>NC_091690.1:23867500-33867500 GCF_041296265.1 Equus caballus | reverse complement strand
CGGCAAAACTGAAAAGTCCCTGGGTCAGAGGATGGGGTCCTTTGAGGGACGCTTGCAGCCTTCACTAAGAATTTGCTTATATTCATCAGGGAGGATGCCATCGCTCCTGGGATTTCTGAGCAAACTTCTCTGAGGGCCGACTCTAGCAGTGGCCTCCCAGAGAGAACCCCCTCTGCCAGCACTGTGACGACCACCAAGTCTAAGCTCCCTATGCTTGTCTGACATCTCTCTCGATCCCTGAGGAGGAATATCAAGAATTAAAGACTTTGGGTACCATATTGACTCCCTCTTCTTTCTGCCGGCACAGCAAATTCTCCTACACGGCCCAGGCCCAGAGTATTACCAATAAGGGAAGGAATGACCTGGAAGTCCGAGAGCTGATGCGGTAGGCGGGAAGTTTGCTTGGCTCCAAGGAGTAGGTCTTAACGTAGGTCCCTCTCTTATTTTCCCCCTCCCCACCTCCACTTTTTGGTTTGGTCAAATGAGACTTGTTCAAGATTCAAGCAGTGGCCTTGTGCACCCAAACTCCCTCCCCTCTGGCACCCTCTGAACACTTGGACATTCCTCTTTATTGTTCACATTCCAACCCAGCACGGTCACATGCACACACACAGATAAAAAACCTTCCGGCCACAACCCCAGGAGCCCAGCGGGGGCGGGGCCAGCAGGGGTAGGGGCGGGGCCGCGGCAGACCCCTCCTACCGAGCCTCCCAGGCGCTCGGCGTTTGCGCAAACAGGAGAGCTGGAGAGGCGGCTCTCAGGATGCGCTGGGAAGAGGGGAGGGCAGAGTACAGGCAGGCGTAGGGTTGGGGTGCGAAATAGGGCCTTCCCTTCCGTCACAGCAAGGGGTATCCGACACCATAAAAACCCTCCGCCCCTCTTTCCTGGCCCCAAATCCAAAGTTCTGGGGCTAGGCAGGGGCGGGTACAGCACAGAGACGCAGGGCGCCCCTATTGGCTGCACACAGAACGAAAGGACTTTTTTTCTTTTCTTTTTTTTTTTAAGGTTAGTGTACTTGGACGACTCTTAGGGCGCCCTCCGCATTGCGCACAGGGAGGCTGCGGAGGCAGAGCTGCATGCTGGGTGCGGGGAGAGGTGGGCGAGAAGCTAAAGGAAGATTTGGGAGCGCGGAGTTTGGGGACAGGGTGGGGAGGGAGCGCAAATGGGGACCATGTTAGACTGAAGAACTAAGTAAAAGGGCACGGACTTAGCGACTCCTCGACGGAGCCTGCCTGGGAGAGGGAGTCTCTGGGGACGCAGGGAGGGCTCCTGAAGCTGGCAGGTTGGTAGGAAGGAAGGGATCACAAACACGGCAGGGAAGTCTCGTCACTGCGAAGGGGACGCGGCATCCATCTCTCCTCGGGAACTGAGGAGAGAGAAAATCTGAGCACCTGCCTCTCCCGGTACTTCCTCTCCTCCTCCCTTCTCCCTTCCTGAACCAGAACAGTAGGGCGGGGAGGACCGGGGGACCCAGTCACCTAGAACCCACCCCCACCCCGAGTCACTGAGCTGAAATGAGCCTGCGGCCGGTACGTGTGTGCGCTGCAGTGTGTTTATAGCCCCCGGCCGGGCTTGTGCAGCCACACGGAGGTGACAGCGTATCTGTATTGGTCCAGGTGTGTCCCCATCGCAGCCTCAGGCATCTCGATGTATCAGAAAACCTGCAGGCGCAGGGTGCATTTTTCTCGGCTGGGAGTGAGTGAGGGCGGGCAAAAGGGAAGGGTTGGGGAGTTGGTCCTTTTCTCCCACTCAGGGCTTCCACCCTGCTTGGGAGTCGTATTCATTACCTTCGAAAATGCTCAGTTCTTCGGTCCAGGGCGGGGCAGAAGGGAAGGCGGAGAGAGAGAGAGAGACAGGTGAGCTCTCGGAACCCGCAGCACACTCAGCCTGCTCCCACCACTCACCTCACGTCTCCGGTTTCTAGTCCCCCACCCTTTGCTCCCTCCACACCCCTCTCCACCCCCGACCCCAGCCCGCTGTTTGTCTTCCTCGGTCCTCGGAGGAGGAGCGGGGGCGCTCTCAGCGGTCCCGAGTCAGGGAAAGGAGCGCCTGCGGCCCGTCGCGCCCCGCCCGCCTCACCTGGCCTAGTCTCCGCTGGGGCCTCCGCCCGCGCCTCCCCGGGCGCCCCCTGCGCCGCCCGGCCCCCCGGGGCCCGGGCCCTTCCGGCCGCGCTCTCCGCTCTTTATCTTCTTCCGCGCCATGTGGCCCCGGAAACTCGCCTGGATTTTGGCAGCGGCCGCGTTGGCACCAGGATCGTCCAGTGGGATGTCTAGAATGTCGTCGTCCGGCTTGGAGCAGGCGCTCTCCTGGGGACGGACAGGGGGTACTTTTAGGGTAACTGGACCGAGACACGGCGGGGATGGGGTTGGAGGAGAGCCGTGGGGGATTGAGACGAGGGCGACGCGAGAGTGGGAAGTGCAGAGAAGGGAGCCTCCGGCGTGGAGAAGGGCTAAGGCAAGGGGCCGGGCGCTGGAGGTGGGTGTGAGGGGTGGGGGGTGTCTCCCTCGTGGGCAGCGGCAGGGAAAAAGGAGGGTTCAGGGTCAAGTGGATACAACTCAGGAAAGAGAAATGCACGGTCAGATAGGCTACAAGACAGCTAGATAGCCCTGAACCAGCGAAGGGCCCATCACTGTCAGCCGAGATAGGGGAGCTGCAGAGCTGGCTGGAGGATGGGATTGGAGGAGCAAAGTAAACAGCAGCAGGGACTCCTGGAGAGGCTGCTCCTCCCCTTGTCCTCAGAGGGGCCTCAACCTCTGAAGGGCCCCTTTTGAGTCCCAGCATTCCCTGGGAAAGGGTGTAGAAGAATCAGCAGGAAAAGTCCCTTCCCTGAGTAAAATCACACCAGAGCTCAAAGCTGGAATTAGGGTGAGGACGGGGCTACCCTTCAGGGAGTCAGCCTCCCTCCACCTAGGAATAGAGGCCCAGAGACTGCTTTACCGCTGACTCTCCATTTTCCACTGCTCCCCAGGATGTAGAGAGGAGCTGATCTGGAAGATGCTACGGAGAAAAGGCTTCACTCCAAAAAAGGACAAAGAAAAGATAAGCAGGCACGAGAAGCTCTTTCCATGATGTGCACATGAGGAAGAAAGGAATTAGGACAATAGCTACCATTTAAGCACTTCCCTTGTTCCCAGCACAGTAACACAGTGTTTTACAGACGTTATTTTATTTAGTCCTGGCAACAAAGCTATGACGTACTTTTTATTGTTATTCTAGTTTACCTCTAATAAAGCTGATGATTAGAGTGCTTATAAACCTACCTGAGGTCATAGAGATAGTTATCAATGGCCCTAAGAGTCAAACTCTTATATATCAGAGTCTAGAGTCTATTTTTAACCCCTACTCTGTAGGATAAGTAAAGGTGGTCAAGAAAATGAACCAAGCTCTACCACTTCTAACTGCATGGTCTCTGGCAAGTTATCTAATCTTTTCCTATCTCAGCTGCTTCATCTGAAATCAGGATAATAACATCTATCTCTATGGGTTGTGGCTAAGAGTCAACAACATGATATATGCCTAAAGTTTCTGGCACAATCTAGTTGCTCAATAAACAGTAGCTATTATTATGGTTCTTTTAAATAATAATACATTAATGTGAAACAGTTGTTTGTGTAGGCCAAAGGTGGTCATATAAAAATAATTTCACTAATAATAATCAGACCCACCCCATGCCCCAGGTGTATGTTTCTCCCACCGCCTGCCCTAGCTGAGAGGAGAAAGGGTTAGGACACTGATGGTATGGATTGCAGAGGCAAGGTTCTGGAATGGAGAGGGCCTCAGCCCCGAGTCCCTTTATTGCTTAATATTACAGCGTTAATGTGGGCGGGGATGTGGATGGGCATTTCTCCTGTCCTCTGACTCTCTGGCTTCTAGCAATTTGCCTGCATTTTTTTTTTTTTTTCTTGCCTGAAGACTTCCACTGCTTTCACTGTGTTTTGCTTTTCCCGCATGAGATGATCGAGGTCTCTAGTAATAGTAATTCAGTTCTATTCCTTTCCCCTCCCCGCCATCACCCATCCAGTTCCAGAAGTGGGATGGCTATGAGTGGGGCTTCGGTGATCGTTACCCCACCAGGTTCTGCCCCAGGAGCACAGGTTGAAGTCCCAGATACCTAAACCCAGGCTTGCAAATGGCTTCCCTCACCGTGCTTCCCAAGGGCTTCATTCCCTGGGCTTCACAGTAATTCAGTTTGTGCTCAAGATGCCCACAATTGATTTAAATGCAGTTAAAAGGAGGCCAGTGTGATTGTGGAGGGGCCCGCCACACTCCTTTTGTCTTTCCCAGGCTTCGTGCTCTCTCCTTGACATTTTATTCCCCACCTGTAATCAGAAATAACTCTTTTGGGTTCCTTGATTCTCAGAACTCAAGCGTTTCTTGGGACAGTCTCAGGGAACAGTGAATCTTCTCCTCAAAAGAGGACAACTATCAAAAACATTCCGGACCCACCTCTCCGGATGCAGCTGTGGAGGCTGAGCGCAGGAAGGGACGTCTTCCCTCAACCATGCTAAGACCGACCTGCTGTCACCACCCACCCCAGCTGGATCCAGAATGGAAACCTGGAACCAGAGGGGATGACACCCCCAACACGCTGTCCCCCCCTCCAGAATCAGCTCCCTCTCCCTCCAGCTGAATTCTTAGGGAAGAGCTGCTTGGTGGCCTGTTCACAGGCAGAACTGAAGGGAGAGTAAAAGGAATCGGGACGGGTCATGGTGCCTGGGCTGGTGCCTCCAAAGCCCAGATCTGATGGCGTGTGCCTGGGAGCTCTGTATGAACTGGGGGGCCTTGGAGCGGGGGGCGGGGGAAGTGCACTGGTGGGCAGAATAAGAGCCATGGTTTCTGGTTCCAAATGGGCACATCACTTCACTTCTGAGCATCTCAACTTCTACAGCAACAACTAGAACTTGGCCTAGGTGAATAGTCATCTTCAGCTCTCAACTCCTAATAGCTTTAGGAATTATCCCTGCCTACTGCTTGTTATGTGCCAGGCCCTGTGCCAAGCACTTTGCACACATTACCTTATTTAATCCCCATCTTAGAGGTCAAGAAATAGCCTCAGAGACATTTTCTAACTTCCCCAGAATCACACGGCTGACAAATGGTGATGGAATTCAGAAGCCTGTGCTGTTAACCACTGCCTCAGGGCAGGTAATTATTTTATGAATTCAGCTGGACCAAGTCAACTAGACCAAGCAAAAGTAAGGAGTAGGATCCAAAAGAAAAAAATGTTTCTTTGCCTTTTCATATTAAGTGAATGCAGAAAATTCATATATATGTGGCTATGTAAATTAGCAACTGGTAATTTGAATAAGAGCTCTGACTCTTAAAATAAGCAAATCTATTTTCTTCTTCTCATTTCTGTTTGAGCCTCCTTACCAACGAGAAAGAAGGAAATACAGCAGGACTAGGTGTTTCCCAAATACCCAGTCAGACAGTCAGCAAGGAGAGCCGCAGAATGAAAGATGAAGAGGGACCTGCCACTAGTCCACCAGATGCACTCTGTTCTCTCTACATGTCCGGCTCCCTTCCAGCACCGAGCCCAGCCCTCCATGGAATCGGGATGCCCAAACCCAGCCCTGCCCTAACCATCTGCCCGTCACCCCTTGTCCTTCTTCTTGTCCGTGTCCGCATCCCCCTCCCTCCCACAGCCTGGCAATGGTGCTGTCTTTTGCTCACCCTTTAGCCCTGCAGACCCAGGGCAGGGCCTGAAAGCCAAAGGCTCCTGTGTACAGAATGCCTGGAGGAGGTGCCCCAGGGCCATGGGCCACTGGGGAAATTGTGTATTTGTCTCCTCTGTACTGTTTGGGTGGTAGCTTCTCCTTTTTTTTAGGGACACTCATTCCAACCATGCCTACCAATCCCTCAGTACGGCTTCCTGGGCACTCAAGAGCATGGTCCAGGGCAGACCAGGGCCTACAGGCAGTGGCCCAACATCCTACTCTAATAGCTCCTGTAGGCACCTGCGGAGACAAGTTACATTCCTTCCCCAACTTCTTGGATCCTTTGCTCTCTCATCTCTTTCCACTGACCATGGGTCTTGCCTTCCATTCCCCATCATTCTTACCATCTCAGCAATATTCCCTTCCCTGCCCCCCTCAACCGATTCATATCCAGAACCCACCACCCATGTATTTTCTCTACTTCATAAAACACTGCTGGAGGTGAAGCGCTCTTCCTCAGTGGAGCCCAGGAACCTCCATTAAGAGCCCATTCCTCCGTTCACAACTAAAAATTGATTCCTAGAGAATAACAGATGGAGAAAATACTGGCAGCAGATATGTTATCAGGCCTTTCTCCAGGGCTGGGATTGTAGATGACTGACGCTTCTTTTTTATACTTTAGTTTTTACATTTTCTATTATGACCATATTACCTTTTTAATGAGAAAAAAATCATAATTATTTAGAGCAGAAGACGAAGTACAGCTATTTGAGTCACACAGGGCTATGTTCAAACTCTGCCTCCACACTTAGAAGCTACGTTGCCTTGGGCAAATTATTTAATCTTTCTAAACCTCAGTTTGCACGTCTGTAAAATGGGGAAAATAATATCTACCTCACAGAGTTGTGATGGCTAAATATAAAGTGCTGGGTACATGGTAAGCATTCACAAATTGACAACCGTTATTGATATTAATAACAGATAAAATCATAATAACAACTACAACGACTTTCTCCTAAATTTTTTCTGCCTCTTGGTACCCAGATATAGGGGAAGTCTCAGCTCTTATAAACTGGGGCCTCCTTCCCTTCCAAGCCTCCAACTTTTTTTTTCTTTTGTAAGCCATGGGGTGGAGGGTGGCGGAGCAGATAAAGTCGTAACCTCTTGTGTCATTAGCTGGGGTGACGGAATGAGAATACAAGGATTTTGGAGTAGTCTTTCTCCATGTGTAGGGGCAATAAATAAACAAATAAATTTTATATATGTTTGATCACTCTACTCCTCTAGTGAGCCAGGAGCCAGGTCCTGTGTCAGGCGCTTTCATACAGAGTCTCTTAACAGCAACCTACTTTGGCATTAGGCAGTTGCCAGCATCCAGGTCTCCGTGTGGGCGCTGGCAAAATGCAGACACTTCCTTCCCTCACCAGCAGGGTTCTCTCGCGGTCACTTCACCCAGCCCCCTCCAAGGCGAGAAGGCGTTGGCGGGCCAACCCCTCCCTAGAACCACATTGACTAGGCTCTTTGCTACCCATCATCACTACTAGGCTAACCAATATGAAGCGACTATCTCACCCTTCGCTGTACAGGGCACGACGATCAAGAGAATCATCCTGTCCGCCCACCGACGGCGGCAGCAGAGATATGGCGAATTAGTGGGGGCCAAAAGCCAGGGGAAAGGAGTCGCCGCAGCTTTGCTAGGCAACGGTTTCTGGCGTCTCTCTGGGGGAAGTTCCTCATCTCGTCTAACCTGCAGCTTCCCTGCTGCAGAGCCCTAGCCGAGCTCCCAGTCCAACCTAGACTGCCTGGTGGATGGGCGCCCAGACGCCCCCGTCAGTCAGGGAGCATTTTTCCAAGGGCTTGCAAGTCAGACGGGCGCCTTCCATCACTCACCACCCACGTCTCAGCAGGCAGCCTTATCGCTCCTAGCTCTTCTGCACCCACTTTCATCCCTCACTCGCCCTCCAGGGGGTTCTCAGGAGCCCCTTACCCCAGACCAAGCTGAGCGCCGGTCCCCCAGTCCCTCTAACTTACGGTGCAGCAGTCCATGCTGGTGTTGGAGGTCCTTGGCTGGGGCGGAGGCTGGTGCAGGGCGGGGGTGGGGTCTGTGTCGTGCTGGGTGGGGACTCTCGGGCCGTGGGGCGCCCGCCGACCCGCGCCGAACCAGCAGCTCTGCTCTCAGGTCCTCTCTCCCGCGCTCCGCTCTGCTCGCGAATGTAACCTGAGCCCTGCGGTTGCGAAGCCAATCAGGAGAAGGCTTCAGCAGGGTGGGCGGGGAGATTGGAGGGAGGACCACTCCCCCTCTCGGCTCCCTCCGCCTCGCTCCCGCTCCTGCCCCAACCCCTCTGCCCACACACTTCCATCCATTCCTCCTACACAACCCATCCTCCTAAACTCAATCCCCTTGCTTTCTGAGGCGGCAGACTGCCAGGCAGATATATGTCGGCGCAGGCAGAAGGAGGCCCCCGATATGCTGGGCACAAATACACTCACATCTGGGTACAGCACCCCTCCCACCCGTATAAATAAAACCACACACCCCTCACCCACTCCTCACACTTCCCCAACGTAGCTAGAGTCCCAAATATGGCTCCCTCTAACTTCCCTCCCCCTCAGTCCTCAAAGAAAAGCCCCCTAAGACGTGCAGTAAACAAGTCCCATCATCGCTCTGCCGTAGAACGGAGAAAGCTGTCGGCGCACAGCCCGATGGTGGGCACACGTCAACGCAAAAGCTCACCAGCCCCACATATCCATATATGATACTCCCCAGGCTCACTAAAACGTGCCTTTCTTCAACTTGCACACACTACAGACACAACCTGCAAAAATAACTGCACAGACCTTGTGCACACACACTGTGCAGATAAAAACAGATACCCTAAGTGCCCGCGTGCGCGGGCGCGTGTAATCACCCTACCCGAGAGGCCTGCATTACACATCACCAATCCATCCATCCATCATCTGTCTGTCCATCTAGCTAGCTAGCTATCCATCCGTCCATCTATCTGTATGCCCTGCACCAAACAATCATAGATGCACAACACCCATTTTGTATGTATTTGTGTATGGATACTGACTTGGGAGAAACCCCCTTCCCTCCCTCTCACCATATCAGACTCTCCCTTGCCTCTTGATACACTGCTTCAGAATAAGACAAAAACTGGCCACCCCCACCCTTGTCCCTGGGAAGAAGGAAAATACCCTAAACCCCAGTGTAGGGAACTATCAGAAGTGGTGGGCTCTTTGGGTCCATGGTGGAGGAAGGATGTGGGCTTTGTGAGAGGCTGGGAAGGGGAGATATGGAAGGAGCATATTGGAGGGGCAGCCTGCCACTTTTGTGGTCACCAGCCTGTCAGGGTACTAGGGCTGGCACAGTGGCATGTTATGTGGATAGGGTGGCCATCTCTGAGAAAACTAAAAAATCTTTCTCAGCTAAGGTCCCAGAGAGGGGAAGGGAGAAAGGATGGCTGCTGCTCAGGCTTGTTCACTGAAGCAGAACACAAAGGGGAAACTGCCCTGACTCTGGATGGGACAGGGGATCCTGAAATAGCACTGCAGTGAGTCCACAGTCACTGGCCAGTCATAGCATGGCTGTTACATGCTTTCTTCCTACCTGACTGTTTGGGTCACCGGCTTTGCTTGCCAAAGGGAAAATGAGTGGGAAGGAAATTCTGGTGGCCATTCATGATGTGAGGACAGGGTTAGCCAGCTTGGGCCCTCAAGTTGAGCTGGATGCTGGCTGGGATTCCAGGGCTTGGGGTGTAGGGGTGTCTCAGCCTGTTTAGGACCCACCCACCCTTGTAACTGAAAATCTGTTCCCCAATCTGTCTCTGGCACATCCTCCATCCCCCCACCTCCACCAAATGGCAGGATGTCCTGGGAACTCAGGCCCTTCCCTAAATGATGGGCACATCTGGGGCCCTAGGTTGTGCCAGTTCCCATTGGACTTCAACTCCAGAATCCAGAGGAGAGAGGGAAGGAGGACATTGGGGGAAGAGTGGATTTCAGGCCTGGACTCTGAGCTTTTCTTTTCCCAAATTAGAGCTGAGGAATTCGAGATTTAGTGAGTTTGCAGTAAAGTCTCCCAAGTTGCTAGGCAACATCCTTCTGCAGGCTGCGCTGCCTCTGGGCCCTTCTTCCTGCTGGTCAGAGCTGAAGGAGGGGTATCTTTACAATGCCCCTCCCCCCCAAACTCCCACACCGGCAGCACAGCCCTTCCCTCTTCCTAAAAGACACCTTCATGTAGGGTGAGGGCATCTCTGAACACTCACTGGCCCATGGGCGACCAGGTATGGCAACTGTCAGTTCCATCCACAAAACAACCATTTCAGCAAGAGCCCACTTGAGGTACCTACGTAGAACTAGCCACAGTGCTTGCCCTGGGGGATGGGCAGACTCCAAGTGAGGAAAAGACAGAGAAGAAGGCAGAGGCCAGAATGAGAAGATAGACACACACACTCAAATATCCAGAGGCAGGAGCCTCATTTAAATGACACATCCATGTAGACCCAGAGGCACAGACACACACTGTCCACACATCCACAAAGACACATGCTCTGGGCACTTTGCCATACACTGATGCCCAAAAACATGCACAGAAGTGGACCCCTTCACCGCCGTCTATCCCGGGCACGTACATCCCCTGGTAAGGGAGTCTTCTTCTGGATTAGGTGACCAGGGTTTGTCAGCAAGACGGGCTGGGTGGAACTCTAAACTTCTGATTCTTGAATAGATGAGTTAGAAAAAGGGACAGGTGCAGTGTGGAATGCCTGGGTCTGGGCTGCTTTGAGGAGCAGGCTGCCTCCCTCTGTGAGACTCTGGACCCTGGCAGAGCAGTGCCAGATGACACTCCCCACGGAAGACTGCCTGGCCTAGGTCTGGGTGCTAGTGTCGGCTTTTGGAGTATTACCTACTAGCCAGCTGGGCTTGGCCCCTGTAGTTGTTTTCCTTGACTCTGAATTTCATATCTCTCCTCCGTCTTTGCTGGTCCCAATAGCTATTGAAGGAGAAGAGCTGCAGGCCTGGAAAGGAGATGAGCTGTGGAGGGGCTGGGTTAGAGAGGGAGCCGGGGCATGTGGGTGCAGTGGGCTGGATCCAGCAGGGAGCATGGGGGTGGAGGGGCACAGAATAGAAGCCAAGGCGGGCAGAGGAGGAGATGGTTAGACAAAAGAGAGGTTAAAATATGGAGTGGTGGAAGCTTCCAGGGTCTAATACAGACACTTCTTGGGACAGATGGAGGGGGATTTGGAGAGAGTTGGTCCTCATAAGCAGGGAGAAAAGCCAAGCACGTGACAAGCTGTTTGTTAGTACTTGTGGCTTCCCCTCCTTGCAGTGGGCACTTTCTGAACATAACATCCCAGCTCAAGCCCACTGAGGGACTCCATGATAAGGCGGGGGTGGAAAGTAGGAGGCCTGTGCCGCTGGTGGAGCTCATCTGAGGGCTTCTTAGGTCAGGATTTTACCCATTTGAGTGGAGGGAGTGGGGGTAGCAGGAAATTCAGTTTTCTCTGCAAATATTTCAGCTTTTGCTGTAGTAGTATTTTTAGCAACTTGGTTGTCAGAGGAGGAGCATGGGTACATTTTTAAAGGGGCCTCTGCGAGACTGGAGGCCTCCTCCCACCCTCACCCCACATGTCATAAAGGAGACGGGGAGAAAGCGCATGCCTCAAAGAGTGCATTCAAATTGAAAAATCGGGTTTGCTGGGCATTAGGCAACCATTAAGTCATCTTCACCAATAGGCGTTATCCATCAGCTGCATCATCATTATCATTAGCAGCATTATCAAGAACAGTAAATATTTCTTGAACTCCTGCTGTGTGCAGGGGGCTGCTAGGGACGCAATCTAGAAGGCTTAACATAATATACTCGGTAGGACGGGGGAGGAACTAGCACTTCTGAGTGAGTACTAGGTGCCGTGTGTTGTGCTAACCATGTTATATATGTGATTTCTTTTAATTCTTACAACAATCCGGTGAGTTAGGCACTATGTTACCTATTTTACAGACGAGGAAGCAAAGGCTTCTAGGGGCTGAAGAACTTACCCAAGGTTGCATCGTCATTAGACGGAAGAGTTCAGATTAAAACTCAGAGCAGAGTACTGACATTACCCTAAATCTGCATAGCGCTTTATAAAGTGTTTCCACAGCCATGATTTAATATGGCGCCCTTGAGAACTGAGTGAGGAGTCATTAGTATTTTTAACCCCTTTTTTCCTGAGGGGGAAATGAGGCCTAGAAAAGTTAAATGACTTGTGACTTGTCTGGTATTAGACCTCTAGTGAACTGCAGAACTAAGGCTGAAGCGCAGGAGTTCTAACTTTGAATTCAATGTATTTTCACCTCTTAACTGCTCTGTACAACTCCCAGCACTTGCACTGAATTAGATAGAGTGAGTTACAGTGAGTGGTTAACAAATCAGACATAGTCTCTTCTCTCTTGGATCTTCTAGTCTGGTAATAAAAGTGCATGTGTGTGTGTGCAAGTACGTACATATATATAGCTATGTATACATATGTATGTATAGATATAGATGTATATATATGCCTATATATATGTATGAGATGTATTTATATCTCCTAAAGTAATAAATGATAGATGCCACATGAATAATGCAGAAAGTAAGTGTTATAGGAGTTGAGATGTGAGAGAAAAGATTGAGATTTTGGATGATCAAGGAAGGCTTCCCGGATGAGGATGGGTTGGAGGAAGAATGGGATTCAGAAGAGTAAAGGGAGCTGGGAATGGGCAGAAGGACATTTCAGGCAGGAGCAAATGTGAGCCATGCACTGCATTTGGTGTCACTGTTAGCTCATGCTACCCTGGTCCAGAAAGGCCCTGAGGACAGCACTCTCAACCTCCTTCCCCTCACACAGGGTTTCATGTCTAAAGCTCAGCACCCTGACTTCATCTGCGGTGACATATTGGAGCCGGCCAGGACCTCTGGATGCACACCAAATGCGTGATCCCGCCTGCTCTGCAGCCCTGCTGTTCTTGGAGCTCTAACACACACCTACCCCTTGTTCCTACTGATGTGCCAGGTGTCTGCTTCCTCCACCTCCACCCCCTTTTTTCTGTGGGTCTCAGCATAGTTCACAGTCCTGGATGTGGTTTGCTCCATGTTCCTATATTGCTCCAAACATCTTGTTTTCGGTGACTCCACTTCCCTTTCCTCAATTTGCTTCTCTACCTTTCCTTATGAATAAAAGCTAGTGATGGCTAAGCAATGTGTGTACCTACTGGGCCTACACATCCCACCTATAAACGTTGGACCAACGCAATCATTTTTATGACAAGGTAACAACCATTTTGATAATATTTTAACAACAAACTTTAGCACAAACCTAATAACCACCTCCATTTTGGTCCAGACAAATGTCTGTTTTAAATGGTTTTTATAAAAAGACTTACATGAGGTATAATTCTTGCCTTATTCCTTAGTCCATTTAAAGACTCTTTCTCCTTTTGTGGTTCAACTTGACAGTCAGATAAAAGAAATTCCTGGCTCTACCAGTAATGTGTGTTCAGTGAGGTTCAGGCCATTCTCCATGTCATCGTCTACCTTAGGGCAGAAAGGGGAAACTCTTATCCAGGAGATAGAGACCCTCTTAAAATTATCCAGAATGAGTGTCTCTGGAGTGTGTGTGTGGTTAATATGCCAGCCTCACACTTCTCCACGCCGACACTCTCTAATCTGAGAGCGTGGACTCGTGGTTTTGATCTTGATCCACTGGCTGTGGCTGCCATTCATTTGACATCTACCAGTTATTGCCTTATATTAATACTTTTTTTACTTTTTGTTTTATTTTAGAAAAATTTAAACACATGCAAAAGTAAATAAAGTAGTATATAATGAACTCCACTGTACCCCTCACCCACATTCAATGATTCTCAGCTCATCCCCAAAGTTATTTGAACTATATTCCTTACGATTCCCCCATTATCATTTCATTCACAAATATTTAAGTATGTGTCCCTGAAATATAAGGGCTCTTTAATATTTATTTTTAAAGCATATGTTCATTAGACTGGAAGCACCATAAGGAAAGAGATTTGGGCTGTTTTCTTCAGCATTGCAACCTTAGCACAATGTCGGGACGTGGTGGATACTCAGTAAATATATTTTGAATGATTGAATGAATAAGGGGGTGAATGAATAATATTGTCAAGAAGAAGCAAGGGGTAAAGAAAAGTGCATATTTCTGTGGTCAGGCATGATCTCATTTGCAGTGGGCCATGATTCTGTTAGAGGCCCAGGTATGTCTTCAGTAAGAAGTTAGTAGCTGGGCCTTAAACAGGGGGGCAGTGCATCATCTATCTGAGATTCAGGTTTCCATTCTGAGGGACTGAGGCCTATAGACACGGGTTCCTCAGAAGTCCATACTGAAGCGGCACATTCATGGGAGCGGCACAGGAGATAGGACATGACGGGGCCTGAGAGCCTGGGGAGGAGCCAGGCCTGTAAACCAGTTTATCTAGTTTAATGGTTCTGTCTATTTCTGTTTTATTATTTTCTTCCTTTAGCTTGGTTAAGCATTTCAGCTGTGTCTTAGCTATGCAAGGGAGCATTTATGGAAGAGTTATATACTCAGTCTTAGACCAGAGAGCCCAAGATGGAACAGCAACTTGGTGGCAGCAGCCCTTAGTGAGGTATCTTAAGAGGAAGCTGGCTTTCAGGGCATCAGGGTTGGGCTTCGTGGTCTTGCTGCCATGTTCCATTTGGAGATTTTCTTTCCACTGATAACCTTGGAGGTTTTTATTTTTATTTTAAAAAGTGGGAAGTTTCTTTCATTGGGTGGTCTGACATGGTTGATCCCGATTCCTTTAAATAAGTTTATATGTTAATGCCTTTTGCCTACCTGGCCAACCCTATGGTCTGTTAGGTGGATGAAGACCAACCTGCCACTGCCATCTATAAGGAATTAAGGGCCTACCAACTATCACTTTCTTTAAGCCAATACAAATCAACCATCTGAGTGGAGACGGTGTTACCAACAGTCACCTTCTACTGAATTTTCATATGAGTTTCTGTGACGACAGTAACTGTTGGTACGGAAATGTCTCTTACCCTTAGACTTCAAAAGGAAGGAGACATTGAGAGAATTATCCTAGCGGGTTGTCATCCAATATGACCAACATATAGTTGAAGAGATATTAGAACTCAGCCATTGTAAGGGCCTAGGTGGCAGGCCATCTGCAAGAGAAAGCTTGCTTAAGGGTACCACTCAACATGAAAGACGTCACACACCCCTGAAACTGGATCATGATGCAGGAATTTGGGCATTTGGTCAGATGTCTTTCCTTATGTGAAAATGAGAGCAGTTCTGTCCAGATTAACCCTGGTGCTAACGTTGGGAAGTGGTCTTGTTCTGACTTTTTTTGTCTTTTTGGTCAGCCTGAAGCACTGGAAAGGAAAGGATTATTAAATACAAGCTTTTGTTATTCTGCACTTTGGGTGGAACGTTTTAAGTTGAATGAAGTAAGTACTGATAGTTATTCGGGTTGATGTACTTCTGTTATTTTTGCCTTGCCTGCTGTGGAATTACACGTTGGAGTGGGGTGAGAGTGGGGAGTTCTGGAACATGAGATGTTTTTGGATTGGGTTGTTGGTGGAAACGTTCCTGCTGCTTGGAGGGAAGGCATGCTAGGTAAAATTGCTCTGTCCTTTTGACCCTGAAGCCTCAAAGTATTTAAATAGTCTTTTTACAGGTGTTTAATATTCTCATATACCTAGGAGACAGAGCCAAAGACCCGCAGTAGACACAATCCTATGTAGTAGATGTTTCTCAGAAGTGGAAGAGTATAAAGTTTGGTCCTTAAAGAAGAGAAAATGTTTCCTGTTCTGGTAATGGTGGAGCTATGCTACGTTATGATTTGCTAAAGATATGTCAGATCATAACAACAGGAAAGTTCCACATTTGGGATACTGTGTGAGGACGTGTTAGTAAAACTAGCACAGCAGCCATTATTGGTCACCCAGCCAATATCCATGCATTTCGTCTTCTTGCTTGCTAACAGAACTGCAATTTTGTTGGGACGGTCATGGGTCTGGACCTGAGAATGTGTCATAGCTGGTCTAAGCCTGTTTCCACTTTCCCAGCTTTTATGACAGCTAGGGCTGCTCACAAGACCCAGATGTGGCCAATAAGATACAAGCAAATTTCTGCTGAGAAATCTTCTGGGAAAGTTTTTGTTTTCCAGATAGGAGGAGGAAGATGTGGTTGGCACCACCTGTCCCCCTTCTTTCTGCCTTGAATACAGACCTGAAAGCTAGAGCTGCATCAGCTGTCTTTTGACCATGAAGCAACAAGTCAAATACCAAAATCATGAGGAAAAAACCTCCTATGTATTTAAGCTATTATCATTCAGGCTTTCTATAAGACTTACACGAATGAATCCCTAAGATGCCATAAAGTACAAGAGATGTTCAAGTGCATCAAATTAACGTACGTATCATTTTGACAAGATGGTGAATGCGTGTGCAAGTTATTTCCAGGGATTCTCTGATGACAGACCCTGAAAATTCTAAGTTGGAATAGCTGGTAATTCAGACATGAGTTTGTGTGATCTTGTGCAGCTTGACTCCCTAATTGGTTGTCCTAGATTGGCTCTGCTTAATTGAGGGAACCATTGTAGGATTCTAAATGACCATTTATAGTTCCTGTAGTCACGCTCAAAGCCTTTGTCCCCTAGTCTCTCTCAGCATTTCTATCACATCAACCTCTCCCAGTTGTCCCATGTCTGGTGTGTGGGCTTGCTATAATTAGAATTACTGGAGATTAAGGAACATTCCTTTAAGGCAGAGACAAGACCCTAGGGATAGTTGAGGACTGAATGGGTTTGGGCATTTTATTTCTAGCCAGATGGCTGATCTATATTGATTTTAAAAAAGCAGTAGGTGTTAGACTCTCAATTCCTTATAAATGGCAATGGCAGGCTGGACTTTATCCACCCAACAGGCCACTGGGTTGGCCAGGTAGACAGAAGGCATTAACATATAAACTCATTCAAGGGAATTAGGATCAACCGTATCAGACCACCCAATTAAGAAACTTCTCACCTCTTTTAATAAAAATAAAACCCTCCCAGGTTAGGACTGGAAGGAAACAGATTCAAGGCAGTGCAGCTGCTCACTCAGAACTTCTTGTTGTGGAGGCTTTAGAGTTCTTGCAGGGCATGGCTCCCCTCCCTCACCATTCCTGCAGACGGTATGTGTGGTCCTCACGCAGCTGCCAGTCCAGTTGTGCTGATAGTCTGAAGGGTTAATTAGGCATCCTTAGGACAAAGATTCTCTACCAGTTCTTTGGCTAAAGTAGGCTTGTCTCCTTTAAAATGGCCATTACTTTTAACCACTACATGGGAATGCCTTGTATCTACAAGCAGAAACCTCTGGGACACTGGAGGGCACTGATTATTATACGTTATTATTATTGTAAACCAGTACATATATACAAGGACTTCTGAATTAACCTCAAATTAAAGTAAAGATTTCCTAAGTCTTGAAGATCTCCAACCATTTTCCTGGGAGCACTTTCTGTGCCAAATATTTATTACGGACATTTGCTGTGTGCCATCTGCTTTATACCAAGGGCATCGCATGCTTGTTGATCAAGATTCTCCTAGTTGTGAGGGATAGAAACCCAACTTACAGTAGCAGAAACATCAATTCACTGCAGGGGCAGAGGTGGAGCTTCAGAAACAGCCAGATCCAGGAATACAAAATCATATCAAGACTCTCTTCTTCCCTTTTTGTCTCTTGTCTCTGCTTCTATTTGCATAATGCTGCCATCTCCATAATACTGGAACTATGGCAGCAGACAGCTCTGAACTTAAACCATTATAGCCTTGGGACCAAAGAGGAAATATCATTCTTCAATCCCAACTCCAATAACAATAATTGAAAAATTCTCAGGACAGGTCTCTGATAAACCAGACTCAGGCCACAGGCCCCTCTCTGCACCAATCCCTGTGGCTAGGAGAATGAAGGATTATGATTGACCCAGCTTGTGGCACAACCATGTGACCAGCTGGATTATATGATTGGCAGTGCCCTCCAGAGCCATTTGGTTAGAGTGGGGGAAGAACAGTTCCACCAAAGAAAGGGTTGTTACAGACCAGGCTAACTGAGTGATGTGTGTCCATCTCAGTACGTTATGTCATGTAATGCTCACAACAGTCCAGTGAAGCAAATACTATTATCCATGTTTTACAGGCAAGGAACATGTGAGAAAACAGAGATCTTAAGTAACTTGAACAAGGTGACACAGCTGGTAGGCAGCAGAGCTGGGATTCTACTCAAATCTGTTTAACTTCAAAGCTACTCCATTATCTGGCCACCTCTCCTACTTAGATGAATTTCTTCTCAATCTGTGTATCTTAGAGGCATGAAGCCATTAAGACAAATTACTCTATGTTTGCACATTAGGCAACACCTTCTACCCTCTGCTCCCTTCCAGGAAAGGCCATCTTGGCGTTTAGGTTCTTTTCATGCTTCTGCTTCCTTCTGCAGTTAGTAGCTTAAACAAAATCAGGGACTTATTGGGCCACTTAACTGGGTTGACGTGGCTGGACTCAGGGGCTTAGAGTGGTGGTGTCAGGTGTCTGTTTCCCTTTCAGCAGTGCTTCCTCTGTGTCTTCCACAAAGTCTCTCTGTGTTAGATTTATGCTCAGATTGGTGAGAAGGCTGTGGACAGGCCCAAAACTACAAAAGAAAAAAGACCATCTCTCTCTGTGTATCCATATACCAAATTTTGTGAAAGAGTCCTGCACAGCCCTTCTTAGGTATGTGCCCATGTTACTGAAGAACGCTCCAGGACAGCATGAACTGGGGCAGTCCTAGGACGGGATGCTGGAAGTCATAAACACATCCACATCACTGCCTAACAAGGTGGAATCATGGAGAGTGAAGAGCTGTGGTCAGATCCCTCCCTCTCGATACTCCCCTCGCACTTTGTGTGAACTTTGTTAGCAGTTCCCATACTGCTCAGTAATTGTTTACATCTTATCTTCCCCACCAGGCTGTGAACACCTGTAGAAGGAGGATTTGATCTTTCATTTTGACATCTCAGCATCTAGCATCCTGCTTGACATATAGGAGGAACTCAATACATATTTATCAGATGAATGAATATACTAGAATGCTGTGGTTTGCAATGCCATAGGGAAGAAAACAAGCAATCTTCAGAGGTCTGGCACGAACCACAATAATAAGGCTCCACTTAGATGCCATTGTATAATTTACAAAGTAAATGATAACTACTTTCCTCCCCAATTTTATATATGCATCTCATTTAAATCTAAATACAATGAAAATGTATGTACCACTTCTTGTAAGCCTGTACTTAGCTGGGTGTAGAGGAGGGTGAGGAGGTTACAGAAGTAGAGGATGCGATCTGTAACGAGAGTTTGTTCTTGAGGAGAGGCAAGATAAATAACACAATTAGAAAACTGCTCCAAGACAATACATCATAAGTTCTTCCATTCAAATTGGTGCTCAGGTGCTCCCTGAGAAGGTCCAGGGTCTATTGAGTTTCCAAGGAAGAACTTAGAGATATATTAAGAGCAGGGTTAGAAGAGTGACAAGGAGAGGTGCTAAAAAACATGACATATGTGGAAAGATTCAAAGAATTGGAGTGACTCAGGTTGGAGAAGAGAAGGCCGAGAGGAAACTGAATCATTTTCTTTTAGACAAAGAAGTGCTCTCTTGCTGGGGGATGGTGACCAGCTGTCCTCCTTTGCCTCTGCATGCAGAGCAAGGGGAAATGGGCTTAGACCGAAGGCAGGGCTAAGATTAGAGAGAAGGAAGAACTTGGCAGTGAGGGATGTTGTATAACCTACTTTTCGAGACACTTGGGGACTGAGGAGACTCCCACACTCCTGGTCCAGGCCCAGTGGACGTGTATTTGGGGATGGTCTGGTAGGCTGGCTGGGAACGGAGGAGGGGGTCCTGTGGGCCTTGTGTATGTAGCCTGATCTTTCTCGGTGTCCTCAATTTCCCGTTGGAAGTTAAGTTCCCAAATTTTGGAGCTGGCAAGGCAGCACCTCCCCTACCCACCACGCACTGCACCAGCGTTCTGGGCTGGGTAATAATGCCTGTCATTTCCTCTCCCGGGGGAGTGGGGCTGCAACCGCCCTGACAGCCCCGAGGGATTGAAGGCAACTAAAAATAGTGCATTAAATATAATCTATTGAGGGGCACATTTGCATTGCTTTTCTTTCCCCATGCCTGTCTCTTCATGCTTCCGGACAGGCCAGGCCTGGGTCTAACTCTGGGCACTGGGAATCAGATTCTGGGCTCCAGCTGCTCTCATTTTGTTCTCTAGACAAGAGATCTGAGGGAGCAAATCCATAAAGTACAGTTGGGGGGCCTCAGGGGCATGCCCTGCCACTCCTGCTCATTTCCCTTTGGGTCCTGTGGGTCCTTTAGGGCCCAAAGGTACAGGGAGAGAAGCTGGAAGAGGGGGAGGCAGTGTTGAAAAAGAGAGCCAGCTCAGGCTTTGTTCTCCCATCAGCCACTTCCGTCTGCTACACAATCTCTCTGAGGTTAAATATTAATTAAGAGCAAAATGACAGTGAGAGCTGAGCAGTGTCACTTTCTGTCCCAACACAAATGCTAATTTCCTTCTTGGTATAAAGTGACTTTGGAGTGGGATTGGCAGCCCAGGGAGAAGAGCTGGGGAGGGGGAGGGGGGGGAGGTGTGGAGAGATGGGTGGCCCTGCTTCAGAACCATTAAGAGGAAGGAGGCAAGGAAGGTATTGGTGCTAGAATTCCAGAGGGAAGAAGAGGGCTCGTTAGGTTACAGAGGACACGGTCACAACACAAGCCTAGGCTCTCCTCACTTGAACAACAGTAATCTAAAAGTTGGGATGGAGCGGGCTCTCCCACGTCCAAGGCAGGGTTCTTAACCTGGGATCCATGCACTGGTTTCAGGGCTCATGAAACCCTGGAAATTGTTTGAAAAACTGTGTTTGTGCACATAAACAGCTTTTGGGAGAGTTGTGAATTTCCACCAGAGCTGGTATGATGTCCCACAGTGTCATCCTCAGCATGTAGTACCCATCTTTGAGGTCACCTCACGATTCAAGATGGCCGCTAGAACCTTAGCCAAACATCTATCTTCTAGGCAGAAAGCAGGAGAAGGGTGGAGTGGGAGAAGGGGGCAAAAAATGTCCACTCCAGTTTTTGGTCCCCTTATTAATGAGCTATCCCAGAAATCCACTTCCATCTTCCTATCCACACCCGCCTGCAAGAGACGCTGAGAAATATGGTCTTTCAGCTGATCGTGCTGCAGCTCCATATAAAAATCAGTGTTTCTGTTAATAAGAAAAAGGAGGGCCATCCTGGTGGCCGAGTGGTTAAGTTTGCACGCTCTGCCTTGGTGGCCCGGGGTTTCACCAGTTCGGATCCTGGGTGTGGACATGGCACCACTCATTAGGCCATGCTGAGGCAGTGTCCCACATGCCACAACTAGAAGGACCTACGACTGAAAATATACAACTATGTACTGAGGGGATTTGGGGAGAAAAAGCAGAAAAAAAAAGAAGATTGACAACAGTTGTTAGCTCAGGTGCCAATATTTAAGAAAAAAAGAGAAAAAGGAGAGCATGGTAGACAGCTAGGAATTTCTCCTGAAATCTGCCTCACTAAAGTTCAAGAATCTCACATTCGTGGGGGGAGATGTTACCATCTCTCCAGGGTTTCCATGTCCACTGCCCAGACAAAGCCGAGTAAGGAAAAAGGCCGCTCGTCCAAGTGTCTGCCTTGTTTTGGAGTCCCATCAGCCACTCTTGAGTTCACACTTAGGGGCTGGTCCTCCCAAGTGAGGTTGCAGGTTTAGCCTCTGACAGGGGTGGCTATCTGAAAGGAAGCTAAATAAATAGGCGCTTGTTCCATTGAGGAACGTGGCCCAACAGGGGGCTTTGTGGTGTGTGTCTAGGAATGGCTTTGTTTTATCTCTCATAATTATCTTCTTCCTGGCAGCACTTTGCTCCCCACAGCCTGGAATGGGTAGCTGAGGAGAGGAAAGACATTTTTACTTCTTTCTGAAATATGCAAATAGGAAGGGGTCTGGTGTGTGGGTGTCAGAGAGGTGAACTGGGCCAGTGTGACAGTCTACCTGTTAAGGACCTGGGTGGTATATTTGATTCAATCTATTTCTCTTAGGTCTTTGTGCCTTTGCATGGGCTGTACCATATGATTGCCGTGGTCATCCCATGGCCGACTTTTAATCTCTCTTGAGGCATCAGCTCCATGAAACGGTTCCTGATTTCTCTTGCTCCTTCTCCACCCACCCCCAGCCCTGCCTCAGGAAACGTCTTGTAATTCTGAACATATCTTCATTACAATTACAATGTCCTCACATTGTTTCATACTTTTATTTGTCTTCCTCAACTGGGCTAAGAGCTCCTTCGTGATAGAGAATATTTCATGATTACCTGTGGTTTACAACTCTGGGGAGGGCTCATTACATGTTTGATGGAGATGAAAAAAATACTTTTAAAGTGTTAATGAGCATCTTGTGTGGGCAAAATATTCTAGAGGTAAGAAGGGGATTAAAAAAATAAAAATTGCGTAGACACTGGCTTCTAGGAGTTCATAGTCTAGTGGGGGAGACAGAAGAAGAGATTACTTGTCTGACACAAGGTGATGGTGAAAAGGTGCAGGTATTTTTAGAACAGGGGAGGGAGAGATTAATAGAACGGAGGGGGATCTGGGAAGGTAACACGGATTTGTGTGAAGCTTTGAAGGAAAAGTCCACCCCCCGTCTTTAGGGCAGTGACTGGGAAAGAAGGGGGAGGAGAAAGGAGAAAACATGAGCCCTCTTTGGAGATCAGGGGTTTTGGCAGGATTGGAGAATCCCTCTGGGAATCTAGAAATGTTTCTGTTTGTTTGTTTTCGTATAGGAAAACTGGTGCTCTAGGTGTGTCAGGTTGAGTACAAAGCCTGACCTTTTTCTGGAGGAAGACTGTTGTTTTGTTCCTGCGTGGCTTGAAGGTGCTTGTGAAGGTGTCAGGACTGGGAGATGGCGTACAGAGAAGAAGAGGCAAGAGGCCTGGGTGGGGCTGGGGTCTGGGCTGGGTACTACCTTGCTCTGGGAGTTTTGGAGGGCTTTGGGAAGGTGGTCCTACAATAGGTCCTCCCCTCACCCTTCCCTTTTCTGTCTTTCTTAAAATACCCTGTGTTCCTGCAGCAGTGCGGCTGCTAATCTAAAATAAAAACAGCAGGAAATGCAAATGGTCAGGTTCTCCTAGCAACAGGAGCCAACCCACGCAGGGCGTGTGGAGCAGAGCAAAACTGTCCTGAGGCTGAGATGCGGGTGGCTGGGGCGAGGAACAAGTCTCCTCTAACAGCTTCGACCCTCTAACTTCAGAGATGGACTGTCTTGTGGCAGCCGCCTGCTATGCAGAAGGAACTCTCCATGAACGGGACTGGAGCAAAGGATCATGTGCTGGGGAGAAGGTTCAAGGGTAGGGGAGACAGCAGCAGGCCTAGTTGAAGACATCTCCTGATGGCAGTGGTTGTAATGGTGCCTCTCAGAACGTGACACTAGGGGTCGAACTAGGTGCATGATTGAGAAGGGCCAGGATTTGTGTGTATGTTTCTATGTGTCCATTTGAATCAACCCATGGAGCTTTGTCATTCCTAATGTTATGAAACAAATGGAAGTATAAGATGCCTCAGATTACAAGGTAAGGGATCTAAATCAGGAAACTGCAAAGACTCTTAGAGATGCCTGGTCTAACCCCCTTCTGTTACAAGCGAAGAAACTGAGGTACAGAGAGGTGAGTGACTCTCCCAGGACACAGATTTAATTAGTGGCAGAGGTGGAATTAGAAAACAGGTATCCAGGCCACGCCTCATTCCATTTTGAGTCAAAGCTACTATTGGCCCTCCTCTGCACACAGCTAGATAATTAGAAGCCATGATAACCTTACTGGGCCTTTGGGGCCGAGGGCAGGGGGCAGTCATCTTAGGGACATCAAACAAGTGTAAAGTTATTTGAGAGACAAATGGCAGCTGCAACCCATGTGAAGTGCTGTGGAAAAGTGAGCACCTGACGATGAGAGAGGCATTGAATGGAGGTTAGAAACAAAAGGATTGTCGCTCAGAGTGCCACATAGCTCCTGGCGGTTGCTTTCCACAGACATTCCGTGGGGGTCTCTCAGTGGGAAACGAGAGGAAGAACATTACCCTGCTAAAGTTACATGGGATGAAACTGGAGAAAGTGAGGTGACTTGCTCAAGGGGACAGATCCAAGTGCGGTAGAACTTGGAATAGAACCCTGGAATCCTGCCTCCCAGAGAGGTCCATGTGCCCTAGAAAGTGTGGTTTCCTATTACATAAGCAACTCTTTTATTACTCACACTCTGGCTTCCTCCTGCAAGTCTCGTACAGCATCTCCCCCAGAAAGCATGGTGGAAGAAAAAGGGTTCTTAGTTCCAGCTGTCTTGGCGACTGGAGTGCATGGTCGAATCGTGAGGATTCCAGGATAGGTAGTAGGGTGGATAACAGCAACAAGCCATGTTGGGGGAAACGGCTAATGTACTCAGAGCTTGATTTCAGAACCACTGACCTCGGAACGATCTATACATCTGCATGCTTCACTTCCTCGTGGCCCCGTGGTACCTCATGGCCAAAGGTGCCCTCAGTCCTCACTTTCCCAAGTTGCCTCATCTTTCCGGGTCAAAGCTTGAACTGAGGCAGTCAGTTGATGAATAGAAGAAAGAACATGGGCTTTGGTGTCAGCAGCCTGGGCTCAAATTCTAGCTTAGTCATTGGCTGTATGACCTTAAGTAACTTAGCTTCTGAGAATTGGATTCTTTATCTGTAAAAGGAGAGCAATTTGGTCTCTCTGATAGAGTCATATCTCATAGATGTATATAAAGTGCTAGCACAGTCAGACATACAGTAAGCACTCAACAGATATTGGTTTCTGCACTTCTTACTTGTGGCTGCAGCTGCTCAGGGACCAGGTGGGAGTTTCAACTGCCATTGCCAAGGCAGGGAATGCTATTTTCCAGGTAGCCCAAGATGGAGCTCAGAATGTAATTCTCCCACACGTGAAAATTAGTTTGCTTTTCTTACTGATTAAATAGATTTTTATGGATTGATCTGGGAACATAACATCCATGTCTGTTTTTCACCATTGTGTCTCCAGCACCTAGGATAGTAGGCACTCAGTAAACAATTGTGAGTGAATGAACAAATGTGTTGTTTATGAGAGAAAAGGCATTTTAAATTAAAGATAAACAGCTTACAAAAGAACATTTGAAACATAAGGAGTGCATAAGTTTGGTCTGCTTACAAAATCTCTTTGAGGCCAGGCCTAGAGAAGACAAGTCGGGGTCCAGGGTGGGTCCCTGATCTGCTATCGGGTCTACCAAGCCGTGACCTGAAGCCCAGCGCTGGACAGCCTCCTGGCTCAGACAAGACATCAAGCTACAGTAAATCACTAAATGGGTTCTGAGGGGGAGGGTCTTCCTGGGATATCTCTGGGGGGCTGTTGGGGCCAGGAGAGTGGACAGTCAGCCTTGGCCTTGGAAACTCCACCCTCTATCCCACCCTTCCAGCAGGTGAGGGGAATATTCAGCTGAGGTCTCCTCCAAGGAGTGCTTTGCTCTTCCCTGTTATTTGTAAATATCTCCCTGCCACCTACCCCACCGTCTCAGTCTCTCTCTCTCTGTTTCTCTCTGTCTCTCTCTTCTCTCTCTCTGTCTCTCTTATACACACACACGTATATGAAGTTGGATATTGATACCACCATTTTAACTCCAAATTGTATTTTTCAAATGAGGATGGTTCTGGCTTATTCATTGTTCTCTTGCTGCTGAAGTTGTCATAAAGATCGATTTCTCATTACTGAGATAGGAGCTCCCTGTGTCTCTTGGGGGCAGGGACGATGGCCTCCCCATGGGACCTCTGGGAAATCGCAGAGGGTGTTATAGCTGTGGGCTCAGCATGTGAAGTCCCAAGGGGATTAGAGCCCACTCCTCCTGAGAAGCGTGCACCCGCTGAGCTTATCTGCAATCTCTTTGAGTCCCAAACTCATTGAAGTGTCCAGATCCTCTTCTTTTTGCTTCCTACACCGAACACATTATACATCAGAAGAGGATTCGGCATTCCAGAATCCCTAAGTGAGAGACAAAGTGTTTGGTTTTAGCTTTTCCCTTTCTAAAATAAGGGTCTTTGCTCCCTGGAATCCAGCTGCCTGATATCATTATCCGTGAAACTGGTGGTGAGTAAGAAAATCGTATTTCTCTTCATGGGTGGGAAATCAGGTCATCCTCTCCAAAGGTAAAGAATACTCCCCCAGGCTGCGGAGAGCAGATTCTTGTTTCTACCCAGAAAAACTACAGAGGAATACTGTGGCTGCCTACTACTGAGTACCAGGGGAAAAAGCCGAGATATTTTTAACATACGGAATATCAGTGAACAGAATGCTAAGGAACTAGAAAACTTATTCCAATAAATATGAAGCATATGCTCTGCCTAAAGCAAACGGAGCTTTTGCTATATACAAATTTCATGAAGGAAAAAATGTCGGAAATTGCAGAAATATCTGGCCGTAAGTGGGCTGCAACCACTTGCTGCAGGAGACCTGGAAGGCTGGGCAGATGATGTGGGAAAAGAGACTGGGTGGGTCAGGGGTGCATGGGGTCCTTGGCTGTCTTGTCATGCAGGTCTAGGGATTGCTCAGAGCCCTCTGGAGTCCTGGGAGCACAGGCTCCAGATGGACATTCCCACACACACAACCTCAGTTTGTAATGTCAGGGTGTGCATCACCAATAATGGGAACATCATCTCCAGCTTCACTACCCTGAATCCTCAAACATGGAAAAAGCCTGTCTCAATGGCAGAGATTCCTGTGAAAAATGGCACTTTGAGTTTTATGCGAGAGGTTCTTCCTTTAGCAACCAGAAAAGGCAATTTGTATTCATCTCATTAGTGAGGTTCTAGTAATTGGGGATATTAATTTTATTGCTAAACCTGACAAATATTTTACTCTCTCCTGTAGTGGGTAATTGCATCCCCAACAGCCTCTCCTTTTGTGCTGCCAGATGGAAAGGATGTGTGTTTGCCATTTTCATTAATACAATTAGTACCTTAGCATCGCGCCTGCTCCCTCCCTAATGCACGCTCCCTAAATGGGGAGGGGGAAGGGAAGACAAGGCAGGAGGCCTGCCCAGGGGGTCTGGGTCCCAGCCGGCTTTAGGCGGAGCTGGCGGGAGAGCTGCCCCAGGGGAAGAGAGCCAGTGAGCAGAGTGGAGGGAGGTGAGGCGCTGCCAAGTGCTAAACCCCGACAATAAAACCACCACCACTAACAACTGTGTGGTTGAGGAGAAACAAATCATTATGCTGCCTAAAACTCCCCCTGGATCATCTCGGCCCCAGAACAGCTCTCCGCACAAAGGGCACCGCCGCACGAGTGGGCGCCTGGAGCCTGACGGCTGACACGCTGCAGCCACTCCCGCCCCCGGCTGTCCCCACGCCTGGGCTCTTTTTCTCCTCAAGCGCGGCGGCCCCACTGCGAGGTGCTGGAAGCCTCGTAAGGGAAGCGGGATAGCTGCACTTTCAGCAGGCAGATACTATTTGAAACCTGTTCTTTTCCCTCAGAGTAGGAGCAAAAATAATGCTCAGGCTGCCTGGGCCTCCATGTTGCTCTCTGAATCATTCCCTTCTCCATTCCGGTTCCGAAGGCTGCTAACTTTGCCAAATATTTACTACGCTCTTGGCCCCGCCTCCTCAACCATCAGAGGACTCTGACAGGCAGACCTTGCTTCTGATAGAATTTGTCTCCTGGAGAGATGCAGCAGGGACAGCCGCAGTGTGGGGGATGGACTTCCGCTGCGTCTCAAGATTCCTTTCTGCTGGTCTCACGAATGAGACCCGTGATTCACTGATGGTTCGCCCGACTCCCCTGGCTGCCGCCTTTTCCCTGCTGCTAGGGAGATGGGTGCGTGGTGCCGCTGATTTCCAACCTCGCCAAAACCAGAAGGAAGGCAAAACTAGACAGGGCACGCTTTCCCACTCTTCCACTTCGTCTGGCCTCTGAGTGCCGATTTGGGGACCGACAGAGGGGAGCCTCGGAGAGAAACCACTTCTAGGACGCCCATAGTCTGCTCCTAGGAAGGAGTCTGTCCTTCAAGGGACTGTGGTTGTTATAGAATGGAAAACAGTTTTCAAAAATCACCCTTGGATGTATCAGCTAAGAGTGGCCATAGCCACTACACTGCAGATTTACCAGGGATATTACATTCTTTTTCCCAATTTTGGGTCACCTTCTGAACCATCTGAGCCAGACATGGCGTTGGTGGGAAAGACTTACTTTAAAACACTCGGACTATTTCACAGGGATTTGGAATAACTTGGGTAGAAAGCAAGCCCATGACCTCTAATCCTGGTTGTGTCCCCAGAGGACAGGAAACTCTGAACTTCACGTGACTTCTCTAAGAATGACGCTTCTTCCTGCAACTGGGGCTTTTGAAACAAAGCTAAATGGAAACACATGAGCCTTTTACCTGTTTTCCCTGACTAGAATGGACTCACCTTTCCTTTCCATCATATGATTCCAACCTCTTCTTCCCCCAAGAATCTTTCCTTGACCGTAGCTGTGCAAAATAATCCTCTTGGAGAATGCACAACCTGACCTATTCACTTACTACTGATTGGTTGTCCTGTACAATTAAAAGCGGCAGGATAGATTGCTCTGCATCCTGTTGCAAAGTCTTTTCTTGTTTAGACCTCACTTAAAACCAAGATCCTTGTTCTGAGTTTCCTGATAAATGGATAGGAGCAACACATTCATATGTGGTATGGTTGCTTCTAAAATCCGGAGAGTCCTGCCAAGCATCGTGCCTCTTTTTTGTGGGTAGATGCAACCAATTGTCTTTCACTTTAGAGAGTATATCTTGACATGAACTAGACCACTAGATCCTTAAGAACTTCCCTGAGGTGGCAAGCTTGAGCTTTCTATCATAGTCCCAATGTAATGGACCAGTATGATGTTCTACAGGGTATCAAGACAATCAAGTTTTCTCCAGACTCTGTTATGACAAAGAGCAAGAGCATTAACAGTATACTGTTGTTCCTGGCACGTGAAGTCAAATTGCTTCTGATTATCTTTGGTGATAGGAATGCAGAGTGGAGTTACCACATCCAGAAACAGCTGCAAATGGCACCACTGATTAAGTGCGTGATAATCTACAGCCATTCTTCAGGACCATTTGACTTTTGCAAGAGCCAGGAGGGAAGTTAAAGGGGGATATGGTTGGAATCACACCTCTGCCTCTTTCAAGTCCTTAATGGTGGCACTAACTCTGTAATTCTTCCAGGATGGTGGGCTTGCTTTTGGGTTACTAAAGTGGCAGGGGGGAGTGCACTGGGGTAGGGCAGTTCTAGTGCCTTCTACCTGGCCCTCCCTTCTGGCCATAGACGACTTCACTTTGTGGGTCAGGGAACCAATATGAAGGTTCTTTCAGTTACTAAGTGTATCTATTCTAAATATGCTTTCTGAGACTGGGAATGGTGAAACGATGCATGGTCCCACTGGACTTGGATGAAAACTCCATCTTTTACCTGACTTTCATAAGCACACTCTGACTAGTGAATGAAGGTGGCATTTCAGCTTTTAGGAGTAGAGCCAGTTCAATTCATTTCTTAAAGCCTTGAAGAATAGAGTAGCCTCTGGAACCTCATGAGGGAATATAGCTAGGGGGTGGTTGAACAGGTTGCATATAATCCATTTTAGCATTCTCATGTTCTTTAGCATTTAGACTTCTTCCTCTGTCTATAGGATGCCAGGGAAGTTCTGGCCTTTCTCTCTTACTGGCTGTAGCTTACTGTTGAGACTGGCTAACCTAGTTGACTATTAATGCCACTTCTCAAGTGCTCAAACCATGACATTAAATCCTAATTTCCAGTTGTACAGTACCCAGTTGTAAATTTCAAATAATTTTTAGCTAATTGAGTCTTAAGTCAAGCTCTTCTTGGCCTAACAACCTTAGAATCCACTTAAACGCATGCTCCGCAGACTCGTGTTGATACAAGTTTAGTGAAGTCCTGCAGCTATTTTGGCGTACAGTCTATCTTTTCTAGACCCACGTCTCACACTTTACAGTCTGAACTATGCTGTCATTTAACTTTCCTTGAGATCTAGAAGCAATAAGGGTACTGGAGGCGGGTTCTGAGGAAAATCGAATATCCTTGGTGCAGTCATTGAAAGATTTTAGTTCAATGGAAATTGGGTTGCAGGATATTCAGGGAGGTTTAGGAGGATTTGAGCATTTAAGTTCTCAGTCTCACCCATGTCTGCACAAATGTCTCCAGCCCATATCTTGGGGTCCCACTTCTTTCCCATCCGTACCTTCAGCTTATTGTAAGGGACTGAAACTGAAGGATTTGAGTATTTAACTGGGTTTGCAACTCTGCAACCATTAAAATCAGTTTTTAGACTGGGTCCTCAACCATGTTAGTCCAGAGAATACAGGGGAAGGAGTCTTTTGGAGCTACCATAGAGACTTTCTGATTTTCCACCTGAGTTGGGTATTCAAGGCTTTCGATATGTCCTTTTTCCTGTTAACTCTCTTTGGAGCCATCAAAAGTGGCCAGCTGATTCTACAATCTTTATAATCTCTATTGTCACCATGGTGACTAAGTGTCACAGCCACTTTATTGCTGTTGTCCTCTACCTGAACTTCATTCCTTGCCACCACCAGTGATAAGTTGGGTCACGGTGATGCCACTGAATGCCATGGATTACCAGTATCCCATTTTATTCTGGCAAGGAGGTTAGTTATGTGCTTCTTAAATATGAGAGCAATAGAATATCAGAATCTCATTTTGAGGGGTTGTTTTCTTGGGCTCTTCCTGATATCCATTCTTACATCAGTCTAGAGCCTGGAAGACAACACATGGCACACTCAAATAATGTAATTGAGGTGGATTTAATAAAGGGACTGTTTATAAAGATGAAGGCAGGGCTGGTAGATTGAATAATTGAGTTCGATTATTCTTCGTTCCTATATTTATCCATACACTTTCATGTCCTCATTGTGGATGGAGTGTACTTCCTTGACTCTGTGGGCTTGGTCATGTGACTTTTTGGCCAAAAGCACATGGGTAGAAGTGAGAGCATACCGGTTCCAAGCTTAGGCCTTAAGAGGAATCACATGTTTTTGTTTGTTCTTATGAGCCTCTTACGAGCCATCACAAAAGAGAATACCTCCTGGTCCAAGGAGGATGAGAGACATGTGGAACAGAATTTCTCCACCTACCCCATAGACCTACAGTGAGAAGCATAGCTGCTCTAGCTACCAAAGCATGAAGTAAAGATGTCCAACTGCACGTAGCCTAAATCAGCTAAATTCTAGCTGACCTGCAGATCTATGAGAACAAATGGTTGTTTTAAGACATTGGACTTTGGAGTGGTGGATATGCAGATTAGCATAGCAATAGCTAGCTGATACACTAGAATAAATAAAAACCAATAAGAGATGGGACAGAACCTCAGAGATGTTGATGGTAGGCTTAAATGATCAAGGAGAGAAAGAAGTTACTAGAATGTGGAGAGAGTAGCTATAGGAGAGGATGTTGGACAAGACCTGTGACCTTTAGTAGAGGGATATAGACAATCCATAGAAACCGAGGAGGGAGGCAAGGGGAATTAATATCATCCCCTTGCTCTGCTTCTGCCGTCTAACCTCCTGCTGGTGTTTCTTATTATCAAAACTAGAAGGCAAGGCAGCCGATTGATGGAGGCCATTTAAAAAATTCTCCTAGTGCACAAAACAGGGTGAAGGTCTGGAAGGGAAAATGGAAAATATAGAACACATTTTGTGTATCTGAAAATGCCTTGTTTTACCCTCATGCTTGTATGATAGTTTGTGGAGTATGGAATTCTAAGTTTGAAATAATTTCCTTCAGAAGTTTGAAGAAATTTCCAGTGCAGTGTAGCTGTTGAGAGATGTGAAATTCTTCTGATCTCTTACCCTTTATGTGTGACCTGTTGTTTCTTTCTCTCCCAAAATTAGAGAGAGCCTTGCAGTGGATTTACTTTCATCCATTGTTCTAAACCCTCAGAGGGTCCTTTCAATCTGGAAACCTGTCTTCAGTTCTGGAAATGTTTCTAGAATCATTTCATTGATTATTTACCCTATTCTGTTTTCCTTCTCTTTATTTCCCTAAATTTCTAATTTTCTTTTTCCTACTTTCCATCTTTTGTCTTTTTACCTCTCTTTCTAGGAGATTTCCTCAACTTTTTCTTTCAATCCTTCTATTAAGTTTTATTTTAATAGCATTTTAAAATTGAGATATGCCTCACATAGCAGACAGCTCACCACATTAAAGTGTATGCTTGAGTGGTTTTTGGTATATTCACTATGTTGTGCAACTAGCGCCGCTATCAAATTCCAGAACCTTTCCGACATCCCCAAAAGAAACCCTGCACTTTTTAGCAGTTAACCCCAATTCCCTCCTACTCTCATCCCCTGGAAATCACTAATCTATTTTCTGTCTCTCTGTGTTCACCTATTTTGGACATTTCATATAAATGAAATCATACAAAATGTGGCCTTTTGTGTCTGACTTCTTTCACTTAACATAGTGTGTTTAAGGTTTATCCATGTTCTAGCAAGTAACAATACTCCATTCCTTTTTATGGCAGAATAATATTCCACTGCATGGATATACTACATCTTGTTTATTCATTAAGCAGTCAATGAACATTTGGGTTGTTTCCACTTTTTGACTATTATGAATTTTCGTGCTATGAACATTCATGTACAAGTTTTTGTGTAAACATGTGTTTTAGTTCTCTTGGGTATACACCTAAAAATGGAATTGTTGGGTCATATGGCAATTCTATGTTTAACTTTTTGAGGAACTGCCAAACTTGATTGAGTTTTAAAATTCTGCTACCAAGTTTGATATTTCTAAGAGCTCTTTTTTTTCCATGTTCTGAATGTTTCTCCTTTTGAAAAATTAACTGTAATATCTCTTCTCTCTGATGATATCAATGATATTTTTTCTTTTTTTTTTTTAGATTTCTTCTCCCTGCACAGTCTGTCTCACAAAGTTAATTTAATTTAACTTTTAAAAAATCTTTATTTTCTACGTTAGAGGCTTTGCCCAAATGTCTATGTCTTGTATTCCTTGGCTGATCCAGAGTGATTCTATTCAAGAATGAGGAACAAGAAAATGGATTAGACCATTTTCTTTGTCATGTGGGTGGTCTTATTGACTGAGTTTCAAAGTGATTTGATGGGCTATTCGTTGAGAACCCCTGATGTCAGTTATTTAGGTTGGGTTCTTCAGAGAAGGACCTTCCAATCTCTCATCTGGAAGGTTAGGATCTTTCTACTCTTGCTCTGGGAGATGATTGGGAAAGAGAACTGGAAGTCTCTGGACTCATGATTTGGTATGCACATGGTCACTTCACACTGTCCTCACATGGGCCTGGCATCTTCCAGTCTGCAGGCTGTTCTCTTCCCTCTGGACTGAAGGCCTCTGGATTTCTGCAAGGATAGGGGTGGTGGGCAGGTTCCCAGCAGCATGGAGTGGCAAAGGGAATCTAAGGATCCAACTGCTTCTCAAACAGCTTTTTACCCAGTTTTCTTCTATTTAGCCTTCCCGCTTTTACCTCTAGTTCCAATGCTAGCTGACACTGCCTATTCCTGTGCCTCTCGTGAATTTTGTGGTACAAATTGTGTTGATTCTCAGCTGTTCTCACTTTGGGCCTGGGATTTGGCTCTCTCGATTCTGCTGAATCTGGTTCCCAGCTTCCAAAATTTGTTGATTTTGTCTCATTTCCTGTTGTACTAACGATGTTTTAATTTAAAAAATTCACGTGCTGTTTTTTTAATGGAGTTTCCATAGGATACAGAATTAGATGCATGTGTTCGGTTTTCTATCTTAATCCAGAAGTCTCCAATCCACCCTTCTAAGTAAAAGAAATCTGATATTTTGATTCCTATCTGATTTAGTCACTGTCTAATTACTGGACAGAAACTATTATACTTTTTTTTTTGGAGCAAGATTAGTCCTGAACTAACATCTGCCACTAATCCTCCTCTTGTTGCTGAGGAAGACTGGCCCTGAGCTAACATCTGTGCCCATCTTCCTCTACTTTATATGTGGGATGCCTGCCACAGCATGGCTTGATAAGCAGTGTGTAGGTCCGCACCCAGGATCCCAACTGGCGAACCCTGGGCTGCCGAAGAGGAATGTGTGAGCTTAACTGCTGCGCCACCTGGCCAGCTCCCATTATACTTATTTTAATAGATAGAATTTCATACAAAGAATTGTTAATTAGGTATAAAGAACTGTTACATGGTGGCTGAAAAAGCCAAAAGAGAGAACTCAGCTGTTATGAAGACAGAAATTGCAGGCAGCAGCTACCACTCCTAGGGCTGGAGGAACAAAGAGAAGAATTACTCAAACTTAGAAACTTAGTAAAAGGGGCTCACAGGGATGAAACTCAGACCTCTGAGGAGGGACACTGCATGGCTGGGGCTGGTGTCTCGGAGGGGACATGATGAGGCTGGCTATGAGTGTTGGAAAGATGCCTTCAACTGCTCCTGGCCTGAACTGCTCCTCTGGGGTGAGGAAGAAGCAGTATTGTGTGACACTGACAAGCATAGGAAGCCAACAGGAATAACAGAAAGGAGCATGTGCCATCCTCCTCCTCCCGCCTTCAAGTCTTTCCCTGAAGGCCTTGTTGTCAGAGCTGAAAAGAGAGCCAGCTGGCAAAGAAGAGCGATGTGCAGAGCCCAATCCCAGCATCATGGAGTCAACTGGAAGGCGGGCTTGAAACTGAGGGGCCATAGCTCAATAACTGATATAGCCTACCTTTTGGCTACTTGGATTCGCACACACCCTGGTTAGCATAGCTAAACTTCCATCGACAATGTGATCAATTCTATGTTTCCACCTTCTTACAAAATCATTCTCACTCTCTTCCCCAAATGAGGAGACACAAAGTCCAAACAGCAATTGTATCCATATATGGGAGATGGTCTCACTATTTCTGAACTATATCAATTGCTGATTAAATTCAGTCATAGTCCCATCTGAATATTCTGTTTCTAAACACTATCTTTCGATCTTAATTTTCCTCCTTAGTTTCCCTCAATTGGTTCAGAATTTGGGCTGGGAAGAGAGGGATATTATATATTGACCTTCTTAAACACTAACAGGTATGCTTATCATCAGCAAGTTTATTAGCTATTGTGCCAATTTACATTCATTCCCAAGAGCAGTATCAGTGAGTTCCAGTTGTTCAACTTCTTCTAATTAGTGTTGTAGGACTTTTACGTTTTGCCATTCTACAAATGAGAAATTGTTCTCACTATTGTTTAATTTACAATTCCTTATTGGGGAGGCTGAACATCTTTTTTTCCCATGTTTATTGGACTTTGGTTTCTTCTTCTGCTCATATTTTTGGCCCATTTTTTTTTCTTAGTGATATTCAGGAATTCACAAATTTTTTTGGTAAAAATATTTAAAACATAAAGGTAAGAATAAAAGATGATATAAAAGGTATCCATGTTCCTGCCATTCAGCTTCATTAAATTGTCTTGTTTGTCTTCATTCATTATTTCATTTGCTTCATATTAAAAAAATAAAATAAAATGTAAATATCCTTGAGATCTTTTTACCCTCTTCTCCAATCCTCTATTTTCTTCCATTCCTCCCAAAGTAATCACTATCATGAATTTAGTGTTTATCACTGCTATGCAAAGTTTTTATACTGAGTAGGTGTTATATTCTGGATACTAATCCTTTGTTAATTTTATGCATTTTTGAATTGCAAATATCTCCTCTCATTCTGTGCTATGTTTTTCACTTTGCTTATGGTGTTTTTTGATATATGAAAGTTTTAAATTTTAATGTGATCCTATTTATCAGATGCTTCTTTTATGGTGTGTGCTTTTTGTGTTGTATTTTAAAAATCCTTTTTCTATCTTTTCTGTACTCTTTTTGTGAATGTATGTTTTATCTCCTTGATCAATGTCTGTGTTCCTTTGAGGAAAGGATCATGACTTATGTGTTTCTGTCGTTCTCTGCAATGTTAATTCCAATAACTCCCAACTGGTAGGTCAAAAAAACCTAACTGGTGGACAGCCACTCATTGTCTTTCTCTGCGTAGCAGGCTCTGGCTGCTGCTCTGTTTAGTCACTATCTTATGTCTTTTCCTCTCTTTCCCTTTTTCTTCTCATCTAAATTTCTCCTTTTCATTCTTTTACCCGGGACTCATGAGTTTAGAAGAATATCGGTTACAACTGAACACTATTAAAAATGAAGGGGATTAGTTGGCTCATACAAGTGGAGAGTCTTTGGACTTCAGCTTTGATCCAGGAGGTCATTGATATGATCGCTAAAGGAACAGATACCATGTCTTTCTGTTTTTTTCCCCTCTTCCTACTGGGTCAGCTTTATTCTAAAGCTTGTTCTTCCTTGCAACTATATGACATTTTTATGCCAATTCAGGGTTCCTCAACCTTGACACTAGTGACATTTGGACTGGATATTTCTTTATTGTGGGGGTGGGGTGTCCTGAACTTTGAAGGATGTTAAGAAGCATTCCTGGCCTCTACTCGTTAGATACCAAGAGCACTCCTTCACCCTGCCCTGAGTTGTGACAACCCAAAATGTCTGTAGACATTGCCAAATGTCTCCTAGGGGGTGAGCTCACCCTTGGCCGAGAGCCTCTATCCTAATTAGATGGGCCTAAATCACATATCTGGTCCTGAAACAATGAGAGCCTGCTGATGGATGGAAGGTACTAAGTGGCTTAAGCCAATCTGGATTTATCTTTAGAGCTGGTTCAACTTTTGGTCTGTCTTGATGAAGCGTAGAAACCAAAAAGAAAAGCTAGGTACTAGTAGAAAGGGCGAAGCTGGAAGTGATACTGTATAGTCAAGAAATAGCCACTCCCAGAAAAACTTGATATGAGGCCCAAAGTGGCAGTTAAGTGGCCATTGCCACTCTTCTCCCATTTTAATATCCGATAATCAATCAGTCCTAAGCCCTCACCATTAGCTCTTCCATTCTAATGGAAGCAGAGAGAGAGAGAAGTATCTCTGGTGTCTCTTCTTATAAGGGCACCAATCCCATCATGAGGACCCCTCCCTCAGTACTTCATCTAAACCTAATTATCTCCCAAAGGCCCCACCTCCAAATATCACTACATTGAGGATTAGGGCTTCATATGAATTTTGGAGGGGACACAGTTCTGTACATAATATTACTATTTGGAATTTTGGTAATTATAATTCATTTAGAGAAGAAATAGAAATTTATATTTTTCTGTTATATCATTGAATTTTTATGCAGATGACATTAGAGGAAGCAAAGAGTTTTTAAATGTGCAGGTATTTCAGAGATTTTCAATTTACCCATCATAGGTCATGTTTCCTGGGAACGGTTTTCGAGACAGGGTTTGAGTAGAGGTGGTTTATTGGAGAGTACATTCAGGAACAACACCTGTAAGGATGGTAGGGAAGCAAGACTGGATGGAGGATGAATTTGAACTGTGATGAAGTTGCAACAGAGGCTCAGCCAACTCCAAGGCTGAGAGCTGGGATGGCCCTGGAGAGTTGTTTCAATTTGAGGCAAGGGGTCAAGTGGTATTACCACTGCATTGACTAGTCATTACAGGTAAGCCGCCTCCAGGGAGGGTACACCTAGGGTGAAGCAGCTCCTTAATGCTGAAGGCAATTCTTAGAAAAGAAGCAGCCTTCAGGCCTGAAAAAGTCGAGTGGGGCTGAGGACAGATCTGGGCAGCATGCCACAGCCTTCACTACATTACCCAAGCAACCTAAAAGCAAGTGCCTCTAAATTCATTATTGGGACAGCATTGCAGTGATCATATTTCCCTACTAATTGCTTGTTAAGTCTCCAGGTAAGCTTATTTTCTTTTGCTTCAAAGATTTCAAAAACAAGTTTTCCTGGTAGTTTCCCAAATCAGTTTAAAGCCTGGTTTATCAAATGGGGCCCTACTTCTTAATCATTTCAATGAAATAAGACGCTGTAGTTCTTTATCAGAAGCCTCTGAGACAGGTGTCTTCAGGGATGGATTGATGGCAGACTTTCACCCTTTCTCCATTATATCTGACCCCCTTGGGATAGTATGTTTGTACACTTCCTGTGGTGATCCCTTGGTCTTGGAATGTTGACAATCCTTTGTCAAGGTGTTTGGTAATGAGTGTGGTGGCTCTAGAGATTTTAGTTACAATAACATCATCGTCCAGTGGGCTTTTATTTTTTGGCTCTACACAACAGAGACTGGTTACTCCCAAGCACATTTCTTTCACAAAAATAACTTCATGTTCTGAAGTATTGTATTTTCCATGTTCAGTCTCCTCTGAGAACCTCACAGGCATAAATAATTGCCAATCCCAGTAGCTATATTTGTAAAAAGCACTTCAGATGGGAAATGAGTTTATCAACATTATAAATTGATATAAATGGGTCACCATTATATGTTCGTTACACGCATTTGGAAGAGGGAAAATAGGACTAAAAATGAAGAGACAAAAGTCCTAGTCTTTCGTCTGTAATCTGCTTTTTAGTAATATCCTTAAGCCAAGAGAGCTTCAGGTAGGAAATTAGTACCTGGCTCCTGTATAGCCTCTCTTCCCTCCCATAAAACAAAAACATGGATATAATTTCATAGGGGAAAACCCACCATTTGAAGAAAATTTGGTGCTTGTTGAAATGTGCCCAAATGTCAGAAAACTCAAGTTGTTTTGAGGTTTCCAAATGTTAGAAAACTCAAGTTGTTTTGAGAAGAACTACTGGGCTGATTTTATTGAGAAAATTAGGGGAGTCAGAGTTTAGTTTGAGTTAGAACAACAACAAAAGTGAATATCATATGTTTAGAGACAGAATAAGAGCAGAGATTCGGGTTCTTTTCCTGGGCTCATCTCTTCCTCAGAGAGACACTGTTTGAGCTCCACAGCGTAGTGCGGCAGAGAGCAGGTCCCTCCAGATTATGTTGGACTTAGATTTATTAAAAAGGCTGATTGATGATCTTGACAGCAGACTCCAGAATTTTCTAATTTCTAGGTACAGTGTTTATAAGAATATTTTATGAAAAATTCATGTTCACAAACTCTAACTTAGCCTCCCACAGAGCAAAGTTTTGCATATATTTTAAAAACAGTTTAAGTTCTTTCTCTCTCGCATGATTTTTCATATTCTCCTAGACTCCATAGCTCTTTCTTTGGGGAGTTTCCCCTGTTTGCATTGCACAACTCCAGGAACACCATTAACATTGCAGTTTATGGGGCAGGCTATCCAAACACTCCCATGTTTGTCAACCCCTCATTTGCTGTTTTAAGTTTTTCCTTTCATTCTTGATACTTCCCTGGGCTTTGGTTTGACAAATAATTTAATAAACAGTGCAGTGTAGTGAGAAGCCATGTGGTGATTAAAGTATTATGGTGGGTATTTGTTGGTTGCCTGCCCAGCATCCAGTATTCCTTCCTCCTGACAACATTACCCTATTTTCTATAAGGGATTTCAAACTTCCTTGACTTTCAGCCAGGGTTTTCAGGCAGACCTGACCCCTACTCCAGGGGTGGGTTCTGATGGTGATAGGTATAAGCCAATTTGCATATTCTTTTCCCTGGCTTTAGTGATTCATTCGGGGATGGATGTATAACACAGCCAAAGCTAATTTGATGGAGGGAGATATCTGTTGGAGCTCCTCTCACTTCTATATGAGCCGTTAGAGATGATTCACTCTTTCCCGCTGCATGTACGAAAGGCACTAGGCAGTGAACAAAATAGCAAATCTCTGTCCTCAGGGAGCATACATCCTAGTAGGAGGAAGAGGGTAGTGAACAAGATATATTAGATGGTGATCAGAACCAAAGAGAAAAATAAAAGATAAGGGCAAGGGGTTAGAGAGGTAACAGGAGGTAAAATCTGCATAGAACTTTGTAGACCATTATGAAGACTTGAGCTTTTATTCTGAGTGAGATAAGAAGCCAGCGGAGGTTTTAAGCAGAGGAGTGACGTGATATGAACTAAACTATAATAGAATCCTCTGGCTGCTGTGTCGGAAGGGGAAAAGGGTGGAAGCAGGGAGACTAGTTATGACAGTTATGAGGCTTTAGTATATTTAAATATTGGTTCCTTGGGGCTAGCCCCGTGGCCGACTGGTTAAGTTCTCACGCTCCGATTTGGCGCCCCAGGGTTTCACCAGTTCGGATCCTGGGCATAGACATAGCACCCCTCATCAAGCCATGCTGAGGCAGGGTCCCACATGCCACAACTAGGAGGACACACAACTAAAAAAATATATACAACTATGTACCGGGGGGTTTTAGGGAGAAAAAGGAAAAATAAAATCTTTAAATATTGGTTCCAATTAGTCACTCCTCTTAACAGAATGAAATCTAGAGAGAGAGAGGGAGGCAGATCTTGAAAGAAATTGTGAGTGCGGCTTTTGGCACACCCAGGGGTTGACTGGAGTCAAACATGTAGATACTCACAAACTTTTTGAGAAAAGTTTATTGGCAAAAGCACTACCAACTACCAAAAGAGACTGTGAATGTGCAAGATATAAACAGAACTTTGGGCTCTCAGTTTTTTTTTTTTTAAAGATTGGCACCTGGGCTAACAACTGTTGCCAATCTTTTTTTTTTTTTCCTGCTTTATCTCGCCCCCCCCCCCCCCCATACATAGTTGTATTTCTTAGTTGCAGGTCCTTCTAGTTGTGGGATGTGGGATGCCGCCTCAACGTGGCCTGATGAGTGCTGCCATGTCCGTGCCCAGGATCCGAACCCTGGGCCGCCGCAGCGGAGCGCACGAACTTAACCACTCGGCCATGGAGACATCCCCTGGGCTCTCAGTTTTTTACAGGTAGGAATCAGGTTGAGAAACCCACTTACTCACCAAAAAGGACATATTTTCCAATGCCCTTTCCAAGTGACTAAGGAAGATGATGGAAAAAGAATGATTTAGACTGTAGAACCAAGAACCATGGAAAACAGACTGGAGAGTCATTCTTAGGCAGCAGAACCAGTGCCTAATCATGGAACATTATCCCCCCTTCCCAAATAGAGGAACCTGACAACCTTTGCTCAGTCGGATTTCATAATTGTTATGGACCAGTGGCTGCCATTTGCTTCCATTATTCCCCTTTTCGAATGAGAATAATTTTTTTTGTGGTTATATTGTCCCTGTCCATCATTTATTGTATGTTGGGTATATGAGAAGAAGATACTTGCTCTTTTAATTCATAGGTCTCTACATCAAGAAGAGCTGTATCTGGATCCAATGTAGATCCTGGATTTCAAGGACTTGATGGATCTTTTAGGGGTCTTGGGATGGAAGTACATGAGAAAGTTACATGTGAAAAGGATGTGAATAGTTGTAACCAAGAGAGTAGACTGTGGTAGATTGAATTATTGGTTCTTCACAAATCTTCACTATCCTGTTGTAGTATTATGCATACATGAGGCCTTTGCGATGGTTGCATGGGGAGCAGTGTATTTCCTCACCTCTTGATTTTGGGGCTGGTCAAATGATTTTCTTTGGTCGATTAGATGTCAGTGGAAGTGGTATGAGTAAAAGCTTGAAGTATTCTTCCATATTGGCTTTCCCACATGTGCTTCTGTGAACACCACGAGAAAACCATGCCTTGGGTAGGATTTTCCACATGGGCTCTGAATAGGGTATAGGAAACGGAGGCACTACAGTTGACCGTTGGGCTCACAGCCTGAAGCAGACCTTCCCCAGCCAACCCACAAATCCTCAGTTTAGAGCAGACCTGAACCTAATCTCAAGCCAGGAGTCCAGCCTAGCTCAGCTAAAGTGCTACTGATCCACAGACCCATGAGAAAAAGTAATTGTTTTAAATTACTTACTTTGGGATGGGTTGTGCAGCATTGACAGAGGTTAAGTGACATGGAGACTAATTGCACTAATTCATGAGAGAGATGATGGGAACCAGGACCAGGGTGGTAACAACAGACGTGGTCAGATTCTAGGTATATTTTATAATTAGAGCCCGTAAGTTTTGCTGATAGATTCCAAATGGAGTGTGAAAGAAAGAGAGTTGAGGATGAATTCTAGGTTTTTGGCTTGAGCAAATAGAAGAGTGGAACGGTCCGTTTCTGAGATGGTAAAAATTGAGGAAATTGAAGAATGAGGGGTAATAGCAGGAGCTGTTATCGTGAGCAATAACATGTTACTGTACATGTTAAGTTTGAATTGCCTATAGACATCCAAATAGGGATGTTAGGTAGGCAGTTGAATATACAGGTTTGGAATTGGAATAGAAAAGGGTCCATTGTATACAGGTATACATCTGGGAGTAATCAGTATGTAGATGGCTTTTAAAGCCATGAGATCAACAAGTAAATGTGATCACTTGAAAAGGGGTCTGAGGACTGAGCCTGTGGGCACTTTAGAGTTTAGTGATTGGGGAGCTGAAGAGTTACCAGCAAAGAAGATTAAGAAGGAGCAGCCAGAGAGATAAGAGGAAAACCAGGTAACTGCTAATAAAGTTTTATTCATATGTGTTGTTATAATACCACATCCATTCCTCCATACTCTCTCTTCTTTTTCCTCCTTTACCAAAAATATTGCCACGAGACTTGTTTGTGTGTGTGTGTGGGGGGGGATTATATGGAAAGCACAGTATTAATCACATTACTCGTATAACAGAATTATTTAAAAAGTTAACTTTTTTTTCTTTCCTGCTATATACTCACCAAGGAAAAAAAATCTTTTTCTCTTTTCATCTCCTCTCCAAGGACAGGGAAGCTAAGTCTTTGCATTAATTGTAGGTCCCCTTGACAATCCCCCAAGCAAAATGACTTTGTTTGAGGAGAAAAGGAATTGGAGGCTGGTGCTTTGAATGGACTAAGGGAACAAGAAGCTGGAATCCTAGAGGAGAGTTGATTACTTTTTTCTCTCTAAGCCTGGGAAAGGAGGGGGCCAAAGGAGGGGAGGAAGGGACCCAGTGGATATTAGAGACTTGTGTTTAGCTGGTATGCAGCTCTCTAGTGGCAGTAAGACACTGGAAAGGGGATGGCTGCCTGGAGGAGATTAGAGAACCTATGCCGCAACCTTGAAATCATTGGCATAAGTCATCTGCATTTGACTGGAGAAGATCACCTGGGTGAACCTGTACAGCCTGATAAAGGCTCAGTGAAAGGGAAGGGCAACGGGGCACCTGAAATAAAACTGCTTTGCAGAAAGAGAATGTCTGAGCTTAAGACAAGGATCTAAGTGTTTGCAGGAGAGCACTTGTTATGCATAACACATGGCTAGTTTTAGAAGCTCAAGACCGAAACACCAAGGCATGTTGTTGAGCTTTGGGGAACAATGGCTGTGTGGGGAACTAAGAGAAGTGTAACCCTAGCACCAAAGCATGGGGCATCCACTGTGGTGCAGACAGAAATCTGAACCACTCAGGACATTACTTCAGTTTGCTGGACTATGCTACATTATTGTGGTAGCAGGCAACAGCATTAATTAAATAAGACTCTTTCTCCACATTTCGCTTTGGGAAGTGAACTGCATCTTTTGGTCTAAGACATGAACCCCCTGTTTCTTGGATATTTAAGGGTAGGGAAGCCTCAAAAAGGAGAAACTGAACTTTCTGAAAATAAGGCACTGAGGGCTTGAATGTTTCCTTGAAAAAAATAAAATAAATAAGGCCTCTGAGTTTGTGCAACAGGTATTATCATTTATACATTAAACTTGAGAAGTTTTAGCTGAAGAAGATAGTATTTACGATGTTATGATAGCTTTTGTTTTTTTCAAATATAATGTATCAGTCTTATTCTGTGTGGTTCTGGAGAGCAAGACAACAAAAAAACTGTTGGCTGCATGAGTATAAGAACAGATATTTACTACTAAACTATTAAGCACATGAATTATGCACCATACACTTTTCAATAAATGATTGAATGCATGCATGATAAATGAAAATCAATGGGTGAAACTTATAGGGAGGCAGATTTTTGACTCAGCTTATCTTTCTAATAATTTGAGTTACCCAAAAATTAAATGGACTATCCTTGAAAGGCAGTGAAATTCTCTATCACTAGGAGTAAAATAGGAGTTAAAGGACCATTTTTCAGGGATGTGACAGGATTTATTCATTAGATAATGGTTAGACCACATAACCTCTGAGATCTCTGAAAACTCAAGATTCTCCGGTTCTAAATCCAAGGGTCTCTATACATAGACTCGGGAGAAGTATAAATAAAATTCATGATCTCAGAGAAATCTTCAAGAGGCATGTGTTCAATGGCATGTTTATTAAACAAATGCTCACGACAGATTTTCATAACAGCAGCAAATGTTATTTCACTACATTAAATCTCACTAAGAAAAAAACGACAATCACAACAAGGTTGATGGATTTGGATTGTTTTTTTCATGTTTCCTGGGGGGCAAAACCAGTCTCCTCAGTTTTCCTCTATTTGCTGTTCTTCATGGTCATCCGATTTCATCTTCTTCACCTCTTCTCTGACTAAGTGTCCCCGGAAAGCTGCTTGGATCTTGACAGCAGCATTCTCCTCTTTATCCTTATCTTCTTCAGAAGCTTCCTTCAAGGAAAGGAGAAAAGTAAGAGACTTCTTGATGCCACAAAAATAAGTGCAAAAGTTTAATCAATTTAGGGGTGCAACAATTGAGATCTGTTGCTTCCTGAGGGAATTTTATATATTGCCGTGTTGTATATGTACCAAATGGTTAATGCCAAAATAGCAGGCATTTTATGTTGTCACACTTTTATACATCTCTTCAATAAAAGATCATTGCCAACTTTTCACCCCCCAAAATAACTCCTGTTTAACAGTTTCCTGAGCAATAACATTTTGGGGAGGGAAAATAGTTAAGAATTCTTGAAGCATGGTAAAAATGTCAAGAAGAATAGTAAATGTGCTGTTTCAAACAATCATGATTACATAAAATAGATTAAAGTGTTAACTTCTTAATTTCTCAAAGATTAGCCAAAGAGAAATCCATTTAGTTTGATAGTGTCAGTTTTAATATGGTTGGTTGAATTTTTGTATATAGCTTCTTTTTTTTTAAATTTAGGTATAATTTAAGACAGTGAAATGCACAGATTTTAAGTGTATAATTCAATAGATATATAGCTTTTAATATATCTTTTTAAATCATAAAAGTGAGACACACACATTTGAAAACTTAAATATCGCTGTTAGTGAAGTTTTCTCCCACTTCCCGAATCCTACTCCTAAGAGGTAACCATTACTACGGGTTGAGTATATGTATCCTTCCAAAATTTTTCCATATACAAAGTATTCATGTGGGTATATGTATGCCTCTTTAAAAAATGAAATCATGCTAATCACAATGTTCTGCAACTACTTTTTCCAGGTAAGAATATATCTTGGTTCTCTTTTTCTATCTTATTATTCAGTATATAACTATGCCCATTCTTTTTTTTTTTATAATACCATTGCATTACATTGTACTGATGTATTTTATTTACTGAGTCCTATTGATGGATCTTTAGGTTGTTCACCCCCACCCCTTCATTACAAACAATGAGGCAAACCTAGCTCTTAAAACCTTTAAATGCAAACAGAATGGTATAAAATCCTCCGAGATGTTGCTCCACTATAGGCAAATGAATTATGCTGAAGTTGGAAATCAATGGGATCTCAATTCAAAGTCACGAAAACCTGTGTACGGGCACCTATTAAAGATGTAAGAAAATGACACTCCCTTTCTTCTTCCCTGATCTCCCATTGCATGTTATGCCAATGTTAGGCTGACTGAGCTGTACTGATATAATTCTGGGATAATTTATAGAGATTATAGGGAAAAGTTATGTCCCACTGGATAGGAGGTAAGGTATTCTTTGAGGGGGTGGTCCATTTTGGGTGTCAATTATTGGGTAACTAACTGGGACATTAAGACATGGAAAGGAACTCAGAAGTTTGGCCTTGAACATTGTAAAGAGTGTGTTCTTTCTCACTAGGCTTGGTCCTCTTGAGTCTGGACTACGAAGAATATAAACAGTGATATGCTGGTAAATGTTTAAAAACCGGCTCTCCAGAAAAGAAAGTCCTGATTTGTAGTATTTGCTATGGTCTTAATACTTTTACTGTGACTCATTTCAAGTTACCAAAGTGACATTACTGAACATGGGGCCGTGCAGAGATGTGCCCAATTGTCTCTTGAGAGCTGGCTGTAGCACACCACTAAATACAGCTATCTTTGAGGGTGGACCCTTCCTAAGTCTTTATTGTTTAAATGCAGACTGTCAGGCAGGAAGCCATTTTTGTAGCGGGCAATGCATGGAAGGTGAGTAAGACACATCGTGTAAACCCATTTTATTTGATTGTATGTAATTCCCTGTGAGTTTCCTTTTGTTATCTCTGAACCTTTGACACTGTGTGGTGGTGACAGCATCAATTAGTGAAAAATTTCCAATGTGGAAGGTGAACCTGAAGGATCAAGACTGGCGCTGTGAGCTCTGCCTGTTCTTCCCCTCGGTGAGATTTTTCCAACCACTGACAATCTTGGAAAATAAGATTTTATTTTTAAGGGGAAGAATGAGTTTTCCTTTATAAGAGGCATCACTAAAAATGATCCACCAGTTAGTTTATCATTGATGCTAGTTATCTAGAAAGCAAAATCATAATTTTAGCAATATGGATAACAGACTAGATCCACATTTGGAGTACAATTTTAAATTGAGTGATATCATTCTTTGTAGGAATCCAGTAGTACGTGGAAACTATAACTTACCAAGGCTGTGACTGGAGTCTCCTCTTTCACAGATGTCTGCGACTTTTCTTTGCCAGGCTCACATTTCTCAGGTGATTCTTGCTCCTGGGGAGAGGGGAGAGGGCCAGATAGGCAATGTTTCCAAAATAGTAAAGTCTTGGATCAAACTGCTTAAAGGTAATTAAATATTACTTTAAGTTATTGAGAAATAGTGGGAATTAAATATACACTGATTTTTCAACAAGGAAAGCAGGTTGGAAAAAGAGGAAACAAATGAAAACTCTTAAGGAAATACGCATGAACAAATTTAAAGATGAAAGACCTGGTAAAAAATGATCTTTTGCTTTTGGAATGTGTGTGACATTATTTGATATTAAAAACAAACCAGTGTCTTATACTAAAAGTTGATAAGATGCTGTAAAAAACCTGAAAAAAGTATAAAAAAGAAGTGCCAGTAGTTTCTAAAATGGAAACAAAATAAATATTGTTGTGTTCCATAGTATGAAGTCAAGTTGATTTTTTAATGAAGTTTGTAGATTAAAAACTGAGTCAAACTTACTTCAAGTTTTACTGTGGGCAATGATTTAAATAGAAAAAGGAAAACTACCTCTGCCCATTTTTACATGGTTATTAAAATCTTCCTTCAAAATAGAGGCATTGCTAATTCACAACCTAGGGAAAGAGCTTCTTTTATCCATAAAAGAGAAATTTAAGGACATGTAAGCTAATCAGACAAAGTCTTTTGAATTCAAAAGAGAAGAAAAAAAAATCCTGAAATTGCTATGTGACACAAGGATTTAAAAATTATTTTTTTGATTTCAATTAAACATGAACACAGAGAATCCAGTTAAATGGAAATAAAATACCCCCATATCTGGCAGACACAAATGGATGGAACTTCACTTTTAAACTCATGGAATAAGTGACAGATATTTTTCCAGGAAATTCTCCAAATCTGCTGTGGAACACCATCAAAACTTGAACTTGTTAAGTCCTTTTAATTGTAATATCTGCTGTTGTTTTGTGGCTAATGTATTATCTCAGTTGCCTGCAGTAGTGCTTCTCAGACTTTATCATATCTACAAATTACTTTGAGGATCTTGTTAAAATTCAACTTGATTTGTAGAGCTGGGGTAGGGCCTGTGACTGAATTTTCACCAAGCTTCTAGTTGACACCAATGACACTAGATCCCACACAGCCTTTCTCAACTAGTGTTCCTCATCTCAACCATACAGTACAGAATGTTTTGAGTGACTATTTTCTCAATTGTCTCAAGGATGGTACATAACTAGAATCATTCTAGATACAAAGGAGAGACATTGATTTCTTTCATGCAATGGGTGCCTTTGGCTTAGGGTTTATATTTTGAGGAAACTTGGTTGAGAAAGGCTGGTTTTGAGAATGCTGCTAAGGAGAAGATAGGTTCAGTCTCTAAACAGATTAGTTTTACAGAGAAAACTCTATACCATTACCATCTTTAATTCTAATCAGTCTTTTGTAAGAAGTCAATGATAATGAAATAATTGGACAAATAGTGTTTTATTTTACAAAATATCATTTATTAATTCGACAAATATTATCTGCTATTGCTAAGCACTGTGATAGTCAATAAAATTTGAAGAACAAATGAGAGTGATTATTCTATAGCTTTCAAGTACATTCTTCCTGTTGATCATCTTTAAATTTGAGCTAAGTATCTGTACACGATTCAGATATTTTAGAAAAGAATTTTTTGTCAGAAAGAACAGTACAACTGAAAAAGTTTAATAAGGTATTTGTGATGCCTCTCACAATTTTCATGATTCTGGGGAGATCCCAATAATCTTTGTTTTAGCAACAGAGAGAAGAAATAACCAAATCCAGTAGCTTCACAGGACCATACCTGGAATGCATGGTTGTTATAGAAGCGGTCATCTACCTTAGCTCCCCATTCTGCTGGATCAAAGTTGGTTTCTAAATAATAAAAATATAATAATTGCAGAGTCATTTTGAATTCATTAAAGTAAATCTAGAATAGTAACACAAAAGTTTTCTTTTTCGAATCACAGGTTCTTTACTGCCAGCTGAAAATGATATTGATGTTGTACACAGCCTAGCACTGCAGAGATAACCAGTGACCAATAAATGTATGATGACAAATTACACATCAGATGAGCCTTTGAGGATATTTAGAAAGGCAGTAAAGAAATACAATTGCTGCCTTCATAGAATTTATAATACAATGGGAGAGAGTGAAACAAATGTCAATACTTAAAATATAAGTATAGCAACATATAAACATGTATTAGTAAACACAGGAAAATGTATAAAAATAAATGCTAAATAGTAAGGAAGTTTGGAAAAGAGAAGGATGGGAGAGGTTTTAAAAAAATGAGACATATTATATAGCCAGTTGACATAGACAGGAAGAACTACCTATATTTAAACAGAATTTTTCTCTAACTTTTCATTATGAAGAATTTTAAATCTAGAAAAGCAGAGAGACTAATACGACAAATTTCCATGTGCACATTACTCAGATTCAACAATTATAAATTGTTAAATTTATATTTATCTTAAATTATTATAAATTATGATTTATCTTATTTTAGTTCTAATTCCAACTTTCCTGCCCTCACTTCTGATTATTTTCAAGCCAATCCCAGGCATCCTCTTACTTTATCTACAAATATTTATTTCAGTATGCATCTCTAAGATACAAAGCTACAATACCATTATCACACCTAAAAATACTAACAATTGCTTAATATGATCAGCCATCCAGATTTCCCCCACTGTCTAATACATTATTTATTTATTTATTGTTGGTTCGTTTAAATCAGGACCCAAACAATGGGGACATACAGCCTTTTGTTACATCTTTTAAATCTCTTTTAATTGAAAGCTTCCTACCTCCCACCCCGAATTTTTCCTTGCAATTTATTTGTTGAGGAAATTGAGTCATTTTTCCTTTAGAGTTTTCCACAGTTTAGATATTTCTGACTGCATTCCCATGATGATTTTCAACAAGTATCTTTGCCTTTGAATCTCCTGTGCTAGTTAGATGTATATGTTCCATCTGATTCAGGGTTTTTTTTTTGGCAAGAATACTTTATGTTTTAATTTGATCATTGCTTCTTAATTTCTGGAGTACTCAATAAAGAAAAATTTTCCTTCATCAACTACTTGGTTACCCTGAAATACAGTTCTTACAGAAAAGACAGGTTAAAGATTTGACTCTTTCCCATAACTTACCAGTTTTCAGAATAATCACTTGGTTCCTTAGGATCCTCTCAAGGAGTTTTCCTTTATTTTTTTGCTTAGGAAGATTCACCCTGAGCTAACATCTGTTGCCAGTCTTCCTCTATTCTGTATGTGAGCCACTGGTACAACGTGGCCACTGATAGAGGAGCGGTGTAAGTCTGCACCTGGGAACTGAACCTGGACAGCCAAAGTGGAGTGTGCTGAACTTAATCACTAGGCCACCAGGGCTGGCCCTGTTTTTATTTTAAAAAAATCATTTTGAACTCATGAGTATTTAACAAATTGGATGAATTTCATTCATTGCATTTATTATTCTTATTGATGCTCTAATTGTCCAAAATTGTCCAGGAGGAGCTTTCTCGGGTACTTAGATGCTCCTGAGTCCTTTGGAAATAACTCTAGTAATCTTCGATAGTTTCTTTATTTTCTGGCATGGCAAGATGTTCAGGCTCCTCTTGTATATTTCTTGCCCAGTTCATGGAATTAGCTAGTTCTCCAAGAAGCCCTGGTTCCTGGGAAATGGTGGTCAGAAGGCCACAGGTTAGGGCTTAGGTGCTCACTGGTTCTGGGTTGGTCATTATTTTGAGGCATTTTAAAAAATGTACAGAGCTAGAAAATATTTTTTTCATTTTTTCAAGAGAAAATATATCATGAGGTCACACTGATATTTTTCAATTCGAATTTAGGATTACAGGATTTTATTTACTTCTTTCGTTTTTGTACTTGTATATCATTTTTCTTACACTAAAAATCTTATTCCTAATGACAGTAGGATAGTTACTTATTTGCTATGTCCTACAATATATAAAAAACAATTTCAAAATAACTATACTATACTATTATTAACAATGACTACTGAAAACAATTTAAGAATTTTTTTTACTTCATTTTGCTTTTAGGCTATATCCATCAGGGATAGACAGTCAAATTACTGTGTTAGAAAGTCACTTGAAATAACTCCTTTCTGTGTGGTTATGCTACCCACCCAATACTAGCTGGTTCTTTTGCTTCACTTTCCTTCTAAATTTTAAAAATTGCTTAACAATTTTTAAATTTAATTCCATTTTATAACTATGTTAAACATTTATGATTTTGAATTCAGGATATATTCAGAGAAGTCTAGCTTCTACCCTGTTTCCTCCACTCTGCTCCTTCTCCCGCTAGAGGTAAATGTAAATTTTGTAAAGATTTACTCTTCCATTTAAAAAATATAAATGAACAGCTACATATTCACATCAACACCCCCTTGTTAGATAGTTGGTAGCATACTAAACACACTTTTTTCCACCTTACTTTTTTCACTTCATCCTGAAGATCGCTCCATAGCATCATATAGAGATCTTCCTCATTCTTTTTTTTTTTTACAGCTGCATATTATTCCATTATGTGGATGTACTCTAGTTTATTTAGGGATATTTGGTTTGTTTCCTCAAATAATGATGCAATGAAAAGAGAAGAAGTGGAATTTCTGGTGAAAGGTTAAATACATACATAATTTTGGTAGATATTGCCAAATTCCCCTTCTTCTCACTCCAGCAACATACGAGTGCTTATTTCCTCTCTAGCCTTGCCTAGAATAAATTGGCAAAGTTTTGGCTTCTTGCCAATCTGATGGGGGAGGGTGGTGGTGGTATCTGTTGCCCGTTTTTTATACAGGGTTGTTGGTTTTGTTATTTTTATTTTTTATTTTGCTGATGAAGATTAGCCCTAAGCTAACATCTGTTGCCAATCTTCGTCTTTTTCCTGAGGAAGATTAGCCATGAGCTAACATCTGTGTCACTCTTTCCCTACTTTGTATGTGGGTCACTGCCACAGTATGGCTGATGAGTGGTGTAGGTCTGTGCCTGACCAAGATCTGAACCTGTGAACCCGGCCGCTGAAGCAGAATGTGCAGAACTTAACCACCACGCCATGGGGCCGGCCGCATTTGGTTTTTCCTTCACTGTTTTTACAAGCTCTTTATTTATTAGATTTATTAACCTGTTGTGATATAAATTGCAAATACTTTTTTCAGTTTGTTATTTGTCATTTTATTTTCCCCGTGTTGATTTTTGCCATGTAGAAGTTTACTTTTATATTGTCAATTTTATCAATCTTTTCCCTAATTGCTTTTTGGACTTTTAAAATAATTATAGCAACTTAACCAAATTCTTTTTCTCTTTCATGTTATAGAGAAACTCATCCATGTTTTTTTCTACTATTTGTGTAATTTCAATTAAAAAACATTTAAATCTCCAATCAATATGGAACTTATCCTAGTGTATGATATAAGGAATAGACCCTATTTTATCTTTTTCCATCTTTATCACACCACCATTTAATAAAAAACCCACCTTTTCCCTACTGATTTGAGATGCCACTTTCATTATATACCAACACATTTCCTATCACAAAAACCAAAATTAATACTAGTAATTACCTACGAAGAATGCCAGCAAGGAAATTCTCACATTGCGTGAGAGACTGTCCTAGAGGACTTTTTTCTTCCCTTTTGGAGAGACTAAATTGTATTACTCATATCAGTTGGATAATTCACCTTTGGTTTACATGAGCGGAAATGGGTGTGGTGCTCAAAACTTTTTGAAACAGTTTTACCCATTTTTTTTTTAGTTACAGAGCTAGTATTTTGAGACCATTAATCTGAATCACCAATTGCTTTAATTATCATGATCCAGTAACAATGACTCAAATGTTTTTGTAATGGGATGTTTCTGAGGTCTAAAATTAAGTAAATGACTACAGATTTTTTTATTGCATGAATTTGTAAAATTAATGTTATAGTAACAAAATTAAATTAATGTTAATTACAATTCATCTCTTACCCTAAAGGATTTCTCTTAACAGGTTTTTTGTGGCACTTAAGTCTCAGATTGTACAATAAATATTCCACTGACTGAATATAGAAAAGACCAGCAACATTCTGGAAATTGGCAGAGATTTTGAGCTTTACCAGGGTAGGACAAAGAAGGCAAGGGGGTGGAGCTGTGCAGTGTATATGGGAGTTCTTTCAATTCAAGCCTTGGGGTAGGTTTCTTCCCTTTGTAAATTGATTTAAAATGGAATGTGGCTATTTCTAGCCACCTTTACCGCTCTGTTAGAATATCGTAATCAAACGTAATGATGACAACGGCTTATAAAAAATGGTTGTTCTAGTCAAGAATGGGATTTTAGTAGATACTTATAGCTGTAATAATTCCAATTTTGGCCATTGGGTCAGGTCTTGATAGTCCTTGGAGATTTGGAAATTTTACTTAGGAAAGTGAAGAAACTCTGCTTTGGCTCTTAACCAAAGACTAACTGTTAGCTTGAATCTTAGTCTCTGGGCAGGATGGCACCTTGGGAGTACAGAGAAAGAATATAAACTACCTTCCCAAGGTGGAAGTTCACTTTTCAAAGCAGTTTTTCTCTGTGCCTTTATTGCAGAACAGTTTCATGTTCCCCAGCGAATACCAATGTATTTAATCTAAGGAGTGCAGAATTATTTTTTACACACTTAGAATGCTTTCAAGTAAGAAGAATCAAAATGTAAAGAAAACCACGAACTCTCCTCCTAGGAAGAACGGACAGTCAACTGCCTGAGATACACAGGAATGGCCTGCTGGAAAATGAAGAGCTCGGCTGGATGATCTCATGAGGTCCTCTTCCACCAGTGTGTCCATGAGGAATACAACAAAGAAGGTCTGGGTAATAAACTGGTAATTTTCAATAATGTGACATAATGTGATTTAAGAGAACCTGTCAAAAAGGCACATGTTGTTTCAAATAGCACTAAGTATCATTTGAAGCTAGCTGCCTCATAAAGGCTTTCCGTGGAATAGGAGTAGTCTTAAGCAAGTTTCACCATAACCAAATGCTTAGTCTCTTACTCTTTTAAAAATGTCTATTTTAAAAAAGCTTACTCTCTCTTTTCTCTAGAAGATTCTCAAAATACGCTGCTGCAAAAGCTGGTATATTGTCCGGTTGCTCCCTCAGAATCTCGCATGTCAGCCCTTCAAGGAGATTTCCAAATCCTTGAGGAATTCGGTAGTGGGTGTTGGAGAATGGAATCGACATCTCCTTGGAAGGAACTGCCTATTGCACCTAGAGATTCATTAAAGAGTACGGTGTTTAAATTTGTCTGATTTCACTTATATAATCACAACTATGACAGCAAATTATTTCTGAGACCCAAATTTTCTGATTGTCAATTCTTTGTTCCCCAACACAACCCACGTCCATCCATTTCTTCCCAAGAATTCTGAATTCTCCATTATTAGTTAGAATATTATAAATACAGACCCATTTAATAGGACAAATCATTTTTAAAAACTTACAAAAATCACAGATTTTTCACTACAACAATAGTACTTTTTCTCTCTGTCCCTCTTCTTTCTGTCTTTAAAAGGTGAGGGTAATTTTTGATATCCCACAGGAATTGAGTGAGAATAATTGTTAAAAATTCATGATAAATTGCCAAGAAGACACTGTGTAGGGTCTAAAATTAAAAAAAAAATTACTCCTTGTTCTAGAAATTACTCTAATTTGTTGAATGAAGAAGTTTCACTCTTAGTCTTTCCTCAAAGCACCATACGCTCTGGAAGGGGCGGGGATGGGGAGGGCAAGGTCAGGATTTCGCAATCCGTCTCCAAAGCTTTAGGATTCTTGTACTTTCTGGTTTTGCCCTGACCAGGTCTTCGTTTCCCGTCTTGGAATACAAGGGCTCGATTAAATACAGCTCTCAAGCAGGGGTTGGGCCACTGAGTATGCAAACAACGCTCAGGGACCTGGCCTGGTTGTCCGAGAGGATGGTCACTGCCAAATAGGGCCGGGAGCCGTGGTAGGGGTCGAGGTGAGGGGCTAGACGGTTTGATGCGGCCCAATCCTTGGAGGTTTTCTTTTTCGAGGGAACAGGAGATGAGGTACCGAATCAGACCAGGGCTGTGAAAGGCCTGGTGAGACCCTGAACCAACCTGGGGCGTGGGGGGCGGTCAGAGGGGGGACTCAGGTCTGGCGCGGGGCGGGACGTCGAGGATCTGGGCTTTCAGGCGCTCGCAGACGGGCTGCCTGGGCTCCCAGTCGGCCCTAGGGTTCCCGGAGTGTGTCCGGGATCCTGAGAGAGTACGAGAGGCGACGGGAAAAAGCGAGGCCTCGGTTGTGGAGAAGAAGTGGGGTAAGCCGCCTCACCTCTTGGTTCTCTCAGAGCTGGTGCCGATGGTTCCAGTTGTTTTTCTCGTTGCTGGGTAACCGTTTTTTTTTTCAAAATTCAACTACGGCGGCCGAGAAGCGAGGAGGAACGGCCTCGTCCGGCGGCCGCGGGCCGCTTCGCGGACTGAGCCGCCTGGGAGGGCGGAGTCCGGCCGCGCCGGCCCCGCGCAGGCCCCGCCCCCGCCTGGGTCGCGGCCCGGAATTCGGCGCTGGGGCGGTGGATCCTCGCCAGCATGGTCCCCCTGGGGCTTGTATTTGAGTTGGTGCTGCCGTTAATCCTGTGGGCCGACATAAGTGCAGGTGAGGCGGCCTGGCCCGAGCCCTGCCTGTCAGTCGGCCTGCGCGGGCTCCGAGCTCCCGCGCCCCCCTCTCAAGGTCGAGGAAGGAACCCCGGCCCGGAGCCAGGCTCTCCGAGGGGGCCTGGGCTGCAGGTGTCTGCCGGGCGGGAGCTCCGGTCGTCCGCTTCCTTCACTCTCTTCCTCCTCCGTTAGGGTGCAGCGTGTGGGGCAGCGGGAGAGTTCGGTTTCCTGCATGGCGAGGCCCAAATGTGCCCAGACCGAGGCCCCCAGGGTCTCTGAATAACTGCAGGGGAGCTCGGCGGGGAGGGGCGAAGCTAGTTGGGTAATATTTGGAAACAGATGGCTGAGTCATCGGAAACATTTCAGTTCTGCCCCCTCAGGGGTACCCTTGGGGAGGGTTTGCTTCAGGCTGGGTTCCTTGGGGGAATTAAATTTTACTAGTTTAAGTGGTGATTAGGGCTAAGAAATACAACCCCCTCACTAGCTCAGAATATTGAAGGCTCAGCTTTGATTTCTGGTGTGGCTTAGAGATACTGGTGGTGGGGAAAAAGGCATAGATAGCCCTGGGGAGGAGAGTGACTCATTTTGACGATTGTGCAGGTCAGATCCTCTCTTTTGACCCTAGGCTGGACACTGGGTTACAACCATGGAGAAACCGGAACATGAAACCTCTCTGCTAATGCAAAGTAAAGTGATAATGCTGGACCTGTTTTTTTCCTTCACACCACTCAAGTAGTGGACCCCAGCATCCCTGTTAAGAAGTGAAAGTTGAGGTGGAGAACGGACAAAATGCAGAAAAATGCTGCACTACCTGTGAACCCAAAAAGTACCCAGATTCAGACAAGCTGCGGCCCATAAGTGGTTTTTCAGGGTTTAACAAAAGTGTAAACTAGCAGCGCTTGTCGTTTCCTGACTCTCATCCCCACTCAGTGACCTTTGAGTCAAGCATATGAGGTTGGGAGAAGGTAGAGAGTAGGGCCATAGTTTTACTAGTTTCTCTGTTAAAGGCTAACTTTAATATCAATATTTTATCTTTGACTTTTGGTCATATTCTTACTTAGCTTTCATGGACATTGACTATATTTTTCATTCATTAGTGCTCTAAATTTTCCTTCCTTCTTATTTTGTTGCATATCCTGAGATCTTTCCTTCAGATCATCCCCCCTGTGCTCATGTTTATCATGTAATGTTTGAAAAGTACTAAAATATGTGTAGCTATGGGAGCCAGCCCGGTGGCGCAGCAGTTAAGTTTGGACGTTCTGCTTCGGCGCCTGGGGTTCAGCGGTTTGGATCCCAGGTGCCGACATGGTACTGCTTGGCAAGCCATGCTGTGGCAGGCGTCCCACATATAAAGTAGAGGAAGATGGGCACGGATGTTAGCTCAGGGCCAGTCTTCCTCAGTAAAAAGAGGATGATTGGCAGCAGACGTTAGCTCAGGGCTGATCTTCCTCAAAAAAAAAAAAAAAAAATGTAGCAATGAAACAATCAAATAAACACCCCATGGGCACTTCACCCAACTTAACTAGAACATTGCCTGTTTTACTGGATGTTCCTCCCCAGTGCACCCGCCATTTCCTCATCAGAGGTAACCACTGTCCTAATTTTGTCAGTCTACTTTTAATGACTACTTTTAACTTCCCCAGAACACTAATTCCTGTTTTCCTACTCCAACACCCAAATGAAGGGAAAATTGAAGACCTAAAAAATATTCAAATGTTAAGAGTCTTGTATTTGACAAAAACAGTGAGCAGTCCCGCCTCCTTTCTTGTTCTCCTGTTGTCCATTGCTCAATTCCTTGGTAATGTTCCACTGTCTACTCTTATCACCTTGGACTGTGAGCTTTATAAGGACAGGGAATATGACTTTTCTTTGATTTACCACCAGTATCTAACTGTGACAGACTGGAAATTGCAATAATTTTGGAATCAGGTGGTGTGGTTTCTAGGCGTGTCATAAACCTATCTGTGTGATTTGAGACCAGTCAAAGAAGTTTAATGTCTGCAACGTGTTTAACACTGTGCCTGCCACAAGTAAGCCTCCCAGTAGAATGTAAGCTCCCTGTTGGCAAGGATTTTTGTCTCTTTTCTTTTTGTTTTTCTTTCACTGTTATTTCCTCAGTGCTTAAAATGGTACCTGGCACATAGTAGGCGCCAATAAATATTTGTTGAATTAATTAATTAATATGCAAGCTATTTAATAAAATTACCTAATCTACTTGGGTCTCAGTCTATTGATCAGCAAATAACATGATTATACCTCAGGGTGTGAAAAAGATCTTTTCCACCGCTAAAATTCTCTAATTCAGAATACAGCCACGCACAAAGAGGTTTGGTAAATGTGTGTTGCTGAAAACAGACTGACTTGGAAAGGTATTTCCCCCAGCCTATGAAACTGGCTGTACAGGTCTCTTTGAGCCCCTCACTTGCACTGGCTTGTATGCAAGCGGCAGGCAGTTTTCTTCACTCCATTGCCCTACCCCCTCCCTCTCTCTGCTTAGCTCTTAGGCCTTTGGTTTTTGGTTTTTGTTCCATATGAAGCACCTACCCAAGACTAGGCCCTCCCACACATGTGCCTCTTCTTTTCCCTCTAGCAGGCTGCCAATGTGCTTATGCAATCCTGGGGTGTTATAGTCTCTTCTTAGAGCATTTTGCTCATGGTAGCTGTGCCTCTCAAGCCCTGGGGGCCTTCTGGATGATCTTTGATTGTCACGTAGGTTTTATGATGGAACTAACTCATAAGAGAGAGCTGAGGATGTTTAGGGACTGGGCTGTTATTTGAAGCAGTAGGACAGATAAGTCCCGGGGTCTGTGTAGGAGACCCCATTAGCTATGCTGCCCTGTTAAGTATAGCCTAAGGGGCTGTCATCACTTGTATCTTGCAGGGAGGAAAATGTCAACCTTGTTAGTTCTAATTCTCTTTCCTGCCTGTAATTTTTGTTTAAAACCCTTAAAAAAATCTTAATTTTGCTAATTATTTTCTTCTAAGGATTTTTGTCTGTTTTGTTCAGACAAATTGGGATGTAACTTAAGTTTTTTTTTCTTTGTTGAGTTTTGATGAGGAACTCACTGAGATAATTTGGATAGATGCTTGTTATTAATAAAATACTTCAGATAGGCTGGATGTTAAAAATAGGAATGATCTCATTAAGGTGAGTTCTTATTCAGTCTTGTTAGTGACTCTCTAGAATAGAATCCACAGTTTCAAGTGTTCTTCCTCTTGTTCTTTTTGAATAATTTCGCTTGTGAAATGGGTAACATTGCAACGAAAGACCTTTGTTCAGATATTTTGACTTCTGTCACTCACTGACCTCAGTTTTTGTGTCTTAGTTTATCTGAATTTACCTTAGAAAGAAGCAGACTTGTCACAGATATTCATAAATGCTCATTTAGAATTTTCGATGGGTTCTCAAAAAACCACAATAAGGGGAATTATTTGAGGGGAATTGACACTGGTAGGAAAGAGAGGGGGAGATGAAGAATGGGGAAAAGATTAGAGAAGGCTGTATTGGAGAGAGGCAGGCTTCTTTATTCCCAGCTACGAGAAGTAGGTGTGGTAATGGAAGTTAGGGGAAGGAAATGGCTTATTTTTCTCATAAATACCATCTGTGGTGTGCAAAAAAGGAGCATTTTAGTGATTTGGGGGAAAGAGTTAAACCTTAGGCCAACCCTGAAAGCAAAGGAAGGTTAAGAGCTCTGAATGGGAGGAGGCTTATGGCACATTGGTTACCCCAGGCTCTTTGAGTTTTCCTTATTCGTCATCTTGTACCATGATGCATATTGTTGGAAACTGTTCTTGTTATGTTGCTTACCTAATTAGGAGAAACAAGATCTAGTTTTAGAAGATTAAAAGGACTGGTTATTCAAATTCTCTTGTATAAAGACTGTCTGTTCCTTGCAGTTTAACCAGATTCAATTGGTGACGAATCTCTCCAATGATGTTCTTCTAAATTTTTTAGGTGTTGGTTTTCGCTTTGCTTCGTACATCCATGATTACATGGTGCTGCAGAAGGAGCCTGCAGGGGCAGTGATCTGGGGCTATGGCGTATCTGGAGCCACAGTGACAGTGACTCTGTGGCAAGATCAGGAAACCATCATGAAGAAAGTGACCAGTGTGAAAGGTAAGGCAGCCCATCCTCTGTTCAGCTTTTGTCGTCTTCTGCCACCTGCTGGATTATCTGAAAATGAATGCTCATGCTCCAGCTCAGGTCATCCATCCATCCATCCATCCATCCATAAAAGTTATTTGAGTATTTACTATGTGCTAGGCACTGAGGACACACACACAAAATAAGACTGAGTCAAAGTCCCTGTCCTTAAGGAGCTCATGGAATGATGGAAATAGACACCAAGTCGTACAGTGCACTGTGATAAATGCTATGATGAAGGTGTATATGGGGTGTCATGGGATACAGAAGAGAAACAGCTAACTCCGATTGGATGGTAAGGGAAGGTTTCCACAGAAGGTTATGTTTGAACTGAATCATATTTAAAGGAGAGGCAGTATGGAGGAGAGATTAAGAACGTGGGCTCTGAAATTCACTGTCTGGGTTTAGGTCTTGACTCTGTCAACTAATGGGTATATAACCTTGGACACGTTATTTAACATCTCTGTGTCACAATTTCTTTATTCGTAAAGTGGAGATAATAATATTTAGGATTATTGTGAGGATTAAATATATGTAACATATTTAACATATGTAAAATACTTAGAACAGTACCTGGCACACAGTAAGTACTAAATAAGTGTCAGCTGTCATTGTTATTGTTATTATTATTATAATATTTAGTCAGTCATTCAAATATTTATTGAGTGCCAACTATGTGCCAGATAATGTGCTAGTACTGGTGATACAGTGATGAGCAAAACATTATGTGGTCTCTCCCCTATTGAAGCTTATAGGTTAGAGGAGGAGACAGAATATTAATAAGCAATTACAGTTAACTGTGGTAAATGCCATAATGGGGAAGTATGGGGTGCTATGGGAGTACTTGGGAGGGATAATTAACTTAGTCTGAGTTTTATATTGAAAGATGAGTATGGCAAACCCGGTAGAGGGAAGAGCCTGGCAAAGGCAGGGGACATGAGTTAGCATGATCATTGGAGAAATGGCAAGCAGGTTGGTTTTTCTGGAACACTGGGGTATGTGACTGGTGGTGGATGATCTGAGATAAGGTTGGAGATGTAGGGGGGCTTGTTTGTCTTTGCTAAGGAGTGTATACTCTGTTTTGGATCAATGGATTTTAAGCAGCAAAATAACACAATCAGATTTGTATTTTCTAGAGATTACTCTGGCAGCACTGTGGAAGATGGGTTGGAGATCAATAAGACTAGAGGTGGTAGGACCTGTTAGCAGGCTATTATTGATATTCAGGCAATAGACAGTGAAGAGTTGACCCAAGATAGTGGCTGTGATGATGTTCAAGAAGGTGAGAATTAGCAGTCTTCATGAGCAGAGAGGTCTGTCTAGAAGAGATAAAGGTGTATAAGAGAGTGTGTGGAGGAGCAAAGCTAGAAGTTATGGGATGCAGGAAGGCATACTCAGGGCTGGGTCAAATGGAGACCTGATTATATCTTAGTTGGAGGTAGCTACGCAGCTGTGGGATATTGAAGTGAGAGGCAGGCAGGTGAGGAGGCTGCTCTGAAGGGTGGTGGAGTTAATGTGGGAGTTGGTGGTTTGAGCAGTGACTTGAATACATATGTGACGGAGAAGCTTGTGGAAATTTTATTGGCCCCTGAAAACCAGGGTGGCCTAATTAGTCTTGTCAATATACGGTACTGATATCCAATCCAGAGTGATCCAGACCTTGCTGCAGGCTCTTCATAATTCATTTCCATTCAACAGGCATTTTAAAATACTATGTACCCGGCATAAATGCAAGGTAAGTGTTTCTAGTTCTTGGATTTTAAGACTTTTTCAGGTAAGAGTGTTACTTGGTGAAACTAAGAGACTCGAAAGGGAAGCTTAAGCTGATTGAGAAGTTGTTCTCTTTTAGATTTAAATGCTGTTAGTGACTTGTAGAATGTACGGAAGATGAAGAATTCAGGAGACTAGCAGTGCTTTCCTTTTGTGTCCTGTCCATTTTAGAAATTAGCAGCACAGAGTACAAGTAGTGGTGCTCTCAGTAACGGTGATAATTTAGAAATCCAAGGAAGTGCATAGTGTAAAAATAAGAAATAGGATTTCCTTGGTGCTAATAGTTAACATTACCAATAAAAATTTAGAAAACAGAGACTACATAGTACTGTAGAGATAGAATAGAAAGCACCTAATATATAGCATTTCAGTTTGAAAACATAATCTTATTCATTACTTTTAGTTTTGCTCCCTATCATGGCTATTTCAGGACCAATATTTGGAGTGGCCAGAGATGAGGCAGGGAGGTAGGTGGTGACAAGAAGGAATAAAAAGTATGAATTAGAGAATGGGCCTCTCTTTTCCTTTACAGTGATAGTGAACTTGCTCACTTAGAGTTCAATTCTATAAATGTCGATTGAGGGCTGTCTATGTATAAAACACCAAGCTAGGAACCCTAGAGAATACAAAGAAGAATACAAACAGTGCCCGTCCTCCAGGAGCTCACTGTCTCATGCTGTCCTTTCACATTTTGTAGTTTAGGGTCAAGTCGTGCCTCAGTTGCTTCACTGCAAAGTGATGCGTCATTTGGAGTTAAAATATCCAGCAGCAACTTAAGGGAACCAAGTGATTCATGGACTATTGATGGCAGTTTCACAGGAAAAGGGGTTGTTGTTATTGGTGGTGGGGGGGTGTAGATCTATTTAGTAGGCTCTTCACATTTGCTTGGTAGAGAAGAAAGGTATTTCAGTTTATATAAAGCTGCAAGCCTACTTCAATGGGCATCTTGTTCTGTCCTGCCCGTAAAGTACAATGGATAAAGTGTTACTTGGAATGAAGGAGGTAGACATATAGGAAATTTCATAAGGCAGAAAAGAAAATGTTCCTCAAGGGAGACACTACAGGGTACGTTGAAAGGTTGACTTCTGTTTAAATTTTGATGAGGACTCTGGGATTTTCAGCCAGACTACCTCAATTTGCCACTCTGTCTATCTCTATTAATATCTAAGTTATTACCTAGAATCCCTTAGGTGCCCACAGCAAAGTGGAATTAAACAACAAAAAAGTTTTGTCCAGCAGACTGACGCTTAAGCATTGGGAAAATTAAAGCCTGAGGGATGCTTGGGAATACGGTCAGGGACTGGGCCCGTTCGAGCCATGTTGTCAAATGAGTCGTCATGATTCTTTCAGACACCAGGAATAAAATTGGGGAGAATAGGGTATATCTTCTCACATGGTGGATACATATATAGGTGATAAAATGAGTGTGGGTCTGCCTGAATTTATCATGATTGAGGTAAATAGATATATTTTCTCTAACTTAGAAAAACACAAAAAGCCTAAAGCTCTTAGAAAAATAAAAAGCTCCTGGTTGCAGTGTTAGCATGCATACTAGTTTTCTATGCTACATAATAAATTACCACAAACTTAGGTGCCTAAAACAACGCACTTTTACTATCTCACAATTTGTGTAGGTCTGAAGCCTGGCCGTCATTTAGCTGAGGTCTCTGCTAAATGTCTCTGGGGTCTCTCTCAGTCGAGGTATTGGCCAGGGCAGCTCAGCTAGGGATGATCTACTTCCAAGGTCCCTTCGGTTGCTGGCAGATTCGTTTCCTTGTGCCTGTAGAATTCATGGCAGCGTCTCTGCTGCTTCAAATCTCTGAGCTCTAGACCTTCTTTTAAACGGCTTACCTTGTTAGGTCAGGCCCACCCAGGATAATCTCCCTTTTTATGAACTTAAAGATAACTGATTAGGGACTTTAATTCCATCTGCAAAACCCCTTCATCTTTTTTGTATAATGTAACCCAATGACAAGAATGAGGTCTCATCCTCTTTGTCAGTTTCTCTTGGTTGGAAGCAAATCACAGATTCTGCCTGCACTTGAGGGGTGGGCATTACACAAGGGTGTGACTTATTGGGGGTCCCCTTGGCGTATGTCTGCCACAGAATGCTATAGTTTAAGAAACTTGCACAAACAGTTTTATTGATAGAAAAGTATTTTAGGTTTTCTTGGTTTTACCTTCATATTTGGTGGTGGTAGAGATGAACTTTATACAGAATAAATGCACATTGGGGAGGGGCAGTTTAGGCAGTAAGAACTTCTTTACCTCCAAGTCACTTCCACAAATTACTGAACCAGTTCGCAGCTGTGAAGTGCCAGGGTTCTGCAGGGGAAGAAGTGAACAGGGCTGCTTCTTTTAGTTTTAGGTTTTTCCTCTTGGGAAGGGAAAGGTCATGGATAATTTTCCTTTTTCTCTTCTTGGCATCTGAGATTTGGCACAATAACCTGAAAAATAGTTAACATCTGATGTGAATAGCAATAGGAAAAAAGCAAGAAAGCTCTTTACGACCAATCCTGTCTCTAGACAAATTATCTTAATTTTTTCCCTTTGATTGTTCTTCCCATTTTGAGATGGAGGTTGGTCAGGGAGGTGGAGAGAAAATGGTGAGAGTTCTTTATTTATGCCCTTGGCTGGAATATGAAGAGAAGAGAGACAGTAAGAAATAGGCCACCAGATATGCTAAGCATTAGACACGAAAACACAGAGCCCCAGTCAGTTTGCATGGCTTTCTTGTCAGTGTAACCCAGGGCTTCTGTCTGCTTGATGGAGTGCTTGGCACACAGTAGGCACTCTAAGTAGCTGTATAATGAAGGAGAGAAATGAATCTTCCTAGATGGGAGGAGAAGGAATGTGAGGAAGCAGAGATTTGAATGCAAGAAAAATGAGAATTTACAGAAACCTGGGCCTGGATTGGTAAGAGAGGTTACAAAATAGCAAGTGACTAGGGCCTAGAAGGAGGAACCAGAGCAACTGTTGCTTGGAAAGCCCATCATCAGTAGAAAGCCAGCTGGATGGTGAACTTCAACTCTTTGTGGTTGGTGACTCAATTTTATTATTTGGTGAGTCAACACAGTTTCTAAAAACTATAATGGTCTTCACTGGCCTGTGGTGAGCTCCACTTTAACCAGTTAATCCTAATCTGACAGGCCAAGGACTTGTGAGATGTGGTGGCCATTGCCTTTATAATCCTGTCCTTGCCTTTAGTCTAAGAAACAGTCTTCACAGGGGCTGCTCTACTTTGTATGTATTTACAAGGGAGTAAATCCTCATTCTTTTAAATGAGTTGTTTCCGAGTTAGTTTGACCATTAGTGACTTCTCTGTAGTGGATCTTGTTTCCCCTGCCTTGCCTGGCAGTTCACTTCACTTAGTAACCATTATTGTGTTGGAGTTTATTCTTCTTTTATCAAGTGGGAGAGGAAAAAAGCTAGAAACTGAAACAGCTTGAGGACTATCACAGAAGGAAGTTCTCCAAGGTCTTTGTGGAAGTTGAGAGATTTCCTTGTGAGACCAGTTCTTCGAAATAAGGCTCAGGTTTGATGCCTGGTTATCTTCAGATGCTTTAGGCCCTAGAGGTTGCTCATTGTCTGGCTACAGTAGGATGGTTTTGCCATGGTTTGCCCAAATGTCTCCCCCTTCCCTTGTTGTCTTTCTATTGCTGGGCAGCAAAATTTTTTGAAGCTCTGGTGAAGGTAGGTTTCTTCACCAGCCTTGTTGCCTGGATTGAGACTAAGTGTAAATATCTAATTAATAGCAGTCACCAGGAATAGATTGTACAGTAGTCGAAGGTTAAAAAATGGTTCTGTCCTAGGTTTTCTGTAGGTTGACCTCATCACTAATAATGAGTAATGTTGGTGGCAGGAGGACAGAGCTCCAGTAAGATATGTCAGTGCAAGAAGCCTGGAAAGACCTTGGCAAGAGTGTAGTGGGGACAGATTGGAGTGTCTGCCTGCTCAGAAGTGAGCCATACGGAGCACATCACACCTGTCCGACACAATCTGTACTAGCTGCCCACTGTTTCCAAAACAGTGGTTTTTCTGCTTTAGGTGAATTATACATTTAATATGTCGATGTCTGGCTATTAGTGGTATAAAAACACTAGTGAGCATTTGGTCCTGGGCTTAATTGACCTCTTAGGCATGGGAGTAGCAAGCTTAGTCAGTTGTGCTTTTGAGAGGAGCAAACATGCACCCTTTCACTGATGCCTGGAGGGTTTTGGACATTTCCCCCAAGACTCTGAGCAGTCCTTTATGGTTTGAGCTTTTACTAATCTCCAATCGTGCATTGAGACTTTTCATGCTTTTGCTTAGCTCTTGCTGAGTAGAAAGAACTTAGCACAGTGTCTGCCACATAGTAGGCACTTGGACAGTATTTTTATAATTATTCTTTACAGGTTGGTATAATAACTTTAGGATGCTCCATTTCCAGTTCTTACCACTCTTTCCCTTTGAACTTACATTGATCTGGTGGGCACAAATTATAAATCAGTTCGTATTCTTCAGCATTATACCAAGAATATTTATTTTAAAGTGATCGTTTATCTGTTTAGTCTCTTTTCTCACTCTTGTTTCTTCAACTTTGTTCATGTTGTTTGGTTTTCCTATGCATAATTTTGCCATTTTCAAGATATCTTTCTTAAGTTTCCAAGTGTGATGTTGGCAGCGGTGGTGGGGTGAGTGGGTGAGAGGTAGGAAGGTGGTAGGGAGGTGGTTCCTAAGGAATATGCTATGAATTTCTGAAATAGGGTCTTGGATAACTTTTCATCTCCCTAATTGAGTTCGAAAACCTTAAGTCTGGTGAATAACTCTGTGAAAATAATTAATTGGGCAAGCCTAAATGTCTTCTTTGTAGAGGTTAATTTATATACCTCCCACTCCTTCTTTATGTGTCCCTTTCCACTCACCTGGTTAACTGTTGATAGAACCCAGAACCACTAGTAGTATTAATCTTGGTAGCACTATGGGGAGGAGGTGGGGGGATTGATAACAAGGATGATACCATCAGTGAGGCGAAGTTTCAGATCGTGGATGATTATCTCTAACCTGTGCTCACATTTGATCAGATAATCACAAGTTAGTTTGGGGCACTATGTAAATCTATTAGATTATGATTATGTTAACAGTGACTGTTCGAGAGTATAATAAGAATTTCTATTTTATGTTTTTTATTAAACTCTCCTGAATTTTAATCTCCATGTATTTTTGTCTGTCCTCTTTTAGGATTATAACTGGTAACTTATTATTCCTGTAAATGCTTCAGTTAAAAGTAAGGAGGGATTGGTACAGATTAAGGATAGAAATGGTGCTGCTTTTATTATTTCTATTCACTTGTCTGAGATTTGGCCAATCTTTATAGCTTTGAATTCAGTTTATCACAGAGGCTTGGAATAGCCACAAGTGAGTATGATACATGACAGGATTGGGCTTTAATTTCATTTTAATTAATTGATTGATTAATTCCATGGAGCCTTGTTGTTATTTCAGCACACTCTAATAGCTGGATGGTGGTACTGGATCCGATGAAGCCTGGTGGACCTTATAAAATGATGGCACAGCAGACTTTTGGGACAATGAACTTCACCCTGAGAGTTCATGATGTCTTATTTGGAGATGTCTGGCTTTGCAGTGGGCAAAGTAACATGCAGATGACGGTTTCCCAGGTAATTTGGAGAGTGTCAGCCAATACGTAATGATGATGATGATAAAGAGGAAAAAGGGGGCCAGCCTGGTGGCGCAGTGGTTAAGTGTGCACGTTCTGCTTCGGCAGCCTGGGGTTCACCGGTGCGGATCCTGGGTGTGGACATGGCACTGCTTGGCAAGCCGTGCTGTGGTAGGCGTCCCACATATAAAGTAGAGAAAGATGGGCATGGATGTTAGCTCAGGGCCAGTCTTCCTTGGCAAAAAGAGGAGGATTGGCAGCAGATGTTATCTCAGGGCTAATCTTCCTCAAAAAAAAAAAAAAAAACAAACAGGAAGAAGAAGCCGGGTAAAGAGGAGAAGGAGGTAGAAATCTTCTTTTTTACCATGTGCCAAGATCTCTTCTAAGTACTTTGCATGTATTAATTTGATTTAACAGCTTTATGAGGTAAGAACTGTTACTCACATCTCACAGATGAGGAAACTGGCCCATGACGTTAGATTACCCACCTAAGGTTATGCAGTTAATAGTGGAGCTAATGTGACTCCAGAGCCTGCTTTCCCGATCACGGCTAGTGTACTTAAGTGTGCCAGGCACTGTTTTCTCACTTTTTTTCTTACTTTTGTTTTAATGCTGAGCAGCTAATATACTATGTGTCTTTTGTTGTCATGGAGATTAAAAAATTGAGACTGAGTGTTAGTCATCCAACTAGTATGACTTCTAGCAAATCACTTGGTATTCCTGAGACTTTGTTATTAAAACATGCTTTAAAAAAATTATGGTTAAAATGAATATAACAAAATATTTATCATTTTATCCATTGGTAAGTGTGCAGTTCAGTGGCATTAAATATATTTGCAATGCCCTGTGTACTCATCACCACTAACTATACTCAGAAGTTTTTCATCATCCCCAACATAAATTGTACGCATTAGACAGTAACTCCCCCTTTTCCCCTTCTTCCAGCCTCTGGTAACCCCTGTTCTGCTTTCTATTGTAGCATATATCAAAATTGTATTCCTTTTAATGGCTGAATTGTATTCTATTGCATATACCACATTTTGTTTATCCATTTATCTGTTGGTGGACACCTGGGTTGTTTCTAACTTTTAGCTATTATGAATAATGCTTCTATGGACATTGGTGTACAGATAACTGTTCTAGTCCTTGCTTTCAATTCTTTTGGGTATATACCTATGAGTAGACTTTCTGGGTCATCTGTGAATTCTATTTTTAACTTTTGAGTAACCACCAAACCATTTTCCACAGTGGCTGTACCAATTTATATTTCTCCCAGTAATGTGCAAAGGTTCCAGTTTCTCTACATACTCACTAACGTGTGTTACTTATTTTTTTCTTTTTGTTAAAGCCATCCTAGTAGGTGTGAAGTGGTATCTCATTGTGGTCTTGATTTGCATTTCCCTAATGACTAATGATGTTAGGTATTATTTTGTGTGCTTATTGGCCATTTGTATATCTTCTTTGGGGAAATGTCTGTCCAAGTTCTTTGCCCATTTTTGAATTGAATTGTTTGTTGTTGAATTGTAGGAATTCTTTATATATTCTAGATATTAATTGCTTGTCAGATATATGATTTGCAAATATTTTCTCCTATTCTCTAGGCTGTTTTTTCACTTTCTTGATAGTATACTTTGATACACAAAAGTTCTTAATTTTGATGAAGTACAGTTTATCTATTTTTTCTTTTATCTGTGCTTTTGGTTTCATAGTCATGAAATTGCTGCCAAATCAGTGTCATAAAGATTTTCCCCAATGTTCTCTTCTAAGAATTTTATAGTTTTAGCTCTTAAGTTTAGGCCTTTGATTCTTTTTGAAGTGTATAGTGTATTCTTTATGCATTGTGAGGTGAGGGTCTAAACTTCATTCTGTTCCAAGTAGATATCCAGTTTATCCAGCACCATTTGTTGAAAAGACTGTCTTTTCCCCACTGAATGATCTTGATGTTCTTGTCAAAAATCCATTGACCATATTTATGAGGGCTCATTTCTGGGCTTTCTGTTCTATTCCATTGGTCTATATGTCTCTCCTTATGCCAGTATTGTTTTAATTATTGTAGCTTTGTAGTAAGTTTCAAAGTTGGGAAGTGTGTCTTCCAACTTTATTCTTCATTTTCTAGATTGTGTTGACTATTCAGGGTCCCTTACAATTCCATATGAATATGAAGAATTGCTTTTCCATTTCTGCAAAAAAAGGTGTTGAACTTTTGATAGATATTACATTAAATCTGTAGATTGCTTTGGGTGTGTTGACATTTTAACAATCTTAAGTCTTCTTATTCATGAGCATGGGATGTCTTTCCATTAATTTAGGTCTTTAATCTTTTTCAGCAATGTTTTATAGTTTTCAATGTACAAGTCTTTTATCTCCTTGACTAGATTTATTCCTAAGTATTTAATTCTTTTAGATGCTATTGTAAATGGAATTTCTTTCTTAATTTTCTCTTAGGATTGTTGATTGCTGATGTATAGAAACATATGATTTTTCATATTGATCTTGCCCCCTGGAACATTGCTGAATTAGCTTTAGTAGCTTTCTTGTAGATTCTTTGGGATTTTCTATGTATAGGAGCGTACCATCTGCAGACCGAGATAGTTTTACCTCTTTCTTTCCAATTTGGATGCCTTTTATTATTTTTTTTCTTGTCTAATAGTTCTGGCTAGAACTTTCAGTACAGTGTTGAATAGCAGTAGTGAAAAGTAGACATCCTTGTCTTGCTCCTGGTCTTAGGGGGAAAGCTTTCAGTCTTTCACCACTGAATTTGATGTTACCTGTGGGGTTTCCGTAAATACCTTTCATCATGTTGAGGAATTTTCCCTCTATTCCTAGTTGCTTGAGAGTTTTTATCCCGGAAAAGTATTGAGTTTTGTTAAATGTCTGAGGCTTAGTTTTTATGACTATACTATACCTGTCATTATATCTGACCCAACTAATTTACAGGGCCATTATGAAGATTAAATTATTTTGTTTGTCTCTAAAGGCCCTTATAAATTGAAAACTGCTGTCTAAATATAAGATGTCATTATTTTTTCAACTTTTTATCATAAAAAATTTCAAACACACACAAAAGGTAAGAGACTTATAAACACCTATACACTCATCACCTAGATTGACACGTTAACATTTTGCCATATTTAGCTTATCTTTTTTTTCTGTGTGTGTGAACCATTTCAAGGTAAGCTTCAGACATCTTGATACTTCAGTTAGCTGTCTTATATTATATTGATATATATTAATATGTATATCAAATTGACGTGTATATATATATTTCTTTTTTCTTTTCATGGGAAGAAGAAATAATAATAGACCAGTGATTAATTTTTTGGCTCAACTTTTTCATAGCCTGGAATTTCTTTTGTTAGTGTCACTTTTCTTCTCTATTTCAGTCATGACCTTTGAAGATTAATTATTCTTTTTTTTTATTAAAAAAATTTTTTTTAGGGTAGGTGGGGAGAGTAGGACCTGTCGGGGAGGAAGTGACTTTTTTTTTTAAAGATTGGCACCTGAGCTAACATCTGTTGCCAGTCTTTTTCTTCTTCTTCTTCATCTCCTTAAAGACCCCCAGTACCTAGTTGTATATTCTAGCTGTAGGTCCTTCTGGTTGTGCTATATGGGATGCCGCCTCAGCATGGCCTGACAAGTGGGGCTGTGTCTGTGCCCACGATCCGGACCAGCGAAACCCCAGGCCGCCAAAACAGAGCGCGTGAACTTAACCAGTTGGCCATGGGGCTGGCCCCAAAGATTAATTATTCTTAAATTTGAGACCTAGCATTTTTTTCTCCTTTGTTATAACTATACAGAGGCTTCACTGGGCTCTACTTACTCTGCTAGAGTGTCGGGAGGAAGAGCACTATGTAGGCTCCCAAGTAGGGATGGGGCACATGCCATACATGGAGAATCAAGAGGGACAGAACAAGGAAATGCTGACTTGCTGACATGTTGGTCTGCGATGAAACTCACCTTGAGGTGTTCCTGTCTCCCGTGTTAGAGCATAGGGCCCATTTGATAGACTATGAGTGAGTCTTTTATGTAAAGCTGGATAAAAAGGACATTGAAAAGGTTATCAAGGGAAGCCAGTCTCTTGATAGTTTGATTGGTATTCTAGCAAGGCAGCAGTGGTAGAACAAACGCCTTGGAGCTATATGTCTTTAGCATTCATTTATTTTTGGGATCAACTCTACTTTCTAATTAAACACAAAAACAATCTAGAATAAAGAGCATGGATTTCTGGGTACAGCATGATAGGAGTTAGTGCTCTGGGCCTCAGAATTGTCATTTTATTTGTTTAGTGGAAGCTATCTGACTTAAAGGTATGAGTGACCATTGTCGTTTCATTTAAATTAAGGTCAAGGCAAGACAGTGTAATAGCAAGTTCAGAGACATTTTTAAACTATATAGGCTTAAAATATTGCTGAAATATTAATAGATATTTTTTACTCAGTATCAGAACTCCAGAGAAATTAAAATGAGTTAAGTTCTTTGGCACGTTTGAAATTGGGATTGGTTTTCTCTGCTTATCCGAATCATGTGATTTTTCCATAATGAACATGAAGTAACTATAGTTTTTAAAAGAAAGTTACTAAAACAAGAAATTGATATTGATTTCACCTCTTAAATATTTATCAAAGGCTCAGTTTACAATAAAGAGGCAGATTATGTAAATAAGAATTTTAGGAATAAATTCTTGAATTTGAATTATTGATTAGCACTAATATGTTCTGTATACTTTGATTTGTTTCCTTTCATAGGTTGAGAACTTTGAAAGATGATTGTCTTCTCTAGCTCTTTCTCTAAAACTCAGTTTCTTCTCAAGTTATTTTTCTATCTACTTCTCTCTATCTATCTACTATTTATCTATCTACTTCTTCATCTTCGAGAAATATTTAAATTTGAGATTTAAAAGTCTCTCCAACTAGAGCATGGTCTCAGTTTATTTCTTTTTTTAAAAGATTTATAAAACAGCCCTTTAATATGCTTTATGATTTCTTGTTTTGCTTCTGTGGCTTCTACCCCTTATAGTTTCTTCTTTTTCTCACTGTTTACTAAATAATGCTACTAAAAATATCTCCTGGACATATCCATTTCATTTCATCATTAGTTTTCTAATTCAAAGTTTAAATTCTCTTATTTATGTCTTCCTAACCAATATTTTGTTTTTTCTTGCTTCCTGTCCTACTTAAATATACAGAATCCTTTTAAATTTAAATGTTTATTAAACTGAGCTTTTCTGGGCTTTTTTTTAGCGTAAGTGAAGGGAGGCAAAAATGAAGTTTTATCTCTTGATAGAAGCGTGGTTCTGTATAGAAGTGGGGTTGCTGTTAAGTCCTTTCCTTAATGTTTTGATTGCAGTTCCGTGTTTGCACAGAAAGGCGTGGACCAGATCTGTTTGTATCCATACAGTCAGGTTCTCAGTTGCAGTCTGTCAGGGGATTCCATCCCATCTTCTGTCAAGCTAAATCAGATTTTGATTGTTAAGAGTGAACACATTCTTTCTGCCTAGAATTTACTCTTAAGCATTTAAGCATCTTACTTCTTAAGCTAAGGCTACAAACTCTGAGATAGAGAAATAGAAAAAAGAGTCCATTTGAAACATCCCATTTGTTGATTTTTTGTTTTTTTGTTTTAATTCATGCACTTGCTTTGCAACACAGCATTTTAGGTGCTGACAGTATCAAAAGCCGAGCTTTCTAGTCTCCTAACACTCTGTAGAACTTTATTTCATGATCAAAAGGATGTTCTACACAACTCCCAGCACACATGTGCAGGCATATGTGTGCACACACACACGCACACACACAGGCAAACACAGTGTTTGTCTCTTTCTTTCTCCTTCCCTACCCCCCATGTGATTTTTCTGAGGAGGTAAGATTTCCACTATAACCTACCACTCTTCACATTTAAATGAAATGGCAGATTGCGTGCCCATCTTGTTGTCAGGGTAAAGTGGAATTTTAAAATCAAGTGTTATTTATAACATGGAGTGAGATGTTTATAAATGGAGAAAAGTCTAAATGTTCATCTGTTGCCTCCTAAGTCAGGGTAGGTCTTTTTTTCTTTTTCCTGAGGAAGATTCACCCTGAGCTAACATCCGCTACCAGATTTCCTCTTTTTTGTATGTGAGCCACCACCACAGCATGGCCACTGAGAGACGAGTGGTGTAGGTCCACACCTGGGAACTGAACCCAGGCCACCGAAGTAGAGTGGGCCAAACTTAACCACTAGACCACTGGGGCTGGCCCCAGGGCTTGGTCTTATTGGATATTTCTAGTTAGGCTCAGAAGAAGATGGCCAATGTTAGACAGTACACCCATTTTTCACTGTTTTAGCAATCCCCCCATTCCTGCTTTACACGTAGAAAAATTAAAATCCAGAAGAGAAGGGCTGGTATCACATTACAATAAAAGAATCACAGGATGGGGCCAGCCTGCTGGCGCAGCGGTTAAGTGCACACTATCTGCTTGGGTGGCCTAGGGTTCGCCAGTTTGGATCCCAGGTGCGGACATGGCACCGCATGGCAAGTTATGCTGTGGCAGGCGTCCCACATGTAAAGGGGAGGAGGATGGGCACGGATGTTAGCTCAGGGCCAGTCTTCCTTGGAAAAAAGAGGAGGGTTGGCAGATGTTACCTCATGGCTAATCTTCCTCAAAAAAAAAAAAAAAGAATCACAGGAGTTATGTTGGCTGGCTTATTTATAGTTGCTACCCTCAACTTTAGAACTGCTGTATTGCATGTAGTAGAAGGTAAAATGACTTCTAGGGTCCAAATTCTTTTAAGTAAAGTTTCCCTGTGTCCTTTAGCATGTGTGCGTGCCATGCATGTGCATGCACGCACACACACACATACATACGCTTACACCTATGCCTTGCTCCCCCATGCAGACCCCAAGCCAGGATTCTCTGAGGAAATAGATTCTTGATGTTTCTTCATTAATTCAAGAATGTGGTATAAAGGTTACAAAATGAACACCGGCGAGCAGCTGCTTTGATGGTGAACCGCCGGTCCCTGGAGAGGCAGCGGTGGTCTCTCTCAGCCGCAGCAGTCTTAATGACTTCAAATACTTTGGTATTCATTTACATCCTCATTTAAATACTCGGTAGCAAAATAATTACACTGAGGTGTTTGATGAGATGAAATTTGATCTCAGCAGATGGAGTAAGGCTTCCCCTTTCATCAGCAGGGAAACCAAGTGTCATTTAAATGAAAATCTTCCTGAAATCTCTTTATTCCTAAATTTGCTGCCAATATCCCTGAGGAAATGCTTCCATCAAAAAAGGCTTGGTGATATTGGGACAGGCTACCAATTTCAGAATTAATTGTCATCAGGTATAGCAAGAATTTTCCCCCACCACCATTTTTGTTAACGCTTTCTGTGGCTTTCAAGTTTTGGCTTGAAATAATACACAAATGTGAGTTTGAACATGGAAGTTCTCCAGCCAATGTTTTGGCTCCAGTTCTTTGTGCTGGTAACAATATAGGAGAATGCCAACCAGCCCAACTCTGTTGGCCTTGAATACTCTGCAGTGTTAGAAGTGGGTCTGAAAGACAAGTAGCATGTTCCCTCATACTGCCTCCCAAGCTGGCATCTCATTGCGACGAGGCACTTGAGTCCCAAGTCAGCACGGAAGCTGGTGTGGGTGGAAAGAATGAAAGCAGTTTTATCCACTGTTTCCATGGAAGCAACATACGATCCTTAGCGCTTAGTGCAGAACTGAATTTCAAGGGAGGTGACTTTTTACAGGTACTTGCTGCTGAAAAATAATTTCCCTGCCAGAGTATACTGTGAGTGCATTAGCCTGTTCTTACTCTTTAATGTTTATTTTACATTAAACTTGCCAGGCAAGATCCTGAACTAACAGGTCTGGATTTCCCATGGAATTTTCCTGAGGCCATGTGTAATCTTTGTCCCGATAGTGGGAAGACCAGTAACCCTGACTGGCTAGAGCTTCTGCTACCCAGGGAGCATTTCAGGCTGTGGCTCCCATTGTGACCAAAAGAGCCATGTCATTTGCATCTGGCTATCTTACTGGCCACAGCAGGCTCAGTGGCAAGTCAAAAGGCGATTCAAGGGGCTGCATATTTCAGTGAAATGCTCTGTGGGGGCACTCTGGCTGCTCCATCATTTCTCTTACACTGTGGGCTGGAGGGCCAGCTGTATTCTCTGTGGTGAGTGGGAGGGAAAGCAAACCAGCTGCACACTCTGTGGCTAGCGGCCAATGGAAAGTATCCCAGCCTCCTGTGCATCTCACTGTGGCCGTCCTGTCTCAGCTGGAGCTCTTTTCCCTGAGGCCCATGATAACTGGGTTTCCTGATGCTCCTGTTAGCCCTTTGTTTTGGGAAAACTGGACTAGTCCAGGGAGATAGAGAGAAGACAAGAAAAAACAAACACAAATAAGAAAGCAAAATATGTTTATGATACATTCTTTTTAAAATAAAGGAAAACCATAACTAAAAAATCAAGATTGAAGGAAATAGCACTTATGTGTAAGCTCAGAGAGGAATGATGTTTCATAGGACTAACAAAGAAACTACTCAGTGTAGCACACACATTTTTGTCCAGCAAAACTGTAAGCCATTCCTGTCGTACTCTTGGCAACTGATGAGGTTTCATGAAATGATTTTGGAAAAAGGGATGTGTCTTTGGATGGCCCCTTTTCTTTGTCTGGTTTCCTGGGACTGTCCTCAGCAGTCACCCTGAACACCACTTTTCAAATTGCCATGTTTCAATGCTTTCCTTTGGTGATTTGCCGGGACTGACATGAGAGTAGAAGCATTTTTGAGACTGACTTCAAGGTGTTTTAGTAGTTCAACAATCATTTCTCAGGTATGTTTCCTTTGAATATACTTCTCCTATGTAGTAAAGATTACACAAACCTACCTCCTCATGGCCTTTTTGGCTCCATTTTTGAAAGAAGCTAATACTGTGGCTTTATGTTATCAGATACTTTTTTTGAATAGAAATATTTTAGTTTCAAGATATCACAGTGGTCTAATTGATAGTTGATCTTCTTTAGCCTAAACTACTCCATAGCTCCTCTCTTCTAATACAGACTTGCTCCTTGAGATCTCAGATTTCATTGTACTCCTGCCTTCTTTGGGGACATGATTCATCAGGATCTCTGTTGGTCAAGGTGGATCAAGGTGACTCAGACCAGCCCATCATCGGTTTTGGTCATTCAGTTGATCTTGGTATATGGAAGGCTCAGAAAGAGCTCAGAGGGTTGGTAGTGTTTACAAAGAGGGAGTAGGATAGTTGACACCCACTAGGTTGGTCTAAGAAATGACATTCCTATTTCTTTTCTAGATATTTAATGCTACAAGTGAGCTGTCTAACACTGCTGCCTATCAGTCTGTCCGCATTCTCTCTGTGTCTCTTGTTGAGGCAGAGCAGGAGCTGGAGGACCTTCCTGAGGTTGACTTGCAATGGTCTAAGCCTACCGCAGGTAAGTGATTGCTAGAGCATGCACCATCTCTTAGACTGGGCTAGTGCCCTATGGAATCTGTAATCCTGAATTTTGTTCTGATCTATTTATTATTATTCAACCATCCTTTCATTCATTTATTGACTCTCCACCCCATTCCTGTTGGTGGCCAATTCATATGTTTCTTCCCAAGAGTCTAACAATGAATCTTGCCCTTTGCTATGAGCAGATGACTCTTCCTTCACCTTCACTGAACACCCTGAGGCCATTCAGCATGAGCTCTGCCAGCATGTCTCTTCAACACCTCAATGCTCTATTCTCCTCTTCGCTATCTTCCTTTGGTTCTGTGTCTGAACACAACTGACTGGTGTCTTTTCAGGGCCACCTTTGATTTTGTCTCGTACCTCCTTCAGGGTCTTCTTTTATCCCTCAGGCTCTGTTCTTTTACCCCCTGTCCATTTGGCAAGAAACCTTTATTTCATGCCCACTCTGTGCTATGCCCCAAGGATATAGTTGTGAGCAAGACAGACTCTCAGAGCTTTTCTTTTATTCTAACAAAGCAAAGCAAAACTAAATATAACAAACACCCTCCTCACCTCTCCCCTTTGCTTTGTTAAACTTTTCTAGAACATCTTTGGTTTTCATCCTTTTCATTGTCTTTCCATGTCTTCACTCTGACCCTTTGTAATCTGGCTTCTGCTTCTACCTCAACAACTTGTTCCCCTCAAGGGTGTTACTATTCTTCTAATTATACACTCTGGACACTTCTGTAGCATTTGACACTGCTGACCACCGCTTTGAGAAACCACGTATTCCTCTTAGCTTGCATGGTGCTTCCTTTCCCTGGGTCTCTTCCTCTGTCTTCTTCCTCCCTGTTTCTTCGCTTTCTTCAATCTCTTCCTCCAAAAGTAGTCCCTTCTGCTCTTCCTAGTCCTTTTTCTCTTGTCTGTATGTGCTTTGTCTTGGTAACCTCAATTGCTCCTATATTTTCAAGTATTAATTCATTCAGCAAATTTGAGTGCCGACTGTGTGTTAGGTACTGTTCTCTGTGCAGGGAGTGTAGCAGTGAATACAACAGGCAAGACCGTCTAATCTTATGGAGTTTATATCCTAGTGCGTGGGATACGGAAATGAATAATAAAACTAGTAAATTATATATGAAGTGTTTGATACTATTTAGTATCACACTATCTGAACTCTCCCTGTAACAACTTAGGAATTGAATAGATTCGGGTAAATTTTTGGATGAATCTTTTGGTCTATGACCTCCTCCTACATGTTATCCAAAACGCAAGAATCAATTATATTTGGATAATTTATTATACCTTGCTGTCAGCTCCCTTTCACTCTCTGAACTCAGAGACTGAATAAATCTTTGAATATTAAGGGATAGGTTAGATGGTGATGCATGCTGATGAGACAAAAATAAATCAATGAAATATACCAGGGAAGGGGGCAGTACAGACCAGTGGGGCTGGGATGGGGTTGTGGTTCCCCGTTGAGAGTGGCTGTGGTACTCCCAACTGAAAAAGGTGACATTTCAGTAATAACCTGAAGGAGGTGAGGCAATGCAGATGTCTGGGGAAGAGCATAGGAGGCCAAGTCCCTGTCATATTTCAGATCTCGCCTGCCTCTTCGACTGTTGTCATGTCTCTTTGACTGCAGCTGGGAAGGTTCTCTGAGTTTAAGGACTCATGTAATTGGATTGGATCCATCTGGATAATCAGGACATTCTCCCTGTCTCAAGGTCCTTAACCCCAATCACATCTATAAAGGCCCTTTAGCCACAGAAGGTCATATTCACAGGTTCTGGGCATGGGGTGTGGATGTCTTTGGAGGTACTTTTGCTTACCACACATTCTCACTCTCAAGCATTTTCAAGTGGCTTTCTGTTTTCTTGACTCTAAGATGTGACTCTAACCTCCCCTCCTGTCTTATCTCCTAATATTCTCCTTTTATAATCTGTGCTCCAGTCAAATACTTTCAAAATTTTCCTATTCTTTGTGCCTTTTTATGTATTGTTTCATCTGCCTAGAATGCCAGCTCTGCTTGTTAAACTCCTGTCTACCCTTCAACGCTTCCCTACCTTTCTCCCCTTCCCTCTTATGTACCTTTCCCCCTGTCTACATGTCAACGAATCCACCTTGATACTGGCTACCCACAGGCACCCTCACCAGTCAACAGACGTTTACTGACTCTCTGGTAGGTACTAGACACTGGGGATACTGAAGTAAATAAGATGAAGTTCCTGCCTTCAAGGACCTAATAGTTTGATGGGGAAAGGGAAACACTATGCACAGAGTGTTATGGAGCACAGGGGAGGAGGTCAGGCTTTGTTAGGCTTTTTATGATCTGCCTTTCATTTGATATTCTTCCTTTTTGCTGTTAAAACCCCTTAACACTTGTTTGTACCTCTTAAGGCTCTTAACCATGTTTTTTTCTTTTATTTTGTTCAGCTGAATATTTGTTGTATTCTGTACAATATAAGACCTATGCGGAGAGGTTCCGTGTCTCTCCATATTTCTTTAATTACTGTATCTCAACCATCTAGAAGTGCCTGGCGCCTAGTAGTTGCTCAGTCAATTGTAATTATGTTGAATTCTCATTATTACACTATCAGCTTTTTGGGCACTGGGCCTATATTGAGTTTGAATCTTTTATAGTGCCGAGCGAGTGACTTATACATAGTAGCTCTTTAATAAATACTGGGTTGAATTGATCCCGTCAGTTCTATGTGTGTGCATGTTCCCTTGTTCATCAGCTTTCTTCTGACATGGAAATTGCCCGTTCTGGTCTGTGTTGGTTACTGGGCTGTATGGACACATGAGCTAGACTATACTGAACATGTAAACACTGGTTTTGGTTTCTGTTGCTTTCCTTTTTGGCCAAACTTCCTGTGACTTACTTGTCCATGTTTTCATTACCATAGCTATAAAATTGGGTATAAAACTACCCAGAAAAAATATACATTTCTTTTCAACATGCTCCCTGCTTGCTTATTCCCCTCCACAGAGCTAAGTGGGGATGAATGATGAGGTGAGAGGAGAGGTGTAGATGATAGTAGTATAGAGGCCCAATGGCCTTTCCGCCCCTCACCTGTTAAAGAGGAATATTAATATTCCTAGGTTCTCAGGAACCTGTAAGTGATGGGGTAGCATGCGGTGGGGGGAAGCCGTCTTGCCTGGCCAGAGAGCTTTGGCTCTCTGCTAATGAGACAATTGCCTCTCAATCTTATCCTACTTTTTGAAAGTCTTAGAAAAGAATACAAGGAATGACCCATACCCATTCTTCTCACCTAGACTCATCTAGTAGCTACAGTTTGTATCCATATACTTTTTCCCTGACTCTTTCTTTAACTATTTCTGTGAACAGAAAACTTGGGCCATGGAAGTTTCCAGTACATGTCAGCAGTGTGCTGGCTCTTTGGGCGTTACCTGTATGACACTCTGCAGTATCCCATTGGGCTGCTTGCCTCCTCGTGGGGTGGGACACCCATTGAAGCCTGGTCATCTGGAAGGTCACTGAAAGCCTGTGGGGTCCCTAGGTAAGGGTAAGAAAGCATCCTCAGTCTGGGAGAAAGCTTCCCAGGAAATTATGGAAGAGAGAAGGATCACGGTCTCCTCTGGGGAGTCAAGTGTGTGTTGAATGTCCAAATATGTACTGAATGTATGTAACTTATTCCATGCACAGAAGTCACTATTGCAATCCTCAGAGAATATGTCAAGAAGCAATTATGATTCCTTTCCTCAATAAGTAATAGCTAATACTTACTGAAAGCTTTCTGTATGCCACATATTGCTGTCAGAACTGTATATATATTAATTCACTTAATACAACAACCTCTTGAAGTGTAGAACCTATGAATATTCTATGGATAAAGATACCAATTCTGGGAGAGGTTTAGTAACTTGCTCATGGACACGACTTGTGAGTGACAAAGGCTGCTTCAATGTCTGTGTTCTTAACTACTGTGCTATATAAGAATAAATAGTCTAATAGGAAGAAAAAATGTACCTGTAATCAAAGAAATATCTTAGTCTACTGATTATGAAAGCACACTTAGGAAAAGCTAGACCAGGAAGAATATTTGGGGTGGGAGAGAAAGGGCTAGTTACTAAAATCCTGGTATTAGTATTAACATAGAGATTAACAGTCTGTGACCTGCTTTCACAGACATTGTCTCATCAATTCTGGGAAGGCCTCTGGGAAGAGGATGGACTTGGGCTCTTGAATAGTGTGGTAAAGGCTTGTCTGTGGGGAAGTGAAGACATTCAACTTGGGAACAGAAAGAATGGCCTGTGGAAGAATAGGAGGGATCTAAAGCTGGGCCTCCCAGATCTCTGGGGACATGGAAGGGACAATACCAAGGGTGTAGGGAAGTGGGCATTCTCTTACATGACTGCCACGAGTATAAATTCATATATAAGTATTTCACAGAGAAATTTAGGAACATGTTTAGAGCATTACAAAAATGTGCCTTTTGACCCAGCAATTTCCTTTCTGGGAATTTATCTTAAGGAAATAATTAAGCCTGTATGAAATGATTTAGCTGTAAGGAAGATAATCTTGGCATTGCTTATATAAAAGCAAAAAGCTTAAAAAAATCTAAGTGTCTATCCATTGAGCAGTAGTTAAATACATTTATTGCCTCTATGAGAGACTCATAATGAAACACTCTTCCTCTTTGGTTTTGATGACCTTATCTGCAAACTGGGATGGCCCACTTTGAACTCACAGAAAGCTGACTGATACACTTATCCTGGGAAGAACCTGGAGGTGAAATTTGGAGACTGTTCACTTGTTTTCATGTGAAACAGAGAGGTTCAATTTAATTCTCTATTGCTTATCTCAGAAGTTTGACCCAAATGAAAGGTGGATACACTCCCAGCTTAGGGATCATCATGTGATCGATCACTAGCTCTCTCCTGACACTATGCATCTTACTGATTTCAGGTTCACTGCATCTGATTTTGTAGCCGGTCCCAGTCAGCACTCTGTTCTCTGGAATGCCATGATCCATCCGCTACATAATATGACTCTGAAAGGGGTGATATGGTATCAGGGTGAGTGTTCCATTTACTATTTCTCCATTGTATCAGTTAGCTTTTCCTGTATAACAAACCACCCCAGAACTTAGTGACTTAAAACAGTAATAATTTTATTTAGCTCTGTTCTGGGGGTCGGCAGGTAGTTTTTCTGTCTGGGCTGCTTTGGCTAATTTCTGCTGGGATCTCTTATGTGTCTGTGGCCACCTGGCAGGTTGTTTGGTGGCTGGATGACTCACGATGGCCTCTCCCTCATGTCTGTTGACTGGGAGCTGTCCATGTGCTGGAGTACCATGGTTCTCATGTGGCCTCTCATCCTTTAGCAAGCCAGCTCAGACTTATTTATCATTTACATAGCAGTTTCTGGGTTCAAGTGTATCAAAGGAGAGCAAACTGCAAAGCTGAAGTGCTTTTCAAGCCTCTGCTTGCCTCATGTTTACTGATGCCCCTTTGGCCAGAGCAACTCACAAGTCCAGTCCAAAGATCCTGCAGGAAGGCCCACTTCCTAAGGGCAGATAGAAGTTGGGGAGTAACGTGTGGCTGTTTCTGCATCTACCCCAAACTCCTCTCACAATTTGGACTGTTTTTAGGGGAGTCCAATATAAATATTAACAGAGACCTGTACAACTGCACATTCCCTGCACTCATTGAAGACTGGCGCCAAACCTTCCACCGTGGCTCCCAGGGGCAGACAGAGCGTTTCTTCCCATTTGGATTTGTTCAGGTATGTGTTGAGAGGAAGAGGGTTTTTGGGCACTGAGGTGCGGATGTGCTGTCTAGATCTCTTTCCTGGAATCCATGTTCCTTTTTATGTCCTCGTAGCCTGCTGGTCAAGACCTGAATGTAAGACAATTCATCTCAGTTCATTGGTGGGACAATTAAATCTTTAGAAAAAGTTAATTAGTAACTAATATTTCTTCTTATTAAAAAAGCATTACATGTTCATTAAAGAAATATTAAAAAGATAAGCAAAAAAAGAAGCTAAAAACATTTATAATTCCACAATCCAGACATAACCAGACCTTTTCTGCTCATGTATTTTTAAAATAGGATCCATACCACAATACTGTATCTTATCTTGCTTTTTCTCATAATTTCATATTCTGAACAATTTTCATGACAATAAATATTAATCTTTAGCACAATTTATAATGATTGTAGAGTGTTCAGAAATGTGGCTGTATTGTAATTTATTTAACTAGTCCTCATTAGATGGGCACTTAGGTAGCTTTAAACATTTTGCTTTTTTAAGCAATGGCATGTTTATTTTTTTTGTAGCTAAATCATTACATATGTGCTTAGTTATTTCCATAAGATAAATGAAATTGCTGGATTAAATTGAACACTTTTTAAGGCATTGAAGATGTCCACAAATTTCTCTGTAGAAATTTATAAATTTGTATAAAATGATTCTCTTAGCACCTGTGTGTGAGAATGTCCACTTCCCCACACCCTCCCAACTTGGTGTTATCCCTGGCACTCCTTAGAATGAACCTTGCTTTCGCACTCCTAGCCCATCTCACATGCTCTTTGTCTGGGGTGGTCTTTCTGTCTCATACTTTCCCAGCTAACTTTTCATCTTCCTTTAGGTCTCAGTCTGCATATCAGTCAGAAAGCCTTCTGTGACTATCCAAAGTCTGGGTTAGACACCCTCTCTCTCCAGATGGGTGATTCTTAGCACCCTCTGCTTCCCCTTTTTACCTGCATGGAGGTTGCACACATGGCTGTATTTCCCTGGATCACATTTATATCCCCAGTACCTAATTGGTCGACACTTACTAAACATGGCCTAACATACAAATGAAAAAATAGATCAAGAGAAACCATACTTTTAATTAGCAGTAACTAGTCAGTTTCTGCTTTCAGCCTTGCCTAAAAGGAATAAACGTATTTAACCAAATTCATAATTGCCTTGCCTTACCTGTTCATATGACCCCTCCAAGACCTAGAGTTTTTAGCAGAGTGGTAGTTCTGACTTTTCTCAAACATAGCAAATCAAACAAGTAAGGTATTATAAAAACAAGGCTCAAGTCAACATAATAATGGAATGGGCTTTAATGTTTGAATTGGACATACATACTTCCAGACAGCTGCCTCTGCACGTCCCACGCATAACCTTCTTCTCACCATCCTCCCTATCTCCTCTACCTTGTCCTATTTCACTATACCTTTTTTTGGATGAAGACTTTTATAGACCTTCTTTCCACTTATAATTACTTTACAATCATTTTCTTCCTTCTTTCTTACATTTGTTTTGACTTTGAAAAAAGATTTTTTTGCTCATTATTTTCAAAATAGCAACTCTTGGCACCAGTTCTGAACTACTCTTGGTGGAAGCTACATTTGGACTTTTGAGGTACATTTTTTTTATCTCTTAGCCTGTGTACATGGTGATTTGAATGTGACTTCAGTCACTTCAAACCTAAAGTGTGTGTTGAATGCTTATTAGATGCCATGAACTGTGTGAAGGGCTGGCAATGTAGCATGAGTCAGAGGCCTGGTCCTTGCACTTATGTTTATGTCTTTCAGTTTATTAGTTCTTTAGCCTTTGGGCTCTAACTTTGTCAATGAAAATATGCTGGTTACTTGTGGAAAACTGGGAGTATAAATGTACATCTTCAAAGGGAAGTATCAGCTATGAGAATGTAATGGATCAGGCATGGATCCTGGAGCTAGTCTGCCTGGATTCAAATCCCAGCTCTGACACTTCTTTAGGTATATGATTTTGAACAAGATATCAAACCTCTTTATTATTTTAAGTATTAAATGAGTTAATCCTGTAAAGTGTGGCACATGCCAGATAATAATGTTTATTATTATTAATGAGAGAAGTCAGAAAATCTGGAGGGACAGTTGGTCTGTAAGGAAAGGTGAATTGGCTTTATAGAAGTGCTGGGTCTGAAATGATGGTTGCGGTAACTAGAGCATAGTTAGAGATGTGGGACTGAGCTCAGTGGAGAGACCAGGACTAGAGACATGTACCCGAGAGTGATTAGTAGAGAGGTGTCCTGCAGCATGAGGGGGAAAGAAGAGCATGTGGCTAGGGACTGAAGTCCTAGGCGTATCTTTTTTAAAGGGGTTAGGAGGACCAGTGGAACAGACTGCAAACTGTGTGTTTGTAAAATCCTCTAAATTTGGCCACTTTTACATTTTTTGCCTAATATATGCCTTCATTAGCAACAGTATTTCTACCAAACACTGTGGGAGACCGCACAGTGCCCTACTAATATCTCAGATTAGGAAAAACACAGGAATTTCTTTTGGTTGTGGAGTATGCTGGTGTCCCCATGTGGCCAGTATGTAGTAGTGCAATCAATGAAATAAGTGGAGAATTGCTACAGGAATTTTCAGCAAACTGCCATTTTGAGAAAACTTCCTTGGCTTGAGTGGCTATTATTAGCATTCCTTCCTGTTGTGCTTGAAGCTGAAACTTACTCTAGACTCTTTCTGGTAACTTTGTTGCTACGATCCTTATTATGCCACTGGCTGATGAACATGGTTCCACTTTCATTCTTCTGGGTGTAGTGTGGGAAGAAGATCACTGGATCTTTCTAGTCCTGTTTTGTAGTTTTCTTGAGATTCCATTGTGAAGTGTCAGCACCTTTTATCATTTCATACATTAAAACCGATTTACTTAAGAGATTTTAATAAGAGAATTGGAAGTGTCCTCTTAGTTCCATCTCATATCCTTTGTTCCTTATCCTTTCTGCTACTATTGCGACTTCTCCAGTGTTTTCCTGATGATTTTCTAGTCTTTCTGGAACAACTCAAGAAGCAGAAAACTTCTTCTATCCAAAGCTTCACTTGGCCACATTTGGAGGGATGATCTCAGGTCTTTCCTGGGCTATGAGAGTAATAAGACTAGAAGGAACAGTCTATTGAGAATGCAGCTCCTCTGATGCAGAAATTCTGAAATGGAGTTCAAAGACAATGTGGTTGCTTGCCCAGGCTGTTTCCCAGTTTGCGACTTGACTTACTTTAAGATCATAGTTTGTAAAAGAGAGGTAATAGGTTGATGCCTCTCATTGGCTGGAACTAGGGCTAAGAATAGGTGCTAGCTAAGTCAGAGAAGAGGGTGATATAGACATCGAAGAAGTAAGGAAGGAAGAACTAGTGGGACCACGTGCATTGTAGTAATATTAAGTGTTTTTAATATTACTATGTCATATCAGAAGGCTCCAGTGTTTCCTCCATATGACTGAGGTCAACAAGGCCATACATGGTCCCCCTGCCTCCATTACCCCTCTGACCTCATCTCCTAATTTTCTTTGCCTTGCTTACCCCATTTCAGCCACACTGTCTGCCTTACTTTCTTTAAGCGCACTAGGCATATTCCTGCCCTAGGGCCTGCCGTTTTCTTTTCCTTCTGCCTGGAAAATTCTTTCCCCAGTATATTAGTTTTCTATTGCTACATAACAAGTTACTGCATATTTAGCAGCTTCAAACAATACCACACACATTTTTTACCTCACAGTTTCTATGGGTGAGGAGTCTGGGCATGCATGGCTTAGCTCAGTCCTCGGCTCAGGGCTGTGGTGAAGGTGTTGGACAGAGCTGGGGTCTCATCTGAGGCTTTGGGTTTTCTCCAAGGTCATGTGGCTGTTGGCAGAATTTATTTCTTCGAAGCTGTAGAACTCATGGCACTAACTTCTTGAAGGCCAGCGGGTGAGAGGCCTCTGACTTCTACGCCCTCTTTTAAAGGACTTACCTGACTGGATCAGGCTCAGTATCATACTCTTCCTTTTGGTTACCTTGAAGTCAACTGATAAAGGATCTTACTTACATCTGCAAAACCAAGCACATAATTCAGATGTTATAGATTTTGAGTGTTGGATGTTATCCTTTCTCTTGTGTCCCATATCCAGTGGCTTGCCTGGTTCTGTCAGTTGGTTTTTTAGATTATCTTATTTCTAACTATCCCATTCCCACTACAAAACTTCTAGGTTAGACCTTTCTCTTTTGTGTCTAGAATATTATAGTAGCTTCTTAACTAATCAATCTCTCTGCTTTCAGTCTTTTTTCTTCACAGAACTATTTACATGATCACTAGATTAATCTTTTGAAATAGTCCTTTAGTCATGTCAGTAATTTCAGTGGCTCTCTAATTTTTAAATTGAGGTGAAATTCACATAATGTAAAATTAGCCATTTTATTATTAGTCAATTCAGTGGCATTTAGTACATTCACAGTGGTTCCCTATTGTTTATAGAATAAAGTATAAACTCTATCAAACACTTGCCTCACTGTTTTTCCACCTTTGTCTTTCCTATGTAAATCCTCTAGTCCAGCTAGATTGGTCTCTCCAAGCTGCCTTTCTGCTTCCCATCTTTGCATCTTACGAGGTTCTAACATGTGAACTATGAGCATCCTATTTGTAGTGACTTCTCATATTTTCTGTGCCCATCCAAATTTTTTTACATATTCTAAGGCCATGTTTTCTTATTATAATAAACTTTGTATCTTCTAAACTTAGTGCATTTGCTGTCTGTGCCACCAGTAAAGCATGAAATCCATACTATTTTATACTGTATTTATTAACATTTCTTATGTGCCAGTCTGTCCCCTCAACAAATTGTGAAGTACTTGTACCAGTTAGCTACTGCTGTGTAACAAACCACCTCAAAACTCCATGACTTAAAATAATATTTATTTTTATAGCTCACATGTCTGGGTAGCTGGGTTGGTTGACCTTGGCTGAGCTCCACTGGGCTCTTCCAAATCTCTGTGGGTCAGCTGGGGGGCTGTGTTCTGGTCCAGGCTTGGCTGGAGTAGATTAGATGAGGCAGCTCTGTTCCACAGCTCTCATTTTTCTTCAGCGAGTAGTGGGCTAGCCCAGGCATGTCGTTCTCGTGGTGATGGCAGAAATGCAAAAGAGCAAGTGAAATCACACAAGGTGTCTAGAGACCTAGGCTAGGAATTGACTGTGACTTCTGTTTCAGTCTGTTGACCAAAGCAAACCACATAGCGAAACTCAGAATCAAGTGGTGGGGAAATATACTCTTTCTCTTAGTGGGAGAAACAAGCAAGGCTATATGGCTGGAAGGTGGGGATATAGGAAGGTGTGAAGAATTGGGGTCTTTGATGCAATTTACCACGAGCTCAAGGGCAGATTCCTCTCTGCTTCCTTACAGTACCTGGCCCTGTGTTGTATACAGATGTATCAGCTACCTATGGCTTTGTATCAAACTCAGTGGCTTAATACAGCAGCCATTTTATTTGCTTATGATTCCATGGGTTGGCCAGGCAGGGCTTAACTGGGATGGCTTATCTCTGCTCAGTGTGATATCAGCTGGGCTTGCTCATGTGGCTGCAATTTGAAATTGGACATTGGCACCTCTGTCTCCTCATGATCTTCCAATTTCTAAGGCCCCTCTCTCCACATAATTTCTCCAGCAGGGTAGCTGGGTTTTTTTTGTGTGTGTGGCCATCTCAGGCTTCCAAGAGAAAGAAATCATAAGGCAAGGGCTTTTGAGGCAAAGACTCAGAAGCTGCACAGCATCACTTCTGCTGCATTCCATTGGTCAGAGAACATCCAGGCTTAGCCCAGATTCAATGGGAGAAGAAGTAGACTCTACCTCTTGATGTTAGGCATCGCAAGGTTACTTTGTGCCATGTGGGATGAGAGGGATTCAGCCACAACAGTAAGAAGCTTAGTGAATACTTGTTGAATGAACATTTAAACAAATGAATGAAGCAGAAGCAGGGTCTGCTTGTGAAAAGGACTCCAGTGTAGGATTCTGACACAATAAAATTCTGATATAACAATCTCTTTACTTTGCAGTTATCTTCTTATTGGTCTGCTGCAACCTCAGATGATGAATTTCCTGAGATCCGTTGGCATCAAACAGCAGACTTTGGCTATGTTCCCAACCTAAGGATGCCCAACACTTTCATGGCTGTAGCTATGGATCTCGGTGATCGGAACTCATCTTTTGGCAGGTATGGTTGCTTCTTGTACTTTGCTTGAACAATATTTGTTCTTTGTAGGCTTCACTCTGATGTTCACTTGTGAGGGAACGGAGAGTAGGTGGTCTAAGGATTGGACCTTAGAAGCATTATCTATCAAGCATTCATGCTGGGATGTGCTGCAGTAACAAAAAACACCTCTTAACATTTCAGTGCCTTCATGCAACAAAAATTTATTTCTTGTTCATACTACATGTCCAAAGAAGGTCAACAGAGAGGCTCTGCTCATCATAGCCATTCACAGATCCAGAGTGACAGAGGCTCCATGGTCTGTGCTTCTGTGGTGACCTTAAAGTCTCACACTGGCAGTTAAAGGCTTCCACCTGGAAGCAACGTGAGACACTTCTGCTCACGTTGCATTAGCCAAAGCAAGTCATATGGCCATGCCCACCTTCAGCAAGAGCAGGAAATGGAATTCTCCCATGGACTCAGGGGAGGAGTAATGGAATATTTGTGAACAGCCCTGACGACTACCACATATTAGCTATAGGATATGAGGGGATTTCAAATGTGAAATGGAGCCCAACACATAGTGTCTGGATTATAGTAGGCTATTGAATAAACAAATATTTCTTTATTTTTGAATGAATGAATATTTATTGAAGAGACAAATAACAGCTGGAGGGGACCAAATAATGAACAGCTGATTCGAATGAAACACAGGGCTTTTAGAGGTTGGAATAGTCTTATGAGTTAGCTCTCCTAGGTAGGTAGAATGCCTTACCTTCTCCCTCCCTCCCTCCCTCCGTATGTTCCTTCCATCCAAGTCATCTTTTTCTCACGGTTTCCAACCCATAGAAGGCCCAGAGCTCCATCTATGGTTGCCATTCACTATTTCTCTTTAACTAGCCCCGATCATTGGCTATTAGGGTCAGTCAACTTTATTTTCATCTTCTTAAAGCGTGCTTTATATAATATTTCCTTTTTTAAAAAAATATGGTTATTATTGAGCTCAAACCCAAAGTTCTCTACTTGTTCTTTGTCCTGTAGCATCCACCCTCGAGATAAACAGACTGTGGCATATAGGCTGCATTTGGGGGCCCGTGCTGTGGCTTATGGTGAGAAGAATTTGATCTTTCAAGGACCACTGCCTGAGAAGATAGAGCTCTTGACTGACAAGGGGCTGCTCAACCTCACGTATTCTCAGCAAATCCACGTGCAGAGGCAGGACAAGATATTTGAGGTGAGAAGAAGAGCAGGAACAATAGCGCTTCATCCTGTGTTGGGAGTCAGATTTTCTCCACACTGAGGCCCATCTTTTTAATTATCACTTTACTGTGGGGGAGGTCTTGGATGGTGGAGTCTGAGTTTATCTTAGAGGGGCAATAAGCACCTATTCATTCATTCACTTAGAGGCAATTTTGATAGACAGGACAGTCAAAATGAGTCCATATTGAAATGATACTCCTTTTAGATTTTCCCTTCCAGAACCACCATCTTGGCTCTGGGAACGGCCTGCAGCTTTATTTGTAGGTTACCTATTGAAAGGATCCTTGTTGTAGAACATTTCCCTCATCCTTGGATGTCTCTTTTGTCACACTATCCTAAATTCTGATATTCTTTTGAGTTTAATGTTTCCTTTCAGTGGCTTAATCTTGGTGATTTGTCACTTAGTGTGAATTAATGTAATGAAACTACTTTGTTCTAAAACCTAGCAAGGATCATGCTACAGTGGAACTGGGCTATTGATTAGAGGTTATAGGAGTCTCTGTAGTTGGGGGTGAGGGGACAGAGGCATTCCTAGATGGAACATTTAAATGAGTGTCTTTGGGAATCATAAGGCCATGAGTGTGTGTGGGGGGGTTTGTACGAAAAGAGGTCATTGGAGGAGGTGAAAGATTACGAAAGGCAAACTTTAGTTACACAGGAGTTCATCTAGGGCTACTCCTCCTCTGGTATCCTGACTATCATATCCACTTGCCTCAGGTGCTTGGTCAGTGCTTACTCTACTTGGCTTCTTTAGACACTGGGTTTTAGATGAATTCTAGCTCCCAAGAAGTCTCTGTATTCTGAGTTTTCCTCTTCAGTCAGTTGCTGGCAGTCTTCCCATCATCGGGACTGGGAATCATAGTTGGGGTCAAGACAGAATTTAACCCTTGAGTCCTGGATAATTTATGTTCCCCTCCCTGAATTGCTTTCTGAATTGAGAAAGGCTTATTACCTAAAGTTCCTCTGTGCTCCTTCTTCATTCCTCAGCTCCTTTGGGAGTGCCAAAGAGTAGTGGCAGCTCCTAGATTGCTTCCTCACACAGTCCCTGCCTGCTTTGCTGCTTGGTGGGAGTGGTCATAGCAGGAATGTTCAGGGAGGCCTTCTCTCTATGCTTTGTGTGGTTATGCTTCCTTGTCTTCCTCAGTAATTTAATGTTTTATTTATTGATTTGTTATTTATTTTATCACATGAACATTTATCAACCTGTGGCTGTGCTGACCTTTGATTGCTGTAGGAAATGGGTGGCTCCTCTTCCCGGTTCTAGTCTGGCTGAAAGAGCAGTTCCCAGTCTCTTGGAATAACCTACTAACACACCTAACTGTTCCTGTTTTATGCTCTCTTATTAGATCTCATGTTGCAGGGACCAGCAATGCAAGTGGCTTCCAGCTCCTATGAACACTTTCTCCACCCAGACCCTGGACCTGAATATCAGTTCTTGTCATGATACTGTGGTTGCTGTTCGCTATGCCTGGGCCACATGGCCCTGTGAATATAAACAGTGTCCCCTATACCACCCCACCAGTACCCTGCCAGCTCCTCCCTTCATTGCTTTCATTACAAACCAGACTCCTGGATATCACAGCAAGGACATGAAATAATTTAGCTGCAATATGATCATATCTTAGATGGAAGTGTGGATCCTTTAGATTTTGGCATTTAGGAGTTTAAATGATGACAACCATTGCTTTTAAAGGAAATTAATACAAGGTCTCATTGGACAGCCCCAGCTAGCACATGGCTGTTTTCTGTATTCTGAGATGATCCAGGGCTCATAGGCAAATGAAATGATTACTTTCTCCCCCGGTTGGTCTAGGTGTCTGTATTGGACTAATTCCAAACTACAAATTGAACCTCATTGTCATTCACTTCCTTCATTATTGGGAGTGCAGTGTCTAACACTTTTGTCCCCTTACATTCAGAGTTGTGGAAACTCAGGATTGGCAGAGATTTCAAGGCCATGTAGGCCAGGTAGTATTTATATGTACTTTACAAAATTTGACAAGTGGTTATTGAATTTCTGTATAAAGTTTCCATTCTAAACTTCCCAAGTTTTTCCTTATGTGGAACTGAAATCTTTCTTCCACTACCCAACCATCTATCAGATAACTGAAGATAGCCCTATTTGTGTTCTAAGCCCCAAACAATTCTGTTCCTTCAATCTAAATAATGAAAATGTGAATGTTGAAAACCAACAAACCAGGACCCTGTGCAGGCATTTCGGGGAGGTGCTGAGGGATTGCTTTAAGGAACAAAGAGAAAGGGTGAGGTGGTGGGAGCCCAGGATGGCCCTCAGGCTGCCCGGAGCAGGAGTGGGGGAATCACAAGCTTTGAAAAATAGGAGTGGAGGTCACTGAGAGGCAAACAGGTCGTTAGAGTTAAATATGAATCTCAGGCTCTTTAAAGGTAAGAGGTTTAACTATAAAAAGGATGATCCAGATGGAAGAAAAAAGTCAGGCTGAAAGTAAAGCTACATGATAAGCGTTTAGAAAAATAATCCAGGTGGGGCAAATATGAAAGAGGGCTTATGTGTGTACTCTGAGGAATCATAATGCTGTTGATTGGTTGATTAAAAACAGCTAATGGCACTTGATAATTGTGGTTATCTACTAAAAGTTGGAAATAAAAGTATAATCATTAGTGGCATGTATACATTTATATCCAGTCAAAACTGGGTTAGGAACGGGCTTGTAAATTGTCCTTTGAAGCATGAGAAAGGAGTAAGACTGTTACCTATGAGTAGCTTCGATTCCCTTAATGTGAAAAATGAGAACTAAAGCAGTAAGCATCTCTCCCCACACCTGTCCCCCAAGTCATCCTGGTGTAGCTCTGAACATCAGGAATAGCTTTGTCAGTGTCAGGATTTTATTTTAGTAAAAACCCAAAACAACTATGTAGTCTGCAAGGAACTTTGGTTCCCCTGAGGACTTCCTAGTACCATTAACTCCTAACAGCCATATACATCTGGCCTAATGGGAACCATGAATGTAGTAACAGACTCCTGAGAAAAAGTAAATCTATCCAGCCACCCCTCCCCACCCCCAATACACGTACACTCAGGGGTTCTTCTAGTTTGGAAGCAGCTGGAGATAGCTCAGCTCAGGTTCCTTTCACCCGCAACAACCTAGTGCACACAGTGTAAAAAATTAGGCTTAGGTAGTGGATATATTAATGGAGGCATGTGAATTTATTTTTAATGGTTGAATAATTTAAAGCATTCTGTGATAATTCAGTTTATTTCTCAAATTAAAATAACTTTTTATGGTTTGAAAAATGAAAGTTATATCATTGTAGAACATTTAGATGCTAAGAAAAAGCCTAAGTAAAACTCACCCCAAAATTCATAATTTGGAGAGAAACACAATATTTTGGTCAATGGTCACTTGATTTGTTTGGGTTGTATTTTACATATTACATGGTATATTATCTTGTAATTTGTGTTTCTGACTTATTCTAGCAAAATAATTTTACTATGTAAATTGAATATAGATTTAGTGTTTCAGTTTGTGGGAGCCCCAGGCTTTATTTAACCAGTTTCACATTAGTAGACATACAGGTTTTTTCTAATTTTTCCTCTATTAAACTAATACCATGATAATTGTTACCTGCAAACATCATACCACTCTTATTTCCTTAGGGTAATTAATGTCGAATGACATGTTTAACGATAAATATGTTTAAAATTTTGATTACCTACAGCTTAACCCTCCCAAAGTGTTCAACAGTTTACATTCCCACCAAGGTATAGTCCCATTTTTTCCCCTCATTCTCATTGACGTTGGATGTCAAATTTAAAAAAACCTTTTACAATCCAGTAGATGAAAAGATATTTTAGGTATATGACGGCAGTGTTTTTCAAGTTTTTTAAAATGATGATCCATAGTAAAAGCATTTTTATTGTTCCATGTATCCCCAGTATTTATATAAATACATAAACACACTATAGTTGAAACCAAAGTTTCAACCTTTTGACATGCAATGCATTCCAGTATGTTCTTTATTTAATTTTAAAAGATGCAGGTCTTGACTCCCTAAGTTTAAGAATAACTAATGGGTTGAGATCTGCAGTCTGAAAAACACTGTTCTAGGAAAGCTACAAAGTGAATACTCTTATTAAAGAGCACAGTAACTTACTAAAAAAATGTTAAATGTCTTTCTTAAAATGAGACTCTCTTTTAATATGTATTTTACTCAGGCTGTAACAGAATGGAAAGATATTTGCTATATGAGAAAAGCAGCATATATCATTTCTGTATAAGTGCAAATATGTTCAGGCAACTTACGCAGAGAAAAAAGACTAACGAAAAACATTAAAAAATTAACAACTTTGAGGGGGCTGGCCCCGTGGCCGAGTGGTTGGGTTCGCGCGCTCCGCTGCAGGCGGCCCAGTGTTTCGTTGGTTCGAATCCTGGGTGCGGACATGGCGCTGCTCATCAAGCCACGCTGAGGCAGCGTCCCATATGCCACAACTAGAACGACCCACAACAAAGAATATACAACTATGTACTGGGGGGCTTTGGGGAGAAAAAGTAAAAAATAAAATCTTTAAAAAAAAAAAAATTAACAACTTTGAGTAATCCCCTTTCCACCCCTGATTTGCTATTATCCAATTTTAATAGATTATTTTTTTGCAATGTAAAGTTATACCAACTTATAAAAAGACTGTAATTAAGAATCATAAAATTAATACCGTTTAGTTTCTGATACTTTGTATTGGCCACTTTGGCGTGCTCTAAATGCTATTGTCTGATGCCCTCCCTTAGCTGCTCAGATTTATTCCTGTAAAATGTTAATCCTATTGGTGTTGTCCCCAGTTGGCAGTTATGAACTGTAGCACAGTAACAATCCAGTTCTCACCACTCTTTCCCCTTTCTTCTACTCTGGGGTCCATTTGTTCCTTCCCATTCCAGCCAGTCCTGGTACCTGGTACCATGTCCTTGCTGCCCATCCAACCAGGTGCTGTGGAGTGGTCAGGTTAGGTGATGCAGTAAAATTCCACCTTAATGCCATAAGCAGGCTCCAAAAAATTTAGCTGCACTGAATGTGGAGTTATTACATGGTTAATGAAATGATGGGGTGAGCCTGTTATGGAGGATGGGAACCAATCCCCAATCTTATCTAAATCTGTGTTATCACGTGGTTTCAATCTATTTAGCTGAAAGCACATTCTCCAATAAGGAACCACAAATACAGAAAGGGTAAAAGCGGACTTGTTGATTTCCTTGAAGGATGTGTGAAATGCAAAGAAGATGAACAGCGTGCTTTGGACTGGACTCAAGCTTAGGAATAAACAGGATTTGATTTTGATGATACTGACATGAAAATAAAGCAGCAGCTTGGGTTGCAGGAGCTAGGACTTAATATTCCTTGAATTAGAATCAGAACCAAGGGTAGAAGGTTGTTAGAATCTTAGTACATCCATCCTTCATGAGCAGCAGCCATTTCTCACTCTGGCTTATAAAGGACTTAAGTTTACCTCAGGCAGAACTAAGTACAAAACATTATGTTCTGATTACAACAAGATGAAAATAAGCAGGATTGTCAAGAGAAATTTATTACTAAAAATAAAGCAGCTGAAGTTTTTCTCAGGGAAAATTGTCACCACAGGAACCTCCAAGACAAAAGGTGTTAATATCTTCTTCACTCCTGAATTGCTGCCTTCTTCCATATATTCTAAGTTTTAATTTAAGTTAAAAAATTCATCACGATGAAAATGATGTGGATCTGATCCCTTCTTGTTCAGTCTGAAGACTGAGTTGGGCTACACGGTGACGGAGACTTCAAGTGCTGTAGGTGAGTATCTACCAAAGGTTCGTGTGTCAGGAACATGGGTTGGTAAGAAGACACAAAGACTGTAGGCTGAAGCTCCGGGAGGTCCAAGGATCCTGGGGGAAAGAATTCCTTGAGTTCCAGTGTTGCCTGGGAATCTCAGGAGACTGATCAGACACATATATGTTCTTTGAACTCTTTAACATCCTTGCCTCTGTCAACCCAATTTTGCTTTTGTTTGCTAAGACAGGACAGATACTTACTTTTACAATGAAGAAAACTGTGGCTGAAATAGATTAAGTGACTTGCCCAGGGTTATATAGTATATTAGGTAAACAGTGAGAATTTTAATTCTCTTTTCTTATTTACAGCCCAGAACTCTCCCTGTGTGACCCCAATGCCGGATCCCTGATGGCTCTACCCACTTGTGGGAGGGAATCCATGGAACATAGGCAGGACCAAGGCCATGACCTGATCCCTTTTATCTCATTTGAAATTTTAGTCCTATACAGTAAACTTTCCCCTAGAGTTCTGCTTAGGTCTTACTTAGGTAGAAAATGAGAAACCCTAGTTTCTTGGTGGGCCCTGCCTTACTATGATCACAGATGCCCCTTGTGGCTGTGAGGACAGCTGGAGAGCTACATAGGGTGACAGATCCTCCCAACTCAGTACTCTCCAAGGTTGGAGCACTGAAAGCTTATACCACTTACTGCTCAGATATTTAGGGTACTCAGCTATGACCTAAGGGGAGGAGAGCCTAAAATGGTCAATTTTCAAACCAGAAAGGTAAAATTAAAAGATACCTTGTAGAATGGGATCATTATGATCTTCATCAAAGGTCTGTCTTTGAAAGGCTTCAAAGCTTATAGTTGCATCATTCTCTGGCAGTCCTTGGGGTAGCTGCCCATCTCCAGGTTTGCACACATCAAATTTCACCCACTGGTAACTGCAGGATTAAAGGGACTCATTATTGAGAGCTGTCTGTTAGCCATAATAACCCATTTTTACCTCCAAAGGGATTATGCATTTATTTTCCGTAGATCTCTCCCATATATATCTAAAAAACATATTAACTAATAAAAAACCCAAAAGTAGACAGATAGGACTATCTTAGTCTGTGATACAATATTCTATAGAACTTCCCAGCCCTTTTGCTGTCATGGAACACACGGAAAAGGATGATAATTATGGTACAGTGGGATACTGGCTCCTGCTCACCTGTCCAGAGGGCTAAGAGGACCAGTACTGAGGCACACTGGTCAAGGAGTAAGCATACCTTGCATACAGAAGCAGCTTAATGTATGAATAAGCAAAACAATTTAGGTCCCTGGCCTGCAGATCATGGAGCTTCTCTCAAGGGATCTGACCTTACTTACTTGATGCATTTTCGAGCTCCTGGACAACTCTGGATCAGGTTGTGGATGGTTGGATGAGAAAACCCAAAAAAGTCAGCTCCAGATGGAAGCAGGTTGGGCCTGAGTTTCCCCCTAAATATGAGAGGGAGAATTTTACTTTGAGAAGCTAGAGGGAGATAAGAATGGGTTTAGGAATGGAACGCGGTGTGAACAAACATAGTAAGATTTCTTGACTTAGATACTCTGGAGAATCTAGTTGCTAAGACATTTGAAGGATGCAGGATAGTCATCTATAAAATAAAGGATCTCCACTCATTAAAAGCAAGAGAAAAGGTCTCACTGTGCAAGAAGTGATCTTTTTAGCCTGTCTTCAAGCTATTGGTCAACTTACATAGTAGCACTTATGGTCTTGAGCAGTTCTGCATGACAGGCATCTGCAGAAGAGCTGATAATGGCATTCTGGGGGTCATCTTCAGGAACAATTTCAAACTGAGAAAGATAAAGGTGCAATTAGCTCAGTCTTCAAGGAGGAAGTAGTAGGGAGAAAGTCATACTACTCCTTTAACTATTTCTTCACTGGCACTTGAAGCTGATGTATACCATACTAGGAGGTGGGCGCAATTTCCTTAGAGTACTGTTAAAACTTCAAACAAATCCAAGAAAACAGAGAAAGTCCTTTGTTTCAGTTCTGTATTTTTTGGTTGACTGCTCACCAGAAGTCAACACTTAATTTGTCACCTTTCCAGACCCTTTCCTATCTACTTACTTATATCTACAAGTACAAATACATATGGTATTTTAAAAACAAATGACATCATTCTCCATGTAATCTTAAGTTTACTTTATAATATCTGGGTGGGGTACAGGTTATTTTGACTACAAACTCCCAATTCACTTTAGTTTTTGAATTGCAAAATATCTTTACTATTTATAAAAAGAAACTTTTAAGTCAAAATCATACTAATACCGAGGAATTTTGGCAAGAAAGTATTTTTGTAGCAAGCACTATCTAACCAACTTAATTCCTTGACCAGTTTTCCTTAAAGTTTAATGAATTTTTGCAAAGAAAATATTTCTGTAACAAGTTCTATTCAGCCAATTAAATTTCTTCACTAGTATTCTGTAAAGTTCAGTTAAACAGTTTCCATTTTTTCAATGTTTACTTTAATCAAATTATTCCAAACAGGATTATTTTCTGTATATGCGTTACTGATCATTTTTACAGAATCCAAAACAGAGTACAGTTTCTATTATTGTTAGTTTTCTTCTGCAGTTATTATTTCACTTGATTCAAATTTTACTGTGTCAAATTGCAGAGATCTTTCAGTTTGTCAATAATGACTTATCTTGTGAGACGTTTTAGTCAGTGGTGGTTTTATTACTTCAATCAATGACATATGGTGCAAGTTTAAAATACTGATGGTTTATATTTACTTCTCAGCTAATTCATGAAAAACCTGTGAGCAATTATCTTCAAATATTCCAGGATTGCTCTACCATTTGGTATTGGTCATGCCAATTCCAATCTTTTATATTGTGTGCACAGTATCCTATTTGAGCAAGGAGCAATTAAAAGGACAAAATGTCATATTTTGGTCTTGGAGTTCTTTCTCTGTTAGTATGTATAAATCTACTTCATTCTTTTAACTGCTGTGTAATACTACAGGAAGTGGATCTATCTTAATTTTTAACCATTCTCCTACTGATGAGTATTTAGGCTATTTCTGATTTCTTGCTGTTGTAAACCACGCTGCAAGTACACTGTTACATTCAATTCTTTTGTTTACATTTGCACACTTCTCTGGGAAATACTAGAATACCTAGAAGTATTCTGGGTCAAAGGATACACATGCTAAAATTGATATTGCCAAGTTGCTTTCCAAAAAGACTTTACAATTTTCATTGTACTAATGCATACTTGTTTTCCCTATACCCTGGCCAACATTTGCTGTTATCAATCTGGTATTTGCCTATTAGCAAAATAAGATCTTTTTGTTTTATTTGCATTTTCCTAAATACTAGTGAGGTCTGTTCTTATCAACCATTTACGCTATTTCTGTGAAATGCCTATTTTATCTGAGTGCTTTTTATTTTGGATGATAGGAACACTTTATTTGGATATTAACCCACTCATATTTTATTCCTATTTGTTGCTTGAGTTTTTTTTTTTTTTTTATTAACGTTATGATAGATTACAACCTTGTGAGATTTCAGTTGTACATTGTTGTTAGTCATTGTTGCTTGAGTTTTAACTTTGATTATGGTGTCTTGTCATTCAGAAGTGTTTACATTTTTAATAGTTAAATCTGTTCCATTTTTCTTTATGGCTTCTACACTTCATGTCTTGCTAAAGAAAACCTTTTTACCTCACTCTAAGATTATAAAAATATTCTTCTATATTTTCTTTTAATATATTTATAGTATAAAACATTCTATAAAACTAAAGTAATTAAAAGTCATATTGGCATTTATAGACAAATAGATGAAACAGCATCATCTGGAAACATACGCAAGTATTGTATGTATTTAGTATATATTAAAGGTGTCACTTGATGTTAGCTGGGAAAAAAAATTAAAGCTCACAATGTACCTAAAAATAATGTCCAGATGGGTTAATAAGCTAAGAAAAAAAAAAGGAAACTAAACACCCCACAGACTATTCTTTTTCAAAAATATGTTAACAATTTGTCTTTCAGAGGAAATTAAGAATCAGCTTGCCACTGTCCATTAAAATTCTATTAGGACTTTGATTAGATTTGCATTGAATTGCTAGATTTATTATAAATATGGTATACTGCTACAACACTGAGTCTTTCTGTTGGAGCATTTTCTGAAGAGAAGTGCTGCACGGCCAAGGTCATCTGAACTATCAGATATGTCCAAACGGTGCTCTGACCAAGATAGGAGTGATGCAGTATTATCCACGTGTGTCAGGCAGGCTCTCAGCTTCTGCTCAAAGGCTCCTTACCTTGCCTTTACCTCCTTTCACTCAATTTTCTAGCATTCTGTAACATCGTCAGACAGTGAAGCCTGGAACTCTGAAAATCATCTGTTTTTTCCCAATGATCAGAGGTGATGGTTGGGAAAAATGAACTGCTTTGAATCATAGCACTGAGAAGGATGAACAAAGGTATTTAATAAGACTGGGATTCAGGTCTCTCAGGTCCTTAAGAGTATGTGCAGCCAGAAACTGCTAAGGGGTTTCTTTGTTACCTCCATTTTGGTCCTACCTGAAACGGCAGAATCAAACTTATCTTCCCTGTATATGGGCCTGCATTTTACAAATAGGCAGGTTTGATCAGGCCTCGCATAATCACCATATTGAGAGTAGAAGCAGCATGATTCAAGGGAAAGGGTGTCAGTAGGAGAGTCAGACAGATAAAGTTTACATCCCAGCTCAATCACTTATTAGCAGAGGTGTGACTTAGGGCCAAACACTTTTCTGCATCTTGGGGTTACCCAAATGGCAATTAAACAGTATCTACCTTGTAAAGTATGAGAACACATAATAAATATTAAGTGCCCGTCACAGAGAAGGTTGTCAAAAAATGGGAAAAATAGTAGTTATGATCAGAGTGGGTACCTGAGGTTGCAGACCACCATCCTTGATCTGACAGGTATATAGACACTTCTGGTCTGGGCACTTCATGCTGGCATAGATTCGAGTACTGCAGTAGCCCACAGGGTAGATGGCACTCTCATCATGGAAGCCAGGTCGGTCGGTGATGATCTATAAAAAAGATTCCCCCAAACCTGTGATTGAGGTCACTGGAGAATTTAGAAGTCCAGTGCACTATGGGAGCCTTTAGAGCTACTCTGGGGCTGCAAAGAGTGACTCAAATCAGAGAGAGCGCGTAAGCTGTGCAGCAGACACAACTGACCTGGTTTCCTAGGGACTGGAGATTTTCTGGGAGTGGTCTGGATCAGCAAGGGGCTGCTGCTAATGGGAACAGGGAGGGAAGGCTTAACCCCATTCCCATATTTCTGATTCTTCTCTCTCTGGTCTCACTCACCTCCCCCAGGCTATATACTGTTAGACCCCCCAGTCCGATGGGGAACACAGGCCGTCCTGAGGGATCCAGGGCAATGGGCTGAACCAGCTTGCGAGCACCTCCCTCCATTTTCTTTTTCTTGGATGTTTTCTTCAGAACTGAAACGCAAATCTGGGGTCACCCACTTTAGGCCCCTCCCAGCGCTGAGGGGAAGGGAAGAATTTACACATGAATGCTAAGAGCAATAAGCCAATCTCATTCTACACACTCACTGAATGGGCACATGGGACTTTTCCCCAAAGCCCTGAGTATCTTTCTAACCCACCCACCTGGCAGTAACCAATTTTAATATTAGTGCTTAGGACCTAAAAGCCTTACAGGTTTTAAGGCCTCTTACTTAATTTATAAGATCAGAAATTTTCCATCTGTGTGCTCAAAAGGCCACTTAGCCCATTTCCCTGCCTCTAGGAAAGACTGAACTAAAGGCAACCCAGAGAGTTGAGGGTGTGCGAGAAGGGGGAGGCCTTAGCCTGCTCCCTTCGCATTTAACCAGCTCTAACCGAAATTCCTCCACCCAAAGTGGCTTTAATACACTTGCTTTTTTAAGGGCTGTTAGGGCTGCTTAAGGATCAGCCGTGTGTGTCACCAGTTAGTACCAGGTCTCTATCATTAGCATTTGAACCACTGAGGCAAGGTACCTTCCAGTTTGTTGTTCTCTTTGCCTTTTTCTTTTTTCTCCTTCTTTGATTTCTTCCCAAATGGTTCCTCAGCCCCACTGCTAGGCCCAGAAATGGGCCCTGCTCCCTGTATAGTTCCCACAGAGCTGGACACACCATAAGTCAGGGGCAAACTGGAGCTGTGGGAAGGAGCTGCAGCCTGCACTTCCCCTTCGGTTAGAGCCTGAAGCTGGAGGAGCTTCTTTAGCAAGTACCTGAGGTCGGGGAAGGAAAGGGAACAGAGGTATGAACTTGTTTCATCTCAATTCAATATTTTACTCAAGTACTGGGAAAAGCCAGAACTAAATACAAAGATTATTACACTCATAAAAATAAGGTTCTTATTGGAACCTAGGAATTACGAAGCTTCAGAGGATAATACTTCAAGAAGCCAAGGATAAAGGATTGTAGCATATCTCTTTTGCATGTGGAGGGTCCCTGTACCTTGATGTTGGAAGGTGTTAGGCTTCTGAAGGGCATATACCATGAACCGCATGTGTTATATACCCACTGTACTTTGCAGAGTAGTACATACTGAACAAATATTTGTAGAATGAAAAGTAGTTTCTTTTATCCCTTGGCTTTTATAATTAGGGAGTTATAATAAGATTACTTATTAGATGTGACAAAAGGATTTTGTGACAAAGATGAATAGAGCTGTCTCATCACCATGGTCCAAGAAGACTTGGGTAAATAGGAACCAATACCACAGGTTGTGGGTTTCTCCGTACTTGATCAATGGCCAACGGGCCGTGAAATGCACAAAAATCCCACTAGAGAAAAATCCCCAGAGCCATAAAACCATATCAATCACCAAAAATGTGATTCTGAACACAAAATGAAGCCAGCTCACCGTCTTTCTTCTTTTGCTTTAAGAAATTTTTCCTCAAGACGAGCAATTTCATCACAAATAGCAGCATTTTCCTTTAAGAAAAATTTTCAATATAATCATACAAAATAAATAAAAGATCAAAGTATTCTGCTGGGAAGAGGAGCTATATTCCAAACCAAAGAGGTCTGTGTGGCTAGGTGAGAAGGAAGAGCTAGTCCACCTTGCAGACAAACTATTAAAAACCTATAGGTAATGGCAGAGTCACGTTCTACTATGGGCAGGGTAATTACGTAATTTATATAAGTGGAGGCACCTTTGAGCGAAAAGGTGAGGCTATTAATGATTATGCCAGAACAATATGGTAAACTACACCTGTCCTAGGCAAACAAAGATGTATGGTCACCTTAATTAGGGTATCCTCGGGCAGAGAAAAGAGCATACTGCTCAAATCTATAGATGTTTAAATTTAGTCCTTATAAATATGAGGAACGTCCATTCTCAAGTGCCTTGATTCTTGGGGTGCTTATAAAACCAACTTAACCCAAGGCATCCCATGCGATATAAACCTTAAAGAGAAAAACTAGATGGAACAAAATTAACTCTAGTATGTAAAATTCTTAAATTTCATAATCTACTTATGTGTATTCAAATATCTTTCTTTACTGATGACTCAATGTGTTTCCCAATCATCAGTCCTGAAGGGAATGCTCCAATCTGATGTTCCATAGGTGGGACCTCAAACTCTGAATGTTCAAAACAAGATCCCTTTTCTTCACAAAACCTTCTTCATGTACTTGATGGAACCAACATCCTTCTAATAACATAGGCTCCAAGCTTTAGATACCTTTGACATGTAGGGGATAAAAGAAAGGTAACAGTTAATTAGATATCAAGTCCTCTTAATTCTACTTTTCTCATTTCTCTCTAGTGCACATACCAAGTGCTAAATAAATGTTTTTGGAATGCATGTTCTAATTTCCAGACCTTTCCTTATGCTTCCAAAAAAGCTGAGAGATGTTCAAGCTTTCGGTACAAAGAAGAGGTAAGGTGGTGATTTGGGCATGGCAGGACATTCGAGGACTCCACTCCCTATTACCAAGCACTGAGGCAAGCTTGGACAAGCCACAATGTTCTAACACAAAGTTGTGGCTGGCAAACCAGTTCATTCATTCAATAAATCCCGTGCCTCTACAATAAAGGAATGGCAGAAACACTTGGGAGACTCAAAAGAGGTTAGAAGAGGGGATTACTGATAGCTTCATGTGCCTATTTTGGGGAAGGGGTCAGTTATGGGTATGCGGGGTGCTTGGGAAATAGGCTGTGCAGTGGAAGTACGAAAGAAACTAGAATCAGGGTGTCTGAGTTGGAGTCAAGGCTCTCACACTGTCACATCTGTCCCTTGAACAAATCATCTTTCTGGGGTTCAGTGCTCTCATTTTAAAAACAGTGCCTCATTCTCAGGGTTCTCTCGAGAATCAAACGCATTTCTAAGAGTTTTGCGGTAATAACGATAATGCCTAAAACTTATTGGCACATGTTCCAGGTACCAAGCACTTTACTTTCCTCATTTAACCTTCATTAACTCCGCAAGGTAGTTAGCTCTCATTCACCGACGAGGAAACAAAACTACGCAATTTGTCCGAGGACACAAGACTAACAAGAAGTAATGTATCCTGCCAAAGCTAAAGCTGTATTAATGCTGCCACCCTGGGAAGAGGAACAGCTTGGGGAACGATTTCCCGAGTTAGGAAAGCCCTGAGGCGGAGAAGGGCCGAGCGACGGCTGGACTCACAAACACCGTGGCTTTGGCCGCTTTGCGCAGCCGCAGGTACTTGAGCCGGTACTTCTCGTTCTGGCTCTTCTTCGGGAGTTTTTTCATCCTGGCTTTGCTGGACGGCAGCGCGGCCCGCGGCGAGGAGGCGAGGCCGCCCAGCAGGCTCATGGTCCGGCCCCGCTAAGGGGGCTCCAGGGCGCGGCCGGCATCGGCTTCTGGGCCGAAGGGCGGCCGGGAGAGCTGGCTTCGCCTGGTCTGGGCTGGCGGAACCAGGTCTCGGGGAATCGACCTTTCCAGACGTCCCCAAGGCGGACAGCTGAGCCAAAAACCCTGCAACCGAACCGGCTCCCAGTGCCTCCCAGCACTTCCGCGTCTGCCTTGGAAGTAAGCCCTGCCCGGAAGTTACGTAAGGTCGCTAGCTGCGTCTGACTTCCGGGGCTGCGTGAGCGTGCTCCTGTCGGCCTTGCGCATCTCTGGCCCGGTAGGAGGGAGGAGAAGACGGGAGGCGAGTGGAGGTCGGGGCGAGGTGGGCGGCACGCTGGCCCCAAACGACCACTGTGACCCCCGTCTGTGTGGTTAGCTGAGTAGTATTACTGTTGAGCTGAGGCGGAAACAAACAAAAATCTTGCCAACGCGAGTCTCGGGCGCACTCCCGCAGCCCTGTGCGTTTCAACTCCACTTTTTCACACTTGGTACAGACTGGCCTTCCCGAGTGTAGGACGCACTTGAACGCGAGTGCTGGTACTGCTCTTTCCTTGCTTGCTTCCTTTATACAGCTCGGGTAAATGTTTAAGTGCCTGTTATGCGGTGATGTTACTAGGAGCTGAGCCTACGGTGGTGAATAGAAAAAGGGCCTGGGAATCTAGTAGGGAAGATGGAAAATTTAACAAGCAATTTTAATAACATGCTAGCCCTGAGTAGGTGCTCAGTGTTTGCCTAATAAAACCTAAAGTATTTTTCTGTACTTGTATTTATATAGCTCTGACTTTATAACCAAGGTCTGTCTGAAATCATCAGAGAGGGGGATAGACTGTTCTTTAGATGCAGTAATGGTAAATGCGCTGGTCTGAAAGTCAGAAGGCCTGTATTGATTCTTCTTCCCGCAGTGCCACTAACTAGTTGAGTGATGAGCCTCAGAGTCACAGGTTTTTCCTCTCAAAACTGAATATACTCTTTAGAATAATGGAGATGAATGAAGAGTTCTAAACGGAAAGGTACTCTACTCATATACAATTACTGTTACATATTCTAAGTGTAGACTTCTAGAATTGCACATGGAAATTAAGGAAAATGTGTACACGGTCCAAACAATAAATTCATTGAATTACTGGAGAAAAATCTAACGCTAATATAAGTAACTTAGAATCAGGGTTCAAAAAAAGAGGCTTAGAATTGATGACCCAGGTACTTCATTTTTGAAAATTGTAAAAATAGCGATGGAGTCTTGACAAAATGGTTTTAACACAGAGAGAAGGCTTATGAAAGTCCCTTTATTTCCATCCATATTGAAAGCTGCCCTTGTTGTAGCTGGCGCGGTTTTAATAGAGCAATTCCTCGTGGTGCCAGTGCGCTTTCACAAACGTACTCAAGGCAGCCATATAGATTCATTTTTGGAAACTGCCAGGAATGTTTTCAACCTACAAATTATTCATATTCATGCCTTTCATACTATAGATTGACAGTTTACCTTGGAACCTGAAAATAGGTAGTTCTCAGTAATATATGAAGAGATTTTCTTTTTTTGAAAAAAAAAAAAAAAAAACCCTAGGGCAGGCCTCGTGGCGTAGTGGTTAAGTTTCAGTGCTCTGCCTTGGGCAGCAGGGTTTAATCCTGGATGCAGACATGCACACTGCTCATCAAGCCATGCTGGGGTAGTGTCCCACATACAAAAAATAGATGAAGATTGGCACAGATGTTAGCTCAGGGACAAACTTCCTCACCAAAACAAAACACAAAACCCCTTATTTGCTAACTGCCTGATTTATGTGCTGTCCAGCTGTATTTTGTTCTTGCAGGCTTTGTGACCTGACTCTATTTTCATTATTCCTCTTCACATAGATGTATCATGACTACTGGGAGGGAAAATGCTGTCATTTACCTTAGTTTGCAAGATGCTCTGGACAGTGGATTTCAGGGGAAGTTGTGTTAAATTGTTGTTTTTTTTGAGGAAGATTAGCCCTGAGCTAACCTGCGCCACCAATCCTCCTCTTTTTGCTGAGGAAGACTGGCCCTGAGCTAACATCTGTGCCCATCCTCTTCTACTTTACATGTGGGACGCCTACCACAGCATGGCTTAATAAGTGGTGCATAGGTCTGCACCTGGGATCCAAACGAGGCCAACCCCAGGCTGCTGAAGTGAACTTAACTGCTGCACCACCAGACCAGCCCATTAAAATGTTTGTTTCTTCTTTATTAGAAGTAATTCCTTCCAATTTATAAAACATTTGATGCTAATTTTAGAAATTTAGAAAATATAGTACAAAGCAGATTTTAAAAAAAGTCCATAATGCTGCCACATGGAGTGAACCACTTTTAACATGTTAGTATGTGTGTTTAATATTTTCATATAGGTTAGATCATACTGAATATAATGTTTCCTTTTTATTTACTTACCATTATTATAGTCATTTTGTAGTCTTTATGACTTCTGTATAAACATAATTTTAAATAGCTACTAACTGTTCCAATTATGACATAATAATTTTACATAATTATTTCCATGTTGTTTGACTTTTTGGTTCTTGGTTGCCGTCAAGTGCATCTTTGTGCACGAAGCTTTTTCAGTAAGGCTTATTTAGCTATTGGATCTGTGTGCTGCAGGCAACGTAAAGTTACTGAGCAACTCATTCAGTCGCTTATGTATTCAGAAGAATATTTATTTAGTGCCCGTTACGACACAGCCTTTAGGAAGCTTATTTAAGAGAGAAAGACAAATAAATGGGCAATATTAATACAGTGTAATAAAATTTTATCTCAGAGGTAGGTATTGGATAATATGGCAGCACCTAGTTAGGGAAGGGGAAAGGAGATAGGGAAGGCTTTTTGAAGGAATTATGCCTGGGCAGACTCTGAAGGAGAGCTAGTGGTTGGCCCAGTGAAGAACAGAGGAGTCATCTTGGGTAGAATATGACAGCATATTCAAAGGCTCAGCATCATGGGAAGCATAGGACCTGAAAGTAGTTGGTCAGAGTGAAAGATGTATGTGGAGAGAGGCAAGAGGAGAGACTGATGTAGTAGGCAGGATTTGGATCATGAAGGGTCTTATGTCCCAACTGAAAAGTTAGACTTTTGCCCAGTGACACTAGGAAGCCATCGATGAATGTCTATATATCAGACCCTTTGCTTGTTTTAGGTAAACTTAGCTGAATTTGTTAGAAGTGACATAACTTTTCTACTTACCTATATGAAGAAGGGCCTAAATGGCCTATGCAAAAATCCTCTGAAGAAATATGTAATATGCAGCTCTAGAAAGAAATATCAAATGAGAGACAGCGTGGTACTGTGAGCTGAATGTGGCTTTTGGAGTCAGATCAAGATTCTGTTAAATCCTGCAAAGGAATGGGAGTTAGAAGCTAAGGTGAGGTGATGAGTCAGAGAAGAGAGAGAAGTGGCTCAACAGCACTCTGCTATATATCCTATTTACTTCTAAGGGGTTACTGTTCAGTGACTGGCTGTAAGTGGATGCATAGCATCTCCTTGGGTATGAAGAGTATACCAGGGCCCATTAAGAGTTGTGGAAGAGTCCACAGCACATAATCCCAGCCCTTGGTGAAGTGAGTCCCTGGTTTAGATGATGAAAAAGTGTATTTGTACACCTCAAGTCTCCACTCATAGCTGATGCATGGCCCTGGCCTTGTCCTACATTGTCCTTAAGCCCCAAGAGCAGATTACAAATTCCTTCCATCAGTTTCTCCTGGCCCACTTTGCAGGGCACAGAGAGCCCGGGCAAGGTTGATGACTTCCACAAAACAAGGTGGGAAAATTCCTTGGATTTCAGGCTACACCAAAGGGTTTCCAGGGATTTTATATCTTCGTTCTCTTACCAGATTACCATACTTGCTCTTTGGGATAAACTGTGTATCCTATGAGGGCCACGGAGTAAACACAGTGAGAAGAACCTGCCTCCATAAATAGCCTTTAGAACCTTCTTTCCTTGTAGAATGTCTAGACTTTAACTTTAGTTTTAGTTTTTGTTTTTTTTCCTTGTCCTCATATTATGCTCTAGGTCTAATTTTTTAATTTTCTGACTCTTCAGTTCCAATGATCAGATTTGTTTCCATGTGTTGATTATATCTTCTCACTTTTAGGATAAAATGATACAGAATGTGTGATTCAGCTGAATCCAAGCTTAGCAATTCTAAAGTGGGTAGTTTTGCATATTAGTGTGTGAGGCTTGTGAGGAAGGACAGAGATTTTTACTTTCCATAAAATTTTTTGTTTCATGGTTTCTTAACTATGGGTTTTCATCATACACTTGGTGGGTGAGATGTTTAGGTTTAGAGGGTTCTAAACCAGCCAACAGAGTCATGAAATCAACAACTGTGTCAATGTTGTGCTTCTGGGCGGTTGTATCCTTCAAAACACATAAGACATTCAACCAGCTAAAAGAAATGAGCTCAGAGATGTTGGCTCGGAGGAAAAGAAGGATCACGTTGAGGTCATTGATGGGGCATCCCAACATCTTTCTGCTGAGGAGATCAAAAGCTGGGAGCATCTCATAGATGGATAGGAGTCGTTTGTCCCACTGACATAGCTGTGTGAGGTTGTATATTATCACTGGAACCATTAGGGTGTATATTGCTACAGTGGAGAGACTAACAATCTGGAAAACAGACAGGGAGGTCAGCCTGCATGTGATCAGATCAGGGATGTGAGTCTCATCACTTAGCAGCCCAGTCTTGATGGAACAGCTGAATTCCTCTTGGAAGAAGACATCCAGATGGAAGTGGCCAAGGTACAGGTAGGTGGCTGATGTGAAGAGGAGCAAGAGGGAGTTCCTCAGGAGGTAAGTAGCCACTAGTGAATGTGAGCGCTGCTTACATGCCAGGTACCGCTCTAGCAAGGGGAATTCAAAGTATCGTTCTTTCCGAGCCCTGAGCAGGGGAAGAAAAGAGGCAAGGTTAGGAGGGACCATTTAGAACCATTTCCTGAGAAAGCCCATGTGGGGAAGTAACAGAAGCTGTGTATCTGACATGGCCTTCTCCACACACATGAAAATATGCCTTCTCTGAGCACAACCACTCCTCTCCCCAAAATGAAGTGTGTGTGTATATCTTAATTCTCCAAGCAATGAGTACAGTGTGGTTAAACCCAGTGAATGATCAATGAATAATGAATAGTCACATGGATTTCTGCCCAGCAGAACGGACTATACCTCCAAGCTGAAGTAAGATACGTAGGAAGCAATAAGGCTTCTTAAATTAGCGCTGAACTGGGAGTCTAAATAACCACATTCTGGTCCTTGGTCTGTATACTCTGTGTATGATTTTTAGACCAATTCATCCATTTCATAAAAATAAATGTGCTAACAAGTATTTGTTGAGAGCTGTAGTGTTTAGGTACATATAAGCCAGTCTCTGCTCTGAAGAAGCTTACAGACTGGCTTATGGGGAAGGGGCAGATAAGATTTGCAAATATGAGATAAAAATAGCACTTGATTTGTTGCTAAAATGGTAGATACAAACCATGGTAGTTGTAAAAGTTAGGAGAGAAAGGTGAACACTGGGCTGGAGTGTTCAGAAACCTTTATGGAGAATGTTGTCTTAGAGTTGGCCTTCAAAAGGTAGATACTGTTCAGAAAGAGATAGGAAAGGAACTTTTCTCAGAGGATGGAGTAGGTGCACAAACATGAGAAAATATGTTTTCAAATCTTAGCCCAATTGTCCTCTTGGTGGGGCCTACCCTGGCTGCCCTATTTAAAACTGTCCCCTTCCTCAGTCTTCCAGCTTCCCTGAGCCCCCTTACCCTGCTTTACATTTTTTCCCTTCATACCACTTGTCTTCTGCTGTATGATTTACTTATGTCTTATGCTTTGTTCATTGTTTTCTCTCAATATGATGTAAGCCCCACATGAGTAGGTGTATCTTTCCTCCTCCCCACCCCCAACCCCAACACACACACACAGACACACACAGACACACACACATATCAGAGGCACCCAGAACAGTGCCTGGCACTCAGTAAATGATGAATGACTGCTTAAGTGAATGAATGGCTTGTTTAGGAGAAAAGGAAGAGACTACCTAGGTAGAGTGGAAGGGTTCTGTCACTTGCTAGTTAGAGAGAAGTTTGAAAACGTAGTTTGTGATGCTGTGGAGGGCCTTGGAAAAATATTTGGGAGAATGTGGATATTTTTCTGTAGGCATGGGGGGAGATATTTGAGGTTTCTGAGCAGGGCAATGGTATAGGAAAGAAAGTGGCATTTTAGAGAGATTAATCCCTTTGTGACTCAGTGTGTTCATATGTAAGATAAGGGTAGAGTTCTTTCTCTTCTCTGAGTACAGAAATGATAGACAGTTAGTGAGATGTGTTAAGCACTTTGAATTCTTCAGAAAGATGGTATAGAGGATAGTTTACTCTGCAAGGACATCATTTTAATGCTGAGTCCTTCACAAAGGAGTGGAAGAGACAACTCACTTCTCCAGCTCATCCCAGAAAACATGGGGGTCCGAGCTCTTCTGCCGGATCTTCACCATGTGCTGCACCAGGCGGATGGAACGATTATAGGATTTGTCCAGTTCGCTGATGATGAACAGCAGATCTGAGCTGAGGGCTGGCACAGCTGCATACTGCCACAGCAGAACTGGGAGGTACATGACCACAGCCAGGGCCAGCATGGAGTAAGGGAGGGCCTGTAGGACAAGAGTGAGCTGAGGAGGGAGGCCCAGGGTCCTGGGATCTTGTGGAGAGAGCTGTGAGAGAGGGGCTCTCATTCCCTGGTTCCTGCCTCAGAGGGGGAAAGCAATATGGAGAATGAGTACCGCAAGCCCAGGACCTAAGGCTGTCTACTAACCTGGCTGAATATAGTGAAGCCCAGGAAAGAAGGGATAGTGGATCTCCATGCTCCCCAGCTCCACTCTTCAAATGTGGGGTCTGTGTAGGTGTGTAGGGCTCTAGGAACAGGAGAGGGGGAGGGGGAGGGAGAGCTGTGCTCCCCATTCCCTGTTCCTCATGCATGTTAGCCTGAGTAGCTAACTAGAGATCATGGGATCTTAGGGGAGACCGTCTTCATTCCCAATTTTCCGCCTTTCTTTCTTTGACTGCTCCAGGTTCTTATCCGCAGACATTGAGAGTTCACTAGCTTTTAAATTCCAGCCTGGGACCCCAACATTGCTGATTTTTACTTAGCTGCTCCAGAGAGGAGGTCAAATCCTATTTCCTTCCCTGACTCCTCTCATGTGCAGTGGTCTTTTCTCATTTCCAGATTCTTGGTAATACAAAACCACACCATCAGGTACTATCTTGGAATTCTTTGGGGCTATTTTGGTAAGTATGTATGTAAGCTGACATTGAGGTAAACGTAAGTCTTGTGTCCTAACTATACTATTTGCTACTTGAGGTAAGGGACTTTTCTTTATGTTTTCTCATCCTACTTACTACACCTAAAAGGGCTGGGCCCACTATTTTGCCCACAGTTAAAACTGCTTATAAAGGTTTTTTTTAAAGCTACATTTGTACTAGGTGTTTAACATGCATTATTTCACTTGATCTTCACAATGGTGCTATGAGGTAGGTACTGTTAGTATCTGTTTTACAGATGAAGAAACTGAAGCATGAAAAGGTTAAGTAACCTGTACAGGGTTACACTTCTAGTGGGTGAGTGAGCAGGATTTGGAATGAGACAGTCTGATTTTGGAGCTTATTCCCTTGACAACTACTTGACTACAGCTTATCCTGAGCCAGAGACACTTTTTATTTTAGAGGAATGTTTGAAGAAAAAGAGGGAGGATGCATATTTGGTTGCATCTAGATAGAGGAGAAAGGGGTGTGTGTGTGTGCGCGTGTGTGTGTGTATGTATGTGTGTTTCCCATCTAAACAAGAGAGACAGGTTAAGAAAGGTATATTAGGTCACGAGAGAAAATTAGAACGTTTTCACTCCTTTCCAAGAAATGACATTTCTTGAAAATAGACTCTTCACCCCTAAGGTTTCTGTTCCAGTAGGGTTGAAGTGCAGCAAGAGAATCTGGGTGCAGAGAGCTCTCAGACAATCCTACTGATCAGATGGTTTCACTCTTTTCTGACATCTGAATCCCCTCTGCAGTATCTTGAACTTGTTGCTGTCTAGATCCTGCTTAAACACTTCCAGTGACAGAGATCTCAAGGACTCTTTCCACTAAGTCTCTGGTTTTGTCTAGGTCCTAGAACTGTAGCATTCTGAGGCCTTGTAAATTGTCATACCTAGGGAGTGTTATGAGTGACTTCTGATTAAACATTGTAAATTGGGTGTACATATGACTTCTCCTCCCTCCTGAAGCCCCACTAGAATGGCAATAAAGGGATCAAAAAGACATACTCCTATAAAGACAAAATAGGAGAGGAGACGAGAACAACAAACTTGAAAACTGGAAAGCAGCTGCATAATATAGAAGATGCCAGCTATTTTGCACCACAGAACCAGAAAGACTCAGGAATTGGAGATACCAGGTATGTCTGAAGGTGGGGGTGCAGGTGGGGCTGAAGATGAGAATATTGAAAAACTGACCCACAGATCCTTTCTATAACATGATGCAGTCAAGCGACTACCCTTTCCCTTCCTGGCAGAAGGCTTCTGGTTTACTCTTTGTAAACATTAAACCAGAGAGATTCTTCACTTGGGTCCATTGAGGGTAAGGGAACCATCCTGAGAACAGGGGGATAAGTTGAATGAATACTGAATACTGAGACCCACAGTTGACTTCCAAGAGGGTTGACAGCTGAGCTTGATAACAACTGCTCCCTGCCCCCTCTGTACAAATTAAGGATCGAATCACTCTTCTTGGGGAAACTGACTAGCCCAAGAGATAGGATTACAGATACTGATATTTGAAGTTTTCCCAATGAAATGGCCCAAAGGGATCACCTTAAACTGAAGGCTGCCAGTCAATAAGCCTCATGCATAGGCGCAAAGCTTCTAATTAAATAAAAGTGGGCAACCAATGATCACCAGACGTTTGAAGAATGCCTGAAATGTGAAAGTCAATGGTCAAGATAAAAAAGTAGGGGGAAGCAGTGAAGAGGCAAGAGAACATAATGATGCAGTTCCATCCCACTCCACTCAGCCATGAAGCCAGCGTGATAGACTCCTAGCCCACCTTACCTTGTGAGGCCAGAGGGATTTTGTCTTGTACTGGCCAGACTCCTCCTGCTCGTGGTGAACCAGTGAGTCCCAGCAGGAACTGTCCACGTAGGCAGCCTGCCGGATGCTGAAGTTACTGGGAGAGAAGCAGTTGATGGGAGACCCTGGAACAGGAATGCAGCTTTGAGAGCTCTGAGTTGGAGCAGAGGAATGGAATCCACGGTGCAAACAGCCAAGAGTTTTCTAGGGGCTGCCTCCACCGCTCTGCAAATTTTTGTAGCTAGTAGGCACTTTCTTCTTCCCATGTCCCAGTTTCTGGATTTGGCCCTGCCATGTCACCGTTAGGACAGTTTGGCCCAGGCCTGCCGAGCTGCTGACTCGCTTTTGATATCTGCCAGTGGTTCTTTTCTCTCAGAGCTCCCCCTGGACTCCCAGACAAGTCGGCAGTGGGGCTTCCCTGCACTCCTGCAGTTTGGCACCAGAGGGCTTACAGTTTGTTGGTGAAGTCTCTTTCCTAAGAGAATCTTTTAGATTCCAAAAGAGGATTAATTTCCTTCTGAGCCCAAAGCAAGAGAAAGGGTGAGCATGTGGTACTGAAAGGAAAGTGGGCTTGGAGGGAGAGTCTCTGCTTTTTGCATCACTCTCTAGAAAGAGGCAGAAATGGGAACCAATACTTTTCCCCATCTTGTAGGTGAATCAAGCGGCAGTGGGAAGTTGACACACCTCCTTGGGAAATACAGTAAGCTAATCACACAGCCAGAAAAGAGAGCCAGAAATCCCAATTCTCGGCAAGTCCACATTCTTTTTAATAGAGGCAACAGATTTGCTGAGTTAATACAGCATCTAGAACACTAGATATATGTGTTTGGTAATGTTTGTGTGTGTGGTTGGGGTTCATGGAGAGGAAGGAATGGATTTATTTAGCACCTGTGATATGCCAGGCTCTGTCAGGCACTTAACATATGTTCTCAAATCAGTAACCCTGGAGATGGGGAGTAGGAGGAATGCTCAGAGAAGATAAGAGACTGCTCTAAAGCATGACCTACTAAGACCTTTAGAAGTCTTAGGTCATGAAAAGATTATGGGGCCCCAATCTGTCTCAACTATATGAAAATCAGAATAAAAGCTCAATTACTGCAATGATATAAAATATGTGAATACTGGAATTAAAACTAAATATTTTTTATTGCAAAATTTTGGAAATGACTTTCAAAATTTTTTGGTACCTCTGCTTTGCTGGTACCCTAAACTCATGCATAGTCTCTCTTTTGGGTAATGCCCAGGCCAAAGTCATGAAACCTAGACCATGTGGGAGTTGTCACACTTCACATCCCATGCAAAGAGTGAAACAAAGTGGAGTCTCTTTTATACTCTGGGTCTTGAAAGCCACTTACCAGAGGAGAACTCCTGGGCAAATGCCAGGGACATCAGCAGCAAGGGGAAGCCCACAGCTACGAACTTGACCATCTGGTCCAGGGGAAGTTCCAGGCGCAGTCCTTTGAGGCGGGGGCCCCTGCGATCCGGCAGCAGGGCATCTGAGAGCATGTACTCTGCAGCTGTGTGTGCAAGCGACATTATGCAGAGGCAGCAGGAGGGGTTCCAGGATGGTAGAGTGAGGAGATGGCAGCTTCAGGCAGCTGGCTTTGAGGAGATAGTGCCTGCAGCCCCAACCTCGTAGATGTCTGTGCTTGGAGCAGGCGCTGGTTCTCTAAATAACTGGCCAGGCCCTGAGCCAGGAACCTGGTAATTAGAGGGAGGCGTAGCTTAGTGGGTCCTCGCTGGAGGAGGGTCAGGCTTCAGCTGGGGCTGGTGCCAGGCTGCTGTCTCTGGGTTGTCCCTGAGCAGATGGAGTCCCGTGGCTTTATACTGCCCTCTCATTAATAAAGTATTTTTAGTGGGGTGGTGGAGAGAAGGAGGGCTGTGCAGCCGGGCCCCCCATGTAATTGGTGTGGAATTTGGGTGGAGATTGCTTAAATGTGTTGAAGGCCTTCGTTTTGTGGTTTGAGGTGGGAATGGAGCCCCTGGGACTCAGGACTGCTACTTCTATATGGTATTCTTTGTCCCAGGGATGACTTTGCTTTGGGTCCCTACTGTTTCCCAGAAACTGCTTTGAATTTGGTGTTAAATTGCCTTCCCTGCCTCTCATCTTTTCCCAAAATGTTTCAACCACATATTTACAATTTCCATGTAATTTACTTTTTTAAAAAAAATTAAAAAAATTTTTTTTTTAGCCCCATCAATTCTCTAGAAAGCTGAGGGATGGGTGGCGCTGTTGAGTGGTGGAAAGAGCACGACTTGAAATTTGGAGGGAAAAGTCTTCCACTGGAGAGCTAGCAGTACTCATTTTTTTACTGCGTGATTTCAGGCAAGTCACTTTTGGCTCAGTGTGCTCATCTGTCACATGGTATTATATTGTAACCTTATAAGATTGTGAGGGTTGATTAAGAGTATTACATGTGAAGGTGCTTTGTAAACTGTAAACTGTAGCGCAAATGTCAACTCTTATTTCAGTTTGGTGGGGTTGGGTGGGTGGGAAAGCTAACACTGGGGCATGGGGTGCTCTTGTCTCTAGCATTGCCCTGACACTTGGCAAGAGAGGCCCTGACTTGGGCCTTCGCACTGGTCCCGTTTGGCCGCATCCTTCCCACAAGGCAAGGAGTACATGGGGCTAGGGGGATGTGCCCATTCAGAGCCCATGCACCCCCTCTAGACCACTCCTCTAGCACCTGGGATGCTGCAAGTCCCTGTCCAGATGACCCAAGGCTGTAGATCATGCTGTGGGTGTGCACCCCCAGGCCTGAGGAATGGCTCGTTGTGGGGGTTTGGGTGGAAATTAGAAGTCCTAGGGAGCCCACACATGCCATTGTGAGGCTTAGCTGGGTTGGGAAGAAGGGGCCTGGGGAGTCTGAGGATTCTAAATTTGAACCTGGCATTCCTGATCCTTATGAAGGTTGTATTTGTGTGTGTCTATATATGTAAAGGTAGAACATACTTTATTTAACAGTTTGTTAGCTTGATTTATAACTTTTAATTTTTTAGATATATGGTATGTGGACCTCTATTCAAACTTTTTCTTTGGCCCACAAATATTTGGGCTGGGATTACCACTCTGCCCGTCCCCAGGCTAGAGGCCACCTCTGATGCAGAGCTGCCCTGTGTGTGCTAACTGGAGTGATCCTTGCCTGGCAGCAGGAGAAGCGATCCTTTAATTCTCCTCCCCGTTAGCCTCTCCATGCTCCCATTTCTGATTCTTTCCATTATGTGCATTTTTGCCCAATGCTTGTTATTTGTTTATATGCATATATTTTCTTTTGCCTTTTAAAAATAGTTTACATTTTGGGCCAGCCCAGTGGCATAGTGTTTGAGTTTTCACTCTCCACTTTGGTGGCCCAGGGTTCACAAGTTTGAATCCTGGGCACAGACCTACACTCTGTGCATCAAGCCATGCTGTGGCAGTGTCCCACATGCAAAATAGAGGAAGATGGGCGCAGATGTTGCCTCAGGGACAATCTTCCTCAAGCGAAAAGAGGGAGATTGGCAATAGATGTTAGCTAAGGGCCAATCTGCCTCACCACATCCCCCAAAAGTTTACATTTTTAGTGGAGTATAATATACATACATATACATACATTAGTATGCACATAAGTGTACAGTTCAATAAACGTCCATATGATCAAGAAACAGATCCGTACTAATACCCCAAAAGCCACCTTTGTGCTCCTTTCTAATAACTGTCATTTCTCAAAGGGTGATCGTTATTCTAAGTTCTAATAGCATAGATTAGTTTTGCCTTCTTTATACTTTATAGAAATGAAATTGTATGTATATACTCTTTTGTGTCTAGCTTCTTTTGCTCTACATTATATTTATGAGAATCATTCATTTTATTGCCTATTTTTGTACTTTATATAAATGGAATCATATGTGTGTATTTTTTGTGTCTGGATTCTCTGCTCAACATATTTTTGAGACACATTTGTGTTGTTGTATGTATCAGAAATCCATTCCTTCTTATTGTACAGAAATACAACAGTTAGTTTGTCTATTGGTGGCATTTGGGACCATCAGTAGTTCAATTGTTGGACATTTGGATTTCCAATTTCTGGCTATTACAAAATAATGCTACTGTGAACATTCTAATATGTGTCTTATGGTGAATATATTTCTGTTGGGTATATACCAATGAGTGGAATTGCTAGGTCATAATGGTTTGCATATGTTCATCTTTATTAGTTTTCCAAGTGGTTGTATCAGTTTTCATTTTCATCAACAGTTTATTAGAGTCCTAGTTGTTCCACATCTTTACCATTATGTTTTTGCAATTAAAAAAAAAATTAGCCGTTTTGGAAGGTGTGTGGTAGCTCAGATTGGGGTTGTAACTTGCATTTCTCTGATGATGAGTGCAGCTGGCCACTTTGAGCATTCAGATCTCTTTTTTGTGAAGTGTATGTCCAAGTCTTCTTTCGCTTGCTTTTCTGTTGGATTTTCTATCTTTTGATTATTGATTTGTAGGAGTTCTTTTTATATTCTGGGTATGAGACCATTACCAGATAAATGTTTTATTTATATCTTCTCCCACTCTATTGATTGACTTTTTATTCTCTTAATGGTGTCATTTAATGATCAGAAATTCTTAATTTTAATATAGTCAATGTATCAATTTTCTTCTTTTCTGGATAGTGCTTTATGTATCCTATTTAATAAACTTTGATTATTCCAATATCCTGAAAAATTTTTCTTAGCTATTCCTTAAAATATTTTTGTTTTACTTTTATTATGTAGATCTGCAGTCCATCTGGAATTTCTTTTGTTTTTTCTTTTGGTGAGGAAGGTTGACCTTGAGCTAACATCTGTGCCAACCTTCCTCTATTTTGTATGTGGGATGCAGCCACAGTGTGGCTTGATGAGCAGTGTGTAGATCTGCACCCAGGATCTGAACCCACAAACACTGGGCTGCTGAAGCGGAGTGCGTGAATTTAACCATCATGCCACTGGGTCAGCCCCTGGAACTTTTTAATATATTATATGAGATAGGGAGTCAAGATACATTATTTTCCATGTGGATATCCAATCAACTCAGCACAATTTTTTCTTCCGCTTTTCTTCCCCAAATACCCCCAGTACATAATTGTATATTTTAGTTGTGGGTCCTTCTAGTTCTGGCATGTGGGACGCTTCTTCAGCATGGCCTAATGAGCAGTGCCATGTCCGCGCGCAGGATCCAAACCAGCGAAACCCTGGGCTGCCAAAGTGGAGCGTGTGAACTTAATCACTTGGCCACGGGGCTGGACCCAGCACAATTTATTAAAAAGACCATCCATTTCTCATTGTAATACAGTTTGCTGTTGTCATAAGTCAGGTGACAAGTTGTCTTATTTTTCTATCAGTACTACACTATTTTAACTATTATAGCTTTATAATAGATCTTTTCACCTGTAGTGTAAATCTCCTAGTTTTACTGTTTTTCAAGATTGTTCTGGCTCTTCTTGACCTTTTGCATTTCTATATTAATTTTACAATCAGCTTATCAATTTCAAGAAAAAAAAAACCTGCCAGAATTTTTTATTGGGACTGTAGATCTGTAGAGTAATTTGGGGAAAATTGATATCTTTACAGTGTTAAGTTTTCAAATCCATGAACACAGTATACACTTCTATTTATTTGAGTCTCTTTAATTTCTGTTCATAGTGTTTTTAGTTTTCAGTGTGGATAACTTACACATCTTTTGTTAAGATTTAATCCTAGGTATTGATGTTTCTCAATAGTATTGTTAATGGTATCTTTTTTTTTATTATTTTATTTTATTTTTTTAAAGATTGGCACCTGAGCTAACAACTTGCCTAGCTTTTTTTTTCTTTTTCCTGCTTTTTATGCCCAAATCCCCCCAGTAGATAGTTTTATACTTTTAATTGTGGGTCCTTCTAGTTGTGGCATGTGGGACGCCGCCTCAACATGGCCTGATGAGCAGTGCCATGTCTGCGCCCAGGATCCAAACCAGTGAAACCCTGGGCCGCCAAAGCAGAGCGCACAAACTTAACTACTCGGCCACAGGGCTGGTCCTCTTTTTCTTTTAAACTGTGATAATACTAAGCTGCTTGTGTTATAATCAATTCTATTCCATTACTTCTTCTTTTTTTTTTTTTTGAGGAAGATTAGCCCTGAGCTAACATCTGCTGCCAATCCTCCTCTTTTTGCTGAAGAATACTGGCCCTGAGCTAACAACTGTGCCCATCAACCTCTTCTTTATATGTGAGATGCCTGCCAGAGCATGACTTGATAAGTGGTGTGTAGGTCTGTGTCCAGGATCTAAACCGGCAAACCCGGGACTCCCCAAGCGGAATGTGCCAACTTAACCACTGTGCCACCAGGTTGGTATCTATTTAAAAAATAATTTGATTTTCTAATTATTGCTAATCTATGGGAACACAGCTCAGTTTTGTACATGGATCTTTTATCAACAAGCTTGTTAAATTTGTTGGTTGATTTTGATAGTTTATCTGTAGATTCTTTCGGATTTTCTATCCATACAGCTATGTCATCTATGAAAAATGACAGTTTCATTTTCTAACCTTTGTGCCTTTTATTTCTTAAAAACATTTTATTTTCTTGCCTTATTACACTGGTTAGGACTTCCAGTACAATATTGAATAGAGGTAGTGATAGTGAGTATCCTTGTCTTGTTCTTTCTTTCTCTCTCTCTTTTTAGAAAACGTTTGGTGAACATTCTTTTTCACAGTAAGGAAGATCTCTTATATTCCTAAATTGCTAAGTGTGATTATTATAAATGGATGTTGAAAGTTTTTGTTTTTAAAGTAAGCTTTTTTTTGGTGAGGAAGATTGACCGTGAGCTAACATCTGCTGCTAATCTTCCTTTTTTTTTTTTTTCTCTCAAAAGCCCCAGTACCTAGTTGTATATCCTAGTTGTAGGTCATTTTAGTTCTTCCATGTGGGATGCTTCCGTAGCACGGCTTGATGAGCAGTGTGTAGGTCCATGCCTGGGATCCAAACTGGTGAACCCCAGGCCACTGAAGTGGAGCATGTGAACTTAACCACTCAGCCACGGGGCTGGCTCTTTGAAATTTTAAAAATACTTCTTCTGCATATTTTGAGATGTCCATATGATTTTTTTCCATTACATTTGTTGTGATGAAATGTATCAGTTGGATTTTGAATGTTATACTATTCTTGCATTCCTGGAATAGGTTTGTTTGCTTCTGAGATATTATCTTTTGATTTTTCGGTGATTTCAGTTTGCTAAAATTTTGTTAAGGATTTTGCGTTTATATTTACAAAAGAGAGGAAGCTTGGTCTAATATTCCTTTCTTGTAAGGACTTTGGTAGGTTATGCTCGCCTCACTAAAGGAGTTAGGCAATAGTTCTTTTTTGTCTATTCTCTGGAAAAGTCTGTGCAAGAGTAGTATGACTTCTTCACTAAATATTTGGAGGAATTCACAGGTGAAGCCATGTAGGCTTGGGGTTTTCTTTTTGAGGAGGTTTTAGTTAATGGCTTCAATTGCCTTATTAAATATTTGACTATTCAGATTTTCCAGTTTCTGTTAATGTTAGCTTAAATGCACTAGTTTTCTTTTCTTTTTTTTTGAGGAAGATTAGCCCTGAGCTAACATCTGCTGCCAATCCTCCTCTTTTTTGCTGAGGAAGACTGGCCCTGAGCTAACATCCGTGCCTATCTTCCTCTAGTTTATATGTGGGACACTTACCACAGCATGGCTTGCCAAGCGGTGCCATGTCCGCACCCGGGATCCGAACCGGCGAACCCCAGGCCGCCAAAGCGGAATGTGTGCACTTAACCACTGCGCCACTGGGCTTGCCCAATGCACTAGTCTTCTAACTGCATGAAAATTGCTCTAAAACTTAGAACTTAAAACAACAAACATTTATTATTGCAAAGATTCTGTAGATCAGAAATTTAGGAGCAGCTTAGCTGGGTTTTTCTGACTCAGGGTCTCTCATGAGGTCATGGTCAAGTTGTAGACTGGGGCTGCAGACATCTAAGAGTTTGACTGGGATCCACTTCCAAGCTGTCTCAGTGATTATTGGCAGACAGTCTCAGTTTCTTGTTGGGTGTTGGCAGGAGGTCTCAGTTCTTCACCATGTGGGTCTTTCATATGGTGACATGACAGCTGGTTTTCCCAGAGCAGGTGATCCAAGAGAGACAGCAAACAGGAAGCCATAGTGCCTTTCATAACCTAATCTCTGAAGTTGCAACTGCTACTTTTATTTTTTTCTATTCAGTAGAAGGAAGTCACAAAATCCAACCCATATTCAAGGGGAAGGGAATTAGGCTCCAAGAATTTGTGGATATTTTAAACCACTATATTAGATAAGTTAAATTTTTAATTTTTATTTATTTATTTATTTATTTATTGAGGAAGATTAGCCCTGAACTAACACCTGCTACTAATTCTACTCTTTTTTTTAACTGAGGAACACTGGCCCTGAGCTAACGTCTGTGCCTGTCTTCCTGTACTTTATATCTGGGATGCCTGCCACAGCATGGCTTGACAGGTGGTGCATAGGTCCACACCTGGGATCCGAATGGGCAAACCATGGGCTACTGAAGCAGAACATGTGAACTTAACCGCTGGACCACCGGGCTGGTCTCCAGATAAGTTCAATTTTTGAGAAAATTGTCCATTTTTCATCCAGTGTGAAGATTGTTTGCATACTGTTATTCATAAAGTCCTCTTATTATATTGTAACAATATTTTATTATAAAAAATTAAATATACATTAAAGTTGAAAGAATTTTACAGTGAACATCTGTAATAGTTAATTCTGTCATTAATATTTTACTTGACTTGCTTTTTTTATACTTCTGTCTATCTATCCTTCTATCTAGCCTTCAATTTGTGTTATTTTTTTGGATACATTTCAAAGTAAATTGTAGACATTGATATACTTCTTCCTAAATACTTCAGCATGCACGTCACTAATTGTACTTCAATATTTATTCATAGTTTGTTTCTTTTAAGGTAAAATTTACATACAATGAAATGCACAAAGCTTAAGTGTACATACAGAGATTTTGACAAATGCATATACCTGTGAAATCCGTACCTCATCAAGATTAGAACATTATCATCATTCCAGAAAATTCCATCTTATTCTTGTTAAGAGATCTTAATTTTCTGGTGAAAATCTCCGTGTTTTCATCTAATTCATCTGTCTTCTATTTTCTTGATCATATCAATCAGAGTTATTTTAAAATCCTATTATTAACTCCAGAATTGGGGTAATCTGTGAATCTGCTTCTACTGTCTACTTTTTGTGTATGGTCTTACATATTTGTCATTTTGCCTTGTATGCTGAACATTGTGGATAAAAGAACCATAAGAACCAGAGATCCTCTAGATGATGCTATTGTAGAGGAGGAACAAATACTCCTCTACCTTAAAGGTTCTTCTGGCTGGTCTAAGAATGAAATTGACATAAGACAGAATAACAGGAGGAAATCAAACAAATTTAATAACATGTATACATGGGAGAAGCCCAGGAAAACTGAGTAACTCGCCAAAATGGCTGAAGCCACCACCCTAAATACCATTTTCAGCTAAAGACAAAAGAGGATGTTGTGGGTAGTGATTTGGAACTTCACAGTGGAGGCAGGCAATTCACATGGAGATTGAAAAGCAAATGTTTGGTAAACAAATGTTTGCCATATCTTGCAAAGACAATGTGACATGATGAGGACTTTGATTAAATGGGCCTTGCTAGGTTCCTCCCTGTCTGTCATATCTAATTCACATGGTACTATGGTTATAAATAGTGATAGCTCTTTCCTGGGACAGGCCTTCTGTCTTAAATTCTTTTCGGCAGTTAGGGGGAAGGTCAAAGTTTCTTTCTGAGTCTTTTGTTCTTAAAAATAATCAAGCCCAAAAGACACATTTTGGGGTGGTAAATTCTGATCCCCAACACTATCTTTCACCAAAGATGGCTCCCTTTTCTTCTTTTTAGCATATAGGGTGAGGGGGTAACCACTGGTTCCAGTCGGGCTCTAAACTGAGTTAGATGTGTGCTGGAGTTTTAATAAGATTCAGTCTACAGTTAGTTTTTCCCATTCATGCAGCCTGGTCTTTCCAGGTTTTTGATTGAAGAGTCTGTTGGGTCTTTGTCTCTTAAGCTCTGAAAGTTTGTGAGAGGTTCTGTTATCCTCTTTAGAGGATTTCAGTTTAGCTCTTTGGCCTCCTTCTTTCTGTAGCTTCACACCCAGCAAATGCTTTGAAAGAGAGACTGGCTCAGTGAGTCTCTATCAGTGAGTTTAATGCAGGCTCCCTCCCCCTGCAGTGACTTTGTTTCCTAATCACCACAGAGTGCAGAAGATCTCATTTTGCATTTTAGAAGCTTTGGTTCTGTCCACACAACCCCAGTACTCATAAATGTCCTGGGGAAAGACTGGTCATGTGTTTGAAGTTGCTCAGATTTCCAGTTGTCGCTCCACCCTTATAACAACCACTAAAAGCTTTGATGGTTTGTTTTTTCCCAGCAAAGGCCCTCTGCTTGGACCGAGACCAATGGTGTGTTGGCACCCAGAAGCAGAAAATTCCTCCGGGGCAAAAACTCCTGGAGATTGTCATCTTACCCCAGAATGGTTCTCTTCCCTCTGGAATTTTAATTCATTTTGTCTTCATTTCTTCCATAGCTTCCAATATCCACAAAACATAATTTTTGTAACTAATGTAACTTTTTCTATTTGTTGCTGTAGGAGCATTTGCCTGCCTAGACATACTGCACTTTGCCCGAAAGTTTGTGCATTATAATTTTAATGTACATAGGTGATTTTGTATTTTATATCTCATTATTTCTTACTTATTTTTTTACTCTACCCTGTAGCTCTAAAGTAAATCCATGTTGCTATGTTCACAGCTAATCTGTTGTTTCTACTGCTGCAAAATATTTCATTTTACCTACTCACTTGCCTGTTGATGAATGCTTGTACTCCTTGTACCACAAAAAACATGTTTCCTCTTATGGTCCTACAAGATAATTCAACATGGGTATAGATCCAGGACTAGAATTTCTAGGTTGTGGGGCAGCATATCCTTAACTTGTCTTAAGTAGTATCATATTGCTCTCTAGAATGGCTGCGGTACATAAAATTTCCTATATTCCCACATCTTCACCGACAGCACCATCTAATTTTAAAATTTTGTCAGTCTCTTATATGTAAAGCAGGTGTTCTCAAAGTATGGTCCAGGAACCTGTGAAAGTCCTTGAGCCCCTTTTAGGGGGTCCGCAAGGTGAAAACTGTTTTCATACTCATATTAAGACACTATTCAGTCTTTTGAGTCTCATTCTTGTATGAGAGTATAGTGGAGTTTTCCAGAGGCTACATAAAATGTGATATTTCAATGGACTGAATGCAGAGGCAGATATGAGATCCCATCTATCTTTTATTAAGCCAGATATTATAGAGATTTGTAAGACTGTAAAGCAGTGTTACTTTTCTCACTAAATTTTTGGAAAATATAGTTATTTTTCACGAAAATATTTATGATAAAATGTAATGGGCTTATTATTTTTATTTAAAAATGAATGAATAAATATTTAAAGATTTTCAGCTTTAATTTCTAACATGGTAAATATAAATTGATATAACTCACATATATAAAAGCACTTTGGGGTCCCTGATATTTTTCTGAGTGCAAAGGCGTCCTGAGATTAAAATGTTTGAGAACTGTTGGTATAATTTTAATTTGCATTTCTCTTTATAATTCATGAGTTGAATATCTCTTCATATGTGCATTACTTTTTTGGGCTAACAAATTAATTTGAAGCTTAACAGCTTAAAACAACAAACATTATTATCTCCCAGTTCCTGTAGGTCAGTAGTTTGATAGCAGCTTAGATGAGTTGTTCTGGCTCAGAGTTTCTCACAGGGTTAAAGTCAAAGATTGGCTGGGGCTGTGGTTATCTGAAGGCTTGACTGGGATTGGAGGATGCTGTGGCAGAAGACCTCACCGTGGCAGACGGCCTCACTCCCTCAGCACGTGAACCCTTCCATAGGGCTGATTGAGTGTTCTCACTGCGTGGCAGCTGGCTTCTCCTAGAATAAGTAATCTGTGAGAGAACAAAGGAGAGGTGTGAATGCATCAGACTGGTAGAAAAATTCCAGAGCTTCTGCTGAAGGGTTTGGACTTGCCCTCTGTGAAGCTGATGTGGAGGATGCTGGAGAGAAAAGGCGTAGGAAACAAGAACTGTTAATCTCTAGTGACTACAATGTTGAATCAAGCCAAAAAGAAAATTGTCATATCAATATCATACATGCTAAGGGATGGGAGAGGTAATGACTGGTGAATGGATGTGACTGGTGAACTCACAAAAGGACAATTTTAATACAAATCACAATGATTGTTGAGCCAATCCCGTTACAAACAGTACAACTACCAGCAGGGAGCTGACTTGTTGAGGTATGATGACTTAGAAGTCTTTGGTCAGCATGTAACCCTCAGCCATGACAAATACAAGCAAGAAGTAGAGCTGTGACACACCGTCCTCAAAAGAGATGATGTTCTTCTTTGACACAAAGTTACTCAGTATTTTAGAGATAATAATAGAGCAGTTGCAGAGACCAACAAATGATGAATTTCTGTGAAGTCATACATGGGACTGTGAAGCTGAGAATTAAGAAAATTATAGCAGTCAAGACCAGGCTCCCCACTATGGTGCTCCCTGGAAGAGGGGGAGCTGAAGCCCTGGCTGCCTTGTTGAGAATGAAATCTGTCACTGTGTAGTGATTTTCTGCAACGATTCTCTTCCAGATAGGAGGCCTGTGGTAAGGCCTGGTATGAGCATCTTCCCCAACTGAACTGTTTTTACTCATCTCACTACTGCTGTTGATTGTTAGGAGTCAGACCAGCTGGGCAGCGTTTCAGAGACCAGCATGGTTAGAAGAAATGGGCAAGGCCTGGAGTATTTACTGCCTACAACTTTTTCATATAGTTAGAAATAAAAACTTTTGTGTTTCACTTCTTGGGTTTGAACATGTATTTTGCTTCAGAAATTTAATCTCACTTTTTGTATAGGTAATTCCAAAATATTCACTAGAATATGATAATGTAAAGCTGACATTATCCCAAATCCAGAGAGTACAGCGTGGTGTGGTTATAGGACTTGCTGAATGACAAGTCATGTCCTTATCTATAAAATGAGAAGTAAAAATATCAACTCCTGAGGTGTTTTGTAAGCACAAAATGGGATAGTATACATGGAAATACTTTTTGAAAATGCTCAGTTGCTATAGAAATGTGAGTTGTCATCAGACATCTGGAAATTGATCTGAGTTTTTCCCTGGACTTGAAGCTCTATGATCCAACACAGCAGGTGTCTTCCCACTTTGTGGAGGTTAGTTACCGGCTAAATCAGTGGGCAGTAGTTGGGGTGAGAGCATCATGTGGTGGTTCCTGAGAAACCTTCTGAAACGGAGCGCAGTCTGCACCCTGATAGGGCGTGTGTATCAGTACTGATGGAGCTTGACTAAGGGAATTTCAGTGTGCACAGATGTAAAAGTTAGAAGACCATGAAGAAACTCTTATTTTAGGTGACTGCATGTGGCCTATCTGTGGTATGAACGTAATGTAGCCAAAAAAGAAGGAAAAGAATAAAGAACAAGGAATTGTACACACCCACAAAAAATGCACATTATCACAGTATGTCCTTATGAAAAATTATATATTTGTTTATGGGTATATGTATTGAAAATAAAAGATGAAAAGAAATAGGATATAGCACTTTGTGCATTTCTGTCAATAACTAGGTTTGCTTTAAATGAAATTGAATCCAACAAATTGGTAGTTGGGCTGAAGCCCTATGATTACTAAAAAGCCAGCGTCTCTGACTCTAGACTGGAGGCACTGTTCTACTAAAGAAAGATTAGATTATATCAACTGAGAGTTTTGTAGCTTGAAAAATTGGGGAATCAGAATAGTTTTGTACCTTAAAATATTGGGCAAACTAGGCTTGGAGTGTAGTTTATCCTGAGTAAAATAAGAGAACTAAGAAGAAAAGATGAGATCTGTTGCTCCTTCTGTGCTCAGAGGAGCTCAGGAAAATTCAGGATAGGTCAGGGTTAGAAGTAGGTGGAACTAGAAATAGAATACAGCATTCTCACTCATCTAAAGAAAAATGATTTGAGTGGGGAAACCAGATCCTCCTCCTCTGTATACCCTTTGTATTGGGATCTTAAGAAGTCTGTCTGTCCTTAATTTCCCATTGTCATGTTACATTCTACCCCTGAAAATGGAGTATGTGGAAATATTAGGAAGAGGCACATAGCAAGTGATGGGGGGGAGGCGACCCCATGGCTGAGGGGTTAAGTTCACACACTCTGCTTTGGCGGCCTAGAGTTTCACTGGTTCGGATCCTGGGCGCAGACCTAGCACCGCTCATCAAGCCATGCTGAGGCAGCGTCCCATATAGCAGAACTAGAAGGAGGTACAACTAGAATATACAACTATGTACTAGGGGGCTTTGGGGAGAAGAAGAAAAAAAACAGAGGAAGATTAGCAACAGATGTTAGCTCAGGGCCAATCTTTAAGGAAAAAAAAGAAGGTGATTGGGACAATATTCACTCTGGAAAAAATACAGTAAGTAAAGAAACATCATCATAGCATAGTAAACATTAAGTATTGAGAAATAAAAATTGTGATGTACCTATATTGGAAGGATAGGAGAGAAGAATTGGGAGTTCAAAGAATGTAAGAGAACTAAATCCAAATCAAATCTAATTGGCAGAATTTCCCTTAGCAAATAACTCATCGTAACTATTATGAGAGTTAGATATTATTCTAGGCTCTGAATCAATGAATAATGTCTGAATTAGATGAATCAACAAAGAGCATTGTAAGCATATTGTTTAGAAACCCTGCTTCAGCTCTTTACTGTGTGACCCTGAGCAAGTTATTTGACTATTTGAAGCCTAAGCTTCCTTAACTACAAATTTGGAATTATTATAGCAGCTACTTCATAGGATTGTGAGGTTAAAATATTACAGTCCCTGTAAATAGTAAGTTTTCAAAAAATTTTAACTCTTGTGTTTTTATTATTATTTACATGTTCACATCATGGTATTTAACCAAGGCATCTCCACAGTGGTAAAGTACTGACATTTCAGACATGCTTTCCAGAAGCACGGGGTCTTCATTGTTGGGAATCTAAACTGACAGACATCTGTGTCTGAGGTTTATTTCCTAAAATAAAAATAATTTAAATTCTAGCTACTTTAGTTGCCTAACTTATATAATTAATGCTATTTGCATAATTCAGTGGAGTTTATGCATTCCTTTCACAAGTTTAAATCATTTAATCCTCATAAAAATCTTGGGGGCAGATGGTGTTTATTAGCAGGAATTATAATGTATTTTTTATTGGTGAGGAAGCTCAAGTGCAGATAGATTGGGAGATTTGCCCAAGGTCACAGAACTAAAACAGTGACGTGGAACTCGCACCTGAAGAGCCTATGCTTTCTTCCCTGGCCTCTAGTTCAGTGATCCTTAACATGTGGTCCCCAGAACAGTATCATCAGAACCACCTGGGAATTTGTAATATAAATCCTTCGGCCCCCCCCAGATCCATCAAAATGCTGGAAATGGGGCCCAGCAGTCTGAGTCTTAACAACTTTTCTAGGTTATTCTGATGTACATTAACATTTAAGAACCACTCTTCTAGTTTGTAGCCTTTTAAATCTGTACACCTGTGTCACTCAGGCATCATGGCACACATGCTTTTCTCTTAATGTCTTACTATCAGCACAGGGGGAAAAGAGGAACTCTGCATTATATTTTTCCTCTTCTGGGAAACTGAAGCTCAAGAAGTCAGTCAAGTTTTATCCAAGGTCATGTAGCTAGTAAGAGGCAGAACTAGGCCTAGAACCCAGGACCTCTGACCACCAGCCCATCGTGCCTTCTACTGTAACGTGCTATTTTGCTATAATTTATTTTTATGTAAGATTATATTTTTTAAAGTAAAATTGATTTATTGAATTTCTGGGGATAAAGAAGAGAAAGACTTATTACTGTATTTCATAAGAATTTTTAAAATTTACAAAAGCAATATATGTGCATGAAGAAAATGAGAAAACATAGGTAGGTAAGAAAAAATGAAAAACTAAAAACACCATATTTCCTCTATCCAGTGATTACTATTCTTAACTTCTTATTGTCTATCCTTCCAGATATTTTTGTATGGATACATATGCGTTTCATTTTTTCCTAGAATGAGACCATATTATAGATGAGACCATATACTATTTAAAACTTGCTTTTTTATATTGCATTTTAAAATACATAGCTTCATTTGATTTCACCACCCCAGGCCTTCCCCTCCCACATACCTGCCCTAACCATGTTCCTTTATGGGTGCAGCAGTAAACATAGGGAAATCTACATTGCATCATAAGCTTTGTATCTTAAATTATGGTGCCAGATATGGTACCATTTGTTCATAAAAACTCTTTGAGTTGTGTTTATTATCCTCATTTTAAGATAAGGGATTTGAAGTTCAGAGAGAGGTTAAACAAGTTTACCACTGTCATCCCAGCTCGGAAGTGGCAGAGCCAGGATTTGTACTAAGAACAGACTGATTCCAAGTTTATTCTCTGAATATTTAGTGAGGCTGTATAATTTGTGTCATTCAACTGGGATGTAGCAGATTTGAAAGGGGGTGCTTCTACAGTGATCTCAGCCAAAATGGCAGAGTAGGAAACTCCCATAGTCCTTCTATCCACAAAAGCAACAAATAAACTGGCAAAAACTTTCGAAATCAACTTTCTTGGAATTCTGGATACTAACTAAAAGCTGTGGCAAGCAGGGGACACAATCAATAAAAAATGGTGAATCTCTTATAATAAAGCTTTGTGGCACTTTAACTTATCCCGGTTGCATCTCCAGCTCCCAACAGCGTGTGTTCCTGGTATAAGTACCTGTACTAGAGGGAGCATAACAGACCTTATTCTCCAAGAATTGTGGCTGTTTGTTTTGACCTGTCTGGTGGTTCTCTGAAAGACCAGCTCAAAGGGCTTGCCTCTATATGGCCTAACTGGCAACTCTCCCAGGGCTGAGGTGGCTACAGGGAGAGGAGGCTGTTTGTGGGAAATGTTTAAAGGCAAATATATTAGTCACTGCCACCTGGGGCAAGGGATAAGAATTGGGACAAACAATAGATTAACCAAAAAGCTTGGGAGGAAAGACTAGGGAATGAGATGCTTTGAGAAATACAGACTTTGAAAAGCTCCCACATATTCCTGGGAACCTAGAAGGCCACACACATGCCCAGGGCTGGGTACATGCTCAGGAAAGACCTGAGAAGACCCTAAGCTCTCACCTCTGGCTGTCCTTCAGGCAGCCTTATTTGTAATAGCCCCAAAGTGGAAACAACCCAAATGTCCATCAACTGATCCATGGATAAGTAAAATGTAATATATCCACACAATGGAATATTATTCAGCCATAAAAAGGAATGATGTCCAGATACCTGTGACATCACAGACAAACCTTGAAAACATGCTGATTGAAAGAGGCCAGACACAAAAGGCCACATGTAAGATTCCATTTATATGAAATGACCAGAATAGGCAAATCAATAGAGACAGAAATCAGATTAGTGGTTGCCAGGGGCTGAGGGTAGAAGGGAATAGAAAGTGGCTACTTATGGGTACAGGATTTCTTTTTGAGGCACGGGGATGTTCTGGAATTAGTGCTGATGGTTGCACAGCATTGTGAAGGTACTAAAAACCACAGTAGGTACACCTTAAAATGGTAAATTTTGTTGTGTGATTTTTATCTCAATAAAAATTAAAAATAGGAAAATTAAAAAAAGCAAAAGAGGGAGTGCTCTAATAGCTGTGAAATGCATTTGAAATGGAGCCTCCATGGCAACAGTCTCTGCAGTGACATCGGCTCAGGGCAGCTTTCCCTGGTGTTGCTTCATCCAGACAAGAACCCTCCAAGGTTCTTAGAGAAAAGTCAACTTTTAATGAATCCCTCAGGTCTTATTTGCTCTTGAGTCCCAAGGAAAGTCTGCCTTATGGGGCTTATTTGAAGTTTGTGATAATGAATTGTTTTTCTGTGTTTTTAAATTTTGAGCAGTGGGATTGAGGACAGGAATTGGGATTTATTAATGATTCGGAAGGAGGTAGCAAATTTCTAATTGAAAATCTATAAACAAGTCACCATTACTGCAGAGCCTTTGTTGAATATTGAAGAGAAAAGACAAGGATAAACACATTATTGATGTGTGTACATATGCTCGTAAACATAAACAGGCCTTAAAGAAAATGGGTTTTGGCCTTTGTGTTATGATTTCATAACTTCTCCAAGGGGACTCCAGCTCTTAACTCTGACCAAAAATATATCTAACTCGCCAACTTGCTGAGGCTTGAATTTCCCCAAATTGAGATTTATTGCTTTTGCTAAAAAGTCTCTTCTCATTAAAATAAAAGTGTCCTTAATAAGAAGTGTAGAGTACAGGTGGTCATGTACCGGTGTTATTAGTCCCTGAAGGAATGAGTTTATCAGATCCCTTCCTGAAGCCAATTATACAATGAATAGAATTTAGAGCAGCCAGAGCTGGATGTTTGGAGAACAGAATTGGATGTACACAGTACCTTCATTGTGTGACATTTGATTTCTTAAAATGCTCAGAAAGGGGTTTTACTCCTGTAAACTCTCACTAGGTCTAAAATTTTCTCCCTTAGAGCCAATGCTTTGGGCTAAGATATGGTTACTGAAGTACATAATAAGAATGTTTTGCCTGGGAGGGATGTTTCATTGAGGCTATGTTTACCCAACAGGACAGGAGAGTAGCTGATATTATCAAGCACAACTCTGGCCATGCCTTTTTCAAGTATTTGTACAAATATCACCTTCACCATGAGGCCTAAACTCACCACCCTCCTTAAATTGTAGCCTGTATCTCTCCCTTTCTATCATTCTTTGCTTTATTTTTAAGGATGTTAAAAATTTAGAAAAATAACCTTTATGTTTATCCACACATTTACAATTTTAGGTGCTTTCCAAGAGTATTATTGTATTATTGTATTATTCCAAGAGTATTATATTGTATCTCCAAGGTTATTTTTTTAAACAATTTTAGGGGCTCCCCAAGTTACCATCTGCCTAGAGAACTTCCTTTAACATTTCTTCTAGTGCAGTCAGCTGACAACAAATTCTCTAAGATTTTATTGTATGAAGAAGCCTTTATTTCACTTTGAATTTTGAAAGATATTTCCATTGAATATAGAATTCTAAATTGACAATTTTGTTTCCATATTTTAAAGATGTCATTCCAATATCTTACTACTGGCATCATTTCTAATGAGAAGTCTATAGTCATTCTTGTCTTTGTTCTTCTGTATGTAATGTACATTTTTCCTCTGGATACTTTTAAAATGTTCTCTTTATGATTGATATTCAGCAATTTAATTATGATATACCTTTGTGTGGTTTTATTTGTGTTTATTCTGCTCGCAGATTCATGGAGCTTCTTGGATCTGTGGGTATACAGTCATGTGCTGCATCATGACATTTCAGTCAATGACAGACTGCATATACGATGGTCCTCTCAAAAAATTAGTACCATATAGCCTAGGTGTGTAGTAGGCTAGGTTTGTGTAAGTACTGTATGGGAGGAAGACGTTTTCCTCTACCCTTCTAGGTTCTTCTGGCTGGTCTAAGAATTAAGATCAGATTAACAGCAGGAAAACAAAATAATAACAGGTATATATGGGAGAAACCCAGGAAAACTGAGTAACTCACCAAAAGGGCTGAAGCTCTCACCTTAAATACCATCCTCAGCTAAAGATAAAAGATGTTGGGGGTGGGGAGAGTCAGGGACTTCAAACGGAAGAAAAGCAATTCATAGGTAGGTAAAAAGGAGAAAATGTTTGGAAAACAAGTGTTTGGCGACAGAGAAACAGAAGAACACAGGGGAGCACAACAAACAGGCTTTTCTAGGTTCCTCCCTGTCTACCACCTAGTTTAAGTTATGCTAAGTCATAGGTCGCTTCCTGAGACAGATTTTTTTTCAATCTGAATTCTTTCAGGAGTTTAGGGGAAACAAGAAAAACTTTCTGAGTTTTTTGTTTCAATCAGCCCAAAATAATTCTCACGTAAAAGAGATGCATTTCGGAATAGCAAATTTTGTTCCCCTTCAGTATATTCTATGATGTTTGTACAACTACAAAATTGCCTAATGATGTATTTCTCAGAATGTATTCCCGTAGTTAAGAGACACATGACTGTATAATTTTCATCTAATTTGGAAAAAATTTAGCCATTATTTCTTTAAATATAGTTTTCTTTCCCTCTTTCTCCTGCTGGGACTCAAATTAAACCTGCTTGATATTTTTCCATAGGGTACTGAGGCTTTATTCATTTCTTATGTCAGTTTTTTTCTTTCCGTGTTTCATTTTAGATAGTTTCTGTTGCTATGTCTTCAAGTGCATTGATATTTTCTTCTGCAGTGTTTAATCTGCAGTATTAATATAATTAAATGATTTTTTTCTCTTCAGATATTATATATTTTAAAATATCTAGATGTTCCATTTGGATTTTTTGATATCTTCCGTTTCTTTTAATATGTTCATTTTTTCTTTGAATTATTGAGCATATTGAGTGTATTTATAATAGTTTATTGTACAGTTCTTATCTACCAATTCCATTGTCTCTGTCATTTATGGGCTCTTTCTGTTGCCTTATTTTCCTCCTGGTTACAAGGCACATTTTTCTGCTTCTTTCACATCTAGTAATTTTTGATTGGATGTGGATATTACAGATTTTATGTTATTGATTTTGTTGTATTCCTTTATAGTGTGTTGGGCTTTCTTCTGGCAGATTTTTAAGTGTCTTGAGGATCAGTTAGATCCTTTTGAAGTTAGTTTTCATTCTATATAGGGTACATTTAGAGTAGCCTTGGGTATGCCCCATGTATTTATTGAAATCTCTTCACCCTGTCTGGTGGGATCTGAATGACGCTAGGCTGTGTGAACTCTGGGAATTATTCTGCTTATTGCTCTCTGGTAATTGGTTTTGTCAAAGAAATTTTTGTTTTTTATAAACCTGGCCTCATGGAATCTAACTATGCTCATATTTGTTATTGAGCCAAAGTCTCAAGGAGAACTCTGGGCAGATCTGTGAAATATTCTTTGCAAAGCTCCCTCTGTTTCAGTATTATCCTCCACAGGTTCTAGCTGCTTTGGGCTCCCTTAGCTCCAGAGTCTGTCTGCTCAGTTCAGTGAGACAACCATGCTCTGTTGCTTCCCTTTCCCTGCTTCCCTGTTTGGAAACTGCCTCTAGAAAGAAAGTCAGGATAATCACATTTATTTTCCTTTTTTTCCTGGTATTAGATTCTTCTGCCACCTTTTGTCAATGTCCGAAAACAGTTGTTTCATATATCCTATTTTTCTAGTTGTTTAAGGCATAGGGAAAGTCTGAACCCTGTTACTCCTTCATGGTTGGAAGAGAAAGTCTCAACCCTACTTTTTCTTGAAGTATCTTTTTTGTAGTTTTAATGTGCATTTATTATATGAGAAAAGTTTAGCATCTTTTTGTATGTTTAAAAACTATTAATATTTCTGTATTCTCTGAAATCTCTAGTCATGTCTTTTGGCCACTTTTCTCTTGGGTTGTAGGTTTTTTTATTCTCAAATTTTAGGAGCTCTTTGTATTACAGACTAGCTTTTTGTCTGAGGTATAAATATATACATTTGGATACATTTGAAATTTATACTGTTTATGGTTTGAGAAATGGATCTAATTTTATTGTTTTATTGTCTAGTTGTATCATCACCATTTAAAAAAATGGAAACCCATATTTTTCCTACTTACCTTTATCAAATATTAGATTTCTTCTTGTTCTTGGGTTTATATGAATTTTATATTCTATTCCAGTGGTCTACTGTTCTGCTCATGTGCTAACACCACCTTGATTTAACAGTAGGAGCTTTGTAGTGTTTTTGTATCTGTTAGGGTTAGCTGCTACACATTGTGTGGTTTATTCCAGGATTTTCCAAGTTATTCTTATTTATTCTTTCATATAAACTTTATAATGTTTGTATTCCTCTAGAAAAAAATTATTGCTATTTTTATTGAGATCATGTTACATTTGAAACAAACTTAGAGAGAATTGATATATTTTGGTTGAGTCTTCCAATATAAGAACATGGAAATTCTTCCTGTTTGTTAGATCTCTTTGTATCCTTTTGGTGTGTTTATACCTTTAGTCATATAGATTTTATACAATTCTTGTCAGATTTTTGCCTAGGAATTTTATTTACTTTTCTATTGTGATGAGATCTGTTGTTATATGTTCTGACAGGTTACTGTTTGTATATGAAGTATATTGATTTCTGATTTTATTCCTGCAATTTTACTGGTATTATTTTTAGTATATTTTCATTGATTCTTTTGAAGTTTCCAGATATAGAATAATATCATCTGCATACACATAGTTTTACCTCTTCTTTTCTGATTCTCTGCCTCTAATTCCTTTCTCTTGTCCAGTTGCATTTTTTCTCTTCCATACAGTATTAAGTAACAGAAGAGACAATGGGCTTGGTTCACGTTTTAATACAAATGAATCTGCATTAGTTTGCTAGGGCTGCCATAACAAAACACCATAGACTAGATAACTTAAACAACAGAAATTTATTTTGTCATAGTTTTTGAGGCTAGAAATTCAAGATTGACATGTTGGCTGGTTTGGTTTCTCCTGAGGCCTCTCTGCTTGGCTTACAGATGGCTGCTTTTTCCTGCGTCCTACAGGGTTTGCCCTCTGTGTGCATGTTGCCCTGGTGTCTCTCTGTGCATCCAAATTTCCTCTTCTTATAAGAACTTCAGTGAGATTAGATTAAGGCCCAGCCTAATGGCCTCATTGTAACTTAATCACCTCTTTAAAGGCCCTGTCTCCAAATACTGTCATGGTCTAAGGTGCTGGGGGTTAGGGCTTCAACTTACAAATTTCAGGGAGACGCAATTCAGCCCATTACAGCAACAAATATTTTTATGTTAAGAATGTTTTCATATCATATTAATAATTGTCTATTAATTTCTATTTCACTTGATATTTAAAAATAATGAATGAGTATTGAATTTGGTCAAATGCCTTTCATGTCCTCTTGGGTCCACCCCATCCCATCCTCTCAGGTATTTCAAACTCTCAAATTTCCATTTTATTTCTTGTGCCTTCAACATTCTCTTCTCTACTAACTTCTTCCTTCAGTGTACAAACATAAGCATACATTTATTACCTAAAAATATTCCAATGCCCTTTCCCTTTTTTCTTTTATTGTAAAAATGTTTAAAACAGTGATGTATACTTATGCCTTCTCTTCCTGTTTACATTCAAGGGCTGGTATTCAGTTTTAAATGTTATACTATTCCTTGCCCATCTTTCTCCTCATACCGAGTACAACTCCTATATAGATAGATGTACTTGTAAATCAAAATCTGAGTTTTCTATGTTTTAGAATTTGCTAATTGTCAAGTTTTTCTTGGGCTAGAGGGAGCTCCTGAGCACATTTTTTGATTCCTGTCCTTGAATTTTAGGCATGGTGCCACCAGGTGGCAGTAGCTGAAGGAATCAATCTATCTGAACTGAAATTGAAGATGTTAGGCTTCTGTTGATTTGTAAATACCACCTTCTACTTCTTTTTAATGGAAATATATAAATATAAAATGTGTGTATATAAATATACATATTTATGTTTTATATATACATATATAATTTATTTAATGGGGGAATATATATATATATATACTTAGTATACATATATATTTAATGGGGGAATATATATATACTTATACATAGTATACATATATATTTAATGGGGGAATATATATATATACTTATACATAGTATACATATATATTTACACATAATATATATATATTTATTTTAAAAAGTAAAATAAAAGCAAGTACTAGAGTTTGTCATATGGAAAATTTAAAAATCCTGCCCAATTGCCAGGTCCATAAATTGTGTTACTACATTCTGGTCATCTTTGAAGATAGCCTGTGTAGGGATTTCCTTTTAGCATCAACCCTGGATCTCAGGATTGAATGGGCAAGTGGACAGAGTAGGCATCTCCCTCCATTGTTCTTGGGATAAGCAGTACTAGGGTTGAGGTGAAATTGTGCATGGTAGTAATTAAAGTGTGTTTCATATGTGAACTCAAAAGCCATAGTTTCTCATTAGGTATGGTAACAATAAGACGGTATTTGAGGGAACCTCCTCTTGATTACTGCTTAGGCCTCTGATACATTTTCATGTAAAATAAAACTCTTTTAAAAATACCATCTTATGGCCACAGTGATTCGGACAAATGATGTTTTTCTCCTTCAGTTGGAGAGGAGCCTGTGGGCACAGGCTTAATCAGAAATCACAGTCTTTAGTTCAGAATTCCTGCCTGGATAATGTAGAAACAAAGGGACTAGGCTTTTCTTTTCCTAGCATAATGGAAAACAAGGGTCTAGATTCAGGACTGTCCCCTCCTCCCTTACCTGAATCTTTTCCCTTCCAGGAGCAGGAGAGAAGGGACTATAAGACCCAGCTCTGATGACACCAGGGGAGAGTGGCTGCACTCCTTGTCTCTTCTTGTTCTTGTTAACCTGGAGTCATAGGACAAAATGTTTTGGATTTGATTTTGGTTTGGATTTGTCCCTTCCCTTTGTTTGGCTCTGGGGTAGGGGAGACTGAAGCAAGGGAGGAGAGATCGTGATGTCTCTAGGCCTCCTTCCAGGTCTCAGTCTTTGAACTTGGTTCAAGGCCAAGTTCTGAGCAGGCTGGACAACTACTGAATCTCTCTGAGATGCTGTGAGGGCTGAATTCTGGTGCACAGCCTAGAGCAGCCCAGCCTGGTCTGGTGATATGCCCTGAGGGGCTGAGTACCTGTGGTGACTTCAAACCTGTGGATGAATTTATAAGAGAAGGGCACACTAAGTGTGGAAAGGGGCAAGAAGAGATAGACATTACTACCTTGCTCCTCTTCCTTTGCATGAAGACTAGCCATTCTCTTTTTTTTTTTTTTTTTTTTAAGATTTTATTTTTTCCTTTTTCTCCCCAAAGCCCCCCGGTACATAGTTGTGTATTCTTCGTTGTGGGTTCTTCTAGTTGTGGCATGTGGGACGCTGCCTCAGCATGGTCTGATGAGCAGTGCCATGTCCGCGCCCAGGATTCGAACTAACGAAACACTGGGCCGCCTGCAGCGGAGCGCGCGAACTTAACCGCTCGGCCACGGGGCCAGCCCCGAGACTAGCCATTCTCTTGATATGGAGATAGAAATTCTCATTCTGGAGGTAAGAAATTGGTTCTACCTCTAATAAGGTTCTTCTTTTCCAAACTTAGAGAAGGCTACCCAGAGGAAGATGGCTCAGCTGTGACACCTAGATCCCTGCTGAGTTCACAGACCAGAGCCACAGGCCATTCACTTCCTGATCTTAGGGAAGCCGGGGCTTCACCGCTCTAACTGTGGTGAGTCACTCAACACCCCGTGTTCTTCTTTCTTATCTTTAACTTATCCTCCATAGATCCCCTCTATTCATTTTTCAGTTCACCCAAAATGATAATAAAACTTTCTAATCACCATCACTTATGTGAAGTGCAAGACTTAGATCTTTTTATTCATTTCTTTGTCATTGGTGATCACTGTGTTTAGATACCAGTGGCCTGTGGTCACAATTGAGGCTATGTTCTCTAAGGGTTCTTTCTTGCTCATGCTTGGTTCCTATGTTACAATGTTTGCTAGAGCCAGGGCTTGACTGGGAGGCACAGACTGATTAAGTTTGTGATCACAACAGCATTGACTTTTACAGGTATGCCATAGCTCCCTCCCTCCTGCTCTCCTGAATCAGCACCAGGTCACAGCTGGTGGATTTTGCAGTTATGGGCATTCACTTTGAAGTTTCCAGTCTCAGCATCTTTATCTCATGTTTTCATTCACTTTATCATCCTAGGTATCATCTTTGATGAGGGCAGGTCCCAAATTTCAGTATCTGCAGATTCCACATAATCCTAGTCACTCTCTCTTCCTCCTCTTTCTTTTTCTCTCCTTCTCACTCTTCTCTTCTTCAGCATTCGTGCGCTTCAGAAATTCTCTTGGAACTATAGTCTAGGGTAAATAATCCAAATTGAGTGTGCTATATTTTTGAAGTAACACTGGTTTATAACATATGTAGATTTCAGGTGTTGTACATAATTATAATTTGACTTCTGTATACACTACATCGTGTTCACCACCAAAAGTTTAGTTCCCATCCATCACTGTACAAATGTTCCCCTTTACCCCTTTCACTCTCCCTGAGATCTGAAGGAACTCAGATCCTTCTCCTTTGGTAAAGATCAGTTTGTTCTCTGTGTCTATGTGTTTGTTGTTTTTTATCTTCCACATATGAATGTCGTCATATGGTACTTGTCTTTCTCTGTCTATTTTGCTTAGCATAATACCCTCCAGGTCCAGCCATGTTTCATAAATAGCAAGATTTCACCTTTTTATGGCTAAGTAGTATTCCATTGTATGTGTATACCACATCTTCTCTATCCATTCACCCATCAGTGGACAGCTAGGTTGTTTCCATATCTTGGCTATCGTATATTATGCTGGAGTGTGCTGCTTTCTACTGGGACCCTGAGGGATATTGTCTTAGTTTTCTGGACAAGCCCTCAATTTCCTTGACCTGGATTCTAACATTGTCTCTTGCTAGCCCCCTCTCTAAATCCTGTTTTTATTCCCAACCAGCCATTAATTGTGGCCATACTGTGTATGGAAAGATCACCAGGAAGCAGGAAAATGATTCCTGCCTAGCTTCAAGTATTCCTTCCTGCCTTTACTTTTCTGGCTCCTGTGCCCCATGCCCAGGACTCTTTCTTCTCCTTGCCTCACCAAACACACAGATTTGCTCTGCCCCATGGCTCCTGTACACTAAACCCTCATCTGCCCAGGTCTGGCGTACTTGCCTGCCCTAGCAGCCCACAGGACAGGGAAGGGTAGGACACTGGGAAACTAAAGATTAAGATTGGCAGGATACATCTCTCTGCTCTCCTTCCCCACAGAGAGTGGTGGAGCAATGTGCCCCCTCCTTTCTCTGAACTTGGGGATGTTGTAGAAGTAGAAAACACTGGTGAACTGCTCCAGGACAGCCTCCGCTTCTTCCCTTCTAGAAGTCACTTAGGTTGTAGGAGAGCAAGCTCCCCAAGGAGCTCCCAAATTGATTTGGGAGTTCTCTGGTTTGCCCTTGACTTGAGATTTGACTTTGTATATTTTCCCCAAAGTTGCACATTGGTTCCCACAAGAAGACCCAAACTCTGACCGTGGAGGGAAATAGCTAGGCCAAAAGGGAAATAGTCCTTTTAAGAAGCTGTGTCTTAAGATTTCTTAATTATTTCTTGGAGGTAGTTTCAAAATTAAAGGTATATCTCAGTAATAACACAGTACTGAGCTATATTTATTAGAATTTACAAGCAAGTCTTTAAGATGTGACAATAAGAGAGCCTGCTGTAGGCAATGATTGCCCCATCTGTGAATGGGCCATCGGCTCTAGCCAAAAGCAGATGAATCCTGTGTAACTGGGTACCTGTTCCTTCTGTACCCTAGGCTGGTAAAGAATGAGAGGGATCCTTTCTCTTTGTCCGCATCCCCTCCCGACTCATCCCTAAGAGAGAACCGTGACTCCTGAGTGTTGAGACTGGAAGAGAGCACTGGTGAAGTATGGCCCAGCCCGGCGAGCCTTCTCTTTTTAGGCCATCTAACATGATGCAGCCAAATTGACACATAAAATGAGGAGTTGCACCATTCTTCCCCAAAGCTCTCCTATTCCACTCTTCAGCACACTCAGTGATTTAGTCGTAATATCACCTACCTTTCCCTAAATATACATGGGTTTTCTGCACCTCTGTGTCTTTTTTAGTGTTGTTTTCTCTGGAAGTCTCTCCCTCATCCCCTGCTGGTCACCTTCTACTTAACATTCAGGACCCAGAGCAATGTTTCTTAGCAGATCAAAAACCTGATCATGTGTTTCCATAGTAAGGATATTAAAAAATAGGACATGGTTTTTGAGTGAAGATTGAGTATAAAATAAATAAAGGTATGGCCAATTATCTGTCAAAAAAGTAAAGACACACCATATAATATTGGTATAATCATTTAAAAACATAAAACCATAAAATAATTTTGTAAAATTGGCAATGAACTACTTGTATTAATTACATATTGAGGTCAACAGACGACAAAGGGTGTGTTTGTCACATGAAAGATAGACCTCTGCTATAACAGTGAGCATTTAAAATATAAGTGCTAACTATGCTGCATGTTAAACATTTAAACAATAATGATGTCATTAGCTTGATTTGATTTTGGAAATAATTTTGAGGATATAGTAAATTATTTTAAGAAGCTTCCCAGTAAATTTTGAGCCAATACATATATGGATATCTATGTTGCCAGAAAACGTGTTTATAATTGTTTTGCTGACATCGGAGCAGTAATAGCTGGTTTATTCTTTTTGAAATATAGCTCTTGTGAGACAAATGGCCTGCAGGTTTCCCTACCTTCTTCCTCAAGGATGTTAGTCTCTGGAAGAAGAAGAATCTCTGGAATCCAGTCTGTTTGTACAATTTTTTTCCCCTTAATACACTGACAAAAAGAGCCTGGAAGGGAAAAACAAGTGTAAATACATTATAAATACATGAGTGTTTTGTGGAAGCAAGAATGAAGGGCTGTTTCCACTTTACCAGAAAGTTGGTGGAGGGGCTTGTGCCCAATCAGGGTAGGAGAGAGCTGCTGCCCAGCCTGGAATGCTCTCTTCCTCACTCTCTTCCCTCGGGCTCTCCATCTGGCTAGCTTCTGTTATAGCTAGTGATGCTTCTTAGCTGCAAAAAACAATCTGACTCTGTTTAATTTCAGCAGGAAAGAAATTTATTGGAAAGATATAGGGTAATTCACAGAATTGTATAAAAGCCTAGGGAACTAGGTTTGGGAAATAATTAGGATCCAGGGGAAGCCAGGTAGCTAGAATCACAGCCGAGACCACAGGTAAGGAATGTACTGCTCTAAGTAGCGTTGGCCACTGGTCATTCCCACTGGCCCCACCTGGTACCACTATGTAACACAGCTGATTGCAAGAGGTTGTCATCTTTGTCTTCCCATTGTGGAGTCAAAATTCTCCTTGTTTCTTTGTACCACTTGCTACAGAAGTAAAATCCTGAGTGGGAGCATCTAATTGGCTGAGATTGAGAGTCCCTCTGCATTTTTTAGAAGGCCTGGGAGCAAGTGACTGGTCTGAATAGCTGCCATGTCAGGAGATTTCAACTAGGACTCAAACAAGGGTGGATTCTTCAGACAGAGAAGCGGGTTCTGAGGCTGGAAAGCCAAATATCCACTGCACCTCCTTATCCTTCAGGTCTCTGAATTTCACTTCCTCAGAGAGGCTATCCCTGATCTTGGAAATTCCGTTCAGTTTTATCGATTTAATACCCTGTACTTCCCTTTGGCGCACTTACCACACTTCTAATTCATTATAAGTAATAATATTTAGGACTCGTTATAATAAATGGAGTGGGGTTTTATAAGTCATGGAGGTAGCGTGAATTTCAGGTCCACAAACATGTGAGTCCAGACTATGGTTAGGGATTCTCAAGGAGAGCGTTTTCTTTAGTAAAACCCGCTCCACCCCGAGCCAAGGCTAAGACCAGCCTGCATGCTCACCATCTCCCTGTGTGGGGCAATTTTTTTCTCAGGTTTCACCTATTTTGAGCGTGGGTTTAGAGGCTGGTGAGGAGGTTAAATGGTCTTGAATCCCACCTTCCATTCTGCCTGGGCCCCGAGCTTTGTCTCTTGCCCTCACTTGTGAAAACTCAGGCTCTCAGCCCCCAACGACTGGTAGACACCCACAGGTCAACACGGCTCCAGCTTAATTTACACTGTCAGATTCCTGCTTGCTTAAAATTTTTTCCCTGACAGAAACTTCCTTTACTTTCTCACAAACCATACTATGTAATAAAAAGTTGCTTTATTATTATTTATCTACTATTTTTATGTGTCACTAGTGATAGAAGGTTTTCTTCTGATCATGTATCCAGAAAGGACTGTTTTCATAAATATTTTTCAATTTTATGAATTAATGAATGGATACTTTAATTATCTTAAACAGAAATAATTTTTCCTTTTCTTTCATGTGCTTTTCTTTAACAATTGAAAAAATTTTTTATTGAGATATAATTGACATATTATATTAGTTTCGGGTATACATAATGAGCCAGCCCTGGTGGTCTAGTAGTTAAGACTTGGCGCTCTCAGCATCCTGAACCGGGTTTGTTTCCCAATCAGGGGACCACATTACCCATCCATAGGTTGTCCTACTGTGGTGGCTGCTTTTTGCTGGGATGCTGAAAACTATGCCACTGGTATTTCAAATACCAGGAGGGTCACCTATGGTGGACAAGTTTTAATAGAGCTTCCAGATTAAGATAGACCAGGAAGAAGGACCTGGCCACCCATACAACATAATGATTTGATATTTGTATATATTGCAAAATGATCACCACAATAATAGTTCACATCCATTGCCATACATAATTACAAATTGTTTTTATTGTGATTTTTAAGAATTTTTGAGATATACTCTCTTAGCAATTTTCAAATATACTATGCACTATTATTAACTATACAGTCACACACCACATAATGACATCTTGGTCAACCATGGACTGCATATACTATGGTGGTCCCATTAAATTAATACCATGTAGCCTAGGTATATAGTAGGCTATACCATCTGGGTTTGTGTAAGTGCACTGTATGATGTTCACACAATGATGAAATTGCCTAACAATGCGTTTCTCAGAAGGTATCCCTGTTGTTAAGTGATGCATGACTGTAGTCATCAAGCTGTACATTACATCCCCAGGACTTATTTATTTTATAACTGGAAGTTTGTACCTATTGATCCCCTTCACCAATTTTGCTCACCATCCCCTCCCACCCCCGCCTCTAGAAACCACCAATCTGTTCTCTGTACCTACAAGTTTTTTTTTAGATTCTGCATATAAGTAAGATCATATGGTATTTGTCTTTCTCTGTTTGACTTATTTCACTTAGCATAATACACTCAAAGTCCACCTATGTTGTTGCCAATGGCAGGATTTCCTTCCTTTTTTATGGCTGAATAATATTTTCATGTGCTTCTTGGTCATTGCTGTGTACTTGGTGAATCTTATGTTGGAGAAGGAAAAAAGAGGAAAAAGCCATTTTTCCTAAATAAACCCAGAACATTGAAATTTGGAACTAAGGATGACTCTTAGGGTGGAGAGAGGTGATTGGACCAACTGACCCAGACTTTGCCTGGAGATTTCCGTGTCCCTTCCCTTGGGTGTTCTCTCTGAAGTCTACCCATCAGCATGTGGGCCTCAGAGGGCCGCTGCTTTCCTTCAACACTGGACAAATGACCACAACCCTTGTTGCCCTTTGGTGCATCTTGAGACAAGCCCAGAGAGTTCCAACAGGACTCTCCTAAAGTCTAGGGGATGACCAAAGGGAAATAAGCATGGAGCATGTCTGCAGAATACGTCTTATGAGATATTGTTTAATCACTGTCAGCTGTGGAGTCCCACGGGGTTTCCACAGCCCAGCTCCTGTGGCAGAGGCCATCCTTTACCCTTATTATCCAGGATCACATCTGGACTTTCTGATCTCAGAGTCCAGACTGAAAAAGGAAAGCCAGGTCCTCTTTCCTTTTCCATCTAGGCCCCTCTTCTTACAAGGTTGGTTTCTTGTATGAGAATCCACTTATCCCTTAGGTGATTGCCACTGGTAACATGTTTAATTTGCAGGAGAAGTACCCAGCAGGGCACCTCTATGTTTTTCAGTTAACGAAGGCCTCAGAATTTGCACTCAGGTCAACCTGACCACAAAGCCCATATAGTATGTGCTGTATGACGCTGCTGCAAGGTTTGCATCTGTCTGCGCCTCAAGATGGTAATTCTCTTGAATTATGATTCAAGAGAATGAATTGATGATAAATGGGGATTTATACGTGAATTTCCAATCTAAACTATGACATAAAGACATTGTGCCTTGAAGAAGAACATGATCTTTTGAGGTACACTAGATGTGCACTTGCATGTCTGCTCTGCTTCTTACTAATCCCTGAACTTGAACTAATTCTCTCAGTTTTGTTAGCCTCAGTTTACTTGGTCTAAAATGGAAATACCACTTATTTTTTTATTATGTACTTGGGACACCAAGCACAGTTGGGGAAGTTCCCTTTTGAAAAGATAGGGATGGAGTACGAGTGTGTATACTAAACCGTGACACTCCGATGCTCTTTCCCTTGCTGGTCTTAGTGGTCCCCAGCTTACCAGCACCAGCATCACATGGAACTTATTAGAAATGCAGATTTTCAATCCTCGTGCCAGACCTAGTAAATCAGAAGCTCTGGGGTGCAGCCCAACACTTTGTCTTCACAAGCTTCCTAGGTCATTCTGATGCAGGCTAAAGTTTGAGCACCATCCCTCTAGTCAACAAACTAGTCAACAAACTGTCTCAATTACATTGAGGTCCTAGGCTATGAAACCATGAGAGTGCCCAATCTCCCTCAGCTATATTAAATTCAAAATAAATTTTTTTTTTTGTTGAGGTCAAAATAGTGTATAACATTGTGAAATTTCAGTTGTGCATTATTATTTGTCAGTCACCATATAAATGTGCCCCTTTACCTGTTATGCCCACCGCCACCCCACTTCCCCTCTGGTAACCACTAAACTGTTCTCTTTGTCCATGTGTTACTTTATCTTCCACATAGGAGTGAAATCATACCGTGTTTGTCTTTCTCTGTCTGGCTTATTTTGCTTAACATAATACCCTCAAGGTCTATTCATGTTGTTGTGAATGGGATGATTTTTGTCTTTTTATTTTTTATGGCCAAGTAGCATTCCATTGTATATGTATATACCACATCTTCTATATCCATTCATCAATTGATGCGCACTTGGGCTGTTTCCATGTCTTGGCTATTGTGAATAATGCTGCAATGAACATAGGGGTGCATAAGTCTCTTTGAATTGTTGATTTCAAGTTCTTTGGATAAATACCAGGTAGTGGGTCATATGGTATTTCCATTTTTAATTTTTTAAGAAATCTACATACTGTTTTCCATAGTGGCTGTACAAATTTGCATTCCCACCAGCAGTGCATGAGGTTTCCATTTTCTCCACATCCTCTCCAACATTTGTTATTTTTTGTCTTGGTGATTATAGTCATTCTAACAGGTGTAAAGTGATATCTCAGTGTAGTTTTGATTTGCATTTCCCTGATGATTGCTGATGTTGAACATCTTTTCATGTGCCTATTGGCCATCTGTGTATCTTCTTTGGAAAAATGTCTGTTCAGATCCTCTGCCCTCTTTTTATTGGGTTGTTTGTTTTTTTGTTGTTGAGTTCTGTGAGTTCTTTATATATTATGGATGTTAACCCCTTGTCGGATATATGACAAAATAGGACAAAATTTTAATATATGAAATGACACAAAAATTACATAAATTCTTAAGTTAAAGTAGTTTCTAGCTTTTTTTTAAAAATAAGTTTTTCTTTTGCTGAGGAAGATTCACCCTGAGCTAACATCTGTTGCCAATCTTCCTCTTTTTGCTTGAGGAAGATTTGCCCTGAGCTAACATTTGTGCCAATCTGCCTCTGTTTTGCATGTGGCCTACCGCCACAGCATGGCTGACGAGTGGTGTGGGTCTGCACCTGGGATCTGAACCCATGAACCTGGGCTGCCGAAGCGGAGTGTGCTGAACTTGATCACTAGGCCACAGTGCCAGCCTTCTAGCTTTTTTTTTTGATTGAAAAATTGTGGAGATGTTTTCCAAAACCTTTTCGGTGCCTTGATTTGCTGGTGCCTAACCATATGCTTTGTTTGCTTGTTTCATTACTTCCAGCTCAGCCCAAAGTAATGAAACTTTGTCAGCATATGAGTCACACTTGGAGCTGTCTTACTCCTAATTCCAGGCAAAGAGAGGAATAAGGTGGTGGAGACTCCCCTGTTGCATGGTGTAGTGGCAGCAGCACATTGGAGGGGAACTCCTGGGCCAGGGACATCAGCAGCATGGGGAAGCCCACAGCTATAAACGTGACTGTCCATCAGGGACTAGGGCTTCTGAGAGCATGTGCTATGCAGCTGTGTGTACAAGCAACAAGATAGTGCTGAGCAGGGGTGGGGTCAGGGAGAGTGCTGGCAGAGACAGTAGGAGAGATCCCAGGATAGGCAGGGCAAGGACACAATGGCTTCAGGCAGTGGACTCTGAGCGGTTATCTATGCTTGGAGCAGGAGATGCTTCTCTAAATAACTGGCCAGGCCCCTGGTAATTAGAGGGAGGCTTGGTCTGAGCTGGTCTTTGCTGGAGGAGATCCAACTTCAGCTGGGACTGGTGTCAGGCTGCTTACCCTGAGCTGTCCATGAGCTGGGGGCAGCTTTGGGCTAAACTCTCACAACTGAAAACGTTTTAGCATGGTGATGAAGAAAGGGAGTCTGTGGGGCAGTGACTCTAAGTAATTGGTGTGGAATTTGCTTAAATGTAATGAAAGCTCTCATTTTGTGGTTTGGAATGAGAAGGGAGCCCCAAGACTGCCTGGGATTGTTACACCTGCATTTTATTCTTTTTCCCAATGAAGGCTTTAGCTCTGGACTCTTGTTTCTATTCCAAAACTATTGTGTATTGCTAATGGCCATCCTTCCAGTGCCTCTGCCCTGGACTTTTTCCAAGTTGTTTTGACTACATTAGGTCCTTCTGAAAAGCTCCAGAATGCACGGCTGGGTACAGAGGTGGAAAGGGCAAGAACTTAGAAAGCTGCAATCAAAAGATCAAGGTGGTGGTATCATTTTTTCACTCTGTGACTTTTGAGAAACTGAAAATACAAACCAATAATGGCCAGGCTATGTATAAAAATAGAATTCTTACCCACAACCTCTGCAAAACCAGCCCAGGAAGCAAAACCACAGCCCCTGCAATAAAACTGCCCAGAATGGGCAGGACTCGTTGACTGCCAGCTTCCCTAGTTTTTGCCCTCACTTCCAACCTGGGACCAATCAGAGAGAGCCGAATATGCTTCTCAACCAATCACAAAGGATGCCTCATTTCTGCTTAGCCTGCCTCCAGCTTCTCCATGGCAACAGCCTCCAATCAAAGCACACCTGGAGTCTTCCCCTTTCTTTCCACTCCTCTGCCTGGTTATGAGTCTCAACCAAACATAAGTGACAGTGGCTGACCCCCATGCTATACAAAGCTTTAAATAAAAAGGCTTTGCTTGTTCTTGTTGGGTGGTTTTTGTTTATTCTACACTTTGGACAAGTCACTTAGCTCCATTTTTCTTATTTTCAGACAGTATGTAGATAATCTCACATTTGTGAGCATTGATTGATACTGAGTGTTAAGATGCTTTTTTTTCCTAAAAAAAAAAGAACCACTTTATTGAGGTATGATTGACATACTAAAAACTGTGCATATTTAATATATACAACGTGATGAGTTTGTAGATAAGCATACAAAATGTATGAAATTATCACCACTATCAGTGCTATAGCCATCACCTCCAAAAGTTTCCTCCTGACCTCTTTATTTTTATTTTTTGTGATAAAAACACTTAATGTAAGATCTATGCTCTTAGCAAATTTTTAAGTATATAATACACTATAGTTAACTATAGGCAAGAAAGGAAGCAACGCTTTGAGGTTTAGTTTGGGTGTACTTCTTAGAGGACACATCTGAAAGAATGGTCCATATCCACATTCCTTGTATCTCTAATGGTATGAAAAATGTGTAGGAAGCTTATGAAATACTCACATAGCCTTCCTCTCCTTTTTAAGAAAGCCCTATACCACACCTACAATTAGAGGAAAAAAACTTGAGAAAGCCAATATAAAATTTGCCTTCAATTTAATATGACTTTCCCATAATGAATGGTCTTATGCATATATATCTGAATTTACTCTTTAAAAAAAAGATGCTTTGTAAACTGTAGTATGAGGGACAAGCATATCTTATGTCAACAGTGGGACTTGCCCTCTGGCAGAGGAGAAGCAGCTATGGGAGGGCACGTGGACAAAGGTCACTTCTCCCCATGGTAGTCTTCTGAGACTTGGTAAGGGGTGCCCTGTCCTCAGTCCTTCTCTGGCTGTGCCTGTTCTCAGGGGGTGAACGGATCCAAGGGGATATGTCCAGCCCAAGCCTATGTTCCTCCTCTGGGCTTTCCTTTCAGTGTGGGGATACCAGAATTCTCTGCCCAAATACCCTGTACCTGGTTATAAGGCCCTTCCCAAGGCCCATCCCCCAAAGGCAGACCACACAGCTTATTGTTCACCCCTAGACCAAAGGGCTGGCCAGGGGGTGCCTGAGTGCAGGGGTATGGACGGAGCCTGGATGTGAAATATGTGCATACTGTGGAGTGGGACAGAACTGGGAGGGGGTAGTGTGGGGGGCAAGCTGTGGCTGTGGGCAGGGGTCTGGGGACCAGGGAGAGCCTTCCTTTAGTATCGTGTTCTGGTGTGGAACTCCTGGAATTCTGAGATTTATAAGTTTGAACCTGGACTTCTAGTTTGTTGTAAAGGTATATTTGTTAAGGTAGGAAGAAATAAATATTTCACATTTTGTTAGCTTGATTGGTTTTTCTTTTTGAGGAGGATTGCCTCTGAGCTAACATCTGTTGCCAATGGTTCTCTTTTTTTCTCCCAAAGCGCCAGTACACAGTTGTACATCTTGCTTGTAGCTCATTCTAGTTCTTCTATGTGGGATGCCACCACGTCATGGTCTGATGAGCCATATGTATCCTGCGCCCAGGATCCGAACCGACAAACCTAGTTTGCCAAAGTGGAGCGTGTGAACTTAACCACTCGGTCATGGCGCCAGCTCCTAGCTTGATTTTTAACCTGTAAATATTTAGAGAATCCTTCCCCAAGCCTCACAAATATTAAGGGTGGGCCAGCCTGTCTCCCTATTCCATACTTCAGTGGTTAGCTCTGATCCAGGGCTGCCTGGATGTGTTGACTGGTATGCACCTGGGGGTGGGTCTAGGAAAGGAATTTTTATTTGTTTCCCTTTTCCCCACACCCTACTTCTGTGCGTCTTATCTCTCTGGGTAACCATTTTAACCTGCTTAATGCGTATTTTATGTTCCTTTTTTTTCTTTCTAAATGTGCTTTTTTCTGATTTGTTTCATGTAATTTTAATATATATAAGTGATATTGTATTTTATATCTCATTATCCTTCTTACTTTTCTCACTCAGCCCTAGAGCTCTAGGCTATATTGCTTATAGCTAATCCTTTGCTTCTAACTGCTGCAAAGTTTCCACCGCAATTTATCTATTTACTTACCCAGTGGTGGTCCTAAGGAGATACCTCGTTTAATTTGCACTTCTCTGATAAGTAATTGGTTTGAGCATCACTTCCGAAGCTTGTCAGGAACGTCAGGTTTTCTCTCCTGTACAATGTTTGTTCTGCATACCTTGCTTGTTTTTTTCTGTTGACGTTGATGTCTTTTGTTGATTTGCAGGAGTTTCTAATATATGCTAGTTAGCTATCTTCCGTTCTATTTCTGTTAACTCTATCCCTGGTTTCTTTTAATGAACAAAAATCCTAATTTTTGATATAATCAAATTCACCAGTTTATTTGGCTTTATGGTTTCTCACCTTGAGATAACAAATATATTTTCCTACATCTTTTTCTAACTAGAGGGGATCTATAATGGTAGTGATGTCATCTCTTGCTGGAGGAAGGTCTGGAAAAAGTGGGTAGAGTAGGCACTTGGGAATGGTTCTTTCAGTATCTGTTCCACCCTCCTTCTAGTCAGGGTGAAAACTAAAAATTACGTATCCCAGATTCCCTTGTAGCTAGAGCTCTGGGATGTGAATTAATTCCCACTAATTAAACTCATTTATATGAGATTTGAAAAGTGGGAGTGAGCTGGTTCTCACGGTTCAGTGTATACAAATCACCTGAGGGCTCATTAAAACACAGATTACTGGGCCTCATCTAGGTCTGGAGCGGGGCCCCAAAATTTGCATTTTTAACAAGTTTCCAGGTGATGCTCATGCTAGGGTTGTTACTTGCCAGTTTCATCAGTGTGAGAGGCAGTTTTCTTGGTGGCAGCAGGCGCTTCTTGACCTCCAGGTCTTATCTTTTGTGGGGTCACTTTGGCAGCTCCCTCACTCCTCCAGTCATTCGAAAAACTACACACACGTAATTCCCTGTATTAAATCCCCCTATGCTTGAGAAAATTAGGGTTATTTCTGTTTCCCATAGTAAACCACTGCTCGATACAATAGTATACCAAAAATAGCTATAATTGACAAGAGGATGTCCATAAATCCTTTCCCCAATATCAGGCTGCTGAGTCTGAAACATGTGTCCTTGATATTGTTATAAGCAAGGGGAGCAGAGAGAAACTTGTCCCGTGGCCACTGGATTTACCGAGTGAGGTTGGCAGTAGATCTATAGTTATTTAAACACGACATGGGATTTTGCAGCAATATGTAATCTAGGGGGACCAATCATCCTGGTTTCTCTGGGACTGAGGAGATTCCCAGGATGTGGGGCTTTCAGTGCTAAAACTGAGAAAGTGCCAGGCAAACTCGGTAAAGTTGGTCACTCTAGTGTAATCTTTCCCTAGTCGTCTTGGAGAAGTTGTCTGTAAAGGGGAAGAGGCTAGAGCAGATGGTAATAGGTGTGGATCTGAGAAATGATTTTCAGGAGGTATTTGAAATTGGAAGAGCCTAACTAGGGCAGGCTTAATAGGCTGTTCAAAGGGACTGTCAGCCTAAAACCAAGGGGATAATGTATGAGAACCAAGAGTGTGGGGTCTGGAGTCACTTAGATTTGAGTTTGAATCCAAAGTGTCTTTGTTTACCAGCTATGTGACCTTGAGCAAGTTACTAAGCCAAGTTTCCATATCTGTAAAATTGGGCTAAAAACAGTATCCCCTTGTTGTGAGGTGTAATTGAAATACTGCATATGGAGAGTTGCATGGCTCAGAGTAAGCAGTCAAAAACATGTTAGTGGCTATTATTATTATTATTGTTACTAAGGAAATTACATAAAGGCATTGAGTATAGGTTGCTAGGCAGGAATAAGTAGAGAAGAGTGAAACAGGAGAGGAATAAGTCTGGATGAGAGGGGCTGTGTATCACTTCTTGGTGACTTTTAAATTCACCTCTCTTTGCTTTGCATACTCCCAAGGGAAAAAGAGTAAGAATATATTTTCTATATAGAAGTAATAAAACAATGAATGAATTTTACATGAATGCTGAAAGTTTAAAATTTCTATTAAAATTATGATTAAGATAGTAAATAGTTGCCAAAGAACTCACTAGGGAGAAAATGGATCCCAAATGAAAGAAAACATGAACTTGAAATCATTTGGTTTCAAAGAGAAATGAGAATAGAGAGAGAAAGAAGGAAGAGGGAAGAAGGGCAGGAGGCATTCACTCAACCATGTAGAGAAGTGATTGTTTGCCATCATGCTTAGGCAAGTATTCAGAGGGCATCCCTCTGGTCTTTGTAACAACTTACTTTTAAAACTGAGAAAGAATGATAATATTTTCGTCAAAACATTTTTCTCCTCAGTGTTTTCTGCACAGCAGCCTTTACTTCCTTATTCCTCAAGCTGTAGATTAAAGGGTTCAGCATGGGGATAATTGTGGTGTAGAACACGGAGGCCACGTTCTCTTGGGCCAGGGAACTGGCTGTGGAGGGTTTTAAGTACATGAATGCAGTAGATCCATAGAACATCCCCACTGCTGCAAGGTGAGAGCTGCAGGTGCTGAAGGCTTTGGACCTTCCCTCTGTGGTGCTGATGCGGAGGATGCTGGAGAGGATGAAGACATAGGAAATAAGGACTGTTAAGCTGGTGATTATGATGTTGAATCCAGCCAAAAAGAAGACTACCATCTCAATGTCATAGGTGCTAGAGCAGGAGAGCTTCATGAGGGGGAGGATGTCACAGAAGTAATGACTGATGAAGAGCTCACAATAGGATAGTTTTAACATGAGGCCAGTCTCTATTGTTGAGCCAATAAGCCCCATAGCATAGACCACAGCCACCAGCAGGGTGCAGACTTGATGAGACACGATGATGTTGTAAAGCAAAGGGCTGCAGATGGCGACATAGCGGTCATAGGCCATCACCGTCAGCATGTAACACTCGGCAATGACAAACACAAGGAAGAAGTAGAGCTGTGACATGCACCCGGCATAGGAGATGATGTTCTTCTCTGACACAAAGTTCACCAGCATTTTAGGGGTAATGACAGAGGAGTAGCAGAGATCCACGAGTGACAGATTGCTGAGGAAGTAGTACATGGGGGTGTGAAGCTGAGCATTCAGACAAATCAGTGTGAACATGCCCAGGTTCCCTAGCATGGTCACTGAGTAGATCCCAAGGAAGAGGAGGAAGAAGGGGAGCTGGAGCTCTGGCCGATTTGTTAATCCCCCAAGAATGAACTCTGTCACTGTAGAGTGATTTTCTGCAGCCATTGTCCTCTGGTTGGGACCCTACGGGATGCGAGAGAAGAACCCCATGAAAGGCTGCATCATGGACTTTGTGGTGAAGGTAATTTTGAGAACTTGGGGCCAGCTGAGAGATCCTTGGCTCTTTCCTGATGCACTTTCCCCTCATCCTGCTGTTTGCTGGGAGGAAGACCAGACCCTGGGTGTTTCAAAGATATGGAGATGAGAGGAAAAAGGGGGAAAGATCTGGAATTTTAACTGCTTTCAGGTTTCTCAAATATCCTAGAGCAGTGGTTCTTAAAGTGTAGTCCTTGGAGCATCAGCATCTCTCAGGCCTCACCCCAGACCTACCAAATCAGGAACTCTGGGGATGGGGCCCAGCATTTGCATTTAACACTCTCTCCAGGTGATGCTGATGCAGGCAAAGTTTGAGAACCTCTGCCCTATAAGGAACAAGTAGTATATTTCATATTTTGTAGTTGGAGATGTAATTTTGCTTCAGAAATGAAATTTCCCTGTCATCTATGCAATTCCTGAATATTCCCTGAATGTGAACATGTGAATACCTATCTCAAATCGGTGCAGTGTGAGGGCGATATGGTAGTTACGACAGTATTGCTGAGTACGAGTCAATTTCTGTATCTGAAAGACGAAGAAATTAGTGATATCAATTACAAAGGTGATTGTAAAAATAACATGGGCTAGTGCATATTTAGAAAAATTTTTTGAAGCACTCAGATCCTATAAAAATGTGAGTTGTCATCAGGTGTCCAGAAGTTGTTCTTAGTTTTTCACTGGACTTGAGACCCTAAGACAGTGCTTCTCAACATTGGCTGTATATTATAGTCACCTGGAGAATTTAAAAGTATTGATGCCTGGTTCTTCCTGCTGAGGCTCTGATGTAATTGATCTGTGGTGCAGCCTGGGCCCTACCACATAGTGTAGTCTAGAGTAAGTACTTGGTAGCCATTTTTAGTATTATAATTGTTGTTATTATCTTCAGATGATAATATCAAACCATGGCTCCATTATTGCCCTAGTGGCAAAGAACTGAAATTATAGATATTTCCCTAAGAAGCATGGATCAATATTGCTGGATATGATACCTATAGACATTACCATCTATAATATATATTTCTTAAGCTAAAAGCCTTGTCTTGCTATTTTAATTGCTTCCTTATATAATTACTATATTTTGTATAATGCTCTTCAAAGGTCAACCATATAAACTAAAATTTTTGGGTCTGAGAAGTTATTTATAATAGATTTTTATTCCCATTGTCATATTAAGAAAACTGAATTGTCAGACACCAAGTGGCTTCTCTGGAGTCTGCTAATTATTGGGCACTTGGAACTCAAACTGCTCTCTCTTGACCATGAACTTCTTCTCTTGGCCCGAGTGTGTATCCTTATAAATCTTTACACCTACAGTTCTAAGCTATGTTGTGGTTGAATCTGTTTTAGACTTTATGTTTTAGTTTGTGCAAAGCATGTGAAAAAAAGAGGAATGCTATATTATCTTTTCCATTCTTTAGAAAATGGAAGCTCTAAAAGTTAAATAAGTTACCCAAAGTCATACAGCTAGCAAGAGGCAGAACTGGGCCTAAAACCCAGGACTTCTGACCTCCAGTCTATTTTCTTTCCACTAAACTATATTGTTTTGTTGTAGCTTATCTTTGTGTAGCACTTTATTATTATTTAGTAAACTTAACTTATTGATTTTTTTTTGAGATAGAAGATGGATTTTATTGCTATTTCAGGCATTTAAAAATTATGAAGGTAATATATATGCATTGTAGAAAATTAGAAATTCAATTAAAAAATTACCATTTTCCTGCTACTTGTAGGCTAAAAATGGTAATGACTATCCTAGATTTTTTTCTATGCATGCATGTATTTACATTCGTATATGTATATATGTACTTTTTAAAAAACATTTTGTAACCTGCTTTTTTAATGTAGTACTTTAAAATACATTGTCTCAGTGATTCCTGTAATAATATCTCCAAGACCAATTATATTTCTTTTTCTTAGGTGTAAGAGACTTTAAATCCTTAGGATGTGGTATGAAGACAAGAAAGTCTGCATTGCATTTTAAATCTTATATGTTAAATTATTGGTGGTGAGATATTCAACTTTGTAATAACTACTGGCAGAGGTGGCTAAGATTTTTTGAATATTATTTCCATTTGTTACAGGGGGGACAAATTTCTTCTGGAAAACAACAATAGGTTAAAAAAATCTTACATATCCCTTTGTTCCCAAGTTATACCTCTTAAAACAATAAGAAACATAGGAAATCTAGCTTGAGTTGCTATTACCAGAAATCAAAATGCTTCCCAAAGTAGTGCAGAGTGAACACCACTCACTTAGCACAGTGCAGATGGGAAAATTTTATCAGCATTGATTGAACTTTTACTCCCATAATCATCTAATAATATAAAATAGGCAAACATGACCCACATATTTGACATCAGTTACTACAATTGTTACCTGTAGTTTTACCAGACCATCAGAGGCTCAGGACTGGTCCTGATGAGAAGAGAGCACACAAAGAAAAAACTCTTAGAGATGAAGGTAAACATATGGTTGGAAGAAATATTTTTCTCATGCAATTGTTTAAATCTGTAATTAAATACCTGTGCTGAGGGAAAAATGGAACACGGTCTCCTGGAAATTGTAGGGAATACCTTGGTTTCAACAGTCAGGAAATAAATATCAGGAAATGTGAGAATCATACAAATTTATATCTAGTCCTAAGTTTGCTCAAAGGAGCCTACAGAGTCATGAAAAATGGGTCACTGAGATTGGGAGACTGGGGGGGATCTGTTTATATATACATGGGCCGAACCTCTCCTGGGATGCAGTCACTTCAGAGACTGGAGTGCTTACTAAAGGAGCAATTAGGGTCATGGTTTACACGTGTGCTGTGAATCATGTTTTGACTCCCAGATGTGTTAATTTTCCTTTTATTGGGAGAGTCACCTTGCAACTTGAGAAACTCAGAGCCTGATGCCAGCACTCAAATATTTTATGACCAACAACCCCACCATATTAGCATTGTCATCACCACCACAACCACAACAACCTCAGTCGTTACCATCAGCATCATCATCAGTTACTACCATTATGCTCGTATGCTCATCATTAGTTATTGACCATTAGGCAAAAGCAACTAGACTTAAAATGTTTATTTTATTTTTTTTGCACATTTTAACAACACTGAAATGAGAATATGTTTTTCAATCAAAGATGCATCAGTTTAACTGGTGGCATTTTTATTTTCCATTTTTGTGAAATAGTATCAGCTTTTGTTTTTCTTTTGAAATGTTATCTTCAAATATAGTTCTTTTGATGTAATTACAGATGCCTGTTTCATGAGGAAAACTACGGTATATTTCACTCTTTAATGGTTTCTGTATTTTTATTTTTTCTTGTCTTTTTGAAATTTAACTCCAAGAACTTTATTGTAAAAGTTTGGTGAATTTCTTTCTGATTTTTTAAAAAATAGATTGTGAATCATACTCATGCATATAGTTTATAGCCTTCACTTTTTCACTTAAACATTTTATTATGAGCTTTCTCTGTTTATTAAACTTTTTAAAGACTTTGCATCCTATTGACTATGGGCTGAATGGCTTCCTTTTAAAAAAATGTTTTTGTTGTGGTAACACTGGTTTATAACATTATGTAAACTTTGGGTGTACATCATTATATTTCAGTTTCTGTGTAGATTATATCATGTTCACCACCCAAAGACTAATTACCATCCATCACCATACACATATACCTAATCACCCTTTTCTCCCTCCTCTCTCCTCTTCCCCTCTGGTAACCACCAATCTAATCTTTGTATCTATGTGTTTGTTGTTGTTTTTATCTTCTATTTATGAATGAGATCATATGGTATTTGACTTTCTCCCTCTGACATTTCACTTAGCATAATCCCTCAAGGTCTATCATCCATGTTGTAACAAATGGCCAGATTTCATCATTTTTTATGGCTGAGTAGTATTCCATTGTGTATATATACCACATCTTCATTATCCATTCATCCTTTGATGGGCACCTAGGTTGCTTCCAAGTCTTGGCTATTGTGAATAATGCTGCAATGAACATAGGAGTGCATGTAGTTTTACACATTCATGTTTTCATGTTCTTTGTATAAATACCCAGCAGTGGAATAGCTGGATTATGTGGTAGTTCTATTCTTAATTTTTTGAGGAATCTCCATACTATTTTCCATAGCAGCTGCACCAGTTTGCACTCCCACCAGCACTGTGTGAGAGTTCCCTTGTCTCCACATCCTCTCCAACACTTATTGTTTCCCATCTTGTTAATTATAGCCATTCTGATGGGTGTGAAGTGATATCTCATTGTAGTTTTGATTTGCGTTTCCCTGATAGTGATGTTGAACATCTTTTAATGTGCCTGTTGGCCATCTGTATATCTTCCTTGGAGAAATATCTGTTCAGAATTTTTGCCCATTTTTTACTTGGGTTGTTAGTTTTTTTGTCGTTGAGATGTATGAGTTCTTTATATATTTTGAATATTAACACCTTATCAGATATATGGTTTGCAAATATCTTCTCCCAAATGTTAGGTTGTCTTTTTGTTTTGTTGATGGTTTCCTTTACTGTGCAGAAGCTTTTTAGTTTGATGTAGTCCCATTTGTTTATTTTTTCTTTTGTTTCCCTTGTGTGGTCAGACATGGTACTTGAAAATATGCTACTAAGACTGATGTTGAAGAGCGTGTTACTTATGTTTTCTTCTATAAGTTTCATGGTTTCAGGTCTTACATTCAAGTCTTTAATCCATTTTGAGTTAATTTTTGTCTATGGTGTCAGATAATGGTCTGCTTTCATTCTTTTGCGTGTGGCTGTCCAGTTTTCCCAACACCATTTATTGAAGAGACTTTCCTTTTTCCATAAAATGTTTATCTTAAAGGATTTTTAAAATAAATTCAAATATTTTACTTAAACAATCTGTGTAATTTTAATAAAGGAATTTAATTTATAAGGAATGTTAAATTTGTTACCCTGCTGCTGCACCTGTAGACTGAGAGTGTAGAATGGTAGGAGGTTGAGGGATATAAGAAGGTAGACTGATAAGAAGTCTTTACTCATATATTCTCACTCATGAGGGAAATATGTTCATAAGAAAATATGCTTTTCAAGAATACATTCAGTAATATGTTATCCATGAAAATATTGTTAATGAAGATTTTTAAATTAAAGTTTTTATTTTGAGATAATTGCAGATTCACTTGCAGTTGTAAGAAATAGTGTGGAGAGATCCTGTGTACTCTTTATGCGCTTTTCCCCACTGGTAACAATTTTGCCATAATATAGTACAATATCACACCCAGGATATTGCATAGTGCCATATACAATATACTGATCTTATTCAGGTTTCTTGGGTTTTACTCATACTCATTTGTGTGTGTGTGCACATTTAGTTCAATGCAGTTTTATCACATGCATAGGTTTGAGTATCTACCACCACGGTTCAGATAAAAACACTTACATCACCTTCATTTTCTAATTTTCAAAATAATGATTTGGTTTCTTGTTATCTTTCAAAGGTGATCAGTTATTTTTCTTTAGTATCTTTATACTCTCACCAATTTAAATATATGTTTTGTGTTTCAGTCCATTGTAATTATTATCCTCTTATTGCTCAAAATTTCCTATCTGTGGTCTGTGGAATTCTCTTCAGTTTATCTCTCAAGTCATTTTGACACAGTGCTATTAGTCTCTAATACCTTCCTTGCTATCTGATATGACAAGATGGTCTGAGCTCATCTCATGCATTTCATTCTTCAAACCAGCAATCAACCATTTCTCCAAGAAACTTGGTTTCTTTTAGTGTTGAATGATGTTTCAAGGTCAAAAATTAGGTCCTACAGAGGCTCATTGTTTTGGGGTTAATTATTGTTTCTAAATCTTTTCAAAAAGAACTAGGAAATTTGACCTACATGGTTTTTAAAGGATCTCTTTTTAATTAAAAGAGACCAATAATTTTACTAGGATGTTTTGATATTGATTCTTGGGCAATTTTTTTTTGATGTGATGTTTCTTTTCAATATGCCACTTCAAATCTTTTTTTTTAACACTAGGAAAATTTCCTTGAATTGTAGTTTTCATTTTTTATTCTGTCTCTTGATTTGGTTTCCTCTTTTGGGCTCCTATTCTATTCAGAGTAGATCTTCGTGGCCTTGTAGCTACATCTATTACTCTCCCATTAATTCTCTTCATTTATTTTTTCTTTTTACTTTTATCACTCTTTTTTGCCTTCTATTTCTGCTAAGGTATTATCTGTTGTGTTTACTTGCTCTTCTGTTACTTCTAATTCAATCTCAATTTCCTAAATTATTTTTTCTTTTATTTGTAATAATTTCCAGAGTTCTATTGCCTAATTTATGTTTTTCTAATTCAGAGTGTTTTTGTTCTTTCATACTTTGTATTATTTTGAAAATGTGTTTTATCTCACTTTGAAATAATTTAATAATATTTATTTATTTGTGGAAATGTGCTATGGACTGAATTTTGTCCCCCCCCCCATAAGATATACACCATAAGCAATTGAAAAACTGGAAAAAACATATAAAATAACTTTTTTAAGACATTGGGCAATAGGTTGATGAATTATGATCTAAGACAGAAGAGGAAGAAATGAGGTGAGCCCTGTATTCATCATGAATTTTTGTCTGGAGACACTTTCTAGATTGTGGACCAAAGAAGGTATATGCAAAGAGGGTGGAAGATGTTTGGTGAGTTGTTGAGAAGATTCAGACCAGAGTTTTTGGAGCCTGAAGTAGAGAAATATATTGAAGCCACACAGAAAAAGATGTCAGAAATCTGTATAGGGGTCTCCTTATATCTTTGTCAAAGTATTAAGCTATGCTTTTCTAAGATAAAACTCCATGAAGCTGGAGAAAGAATACATACCTAAAAACTTTAAGGTAAATAATTAATTATCAGAACTTACACAAGACTATGAGATGTTTGTGTTATAACCAGCTATCAAGATCTTCTTGGACACCTGTGACATTCCATAGAGAGCCCAGAAGGTTTGTGTTTTAACATTAGGGCTAAATTAGTTTTAGAACAAAACTTATGCTTGATATGTACTAACAAAGCTTAAATCAAGCCTCAAAAACATGAAGTCAATCTACAAGCAGCTTAACTGGCTGCCAAAACAAACTTTAAAACATTTTAAAGAAATAAAAAACAATTAAGAAAGTTAACAATTTCCAGTGTCTTATCAAAAATTACTAGATGTTCAGATAAGCAAGAAAATATGTAAGAAAAGCAAGAGAAAGAAATAGAAATGATAGATCTGATGAAATTTAAAGACAAGTGTTTTGAAACAGCTATTACAAATTTACATAGGGATTTAAATGAAGATATGAACATAATGAAAAGAAAAATGGAAGGTATAAATAAGAATAAAATAGTACTTTTAGTGATGAAAAATATGAAATGAAAATGTATTGAATGGCTTTAATAGCAGATTATATATTGAAGAAGAGAAGATTAATGATAGAGCAATAGAAACTATTAAAACTAAGACACGTAGAAAAAATGAACAAACACAATAACTTGTGGAACAATATCAAGTAGTCTAACAGTTGCATAATTAGAGTCCAAGAAGGAAGAGAAGGGACAGAAAAATTATTTGAAGACACAGCTAAAACATTTTATAGTTGATGGGCAGAGATATAGGTGATATAAGAAGTGTAAAATGTTGATAATTGTTGAGCTATGTTTTGGGTTCATGGGCATTTAGTAAACTATTCTGTTTATATTGTGTATGTTTAAAATTTTCCATTATAAAAAGTTGAAAAAATTTAACTTAAAATAGATAATAGATCCAAGAGCCAAAGGAAACACTTAAAAACTGATAGAGGAAAAAACAAAATTTTCATGATGTTGGTATAGGCTAAGAGATTTTAGACTAGGCACAAAAGCACTCACCATAAAAGATGAAAAATGATGATTGAACTTTAAATAAAAACTTATATTCTTTGAAATAGACTATTAAAGAAATGAAAAGACAAGACACAGACCCGAAGAAGGTATTCAATGTCAGTGAAGTTGTATTTGGAACATATAAAGACCTCTTAACTCGCTAATCAGGAAGACAAGTAACCAAGTTAAAACTAAACCAAAAGTTTGGATAGACACTTCATAAAAGAAGAATTGAAAATGTTCAAGAAACATAAAAATTTGTTCAGTATCAACAGGCAAATCCAAAACATATGACATAACACTATGTAGCTACTAGAGATATTAAAAAAAAAACCCTGACAACATTAACTGTCTTTGAGAATGTAGAGCAAGTGGACCTTTTGTACCTCGCAACTGGAAATGTAAAATTAAACAACTTCTTTGCAAAAGTGTTTAGTACCTTCTTATAAGGTTAAACTTGCCTATGACCAAAGAATTCCACTCTCAGATATTTATCCAAGGTAAATGAAAAAATTTGTTCACAAAGAGTTCTGTACATGAATACATATATCTGCTTTATTCATAATAGCCCAAACTGGAAACAATCAACTGTCCATCAACAAATGAATGGATAAACTAATTTGTAGATATATTCATACAGTGGATTACTAATGGATACTACTGATTACTAATCAGTAAAAAGGAATGTTTTATTGATACACACAACAATATGAATGAATCTCAAAAACATTGTGCTGGGTAAAATACATCAGACACAGAAGAGCACATTCTGTATGGTTCTATTTATATGAAATTCTACATCAGGCAAAACTAATCAATAGTAATAGAAAGCAAGTTAGTGGTTGGGCTCAGGGATAGAGGGAAATTGACTACAAAGGTGGATGAGGTGACTTCTTGTGGTAATGCAAATTGCTTATGTACAATAGTTGTATTTAATAACTTATTGAATTTAAATCAGTAAAGTTGACTTAAAATGAAAAAATAGAAATGGCCAACAAAAATTTCCAATGCCCAGCATCACTAGTAATCAAAGAAAGTGAATTAAATAAAAATGAGATGCCATTTTCAGAATCAAATTAGATTGAAAAGTTTTTGAGTGATAAGATCTATTGTTAGCCAGGACATAGGGTAAAATGCACTCTTGTATATTGCTTGTAGGAGCATATATTGGGAAAACCTTATGTAAGTACAGTTCAGCAGTGTGTATGAAAAGCTTTAATAAAAAGCACATCATTAGACACAACAATCGTACTTTCAGGAATTTATCTTAAGAAAATAATGTTATGTTTGCAAAAATGCATGATGTATTCAGCATTGTTTATAGTGAAAAAGTGAACATAAAAATTCTCAAACTATGAAGAATTGACAGACTTATAGTTCTCCCATCAAAAAGATACCACAAACCCATTAAGAATGATGTTTAATTTTAGTCATTTATATGAAAGATGTTAATGATATATATATATTTGGTGAGGAAGATTGGCCCTGACCTAACATCTGTCACCAATCTTCCTCTTTTTGCTTGAGGAAGATTGTCACTGAACTAACATCTGTGCCAATCTTCCTCTATGTTTTGTATGTGGGTCTCCGACACAGCAAGGCTTGATGAGCAGTGTGTAGGTCTGCACCCAGGACCCAAACTTGTGAATCCTGGGCCGCCAAGTTGGAATGTGTGAACTTAACCACACATGGCCCCATTCATGATATTTTTTAAATAAAAAAAAGTTAAAAATTTTATATACAATATGGTATCTTTTATCATAAAATAATACTATGCAAATTAAGTGTATGCATAAGATATTTGGAGCAATATACACAGAATTGTTAACTGATTATTTATGGATTGTGGAAATATGAGTAATTTTAATTTTCTGTTTTATGTTTACCTACATTTCCTAATTTTATGAAATAAACACATACTACTTACAAAAAACTCAAAGTAAAACTAAACATAAAAAATTGACCATGTTACAAATTGCATATTCAGTGAATTGGCTTTCAGTAAATTGGCCTGTTGGTAAATTAGCTTTCAGTAACTGATTTCAGGCAACTAGCATGAATCTTTTAAATGGTAAAATAAACATGATTTAAATACTGATGGAGAGGAGTGAGCAACTAGGAAAATGATGCCATATTCTGAGATAGGGTAACATGGGAGAAGGGGAAATTTTAGAGAAAGATAATGCTAAATAAGTTTTCTGTGTATTGAGTTTTAGGTGTCCGTGGGGCATACAAGTTCAGATGTCCAGTAGGTTGCTGGTATTTCAGGTATAAAATCTAACCTGGGAACATAGATGCAACAGGTCAAATCATTCAATGTCAGGAAGTAGATGAGATCTTTTGGAGAAAATAAGTAGGACGAGAGGAAGAAAGTTGAGGATCCATGGATTACCAACATTTATGGGCAGGTAAGAAGGATCCTTGAAGGAGAATGAGAGTAAGTGGCCAGAAGTTGGAAGAAACTCAGAAAGTTCAGGTGTCTTGAAAGTGAAGGGATGTGAATAGTTCAGGTAAGAATTAGCTGTCAACAGTATCAAGTAAAATAGGACTGAAAAGTATTTACTGGGTTTAACAACATCTGATTTGGTTTATTCTACAACATCATGACAGATAAATCAGGTTTACTTATTGCTGTTCTACAGAGGGGTAAATTCCAGGCAAAGAGAACTTAGTGTCTTGTTCAAGGCAGTACAGACAGAGCAGCTCTTTAGACTCAGGAACTTCCGCAATAAAACATTGCTTCCTGATTTAAGCTAGTCACCAGGATAACGTTCCTGAGAAAAGGCTTTGTGAAATTCTGGAACATTTCACAGAGAAAGTGTGCGATTTTTGTTCTCAGTAAGGGTCTTTGTAAATTGCAGATAGCCCCTTCAATCTTTGTTCTGTATTTGTCCAAGATTTTTGTTAAAAAATTTTTTTTTGTCTGTGGATATGTCTTCATTATGTTTAGAATCATCTTCGTGGTCATACCTATCAAACCACAACTTGCACTTGAAGACCATCTTAGTTTTTTCTGATTAACCTTATCTGTATTTCACTCCACCCACACTCTTGATTTATCTTTCCTCCTTAGGAAATTGTAGATTTTATAGCATTGTAGAGGGAGATTTTCTTTATGAAATAGTACATATGTTCCTGAAATGTAATACTTAAAATAAGAATTTTATTTTGAAGAGCTTTGAGGCGCTACCTGTAGCAAAGATGAGCCCTGAGGGAGCACCATAACTGAATTCTTTCCCATTATCTCTGTGGCATAAACTAGGGCTATTTTAGGCAAATTTATAGGCAGTCACCTTATTGATACTCCACTGTCATTCCTTTTCCACATTGTACCCACTGAATAGGCAAGTTGAGGAGGTAACTGCTTTTGCAGATGAGAAGAGGAGCTCAGCTTTGAAGCTGGTGTTTGAATTGATCACAGGACAGCCTTTTGTAAATATCCAGTAAAGTGATTGGATACCAGGTTAAGGGCTTAATAGGAAGATGACGACTAAAGTTTCTAGTTTGGGAGACTCTCTTATAGAGGAGGTTGTTGAACAGAAGAGCTCACCAAGCACTTAAAGAAGAAAAAGAACTGCATAGGACACTGGGAAAGTGGCAAAGGAACAAGAGACAATATGAGAGCTGCTTCTGTTAGACTATGGCCTCCTAAAGTGCATGAACAATATCTTTTTGTTTCTAAATCTAGAATTTCAAAATGCTAAATGATGTACAAATTAAAGCTATATTAAATATTAAAAAGAATGCTGTTCCACTTGACTCTCATTTAATGACCTTAATTTTATTCACTTCCTTAGAAGTTGAGGCCATTTTAAATGAAGACCTGTCAGCTACCATCTTTTCTCTCCAGCCAAGCTCTATGCCTCTTCTTGTGGAATTAATGCGTGTTGTTGTGTTTCTGTGGTGTGTAGTGATGAACAACTTACTTGGTGCCATACTAGTGTTGTTTGCTTATCTACAAAGATTCTGAGACATATATGTAAAGACATTGTATACATGTTTATGTGTCAGACATACATTTACATTACATATAATATATATATAATGTGTATATTTACATATGTTAGATATGTGCTAGAAATAACTAAAGCAAAGAAACCATTAAGCAGAGATTCAGGTTTTGGACAGGGGAAGGTTCTGTACCAAATGAACATGTCAAAAATATTTCTCTTGAAGATATAAGGATGGCCAATAGACACATGAAAAGATGCTCATGTTCACTAATCATCAGGGAAATGCAAATCAAAACTACACTAAGATATCACCTTACACCTGTTAGAATGGCAAAAATAACAAAAACAAAAAGTGACAAATGTTGGAGAGGTTGTGGAGAAAAAGGAACCCTCATACACTGTTGGTGGGAATGCAAACTGGTGCAGCCACTATGGAAAACAGTATGGAGAGTTCTCAAAAAGTTAAAAATAGAAATACCTTATGACCCAGCCATCCCACTACTGGGTATCTATCCTAAGAACCTGAAATCAGCAATTCTAAGAGTCCCATGCACCCCTGTGTTCATCGCAGCATTATTTACAATAGCCAAGATGCGGAACCAACCTAAGTGCCCAGCAACTGATGATTGGATAAAGAAGATATGGTATATATACACAATGGAATACTACTCAGCCATAATAAAAAAGGACAAAATCGTCCCATTCACATCAACATGGATGGACCTTAAGGGTATTATGTTAAGCGAAATAAGCCAGACAGAGAAAGATGAACTCTGTATGACTCCACTCATAGGTGGAAGTTAACATATAGATAAGGAGAACTGATTGGTGGTTACCAGGGAAAAGGTGGGGGTGGAGGGAGGGCACAAAGGGTGAAGTGGTGTACCCACAACACGACTAACAATAATGTACAACCGAAATTTCACAAGGTTGTAATCTATCATAATCTTAATTAATAAAAAGCCAAAAAAAAATTTCTCTCGGTACTATTTCCTGCTTGTGGGAGCAAGTCATCGGTGAACTTGACTTTGGAGAAGCCATGGGTGAAATGTATTTGAATAAAGTTTTCATGGCGATAGTCTCTAAAGTGATGTCAACTCAGAGGAAGTTTTCCTGGTGTTGCATCATATGGACAAGAAATCTCTAGGACTCCTAGAGAAAAGTCAACTTTTAATGAATCCCTGAGGTCGTCTTTACCTCTAGGTCCCTATGAGAGTTTCTGATGGTTAATTATTTTTCTCCGCTTGTAAGTTATGTGTAGTGGGATTAACATCAGGCTTTGGGATTCATTAGAGCAAAATTCTAAGCATAAGTCTACAAATGAAGCACCATTATTATGGAGAATTGGCTGAAATTGTCTCACAGAAGTGGATAAGCAAGCAGACAGTGATGTGTGCACACACATAAACATAGTGATACGTGCAGTAATTGTAGTTAGACTTTATAAGGGGCTGGGTTTCTGCATTTGTGGTATGATTTCATACACTTCTCATAGAAGCTCTGATCAAAAACATACCTTTCCCGGGGCTGGCCCTGTGGCCGAGTGGTTGGGTTCCCGCGCTCCGCTGCAGGCGGCCCAGTGTTTCGTTGGTTCGGGTCCTGGGCGCGGACATGGCACTGCTCATCGAGCCACGCCGGGGCAGCGTGCCACATGCTATGGCTAGGGGGACCCACAACGAAGAATATAATACAACTATGTACTGGGGGGCTTGGGGAGAAAAAAGTAAAAAAATAAAATCTTTAAAAAAAAACAAAAACAAACATACCTTACCACTTGTTCACTGAGGCTTGATTTTCTCCAAATAGTGATACTTTCCCCCTTTGGCTAAAAATATTATAAATGCCTTGTGAAAGGATTTGGCGTATAGGTGTTCACATACCAGCTCAATTAGTCCCTGTACAAAGGGGTTTATCAGATCCCCTCCTGAGAGCTGACTTGAAAATTAAAGGAATTTAAAAGCAACTGGCACCTGCTATTTAAAGACCAGAAATGTGTGTGGGCAGTGACCTTCATTGTGTGACTTGTGATTTTATAAAAATCTCAGAAAGGTCTTTGGCTCTCTCTAACTTGTCACTATGTACAAAATTCTCTCCATTAGAGCCAGTGCTTATGGTGAAGCTATTGTCTGAATCACAGGACAATAATGCATGCCTGGGGGGAGTGATACATTAAGAACATTCACCCATTGATCCATGAGGGTAGCTGATGTTAACAGAACAGCTCTGACCATAGTCTTTTAAGTCTTCGCTCAGATGTCACCTTCACAAAGAGACCTAATCTACCATCTTATTTAAACATACAAACTACAACCCTTTGTTTTGTTTTTTATTGTTCTTATCTTCTAAAATATTACTTAAGTTACTTATTCCTTTTATTTATTGTCTGTCTTTCCCCTACTAGAGTTAAAAGCTCAATGAGGGCTGGGACTTTGTTTTCTGTAGAGCTTTATCTGTAATCTCTAGAACAGTGCCAGACACAGAGTTTCTCAGTTAATACTTGCTGAACGAATCCATGAATGTCATTTTGTTATTCAAGACTCTCAGAGGTTACTCACTGGCTAGCACATTGCCTTTAGGATTAGCATTGTAGACTCTGCTTAGTGTGTTTCTGGTGTACTTTTCCAGACTAATTCCTTTGTGTTTTCAAGATTTACCCAGGTTGTTGCATGTATCAATAGTCTGCTCCAGTTTATTGCTGAGTTGCAGTCCATTGTAGGAATATGCCATGGTTTGTTTATCTGTTTTCCTGTTGATCCTTACTTGGTTCATTTCCCAATAAGGGAAATGTTTTTGGCTGTTATAGAGCTGCTGAGAGCATTTGTGTAGGAGACATTTTGTAGATATAAGCATTAATTATTTTAGGTGTAAGACTAGAAGTGGAATTGCTGGTTCACAGGGTAGGTGTATGTTTCACTTTACTAGATACTGCCTATTTTACAAATATTTCTACCATTTTACATTCCCACTAGTGATATGAGTGTTTTATTTGCTTCACACTCTTGCCAATATTTGGTATTGTCAATCTTTTAAATTTTAGGTATTTTAATGGCTACATATAGTAATAGCTCATTGTGGTTTTAATGTGCATTTCTTTGAGCAACTTTCCATATATTTATTGTCCATTTGAATAACTTCTGGTGTTTCTGTTTATATATTTGTTTCATTAAAATTTTTGTCTTCTGTTTGTAGGTGTTCTTTATATAATATACGTGTGAATTCTTTGACAGTTACATGTATTGTGAATATTTTCTTTCTGTCTGTGGTTTTCCTTTATACTTTCTTAATGATGTATTTCAAAGAGCAGAAATTTTTAATATTGGTCAAATCAAATTTATGGTATTTTTCTGTTATGATTAGTACCTTTTATATTTAAGAAATTCTTCTTACTCTAAGGTTTTCAAGATATTCTTCTATTTGCTTCTCTAGGCTTAACATTCATAGTTAAGTCTCTGATCCATTATGGATTAATTGTGTATGGTATGAAATAGGGGTGGAGGATCATTTCTGTTTATGTATAGATATCCAGATGTTTGAGAATCATTTATTGAAAATATCTTTTCCCACTGAATTGCTTTAGCACCTTTGAAAAAAATCAATTGACCCTATACATATGGGTCTGTTTCTGGATACTCTACTCTGCTCCATTAATCTATTTACCTGTCATGACTTCACTACTATGCTGTTTTAATTTCTGTAATTTTATGTAATTCTTGGAGTCAGGAATGTAAGTCCTCCAACTTTTTTGTTTTTCAAAGTTGTTTTGGTTATTCTAGGACATTTTAATTTCCATATAAATGTAAGAATCCTCAAGTCAATTGCTACTGATGTCTGCTGGTATTTTGACTAGTACTGAATTGAATCCATAGATTAATTAAGGTAGACTTAACAATTTAACAATACTATTTTCCAATTCATGAACATTGATATATTTTCCACTTATTTAGATTTTTATAAAAGTTCTTTAGTCATAGTTTATAGTTTTCAGCATAGAAGTCATACACAAATTTTGTTAAATCAATTTCTAGATATTTCATTTTTTTGCTAGTATAAATGGTATTTTAAAATTTCATCTAATTATTTTTTGCTAGTGTGTAGAAATACTGTTAATTTTATGTTAACCATGTATTCCTGACCACATTAATTTACTTTTAAATTCTAGTAGTTTGTTTATAGATTTGTTTGTATTTTCTATATACACTTACATCATCTGTATATAAAGATGCTTTTATATCTTCCGTTCCAATCTTTAGATCTCTTTATGCAAACAAAACAGGGAGAACAAATTTATACTGGGAATCTCATCTAAGAGGATTTAGTTTGAGAGCACTGAGCAGCTGGAAACTCAGTTGGGAGCAGTGTGCAGAGAGGTGTGAGTGGAGGGCAGAGGTAGTCAATGGGAATTTTGGGCTATCAGCATGTACCACATAATGACGTTTTGGTCAATGACGGTCCCCTTAGACTAGTACTATATAAACTAGGTGTGTAGTAGGCTATACCATCTATATTTGTGTAAGTACACTCTATGATGTTAGCACAGTTACAAAATCACCTAATGATGCATTTCTCAGAATGTATCTCTGTTGTTAAGTGATGTATGACTGTGTATGTTTTCCTTTTTGGCTGATAGATTGTAGAGACTGACTTATGCTATCCTTCTTTGAGAAGTTTGAGAAGCTCAACACTTTTTATTATTGAATTGGCTAGAACTTCCCATATAATGTTGACTAGAACTTGTGAAATGGACATTCTTGACTTGGTACTGACCTTAGAATGAAAGCATTCAGTATTTTACTATTGAATGTGATGTTAGTTGTAGGTTTTTCATAGGTAACCTTTATCAGATTTAGGATATTCCTTTCTATTCCTACTTGCTGAGAGTTTTTATCATGAGTGGGTGTTGATTTTATCAAATAATCTTTCTGCATCTATTGAGGTTATTGCATGGTTGTATTCTTTTATTCTATTAATGTGGTGAATAATATTGATTGATGTTGCAAATGTTAATCCATGTTTGTTTCTCTTTTCCTACTGTCTCTTGGATTATCTGAATGTTTAAAACTCAATTTTACATCTTCTGTTGGAATTAGCTCTACCTCTCTGTATCATTTTTTTAAAAAGATTTTATTTTTTTTCCTTTTTCTCCCCAAAGTCCCCTGGTACATAGTTGTGTATTTTTAGTTGTAGGTCCTTCTAATTGTGGCATGTGGGACCCCACCTCAGCATGGCCTGATGAGCAGTGCCATGTCCACACCCAGGATTTGAACTGGTGAAACCCTGGGCCACCAAATCGGAGCGTGTGAACTTAACTGCTCGGCCACAGGCTGGCCCTTCTATATCATTTTTATTGTATTACTTATTTTATTTGTATTATTATATTATGTTTTATTGTGCTATCATTTTATGTGTTTTACTTTTACATATGTTTAAAAATCCACCATAAATTGTTCATCTGTTGCTTTAAATTGTAAAAGTAATTTTTCTCAAGAAATTTACAGAAATTAAAAAAATATGTGCACTGACATATTTACCATTTCCAGTCTTCTGCATTTCTTCCTCCAGATCTGAGCTTTCATCTTGAACCATGTGTTCTTCTTCCATCTCATTTTTTTTGTCTTACAGGCTTATTGGTGACAAATTCTTTTACTTTTTGTTTGTCTGAAATTTTCTTTCTTTTTTTTTGAAGAATATTTTTGACAGGTATAGAATACTAGATTCACAGTTTTTTCTTTCAGTATTTTAAAGATGTCAATTCATTGTCTTTGGACTTTCATTTTTTTAAAATAATAAGTCAGTTATCATTCTTATTTTTGCTCCTTTGAAAGCAATATGCCTTTTATCTCTAGTTGCTTTTAAACTTTTTCTTTATCCTTGGTTTGCAGGAGATTGAGTATGATATGCCTAAGGGTGGTATTTTGTATTCATATTGCTCATGTTTTCCTGAACTTTTTTGTTCTGTGGGTTCATGTATTTAATCAAATTAGGGAAATTTTCATCTATTTTCTTTAAAAATATTCTTTCCTCCAAATTCTCACTCAATTCACCTTTTGAAACTCTGATTACACATATGCTGAACTATTTAAGATTTTCCTAAGGATTTCAGTTGCTATGTTCTTTTTGATTATTTTTCTATCTGTATTTTAGTATGAATAATTTCTATTGATCTGTTTTGCTTTCAATGACTCTTTCTTTGGCTGTGCCCAGTCTGCTATTAAGCCAAGTCAATGTATTCTTTATTTCCAATATTATATTTTTCAGTTTTGAAGTTTTTTGAAATTTTCCTTTAGTTATTTTAATTTTTTATAAGCCTGTTGAAATTTGCCATATGTTAGTCAATTTTATATTTCCTTTATCTAAATTTAAATAAGTAATTTTAGTAATTATTTAAAAGATTTTGTCCACTAATCGCAACATTCAGGTTACAATTGGATCTGCTTTAATTGAATATTTTTTCTTGACCCATAAATATGATTATGGGTCATATTTTCTTGCTTCTTTGTAGTTTTAGTGTTTTTGATTTTATGATGCCGGACATTGTGAATATATTGTAGACTGGATTATGTTATTTGTCTCTACAGAGAGTTGAGTTTTTTTCTGCGTGCAGTTAATTTGCCAGCAGATCACCTTGATCCTGTTGAGACTTGGATTTAGCTTTTGCTGTAATGGGTCTGTTTCAGTTTTGCCCTTAGCCTGAGGGCTTAGTCCTTACTCCTAGGGTATGGATTTCAGGGGTCTCACCTTGATGCCTGGCTTGTTCACCAAAGCCTCTCTACTTTCACCAGGTCAGAATACTAATATCTGCCTAGAACTGTACATCCTCCGTGATCTCTGTTCAGTTCTTAGTCTCCCAGCACCTGTCATCTCTTAGACCTATGGAGACTTGCCATACACCTAGAATGTTTAGGACTCAGCTATGAACACAAGATAGTCCTTTATGCAGATGTCTGAGGGTCCTTTTCTTTGGATTTTCCTCTCCATCCTTGCCCCTCAAATTTCAGCCATCTTAGCATCCTGAACACTGTCTTTATTTATTCCATTGGTAGAAACTGCTTCCATTTGCTTGGGTTCCACTTCACTGTGCTTGATTTGGAAATTCACCATAGAGAGCAAGTTAGGGTGAATGTGGTAGTCACCTCGTTTTTTTTTGCCTCCTCTCAAGAATTTCATCCCTGTCCTCTCTGCCTTCCAAAGCTCACAAATTGTTGATTTACGTGTATTTGCTAGTCTTATAGTTGTTTATGTTCAGAGGGTAAGTGTGATAACAGCTACTCTTTATACCTGAAATCAGAAGTCTCATTTTTTCTTTTTAATTATTTTTTCTTTGAATTCGAGCCAAGTGGAAGGCCATATGGGCTCATGAACTAGGAGAGATTGGAAACTTGGAGAGTAAAACTAGATGTGTGACCTTGGGCAAGTGCCTTTACTTCTTTGGATATCTTTGTAGTCTTTGCCTTTAAGATGAGGGTAAATATTAGTTCTGTGGATCCATACATTGCTGAGAAAATAAAAAAAAAATACAGCTACCATATTCATACCTATAGAGATTCTGATTCAGAAGATCTGTGTGGAGTCCATAATTTCTTTTTAATAAATAGTCTAGGTAATTGTGCTGCTCAGCTATGTTTGAGAAATATTGGATTTGATAATTTCCTGGGTCTTTTCAGGTCTAAAATTCTATCAGTCTGTGGGCTTGATGTTAAAGTAAGTAAGTGAAAAATCTGAGAGACGAAAAAGCATAGGATAGATAATTTTTTTGTCATGGCGGAAGTTGGTGTTGGGGAGTAGAAGACAGAAAAAGGCAAAAGCAATCCAAAGAGCAAGGACAAGTTTGGATGTGTCCCTTCACTGGGAATCTGATCTGCTAGGATTCACTTTGAGAGCACTGAAAAGCTAGAAAGTCAGTAGATAGAAATGCTCAAAGTCAGGTGGGTGGACGGCAGGGACAGTAAAGGGAATTTTGACTAGTTAGTAATTTAGAGAAAGGCTGCTCTTGGCAGAGTTGAGAGCAGTTACCTGACAGATGTTTATTGTTACCATTAAACTCACACTCCGTGAGAAGACAGGGGAGGGGATGCAGAGAAGGTGGGTGGACTGGACCTCTGGGAGGCAGTGGAACCATGGGAGCATCCCCCTTTGCCTCCCCCCACAGCAATGATCCAAAATGCAGATCCTCATGTACGGGCAGATATGGCAGTGCTGGCTTAGCCTCCCCACCACTCACCCCAGTGTTGTTGAGTGGTGCACAAGTCCTGAGGCTTCAGGACAAAGAACAGAGCCGGTAACCCAGCCCCCTCCCCTTCTCACAGCAGTGATGCTGGTCTTTTCACCAGAGGTGAAAGCATCTAAAACACAGATTTCCCTGGCCGGAGTAGCATACCCTTGCCTGAGGTTTCAAAGTACGCCAACACGTGTCAGTGACCAGAGATGCAGGAACAGCAACAACACTCGTCGCTTAGTGCTTGCCCCTCCCCTAGCAGTGGCAGTTGGCACATGTGACCTGAGGTTTCAGGAACCCATGATCCAGCCCACAGTGATGGCACCCTCAACACTGGCTCTATCAGCACGTGAAAAAATGTTCAACATCACTAATTATTAGGAAAATGAAAATCAAAAGTACAATAAAATATGACCTCACACTCATTGAAATGGCTATTATTAAAAAGACAAGAAATAACAAGTGTTGGAGAAGGTGTGGAGAAAAGAGAACCCTCATACACTGCTGGTGGGAATGCACACTGGTGCAGCCACTATGGAAAAGAGTATGGACATTTCTCAAAAAATTAAAAATAGAAATACCATATGATCCAGCTATCCCACATCTAGATATTTACCCAAAGAATATGAAAACACTAATTGGAATAGATATGTGTACCTCTATGTTCATTGAAGCATTATTCACAATAGCCAAGACTTGGAAGCAACTCAAGTGCCTATCAACCGATGAATAGATAAAGAAGATGTGAAATATATATATATATATATATATATATATATATATATATATATATATATATACACACACACAATGGAATACTACTCAGCCATAAAAGAGAATTGTGCCATTTGTGACAGCATGGATGGACCTTGAAGGTATTATGCTTAACAAAATAAGTCAGGCAGAGGAAGACAAATGCCACATGATTTCACTCATATCTGGAACACAGACAAACAGATTGGTGACTATCAGAGGGAAAGTGGGTAGGAGGAGGGTGAAAGGAATAAAGGGACACATATGTATGGTGATGGATGGAAACCAAACTTTTGGTGGTGAACATAATGCAGTCTCTACAGAATCCAAAATATAATGAGGTACACATGAAATTTATGCAATGTTATAAACCCTTGTTACCTCATTAAAATATTAAAAAATTAAAAAGGAAAGAATTGTTCCTAAAAGTGAAATCAATAACAAAGGTAGAACAAACATTTTCTTCTTCCTTTGACAAAGTAACCTCTGAGGAAATGGTCTTGAGGGAGTCTCTGTTTTAATAATTAGGCTGCTGATACCTCTAATCCTAATAAAGATCTTTAATTTCCTGTTACCCACTGGTCAGGAAAAGGCAGTCTCCTTTCTTGGTCTTTTGGGCAAATCAATAATTGGAAATCATCTTCTCTTGTGCAGAAGGGGTTACAAGGTAAATTAGATGTTCTGATCCTTTGGACTTGACTGGGAGGAGAGAGTTCTGAGCTCAAAGCTGTGTCTTCTATTCACTATGGTCACTTTCCTTCCCAGGACAGTTGTGGACAGGAGACAGTAGAGTGTAGCATACTGGCTCTAAACTAAAGGAAGGTGAGTGCCTGCCTGACCCTGGTCAGTAGTGTAACATAGTTGTTACGAGTGCAAACCATGAAAGTGAGACTGCCTAAGTTCACCTTCTGGCAGCAACTCAGTAGTTTTGGGACTTTGGGCTAGTTTCTTAACTCAGTTGTCCCATCTGCAAAATGGGGTAGTATTATAACATAGCTCTTAGTACACAGCCTCTCATAGTAACCACTTAAATAGCGTTAGTTAAAAAAAATTATCATTAAACCTAAAGCCACTTGGGCTAAGAGATCTTGGAAAAATATGACCTCACCTTCTTGATCTGAAAACAGTGACCCAGAGCTGGGAGCTCTAAGCAGAGTCACGTCACAGTGTCTACTGCCAGTCAGGGCTCTCTCCAGGGAAAAGGACCAGGTTTCAGTCACTGAAACAGAAGCAAGAGAGAGAAGGACATAGAAAATGGATTGACTTAAAAATCTAAAAGACAGATATCTTGTTTTTGGTATCCCTCTCCCTAAAAGCACCAATTCTCATGATGGAGGCAAGGTTTAGCTTCAAGTTGTTCCCTGGAAGTTAAAGTCACTTGGGCTGTGAAGATAGATCCATAGCAAACAGTAACAACTTTCCTACCATACTAAAGTTCAAATCTCTCTGTGTGGGTTTCATTCTCAAGAATGAGGGGTTGATTCTGGGAGGGTGGTGGTGATGTTTTTTTCTTTCTAAATGGTTCTCCTTTCTTGTCCCCACAGACTGCCCCTCTTGTATTCGTCTCCAGAGGAGAATGGCAGCTGAGAACTCTTCAGTGACAGAGTTTATCCTCGCAGGTTTAACAGACCAGCCAGGACTCCAGATACCTCTCTTCTTCCTGTTTCTAGGTTTCTATCTGGTCACTGTGGTGGGGAACCTGGGCCTGATAATGCTGATTGGGTTGAACTCTCGCCTGCACACCCCCATGTACTTTTTTCTCTTCAACCTCTCCTTGATAGATTTCTGTTACTCCACCACCATCACCCCCAAAATGCTGAAGAATTTTGTCTCAAAGCATAACATTATCTTGCATGCAGAGTGCATGACTCAACTCTTTTTCTTCTGCTTTTTTGTTATCTCTGAGTCCTTCGTCCTGTCAGCGATGGCATATGACCGCTATGTTGCCATCTGTAGGCCATTGGTATACACAGTCACCATGTCTCCTGAGGTTTGTTTACTTCTCTTGTTGGGTGTGTATGTGATGGGGTTTTCAGGGGCATTGGCCCATACAGGAAGCATAGCAAGTCTGACCTTCTGTGCCAACAATATTGTTAATCATTTCATGTGTGACATCCTTCCTCTCCTTGAGCTTTCCTGCACCAGCACTTATGTGCATGAGCTGGTGGTCTTCGTAGTTGTCGCTGTTGACATTGGAATGCCCATTATCACCATCTTCATCTCTTATGGTCTAATCCTCTGCAGCATTCTCCACATCCACTCTGCTGAGGGCAAATCTAAAGCCTTCAGTACATGCAGCTCCCACATAATTGTGGTCTGTCTTTTCTTTGGTTCTGGGGCTTTCATGTATCTCAAACCACCTTCCATTTTGCCCCTTGGCCAAGGGAAAGTGTCCTCCTTGTTCTATACCATTGTAGTGCCCATGTTAAACCCGTTGATCTATAGTTTGAGGAACAAGGATGTCAAAATTGCTCTGAGGAAAGCCTTGGGAATAAAAATATTTTTGTGAGAAAGTGTAGTATTTGAGGAAGGAGATATAGTGCTTTGTTTATTAGTGTGTGTGTTTTCAGTGAGAGATAGAAGTTCCAGTTTTTTTTCCTGTACAGAAAGAGATTTTTAATTCTTTATATTTGTATGAGTTTTTAGTGCAGGTCTATTTTCCTTGTCCCTAGACCCATCTTGACTATTCCAAGATTATTTTATGCAATTTTTTCTGCAATCATAGATCATTTAATCTTGAATAGGCATTATAAATAATTTTATCTAACTTCTTCATTTAACAGACATTAGAGACCTAGAAATATTACATATGTTATCCAGGGCTATGCAAGTACCTGGTGATGCAACTGGGACTGGAATCCTGGTGCTTGAATTCCATTCTACTTTGCTTTCTTTTATGCCATATTTTCTTGCTTCATTGCTGCCCTTGCATATTTCATTTTGAAAGTATGATATCTTAGCATATTAAAATCTGAATCTATTTATAGTAATTTAATGTAACTTCTCAATAACTTTTTTTTGAGGAAGATTAGCCTTGAGTTAACATCTGCTGCCAATCCTTCTCTTTTTGCTCAGGAAGATTGGCCCTGAACTAACATCTGTGCCCATCTTCTTCTACTTTATATGTGTGACACCTGCCACAACATGGCTTGATAAGTGGTGCATAGGTCAGTGCCTGGGATCTGAACTGGTGAACCCTGGGCTGCTGAAGTGGAGCAGATGAATTTAACCGCTATGCCACTGGCTGGCCCCACAATTAATACTTTTTGAATATTACTTCTTTTTTCCAAGAGGGTAGGAGGTTAAAAGTTTAAATTGGTCTTGGCAAAATGACAAGAGAGGCATGTTGTGATTGTGGGGTGTGGGTGGCAAGTTTGTAGGTCTCAAAATCATGTAAAGCATGGTAATTCATGAGGTCATGTCTGGAAACCTAGGGACCCAGCCTACTGTACTAGGACTTCTGGAGGCTTAAGGGTTATAAAGATGTTGAGTGGAAAGTTTCATACATTATTTCAAATCTAAAAGGGTCAGAATTTAGAGCTTTTTTCTAAGTGTTAGTTTGGGTGTTTTAGCTATGATGTAGAAATCTGTGGCTGAAGGGTAATCACCTAAGTGTCTGTAAGTTCTCAAGGAAGAGTAAATAATTGGGGGATCTAGTGAGTTATCAAGGTAGTTCCAGGCAGCTGATTACTAGAGGGAGCAATTTTCATCAAATTTTATGGAACAGCAGATTGCACAGATCTTCTATAGAGGCATAAACCCGTCACCTTGGGACTGGTTTATAAATTGACAACTGAAAAAAAAGAGAAAAAAATAAATCCACAACATTGGATAAAGAGAGATACAGAATACATCAGAACTCTTGGATCTCAATGACTTAGTCATAAAGGAAGGTTCTTTGGAGAAGTACTAAAATAATAAGTGCTGGGGAGACATTTTGACTTGTGGGCTTTTCTTTGGGAAAGAAGGAAGTTTAGATGAGGGTTTATTTTTGCTCTTTAGTACAACACAAAGTGTGTGAAGTGATAAAACCAAGAGCGTTGGGGGAAGATTTTTCTTTAGACAGCATGGAATAGGGAAAGAGAACTGTGTTCGGGAGACCTGTGGGGGTGTGTGTCAGGTGGGTGAGGTGAATAGGCCACATTCAGTAGGTAGCAGAGGAAACAGCAATTTGTGAGGCATATAGAGGAGATGGTTTTGTATCCTGGCTCAGTTGTTTAGAAGTTGTGTGACTTTGAGAAGATGATGCAATGTCTCTAAACATTAATTTCTGTATTTTTAAAAGAGAGACAATGATCTTGAGTCCATGGGGTTTTTGAGAGAAATAAATGCCAGGCACTTAATGAATCTTAGTTCCCTCCCTGCTAGAACTCCTTGATCCAGTTTCAGCACCTCCTCTAGCTTTTGCCTGATCTGAGGAAATCACTTAATCCTCCTGGAACTCTGTTTAGTCATGAGACAATGGACTCTTCTCTAATTTTCATTTAAAAACTATATTAAAGATTATTAAAATATATTAAAATATATTTTAACTGAGTAATACTTGCACATGGTAAAAAGTTAATATAAGCGGAGATTGTACAGTAAAATTGTGTCTTCCTCTCATCTAGTCATTCCATTCCAGAATTCTCCTCCTTAAAAGCAACAATTTTTGCTAATTCCTTATGAATCCTTCCATATTCAAACATATGTCTCTCTCTCTCTCTATGTATGTGTATATATATATATGTCTAGTGTCCATTCTTGTTTTAAAGTAGTATAAAAGGGTATTTAAGAATTATTTTTTCAATGGAAACAGCTTAGAAGTGGATGGGACACAGAACATTTCTTTTTTTTTTTCTAGATCCCTTTATTTTATTTTTATTTTTGTTGAGGTCACATTGGTTTATAACATCATATAAATTTCAGGTGTACATCATATTTCCATTTCTATGTAGAGTACATGATGTTCACCACCTAAAGACTACCATCCATCAGCATACACATGTGCCCAGTCACCCCTTTTGCCTTCCTCCCTTCCCTCTTCTCCTCTGGTAACCATCAGTCTAATTTCTGTATCTATGTGTGTGTTTGCTGTTATCATTGTTGTTTTTATCATCTGTTTATGAGTGAGATGAGACATATTTGACTTTCTCCATCTGACATATTTCACTTAGCATAATACCCTCAAGGTCCATCCATGTTGTCACAAATGGCGAGATTTTATCTTTTCTTATAGCTGAGTAGTATAGATATATACCACAGCTTCTTTATCCCTTTGTCCCTGGATGGGCACTTTAGTTTCTTTCCAAGTCTTGGCTATTGTGAATAAGCCTGTGATGAACGTAGATATGCATATATTTTTATGCATTCATGTTTTCATGTTCTCTGGATAAATACCCCGCAGTAGAATAACTGGATCATAGGGTAGTTCTATTCTTAATTTTTTGAGGAATCTCCATACTGTTTTCCATAGTGACGGCACCAGTTTGCATTCCCACCAGCAGTATATGAAAGTTCCTTTTTCTCCACATTCTCTCTAACATTTGTTGTTTCTAGTCTTGTTAATTATAGCCATTCTGATGGATGTGAGGTGATGTCTCATTGTTGTTTTGATTTGCATGTCCCTAATAGTTAGTTATGTTGAACATCTTTTCATGTGATTGTTGGCTGTGTGCATATCTGCTTTGGAAAAATGTCTGTTCAGATCTTTTGCCCATTTTTAAATTGGGTTGTTTGTTTTTTGTTGTTGAGATGTGTGAGTTCTTTGTATATTTTGTATGTTAATACCCTATCAGATATATGGTTTGCAAATATCTTCTCCCAATTGTTAGGTTGTTTTTTTGTTGATGGTTTCCTTTGCTGTGAAGAAGCTTTTTAGTTTGATGTAGTCCCAGTTTATTTTTTCTATTGTTTCCCTTGCCTGGTCAGATGTGGTATTTGAAAAGATACTGCTAAGGCTGATGTCAAAGAGCATACTGCCTATATTTTCTCCTAGGAGTTTTATGGTTTTAGGTATTACATTCAAATCTTTAATCCATTTTGAGTTAATTTTTGTGTATGGTGTCAGATAATGGTCTACCTTCATTCTTTTGCATGTTGCCGTCCAGTTTTCCCAGCAGAATTTATTGAAGACACTTCGCTTTCTCTATTGTATACTCTGGGCTTCCTTGTCAAAAATTAGGTGTCCATAGATGTGTGGTTTTATTCTGGGCTCTCAATTCTGTTTCATTGATTTGTGTGTCTCTTTTTGTGCCAGTTCCATGATGTTTTGGTTACTGTAGATTTATAGCATATTTTGAAATCAGGGAGTGTATACCTCTAGCTATGATCTTTTTTCTCAGGTTTCCTTTGGCTATTTGGGATCATTTGTTGTTCCATACAAATTTTAGGATTCTTTGTTCTATATCTGTGAAAAATGTCATTGGAACTTTGATAGGGATTGCATTGAATATGTAGATTGCTTTAAGAAGTATGGACTTTTTAACTATGTTAATTCTTCCAATCAAAGAGCACAGAATATCTTTCCATTTCTTTGTATCTTCTTTAGTTTCTTTCAACAGTGTTGTATAGTTTTCATTTTACAGGTCTTTCACCTCTTTGGTTAAGTTTATTCCTAGGTGTTTTATTCTTTTTGTTGCAATTGTAAATGGGATTATATTCTTAATTTCTCTTCATGCTACTTCATTTTTGATGTGTAGAAATGCAACTGATTTTTGTGTGTTGATTTTGTATCCTGCAACTTTACTGCATTCATTTATTATTTCTAAAAGTTTTTCATGGATTCTTTAGGGTTTTCTATATATAAAATGTCATCTAATAGTGACGGTTTAACACTTTCCTTTCTAATTTGATCCGTTTTATTTCTTTTTCTTGCCTGATTCCTCTCACTGATTATTCTAATGCTATGTTAAATAAGAGTGGTGTTAGTAAGCATCCTTGTCTGGTTCCTGTGCTTAAAGGGATAGCTTTCTCCTTTGAGTGTGATATTAGCTGTAGGTTTGTCACATATGGCCTTTATTCTGTTGAGGTACTTTCCTGCTATACCCATTTTATTCCAAGTTTTTATCATAAATGGATGCTGCGTTGCACCTATTGAGATGATCATGTGATTTTTATTCTTCATTTTGTTAATATGGTGTATAATGTTTATTGACTTGCAAATGTTGACCCATTCCTGCATCCATGGACTAAATCTCACTTGATCATGGTGTATGAGCTTTTTAAGGTATTGTTATATCTGATTTGCTAGTATTTTGTAGAGGATTTTTGCATTGATGTTCATCTGTGATACTGGCCTGTAATTTTCTTTTTTGTGTGTTGTCCTTGGTTTTGGCATCAGGGTAATGTTGACCTTGTAGAATGAGTTAGGAAGCTTCCTTTCCTCTTCAATTTTTTAGATGAGTTTGAAAAGGGTAGGTATTAAGTCTTTGGTAGAATTCACCAGGGAAGCCATCTGGTCCTGGACTTTTATTTTTTGGGAGGTTTTTGATTACTGTTTCAATCTCTTTACTGGTGTTTGGTCTATTCAAATACCCTGTTTCTTCTTGATTCAGTTTTGGAAGGTTGTATGATTCTAAGAATTTATCCCTTTCTTCTAGATTATCCTATCTGTTGGAATAAAGCTTTTCATTGTATTCTCTTAAAATCTTTTGTATTTCTGAGTTGTCCATTGTAATTTCTCCTCTTTCATTTCTCATTTTATTTATTTCAGCCTTCTCTCTTTTTTTCTTGGTGAGTCTGGCTAAGGGTTTGTCAATTCTGTTTATCTTCTCAAAGATCCAGCTCCTTGTTTCATTTTTCCTTTCTACTGTTTTTTTTTTGTTTGTTTTCCATTTCATTTATTTCTGCTCTAATTTTTATTATTTACCTCCTTCTGTTGACTTTTGGCTTTGTTCTCCTTTTTCTGATTCGTTAGGTATAGTTTAAGATTGCTTATTTGAGATTTTTCTTGTTTGTTAACTTAGGCCTGTATGGCTATGAATTTCCCTCTTAGGACCGCTTTTGTTGCATCTCACATGAGTAGGTATGGTCTATTTTCATTCTCATTTGTCTGCAGATATTTTTTCATTTCTCCTTTAATTTCTTCAGTTATCCATTGGTTGTTTAATAGCATGTTGTTTAGTCTCCACATATTTGTCACTTTCCTAGCTTTTTCTTGTAGTTGATTTCTAGTTCATAGAATTATGGTCAGAAAAGATGCTCGATATGATTTCAGTCTTCTTAAATTTTTTGAGGCTTGCATCATTTCCCAACATATCATCTGTCCTTGAGAATGTTCCATGTGCACTTGAGAAGAATGTGTATTCTGCTGTTTTTGGATGGAGTGTTCTCTATATAACTGTTAAGTCCATCTGGTCTGGTTTTTTGTTTAAGTACACTATTTCCTTGTTTAGTTTCTGTCTCAATGATCTATCCATTGGTGTAAATGGGGTGTTAAGGTCCCCTACTATTATTGTGTTGCCTTTAATGTCTCCTTTTAGGTTTGTTAATAGTTGCTTTATTTACTTTGGTGTTCCTGTTTTGGGTGTATATATATTTATAAATGTTATGTCTTCTTGGTGGAGTGTCCCATTTGTCATCACATACTGCCCCCTTTGTCTCTCTTCGCTTGTTTTATCTTGAAGTCTACTTTGTCTGATATACGTATGGCAACACTTGCTTTCTTTTATTTTCCATTAGCTTAGAGTATCATCTTTTATCCTTTCACTCTGAGCCTGTGTTTGTCTTTAGAACTGAGTTGTGTTTCCTGGAGGCTACATATTGTTGGGTCTTGGTTTTTAATCCATCCCACCACTCTCTGTTTTTTGATTGGAGAATTCAATCCATTTACATTTAGAGTGATTATTGATATATGAGGGCTGAATACTACCATTTTGTCACTCATTTTCCAGTTCTTCTGCCTTTTCCTTGTTTCTTATCCTGTGTATTTCAGACTACCAATTCAGTTTTGTAGTTCTCTATGATGGTTTTCTTAGTTTTCTCTTTATTCATCATTTGTTTCTCTGTTCTGATTATTTGTTTAGTCATTACCATGAGATTTGTATAAAAAAATCTCTTAGATAAGATAGTCCATTTTCTGATGGCCTCTTATTTCCTCAGACTAAGCTGATTCCATCCCATTCCTTTTTCTCTTCTAAATTAGTATTGTCACAACTTATTCCATCTTGTGTTGTGAATTTGTGGTTAAAATGAGAAGATTATATTTATTTTTGATGTTTTCCTTTCCTTTATTTTTAATGTTATAATTAAGTGTTTGCTAACCTGTTCTGATAGAGATCTGCCATTTTCCTATTTTGTCTGTCTATTTATCTCCTTGCTCAAGGCTTTGTAACCCCTTTCTTTTTATTTTTTCAGGTATGAGGGCCTTCTTGTGCAATTTTTGTAGGGTGGGAGTTTGTGGTGATGAGCTCCCTTAGCTTTTGTTTATCTTGGAAAGTTTTTATTTTTCCATCATATCTGAATGATATTTTCACTGGATAGAGTATTATTGGCTGAAAGTTTTTGTCTTTCAGAATTTTGAATATATCATTCCAATCTCTCCAACCTGTAAGGTTTCTGCTAAGAGATCCACTGAGAGCCTGATGGGGGTTCCTTTGCAAGTTATTTTCTTCTGCCTTGCTGCCCTTAATATTTTTTTCTTTGTCATTGACTTTTGCCAGCTTTACTAATATATGCCTTGGAGAAGGTCTTTTTACACTGATGTAACTAAGAGTTCTATTGTCTTCCTTCACTTCTATTTCCAGCTCCTTCCCCTGGTTTGGGAAGTTCTCAGCTATTATTTCTTTAAACAAGCTTTCTGCTCCATTCTGCTTCTCTTCTCCCTGTTGAATACCTATACTTCTTATGTTGCATTTCCTAGTTGAGTGGGATATTTCTCAGAGAATTGCTTCATTTCTTTTTAGCCTTAGTTCTCTCTCCTCCTCCATCTGAAGCACTTCTATATTTCTGTCCTCCAGACTGCTAATTCTCTCCTCCATAATATCGGTTCTGTTATTCAGCAAGTCCAGATTTTTCTTTATCTCATCCATTGTGTTTTTCATCTCTAATATTTCTGATTGGTTTTTATCTATGTATTCAATCTTTTTTGTGAAGAATTCCCTCTGTTCATTAATTTTGTTCCTGATTTCATTGAACTATTTATCTGTATTTTCTTGTAACTCATTGTTTTTTTTTTTTTTATGATAGCTATTTTGAATAGTCTGTCATTTAGATTATAAAATTCTGTGCCTTCAGGATTGATTTTTGGGTGCTTGTTATTTTACTTCTGGTCTGGAGTATTAATATATTTCTTCATACTGTTTGATGGTGTGGATTTTTGCCTCCCCATGGTGATAGTATCTGGTCACAGCTTCCACCTGCTGCCACTGGGTGGGGGTCAAGAGCCGTGTATTCTGAGCCTGCTGTGATCTGTGGCTTGTTTGCTCACAGCTGCTGCTTTTCTGTCATATGTACACGAGCTGTGGCCAACTGGTTAAGCTGGAGTGCCGGGTCAGGAGAGGGGCACTTTCTTTTGCCTGCATGATCCTGGGGACATTCTCTCTCTGCCCTCACTATCTGTTCTCCTGGTGTGCTGGTTTGATGAAGACACCCCTGCAGTAGCTTAGCCACCTGTGTGTAGCTTTCCTACAGGTTGTTGGGGAACTTGGAGAGTGAAAGTGTTCCCTCAGAGCACCACCCCTGCCCTCTCTCCTCTTAGAGCCACACACGTCCTGTGTCCTGGGTTGCTGCCATTGGGGGAGGGAGAGGAGATCCCCTTACCTCCTTCCACTTCCTCCAGGGGGTCCAGCATCTCCACATTCAGACGTATGTCTGTGTGGGTCTCTCAGATGTCTTTTTGTTGTGTGAATGTCCTCTGTTGGTTTATGAATGTCCTTTTCATTGTATCTTAAGGGGAGAATCTAAGGGAAGAACTTTCTCTGCCAGAATGCTGATGTACCTTTATTTTTATTTTTTTTGGAATCTCCATCCTATTTTCCTTTGTGGCTCTAACAATATACATTCCCACCAACAGTGCACAAATGTTCCCTTTTCTCTATCTCTTCATCAACACTTGTTATCTCTTGTCTTTTTTTAAAATTTAGATATAATTGACATAACATTATAGTAGTTTCCGTTGTACAACAAAATGATTTTATATTTGTATATATTGAAAAAATCGCCAAACTAAGTCTAGTTAACATCCATTACCCTACATAGTTACAAATTTTTTTGTGACAAAAACTTTTAAGATTTACTCTGAGCAATTTTCAAATATACAATATGGCAATATTAACTGTACTTCCCATGTTGTATGTTATATCCCCATGACTTATTTATTTTATATCTGAGAGTTTGTACTTTTTACCCCTCTTCACCCATTTTGTCCAGTCCCCAACCCCTGCCTCTGGCAACCACTAATATATTCTCTGTATCTGTGAACTCAGTTTTTTCTTTTTGTTTGTTGTTATTGCTTGTATGTTGGTAATAGCCATTCTAACAGGAGTGAGGTGATATCTCATTGTGGTTTTGATTTGCATTTCCTTGATAGTTAGTGATGTTGAGCATCTTTTCGTGGATCTGCTTGCTGTTTATATGTCTTCTTTGGACAAATATTTATTCAGTTCTTCTGTCCACTTTTCAACTGGAGTATTTGTTTTTTGCTATTGAGTTGTATTGAGCTCCTTATATGTTTTGGTATAAACCCCTTATTAGATACATGATTTTGTGAGTGTAAATGTTTTATCCCATTCTGTAGATTGCCTTTTCATTTTGTTGAATGTTTCTTTTGCTTTTCAGAACATTTTTAGTTTGTTGTAGTCTGACTTATTTATTTGCTTTTGTTCATTGGGCTTTTGGTGTCATATCTGAAAAATCATTTCCAAGACTAATGTCAAGGAGCTAATTCTAGGAGTTTTTTTTTTTTAAAAATATTTTATTTTTCCTTTTTCTCCCCAAAGTCCCCTAGTACATAGTTATGTATTTTTAGTTGTGGGTCCTTCTAGTTGTGGCATGTGGGACACTGCCTCAGCATGGCCTGATGAGTGGTGCTATGTCTGTACCCAGGATCCAAACTGGTGAAACCCTGGGCCACTGGAGCAGAGCTTGCGAATTTAACCACTCAGCCACGGGGCCAGCCCCCCTTATTCTAGGGGTTTTATAGTTTCAAGTCTTATGTTGAATTGAGTTTAATTCATTTTGAGTTAGTTTTTGTGAATTGTGTAAGATAGGGGTCCAATTTCATATTTCTGCATGTGTTTATCCATTTTTCCCAGCATCGTTTATTGAAGAGCCCATCCATTCCTCATTGAGTATTCTTGGCTCCTTTGTCAAATATTAGGTGACTGTATATATGAAGGTTTATTTCTGGGCTCTCAATTCTATTCCATTGGTCTATATGTCTATTTTTATGGCAGAACCATAGTGTTTATGGCAGTACTATACTATAACTTTGTAATATTGCTTGAAATCAGGAAGTGTGATACCTTCAGCTTTGTCTTCTTTTTCAGGGTTGTTTTGGCTATTGAAAGTCTTTAGTGTCTCCAGACAAATTTTAGGGTTGTTTTTTCTATTTCTGTGAAAAATGCCATTGAAATTTTGATTGAGATTATGTTGAATATATAGTTGATTTTGAGCAGTATGGACATTTTAAGAATATTAATTCTTCCAATCTTTGGAAACTAAATATCTTTCCATTTATTTGTGTCATCTCCAGTTTCTTTCATCAAAGTCCATAGTTTTCAGTATACCAATCTTTCACTTGCTTAAATTTATTCCTAAATATTTTATTGCTCTTGCTGCTATTGAGAATAGGATTGTTTCTTTATTTCTTTTCAGATATGCTGTTGTTAGTGTCTAGAAATGCAACTGATTTCTGTATGTTGACTTTGTATCCTGCAACTTTTCTAAATTTGTTGATTAGTTAAAACTTTACTGAACCTTTATAGGAGGGGTGAGGCTGGGCACCCTGGCCTTGTTCCTGAATATAGAGTAAATTCGTTCAACCTTTCACCACTGAGTAGATGTTAGCTGTGAGCTTGTCATATATGGTTTTTATCATGTTGAGATATGTTCCTTCTATACTCAATTTGTTGAGAGTTTTTATCATGAAAGGATGTAGTGTTTTGTCAGATGCTTTTTCTGCATCTGAGATGATCATATGATTTTTATCTTTCATTCTATTAATGTGATGTGTCACATTTGAATTGCTTATGTTGAACCATCCTTGCATCCCAGGGATCAATCATACTTGATCATGGTGTATAATTCTTTTAATGTGCTGTTGAATCAGTATGCTAGAATTTTGTCAAGAATGTATTCATCTATAGTTATCAGGGATATTGGCCTGTAGTTTCCCTTTCTTGTAGTGTCCTTATCTAGATTTGATATCAGGGTAAGCTGGCCTCATAAAGTGAGTTTGAGAATGTTCCCTCTACAATTTTTTGGGAAGAGTTTGAGAAGAACATTTAATTCTTTTTTTAAATGTTTGGTAGAATTCTCCAGAGAAACCGTCTGGTCCTGGGCTTTTCTTTCTTGGGAAATTTTTGATTACTGATGCAATCTCCTTGCTCATTATTAAGCTGTTCAGATTTTCTATTTCTTCATGATTCAGTCTTGGTAGGTCATATGTATCTAGGAATTTATCCATGTCTTCTAGGCTATCCAATTTGTTGGTGTATTATTGTTCATAGTAGAGCCCTGTGATCTTTTGTATTTCTGTGGTATCAGTTGAAATAACTCCTCTTTCATTTCTGATTCTATTTATTTGAGTCTTCTCTCTTTTTTCTTTGTTAGTCCATGTAAAGTTTTGTCAATTTTGTTTACCTTTTCAAAAACCAGATCTTAGCTTTGTTGATGTTTACTGTTGTTTTTCTGGTCTCCATTTCATTTGTTTCTGTTCTGATATTGCTATTTTCCTCCTTTTGGTAACTTTGGATTCAGTTATACTTCTTTTCCCATTCATTGTGGTATAAGTTAGGTTATTTGGTATCTTTCTTTTTTCTTAATCTAGGTGTTTATTGCTGTAATATTCCTCTTCAAACTGCTTTTGCTACATCTATGAGTTTTGATATGTTGTGTTTCAATTTCATTTATCTGAAGATTTTTTTTATTTCCCTTTTGATATCTACTTTGATCCATTGGTTGTTCAGGAGTGTGTCGTTTAATTTCCATGTATTTGTGAATTTTCCAGCTCTCTTCCTGTTATTAATTTTGAGTTTCACACAATTGTGGTCAGAAAAGTACTGGATATGATTTCAGTCTTAAATTTGCTCAGACTTGTTTTATGACCTATCATATGATCTATCCTGGAGAATGTTCTGTGTGTTCTTAAGAAGAAATGCATGTTCTTATGCTACTAGATGTAATGTTCTGTATATGTCTCTTAGATCCGCTTGGTCTAAGGCCTAGATCAAGTTCAATGTTTCCTTATTGATTTTCTGTGTGGATGGTCTATCCATTGTTGACAATGGGGTATAAAAATCCCATACTCTTATTGTATTGTTGTCTATTACTTCCTTAAGATCTCTTAGAATTTGATTAATAAATTTAATTGCTCTGCTGTTATATGCATATATATATGTATTTATGATTGCTATCTCTTTTTGGTGAATTGACCCTTTTATCATTATATAACGACTTTCTTTGTCTCATTACCTTTTTCGGTTTAAAGTCTATTTTTTCTGATATAAATATAGCTGCCCCTCCTCTCTTTTGGTTTCTATTTGCATGGAATATGCTTTTCTATCCCTTCACTTTGAGCCTATGTTTGTCCTTAAAGCTGAAGTGAGACTCTTGCAGGTGGCATAAGTTGTGTCTTGTTATTTTGCTTATCCAGCCAGCCTATACTTTTTGATTTGGGAAATTAATTCATTTGCATTAAGAGTAAATATTGATAAGTAAGGACTAACTAACACCATTTTGTTAATTGTTTTCTGGCTATTTTGTAGTTCCCTTGTTTCTTTCTCTCTCTCTTTTTTTGGTGAGGAAGATTGGCCCTGAGCTAACATCTGTTGCCAATCTTCCTCTTTTTGCTTGAGGAAGATGGTCACTAAGTTAATATGTGTGCCAAAATTCCTCTATTTTATGTGGGATGCTGCCACAGCATAGCTTAATGAGCAGTGCTAGGGGCATGCCTGGGATCAAAACCTGCAACCCCCAGGCTGCAGAAGTGGAGCGTGTGAACTTAACCACTATGCCCCTGAGCCGGCCCTGCCTTTCTCCCTCTCTTTCTGCTTTCCTTTGTGAATTAATGATTTTCCATACTGATATGATTTGATTATATTTGCTTTATCTTTTTTTGTATCTACTGTAGGTTTTTGCTTTGTAGTTACCATAAGGCTTGCGTAAAACATCTTATAGATATTACAGCCTATTTAATGCTGACAGCAACTTAACTTCAATTACGAACAACAATTCTACCCTTTTACTCTACCCTCTTTTGTTTTAGATGTCACAATTTACTTCTTTTTATATTGTGTATTCTTTAACAAGTTATTTTAGCTACAGTTACTTTAATACTTTTGTTCTTTAACCTTTATACTAGATTTAAGTGATTAAGATATATTATAGTATTAGAGTGTTCTGAATTTGACTATATACTTTTATGCGTGTGTTATGTATTTTCAAGTTACTAATTAGTGTCTTTTCATTTCAGCTCTAGAACTCTTTTCAGTACTTCTCATAAGATGGGTGTAGTGGCGATGGACTCTCTCCGCTTTTGTTTGTCTAAGAAAGTCTTTATGTCTCCTTCATATTTGAAGGACAGTTTGCTCAATAGAGTGTTCTTGGTCAACAGTTTTTTTCTTTCAGCACTTTGAATATATGATCTCACTCTCTCCTGGCCTGTAAGGTTTCTGCTGAGAAATCCACTGCTGGTCTTATAGGGATTCTCTTGTAAGTTACAAACTTCTTTTCTCTTGCTGCCATTGAAATTCCCTCTTTGTCATTGATTTTTGACAGTTTTCTAGAATGTATCCTGAAGAAGATTTCTTTAAGTTGAGTTTATTTGGTGACATATGAACTTCATGAACTTGAATGTCCAAACCTCTATTCAGATTTGGGACAATCTCAGCATTATTTCTTTAAATAGCTTTCTGTTCCATTCTCCCTCTTTTCTCCTTCTGGGACTTGAGTAATTCACAAATTGCTTCTTTAGGTAGTATCCTATAGACCACATAGGCGTTCTTCATTCTTTTTTCTTTATTCTTCTCTGACTGGGTAAGTTCAAAGTTTCTGTGTACTAATTCACTGATCCTTTCTTCTTCTTGACCCATTTTATGTTGCATTTTTCATCTCACTCATTGTATTCTTAGCTCCAGAATTTCTTGTTTATGATTTCCATCTCTTTTAAATTTCTCATTTTTCCATCTGATTTCAGTGAATTGTCTGGTTGTCTTGTGGTCCATGGAGTTTCCTTAAAACAGCTATTTTGAATTCTTTATCAAGTAAATAACCGATTTCCATGTTTTTACAGTCAGTTTTGGAAGATTACTGTGATCCTTTGATGGTGTCATGTTTACTTCATTTTTCACACTCCTTGAAGTCTTCTGTTGCTCTCTGCATTTGCAGTCACAGTCACCAACTCCAGCCTTTACTAACTGTAGAGAGAAATACCTTCTGTCAGCTCTGCTAGGGGTTCTGAGGCCTTCTCAGACTTTCTATGGGTATACCTGCTCCACACTTCTTGCTCCTCCGTGGCAGAATTCTTAAGCTTCTCTTGATCCTGCAATTCAACACAGCGGGTCCTGATAGCTTCACTTTTGTTTTACGAAAGGTGGAACTAAATTTCCAGTTTGTGGTTTCTCCAGGCCCACAGATTCAGGCTGACTTCTATGTGTTCTCACTAGTTGTCTGCCAAAGCTCACTCTCACCACTGTTGGTGTGAAAATGGAGCATGCCAAAGGGTGGGGCTGTTTTGTGGGTGAGGCATATCGAGAACTCTGGGTGCCCATTGGCCAGTTGATGGGATCCATGGGTGAGGCAACCCCAGCAGCTTGTGGGTATGGAACTTCTTCTTGATGGAGCTCCATGGGGCAGCTACTTTTTGGAATCTGCAATATAGTTAGTAAGATCCATGTCCCTTTAATACCCTCTAAGAGTCTTATGTGATGCATTCCCAGCCTCTTTCCATTGCCAGACACAGCTACTATTTCACTACTCTGGAAAGGCAAGAATGAAGTAGACCTTTTGACAATGTCCCATACAGTGGGGAAGGTGGGAATTCACTCACTCTGTCTCACTTTCTCTTGTGGTAGAAATCACAGGCTGAGAAGGTCTCACGTGGCACTGAGCTGTGCCACCTTGGAGAAGGGGTGGTGCAGATAAAGACAAACATTTCCACTTACCCTCCTCAGTGGGTCCAAACTCATGTTATATTGCTCCAACAGTGTGATGGACCATCTCCACTGGAAAACTGAACTTACACAGAGGCTTTCTCATCCGTGGGTTATAGTCTAAGACAGTGTTCTCTAGGAGCTCCTGAACTGTGGCTGAGAGAGGATAGAACTGGTTCATGGACCACTTCAGTGTCCATAGCTGGGACTGAAACCTGTATGCCTATTATCCAATGTACATGTGGGCGAGACTCCTTCTAGGTCACTTGGCATGTGATGTTGGATCCCATAGCTCCCACAAAGACTTTTTGCCCATGGATGGATGCCAACTTGTTGTTGTTGAGAGGAGGATAGAATGAGGGACATCTTATTCAGCCATGTTGCTGATATCACTTTCCTTAGGCTTGTTTATAATGCCAGATGAAACTGTCATAGGAGAGGAAATAATGGGAAAAGGTAACACTTCCTAAAATAAACTAAGAAATCAATTGAAATTTAGAACTAGAAGTTGACTGTCAGGGTGCAGGTTGCAGGTTGATGATTGGAGCAAATGACTCAGACTCTGTCCTGGAGATTTCCCTATTCCTTCCCTTGGGTCTTTTCTCTGATATTCACCAGCCAGCATGCAGGCCTCAGAGGGCCTCTTCTTCCCCTCCACAGTGGACAAATGACCATAGCCTTGCTTTCCTGTGGTGAAACTTGAGATAAGGCCAGAGGGTTCCAACACAACTATCCTAAAGGCTGGGAGATGAAAAGAATGTAATAAATGTGGAATGTTTCTACAGAATATGTCTTATGAGATATTGAGTCACTCTCAGTTCATGGAGTCCCACAGAGTTACCATCCTCCAGTCCATGTAGCAGAGGCCATCTGTATTAACCATGTCTTTTATTTTCTGTATTTTGATGCTTTGACCCCTGGAGCTTTGCTTACTTTGGAGGTACTCTTCCTCCCAGGGTTATCCAATTCTCATATACAGTAAACAATCTGACTGTGAGCATAGCGTTCAAGTGCAAACCATCCAATCCTGGGCCCATACTCCCAAAAACCTTCTTTATCGAGTTCTCAAACTCTGGGCTGCTACCCACTTGCCCTAATTACCCCAGACTCAGGTTCTAGACCACTGGAGACAGCCTATATGCCCCAGAGCCAGATGAAATTATTCAAACTAGCCTATCCTAACCCTGTTTACTCTGCCTCCCTCATTATCAACATTCCCCATTAATGTTGTACATTTGTTACAATTGATGAACTTATTGACAAATCAATGTCACACAAAGTCCATAGTTTACATTAGAGCTCACTCTTAATGTTGTCATTTCATGGTTTGGACAAATGTAAGATGACATGTATCCACCATTATACTGTCATACAGACTAGTTTCACTCCCCTAAATATCCTCTGTGCTCCAATTATCCACTTCTTCCTCTCTCTGAACTCCTGGCAACCATTGATCACTCTATTGCCTCCATAGTTTTGCCTCTTCCAGATTGTCATAGAGTTGAAATCATACAGTAAGTAGACTTTCTCATGGTTTCTTTCACTTAGTAATATACATTTTTTTCCTCCATGATTTTTATGGCTTGATAGCTCATATGTTTTTAGCACTGAATAATATTCCATTGTCTGGATATACCACAGTTTATCCATTAATTAACTGAAGGACATCTTGTTTGCTTCAAATTTTGGCCATTGTGACAGCTGCTATAAACATCTATGTCAAGGTTTTGCCTGGTCATAGGTTTCAACTCCTTTGGGTAAATACCAAAGAGTACAGTTGCTGAATTGTATCGTAAGAGTATGCGTAGTTTTATAAGAAACTGCCAAACTGTCTTTCAAGTGGCTGTACCACTTCTGTTCTCACCAACAATAAATAAGAGTTCCTGTTGCTCTACATCCTTGTCAGCATATGGTGTTGTCAGTGTTCTTGATTTTGGTTATTCTAATAGGTGTGTAATGGTATCTCATTGTTGTTTTAATTTGAATTTCCCTGATGACAAATGGTGTGTAGCATCTTTTCATATACTTATTTGCCGTCTGTATATCTTCTTTAGTGAGATGTCTGTTAAGGTCTTTGGCCCATTTTTAAATCAAGTTGTTCAATTTCTTATTGTTTCATTTTAAGAGTTTGTATATTTTGGTTAACAGTACTTTATCAGATATATCTTTTTCAAATATTTTCTCTCAAACTATCTTTCAATGCAGTCATCTTCTAATCTGTTGGCTTTGCCATATCTAAAGAATAATAAAACCTATATGTTAAAACACCATTCTTTACCCTCACTGTACAAGATCACATTTGGACTTGTCTACTTCTCAAAGTTCAGACTGAGAAAGGAAAGCCAAGCCCTCTCCTGTTCTCCTTTTGGGCACTTCTTCTTACAACATTGGTTTCCTATATGAGGAGCAACTTAACCCTTTCATTATTGGCACTGGCAACGCTTTCACTCTGCAGAAGAGCCCAGTGGGGCACCTCCTTGTTTTTGCAATAAAGGAAGGAATCAGAGTTTGGATTAAACTCAGCCTCACTGTGAAGCCTGTGTAGTTTTCACTGTATGATGCTACTGCAAGATTTGCATTTCTCTGAGAATCAAGGTTTCATTTTAACCTGGAGCCCACCTAAATTTGTGACCATAAATTTCCAGTTATTTTTATAATTCAAGCATTAGGAAGAACATAATTTTTTGAGTCTAACTATGTTTGCATCTCTGTTCTGCCTGTAACTAACATGCAAGCTTGATCTAAGTATTTCATCTTTGTTAACTTTTGTATATTTATTTTTAAAATGCAAACAAATGCCTACCTCATATGATTATGAATGGAAAGTGCATGGAACCAGACACTCTGTTATTTCTCTTTTTCATTCCCCCCTCTGCTTATATAAGAAAAATATTTCATATGCCATGATACTATTATTTGAGTTTACTCATAAGAAGGACAAAAAAGAACCCATTCCATGAGTTTTTCAAAACCTCAAGGCTGAGGTGGGTAATATTTTAACAGGTGAAGTGACTGAATCTTAGAGGCACTAAGTACCTTTCAATTTATTGTAAATATGTCATTAAAATTTAAATTTTAGCGATCCCCTTTGTCACTCTGTTTAGATGGCTAGGTTGTGCAAGTCTTCTTTCCCTAACTAACCTGTAAGTAAGTGTGAGGTTGATTTTTGATGGTTTGAACCAGAGAGACTCTGGACTAGGGTCACCAAGCCCATCATATGGGTGGGGCAATTCTTTACTGAAAAGAAGGTAAGTTTAGGACTGTGTAGTATATGGTGAGGTCTGCAGACTCTTTCAACTGCTGAATTCTGAGAATGTTTGCAACCAGTTTTATGATCATCCTCCTTGCCTCCCCACAATTAGAAGAGTGTATGGCTCTTCTCTGATGAAACTGACCTGCCTAAGAAAAAAAGAACTACAGATACTGTTGGATGTTTGGCTCCTAATAAAGTGACACACATGGATCACCCTTTCCCTAAAGTGAAAACTGCTACTTGACAAACTCAGCCAAGTTACAAAGAGGATGCACTCAACTTGTTACTGATTGTCTCTTAAATATATGAGGACAGCCAAGGATCACCAGTCACTTGAGGGATTATTATATATGAAGAACCAAAGAGAAAAAAATACTCAGGGAAATTAGAATGTTATATGGGAGTTTCCCTATAACTTTGCTCAGTGAAGTGGCCTGTGTCTGCTGTAATGTGAGAGACCAGAGAGGTGCCATGTTTTTTATCAGCCAGACTCATTGTGGTTTCAGTGGGCCAAGGAGTTCCTACAGGAGCTGTGCATGTAGGAAACCTGCTGGGCACAGATGTTGCAGAAATAGATGCTGGGACAGGACAGGAATACAGCATCGAGGCATTCCTGAACTAGAACAGCAGAGTAGGAGGAGCTTGGGGAGCAACCGTCTTGGAGTCTCTAGAAGACACTTATTTTTCTGTTTACTCTCCCAACTTTCTTCATCTGTCCTCGTCCCATGTTTCTGCTTTCTGGTTTGGAACCTGCTGTGCCATAATACAGAGAAGCACAGGGGCCACCACTTTGCTGTTTGCCTTAGGTCGGAAAAATGTTCTGACTTGGTCTTCTTGGCTGGTAGCTCTTCTCTTATAAAGGTTCCCCTGACTGACAGGTGGACTAGCAGTGAGCTGTCTGTATTGCCCTTGCATTTTGGCACCATCAAGCCTGTAATTTGATGACACCTTCCTAGGATAGCTGACATTTTGAGAAGGTTTTCTTCCTGGATTTCTGAAACAGAGAAGGAGTGGGAGAATGAAATTGCAGGAAAGAGGTGGGTCTTGAAGGGGAGCTACTGGTTTTCCATTGTCACTCTTGAGAAAGAGACAGGAGAGAAGCAAAACTTCCTCCTATCTGTGGTTGAAGAAAGAAGCAATGGGAATATATATTTGTTTATGTTTGTGTGACTTGGCTTTGTGCAGAGAAACAAAGGGAAGTGAAGAAAGAGGAAAGTAGAAATCACAGTTATCCAGCACCTTATGTGACGTGCAGACATTGTTTTGCACTTCACCTGGGTGATGCAATCAGTGTCTCTGGATGTGGCAGTGAAGAGGCAACAAAAGCAAAAATAGATAACTGAGACTACACAAAACTTGAAAACTTTTGTACCTCAAGAGACACAAGCAACAGAGTGCAAAAGAACATGGGGAATGGGAGAAAAATATTTGCAAATCATGTATCTGATAAGGTGTTAATGTCCATAATATATAAAGAACTTCTATAGTTCAACAACAACAACAACAAAATAATCCAGTTATAAAATGGGCAAAGGACTCTGCTATAGGCTGAATGTTTGTGTTTCCCCAAATTCACGTGTTGAAACCTAATTCACAGTGCAATGGTATTTGGAGGTGGGGCCTTTGCAAAGTGATTATATCGTAGGGTAGAGCCCTAATGAATGAGGTTATTGCCCTTATCAAGTAACCCCATGGGGACGCCTCACCCATTCCAACATGTGAGGTTATATCAAGAAGAGGGCTGTCTCTGAACCAGAAGCAAGACCTCACCAGATGCTGAATCTACCAGTGCCTTGATCTTGTACTTCCCAGCCTCCAGCACTCTTGAGATAACTTTTTGTGGTTTATAAGGCACCTAGTTTATGGTATTTTGTTATGACAGCTCAAAGGGACTAAGATAGATTTGAATAGACAATTCTCCAAAGATATACAAATGATATACAAATGCAAGCATTTGAAAAGATGTTCATCATCACTAAACATTAGAAAATGTTCATTGTAGCATGATTAACAATAGCCAAGATGTAGAAACAACCTAAGTGTCCAGCAATAGAAGATTGTATATGCAATGGAATAATATACAGCCACAAAAAGAAGGAAATCTTACCATCATGACAATGTGGATGGACCTTGAGGGAATTATGCTAAGTGAAATGTCAGACAGAAAGACAAATAGTGTATGATCTCACTAATATGTGGAATCTGAAAAAAGCCAACCAAACAAACCAAATTCATAGATACAGAGAAGAGGTTGATAGTGGTTGCCAGAGGTGAAGGAGTAGGGGGGATTGTTTAAAGGGGACAAAAGATATAAACTTCTTATTATAAAATAAATAAGTCATGAAGATTTAATGTACAGCATAGTGGCTTTAGTTAATAATATTGTTTTGTATGTTTGAAACTTGCTTAAAAGTTCTCATCATAAGAAAAAATTTTTGTAACTATGTATGTTGATAGATATTAACTAGTCTTCTTGCCTTTATCATTTTGCAATATATATAAATATTGAATTATTATGCTGAACACCTCAAACTAGGGTAATTATATCTCATTTATATATATATATATATATATATATATATATATATAGGTTGATATATATATATATATAATCATATCTCAATAAAAAAAGATCAGCACTGAATTTATGAGTTTGCAATATGGATTTTTATTGAAGTACATTTGTTTGCAAGCCTATTCTATTCAACAAGATTTTATAGCACATCTATTATATATTCATCACTGTTTTAGATACTTGGTATGTTAGTGTATGCAAAAGTTATGACATATAGATTTTTCCTGAAAGGAGATTTTTATCTAGTTGGGCCTTGTAGAATATAGTCTTGAAATGATCAATTAATAGTAGAAGGCTCTCTTAGACCCGGAGTGAAAAGGATAGCAAGAGAATGATCTAATTGTATGTTCACTCCATCTATTGACTTCTCAGGAATATAGCCATCTCTCACTCTTAAACTGTTCTCCCTTGGCATCTGTGACGCTTCATTTATTCCACAATTATTTACTAATTTGAATCTTTACTAAGGCCACATTAAATCCTCACAAATTCTTGGAAGTTTGGGATTATTATCTCTTTTTTCTAGATGGGGACACTGAGTCTAGACAGTATTTAGCAACTTGTACAAGTTCACACAACTAATGAGTAATAGAGTTAGGATTTAATTCTAGGTCAGATTTGCTCCAAAGCCTGCTCTTAGATACTACACATGCCTTTTCAAACACTTCTGTTGGTCAACTTCTTTTTCTAATGTGTGGGCATTTTTGGGGGGAAAGTTTCAGCCATTACAAATAAATTATTTTCTTTTTAAACACATTTGTTTGGAGCAATTGACCATTCCTCTGTTTCAGTGATCAACTCTGTTCCTATAATTCTCCAATTTGCATCTCTATCTCTTCTCTCCTGAGCTCTAATCTTCCATCGTCAGCTTCTTTCTGATCTTTGCCTTTTGAAACTTCTGCCAGCACTTCATATTCTTGTCTATAATTCAGTTCCTTACCCTCTTCACTCTTTAATTCTTCTTTTATGTCATCCTTCTCCTGACATCCTGAGCTTGAAATTTAGTCGAATTTAACTTGTGCCTCTTTCCATCATTCTCTCCTGTACCACTGAGACCCTAAATAATGTTAATTATTCCATCACCGTGTCTTCTACATTGTTTGTTTCTTTCTGGAAAGTCTTCTAACTGATCTCCCTGCTTGCTGTTCTCTCTGTTTCAGCCTGTTATGATACCACTGGCTATATTAACCACCACTGTTATTAAGAGAGATAAGTTTGAATACTAATATTACTTAAACTACTCCATTTTTACCTTCTAAATGCTGTAATCAGCACCATTTGTTCATCATAATAATCCTATGAGGTATGGTTATCTTCGTTTTAAAATAAGGGACTTGAAATTCAGAGAGAGGATAAACACTTCCTAAGGTCAAACACTAGTAAGAAGCAGAGGCAGGTCTTATACTGAAGTTAGTCTGATTGCAAAGTTGATGCTCTGAGACTTAGGGCGACCCTAAGTAAGTATATGGTCTCAGCATATATTTGATACAGAAGGAAGGTGTTGCTAATAGTTATCCTGGAATAACAGAAATAAACTAGGACTATTTTAGGCAAATTGACAGGCAATCACCTTACTGATACTCCACTGTCAATAAATTCCAATAGGTATACCTGCTTAATGGGCAGGTTGAGGAGGTACGTGATTTTTCATAGAGAAGGGGAGCTCAGCTGTGAAGTGATGTTTGAATTGAGCACAGGACAGCCTATTGGAAACATCCAGTAAAGTGACTGGATACCAGTTTAGGGGCTTAATAGAAAGATGAGAACTGACGTTTCTAGTTTTGGAGCCACCCTTACAGAGGAGGCTGTTGAACAGAGGAGCTCACCAACTTAAAGGATGAAAAAAAGTGCATAGGATGCTGAAGAAGTAAAATATGAGGGGAGAGGAAAAGGAATAAGAGATAATATGACAGCTGCCTCTATTAGAATGCAAGTTCCTCTAATGCATGAACATTTTTTTTGTCCCTGAATCTAGAATTTTAAAATGCTAAATGATGTACAAATTAAATAGACATTAAATAGAATCCTATCCCATCTGATTCCTGTTTAATGACCTTAATTTTGTCCACTTCCTTGGGAGTCTAGTCTATTTCAAATGAAGAGCAATCAGCTTCCATCTTTTCTTTCCAGCCAGGCTCTACACCTCTTCTTGTTGGAGTTAATGTACGTTCTTGTGTTTCTCTTGTGTGTAGTGATGAGCCAATCACTCAGGACTATACTAGTGCTATTTGATGGTTTACAAGGCATCTGAGACATATATGTAAAGATATAATGTCTCAGTATACATTTACATTACATGTAATAAGATGTATAATATATAAATATTCATTGTATGTTAGATATATGCTAGATAAGCAAAGAAATCGTTAACAAAGATTCAGATTTTGGAAAGGGGAAGGTTTAGTACCAAATGAACGTGGTCAAAAATATTTCTTTCTTTACTGTTTCCTGCCTGTGCTGAAGCAAGTTATCAGTGAACTTGACTTTGGAGAAGCCATGGTGAAATGCATTTGAATAAAGTTTTCATGGAAATAGTCTCTGAAGTCACATCAACTCAGAGGGAATTTTCCTGGTGTTGCATTTTACAGACAAGAAACCTCTAAGTTTCCTAGAGAAGATTCAACTTTCAATGAACCCCTGAAGTCTTCTTTTCCTCTAGGTCCCTAAGAGAGTGATGGTTAATTATTTTTCTCCATTTGTGACTTATGTGTAGTGGGATTAATACCTGCCTTTGGGATTCATTCGAGACACTGTAGGACACAGCAAAATTCTAAGTATAAGCCTACAAATAAAGCATTATTATTGTGGAGTATTGGCTGAAAATGTCTCACAGAGTTGGATAAGCAAGCAGACATTGGTGTGTGTTTACACATAAATATAATGATTGGTGTAGAGATTTCAGCAGGACTTGACAAGAAGCTGGGTTTCTGCATTTGTGGTATGATTTCATAAACTCCTCCTGAGATTCCCTGATCAAAAACATAGCTTACCCACTTGTTCACTGAGGCTTGAATTTCTCCAAATAGTGATACTTTTTCCCATTGGCTAAAAGCATCATAAGTGCCTGTGAAAGGACTTGGAGTATAGGTGGCCACACAACAGCTCAATTAGCCTGTGTACAAAGAAGCTTACCAGGTCCTTTCCTTTGAGCTGATTTAAAAATTAAGGGAATTTAGAGTAGCTGGTGCTGGCTGTTTAAAGACCAGAAATGTGTGGGCAGTGACTTTCATTGTGTCATTTGTGATTTTATAAAAATCTCAGAGGGCCAGCCCCAGTGGCCTAGTGGTTAAGTTTGGCATGCTTTGCTTCAGCAGCCTGGGTTCGGTTCCTGGGTGTGGACCTACACCACTTGTCTATCAGTGGCCATGCTGTGATGGCAGCTCACATACGAAAAGAGTAAGATTGGCAACAGATGTTAGCTCAGGGTGAATCCTCATCAGCAAAAAAAAAAAAAAAAAAAAAAAAAAACACAAAAAACAAAAACCAAAACCAAAATAAACACCTAGAAAGGTCTTTGGTGCCCTCTTACTTGTTACCATCTGCAAAATTCCCTCCATTTGAGCCAGTATTTGTGGGGAAGCTATTGCCTGAAGCACAGGGACAATAATGCATTACCTGTGAAGAATGATACATTAAGAATATTCACCCATTGGTCCATTAAAGTAGCTGATATTAACAGAACAGCTCTGACCATAGTCTTTCAAGATTTTGATCAAATGCTATATTCACAAAGAGACCTGATCTACCTTTTTATTTAAAAATGCAAACCACAACTCTTTGGTTTGTTTTTTATAGCTTTTATTATCTTCTAAAATACTACATAAGGTTCTTTCTTTTTTCTTTTGAGGAAGATTAGCACTAAGAAAACACCTACCACCAATCCTCCTCTTTTTGCTGAGGAAGACTGGCCCAGAGCTAACATCTGTGCCCATCTTCCTCTCCTTTATATGTGGGATGCCTGCCACAGCATGGCTCGACAAGTGGTGTGTAGGTCCACACCCAGCATCTGAACCAGTGAATCCCGGGCTGCCAAAGCAGAATGTGCGAAATTAACCGCTGTGCCACTGGGCCAGCCCCAAGGTTATTTCTTTTAATAATTGTCTGTCTTCTCCCTACTACAGTAACAACTCAATGAGGGCAGGGACTTTGTTTTGTGTAGAGCTTTATCTGTAGTCCCTAGAACAGTGCCAGACACATAGTTTCTCAATTAATATTTGTCGAATGTCCAGAGTGATGTCAACATCATGGTCAAGTGAGTTGTTTCCTTTGTCTCTCCCCTCTAAGTTACAACCACTCAGACATCCATTGACCAACAAAAGACTCCCTTCACAGCACACCAGATTGCCTGAGAGATCCATGCATCTATACATCTGAATCTGAAGGCGGGTGGACTGGACCTTTGGGAGGCAGTGGAACTAGAGGAGAGGCCCGCTACTCCTCTCCTGGTGGCAGTGATCCAAAACACAAGTGCTCACCCTGACACATATGCGCATGACCAGAAGCTGTAGGAGCGCATGACAGTAACAGCTTAGCCCCTCCCCCCACGCCCCGCAGTAGTGGGTGGCACACACATCTTGAGGCTACAGGACACAGAGTAGTGCCTGTGACTCAGACCCATGCCCCTCCCCTGGAAGTGGCAGCAGTTTTTACAGCAGTGGGGACAGTATCGAAAATGCAGATTTCCCCAGCAAGGGTGGGATGTCCTGACCTGAGGTTTAAAAAAGCACACCAGTGTGCACCAGTGACCAGAGGCTGCAGGAGCAACAAGGGCCCTTAGTCTTTGCCCCTCCCCCAGCAGTGGCAGCTGGCACCTACAACCTGAGGCTTCATGAACCACAGTAGAACTGTAACCCAGCCCCCAGTGGTGGCACCCCTGACGTTGGCTCTACCAGCAGCAGGAGCTTCATACAAGACCCCATGTCCCTGGCAGCAACAATGACACCTGTGAACCCTGTGCCCTGGGTAGCAGTGCTGTCAACACACCCAGATAACCCAGGAACAGCAGTACAGGTGGTGCAAGGGGCAGCAGCACCTGAGCCCATGGAGAACATGCGGAGAGTCAGTAGGGGAATATGAGACCCAGTGACCCTGGAAGCAGCAGAAGTGCTCACAGGCTGGTGTCCCTGGTGGTGACACCTGAGACTGCAGCAACATCATAGGCAGCAAGGCACCAACAACCTCAGAGACACAAGCTGCACCAGGAGGGCACTGACAATACCTGTGGCAGAGATAGTGGAGGGTGAAAAGTGCATGCTCTCAAATACAGTCAGAGGCAGCACAGAATCAAAGTAACCAAAGTCTAACACAAATAGGAAAAGTATTTACTACCACAAACGTGTCAGCAGAGGATCAACTCCTCAAGCACCATGAAGAACTACAGTAACACAGTAGAAGAGAAAGAGAATGACAACTCTCCAGAAAACAACCTTGATGTCACAGAAGATTACAATCTAACTGACAGAGAGTTCAAAATAGCTCTCATGAAGGAACTCAAGGAGTTACAAGAAAACTCAGAAAGACAGTTCAATGAGCTCAGAAATAAAATTAAAGAACAGAAGGAGTACTTCACCAAAGAGATTGAAACTCTAAAAACAAACAAACAAACAAACAAAAACAAAACCAAACAGAAACTCTGGACATGAAGAACACAAGTAATGAGATGAAAAATACAGTAGAAATCCTTAGAAGTAGAGAAGACCATACAGAAGAGAGAATTAGTGAGCTCAAAGGTAGAAATCTAGAAATGATTGAGATCAAAGAACAGAGAACTAAGATGTTTTAAAAATGAAGAATTTCTATGAGAAATACCTAACTTAATTAGGAGAAGCAACATAGAGATAATGAGGATCTAGGAAGGAGGAGAGAGAGAGAGAGAAAGGAGCAGAGATGTTAATCAAAGAAGTAATAGCTGAGACTTCCCAAACCTGGGGCAGGAACTGGATATGCATGTACATAAAGCTAATAGAGCTGCTAATTATCTTGACACAAAAATGACCTTCACCAAGGCATATAATATTAAAACTCTCAAAAGCAATGAGAAAGAAAGAATTTTAAAGGTGACCAGAGACAAAGCAAATAACTTACAAAGAGTGGATTTCTTACCAGACACTGTACAGGCTAGGAGAGAGTGGAATGATATATTCAAAATATTAAGGACAAAAACTGTCAGCCAAGAATACTCTGCCCAGTGAAATTATCCTTCAGATATGAAGGAGAAATAAAAGCTTTCCAGACAAACAAAAACTGTGGGAGTTCATTGCCACTAGATCTACCTTACAAGAAATGTTGAAAGGAGCTTTCCTACCTAAAACAAAATGGTAAAGATTTAGAAAGCTTTGAGAAGATGATAAATAGACAGAATCAGAAAATTACAACTCTATGTCAGAATAGGTTAGTAAGTACTTAATTATAACATAATGGCTAAAGGGAAAGAAAGTATAAAAAAATCTGTAACCATTTCAATTTGGTAACAAACTCACAACACTAAAAAGGATAATTTGTGACAACAGCAAAATAGAAGAGTAAAAGGAAAAAGATGGTACCTGCATAGGATAATGGAGATAAGATGCTATCAGCAGAAAAAGGACTATCTCATCCATGATATCTTTTATACAAAACTCTCATAAGCACAAAACAAAAAATCAGAGCAGAGTCACGAATCATAAATAAAGAGGAAACTGAGAAAAACATTACAGAAAACACCAAACTGAAATGGCAGACAGAAATACAAAGAAAAGAAACAATGGAAATATAGAACAACCAGAAAACAAAAGATAAAATGGCAGGATTAAGCCCTCATATATTAATAATCATTCTAAATGTTAATAGATTGAATTCTCCAATCAAAAGACACAGAGTGGTGGGATGGATTAAAAAACAAGACCCAACAATATGTTGCCTCCAGGAGACCAGTTTCAGCTCTAAAGACAAACATAGGGTCAGAGTGAAGGGATGGATGATGATACTCCAAATGAATGGCAACCAAAAGAAAGTAGGTGTAGCTATAGTTATATCAGACAAAATAGACTTCAAGACAAGGATTTCAAGAGACAAAGATGCACATTATATAGTGATGAGAGAGACATACCACCAAGAAGACATAATACTTATTAATATATATTTACCTAACATAGGAGAACCAAAGTTTATAAAACAACTATTCAGTGACCTAAAGGGAGAAATGACAGAACACAATAAAAGTAGAGGACTTTAATGCCTCACTTATATCAATGGATAGATCATCCAGACAGAAAGTCAACAGGAATCATTGACCTTAAATGAAACACTAGACCAGATGGAGTTAATAGATATAAATAGAACACTCCATCTAAAAGCAGCAGAATATACACTCTTCTAAAGTGCACACGGAATTTCTCAAAGATAGACTGTATGTTGGGGGAAAAGGCAAGCCTCAATAAATTTAAGGAGATTGAAATCATATCAAACATCTCTTCCAACCACAGTGGTAGGAAACTAGAAATCAACTACAAAGAAAAGGCTGGAAGTAACAACTTCCAGCATGTGGAGACTAAAGAGTGTGCTACTAAACAACTATTGGATGAATGAAGAAATCAAATGAGAAATGAAAAAATACCTTGAGACAAATTAAAATGAAAACACAACATACAAAAACTAATGGGATGCAGCAAAGTGGTACTAAGAAGGAAGTTTATAGCAATAAAGAACTAGAAAAAGAAGAACAAACAAAGCCTAAAGTCAGTAGAAGGAGGGAAATAGTAAAAGTCAGAGCAGACATAAGTGAAGTAGAGACTGAAAAGAATAGAAAGGATCAATGAAGCTAAGAGCTGGTTCTTTGAAACAGTCAACAAAATAGACAAACTCTTAGATAGACTCACTTAGAAAAAAACAGAGAAAGTTCAAATAAATAAATTCAGAAATGATAGAGGATAAATTACAACAATATCACAAAAATGCAAATGATTATGACAGAATATTATGAAAAGCTGTATGCCAACAAATGGGATACCCTAGAAGAAACTGATAAGTTCTTAGAATCATGCAACATTCCAAAAGTGCATCAGGAAGAAACAGGATCTAAATAGACCATCCACAAGTAAAGAGATTGAAATAAAAATCAAAAACCTCCAAAAAATAAAAGTCCAGGATCAGATGTCTTCTTTGGTGAATTGTACCAAACAGTCAAAGAAGTTTTAACACTATCCTCCTCAAAATCTTCCAAAAAATCAAAGGGGAGAGGATACTTCCTAATTCATTCTACAAGGCCAATATTACCCTGATAAAAATTAGACAAGGACAACACAAAAAAGAAAAATTACAGGGCAATATGACTGATAAATTTAGAGGCAAAAATCCTCAAAAAATATTAGCAAATCAAATACAACAATATATTAAAAGGATCATACACCACAATCAAGAGGGATTTATTCTAGGGATGCAGGGATGGTTCAACATCCACCAGTCAATCAGTGTGATACACCACATTGACAAAATGAAGAATAAGAATCACATGATTATCTCAAAGGATGCAGAGAAAGCATTTGACAAGTTTCAACATCCATTTGTCATAAAAACTCTCAATAAAAAGGGTATAGAATGAAGGTACCTCAACATAATAAAGACCATAGATGACAAACCCGCAGCCAACATCACACTCAATGGTGAAAACTGAAAACTATTCTTCTAAGAATGGGAACAAGACAAGGATGCCCACTCTTACCACTCTTATTCAACAAGGTATTAGACGTCCTAGCCAAAGCAATTAGGCAAGAAAAAGAAGTAAAAGGATTCAAACTGGAAAGATAGAAGTAAAACTGTCACTATTTGTGGATGATATGATTCTATATATAGAAAACCCTAAGGAATTCACCAAAAAACTATTAGAAATAATTAACAAATGTAGTAAAGTTGCAGAACACAAAATCAACAGGTGAAAATCACTTGCATTTCTATACACTAACAAAGAACTGGCAGAAAGAGAAATCAAGAAGAAAATCGCATTTAAAATCACAACCAAAAGAATAAACTACCTAGGAATAAATTTAGCCAAGGATGTGAAAGACCTACACACTGAAAAGTGTGACTGTTGAAAGAAGTTGATGAAGCCATAAAAAAATGGAAAGATTTTCCGTGCTCATGTGTTGGAAGAATAAACATAATGTAAATGTCCATATTACCTAAAGTGATCTACAGATGCAACACAATCCCAATAACAATCTTCCTAAAATTTGTGTGGAACAACAAAAGATTCCAAATAGCAAAAGCAATACTGAGAAAAGAGAAAAAAGCTGGAGTAATCAAAGCATCATGGTCCCAGCAGAAAAACAGATACATAGATCAATGGAACATAATTGAGAGCCCAGAAATAAAACCACACTACTATGGACAGCCAATTTTCAACAAAGGATCCAAGAATATACAATGTCAAAAGGAAAGTCTCTTCAATAAATGATGCTGGGAAAACTGGACAGTCACATGCGAAAGAATGAAAGTAGACCATTATCTTACACCATACACAAAAATTAACGCAAAATAGATTAAAGACTTGAATGTAAGACTTGAAACCATAAAACCCCTGGAAGAAAACATAGGCATTAAACTCTTTGACATCATCTTAGCAGTATGTTTTTGAGTAATGTGTCTCCTGAGACAAGGAAAACAAAAGAAAAATAAATAAATGGGAGTACATCAAACTAAAAAGCTTCTGCGCAACAAAAGAAACCATCAACAGTATGAAAAGATAATCCAACAACTGGGAGAAAATACTTGCAAATCATATATCTGATAAGGGGTTACTTTCCAAAATATGTAAAGAACTCCGCAACAACAAAAACAAACAACTCCATCAAAAAATGGGCAAAGGATCTGAATATTTTCCCAAAGAAGATTTACAGATGGCAAACAGGCACATGAAAAGTTGTTCAACATCACTATCAGGGAAATGCAAACCCAAACTACAATGAGATACCACTTCACACCCAACAAATGGTATTATTGAAAAGAGAAGAAATCACCACGGTGGAGAGGATGTGGAGGATAGGGGACCCTCATACACTGCTCAGGGGAATGCAAACTGGTGTAGCCATTATGGATAACAGTATGGAGATTTCTCAAAAAATTGAAAATAGAGCTACCATATGATCAGCTATTCTACTTCTTGGTATTTATCCAAAGAACATGAAAACACTAATTTGAAAAGATATATGCACCCCTATGTTCATTGCAGCATTATTCATAATAGCCAAAACTTGGAAGCAACCTAAGTGCCCATCAGCAGGTGAAAGAATAAAAAATAAGGGGTATTTATATGATATGGAGTACTACTCAGCCATAAAAAAGATTAAATCTTGACATTTGCAACAACATGAATGGACACTGAGGGTATTACGCTTAGTGAAATGTCAGACAGAGAAAGACAATACCATATGATTTCACGTATGGGCAAGATAAACAAGCAAACACATAGATATGGAGAAGAGATTGTTGGTTACCAGAGGGGACAGGCAGAGTAGGAGGGTGAAATGGGTAAAGGGTCATGTATGTGTGGTGACAGATGGAAAATAGACTTTTGGTGGTGAACACAATGCAGCCTATACAGAAGCCAAAATATAATGATGTACCACTTTAATTTTATACGATTTTATAAACCAATGTGACCTCAATAAAATAATAGTGATAAAAATAATTGGCATTCTCTTACTGTTAGAAAAAATATTTGTTGAATGAATCAATGAATGTCACTGTTATTCAAAGACCCTTAGAGGTTACTCACTGGCTAACAAATTGCCTTTAGACTTAGCATTGTAGAGTCTCCTTAGTGTGTTTCTGGTGTACTTTTCCAAAAGAATTCTTTATTTCCTTTCAAGAACCTCCTAGATTGTCACACGCATCATTAGTCTGTCCTATTTTATTGCTGAGTTGTAGTCCATTGTGTGAATATACCATGGTTTGTTTATCTATTTTCCTGTTGACGCCTATTTGGGACATTTCCCAATAGGGGAAATGTTTTTGGCTGTTTTGAATAAAGCTGCTATGAACATTTGTGTGTGAGACACTTTGTGGACATATGCATTAATTTTGGGAGTATAAGACTAGGAGTGGAATTGCTGGGTCACAGGGTAGGTGTATGCTTCATTTTTGAGATATTGCCAGTTTTACAAATTGTTTTACCATTTTGTATCCCCACTAGCAATATAACAGCATTTTATTTGCTCCACATTCTTGCTAACATTTTGTATTGTCAATCTTAAATTTTAGCTATTGTAATGGATATGTAGTGATAGCTCATCGTGGTTTTAATTTTCATTTCTTTAATAAGTAATGCTTTGAGCAACTTTCCATATGCTTATTGTCCATTTGAATATCTTCTGAAATATCTCTTTATACCTTTGTCCCATTAAAATTTTCTTAGTCTGTTATTAATTTATTGGTAGGAGTTCTGTATATAATGTAGATATGAGTCCTTTGACATATGTGTTGTATTTTCTTTTTGTTTGTGGTTTTCCTTTATACTTTTTAATGATGTATTCCAAAGAGCATAAATTTGTAGTATTGATCAAATCGAATTTACAGTATTTTTCTTTTATGATTATTACCTTTTATGTTTAAAAAATTCTTTTTACTCTAAGGTCTTGGAGATATTTTTCTATTTTCTTCTCTAAACTTAACTTTTACATTTAAGTCTCTGATCCATCATGAATTAATTGTGCATGGTATGAAATAGGGGCTGAGGATCATTTTTGTTTATATATAGAAATTTAGGTATTCGAGAATCACTTCTTGAAAATAATTCAAGCACTGAATTGCTTTAGCACCTTTGCAAAAGAATCAATTGACCCTCTGCATATGGGTCTCTTTCTGGACACTATACTCTGCTTCATTAATCTATTCACCTGTCCTTCACTACTACACTGTTTTAATTTCTGTAACTTTATGTAGTTCTTGGAACGAGGTATACAAGTCCTCCAACTTTCTTCTTTTTCAAAATGGTTTTGGTTATTCTAGGGCATTTTCATTTCCATATAAATTTAAGAGTCCTCTTGTCAATTAATACCAACATGTCTGCTGGTATTTTCACTGGTGTTGAATTGAATCCATAGATTATTAAGACAGACTTAACAATTTAACAATACTTACTTTTCCAATCCATGAACATGATGTGTCTTTCCATTTGTTTAGATTTTCTTAAATGTTCTTTAGTCATATTTTATAGTTTTCAGCATAGAGGTCATACATAAATTTTGTTAAATTAATTCCTAGATATTTTATTTTTTTGCTAGTATAAATGGTATTTTAAAATTTCATTTTGTAATTGTTTTTTGCCACTATGTAGAAATACTGTTAATTTATATGTTAACTATGTATTCGAGGACCATATTAATTAACTTATAAATTCTAGCAGTTTCTAGATTTGTTTGTATTTTCTATATACACTTACATCATCTGTAAATAAAGATGGTTTTATATCTTCCATTCCAATATTTACTTCTCTTTATGCAAACAAAACAGGGAGAATGAGTTTATACTGGGAATCTTATCTGAGAGCATTTAGTTGTGAGCACTGAGCAGCTGGAAATTCAGTTATGAGCAGAGTTCAGAGAGGTGTGAGTGGAGGGCAGAGGCAGTTAATGAGAATTTAGGATTACAGCCATGAACTGCATAAAGATGTTTTGGTCAAGAATGGACCGCATATACAATGATTGTCCCATAAGATTAGTACCATATATCCTAAGTGTGTAGTAGGCTATACCGTCTAGATTTGTGTAAGTACCCTCTATAATGTTTGCATGATGACAAAATTGCCTATCAATGCATTTCTCAGAATGTACCCCCACCGTTAAGCAACACCTGACTGTGTATGCTTGCCATTTAGGCTAATACATTGTAGACACTGAATTATGTTATCCTTCTTTGAGAGAGTTTAGAAATTCAACACTTTTAATTATTGAGGCTGGAACATCTCAGACAGTGTTGAATAGAACTTGTGAAGTGGATATTCCTGACTTCTTGTTGACCTTAGGATGAAAGCATTCAGTATTTCACTATTGAGTTTGATGTTAGCTGTAGGTTTTTCATAGATATCCTTTCTCAGATTTAGGATGTTCCTTTTTAGGGTATGGATTTCTATTCCCACTTGCTGAGATTTGTTTTATCATGAGTAGGTATTGACTTTTATCAAATACTCTTTCTGCATCTATTGAGATGATTATATGGTTGTATTCTTTTATTTTAGTAATGTGGTGAATGATAGTGATTGATATTGTGACTGTTGATCCATATTCCACTTTTCCTACCATATCTTGGATTAATTGAGTGTTTAAAATTCCATTTTAGATTATTTATTGGAATTGGGTATACCTCTCTCTATTATTTTTATTGTATTACTTATTTTATTTGTATTATTGTATTATGGTTGATTGTGCTGCCATTTTATATGTTTTACTTTTACATATATTTAAAAATCCACTGTAAATTATTTGTCGATTGGTTTAAATAGTCAAAGTAATTTGACTTCTTGAAAAATTTACAGAAATTTAGAAAATAGCCTTTTATATACACCTACATATTTATTTTTTTCCAGTCTTCTGCATTTCTTCCTGCAGATCTGAGCTTTCATCTGGAATCATGTATCCCTCCTTCCCCTCATTTTTTTGTAATGTAAACTTATTGGTGAGAAATTCTTTCACCTTTTGTTTGTCTGAAATCTTCTTTCTTTTCTTTTTGAAGAATATTTTTGCTAGATATAGAATACTCAATTGACAGGTTTTCTTTCAGTATTTTAATGTCATTTCATTGTCTTTTGACTTCCATTATTTTAAAAAACAAGTCTGTTGTCATTATTTTTGTACTTTTGAAAGCAATATGGCTTTTATCTTGGTTGCTTCTAAACTTTTTCTTTGTCTTTGGTTTCAGTAGTTTGAGTACAATATGCCTAGCTGTGGTATATTTTGTATTCATATTACTCATGTTTTCCTGAACTTTTTTGTTTTGTGGAGTCATGTATATTATCAAATTAGGAAAAATTTCACCTATTATCTTTTAACATATTTTCCATCCCAGTTCTCACTCAACTCACCTTTTAAAACTCTGATTACACCTTTGTTGGACTATTTAACAAAGATTTTGTTTTGTCCTAAAGATTTTGGTTACTATGTTGTTTTTGATTTTTTTCTATCTATATTTTGGTATGGATATTTTCTATTGATCTTTTTTGCTTTCAGTGATGCTTTCTTTGGCTTTGTCCAGTCTGCTATTAAGCCAACCCAGTGCATTCTTTATTTACAATATTATATTTTTCAATTTTGAATTTCTTTTGAAATTTTCCTTTAGATATTTTTATTTTTTTATAGGTGTTGAAATTTGCCATCTGTAGGTAGATTTTTTATTTCTCTTATCTAAATTTAAATAAACAAATATCATAGTTATTTTAAAGTCTTTGTCCACTAATTGTGACATTCAGGTCACATGTGGATCTGCTTTTGCTGAATATTTTTTCTTCTTGATTATGGGTGATGTTTTCTTGTTTCTTTCTATTTCTAGTAATTTTTGATATTATGATGTTGATGTTGTGAATATATTGTAGAGATAGTAGAGTATGTCATTTTTCTTTAAAGGGTGTTGAATTTTGTTTGGGATCCACATCACTATACTTAGTTTGGAAATTGACCTTAGGGAGAAAGTTAGATTGAATGTTGGCAGTTAATTTACTAGCAGATCACATGATCCTATTGAGACTTGGAATAGCCTTTGCTATGGTGGATCTATTTCATTTTTGTCCTTAGCCTGAGGGCTTAGTCCTCACTCCTAGGATATGGAGTTCAGAGATTTCATCTTAATGTTTGGTTTGTTCACCAAAGCCTCTGCATTTTCACTGAGTCAGAATTCTAACATCTCCCTAGTCCTGCTCATCCTCTGTGATCTCTTTTCAGGTCTTAGTCCCCCAATAGCTATTGTCTCCTAGACCTATGGAGTCTTGCTACACTCATACAAAATTTATGATTCAGCTAAGAACTCAAGGGAGTCTCTTATGCAGATGCCTGAGGGTCATTTTCTTTGGCTTCATCCTCTCCATACCTTACCCCACAAATTCCAGGTGTCTTAGCATCCTTGAACGCTGATCTTTCTTTATTCCACTAATAGAGACTGCTGCCATTTGCATGGGAGCCACTTCACTATGCTTAGTTTGGAAATTGACCTTAGGGAGAAAGTTAGGTTGAATCTGGCAGTTATCCTGTTTTCTTACCTTCTCTCAAGAACTTCATTCCTGTTTTGTCTGCTTCCCAAAGCTTGAAAATATTTGCTTTATATATGTTTTCCAGTCTTATAGTTGTTTATGATCAGAGAGTAAGTATGACAACAGCTACTCTTTTCCATCCGAAATCAGAACTCTCTTTGCTTACTTTTTAACTGCTTCTTCTTTGCATTTGAGCCAAGGTGAAGGCCATATGGGTTCGTGTACTAGGACAGATTGAAAACCAGCAGAGTTAAACTAGCTCTGTGACCTTGGGCAAGTGGCTTTACTTCTTTGGATCTCCTTAGTGTCTTTATCTGAAAGACAAAGGTAAATGTTAGTTCTGTGGATCCATAAGTTTCTGGCATTGGAATCACTTGGGAAGATTAAAAAAAATACAGATACTGTAGTCATACCCATAGAGAATATGATTCAGAAGGTCTGGGTGGAGCTTCCCAAAGTGTGGTCTCCAGCTTAGCAGCAGCAGCATCACCGGGAAATTTATTAGAAATACAAATTCTCAATCCTCGTGCAATCAGAAGCTCTGGGGTGCAGCCCAGCACTTTGTCTTCACAAACTTCCTAGGTCATTCTGATGCAGGCTAAAGTTTGAAAACCATCCCTCTGTCTACTGGTTCACAACTAATCTGGATTATATTGGGGTCCTGGGCCATGAAATCATTATAGTATCCAATCTCTCTTAGCCAAATGAAATTCAAAGTAATAGCTTAATATTTGAAATGACACAAAAATTGTATATATTCTGAAATTAAAGTAGTTTTTAGCTTTTTTTTTATTGAAAAATTGTGGAGATGTTTTCCAAAATCTTTTTGGTGCCGTGATTTACTGGTGCCTAAGCTCATGTTTCGTCTGCTTTTTCATTATTTCCAGCCCAGCCAAAAGTAATGAAACCTGGTCAACATATGAGTCAGGAGCTGTCTTACTCCTAATTCCAGGCAAAGAGAGGAATAAGGTGGTGGAGACTCCCCTGTTGCATGGTGTAGTGGCAGCAACACATTGGAGGGGAACTCCTGGACCAGGGACATCAGCAGCATGGGGAAGCCTACAGCTATAAACGTGACTGTCCATTGGGAACCAGGGCTCCTGAGAGCATGTGCCATGCACCTGTGTGTACAAGCAAGATACTGCTGATCAGGGGTGGGGTCAGGGAGAGTGCTGGCAGAGACAGTAGGAGAGATCCCAGGATAGGCAGGGCAAGGACACAATGGCTTCAGGCAGTGGACTCTGAGCAGTTATCTGTGCTTGGAGCAGGAGATGCTTCTCTAAATAACTGGCCAGGCCCCTGGTAATTAGAGGGAGGCTTGGTCTGAGCTGGTCTTTGCTGGAGGAGATCCAACTTCAGCTGGGACTGGTGTCAGGCTGCTTACCCTGAGCTGTCCATGAGCTGGGGGCAGCTTTGGGCTAAACTCTCACAACTGAAAACTTTTTAGCATGGTGATGAAGAAAGGGCGGCCAAGGGGCAAGACTCTATGTATTTGGTGTGGAATTTGAGTGGAATTTGCTTAAACGTATTGAAAACTCTCATTTTATGGTTTGGAATGAGAATGGAGCCCCATGACTGCCTGGGATTGTTATACCTGCGTTTTGTTCTTTTTTCCGATGAAGGCTTTAGCTCTGGACTGTAGTTCCTATTCCAAAACGGCTATGCATTTTGATGCTAAAGGCTGTCCTTCCAAAGTCTCTGCCCTGGACTTTTTCCAAGCTGTTTCAAATACATTAGGTCCTTCTGAAAAGCTCCAGAATGCATGGCTGGGTACAGAGGTGGAAGGGTCATGAACTTTGAAAGCTGCAGTCAAAAGATCAAGGATGGTAGTATCATCTTTTCACCGTGGAACTTTTGAGAAACCGAAGATACAAACATATAATGGTCAGACTATATATTAAAACAGAATTCTTACCCACAACCTCTGCAACAAGCAGCCCAGGAAGCAAAACTTCAGCCTCTGCAATAATCAGCCCAGAATGTGTAGGACTCATTGACTGCCAGCTTCCCTAATTTTTGCCCTCACTTCCAACCTGGGACCAATCAGAGAGAACCAAATATTCTGCCCAAACCAATCACAAAGGATGCCCCATTTCTAGTTAGCCTGCCTCTAGCTTCCCCATGTCAACAGCCTCGAATCAAAGCACATCTGGAGTCTTCCCCTTTCTTCCCATGCCTCCGCCTGATTATGAGTCTCCACCAAGAGCAAGTGACAGTGGCTGACCCTCATGGTATACAAAGCCTTGAATATATAGCCTTTTCTTGTTCTCATTTGGTGGTTTTTGTTTATTCTACACTTGGGACAAGTCACTTAGCCCTCTTTTTCTTATTTACAGACAGTATGTACATGATCTCATAAGATTGTGAGCATTGATTGATACTGAGTGTTAAGATGCTTTTTATTTTTTTAAAAAAGAACTACTTTATTGAGGTATGATTGACATACAAAAAGCTGTGTGTATATATATAAATACAAATATATAAATAAATATATATTTAATGTATACAGCTTGATGAGTTTGGAGATAAATATATTACACCCATGAAACCATCACTACCATCAATGCCATAAACATATGCATCACCTCCAAAAGTTTCCTCCCAAAGTCTTTATTTTCATTTTTTTTTGTGATAAGAACACTTAATGTAAGATCTACCCTCTTAGCAAATTTTTAAATATACAATATAATATTGTTAACTATAGGCAAAAAAGGAAGAAACCCTTTGAAGTTTAGGCTAAGGACTTTTCGGAGGACACATCTGTGAGAATCCTCCATGTGTACATTCCTTCTATCTCTAATGGGATGAAAAATGAATAAGAAGCTTATGAAACACTCAGGTAGCCTTCCTGTCTTTTTGAGCGAACACTATGCCACAGACATAATAAGGGGAAGAAAAGCCTGAGAAAGATGAAATAAAATTTGTCTTGAATTGAGTATGACTTTCTCATAAAGAATGATCTGCATATGTATCTGAATTCATTCTCCAAAAAAAAGATGCTTTGTAAACTGTAATATGAGGGACATGCATATCTTATCTCAATAGTGGGACCTGCCCTCTGGCAGAGGAGAAGCAGCTATGGGAGGGCATGTGGACAAAGGTCACTTCTCCCCATGGTAGTCTTCTGAGACTTGGTAAGAGGTGCCCCGTCCTCAGCCCTTCTCTGGCTGTGCCTGTCCCCAGGGGGTGAACGGATCCAAGGGGATATGTCCAGCCTGAGCCTATGTACCTCCTCTGGGCTTTCATTTCAGTGTGCGGATACCAGAATTCTCTGCCCAAATACCCTGTACCTGGTTATAAGGCCCTTCCCAAGGCCCATCCCCCAAAGGCAAACCACACAGCTGATCGTTCACCCCTAGACCAAAGGGCTGGCCCAGGGGGTGGCTAAGTGCAGGAGTATGGACGGAGCTTGGATGTGAATTATGTGCATACTGTGGAGTGGGACAGAACTGGGAGGGACCAGTGGAGGGGGCAAGCTGTGGCTGTGGGCAGGGGTCTGGGGCCAGGGAGAGCCTTCCTTTAGTATCCTGTTCTGGCGTGAAACTCCTGGAATTCCGAGATTTCGAAGTTTGAACCTGGACTTCTAGTTTTTTGTAAAGGTATATTTGTTAAGGTAGGAAGAAATAAATATTTAACATTTTGTTAGCTTGATTGTTTTTTTTTTTGAGGAGGATTGGCTCTGAGCTAACATTTGTTGCCAATGGTCCTCTTTATTTATTTTTTCTCCCCAAAGCCCCAGTACACAGTTGTATATCCTGGCAAGGTCATTCTAGTTCTTCTATGTGGGATGCCACCACATCATGGTCTGATGAGCCATATGTAGATCTGCGCCCAGGATACAAACAGACAAACCTGGGCCGCCAAAGTGGAGCAAGTGAACTTAACCACTCAGCCATGGCACCAGCCCCTAGCTTGATTTTTAACCTGTAAATATTTAGAGAATCCTTCCCCAAGCCTCTCAAATATTAAGGGTGGGCCAGCCTGTCTCCCTGTTCCACAGTTCAGTGGCTAGCTCTGATCCAGGGCTGCGTGGGTGTGTTGACTAGTATGCACCTGGGGGCGGGTCTAGGAAAGGAATTTTTATTTGTTTCCCTTTTCCCCACACCCTACTTCTGTGCGTCTTATCTCTCTGGGTAACCATTCTAACCTGCTTAATGCGTATTTTATGTTCCTTTATTTTCTTTCTAAATGTGCTTTTTTTCTGATTTGTTGCATGTAATTTTAATATATATAAGTAATATTGTGTTTCATATCTCATTGTCTTTCTTACTTTTCTCACTCAGCCCTAGAGCTCTAGGCGCTATTGCTTATAACTAACCCTTTGCTTCTAACTGCTGCAAAGTCTCCACTGCAATTTATCTATTTATTTACCCAGTGGTGGTTGTAAGGAGGTATCTCATTGTTTAATTTGCACTTCTCTGATTAGTAATTGGTCTGAGCATCACTTCACAAGCTTGTCGGGCACTTCAGGTTTTTCTCTTCTGTACAATGTTTGTTCTGTATACCTTGCTCATTTTTTTCTGTTGATGTTGATATCGATATCTTTCTACTTGTTGATTTGCAGGAGTTTCTAATATGTGCTAATTAGATATCTTCTTCCATTCTGTTTCTATTAACTCTATCCCTGGTGTCTTTTAATGAACAAAATCCTAATTTTTGATATAATTAAATTCACCAATTTATTTTACATTGTAGTTTCTCACCTTCAGATAAGTTATTTTCCTACTTTTTTTCTAACTAGAGGGGATCTATAATGGTAGAGATGTCATCATTTTTGTTGTTATTTTTGGTGAGGAAGATTGGCTCTGAGCTAACATCTGTTGACAGCCTTCCTCTTTTTGCTTGAGGAAGATTGTCCTTGAGCTGACATCTGTACCAATCTTCCTCTATTTTGTATGTGAGATGCCACCACACCATGGCTTGATGAGCAGTGTGTAGGTGTGTGCCTGTGCTCCAAACCCGCAAACCCCAGGCTACAGAAACTGAGCATGGGAACTTAACCACTATGCCATCAGGCTGACCCCGAGATGTCTTCTCTTGCTGGAGAAAGTTTAGGACAAAATGGGTAGAGTAGCCACTTGGGAATGGTTCTTTCAATATCAGTTCCATTCTCCTAGTCAGGTTAAAAACTAAAAATTGTGTATCCTAGATTCCCTTGTAGCTAGAGCACTGGGGTGTGAATTGATTTCTACTAATTTATGTGATTTTTGTGAGATTTGAAAAGTGGGAGTGAGCTGATTCTCACATTTCAGTGTATATCAGAATCATATGAGTGCTCATTAAAACACAGATTGCTGAGTCTCACCCAGTAATTCTATAGGTCGGGAGATGGGACCCCAAAATTTGCATTTCTAACAAGTTTCCAGGTGATGCTCACCCTGAGTTCCTGTTATTTGCCTGTTTCATGAGTGTGAGAGGCAATTTTCATGGTGGTAGCAGTGACAGTGGCAGCAGGAGCTTTCTGACCTCAAGATCATATCTATTGTGGAGTCTCTTTGGCGGCTCCCTCACTCCTCCAGTCATTCAAAAATCTGTACATAGGTTATTCCTGTATTAAATCCCTTTCTGCTTGAGAAAACTAGAGTTATTTCTGTTTCTGATAATAAACCACTGCTTGATACAATAGTATACCAAAAATAGCTATAATTGACAAGAGGATGTCCATAAATCCATTGCCCAATATCAGGCTGCTGAGTCTAAAACAGGTGTCCTTGATATTGTTATAAGCAAGGGGAGCAGAGAGAAACTTTGTTCCATGGCTGTTGGATTTGCTCAGTGAGGTTGGCAGGAGACCTTTAGTTATTTAAGCAGGACAAGGGATTTTGCAGCAATTTGTAATCTAGGGGGACAAATCATCCTGGTTTCTCTGGGACTGAAGAGAGTCCTACTATGTGGGACCTTCAGTGCTAAAACTGAGAGAGTGCCAGACAACCTTGGCCAAGTTGGTCACTCTAGTGTAATCTTTCCTCAGTCATCTTGAAGAAGTTGCCTATAAAGGGGAAGAGGCTAGAGCAGATGGTAGTAGGTGTGGATCTGAGAAATTATTTTCAGGAGGTAGTTGAAATTGGAAGAGCCTAATTAGGGCAGGCTCAATAGCCTGTTCAAAGGGATTGTCAGCCTAAATTTAGCCAAAGGAATAATGTGTGAGAGCCAAGAGTGTGGGCACTGGAGTCACTTAGACTTGGGTTTGAATCCCAGTGTCTTTGTTTACCAGCTATGTGACCTTGAGCAAGTTACTAAACCAAGTTTCCATATCTGTAAAATGGGGGTAACAACAGTATCCCCTTGTTGTGAGGTGTAATTGAAATAATGCGTATGCTGTGTTGCATGGCTCAGAGTAAGCATTTGAAAACATGTTAGTGGCTATTATTATTATTATTATTACTAAGGAAATTACATAAAAGGACTGGGTAGAAGTTCTTGGGCATGAATAAGTAGAGGAGAGTGAAAGAAGAGAGGAAGAAGTCTGGATGAGAAGGGGCTGTGTAACGCTTCTTGGTGACTTTTAAAGTCACCTCTCTTTGCTTTGTGTACTCCCAAAGGAAAAAAAGTAAGAATCGGGTTGAGTAATATTTTCTATATAGAAAGTAGTAAAACAATGAATGAATTTTACATCAATGCTGAAAGTTTAAAATTTTTGTTAAATTACAATTAAGATAGTAAAGGTGTACCAAAGAACTCAGGATAGAGAAAATGGATCTCAAATGAAAGAAAACATGAACTTGAAATCATTTGGTTTCAAACAGAAATGAGAGTAGAAAGGGAGAAGGGAGGAAGAAGGAAGAAGTGGAGGAGGCATTCATTCAACCACGTAGAGAAGTGACTGCCATCATAGTTGGGCAACTATTCAGAGGGCTTCCATATGGTGTTTATAACAACCTACTTTTAAACCTACGATAGAATAATAATAACATTTGCATCAAAACATTTTTCTCCTCAGTGTTTTCTGCACAGCAGCCTTTACTTCCTTATTCCTCAAGCTGTAGATTAAAGGGTTCAGCATGGGGATAATTGTGGTGTAGAACACGGAGGCCACATTCTCTTGGGCCAGGGAACTGGCTGTGGAGGGTTTTAAGTACATGAATGCAGTAGATCCATAGAATATCCCCACTGCTATAACATGGGAGCTGCAGGTGCTGAAGGCTTTGGCCTTTCCCTCTGTGGTGCTGATGTGGAGGATGCTGGAGAGGATGAAGACATAGGAAACAAGGACTGTTAAGCTGGTGACTATAATGTCAAATCCAGCCAAAAAGAAGACTACCATCTCAATGTCATAGGTGCTAGAGCAAGAGAGCTTCATGAGGGGGAGGATGTCACAGAAGTAATGACTGATGAAGAGCTCACAATAGGATAGTTTTAACATGAGGCCAGTCTCTATTGCTGAGCCAATGAACCCTATGGCATAGACTGCAGTCACCAGCAGGGCACAGACTTGATGAGACATGATAATGTTGTAAAGCAAAGGGCTGCAGATGGCGACATAGCGGTCATAGGCCATCACCGTCAGCATGTAACACTCGGCAATGACAAACACAAGGAAGAAGTAGAGCTGTGACATGCACCCTGCATAGGAGATGATGTTCTTCTCTGACACAAAGTTCACCAGCATTTTAGGCGTAATGACAGAGGAGTAGCAGAGATCCACAAGTGACAGATTGCTGAGGAAGTAGTACATGGGGGTGTGAAGCTGAGCATTCAGACAAATCAGTGTGAACATGCCCAGGTTCCCTATCATGGTGACTGAGTAGATCCCAAGGAAGAGGAGGAAGAGGGGAAGCTGGAGCTCTGGCCGATTTGTTAATCCCCCAAGAATGAACTCTGTCACTGTAGAGTGATTTTCTGCAGCCATTTTCCTCAGGTTGGGACCCTGCAGGATGGGAGAGAAGAACCCCATGAAAAGCTGCATCTTGGACTTTGTGGTGAAGGTAATTTTGAGAACTTGGGGCCAGCTGAGAGATCCTTGGCTCTTTCCTGATGCATCTTTCCCTTATCCTGCTGTTTGCTGGGAGGAAGACCAGACCCTGGGTGTTTCAAAGATATGGAGATGAGAGGAAAAGGGGGCAAGATCTGGAATTTTTATCATTTTTATGTTTCTCAAATATCCTAGAGCAGTGGTTCTTAAAGTGTAGTCCCTGGAGCAGCAGCACCAGCATCACATGGAGACATTCAAGATGCAAACTCTCAGGCCTCATCCCAGATCTACCAAATCAGGAACTCTGGGGATGGGGCCCAGCAATCTGCGTTTAACACTCTCTCCAGGTGATGCTGATGCGGGTGATGATTGAGAACCCCTAGCCTATAAGGAACAAGTAGTATATTTCATATTTTGTAGTTTGAGATGTAATTTTACTTCAGAAATGAAATTTCCCTGTCATCTATGCAATTCCTGAATATGCACTGATTGTGAACACATAAATACCTATCTCAAATCAATGTGAGGGCGATATGGTAGTTACAACTGTATCGAGTACAAGTCAATTTCTGTATCTGAAAGATGAAGAAATTAGTAATATCAATTCCAAAAATGATTGTCAAAATTACATGGCATAATGCATATCTAGAAGTTTTTTTTCAAGCACTGTGTTCCTATAAAAATGTGAGCTGTCGTTGGGTGTCTGGAAGTTTTTCTTACTTTTTCGCTGGACTTGAGGTCCTAATACAGTGGTTCTCAACATTGGCTGTATATTATAATCACCTGAAGTATTTAAATACATTGATGCCTGGGTTCCACCCACAGAGGTTCTGATGTAATTGATCTTTGGTGCAGCCTGGGCCCTGGCATATGGTATACCCAGAGTAAGTGTTCAATAACTATTTTGATTATTATTATTATCACTTACAGATGATAATATCAAACCATGGCTCCATTATCTCCCTAATGGCAAAGAACTCAAATTATAGATGCGTCTCCCAGAAGCATGCTTCAATATTCTCGGATGTGATACCTATAGACTTCCCTTCTCTAAGATGTACTTCTTAAGCTAAAAACCTTAAGGTTTTGCTATTTTAATTGCTTCCTTATTTAATTACTAATTTTTGTTTAATGCTCTTCAAAGGTAAATCTCATGAACTCCTTTTAAAGTTTTTGGATTTGAGGAGAAATGTCTTTATACTAGTGTTTTTATTCCCATTTTCATATTGAGAAAACTGAAGTGTTAGACACCAAGTGACTTGCTAAAGGAGCACTTAGGGTCTTGCTTTACACCTGTGCTGTGAATCATGTTTTTCTCTCCCAGATGTGTTAATTTTCCTTTTATTGGAAGAACCATCTTGCAGCTTGGGAAACTTAGAATCTAATGCTAGCATTATAATACTTTACAACCAACAACCCTACCACCCAGGTCTTATCCCAATATCCTGTGCATGATGTTGTACCAAATTTTGGCAAAATTGTTACCAGTGGGAGAAACTGCATAAAGGGTACACAGGATCTCCCTACATTATTTCTTAGAACTGCAAGTGAATCTGCAATTATCTAAAAATAAAAAGTTTAATTTAAAAACCTTCATTAACAATATTGTCATAGATAATATATTACTGAATGTATTCTTGAAAAGTACATGTTCTTATGAACGTATTTCCCTCATGAATGAGAATATTTGAGTAAAGACTTATCAGTCTACGTTCTTATGTCCTTCAACTTCCTACCATTCTACATTGTCAGTCTACAGGTACAGCAGCTGGGTGACAAATTTAACATTGCTTATAAATACCATTCCTTTACTGAAATTATATGGTTTGTTTTAGTAAAATATTTTAATTTGTTTTAAAAGTCTTTTTATATAAACATCTAAAGCCGAGCTGACTATGCCTAATGGTGAATAACTAATGATGAGTAACAATCATAGTGGTAGTAACTGATGATGATGTCGATGGTAATGACTGAGGTGATTGTGGTGGTGATGATGATGATGGTGGTGGTAGGTTAGTTTGTGCACAGCATATTAAAAAGAGGAATGCTATATTATTTTTTCCATTCTCTAGGAAATGGAAGCCGTAAAAGTTAAATAAGTTACCCAAAGTCATACAACTAGCAAGAGGCAGGACTGAGCCTAAAATGCAGGACTTCTGACCACCAGTTTGTTTTCTTTCCACTAAACAATATTGTTTTGCTGTAGCTTATCTTTGTGTAGCATTTTATTATTATTTAGTAAACTTAACTTATTGACTTTTTAGAGATAGAAGATAGAATCTATTGCTTTTTTAAGTGCATTTAAAAAATTACAAAGACAATATACAAGCATTGTAGAAAATTTGAAATACAAATAAAGTAAAATATCAATTTTCCTGCTACTTGGAGACTACCACTGGTAATGGCTATCTTTCTAGATTTTTTCTATGCCTATATGTACTTATATGGGTATAAGTATATATGTACTTTTTAAAAAACATTATCTAACCTGATTTTTTAATGTAGCCCTTTAAAATACATTGTCTCATTGATTCCTATAATAATAATAACAACTCTAGCACTAACTGTATTTCTTTTCCTTAGATACAAGAGCCTTTAAATCCTTAGGATGTGGTGTGAGGACAAGAAAATCTGCATTGCCTTGTAAACCTTATATGTTAAATTATTGGTGGTGAGATATTTAACTTTGTAATAACTACTATTGGAGGTAGCTAAGGTTTTTTGAATACTATTTCCATTTAGTACAAAGGAGAAATTTTCTTCTAGGTGACAATAGATTAAAAAAGCATTATATTCCCACTTGTGCCCAATTTACACCTCTTAAAGCAATAAGAAACATAGGCTACCTTGAATTACTATTACCAGAAATCAAAGTGCTTTACGAGGTAGTGCAGAATGAACACCATTCACTCAGCAGAGTGCAGATGGGAAAATTTTCGAAATCATTGATTGAAAGTTTTACTCCCATAATGATCTAATAAGATAGGCAAACATGACCCACATATTTGACATCAGTTACTGGAATAACTACCTCTTGTTTTATCAGACCATCAGATGCTCAGGGTTGCTGCTGATGAGAACACAGCACACAAAGAAAAAACACTTAGAGATGAAGGTAAACATATGGTTGGAAATAGCCTTCATTAGAGACACAAGTCATGTAAGAAATATTTTTTCTCATGCAATTGGTTTAAATCTGAAATTAAATACCTGTGCTGAGGAAAAATGGCATACAGTCTCCTGGGAAATGTAGGAGATTCCTTGGTTTCAACAATCAGGAAATAAGTATCAGTAAATGAGAAAATCATACAGATTTATATCTGATTCCAAATTTACTCAAAGAGGCGTGGATAGCATGAAAAACAAGTCACTGAGACTAGGAGACTGGGGGTCTGTTTACATATGTGTATGAGCAGACCCTCTCCTGGGATGCAGTCACTTGAGAGACACTTACATCACCTTCATTTTCTAATTTTCAAAATAATTTGGTTTCTTGTTATCCTCCAAAGGTGATCAGTTATTTTTCTTTAGTATCTTTATACTCTCATCAATTTAAATATATTTTATGTGTTTCAGTCCATTGTAATTATTATCCCCTTATTGCTCAAAATTTCCTATCTTTGGTCTGTGGAATTCTCTTTAGTTTATCTCTTGAGTCATTCTGACACAGTGCTATTAGTCTCTAATACCTTCCTTGCTATCTGATATGACAAGATGTTCTGAGCTCATCTCATACATTTTATTCTTCAGACCAGGAATCAACCATTTCTCCAAGAAACTTGATTTCTTTTAGTGCTGAATGATGTTTCAAGGCCAAAAATTAGATGCTACAAAGGCTCATTGTTTTGGGATTAGTTATTGTTTCTAAATCTATTCAAAAAGAACTAGGAAATTTGGCCTACCTGGTTTTTACAGTATCTCTTTTTAATTAGAATAGAACAATAATTGTACTAGGACATTTTGATATTCACTCGGGCAATTTTCTTTGGTGTGATGTTTCTTTTCAATGTATCACTTGAAATCTTTTTTTTTTTTAACACTAGGAAATTTTCCTTGCATTGTAGTTTTTATTTTTTATTCTGTTCCTTGATTTGGTTTCTTCCTTTGGGTCTCCTATTTAGAGTAGATCTTCTTTGCGTTGTAGCTACATCTATTACTTTCCCGTTAATTCTTTTCATTTATTTTTTTCTTTTTACTTTTATCCCTCTTTTTTGCCCTTTATTTCTAAGGTATTATCTGTTGTGTTTTCTTGCTCTTCTGTTACTTCTAATTCAATCTCAATTTCCTAAATTATTTTTTCTTTTAGTTGTAATAATTTCCAGAGTTCTATTGCTCAATCTATGGGTTTTTCTAATTCAGAGTTTTGTTGTACTTTCATACCTTGTATTATTTTGAAAATGTGTTTTATCTCATTTTGAAATAATGTAATAATATTCATTTATTTGTGGAAATGTGCTAGGGACTGAATTGTGTCCCTACCATAAGCCATCCAACATAAGCAATTAAAAAACTGGACAAAATATATAAAATAATTGTTTTTAGACATTGGACAGGTGTTGCTGAATTATTGTCTGAGACAGAAGAGGAACAAATGAGGCGATCCCTGTATTAGCCCTGACTTTTTGTATGGAGATACTTTTTAGATCATGAACCAAAGAAGGTATATGTAAAGAAAGCACAGCATTGTTGATGAACTGAGACAAAGCAGACAAGAGTTTTGGGAAGTTGAAGTAGCTGGAACATGTAGAGAAGCATACTGAAACCACACAGAAAAAGAAATCCAGAAATCTGCATAGGGGTTCTCCTTGTGTCTTTGTCTGACTACTAAGCTACGCATTTATAAGACAAAACTCCATGAAGCAAGGCAAAGAATAACTACTTGGATACTTTAAGCTAAATAATTTTCACAGCTTACCCAGTACTGTGAGATGTTTGTATTACAACCAGTCAGTAACATAATCTTCTTGCTCACCTGTGGCATTTCATAGATCCCAGAAGATTTATTTCTTAACGTTAGGCTAAATTAGTTCTAGAATAATAGTTATACTTATTATGTACTAACAAAGCTTAAGTCAAGCCTCAAAAACATCAAAGTAATATACAAGTAGCTTAACCGACTGCCATAACAAACTTTAAAATGCTTTAAAGAAATAAAAAGACAGTTAAGAGAGTCAACAATGTCCAGCATACTATCAAAAATTACTAGACATCCAGATTAGCAGGAAGATGTACAAGAAAATCAGGAGAAAAATAAATAGAAATAACAGATCTCATGAAATTAAGGGTTAAGAGTTTTAAACCACCCATTATAAATTTACCCAAGGATTTAAATGAAAATATAGACATAATGAAAAGAAAAATGGAAGATATAAAAAAGAATGAAATAATTCTTTTAAAGATGAAAAATAAAAAATGCAAACGTATTGATTGGACTTAATGGCAGATTAGACATTGAAGACGAAATGGTTAAAGATAGGGCAATAGATATTATTAAAACTAAAGAACACATACACACAAAATGAACAAACTCAGTAACTTGAGGAACAATATCAAGTGGTGTAATGACTATGTAATTAGAGTGCAAGAAGGAAAAGAGGAGACAGAAAAATTATTTGAAGACATAATGGCTAAAATATTTTATACTTGATGCGTGGAGACATAGATGATACGAGAAGTGCAAAAAGTTGATAATTGTTGAGCTGGGTGTTGGGTGCATGAGAACTTAGTAAATTATTAACTGTGTATATGCTTGAAATTTTCATTTATAAAGAATTTAAAAAAATCAAAAGATTAAAAGCAAAAACTTCAAAACTTCTAGAAGAGAAAACAGAAAGTTTTCACGATGTTGACATAGGCAAAGTGATTTTAGACTAGGCACAAAAGCACTCACCGAAGAAGACAAAACTGATAGTTAGACTTAAAATTAAAACTTCTACTCTTTGACATAGATTATTAAAGAATTAACAGACAAGACACAGATTGGGACAAGATATTCTGTGTTGAAGGACTTATATTCAAAACCTATAGAGAACACTTACAAGTCACTAATCAAGAATACAAATAACCAGTGCTGGCCCCGTGGCTGAGGGGTTAGGTTCATGTGTTCCACTTCGGCGGCCCAGGGTTTTGCTGCTTTGAATCCTGGTGACGGACATGGTACCACTCATTAGGCCATGTTGAAGTGGCATCCCACATACCACAACTAGAAGGGCCCACAGCTAAAGTATACAACTATGTACTGGGGGAATTTGGGGAGAAAAAGTAGGAAAAAAAAGAAGATTGGCAACAGTTGTTAGTTCAGGTGCCAATCTTTAAAAAAAACCACAAATAAAAAAATTAAAATTGAACCAAAAATTTGGATAGATACTTAATAAAAGAAGAATTGCAAATAGTCAAGAAACAGATGAAAATTTGCTCAATATCATTAGGCATCAGGTAAATGAAATTAAAAATACACTAACATAATACTATGTGCTCACTAGAGATGTTAAAAAAATCTGACAGCATCAAGTTTTGTTGAGAATGTAGAGCAAGTGGACCTCTCATACATTGCTGTTGGAAATATAAAATTAAACAACTTTGTAAAATCCTTTGGAAGTTTCTTATAAAGTTAAATTTGCGTATGAACAAACAATTCCACTCTTAGGTTTTTATCCAAGGTAAGTGAAAACATCTCTTCACAAAGAATTTTGTACATGAATGCTTCCTTCTATTTTATTAATAATAGCCCAAACTGGAGCCAACCACCACTCCATCAACAAGTGAATGGATAAAAAAATTTGTGGATGTATTAATACAATGGATTATTAGTAATCAATAAAAAATAATGTACTACTGATACACACAACAATATGAATCAATCTCAAAAGCATTGTGGTGAGCGAAAGACATCAGACACAAAAGAGTACATCCTGTACGGTTCTATTTAATGAAATTCTACTACATCAGACAAAAACAATCAATAGTGATAGAAAGCAAGTTAGTGATTGCCTGGGCTCAGGGGTAGAGATGGTTGACTGCAAAGGTGTATAAGGGGACATCTTATGGTAATGCAAATTGCTCATCCATAATAGTTGTATTTAATAATTTATTGTATTTAAATCAGTAAGGTTGATTTAAAATGGAAAAACAGAAATCACTGACAAACAAAAATGTCCAATGTCCAACATCACTGGTAATCAAAGAAATGTGAATTAAATAATGAGATACCATTTTCAGAATCAAATTGGGTTGAGAAGTTTTTGACTGATAAGATCTATTTTTAGCTAGGATGTGGGGAAAATCACTCTCATATATTGATTTAGGAGTATATGTTGGAAAACCTTTTGTGAGTACAATTCAGCAGTATGTATGAAAAGCCTTAATAAAGACCACATCATTAGACACAACAATTTTGCTTTCAGGAATTTATCCTAAAGAAATAATAAGTGATATTTGTAAAAGTCCATATTCTATTTGGCATTGCTTATCATATTGAAAGTTGGACAAAAAATTGTCAAATAATGAAGAATAGGCAGACTTCATTATGGTTCTCCCATCAAAATGATACCACGCACCCATTAAGAATGATATTTAATTTTATTTATTTATATGAAAGATGCTAATGATATCTTTAAAATGAATAAAACGTCAAAATTTTATACACAATATGATCTACATTTGTCAGAAAACAATACTATGCAAATTAAATGCATGCAGAAAATATATGCATTGAAATGTTAACTGATTATTTATAGATTGTGGAAATATGAGTAATTTAAATTTTCTACTTTATGTTTACCAATGTGTCCTAATTTTATGAAATAAATACATATTACTTACAAAATAACTGAAAGTAAAACTAGACATAGCAAATTGACCTTTTTACAACTTGGCTATTCAGTAAATTGAATTTGAGCAAATTGGCCTGTTGGTAAATTAGATTTCATTAACTGATTTTCAGACAACTGGCATGAATCTTTTAAAAGGTAAAATCAACATGATTTAATTTTTAATTTATTTACTTTTTAGGAAGATTAGCCCTGAGCTAACATCTGCCAATCCTCCTCTTTTTGCTGAGGAAGACTGGCCCTGAGCTAACATCTGTGATCATCTTCCTCTACTTTATACGTGGGATGCCTACCACAGCATGGCTTTTGCCAAGCGGGGCCATGTCCGCACCCAGGATCCCAGCCTGTGAACCCTGGGCCTCCGAGGAGTGGAATGTGTGCGCTTAGCCGCTGTGCCACCAGGCTGGCCCCTGATTTAATTATTGATAGAAAGGAGTGAGCAACTGGGAAAATGGTGTCGTATTCTGAGATAGGGTAACATAAGAGAAGGAGAAATTTTGCAGAAAAGATAGTACTAAAATAAGTCTTCAATATATTGAGTTTCAATTGTCTGTGGGACATTCAAGTGCAGATGTATAGTAGGTAGCTGGTATTTCAGACATAAAATCTAGCCTAGGGGCTGGCCTAGTGGTATAGCGGTTAAGTTTGCATGTTCTGCTTCAGCAGCCCAGGTTTTTCAGGTTCAAGTCTCAGGCGCAGACCTACACATCAACCATCAAGCCATGCTGTGGCAGCATACCACATACAAAATCAAGGAAGATTGGTGGAGATGTTTGCTCAGAGTAAATCTTCCTCAAGCAAAGGGTAAAAGGTTGCCAACAGATGTTAGTTCAGGGCCAATCTTCCTCACCAAAACAAAAAAAACCCCCCCAAAACTAAGGAAATCTGAATAAATTATGGATCTATAAATTTTGCATCTATGTTCGTCAATGATATTGGCTTGTAATTTCCATGGTCCTTGTCTGGTTTTGTTATCAGGGTAATGTTGGCTTCATAGAACGAGTTAAGAAGCATTCTATCTTCTTCAGTTTTTTGGAATAGTTTGAGAAGGATAGGTATTAAGTATTCTTTGAATGTTTGGTAGAATTCTCCACAGAAGCCATCTGGTCCTGGACTTTTGTTTTTTGGGAGATTTTTGATTACTGTTTCAATCTCTTTACTTGTAATTGGTATATTTAGATACTCTATTTTTCTTGATTCAGTGGGAGGTTGTATGAGTCAAAGAATTTATCCACTGCTTCTAGATTATCCAATTTGTGGGTGTATAGTTTTTCATAGTATTCTCTTATAATCCTTTGCATTTCTGTGTTACCCATTGTAATTTCTCCTCTTTAATTTCTAATTTTATTTATTTGAAGCCTCTCTCTTTTTTTTCTTGGTGTTTCTGCCTAAGGGCTTGTCAATTTTGTTTATCTTCTCAAAGAAGCAACTCTTAGTTTCACTGATCCTTTCTACTGTTTTAGTCTCTATTCCCTTTATTTCTGTTCTAATTTTTATATTTCCCCCCTTCTGCTAACTTTTGGCTTTGTTTGTTTTTCTTTTCCTAGTTCTGTTAGGTGTAGTTTAAAAGTGCTTATTTGAGATTATTCTTGTTTGGTGAGGTAGGCCTGTATTGGTATGAATTTCCCTCATAGAACTACTTTTGCTGCATCCCATAAGAGTTGGTATGTTATTTTTTCATTTTCATTTGTCCCCAGGAATTTTTAAAATTTCTCCTTTGATTTCTTCATTGATCCAATGGTTGTCCAGTAGCATGTTGTTTAGTCTCCATATATCTGTGGCCTTCTCTGCTTTTTTCTTGTAGTTAATTTCTAGTTTATAGCATCGTAGTCAGAAAAGATGCTTGATATGATTTCAATCTTCTTAAATTTATTGAGGCTTTCCTTGTTTCCCAAAATATGGTCTATCTTTTTGAATGTTCCATGCCACTAGAGAAGAATGTGTATTCTGCTGTTTTTGGATGGAATGTTTTATATATATCTATTAAATCCATCTGCTCAAGTGTAATATTTAAATACACTATTTCCTTCTTGGCTTTCTGTCCGATGATCTATCCATTGATGTAAATGGGGTGTTAGGTCCCCTACTATTATTGTGTTAATGTTAATTTCTCCCTTTAGGCCTGTTAACAGTTGCCTTATACACTTTGTTGCTCCTGTTTTAGGTGCGTATTTATTCATAAGTGTTATGTTCTCTTGTGGAAAGTCCCTTTTATCATTATTTACTGGCCCTCTTTGTCTCTCATTGTCATTTTTATCCTGAAGTCTGTTTTGTGTGACATAAGTATAGCAACACCTGCTTTCTTTTGTTTGTCATTTTCTTGGAGTGTCATCTCCCATCCCTTCATTCTGAGCCTATGTATATCTTTAGAGCTGAGATGTATTTCCTGGAGGCTGCATATTGTTGGGTCTTGTTTTTTAATCCATCCAGGTATGCTGTGTCTTTTGACTGGAGAATTCAATCCATTTAAATTTAGAGTGATTATTGATATATTAAGGCTTAATACTGGCATTGTATCTCTTGTTTTTTGGTTGTTCTGTGTTCTGTTGTTCTGCCTTTTTTTTTTTTTTTTGAAAATGAGAGCTCATTTATTTATTTATTTATTTATTTTTTGCTTTATCTCCCCCAACTCCCCCGCACATAGTTGTATATCTTAGTTGTCGGTCCTTTGAGTTGTGCATTCTGCCATTTTATTTTGGAGGTTTCTGCGGACGATTTCTCATTTTTCTCTTTTTTTATTAATTGTGGCTCTGCTCAAATTTTTTTGTTGAGTGGTTTCCTTGAGGTTTGTATAAAAGACCTTGTAGATGAGATGGTCCATTTTCTGATAGCCTCTTATCTCAATTAGCTTAAGCAGCTTCCATCTCTCTCATGTTCCCCTTCTGAGTTGTTGCTGTTACAAATTATTCTGTTTTGTGTTGTGAGTTTGTGACTCGTTTGAAGTGTTTATAGTTGTTTTGATGCTTTTCTTCCCCTTATCTTTTAAGTTATTATTAAGTATGTTATTTCCCTGTTCTGAAAGAGAGATGCAGTTTTCTGATTTTGTCTATTTATCTCGTTGCTCAAAGCTTTGTAGACCTTCACCTTTTTGTGTCAGGTATGAGGGAATCCTTTGTCATTTCTTGTAGGGGAGGTCTAGTGGTGATGAACTCCTTCAACTTTGTTTATCTAGGAAAGCTTTTATTTCTCCATCATATCTGAAAGATATTTTTGCTGGATAGAGTATTCTTGACTGCAAGTTTTTGTCTTTCATGGTTTTGAATACATCATTCCATTCTCTCCTAGCCTGTAAGATTCCTATGAGAAATCCACTGAAAGCCTGATATGGGGTCCTTTGTAGGTTATTTTCTTCTGCCTTGCTGCCCTAATATTTTTTCTTTGCCATTGGCTTTTGCCAGTTTTACTATTATATGCCTTGGAAAAGGTCTTTTAGCATTGATGTAATTAGGAGTTCTATTGGATTAGTGTATTTGTAAGTCCAATTTCTTCCTCAGGTTTTGGAAGTTCTCAGTTACTATTTCTTTGAACAAGCTCTCTGCTCCTTTCTCCTTCTCTTCGCCCTCTTGAATGCCTGTAATCCTTGTTGCTTATCCTAGTTGAGTCAGATATTTCTCGAATAATTTCTTCATTTTTAAAAAATCTTAGTTCTCTTTCCTCTTCACTTGAAGTAATTCTATATTTCTATCTTCTAAATCACTAGTTCTTTCCTCCATAACATCAGCCCTATTTTTTAAGGATTCTAGATTACTTTTTATTTTATTAATTGTGTTCTCCATATCCAGAATTTTTGCTTTTTTTTTTTTTTATAGTTTCAATCTCTTTGGCAAAGTATTCCCTATTCTCATTATTTTTTTCCTGAGCTCATTGAACTGTCTTTCTGAGTTTTCTTGTAACTCGTTGAGTTTCTTTATGACAGCTATTTTGAATTCTCTGCCATTTAGATTGTAAATTTCTGTGACTTCGGGGTTGATTTCTGGAGAATTGTCATTCTCCTTTGCTCTGAATTGTTTCTGTAGTTTCTCATGGTGTTTGATGAATGAATCTTTGCAGGGGCATTTGTGAAATTATCAGGTTGCAGATACCACCTGCTACAGCTGGAGGGAAGCAGGAGCTGTGTTTCTGACTCCATCCCACATGCTGGAAGTTGTAGGGTATTCTTGGCACTTGCACCAGCTAGGAGAGCATTCACTTGGCTGTGTAGATTTCCTGCCACCTCTTAGGGTCATGCTGGTCACTGTGCTTCATGGATGGGGCTTCCTCATGGGGCCTGAGCCTGGGTCACTCCTTGGGACCACAGTGGCACTGTTGGCTCTCCCACCAGATGGGAAAGTGATCATGCAGGGGCTCAGGGCTGCTGCTACCTGTTCCCACGTCATGCTGAGGTGTGCTCCCACTGTCAGGGCTGCAGTGGTACTACGGGCATTTGTTCCAGCCAGGAAATCGTTTGTCTGGGTGCATAGATCCACCACGTCCTCTTTCTATGGTGGCACTGGCTGTTGTGCTTGGTGAGTGGGCCTTCCCCACAGAGTCCAAGCCTGGGCCACTCCCTGGGGCCATGGTGGCACTGTGGAATCTCCCACTGGACAGGAAAGTGATCACACAGGGGCTCAGGGCTGCTTTCACCTGTTCCCACAGTCATGCTGAGGTGCACTCCCACCCTCAGTGCTACAACAGTACTATGGGCTTTCACACCAGCTGGTAGAGCAGTCACACACATGCACAGGGCTACTGGTGGGCCAGCGAGTGCTCACCTATCTCCACCACCTCCCTTGGAGTATTCCATCCACCCTCAGATGTATAGCTGCATGAGTCTCTCAGGTATACTGTTGTACTGTGTGGATGTCCTCCATTGATCAATGAATGTCTATTTAGTTGTATTTTGAAGGGGGAAAGATAAAGGGAACAGCTCTCTCTGCCATGTTGCTGATGTCACTCAAAAAAGTCAACTTTTAATGAACTCCTGAGGTCTTCTTTACCTCCAGGTCCCTGTGAGAGTTTATGATAGTTAACTATTTTTATCCATTTGTAAGTTATGTGTAGTTGGATTAAGACTAGGCTTTGGATTCATTAGAGACATTGTGGACACAACAGAATTCTAAGTGTAAATCTACAAATGAAGCACCATTGCTGTGGACAATTGGCTGAAAATGTCTCCAAAAGGTGGATAGGCAAGCAGACATTGATGTGTGCACACAAATAGACATAACGATTGGTGCAGCTTGACAAGAAGCTGGATTTCTGTCTTTGTGGTATGATTTCATAAACTTCTCATGAGAAGCTCTGATCAAAAACATAGCTTACCCACTTGTTCCCTGAGGCTTGAGTTTCTCTCAATAAAGAATTTTTTCCCTTTGACTAAAAATATCATAAATTCTCTGTAAAAGGATTTGGAGTATAGGTGGACACATACCAGTTCAACTAGTCCCTGTGCAAAGGAGTTTATCAGATCCCCTCCTGAGAGCTGGCTTGAAAATTAAGAGTATTTAAAGTAGCTGATTTTAGCTATTTAACATCAGAAATGCTTGTGGGCAGTGACTTTCATTGTGTGACTTGTGATTTTATAAAAAGCTTTTGTCTCTCTAACTTGTCAGTAAGTACAAAATCCCTCCATGAGAGCCAGTGCTTATGGTGAAGCTATTGTCTGAAGCACAGGAAAAGCGTATGGCCTGGGAGGAGTGATACATTAAACAACATTCACCTATTGGTCCATTAGAGTAGCTGATATTAACAGTGCAACTCTGACCAAAGTCTTTCAAGTCTTTTCTCCAATCCCTTCACAGAGAGACCTTATCTACCATCCTATTTAAAAGCAAAGCCCACACCCTTTTGTTTGTTTGTTTTTGCTCTTATTATCATCTAAAATATCACATAACTTACTTATTTATTTTATTTCTTGTTCTGTATTCCCCCTACTAGAGTAAAAACTCAATGAGGGCAGGGACTTTGTTTTGTGTAGAGGTTTATGTGCAGCCCCTAGAAGAGTGCTCAGCACATAGTTTCTCTATTAAAATTTGTTGAATGAATCAATGAATTTCACTCTGTTATTCAAGACTCTTAGAGGTTACTCATTGGGTAAAAAAATGGCCTTCAGGCTTAGAATTCTAGACTTTCCTTGTTGTGTTTCTGGTGTACTTTTCCAGACTAATTCCTTTTTTCTTTTGAAGATTCACTCAGGTTGTTGCATGTATCAATAGTCTACCCTTTTTATTGCTGAGTTGTAATCCATTGTGTGAATATACCATTACTTATTTAACTATTTTCCTTTGATGCTTATTTTGGCCATTTCCCAAGAGGGAAATGTTTTTGGCCATGATGAATGAAGCTGCTATGAACTTTTGTGTAGGAGACAGTTTGTGGACATTTGCATTAAGTTTTTAGGATATCTGACTAGGAGGAATTGCTGGGTCAGTGGGTTTTACTTCATGATATACTGCCAGTTTTATAAATATTTATACCATTTTACATTCCCACTAGCGATATAAGAGCATTTTATTTGCTCCACATTCTTGTCAACATTTGGTATTGTCAGTCTTTTACATTTTAGTTGTTGTAATGGTTGTGTAGTGATAAATTGTTGTGGTTTTAAATTTGCATTTCTCTAGTAAGTAATTATTTGAGCAACTTTCCATATGCTTATTGCCCATATGAATATCTTTTGAAGTCTGTTTAAATCTTCATCCATTAAAATTTTCAAAGTTCTTTTATTAATTTATTTTAGGAGTTCTTTATATAGTGTAGATATGAGTCCTTTGACAGACACATGTGTTGTGAATATTTTCTTTCTGATTGTGGCTTTCCTTTATACTTTTTAAATGATGTATTTCAAAGAGCAGAAGATTTTAATATTGATCGAATTGAATTTATGGTATTTTTCTTTTATGGAAAGTACTTTTTATGTTTAAGAAATTCTTCTTCCTTTATGGTCTTGAAGATATTCTACTGTTTTCTTCTGTAGGCTTAACTTGTGCATTTAAGTCTCTGATCCATCATGAATTAATTGTGTATGGTGTGAAATAGGGGTCGAATATCATTTTTATTTGTATATAGACATCTAGGTGTTTGAGAATCATTTCTTGAAAATAACTTTCTTTTCCCACTGAATTGCTTTAGCACCTTTGCAAAAAAAATCAGTTGACTCTATATAATGAGTCTATTTCTGGACACTATACTCTGCTTCATTAATCTATTTACTTGTCCTTACTTCACTACTACACTGTTTTTGTTTCTGTAACTTACTTTATGTAATTCTTGGAGTAAGGTATACAAGTCCTCCAACTTTCTTCTTCTTCTTCTTTTTTTTTTGAGGAAGATCAGCCCTGAGCTAACATCTGCTGCCAATCCTCCTCTTTTTGCTGAGGAAGACTGACCCTGAGCTAACATCCGTGCCCATCTTCCTCTACTTTATATGTGGGATGCCTATCACAGCATGGCTTGCCAAGCAGTTCCATGTGTGCACCTGGGATCCAAACCAGCGAACCCTGGGCCACTGAAGCAGAACGTGCAAACTTAACCTCTGTGCCACTGGGCCAGCCCCTCCAACTTTCTTCTTTTTCAAAGTTGTTTTGGTTAGTCTAGGATATTTGCATTTCCATATAAATTTAACAATCATCATGTCAATTGTTACCAACATGTTTGCTGGTATTTCGTCTGGTATTGAATTGAATCCATAGACAATTTAAAAATACTTAGTTTCCCAATTCATGAATATGATATATCTTTCCATTTACTTAGATTTTCTTAAATGTTCTTTAGTCATATTTTATAGTTTTCAGCATGGAGGTCATGCATGAATTTTGTTTAATTCTTAGATATTTCATTTTTTTTTGCTACTTTAAGTGGTATTTTAAAATTCCATTTTGTAATTTTTTTTGCTAGAATGTAGAAGTACTATTAATTCTTATATGTTAACCATATATTTGATGACAATATTAATTTACTTTTAAATTCTAGTAGTTTATTTTTTGATTTATCTTCTATGTACACTTATGTATCCGTAAATAAAAATGGTTTTATGTCTTCCATTTCAATCTCTAGATGTTTTATGCAAACAAAACAGAGTGACAAAATTTATACTAGGAATCTTATCTAAGAGGATTTAGTTCGAGAGCACTAAATCGCTGGAAATTCAGTTAGGAGCAGTGTGCAGAGAGGTGTGACTGTAGAGAAGGGATAGTTGATGGGAACTTTGGATTCAGCATGTGCCACACAATGTCATTTTAGTCAATAATGGACCACACATAGGATAGCGATCCCATAAGCTTGGGACCACATATCCTAGGTGTGTAGTAGGCTACACAATCTATATTTGTGTAAGTACACTCTATCTTGTTTGGACAATGATGAAATTGCCTAATGATGCATTTCTTGTAATGTATTACCATCATTAAACAACGCATGACTGTGTATCCTTGACATTTTGACTGATAGATTGTAGAGACTGACTTATGTTGTCCTTCTTGGAGATGGTTGAGAAGCTCAACACTTTTTTTGCGTGTATGAGGAAGATTGTCCCTGAGCTAACATTCATGCTAATCTTCCTCTATTTTGTATGTAGGATGCAGCCACAGCATGGCTTGATGAGTGATGGGTAAGTCTGTGCCTGGGATCTGAACCCATGAACCCTGGGCTGCCAAAGCAGAGTATGTGAACTTAACCATTACACCACTGGGCCAGCCCCTCAACACTTTTTATTATTGAGTTGGCTAGAACTTCCCAGTCAGTGTTGACTAGACCTTGTAAAGTGGACATTCTTGACTTGTTATTGACCTTAGGATGAAAGAATTCAGTATTTCGCTTGGGTATGATGTCAGCTGTAAGTGTTTCATAGACATCCTTTATCACATTTAGGATGTTCCTTTCTATTCCCACTTGTGGAGAGTTTTTTTTTTATCATGAGTTAAGTATTGATTTTTATTAAATACTCTTTCTGCATCTATTAAGATGATTGTATGGTTGTATTCTTTTATTCTACTAATATGGTGAGTGATACTGATTGATATTGCAAATGTCAATCCATATTTGTTCCTCTTTTCCTACCATCACTTGGATTATTTGATTTTTTAAAAAAATTCCATTTTAGGTCTTTTATTGGGATTTTAGCTGTAATTCACTGCACTACTTTTACTGTATTATTTTATTATGTTTTATAGTGCTGTTGGTTTATATATTTTAATTCTGTATATCTTATACATCCACTATAAATTATATTTTTATTGCTTTAAATAGTCAAAGAAATTGACTTCTCAGGAAACTTAAAGAAATAAAAAAAAAAGCCTTTAATGTGTACCCACAAATTTACCATTTCAAGTGTTCTGCATTTCTTTCTCTAGATCTGAGCTTTCATCTGGAATCACATGCTCTTCCTCCACCACATTTTTTTGTCAAATAGGCTTATTGGTGATTAATTATTTCACATTTTGTTCACCTGAAATTTTCTTTATTTCTTTGTTTTGAAGGAAAATGTTGTGAGATATAGAATACTTGATTGATGGTTTTTTCTTTCAATATTTTAAAGATGTCATTTTATTTTCTTTTGATTTCCATTTTTTTAACAAGAGGTCAGCTATAATTCCTATTTTTGCTCCTTTGAAAGCAAAGTACCTTTTATCTTGGTTGCTTTTAAGCTACTTCTTTATCTTTAGTTTTTAGAGTGTGAGTATGATTTGCCCAGCTGTGGTATATTTTGTATTCATTTTGTTCATGTTTCCCTGAACTTTACTGTTTCATGGGTTCATGTATTTCATCAGATTAGGGAACTTTTCTTCCATTATCTTTAAAAACATTCCTTCCTCCCAATTCTCACTCATCTCAGTTTTTGAAACTCTGATTACATATGTGTTGACTATTTAGCATAGTCTTAAAGAGTTTGGTTGCTATGTTTTCAATTTTTTCCTATCTGTATTTTAGTATGGTTAATTTTTATTGATTTGTATTGCTTTCAATGATCCTTTCTCTGGCTGTGTCCAATCTCCTATTAAGCCAACTCAACGGGTTCTTTCTTTCTAATATTATATTTTTTAGTTTTGATTTTTTTGAAATTTTCCTTTAGTTATTTTTATTTTTTATGTCTATTGAAATTTTCCATCTGTTAGTCAATTTTGTATTTCTTTCAACTAAATTTAAATGAATAACTAAAGTAGTTATTTTAAAATCTTTGTCCACTAATTGCAACATTTAGGTCACATGTGAATCTACTTTCATTGAGTATTTTTCATCTTTACTATGGGCATACTTTCTTGCTTCTTTGTATTTCTAGTAATTTGTTTTTTCATGGTACTGGACATTGTGGATATATTGTGGAGACAGTGGGTTGTGTTATTCTTCTCTACGGAGTGTTGAATTTTGTCTGGGATGCAGTTATTTTTCTAGTAGATCTCCTTGACCTGGTGACACTTGGATTTAGCCTTTGCTGTGATGGGTCTATTCCGGTTTTGCACTTAGCCTGAGGGCTTAGTCCTTACCCCTAGGGTATGGATTTCAGTGGTCTTATCTTAATGCCTGGTTTGTTCATCAAAGCCTCTCCACTCTCACTGGGTCATAATTCTAATATTTCTCTAGTATTCTTCATCCTCTGTGATCTCTGTTTAGGTGTTAATCTCCAGCAATTGTTGCCTCCTACACCTATGCAGTCTTGCCATGCACGTACCAAATTTAGGATACAGCTAAGAACTCCAGGGAGTCCTTTATGCAAATACCTGAGGGCCCTTTTCTTCGGCTTCTTCCTCTCCATATCTTGCCCCACAAACTCCAGCTGTCTTAGATCCCTGAACACTGATCTTTCTTTATTCCACTAATTGAGACTGTTGCCATTTACTTGGGCTCCACTTCACTATTTTTGGTTTGGAAATTGCCCTGAGGGAGAAAGTTAGGATAAATGTGGTAGTCACTTCATTTTCTTGGTTTGTCTCAAGAATTTCATCCTTGTTCTGTCTGCTTCCCAAAGCTTGCAAATAGTCACTCTGAATAATTTTTTCCAGTCTTATAATTGTTTACGGTCGGAAGGTAAGTGTGATAATGGCTACTCTGTCATACCTGAAATAAGAAATTTCTTTGCTTACCCTTTAATTACTTATTATTTGCATTTGAGCCAAGCTGAAGGCCACATGGGTTCATGGACTAGCAGAGATTGGAAATCAGGAGAGTTAAACTAGATCCGTGACCTGGGCTAATTAATGGCTTTACTTCTTTGGATCTCCTTAGTGTCTCTGTCTGAAAGATGAGGGTAAAGATTAGTTTTGTGGATACAGAAGTTGTCAGCTTTGGAAGATTAAAAAAATTATAGCTACCATATTCATACCCATAGAGATTCTGATTCAGAGGGTCTGAGTGGAACCCTGAATTTCTTTCTAACGAACACTGTAGGTAATGGTGGTGCTCAGCTATATATGGAAATTCTGGATTTTATTATTTCCTGAGTCTTTCAGGTCTAAAATACTATGAGTGTTTGGTCTTGATGTTAAAGAGTGTAAGTAAAGATGTGAGAGATTGATACCTAGGATAGATAATTTTTGTCAAGGTGAGGTTGGCATTGCAGGATAGAAGACAGAAAAAGACAAAAGCAAACCATAGAGGAAGAACAAACTTGCATGTGTCCCTGCACTGAGCATCTGATCTGCTAGGCTTCAATTTGAGAGCACTGAGAAGCTAGAAAGTCAGTAGAGAGAAGTGGTCAAAGAAAAGAGGGTGGAAGGCAGGGACAGTAAAGGGAATTTTTATTAGTTAGTAGTTTAGAGAAAGGTTGTTCTTGGCACAGGTTGAGAGCAGTTATCTGACAGGTGTTCTTTGTTCCCATTAAACTTAAACTCCATGAAAAGACAGGGGAGGCGATACAAAGAGGTCTCCTTTCTTGTCTGAGCTGGAAGCAGAGCACTTATTCCTGGAATGAATTGGAATGTGAATAAATTATCTAATGTCCTATCCTAAATTATAATAGGTGGTCCTGTGTGCCAATCTTTCCTTGACCTAAGGACTTCTTTTTACTATAGTCATTGTATATTTATTTGTAACTTTCGAAGAGTTTATCAGATCCAGTAGGCAAGAATCTTGCTTTGTGGATTTCAGTAACTCACATTAGGAGGAAATGTAGTGCAGTAATTATGATTCAGGGGCATGGAGTTAGACAGACCTAGGTATGTGGGCTTTAAAACATATTGTTTCTGTCAGGGCCTTACCTTTAAATGGATATCATTGTGAGGAATAAATAAGGATGTATTTGTTCAGTGCTTTTAACAGATCTTGGCAGCCAGAAGTCAGTATAAGGGATCTGTGTCACGTACATTATTGGAATTGTAATGTTAATAATTTTTTTCACAATGATTTTTCTCTTAATAGTACTGGATAAATGTTTGTTGAGAGAGTTTGTCTCTAAAAGCCAAACCAAACACTACTGAAGGTATAAACAAGCATTTCTTCTTCCTTTGGGAAAGGAATCTCTGAGGAAATGGTCTTGATGGAGTCTGTCTTTTAGTAATCAGCCCCCTGAGATCTGTAATCCCAATAAAACACTTTAATCTCCTGTATCCACTGGTGAGGAAAGGATCTTTCTCCTTCCTTGTATCTGGAGGGGCTTTTGGACAAAGTGACAATTGGAAATCATGCTCTTCTTTGCAGAAGGGGCTACAAGATAAATTAGAGGTTCTGATCCTTTGATTCTGACTGGGAGGAGAGAGTTCTGAGCTCAAAGCTGCCTTTTTCTATTCACTATGGTCACTTTCCTTTCCAGGACAGTTGTGGACATGAGATAGTAGAGTATAGCATTATGGCTCTAAACTAAAGGAAGGTGAGTGCCTGCTTGACCCTGGGCAGTGGTGTAACATAGTTGTTACAAGTGCAAACCATGAGAGTCAGACTGCCTAAGTTCACTTTCTGGCTGCCACTCAGTTATTTTGGGACTTTGGGCTAGTTTCCTAATTAAGCTGTTGCATTTGCAAAATGGGATAACAATAATATTGTCACACAGCTCTTAGTACACAGCCTCTCATAGTAACCACTTAAATAAGTGTTAGTTAAAAAAATTGGTCATTTAACCTAAAGCCACTTGAGCTAAAAGATCTTGGAAAAATGTGACTTCACCTTCTTGATCTGACAGCAGTAACCCAAGGTAGAAGTTCTAGGCAGAGTCTCAGTGGCTTCTGCCAGTCAGGACTCTCTCCAGGGAAGAGGCCCAGCTTTCAGCCAGTGAGTCAGAGGCAAGAAAGAGAAGGACATAGAAAATGTGCTGACAAAAATCTAGAGACATCTATCTTATTTTTGAATCCTTTCTCTAGAAGCACTAGTTTTCATGCTGGAGGCAAAGTTTAGCCTCACATTGTTCTCTGGAAGAGAAAGCCACTTGGGCTGTGAAGATTGATCCACAGCAAACAGTAACAACCTTCTTATCATACCAAAGTTCAAATCTCTCTGTGTGGATTCCATTGTCAAAAATTGTGGGTGTATACTCAGATGGTGGTGGTGGTGTTTCTTTCTTTCTAAGTGGTTTTCTTTTCTTGTCCCCATAGACTGCCCCTCCTATGTTCGTCTCAAGAGGAGAATGGCAGCTGAGAACTCTTCTGTGACAGAGTTTATCCTCGCAGGATTAACAGACCAGCCTGGACTCCAGATACCTCTCTTCTTCTTGTTTCTAGGTTTCTACATGGTCACAGTGGTGGGGAACCTGACCTTGATAACACTGATTGGGTTGAACTCTCACCTGCACACCCCCATGTACTTTTTCCTCTTCAACCTCTCCTTAATAGATTTCTGTTACTCCACCACCATCACCCCCAAAATGCTGAAGAGTTTTGTCTCAAAGCAGAATATTATCTTGCATGCAGGGTGTGTGACTCAACTCTTTTTCTTCTGCTTCCTTGTCATCTCTGAGTCCTTCATCTTGTCAGCGATGGCATGTGACCGCTATGTTGCCATCTGTAAACCACTGGTGTACACAGTCACCATGTCTCCTCAGGTCTGTTTACGTCTAGTGTTGGGTGTATACGTGATGGGATTTTCAGGGGCCTTGGCCCATACGGGAAGCATAGCAAGTCTGACCTTCTGTGCTGACAACCTTGTCAATCATTTCATGTGTGACATCTTTCCTCTCCTTGAGCTCTCCTGCAACAGCACTTATGTGCATATACTGGTCGTCTTCATATTTGTGACCATTGACATTGGAATGCCCATTGTCACCATCTTTATCTCTTATGGCCTAATACTCTCCAGCATTCTCCACATTCACTCCACTGAGGGAAGGTCCAAAGCTTTCAGTACGTGTGGCTCCCACATAATTGTGGTTTCTCTTTTCTTTGGTTCTGGGGCCTTCGTGTATCTCAAACCACCTTCCATTTTGCCCCTTGACCAAGGAAAAGTGTTCTCTCTGTTCTATACCATTGTGGTGCCCATGTTAAACCCATTGATCTATAGTTTGAGGAACAAGGATGTCAAAGTTGCACTGAGGAAAACCTTGGGAAGAAAAATATTTTCTTGAGAAAGGAATAAAATTTGAGAAAGATGCAATGCTTTGTTTATTAGTGTTTTCAATGAGGGGTCCAGGTTCCAGGTTTTTTCTCTCTTATAGGAAGAGAATTTTATGTCTTTATGTTTGTATTAGTGTTTAGTGCAGGTCTATTTTCCCTGTTTCTTGACCTACCTTGACTATTCTAAGATTATTTTATCCAAAGTTTCCTACAATCATTGGTCATTTAATCTTGAACAGGCCTTATAAATCATTTTATATAACTTCCTCATTTAACAGACACTGGAGACTTAGAAATATTGTATATGTTTTCCTGGGTCACACAATTACGTGATGCCACAACTGGGACTGGAATCCAGACACTTGAATTCCAATGTACTTCTCTTTCCTTTATGCCATGTTTTCTTGCTTCATTGCTGCCCTTGCAGATTTCATTTTGAAAGTACAGTACACTAGCATATTAAAATCTGATTCTATTTATAGTAAATTAATGTAACTTCTCAATGAATAACTTTTGAATATTACACTTTTCTTTCACGAGGATAGGAGGTGAAAAATTTTCTTTCTTTTTTTTTAAAGATTAGCACCTAGGCTAAGAACTGTTTCCAATCTTCCTTTTTTTCTTTTAAGGATTAGCACCTGGGCTAACAACTGTTGCCAATCTTTTTTTTTTTTTCTGCTTTATTAGTTGCAGGTCCTTCTAGTTGTGGGATGTGGGACACCGCCTCAATGTGGCCTGGCGAGCGGTGCCATGTTGGTGCCCAGGATCCGAACCCTGGGCTGCCGCTGCAGAGTGCGCGAACTTAACCACTGGGCCACGGAGCCGGCCCCGAAAAATTTTCTTAAGTTGATCTTGGCCAAATGAGAAGCGAGGCAAATTAAGAGTGTGGGTGGCAAGTATGTGGCTCCTAATAGCAGGTAAAGCATGGTAATTCCTGAGGTCATGTACAGACCCCTAGGGACCCAGCTTAGTGTATTATGGCTTCTATAGTTTTAAGGTTATAAAGATACCGAGTGGAAAATTTCATTCATTATTTCAAATCTAAGATGTAAGAATTTAGAGCTTTTTTCTACAGGTTGGTTTGTTTGTTTTAGCTATGATGAAGAAATCTGTGGCTCAGGATAATCATTTAAGGGTCTGTAAGTTCTAAAGGAGGAGTAAATAATTTGGGGGATCTAGTTAGTTATCAAGGCAGCACCAAGCAGCTGATTATCAGCAGAAGCAATTCATTGAATTTTAAGGACTGCAGATTCCACTGATCTTCTCATACAGGCATATGTGGGAAAGGGTAATTCACTGCAGGACAAGGTTATGAATCCACAACTGAAAAAAAAAGAAAGGAAGACAAAGAAATCCGTAACATTGGGTAGAGAGAGGTATAGATCATATCAGAGCACTTTGATCTCGATGACTTAGTAATAAAGGAAGTTTCTTTGGAAAAGCACTACTATGTTAAGTGCTGGGCAGATGCTTTGACTTAGGAGCTTTTCTTTGGGAAGGTTCTTTTCTTTGGGAAGGAGGGAAGTTTAGATGAGGGTTTAGTTTTTCCCTTTAGTATCACACAGATCAAAGAGGGTGAAGCTACAAAACCGAGAGTGTCGGGGGAAGATTTGCTTTAGTCAGTATGGAATAGGTAAAGAGAACTGAGTTCAGGAGAACTGTGGGTGTGTGTCAGGTGGGTGAGGTGAATAGGCCACATTCAGTAGGTAGTAGAGGAAACAGCAGTTGTGAGGTGTACAGTGGAGTTGGTTATCCTGGCTCAGTTGTTATTAGTTGTGTGATTTGAGCAAATGACTTAATGTCTCTAAATATTAATTTCTCTATTTTTAATACAGAGACAGTGATTTTGATTTTGGAGGGTTTTTGAGAGAATTGAATACCAGGCACTTAATGAATCTTAGTTCCTTCCCCGTTGGAACTCCTTCACCCAGTTTCAGCACCTGCTCTAGCTTTTGTATGACCTGACGCAAATCAATTCACCTTCCTAGAACTCTGCTTAGTCATGAGAAAATGGACTCTTCTCTTTCACTTAAAAAGTATATTAAATTTTATTAAAATATATTAAAATATTTTTTTTACTAGGTAATATTTGCACATGGTAAAAAATTAAGCAATATAAGTGGAGATTATACAGCAAAAACATGTCCGGCTCCCATCTAGGCATTCCATTCTTGATACTTGATGCAACAATTCTTGCTGATTCCTTATGAATTCTCTTATATTCAAACATATATCTCATATATGTATATATATATGTCTAGTGCCTCTTCTTGTTTTAAAGTATTATAAAATGGTATTTAAGAATGATTTTTTCAATAGAAACAGCTGAGAAGTGGATGGGACAGAGAACTTTTCAGAGGTAAAAAGAAGAGGAGTCTATCATAGAACAGGCATGGGAAAAGGTATGAGAGTTTGTGAGAAGAGGACAGAGAGCAGAGGCCTCCTTAGCCTTTGAAAGGTCACTATCGGTCCAAACCCTGTAGCCACAGAGTAACATTTTGGTCTTCTGATATTCTGTCCTCGCTCCATGGTTGCACACCTCCATCTCTGGTTGATGCAGTGATGAGGTCAGAGCCCTTCAGAGCTGAGAATGTCAGGGTGGCAGGTATTTGTAAACCAGGACACTATTTTAAACATGTTTATTTATTTATTTTAATAAATGAGGTGCATAGTTTCCCTTTTTCTGATTCTTGAAGCAACTTCTACTTATTGTTGCAAATTTGGAATATAAGAAATATATGAAGAAAAAAGATTACCTATACTTTGGTGTGGTAGTTTTCATGATTGGTCAGAATTTATCACTCACCTAATAGTAGTATGCATCCATACACTTGCCATGGTCTCATAGAAGTAGGCTATATTTTCCTGCTCCATTGATGGTCTTTTTGCCATTTGTTCCATCTGGGCTAATAGGATATTAGCAGATATGATATAAGCAGGTGCATGGGATGTGTTTATATGCTGGGGCTTGCCTTCTTGTGTTTCTGCCATTGCCTCGAGAAAGCTTTTGCTAGGTAACTGCTGCTGCTTCTAACTGCTTCTCATGATGAACACATGAGGAACAGTTATTGAAGCAGAGACACCCACCAGTGCCCAGACAAGATGAACCATCACAATCAACTTATAGACATGTGAGGAATAAATAATTCATTGTTAAACGCCATGAGATTTTGTGAGGTTGTTATACAGCAATAGCTAATGGATGCAGTCTATCTTCCAGAGATCAGGAAAGGAGAATCTCATCTGAAGTATGAAATTTTCTTTTCAGTGGGATCATACTCTATAATCAATGCTACAAAATGTTTTTTTAACATTATAATGTGAGGTTTTTGTTTGTCATTAATATTTTTTTAATTATGCTTTTTCATGGGTTTCATTATGTAGTTATGCCATATTTTATTCAAGCTTTTTCCAATTGTCGAAAATAAAATTATGTCATCTCCAATGTTTTATTACTATAAATAATGCTATGATTATAAGTTTGTGTTAAACTTTTTGTATAGAGTTCTGATTATTTTCTCGGGAGAGATTCTTATTTTATTTTCATTTTTTTTCAGTTCAAAATATTTCCAATTTTCTGTATGATTTCTTCTTATTGGACCTATTTGTTATTTAGAAATGTACTGTTTAATTATTCTTTTCTCAGATATATTTTTGCTAAATTGATAGGCGTATCAGAGCTCCAGCCCTTTGTCTTTCTTTGTTCTTTGCTCATCCTTCTGGGATTAATTCTAACTTCGACACATTCAAATACTTTTTAATCTTTAGCGTTTCCTTCATAGGTTTCTTCTATTCTTCTATCATTTCTTCTAAAATCATGATGAGCTTTGTGACAGAGAATAATATCATCACCTATGTGACGTCAGAGACTTGGCTTTTCCATTCTGCTTGTCATTAATGATCACTGCAATTTTGTACCACTGGTCTTTGGTCACTATGAGGCCATGACCACTCAAACTGATTGTAGCTGATGGTTCATAAACTATTCATCTTTTTCGCCTGTATCAAAATCAGTTTGATTTAATGTCCATTTACTTTTTTTCAGGTGTACATCGTTATATATTTTTATTTCTGTGCAGATTACAACGTGTTCACCACCCAAAGACTAATTACAATCCATCACCACACACATGTGCCTTATCACCCCTTTCTCCTTTCTAACTCTCTCTTTCCCCTTTCGTAACCACCAATCCAATCTCTGTTTATATGTGCTTGTCGTTGTTTTTATCTTATACTTATGAGTGAGATAATATGATATTTGACTTTCTCCCTCCGACATTTCAGTTAGCATAATACCCTCAAGGTCCATCCGTTTTGTCACAAATGGCCGGATTTCATTGTTTCTTATAGCTGAGAAGTATTCCATTGTGTATATATACCAGATCTTCTTTATCCATTGGTTCCTTTATGGGCACCTAGGTTGCTTCCAAGTCGTGGCTATTGTGAATAATACTGCAGTGAACATAAGGGTGCGTGTATCTTTATGCATTCATGTTTTCATGTTCTTTGGATAAATACTCAGCAGTGGAATAGCTGGATTATATGGTAGATCTATTTTTAATTTTTTGAGAAATCTCCATACTGTTTTCCATGGTGGTTGCACCAGTTTGCACTCCCACCAGCAGTGTATGAGGATTCCCTTGTCTCCATATCCTCTCCAACACTTATTGTTTCCGGTCTTGTTAATTATAGCAATGCTGACGGGAGTAAGGTGATATCTTGTTGTAGTTTTGATTTGTATTTCCCTGATAGTTAATGATGTTGAACATATTTTCATGTGCCATCTGTATATCTTCTTTGGAGCAATGTGTGTTCAAATCTTTTGCCTGTTTTCTGATTGGATTTTTAGTTTTTTTGTTGTTGAGATGTATGAATTCTTTGCATATTTTGGATATTAACCCCTTATTAGATATATAATGTGCAAATGCCTTCTCCCAGTTGTTAGGTTGTCTTTTCGTTTTGTTGATGATTTCCTTTGCTGTGCAGAAGCTTTTTAGTTTGATGTAGTCCCGTTTGCTTATTTTTTCTATTGTTTCCCTTGCCCTCTCAGACATGGTACCTGATGATATGCTGCTAAGACTGATGTGGAAGAGCATACTTCCTATCTTTTCTTCTACAAGTTTAATGTTTACAGGACTTAAATTCAAGTCTTTAATCCATTTTGAGCAAATTTTTGTGTATGGTGTAAGACAGTGTTCTACTTTCATTCTTTTACATGTGATTGTACAGTTTTCCCAACACCATTTATTGAAGAGACTTTCTTTTCTCCATTGTATGTTCTTGGCTCCCTTGTCGAACATTAGCTGTCCATAGATGCGTGGGTTTATTTCTGGCCTCTCAATTCTGTTCCATTGATCTGTGAGTCTGTTTTTGTGCCAGTACCATGCTGTTTTGTTTACTATAGCTTTGTAGTATATTTTGAAATCAGGGAGTGTGCTACTTCCAGTTTTTTTCTTTTTTCTCAGGATTTCTTTGGCTATTCAAGGTCTTTTGCTCCACATAAATTTTAGGATTCTTTGTTCTATTTCTATGAAAACTGTTGTTGGAACTTTGATAGGGATTGCATTGAATCTGTAGATTGCTTTAGGAAGTATGGACATTTTGACTATGTTAATTCTTCCATTCCAAGACCACAGAATATTTTTCCATTTGCGTCTTCTTCAATTTCTTTCTCCAAGGTTTCATAGTTTTCATTGTACAGATCGTTCACCTCTTTGGTTAAATTTATTCCTAGGTATTTTATTATGTTTTTTGCATTTGTAAATGGGATTGTATTCTTAATTTCTCTTTCTGCTACTTTGTTGTTAGTGTATAGAAACGCAACTGATTTTTGTATGTTGATTTTGTATCCTGCTACTTGACTGTATTCATTTATTATTTCTAAAAGTTTTTTAGTGGATTATTTAGCATTTTCTATATATATAAAATCATGTCATCTGCAAATAGTAACAGTTTCACTTTTTTGGATACCTTTTGTTTCTTTTTCTTGCCTGACTTCTCTGGCTAAGACTTCCAATACAATGTTAAATAAGAGTGATGAAAGTGGGCATCCTTGTCTGGTTCCTGTTCTTAGAGGGTTAGCTTTCAGTCTTTCTCCATTGAGAATGATATTAGCTGTGGGTTTGACTTATATGGCCTTTATCATGTTGAGGTACCTTCCTTCTATACTCATTTATTGAGAGTTTTTATCATAAATGGATGCTGTATCTTGTCAAATGTTTTCTCTGCATCTATTGAGGTGATCATGTGATTTTTATTCTCCATTTTGTTAATGTAGGGTATCACGTTGATTGATTTGCAGATGTTGAACCATGCCTGCATCCCTGGAATAAATGCTACTTGGTCATGATGTATAATCTTTTTAATATATTGTTGCATAGATGCAAAAATCCTCCAGATAATATTAGAAAGTAGAATCCAACAATATGTGAAAAGAATTATATACCATGACTAAGTGGATTTATCCCAGTTATGAAGGCTGGTTCAAAATTCAAAATTTAGTTAAGAGTTCTGGTTCAAGATGGTGATGTAGAACAGTCCTGAACTTACCTCCTGTCATGGACACACTGAGCTACACATGGAATAATTTCCTCAGACCCCACCCCTCCTCCCAAAACTAGCTGAGTATCTCCTACACATTGGGTAAATGAGAAAAAACTCACATTGAAGCAAGTAGGAAAGGCTGAGACACAAGCTTGCCATAAACCCCACCCACCACATGGCAGCTGACAATCAGAGGGGGCTCAAAAACCGAGCTTCTGCCGAGGAATGAAGGGTTTGAACCCCACATTAGGCACCCCATATTTTAAGACCTGAACCTTTGAGAGAAGCCCCTAAGACATTTAGCTTTGAAAGCCAATGGGTGTACGACACTCATAAGACTATAGAAAATTGGGAAACAGTTATTAAAAGGCTCATGTGCTCGGGCTCACCCATCCCAGAGCCCAGCACAGAGGCAACTCACTGAAAAGCACCCAGACTTTGTATGAATGAGGCTTATTTACTTGTTTTAAGGCATTGGCCTAAGGGGGCAGACATCTAATTTAACATACCTCTAGGGACCTACTGAAATACTCTTTCGGGATGGTTGCCAATGGGTAGCATCTTTGTGCTCTCCCTCTGCCTCACTTCACTTTGCTGGTATCTCCCATAAGGGAGCTTGTATCCTTGTCTGGCGCTCTGATTTTTGCTGCTGCTTACTAGGGGACACTTCAAGATCAAGTGGTTCTGGTGGACCATGGGGCTTACACTTATGGATCCCACAGGATTGTAACCAACAGAAAAAGAGCTCTTAACTGGCTTCCATGTGCAGGGCACATCAAGAGGCAACAGACTGAGGTGCCCATTCCTTCTGTGAAAGAGGCCTATTAGCTTATCTTAATAGCTGTGGTTTGAAGGGCAGGCTTCTAATTAAACACATGTCTAGGGGTCAACTGTAATCCTCTGCAGAAACATTGAAGGGTGGGTGTGATCTTTGTGTTCTTCCTCTCCTGGACTCCAAAGTGCCAGTGTTTCCTAGAGTGGAGGTTGTACTCTTGTCTGATGCCCCTGTTTTTGCATCTGCTGCCTGAATTTTGTGTCTGCCGCCCAGAGGGCGCCCCTTGATCACTCAGTTCTAGGGGCCAGCGAAGGTTGCATTCATGAGTCTTGTGGGATCGCAACAAACAGGGAGTCAGTTCTTGTTCAGCTACCACCCTCAGGTCAAGGCACACCTAGCAGGGTGAAATGCACTCCTAGTCTTTCTGTGAAAGAGGCCTATTTGCTTGTCCTGGAGCTTCGGCCTCAGGGGCAGGCTGGTTTGGCACACATATAGAGTTCTAATTAAATGCTCTCAGGAATGGAGGCTGATGGGTTCCATATTTGTGTGCTTACTCTGCCTTGCTTCAGGTCTCTAATGTCTCCTGAAGGAGCTTATACACACATCTGGCGCACCAATTTTTGTGACTGTCACCCATGGACACCTGTAGGTCACCTGGCTTTCATGGCCAGCAGGATGTATAATTATGGTCTCACAGGGCTCTATTAATTTGCATACTTACAAACTACTCCTCTGTGATCTGTGTTCACTTTTTAGTCCCCCACAGCTGTCATCTCCTAGACTTATGGAATCTTGCCATACACATATCAAATTTAAGATTAAGTTAAGAACTCAAGGGAGTTCTTTATGCAGATGCCTGAAAGTCCTTTTCTTTGGCTTCTTCCTTTTCATACCTTGCCCTACAAAAGCCAACAGTCTTAGCATCCCTGAACACTGATCTTTCTTTATTCCGCTAATAGCAACTGCTGTCATTTGCTTGGGTTCCACTTCATAACTCTTGGTTTGGAAATTGCCCTTAGGGAGTAAGTTAGGGTGAATGTGGTAGTTACCTCATTTTCTTGTTTTCTCTCAAGAATTTCATCCTTGTTCTTTCTCCCTCCCAAAGCCTGCAAATAGTCACATATATTTTTTCCAGTCTTATAGTTGTTTACGGTCAGAGGGTAAGTGTGATCACAGTTACTCCGTTACACCTGAAAACAAAAGTCTGCTTGCTTACTTTTTAATTGCTTGTTCTTTGCACTCGAGCCAAGCTGAAGGCCATATGGGCTCAGAGACTAGGAGAGACTGAAAACCAGGAGAGTTAAACTAGATGTGTAACCTTGGGCTATTGGCTTTACTTCTTTGGATCTCATTAGTGTCTTTGTCTGAAAGATGAGGGTGAATAATACTTTTGTGAATCCATAAGTTGTCAGCTTTTGAATCACTTGGGAAGATAAAAAAAATTCGGCTACTGTATTTGCATCCATAGAGAATCTGATTCAGAAAGTCTGGGTGGAGCCCACAACTTCTTTTTAATAAATACGCTAGGTAATTGTGGTGCTCAGCTATATTTGAAAATTCTTGATTTGATTATTTCCTGAGTCTTTTCAGGTCTAAAATACTATGAGTGTGTGGTCTTGATGTTAAAGCGTGTAAGTAAAGATGTGAGAGATTGAGATCTAGGATAGATAATTTTTGTCAAGGTAGAGGTTGGTGTTGCAGAGTAGAAGACAGAAAAAGACAAAATCAAACCAAAGAGGAAGAACAAATTTGGATGCGTCCCTGCACTGGGCATCTGACCTGCTAGGCTTCAATTTGAGAGCACTGAGAAGCTAGAAAGTCAGTAGAGAGAAGTACTCGAAGAAAAGAGGGTAGAAGGCAGGGACCATAAAGGGAATTTTGATTAGTTCATAATTTAGAGAAAGATTGTTCTTGGCAGAGGTTGAGAGCAGTTATCTGATAGAGTTTTTCTGTTCCCATTAAAGTTAAACTCCATGGGAAGACAGGGGAGGAGATATAGAGAGTTCTCATGTCTTGTCTGAACTGGAAGCAGAGCACTTATTCCTGGAATGAATTGAATGTGAATAAATTATTTAATGTCCTATCCTAAATTATAATAGGTGATCCTTTGTGTCAATCTTTCCTTGACCTAAGCACTCCTTTTTACTATAGTCATTGTATATTTATTTGCAACTTTCGAAGAGTTTGTCAGATCCAATAGGCAAGAACTCTGCTTTGTGGATTTCGGTAGCTCTCCTCAGGAGGAAATTTAGTCGAGTGAATGTGACTCAGGGACCTGAAGTGTGACAGACCTAGGCATGTGGGCTGTGAAACATGTTGTCTGTGTGAGTGACTTACCTTTAAATGGATATCATTATTGTGAAGGATAATTAAGGATATATTTGTGCAGTGCTTTGGATCTTGGCAGCCAGAAGTCAGTATAAGGGATCTGTGCCAGGTACATTTTTGGGGATTGAAGAACTGGTAATGATAATAATTTTTTTCACAATGATTTTTCTCTGAATAATACTGGATAAATGTTTGTTGAAAGAATTGTCTCTAAAAGCCAAGCAAAGCAATATTAAAGGTATAAATAAACATGTCATCTTAGTTTAGGAAAGTAATCTCTGAGGAAGTGGTCATGGGGGAGTCTCTGTTGTAAAAATCAGGCCACTGGAATCTGTAATTGTAATAAAACACTTTAATCTCCTGTATCTACTGGTCAGGAAGAGGCACTGTCTCCTTTCTTGTAGCTGGACGGGTTTTTGGGCAAATCAATAATTGGAAATCATGTTCTTCTGTGCAGAGGAGTTACAAGGTAAGTTAGAGGTTCTGATCCTTTGGACTGGACTGGGAGGAGAGAGTTCTGAGCTCAAAGCTGTGTTTTCTATTCACGAAAGACTCTTTGCTTCCCAGGACAGTTTTGGGCAAGAGACAGTAGAGTATAGCATTATGGCTCTAAACTAAAGGAAGGTGAGTGCCTGCTTGACCCTGGTCACTCATGTAACATAGTTGTTACAAGTGCAAACCATGAGAGTGAGACTGCCCAAGTTCACCTTCTGGCTGCAACTCAGTAGTTTTGGGACTTTGGGCTAGTTTCCTAATTAAGTTGTCGCATTTGCAAAATGGGATAACAATAACATTATCACATATCTCTTAGTACATAGCCTCTCATAGTAACCACTTAAATATGTTTTAGCTTAAAAAATTATCATTAAACTAAAGTCATTTGAGCTAAGAGGTCTTGTAGAAATGTGACCTAACCTTCTTGTTCTGACAGCAGTGACCCAGAGGTGGGAACTCAGAGCAGAGTCTCAGAGACTTTGGCCATCAGGAATCTCTCCAGGGAAGAGGATCATGTTTCGCTGAAGCAGAGGTAGGAGAGAGAAGGACATAGAAAATGTACTGCCTTAAAAATCTAAAGACATCTATCCATTTTTGGTATCCCTTTCTCTAAGCACAAGTTCTTGCTTTGGAGGCTCAGTTTAGTCTCATATTGTTCTCTGGAAGTGAAAGTCACTTGGGCTGTGAAGATAGATCCCTAGCAAAAAGTAACAACCTTCTTACCATACTAAAGTTCAAATCTCTCTGTGTGGATTTCATTCTAAAAATGGGGGGTGGAAACTTGGAGGGTGGTCATGGTGTTTCTTTCTGTCTAAGTGGTTCTCTTTTTTTATCCCTACAGACTGCCCCCCCCGCCCCCCCCCATCTCCACAGGAGTATGGCAGCCAAGAACTCTTCAGTGACAGAGTTTATTCTACTAGGCTTAACAGACAAGCCAGGACTTCAGATACCTCTCTTCTTCCTGTTTCTAGGTTTCTATATGGTCATGGTGGTGGGGAACTTGGGCCTCATAATGCTGATTGGGTTGAACTCTAGCCTGCACACTCCCATGTACTTTTTCCTCTTCAACCTCTCCTTAATAGATTTCTGTTACTCCACCACCATCATCCCACAAATGCTGAAGAGTTTTGCCTCAAAGCAGAACATTATCTTGCATGCAGAGTGTATGACTCAACTCTTTTTCTTATGCTTCTTTGCCGTCTCTGAGTCCTTCATCCTGTCAGCAATGGCCTATGACCGCTATGTTGCCATCTGTAAACCATTGGTGTACACGGTCACCATGTCTCCTGAGGTCTGTTTACGCCTCGTGTTGGGTGTGTATGTGATGGGGTTTTCAGGGGCATTGGCCCATACTGAAAATGTAGCAAGTCTGACCTTCTGTGCCAACAACCTTGTCAATCACTTCATGTGTGATGTCTTTCCTCTCCTTGAGGTCTCCTGCAACAGCACTTACATCAACGAGCTGGTGGTCTTCATATTTGTGACCATTGTCATTGGAATGTCCATCGTCACTATCTTCATCTCTTATGGTCTAATCCTCTCCAGCATTCTCCACATTCACTCCACTGAGGGTAGGTCTAAAGCCTTCAGTACATGCAGCTCCCACATAATCGTGGTCTGTCTTTTCTTTGGTTCTGGGGCTTTCATGTATCTCAAACCACCTTCCATTTTGCCCCTTGACCAAGGGAAAGTGTCCTCCCTGTTCTATACCATTGTGGTGCCCATGTTAAACCCATTGATCTACAGTTTGAGGAACAAGGATGTCAAAGCTGCACTGAGGAAATCCTTGGGAAGAAAAATATTTTCTCGAGAAATAAGTAGTATTTGAGAAAGAAGATACAATGATACAATGCTTTGTTTATTCGTGTGTGTGTTTTCAATGAGGGATCCAAGTTCTAGGTTTTTTTCTCTCTTGTATAGAAAGAGAATCTTAATTCTTTATGTTGGATGAGTTTTTAGTGCAGTTTTATATTCCCCATCCATTGACCCACCTTGACTATTACGAGATTATTTTATGCATTTTTTTTTCTACAATCATAGGTGATTTAATGTTGAGTGGGCCTTATAAATCATTTTATCTGAATTTCTCATTTAATAGACATTGGAGACTTACAAATATATGTGTTATCCAGAGCTATGCAGCTACCTAGTGCCACAACTGGGACTGGAATCCAGGCCCTTGAATTCCATTCTACTTTGCTTTCCTTTATGCCATGTTTCCTACTTCATTGCTGCCCTTGTAGATTTCATTTTGAAAGTATAATATCTAGCGTTTAAAGTCTTATTCTATTTATAGCAATTTAATGTAACTTCTCCATTAATAATTTTTGAAAATTACATTTTTTGTCAAGAGGATGGGAGATGAAAACTTTTCTTAAGTTGGTCTTGGCCAAAAGACAAGAGTGCTGTGTTAAGACTGCAGGGTCTTTGTGGTGTGTATGTAGGTCCCAATAGCAGGTAAAGCATGGTAATTCCTGAGGTTGTGTGTGGAACCCTAGGGACCCAGCCTAGTTAATTAGGACTTCTGGTGGTTTAAGGATTATAAATATGCTGAGTGGAATGTTTCATACATTATTTCAAGACTAAGAAAGTCATAATTTAGAGCTTTATTCAGAGGAATAGTTTTGGGGTTTTAGCTATAATGGAGAAATCTGTGTCTCAGGATAATCACCTAAGGGTCTGCAGGTTCTAAAGGAGGAGTAAAGAATTTACAGGCTCTAGTTAGTTGTCAAGGCAGTACCAAACAGTTGAATATTAGAGGAAGCAATTTCCATCAAATGTTAAGGAACTGCAAATTCCACAGACTCACGTGTATATGTGAGTAAGGGATAATTCACCTCAGGACTGGTCTACAAATACACAACATTGGGTAAAGAGAGGTATAGATTACATCAGAACACTTTGATCTCAATGAATTATTAGTAGTAAATGAAGGTTCTTTTGAAAAGGACTAATACGTTAAGTGCTGGGGAGACACTAATATATGAGCCTTTCTTTTGGAAGGTTCTCTTCTTTGGGAAAGAGGGAAGTTTGGATGAGTGTTTAGTTTTGCCCTTTAGTATGACACAGATCAAATAGGGTAAAGTTTAAAACTGAGAACATCAGGGGAAGATTTTGCTTTAGTCAGTATGGAATAGTGAAAGAGAACTGAGTTCAGGAGACGGTGGGGTGTGTGTCAGGTGGGTGAGGTGAATAGGCCACATTTAGTAGGTAGAAGAGGAAACAGCAATTTTTTCTCATTTAAATTTTTTTATTGACGTTATGATAGTTTACAACATTGTGAAATTTCAGTTGTACGTTATTATTTGACAGTCACCATATAGGTGCACCCCTTCACCCTTTGTGTCTACCCTCCACCCCTCTTCCCCCTGGTAACCACTAAATAGTTCTCTTTGTCCATGTGTTTGTTTATCTTCCACATATGAGTGGAATAATACAGTGTTTGTCTTTCTCTATCTGGCTTATTTCGCTTAACATAATATCCTCTAGGTCCATCCACGTTGTTGTGAATGGGGCGATTTTGTCATTTTTTATGGCTGAGTAGTATTCCATTGTATATGTATACCACATCTTCTTCACACATTCATCAATTGATGGGCACTTTGGTTGCTTCCACATCTTGGCTATTGTGAATAATGCTGCAACGAACATAGGGGTGCATAAGTCTCTTTGAATTGCTGATTTCAAGTTCTTTGGATAGATACCCAGAAGTGGGATAGCTGGGTCATATGCTATTTCTATTTTTAGTTTTTTGAGAAATCTCCATACTGTTTTCCACAGTGGCTGAACCAGTTTTCATTCCCACCAGCAGTATATGAGGGTTCCCTTTTCTCCACAACCTCTCCAATATTTGTTATTTTTTGTCTTGGTTATTATAGCCATTCTAACAGGTGTAAGGTGATAGCTAAGTGTAGTTTTGATTTGCATTTTCCTGATGATCAGTGATGTTGAGCATGTTTTCATGTGCCTATTTGCCATCTGTATATCTTCTTTGGAGAAATGTCTGTTCATATCCTCTGCCCATGTTTTGATCAGATTCTTTGATTTTTTATTGTTCAGTTGTGTGAGTTCTTTATATATTATGGAGATTAACCCTTTGTTGGATAGATGGTTTACAAATATTCTTCCTCACTTGGTGGGTTGTCTTTTTGTTTCAATCCTGGTTTCCCTTGCCTTGTGGAAACTCTTTAGTCAGACGAAGTCCTACTTGTGTATTTTCTCTTTTGAGGAAACATCAATTTTGAGTCATATAGTGGAGTTGGCTTTGTATCCTGGCTCAGTTGTTTAGTAGTTGTGTGACCAAGCAAGTGACTTAATATCTCTAAATATTAATTTCTCTATTTTTAAAAGAGAGACAATGATCTTGACTTTGTGGGGTTTTGAGAGAATTGAATCCCAGGCACTTAATGAATCTTAGTTCCCTCCCTGCTGGAACTCCTTCATCCAGTTTCAGCACCTCCTCTAGCTTCTGCATGAGCTGAGGAAATCACTTCATCTTCCTGGAACTCTGCTTAGTCACGAGACAATGGATTCTTCTCTAACTTTCTTTTAAAAACTATATTAAATATTAATAGAATGTATTAAAATATATTTTGACTAAGTAGTACTTGCACATGGTAAAATACTAAACCATACAAGTATAGACTATACAGTAAAAATATGTTTTCCTCTCATCTAGTTAATTCCATTCCTGAATTCTTTTCCTTAGAACCAACAGTTGTTGCTAATTCCTTATAAATCCTTCCATACTCAAACATATATGTCTCTCTCACTTTCTGTGTGTGTGTACAGATATGTATATATAATGTCCCTTCTTGTTTTTTTTCCTTTTTTTGTGAAGAAAATTTGCCCTGATTTAACATCAGTTGCCAATCCTTCTCTTTTTTTGCTTGAGGAAGATTGGCCCTGAGCTAACATCTGTGCTACTCTTCCTCTACTTTATATGTGGTATGCCTCCACAGCATGGCTGATGAGTGGAGGAGGAGGTCTGCATACAGGATCCAACCCTTGAACCCTAGGCCACTGAAGCGGAGCAAGTGGAAATTTAATCACTTGGCCACGGGGCCACAGGGTCCCCCTTCTTGTTTTAAAGTAGTATAAAAGCGTATTTAAGAATGATGTTTTTCAATGGAAACAGCTTGTAAGTGGATAGGACAGAGAATATTTCAGAGAAGAAAGAAGAGGAGTCAATCACAGGAGAGGCATGGGAAAGTATGAGTGAGAAGGGGAAGGGGAGCAGAGGCATTCTTGGTTCTTGATGGGTCACTATTGGTTCAAAGTCTGTAGCCACAGAGTACCATTTTTGTCTTCTGATATTCTGTCCTCATCCCATGGTTGCATGTCTTCATCTCTGGTGATGCTGTGATGAGGTCAGAACCCTTGAGAGCTGAAAATGTCAGAATGGCAAGTATTTTGAACTCAGGACACAGTTCTAAACATGTTTGTCTATTTTAATAAATGAGGTACATTGTTTTTCTTTTTATGATTCTTGAAGCAACTCCTATTTATTGTTGCAAATCTGGAATATAAAAAATGTATGAAGAAAAAGGATTACTTATGCTTCAAAGTGGTAGTTTGCATTATTGATCAAAATTTGTCACTCACCTAGAAGTATTGTGCATCCGTACTCTTGCTATGGTCTCATAGAGGTAGGGTATATTTTCCTGCTTCATTGACAGTCTGCTTGACCATTGGATCCATCTTGGCCAACAGGATATTAGCAGATATGATACAACCCAGGTGCATGGGATGTGTTTACATGATGAAGCTTGCTGGCTTGTGCTTCTGCCATTGCCTTGAGAAGAGCTTGTCCTAGGTGACTGATGCTGTTTCCAACTGATTCTTATGATGAACACATTTGGAAGAGATATTAAAGCAGAGATGCCCACCTGTGCCAAGACAAGATGAGCCACCACAATCAACTTGTGGACATATGAAGCACAAATATTCGTTGTTGTATACCAACGAAATTTTGTGAGGTTGTTATGTAGCAATGGCTAATTGGTAACACTCCACCATTCAGAGATCAAGAAAGGAGAATCTCATCTGAAGTATAAAATTTTCTTTTAGTGGGGTCACACTCTATATGCCATGCTATAAAATGTTTTCTAACTTAACATTATCACATGAGCTTATTTGCTAGTCAGAAATATGTTTTGAATTATAGTTTTTCATGGGTTTCATCATGTAGTTATGTCGTATCTTATTTAAGCTTTTCCGATTGTTGAAGTTAAAATTGTGTCAACTCTCCAATGTTTTATTACAATAAATAACGCTATAACTATCACTTTGTGTTAAAATTTTTGTCTAGATTTCTGATTATTTTCTCTTGAGAGATTCCTATTTAATTTTTCAATTCAAAATATCTCCAATTTTCCTATAATTTCTTCTTATTGACTTGGAAATTTGTTACTTAGAAATGTATAGTTTAATTATTCTTCTCTCGGATATATTTTTTGCTAAATGACAGGCACTTCAGAGCTCCCTTCCTTTGCATTCTTTCTGTTCTTTGGTCATCCTAACTGAGATTAAATCTAACTTCAACCCTCCATACGCATTTTAATGTTTAGCATTTCCTTGATAGGTTTCTTCTATTCCTCCATCATTTCTCCCAGAATGATGATGAGCTTTGTGACAGAGAAGAATATCACCACCTATGTGACATCAGAGACTCAGCTTTTCCATTCTGAATGTCATTAGTGATCACTCCAATTTTGTCCCGCTGGTCTTTGGTCACTATGAGGCCATGACCACTCAGGACTGTTTCCTGCTGAAAGTTCATAAGCTATTCAGTTTAGCGATGCTGCAGTCTAACCAGGGGACATGGACCAGCTGTCCTTTTGTGAAAATGATAACATTAAACTTTACTTGTGTAACATAGGCCCTCTGCTCCAAGTCATCTGAATTAGAATTTATTGTAGTCCCCCTTTATCTGTGGATTTTCTCTTCATGGTTTCACTTACCTGTAGTCAACCGTAGTCTGAATATATTATATGGAAGATTCCAGAAATAAACAATTCATGTTTTAAATTGTGCACTGTTTTGAGTAGCACAATGAAATCTCCTGGAATCACGCTTCATCCTGCCCAGGACATGAACCTTCCCTTTGTCCAGTGTATCCACACTATGTATGCACCAGATCTACTGGCTGGAAGATGTCTTTGTCTTTGCCTTCATAAACTAGAAATTGTCATGGCTTCTTCATACCACTTGTTCCAGATGCAAAGATCTGAGCAGGAGCATTTGATTGGCTGAGGTTGAGTGGTATGCTTTTGCTGTAGGCTCCAGGAGTTTGGGGAGCATGTATCTGGCCTTATCTATCGTGTGGGGAAATTACAACTAAGATTCAAACAAAGGCAGACTTTCCAGACAGAGAAGGATGTTCTGATGCTGGGAAGCCGAATATTGACTACACCTCCTTATCCTTCAGATCACTGAATTTCACTTCCTCAGAAAGGCTGTCCCTCATCTTCAAAACTCAGTTCCGTTTCCTTCACTTAATGCTTTCAGCCAACCGTGTACTTCCCTTTGAAGCACTTACCACACTTCTAATTCTTTATGAGTAATAACATGTAGGACCTCTTTATAATACATGTTTGGCAAGGGATTTTACAGGCCATAAATGAAGTATAAATTCCAGGTCCGCACACATGGGAGTGCGGTCTATGGTTAGGGATCCTCAGGGGAAAAGGTTTTTGTTTTTTCTTTTTCCTTTTTCTGTCACAGCCAAGGCTGAGACCAGCCTGTATTTTCACTATCTCACTGTATGGGGCATGTCTTTTCTGGTGTATTCACTTTCAAGTATCGACTTCTTTGGTCACAGATTTATGAGGGCCATGGAGAGGTGTAGTGGCCTCTAATCCCATACTCTTTCCTGCCTGGGTTCCAGGCTTTGCTTCTTGCCCCTCATGTGTGCAAATCATAGCTCTAGGCCTCTAAGCATTGGCAGACACTTCCCAGGGAAACACTGGCTCCCCTTGTCTATAAAAATATTCCTGCTTTATTGTCTTTTTTCACTCCTCAGAACCCTGGATTTTCAGATCAGCTAAGAAAATCAGTGGCTTAATGTTTTTTATTATTAGCATTTTTATTCAAAATTTTTCAATATTCTAGCAAGAAGGCATTTTTTTCTGAACATCTAAATGCTAAATGGCTAGAAATATCAATTTTACAAATTAATGAATGAATAGGCTTTTGGTTTTTTCTCTAATAAACAAGTAATTTCTTCTCTCTTATGCTTTCTTAAGCCATTCTCCCTTAAAGATTTGTTGAGATATAACTGACATATAATACTGTGTAAGTTTAAGGTGTATAACATGATGATTTGATACATTCATACATTTCAAATTGATTAACGCAATAAGGTTAGTTAACACCTTCAATTCTCACTAATTACTATTTCTTTTTGTGGTCAGAACATTTTATATCTACTCTCTTAGCAACTTTAAAGTATATAATACAGTATTGTTAACTATAATCACCATTCTGTACATTAGCTCCCCAGGACTTATTTATCCTATAACTGGAAGTTTGAACACTTTGACCAGCATCTTACCATTTTCCCCATCCCCTATCTCCTGGCAACCACCATTCTACTCTGTTTCTATGTGTTTGGCTTTTTAGATTCCACATATAAATATTTCACATATTTAGATTGCACATATGACTATGTTTGTATTTCTCTTTCTGACTAATTTCAACTAGCTTAATGTCTTCAAGTTCCATCCATGTTGTTGCAAATGGTAAGATTCCCTCTTTCTTGTGCCTGAATAATATTCCACTGTATGTATACCACATGTTCTTTATTCCTCTGGAGATGGACACATAGGTTGTTTCCATGTCTTGGATATTGTCAATAATGCTGCAGTGAACTAGAGAATGCAGATATCTCTTTGAGACACTGATTTCATTGCCTTTGGATGTATACTTGGAAGTGAGATTGCTGAAGCATATGGTAGTTCTATTTTTAATTTTTAAAAATCTCTCATACTGTTTTGCATAGTGGCTAACGATATACATTCCCACCAACAGTGCACAAGGGCTCTGTCTTCCCACTTTGTCAACATGTTATCTCGTCTTTTTTAAAATTTAGATATCATTGACATATAACAGTATAGTAGTTTCACATGTACAAGATAATGAGTTGATATTTGTATACATTGCAAAAATATCACCACAATAAGTCTAGTTAACATCTGTTACCATAAAGAATTACAAAATATTTTTTTGTGATGAAAATTTTTTAAGATTTGGTCTCTTAGCAACTTTGCAATATACAACACAGTAATATTAACTATAGTCCCCTACTGTACACTACATCCCCATGACTTATTTTAAACATGACAGTTTGTACTTTTAACCCTGTTCACCCATTTTGCCTGCTCTGCACTACCCTACCACCCACCCCTGCCTCTGGTGACCACCAATCTTGTCTTTATATCTATGAGCTCCATTTTTTTCTTTTTGTTTGTTGTTATTGCGTGTCTTTTTGATAATAGCCATTCTAACAGGTGTGAGGTGATATCTCATTGTGGCTTTGATTTGCATTTCCCTGATGATTAGTGATGCTGAATATCTTCTAATGGATCTGTTGGCCATTTATATGTCTTCTTCACAAAATGTTTATTCACTTCCTCTGTCCAGTTTTTAATAGGTGTATTTGGTTTTTTGCTATTGAGTTGTATTGTGTTCTTTATATATATTTTGACATGAACTCCTTATTATATATATGATTTGAAAATATCTTCTCCCATTCTGTAAGCTGCTTTTTTGTTTTGTTGAATGTTTCTTTTGCTGTCCAGAGCTTTTTAGTTTGAGATTGTCCTGCTTATTTATTTTTGTTTTGGTTGTTTGTGCTTTTGGTGTCATATTCAAAGAATCATTGCCAAGACCAATGGACCAATGTCAAGGAGTTTATTCTAGGGGTTTTACGGTTTCAAGTCTTATGTTTATTCCATTCTTTAATTCTTTTTGAGTTAATTTTCATGAGTGTTGTAAGACAGGGGTTCAATTTCATTTTTCTGCATGTGTTTATCCAACTTTCCCAACACTATTTATCGAAGAGATCATCCTTTCCTCACTGAGTATTCTTGGCTCTCTTGTCAAATATTAGTTGACTGTCTATGTGGAGGTTTATTTCTGGGCTCTTGATTCTGTTCCATTTGTCTATGTGTCTATTTTTATGCCAGTATCATACTGTTTATATCAGTCTCATACTATAATTTTGTAGTATAGTTTGAAATCAGGAAGTGTGATGCCTCCAGCTTTGTCTTTCTTTCTCAGGATTGCTTTGCCTTTGAAAGTCTTTTTGTGGCTCCATACAAATCTTAGGATTGTTTTTTCTATTTCTGTAAAAAATGCCATTGGAATTTTGATTTGGATTGCATTGAAGGTATAGATAATTTTGGGTAGTATGGACATTTTAAGAATATTCTTCCAATTGATGAACACTAGATGTCTTTCCATTTATTTATTTCTTCTTCATTTTCTTTTCATCAAAGTCCATAGTTTTCAGTGTACAAATTTTTCACTTCCTTGGTAAATTTATTCCTAAGTATTTCATTGTTTTTTTTTAAAGATTTTTTTTTTCTTTTTTCTCCTCAAAGCCCCCCGGTACATAGTTGTATATTCTTCGTTGTGGGTCCTTCTAGTTGTGGCATGTGGGACGCTGCCTCAGCGTGGTTTGATGAGCAGTGCCATGTCCGTGCCCAGGATTCGAACCAACCAAACACTGGGCCGCCAGCAGCGGAGCACGTGAACTTAACCACTCGGCCACAGGGCCAGCCTCAGTATTTCATTGTTTTTGATGCTCTTGTGAATGGGATTGTCTTTCTTTCTTTTTCAGGTATTTTGTTGTTAGTGTCTAGAAATGCAAATGATTTCTGTTGATTTTGTGTTCTGCAACTTTACTAAATATGTTGGTTAGTTTAAAATTTACTGAATCAGTTGATTAATTTAACTGAATTCATTGACTGATTTTTTTGGTGAAGTCTTGAGCATTTTGTATATAAAATCACGACATCTGCAAATGATGGCAAATTTACTTCCTCCTAGAAGTTTGAAAGTTTTTTATTTCTTTATAGGAGTGGTGCGGGTAGGCACCCTGGCCTTGTTCCTGAATTTAGAGGAAATTCTTTCAGTCTTTCACCACTGAGTATGATGTTAGTTGTGGGCTTGTCATATATGACTTTCATTACATTGAGGTAGGTTCTTTCTATACCCAATTTGTTGAGAGTTTTTATTATGAAAAGATGAGTATTTTGTCAGATGGTTTTCCTGCATCTATTGAGATGATTGTATGATTTTTATCTTTCATTATGTTGATGTGATGTATCACATTTGAATTGCATACATTGAAACATCCTTGCATCTCAGGCATGAATCCTGGTTGATCATAGTGCATAATTCTTTTAATGTCCTTTTGAATCAGTTTGCTAGAATTTTGTTGAGAATTTATGGATTTATATTCATCCAGGATATTGGCCTGTAGTTTCTCTTTCTTGTAGTGTCCTTACCTGGATTTGACATCAGAGCAAGCAAGCCTTGTGAAGTGAGTCCCCTGTTCTTCAATTTTTTGCAAGAGTTTGAGAAGGGTTCGTGTTACTTCTTTTGTAAATGTTTGATAGAATTCTCCAAGGAAACTGTTTAGTCCTAGGCTTTTCTTTGTTGGGGGATTTTTGATTATTGATGCGATCTCTTTACTTATTATTGATCTGTTCAGACTTTTTATTTTTTCATGATTCAGCCTTGGTAAGTTGTATGTTTCTAAGAATTTGTCCATGTCTTTCAGATGATGCAATTTGTTGGAGTGTAATTGTTCATAGTAGAACCCTGTGGTCTTTTGTATTTCTGTGGTATCAGTTGTAATGGCTCCTCTTTTATTTCCACTTTTATTTATTTGAGTCTTCTCACTTTTTGTTGATGAGTTTATGTAAAGTTTTGTTAATTTTGTTTACATTTAAAAAAACAGTTCTTAGTTTTGTTGATGTTTACTATTGTTTTTCTGGTCTCCATTTCATTTATTTCTATTCTGATCTCTGTTATTTCTTTCCTTTTGCTAACTTTGGATTCAGTTTGTATTTCTTTTCTAGTTCTTTGTGGAATAAGTTAGATTAACACCTTTCTTTTTTCTTAATGTAGGTGTTAATTTCTATAACGTTCCCTCTTAGAACTGCTTTTGCTGCATCCAGGAGCAGCATGGTACATTGTATTTTCATTTCATTTATTTCAAGATATTTTTTGATTTCGCTTTTGATTTCTTTTTTGACCCATTGGTTGTTTAGGAGTGAACCACCATGGAATATCCTTTTCCATTACTTCACTTTGAGCCTATGTGTATCCTTAAAGCTGAAGTGAGTCTCTTGTAGACAGCATAAGTTGAGTCTTGCTTTCTTTCTTTTATCCATCCAGCCACTCTATGCTGTTTGATTGGAGGAATAACTCATTTACATTACATTACATTCATTGCCATGTATTTTGAATTTTCCAGCTTTCTTCTTGTTATTCATTTCTAGTTTTCACAACCTTGTGGTCAGAAAATGTACTTGGTATGATTTCATTCTTAAATTTGCTTAGACTTGTTTTATGACCTATCATATGACCTATCCTGTAGAACATTCTGTGTGTGCTTGAGAAGAATGTGTATTCTGCTGCTAATGGATGGAATGTTATCCATATGTCTGTTAGGTATATTTGGTGTAAAGTATAGTTCAAATTCAACGTTTCCTTATTGATTTTATGTGTGAATGGTCTATCCAATGTTGAAAGTGGGTTATCAAAATCCTGTACTCTTATTTTATTGTTCTCTATTTCTTCCTTCTGATCTGTTAGAAATTGATTAATAAATTTAGGTGCTCTGATGTTGTATGCATATATATATTTATGATTGCTACATCTTCTTGATGAATTGACCCCTTTATAATTATATAATAACCTTCTTTGTCTCATTACCATTTATGACTTAAAGTCTATTTTGTCTGATTTAAGTGTAGCTCCCCCTCCTCTCTTTTGGTTTTCATTTGCATGGAGTATCCTGTTCCATGCCTTCACTTTGAGCCTATGTGTATCCTTAAAGCTGAAGTGAATCTCTTGCAGGCAGTGTAAGTTGAGTCTTATTTTTTTTCTTTTATCCATCCCGCCTCTCTATGCTTTTTGATTGGAGGAATAACTCATTTACATTAAGAGTAATTTTTCGTAAGTAAGGACTTACCAATGCTGTTTCATTAATTGTTTTCTGTCTATTTTGTACTTCCTTTGTTCCTTTCTCTTTCTCTTTCTGCCTTCCTTTGTGAATTGATGATTTTCCATACTGATATCATATTATTCTAGTCTCTTTATCTGTTCTGTATCTTCAGTAGGTTTTTGCTTTGTAGCTATCATAAGGCTAACATAAAACATCTTATAGATATAACAGCCTGTTTTATGTCAATAGCAACTATGGGGGATTGGAATTGGCCACCCCAAGATATGTCTCTTCAGCATGAATATTATTTTGGGCTGGTTACTTTTAAAAACTGCAGACAAGAAAGAAACTCTGAAAAGTAGAATTTACTTACCCTTTGTTAAGAGACATTTACATTGTAAAAGAAATCTCCATCTGTAAAGGTGTCTCCCTTTCTGTACCAGGAAGGGAGGATGACCTTATCTCTAGAAACTCTTATCAATGTGGAAGGCAAGGACTCAAGTCTGCATAATAACCTGACTCCTGTTTACTGTACTTGTGTGGTAATCTCCCATGATTGACTCCCCCTCCACCCCCAATATCCTCCTTTGCTTTTAGCTGAAGATGATATTTAAGGTGGTGGCTTCAACCATTTTGGCGAGTTGCTCAGGTTGCCTGAGCCTCTCCCATGTGTACGTGTTATAAAGCTTTGTTTAATTTTCTCCTGTTAATCTGTCTCATGTGAATTTAATCTGTTCTCCAGCCAGAAGAACCCAGAGCAGGTAGAGGAAATGTCTTCCTCTCCTACACATCTTAACTTCAATTACAAACAAAAGTTCTACCTTTTTACTCTCCTTTCTTTTGTTTTGGATGTCACGGTTTACTTCTTTTTATATTGTCTATTCTTTAACAAATTATTGTAGCTACAGTTACTTTAATAATTTTGTTCTTTAACCTTTATACTAGAGTTAAGTGGTTAAGACATATTATAATGTTAGAATATTCTGAATTTGACTATATACTTATCTTTACAAGTGTGTTGCATATTTTCAAGTTACTAATTAGGGTTCTTTCATTTCATCTTGCGGACTCTTTTCAGCATTTCTTGGAAGGCAAGTCCAGTGGTGATGAACTCCCTCAGCTTTTGTTTGTCTACAAAAGTCTGTATATTTCCTTCATATCTGCAGGACACTTTTCTTAACAGAGTATTCTTCGTTGGCAGTTTTTTCTTTCAGCACCTTGAATATATGGTCCCTCTTCCTCCTGGATTGTAAGATTTCTGCTGAGAAATACACTGATGGCCTTATAGGGATTGCCTTGTAAATTATAAACTTCTTTTCTCTTGCTGCCATTAAGATTCTCTCCTTTTGATTTTTGGCAGTTTTATTATAATGCATCTTGGAGGAGATTTCTTTAAGTTGAGTTTATTTGGTGACATATGAGCTTTACTAACTTGAATAACCAAATCTCTATCCTGATTTGGGACATTCTCAGCCATTATTTCTTTAAATAGCCTTCAGCCTCCTTCTTCTTTTCTCCTTCTGGGACTCCAGTAATTCATAAATTGCTTCTTTAGATGATGTCCTATAGACCACATAGGCTTCCTTCATTCTTTTTCATTCTTTTTTCTTTATTCTCCTCTGACTGGGTAATTTCAAAGTTCCCATGTTCTAATTCACAGTTCCTTTCTTCTGCTTGATCCATTTTATGTTGGATTTTCACTTTATTCATTGTATTCTTAGCTCCAGAATTTCTTTTTTGTTCTTGCTTGTGATTTGTGTGTCTTTTAAACTTCTCATTTTGTTCATGTTTTGTTTTGCTGATTTAATTGCATTATCTGTGTTTTCTTGTAGCCCACTGAGCTTCTTTAAAACAGCTATTTTGAATTCTTTATCAAGTAAATCACAGATCTCCATGTTTCTGCAGTCAGTTTTGGAAAATTATTGTGATCCTTTGATGGTGTCATGTTTACTTGATTTTTCATGTTCATTGAAGTTGTGCATTGCTGTCTTTGCATTTGCAGTAGCAGTCACCAACTCCAGTCTTTACTAACTGAAAAGAGAGTACCTTCTTTCAGTTCCACTTGAGATTCTGAGGCTTTTTCAGACCTTCCATGGATATGCCTGCTCCACACTTCTTTGTCCCTTTGTGGCAGAATTCTTAAGCTTCAATGCCTTCTTTTGATCCTGAATTCACCAGGGTGCATACTGATATCTTCCCGTTTGTTTTCTCAAAGTTAGAACTAAAGTTCCAGTTTGTGGTTTCTCCAGGCTCACAAGTTTGGGCTGGCTTTCTATGTTTGCTCACTAGCCATCTGCTGAAACTCACTCTCACATCTCTTGGAACGCTAACAGAGCTGGCCAAAGGGTGGGGCTGTTTGTGGGTGAGGCATGTGGAGCACTGTAGTGCTCATTGGCCAGTTGGTGTGGTCCATGAGTGAGGCAATTCCATTGTCTGGATATACTACAGTTTATTTATCCATTCATCAACTGAAGGACATCTTGATTGCTTCAAAGTTTGGTAGTTATGAATACAGCTGCTATAAACATCCATGTGAAAGTTTTTGCATGATCGTGTTTAATATGCAAATACCAATGAATATGATTGATGGCTTATATGGTGAGACTTTTTTAGTTTTATAAGAAACTGCCAAACTATATTGCACAGTGGCTGTACCATTTCCCATTCTCACCAGCAGTGAATCAGAGTCCCTGCTGCTCTACGTCATCCCCAGTAAATGGTGGTGTCAATGTTCTTGATTTTGGTCATTCTAATAAGTGTGTAATGTTATCTCATTGTTTTTAATTTGAATTTCCCTGATGACAAAAGATGTGGGGCATTTTTTCATATGCCTATTTGCCATTTGCATATCTTCTTTAGTGAGATGTCTGTTAAGGTCTTTCGCCCATTTTTAAATCAAGTTAGTCCTTTTCTTATTGTTTACTTTTAAGAGTTTGCATATTTTGGATAGCAGTCATTTATCAGATATGTCTTTGTCAAATATTTTCTCACAAACTATCTTTTCAATGGCAATCATCTCCTGATCCATTGGCTTTGCCATACCTAAATAATAATAAAACCCATATTTTAAAATACCATTCTTCAACCTCACTGTACAAGATCACATTTGGACTTGTCTCCTTCTCAAAGTTCAGACTGAGAAATGAAAGCCTGGTGCTCTCCTTTTTTCCATTTGGGCTCCTCTTCTTACAAGATTGGTTTCCTGTAGGAGGATCCAGTTATGCCTTTCATGATTGGCACTGGCAACACTTTCACTCTGTAGAAGAACCCAGTGGGTCACCTCCTTGTTTTTGCAATAAATGAAGGCATCAGAGTTTGAATTAAAGTTGGCCTGACCACAAAGCCTTTGTAGTTTTCACAGTTTGATGCTGCTGCAAGATTTGCATTTCTCTGAGAGTCAAATTTTCATTTTAACCTGGAGCCCACCTTGATTTGTAACCATAAATTTACAGTCACTGTTATAATTTAAGCATCACAGAGAACATGATTTTTTGAGTTAATTTAAATATGTGTTTGCATCTCTGTTCTGCCTGTTATTAACATGCAACCTTGATCTAAGTATTTCAATCTTTGTGAGATTCTGTTTATTTCTTTTTAAAGTGCAAACAAATGCCTATCTCAAATGATTATGAATATACATTGCATAAATCCATTCATTGCATAAATTAATATACATTGCATAACAGACACTCTGTTATTTCTCTTTTTCGGTTCTCCTTCTGCTTTTGTAAGAAAAATATTTCATATGCTATGATACTATTATTTGGCTTTATCCATAAGAAAGACTAAAAAGAACCCATTGCATGAGTTTCTCAATACCTCAAGACTGAAATAGGTAATGTTTTAACAGTTGAAACAATTGGAGTTCAGAGGTATTGAATACTTTTCAATTTATTGCAAATATATTGTAAAAATTTATTTAAATTTTAACTGATGCTTTGTCATTCTGTTTAGATGGCTGGATTTTGCAAGTCTTCTTTCCTTAGTCAACCTTCTACTAAATTTGAGGTTGACTTTTAGAGGATTTGAACCAGAAAGACTCTGGACTAGGGTCAACGAGCCCATCAGAAGGGTGGGGCAATTCTCTACTGAAAAGAGTGTGATTATATTTAGCACTGTGTAGTGAATGGTGAGATCTGCAGACTCTTTCAACTGCTGAATTCTAAGAATGTTTGCAGCCAGTCTTATGATCATCCTCCTTGACCCCACAAAATTAGAAGATTGTAGGTCTCTTCTCTGGTGAAACTGATCTGCTTAAGAAAAAACAGTTACAGATACTCTTTGATGTTTGGCCCCTAATAAAGTGACACACATGGATCACTCTTTCCCTAAAGTGAAGTCTGCTAGTTGACAAGCCCAGCCAAATTACAATGAATGTTCAGTCAACCTGTTACAGACTGTCTCTTAAATACACGAGGATAGTCAAGGATCACCAGCCATTTGATGGATGATTGTACATGAAGAAACAAAGAAAAAATACCCAAGGAAAATAGAACGTTATGTGGCTGTTGCCCTCTTTGCTCAGTGAAGTGGCCTGTGTCTGCTGTAATGCGAGAAACCACAGAGGTGCCATGTTTTTTATCAGCCAGACTCATTGTGATTGCAGTTGGCCAAGGAGTTCCTACAGGAGCTGTCCATGTAGGCAACCTGCTGGGCACAGATATTGGAGAAACAGGAATATAGCATGGAGGCATTCCTGAACTAGAACAGTGGAGAAGGAGGAGTTTGGGGAACAGCCATCTTGCAGTCTCTAGATGAAACTTCTTTATTTCCCATGTCTCTGCTTTCTGGGTTGGAACCTGCTGTGCCATAATATAATAGTACAGAGTATGACACAGGCCACTGCTTTGCTGTTTGCCTTTGGTCAGGCAAATGTTCTGACTCAGTCTTCTGGTCTGGTAGCTCTTCCCTCTTAAAAGTTCCCCTGGACTGCCAGGTTGACCAGCAGTGAGCTGTTTGTATTGTCCTTCATTTTGGCACCAGCACACCTGTAATTTGATAATTTGATGACTTCCTCCTAGGACAGTTGACATTTTTAGAAGATTTTCTGCCTGGATTCCTGAAACAGAGGAGGGATAGGGGAATGATATTGTGGGAAAGAGATGGGTCTTGAAGAAGAGCTATTGGTTTTCCATCGTCGTCCTTCATAAAGAGACAGGAGAGAAGCAACACTTCCCCCTATCTGTGGTTGAAGAAAAAGGCAGTGGGAGTTTATATTTGTTTATGTTTATGTGGTTTGGGTTTGTACAGAGAAACGAAGGGAAATGGAGAAAGAGGAAAGTAGAAATGACAATTATCCAGAACTTTATGTGACAGGCATCATTATGCCCTTCACTTAGGTTACCAATCAATATCTCTAGATGTGGGAGTAAAGAGGCAACAAAAGCAAAAACAGATAAATGGGACGACATAAAACTTGAAAACTTTTGTTCAAGAAGCAACACACTCAACAGAGTGAAGAACAACTTTGGGAATGGGAGAAAATATTTGCAAATCACATATGTTACAAAGGGTTAATATCCATATTATATAAAGAACTTCTACAACTAAACAGCAAAAAATAAAATAATTTAAAAATGGGCAAAGGACCCTGCTATAGGCTGAATGTTTGTGTCTCCCCAAATTCATATGTTGAATCCTAATCTACAATGCGATGGTATTTGGAGGTGGGCCTTTCTGAGCTGATTAGATCATGGGGGCAGAGCCCTAATGAATGGGGTTAGTGCCCTTATAAAGTAACCCCAGAGAGTCCCTTCATCCCTTATACCATATGAGGTTATATGGAGAAGAAGGCTATTTCTGAACCAGAAGCAGAAACTAACCAGATACTGAAACTACCAGAGCCTTGATCTTGTACTTCCCAGCCTCCAGAACTGTGAGAAATAAGTTTATGTAGTTTATTAGGCATTCACTCTATGTTATTTTGTTTAGCATCTCAAACAGACTAAGATAAACTTGAATAGACAATTCTCCCAAGATGATATACAAATGGCATACAAATACAAGCATATAAAAAGATGCTCAACATCACTAAACATCAGAAAATGCAAGTCAAAACCACAGTGAGGTATCATCTTACACCCTTTAGGACAGCTACTATCAAAAAAACAGAAAACAAGTGTTGGCGGGGATGTGGAGAAATGGGAACACTTATGCACTATTGGTGGGTTTGTGAAATGTTTTAGAAAATGGAAAACACTATGGAGATGCCTCAAAAATGTAAAATAGAAGTATTATATGACCCAGCAATCCCATTTCTGCTATATATTCAAAAGAATTGAAAGTAGGATATCAGAGAGATATTTGTACTTCATAGCAGCTCTATTCACAACCACCAAGAGATGGAATAACCCAAATATCTATTGATAGATGAATGACTATAAAAAATGTGGTATATACTTTTATATATATTTAAATGTGGTATATACATACAACAAATATTAGTCATCCTTAAAAGTAAGAAAATCCTGTCGCATGCCACAACATGGATGAACCTTGAGTATATTATGCTAAGTGAAATATGCCAGTAACAAAAGGACAAATACTGTATGATTCCACTTATATAACATATCTGAAATAGTCAAATTCATAAAAACAAAAAGTTGAATGGTGGTTACTAAGGGCTGGAAGGAGGGAGAAAGAGGAAGTTGTTTTTTAAGAGGCACAGAGTTTCAGATTTGCAGATAAATAAATTCTGGATATCTGTTTCACAACAATGTGAGAACACAGTACTTCTGAACTATACACTTAAAAATAATTAAGATGGTATATTTTATGTTATGTGTTTTTTTATCACAATAAAAATAAAAATAAAGCTAATAAAGTGTTAAATAAAATATGTTCCTGTCTCTTACCTTGACAAACTACTTTCACAAACTTGGAAGGTCAGATTCAAATTTAAAATCCCTAGAATGTTTATAGATCCATGCCAAAATGTGGTAGCACAGGGAGAGACACCTTGGTTTCCAGGTGCCTGCCCATGGGCCACAACTTACTCCTTCAACCTCCCACTCTCATATTTGTCCCATAATGTGTGGGGCCTACATATTCACAAGTATGAACACCTCCAGTCCACATGCCCAGTTGCCATCCACATCCCTTGCATATAGCTTCTGCCTGACGATCCCTTCAAGTGAAAAAACCAACAATCTGGTCTGCTCTTGGGAGGATAGACCCAGAGAAAAGCTTTCCCAGGCCCTGAAAGCTGAAGTCTTGCTCAAGGCCCAAATTTCTGTGTAATCTTTCAGGCCTTACCACAGGCAGTTACAAAGGCTTTAATGGCAGGCCTCACAAGGGAAAGTACCAGCTGGCTCTAGCCTTCCATGTGGAGAAAGGAAATACCCAACTCCAGGCCACTCTAGCCATCCTGCCCAGACTCAGATGGGTTCAATGGCCAATTCTACCAAAATTTTAAGAAAGAAATTATACAAATTCTCTATAATTTTTCTCAGAAGATAGAGACAAAGGGAATATCATAGCTGATTCAATAAGACCAACATTATCCTAATAATAAAAGAAGACAAAGACAGTACAAGAAAAAAACCTGACAGGCCATATCTTGCATGAATATAGATGCAAAAATCCTCAACATTATATTGGCAAATAAATACAACAATATATAAAAATGTATATACCATGATTAAGTGGATTTATCCCAACTATGAAGACTGGTTCAAAATTCATAAGTCAGTTAAGAGTTCTGATTCAAGATGGTGACATAGGAGGTTCCTGAACTCGTCTCCTCTCATGGACACACTAGATTCACTACAGCTACGTATGGAATAATTTTCTCAGAAGAACTCCCGAAACTAGCTGAGTATCTCCTTCACTTTGGGGAAATGAGAAAAAATTCACAATGAAGCAATTAGGAGAGGCTGAGACACAATCTCACCATAAACCCACCCCCTGCATGGCAACTGACAGTTGACGGGAGCTCAAAAACTTGAGCTTTTGCCTGAGGAGTGAAGGATTTGAACCCCACATAGAGCACTCCATATTTTAAGACCTGCACCCTTGAGACAAGCCCTCAAAACATCTGTCTTTGAAAGCCAGTGGATGTATGAGACCCACAGGATTATAGCAAATTGAGAAACAGTTCTTAAAAGGCTCATGTACTCAGACTCACCCATCCTAGAGCCCAGGAAAAGGCAGCTGACTGCAAAGCATCCAGATGTTCAGTAAACAAGGCTTATTTGCTTATTTTAAGGCATTGTCCTGAGGGGGAAGACATCTAATTTAACATACATCGAGGGGCCTACTGAAATACTCTTTGGAGATGGTGGCCAATGGGTACCACCTTTGTGCTCTCCCTCTGCCTCACTTCAGCTTGCCAGTGTCTCCTACAAAGGAGCTTGTACCCTTGTCTGGCACTCTCATTTTTGCTGCTGCTGCCTAGGGGACACTTCAAGATCAAGTGACTCTGGTGGCCAGTGGGGCTTACACTTACGGGTGCCACAGGATTATAACCAATAGATAAAGAGTTCTTAACTGGCTTCTTCTTCCAGGGAACAGCAAGAGACAACAGACTATAAGATGCCTGTTTTTCTGTGAAAGACGCCTATAGTTTATCTTCATAGCTGCTGCTTGAAGGGCAGGTTTCTAATTAAACGCATGTCTAAGGGCCAACTGTCATCCTCTGCAGAAACATTGAAGGGTGAGTGCTATCTTTGTGCTTTTCCTCTGCTGCACTCCAAAGTGCCAGTGTCTTCCAGAGTGGAGGTTGTACTCATGTCCGGTGCCCCAGTTTTCCCATCCAGTGCACTCGGTTTTGTGGCTGCTGGCCAGGGGGCATCCCTTGATTGCTTGGTTCTGGGGGCCAGTGGGGCTTGCATTCATGTGTCCGTGGGAATGCAACAAACAGAGAGTCAGTTTATTTTCAGCTACCACACCCAGGCCATAGCCCTCACAGCAGAGTGAAACACACCCCCAGTCTTTCTGTGAAAGAGTCCTATTTACTTGTCTTGGAGTTTTGGCCTGAGGGATAGGCTGATTTGGCACACATATAGAGGCCTATTAAATGCTCTCAGGAATGGAGACTGGTGAATTCCGTATTTGTGTGCTTACTGCCTCACTCCAGGTCTCTAGATCTCCTGGAAAACAGCTTGTACACATATCTGGTGCACCAATTTCTGAGGCTGTCACCCAGGGACACCTCTAGGTCACTTGGCTCTGGTGACCAGGAGGACTTATACTTACAGTCCCAGAGTACTGTATTCATTTGCACACTTGGAAAGCTGCTGCCTAAATGTCTGCCTTCCAATTAGCCTGAATCTAGGTGCTGACTGTCCCTTTGGGACACTGACAGATTGTGGCACACCCTCAACTACTAGAAGCCACTAAAAATAAAGTAGGCTACTTGAACAATCACAAAAGTTTGAGAGACAAACAAAAGCTAGGGAAGAGTTGAACAATAAGGTCCATTTCCCACACTAGAATACTCTTTCAAGACTGGGTGAGGTGGCTACTTTATCTAATATAGAGAAACCAACACAAAAGTCAAGGAAAATGAAGAAACATACTAATATATTCCAAACAAAAGAACAAGATAAAACCTCAGAAACAGAACTTAATGAAACAGAGGTAAGAGATTTACCTGATAAAGATTTTACAGTAACAGTCATAAAGATGCTTACTAAATATAGGAGAAGAATGGCTGAATACAGTGAGAACTTTAACAGAGATAAAAAATGTAAGAATGTACCAAAAAGATGTCACAGAACTGAAGAACACAACAATTGAACTTAAAAATACGCTAGAGGGGTTCAACAATAGACAACATGAAGCAGATGAAAGGATCCGTGAACTTGAAGACAGATGGAGGAACTCACCTACTCAGAGCAGCAGAAAGAAAACAAAAAGGAACAAAATTGAAGATAGCTTAAGGGACTCATAGAACAACATTAAGTGGACCAATATTCACAGTATGAGGTCCCAGAAGGAGAAGAGAGAGAGAAAGGGCCAAATTGTTTGAAGAAATAATGGCTGAGGACTTCCTTAATCTGGGGAAGAAAGAAGACATCCAGGTCCAGGAAGCCCAGAGTTTTCCCAATAAGGTGAATCTATGAGGCTCACATCAAAGCACATTATAATTATAATTACAACTATAACTAAAATGTCAAAATTTAAAGGCAAAGAGGGACTTTTAAAAGCAGCAAAAGAAAACTTGTTACATACAAGGGAACCCCGTAAGACCATCAACAGAGTTTTTAGCAGAAACTTTGCAGGCCAGAAGGGAGTGGCATCATTTAATAAAAGTGCTGAAAGAAAAAAAGCTTCCAACCAAGAACACTCTACATAGCAAAGTTGTCACTCAGAATTGAAGAAGAGAATAGGTGCTTTTCAGACAAGCAAGAGCTAAGACTTCACCAGTAGACTAGCCTTACAAGAAACGTTAAAGGGACTTCTTTAAGCTGAAACAAAAGGACACTAATTAGTAACAAGAAAACATACGAAAGTAAAAATCTTGCTGGTAAAAGTAAATATATAGTAAAAATCAGAATAATATAATGTTGTAAAGTGGTGAGTTAGTCAGTAATAATGCTAGTTTGAAAGGAAAAAGAGAAAAGTAGTAAAAATAACTATATACACAGTAACTTGTTATGGGATATACAAGTTAAAAAGATGTAAACTTTGGCATCAAAAAATAAAATGTGCAGGAGTGAGAATAAAAATGTAGAGCTTTAGAACGTATTGACAATTAAGTAACCAACTTAAAATAGACATTTATGAATATAAGTTGTTTCATGTAAGCCTCATGGTAACAACAAAGGAAAAACCTATAGTAGATGCACAACAGATGAAAGGGAGTCTAAGTATACCACTACAGAAAATAAATCACAAAGGATGAAAGTCAGAGAAGAGAAAGGAACAGAAGAACGACAAAGCAGCCAGAGAACACTGAGTGAAATCACAATAAGTACATACCTATCAATAATTACATGTAAATGGACTAAATTCTCCAATCAAAAGACATAGGGTGGCTGAATGGATAAAAAAATGAAGACTCCTCTGTATGCTGCTGGCAAGAGGCTGACTTCAGATGTGAGGACACACACAGGCTGAAAGCGAAGGATGGAAAAAGATATTTCACCCACATGGAAACCAAAAGAAACTAGGGTAGCTATACTTATATCAGATAAATAGACTTTAAGACGAAGCCTGTGATAAGAGACAAAGAAGGCCATCACATAATGATTAAGTAGTCAGTCGAAAATGAGGATATAACATTTGTACACCCAACATATGACCACATAAATATATAAAGGAAATATTAACAGACCTAAAGGAATACAATGATAGTAGGAAACTTTAACCTCACTTTCAGCAATAGGTAGATCACTCAGTCAAAAGATCAACAAGGGATCATTGGCCTTAAACAACATACTAACCAAATGGACTTTGCAGACATGTACAGAACATTTCAAACAAAATTAGCAGAATATACTTTCTTCTCAAATACACATGGAATATTATCCATATATCATTTATTAGGTCACAAACATCTTAATAAATTTAAGAAGATTGAAATCATATCAAGCATCTTTTTTTGCCCACAATGGTATGAAGGTAGAAATCAATTACAAGGAGAAAACTGAAAAATTGACAAACCTGCAGAAATTAAACAACATGCTACTGAACAACCAGTTTGTCAAATAAGAAATCAAAAGAGAAATCAAAAAATACTTTGAGACAAATGAAAATGGAAACGCCACACACCAAAACTTATGGGATGAAGCAAAAGCAGTTCTAAATGGGCAATATTGTAGTGGTAACTGCCTGCATTGAGAAACTAGACAAAAAGAACAAGCAAAGCCTATAGTTAGTAGAAGAAGAAAATAACAAATATCAGTGTGTAAATAAATGAAATAGAGACTAAAAAGACATTCAAAAAGATCAATGAAACTAAGAGCTGCTGCTTGAAAAGATAAATAAAATTAACGAACCTTTAGGTAGACTCACCAGAAAAAAAGAGCACTCAAATAAATAAAATCAGAAATTAAAGAGGAGACACTGCAAGTGAGACCACAGAAATACAAAAGATTGTAAAAGACTACTATGAATAATTATACACCAAAAAATTGGGCTACTTGGAAGAAATAGATAAATTCCTGGAAATAAACCATCTACTAAGACTGAATTATGAAGAGGCAGAAAATCTAAAAGGCTAATTACTAATAGGGAGATTGAATCAGTAATCAAAAACCTCCCAACAAACAAAAGCCCAAGACTAGGTAGCTTCACTGGTGAATTCTACAAAACATTCAAAGAATTAATACCAATCTTCCTCAAAGTCTCCCGAAAAACAGAAGAGGAGTAAACACTTCTAAACTCATTTTATAAGGTCAGCATTACCCTTATACCAAAACCAGACAAAGACAGTATAAGAAAAGACAATTATACGTTAATATTCTTGATGAGCATAAACACAGAAATCCTCAACAAAATATTATCAAACAGAATTCAACAATACGTTAAAAGGAGCATAAACTATGATGAAGTAGGATTATTCCAGGGATGCAAGGGTGGTTCAACATCCATAAATCAATCAACTACAGTATCAAAATGGATTAAAATCACATGATCATCTCAAAAAATGCAGGAAAAACATTTGACAAAATTCAACTTCCATTTATGTTAAAAACTCTCCACATAAGAAAGGCCATATATGACAAAATCCATGGCTAAGGTCATACTCAATGGTGAGAAGCTGAATGCTTTTCCTCTAACATAGGGAACAAGACAAGCATGCTCACTCTCACCACTTTTATTCAACATAGTATTGGGAAGCCTTAGTCAGAGAAATTAGGCAAGGAAATGAAATAAAAGGCATCCATACTGGGAAAGAAGAAGTAAAATTGTCCTTATATGTAGATGACATGATATTATGTGTAGAAAACCTTAAATATCCCACATAAAACTGTTAGAACTAATAAAGGAATTCAGTAAAGTTGCAGGATACAAAATTAACGTATAAAAATCTGTTGCATATCTATACACTAATAACAAATTATTAGAAAGTGAAAATAAGAAGCAATCCTATTTACAATTGCATCAAAGAGAATAAAATGCCAGGGCTGGCCTGGTGGGGCAGTGGTTAAGTTTGCACGTTACCTTTGGGGGCCTGGGGTTCACCGGTTCTGATCCCAGGTGCAAACCTATGCATTGCTTGTCAAGCCATGCTGTGGCAGGCATCCCACATATAAAGTAGAGGAAGATGGGCACAGATGTTAGCTCAGGGCCAATCTTCTTCAGCAAAAAAGAGGAGGCTTTGCAGCAGATGTTAGCTCAGGGCTAATCTTCCTCAAAAAAAAAAAAAAAAGGAATAAAAGGCCTAGGAATAAATTTAACAAAGGTGATGAAACACCTGAACACTAAAACTATAGGACATTCAGAAAGAAATTGAAAGACACAAATAAGTGGAAAGATATTCCATGCTTAAGGATTGGAAGAATTAATATTTTTAAAATATCCATACTACCCAAAGCAATCGACAGATTTAATGCAATCTCTATCAAAATTCCAGTGGCATTTTTCACAGAAATAGAAGAGACAATCCTCAGATTTGTATGGAACCAGACAAGACCCTGAATATCCAAAATATTCTAGAGAAAGAAGAACAAAGCTGGAGATGTCAAGATCTCTGATTTCAAACTATGTTACAAAGCTATAGGAATCACAACAGTATGTTACTGGCATAAAAACAGACACATAGATCAATGGAAAAGAATAGAGAGCCCAGAAATAAATCTACAAATATGTGATTAATTAATTTATGACAAAGGAGCCAGGAATATACAATGGAGAAAGGACAGTCTCTTCCATAACAAGTGTTGGGAAAACTGGACAGCCTCATGCAAAAGAATGAATCTGAACCGGCGAGACCCTGGGCTGCCAAAGCGGAGCGCGTGAACTTAACCACTTGGCCATGGGTCCGGCCCCTATATATATTTTTATATATATAATATATTTATTATATTTATAAAAAAATTTATATATAAATATTTAAATATATATTTATGTTTATATATTTATAATATATAAATATATATAACATATAAATATATTATAAATATATTTATAAAATGTATATTTTAATATTTTATATCTCTATATATTTATATATGTATAAATTTCCTGTTAAATAAGTCATGGGGAGGTAATGTACAGCATGGCAACTTTAGTTAATAATACTGTTTTGTACATTTGAAACTTGCTAAGAGAATACATCTTAAAAGTTCTCACCATAAGCAAAAAAGTTTGGGGGCTGGCCCAGTGGCACAGCAGTTAAGTTCGCACATTCTACTTTGGTGGCCCCAGGGCTCGCCAGTTGGGATCCCAGATGTGGACGTGGCACCGCTTGGCAAGTCATGCTGTGGTAGGCGTCCCACATATAAAGTAGAGGAAGATGGGCATGGATGTTAGCTCAGGGCCAGTCTTCCTCAGCAAAAATAGGGGGATTGGTGGCAGATGTTAGCTGAGGGCTAATCTTCCTCAAAAAAAAAAGGAAAAAATTTTGTAACTATGTATGTTGATGGGTGTTAACTAGACTTATTGTGGTGATCATTTTGCAATATATACAAATATTGAATTGTTATGCTGAACACCTTAAACTAACATAATGTTAAATGTCAATTATGCCTTAATAAAAAAAGACAAGCACTGAATTTATGGGTTTGCAATGTGGATTTTTATTGAAGTATAATTGCATGCAAGTCTATTTTGTTCAATAAGATTTTATAGCACATCTATTAAATATTAGTCACTGTTTTAGATATTGGGTGTGTTACTGTATACAAAAGTTATATATTTTTCCTGGAAGTAGCTTTTTATCCAGTTGGGGCTTGTAGAAGATAGTCTCGAAATAATCAATTAATAGTAGAAGGCTCTTTTAGACTATGTACACAGAGACAGTTATCTAAGGATGAGTGAACAGGACAGCAAGAGAATGACCTGCTATGTTCAGTCTTATTCCACAATTATTTACTACGTTGAATATTTACTAAGGCCACATCTAATTCTCACAGACATCTGCAAGTTTGGTATTATTATCTCTGTTTTTCAGATGGGGGCACTGAGTCTAGACAGTGTTAAGTAACTTGCTCAAGATCACGCAGGTAATGAGTAATAGAGCTGGGTTTTAATTCTAGGTCTGGTTGACTCCAAAGCCTGCTGTTAGATACTACACATGCCTTTTCAAACACTTCTGTTGGTCAACTTCTTCTTCCCATGTGTGGGTCTTTTTTGGGAAAACTTTCAGCCATTACAAATCAACTATTCTCTTTTTAAACACGCTTGTTTGGAGCAATTCATCATTCCTCTGTTTTTGTGAACAACTCTGGTCCTATAATTCTTCAATTTGTATCTCTATCTCTTCTCTCCCAAGCTATGATCTTCCATTGTCAGTTTCTTTCTGATCTTTGCCTTTTGAAGCTTCTGCCAGCACTTCATATTCCTGTCTATAATTCACTTCATTACCCTCTTCACTCTTTAATCTTCATTTATGTCATCCTGCTCCTGACTCCATGAGCTTAAAATCCCAGTCAAATTTGATTTGTGCCACTTTCCATCAATCCCCCCTGCACCACTGAGACACTAAATCATGTTAATTATTTCATCACCACCTCTCCTACACTGTGCCTTTCTGTACTTACTAGTGAAAAGTCATCAAACTGATCTCACTGCTTGCTCTTCTCTTTGTTTCAGCCTGTTCTGATATCACTGGCTATATAAAACACCACTGTTTCAAGAGAGATAAGTTTGAATACTAATATTATTTAACCTACTTCATTTTATTCCTTCTAAGTGCTATAATCAGCATGATTTGTTTATCAATAATCCTTTGAGGTATGGTTATCTTCATTTTAAAATAAGAGACTTGAAATTCAGACAGAGGTTAAACAATTCCTAAGGCCACATCCTAGCAAGAATCAAAGGTAGATCTTATATAGTTCTCCTGGAACAAAAGGAATAAACTAGGACTATTTTAGGCAAATTTATAGGTAGTCACCTTATTGATACTCCACTGTTGCTCCTTTCCAATGGTTATATCCACTTAATGGACAGGTGAAGGAGGCACCTGATTTTGAATAGGGAAGAGGAGCTCAGCTTTAAAGTTGGTGTTTGAATTGACTACAGGAAAATCTCTTGGAAGTATTCAGTAAAGTGATTGGATACCACCTTAGGGGCATAATAGAATGAAGAGAACTAAAGTTACAAGTTTGGAGCCATCCTTATAGAGGAGATTGTTGAACAGAGGAGTTCACCAAGAACTTAAAGAAAAAAAATGTGCGTAGGATGCTGAGGAACTAAAACATGAAGGGGCGAGAAAGAGCCAATATGAGAGCAGCCTCTATTAGACTGCAAGTTCCTCCAATGAAGGAACAAGTTCTTTTTGTCTCTACATCTAGAATTTTAAAATGTTAAATGATGTACAAATTAAAGATGAACTGAACATTAAATAGAATGCCATCCCTTCTGACTCCTGTTTAATGACCTTAATTTTATTCACTTCCCTGGGAGTTGAGGCTATTTCAAATGAAGAGCAATCAGCTGCCATCTTTTCTTTCCAGACAGACTCTATGCCTCTTCTCGTTGGAATTAATGTGTGTTCTTGTGTTTCTCTGGTGTGTAGTGTTGAACCAATCACTCAGGGCCATACTTGTGCTATTTGATGGTCCACCAAATCTCTGAGATATATATGTAAAGACACATTAAGTCTCAGACATACATTTACACTATATGTAATAATATGTATAATGTATAAGTATTTATTATATATCAGATATATGCTAGAAGTAACTAAAGCAAAGAAATAATTAAGCAGAGATTCAGGTTTTGGAAAAGGCAAGGTTCAGTACCAAATGAACATGGTCAAAAATAGTTCTTTCTGTACTGTTCTTGCTTGTTCTGGAGCAAGTGATCAGTGAACTTGACTTTGGAGAAGCCATGGTGAAATACATTTGAATAAAGCTTTCATGGCAATAGTCTCTGAAGTGACATCAACTCAGAGGAAGTTTTCCTGGTGTTGCATCGTACAGACAAGCAACTTCTAAGGCTCCTAGAGAAAAGTCAACTTTTAATGAATGCTTGAGGTCTTCTTTACCTCTAGGTCCCTATGAGAGTTTGTGGTAGTTAACTATTTTTTTTCCATTTTTAATTTAAGTGTAGTGGGATTAAGATCAGGCTTTGGGATTCATTAGAGTCAATGTAGAACACAGCAAAATTCTAAGTGTAAATCTAAAAATGAAGCACTGTTATTGTAGAATATTGGCTGAAAATGTCTCACAAAGGTGGATAAGCAAGCAGACATTTATGTGTGCACACATATAAACATAGTGATACTTGCAGTAATTGTGGTTAAGCTTAAAAAGAAGCTGGGTTTCTGCCTTTGTGGTATGATTTCATAAACTTCTCATGAGAAGCCTTGATCAAAAACATAGCTTACCCACTTGTTCACTGAGGTTTGAGTTTCTCTGAATGCAGAATTTTTTCCCTTGGACTAAAATCACTGTAAATACCCTGTGAAAAGCATTTGGAGTATGGATGACCACGCACCAGCTCAATTAGTCCCTGAACCAAGGAGTTTATCACATCCCTTCCTGAGAGCTGACTTGAAAATTAAGGGAATTTAAAGTAGCTGGTGTTGGCTATTTAAAGATCTGAAATGTGTGTGGGCAGTGACCTTGATTGTGTGACTTGCGATTTTTATAAAAAGCTCACATGTGTTTTGTTCTCTCTAACTTGTCACCAAGTACAAAATTCCCTCCATGAGAGCCGGCGCTTATGGTGATGCTATTGTCTGAAGCACAGGATAATAATGCGTTGCTTGGGAGGAGTGACACATTAACTCATTGGTCCATTAGAGTAGCTATTAACAGCACAACTCAACATGGTCTTCCAAGTCTTTGCTCAAATGTCCTCTTCACAAAGATACCTAATCTAGCATCTTATTTAAACCCACAAACCACAAACCCTTGGTTTGTTTTTTATAGCTCTTATTATCTTCTAAAATGTTACGTAAGTTACTTATTTCCTTTATTTGTTGTCTGTCTTCTCTCTACTACAGAAAAAGCACAATGAGAGTAGAGACTTTGTTTTGTGTAGATCTTTATCTGCAGCCCCTAGAATAATGCCATACACACAGTTTCTCAATTAATATTGAGAATGAATCAACGAATGTCACGCTGTTATTCAAAGACTCTTAGAGGTTACTCATTGGGTAACAAATTGCCTTTAGACTTAGCTTTCTTGACTCTCCTTAGTGTGTTCCTGGTGTACTTTCCAGACTAATTCCTGATGTCTTTTCAAGATTCACCCAGGTTGTTGGAGGTATCAATAGTCTGTCTATTTTATTGCTTAGTTGTAATCCATTGTGTGAATATACAGTTGCTTATCTATTTTCCTTTGAGGCTCATTTGGGTAATTTCCCAATAAGGGAAATGTTTTTGGCTGTTATGAATAAAGCTGCTGCGAACATTTGTGTAGGAGACATTTTGTGTATATATACACTAATTTTGGGGGATATAAGACTAGGAGTGAGATTTCTGGGTCATAGGGTAGGTGTAGGTTTCATTTTTGAGATACTCCCAGTTTTACAAATAGTTGTATCATTTTGCATTCCCACTTGCAGCATAAGAGAGTTTTATTTGCTCCACATTATTGCCAACATTTGGTATTGTCAGTCTTTGAAATGTTAGGTATTGTAATGGGTATATAGCGAGAGCTCATTGTGGCTTTAATTTGCATTTCTCTAATAAGTAATGCTTTGAGCAACTTTCCATAAGCTTATTCAAATTGTCTATTTGAATATCTTCTGAAGTATCTCTTTAAATCTTCATCCCATTAATATACACCTTTTAGTCTTTTATTAATTTATTTTTTCTTATTTGTAGGAGTTTTGTCTATATTGTGATATAAGTCCTGTGACAGATATATCTGTTGTGAATATTTCCTCCCTGTCTTTGATTTGCCTTTATGCACTCACTATTATTTTTGCTCCTTTGAAAGCAACATGCCTTTTATTTCTGGTTGCTTTTAAGCTTTTTTTCTTTGTCTTTGCTTTTCATGAGTTTGAGTATGATATGCCTAGGTGTGGTATATTTTGAATTTGTCTTGCTGCTCATGGTTTCCTAAACTTTTTTGTGGCTCAGGTTCAAATATTTCATCAAATTAGGAAAAATTTCACTTATTATCTTTTAAAATATTTTCCACCCCAATTTTCACTGAATTCACCATTGAAACCCTGGTTACACATATTTTGGGCCACTTAGCATTGTCCTAAAGATTTTGGTTGCTATATTCTTTTTAATTATTTTTTTCTATCTTTATTTCAGTTGGATAATTTCTATTGATCTGTTTTTGCTTTCATTGATCCTTTCTTTGGCTGTGCCCAATCTGCTATTTAGCCAATCTAATGAATTCTTTATTTCCAATATTATATTTTTAAGTTTTTATTTGTTAAAAGAGTTTCATTTAATTGTGTTATTGTTTTCATCTCTCTGTTGGAATTTGCCATCTGTTATTGAATTTTCTTTCCTTTATCTAAATTTGAATACACATCTATAGTAGTAATTTCAAATTTTTTGTCTGCTCATTACAAGATTTAGATTCTATATAGATCTTCTTTTATTCGGTATATTTTTTCTTCTTGATTATGGGTCCTATTTTTATCTTCTTTGTATTTCTATAATTTTGATTTTAAGATGCTGGACATTGTGAATATATTGTAGAGACAGTGGATATGCTATTTTTCTCTACAGAGTAATGAATTTAGTACTGGGATGCTTTTAGTTTACTAGCAGATTGCGTGATCCTGTTGAGACTTGGATTTATCCTTTGCTATGATGGGTCCATTTCAGTTTTGCCCTTACTCTGAGGGCTTACTCCTTATTCCTAGGGTATGGAATTCAGGTGTCTCATCTTAATGCTTGGTTTGTTTGCCAAAATCCCTCTACTCTCACTTGGTCAGAAATCTAATATCTCCCTAGCACTGAGCATCCTCTACATTCTCTGTTCAGTTATTAGTCCTCCAACAGCCATTGTCTCCTAGACCTGTGGAGTCTCGCCATGCATATACAAAATTTAGGATTCAGCTAAGAACACATAGGAATCCTCTATGCAGGTGCTGAGTGTCCTTTCTTTAACTTCTTCCCCTCCATACCTTCCCCCACAAATTCCAGCTGTCTTAGCATCCTTGAACACTGATCTTTATTATACTAGTAGCAACTGCTGCCATTTGCTTGGCTCCACTTCACTATGCCTGGTTTGGAAATTGCTCTTAGGGAAAAAGTTAGAGTGAACATGGTAGTCACCTCAAATTCTTACCCTCTCTCAAGAATTTCATCCCTGTGCTGTCTGCTTCCAAAAGCTTGCAAACAGTTGCTTTATATATATTTTCCAGTCTTATGGTTGTTTTTGGTCTGAAGGTAAGTATGAAACTAACTTCTCTTTATACCTGAAATCAGAAATATGATTGTTTTCCTTTTAATTATTATTCTTTGCCTTCCAGCCAAGCTGAAGGCCATATGGGCTCATGGACTAGGAGAGACTGGAATCCTGGAGAGTTAATCTTGATCTGTGACCTTGGACAAGGGGCTTGCTTCTCTGGATCGCCTTATAGTCTTTGTCTGTAAGATGAGGATAAATATTAGTTCTCTGGATCCATAAATTGTTGGCAGTGGAATCACTTGGGAAGGTTAAAAAAATACAGCTACTGTATTCATACCCATAGAGAGTCTAGTTCAGAAGGTGTAAGTGAAGCCCAGAATTTCTTTCTAATAGGCATTCTAAGTAATCGTGGTGCTCAGCCAGGTTTGGGATATATTGGCTTTGACAATTTCCTGAATCTTTTGGGGTCTAAAAATCTATGAGTTTGTTCTCTTGATATTAAAGAAAGGAAATAAAGATTTGAGAGATCGAGAGATAGGATAGAGTTTTTCTCAAGGAGAGGCTGGGGTTAGGGAGCAGAAGACTGAAAAAGGCAAATGCAAACTAAAGAGGAAGAACATGTTTGGATGTCTCCCTGCACTGTGAATCCGATCTGCTAGGATTCAGTTTGAGAGCACCGAGAAGCTAGAAAGTCAGTAGAGAGAAGTGGTCAAAGTTAAGTGGATGAAAAGCAGAGACAGTACAGGGATTTTCACTATTTAGTAATTTAGAGAATGGCTGTTCTTGGGAAAGGATGAGAGCAGTTACCTGATAGGGATTCTTGTTACCAATTAAACTTACGCTCCATGAGAAGATGGGGAAGGGAATCAAAGCAGTCTCCCCTCTTATTTGAGCTGGAAGTAGAGCAATTATTCCTGGAATAAGCTGGAATATGAAGAAATATTGAGTGTCTATCCTAAACTGTAGTTGATGGTCCTTTGTGTTAATCTTTCCTTCATCTAATCACTTCTTCTTATTATAGTCATTGTTTATTTACTAGTCCCTTTGTAAGAGATTGCTAGATCCAATAGGCAAGGACCCTGCTTTATGGACTTCAGGAGCCCCCATCGGGGGAAGTTTAGTCTAGTGAATATGATTCAGGACCCTGGAGTGAGACAGACCTAGGCATGCGGGCTCTGAAACATATTGTCATTGTGAGCAATTTACCTTTAAGTGGATATCATTATTGTGAGGAAGGAACAAGGATATATTTGTGTAGTGCTTTGGATCTTGGGAGCCAGAAGTCAGTATAAGTGTACTGTGTCAGGTACATTAGTGAATATTCAAGAAACGGTAATGACGATTTTTTTCACAATGGTTTTTCTCTTAGAGCACTAGCTAAATGTTACTTGGAAGAAAGAAAAGTCAAATCAAGAAATACCAAGGGTATAAACAAACATATCTTCCTCCTTTGGGAACGTAATCTCTGAGGAAATGGTTGTGAGGGAGTCTTTGTCTTAATAATTAGACCACTGAGATCTGTAATCCAGAATAAAACACTTTATTCTCCAGTTATCCACTGGTCATGAAAAGGCCTTGTATCTTTCCTGGAAACTGGAGGGGATTTTGGGCAAAACAACAATTGGAAATCATGTTCTGTGCAGAAGGTGTTACAAGATAAAACAAAGATTTTGATCCTTTGGACTGGACTGGGAGGAGAGAGTTCTGAGCTCCAAGCTGTGTCTTCTACTCACTATAGTCTCTTTCCTTCCCAGCAGGACAGTTGTGGACAGGAGACAGTAGAGTATAGCGTTATGGCTCTAAACTAAAGGAAGGTGAGTACCTGCCTGACCCTGGTCAGTCGTGTAACATAGTTGTTACAAGTGCATACCGTGAGAGTCAGACTGCCTAAGTTCACCTTCTGGCTGCAACTCAGTAGTTTTGGGGCTTTGGGCCAGTTTCTTAACTCAGTTGTCTCATCTGCAAAATGGGATAATATTATAACGTAGCTCTTAGTACACAGCCTCTCATAGTAACCACTTAAGTAAGAGTTAGCTTAAAAAATTATCATCAAACCTAAAGCCACTTGAGCTAAGAGATCTTGTAAAAATGTGACCTCACTTTCTTGATCTGACAGCAGTGACCCAGAGATGGGAGCTCTGAGCAGAATCTTGGTGGCATCTGCCAGTTAGGACACTGTCCAGGGAAGAGGACCAAGTTTCAGTAACTGAAGAAGAGGTAGGAGAGAGAAGGACAAAGAAATGGATTGAATTAAAATCTAAGAGACTTCTATCTTATTTTTGGTATTTTTTTCTCTAGAAGCACAAGTTCTTACTCTGGAGACTAAGTTTATCTTCATATTTTTCATTGACAGTAAAAGTCACTTGGGTTGTGTAGAGAGATCCACAGCAGACAGTTAACAACCTTCCTATCATACCAAAATTCCAAAATTCTTCCTCTTTATTCCACTCTCAAGAATTGGGATTTGATACTGGACGGTGGTGGTGGTGTTTCTTTCTTTCTAAATGGTTCTCTTTTCTTGTCTCCACAGACGCCCCTCCTGTATTCGTCTCCTGAGGAGAATGGCAGACGAGAACTCTTCAGTGACAGAGTTCATACTTGCAGGCTTAACAGACCAGCCAGGGCTCCAGATACCTCTCTTCTTCCTGTTTCTAGGTTTCTATCTGGTCACCGTGGTGGGGAACCTGGGCCTGATAATACTAATTGGGTTGAACTCTCGCCTGCACACCCCCATGTACTTTTTCCTCTTCAATCTCTCCTTAATAGATTTCTGTTACTCCACCACCATCATCCCCCAAATGCTGAAGAGTTTTGTGTCAAATCAGAACGTTATCTTGCATGCAGGGTGTATAACTCAATTCTTTTTCTTCTGCTTCTTTGTCATCTCTGAGTCCTTCCTCCTGTCAGCGATGGCATATGACCGCTATGTTGCCATCTGTAAACCACTGGTGTACATGGTCACCATGTCTCCTCAGGTCTGTTTACTCCTCTTGTTGGGCACATATGTGATGGGGTTTTCAGGGGCCTTGGCCCATACGGGAAACCTAGCAAGTCTGACCTTCTGTGCTGACAACCTTGTCAATCATTTCATGTGTGACATTCTTCCTCTCCTTGAACTCTCCTGCAACAGCACTTATGTCAATGAGCTGGTGGTCTTCATAGTTGTTTCCATTGGCACTGGAATGCCCATTGTCACCATCTTCATCTCTTATGCTCTAATCCTCTCCAGCATTCTCCACATTCATTCCACTGAGGGCAGGTCCAAAGCTTTCAGTACATGTGGCTCCCACGTAATTGTGGTCTCTGTTTTCTATGGTTCTGCAGCTTTCATGTATCTCAAACCACCTTCTATTTTGCCCCTTGACCAAGGGAAAGTGTCCTCCCTGTTCTATACCACTGTGGTGCCCATGTTAAACCCATTGATCTATAGTTTGAGGAACAAGGACGTCAAAGCTGCCCTGAGGAAAACTTTGAGAAGAAAAATATTTTCTCGAGAAAGGAGTAGTATTTGAGGAAGGAGATACAATGCTTTGTTTATTAATGTGTTTGTTTTCAATTAAGGATCTAAGTTTAATTGGTATTGAATAGAGAAAGAGAACTGAGGTCTGGAGACTGCAGAGTGTGTCATGTGGGTGAGGTGAATAGGCCACCTTCCGTGGTAGTAGAGGAAATGGCAATTTGTGAGGCATATAGTGAGTTGATTTTGTATCCTGGCTCTGTTTTTTAGTAGTTGTGTGACTTTGAGCAAATAAGTCAATGTCTCTAAATATTAATCTCTCTTTTTTTTAAAAGAGAGACAATGATCTTGACTTCATGGGGTTTTTGAGAGAATTAAATGCAAGGCACTTAATGAATCTTACTTCCATCCATGCTGGAATTCTGTTATCCAGTTTAAGCACTTCCTCTAGCTTTTGCATGAGCTAAGGAAATCTCCTCATCTTCCTGGATCTCTGCTTAGTCGTGAGAAAATGGACTCTTCTCTAACTCTCATTTAAAAAGTATATTAAATATTATTAAAGTATTTTAAAATACATTTTGACTAAGTTATACTTATACATGGTAAAAATCAAACAATATGAGTGGAGATTATACAGTAAAAATCTATCTTCCTCCCATCTAGTCATTCCATTCCCAAATTCTTCTCCTTATATGCAACAATTGTTGCTAATTCCTTATGAATCCTTAAAATTCAAACATCTGTCTCTCTCTCTGAGTATATAATATACATATCTAGTGTCCATTGTTGTCTTAATGTAGTATAAAAGGGTATATAAGAAAGATTTTTTCAATGGAAACAGGAGTGGATGGCATGGAGAACTTTTCAGAAGTAACAATAAGAGGAGTCAACCACAGAAGAGGCATGGGAAAGGATATTGGTGAGAAGGGGAGGGACAGCAGAGGCATCATTGGCCCTGGATGTGTCACTATGGGCTCAACCCTGCAGTCATGGAGTAACATTTTGTCCCCTGATCTTCTGTCCTCACCCCATGGTTGTACCACTTCCATCTCTTATTGCTGCTGTGATGAGGTCAGATCCCTTGATAGCTGAAATGATTGCCAGGATGGTAAATGTTTTTAATGTATCACATGGTTCTAAACATGTTTATTCATCTGTTTTCATGAATGAGGGCATGGTTTTTCTTTTTCTGATTCTGAAAGCAACTCCTATTTATTCTTGCAAATTTGGAATATAAAAGATGTATGAAGAAAAAAGATTACCTATATTTCAATGTGATAGTTTGCATTATTGGTCAAAATTTGTCACTCTTCCAGTATTATGCATCCATACCTTTGCAATGGTGTCATAGCGGTTGGATATATTTCACTGATAATTGATGGTTAGCTTGGCCACATGACCCATTTTGGCAAATAGGATATTAGCAAATACGATGTAAGTAGGTGCCTGGGATGTGTTTTATGTGTTGGGGCTTTCCCTCTTGTGCTTCTGCTGTTGTGTTGAGAAGAGCTTTTCCTGGACAACTGCTCCTGCTTCCAACTGATTCTCACCATGAACACATGTGGATCCGATATTGAATCGGAGATGCTCACCTATGACCAGACAAGATGAGCCACTACAATCATCTTGTAGACATGTGAGGAACAAATATTCATTGTCATATTCCTTGAGATTTTGTGAGGTTGTTATATAGCAATAGGTAACTGATACATTCCATGTTTTGTGCTGGTCTCAGCTTATCAATAACCAATATTGCAGCTGGGCCAGTCTTTGTGGTTCTTGTTATGATTGCAAGATACCTTTCAGCAATAACCACCAGGAAACTTTGAAAAAAATAAAGGTTTGTTACTTATAGGACATGGCAACTACATAGCACACCTGAGATCACACAGCAAAGTTGCAGGTAGAGAGAGAGAGAACACATGGGCCTGGAGTTCTGCTTTTATTGAGGTTGAGGGTGGGAGCCTAGGGTTTGGCAGGCTCACTATTGGTGAATAAGAACAGAAATTTGAAGCTAGCAAGGAGAAAAAACAAGTGGCCCAAATGATCAGTTATTGAAATCAACCAAGATCTCTAAAACGAAGGTGCCTCAGTTGAAAAAGTTGGCCTGGCTCTTTATCTAGTTGTGTGTCTGGCAATTTGTTTATTCAAGATAGCTTAAGTCAGGCATTTGCATTGCCAAAAAGAAAAAAAAAACACTGTCAGGATTTACTCTACACTCAATCATTCAGAGATCAGGAAAGGAGAACCACATTTGGAGTATGAAATTTTCTTCCAGTGGGATCATACTATGTATACCATGTTATAAAATGTTTTTAACTTGTCATTATAACGTGAACTTTTTTAGCTATCAATAAATATTTTTCAATTATACCTTTTTATGGATTTCATCATATAGGTATGACATATTTTATTTTAACTTTTTCCTATTGTTGAACAGTAAAATTGTGTCAAGCTCTCCAATGCTTTATTACTATAAATAATACTGTGATTATCACTTTGTGTTAAAATTTTTGCTTAGATTTCTGATTATTTTCTCAGAAGAGATTCCTATTTTCTTTTCATTATTTTTTCAATTCAAAGTATTTCCAATTTTCTCTATAATCTCTTCTTCTTTGACTTATTTGTTATTTGAAAATGTGTTGTTTAATCATTCTTTTCTCAAATATATTTTTGCTAAATTGACAGGAGATCAGAGCTCCAGGCTCCTGTCTTCTCTTTGTCCTTTGGTCATCCTGACTTGGATAATTCTGACTTTAACTACTCTATATACTTTTTAATCTTTAGCTTTTCCTTGTAGGTTTCTTCAATTCCTCTATCATTTCCTCCAAAATAGAGACCTTTGTGACAATTGTCATCATCTCGTATGTCATCATCATTCCCTTCTGCTGTGTGTGATAATCCAGTTTTCCCAACACCATTTATTGAAGAGATTATCCTTTCCCCATTGAGTATTCTTGGCTCCCTTGTCAAATATTAGATGACCATATATGCTATGGTTTATTCATGGGCTCTCATTTCAGTTCCATTGGTCTCTATGTCTGGTTTTTTATGTCAGTTCCATTCTATTTTGAAATTAGGAAATATGATGCCTCCAGCTTTGTCCTTTCTCAAGATTTCTTTGGCTATTCTGGATCTTTTGTGGCTCCATACACATTTTAGGATTGTTTTTTCTATTTTGGTGAAAACTGCCACTGTAATTTTGATAGGGATTGCATTGAGTGTATAGACGGCTTTGGGTAGTATGAACATTTTAACAATAGTAATTCTTCCAGTTCATGTGCATAAAATATCTTTCCATTTATTTGTGTCTTCTTCAATTTCTTTCATCAAAGTCTTATGGTTTTCAGTGTAGAGATATTATATATCCTTGGTTAAATTTATTCCTAAGTTTTTATGTTTTTGATGGTATTGTGAATGCTATTGTTTCTTTACTTCTTTGCAGATATTTTGTTGTTAGTGTCTAGAAATGCAACTGCTTTCTGTATGTTGATTTTGTATCTTACAACTTTACTGAATTCATTGATTAGTTCAAAATTTACTGAATTGGTTGATTAGCTGAATTCACTGACTAAGTTTTTGGTGGAGTCTTGAGGATTTTCTATATAAGATCACGTCATCTGCAAACAAAGACAATTTTACTTCTTCCTTTTCTGTTTAGATGCCTTTTTATTTCTTCTTGCCTGATTGCTTTGGCTAGGACTCCAGTTCTATGATAAATAGGGGTGGTGTGAGTGGGCACTCTGACCTTTTTCCTGCTCCTGGAAGTGAAACCATCAGCCTTTCACTGTTGAGTTTGATGTTAGCTGTCGGCTTGTAATATATAACCTTATTATGTTGAGGTGGTTTCTTCTATACCCAATTTGTTGAGAGGTTTTATTACGAAAGGATGTAGTGTTTTTTCAATGCTTTTATACATCTATTGAGATGAATCTTTCATTCTATTATGGTGGTGTATCACGTTTATTGATTTGGATATGTTGAACCATACTTCTATTCCAGTGATGAAGGCTGCTTAATCATGGTGTGCAATTCTTTTAATGTGCTGTTAAGCTGTTTGCTAGAATTTTGTTGATTTTTCTGTCCATATTCATCAGGGCTATTGGCCTGTAGTTCTCCTTTTGTGTAGTGTCCTTCTCTGGATTTGGTATTAGCATAATACTGGCATTGTAAAGTGAGTCTGGGAGTGTTCCTTCCTCTTCAATATTTTGGAAGAGTTTGGGAAGGTTTGGTATTAATTCTTTTTAAAATGTTTGTTAGAACCACCAGGGAAACCATCTGGTCTTGGGCTTTTCTTTGTTAGATTTTTGATTACTGATGCAATTTCCATACTTGTTGATCTGTTTGGACTTTCTATTTCTTCCTGATTCAGTCTTTGTAGGTTGTACATTTCTAGGAATTTATCTGTTTTTTCTACATTATCGATTTGTTGGTGTGTAGTTGTTCACAGTAGTCTCCGAAGATGTTTTGTATTTCTGTGGTATCAGTTCTAACATCTCATCCTTCATTTCTGATTTTATTAATTTGTCTCCTCTCCTTTTTCTTAGTTAGTCAAAGTCAAGGTGTGTTAATTTTGCTTATATTTTCCAAAAACCAGATCTTAGTTTTGTTGATCTTTATTATTATTTTTCTGGTTTCCATTTCATTATTTCTGCTCTGGTCTTTGTTATTTCTTTCTTTCTCCTAAATTTATACTTGTTTTTCTTTTTATGTGCCTTGTGGTGTAAAGTTAGGTTGTTTATTTGAGATCTTTCTTTTTTTCTTACTGTAGTCGTTTATCATTATAAATGTTTCTATTAAAACTGCTTTTGCTGTAGTCCGAAAGTTTTGGATGTTGTTTCTCCATTCCTTTTGTCTTAAGATATTTTTTATTGAGGTAACATTGGTTTAAACATTATGTAAATTTCAGTGATATGTTATATGTCTCAAGATATTTTTTGATTTCTTCTTTAACCCTTGGTTGTTTGGGAATGTCGTTTCATTTCCACATATTTGTGAATTTTCTAGTTTTCCTTCTCTTATTGATTTTTAGTTTAACACCAGTGAGGTTGGAAAAAGATACTTTGTTTCTGTGATTTTAGTCTTTTTAAATTGCCTAAGACTTGTTTATGACCCATCATATGATTTATCCAGGAGAGTGTTCTGCATGAATTGAGAAGAATGTACATTCTGTTGCTAATGGATGGGATGTTCTGTATATGCCTGTTCAATTGATTTGGTTTAAAATATAGTTCAAGTTCAATGTTTCCTCCTGTATTTTCTGTCTGGATGATCTAACCATTGTTGAAAGTGGGCTATCAAAATCACCTACTCTTTGGGTTGTTGTTTATTACTCCCTTCAGATCTGTCAGCAATTAATATAGTTAGATGCTCTTATGTTTAGTGCATACTTTCTAAAATTGTTATATCCTTTTGATGAATTAATCCCTTATCATTATATAATGACTTTGTCCTTGTGATCAATTTTAACGAACTCTATTTTGTCAGATATAAGTATAGCTACTCAGATCTGTCAGCAATTAATATAGTTAGATGCTCTTATGTTTAGTGCATACTTTCTAAAATTGTTATATCCTTTTGATGAATTAATCCCTTATCATTATATAATGACTCTGTCCTTGTGATCAATTTTAACAAACTCTATTTTGTCAGATATAAGTATAGCTACCCTTGCTTTCTTTTGAATTCAAGTTGGCTGGAGTATCCTTTTCCATCTTTTCACTTTGAGCTTATGTTTTTCCTTAAAGCTGAAGTGATTATTTTGTAGACAGCATAGAGCTGTGTCTTGTTTTTTATCCATCCAACCACTATATGTCTTTTGATTGGAAAATTTAATTCATTTACATTAAGAATCATTATTGACAGGTAAGGACTTACAATGCCATCTTATTAATTGTTTTCTGGCTACTTTGTACTTCCTTTGTACATTTCCCCCTCTCTTGCTACCTTCTTTTGTGAATAATTTTCTGTTGCAGTACGCTTTTGATTCGTTTCTCCTTATATTTTGTGTATCTACCATAACTTTTTGTTTTGTGATTACCATGAGACTTACATAAAACATTTTATAGATAGAACTGTCTATTTCACCTGATAGTAAGTTAACTTCAATTACATACAAAAACTCTACCTTTCTACTCTCCCCACTTTCATGTTTTGATGTCACAATTTACTTCTTTTTATATTGTGTATCCATTAACAAATAATGTAGTTACAGTTATTTTAGTACTTTTGTTCTTAAACTTTTATACTAGTGTTATGTAGTTAAGACACTGCCATGTTATGGTATGAAAATATTCTGAATTTGACTATTTACTTACCTTTACAAATACATTGCCTATTTTCAAATGACTAATTAATGTCCTTTCATCAGCTCGAAGAACTCTTTTAGCATTTCTTGTAAGGCAAGTCTAGAGGTGATGAACTCCCTCAGCCAGTGAGTATGGCTTCAAATGCAAACCAATGAATCCAGGGTCCATTCCCCCAAATTCTCCTTTATCAAGCTCTCAAACACTGGGCCACTAACCACCTCCCCTAATCATTGCAGAGCTATGTTCCAGACAACTGGAGACAGCCTTTATGCCCCAGAAGAGGCTGAAAGTTTTCAAAGTAGCCAATCCTAAACCTACTTACTGTGCCTTGCCCATTCTTTCCTGTCCAAAACACAATAAAGATTCTTGTTCAATTTCTTCCTCTTTTTCTACCTCCTGATCAATCCTGCTGCTTCCTTGTTTGGTGCCAAAGATGTGGCACACTCGATTCTCTTGGGAACTGTGTATGTGAAAAAATGTCTTTAAAAAAAATGTTATTATTCTTTAGAGCATTTTCAGGCTCACGGCAAAACTGAGCAGAAGGTACAGAGATTTCCTACATATCTCTTGCCTCCCCAAATACATAACACCCCCATCAGCAATATCCACCTTCAGAGCTGTACATTTGTTATGATTGATAAGCCTACATTGATACATCATTACCACCCAGGATCCATAGTTTACATTAGGGCTCTTTCTTGGTGTTGTACATTCTATGGATTTAGATAAATGTATAATGACATATATCCACAATTATAGTGTCATACAGAGTAGCTTCATTGCCCTAAAAATCTTATTCATCCAAAACTCTTCACTACCACCTGGCAACCACTGATCCCTGTACTATCTCCATAATTCTGCCTTGTCCAGATCGTCATAGAGTTGGCTTCTTTCAGTTAGTAATATGTGTTTAAGTTTCCTCCATGTGTTTTTGTAGTTTGATAGCTCATTTATTTTTACCACTAAATAGATTGTCTAGATGTACCAAAGTTTATCCATCCACGCACTGAGGGACATCTTGGTAGCTTTCAAGTCTTGGCAATTATGAATAAACCAGCTATTAAGCTCCATGTGCGGGTTTTTGTGTGGACTTAGGTTTCAACTCCTTTAATAAATACTAAGGAGCACAATTTCTAGATTGTGTAGTAAGACTAAAGTTTTGTATGGAGCTGCCAAAGTGGTTGTACCATTTTCTGTTCTCACCAGCAATGAATGCGTTCCTATTACTCTATATCCTTGTCAGCATATGGTGTTGTCAGTGTTCTTGATTTTGGGCATTCTAATAGGTGTGGAGTGGTATCTCATTTTTGCTTTAATTTGCATTTCCCTGATGACAAATGATGTGGAATATCTTATTTGCCATCAGTATATCTTCTTTGGTGAGGTATCTGTTAATTAGAAGATAAAAACAACGACAAACAAACACATAGCAATGGAGATTGGATTGGTGGTTACCATAGGGGCAGGGGGGAGGGTAAAAGGGGTGATTAGGCTCACATGTGAGGGGATGGACTATAATTAGTTTTTGGGTGGTGAACGTGATGTAATTTACACAGAATTTTAAATATATTATGATGTACATCCAAAAGCTATATAATGTTATAATCCAATGTTACTGCAATTAAAAAAATAATTAAAAACCCAAACATATTAACTCTTTGCTTACCACATATATTGCAGAAAATTTTCCCAGAGTTGCTCATCTTTGAATTTTGTTTATGTTAGGGCTTTTTCTTTTTTCTTTTTTTGTTATTTTGGTTTGCCATATAAAAGTTTTAAACGTTTATGTAATCAAATAAACAATTTTTTTCCTTTAAAAAAAAGAAGACCTTGGTCCATTTTCAAATCAGCTCGTTCATTTTCTTATTTAGTTTTCATTGATTGTATATTTTGGATAATAGTCCTTTATCAGGTATATATTTTTCAAATATTTTTTCAGAAACTATCATTTCAGTGAGAGTCATCTCCTGATTGTTTGGCTTTGCCTTACCTAAATAATGATAAAACCTGTGTTTTAAAACACTGTCCTTTACCCTCACTGGATAAGATCACATTTGGACTTGCCAACTTCTCAAAGTCCAGACTGAGAAAGGAAAGCCAGGTCCTCTCCTTTTTTCCATCTAGCCCCTCTCCTACAAGGCTGGTGTCCTCTATGAGGGTCCACTCATCTCTTTTGTGGCTGTCACTGGAACACTTTCACTCTTCGGAAGAACCCAGTAGGGCATCTCCTTGGTTTTGCAGTAAATGAAGGCATCAGAGTTTGGGTTAAAGTCATCCTAGTCACAAAAACTATATAGTTTTCACTGTAGGATGCAGCTGCAAGATGTGCATTTATCTGAGAATCAAGTTTTCAGTTTAACTTGGAGCTCTCCTAGATTTGAGACCACAAATTTCCAGCCATTGTGATAAGGTAAGCATTAAAGAGAATGTGATTTTTTGAGTCAGTCTAAATATGTGTTTGTATCTCTTATTAGGCTTTTACTAATGTGCAAGCTTGATCTAAGTATGTTAATCTTTTTTAAACTCTGTCTACTTATTTGTACAATGCAAACAATACCTACCTCATATGGTTGTTATGAGTACATATTGCATAATTTATAGCAATATTGTAGCATACAACCAGACACTCTTTCATTTCTCTTTTTCATTGTCCCCTCTCATTATATAAAAAAATCTCATTTAACATGATAATATTATTTGGCCTTAATCATCAGGAGGACAAAAAACAACCCATTTCATGAGTTTCTCAGGACTTCAAGGCTGAGGTACATAATATTACCAACAGTTTAGAATACTGAGACTCAGAGAAAATTGTAGCAAATATGACAGAAAATTTTATGTCAATGTTAATTGGTATCATTCCTCCTTCCATTTAGATAGGTAGGTTTTGCAATTCCTCTTCCCCTAATCCACCTGTCAGATAAAATGAGGTTGACTTTTAAGGAGTTTGAACCAGAAAGATATAGAGAGGGGCCAACAAGACTATCAGAGTGAGGGAGGTGGCTCTTTTCTGAAAAGGGGGAGACAAAATTTAAGACTGAGTACTAAATGGTGAGGTCTGCAGACTCTTTCACCTGCTGGATTCTAAGAATGTTTGTAGCCGTTCTATGGTCATCCTCTTCGACCCCTGAAATTAGAAGATTGTAGGGCACTTCTCTGGTGAAATGAGCTTGCCTAAGAGGGAACAACTACAGACACTGTTAGATGCTTGGCCTCTAATAAAGTGACCCACATAGATCAACCTTTCCTGAAAGCAAAGTCCACTAGTTGAAAAGTCCAGACCAATTACAATGAGAGTTCAGTCAACTTGTTACTGACTGTCTCTTAAATACATTAGGACAACCTAGTATCACTAGGGATTTGTGGGATGATTGTATATCAAAAAACAAAGAAAAATGTCTTCCAAAAATAGAATGTTATGTGGTTGTTTCCCTCTCAATTTGCTCAGTGAGGTGGCCTGTATCTGCTGCAATGTGTTAAGCCAGAGAGGTACCATGTTTTTATTAGTCAGACTCATTCTGATTGCAATGGGCAGGGAATTCCTATGGGAGTAATCTATGTAGGCAGCCTACTGGGCAGAGATGCTGGAGAAACAGATGCTGTGACAGGAACATAGCATTGAGGCATTCCTGAGCTAGAACAGAGGAGTGGGAGGAGCTTGCAGAGCAGCCATCTTGGAGTCTCTAGAGGACACTTCTTTATCTGTTTATCCATTGTTCTGATTCTCTTCATCTTTCCTCTTCCCATGTCTCTGCTTTCTCAGTTGGAACCTGTTGGGCCATAATAGTACAGAGCATGACAGGGGCCAGCACTTTGATGTTTTCCCTAGGTCATCCAAATGTTCTGACTTAGTCTTCTGATTTGGTAACTCTTTCCTCTCAGAGGCTCCCCTGGACTCTGAGGCTGACCAACAGGGATGTGTCTCTGTTGACTTTGCATTTTCGCAGCAGTTTGCCTGTAATTTGGTAACTCTTTCCTGGGATAGCTGACATTTTTAGAAGGTTTTCTGTCTGGATTTCTGAAACAGAGGAGAGGGAGAACAATGATGTAGAGGAAGGGAGTTGGTCTTGAGGGAGAGCTTCTTACTCTCCATTGTAAACTTCCAGAAAGAGGAGAAACAACTCTTTTCCCCATCAGTGGTTGAAGAAAGAGACAGTGGGGAGATGATGAAATATCCTTGGGAAGTGTAGTAAGCAAACATCACTGACAAGGAAGAGAATCAGAAATCCAAATTCCCAAATGGCCCATGTTTTCATAAATAGGAGTTCTGGATTTTCTGAATTACAATCTAAAGCAATAGATAGATATGTGTGTATTTGTTTATGTTTGTATGACTCATTGAAAGAAGAAAAGGGAAGTCTAAAGGGAAGAGTTGTGACCATTATCCAGGATCTATTTGTGTGACAGGGTTTGTTATGCACTTCATCTAAGTCATGCAATCAATATCTCTGGATGTGGATGTAAAGAAGCAAAAACAGACAAATGGGCCTACATCAAACTTGAGCACTTCTGTGAATCAAAGGACACAACCAATAGAGCAAATAAGAAAACTACAGAATAGGAGAAAATATTTACAAATTATATATGTGATAAGTTAAAATCCAGAATGTGTAAAGAACTCCTACATTTCAATAACAAAATAACGCAATTAGAAAATGGGAAAAGGACTTTGCTATAGACAAAATGTGTATGTTCTCCTAGAATTCATATGTTGAAATCTAATCCCCATTGTCATGATGTTGGGAGTTGGGCCCTTTTGGAGGTGATAAGATCATGAGGGCAGAGACCTCATGAATGGGATTAACACGGTTATAAAAGAGACCCCAGAGAGCTCCCTTTGCCTTCAACGATATGAGGTTATAGTAAGAAGATGGTTATCTATGAACCAGTAAGTGGGCTCTCACTAAACACTCAATGTGGTAGTGCCCTGATCTTGGACTTGTGGAGGCTTCCAGAACTGTGAGAAATAAATTTATGTTTTTTTTTATAAGACACTTAATCCATGCATTTTGTTATAGCAGCTGAATAGAACTAAGAGAGACTTGAACAGACATTTAACCAAAGATGATATATAAAAGGCCAATAAGCAAATTTAAGATGCTCAGAACCACTAATTATCAGAGAATGCAAGTCAAACCCACAATGAGATATCACTTCACACCTATTTGGATCACTAATAAAAAAAATACAGAAACCACCCAAGTGTTGGTGAGGATAGAAACAATTGGAATACTTGTGCATTTTTGATGGGTTTGTAAAATGATGCAGCTGCTATGGAGAACAGTATAGAGGTTCCTCAAAAAATTAGAAATTGAACTACCACATGATCCAGTAGCCTACTTCAGCAATATACCTAAAAGAATTGAAAGCAGGACCTCAAAGACATATTTATACACCCATGTTCATCCCAGCACTATTCACAATAAGCAAAGAGGTGGGAGCAACTCATTGTCCTTCACCAACGAATGAATGAAGAAAATGTCGTATATACATACATCGGAATATTATTCAGCCTTAAAAAGTAGGAAATTCTGTCGCATTTACAATATAGATGGATCTTGAGGATATGATGCTAAGTGAAATAAGCCAGTCACAAAATGACACTTACCATGTGATTTCACTTATATAAGATATTTAGTCAAATTCATAGAAACAGTAGTAGAATGGTGGTTACCAGGGGCTGTAAGGAGGAAGAAAACGGTACTTGTTGTTTAATGGGTATAGAGTTTTAGACTTGCAAGGTGAAACGTTCTAAAGCCCTATTTCACAACAATGTGAATATACTTAGCACTCCTGAACCATACACTTAAAAACAGTTAAGATGGTAAATTTTATGTTGTGTTTTTTTACCACAAAAAAAGTAAATAAAAAGTATAGCTAATAAAGTGTTATATAACATATATTCCTGCCTCTTACCTTGACAAACTGCTTTCATAATTCTGGAAGGCCACTTTCAAATTTACAATCTTGAGAATCTTTAAAGTTCCACGCCAAAAAGTGGTAGCACAGGGAGAGCTTCCCTGGTTCCCAGGTGCCTGCCCATGGGCCACAGCATCCTCCCTCTACTTCTCACTCCCACTCTCTGTACAATGTGAGGGGCCTACACATGCACAGGTATAAACAACTCCAGTCCACATGCCCAATTGCCATCCACATCCCTTGCATACAGCTTCTGCTTCACCACTTGATGGAGTGAACACAACAGTCTGGTCTGCTGTTGGAAGGATGGACTCAGAGAAAAGGCTTGCAGAGGCTCTGAAGGCTGAGGAGTCTAGCTCCAGGTCAAAAATCTATGTATGATCTTTCAGGCCTGACAATAGGCAATTATGAGGGCTTTTCCTGGCAGGCCTCAGAGTGTAAAGGTCCAGCTGGCTCTAGCCTTCCAAGTGTGGCAAAGGAAATACCCAACTCCAAGCAACTCTGGCCATCTCGTCTAGGCTCATATGGGTTCTTTGGTGAATTCTACCAAATATTTAAGGAGGAAATTACACCAATTTTCTTTAATTTCTCTTAGAAGGTAGAAGCAGAAGGATTGCTTCCTACATCATTCTAAGAGGCCATCATTATCCTGATACTTAAAGCAAAGGCAGTAGAAAAAAACCCTAAAGACCAATATCAGTTATGGATATAGATGCAAAAGTAATCAACAAAATATTAGCAGCAACCCCCCCAAAATTAGCAAATCAAATTAGCAAATATAGAAACAATGTATAAAAAGAATTATACACTGTGACTATGTGAGATTTATCCCAGTTATGCAAGGCTGGTTCAAAATTCAAAAGTTAATTAATGTAATGTATCACATAAACAAGCTAAAGAAGAAAAATCACATAAGCATATCAATAGATGCAAAAAAAGCATTTGACAAAATCCAAGATCCATTTATGATATAAAATCTCAGTAAACTAAAACTAGAGAAAAGCTTCCTTTATTGAAAAAGAACATTTACACAAAACCTACAGCTATCACCATACCTAGTGGTGAGCAACTGGAAGCTTTCTCACCAAGGCAGGAAAAAGGCAAGGATGTCCCTCTCATGACTGCTTTTCAATTAGTCTTAGCTAATGCAGTAAGACAAGAAAAGGAAATAAAAATTATACTGATTTGGAAGGAATAAATAAAATTGTGTTTATTCACAGATGACATAGTGGCTTATGCAGAAAATCTGAAAGAATCATCAAAGAACTCTTGGAACTAATAAGTATGGTTAAAGAATACAGAGTTAACATACAAAAGTCAATCTCTCTTCTATGTATCAGCAAAGACTAAGTGGAATTTGAAATTAAAAACACAATGCAATTTACAGTACCACTCCTCAAAATGAAATACTTAGGTATAAATCTAACAAAATACATACAATATTTATGTGGGGAAAACTACAAAATTCTGATGAATTAAATCATAAAAGAGCTAAATAAATGGAAAGGTATTCCATGTTTGTGGAAAGGAAGACTCAATATTGTCAAGATGTCTGTTATTCTGAACTTGATCTATAGGTTCAATGCAATTCCAATCAAAATCCCATTTGGTTATTTTGTGGATATTCACAAATTGATTCTAAAGTTTATATAGAGAGGCAAGAGTCAGTATATTTTGGGTAACAGTTCTTTATCATATATGCCTTTTGCAAATATTTTCTCACAAACAATCTTTTCAATGGCAGTCATCAGCAGATCTGTTGACTTTGCCATACCTAAATAATAATAAAACCCATATTTTAAAACACTGTTTACCCTCACTGCAAGAGATCACATTTGGATTTATCTACTTCTCAAAGTCTGGACCGAGAAAGGAAATCTAGGTCCTCTCTTTTTTTCCATCTATTCCCTTCTTCTTATAAAACTGGCTTCCTGTAGGACCCTCATATTTCTTTCACGGTTTGCACTGGCAACTCTTTCACTCTGCAGAAGAACCTAGTTCTATCTCCTTGGCTTTGCAGTAATTGAAGGCATCAGAGTTTGGATGAAAGTTAGCTTGATCACAAAGCCTATGTAGTTTTTACCGTATGATACTACTGCAAAATATGCATTTCTCTGAGAATTTAGTTTTCTTTTTAACATTGAGCTCACCTAGATTTGTGATAATAAATTTCCAGTTGTTGTTATAGTTTAAGCATTAAAGAGAGCCTGATTTTTCCTAGTTGGTCTAAATAAATGTTTGCATTCTTTTCTGTCAGTGAACAAAGATATATCTAAAATAATTGAAAGTAGGACCTCAAATACATCTCCGTTTGTTTTGTGTTCTCTCAAGCGCAAATTACAATTAATTTGGGTAATATTTTTCTCTACAGAAGATGATAAATCAATGAAGAGCTCTCAAACTCATTGCTAAAATTTCTAAATTTATGTTACGTTACAATAAAGATAGATACATGTTTACCAGAGGGCCAAGGAAAAACAAAGAAACAAATAATTGATCTCAAAAGGAAAAAAAGTGAGCTTAAAACCAGCAAAGACTTAAGCAGAGTAAGGCATGAAAGATGTGAGAAGGAGAAAGGGAAGAATAAAGATGAGTAAATGCACATAATCTGTCACTTTGAGAAGTGGTTGTTCCCCATTCCAGTGAGTGAAAAATTTTAGAGGACTTCTTGCCTATATTTCTATCCCAGTTTTCAACCTGAGAAAGAATAATGACATTTACATCCAAAGAGTTTTCCCGTCAGTGTTTTCTGCACAGCAGCCTTTACCTCTTTATTCCTCAAGCTGTAGATTAGGGGGTTCAGCATGGGGATCACTGTGGTGTAGAACACGGAGGCCACATTCTCCTGGGCCAGAGAACTGGCCGTGGAGGGTTTTAAGTACATGAACGAAGCAGAACCATAAAATAATCCCACAATGGCAAGGTGGGAGCTGCAGGTGCTGAAGGCTTTGGACTTTCCCTCTCTGGAGTGGATATGGAGGATGCTGGAGAGGATGAAGGCATAGGAAAGAAAGATTGTTAAGCTGGTGACTATGATGTTAAATCCACCCACAAAGAAAGTTGTCACCTCAATATCATAGATGCTAGAGCAGGAGAGCTTCATGAGAGGGAGAATGTCACAAAAGTAATGAATGATGAGTTGCTCACAATACGACCGTTTTAACATGAGGCCAGTCTCTATTGTTGAGCCGATGAGCCCCATGGCATAGACCACAGCCACCAGCAGAGAGCAGACTTGATGAGACATGATGATGTTGTACAGCAAAGGGCTGCAGATGGCGACATAGCGGTCATAGGCCATCACTGTCAGCATGTAACACTCGGCAATGACAAACACAAGGAAGAAGTAGAGCTGTGACATGCACCCTGCATAGGAGATGACGTTCTTCTCTGACACAAAGTTCACTAGCATTTTAGGGGTAATGACAGAGGAGTAGCAGAGATCCACAAGTGTCAGATTGCTGAGGAAGTAGTACATGGGGGTGTGAAGCTGAGCATTCAGACAAATCAGTGTGAACATGCCCAGGTTCCCTAGCATGGTCACTGAGTAGATCCCAAGGAAGAGGAGGAAGAGGGGGAGCTGGAGCTCTGGCTGATTTGTTAATCCCCCAAGAATGAACTCTGTCACTGTAGAGTGATTTTCTGCAGCCATCGTTTTCTGGTTGGGAGCCCTGTGGGGAGGGGAGAGAAGAATCTCATGAAAAGCTGCATCTTGAACTGCTAGGTGAAACTAGTTTTGAGCACTCGGGGTCAACAGAGCAATCCTGGATACTTTCGTGCTGCATCTTCCCCTCATCCTATTGTTTTCTGAGAGAGAGAGCAGATTCTGGATGTTTCAAAGATCATCAATATAAGAGGAAAAAGGGGCAAAATTTGGAATTTTTACCACTTTCCTGATTCTCAAATATCCTAGAGCAATGCTTCTTAAAGTACAATCCCTGGAGCAGCAGAAGCATCTGGAGACATTAGAGATGCAAATGCTCAGGCCTCACTCCAGACCTATCAAATCAGGAACTCTGAGGATGGGGCCCAGCAATCTACGTTTAACACTCTTTCCAGGTGATGCTGATGCAGGCAAAGTTTGAGAATCTTTGCCCTATAAGGAATGAATACCATATTTCATATTTTGTAGTTTGAGATATATTTTGCTTCAGACATGAAATTTCCCTGTCATCTATGCAATTCCTAAATATTCACTGAAAGTGAACATATGAATACCTTTCTCAAATTGATGCAGTGTGAGGGCTATATGGTAGCTACAACTGTATCATTGAGTACAATCAATTTCTGTATCTGAAAGATTAAGAAATTAGTGATATCAGTTCCAAAAGTGGTTGTACCACTAACATGGGATAATAATATTTAGAAAGTTCTTTTGAAGTACTCAGTTCCTATAAAAATGTGAGTTGTCACTAGGCATATGGAATTATTCTTAGTTTTTCACTGGACTTAAGGCTATAAGACAGTGGTTCTCAACATTGGCTCTATATTATAACTCTTTGGAACATTTAAAAAGAATTGATGCCTTGGGGGCAGTCTGATGGTCAAGTGGTTAAAGTTCCACGTGCTCTGCTTTGTGGCTCGGGTTTGCGGGTTCAGATCCAGGGCACGGACCTACTCTACTCATCAACCATGCTGTGGAGGCATCTCATGTACAAAATGGAGGAAGACTGGCACATATGTTAGCTCAGGACTAATCTTCCTCAAGCAAAAAAGAAAAAAAAAAAAAAGGGAAGATCGCCATCCGATATTAGCTCAGAGTGAATCTTCCTCACCAAAAAGAAAAAGAAATGTATTGATGCCTGTGTTCCACCCACAGAGGTTCTGGTTTAATTGATCAGTGGTGCAGCCTAGGCCCTAGCACAGAGTATAGTCCAGTAAGTGCTCAATAGCTATTATTATTGTTACTATTTTTATTATTATCAATCATAGTATTAAACCATGGCCTCATTATCTCCCTAATGGCAATGAACTAAATTATAGATATGTCCCTAGGGTGATCGATCATCATTGACAGATACAATACCTATAGACATTCCTGTCTCTGAGATGCATTTCTTAAGCTAAAACCATAAATTCTCACTATTTTAATCGCTTCCTTATATAATTACTAACTTTTGTGTAATACTCTTCAAAGGTCAATCTCACAAACTCCTCCTAAAATTTTTGGGTTTGAGAAGAAATGTGTTCATAGTAGTATTATCATTCCCATTTTCATAGTGAGAAAACTGAAGCGCCAGACACTGAGTGACCTGCCTGAGGACTACTAATCACTGGAGACTTGGAACTCAAACTGCTCTCTCCTGACCATGGGCTTCTTCCCTTGGCCCAAGTGTCTGTCCTTATAAATCTCCACACCTACAGCTCTAAAAATGTTGTGGGACAACATGCTTAGACTTGTGTTAGTTTCTGCATAGCATATGGAAAAAGAGGAATGTTATGTTGTCGTTTCCATTCACTGGGAAATTGAAGCTCTGAAAGTTAAATAAGTTACCCGAAGTCATACAACTAGCAAGAGGCAGAACTGGGCCTAAAACCCAGGACTTCTGACCCCCAGTCTATTTTCTTTCCACTAAACAATATAGTTTTGCTGTAGCTTATCTTTGTGTAGCACTTTATCATTATTTAGTCAACTTAACTTATTAAATTTTTGGAGATAGAGGGTAAATTTTTTTCCTATCTCAGGTGCATTTAACAAAAGCAACCTATATGCATTTTAGAAAATTAGAAATACAAATAAGCAAAAATAAAATGCTATTTTTCTGCTACTTGGAGATTAACACTTCATAATGACTATCCTTTCTAGACTTTTTTCTATGCATATATATATTTACATGTGTATGAATGTATAAGTATTTTTTAAAAAAACATTTTGTAACCAGCCTTTTAAGTGTAGGTCTTTGAAAAACATTGTCTCATTGATTCCTGTAATAATAACTCTGGCACTAACTGTATTTCATTTTCTTAGGTGTAAGACTATTTATTTATTTATTTTTTAAAGATTTTTAAAAAATTTTTTCCTTTTTCTCCCCAAAGCCCCCCAGTACATAGTTGTATATTCTTCGTTGTGGGTCCTTCTAGTTGTGGCATGTGGGATGCTGCCTCAGCGTGGTTTGATGAGCAGTGCCATGTCCATGCCCAGGATTCGAACCAACGAAACACTGGTCTGCCTGCAGCGGAGCGCACGAACTTAACCACTCAGCCACAGGGTCAGCCCCTGGTGTAAGACTCTTTAAATTCTTAGTATGTGGCATGAAGACAAGAAAATTTGCAGTGCATTGTAAATCTTATATGTTAAATTATTGGTGGTGAGATATTTAACTTCGTAATAACTACTATCAGAGATAGCTAAGATCTTTTAGTATTATTTCCATTTGTTACAAGGGAGAAAAATTTCTTCTAGATAACAATAGATTAATAAAATCTTACATATCCCCTTGTACCCAATTTGCACCTGTTAAAACAATAGGAAACATAGGAAGTCCACCTAGGATTGCCATTACCAGAAATCAAAGTGCTTTACAAAGAAGTGCAGACTGAACAGCATTCACTCTGCACAGCGCAGATGGGAAAATTTTATCAGCATTGATTGAACTTTTGCCCTCATAATCATCTAATAACACAAAATAGGCAAACATGACCCACATATTTGCTATCATTTACTACAATTATTACCTGTAGTTTTACCAGACCATCAGAGGCTCAAGATTTCTGCCAATGAGAACACAGCACACAAAGAAAAAACACAGAGGTGAAGGTAAACGTATGGTTAGAAATAACCTTCATTAGAAACAGGAGTCATAGAAGAAATATTTTCTCCCACAATCGCTTTAAATGTGTAATTAAATACCTGTGCTGAGACAAAATGGCAAACGGTCTCCTGGAAATCATAGAGGATGCCTTGGTTTCAACAATCAGAAAATAAATATCAGGAAAAGAGAGAATCATACAGATTTATATCTAGTCCTAAATTTACTCAAAGAGGCCTGCACAGCCACGATAAATGGGTCACTGAGATTTGGAGACTGCAGGGTTCTGTTTATATACATATATATATATATATTTATAGGGGCCTAACCTCTCCTGGGATGCAGTCACTTCAGAGACTGAATCCTTACTAAAGGAGCAATTAGCATCTTGGTTTACACCTGTGCTGTGAATCATGTTTTGTTTTGCATGTGTGTTAATTTTCTTTTTATTCGTAGAGTCATTTTGCAGTTTGAGAAACTTAAGTCTAATGCCAGCACTCAAATATTTTATGAACAGTAACTCCACCATCATCATCGTCATCATCATCACCACAACCACAACAACCTCAGTCATTACCATCAACATCATCAGTTACTATTGTTATTGTTGTTACTTATCATTAGTTATTCATCATTAGGCATAGTCAACTGGTCTTTAAATGTTTATTTTAAAGAGTTTTTAAAACAAATTCAATATTTTCCTAAAACAAACTATAACTTCAGTAAAGAAATGTTAAATCATAAGGAATGGTAAAATTTTCACCCTGCTGCTGTACCTGGAGACAGAGTGTGTTGAATGGCAGAAGGTTGAGTGACACAAGAAGGTAGACTGATAAGAAGTCTTTACTCATATATTTTCATTCATGAGGGAAATATGTTCATAAGAAAATGTGCTTTTCAAGAATACATTATCCATGAAAATGTTGCTAAGGAAGATTTTCAAAGTAAACTTTTTATTTTGAGATAATTGTATATTCACATGCAGTTGTAAGAAATAATGTAGAGAGATCCTGTGTACCCTTTATGCAGTTTCCCCCATTGGTATACAATCTACTGATCTCATTCAGGTTTACCTGGTTTTACTTATAGTCCTTTGTGTGTGTGTGTGTGTGTGTGTGTACATTTCATTCAATGCAATTTTACCACATGCATATGTTTGAGTATCCACCACCACTATTCCAATAAAAACAATTACTTCTCGTTCATTTTCTAATTTTCAAAATAATTATTTGGTTTCTTATTATCCTTTGAAGGTAACCAATTATTTTTCTTTAGTATCATTATATTTTCACTGTTGAAAAATATGTTTTATGTTTTTCAGTCCATTGCAATTATTATCCTTTTATTGCTCAAAATTTTCTATCTTTGGTCTACAGAATTCTCTACAGTTATCTCTTGAGTCTTTTTGACATGGTACTATTAGTCTCTAATACTAACTGTTCTCTGATAGGGTAAGATGTTCTGAGCTCATCACATACATTTATTTCTTCATTCCAGGTATTAAATATTTCTCCAAGCAATTTTTTTTAGTGGTAAAATGATGTTTCATGGCCAAAATTTAGGTGCTATATTTAGAATCATTGTTTCTGGTTTAGTTATTGTTTGTAGGCCATTTCTAAAAGAACTAGGAAATTTGGGACTATATTATTCCCAAAGGATATCTTTTTTATTAACAAAAGACCAGTAGTTTTACTAGGATACGTTTTGATATTTGTTTTTGGGCAGTTTTCTTAGGGGTGATGTTTCTTTTCAATATGTTACTTCATCTTTCTTTTTTAGCATTAGGAAAAATTCCTTGAATTATTTTTTTGGTATTTGTTCTGTCTCTAGCTTTGATTTTATCCTTTGGGGTTCCTATTGTACGTAGATTATATCTTCTTTGCCTTGCATCTACTTTTACTTTCTCATTAATTCTCTTCATTTATTTTTTTATCTTTATTTTTCCATTTCTTCTAAGGTATTATCTCTTGTGTTTATTCACTCTTTTGTTACTTCTAATTCAATCTTGATTTCCTAAATTATTTTTTCTTTTATTTCTAATAATTTTCTGAGTTTCATTGCCTAATGTATGAGTTTTTCTAATTCAGAGTTTTATTATTTTTCTATACCTTGTATCATTTTCAAAATGTGTGTTATCTCATTTTGAAATCATATAATAGTATTCATTTATTTGTGGAAATGTGGTGAGGACCATCTGAATTGCGACCCCCTCCCATAAGCCATCCACTATAAGCAATTAAGAAGCTGGACAAAATATGTAAAATAATTTTTTTAGACATTGGACAGGTATTTCTGAATCTAAGGCAGAAGAGGAGCAAATGAGGTGAGCCTTGTGTTAACCCTGACTTTTTTTCTAGAGATCCTTTCTAGATGATTGACTAAAGCAGGTATATACAAAGAAAGTACAGCAGCATTGGTGAGCTGAGAAGAAGCAGACTAGAGTTTTAGGAGGCTGAAGTAGCTGGAACATGTGGAGAAGCATATTGAAGTCACACAGAAAAAGAATTCAAGAAATCGGCATGGGGCTCTCCTTGTGTCTTTGAGTATAAGCTATGCATTTGTAAGATAAAATTCCATGAAGCTGGACAAAGAATAAATACTTGGGTACTTTAAGCTGAAAATTATTATAGCTTACACAATACTGTGAAGATGTTTGTGGTACACCAGTCAGTATGCTGATCTCTTTGCTCACCTGCAGGATTCCATAGAGACCAGAAGATTTATGTCTTAACATTAGGTCTAAATTAATTCCAGAATAAAACTTATACTTGATATGTACTCACAAAGGTTAAATCAAGCCTTAAAAACATCAAGCCAAATACAAGTAGCTTGACTGGCTGCCAGAACAAACTTTAAAACACTTTGAAGAAATAAAAAAAAACCAGTAGAGTGATGTCAGCAACATGGCAGAGTGAGCTATTCCCTTCGTCTCCCCCTTTTGAAGTACAACTTAATGAACATTCATTGACCAATAGAGGAAGCCCACACAGCACAACAGGATGCCTGAGAAACACACACAGCTATACATCTGGAGGGTGGATGAACTGGATCCCACGGAAGTGGGAGAGATAGGTAAGCATGCCCTGCTCTCCCAAGTAGCCCTGTGCACAGATATGAATGCTTTCCAATCTGGTGCAAGCACCAGAAAGTGGGAGCATGCATGGGGGCGACCATAGAAGGAGGTGGCAATAACGCTTAGCCTGCACTTGTGGTCACTCTCCTGGTGGGGAGGGGCAGCTCACCAAGCCCCTGTTCCACCAAGGAGCATTCATAACTCAGGTCCCAGCAAGGAAGCCCCACCTATCAAGCACAGTGGCCCCACGGACCACAAACTGTAAATGGAGACCTCAGCAGATCTACATGCTGGAGCAAATGCTTCTCAGTCACACGTGCAAGTTCTCATGGTCTGGTGGCTGTGGGAATGGGAGTGGCAGCTTTGAGCCCACTTGTGCTCACTTTCCTTGCAGAGAGAGGGAACCCAGTATGCCCCTGTGATGTCAAGGAGCAGCCCTAGCCTGCGTTCTAATGAGGAAGCCCAAACCACCAATCACAGCAGCCCCTTGGACCATGAACCATAAACAGAGACCTCAGTAGATCTACTTGCTGGGGCAAATGCTTCACAGGCATGCGAGTGAGGACTCACAGAGCTGCTGAGGCCTCAAAGAGGGAAAGGGTCTGAGTGGCTGTGGGAATAAGCATGGTAGCTTTGAGCCCACTGATGATCACTTTCTGGCAGGGAGGGGGAGATCTGAATGCCCCTGTGGTGCTAAAGAGTGGACATAGCCAAGTGAGGAAGGCCTGCCTGACAAGGAGAGGCCACACAAGTGCCTGAAAGCACCACAGACTGTGGCAAGCACTCATAATACCCCCACAGCTTCCTGCAGACAGGGTGGGGCCAGAAATGCTGCTCCTGCTTGCTTCTAGTGGTAACATGGGGAATCTACATTCTAAGAATACCACAAATGCCCCAACAAAAGATTAGTTCATCAAATACCATGAGAAACTGCAGCAACAATTCATACCAGAAGGAAATTACAATTCTCCAGAAAGCAACCCTGAAGACAAAGAATATACAACCTAGATGACAGAGAATTCAAAATAGCTGTCATAAGGAACTCAATGACTTTCAAGAAGACAATTCAAGGAACACAGCAATAAAATGAATCTCTTCACCAAAGAGATTGAAACTATTAAAAAAAACAAGCAGAAATTCTGGATATGAAAAACACAATTAATGCAATTAAAAATAATCTAGAACCATTAAGAAATAGGACTGATCTTATGGGGGAAAGAATTAGTCTTCTTGAGGTTAAAAATGTAGGAATTCCACAGGTGGAAGAGGAAACAGAACTAAGATTTTAAAACCTGAAAGAATTCTTTGATAAATATCTGACTCAATTAGGAAAAGCAACATAAGGATTATAGGTATTCCAGAGGGAGAAGAGAGGGAGCAAAAAGCAGAGAGCTTGTTCAAAGAAATAATTGCTGAGAACTTCCCAAACCTGGGGATGATTTCTGATTTACAGATAAATGAAGCTAATAGAACACCAAACTAGATCAATGCTAAAGGACCTTCTCCAAGGCATATAATAGTAAAAATGGCAAAAGTTTGTGATAAAGAGAAAATATGAGGAGCAGCAAGGCGGAAGAAAATAACCTACGAAGGAAACCTAGTCAGGCTTTCAGTGGATTTCTCAGCAGAAACTCTATAAGCTAGGAGGGAATGGAATGACATATTCAAAACAATGAAAGACAAAAACTTTCAGCCAAGAATACTCTATCCAGTGAAACTTTCCTTCAGATATGATGGAGAAATAAAAACTTTCCCAGGTAAACAAAAGCTGAAGGAGTTCATCACCACTAGACCTCTCCTACAAGGAATAAAGATGCCCTCACACTGGCAACAAAAAGGCAAAGGTCTACAAAGCTCTGAGGAAAGAGATAAATAGACAGACATGATCAGAAACCTACAGCTCTCTACCAGAACTGGGAGGGAAATACTCAATTGCAACTTAAAAGAAAAAGGGAAAGAAAGTATCAAAAGTAATGCTAAACACTTCAACTTAGCCAAAACCGCATAAAATTAAAAATAGAACAATTTGTAACAGCAATTACTCCAAAGGAGAGAGGAAAGGGAAGGAATCTGCTTAGATTAACGGAGATAAGAGGCTATAAGAAAATGGACTATCACATCTCCAATATCTTTCATACAATCCTCATGGTAACTACTAAACAAAAAATCAGAGCAGAGACACAATTCACAAAAAGAGAGAAAACTAAGAAATCCCCCTCAGAAAACCAACAAAATGAAATGGGAGTCAGAAACACAAAGGAAGAGAAACAGTGGAAACATAGAACAACCAGAAAATGAAATAAAATGGCAGCATTAACATCATATAACAACAATCTAAATGTAAATGGTTGAATTCTCCAATCAAAAGACACAAAGTAGAGGAATGGATAAAAAAAAAGACTCAACAATATGCTGCCTCCAGGAAAAGCACCTCAGCTGTAAAGACAAACATAGGCACAAAGTGAGGGGATGGAAGACAATACTCCAAGCTAATGTTCAACCAAAGAAAGCAGGTGTTGACATACTTTTATCAGACAAAAAAAAAAAAGAAAAAGACTTCAAATTAAAAAGGAAGACAATGAGAGACAAAGAGGGACAGTATATTATATAACAATAAAAGGTACATTCCACTAAGAAGACATAACATTTATTAATATATATGAACCTAACACAGGGGAACCAAAATATATAAAGCAATTATTAACAGACCTCAAGGAAGAAATTAACAGCAACACAATAATAGTAGGGGACCACAACACCTCACCTTCAATGGACAGATCATCCAGACAAAAAGTCAACAAGGAAATAGTAGACTTAAATGAAACACTTGACCAGGTGAACTTAAAAGATATATAGAGAGCATTCCATCCAAAATCAGCAGATTATACATTCTTCTCAAGTGCCTATGGAACATTCTCAAAGATAGACTATATGTTGTGTAACAAAGCAAGCCCCAATAAATTCAAGAAGATTAAAATAATCCTAACCAGTTTTTTTCTGACCACAATGCTATGAAGCTAGAAATCAACCACAAGAACAAAACTGGAGAAGTCAGAAATATGTGGAGGATAACATGTTATTGAACAACAATTGGATCATTGAAGAAATCAAAGAGGAAATTAGAAAACACCTGGAGACAAACCAAAATGAAAATACAACATACCAACTCTTATGGGATGTAGCAAAAACAGTCACAAGAGGGAAAACCATAGCAATACTGATCCACTTCGGCAAGCAAGAAAAGTCTCAAATAAGTAATCGTAAAAGACACCTAACAGAGCTAGAAAAAGAACAGACAAAGCCTACCATCAGCATCAAGAGTGAAATAATAAAAATCAGAGCAGGAATAAATGAAACAGAGGCTAAGGAAACAGTAGAAAGGATTAAGGAAACTAAGAGCCAGTTCTTTGAGAAGATATAAAAAATTGATAAACAAAAAGATAAACAAAAACCCTTCTCCAGACTCACCAAGAAAAAAAGAAAGAATGCTCAAATAAATAAAATTAGAAATGACAGAGGAGAAATTACAGCAGATACTCCAGAAATATGAAGCATTATAAGCGAATACCATGAAAAAATATATACCCACTAAGTCGATAACTTAGAAGAAATGGATGAATTCCTAGACTCATATAACCTGCCAAAACTGAATCAAGAAGAGATAGGGAATCTAAATAGATAAATCACAAGTACAGAGATTGAAATAGTAATAAAAAAAACTCCCAAAAATCGAAGTCCAGAACCAGATGACTTCTCTGGAGAATTTTACCAAACATTCAAAGAAGATTTAGTACCTATCCTTCTCAAACTATTGTGAAAAACTGAAGAAGATGGAACACTTCCTAACACATTCTATGAGGCCAACATTACCCTGATACCAAAACCAGACAAGGACAACACAAAGAAGGAAAACTAGAGGCCAATATCGCTAATGAACTTAGATGCAAAAATCCTCAGCAAAATATTGGGAAACTGAATACAGCAATACATTAAAAAGATTATACTCCATGATCAAGTGGGGTTAATTCCAGGGATTCAGGGATGGTTCAACATCTGCAAATATATCAGTGTGATACACCACAGTAACAAAATGAGGAATAAAAATAACATGATCTTCTCAATAGATGCAGAGAAAACATTTGACAATATCCAACATCCATTTATGATAAAAATTCTCAATAAAATTGGTATTAAAGGAAGGTTTCTCAACATAATAAAGGCCACATATGACAAACCCACAGCCAACATCATACTTAATGGTGAAAAATTGAAAGCCATCTCTCTGAGAACAGAAATAAGACAAGGGTGCCCACTCCCACCACTCCTATTCAACATAGCACTGGAGGTTTGACCAGAACGATTAGGCAAAAAAAAAGAAATAAAAGGAATCCAAATTGGAAAAGAAGAAGTGAAATCTTTGCTATTTGCAGATCATATGACTCTCTATATAGAAACCCCTAAAGAATCCACCAGAAAACTATTACAAATAATCAACAGCTACAGCAAAGGTGCAGAGTAGAAAATCAATTTAAAAAAAATCAGTTGCATTCCTATACACTAAAATTGAACTAGCAGAAAAATCAAGAATACAATTCCATATACAATCACACACAAAAAGAATAAAATGCCTAGGAATAAACTTAACCAAAGAGGTGGAAGACCTCTATGCTGAAAACTGTAAGACATTGTTGAAAGAAACTGAAGAAGACATAAAGAAATGGAAAGATATTCCATGATCATGGATCAGAAGAATAAACATTGTCAAAATGTACATACTACCTAGAGCAATCTACAGATTCAATGCTATCCCAATCAAAATCCCAGTGACATTCTTCACAGAAATAGAACAAAGAATCCAAAAATTTATATGGAACAACAAAAGACCCCAAATAGCCAAAGCAATCCTCAGAAAAAAGAATGAAGCTGGAGGTATCACAATCCATGGACTCAAAACGTACTACAAAGCTATAGTAATCAAAGCAGCATGGTATTGGCACAAAAACAGACAAACAGATCAATGGATCAGGATTCAAAGCCTGTAAATAAAAGAATACATCTACAGACAGTTAATCTTTCTTTTTTTTTTTGAGGAAGATTAGCCCTGAGCTAACATCTGCTGCCAATACTCCTCTTTTTGCTGAGGAAGACTGGCCCTGAGCTAACATCCATGCCCATCTTCCTCTACTTTATATGTGGGACATCTGCCACAGCATGGCTTGCCAAGTGGTGCCATGTGCTCACTCACCCAGGATCTTAACCAGCGAACCTCAGGCCACCAAAGCCAAAGGTGCAAACTTAACTGCTGCACCACTAGGCTGGCCCCTATGGACAGTTAATCTTGGACAAAGGAGCCAAGAATATACAATGGAGAAAGGAAAGTCTCTTCAATAAATGGTTTTGGGAAAACTGCACAGCTACATGCAAAAGAATGAAAGTAGACCATTATCTTGCACCATACACAAAATTAACTCTAAATGGATTAAAGATTGAATTTAAGACCTGAAACCATATAAGTCCTAGAAGAAAATATAGGAAGTACATTCTTTGACACTGGTGTTAGTCACATCATTTCAAACACCATGTCTACTTGGGTAAAGGAAACAAAAGAAAAAGTTAATAAATGTGACTACATCAGACTAAAAAAGCTTCTGCAAAGCAAAGGAAACCATCAAAAAATTGAAAAGACAGCCCACCAACTGGGAGAAAATATTTGCAAATCACTTATCAGACAAGGGGTTGATTTCTAAAGTATATAAAGAGCTCACACAACTCAACAACAAAAAAACCCTGAACAGATCAAAAATTGGCAGAGGATATGAACAGACCTTTTCCAAGGAAGATATACAGATGGCCAATAGTCACATGAAAAGATTCTCAATATCACTAATCATTAGAGAAATGCAAATCAAAACTACGAGATGTCACCTTACACCAGTCAGAGTGGCTATAATTGCAAAGGCAAAAAATGAGAAATGTTGGAGAGGATGTGGAGGAAAGGGACGCTCATACACTTCTGGTAGGAATGCAAACTGGTGCAGCCACTGTGGAAAACAGTATGTAGATTCCTCAAAAAACTCAAAATAGAAATACCATATGACCCAGCTATCCCACTGGATATCTACCCAAACAACTTGAAATCAACAATCCAAAGTAACATATGTACCCCTATGTTCATTGCAGTATTATTACAATAGAAAAGACATGGAAACAATCCAAATGTCCATTAACTGATGATTGGATAAAGAACATGTAGTATACATAGACAATGGGATACTACTCAGTCATAAACAAGAGAAAATCATCCTATTTGCAACAACATGCATGGATCTTGAGGGTATTATGCTAAGCAAAATAAGCCAGATTGAGAAAGACAAACATCATATGATTTCACTCATATGTGGAATATAAAGAAACACATGGATGAAGAAAACAGCTCAGTCATTACCAGGGGAAAGGGGATAGAGTGTGGGCACAGGGAGTGAAGGGGAGCACTTGTATGGTGACAGACAAGAAATAACGTACAGTTGAAATTCACAATGATGTAAAATATTATGAATCTCAATTTAAAAAAAAATAAAAAACCAAACACAATTATGAGAGTCAACAATGTCCAGAATCCTATCAAAAATTGCTAGACATTCAGATAAGTGGGAAAATGTGTAAGAAAAGCAGGAGGAAAATAAATAGAAATAACAGCTCTGATGAAATTAAGAGAAAAGTGTTTAATAATAGCTCTTATGAATTTGCATGAGGATTTACATGAACATGTGAACATACTGAAAAGAAAAATGGAGGATATAAAAAGAATGAAAAAGAACTTTTAGGGATAAAAACATAAAATGAAAATGTATTGAATGGGCTTAATAGAAGATTAGGCGTTGAAGAAGAAAAGCTCAATGATACAGCAATAGATATTATTAAAACTAAAGCACACACACAAAATGAACAAACTCAATAACTTGTGGAACAATATCAGTCAGTCTTATGACTGTATAATTAGAGTCTCAGAAAGAAGAAGAGAGACAGGAAAATTATTTGAAGACATAACGGCTAAAACATTTTACACTTGATAGGTGGAGATATAGATGATATAAGAAGTGCAAAATGTTCACGATTGTTGATCTGGGTGTGGGATACATGAGTATTTAGTAAACTATTCCCTTTCTTTGTACATATTTGAAATTTCCATTATAAAGAATTAAAAAATTAACAAAATAGATAATAGGAAATGTGAATTAAATAATGAAATTCCATTTTCAAAATCAAATTAGGTTGAGAAGGTTTTGAATGATAATATCTATTGTTAGCTAGAATGTGGGGAAAAAGGAACTCTCCTATATTGTTTATAGGGGTATATATTGGGGAAACATTTTGTAAGTACTATTCTGCAGCATGTATGAAAAGCCTTAATAAAAAGCATATCATTAGACACAACAATTACACTTTCAGAAATTTATCCTAAAAAAATAATGTCATGTTGAAGAAATGCACTCTCTATTTAGCATTGTTATCTTAGAGAAAAACTGAACATAAAACTGTCAAACAATGAAGGATTGATGGACTTAATCATGGTTCTAACATCAAAGGGATACCATACACTCATCTAAGTATGACGTTTAATTTTAGTCATTTATATGAACGATGTTAATGATACATTTTAAATGAAAAACATGTTACAGTTTCACATACAACACTATCTCTTTGTTCTTAAATTAATACTAAGCAAATTGAATACATGTATAAAATATACGGAGCAATATACAGTGACATGTTAACTTATTTATGCATTGTGGAAACATGAATAAGTTTAATTTTCTGCTTTATGTTTACCTATTTTTCCTAATTTTATGAAATAAACACATACTACTTACAAAAGAACTGAAAGTAAAACTAGACACAGCAAATTGACCATTTTACAAATTGGCTATTCAGTGAATTGGCTTTCAGCAAATTGGTCTGTTGGCAAATTAGCTTTCAGTATTTGATTTTCAGACAACTGGCATGAATCATTTAAATGATAAAATCACCATGGTTTAAATATTGATGGAGAGGAGTGAGCAACTAGGAAAACGGTGCCTTATTCGAGATAGGGTAACAGAGGAGAAGGAGGAACTTTAGGGGAAAGACAATACTGAAATAAGACTTCAGTATATTGAGTTTCAGGTGTCTGTGGGACATTCAAGTGGAGATGTCTAGTAGGTTGCTTGTATTTCAGCTATAAAATCTTTCCTAGGAATGTAGACTTAGCAGGTCAAATCATTCAATGAAGGAAGTGAGTGAGATCTCTGAGAGAGAGTAAGTAGGATGAGAGGAAGAAAGTTGGGGATGTGTGGATCATCAACATTTATGGGCAGGTGAAGAAGGAGCCTTGAAGGAGAGTGAGAGTAAGTGGCCTGAATTTGGAGAAAAACTGGAAAGTTCAGGTGTCTTGAAAGTGAAGGGATGTGAATAGTTCAGAAAGGAGTTAACTTTCAACAGTATCAAGTAAAATAGCACCAGAAAGTACTTACTGGTTTTAACAACACCTGATTTGTTTTGTTCAACAACATTATGACAGATATTTCAGATTTTTTATTGCTATTCTACAGAGGGGAAAATAATAGGCAAAGAGAATTTAGTATCTTGTTCAAGGCAGTACAATCAGAGCACAATTTGGACTCAGTTCCTTCCACAATAACACATTTCTTTCTTTTCTTTTTTTGGGGATGAGATTAACATTTTATTTATTTTGATTTGTAATGGGATTTTTTTATTGCAGTAATGTTGGTTTATAACATTATATAAATTTCAGGTGTCCATCGTAATATAATTTGATTTCTGTGTGGATTACATCAACACATTGCTTTCTGATTTAAGCTAGCCAGCAGAATAAAGTTCCTGAGAAAAGACTTCGTGACATTCTGGAAGACTTTACAGAGAAAGTGTATCACTTTTGTTCTCAGTAAAGCTCTTTGTAAATTGTGGACAGCTCCTTCAATCTTCATTCTCTATTTCTCTAAGATCATTTCTTCTTAAAATATTTTTCTGGTGCTGGCTGGAGGTGTAGCAGTTAAGTTCAGATGCTCCACTAGGGGTTCACAAGATTGCATCCCGGGTGCAGACATGCTCACAGCTTACCAAGCCATGCTATGACAGGCAACCCACGTATAAAGTAGAGGAAGTTGGGCATACATGTTAGCTCAGGGCCGATCTTCCTCAGCAAAAAGAGGAGGATTGGTGGCGGATGTTAGCTCAAGGCTAATCTTCCTCAAAAAAATTTTTTTTATGTCCAAGGAGATGTTTTCATTTTCATTTTGTTCAGAATCATCTACCTACTCCTACCTATCAAACCACAACTTACACTTGAAGGCCATCTTGGTTTTTTTTTCTGATTAACTGCATCTTTATTTCAATCTACCCACAATCAATTTATCTTCACTCCTTTGCAAGTTATAGATTTTATAGTACTGTAAAGGCAGATTTTCCTTATGAAAAAGTACGTATGTTCCTGAAGTGTAATGCTTAAGATAAGAATTTTATTTTGAAGAGCTTTGAGGAGATACCCGTAACAAAGATGAGCCCTGAAGGAGTTCTATAATTGAATTCTCTTCCACTATTTCTTGTGCATTCCTTCACAAAATAAAATATCACCTCTGATTTGTGTGTTTGTAATATAGATTTTTATTTAAATGTATTCATTAATGTCTATCCTATTCAATAAAATTTTATGGTGCATCTAAAAATACATTCATCACTGTTTTTAGATACTGAGTATGTTAGTATATGCAAAAGTTATGAGATAAAGATTTTTCCTGGCTGGAGCTTTTTATCTAGTTGAAACTGTAGAATATATGCTTGAAATAATCAATAAATGGAAGAAGGCTCTTTTATATTGAATACATGAGAGAGCTATGTAAGAATGAGTGAACAAGAGAGAAAGAGAAAGATGTATTCAGTTATTTTCAATCCTTCTCCCAACTTCTCAGGAATATAGCTATTCCCCACCTTCCAACTGTTCTCCTCCCTTGTCATCTGTGGTGATTTATTTACTCCACAATTACTTACCTAATTGAATCTTTACTAAGGTCACATCTAATCCTCACAAATGCCTAGAAGTTCAGTATTACTATCTTTATTTTTTTGATGGGCACACTCAGTCTAGACAGGATTGAGTAACTTGCCCAAGTTCACACAGCTAATGAATAATAGAGTTAGGATTTTATTTCACATCTGGTTGACTCTAAGCCTGCCCTTAGATGGTTCACCTGCCTTTTCAAACATTTCTGACTATCAAGTTCTTTTTTCCATGTGTGGGCATTTTGGGGGAAAGTTTTGGTTCTTTTTAAAATCTATTATTTAAAAAATTCTTTTAATTATCTTTTATTGAGGTAACGTTGGTTTATAACATTATACAAATTTCAGGTGTACATCCTTATATTTTTATTTCAGTGTTGACTACATCATGTTCACCACCCAAAGACTAATTACCATCCCTCGTCATTCACATGCGCCCTTTTACCCCTTTTTCCCTCCTCCCTCCCTCCCTCTTTTCCCTCTGATAACCACCAATATAATCTCTGTATCTATGTGTTTGTTTCTTGTTATTATTCTTTATCTTCCACTTATGAGTGAAGTCATTCGGTGTTTGGGTACCTGACTTTTCTGTCTGACTTATTTCACTTAGCATAATGCCCTCAGGGTCCATCCATGATGTCACAAATGGCAACATTTCATCTTTTATTATAGATGAGTAGCATTCCATCATATATATATATCACATCTTCTTTATCTATTCATCCATTGATGGGCACTTAAGTTGTTTCCATGTCTTGGCTATTGTGAATAATGCTGCAATGACACAGGGATGCAAATATCTCTTCACATTCATGTTTTCATGTTCTTTGGATAAATACCCAAAGTGGAATAGCTGGATCAAATGGTAGCTCTATTCTTAATTTTTTGTGGAATTTCCATACTCTTTTCCATAGTGGCTGCACCAGTTTGCATTCACATCAGCAGTGTATGATGGTTCCCATTTCTCCATATCCTTTCCAATGCTTCTTATTTCTTGTCCTATTCATTACAGCTATTCTGATGGGTGTGAAGTGATAGCTCTTTTGTAGTTTTGATTTGGAATTCCCTAATAACTAGTGATGTTCAACAACTTTTCATGTGCCTGTTGTCCATCTGTGGATCTTCTCTAGAAAAATGTCTGTTCAGTTCCTTTGCCCATATTCCAATAGCATTGTTTGTATTTTGTTGTTGAGTTGTATGGGTTGTTTGTGTATTTTAGATATTAACCCAGTATCAGATATCTGATTTGCAAACATCTTCTCCCAATTGTTAGGTTGTCTTTTCACTCTGTTAATGGTTTCCTTTGCTGTGCAGGAGCTTTTTAGTTTGTTGTAGTCCCATTTGTTTTTCTTTCATTTCCTGCCTGGTGAGACATGGTATTCAAAAAGATACTGCTAAGATCGATGTCAAAGGCATACTGCCTATGGTTTATTCTCAAAGTTTTATGGTTCAAGTCTTACATTCAAGTCTTTAATCTTTTTGGAGTTAATTTTTCGTTATGGTGTAAGATAATTGTCTATTTTCACTCTTTTGCATTTTGCTGTCTAGTGTTTCCAATACCATTTATTGAAGAGACTTTGCTTTTTCCATTGCATGTTTTTGGCTCATTTGTTGAAAATGAGCTGTCCATAGATATGTGATCTTATTCCTGGACTCTCAGTTCTGTTCCACTGATCTGTGTGTCTGTTTTTCGGCCAGTACAATGCTGCTTTGATTACTATAGTTTGTAATATATTTTGAAATCAGGGAGTGTGATAACTTGAGTTGTGTTGTTTTTCTTTGGATTCCTTTGACTAGTTGGGGTCTTTTGTTTCATATAAATTTTAGGGGTTTTTGTTCTATTTACATGGAAATTGTCATTGGCAATTTGACAGGGATTGCATTGAATCTGTAGGTTGTTTTAGGAAGTATGGACATTTTAACTCTGTTAATTCTTCCAATCCATGAGCATGGAATTTCTTTCCACTTCTTTATGTCTTCTTTGATTTCTTTCAACAATGTTTTATAGTTTTCAGTGTTCAGGTCTTTCACTTCTTTGGTTAAATTTATTTCTAGGTATGTTATTCTTTTTGTTGCAATTGTAAATGGGATTGTATTTTTAATTTCTCTTTCCACTACTTCGTTTTTGATGTATAGGAATACAACTGATTTTTGTTTGTTGATTTTGTACCCTGCAAATTTATTCTATTCTCTTATTATTTCTAATAGTTTGTTTTTTTTGGTAGATTCTTTAGGGTTTTCTATATATAAAATCATGTCATCTGCAAATAGTGACAGTTTTACTTCTTCCTTTCCAATTTGGATCCCTTTTATTTATTTTCCTTGCCTGATTGCTCCTGCTAGTACTTCCAATACTATGTTAAATAAGAGTGGTGAAAGTAGGCATCCTTGTCTTGTTCCTGTTCTAAAGGAATAGCTTTCATTGTTTCACCATTGAGTATGATGTTAGCTGAGGGTTTGTCATTTTGGACTTTAGTATGTTGAGATAATTTCCTTCTATACCCATTTTATTGAGAGTTTTTATCATAAATGGATATTGGATCGTGCCAAATGCTTTCTCTGAGCCTATTGAGGTGATCATGTGATTTTTATTCTTCAATTTGTGAATGTGGTGTATCACGTTGATTGATTTTCAGATGTTGAACCATCCTTGCAATCCTGGAATAAATCCCACTTGATTGTGGTGTATGATTTTTTTTAATATATTGCCTATTTGATTTGTTAGTATTTCGTTGAGGACTTTTCACCAATGTTCATCATTGATATTGGCCTGTAATTTTCTTTTTTTGTGTTGTCCTTGTCTGCTTCTGGTATCAGGGTGATGTTTACCATTGTAGAATGTGTTAGTAAGTTTCCTCTCCTCTTCATTTTGTTGGAAGAGTTTGAGAAGGTTAGATATTATGTCTTCTTTGAACATTTTCTAGAATTCACCAGGGAAGCCGTCTGGTCGTGGACTTTTGTCTTTTGGGAGGTTTTTGATTACTGTTTTAACCTCCTTACTGTTGATCGGTGTATTCAGATTCTGTTTCTTATTGAGTCAATTTTGGAAGGTTGTGTGATTCTAAGAATTTATCCATTTCTTCTAGATTATCCAATTCATTGGTGTATAGCTTTTCATAGTATTCTCTTATAATCATTTGTATTTCTGTGGTGCCCTTTCTAATTTCTCCTCTTTCATTTCTGATTTTATTTATTTGAGCCTTCTGTCTTTTTTTCCTGGTAAGTCTCACAAAGGTTTGTCAATTTGCTTTATCTTTTCAAATAATCAGCTCTTAGTTTCACTAGTATTTTCTATTGTTTTTGTTAGTCTCTATTTCATTTATTTCTGCTCAGATGTTTATTACTTTTTTCATTCTACTGACTTTGGATTTGTTTGTTCTTCTTTTTCTAATTCTTTTAAGTGTGATCTTAGATTGCTTATTTGATATTTTCCCAATTTTATTGATGTTGGCCTTGCTATGAACTTCCCTCTTGGTACCACTTCTGCTTTATCTTATACATTTTGGTATGTTTTATTTTCATTTTCAAGTGTCTTCTGGTATATTTTTAATCTTTTCCTTTGATTTCTTCATTGACCCAAAAAATGCTCAGTAGCATTTTATTTAATCTCCAGATGTTTGTGGCTTTTCCAGTTTTCTTCCTGTAATTGATTTCTAGTTCCATACTGCTGTGGTCAGAAAAGATGCTTGGTACAATTTCAATCTTTTAAAATTTATTGAGATTGGTTTTGTGGCCTAATATGTGATCTATCCTGGAGAATATTCCACATGCATTAGAAAAGAATGGGTATTCTGTAGGTTTTGGGTGGAATGTTCTGTATATATTTACTAAGTCTATCTTGTCTTAGTGTCATTTAAGGCCAATGTTTCCTTATTGATCTTCTATTTGGATTACCTACCCATAGATGTAAGTGGACTGTTAAAATATCCTACTATTATTGTCTTACTATCAATTTCTCCTTTTATATATGTTAATTATTGCTTTCTATATTTAGGTGTTCCTATGTTGGGCACGTTGATATTTGCAAGTGTTATGTCCTCTTGTTGGATTGATCCCTTTATCATGATGTAGTCTTCTGTGTTTCTTGTTACAGTTTTTGCTGTAGTCTATTTTTTATGATAGAAGTATTGCTACCCCAGCTTTCTTTTCATTTCCATTTGCATTGAGTGTTTTTTCTATCTCTTCGTTTTCAGTTTGTGTCTGTCTTTAGGTCTGAAGTGTGTCTCTTTATGCAGCATATATATGGGTCTTGTTTTTTATCCACTTAACCACCCTATGCCTTTTGTTTGAAGCATTTACTATTGACATTTAAAGTAGTTATTGATAAGTATATATTTATAGCTATTTCATTACTTTTTTTCTGTTCTTTTCTTCTTCTCTGCTCTCTTCCCTTGTGATTTGATGGTTTTCTTTAGTGTTACATTTAGGTTCTTTTTCTTTTGTATGTGTGTATTTATTATAGGTTTCTGGTTTGTGTTTACCATGAGGTTCATATATAATAACCTATGTAAGTAGCCATCTATATTAGGCTGATGGTCTCAACTTTGAGCTTTACCAAAAGACCCTACACTTTTACTGCCATCACCCTACATTTTATATTTTTGATATCATATTTAACCTCTTTTTGTGATTATGTGTATCCCTTAACCTCCTATCATGGAGATAAATAATTTTAATACTTTTATTTCTTGACTTTCATACTAGCTTTATAGGTGATTAATCTGCTACCTTTACTGTATATTTACCTTTACCTGTTTTCTTTGATAATTTTCTTATTCCTACTTGTAGTCTTTTTTCCCCACTTAAATAAGTCCTGTTAACTTTCCTTATAAGACCTATTTAGTGATGATAAGCCCCTGTAGTTTTTGTTGTCTGGAAATCTCTTTATCTCTCCTTCCACTCTGAAGAACAAACTTACTGGGTAGTGTATACTTAGCCATAGGTTTTTTCCTTTCAGCACTTTAAATATATCATGCCACTCCCTTCTACCCTGTAAGATTTCTTCTGAGAAATCAACTGATAGTCTTATGAGGTCTCCTTTTCGTATAACGTGTTGCCTTTCTCTTGCAGCCTTTAGGATTCTCTCTCTATCTTTGTTGACATTTTAATTATAATGTGCCTTGGTGTGGGTCTCTTTGTGTTCATCTTGTTTGGTGCTCTCTGTGCTTCCTGTACTTGGATGTCTGTTTCCTTCCCTAGGTTAGGAAAGTTTTCATCTACTATTTATTAAAATAGTTTCTCTGACCTTTTGTGTCTCTCTTCTTCTTTGGAGGCACCTATAATATGAATATTAGTACACTTGACATTGTCCCAGAAGTCCCTTAGACTTTCCTCATTCATTTTAATACTTTTTTATTTATTCTGTTCAGCTTGGGTGATTTCCCCTATGCTTTCATACAGATGAATGATATGTTCTTGTGTGTCATCTACTTTGCTGTTGATTCCTTCCAGTGAATTTTTCATTTCCATTATTGTATTCAATTCTGATTGGTTCTTTTCTATATATTCCAATTCTTTGTTGAAGTTCTCACTGTGTTCATCTATTCTTCAAGGAAGATCAGTGAGAATTCTCATCACTCTTAGTTTGTACTCTATAGGTATTTACTCTATATTGTTTTTTGTTTCATTGATTTCTTTTTCTGAGAGCATATCCCTTTGTCTCTTCATTTTGCCTCTTTCTCTGTGCTTATATTTATGTACCAGATCAGCTATTTCTGTCGATCTTGGAAATAATGGTCTTATGTAAGAGATGCCTATGAGGCCCAGCAATGTGCTTCCTTCTCTTCACCAATTCCAAATGTTCCAAGAGTGTCCTCTGTGTGCCCTTCTTCTGTGTTTGAGTTTCTCTGGCTGTGTGCACAAGAGTAGGCTAGACTGGCCCCATGGCAAGCTGGTTGTAAAGCTCAGCCACATGTGGCTGTGACAGTCACTTTAGTCACTTTATTGTATGTGGCAAGTCCCTACACAGCTGGCTGCAAGGTCACATAGAGCACAATTGCTGATGTTTTTCTGTTACATGAGACCTGTGGCAGAGCTGGTTGCTAGGCTCAGAGGATCAAAATTGCTTCAAGTCTCCAGTAAAGCTCCCTGGGGCATGAAGCTGTTGTGAGATCTCTTAGGAGTGAAGATGAGTGGGGATCACCCAGATGTGGCAGTGTACAGTTGTTTCAGGCATTGGAAGGTGGCGCTGATCACTTGGGTGGGTGTTTGAGATGGCCAGCAATTATACGTCTGTTGTGGCCCACATGCCCACTGCCCTTGGGCCCAAACACCCTGCAAATGCAGACCTACCTGATGGGAATACCCTGCCAAAGCGGAATTCACCCGCCCCATGCAGAAGTCCCACATAACCCACATATGTGGGCCCACAAGTTGCCTGTGAGCTTACTGGTTCATGGGGCCAGTCCTTAGTGTAGGCTGTCTGCCCTGGCTGCCCTGGATTAAATCAGTGCTGTGGTCAGTGGAGTAAACCTGAGTACAAACAACCCAGAGAAAGACATCCAATGGTGACCATCAGTGTCTGTGTCTGCAGGACTGTACTAGGTCACAGTAATGGCTGCCGCCAGTGTCCCTGTCCCTGGGGATGTGGGCCCAGCCACTTCTTGTCTCTCTGAGATGCACTTACAGCTTAGAAAGTGAGTTTCTTTTACCAAAGCATTATGCACATTTCTTTCTGGTGTTTTTTGGTGATTTCTGGAATGGGTAAATCTGTGTGTGAGCCCTTTAAGAGCAGGCTTTTCTTTCTCTGAAATTCCATAGTTTTTCCAGAGGTATTCTCCATTGGTTTTAAAAGCTGGCAAAGCCAGGTATTATGGGAACTCCTCTCAGTTGTACTGAGTTCAAAGTCTGGGATGCCTATTGTGACACAGATCCCCTGCTCAGATCCCCCCAGTCCTCCAGGAAAAGCTTCGTGCCTTTAAGATTGCTCCTGGCCATGAAGCGCCACAGCTAGGATGTGTTTTTTATTTTCCTTAGCAGAGGTGTATTTCTGCCTCTTCCACCCCTGTCAGTGTTGTCCCTTGTTGCAGGGGTTCTTTTTATCCAGTTTCTGGATCTCTCTTAGAGGAAACTGTTCCACAGGTACCTGTAGGTTTGTTTTGTCCGTGGGATGAGGTGAGTTCACAATCCTTGTCTATTGCCATCTTCCCAGAATCTCCAAGTTTCTATTCTGAAAGATCAAGTATTCTGTCTTTAAACATACTTTTTTCTTTTTTAGCAATTCACCATTTCTCTGTCCTTTGTGATCAATCTTGTTCCTATAATTCTCAATTTGCATCTCCCTCTTCTCTCTCAAGCTCTGATCTTCTATCGCCAACTTTTTTTTGATCTCTACCGTTTGAAATTTCTGCCAGCACTTTATAGTCTTGTCTAAAATTCAGTTAATTATTCTCTTTATTTTTTAATTCTTCATTTACAGCATCCTACCCCTGACTCCCTGGGCTTGAAATCTTAGTCTAATTTGATTTGTGCCAGTTTCCATCATTCACTTCTGTTCCACTGAGACACTAAATTGTGTTAATATTCCATCACCATGTCTCCTACAACGTTTGTATCTTTCTGTATTTACTACTGTGGAAAGTCTTCTAACTGATCTCTTTGCTGCTGTTCTCTCTGTTTCAGACTATTCTGATACCATTGGCTATATTAAACATCACTGTCATTAAGAGAGATAATTTTGAATACTAATATATTACTATTTATTACTTTATTAATTTTATATATTTAAAGTTAAATATTTTAAATTTACTATATAATTTAAATGATTTCATTTTATGAATTCTAAGGGCTACAATAAGCAGAATTTATTCATTACCACAATTCTTTGAGATGCAATCATCATCTTAGGACAATGTAAGGGAATTGAAGTTCAGAGAGAGGTTAAACATTTCCTAAGGTTACACATCTACTTAGAGGCAGAGCCAGGATTGGTACTGAAATTAGTCTGATTCCAAAGTTCATGTTCTGAGACTTAGGGAGACCATAGCTTATCATTCACCAGTATGTATCTGAGACAGAACAATGTAGCTTCTTATAGTTTGTTGCAACAAGAGGCATAAACTAGGACTGTTTTAGGCAAATTGTCAGACAGTCACCTTTTTGATACTCCGCTGTCATTCCTTCCAATGGTTATACCCACTTAATGGGGTAGGATGGGGAGGTATCTGCTTTTGCAGAAGAGAAGACGAGCTCATCTTTGAAATTGGTGTGTGATTGATCATAGCACAGCCTATTGTAAATATCCAGTGAGGTTATATACCACATGTAGGCATTTAATAGAAAGACGAGAACTAATGTTTCCGGTTTGGTAGCTACCCTCATAAAGGAGGTTGTTGCACAGCGGAGCTCACCAGGAAGAAGAAAAAGAAGTGCATAGGATGCTGGGAAGTGAAATATGAGAGGAAAGGAAAAGGCACAAGAGACAATGTGAGAACTGCCTCTTTTAGACTGTAAGTTCCTTCAGCACAAGAACAATGTATTTTTGTTGCTAAATCTGGAATTTTGAAATGCTAAATGACGTACAAATTGAAGATTAATTGAACATTAAATAGAATGCTATCCCTTCTGACTCTGGTTTAATGACCTTAATTTTATTCACTTCCTTGGAAGTTGAGGCTATTTCAAATGAAGAGCAATCAGCTGCCATCTTTTCTTTCCAGCTAGGCTCTATGCCTCTTCTTGTGGAAGTAATGTGTGTTGTAGTGTTTCTCTGCTGTGTAGTGGTGAACAACTCACTCAGTGCCACCCTAGTGTTATTTGCTGGTCTACAAAGACTCTGAGACAGATGTATAAAGACATTGTATATGTGTTTACATGTCATACATGAATTTGCATTACATATAATAATATGTATAGTATATAAGTATACATATGTTAGATATACACATGCTACATATGCACTAGAAGTAATTAAAGCAAAGAAATGATTAAGTGGAGTTTCAGGTTCTGGAAAGGGGAAGGTTCTATACCAAATGAACATGGTCAAAATTATTTCTCTGTACTCCTTTCTGCTTGTGCTGGAGAAAGTCATCAGTGAATTTGACTTTGGAGAAGCCATGGGCAAAATGCATTTGATACAAAGTTTTCATGGCAATAGTCTCTGAAGTGACATCAATTCAGAGGGAGTTGCATCATACAGACAAGAAACCTCCAGGCTCCTAGAAAAAAGACAATTTTTTGTGGGGGTGAGGAAGATCAGCCCTAAGCTAATATCTGTTCCCAATCTTTCTTTGTTACTTTAGGAAGATTGTTGCTGAGCTAACATCTGTGCCAATATTCCTCTGTGTTGTATATGGAACACTGCCACATCATGGCTTGATGAGCACTGTGTAGGTCTGCACCTGGATCCAAACTCATGAACCCCGGGCCATCGAAGCAGAGCACACAAACTTAACAACTACTTCACCGGGTCGGCCCCGAAAAAAGCCAATTTTCAATGAACGCTTGAGGTCTTCTTTACCTCTAGGTCCTTATGAGAATTTATCATAGTTAACTAGTTTTCTCCATTTCTATCTTATGTGTGGTGGAATTTAGATCAGGCTTGGGAATCATTAGAGTCACTATGAAACAAAGCAAAATCTAAGTGTAAACCCACAGATGAAGCACCATTATTTTGGAGAATTGGCTGAAAATGTCTCACAGAGGTGGATAAGCAAGCAGACATTTATATGTGCCCACACATAAACATGGTGACTGGTGCAGAGATTGTAGGTGGACTGGACAAGAACTGGGGTTTCTGCCTTTGTGGTATGATTTCATAAACTTCTGTTGAGAAGCCCTGATCAAAAACATTGCCTACCCATTTGTTCACTGAGGCTTGAGCTTCTCTGAATACGGAATTTTTTCTCTCTGACTAAAAATATCATAAATGCCCTGTGAAAGTTTTTGGAGTATATGTGGCCACCTACCAGGTCAATTAGTCCCTGTACAAAGGAGTTTATCAGATCCCTTCCTGAGAGCTGATTTGAAAATTAAAGGAATTTATAGTAGCCGGTGTTGGCTATTTAAAGACCAGAAATGTTTGTGGGCAGTGACTTTCATTGTGTGACTCGTGATTTTATAAAAAGCTCAGAAAAGTCCTTGGCCCTTTCTAACTTGCCACTAAGTACAAAATTCCCTCCAAGATAGCCAGTGTTTATGGTGAAGCTATTGTCTGAAGCACAGGACAATAATACATTGCCTGGGAGGCGTGCTACATTAAGAATATTCACCCATTGGTCCATGAGAGTAGCTGATATTAACAGCACAACTCTGACCATAGTCTTTCACGTCTTTGCTCAAATGTCATCTTCCCAAACACACCTAATCTGCCATCCTATTTAAACACACATCTCACACCTCTTGGTTTGTTTTTTATAACTCTTATCAACTTCTAAAATATTACATAACTTACTTGTTTCTTTTATTTATTGTCTGTCTTCTCCCTGGTATAGTAAAAGCTCAACGATGGTGAGGACTTTGTTTTGTGCAGAGCTTTATCTGCAGCCCCTAGAACAGTGCCAGATATATTGTTTCTTCATTAATGTGTTGAATGAATAAATGAATTATCACTCTGTTATTCAGACTCTTACAGGTTACTCATTGGGCAGCAAATTTCCTTTAGGCTTAGCATTGTAGACTCCCGTTAGTGTCTTCCTGGTATACTTTCCCAGACTAGTTCTTTATTTCTTTTCAAGATTCACCCAAGTTGTGGCACATTTCCTTAGTCTTTCCATTTTATTGCTGAGTTATCATCCATTGTGTGAATATAACATTGCTTATCTATTTTCCTGTTGATCCTTCATTGGTTAATTTCCCACTAAGAGCAATGTTTTTGGCTGTTATGAATGCAGCTATTACGAACATTTATGTAAGAGACATTTTGTGGATGTATACATTAAGTTTTTTGAGTGTAAGACTAGGGGTGGAATTGCTGGGTCACAGAGTAAGTCTATCTTTCACTTATGAGATACTGCCAGTTTTACAAATAGTTGTACCATTTTATATTCCTACTAGCAATATAAGAGCATTTTATTTGCTCCACATACCTGCCAACATCGAATATTGTCAATCTTTTAAAATTTAGCTATTGTACTAGGTATGTAGTGATAGCACTGTTGTAGTAATTTTCATTTTTCTAATAAGTAATGCTTTGGGCAACTTTCCCAATGCTTATTATTTATTTGAATATCTTCTGAAATATCTGTTTAAAACTTCATCCCCTTAATATATATTTTTTAGTCTTTTATTAACTTATTTGTAGGATTTCTATGTATAATGTAGATATGAGTCCTTTGACAGATACATGTGTTGTGAATATTTTCTTTCTGTTTTTGGTTTTCCTTCATAATATCCTAGTGATGTATTTCAAAGAGCAGAAGTTTTTAATATTGATCAAATGGAATTTATGGTATTTTCCTTTTATGGATATTACTTTTTATATTTAACAAATTCTCTTTACTTTAGGGTCTTGAAGATATTCTCCTATTTTCTTCTCTAGGCTTAACCTTTACATTTAAGTCTCTGATCCATCATGAATTAACTGTATATGGTGTGAAATAGGGCTTGAGGATCATTTTTGTTTATATATAGACATCTAGGTGTTTGAGAATCATTCATTGAAAATAACTTTCTTTTCCCACTGAATTACTCCAGCACCTTAAAAAGAATCAGTTGATGCTATACATAGGGCTCTATTTCTGGACATTGTACTCTGCCTGTCCTTACTTCACTCCCCAGACTGTTTTAATTTCTGTAACTTTTTAAAATTCTTGGAGTCAGGTATGCAAATCCTCCCACTCTCTTCGATTGCAAAGTGATTTTGCTCATTCTAGCACCTTTGTATTTCCATATAAATTTAAGAATCATCTTGTTAATTGCTATCAATGTGTCTGCTGGTATTTTGACTGGTATTAAATTGAATCCATAGATTAATTAAGATAGACTTAACAATTAAACAATACTTAGTTTTTCAGTTCATGAACATGACATATATTTCCATTTATTTAGATTTTCTTAAATGTTCTTTAGTCATATTTTCTAGTTTTAAGCTTAGAGGTCTTATACTAACTTTGTTAAATAGATATATCATTTTTTGTGCTAGGAAATGGTATTTTAAAGTTTCTCTCTGTAATTATTTTTCCTAGAATGTATAAATGCTATTAATTTTTATATGTTAACCATGTGTTCCATGACCATATTAATTAACTTTTAAATTCTACTAGTTTGTTTACAGATTTACTTGCATTTTCTATGTACACTTATGTCACCTGTAATTAAAGATTTTTTTTAATATTTTCCAACGCAATCTTTAGATCTCATAAGCATACATAACAGTGGGAACAAATTTATCCTGGGAATCTTATCTAAATAAGTAAAATAAGTTAGAGGAAAAGTGTCAAATATCATATGATCTCAGTCATAAATAGAAGATAAAAGCAACAACAAACAAACACATAGAGACAGAGATGGGATTGGTGGTTACCAGAGGGGAAGGGGAGAAGGAGGGTGAAAGGAATGATTAGGCACATGTGTGTGGTGATGATTTTACGTAGTCTTTGTGTGGTGAACATGATGTAATCTACACAGGAATGGAAACATAATGATGTGCACTGCAAATTTATATAATGTTAGAAACCAATGTTACCACACAAAAAAAGGGAAAAAATAAAGAAACTTACACTCCAAGAGAAGACAGAGGAGGTAAATGAGAGACACTCCCTTTTTATTTGAGCTTGAAGTGAAGCAATTAATTCCTGGAATGAACTGGAATATGAATAAATTATTTAATGTACTATCCTAAATTATAATAGATAGCCCTTTGTATTAGTCTTTCCTTGATCTAATCACTTCTTTTGATTAAAGTTATGGTGTATTTATTTTTTACTTTCCAAGAGATTGTCAGATCCAATAAGCAAGAACCTTGCTTTATGGATTTCGGTAGCTCTCATCAGGAGGAAGTTTAGTCTAGCGAATATGATTCAGGACCCTGGAGTGAGACAGACCTAGGCATGTGGGCTCTGAAACATATCGTCTGTGTGGGCAACTTACCTTTAAATGGATATCATTATTGCGAGGAATAAATAAGGATATATTTGTGTAGTGCTTTGGATCTCGGCAGCCAGCAGTCAGTATAAGGGATTTTTATTAGGTACATTTTTGGGTATTCCAGAAATGGTAATGATGATAATTTTTTCACCAGAGGTTTTCTAAGTACTGGATAAATGTATGTTGAAAGAATTGCCTCTAAAAGCCACACCAAGCAATATCAAAGGTACAAACATTTCTTCTTCCTTTGGCAAAGTAATCTCTGAGGAAATGGTCTTCATGCAGTCTCTGTTTTAATAATCAGGCTACTTAGAGCTGTAATTGTAATAAAACACTTTAGTCTCCTGTATCCCCTGGTTAGAAAAAGGCGTGGTCTCCTTCCTTGTAGCTGGAGGGACTTTTGGGCAAATGAACAATTGGAAATCATGTTCTTCTGTGCAGAAGGGGTTCTAACATAAAATAGAGATTCTGATGCTTTGGACTGGACTGGGAGAGGAGAGTTCTGAGACCCAAGCTGTGTCTTCTATCCACTATGGCCTCTTTCCTTGGAGGACAGCTATGGACAACAGACAGTAGAGTATAGCATTATGGCTCTAAACTAAAGGAAGGTGAATGCCTGCCTGACCCTGGTCAGTCGTGTAACATTGTTGTTACAAGTGCAAACCGTGAAAGTCAGACTGCCTAAGTTTACCTTCTGGCAGCTAGGCAGTAGTTTTGGGACTTTGGGCTAGTTTCTTAACTCAGTTGTCTCATTTGTATAATGGGGATGATGATAATTTTGCTACATAATTCTTATATAAAGACTTACATAGTAACCATTTAAATAAGTGTTAGCTTAAAAAATTATCATTAAACCTAAAGCCAGTTGCACTAGGACATCCTTGGTAAAACATGACTTCACCTTCTTGATCTGACAGCAGTGATCCAGAGGTGGGAGCTCTGGGAAATCTCAGAGTCTTCTCCCAGTGAGGACTCTCTAGGCAAGAGAGAGAAGGACGTAGAAAATGAACTGACTTAAAAATCTAAACACATCTACCTATTTTTGGTATCCCTTTCTCTGGAAGCACCAGTTCTTACTCTGGATGCAAAGTTTAACCTCATATTGCTCTCTGGAAGTGCAAGTCACTTGGGCTATGAAGATAGATCCATAGTAAATAGTAACAACCATCCTACCATAGCAAAGTTCAAATTTCTCACTAGGTTTCATTCTCAAAAATGGGGAGTGTATTATGGGGGCCGAGTGTCAGTGTTTCTTTCTTTGTTAGTGGTTCTCTTTTCTTGTCCTGACAGATTGCCCCTACCTTATTCATCTCCAGTGGAGTATGGCAGCCAAGAACTTTTCTGTGACAGAGTCTATCCATGCAGGATTAACAGATCATCCAGGACTCCAGATACCTCTCTTCTTCCTGTTTCTAGGTTTCTACATGGTCAACGTTGTGGGGAAGCTGGTCTTATCAAGATTGGTTTGAACTCTAACCTGAACACTCCCATGTACTTTGTCCTCTTCAACCTCTCCTTAATAGATTTCAGTCACTCCAACACCATCACCCGCCAAATGCTGGAGTTTTGTCTCAAAGCAGAACATTTTCTTGCATGCAGGGTGTATAATTCAATTCTTTTTCTTCTGCTTGTTTGTTATCTCTGAGTCCTTCGTCCTACCAGAAATGGCCTATGACCGTTATGTTGCCATCTGTAAACCATTGTCTCCTCAGACCTGTTTACTCCTCTTGTTGGGTGTGTATGTGAGCAGGTTTTCAGGGTGCCATGCCCATATGGGAAACATAGCAAGTCTGACCTTCTGTGCCAACAATGTTGTCAATCATTTTATGTGTGATATTTTTCTTCTCCTTGAGCTCTCCTGCAATAGCAGTTACATGCATGAACTGGTGATCTTCATATTTGTGACAATTGAAATTGGAATGCCCATTGTCACCATCTTCATCTCTTGTGGTTTAATCCTCCCCAGAATTCTCCAGGTTCGCTCCACTGAGGGCAGGCCCAAAACTTTCAGTTCGTGTTGCTCTCACATAATTGTGGTTTCCCTTTACTTTGGTTCTGGAGCTTTCATGTATCTCAAACCACCTTCTATTTTGTCCCTTGACCAAGGAAAAGTGTCCTCCTTACTCTATACCATTGTGGGGTCCATGTTAAACCCATTGATCTGTAGTTTGAGGAACAAGGATATCAAAGTTTCCTTGAGGAAAACCTTGGGATGAAATATATTTTCTTGAGAAATGAGTAGTATTTGAGGAAGAAGATACAATGCTTTGTTCATTACTGCGTGTGTTTTCAATGAGGGATCCAAGGTCCAGTTTTTTTTTCTCTTGTACAGAAAGAGAATTTTAGTCTTTATGTTTGGATGAGTTTTTACTGTAGGTCTATTTTCCTTGTTCCTTGACCCACCTTGAGGGTTCCAATATTCTTTTATGCAAAGTATTTCTACAATCAAAGATCGTTTAATCTTGAGTGGGCTTTATAAATCATTTATCTATCTCCTTATTTAACAGACATTGAAAACTTAGAAATACTAATACTGCATATATTATCCAGAGCTACACAACCACCTGGTGCTACAACTCTGACTGGAATCCAGGTCCTTGAATTCCTATCTACTTTGCTTTCATTTATTTTATGTGTTCTTGCTTCATTCTACCCACATAGATTTAATTTTGAAAGTACTATGTCTAGCATTTTAAAGCCTGATTCTATGTGTAGCAATTTAATGTAACTTATCCATTAATAATTTTTCAATATCACTTTTTTTTCAAGAGGACAGGAGGTGAAAAATTTTCTTAAATTGTCTTGGCCAAATGACGAGTGAGGTGTGTTAAGATTGTGGGGTGTGGGCAGCAAGTATGTAGGTTCCAATACCAGGTAAAGCATGGTAATTCCAGGGGTCATGTGGGGTACCCTGGGGACCCAGCTAGTTAATTAGGTCTTCTGTAGGTTTAAGGCTTATAAAGATGCTGAGTGGAAAGTTTCATACATTATTTAAAATCTAAGAAGATCAGAATTAAAGCTTTCTTCTAAGGGTTAGTCTGGGTGTTTTTGCTTTGGTGGAGAACTCTGTTACTCAGGATAATTAGCTAAGGGCCTGTAAGTTCTAAAGGAGGAGTAAATAATTCAGGAGATCTAGTTAGTTATCAAGGGAGTACCAAGCAGCTAATTATTACAGGAAGCAATTTACATCAAATTTTAAGAAAGTTTGGTTTGCACAACTCTTCTTATACAGGCATACATGGGAAAAGAAAATTCACCTCAAAGACTGGTTTAAGTAAAGAGAAGTACAGAATACATCAGAACACTTTGATCTCAATGACTTCTTAGTAACCAAAGAAGGTTTTGTTTTTTTTTTTTGGAAAAGCACTACTATGTCAAGTGCTGAGGAGACACTTTGACTTATGAGCTTTTCTTTGGGAAGGTTCTCTTCTCTGGGAAAGAGAGAAGTTTAGACGAGTGTATAGTTTAACCCTTTAGTATGACATATCAAAGGGGGTGAAGATTAAAACTGAGAGTGTCAGGGGGAGGATTTTGCTTTAGTCAGTATGAAATAGGGAAAGAGAATGGAGTTCAGGAGATCTGTGGGGCATGTGTCAGGTGGGTGAGGTGAATAGGCCACATTCAGTAGGTAGTAGAGGAAACGGCAATTTGTGAGGCATATAGAGGAGTTGGGTTTGTATCCTAGCTCAGTTGTTATCAGTTGCGTGACTTTGAGCAAATGATTTAATGTCTCTAAATATTAACTTCACTATTAAGAGAGAGGCAATAATCTTGACTTTGTGGGGTTTTTGAGAGTATTAAACTCTAGGCACTTAATAAATCTTAGTTCTCTCCCTGCTAGAACTCCTTCATCCAGGTTCAGCACTTCCTCTAGCTATTTCCTGACCTGAGGAAATCACTTCATCTTCCTGGAACTCTGCTTAGTCATGAGAAAATGGACTCTTCCCTAACTTTCATTTTAAAAATATATTAATTATTATTATAATATATTAAAATATATTTTGACTAACTAACACATGGACTTGGTAAAATATTAAACCATGTAGGTGGAGATTATACAGGGAAAATATGTGTTCATTCCCTCTAGTCATTCCATTCCTGAAATCTCCTCCTTAGAAACAACAATTGTTGCTAAATCCGTATGAATCCTTCCATACTCAAACATATGTCTCTCTTTCTCTCTCTGTGTATATATATAAATGTCTGTCCCTTCCTTTTTAAATATATTATATAAGAGTATTTAAGAATGATGTTTTCAATGGAAACAGCTTAGAAGTGGATGGGACAGAAAACATTTCAGAGGTAAAAAGAACAGGAACCAGTCACAGAAGAGGCCTGGGAAAGGGTCTGAGCATATGAGAGAGAAGGGAAGGGACAGCAGAGGCATCCTTCATTCTTGACGGGTCACTATCAGTTCAAACCCTGTAGCCACAGAGTAACATTTTCATCTTCTGATATTCTGTCCTCACCCCATGGTTTTACTCCTCCATCTCTGTTAATGTTGTGTTGAGGTTAGAGCCCTTGAGAGCTGGAAATGTCAGAGTGGTAAGTATTTTCAATACAGGACACAGTTCTACACATGTTTATTTATCTATTTTAATAAATTAGCCACATGTTTTTTCTTTTTCTGATTCTTGAAGCCAGTCCTATTTACTGTTGTAAGTTTGGAATATAAAAAATGTGGGAAGGAAAAAGATTACCTAGACTTCAATGTGGTAGTTTGCATTATTAGCCAAAATTTGCCACTCAACTAGCAGTGTTATGCATCTAGACCCTTGCCTTGATCTCATAAAGGTAGGATTCTGCTTCGTTGATTGTTCACTTGACCATTGGATCCATCTTGGCCAGTAGGATATTAGCAGATATGATATAAACAGATGCGTTGGGTGTATTTACATTCTGGGGCTTGCCCTCTTGTGCTTCTGCCATTGCCTTGGGAAGAGCTTGTCATAGGTAACGGCTGCTGCTTCCAACTGATTCTCATGATGAACACATTTGGAACAGATATTGAAGCAGAGATGCCCATCTGTGCCCAGACAAGTTGGGTCACCACAATTAACGTGTAGACATATGAGGAACAAATATTCATCGCTATAAGCCAATGAGATTTTGAGGTTGTTATACAGCATACCTAACTGGTAACACTCCACCATTCAGAGATCAGGAAAGGAGAATCTCATCTGAAGTAAAGAATTTTCTTCCAGTGGGATCATACTCTATATGCCATGCTATAAAATGTTTTCTGTCTTATCATTATATGTGAGCTTTATTGCTTGTCAACAAATATTTTTCGAATTATACTTTTTCATGAGTTTCATCATGTAGTTATATCATATTTTATTTAAGCTTTTCCAATTGCTGAAATTAAAATTGTGTCAACTCTCCAATGTTTTATTACTATAAATAATGCTATGATTATCAGTTTATGTTAAAATTTTTGTCTAGATTTCTGATTATTTTCTCAGGAGAGATTCTTATTTTATTTGCATTATTTTTTAATTCAAAATATTTCCAATTTATCGTGTAGTTTCTTCTTATTGAAACTACTTGCGACTTAGAAATGTGTTGTTTAATTTTTCTTTTCTCAGATATATTTTTGTTAAATTGAGAGGCGTATCAGAGCTCCAGCCCTCTGTCCTCTCTTTGTCATTTGGTCATCCTAACTGCGCTGAATTCTAACCTTAACACCTCCATATACTTTTTAATCTTTAGCTTTTCCTTCATAGATTTCTTCTATTCCTCTATCATTTCTCCTAAAATGATGATGAGCTTTGTTACAGAGAGGAATATCATCACCTATGTGACATCAAAGACTCAGCTTTTCCATTCTGCTTGTCATTAGTGATTACTCCTATTTTGTACCACTGGTCTTTGGTCACTATGAGGCCATGACTACTCAGGACTGTTTCCTGCTGATGGTTCATAAGCTATTCAGTTTACTGGTTCTGCGGTCTTCCCAGGGAACATGGACCAGCTGTCCTTTTCTGATAACAATAGCATCAAACATTACTTGTGTAACATAGGCCCTCTGCTCCAGGTCTCCTGATTCAGTATTTACAGTAGTCTCTCTTTATCTATGGTTTCACTTTTCATAGTTTCAGTGACCTTTGGTCAACCACAGTCTGAAAATATTAAATGGAAAATTCCAAAAACAAATAATTCATGTTTTGAATTTTGCACTGTTCTGAGTAGCAAGAGGAAATCTTGTGCCATTATGCTCCATTCTACCCAGGACATAAATCATCCCTTTGTGCAGTGTATCCACACTGTATATGCTATCCTGTCCCCACTTAGACATTAGTAGTTGTCTCTGTTATCAGATCAACTATCGTGGTATCATAGTGCTTGTGTTCACGCAATCCTTATTTTACTTAATAATGTCTCTAAAACACAAGAGTAGTGATCATTGCTATTTGGATATGCCAAAGAGAAGCCATAAGTGCTTCCTTTAAGTAAATGGTGAAAGTAACTGACTTAAGGAAAGAAAAAAATGTATGCAGAAGTTAGTAAGATCTATGGTAACTTTTATAACAGTATACTGCTATAATTGTTCTATTTTATTCTTATTTGTTATTGTTACTTTTGTATTTTATTTTAGTTATTGTTCTTAATCTCTTAAAGTACCTAATTTACAAATTAAAATTTATCATAAATATGTATATACAGGAAAAAACAGTACATATAAGGTTTGCTACTACCCATGGTTTCAGGCATCCACTGGGTGTCTTACATTGTATCCCTCATGGATAAGGAGGATGACTGTATATCACGAGCAGGTAGATCTGTAGTCATAGGAACTTGCTTTGTAGTACCCAATGTTACCATCTTCACCTTTCAGTTTTCTTCTCTTCACAATCCTTCATTCACTCAATGCTGATGATAAGTCCGCAGATACCAGAAATTCCTTTCTCTATTTCTTTGTATTAGGGACATTCTTCAGATCTTCTCCTGGAACTGTGGGCTAGAGCAAATTACACATAGTCTCCTCCACCAGTGTTAGGGCCAGTGATGAACTGTCTGGTCAAGATCTTGAGGAACCAGAGTATCTAATTTGCTGTGATGAAATTTCTCTGATTTTTCTCTTGATTTTGGGCAGTGATGGTTACTAGGATTCCTTTTGAATTCTTTTAAGGCAGTATTTGTCCTCTTACCTTTTTCTTGTAATGTAGGGTGTATTTTAATCTTTCTACCAATGTCTAGATTCAGGTAAGGCTCCAGCCTAGGTATAGTTTGGTTATGTTGTTGGCAGTTGAATGTCACATGCTCCAGGCTACTTGCTGGAAGATGTTATCTTTGTCTTTGCCTTTATGAACTAGAAATTGTCATGGCTTCTTCATACAACTTGTTTCAGAACCAAAGATCTGAGGAGGAGCATTTGATTGCCTGAGGTTGAGCGGTGTGTTTTGTCTGTAGACTCCAGGAGTTTGGGGAACACGTGATGGCCTTGCTATCTACCATCTGGGGAAATTTCAACTCAAACTCAAATAAGGACAGATTTTCCAGACAAAGAAAGAAGTTCTGATGCTGGGAAGCCAAATGTTGACTACACCTCTTTATCCTTCAGGTCACTGAATTTCACTTCCTCTGAGAGGCTGTGCCTCACCTTAGAAAGTCAGTTCAGTTTCTTTCTTTTAATTCTTTAGACAACCTTGGACTTCTAATTCTTTATAAGTAATAATATCTAGGACCCCTTTGTAATAAATATTTGGTGAGGGGTTTTACAAGAACATAATAATTGTAAATTTCAGGTCCATACACATGTGAGTGCAGTCTGTGGCTGGGGAGTCTCGGAGGAAAGGCTGTTCCTTTTTTACCACAGTCAAGGCTGAGATCAGCCTGCATTTTTGCCATCTCACCATATGGGGCGATTCTTTTCTAGTTTATTCACCTTCAAGTATAGCCTTGGTTGGTCACAGGTTTATGAGGGTCATGGAGAGGTGTAGTGGCCTCTAGTCCCGCACTCCTTCCTGTCTGGGTTCTGATGCGGGGTCGGTGAGCCAAGGAGTCGAAAGAAAGATTTCTTGGACTCTCAAGATCTGGCAGTAGTGCTCTTTTTATTTAGAGAATAATGTGGAATAGCATGGGCACAGGACCCATGGGCAGTCAGAGCTTCTGCTGCCTGGGGACAGGACCCATGGGCAGGCAGAGCTTCTGCTGCCCTGAGTTGAGGGTTAGGGCTAATTTTATAAGGCATGGGTACGTGACTTATTTTTACTGGAAAAAGAAAAGATGATGTAAAAAGTCATTAAATGATTTCAGTGCAGATGGGGTTTGGTTATTGTACGGTCATATAACTTTAGATACGAATCTGGCCATATAGATCGGCATGTAGGTGAGGATGTCCTGGGCTTCTCTCCCTGGGGCAGCCGTAATTCATACCATAAAAAAATCCACTGGGTCATATAGTTTGGCATGTAGGCCAGGTCACCTTGGGCTTCTCTAGCTGGGGCAGCCTTAATCCACATCAGGTTCTATGCCTTGCTTTTGACCCTCATGTGTGCAAACCATAGCTCTAGGCCTCCAAGCATTGGCAGAGACTTCTAAGGGAAACATTGGCTCCATCTCAACTATACAGACAGTTTCCTGCTTTAAATTGTCTTTTTTCACTCCTAAGTACTCCTATTTTCAGATCAGCTAAGATAATCAGTGGCTTAACATTTCTATTATTAGTATTTTTCTTCAACATTTTTCAATGTTCTAGCAGGAAGGCATTTTTTTCTGAACATCTAAATGTTAAATGACTGGAAATATCAATTTTACCAATTGATTTGTTGGGAGATTTTTGGTTACTGGCACAATGTTTTTATTTATTATTGATCTGTTCAGATTTTCTGTTTCTTCCCGATTCAGTTTTGGTAAATTGTATGTTTATAGGAATTTATCCATGTCGCCTAAAGGGTTATCCCATGTGTTCGTGTGTAATTTTTCATAGTAGAGTCCTATGATCTTTTGTATTTCTGTAGTATCAGTTGTAATGACCCCTCTTTTCTGATTTTATTTTATTTATTTGAGTCTCCTTTCTTTTTTCTTAGTGATTATAGGTGAAGTTTTGTCAACTTTGTTTACCTTTTCAAAAATCAGATCTTAGTTTTGTTAATGTTTACTATTGTATTTCTGGTCTCCATTTCATTTATTTCTTCCCTGATCTTTGTTATTTTCTTCCTTATGCTAATTTTATACTCAGTTTGTACTTCTTTTCTAGTTCATTGGGTATAAGCTGGTGGTTTATTGGCATCTTTTTTTTTCTTACTGTGGGTGTTTATTGCTATAACCTTCCCTCTTAGACCTACTTTTGCTGCATCCATGTGTTTTGCTATGTTGTTTTTCCACATCATTTGTCTCAAGATATTTTTTGATTTCTCTCTTGATTTCTTCTTTGACCCATTGGTTGTTCAGGAGTGTGTTATTTAATTTCCATGTATTAGTGAATTTTCCAGATTTCTTCCTGTTATTAATTTCTAGTTTCACACAATTTGGTCAAAAAGATACTTAGTATAATTTCAATCTTCTTAAATTTGCTTAGACTTGTTTTATGATCTCTGATATGATCTGTCCTGGAGAATGTTTAGTGTGTACTTGAGAAGAATGTGTATTCTGTTACTGATGGATGGAATGTTCTGTACACGTCCATTAGCTTCATTTGGTCTAAAGTACAGTTCAAGTTCAATATTTCCTTATTGAATTATTGTCTAGATGATCTATCTATTGTTGAAAATAGGGTATGAAAATCCCCTGCTTATTTATTGTCGTATATTACTCTCTTCAGATCTATTTGAATTTGATGAATAAATTTAGGTGCTCTGTTGTGTGCATATTTATATTTACATTTATGATTGTTTTATCTTCTTGATGAATTAACCTCTTTATTATTATATAATCACCTCTTTGTCTCATTACCACTTTTCGCTTGAAGTCTATTTTATCTGATATAAGTATAGCTACTCCTCCTTTCTTTTGATTTCTACTTGCATGGAATAATCATTTTCCAACCATTCACTTTGAGCCTAGGTGTGTCCTTAAAGCTGAAATGAGTCTCTTATAGGCAACATAAGTTGATTCTTGGTGTTGTATCCATCCTGCCACTCTATGCTTTTTGATTGGAGGAATTAATTAATTTACATGCAGAGTAATTATTGATAGATAAGGACTTACTAATGCCATCTTATTGTTTTCTGCCTCCTTTGTAGCTCCCTTGTTCCTTTCTCCCTCTCTTTATGCCTTACTCTGTGAATTGATAATTTTCCAAAGAGATATGCTTTGATTCTATTCTCTTTATCTTTTGAGTATTTCCTGTAGGTTTTTAATTTGTAGTTACCATGAGGCTTACATAAATCATCTTTCTTATAGATATAACAGTCTATTTTATGCTGCTGCAAGTTAAATTCAATTGCAAACAAAACTCTACTCTTTTACTCTCCACCCTTTTGTTTCTGATATCACAATTTACCTCTTTTTATACTGTGTACTCATTAACAAATTATTGTAGCTACAATCATTTTTAATACTTTTGTTCTTTAACCTTTATACTAGAGTTTAGTGGTTAAGACATATTACAGTATTAGTATATTCTGAATTTGACTATATACTTACCTTTATAAGTGTGTTGTATATTTTCAAGTTACTAATTAGTGTCCTTTCATTGCAGCTCGAGAATTCTTTTTAGTTCTTCTTGTAAGGCAGGTCTAGTGGTGATGAACTCCCTCAGCTATTGTTAGTCTGGGAAAGTCTTTAGCTCTCATTCATATCCAAAGGGCAATTTTGCGTGATAAAGTATTCTTGATTAGCAGTTTTTTCTTTCAGCACTTTGAACGTATCATCCCACTCTTTCCTAACCTGTAAGGCTTCTGCTGAGAAATCGCTGATGACTTAATAGGGATTCATTTATAAGTTATAAGCTTTCTTTTAGTCTTGCTGCCATTAAGATTTTTCTCTTTGTCTTTGATTTTTGACAGATTTATTATAATGTATCTTGGAGAAGATCTCTTTTAGTTGAGTTTATTTGGTACCTATGAGCTTCATAAACTTGAATAACCAAATCTCTCTCCAGATTTGGGACATTCTCAGTATTATTTCTTTAAAATGCTTTCTGCCCTCTTTTCCCTCTTTTCTCCTACTGGGACTCCAGTAATTTGCAAATTGCTTCTTTAGATGGTATCCTATAGACTGCACATGCTTCTTTCACTCTTTTTCACGCTTTTTTCTTTATTCTCTTCTGACTGGGTAATTTAAAAGTTCCTGTGTTCTAATTCACAGGTCCTGTCTTCTGCATGAACTATTTTATGTTGCGTTTTTTAATTTAATTCATTGTGGTATAAACTCCAGAATTTCTGTTCGGGTTTGTTTATGCTTTCTATCTCTTGTAAACTTCTCATGTTGTTCATGTTTTGTTTTGTTGATTTCATTGAATATCTGTGTTTTCTTGTAACTCATTGAGGTTCCTTAAAAGAACTATTTTGGATTCTTTGTCAAGTAAATCAGAGATATCCATGTTTTTGCAGTCAGTTTTGGAAGATTATTGTGATCTTTCGATGGTGTCACATTTACTTGATTTTTCATGTTACTTCAAGTTGAACATTGCTGTCTTTGCTTTTGCAGCCACAGTCACCAACTCCAGTCATTGCCAACTGAAGATAGAAATAGCTTCTGTGAGCTCTGCTAGGGATTCTGAGGCTTTCTCAGACCTTTGATGGATATGCCTGCTGCACATTTCTTGCTCCCTCTGTGGCAGAGTTCTTAAGTTTCTATGCCTTCTCTTGACCCTGCAATTCACCAGAGTGGGTCCTGATAGCTTTCCTTTGTTTTCTCAAAGGTGGAACTAAAGCTCCAGTCTGTGATCTCACCAGGCCCATAGATTTCTGCTGGCTTTCTATTTGGGCTCATTAGCCATCTGCCAAAGCTCACTCTTACCATTCTTGGAGTGCAAACAGAGCTTGCCAAAGGGTGGGGCTGTTTGTTGGAGAGTAATGTGGAGCACTGTGGGTGACCATTGGCCAGTTTGTGGGGTCCATGGGTGAGGTAACTCCAGCGGCTTGTGGATAGGCTTCTTGATGCAGTCTGTGATGTAGTTACTAGGATCCATGTCCCTTTAATGCCCTCTAAGAGTCTCATAGGATGCTTTCCCAGTCTTTTCTCACAACCAGACATGGAGTCACCAATTCACTACTCTGAATAGAGCAAGAAAAAATGGGCCTTTTGATGCTGCTTTATACAGTGAGGAATCAAGGTGTTCACTCACTCTCCATCATTTTCCCCTGGTAGAAATCACAAGATGAGAGGGCCTGACTTGGCAATGACTTGTACCACCTGGTGGAGGGGTGATAGAGATAATGAGAAATTGTTCTTTTTACCCTCTCCAGTGGGTCCAAATTCATATTATATTGCTCCAGCAGCATGCTGGAACTTCTCCATTGGACACCTGAACTTACACAAAGGCTCTCTCATCCATCCATTATTGTCTAAGACAGTGTTCCCCAGGGGTTCTTGGACTGTGGTTGTGTTACCGAACCTGAAGTGAGTTGGCTCACCCGTTGCACAGCAAGCCAATCTATGACACTGGGGGTGGTGGAAGAAAGTAGGAACTTTATTTTTGCGCAGCGCTGAGCAAGGAGAGAGGGCAGTTAACGCTGAAATCCCAAACTCCCCGAAAAGCTAAAAGGAAGGGTTTTTATTTGGGGCTTTAAGTAGGGGAGGGGGAGCATATGGCCTTGCTGGTCGGAGCTTTCCCACCAGTCTGTCTTTGGCCTTGAGACACTTGCAGAGAGGAGGGAGCTCATGACCTTGCTGGTCAGCAGCTTTCCCATCAGCCCCTCTTTGTGGGGAGGAGATGGTCCAGGTGCTTGTCCTTGACGGTGTCTGTCTCCACGGAGGATAGCGGATTCTGGAGGCAGGAAGCCAGAGTGTAAGCAGGGAATGAGTGTTTTGGTTTTAACCCCATATATGCTGGGTTTAATGCGGGGAAACTGATACCAGGGTAGGTATCAGCTGAGAGAGGATAGAATCAGTTCACAAGCCACTTCAGTTTCCACAGCTGGGACTGAGGCCCGTGTGCCAATTATCCATTGTACATGTGGACGAGACTCCTTCCAGGTCCCTTGGCTTATGGTGTTGGGTCCCATAGCTCCTACAAAGACTCTTTTGTCCATGGATGGATGCCAAATTGTTGTTGTTGTGGGGGACATAAAATGAAGGACATCTTATTCAGCCATGTTGCTGATGTCAGTTCCCATAGGCTCTTTTTTTTTATGCTAGGTGAAACTGTCATAGAAGAGGAAATAATGGGAATAAGGTAACATATCCAAAAATAAACTAAGAAATCAACTGAAATTTAGAACTAGAAGTTGACTTCCAGGGTACAGGTTGATGATTGGACCAAATGATTAGACTATTCTGGAGACTTCCCTATTCCTTTCCTGAGTTTTTTCTTTGATGTTCACCAACAAGCATGCAGGCCTCAGAGGGCCTCTTCTTTCCCTCTAGAGTGGACAAGTGACCAAAATCTTGCTTTCCTGTGTTGCGACTTGAGATAAGGCCAGAGGGTTCCAACACAACTGACCTAAAGGCAAGGAGAGGAAAAGAATGAAATAAATGTGGAGTTTTTACGCAGAATATGTCTTATGAGATATTGAATCATTGTCAGCTTGTGGAGTCCCACAGAGTTACCATCCTCCATCCAATGTGGCAGAGGACATCTGTATTAACCATGTCTTTTATTTTCTATAATCTGATGTGTTGCTACCTGGAGGTCTTCTTCCTCCCAGGGTTAACCAATTCCTAGAGACAGTAAACAGTTTGCTTGTGAGCATGGCTTTCAAATGCAAACCAACCAATCCAGGGCCCATACACACAATCACCCCCTTTATCGAGCTATCAAACTCTGGCTAGTACACACTTGCCTAATTTTCCCAGAGCCAAGTTCCAGATTACTGGGGACAGCCTCTATGCCCCAGACCTGGATAAAGTTATTCAAACTAGCCTATTCTAACCCTGCTTACTCTGCCTCATTCATTATCAATATTTTCCCATCAGTCTGGTACATTTGTTACAATTGATGAATCTATTGACAAATCAATATCACCCAAAGTCTATAGTTTACATTATAGCTCACTCTTGATGTTGTCATCACACAGGTTTGGACAAATGTATAATGATGTGTATCCAACATTATAGTGTCATACAGAGTAGTTTTAGTGCCTTAAAATTCCTCTGTGCTGCACCTATGCACCCGTTCCCTCTTGTCAAACTTTTGGCAACCACCAACTTCTCTACTGTCTCCATAGTTTTGCCTTTTCTGGATTGTCATAGAGTTGGAATCATACAGTATGCAGACTTTTCAGATTTTTTTTTTCACTTAATAATATACATTTGTTTACTCCATGTCTTTTCACGGCTTGATAGATCATTTCTCTTTAGCACTTCATAATATTCCATTGCCTGAATGTACCACAGTTTATCCATTCATGAACTGAAGGATATTTCAGTTGCTTTAAAGTTTGGCAATTATGACTACAGCTGCTATAAACATCCATGTGAAAGTTTTTGTTTGGACATATGTTTCAAGTCCTTTGGGTAAATACCACAGAGTACAATTGCTGGATTGTATGATAAGAGTATGTTTAGTTTTATAAGAAACTGCCAATCTGTCTTCTAAAGTGTCTGTACCATTTTCCTTTCTCATCAGCAATGAATATGAGTTCCTGTTGCTCTAAACAGTCCCCAGCATGAGGTGTTGTCAGTGTTCTTGATTTTGGTCATTCTAATAAGTATGTAGTGTCAACTCATTGTTGTTTTCATTTGCGTTTTCCTGATGACAAATGAAGTGGGGCATCTTTTCATATGCTTATTTACCATCTATATATGTTCTTTGGTGAGGGATCTGTTAAGGTTTTTGGGCCATTCTTAAATTAAGTTGTTCTTTTTCTTATTGTTCAGTTTTAAGAGTTTGTATATTTTGGATAACAGTCCTTTATCAGATATGTCTCTTGCAAGTATTTTCTCACAAACTATCCTTTCAATGACGGCCATCTTCTGCCCTGTTTTCTTTACCATGCCCAATAATAATAAAGCCTATGTTTTAAAACACTATTCTCTACCTTCACTGCACCAGATCATATTTGGACTTGTCTACTTCTTAAAGTCCAGACTGAGAAAGGAAAGCCAGGTCCCCTCTTTTTTTCCATTTGGGCTCCTCTTCTTACAAGCTTGATTTCCTTTATGAGGATCCACTTATCTCTTTGTTGAATGGCACTGGCTACACTTTCACTGTGCAGGAGAAGCCAGTAGGGTGCCTTCCTGTCTTTGCAGTAAATGAAGGGATCACAGTTTGGATTGAAGTCAGCCTGATCACAAACCCCATGTATGTTTTTCACTATTGTATGCTGTTGCAAGATTTACATTTCCCTAAGAATCAAGTTTTCATTTTAACCTGGAGGCCACATAGTTTAGTAAACATAAATTTCCAGTCATTGTTATAATTAAAGCATTAAAGAGAACATGATCTTTTAGGTCAGTCTAAATATGTGTTTGCATCTCTGTTCTGCCTGTTACTGACATACAAACGATCTAATTATTTTCATCTTTGTCAACTTTTATTTATTTTTAAAATGCAAACAAATACTTTCATAATGTGATAATAAATATAAATTTCATGGAGCCAGGCACTCTGTTATTTCTCTTTTTCATGTCCCCCTCTCCTTGTATAAGAAAAATATTTCATATGCTATGATACTGTTATTTGGGTTTACCCATAAGAAGGACAAAGAAGAACCCATTCCATGAGTTTCTTAATATCTCAAGGCTGAGGTAGGTAATATATTAGTAGTTGAAGGCACTGAAGCTCCGAGGTATTAAGTACCTTTCAATTTATTGTAAATATATCATAAAAATGTATTTAAGTTTTAAATGATGTCCTTGTCATTCTGTTTAGGTGAATAGCTTTTGCAAGTCTTCTTTCCCTAGTCAAGCTGTCAATACAAAGGAGGTTGAATTTTAGAGAGTTTGGACCAGGGAGACTCTGGACTAGGGTCAACAAGCCTATTAGAAGGATGGGTCAATTCTTTACTGAAAAGAGAGTGATTAAGTTTAGAAGTGTGTAGTGAATGGTGAGATCAGCAGACTCTTTCAACTGCTGAATTCTAAGAATGTTTGCAGCCAGTCTTATGATCATCCACCTTGACCTCTCAAAATTAGAAGATTGTAGGGCTCTTCTCTATTGAAATTGACCTACCTAAGAAAAAAGAATTACAGATACTGTTGGATGTTTAGCCACTAATAAAGTGACACATATGGATCACTCTTTCCCTACACTGAAGTCTGCTAGCTGATAAGCCCACCCAAATTACAGTGAGTGTTCAATCAACTTGTTACTGACTGTCCCTTAAGTAAATGAAGATAGCCAAGGATCACCAGCCATTTGAGGGATGATTGCGTATGAAAAAGCAAGGAGAAAAAATACTCAGAGAAAATAGAATGTTATGTGGCAGTTGCCTTCTCACTTAGCTTCGTGAAGTGACCTGTGTCACCTGTAATGTGAGAAGCCAGAGAGGTGCTATGTTTTTTATCAGCCAGACTCATCATGATTGCAATGGCCCAAGGATTTCTTACAGGAGCTGCCCACATAGGCAGCCTGCTGGGCACAGATGTTAAGACATAGATACTGGGACAGAAATACAACACTGAGGCATTCTTGAACTAGAACAGAAGAGCAGGAGGATCTTCAGGGGCAGCCATCTTGGAGTCTCTAGGGGACACTTTATCTATTTTCCTACTCTCCTGCTTTCTTCATCTGTTTTTCTCCTGCGTCTCTTCTTTTTGGGTTGGAACCTACTGTGCTATAATATAATAGTACAGAGCACAACAGTGGCTAGTGGCTAAACAGCAAACTCCTATGTCAGTCAAATGTTCTGACTCAGTCTTCTGGTCTGGTAGATCTTCCCTCTTAAAGTTTCCCTTAGACACCCAGGAAGGCCCACAGTTAGCTGTCTTTTTTGCCCTTGCATTTTGGCACCTGCTTGCCTGTAATTTCATGACTCTTTCCTGGGATAGCTGACATTTTCAGAGAGTTTTCTGCCTGGATTTCTGAAACAGAGGAGTGGTGGGAGAATGACGTTGCAGGAAAGAGTTATGTCTTGAAGAAGAGCTATGGGCTTTTCATTGTCATCCCTCAGAGAGAGACAGGAGAGAAGCAACACTTCCCCATTCTGGTCGTTGAAGAAGGATGAAGTGGGGAGATGAAGAACCATATTTGGGAAGTGTAGCAAGCAAATATCATAGACAGAGTAGAGAATATATATATATTTCTGTGACTTGGGTTTGTGCAGAGAAACCAAAGAAAGTGGAGAAAGAGGAAAGTAGAAATAACAATTATCCAGCATCTAATGTGACAGACAGACATTGTTATGCACTTAACCCAGGTGATGAAATCAATATTTCTGGGTGTGGGAGTAAAGGGACAGCAAAAGCAAAAACAGATAAATGTGACTACATAAAACTTGAAAACTTTTGTGCATAATGAGACACAATCAACACAGTGAAAAAGAACCTGGGAATGGGAGTAAATATTTGCAAATCATATATCTTACAAGGGGTTAATATCCATAAGCTACAAAAAACTTCTATAACAAAGCGGAAAAAAAAATGAACCTGATTAAAAAATGGGCAAAGGACCCTGCCATAGACTGAATGTTTGTGTCTCCCCAAATTCATGTTGAAATCTAATCCATAATGTGACGGTATCTGGAGGTGGGGCTTTTGGGAAGTGATTAGACTATGGGGGCGGAGCCCACATAATGAGATTAGTGCCCCTATAAAAGAAACCCCAGACAGCTCCCTCACCCCTTCTGCCATGTGAGGTTATATTGAGAAGAAGGCTGTCTCTCAACTAGAAGCAGGGCTTCATCAGATACTGAATCTACCAGTGCTTTGATCTTGTAGTTCCTAGCTTTCAGAACTGAGAAATAAATTTCTATTGTTTATAAGGCACCAAGTCCATGGTATTTTGTTCAAGCAACTCAAATGGACTAAGAGAAATTTGAATAGAGAGTTCTAAAAAGATGATATACAAATGATATACAGATACAAGCATATGAAAGGATGCTCAACATTGCCAATCATCAGGAAATGCAGGACAAAACCACAATGAGATAACACCTCACACCCTTTAGGATGGCTACTCTCAAAAAAACAGAAAATAACAAGTGTTGGCAAGGATGTGGAGAAATGGGAACACTTGAGTATAATTGGTGGGTTTGTAAAATGGTTTATAAAATGGAAAATATGGATGCCTCAAAAAATTAAAAATGGAACTATTGTATGATCCAGTAATCCCACTTATGTTATTTATTTGTTTATTAAGTTCAGTATTTATTTATTTTTTAAAATTATTTGATTGAAGTAACATTGTTTTATGACATTGTGTAAATTTTAGTTGTACATTATTATATTTGGCTTCTGTATAGACTGCATCGTGTTCACCACCAAAAGTCTACTTTCCATCCATGACCATACATATGTGCCCCTTTATCCCTTTCATCCTCTCTCTATCCTTTTCCCCTCTGGTAACCACCAATCTGTTTTCCTTATCTATGTATTTCTTTATCTTCTACATATAAGTAAAACCATATGGTATTTGTATGTCTCTGTCTGAAGTATTCCACTTAAAGGTCCATCATGTTGTTGTAAATGGCATAGTTTTGTCTTTTTTAAGGCTGAGTAGTATTCTATCTTAGGATTCCATTCCACATCTTTATCCTTTCATACACTGATGGGCACTTCGGCTACTTCCAAGTCTTGCTATTGTGAACAATGCTGCAATGAACATAGGGGTGCTTATCTTTTTCAGTTTGTGTTTTCATGTTCTCTGGATAAATACCCAGAAGTAGAATAGTTAGACCATAGGGTATCTCTAGTCTTAATTTTTTGAGCAATCTTCATACTATTTTCCATAGTGGCTGCACCAGTTTGCATTCCCACCAGCAGTGTATGAGGCCTTCCAATTCTCCAAGGCCTTACCTCCTGTTTGCTCCCGGGAAGTTTTTTTTTTTTTGAGGAAGATTAGCCCTGAGCTAACTGCTGCCAATCCTCTTCTTTTTGCTGAGGAAGACTGGCCCTGAGCTAACATCCATGCCCATCTTCCTCTACTTTATATGTGGGACACCTACCACAGTATGGTTTGCCAAGCGGTGCCATGTCCGCACCCGGGATCTGAACTGGGGAACCCTGGGTCGCCGAAGCGGAACGTGCGACCTTAACCACTGCGGCACCAGGCCTGCCCCGGGAAGTTGTTTTTAAAGAGGTATAGAGTTTCAGATTTGCAAGATGAATAACTTCTGCATATCTGTTTCACAACAATGTGAAAATACTTAACATTACTGAACTGTGCACTTAATAATTAAGATGGTAAATTTTATGTGTTTTTTTACTACAATTAAAAATAAAACTAACCAAGTGTTAAATTAAATACTTTTCTACCTTTTACTTTGACACATTACTTTCACATCCCTTGAAGGCCAGGTTCAAATTCAGATTCCTGAGACTCTTTAAAGTTCCATGCCAAAATGTGGTAGCACAGGGAGAGTCACACTCATTCCCATGTACCTGTTCACGGGCCACAGTTTACTCCTACAACTACCCACTCCCGTATTTGTCTCACAATGTGAGGGACCTACACATTTACAAACATGAAGACCTTCAGTCTACAGGTCCAAAGCCATCCACATCCCTTGCATGCAGGTTCTGCCTGACCATCCATTTGAGTGTCTGGTCTGCTTTTGGAAGTCTGGACCCAGAGAAGAGGCCTGAACAGGGCCTGGAGGCAAGGAGTCTTGTTCCAGGGCAAAATCTATGTATGATCTTTCTGGCCTGACTATAGGCAATTACAAAGGCTTTTCCTGGCAGGACTTACAGGAGAAATGTCCAGTGACTCTAGCCTATGTGGAGAAAGGAAATGCCTAACTCCAGCCCACTTTGGCCCTCCTATCCAGGCTCAGATGAGTTCAATGGCCAATTTTATCAGATTTTTAAGGAATAAATTATACAAACTCTCTATAATTTTTCTCAGAATAGGAAGAGGGACTATCCAGGCTGATTCAATGAGGTCAGCGTTACCCTAATACTAAAAGCAGATGAAGACAGTATAGTATAAGTGCTGCCGAAGCGAGCACCAGACAAAGACAGTAGATGAAAAAAAAACACTACAGACCATATCTCTTATGCACAGAGATGCAAAAATCCTCAACAAAATATTAGCAAATAGAGTCCAACAATATATAAAAGAATTATACAACACCATTACTAAGCGAATTTCTCCCACTTATGAAGGCTGGTTCAAAATTCAAAAGTGAATTAGGAATTCTAGTTCAAGATGGTGTAGAAAGGTCCTGATCATACCTCCTGTCACAGACACACTGAATCCACAGCTACATATGGAATAATTTCCTCAGGAAAAAAACTCCAAAATATATGAGCATCTTCCACATGTTGAGTGGATGAGAAAAAAACCCCATTAAAGTGGGTAGGAGAGGCTGAGGCACAATCTTACATCACAAACTCCGCCCCCCCCCCCACAAGTTATGGCAACCAACAATTGGAGGGAATTAAAAAACTCCATCTTCTCCTTGAGAAGAAAAGGGTTTGAACTGCACATTGGGCAGCCCATATTGTAGACCTGCACCTGAGAGATGAACTCCCAAAACCTCTACCTTTGAAAGCCAATGAAGCTTGCCTCCACAAGACCCGCAAGATTATAGCAAACAGAGAAACAGTTCTGAAAAGGCTGGTGTGCTCAAACTCATCCATCCCAGAGCAGAGCACAGAGGTAGCCAGCTGAAGAGCACCTAGACTTTCTGTGAAAAAGACTATTTTCTTATCTTAAAGCATCAGCCTGAGTGGCAGGCATCTAATTTAACACACATCTAAGGGCATATTGAAATACTCTGGAGATGGATGCTAGTGGGCCCCAAATTTGTGCTTTCCTTCTGCCTCACTTCAGCTTGCTGGTATCTCCCAGAAAAGAGGTTTTACCCCTGTGTGGCACCCTGATTGTTACAAATGCCACTCAGGGGACACTTATAGATTGCCTAGCTCTGGTGGCCAGCAGGGCTTGTATTTACAGGTCTCACAGAACTCTAACCAATGGAAAATGAGCTCTTAACCAGCTTCTACCTCCAGGGCACAGCAAGAGGCAACAACTGAAGTGCCCTCTCTTTCTGTGAAAGATGGCTATTAACTTATCTTCATAGCTGCAGCTTGAGTGGCAGGCTTCTAATTAAACACACTTCTAAGGGCCAGCTTTAATCCTCTCCAGAGACATTAAAGAACAAGTGCTGTCTTTGCGTTCTCCCTCTACTACTCTCCAGAACATGAGTATCTCCCAGAGGAGGCTGTACATGTGTCTGGTGCCCCAGTTTTTGCATCAGATGCTCCAGGTCTTATGGCTGTTGCACAGGGGTGCCCCTTGATTGCTTGATTCTAGGGATCAGCAGGACTTGAGTTCACGGGTCCCATGGGACTGCAAGAAATGAAGAGATAGCTTGTGTTCTGCTACCACCCCTAGGCAATAGTGCACACAGAAGACTAAAACACCCACCGTTGTTCCTTGAAAGAGGCCTGTTTGCTTGTCCTGGAGCTTTAGCCTGAGGGGCAGGATTCTGGTTTGGCACACAAATAGAGGCCTAATTAAAGCCATCAAGGATGGAGGCTGGTAGATGTCATTTTGTGTTCTTATTCTTCCTCACTCCAGGTCACCAATATCTCCTGGAACACAGTTTGTACACTCATCTGGTACACCAATTTTTGTGAATGTCACTGAGCAACACCTCTAGATTCCACGGTTCTGGTGGCCAGTATAACTTACACTTATGTTATGCAGTCCCAGAGGACTGTATGTATTTGCATTCTTTAAAAGTTGCTGCCTGAGCATCTGGCTTCCAATCAGCCTGAATCTAGGTGCTGACTGTCTCTTTGGGACACTGACAGATCCTGGCACACCCTCACATATTGGGAGCCACTAAAAAGAAAATAGGCTGCTTGGACAATCACAAATATTTGAGATTCAACCAAGAACTAGAGCAGAGTTGAATGATGAGGTTCATCTCCTATACTAGGCCACTCCATCAATACTGGGAGAGGTAACTCTTTTAGCTAATACATAGAAACTAACACAGACAGTCAGGGAAAATGAAGAAAGAGAAAAATATGTTCCATATGGGAGAACAAGGTAAAAACTCAGAAATAGACCTTAATGGAACAAAGATAAGTAATTTACCTGATAAAGACTTCAAAATAACAGTCATAAAGTTGTTCACTGAACTTAGGAGAAGAATGGATGAACACAGTGAAAACTTCATCAAAGAGACAGCAAATATAAGAATACACTAAAATGGACGCAGGGATACAATAACTAAATTTAAAAGTACACTAGAGAGGTTCAACAATAGATTAGATGAAGCTGAAGAATGGATTAGTGAACTTGAAGAGAGGCAGCGGAACTCATCCAATCAGAGAAGCAAAAAGACAAAAAAAAGAAAAGATGTGAAGATAGCTTAAAGGACGTATGGAACAGCAGCAAGTGACCAACATTCACATTATAGGGTCCTAGAAGGAGAAGAGAAAGAGAAAGGGCCAGAAAAATTATTTGAAGAAATAATGGCTGAAAACTTTCTTAACCTGGGGAAGAAAAGAGACATCTAGTTTCAGGAAGCCCAAAATTTGCCAAATAAGATGAACCCATGGGACTCACACCAAGACAAATTACAATTAAAGTGTCAAAAGTTAAAGACAAGGAGAAAATCTTAAAAGCAACAAGACAAAAACAACTCGTTAAATACAAGGGAACACCCATAAGACCATCAGCAGAAACACTGCAGGGCAGAAGGGAGTGAAAAGACATATTCAAAGCATTGAAAGAAAAAGGCATCCAACCAAGAATACTCTACCTGGAAAAGTTGTCATTCAGCATTGAAGAAGAGACTAAGTATTTTTAAGACAAGCAAAAGCTAAAGGAATTGACCTCCACTAGACTGGTCTTGCAAGAAATGGTAAAGAGATTTCTTTAAGCTGAAGCAGAAGGACACTAATTAGCAACTGAAATCATTTGGAGTATATATCTTGTTGGTAAAGTAAATATATATTAAAAATCAAAATAATCTAATGTTGTAAAGTGGTGAGTCAACCACTTATATAGCTAGTATGAAGGTTAAAAGACAAAAGTACTAAAAGTAACCATAAATACAATAACTTGTTAGGAGATATACAAGATAAAAAGATGTGAACTGTGACATCACAAAATAAAACGTGGAGGTAGGCCCAGTGGCTTAGTGGTTGTTTGTACACTCCACTTTGGCAGCCCAGCATTTGCGGGTTCAGATCCTGGGCGTGGACCTAGCATGGCTCATCAAACCATGCAGTGGTGGCATCCCACATAAAATAGAGGAAGACTGGCACAGATGTTAGCCCTGGGCCAATCTTTCTCACACACCAAAAAATAAGTAAACAAATAAAACATGGTGGGGGGGTGACAGTAAAAATGTAGAGTTTTAGAATGTGTTCAAACTTAAGTAATCAACTTAAAATAGATTTTTATGAATATAAGTCTTCTTTTTGAAAGCCTCATGGTAACCACAAATCATAAAAACCTACAGTGGATACACGACTCTTAAAGGGAAAGGAATCTGAGCATATCACCACAGAAAATGATAAAATCATAAAGGAAGTGAGGAAGAGAAGAGAAAGGAAGAATGGAAATACAAAACAACCAGAAAACAATTTAAAAAAGGCAATAAGTATATCTTTTAATAATTAATTAATTTAGATCTAATTGGACTAAATGTTCCAATCAAAAGACATAGAGTAGTTGAACTGATTAAAAAAAGACTCCTCTATAGGCTGGCTACAAAAGACTCACTTCAGATGTAAGGATGTACACAGACTAAAAGCAAAGAGATAGAAAAAGATATTCCATGCAAAAGAAAACCAAAAGAAAGCCAAGGTAGCTACTCTTACATAGACAAACAGAATTTAAGACAAACACTGTAATAAGAGACAAAGAAGACCATTACATAATGATAAAGGAGTCAATCCAAAATGAAGATATAGCAGTTGTAAATATTTATGCACAAAAATAGGAGCACGTACATATATAAAGCAAATATTAACAGACCTTAAGGGAGAATTAGAAAGCAATACAATAATAGTAGAGGACTTTAATACCCCACTTTCACCAAAGAGTAGATCATCTAGCCAAAAAATCAATAAGGACATGTTGGTCTTAAATAACATGTTAAGATGGACTTGATGGACTTAAAAGACATGTACCAAAAATTCCAAACAAATTAAAAGAATACACTTGTTTATCAAACACACATAGTACATTCTCCATAGATCATTTGTTAGGTTATAAAACATGTCTTAATAAATTTAAGAAGATTGAAATAATATCAAGCACCTTTTCTGGCCTCAATGATATGAAACTAGAAATCAATTGCAAGGGGAAAACTGGAAAATTGACACATATGTGGAGATTAAACAATATGTTACTGAACAACTGGTGGGGCAAAGAAGAAATGGAAAGGGAAATCAAAAATACTTTGAGCCAAATCAAAATGGAAATATAACACACCAAAACTTATGCAAAGCAGCAAAAGCAGTTCCAAATAGGAAGTTCATAGCAATAACTGCCTCTATCAAGAAACAAGATCAATAGGACAGAATCAAGAGCCCAGAAATAAACCCACATATTTATGGACAGCTAATATTTGACAAGGGAGCCAAGAGCATATGGTGGAGAAAGGAGAGCCTCTTCAATAAACGGTGTTGGGAAAACTGGACAGTCACTTGCAAAAGAACGAAAGTAGACCATTTCCTTACACCATGCACAAAAATCACCTCAAAATGGATTAAAGACTTGAATGTAAGACCCAAAACCATGAAACTTCCAAAAGAAAACATGGAGGCGGTATGCTCTTTGACATCAGTCTTAGCAGCATATTTTCAAGTACCATGTCTGACTGGGCAAGGGAAACAAAAGAAAAAATGAACAAATGGGACTATATCAAACTAAAATCTTCTGCACAGCAAAGGAAACCATCAACTAAATGAAAAGACAACCTGACAATTGGGAGAAGATATTTGCAAGTCATATATCAGATAAGGGGTTAATATCCAAAATATACAAAGAACTCATACATCTCAACAACAAAAAACCCAACAACCCAATTAAAAAATGGGCAAAAGATCTGAACAGAAATTTATCCAAAGAAGATATACAGGTGGCCAACAGGCACATGAAAAGATGTTCGACACCATTAGCTATCAGGGAAATGCAAATCAAAACTACAATGAAATATCACCTCACTCCAGTCAGAATGGCTATAATTAACAAGACAGGAAAAAAACAAATATTGGAGAGGATGTGGGGAGAAGGCAACCCTTGTACACTGCTGGTGGGAGTGCAAACTGGTGTAGTCACTATAGAAAGCAGTATGGAGTATCCTCAGAAAATTAAAGATAGATCTACCATATGATCCAGCTATCCCACTGCTGGGTATTTATCCAAAGAACTTGAAAACACAAATGGATAAAGATACATGCACCCCTATGTTCATTGCAGCATTTTTCACAATAGCCAAGTCTTGGAAGCAACCTAGGTGCCCATCAAGGGGCGAATGGATAAAGAAGATGTGGTATATATACATAATGGACTACTACTCAGCCATAAGAAATGATGAAATCTGGACATTTTTGACAACATGGATGAACCTTGAGGGTATTATGCTGAGTGAAATAAGTCAGAGGGGGAAATTCAAATACTGTATGATCTCACTCATAAGTAGAAGATAAAAACAAGGTCAAACAAACACATAGCAACAGAGATTGGATTGGTGGTTACCAGAGGAGAAGGGGGTAGGGCAAAAGGGGTGATTAAGCTTACATGTGTCGTGATGGACTATAATTCCTTTTTGGTTGGTGAACATGATGTAATCTACACAGAATTCAAAATATATTATGACGGACAGCTGAAAAAAAAGAAACAAGAAAGATTTCAAATAATCAATCTAACTTTTCAGCTCAAAGAATAACAGAAAAGGAACAAACAAAGCCTAAAGTTAGTAGAGGAAGGCAAGAACAAATATCATAGTGAAAAATACATGAAATAGATACCAAAAAGACATTAGAAAAGATCAATGAAACTATCAATGAAGCTTGACTCACCAAGAAAAAAAGAGAGAACATTCAAATAAATAAAATCAGAAATGAAAGACAGCAACTTACAACTGATACCTAAGAAATACCAAGGATTACAAGAGACTACTATGAACAATTATATACCAGAAAATTGGACAACCTAGAAGAAGTGGATGAATTCCTAGAAACATATAAGCTTTCAAGCTGGAATCATGAAGAGACAGAAAATATGAACAGACCGATTACTAACAGGGATATTGACTCATTAATCAAAAACGTCCCAACACGCAAAAGTCCAAAACCATATGGCTTCACTGGTGAATTCTACCAAACATTCAAAGAAAAATTAATACCAATCCTCCTCAAAGTCTTCCAAAGAACAGAAGAGGAAGGAAGGATTCCAAACTCATTTTTTGATGCCAGCGTTATCCCAATAGCAAAACGAGACAAGGGCACTACAAGAAGAGAAAATTACAGGCCAATATTCCTGATGAACATATACATAAAAATCCTCAACAAAACATTAGCAAACTGAATTCAACAGCACTTTGAAAGGATTATAAATCATAATAAAGCAGCATTATTCCAGACATACTAGGATGGTTCAACAGTGATAAATCAATCAATGTGAAACACCACATTAACAAAATGAAGGATAAAAATCATATAATCATCTCAATAAATGCATAAAAAGCATTTTACAAAATTCCACATCCATTTCTGACAAAAAACTCTCAACAAAGTGGGTACCTCAACATATGTAAGGCCATATATGACAAGCCCACAGCTAACATCATACTCAGTGGTGAAAAGCTGAATGCTTGTCCGCTAATACCAGGAACAACACAAGGATGTTCACTATCACCTCTTTTATTTAACACAGTATTGGGAGTCTTCAATCAAAGTAATTAGGCAAGAAAATAAAATAAAATGCATCAACACTGGAAATGAAGTGAAATTGTCATTTATGTAGATGACATGATATTATATATAGAAAACCTTAAAGACTCCACCATAAAACTGTTAGAATTAATAAATGAATTCAGTAGAGCTGCAGGTACAAAATTAACATACAAAAGTCTGTTGCATTTCTATACACTAATAACAAACTATCAACAGAGAAAGTAAGGAAACAATCTCATTTAAAATAGCATTAAAAAGAATGAAATGCTTGGGAATAAATTTAACCAGGTGGTGAAAGACCTGAATACTGAAAATTATAAGACTGTGGAAGAAATTGAGAAAGACACAAATAAGTTGAAACATTCTTTGCTCATGGATTGGAAGGATTAATATCTTTATAAAGTCCACACTACCCAGAGTAATCTATAGATTTAAGGCAATACCTAAGAAAATTCCAAAGGCATTTTTCACAGTAATATAACAAATAATCATAAAATTTTTATGGAACCACAAAAGACTGTGAATATCCAAAGCAATCTAGAGAAAGAAGAGCAAAGCTGGAGACATAAAGTTCCCTGATTTCAAACCATATCACAAAGCTATAGTAATCAAAACAGTACTATACTAGCATAAAAACAGACATATAGATCAATGGAACAGAATAGAGATTCCAGAAATAAACCCACAAATATATGTTTAATTAAGTTTTGACAAAGGAGCCAGGAAGATATTATGGGAAAAGGACAGTCTCTTCAGTAAAAGGTGCTGGGAAAACTGGACAGCCACATGCAAAAGAATGAAACTAGACCATTCTCTTATTCCATAGACAGAAATCAACTCAAAATGGATTAAAAACTTGAATGTAAGACCTGAAACCATAAAACCCCTAGAAGGAAACACAGGCTGTTTGACATCCGTCTTGATGATAATTTTTTGAATTGGATTCTGAAAGCAAAGGCAACAAAATAAAAAATAAAGAAATATGACTACATCAAAGTAAAAAGCTTCTGCAAAGCAAAGGAAACCATCATCGAAATGAGAAGGCAACCTAGTGAATGTAAGAAAATGTTTGCAAATTAAATATCTGATAAGGGGTTAATAAGTAAAATATGTGAAGACTTCATACTATAAATAGCAAAATAATAAACAATGCAATTAAAAAATGATCAGAGGATCCAAAGAAGACATACAGAAGGCTAACATGTACATGAAAAAGTGCTCAACATCACTAATCATCATGGAAATGCAAATAAAAACCAAAATGAGGTAACACCTCACACGAGTTAGAGCAACTATTATCAAAAAAGCAAGAAATTACAAGCGTGGCGATGTTGTGGAGAGAAGGGAACCCTTGTGCACTGTTGATGGGAATGAAAAATGATGCTGCCACTATGGAAAATAGTATGAAGTTTCCTCAAAAAATGAAAAATATAAGTACCAATAATCCAGCAACTCTACTTCTGGGTATTTATCCAAAGAAATGAAAACACTAACTTGAAAAGATATATGCACCCCCATGTTCATTGCAGCATTATTAACAATATCCATGATTGTGCATGCAATATTGTATAAGCACACAATGGAATATTATTCAGCCATGAAAAAGAAGCCAATTCTGCCATTTGCAACAACATAGATGGACATTGAGGGTATTATGATAAGTGAAAAAAGTCATACACAGAAAGACAAACACTGTATGATCTCACTAACATGTGGAATCTAAAATACCAAAAAAAAGAGAAAGAAACTCATAAATACAGAAATGAGATGGGTGGATGCCAGAGACAGACTTAGGGTAGGGGAAGGGGACATTGGTAAAGGGGACAAAAGGTACAAACTTCCTCTTAATAAAATAAATCAGTCATGGGATATAATGTACAGCATTGTGACTTTAGTTAATACTGCGATATTGTATATTTGAAACTTTCTAAGAGAAAGCATCATAAAAGTTCTCGTCACAAGAAAAAATTTGTAACTATATATATTGATGGGCCTTAATTAGACTTATTGTGGTGATCATTTTGCAATACACACAAATATTGAATTACATTGCTGAACACCTGAAACTAAGATAATGTTACGTTAACTATACCTCAATACAAAAATACCAGCACTGAATTTATGAGTTTGCAGTATGAATTTTTAGTGAAGTATATAGGTCTGCAGGTCTATTCTATTTAATAAGATTTTATAGCACATCTATTATATATTCATCACTGTGTGAGATACTGGATATGTTAATACATGAAAAAGTTATGAGAGAGATTTTTCTTGGAAGGATATTTTATTCAGTTGGAGCTTGTAGGATATAATATTGAAACAATCAGTTAACAGCAGAAGGCTCTTTTAGACTAAGTACACATAGAGAGTTACGTAACAATGAGTTAACAGGACAGCAAGAAAAAGATTTAATTGTTATGTTCAGCTCATCTAGTGACTTCTCAGGAATATAGATATTCCTCACCCTTAAACTTTTCTCCTCCTTTGACCATCCGTGACACTTCATTTATGCCACAATTATTTACTAAGTCGAATCTTTACTAAGGCCACAACAAATTCACAGAAACAACTGCAGGTTAGGAATTAGCGTCTCTGATTTTTATGGGGACACTGAGTCTAGACAATGTTAAACAACTTGACCAAGTTCACTCAGGTAATGAGTAAGAGAGTTAGGATTTAATTCTAGGTCTGGTTGACACCAAAGCCTGCTCTTAGATACTACACGTGCCTTTTCACACACTTACATTGGTCAACTTCTTTTTCCCAAGTGTGGGCATTTCTTTGGGACACTTTTAGCCTTTACCAATCAAATATTCTCTTTTTAAACACACTTTCTTGGAGCAATTCAGTATGTCTCTGTTTTGTGAACAACTCTGGGCCTATAATTCTCCAATTTGCATCTCTATCTTTTCTCTCCCAAGCTCTGATTTTCCATTGTCAGCTTCTTTCTTATATTTACCTTTTGGAGTTTCTGCCAGGACTTTTTTGTCCTGTCTATAATTCAGTTAATTACTCTCTTCACTCTTTAATTCTTCATTTCTGTCATTCTACTCCTGACTCCCAGGGCTTGAAAGTTTAGTCAAATTTGATTTGTGCCTCTTTCCATCATTCTCTCCTGCACCATTGAGACACTAAATAGTTAATAATTCCATCACCACCTCTCCTACAAGGTTTGTGTTTCTCTGTATTTACTCTTTGTAAAAAACTTCTAACTGATCTCCCCACTTGCTGTTCTCTGTTTCAGCTTATTCTGACATCACTGGCTGTATTAAACACCACTGTTATTAAGAAAGACATGTTTCAATACCAGCATTAATTAAACTACTTCATTTTATACCTTTCAAGTGCTGTACTCAGCACTATTTGTTCATCACAATAATCCTTTGAGGTGTGGTCATTATCTTCGTTTTAAAGTAAGGGACTTGAAGGTCAGAGAGAGCTTAAACAGATCCTAAGTTCACACATCTAGCTATAGGAAGAGGCAAGTCTTGTACCGAAGTTAGTCTGATTTCAAAGTTCATGCTCTGAAGACTTAGAGAGACCATAACTTACCATTTCCCAGTATATATCTGAGACAGAAAGGTGGTGCTACTAATAGTTCTGCTGAAACAACAGGCATAACTGGGACTGGTTTAGACAAATTGACAGGCAGTCACCTTATTGATACTCCACTGTCATTCCTTTCCAGTATTGTACCGTCTTCATGGGGTAGATTGAAGAGGTGCTTGCTTTTGCAGAAGAGGAGCTCAGTTTTGAAGTTGGTGTTTGGTTGGTCATAGGACAGCCTATTGTAAATATCCAGCAAAGTTGCTGGATACCATTTTAGCTGCTTAGTAGAAAGATGAGAACTAAAGTTACAAATTTGGGAGCCATTCTTATAGAGGAGGATGTTGAATGGAGGAGCTCACCAGGAAGAAGAAGAAGTGCACGGGCACTGGGGAAGTGAAATATGAGGGGAGAGGAAAAGGAACAAGAGACATGGTAAGAGCTGACTCTCTTAGACTGTAACCTCCTGCAGCGCAGGCACAATGTCTTCTGGTTGCTAAATCTAGAATTTTAAAATGCTAAATGATGTACAAGTTACAGATTAATTGAACATTAAATAGAATGCTATCCCTTCTGACTCTGGTTTAATCACTTTAATTTTATTGATTTGCTTGAAAGTTGAGCCTATTTCAAGTGAAGAGCAATCAACTGCCCTCTTTTCTTTCCAGCTAGGCTCTATGCCTCTTCTTGTGGAATTAATGTGTGTTCTAGAGTTTCTCTGGTGTGTAGTGATGAACTACTCACTCAGTGCCAGACTAGTGCTGTTTGATGGTCTACAACGACTACTATATGACTACAATGAGACATATATGTAAAGATAATGTAGACATGTTTGCATATCAGACATAAATTTGCATCACATATAATATGTATAATGTATATATACACACGTGTTAGATATGTGCTAGAAGTTACTAAAGCAAAGAAATCATTCAGCAGATATTCAGGTTTTAGAAAGGGGAAAGTTCTGTAGCAAAATGAACATGGTCAAAAATATTTCTCTCTATACTGTTCCTGTTTGTTCTGGAGGAAGTCATCAATGAACTCGACTTTGGAGAAGCCATGAGTGAAATGTATTTGAAATAAAGTTTCCATGACAATAGCCTCTGAAGTGACATTAAGTCAGAGGAAGTTTTCCTAGTGTTGCATCATGTAGACAAGAAACCTCTGAGGCTCCTAGAGCAAAGTCAACTTTTAATGAACCCTGAAGTCTTCTTTATCTCTATGTCCCTATGGGAGTTTATGATAGTTAATTATTTTTCTCCATTTTTAACTTATGTGTAGTGGGACTAAGATCAGGCTTAGGGATTCATTAGAGACCACTATAGGAAAAGGCAAAATTCCAAGTGTAAATTTAAAAATGAAGAACCATTATTGTGGAACATTGGCTGAAAATATCTCACAGAGATGGATAAGAAAGCAGACAGTGATGTATGCACATACATAAACGTAGTGATAGGTGCAGTAATTGTAGTTAGACTTGATAAGAAGCTGGATTTCTGCCTTTGTGGTATGATTTCATAAACTTCTCATGAGAAGCTCTGATCAAAAACACAGCTTACCCACCTGTTCACTGAGGCTTGAGTTTCTCTGAATACAACATTTTTTTTCCCTTCAGCTAAAAGTAGCATAAATACCCTGTGAAAAGATTTGGAGTACAGGTGGCCACACATCAGTCAAAGTAGTCCCTGTACAAAGGAGTTTGTCAGATCTCTTCCTGTGAGCTGATTCAAAAATTAAGGGAATTTAGAGAAGCTGGTGCTGGCTATTTAAAGACCAGAAATGTGTGTGGACAGTGACCTTCATTGTGTGAAGTACAATTTTATAAAAAGCTCAGAAAGGTCTTTTGGTCTCTCTAACTTGTCATGAAGCACAAAATTCCCTCCATGAGAGCCAGTGCTTACGGTGAGGCTATTGTCTGAAGCACAGGACAGTAATGCATTGCCTGAGAGGAGTGATCCATTAAGTCCATTAGAGCAGCTGACATTAACAGCATAGATCTGACCATAATCTTTCAAGTCTTTTTTCTGATGTCACTTTCACAAAGAGACCTTATCTATCATCCTATTTCAGCACATAATCCACACCCCTTGGTTTGTTTTTGTATAGCTATTATTATCTTCTAAAATATTGCATACTTTTATTTCTGTTATTTATTGTCTCTCTTTCTCCTACTGGAGTAACAGCTCAGTGAAGGGGGGGACTCTGATTTGTGTACAACTTTGTCTGAAGCCCCTAGAACACTACCAGAAACATAGTTTCTCAATTGATATTTGTTGGCTAAGTTCGGCCTGCTCCACTTCAGTGGTCTGGGTTTGGTTCCTGGGTGCAGACCTACACCACTTGTCAGTGGTGATGCTGTAGTAGCGACCCACATACAAAATAGAGTAAGACTGGTACAGATCTTAGCTCAGGGCAAATCTTCCTCAAGCAAAAAGAGGAAGATTAGCAACAGACGTTAGCTCAGGGTGAATCTTCCTCAGCAAAAAAAAAATGAAATTCATTTAGTTTCTGCTATTGTTTCTGTCTTGCTGTTGGAATTTGCCATCTGTTCTTAAATTTTCTCTTTCATTTATCTAAATTTAAATACATAATTATAGTAATAATTTCAAATGTTCTGTCTGCTAATTACGGCATTTAGGTCCCATGTGGATCTTCTTTTATTCAGTATATTTTTTTCTTCTTGATTCTGGGTCCTATTTTCATCTTCTTTGTATTTCTAGTAATTTTGATTTTATGTTGCTGGACATATGAATATATTGTAGAGACAGTGGTCATGTTATTCTTTACTACAAAGTATGAATTTGTTGTGGAATGCTTTTAATTTACCAGCAGATACCTTGTTCCTGTTCAGACTTGAGTTTGTCCTTTGCTATGATGTATCTATTTCAGTTTTGCCCTTACTGAGTGCTTAGTCCTTACTCTTAGGGTATAGATTCCAGGGGTTTCAGATTGATGTCTGGTTTCTTCACCAAAGCCTCTCTACTCTCACTAGGTCAGAAATCTAGCATCTCCCCAGTACTGTGCATCCTCTATGATGTCTGTTCAGGTCTTAGTCCTACAACAGCTGTTGTCTCCTAGACCTATGGAGTCTTGCCACACACACAAAATTTAGGATTCAGCTAACAACAAAGGGAGACCTTTATGCAGATGACTGAGGGTCCTTTTCTTTGGCTTCTTCCTCTCCATACCTTGCCCCAAATTCCAGCTGTCTTAGCATTCCTGAACACTGACCTTTCTTTATTCCACTCCTAGAGACTGGTGCCATTTGCTTGGGCTCCACCTCACGATGCTTGGTTTCGAAATTGCCTTTAGGGAGCAAGTTAGGGTGAATAAAGTAGTCACCTCATTTTCTTGCTTTCTCTCAAGTACTTCATCCCTGTGCTATCTGCTTCCCAAAGTTTGCAAATAGTTGCTTTATACATCTTCCAGTCTTATAGTTGTCTATGATCAGAAGGTAACTGTGAAACCAGCTACTGTTGCACCAGAAATTAGAAATCTCATTGCTTAATTATTAATTACTTGTTCCTTGCATTTCTGTGAAACTGGAGACCATATGGGCTCATAGACTAAGAGAGATTGGAAACCTGGAGAGTTAAACTAGATCTATATGCAAATTTGGACAAGTGGCTTTACTTCTTTGGGTCTCCCTATAGTCTTTGTCTATAAGCTGAAGGCAAATATGAGTTCTGTGGATCTATAAGTTACTGGCATTGGGATCACTTTGGAAAATTAAAAAAATACAGCTACCATATTCATATCCATAGAGATTCCAATTCAGAAGGTCTGAGTGAGGCCCAGAATTTCTTTTTAGTAAACACTATAGGTAGTTGTGGTTCTCAGCCATATTTTGGATATACTGGACTTGATAATTTCCTTAGTCTTTTCAGGTCTAAAATTCCATGAGTTTGTGGTCTTGATGTTAAAGGAAGCAAGTAAAAGTCTGAGAGATTGAGAAATAGGGTATGTAATTTTTTTCAAAGAGGTTGGTGGTGGGGAATAGAAGTCAGAAAGAGACAAAAGCAAACCAAAGAGGAAGGACAACTTTGGATGTGTCTCTGCACTGGGAACCTGATCTGCTAGGATTCAATTTGAGAAAACTAGGAAGTTAGAAAGTCAGTAGAGAGAAGAGCTTGAAGAAAAGTGGGTGGAAATCAGGGACAGTAAGGGGATTTTGATTAGCTGGTAATAAGAGAAATGTTGTTTTAGAAAGAGGTTGAGAACAGTTGCCTGATAGGGATTCTTGTTACCATAAAACTTACACTTCGTGAGAGGGCAGGGGAGGGGAACAGAGAAGTCTCCTTTCTTGTCTGTGCTGGAGGTAGAGCAATTACTCCTGGAATGAGCTGGAATATGAATAAATTACTGAATGTCCTGTCTTAAATTATAAAATATGGCCCTTGTGTTAATCTTTACTTGATCTAATCACTTCTTCTTTTTATTACAGTCATTGTACATTTATTTGTTACTTTTCAAGAGATTATCTGATCCAATAGGCAAGGACCATGCTTTATGGATTTCAGTAGCTCTACTTAGGAGGGAGTTTAGTCTAGTGAATATGATTCAGGACCCTGGAGTGAGACTGACATAAGCATGTGGGCTCTGAAACATATTGTCTTTGTGGGCAACTTACCTTTAAATGGATATAATTACTGCAAGGAATAAATAAAGATGTGTTTGTGTAGTGGTTTGGATCTTAGCAGCCAGACGTCAGTATAACTGTGCTGTGTCAGGGACATTACTGGGTATTCAAGAAATTGTAATGGTAATAATTTTTTTCACAATGATTTTTCCTTTATAGTACTGGTTAAATGTTACCTGGAAGAAAGAATCATCTTTAAAAACCAAATCATTAATGTCAAGGGTATAAACGAACATTTGTTCTTCCTTTGGTAAAACGATATGTGAGGAAATGGTCTTGAGGGAGTTTCTGTCTTAACAATTAGGCCCCTGAGATGTGTAATCCAGAATTAAAAACTTTAGTCTCCTGTATCCCCTAGTCAGAAAAAGACACTCTCTTTTTCCATGTAGCAGGAGTGGCTTTTGGGCAAATCAACACTTGGAAATCATGGTTTTCTGTGCAGAAGTGGTTAAAAGATAAAATAGAGATTCTGATCCTTTGGACTTGGCTGGGAGAAGAGTGTTCTGAGCTCAAAGCTGTCTTCATTCACTATGTTCTCTTTCCTTCCCAGGACAGTTGTGTACAAGAGACAGTAGAGTAGCATTAAGGCTCTAAACTAAAGGAAGGTAAGTGCCAACCTGACCCTGGTCAGTCAGAGGCAGAAGAGAGAAGGACATAGAAAATGTGTTGACTTAAAAATGTAATGACATCTATCTTATTTTTCCTATCCTTTTCTCTAGAAGCACCAGTTCTCACTCTGGAGACAAAGTTAAGCCTCATCTTGTTCTCTGGAATTGAAAGTCACGTGAGATGTGAAGATAGATCCACAGCAGACAGTTGACAACCTTCCTACCATACTGAGGTTCAAATCTCTCTGTGGATTCCAATGTCAAGAATCAGGGACAGATACCAGGAGAGTGTTCATGGTGTTTCTTTCTCTCTAAGATTTTCTCTTTTCCTCTCCCCACAGACTGCCTTGTCCCTACCTGTCTCCAGTGAAGAATGGCAGCCACAAACTCTTCTGTGACAGAGTTTATCCTACTTGGCTTAACAGACCAACCGGGACTCCAGATACTTCTCTTTTTCCTGTTTTTAGGTTTCTACACGGTTGCTATGGTGGGGAACCTGGGCTTGGTAACTCTGATTGGGTTGAACTCTAGCCTGCACATTCCCATGTACTTTTTCCTCTTCAACCTCTCCTTAATAGATTTCTGTTATTCCACCACCATCATCCCCAAAATGCTAAAGAGCTTTGTCTCAAAGCAGAACATAATCATGCATGCAGGGTGCATGACTCAACTCTTTTTTTTCTGCTTCTTTGTCATCTCTGAGTCCTTCCTCCTGTCAGCAATGGCATGTGACCGCTATGTTGCCATCTGTAAACCACTGGTGTACATGGTCACCATGTCTCCTCAGGTCTGTTTACTCCTCTTGTTGGGTGTGTATGTGATGGGATTTTCAGGGGCCATGGCCCATACGGGAAGCATAGCAAGTCTGACCTTCTGTGGCAAGAACCTTGTCAATCATTTCATGTGTGACATCCTTCCTCTCCTTGAGCTCTCCTGCAATAGCACTTATGTCAATGAGCTGGTGGTCTTCATAGTTGTTTCCATTGGCATTGGAATGCCCATTGTTACCATCTTCATCTCTTATGCTCTGATCCTCTCCAGCATTCTCCACATTCACTCCACTGAGGGCAGGTCCAAAGCCTTCAGTACTTGCGGCTCCCACATAATTGTGGTCTCTCTTTTCTATGGTTCTGCAGCTTTCGTATATCTGAAGCCACCTTCTATTTTGCCCCTTGACCAAGGGAAAGTGTCCTCCTTGTTCTATACCATTGTGGTGCCCATGTTAAACCCATTGATCTATAGTTTGAGGAACAAGGATGTCAAAGTTGCCCTGAGGAAAACCTTGGCAAGAAAAATATTTTCTTGACAAAGAGTAGTATTTGAGGAAGGAGATACAATGCTTTGTTCATTAATGTGTTTGTTTTCAATGAGAGATCCAAGTTCCAGTTTTCCTATCTCCCATAGAGAAAGAGAAGTTTAAGTCTTTATATTTGGGTGAGTGTTTAGTGCAGATCTAGTCTCCTTTTCCCTTGACCCACCTCTACTATTTTGAGATTTCTTTATTTTGTGAAAACTATTTCTACAATCATAGATCACTTAATCTTGAATATGGCTTACAGATAATTTAATGTAACTTCCTCATTTAATGGATTTGACCCTTAGAAATATTATATATTTTGGCCAAGGCCACACAGCTCCCTGGTACTGAAATGGACTGGAATCCATGCCCTGAATTCCAAACAACTTTCTTTTTTAATGTCACGGTTTCATTCTTCAAACCTGCCCTTGCATTTTCATTTTAAAAGTATGATACCTTGGGGCCGGCCTGGTGGCGCAGCGGCTAAGTTCACATGTTCTGCTTTGGCATCCTGCAGTTCATGGGTTTGAATTCCAGGATAAGCAGACCTACCCACTGCTTATCAAGCCATGCTGTGGCAGCCATCCCACATAAAATAGAGGAAGATGGGCACAGATGTTAGCTCAGGGCTGATCTTCCTCAGAAAAAAAAAGAGGAGGATTGGCAGCAGATGTTAGCTCAGGGCTACTCTTCCTCAAGAAAATAAATAAATAAAAGTATGATACCTTATCATTTTAAATCTGAGTCTATTCATAATAATTTAATATAATTTCTCAATTAATAATTATTGAATATTTCATTTTTTTTGTAGAGACCCTGAGGTGAAAAATTTGCTTAATTTGGTCTTGGCCAAATGAGAATAGATACATGTTAAGATTGTGTGTGTGGGGGGTGGTGGTGTGGCAAGTATGTAGGTCCCAATAGCGGGTAAAGCACGGTAATTCCTGAGGTCATGTGTGGAAACCTAGGGACCTTGCCTAGGGAATTAGGACTTCTGTAGGTTTAAGGTTCGTGAAGATGCTGAGTGAAAAGTTTTATACATTATTTCAAGACTAAGAGAGTCAGAATTGAGAGTTTTTTTTCTCTGTGTTAGTTTGGGTGTTTTAGCTATGAGGCAGAAATCTGTGGCTCAGGATAATCACCTATGGGTCTGTAAGTTCTAAAGGAAGAGTAAATAATTTGGGGGCTCTAGTTAGATATCAAGGCAGTACCAAGCAGCCGATTTTTAGAGGAAGCAATTTGAACAGAATTTTATCGAACTGAAGATTGCACTGATCTTCTCATACAGGCATATGCAAGGGATAATTCACCTCAGAACTGGTTTATAAATCCACAACATTGGGTAAAGAGAGGTAGAGATTACATCAGAACACTTTGATCTCAATGACTTATTAGTAATAGAGGGAGGTTCTTTGGAAAAGCACTAAAGCATTAAGTGCTGGGGAGACACTTTGACTTATGAGCTTTTCTTTGAGAAGGTTCTCTTCTCTTGGAAAGTGGGATGTTTAGATGAGTGTTTAGTTTGCCTTTTAGTATGATACAGACAAAGGGGGGTGAAGTTATAAAACTGAGAGTGTTGGGGGAAGATTTAGTCAGTATGGAATAGGGAAAGAGAGCTGAGTTCGGGAATCCTGTGGGGTGTGTGTCAGGTGGGTTGAGGTGAACAGGCCACATTCCTTAGCTAGTAAAGGAAACAGCAATTTTTGAGACATATAGTGGAGATGGTTTTGTATCCTGGCAGTTGTTTAGCAGTTGTGTGACTTTGAGCAAATGACTCAATGTCTCTAAATATTAATTTCTGTACTTTTAAAAGAAAGACGATGATCTTGAGTTCATGGGGTTTTTGAGAGAAATAAATGTCAGGCACTTAATGAATCTTAGTTCCCTCCCTGCTGGAACTGCTTCACCCAGTTTCAGCACCTCCTCTAGCTTTTCCTGATCCGAGGTAAATCACTTCACCATCCTGGAACTCTGCTTAGTCACAAGAAAAAGAGACTCTTCTGTAACTTTCATTTAAAAAGTATATTAAATATTATTAAAATATATTAATATATATTTTGACTAAGTAATACTTTGCCCGCCCTGGTGATCTAGTGGTTAAGATCTGGTGCTCTCACCACTGCAGCCTGGGTCACTTCTGGGTCAGGGAACCACACCACCCATCTGTTGGTTGTCATACTGTGGTGGCTGCATGTCACCTTGATGCTGAAAGCTACGCCTCAGTATTTCAAATGCTAGCAGGGTCACCCATGATGGACAGGTTTCAGTGGAGCTTTCAGACTAAGAGACACTAGGAAGAAGGACCTAGCTACCCACTTCTGAAAAAATTGGCCATGAAAATCCTATGAAAAGGAGCAGAGCATACTCTGATATAGCCCCTGGAAGGTGAGAGGATGGCTCAAAAAGATCCAGCAGGATTCACCCCTGCTATCCTCAGGGTGGCTAGGAGTTGTAATCACCTCCATAGCACTAATGACAAAAGTAATACTTGCACATGGTAGAAAACTGAACAAAATAATTGGAGATTATACGGTAAAAACATGTTTTCATCCCATCTATCATTCCATTCCTGAATCTCCTCCTTAGAAACAACAATTATTTCTAATTCCTTTTGAATTCCTTCATATTCAAGCATAGATGTGTCTTTATTTATTTATATGTATATTTCTGGTGCCCTTTCTTGTTTTAAAGTAGTTTAAAAAGGTTGTGAAGAATGACTTTTTCAATGGAAACAGCTTAGAAGAGGATGGAACAGAGAACATTTCAGAGGTCAAAAGAAGAGGAGCCAATCACAAAAGAGGCAAGGGGAAGGATTTGGGTGACAAGAAGAGGGAGAGCAGAGGCATCATTGGCCCTGGAAGTGTCACTACGGATCCAAATCCTGCAGCCACAGAGTAATATTTTGTCCCCTGGTCTTCTGTCCTCATCCTAGGTTGTACCACCTTTATCTTTGGGTGATGCTGTAATGAGGTCAGAGCCTTTGATAGCTGAAATACTTGCCAGCATAGCAAGTGTTTTTAATTCAGCACATGGTTCTAAACATGTTTATTTATTTATTTTAATAAACGAGGCACATGGTTCCTCTTTTTCCCACTCTTGAAGTAATTCACATTTATTGTTGCAAGTTTCAAATATAAAAATATGTATGAACAAAATAGATTACCTATACTTCAATGTAGTAGTTCGCATTATTGGTCAAAGTTTGTCACTCACCCTAGTAGTATTATCAATCCCTACTCTTGCCATAGTCTCATAGAGGTATGGTATGTTTGCCTGCCTCATTGTTGGTCAGCTTGGCCATGTGACCCATTTAGGCCAATAGGGTATCAGTGAGTGTGATGTAAGTAGGTGCATGGGATATGATTACATGGTGTGGCTTGCCCTTTTGTGCTCCTGACATTGCCTTGATAAGAGCTTCTCCTAGGCAGGTGCTACTGCTTCCAGCTGATTCTCATGATGAAAACATGTGGGGCAGCTATTGAATCAGAGCTGCCTGCCTGTGCACAGACAAGATGAGGCACCACAATAATCTTGTAGTTATGTGAGGAACAAATTTTCACTGTTTTATACCAGTAAGGCCTTGTGAGGTTGTTATATAGCAATAGCTAACCAATACACTCCATGTTTTGTGCTGGTCTCAGCCTATCAATAACCAATTTTGTGATTGGACCAGTCTTCACAGTTCTTATTTTGATTTCACAGTACTCTCAATCAATAATCATCAGGAAACTTTGAAAAAATAAAGTTTTATTTCTTATAGGAGTTGGCAATTACACATTATAGCTGGGACTACTCAGAGAAGTTGTGAGGAGAGAGACAGAGAGAGAGAATGCACAGCTTTGGGGTTCTGCTTTTATTGAGTTGAGGGTGGTGGCCTAGAGTTTGGCAGGTTTGCTCTTTGGCAGTGAATTTAAAACATGAGTGAAAATTTGAAGCATGGGAAGAGGAAAAACAAGTGGCCCAAATAATTAGTTATTGAAACCAGCAAGATCTCTAAAACAAAGGAGCCTCAGTTGGCTAGGTGACCTGGATCTTTATCTAGTCCTGTGGCTGGTAATGTATGTATTTGAAATAGCCATCTTTGAAGTGGATGCCTAGGTAAGCAAAGCTTAAATCAGGCACTTCCATTACAAAAAAGAGAGAAAAAACACTCAACTGTCAGGGTTTACACTACACTTCTTCAGAGTTCAGGAAAGGAAAATCTCATCCAAAATGTAAAATTTTGTTCCAGTGGAATCATAGTCTATATTCCATGCTATAAATGCTTACCAATAAATATTTTTTGAATTATATTTTTCATGGTTTTCATCACGTAGGTATGCCATATTTTATTTGTCTTCCGCTATTGTTGAATATTAAAATTGTGTCAAGTTCTTCTATGTTTTATTACTATAGATAATGCTGTGTTATCACTTTGTGTTAACATTTTTGTCTAGGTTTCAGATTATTTTCTCAAGAGAGATTCCTCTTTTCTTTTCATTATTTTTTCACTTCAAAATATTTCCAATTTTCCCTCTGATTTCTTCTGATGTGACCTATTTCTTACTTAGAAATGTGTTGTTTAGTCCTTGTTTTCTTGGGTAAGTTTTTCTAAATTGACACGTGGATCAGAGCTCCAGGTCCTTGTGTTCTCTTTGCTCTTTGGTCATCCTGGCTTGGATAATTCTAACTTTAACACCATATACTTTTTTTTTTTTTTTTTTTTTTCAAGTTTTATTTTATTTTATTTTATTTTTTTTTATTAATGTTATGATAGATTACAACCTTGTGAGATTTCAGTTGTACATTTTTGTTAGTCATGTTGTGGGTACACCACTTCCCCCTCCGTACCCTCCCCCCACCCCCCCTTTTCCCTGGTAACCACCGATCAGATCTCCTTATCAATATGCTAATTTCCACCTATGAGTGGAGTCATATAGAGTTCGTCTTTCTCTGACTGACTTATTTCGCTTAACATAATGCCCTCGAGGTCCATCCACATTGTTGTGAATGGGCCAATTTCGTCTTTTTTTATGGCTGAGTAGTATTCCATTGTGTATATATACCACATCTTCTTTATCCAATCATCAGTTTCTGGGCATGTAGGCTGGTTCCACGTCTTGGCTATTGTAAATAATGCTGCGATGAACATAGGGGTGCAACGGACTCTTGAGATATCTGATATCAGGTTCTTAGGATAGATACCCAGTAATGGGATGGCTGGGTCATAGGGTATTTCTATTTTTAACTTTTTGAGAAATCTCCATACTGTTTTCCATAGTGGCTGTACCAGTTTGCATTCCCACCAACAGTGTATGAGGGTTCCTCTTTCTCCACAACCTCTCCAACATTTGTCGTTCTTGGTTTTGGATGTTTTTGCCAATCTAACGGGGGTAAGGTGATATCTTAGTGTAGTTTTGATTTGCATTTCCCTGATGATTAGCGATGATGAACATCTTTTCATGTGTCTATTGGCCATATTCATATCTTCTTTTGAGAAGTGTCTGTTCATGTCCTCTGCCCATTTTTTGATCGGGTTGTTTGTTTTTTTGTTGTTAAGCAGTGTGAGTTCTTTGTATATTATGGAGATTAACCCTTTGTCGGATAAGTGGCTTGTAAATATTTTTTCCCAATTAGTGAGCTGTTTTTTTGTTTCAATCCTGTTTTCCCTTGCCTTGAAGAAGCTCTTTAGTCTGATGAAGTCCCATTTGTTTACTCTTTCTATTGTTTCCCTCAACTGAGGAGTTACAGTGTCCGAAAAGATTCTTTTGAAACTGATGTCAAAGAGTGTACTGCCTATATTCTCTTCCAAAAGACTTATTGTCTCAGGCCTAATCTTTAGGTCTTTGATCCATTTTGAGTTTATTTTGGTGTGTGGTGAAAAAGAATGGTCAATTTTCAATCTTTTGCATGTGGCTGTCCAGTTTTCCCAGCACCATTTGTTGAAGAGACTTTCTTTTCTCCATTGTAGGCCCTCTGCTCCTTTGTCGAAGATTAGCTGTCCATAGATGTGTGGTTTTATCTCTGGGCTTTCAATTCTGTTCCATTGATCTGTGGACCTGTTTTTGTACCAGTACCATGCTGTTTTGATCACTGTAGCTTTGTAGTATGTTTTGAAATCGGGGATTGTGATTCCGCCGGCTTTGTTTTTCTTGCTCAGGATTGCTTTAGCAATTCGCGGTCTTTTGTTGCCCCATATGAATTTTAGGATTGTTTGTTCAATTTCTGTGAAGAATGTTCTTGGGATTCTGATTGGGATAGCATTGAACCTGTATATTGCTTTAGGTAGTATGGACATTTTAACTATGTTTATTCTTCCAATCCATGTGCAAGGAATGTTTTTCCATCTCTTTATGTCATCGCCTATTTCTTTCAAGAAAGTCTTGTAGTTTTCATTGTATAGATCCTTCACTTCCTTGGTTAAGTTTATCCCAAGGTATTTTATTCTTTTCGTTGCGATTGTGAATGGGATAGAGTTCTTGAGTTCTTTTTCTGTTAGTTTATTGTTAGTGTATAGAAATGCTACTGATTTATGCACGTTAATTTTATACCCTGCTACTTTGCTGTAGTTGTTGATTATTTCTAATAGTTTTTCTGTGGATTCTTTGGGGTTTTCTATGTATAAGATCATGTCGTCTGCAAACAACGAGAGTTTTACTTCTTCGTTACCTATTTGGATTCCTTTTATTTCTTTTTCCTGCCGAATTGCTCTGGCCAGCACCTCCAGAACTATGTTGAATAGGAGTGGTGAAAGTGGGCACCCTTGTCTTGTTCCTGTCCTCAGAGGGATGGCTTTCAGCTTTTGTCCATTGAGTATGATGTTGGCTGTGGGTCTATCATATATGGCCTTTATTATGTTGAGGTACTTTCCTTCTATACCCATTTTACTGAGGGTTTTTATCATAAATGGGTGTTGGATCTTGTCGAATGCTTTCTCTGCATCTATTGAGATGATCATGTGGTTTTTGGTTTTCATTTTGTTGATGTAGTGTATCACGTTGATTGACTTGCGGATGTTGAACCATCCCTGTGTCCCTGGTATAAATCCCACTTGATCATGGTGTATAATCTTTTTGATGTATTGCTGTAATCAGTTAGCCAAAATTTTGTTGAGGATTTTTGCATCTATGTTCATCAGTGATATTGGCCTGTAGTTCTCCTTCTTTGTGTTGTCCTTGTCAGGTTTGGGGATCAGAGTGATGTTGGCTTCGTAGAATGTGTTAGGGAGTTCTCCATCTTTCTCAATTTTCTGGAACAGTTTGAGGAGAATAGGTATTAAGTCTTCTTTGAATGTTTGGTAGAATTCTCCAGAGAAGCCGTCTGGTCCTGGACTCTTATTTTTGGGGAGGTTTTTGATTACCGTTTCTATTTCCTTACTTGTGATTGGTCTATTCAGATTCTCCATTTCTTCCTGATTCAGTTTGGGGAGATTGTAGGAGTCTAGGAATTTGTCCGTTTCTTCCAGGTTGTTCAATTTGTTGGCATATAGTTTTTCATAGTATTCTCTTATGATCTCTTGTATTTCATTGGTATCTGTTGTGATTTCTCCTCTGTCATTCCTGATTTTATTAATTTGCGATTTCTCTCTTCTTTTCTTGGTGAGTCTGGCTAGGGGTTTGTCAATTTTGTTAATTCTTTCGAAGAACCAACTCTTTGTTTCATTGATCCTTTCTATTGTCTTTTTTGTTTCAATATCGTTTATTTCTGCTCTTATTTTTATTATTTCCCTCCTTCTACTGACTCTGGGCCTTGTTTGTTCTTCTTTTTCTAGTTCTGTTAGGTGTCGTTTGAGGTTGCTTACGTGAGCTTTTTCTTGTTTAGTGAGGTGAGCCTGTATTGCGATGAATTTCCCTCTTAGGACTGCTTTTGCTGCATCCCAAATGATTTGGTATGTCGTGTTCTCATTTTCATTTGTCTCCAGATAATATTTGATTTCTTCTTTAATTTCTTCAATGATCCATTGTTTGTTGAGAAGCGTGTTGTTTAGTCTCCACATTTTTGCACCTTTCTCTGCTTTTTTCTTGTAGTTGATTTCTAGTTTAATAGCGTTATGATCAGAAAAGATGCTTGATATTATTTCAACTCTCTTGTATTTATTGATGTTTGCTTTGGTTCCCAAAATATGGTCAATCCTTGAGAATGTTCCATGTGCACTTGAGAAGAATGTGTAACCTGCTGTTTTTGGATGAAGTGTTCTATATATATCTATTAAGTCCATCTGGTCTAATTTTTCATTTAATTCTATTATTTCCTTGTTGATTTTCTGTCTGGATGTTCTGTCCATTGGTGTTAATGGTGTGTTGAGGTCCCCTACTATTATTGTATTGTTGTTGATGTCTTCTTTTAGTTCTATTAAGAGTTGCTTTACAAATTTTGGTGCTCCTGTGTTGGGTGCGTATATATTTATAAGTGTTATGTCTTCTTGGTGGAGAGTCCCTTTTATCATTATATACTGTCCCTCTTTGTCTTTCTTTATCTGTTTTGCTTTGAAATCTACCTTGTCTGATATTAGTATAGCGACACCTGCTTTCTTTTGTTCATTATTAGCTTGGAGTATTGTTCTCCATCCCTTCACTCTGAGTCTGTGTTTGTCTTTGGGGCTGAGGTGTGTTTCCTGGAGGCAGCATATTGTTGGATCTTGTTCTTTGATCCATCCTGCCACTCTGTGTCTTTTGATTGGGGAGTTCAATCCATTTACATTTAGAGTGATTATTGAGACGTGGGGACCTACCACTACCATTTTGTGTCTTGTTTTCCGGTTTTCTTCAGTTTCCTTTGTTTCTCGTCCCATGGTTTAATCTGTTCTGATGTAGAGCTGCTACTCTCTGTTGTTGTCCTTCTACTTATCTCCTCTGCTCTTGGTTTTGTAGCCCCTTTCCTTTTTTGGATTTTTCAGGAATGAGGGTTTTCCTGAGGATTTCCTGAAGAGGAGGTTTTGTGGCAATGAACTCCCTTAATTTTTGTTTATCTGGGAAAGTTTTTATTTCTCCATCGTATTTGAAGGATATTTTCGCTGGGTAGAGAATTCTCGGCTGTAGGTTTTTGTCCTTCAGATTTTTGAATATATCATTCCACTCTCTTCTAGCCTGTAAAGTTTCTGCTGAGAAATCTGCTGATAGCCTGATGGGGGTTCCTTTGTAGGTTAGTTTCTTTTGCCTGGCTGTCCTTAATATTTTCTCCTTGTCGTTGACTTTTGCTAGCTTCACTACTATATGCCGTGGAGTTGGTCTTCTTGCATTGATAAAGTTTGGAGATCTATTGGCTTCTGTCACCTGAAGATCCATCTCCCTCACCAGATTTGGGAAGTTCTCAGCCATTATTTCTTTGAATAGGTTTTCTGCCCCTTTCTCCTTCTCTTCTCCCTCTGGTATACCTATAATCCTTACGTTGCATCTCCTAATTGTGTCTGATAATTCTCGGAGAGTTTCTTCATTTCTTTTAAGTCTTGCTTCTCTCTCCTCCTCTGCCTGCAACAATTCTATATTGCCATCTTCCAAATTGCTAATTCTTTCCTCCATATTATCGGCCCTACTGTTCAGAGCATCTAGATTTTTCTTAATCTCCTCTATTGTGTTCTTCATTTCCAATATTTCTGTTTGGTTCTTCTTTATCGTATCAAACTCTTTTGTGACATAGCTCCTGAACTCGTTGAGTTGTCGGTCAGAATTCTCTCTTAACTCAGTGAGTATTTTAATGATGGCTGTTTTGAAGTCATCATCATTTAGGTTATATATCTCATTTTCTTTGGGATTGTTTTCTGTGTATTTGTTACTTTCTTTCTGTTCTGGAGATTTAATGTATTTTTTCATATTGCTTGATGATGTTGATTTGTGCCTCCGCATGGAGATAGAGTTTAGTTGCTCCTTTCACTTGTTTCAGCTGCTGCGGTGGGGGGAGCAGCTGTTTATACTTCACCAACCAGGAACCCTGTCCGTAGTTGCTAACTGGGCCTGGGCCCCTCTTCGTAGCCACAGTGGCCCTTTGGATTCCCTCCTCTGCCGTGGGGGCCGTCACGGGGGGCTTCAGGCTGCAGGGGCCTACTGTTGTTGCCCACCTAGATGCGCTCTCTCCTTGGGGTCTGCAACGGTGTTATGGGCTTTTCCAGCGGCCAGGGGTGGGATCACTTATATTTGTCGCTCCGTTGCTGTCGGCACCCACCAAATCTCACTTGTCCTCTATGGGTCGCAGGAGAGCTATTGGCATCTTCTACAGTCTGTGGTTAGTACACCTAGCTATGCTGCTTTTGCCCTGGGGTCTTCCAGCCTTGTGGCTGGCGGCTGGGTGCCTTCTACTGGTGCTGTGCAGAGGCTTTCCCTAAGGCTTCTGTGAGCCTGTAGGGTTTCCCCCTAGGCTACTAAGCTGGGTCTCTGGAACTCTCTCCAGCCCCAGTCCTCTCCGAGATCTCCGGCAATCCCTAGCCTCACCGGGTGGGCAACGGCAGCTGGGGGTCACCCCGTCCTCTGGGCTTCTCTCCGGGCCTCTGCCGGGAGCTCTGAATGCTCAGCGTGGCCCCTCTGCTACCGGCAGACAGAGAGTTTTGTCTGCTGCCTGGCGGAGCTCCGGCGCTTCCCCTCCGGGTCGCCGGACCCGCCTTTGAAAGTTCCCCCGCCCCGGTCCTCTCCGAGATCTCCGGCAATCCCTAGTCCCACGGGGCGGGCAACAGCAGCTGGGGGACGCCCCGCCCACTGGGCTTCTGTCCGAGCCTCTGCCGGGAGCCCTGAATGCTGGGCGTGGCCCCTCTGCTAATGGCAGACAGAGAGTTTTGTCTGCTGTCTGGCGGAGCTCCGGCGCTTCCCCTCCGGGTCGCCGGACCCGCCTTTGAAAGTTCCCCCGCCCCGGTCTTCTCCGAGATCTCCGGCAATCCCTAGTCCCGCGGGGCGGGCAACGGCAGCTGGGGGTCGCCCCGCCCTCTGGGCTTCTCTCCGGGCCTCTGCCGGGAGCCCTGAGTGCTCAGCGTGGCCCCTCTGCTACTGGCAGACAGAGAGTTTTGTCTGCTGCCTGGCGGAGCTCCGGCGCTTCCCCACCGGGTCGCCGGATGCGCCTTTGAAAGTTCCCCCGCCCCGGTCCTCTCCGAGATCTCCGGCAATCCCTAGTCCCCCGGGGCGGGCGTCTCTCTGGGACCCTCCGGGCGCCCCGAGCACCAGGCTGGGTCTCCCCGCCAATGGCGGGGAGAGACTCTCCCCGCGGGCTCAGGTGTGCAACTCCAAAGTTTCCCTCTGCGTTTAGGAGTAATTGCAGGGGGTTTAAGTAGGGTTCTGGTCACCTGTTTCCACCGTCGCTCCTCTGTTGTGTTCTCGCTCCTGCCCTAGATGTGTGTGGATCCTCTGGGGGCGTCCGTTGGAAGAAAGCCGCTTGCGGGTACTAGGCTGCCCGTCGGGGTCGGAGAGTTTTCACCTATATCCACATCCTCCCGGAGGAAAGTCCGTCCGCCTTCCGATGTATAGTCGCGTGGGTGTCTCAGACGTCCTGAGATGCTGTCTGGATATCCTTTGTCAAGCGATAAGTGTCCAAATAATTGTAGACTCGAAGGGCGAGAGACAAAGAGGACTACTCACGGCGCCATCTTGGAATCCACCCTCAACACCATATACTTTTTAATCGTTAGCTTTTCCTTCATAATTTTCTTCTATTCCTCTATCATTTCTCCCAAAATGATGACCTTTGTGACAATGAAAAACATGATCACCTATTTGTCATCAAAGACCCAGCTTCTCCCTGCTGCTGTGTGATAATTCAGTTTTCCCAGCATCATTTATATTAGTTGACCATAAACATGAAAGTTATTTATGACTCACATTTCTGTTCCATTGGTCTATGTGTCTATTTTTATGGGAATACCATTCTAGTTTGAAACAGGAAGTGTGATGCCTCCAGCTTTGTCCTTCTCTCTCAGGATTGCTTTGGCTATTTGGGGTCTTCAGTGAATCCATGAAAATTTTAGGATTGTTCTTTCTATTTGTGAGAAATGACAGTATAATTTTGATAGGTATTGCAATTTGTGTATAGATGGCTTTGGGTAGTATGGCCATTTTACCGACATTAATTCTTCCAGTCTATGAACATGGGATAGCTTTCCGTTTATTTGCTTTGTCTTCAGTTTCTTTCTTCAAAGTCTTACAGTTTTCAGGGTAGAGATCTTTCACCTCCTTAGTTAAGTTTATTCCTAAGTAGATTTTTGTTTCTGATGCTGTTGTAAATAAGATTGTTTACTTTATTTCTTTCGCAGATATTTTGTTGTTAGTATATAGTAATTCAATTGCTTTCTGTATGTTGATTTTATACTCTTCAACTTTACTGAATTTGTTGATTGTTCTAACTTCACTGAATCAGTTGATTAAGTTAACTGAATTTGTTGAATAGTTTTTTGGTGGAGCCTTGAAATTTTTCTATATACGATCACAACATCTGCAAAGAAAGAGAATTTTACTTCTTCCTTTACAATTTGAATGCCTTTTGTTTCTTTTTCTTGACTGATTGCTCTGGCTAGGAGTTTCAGTTCTCTGATAAATAAGAGTACTGAGAGTGGGTACCCTCACTTTTTTCTTGATCTTAGAAGAAAAAATATCATTTTTTCACTGTTGATTATGATGTTAGCAGTGGGGTTGTCATATTTGGCCTTATCATATTGAGGTCGTTCCTTCTATACCCATTTTGTCCATCAATCTTTTGCAGTGCAAGGTAACTAATTATTTAACATGAATCCCTGATATTGCTTCAAAAATGGCAGAAGAAAAAAAATGGCAGAAGAGATTTTGACCCATGCCTATTGGTACTGAGTCAGGTTGACAGGTGATGCAAAAAGTCAGTTGTTTTAGGAGGAGAAAAGACTACATGGATGTCTAATATTCCTTGCTTATCTGGGAGCTGTGGGAAGACAGTGGAAGAGAGGAAGTTATTTTCAGGAAGCACTTGAAATTGGAAGGTTATAATTAGGTTAAGTTTAATAGGCTACCTAGTGAGACTGTTGGCCAAGAGAGTGGGATAATGAGTTGTGGGTTTTAATATCATTACTAATTACTTACCAGTTCTGTGATCTGGAGAAGTTACCTAACCTCTATGAACCAAAGTTTCCTCATCTGAGAAAATGAGATAATTAAAGAAAACACTTAGAAAATAGCATTCATAAATGTTAGATATGATGATGATGATGGTGATGATGGCAGTAGCTGGTGAAGGGACCATTTAGATAATCTTGGCAGGAATAAGTAGACATTGACAGTATAATCAGAACAGTATAATGGAAGGAGAAATATGGGCGTTAAAGAATCTATTTGCTGCTTCTTGGTGACTTTCAAATACATCTCCATTTGTTTTGTGTACTCTTAATTACAAATTACAATTAGTTTGGGTAGTATTTTCTCTATAGAAGATGACAAATCAATGAACAGCTCTCTTAAACACATAGTGGAAGTATCTTTATGCCTTTGTGTTTTCAAGTTCTTTGGATAAATACCCAGCAGTGGGATAGCTGGATCATATGGTAGATCTATTCTTAATTTTCTGAGGATAATTTATACTGCTTTCCACAGTGGCTGTACCAGTTTTCACTCCCACCAGCAGTGTACGAGGGTTCCCATCTCTCCACATCCTCTCCAACATTTGTTGTTTCCTGTCTTGTTAATTATAGCCATTCTGACAAGAGTGAGGTGATACCTCATTGTGGTTTTGATTTGCATTTCCCTGATAGCTAATGATGTTTAGTGTCTTTTCATATGCCTGATGGCCATCCATATATCTTTTTTGGAGAAGTCTCTGTCCAGGTCTTTTGCCCATTTTTTGATTGGGTTGTTGGATTTTTGTTGTTGAGCTGTATGAGATATTTGCACCCCTATGTTCATTGCAGCATCATACACAATAGCCAAGACTTGGAAGCAACCTAGGTGTCCATCAAGGGACGAATGGATAAAGAAGATGTGGTATTTATACACAATGGAATACTACTCAGCCCTAAGAAATGATGAAATCTGGCCATTTTTGACAACATGGATGAACCTTGAGGGTATTATGCTGAGTGAAATAAGTCAGAGGGAGAAAGTCAAATACCATATGATCTCAATCATAAGTAGAAGATAAAAACAGCAACAAACAAACACATAGCAACAGAGAATGGATTGTTGGTTACCATGGGGGAAGGAGGGGAGGGGAAGGGGTGACTAGGCTCACATGTGAGGGGATGGACTATAATTAGTTTTTGGATGGTGAACATAATGTAATCTACACAAAATTGGAAATATAGTATGATGTACATCCAAAAGCTATATAATGTTATAACCCAATGTTACTGCAATTAACCCCCCCTCCCCAAAAAAAACCGCATAGTGGAAAGTTCTAAATTTGTGTTAAGTCATAATCAAGATAGATACATGTTTACCAAAGGGCCAAGGATACAAAAACAAATAACTGATCACAAAACGAAGAAAACACGAAGTTGAAACCAGCAAAGTTTAAGTAGAGCAAGACATGAGGGATGTGAGAGGGAGAACGGGAAGAGGGAAAATGAGTAAATGCACAAAATCAGTCATGTTGAGAAGTGGTTGTCCTCTATTTTTGTGAGTGAAAACTTTTAGAGGGCCTCTACCCTATATTTCAATCCCAATTTTCAACCTAAGAATAATGACATTTACATCCAAAGAGTTTTTTCCTCAGTGTTCCCTGCATGACAGCATCTACCTCCTTATTCTTTAAGCCATAGATTAAGGGGTTCAGCTTGGGGATCACTGTGGTGTAGAATATGTATGCAACATTCTCCTGGGCCGGGGATCTGGCCGTGAAGAGTTTTAAGTACATGAACAAAGCAGACACATACAATAATCTCAAGCTGTAAAGTGGGAGCTGCTGTTGCTGAAGGCTTTGGACTTTCCCTCTGTGGAGTAGACATGGAGGATGCTAGAGAGGAGTAAGGCAAAGGAAAGATTATTAAGCTGGTAACTATGATGTTAAATCCACTAAACATTAAAGTTGTCATCTCAATGTCATAGGTGCTAGAGCAGGAGAGTTTCATGAGTGGGAGAATGTCACAGAAGTAATGGTTGGTGAGTTCCTCACAATAGGACAGTTTTAACAGCAGGCCAGTCTCTACTGTTGGGCCAATGAGCCCCATGGCATAGACCACAGCCACCAGCAGGGAGCAGACTTGATGAGACATGATCATGTTGTACAGCAAACAGCTGCAGACGGATACAGCCGCCATAGCCCATTGATGACAGCGTACATCCCTCGGCAATGACAAACACAAGAAAGAAGTAGAGCTGTGACATGCACCCTGCGTAGGAGATGACTTTCTTCTCTGACACAAAGTTCACTAGCATTTTAGGGGTAATGACAGAGGAATAGCAGAGATCCACAGGTGACAGATTGCTGAGGAAGTAGTACATGGGGGTGTGAAGCTGAGCATTCAAACAAATCAGTGTGAACATGCCCAGGTTCCCTATCATGGTGACTGAGTAGGTCCCAAGGAAGAGGAGGAAGAGGGGGAGCTGGAGCTCTGGCTGATTTGTTAATCCCTAGAGAATGAAATCTGTCACTGTAAAGTGATTTTCTGCGGCCTTTGTTTGCTGGTTGGGAGCCCTGTGGAGATGGGAGAGCGGAACATCATGAAAGGCTGCATCTTGGACTACTGAGTGAAGCTAGTTTTGAGCTTTTGAGGCCAGCTGAGTCATCCTGGGCTCTTTCTTGATGCACCTTCCCCTCATCCTGCTGTTTGCTGTGTGGAACACCAGACCCCTATGTGTTTCAAAGATGATGGAGATGAGAAGAGAAAGGGGGTGAGATCTGGAATTTTTACCACCTTCATATTTTACAAATATCCTAGAGCAGTGGTTCTTAAAGTGTAGTCCCTGGAGCAGCTGCATCAGCATCATCTGGAGACATTCAAGATGCAAACTCTCAGGCCTCACCCCAGATCTACCAAATCAGGAACTCTGGGGATGGGGCCCAGCAATCTGTGTTTAACATTCTCTCCAGGTGACGGTGGTGCAGGCAAAATTTGAGAACCTCTACCCTATAGGTAACAAGCAGTACATTTCATATTTTGCATTTGGAGATGCCTTTTGCTTCAGAAATGAAATTTCCCTGTTATCTATGCAATTCCTGAATATTCATTAAATATCAATGTACAAATACCTATCTCAAATAGATACAGTGTGAGGGCAAAATGGTAGTTACAAATGTATCATTAAGTACAATCAACTTCTGTATCTGAAAGTTGAAAAAATGAGTGATGTATAGTCCAAAGGTGGTTGTAAATATAATGTGGGATAATACATATTTAAAATTTTTTTAAAGCAATGGGTTCCTATAAAAATGGGAGTTATCATTAGGTGTCTGGAATTTGTTCTTAACTTTTTCACTGGACTTGAGGCCCTAAGACGTTGGTTTTCAACATTGTCTGGATATGATAATCACCTGGAGCACTTGAAAAGTGTTGATGTCTTGGTTCCCCCCACAGGTGCTCTGACGTAATTGATCTGTGGGGCAACCTGGACTCTAGCACATAGTATAGTCCAGAGTAAGTGCTCAATAGCTGTTTTTATTGTTATTCTTTTCATATGATAATATGAAACCATAGCCCCATTATCTCCCTAATGGCAAAGAACTAAATTATAGATATGTCCCTAAGAAGCGTGATCTTCATTGGATCAAATTGGAACCAACACCTGTCCATCAACAAATGAATGGATAAACAAATCTGTGGATATAGTAATACAGTGGATTATTACTAATCAATAAAAAGTAATATATTACTGATACACACAACAATATGAATGAATCACAAAAGCATTGTGCTGGGCAAAAGGTATCAGATACAAAAGAGTACCTTCAGTAGGGTTCTATTTACATGAAATTCTACTACATCAGGCAAAACTAATCAATAGTGATAGAAAGAAAGTCAGTGGTTGTCTTGGCTCAGGGGTATAAGGAGATTAACTGCAAAGGTGTATAAGGGGACTTCTTGTGGTAATGCAAATTGTTCATCTACAATAGTTGTATTTAATAATTTATTATATTTAAATTACTAAAGTTGATTTAAAATGGAAAAATAGAAATGGCCAATAAACAAAAATGACCAATGACCAACATCATTAGTAATCAAACAATTGTGACTTAAATAATGGGATGCCATTTTCAAAATCAAATTAGGTTGAGAAGTTTTTGAATGATAGTATCTATTGTTAGCTAGGATATGGGGAAAAAGGAACTCTCCTTTATTGTTTATAGGAGTTTATATTGGGAAAAATTTTTGTAAATACAATTCAGCAATATGTATGAAAAGCCTTAATAAAAAGTACATCATTAGACACAACAGTTAAACTTTCAGGAATTTATCTTAAAAGCATAATGTTATGTTGAAAAAATGCACTTCCTATTCATCCTTGTTATTATAGTGAAAAACTGAACATAAAAACTGTTAGACAATGAAGAATTCACAGACTTAATTACGGTTCTCCCATCAAAGGAATACCACATACTCATTAAGAATGATGATTAATTTTAGTTATTTATGTGAAAGATGTTCATGATGTTTTCAAGATGAAAAACAGGTTAGAATTTTATGTACAACATTATCTCTTTTGTCATAACAATACTATGCAAATTGAATACATGCATAAACTATATGTGGCAATATACATTAAAATGTTAACGTTGTTTATGCACTGTGGAAATACGAGTAATTTTATGTTTATCTATATTTACTAATTTTATGAAATAAGCACATACTGCTTACAAGACAAGTGAAAGTAAAACTAGACACAGCAAAACAATCATTTTACAAATTGGCTCTTCAGTGAATTGGCTTTTAACAAATTGGCCTGCTACTAAATTAGCTTTCAGTAAGTGATTTTCAGACAACTGGCATGAATCATTTAAATGGTAAAATCACCATGATTTAAATATCGATGGAGAAGAGTGAGCAACAAGGAAAATGGTGCCATATTCTGAGGTAGGGTAACATAGGAGAAGCAGAAATTTTAGAGGGAAGATAACACTAAATTAAGACTTCAACATATTCAGTTTTAGGTATCTGTGGGAGAGTCAAGTGCAGATGTCCAGTAGGTTGCTTGTATTTCAGCTATAAATTCATTCCTAGGAGTGTAGATTTAGCAGGTCAAATCATTCAATGAAGGAAGTGAATGAGATCTCTCAGAGAAAGTAAGTAGGATGAGAGGAAGAAAGTTGAGGATCTGGATCAGCAACATTCATGGGCAGGTAAGAAGGAGCCTTGAAGGAGAATGAGAATAAGTGGCCTGAATTTGGCAAAAACCAGAAAGTTCAGATATCTTGAAAGTGAAGGAATGTCAATAGTTCAGGAAGGAATTAGCTGTCAACAGCATCAAGTAAAATAGCACCAAAAAGTATGTACTGGTTTTAACAACACCTGATTTGATTTCAACAAGATCATGACAGATAAATCAGGTTTAATTATCGGCACTTTACAGAGGGGGAAATAATAGGCGAAGAGAACTTAGTGTCTTGTTCAAGGCAGTACAATCAGAGCAGATCTTTTGACTCAGCTCCTTCCACAATAACACTTTGCTTTCTGATTTAAGCAAGTCACTAGAATAACGTTCCTGAGAAACGGCTTTGTGAAATTCGGTAACATTTTCCAGAGAAAGTGTGTGACTTTCATTCTCAGTAAAGGTCATTGTAAATTGCAGACAGCCCCTTCAATCTTTGTTCTGTATTTGTCTAAGATTTCTGTTTTACAAAAAGTTTTCTTGTCTGTGGATATGTCTTCATTATGTGTAGAATCATCTCCCTGATCCTACCTATTAAACCACAACTTGCACTTGAAGACCATCTTATTTTTTTCCTGATTAACCCCATCTGTATTTCAATCCACCACACAATCTTGATTTATCTTTCCTCCTTAGGAAATTGTAGATTTTATAGTATTGTAGAGGCAGATTTATGAAATAGTACCTATGTTCTTGACATGTAATGTTTAACATAAGAATTTTATTTTGATGAGCTTTGAGGAGCTACCTGTAACAAAGATGAGCCCTGAAGGAGCTAATAACTGAATTTCTTCCAGTATTTCTGTGATAAGTTGTGGTATACTGTTTTATTCTACAAATAACTTGACTTTGGAAATCTCAGCCATTAGACATATGCCATCTGGCATTATCGTCAACCATCACCAACTCTAGCACATTCAGACCTCAAACTGATTTATAAAACTAGTTATATTTCTATTTTTTTGTGGTGAGGGAAATGAGGGAGTTTACTAAATGTCTCTGGGAACCTCTTGTGTATTGCTTCAGAAAATAAAAGATCACTCCTAATTTGGGAGTTTGCAGTAAAGATTTTTATTTAAATATATTCATTTATAAGTCTATTGTATTCAAAAAGATTGCATCGTGCATCTAAAAATATATTCGTCACTGTTTTAGATACTGGGTGTGTTAGTATGTGCAAAAGTTATGAGATAAAGATTTTTCCTGGCTGGAGCTTTTTATATAAGATCCTCGGGACTTGTAAATATATGCTTGAAATAATCAATAAGTAGTAGAAGGCTCTTTTAGACTGAATATATGTAGAGAGCTATGTAAGAATGAATGAACAGGAGAGCAAGAGAATGATCTATTCAGTTATTTTCAATCCTTCTCCCAACTTCTCAGGAATTTAGCTATTCCTCACTCTTCAACCGTTCTCCCTTGTCATCTGTGATGCTTTATTTATACCATAATTATTTTCTAAGTTGAATCTTTACTAAGGCCACATCTAATCCTCACAAACACCTGCAAATTTGGTATTATTATCTTCATTTTTTGGATGGGCGCATTGAGTCTAGGCAGGGTTAAGTAACTTGCTCAAGTTCACACAGAAAATGAGTAATAGAGTTAGGATTTTATTCCACGTCTGGTTGACTCCAAGCCTGCACTTTGATGCTACACGTGCCTTTTCAAACATTTCTGATTATCGAATTCTTTTTCCCACGTGTGGGCATTTTGGGGGAAAGTTTCAGTCCTTTTTTAAAATCCATTATTTAAAAAATTTTTTAAATTAATTTTTTATTGAAGTAGCATTGGTTTACAGTATATAAATTTCAGGTGTACATAATTATATTTCTATTTCAGCGTTGACTACATCATGTTCACCACCCAAAGAGTAATTACCATCCATCACCATATACATGTGCTCATTTACTGCTTTTCCTTCCTCCCTCCCCCTTTTCCTCTTGTAACCAACAATATAATCTTTTTATCTATGTGTTTGTGTCTTGTTATTGTTGCTGTTTTCTCTTCCGCTTATGAGTGAAATTATCCAGTACTTAGGTACTTGACTTTTTCTGTCTGATTTATTTCACTTAGCATAACGCCCTAAGGTCCCTCCATGATGTCGCAAATGGCAACATTTCATCTTTTATTATGTCTGAGTAGTATCCCGTTGTATATCTATATACCACATCTTTATCTATTCATCCATTGATAGGAACTTAGGTTGCTTCCAAGTCTTGGAAATTGTGAATAATGCTGCAACGAACATAGGGGTGTGAATATCTCTTTGCGTTTGTGTTTTTGTGTTCCTTGGATAAATACCCAAAATGGAATAGCTGGCTCAAATGGTAGTTGTATTCTTAATATTTTGTGGGATCTCCATACTCTGTTCCACAGTGGCTGCATCAGTTTGCATTTACACCAACTGTGTATGGTGGTTCCCATTTCTCCATATCCTCTCCAACACTTGCTATTTCTTGTCCTGTTCATTATAGTCATTCTGATGGGTGTGAAGTGATAGTTCATTGTAGTTTTGATTTGGATTACCCTAATAACCAATGATATTGAAAACCTTTTCATATGCGTGTTGACCTCATATCTTCTGTGGAAAAATGTCCATTCAATTCTTTTGCTCATTTTTCAATAGGGTTGTTTGGTTTTTTGTTGTTGAGTTATAGGGGTTGTTTGCATATTTTGGATATTGATTCCTTAGATTTCTGATTTGCAAACACCTTCTTCTAATTGTTAGGTTGTCTTTTCACTTTGTTGATGGCTTTCTTTACTGTGCAGAAGCTTTTTAATTTAATGTAGTCCCATTTCTTTATTTTTTCTTTTGTTTCCTGCCTGGTGAGACATGGTATTCAAAAAGATACTGCTAAGACTGATGTAAAGAACATACTGCCTATGCTTTCTTCTCGAAGTTTTATGGTTTCAGGTCTTGCATTCAAGTTTTTAATCAATTTTGAGTTAATTTTTGAGTATGGTGGAAGATAATGGTCTATTTTCATTCTTTTGCATATTGCTGTCTGGTTTTTCCAACACCATTTATTGAAGAGACTTTGCATTCTCCATTGTATAGTCTTGGCTCTTTTGTTGAAAATTAGCTGCCCATAGATGTGTGCTGTTATTTCTGGGTTCTCGATGCTGTTCTATTGTTCTGTGTGTCTGTTTTTGTGCCAGTACCATGCTACCTTGATTACTATAGCTTTGTAGTATATTTTGAAATCAGGGAGTGTGATACCTTGAGCTTTGTTCTTTTTTATCAGGATTACTTTAATTGAGGTCTTTTGTTGTTGCATGTAAATTTTAGGGTTTTTGTTCTATTTACATGAAAAATGTCATTGGTACTGTGACAAGGTTTGCATTGAATCTGTAGCTTGTCTGAGGAAGACTGGCCATTTTAACTGTGATAATTCTTCCAGTTCATGAGCGTGGAATATCCTTCCACCTCTTTGTGTCTTCTTTGATTTCTTTCAACAACCTTTTATACTTTTCAGTGTTCAGGTGTCTCACCTCTTTGGTTAAATTTATTCCTGGGTATTTTATTGTTTTTACTGCAACTGTAAGTGGAAATGTATTCTTAATTTCTCTTTCTGCTATTTTGTTTTTAGTGTATAGAAATGCAACTGAATTTTGTATGTAGATTTTGTACCCTGCAACTTTTGTGTGTTCGTTTATTATTTCTAATAGTTTTGTTTGTGGATTATTTAGGGTTTTCTAAATATAAGATCATTTCATCTGAAAATATTGATAGTTTTACTTATTCCTCTCCAATTTTGATCCCTTTTATTTCTTTTTCTTGCCTGATTGCTCTGGCTAGTACTCCCAATACTATGTTAAATAAGAGTGGTGAAAGTAGACATCCTTGTCTTGTTCCTGTTCTTAAAGGAATAACTTTCAGTGTTTCACCATTGATGATGTCAGCTGTGGGTTGTCATATATTGCCTTTATTATGATGAGGTACTTTCCTTCTATACCCATTTTATTGAGAGTTTTAAAAATCATAAATAGATATTGGGTCTTGTCAAATGTTTTCTCTGTGTCTGTTGAGGTTTTCATGTAATTTTTATTCTTCATTTTGCTAATGTAGTGTATCACGTTAATTGATTTGCAGATGTTGAACCATCCTTGCAATCCTGGAATAAATACCACTAGATCATGGTGTATGATCTTTTTAATGTATTATTGTATTCAACTTGCTAGTATTTTGTTGAGGAGTTTTGCATTGATGTTCATCAATGATATTGCCCTGTAATTTTCCTTTTTTCTGTTGTCCTTGTCTGGTTTTGGTATCAGGGTAATGTTGGCCTTGTAGAATGTGTTAGTAAGCTTCCCCTCCTCTTCAAAGTTTTGGAAGAGTTTGAGAGGATAAGTACTATGTCTTCTTTGAATGTTTTGTAGAATTCACCAGGGAAGACTACTTGTCCCGACTTTCGTTTTTTGGGAGGTTTTTAATACTGTTTTGACCTCCTTACTGGTGCTTGGTCTATTTAGATTCTCAATTTCTTCCTGATTCAGTTTTGGAAGGCTGTATGATTCTAATACTTTATCCGTTTCTTCTAGATTCCTCAATTCATTCATGTATAGCTTTTCATAGTATTATCTTATAATCATTTGCATTTCTGTGGTGTCTTTTGTAATTTCTCCTCTTTCATTTCTGATTTCGTTCATTTGAGCCTTCTCTCTTTTTTTCTGGGTGAGTCTGGCTAACAGTTTGTCAATGTGCTTTATCTTTACAGATTATCAGTGCTTAGTTTCTTTAGTTTTGTTTATTGTTTTTAGTCTTTCATTTCTGCTCTGATGTTTATTATTTCCTTCCTTCTACTGACTTTGGATTTGCTGTATTTTTCTAATTACTTTAGGTGTACTTTTAGTTTGTTTGAAGTTTATCTTGCCTATTGATGTTGGCTACTCATGTTTATTGCTATAAACTTCCCTCTTAGTGCCTCTTCTGCTTTATCTCACAAATTTTGGCATGTTTTATTTTCATTTTGGTGTGTCTTCAGGTATTTTTTAAATTTTTCCTTTGCTTTCCTCATTGACCAAATAGATGTTCAGTATCATTACGTTTAGTCTCCATGTTTGTGAATTTTCCCGTTTTATTTTTGCAATTGATTTCTAATTTCATACTGTTGTGGTCTGAAAAGATGCTTACTACAATTTTCATCTTTTAAAATTTATTGAGATTGGTTTGTGGCCTAATATGTGATCCTTCCTAGAGAATATTCCACGTGTATTCAAAATGAATGTGTATTCTGTAGGTTTTGGATGGAATGTTCTGTATATATTTGTCCATCTGGTCTAATGTATCATTTAAGGCCAATGTTTCCTTATTGATCTTCTATTTGGATTGTCTATCCATTGAAGTAAGTGGAGCATTAAAATCCTCTGCTATTATTGTGTTAGTGTCATTTTCTCCTTTTATATCTGTTACTGATTGCTTTCCATATTTAGGTGCTCCTATGTTGGGCACACTGATATTTGCAAGTGTTATGTCCTTTTGTTGGATTGGTCCCTTTATTATTATGTAGTCTTTTTTGTCTCTTGTTACAATTTTTGTTAAATTCTATTTTTTTCTGATGGAGTATTGCTACCCTAGCTTTCTTTTCCTTGCCCTTTGCATGGAGTATCTTTTCCCATCCCTTCACTTTCAGTTTCTGAGCACCTTTAGGTCTGAAGTGTGTCTCTTGTATGCAGCATATATATGTGTCTTCTTTTTCTATCCATTTAGCCATGCTATGTCTTTCAATTGAATCATTTAGTTCATTGACATTTAAAGAAGCTATTATTAAGTGTGTATCTATTGCCATTTTGTTACTTTTTTCTGAGATAGAAAATTGTGTTAATTATTCCATTACCATGTCTCCTACACTGTTTGTGTCTTTCTATATTTACTACTATGGAAAGTCTTCTAACTGATCTTTTTGCTTGCTCTGCTCTCTCTTTCAGCCCATTCTGATACCACTGGCTATATAAAATATCACTGTTATTAAGAGAGATAATTTTGAATACTAAGTATTAGTATTTATTTGTTTATTATTTTTATATATTTAAAGCTAAATATTTTAGAATTTATTATATCATTTATATTAGTTCATTTTATGTATTCTAAGGGCTGTAATAAGCACCATTTATTCACAATAATTCTTTGAGACACAATTATCATCTTCTTGAAAGGTAAGGGACTTGAAGTTCAGAGAGAGGTTAAAGATTTCCTAAGGTTACACATGTGGTTAGAGGCAAAGCCAGGATTTGTATGAAATTAGACTGATTCTAAAGTTCATGCTCTGAGATTTAGGGAGACTATGGCTTATCATTCACCAGTATGCATCTGAGACAGAAAGATGGTGCTTCTAACAGTTCTGTTGGAACCACAGGCATAAGCTAGGACTGTTTTAGGCAAATTGCCAGGCAGTCACTTTATTGATACTCCACTGTCATTCCTTCCAATGCTTATGCCCACTTAATGGGGAAGGATGAGGATGTATCTGCTTTTGCAGAAGAGAAGATGAGCTCAGCTTTGAAGTTTGTCTGTGATTGATCATAGGACAGATTACTGTAAATCTAGGTATCTAGGAATACTGGATACCACTTTATGGATTTAATGTAAATGTGAGAACTAAAGTTTCTAGTTGGGTAGCCACCCTTATAGAGGAGGTTATTGAACAGAGGAGCTCACCAAGCACTTAAAGAGGAAAAAGAACTGCATGGGTTGCTTGGAAGTGAAATTAGATAGGAGAGGAAAAGGAAGAAGAGACAATATGAGAGCTGCCTCTTTTAGACTGTAAGCTCCTCCAATGCAGGAAGAGTGTCTTTTTGTCACTAAATCTAGAATTTTAAAATGCTAAGTGATGTACAAATTTAAGATTAATTGAACATTAAAAAAGAGCACTGTCCCATCTGACTCCTGTTTAATGACCTTGATTTTATTCACTTCTTTTGGTGTTAAGGCTATTTCAAATGAAGACCTATCTGCTCCCATATTTTATCTCCAGCTAGGTTCCATGTCTCTTCTTGTGGAAGTAATGTGTGTCCTTATGTTTCTCTGGTGTGTAGTGATGAACAACTCACTCGGTGCCATACTAGTGCTATATGATAGTCTACCAAGGCTCTGAGACATATATGCAAAGACATTGTATACATTTTCATATGAGACATACAACTACATTATGCATAATAATATATATAGTATATAAACATACTTACGTTAGATATGTGCTAGAAGCAACTAAAGCAAAGAGATGATCAAGCAGATATTCAGGTTATGGAAAGTGGAAGATTCTGTACGAAATGAACCTGGTCACAGATATTTCTTTGTACTCATTTCTGCTTGTGCTAGAGAAAGTCATTAGTGAACTTGACTTTGGAGAAGGCATGGTTAAAATGCATTTGATATAAAGTTTTCATGGCAATAGTCTTTGAAGTGATGTCAACTCAGAGGGAGTTTTCCTCATGTTGCATCATATAGACAAGAAACCTCCAGGCTCCTAGAAAAAAAATCAATTTTGGGGTGGGGAGGGAAAGGAAGATTGGCCCTGAGCTAATGTATGTTGCCAATCTTCCTCTATTTACTTGAACTTAACCACTATGCCACTGGGCCAGCCCTGAAAAAAAGTCAAATTTTAATGAACCCCTGAGATCTTCTTTACCTCTAGGTCCTTATGAGAATTTATGATAGTTAACTAGTTTTCTCCATTTGTAATTTATGTGTAGTGGAATTTAGATCAGGCTTGGGGTTCATTAGAATCACCATGAGACAAAACAAAATGTAAGTGTAAACCTACAAATGAAGTACCTTCATTGTGGAGAATTGGCTGATAGTGTCTCACAGAGGTGGATAAGCAAGCAGACATTGACATGTGCCCAAACATAAACATGGTGACTGGTGCAGAGATTGCAGTTGGACTGGACAAGAAGCTTGGTTTAACCTTTGTGGTGTGAGTTCATAAACTTCTCATGAGAAGCCCTGATTGAAAAGAAAGCTTACCCACTTATTCACTGAGGCTTGATTCAGAATTTCTGAATACAGAATTTTTTCCCTCTGACTAAAAATATAATAAAAACCCTGTGAAAGCTTTTGGAGTATTGGTTGCCACACACCAGCTCAGTTAGTCCCTGTACAAAGGAATTTATCAGATCCTTTCCTGAGAGCTGATTTGAAAATTAAATAAATTTAAAGTAGCTGGCATTGGCTATTTAAAGACCAGAAATGTGCATGGGCAGTGACCTTCATTGTGTGACTCGTGATTTTATAAAAAGCTCAGAAAAGTCTTTGGCTCTCTCTAATTTGTCACTAAGTACAAAATTCCCTCTGTGAATGCCAGTCCTTATGGTGAAGCTATTGTCTGAAGCACAGGAAAATAATGCACTGCCTGGAAGGAGTGAGACATTAAGAACGTTCACCCACTGATCCTTTAGAGTAGCTGATATTAACAGCACAACTCTGACCATAGTCTTCACATGTTCAATCAAATGTTCCGAAGAGACATAATCTACCATCCTATTTAAACACACGTCCCACACCTCAGTTTGTTTTTTATAGCTCTTAATATCTTCTAAAATATTACATAAGTTACTTATTTCTTTTATTTGTTGTCTGTCTTCTCCCTACTAGAGTAAAAGCTCAATGAGGGTGGGGACTTTGTTTTATGTAGATTTTATCTGCAACCTCTAGACCAGTGCCAGACACATTGTTTCTCCATTAATATTGGTGGAATGAATCAATGAATATCACTCTGTTATTCAAAGAATTTTACAGGCTACTCATTGGGTGACAAATTGCCTTTGGGCTTTGCAATCTAGACTCTCCTTAATGTGTTCCTGGTGTACTTTGCCAGATTAATTCCTTATTTCTTTTCATGATTCACCCAAGTTGTTGTACATATCAATAGTCTGTTCTATTTTGTTGCCGGTTTATCATCCATTGTGTGAATATAACATTGCTCATTTATCTACTTTCATGTTGATCCTTATTTGGTTCATTTCCTATTAAGGGAAATGTTTTTGGCTGTTCTGAGTGCAGCTGTTATGAACATTTATGTAGGAGACATTTTGTGGATGTATGTATTAATTTTTTGAGGTGCAAGAATAGGAATGGAATTACTGGGTCACAGGACAGGTATATGTTTCACCTATAAGATACTGCCAGTTTTACAAATAGTTGTACCATTTTATATTCCTACAAGCAATATAAGAGCATTTTATTTGCTCCACATTCCTGCCAACATTACATATTGTCAATCTTTTCAATTTGTCTATTGTAATAGGTATGTAGTGATAGCCCATCGTTGTATTAATTTTCATTTTTCTAAAAAGTAATGCTTTGACCAACTTTCCATACGCTTATTGTCTATTTGAATGTCCTGAATTATGTGTTTAAATATTGGTTCCCTTAATATATACTTTTAGTCTTTTATTAACTTATTTGTAGGATTTCTATGTATAATGTAGATATGAGTCCTTTGACAGATATATGTATTGTGAATATTTTCTTCCTGTTTTTGGTTTTCCTTTATAATATCCTAATGATGTATTTCAAAGAACAGAAGTTTTTTATATTGATCAAATCAAATTTATGGTATTTTTCTTTTACGGGTAGTACTTTTTATATTTAAGTAATTCTTCTTACTTTAAGGTCGTGAAGATATTCTCCTATTTTCTTCTCTAGGCTTAACCTTTACAATTAAGTTTCTGATTCATCATAAATTAATTGTGTATGATGTGAAATGTGGATTGAGGATAATTTTTGTTTATATGTAGACATCTAGGTGTTTGAGAATCATTCATTGAAAATAACTTTCTTTTCTCACTGAATTACTCTAGCACTTTTAAAAAAAGTCAATTGACCTATACCTATGGGTCTATTTCTGGATACTTCCCTCTGCTCCATTAATCTATTTGCCTGTCCTTACTTCACTCCCACACTCTTTTAATTTCTGTAACTGTATGTAATTCTTGGAGTTAGGTTTGTAAGTCCTCCCACTCTCTTCTTCTTAAAAGTGGTTTGGTTATTGTAGGACCTTTGTATTTCCATATAAATTTAAGAATCATCTTGTCAAGTGCTACCAACATTTCTGCTGGTATTTTGACAAGTATTGAATTGAATCCATAGATTGACTAAGATAGACTTAAAAATTTAATGATATTTAGTCTTACAACTTGTGAGCATGACATATCTTTCCATTTATTTAGATTTTCTTAAATGTTCTTTAGTCATATTTTATAGTTTTCAGCATAGAAGTCTTACATGAATTTTGTTAAATGAATTCATAGAATTTCATTTTTTTTTGTGCTAGGATAAATGGTATTTTAAAATTTCGCTCTCTAATTATTTTTCCCTAGAATGTAGAAGTGCTATTAATATTTATATGTTAACCTTGTATTCCATGACCATATTAATTAATTTTTAAATTCTAGTAGTTTGTTTATAGATATATTTGTATTTTCTATGTACGCTTATGTCATTGTGACTTATGTACACTATGTACACATGTGTAATTAAAGATGGTTTTATATCTTCCATTCCAATCTTTAGATATCTTATGCAAACATAACAGTGAGAACAAATTATACTGGGAATCTTATCTAACTGGACTTAGTTTGAGAGAACTGAGCAGCTGGAAATTCAGTTAGGAGCAATGTGCAGAAATGTGTGAATAGAGGGCCAAGACAGTCAATGGGAATTTTGGATTACTGGTATTTGCCACATAATGACATTTAGGTCAATGATGGACCACACATATGATGGTGGTCCCATAAGATTAGTACCATATATTCTAGGTGTGTAGTAGGCTATAACATCTAGATTTGTGTAAGTATACTCTGATGTTCACAAAATGATAAAATTGTCTAACAATGCATTTCTCAGAAAGTATCCCTGTCATTAAGTGACACGTGACTTTATATGCTTGTCATTTTGACTGATTATTGTAGATGGTATCTTTGTTATCCTTCTTTGAGAGGGTTGAGAAGCTCAATACTTTTTAGTATTGAATTGGTAGAATCTCACATACAATATTGACTAGAACTTGTGAAGTGGATATTCTTTACTTGTTATTGATCTTAGGATGAAAGCATTTAGTATTTCACTATCGAGTATGATGTTAGTTGTGGGTTTTTCATAGATATCCTTTGTTAGATTTAGGATATTCCTTTCTATTCCTGCTTTGCTGAGAGCTTTTATCATGAATATGTATCGCCTTTTCTCAAAAACAGTTTCTGCATCTATTGAGATGATTATACGGTTGTATTCTTTTATTCTATTAATGTGGTGAATAATATTGATTGATATTGCAAAGCCTAGTCCATATTTGTTCCTCTTTTCCTGCCATCTCCTGGATTATTTGAGCTATTTTTAAAAATTGCAATTTAGCTCTTTTATTGAGATTTTAACTATAATTGTCTTTATTACTTTTATTGCATTTTTTTGTATTATTATATTATGTTTTACAGTGCTGTCATTTTATATGTTTTATTTTTTCATATGTTATATATCCACCATAAATTTTTTGTATTGCTTCAGATATTTAAAGTAATTTGACTTCTCAAGAAATTTAAAAAATAGCCTTTTGTATGCACCCACTTATTTACCACTTCCAGTGATCTGCATTTCTTCTTCTTTTTTTTTTTTGAGGAAGATTAGCCCTGAGCTAACTGCTGCCAATCTTCCTCTTTTCGCTGAGGAAGACTGGCCCTGAGCTAACATCCATGTCCATCTTCCTCTACTTTCTATGTGGGACGCCTAGCACAGCATGGCGTGCCAAGCAGTGCCATGTCTGCACCCAGGATCTGAACCGGTCAACCCTGGGCCGCTGAAGCAGAACATGCGCACTTAACCACTCTGCCACCGGGCTGGCCCCTGCATTTCTTCTTGCAGATCTGAGCTTTCATCTGCAACTGTGTACTCTTCCTTCTCCTCATTTTTTTCATGTGTAGGTTTATTGGTGACAAGTCATTTCACCTTTTGTTTGCTTCAAATTTTCTTTCTTGTTTTTTGAAAGGTATTTTTGCCACATACAGAATACTAGGTTGACAGTTTTTTCCTTCAGCATTTTAAGTATGTCATTTTGTTGTCTTGGACTTCCCTTTGTTTATAAGAAGTCAGTTATCATTCTTATTTTTTCTCCTTTGAAAGTGATATGCCTTTTATTTTGGTTTCTTTTAGGAGTTTTCTTCATCTTTGTTTTCGAGTAGTTTGAGTACGATATGCTTGGATGTGGAATATTCTGTATTCATATTCTTCTTGTTTTCCTGAACATTTTTGTTCTGCTTGTTCATGTATGTCATCATTTTGGAAAATTTTCATCTATTATCTTTAAAAATATTCTTTCCCCCCAATTCTTGCTCAACTCAACTTTTGAAAAGCTGATTAGACATATGTTGTTGGACTATTTAGCGTTGTCCTAAGATTTTGGTTGCTATGTACTTTTTGATTTTTTTCTGTGTGTATTTTAGTATGGATAATTTCTGTTGATTTGCTTTGCTTTCAGGGATTCTTTATTTGGCTGTGCTCTGTCTGCTACTAAGCCAACCCACTGCATTCTGTATTTCCAATATTATATTTTTCAATTTTGAATTTTTTTGACATATCCCTTTAGTCGTTCTAATTTTTTTATGTCTGTTAAAATTTGCCATGTTAGTCAATTTTGCATTTCCTTTATCTAAATTTAAATAAACTAGTAATCATAGTAGTTATTTTAAAGTCTTTGTTCACTAATTGCAACATTCAGGTGAGATGTGGATCTGCTTTTATTGAATATTTTTCTTCTTGATTATGGGTCATGCTGTCTTGCTTCTTTGTATTTCTAGTAATTTTTGATTCTATGATGCTAGACATTGTAAATATATTGTAGAGAGAGTGGATTATGTTATTTTTCTCCACAGAGAGTTGATTTTTTTTCTGGGATGCAGTTTATTTGCCAGCAGATCACCTTGATCCTGTTGAGATTGGATTTAGCCTTTGCTGCGATGGGTCTATTTTGGTTTTGCCCTTAGCTTGAGGTCTTAGTCCTTACACCTAGTGTATGGATTTCAGGGACTCATTTTAATGTCTGTTTTTTCCCCTATAAACTCTTCCCTCTCACTGGCACAGAATTCTAACATCTCCCTACTACTATTCATCCTCTGTGATCTCTGTTCACATCTTAGTACCTCAATAGCTGTCATCTCTTAGACCTGTGGAGTGTTGCCATATACATACCATATTTAGGATTCAGCTAAGAACTCAAAGGAACTCTTTATGTGGATGCCTGTGCGTCCTTTTCTTTGGCTTCTTTCTCTCCATCTTTGCCCCACAAGTAACAGCCATCTTAGCATCCTGAACACTGATCTTTTGTTGTTTCACTACTAGAGACTGCTGTCATTTGCTTAGGCTCCACTTCATGATTCTTCGTTTGCAATTTGTCCTTAGGGAGCAAGTTAGGGTGAATGTGGTAGTTACTTCATTTTCTTGCCTTCTGTCAAGAATTTCATCCCCATTTTGCTCCCAAAGCTTGCAAATAGTCACCTTACATATTTTTTCCAGTATTACGGTTGTTTATGGTCAGAGGGTAAGTGAGATAACAGGTACTCTTTATACCTGAAATCAGAAGTCTGATTGCTTACTTTATAATTATTTGTTCTTAGCATTCCAACCAAGCTGAAGGACATATAGGTTCATGGATTAGGAGAGATGGAAAACCAAGAGAGTTAAACTCTCTTGGATCTCCTTATAGTTTTTGTCTGTAAGATTATGGGAGATACTTTGTGGACCATAAGTTCTTGGCACTAGAATCACTTGGGAAGATTCAAAGAAATACAGCTACTGTATTCTTACCCATAGAGAATCTGATCCAGATGGTCTGGGTGGAGCCCAGAATTTCTTTTCCTTAAACACTCTAGGTAATTGTGGTGCTCAGCTATGTTTGGGAAATACTGGATTTGATAATTTCCTTGGTCTTTTAAGGTGTAAAATACTATGATTGTGTGGCCTTGATGTTGAAGAATGCAAGTAATGATCTGAGAGATTGAGACATAGGATAGATAATTTTTGTCAAAGCAGAGGTTGGTTTTGCAGAGTAGAAGACAGAAAAAGACAAAAGCAAACCAAAGAGGAAAACAAATTTGGGTGTGTCCCTCCACTGGGAGTGTGACCTGCTAGGATTCAATTTCAGAAAACTGAGAAGCTAGAAAGTCAAGAGAGAGAGAAGTACTTGATGAACAGAGGGTGGAAGGCAGGGACAGAATTTTGATCAGTCAGTAATTTATGGAAAGCTTGTTTTTCACAGAGGCTTAAGAGTAGTTACCTGATAGGGGTTCTTTGCTGTCATTAAGCTTACACTCCTCTGGTGGCATAGACAGACTCTGAACTCACCTCATCCCACAGACATGACAAATTTACAACTACTTGTGGAATAATTACCCTTGAGAGAGAATTTAAAACAGCATAAAAAGAACCCCCACAACAAGGGACAGCACTGACTGATGTTGAAGAAGCAAAAATTCCTTTCCAGAGACGAAAAATATGCCTTCTAGCTATGGCACTTCACAGTCCACTGAGAGCAATTTTAAGGTATGAAGCCTTTCCTGGAGGAGTGGGTCATCTAAGCATGGAAGCTTTACCAGACTAATCAGCTTTTGGACTCAGCACAACTGAGACAAGAGTCATAATATCTGGCTTTGCTGGCTATTAACAACAATGGGGAAATACTCCAGGAAAGCTATAGGACATAAGGGGGGGAAAAGCCTGCTCTAAAAGGGCCCATACACAAATTCATTATTTTTGGAGAGCAACATAAAATCACAAGAAAGAATGGTACACAGTCATTTGGTGAAAAGAGAGTCTCTGCATAGGCTCTGGGTGTATCTTGGTGAGAAGTTAGACCTCCCCAGGCTGGGACCAACTACTCATGGACTGAGACATTGGTGGCAGCAGTATGTTAACCTAGTACAGCCATGGTGACACAGACACTGGCAGATGCCATTGGAGCTCTTCCCCTGGCCTGTTAACACAGGGGTCTGCCCCACTCACTAAAGCACAAATTTAATCCAGCTGAGCCACGGCAGGCAACCCACTCTAGGAACTTGCCCAGGCAACCCACTCTAGGAACTTGCCCCACCCAAGAGGAAGCCCTCAGGTAACTTGTGGGCCAGCATAGTCAGGATGCCTAGGACCTCTGCAGAAGGGCAAATGGGTTTGCCTCTATGGGGCAGGGCATGAATGAGTGGTGGGCCTGCATTGGTAGAGTGTGTGGGGTCTCTGCAGCAGGGCAACTGGACCCACTTCAGTGGGTTAGGGTGTGCACATAGTACAGGACTGTGTAATGGGGTGTGTGGGCCTATGGGCAGTGGAGTTTGTCAGCTGCAGCAGACTTGAGCCACATAGGGGATTGGCCCCACCTTCCACAGCCTGAAACAATTGGGTGTTCCAATGCCTGGGGCTGGTCATGCTCAGCTGCACTCCTGAGAAAGCTGACAACAGCCTTACAGGCCAGAGGCTACAGCAATTGTAAGCCCCTTAACCCAGCAACCAGTCACTCTGGAGGATACACACTTAAGAGAAAAACTGCAACAGGGATGTTCTATTAGACCTTGCAGCCACTGTGCTGGAGCTCCCCATGCCCAATAAAGTGAGCTAAAGGACCATAGTAGCCACATGCAGCTGAGCATTACAACCAACTGGCTGGGGGACAGCTTAGCTGGGCACCTCCAGCAAGAGCAACTTTGCCTCAATAGAAGGACACACATAATCCACACAGGGGACACTCCTGGAACATTTGGAACTGGTGACAAGAAGGAGGCACACTGCTGGGCCTCATAAGGCTTTCCTTACATAAAGCCATCTCTCCAAGATCAGGAGACATAGCTGATCTACCTAATACATAGATATAAGCACAGAGAAAGAGTCAAAATGAGGAGACAAAGGAATACACTCCAAAATAAGGGAATAGGACATATTCTCAAAAAAAGAACTAAACAAAACAGAGATCTACGTGACAATCTAACAATCTACTTGACAAAGAGTACAAACTAATAGTCATAAGCATGCTCACTGATCTTGGGAGAAGAAGGGATGAATTCAGTGAGAACTTCAACAGAGAACCAGAAAATATAAAAAAGAACAAATCAGAAACAAAGAATACAATAATGGAAATGAAAAATTCACTAGAGGGACTCAATAGCAGAGTAGATGATACAGAAGAACAGATCAGCAAGCTGGACAAAAAAACTAGAGGAAACCACTCAAGCTGAAAAGATAAAAGAAAAAAGAATTTAAAAGAATGAGGACAGTTCAGGGGGCGTCTAGGACAATATCCATATTATAGGTGTCCCAGAAGGAGAAGAGAGAGACAAAGGGGCAGAGAATCTATCTGAAGAAATAATAGCTGAAAACTTTCCTGACTTTAGAAAGGAAACAGACATCTAAGTACAGGAAACACAGAGAGCACCAAACAAGATGAACCCAAAGAAGCCCACACCAAAACACATTATAATTAAAATTTCAAAAATTAAAGATAAAGAGAAAATCCTAAAAACCACAAAAGAAAGCCAACAAGTTACATACAAAGGAAACCCATAATGCTATCAGTTGACTTCTCAGTGGAAACCTTACAGGCTAGAAGGGAGTGGCACAATATATTTAAGGTGCTGAAAGGTGAAAACCTACAGCCAATGGTCCTTTACTTGGTAAGGTTATCATTCAGAATAGAAGGAGAGATAAAGAGTTTCCCAGACAAGCAGAAACTAGAGTAGTTTATCACCAAGAAACCAGACTTACAAGCTATGTTAAACGGACTATTTAAGTGAAAGAAAGAAGATCACAAATAGGAATAAGAAAATTTTCAAAAACAAAACAATAAAATTACTGGTAAAGACAAATATACAGTTAAATTAGCAGATCAACAACCTATGAAGCTAATATAAAGGTCAAAAGACAAAAGCACTAAAATTATTTATTTCCGTGATAAGAGGGTAATGAATGCACACACACAAAAAGAGGTTAGATATCATATCAAAATCATAAAATGTGGAAAGAAGGGAGTAAAAGAGTAGAGCTTTTAGCAAGAGCTCAAACTTAAGAGACCATCAACTTAATATAGATTGCTATATATGTACGTTATTATATATGAACCTCATGGTAATCACAAAGCTGAAATGTAATGCTTCATGCAAGAGACACACTTCAAAGCAAAAGACACTCGGAAACTGAAATTGAAGGGATGGAAAAAGATGCACCATACAAATGACAATGGAAAGAAAGCGGGGGTAGCAATACCCATATCAGACAAAACAGACCTTAAAGCAAAAACTATAACAAGAGAAAAAGAAGGGCAGTACATAACGATAAAGGGAACAAGCCAACAAGAGGATATAACACTTGTAAATATCCATGAACTGAACATAGGAGCACCTAAATATATAAAGAATTTATTACCAGACATAAAAGGAGAAATAGATAGTAAGACAATAATAGTAGGGGACTTTAACACTCCACTTACACCAATAGATAGATTATCGAAACAGAAGATCAATAAGGAAACATTGACCTTAAATGACACATTACAGCAGATGAATTTAGTAGATATACACAGAACATTCAATCCAAAAACCACATATTACACATTGTTTTTGAATTCACATGGAATATTCTCCAGGATAGATCACATATTAGGCCACAAAATAAGTCTCAATAAATTTAAGAAGATTGAAATAATACCAAACATCTTTTCTGAGCACAAAGGTATGAAACTAGAAATCAACTACAGGAAGATAGTGGGAAAAGTGAAAAGTATGTGAAGATTAAAGAGAATGCTCCTGAAAACAATTGAGTCAATGAAGAAAGCAAAAGTGAAATAGAAAAGTATCTTGAGACAAATGAAAATGAAAATGCGACATGCCAAAATTTATGGACTACAATAAAAGTACAACAAAAGTGGTTCTAAGAGGGAAGTTTATAGCACTACAGCCCTACCTCAACAAACAAGAAAAATCTCAAATAAACAAACCAACAGTGAATCTAAAGGAACTGGAAAAAGAAGAACAAACAAAGCCCAAAATTAGTAGAAGGAAGGAAATAATAAAAATCAGACCAGAAATAAATGAAATAGAGACTGAAAAAACAATAGAAAAAATCAATGAAATAAGGAGTTAGTTCTCTGAAGAGATAAACAAAATTGATAAACCTTTAGCTAGACTTACTCAGAAAATGAAAGAAGGCTCAAATAAATAAAATCAGAAATGAAAGAAAAAAAATTACAACAGACACCTCAGAAATACAAGATTATAAGATAATACTATGAAAACTATATGCCAACAAATTGTATAATCTAGAAGAAATGGATAAATTCTTAGAATCATAGATCTTCCAAAACTTAATCAAGAAAACATAGAGAATTTGAATAGACCAATCACCAGTTAGAAGATTGAAACAGTAATCAAAAACCTCCCTGAAAATAAAAGTCTAGGACCAGATGTCTTCTCTGGTAAATTCTACCAAAGATTCAGAGGCTTAACACCTACACTTCTCAAACTCTTCCAAAAAACTGAAGAAGAGGGGAGGCTTCCTAATTCATTCTATGAAGCCAACATTACCCTGATACCAAAACCAGACAAGGACAACGCAAAAAAAGAAAATTACAGGCCAATGTCACTGATGAACATCGATGCAAAAGTCCTCAGCAAAATACTAGCAAATCGAATACAACAATATATTAAAAAGATCATACAGCATGAATAAGTGGGATTTGTTCCAGGGATGCAGGGATGGTTCAACATGCACAAATCAATCAATATGTTACACCATATTAACCAAATGAAGAATAAAAATCACCTGATCATCTCAATAGATGCAGAAAAAGCATTTGATCAGATATAACATCCGTTTATGATAAAAACTGAATAAAAAGGGTATGGAAGCAAAGTACCTCAAAATAATAAAAGCCATACATGACAAACCCACAGCTAATGTCATACTCAATGGAGAAAAATTGAAAGCTATCTCTTTAAGAACATGAACCAGACAAGGATCCTCACTTTCATTTACTCTTATTTAACATAGTATTGGAAGTCCTAGCCAGAGCTTTCAGGCAAGAAAAAGAAAAGGGAACAAATTGGAAAGGAAGAAGTGAAACTGTCATCTTAGCAGATGATATGATGTTATATATAGACAGCCCTAAAGAATACACAAAAAAACTGTTAGAAATAATGTATGGATACAGTAAAATTGCAGCATGGGAAATTAACATACAAAAATCAGTTGTGTTTCTATACACTAACCACAAATTAGCAGAAAGAGAAATTAAAGATGCAATCACAATTACAGTTCCAACAAAAAGAATAAAATCCCTAGAAATAATTTTAACCAAAGAGGTCAAAGACCTGTACACTGAAAACTATGAAACATTGTTCAAAGAAATTGAAGAAGACAAAGAAATGGAAAGATATTCTGTGCTCTTGGATTGGAAGAATTAACATAGCTAAAACGTCCGTACTTCTTAAAGCAATCTACAGATTCAGTACAGTCCCTATCAGGTACCAATGACATTTTTCATAGAAATAGAACAAAGAATCTTAAAATGTATATGGAACAACGAAAGACTCCGAAAAGCCAAAATAACACTGAAAAAAAGAACAAAGCTGAATGTATAACACTCCCTGATTTCAAAATATACTACAAATCTATAGTAATCAAAGCAGCATGGTACTGGCAGAAAAATAGACAGATCAATGGAACAGAATCTAGACCCCAGAAATAAATCTCCCACAACTGTGGACAGCTAATTACAGACACGAGAGCCAAGAACATAGAATGGAGAAAGCAAAGTCTTTTCAATAAATGGTGCTGGAAAACTGTACAGCCACATACAAAGGAATAAAAGTAGACCACTATCTTAAACAAAAATTAACTCAAAATGGATTAAAGACTTGAGTGTAAGACCTGAAACCATAAAACTTCTAGAAGAAAACATAAGCAGTACACTCTTCCACATGGGTCTTAGCAGCATATCATCAATACCATGACTGACGGGGCAAGGAAAACAATTGAAAAAATAAACAAATGGGACTACTTCAAGCTAAAAACTTCTGCACAGCAAAAGAAACCATCACCAAAACGAAAAGACAACCTAACAATTGGAGGAAGAAATTTGCAAACAATATATCTGATAAGGGGTTTATATCCAATATATATAAAGAATTCATACATCTCAAAAACAAAAAACAACCCAATTAAAATATGGGCAAAAGACTTTTTCCAAAGAAGATATACATGTGGCCAACAGGCATATGAAAAAATGTTAAACATCGCTAATTATTAGGAAAATGTGAATCAAAACTATGATGAGATATCACTTCACATCTGTCAGAATGGCTATAATTAACAAGACAAGGACTAACAAGTGTTGGAGAGGTTGTGGAGAGAAGGGATATCTCATATGCTGCTGGTGGGTGTACAAACTGGTGTAGCCACTATGGAAAAGAGTATGGAGATTCCTCAAAAAGTTAACAGTATAACTACCATATGATTCAGATATTCCACTGCTGGGTATTTATCCAAACAATATGAATACGTAAATGCATAAAGATAGATGCACCCCTATGTTATCTGCAGCATTATCACAATAGCCTAGACTTGGAAGCAACCTAGGTGCCCATCAAGGAATGAAAGGATAAAGAAGATGTGGCATATATACACAACGGCATACTAGTCAGCCATAAAAATGTTGAAACCTGGCCATTTATGACAAGATGGATGGACCTTGAGCGTATTATGCTAAGTGAAATAAGTCAGAGGAAGAAGTCAAATACCGTATGATCTCACTCATAAATAGAAGATAAAAACAACAACAAACCCATAGATACAGAGATGGATTGGTGTTTCCCAGAGGGGAAGGTGAGAAGGAGGGGGAAAGGGGTGCTTAGGCATATGTGACTGGTGATGGATTGTAATTAGTCTTTGGGTGGTGAACATGATGTAATGTACATAGAAATTGAAATGTAATGACCTAACTGAAATTTACATAATGTTATAAACCAATATTACTGCAACAACGAAAAAATAAGAGGAAAACTAAATAAACTTATACTCCATGAGAAGACAGGGGAAGGGAATTGGAGAAGTCTCCACTGTTATTTGAGCTGGAAGTAGAGCAATTAATTCCTGGAATGAACTGGAATATGAATACATTCTCCTAAATTATAATAGATGGCCCTTTGTGTTAATCTTTCCTTGATCTAACCACTTCTTTTGATTAAAGTCATGGCATATTTATGTTTTACTTTCCAAGATATTGTCAGATCCAATAGTCAAGAACACTGCTTTATGGACTTCAGTAGCTCTCATCAGGAGGAAGTTTAGTCTAGTGAATATGATTCAGGACCACAGAGTGAGACAGACCTAGGCATGTGGGCTCTGAAACATATTGTCTGTGTGAGCAATTTACCTTTAAATTGATATCATTATTATGAAGAATAAATAAGAATATATTTGTATAGTGTTTTGGATGTTGTCACCCAGCAGTCAGTATAAGGGAGTTTTGTTAGGTACATTTTTGGGTATTCCAGAAATGGAAATGATAACAATTTTTTTCACCATGGTTTTTCTAAGTACTGGATAAATGTATGTTGAAAGAATTGCCTCTAAAAGCCAAACAAGCAATATCAAAGGTATAAACAAACATATTTTCTTCCTTTGGGAAGTTTGTCTTTGAGGAAACAGTCTTGAGGGAGTCTCTGTCTTAATAATCAGGCCATTGAGACCCTCAATTCCAATAAAACACTTCAGTCTCCTGTTATCTACTGGTCACAAAAAGGAACTCTCTCCTTCTTTGTAGCTGGAGGGGATTTTGGGAAAATCATCATTTGGAAGTCACGTTGCTCTGTGCAGAAAGGGTTACAAGACAAATTAAAGATTCTGATCCTTTGCAATGAACTGGGAGGAGAGATTTCTGAGCTCACAGCTGTGTTTTTATTCACTACAGTCACTTTCCTTCCCAAGACAGTTGTGGACAAGAGACAGTAGAGTATAGCATTATGGCTCTGAACTAAAGGAAGGTTAGAGCCTGCCTGACCTGGTAAGTCATCTAACATAGTTGTTACAAGTGCAAACCCTGGGAGTCAGACTGCCTAAGTTTACCTTCTGGCTGAAAGTCAGTAGTTTTGGGGCTTTGGGCTAGTTTCTTAACTCAGTCCTCTTATTTGCATGATATGAATGATGATAATTTTGCCACATTGATCTTAGACACAGCCTTTCACAGTAACCACTTAAATAGGTGTTAGCTTAAAAAAATTATCGTTAAACCTAAATCCAGGTGAGCTATGAGATCTTTAGCAAAATATGACCTCACATTATTTAATTTTTTTTTGAGGAAGATTAGCCCTGATCTAACATCCACCTCCAATCCTCCTTTTGGCTAAGGAAGACTGGCCCTGGGCTAACATCTGTGCCCATCTTCCTATACTTTATATGTGGGTCCACGCCCAGGATCTGAACCCAGAGTATCCCTGGCCATGGAAATGAACTCCACGAACTTAACTGCTATGGCACAGGGCAGGCCCCATGACCTCACCTCCTTGATCTGACTGTAGAGACCCAGAGGTGGGAGCTCTGGGAAGTCTCAGAGTCTTCTCCCAGTCAGGACTGTCTCCAGGGAAGAGGTCCAGGTTTCAGCCCCTGAAGCAGAGGCAAGAGAGAGGAGGACATAGAAAATGTGCTGACAAAAATACAAAGACATCTACCTATTTTGGTATCTCTTTCTCTAGAAGAACGAGTTCTTATTCTGGATGCAAAGTTTAACCTCATATTGTTCTCTGGAAGTGAAAGCCACTTGGGCTGTGAAGATCCATCCATAGTAAATAGTAACAACCTTCCTACCATACCAAAATTCAAATTTCTATCTGTGGGTTTCATTCTCAAAAATTGGTGGTGGATAATGGGAGATGAGTGGCAGTGTTTATTTATTTCTAAGTCATTCTCTTTTCTTGTCACCACAGACTGCCCCTACCTTATTCCTCTCCAGAGGAGTATGACAGCCAAGAACTCTTCTGTGACAGAGTTTATCCTTGCAGGATTAACACACCATCCAGGACTCTAGATACCTCTATTCTTCCTGTCCCGAGGTTTCTACATGGTCACCATGGTGGCAAACCTGGCCTTGATAGCACTGATTGGTTTGAACTCCAATCTGCACACCCCCAAGTCCTTTTTCCTCTTCAACCTCTCCTTAATAGATTTCTGTTACTCAACTACCATCACACTCAAAATGCTGAAGAGCTTTGTCTCAAATCAGAACATTATCTTGCATGCAGGGTGTATGACTCAATTCTTTTTCATCAGCTTTTTTGTCATCTCTGAGTCCTTCATCTTGTCAGCAATGGCATATGATCACTATGTTGCCATCTGTAAACCACTGGTGTACACGGTCACCATGTCTCCTCAGGTCTGTTTACTCCTTTTGTTGGGTGTGTAGGTGATGGGGTTTTCAGGGTCTGTGGCCCATAGAGGAAATGTAGCAAGCCTGACCTTCTGTGCCAACAATATTGTCAATCACTTCATGTGTGATGTCTTTCCTCTCCTTGAGCTCTCCTGCAACAGCACTTATGTGAACGAGCTGGTGGTCTTCACAGTTGTTTCCATTAGCATTGGAATGTCCATTGTCACCATCTTCATCTCTTATGCTTTAATCCTCTCTAGACTTCTCCACATTCACTCCACTGAGGGAAAATCCAAAGCCTTCAGTAAGTGTAGCTCTCACGTAATTGTGGTCTCCATTTTCTTTGGTTCTGGGGCTTTCATGTGTCTCAAACCACCTTCTATTTTGCCCCTTGACCAAGAGGAAGTATCTTCCCTATTCTATACCATTGTGGTGCCTATATTAAACTCATTAATCTATAGTTTGAGGAACAAGGATGTCAAAGTTACCTTGAGGAAAATCTTGGGAAGAAATATATTTTCTTGAGAATTGAGTAGTATTTGAGAAAGAAGATCTAATGCTTTCTTTATTAGTTTGTGTGTTTTCAATGAGGGATACAAGTTCCAGGTTTTTTCTCTTGTACAGAGAGAGAATTTTAAGTTTTTATATTTGGATGAATTTTTACTGTAGGTCTACCTTTCATGTCCCCGACCCACCTTGAGTATTCCAATATTATTATATGTAAAGTTTTTCTACAATCATAGGTCATCTCTTGAATGGACCTTATAAAGCATTCTATCCAGCTCCTTATTTAATGGATGTTGAAGACTTGGACATACTACATATGTTATTCAGAGCTACACAACTACCTGATGCCATGACTAGGACTGGAATCCAGGTCCTTGAATTCCAATCTACTTTGCTTTCCTTTACATTATGTTTTCTTGCTTCATTGCTACCCACATAGATTTCATTTTGTAAGTACTATGTCTAGCATTTTAAAATCTGATTCTATTTATAGCACTATAACATAACTTCTCAATTAATAATTTTTGAATATCACATTTTTTTTTCAAGAGGATAGAAGGTGAAAAATTTTCTTAAATTGTCTTGGCTAAATGACTAGTGAAGTGTGTTAAGACTGTGGGGTGTAGGTGGCAAGTATGTAGGTCCCAATACCAGGTAAGGCATGGCAATTCTTGTGGTAATGTGTGGTACCCTGGGGACCCAGACTACTTAATTAGGACTTCTGTAAGTTTATGGGTTATAAAGATGTTGAGTGGAAAGTTCATACATTATTTCAAACTTAAGAAGTTCAGAATTAAAGCTTTCATCTAAGGGTTAGTTTGGGTCTTTTAGCTATGATGGAGAAATCTCTTATTCAAGATAATCACATAAGGGTCTATAAGTTCTAAAGGAGGAGTGAATAATTTGGGGGATCTAGTTAGTTATCAAGGCAGTACCAAGCAGCTAATTATTAGAGGGAGCAATTTCCATCAAAGTTTTAGGAAATGCAGTTGACACAGATCTTCTTACATAGGCCTATGTGGGAAAAGAATATTCACTTCAAGACTAGTTTAGGTAAAGAGAAGTATAGAGAGGCTGGCCCGGTGGTGTAGTGGTTAAGTGGGCACATTCTGCTTTGGAGGCTCGGGGTTCACCTGTTCAGATCCCGGGTGCAGACATGGTACCCCATGGCAAGCCATGCTGTGGTAGGCATCCCACATATAAAGTAGAGGAAGATGGGCAAGGGTATTAACTCAGGGCCAGTCTTCCTCAGAAAAAAGAGGAGTTTTGGCAGATGTTAGCTCAGGGCTGATCTTCTTCAGGAAAAAAAAAGAGAGAGAGAGAAGTATAGAATACATCAGAACACTGATCTCAAAGACTTATTAGTAAGTAATAAAGGAGTGCTTTGAAAAAGCACTACTATGTCAAGTGCTGAGGAGACACTGACTTACAAGCTTTTCTTTGGAAAGGTTCTCTTTTTTTGGGAAAGTGGGAAGATCAGACGAGTGTGTAGTTTACCCCTTTAGTATGACACAGATCAGAGGGGATGAAGTTTAAAACTAAGAGTGTCAGGGAGAAGATTTTGTTCTAGTCAGTATGAAACAGGGAAAGAGAACTGAGTTCAAAAGACCTGTGGGGTGTGTGTCAGGTGGGTGAGGTGAATAGGCCACGTTCAGTAGGTAGTAGAGGAAACGGCAATTTGTGAAGCATATAGTGGAGTTGGGTTTGTATCCTGGCTCAGTTGTTATTAGTTGTGTGGCTTTGAGAAATTGACTTAATGTCTCTAAGTATTAACTTAATTATTTTTAAGAGAGAGACAATAATCTTGACTTCATGGAGTTTTTGAGAAAATTAAATGCCAGGCACTTAACAAATCTTAGTTCCCTCTCTGCTGGAACTCCTTCATCCAGTTTTGGCACCTCCTCTAGCTATTGCCTGGTCTGAGGAAATCAATTCATCTTCCTGGGACTCTGCTTAGTCATTAGAAAATGCACTCATCTCTAACTTTCATTTAAAAATGTATTAAATATTATTAAAAATATTAAAATATATTTTGACTTAATAATACTTGGACTTGGTAAAATGTTAAATTATGTAAGTGGAGATTATACAGGAGAAATATGTCTTCATCACAGCTAGTCATCCCATTCCTGAAACCTCCTAGGAAGTAACAGTTGTTGCTAATTCCTTATGAATCCTTCCATATTTAAACATATATGTCTCTCTCACTCTCTGTGTATAAATATATGTACATCCCTACATTGTTTTAATGTAGTATGTAAGGGAATTTAAGAATGATTTTTTCAATGGCAACAGCTTAGAAGTGGATGGGACAGAGAACATTTCAGAGGTAAAAAGAAGAGGAGTCGATCACAGAAGAGGCATTGGAAAGGATATCAGCCTGAGTGAGAAGGGGAGGGAGAACAGCGGCATTCTTGGTGGGTTGCTAGCAGTTCAAACCCTGTAGCTACCGAGTTACATCTTTGTCTTCTGATATTCTGTCCTCACCCCATCGTTGCACATCTCCATCTCTGTTGATGCTGTGTTGAGGTTAGAGCCCTTGAGAGCTGGAAATGTCAAGATGGCAAGTATTTTCAATCCAGGACACAGCTCCAAACATGTTCATTGATCTATTTTAATAAATGAAGCACATGGTTTTTCTTTTTCCAATTCTTGAAGCAACTGCTATTTATTGTTGCAAATTTGGAACATAAAAAATGAATGAAGGAAAAACATTACCTATACTTCAATGTGGTAGTTTGCATTATTGGTCAAAATTTGTCACTCACCTAGCAGTATTATGCATCTATACTGTTGGCATGGTCTCACGCAAGTAGGGTATATTTTCTTGCTTCATTGATGGTCTGCTTGACCATTGGATCCATCCTGGCCAATAGGATATTAGCAGATATGATATAAGCGGGTTCATGGGATGTGTTCATGTCATCAGGCTTGAAATTTGTGCTTCAGCCATTGTCTAGAGAAGACCTTGTCCTAGGTAACTGCTGCTGTTTCCAACTGATTCTAATGATGAACATGTTGAACAGATCTGGAAACAAATATGGCGAGCTGTGCTCAGACAAGTTGAGCCACCACAATCAACTTGTAGACATATGAAGAACAAGTACTCATTGTTGTATGCCGATGAGATATTGTGAGGTTGTTATATAGCAATAGCTAACTGGTAACACTCCACCATTCAGAGATCAGGAAAGGAGAATCTCATCTGAAGTATAAAACTTTCTTCCAGTGGGATCATACTCTACATGCCATGCTATAAAATGTTTTCTATCCTATTATTACACGTGAGCTTTATTACTTGTCAATAAATATTTTTTTGAATTATACTTTTTCATGGATTTCATCACGTAGTTATACCATATTTTATTTAAGCTTTTCCAATTGTTGAAATTAAAATTGTGTCAACTCTCCAATGTTTTATTACTATACATAATTGTATGATTATCACTCTTTATTAAAATCTTTGTCTAGATTTCTGATTATTTTCTCAGGAGAGATTTCTATTTTATTTTCATTATTTTTCAATTCAAAATAGTTCCATTTTACCCTATAATTTATTCTTATTGAACCTATTTGTTACTTAGAAATGTGTTTAAGTTTTCTTTTCTCAGATATATTTTTGCTAAATTGACAGATGTATGAGAGCTCCAGCCCTCTGCATTCTCTTTGTTCTTTGGTTATCCTAACTGAGGTTAATTCTAACATTAACACCTCCAAATACTTTTTAATCTTTAGCTATTCCTTCATAGGTTTCTTCTATTCCTCCATGATTTTTCCCAAAATGATGATGAATTTTGTGACAGAAAAGAATATCATCATCTATGTGACATCAAAGACTCAGCTTTTCCATTCTGCTTGTCATTAGTGATCACTCCCATTTTGTACCACTAGCCTTTGGTCACTATGAGGCCATGACTACTCAGGACTATTCCCTGCTGATGGTTCATAAGCTATTCAGTTTACTAATGCTTTGGTCTAATCAGGGGACATGGACCAGCTGTCCTTTTGTGATAACAAAACTTTACTTGTGTAACATAGGCCCTCCACTCCAGGTCTCTGGATTCAGTATTTACAGTAGTCTCTCTTTATCCTTGTTATCATTTTCACAGTTTTGGTGACCTACAGTTAACCACAGTCTGAAAATATTAAATGGAAAATTACATAAATAAACAATTCATGTTTTAAATTTTGCACTGTTCTGAGTAGCAAGACAAAATCTCTTGTCATCATATTCCATCCCACCCAGGACATGAATAATCCCTTTGTCCAGGGTGTCAACACTGTATATGCTACCCTGTACCCACTTAGATATTTACTAGTTGTCTATGTTATCAGATCAACTATCATGGTATTACAGTGCTTGCATTCAAGTAACTCTTGTTTTACTTAATAACGGCCTGAAAACACAAGAGTAGTGATCCTGGTGATACGGACATGCCAAAGAGAAGCCATAAAGTGCTTCCTGTAAATGAAAAGGTGAAACTCCTTGACTTAATAAGGAATGAAAAAAATTGTATGTAGAAGTTGGTAAGATCTATGGTAATTTTTATTACAGTATATTGTTATACTTGTTCTATTTTATTATAGTTTATTATTGTTATTATTGTGGTACTTTATTATTAGTTATTGTTGCTATTCTCTTACTGTGCCTAATTTATAAATTAAAATTTACCCTAGGTAGTAATGTATAGGAGAAAACATAGTATATATAATGTTTGATACTATCCATACTTTCAGGCATCCACTGGGGGTCTTGGATTGTATCCCCTGTGGATAAGGGGGATGACTGTATATCACAAGCAGGTGGATCTGTAGTCATAGGGACTTGCATCATAGTACCCAATGTTACCATCTTCATCTTTCAGTTTCTTTCTCTTCATCATCCTTCATTCACTCAATGATGATGATAAGGCCACAGATACCAAAAATTCCTTTCTTTCCTTCTTTGGATTAGAGACATCCTTCAAATCTCCTCCTGGAACTAAAGGCTAAAGCAAATTACATACAGTCTCCTCCAGTGTCGGTCTAGTGATGAACTGTCTGGTCAAGATCTTGAGGAACCAGAGTGTCTAATTTGCTGTGATGAAATTTCTATGATTTTTCTCTTGATTTTGGGCAGTGATGGTTATTAGGATTCTTTTGGAATTCTTTTAAGACAATATTTGTCCTCTTAATCTTTTCTTGTGAAGTAGGGTGTATTTTAATCTTTCTACCAATTTCTAGATTCAGCTAAGTTCCAATCCTAGATATAGTCTGGTTATATTGTTGGCAGTTGGATGTCACATGCTCCAGAGCTACTTGCTGGAAGATGTTGTCTTTGTCTTTGCCTTTATGAACTAGAAATTGTCATGGCTTCTTCATACAACTTTTTCCAGAACCAAAGACCTGAGGAAGAGCATTTGATTGGCTGAGGTTGACTACCAGTAGACTCCAGGAGTTTGGGAAAGACATGCCTGGTCTTACTATCTAACAAGTGGGGAAATAACAACTCAAACTCAAACAAAGGCAGATACTCCAGGAAAACAAGGAAGTTCTGATGCTGGGAAGCCAAATATAGACAATACCTCCTTATCCTTCAGGTCACTGAATTTCACTTCCTCAGAGAGGCTGTCCCTCACCTTAGAAAGTCAGTTCAGTTTCTTTCATTTAATGCTTGAAGACAACCTTGTACTTCTAATTCTTCATAAGTAATAACATCTAGGACCTCTTTATAATAAATTTTGGGTGAGGGGTTTCACAGGTATATAAGAAGTTTAGTTCCACATCTATACACATGTGAGTGCAGTCTATGGCTGGGGAGTCACAGAGGAAAGGCTTTTCCTTTTTCTACCATAGTCAAGGCTGAGACCAGCCTGGATCTTCCCCATCTCACCATATGGGGTTATTCCTTTCTAGTTTATTCACCGTCAAGAATAGCCTGCTTTGGTCACAGGTTTATGAGGGGCATGGAGATGTTCAGTGGCCTCTAATCCCACACTCCTTCCTGCCTGGGTTCCAGGCTTTGCTTCTTGCCCCTCATGTGTACAAACCATGGCTCAAAGTCTCCAAGCATTGGCAGAAATTCCCAAGCTAAACATTGGATCCAACTCATCTATACGTATAGGTTTCTGCTTTTTTGTCTTTTTTTCACTCCTAAGTACTATTTTCAGATCAGCTAAAATAATCAATGGCTTAGCATTTTTATTATTAGTATTTTTATTCAACATTTTTCACTGTTCTAGCAGGAGGGTACTTTTTCCTGAACATCATAATGGCAATTGGCTAGAAATATCAATTTTACAAATTGATTTATTGGGAGATTTTTAGTTACTGACACAACCTTCTTATTCATTATTAATCTGTTCCGATTTTCTATTTATTCCCGATTCAGTTTTGCTAGGTCGTATTTTTCCAAGAATTATCCATCTCTTCTAAAGGGTTATCCAATGTGCTGCTGTGTAATTGTTCATAGTGAGTACAATGATCTTTTGTATTTCTGTGATACCAGTTGTAATGACTCCTCTTTTATTTCTGATTTTATTTGTCTCCTTTCTTTTTTCTTAGTATAGTTGAAGTTTTGTCAACTTTATCTTTTCAAAAATCAGATCTTAGTTTTGTTAATGTTTACTGTTGTTTTTCTGGTCTCCATTTCATTTATTTCTTCTCTGATCTTTGTTATTTTCTTCTTTCTCCCGACTTTATACTCAGTTTGTACTTCTTTTCTAGTTCATTGTGGTATGAGTTAGGTGGTTTATTTGGCATCTTTTTTTTCTTAATGTAGGTGTTTATAGCCAGAACCTTCCCTCTTGGTACTACTTTTGCTGCATCCATAAGTTTTAGTATGTTGTTTTTCCATATAATTTGTCTCAAGATACCTTTTGATTTCTCTCTTGATTTCTTTTCTGACCCGTTGGTTGTTCAGGAGCATGTTATTCAGTTTCCATGTACTCATGAAATTTCCAGCTTTCTTCCTGTTATTAATTTCTAGTTTCACAGAATTGTGGTCAAAAAAGATACTTAGTATAATTTCAATCTCCTTAAATTTACGTAGACTTGTTTTAAGATCTATGATACGATCTATCCTAGAGAATGTTCAGTGTGTACTTGAGAAAATGTGTGTTCTGTTACTGATGGAAGGAATGTTCTGTACACATCCGTTAGGTTCATTTGGTCTTAAGGGTAGTTCAAGTCCAATATTTCTTTATTGATTTTCTGTCTGGATGATCTATCCATTGTTGAAAGTAAGGTATGATAATCGCCTAATTATTTATTGTTGTATATTACTGTCTTCAGATCTGTTAGAATTGGTTGAATAAATTTAGGTGCTCTGTTGTTTTGTGCATGTATATATTTACATATTTATAATTGTTTTATCTTCTTGATGAATTGACCTCTTTATTATTATATAATGATCTTCTCTGTCTCATTACCATTTTTGGCTTAAAGTCTATTTTGTGTGATATAATGTCTGATATAAGTATAGCTCCCATTCCTCTCTTTTGGTTTCCATTTGCTTGAAATAATCCTTTTCTATCTGTCCACTTTGAGCCTATGTGTGTCCTTAAAGCTGAAGTGAGTCTCTTGTAGACAACATAAATTGGATCTTGTTTTCATGTCCATGCTGCCAATCCATACTTTTTGATTGGAGGACTTAATTAATTTACATGAAGAGTAATTATTGATAGTTAAGGACTTACTGATGCCATCTTATTAATTGTTTATTGGCTGTTTTGTACCTCCCTTTTTCCTTTCCCCTTCTCTTGATGTCATACTCTGTGAATTGATGATTTTTCCAAGAGATATGCTTTGATTCCATTCTCTTTATCTTTTGAGTATTTATTGCAGGTTTTTGCTTTGTAGTTACTATGAGGCTTACATAAATCATATTTTAGATATAACAGCTTATTTTATGCTGCTGCAAGTTAATGTCAGTTATAAACAAAACTCTACTCTTTTACTCTCCACTCTTTCATTCTCGATGTCACAATTTACCTCTTTTTATATTGTGTATTCATTAACAAATTATTTTAGCTACAATTATTTTCAATCCTTTTGTTCTTTAACCTTTAGACTAAAGTGGTTAAGACATATCACAGTTTTAAAGTATTCTGAAATTGACAATATACTTACATTTACAAGGGTGTTGTATATTTTCAAGTGACTAATTAGTGCCCTTTCATTGCAGGTGGAGTATTATTTTTAGCTCTTCTTGTAAGGCAGATCTAGTAGTGATGAACTCCATCAGCTTTTGTATAAGTCATTATCTTTTCTTCATATCTGAAGGACAACTTGACTTGATAGATTATTCTTGGTTGGCAGTTTTTTCTTCCATCACTTTGAATATATCGCCCTACTCTTTCTTGACTTGTAAGTTTTCTGCCGGGAAAGATGCTGATGGATTTATAGGGATTTCCTTATAAGTAATAGGCATTTTATTTTATCTTGCTGCTGTTAAGATTTTTCTCTGTCTTTGATTTTTGATGGTTTTATTATAATATGTGTTGAAGAAGATATCTTTCAGTTGAGTTTGTTTGGTACCTATAAGCTTCATAAACTTGAATAACCAAATCTCTATCCAGATTTGGGACATTCTGAGCATTATTTCTTTAAATAGCTTTCTGCCTTTTCTCCTTCTGGACTCCAGTAATTTGAAAATTGCTTCTTTAATTGGTATCCTATAGCCTGCACATGCTTCCTTCACTTTTTTCATGCTTTTTTCTTTATTCTCCTCTGACTGTGTAATTTCAATGTTCCTGTGTTCTAATTCACAGAACCTTTCTTCTACTTGAATCATTTTATGTTGCATTTTTAAATTTAATTCCTTGTGTTTTAGGTTCCAGGATTTCTGTTTGGCTCTTCTTTATCACTCTATCTTTTTTGAACTTCTCATGTTGTTCATGTTTTGTTTTGTTGATTTCATTGAATGTGTATGTTTTCTTGTAGCTCATTGAGGTTCCTTAAAACAGCTATTTTGAATTATTTATCAAGTAAATCAGAGAACTCCATGTTTTTGCAGTCAGTTTTGGAAGGTTATTGTGATATTTTAAGGGTGTCATGTTTACTTGGTCTTGCATTTTCCTTGAAGTTGAGCATTGCTGTCTCTGAATTTGCAGTAGAAGTCACCAACTCCAGTCATTGCCAACTGAAGATAGAAATAGCTTCTGTGCGCTCTGCTAGGGATTCTGAGGCTTTCTCAGACCTTTGATGGATATGCCTGCGCCACATTTCTGGCTCCCTCTGTGGCAGAGTTCTTAAGCTTCTATGCCTTCTCTTGACCCTGAAATTCACCAGATTGGGTCCTGATGGCTTTCCTTTTGTTTTCTCAAAGGTGGAACTAAAGCTCCAGTCTGTGATCTCACCAGGCCCACAGATTTGTGCTGGCTTTCTATTTGAGCTCACTAGCTTTCTGCCAAACTCACTCTCACCACTCTTGGAGTGCAAACAGAGCTTTCCAAATGGGGGGCTATTTGTTGGTGAGTAATGTGGAGCACTGTGGGTGACCATTGGCCAGTTTGTGGGGTCCACGGGTGAGGCAACTCCAGGGGCTTGTGGATAGGCTTCTTGATGCAGTCTGTGATGCAGTTACTAGGATCCAGGTCCCTTTAATGCCCTCTAAGAGTCTCATGTGATGCTTTCCCAGTCTCTTCTCACAGCCAGACATGGAGTCACCAATTCACTACTCTGAATGGAGGAAGAAAGAATGGGCCTTTTGACACTGTCCCATACAGTGAGGAATACAGGCGTTCACTCACTCTCTGTCATTTTCGCCTGTGGTAGAAATCACAAGATGAGAGGGCCTGACTTGGCACTGACTTGTACCACCTGGTGGAGGGGTGATAGAGATAATGAGAAATTGTTCTTTTTACCCTCTCCTGTGGGCCCAAATTCATATTATATTGCTCCAGCAGGATGCTGGAACTTCTCCACTGGTCACCTGAACTTACACAAAGTCTCACTCATCCATCAATTATTGTCTAAGACAGTGTTCTCCAGGGGCTCCTGGACTGTGACTGAGAGGTGACAGAACACGTTCACAAGCCACTTCAATTTCCACAGCAGGAACTGAGGCCTGTGTGCCTATTATCCTTTGTATATGTGGGCGAGACTCTTTCCAGGTTCCTTGTCTTATAGGGTTGTATCTCATAGCTCCCACAAAGACTCTTTTGTTCATGAATGGATGCCAAATTGTTGTTGTTGAGGGGTACATCAAATGAGGGACATCTTATTCAGCTATATTGCTGACATCACTTCTCTTAGGATATTTTTTATGCTATGTGAAGCTGTAATAGAAGAGCAAATAAGGTAACAGATCCAAAAATAAACTAAGGAATCCGTTGAAATTTAGAAGTAGAAGTTGAATTTCATGGTGCAGGTTGATGATTGGATCAAGTGATCAGACTCTATCTTGGAGATTTCCCTATTCCTTTCCTGAGTCTTTTCTTTGATGTTAACTATCCAGCATGCAGGCCTCAGAGGGCCTCTTCTTTCCCCCTACAGTGGACAAACGACCATAAAGTTGCTTCTTTGTGGTGAAAATTGAGATAAAGCCAGAGGGTTCAAACATAGCTGTCCTAAAGGCTGCAAGATGAAAAGAATAAAATAAATGTGGAGTGTTTCTGCAGAATATGTCTTATGAGATGTTGAATCATTGTCAGCTTGTGGAGTCCCACAGATTTACCATCCTCCAGCCAATGTAGCAGAGGACATCTGTATTAACCATGTCTTTTATTTTCTGTACTCTGATGCTTTGACACCTGGGGCTTTGCTGATCTTGAAGGTCCCAATTCTCTCAGCGTTGTCCAATTCATAGAAACAGCAAACAGCTTACCTGTGAGCATGGCTTTCAAATGCAAACCAACAAATCCAGGGCCCATAGCCCCAGTAATACCTTTCATCGATTGCTCAAACTCTGTGCCACTATGTACCTCCTCTAATCATCCCAGAGTCAGGTTCCAGACTACTGGGGATAGCATCTATGCCCCAGAGCAAGAAGAAATTATTCAAACAAGCCTATCCTAAGCCTGCTTACTCTGCCTCCCTTATTGTCAACATTGTCAATGCAGTACTTTGGTTACAAGTGATGAACCTATTGACAAATCAATATCACCCAAAGTCCATGGTTTACATTAGAGCTCACTCATGATGTTGTCATTTCACAGGTTTGGACAAATGAATAATGATGTGTATCCATCATTATAGTGTCATACAGAGTAGTTTCAGCACCCTAAAATCCTCTGTACTCCACCTATGCACCAGCTTCCTCTCTGCAAACTTCTAGCAACCACTAACCTCTCTACTGTCTCCATATTTTTGCCTTTTCCAGGTTGTAATAAAGTTAGAATCATACAGTATGCAGACTTTTCAGATTGGCTTCTTTCACTTAATAATATACATTTGTTTCCTCCATGTGTTTTCATGACTTGATAGATCATTTTTCTTTAGCACTTCATAATACTCCATTCCCTGGATGTACCACAGTTTATTCATTCATCAACTGAGGGATATTTTAGTTGCTTCAATGTATGGCAATTATGACTACAGCTGCTATAAACACTCATGTGAAATTTTTTGTGTGGACATAGGTTTCAAGTTCTTTGGGTAAATACCACAGAGTACAATTGCTCGACCATATGGTAAGAGTATGTTTAGTATTACAAGAGTCTGCCAATCTGTCTTCCAAAGTCACTGTACCATTTTCCATTCTCATCAGCAGGGAATACAAGTTCCTGTTTCTCTACATTCTCCCTAGCATATGGTGTTGTCAACGTTCTTGATTTTGATCATTCTAATACGTGTGTAGTGTTATCTCATTATTGTTTAACTTTGCACTTCCCTGATGACAAATGATGTGGGACATCTTCTCATATGCTTCTTTTCCATCTATATATGTTCTTTGGTGAGGTGTCAGTTAAGGTTTTTGGCTCATTCTTAAATTAAGTTGTTCTTTTTCTTATTGTTCAGTTTTAAGAGTTTGTGTATTTTGGATAACAGTCCTTTATCAGATACGTCTCTTGCAAATATTTTCTCACAAACTACCCTTTCAATGGTGGTCATCTTCTGATCTGTTTTCTTTACCATACCTAAATAATAATAAAATCTATGCTTTAAAACATCATTCTCTGTTCTCACCTACAAGATCCCATTTGGTCTTGTCTAGTTCTCAAAGTCAAGACTGAGAAAGGAAAGCCAGGTCCCCTCCTTTTTTCTATTTGGGCTCTTCTTACAGGGTTGATTTCCTTTATGAGGATCCACTTATCTCTTTTTTGAATGACACAGGCTACACTTTCACTGTGCAGAAGAACCCAGTGGGGCATCTCCTTGTCTTTGCAGTAAATGAAGGAGTCATAGATGGATTAAAGTCAGACTGATTACAAACCCTATGTATGTTTTCACTGTTCTATGCTGTTGCAAGATTTACATTTCTCTGAGAATCAAGTTTAAATTTTAGCCTGGAAGCAACCTAGTTTTGTAAGCATAAATTTCCACTTGTTATAATTTAAGCATTAAAGAGAACATGATTTTTGGATCAGTCTAAATATGTTTTTGTATCTCTGTTCTGCCTGTTATTAACATGCAATCTTGATATAAGGATTTTCATTTTTGTTAACTTTTGTTTAATTATTTTTGAAATGCAAACAACTGCTTGCATCAAGTGATTATGAATATAAATTTCATGGAGCCAGGCACGCTATTTCCCTTTTTCATTTTCCTCTCTCCTTATTTGAGAAAAATATTTCATATGCTATGATACTATTTTTTGGGTTTACTCATAAGAAGGACAAAAAAGAAACCATTCCATGAGTTTCTTAATACCTTCAGGCTGAGGTAGGTAATATATTAATAGTTGAAGGAACTGAAGCTCCAAGATAGTACTTCTCAATCTATTGTAAATGTGTCATAAAATTTATTTAAATTTTAAATGGTGCTCTTTGTCATTCTATTTAGATGACTACGTTTTGCAAATCTTCTCTCCCTAGTCAATCTGTCAATAAATGTGAAGTTGAATTTAAGAGTTTGAACCAGAGAGACTCTAGACTATGATCAACAAGCCCATCATAAGGATGGGTCAATTCTTTACCGAAAAGAGGGTGATCAAATTTAGGAGTGTGTAGTAAGTGGTGAGATCAGCAGACTCAACTGCTGAATTGTATGAATGATAATCATCCACCTTGACCCCCCAAAATTACAAGATTGTGGGGCTCTTTTCTGATGAAATTGGCCTGCTTAAGAAAAAAGAATTACAGATACTGTTGGATGTTTGGCCCCTAATAAAGTGACACTCATGCATCACTCTTTCCCTACAGTGAAGTCTGCTAGCTGATAAGCCCGGACAAATTACAGTGAGTGTTCAATCAACTTGTTACTGACTGTCTCTTAAATAATGAGGATAGCCAAGGATCACCAGCCATTTGAGGGATGATTGCAGATTTAAAGTAAATAGAAAAACATACTCAGGAAAAAAGAATGTTATGTGGCAGTTTTCCTCTCACTTTGTTCAGTGAAGTGTCCTGTGTCTGCTGTAATGTGAGAAGGCAGAGAAGGAGAAGTGCTGTTTTTTTTTTATCAACCAGACTCATCATGATTGCAATGGGCCAAGGAGTTCTTATAGCAGCTGTCCATGTAGGCAGCCTGCTGGGCACAGATATTAAAGAAACAGATGCTGGCACAGAAATACAGCATTGAGGCATTCCTGAACTAGAACAGAGGCGCAAGAGTTGCTTTGGGAGCAACCATCGCGGAGTCTCTAGAGGATACTTTACCTATTTATCTACTCTCTTGATTTTCTTCATCTGTTCTCCTCTCATGTCTCTGCTTTCTGGGTTGGAACCTACTGTGCCATAATATCATAGTACAGAGCATGACAGTGGCCAGTACTTTGCTTTTTGTCCTACACCAGCCAAATGTTCTGACTCAGTCTTGCAGTAGATCTTCCCTCTTAAAGTTTCTCCTGGATTCACCTGAAGGCCAAGAGTGACTTGTCTCTGTTGCCCTTGCATTTTGGCACCAGTGTGCGTACAATTTGATGACTCTTTTCCTAGTGTAACTGACAGTTTTAGAGTGTTTCCTGCCTGGATTTCTGAAACAGAGGAAAGGTGGGGGAATGATGTTGTAGGAAAGAGTTATGTCTTGAAGAAGAGCTACGGGCTTTTCATTGTCATCCTTTAGAAAGAGACAGGAGAGAAGCAACACTTGCTCCATCTGTGGTTGAAAAAGTAGGCTGTGGGGAGTTCAGGAACCATATTTGGGAAGTGTAGTAAGCCAATAGTACAGACAGAGTAGAGAATATATATATATTTGTGTGACTTGGGTTTGTGCAGAGAAACCAAAGAAAGTGGAGAAAAAGGAAAGTAGAAATGACAATTATCCAGCACCTAATGTGACAGACAGGCATTGTTATGCACTTAACCTAGGTGATGAAATCAACATCTCTGGGTGTGGGAGTAAAGAAACAACAAGAGCAAAAGTAGATAAGTGGGTCTACATAAAACTTTAAAACTCTTGTGCATAAAGGGACACCATTGAGTGAAAAAGAACCTGGGAATAAGAGAAAATATTTGCAAATCGTATATCTTATAAGGGGTTAATATCCATAATGTACAAAGAACTTCTATAACTCAATGAAGAAAAATGAACGTGATTAAAAAATGGGCAAGGGACCCTGCTATAGACTGAATGTTTGGGTCACCCCAAATTTGTACGTTGAAACCTACTCCATAATGTGATGGTATTTGGAGGTGGGGCTTTTGGGAGGTGATTGGACCATGGGGGCAGAGCCAACATAAATGAGATCAGTGCCCTTATAAAAGAGATCCCAGACAGCTTTCTCATCCCTTTTGCCATGTGAGCTTATACTGAGAAGAAGGCAATCTCTGAACTAGAATCAGGACCTCATCATATACTGACTACCAGTGCCTTGATCTTGTAGTTCCTAGCTTCCAGAACTAAGAAATAAACTTCTAGTTTTTATAAGGCATCCGATCTATGGTATTTTCTTCAAGCACCTCAATGGACTAAGGGAGACTTGAATAGATAGTTCTCCAAAGATGATATACAAATAATATACAGATACAAGCATATGAAAAGATGGTCAACATCACTAATCATCAGGAAATGCAAGTCAAAACCACAATGAAATATCACCTCATATCCTTTAGGATGGTTACTCTCAAAAAAAACAGAAAACAACATGTGTTGGTGAGGATGCAGAGAAATGGGAACACTTGGGCACAATTGGTGGGTTTTTAAAATGGAAAACATGGAGGTGCCTCAAAAAATTAAAAATAGAACTATTGTATGACCCAGCAATCACATTTGTGTTATTTATTTGTTTATTAATTTTTGTATTTATTTATTTTTAAAAAATATTTATTGAGGTCACATCAGTTTATAAAACTTTGTGAATTTCATATATACATCATTATATTTTGGCTTCTGTATGGACTGCATTGTGTTCACCACAAAAAGTCTACTTTTTATGCATCACCATATGTACGTGCCCCTTTATCCCTGTCATCCTCCCTCCATCCCTTTCCCCTCTGGTAACAATCAATCTGTTCTCCTTATCTGTATGTCTATCTTTCACATATGGGTAAAATCATGTGGTATTTGTCTTTCTCTGTCTGACTTATTTCACTTAGCATAATACCCTCAGGGTTCATTCATGTTGTCATAAATGGCACAATTTTGTCCTTTTATGGCTGAATAGTATTCCATCTTAGTAGTCCACTCCACATCTTTATCCATTCATCCATTGGTGGATACTTGGACTACTTCCAAGTCTTGCTGTTGTGAGGAATCCTGCAATGAACATACGGGTGCTTATATCTTTTCCAGTTTGTGGTTTCATGTTCTTTGGATAAATACTCAGAAGTGGAATAACTAGATCATGTGATATCTCTATTTTTAATTTTTTGACCAACCTACATACTGTTTTCCATAGTGGCTGCACTATTTTACATTCCTACCAGCGGTGTATGAGGGTTTCCTTTTATCCAAGGCCTGACTTCCCACTTCCTCCAGGGAAGTTTTTTTTAAAGAGGTATAGAGTTTCTCATTTGCAAGATGAATAATTTCTGGATATCTGTTTCAAAACAATGTGAAAATGCTTAACATTACTGAACTGTACATTTTAAAATGATTAAGATGGTAAATTTTATTTTTTTACCACAATAAAAATAAATAAAAAATGAAACTAATAAAGTGTTAAATAAAATATATTTCTACCTTTTCCTTTGACAAATTACTTCACAACTCTGGAAGGCCAGATTCAAATTCAGAATCCTGAGAATCCATGCCAAAATGTGGTAGCAGAGCAAGAGCCACCCTGGGCCACAGTTTGCTCCTTCCACTTTCCACTCTCATATTTGTCCCAGAATGTCAAGGGCTTACACATTCACAAGTATGAATACCTTCAGTCCACTGACCCAACTGCCATCCACATTCATTGGCATATAGCTTCTTCTTGGCCATCCCTTTGAGTGAATAACCCAAGAGTCTGTTCTGCTGTTGGAAGGCCGGAACCAGAGAAGAGGCTTGCACAGGCCCTGGGAGCAGGAGTCTTGCTCCAGGCCAAAATCTATGTGTGATCTTTCTGGCCTGACCATAGGCAATTACAAAGTCTGTTCCTGGAAGGTCTAACAGGATAAAGGTCCAGTGGTTCTAGCCTATGTGGAAAAAGAAAATACTTAACTCCAGCCCACTTTAGCCATTCTTTGCAGGCTTAGATAAGTTCATTGGCCAATTCTACCAGGTTTTTAAGGAATAAAATATACCAAATCTCTATAATTTCTCTTGGATGGGGCAGAGGGAATATCCTAGCTGATTCACTGTGGTCAGCATTACCCTAATACTAAAAGCAGGAAAAGACAATACAAGAAAAAAAGAACCCTACACAACCTTTTCTCTTATGAACAGAAATTCAAAAATCCACAGCAAAATATTAGCAAATAGAACCAAAAATTACATAAAAGAATTATACAACACCATGACTAAGGGAATTTCTCCCAGTTATGAAGGCTGGTTTAAAATTCAAAATTGAATTAGGAATTCTGATTCAAGATGGTGATGTAGAAAGGTCCTGATCTTACTTCCTTTCACAGACACGTTGAATCTACAGCTTCCTATGGAATAATTTCCTCAGAATAAACCCCCTGAAACTAACTGAACAACTCCTACACATTGAAATAATGAGAAAAATAAACTATTAAAATGGGTAGGAGAGGCTAAGACACAACCTCACATCCCAAAACTTCCCCCTTGATGGAAACCAACAATTGGAGGGAGCTCAAGATCCTGGTCTTCTCTTTGAGGAGTAAAGGGTTTGAACCTCACATTGGGCAGCCCATATTGTAGACCTGCACTTGAGAGATGAGCCATCAAAACGTGTAGCTTTGAAAGCCAATGAAGCTTGCCTCCACAAGACCCACAAGATTATAGCAAACAGAGAAACAGTTCTTAAAAGGCTTGTGTGCTCAAACTCATCCATCCCAGAGCAGAGCACAGAGCCAACCAGCTGAAGAGCACCCAGACTTTCTGTGAAAAAGCCTATTTGCTTGTCTTAAATCATCAGCCTGAGTGGCAGGCATCTAATTAACACACATCTAAGGGCATATTGAAATACTCTCTGGAGATGGAGCTAGTGGGAGCCATCTTTGTGCTCTCCTACTGACTCAGTTCAGCTTGCTGGTATCTCCCAGAAAAGAGGTTTGCTCCTTGCATGCCTCCCTGATTGCCGCAAATGCCACTCAGGGGACACTTCTAGATTGCCTGGCTCTGGTGACCAGCAAGGTTTGTACTTGTGGATCTCACAGAACTCTAACCAATGGAAAATGTGCTCTTAACCAGCTTCCACCCCCAGGCCACAGCAAGAAGCAACAGCTGAAGTGCCCTCTCTTTCTGTGAAAGATGGCTATTATCTTATCTTCATAGCTTCAGCCTGAGTGTCAGGCTTCTAATTAAACACACTTCTAAGGGCCAACTTTAGTCCTCTCCAGAAACATTGAAGGGCAAGTGCTATCTTTACATTCTCCCTCTGCTGCTCTGCAGAACAGCAGTATCTCCCAGAGAAGAGGTAGTACATGTGTCTGGTGCCCAAGTTTTTACATCAGATGCTCCAGGTTTTGTGGCTGCTGCACAGGTGATGCCCCTTGATTACTTAGTTCTGGGGTCCAGCAGGACTTGAGTTCATGGGTCCCATGGAACTGCAAGAAGTGGAGAAATAGCTTGTGTTCTGCTACCATCTCTTGGCCATAGTGCACACAACAGACTAAAAGACATCCCCAGTCTTTCTGTGAAAGAGGCTTATTTGCTTGTCTTGGAGCTTCAACCTGAGGACCAGGCTTCTGTTTTGGCACAGAAATAGAGACCTAATTAAATGCCTTCAAGGATGGAGGCAGGTGGATGTCATTTTGTGTTCTTATTCTGCCTCACTCCAGGTAAGCAGTATCTCCTGGAAAGGAGTTTGTGCACTCATTTGGTGCACCCATTTTTGTGGATGTCCCCCAAAGACACCTCTAGATTGCCTGGCTCTGATGACCAATGAACTTACACTTGCGTTATGCAGTCTCACAGGCGTGTATGTATTTGCACACTTCAAAATCTGCTGCCTGAGAGTCTGGATTCCAATCAGCCTGAATCTAGATGCTGACAGTACCTTTAGGACACTGACAGATCTTAGTACACCCTTAAATATTGAGAACCACTAAAAAGAATCACAAAGGTTTGAAAGACAACAAAGAACTAGGGCAGAGTTGAGTGATAAGTTTCATCTCCTATACCAAGCCACTCCTTCAATGCTGGGAGAGATAGTTGTTTTATCTAATACATATAAACAAACAGAGAGAGTCAAGGAAAATGAAGAAAGAGAAAAAATATGTTACATATGGAAGAACAAGGTAAAACCACAGAAACAGTCCTTAATGAAACAAAGATAAGTAATTTACCTGATAAAGAATTCAAAATAACAGTCATAACGATGCTCACTGAACTTGGGAGAAGAATGGATGAATACAGTGAAAACTTCAACAAAGAGATAGAAAACATAAGAACGCATTAAAAAGGAGTCACTTTTTATGACTGAGGAATATAATAACTAAACTTAAAAATACACTAGAGATAGTCAACAACTGACTAGATGAATCAGAAGAATGGATCAGTGAACTTGAAGACACACAGAGGAACTCACTGAATCAGAGCATCAAAAAGAAAAAAAAGTGAAGATAACTTAAGGTTTTTATGGGACAAGATCAAGTGGACTAACGTTCGCATTACAGGCTCCCAGAAGGAGAAGAGAGGGAGAAAGGGCCAGCAAAATTTTCTGAAGAAATAATGGCTGAAAACTTTCTTAACCTTGGAAAGAAAATGGACATTCAGATACAAGAAGCTCAGTGGTTCCCAAATAAGATGAACCCAAGGGACTCACACCAAAATGAATTATAATTAAAGTGTCAAAAGTTAGATAAGGAGAAAATCATAAAAGCAGCAAGAGAAAAACAACTTGTTACATACAAGGGAACCCCCCATAAGACTATCAAAGTTGTTTTCAGCAGAAACATTGCAGGCCAGATGGGAGTGGAAAGACATATTCAAAGTGCCGAAAGAAAAAAAGCATCCAACCAAGAATACTCTACTTGGCAAAATTGTCATTCAGAATTGAAGAAGAGAATAAGTACTTTTAAGACAAGCAAAAGTTAAAGGAATTGGCCACCACTAGACTGGCCTTCCAAGAAATTTTAAAGAGGCTTTTTTAAGCTTAAAAAACAGGACACTAATTAGTCATAGAAAATTATTTGAAAGTATAAGTCTTGATGTAAAGTAAATATACATTAAAAATCAGAATAATCTAATGTTGTAAAGTAGTGAGTCAATCACCTAAAAGTCTAGTACAAAGGTTAAAAGACAAAAGTACTTAAAATTGCCATAATACAATAAGTTTTTAATGGACACAAGGTAAAAAGATTTAAACTGTGACATCAAAAAATAAAGCATGTGGGGCCTGGACTGGTGGTGTAGTGGTTAAGTTTACATGCTCCACTTTGGCAGCCTGGGGTTTGTAGGTTCAAATCCCAGGTGCAGATCTAGCATCACATGTCAAACCACATAGTGGCAGCATCCCACATAAATTACAGGAAGATTGGCACAGATGTTAGCTCTTCAACAATCTTCCTTAAGCAAAAGAGGAAGATTGGCAACAGAGGTTAGCTGAGGGCCAATCTTCCTCACACATCAAAAAAACCCTGAAAATAAATAAATAAAAATAGATTACCATGGGTGAGAGTAAAAATGTAGAGATTTAGAATGTGTTCAAACTTAAGTTGTCAATTTAAAATAGACTTTTATGAATAGGAGGTTTTTTTAAATGTAAGCCTCATGGTAACCACAAAGCAAAAACCTACACTGGATACATAACTGTTAAAGGGAAAGGAATCTGAGCATACCACTATAGAACATGATCAAATCACAAAGGAAGAGAGGAAAAGAAGAGAAAGGAACAGTGGAAATACAAGACAGCTAGACAGAAATTTTAAAAATGGCCATAAGAATGTCTTTCAATAATTATGTTAGACATAAATGGACTAAATCCTCCAATCAAAAGACATAGAGTGACTGAATGGATAAAAAACAAGAGTCCTCTTGGGGCCGGCCCGGTGGCGCAGTGGTTAAGTTCGCATGTTCCGCTTCTCAGTGGCCTGCGGTTCGCCGGTTCAGATCCCGGTGCGGACATGGCACCACTTGGCATGCCATGCTGTGGTAGGCATCCCACATATAAAGTAGAGGAAGATGGGCACGATGTTAGCTCAGGGCCAGGCTTCCTCAACAAAAAGAGGAGGACCTACAGTAGTTAGCTCAGGGCTAATCTTCCTCAAAAAAAAAAAACAAAAACAAACAAGAGTCCTCTATATGCTGCCTACCAAAGCCTCACTTCAGATGTAAGGTCACACACAAACTGAAAGCAGAGAAATGGAAAAAGACATTCCATGCAAAAGGAAACCAAAAGAACGCTGGGGTAGCTATCCTTAAAGCAGATAAACAGGCTTTAAGACAAAGACTGTAACAAGAGACAAAGAAGACCATTACATAATGATAAAGGACTCAATCCAAAATGAGGATATAACATTTATAAATATTTATACACCTAAAATAGGAGCACTTAAATTACATAAAAGAAATATTGACAGATAAAAAGGGAGAAATGGAGAGCAATACAATAATAGTAGGGGACTTTAATACCCCATTTTCACCAAGGAGCAGATCATCTAGCCAAAAAAATCATTAAGGAAACATTGGCTTAAACAACATGTTAACTAGATGGAGTTAAAAGACATGTACCAAAGATTCCAAACAAATTAAAAGAATTCACTTTCTTCTCCAACACATATAGTACATTCTCATAGATCATCTGATAGGCCACAAAACATGTCTTAATAAATTTAAGAAGATTGAAATCATATCAAGTATATATGCTGGCCTCAATAGTATGAAACTAGAGATCAATTGCAAGGGGAAAACTGGAAAATTGACAAATATGTGGAAATTAAACAACATGTTACTGAACAACCAATGGGTGAAAGAAGAAATCAAAAGAGAAATAAAAAAATACTTCAAGCCAAATGAAAAAGGAAGTACAACACACCATAACTTATGGGGAGCAGCAAAACCAGTTCCAAATAGCAAGTTCATAGCAATAACTGCCTATATCAAGAAACAAGAAAGATTTCAAATATACAATCTAACTCTGCAGCTCAAAGAATAACAATAAAAAGGAACAAACAAAGCCTAAAGTGAGCAGAGGAAGGAAATAACAAGTATCAGAGTGGAAATAAATGAAATAGAGACCAAGAAGACATTAGAAAAGATCAATGAAACTTAGAGCTGTTTCCTTGAAAAGATAAATAACACTGACAAAACTTTAGCTAGACTCACCAAGAGAAAAAGAGAGAGCACTCAAATAAATAAAATCAGAAGTGAAAGAAAAGACATTACAACTGATACCACAGAAATACCAAGAATCCTAAGAGACTATTATGAACAATTATACATCAAAAACTTAGACAATCCAGAAGAAATGGATAAAGTCCTAGAAACATAAAACCTCCCAAGGCGGAATCATAAAGAGACAGAAAATCTGAGCAGATTGTTTAATAATAGGGATATTGAATCAGTAATCAAAAACCTCCCAACACACAGAAGTCCAAAACCAGGTGGCTTCACTGGTGAAGTCTACCAAACATTCAAAGAAGAGTTAGTAGCAATCTTCCTCAAAGTCTTCCAGAGAAAAAAGAGGAAGGAAAACTTCCAAACTCACTTTATGATGCCAGGATTACCCTGACAACAAAGCCAGATAAGGAGGCTATAAGAAAAGAAAATTAAAGGCCAACATTCCTGATGAACATAGACAAAAAAATCCTCAACAAATATTAGCCAACTGAATTCAAAAGCACTATAAAAGGATTATAAATCATAATCAAGTAGCACTATTCCAGAGATACTATGATGGTTCAACATGGATAAATCAATCAATGTGAAACACAACACTAAAAAAATGAAGGATAAAAATCATATAATCATCTCAGTAAATGTAGAAAAAGCATTTTATAAAATTCCACACCCATTTATGATAAAAACTCTCAACAAAGTGAGTACCTCAACATAAGTAAGGCATATATGACAAGCACATAGCTAACATCATACTCAATGGTGAAAAGCTGAATGCTTTTCCTGTAAGATTAGGAATAAGGCAAGGATGTTCACTCTTACCACTTTTATTCAACATAGTATTGGGAGTCCTTAGTCAGTAATTAGGAAGGAAAATGAAATAAAATGCATCAACACTAGAAAGAAAGAAATGAAATTGTCATTTATGTAGATGACGTGATCATATATGTAGAAAATCTTAAAAATTCCATCATAAAACTGTTAGAATTAATAAATGAATTCAGTAGATTTGCAGGATACAAAATTACTGTACAAAAATCTTTGCATTTATATACACTAATAACAAACTTCAGAGTGAGAAATTAAGAAAACAATCCCCTTTAAAACAGCATCAAAAAGAATAAAATGCCTGGGAAAAAATTTAACTAACTGATGAATGACTTGAACACTGAAAATAATAAGACACTGTGAAAGGAACTGAAAAAGACACAAATAGGCTGAAAGATATTCTTTGCTCATGGATTGGAAGAATTAATATACTTATCTTACTCTTTTTTTAATTGTGATCATAATAGTTTATAACATTGTGGAATTTCAGTTGCACATTATTTGTCGGATGCCATATTAATGTACCCTTTCACCCCTCGTGCCCACCCTACAGCCCCCTCTCCCTGGTAACCATTAAATTATTCTCTTTGTCAGTATGTTTGTTTATCTTCCACAAATGAGTAAAATTGCATGGTGTTTGTCTTTGTCTGATGTACTTCACTTAACATAATACCCTCAAGGTCCATCTGTATGGTACTAATGGGACAATTTTGTCTTTTTTATGGCTGAATAGTATTCCATTGTACATATATACCACATCTTCTTTACCCAATCATTAGTTGATAGGCACTGGGGTTGCTTCCACATCTTGGCTATTGTGAATAAAGCTGCAATGAACCTAGCAGTATATAAGTCTCTTTGTATCTTTGATTTCCATTCTTTGGATAAATACCCAGTAGTGAGATAGCTGGGTCATATGGTGTTTCTATTTTTAATTTTTTGAGAAATTTCCATACTGTTTTCCCCAGTGGCTACACCTGTTTGCATTCCCACAAGCATCGTATGAGGGTGCTCTTTTCTCCACAACCTCTCCCACGTTTGTCATTTTTGGTCTTCATGATTGTAGCCATTCTAACATGTGAAAGGTGATATCTAAGTATAGTTTTGATTCACATTTCCTTGATGATTAGTGATTTTGAGCATGTTTTCATGTGCCTATTGGCCATCTGTGTATCTTCTTTGGAAAAATGTCTGCTCATATCTTCTGCCCACTTTTTGATTGGGTTATTTGTCTTTTTGTAGTTGATTTGTGTGAGTTCTTTATATATTATGGAGATTAACCCCTTATCAGATATATGATTTGAAAATATTTTCTCCCATTTGGTGAGTTGTTTTTTTATTTTGATCTTGGTTTCCTTTGTCTTCCAGAAGCTTTTTAGTCTGATGAGGTCCCACTTGTTTATTTTTTATTTTGTTTCCCTTGTCTGAGTAGACATGGTATTTGGAAAGATCCTTTTAAGTCTGATGTCAGAGAATGTACTGCCTATATTTTCTTCAAGAAGTTTTATGGTTTGGGGTCTTATCTTCAAGTCTTTTGTCCTTTTTGAGTCTACTTTTGTGTATGGGGAAAGATAATGGTCTACTTCCATTCTTTTGCAGGTGGCTGTCCAGTTTTCCCAGCACTGTTTACTGAAGAGGCTTTCCTTTCTCCATTGTATAATTTTGGCTCTTTTGTCAAAGATTAGCTGTCCATGGGTGTGTGGTTTTATTTCTGGGCTTTCAATTCTGTTCCATTGATGTGTGTGCCTGTTCTTGTACCAGCATCATGATGTTTTAATTACTATAGCTTTGTATTTTGTTGAGGATTTTTGCATCTAATATCATCAGTGATATTAGCCTGTAATTTTCCTTCTTTTGTGTTGTCCTTGTCTGGTTTTGGTATCAGGGTGATGTTGGCCTTGTAGAATGTGTTAGGAATTTTTCTGTCTTCCTCAATTTTTTTGAATAGTTTGAGAAGAACACGTAATAAATCTTTGAATGTTTGGTAGAATTCTCCAGAGAAGCCATCTGGTCCTGGACTTTTTCTCAGGGAAGGTTTTTGATTACTGTTTCAGTGTCTTTAGTTATGATTGGTCTATTCAGATTCTGTATTTCTTCTTGATTCAGTTTGGGGAGGTTGTAAGAGTCTAAGAATTTATCTATTTCTTTAAGATTTTCCAGTTTGTTAGCATATAATTTTTCATAGTATTCTCTTATAATCTTTTCCATTTCTGTGGTATCCATTGTAATTTCTCCTTTTTCGTTTCTAATTTTATATATTTGAGACTGCTCTCACTTATTTTTTAGTGAGTCTGGCTAAAGGTTTGTCAATTTTGCTTATCTTCTCAAAGAACCAGCTCCCTGTTTCATTGATCCTTTCTATGGTCTTTTTGTTTCAATTTAATTTATTTCTGCTGTAATTTTTATTGTTTCCCTCCTTCTGCTGAGTTTGCACTTTGTTTCTTCTTCCTTTTCTAGTTCTGTCAGGTGTAGTTTAAGATTGCTTATTTGAGCTTTTTACTGTTTGTTAACGTGGGCCTGAATTGCTATAAATTTCCCTTTCAGGACCACTATTTCTACATCCCATATGAGTTGGTATGTTGTGTTTTCATTCTTGTTTATCAGATATTTTTTGATTTCTCTCTTTATTTCTTCAATGATCCATTTATTGTTCAGTTGCATGTTGATTAGTCTCCACATTTTTGTTCCTTTCCCAGCTTTTTTCTCGTAGTTGATTTCTAGTTTCATAGCATTATTGTGGGAAAAGATACTATTTATGATTTCAATCTTCTTAAATTTATTGAGGTTTGCCTTGTTTCCCAACATATGGTCTATCCTTGAAAATGTGCACATGTGCACTTGAGAAGAATGTGTAACCTGCTGTTTTTGGATGAAGTGTTCTATATATATCTATTAAGTCCATCTGATCTAGTTCTACATTTGATTCCACTATTTCCTTGTTGACTTTTTGTCTGGATGATCTATCCATTGATGTATGGGGTGTTCAGGTCCCCTACTATTATTGTTTTGTCATTAATATCTCCTTTTACATTTGTTATAGTCGCTTTATGTACTTCAGTGCTCCTTTGTTGGGTTCACATATGTTTATGTGTTACATATGTTTATATACTGACTCTATTTGTCTCTCTACCTGTTTTGTCTTGAAGTCTACTTTGTCTGATATAAGTATGGCAACATATGCTTTCTTTTGTTTGCCATTAGCTTGGAGTATTGTCTTCCATCCCTTCACTCCAGGCCTGTATTTGTCTTTGGAGCTGAGAGGTGTTTCCTGGAAGCAGCATATTGTTGGGTCTTTGTTCTTTCATTCATCCTGACATTCTGTATCTCTTGATTAGAGCATTCAATCCATTTACATTTAGAGTGATTATTGATATATGAGGGCTTAATATTGACATCTTATCACTCATTTGCCAGTTCTTCTGCCTTTCCTTTGTTTCTTGTATTTCGGAGTACCAATTTGATTAGGTAGTTTTCTATGATGGTTTTCTTCATTTTCTCCTTGTTTATCATGTATGTCTCTGTTCTAATTATTTGTTTACTGGTTACCATTAGGTGTGCATAAGAAATATCATAGATGAGATAGTCCATTTTCTGATAGACTCTTATTTCTGTAGACTATGCCAATTCTGTCCCTTTCCTCTACCCCTTCTAACTTATTTTTGTCATATCTTTTTCCTTCTTGTGATGTGAGTTTGTGGTTAAAATGATGGATTATTTTTATTTTGGTATTACCTTTCTCCTTATCCTTAACATTAAAGTTAAGTGTTTACTAGTTGGATTTGATAAATAGCTGTCTTTTTCTAATCATTGTCTACCTATTCATCTCCTTGCTCAGGGGCTTGTATAGCTTTTCCTATTTTTCTTCAGGTATGAAGGCCTTCTTGACAATTTCTTGTGTGGGGAGCTCTTGTGGTGACACACTCCCTTAGCTTTTGTTTATCTGGGAAAGTTTTTATTTCTCTATCCTATCTGAAGGGTATTTTTGCTAGATAGAGTATTCTTGGCTGGAAGTTTTTGTCCTTCAGAATTTTGAATACATCATTCCACTCTCCCACAGCCTGTAAGTTTTCTTCTAAGAAATCCACTGAAAGCCTGATAGGGATTCCTTGATAAGTTATTTTCTTCTTTGCTGCCCTTCCTATTTTTCCTTTGCCACTGACTTTTGCCAGCTTTAGTACTATGTGGCTTGCAGTAGGTCATTTTACATTGATGTAATTAGGAGATCTATTGGCTCCATTCACTTGTATTTCCAGATTTTTTCCCAGGTTTGGGAAGTTCTCAGCTATTATTTCTTTGAACAAGTTTTCTGCTCCATTCTCCTTCTCTTCCTCCTCTGGAATACCTATAATCCTTATGTTGCATTTCCTACTTGAGTTAGATATTCTCTGAGAGTTTCTTTACTTCTTTTAGTCTTAGTTCTCTCTTCTCTACCTGAAGCATTTCTATATTACTGTCCTCTATGTTGCTAATTCAGTACTCCATAATGTCAGCTCTGCTATTTAGGGAATTCAGATTTTTCTTTATATCAACCATTGTGTTTTTCATCTCCTACAATTCTGATTGGTTCTTCTTTATAGTTTCAATCTCTTTTGTGAAGAAGATCCTGAATTCATTGATTTGTCTTTCTGTGTTTTCTTGTGACTCTTTGAGTTTTTTTATGACAGCTATTTTGAATTCTTTGTCACTTAAGTTACAAAATTCTGTGTCTTCAGGGTTCATTTCTGGTACTTGTCACTTACCTTCTGGGCTGGAGATTTAATATACTTCTTCATACTGCTTGACAGTGTGGAGGTTTGTCTCTGTATAGTGTTATTATCTGGTCACAGCTTCCACCTGCTGCCACTGGGTGGGGATCAGGTGCTGTGTATTCTGGGCACAGCATAATCCATGGCTTCTCAGCTCCAGCTGCTGACTCCTTTTCTCTCTGTATGAAGCTCTGACTGATGGCAGATCTGGAGCACCAGGCAGGGGAAGGGGCACCTTCTTTCACCTGCACTTCCCCAGCCACTGCTTTTCTCTCTGCCTGTTACCCTGGGTGATCACTGAACTGGAGTGCCAGACGGGGGAAGGGGTGCCTTCTTTCACCTGCATGCCTCATCCAGTGGCTGCGTTTCTCTCTGTGTGGTACTCTAGGTGATCACAGACCTGGAGTGCTGGGTGGAGGAAGGGGCACTTTCGTTCTCCTGCATTTCCACCAGCTGCTGCTTTTCTCTCCATGAGTTGCTCTGGGCAATCACATGGCTGGAGTGCTAAGGGGGAAGGGGTGTCTTCTTACACCTGCATACCCCTCCCAGCTGCTGCTTCTCTCTCCACATGGTGCTCTGGGCAATCACAGGGCTGGAGTGCTGGACAGGAGATGGGTACCTTCTTACACCTGAGCACATTTCCCAGCCTCTGATGCTCTCTCTTCACAGTGTTCTGGGCAATAGCCAGGCTGGAGTGCTGGGAAGGAGAAGGGGCATATTCTTACAGCACACCTCCCCTGGCCTCCATCTCTCTCTCTGCACAGCACTCTGGGTGATCACAGGGATGGAGTGCTGGACAAGGGAAGGGCCACTTTCCCTCACCTGCATGCTCCCCCAACCACCACCTCTCTCTGTTTGTAGAGCTCCCACCCATCAGCTTCCACTTCCTCTGGAGGATCCAGCCCCATCACCTTCAGATGTATGGCTGTGTGGGTCTCTCAGATGTCTGTTGTGTTGTGTAAATATTCTCTGTTGGTGTTTGAATTCCCTTTTGGTTGTATTTTAGATCGGAGTGTTCAAGGGGAGAGCTCACTCTGCCATAATGTTTATCTCACTAAGAATTAACATTTTTAAAAGTCCATAGTACCCAAAGCAGTCTACAGATTAAATGCAATACCCCCCAAAATTCAAAGGGCATTCTTCACAGCAATAGAACAAACAATCCTAAAGCGTGTATGGAAACACAAAAAACCCTATATATCCAAAGCAATCTAGAGAAAGAAGAGCAAAGCTAGAGAAATCAAGTTCCCTGATTTCAAACTATATTACAAAGTTATAGTAATCAAAACAGTATGGTACTAGCATAAAAACAGACACATAGATCAATGGAACACAATAGAGAGTCCAGAAATAAACCCACAAATATATGGTTAGTTAAGTTGTGACAATGGAGCCAGGAATATACAATTTGGAAAGGACAGTCTCTTCAATAAAAAGTACAGGGAAAACTGGACAGCCACATGCAAAAGAATGAAACTATACAACTCTCTTACACCGTAGACAGAAATCAACTCAAAATGTATTAAAAACTTGAATGTAAGATCTGAAACCATAAAACTCACAGAAAAAAAATGTGGCAAGCTATTCTCTTATGCATCAGTTTTGATGATATTTTTTGAATTTGATTTTAAAAGCAAAAATAAAAAAATGTGACTACATCAAAGTAAAAATCTTCTGCAAAAGAAAAACAGAAACAAAACTTCTGCACAGCAAAGGAACCCATCATCAAAATGAGAAGGCAACCTAGTGAATGGAAGAAAATATTTGCAAATTAAATATCTGATAAGGGTTAATATTTAAAATATGTAAAGATCTCATACTACAAATAGCAAAAAAGAGACAATCCAATCAAAAAATGAGCAGAGGATCCAAAGGAGACATAAAGATGGCCAACATGTACATCAGAAAGTGCTCAACATCACTAAATATCAGGGAAATGCAACTCAAAACCAAAATGAGATAACATCTCACACTAGTTAGAATGATTATTATCAAAAAGACAAGAAATTACAAGTGTGGTAAGGCTGTGGAGAAAAGAGAACCCTTGTGCACTGTTGGTGGGAATGAAAAATGGTGCTGCCACTATGGAAAACAGTATGGACTTCCTCAAAAAATTAAAAATAGAAGTACCGATAATCCATAAACATTACTTCTGGGTATTTATCCAAAGAAATGAAAACAATAACTTGAACATATATATGCACTGCCATGTTCATTTCAGCATTATTAACAATAGTCAAGATTATGTGTATAATATTATATTTACACACAATAGAATATTATTCAGTCCTGAAAAAGAAGCCAATCCTGCCATTTGCAACAACCTAGATGGACATTGAGGGCATTATGCTACGTGAAATAAGTCAGACACAGAAAGACAAATACTGTATGATATCACTAATATGTGGAATCTAAAAAGAAAAAAAGAAAGGAACTAATAAATACAGAGATGAGATGGGTGGTTGCCAGATGTGGAGGGGGAAGGAGAATTGGTTAAAGGAGACAAAAGCTACAAACTTTGAATTATGAAATAAATATGTCATGGGGATATCATGCACTTTATGGTGACCTTAGTTAATAATACTGTATTTTATACTTGAAACTTGCTAAAAAAACACATCTTAAAAGTTCTCATCACAAGAAAAAAATTTGTAACTTTATATGTTGATGGGTGTTAATTAGACTTTTTGTCATCATTTTGCAATAAATACAAATATTGAATTATATTGCTGAACAACTGAAACTAAGATAATGTCATATGTTAATTATGCCTCAATTTAAAAAACCCAGCATTGAATTTATGTTTGTGATATGAATTTTTATAGAAGTATATTTGTATGGAAGTCTATTCTATTAAATAAGATTTTATAGTGCATCTATTATATATTCATCACTGTTTTAGATACTGGGTGTGTTAGTATATGCAAAAGTTATGAGATAGATTTTTCTTGGAAGGACCTTTTATTAGTTGTGGCTTATAGAATATATTCTTGAAATAATCAACAAATAGCAGAAGGCTCTTTTAGACCAAGTATATATAAAGAATTATGTAAGAATGAGTGAACAGGACAACAAGAGAATGATCTAATTGTTATGTTCAGTCTATCTGTTGACTTCTCAAGAATATAGCCATCCCTCACCCTTCAACTCTTCTGCTCCCTCGACATGTGTGACACTTCATTTATTACACAATTATTTGCTAACTTGAATCTTTGCTAATGCTACATCAAATCCTCAGAAACACCTGCAAATTTAGAATTATTATCTCTGATTTTTATCGGGACACTGAGTGTAGACAATGTTAAGCAACTTGCCCAATTTCATGCAACTATTGAGTAATAGAGTTAGGATTTAATTCAAGGTCTGGTTGACTTCAAAACCTGCTCTTAGATGCTACACATGTTTTTTTAAACACTTCTGTTGATCCACTTCTTTTTCTCATGTAAGGGCAGCTTTAGGGGAGACTTTTAGCTCTTACCAATCATTCTCTTTTTAAACACACTTGCTTGGAGAAATTCACCATTCCCTTTTTTTTTGTGAACAACTCTGGCCCTATAATTCTCCAATTTGCATCTATATCTCTTCTCTCCCAAGCTCTGATCTTCCATTGTCAACTTCTTTCTGATCTTTGCCTTTTGATAATTCTGCTAGGACTTTTTATTCTTGTCTATAATTCAGAATATTACCCTCTTCACTCTTTAATTCTTCATTTCTGTCATTCTACTCCTGACTCCCAGGGCTTGAAATTTTAGTCAAATTTGATTTGTGTCTCTTTCCATCATTCTCTCCTGTACCACTGAAACACTAAATCGTGTTAATAATTCCATCACTACCTGTCCTACACTGCTTGTTTTTTTCTGTATTTACTCACTGTGAAAAGTTTCTAACTGATCTCCTTGCTTGCTGTTCTCTCTGTTTCAGCCTATTCTGACACCACTGGCTATATTAAACACCACTACTATTAATAGAGATGTTTCAATACTAACATTATTTAAACTACTTCATTTTATACCTTTTAAGTGCTGTAATCAGCACCATTTTTTCATCACAATAATCCTTTGAGGTGTGGTTATCATCTTGATTTTAAAGTAGGGGACTGGAAGGTCAGAGACAAGTTAAACACTTCCTAAGTTCACACATCTAGTTAGAGGAAGAGGCAAGTCACATACTGAAGTTAGTCTGATTCCAAAGTTCCTGCTCTGAAGATTTAGGGAGACCATTCACTAATATATATCTGAGACAGAAAGGTGGTGCTACTAATGGTTCTGCTGAAACAACAGGCATAACTAGGACTGTTTTCGACAAATTGACGGGGAGTCAGCTTATTGATACTCTATTGTCATATTGTTATTCCTTTCCAATACTGTACCCAGTTAATGGGGCAGGTTGAGGATGTATTTGCTTTTTCAGAAGAGGAACTCTGTTTTTATGTTGGTGTTTGATTCATCACAGGACAGCCTATTGTAAATATACAGTAAAGTTGTTGGATAATATTTTAGCTGCTTAGTAGAGAGATGAGAACTAAAGTAACGAATTTGAAGGCCATTCTTATAGAGGAAGTTGTTGAACAGAGGAGCTCACCAGGAAGAAGAAAAAGTACATAGGACACTGGGGAAGTAAAATATGAGGGGAGAGGAAAAGGAACAAGAGACAATATGAAAGTTATTTCTTTTAGACTATAAGTTCCTCCAATGCAGGAACAATGTCTTTTTGTTGCTAAATCTAGAATTTTAAAGTGCTAAATGAAGTACAAATTAAAGATTAATTGAACATTAAAAATAATTATATCCTTTCTGCCTCTTGAGTAATCACCTTAATTTTATTCATTTGCTTGGAAGTTCAGGCTATTTCAAACGAAGAGTAATCAGGTGCCATCTTTTTTTTTCCAGCTAGGCTCTATGCCTCTTCTTGTAGAATTAATGTGAGTTCTGGTGTTTCTCTGGTGTGTAGAATGAACAACTCACTCAGTACCATACTAGTGCCCTTTGATGGTCTACAGTGACTCTGAGACGTGTATGTAAACACATTGTATACATGTTTACATATCAAATATACATTTACATCACATATATATAATGTATATAGATACACATATGTTAGATACGTGCTAGAAGTAACTGAAACAAAGAAATCATTAAGCAGATATTCAGGTTTTAGAAAGGAGAAAATTCTGTACCAAAATGAACATGGTCAAAAATATTTCTCTGTATACTGTGCCAGCTTGTGCTGGAGCAAGTCATCAGTGAACTTGACTTTGGAGAAGCCATGGGTGAAATGTATTTGAAATAAAGTTTTCATGACAATAGCCTCTGAAGTGACATCAACTCAGAGGGAATATTCCTGGTGTTGCATCATACAGACAAGCAACCTCTGAGGCTCCTAGAGGGAAGCCAACTTTTAATGAATCCCTGAAGTCTTCTTTACCTTTAGTTCCCTGTGGGAGTTTATGACAGTTAATTATTTCTCTCCACTTGTAACTTATGTGTAGTGCAATTAAGATCAGGGTTTGGGATGCATTAGAAACACTAGGAAACAGCAAAATTCCAAGTGTAAATCTAAAAATGAAGCACCATTATTGTGGAATATTGGCTGAAAATGTCTCATAGAGATGGATAAACAAGCATACAGTGATGTATGCAAACACACAAACACAGTGATAGGTGCAGTAATTGCAGTTAGATTTGATAGGGAGCTGGGTTTCTGCCTTTGTGGTACAATTTCATAAACTCCACATGAGAAGCTCTCAGCAAAAACATAGCTTACCCACTTGTTCACTGAGGCTTGATTTTCTCTGAATACAGAATTTTTGTCCCCTTTTGCTAAAAGTAGCATAAACACCCTCTGAAAAGATTTGCAGTATAGGTGACCACACATCAGCTCAACTAGTGTCTGTACAAAGGGGTTATCGGATCCCTTCCTGTGAGCTGACTCAAAAATTAAGTGAATTTAGAGCAGCTGGTGCTGCCTATTTAAAGACCAGAAATGTGTGTGGACAGTGACCTTCATTGTGTGACTTTACGATTTTATAAAAAGCTCAGAAAGGTCTTTTGGTCTCTCTGTCTTGTCACTAAGCACAAAATTCCCTCCATGAGAGCCAGTGCTTATGCTGAAGCTATTGTCTGAAGCATAGGACAATAATGCATTGCCTGGGAGAAGTGATACATTAAGTCCATTAGAGCAGCTGATATTAACAGTACAGCTGTGACTATAGTCTTTCAAGTCTTTGTTCAAGTGTTACTTCACAGAGAGATCTTATCGACCATCCTATTTAAACACACCCTTTGGTTTGTTTTTTTACAGCTATTGCTATCTTATAAATCTTACCTAAGGTACTTATTTCTTTTATTTATTGTCTATCTTTCCCCTACTGGGGTAACCGCTCAATGAGGGGAGTGACTTTGATTTGTGTAGAACTTTATCTGCAGCCCCAAGAACAGTACAGGACACATAATTTCTCAACTAATATTTGTTGGCTAAATTTTTGGAGCTCTGCTTTGGCAGCCTGGGTTCAGTTCCCGGGTGCCGTCCTACACCTCTCATCAGGGGCCATGCTGTGGTGGTGACACACATACAAAAGAGAGGGAGACTGGGATGGATGTTAACTCAGGGTGAATCTTCCTTAGCAGAAAAAAATTCATTTAATTCTTGTTTCTAACTCTCTGTTGGAATTTGCTATCTGTTATTAAATTTTCTCTCTTTTATCTAAATTTAAATACACAATTAGACCAATAATTTCAAATTTTATGTCTGCTAATTACAACTCTTAGGTCCCATGTGGATCTTCTTTTATTTAGCATATTATTTTTTTCTTCGTGATTCTGGGTCCTATTTTCATGTTCTTTGCATTTCTAGCAACATTAATTTTATGATGCTGGGCATGTAAATATATTGTAGAGACAGTGGTTATGTTATTCTTTCCTACAGAGTATGAATTTTGTATTGGGATGATTTTAATTTACTAGCAGATCACATTGATCCTGTTCAGAACTGGATTTACCTTTTGCTACCATGTATCCGTTTCAGTTTGCCCTTATTCTGAGTGCTTAGTCCTTACTCTTAGGGTTTGGGTTTCAGGGGTCCCAGATTGATGCCTTGTTTCTTCTCCAAAGCCTCTCTACTCTCACTAGGTCAGAAATCTAACATCTCCCCAGTACTATGTGATCTATGTTCATGCCTTAGTCGTACTACAGCTGTTGTCTCCTAGACCTCTAGAGTCTTGCCATGCATACACAAAATTTAGGATTCAGCTAAGAACCCAAGTGAGCCCTTTATCCAGATGGCTGAGGGTCCTTGTCTATGTCTTCTTCTTCTCCACACCTGGCCCTTAAAATTCCAGCTGTCTTAGTGTCCCTGAACACTGATCTTTCTTTATTCCACTGGTAGCGACTGCTGCCATTTGCTTGGGCTCCACCTCACTATGCTTGGTTTAGAAATTGCCCATAGGGAGCAAGTTAGGATGAAATGTGGTAGTCATTTAATTTTCTTACCTTCTCTTAAGTACTTCATCTCTGTGCTGTCAGCTTCCCAAAGCTTGAAAATAGTTGTTTTATATATATTTCCCAGTCTTATAGTTGTCTATGGTCAGAAGGTAAGTGTGAAACCAGCTACTCTATTACACCTGAAATCAGAAATCTCATTCCTTAATTTTTAATTACTTGTTCTTTGCATTCCTGCCAAACTAAGACCATATAGGCTCATGCACTAGGAGAGAATGGAAACCTGGAGAGTTAAACTAGATCTATCTGTGACCTTGGACCAGTGGCTTTACTTCTTTGGATCTCCTTATTTTGTCTGTAAGACAAGAGAGAATATGAATTCTATGGAGCTATAAGGTGATGGCATTGGGATCATGTGGGAAGATTTAAAAAAAATACAGCTACCATATTCATTCTCATAGAGATTCTAATTCAGAAGGTCTGAGTGAGGCACAGAATTTCTTTTTAGTAAATTCCGCATGTAGTTGTGGTTCTCAGCCATATTTTGGATATACTGGATTTGATAATTTGCTGTCTTCTCAGGTCTAAAACTCTATGAGTTTGTGGTCTTGATGTTAAATGAAGTAAGTAAAGATCTGAGAGACTGAGACATAAGGTAGATAATTTTTCTCAAGGAGAGGTTGGTGGTAGGGAATAGAAGTCAGAAAAAGACAAAAGCAAATCAAAGAGGAAGAACAACTTTGGATGTGTCTCTGCACTGGGCATCTGATCTGATAGGATTCAATTTGAGAAAACAGAGAAGCTAGAAAGTCACTGGAGAGAAGTGCTTGAAGAAAAGTGGGTGGAAGGCAGAGACAGTAAAGGGACTTTGACTAGCTGGTAATAAGAGAAAGGTTGTTTTAGAAAGAGGTTGAGAGCAATTTCCTGATATCCCTTACTCTGATATCTTGTTATCATAAAACTTAGACTCCATGAGAGGGCAGGGGAACAGAGAAGTCTCTTTTATTGTCTATGCTGGAAGTAGAGCAATTATTCCTAGAATGAGCTGGAAGATGAATAATTTACTGAATGTCCTGTCTTAAATTACAATAGATGTCCCCTTCTGTCAATCTTTCTTTGATATAATAACTTCTTTTTATTATAGTCATTGTTTATTTATTTGTTACTTTTCAAGAGATTGTCATATCCAATAGGCAATGACCACTCTTTATGGATTTCAGTAGCTCTACTCAGGAGGAAATTTAGTCTAGTGAATATGATTCAGGACCTTGGAGTTAGAGAGACATAGGCATGTGGGCTCTGAAACATATTGTCTGTGTGAGCAACTTACCTTTAAATGGATATCATTACTGCAAGGAATAAATGAGGATATGTTTGTGTAGTGCTTTGGATCTTGGCGGCCAGAAGTCAGTATAAGTGTGCTGTGTCAGGTACATTACTGGGTATGCAAGAAATGGAAATGATAATAATTTTTTTCACAATGATTTTTCCCCTGTAGTGCTGGTTAAATGTTACCTGGAAGAAAGAGTCATCTTTAAAAGCCTAAAAAGTAATATCAAGAGTATAAATAAACATCTGTTCTTCCTTTGGTAAAATAATCTCTGAGGAAATGGTCTTGAGGGAGTCTTTGTGTTAACAATTAGGCCACTGAGATCTGTAAAATGGAATAAAACACTTTAATCCCCTGTATCCATTGGTCAGGAAAAGGAACTGTCTTCTTCCTTGAAGCTGGATGACAAATCAACAATTGGAAATCATGTTCTTCTGTGCAGAAGAGGTTATAAGATAAAATAGATGTTCTGATCCTTTGGACTGGACTGGGAGAGGAGAGTTCTGAGCTCTAAGCTGTGTCTTCTATTCACTATGGTCACTTTCCTTCCCAGAAAAGTTGTGCACAAGAGACAGTATTATGGCTCTGAAAAAAGGAAGATGAGTCAGTCCCCGCCGGACCCTGGTGAGTCGTGTAACATCATTGCTACAAGTGCAAACTATGAGACTCGGGCTGCCTAAGTTCACCTTCTGGCAGCCACTCAGTAGTTTTGGGACTTTCGGATAGCTTCTTAACTCAGTTGTCTGATCTGCAAATGGGATAATAATATTATAACATAGCTCTTAGTACACAGCCCCTTGTAGCACCACTTAAATAAGTGTTAGCTTAAAAAACTATCATTAACCCCATAGCCACTTGAGCTAAGAAATCTTGGAAAATGTAACCTCACTTTCTTTATCCAACAGCAGTGAGCCAAATGCAGGAGCTTTGAGCAGAGTCACAGTGGTTTCTGCCTGTCAGGACTCCCACCATGGAAGAGGCCCAAGTTTCAGCAAATGAAGCAGAGGCAGAAGAGAGAAGGACATAGAAAATGGACTGACTTAAAAATCTAATGACATCTATCTTATTTTTCCTATCCTTTTCTCTGGTAGCACCAGTTCTCTCTCTGGAGGCAAAGTTCAGCCTCATAATGTTCTCCGGAAGTGAAGGTCACTTGGGATGTGAAGATAAATCCATAGCAGACAGTTGACAACCTTCCTACCATACTGAAGTTCAAATCTCTCTGTGTGGATTCTAATCTCAAGAATGGGGGGTAAATACTGGGAGTGTGTTCGTGGTGTTTCTTTCTCTCTAACATTTTCTCTTTTCTTGTCCCCACAGAATACCCTATTTCTGCTTGTCTCTAGAGAATAATGGCAGCCCCAAATTCTTCTGTGACAGAGTTTATCCTACTAGGCTTAACAGACCAACCAGGACTCCAGATACCTCTCTTCTTCCTGTTTTCAAGTTTCTACATGGTCACTGTGGTGGGGAACCTGGGCTTGGTAACTCTGATTGGGTTGAACTCTAACCTACACATTCCCATGTACTTTTTCCTTTTCAACCTCTCCTTAATAGATTTCTGTTACTCTACCACCATCATCCCCAAAATGCTGAAGAGTTTTGTCTCAAAGCAGAACATAATCATGCATGCAGGGTGCATGACTCAACTCTTTTTTTTATGCTTCTTTGTCATCTCTGAATCCTTCCTCCTGTCAGCAATGGCATATGACCGCTATGTTGCCATCTGTAAACCACTGGTGTACACTGTCACCATGTCTCTTCAGGTCTGTTTACTCCTCTTGTTGGGTGTGTATGTGATGGGATTTTCAGGGGCCTTGGCCCATACAGGAAACATAGCAGGTCTGACCTTCTGTGCCAAGAACCTTATCAATCATTTCATGTGTGACATCCTTCCTCTCCTTGAGCTCTCCTGCAACAGCACCTATGTCAATGAGCTGGTGGTTTTTGTAGTTGTTTCCATTGGCATTGGAATGCCCATTGTCACCATCTTCATCTCTTATGCTCTAATCTTCTCCAGCATTCTCCACATTCACTCCACTGAGGGCAAATCCAAAGCCTTCAGTACATGTGGCTCCCACATAATGGTGGTCTCTCTTTTCTATGGTTCTTCAGCTTTCATGTATCTCAAGCCACCTTCTATTTTGCCCCTTGAGAAAGGAAAAGTGTCCTCCCTATTCTATACCATTGTGGTTCCCATGTTAAACCCATTGATCTATAGTTTGAGGAACAAGGATGTCAAAGTTGCACTGAAGAAAACCTTGGGAAGAGAAATATTTTCTTGAGAAAGTGTAGTATTTGAGGAAGGAGATATAATGCTTTGTTTACTCTTGTGTGTGTTTTCAATGAGAGATCCAAGTTCTAGGTTTTTTTAGTCTCCTGTACAGAAAGAGAAGTTTAAGTCTTTATGTTTGGATTGGTCTTTAGTGCAGATCTGTTCTCCTTGTCCCTAGACCCATCTCTACTATTTCAAAATTTCTTTATTTTATTCAAAGTATGTCTACAATCATAGATCATTTAAGCTTGAATGTGCCTCAAAAATCATTTAGTCCAACTTCCTTAGTTAATGGCTTTGACACTTAGAAATATTTATTTTGGCCAAGGCCACACAACTCCCTGGTACTGAAATTGACTGGAATCCAGGCCCTTGAGTTCCAATCTACTTTTTTCTAATGTCATATTTTCATTCTTCACTGCTGCCCTTGCTGTTTTCAGTTTAAAAATATGATACCTTATCATTTAAAACCTCATTTTATTCGTAAAAATTTAATGTAACTTCTATATTAATAATTTTTGAACGTTTCATTTTTTTGAGTGATAGAAGTGAAAAATTTACTTAATTTGGTCTTTGCTCAACCAGAAGAGAGGCGTGTTGAGAATGTGGGGTGTGGGTGGCAAGTATGTAGGGCCCACTAGCAGGTAAAGCATGGTAATTCCTGAGATCATGTATGAAAACCTAGGGACCCTGCTTAGGGAATTAGGACTTCGGTAGGTTTAAGGTTCATGAAGATGCTGAGTGAAAAGTTTTATACATTATTTCAAGACCAAGAGAGTCAGAATTGAGAGATTTTTTTCCTCTGTGTTAGTTTGGGTGTTTTAGCTATGAGGCAGAAATCTGTGGCTCACGATAATCACCTAAGTGTCTGTAAGTTCTAAAGGAGGAGTAAATAATTTGGGGGATCTAGTTAGTTATTGAGGCTGCACCAAGCAGCTGATTTTTAGAGGAAGCAATTTGCATTGAATTTTATGGAACTTCAGATTGCACTGATCTTCTCATACAGGTATATGTGAGGGATAATTCACCTCAGGACTTGTTTATAAATCCACAACATTGGGAAAGAGAGGTATTAATTACTCAGAACACTTTGATCTCAATGACTTAGTAATGGAAGGTTCTTTGGAAAAGCACTAATGTATTAAGTACTGGGTAGACACTGACTTGTCAGCTGTTCTTTGGGAAGTTTCTCTTCTTTGGGATAGAAGGAAGTTTAGATGAGTGTTTCGTTTTGACCTTTAGAATGACACAGACGAAGTTGGGGAAGCTGTAAAACTGAGAGGTTTGGGGGAACATTTTGCTTTAATCAGTATGGAATAGGGAAAAAGAACTGAGTTTGGGAGGACTGTGGGGTGTGTGTCAGGTGGGTAAGGTGAATAGGCCACATTCAGTAGGTAGTAAAGGAAACAGCAATTTGTGAGGCATACAGTGGGGACAGTTTTGTATCCGGCTCAGTCACCTAGTAGTTGTGTGACTTTGAGCAAATGACTCAATGTCTCTAAATATTAATTTCTGTGTTTTTAAAAGAGAGACAATGATCTTGATTTCATTAGGTTTTTGAGAGAAATAAACACCAGGCACTTAATGAATCTTAGTTCCCTTCCTGCTGGAACTCCTTCATCCAGTTTCAGCACCTCCTCTAGCTTTTGCCTGACCTAAGGCAAATCACTTCATCGTCCTGGAACTCTGCTTAGTCATGAGAAAAAAGATCTCTTCTGTAACTTTCATTTAAAAGGTATATTAAATATTATTAAAATATATTTTGAGTAAGTAATACTTTGCCAGCCCTGGTGATCTAGTGGTTAAGATCTGGTGCTCTCTCAAGCACAGTGTGCGTCACTTCTGGGTCAGTGAACCACACCACCCATCTGTTGGTTGTCATACTGTGGTGGCTGCATGTCACCTTGATGCTGAAAGCTATACCTCAGTATTTCAAATACTAGCAGGGCCACCCACGATGGACAGGTTTCAGTGGAGCTTTCAGACTAAGAGACAGTAGGAAGAAGGACTTAGCCACTCACTTCTGAAAAATTAGCCATGAAAATCTTATGAATAACAGCAGAACATCCTCTGACACAGCCTCTAGAAGGTGAGAGGATGGCTCAAAAAGATCCGGCAGGATTCAGCTTTGCTATCAACAGGGTTGCTAGGAGTTGTAATTACCTCCACAGCACTAACGACAAAATTAATACTTGCACATGGTAGAAAATTGAAGAATATACGTAGAGATTATACAGTAAAAACATGTTTTCCTCCCATCTAGTCATGCTGTTCCTGAATTCTCTTCCTTAGAAGCAATAATTGTTGCTAATTCCTTATGAATCCTTCCATATTCAAGCATATACGTGTCTTTATATATTTGTATGTATATTTCTTGTGCGCCTTCTTATATTCAAGTAGTATAAAAACGTATTGAAGAATGATTTTTTGAGTGGAAACAGCTTAGAAGAGGATGGAACAGAGAACATTTCAGAGGTAAAAAGAAGAGGAGCCAATCACAAAAGAGGCAAGGGGAAGGATTTGGGTGACAAGAAAAAGGAGAAGAGATGCATCCTTGGCCCTGGAAGTGTCCCTATGGATCCAAATCCTGCAGCCACAGAATAACATTTTGTCCCCTGGTCTTCTGTCCTCGTTCTAGGTTGCACCACCTTTATTCTTGGGTGATGCTGTAATGAGGTCAAAGCTCTTCATAGCTGAAATACTTGTCAGGATGGCAAGTGTTTTTAATTCAGCACATGGTTCTAAACTTGTTTATTTATTTATTTTAATAAATGAGGCACATGCTTTCTCTTTTTCCCACTCTTGAAGTAATTCATATTTAATGTCACAAGTTCAGAATATAAAAAAATGTGTGAAGAAAAAAATTACCTATACTTCAATGTAGTAGTTTAGATTATTGGTCAAAATTTGTCACTCATCTAGTAATAGTATTGATCCATACTCTTGCCATGGTCTCATAGAAGTTCGCTATATTTGCTTGCCTCATTACTGGTCAGGTTTGCCATGTGACCCATTTAGGCCAATAGGGTATCAGCAAATGTGACGTAAGTAGATGCATGGGATGTGTTTACACGGTGGGGCTTGCCCTTTTGTGTTTCTGCCTTTGCCTTGAGAAGAGCTTCTCCTAGGCAACTGCTATTGCTTCCAACTGATTCTCATGGTGAAAACATGTGGAGCAGATATTGAATCAGAGTTGCCCACCTAGGCCCAGGCAAGATGAAGCACCACAATCACCTTGTTGATGCGTGAGGAACAAATATTCACTGTTTTATGCCAATGAGATTTTTAAGGTTGTAACTGATACACTCCATGTTTTGTGCTGGTCTCAGCTTATCAATAACCAATGTTGTGGTTGGACCAGTCTTCATGGTTCTTATTATGATTGCAAGATGCCCTTAAGCAATAACCATCAGGAAACTTTGAAAAAATAAAGGTTTATTACTTATAGGACCTGGCAATTAGACATCACAGCTGGGGCCACACAGCAAAGTTGCTGGCGGGCAGAGGCGGTGGGAGGCGGGGAATGCACAGGCCTAGAGTTTTACTTTTATTGGGGTTGAGGTTGATGGCCCAGGGTTTGGCAAGTTCACTCTTTAGTATAACTGTAAAACATAAGAGTGGAAATTTGAAGCATGGGAAGAGAAAAAAACATGTGGCCCAGATAATCAGTTATTGAAATCAACCAAGATCTCTCAAACAAAGGAGCTTCAGTTGGCTAGGTGACCTGGATCTTTATCTAGTCCTGTGGCTGGTAATGTGTGTATTTGAAATAGCCATCTTTGAAGTGGATGCCTAGGTAAGCAAAGCTTAAGTCAGGCACTTCCATTACAAAAAAGAAAGAAAGAACACCCAGCTGTCTGTGTTTACACTCCTGCATTCCGAATTAAGGAAAGGAGCATCTCACCTGAAGTATAAAATTTTGTTCCAGTGGAATCATAGTCTATATTCCATGCTATAAAATATCGTCTAACATCTCTATAATGTGAACTTCTTTGCTTACCAATAAATATTTTCTGAATTATACTTTTTATGGTTTTCATTATGTAGGTATGCCATATTTTATTTAAACCTTTCCCTATTATTGAACATTAAAATTGTGTCAAGCTCTTCTGTTTTATTACTATAGATAATGCTGTGATTACAATTTCTGTTAACAATTTTGTCGGGGTTTCTGATTATTTTCTCAAGAGAGATTCCTATTTTATTTTCATTATTTTTTTGCTTCAAAATATTTCCAGTTGTCCCTCTGATTTCTTCTTATGTTTCCTATTTGTTACTTAGAAATGTGTTGTTAAATCTTTGTTTTCTCGGATAAGTTTTTGCTAAATTGACAGGTGGATCAGAGCTCCAGTCCTGTGTGTTCTCTTTGTTCTTTGGTCCTCCTGATTTGGATAATTCTAACTTCAACACCTCTGAACGTTTTGATCTTTAGCTTTTCCCTCATAATTTTCTTCTCCTCTATCATTTCTCCTAGAATGATGATTTTTGTGACAATTAAAAACATAACCACCTATTTGACATCAAAGACCCAGCTTTTCCCTGCTGCTATGTGTGATAATCCAGTTTTCCCAGCATCATTTACATTAGTTGACCATAAATGTGAAAGCAATTTATGGGCTCTCATTTCTGTTTCAGCAGTCTATGTGTCTATTTTTATGTGAGTACCCTTCTAGTTTGAAATCAGGAAGTGTGATGCCTCCAGCTTTGTCCTTCTTTCTCAGGTTTGCTTTGGCTATCCTGGGCTTTTTGTGGCTCCATACACATTTTAGGATTGTTTTTTGTATTTGTGAAAAATGACAGTATAATTTTGATAGAGATTGCTATGAGTGTATAGATGGCTTTGGGTAGTATGACCATTTTAACAATATTAATTCTTCCAGTCCATGATCGTGGAATATCTTTCCATTTATTTGCATCTTCTTCAATTTCTTTCATCAAAGTCTTATAGTTTTCAGTGTAAAGGTCTTTCATCTCCTTGGTTAAATTTATTTCTAAGTAATTTTTAATTTTTGATGTTATTGTAAATAAGATTGTTTACTTTATTTCTTTTGCAGATTATTTGTTGTTAGTATATAGAAATTCAACTGCTTTCTGAATGTTGATTTTACATTCTACAACTTTACTGAGTTTGTTGTTTTGTTCTAACTTCACTGAATCAATTGATTAACTGAATTCATTGAATAGTTTTTTGGTGGAGACGAAGATTTTCTATATAAGATCCTGTCATCTGCAAACAAAGACAATTTTACTTCTTTTTTTCCAATTTGAATGCCTTGTTATTTTTTCTTGACTGATTGCTTTGGCTAGGACTTTTAGTTCTATGACAAATAGGAGTGATGAGAGTGGGTATTCTCACTTTTTTCCCAGATCTTAGAAGAAAAACTGTCAACTTTTCACTGTTGAGTATGATGTTAGCTTTGGGCTTGTCATATTTGGCCTTATCATATTGAGTTAGTTCCTTCTATACCCACTTTGTTGAGAGTTTTTAATATGAAAAGATCTTGTATTTTGTCAATGCATTTTCTGCATCTATTGAGATGATGGTATGATTTTTTCTTTCATTCTAACCATCCTTCAATCCCAGTGATGAAACCCACAGAATCGTGATGTCTAATTCTTTTGATGTGCTGTTGAATTTAGTTTGCTAGAATTTTGTTCATAATTTTTGCATCTATATTCATCAGTGACATGGGCCTGTAATTTTCTTTGTTTGTACCTGGATTTGATATTAGGGTAATGGTGGCCTAATAAAGTAAGTTTGAGAGTGTTCCCTCCTTTTCAGTATTTCAAAATAGTTGAGAAAGTTTGACATTAATTGTTTTTTAAATGTTTAGTAGAATACTCCAGGGAAACCACCTGGTCCTGGGCTTTTCCTTGTTGGAATATTTTTGATTACTTATACAACCTCCATACTTGTTATTGATCTGTTCAGATTTTCTATTTCTTCCTGATTCAATTTTGAGAGGTTGTCTGTGTCTAGGAATTTTTTCATTTCTTTTAGATTATTGATTTGTTGGAATATAATTGTCCTTAGTAGTCTCCTATGATCTTTTATATTTCTGTGGTATCAGTTATAACATCTTTTTTATTTATGATTTAATTCATTTGAATCTCCTTTCTTTTTAATTACTCAGGGTAAAGGTTTGTCAATTTTGTTTGTCTTTTCAAAAACCAGATCATAGTTTTGTTAATCTTTACTATTGTTTTTCTGGTTTCGTTTCATTTACTTCTTCTCTGATCTTTGTTATTTCTTTCCTTCTGCTAACATTGGACTTCATTTGTTCTTCATTTCCTAGTTCCTTATGTGTAGAGTTAGGGTGTTTCTTTGAAATTTTTATTTTTCCCGTTTTAATGTGGGTATTTATAGCTATAAACTTCTCTCTTAGAACTGCTTTTGCTGGAGTTCATAAGTTTTGATATGTTGTGTTTCCATTTCATTTGTCTCAAGATATTTTTAAAAGTTTCTTCTTTGACCTATTGGTTGTTCAGGACTGTCTTGTTTAATTGCCATGTATCTGTGAATTCTCCAGCTTTCCTCCTGTTATTGATTTCTAGTTTCACACCAATGAGGTTGGAAAATATATTTGGCATGACTTCCATCTTTTTACATTTCATAAGACTTGTTTATGACCTATCATATGATTTATCCAGGACAATGTCTCGTGTACACTTGAGAAGAATGTGTATCCTGCTGCTACTGGATGGAATGTTCTGTATTTTTCTGTTAGGTTATTTGGTCTAAAATGAATAATTTTAAAAATTAATTAAAAAATTTAAAAGTAATCCATAATTACGCTAATGTATGTGCCTTTTGCTTGAGAATTTAATTCATTTACAGTAAGAGTAGGCATGGACTCACTAATGCTTTCTAGCCATTTTGTACTTCCCTTGTAACTTTTTCCCTCTCCTTCTACTTTCCTTTGTGATTATTTTCCATAGCATTATGCTTTTATTCAGTCTGTTCTCCTTATCTTTTGTGTGTCTACCGTAGGTTTTTGCTTTGTGATTACCATGAGGCTTACATAAAACATTTTATAGATAGAACAGTCTGTTTCACTGGATAGCAGCTTAACTTCAGTTGCACACAAAAACGCTACACCTTTACTCTCCCCATTTTCATGTTTTTGATGTCACAATTTGCTTCTCTTTATATTGTGTATCCATTAACTAACTAATGTCCCTACAGTTATTTTAATATTTTTGTCTTTTAATCTTTATACTAGAGTTAAGTGGTTAAGACACCACCATATTTCACTGTGAGAGTATTCTGAGTATGACTATATACTTACCTTTACAAATACTTGTATATTTTCACGTATTTTTATGATACTAATTAGTGTCCTTTTATCAGCTTGAAGAACTTCTTTTAGCATCTCTTGTAAGGCAGGTCTAGTGATGAACACCCTCAGCCCATGTGCATGGGCTTCAGATATAAACCAATGAATCCAGGGTGCATAACCCCCAAAACCCTCTTTATCAAGCTTTCAAACTCTGGGTGACTATCCACTTTAACTAATCATCCCAGAGTCAGATCCAGAAAACTGAAGACAGCCCTATGCTCCACAACCAGGTGAAATTATTCAAAAGTGGCCAATCCTACACCCACTTACTCTGGCTTACTCATTCTTTCCTTTGGAAAACACAATAAAATTTCTTATCCAATTTTCCCCTCTCTTTCTGCCTCCTGACCAATCCTGGTACTTCCCTCTTTGGCCTCACTGGTGTGGCATTCTCCCTTTTCTTGAAAACTATGAATGTGAAAAACTCTCTTTTCAAAAAAAAGCATTATTTTTCTTTGGAGCAGTTTTAGGCTTACAGCAAAATTGAGCAGAAAATACAGATATTTTCCACATATCTCTTGCCTCCCCACATGCATAGTCTCCCCCATTATCAACATTCTGCATCAGAGTTTTATATTTGCCATAATTGATGAACCTACATTGATATGTCATTGTAACCCCATGTACATGTATTATATTAGGGTTCACTCTTGGTGTTGTACATTTTATGGATTTGGACAAATGTATAACAACATATAGCCACAATTATAGTATCATACAGAGCAGTTTCATTGCCGTAAAAATACTCTGTGGTCTACCTATTCATCCCAACCTATTCCCTACTCCCTGGCAACCACTGATCTCTCTACTGTCTCCACAGTTTTGCCTTTTCCAGATTGTCACAGAGTTGGCTTCTTTCACTTAGTAATATGCATTTAAGGTTCCTCCATGTCTTTTCATGACTTGATAGCTCATTTCTTTTTAATGCTGTATAATATTTCATTGTCTGTATGTACTATAGTCTATTTATCCATTCACCAACTGAAGGACACCTTGGTTGCTTCCACATTTTCATAACTATGACTGCAACTGCTATAAACATCCATGCATAGATTTTTATGTAGACATGGGTTTCAGCTCCATTGTGTAAACATCGTGGAGCACAGTTGTGGGATCATATAGTAAGTGTATATTTAGTTTTGTAAGAAATTACCAAACTGTCTTCTAAAGTGGCTGTACCATTTTCCACTCTCACCAGCAATGAATAAGAATTTCTCTTACTCTACATACTCATCAGCATGTGGTGTTGTCAGTGTTCTTGATTTTAGTCATTTTAATAGGTGTCAAATGTTATCTCGTTGTTTTCATCTGCATTTTCCTGATGACAAATGATATGGGGCATCTTTTCATGTGTTTATTTGCCATGTGCATATCTTCTTTGGTGAGGTGTCCATTAAGGTCTTTGGCCCATATTTAAGTCAGGTCATTTTTTTTTTTATTGTTTAGTTTCAAGAGTTTGCATATTTTGGATAACAGTCCTTTATCAGATGTATCTCTTGCAAATATTTTCTCACAAACCTCTTTTCAATGGCAGTCATCTCCTGATCTGTTGTCTTTGCCATGCCTAAATAATAATAAAACTCATATTTTAAAACATCATCCTTTACCCTTACTGTACAATATCACATTTGGATTTGTCTATTCTTCCCAAAGTTCAGACTGAGAAAGGAAAGCCAGGTCTTCTCCTTTTTTCCATTTGGGCTCCTCTTCTTACAAGGTTGATTTCTTGTATAAGGATGCACTTATCACATTGTTGATTGACACTAGCAACCCTTTCACTCTGAAGAAGAACCCAGTGGGGCATCTCTTCAGTTTTGCAGCAAATGAAGGCATCAGAGTTTGATTAAAATCAGCCTGATCACAAAGCCTATATCGTTTTCACTGTATGATGCTTCTGCAAGATTTGCATTTCTCTGAGAATCAAGTTGTCATTTTTACCTGGAACCCATCAGATCTGTGAATATGAATTTCTAGTTATAATTTAGGCCTTAAAGAGAACATGATTTTTTGAGTCAATCTAAAAACATGTTCACATCTCTGTTCTGCCTGTCACTAACCATGCAAACGTGATCTAAGTATTTTTACCTTTTTTTTACCTTTGGCTACTTATTTGTATAATGCAAACATTATGTATCTCATATGGTTGTTATGAATATAAATTGCATTATATGTAGCAATCACGTAGAATAGGGTTGGACATTCTGTTATTTCTTTTTTTATCTTCCCCTCTGATTATATAAGAAATATATCTCATGTGCTATAATAATGTTGCTTGGGTTTACTCATAAGGAGGAAAAAATAGGACCCATGTCATAAGTTTCTCAATATTTCATGCCTCAGGTAGATAATATTATCAGCAGTTCAGATAAAGAGGCTCAGAGATTAAGTACCTTTCAATTTATAGAAAATATGGTAGAAAATTTTATTTGAATGTTAATTGATGCCCTTCCTCATTCTGTTTAAACACCTAAGTTTTGCAATTCCTTTTTGCCTAATCCACCCATCAGAAAAAGGTTGACTTTAAAGAGTTTGAACCAGAGAGACCTGGAGTGGGATCTACAAGCCCATCAGAATGAGGGGCGTGACTCTTTACTGCAAAGAGGGTGATTAAGTTTAGGAATGTTTACTAAAGGGTGAGATCTGCAGACTCTTCCAACTGCTGGATTCTAAGAATATTTGCAGTCAGTCTTATGGTCATCCTGCTTGACCCCCTGAAATTAGAAGATTGTAGGGCTTTTCTCTGGTGAAACAAACCTGCCTAAGGAAAAAGAACTAAGATACTGTTGGATGTTTGACTCCTAATAAAGTGGCCCACATGGATCACCCTTTCCCTAAGTCCTCTAGTTGACAAGTCCAGCCAGATTATAATGAGTGTTCAGTCAACTTGTTATTGACTTGAATATATGAGGACAGCCTAGGATCACCAGCCATTTGAGCAATGATTTTATATTTAAAAAAAGAGAGAAAATAAAATGTCATGTGACAGCTGCCCCCTCCTTTTTCTCAGTGAAGAGGCTCATGTCGGCTGTATTGTGAGAAACCAGAGAGGTGGCATGATTTTGTCAGTCAGGCTCATACTGAATGCAATGGGCAAGGAGTTCCTGCAAGAGCTATCCATGTAGGCAGCCTGCTGGGCATGGATGTTGGAGAAACAGATGCTGGGACAAGAATATTGCACTGAGGCATTCCTGAACTAGAACAGAGGAGTGGAAGGAACTCAGGGAGCAAGCATCTTGGTGTCTCTAGTGGGCCCTTCTATTTCTGCTCATCCATTGTCTTGATTTTCTTCACGTAGCCTCTGCTTTCTGGGTTGATACTGCTGGGATATAATAGTACAGAACATGACAGGTGCAAGGACTTTGCTCTTTGCCCTAGGTCAGCCAAATGTTCTGACTCAGTCTTTTGTTCTGATAGCTCCTTCCTCTCAAAGGCTCCCCTGGACTCCCAGGCTAATGAGCATTTGCATCTGCTGCCTTTGCATTTTGGCTCCAGCATGCATGTAATTTCATGACTCCTTCTTAAGATAGCTGACAGTTGTGGAACATTTTCTGCCTGGATTTCTGAAACAAGAGGGGTGTGGGGTGACATTGCAGGAAGGGATTGGGGTTGAGAGAGAGCCCCTGACATTCCATTTCCTTCTTCCAGAAGGAGAAGAGAAACAACACTTCTCCCCATCTGTGGTTGAAGAGGCAGGGGGTTGATGATGAACCATTCTTGGTAAGTGTAGTAAGCAAACAGCACAGATGGGGAAGAAAATAAGAAATCCCAATTCCCACATGGCCCATGTTCTCTTTAATAGGGGTTGTGGATTTGCTGAGTTATAATCTAAAACAACAGATATCTATATTTATATCTATATATGTATTTGTTTATATTTTTGTGACTTGGGTTTGTTGAGAGAAACAAAGGGAAGTGGAGAGTGAATGGAAGTGACTATTATCCAGAACCTATTTATGTGACAGGCATTGATATGCATTTTACCTAAGTGATGTAATCAATATCTCTGGACGTGGAAGTAAAGAGGCAACCAAAGCAAAAATAGACAAATGGCACTATACCAAACTTGAAAACTTTTGTGCATCAAGGGACACAATTGCTAGAATAAAAAAGCAAACTAGTTAATGGGAGAAAATATTTGCAAATCATATGTCTGATAAGGAGTTAATATCCAGAGTACATAAAGAACTCCTACAATTCAACAACAACAAAAAAACACAGTTAACCTGATTGAAAAATGGCTAAAGGACTTTGCTGTAGACAGAACGTTTTTATTCCCCCCAAATTCCTATGTTGAAACTTAATCCTCAATGTGATAGTAGTTGGACTTGGGCCTTTTTGGTGGTGATTAGGTCATAAGGGCAGAGCTCTCATGAATGGGTTTATTGCCCTTATAAATGATACCCCAGAGAGGTCCCTTGCTCCTTCCACCATGTGATGTTATAGGAAGAAGACAGCTATCTATGAACCAGGACACAGGCTCTCACCAGACACTGAATCTGCTAGCCCCTTCATCTTGGACTTAGCCTCCAGAACTGTGAGAAATAAATCTTTGTTATTTATAAGATACTCAATCTATGATATTGTGTTATTGCAGCTTGAATGGACTAAGGGAGACTTGAATAGACATTTCTCCAAAGATGATATATAAATGGCCAACAAGCAAAGACGCAAGTCAAAACCACAGTAAGATATCACTTCACACCCATTAGGATGGCTGCTATTAAAAAACAAAATAAAACAAAAACAACACAGCAAGTTTTGGTGAGGATACAGAAAAATTGTAACACTTGTGCATTATTAATGGCTGGGTAAAACATTACAACTACTATGGAAAACAGCGTGGAGGTTTCTCAAAAATTAAAAATAGGACTACCATATGATCCAGCATCCTACTTCTGTGATATATCTAAAAGAATTGAAAGCAGATATCAAAGAGATATTTGCACACTTATCTTCATCTCAGCACTATTCACAATAGCCAGGAGGTGAAAGCAACCCACATATCCTACAACAATGAATGAACAAACAAAGCATGGTGTATACATACAACAGAATATTATTCATCTGTAAAAAGTAGGAAGATCCTATCACAAGCTACCATATGGATGAAACTTGATGACACTATGCTAAATGAAATAAGCCAGTCACAAAATGAAAAATACTGTATGATTACACAAATACTGTATGATTATATAATGTATCTAAAGTAGTCAAATTCATACAATCATAAAGTAGAGTGGTGGTTACCAGGGGCTTCAGAAAGGAAGGAAAGGGTAATTGTTTTTTAATGGGTATAGAGTTTCAGACTTGTAAGATGAAAAAGTTCCAGAGATCTGTTTCACAACAATGTGAATATGCTTAACACTCCTGAACTATACACTTAAAAATAGTTAAGATGGTAAATTTTATATTATGTTACCCCAATAAAAAATAAGGCTAATAAAGTGATAAATAAAATATGTTCCTACCTCTTGCCTTGACAAACTATTTTAACAACCCTAGAAGGCCAGATTCAAATTTAGAATCCTGAGAATCTGTATAGTCCATGCCAAAACATGGTGGCACAGGGAGAGCCATCCTGGTTCCCAGGTACCTGCCCATGGGCCACAGCTTTCTCCCTCCACTTCTCACTCCCACTCTTCTTACAGTGTGTGGAGTCCACACATGCACAGATATGAACACCTCCAGTCCACAGGCCCAACTGCCATCCACATCCCTGGAATACAGCTTCTGCCCAACCACTTCATGAGGTGAACACAACAACAGTATGGTCTGCTACTGGAAGAATGGACCCACAGAAGAGGCTTGCATAGAGCTTGGAAGCTGAGTCGTCTTGCTCCAGGCCAAATCTCTGCAATCTTTCAGGCTGAGCATAGGCAATTATGAGGGCTCTTCCTGGCAGTCCTTACAGAGCAAAAGTCCAGGTGGTTCTAGCCCTCCAAAGGATAAAAGGAAATACCTAATTCCAGCCCTCTCTAGCCATCCTGTCCAGGTTTATATGGGTTTAATGGTGATTTCTACCAAATATTTAAGGAAGAAATTATACAATTGTCTAAAATTTCTCTCAGAAGATAGAGGCAGAGGGATTACTTCCTAGTTCATTCTATGAGGACAGCTTTATCCTAATATGAAAAGCAGACAAAAACTATACAAGAAAAAAATAAGAAAATTGCAGAACATCTGTCATGAACATAGATGCAAAAATCCCCAAAATATTAGCAAATAGAATTCAATGATATATAGAAAGAATTATACACCATGACTAGGAGGGATTTATCCCAGTTATGCAAGGTTGGTTGAACATTCAAAAGACAATTAGTATAAATCCTCACATAAACAAGCTAAAGAAGAAAAATCACATGATCATATCAATAGATTCAGAAAAAGCATTTGACAAAATCCAACATCCATTCACAATAAAGCTCTCAGTAAACTAAGAATAGAGAAGAGCTTCCTCTATCTGAAAAAGAACTTCTACACAAAATCTATAGTTAACATCACACTTATTGGTGACAAACTTGAGGTTTCCCCACTAAGACCAGGAACAAAGAAGAATGTCCCTCTCATGACTGCTTTAATATAGTACTGGTAGTCCTAGCTAATGCAGTCAGACAAGAAAAGGAAATATAAGTTATACACATTCGGAAGGAAGAAAAACTGTTTTGCGTGTGTGTGTGTGTAAGATTTGCCCTGAGCTAACATCTGTTGCCAATCCTTCACTCTTTTTTGGTTTTTGCTTGAGGAGTATTAGCCCTGAGCTAACATTGGTGCCAATCTTACTCTACTTTGTATGTGGAATGCCTCCACAGCATGGATGAGTGGAAGAGGTCAGCACACTTGATCCCACCCTGTGAACCAGGGCTGCTGAAGCGGAACACGGAAATTTCACTGGGCCATGGGGCTGGCCCTGAAATAAACCTGTTTTTATTCACAGATGACATAGTTGTCTATGCAGAAAATCTGAAAGATCAACAAAATTCCCTGGAGCTAATAAGCCATTATAGCAAGGTTGAAGAATACAAGGTTAGCATACAAAAGTCAATTGCTTTGTTATACACCAGCAAAGACCAAGTGGAATTTGAAATTCAAAACACAGTGCCTTTTACAGTAGCACTTCCAAAAATGAAGCACTCAAGCATAAATCTAACAAAATACGTACAAGATCTAGTATAGGAAGAAAACAACACTCTAATGAAATAAATCATAGAAGAACTAAATAAATGGAAAGATATTCCATGTTCATGGACAGGAAGACTCAATATTGTCAATATGTCAGTTCCTCTGAATTTGATCTATAGATTCAATGCAATTCCAATCAAAATACCAGCTGGTTATTTTGTGGATATCAACAAACTGATTCTAAAGTTTATACGAAGAGGCAAAAGACTCTGAATAGCCAACACATATTGAAGAAATAGAACTGAATTAAAAGTTGAAAACTGACACTACGTGATTCCATGCCTTACTATAAAGCTACAGTAATCAAGACAATATGGTATTGATGAAAGAATAGTCAAATAGATCAATGGAACAGGATAGAGATAACGAAAATAGACCCACATAAATATAGTAAATTGATCTTTGACAAAGTGGCAATAAATGACTGAGAAAAGATAGTCTTATTAAAAAATGGCACTGAACATCAACATGCAAAAAAATGAATTAGACACACACTGCTCACAAAAATTAAGTCAAATGGATTACAGACTTAAACGTAAAATGCAAAACTATAAAACTACTAGAAGATAACATAACTACAAATCTAGATGACCTTGGGTGTGCTGATGACTTTTTAGGTACAACAGCAAAAGCACAATCCATGACAGAAAAAATTGATAAGCTGGACTTTATCAAATTTAAAAATTTCTACTCTATAGAAATACACTGTTAAGAGAATGAAAAGACAGGTCACAGTTTATGAGAAAATATTTGCAAAAGACATAGCTGATAAAGAACTATTATATAAAATATTAAAACCCTGGATGGACCCCTGAGGACATCATGCTAAGTAAGAAAAGTCAGAAAGAGAAAGACAAATACTGTATGACATCACTTGTAGGTGGAATCTAAGCCAAACTGGTAAAAACAGATTAAAATCATGGTTGTCAGAGGAGAGGGGAGTGTGGAGATAGGACAGATGTTCTTTAAGAATACAAACTTGCAATGAGTAGTAAATTAGATGCACAATATACTGAATACAGACAACAATATTGTATTATAATAATCAAACTTACTGAAAGACTAGAACTCAATTATTTCAATGACTAGAAAGAAATGGTAATTATGTAACATGATAGAAGTTCTAATTATCAACGCAATTGCCATAATATTGTGCTATACAAATGTTTCAAATTAACATTTTGTACACCTAAATTTACACAATGTTAAATGACAAATATATTTCATTGAAAAAGACAAAAAAAAAGGGATCAGTCTGATAAAAAAGTGTTCCAAAGACCTTAACAGACTCTTCACCAAGGAAAATGTACAGATGGTAAATAAGCATAAGAAACGATGCTCCACATAATTTGTCATCAGGGCAATGCAACTTAAAAAACAATGAGCTACCACTACACGTCTATTATAATAACCAAAATCAAGACTACTGACAACACCATATGCTGGTGAGGCGGTAGAGCAACAGGAACTCTTATTAGTGCTGGTGAGAATGGAAAATGGTACAGCCACTTTGGAAGACAGTTTGGCAATTTCTTACAATATTAAACATACTCTTACCATACAACCCAGTAGTTGTGCTCTTTGGTATTTACCCAAAGGAGTGAAACATATGTCCACACAAAAACCTGCATATGGATGTTTATAGCAGCTGTATTCTTAATTACTAAAACTTAGAAGCAACCAAGATGTCCTTCAGTTGGTGATTGGACAACTGTGGTACATCTGTACTTTGAAATATTATTCATAGCTTAAAAGAAATTAGCTATGAAGCCATGAAAAGACATGGAGGAAACTTAAATGCATTTTATCAAGTAAAAGAAGCCAACTCCATGATTACGGATACAGTAGAGATCAATGGTTGCCAGGGGTTCTAGGGGAGGGAGAGATGGACAGGTGGAGTACAGAGGATTTTCAGGGTAATGAAACTGCTCTGTGTGACATTATAAAGGTCATGCATATAGTGGATACATTCCATTATACATTTATCCATACCCATAAATTGACAGCACCAAGAGTGAACTTTAATGTAACTTAAGGACTTTGGGTGATAATGATCTGTCAATGTAGGTTCGTCAATTGTAACAAATGTATCATTTTCATGGGGGACGTTGTTAATGGAAGAGGCTATGCATGTTTACGGGACAGAGAGTACATGGGAAATTTCTGTACCGTCTCCTCAGTTTTGCTGTTGATCTAAACTACTCTAAGAAATAAATTCTATTAAAAATTGCCAAAAAAATACTGTGGCCGTTTAGTTTCCTGTATTAAATCACTTTCTATTTCAGAAACTTAGAATTATTCATTTTTCCATGTCTGAATGATGGATGAGGTGTTGCACCTAGAAGAATTAAAAATGACAAAAGACAGATATAGTGTTATTCCTAAAATAATTATAAATGACAATTAAAAGAAAGTCCACAGACCTTTGGCAGTGAGAGGTAACTAATTCTTTAACATGAATCCCTGAGATTGTTTCAACCAAATTGGCAGAAGAGGTTTTGTCCCAAGCCAATTGGATTTACTGAATCTGTTTGGCAGATGATGCAAAATGTCAGTTATTTACAGAGGAGAAAAGACTACAAGAATGTTTAATTTCATTGGCTATCTGGGAGCTCTGGGAAGATAGCGGAAGGAGAGGAAGGCATTTTCAGGATATATTTGAAATTGGAAGGTTATCAATAGGCTGCATAGAGGGACTGTTGGCCAAAAGAGAGAGGATAATGAGTTGTGGCTGTGATTTTCAGTTTTAATTGTTTACCAGCTTTGAGATCCAAAGAAAAATTACTTAACCTCTCTAAACTAAAGTTTTCTCATCTGAGAAAATGAGATAATTAAGGAAAACACTTAGATTGCCTAGCATCCATAAATGTTAGATGTGATGACGACAGTATAATGATGATGATGTTGGTGATAATGATAGCAGTAATTGATTAAGGGGCTAGTTAGATAATATTGGCTGGAATAAGTAAATAGTAAGAGTATAATAAGAGAGAGAATAGAGGGAGAAATCTGGCTGAGAAAGAGACTATTTGCTATTTCTTGGTGACTTTGAAATTCATCTCCATTTGTCTTGAGTACACCCAAGTGCAAATTACTATTAGTTTGGGTAATATTTTCTCTATAAAAGATGATAAATCAATGAACAACTCTCTTAAACTCATTGTGGAAAGTTCTAAATTTATGTTATATTACAATTAATATAGATACATGTTTACCAGAAGGCCAAGGACAAGAAAAATAAACAAATGAAAAAGTGATCCCAAGTGGAAGAAAACATGAGCTTGAAACCAGCAAAGATTTAAGCAGAGTAAGACCTAAAAGAAGCAAGAAAGAGAAAGGGAAGAGGAAAAAGGAGTAAATGCACACAATCAGCCATGTTGAGAAGTGTTTGTTTTCCATTCCTGTGCACCCAAAGTTTTAGAAGGCTTCTCCCTATATTTCAACCTGAGAAAGACTAATGACATTTGTATCCAAAGATTTTTCACCTCAGTGTTTTCTGCACAGCAGCCTTTACCTTATTCCCCAAGCTGTAGATTAGGGGTTTCAGCATGGGGATCACTGTGGTCACATTCTCCTGGGCCAGGGAATGGGCTGTGGAGGGTTTTAAGTATATGAATGAAGCAGACCCATAAAATAATTCCGCAGCAGCAAGGTGGGAGATGAGGGGCTGAAGACTTTGGACTTTCCCTCTGTGATGCTGATGCAGAGGATACTGGAGAGGATGAAAGTGTAGGAAACAAAGATTGTTAAGCTGGTGACTATGATGTTAAATCCACCCACAAAGAAAGTTGTCACCTCAATATCATAGGTGCTAGAGCAGGAGAGCTTCATGAGGGGAACAATGTAACAGAAGTAATGACTGATGAAGAGCTCACAATAGGACAGTTTTAACATTAGGGCAGTCTCTATTGTTGAGCCAATGAACCCCATGGCATAGACCGCAGCTGCCAGCTAAGAGCAGACTTGATGAGACATGATGATGTTGTAAAGCAAAGGGCTGCAGATGGTGACATAGCGGTCATAGGCCATCACCGTCAGCATGTAACACTCGGCAATGACAAACTCAAGGAAGAAGTAGAGCTGTGACATGCACCCTGCATAGAAGATGATGTTCTTCTCTGACACAAAGTTCACTAGCATCTTAGGGGTAATGACAGAGGAATAGCAGAGATCCACAAGTGACAGATTACTGAGGACGTAGTAGATGGGGGTGTGAAACTGAGCATTCAGACAAATCAGTGTGAACATGCCCAGGTTCCCTATCATGGTGAATGAGTAGAACCCAAAGAAGAGGAGGAAGATGAGGAGCTGGAGCTCTGGCTGATTTGTTAAACCTTCAAGAACGAACTCTGTCACTGTCAAGTAATTTTCTGCAGCCATTCTCCTTTGTTTGGGACCCTTGTGGAGAAAAGAGACTAGAGCCTATGAAAGGCTATATATGAGTCTTCTGTTGAGGCAAGGTACCAGCATCTGCTCTTGAATGAGTGATCTTGAACTCTTGCCTGATCCTTTGTCTCTTAATTCCTTCTAAGGTTTTCTAGGATTCAGATGATTTTGCTAAGTTTTGGAGAACATGAAGGTGAGAAAAAAGGGGTCTCTCTGGAGCTTTCACTACCCTCATGTTTCTCAAATACCCTAGAGGTAACTATAGTATGTGTTATTTATTAGTTTGGAGTTGAATGTTTCTCTAGAAAGAGAATCTCCTTTGTCATCTGTGCAATCCCAAAATATTACCAGTAAAATGAAAATGTGTGGCCACCTTATCTCAAGTCCAGGTACTGTAGACTGGTATTTAAAGCCCTACCAATTCCGGAGTGACTTCAGTTTCCACATTTGAGAAACAGATGAAGTTATAATATCAATTCCCAAAGTTAAAAAATATATATATGTAATTGGATAATATACATGGAAATATATTCCAAATGTTCACTTGCTATGCAAACGTGAATTTTCATTAGCCATATGAGATTGGTCTTAATATTTCATTGAACCTGTGGTCCTAGGGTATTTATTCTTGGTTCTAGCTATGCATAATAATCTCCTGGGGAGCTTTAAAAAATAATAGTATCAGGTCCCTATCTATAGCAATTCTGATTTATTGTTCTATGGCATTTCCTGGGCATTGAGCTCTATGTTTCTGGGCAGGTGGGAAAGTTCAGCTAAAGAAAGTAAAGACTTTGTTTTTGAAAATTTTTAGTGATTATTGGAACCAGAATAATTTTGTTAATTGAAAAATTGCCATGGATTGTGGTTTAACCTGAGTAAAATAAAGCTACTGAGGAACAGTTTGAGGTTGATTGCTCTCCATTGTGTTGAGAGGACTCAGGAAAAGCTCAGGTTGTATCAGGATTAGGAGTTGGTGGAAGTATAAATAGAACATAATGCAACTTACACATCAAAAGCAAAATGATTTGAGTGGGAAATGGACATTTTCCCATATCCCCTTCTTTGCATACCCTTAAATCCTAATGTCCTTAGTGGTCCGTCTATCTTGGCCTCTTTCCTCACACTAAATGTGTCTTCTATAATAATCAGTCTCTCTTATTTCTTCACCATGTTTCTCTTTCTATGCTGCTGATTTCCAATTTACTACTTATTGTCTATTTATTTTTAGAATCAAGCTATGATCAATGCAGAGAAGATTTTTAGCTGATAGTAAATATATGTAGATACTCAAGAGACTCACAGGAAGGAATCCTGGTATGTCTAAGTCAACATGGGAATTCAAAGTTGGTCTGGAGAAGGAACTCCTGTCACTAGATGTTTCATCTTCTTGTGATGATTTTTCTTAATTTCTCCTTTCTACTTAATGAGAAAAAAGACAAAAAAACCCATAATTTATAAGAGCAGATGGTATTTTTCTTCTGATAAGTTGCTTGCTAAAAGTAATTTGGTAGATTCTGTTGAGTAATTATCAAGTGATAAATGTAAGCTGCTGGAAGATCATTTGCCTGACACTGGCTAAAGTTTCCTAAGTTCTAAACAAGATTGGTCAATAGAAGAAATGACTCTAAAACTACTCTAGTCTTATTTTTTATGATTTCAGCTCATAGATGAGCAAAGAGAAGTTCCATATGAGTGAAAAAGAGTTTTACTTTTTTTTAATTTGAAGAATTTCACAACATAGTCATTTAGAATAGTTAAAAGTTAGTGGGTGGACTTCTATTTTCACCCACGAAGGATGAACTCCTACTGGAATTGTGTTTGCACCATAAACAACTAGAAAACCAGACAAAGTATATGAAACCAGTTCCAGCCATTTGACAACAGGCAGCACCAAACTGATTCCTGAGAGGAGGGTAACAAACAACATGATCCCAATGATAGTACCAGCTTACCTGCCTGTAGGAATTTTTCACTCCAGAAAGAATGAATGTTGTAAAACCTAGAACAACAACTAGTTAATAAAAAAAGAGATATAGCTAATAAGTCAATAGTGGAGATAAAATATAATCATCAAAAATACTCAATTAATCCAAAAGAAAGCAAGAAAATAAAAAGTGAAATAAAAGACAGTTGGAAGAAGTGGAAAACCTATAGCAAGAAGGTAGAATTAAACTCAACCATATTGATGATTGAAGTAAATGCCAATGGTTTAAATATTCCAATTAAAATGGAGAGATTGTCAGAGTGAATACATATATTACCCAATTAAATGCTTTTCCAAGATATCCAATTTAAATATAAAGACACAGGCGGCCAAAACTATAGGGATGGAAAAAGATAGACCATGCAACAACATCAAAAGAAACCTGGAGTGTTTGTCCAGGTTTCAGCATTTAGCAAAATAGACTTCAAAGGAAGGAATATTACTAGAGCTAAGGAGACACGTTTCATAATGATAAAGTAGTCAATTCATCAAGGTGATATAATACTCCTAAATGAGTTCATCTATTAATAGAGCTTCAAAAGACGTGGACCAAAACTGATAGAATCGGAAAGTGAAATAGACAAATCCACCACTTGTTGGAGATTGCAATACTCCTCTTTTATTAATTGATATGGCTAGTAGAAAAATTAGTAAGGACATAGAAAATATCTAAAAGTTGACATTTTTAGAACACTCTACCCAGAAGCAGCAGAATACACAATTGTTCAGGTTTAAATGAAACATTTTTCAAGATAAAATCTATTCTGGGCAATAAAACAAGCCACTACACCTTTAAAGAGTTGAAGTCATATGGAATATGCACCCTTAACACAACAGATACAAACTATAAATAATTTATGGAGAGATACCTGGAAAATCTTCAAATATTTAAAAATTAGAATACTTTTAAGTAACACGTGGGTCAAAGAAGAAGTCACAAATTAAGCTAGAAAATAGCATTTTGAACTGAATGAACATGAAAATACGTCAGTCAAAATTTCTAGAATACAGCTAAAGTAATAATAGGGAAACGTCATTAAATTATTATTTTAGAACCAAAGGAAATTCTAGAATCAGTAATCTAGGCTTCCACCTCAATACACTACAAAAAAGGTAGAATTATGGAAATAGTATTATAGATAATCATGGAAATCAATGAAATAAGAAACAGTAGGAAGAAATTTATGAAACTAAAACTGGTCTTTGAAAATATTAATAAAGTGAAAAATATCTCGTCAAAGAGATAGCGATGAAGATAGAGATAGAGAATCACATCATATAAAGAGCAGAAATGAGATGAGGATGGCATTGGACATCTCAATGACAATACTGGGACCTAGGATGGAGGGGATCCACACAGGAAAGGAGCAAAGGGAACTCCAGGCTGACTGCCATGCTTCCGATCTGGAGAGTGAGTTCAGAAAGGACAGAGGATGGAGGCCTTCAGGAGAAAATGAAATTGGTAGATTGTCCCAAATGTTTGGACATTTGGAAAATAATATAAAAGATTACATGACAGATACTACAGAGCATGTGGAAACATAAAGGAGAGATACTTAGTACTGGGTAATTATTACAATACAAACAAGGTGCAAATGAGGAAACAATGCAAAGCACAATATTTGGCTCTGCAGTGATGATTCACTGCAGAATTCACTATAATAGTGAAATCTGCATTATCATAGTTCTAATACTGTAGACAATGAGTACTGAGAATACAAAATTGTATTATGGCTATTTTGGGAGAATAGGGAGAGGAATTGGGGTGTGGGAGTATTAGATAAATCTGCATCCACATTAAATGGAAGTAATGCTTTCAACAAATGTTTATCAATACATATTATGAGTTAAGTCCTATTATAGGCCATGAATAATGTCTAAAATAATGAAATCCTCAAAGATAACTGTAAGCATGTAATGGAGAAACAAGAGGTAATAAATAATTAGCAATAAGGAAGGTTCTTTGGGAAAGCACTAGTGTCTTAAGTGCTGGGGAGACACCTTGACTTAAGAGCTTTTGTTTGGGAAGATTCTCTTCTTTGGGAAAAAGTAGACCATCAATCTGTTTTGTCCTCCACCACACCACGCTGTCTTGCTGTATTTTATCTTTTTGTGACATTTTATTTTTATATTTTAAGTAAACTTAATTTAACACCTTAAGACCAAGGAGAGATCTTATTACCGTATTTCCAGAAACATGTTTTTAAACTACCAAAGTAATATATTTGCATCTAGAAAAGTAAACATAGAGACAGGCAAAAATAAAATCATCATAGTCTAACTACCAAGAATCTAAAACTTCTATGTATATTCTACCAGACTTTTTCTATGCATATACACATTTACATATATGGCTAAATATATGTGTATCTTTTTTACTCAAAATGATCATACTACACATGTTGTTTTGTAACCTGCTTGCTTGTGTAGCATTAAAAGACATTGACTCACTTGTCCAGCAACAATATTACTTGTGTTTGTTGTGGTATTGAAGACAGGGAAATCTGCATTATCATAAACTTTAAACCTTAAATTATTCACAGTGAGATATTTAACTTCTTAGAACTAGTAACAGCTAGAATTTGAATTGCATTCCAATTTCTTATAAAAAGAAATGTTTCACCTAGATGGTGACAATAGATTTAAAAGATATTTCACATATCCTCTTCTTTCAGTTCTGAGTCTCCTAAAATAAGGAACAGAAAATCCACTACAAATATATCACTACCAGGAATCAGAGTTCCTTACAAACACAATTATTGTTCAGAGCAGAGTTTCTTCCTGCCTTTCATGTGAACACATTTTCTATTGTATAGAAAACTGTGGGCAAGAGAAACCTAAGTTTTACTCCTGTAATCTTCTAGCTAACTTATACAGGTCCACAGATTTCATGTTACCACTGGTTTTATCAGGTTATCAGAAGCTCAGAATTGCTGCTAATAACAACATTCAGAATTACATAGACAACTAGATTTCCTTATGAAGGAGGGAAAAAGCACTGTGCAAAAGGGAATATGTGATTGAAAATAGTATATATAGAGGTTTGCATTATAAATGGGAATTCATGGAAGATATTTTATCCTTATCTTACATAATTCCTTTAAAACTATAATTGAATATGTGTATTGAGGAAAACTGGAATACCGTTACCTGGAAATGTTAGATGGTACTTTGTTTTTAGCAATCAAGAAATACATATCAGAAAATAGAAAGTCATCAGATTTACATTTATTTCTAGTCAAAGGGGCCAACACAGTCATAAAGACGGGTCACTGAGATTGGGAGAATTAAGTATGTTCATGAATAGGCAGAGCTTCTCCTGGGATGTAGGCACTACAGAGTAGCTTCTTATTGAAGGAGTAATTAGTCTGGGTTTACACTTGCACTATGAATGATGTTTTGCTTCCCAGTTGTGTTAATTTTTCTTCTCTTGGGAGAGTTACCCTGTAGTCTGGGAAGCTTGGTGCCTGGTGCCAGCACTGGGACATTTTTAGCTTCATCATCGTTACCATGACCACTATGGTCATTACCATCAATATCATCATCACCTTCACCAGTATCATCACCTTTGCCCTCAGTCACCACCATCATGGTCAGTATTCATGATTAATTTTTTGTCTTTATGTACAGTGAACTCTATTTATAATATTTATTATAAAAATATTTATTTTACACATTTATGTTTTGAATAGTTCTCCAAAAATAAATTCACTGAATGTACTAAGGAAAGAAAACCTGTTTAACTTTGGTTAACTGTTTTTTTTAATTGAAACAGAATGAACTTTTATTTTATATTTTACAATTAACCTTGATTAATTTTATTTTCTACAGATTTATTGAGATATGCTTGACAAATAAAAATTGTATATATTTAGGTTGTACAAGGTGATTTTTTTAGGTGTACAATGTGATGATTTGAAATACGTATATGTTGTGAAATGATTACCGCAATCAAGCTAATCAACATATCCATCATCCCACAGAGTTACCATTTTCTTTTTTCTGGTGAGAACTTAAGATCTACTCTCTTAGTAACTTTCAAGTGTGCAATACCGTATTTCTAACTATATTCACCATGCTGTACATTAGATCCCCAGATCTTATTCATCTTATAATTGAAAGTTTGTACACTTTGACCAACATCTCCCCTTTCCTCCACCCTCTAGCCCCTGACAACCACTATTCTTAGATCTATACGTAAATAAATATTTAATGCTACAATGTCTATATAGTAATTTTGGTTATTTAAAGCTTGTTGTCCAGTAGATTCCTTAGGAAAAACTCGTGGCAACAAGATCCGCTGAGTTTTTATCACTTATTAACAGTATGTCTGCAGCTTTTATATCCAAAGTCAGATTGTCTGTATAAAAAATCATCGTTGGTTCATATTTAAATTTTTTAGTTTCTGAAAACTATTATTCCATTTTCTTCTTCTGTAAAGCAAAAGCATTGTTGTCAAAACATTTGATAACAATATAAGTTTTTCCCCTTATGAGTTAATTGGTCTTTTTGCCTGGGTGCCTAAAAGCTCTCTTCATTTTCGTTAAGGTCCAGTCATTTTATTAGAACATGGTTTGGTGTTTTTCATTCTGAGTTGATATTCTTTGGTATGCTGTGTTACTTTTCAATATATGCTTCAATCCTTTTTTTTTTTTTTGTAACCTCAGGAGAATTTTCTTGAACTCTAATTTTTAGTGTTCCCTTGCTTTCATTATCTTCTTGGGTCTTCTGTGTATATCAGATCATCTTTGTCTAGCTTCAGTTAGAAGTTTAGAAATTAGAAATTAGAAATTTCTCTTGAATACTCTTTCTTTTATTTTGATCTTAAATTGTCCTTTCTTTTCCACATAAGTTTCCCTTAAGATATTATCTATTGTGCTTATTTCCTCTTCTGTTACATCTAGTTTAGTCTTCATTCCGGATAATTTTTTCTTTAATTTCTAATTATTTCTTGAGTTCTGTTGCCTATTTATGAGTTTTTTGTAATTCTGATTTATATTATTCCTTCATATGTTGTAGTATTTTCTAAATTATCTCAGCGCATTTTGAAATACAAGGTTAGAGGATTAATGTGTTTTGTGGGCACGTCTTTTGGCCATGCTTTTTCTTTTTTCTTTGTAGGGCTGTTTTCTGTTCCATACTCTCTCCTCTCCCACTTCCCATTATTTTTCCAGGAAAATTTTTCTACCTCATATATATATGAAATATGTATATATATATTTTTCATATAATAACTTTATATGGGATTTGAAAACTTAGATTCTTTTGCTCCTTTTAAGGATCTCTATTGTCCTTGTGCTCCCCAGGCTGGATTTTATTCCCAGAAATTTCTTATCAGTGTAGGGCTTTGTTCTGGTGAAGAGTTCTGTGTGATTAAATTTGAGAATTATGAAGAACAGACTTATGCAGGCCCTAAGACCCTATGGTGGGAATCTGACACTTACTTGCTGGAGTGTGTTAAACCTCTCCCAGTTTCTGTTGCTATTCCCAGTCTGGCCTACTAAGCTTTCCTATAAGTAACTTTAAGTCATCTTGGGAATCTGAGCTTTGTCTGATCCCTTCTTGCTTTTCTCACTTTTTCTTGCACAATTGTTGATAACATGAAGATTTTATAATTTTTGGTGTTTTATTCCCAAGTGCTTGCACTTTGGGACTCATGCTGTTGGTCATCTATTTTTGTTATGGATATTGTCCATAGAATTTTTAGTTCACTGAATGTTTTTAAGAAGAATTTGTGGAGAGAAACAGTAGACAAATACAGCCAACAGTTTCCAAGAATTCCATAATGCACTCTTTTTGTATATATTTCAAAGAAAAATATACTCATTTCAAATATATGTTTATAAGGAATATAAATTTATTTATTATATCTATAAGAATATATATACACACATTAAAATATATTCAGAAAGTAAATTCCTAAAAGATACACTTTTGAATATTGTAAATATGTTAAAAATATTCTTTAAGTATGAGTAATAGTAATACCTAGTGCTTACTCTATCTCAGGCATATTTTCTCAGGCATATATTTCTTTTGGCTTTTATTGGTCTTTCTTTCTCTGTGTCTCCAACATTTAGCAGTCACTAAAAGCCAGTCAAAAGTAAACAGATAAGACTTCTGTGTGCAGCCATGACTGAGTAACCAATACTAGCCTTATCTTCCCGCTGTAAACTGGAAAACTGGAAAAATATGTGTAACTAAGCTTTAGACATCTGAGAACAAGCATCTGGGGACTGGGATTTAAGATGGAAGAGAAAAAAAACAGGTGAGTCTTATAATTGTCCAAGCTATAATTTTAGCTTGTGCTAAATTTTTAAAATAATTTTACCTGTGTGCAGACCCTGCCACCAGAGGGGCAACCGAAGCAGAGCAAAAAATTGTCACTGAGTTTGGAGTCAGAGATCAGGAAGGCTGAGTCACCTTGAATTTATGGGGAAGACGACTTGAGCTACGATGAAAAAAATGAATACAAGTCCAGAAATATGAATACCAGTCCCTTTGTGTTTCCATGAAACTAGGTAAGAAGAAAAATGTTAAAACCAACCAGATAATAAAGACAAATTTCACAAAGAGGACCAAAATAAGGATGGTCGTTGACTTCTTGTAATGAATAAACTGAAGAACAATGAGACTATGTATTTAAAACACTGAAAAAAAATTTGTCTGTTCAGGATTATATCCAGAGAAAACATTCTTCAAAATTAAAGTAAAGAAAGATTTTTTTTTTTTGGTCAGAAAAATAAGAGCTTAGAGAATTCATTGACAGCATGTCTGCCCTAAAAGAATTGTTGAAGTCAGTTCTTCCAACTAAAGGAAAATGATGTCAGGTGGAGACTTGTATGTAGACAAAAGAATGTAAATATAAAAGATATTTGTTTTCTACTTAAATTTGTTTAAAATGATAACAGTTTATAGCCAAAATAATTATGGTGTAAGGTGGAGTTTTTAATATATCTAGAAATAAAAATATTACAATAATAACACAAAGAACATGGAAAGGAAATGGATTAGACTTTTGTTAGCTTCTTAAATATTGCAGGAAGCTGTATAGTATTATTTAAAAGGAGATAAATTACAGATGCATATATTAAACATTAGAGAAATCTTTAAAAAATAAAGACGTATATTTAATGAGAGGAAATTAAAAAATATTAAAAATCAGAATATATTAAAATATATAAATATTCATGTAAATATAAAAAATAAAAAAGGACACGTAGAAAACAAATAGAATGATGGTGCATTTAAACCTAACTATATCCATAAGTACTTTGATACACTCCAATTAAACACTCCAATTAAAAGACAAAAACAAAGTAAAACACACTATTTGTTGTTTACAAGAATCACACTTAGACGATAAAGAGATGGATGGCTTAAAATTAAAATGATGAAAAAGAAGGTGATATCAGCATCATAGCAGCATGAGTTGTTCCTTTTTTCTCTCCATTTTAACAACTAATTGGACATGCATAATGGAATGAAAGTGTCTCTGAACATTACACAGGACGCCTTGGAGGTTTCTATTCACCTGTGCATTTGAAAGTGAATGGCAAGGACTTTGGTCAGGGCTGCAGACCCAAGGGAGTTAGCAATCCTACCCCACCTCCACTAGCCCAAGCAGGAAAAAGGGAACCTGGAGAGTGCAAAACTGGGTGGATACCCAGAGGCAATAAATAATGGAGATTCCTGCCCAAGGGGGAATCTGGCATCCATTGGAACAGGATAGAGATGAGTTTGGAAGCAGAGGAGAGGGAGGAACTCATTAAAGTGGTCCCACTCCCCAGGGCAACATTACAAGGGGCTGAGATTTTGGCGGCAGCAGACACATACTTTCTGGCATGGGAGTGGAAAGCAAAAGTAGTGAGTGACTTCCTGGCTGCCCTCGTTGCTCTAGTTGCAGCTAAGAACATCAAAGGGGAGGGACCGGCCTGGTGGCACAGAGGTTAAGTTTGCACATTCTGCTTCAGCGGCCCTCTGTTCACCGGTTTGGATCCTGGATGCGGACATGGCACCACCTGGCAAGCCATGCTGTCGTAGACATAAAGTAGACGAAGATGAGTAGTAAAGTAGAGACATATAAAGTAGAGGAAGATGGGCACAGATGTTAGCTCAGGGCCAGTCTTCCTTGGCAAAAAAGAGGAGGATTGGAGGCAGATATTAGCTCAGGGCTAATCTTCCTCAAAAGAAAAAAAAAAGAACGAATATCAAAGGGGATTAAAAGAATGTGATTCCTCCCACCTGCTTTGGGATTTCAGCAGCAGGTCCACTCACAGACCTCTGGGACTGTCCCACTGGAGGATCCCTCCACCAGCCCATGGACACCCCCAAAGCTCCAGATGCTAAGCCCACACATCCCTCTACCCTGCTGCTAGCTCCTTATGCACCACTCCTGAGTGCATTCACTAAAATCAGCTCCTATAGGAGAAACTACAAACTTGAGATTTTGTGCCACCTTCTGGAAAAGAAAAGAAAAGTTTCAAATAAGCAGCCTGTTGAATTGTAAGAACAAAAGCAGACATAAAACTTTAGTTAAGGAAGGTAACTGCTATCTCAAATGTGAAAGCAAAAGTACATACCCTCAAACTCGATGAAAAATCAAGGAAATATGGTATCACAAAAAGAAAATGATAAATCTCTAGCAACCAAACTCAAAGGCATGGAACTTTGCAATGTAACCGATAATTAAAAGAACTGTAGAAGAAATTCAACAAGCTGCAAGAAAACTCAGAAAGGTAATTCAATAAGCTCAGGAATAAAATTAATAAAAGTAATAAGTTCTTCACCAGAGATTGAAATTATAAAATGAACCAAACAGAGATTTTGGAGAGAAGAATTCAGTGAATGAAACAAAGAGCCAATAGAGAACATTGCTAACAGGAAAGACTAGATGGAAGCGAGTATAAGTGACTTCAAGGGTAGGAATATAGAAATAACTTGGTTAGAAGAGGAGAGAGAACTAAAACCTTAAAAAAGTGAGAAAGCCCTATGAGAGCTATCAGATTTGATCAGAAAGGCAAATCAGAAAGGCAAATACTTCGTTTTATGGTGGTTTGCCATGTTGAGATTTACAGATATTGTGTTTCTTACAAGACCCTACACCAGCAAAAAGATAATGATTCACTGAAGGCTCAGATGATGGTATTTTTTAGAAATAAATTATTTTTTAATTAAGGTATGTACTTTTTCTTTTGTTTCAGAAATAATAGATTACAGTATAGTGTAAACATAGTTTTTACATGCATTGCAAAACCAAAAAATTCATGTGACTCATGATATTAACATTATTGTGGGAGTCTGAAACTGAACTTGTAATATCTGAAGGTATGCCTGTATAAGAATAGTGTACCAGAAGGAGAAGAGAGGGAGAAGGGAATAGAGAGTTTATTTAAAGAAATAATAGCTGAGAACTTCTCAAACCAGGGGTAGGACTTGGACATACAAGTCCAAGAAGCTAATAAAATTGCAAAGCTTCTCCAAGACATATTACAATGAAACTGTCAAAAATCAATGATAAAGAAAGAATCTTAAAGGCAGTCAGGGAATAAAGGAAAGTAAGCTACAAAGAAACCCTCATTAAGCTATCAGCAGATTTCTCAGCAAAAAGTCTACAAGCCAGGAGAGAGTAAAATGACATATTCTAAGTGCTGAAAGATACAAAATTGCCAGCCAAGAATAATATATCCGGCAAAATTATTCTTCATATATGAAGGAGAAATGAAGGCTTTCCCAGACAAAAAAATAAAAAAGCCCTGAAGGAGTTCACCACCCCTAGATCTGCCTCATAAGAAATGCTAACAAGAGTTCTTTAACCTGAAATGAAAAGATGCTAATCAGTGACATGAAAACATATGAAAGTACACAACACTTTGGTAAAGGTGAAAGACAAATGGTCAGAATTAGAAAACTGTAACTCTATATTAGAATGGTGTGTTAACCACTTAACTATAGTACAAGGTTAAAGGAAAAGAGTATTAAAAATAACTACAGCAGTCTTCCCTTATCTGCAGTCTTACTTTCTGTGATTTCAGTTACTAGTGGTCAATCAATATCTGGAAGCAGATGATCCTCCTTCTGACATGTCCTCAGAACATCGATAGTAGCCTAATGCTATGTCACAGTGCCCTATCATTCACCTCTCTTCATCTCATCATGTAGGCATTTTATTATCTCTCATTATCACAAGAAAAAGGGTGAGTAAGGTACAATAAAATATTTTGAAAGAGAGAGAGACCACATTCACATAACTTTCATTACAGTATATTGTTATAATTATTCTATTTTATTATGAGTTATTGTTAATCTCTTACTGTGCCTAGTTTCTAAATTAAGCTTTATCATAGGTATATATGTATAAGAAACAACATTGTGTATATATAGAGTTTGGTTTCAGGCATCCACTGGGAGTCTTGAAACATATCTCACATGGATAAGGGGGGTACTACTGTACAGCTAGTATAATTTGTTAAATAATGCACAGCATAAAAAGAGGTAAGTTGTCACATGAAAATGTAAGAGAGAAGGAGTAAAAAGGTGGCGCCTTTACAGGCAAATGAAGATAAGTTGCTCTCAGCATAAAATGGACTGTTTTATCTACGAGATCTTTTTTTTTAAAGATTGGTACCTGAGCTAATAACTGTTGCCAATCTTCTTTTTTTTTTTTTCCTGTTTTTTCTCCCCAAATCCCCCAAGTACATAGTTGTATATTTTAGTTGTGGGTCCTTCTAGTTGTGGTATGTGGGACGCCACCTCAATGTGGCCTAATGAGCAATGCCTTGACTGCGCCCAGGATCCGAAGCCGTGAAACCCTGGGCTGCTGAAGTGGAGTGTGCGAACTTAACCAGTTGGCCATGGGGCCGGTGCCTCTATGAGATGTTTTACGTAAGCCTCATGGTAACCACAAATTAAAACTTTAGAGTAGATTCATGACCCATAAAAAAGTGGGAGACTGAACACACCATCATGGAAAACCATCAGCTTATAAAGGTGATCAGAAAAAGAGGGAAAAAGAAACAATGGAGACACATAACAACCAGAAGGCAAACAATGAGATGGCAGTAGTAAGTCCTTACATATCAATAGTCACTCTAAATGTAAATAGATTGAGTTCACCAATCAAAAGTTATAGAGTGACTGAATGGGTAAAAAACAAAATCCAGTTATATGCTGCCTACAGGAGACTCATTTTGGCTTTAAAGACACACATAGGCTCAAAGCAAAGGGATGGAAGAAGATACTCCATGCAAATGGAAACCAAAAGAAAGTGAGGATAGCCATACTTATATCAGACAAAATAGACTTCAACTAAAAATGGTAACAAAGGATAAAGAAGGTCACTATATAATGATAAAGAGGTCAGTACATCAAGAAGATATACCACAAATATATATGTACCCAACATCAGAGCACCTAAATATATTAAGCAAATACTAACAGATCTGAAAGGAGGAATAGACAACAATAAAATAATAGCAGGGGACTTCAATACTTCACTGTGAGCAATTGATAGATTATCTAGAAAGAAAATTAACAAGGAAACATTGGAATTGAACTGTACTTTAGACCTAGTGGACTTAACACACATATATAGAACATTCTAACCAACAGCAACAGAATACACATTTTTATCAAGGGCACAAAGCACATTTTCCAGGATACATCATATGATAGCATGCAAAACAAATCTTAGCAAAATTAAGAAAACTGAAATCATATCAACTATTTGACCAATGGTATGAAACTAAAAGTCAATAACAAGAGGAAATCTGGAAAATCTAAAAATATGTAGAAACTAAAAGTATACTTCTGAACAACCAATGGGTCAAAGAAGAAATGAAAAGAGAAATAAAATTGAAATTGAAAAAATGAAACTGGAAATACAACATATCAAATCCTGTGGGATGCTGCAAAAACAGTTCTGAGAGGAAAGTTTATAGTGATAAATGCATATATTAAGATATTATAAAGATCTCAAATAAACAGCCTCACTTTAAGTTTCAAGGAACTATAAAAAGAAGAACAAATTAAACCCAAAGTTAGTAGAAAGAAGGAAATAATAAAAATCAGAGTGGAAATAAATAAAAGAGACCAGAAAAACCATAGGATAAACAGAACTGAGAGCTGTTCTTTGAAAAGCTAAACAAAACTGACAAACGTTTAGGTAGACTAAGAACAAAAGAGAGAAGACTCAAATAAATAAAATTAGGAATAAAAGAGGAGACGTTACAGCTGATACTACAGAAATACATAGAATCATAAGAGACTATTATGAACAATTATATGCCAACAAATTAGATAATCTAGAAGAATGGACACATTTCTAGAAACTTACAACCTACAAAGACTGAAGGAGGAAGAAATAGAAAATATGAACAGACCAATAATGAGTAGAGGTTGAATCATTAATTGAAAACCTCCCAACACATAAAATTCCAGGTCCATGGCTTCACTGGCAAATTCTACCAAACATTTAAAGAAGAATGAAAGCCAAACCTTCTCAAACTCTTCCAAAAAATTGAAGAGGAGGGAACACTCCCAAACTCATTCTATGAGGCCAGCATTACCCTGATTTCAAAGCCAGATAAGGACTCTACAAGAAGAGAAAACTATAGATAAATACCCCTAATGAAGATAAATGTAAAAGTTTTCAAGAAAATGTTAGCAAACTGACTTCAAGAACACATTAAAAGGATTATACACCATGACCAACTGAGATTTATCTGAGGCATGCAAGGATGGTTCAACATATGCAAATCAATAAATGAAATACATTTACACTAATAGAATGAAAGATAAAAATCACATCATCATCACAACAGATGCAGAAAAGCATTTAACAAAATACAGTATCCTGCATGACAAAAACCCTCAGCAAGTTGGGTATACAAGGAAGAAACCTCAATATAATGAAGGCGATATACGACAAACACACAGTTAACATTATATGCAATGGAGAAAAATTGAAAGCTTTCTCTGTAATTTCTGGAAGAAGACAAGGATGCCTACTCTCACCACTCTTATTCAGTATAATACTTAAGTCCTAGCTAGAACAATTAGACAGGACAAAAAAATGAAAGTCATCAAAATTGGAAAGGAAGAAGTAAAAATGTTGCTATTTGCAGATGATATGGATTTGTATATAGAAAATCTCAAAGACTCAACCAAAAAACTGTTGGAACTAATCAACAATCTCAGTAAAGTTGCAGGATATAGAATAAACATATAGAAATCAGTTGCATTTCTATACAGTAATAATGAAACATCTGAAAAAGAAATAAAGAAACCTTTCCCATTTCTCATAGCATCAAAAACAATAAACTATCTAGGAATAAATTTAACCAAGGAAGTGAAAGATCTGTACAATAAAAACTACAAGACTTTGTTGAAAGAAATCAGAGAAGACACAAATGGAACGACATCTGACGCTCATGGACCAGAAAAATTAATATTGTTAAAATGTTCATACTACCCAAAACCATCTATAGATTCAGTGGAATCCCTCGCAAAATCCTAAAGAAAAAAATGACCCTAAAATTTGTGTAGAAATGTAAAAGACCTTGAATAGCCAAAGCAATCCTGAGAAAGAAGAACAAATCTGGAGGTATCGCTCTTCCTGATTCAAACTATATTACAAAGCCATGGTAATAAAAATAGTATGGTACTAGCATAAAACTAAACATGCAGATCAACAGAACAGAATAAAGAGTCCAGAATTAAACCACAGCGTATATGGTCAACTAATATTTAACAAGGCAGCCGAGAATGCCCAATGGAAAAGGATAGTCTCTCCAACAAACGGTGTTGGGAAAACTGGATAAACACATGCAGAACAATGAAATTGCACCCCTATCTTATGCCACTAACAAAAATTAATTTAAAATGGATCAAATACTTAAACATAAGACCTGATACTGTAAAACTTCTAGAAGAAAACATAGGGAAGAAATTTCTTAACTTTGGTCTTGTAATGATTTTTCAGCTATGACACCAGAAGCACAAACAACAAAATAAAAAATTAACAAATAAGACTAAATCAAACTAAAAGATTCTGCACAGCAAAAGAAACAATAAATAAAATAAAAAGACAACCTACAGAATGGGAGAAAAATATTTGCAAATCATATTTCTGGTAAGGGATTAATATCCAAAACATATAAAGAACTCATGCAACTCAATAACAACACCACCAAAATAATATGATTAAAAATGGGCAAAAGGACTAAATAGACATGTTTTTAACAAAGACGTCCAAATGACCAAACAGGTACATCAACATTACTAATCATAAGAAAAATGAAAATCAAAACCACAATGAGATATCACCTCACACCTGTTAGCATAGCTATCACCAGGAAGACAAAAGATAACAAGTGTTGGTGAGGATGTGGAGAAAAGGAAACGCTTGTACACTGTTGGGGGGAATGAAGTTGGTTCAGCTACTATGGAAAACAATATGGAAGTTCTTTAAAAATATAAAAATAGATCTACCTTATGATTCACAGAAATTATGCTGAGCAAAATAGACCAGATCAAAGACCACAAACTGTATGATTCACTTTATGAAGTTGTAGAAGAGGTAAAGCTAATTTAAGGTGAAAAAAACCTGACTAGTTTTCCACGGGGAGGAAATTACTCAGATGGAACAAAGAAAACTTTCTGGAGTGATAGAAAACTTATTTATTAAGATAATATTGTGAGTTACAGAGGTGCATCTTTTTGTTAAAAGTTGGATAGCTACGATTTATGTGTTTCAAGTTACATAAATTTTACCTAAGAAAGAACTGTAATTATTATCATCATTGATCGAGAGTAAAAAGTTAGTGAGGTATATATGATATAAGATTGTCAGAATGTTGATATTGTTGAAACTGGGATGGGTACAAAAGAATTTACTATACACTTCTGTTTACATTTCATCGTTTGAAATGCCCCAATATAAAAAAGTTAAACAAAATTAACTCAAAACGGACCATCAACCTAAACATTAAGGTGAAAACAATAAAAGTATAGAAGAAGACATAGAAGAAAAAACATTTTCCCAACATTGGGCTAGGCAAAGAATTTTAGACAGAACAAAAAAAGCACTAACCATAGTATAAATTGAATTTCATAAGAATTTAAAACTCTATTCCTTGAGATACACTGCTGAGAAAATGAAAAGTAAGCCACTGACTAGGAGAAAATATTTTAAATATATATTACAAAAGACTTATACCCAGAACATATAAAGAACTTTTATAACCCAATAACAAGAAAACACAAAAGCCAAGTAAGAAATAGATAAATAGTCAAATACAAGGATATATAAATGTCCAATAAGACATGAAAAGAGGATCAATGTCATTAATAATCAGAGAAATGTAAATAAAATCACAATGAGATACCATTACATGCCAAAGAAAATGAAAATTAGAAATACTGATAATACTATGTATTAGTGAGCATCTGGAACTCTCATTTATTGCTGGTGGGAGTGTCAAATGGCACAATCATTTTAGAAAACTTACACAGGTTTTTTAAAAAATTAAAAATACGTGTTCTATATGATGATCTTAGGTATTTACCTGAGTGAAACGAAAGCATATCCCTGTAAAAAAAATTTATGCATGAACATTCATAGCAGCTTTATTTATATTAGTCCCAAATTGGAAACAATATAAATTTCCCTCAACTAGTGAATGAGTAAACAAATTGTAGCACGTTCATATCATTGAATACTCCTCAGCAATAAAAGGGAATGAATTACTGATGAATGCAACAACGTGAATGAATCTCAAAACTATGCTGAGTGAAAGGAAGGTAACACAAAACAGTACATACTGTATGATTACATTGTCATAAATTTTAAAAGGCAAAAATAATATATAGTGATTGAAACCAGGCAGTGGTTTTCCAGGACCAGGAGTGCTGGTCACTAATTATACTAGGGAACTTTTTAGGAAAATTAAAATGTCATGTCTTTATTGAGTGATGGTTGCATGGGAATATACATGTGTTAAAAATTACTGAACTGTATAAACCCATATATTGGGTTCATTTTATTGTATGTCAATTATACCTCAATAAAGTAGATTTAAATATTCAAGTACAACACATGAATGGCTAAGGCCAAAAGACAGAAAATTAAATTCCTGAAGCCCAACATAATTTGTAATAAAAGAGATATGAATTAAAGTAATGTGATGGCATTTTTAGCGTCAAATTGGCTCAATTTGTTAGAAACTTAGGAAAGACATAAGGAAAAAGGTGTGCTTATACATTGCTGATAGGAGTATAATTGAAAAAAGCCTTTCATGAGAACATTTCAGCAATATTCTTAACAGAGAGTATCTCTTTAGACTTAATTTAACTTTTAGGAATTTCTTCTCGGAAAACAAAGAGATTGTCTACAATTTCTAAAGACTCTCTGGAAAGGAACACCACACACTCTCTCAGTGATGTGTTCCAATATTTTACAAAGCTTTCTCTCAGGAACTTTATTCTGATGACTAGCTTAAACCAAGAGGCAATGTGGCATCCCGGAAGAACCCTAGGCTTAGGAGTCTAATGATCTGGCTCTGGTCAAAGAGTCTTGGACAAGCCACTACCTTGTGGAAGTTCATCTTCTATGAAAGAAATAGATGAAACCAGACGTTAAATTCAATGAATATTTTTCAGTCCTATTTTACTTAACAATGTGAGAGCTAACTTCTTCCTGAAATACTTATTTTCCTTTCTGTAATAAAAAAAAATCCATTTTTTTCTTTCCTGTATAGGGAAAAACCCAGTTCTTCCCTACTGTGTGTTTCTCTCCTGTGAGTCTCCTCTACTATTCACACAGCACGCTTCACTTCTGACACTTTTGGTCGCCAAATATGTGGGGGCTTTTCCCCACAGCAAGCAAGTCTCTCTGACATCAGCTGGATGTCCTACAATTTAACTCATTTCTTACACTGTCTATCTGGATATAGTGTCAGATCCCACAGGTTAAGGGCTGGATCCCACAAGACTGCCTCCCCCCACCACACACACACACACACTTCAAGCGCCAGTCGCAAGCCCAGGTTACCTCCTGTGCTTCTGATCCATTGGTTATAGATCAGAGGTTCCAAAGAATTCCTCCTTCGGTTCAATTAATTTGCTAGTGTGGCTCACAGAACTCGTGGAAATACTAAACGTTTACCAGTTTATTAAAAGATATGATAAAAAGGATACAGATGAACATCCAGATGGAAGAGTTGTGTAGAGCAAGGTATGTGGGAAGGGGCATAGAGCTTCTGTGCTCTCTCCAGGTGCCACTCTCCCGGCACCTCCATGTGTTCACTAACCTATAAGCTGTCCAAACCACATACTTGTGGAATTTTATGGAGGCTTGATCACATAGGCGTGACTGATCATTAACTCCATTTTCAGCCCTTTTCCCTTCTGATGAGAATGGGGGGGCGGGGCTGAAAATTCCAAGCTTCTAATCATGTCTTGGTCTTCCTGATGACTAGCCCTCATCCAGGAGACTATCCAAGTCACCTCATTAGAACAAAAGACACTCCTGTTACACAGGAAGTTACAAGGGTTTCAGAGCACTGTATCAGGAACCAGGATCCAAGACCAAATATTAAAACAAAGGATACTGCTAGTGCTCTTATCACTTAGGAGAGGTTGAGAGGACATCTACTTTTGGGGAAAGGAAAATGTATTCATCTATGTCCTCAGTGAGTTCAAGGATGACCACGGGACAGCCTCTTGGAAATATCCAGAAAAAGGTTGGTTACATAGGAAAAAAGCTTAATAGGAAATTGAGAACTAAAGACACAAATTTGAGAGCCATTATATGGAGGGACTGTTGAAGCCATAAAACAAATGAGCTAATCCGGAAGTTAATGAAGCAGAAACAGTGCGGAAGATTAAGAACTGAACCCCAGGAAATGTGAAATATGAAGGGACAGAAATAGGAAAAAGCGCCTACAGGGGCGATGCCTCTATTAGACTGTAAGTTTCTTTCTTGCATGAACCATGTTTTTTATATCCATGAACCTCACATATTACATCCTCAAATACATTTATTAAAATCAACTTAACATTAATTATTATACATATTACTCCTGAAAGATGAATTTAATTCTATCTGCTTTCTTAGGAGCTAATCAAAGGTATTTCACATGAAGTCCTCTCAGTTGCCATCTCTTTTCTCTGGCTAAATTTGTGCTTCTTGTTGAAGCTGGGAATCCTATGATATGTAGGGATTGGTTTGGGACCATACTTGTGCATCTTTGATGATCTACCAGAAGTCTGAGAGCTAATGGACATGCATGAGACATATATGCAAAGACATTTTATTAGTATTTAAATATTCACATGCTTCATAATGTTACATTTATATAGTTGAAGTCAGAAATAAGTAGAAGTAGGAGGCCATTTTTCAGAGATTCCAGTTTTGGAAAGGCAATAGTACTGCACAAATGGAAAAAGACAAAATAGCTTTTTTTGTTCTCTACTCTGTACGGGAGCAAGTCATCAGGTAACATGGCTTTAGAGGAGCCCTGCTGAAGATGCATTTGGAAATGAGGTTGTCATGGCAACTGTCTCCGAAGTAACAAAATCCCCCTTGAGCTCTCAGAGAACTCCCAAAATCTTCTTTGCACTTGGATATCAAGGAGAGCTTATTTTAATGAATTGTTTTTCTCTATTTATAATTATTGTGCAGTGGGATTGAGAACAAAGATTGGGATTCATTCGTTACTCTGGGACATGAAAAACTCTAAGTGTAAATCAAAAGATGAGGCACTGTTATTGCTGAGTCTTAGCTGAGGGTGAGCAGGTCCTCATGGATGTATGTGCACATACTCATAAGCATACACAGGCCTGTCTGCAGTAGTTTTAGTTGGACTTGTCTGGAAGAAGATGGACTTATGCCTTCGTGTTTTGATTTTATAACTTTTGTAAGAGGATTTCTGCCATTAACCCAGGACCAAAAACCTATCTAATCCACTGGCACATGAAATTTCCCCAAATCAAGATTTGTTTCCTGGCTAGGAAATCTGTCATCCTTAATATATAAAAGCCCCTGGTAAAGGGTGTAGAATGCAAGTTGCCACACAAAACTTCATTAGTCCCTATATAAATAAATTGCCTTCCAGATAACTATTTTGAAAATGTGTGCAGTTTGCAATAGCCAGGACTTGAGTCTAGAGATAAAATTGTATGTTGTCAGTAATGCACATTAAATATGTTCTGCTTGCTTAAGAAGCCCAGCAAGATCCCTGGCCCCATGAAGTTTGGAGTTGGACAGACCACAGTTTGACTCAAGATACTGGAACCTACAAGATGTATGTGCTTCTCATTGTTAAAGTGGAGATTAACAGGTCTAACCTATAAGGTTTTGTGAGGAATAAACAAGGTAAAATTATCTGTGCATTGCTTTAGATACTTGCTGTCAGTAGGAGGGTGCTGGATAAGAAACAGTGTTTGGCGCACAGTAAATGCTCAACACAGGGTAGTCAGTATTATTTTTCCCGCAGTACTTTGCTCTTAACTGTGCTTAAAAAGATGTAGTGAATAAAAGAATAAGTCATTAAAAGCCACGTCAAGTAGTATCAAGGGTGTAAACAAACATTTCTTCTTCCTTAGGAAAGGTGGTCTCTGGAGCAGTGATCCTGAGGGAGTATTTCTAAGTAGGTCACTGAGATCTTTAATTCTGAATAAAACTCTTTAGTCTCTGGTTATCCATGGGCCTTACGAAAGGATGATGTCTCATTCCCAGAAGCTGGACAGGAGGCTCATGACAAAGCCACAATCAGAGATCATGTTCTTCAGCTCAGCAAGGGAATCAAGATAAACTAGAGGTTTTGATCCTTAAACTAGAGAAGCAGAAGCAGAGGGGTATGAGCTGCAAGTTGTCACTTTCTTTTCACCAGTGCCACTTGAATCTCCATGAAAGAGATGGATGAGAGCCAGCAGAGTACAGCATTGTGATTCCAAGCAGAAGGGTGAGTGCCTGCCTGACTTGGTCTGTCCTGTAGCAGATGATTAAAAGCTCTATCCCTGGGAGCCAGACCACCACAGTTCACCTTCTGCTGCAACTTAGTAGCATTGGGACTTGTGCAAATCACTTAGCCCAGTGTCCTCAACTGTCAAATGGAGATAATCATAATGCCCCTCAGCATTTAGAACAGTGCCTATCATATAGCTAGTGCTCAGTAAATATTTATTTTCTTTTTTCTTAGATTTAATCAATAACTTTACATGATCATCCCAATATTATTATTACATAATAATTCCACAGCCGTTTCAGCTAAAGACTTTGGGCAACATGACCTCACTTTCCTGCCCTGTCTAGTATTGATCCAGTGGTGGAAAGTCTAGGCAGGGTCAAATGGCTCCCATTTCTCAAGAATCATGCTAGAGAAGAGCCCCACATCTAACAAACTTGATCAAGTGCTGTAGAAGGAAAGAAGTACACAGAAGATGGTAACAGTAAAAGTCGAAAGGTCATCCCAGCTGGGCTTTGTGGACTCCATTCTCAGTTGTACCAGCCCTTACTCTGGAGGTAAAATTCACCCACAGATAGTTACTAAGATGATTCAAAGCATTTGGGGACCATGAAAACAGAGACATATAGGAAATGCCATCTTGAACTTCAAAAATCTCTATTAAAATACCATTCTCAAAAATGTTGCCCCCGCCTTTTCTCTGAGCAATTCTTTTCTTTTTCCCTCAGAGATCCTCCTAGAGGAGAATGGCTGCAGACAACACCTCTGTGATAGAGTTTATCCTCACAGGCTTAACAAACCATCCAGAACTCCAGATACCCCTCTTCTTCCTGTTTCTAGGTTTCTACACGGTCACCATAATGGGGAACCTGGGCTTGATAACCCTGATTGGGCTGAATTCTCACCTTCATATTCCCATGTACTTTTTCCTCTTCAACTTGTCCTTCATAGATTTTAGTTTCTCTACTGCCATCATCCCCAAAATGCTAATGAGTTTTGTCTCAAAGAAGAACATCATTTCCTATGCAGGGTGTATGACTCAGCTCTTTTTCTTTTGTTTTTTTGTCTTTTCTGAATCCTTCATCTTGTCAGCGATGGCATATGACCGCTATGTTGCCATCTGTAAACCATTGTTGTACACAGTTACCATGTCTCCTCAAGTGTGTTTACTCCTCTCGTTAGGTGTCTATGGGATGGGAGTTTTCGGGGCTATGGCCCATACAGGAAATATAGTGTTTCTGACCTTTTGTGCTGGCAACATTGTCAATCACTATATGTGTGACATCCTTCCCCTCCTTGAGCTCTCCTGCAGTAGCTCTTACATAAACGTACTAGTAGTCTTTATTGTTGTGACTATTGGCATTGGGATGCCCATCGTTGCCATTTTTATCTCTTACGGTTTCATCCTTGCCAGCATTTTCCACATCAGGTCCACTGAAGGCAGGTCCAAAGCCTTTAATACTTGCAGTTCCCACATAATTGCAGTTTCTCTTTTCTTTGGGTCGGGAGCTTTTATGCACCTCAAACCACCTTCCGTTTTACCCCTTGAGCAGGGGAAAGTGTCTTCCTTGTTCTATACCATTGTTGTGCCTATGTTCAACCCATTAATCTATAGCCTGAGGAATAAGGACGTCAAATTTGCTCTGAAGAAAACCTTGCGCAGAATAACTTTCTCTTGAAAAACTATTAGAAAATGAGAAAAGGAATTCAAGGATTTTTTTATTGGAGTGTATTATTATTGTTATTATTTTCTTCAATGAGGAACCGAAGCTTCAGTGCTGTTTTTCCTGTCCTATATGTACAGGAATTTTAACTGTCTTTCCCAAATGAATTTATTCTCCCTCACCTTCATCCCCCAACTCTTCCTTCTTTATTTTATCAAAAGAGTTGCTACAATTTTAGAGTATTCAATATTGAATGGGGCTTAGGAATTGTTTAATCCAGTGCCTTTATATAATACATTACTCTTTGGAAATTCAGAAATATTTGTATGTTGCCCAAGAACATAAGACTACCCAGGGCCAGAGCTGGGACTAAAACCCCAGCTTGAACCCCAATCCTGTTTGCTTTCCTTTATGCCATGTTTTCTTGCCTCATCTCTTTCTTGGGAGATTTAATTTCTCATGTTGGTGACCTAGCACATTTAAATTATGAATATATTCATAGTAATTTCATGCTACTTTTTACAAGATAATTTTAATATATCACATTTTGCAAGAGAGTAGGAGGTGAAAATTTTATCGAGTTGGTTTTGGCAAAATGACAAGATCAGAGTTTGATGAATTATGTAGTGTGTAAGTAGTGAGTATGTTAGATTTCAGATAGAGGCAAGTATGGTGACCATTTACTTGGTGAGTGGAGCCCTAGGGACATAGTTTAGTGAATTAGAACTCCCAGGGAAGAGAAATATAATTTTAAGGTGTGTAAAGATGTGGAGTGGAGTTGTCATATATTATTTCAAGACTAACAGAGATAGAATTTGGAGTCTTTTTTCAAGGGTTACCTTGGTTGTGGTCTGAAGTAACTGGGAGCTGCACTATCCAATATGGTAGCCACTAGCTATGTTGAGTACTTCAAATGTGATCATCCAAACTGAGACATACTGTAAGTGTGCAATATAAGTGCAAAATACACACTGGATCTTTGAAGAATTAATATATAAAATAATGTAAGATATCTCATTGATAACTTTTTGTATTTAGTACATGTTGAAATAATATTTTGGAAACAATATGTTAAATAAAATATGTATATCATTAAATGAATTTATCTGTTTAGTTTTTTAATGTATCTACTAGAAAGTTTAGAATTATATATGTGGCTTGCATTATATTTCTATTTGATGACACTGGTCTGGAGGATGTAACAGAACACTAGATAGTTATGGGTACACATTTAGCTATCAGGGTAGCATTAAGCTGTTGCTTATTAGGAGAGTTGCAATTGCTACTGAATTTTCATGCATTGCAGATAGTCATTACATTCTAATGGGCAAAATGGGGAAGGGATGACAATCCAGGATGAGTTCATAAATCCACAGTACTATGTAATGTGAAATATAACTTTATATAAAAAACTCAAAGGAACAATTTTTTGATCTAAACTTACCATTAATGGTAAAAATTTCTTTGAGAAACAATGATAAGTGATGTTCTGGGGAAATATCTTTACCTATAAACTTTTCCTTAGGAAAGTTCTCTTCTATTGGGAAATAAGGGAAGTTTGGATAAATGTTAAGTTTTGCCCTTTGATTTTGTTCAATGTTGCTTCAGTGAAAAAAATACGCATATGGGGGATGACTGCACTTTAGATGAGACTGAATAGATCCTTGAATTCAGGGGACCTAGAATTTAGGAGTGAGGTTGGTGTATGTATTGGGTATGCAGTAAAATGTAGGCAATAGAAGAAAACGTAAACCTTCTTTTAAAACTCTGCAGTCCAGTTTTCATATAGCAAAGAGCACAAATCTTAAGTGTATAGCTCATTGAACTTTTGCATATGTATATGCAACCTAGATCAAGATGTAAACATTTCCATCCACTTTAGAAGGTTTCCTCTCCAGTAAATATTACCTGCCCTCAACCCCCAACTCTAAAGCTATCCGCTATTTTGACTTTTATTATCACAGATTGATTTTGCCTGTATTTGAACTTCATGTAAACATGTACTGTATTGTTTCTGGCTTCTTTTCCTCAGCATAAAACCTGTAATATTCATCTATATTGTTGCATATATGGATGGATCACTATTTTTGTATTGCCGTGTAGTATTCCATCACCTGAATATAGAATTATTTAGTCTGTTAATGAACATATAGTTTCAAGTTTTTGCCTATTATTAATAAAGCTGTTATAAACATTTTTGAACATGTATTCTGATTGAAATTTGCAAAGCTTTCTTTTGGATATGTACTTAGATGTGAATTTGTTGGTAATAGAGTAGGCATATGTTTAGCTTTTATAAACACTGTCAAGCTATTTTCAAAAACATTTTAATCAATTTGCACTGCTATCAACAATGCCCGAGGGTTCCAGTTTCTCTACAACCTCATTAACACCCAGTATTTTTATTTTACCTATTCTGATGTGTGTAGCAGAATGCATTTTTGTTTTAATTCTCATTTTCCTCATGAATAATGTTGTTGAGCACCTTTTAATATGTTTATTGGCTGTTTGGATATCTTCTCCTGTGAAGTCATTATTCAAGTCTTTTGCCTGTTCAAAATACAAGACTGTTAGTTGTTTTCCTAGTGATTTGAAGGAATTTAAAAAATTCTATATATAAGCCCATATATGTGCATGTATATGTGCATGCATATATAATATCTATCTCTATCTCTATTTCTGTACATCTTCTCCCTGATTATGCCTTGCTTATTCTTAATTGTATCTTTTGATAACAGATGCTCTTAATTGTAACGAAGTTTGACTTATCAACTTTGCCTTTTGCGGTTAGCGTTGTGTCCTGTTTAAGAGATGTTTTTTATTTTTCCTGAGGCCAGAAGAAGAGCAGTGTGAAGAGAGGAGTGAGACAGAAGATGTAACAAATCCGTGGCAGCTTTGGCTCTGTCAACATTTTGGGTCTCCTTATCTTTTAGCTCCACCCATGCTTATACTACCTCTACCTCTATTTGGTTGATGCTTTGTAGGGGCAGAGCACTTGAGACCTGAAGGTGCCAGGATTACAAGTATTTTCAATTCAATAAACACATTATTTGTTTATTTATCTACTTTTTATGTTTTAGAAAGAGTTTTAAGGAGAGATGATCAGCACACTAACTACAAATGTTTAAAGCATTAATTTTGATAAATTTTGACATATCTGTACACTCATGAAACCATCACCATGATCTTGTCCCTTTGAGAACCTTCCCTCCTACCTTCTGCCACCCCTCCCTCCCTTCTAGGCAACCATTGATCTGCTTTCTGACATTTTTTTTGTTTTCACTCTTAAGATTTTTGTACAAATGGAATCATACAGTATGTACTCATTTTTGTCTGGTTTCTATCACTTAGTATAAGTATTTTGAGATTCTTCCATGCTGAGATGCTTCCATGTTGTTCTACTAATAATTAATTACTTTTTATTGCTGAGTAGTATTTCACTGAATGGATATACTACCATTTGTTTATTTATTCCCCTGTTGATGGACATTTGGGTTGTTTCCAGTTTTGGCTTTTATAAACAAAACTATTATGAACATTCATATACAAGTCTTAGTATGGACATATCCTTTCATTTATCTTGGGAACACATAGATGTGGAATAGTAAAGTTATATCACATACGTATCTTTAACTTTTAGAAAAACTGCCAAAGTTTTCCAAAGCGTTTGCACCATTTTACACTCCCACCAGTAGTGTTTGAGATTTTCCATTCCTCCACACCCTCACCAACACTTGTCCACTTCTTAATTGAAGACATTTTAATAGGCATGCAATGGTATCTCCTGGTAGTCTTAATTTGCATTTCCTTAATGACTAATGACGATGAGCATATTTTCATGTGGTCACTTGTCATCCATATATTTTCTTTGGTGAAATGTCTATCCAACTTATTTGCCCAATTTTAAAAGTAGGTTGTTTATTCCATATCATTGAGATCTCAAGTTTCTTTTTATATTCTGAATTCAAGTCCTTTACCAAACAGGAAATTTTCAAATAGTCCATGGCTTATCTTTTTATTCTATTAACAGAAGATTTTAATTTTAATGAAGTCCAATTTATCACTTTTTTCTTTTATGAATTGTAGCTTTGTTGCTATATCCAAGAAATTTTGCCTAAAAAAAGATCACAAAGATTTTCTTCTACATCTTTTTCTGGAAGTTTTATAGGTTTTTACATTGGGTCTATAGTTCACTTTGAGTTTAATTTTTGTATATAGAGTGAAGTATGGATCAAAGTTGTTTTTTTGGTATGTGTGTGTGTTTGCATATAGATGTCCAGGGATTGTTCCTTTACCTTTGTTAATAATTAATTGACTCTATTTGTATGCGTTTCTTTTGTTCTTTATAATATATTCCTTTCATCTGCTTGTCTATCTTGATGCCAGTACCACACACTTTTGCTTACTGTAGCTTTATAATAATTCTTGAAATCAGTTAGTATAAGTTCTCTACCTTCATTCACCTTTTTAAAAGTTGGTTTGGTTATTTTAGGTCCTTCGAGTTTCTCTATGAATTTTAAATTGGCTTGTAAATTCCTACAAAAGAATCTGCTGAGATCTTTTGATGGGATTATGTTGAATCTGTGGATCTTTTTGGGGTGAATGGATATTTATTTTCCCTTCAGTCATAAAAAGGAGTGCCTACTTTTCTACAGTCTCTACAGCATAGTAGATTCTCAGAATTTTCACTCTTTCCAAACTGATAGGTAAGAAACAGTTTTTAAATATTGTTACAGTTTGCATTTCTCTAATAATGAGAAACATTGGGGATATTTCCATGTATTTAATGGCTGTTCCTATTACTTCTTAAAGAGACTATCTCTTCATACCCTCTCCCCACTTTTCTCTTGGATTTTGATTTTCTCAATTTTTAGGAGGACTATATATTAGCCATATTAGTTTTTTTGTTGAGATACAAGTTGCATATACTTTTCTCCCAATTTGTGATTTGGTTTTTGACTTTCCTTATGATATTAAATTTTTAAAAGTAAAATTATTAATCTTTTATTGTTTCAGGGATTTTAATCATAGTTAGAAATGTTTTCTTTCCTCTTAGGTTATATAGAAATCCACTCATTTTCTCATAATGTTTGGGTGATTTCACTTTGTTCCATTTAGATGTTTGATATTTTTAGAAATTGTACCAGTATATGGTGTGAGGAATGGATCCAACTTTATCTTTTTCCATATGGCTATCCAGTTGTTGTATCACCATTTATAAAAAATGTCCATCTTTTCCCTGCTGATTTGAGCTGTTGCCTTCATTACATACTAAGTTTCATAGGCACTTGAGCTATTTCTGTGTTTTCCGTTCTGTTCTATTGGTCTGTAAGTCTATTCATAAACCAATAGCTCACTGCTTTAAGTATAGAAGCTTCACAATGCTTTCATATCTTGAAGGTAACTTCCCACATATTGTTCTTTTTTAGGGCTTTCCTAGCTATTCATTTTTGACTATAATCTTTATAATTAATCTGTATAGCTACAGAAAATACCCTTAGTGGTACACTTTTTGCTTGTATCTTAAATTTATAAGTAAACTTAGGGAGAACTGACATCTTTGGATCTTGAGACTTCCAATTATGAAGTGTAGTATGTCTTCCCATGCTTTCCAGGTATACTTCAGTATCTTTTAGGAGTATTTCATAATTTTCCTCATCTATGTTTTGCATATTTCTCATTAGATTTATACTTGGGAAATTTTTAAAATTTTATTTTTGCTACTATAACGAGGGTTCTTTCATTGTATGTTCTGATTATTCTTTGTATGTATGAATTCTATGTTAATTTTATACCTTGTAATATAATTGTTATTTTTTGTAGAAGTTTTTCCATGAATTCTTTTAAGTTTTCCAAATATGCAATAAACTTTTTTATAAATGGAGATAATTTTTCCTCTTTCCTTCTGATTCTTTTTTTTTCCCTAAAGATTGGCAGCTGAGCTAACACCTGTTGCCAATCTTCTTCTCCCCCCGCCGCTTTTTCTCCCCAAATCCCTCCAGTATACAGTTGTATATTTTAGTTGTGGGTCCCTCTAGTTGTGGCATGTGGGATGCCACCTCAGCATGGCCTGATGAACGGTGCCTTGTCCACGCCCAGGATCTGAACCGGTGAAACCCTGGGCCGCTGAAGCAGAGTGCGAGAGAGAACCTAACCACTTGGCCACCGGGCTTGCCTCCTGCTTCTGATTCTTATGACTCTTATCAACTTCCCATCTATAATGGCATTTTTTACTACCTTTAATACAATGTTAAGTAATAGAGGAGATTGTAGGCATTCTAGTTTTACTCCTGGCTCTAATTAGGAATGCCTTTGGAGTTTTCAAATTAAGTTGCTCGCTTTTGGTCTGAGTTTTATATATTTTATCATCTTAAAGTAGTATCCATCATTCCTTGATTCAAATAGGTATTTTAAAACGAATGGATATTGAATTTTATCAACTTCTTTTCATATTCTTTGGGATTTCATTCCCTCAAAATTTGCTCCACTTTCTTAGATCCTTTATCTCTCTGTCTCTACAGAATCTTCTACCTCTAAACATACGCAAGCCTGCTTTACCCTTAAAAATTTCCTTTGATACTCCTTCTCTGTTCCTCCTCTTCTGCCTAAAATTAAGAAGAGTGAGCAGTGCTGCCTTCTTCTCTGCATTCATAGTCTCAATGCTATATTTTATAGATTATATATGTAATTTCTTGCCTATGTCTCCCTTTGTACCCCAGTGTCAGAGTGTAACACCCCTGTACAGATGCACTTGTATCTCAAAATATGATTTTTCCATGCCAGTGAGGACTTCATGTCTGATTTTCAGGGCATTGTTGAACCCTAGGTTCAGCTCTTGTTTATGAGCCCTGATTACTGTCTTGAAATTTAGGCATGAAGTCACCAGGTGCAGGGAGTCACTCTGTCTCACCTAAATTTGAAGTTGTTATGCCAATTCCAATTTTTCAATAAGTATGAAGTTTCAGTTATGCAGGATAAATAAGTTTTAGAGATCTGCTGTACAACACAGTACCTCTAGTTAATCCTGTATCGTACACTTCAAAATTTGTTAAGAGGGTAGATCTCATGTTAAGTGATCTTGCCACAATAAAAAAAATATGTAAAACAACTTAGACACAGAAACAAGGAACATAACATTTAAAAACCTCACTATATTCCATATCACTTTAATTAGAAAATATATAGCATTATTTAAGAAAGTAAATTCCAGAAAAAATTGCACCATCATTCAATTAACATTAAGTTTTAGAGGAAACTTTTTACAGCAACTGGGTATGATTTAATTTCTATATTCTTTTTCAAATGCAGAAATTATTGAATGATGGAATAATTATCGAATAAAAGTATGAATCATTCATATAGTGAACTTCTGCCTTAGCCAACATAATAGAGAATATATACGCTGATTCTTGGCCTCCAAAAGTGAGGTATCTTTAGAAAAATGTCACCATGGTTATGTGTGATTCTTCCCTGCTGTGTCTACATGGCACATTAGTGCTTTCATAGAACCAGTGATAATACAGCATTTACTTCTTTCTCTCCTTTATGCACAGATTTTAAGCCCTTTTGGGGCAACTTCCATTATTAGTTGATGACAAAGAATCTTTGTAGCTTTGAAGATTTCTAGATAATTTTACTGAAAAAGGTAACATGATGAGAGCTTTGCCATGTTGGGCATGTTAAGATCTTAACCAATTGCCAGATTGTGCTACTGAAATTTGTCATTGTTATAGAGAGCCAACATAGGGATTCCTACGTAGAGCCAACCCTGCACCCTGTCTGTGGCTCTGGAAAGAGGGGCTCCTGCTTCTACTCCTTGGATTAGCAGTCTTTGGGAGACAGGAATTTCTGCAGAAGTCAAAGTGTGGTCTATTTTGAAGATGACATTTTCTTGTTTGTTATATAAACTCCACATAGGAGGACATCTGAGGAAACCTTCTTTGGGTGTCCAGTTAGATCTTGATATATAAACACATAAACAAAGACCCCTTTTAAATATCACCTGATGGCCACAGTGCCAGGGACAGGAGATGTTTCCTTTCTTCCATTGGAGAGGAGTGTCTGGACACGGCCTTGATTTGAAATCATGATCTTTGGCTCAGAATTGATTCCAAGATAGTGTTGGCTGTAGTTTTCCTGCCTGAACAGGAAAAATAAGTATATATGCTCAGGGTAGCCCTCTTCCTATACCATCCAAGCCATTTTCCTTCTAGGAAGTGGGAAAGCAGAGACTATAAGACTCTGTACTGCTGACAGTAAGCTGAGCAAAGGGGAGTGGCTGCATGGTGGCATCCTAGGTCCCTTTTTGTCCTTCTTCCTAACATAGAGTCCTGAAAACTGAGTGTTTAGGGACTACCTCTTCCCCTAATTTGGTTCTGGGGTGGAAGTGATTGAAACAACGGAGGCAGAGAACATGATGCCTCTAGGTCTCTTCTCAGTTCTCATTCGTTATTCAATATGTGGTTTCTCAGCAACCTGGGAGATTACTGAATGTCCCTGAGATGCCGCTTCCCTGCCTTTGCTGTGAGGACTGGGTTCCAGTGCACACTCTGGTTTAGCTCAGCCTGGATCACTGGCCTCACTGAGCTGCTGACTGTGTTGGGACATTTTTCAAACTTGGGAGTACATTCATAAGAGTCAAATGGGACAGGAAGAGATAGGCATTCTTACATTCCTCATCTTCCATATGTTAAGACGAATCATTCTCCTGTTACAGCATTAGAAATTCTCATGTCTGAGTCATCAAATCCATTTAGCCCATAAAAAAGTTCTTCTCTTTAACCTGCAAAGATGACTTCCCTGAAGAGAGTGGCTGTGGGAAATGTCTCAACAGGGACTACCTTATTTTTGTTTGTTCCACAAATGGACAAGAATTCCATCCCACATTCTTCTCCTTATTCTCAGAACTTGGTCATTTTAACTGAGCTGAATTTTCTGTTGCCATCCTCACAAGCTTGTTTTCTGAGATCTCTCCTACTCCTTTGTCATTTGACTTAAAATGATAATGAACGCCATAGCAGAGAGTCACATCATCATTAATTTGAAGTGCAAGATTCTGCTCTTTTCTTCTGCCTGTTTATACCGTTTTAGTACTTGGGCTTGGGTCACTATGGGATCTGTGTCCCTCAGGTCTATTCTCTGCTGATGGCTGGTTTGTATTGGGATAGATATTGATGGTGTCATGGCGACCCAGTGGTCATGGTCAGTCTGTCTTCGTGGGACCACAACACCATCAACCACTGCACGTGTGACACACCTCTTCTCATCAAACTCTCTTTTATCAGCACCTGTTTCACAAGCTGGTGGATGTTGTAGTCATAAGCATTATGACTGACCATCTTCGTGTCTTACATACTCATCTTTCCAGTATCCTCCATTTCCTCTCTCCTAAGGTAGACCCATAAGCTGTTTCTTTTTCTTTGGATCAGGGAAATGCTTCTACCTCAGTTCATCTCCTGGGATCAGGAGCTACACTGGTGGTTCTCAAACTTAAACATGCATCTGAATCACTTGCAGGGCTTGCTAAAACGTAGATTCTAGGCCTCATCAACAGAGTTTCTGATTCAGTAGGTCGAGGCTAAGACTCAAGAATGCTCATTCCTAAAAAGTTCCCAGATGCTGCTGCTGCTCTGGGAACCAGCCACTGAGGACCACTGGGCTAACCCATTATCTCCTACAGCACAGTAGCAGCTGTGCTCAATTATCTACTCAATAATTAGTTTCCTGATGTGAAACCCTGAGATTTTTCCTTTGAGTTGGGGAACTAGTGACATATCAAGCATGTTTCATTTTTGAAATTTTTCATGATACATTCTGAATTCTAAAATTTTTCTTCTAAAAAGTGATGAGTTTGGGGGCCTGCCCTGTGGCCAGGTGGTTAAAGTTGTGAATGCTCCGCTTTGGTAGCCTGGGTTCACAGGTACTGATCGCGGGTGCAGACTTGCTCCAATCGTCAGCCATGCTGTGGCAGGCATCCCACATATAGAGTAGAGGAAGATGGGCACGGATGTTAGCTCAGCACCAAACTTCCTCAGCAAAAAGAGGAAGATTGGCAGCAGATGTTAGCTCAGGGCTAATCTTCCTCAAAAAAATAATAATTGATGGGTTTCAATTTTTCCTCAAATGGTTTTTTTTCTCCCCCATTCCGTTCTGTGTAATCTTGTCCCATAATCTTCATTTGGTTTCATTCCCCTCAACTTTTTATTGGGTTCCCCAGAAGACCTTGAGATGAAGATTCATGTGAAAGTGGTTTCTTAGGAAGCATTCACAGGTAAATCCAGTAGTGAATGCAGAAGTGAGAATAAGAAAGACTGAGAAAGTGTGTAATATCAAGCAAACTCTGGTGATAGGCAACTTTGGCTCAAGCTTGCATGGAGTCTTTGAAGACACTGTGTGACATGCCTCAGAATTGTCCTGAGCAGGGCCAGGCATCTGGATTCTCTGTACTCTGACACATGGCAGTCATGTGTTCGGGGGCACTCCATGGATGTACTTTCTCAGCACTCTGGCTCTCCTCCGCAGGGAAAGCAAGCTCTGGCATCCTGAGGGGAGCTGTGTGGCAAATAAAATGAAGCGCTAGCTGTTGGGAGTTTGTGAAAGCATATTTGAAGCTAATGTGCATCAAAATGAAAACAGAATCTGAGGGGATGTGGGTGGAGCACTAATTAGTATTTGGTACGCCTCCCAACTGGCAGAGGTGTTTCTATGTTATTGATGTGATTTTGAGGAGCGAAAAGTTGCATCTGAATTGGTTGTCATTTATATACTGAGATTTCCTCCTTCTGGACATATTTTCTGCTCTTGATGTTTGATCATGAGCAAACTTCATAACAGAGTGTATCTATATCCTTATGCTCTATGTGTTGAGTGATTTTTTTTTTATTGTGAATAAATGATTCCCCCTTCTTCAGGAAGGGAAGAGATCTATTTTTCTGTTAGTGATATCCTGGCTTCTGCCTGTTTTCTTCTCAGATATTTGGAGTGAGAGCCATTGATTCCTTCCTGTTTACTCCAGTAACATTTCAATTCTGACAAAAACTGGCAGTTCTTCAATAGCCCTCAAACTCCTAGAGGAATGAGCAACTTCTTCCTGCTCCCAACTCTCCTGTCTGGCATCCCTCAAGATGCTTTGGAAGCAGACATTCCAACATTCTATTTTACCTGACCATTTGGGCCTTATTCGTAGGGCTGAATTTCTGCCTAAGCTGGATATTTTCATTTTGCCTCTGCAAGTCCATTCTCTATGCTCATCCATTCTGCTCTCTCCCCAGAAGACTTACTAATATAAACTGCATCAGCAGACTCTCTTGCCTTCTGTCTTCAGCAGGCAATGTGATGAAAGAAGAGAGTGAAGACAGAGTATTTATTCCTCTGGCCTCCTCCCTGTGGGATCACTCTGGGCTGCACTCATCTACCAAGCATCACATTCAGGTTTGAGTGGCCCTAGCCACACAGCTCTCTCTCTCTACCACTAATTCAGGCCTAGAGATGCTAATGGTGACTCCTTTACTAGTTCTGGGATACTGCATAGTCTCTTGTGATTTTCCTATATCCCACCCATGCTTGGAAATAGTTTCTATTCTCTTTGTCTAACTAAATTATATGGGTTATATGGGTTTGTTCTTCCCTGGACATCTTGTGCACCCAGAGGGCCTACCTGGTGTGCTTACAGGATTAGGTTTCTAAAATCTGATCTGGCCATCTCTGTTGTACTTCTCTTCTCCACCAACTTATAGAATAGAGTCACAAAAGTAAGCCAAAGATTATGATTGACAGTTACACATCTCTCTGTCTCTCTTTTCTCACACAAAATGGGAGAGTCAAGAGCCTTGTGCCTTCTCTGAGTTCAGGAATGTTACTGTAAGTAGGAAGTGCTGGTGAATTTTTCCAGAGCAGTGACTGCCCTTTCTTTTCTTGAAATTACATATGGTTTGGAAAGTAGCCTCCTGAAATAGCTCCCATTTTGTGTATTTACACAAAGTTTGCATAAAATGCCCTGGGTTCCCAGAAGTAGGGCTGATAGCTGACCAATAGAGGGAAATAACTGGGCTAAAGGAGAAATATTCTTTGAGAAGCTGTGGTCCTCACATTTTCTAAGCACATTTTCAAGATGATTTGAAAAATAAACATTTCATCAGTGAAACAGTTCTGGGATCTGTTTATGGAACATTGGAAGCAAAAATTTAACATTCAATTATGCGCATATGTGAGATAGGTAATTATATGTTTATTCACAAGAGGAAACCTGGTTCGAGCAAATGATTCCTCCTCTCCATAGATGGGCCAATTCTCTCTGGCCAAAAGCAGATGATTCATCTAAAATGGGTACCTATCCTTTTATGCCCTAGGAGAGTAAAGAAAGGGAAGAATCCTTTCTCTTTATCCATATCCCTGTTATTCTATTCCTTAAGGGAGAGGAGTGACTCATTACTGCTGAAACTGCCAGACTGAATGGGGGAATAAATGGTCCAATACCCTGAGGGTTCTCTTTTTAGGACTGGCCTGTCCTCTGGACCAATACTTGTCTCCTCTTTTATGTTCCCCATTTCCCTTGGAAGGAAAGGCATGGTGCTGTCCATTTCTCCTTGCCTGGGTTCATCAGACTTATCTGAGGGATGCAGTGAGGGAATTAGAGAATCTCATTGTGGCTGCAGAGCTAAGCTCTGTCCTCCAGTTAACTTTATTAGTATAAAAGTTGATCTTTTTATCTCCTTTTATGAGTGACAAATAAATGGCAAGCAATAGGATATATTGGAGTATATGAGGAAGCCATTTGTTGTAAATCTATTTTGGCCTAACCTTGTTTTTTTTGTTTTCCAAAAACGCCTGATGTGGCCATTGAGCATGCATTGTATATCTGCTTTAAGCATTTGCTATGTCCCAAAGGCAAGAACAAATGCCCTTAAGATAAAGGTGCAACTTCCCCCACAGTAGCATTTCCTTAAGGATAAGCATCTCTCCCTAGACTAGAAGTTGCTGCACTCGCCTGTGACCACCCAGCTCACATGTGACCACCTGGCTTGAGACAACAGACCTGCTTCCTGCTGTGCCCACCAGGACAGTGGACCTACTACCCTCTGTGGCCATCAACTATTGTGCTGACAGGGCAATCTTGTGACTACTGTAAAAGGGACATTTCAATCATATGTGGTACATGCTCCTTGATGGTATATAATCACTCCGTGCACCCAACTTCTTTGGAGTGCTCCATTCCTTTGTGGAAGGACACTCCCAGGCTATATGGTCCTCACATTTGGCTCATAATAAACTCACCCTAATTTTGATTTATAGATTGGTTATGGATTATTTGCATCAACATGAGCCTCATTTGCCTGATTTCTCAATTTGTTCTCTATTGAAAGTGCAGAGCACAATGAGTGATTATCATTCTTGATGACCTCAGCAATCTCCTTCCCTCCCTTCCATAGACTCAGTGATTCAGCCCATAATATCACTTTCCTTTGCCCAAATATGCAGGACTTTACTGAAATTAACGGGTTTTTTTTCAGTTCCTATGTCTGCAATGCCCTCTGCTACCCTCTACCATTAACCCACTTATTATTTATGACTCATGGTGGTACATTTCTAGTATGTTATAAACCCAATAACACATTTTCTTAGAGACGATATAATAATAACATATAATTGGGAATGGTTTCTGAGTGAAAATTAAAGTAAGATAAATGAAAGATAAATAAAAGCAAAAATATACCATATCAAATCATATTATTTTGTATCAAAAATGAAGTCTCTAATTTTATAAAATGGGCAATGAACTACCTCCTGAATTTATTACCTAAAGAAACTTAATAGTAAATAAAGTGCAATTAAATGGTCCCTGAAAAATAAGCCTCTGGTATGAATACCTGTCTAAAAACAGACCTCATAATATTGACCACTTAAAACAAAAATGCTAAATATGCTATGTGTTAAATAAGCATTTAACTAATAACAGTATCATTAGTTTTAATACACATTAAAAAGAATTTGGAGATCCATTGCTGGCCTTCATTATTTTATAAATTTTCCTAGAAAATTTTGAAGTAATGCACATATTCAATAGATATCTGTGTAATATGTAAGCCGCGTTTATATTTATTCTATTTTCAGTAAAACAGTGTAACTTGGAATATTCTTTTAAGAAATATCATAAGGTGGAATGGAGAAATAAATTGTTGCATATTAATACAATGGAATAATATACAGAAAAAAACTCCCAAAGTACTACCTTATGCAACAATATGGATGAATCTTTCTCACTGACATAATGATGACCAAAATAAACCAGAAAACAAAACATGAAGTTCAAGAAGAGGCACAAGCAACCTATAAAGATAAAAGCCAGAATATGGTAACTTCTTGGGAGGGTGGTGGTGCTTTGACTGGGAAGGGGCGTGAGGAAACTTTCTGGGGTGCTGGAAATGTTCTGTATCTTGATCTGAGTAGTGATTATGATATTGACCCTGATATCAGTTTCCCCACATTAAACCCAGGATGTATGAGGTTAAAACCAAAACACTCATTCCCTGCTTACTCTCTGGCTTCTTGGCTCCAGAATCCACTATCCTCCATGGAAACAGACACCATCAAGGACAAGCACCTGGACTATCTCTTTTCACAAAGAGATACGGGCTGGTGGAAAAGCTGCTGACCAGCAAAGCCACAGGCTTCTTCCTCTCTGCAAGTAGTCTCAAGGTCAAAGACAGGCTGGTGGGAAAGCTCTGACCAGCAAGGCTATATGCTCCCCCTCCCCTACCTAAAACCCCAAATAAAAAGCCTTCCTTTTAGCTTTTCAGGGAGTTTGGGATTTCAGTGTTAGCTGCCCTCTCTCCTTGCTCAGTGCTGTGCAAAAATAAAATTCCTACTTTCTTCCACTACCCCTGGTGTCAGAGATTGGCTTGCTACGCAATGGGTGAGCGAACTCACTTCAGGTTCAATATCAATTACAGATTATGTTGAACTGAAGATTTCTGCATTTTATGTCTTACACAGTGTAGGGTGAAGAAATACATGTATATTATAAATCGATTTAAAAAAAACAATTCTGGTTAAGATGGACTATGATACTAGCAGATGACACCCCTGCATAAAAATTAAATCTGGACACAATTAACGAAAAGCAAAAATGACTACCTGAAGGTGTTGGAAAATGAACAGAAGCAGACAGATCCTGGTAAAGAATGAACATTCACTTGCAGGAGGGAAAATAGGGAGCAATACCAAGTCAGTATCCATCTTTGTAGCTTTTTCATTAGCACTAAGTGCAGTCTGCATGGTGTCCATGTGGAAAAATTCACAGTTTCTCTGGCTCAAGGAACAAGATAAGTGAAGCCAAGAAATCATAAATACTGAAGAGAGTTGGAGGAATTGTGGAAACAAATGAGTCAGAGAGAGAATCCCCAAACTAGACTCACCCATCTCTCTGATTGACCCCTAAATCATGCACATACAGAACAGACTCAGAGAAATTCAGATAAAGACAAAATATCTGAACTCATATCTGAGATATCGCCCATGAAACATAGTTTTCAGTTCAAGCCCAGCCAAAAAAATACCCGATGAAAGAAGGGAAACAAAACTCATCAGGAAAAAATAACAGAATCCAGAATCTCCACTTAACATTTGCAATGTCCAGGATACAAGCCAAAATTACCTGAGATAGAACTAAGAAAATGGAAAACCTTCTCAACAAAAGATCAATTGTGTCAGACCTCAAGATAAACTAGATGTTGGAACTAACAGATAAGAATTTTGAGGCAATTGTTATACCCCTTCTCAATAAGGTAAAAGAAAATGTTTTGCATGAATGAAAATCTCAAATGAGGAGTGATAAATCTCAACATACAAATAGAAACACACACAAAAAGGAAGCTCTAGATTGGAAAAACACAATTTATAAAATAACAGAATGGATGTACTTAATAGCCGAATGGATATAATAGAAGAAAGTGTTAGTAAACTTGAAGATTTACCAAAAGAAATTATCTATGGTAAAACACAGAGAAAAAAGATGGAAAATCATGAACAGAACCTTGAGGCTGTTAGATTATATTAAATGGTCAAATATACATTTAATTACAATACCAAAGGGAGAAAAGAGAAAGAAAGGGACACAAAAAAATACCTGAAAAAAATAACCCATCCAAATTTCTCAAATTTGATAAAACACAACATTTTTAGATGTAAGATGCTAAGTGAACACCAAACAAAATTAATATTAAAAAGCTTATATGAATGCACATGGCAGTGAAGCTGTTTAAGTCAAAGATGAAGAATAAACTTTAAAAATCAGTGAGAGAGAAAAAATTACATACATGGTACAGTGATCTCATAAAAGGCTGATTTCTCCTCAGAAACCCTGGAAGCCCAAAGGGACCAGAACAACAGCTTTAAAGTGCTAAAAGAAAAAGAAAACAATGTCAACCCAGAATTCAATATTTAGCAAAATAAATGAAGAATAAAGCAAAATAAAAACATTTTTCAAGTAAAAGTAAAATAAGAGAATATAATATTTATTATATTGCCAACAGAACTTCAATGTAAGAAATGGTAAAAGAAATTCTTCAGGCTGAAGGAAAATATCAGATTAAAACTTGAACCCTTAAGAAAAAAAAGGAAAAAAAAAAAGAAAAAGAACACCAAAACCAGAAAATATCTGGATAATAGAAGAGATTATTTTTTCCACTTTTGGGTACATGTCTAGAAGAACTGAAAATAGAATGTCAAAGCATTGAAAATCGGACCCATGTTTATTGCAGCATTATTCACAATAGTGAAATAGAAGTGGAAGCAAATAAAATGTCCATCATAGTTAAATAGATAAAGAAAATGTGGTATATATACATACAACACGATTTTATTCAGCCTTAAAAAAGAAAGAAATCCGGTCACATGCTACAACATGGATGAACATTGAGAATATTACGCTAGGTGAAATAAGCCAGTCACAAAAAGGTATATATTGCATAATTCTACTTATGTAGGTATCCAAAGTAGTCAAGCTCTTAGAAACAGAGAGTAAAACGGGGGTTGCCAAGGGCTGGGGAGAGGGGAAGGGAGCATTTCTTGTTCAATGGATATAGAGTTTCAGTTTTGCAAGATGAAAAAGTTTTAGACATTTGTTGTACAACAATGTGCATATAGTTAACAGTAGTGTACTATACACTTAAAATGGTTAAGGTGGTACATTTTATGCTATATGTTTTTGACCAAATAAAAACCATTATGTTTATTTGTCATTTTCTCTTAACTTATTTAGAAACCACATAACTGTTTAAACAAAAGTTATAGCATTTTATTGTGGATTTATAATATGTGTAGATATAGTTCTTATATATAACAACTATAACATAAAGGATGGGTGATTATGGACCTAAGTGTTGCAAGATTTCTATATTTCATACAGAATAGAACATTATTAACTGTAAGAAGACAGTGAAAGGTTAAGGATATATATTGTAATCAGACTATCACTAACAAATTAATACAAAGAAGTATCGTTAAGGAAAACAATAGGAAAGTTAAAATCAAATTGTAAAAATCATTCAAATAAAATTCATGAAAAGTGAAATAGAGGTACCAAAAAATAGAGGAGACAAGAAGAAAACAAAACTAAAATGGGACAGCCAAACCCAAACAAATCATTAATTACATTAAACCTTAAGGAGTTTAACACTCCAATTAAGAAGAGGAGATTGGGGGCTGGCCCGGTGGTGCAGTGGTTAAGTGTGCACGTTCCGCTTCTCAGTGGCCCAGGGTTCGCTGGTTTGGATCCCGGGTGCGGACATGGCACAGCTTGGCACACTATGCTGTGGTAGGCGTCCCACGTATAAAGTAGAGGAAGATGGGCATGATGTTAGCTCAGGGCCAGGCTTCCTCAGCAAAAAAGAGGAGGATTGACAGTAGTTAGCTCAGGGCTAATCTTCCTCAAAAAAAAAAAAAAAAAAAGAAGAGGAGATTGTTATATGGATTATAAACAAACAGACAACAAGACCTAGCTATATGTTTTATACTAAGGTTCTTAAAATATAGACAGAAAAAGGTTGAAAATGAATGGATGAAAAAACACATGCCACAGAAAGAGTAAGTATAAGAAGCCTGAAGTGGCTATATTAATATATAATGAAATAGATTTTTAAAAGTTATGTTACCAGAGAGAAAGAGGATGCTTCATAATGATAAAAAGAACAATGCATCGGAGATCACATATAAATATGCCCCAAAACAGAGTTTCCAAATACATGAAGCAAAACTTGACAAATATAAAGGGAGAAATATATAATTCTATAATCATAATTAGCACTTCTCTCAGCAATTAATAGAAATACTAAACATAAACAATTTTATCCAGTCTGAATAGCACTATCAACCACCTTGACATAATTGACCCAACAACGGTCAGAATATACATTTTTTAAAAGAATATATTACATTTGTCATAATAGTTGATAGTCTAGGGAATTAAACAAATCTCAATAAATTTTAAAAAATTGAAGTCATGGCATCGAAAGTTTAGCTAAGATACTCCATGGTACTGCTGTCTCGACATCCATTTTATTTGACCAAGCAGTCAAATAAACCTTAAACTGCAAGGATATGTCTGAGATAACAGCCCACAGAGTCCCAAGAAAATGTAAAGTTTCTGATATGACTTCTCCCGGCAGCTCTTGTGAACAACCATCTCCCTTGCCTCCCAAGGCCTTCCCCTTGTGAGCCCCTTAGATAAGACTTCTGTGGAGGTTTCCAAAACCCTACTGTTTCCGTTTGAGTTGACCAATCAGGCCTTAGCCTCGGAGCCCAGCGCACTGCACCCATGGACCCTAATACAAATACATGCCTGAGGTCCTATCACTCTTTCTCCGTCTGAACCCTGCCTTGACCTCCCTGTCTGGGCCCTTGAGGCATGCCATGTTTTTCCTCCAGGACCCATGAGTGATAAACTTCTCTATCTCAACTTCTCTTGTGGTCTGTTGTTGACTCAGCTCACCATCTGGCACTCTGTGCTCCACTTAACAAATGTAAATTTAATAAAATCATAACAGTAAAAAATATGTTATTTGACTGCAAGGGAATTAGATTAGAAATTAGCAACAATAAGATAAACAAGGAAACCTCTCAAATTTTAGGAATTAAACAATATATGCGTAAATAATCATTGGATCAAAAGAAAAATATCACCAGAGAAACTGGAAAATATTTAGAATTGATGATCATGAAAATATATACACCAAAATTTGAGAGTAGTTAAGCAGTGCTTAGAGAGAAATTTACAGCTTAAATGCCAATATTAGAAAAAAATATATTAAATCAATGATCTAAGTTTCTACCTTGAAAAATTAGAAAATGGAGTACAAATTAAACACAAAGTAGGCAGAAAGAAGAAAATAAAACAGGTAAGATCAGAAATCAACGAAACAGAAACCAGAAAACAAGTAGAGAAAAATAAATACAACCAAAAATTGCTTTTTGAAGAGATCAATAAAATTGAATAACATGTAGCCAGACTAATTGAGAAAAATAATAAAGGAGACACAATTTATCAGTATAAGGAAGGAAAGAAGATCACTGAAGATCCTAAAGACATAATAAAATCATGAATGAATTATAACATCGTGACATTAAATCAGACAACAGAGAGGGAAGGGATAAATTTCTTGAAAGATGCAAATTACCAAAACTGATCCAAGGAAGAAATAGAAAATATTAGTAGCTTACTAATTATTAAAGAAATTCAATTTTAGTAGAAAGTCTTCCCACAAAGAAACTTGAAGTTAAGTTGGTTTCATAAGTTAATTCTATCAAACACTTGAAGAAGAAATAATTCCAACTCTACACATTGTCTTTCAGAAAACAGAGGAAGGACTACTTCTCAATTGTCTTAGGAAGTCTTTATTACTTTCAATCCCAAACCTGACAAAGACATCATAAGAAAACACAGATCAATATTCCTTGTAAACAGGGATTTAAAAATTCTTTAAAATAAAATAAAATAAAACTTCAGCAATTTGACTACAACAGTATGTAAAAGTATAACATATCATGATAAAATAAGGTTTCTCCTAGAAACAAATAAAGCCTATCTGGTTTAACATGTGAACAAAAGAATATAATTCACCATATTAATAGAAAAAAGGAGAAAACCATATGACATCTTCAAAAGACAGAGAAAAAGCATTTGGAAAAATTCAGCATGTCATCTGCAGTTGTGTATACAAACGACATGATATTGCTGAGTGTGGGCAGGCAGAGCTATCAGGATGGTATCCCAGGATAAGCAGAATTAGGAGACAATGGCTTCAGGCAGCTGGCTATGAGCAGACTGTCTGCAGTTCCAGTCTTGGTAGTATCTGTGCTAGAAGTAGAAGGTGATTCTTTAAATAACATGCCAAGCTATGGGCCAGGGCACTAGTAATTATAGGGAGGCTTGACCTTGATTATGGATGGGACTCAACTTTTGCTTTCCCTAAGAAGGTGGAGCCTTGTGGCTTTATACTGCCCTCTCATTAATGAGGTGTGTGTGTGTTGGGGGGGGTGGGGAGGATTGGGGGTAGATGGAGTGCTGTGAGGCCTCCCATTTAATTGGTGTTGAATTTAGTTTGAGTTTACTTAAATGCATTGAATGCCTTCATTTTGTTGTTTGGGTGGGATTGGAGAGCCAAGACTTGACTAGGATTGTTACCCCAGCACAATCTTTATCTCCATAACAGATTCAATTCTCATTCCTGATTTGTTCTCCCAAACTTCTCTGCATTTGGTGTTAAATTTTGCTCCTTGCTGTGTCTTTCTCCAAAATGTTTTAATCATATTATTACAATTCCTTTCCAGACCCCGAAAATCCTCTAGTAAAGTTGGAAAAGGCATGAAATGGTAGAGTACTTGAAAGATCATGAACTTTGAAATTCAGAGGTAAAAGACTTCCATAGGATGCATTGATATGCTAATTTCTTACTAGGTGACTTTAGGCAAGTCATACATACTCCAACTTTCTTATCTATAAAATGGGAACATGATACAATCTCAAAGGTTTGTGAGGATTAATTAAGATACAGTGTGTGTGAAGGGCTTTTGTAAACTATAGAATGCAGAATAAAGTTCTTGCTTTATTCTTGTTTTCTTTATTCAGTTCTTGCTTTAATTATAGACCCAGTCAGTTTGAAGAACAGAAAAAGAGCCACTGGGAATAATCTTGTTCAAAGGAAGCCCTTGTGTTCCCATCTCTCAGGTCCATGGCCTGTTCAGTTCTCAGAAAGCATTAATGTGTCACCTGGATCTAAGGATAAGTCTGGTGCAGTGATCATTAGTGACAGAAACCTTGGCTCTCCTGGGGAAATTGTAGGAATAAGGTGGGGCCATATTACTCCTGATACCTAAACTAGACAAAGACATTACAAACAAAAAAAAAGAAAAGAAAAGGCCAACATCCCTCATGCATTTACATGCAAAAAAATCAACTGAAAATATTGGCCAATAATATCCAGCATAATACAAAAATAGTTTTACATAGTTTTGAAGTGGAATTTTATCCCAGGAACACACGGTTGGTTTCACATTCGAAAATCAATTAATGTGATTCACCACACTAACCAAATAAAAAGGAAAACCAAAAAAAATCTGAATAAGTATAGAGAAATCATTTGACAGAATTCAACATCCATTCATAATAAAATCTGAAAATTGAAGGGAATTTACTCAACTTGATAAAGGGTATCTGTGATGAAACATTGTATTTGCTGGTGGAAGATGTAATGCTTTCCTCTAAGATCAGAAACACATCAAGGCTGACATCTCCAACCACTTCTATACAACACCGTAGTGGAGGGCCTGGGAAGTGCTACAAAGCAAGAAAAATAAAATGTCATCTTGACTGGAAGGGAAGGATAAACAGAGAACATAGTGTTCCACATGAAAAAGCCTCATGAATCTACAGAAGAGCTGCTAGAACTAACAGGAGAGTTTAGTAGGATTAGAGGATACAAGAAAATCAGTTGTATTTCTGTATACTAGTAATAAACAATTAGAAATTGAAATTAAAAAACAATGCAATGTACAATAGTGTCAAAAACATGAAATACTTAGCAGAAAGTTTAGCAAAATATATGTAAGTCTGGCACATTGAAAACTACAAAATATTGCAAAAGAAATGAAAATAATTCCAAATTAATGGAGAGACATGCCATAATCATAGGAAGGAAGAATCAAAACTGGTAAGATATCAATTCTCCCTACCATTGATCCTTTGATTCAATGAAATTCGCAATCAAGATTCCACTACAATTTTTCAGAAATTGACAGTTTGATTCTCCAATTTATACAGAGATGGAAAGGATCTGGACTAAACAAAACAACCTGGAAAAATAAGAGCAAAGTTGAAGGATTTACTCTGTTTGATTTCAAGATTTACTCTAAAGATTCTGTAATCAAGACACTGTAGTGTTAGCATAAAGATAGACTACAGATTGATGATAGAACAGGAGCTCTAGAAGTTGACTTACTCAGGTATGGTTGATTTATTTTCAACGAAGTTACCAAAGCAATAGAAAGGAAAGTCTTTTCAATAATGATTCTAGATAATTGGAAATCCATATGATAATGAACTCAAAAAGAATTATACACTTAAATATAAGATTTAAAACTATCAAACTTTTAGAAGGAAACGCAGGAAAAAATATTTCTCACTCTGTGTTAGGGAAAGACTCCTTAAGACAAATAAAGTATGAATCCTAAAAGAAAGAAGTTCATAAACTGAATTTCATCAATATTAAAAACTTTTGCTCTTCATAAGACTGTTAAAAATAAAAATGCAAACCACAAAGTAGAAGAAAATATTTATAAAATATATATCTGATAAACGACTTATATCTAGAATACGTAATATACAAATAATAATATAAATAGACTATATATATTTTGCTTACAACTCAATAAGACAACCTAATTAGAAACTGGGAAAAGATTTGAAAACACTTCTTTAGGGAAATGCAAATCAGAATCAAATAAAATATTACTACACACCCATTAGGAGGTTTAAAATTATAAAAATTGACCATGCCAAGTGTTAACAAGGATTTGTATGAGTTGGCACTCCCTGATGATGAGGAAGGTTTTGAAAGCAACTTTTCAGCTTCTTATAAAACTAACATTTACTATACAACCCAGTAATCTTACTCCTAGATATTTACCTACTGATAGATATTACCCTAGAGAAATGAAAGCGTATATCCCCAAGAGAAACTGAATATTAATGTTCACAGTAGTGTTATTTATCATAGACTAAAAAAGGAAACAGCTCATGTATCCATTTACAAGTGAATGGATAAACAAGTTGTGTTATCCAGACAATAGAATAAAGCCTTGCAATAAAAAGGAAGGGACTACTGATATAAGTAGCAACCTGGATGAATGTCAAACTCATTCTTCTAAGTTAAACAAGTAGATATAGAAGACTTCATACTTTTTGATTACATTTAGTGGAATTTTAGAAAAGGCAAAAACATAGTGAAAGAAAGCAGATTCATGGTTGTCTTGGCCCAGGAATGGGGTGGGGAATTTGTCTTCAGAAGGACAGGAGAGAAGTTTCTGGAGTGATAGAAATATCCTATATCTTGAATGTACTGATATTTACACAACCATATATTTATTAAGCTTCATTGAACTGCACACTTAAAATAGGTGAATTTTTATATATATGATTTATATTTCAATTAAACATTAAAAATAATTATTAGTACGTGAAGTAACCTGATTTTACAGGGGTTTTTTGTAGTATTGAAACTTTTTTGGAATTTACACTTAAATATAGTGTTCTGTGTGCCATCTATCACACAAGAATATAATGACATGAAAAAAAGTCATAGAGTGAGAAATAACTCTTAAGAAATTAAAAAACATGATAGCTTAATAATAAAAAACAGGGTAGAACTTAAAGGTAACGAAGTCTCTCAAAAGTATGAAAAATGGTTAAAGAGATAGAGGAGGGTAAATCCAATATCCGAATAATCATAATCCTGGAAATAAAGGACAGAAAAACTTGGTTGGAAGAAAATTATCAATATATAGTATTAAAAAATTTCTAGAGCTAAAGGAATTGTATTGCCAGATGAAGGAACACTTTGAATGAAAATAGGTATACAAAGACATATTCTTGTGAAATTTAAGAACACTGTGGATGAAGATCCTACAAGCTTTCAAACAAAGGGAGAAAAAGAGAGGAATAGAGAGAGATTGAGATGGTGGCAAGGTGGGGCATGTAGGTAAAGAAGAGAGAGACGATCACATGAAAGGAACAGATTTGAGAATGCTACTAGACTTGTCACTGACAATACCGGAGTCTAGGAAAGAGGAGATCCAACATAGGGGAGCAGCAAAGGGAGTTCCAGGCTGATGGTCATGAATCAGATCCAAGAGCAATCAGTCCAGATATGCAAGAAAGATGGAGGCCTCCAGGAGAAAAAGGAAATTGATAGATTGTCTCATGTTTGGACATTTAGAAATTAATATTGATGGATATTTGACAGATACTACACAGGATGCAGAATGGCATTGGGCAATTACTATCAGCTTCAGGGAAAATTTCGGGTAGTACAAATAGGAAATATATTCAGAGTATATAGTATTTGGCTCTGTAGTGATGGTTATTTATAGAGTTCTAATAACAGAGACATTAAGTATTGAGAATGAAAAATTGTAATAGAAATTTTTGGGAGACTAGAAAGAGGAACTGGGGTTGGAGAGTGTTAAAAGCTAAGTCCACATCTATTTTAAGTGAAAGTAATATATTCAGCAAATATTTATTAATAACTATTATGAGTTAAGTCCTACTATAGAGTGATCAGTAAATGAATGTCTAAAATAGAGCAATTCCTTCCTTATGGAAGGGTTTGAATCTTTGGTAATAATATCCTTCATATCTTAGATTTGCCACCATATCCATTCACAGTTACAGTGGGGCAAAGGAGTACCAGGAAGCGTCATGTGGAATATTTGAGTTCCACACACAGTCCTTTTTGCTTCTGTGTGTAAAAGAAGCCTTACCTCCTTTTCTGACTGGATCAATTATTTCTACCAGAATGGCGAATCTACTTCTTGTCTGCTGGTGCTGGGCAATGAGGAGTCCTAAGTGCCCTGGTGGCAGCCATAATTTATAATTTAGTAGGCCCATTTCTGTGTCCTCTGGCCAGAGTGTGCCCCTTTGGGGACTAGGATTTCAGACTCCCTTGAGCTCAGACTTACACTGATGTGGAACACAAAACCTCTTGGTGGGCCACTGGAAGCAATGAGAAATGGAGCCATGACCTGAGGGATAGCACCTCATCCCTTCAGAGTCTTGTCTCTGAGCTGGCACTTTACCTGTGCTTTAAAAGATTGTTCCAGTGTTCTATGACGCTGGCTGGCTCTGGATGGTGTAGTATGTGTTATGACCAGTGGAATCTGTGGTCACAGACCTACTCCCACACTTGTTTCAATATGCAATGGGTCTCCTGTTTGGATGCTAACCAGTCATTCCATAATAATGATGCTGGCTGAGGCTCTGCAGGAAGGAAAAGCAAATCCATATTGAGGAATGTATGTTTCATGGCCTCAGTTTTTCCTAGCAAGGGCCCTGGTTGGAGGATAACAGTCTGAGCATTCAATTGCCTTTGGAGCCTTGTGACCCCAACTATTAAACTTTAGTCTTTTGCTCAGACCAGAGATAAGGACCTCTCTGTAAGTTCTTAAAGAGGCACTCTGGCTCTCACTCTTAGCTATTAACTGTTTATTAATATTAATGTCTAAAGGTTAACGGTCTGACATTATCTGTCTGCAGGGCAACTTAATAAAGAGCCAGTTCTCTATGACAATGATCACAAAGGATGGAAGGAGAAATGAAAACATATTCTCTTAAAATTTTTGACATTTACATAGATTGCTAAACTATTATTTCAGGATAGATTTTGATAAGGTAAATTTATACATTGTCAACACTATTAGAAGCCTCAAATAAAATGGGATATAGAAAAGAAGCCAACAGAAGAGATAAAAGAGGTTGCTAAAAAGTACTCAACTAATCTAAAGGAAGGCAGGAAAAGAGGAAAAAAAGGAAGGGAGACCAGATGGGATGAGTAGAAAACAAACAGCAAGATCAGAGGCTTAATTCAATAGTTACACTGAATATAAATAGTCTAAATGTGCAAGGAGTTGGAATCAACTCAATAGCACTAACAAACATGCCAATTAAGAGACAGAGAAAGTAAAACTGGATAAAGAAAAAATAAAAACCTAACCACATGCAGTTTAAATAAATTGCAATTTAAATATAAAGATAGATATTTTCTTAAAAAAAGGATAAAGATATACTGTGCAAGAACAAATCATAAGAAATCTGAAATAATTATATTAATTTCTGACACAGTAGACTTCAGGACTTGAAATATTAACAAAGATCACGAGGGATATTTCACAATAATTCAAGTATTAAGTAATAAAAGACATAATTCTAAGTGCATATTCATCTAAAAACAGAACTTCAATACATAAAGCAAATACAGACAGAACTGAAAGAAGATACAGAAAAATTCACAAGGTTGGATATTCAATATTACTCTTAGCAATTGATACAATGAGTGGACAGAAAATTATTATGGACATAGGAGAACTTGAATAATACTATCAATAGACATGAACAAAGTGACTTTTATGCAACACTTCATCCAACAACAATAGAATACAGCATTTTTTCAAGTGCGTATGAAAAATTTACCAAGATAGACTATATGCTGGGACATTAAACACATTTCAATAAATCTAGGAGAACGTAAAACGGAGTATATCTGAATACTGTGGAATTAAATTAGGAACTAAGAACAGATCACTGGAAAGACTCCAAATATTTGGAAATTGAACCACACAATTCTAAATAACCCAAGTGTTGAGAAACAAACCACAAAGGAAATTAGAAAATATTTTTGAACCGAATGAAAATGAAAAAATAATTTCTGGGTATTTCATGATATAGCTAAGGCAGTTTCTGGAAGGAAATTTATTTATTTTTTTGGTGAGGAAGATTGTCCCTGAGCTAACATCTATGCCAATCTTCCTCTATTTTGTACCTGGGATGCTTCCACAGCATGGCTTGATGAGCAGTGTATAGGTTCACGCCTATACAATCCTAACTTGTGAACTCCAGGCCACTGAAGCGGAGCATGTGCACTTAACCACTATGCCACTGTGCTGGCCCTGGGAAATTTAAAATTTTAAATGTCTGTATCGGAGAGGAAAAAAAGTTAAAAATCAATGACCAATGCTTCTCACTCTAAAACCATAGAAATGGAAGTGCAAATTGAACCCAAAGTAAAGAGAAGGAAAGAAATGATAAAGATGAGAGTGAAAATTAATGAAATAGAATATCAATAATTAATTAATAGAGAAAATCAATTAAAACAAAATGTAGACTTCTTAAGAGATCAATAAATTTGATAAAATTTTAGCTACGCTGATCAAGCAAAGGATATAAAACAAAAATTAATAATATCAGGAATGAAAGAGGGGTAGTCATTACAGATCCTACAAATATTGAAAGAATAATAAAGGAATATTATGAATAACTTTATGCTGATAATGTTGACAACTTAGAGGACCTGGAAAAATTTTTTAAAGATATAAACCAGTAAAACTTACAAAAAATGAAATAGAAAATCTGAATAGCCCTGTTTATTAAAGAAATAGATTTTGTTATTAAAATCCTTCCTACAAAGGAAATTTCAGGATAAAATGGCTTTAATGTTGAATTCTTCCAAACGTTTAAAGACAAAATATAGATAAACAGTGATGTTGAAGAAGTAAATTGGAGTGCAAGAGTACAATTTATTTAGAATAATTTTCAGTTCTTTTTTCCCTTGAATGCACAGAAACATCAGTTAATCTCACTCTTGAAATTCTCGGTTTTTGGCTTCTGTGAATTTCATGAATTCAAGAAATATTTACTTAATCTTTGACTACTGTGTCTTTAAATATTTCTCCTGAAAACAATTTATAATCCTTCTGTGATCAGAGGATCCTGATTTGTATTTTGACCACTTTTCTCCCAAGTCTGATCCTCCACTGCTAATTTTTTCTTATCTTTTCCTTTTGAAGATTTCCTGCCAGCATTTTATCATCTAGACTAAAATCTAGCTCCTTATCCTTCCCACTCCTTATTTATTCATTTCTGCCATCCTACTCCTGGTTCCGGGCTCAAAATTTTAGTCAGATTTGATTTGTGCTTCTTTCTTCTCTGTCCTTTCTCAAACCATAGAGATGCTAAATCAAATTCTTCCATTATCTTATCTCTTGATACTATTTTTAGTTTACTATTTCCACTGCTTGTGAAACCTTAACTGATCTTCCTATTTTCAGTCTCTCCCTGTTTTAGCTGTTTCTGTATACCACTGCAGTCTAAACTATCCCTTTCATTTGAGTGCATAGACTGGAATAATAATATTGATAATACCAATAACAATAGTAACAATAATAAAATACTTTTATGCCTTCTATGTTCTGTATAATGGAAACTGCACCATTTATGATTATTATCCCCTTTTTAAGATAAGTAATTGGAAGATCAGAAGAAATCAAACAGAGTTCCCAAGGCTACACAGCTAGTAAGTGGCAGAGCCAGAAATTGTAGAGGTTGGTTTGATTCCACATACAATTTATCATTTCCCTGGATATATTAAATAGTGAAAGGGACTGCTACTAATAATGTTTTGTGGGACAACAAATGTTAACTAGGACCAACTCAAGTGAACCAAGGCTTATAATATGCCACTAATACTATCCTCTATTTCCCCTCGAATAAATAAATGGGAAGATGGCAGAATATGGGACAAAGAAGATGTGTTAATTTTTGTACTTGTCAAGTTCAGGATGACAACAGGACAGCATACTGGAACATTTTAGTAGAGAGGTTGTATACACAGGACAGGGACTAGACAAATAAGAACTAAAGACACAAATCAAGGAATTAGCCTCATAAAGGATGTTGTTGAAGTCAATAATGGGCTCATCAGACATTTAAGGGAGAAGCAGCTCAGATGGTTGAGAATGGAACACTGGAAATTTGAAATATGAAAGGAATAAAGTCATAAAAATACAGAACAGGAGATTCCTCTATTAGACTGTAAACCCCTGTAAGGCATGAACTATTTCTTTTGAATCCCTTTACCTATCACTTTAATATGTCAAATTTACATATTAAAAACTAATTGAAAATTAAGTATAATACAGACCATATGACTTCTGATAGATTAATTTAATTTTTTTCCCATCCTTAGAATCTATTTGAAGTCATATCAAATGAAGACACTTCAGCTGCCATCTTTTTTCTTTGGACAGGCTCTCTGACTTTTTTGGTTGTGATTGTAGCTTATCCTTGTGTTTCTCTGGTGTGAATGGAATGAAGGGTACTACTCTCAGCACCACTCTGGTGTTGCTTAAAGGTCTACCAGATATTTGAGAGTTGCTCATGGGCATAAGGCATGTATTAAAAGATGTACCACATTGTACATACATTTTCCACATGAGTATGCTATAATCCAGGTATCACTTATATTTTAATATCAGCAGTAAGTAGAACAAGGAATCCATTATACAGAGATTCAAGTTTTGGGAAAGAGATAGTTCTGTGACAAAAGTAACTTAATCAAAAATCTTTACTTCTATGTTTCTCTCTGCCTGCATGGGAGCAAGTCAACAGTGAAAATGACTTCAGAGAGGCCCTGGTTCACTTGAAAAAAAACCTTGATGCATTTGAAATGAAATTTCCATGGGAAACCATCTCCGAAGTGACAAAACCCTCAGAAGAATTTTCCCTGGTGTTGCAACATGCATACAAGAGCTCTCTAAGATTCCTAGAAAAAAGTGAACATTTAATGAACCCTTAAGTTCTTCTTTGCCCCTGGCTCTCAAGGAGAGCATACTTATGGCTTTTATCTTAATTTTTTGATAATGGATTGTTTTTCTCTATTTTTGAAAAATGTGTAATGGGTTTGAGAACAGGGATTGGGATTCATTAGAGTCACTCTGGGCCATGGACAATTGTCAGTGTTAATAGACAGATGAGAAACTGTCATTACTAAGTCTTAGCTGAGGGTGAGCAAATCCTCATTGATGAATGTGCACATGCTCATAAACACACAGGTCTGTGTGAGGTGATTTTAGTTGGACTTGCATGTAAGAAGATGGACTTCTGCTTTTGTGTTTTGATTTCATAACTTTTCAAAGAGGACTCCAGGTCTTAACTCTGAGCAAAAACATATATAACTCATGTGCTAACTGAAATTTGACTATATAAAAGCCCCTGATAAGGAGTGTAGAATGCAAGTTGCCATACACAATTTTATATACTCTTTATATCATTATCAGTCAATAAGCTACACTGTGTGACTTGTGATTGTCTAAACCTCAACAAGGTCTTTTGCTCCTCTATCCTGTTACTACAGTCACAATTTTCTTCCTCAGAGCCAGTATTTTGGGTTAAAGTATTGTGTTTAAAGTGCAGGACAAAAATGTGATGTCTTGGAAACATGCTGCATTAAGCCATGGAAGTCCAACATTTTATTCGAGTAACTGCTTTTCAGGTCTCTTTCAAGTCATTGCTCAAATGTCAGATTACGCTATTTAAAACTGAAATCTGAACGCTTGCCTTTTCTGTCCTTCTCCCTTGCTTTCCTTTTCTTCATAGCACTTTTCATGTTACAAGATTTACGTCTTTCTTTCATGTGTTTTCTGTTTTCTCCCACTTGAATGAAAGCTCCATGAGTGCCAGAATCTCTTTGGCTTTTGTTTTTTTACTAAAGAATCACCAGGACTTACAACAGTTTCAGGACAGGGTGGATGCTGAATTGGTAGTTGTTGAAGAAATGCTATTTTTATTCAAAGCCTTCCATCAACTCCCCATTATCCAACATATTGGCTGTATAGTCCATTCTCTGCTGTTAGGTCTGGACAAAAAAGTTGTTATTTCTTATCTGACAAGTATTTGTTTTTAATAATCAAGCTTAAACTGCATGGTAAAGTAGTGGAGAAAAATTAGAGAATGTTTATTTGTAAGCTTGGAGAAGGTGCAAATAATTCTTGGTATATATTAGATGTGATTGAAATAATGAATATCTTCCTCTGAAATCCAATATCCTTAACGTTACCTTTTTTGGCTCTAACTCTTTCTGCATTTCATTAAAGTTATGTAAGTACTTGTTTTTATGTATAGAGTCTCGTGAGAACCTAGTAAGTAAAAATGCTGCTTCAGAGAGTTCATCCGTTGCTCAGAGGGAGGTAGTGTAGCATAGTGATTAAAACTAAGAATTTTGGAGTTGGATAGACTAGGATTTGACTCAAGATTCTGAGACCTACTACACCTGTGTGCTCCTCACCTTTAAACTGGAGATTAATAGATCTAACATATAAGGTTATTGTGAGGAATAAACAAGGTAAAATGATCTGCGCATTGCTTTAGATACCTGGTGTCAGTAGGCTGTTGCTGGGTCAGAAACAGTGTTTGATGCACAGTGAGTACTCAGTATAAGGTAGCAAGAATTATTTTTCCCGCAGTGCTTTGCTCTTAATTGTGCTTAAAAAGATGTAATCTGAATAAAGGAATAGGTCACTAGAAGTCACGTCAAGAATTATCAAGGGTATAAACACACATTTCTTCTTCCTTAGGGAAGGTGGTCTCTGGAGCAGCGATCTTGAGGGAGTATCTCTAACTAGGTCACTGAGATCTCTAATCCAGAATAAAACTCTTTAGTCTCTGGGTATCCTTGGGCATTAGGAAATGATGTTCTCTCATCCCCGGAAGCTGGACAGTTGGCTCCGATAAAGCTGAAAGCAGACATCACGTTCTTCAGCTCAGGAAGAGAATCAAGATAAACTAGAGATTTTAATCCTCAAAGTAGAGAAACAGAAGCAGAGGGGTATGAGCTCCAAGTTGTCATCTTGTTTTCACCAGGGCCATTTGAGTTTCCTTGACAGAGATGGATCAGAGCCAGTAGAGTACAGCACTGTGACTCCAAGCACGAAGAGGGAGAGTGCCTGCCTGACCTGTTCTGTCCTGTAGCAGATGGATAAAAGCTCAAACCCTGGGAGTGAGACCGCCTGAGTTCAACTTCTGCTGCAACTTAGTAACATTGGGACTTGCATACCCACTTAAGCCCAGTGTCCTCATTTGTCAAATGGGGATAATCATAATGCTCTTCAGCATTTAGAACAATGCCTATCTCATAGTTAGTGCTCAGTAAATGTTCTTGTTCTTTTCTTCTCCAACTCACCCCCTTAAATTCCATGGTATGTAGCATCTCTTTCTCTCAGTGACTCTTTTCTTTCTTCCCCTCACAGACTCTCCTAGAGGAGAATGACGGCAGATAACACCTCCTCTGTGACAGAGTTTATCCTCACAGGCTTAACAGACCAGCCAGAACTGCAGATCCCCTTCTTCTTCCTGTTTCTAGGTTTCTACGTGGTCACCGTGGCAGGGAACCTGGGTTTGATAACCCTGATTGGGCTGAATTCTCACCTTCACATTCCCATGTACTTTTTCCTCTTCAACTTGTCCTTCATAGATTTTAGTTACTCCACTACCCTCACCCCTAAAATGTTGATGGGTTTTGTCTCAGAGAAGAACATCATTTCCTATGCAGGGTGTATGACTCAGTTTTTTTTCTTCTGTTTCTTTGTCTTTTCTGAATCCTATATCCTGTCAGCAATGGCATATGACCGCTATGTCGCCATCTGTAAACCACTGGTGTACACTGTCACCATGTCTCCTCAGGTCTGTTTACTCCTTTTATTGGGTGTCTATGGGATGGGAGTGTTTGGGGCTGTGGCCCATATGGGAAACATAATGATTATGACCTTTTGTGCCGACAACCTTGTCAATCACTATATGTGTGATATTATTCCTCTCCTTGAGCTCTCCTGCAACAGTTCTTACATAAATTTGCTGGTGGTCTTTATTGTTGTGACCATTGGCATTGGGGTGCCCATTGTGACCATTTTTATCTCTTATGGTTTTATTCTTTTTACCATTCTCCACATTAGCTCTGCTGAAGGCCAATCCAAAGCCTTTAGTACCTGTAGTTCCCATATAATTGTGGTATCTCTTTTCTTTGGGTCAGGAGCTTTTATGTACCTCAAACCACCTTCTATTTTACCCCTTGACCAGGGGAAAGTGTCCTCCATATTCTATACTGCTGTGGTGCCCATGTTTAATCCAGTAATCTATAGCCTGAGGAATAAGGATGTCAAAATTGCTCTGAAGAAAACTTTGAGCAGAAAAATTTTCTCTTAAAAATGATTGAGAAAAGGGACCCAAAGCTTTGTTTATAAATGTTTCTTTTATTATATTTTTAATGAGGGAAATAAATGCCTCTGCTTGCTCTCCTATGCTTATAAGAAATTTTTAGCTTGTTCTTAAGCAATATATTTCCTTTACTCCTTACTCTACCCTAACTGTTCCGATAATTCTTTAATTTATGAAAATTGTTTCCACTGTCACAGAGGATTACTCTTAATTAGGCGTAAGAAGTCATTTAATCCAGGCCCTCATATGACACACACTAGAGGCTCAAATACTTTGTAAGTTGCCCTACAAGGCACACACGTGAACAGTGCCAGAGCTAGGACTGGAATCTAGTTCCCTGAATTCTAATCCACTTTGCTCTGCTTTCCTCTTGCCATGCTTCTTTTTGAAGAAGAAGCTTAGCCCTGAGCTAACATCTGCAGCCAATTCTCCTCTTTTTGCTGAGGAAGACTGGCCCTGAGCTAACATCCGTGCCCATCTTCCTCCACTTTATATGTGGGACATCTGCTACCTGTAGCCGCCCCTGACATAGGAAGGGTTAATAATCACTGGAAAAAGCTTGCCAACAAACTGTGACCTGGAGGTGAGAAGGCCGGTTAGCCAATGACGGGTAAGACCCCCTGGGGGGACAACCTAAGCCAGGCGGTGGCCGCCCGGGGACAAACGATATCGATATCGGGAGCAAGAGGGACCGTTGCCTAAGAGACCTTGCCTGCTCTGAGTTAAAAATATAGGAGCACAGCGACAACATGATACTATCAAAACAGAGGCCAAGGGAGGGCTCCTTGAGAAATCACTAAGAATTCTTGGCATTCGCTAATTACTTCATCCAGAACACCTGTGTATGTTTAACAGATGTAAGCTATGTATATATTGAAACACTGGCTATAATAAACTCAGAGTGGCCATCAGCCCTCTCTGCATCTATCCTGATGTGTACATTGGATTGTGACACCGACACTACAGCATGGCTTGACAAGCAGTGCGTATGTCCACACCCCAGATTCGAATTGGCGAAGCCTGGGCCGCCAAAGCAGAATGTGAGAACTTAACCACTGTGCCACTGGGCCGCCCTTGCTATGCTTTCTTGATCCCTATTTTCCCTGGCAAATTTCGTTTCAAAGATTTTTATTTTTATTTTTGTATTTAAGGAAATCTAATTCTACTTACAGTGATGTCATACAACTTTTCAAGGGTTAATATTGGAACATCACTTTTGCAAGAATGTAGGAGATGAAACATTTGGTGATTTGGTCTTGGCAAAATGATAAAAAAAATGTTTTAAGATTTTTTTGGTGGAAACTAAAGTTCCATATAGAATCAAGCATGGTGTCCACTGAAGTGGTATGCAGAGCTCTGAGGACCGAGGCTAATTTGTTAGACCTTCTAAGGGAGAGATATATAGATTTAAGGGAGTTAAAGATGTGAATTCAAGCTTCACTCTTTATTTCTAGACTAATAAGATAGAATTTGGAGCCTCACTTCAAGGAGCTGAATGATGTAATTGACTAATAGCTTTGGGTTGAAGTGAGCCATTAGAGCTCTGCCAACCAACTAGTTTTTAGGGAGGGAGTTGCCTTTGAATTTTAAGGCATTGCATATAGCTGTGATCTTTTAATTCAGGGCACAGCAAAAGGATGGTGGTGTCAGTTATGTATTCACAGTATTGGGCAAATGGAGGTACAACTTTATATAAAAACTCAGAGAACAATTTTTTGATCTGAACACATTCTTAGTGGTAACAGTTCTTTTAGAAGCAATAGTGTGTGAGCTGTTTGCAAGATACTTCAACTTAGGAACTTTTCTTAGGAAAGTTCTCTGCTATTAGAAAAAAAAGAAAGTTTGGAAAAATGTTTAGTTTTGTTCTTTGGAATGGTTGTTCAATGAGGCTGTAATAACAACAATGTAATAAAAGGAAAAAGTGTAGGGGAAGACTGTGCTTTAGAGGAGATAGTAGAGGGAAGATCTCTGAATTCAGGACATTCAGGGTTGAGGGTGAGGTAGGGGTAATGGAGAATCAGTACGATATTGGTAGTGAAAAAACAATCCCACTCCCTTCTAAGTTGAAGTATGAGTTATATGCAGCAAACATACAAATCTTAAGTCCTCAATGAATTTTTTCACATATATAGGGCTATGTAACCATGACATAGATCAATATATAGAGGATTTTCATCATTTCAGATTATTCCTGCCTGCCCCTTCCCAGTAAATATCATTCTTCACTCTCTTTTTGCATGTATCTACTATTAGTACTTTTATCATTAGATTCATTTTGCTCATTCTTGAGCTTCATATAGATGTTAAATATTGCTTTTACTTTCTTGTATCTAGCTTCTTTCTCTCAATATAGAATGTAGTGTTAGATTCATCCATAACATTTTGTGTATAAGTAACTTGTTCTTGGTTATTGTTGTTTAGTATTCCATTGTATGAATATAGAGCAATTTATTTATCAATTCTCTTAATGGACATTTGGCTTGTTTTCCTTTTTTGCATATTATTAATAAGGCTTTCATGAACATTCTTGAACATGTAGTTTCCTTGAAATTTACATTCATTTCTCTTGGGTCTATACCCAGAAGCGGATTTATCAGGTCACGGGATCAACATACTTCTAAGCTTATTAAATATCACTAAACTGTCTTCCAAAATATTTAAACTAATTTGTACTCCCAACGGTTTCCAGGTAAGGATGCTCCTCATTCATCTGAACACTTGTTATTTGCAGTCCTTTTCATTTTAACTACTCTTTTGGGTGTGTAGTGCAATATAACTTTTGTCTTGTTTATTGTTTTTTTTTTTTTACATTTCTTTAGTAAATAATGATGTTGAGCATCTAGTATATTTTTAAAAATTTTGTTATCACCATTTGTGAAATGTGTTTTCAAGTCTTTTGCCCACTGAAAAATAGTGTTAGTTTTTTTCTTATTAATTTGAGTTTTAAGAAAGCATATTCTGGATATGAGTCCTTTTTCAGACATATACATTGTAGTTATTTTTGCTCAGTCTCTGGCTTGCCTATTCATATGGCTATTCTTAATGATGTTTTTTGGTAATAGATGTTTTAATTTTAATAGAGTTCAATTTATCAACTTTTTTCTTTACTGTTAGTGCTGTGTCCTGTTTAATCTTTTCCTATTACAAAGTTACAAATGTATTTTCATGTTTTCTTTTGAAAGCTTTCTTGTTTTTCTTTTAATATTTAGATTTTTGAACAATTTCAAATTAGTTATGAATGGTGTGAGGTATCTACTAAGTTTAATTTTTTTCATGAAGATATTAAATTACTGCCAGACCATTTATTGAAAAATCCATCTCCCCTCTTTAAATTGTATTGGCTGTATTTATATGGATCTATTTGAATATCAGGTGACAATCTTTCTGGGAGTAGTAAGGGAGAAGTTGGCACACAGCCAAAGTGCTGTATTCTGCCAGTACAATGTTGATAAAAGTGGTAAGAATAGACATTATTGTCTTGTTTTGAAGTGGCCATTATTTTTATTCCTAGGGATTTAATATCTTTTATGCTTTTTAAATGTTTTTAAAATTTCATTTTAATTGTTTATTACCAGTACATAGAAATATAATTGATTTTCATATATTGATTTTGTATCCAACAACCTTGCTAAGTTCATCTATCCATTCTAATTATTGTGTTCACACAAGAGGAAAGAGAATATCTTATTTTTTTAAATTTCTGTATACACAATTATGTCATCTGCAAACAGATTCGATACTTTCTTAATTATCTTTTATTTTCCTCATTGTTCTAAGACCTCCAATACATTGATGAGTAGAGGTGAGAATAATGGACATCCCTATCTTATTTCTGACCTTAGAATAAAAGCATTCAGGCCTTTACTACTGAATATGATGTTTGCTGTAGCTTTTTGTTTTTGGTAGATAGCAATAATCAGATTGCTATCTACCAAAATGATGGATGATTAAACATTACCCTGATACCAAAACCAGACAAGGACAACATATACAAAAAAAACCACAGGCCAATATCACTGATGAACATCCATGTAAAAATCCTCAACAAAGTACTAGCAAACTGAACACAAAAATACATTAAAAAGATGATATACCATGATCAAATGGGATTTACCCCAGGGATGCATGAATGGTGCAACCTCCCCAATTCAATCAAGGTAATACACTACATTAACAAAATGAAGAATAAAAATCACATAATCATTTCAACAGATGCAGAGAAAGCATTTGACAAGATACAGCATCCATTTATGATGAAAACTCTGAATAAAATGGGTATAGAAGGAAAGTACCTCAACATAATAAAGGCCATATATGAAAAACCCATAGCTAATATCATTCTCAAAGGAGAAAAATTGAAAGTTATCACTCTAAGAACGGGAACCAGACAAGAATGCCCACTTTCACCACTCTTATTTAACACAGCACTGGAAGTCTTAGCCAGAGAAATCAGGCAGGAAAAAGAAATGAAAGGGATCCAAATTGGAAAGGAAGAAGTGAAACTGTCACTATTTTCAGAAGGTATGTTTATATATATAGAAAACCCTAAAGAATCCACTAAAAAAACTTTTAGAAACAATAAATGAATACAGTCAAGTTGCCAGATACAAAGTCAACATACAAAAATCAGTTGTGTTTCTTTACATTAACAAAGAAATAGCAGAAAGAGAAATTAAGAATATAATCCCATTTACAATTGCAACAAAAAGAATAAAATGCCTAGGAATACACTTAATAAAATAAGTGAAAGATCTATACACTGAAAACTAGAAAACATTGTTGAAAGAGATTGAAGAAGACACAAACAAATGGAATGATATTCCGTGCTCTTGAATTGGAAGAATTAACATAGCTAAAATATCCATACTTCCTAAAGCAATCTATGAAAGTTCCAACAACATTTTCACAGAAATAGAACAAAGAATCCTAAAATTTATATGGAATAACAGAAGACCACGAATAGGCAAAGGAATCCTGAGAAAAAATAACAAGGCTGGAGGTATCACACTCCCTGATTTAAAACTATACTGCAAAGCTATAGTAACCAAAACAGCAGAGTACTGGAATAAAAACAGACATACAGATCAATGAAACAGAACTGAGAGCCCAGAGATAAACCCACACATCTATGGAGCCAAGAACATACAATGGAGAAAGGAAAGTCCCTTCAATAAACGGTTGGGAAAACTGGACAGCTACATGCAAAAGAATGAAAGTAGACCATTATTTTACACCATACACAAAAATTAACTTAAAATGGATTAAAGACTTGAATGTAATACCTGGAGCGATTAGACTTAAAGAAAACATAGGCAGTAAGCTCTTTGACATCAGTCTTAGCAGTATATGTTCAAGGCCCAAGTCAAGTTCCCTTGACTGGCCAAAGGAAATAATAGAAAAAAATAAACAAATGAGACTATGTCAAACTAAAAAGCTTCTGCAAATCAAGGGAAATCATCAAGAAAATGAAAAGAAAACCTGCTAATTGGGAGAAGATATTTGCAAACCATATATCTGGTAACAGATTAATATCCAAAATATATGAAGAATTCTTACATCTCAATGACAAAAAAAGGTAACAACCCAATTTAAAAATTGGCAAAAGATCTGAACAGACATTTTTCCAAAGAAGATATATAGATGGCCAACAAGCACTTGAAAAGATGTTCAACATCATTAACTATCAGGGAAATGCAAATCAAAACTACAGTGGGATATCGTCTCACTCCCAGCAGAATGTCTATAATTAACAAGACAGGAAACAATAAGTATTGGAGAGGATATGGAGAGAAGGGAACCCACATACACTGCCGGTGGTAGTGCAATCTGGTACATCCACTATGGAAAACACTACGGAGATTCCTCAAAAAATTAAGAATAGATCTACCACGTGATCCAGCTATTCCACTGCTGGGTATTTATCCAAAGAACATGAAAACATGAATGCATAAAGATATATATACTCCTATGTTCATCACAGCATTATTCACAATAGCCAAGACTTGGAAGAAACCTTGGTGCCCATCAAGGGACAAATGGATAAAGAAGACTTGGTGTATATACACAATGGAATACTACTCAGCCATAAGAAAACATGATCCAGCCGTTTGTGACAACACGGATGGAACTTCAGGGTATTATGCTAAGTGAAATAAGTCAGAGGGAGAAGGTCAAATAGCATGTGATCTCACTCATAAGCAGAAGATAAAAACAATGACAAACAAACACGTAGAAATAGACACAGCTTGATGGTTAACAGAGTGGAAGGGGGGAGGGAGAAGGATCAAAGGGGTGCTTAGGCACATGTGTGTGGTGATGGATTATAATTTATAATTATGTACACCTGAAATTTATCTAATATTATAAATCAATATTACCTCAATTTAAAAAAAAAACAAAACAAAGAAAGAAAGAGTGGGCAATTAACTTCCACTTAAAAAGCAATATTTTTTTCTAGAGAATACATGTGCATGATAAAAAATTAAACAGTACAAAAGAGTATATGCCAAAATAACCCTTCCTTTCACTACAGTTATCTCATGCCTATGTTCTTCCCCTAGATGTAACTATTTTTAGAAATTGTGCAGACACATATAAGCATATCTCTATATCTATTCATATTTATTTACATATATATTTATATATCTAGACACCATTTTTTGTTTTAAAATTCTATAAAAAGGCATTTAATGATGTATCTTCCAATAGAAATGGTTTGAAGAGGAGTAAGCAGAGGACATTGCTGGGCAAGAAGAGGAATCAAAGACAGAAGAGATATGGGAAAGTGTGTGAGTAGGAACGAAGGGGAAAGAGGAAGCAACACAGCAAACCCACAGTGGCTTCAGCTCTGGTAACATTTGGTTTCTCCTGCTTTTCTATCCCCACCCATGGTTTTGTCTACCTGTACTGTTGTGTGCTTGTTGCTGTGTTGGGGGCAGAGCCATTGAATGCTTGAGGTGCCAGAGTGGCAAGCATTTTCAATCAACAAACATTTGTATGTTTGTTTATTTATCTATTTAAAAAAATAAGTGTTGGTTTCAGCTCCAACAGGTAAACATCTTGGAAGGCGTCACACTCATTCTCACAACAGGAAAAAATGCTGAACAAACTGAAAATTAACAGCTTCTGAGATCCAACAGAGAGCTGAGGTCACAGGGCAAATTGACTCCCTGAAAATTGTAGAGAGAGAGGTGAGAATACAGAATTACAGCTTATTTGGGGCAGAAGCTGCTGGAGCTAGTATACATATATATTGGTAGTAATGCCTAAGTGGGAATTGATGAAATGCTGTGTAGCTTGAAAGGTAAAAAATCTTGGGGACTTGCTCTTAGGGAGGCCCCCACACTTTTACCAGGAGCACCATTAGGTTCTTATGGTGAAGATAGGAGAAAAATCTCCTCCAGTTTTGGGCAAAGAGAGAGGAAAAGTAGTCATTTTGAAAGACTCTCAGCATTTTCTGTTCTCTGCCTGCCCTCAGGGAAGCTACTTTACCAGAAACTAAACAACATTGAGGGAGGGAAATACCCAACTCCTGATCCTCCCTTCCCCTCTAGTCTTCCTGTCCCAACAAGTCTTTATAACAACGGTATAGAGCTGAAAGAAAGGCAAGGCTCAGATTCTAATTGAGAAAGAGTTTCTAAGGAAATCCAAAGATAAAAGGCAAGACAAAAATGATGCTAGAGGAAATTGAAGCCACATACACCCACAGCTACAGCACACAGTGAACACAGCATAACTGCTAGCCAGGGAAACATAAAACCTCACACTAATGTTCTACTTATCTTGTTCCTATTACCCAAAACATCACACTTGGCTTTCAACAAAAAATAGCAAGGCACTCTAAAAGGCAATATAAAACCAAGTCTGAAGAGAGAAAGCAAGCAACAGAACCAGACTCAGATATAGCAGAGATGTTGGAATTCTCAGACCAGGAATTTAAAATAGTTACGATTAATGTGCTAAGGATTCTAATGGAAATAATAGACAATAAGCAAGAACAGTAGGTAATGTAAGCAGAGAGATGGAAACTCTAAGAAATAATCAAAAAGAAGTGCTGGAAATCAAAACACTGTGACAGAAATAAAAAACGCTTTTGATGGGCTTACCAGTAGACTGGGCAAGGCAGAGGAAAGAATCAGCGATCTTGAAGGTATGTCAATAGAAATTGGCCAAACTAAAATGTAAAGAGATAAAAAGAATGAAAAATGTGGAGCAGAATACCAAAAAACCATAGGACAATTATGAAAGGTATAACATACACATAATGAGAATACCAGAAAAGAAGAAAGAGAGAAAGGAACAGATGAAAAATTCAAAAAAAAAATAGATGAGAATTTTTAAAAATTAATGACACAGAACCACAGATACAGGAACCTCAGTAAAACCAAGCAGGACAAATACCAAAAAACTACACCCAGCCATATCACATTCAAATGGCAGAAAACTAGACAAAAAGAAAATCTTAAAAGAAGCCAGAGAAAAAATACCTACCTTACCTGTTATAGAAACATGGATAGAATTACAACAGATTTATCTTCAGAAACCATGCAAGCAAGAAAAGAGTGGAGTAAGCATTTAAAGTATTAAAAGAAAAGCCCCCACCAACCTAGAATTTTGTATCCAGTAAAATTGTCCTTCAAAAGTGAAGGGAATTTAAAGACTTTCTCAGACAAACAAAAACTGAATTTTCTGCCAGGAGGTCTGCCTTGCAAGAACATTAAAGGTGTTCTTCAGAGAGAGGAAAACAGGTCAGAAACTGAGATCTACACAAAAAAAGAAGAGCACTGAAGGAAGAATAAATAAAGGTAAACTAAAACCTTTAATTTTAAGTTTTTAATTGATCCAATATATGTATTTGTTGAAATGATAACAGCACCAATATATTGGGTAACCTGAGTAAACATAGCTTAGGGAAAGGTGCAATGAATGACAGCAATGTTATAAGGGATGGGAGGAAGGAATTGCGAATACTCTTATAAAGTATCTGAACTACCCATGAAGTGATATCACACTATTTTAAACTTAGATTAGTTGTAAATGTATATTTCAAACTCTAGGGCAATCATTAAAAAATTTTAAAAAAGAATACTTGATATGCTAAGAGAGAAAAAAATGGAATATTAAAAATGCTCCATTAAAGCTAAAGAAGGTAGAAAGATAGTGAAAGATCAAAAAAGAAACAAAGAACAAGTGCAACAAGTAGAGAAGAGATTCAAATATTATGGACATTAATTCAACTATACAGGTCATCCCTTTAAATATGAATAGTTTAAATACACCAATTAAAAGACAGAGATTGACAGAGTGGATAAAAAAATAAGACCCAGTGATATGCAATCTATAAGCAACCTGCTTTAAATATAAAGACACAGATTAAAAGTAAAGAGATAGAGGGCCAGTCCCAGTGGCCTAGTGGTTAAGTTCAGCATCCTCTGCTTTGGTGGCCCTGGTTTGGTTCCCAGGCACAGAACTACACCACTCATCTGTCAGTGTCCTTACTGTGGTATCAGCTCACGTACAAAAAGAGGAAGATTGGCAACAGATGTTAGCTCAGGTGAATCTTCCTGAGCCAATAGAGAAAGATTAGCAACAGATGTTAGCTCAGTGCGAAACTTCTTTAAGAAAAAAAAAGTAATGGGATAGAGAAAGGTATACCATGCTAACACTAATCAAAAGAGAACTAGAGTATCTATATAAATTTCAGATAAATCAGATTTCAGAACAAGGAAAATTATTAAGGATTACATAATGATAAAGGGGTCAATTCTCCAAGAAGACATAATAATTCTTAAGTGCACACACCAGAAAAGTGTCAAAATATGTCAAGCAAAAAACTGATAGAACTTGAAGGAGAAATATATGAATCTGCTATCATAGTTGGCTAATCCAACACCTCTCTATCAGTAATTGACAGATCCAGCAGCCAGAAAATCAGTGAGGACATAGTCAAACTGAACAACACCATCCATCAACAGAATCTAATTGGCATTTACAGAATATTTCATCCAAAAGTAGCAGAATACACATTCTTCTCAAGCTCACATGAAACACTCACCAAGGAAGACCACATTCTGGGCCATAAAACATACCTGAACAAATTTAAAAGAATAGAAATAATACAAAGTATGCTCTCAGACCACAACGAAATTTACCAGAAATAAATAACATAAAAATAGGAGGAAAATTCCAAAATATTTTGAGACTAAATAACATACTTCTAAATAGCACATAGGTCAAAGAAGTAGTCTCAATAAAAATTAAAATAAAAAGTATTTTGAACTGTGAGAATATTGGTACATATATTATAATAAACATACCTCACTAACACAGGATATTAATAACAGAAGAAACTGTGAGGAAGAAGAGATATATGGGATCTCTCTGCACTATCTGTTCAATTTTCTGTAAGCCTAAAACTGTTTTAAAAAATAAAGTCTATTAATTAAAAAATAAGAGTTATGATCATTTCTTTTCGGAGTTTTGAAATAATACAAACTTACTTAAGGAATTTGGAAAGTAAGAGAAGTATAAAGAGAGAAATTTCCCCTAAGACTACTAAGCAAAGATTGGGAAAGGATGTCCTCATTTTGAAGCATTTTCTTTCAGTAGGATTATACTCTATATTCCATGTTACAAAATGTTTTCATTCGTTATTGTAATATGAGGTTTTTCCTTGTTAATTAATTCTTTAAATTATAGTTTTGTTGCATATTATTTCATCATATAGATGTAATCATACTTTATAAAACTCTTGTCCTCTTTTGCAAGTCCTCCAATAATTCATTAGTACAACTAACACTGTGACTAGCACCTTTGTCTAAAAAATCTTTGTCTAGATATATGGCAATTTCTTCAGGATAGATTCTCCACAGAGAATTGTGGCATCAAACAGCATGACATCTTGGATTTGATCTTTCTTTTCTGGTGAATTTATTCCAATTTGAACTTCCAACAGTAGATAAATACCTTTATGAAATGTCTACTCTTTGCCAGACACACTCTACTGGTAAGCGTATAGCTCATGAAAAGTAATCACACTGATTATTTAAAAGTAGTTGTCATTATTCTCTTCTCTTCACAAGCCTCTTTTAGTAGGATGACAGTGAAAGGCCATTGTAAATCTTTTCTTCCTGCTTCTCTCTCTGGATACATAAACCTTATTCACTAAGACTCAGTATCATTAATCTTACCACAGTTTTGGCATTCTTGAAATTGGAAGGGGAGAGAAATATGGAACTTATAAGACACCTTGTGGTTTGTGATAAATTTTTTAGAGATGTGTAACCTGAATACCCATTTCTTCCTTTTCCCATTAAGATTAGGTACCACTACTATGTGGTCCCACAGAACCTTTCACTTAACCTGTTACAACATTTACCTCACCATAAAGCAATTGCCTGTTTATGTGTGGTTCATCCCCACACAAGAATATAAATTCAGTGAGGGCAGGTCTGTGGTGTCTGTCTGATTATCTCAACATTGCTTAGGAGAGTAACTCGTGTGCAATAGATGCTTAATAACTAGCGGCAGAAACAATGAAGTTTCTGGGAGATTGAGAAGATCATTTTTGAAAAGGCCATGTCTGATTTCCAAACCTATGATTTTAGACACATTTGAAGAAAATATACAGCACTTCAAAACAGAGGTGAACAGTGTATTTTCCCCACAGTGGTTGCTTTCTATTCTTGCTAGTTCATCTGGGTACAGGCTGTCCTTCAGCCTCCTCTCTCTCTGGATGAGAACAGTCTTTTCCTCACTATGACTCAGGTCTAAGTGGAATGTGCAGAGCACACTGTCAGAAATTAGCCTTGTTAGGGCGGCATTTTGTAAGATGTGGAGTTTCTACTTAAATGTTTTGGTCAACTCTCACCACCATAATCTCAGTTTATCTCATCACACCTTGGAGTTGTCTTCCTTAATACTAAGGGAGCTGGTGTATTTGTGCTTTCCCACTAATCAATCATTCTTTCTGATTTACCTCCTGTGCAGGCAGACCAGTCTCCAGCATCCTGGGGCAAGCTCTCTGGCAAAGAGAAGTAGAGACAGGTGTTGGAATTTTGTGAAAGCTTACTTGAAGCTGGCGGGCATGAACATTTGATAAGGGGATGGGAGGGATGTGGGTGAAGCACTGACAGTAAATGATACACCTCCAAACTGACGGAGATGCCTTTGTGTTACTGCTGTGACATTAGCGGGGAAAAAACCCCAAAACATTACGTCTGAATTGTCCCTTTGTCTCTTGAGCTTTCCCTCTTTCTGACATACTTCTTTGTCTTCTTAGGTTCTATATGTTGGGTGAGGTTTTTGGTTTGCCAGTTGGAATCAATTAATCCTCTTTTAAATGGAAGGCAACTGACCTGTTTTGCTATTAGTGATGAGTATCCTGGTTTCTGCTAACGTTGCTTTTCCCAGGCATTTGGAGCTGGAAACACTGATTCCTTCTCACTTACCCTGGCCCTATTCCAATTCTCTAAAAAACTGGCAGTTTTTAACAGACCTCACCCTCCCAGAGAATTTAGATGTCTTCTTGCAGTTCCCGGCTTTCCTGACTCATATGCCCAAGATATTTGGATAACTTGCATTTTATCATTTTATTCTTTCTACTCATTTGGGCCTCATTTTTAAAAAGGACTGTGTTTATGACTATGCTGACTATCCTCCTCTTGCCCCTTTAAATCCATTCTCTACACTTGTCCATCTTGCCCTGTCCCCTAGGAGTCTGACTGATATAGATTGCATTAGCAGGTTCTCTTGCCCTCTGTCTGCAGCAAGCAATGAGGGGAAAGAAGAGAGTGAGGATAAGGTATTTACTCCTCTGGCCTCCTCCCTGTTGGGGTGCTGTGGGCTGCATCCATCCACCAAGAGTCACACTCAAGTCAAGTGGCCCTCCCCACACAGCTTGCTCTCTCCTTGCAACTTCATGCCTACAGGTGGTAATAGTCCTTGCTGAACAGTCCTTTCAGGCTTACAGGTGGCAACAATTCCTGCCCGATCCCTTGTGGTTTTACTACATCCTACCTACGACTTTGTAAACCATATTGCTTTGCTCAGGCTTATAGATCATGCACTAGAGGGCCTAGCTGGTGAACTGGATGATCAGTTTTCCAAATCCTCATCTAACTAAGTCTGGTGTACTTACCTACTTCACCGGGCCATAGGATAGAGGCACAAAAGTTAGACAAAACTTATGATTGAAAGTTATACATCTCTTTTCTCTACTTGCCCACACAAAGAATGGCAGAGTGCCTTGTGCACACTCTGAATTCAGGAATGTCATCCTAAGTAGGAAGTGCTGGTGAATCACTTTAGAGCAGCATCTACTCCTTCCCTACTCGGAGTTACTTATGGTGTGGGAGAGCAGGCTCATTATACAGCCCCAAATAGGACTAACATGACTGAATTTGAAACATCAAATTAATAATTACACCATTAGCTTTAAGAACCAATTCTTAAAATTGTTCAGAAACATTTGTTTATCAAAAAATTTGTACCTGGACATCCTGGGCTCCCAAATCAGGACACAGTACTTACTAGAATAGGAAAATGGAGAAAATTAGGGGGCAATAATACATGAAAATCTGTGTTTTAAACTTTTTTGAGACTTAAAAAGTATTTTGTACCAAAGATATTTGAGTTATATTTATGGAACTTTGGAAGCAAGTGATTATGCACATATATAGGATATGTATTTATAGGCTTGTTCATGAGAGGAAATATGGCTTTGTGCAAATAATTCCTCTGAATGGGCCAATCTTCTTTGGTCTAACTGGGCGCCTACCTTTCCATGTCCCAGGAGGACAGAGAATAGGAGGAATTCTTTTCTGGCTTACATTTCCTTCCTCATCCTTCCTCAAGGGGGAGTTATGCTCCTGACTTCTGGGACTGACCAAACTGAAAATATGATGTGCTTCTCCCCTTATGTAGGGAAGCCCTGGTGTTTTCCTAGCTCTGCTTGTACCTGGGTTTGAAAAATTTGTATGTGGAGTTTGCAGCAAAGGAATTAGAGAATTCTATTGTTGCAGACTTAAGCTCTCTCTTCCAGTCAACTTTGTCCATATTAAAAATTGATCTTTTGGTCTCCTTCATCTGGCTCCTATGTCTTATTTCTCCACTAGATCTCTCCTCAGAATGCTGAATGGAGACTGATTAATTATCACCTTTAACCTTTTCCCTCCCAGAAATATCCCATCTACCCTTTCATGTACCCAGTGATTCATCCCCTAGTATCATTTCCTTTATCTAAATTTGTAGGGCTTTCCTGGGACTCCAGTCTTTGTTTTTGCTGATCTTTCTGCCTGGAATGACCTGCCCTCTCCTCTGCTGGTCAGCTTCTACTATCATTCAAGACTCATAGCAATTAGTTCCCAGTGTATCATAAACCTCACCATGTATTTCGATAGTAACAATATTATTAATGAGACATGGTTTCTGAGTGAAAAATTATAGTAAAATAAATACGTGATCAATAATTTGTAATTAAAGCAAAGATATATCATATATAAAATCAATAATTATTTTATGATGTAAAATCAGGTCCTCAATTTTATAAAATGGACAATAAGCTATTTTGTGTATTGATTACATATGAGCCACAATAGACATTAACATGTAAAATATTCCATGAAAATTACACCTCTGTCGTAGCATTGACCATTTAAAATCTAACAATATTCTGTCTCTTGAGCTGGGTACACATTGATTTGGATACTTGAGATTCCTGCACCTTGTGTATGTTATCCACAGAATGTGGAAATACGTGTGTTTACCATTGAAAAAAAAAGAAAGAAAGAAATAGCCATTGTAAGATAAAAAGGCTTAAGAATTTCACAAAGGATTTTAGGTATGAGCATATGAAGAATAGCAGTCTCCAGAATCTCATCTTTTTGTTCAATTTTTTTTCTCCAAATACTATCAAAAAGTAGCCTGGAAGGGAACAAATTAATCTAAATAGAGCACAAATCTTTGTGGGAAGCAAGAAGAGGGTCTGTTATCCCAACATGATTGATGTTATCCCAATATGAGAGAGCTGCTCCACAGCCTGCATGCTCTCCTCTTCCCCACTCTCTATCTCACTCCTTCTGATGAGGATTATTTTGGGCTGGTTACTTTTGAATGCTGCAGACAGGAAAGAGACTCTGCAAAGTGGAATTTGCTTGCCCTTTGATGAGAGGCATTTGCATTTGTGAAGGAAGTCTCCATCTGTGGGGGTGTCTCCCTCTCTGTACCAGGAAGAAGTGGGGATGACCTTATCTCTAAAAACTCTTAACAGGGAAGCATAGGACATCCTGACTTAATTCAATCCGATTCTTATCTAAAGTTATAAGACCACCCAATAACCAGACCCCACCTGCACTGATATCACTTAACGACTTTTTTTACACATTCTTTCCTTTGTCTTGTAAATAGATAACTCATATACCTATGCCTTATAAATTTAGCCCTAACCCTCAACACATAGCAGCTGTTCCTGCCCCTGGGTCCTGTCCCCATAACTACAGCTCTTTACTGTCCGTGGGTCCTGTTCCCATGCTATTCCATACTATTCTCTAAATAAAAGAGCACTACTGCCAGACCTTGAGAGTCCAAGAAATCTTTCTTTGGACTCCTCGGCTCGCCAAGCCTGCATCGCTTCGACCTGGCTAAGTGCCAGTAGAACTAGTCAGGGTTCTTAGGTGCAAACAACTGTATCTGACTCTGGTTAACTTCAGGGAGTTTATTGGAAAGAGCCAAGTTTGGGAACCAGGCAGGGTCAGGAGAAGGAAGGCAGCTGGAAACTCAGTCAAATCACACTGCAGAAACTGGTTGGGATTCCAGCTGGCCCTACCGGTTTCTCTTCTGCAGGCAACTGAGTACTGCTGGTGGTACCTCTTAACATTGCCACCCACCAGAGCAGGGCCCTGGCAGGTGTTATCTCTGCTTTTGCCATTATGGACTCTACATTGCTTCAGAAGCATAGTCCTGAGCAGGAGCATCTGAGAGCCTGTGGTTGGGTGAAGTGTTCTGTTGGGCTCTTTCCAAAGTGTGAAGATTCAGCTAAGACTCAACTAAGGGAAGAATCCACCAAATAAGAGGATAGATATCGACACATCTTATCCTTCAAGTTTCTGCCTGAATTTCGTTCGCTTCCTGAGTGAAGAAACTCAATCAGGTTTATCCTGTTATTAGATGCTTTCACTTTTTGAAACTTTTGACTTGGGAATTTCAGGCCGTACATCTAGTGCAGATTCCAGCCCCAAACACACTCAAATGCAGGCTTGCGGTTAGGAATTCCCAGAGGAGATGGTTTGCATTATTTGCTTCATCCAGAGCCAGGGCTGAGAAGAGCCTGTATTCTGCCATGTCCCTATGTGGGGCCACTTTTTTCTACTCCACTCATTGGGAGTGAGGCCTGCTTTTGCCCAGACTTCACCTCCAGTCACTCACATATGAACACTCAGTCTTGGCAGGTTCCCCCAAGACACATAGCAGCCTTTACCTACTTCATATGGTTCCTGCCTTCTTGTCTCTTCTGCCCTCCCAGGAACTTCTTTACTTTGGCTGGCAGCTCAGTTATGCACCAAAATTATACTTTTTTTTTTAATGCAGCATTTTAATGCATGCTGAACTGGAAGGAGCCTTTCTGAATTTCAAACTGCTATATGGCCAAAAATAGCTGCCTCTATACACATTTTTAGATTTTATAAATTAATGAATAAGTGAGTGATAGAGAATAAATGAGTCAAGGAATGAGTTTTATTTTATATTCTAGTGAACCAAGATTATTACTTTTGTCTCACATCTTTCCTTGGCTATTGCTTCACATTTGCTGAAATTCATAGGGGAATGATAAAATCATTGAGTAGAAGAGTCTTCATGGTAAAAGGGAATGCTGTTTTTCTAAAAGTAAACCTTAGAACATTCAAAATTGAAACTGGAAGGAGAGCAATTATTAGACCAAGTGACCCATTCTCTTTGCTGGTGATTCTTCTTCCGCTTGCCCTTGCGTCTTCTATCTGATGCCAACATCGGTAAGATGGCATGCAACAGCATGTAGGCCTCAGAGGGGTGTTGCTCTCCCTCAACACTGTAAAAGTGACTGTGTAGGCAAGACCATAGACTTTCAAATGAGATTTCTAAAATGACTGCCCTGAAGGCTAGGGAGTACCTGGGTTGTGTGTACATAGATGTACATGAGGGGATTCAGGGCAGGCCACCCCAAGATGCACCACTCTGGTATGCAGATTATTTCGAGCTGAAGACAATAAAGGCTCAGAAGACTCAGCAACAACATTCGACCTTCTCTGCTAAACTGCCTAAAAGAATATAGAAGACCTGTTTCAGGAAGCAGGTCATACCAAATGATAGCTACAGTGTGATGTAAAGTAGGTGTGACAGAAAGATACCAGCAAGCCAATTTTTGGCCCAGCAAAACCTGTTTAACAAACATTTGTATTCATCTCCATGTAAAGTGTCTTCTTCCCCTCTGAAATCCCAAATCATTACCCCCGACATCCTCCTTGTCTGTAGTTGAAGATACCTAAACAGGAAGCCTCGGCCAGATGGCTGAGTTACTCAGTTTCTCCTGAGTTTCTCCCATGTACACATACTATTAAACTTTGTTTGATTTTCTCCTGCTAACCCGCCTTTTTAATTATTTGGCCAGCCATAAGAACCTTAAGAAAAAGCATTGGGGGGGAATTCTCCCACTTCCCCAACATATACATATGTGAAAACTCAGTGACACTTAAGATTCTTGCCCTTTTTTGTTTGCGTATTATATCTCAATAAAAAATAAATAAAAATGAATATACATATATGTACAAACACACACACTTGTTTTTTTGTTGAGCCAGAAAATAAAGGCTAGATAAAATAAAACACAGAATGTTTGTGGAAACCGTGTCTTATGGGTGTTGTTACTCATCTTTAGTATGTGTCCCACAGGGGTTACTCTCATCCAAGCTCCTGTAGAAGAAGCCATTTTTTACCCTCAGTATGTAGACTCTTACTCGGATATGTTTAGGTCTCAGTGTCCACATATAGCTGGAAACTGACTTCTCTCTCCTCAATCTACGTAGGGCAATCTTTCTCAATGTTGGCTTTTGTTTGAGGATCTACTTCTCTTTTGGGAGACTGACGCTGCCAATGCCTTTAACTTGCAGAATAAATCTTACTACCTAGCAGAGTCCATCTTTGTTCTTATAGTAAATGAAGGAGTTAGAGTTTGAACCAACTTTGACTGGCCATAAATCCCATATACTTTGCACTAAATGATATTGCTGTATGGTTTTAATTTCTGAGAATAAAAGAATGAATGCTTATATGGAACCCACCTAACGTTTAACCACAAGTTTCTAATCAGAGTTATGACACAAAGGTTTGGTTATATTGCAGCACAGTGCATTGGTAAAAGCATAATCTTTTGGGATATGGTAGGCATGAGTTTGTAGCTCTGCTGGGTGTTTTACTAACCATGTGAATTTGAGCTGATTATTACATTTTGTTAAACCCAGTTTAGTTGCCTGTAAAATAGAAATAATACTAGTCTCATATGGTTGCTATTAAGATTAACGTACACAATTTATATGAAGCACTTTGTATAGCACCAGAAATTTCCTCTTTTCTCCTAATTTTCTTTCTTTCCAGAGGAAATATGAGGTTTCACATTCTACATACAATTTAGTGAAAGCCTTTTTGAAAATCTATATGATGAGTAAGGACCAAAAAGGGACCCACTTTCTGAGCTGTACAACAGTGAAATAGGGTTCTACTACCTGACTTAACAAATAAGGTAAATGAAGCTTACAGACTTTAAGAAACTTGCTACTTATAGCTAATATGCCAGACAAATTTTTGAAATATGATTTCACGTTTTTCTTTCTTATTTTTTCTCCAATCTCACAGGTACAGTTTTGCAATTTTTTTGCCCTTCCCCACCCAGCCTGGCAGAAGTCTTAAAGTTTACTCTTTGGAGAGTTTGAACCAGGGGGACCTTGGAGTCCGTACACTGGGAACAGCTCTGCTCAAGGACATTGAACTGAAAAGACAGGGATTTCATGAAATTCCTGGAGTTAATCTCTGAACTCTCTGAATGTGGGCAGCATCACTCTTAAGGCCACTCTCCCCTCCACCTCTTAAATTAAGAGATTGGGATATCCTTTCTGGTGAAACTGACCAACGTATGAGGAAAAACCTATGGTTATGGTTCCTCCAATAACACAGCCCACGTAAACTGCTCAAGAGTGAAGTCCTCCAGTTTTCAAGTGTGCCTCAAGCCCATTGAGTATTCTATCAACTTAGGATATTCTTAGTTTCAAGATAACAGCCAAGGACCACTGAGCATTTGAAGAAGAATTACAACATGAACAAAAGAAACTCAAATGAAACAGAGAATGTTATGTTGCACCTGTCTTACATGGCAGAAGACATCTAGAGGCAGATAGACAGAGAGGCACACTGTCTATCTAATGCAGGGAAATAGGACTTGTCATCTTGTATTGGCCAGTCTCATCATTTTTGTGGTGAGCTGACCACAAGGCACCCTGCTGGCTACAGAAGTTACTGGGAAAGAAACCCTGATAGGAAGCCCTGGAACAGGAATACTCTTTTCAGGCAGCCCTCTGCTGGAGTGGAGAATGAGAATTGGAACACAATCCACCAGGAATTTTCTGGAGGCAACTTCTCTTCTTTCCAAATTTTTGCATTTGGCAGGCACTGTCCATCTCCAGTGAACAAGTTTTCTGGTTGGGCCTTGCTGTGTCATGGTAGGAAAGGGGAGTGCATTAATTCTTCTGTTTGCCCCAGGCTAGCTAAATGCACTGACTCAGGCTTCTGGTCTGGGAGTTCTCTTTCCAAATGGTTGCTAGACCTAGGCAGGGCATCAGCAGGCTATGTCTGCTAACCTGCATTTTGGCACAAGCACCCCAGCAGTGTGATGTTGATATCTGCTTCCTGGGATGGGTGACATCTTTTAGAGGATTTACTGGCTCAATTTTGAGCTTAGATATAGAGGAGTGATATAGGTTAGGAATGGTCTTGGAGGAAAAATGTGAATGCAGTGGGAAAGCTTTTGGCTTTGGTTTTCCCGTTATCATTCCCCAGAATATTAGAGAAACTGATGTTTTCCCCCATTTTATGGTGAAGAAACAGGAAAATAGCATGACAAGAAAAAGGAAGGTCAGGTGTCCCAGTTCCCAGCTGTTCCACATTCTCTTTAACAGGGATTGTGGAGTGACTGAATAAATTGAGAGCCCAAAACAGTACATATAATAATGGTTTGGATAGAGTTCACAGGAGATGGAAAGAAAAGTACTGAAGAAGTAAAAGCAACATTATCCAGCACATACTATACGTTAGGCAGTGTTAGGTACTAATAATATCTAACCAACAGCTTTGTAAGTGGGGAGTGAAAGGTAGCTCAGAGGTAATACTTGTGTTTCCTAAAATGTTTTGAGGCTCTAAAAGGATTATTGTGCCCCAAATGCCAGACCAACATGATTAGATATATTATTTCTCAAGGTAATAAAAACTAACCTGAAGGTAAAATAGCTGGTTTCTAGGTTTTTGATTTAAAAATTATGGAGACGATAATGTTTGAAGAGATGTTAACAATTATGAAGATGATATAATAACTTCCTTACCTTTTTGCCTCTTCTTTTTTGGCCTCCAAAGTGCATGCTTCATACAAGTGTCTTTCAAACTGTGGCTTGTGATTCAAAAGTGGACCATGGCAACAACTCACTACAGTGGAACTCTTGGGAAAATGCCAGGAACACCATTAATAGCTGGAAGCCTGCAGCTATGAACTTGAACGTCAGATCGGAGGGACACACCAGCGTAGTCCCTTGAGGTGAGCCCCTGGTGGTGAGGCAATGGGGTACCTGTGAGCATGTACTCTGAAATTGTGTGTGTCAGTGACAGGATATTGCTGAGTGTGCGCAAGCAGAGCTGTCAGGATGGAATCCCAGGATGGGCAGAATGAGGACATGATGGTTTTAGGCAGCTGGCTCTGAGCAGAGTGTCTACAGTTCCAGTTAGGAGTATCTGTGCTGGGAGTAGGAGATGAGTCTTTAAATAACATACAAGACTATGGGCCATGACACTAGCAATTATAGGGAGGCTTGATCTTGAGTAGGTTGTTGCTGGGGGAGGATGCAGAGATTGGGACTTTGGTTGGGATGGATGCCAGGCTGCCCTCTCTGAATAGGTGGGGCCCTGTGGTTTTACGCTGCTCTCTCATTAATGAGGTATGTAGGAAGAGGGAGTGCTGTGGGGCCAGGCCACCCATTTAATTGGTGTGGAATTTGGTTTCATTTTTTAAAAAATGCACAGAAGGCCTTCATTTTATTGTTTGGGTTGGGTTAGGAGATCCAAAACTCAGCTAGGATTGCCTTCCCTTGTAGTACACTTTGTCCCAGGGACATTTGGCTCTGGGCCCTGATTCATTCCCCAACACTGCCCTGCATTTGGTGCATAGTTTATATCCCTGACTCTGGTCTTTTTCCAAAATATTTTAACCTCACTGTTAGAATTTCCTTTTAGACCCAAAGGTCTTCAGGAAATGTTAGGGAATGAATGGTAGGATAGAATATTAGAAAGATAAAGAACTTTGAAATTTGGAGGCAAAAGAACCCCACTGGGGTTACAGAGGTTATATATGCCTTCGTTTTCTTTTCTGTAAAATAGGGAAATAATATATTCTCCCAGAATTGCAAGGAGTGATTAAAATATAGTGTAAAGTGGGTTTTAAACTATACAGAGCAGTGTAAGTGTCAGCTCTTGCTTTAAGTGTGGGTTTTGAACTTACTGAGGCAGAGTGATAGGAAAGGTAGAAGTATTAGAAATACATCCTCAGGGGCATAAAGATCCTGATTATTATTAAGGTTGTATCCTTTCCTTGGTCATAAGACAGAAGAGAGGGATTCGGGAGCAGATAGTAGAAGAAGGGGATCTGAGGAAGCTATTTTTTAGGAGGTATTAAAATGTGAAGTGCATGTTTATAGCAAAACTATTAGGCCAATATACAGAGAGATTACAAGCTCAGAGAAAATGAATTATCAATGGTGAAGAATTTGGTCACTAGATTAAGACAATTTGGATTTGCTTCCAGGTCTGTCACTTCTGCCAATTCTAGAAAATTACTGACTTCCGTAAATTTCTGTTTCTTCATTTGTAAAATTAGTGTAATAACATAATCTATTTCATTAAGAATCAAATGAGAGGCCATTTAAATGCTTAGTACAATGTCTAGCTTATATTAAGTGCCCAAGAAATGTTAACTACTCGTATTATTGCTATTAATTTGAAAAAGCTCACCTCTTAAATATTTACTTGTTATTAGCACATATCAGAATTATATTTATTTTGTTAGTGAGGCAACCAGCAGGAAGACAAAGAAGCTGGTACTAAGAGCATTTGCAGTATAGGCACACACACACACAAATACAAGCATATGATTTTATATAGGTACATAAAAAATCAAACATATACATGTAGATAATTAGGAAAAAGATGCTGAAATAAGATAGCCATGTTAAATATATGACTGATTAATGTCTTACAGGGCAATAAAACCACATTCCCTTTAGAGTTAACTTCTTTACTGAACCATAATGACATCAATTTATGCAAAACTCTCACCTTTATAAGGCTTTATAAGGCTTTAGAAATCTCTGCCCCTTTATCAGTTGCGAATTGTTAGAGAAATACACTGTGATAGTCTCCAAGAGTATCAGATTAGGATCAAGCAGGTATTTTGGAAAATGCTGTTGCTCAATATCAAATAATTAATCAATCATCTATTTACATTTTTCCATGTTTGGGATAAATTTTTCTTTAACATTATTAAAGGAATTTTTGGAAGGGACAATCTAGAAGATATTGAGCAGAAATGAGACAATTTATTATAGGTGCTCCTCCTCTCTATCAAACCAACCAGGATCTTCTTGATTTCAGATATCAAGAAGGTGAGAGGAAAGGGGGCCCAAGGTCTGGAGATTTGACTGCCTATGATGGTGATTCTCAGTCTTGGTCACACGTTGGAATCTTCTGAGGAGCTTTAAAAAAGTACTGCTGCTGCCAGGGCCTCATCTCAAAACTTCTGCTTTATTGGTTTGTAGTGTGGCCTAGGAATGAGAATTTAGGAGCTTTGAGTGATTCTTCTGTGCAGCCAAAGTTGAGAACTTTTGGGCTACAACTTTTTCAAATACTCTAAAAGACTATTTCATTAGTTGAACTTGCTGATGTAGTTTACTTCACTTCAGAAATCAAATCTTCCTCTTCATCTGGGCAATCATCAAATGTATGCCAGGGTATGAGAAAATAGGCTACATAATCCCAAATCCTGGTAATGGCACGGTGGAGTGGCTGACAGAGCCTGGCATTAGGATTTGGACTAGCCTTTGAATCTCAGTTTTATCTTTTGCAAAATGACAAGTCAATTTCTTTATCAATAAAATGAAGAAAGAATCAAATAAATTCAAGTTGTTTTAAGGCATATATAGGAAAATACGTATGGAAGTATTTTTCATATTTTAATATGCTGTTCAAGTGTAGGCTTTCATCCAGGCATTTGGATTTATCTTTAATTTTTCCAGGGCTTGAACCTTTTTGTCCAACACAGCAGGGGCCTCTGCAAATTTGGGAGGAGGTTATCAACAACTGAAACAGGGAGCACGAATTTGGATGAAAGCATTGTTTGTTGACACCTGGGTCCCATTTTAGGAAGGATCTAAAGGTATCAGCTTTAATGGAGTAAAAGCAGTCAAATACTAAGAGGATAATAAAAAAAAAACTTTCTTGTTTTAGATGTCACATGTGTAATATCTGTACTGTGGCCAGGCTGTCTTTGAGACAAATTTTCAAAAAAGCTGCACTACTTTAATCATCTCCTATTCACACCATTAGTGAGGGAAGGATCCTCACCCTATGATTATGGGGACGGCTGAATATACAACATCTAGCATTGGGCAGATGAGTTAACAGAAGTTTACTAGTTATGGGACTAATATACTCACAACCCTGTGAGGAGGACACTGCACATCATGCAGATCCACAAAGGTGTTGCACTCAAGAACAGAGTGAACAACCAGGGGCTGTGGGAAGCAGACTTTCTAGTATTAAAAGGATGAGGTTCCCCCTAGTTCCCATGGGAGAAGATAATTGGCTTGTCTGAATAATTCTTCAGGCTAGCAGGGCACTGAAACTCTAAGGTACTCAGGGATAAGCAGAGACTGTGCCTGGACCCCAAGACAAGGAGGGTTGTTTGGCTAGGAGACCTCATCAGTGGAACCAGAGTCGGGAGGGGAACTTACGGTTAGGGCATTCTAGACCATCCTGGTTTCTCCCAGATGTTGAGGCAACGCATAAAGTTGGACCTTAATTTTAGGCCTTTTATCTCATGCACACATTCACAAAAAATTACATGTTCACATGTGCATTAATGCAAAGTTATGCATATATATGTGGGTACATTATATATATTAAGAATGAAAGTTAAAAGATCAAAAAGAAAAAGGTGAAGCTCTCTTAGTATCCATGCCAAATAGCTAGTTTTGCTTTGTATATAGTAACAAACTAACTAATGAGTGACAGGCTTTTGAATCATAGTTGAGAAGTTAAGTTTCAATAAGGCTCAGTAATCAATAGCTATGATTTGGGACTGAATGGAGAGGTCATAAAAGAATAAGAAGATTCTGTCAATTTTGGTTGGTGATTTTGTATTTTGCCTTCATTAAAAAGCATACAAGAAGAAGGACATTTTAGGGAAAAGATAAATTTATTTCACATGGCTGAGTTTTAGTTGTCTGTGAGATATTCAGGTGGGGATGTCTGATAGTCTGTTGACAGTACAGTACATAACTGAGCTGGACACATACATTTGTCAGCTATCAATTATATAGCGGGGTTAATCTTAGCCAGTGTGGATTGACCACATGTTTATCTCTAGAACTGCCTGAGGCATGGTACAGACCATTGGCCAATGGTGTGGAGTATATTTACTAAAGATAAATGGTGTTTTATAACCATGCATCCCTGAGCTGTTTGGGGGCAGAATGTACCAGCTTGCCAAAATTGTCTGGTAATAATAATTAAACTACAATAATTCAACAATAATAATAACAATAAAAAAATTGCACCTGGTTTCAGCAGAGCCTGGGGGCTTTCAATGGTTCAGGCTGGTCACATAGGTGGACCATGCCTACAAGACCTACTCATTATAAGATTATCAGACTTTGGATTTGTTGGTACCAACAAACTTCCCAGGTATGTTGGTGGTGGTCCAAGACCTGGAGACAAAGGGCATCTTGTGCAACCCAGTGGTGGGAGAAATATCTGGATCCCTTTCATTGCCTACCCTCCTCCTGCAGTTTCTATATCCTTTACTTGTGATAAAGCTGTCTGTGAGTATAAAAGGTTTGAGTCTTCTGAATCCTATCAGCAACTGAATACTTAAGGCAATTATGAATAATTAACACATCAGTAGATGATACTTAAACCATAGGAGTGGCTGGATTAGTCTGGGAAATTGTATGGGATGAGGAGATAAGAAAGGTAAGGTTGGAAATTTGAGGAACTTCAACATTTAATAATGGACAGAGAAGATGATATCTGTTGTACTGTACATAACATTATGAGGTAGATCAGGTAGGTTTTGATATTCCTGTTTACAGAAGAGGAATTCCCAGACTGGAAAACACTCTTACTTATCCAAGGCTACTCAACTAGATCTTTGGACTTCTAAACGTGATTCCTTCCACTACATCACATTGCTTCTTGATTAAAACTAGTCTTCAGGAAAGTTCCCTAGAGAAAGCTTTGGAAAGCACAAGTACAAAATTTTATAGGGGTTTTGTGGCTTTCTTGACAAGTAGAGATGTTAAAAAATAGCAGAGAGCCTTCACCATCCTGCAATTAAGATTTCTGAGACATCTCTGTCCAACAAGGAAAGTTTCTTGCTTTCTAAGAGATTAGTGAGTCTTCATTTTTAGGATTTATTTTTTTAAATCAGTTGAGACATCCCCACTAATGCCTAGAATAACTTTCCCTCCATCAAATTGCCTTTAAATAAGGCCATGTTATCTCCTTGCATTTTCTCCCTCTACCACAACCTTGGAACCGTGGTTTGCCCTTAACCCACCTTGAAATCACATATTTTACATTGCCAGTGTTAGGGTAATTATAGCACATATATCCCTGAGATAAATGTCACTTAAAAATGGATTTCTATTTTAAGAGCCCCAAACTGTGGGCTATGATGAAACTGAGCTCTGGGCAGCTCCTGACTTGGGAAGGCTTTGCAGTTCTTTCTGTCACTGAGTAACTTTCCTTTGACAGTCCTCAAAATATTGGGAGGTTCCTTTTATTCTGTAAACATCTTGATCCTGGAGGTCACACCCAATAAGCACACATCATCTAGCATGACTGCCAGTTCAGTGTTAATATTAGCATATTTAAAATGCCAAAAATACTTGCAGTAAAACCAGTTATGTGTAATTTATATTATTTATTTATCTTTTGGAAATGGGTTGACCACATAGCTATTTATAGGAAACTTCTAATGAATTACTTCAGTATTTGAAAAAATAAATGTATCCCTGAATTTCTCAATTTTTACATTTGGGCTTTTATTGAACCATACTTATATTTCTTTCTATTGAACTTAGTAAATATTAATGGGCAACATGTGTGTTCCCATTGTCTTCAATATAGGGTGTATAAGTTAAACAACATATGATCTTGCCTTGAGTTGCTTATAATATAGTTGGGGATGAGAAAATTCACTCTTGAAACTGAATGTAAAGTAAAAGGCAGAATTTGACCAAGTGGATAAAAAGAGATGTGGAGGAATAAGTGTCCTGTGACACTTCATTAATTCAAAACTACTTATTAAAGATTATGATAGTTGATTCTCAAAACCATCCTATGCATTAGGTGTTAACATCTCTGCTTATAGATGGGGCCACTTTGGAGCAAATACTATAAACTTACTTGGCCAATGAGTTATGTGATTAGAACCCAGGTCATTTGGCTACAAAGCCTGCTCAGGGCCACCACACTTGCCTTCTCTGACACATTTCCTAAGAACTTCCTCTCCCCTTGCATTGAAAGATTCCATCCTTAACCCTTGACTTGAGGTTTCTGTAGTCGTCTCTATTTACATGATTCCCAGTTCATGTCTTGATGATCTCCTCCCATGCTCCTATCTCTCACTGACAGCGTGTTCACTGACCATCCCTCTTAGATGTATTTTCAGCACTTGACAGTCAGGTCTAAATTCTCTACATTTGGCCCCTTTCCTTCCCTTTTTCTCTGTCCTGGGATTGAAATTTTAGTCACCTTTGATACTGGATCTTTCCTCTCCATTCTTCCCCCACGATCATTAATCTAGCAAATCTTGTTTATTCCTTCATCACTACAAATACCTGGAGGCTTAAGGAGACCAGCATGTCATACCGAAGAGATAAGCATGTTTGATTCCTTTGATTAAGGAAATGTTCTTAATAAAGATAATAATAGGATTTTTAAAAAATTAACTGAATTAATGTGTGTAAAGCACTTCAAATAGTTCCCGACACATTTAAAAAGCATTTTAAAAATGTAAAATGTTAGCACTAGTATTAATAGTCTTGAATCCATTGGATGATATTTTTAAGCACGCCAAATCTGTACTTTCTGTAAATTATTAATTTTCTATAAATGACATAATGTATGTAAAACTACTAGCAGAGTGCTTGGTATGTAGCTTCAATACGTGTTAATTACCCCCAATATAGACCTCCAAGGTCCCTTCTAATTCTAGGATTCTATGTTAAATATATATATGTTTTATATGTAAATTTGTATGTTATGGAGTTTAAAATGCTTAACAAAAGTAAATTGAGATTAAATATAATGCAGAACCATATAACTCCTGATATTTGCTTTCTCAGGAGCTAACTGAGGACATTTCAAATGAAGATCTTTCAGCCGCCATCTTTTCTCTTCTGTCAGGTTCTGTTCCTATTCGTATGAAACTGTAACTTGTGCTTGGCCTTCCTGGTGTGTAGTGTTGGTCAATGCACTTGAGGCCAACCTCACACCACCAGAAGTCTGAGGGTTAATGCATGTGCATGAGAAACATTGTATTGCATTTACACATATCACACATGGAATGCCACAAATAGACTGTAATAAAAAAAAGTGGAAAAATAGAAATAAATAAAATAAAGAAGAACTATATAGAGATTGAAGTTTTGGAAAGAGGGCAGTTCTGTAACAAAAGGAATACAGTTAAGAATAGTTCTTCCTACACTGCTTCCTGTTTGGGGCTTCATCTGCTCATTGGGGAACTTGACTTTAGCGAAGCCCCAGTTGAGAAGATTGTGAAGCACAGTTCCCATGGCAACAGGCTCTGAAGTGACATAGATCCAGAGGAACTTTTCTCAGTTGTTCTATCATCCAAATAAGAATCCTCTAAGGCTCCTAGAGAAAAGCCAACTTTTAATGAAGCTTGGGTCTTCTTTTCTTTCTGTGCCCCAAGGAGCCCCTCTCCAATGGGGCTCATTTCAGGTTTGTAATAATGATCTATTTTCTTTAATTGTGAGTTGACTATAGTGGGAATAAGAGCAGGGATTGAGATTTATTGTGATCACCAAGGCAGTGACAAATATCTAAGTGTAAGACTTATGCTTGAGGGCTCTTGTTATTGAGCAGTGATCAAAATATAATCCCCCATGTGTTGGAATGGTAAGCACTGGGTACGTGCAAATGTCACCCAACAGTCTTGCACAAAACACATACACATTCATACACAGGACTGATGTAGGGGTTATATAGTTAGCTTGCCAAGTGGAGGACAGGTAGCTGCTACCGTGCTTCTAATTATAAACTTACTACATGATGACTCCAGCTGCCCCATCCTGACCAAGATGTATGATTCATCAATTGAGTCCTGCTTGATAATTCCTAACTAGAGATCTGTTTTTTGGTTAGAGATTTTGTCTATATTAAAAAAAAAATGTCCTGGAAGAGGGAGTGGAATGTGGATGATTCCCAACAAGCTTTATTGGAATTTGGGCAATCTTTCCTGAGAACTGGTTTTGGCAGAGACTCAAAGGTAGAGCAAACATGAGGACTGTGAGCACTTGGGAAAGAATTTTTACTGAGACTAGAAACGGGTACAGAAAGAGAAGACTGGAGGCTGGAAAGGAAATCTCACTTGACTTTGTTATTAGGGCTTTGTGGAGTGGTAGAGTATGATTATTTGAAAAATAGGGCATTGGTGGTAGGACAGGAAGTAGGGACAAGGTGAAATAATCAAGGACCCTGGTCCTGTCTGTGGATGAAGTTATGATGGGGAGATGGGCTTTAGATAAAATTTTGAAGAAAAAATATTATTTCAGAACTCTTCTCACTTCTATCAGCTCTCCTCTTCCATCCTATTTTAGCCTCTCTCTTCCCCCCTTCAGGCTCATCTAGGTCTTAACAAGCTTTTTCTCTTTCTCTTTTCCTCCCTAAATTATATATACTCTATAGTTGCTTTATGTATATTTCCTAAAGCATTCATTAAGGCTCTATTAAGTGTCTCCCTCTTTGCTAGGCTCTTCTACTTTATGATTTAATTTAACCTTCACAATAACCTTGTGAATTGTTATCATTATCCCCATTTTGCAGATGAAGAGATTGAGAATCTGACATTAATAAATGTTTTGCGAGCTGCTGCAAGTCAGGTTCTACATTTGGTTCTAAAGATATAAATGTGAATAAACCTAGTTCCTATTCGTCACAGTTCATGGAGGCACATGGATTATCACAAAGACAGTAGTAATATGTTATGAGAAGAGCTGCAGTAGATCTAAGGACAAGCTACTGTAGCATTTTTTGGCTAATCTCTATTGAGGTGGGAGCTGATGATGATTTGAGATCCTCCTCCTTCTGGCATTTGGCATTTTGACAGGGCATACTTATTGCACATGTACTGGTGCTCACCGTGGCTGAGCAGATTCCCAGAGACATTCCACATGTGGTGGCAGAGACATCCTAGGTCAGAAATCAGGGCGTAAGTGATGCAGCTAAGGAACTGTGTTGTGTGCCGACTGCATGCAGCCAGCTGCTGTAGCAACAGTAGAAGCTGAAAAGATGGGCTGGGTAATATGCAATTAGGCAGAAAAGATGTCCAACACAGAAAGCTTGGTGATGGGACCTGAACTCAGGGCCTTGAAAAATGTTCAGAGTACAGGGTAGAGGACACCGCAGCTATAAGGCAAGGCTCACATTATATGATTTGTAATGTGTTAAAAGCTTAGAAAAACCTTTTGCTCCATTAACCTTTTACTTGTTCTGAAAGTCTCTCTCTTATCCCTTATTTTACTGCTGTGCTTTGAGTTAAGGCATCTTGTCTGAATGCAGATAAAACAGTGTCTGGAGGGACTGTTGTATCAAGTCATTGACACCCAGTAGCCCATTAGACTAGTTGATCCTCCTCAGTACATCTGATCATACCCTCCCCTGATTATGTCATTCTCCTATTAAAAATGTTCCATGGATTCACAGTGCACACATATTCCCTGTCATGACATCCAAGTCTCTCCCCTGTATGACCCTGGGGTGCTGCTTCAGGCCTGATGTCCAATTACACACTTTACTTGTACTTAACATTTTAGCCAAACTAAAAACCAGGTGGGCTTCTTCTGGATAAGCTGGAGACCTTCTTCAACTACAGAGGTTGGAGACCCATGTGTTATTTCAGACTACACCACCAACCAGCTCTGTGATCATTTGGGTCTCAATGTCCCTGTCTAGAAGACACAGGCTATGAAGATTAGATGAGTGAATCCTAAACCTGGCTAAATATCCAGAACATCAGGGAAGATTTAGAAGAGAAAACAGATTATCAAGTCCCACTCCTGGAGATTCTGATTTATTGTGTCTGGATTGGATCAGCAGGATATGTACTTTTAATAAGCATATAATTATCAAATTCAATTGTACAGTCAGGTTTGTGAATCACAGGATTAGATGATTATTAATATTGCTTCAAATCTATGAGGCCCCGCAAGTGTGAATTAGTTGTCACTGAGCTCAAGCAAGGCTCTGAGAGACTGGGACACAGAGGGATAACTTTTGTCATGAGTGAGGGGAGTTTGGAAAAGAGCAAAGCAAACAAAACAGAGAAACAAATGTTGGTGAGTCCAGTTGGGATAAAGGGAGATCATGTTACAAGGCCATCAGGGTCAGCATGAAGGTACTGGGAGCCCAAAAGAGAACTGAGAGGATGGAGGACATGGGCCATCACGAAGAATCCCAACAATTTAGCACTTTTGGAAAAAAAAAGCTGTTCTTAACTAATGCAAATTGTTCTTTACTGTCAAGCTCAAATTCCAAGAGATGACTGGAGAGGTTTGTTCCTGCCTGGACTAGATTTTGTACAATTCCTGTGATAAACAGAAATGCAAGTGGTGTGTTGAATGCTGTCCTCTGAACTCACGTAGCATTTTATGTCTACCTTTTCTGGATCTTATCACATTTTTTCACATATCTAGTTAGATGTATTCTATCTTATCTTTTCCAAGAGCTTGTCAGAGCCTTGAAGACAAGAACCCTGCTTTATACATTTCTTTATCTCCCACAGAGAGATATTAAACACAATTACTAAGAACACTAGATTTGGAGTCAGATGGACCTAGATTTCATATGACTTTTGTACATCTGGTGAATTAGTTCATCTACAAAATGAGAGTGATAAAACCCAGTTCATAGGATTTGGGGAAAAGTTGAATGAAGTATTGTATGTAAAATGGTATTGGATCTTGGCATGCTGTGTCAGTATATAAGCACCAAGATGGGAATAGTGTTGGATATATATAGTAAGTACTCAATAAATTACTGTTTTCCCACAAATACTTGTTTTTACTGAGTAGATGTTAATTGAACAAATAAAAGTGTTTCTAAAAGCCAACTCAGATATTATCAAGGGTATTAGAAAATAGCCCTTCTTTTTAAACTAATTTCTAGGGCTGTGATCCCAGGGGAACCTCTGGCTTTTTACTTCTAATCAGGTCTCCAGATCTCTAAACCTAGAATAAAACTAAGTCTCCTGTCACCAGCTGGCACTTATTACAGGCAAGGATGCTGTCTCCCTTCTACAAGTTGGATAAAAGTCTTGGGGCAAAGCCTGGATCAGATAAATAGCGTTATTTAGCTCAGAAAGAATTCTAAGGCAGTCCAAGCTCTGATCCTCCAGACAGGATAGGAACTAAAGGGATCTATGCTTAGTTCCTACATCAGTGTTAGCACCATGGCCATTTATCTGTCCAAACAACTGAGGATAAGAGTTAGATCGAAAGGTACATCACTGAAGCTCCAAGCTGAAGGAGGGTGAGTGACTGAATCTGAGCTGAACTTTTCTTAAGTCCCCGACCTCAGGTAGTAAAGGCCTTGGGAAAACCACTTCACTTTTCTGCTCTGTCCATGTCGACCATGGAGCTAGACACTCCAGGCACAGTTGAGTTGGCTCCAATCTCTGAGAGGACTCTGCTCAGAGATTGACCCCAGTTATTGTAAACTTGAGCAGAAACTGGAGTTGTAAGGACATAATAAAGGGACCAAAGTAAAGATCCCCGAGACTCAGCTCATTGTTGGGGCCCTTCATCCTGGCAGCATCTACCCTTCTAATGGAGGCAGAGTCACTAGGTGGCTGTGAGAAAGGACCCATAGGCTTCAGGAAATGCCTTTCTGATGAAGTCTAAAATTTCTTTGCATGGGTCCAATTTACAAGAATGGGGTGGTGGCTGGGAGGGCAACAGTTGTCTCTCTCTCTCCCTCTAAGTGACTCCTTTCCCTCATTCCCACAGAATGCCTTAAGTGAGAATGGTAGCTGAGAATTCCTCCATCACAGAATTCATCCTTGCAGGCTTAACCAACCAACCGGAACTCCAGATCCCCCTCTTCTTCGTTTTTCTGGGTTTCTACGTGGTCACTATGGTGGGGAACCTGGGCTTGATAACACTGATTGGACTGAATTCTCACCTGCACACCCCCATGTACTTTTTTCTCTATAACTTGTCCTTCATAGATTTCTGCTATTCCACTGTAATCACACCCAAAATGCTGATGAGTTTTGTCTCAAAGAAGAACATCATCTCCTACGCAGGGTGTATGACTCAGCTCTTCTTCTTTCTTTTCTTTGTCATCTCTGAGTCCTTCATCCTGTCAGCAATGGCATATGACCGCTATGTTGCCATCTGTAACCCACTGGTGTACACGGCTGCCATGTCTCCCCAGGTCTGCTTACTTCTTTTATTAGGTGTCTATGTGATGGGGTTTGCTGGTGCCATGGCCCACACAGCATGCATGGTAAAACTGACTTTCTGTGCCAACAATCTGGTTGACCACTACATGTGTGACATCCTTCCCCTTCTTGAACGCTCTTGCACCAGTACCTATGTAAATGAGCTGGTAGTTTTTGTTGTTGTGGGCATTGATATTGGTGTGCCCACAGTTACCATCTTCATTTCTTATGCCCTCATCCTTTCCAGCATTCTCCATATTCGTTCCACTGAGGGCAGGTCCAAAGCTTTCAGCACCTGTAGCTCCCACATAATTGCAGTTTCTCTTTTCTTTGGGTCAGGGGCGTTCATGTACCTCAAACCATCTTCTCTTTTACCTATGAACCAGGGGAAAGTATCCTCTTTATTCTATACCATTGTGGTGCCCATGCTCAACCCATTAATCTATAGTCTGAGGAATAAGGACGTCAAAGCTGCTCTGAAGAAAATCCTGAGCAAAAAATCATTCTCTTGAGAAAGGAGCAACACTTAGGAAAGGGACTTTTTTCCTTTCATACATGATTCGGGTTCCATTGGTTACATGGAGGAAATTTTAACTTTTTCTCAAACAAGTTTACCCTTCCCATTTTAAGTGTCCTTTAAGAAGATTCTTAAGACTGTAGGATACTCACATTTAGTGGACCTTAAGGATGATGTTATTCAGTTCTTTAACATCTCTGAGAATAGATATGGGCTTACGTCCCTTCCCCAAGGTAACCCAATTACTCAATAGCTGAACTGTGACTAGAACCCAGGCTCTTGATTTCTAATACTGGTTGCTTTCCATTATGGCTCACTTTCTTCCTCCCTCAGTCCCAGAAGATATAATTTAAAATGTGAGCTGGTCTGGGATGTTAAAATCTGATTCTGTCTACAGAAATTTCAGGGAACTTTGCAAGGGCTAATTTTAAATAGCACATTTTTGGAAGAAGGTAGGAGGTATAGGATTTTGTTGAGACCGTCTTGGCTAAATGACCAGACAAATTCTTGAAGAATTGTGTGGAGTGTGTGGGGGAAATGTGCTGGGACTCAGAGAGCAGCAAGCATGGTACCTCCTGAGATGGTGGTATGGAGCTTTGGAGACTTGGACTTTAAAGGATTTGGCAATGCTGGGTTGAAGACCTCATAGAAAAGGTCAAGGTTATGAAGGACAGAATTTGGGAATTATTTAACACAGAATCATTTCTCTGTTTTCAAATTGTGCTTTTCAAGCAAGAGTGGAGAAATCTGCAGCTCTGAGCGGTCAGCTAAGGATCTAGAGACTGTTTCAGAAACATAGAAAACTTTGTGTTACAAGCCAGTAATCGGGTTAGCACCACACAGCAGTCAGTCAGCAGAGGAAATGACCACTGACTGTTATGGCACTGTGTGGGGCAGAGACGAGCTGGGATATTCTCTGTGTGCCTCTCCAGGTCAGACTTCTGCCCCTTTATACATTACTCGAAGTCCTGGAAGGCATTCCCTAATGGATCATGTCAATGTACTTCCTTGCTCTCTGGTTTCTGGTTAGGTTAGACCAATGGCAGCATTGGCAGAGGAAATCAGATGGCAGGAGGAGTGTGATATTGTGGTATTATTTCTCTGGCTTCCATAATCCTGGGCTACAGTAGCAGCAACTTAATGTCTATTTCCTACATGGTTACAGTAACTGCTCCCTCCTTTTTCTCTTCATGCCAACAAGTGGTAATGTCTCCCTGCTATTGCTAACCTGGGGAGTGCTACCATCTTTTTGTGGTTTCTCTCAATCATCCTTTTGCCTACACCTATGCAAACAGTTTCCTTGTTATATTTTTCAATTACTTTGTTTTAGTGGATCATCTATATTCTACTGGGACCCTGAATGGCACACCTTCCAGCAAAGGTGGAAGGATTGTGTAGCTCAGGTTATTAAATCCACAGCTTAATGGTACTGTATAAAGGGAGGTAGAGTTTCCTTTGGTTTAAAAGAAAACTTTAAATGGTAAAGATTTTTTTGCAAAGCAACAAGTGAAATTCTATGAAGGTACTTTTGATTTATGAATTCTCTTTAGGAAAATTTTCTTCTATTTGGATAAATGAAGTTTGGATGGATATATAAAGTTTTGCCCCTTGGGATGATACAGATCACTAGGGATGAATACAAAAGGATGAGAATGGAATGAGAGTATTGTGTTTAGACAGCATAGAATAGATGACCAGCATGAAATTTGGGTTACTGGGGCAGCAGAGAGGAGAAGAGCAGCATAAAGATTCAGAAAGAGCAGGGACTAGGGAGTTGGAAGGTAGAATCTAATCTGAACCCTAGCTTCTGCTCAGTAGCTCTCTGACCTTAAGCAAGTTACTTGATGTCTCAGAGCACCAATGTCTTTAAAACTTTTTTTGCAGGATTATTAAGAGAATTAAATACCAGGTACTCAGTAAATTTTTTTCTTCCATCCCTGCTAGATCCTCTTTTTCTTAGTATCAGCACTTCCACTAATTTCTTGCATGACCTCAGGACAATTGCTTCATCTTTCTGGGCTCATGCTTGCTCATATTAAAAATGATCATGCTATACTGAATTGTTTCTACATTCCATTTGCAATATATATTTATTTGTGTTGGGGCTCAGGGCAGGCCACCCTGAAATATCCCACAATGGCGTATTGATTATTTTGATTTAAAGTTACTTGAGAAAGAAAAAGGGCAGTCTGACCCTCTTTTCTCTGCTCCCCTGAAAGCAGGAAATAAATCTCTCATGTGAAAGGTGCTGTCTCTGCATCTTTATCACCAGAGCTGGGGAATTCCAGGCCAAGAAGCCTGCATAAACAAACCTTGTTAATTTACTATCTCAAGTTTAACTCTGTTTAAATTCCTCACTAGTTAGGTATGTACCCCAAACCTAGGTCTCTTTATGCAGTCAATCCCTCACAAATCTGTTGTTTCTTTATCCAGAAAATATGTATAGTGCCTGCTTTGTTCACCCTTTGAGCATTGTTCTCATAATTCTGCTGTGCATACATAATTAAATTGGGTTTTTCTCATGTTTATTTGTTCATGTGTCAATTTTATCATTAGTCCAGCCATAAGAACACAAGAAGGGTAGAAGGAGGAGGATTTTTCCCTCCCCGACATTTGTGTACTGACTGAGTGGTACATGTTTATGGTATTTAAAATGATTGCCAAAGAAAAGTCAGTGAAAGGAAGTCTCCCTTTATGCCAGTTTTCTGGTTCTCCTGTACCCTCTCCAGGGTCCATCACTGTTGCTTGTTAGTTGTATATTTTTAGAGTCTTTCTACAGATGGTGCCTGCACATTCATGCACACAATCTTGTCCTTGTTTTCAAAGTCTATGAGCAACTCATTTAAAATGTCTTTACTGAGGAAAACTAATTAGAAGAGGAGAGAATAAGGGGTTGTTACTGGGAAAGGCAAATAAATAAATAAGCAGAAAAGATGCATATGAAGAGTCATGGAGAGCGAAAAAGAGGGAGAGAGAAAGGCATTCTGTGAAAACACGGGAATGTCAACTCTGGTTATGAAAGTGTGTGCCCCAAGACACAGCTCATCACAAGAATTTGGTTTTTCTAATCTTTTGCCTCCACCTTGATTTTCACGCTTGCATAAAATTCTACCGTATGGATGTAATATACGTGATTAACAATTTTATACTGCTGTATATTATTTTTGTTTTTCCAAATTAGAAATAATGCTTGATTAACAGGTTCATTCAATAATCTTTGTTTCCCCCCAATTAGGATATATTTATAGACAGAATTCCTGAATTACACAGATTCTTGAATATTACTCCAAAATTCCTTCTTGAAAGTTTATCTCAAGTTACACACTCACTAGCAACAAAAACATACTCAGATTATCTACTCTTGGCCAGATTCTGTGCTAGTAAGGATGTCACTCATGAAAAGTTACCTTTAATTTTGATAGTGGTAGTGTTTGTATTATCATCTCCTCCTTTCATATCTTTTCTTCTTTCGACTTCATAAACTACTTGTGGTATCTGTATGCATAAAGAAAAGAGGGAGAAAAAATGAAAATGTTTTCTTTTTCCTTTGTTTCCTTACATAATTCCTGTATAGGAGGAAAAACAATTTTCTCTCTACCTTTCTGGGTTCTTGGCTGAGACCCCCTGCTGTAATAAAAGATTGATTAACAGGAGAAAAACAAAGAGAAGTTCAATATCATGCATAACCCCCGCATAGAAAGGAGATACCCAGGGAAAATGAGTAACTCCTCAAAATGGCCTAAGCCACCACCTTAAATACCATCTCCAGAGAAAAACAAAAGAAGATGTGGTGGGGGGAGCCAGTTATGGGAGGTTACCAGGCAAAGCACAGTAAAGGAGAGTTTGGTTGTTGTACAGATTTAAGTCATTGCCTTCTCCATTGATAAGAATTTCCAGAGATTTAGTCATCCCCTCTTCCTGGTACAGAGAGGGAGACATCCTTACAAATGGAGATTTCCCTTATAAATATAAATTTTCCTCACAAAAGGGCAACTTCTACTTGGTTTTCAGAGCTTCTCCTCTGTCTGCTATTTCTTAAAAATAATCAGTTCAACATAATCCTTATGCCAAAGAGAAATATTTTGCTGTGGCAAATTCTGCTCCCCTTCATCCTTTCTTTCTTAAATGATTTTTTCTTACCTTAATCACATTTCTGGTAATCTTTTTGATCCAAGGAAGGGAATATACTCTGGAGCCTTTGCCTTTATGATAATCTATTGTGAGGTGTTTTTCTGGAACATCTTTCTCCTACCTCTCTGTTGGTTTCAATGCCCCTGTTCTGTGTTCTTACAGCACAGGGCACTTAACCTATTAAGTGATGGTCAAAATGTAGGACCATTGCTTGATTACTTTTCTGTATCCACCCCTACCACAAATTGGACTGTAAGTTTTGTGTGAGCAGTCCCTAATGCCTGTTTTGATACATCCACACATTTCACACAGTGCCTGGTACATGTAGAGTGGGAGTTTAACAAATATTTATTGGGTGCAAGAATGGAGCATCTAGCAGTTTCAGCAGCTGGTTTACTAAAGGGACTTCCCTTTTCTCATTCTTCTGGCAACTCATTCTTCTCTTCTAGCATATTGATCAACATATGTTTGATCTCTAATATCCCATCACCCTGGTTATATTCTTGTGTATTAACTCATGATCCCCAACTTTAGGCACATGCTACCTAGTGGCAGTAGCAAAAATCAGACTATCTTAGATTCCTAAACCTCAACTTTCCACTCCTTTTTATGGTCAAATGTATAGTGTTATATAAAATGATTAACTTATGCAAACTCTAAATCACTATCGAAGGAAGTTTTATAAAATACCAACAATTGTGCATTCATTTAGTACTCCCCATTTTAACTCACATCTCAGAGACAACATAATGAAGAAACTTTGCACAATGAAAAAATGAATCATTCATGTATGAAGCTCCCATTTTCCTCAGAGCAACAGACTGTAAATCCAAATGATTGCGTTCAAAATATAAATGCACTTAGAAAAAAGTCATGGAGACCATAGACTGATTCTTCTTTGCTAACTTTGCAGGACACAGTACTGCTTTCTCAGAGCAAACCTTCCTTTTTCTTGACTCTCACAAATGAATATATTCTGTATCCTGTAAGAATTGCTTCTGGGGACATCTGATAATACAGAGTTTTTGGAACTTTTCAAGTTCCTTAGTAATTTTATGGCGGAAGACTCTTACTTTTCCCTTTGTAATTAAAAGTAAGTTGTGCAGCCCTATTCTGAGACTATGCAATGTCTTGTTTCTTTGCAATTTTTCACACACTAATTTTAGCATCCATTAATGATTCTTGCCTGAATCAGTTATTACTCTGATGGTTGAAAAATGGAGATTTTCTAAATCCATCAATCCTTCATTATTTGTTAGTTGGCATTCTATCAGGAAGAACATTTTCTTCTTCTATATTTATTATTTATTTATCCGTTCATTTATTTATTCATTTATATCATTTTGGACTCATGCATTCTAATTTTATCTAATGGGTTGTTACTCATTATTCTCAGTATTTACCTTGATGCTCAATTTCGCCCTGATTTGTCCCTTGGAAGCCTCTTCACACTGGTTCTAATGGCCTTTTAATATATCTCCATTAGATTTTGAACACTTTATTACTTTCTGGCAAAACAATATGCTTCAGGCTCACTCTTTCCTTTCCCTGTCCCAGCATTGGTTCCATTTAGAGAAGAATGGTATTTAAAACCAAGACTTGAATGCTAGATGCAATGAGCTGTATTTAATGTCATTTTACAAGCAGGTATTTAATGGGAGAAAATTCATGTTTGGAAAATACTCATTTATATGTTTTACCCTTGAGGATACCTGTCTGTGTACAAACGATTGACTTGCTTTCTGTGAATGGGCCACTGCTCTGTCCCAAAGTCGAAGATTGCCAAGTGTCATCTGTGGACCTTCTACCACTTTCTGCTTGCTCACATGACAGTTTCCTCAGGTTCTCATCAGTGACTGGTGAGACCACATGAAAGGAAGAATTAGGCCTGGAGTGGGAGGGGAAAAAAGCCCTGAAACTCTTGTCACACAATTTGGTTGCAGATGCCATTCAGTCAGTCCTTCTTAAATAAATGACTCTTTGTCCCATTTGCTTCCTACATTCATATTGTATCTTGCAATGACTACCTTCCCCTTTTATTCTAACTTTCCAGACTCCCATGATTTGAAAATAAAGTTGGCTAAGAGTTTCACATTCAAAGGACTCATGTTCTTCAAACCCTAATAATAAGTTTTGAAACTTTATGTCCTGTGAACTTTACATACAAGTTCTCATTTAATCTTCTCTACAACTGTGTGACATAATTATCCCTGTTTTGTGGATGAGTAAACCGAAGCTTAAAGAACTTAAGGAACTTGCCTAAGTTATACAGATAGCAATTGGTGAAGTAAAGAAATAAATTTAGACTGTCTGACTCTAGAGCCCATACTCTTAACACTCACTGCCTTCCAGAGGCTCACCCTGGGTGGGTAAGAAATAGCACATGTGATGCACGTATATTCACCTTGTACAATGTGTAAGTGCCTGCTGCCTTTGAGCTGAAGAAGTCAAGACAGTCACTCTCATTTGGAAACGATTTGCCAAAAAGGTATATGAAGGGAAAGAAACCAAGGATTTTTCTTCTTATTTAATGTACTCAACTAATGGGGTCAATAATATAAACATATGTGAGACCTTCTGAACTACAGTAATACAGACTGTGCAGTGATATATTTAGAAAATGTTTATTTGAGGTTATATTCCCAACCTCAGCCTGGTGATCTAACACACACAGAATTTAATGCCTGGTAGATATAGAAGGTTGTAAATAAGTGTTGAATGAATCCCTAGTGAGACCTTAAAATATTAAATTATGCAATGCTTTGTTTTTAATTTTTAAAAATGATTTTTATTAAATTTACAAAAGAAATTCTTGAATATTGTAGGAATATGTAAAAGTAGAGATAAGCAAAAGATTTATTTAAAAAAATCCATGATCCAGCCACCTAGAGATAACTACCCTTAGTATTTTGGTGTATATTCTTTTAGAATATTTTTCTGTCTGTGTGGTTGTGATAGAGAGAGATAGATACACACACACAGATGGGATCATATTAAGCATGATTTTGTAACTTTGTATTTCATTCTGTAACACATTGTAAACATTTCCCATGTTATCAAATATATATCAAAATCATATTTTTAATGACTATGCTCATTGAGTTTAAAGCTGTAAGGTCAGTGGAATATGAAAAATGTTTCTGTTTGCTGTATGGAAAGATAGCATTGTTTTCTTCTTTTCAAAGAGTTTTTTAATAGTGATATGTTCATCTGATATTCTAAACTTCTTTTCTAAATTCTAAGAGTAGCTTTCACTTTGATTTATTCTTAGTGTCAAATTCTGCATAATCCTCCCACCACCTTAGTTCAAATTTCCTGGTCTCCAGTACCACCCTTCTCCTTCACCCTTTACCAAAAGTCAAAAGGCAAGTCTGGAGATTCTATCCTCACTTATAGTTCCCCCTTCACTTTCTCTAGTGAGGGAGAAGTCTCAATGTCCCAAGCAGGCAAATAAAGAGACAACTCTTTCTCTTCCTTCTTATCCTTCCCAATCCAATGCAAAGGAAAGGGGCAGTTTATAGGACTGGTGAGAAATTGGGAGAGTGAACTTATAATGTGGCTCAGTGTGGCCCAGTCTCGTTCCTACAGCCTCTTTCCTCATTTCTAGTTAGGATAGGCACATTCTCAGGACCCCTATTCAACTTTTCCATTTACAACCATTATTCTTTGTAGAGAAGACCAACAGTTGCCAAGCTCAGTTGAGACCTAGATTCATTAATTTAGTCGGTGATGTACAGTAAGGGAAATACAAAGTACTAATGTAGACGCCCATTCAAGCTGGGTATTTCAATCAACTTTAACAGCAATAAAGCTGGCATTTCTTTTTCCTGTCTTCTGTATCTAGAAGTCAGTTGACTTCTCAATTGATTCTGGATTCAGAAAGGGACTCTTTCTCAACCTATCTCAACTATCAACAATTAACCCTTCTCAACTTTCTCCCATCCCTCCCTGCCATGGAGACAATGATTCAAGTCTCAATATCATTTGCCATTCCCCAAATTTGCAGTGCTTTTTTCCCTTATGACCTTTTGTATATCCTTTTGTAATTCCTTTTGCTCAGAAAGTCCTCCTGATTTTCTCTGCTGGTAACATTTTACTTATCATTCAAGACTAATAGCAATGCATTTCTAAAACTATATCACAAAACAGATTGTGTATTTCCATAGTAATATTGTAATAATTGGAGACTTTCTGAATAACGATCTAGCATAAAATAACTTGGTAAAAATAAAAGATACAGTTTCTATAATACCCTATAATAATTTTTTAGGAGCAAAATTATTTTCCAAGTTTTATGAAGTATGCAAAAAGTTATTCTATATATTGATTTTATAGGGAATCTCAAAGGCAGCAAAGTGAATACACAGTCCATGAAAAACAGAGCCCTATTATAACACTGGCCAATTTAAACATACACTAGCTATTTAATCAATAAAAATAATTATTTTGTCATTAGCTCCCTTAGCAGTTAAACATAATCCTTTTCATTATTATTTTGTTTTGCTATGGTGTGCATTGTGTTAAAAAAAAAGCTGGCTAGATAATTCACTGAATGTATCTCCACTTAGCCAGCAAAGAATTGTGCAGGAGTATGACGAATAATCCCTGGAATTGAGAATGTTTGTTCATTTTATCCTCCAAACCACGTCCAAACAACATTTCTCTGGAAAGGGAAAACCATTCAAAATAGAGTAGAACTTTGACAGGGAATTTGTTCCAAATTTTTAAGAAGGTGATTTTGGTAGGTGTGTCTGCCTTCATCATGGGAATATGAGAAAGATGACCCATGGCCTGGAATGCTTTTCCTGTTTCCAATCCCTGCCCTCCCCCAAACCTGTCTTAACCTCCAGACCTTATTATGCCAGCCAGGGTTGTTGACTGCAAACAGCAGAAGTTGATTCTGGTTAACTTTGGCAAAAAAGGGATTTAATTGGCAAGAAACAGGGTGGTTCAAAGACTCTTAGAGCAGGCTGGGGAACCAGCCTTTGGAGCCAGCAGGATCTAGAGGAAGCCAGGAGGCGGAATTACAGCCAAGCTACATCACAGAACCACTTGGTTAGGTTGTGCTGGTCACTCCTGCTGGCACTAACAACACCCCAACTTTTGTTATCAATTGGTAGATTGTTTTTGTCTTTGTCTTGCTGACATGAAATATAAATTTTTCCTGTTTATTTGTGTCACTTGCCTAGGCTCAGAGGCCTGCATGCAAACATCTGACTGGCCAAATTCAGGGCTTATCCTTTTGGGGAGATTTCACAGAAGAAGGCTGAGTCCTAGCTCCAACCAAGGCTTGTGCAATACCAAACACAGTATTGTTGGACAGTCACAAAAAACCTCACTATTCTTATCGCTATTTACTTTTTTGTTTTAAACATGAATTTTACTTACATAGAGAGACCTTCCCTGACCTTCCAGACTCAATAGGGCCCCTGGTTAAATGATTTCCTAGCAACCCATAACTTCTTTCTGGCAAAATCATTGTATTTATAACTAGTTATGTGTAAACTTCTGTCTATTCTAGGTTTCTCCATCTAGATTACATATATGACAGGGCAGGGGCTGTGTCTATTTTAATTCTTGCTTTATTCTTAGACCAAATAATAAGGCCTAGAATGTGGTAGATGCTCTCTACATATCTGTTGGACCCTCTTTATTTCTACATTTCATCAATTATATTTCTAATTCGTAGTCACACCCCCTCCCCTCAGCTGATGCTGACTTCTGGATAATTTCTTTAGATCTATCCTCCAGTTTACTTATTTTCTCTTTACCTATGTCTAATAGGCTGTTTAATGTATTTATAGAATTCCTAATTTCAAACATCATGTTTTTATTTCTGAAAGTTCCTCTTTATTCTTTTAAAAATCTGCCTTGTCAATTTTGATGTTTCATTCTCTATCCTTTCAACTTGCTCTTTTATTTTTTTGAACACATTAATACATTTATTTTGTATCCTTCCCCTATGAGCCTACTAATTTTGCAGGTCTGATTCTGTAGCTTGTGCTTTATCATTCATGATGATTCTCATTCCTGGTGGCTTATTTTGTGTTTGTTTAGTGATTTTCATTATGAGCTCATGATCCTTGGATATTCGTCTAGGGAAATTCTTTGATATCTGGGTTCAAATTCTATTCTCCAGAAAATAACTGGGTTTTTTTGGGTTCTATATGTAATATGAATATTTTGCCTGAAACAGAGGTAGTTAGACATTCTCAGGGAATATTTTATATCTTTTTCTGCCCTTCTAGAGCCAAGGCCATGTCAGGCACATATCTTTGCCCCCTTCCTATGTTGACTTTTTCTCCATCTAATTTAGCCACAGATGATGTTTCTTTTTTGGGGATCCAGTATAATGAGTTGATAACGGTTCTAAACTCCCAACCTGCTTGAGTAGTGAAGAGGAATTGAACCAAGTAATCTAGACGTATATTAGATTATTCCCTGGCCATTTTCCTTGAGTATTTTTCCTGATGTCCACCCACTAGCATGCAGGCCCTAGAGGGCTTTTGCTTCCGCTCAACATTGGATAAATGACCATAAACTTGCTGGCTTGTGGTATATCTTGAGACAAGCCAAAGGGTTCCAAAATGACTGTCCTGAAGGCTAGGGCATGACAAAAGAGAAATAACAATGCATACAGAGTGACAGAGGGAGAAAGAAAGAAAAAGAGAGATAAAGATAGAGGTGAAAGCTGTATCCTTTTATGACTGAACCTTGGAAGTCACATAGCATCACTTCTGTCATACTCTATTGGCTGGAGAAATCCCAAGTCCCTACTTAGATGCAAGGGTAGGGAACATAGACCCAATCTCTTTATTGGAGGAGTGTCAGCCCTATTGTACCAAGAGCATGTGGGATGCAAGATATGTGTGTGTTTGTGTGTGTGTGTGCATGCTCTGGTATGGCCATCTTTGGAAAAATAGTCTGCCTCACACATGCACATTGTATAGTTGTTCTAAACATAATATTACATTAGAATACATCCAGGATAATGCCAGGCACTCTGCAGTTGCTCCATATGCATTAATTCTTTTTCCTCTTGATTTCCTCCCTTTATTTAAGGAAAAAAGTGGGTTTTATTTCAAGAGACACCAGATAGACCAGAAATAAAAATGATGTTTTTTTGCATGTGCTACATACTAAGTTGTTAGGTCAGTAAATGCCCATTTTAAAAATAAGGGAATTGTGGCTCAAATGTATTTAGTAATTTTAAAGTTAAAGTAGTTTAGAAGGGTGATTTATTAAAATATTAATTTATTTTCATTTCCCATGTATGTTTTAAGTAAATTTTTTAATTTAACATTAACATAAGGATATGGCTTGATGAATTTTCACAAACTAAACACATCCACATAAGCAGCACTCCTACCATAGACAGAACATCGTTGGCAACCCTGAAACACCTTTCATATCCCTTTCCAGCCACCAGCCCCTAACTGCTCGACCATGAATAACTGCTGTCTGACTTCTAACACAAAAGATTAATTTCCTTGTTTTTGAAATTTATGTAAATGGAATCATAAAGTATGCACTCTTCTGTGCTTGGCTTCTTTTGCTCCATAATAGGTTTGAGACATTTGTCTATGCTATTAACTTTCATGGCTGTATGAAATTCTATTTTATTAGTATCCCACAATTTATTATCCAGTCTATCGTTGATTGACATGTGGGTGTTTTTTGGCTATTATGTGTCACAGTGCTATAAATCTTCTTGGTATATATTTAGGTAAACACATGTACTTATTTTTATTGGGTATACACCTATGAGTAGACTTCCTGGGTCAAAATATATGCATATATCCAAGTTTGTTAAATACTGCTAGTCAATCTATGGTACCCTGTACAGCGATATACAACAATGTTGTACCATTGTACCAGTGGTTACTATGTAAAATTGTATCAATGTTTATTCTTTGTACCTGTGTAATTCCTCTTCCACCTATTTTAGGCAGATAGCTAGGGTTTGTATTTCTTTCCTTTAGGATTTTTGGCTATGTATAAATCAGAACCGCTTGCAGTTAATGTCCTTCTCATTTTTGAAGCCTAGCTCTACTAAAGACGTAGTATTGGTTGACCAGGAAGAGTAGGTTCAGTTTATGAGAATTTGAGGGCAAAGAAGGTAAAAGACAGAGAAAGACTCTCTTAGTCAGAAAGGGGATGGAAGTCAGTGGGTCTAGGAGACAGCAGAAGCCAGAAGGTATGAATAACTGTTTATGCTCTTTTTAGTTGGGTGACCACATAATTTCTTATCCAAATCCAGACACTTTGGAGAGTAAGAGAATGTGCTATTAATAATTATACAGGGATAATGGATGTAAATAAGGACTGCTCCAGGAAAACTGGGATTATTTTAGGCAGCCTCAGTGGAAACTTACAAATGCACTTGCTTGCATGTCTTTGAGTGTTTCTTAGAATACTCGTGTAGCAGATCATATGGAAAGCAGCTTTGTCATGTGGAGAATGACAGGATTAAAACTTTTAGGTACATCTCCTGTTATACCTTAAGCCTGCACACATCTATAGAGTAACTTCATACATGTGTGTGTGTGCTTCCTTGTATATGTTTTGTGATATTTTAATCTCCTCATATTTTTTTTTTTTTTTTTACATTTTGCTGAAGACTGTTTATTGGCCTCTGGAGAGAAATGGAAATTTATTTGCCAGGAAGGATGATCCCATTATACTTCTGCTGGAACCAGAGCATGGCCGCCTCCTTGCTGATTCTGTGTTTGGCTCCAATGCAGCCTGTCCTGTGCTGCTTGTCTGCGATGCTGAAATCTGGCTTACCCAGCTCCACGAAGAAGTCCAGGCTGTAGATACCAGTGCTTGGGTCATATTTGGTGCCCAGATCAATGTGTTCCTGAAGCCCAAAACCAAAGTTTCCAATGTTTGAGAAGTTATTTTTTCTTAACTTGCATTCTCGCACCTTCAGAACTATCTCCAAGATTTCTTCTGCCTTGGCCTCACAGACTGGTGCACGGCAATCTTCTCATTTCTCCTGATGCCAAAGGACCTGATGGTTTATCTAGCTTTGGAGAACACCGGGGTCTGGCTAGTGAGCTGCTTCAGCACCTCGGTGGCCCGGGTCAGTCTGTCCGTGCTCTCCCCTACATAGATATTGAGGCAGAGCTTGCAGATGCACAGTTCCCACATGGGGTTCTCCTTTTCACCTCGATCCTGTGCCATGGGAGGAACAGGAAGTAATCTCCTCATATTAAAGGCCTGTCTGTGGTCCTTAGTAGACCTAGGGTAGGTGATGTTTGTGGTGGTGATCGTGTGGTGTCTCCACTGTTATGAGTAGCTCATGGTGCCAGAAACACTTAGTCTGTGGTGTTCTCCATAGCACTTACAAGTCTGATCTATCTTTGGGGAGGTTCTAGTCTCAAAACTCTCTTTGAAAATTTGTAAATGGTGGCTAAAATAAGGGAAGCATTCTCCCTGAAAAGCAAGCTTAACTACCAAGAGTTAATGAAGGAGAGGAAAAACGTGCCCCTAAACTCAGCATTGAATGACTTGAAATCCCTGAAGTTAAGGAGAAGATTGAGTAGAACACCTGAGTCTTAAGATGCTAGGTAAAAATCATAATCCAAGACATAAACAAAGACAGTGCAATTTCTTCCCCATAGGGACAAATCTCTAAGAAATTCTCAGGGGAAATTGTGCCTGATCAGGTCTCTGAGATCATGAAGTAGCATAAAGTTCTCCATGATATGCCAGCTGGGGTTCTGGTGAAAATGAGGGTTGCTATTTTTTCTCCTGACGTTGATATAGACCATCTGGGAAAATCCACAAACAGAAATCTTGGTCTATTCCTAGAGCACCTTTGAGATTGGGGTCTATAAAAGCTCTGAGTCTCAACACCAAGGGAATCAGAAGAGTTAAAACTTAAGGCTGTCTGCTTTAAGCACTAACACCATTTTTTCCTTTGGGCCAATGGAAAAAGAGATTGTGTAAGGCCCAGAACTGAGAGGGGCCAGCGAACAGGAAGGTAAATGTCTGAATCCCATCTTTCATGGCGGTTTTCTTTTGAACTCATAACCAGGGGATCTGGGATGTATTGATCCCTTCTCTGCTCTTACTGTGACATGAAATGTTGTGAAGGGGCTTATAGGAGGAAGGTAGGATGTGCAGAGACAGTAGGGGACACCCTTGGCTTTCTCTCCAGTGTGGCACGCCTATATCTGGTTGGGAGATGGAAGCAGAGAAGAGGTGGAGACAAGGGGGCACATGAGAGCTCCTGTCTCTCAAAGTCTGAGGCAGTGGGCTCAGGTTGTACTCCTGGCTCATAGGGTGTCTTTGTGAGAATCTTTGGGCAGGGAATTCAAGTGTTCTATCTCTTCTTCTCTCAAGTGGAGGCAGAATTCTTGCTGCTCATGCTAATAGACCCTATCTTGGATTCATGATAAGCCCAGGAGAGCTGAAATATAGTCACCGACACATTGTCAATAGCTTGGAGGGGAACTTAGATGAGAGAAGAAAGGCAAAAGGGAGGATATCTAAGCACTGGATTATCTTCTAGAGCCTTCTTCCATCAGCCATGCTTGTGCCTATCATCAATATATGTATTTTGTCCCTTGTTTCCACAGATGTCTCTCCAGAAGAGAATGACTCTGAGAAACAGCTCCTCAGTGACTGAGTTTATCCTCATGGGATTATCAGAACAATCAGAATTCCAGTTTATCCTCTTCCTCTTGTTCTTAGGGATCTATGTGCTTACTGTGGTGGGCAACTTGGGTTTGATCACCTTAATTGCACTGAGTTCCAGCCTTCACACTCCAATGTACTTTTTCCTCTTTAACTTGTCTTTTATAGATCTCTGTTATTCCTGCGTGTTTACCCCCCAAATGCTGAAGGATTTTGTGTCAGAAAATATCATTTCTTATATGGGATGCATGGCTCAACTATTTTTCTTCTGTTTCTTTGTCAATTCTGAATGCTATGTGTTGGTATCAATGGCCTATGATCGCTATGTGGCTATCTGCAACCCTCTGCTGTACACAGTCACCATGTCCCCTCAAGTCTGTTCTGGGCTGGTGTTTGGTTCGTATGTGATAGGGTTTGCTGGGGCCATGGCTCACACTGGAAGCATGCTGAGACTGACCTTCTGTGATTCCAACATCATTGACCATTATCTGTGTGAAGTTCTGCCCCTCTTGCAGCTTTCCTGTACCAGCACCCATGTCAATAAGCTGGTTTTTTTTATTGTTGTGGGAGTGGTCATCACACTATCCAGTATCAGCATCTTCATCTCTTATGCTTTCATTCTCTCCAATATCCTCTGTATTCCTTCTGCTGAGGGTAGGTCCAAAGCCTTTAGCACATGTGGCTCCCACATAGTTGCTGTTGCTGTGTTTTTTGGGTCCGGGGCATTTACCTATTTAACAACCTCTTTTCCTGGATCTAGGGACCAGCGTAAATTTGCTTCAGTCTTCTACACCAACGTGGTTCCCATGCTCAACCCTTTGATCTACAGTTTGAGGAATAAGGATGTTAAACTTGCTCTGAGTAAAACTCTGAAGAGAGTGCTCTTCTGATGGTTCCGTTTGTATAAATTAGTTCCTGGAAAGCATCATACTCAAGTACACTTTTATGTACAGGTGGAGGAGTTTCAATCTTTTTTCTTTAGTAGGGTCTTCTTTCACTTAAAAAAAAATGGAAATCTCTTGCCTATACTCTTGTTGAGGATTATACTATTTTGTGCTACTTAAATTGGTTATTTGCATGCAATTTAAGAACTATTAATTTCCTATTATTTACTAGACCATATACTGGCCCAATAGATGAATAAGTTGAGGCTCTATGACTCCCATCTTTTTCTTGGTAGGATAAATGGGTTTGTCCAAGCAACATTTCTGGCTGGGAGATGGGGCAGGTGGTGGTTTGAGGGTCCTGGACAGTGAATTTATTTTTTCTTCAGTTACGGGAGCAGCCTTACCAAAGACCAAAGGTAGATACCTTGGTGCTGTAGGTAAGATAGTCTCCCAGCTCCTAAGCAGGTTTCCTGGCTAGGAAATCATAAATGGTCTCTTTCATGTACGTACATCTGCACACAAGAGAAGGCCTCATCCAAGAGTTCTTTACATGGCCTGAAATGTAAGGATAAATAAAAACCAAACTCTTTCATTTCAAAGTTCAAAACTCTTAGGCCTTAGAATAGTAACTGTGGGGTAGGCAGCCTTGTAATTGGGCCAGTTTCTTGGGCTCTTGGTGCTAAGGCTGAAGGTAAAAGAAGAACAAAGGAGAAATTCTATGGATTTACATGATTATGTTAACTACAACTTATAGCCTGCCCTGGAGATAGTACGCACATTATGGGGGCATTTAGGACAATTCCTTTATTTTTTAAAGATGATCTAGATTTTACTGTTTCTAAGAATATGTGTGTGTGTGTGTGTGTATTACAGTTAACTATTAGAGAATTAGGAAGAAAGATGAGTCATATTCCATTTTCCACTTTCAGGGAGACTTTGAAGAGATCCATATTTTGAGTGCCAAAGACCATCGTGTACTACTCTGCTGCGGATTCTGCTATTCTATATTGCAAAGCTCAGATTTTGAGAAATAAACCCTATAAACTTCCCAGAGTGTAGGCAGGAAGGTAAACTTAGAGCTAAACTAACCCATGTGGAGAAATAGGAGGATAGAGACTCACAGTGTGGTCAGAAGAATGGGGACACTCTAAGTAGAGTCTAGAATTTGGTGGATACTTGAGTAGACCTTCCGTGAACAGCGTTTAATACTTTTCTTCTGGATATGGGGAGAGTCATATAAAGTACTAAGTCCATATATTTTGCTATGCTTATATTTCTCCGACTCTTCCATTAGATTGGATAGTTGCACAGTGTGTGTTGGTACAAGAAACAAGGCAGCAAAGGGAACTTAGGTCTTCCTCACATTTACCTGTTAACGCTATGTGGAAGTAGCAGCATAACACAGAGAAGAAGGCAGGTCACGTGTTCCAGGTCATGACCAGAAGCAAGAGACGGAGATGAAAGCAGCACAAAGAAGCACCTGTAGCATGAAACTGACTAAGTAGGAGATGCAAGATAAAGCTTATTTTCTCCAAATATGCTCAAGGGAGGAGATCTTTGAAGAAGGTGGAAAAATCTGATACTTGGATTATGCCTAGATTATGATAATAATGATATTTATCATTTACTGAGCATATACCATATTTTAGGCACTGTTTGAGGTGCCTCACATACGTTAACTCACTTATTGGAATTGTGTTAATGCTATAGTGAACTACTGCTAGTCAGTCCTCTGGGCCTAACTGGACTCTACCCTCCAGAGGGTGTCTGCATGAGGGGATCTTGGGATATTAGGAAAGAGTCAAGAATGAGGAAGAATAAGAGCAAATATACTTTAATATGGATAAAGAAAAAAACAATTACCATTGGTATAAATGAGTAGAAACAAGGAATAAATAAGAACCACAAGGATAAGAATGTAAAGGAGAATTATGAAATAAATGCATTGAAGCCCAAGTATAACTTTCCTTACATTCATTCTGTACTGCCATTGGGTGAGTAGATGTGGAAGCATAAGTTTGGCTTCATGAGACACTGACTTGGATCTTTTGGGAAACAGTCCTGTTATCATTGAAGATATAAAAGGATAAAAACAGAGGTACTTTTCCTGGTTCTTACAACAATCATATAAGAGTTTTTTATTACTTCCACAGAAAAGACAGAATTTTATAAATTCTGAAGACCTTCACCTCTCTCCCAAACCAAGGTTAGCTAATCTTGCATATGCTTTTAGGTTGATGTTGATGTTGAGGAATTGTTGGTTTTCAGTAGTCAACAAATGGGAACAGGTTTGGGGGCTTCCGATTTGCAGCAAGTGAGAAACATGATTTGATGCTCTGAGTCAGAGATCCTAAACTAAATGCCTCTGCTGCGATATCAAAATTCTGTCACCTCATCACATCATGACATTTTGATTTTCAGGACAGAATTTTCTTTTCTTTAAAAAGCAATGGTAAAGTTAGTTTCCTCTGGGCACAGTCCTTGGTCTATTTCTCTTCTTGGCTCTTCCTGAGGCATCTCTCCAGTTCCCATGGCTTCAACAAACACATATCTGATGGTGATCCCTAAATCCATAACTCTGGTCTTGCTCTCTGATTACAATCTGTAATTCGTTATAAATTAGAAATATAAAAGCATTATCAACATTGATGTCCATATTGAATTATGTAATGATTAACTGGTGACATAGCTTTGGAGTATAAGGAAGAATAAAATGTTCTTGAAATCTATGTCTTCTCCTACATACTAAACATATAAGACAACACAGAGATAAATGATAGACACCGAGTAGTAGGAGTGAGTCCACAGAGAACTTTTCGTGGAGCTTGGGAGGGACAGGCCAGGTACTTTCTTATATTTCATGGAGCAGATGAGAGGATGTCTGTGACTATGGCTCACTGTGATCCTCAGCCCATGTGTTGGATAGAGAAACATATCACCCATTCTTCCCTCACACTTCCAAAAATGCAATCCATCGTTTAATAATTGTTTCAGGTGCTAGTAACATAAGTCTGATTGCAGTGGTTTAAACATATGAGGGTTTGTTTTTCTCTAATATACAAAGCATTTAGAGGTAGGCAGTCCAGGGCTAATATGACCATGCGACTCATGGAGGACTCAGTCTCTTTCTCTTTCTTGTCTTCTTAGTAGTGACTTCATTCTCATGGATGTATCATGGCTTCTACATGGATGCTAGAACTCCTATGGTTTTGTCCACATTCCAAGCAGCAGAAAGACAAAAGAGTGAAGGAAGGCAAACGGTGCTTTATTTATTCAACGAGTGACTTCCACTGACATTTCATGAGCCACTCCTACCTGCCACTCCTACCTGCAAGGAGACTGGGAAACTTAACATTTAACTTCAGAACATTGCCATCCTGGTAAACAATAGGATTTTCTTACTAATTAAGAAAGGGCAAATGGCTATTGGTAGGTAATTAGCAATCTCTGCCAAAGGATAGAATTGGTTCCACTTGCCAGAAGGGAGCAGTTCAGAAGTGAACACTTTTCATCCTTACTTTTGCTTCATTGCTTGGTCCACTCTATGAGAGGAGGCTAGATTAATTCGACAGATAAGATTGAAAAAGATTGAGAAGTTGGCTGTTGATGGAACTGTACCTAATGTCTACTTATCACTGACCTGTTGGTACTAAAGTAAGGCAAAATCTTGATAAAGACAAGCTAGATCTGTGTTGTTTCATTTTCAACTTCTGCTCCTGTCTCTTATTAGGTGAAGTTTGGGTCTAGGTTCTGAGAGGGAAGTTTGAGTCTTGATATATTTCTCTCTTCAGCTTGGCTACAATTAAAGATGCAATGGGATTTTGATCCCCTTTTGGCTCCTTGTACTTGTTCTCACCAGTTAGATCTCACAGGAGAAGAGAGTGAGTGATTAATGTTGCTAAGCCTCCCACATTATGGTTGTCTTCACACTTTTAGCTTAAGAGACTTCTGGTAACAGAAGCTCTCAGTTTCTTATGCTTTGAGATGCTCCCCCTTGATCTGTAAAGGGTTATTGGAAACTATAGGGGAGAAAAAAAAAAAACTTCTCCTCCGTCCATCTTAGGTTTGTTGACTGGGCACTAAAATTTAGAATGACACAAAGAAGATTAACAAGATAAAGTAAATAGAAGTGTATTAACATGTGCATTGCACACACACATCGGAATACTCGGTGACGAGTAACTCAAAGGAGTGTTTAGAACTTGGGCTTGTATAGCATCTTTACAAAGAACAATAAATTTGTAGAGAAGTGAAAAGACAAAGGAACAGAGCTTTGAGCTTCTAGGGGTGGCAAATTCTGGGAAGGTAAATATACGGGAAAAACTAATGGAAGATAAGGGCTAGTTAGTTAAGTTTATGTAGATTCTGCTGGTGCAGTCTCTGGGCTGAGGAGGGTCTAGAATTGTCTCTGGTGATTAGCTTCTGTCCTTGCTGGGTCAGGATGGAGGACACATTTTCAAATTTATATCCTGCTTTTAGGTAAATAGGGGGAGGGCAAAGAGCTTCTCTTGTATCTACTTTTTTTCGATTGCCTTCAGCTCAAAATAATCCTTATGCCAAAGTGGAATATTTTGGGGTAGCATATTCTGGTATGGTAACACCAAGACAAAATTACTGAGAGGACACACAATGCAACTCAAATAGGGCCAAGGACAGAGGGGCTCATTGAGAGCTAATAGGGAAATTTGACAAGGAAAATTAGGCTAGAGAATCCATAATATCACTTAAAAAATTGCTTATCTTTCAAGATTTGCCCAACTATTTATGGTTTCGATAGAGAGTCACTGCACTCTTACTACGTTGAGGTGAAGAGTTCCAGATTTCACTTTATGGGATCATTAGGACTTATAGCTGGTTTTTGGTTTTGTTAATATATACAACCTTATGCCTTAACTGATAAATAAAGTGAGGTGGGATTGATTGATACTGCTTTCTGAAAATTGAGAATTCTAATTAGAACATCTGTCTAATTAGAACAATTTGATATGTCTTAAGATGTCAGAGAAGAATATCTACAAGCTGACACACAGTGAAAGGGTAAGTATATAACAGTGTAAAGTAAACACTAAGGAAGGATTTATTATTGGCTAAAACTGAGTGGTGGGGAAGAGGGAACAGAAGGGATAGGAAAAGAAAATGTATTAGTAGGGAAGTTATAGATATAGTAAGAGTATCACAGGGGCCGGCCCGGTGGCACAGTGGCTAAGTGCACACGTTCTGATTTGGTGGCCCAGGGTTCACTGGTTTGGATCCCGGGTGCAGACATGGCACTGCTTGGCATGCCATCCTGTGTCAGGCATCTCACATATAAAGTAGAGGAAGGTGGGCATGGATGTTAGCTCAGAGCCAGTCTTTCTCAGCAAAAAGAGGAAGATTGGCAGTAGTTAGCTCAGGGCTGATCTTCCTCAAAAAAAAAAAAAAAAAGTAAGAGAATCACATAAAGTTATAATTATAAAAGCAACCAGTAGTACAAAAATACAAATCTTTCTAAGTATCACAATTTCATGCACATGAAGAGGAAAAAAACAAACCACCTAGTGAATGATTTAAAATAATGTAAATATAAAATGGCCAGCCCTGGTGGTCTAGTGGTTATGATTCAGCACTCTCACTGCCAAGGCCCCGGGTTTGTTTCCTGTTCAGAGAACTGCATCACCCATCTGTCGGTTGTCATACTGTGGTGGCAGCTTATAGCTGTAATGGTGAAAGATATGCCACTGGTATTTCAAATACCAGCAGGGTCACCCATAATGGACAGGTTTCAAGGTTTTGGTGGAGCTTCCTGACTAAGACAGAGTAGGAGGAAGGACCTGGCTACCCACTTCTGAAAAAATTGGCCATGAAAACCATGTGGATATCAGTGGAGCACTGTCTGGTATAGCGTTGGAAAGTGAGAGGCGGTGCAAAAAGCCCAGACAGAGTTCTGCTCTGTTGTGCACAGGGTCGCTAGGAGTCAGAATCGACTTGACTGCGCTAACAACAATGAATATAAAATGAGAAGCCATAACATAAAATAATATGATAGCACTAAAGCAAACATATACTATATAAAAAAATTGTAAATGTCAACTTCTTTGTAACTGAAAAATAATCAGGCTAGATCACAAAGAAAAATATAAGTCCATGCTACACACAAAACATATCTGAAACCAAGTGATTCAGAAAGACTGAAAATAAAATGGTGGCCAAAGATATACCAAGTAAATGCAAACAAACAAACAAATAAACAAACAACATGGGTATAAGCCAGAATGGAAATAAGGCCAAAAACTGTTAGATAAGAAAACTTTATAATATTATAGGGTAAAATTTCCAATGTGTATGCAATTGTTGTGACTCTCTATACACCAAATAGTTATAAGAAGTTAGTTATAAGTTATAAGTAAGAAGTTATAACGAATTATAAGAAGAAATAAACACACCAGTGGAAGGAAATTTTAAATTACCTTTCTCAGTCCATGATAAAACAAGGTTATAGAAAAAGAGAAAGACAAATGATAGAAAATCCTATGTCTAAATAAGATAATTAGTTAAATAAACCTAATTTATATAATAGCATTTACATTATATATATAAATTTAATATATATGTGTATGTGTGTGTTTGTAGTTCTGTGTGATACACATTAGAAATACACCTTCTTATTAAGAGGTTGAGACAGGCACATAATTTGAATGGATATTAAGTCATAAAAGCAAGCCTCAATAAATGTTGTATATTAGTAAAATGTTCTTTGATCACTGTGTAGTTAAACTAAAACTTAATTACATCAGTAATTAAGAAAACAAAGTCCTCTATTACCTAGATATTAGCACTCTCTTTAAAGCTACTTATAGGTGAGAGAAAAATTCAAAATTGCAAAAAATATAGATAAGGGATATTAAAATGCAATATTTCACAATTTATGGGATATATCTATAGCTAAAGCAGACAACTCACAACTTTAAATATTGTGTGAATAAACAGAACGATGAAAATAAATGAGTTATTCAGTCAATACGTCAGGAAAAGAAACACAATAAAATTAACTAAATAAAAATGAAGGGTAGGAATTAAAGTTAAAATAAGGAATTATTGAATTAGAAAACAGAAAATAGTGGAATTAATAAATAAATTCAACAGTTGGTTCTTTGCAAAATTGATAAAATAGACCAATTACTTATTCTAATTCAGAAGAAAAAGGAGGGAGAACAAATATAAAAATTAAGAAATAAGGGGGGAATAGAAATAGAGGAAATAAAAAAACCTGAAAACAAACTGCTCTGTTCAGCTCTATTCAAATGAATTAGAAAGCTTGGATGAAACAGACAATTTTCTGGGAAAACATAATTTAATAAAACTAATACTGGAGCATATAGAAAATCTAGAGGGTCCAGTTCCATAGAATAAATAGAGTTATCAAAGAGTTGTAGTTAAAAACATTACTCATTCCAAATGGTTTCACGTTTGGATTTCCCTCTCTCTCTCTTTTTGAGCTAGAATTAAAAACCCTATTGGCTCCTTTCTGTTTACTATTATTTCTAGCAATATCTGATGTTCATCAAACTGCCTGCCCTCTTTGGACAAAATCCACAGAGACATTTCATCTGTCAAATTTTCTGACCTTGAGTAACTCGTGCTGTATTAGGTAAAATGTAACATTTTCACTGACTTGTTCATTTGTATTTACAGCTCCTTTTATTTTCTAGCTGTTTCCAAGTCCTGGACAAATATTCCGGGCTCCTTAATTATAAGAGTAAAAACTACAGCATACTGTTCTTAGTTAAGGACCAAAAAGCTATCCACAGCATGAAGTTTCTTTGTTTTCTTAACTGCAAAAATAACTTCCTAGTGCAAGTGAATTTCTTTTATTTCTCCTTGGGAAAGGAGAGAAATGTGGCAGAGAAGCTTCCTAAGAGTGAACTGAATACGTTTCCATGCAACTCCCACCTGTCTTCAGCTTCTTAGCAGGTAGAAATAATGCGTTTTCTCTGGCTATTATCTTTTACAGAGGAGTAAACTGAGTTTTAGAGTTAAAGAATTCTGCTGAAGGTCACCAGAATGCGGCAGATACTATTTGTAAATCCCACTTTATCTGGATCCAACTCGTATGCTTTTTTGCACTAATATACATCACCTTCTTGGAAGGAATGGAAAGAGTCAGAAATATGAAGGAAAGAAATATGAGAGGAGAGAAGAAAGTGACAATCTGGAGAAATGGTTGCAAATCATAATAGAAGACAGAGTAGGCACAGCGGTGGTGTCCTGAACCCTAAAAGTCAGATACAGTCTGTGCAGTTTAGATTGCAAAGTGGACACTTGCTCCTATCCTTAAAATGTTTGTCTCTGGGGCTGGATGAAGAAAGTCAGCTACAAAGAAACATTTTATTTTGGTTTGTTTTCAACAGTAACTCTCACAAGAGTGAGGGATGTGTCAATCTCATTCTTGGAATATGTCAGAATCTTTAGGGATGTCGTGTATAGTTAAAAAAATTTGTTGTCATATGATTTTTTTATTCAAAGTAAAATAAGTAAAAATAATTTCCTAATGAAATTTAGTGATATAAAATATTCTGGCAAGAATATGGAAAAGATAGAATTTATCTTTTTGACACCAGTTATTCTAAAGAATGGCAATTAAGGCTATTCCTTTCAAGTATATATCAGAGTCTTTGGATTTGTAAAATTTAAATTTTCATCAAATGGTTTAAGATGGTTGAGAACATTGTTTTATAGGAATAAATTTAGACTATAGGTTATATTGGTAAGCATTTAAAACTAGAGAACATAAAAACTAAATTTTAGGTTCATAGCACTTTCTACAAACATCTATTATATAATCATGAATTTATCAAATCTTTACTGTGCTCCTACTATATTCTAGGTGTAGGGGATAGAGCAATAAACAAAACAACAAAAAATACTTAAAGCTAACATTCTACTGGTTTTTATATTGGAATCATTTGTTTACATTTGTGTATATTATTTATATTATGATTGCATATCTTATCCATTCTTTCCTCACTACACAACATAGTAAGTGCCAAATAAGTTTTGCAAACTGAATACATTCAACCTGTTTGATTTACATTTTGCTCTAAAGAACAACTTTTTTTAAAGTTTATGATTTAATAACGAGTTAAAATTTTTATATAAGGAGTTATGTAAAATCGATGACTATACAATATAGTGGCCTAAGAAAGATGAAAAATGCAAATCTTAAGCAAAATTCTTTTTTTTTTTTCTTTTTCCTTTAAACTAGGTTACTGAGTCACCAGCACAACCTGGTGGTAGTTTAAGTGAACTGCTTGGCTCAGTAATTAAAGTTTCCCTTGTGAGTTATGCTCTCCATTCTTGAATTGACCTGGCTTGCTTACTTATTTATTGTTGTATTTAAAAATCACATTAAGAATTTTATAACTAGAGTAATTAAAATTTACAAGACAACTTTTTTTTTTAAAGATTTTATTTTTTTCCTTTTTCTCCCCAAAGCCCCCCAGTACATAGTTGTATATTCGTTGTGGGTCCTTCTAGTTGTGGCATGTGGGACGCCGCCTCAGCGTGGCTTGACGAGCAGTGCCATGTCCGCGCCCAGGATTCGAACCAACGAAACACTGGGCCGCCTGCAGCGGAGCGCGCGAACTTAACCACTCGGCCACGGGGCCAGTCCCTACAAGACAGCTTTTTGTGAAACAAATATAGGTATTTCAAAATGCTGTATGTACTGGTCCTTTACTAGCAACGTGATTGCAAGATTTCTCTCCCCTCAAAGTTAGTTAATTTCCAGAGGGCAAGAGTGTCATGTAGTTTTGCATTATAATCCTTCTCTCTCATAGGAACTTAATATTTTGTGGAATTAAAAACAATTATTGTTTTACTTATTTGCAATTTTAAAGGGGTTTGTGGGTTTTCCAGGTGATTGATATCCGCTCAATAGAGTCTGGGAAAAGTATTTTTGTCAGATCCATGATATCTATAATCTGAGGAGCTGGAGATGGCCCTTCCTCCAAGTGGCCATGGCTGGAAATATCTACGCAGAAGCAGAATGATAATCTGCCAGAGCTATCTTAAAAGGTTTTTCACCAGGGATGGGGGTGGTTGCACTAGACTTGTCATTCTAAGATTTTAACACCACTAATGATTCATTAAAATAGATTTTTGTCCACTTGTGCTTTCACCAGCTAATGCAAGAATTCAACTCCTGTGAAATTCCCTTAAGAATTTCCAGGAGTCTCCAGAAGGATCTGCTTGTGCTCAGGAACCAGTCACCTCACGGGCAGCACGCTATCTGTCCAGGCCTCCGCTGACCCTCTCCTGCAACTGCCCCTCCTTCACAATCAGAGGATGTACTGCTCAGCGAGGAAGAGAATGGCTGCTTTTGCTCCCGACTTTCTGTCAGATTTGCATGCTGCCCTCTGTTACCAGAGTTCAGAGAACAGTCCATAGTACAGACACATTTTCTGAGGCTCTGTTACCAGATAGGACACAGAATTCCATTTCCTTTGTCTTTCATTTCCCACCTCCCACACACATCTGCTGCTTTCTGGATGCTGGCCACTTTCATTGCTTTTTGTCTTTTTCACATATCCACATAAGAAACATTTAACCGAGCCCCTAAGAGGTACTGGGCCCTGTATCTGGCACTGGGGATATAGCCCCGACCTATGCAGATACGGTCCCAGTTCTTATGGAGCATCTATCCCAACAAATAAATATGGATGCAAAACAGATCATCTCACCATGAATTTTTTTTTTTCTTAGGAATATTAGCCCTGAGCTAACTGCTGCCAATCCTCCTCTTTTCGCCGAGGAAGACTGGCCCTGGGCTAACATCCACGCCCATCTTCCTCTACTTTCTATGTGGGACGCCTACCACAGCATGCCTTGCCAAGTAGTGCCATGTCTGCACTCAGGATCCGAACTGGTGAACCCGGGCCGCCAAAGCAGAACATGCTCACTTAACCGCTGTGCCACTGGCTGGCCCCTCACCGTGAATTAATGGAGCCTACCACTTCATCAGACATTAAGAATCTCCCTGGCTTATCTGGACTTCTGTTAAATAAGTATTGATTTTACCAGCTTTGGTAAATAAGACAATCTTTAATGAGTTTTAGATGAAATTGTAGGCTCAATCTAAAAAACAACAGCAACAATAATAAAAGTCCAAGTGAATCATAGATTAAAAACATATTTTGCATATCATGTTAAAAATATGTGTGTATAATTGTTTCCAAGTTCCATATATATAGATATATATAATATGTAGTATTTCGAAGTTCTGTATATGTGTGTGTATATATATATAAATAATACACACACACACATATATATATTTTTCTTATATAGATTATGGAGTTCCTAGACCCTTAGGGAGCCCAGAAACTGAGCATTTTGAAGCGTTGGTCTTCTTTTTTTCCTTTATGCTCAGGATTGTACGAAGCTTTTGTTGCTATAAAGCTGGCAGAGGTCTCAATCAAATGAATGTTCGCTGGAAAGAAAGAGTGTGAATGCTTTTGGGAATGGCGAGGATTGAAGAGAGGTTTCTGGAAGGGTAGTTCAAGATACCTTCCAAATGTAAGATAATTTAAAAAGATATCTGAAGCAGAAATAGTGAAAGAGGGTAGGGAAGATAGATGTATTTAGGCTTTGTTGGGCATGGGAAACCTCATACATTTAAGGAGAATGAGTTAGACAAATGCATAGGGATTAGGGATATATGGTCAAGAATTGGTTCTGAATATTGAGTCTAAGTTGCTTGAGTGTAAGTTTGTTTTCATCAATCTAAAGTGATGTGGGGCAAAACAAGCATTTAACACACACACTTCTAGTGGGCCCATTTTAAATGTTGGGAATCCCTTGGTATGTTGGGTGGCTCTATTATTGGGAGAAATTTATATAGTAAGGAGTATATGCACATAGGATGCCCCATAGCATTATGTATTAGAGACACACCAAAGTTTAAGAAACCTGTTCTAGTATGTAAAGTGTTGATTACATTGAAACTATTCATCTAGAATTAAATTCAAAATAAGAAATCACCCTAAATGGGTAAATCTTAAGATTTCAGTTTCAAGGAGAATATAATTACAAAAAACTCCTTAAATGCCTTAACCTCTCTGTTTCAGAGATAAAAGCCTACATTCTTTATCTTTCTTCGAAATTAAACTTTTGCTTTTAATTGTAGATTCACATGCAATTGTAAGAAATAATGCAGAAACATCCCATGTATCCTCTTCAGCTTTCCCCATTGGTAACATCTTGAGACCATAGTATAATATCACAACCAGGATATTGACACTGATACAATCCATTGATTTTATTCAGATTTTCCCAGTTTTACTCATTTGTGTATGTGTGTGTATTTAGTTCTATACAATTTTATCTCCTGTATAGGTTTATTTATTCACCATTGCAGTCAATATACAGGACAGTTTGATTACAGTAAAGATCCCTCGTGTTGTCTTTCTATAATCACATCCATCTCCATCCTTAAACTTCATTCCCATCCTTAAACTCTGACAGCCACAAATGTGCTCTCTGTCTTTATAATTATTTCATTACATTAATATTCTATAAATTGAATGACAGAGTATATACCATTTGAGGACTGGCTTTTTTAACTCAGCATAATTTTGATATTTATCTGGGTTGTTCATGTATCAATGGTTCATTCTTCTTTATTGCTAAATAGTATTTGATGGTATGGATAGATGTATACAGTTTGCTTAACCTTTCATCTATTGAAGGATACATGGGTTGATTTCAGTTTTTGACTATAATAAGTAGAGTTGCTATGAACATTTGTGTATAAGTTTTCCTTGATCTGGGATATATGCCCAAGAGTGCAATTGCTGGGTAATCACGTGCTTAGTTTTATAAGGAACTACCAAACTGTTTTCCAGGGTAATTGTAACATTTAACATTCCCACTAGCACTTTATGAGTGATCCAATTTTTCTACATCATGACCAGCATTTGGCGTTGTCATTATTTTTTATTTTAGCCATTCTGATAGATTTATAGTAATATTTTATAGTGGTTTTGAATGTTTACCTAATGATGTTGGACATCTTTTCATGTCCTTATCTGCCACCAGTGTGTCTTCTTCAGTGAAATGTCTTTTTCTGATTTTCTAATTGTATTTTTTTTTTTTACTGTAGAGTTTTGAGAATTCTTTATATATTCTTTATACAAGCCCTTTGTCAGCTGTATGGTTGCAGATATTTTCCTCCTTGTCTGTAGGTTGTCTTTTTATTAACTTAGGGGTCTTTGACAGAGCCAAAACATTTAATTTTGGTGAGGTTAAATTTACAAATTTTTCCTTTTAGGGATTATGCTTTCGGCATCATGTCTTAAAATTATGTTTGCCTAAACCTATGCCTAATCTTAAAAATCTATGCCTGAATCCTGAAGATTTTCTCAAAATCTGTGTTCTTTTGAACAAATAAAGGGGTTTAACACCATTGGGCTTTTGTTTTGACCTCCAACTCTGTCTATCATACTTAGAAAAGAAGGTTTTAGAAACAGGGTCTAGAAGATCAGAATTTTCTCCCTGGCAGGTTTTATTGATGATCTCAGCTAAGTTTAACTCTTTGTCTTCTATGGTTATGAGGAGTCTCTGTGAGTCAGGATAAATTCACGTGAACTCCAAAGGGAAAATGAGCATAGTCATTAGCTTTCACAATGAAATCAGTCATTTGGAGGTTTTCCTTTACTAATTATAACTGTAATCCTGATGATATTTGGAAAAGATTAGGTATTACAAAAAATTCTCTCCAGGGGACCAGCCAGATGCCACAGCGGTTAAGATTGCACGTTCCACTTCTTGGTGGCCCGGGGTTTGCCGGTTCAGATCCTGGCTGCGGACATGGCACTGCTTGGCAAAAGCCATGCTGTGGTAGGCGTCCCACGTGTAAAAGTAGAGGAAGATGGACATGGATGTTAGCTCAGGGCCAGTCTTCCTCAGCAAAAAGAGGAGTATTGGCGGTAGTTAGCTCAGGGCTAACTTTCCTCAAAAAGAAAAAAAATTGTCTCCATTAAAAAGGAACAGTATTAATCATAAACGAAAAATGATCATTTTCCTCTGCGTGAATCCAGATGCATAGCTGCACACATCACTTCCTTTATGGGTTGATTTTTCTTAATCATTTTTACTATCTTCTGTTTGATATTTCATTAAAAATTTAGGGAAATAGGAAATTTCTCCCCCAAGACATAGCTACAATTACTTATCATAATGGGAGTTTCATGAATGTAAGGAATTCTGTTTTGTCCTCTATTATATCCCAAGCGTAGCACCTACTATGATAGGTGTTCAAAAAGTGTTTTTGGAATGACTGAATGAACGAACCAGTGGATATTACCACTAACTGTTTCTTTACGCAATTTAAGAGAGTCATCACTGCAATAAAAATCAGAACAGCGAATTCGCTTAGCATTTTATTTCTAAATGATAGAGCCATGGAGAACACAACAAGAATTTCTCAGGCTGGTTACCTTAGAGAGGAAGGAGTCTCTCCACGCCTCCTCAGTTATACACAGTCTCAAGTTCTGAGGTTTGTGTTCTGCAGGTTCATCCATACCATTGGATATAAATATAATATCCAATAAATAACCAAGATGGGCAATATGGATACCTATGCCCATCACTCAGGGACATTAGCTTGCATTCTTAAGTTCAATATTTGGTGGGCATATGCTAAATCTCTGGGAACTTGCATCTTTTTGGCCTTTTGGAATTTACCCTAGCTTCTTCTATTGGTGCCCAGCCTTAGTTTCGGATACCTAATTACATTCCAGCCTCTGCTGAGACTGACTAGATCCTCATCCTAAATCCTAGGCCACACCTTACATATCTCCCAGAATTTACTGCTATTAATATTTTGCTGGATTTCCTTACAATCCTAATTTGTAATTGCCATACACATTCCATTGTAGTCTTATGCTCTTCCAGGAATGCATCATGCTCTGTCGCCTTTGGCCCTTTTCTCATGCTGTTGCTTCTAAAACATTCTCTTCCCTGTCATGCTTTCAACTTCCCATCTGACAATACACACTTTACCTTTTGTTAAGTTGTCATTTCCTTCTTCTGTTCTCTCTTTAAACATTACTTTCTCTATTAAGTCTCTAAGCCTCTTAAACCAATCTTACATGCTTGGGTACCAATACACCTGTTATCCTCACTGTGAGAACAAAACTGCTTGTCCGACTCCACCATATACTTTAAGCTCTTCCAGGACAAGGGCCACGTTTAACTTGTCATTGTATCAATGATGTGTTTGTTACACAGGCAGTAGGTGTCTAACCTTGGATCTACACAGGAAAGACGTGTAGAGCTGAGAGACAGTGAGCATTATCTAGCACATTCTGTCTTCCCTATTAATTCTCTTCAGTTCTTTTTTTTTTTTTTTGGTGAGGAAGATTGGCCCTGAGCTAATATTCTTGTCAATCTTCCTCTTTGCTTGAGGAAGATTGTCCCTACACTAACGTCTGTGCCAATCTTCCTCTATTTTGTATGTGGGAGGCCGTCAAAGCGTGGCTTAATGAGCAGTGTCTAGGTCTGTACCCAGGAACCAAACCAGTGAACCCTGGGCTGCCAAAGTGGAGTCTGCAAACTTAACCACTACACCACTAGGCCAGCCCCTTTTCAGCTCTACTTTTAATCCTGAATAAATATTGTGGGTTCTAGAGTCCATGGTGAGTAAAATTAACATTATGTTGAATTTAGCTGGGCACCAATGTGCCAAGGTATTATCATCAAATATCCTAGTGTGATTTGAACGTAGCCAAAATTAGGCAATTCAGGTGATGTAAGTCTTTTGATCCTGTATTCCCCATATTTTTTAACAGAAGCAAAATTCGCATGTAATTTATCTCTCATAGTTTTCAGCAGCAAAATCTCAAAATTGTAGCAGATGAGGTTGATGTTACATGAAAGAGGACTCAATATTAGGAAAGCTGATGATATTGCTTTTCAGAGTAGGAAGCTAGAATTTTATGTTTTGATAAGTGAGGTACAGAGACTGTTACAAAAACTGTTACTTTCAATTATTAATTATGAATCAAAACACCCTAAAACCTTTTTTTTTTCCCAATGTTTAACTTTTCACATATATATCTTCTTCCAGTTAGTCCATGATTTGGCTTATATTGATGCAAGGGAAAAAGACTGTATCAGGATTTATATTTACAAATGATAGAAAGTGACCCTAGGAGTTTAGAGAAAGAATATTGGAGATGCAGAGACTTGGTGTAAGGTTGTAAAACCATACTTGGAGAACAGACAGAACCAAGGCAATTCCAGAGGCCAAGAGCAGGGTGTATTTCAGCAGGAACAGTCTGGCCAAACCGCTGCTCCATACAGCTAACACAGCTCCTGGACACTGCTATAGGCACACAAATGGTTCCCAGCTGTCCCACTGTGCTTCCATCGCTTGCATATATACGAATTTTATTATATATGAATAAAACATCACTGAAAGCATTGATAGTAACTGATAGTACTGGGTCCCTCCTGGAAGAACAACTGGGTGGCTGGGGGACAGGAATATAAGGGAAACTTTTCACTGTATATTCTTTATGTACCTTTTGAATTTTGAACTATGTGAATGCATTATGGACTCAAAGACTAAATAATTAAAAAGAACCCCAATACCAAGAAGTGGTATTTCTCTAATATCATGAGTTATTAATTCTACATTATACACATTCTACAATTCTACATATACACATAAGAAAGGAGAAAAATCTAGGTAGAGGTGTGATGGTGGTAAGAGAATGTGGTAAAAGGAAACTTTCCAGAGGAAACCGCATCCTAAGAAGAAATAGCAGTGAAAGGTCTAAGAGGCAAGAGAGAGCACAGCATCAGGAACAGTGCCTTCATAAGAAGAAATCTTTAGTGCCAGGGGAAAATGCCCCTGACAGCAAGTGATCATAAAACCAAGTGAAAGAGCAAAGCAAACAATCAACAAAATGAAAAGACAACCTGTAGAATGGGAAAAAGTATTTGTAAACCATGTATCTCATAAGGGGTTAATATCCAAAATATATAAGGAATTCATGTAAATCAATAAGAAAAAAAAACCTGATTAAAAAATGGGCAAATGACCTGAATAGACATTTTTCCAAAGACATACAAATGAACAATAGGTACACGGAAAGGTGCTCAGCATCTCTAACCATCAAGGAAATGCAAATCAAAACCACAATGAGCTATTACCTCACACCTGTAAGGATGGCTATTGTCAAAATGACAAGAGATAACAAGTGTTGGTGAGGATGTGGAGATAAGGGAACACTCTTACACTGTTGGTGGCAATGTAAAATTGGTTCAGTCGCTATAGAAAACAGTATGGAGGTTCCTCAAAAAATTAAAAATAGGGGCTGACCTGGTGGCACAGTGGTTAAGTGCACATGTTCCACTTCTCAGTGGCCCAGGGTTCGCTGGTTCAGATCCCGGGTGCAGACATGGCACTGCTAGGCAAAAGCCATGCTGTGGTAGGAGTTCCATGTATAAAGTAGTGGAAGACGGGCATGGATGTTAGCTCAGGGCTAGTCTTCCTCAGCAAAAAGAGGAGGATTGGCAGTAGTCAGCTCAGGGCTAATCTTCCTCAAAAAAAAAAATTAAAAATAGAACTAACATATGATCCAGCAATTCTATTTCTGGGTATATATCCAAGGAAATGAAATCAGGATCTTGAAGAGATATCTGCACCATATTTATTGCAGCATTATTCAAAATAACTAAGAATAAAATAAAACTGTCCATCAATGGGTGAATGGGTAAAGAAAATGTGTTCTATATATATATATATATATATATATATATATACACAATGGAATATTATTCAGCCATAAAAAGAAGAAAATCCTGCCATATGCAACAACGTGGATGGAACGTGAAGACAGTATGCTAAATGAAATAAGCCAGGCACAGAAAAACAAATACTGTATGATCTCACTTATATGTGGAACCTAAAAAAGTCAAAATCATAGAATCAGAGAGTAGAATGGTGGTTACCAGGGCGTACAGAGTGGAGGAAATGAGGATATATTGGTCAAAGGGTACAAACTTTCAATTATAAGATGAATAAGTTCTGGGGATCTGTACTGGAAATTAGCTGAAAGTAGATTTTAAGTGTTTTTATTCATCACACCCAAAAAAATGTGAGGTAATGGATATGTTAATTAGTTTGATTGTGGTAATCATTTCATAATGTACGTGTATTTCAAATTATCATGGTGCACACCTTAAATACATATAATTTTTTTTGTCAGCTTTATCTCAATAAAGCTAGGGAAAAAAAGTGCATAACTTTATGTGTAATATCACACCAATTTCCCCCTAAATGTACCTGCAGGTGCAACAAGACTTGAAGGTAACACACCAAATCATAAATGATTGTTTTCCCAGTGTAGTATCTGATACCTAGCATTCTACTGGCCTTAGATTTAGGGCAATGCCACTTTCAGTCCTCATGAAGAAACTGAAATGTGGGCAAGCCCCAGTGGCCTATTGATTAAGTTTGGCATGCTCCACTTCAGCAGCCCAGGGTTTGGTTCCCAGGCACAGAGCTACATGACTGGTCTGTCAGTGGCAATGCTGTGGCAGCAGCTCACATACAAAAAGAGGAAGATTGGCAGCAGATGTTAGCTCAGGGTGAATCTTACTCAGGGAAAAAAAGGAAAGAAAGAAACTGAAATGCAACCAGTTCACCATGGTTCAAGCCAGGCATGAGGCTGCAAAATAGGGAGGGATGTCTCTACTGTTTCTGCTGCCACTCTGAGACAAGATTTTATCTACCATGATGAATTTTTGTGTTTTAAAAGTGCCACAGCCACTTTGCATGCTCAGCTAATTTATTTACTTGATTTTATTATATTCTACTGTTGTAGGCTTTAGATTGAATTCTGGAGACAGGTTTTTTAATTTCATATATATAAGTAAATGCAACACAACTCTATTTCTTTTTAGTTTTTGAAGTTAAAATTGCATGTTTTTTTTCTAATTTATGTTGTAACCAAAGCAAACAATTCTTTTGTGTTTCAAAGGAGATTCAAGTTCTTCAGAAAGAACAAGATATTTTGCAAATAGGAGTGCTATTTACTCAGAAACATTGTCAGTTTTAAAGATAAATGTGTTATACTAGAAAAAATGACATTTATTTCTATATCAAACCAGTGTCTTTTCAGTATTGAAGATTTATAGCTATGAATTTAAAGAAAGCTCTTTTTATGAAAATCATGAAAGTTTTTACTAACAAACTTTTAATTTGTTTTATAATAAAATTTATATCAAACAAATTCAAGATATAAATTTCATGAGTATTTATTTTGCCAGATTCTAGTCTAAGCATGTGTAGGGGAAAGAAGGAAGAAGTGAACACCAGATGGTAAAATTCTGCTTGATTAGACAGAAATCTAAGCAAAATTATGATAGTCTGATATACACATAAATATATTATACATATATATTATAGATCATATCCCCAATGCTATTATAAAAGTCAGATTAAATTAATTTAAATTAATTAGGTTAATTTCTCTCAGTTCCTAACTGGTATTAGCATGTTCCACACTTATTCTTATAAGCTAATGTGTGTGATTCCTTTTGCCTAAGCATAAATATCTCACAGATACCACTGAGCCTCTGTTGAGCTTTCCATAGTCCCTGATGCAGCACCTAAGACAGTGTCTTCCTTTGATCCCATTGAGAATCATCAAAGGAAAGAAATTAGCATTGTGTCTCTGTATATGCATAAAACAAGAAATTTGGTAGAGCTCTATTTTTGATATTTTGCATTATGAAAACACTAGGTTTTTATTATATTTACAAATGTAAAATATCATAATAATTAGTTATCTCACTTTTAAAATGTCCATGGTGATTCTGTCGTGCATCATCAATATTATACTATATTATACCTATTATTATAAGAAGCCAGATTAAAGATTTCTAGAAGCATAAGCATTTCTATAGTTTGGTGGAAAACCTTAAGGGGCCATGCTTTCACTGCAGGGATTTTTGGCTAAGAGTGTAATTCTTACTCTCACTTTCAAGCTGATTCCAAAATAATTTTTCAGATTTTTTCTCCTTTTTCTAACACTTCCTGTTTTTTTCAATTCCATCCTGAGAAGCGAAATGATAATGTGGAAAGGACACAGGGTTTGAAGTTAGATGGCTTGGGTATAAATCTGGGCTCTGCTGTGAACTACTTGTGTGACCTTGAGCTGAATCTCAGTTTCTCCATCTATAAAACAGGGCATTGAGACTTACATTATGATACATTTAAAAAGTAACAGCTCCTGGTAAGAACTCAACAAATGTTAATTCTATCTTATCTAGAGAGAAAATTTAAAATTGAAAGCATAAAGCCCTTCAGGGAAAAATTCTGCCCATTCTTGTTTTTATGTCTTGAACAGAAGCTTCCAACCTATGCAAAGGGGAATTCTTTTTGTACACTTGGGCATAGAAGCCTCTTGTTGAATTTGACACTTTATTTTGAAACCAAGGACACTCACTAAGCTGTGAATTTTATTTGATTTACTTACAGATCTCAAGATTTTTCAAGAATTATAAAAACACTAGGAGAAAAAAGCTGATCAGCAGACAGGACAGTGGCAATCTTCTTTCCTTCTATTACATCAGACCATTTGCTCAATGCTTTGAAACATAGCCATGCTTCTCAAGAAATGTCTGTAATTTTTATCTCCAGTGAGTTCAAAGAAGATGGGCAGATTGGTGACCCTCACTCATTCTTACCCATCCTCAGGAATGAAATAAAAATAAAAAACCAAAAGCTCACCAAGTTACCTTTCCCCATCTGTGAGTTAAGAAACCATGTACAGAAATCATGACTAAAAGAACTCTGAAAATCTGCGAAGCTTTTAACTTTATAGCCTAATCTCTTATAATACAGTAGACATTGCTAAAATGCTTTAAAAAGAAAAGGCTATATATAATTGTTTTTAGGGAAAACAAAGAGGAGTGACTTCATCAGACAGTGTTTCACTATAATGTTTGCTTATGTATGAAAAATACATGGAAAGGGGCAAGTGAGAGGTGGTCTAAAAAGGAAAAGAAATGGGGTTGAATTTCAGGACCATACTGTTAAGAATAAAGCTCAGTTAAGTGAGTAAGTATGGAACTGAGAATAATCACGAGATTCAATAACATGTTAGCATGTTTAAATGACATGCTTGAGGAAAAAAAGTAGTTAAAGCAAAAATCTTGTTCTGAAGAAAATTATGGGGAAACACATACATATACAAGCACACACACACACACCAACAACCCAATAACATTGGTTCTGCTTAGTTTGCAATTCTCTTCAGGGTTTTCTCCAGAGCAAGTTTGACATCCTTGTTCCTTAGACTATAGATGAGGGGGTTCAACATGGGCACTACATTGGTATAAAATACTGAGAGGAACTTCCCCTGGTCTTCAGAACCAGAAGAAGATGTCTTCAGATGTGTGAATAAGCCGGAACCATAGAATAAGGCTATAGTAATTATGTGGGAGCTACAAGTGCTGAAGGCTTTGGACAAACCCTGAGCTGATGAGATCTGGAGGATACTGGAAAGGATCAAAGCATAAGAAATGAAAATAATGAAGCTGGATATTATTACAACTGTGCTCACAATAATGGAATCCACCAATTCATTGGCATAGGTGCTGCTGCAGGAGAGCTGGAGGAGGGGGAAGATGTCACACATGTAATGATTAATGATGTTGGAACCACAAAAAGACAATCTGACCATGTCCCCTGTGTGGAGCATGGCACCAGCAAACCCCATTACATATGAACCAAACATCAGCAGAGAACAGATCTGAGGGCACATGTTGGCTGTGTACAGCAGGGGCTTACAGATGGCTACAAAGCGATCATAGGCCATGGCTGTCAACACATAGCACTCAGAATGGACAAAGAAACAGAAAAAAAACAGCTGAGTCATACATCCTTCAAAAGAGATGATATTCTTCTCCAACACAAAACTCATCAGCATTTTAGGAGTAATGACCAGAGAGTGAAAGAGATCTATGAAGGATAGGTTGAAGATGAAAAAGTACATGGGAGTATGAAGGTGAGGATTCAGGCATATTAGATTAATTAAGCTCAAATTCCCTACCACAGTGACCATATAGTTTAATAAGAAGAGAAAGAAGAAGGGTAATTGGAATTGAGGTTGATCTGTAAATCCTACCAGGATGAACTCAGTTACTGAAGAGTCATTTTCCATAGCCATTATCTGCAAGGATGTGATCTGTGAGGAAATGAAAGAAGAATGTCACATTAGGAAGAGACTCAGATCCTTTGTTTCCAGAGTGAGGACTTGTTCTACTGGGCTCAAATGTGACTGCTGGGACAGCACTCTGAAGGAAGAGCCAGAGCAACAACTCCCTATCTTTTAACTTTCTTCTTTCATTTGTCCTTTCTTTCCATTTTGCTTATTTTTGATTGTTTGTTTATTTTTTGGTTTGTGAGGAAGATTCGCTCTGAGCTAACATCTGGGTCAATCTTCTTCCTCCTTATATGTGGGATGCCTCCATAGCATGGCCGATGAGTGAAGTAGGTCCAGACCCAGGATCCAAACCCACAAACCTGCATGTCAAAGCAGAGCGCGTGGAACTTGAACCACTCGTCCATAGGGCCGGCCTCTTCCTTCTATATTTTAAAATCTCAACTGCAACTCCTCACCTACCCTGGGCTGACACAACCCAGAATAAAGTCTTTTCATATGGTCACCAGAAGTGATGTCCACATTTGAAAGATAAGGAAACAGTATTTTGAAAAGATGCATAGACTTGCCAAGGTCATACAGCAAAAGAGCAAAGGAGACAAGAGTAGTACTCAGGACCACTTTATAAGGAAATTTGTGAAGCTCTGAAATAGTGATGTCGGTGTGGTCCCCATTGCACCCATTGCTCAACCCATTCTCTGCTTCTTACTTTTCAGAAACTCAGTACCTGGCTTAGTGAAAGGGCCGAGAGTGTCCCCTACTGTCCTGTATTCCTCCTATCCATTATCTTCATCCAATCTTACTTCAAAATCACAAGGAATTGTTGAGGAAGGACAGATAGCCTCCCCACACCTCACCACTGCTGTAGCTATGGGATCGAAAACATCACAAAATAGAAGACTCAGCTGCCCAACTTCCTTCTGGAGACCTCTCTATTACCAAACCTTAAGTGTTCTTTTCCCTTCACTGTCCTGAAGGAGAAAAAGGTTCAGGCAATGGAGGATGCAACATCGCTTCTGTTTGTGGATTTGCATGTCTTCAGGGCAAAGCAAATGCATTGACTTTACATCTTCAAATCACCAGCTGGCTAACATTGTGAATTTGTCTTATTCTCTGCGGATCTCAGCAACTTGTTTGGAAACTTGGAAAACGTGTCTCATTTAGGATGAAAGTTTGATAAGGCTCCTGAGGGAAGAAATTATTGAGCCTGTGTTTACATCCTCTGTCAAGGAATTAACCTTGGTTCCTATGGGATTCAATGCTCTTATCCAAGTATCAGCTCATATTAAGAATTTCAAATTCTCTGGACAGGGAGTGAGTAGCCTCCTTTTTGTTCCTAGTCACCCTCTAGAGCTCATGCTTAATTCTAAAAGAAGGGTGCTCAGGGATAGAGTCATTTGCCATTTACAATATTTTTTTACATTTTTCTGTGATTAATAGAGTAGATGTCATAGCTTTAATTACTATCCATCTTTTGTTGTCTTTCATATCTATAGAGAAGTATAACAGGCACATGTTAAGAGAATGGGCTCTGGAGTCAGATTGATTAAGCTTGAATTCAAATTCCTCCACTTACTGTATGTGTGCTCTTGGACAAGCTGCTTAATCTCTCTGAGCCTTTTTGCCTCATCTACATTATGAGTTTAACAGTAATTCCTACTTCCTAAGATTGCTTTGAGGATTAAATGCCTTATAAACTCTAAGGCACTTAGAGCATTGCTTGGCATATGGTAAGTGCTAAATCAGTATTAGGTTTCCTTCGTCTTTATCGTAATCTACATCTAGCCTGGGCCTACTCCCTTAGTCCACAATTCTATATCCAACTGTCTACTAGATATCCACACTCAAACTGAATTCAGCATCTCCTTGTGGTCCAAGAACTGTTTCTCCTTTCATCATCCTTTTCTAAGTTCAACGCAACATCTTCTACCTAGTTAGCTAATCCAGAAACAGGTTGTCATTCTGGACTCCTCCTTCTCACTAACCATTAGCATCTGATCTTCAAAGTTTACATTGCTCTTCTTTCCTTAAAATTCCTGGTTTCTGACCCTTCCTCTTCATTTGATAAAGCTCTTTTACCTCTCTTACTATGTCGCAAATACCATCATGTGTTCCTTACCGACACAGGCATGTTCTGAGAAATGCATCATTAGATGATTTTGTCATTGTGCGAACACCATAGAGTGAACTTACACAAACCTAGTTGGTATAGCCTACTACACACCCAGGCTATATGGTAGTAATCCTATGGGACTGTATATGCAATCTGTCATTGACTGAAATGTTATGCGGTGCATGACTGTCTTCTAAAAGTTTCCTTAACCTGAGTTCTACTGTTACCTGTTATAGTGGCTTTTTATTGATGTGTAACAGATTGCCTTAAACTTAAAAGAACTTACAAGAACACCCACTTGTTAGTCATAGTTCTGTAAATTAGAAGTCTGGTATGTAATGGCCCGGCTGGATTCTCTGCCCAGGTCAAAATCAGGGTGTAGGCAGGGCTGCATTTCCTTCCGGAGGCTCTGGGGAAGAATCTGCTTCCAAGCTCATTCAGTTGTTAGTAGAATTCAGTTCCTTGCAATTGTAGAACTGAGATCTCCATTTCCTTGCTAGCTGTCAACTAGGAATCACTCTCAGCTTCTAGAGGCTGCCTGCATTCCTCATCAAGTTGCCCACTTGTTTTCAACTCAGCAATAAATAACACGCTGAATTATTTTTGTGCTTTGAATTCCTTGACTTTCCCTTCTGCCACTAGCTTGAGAAAAAACTCTCTGCTTTTAAAATATTCGTGTGACTAGGTTAGGCCTGCTTTGCCAATCTCCCTAATTTAAGGTCAACTGTACCATATAACAGCATAATCACTAGAGCAGTATCTCATTATATTTACTGGTTCCACCCACACTCAAAGAAGAGGAGATTATACAAGGGAGAAAGTCATTGGGGAGCTTGTTTTTACTTTTCATTGTAGGTGAGACTAACTCGATTCAAACAAAAAAGTCTGGAAATGTATTCTTCACACATTTTGTATAGAATTAGCTATATAAAATGCAACATTCCCTCGCTTAAAACTCTTCAGCTTCTCTCTCAACACAAGTGTAAACCCCTCAGCCTGCCACAGAAAGCCTTCTAGGGTCTGCTCCCCGATTTTTATGTTCACAGCCTTTTACCTCCCATGCCTCCACTCCTTGAATTTCACTTTCTAGTATTGAAGAGCTTGAAGTTCCTCTCACACATTCTGATGATTTCTTGGCTACATGTTTTTTCATCTTCCTGAAATGCCTTCTCCCTTATTGTTCACTTGGATACCCTTACTGATACTCAAAGAGTCAGTTCTGTCCTCATTTCTGATAGAATATCTGTTCTGATCTCTTCTCCTGTCCCCACTCCCAGCACCTGAAGTCCCATGTCTGTATGCTGCTGTGGCATCTTGTGCATGCTCCTATTTATACACAATGTGTGTACCTTCATTACCTTTAGGCTGTAAACTCCTAGAAGGCAAGGATTCAATCTTACTTATTTTTATTCATGCTGCTCTTAATGGATTTTTGCTTTTTTGGTCTTTAACTCCATATTTCCAAATAACATGTAATTGCATCTTGATTTTTCAGTGTTAGGCCTCGTTAGCTGACTTTAAGTTTGAGAAATGAGAATTTAGCCAATATTCATCTTCCATCACCACAAATATACTTCCTAATCCTGCCAATACAATTTATTTTTTAGTAACATCAATATTCAGTGGTTTACATGATTATGAAGATGTAAATGCTTTGCACATCTAAGTAGTAAAACATGCTGATTACTTTTTCTTCACAACGTTTGTTCTTTCTAGAGTAAATAATGGTCTTGGTTTTTTGTTTGTTCAATTTCGTGTACACTTATAATTAATTCATCTCAACACTCTCCCCTAGTTCTTTAAATCATCTTTCTATACTTACACACCCTTTAAATGTTCAAATTCAAATGTAAAATAATGAAAATACAATAAAAGTTCCTATCTAACTAACAGAAAACCCAAAGTATGTTTTTCTAAATGGTAGGCAGCTCCCTAAAATTAATAAACTTAGACCCAAGATCCTTCCTTCTTGTAGCTCTTGTCATCTTTAACACATGCTCTTTTACAACAAGTTGGCCAAAGGGGAAATATGAGAGATTATGAAAATGAAGTTTTTGTGGGTTTGGAACTGACACACTTAACTTTGCTTGTATTCCTTTCACTAGAACTCAGGCAACTGGCTGTATGTAACTGAAAGTTATGCTGGGAAATGAGTTCTAAAATGATTTTGTTGAACAGCTAGCCTATCCACATTTTGTATGTCTTGACCACATCTTGTATGCCTGAAAGTGTCTTTATTTTAAACTTATATTTAAATGATATGATAGCATTCAGTATGTGAACTTCTGATTATTTCTGTTGTTTTCAGTATAGTACTAGCACACTCTATTGCCTTCCTTCCAGAGAGCCTCCATTTTACATTCTCTACAGAATAACTTCCAGTCTTCTGCTGGGATTCAGGAGGATCATTCACCTTGATGCACTGAGTGGAAGAGAGACTCTGGGAATCTATTTCTTTGACAGACTTTCAAGTAGCCCTCCTGTTTTGTTTTGTTTTTTGAGGAAGATTAGCCCTGAGCTAACATCTGCTGCCAATCCTCCTCTTTTTGCTGAGGAAGACTGGCCCTGAGCTAACATCTGTGCCCATCTTCCTCAAGTCTATGTGTGGGACACCTACGACAGGATGGTTTGCCAAGCAGTGCCATGCTCACACCCAGGATCTGAACCGGCAAACTCCGGGCCACCAAAGCGGAACATGTACACTTAACTGCTGCACCACCGGGCCGGCCCTGTAGCTCTCCTGTTTTTATCCTCTTCTTCACCTCTACTCTCAGAGGTGATCTGTGCTAACAAAGTGCTGAGCATATGGGAGATGATATGGTGTGTGATATTTGCTTCTACCACATAGCTTAGAGTTAAGCTTTCTCGGGACTGCTGAGTCAGTTACTGATCATTCCTCTGCTTTCCAGATTTGCAAATTTCTTCCTGCTATTCTTCCCCCTACCGTTCTCCTTCTCCCAGGGAGTTAACGTAACATACCTGTGCTTCTGACTTTTAATGCCTTTATTACCATTTTAGTGGGTGTTCAGAAAGTAAGAGTGGTTAAATGCATGTGCTCAATCTATTATCTCTAGTCAAAAGGCCTATCACTGAACTTCTAAGGTGATATCTAGGAGAACACAAAGTCAGCATGATTTCGTCTCTTGGTAACGAAGCACCCATGTCCTGAGCTGTTATATCCCTACTTAGAGAAGGGAACTGTCCCTGATGTTTAAACTCCACAAACAAGTTATCTGATTATTTTATTACTTTTACTGATTAATTTCATTCAATAAATGTCTCTTTGAGGATTTATTTTATTTTGAGGATGCAAGGCACTATGAACAGGAAAAGGAATAAGATGTGGATCCTGCCCCTTGGCGCTCTCAGTCTAATTAAAGAAGCAACAAAAGAAACTGAAAATTGTGCAATTTATAGATAACTGATGCTAGTCACAATACTAAATTCTTTTATTAACTTGTCATTTATAACACTCATAACTAGCTGAGACAGGTATCTTTGTTTTACATATGAAGAAACCAAAGCCAAGTTTAATGATTTTGCCAAAGTCACAACTAATGAGAGAGCCAGGATTCAGACACAAATCTTTTCTAATGTAAAATTAATTTTTTTTACAATGCTACGTAGAAAAAGGGAGTAGGTGCTACTATAGTAGTTTGTACAAGGTACAATAATGGTATATATTATTAAAAACTTTTCAGTGTAATAAATTACGTTTCATTTGAACTTGAGAGAAAAAAAAGTTCATTTAACTGGAAAGTTCAGGGATGCGTTTTGCTTCAGATTTGACTGGATCCAAAGGGTCAAGGAGGTTGTGTCTCTCTGTTTCATTTTCTTGAATATGCTTGGTTCTAGATGGCTTTATTCTTGGACATAATTTCTACATGTGTAGACAATAGACCCACTGTTTTTCTCACTAATATGTATCTCCAACTTTATTATACTGACTCAAGCCATGAAAAGATCACTTCTTTGCTTGATCTCATCCTAGCTGAAATTTCAAAATGGACCTTACTAAGAGTTGGGGCATAACTCATGGGGAAAATGGCTTACCATGAGACCATATTAAGACTCCTCTGGGACTCTATGGCCCTTCTCCATATACTCAGATCCCATGAGAGAGAGTAGCTCTTATCTGGGTACCTACTTTTGTAACTTCCGGTTGTCAATGTGGCAAGCACTAATTTTATTACCATACACCCAAGATTATCCCAGAGATATTTTGGGCTTTTGGAGTTCAAATGAGGAGGGGGAATGAAGAAGTGGGAAAGAAAAAGACTCAATATCTGCTGCTCAATGCCTGTACTTTTAATTTTAGTTTTCTTCTGAAAGAGATGCATCTTTAAAACGTGACTGATGCAAAGAAAATGAACTCCCCCTCAAATGCATAACTCTGGGTGAGATTTAATAGAACACTCTTCTCAGTTGGGGATTGGAGAAAGCCAACCCTTGTGAAGGATCTCACTCCTTACTTGATTTGCCTATATTTCTTCTTTCCCTTGTTGCAGTCTTTAAGGTTTTACTTTTAAACCATTAAAATACAAATTTTATATTATTATTTGATCTCTCTGGTTATTAGTGTCTATTATTTCTTTACTCTACACGTGGTACTTTCAGAATTTTAATTTTTTCCTTCTCTTGAGGTACCAAGAAGTTCCATTTCAAATTGCATAACCTTTTCATTCCCTTCTTGTATATCTTGCTCTGATCAATCAAGACACATTTTCCTTTTTCATATTTAGTGTGAACTTACTCTTTCTGCCTATGGTTTTAGATCAAATTAGATCCATCGCAAATGCCCTTCTTCCCTCTTCTCCACAGCATTTTCCCACCTGTCCTGCTCACTGCAAAAGCTTGAAGCAGAGCAGGAGTGACAGAGAATGCTCCCTGAGATTTAGAGGTTTTTTCTTTCTTAATTTATAGTTATTTTGAACTTTGGGCATTTTATGTCTTTAGATTATGCTGTGGATATTGTTTCTATGGAGTTTTATTAGTTCTTATTATTCTATATTGCATTTACCAGAAATACTTGGAGGCAAAGATCTAGGTAGCTGCCATTTTCTTTGGTTTCCTAGAAGTCTTCTCAGAAATATTATTTTTGAAATATCTGTATATTTTAAAGAGCTATATTGCATTGATTTAGAGATGGTTCACTTTCAACTCAGAAATACTTTTTTGGTTTTAATTTTGTTAAAAACACCACTGTTCATCATTTAAACTTGTGTTATTTCAGGAAAAGTAAATATTCAAAAGATTATTAGGACTATTACTGGAAATATGGTGGGCTGGCTTATTCAAACCAACAGTCTTGTTGGAAATAACTGTATGGTCATATAAAATATAGATTTTTTTTCTTATTAGAATTGAAAGCTGAAAGAGTATAAAAAGTTACTAGGTCAAAATAGATCACATGAAGAGTCCTATATCTATTAAACAAATTGAATTAGTAAGTAATCCTTTATAAACATACATACACAAACACACACACACACATCTTCAGTCCCCAATGGCTTCACTGGTTTGTTCTATCAAACTTACAAGGAGGAATAATACTTTTTATGCAATTTTTTGCAAATTTACAAATTTTATGCAAATTCTTTCAGAAAACAAAGAGAAAATACTTTCCAAGACATTTTATGAGGCCAGCATAACTGTGATACCCAAATGAGACAAAACATTACAAGAAAAAAAATACACCAATATCTCTGATAAACATACAGGGAAAAATTATTTACAAAATATTAGCTAACCTAATACAGTGTTCTATAAAAAGGATAGTGCATTATGACCAAGTGGGGTTCATCATAGGAAGTCAATGTTGGTTTAGCCTCTGAAAATCATTCAATATAATTCACAACATTAGCAGAATAAAACAGGGAATAATATAATCTGCTAAGTAGATGCTGAAAAAGCATTTGGAAAGACTGAACACCTATTTATCATAAAAATCTCAGAAAAATAGGAACAGAAGAGAGCTTTCTCAATTCAGCAATGAGTGATCATGAAAGATCTACATCTAACATCATAGTTAATATTAATAGTAAAGACTGAATGTTTCCCATGAGATTGGGAATAAGCTAAGATTGTCATCTCTTCTCTATATTTGGTGAAGAGCCTACCTATTGGAAATAAAGAAAATGAAATAAAATGCCAGAAGATTGAAAAACAAGATGATAAATAAGTGCATTATTTATTTCTTTGGTGAGGAAGATTCACTCTGAGCTAACATCCATTGCTAATCTTTTTTTTTTTTTTTTTGCTTTAGGAAGATTATCCCTGAGATAACATCTATGTCAATCTTCCTCTAGTTTGTATGTGGGTAACTGCCACAACATGGCTTGATGAGTGCTGTAGGTCTGTGCCTGGGATCCAAACCCGTGAACATGGATCACCAAAGAAGAGCATGTGGGACTTAACCACTACACTATGGAACCAGCTCCATAACTGCATTACTTATAGAAAATATGATTGTTAATGTAGAAAATTCTAAAAAAAATCCTCAGAGAACAAAAAATACGAGAACAAATAAGTGAATTTAGCAAAGTCTCAGATACAAGGTCAGTAAACATAAATCAATTGTTGTTTTATATATTAGCAATTGAAACTTGGAAAATGAAATTAATAAAAATACCATTTACAATAGTATCCCAAACTAAAATAATTAGGAATAAATTTAAGGAAAGATGTGCAAACCTCTAACTTGGACACTTCAAAACCTTGCTATGAGAAAGAAAAGAAGATTTAAATAAATGAGAGATGCACCATGTTCACGGATTGGAAGAATCAATGTTGTTAACAGGTTCATGTCCCCGAAACTGATCTGCAGATTCAATGCAATCCAAATAAACATAAAGTTTAATGCATTCAAAATTCTGGAAAAAAAATAACTTTAAAACTAGAATTTTACACCCTACCAAACTGCCAATAAAATGGGAAGGTAAAATAAAAGCAACTTCAGACACACAATGTCTATAAAATTTGCATTCTATGTACCCTTTCTAAGGAAATTAATGGAGTATTGCTCCATCAAAATATGGAAAAAACTGACATTGTCAATGGGAGTCAAGGATACATGACAGCTAAATGTAGTGGGGTAGCCTCGATGAGATCCGGGAAGTGAAAAACGACATTAAGAAAATACTAAGAAAATATGAATAAAGCATAGACATTAGTTAAAGATATCATAACAATATTGGTTTATGCATTGTAGCAAATGCACTGTGAGATAATTATAGGGAAACTGAGTGTAGGTATATGGGAACTCTCTGTACTATGTTATCAATTTTTCTATAAATCTAAAACTGTATTAAAAACTAACGTTCATTTTGAAAATCAAGGAGGGAAACCAAGAAACAGTTAGACATAAGGCCCAAAAGTAGGGGACCTAACACAGGTAAGAGATGAAAAGATCCCCAGAAAGATGGTGAAGAGCGATCTCAAGATGTTAGGTTTTCAACAAATAAAGAGAGCATCCTGTCAGCACTGGAGTGGATCATAAGTTTCTTGGAAAAACTTCCTAAAGAAGATGAAATTATAGAATACTAGCTGACGTCATGTATAATATATACATATGTACATACAGCTACAGCTGTTTATACTCAGAGGAGATCTATACAAGTGGTAAATAGGTTGGGGCTAAATCAGGGAAATCTATAGATTATTAAGCAAATGAAAGCACTGAAAATATTCACTTCTCAAGTTCTTCATAAATTAAAGAGCGGAAACACTCCTAAACTCATTTTCTAAGGCCAGCATTACTCTCACATCAATACCAGGTAAAGACACCACAAGAAAAGAGAACTACAGGCCAATCTCTCTGATGAATATAGATGAAAAAATTCATAACCAAATTCCAGCAAATTGAATTCAACAGCACATTAAAAGGATCATGCACCCTAAACAGTGAGATTTATCCATGGGATGCAAGGTTGGTTCAACATACACCAATCAATAAATGTGATACACCAGATTAATAGCACAAAAGATAAAAATCCCATGATCATGTAGTAGATGCAGAAAAACCATTTGACAAACTTTTACATTCCTTCGTGATTAAGAAAGGACAGGGAATGTTTTGCCAAAGGGTATGATGAAAGTTTGGGGGTGATGGAGATGCTCTAGATCTTGATTATCGTGGTAGTTACATGACTACATTATTCTATGAGAGTCATTGAACTGTACTTTTAAAATGAGTGATTTTTGTTGCATCCAAATTATACCACAATAAAATTGATTTTAAAGGGGCCAAAAGGTGGCATAGTGCTTAACTTTGTGTGCAGCTCTTCAGCAGTCTGGGGCTCAATGTGTTCAGATCCTGCGCATGGACCTACACAATACTCATTAAGCCATGCTTTGGTAGCTTCTCACATACAAAACAGAGGAAGATTGGCATGGATGTTAGCTCAGCAACAATCTTCTTCAAGCAAAAAGAGGAAGATTGGCAACAGATGTTAGCTCAGGACCAATCTTTGTCACCAAAAAAAAAAAAAAAGAATTGCTTTAAAGAAAAATTGCAAATGAACCAGTTTCAAGTATGATCTTCTAGCCTCTGCCCTTGAAAAATTTCCATAAACAAAACAAATTTAGTTTTGTATTAAACAACCTAGTAATTTTTAAATTACTACAGAAGGTTGAATAAAAGTGAGTTCTAAAAAAATGGAATGCAATTCAGCAATAAAAGGGGTAAACTATTGATACAGGCAACAACTGGGATGGACTTAAGGGCACCATGCCTAGTGAGAAAAGCCAATTTCCGAGGTTAGATATTGTATAGTTTCATTTGTTGTCTTCCAAATGACCCGACTATACAGATGGAGAACAGGTTTGTGGTTGTCAGAAGACAGTGATGAAGGTGGGAGGGGATAAGTGTGCCTATAAACTGGTAGTATAAGGGAGTCCTTTATAACAGTGGAGCAGTTCTGTATCATGATTGTGGTAGTAGCTGCGTAAATCTATACAGGTTATAAAATCACGTTGATCTACACACACAAAGATGCACATAACAATACAAACAGAGTGTATATAAAACTGTTGAAAGCTGAACAACATCTGTAGTCCTGTAACCTGTTAACATTAGTGCACTAATGTCAATTTTCTGGTTTTGTTATTGTACTACAATTGTTTAAGATGTCACCATGGCAGGAAGCTGGGTGGAGTTCAGGGGACTCTACACATTATTTTTTGCAACTTCCTGTGAATCTATAATAATTTCAAAATAAAAAAATAGTTTTCTTCTCACAAGCATGACCACAAGTTTATATATATCTGGGAATTCTAAAGTCATATTTTCTTAAAGCGGAAGCTTATTAATAGTGATTTGTCCAATAGATTTGATTTTAATCTATTAATAGAAAAGACATATTGAGCCAGAAAACCCAAGATAATTAAACTTTGATGAAATAATGGATCATTCTTATACAGACTTATGATGGTTCAACTTACAATTTTTCAACTTTACAATAATTTGAATGTATAAGTATAAACCATGCTTTGTATTTTGATCTTTTCCTGGGCTAACGATATGTAGTATGATGCTTTCTTCTGACGTTGGGCGTGGCAGCATGCCACAGCTCCCAGTCAACCATGTGATCACCAGGCTAAACAAGTGATACACTTCTGTACCCGTACAATCATTCTGTTTTTCACTTTCACACAGTATTCAATAAATAATATGAGATATTCAATGATTTATTATAACATAGCTTTGTGTTAGATGATTTTTCCCAATTGTAGGCTAATGTAACTGTTCTGAGCAGTTTTAAGGTAGGCTAGGCTAAGCTAAAATGTTTGGTAGGTTAGGAATCTTTTTGACATGATATTTTCAACTTACAATGGGTTTATCAGGATGCAAACTCATCATAAGTTAAAGAAGATCTGTATTATATAACATTTTTTAAACAAAAATCTCTGAAATCAATTAAAATCCTTTTGTTTATCTTTATAAAATTTGCATAAACACTGATTATTTAAAGAGATTCAAATATTTAAAAAGAGCATAATAAATACACTTTACTAAAATGTTCATAAATCTTTATGAACATAAATCTTTAAAACTACCCTGTTACCTAGAATTATAATTAGTGAAATTTTCAATAACATTAATAATTTGCATCTTTATAGGGAACAACAGAGGATCATTTTTCCTATGCCCTGGGGGATATGTAATCCCTGATGGGAAACCAATATTTACTGTCATGGTTAGTAACAGAGTAACAGAGTAAACAGAGACATCAGTTTCTTCCCTGCGGAACTTATCATGGTGGGAAGGTCCTAGGGGAGACCTATGACTGGATTGTTAATCAGGTCCAAAAGAATTATAAGCATTAAGCAAATGCCATGTGCTCTATGACTTGGGGGCTCAGGTGTCAAGTCTGTGGTTTCCCTTTATACTCTTTTAGTAAATTTATAACTACAAGTTTGATGTACAATTCAGAACGACTCCTGAAATATTCAGACTGTGAGATCTATGATTTGACTCTTTTGCTAATAAAAGAAGAAGATTCTCTGACTACATCTCCTCAGCTTTTATATCACAGAAGGCAGTTCTTCTTCAAGGACAGTGGAGGGGAAACACAGGTAAAGGGTCAGTACTGAGTTCTCTCAGTGGAAGGAGAGTGTTAATCAAATTTCTATTTTTCTCTTACTCTCTCTGTTGCTGAAAAATGAGGAAAAGTATTTATATTGAATAATAGGAAACTCAAAAGTATGGAGCTCTGACTACAATGCCTGCATCATTCCCAGCATATCTCTCTGTGCTGGAGTCATCCTCAGTCTGGTAGCAAGATCGCTGTATTAGTAGCAAGTGACACATCCAGAATATTGCAACATTAGAGAAAGAAGATGTTTGTATCTTTCCTAAGAAAAAGTTTTTCATTGAAATGTACTATGCATATAGAAGAATTCATATAAGTATACAGCTTGATAAATTTTCATAAATTAAACTAATTTAATTAGCATTCAAGTTAATTATGTTTCTCTTTCATGCCATCTTACAACACTTGGAAAAGCATATCCACCTTTCCTTATTCATTCTCTGTCCTTCAAAAATGGAACAGGGGAGAAGAATGTGTAGAAACACTGGAGTGTTAATTACAAATCTTAGCCTACCAAGGCTCTGAATACCTGTTATCAATTATTGGCGTCAAAAAATCTTGTAGTAAGGTATCTGAAAACCCCGTAGGCTGCTGGGACTCCCTTGTAAAAAGCAGAATATCAGTATGGTCTCTGCCCTGGAGGAATCCTCTATTTATTGATGGTCATCACAAGGGAACTGAGGTTTCTATTAGGATAGTGGAAACATGAGTAGGAACCAGAAAGTGAAGGACCAGATGAATAGGTGGGAGAGATGGGGATACATTCCCACTACTGAAACTCATCATCAGGTAGGCTTGTTCCTCAGCCACTCCATCCCTCTATCTTCTAGTAAATACAGGAGCAGTTGTTTGTCACATGCAGCTCATGCAATAAAAGACAGAGTGATTTAAATGTTGAGGGGTGTGTGTGGCAGTACATTCAGAGCCCATAAGGCAAAGGAGGACATATTTGATTTCTGCCAGTCTGAGTTCCCTTCTCATAAATGAGAGGTTGTAAGAACAAAGCTGGGTTCTCTATTACTGGAATTTTTTTCTCTTCTCACAGATTTCCAAAGTTGAGAATGCTGGCTAGAAATGACTCCTTAGTGACTGAATTTGTTCTTGCTGGATTAACCGACTGTCCAGAGCTGCAGAAACCCCTCCTTTTCCTGTTTACAGTGATCTACATTGTCACCGTGGTGGGCAACCTTGGCTTGATCATTCTTATTAGTCTAAATTCTCACCTCCACACCCCCATGTACTATTTCCTCTTCAATCTATCTTTCATTGATCTCTGTTACTCTTCTGTTTTCACTCCCAAGATGCTGGTGAACTTTGTGTCAAAGAAGAACATAATATCCTATGTCGGGTGCATGACTCAGCTCTTCTTCTTTCTCTTTTTTGTCATCTCTGAATGCTATATGTTGACCTCAATGGCTTATGATCGCTATGTGGCCATCTGTAATCCATTGCTGTATAAGGTTACCATGTCCCATCAGGTCTCTTCTGTGCTAACTTTTGCTGCATATTTGATGGGATTTGCTGGAGCCACTGCCCACACAGGGTGCATGCTTAGACTAACCTTCTGCGATGTTAATATCATCAACCATTACTTGTGTGACATCCTTCCCCTCCTCCAACTCTCTTGTACCAGTACCTATGTCAATGAGATAGTAGTTCTCATTGTTGTGGGCATTAATATCACAGTACCCAGTTTTACCATACTAATTTCTTACATCTTTATCATCACTAGCATTTTTCATATCAAATCTACTCAAGGAAGATCAAAAGCCTTCAGTACCTGTAGCTCCCACATCGTTGCTCTTTCTCTCTTCTTTGGGTCAGTTGCATTCATGTATCTTAAATATTCTTCTCCTGGATCTATGGAGCAGGGAAAAGTTTCTTCTGTTTTCTATACTAATGTGGGACCCATGCTCAATCCCCTGATCTACAGTTTGAGGAACAAGGATGTCAAAGTTGCACTGAGGAGAGCACTGATTAAAATCCAGAGGAGAAACATGCTCTGATTAGAAGCAGCAATAATGTAAAGACATTCAATTTTTTAATTTAATTTTTATTAGTGTTTTTCAAGATGAGATTTTTCCATGATGATATTGCTTCTACAGATTGTGTTATGTATGGTTTAATAAAATTGTCTTGTTATTTCCCTTGTAGAGGATCTTGTCTCATTTTTTGCCTGCATATCTCTTACACCTCATACCAGTTTACTAAATAACTAAAAACATGTTTATAAAAGGAAGAAATATATGGACCTACTTTTTTTCATATATTTTCATATTCCTTCTGTCCCCTGGGCTATTCTTAATCTGGACAAATATGATGAGTTTCATCAGTCCCAGAGTGTTAAAATTTCATCCTGTTCACCTAAACACAGAAGTGCCAAATACAATAGAAGCATTCTCATTCTTAGAAATATTATTGCCGGTATAGGCAAGAGGATTCAATGATACATCTTCATTATACACTGTGCATATAGCTTAAAATATAGTTTATAGTTAAATCACCCTGATCTTTTCCTTTTTTTCTATTTTTCATACCAACTTTATGCATATTCTGTCCTTTCTTGTTCCCTTTGAGAATGGCACAACCTGTATTACACGCTACCTGTTTTTGAGAGCCTCTATCAAACCCAGCTCTTTTAATATTGAAGAGAATGCATATAAGTCCACATTTTATTGCAAAAAATAACATTAACAGGGGCTGGCCAGTGGCATAATGGTAAGTTCCCGTGCTCTGCTTCTTGTGGCTGGAGTTCGCAGGTTCAGATGCCAGGTGAGGACCTATGCACCTCTCCTTAGGCTGTGCTGTGGTGGCACCCCACATACAAAGTGGAGGAAGATTGGCACGGACATTAGCTTAGGGCCACTCTTCCTCACACACACACACACATAAAATAGCATTACCAGACTATGATTAAAGCCATAATGCATATGTATCTTAGGATCTCAATGAGGGAGCATAACCAGTTTATTATAAATTTTCCATTCATTACTATCTAAAATGATGTTAAATATTTTGGAAAAAAGCATGTAGTTGTTATTGCAGATTTATTATTTATTGCTTAAAGGAAAATACTGCACGTTAAGTTTGGAGAGACATGTTAGAGACTGTTTTACTTATCTAATGAGACTTATCATGAAAAAAGGTGTAGATTAATTATAATAAACTATATCCCTAGCAATATTTTGTGGGCTTATTTAAATTTGTGTCTTAGTCCATTTGGGCTGCTATAGCAAATTACCAGAATTGGGGCTTACAAACAACAGAAACTCATTTCTCACAGTTCTGGAGGCAGGAAGTCCAAGATCAGGGTGTCAGCATAAACGGGTGTGGGTCTTCTTGGTCACACACTTCTCATTATAGCCTCATATGGTGGAAGGGGTCAGTGATCTCTATGGAGCCTCTTTTATAGGGCACTAATCCCATTCATAAGGGTTCCATCCTCATGACTTCAATACCTCTTAAATGGCCCACCCGCTAATATCATCAACTTTGGGAGTTAGGATTTCAAGACTTGATTATAGCATCTTATCTCACCAACAGGAAAATAAACATATTTTGGGCCTGCCCAGTGGCATAGCAGTTAAGTGTACACGTTCTACTTCGGTGGCCGGGGGTTCGCTAGTTTGGATCCTGAGTGCAGACATGGCACCACGTGGCAAGCCATGCTGTGGTAGGCGTCCCACATATAAAGTGGAGGAAGATGGGCACGGATGTTAGCTCAGGTCCAGTCTTCCTCAGGAAAAAGAGAATTGGCAGATGTTAGCTCAGGGATAATCTTCCTCAGGAAAAAAAAAAAGGAAAATAAACATACTTAAAGTAGATGCTAGGTCCCATAATTTCTTTATTTCTCCATTGCTTTTCCCACTTGTATATTTAGAATGTCAGATATATTTGGAAGACAAGAAATATTTGTTGAATTATATTATCTTGTTTGAATAACAACAATAAATTTTATTGTGATTATAATTAGTAAAGTATAATAATAAATAACAACAATAATAAATAAATACTTCAGAAAAACTTTGAGGTACAATTTAATTTTGGGGAGGAGACTGTGGCAGCCATAGACGCGCTGCTCAGCTCCCTTTCAAGAGAACCAGCTATGGGGAGCATCACTGATAAAAGTCTATAGCTGATACTCCTTTGGATCCACCATAGCGTTCAGGCAGAGTCCATGCTTACTCTGAGATGTCCCCAGCCAATTGCTTAGCACGGTGGGTCATACAGGAGCTTTCCAATTTCTATGTAACACGGGTCTCTTCTGATAGGCAGTCTTTGCTTAGGGAATCCTATCGTTCTAAGACTTTTTAGAACCGGACTGTGGTTTGAAATTTTCCTATCCACTCCTTACTTATTTCTCTCTTTTCTTAGGTGTCAGACTTTCATCTGTGTCTGAAGGCCTTTAGAACTGGCTTCTACTCCTGCTTATCCTGCACAGATATTTTCCACAATAAATGTCTTGCAAGTCCAATCATTTCTTGGCATCTGCTTCTTAGGGAACCCGAAATGACAGAGATGACTTCCATAACTGATTTTAAAACTTAGCATAAAGCTCTGATAATCAAGACAGATTGGTTTTGTTATGAAACTAGACAAATAAATCATGGGACAGAAAATAAGGTTCAGAAACAAATCCTCACTCAACAGTCAATTGCTTTTTAACCAAGCAACAAAGTAATTACATAGGAAAAGAAAATCTTTTAAGGAACTGATGCTGGAAATACCAACTATTGAGAAGAAAGAAATTAAACTTTAACTCTACTTCACATCATACACAAAAATTAATTTTAAATGGATCAAAATCATATACGCAAAGCTTAAATATAAGTCTTCTGGAAGAAAACATCAGAAAATATGTTGGTCTAGGCACAAATTTCTTAGACATGTTCTGGAAAGTACTAAATCCCAAAGAAGAAAAAATAAAATAAATTTGATTAAAATTAGAACATCTATTTATCAAAAAAATTCATGGATAAGTCACAGACTTGAAGAGTATTTTAAGTACATATATTTGATAAAAATATTGTATCCAGAATATAAAATAACTTAAAAATTGAAAGATATCTCAATAATAAAAAGACCATATCTTAAATGGGCAAATAATTTGAAAGGCAAATCCCAAAGGAAGGTGTGCAAATGGCCAATAAGAACTTGAAAATGTGCCTAACTTTATATTTTTACGTGACAACTTTTTGCTCTTTCCTCCTTGTAATATCTGTATAACCAATTCTCTGTTTTAAATATCCTCTGTAGAAAGCACATAGTATACCATTTCTTTTTCTTATTAGACCTTGTCTGATCCAGGAAACACATGTTAAGTGAATTTGATGGACCGACTTGCCCACCTCACAAGACATAATCCTGTCTAATCTGCACATGTTAAACTCTGATGAAAATGATTAGACAGAAATAGTCACTTGATTGTAATCTTTTCCACTAAAATTATTTTTAACAATTATTTTTTTATTCCTGGATTTACTGAACTGGTAAGATTAAATCTAGGGATTCTGGTAGTCCTATTTTCACTTCAGGGGTAGAGTTCATCTGCGAATAAAACCAAAGAGAATCAAGCTGTACAAAACGTGGGAAGGGAGACACTCTCATGAATGATCAGTCCTATCCAGCCAAATAAGAAGCCATGTCCATCCTTGGCCCACCAGTTTCACACACGGTTTTGGTGTGGGCTGGTTTATGTAGCCAAGTTTGACTTGGATTCCTGTCACTTAAATTGAAAGAATCCTGAATGTACCCAGTACAAAACTTTGTGTTTTGCAAGATGTAGTGACTAAATAAATCAATTTTAGATACCTAAGTACTAACCTTATTCTTGAGTAGTAACTGTGACCTTGTAACAACCAATGAATCCCTCCCAGCTTTAGCTTTTTCATATATGAGACAATGATGTGTGATTTAGAGGGTGATTGTAGGGGTGACCTGAGGGAAGGGGTGTAAAGAATTTAGCACTATGATTGGCTAACAATAACTAATAGTGATACGAATCTCAATTTCTTTGGTTCTCTCTCTAATTATACAGAGAAATCATAGGGGCAGGGCCTCTGTCTCATTCTGTTTGTATTCACTGTGTCTTGCAGTCTAAATGCCCAACAAATGTTCATTGGATGAAATGAATCAGTACAATCTCTAAAATAAAGAGAGAATCTGTTGACTGAGTTTTACACTTCATGCACCATATATTCATAGTAGAATAGAACTACAGAAGGTCTGGAGCTTTTACTGCCAGGCTCCAGGTTCCTGTTGACTTTATTTTCTCCTTGATGTCATTATAGAAATAAAACAGAGAACTCTGGTTGAAAATGACAAACTTGATATAGGCAACTTGTATGTACTTCTTCCTACAACTCACTAACGTGAAAGAAAAGAGATTAAAAAATGGCATTAACTCACAAGGACAAAAAAACATAGACTCACAAACAACCACAAAATTTTGGAAGCTAGAGAGTAGGTAAATAAGCAGTATTTGATCTGGCATACTCCCAATAGCTGACCTTACAATAGAGCTGTGGAAACCAAGAAAATAACAATTTATACCATATTCTCTCTCATATACCAAGGATTTTGTGGTACCAGGTGTTTTTTAAAGAAGTCATGAAGTTAAGGACAGAGGAAATGGAATGCTTAAAAGTCTCTTTAAGAAGTATTTAGATCTTCAGATCTCCTCTACCTCTCCATGCAGCCAGATGACTTCCTCCATTATCACCCAGTAAAAGACAGAGATTTATTAATTAAGGAAAGTAAAACAGAGTCTCTATATTAGGAGACTATCTGTACATTTGAGAGAGAGTTTCCCATACTAAAAAAAGGGAAAGAAAATGGAAATTTCACCTAATGAATGTTGATATCATTAGCCTTCTTTCTCCTCTCAGGTCAGAGAATGTTGAAAGCTAGGATTATGTCTTTCAGGAATATTAGAAGACCCTTTTCCGGGTGATCAAATTAGCACATGGCAAATGACCTACTGATATATCCACTAAGAGTACCCCCACTGAAATTGGACATTATACAATGAAGCCTCCACTTGGCAAGCTCTAAGCCCCAACATGGAGATGCTAGTCAGCTTTTTAGAACCCCACTCCTAAATGTTAATACATGTGCAGGTATCCTGAGACATTCAAAGGGAACCTGTAATATGAAATAAACAATGTAAACAAACAGAAATAATTTGAAGGAAAGGGGCAACTCAAGAGAAGAAAATTTCTGAAAAAATTTTATAAGAGAATAAAATATACCCTTGAACATTAGAAATAATAGACTAAAGAAAAAAAATCAATAAAAGTCCTGGAAGGAAAAGTTGAAATTATCTCCCAGCTAGTAGAGTAAATGAATGGAAAATAGAAGAGAAAATGCAGCACAAAAAGAGGATATTCAGAATTTCAGCATCTGAATAATAAAAGTTCCTGAAAGACAACAGAAAGTCCAGTGAGGATGAAATAATAATCTATAGTTTAAGAAATATTTTCCAGACTTGAAGGACTTGAATTTTCTGAGTGGACTGAATTAATGCTCCCCTTAATGTATAATCAGACACATAAAGATACAATGTTGTGGGCCAGCCCTGGTGGCCTAGTGGTTAAGTTTAGCACACTCTGCTTCAGCAGCCAGGGTTCAGTTCCTGGGAGTGGTCCTTCACCACTCCATTAGCAGTCAGGCTGTGCTGGTGGCCCACATACTAAAAAAATAAAGAAATATTGGCATGGATGTTAGCTCAGGGTGAATCTTCCTCAGTCAAAAAAAAAAAAAAAAAAAAAAGAAGAAGGAGACAACATAGTGAATGTTCAAAATAATGGAAACAAACATGCAATCTTAAAAGCTTCCAAAATGGACTGAAAGTAACCAATTTTCATTAAAAATATCAAAAATCAGGGAGGTATTGAGCTTCTTAAGATTGGATCAATGTCATTAAAATTTTGAGGGAAAGTGACTTCTAAATTAGTTGTTTATTCCCATGTAAGTGGCCAATAAATAAGAAGGTACAATACATGTCATTTCAGATGTGGAAGGTCAGATAAATTTGCATTCCACACATATTTTTCAAGAAATCAGGATAGTTTACATTTTGTGCCAAAATGAATCAGAAAACCAAGAAACAGGGACATATTATTTGAGGAAATAGAGGATCCAGAACATGATAAAGATAAAGGGAATCCCTACCATGGTGATAAAGGAAGATCTCAAGATTTCAGATTTTCATCACAGCTGGGAGACAATCTGTCAAGATAGAAGTGGGTCAAAAAATTCTGAGAGGATGTCTTCAAGAAGATGAAATTAAACAAGTGACTAAATATACTGAGAAGAGATTTATAGAAACTGGAGAAGCATTTGTGTAGAAATCAGCAAAATCTATAGAATAATAAGAAAAGCAAACAAAAAGAATTAGGGAAACAAAATCATACGGTGGATTAGCTGTGAATATTGCTTAAAATGGTGTTAGCAATGTAACACAGGAATATTGATCTAACCTAATTTATGATTATAACTATATTGGTAGGAATTAGGGATGGGGAGCAGGAAGAGAAAGGGGTGTGTGTGTGTGTGTGTGTGTGTGCGGTGACGATGAGGGGTATGAAAAGTTCCAAATTCTCATCTTCCATAGAAGTCCAACTTAGAATACTGTTAGAGTACTCCAAATGTGAAAAGAAGCTGTGTAAGTGAGAGGACAGACCAAACTTTTCAAAGAGATGGATCCTTTGATACTTGGAAACTGGATGAATATGGTGAGTGAGAAGGTGCTTAAATTTAGTTTATGGATTAGCGCCATGGAGGGTGGTGAAAATAACTTAGAAATAATGACCTGGAGGAGCAGCACTGAGAATCATAAGAAAATACTGAATTCAAATTCAGCTTGGAGCATTTTGAGCTTGAGGCACTTACATAGACATAAAGTAGGATTGTCTGGGAGGTAGTCATGGCAGAAGTCCAGGCTATACACAAAGATCAATAATTCTCAAAAATGGGTGATTTTGCCACCCAAAGGACATATGACAATGTCTGGAGAACATATTGATTGTCACAGTGGTGAGGGGGGCTGCTACTGGCATCTAATGAATAGAGGCCAGGGATGCTCTGCATCCTATAATGCACAGGACAGGCCACAACAGAGAATTATCTAGTCCAAAATGTCAACAGTGCCATGATTAGGAAACCCTGATGTAATGAATATGGATTAGGAGCAGAGGGAGGGTACCAACACTTCTCAGGCTCTTGTTATGTGTCAGGCATGTTTCTAATACTTTATGTGACTCAATTCATTTAGTCCCCACAACAACCCTATGAGATAGCTCTCTAACCAGACTCATTTTATAGATGTGAAGAGGTATAAGTAGATAAAAATATACATATACAAGTGCCAGAGAAGTTATATCCTTGTGTGCAGTCTCAGAGTTAAGGAGTTTAAAGTCCAGATTTAAACTCAGTCTGACTTGAGGTGCCCACCCCAACTCTCTTAACCACTTTGCTACATCTCTTTATGGAGGTAAAATCACAAGCACAGATAGAACTAAAATTATGATTTAGTATTTTACTAATGCAATTTCAGAGGCTCTAGGGAAGTGCTCAAAATGGCAAGTGACCATGCTTCAGATATTCCTCTTTTAGGACTGTGCATAGAGTCCAGGGGATAATGAAGGAAGTGACAAAGGGGGGCACTCATTTCTCTGCATTGGCAATTAGGAATTCCTTTTCTGAAATTATAAACTGAATAGAACATTGTGTCTCAAAGGATCCAATGTTAGATCTATAACAAAGGATGGAAACACAGTCTCACTAATTTCTACCCTCTTGGGCTAGTTTAACTTGAAATGAAATCATGAGGGAGAGAAAAATTTTCTGGGCTTCTAATCAATTTTCCTAGAACTACAGGGCATGGAATAGATTTTCACTTCAGTCAACTGATTGTTTTGGAGCTCACGTAAGGTTGTTTTCCTCCTTGCAAGTAAAGAGAACTTTCTAGGCAAATTCTCAAATAGAAATCATGGTCTATTCCCCAGAACACCTCTTTTAGCATTTCAAAGACTGTGGATACTGCTGATATATAGCATCTCCTTCATTGTTGTTGATCCCCTCTAGACTGTAGGGTAGACAGGCTCTTAAAATCCAGAAGCAGTGAGGCCTCCAGGAAAAGGAAGGTAAGAGTTGAATCAACTTTGCCTCGATAATTTCCTTTCAAACCCAAACTGAATAAATCAAGGGATCTGGGAAACACCACCTACTTATTGCTCCTTTCGGTCTTGTTCTTTCATGGAGACTGGGGAGAAGAGAGGAAATGAAGTGCAAAGATGCCAGTGGTCTATCAGGATTCTTTCCAGAAAGAGACAAACAACATGAATGGGGGTAAAGGAGGAAATGAGGAATCACTAAGAATAATCTTAGGAAGTCTTGCTGTGTGTCTTCAGACAACCCTGAGCTTGTAAATCAGCAGATCTAGCTCTCCTTCTGGACACAAAGAGTGAGGGTCCATTGTAAACGTCACTTTCTACTCCTGTGATCACACCTGCAAAGTAAATGGCTGTGGAAAATGAATCTTCTGTGACTGAGTTTATACTTGTGGGATTAACAGACCAACTTGAACTCCAACTGCTCCTGTTTTTTGTGTTTTTGGTGAACTATGTGGTCACTGTGGTGGGCAATTTGAGCTTAATTAATGAAATATGTCTGAATTTGCACCTTCACACCCAGTGTACTTTTCCCTCTTCAATCTGTCCTTCACTCTGTTTTTCATTTGTCTTTCCCCCCAAAATGCAAATGAGTTTTATTTCAGGGAAGAACATCATCTCCTCTGTAGGACGCATGACTCACCTATTTTTCTTCTGCTTCTTTGTGAACTCTGAGTGCTATGTATTGACAGCCATGGCCTATGATTGCTATGTGGCCATCTATAAACCCCTGCTGTACACAGTCAACATGTCCCCTCAGATCTGTTCTTTGCTGATGTCTGTTTCATATGTGATTGTGTTTACTGGTGCCGTTGTCTACACCTGGTGTATGATCAGGCTGATCATATGTGATTCCAACATCATCAACAATTACATGTGTGGCGTTGTCCCCGTCCTCCAGCTTTCCTTCAGCAGCACCTATGCCAATGAGCTTGTGATTTCTGTTACTGTGGGCACAATTGTCATAGTATCTGACATCATTTTCGCTATTTCCTGTGCTTTGATTCTTTTCGGTATCCTTCACATCTCATCAGGTAAAGGTTTGTCCAAAGCCTTCAGCAGCTGTGGCTCCCATATAATAATGTTTGGTCTCTTCTATGGGTTTGGGTTGCTCACTGATGTCAAACCATCATTTGCTGGGTCTGTGGGCCAGAGAAAATTTTTCTCACTGTTTTACACTAGTGTGGTGCCCATGCCAAACCCTCAGAAACAAGGATGTCAAACGCTGGCTCTCAAGAAAACCCTAAAGAGATTTACAAACTGAGTGGAACCATATGCCATCTAAGCCTCCTTGGCTGTGTCTTTTTCTCTTCTTCCTGTTCCTCTTCAACCTCTTCCTCCGATTCTTTTATCATTCTCTTCATTTGTCTTTCTAAAGTCATCTTGAGAGAATTTCTGTTCTGTTGTCTTTTCTTCTCTTGCTACGTAGTGTAAATCTCTGGGCTTATTCTTGGACTTAAGGGTCATCCTCAGTGCTAAGGTGACCCCATACCAGTTGGAGACAATGGTTGATAATTTTTCCTGTCTAAGGATAACACTACCTACTATTTTTGTGTGTGTATCTATCCCATTAAAGGTATGTCATGGAATGGTACACTGTCTAATGAGTTCATTTCTTTCTTGGTTTTAAGGGTTTATTACTTATAATTGCATTAAAACATTGAAGGAATGGCAAAAATTGTGGGTCTGGTAAAGCTGTCAAAATTTCCAGGATTTTTCAGAATTTTTTTTTTTTTAGTTATGGTTCTTGTTTTGGAATTTCAGCCTCACATATGTAAAGAAATTGAATACCTCATTGAACCATGGTTTTTCTTTTACTCTTGGGGATGCTTGAGAAGGAATCAGCCATACTGTTCTGCCCATCTTTCTCAATCCCCACCAATAATGAATGCCACTATTTATTGCTTTCATTGACTGATATTTTGTCATAAATAGAGCTGAAATTGTCTAACTTATCCATATCTCTGTGGATTATAATTTTGACGAAAAACTACACAATGATCTTGACCACAAAAAATAGTGCCACGTGTAATGTCAAGATTCTTTGTTTTCCTAACTGTGTAACAGGGGTTCCTCTTTGCAAGGGAAGATGTGTTTCCTGCTTTGAAAAATCAAACAAAAATATATGACTGAGGGGCTGGCCTTGTTGCTGAGTGGTTAAGTTCCTGCACTCCCCTTCAGTAGCCCTGGGTTTTCCAGTTTGGGTCCTGGGCGTGGACATGGCACTGCTCAGCAGGCCGTGTTGAGACTACATCCCACATAGCACAACCAGAAGGACCTACAACTAAAAATATATAGCTATGTACTGAGGGGCTTTGGGAAGAAAAAGAAAAAGAAGATTGGCAACAGACGTTAGAGCTCAGGTGCCAATCTGTAAGAAAAAAAAATATGGTAGAAACCTTGTCCCATTGGGATTTATTCTTTTAATATGAAAATTTGACTCCTCTCCTTTGTCTCTAAGAGAAAAAAATAAATCTGTGGTCCATACCATACGCCGCATTTTTTGTACATTCCATTAAAAGGTAAGTCTCTTTATCACATTCTTTAGATGAGGAAAAATGTAACTTGCTGAAGATCACACAGCTAATGACGCAGAGCCCAGTTTTTAAACGCATTGTTCATCCAACAAAGAAATGGAAGGAAAGTAAGAATTGTGAAGGAACAGAGATAAATTCTGAAGATTTATTTCCCAATAAGCTTGGAAGAGGGAGTTTTCCTGGGAATAATGTCCTCAGCCAAGGTGCTTGTTGCAGAGAAATGGCTTATAAGACTGATGCTCAACTAGAAAAATGCACCTGCCTCTGGAGAAGTTTGGTTTACAGCAGGGTAAACAGGTGAGTTACAAAGAAATGCATTATCACAATCTTTTTATGATATTGATCATTTCCTGGGACAATGAGTCTGAGGAGTTTGGGGCAAGCCTCCCAAGTGAGGCATGCTGCAATTTTTATAGTAATATGTGTGCTTTAAGAAGCCTATTAAATATTATGCTATCAGGTGGAAACAAACAAAAAAAGTGTCCTTTTTTTTTTTAAAAAAAAGAAAGCAATAGGAAATAGAGCTGTATAAAATTTTTTAATTTTGTGTCTTACACAGAAGATTAACAGTCTACCGTCCATTACTACTTTCAGTGAATTTAGGGCAAGATGTCCCTCAGAGGATATATCTTAGTCAGGAATGTAGTTAATTATCTCCATAACTTTTATGTTTGTACAAAGATATCATGAGTTTTGAAAAGTTCTAAAACATTCATTTTTAAGAATAGCCTTACAGATAATTGTGCCGGTTTAGAACTTTACTTAAATCTGATTAAAATTATAGTTATGAGAGCAGATAATCAGGTAATTATATTAATTATGCTTATATTACTGTCATAATTTATTTAAAACTTTTATTCCTCAAGAAGAATCTGAATGCTGCGTATGTGCTTCTATCCTTCTTTTGTCTGCATCCATTAAAATGCCTGCTTAAACAGATAGCTTAATACTGTTCAGTTTGAATTTTACTCTGAAGGGCATGTTTTCAGAAATTCACTTGCTTTAATAATGATATAGGATGAGAAGTATATCACCCATGTCTAATAAATCCTTAGTGCTTAATAAAAAAGTAAAATGTGAATCCTAGTCATAGTACATAACTTGTGGTCTGAGTACTATACGTGGGCATCAGCGCTCCCTGGTGGAGTATGAGTCGGCAGACAGTCTGGCTCAATTCTGTGAAGTCAACAGTCTTATTTTACAGATTGAATTTCTTGTGTTGACCTGGCAAATCCAACTGACTTAACATTTTAATTAAAACCACCTTTCATAATTTTATAAATAAAATTGTTTAAACTCAAGCTTACTGGTTTTTAAATTAACATTATTTAATTAATAAAATAAGAAAATTCAATATAAAATAAATTCAGAGTATGTAAGCTTATTTTACAACTATAGAATGCCTGGAAATTATGTATATGTAATTCAGTCAATTTCTTAAAGACATGAATATTGTCATATACAATCATACTTTAGTGACAAAGATACCTATTGATAAATGCATCATTAGGCAATTTTGTTGTTGTGCAAACATCCTAGTGTGTATTTACACACACCTATATGTTATAACCTACTACACTCCTAGCCTATATGGTGCATCTTATATGTAGTCTACTGACTGAAATGTCTATTGGATGCCTAACTGTACATTTTTCTTATCTTTTTGTTATAGAATAGGTACTCCATAAACAATTAAATTTGAAAAATTTTGTTTTACTTTCATTCAACTCATATTAGCAAATTTTAAAGGCATATCAAATCTTTTTTATATAAAAGCTAAATTATATTAGTTATAATTTGCTTTAAGTAGGTTAAATAACATAAACTTAAAAGGGCAACATCCCAGAGTTTAATGTTGAGGGAAAACATGATGTTAGAAATTTTAGAAATGTATTATTTTGATACTCATGGAATAGTGCTTGTTCATCAATCAAATTAATTCCATCACCTGAATAAATCGAAATCTTATTAGGTCCTTGATTTGCCACAGCATCAAGGCAGACTTAAGGGACAACTTTTTAGATTGTTTTATCCAAAGTTCTCATTCTTTCTCCTTCCTGAATAAAAATTGAGACAGATCTTTTTAACCACTGCGTAGAACACAGTATGGCAAATGAGTTACAGGTTAAGTTACTGAACCTAGGCCAGTGAAATTTGGCCTTGTCTAGTTGGGGTTTCAGTCTGATTGCTCTAACTGATGGTAGTCTACAAAGGGGCTCCTGGGAGGTCAAGAGTAAAGGAGATTTGACGTGATCCACTCCCATGTCTTTGGCAAGCATCAAGAACAATGAGACAAAATGGCATTTACTGCTCCATTTAAAAAGCCCAACCGAAGAGATGCTCCACCACCTGGTCACCAACTATAGCAGCCATGTGCAGAGGGAACAGTGCCCATTGTGGACAAGAGGCCCTTGGGGATGCTAGAGGAGCTCGTGTTGCAGGTGCCCAAGGAGCACAATAGTCACCCATTGGTCTGCAGTCTGTGGTGATGGGAGGCCAGGCAGGGAATCCTGAATCTGTTCCAGGAAGAAGCAGTCTCTGTCTCTTCATTTCAGATATTTCTGTCCATTTCCAGCTATGTATCTTGTTAGTAACAGCTGAGCTGTTATGATTGCTCTAAGAACGCACAAGCTTCTGCAAATTAGGGCTTCTTTATTATGTTGAAGTATTTAAAATGAAAAAGTGAAATTTGTTCTAAATTGGTTTAACATTAAATTCGTCAATGAAAGAAAACAACTCTCACATTATCTGTATGATTCAATTGTAAATTTTTAGATGGTTTAAAAAGTGATTTAAAACTGTGTTACTTTTACATTCAATATTTTTTGTTCTGGTGATTGTAAAAAAATTATGGCTACAATTGTTAAGAATTCTTGACTGGAAGTTGTTGTTTAATTCAAAAACTTTGATTAAAAATGTATGTTCCAGAATGAGCACACATTTTCATTAAGGATTATGAAGATATTTTATTTGGAAATATTATCTTAAAAATAATCACAATTCTGTTTTAATTTTAGGTGTATTTTGAGTTTTAAATAATTTATATTAATAGGGTATATATTGACAATACTGATTTTTCTTATCTTACCACTGAACTTAGTACACATATTGAAAAGTTCATGGAACATTTATTTATAGTTTAGTAAATAATGAAAAATATCAATGTAACATCTACCCAGGTTACAAAATATTGCCAGAATAATTCATTTAGTAGAACTGAAGAGTTTTCTCCAGCTTCTGATGGGCTTATATAGCTTTGCAAATGCTTAGAAATATTCTATTTTTCTCCAGCTTTTCTAATGTCTCTTACTGTTCCTCTCTCTCTCAATGCATGAGCTGGATCCACTTTAATTGCCTAAAATTACTTCATCGATCTTCTCAGCTTTTCTTTTTATTTTCAAACTCTGTTTATCCCTGTTTTTGCTAAACTTTACTTTTTCTAAATTGTCCCCCTAACTCACCTCTCATTTCTAATGTTCTGACTTTTGAATTCTCTAGTTAACCACTGATTTTGAAAGATAGTCACACTGGCTATTCTTGAGTCCTAATGAGTGAAGTGGCCCTTTATGGTTTTGGTAATCAGGCTCACCAAATCTGAGATATTTGGTGATACTTTTCAATTGTTTGTCCTTGCCAGAAAGAAACCAGAGGCCTTTGGATTGAACGTTCACTGGTCATCTTGTGACCATAAGCGGAAAACCTGGTTAGGATTGAACTTACGCTGAGGGAGCAGGACTGAGAAAGGACAAGAGAAACCAGACCTTAGTCACATCATCTGAGCCCTTGGGTCAGACTTCACTTGAATCCAAGGAAATATTTGAACTTTTTATTTAAATGAAGCACAACTTTATTTTCTTATTAAAACTGCTCTTTTCCAAAAATGCCAATTTTATTCACAGTGGTTTGATTGGATCTGTAACTATAACTATGAAATGTACACCAGTGTGAATATATGCATTTATATTATGCAGCATTACCCAGCTTAAACTTACAAAATCTCTTTTGGCTGGAAATAGATGAAACTTCAAAAATTTTTATTCACAAAGATTGAGCAATTCAAACAAACCAGTTTAAATTGTTAACCATAAACAAATTGTAATTTCAAAGCTATAGCTTTTTTTTTTTTTGATACTTGAATGCAAGGCTACTCAAGGATCCTAGTCTGATATAGTCCTCATACTTCTTTCAAATGTACGGTTTCAACCTAACCACCAGCAGAAAACATCATCAATTCAGACTTTATTACCTCAGAATTTTTGAAAATGTTGATATGGAATGCAAAGAAAAGCAATTCCATTACTCTGCTAACCACTATACTTAGGATATGCTGTAAAGAATAGTTATTTAAAAAGAGTAGTTCTATTTTTCAATTTTTGTATGCTTAATAATGTCTATTTCTTCTCAGTTGGTGAAAGATTCTTTCTGGGTATAGAGATATAGATTGACAGTATTTTCTTTCACTGATTGAAATGTTTTGCTCCAGTGCCAAGTGGCTTACTTTGTTTTGATGAAAATTCTGTTGTCATTCTTATTTTCATTCTTCTGAATGTAATGTATCTTTTTTCCCCTCGAGATGCTTTTAAGTTTTTCTCTTTATCATTGGCATAATCAATTTGATTATTCTATACTTCGGAGAGCTATTCCTCACGTTTCTTCAGCTTGAAGTTCTTTAAAATATTTTTTGTGTCCCTGCTTCTTTTCGAATTCCAACCACATATACATTAGGCCACTTGTAATTGTCTCACAGTTCACTAATACACTGTTTATTCATTTTCAATCTTTGTGAGTGTGTGCGCTTCTATTGTTGTTTTCAAGTTCATTAATAATTTCTTCTGCAGTGTCTAATCTTCTGTTAATCCCATACAGTATGTTTTTTATTTCAAATACAGTGCTTTTTTGTCTCTTAAAATTCTTGTTCATTTTTTCATCCCTTCTATCTGTATATTTACCATGCTAATTCTTTACCTTCTTAAACATATGTAACATATTGATCATAGCTGCTTTATTGTCCATGTCTCCTAATTTTAGCTTATGTGTCATTTCTGGATATTTTCCATAAATTAATTTTTTTCTAAGTATGGGTTGAATTTTCCTGTTTCCTTGCATGCTAGAATCTTCTTTTGATTTTGCTTTTCTGTTTTGTGAAACATAAAATTTGCCATACTTTTAAACTGAAATTACCCATTTGTAAGTTTATCACTAAATAAATGATACAGATTGATGCTCTGGGGCCGGCACTGTGGCCGAGTGTTTAAGTTCCTGCGCTCCACTTCAGAGGTCCAAGGTTTCACTGGTTCAGTTCCTGGGTGCAGACATGGCACCGCTCATCAGGCTTTGCTGAGGCGGTGTCCCAATTACACAACCAGAGGCACTCACAACTAGAATATGCAACTGTGTACGGTGGGGCTTTGGGGAGAAGAAGGAAAAAAAAGCAGATTAGCAACAGATGTTAGCTCAGGTGCCAATCTTTAAAAAAACAAGATTGAGGCTCAATCATTACCATTGGTAATAGAAACATAAACTCATTGTAAAACTAGTGGCACTCATGTGACAAAAGCTTATATGGAAACTGATGCATATCTGTAATTTTATCTGATTTTTTTTCTGAGTTCTCATTGTGTATCTGCCTCAACTCCACTGACTTTCTCTAGGTCTTAGAAGTGGATTTAATAAAATTCAGCATTTCTTTTATGGACATATCAGAGACTTATGCAGGTTAGAACCATTCATCCAGCTCAGTATAATGCATCTGATGGTGACATATAAGGAAGTGGATGTCCCCACTGATGTCATCGTGTAGAGATATGTTACCAAAAAACCCCCTATTTTTCCATAATATGTCTCAGTGGATCTTTTGAACAATATGTTGCTCAATATTTTGTGGTTTATAAAAGTATATATAAAGAATTCATATTTTAAATTTTATTTTTTGAAGTGTTATTAACATATAGTAAAATGTACAAATCTTTGGTATATAACTTGATAGCTTTTTGGTTATATCCATACAATCTCCACCAAGAACACTATATAGACTACTTCCATCATACCAGAAAGTTTCCTCTTCCCCGTTTTCAGCCAAACTCCACATTATACACCTTAAGCAAACATTGATGTAATTTTTATCGCTATCGACTCATTTCACCTCTTTTAGAACTCCATAAAAATAGGATTATAGAATACATATTCTTTTGTATTTAGCTCTTTTCACTTAACATAATATTTATCAGGTTTTATTTTATTGTGTGTCAGCAGTTTGTTCTTTGCTATTGCTGAGTAATATTCTATTGTCTGAATACACTACAAATTGTTTACCCTTCTGTTTTTTAATGGACATTTGGATTGATTTCAGATTTTGGCTATAATTAATAAAGCTGCTTTTAGTATGTGTATGCAAGTTGTTTTGCAGTATATGTTTTCATTCTCTTTGGAAAATATCTAAGAGTTGAATTGCTGGATCATACGGTAAGTATATGCTTAACTCTATATGAAATTTCCAAACTTTATCAAAGTGGTTTACTATTTTACATTCCCAACAGAAATGTGTGTAAGGTGAAATTGTTTCACATCTTCTCTTGGTGTTACATTTTTTTCCTAATTTTAGCTGTTCTAGTCAATATGAAACATGAAGTGGAAACTCATTGTGTGTGTATGTTTAGATTTTCTTTTATTAAGGAATAACTCAGAGGAAAAATTCAATGTCTAGTTTATAGTTCTCTAAGTGTTGTCAACACAGGAAGCAGAGTAACCATCACTGAAAGAAAGATACTACCCCATCCTCCTTTACAGTAAAACTCTCCCCACTCCTTATGTTTGGAAGCCACTAGTATGTTTTCTGTGGCTATAGTTTTTCCTTTTCTGGAATGTCACATAAATGGAATCATACTCTATGTAGTCTTTTTAGTCTCGCTTCTTTCTCTTAACGCAATGAATTTGAGACTCATCCATATTGTTATATGTATTAGTAATTTGTTCCTCTTCGCTGTTGAGTAGAATGATTGCATGGGTGTACAGTCATGCACCACATAATCATGTTTCAGTCAACGACAGACTGCATATATGATTGTGGTTCCAAAAGATTAGGACCATACAGCCTAGGTGTGTAGTAGGCTCTACCATCCAGGTTTGTGTAAGTACACGCTATGATATTTGCCTAACAATGAATCGCCAGCAACACATGTCTTAGAATGTAGCCCTGTCATTAAGTGAAACCTGACTGTACTGTAGTTCATTTATTCAGTCACCACTTGAAGGATGATAAAACTACTATAAACATAAATACACAATTTTTGTGTGAACATATGTTTTCGTTTACTTAGGCAAATGTTTAGATGGGGACAACTTTAAGAGAAACCGTGAAACTGTTTTCCAAAGAGGCAGTACCGTTTTGTATTCCCACTAGTAATGTATGAGAATTCCAGTTGTTCTACATCCTCACCAGCATTAGGTATAGTCAGTTATTATTATTTCTCTAATTTTAGCATATTTAATAGTTTTGTGGTGGTACCTCACTTTGCTTTTAATTTGCATTTCTGTAATGACTAATGATGTTGAATATCTTTTCATGTGTTTATTTGCTATCCATATATCTTCTTTGGTGAAGTATATGTTCACATCACTTGCTCATTTCTGTATTTGATTGTTTGCTTACTCACTATTGAGTGTTAAGTGTTCTTTATACATTCTGGATATAAGTTTCTTATTAGATAGATTTGAAAATATATTCCTCCAGTGTTTGGCTTGTCATTTTGTTCTTTTAACATTGTGTTTTTAGAGAAAAAGTTTTGAATTTTGATAATGTCTAAATTAACTATTTTTTATTTTATGAACTGTGTCTTTGGTATCCTATCTTAGGAATGCTTGTCTAACCCTAGGTCGCAAATCTTTCCATTTTTATTTTCTAAAAGTCTTAAGGTTTTATGTTTTACATTCATATCTATGATTCATTTTGCCATAATTTCTCTTAATGTTCTGAAGTAGAGATTGAATTTGTTTGCTGTTAGTATATTTGTTCACTTTTGGTATGTATATCTAATTATCCTTGCCTCATTATTTGAAAAGCTTGTAATTTCTTCATTAAGTTGCCCTTGCACTTTTGTCAAAATTAATTAACCTGATATATAGTCATACCTGAGAGATATTGTAGGTTCAGTTCCAGACCACTGCAATAAAGTGAATTGCCAATAAAGCAAGTCACACAAATATTTTGGTTTTCCAGTGCATATAAAAGTTATGTTTAGGGTCTGGTGCTGTGACCAAGTGGTTAAGTTCCTGAACTCTGCTTCTGCTGTCCAGGGTTCACAGGTTCAGATCCTGAGTGCGGACCTATGCACCTCTCATCAAGCCATGCTGTGGTGGCATCCCACATAGAAGAACTGGAATGACCTACAACTAGATACCGGGGCTTTGGTTAGAAAAAAAGTTATGTTTACATTATACTGTAGTCTATTAAGTGTACAGTAGCATAATGTTCAAAAAATCAATGTATTTATCTTAATTAAAAAATACTTTATTGCTAAAAAATGAAAAGCATCATCTGAGGCTTTAGAAAATCATAATCTTTTTGCTGCTGGAGGGTCTTACCTCCATGTGGTTGGCTGCTGATGATTAAGGTGGTGGTTGCTGAAGGCTGGGTAGTTGTGGCAATTTCTTAAAATAAGGCAACAATGAAGTTTGCCAAATTGCTTAGCTCTTCCTTTCATGAATGACTTCTCTGTGGCATGTGATGCTGTTTTTTAGCATTTTACCCAGGGTAGAACGCCTTTCAAAATTGGAGTCAATCCTTTCGAAACCTGTCACTGCTTTACCAACTAAATTCAAGCAATATTCTAAATCCTTTGCTGAAATTTCAACAGTCTTCACAGCGTCTTCACCAGCATTATATTCCATCTCAAGAAATGACTTTCTTTGTTCATTCTTAAGAAACAACTTCATTAAAGTTTTATCTTAAGATTATAGCAATTCAGTCACATCTTCAGGCTCCACTTCTAATTATAGTTTCTTGCTATTTCTGCCACATCTGCAGTTACTTTGTCCACTGAAATCTTGAACCCCTCAAAGATATACATGAGGGTTGGATTCAACTTATTCCAGACTCCTGTTTTTGTTGATATTTTGACCTCTTCCAATGAATTATGAATTTTCTTAATGGCATCTAGAATGGTGAATCATTTGCAGAAGATTTTCAATTCACTTTGCCCAAAGTCCATCAAAGGAATCATTACCTGTGACAACCATAGCCTTACAAAATGTATTTATTACATAGTAAGACTTGAAAGTTAAAATTATTCTTTGATTCATGGGCTGCAGAATGGATGCTGTGTTACCAGGCATGAAAACAACATTAATCTCCTTGTATGTCTCCATCAGAGCTCTTGCATGACCAGGTGAATTGTCAACGTACAGTAATATTTTGAGGGGGATCTTTTTTACTGAGCAGTAAGTCTCAGCAGTGGGCTTAAACTATTCAGTAAACCATGGTGTAAACAGATGTGTTGTCAGTAGGCTTTGTTGTTCCATTTATAGAGCATAGGCAGAGTATATTTGGCAGGATTATTGGAATGGTAAATGAGCACTGGCTTCAACTTAGTTACCAGCTGCCTTAGCGCCTAACAAGAGAACCAGCCTGTCCTTTGAAGCTCTGAAGCCTGGCACTGACTTCTCCTCTGTAGCTATGAAAGTTCTAGATGGCATCTTCTTCCAATGTAAGGCTGTTTCATCTACATTGAAAATCTGTTGTTTAGTGTAGCTATTTTAATTAACTGTCTTAACTAGATCTCTTGGATAACTTGCTACAGTTTTTACACCAGCACTTGCTGCTTTACCTTGCACTTTTTTGTTATGGAGAAGGCTTCTTTCTTTAAGCCTCATGAACCAACCTCTGCTAGCTTCAGACTTTTCTTCTGCAGTCTCTCAGCCTGCATGGAATTGGAGAGAGTTAGAGCCTTGCTCTAGATTAGGCTGTGGCTCAAGCAAATGTTGTGACTGGTTTGATCTTCTATCCAGAAGATATCAGCAATATCTTTCTCCATATCAGCAATAAGTAAGTTTTGTTTACTTATCATTCATGTGATCACTGGAGTACCACTTTTAATTTCCTCCAGGAACGTTTCCTTTGCATTCGCAACTCGACTGTTTGGTACAAGAGGTCTAGCTTTTGGCCTATTTTCAACATGCCTTCCTCACTAAGCTTAATCTTTTCTAGCTTTTGATTTAAAGTGAGAGATGTGGAGAAGTGTGACTCTTCTTTTCACTTGAACACTTAGAGGGCATTCTAGAGTTATTCATTGACCTAATTCCAATACATTTTAGCATCTTTCTGTTTCAGAGATTAGAAAGGCTTGAGGAAAGGCAGAGACAGGGAAACAGTCAATCAATGGAGCAACGGAGCAGTCAGAATACATACAACATTTATTGATTAAATTGGCTGCCTTCTATGGGCGTGGTTTGTGGGGCCTCAAAATAATTACAACAGTAACATCAAAGATCTCTGATCACAGATCATCATAACAAATATAATAATAATTAAAAAGTTTGAAATATTGTGAGAATTACCAAAATATCACACAGCGACACAAAGTGAGCAAAATTTGTTGGAAATATGTTGCCACTAGAATTGCTTGACACAGCGTTGCCATGAATCTTTAATATGTAAAAAACGCAATATTGAGGAAGCACAATAAAGTGAAGCACAATAAAATGAGGTATGACTGTGCATGGATCTATTTCTGTGTTCTATCTTCTGTTCAACTGAACTATCTGTGTATCATTTTGCCAATACCACTTTGTCTTGATTATTGTAGCACTATAGCAACTCTTGAAATCAGCTAGTGTGAGTCTTCCAGCTTTGTTCTTTTAAAATATTGTTTTGACCTTTTCTTGTTTCTTTGGCTTTCCACATATATTTGAGAATCAGCTTTCTGTAAATCACCCTGCTTGGAATTTAATGTAACTGCATGGAATATATAAATCAGCTTAGACAGGATGGACATCTTAACAATATTGAATTTTCTGATTCATAGACACTGTTTACCTTCCATTTATATGTCTACTTTGATTTCTTTCTTCACTGTTTTATAGTTCAGAATGTACAAATCTTGCACATATTTTATTAAATTTATTCTTAAGTTTTCATTATTTTTGGTGCTATTGTAAAGCATACGGCTTTTTAAAAACGTCAATTTCCAATTGTTCATTGCTAATAAATAGAAATAACACTGACCTCATATTCTGTGACCTTATATTCTTTGAACTTTACAAGTCCTGGTAGGACTATTTTTTAGATTTGTTGGGATTATTTTTAATACAATCATGTACTTTTCTATTAGAAGTAATCCTCTTTTTCTTTTGCAGCATATCCTCCATTTATTTATTTTTCTTGTCTTATTGAATTTTCTATGGCCTCCAGTACAATGTCAAATAACAATAGTGAGAGTGGAAATTCTTGCGTTTTTCCACACTTTGGGGTAAAGGATTCACTCTTCACCTGTAAGTGTGGAGTTAGCTGCAGATTTTTTTTGTAGGTGACCTTCATTAGGTTGAGGAAGTTCCTTTCCCTTCTATTTATAGTTTTTTATACTTTTACTGCATCTATTTATATGATTACATAGTTTTATCTTTTTATTCTCTTAATATGGTGAATTACATTGATTGATATTCAGATATTAAACCAATCTTGCACTCCTAAGATTGAATCTAACTTTTCACGATGCATTTCTCTTTTTACATAATGTTGGATTCAATTTGCTAAAACTTAAGAAAAAACTTTTCATCTATGCTTATGAAGGTTATTGGTATTCAGTTTTCCTTTCTTGTAACTACTTTGTCTGGTTTTGGTAACAGGCTTATGCTTATCTTATGGAAGGAATTGTACAATTTCTCTATTTTTTAATTTTTCAGAGTTTGTGTAGAATTGGTATTATTTCTTTTGTGAATAGTTGGTAGATTTTAACAACGAAGCTACCAGGACCCAGAATTTTCCTTGTGGGAAAGTTTTCAACTGAATATTCAATTTATTTATTACATATACAGCCATTTTATTTACCTATTTCTTCTTAAGTGAATTTTGGCAGTTTGTGTCTTTCAATGAATCTATCCTTCATTGGTTGTCAAATTTAGTGGTATAAATTTGTTCATAATATTCCTTTACTTTCCTCTTAATGTCTGTAGGATTGATAGTAACGTCCTCTCATATTTCTGTTATTGGTTATTTGTGTCTTTTGTCTTTTTGACCTGACCAGTCTGAGTAGAGAATTATCACTTTTGCTATCTCAAAAACACGGCTTTTAGATTAACTGATTTTTGTATATTGTTCTTCTGCTTCCTCTTTTATTAAGTTTTTTGCTGTTAACTTTATTATTTCACTTTCATACTTAATTTGGTTTTCATTTGATGTTCTTTATGAAGTTTCATAAGATGGAAGTTAAAATGTTTGATTTAAAACCACTTTTCTTTTGCAAGGTGGGAACTTAGTTGCTATAAATTGCCTTGTAAGCATTATATTCATATTACATGTATTTTGATATGTTGTGTTTATATTTTCACTCACTTCAAGATGCTTTCTGATTTCCTTTTTTATTTCATCTTCTTTTATTTTAGAGTTTTAATATTTTTTGTGGTAATTTTCTTGATATTACCTACACATCATAAAAATCACACATTTAAATTGCAAAATTTAGTGGTTTTTACTTTATTCACAGAGTTTTACAACCATAACCACAATCGATTTTAGAGCATGTTCATCATTCCCCAAAGATGCTCATACCCTCAGGCACCACCCCTCTACTTCCACACCCTCAGACCTATGCAACCACCAATCTGCTTCATATCTCCAGGTATTTGAATGTTCTGGATATTTCATATTTCTAGAATAGGAAATTGAATTATTTTTCATTGGAGAAAACAAGCAAAAAGATGATCATTCAAAGATACTTAATATGATTCATCAAGTGACAACTTAAACATCTTTTAGGACAACTGTAATGGCATTTAATATTTTCTGTTTTTCCATTCTCCACTTAACATTTACATATTTTGAAGTTTAACGGAGCTGGATTGTTGAATTCTTTGTTTTTTAGATGTTCAGCATTGCTAAATCCTTGACTTATGGTTTTAAATGACCGCTCGTATCTTATCCCTTGACTTTAACATTAATATGCTGGATTTTCACTTAACTAACTACTTCTATTTTTTTGAAATGTTAGTCTTTGTTGGATTTTTCTTTTTGCTTTTCTTTTAGTAACTGTTTGTTTTGATAAAATTCTCCATATTGAAAGAAAAGTATATGTCAAAAAGTACATAATATCTGTATTATTTGGAATCTTTGTAGACATTGCAGAGGTGCATTCACTCTGTTATGTATTTTATTACTATTTGAGATGGCGCAAAGAGTGAGTTAAAACTGATCATTAATCGTTCATTTGTTGAGACTCAACATACAAATGAAATGTTTCAATTTCAGAAAAAAATATTTCTTTAAATTAGATTCCATTCTTTCAGATTATTTTGGAAAAGATTAATCAGAAAAACAGATATAAAGACAGACTGTAAAATTTAAGGGTGTATTTATGCTAAATTTCACAATTAATGAAGGTTGCAGAACTCTGATTATGCTTATACTTAACTGAACATTAATCCATAAGCAAAGATTGAGAACAACAATCCAAGTTTATGGGAACAACCTTCCTAGTACAGATTGGCTCACACAGAGGAAACAAGCAGATGTTGAGTAACATGTGCAAAGTAATCTAGACCTGTCCCGGGCAGAGATAATCCCTTTACTGCACTCAGTGAAGAATTTCCTCCAGTGTCTATGAGAAGAGGGAAGTCAATATACCAACCCATTTTATAGATTTGCAGTCAGTGTATAACATAATATTTAGTTTAATGATATAGTAGAGAGGGTATAGTTCTCATTCCATATTATATAACTTCATTTTATCAACCCTTTCTATTTTCTTCATAGTCTTTCCTTAAAGGACTTCTTCAGGTATTATTTCCAACAGCTCTGTGATGAGAAGAATTTGGGGTTATAGAAATATAGAAATACGTAGGCATAGAGAAAAGACTGTGCTTCAATCTCCGGAGTGTTATAAAACATAACAATTGAGTCAGAATGAGGTGTCACAATTGCAATTCACGTTTAGAGATGACTCAGCAGTAAGTAATTTTGTGTCAAGTCCCAGAATATTGGGTTAAATCACCTTGTATTTCACCTGTCTGGATAAGCACTGTTCCTGGATACCAGGATGGGCTTGAATGTGAATTAGGAAGTCAGATTGTCTCTGTTTAGTAAAGTGGAGAGTGAAGAAGTAGCTGGTCCTTGATATTTGCATGTTTGTACTCACAATGCAACCATCATGGTTATTAACTTTCTATAAATTGGTTACAATATCGAACTTACCGTGGAATCAGAATAATTAATATAGTTTATAAAAGTGATGGTAAAATATGATAGCGGTAAAAAGTGGTGAAAACAAACACTTTGTTAGTTATGCTAGGAATTATAAAGATAAAAGAAACAGAAAACGTTAAAACTACAAAGGTATGATTACATAAAATGAGGGCCAAGGAGAAGAGTTCACTTATCACTGACAGTGGGGATAGGAAATATGAAAAGATTAACATTATTTTGACAGAATTCTGACTTGAATCTTTGGGTTGGAGTTCTCAAGCTAGAAGAGTCTGCTGTTGCAGAGATGCAATGGTATTTTTAGTTTGGACTTGCATTTTGCAGCCAAGAATCTTCTGATACTGAAACTGGCAAACAGCCATTGATGATTAAATATCTAGGTACTAAATTTTTTCCCTTTTTGCAATTCCTGATTATAGCTTTTAGCTGTTGAACCCACCCATTGTTAACTGTGCTGTTTAGGCAATATGCTCTCTGACTCCCACTAGGCTCCTATAGATAACATCTCCCTGGAGCCTGGGTCACCATGGTAATGGGTGTGTGAGCTGTTTTTCAGGAATTAGAACTCCTTGTCCACTTCAGGCCAGTTGAGACCACCAACTCATCAACTGGGCCTGTGCAGATGTGCAGATGTCCGATAGGCAACCTTTTGATGTCGAGAGGCTAAAAACTCCACACTCAGATCATGTTAACTCTGCCATTTTGTGAACATGGGTCCTATGAAGAGGCGTGAAGTCTGACTACGCTTGTGCAGATCGTCAGTTACCTCACCTCTCCTCACCTCCGATCACCTCTCTCCACAGTTCAGACCACCTTGCCCCCATCCCATAAATATCCCTGAGTCCCTATTTTCAGGGAAGCGAATTTGAGGCTTATGCTCTTGCTTTCTCACATGGCTTCCTTGTGAGTAAACTTTCTCTCTGCTGCAGTCTCGTCATCTCGGTGTTTGACTCTCTGGGCGGTGGGCAAAAATGAACCTGGTTCAGTAACAATACCCTCTCACTGAAAAAAAGAGAGAAAAAAAGGCTTTTAATTATTTCCTAAGATTTTTATTTTTTAAACCACTTTATTGAGGAATAATTGACATGTAAAAACTGAACATATTTAATCTTATCAACTCAATGAGTTTGGGGATAAGCATTTAACTGTGAAACTATCATCACTATCAAGGCCATAGATATAAATATACGTCATATACGTCACCTCCCAAAATTTCCTCCCATCCCTTAATTACTATTTTTGTAACAAGAACGCTTAAATTCTACTCTCTTAGCAAATTTTAAGTATGCAATATAGTACTGTCAGCTATAGGCAATACCTTGTATTGTAGATCACCAGAACTTATTTTTATATAACTGAAACATTGCACACTTTGGTCATCCTGGCTTTCCTCTCCCCAAATCCCCTGGCAATTGTCATTCTACTCTCTACATCAATGTGTTTGACTATTTGAGGTTCTTCATGTAAGTGAGATCATACAGCATTTGTCTTTCCGTGTCTGGCTTATTTCACTCACCGTAATGTCTTCCAGGTCCATCCATGTTGCTGCAAATCACAGAATTTCTTTCTTTTCTAAAGCTGATAAATATCTATTATTTGTATATATCATATTTTATTTATTCATCTATCAGTTAATGGACATTTACTTTGTTTCCATATCTTGGCTATTGTGAATGATGCTTCAATGAACATAGGAGTGCAGATATGTCTTTGAGATACAGGTTTAATTTCCTTTGGATATATGCCCAGAAGAAGGTTTGCTATTTCACTTTTACTTTTTAATTTTTTGAGGAACTTAACACTATATTCCATAATAACTATATCAACTGCGCATTCCCATCAACACTGTACAAGGGTTCCCTTTTCCCCATATCCTCACCAACAGTTATTGTCTCTTGTCATTTTTGTGGTAGCCATTCTAACAGGCAAAAGGGGATAAATCATTGTGGTTTTGATTTGCATTTCTCTAGTAATTAGTGCTATTGAGCACTTTCTCAGGTACTTATTGGCCATTTGTACGTCATTTTTGGAAAAATGTATTTTCAGTTCTTCTGCCCATTTTTTAAATTGAATTGGTTGTTTTATGGTATTGAGTTGTATGAATTATTTATATATTTTGAATATTAACTCATTATCAGAGATAAGGTTTGCAAATATTTTCTCTCACTTTATAGGTTGCCTTTTCATTTTGTTGACTATTTCTTTTGCTATGCAGAAGCTTTTTAATTTGATGTAGTCCACTTATTGAGTTTTGCTTTCATTGCTTGTTCTTTTGGTGTCATTTCCAAAAAACCCATTGCTAAAACCAATGCCAAAGATTTTATTTTCTACATTTTCTTATAGGAATTTTCAGTTGCAGCTTTTACATTTAAATCTTTAAACCATTTTGAGTTGATTTTTGCATGTTATCCAATTTCATTTTTTGGCATGTCAATATGTAATTTTCCCAATACCATTTATTGAAGAGTCTATTCTTTCCTCATTTTGTATTCTTGGTGACTTTATTGATTAGTTGACCATATATGCATGGGTTTATTTTTAGTCTCTTTATTCTGTTCTGTTGGTCTATGTGTCTGTTGTTAAGCTGGTTTCATACTGTTTTTATTGCTGTAGCTTTGTATTATAGTTTGAAATCAAGAAGTGTGGTGCCTCCAGCTTTGTTCTTCTCTTTTAGATTGCTTTGGCTCTTTTAGATCTTTTGTAGTCCAATATAAATTATAGGATATTTTTTTAATTTTTTTTGAAAAATGCCACTGAAATTTTGATAGCAATTATAAAGGGTCTGTAAATGACTTCCCATAGCATGGAAATTTTAACAATTTAATTCTTCCTATCCATTTATTTGTGTCTTCTTCCAATTCCTTCATGAACATTTCATAGTTTTCAGTGTACAGATCTTTTACCTCTTTCGTTAAAATTATTCCTAAGTTTCTTTATTTTTTTGATTCTATTAGACATGAGATGCTGTTACCAGCTCTTAGTTAATATCATCCCTCATCTTGGTTCCCCTACAGTGAACCTGGCATGTATGGGGTTAAAAGTGAAAACCTGCATTTCTAGTTCCTGGTCTTTAGTTACACTCATATGTAAATGTTTGTTTTTTTAGCCTCTGACTCCCTGAGCTTTACAACCAAATAGAAGTTACAAATTGTTAAAGCCCAGATGGCCTCAAACTGGGCTCCCGCTAAAGTTGTAGCTAATCCCAGGACCTTGAAGTTCTTTTACAGAGAAACAAATGTCCAGAGAATATGAAGAAACCAAAGCTTCCCAGGCCCAACTACTTGGCTTCCTGACGTCAGAGTCTACCTTCCACCATGCAGATAAACAGCCAAGGACACTCATCTGAGAAATCCTTTGGCTCCTCCACTGGAAGCAGCCCCAGACATAAACCAATGCAGAAATGCAGACCAAGAAGTCCACGGCACCCCTCCCCAACCTAAAACCCCAATTAAAAACCCCTACCCATTTCTTAATGGGGAGCAAGCGACTTTGGGGGCACTAGCCCTTGCTTTGTTCCGTCTGCCTGACAAATTAAAGCTTTCCTTTTCCTCCCAAGACTGGTCTTATTATTTAGATTGGCATCCAGATCAGAGACTGAACTTTCAGTAACAATGCTATCACAAATGATTTGTTAATTTTTTTCAGATAGTTTGTTATTAGTGCAGAGAAATGTAGGTAATTTTTGTACGTTGATTTTGCATCTTGTTACTTTACTGAATTCTTTTATTAATTCTAACATTTTGGGTGGAGTTTTCAGTATTTTTTTATATATATTTAAGAGTATGAGCAAAAAATAAGAAAATGTAGGAGTATGTGTGTTAGGTTTTAAAATTAGTAACTGGCAGTGATGAGTTAAAGAGCTGTGAAGGAAAAAGGAGTGGTAAAAAAAGGAAAAGAGGAGGAATATGGGAAAACAGCAGAGTACAAAGCACCAATAATTTGTTTCCTCACTTGGACAACAATTGCAGTTGCAGAATCTGTCTGATGAAACTATTTTGGAACTCTGGATTCTACTGAAGGTTTGCAATCTCCAGGGAAGGGCTGGAGAGTAAATTCTAGTTAATTTTGATCACTTTCAGTTCTTAGCACAGTAGCAACTACCCATCTCCCATCCTCCAGCCCTGTGGCAGACAGCCATTCATGTGTTCCCGGAGAAGCTTGCACACAGCTTGGGGGAGCCAGGGTGGACAAAATGGATGCTGTCCTCCAAATATCCCAGGTCTGTACTCTGTCAATGATGCTACTTTTGATCTCTGAACTGTAGATAAAGAAGTGGGTGGCATTTGTTGTTACAACTCCCCTCATTGTTGCAAGCCCATCTTCCTCTTGCTGAATTATCTTCCAGTTGATTTAAAGGTCAGTGCCACTTTCCTCTCCTTATTTTTTTTCTTTTTCCACTTTTGGGAGCCAAATATTAACAATTCGTTCTTTCAAATGGAATTGTACATACAGGGGAAATTAGACAGTCACTATATATGAACACGGAAACGTGTAGGCTCAGAAAAACCTGAGATGACCTCAAGTTAATACCTCAGGATGATCCTTGGTACAGATACAACCTACAACAATAAAACAAAGCAAAAGAAAAGAGGCAACAACAACAAAAGAAACCCAGTAAACTCTGGTGAAGGGGGAGAATCTGATTTCCAGAGTTACAGTATCATTATGTTCATATGTTCAATTTTCAACAAGAAATCAAAAGATGTACAATAAAACAGGGCAGTATGAGCCACTCAAAGGAAAAAAAAAATCAACAAAAACTCACCCTGAGAAAAGACATGATGGCAGATCTACTTGACAAAGACTTTAAAACAACTGTTTACAAAGGCTGAAAAAACTAAAGGAAGATTTGGAGAAAGGAAAAAAACTATGAACAAAATGGAAATATCTATAATGAAACAGAGAATCTAAAAAAGAAGCCAAAGGGAATTTCTGGAGCTGAAAAGTACACAATTGAAATTAAAAATTCACTAGAGGAATTCAAAGGCAGATTTTAGTAGCCAAAAGAAAAACAGTGAATTGAAAGTAGGACAAAGTAGATCACTGAGTCCAAGGAATAGAAAGGAGAAAGGTTGAAGAAAAGTAAACAGAGCTTAAGAGATTTGTGGCATACCATCAATTTCTGACCAACACATACACTGCAAGAGTCCCAGGAGATGAGAGAAAGGGTCAGGGAGACTACTAGAAAATAATGGCTGGAAATTCTCCAAATTTAATGAAAGTCATGAATACAGAAATCCAAGAAGCCCAATGAATTCTAAGTAAGATGAACAGATAGGGACCGATTATTGTAACAACGTTTGATAACTCCACTTTTTGTTTTCTATATGATTTAAGAGAGTAATACATTAAAAAAATAAATAGAAGTCTAAAAGCTAGTACTATTTTAACTTTGGTTGACAACTCTACATTTTATTTTCTACATAATTTAGGATAGTAATGTATACAAATAAATTATTAGTTTATATTTTGGAGCACATGATGTATAAACATGCAATTTTATGACATTGACCACTAAAATAGGTAGAGATCGAGTTGTAAAGGAACACATTTTTAGTATGTTGTTGAAGTTAATCTGGTATAAATTCAAATTAGAGTGTTACAGTTAATGTAACTCCAATATAGTTAAATATAATTCCAATGGTAACCACAAAGAAGATATCTATAGAGTATACCCAAAAGGAAATGACAAAGAAATTTAAATTTTTCACTGCAGAAAATCAACTAAACTCAAAAGAAAACAGTAATGCAGGAAAGGAGGGACAAAAAGGATATAAGGTAGGTGGAAAATAAATATCAAAATGATAGAAGCAAATTCCTCCTTATCAGTAATTACTTTAAATGTAAATGGATTAAGATCTGCAACCAAAAGATGGAGATTGGTAGAATGGATAATAAAACAAAAAAAGATCCAACTATATGCTGTTTAAAAGGGATTCCAATTAGATCTATAGATACAAACTGGTTGAAAATGAAAGAGTGGAAAAACATATCCATGCATATGACCAAAATAGAGCAGGGATGGTTCTGCTAATATAAGACAAAATAGACTTTAAAATACAAAAGTTATCAAGAAACAAAGAAGGACTATACACACTAATGAAATAATAAAGTAAGAAGATATTACAATTATAAACATTTACATAACTAATAACAGACCATAAAAATATATGAGGTAAATTTGACACAAGGGAAGAGAAATATAGTTTTAATAATAGTTGGAAAGTTCAACAGCCCATTCTCAAAAATGGTTAGAACAATCAGACATAAGATAAGGAAGGAAGTAGAGGACTTGAATAAGATAAAGCAAGTAGATGATCTATCATATATTTATAAAATATTGGTCCAACAACAGCAGATGCACATTTTATCAAAAGCACATTGGAATATTTTCCAGGATAGACCATGTGTTAGGCTTCAAATTAGTCTCAGTAGATTTAAAAAGAGAAATATCATAGAAACTAAATCCCTTGACCACAAAAGAATGAAGTTAGAAATCAATAACAGAAGGAAAACTGGAAAATGAACAAGCTTGTGAAAATTAAACAACATACTATTAAGAAAACCAATGAATCAAAGAAGAAATCACTAGGGAATTTAGAAAATACTTTAAGACAAATGAAAACAAAACTAGAACATACCACAACTTTGAGGATGCAGCAAAAGCAGTAGTTAGGGACCAATTTATAGGTAAAAATGCTTACATTAAATAAATAAAAAAAGATATCAAATCAACAACCTAACTTTACAACTTAAGGAACTGGAAAAAAAAAAGCTAAACCCAAATTTGGAAGAAGGAAGGAAATAAACATTAAAGCAGAGGTAAATAAAATAGACAATAGAGAAACAATAGGGAAAATCAATAAAGGCAAAATTTAGTTCTTTGGAAAAATCAACAAAATTGACAAACTTTAGCTAGATGGACTAAAAAAAAAAAAGACAGAAGAGTCAAATTAATCAGAAATAAAAGTGAGGACTATATTACTGAAGCTACAGGAATAAAAAGGATTACAAGGAAATAAAATGAACAGTTGTATGCCAACAAATTGAATAACCTAGATGAAATGCATAAATTCCTGGAAATGCAAAACCTACCATGACTAAACCGTAAAGAAACAGAAAATCTTAATAGGCCTGTAACTTGTAAGGAAATTGAATCAGTAGTCAAAAATCTCCAAGCAAAGAAAAGTCCCAGACCTGAGGGCATCACTGGTCATTTCTACCAAACATTTAAAGAAGAACTAACACCAGTCCTTCTCAAATGTTTCAAAAATATTGAAGGGAACAAAAACTTCCTAATTCATTCTCTGAGGCCACCATTATCCTGATACCAAAGCCAGACAGAGATACTACAAAAAAGAAATCTATAGACCATATCACTAAGGAACATGGAGGTATATATTCTCAACAAAATGTTAGCAAATCAAATTCAGCAGTACGTTTAAAGGTTCATACACCATGATTAAGTGGGATTTTTTTTCCTGGAGTGCAAAATTGATTCAACATATGAAAGTCAATCAATGTCATATATACCGCATTAATAAAATGAAGGGAAAAAAAATGATCATGTCAATTGATTCAGAAAAAGCATTGGACCAAATTCAACATCTTTTCATGATAAAGAAATTCTCAACAAACTAGGAATAGAAGGAAACTACTTCAACAGAATAAAATCCATATTTGTAAAACCCACACAAACATTATACTGAATGGTTAAAGATTGAAAACTTTTTCTCTAAGTTCAGGGACAAGGCAAGGATACTCACTCTGTTTTATTCAACAGAGCACTGGAATTTCTAGCCAGAGCATAAAGCAAGAAAACGAAATAAAAGTGCATTCAAATTAGAAGAGAAGAAATAAAATTTTTCTTCTTTAAAAATGATATGATCTTATATGTCTACAAGTCTAAGGATTCCACTAACAAACTGTTAGAACTGACAAACTCAGTAAAGTAGCACAATACGAAGTCAAAACACAAAAATCAGTTGCTATTCTATACTCTAACAATGAACAATCCTAAAAGGAAATTAAGAAAACAACTCTATTTACAATAGCTACAAATAGAATAAAATATTTAGGAATTAACTTAACCAAGAAGGTGAGATATTTATAAAATAAAAATTAAAAACCATCACTGAAAGAAAATACAGAAGACATAAATAATGAAAACACATTTCATGTTCCTGAATTGGAAGATTTAATAGTGTTCAGATGTCTATACTATCCAAAATGATCTACAGATACAATGCAATCTGAATCAAAATTCCAACAATGTTTTTCTTTTTTTCTTTTTTGCAGAAATAGAAAAACTTATCCTAAAATTCATACAGAAATTCAAGGGACTCTGAACAGCCAGAATAATCTTGAAAAAGAAAATCAAAGTTGGAGTACTCACACTTCCTGATTTCAAAACTTACTACAAAGATACTGAAATAAAAAGATTGTGGTACTGGCATAAGGAGAGACATAGAGAACAAAAAAATAAAATAGAAATCCTAGATATAAACTCTTGTATATATGGTCAAATGATTTTTGACAAAGGTGCCAAGATCATTCAACGGGAAAATGAGTCTTTTTGAAAAATGGTGCTCGGAAAACTGGATATCCACATGCAAAAGAAGAAAGTTGAACCCTTGTCTAATACTGTATACAAAAAGTTGACTTAAAATGGATCAAAGACCTAAATGTAAGACCTAAAAGTATAAAATTCTTAGAAGAACTCATAGTGCAAAGATTAATGATGTTGGATTTGGCAATTATTGTTTTGGATATGATACCAAAAGCACAGGTATCAAAAGAAAAAATAGATAAGTTGGAATTCATGAAAATTAAACATGTTTTGTTCATCAAAAGATACTATCATCAGATAAAAATGCAAACCAAAGAATGGGAGAAAATATTTGCAAATCATATATCTAATAAAGGAATCAGGAATATATAGAAAACTCTTTAAGCTCAGCAAGAAAAAGCAAACACCGCAATTAAAAAATGAGCAATAGACTTGAATATGTATTTCTCCAAAGTAGATATAGAAATTTCCAATAAGCAGATGAAAAGATGCTCAACGACGCTAATCATTACAGAAATGAAAATCAAAACTACAGTGAGATACCACTGCACAACCATGAAGATGATTACTATCAAAAAAACCCAGAAAAAAACAAGCATTGGCAAGAGTGTGAGGACATTGGAACTCTTGTGCACTGTTCATGGAAATGTACAGTGGTACAGCTGCTGGGGAAAACAGTATGGTAGTCCCTCAATACACTAAAAATAAAATTACCATATGATCCTGCAATTCCACATCTGGGTATAAATCCAAACAAATTCAAAGTAGGATATCTGAAAGATATTTGTACAACCATGTTCATAGCAGTATTATTCATGATAGCTAAAGCATAGAAGCAGCTCAAATGTCCATTGGCACATGAATAGACAAGCAAAATGTGGTATATATTGTGCAATGAAATATTGAGTAGCTTTAAAAAGGAAGAAAATTCTGACGTGCTAAAATATGATGACTCTTGAGGACGTTATGTTAAGTGAAATAAGCCAGTTACAAAAAGACAAATACTGTATGATTCCTTTTATATGAAATACTTACAATAGTCAAAATCATAGACAGAGATAGTAGAGTGGTGATTATTATTCCTTGGGGGAGGGGAATGGGGAATTATTGTGTAATGAGTATAGAATTTCAGTGTTACAACACGAAATGAGTTTTAGAGATTAATGGTGGTTATGGTAGCACATTATGAATGTATTTAATGCCACTGAACTGTACATGTAAAACTGGATAAGATGGTATTTTTATGTTTGTGTATTTCAACATAGTAAAAAATTGGAAAAGAGGGAAAGAAAGTGATTTGTTCTAAACCATTATAAAGTATTATAATGGTATAATCAATTTTATTTCATTGAAATATATGAGATATACCTATATATATGTATATCATATATATATCATGTATGTATATGCAGTCAATTTGTCTCTATTTTTAAAATCTTTTGTTTTCTTTCACAAGTCATTTGTCTGAGATCTTTACTGCATTTCCATTTCTTCCTTAAGAGTTTTCATTCTCATTGGTTGATAGTTAAAAACAAAGGTGGATGTGTTAGAATGCTTTCAAGGTACTATTTTATTTATTTGTGATCACCTGGAAAAAGAAGAGTGAAAGTGGGCAGAAAGGAAAAAGAGCCTTTAAGTGCTTTCTCTCCTTGAACTGTTCTTTGAAACACTGCTGCCTTAGCTCTTAACAGCCCTCCTAAGAAATCAAATGCTTCTCACAGTGAGATAAGGGGACGTGGGAGAAGAGTACAAAATTATTAACAAATTTTTCTTCTGTTGTATTACACTTTACAACTTTTTAATTAATTTAAATCTTGTCTAAGTCAAAGCTACCCATCAGAGGGTACTGTTTACTCAGATGTTGTATGCCTTTCTCAGCCTATTGATAGTGATGCTATAAGCTAAAAATTCCTTGGCACTCACCTGGGCCCCCATGGACATTTCCCCTTTCAGAACCAATGATGTGGCTGGACTGGCCCTGTGGTTCTTAATATGGATTGCAAGATGCACCTTAGAAATAATCATCAGGGAACTTGAAAACTACACAGCATACTTAGGGACAGACAGTGAGCACATTGGCAGAGAGAGAGAGAGCATGGGTCTTGAGTTCTGCATGTATACTCTTTATTGGCAATTTAAAACATAATAATGAGAATTAAAGTGTGGGAAGGGAAAAATAAGCAGTCAAGTAATCAGTTATCTAAGTCAAACAGAGATCGCTAAACGAAAGGAAATATTGGGGTGGGTGGCCTGGCTTTTTATCTAGTCATGTAGCTGACAATGTGTTTATTGGAGATAGCTGTCTTTGCAGAGGATGCCTGGAAAATCAGACACTTAATGTCAGGCACTTGCATTCAATAAACAAAACAAAACAAAACAAAATAAAAACTGTCAGTTGTCTACGCTACAGTAAATTATTACTGAAACTTAATATGCAAATGAGAAACTTTCCATTTTTTGATAGGGACCTACTTAGATTACATAACTAGATTCCTTAATTTGTAAGTAGATTGAGACATATTTATTTTTCACACTGTAGTTGTTTCGATACAGAAGAAAATTCTTATTTTTAAAGTGGTTGAAATTTTTAAGACGGCTTTCCCCTGAGAACCCTGTGTTCTTTCCTTGCTTTTCCATGAGTCAGCTCTTATACATCATAAATTTCACTTGAAACTTTATTGTCTATAGTCATACTTTCTTTGACATGGGGCCTGTAGGTTAATACAAGGATGTCCCTAAAGACAACCTAGTGTCTCCTTTTTTTAATATCTCAAGTACTTGTGTATTTCCTAGGGAAATTTCTAGCTTAAGTTCATGTAATTAAAAATATTCTCTTAACTTAGGATGCTTTTTCAAATTGCTGCTGGTAGAGGCTGAAAATGGGAGATACTCATTTTTTCAGTTCTCTTTGTAGCGTGATAGCCATGTGGCATAGATATATGACTGAAAACGCGTAAAGGGAATTCTGGAGAAGATTCACTTCATATATAAGGAGATAAATATGTGAGTTGTTTCACCTTCTTGTCTCGCTTTCTCTTTTAAATTTTGTTCTGTTTAGATGTGATTCTCGGAACTACAACAGCCATTTTGTGACCATGAGGTAACAAGTCTGAGGACTAAGGCAAATGGTCTGAGGAAAGTAGGATAGAAGAAGCTGGGTTCTTGAGCATGTTTAGTGCTAAACCAACCCTAGGACACCCTATCTCCAGAATTTTTGTTATGTGACAAAAATAGTCTACTGTTTTAAAAGGGCTTTTAGTTGAGCGTTCTATAACTTGAAGCTAGAAACTTTATAACTGGTAATATAAGTTGGAGGTTACACTGCTCAGATATAAATTTTAAAAAAGGTTATTATTTTAACACATGAATATCTTGAAGGAGATTCTTGCTCTTTTTTGTTAAATATTGAAGAAAGGAACTGATTTAAAATGATGGTAAGTGCATTTTTTCAGACTGAAATTTAAATTTCATATATTATCTTTGGCTCACCTAGCTAGTATTCTTTGTTCACCTTGTGGTCTCTGACATGTAAACATTATCCAACATTCTTTCTTATATTTGCTGAGAAGGCTTAGAGTGTGCATTATACTTAATGTGCACAAAATGCTCCAATCAGAAGACATAGTTTTTTCATGCCTCCTCATCAAATATAACTCTGAGTCGGGAATGAAATCAACAAGATAGTGGACTACAAGGTTTCAGTCCTTGTCTTCCCACAAAAACAATGATTTACCAACTACCCATGCATGAAAATAGCTCTAGAAGAGTTCTGGAGTGCAATTATAAAGCCGCATCGAGCCTATGGGGCACAGAAACTGAGATGGTTGCATAGAAAAGCACAGGAAGCATTTTAACTTCATCAACCCCTCCCTCAGGCCAGCATAGATTGGTGCCAAGAAGGATCTCCATGGGAGGTGGAATCAGGACTCCGGCAGCCTTTGCCACTGAGGATCTCAGCAACCTTCACTGTTGCTGCAAACAACTTTAGCTTTTACCACCAAGAACCCACTTGGCATTCACCGACACTGACAAGGTGATGGGGCTGCTGGGAGTCCTTGCTACTGTGGCCCACTGGAACCAGAGCCACATCTGTGCACTTCCAAGGCCTGAGCTGCTGACCTCCCCACCCCAGCACCATCGTATTTGCTGCAGAAACTGGCATGCCATTACTGCATGTGCCCCAGTTCCTAGGTTTTGGTGCTGCAACTGCATATGCACTCACTGCAGAACTGGCACCAATAGGAATCCCCTCAGCTGTGACTTCCCTCATTGGGAAAAGGAGAGTAGGAGGACCCCAGCAGCCTTCATCATTGAGGAGTCCCTAGTCTTTACCAATGCTGACGCAAGCTGATGGAGCTTCTCAAGTCCATGCCTCTGTGTCTCCATAGAGACTCACTTTAGAGTTAAGGATGCACATAAGCTGAACATCATGGGATAGAAAAAGATATTCTATGCAAATAATAACCAAAGGAAAGAAGAGGTGGCTATACTTACATCAGAAAAAATACACTTTAAGTCAAAAAGAGACAAAAAGGTCCTTGTGTAAAGAGGTTAATTCAATATAAAGATATAACAATTATAAATATATGCACATCCAACATCAGAGCACATACGTATAAAAAGCCCTATCAACAGAACTGAAGGGAGAAATTGACAGCAGTATAATAATAGTAAAGGAGTTCAATATCTCACTTTCAAAAATGGAGAGAAAATCTAGACAGAAAATCAGTGAAGAACTGCTGACTTGAACAATACTAGAGACAAAACACATAATGGGGAAAGGATAATCTCTTCCATAAATGGTGTTGGAAAAACTCGATGTTCACACGCAGAAGAATGAAATAGGATCTCTTATCATACCACACACAAAATTCAACTCAAAATGGATTAAAATGTAAACATAAGACCTAAAACTCTAAAATAATTAGAAGAAAACACAGAGAAAATTTCCCACATCATTAGTAGGGGAGGCTAAGCGTGTGTGGTGGCTTTGGGTAAATGGGTATGTCTATACCTTCCTCTCCATTTTTCTGTAAACCTAAAACTGCTCTAAGAATAAAATCTTAAAAAAAAATTCTTCTTGGGCTGGCCCAGTGGTGTAGCGGTTAAGTTCGTGCTGTGCTTCTGCTGCCCCGGGTTTGTGGGCTCTGATCCCAGGTGCAGACCTAGAATCACTTGTCAAGCTATGATGTGGCGGCATCCCACATTAAACAGAGGAAGACTGGCAGAGATGTTAGCTCAGCGACAATCTTCCTCAAGCCAAAATGGGAAGATTAGCAACAAACGTTAACTCAGGGCCAATCTTCCTCTCACACACACACAAAATACTTCTTGACTTTGTTCTGGACAGTGATTTTCTTGAATATGACATCAAAAGTAAAGGTAGTAGAAGCAAAAACAGACAAGTGGGATTGCATCAAAATATGAAGCTTCTGCACAACAAAGGAAATGTTCAGCAAAATGAAAAAGCAACATAAGGAATGGGATAAAACATTTACAAACCATATATATGGTAAGAGGTTATAACCAAAATATAAAAGGAATTCCTAAAATTCAATACCAAAGTCAACAACCACCACCATAACAGCAAACTAATAACTCATAAAAAATAAGCAAAGGAACTGAATAGACATTCCTCCAAAGAAAACATACAAGTGGCCAAACAGGTATATGAAAAGGTACTCAGCATCACTAATCATCAGGGAAATGCTGATGAAAATCACAATGAGATATCACCTCACACCTGTTAGAATGACTATTATCAGAAAGACAAATGATAATAAGTGTTGGTAGAATGAAGAGAAAAGGAAACTCTCGTTAGTGGGAATGTAAAATTGGTACAGCCATTATAGAAAAAAGTATAGAGAGTCCTCAAAAAATCAAAAATAGAATTACCTTATCATCCAGCAATCCTACTTCTGGGTATATATCCAAAGGAAATAAAATCTGTTTCTCAAAGAGATTTTGCATGTCTATATTCATTGAAGCATTATTCACAATAGCCAAAATATGGAAACAAACTAAATATTGGTTAATGGGTGAATAGGAAAGAAAATGTGGTATATATACAAAATGGAATATTATTCAGCCTTAAAAATAAAGGACATCCTGCCAACTGCAACAACATAGAAGACATTATGCTAAGTGAAATAAACTAGTTACATGAAGACAAGTGCTGTATGACCTAAGATATATGAGGAATCTAAAGTAGTCAAAACCATGGAAGCAGAGAGTAGAATGGTGGTAGCCAGAGTCTGAGCGGAGGGGAAAAGGTTGGTCAAGTGGTACAAAATTTCTTTTATTCAAGATGAATAAGTTCTGGAGCTCTAATGTACACCACTGTGACTATATGAACAATACTGTACTGCATACTTGAAATTTGCTAAGAGGGTAAATCTTAAATGTTCTCACTACGAATAACCAAAAAGTAAATGGTAACTCTGTAAGGTGACGGATATTTTAATTAGCTTGATTATGCCAATTTTTTCAGAATGTTTATGAATATTAAAAAGTCAGGTCATGTACCTTAAATACATGTAATTGTTATTTGTACATTATACATTATAAAGATGTGAAAAAAAGTTGGACTCAATTTCTTCTTTAGTTTTTACTGAAGCTGAATTACAGTTTTGATAATTGTATTTTCATTACAAAATTTCAATTGCCCAGTGGGTAATGGAGAACCATTGAAAGATTCAAACTAGTGAATGACACATCCGTGCTTTCAGAGCTTATTCTAGCAGCAGTGCAGATGGCTAAATAAGAGGACTATGTGGAAATGCTAGAGAAATAGGAGTCACTATATTCAGTAGTAAAGTCTAAACCTACAAAGTTCTTGGACTCGTTTGGTTTCTGAGGAAAATGGGTGGGGGGCATGTGGTTGTGGACTCTACCTTTTAGCATGTGAGAAATGTGGAAAAAAATCTGAAGGTTTTCAACCAAAGAACAATATAATTTTCAGAGATATTGGCGTTCGACTATATATTCTGTACCGTACTTTCAAGGAAACAAGACAGAAAAGATGTTTGTTCTTATATAACTTATAGGTTATTAGGGAACACAGAAATTAAGGGGAGAATGGTCTGATGAGTGTTCTGATTGAGCATCTGCCAGAATTTATGACAATATAAATAATGACAACTGACATAAATTGACTATTTAGCACGTGCCAGGCCAGACTATTTAGCACCTTCTACATTTTTTCATTTTATTTTACATTACATTTCTTATTTACATTTTTTCATTCGGCTATCATAGAAACTCAATGAAACAAAAGCTATTTTTACCATTTCTATTTTACAAAAGTGAACCAGAGGAAGAAAGATAAAGTAATTTTATCAAGGTATTATAGTTAGCAAGAGTGGAAGGAAGATTCGTACACACACCGTCTAACTCATAGCCCCTATTCCTTTTTACAATGAGAAGAAATAAAGATCTCAGTTACTGAAATGTTGCATATAAGGTCCCAGCAGAATAGTCAGGTATAAATTTCTGGAAGATATTAAAAGGTTCAACTTTAGAAGAGATGGAAGACATTTCAAATTATTTCAGAGATAGCCCTTGAGAGAGAACAATTGAAGTGAGATACTGCAATTCTTGAAAAGTTTCAGATGAAGAAATAAAGAATCCTGCAGGTAGAACCCTTGCAGAAAATTTTCCATTTAGGATGAGAAGAGAGAGGAAAAGAAACAATTCAATAGATTTTTCTTTAGAGATGAATGTGATGGGAAGACATGAATTTATTTTTAGATCTGTCTTGGGAGATGTATAATCCCTCGAGTTACAGGAAAACTTAAGTAAAATATTGAGTCCCTAAGGAACTAAAGAAAGATCAATGGTCCAAGGTGTAAATACAACCTTCTTATTTCCCTTTCACATGTAGAATCTATTCCCTGGGGAAGAGACTGAGCAAACTTCCACCCTGTTTATAGCCAACTGCATTATATCATTAAATTCACATTCATCCATCTGCATCTTTTCAAGTGACAAAACGTGTCTTTAGTTTTCTCTGCAGCTTGAGAGTTCTCAAAGTCACATTCAGAAAGTATGCTGTGTAGTTCATAAAGATTTACAGGGCATGTATGAAATTAAATCTTTTGCAGCATCCTCTTAGAATCAAAGTAACCAAAGCCTTCGAATCTTAAATTGCCCTTCTAAGACCAGAGGAGTAAATAACACTGACAAGGAAGCAGTAAAATTTTCTGGCCTAAGGATGGTGAGTTTCTAAATTCTATTTATATGAATTTCCCTTATGCTGTGAAATGGAATTCCAGAGATCTAAGATCTGCCACTTTCTTTCCCACTTTGTGCAATTCTGAGACTCAAGTGAAACTGGAGGAAGAATCTGTTCCAGGGAAGAGTAGAGAATGTTCAGAGATATTAACGGGCTCAGAGGGTACAGTTTCTGAGTCACTAAGTTCCCTTTCCAAGGATGGAACTCTCACTCTTCCACATTTATAGCTTTTACTTTGTGATAAGGGGGCAGTAACTTAATCTCTCCTAGACTCTGGTCCTTTAGTCTAGGATTAGAGACAATCTTTTTGGTTTCCAACCCACGAAGTATAATCTGCATTAGATGCCAGCATCAGGTTGTTGGGTTGAGGGCCTCCACTTTTACTGGTGAGGAGAGGGTTCAAGAGAATTAAGAAATGTTTACATGAGAGTAGGACTATTTTGTTGTGATACTTCCTTCTTCTCCCTACTCCCTTGTTCTTTTTCAGTAGTCATATTTGCATATGACAGCAGTAGTCTTCCCTCTGAAGGAAAAATTAATGATGCCCTTTGCTATATTTAGCTTATAAAGACTCTAAGAAAGGGAAAGTTAGTGTCATTCAGTATCATGATAATGGTAAAGGCAGACTTGATGGGTCCAGATTGGGCTAGTCTCAGATATTCGCAGCACATAACCCCTTTTGTAGGACAAGATATTGTGGGAAGGGCTAGGGTTTCCCTCTAATGTAACCCTTTTTTTCCTGTACTCACAGATCCCTTTGAAGAAGAATGGCTCTTGGAAATAGCTCTTTTGTGACTGAATTCATTTTGTTGGGATTAACAGACCAACCATATCTCCAACTCCCCCTGTTCTTCCTGTTTCTAATAATGTATATGGTTACTGTGTTGGGAAATATGGGTTTGATAACTCTAATTGGACCAAATTCACACTTACACACCCCTATGTACTTTTTTCTTTTTAATTTGTCTGTAATAGATCTCTGCTATTCTACTGTGATTACACCAAAAATGCTGATTAATTTCATATCAAAAAATGTTATCTCCTACATGGGATGCATGACCCAGCTCTACTTTTTCTGTTTTTTTATCATTTCTGAATGCTATGTGCTGACAGCAATGGCCTATGATCGCTACGTGGCCATCTGTAAACCACTTTTGTATAATGTTACCATGTCCCCTAAAGTGTGTTCCAGCCTTTTGCTTAGTTCATACTTGATGGCATTTTCTGGTGCCACAGCCCACACTGGATGCATGCTGAGACTGACCTTCTGTGATGCAAACACCATCAACCATTATTTGTGTGACCTCTTTCCTCTACTCCAGCTCTCCTGCACGAGCACCTACATCAATGAGCTAGTAAATTTTATTGTGGTGGGCATCAACATCATTGTGCCTAGTCTCACCATCTTTGTCTCTTATGGTTTTATCCTCTCCAGCATCTTCCGCATCAGCTCTGTGGAGGGCAGGTCCAAAGCCTTCAGCACCTGCAGTTCCCACATAATTACGGTTTCTCTCTTCTTTGGGTCAGGTGCATTTATGTATCTCAAACCATCTTCTGCTGGATCCATGGATGAGGGCAAAATCTCTTCTGTCTTTTATACCATTGTGGTTCCCACAATGAACCCTTTAATCTACAGTTTGAGGAACAAAGATGTTAAAATTGCTCTGAGAAAAACCATGAGTAGGACAAAGTTTTGATCAGCAACAGTATCTCTGTACATGTACTTTAGAACCAGTAGATTCTGGTTGTTTTATTACAGGAATTTAAGTGGAAGCCTTGTTATCCTATATCTTTGTTACTATGGCAAACAAAATTTGAGTCTTCTGTCAATTTGTTTCCAAGTTTTTAATAGTAGATCTTCCTTCCTCACCATTTCACAATTCCTCCTCCTTTTAACCATTTGACCTGTTTAAGAATAACACTAAAGAATAAATTTATCTCTGCTTTTTCCATTGTCATTATGGTGTTTGTTTTTCTCTCCTGCAGATAGGTAAACGGTTCTGCAAATGATCAAGTAAAGTAACAGTAGGGTGATATTGTGCCATTGGGGATTTTCTATCCACCACTTATATTGTGCTGTTGGAATCAGGATCAGATGCTCTGTTTCCACTCCTTTCTTTACATCCTCAATTGGCCAGGAATGTACCCCCTTTAGATGTCAGTGTTTTACAGATATAACAGGTCCTATAAAATCTATAAAATATAATCCACTTTCTGGCAGTAAACACTATGCATTAAGCTTATTTTGGCAGACACTTCATTTTTACGTTTGTCTCCTGGGCTATTCTGAATCTGAATAAATATGGTGAGTTTCATAAGTACACAAAGTTAAAATTAGAGCTTGCTGATTTAGACACAGAAGTGCCAAACACACAGAAGAATTTTCATTTTTAACAATGTTGTTACCGGTACATACAGGCAGCCTAATTCAAAAATATATCTTCATTGCAAATTGCGTATACACCTCAAAGTAGGACCAGATTCCCCTTAGGTTGTCCTTTTGTTCTACTTTTCCTTCCATTTTTCCTTTTGTTATTCTGACTTTTCTTGTTCTCTTTGAGAATGGCCAAAGCTGTTCCAACTGCCACTTGCTTCTGAATGCTTCTGTCAGCCCAATGCATTTAATATTCAAAAAAATACATGTAACTCCACCGTTTATTGCCAAACACAGCACTAAGAGAGGATGATTGGGGAATAATACATATGTGTCTCAGGATTCCAATAAGAGGGATGGATGGTTTATTATAACACTTGCATTCATTCCTGTCTAAAATGACATGACACCAAACATTTGGAAAAAGATCATATAGTTCTTACTATAAATTCTGTTACTTATCACTTATGGAAAATGCTACATGTAGTGATAGGAGAAACATGCTGACCATTGTTTTACTTATTTAGTGAGGTTTATCATGAAAAAAAAGTATATACTAATGATACACTATTTTCCTAGGAACATTTTGTGAAATTACTTAAACTTTGTCTCACCAATAAGATAATAAATGTATTTAACTAGGTGCTTTTTCCTATAATTTCCCTATTTCGCCAATGGTTTTTCTGTTTATATATTTAGATTATCAAATATAATGGTGGGGTCAAGAAATACTTGTTGAATTGAATTATCTTGTCTTAATAACAACAATAATAAATGTAATGTTATAAGTAATTAATACAATATTATAAATAATAAAAATCAGAAAGAACTTTGGGGTATTATTTCTTTTTCAGAGTGTAATGTGGCAGCCATAGAGAGGTGCTGCTAACTCCACTTCAGGAAAACCAGTTGCGGGGAGCATCATTGACTGAAAGTCTATAACTGATACTCCTTTGGATCCACCAAAGTGTTCAGGCAGAGTCCATACTTACTGGGAGATGTCCTCAGCCAATGGCTTAGCATAATTGTCATACAGGTGCTGACCAATTTCTGTGTGATGGAGGGCTCTTCTGAGAGGCAATCTTTCCTTAGGGACTTCCTATCATCCTGACTAAGACTTTTTAAAACTGCACTGTAATCTGAGATTTTCCTAGATTCTTCCTTCTCTGTCTCCTTTCTTAGGTGTGAGATTTTCATTCTGGTCTGAAGCATTTATCACTGACTCCCACTCCCTCCCATTTTACCCTTCACAGGCATTTACCACAATAAATGTCTTGCAAGTCTAATCATTTCTTGGAATCTGTTTCTTGAGGAGCTCTAAATGACACAGCGGACTCATGCTAAGAGATTTTTTTTTTTTGAGGAAGATTAGCCCTGAGCTAACATCTGTGCCTATCTTCCTCTACATTATATGTGGGACACCTACCACAGCACAGCTTGCCAAATGGTGCCATGTCTGCACCCGGGATCAGAGCCGACGGACCCCAGGCCGCCAAAGTGGAACGTGCCCACTTTGCTGCACCACCGGGCCAGCCCCCTAAGAGATTTTAAAACCTAGTTTTAGGTTCTGATAATCAAGACCAATTGGCTTTGTTATAAAGCAAGACAAATAAATCCATGGGACAGAATAAAATATTCTGAAACAGAGTCTCACTTATGAAGTCAATTGATTTTTGGCCAAGCAACTAAATAAATGCATAAGTAAAAGAAAATGTTTTAAGCAATTGATGCTGGAAACACTAACTATTTATGAGGAAAACAGTGAACTTTGATCTCTATCTCACATCATACACAAAAATTAATTTTAAATGGATAAAAACTATACACACAAAGCTTTGACATAAATCTTCTAGAAGAAAACATAGAAAAATATGTTAGTATAGGCATAGATTTCTTAGACATATTCTAAACCTAAAAGAAAGCAGTAAACCTAAAAGAAGAAAAAAGATAAAATGAGCATCGTTTAAATTAGAACATCTATTTATCAAAAAATATTCATGGGCCAGCTAGAGACTTGGAGAATATTTGCAACAGATATATCTGAGAAAAGTATTATATCTAGAATATATAACAACTTAATAATTAAACTATATCTCAATGATAAAAAGACCATCTCATAAATGGGCAAATAATTTGAAAGACAAATTCCAAAGGAAGGCGTGCAAATACCAACAAGCACGTGAAAATGTGTCTAACTTGCTGCACCTCTTAGATGTATAGTCCGTAGGTGGACAGCACTCCCTTATCAGCTACAGCATCCTCCCTCACTTCATTACCTGGTCTGTGCCCTTTGAGTAGTTCAAGCAGTTGTCAGGCTTTCTTGTTGGTCTCCTTCCATGTTGGACCCTGCTTCCTCTGGGTGAAGCCTCTACTTCAGAGGTTGAAGTACTAGCTCTGTGGCACCTCCAAAACTTCCGTTAATCCAAGTACCAATACTGTAGAGCTTCTCCTCTGAGATTCTAAAATCTGGTTAATGTTCTTCTTTCTGTTTGTCCCACTGTTCATGAGAGTGGTCGCTATTAGCCTTTACTTTTTCTCTGCTGCATCCTTTTGCTCTTTCCTCCTTGCGATATCTGTATATTCAATTCTTTTTGAAAAATATCCTCTATGGGAAGTACATAGTATGCTATTTTTTTTGACTGGAATTTGTCTGATACAGGGAACACATTTTATATAATTTAGATGGATTGATTTGCCCACCTCACAAGACATAATCCTATGCAATTAACAAAGGCCAAACCCTGATGACAGTGATTAGTCAGAAAAAGAAATTTGGCTATTGTCTTTTTTGCCAAAATTATTTATAAAGAACATTTTTTTTCTCCTTGAAGGTACTGAATTAGTAGGATTAAATATGGGATTCTGGTAGTTCTATTTTCACTACAAGGGAAGAGCCCACCTGAGATTAAAATGGAGTAGAATCAATCAGAATAAAAAGCGTGGGGAGAGACAAACCCCCATGAATGATTGGCACTGCCCATTCACATAAGAGGCCATGTATATTCTTGGCTTACCAGTTGTATACACTTTTTTGGTATATGTTGGTGTATCTGGGCAAAATATGAGTAGCAGGTATGACATATGCCCTGAAGTCTGAATGTGATATCCAAGTCTTCAGCACTCCCTGTTGACAGTCTGAATCATCAAAATGTCTGGCTCAGTGCTATAACTCAGCAGGCTCATTTTACAGGTTGACTTTATATTCTTTTGATCAACAGCCAAAAATTATTAATTTTTTAAATTAAAATGCAATCCACATAAAACTAAATGGTTAAAAATTAAATGTAGAGTTTTGTTAACTTAATATAATTAGAAAATTTGAAGTAAAATTTTTAAATACACTAAGAATTTTTCAAGACAGCTTTCAGATATTTAGAATTACTATATCCATAAATTGATGAAATTCTTGAAATAATGAATAGAGTCATATACGGTTTTATTATCCTTCTATATCTGCTTCATAACCACAGTTTTAATTGGGAAAAAGTTTGTTTTATTTGTATGGAATTCCCATATAAATACATGTTAACACATAGAACCTAGAGTAGAGACTAGATAGATGCTCTCGGGAGGGCAAGAGGGGAATGTGTCTGATGGATGGCCCATACCATGCTTTGGCTGGAGGCAAGAATGGTCACCCAAATGAGGCACTCACTGCTCTGTTTCAACAGCCCAATCAAAGAGGTGCTCCACCACCTGGTCACCAGCAACAGCTGCCACATGCAGAGGGACAGTGTGCATTGTGGACAAGAGGCTCAAGGGGCTGCTGGAGGAGTTTGTTTCAGGTGCCCAAGGGGCAAGGTGCTGTGGTCCGTGGTGGTGGGAAGCCAGGCAGGGAATCCTGATGGTCACTGCTCTAGGCAGATGCCCCAATCTCTGTCATCCTATTTCAGATACTTCTGCCCATTTCTAGCAAGCGTATCATTTTATTGGTATCTAAATTAGTTGCAGTGTGATTGCTCTAAGAATACACAAGACCTTCTGCAAATTAATGCTTCTTTGTTATTTTGAAACATTTGAAATGAAAAAGTGAAATTAGTTCAAAATTAAATTTGTCAATGAAATCAAGAACTCCTATATTGTTTAAATATAATTTCAATTGCTAAGTTTTAAGTGGTGGTAAAGATTATTTAAAACCTTTTCACTTTTGCATTCAAAATTTCTCACTGATGAAAAGAAATTGGAATATAAAAGAAATTGGAGATATGATTATGAAAAATTCTTGATCAGGAATTGCAAATAACTATTTCAAGCACAGAGCCTGATATAAAAAAATTATGTTCCAGATGCAAGTAAAAATTTTCACTATAATTATGACTATATTTTATTTAGGAATATTATCTAATAAAAAATGAAATCATGTATCTCTTTTGAGAGATATTTTTGACTTTTGAATAGTTTACATTAATATAGTATGAAATGAATATGTCGATTTTTCTGATTTTATTGTCAAATGTAACATAATATTAAAATGTTCATAAAACATACATTTTTGTTTTAATAAATAATGCAAAAATCTATGTAACCACAATCTAAGTCATAAAATAGAATATTGTAGAATATTTTACTCAGTGTTTCTAGCTGTTTTCGGTGGGTGGTTACATCCCGATAACCTAGCCCAACAATACCAGATATGAAAGTCGTTAAATTTCTTATTTAGTCAACTTTGTTCTCAAATTAGGTTAAGAGGTCATGGGTCATTTGGTGTATAGTTATACTTTAGATGGATGTCTTCAGCTTCAAATATGTGTTACAAAAATCACACACTAATTTTCCTTAATAAGTTCTGATGGATCTACTGAATGATACATTGTTTAAAATATTGAGCTCCATAAATGTTTACACAAATATATTTTATGTAAAAAATGTAACATTTACAAAAATATTTCAATTTTTGTTTAATAAGGCCTAGTTTACATAGAGCAAAATACACAAGTATGAAGTATACAGCTTGATAACTTTTTAACTAAAGATAAACTCATTTAATCACCATCCAGAAAAAAAATATGGAATATTTCCATGACTCTAGAAATTTCCCTCATGTCCCTTTATAGTCAATAGCCACCCACATCCACCACTTGAGGTAACCATTGCTCCATTGCTCTAATTTCTTTTGAGTAGTTTTGCTTGTTCTTAAAAATCTTATAAATAAAAAAAAAATAAATACCTTTTATACTCTTTTGTGCCTGCCTTCTTTGTTCAACATAATGGTTTTTGTATTTCAGCCATATTGGTGCATGTATCAGAACATTATTTTCTGGGAAGTATCTCATTGAATGTATTTTACTGGTGTATTCTCTTATTGATAGAAATTTGGCTATTATAAATAAAACTTCAATGAACATTCTTGTGCAAGTTTTTTTTAACTTTTTAAAAAATTTACTTTCTTGAGGTCATGTTGGCTTATAACATTGCATAATAATTATCTAATAAAAAATGAAATCATGTATCTCTTTTGAGAGATATTTTTGACTTTTGAATAGTGTGCATCATTATGTTTTGACTTCTGTATAGACTGCTTTGTGTTCACCAACAAAAGTCTAGTTTATTTTTTTTGACATATACATTAATTTCTTTGGGTATAGAACTACAACAGAAATGTCTGGATCAGAGGCTACATGTATGTATAACTTTATTAGAAAACATCAATTTGTTTTCCAAAGTACTTGCATAATTTTACTCTGCTAACAGGAGTGTATGAAAGTTCCCATTCACATGTAGACTTGGTATTGTTAGTCTTATTAATTTTAGCCATTTTCATGTGTATACAGTGGCATCTCATTATAACTTCAATTTACATTTTCCTTAGAACAAAGGACACTGAGATGAATCTTTTCAAATTTTTTAATATTTGAGTCTGTATTGCTTCTTGGAATGGTAACTTTAAAATATTTGCCACTTAAACATATTAGAAAAAAATACTATCTCTGTTCTCAGATGACATGATTATCTCTGTAAACAATCTTCAAAACTGACAGCAACAACTGAAAAATAAGCAAATGAACAAAAAGACTTTTGGAACTAAGAAATGACTATAGGAATGTCACAGGATACAAAGTTGACAAACAAAAGTAAATTGCTTTCTTCTACACTAGAAATTGGATAATTGGAATTGGAAATGAAAAACACAATACTATTCGTTTTACCACCCCTACCCTCTCCCCACAAAACAAGAAATAAGTAGGTATAAGTCTAAGAAAATATATACAAGATCTACACACGAAAAGCTACAAAACTCTAATAAAAAATAATCAAAAAGGTCTAAATAAATGGAAAAATATTCCATGTTTATGTATTGAAAGACTCAATAATCTTAAGAGGTCAGTTCTTCCCAACTTTATCTATAGATTCAATGTGATCCCAATCAAAATCTCAGCAAGTTTTGGTGGATATCAACAAACTGTCTCTAAAGTTTATATGGAAAGGCAAAAGACACAGAATATCAAATACAATACTGAAAGACAACAAAGTTGTAGGACAGACACTATCCAACTTCAAGGCTCACTATAAAACTACAATAATCAAGACAGTGTGTTATTGCTGAAAGAAAAGACACATAGATCAATGGATCAGTATAAAGTGCCTGGAAATAGACCTACAAAATATAGTCAACTGATCTTTGACAAAGGAGCAAAGGCAAGTCAATGGAGAAATTCTACTCTTTTCAACAAATGATGCCGGAAACTTCTCACATCCATAGCAAAATCATGACCTTACATTTTTCAGAAAAACCCCTCAAACTATATCGAAGACCTAATTTAAGATTCAAACTACAAAACTTCCAGAGGAACTCATAAGAGAAAATTTAGGTGAATTAGGTGAGTTAGGAGAATCTGGATTTGGTGATGAGTTGTTTCTTTTTAAATTTTTTTATTGAGTTCATAATAGTTTACGTCAATGCGAAATTTCAGTTGTACATTATTTCTTGACTGTAACCACATAAATGCTCCCTTTTATCCCCTGTGCCCGTCTCCCACCCCCCTTCCCCTGGTGGGCACTGAACTGTTTTCTTTGTCCATGTGTTTTTTCATATTCCACATGAGTGAAATCATCTAGTGTTTGCGTTTCTTGGTCTGTCTTATTTCGCTTGGCATAATTCCCTCCAGGTCATTCGATGTTGTTGCAAATGGGGTGTTTTTGTCTGTTTTACGGTTGAGTAGTATTCCATTGTGTGTATATATATATATATACCACATCTTTTTTATCCAATCATCAGTTGATGGGCACTTTGATTGTTTCCACGTCTTGGCTATTGTGAATAGTGCTGCAATGAACATAGGGATGCATATGTTACTTTGAATTGTTGATTTCAAGTTGTTTGGGTAGATACCCAGTAGTAGGATAGCTGGGTCATATGGTAGCTCTATTTCTAGTTTTTTGAGGAATTTCCATACTGTTTTCCATAGTGGCTGCACCAGTTTGCATTCTCACAAGCACTTGTTATTTTTAGTCTTAGTGATTATCGCCATTTTAGCAGGCATAAGGTGGTATCTTAGTGTAGTTTTGATTTGCATTTCCCTGATGATTAGTGATGTTGAACATCCTTTGCACGTGTTTGTTGGCCATCTGTACATCTTCTTTGGAAAAATGTTTGTTCATATCCTCTGCCCATTTTTTGATCAGGCTGTTTTTTTTTTTTATTGTTCAGTTGTATGTGTTCCTTATGTATTATGGAGATTAACCCCTTGTCAGATACATGATTTGCAAATATTTTCTCCCAGTTGGTGGGTTGTCTCTTTGTTTTGATTCTAGTTTCTTCTGTCTTGCAGAATCTCTTTAGTCTGATGAACTCCCACTTGTTTATTTTTTTCTTTTGTTTACCTTTTCTGAGAAGACATGGTATTTGAAAAGATCCTTCCAGGTTCAATGTCAAAGAGTATATTACCTAAATAATCTTCCAGGAGTTTTATGGTTTCTGGACTTATCTTCAAGTCTTTGATCCATTTTTAGTTTATTTTTGTGTATGGCATGAGATAATGGTCTACATTCATTCTTTTTGCATGTGGCTGTCCAGTTTTCCCAACACCATTTATTGAAGAGATTCTCTGTTCTCCATTGTATGTTCTTGGCACCTTTGTCGAAGATTAGCTGTCCATAGAAGTGCAGTTTAATTCTGGGCTTTCAGTTCTGTTCCATGGATCTGTGTGCATGTTTTTGTACCCGTACCATGCCATTTTGATCACTGTGGCTTTGTAGTATGTTTTGAAGTCAGGGATTGTGATGCCTCCTGCTTTGTTCTTTTTTTCTCAGGATTGCTTTAGCAATTTGGGGTCTTGGGCTGCCCCATATGAATTTTAGGATTCTTTCTTCTGTTTCCATGAAGAATGTGCTTGGGGTTCTGATTGGGATTGCATTGAATCTTTACATTGTTTCTGGTATTATTGGATGTTTATTGGAATATGTTTATTCTTCCAATCCATGTGCACGGAATCTCTTTCCATCTCTTTATGTCATTATCAATCTCTTTCAGTAACGTTTTATAGTTTTCATTGTATTAAGTCCATTACCTCCTTGGTTAAATTTATTCCTAGGTATTTTGTTCTTTTAGTTGCAATTGTAAATGGAATTTAATTCTTGAGTTCTCTTTCTGTAAGTTCGTTATTAGAGTACAGAAAAGCAACTGATTTTTATAAGTTGATTTTTTACCCTGAAAATTTACTGTAGTTATTAATTATTTCTAATAGTTTTCCTATGGATTCTTTAGGGTTTTCTATATTTAAGATCATGTCATCTGCGAACAGTGGGAGTTTCACTTCCTCACTCCTATTCAGATTTCCTCAATTTGTTGATGTAGTATATCACATTGATTGATTTGGAGATGGTGAACCATCCTGTGCCCCTAGTATAAATCCCACTTGATTATAATGTATGATCCTTTTGATATATTGCTGAATTCGGGTTGCCAAAATTTTGCTGAGGATTTTTAATCTATGTTCATCAGAGATATTGGCCTGTAGTTTTCCTTTTTTGTGTTGTCCTTGTCAGACTTTGGCATCAGAGTGATGTTGGCCTTGTAGAATGTGTTAAGAAGTGTTACATCTTCCATAATTTTTTGGAATAGCTTGAGAAGGATAGGTATTAAACCCTCTCTGAAAGTTTGGTATGATTCCCCAGGGAAGCCATCTGGTCCTAGGCCTTTATTCTTTGGGATGATTTTGATTACTGTTTCAATCTCTTTCCTTGTGATTTGTCTAATTAAATTATCTGGTTTTTATTGATTTGGATTTTGGAGGTTGTAAGAGTGTAAGAATTTATCAATTTCCTCTAGATTACCCACTTTTGTGGAATATAGTTTTTCATAGTATTCTCTTATAATCCATTGTGCTTCTGTTGTTATTTAACCTCTTTAATTTCTAATTTTCTTTATCTGAGCTTTCTCTCTTTTTTTTCTTTGTAAGTCTGGCCAGGGGTTTTTGAATTTTATTTATCTTCTCAAAGAGCAAGCTCTTTGTTTTGTTGATCCTTTCTACTGCCTTTTTTGTTTCAATAACATTTATTTATGCTCTAATTTGTTTTATTTCTCTCCTTATGATCACTTTGTGTTTTGTTTGTTCTTCTTTTTCTAATTCAGTTAGATGTAATTTGAGGTTGCTTATTTGGAAATTTTCTTGTTTGTTAAGGTGTGCCTGTATTGCAATGAATTTCCCTATTAATGTGGCTTTTGCTGCATTGCATATGAGTTGGTATGGAATGTTATCATTTTCATTTGTTTCCAGATATTTTCTGATTTCTCCTTTAATTTCTTCAGTGATCCATTGCTTGTTCAATAGCATATTGTTTAGTCTCCACATCTTTGTCCCTTTCTCAGCTTTTACCTTGTAATTAATTTCTAGCTTTACAGCATTGTGATCAGAAAAGATGCTTGCTATTATTTCAATTTTTTAAAATTTATAGAGGCTTGCCTTGTTTCCCAATATATGGTCTATCCTTGAAAATGTTCTGTGCACAGTTGAGAAGAATGTGTATTCTGCTGTTTTTGAATGGATGTTCTATATATGTCTATTAAGTCCAACTGGTTTAGCTTTTCATTTAATTACACTGTTTCCTTGTTGATTTTCTGTCTGGATGATGTATCCATTGATGTACGTGTAATGTTGAGGTCCCCTACTATTATTGAGTTATTATTAATATCTTCTTTTAGGTTCGTCAATACTTGCTTTATGACCTTTGGTGCCCCTGTGTTGGGTGCATAGATATTTATAACTGTTATTTCTTCTTGATGGAGTGTGCCTTTGATCATTATATACTGCCCTTCTTTGTCTCTCTTTGTCTGTCTTATCTTGAAGTCTACATTGTCTGCTATAAATATTGTGACACCTGCTTTCTTTTGTTTGCCATTAGCTTGTAGTATAATTTTCCATCCCTTCACTCTGAGCCTGTGTTTTTCATTGGAGTTTAGATGTGTTTCCTGGAGGCAGAAATTGTTGGGTCTTGTTCTTTAATCCATCTCACCACTGTGTCTCTTTTTATGGCGAATTCAATCCATTTGCATTTAGGGTGATTATCGATATTTGAGGATTTAATGCTGTCATTTAATCACTCGTTTTTCCAGTTCCCCTCCCTTTCTTTTGTTTCTTTTCCTGTGTGTTTTGGTCTACCAAATGAATTATGTAATTTTCTATGATGTGTTTCTTTGTTTGCTCCTTATTTATTATTTGTATCTCTGTTCTGCTTTTATGTTTAGTGGTTACCATGAGGTTTTTATTCAGAATCTCGTGTATAAGATAGTCCATTTTCTGATGTGCTCTGATTTCCTTAGTGTAAAGCAATTCAGTCCCTTTCTCTCTCCCTCCTAAGTTGTTCATATCACATTTTATTCCATCTTGTGTTGTGTGTTTGTGGTTAAAATGATAAGATTATCTCTCTTTCTTGATATTTTCCTTCCCTTTCTCTATACTTGAGTATTTGCTATCCTATTCGGATTCTGTCTACCTATTTATCTCCTTCCTCTGTGCTTTGAAACCCCTTTCTCCCTTTTTATTCAGGTCTGAGGGCCTTCTTGAGGATTTCTCGTAGGTTGTGTCTCGTGGTTCCAAACTCCCTTAGCTTTTGTTTTTTCTGGGAAAGTTGTTATTTCTCCATCATATCTGAAGGATATTTTTGCTGGATAGAGTAATTGTGGCTGAAAACTTTTCTCTTTCAAAGATTTAAATATGTCATTCCATTCTCTCCTAGTTTGTAAGGTTTCTACTGAGAAATCTGCTGAAAGCCTGATAGGGATTCCTTTGTAGGTTATTTTCTTCTGCCTTGCTGCCCTTAGTATTCATTCTTTGTCATTCATTTTGTCAAGTTGTACTACTCTTTGCCTTGTGGTAGGCCTTTTTAAATTGACTTATATAGGAGATCTGGAAGCCTGTTACACACAGATTTCCATCTTTTTCTCTAAGTTTGGGAAGTTCTCTGCTATTATTTCCTTGAACACACTTTCTGCTCCATTCTCTTTCTCTTCTCCTTCTTGAATACCTATAAGTCTTATCTTGCATTTCCTAATTGAGTAAGATATTTCTTGGAGAATTTCTTCATTTCTTTTCAGTCTTAGTTCTCTCTCCTCCTCTGTCTGGAGCATTTCAACATGTCTATCTTCGATTATGCTGATATGCTTCTCTATGATATCCACTTGAGTGTTCAGGGAATCCATATTTTGTTTTATCTCTTCCATTGTGTCTTTCATCTCTAATATTTCTGATTGATTCTTCTTTAGTTTCGATCTCTTTTGTGAAGCACCTCCTGAACTCGTTGAATTGTTTCTCTACATTCTCTCTTACCTGTTTGAGTTTTTTCATTATAGCTATTTTGAATACATTGTCATTTAGATTACATATTATTGTGTCCTCAGGTTTGAATCCTGGGTACTTGTCATTTTCTCTCTGGTCTGGAGATTTGATATAATGTTTGATATTGCTAGAGGGGGTGGCTCTGGTCTTACACATCCTGATATTATTTGGTTGCAGTTACTGCCTATCACCACTGAGTGTGGGTGCACAGTCGCATATTCTTAGCCCTCCACCTCCAGCTGAGATCCAAGGCAGTGGATTGGGTGTGAGGTGGTTGGGGGAAGGGCTGCTTTCTCCTATGTGCTCTTGGGGCTTTCCAGTTAGGTTTTCACTATCTGCTTTCCTGGGGTGTTGGCTTGATGAAGTCACCCCCATGAAAGCTCTCACCCCTGTAGAGGTCTTCCTTCTAGGCTGCACAGGCCCTTGGGGGGGATCCTTGATGTTCCCATGAATCAATGTCCCCTCCCCTGTTCCTTCCCTCTTGGAGGCCTCCCAGAATCGTGATCACAGTCTTTAGGGGAGGGAGTGAAGTTTTCCTTTACCCCATTCCAGCTCCTCTGAGGGGTAATCCAGCCTCTCCTCCCTCTGTCATATTGCTGCATGTGTCTCTCCAACATTTTTGTGTTGTGTTAGGATGCCTTCTGCTGGGATATGAATGTCTCTTTTCGTTGTATGGTGGAGAGGAGAGAATCCCAGGCATGTTCACTCCACCATGATGATGACTTCACTCCTGGTGATGAGTTTTTAGATGCAACATCAAAGCATGATTCATGAAAGAAAAAAATTGATGTGAGACTTTATTAAAATTAAAAACTTCTCCTCTGTAAAAGACACTGTTAAGAAACTGAAGAGCAAGCTGCAGAATGAGAGAAAATATTTGTAAAACATATCTGATAAAAGACTTGTATCTGCAATATGCAAATAATTCTAAAACTCAACAATAAGAAAACAAACAACTCAATTAAAAAAATCCAAAGATCTGAACAAATACCTCACCTCAAGAGATATGCAGATGGGAAATCAGCATTTGAGAAATTGTTTGATATCATTTGTTTTTGGAGAATTTGAAATTGACTTGGCAAGAATAAGATTTAGAATGACTAAAATTGAAAAACTGAAAGTACTAAATGCTAATAAGGATCTAGAGCAACAAGAACTCTCATTCATTGCTGGTTGTAATGAAGAATGGTACAGCCACTTTGGAGGACAGTTTTGCAGTTTCTTACAAAAATAAACATATTCTTACCTTACAATCCAGAAATCATGCTCCTACACATTTACTCAATTGATTTGAAAGATCATGTCCATACAAAATCCTTCATAAGAATGTTTAAAGCAGCTTTATTTATGAATGCCAAAACTACAAGCAAACAAGATGTTCTTAAGGAGGTGCATGGATAAACATACTATGGTACATTCATATAAGGGAACATTATTCAGAGATAAAAAGAAATTAACTATCATGCCACAAAAAGACATAAAGCAACCTTAACTACATATTTCCAAGTGAAAGAAACAGCTTAAAATAGCTAAATAGTGTAGGTTTCCAATTGTATGACATTCTGGAAAAGGCAAAACTATAGAGGCAATAAAAAGATCAGTTATTGTCAGATCTTTGGAGGGAGTAGGGATGGATGATTAAGAGAAAAATTGGGGATTTTTAAGACAGTGTAACTATTCTTCATTATACTGTAATAGTGGGTAAATGACATTATGTGTTTCTCAAAACCCATAAAACATTACAGCACAAAGAGTGAAGATTAATGTATGAAAATCTAAAAAACACTATTTATGAGGTTGGGGCAAGCTCTGGAAGGAATGCAGATAATTAAAAGGGAATCTAAGCATAGTACAGATTTATGAAACTACCTCAGTGAAGCAGGTAAGGGGAATAGTTGCCAGAAATGAGTACAGTTTGTGAGACTAAAAGTGAAAGAAATTGCACATAAGCACTGTACTCTAGTTGGCTAAGTTGGTTTCTGTAGGAGTATGGTTTAACAATTCTGATACTGCTATAAATGTATACTGGAATTGAACATTTAAGTAAATGGATGGTGAAAGGTGGGAGTCAGGTTTCTCACTCTTGGAGTGGGAATTTACAGATAAGCTAGAATTTTCTGGAGGCTAGAATGAACTATTTGGTAGTAGATTAAAGTTGGAGACATTAGTAAGAAGTCACATTTAGCCTAATATAGATAAAGATGTTTACTTATATACATATTTATAGATATGTGTATATATATTAGTTAGCATGAAAACATATTTCTCTGCTTTGTCTACTGAGAGGGCCTTAAAGAAATGACACCCCAGTAGCAATGAGCACAACTTGCACCCAGATCATGGTTTCTAATACCGTTCATTTATAAAAAGAGTCAACGTCTTTTGGAGAAATGGCTGATTCTACAACTGTGGCAGGAGATCATAAAGATAAGCCTGGAGTATCTTGTAGTGCCAGAAAGTAAGGAAGTGCTACACACACACACACACACACACACATACATACATAATGAGGGTTTTCCAAAAGTCCACAAAAGCCAACTAAAAAATCTCCCAATGGCCAAAGCTGGAAAATTTGAGCAACAAAGTAAATAAAGTAGTATTGGATTATAAATTAAGAGATGAAGTAAATATCTGTGTGGTCAAAGTTAAATAAAAAATGATTCAATAAATTAATAAATGGGAAAGAGATAGATCTCACATGCAGAAGAATTCCAAATAAATTATGTTGATTCTCTGACCTCAAGGTAGGGAAGAATAGCTTCATAATTCTTAAGTGTGAGCTAGTCAAAGTGACCTCTTTCTCAAAAGTACAGTATGGAAGTTGAGATCGGGAGAGTAACTTTATAGTAGAGAGACCTGACAAACACTACTTCAACAAAGTGATCAAGGTCAACACGAACATTCATAAACCATATAGACGGTTTATATCCTTGATATAATGTAATGAAAATGGCATTACCTCTGTGATCTTCTTGTCCCAAACCCATGACCCCATTATAATCATGACAAAATCATCAAAGTGCTATAAAGGGACATCCTACAATATACCTGATAAGTATCTTCCAACTGACAAGTACTGTTTAAAACTGTTAAGGTCTTCAAAAACAAGGGAAGTGTGAGTAACTGTCACAGCCAATAAGAGCTCAAACAGATATGACAACTAAGTGCAATGTGGTATCCTGGATGGAATCCTCGAACTGGAAAAGGTATTATGTAAAAGCCAAGAAAATCTAAGTAAATTATCAGCTTTAATTAATATAATTATTATTTTATGGTTCATTTATTCTAATGAACGTATCATATTATTGTAAAATGTTAGTATTAGGGAAACTGTGTGTGGAGGAATATATGAGAAATCTATACTTTCTTGTCAATTTTTCTGTTACTATAAAACTGTTTTTAAAAATAAGGTCTTGGGGTGGCCCCGTGGCCAAGTAGTTAATTTCATGTGCTCTGCTTTGGCAGCCCAGGGTGTCGCCAGTTTGGATCCTGGGTGCAGACATAGCACCACTCATCAGGCCATGCTGAGGTGGCGTCCCACATGCCACAACTAGAAGAAACCACAATTAAAATATACAACTATGTACTGGTGGGATTTGGGGAGAAAAAGGAAAAATAAAATCTTAAAAAAAATAAAAAAAAGGTCTAAGGGGCAGGCCCTCTGGTAGAGTGGTGGAGTTCATGTGCTCTGCTTCAGCAGCCCAGTGTTGACGGGTTTGGATCCTGGGCATGAATCTGCGCACCACTTATTGATCCATGTTGTGGTGGCATCCCACATACAACATGGAGGAAGATTGGCACAGATGTTAGCTTGGTGACAATCTTCCTCAAGCAAAAAGAGGAGGATTGGCAACAGATGTTAGCTCAGGGCCAGTCATCCTCAAATAGAAAAAAGAAAGAAAAGAAGGTCTAAAAACATGGCAGAAAAACTTAGGGGACACAGCAAAGCCAGTGCTCAGAGAAAAATTATAGCCTCAAACAGCCATATCTGAAAGATGTCCTCCTTACCTGGAAGAAAGAAACATTCTTATCACCAGTGTTGCGGGAGTCAAGTCCAAGAGAAATCTATACAAACAAACCTTGTTAAACTAACCCTTATCTTCCTAGTCACTTTACCCTAGCTGAAGCCCCTTTGTCTTGTCACAATTGTTTTCACAATGTACTACTCTTTGTCCATTACTGTATAAACATTTGGCACTAAGTGCTTCTTTGGTTCTTTATTTTTTTTTGTGAAGGCTCCCATGAACATGTAAAAAGATAATTAAAATTTGTATGTTTTTCTCCCACTAATCTGTCTTACATAAGTTTAATTCTTAGACCCATCTGGAGACTCTAAGAAAGTAGGGAGAAATTTTTCCTCCTCTGCAGAGTACAGTTTTTATAATTCTATGACTTATGTATGTACCGATAAATAAAATACAATTAGAATAGTTTTGTATGTTTAAAATTTTACATAATGTTTTCATATTGTGCCTATCCTTTTGCATTTTCTTTATATTCAAAACATGTTTATGATATTTATTCTTGTTCATATATGTAGCAGTTATTCATTTATTTTCATCCCAGGAAGCCAGGGTTTGGGTATACGGCCTCTGATGAGATCACTTGGCATTTAGCTGACTTCCCTCATGTGTTGGAAACCGCTGCCATTCAACCTCACACCAACCCCATTGTCCTTTCAATTGCTAAAGTATACTTGGCTCTTTTACCTCTTATCAAGCCCAGAACATGTTGCCCTATCTATATCTAAATAGCCATTAACCTGTGAAAAAATTGCCATATGCTATAGACATCTGCCAATCAAAACACTGGATGGCCTAAGGTGGTCATCATCTGAACAGCAGCTTTAGCATTATCTGGGATGTTGTTAGAAATACTGAATCTAGCACCCCACTCCAGATATACTCAATTAGATTTGGCTTCTTTTTTCCTTCCTGGCACTTGAAGATGTGATTTTCTTCTTATTGCCTAAGTTAAATGTTTATATTAAAAATATATTAGTCAACATTTTTGGACACTTGTAGCAGCTTAGCTCAGTGTGACATAATCCTGAAAATTAAAAATCTATTTAGTTAAAAATGCGTTTTCCTTTTCTGCATTTTTATAATTATGCAGTATAAAATAAACTGAAATTACCATCGACTTTGGCAAATTAGAACATATTGGGCTTGAGTTACTTAAAAAGGAGTCAGGAATGAATAAAAGACGTTGTGGTATATCTCAGTGAAAATGATAACAATTTGACACACTGTTAAAACTAGATTAGGCTAAAGTGACTCATATGTAGATGAAAGAAAGGAAGGTATTGACATAGTTTTGCAATGTAAGAATTAACTCAGAGTCTCTCTACACTCATTCTGTCTTTGCCCATACTTAAGCTGGTGTATTAAAGGTGAAAGAATGGCCTTGAGTTTTAGCTTAGAATCTTGGCATAAACCTCCCTTGCAATGTGATTTAATGTAATATAAACTTAGAGGGAGTGTTTCTGGTTCTTGCATCACCTAAATAAGAGTTCTTAACATTTCCATAGAAAACACACATATTAATGAATCTCCAAGGTCCTCATCACTGCTGTAGCCCAAGGAATGTCTATCTCTTGTGAAACATTTCAAGTTTACCCTGAGGAATTTTTGGTCCCCTTGTAACATTGAGAGGCCTGAGAACAATAATTGGGACTCATTTTAGCAATGCCTGGGTTTTCAGTTATCCTATATGTGAAACTGATATGAGGAATTTCCCAAGCATTTTTCTTGCCTGTCTGTTCTTTTTCTCTTTACTTTCTCTCATTAAATTCACCTAATTCCATTGCTTCAGCTTCCATGGAAATGATCTTCCAATCTTTCTTTCATATTTTGTTCTTTCTCTTGAGCTTTATGTAGCCTTATTTAGGCTGTATACATCTACTTTATTGTCCAGCTGGCAACTCAAGTCCAACATGTTCAAGTCTGAATGCATGATGTTTATGAATATTTCCATTTTTGCTGAGTTCTCTGTTTTTGGTAATGTCATATTTTACCCAAACACCTAGGCTAGTATCTTTGAGAATTTTTTGTCTATTTTTATCCCCTTTGTGAGAAGTTACGATCAGTTTCCTTTCAACATCTCTCGCATATGTTTGCTTCCTGGAATTACTCATATTCGTGCTGTTAATTCAGGGCATTCCTTTTTTGTATCATTTATTGACTATTGTAATTACCTCTCACAATTCACTCTGCTGCCAGTCTCTCTTATGACAGTCCATTCTGTCAGCCCTCACCACATTAATCTTTCTAAGCATGCACTTTGATTATTTCCATCCTGTTCCAAAAAAAAAGTAAAAATCTTGAGTGGCTTAATAGTTTCCAACAGTAAGCTGACCTTTATTTTGCTATTTGATAGCTTCCTATACTGATCCAAACCTGACTTTGATCTGAGTCTATGCTGCAATCCAGCAGGGAAAGATATTGAGACCTCTTTGAGAGCTTCTGGCAGTCCTCTATATGACATTCATGGAGGATGGGAATTATATTCTTTCCTCTGAGCTCAGTAACTCTGATCTGAAGTGTTCTGAGATGTCATCTAAAAGTTCAGCAGTGGTCTTTACATGCCTTATTGATGTTTTTCTTGTCCCACACTCAGGTTCACAAAGAAAAACGTTGACACTCCGTAAGCCTTTGCCTGCAGGGTAAGAAATCTTGTAATATTCAGTATAAGTTCCAAGAAAGATGAGAAAGGGATCCTCATTGACTCATTCTTTTATTATAAAAATATTTATTGAGTATCTAACATATATGCCAAGTGTTGCTCTGAGGTGATGCAAAAATGGCACCAAAGAAAATAGACAAAATCTATTTGGTCTTATGTTCAAATGTACTTGGGTGCATGGATGTATGTTTACGTGTGGTGGGAACACACAACAAACAGATAAATGTATACTATTCCATATAGTGATGCGTCCTAGGAAGAAACCATTGTGGATGCAGGAATGGTCATCTTGCTTTTCTATCTGGGGATGTGCTCATTTGGTAGGAAACTAAAACGTACGTAAAATGGTGTACTTCCAATAAGCCAATGCTATCATCATGAACTAGGCTGTAAATGCAGAGTAGGTAATTTCTCTGCTGCAAAGCCTGATCTCTGGGGAAAGTACTAAGGAAACCTAGTCCTCCAGTTTTTAACTAGATCCCTAGGACTTCCCAACTCATAAAATTCCCTTGGGTCACATTAGCAGGTGGCTCTTTAGGCACCAGCAGATGCTATTTACTACAACCTAGGCAGGAGAGGATACTCTGGGAACAGCTACCATCGAAATCACTATCTGCATCTCATGGCTTCTCAGAATCTTGTCTGAGATTCTGAGGTCTGTGCTCTGACTCCCTTAGTCTAATGTGCACTCAAAACAAAAACAATACCAGAAAAACACTGTTTTGCGTTGTTCACCCCTAAAATTCATCAGAGCCACTTGCACCTCTGTTGTGAATAGTGGAGAAGTGTTAACAAGGTGAGCTGACCTTGATTTGAGCGTTTGAAAGCTTCCTATAGTGATCCAAATCTGACTTTTGATCTGAGTTTATATTGCAGCCCAGCAGGAAGAGACATTAGGACCTCTGTGAGAGCCTGTGGACAGCCTCTGTGTGACATTCAGGGAGGAGGGAAATCATATTCTTTCTCTGAGCCCAGTTAACCCAGCAGGATTGAAGTCCTGATGCAGAAGGGTGACTGTTGAATTGTATTTGTCTTGTTATTCTTCAAAATCTCTTCTATGGGAGCCAAGGACTCCTTGGAATGACACATCTTCTCTCTGCTGAGATGACCATTATCCTCAAGGCGAGCTTGGTAGATTGCCAAAGCAGAAGTGAAACAGAGATGCTGTAGAGTCAAGAGTGATTACAGGGTTCCAGAATCTTATCCTTACAGAAATTGCCCTTTATGTCTTTTTGATATACATCTTTAAACATTCTCTCAGCCTTCATAAAATGGAGACAACAAAGGTACACTGAAGGATGGGCTTCAGTTCATTCTTCTATTCTGGGTCTCAGTCTCATTATAATGGGGTTGGGTGAAAAGAACTAATTGCTCATTTTAATGTTATCTTTTTGTCCTGTTACCACAGATATGTCCTAGGGAAGAATGGCCTCAGGAAATGACTCTTCAGTGACTGAATTTATCCTGCTGGGTTTAACACAGCAGCCAGAACTCCAGTTGCCTCTCTTTTTCATTTTCTTAGGAATCTATGTTATCACCTTGGTGGGGAACATTGGCTTGCTTATTCTGATTGGTCTGAACTCTCACCTGCACACTCCCATGTACTACTTTCTCTTTAACCTTTCTTTCATTGATCTCTGCCACTGCTCTGTTATAACCCCCAAAATGCTGATGAGTTTTGTGAAGCAGAACATCATCTCTTATTCAGAGTGCATGGCTCAGCTCTATTTCTTCTCCTTCTTTGTTATTGATGAGTGCTGTATTTTGACATCAATGGCTTATGACCGATATGTGGCCATCTGTAAGCCCCTGCTTTACAATGTCACCATGTCTCATCTGGTCTGCCTCATGCTGATGGCGGGTGCATATGTGATGGGGTTTGTGGGTGCTGTGGCCCACACTGTATGTATGCTGAGACTCACCTTCTGTGATGGCAACATCATCAATCACTACATGTGTGACATACCTCCTCTCCTCCAGCTCTCCTGCTCAAGCACCTACATCAATGAGCTAGTGGTTTTCATTGTGGTGGGCATCAATGTAATCGTGCCCAGTCTCACTATCTCCATTTCTTACATCTTGATCCTCTACAACATCCTTCACATTCGTTCTACAGAGGGAAGGTCTAAAGCCTTCAGTACCTGCAGCTCCCACATAATTACTGTTTCTCTTTTCTTTGGATCATCAGCATTCATGTATCTTAAGCCTTCTTCTGGGTCTCTAGATCGAGATAAAGTATCTACAGTTTTTTATACCATTGTGGGTCCAGTGATGAATCCTTTCGTCTACAGTTTGAGGAATAAAGATGTCAAAATTGCCCTGAATAAGACTTTGAAGAAAAGGGTGTTCTCCTCAATGGAATCTGTGTAAGTTATAGGTACCAGAACTTAGTAAGGATACACAATGTATAAAGCTATGGAGAGAATTGTAATAATTCAAAATAGAAATGCAAATGATTTTGATAGTGGAGTAAATTAACTATATAAATCACTTCACAAAGACAACAAAAGAAAGAGGATCAATCCTTCACACTTTCATAGAAAGTAGGAAAAGTAGTTGGAGTCTGTCATTCTCCAGCTTATTTTCAGAAATTATAGGTTTTTAAGTAGAAAAGGTTGAATGATGATAATTTCAGAAATGGTAAGGTTGTGAGATTTTTGACTGAGGCATGTCTGGAATTCCTGTGAAGCTTTGTCATGAAGATATGGACTTTGGTGGACTTTAGATTCAGTCATTTCCTCCTTTAGTTAATAAATCTCTATTGAAAGTCTTTTGAGTTTGAGGAGCTGAGGGTGGTCTTTTTGAGTGCTATAGGGGCTTTTGTCTGGAAGATTCCTTTGTTTCCAAAAAGGAGAGCAGTATAAGGAGATGCTCCTCTCTCCCCACTCTATAGTCTGTTCTTATTGTATTCTTAAGGGAATGTGGTAAAGGGATATTTTTCTTCTGATCTCAATTTCTAAGGACAGGAAACTAAGATAACCATTTAGAGCAGTCAGGAAAAAAGGAAAACTGTGTTGTATTTTGCTTCTTGGGACTTCAGGGCAAGAAATGTGGGTAATAGAACATGCTATGTCTTCACTGGGAAAAATTGTATTAGAACTGTTTACCAATTATTAGCAGCTACATTTTTTGTGAGGAAGATTACCCTGATCTAACATCTGTGCCAGTCTTCCTCTATTTTTCATCTGTGGGATGCCTCCACAGCATGGCTGATGAGTGGAGTAGGTCTGCTCCCGGGATCTGAAACCACGAACCCCAGGCTGCTGAAGTGGAGAACATGGAACTTTGATCACTCAGCGATGAGTCTGGCCCCTAGCAGAGGTTGTCCTTTCCACAGATAGACTTTAAAACCTCTAATTCACTAGCAGCCAGCATTTTCCCTTCAGTATTTTCATCCTCCCTTTTGCCTCAGAGGTGACAGTGTACAACTGATGTGGTTTACTTAATTAATAAGTAGAAACTGAACACCTATCCTGTACCAGGCTCTGTTTTTAAACATTAACCATAAAGTGGTGAATAAGGTAGACAATGCCTGTGCTCTCCTAGGGCTAATTGTCTACAGTAAGGTGGAGCTGGAGTGCAAGTGGGCAGGAGGAGGAGACAGAGGATGACCAAATAGACAGGTACATATCAATAGATGAGAAAAATGCTATTCAGAGTTTTAAACTAAAGTAGTGATACAGAGTGTAACCATGTATTTACTCCACATTGTGTGGTCAGGAAGGCCTTTTCTGAAAAGGTGATATTTCTGCTGAGAAAAGGAAAATTGGACACACAGAGAGACATCAGGGACACGAGTGTGTGCACACAGAGAAAAGAACATGTAAGGAGCCAGAGAGAAGGTGGCCATCTGCAAGCCAAGGAGTGTTGCTTCAGAAGAAACCAAACATGCTGACATCTTGATCTTGGATTTCAAGCTTGCAGAACTGTGAGAAAATAAATTTCTGTTCTTCAAGCCACCTAGTCTGTGATATTTTGTTATGGTAGTCCTAGCAAACTAATACACAAAATATTTACTAAATACATCAAGTTCACTAATAAGTGAAGTAGGTACTAAATACTATGAAATATATATCTATATCTAGATATATATCTATATCTATATATATATTTTTTTTTGCTGGGAAAGATTCTCCATAAGCTAACATCTGTGTCAATCTTCCTCTCTCTTTTTGTTTTTTCCCTCCACAAAGCCCCAGTATACGGTTGTATATTCTAGTTGTAAGTCCTTCTAGTTCTTCTATGTGAGCCACCACCACAGTGTGGCTACTGACAGATGAGTGGTGTGGTTCTGCGCCCAGGAACTGAACCCGGGCCTCTGAAGTGGAGTGTGCCAAACTTTAACCACTAGGCCATCAGGGCTGGCTCTGAACTATTTTTAAAAAGAGTTGAATTCATGGTATAAACATATCTTTTAATGCTAAATATAGCACTATCAAATTTGATGGTCAAAAGCTATACCTATTAAATTTACTTTTACTGAAAGACCAATCCATGTTTGTTTAAATCTTCTTGTTAATTCACTTTGAATTTCAAGACTAACAAAAATAATGTTCATCAAGATGTCAGGAAGTCAATATTTTTATGTTTGTGCAGAGTTGGGACTTTCTGAGCAAATTTTACTGGAATCCAGGTTATACAACAAGTCTTGGAAAGCCAGTACATTGGAGGCATGCTCCATTCATCTCCCTCACTTCCAGGGGAGAAGCCCCAGGAGAAACTAATTTCAGAGAGCTGTGCTTTCTGCAGCAAGCTGCTTGCCCCTTTCCTACATTCTTAGCTGGCCCCAAGCATACAAACCATGCTTGTTTCATCAGTAGTCTGGGTGAAGAGATAGAAACCTGTCCTTGTTCCATGTGAACTTGAGAACAATGTGTTGTTGGATGCTATTTCATCTCCCAATTCTATAAAGTTCGGTTAGATTAAATCGATTTGCTGTCCAGGTAGTATGGTTCCTTACTGAATTTTCTACCTGTTTAATCTTTGTCATTCTGTAATGCCTCTCTTTAATTAAATTAAAGATGAAATGTCTCTGGTAAGCTTCTTTGTTCTTATTTCTGCTTGTTGAAGTTAACATATCTGAGCCAACATTCTTTTGAGTGTTATAACATGGTATATATTTCTCCATCCTTTTAACCTGTCTTCATATTTGAAATTAGTTTCTTATAGCAGCATATTGTGGCTTGTTTCTTTATCCACTCTGAAAATCTCTATCTTTTTATTGATGTGTCTAGACCATTCAAATTGAAGTGATTATTAATATACATGGATTAGCATCTACCATGTTTATAATTGCTTACTGCTTTTCCACATGTTCTTTGCTTCTTTTTTAACATTTCCTCCTTTTTTTTATTCTTCAGATTTAATTGAACGTTTTATATTATTCCATTTTTCTTCTCTCTTAGTATATTAGTTATACTTCTTTTAAAATATTTACACTGGTTGCCCTATAGTTTACAGTACACATTTTACATTTGTCTAAGTCCACCTTCAAATAACACTATACTACTTCATGTGTAGTGCAGGTACCTTAGAATATTTCTACTTCTTCCCTCCTGTCCACTATAACATTGCTGTTGTTCATTTCACTGATCCATGTTATAATCACCAACATATTTTTACTATTATTTTAAATACACAGTTATTTTTAGTTAAATTAAGAATAAGAAAAATAAAATATTTTATTTTACCTGTATTTATTCCTTCTTTGATGCTTTTTTTCTTTATATCAATTCAAGCTTCTGACCTATATTATTTTCATTTTTCCTGAAGAACTCTTTTAATATCTCTTGCAAGACAAGTCTGATGGCAACAAATTCTCTCAGATTTTGTTTCTATGAGAAAGTAATTATTCCACTTTGACTTTTGAAGGATAGTTTTATTGGCTAAAGAGTTCTAGGTTGCTGACTTTTAAAAATTTCAACACTTTAAATATTTCACTCCATTCTTTTCTTGATTGGATATTTCTGATGAAAATTCCACTGTAATTATTATCCTTGTTCCATATAGGTAAAATACTTTCCTCCTTTGGCTTCTTCAAGATTTTCTCTTTGTATTTGATTTTCTGCAGTTTGAATATAAGCCTACATTTGGGGTGTGTGTGTGTGTGTGTGTTTGGCATTGATCTTGCTTGATGTTCTCTGAGCTTCTTGGATTTGTGGTTTGGTGTCTGTTATTCATTTTAGAAAATTCTTGGCCATTATTATTTCAAATATTTCTTTTGCTCCACTCTCTCTTATCCTTCTGATATTCCAACTATGCATATTTCTCACTTTTGAAATTGTTCCAAAGTTATTGGTTGTTTTGTTCTATTTTTTCACTCTTTTTCCTCTTTGGATTTGAGTTGGGAAGTTTCCATTGACCTATCTTCAAACTTACTCTTTTCTATCCTGTGTTGAATTTTGATGAGCACGTAGATAGAATGCTTCCTTTACATTAATGTGCTTGTTTTTTTCTAGCATTTTATTTTTATAATTTCTTTAGAGTTTCTATCTTTTTGTTTATATCACCCTTCTGTTCTTGCATATTGCTTATTTTTTGCGTAGAGCCATTAGCATACTCTTAAAAGTTATTTTAAATTCCTTTTCAATAATTTCTACATTTGATTCATGTCTGAGTCTGCTTCTGTGGCTTGCATTATCCTTCAGACAGTATTTTCCTGTCTTGCCTTTTGTCATGCCTTGTAATATTTTGTTGAAAGATAGACATGCTGTATCTGGCACTAACAACTTGGGTAAATTGCCATCTTTTTGAGAGTTTTTGGTATTCTGGCTAGGATTTTGTCTATGTTTAATTTTGTAGAATCTTCAGGTACCAGGTCTTCAAATTTCAAGTTTGTTTTCCCACATTTGACTCTGCACTCCCATAAATACTCCTCCTCAGAGAGTGTCTTCATCTTGCAAATCTTTCAGCTGTTATTCACTGTGATTATACTGGATTCCTCTTGGTGTGGTAGCACAGTGTATAGGATGGGAGTATTTTATAATCATCTGATTAAATCTCAGTGTTTAAGTGGGGCTGTGACTTTCACAGATGTTTCTCCAGTGTCATAGCCTTTTTGTTTCCTTGATCTCCTACTGCTTTCCCTGACTGCAGTATTTACAATCTATTTCCTTGATGCCCTCATGCCTAATTACTATTTATTTTTCCTTAGATGGGTATAGGAAGGTCAGAGAAAGCTGAACTGGAAGGCATGGCTTCTTCCCAACTGGGAAAACACTCTGGCAAAGTCTTTTTTTCTTTGAGCATGGGACTATGTTTTATATATATATATATATATGGGACTATGTTTGAGCATGGGAGAAGGCTCGGGGTATATTTCACAATTATTGCTTTTTCTGTCTCGTGCCAGAACCATGATGGTTATTTCTCAGATCTTCACTATGAGAACCTGGAGGGATTTCTAGAGGCACAGTCTTAGACAGTGTGGCAGTCTCACTAAAACTGTGGTTCTCAAAAGTTCCTCACTATTACCATGGTCTATGCTCAGCCTTCAGAAATTCATCAAAAGCACCATTTAAGTGTTTCTACAAGTTTATTGGTTCAGCGCCTCCTCCAGGTAAGTTGATCTTGGCCGTGTCTTCTGCATGAGCCTGTCTCTCCTTACTTCACAGTGACTATTTTCCTTTCAACCTCAGTTCTCTGATGGGTCCAAGAAAATTAATTTATTCTCAGTTTGTATAGCTTCTTCTTGTTATAATGATGCATGTGCCATCTTCCAAGCTCTTTATATGTTTAATCTTAAATCAGCAATCTTAAATGTATTTTTCCATGGGTTATTTAGAGATACGTTGTTTAGTTTCCGTGTCTTCAGAGATTTTACTGTTATCTTTCTGTCGCCGATTTCTTGTTTAATTCCCTTGAGGTCTTAGAACACATCCAGTATGATTTCATTTCCTTTAAATTTATTGAGCTTGGCTTTATTACCCAGGATATGGGAACTCTTAGTACATGTTCCACAGACACTTGCAAAGGGCATGTATTCTTTTGTCATTAAGCGAATATTCTATAAATGTCATTGAGATCCTGTTGGTTGATGGTCTTTTTGAGTTCTCTATATCCTTCTTATTTTTTTCTTTTTGAGGAAGATTAGCCCTGAGCTAACTGCTGCCAGTACCCCTCTTTTCACTGAGGAAGACTGGCCCTGCGCTAACATCTGTGCCCATCTTCCTCCACTTTATATGTGGGATGCCTACCCACAGCATAGCTTGCCAAGTGGTGCCGTGTCTGCACCCAGGATCCGAACCAGTGAACCCCGGGCAGCCAAAGCAGAACGTGCACACTTAACTGCTGCGCCACCAGGCTAGCCCCTCCTTCTCAATGTTCTTGTCTAATTTTTTATCAATTGTTGAGAGAAGAGCATTTAAGTCTCCAACCATAACTGCACATTTGTCTATTTATCCTTTCAGTTCTATCAGTTTTTATTTCACATATTTTTGAGCTCTGTTCTTTGTGTGTACACATTTATGATTGCTATGTGCTCTTGGCAGATTGAAACTTTTATCATGGAATATGTATGTCTTTGTCTCTGATAATTTTTTTCTGATCTATTTTATCTAATATAAATATAGCCATACTTACTTTCATCTGATTAATATTTACAGGATATAGTTATTTCCATTCTTTTACTTTCTATTTCCCTATGTTAGTATTTTTTCTTTTTTTTATTGCTGAAGAAAATTCTCCCTGAGCTAACCTCTGTTGCCAATCTTCCTCTTTTCGCTTGAGGAAGATTCACCCTGAGCTAACACATCTGTGCCAATATTACTGTAGTTTATGTAGGGGTTGCTGCCACAGCATGACTGTTGATGAGTGGTGTAGATCCATGCCATGCATATTTTGAAATGAGCATATTTTAGACTGCATTTAATTGGGTTATGTTTTTTTAATTCATGATTCCAATCTCTGTCTTTTAATTGATGTATTTAAATCATTTATATTTAGTATTGATATAATTATTGACTACATTTGGGATTATACCTGTCATTTTATCTTTTGTTTTCCATTGGTTTTCTCTTTTTCTTTATTTCTCTTTTTTTCATTTCTGTTTTCCTTTTCCTGCTTTTCTGTTGGTTACTTGAACTTGTTTTAGAATTCCATTTTGATTTCTCTATAGTGAAACTTTGATTTTTCTGTTTATCTCTGCATAGTATTTTAAGCCAGTTTTTCTAGAAATTAAATTATATATACCTAATATATCACAGTCTAGCAGTTCAAATGAAGTATAGAAACCCACCTCCTTTTACATCCATTTATCCCCTCTTATTTATAATATGCCTGTTTTAAATATTTGCCCTATGTATTATTTGGAACCACATGAGACAGTGTTATGTATTTTGCTTGAACTGTTAAACATATTTTAGAAAATCCAAGAGAGAATGAAAACCTATTACATTTCCCCATATTTTGCTTTTCATATACTTATTATTTCTTGGTTTTTTTTGTTTGAGAGGAAGATTTGCCCTGAGCTAACACCCATTGCCAGTCTTCCTCTATTTTGTATGTGGGATGCCTCCACAGCATGGCCAACAAGTGAAGTAGGGCCATGCCTGAGATCCAAACCCACAAACCTGGGCTGCTGAAGTGAAGCAAACAGCACTTGGCCATGGGGATGGCCCCTCTTCTTGGTATTTTAAGTTTTATTTTTCTTGTGTAATTTTCCTTCTGTTTAGGAGAGTTTCTCTAGCCATTATTTAAGGGAAGAGATGCTGACAATAAATTCTGTTGCTTGTCCTCTTTTTGAGAGTGTTGTGATTTTCTCTTCATTCCTAAAGTATATTCTCACTGAATATAGAATTCTGGGAAGACCATTATTTTATTTCAGCTGTTGAGAAATATTATTCTATTTATTTCTGGCTTCTGTGGTTTCTGATGAGAAATTGGCGGTCACTCAAATTATCCTTTCACCAGTAGATAAAGTATCATTTCTCTTTTGCTGCATTTTTCCTTTGTCTTTAGTTTTAGGAGTTTAACTATCATGTGCTTTGGCATGGATTCCCTTGGGTTTTTCCTGTTTGAAGTTCACTTACCTTCCTGAGTCTGTGTACTTATGTCTTTTGCCAAATTTTAGAAGTTTCAGCTATTATTTCCCTAAACACTTTCTCAACGTTGCTGTCTTTCTCTCATCTTCACAGGGCTCTGGTGATTTGGATATTAGACATATTGTTATAGTACCACAGGTCCCTGAGACTCTGTTCAACTTTTTTGCAGTCTCTTTTGGATTTTCTTCAGATTATGCAGTTTTTATTGTTCTATATTCCAGTTCATTGATTCTTTCCTTCCCCTTCCATTCTGCTGTTGAGTCCTTTCACTAACTTAGCTAATTTTAGCTCTAAAATTTCCACATAGTTCTTCTTTATGTCTTCTGTTTCTTTGCTGAGATTTTTTATTTCTTAGTTGAGACTATTTTTTCATTTGTTTCAACTGTGTTCCTAACTGTTCTTTGAAGCTTTTTTATAATGATTTTCAGACAATTCTAGCATTTCTGACATCTAAATGTTGGCATCTATAGATTGTCTTTTTTGATTAAATGGATAATCTTCTCAGGTCATGGTATGAGGAATGAATTTGTATTGAAACCTGAACAATTTTATACTATGTTCTGAGACCCTGAGTCTTATTTAAATCTTACACTTCTGGTGGCCTTTTCTAACACTGCTTCGGCAGGGGAAGAGAAAGAATCATCTCATTCATGCAGGTTGAATTAGAAGTTTGTGTTCCCCACTCATCCTTTGTTGACATTCAATGGAGGTAATACCTCAGTACTGCTGGGTGGGAATGGGAGTTCTGACTCCCCGTGTGTTCTCCACTGACACTGTATTGGGGTGGTCTCATCACTGCTGGCTGACTGAAAATGTCTTGACTTTCCACTAGTCCCCTGTGTCACTTCTTCAGAGTGAGTGTGTCTGTGTATGTATTTGATACAATTTATTATAGCCCATGATGGTAGAGTATAGGCTTCTCAGTTAGTTTTGCTTCCATGGATGTAGGTGGGGTCAGTTTTTTCTAGGGTATTTGGCTAGAGTAGAGCACTTACTGTCTGAAAGTTTCTGTTTTTCTAAGCTATCCTTTCCTGGTCCTTTTCCTAGAGAGCACTGGCTTTTGTTTGTGCTTTTTATTTTACAACGTCTTGTGTTGTTGTTTTTTAATGTCGATGTCTACTGGCATTTTTTTTTGCCAGCTTCTCCAGCTCCAAGCTTGAGGCATATAAGGCAAAAAGTAAAGTCAGAGAACTGATCACGGGGTTTTCCCTCAGGTCCTCAGTTCCCTAGCCAGCCTACTCTCTCTTCTCCACCTTTAAGAATATTCTTATGTTTATTTTATATATAATGCCCAGGGTTTTTAACTGTAATTAGTGGGAGAAATAAGGGAAGTATATCTTCTCCATCTTCAGAAGCAAAAGTCTCATTTGGTTCTTTTTTTATATTTTCTATTTCTTTGCTAAAATATTTAATTTTCTCATTTGTTTCAAGAGTGTTTGCAATTGATTGTTGAAACATTCTTATGTTTGCTACCTTAACATTCTTTTCAGATAATTCAAACATCTGAGGCATCTCCATGTTGGCTATTGATTTTTTATTTTTCATTTTCAAGTTCTGGTGGTCTTTGTTATTGATATGATGAGTGATTTAGAATTGTATACACTGTGTGTATTATTTCTGAGACTATGAATCAGATTTTATTTTCTTTTTTGGCAAGCAGTCACCTTGTTTAGGTGTATTGTGCAGTTGCAGGTGGCTGTGGTTATTCAGATCCCTGCTGAGACTTGAACATCACCCCAGTAAAGTTGAGGTGCTGCCTTGTATCATCCTATTACTGACACCTGAGGTAAAAGTTTAATTTCCACTTCAGCTCTATGACACCTCCTCAGCCAAAATGGAACAACAAAAGTGGAAAATGCTTTGTTGCTGCTAGGTGGGCAGGAAAAGTTTAGCCCCATGATGGACCTTAATGACAACAATATGGAGTGGAAATAGGTCTAACAAGTAGGACTGTCTGATACAATTTTATTCCACTTCATTTCTGTTGGGTGGGATGGAGGCTCAGTTCCCCACTTGGCCCCACCAAATGTGGAATGCCAATTAACGTCACTTTGTTCAGCTTTATTGCTGCTGAGTAGGTAAGGAAGTTCAGATTGTTGCTCAGCCCCATTTACACTCTGCTGGTAAGGGCATCAGTTTGCCATTTCCTATTGCCAGACATGCATTGGAAGTTCAGTCTCCACTTGGCCCTGCTAATGTCACTCCTGCAAGAGAATCAAAACACTTCCTGCTACCACCAAGCAGAGGGTAGAAATTTATTTCTCTACTTGGCCCTACTGAAATGGGTGGAAAGGCAGGTTTTTCCTTTAATTTTTAGCGATTGTATGGTGGGTATTATAAAGAAAGTGTTTTCCATTTCGCTATGCCAATCTTTTTCTACTCCTTTGCTTTAACAAAAGCTTATATTTTTGGTTTATGCTATTGATGGTTTGGGATTGAATGCTTCCCAAGCATACCATCTGGGATATATAGGAGGCAAAAACAAAGTCCAGAGAGCTCACCACCTGCAGTCCTCAAGTCCTGAGATTACTTGGCAGTCTACCTTATTTTTACCTTTCAGAATCTTCCTATGTTTGTTTGTTATGTTATGTCTAGGATTTTTAGTTTTAAAAAGGAGGAGCAGGGAAGAATAGCATACTCCATCTTGATGAATCAGATGTTACCTCACTGAGATTTAAAAAAACAAAAATTCTTGTTCAATTCTTTAAGCCTAAATCTAAGGGATCTGAGATATATGGGGAAAAATATCATATCAGGGTTTATGTTGACAAGCAATAGAAAGTGACTCTAGATTTTTTAAATAGAAAATGAGTTAATAGCAAGAATATTGGGGATTCATAGGCTTGGTAGGAGGTTGTAAAACCAGGGTTGGAGAATAGGCAGAGCCAAGACTACTCCAGGGGCCCAGAGCAGGAAGTATTTCAGAGGAACAGCCTGGCCACAATGCTGCCCTGAGGCTGTAGGGTCTGTATCCTATTTGTTACCACTGAGACAGTCCCTGGACATGGCTGCAACTCCAGAAATTGTTCCCAACTCTACCATTATGTTTGCATCATTTACTCCAAATTTAAATATCAGGTAGGACTACAAGATTGGCGGAGTCAGGGTCAATGTACTCCAAATTTAAATATCAGGTAGGACTACAAGATGGGCGGAGTCAGGGTCAATGTACTTGTCCTCTTCTTGCCAAGGTATGTAGGGACAGATATTTTTTTCTCTTCTGATTTTTGTAGTGCGTGTTTGGATACTGTATCGCACCAAGATGACACAAAATGGGGATTCCCTATAAGTATGCAGTGGGACTTTTTTCCATTCCCCCAAAAGATGAATGTGTATGCAAATGTGCTTTCATATTTATAGAAAGGAAGAACTTATGTTTTGAAATTTGCAGAGAAGTTTATTTACTAAAATCCAACATTACACTTTTTTTAGGATGAGAGATTTGGGCTTTTTTAAAATAAACTTTTACTTTTGAATTAATTTTAGGTTTATACAAAAGTTGCAAAGATAATGCAGAGGATTCCTGGATATACCCTTCAACCAAATTCCCCAGTTCAAACATCTTATGTATCCAGGGTATATTCCCAAAGCTAAGAAATTGACATTAGTGACAACATTTTAACAAAAATATTAACTTTATTTGCATTTCGTCAGTTTCCCCACTAATGTCATTTTTCTGTTCCCAGACCCAATTTAGGAAGTCATGATGCATTTAGTTGATATATCTCCCAAGTCACCTCTGATCTGTGACAATTTCTCTGTCTTTGCCTTTTTTTACGACTAAAGCAATTTTGAAGAGTATAGGTCAGATATGTTATAGAATGCCCTTATTTGGGTTTGTATGATGTTTTCTCCTTATTAGACTGGTTTATAGGTTTTTGAAAGATTGATGTAGAGTGAAATATCTATCATATCAGTGTCTACATGATATCAATATGACTTGTCTGTGATGTTAATGCTGATCACTTGGCTAAGGTAATGTCTATCAAGTTTCTACATTGTAAATTTACATTTTTCCATTTCCATACTAAACTGTTTCAAATCAAGTCATTAAGTCCAGAAGAGAGAAACTAAGCCCTACCCCCTTCAGAAGAGTTTGGTAGATAGCTATTTTTGAAATTCTTTTCAAGGAACATTGGTCTTTTCCCTATACTTATAATAATATGTATTCATGAATAATTACTTAATTTGGGGGGTTATAATCCAATAATATCATTATTTATTTTATTCTTCAAATAGATTGAGCTTTGGTCCTTAGAGCACTGAGGATGGATCCTGGGACATTTTGACCATGACTCTGTCTTCTTTTTTAAAAGTCAATAATTTCTGATACTATAAGAAGCTTCAGCATCATTTTATGGTTTCCCTGGTCCAGCCCTAAAATAAATCACTTCTCCAAGGAGTCCTAGTTCATATTGTCAGAGAATGTTATTAAAAAACCAGGGTCTGAGTGCTGGATGTGTTCATTGCTACTAGGGTATCATTGCTTCTAGGCCCTCTCACTAGATAGAGGTAGGAAATATGTGTATGTATGTAAACCCTTGTACATCTATCCATGTATCTATCTATTTGAGCTATCTATCATCTATCTATAATTTTTCTGTATCTACACATCTTAATATATATTTAATATAAGCATGTTACCTTCAACTCTAATTAAGTGCCCCAGGATTCATTCTAGACTTTCTTTTTTAGATATTTGTTACTTCTTTCTGTGACAGTAATATTTACTTATTTGACTATTCATTGTAAGTCCCAAGACAAAAAATAAAACTGTATATAAGTGGTGTACTCTAGTTGATACGTTTATTTCCCACTGGTACATGGATTTGAAACTCTGAAACTATCACATGTATACTGGGATTGAATGACAAATGATAAATTGTACATAACAGAAGTTTTATTATATTCAAATGCCTTTTTCTCACTAATTTGTTGATGGTCAATAGTGATGATGTACATTTTCACAAAGAGAAATGGTGAGACATACCTTGTGTTCTACTTGTCTTTGACTAATTATAAGACCTACTCAAAATATGAGTATCCAGATTTTTATTCTTGAAGAAGGAAGAATGAGAGCCTTGACTCAGGTTGGCTTTAAGACAATTCCAAGAAGGACCAGTCTCAACTGTGATCTTCTAGCACCTGCGCCTGAAATACTTTCCATAAATAAAACACTTAGTTTTATAGTAATACAAGAACCTAGTAATATTTAAATTTCTACAGTGGGTGAATAAACTGGAGTTGTAAAAAATGGAATGCTACTCAGCAAAAAAAGGAATAGGCTATTGGTACTGGGATGAAACTTAAGGGTACCATGCATAGTGAAAGAAAAAAAACAAATCTCAGAGATTACATATTGTATGATTTCACTTGTTGTCATCCAGGTGACTCAACCCTAGAGATGAAGAACAGGTTAGTGGTGGCCAGAAGACAGAGATGACGGTGGGAGTGGATGGGTGTGACTATAAAGGGGTAATATAAGGGAGTTCTTAAATGGTGGTGGAACAGTTCTTATCCTAATTGTGGTTGTGGGTACATGAATCTATACAAGGGATCAAATTGCATAGATCTACACACACACACACACACACACACACACACAACACATACATACACTGCATGTAAAACTGCTAAACTGAATAAAGTCTGTAGTCCTGAAGCCTAGTTAACATTATTGTACAATGTCAATTTTCTGGTTTTGTTATTGCACTACAGTTGTTGAAGATGTCACCATGGTAGGAAGCTGGGTGGAGTTCAAGGGACTTTACATGTTATTTATTTTTTTTAAGTTTTATTTATTTATTTATTTATTTATTTATTTATTTATTTATTTATTTATGTCTTGGGTAGATTAGCCCTGAGCTAACATCTGCTGCCAATCCACCTCTTTTTGCTGAGGAAGACTGGCCCTGAGCTAACATCCGTGCCCATCTTCCTCTAGTTTATATGTGGGATGCCTACCACAGCATGACTTGCCAAGCCGTGCCACGTCTGCACCTGGAATCTGAACTGGCAAACCCCAGGCTGCCGAAGAGGAACATGCACACTTAACCTCTGAGCCACCAGGCTGGCCCCTCAAGGGACTTTACATGTTATTTTTGCAATTCTTTGTGAATCTATGCTCATTTCAAATACAATTTAATTGCCCTTTCACAAGCACAAGTAGGAATATCTAGAAATTATAAAGTGATATTTTCTTGAAATGGAAGCCTATTAACAGTGATTTTTTTTTACAGATTTGATTTGAATCTGTTAAAAGTAAAGACATATTGAGTCAGAACAATCCAAAGTAAATTTTCATGGAGTAACGGATTGTTATTATATCAAATAACATTTTCTTAAAATAATGATCTCTGAAACCAATTAATAGTATCCTTTTGCTATATATCTATAAAATATGCTTAAACATTGTTCATTTAAAGTTAATCAAAATATTAAAAAAGGGCATAATGTATAAACTTTACTGAAATGTTCATAAATTCTTACTAAAGCTAATATGTTACCTAGAATGATAATTAATGAAATTTTCAATGATGTTAATTGTTTGCATCTTTATAAGAGACAGCAGAAGATCCATTTTCCTATACCCTGGGGAATGTATAATCCCTGATGAGAAATTAACATTTACTGTCATGATTAGGTTGTAAACACAGGCATCAATTTCTTCCCTGCAGAACTGATCATGATGGGAAGGTCCAAGGAAGGCCTATGAATGGATTGCTAATTAGATCCAAGAGAATCATAAGTCTTAAGCAAACATCATGTGCTCTATGACATGGTGGCTCAAGTGTCAAGTCTGTGGTTTCTCTTCACACTCTCTTAGTAAATTTTTAACTACAAGTTTGATCTGCAAGTCAGAATGACCCCTGGAACATTCAGACTGTGAGATCTATGCTTTGACTCTTGCTAATAAAGGAGAAGAAGCCTCTGTGACTACATCTGCTCAGCTTTGATATCTCCAAAGCTAGTTCTTCTTCTAGGACCATGAAGGTAAACTCACAAAAAGTGTCAGCATTGAGTTCTCTCACTGGAAGCAAAGTGAGTTAACCAAGTTTCTATTTTTCTCTCACTCTCTGTTGCTGAAAAATGAGGAAAAATATTTATTTCTATAACAAGAAATTAAAAAATATGGAGCTCTGACTCTACTTCCTGCATTATTCTCAGCATACCTTACAGTAGTTCCAAGTGGACTACAGCAGTTCCAAGTGACACATCCAGAACATGCCACCAACAGAGGAAGAAGAGACTTTCCTAAAAGAAATTTTTATTGAAATCTGCATATAGAAAAGCTTGTCATAATAAGTAAACAGTTTGACACATTTTCATAAACTCAACTAATTTGATCAGCATCAAAATTAATTATGTTTCCCTTTCATGCCCTCCTACAGAACCAAAGAAAGCACATTCACTTTCCTTTATTGATTTTCTGTCCAGCTAGGATGAAACAAAGGAGGAGAATGTGTAGAAACACTGGAGTGTGTGGTTATTTATAAGTCTTAGGCTACTAGGGCTTTCCTCAACACCTGTTATGAATTATTGACTTAATGATTTCTTATGGTAAAGCATTTGGAAACTTATTGACTCTGAGAGACATCCTTGTAGGAAGCAGGATATCAGTATGCTCTCTTCCCTAGAGGAATCCTCTCTTTCTTAATGGTCATCACAGGGGAACAGAGGTGTCTAGTAGGCTAATGCAAACCTAAGTAGGAACTAGGAAGTGAAGAATCAGATGAATAGGTGGCAGAGATGGGGGATACATTCCTGCTACTGAAGAGAATCAGCAGGTAGCCTTGGTCCTCAGCCACTCCATCCATCTATCTTCTAATGAAGACAGGAGCAGTTGTTTGTCACATGCAGCTCATGCAATAAAGGACAGAGTGATTTAAATGTTGAGGGTTGTGTGTGGCAGTACATTCAAACCCTATAAAGTCAAGGAGGACTTGTTTGATTTCTGCCAGTCTGAGTCCCCTTTTCATAAATGAGAGTTTGTAAGAACAGAGCTGGCTTCTCCATTAGTGGACTCTTCTTCTGTTCTCACAGATTTCCAAAGTTGAGAATGTTGGCTAGAAAGGACTCTGTAGTGACTGAATTTATTCTTGCTGGATTAACGGACCATCCAGAGCTCCAGAACCCATCTTTTACCAGTTTCTAATGATCTACTTTGTCACCATGGTGGGCAACCTTGGCTTGATCATTCTTATTGGTTTAAATTCTCACCTCCACACCCGCATGTACTATTTCCTATTCAATCTATCTTTCATTGATCTCTGTTACTGTTCTGCTTTCACCCCCAAGATGCTGATGACCTTTATATCAAAGATGAATATCATCTCCTGTGTCAGGTGCATGACTTGGCTGTTTTTCTTTCTCTTTTTTGTCATGTCTGAATGCTATATGTTGACCTCAATGGCCTATCATGGCTTTGCAGCCATCTGTTAGCCATTGCTTTATAAAATCACCATGTCCCATCATAAGTTTTGCTGCATATACGTTGGGATTTACGAGATCCACTTCCCACACAAGGTGCATGCTTACATTAACCTTCTGCAATGTTAATATCATCAACCATTACTTATGTGACATCCTCCTCCAACTCTCTCTTGCAGCACCTGTGTCAGTGAGGTAGTAGCTTACATTGTCATGGGAATTAATATCACAGTGTCCAGTTTTATTTTTCTAAGTCCTTTCTTTCTTTCTTGTTTTGATGAGTAAGATGGGCCCTGCGCTAATATCTGTTGCCAATCTTTCTCTTTTTTTCCTCCCCTAAACCTCAGTACATAGTTGTATATCTTAGTTGTAGGTCATTCTAGTTCTTCTATGTGTGTTGCTGTCACAGCATGGCTTGATGAGTGGTGTGTAAGTCTGCACTCAGGATCCAAACCTGTGGATCCTGGGCTGCTGAAGCAGAGCACATGAACTTAACCACTCAGCCATGGGGGCAGCCCTCTAATTTCTTACATCTTTATCATCACTAGCATTTTTCTTATCAAATCCTCTCAAGGCAGATCAAAAACTTTCAGCACCTGTAGCTCCCACATCATTGCTCTTTCCCTTATTTTGGGACAGCGGTATTCATGTATCTGAAATATTCATCTCTTGGGTCTGCGGATCTGAGAAAAATTTATTATGTTTTTCATACTAATGGGGGCCCATGCTCCGTCCCTTAATCTACAGTTTAAGGAACAAGGATACCAACATTACACCGAGGAAACCCTTGTTTAAAACCCAGGGGAGAGAGATCTCATCAAGATGGCAGCATAGGCAGACTCTGAACTCATTTCCTCCCATGAACACAACAAGGTTGCAACTATTTTTGGAAAAATTACCCTGGATAGAAAACTGAAACCTGGATAAAAAGAGCTCCCACAACAATAGACAGTCCTGACCAGAGTGGAAGAGGCAGAAATTCCTTCTAGAGAGAAAAAAGCAATCTTCAGGAGCAGCTGAGTTCCACAGGTGACCAAGCAGGAGCCACCCTAGGGTATGCAGCCCTCCCTGGAGGAGTGAGCTCCTGAGTGGTGGCCTGATACTGCTATAAGCATCCTTCAGACTCGGCACAATTGAGACGGTGTGTGTGGACCTGTTTCAGCTGGGGCTCAGCAATAGAAGACCTGTGCTTCACAAATAGCCATAAAAAGGATCAGCCCCACCTTTCAAAGCCTGAAAGACTTGAGTGCTCCCATGCCTAGGGCCAGCCCCACACAGCTGCACTCCTAAGAGAATTGACAACAGCCTTGTAGGCCTCAGGCCTTTAACAACTGTAAGCCTCTGAGCCTAGTAACCAACTACACTGGGTACCTACCCAGTTAATGGAAAAACTGCTACAGGAGTGTGCTTTTAGACCTTGTAGACAATTGTGCTGGGGCTCCCCAAACTGGATTTACAAATAGTTAGCCAGGGAAGGAAAGACTAGACTCCCTGGGTACCTGTACTAAGACCAACCCTGCCACAGCAGGACACAAAACGCCCACAAAGGGGCCACTCATGGATCATTTGGACTGGTGATGAGAGGGAAGCACACTGCTGGGCCTCAAAAGACAGCTCTTACATAAGACCACTTCTTTAAGATCAGGAGACATAGCTGACTCACCTAATACATAGATATAAGTGCAGAGAAAGAGGCATAATGAAGAGACAAAGGAAAACTTTCCAAGCAAGGGAGCAGGACAAAATCCCAGAAAAAGAACTACGTGAAACAGAAATAACCAACCCACCTGACAAAGAGTTCAAACAAAGACTCGTAAGAATGCTCGCAGATATTGGGAGAAGACTGGATGAACACAGTGAGCTGATAGACAAAGAATTGGAAAATATATTAAAAAAAACCAATCAGAAATGAAGAATACAATACCGGAAGTGAAGAATTCACTAGAGGGACTTAATAGCAGAGTAGAGGATACAGAAGAACAGATCAGCAAGCTAGATGAAAGACTAGAGGAAATCACCCAAGCTGAACAGATAAAAGAAAAAAGAATTAGACAGAATGAGAACAGTCTAAGGGAACTCTGCGACAATATCAAGCACACAAACATTCATAGTATAGGTGTCCCAGAAGGAGAAGAGAGAGGCAAAGGGGCAGAGAAAATCTATTTGATGAAATAATAGCAGAAAATTTTCCTAACCTAAGGAAGGAAACAGACATCCAAGTTCAGGAAGCACAGAGAGGTCCAAACAAGATAAGCCCAAAGAGGCCCACACCAAACACATTATAATTAGGATGTCCAAAATTAAAGATAAAGAGAAAATCCTAAAAATGGCAAGAGAAAGGCAACAAGTGACATACAAAAGAAAGCCCATAAGGCTATCAGCGGACTTCTCAGTTGAGATCCTACAGGATATAAGAGAATGGCGTGACATATTTAAAGTGCTGAAAAGAAAAAAAAACTACGGCAAAGAATACTCTATCCATCAAGGTTGTCATTCAGCATGGAAGGAGAGATAAAGAGCTTCCCAGACAATCAAAAATTAAAGGAGTTTATCACCAAGAAATGCTGAAGGGAATTTTTAATTGGGAAAGTGATGACCACAAATAGGGATAAAAAAATTATCAAACTCCCCTCAAAAACAGGGGATAAAATCATTGGTAAAGGTAAAAATATAGTAAAGGTAGCAGATCAACCACCTATAAAGATAATATAAATGTTAAAAGACAAAAGTACTAAAATTACCTATTTCAATCGTAAGAGTGTAATGGATAGACACACAAAACAAGAGATTAGATATGATTTCAAAAACATAAAATCTGGGAGGAGGAGAGTGAAAACGTAGAGCTTTTAGAAACAGGTCAAGCTAAAGAGTCTATCAACTCAATATTGACTGCTATACACATTGAATATTATATAGGAACCTCATGGTAATCACAAACCAGAAACCTATAATAAGTAGGCAAATAAGTAAGATGAAAGAAATCAAACATATTATTAAGAAAGCCATCTACCCCAAGGGAAGAGAGCAAGAGAAAAAGAAAGGAACAGAGAACACCTACTAAAACACTCAGAAAAAAAAGAAACAAAATGGCAATAAATACATATTTATCAACAGCTACTTTAAATGTCAATGGACTAAATGCTCCAATGAAAAGACATAGGGTGGCCAACTGGATAAAAAAACAAGACCCATATAAATGCTGTGTACTTCAAACCTAAAGAAACTCTCAAACTGAACGTGAAAGGATGGAAAAAGATACTCCATATAATGGCAAAGAAAAGAAAGCAGGGGTAGCAATACATATCAGACAAAATAGACTTTAAAACAAAACTGTAACAAGAGACAAAGACGACATAATGGCAAAGGGAACAATCATACAAGAAGATATAACACTTATGAATATCTATGCACCCAACATAGGAGCACCTAAATATATGAAGCAATTATTAACAGACATAACAGGAGAAATAGACAGTAACACAATAATAGTAGGGGACTTTAACACTCCGCTTACACCAATGGATAGATCCTCCAAACAGAAGATCAGTAAGGAAACACTGGCCTTAAAGGACACATTAAACCAGATGGACTTAGCAGATTTATATAGAACATTCCATCCAAAAACCACAGAATACACATTCTTTTAAAATGCACATGGAACATTCTCCAGGACTGATCACATATTAGGCCACAAAATAAGTCTCAATACATTTAAGAAGATAGAAATAATACCATGCATCTTTTATGACCACAAAGGTATGAAATTAGAAGTCAACTACAGGAAGAAAACCAGAAAAAACACAAAAATGTGGAGGTAAAAAAAAAAATGCTACTGAACAACGATTGAGTCAATGAAGAAATCAAAAAATTCCTGGAGATAAATGAAAATATGACATGCCAAAATCTATGAGATATAGCCAAAGTGGTTCTAAGAGGGAAGTTTATAGCAATTCAGGCTTACCTCAATGAAGAAGAAAAAGCCAAAATAAACAATCTATAAGCGCATTTAAAGGAACTGGAAAAAGAAGAACAAACAAAGCTGAAAATCAGCAGAAGGAAGGAAATAATAAAAATCAGAGCAGAAATAAACAAAATAGAGACTAAAATAACAATAGAAAAAATTAATGAAACCAAGAGCTGGTTCTTTGAAAAGGTAAACAAAATTGACAAACTCTTAGCTAAACTCACCAAGAAAAAAAGGAAGAAGGCTCAAATAAATAAAATCATAAATGAAAGAAGAGAAATTATAACGGACACCTCAGAAATACAAAAGATAATAAGAGAATACTATGAAAAGCCATACGCCAACAAATTGGATAATCAAGAAGAAATGGATAAATTCTTAGAAATATACAACCTTCCAAAACTGGACCAAGAAGAAGTAGAGAATTTGAATAGAGCAATCACCAGTAAGGATATCAAAGCAGCAATCAAAAACCTCCCACTAAATAAAAGTCCAGGGCGAGATGGCTTCCCTGGTGAATTCTACCAACCATGCAAAGAAGACTTAATACCTATCCTCAAACTCTTTCCAAAAAGTGAAGAGGAAGGGAGCCTTCCTAACTCATTCTACAAAGCCAAGATTATTCTGATACCAAAACCAGACAAGGACAACACAAAAAAAGAAGATTACAGGCCAATATCATTGATGAACATCAATGCAAAAATCCTCAACAAAATACTAGCAAATTGAATAAACAATACATTGAAAAGATCATACATCATGATCAAGTGGGTTTTATTCCAGGGATGCAGGGATGGTTCAACATCAGCAAATCTATCAACATAATACACTACATTATCAAAATGAAGAATAAAAATCAAACAATCATCTCAATAGATGCAGAGAAATGCATTTGACAAGATACAGCATCCATTTATGATAAAAACTCTGAATAAAATTGGTGTAGAAGGGAAATACCTCAACATAATAAAGGCCATATATGACAAACCCACAGCAAATATCATTCTCAGTAGAGAAAAACAGAAAGTTATCCCTCTAAGGGGACAGGATTCTGATAGGATCCAGAAGAGGATGCCCACTGTCACCACTCTTATTTAACATAGTATTGGAAGTCCTAGCCAGAGCAATCAGGCAAGAAAAAGAAATAAAAGGGATAAAAATTGGAAAAGAAGTGAAGCTGTCATTCTTTGCAGACGACATGATTTTATATACAGAAAACCCTAAAGAATCCACTAAAAAACGTTTAGAAATAATAAATGAATACAGTCAAGTTACAGGATACAAAATCAACATACAAAAATTGGTTGCATTTCTACACAAACAACGAAGTAGCAGAAAGAGAAATCAAGAATACAATCCCATTTACAATTGCAACAAAAAGAATAAAATACCTAGCTGATCTTTTCTCACTTTTTGCCTGCATATCTCCTGCACTTTGTACCAGTTTACTAAAGGTTTAAGTTATGTTTATAAAAGGAACAAACACACTTAACTTTCCCCCCCTATATTGTCTCCTAGGTTATTCCTAATCTGGACAAATAAGATCTTATAAGTCACAGAAATTAAAATTAAAGCTTGCTCACCTACACACAGAAGTGTCGAATACTGTAGAAGCATCCTCATTCTTATCAATGTTATTGCTGGTATAGACAACAGGTTTCAATGAAATGTCTTCATTATAAACTGTGTATATAGCTCAAAGGACAACCAAATCCTTCTGATCTTTTCCTTTTGGTCTAAATTTCTTACCAACTTTCTTTTTATAGTCTGTCCTTTCTTCTTCCCTTTAAGAATGGCAAAATCTGCATGCAGCCTGTTTTTGAGAGCCTCTATCAGACCAATTCACTTAATATTGAAGAGAGTACATATAACTCCACCTTTTATTGCCAAAGATAGCATGAACAGAGTATGATTAAAGGCATTATATGCATGTATCTTAGGATCTCAGTAAGGGAATGTAACTGGTTTATTGTAAAATTTTCATTCATTACTACCTAAAATGACATTAAATATTTTGAAAAAGAGCATGCAGTTCTTATTGTAGATTTTGTTGTCTATCGTTTATAGGAAAATATTGAACATTGTTAGGAGAAACATGTAAACCATTGTTTTACTCATCTAATGAGCTTTATCATGAACAGGTGTATATTAATGATAAACTATAATTTCAGCAACATTTTGTGAGCTTATTTAAATTTATGTCTATGTTCATTTGGGTTGCAATATGAAATACCATAGATTCAGTGGCTTATAAACAACAGAAATTTATTTCTCACAGTTCTGGAGGCTGGAAGTCCAAAATCAGGGTGCCGATATGAGTGGATGAAGGCCCTCTTCTGGGTCACACACTTCTCATTATAGCCTCACAAGGTAGAAGGGTCAGTGATCTCTCTGGAGCCTCTTTTATAAGGCACTAATCTCATTCATGAGGGTTCCATTCTCATGACTTAAGCACCTCTTAAATGTCCCATCTCCTAAAATCATAACCTTTGGAGGTTAGGATTTCAAGAGTTGACCATAGCAGCTTGTCTTATCAATAAAATAATAAACATATTTAAGTAGATGCTATTTCCTATAATTTCCCTATTTCTGCAACGCTTTCTCCATTTGAATAATTAGAATGTTAGATATATTTGAAAGATGAGAAATACTTGTTGGATTGTGTTGTCTTGTTTGAACAATAATAAATTTTATTATTATAAATTAAATTAATAATATATAATAAACAACAATAATACATAAATCAGAAAGAAGTTTTGGGTACAGTTTATTTTTTGGGGGTGGAATGTGGGAGCTGTAGATGTGTTGCTCAGCTCTCTTTCAAGAGAACCAGCTATGGGGAGCATCACTGATAAAAGTCTATGGCTGATACCTCTTTGGATCCAAGTGCCTGAGCACTTGTCAGGGCTTCTTGATCTCCTTCCACGTTGGACTCTGTACCATCTGGGTGAAGCCTCTAACTTAGAGGTCCAAGCTCCAGCTGGGGAGCACCTCAAAACACTAAATTAATCCAGGCATAAATCCTATAGAGCTTCTCCTCTGAGATTCTAGAATCTGGGTATGCTTCTTCATCTTTCTATTTTTTCCAGCAATCCTGGGAGTAATAGCTGTTTTCTGTAGTTTATTAGTTTTTATATTTTTAGGTGACAACTTTTTTTTCTTTCCTTCTTGCAATTCTCTGTTTTAGATATCCTCTGCAGGAAGCTCAGTGTATGCCATTTGTCTTTTCTTTCTCTGTTAGACCTTGTCTGATATAGGAAACACATTTTAAGTGTTTTTGATTAACTGACTTGCCTACCTCACAAGATGCAATCCTGTTCAATCAGTACATGCCAAACCCTGATGACAGTGATTAGTCAGAAACAGTCAATTGACTATAATCTTTTCCATCAAAATAATTTTTAACCTTTTTTTTCCTTTCTGGAGTTACTGAACTGGTAAGATTAAATATAGGGATTCTGGTAGTCTTATTCTCACTACATGGGAGGAGCTTATCTGAAACTAAAACTGAATGGAACCAAGTAGTACAAAAAGTAGGAGGGGAGACACACTCCCATAAATGATCAGCTTTGTCCAGCCACATAACATCCTTGACTTATCAGTTTCATGCTTTTTTTTTAGTGTAAGCTGTTTTATCTAGGCAAATTTGTCTTAGGATCCTGTCACTTAAATTGAATGAATACTAAATGTACCCTATACAAAACTGTGTGACAACATACACCACACAATTCTGGATAGTGTAGTGATTAACTAAGTCAGTTTTGGATTCATAGACACCAAAGTATAAATCTTGCTCTGGCAGTAGCTGTTTTGACCCTGAAGAAGAATTAATCCCTCTCAACTTTGGATTTTTTATATATGAGACAAGATGTGTGATTTAGAAGGTGCTTGTAAGGGTGAACTGAGGAAAAATATATAAAGAATTTAGCACTGTGATTGGCTAACAATAACTTGTAGTGGTACAAATCTCAGGTTTTTTTTGGTTATCTCCTTAATTATACTGAGAAATCATAAGCACACTTCATATATCTCATTTTGTTTGTGTTCACTGTGTCTTAACAGTGTAAATGATCAACAAATCTTCATTTGATGAAGTGAATCTGTAGAAGCTCTAAAATAAAGAGTCTATTGATGGAGTTTTAGGCTTCATGCACCATTTACTCTGAGTGGAATGGATCTACTCAAGACCTGGAGATTTCACTGCCAGGCTCCAGGTTCCTGCTGTCTTAGTGTGCTGCTTGGTGTGATCCTAAATAAAGCAGAGGACTCTGGTTAAAAACGGCAGACCTAGGGGCCTCCTAGTGTTGTAATGATTAAGTTGGTGCACTCTGCTTTGGTGGCCTGGGGTTCACCAGCTTGGATCCCAGGCACACCTATGCATCACTTATCAAGCCATGCTGTAGCAGGATCCCACCTGAGAAATAGAGGAAGATGGGCAAAGATGTTAGCTGAGGGCCAATGTTCCTGGCAAAAAGAGGAGGATTGGCATTGGATGTTAGCTCAGGGCTAATCTTCCTCAAAAATAAAGGCAGACAATGCAGGCAGCTTGTCTCTATTTCTTCCTGAAACTCACTAACATGACAGAAAAGAGATTAAAAATGGCATTACTCACAAGTACAAAAATAAATAAATAAGAAAACACAGAGTCAAAAACAACTACAAAATTTTAAAAGCTAGAAAGTAGATAATTGAGCAGTATTTGATTTGGCATACTCATAATATCTGACATTAAGATAGGACTGTGGAAGCCAAGAGAAAAAACTGATTTACAGTGTATTAATTCTCATATACCCAGAATTTTGTGCACCAGATAGCTCTGAAAGGAATCATGAAGGTGAGGACAGAACAAATGGAATGCTTAAAAACCTGTTTAAGAAGTAATTAGATTTTCAGATCTTCTCTACCTCTCCATGCAGCCAGATGACTGCCTCTAGTACCACCCAGTAAAAGACAGAGATTGACTCATTGAAGAAAGTGAAACAGAGCCTCTAAATTAGGAGACTATAGGCACATTTGAGAGAAAGTTTACTGTACTGCGAACAGGGGAAGAAAGCAGAAATTTCACTCAATTAATGTTGACATCATTAGCGTCCTTCCTCCTCTCAGGAAATAGAAAGTTGCAAGCTAGGATTATCTCCTTCAGGGATATTGGAAGACTCTTTTCTGGCAATCAAATCATCACAGGACAAAAAATTGACTGCTATTACCACCATGAGATCCTCCACTGAAATGAGACATTATACAGTGAACCTCACAGTTGGCAGGCACTGAGCCCCCACATAGAGATGCTAGTCAGCTTTTCAGAACCCCACTCTTAAATGTTAATACATGGGCAAGATTGCTGAGACATTTAAAGAGAACTAATGTAAAATATACAAAGTGAACAAACAGAAATAATTAGACGGAAAGGGACAATTCAAGAGAAGAAAACTTCAGAAAACGTTATAAGGCAACAAAACATACCCTTGAACATTAGAAATGACAGCAAAAAGAAAAACAAATGATAAAAGTCCTGGAAGAAGAAGATGAAATTATCTCCCAGAAAGTAGAGTAAAAGGATGGAAAACAGAAGACAAAATATAGCACAAAAAGAGGAAGTTCAGGAATTCAGCACCTGAACAATAAAAGTTCCAGAAAGAGAACAGTCAATGCAATGAGGATGAAATAACAATTTACATAATTTAAGAAATATTTTCCAGAACTTAGATACTTTAGTTCCCTGAGTGAATTAATGCTTCCCTTAATATATAATCAGACATATATCAAGATAAAATATTGTGAATATTAAAAACAATAGAAACAAATATAAGATGTTAAAAGCTTCCAAAATGGAGGGAAAGTAACCAGTTTTCATTATAAAAGTATCAAGAATTATGGAGGTATTGAGTTTCCTAAGATTGGATTAATGGCATCAAAATTTTGAGGGAAAGTGACTTCTAAATTAGTTATTTATTCTCATGCAAATGGCCAATAAATAAGAAGGTAAAATAAATATCATTTCAGATATGCAAGGTCAGTAAAATTTGCATTCCCTGAATCTTTTTCAAGAAAACAAGGTAGTATGTCTTGTACCACAATGAATGAGAAAACCAATAAATAGGGAAATACATGATTGAGGAAATAGGAGATCGAGCACAGGATAGAGATAAAGGGAATCCCCACCATGGTGACAAAGGCAGATCTCAAGATTTCAGATTTCTATCACAGCTGATAGATAAGCTGTCAAGATAGAAGTGGGTCAAAAAGTCCTAGAAAGATTTCTTCAAGAAGATGAAATTGCATACCAGCTACTGAATATACTGAGAAGAGATTTATGAAAACTGGGGAAGAAATTGGGCAGAAATCAGCAAAATCTATGGAATAATAAATAAACAAAAAGAGTTATGGAAATGAAAAAAATCGTAAGGTGCATTAACTGTAAATATTGCTTAAATTAGTGTTAGTAACATAACACTGGAATATTGATCTAACCTAATATGTGATAATAACCATATTGGTAGAAATTAGGAATGTGGAGCACGGAAAGAAAAGTGTGTGTGTCTGTCTGTGTGTGTGTAGTGATTGTGAGGGGTGTGAAAAGTTCCAATTCTCATCTTCCATAGAAGTCCAAGTTAGAATACTGTTAGAGTACTCCAAATGTGAAAGGAAGCTGTGTAAGTGAGAGGAAAGATCAAATCTTTCAAGGAGAGGAATTCTCTGAGACTTGGAGACTGGATGAAGATGGTGAGTGAGAAGAAAGTGCTTAAGGTTAGTTTATGGATTAGTTCCCCAGAAGGTAGTGAAAATAACTTTGAAAATGATGATCTGAAGGAACAGTACTGGGAATCACAAGAAAATGCTGAATTCAGTTTGGAGCACTTTGAACTTGGGGCACATAAATAGACATTAGATAGAATTGTGTGAGAGGTATTTACGGCAGAAGTCCAGGCTATACATAAAGCACAGTAATTCTCAAACATGGGTGATTTTGCCACCCAACAGACATATGACAACATCTGGAGAACATTTTGATTGTCCCACTGGTGAGGAGGATCTACTATTGGCGTCTAATGGGTAGCAGCCAGGGATCTTATAGTACACAGGACAGCCCCACAGCAAAAATTTATCTGGTCCAAAATGTCAACAGTGCCAAGGTGGGGAAACCTTGATATGTACTAGAAGCAGGGAGGAGGGTACCAACACTTCTCAGGCTCTTTTTATGTGTCAGGCATGTTTCTAACACATTGTGTGACTTAACTCACTTAATCCCCACAGCAATGTTGTGAGGTAGCTGATTTACTATCTTGATTTATAGACGTACAGAGGTATCGGTAGATGAAAACATACATATACAAGGGCCGGAGAAGTTGTATCATTGTCTACAGTCTCACAGGTAAGGAGTTTAGAGATTAGATTTAAATTCAGTCTGATCTGAGGGACCCACACCACTCTCGTGACCAGTTTGCTACGTCTCTTTATGGAGGTGAAATCTACAAGCATAGACAATGCTAAAGCTATGATTTAATATTTTACTAATCCAATGTCAGCAACTCTAGGAAAGTGCTAGAAATGGCAGGTGATCATGCCCCAGCCTCTTTCAGAACTGTGCATAGACTCCAGGGGACGATAAAGAAAGTGACAAGGGGGGACACTCATTGCACTGCATTGGGGATTAGGAATTCCTGTTGGGAAATTATAAACTGAGTAGAACATTGAGTCTCCAAAGATCCAATGTTAGGTCTATGACACAGAATGCAGATGCAGGCTGAGTAATTTTTACCCTCAGTGGGCTCATTTAACTTGGAAGGAAATCATGAGGGAGAGAATAATTTTCTGGGCTTCGAATAAATTTTCCCAGAACTAAAGGGCATGGAATAGTTTCTCATTTTAGTCGAATGATTGTTGTGGAGATCATATAAGGTGGCTTTTTCTCCTTGCAAGTGAAGAGGACTTTCTGGGCAAATTCTCAAGTAGAAATCATGGCCTACATCCCAGTTTGTCTTTTAGCATGTCAAAAACTGAGGACACTGCTGATGTGTATCGTCTCCTTCAATCTCTTTGACCTCCTCAGGACTGTAGGGAGAAGGACTGTTAAGATCCAGCAGCATTAAGGCCTCCAGGAAAAAGAAGATGAGGGTGAAATCACCTGTGTCTTGATAAGTTCCTTTCAAACCCCAGCTGCAGGAATCAAGGGTTCTAGGGAAAACCATCTATTTACTGCTCTTTTCAGCCTTGATCCTCAATAGTTACTGGGGAGAAGGGAGGAAATGATGTGCAAAGACATTGGGGATCTATCAGCATTCTTTCTAGAAAAAGACAACATAAGTGGGCATAAAGCAGGAAATGAGAAATCATTATGAAAATCATAGGAAATCTTGCTCGTTAGATGCCTTGCTGTGTGTCTTCAGACAACTCTGAGCTTGTAAATCAGAAGATCTAACTCTCCCTTTGGAGACAAAGAGTGAGGGTCCATTGTAAATATCGCCTTCTATCCCTGTACCTACAGATCACACCTGGGAAGTGAATGGCTGTGAAAAATGACTCGTCTGTGACTGAGTTTATCCTTGTGGGATTAACAGACCAACCTGAACTCCAGCTGCCCTTGTTTTTTCTGTTTTTGGTGAACTACATGCTCACTGTCTTGGGCAATTTGAGCTTAATTAGCCTAATTTGCTTGAATTCCCACCTTCATACCCCCATGTACTTTTTCCTCTTCAATCTCTCCTTTATTGATATTTGTTATTCATTTGTCTTTACACCCAAAATGCTAATGAGTTTTCTTTCAGAGAGGAACATCATCTCCTTTACAGGATGCATGACTCAGCTGTTTTTCTTCTGCTTTTTTGTCAACTCTGAGTGCTATGTGTTGACAGCCATGGCCTAGGATCGCTATGTGGCCATCTGTAAACCCCTGCTGTACACAGTCACCATGTCCCCTCAGAACTGTTCTCTGTTGATGTCTGGTTCATTCATGATGGGGTTTGCTGGTGCTATGGTCCACACTGGGAGTATGATCGGGTTGACTTTTTGTGATTCCAACATCATCAACCATTACATGTGTGACATCTTCCCCCTCCTCCAGCTTTCCTGCAGCAGCACATATGCCAATGAGCTTGTGATTTCTGTTATCGTGGGCACAGTTGTCGTAGTATCTGGCATCATTATCTCTATTTCTTATGCTTTAATTCTTTTCAATATCCTTCACATCTCATCGACTAAAGCTTTATCCAAAGCCTTCAGCACCTGTAGCTCCCACATAATAATGGTTGGTCTATTCTATGGATTTGGGCTGCTCACTCATATCAAGCCATCATCTGCTGGGTCTGTGGACCAGGGCAAATTTTTCTCAGTGTTTTACACCAATGTGGTGCCCATGCTTAATCCTGTCATTTATAGCCTCAGGAACACAGATGTCAAACTTGCTCTGAAGAAAACTCTGAAGAGAATTACGAATTGAGCAGAAACATCTTTGCCTCTTATGCTGTGTGTTTTATCCTTTTCTGCTCCTGTTCACCCCCTTCCTCCTATTCCCTTTTTCTTCTCTTCATTTGTCTTTCTAAAGTCTTCTTGGCAGGATTTCTGTTCCAATATCTTTTATTCTTTTGCCAGAGGGTGTAACCCTATGGGCTTATTCTTAGACTCAAGGGTCATCCTCAGTGCCAGGTGACTCCATACTAGTTGGAGACAATGGTCTGAAAACCTTTCCTGTCTAAGGATCACACTACCCACTATGTGTGTGCGTGTCCTTCCCATCCTTAGTAAAGCATGGAGTGGTATAGTCTATGGCCAATTCATTCCTTTCTTACTGTTTATGAAACAATTACATACAGTCCTTTCCCATTTCAAGGGTTTTATCACTTATAATTGCATTAAAACAAATAAGGGATGACAAAAATTGTGGACATGGCAAAACTGTAAATTTTCCCAGAATTTTTCAGGTTTTTGATAGTAATGGTTCTTGATTCAGAATTTCAATGTCACGTATGTAAAGAAATGGAATATCTAGTTTAACCAAAGCTTTTTGTTTTATTCTCGAGGAAGCTTGAGAATGGATGAGCCACAGTGTTCTGCCAACCTTTCTCAGTCCTCACCAATAATGAATGCCTCTATTTATTGCGCTGATAAACTGATATTCTGTTATTAATAGAATTGAAATTGCGACCAACTTGTCTAGGTGTCCGAGGATTATGATTGTGATTAAAAATTACACAATGATATTCTTGGCTACAAAATAGAGTGCCCCGTGTAAAGTCAAGATTCTTTGTTTTCCTAACCATGTAATAGGATTTCCCCTTTGCAAAGGAAGATCTGTTTCCTGTTTTCATAAAAGAAACAGAAATATATGGCAGAAAACATGTCCTACTGGGATTTATTCTTTCAATATGTAAATTTGACTTTTCCTTTTTGTCTCTTAGAAGAAAGATTAAAGCTGTGGCCCATATTGTGTGCCACATATTTTACAAATTCTATCAAATGATATCTCCTTATTGTCTTCTTTAGATGAGGAAATAGTTATGTGACTTGCTCAAGATCACACAGATAATGAGGCAGAGCCAAATTTTTGAACCCAGTGTGCATACACCAAAGAAATGGAAAGAGAGAAGGAATTATGAAGGAACAGAGAAAAATTCTGAAGATTTGTTTCAGAATGAGCTTGAAAACAGGAGCTTGTGTGGGAATGATGTCCTCAGCCTTGATGTGTGTTGCAGAGAGATGGTCTACCAGCCTTCGATGCCCAACAAGAAAAAAGCACCTTCCCCTAGAGAAGTTTGATTTTAAAGTGGGGTAAACAGGGTGAGTTACAAAGAAATGTTTTATCTCAATCCTTTTGTAATTGTGATCATTTCCTGGGGTAATGAGTCTGAGGGACAACCTTCCCTGTTGAGGCCCCTGGTGAGACATGTCACAGTTTTCATAGTAGTATGTGTACTTTTTTTTTTAAAGATTTTATTTTTTCCTTTTTCTCCCCAAAGCCCCCCGGTACATAGTTGTATATTCTTCGTTGTGGGTCCTTCTAGTTTTGGCATGTGGGACGCCGCCTGAGCATGGTTTGCTGAGCAGTGCCATCTCCACACCCAGGATTCGAAGCAACGAAACACTGGGCTGCCTGCAGCGGAGCGTGCAAACTTCACCACTCGGCCATGGGGCCAGCCCCAGTAGTATGTGTACTTTAACAAGCTTATTAAATACCATGCTATCAGTTGAAAACAAACAAACAAAAAGAGTTCTTTATAATTAAAAAAAATTAGAAAATAAGGTTCTACAAAATTATTTTATTTTGTGTGTTACGCAGAAGACAAACTGTCTACTATCTATTACTACTTCTAATGAGTCTAGGGCAAGATGTCTCTGGGAGGATATATCCTAGTCAGGGGATGTAGTTAATTATCTCTGTAATTTTTATGTTTATACAAAGATATTATGAGTTTTGAAAAATTCTAAAACATTAGTTTATAAGAATATCCTCATGATATATCTGTTCCAGTTAAGAACTTCACTTAAATCAGTTGAAAGTTATTTCTAAGAGAGCAGATAATCAAGTAATTATGTTTATTATAATACTTACTCACATAATTTTGTTAAAACTTTTAATCATCAGGTAGAATCTGAATGCCTAGTACCTGCTTCTATCCTTGTTTTGTCTGCATTCACTAAAGTGCCTGGTTAAATAGATAGCTTAAAAATGTTTGGTTTGAATTTTACTCTAAAGGATATGTTTTTAGAAGTTCACCTGATTTATAAAGATATGTAATGAGATTTTAACACTCATGTCTATAAATCCTTGGTACTTAACAAAAAGGTAAAATGTGAGTCACAGTCATAGCACATAACATGTGGTCTGAGTACTATATGTGGGCACCACCAGGACTTCCTGGTGGAGTATGAATCAGCAAATAGCTTGGCTCAATTCTGTGAAGTCAGCAGTCTTATTTTAGAGGTCAAATTTCTTGTGTTGACCTGGAAAATCTAAGTGATTTCACTTTTTAATTAAAACCACCTTTTATAATATTTATCAATAAAATTGTTTAATTTTAAGTCTAGTGGTTTTTTTTTCTTTTTAAACTAAATTGGGAAAGGACAACATGAAATTTTACCTTCCCCTCTCTCTCTCCTTTTTTTTCTCCCCAAAGCCCCAGTACATAGTTGTGTGTCTTACTTGCAAGTCACTCTAGTTCCTCTTTATGGAATGCCATTACAGCAAGGCTTGATGAGCAGTGTGTAGATCCGTGCCCAGGATCCCAAATGGCAAACCCCAGGTTGCCGAGGCAGATCACATGAACTTAACCACTCAGCCACGGGGCTGGCCCCAAGACTAGTGTTTTTTTTAAAATTCATATCATTTATTTAATAAAATAAGGAAATTCAGTGTAAAAAAATTTCAGGATATGTAAGCTTATTTCGCAACTATTGAATCTTTGGAAATGTGGTATGTGTAATTTGGTGAATTTCTTCTTTTTTTTTTTAAAGATTGGCACCTGAGCTAACAACTGTTGCAAATCTTCTTATTTTTTTTCTGATTTTTATCCCCAAATCCCCCAAGTACATAGTTGTATATTTTAGTTGTGGGTCCTTCTAGCTGTGGCATGTGGGACACCTCCTCAATGTGACCTAATGAGCGGTGCCATATCTGAGCCCAGGATCCGAACCAGCAAAACCCTGGGCCACCAAAGCAGAGCACACAAACTTAACCACTCGGCCACGGGGCCGGCCCCATGGTGAATTTCTTAAAGACGTGGATATTGTTGCATAAATCTTTCTTACTCTCCTGTTATACCATAGTTACTCCATAAACAATTTAAACTGGAAAGTTTTTGTTTCATTTACAATCAACTCAGATTAACAAACGTTGAAGATATATCAAATCCTTTGTGTATATAATGTTAATTACACTAATTATAATTTGTGCTTTAAGTGGGTTAAATAACATTAAAAGGACAACATCCCACAGTTTAACTTTCATGGAAAACATGATGCTAGAAATCTTAGAAATATATTATATTGGTACTCATGGGATGGTGTCTGTTTATCAACCAAATTCAATCTATAACCTAAAAAAATTGAAATGTTATCAGGTCCTTGATTTGCTATAGCACAGAGACTGACTTATTAATGGAAAAGTTTTTAGATTATTTTATCCAAAGTTCTCATTCTTTCTCCTTCATGAATAAAAACTGAGGCAGAGCTTTCTAACCACTGCATAGCAGATAGTATGGCAAATCAGTTATAGGTTAGGGTATTGAACGTAGGCCAGTGAAATTTGGCCTTGTCCAGTTGGGGTTTCAGTCTTATTGCTCTGGCAGATTGTAGCCTAGAAAGAGGCGCTTAGGAGGTCAGGAGTAAGGGAGGTTTGATGTGATCGCACTCCCATGACTTTGGCAAGCAGCAAGAATGAGACAAAATGGCACTCACTGCTCCATTTGAAAAGCCCAACCAAACAGGTGCTCCACCACCTGGTCACTAGCCACAGCAGCCACGTACAGAAGGGAACTGTGCCCATTCTAGACAAGAGTCTCATGAAGCTGCTGGAGTAGTGTGTGTTTCAGGTGCTCAAGGAGCACAGTGGTCACCTATAGGTGCTGCAGTCTGTGGTGATGGGAGGCCAGGCTGGGAATCCTCAATTACTCCAGGCAGAAGCCCTAATCTTTGTCTCCTCATTTAAGATATTTCTGTCCATTTCAGCTATGTATCCTCATTACACCATCTAAGCTAGTACGATTGTTCTAAGAATGCGCAAGGCCTTCTGCAAATTAGGATTTTGTTATTTTGAAACATTTGAAATGAAAAAGTGAAAGTGGTTCTCAATTTGTTTAACATTAAATTTGCCAATAAAAGACAAAAACTCTTACATTGTTTGAATGATTTTAATTGTAAATTTGGGGATGGTTTAAAAATGGTTTTAAATTCTGTTACTTCCTTTTACCATTAAATATTTTTTGTTGTAGCAATGTAAAAAAAATTATGGTTATAATTATTAAGAATTCTTGGGGCAGCCTCGATGGTGCAGCAGTTAAGTTCACACATTCTGCTTCGGTGGCCCAGGGTTTGCTGGTTCGAATCCTGGGGTGGATGTACACATGGCTTGTCAAGCCATGCTGTGGCAGGCATCTCACATATAAAGTAGAGGAAGACAGGCATAGATGTCAGCTCAGGGCCAGTCTTCCTCAAAATAAAAATTAAAAATAAAAAAAAAGAATTCTTGATCAGTAATTGCTGCTTCATTCAAAAAACCTAGTAGAAAAAAATATGTTCTAGAAGCAAGCACACACTTTCATTAAGGGTTATGAAATTATTTTATTTGGAAATATTATCTAATAAAATACTTATCGTTCTGTTGTAATTGCAAGTGTAGTTTGAATTTTAAATAATTTGCATTAATAAGCTATACGTTGATAATACCAATTATTCTTATTTTACCATCACACATAAAATACATATTGAAAAGTTTACAGAACACTCATTTATAATTTAACAAATAATTTTTAAAAATCAATGTAATCTCTACCCAGCGCATAAAATATTGCCAGAGTAATTTATTCAGTATTTATAGCTTTATTTTTCCTCACGTGGGTGTTTATGTCCTCAACACCTAGTGCAACAATAAGAGATAAGTAAGTTCTTAAATAGCATATTTAGTCAAATTTGCGTAAAAGGACTGGGTGCATTTCACTACGTAGTTCAACTTTGGGTTAATGTCTTCATAGTGAAATATTTGTATAAACGGACGTGTTTAGTGTTAAAAAAGTGAGGTAGTATACATTATAGTTTTGTGAGTTTCCTTCCATTAAATATTGGGTAGACTTTAACGTTATCCAGAATCATGTCAATTATGTACACAGAATATTTTAGAGAGAAAATCTCTTGATGAGATTGCATCGCCTTATGAGGCTTCCTTCTAAATTTCCCCATGCCTCTTGGCTTTACCTCCCTTTGACTCCTATATCTGAATCATTATACCTAAACATTTAGAATATACTATTTTTTCTGTCAAAGTCTCTACTTTTATTTTTCCCTGTAAAACAGCTTTTGCATCTGAACTTTTCAAAATGAAACTATTGGAGAAATATGGAAAAATAAAGATATATATATACACAACCTAAAGTAATCTAGTTTCCAAAACTGAAGGGTTTTCTCTAGCTTCTGATGGGCTCATACAGATTTGCAAGTGCTTAGAAATATTCTTTTATTTTTCTCCAGCTTTCCTCATGTATGTTATTCCTTCTCTATCTCTCAGTGCCTCAGCTACATCTATCTTAATTGCCTAACATTATTTCATTAGTCTTTTCAGCTTTTCCATTTATTATCTAACTCTGTTTATCCCTCTGTTCTTTACTAAACTTTACTTTTTCTAAATTGTCCCAAAACACCCACTTCTCCTTTCTAACGTTCTGATTTTAGAATTCTCTAGTTAACTACTGATTTTGAAAGATAGTAACACTGGCTATTCATGAGTATTGGTAAGTGAAGTGACCCTTTATGGTTTTGGTAGTCAGGCTCACCAAATCTGAGACATTTAGTGGTGACACTTTTCAATTGTTTACCCTCGCCAGACAGAAACCAGAACCTTTGGATTGGGCTTGCAGTGGCCATCTTGTGACCCTCAGTAGAAAACCTGGTTAGAATGGAATCTGCAATGAGGGAGCAGGGCAAGAAAAGGATCAAAATAAACCAGGCCTTACTCACTTTATCTGAATTCTTGGGTCAAGCTTCGCTTGAATCCAAGGAAATATTTGAACTGTTTATTTAAAAGAAGCAACAACTTTATTTTATTGTTGAAGCTACTTTATCCCCAAAAGCCAATTTTATTCAGAGTAATTTGAGTGGGTTTGTAACTATAGCTATGAAATGTACACCAGTGTGAATATATGCACTTATATTATGCAGCATTTCTCAGCTTAAACTTACAAAATCTCTTTTGGCTGGAAATAAGAAAAATGCAAAAATTCTTATTCATAATGATTACGTAATTCAGATAAACTAGTTTAAATTGTTAACCATAAACACATGAATTGCCATTTTAAAGGTATAACTTTTTCTGATACTTGAATGCAAGACTACTCAGGGACACTTGTCTGGTATAGTCTTTACAGTTTTAACATAACTAACCAACAGAAAATGTCAGGCTTTATTACCTCAGAATTTTTGAAAATGTTGACATGGGGTGCCAGGAAAAGCAATTCCATTACTCTACTCACCACTATACTTAGCATAAGCTATAAATAATAGTTGTTAAAAAAATGGTGCTATTTTTCAGCTTTTGTATGTTTAATATGTCTATTTCTTCTCAGTTGGTGGAAGATTTCTTCTGGGTATAGAGATATAGATTGGCATTATTTTCCTTCAGTAGTTGAAAGGTTTTGCTCCACTGTCAACTGGCTTACTTTGTTTTGAAGAAAAGTCTGTTGTCATTCTTATCTTCATTCTTCTGAATGTAATGTATCTTTTTTCCCCTCGAGATGCTTTTATGATTTTATCTTTATCACTGGCTTGAATCAGCTTGATTATCCTATACTTTGGAGAACTCCTCCTCATATTTCCTCTGTTTGGAGGTCTTTAAAATTTGTAGGTTTATAAATTTCCATCAAATTTTGGCCATTATTTATTCAAATATTTTTTATGAACTCGCTTCTTTTGGAATTCCGACCATACATATATTAGGCCACTTATAATTGACCCACAGTTTACTAATGTTCTGTTTATTCATTTTTAGTCTTTTGTGTTTGTTTTTATTGTTATGTTTTCAAGTTCATTAATAATTTCTTCTTCAGTGTATAATCTTCTGTTAATCCCATACATTGTTTTTTTATTTCAAATACAGTATTTTTTTCTCTCAAATTTCTTTTGGATTTTTTTCATCCCTTTCATGTCTATATATAACAAGCTAAATCTTTCCGTTACATTCATAAACATAGGGAATACATTGATAACAGCCACTTTATTGTCCATGACTACTAATTTTAACATATATATAATTTCTGGATAATTTCTATAAATTGATGTTTTTCTCATTATGAGTTGACTTTTCCTGCTTTTTTGCATGCTAGAAACTACTTTTGATTTTGATTTTCTGCTTTGTGAAACATAAAATATACTTTTGTTGTTTTAATATAAAATTTAAATCTAAATAATTTTAATTTGAAATAAAATTATTTTATTTTTATTAATTACTTTTATTATTTCTTATTAATAAAACATACTTTTATTTTTTTAAAGATTGGTACTTGAGCTAACATTTGTTGCCAATCTTTTTTTTTCTTTTCTTCTTCTTCTTCTTCTTCTCCCCAAAGCCCCTTAGTACATAGTTGCATATTCTCGTTGTAGGTACTTCCAGTTCTGCTATGTGGGACACAGCCTCAGCATGGCTTGATGAGTGTTGCCATGTCTGCACCCAGGATATGAACTGGCAGAACCCTTGGACACTGAAGCAGAGCATGCAAACATAACCACTACCACTTGGCCATGGGTCCAGCCTCTGCTATACTTTCAAACTGAAATTACCCATTTGTAAATTTACTATTAAATAAATCCTGTAGATTGATGCCTGATCATTACTATTGGTGATAGAAACACAAATTCATTGTAATAACTTGTGGCATTCATGTTACAAAAGTTTATATGGTAACCAATGTATGTCTGTAATTTTATGTTATTTTTTTTCTGAGTTCCCACTATGTATCTGCCTCATTTCACTGACTTTCTCTAGGTCTTGAAAGTGAATTTAATAAAATTTAGAGTTTCTTTTATGGATACATCAGAGCTCTATGAAGGGTAGAACTATTCAGCTAGCCCAGTATTATGACTCTCATGGTAGAATGGAAGGGAATGAATGTCCTCACTGAGGTCAATATTAGATTTCAGAGATGTGTTACAAAAAAACAACAAACCTGTTTTTCCATTATACGTCCCAATGGATCTTTTGAACAATATGTTGTTCAATATTTGGAGCTATATCCTAATAGACAAAATATAGAAGAAAATTTCAGATTTCAAATTTTATTTTTTGAGATGTTATTAACATATAGTGGAATGTACAAATCTTAAGTACACGACTTTGTAATTTTTTGGTTATACATCCATGAAATCTCCACCAAGAACATGATATAGACTACTTTTGTCATACCAGAATGTTTCCTCTTCCCGTTTGAGTCAAGGCTCACAACCTACACCTCAGGCAAACATTTATGTAATTTTTATCACTATAGATTCATTTTACCTCTTCTAGAACTCCATTAAGATAACATTATAGAGTATGTATTCTTTCGTGTTTGGCTTCTTTCACTTGGCATCATATTTTTGAGATTTCATTTTGTTGTGTATGTCAGTACTTTGTTCTTTGTTATTGCAGAGTGATATTCCATCCTACGAATACACTGCAAATTATTTATCCATCCTTTTGTTAATGGACATTTGGATTGATTTCAGATTTTGGCCATAATTAATAAGGGTGCTTTTAGTTTACATGTGCAAGTTGTTTCCGTGTTCTATATTTTCACTTTCTTTGGGAAATTTCTGGAAATTGAGTTGTTGGATCATATTGTAGATATATGTTTAAGTTTCTGTGAAATTTCCAAACTATCTATCAAAGTGTTTTACTATTTTACATTCCCGCCACAAATGTACGTAATTTGAAATTGTTTCACTTCCTCACCAATACTTGGTGTTAGTTTTTTTCTTTCTTAATTTTGATTATTCTAATCAATGTGAAATGTGAAGTAGAAACTCACTGTGCGTGTACATTTACATTTCCTTTTATTAAGGCATAATTGAAATACAGTAAAAATGTAGTGTCTCTTTTATTGTTCTCTAGGTGTTGTCAACACATGAAGTAGAGTAACTATGAAAAAAATGAAGATATTACCCCATCCCCCTTTATAGTCAAACCCTCCCCATCTGTAAACATTGAAAGCCACTAATTGCTTTCTTTTTTCAATTTTTTTATTTTTTTGGAGGAAGATTAGCCCTGAGCTAACATCTGCTGCCAATCCTCCTCATTTTGCTGAGGAAGACTGGCCATGAGCTAACATCCATGCTCATCTTCCTCCACTTTTTATGTGTGGGACGCCTACCACAACATGGCTTGCCAAGAGGTGACACGTCCGCACCCGGGATCCGAACCAGAGAACCATAGGCTGCCGATGCGGAATGTGCGAACTTAACTGCTGCACCACTGGGCCAGCCCCGACTAATTGCTTTCTGTTGCTATAGTTTTGCCTTTTCTAGAATGTCATATAAATAGAATCACATCACATGTAATCTTTTTAGTCTGACGTCCTTCTCTTAATATAATGAATTTGAGAATAATCCATATTGTTATATGTATCAGTAATTTTTCCTGTTTATTTTTGCATAGGATGATTGTATGGATTTACAGTAATGCACGGCATAATGATATTTTGGTCAATGACAAGCTGCATATACAATGATGGTCCCATAAGATTAGTACCATATATCCTAGGTGTGTAGTAGGCCATACCATCTAGATTTGTGTAAGTACATTCTATGATGTTCACATGACAAATTGCCTAATGATGCATTTCTCAGAACATAGACCTGTTATTAAGCAATGCATGGCTGTACTGTACTTTATTTATTCGTTCATCAGTTGAAGGATAATAAAGCACTATAGGGGCCGGCCCAGTGGCGCAGTGGTTAAGTGCACACATTCCACTTTGGCAGTCCGGGGTTTGCCAGTTCGGATCCCGGGTGTGGACATGGCACTGCTTGGCAAGCCATGCTGCGGTAGGCATCCCACATATAGAGCAGAGGAAGTTCGGCATGGATGTTAGCTCAGGGCCAGTCTTCCTCAGCAAAAAGAGGAGGATTGGCAGCAGATGTTAGCTCAGGGCTAATCTTCCTAAAACAAAAAGCACTATAAACATAGATATACAATTTTTGTGTGAACAAATTTTTCATTTACTTAGGTAAATATTTGGATGGGGACAACATTAAAAGAAACTGTCAAAAACCATTTTCCAAATAGGCAATAGCACTTTGCATTCCCACTAGTAATGTCTGACAATTCCAGATGCTCCACATTCTCACCAGCACTAGGTAGAGTTAGTTATTATTATTGTTATTTATTATTATTATTTTTGCTGAGAAAGATTCACCCTGAGCCAACATTTCTTGCTGATCTTCCTCTCTCTTTTTTTTTCCTTCCCCAAAGCCCCAGTGCATAGTTCTATATTCTATTGTAGGTCCTTCTAATTCTTCTGAGTGCCACCACAGCATGGCTACTGACAGACAAGTGATGTGGTTCTGTGCCTAGGAATTGAGTCATTTTTTTTTTTTTTAATTTTAGCACATCTAATAGTTTTGTAGTAGTATCTCATTGTGCTTTTAATTTGCATTTCTGTAATGACTAATGATGTTGAACGTATTTGTATGTGTTTATTTGCTATCCATTTATCTTCTTTGGTGAAGTGTCTGTTCCCACCACTTGCTTATTTCGTTTTTTGATTGTTTACTTATTATTGGGTGTTAAAGACTCTTCATATATTATGGATAAAAGTTTCTTATTAGGTAGGTTTGAAAATATATCCCTCAAGTGATTCACTTGCCATTTAATTCTTTTACTATTGCCTTTCTTAAAGGAAACATTTTAATTTTGATAGTGTCCAAATTAAGTATTTTTTCCTTTATGGACTGTTTCTTTCATATCCTCTCTTAGGAAATCTTGTCTAGCCCTAGGTTGCAAATCTTTTCCTTTCTAAAAGTCTTAATTTTTATGTTTTACTTTCATATCTATGATTCATTTTGCCATAATTTTTGTTAATGTTTGAGGTAGAGATTGGGTTTGCTTGTTGTTTGTATGTTTGTTCATTTTTGGTATGGATATCTAATTATTCCTGCCTCATTGTTTGGAATGCCTGTAATTTCTTCATTAAATGGCCTTTGCACTTTTGTCAAAATTATTCGATCTGATAAACGGGCATACCTCAGACATATTTCACGTTAAGTTCCAGACCACTGCAATAAAGTAAATATTCCAATACAAGTCACACAAATGTTTTGGTTTCCCCATGCATATAAAAGTTATATTTACATTATACTTTAGTCTATTAAGTGTAAACTTGTGTTATGTCTAAGAAAACAATGTGCATACTTTAATTAAAAGGTGCTTTATTGCTAAAAACTGCTAAGCATGCTCTGAGCCTGGAGTGAGTTGTAGTCTTTTTTGCTGGTGGAGGTTCTTGCCTAAATGTTGATGGCTGCCTAATGATGAGGGTGGTGGTTGTTGAAGGTTGAGGTGGCTGTGGAAATTTTTTAAAATAAGACATCAATGAAGTTTGCTGCATGGATTAACTCTTCCTTTCATGAACAATATCTCTTTAGCACGCAATGCTGTTTGATAGCATTTTACCCACAGAACAACTTTCAAAATCGGAGTCAATCCTCTCAAACTCTGCCACTGCTTAATCAACTAAGTTTGTGTAATCTTAGAAATCTTTTATTGTCATTTCAACAATCTTCACAGCATCTTCACCAGGAGAAGTTTCCATCACAAGAAAAAGAAACCACTTTGTTCATCTATAAGAAGCAATTTCTTAACTGCTAAACGTGTATCATGAGATTGCAGCAACTCAGTCACATCTTCAGGCTCCACATGTAATTCTGGTTCTCTTGCTATTTACATCCCATCTGCAATTACTTCCTCCACTGAAGTCTTGAACCCCTCAAAGTGATTCATGAGGGCTGGAATCAACTTCTTCTAAAATCCTGTTAATATGTGACCTCTTCCCATGAATCACAAATGTTCTTAATGGCATCTAGAATGGTGAATCCTTTCCAGTAGATTTTAAATTTTCTTTGCCCAGATCCATCGGAGAAACCACTATCTATGGCAGCTCCAGCCTTATGAGATATATTTCTTAAATAATAATACTTGAAACTGAAATTTACTTCTTGATCCATCAGCTTCAGAATGGATGTTGTGTTAGCAGATGTGAAAACAACATTAATCTCATTGTATATCTCCATTAGAGCTCTTGGGTGACCAGGTATATTGGCAATGAACAATAGTATTTTGAAGGGAATCTTTTTTTCAGAGCCATAGTTCTCAACAGTGGGTTTAAAATATTCAGTAAACCATGTTTTAAATATTTGTGTTGTCATACAGGCTTTGTTGTTCCATTTATGGAACACAGGCAGAGTAGATTCAGCATAATTCTTAAGGGTCCCAGGATTTTTGGAGGGGAAAATGAGCATTGACTTCAAGTTAAAGTCACCAGCTGTGTCAGCCCCTAACAAGAGAGTCAGTCCATCCTTGAAGCTTTGAAACCAGGCATTGATTTCCCCTCTCTGGCCACGAAAGTCCTAGATGGCGTTTTCTTTCAATATAATACTGTTTCACCTACATCGAGAATCTCTTGTTTAGTGTAGCCAGCTTCATTATCTTAGCTTGATCTTCTAGATAACTTGCCACAGCTTCTACATCAGCACTTACTGCTTTACCTTGCACTTTGATGTTATGGAGAGGTTCCTTTCCTTAAAACTCATGAACCAACCTCTGCTAGCTTTTCTTCTGAGGCTTCCTTACTGCTCTTAGCCTCCATAGAATTGAAGAGAGTTAGGGCCTTGCTCTGCATTAGGCTTTGGCTTAAGGGAGTGTTGTGGCTGGTCTGGTCTTCTATCTAAATCAGTGAAACTATCTCCATTTCAGCAATAAGTCTGTTTTGGTTTCTTAACATTTGTGTGTTCAATGGAGTAGCAATTTAATTTATTTGTTTATTTAATTGAGGTAACATTGGTTTATAACATTATACAAATTTCTGGTGTGCATCATTATATTTTGATTTCTGTATAGACTACATCTTGTTCACCACCTAAAGACCAATTACCATCCATCAGCATAAACATGTGTTCAGTCACCTCTTTCAATTCCTCCTCTTCCCCCTTCCTCTCTGGTAACCATCAATCTAATTTCTGTATCTACCTGTTTGTTTGTTGTCATCATTTTTATCTTCTATTTATGAGTGAGATCATACAGCATTTGACTTTCTCTGTCTGATATTTAACTTAGCATAATACCCTTAAGGTCCATATTTGTTGTTGCAAATGGCAAAATTTCATCATTTTTTATAGTTGAGTAGGATTCCATTGTACGTATGTACCACATCTTCTTTATTCCTTCACCCCTTGATGGGCACTTAGGTTATTCCAAGTCTTGTCTATTGTGAATAATGCTTCAATGAACATGGGGTACATATATGTCTACACATTTGTGTTTGCATGTTATTTGGATAGATATCCAGCAGTGGAATATGTGGATCACATGGTAGTTCTATTCTTAATTTTCTGAGCAATCTCCGTACTGTTTTCCACATTGGCTTCACCAGTTTACATTCTTACCAGCAGTATACGAATGTTTCCTTTTCTCCACATCTTCTCCAACTTGTTATTTCTTGTGTTGTCAATTTTAGACCTTATGATGGGTGTGAGGTGATATCTTATTGCAGTTTTGATTTTCATTTCCCTAATAATTAGCCATGTTGAACATTTTTTCACGTGCAGATTGGACATATGCATATCTTCTTCGGAAAAATATCTGTTCAGATCTTTTGCTCAACACTTACTTGGGTTGTTTTTGTGTCATTGAGATGTATAATTTGTTTATATATTTTGGATAGTAACTCCTGATCAAATATAAGGTTGGCAAATATCTTCTTTCAATTGTTACGTTGTCTTTTCACTTTGTTGATGGTTTCATTTGCTGTGCAGAAGCTTTTTAGTTTGATGTGGTTCCATTTGTTTATTTTTTCTTTTGTTTCCCTTGACTGGTCAGACATGGTATTTGAAAATATGCTGCTAAGACCACTGTCAAAGAACGTACTGCTTCTGTTCCCATCTACAAGTTTATGGTTTCAAGTCTTACATTCAAGTCTTTAATCCATTTTGAGTTGATTTTTTGTGCATGATGTAAGATAATGGTCTACTTTTATTCTTTTGCATGTGGCTGTCCAGTTTTCCCAATACCTTTTATTGAAGAGACTTTCCTTCCTCCATTATATGTTCATGGCTCCCTTTTCAAAAATTAGCTGTCCACATATATGTTGGTTTACTTCTCGGATCTTGATTCTGTTCCATTGATCTGTGTGTCTGTTTTTCTGCCAGTACCATGCTGTTTCCATTATTTTAGATTTGTATTATATTTTGAAATCAGGGAATGTGATACTCCACCTTTGCTATTTCTTATCAGGATTCTTTTGGCTATTCGGGATCTTTTGTATTTCCATATAAATTTTAAGATTCTTTCTTGTATTTCTGTGAAAAATGTCATTGGAACTTTGGTAGGGATTACATTGAATCTGTAGATTGCTTTAGGAAGTATGGATACTTTACTATGTTAATTCTTCCAATCCAAGAGCACAGAATATCTTTACATTTCTTTGCGTCTTCTTCAATTTCTTTCAACAATATTTTATAGTTTTCAGAGGGCAGGTCTTTCACCTCTTTGGTTAAATTTATTCCTAAGTATTTTATTCCTTTTGTTGCAATTTTAAATGGGATTGTATTCTTAATTTCTCTTTCTGCTACTTCATTGTTAGTGTATAGAAACATAACTGATTCTTGTATGTTGATTTGCATCCTGCAATTTTACTGTAATCATTTATTATTTTTAAAAGTTTTATAGTGCATTCTTTAAGGTTTTCTGTATATAAAACAATATCATCTTGAAATAATGACTGTTTCACTTCTTCCTTTCTAATTTGAATTCATTTGATTTCTTTTTCTTGCCTGATTGGTCTGGCTAGGACTTCCGATTCTAAGTTAATTAGAAATTATGGAAGTGGGAAACTTGTTGGGTTCCTGTTCTTAAAGGGATACCTTTCAGTTTTTGTCTGTTGAGTATGACATTAGTTGTGGGTTTCTCATATCTGGTCTTTATTATGTTGAGGTACTTTCCTTCTATACCCATTTTATTTGGAGTTTTTATCATAAATGGATGCTGTGTATTGTGAAATGCTTTTTATGTATCTATTGAGGTTATCATGTGGTTTTTATCCTTCATTTCATTAATGTGGTGCATCACATTGACTGATTTGGAGAAGCTGAAGCACCCCTGCATCCCTGGAATAAATCCTACTTGATCATGGTGTATGAGCTTTTTAATGTATTGTTGTATTTGATTTGCTAGTATTTTGTTGAGGATTTTTGCATTGATGTTTATCAATGATATTGGCCTGTAATTTTCTCTTTTTGTCTTCTCTTTGTCTGGTTTTGGTATCAGGGTAATTTTCCCCTCATAAAATAACTTAGAAATCTTCCCCTCCTCTTGAATATTTTGGAAGAGTTTGAGAAGGACAACTATTAATTCTTCAAATGTTTGGAAGAATTCACCAGGGAAGCAGTCTGGTCCTGGACTTTTATTTCTTGGGAGGTTTTTTTTTTTTAATTTAATTTAATTTTTTTCAATTTTAAAGCTTGGCACCTGAGCTAACAACTGTTGCCAATCTTCTTCTTTTTTATATTCTTTCTGCTTTTTCTCCCCAAGTCCCCCCAGTATATAGTTGTATATTTTAGTTGTGGGTCCTTCTAGTTGTGTGTGGTATGTGGGACGCCGCCTGAACGTTGCCTAATGAGTGGTGCCATGTCCACGCCCAGGATCCAAACCAGAGAAACCCTGGGCCACCATAGTGGAGTGCGCGAACTTAGCCACTCGGCCACGGGGCAGGCCCCTTTGGGAATTTTTTGATTACTGTTTCGATCTCCTTACTGGTGGTTTCTCTTTTCAAATTCTATGTTTCTTGTTTCAGTTTTTAAAGGTTGTATGATTCTAAGAATTTGTCCATTTCTTCTAGGTTATTCAGTTTGCTGGCAGATAGCTTTTCTTAGTATTCTCTTATTATCTTTTGTATTTCTGAGGTGTCCATTGTACTTTCTCCTCATTCATTTCTGACTTTATTTATTTAAGCCTTCTCTCTTTTTTTCTCTGTGAGTCTAGCTAAAGGACTGCCAATTTTGTTCATCTTTTCAAAGAACCAGTTCTTAGTTTCATCTAACCAGTTGATCTCTAGTTTCATACCACTGTGGTCAGACAAAATGCTTTGTATTATTTCAATCTTCTTAAATTTACCGAGACTTGTTTTGTGGCCTGGCATGTAATCTATCCTGGAGGATGCTCCATGTGCATTCAAAAATAAAGTGTATTCTGCAATTTTGGGATGGAATGCTCTGTATATATCTACTATGTCCATCTGGTCTAACACATCCTTTAAGGCCAATTTTCCTTATTGAACTTCTGTTTGGATGATCTATCTATTGATATAAGTAGAGTGTATAATATTTATAATTAAATATTATATTTAATTAATATTATAATTAATAATTAAAATACTTACGATGTAAGTATTTTGGTGTTGCTATTTCTCCTTTTATGTCTGTTTATAATTGCTTTATATGTTTAGGTACTCTTATCTTGGGTGCATAGATATTTGCAAGTGTTATATCCTCTTGTTGGATTTTTCTGGATTGTTCCCTTTATCATTATGTAGTGTCCTTCCTTGTCTCTTGTTACAATTTTTGTTTTAAAGTCTATTTTGTCTGATATAAGTATTATTACTCCAGCTTTCTTTTCATTGCCATTTGCATGGAGTATTTGTTTTTCCATCTCTTCAGTTTCAGTTTGTGGGTGTCTTTAGATCTGAAGTGTGTCTCTTCTATGAAGCAAATATATAGGTCTTGCTTTTTAGTTCAATTAGCCACCCTATGCCTTTTTAAAATTTTAGTTTTTTTTCTTTTTGAAGAAGATTAGTACTGAGCTAACATATGCCTGCAATCCTTTTCTTTTTGCTGAGGATGATTGGCCCTGAGCCAAGATCCATGCACATCTTCTTCTACTTTGTATATGGGACACCTGCCCCCGCATGGCTTGATAAGTGTTGCGTAGGTCCATGCCAGGATCTGAACTGGTGCACCCTGAGCCTCCAAAGTGGAGCATGGGAACTTAACTGCAGCACCATGGTGCTGGCCCCACACCCTATGCCTTTTGATTGGAACATTTAGCTCATTGACATTTAAAGTATGTATTGATAAGTATGTATTTATTGCTCTTTTGTTACTTTTTTTCTGGGTGTTTTAGTAGTTCTTCTCAGTCCCTTTCCTCTTGTCTTGCTCTCTTCCCTTGTGTTTTGATGGCTTTCTTTAGTATCATGTTTGGGTTCTTTTCTCTTAATTTTGTCGTGTATTTATTATTGCTTTCCGGTTTGTGACTACCATGAGGTTCATATATAATTACTTGTGTAAATAGCAATCTATATTATCTTGATGGTCTATTAAATTTGACCTCTTGCTAAAAGCTCTACTCTTTTACTCATCTCCTCGCACATTTTGTTTTTGATATCATATTTAACCTCTTTTTGTGTGTGTGTATCCATTAATTTCTTATCTTAGAAATAGATCACTTTAGTCCTTTTGTCTTTTGACTTTCATATTAGCTTCACAGGGGCTTGATCTGCTACTCTTATTGTATATTTGCCTTTAAGAGTGATTTTACTGTTACTTTTTTGATAATTTTCTTGTTCCTGTTTATGGTCTTTTCTTTTCCACTTAAATTAGTCCCTTTAGAATTTCTTGTAAGGCTAGTTTCTTGCAGTGTCCTTATGACGATTAGTTTGTTTTCTTTATCAGGTAGATTGATTATGTCTGTTTCATTTAGCTCTTTTTCTGAGGATTTGTCCTGTTCCCTTATTTGGAACATATTCCATTGTCTCCTCATTTTTTCTACTTCTCTTTGCTTATATCTATGTATTAGATAGCTCAACTGTGTCTCCCAATCTTGGAAATATGGCCTTATGTAAGAGGTACCTCATGGGGCCCAGCAAGGTGCTTCTCTCTTGTCACATGTTCCAAATGTTCCATGATTGTGTCCTGGGTGGACTATGTGTGCCTTTGTGTGTGGCAGGGTTGCTTTTGCTCTGGGAGTGTTGGTAGGCTAAGCTGACCCAAGGGCTGGCTTGTTGTAAGGCTCAGCCACGTATGCCTGCTATGGTCACTTTAGTCACGTTATTGAGTGAGGCAAGCCCCTGCACGAATGGCTGCATGGTGTAATAGCATACATTTGAGGCTTTTTGCTGTTAAGAGAGTCAGGCCTGCAGGAAGGCTGATTTTCAGGCTCGGGTGCTCACAATTGCTGCAGCCTTCTGATGAGGCTTCCAGCAGGGTGAGGCTGTTTTCAGGTCTCTCATGAGTGGAGATGAGTGGGGCCAGCATCAGGCATGGCAGTGCACAATCCTTTCAGGCATTGGAAGGCTGGGAAGATCCCCCTCTGTAGCTGTTTGAGATGTCCAGTGGCACAAGTCAGCTGAGACTGATATACCTCATTGCTTCTGGGCCCGCACACTGTATCAGATCAGGTCTGCCCTGCATGCACACTCCACCAAAGTTGATCCACTCACCCCACTGCAGAGATCCTACATACTTCACCTCATCTGGCCTATCAGTTCCCCACAGACTTTCTGGTTAGTGGGGCTGGTCTCTAGAAGAGGCTGCCTGCCCTGGTTGGATTGAATAGGTTCTCTAGTGCCTGGGGCAAACCCCTGCATTAACAGGCCAGAGGAAGAAATCCAGTGGTGTCTGCCAGCATCCATGTCAGCACAAGTGTACTAGGCCACGATAATGACTACTGCCAGTGTCTTATTACCTGAGGAGGTGAGCCCAGGCACTTCCGCCTCACTCAGAGTTTAGCAAAGGAGTCCCTTTTACCAAAGAACTATCCGCTTTTCTTTCTAGTGTGTTTATCTTGATTTTCAGAACAGGTGAATCTGCATGTGGGCCTTTTAAGAGCAGGCTTTTCTTTCTCTGAAATTCTAGTCTTTCTGGGGGTATTCTCCATTTGTTTTAAAAGCCAGCAAAGCCAGGTGTTATGGGAACTCATCTCAGTTGTACTGAATTCAAAGGCTTGGATGCCTATGCCTATTGTGGCATAGACCCCTTGCTCATATCCCTTCACTCCTCCAGGAAAAGCTTTGTACTTTTAAGATTGCTCCTGGCCATGAAGTAGCACAGCTGGGATGTACACTTAAATTGTAAAATTCAATGGTTTATAGTTTATTTACAGAATTTTTCAGTCTTCATTACAATCAATTTTAGAACATTTTCATCTCTTAGGAACCCTATATTATTTATTCATCATCCCTTTATCCCTCGACACCCAACCTTAGGCAACCACTAACTACTTTTATTCTCTATAGATATGCCTATTCTGGACATTCCAATATAATCGAATACTACAATATCTGGTCTTTTGTGACTGGCTTGTTTTTGGCATAATATTTTCAAGTTTCATCCATACTGTACCTCATAAAAGTACTTTATTCCTTTTGTTTTGTTATAGTTGAATATATATATATATATAAAATATATATATATAGTTGAATAAATATACCATAGTTTGTTTACCCATTCATCAATTGGTAGACATTGTGATTGTTCTATTTCTTGGCTATTGTGAATAATTATGCCATGAACATTTATATACGTGTTTTTGTGTGGATCTATGTTTTCATTTCTCTTAGGAATTACCTAGACGAGGAATTGTTTGGTATATGGTAATTTTATGTTTAACCTTTGGGGAACTACCAGACTGTTTTCCCAGGTGACTGCATCATTGGACATTCCCTCCAGCAGTGTATGAGGATTCCAATTTCTTCACATTCCTCGCCAATAGTTGACATCATCTACATTGTTTATTATAGCCATTCCAGTGTGTGTGAGGTAATATTTTGTTGTGGCTTTAATTTGCATATTCCATGATTTCTAATAATATTGAACATCTTTTCATGTGCTTTTGCCTTTCTGTATATCTTCTTTGGTGAAATGTCTCTTCAAATTCTTTGCCAATTTTAAAGTTGTCTTATGTGTCTGTTTATATTTTTATGCTCAATGTACTCTGGATACTAGATTCTTATTAGATATATGATTGGCAGATATTTCTCTAATTCTCTGAGTTGTCTTTTCATTATTTTGGTGTATTTCTTTGGACTTCAACAGTATTTAATTTTGATAAAATCCAATCTATCTGTTTATTTCTTTTGTCTTTGTGCTGCATGTGTCATATCTAGGAAACCATTGCCTAACCCAAATTCACAAAGATTTACTCTGAGGTTTTCTTCTAGAAGTTTTATGATCTTACTCTCTACATCTAGATTTATAATATATTTGGAGTTAATTTTGTTTATGGTGTGAGTTAATGGTCCAAATTCATTCCTTTGAATGTGGTCATCCAGTTGTTCCAGCTCCATTTGTTAAAAAGACTATTCTCTTTTCATCAAATTGTCTTGGAATTTCTGTTGAAAATCAAGTAACCATAAAGGTGATGGTTTATTTTGTACTTTCAATTCTATTTCATTGAAATATGTGATATATATATATATATAGTTTGTTTAAATGCAGTCAATTTGTCTCTATGTTTTAACATTTTTATTTTCTTTCACAAATCATTTGTATGAGATCTTCACTACACTTCCATTACTTCTTTAAGATTTTTATTCTCATTGGTGATCAGTTAAAAATAAAGGCAAGGTGATGTTAGAATGCTTTCAATGTACTACTTTTGTTATTTGCGATCACCTAGAAAAAGAAGATTGAAGGTGGGCAGAAAAAAGAAAGAACTTTTAAACTTTTTCTCTTTGAACTGTTCTTTGAAACACTGCTTCTCTTGGCTCTTAATACGCCTCCTAAGTAGTCAAATGCTTCACACAGTGAGATAAGGGGAAGTGAACAAATAGTGCAAAGCAATTCTTAAATCTTTCTTTCAGTGTATTACTATTTATAACTTTTGTTGTAGTTTTAAAAATTTGAGCAATATATTTCAAGGATCTTGATTTAATTTTTAGATATTTTCTTAAGAACCTACATTGGGATATTCCTTAGAGAAACTTTTTTTTAATTAGTTTAAATTTTGTCTAAGTTAAAAGTCTCCATCAGAGGGAGCTCTTCACATCGACGTTATCTGCCTGTCTTAGCCTATTGATGGTGAGGCTATCAGCTACAAATACTTGGGACACTCCCCTGGGTAAGGGACTTTGTTATCTCACTTTCAACAATGGAGAAAAAAATCCAGATAGAAAACCAACGAAGAACTGCTGACTTGAACAACCCTAGGAACAACATGAACTGAACCTAACAGACATATGGAGAACTTTCTGCTCAAAAAATGAATGTATATTCTTAATTACTCATTCTACAGAAGAGATTATATGGTAGGACACAAAACATATTCTAACAAATTTAAGGAGCTGGAGATCAATAGCAGCAAGAAAATGGGAAAATTATCAAATATTTGGAAAGTGAATAATATACTCCTAAAGAATTAATGGGTCAAAAAAATCAAAAAGGAATTTGAAAGTATCTTGAGACAAATGAAAATGAAAATACAACATAAGAAAACTTAAGGATGCAGCAAAGCAGTTCTTAGATGGAAGTTTATAGTGATAAATGCCTACATTTTAAAAAAGAAGATCTTAAACAACCTACTTGTATGCTCCAAGGAACCAAGAAGAACAAACTATGCCAAAGGTAAGATAAGGAGGGAAATAATAAAGATTAGAGCAGAAAAAAGCAATTAGAGGATAGAAAAACAATAGAAGAAGCAAAAGGACTGAAAATTGATTTATTGAAAATAAAATAAAATAGACAAATGTTTAGCTACGATAAGAAAAAAATAGAGAAGATTCCAATAAATAAAACCAACAATGAAAGAGGGGATATTGCAAAGATGATTCGGAAATAAAAAGGATTATAATAGATTATTATGAACATTATATGACAACAAATTGGATAACCTAGAACAAATGGATCTGTTCCTAGAAAAAGACAATCTATCAAAATGAATTAAGAAGAAATAGAAATGTAAGAAGACAAATAACAAATAAAGTGATTGAATCTATAATCCAAAATCTCCCAGCAAAAAAAGCCTAGGAATAAATGGCTTCATGGGTGAATACTACTGAACATTCAAAGAAGAATTAATATCCATTTATCTTAAACTATTCCAAAAAATATAAAAGAAGAGAACACTTCTTACCACGTGTTATGAGGCAACCATCACCCTGATACAAGAACCAGACAAAGACACCACAAGAAAAGAAAACTACAGGCCAGTATCCTGATGAATATAGATGTGGAAATTCTCAACAAAATACTAGCAAACTCAATTCAACAGTACATTTAAAGGATCATACACCATGATCAAATGGGATTTATCTCTGTGATGCAAGGATGGTTCAACATAAAAAAATCAATAAATGTGATACATCACATTAATAGAATGAAAAATAAAATTAGATGATAACTGCAATAGATGCAGAAAAATAATTTAATAAAATTCAATACACTTTCATGATAAAAACACTCAACAAACTGGGTATAGCAGGAACGTACTTTAATGTAATAAAGGCCATATAGGAACAGTCCACAGCTAACATCACACTTATTGGTGAAAAACTAAAAGCTTTTTCTCTAAGGTTGGGAAATGGCAAGGATGCTCATTGTCACCACTTCTATTCAACATAGCACTGGAAGTCCTAGCCAGAGAAATTAGGCAAGAAAAAGATATGTAGGTTATCCAAAAAGGATAGTAAGAAATAAAATTATCTGTGTTTGCTGTTGACATGATCTGAAAACTCTAAAGCCTCCACAAAACTATTAGAACTAATAAATTCAATGAAGTGGCAGAGTACAAAATCAACATACAAAAATCAGTCACATCTATACATAGACAATGAAATAGCTGAAAAGGAAATTTTAAAAATATTCCATTTATCATAGCAACGAAAAGAATAAAATACTTAGGAATAAACTCAAACAAAGTGTTGAACTTCTTGTGCACTGAAAATTATAAAACATCAGTGAAGGAAACTAAAGAAGACATAGATAAACGGAAAGATATCTTACATTCATGGAGTGGGAGAATTAATATTGTTCAAATGTGCACTATCCAAAGTAATCTGTGGATTCAGTGCAACCTCTCTCAAAATTACAATGATGCTTTAACAGAAATAGAAAAAAAACTATACTAAAATTCACATGGAACCACATAAGACCACAGATAGCCAAAGCAATATTGAGCAGTAAGAACAAAGCTGGAGGCTTCACACTTCCTGTTTTCAAAGCATATTACAAACCAAGAATAATCAAAGTAACATGTTACTGGCATAAACACAGACACATAAACCAATGTAACAGACTAGACAGCCCATAATAGACTCACTTATCTATGGTCAGCTGATATTCCACATAAGCCAAGAACAAACAATGTGGAAAGAATAGTCTCTTCCATAAATGATGTTAGAAAAAATGGATATCCACATGCAGAAGAATGAACTTTGACTCTCATCTCATACAACACACAAAAAATCAACTCAAAGTGGATTAAAAATTTAAACATAAGACCTGAAACTGTACAATAATTAGAAGAAAACATAGGAGAAAAGTTTCCATGTTGTTAACGGAGGAGGTTGTGCATGCGTGGCAGCATTGAGTATATGGGAATCTTTTTGCCTTCCTCTCCAATTTTATGTGAACCTAAAACTGCTCTGAAAATAAAGTCTCAAAAAAACTTCTTAACTTTGTTCTGGGAAATGATTTTCTTGGCTATGACATCAAAAGCAATGGCAACAAAAACAAAAATAGACAAGTGGGATTGCATCAAAATAAAAAGCTTCTGAACAGCAAAGGAAACAATTAGCAAAATGAAAAGTCAACCTACAGAATGGGAGAAAATATTTACAAACCATATCTCTGGTAAGAGGTTATATCCAAATTATATAAGGAACCCCTAAAACTCAATAGCAAAATCAACAACCACCACCAGAACAAACTAACTCATATGAAAAATAAGCAAGGAGCCTGAACAGATATTTCTGCAAAGGAAACAAACAAGTGGTCAATAGGTACATGAAAAGGTGCTCAATATCACTAATCATCAGGGAAACACAAATGAAAATCAAAATGAGATATCACCTCACCTGTTAGAAGGGCTATTATCAAAAGGACAAATGGTAACAATGTCATCGAGGACGTGGAGAAAAGGGAATCCTTGTACAGTGCTGGTGGGAATGTAAAATTGCTGCAGCCATTAGGAAAGAAAGTATAGAGATTCTTCAAAAAATTAAAAATAGAACTACCTTATGGTCCAGCAATCTCACTTCTAGGTATGTATCCAAAGGAAATAACATCTGTATCTCAAAGATATTCTACACTCTCATGTTCATTGAACCCTTGTTCACAATACTCAAGATATGAAAGCAAACTAAATGTCTGATGATGGATGAATGGAAAAGAAAACGTGGTATATAAATACATATATACAAAATGAAGTATTATTCAGCTTTAAAAACAAGAAAGATATCCTGCCAATTGGGACAACATAGATGAACATAGAGGGCATTATGCTAAGTGAAACAAGCTAATCACTGGAAGACAAATACTGTACGATTTAAGTTATATGAGGAATCTAAAATGGTCAAATTCACATATACAGAGAGTAGAATGGTAGTTGCCAGAATCTGAGGGGAGGCAGAACAGTTGGTCAAGTGATATAAAATTTCCTTTATTCAAGATAAATAATGTACACCAATGTGACTGCATGAACAATACCGTATTGTATAGTTGAAATTTGCTAAGAGAGTAGATCTTAAATGTTCTCACTAAAAAACAATAAAAGGGCAACAGTAACTATGTGAGGTGATGGATATTTTAATTAGCTTGATGGTTGCAAATATTTCAAAATGCTTATGAATATCAAAAAGTCAAGTCATATAGCCTAAATATAAATTTTTTATTTGTCAATTATACCTCACAAAGATGTGATAAAAAAGAACTTGGGCTCAATTTCTTCTTTAGTTTTACTGAAGAGGCTGGATCATAGTTTTGATACTTTATAACAAAATTTAATTTGCCCAGTGAGTCATGGAGAACCATGGAAAGTTTTAAACTAATGAATGGCAGATATATGCCTTCCAAGCTTATTCTAGGATTAGTGTAGATGGGAAAGTAGGAGTAAGTGTGTGGAGAAGCTAGAAAAGTAGGAGTCATTACAATTCAATAGTAGAGTTAAGTTAAAACCCAAAAAGTTCCTGGACTTGGTGGTGGCTGAGGCAAAGGGATGGAGGTCATTGTTGTTGTAGACTCTTGCATAGCATGTGAGAAATGTGGAAAATATTCTGAAGGTTTTCAACCAAAGAAGAATATAATTTTCAGAAATATTGAGTTCCTACAATGTACTCTATAATGTACTTAGTAAGGAAACAGGACACAAATGTTTGTTCTTACAGAATTTTTGTTTACTGGGGAACACAGGAATTAAGGGGAAAAAAGTCTGATGAATATTGTGAGGGATCTTCCAGAATTTATGAGAACATAAATTAATGACAGCCGACATTAATTGGATGTTTAGCATGTTCCAGGTACTGTTCTACTCATTTTACTTAGATTTTTTTCATTCAATCATCATAACAATGCAATGAAGGAGATGTTATTTTTCCCATTCTTATTTTTTAAAGATGAACCAGAGGGAGAAAGATTAAGTAATTTTCTCAATGTATTATAGTTAGTAAGAGTGGAGGTAGGATTCATACACACACTTTCTAACTATATAGTCCATATTCTCTGTTACAATGAGAAGAAATAGACGACCTTAGTTATTGAAATGTTACGTGTAAGGTTCCAGCAGAATAGTCAGGTAGAGATTTCCAGTAGGTATAAAAAATTTCAGCTTTAAAAGGGATATAACACAATTCAAATTATTTCAGAGATATCCTAGGAGAGAGGACAATTAAACTGAGATGCTACAATTCTTGAAAAAATTAAGAAAAAGAAATAAAGAATCTTGGAGGTGGAAACTTTGCAGAAAATTTTCTGTTTAAGATATGAAAAGAAAGGAATAAAAATTCAACAGATTTTCCTTTAGAGATGAAGATAACAGGGAGATGGGAATTTATTTTTAGATCAGTCTTGGGGGATGTATATTCCCTAGAGTGACAGGAAAACTTGAGTAAAATATTGAGTCCCTAAGGAACTAAAGAGAGATCATGGTCCAGGGAGTAAAAACAATCCCCTTATTTCCCTTTCCCACATAAAATGTATTCCCTAGGGAAGAGACTGAGCAAGCTTCCACACTGTTTATAACCAATTACACTTTATCATTAAACTCACATTCATTCATCTGTATTTTACCAAGTGCCAAATGTGATAATAATAAAGACTATTTATTTTTCTATGCAGTTTGAGAGGTCTCAAAGTCATATTCAGAAATTATCTCCGTAGTTCAGAAGGATTTCCAGAGAATATATGAAATTAAGTCTACTGCAGCATCCTCTTATAATCAAAGTAACCAAAACCTCAGAGCCTGAAATTTCCTTTCCAGGACGGCAGGGGTAATTAACAGTAATAAGGAAGCACTGAGATGTTCCAGCCTAAGGACAGGGAATTTCCAAATTCCATTTTTATGAATGTCCGTTTTGTTGTGAGATGGGATTACAGAGATCAAAGATCTGCCACTTTCGCTGCCATTTTGTACAATTCCGAAAGTCAACTGAAACTGGAGGAAGAGTCTGTTCCAGTGCAGAGCAGGGAATGTTCAGAGACATTAAGAGGCTCAGAGGGTGCAGTTTCTCAGTCAGTGAGTTCCCTCCCCTTGGATGGAACTTAACTCTCCTGCATTTACGGCTTTTACTCTGTGACACGGGGCAGTAACTTAACCTCTCTTAGACTTTGGTCCCTTAGTCTTGGATTAGAAACGACCTTCTTCGTTTCCAACCCACCAAGTCTAATCTGCATTAGATGCCAGCATCAGTTGATGGAGCTGAGGGCCTCCAGTTTTACTGGTGAGGAGAGGGTTCAAGTGAATGAAGAAATCTTGAGATAAGAGTATTCCGTTCTGATCTTTCTCTCTTATCCCTACTCCCTTGTTTTTTTAGCAGTCATGTTTGCATATGGCAGCAGTGGCTTTCCCTCTGAAACAAAAGTTGATGATGCCCTTTGCTTTATTTAGCTTATAAAGACTCTAAGAAAGGGAAAATTAGTGTCATTCAGTATCATGATAATGGTAAAGGCAGACTTTATGGGTCCAGATTGGGTTAGTCTCAGATATTCCCAGCATATATCCCCTTCTATAGGACAAGATGTTGTGGGAAAAGCTGGGTTTTCCTCTAATGTAACCCTTTTTTTTCCTGTACTCACAGATATCTTTGAAGAAGAATGGCTCTTGGAAATGGCTCCTTTGTGATTGAATTCATTCTGTTGGGATTAACAGACCAACCAGATCTGCAACTCCCCTTGTTCTTCCTGTTTCTAGTAAAGTATATGGTCACTGTGTTGGGAAATATGGGTTTGATAACTCTAATTGGGCTGAATTCACACTTACACAGCCCCAGGTACTTTTTTCTGTTTAATTTGTCTTTAATAGACCTCTGTTATTCTTCTGTGTTTATACCGAATATTCTAACTAACTTTATTTCAAAGAGTATTATCTCCTACATGGGTTGTATGACTCAGCTTTACTTTTTCTGTTTTTTTTTTTTTTTTTTTGTGCTCTTTCTGAATGCCTTGTGCTGACATCAATGGCCTGTGATCGCTATGTGGCCATCTGTAAACCACTTTTCTATATCACGTCCCCTCAAGTGTGTTCCAGCCTTATCTTTTCTTCATACTTGATGGCGTTTTCTGGTACCATGCTCACACCGGATGCATGCTGAGACTGACCTGTGATGCAAACACCATCAATCATTATTTGTGTGCAATTTCCCCTCTACTGCAGCTCTCCTGCATGAGCACCTACGTCAATGAGCTGATAAATTTCACCATCATGGGCATCTGTGCCCAGCCTCACCATCTTTATCTCTTATGGTTTCATCATCTCCATCATCCTCTACATCAGCTCCATGGAAGGCAGGTCTAAAGCCTTCAGTACCTGCCATTTCTCTCTTCTTTGGATCAGGTGTATTTGTGTATCTCAAACCATCTTCTGCAAGGTCTGTGGATTCTGGAAAAATATTTTCTGTATTTTATACCAATGTGGTTCCCATGATGAACCCTTTAAGCTGCAGCTTGAGGAACAAAGATGTTAAAACTGCTCTGAGAAAAACCCTGAGCAGGAGAAAGTTTTGATCAGAAAAAGTGTCTCTCTATACGTAATCATAGGATTCATAGAATCTCTTTGTTTTACTACAGTAGTTTAAGTGGAGGCCTTCTTATCCTATATCTTTGTTACCATGGTAAAGGAAATGTGAATCTTCTCAATCTGTTTCCAATTTTTCAATAAAAGATCTTCCTCACCATTTCACAATTTCTTCTTTGTTTCATGATTTTACCTGTTTAAGAATGACATTAAAGAATACATTTATCTCTGCTTTTTGGGTTGTCATTATGGAGTTTTTTTTTTTCTCTCCTGTAAAAAGATAAATGGTCCTGAAAATGATCAAGAAAAGTTATACTCGTGTGATGTTGTGCCATTGGGAAGTTTCTGTCTGCCGCTTATAATGTGCTATTGCAATCAGGAATCACATGCTCTGTTTCTACTCCTGTCTTCACATCCTCCATGAATGTATCCCCTTTAAATGCCAGTGTTTCACACATATAGCAGTTTCCATTAAGTCTGTAAAATAAAATCTGTAAACACTATGCATCAAGCATCTTTGGCAGAGATTTCATATTTACATCTGTAAACTTGAAACTGAAATGTAATAGATCATTAATATATATTTATTGCACACACATGATACTAAACTTAGAAAAGTTAATGATTCAAGTCATTGTGCTATTTGGGAACCTTTGTAGACATTTCAGAGATGCATCCAAACGCTTATATATTTTATCACTATTTGAAGTGGCCAAGGTTGTGTCTTAAATCTGCTCACTAATCTTTCACACATAAACACAAGCATTTTGTACCTATGAGCACCTAGTGATGTGTAGCATTGGGCTATATGTCACAAATATAAATGTCACAGTAAGAGAAAGATGTGAATGTAGATTGTCATAATGCAACAGAGTAAAGCTACATACTACATATTAATAGATTCTAAAATCAATCTTATATAGTTAAAATTACTTCTTAAAATTTCTTTTATTGAATTAATGCCTGTTGGGGTCAGATGTAGGATTTTTTCCTAAGTACAGCATAGTCAGTTTTTCTCTTGAGCATTGGGATATTTCATTGCATTATCATCTGAACACTAGTTGAAGTAGTTGGTTTATATGCAGCCCATTGTCACACAAAATATGCACCTTTAAAAAATAAAATCACACTCAAGTCTGGGGAATTTTTACAGTACAAAATAGAGACTTTCATTTTCCACAGTGAATTAGAGGCCTGGGAGAATCACCTGGGCTCTTTCATGTGTGTTTCTGACATAAAGTTAAATTAAATCACTTTATATACTAATATAGAGATTAATATAAACATTAATATAGCATCTGTATTATATTATGACTGTTATAATTGCTCTTATGTATTTCAATTTTTTCTGCAATGTCACATCTGTCAGTGTATATATTCCCCAGGAAATAATATGAGAAACTCAGGAGAGGGAATCTTAGTTCTCATTTGCCAGATGATGAAACTGATGCTCAGATGTACTCATGGTTAGTTCCAAATCACAACATTCAAGTGGTAGAGCTGCGATTAAGACTTAGGTGTTTTGATTCTAAATCTATTAGGGAAATATTATTATTATACAAAATTTACCCTACTTTTAAATATCAGTGAACAGGAACAATGGTTTTATTGAATAAAAATGTTTCAGAATGCAAATAAAGGCAAAATCCTAAAATAAGAAAAATGTCAAGTAAGTATCTTTTACATTTTATATTTGACAGCTCTATTGTCTAGTTTAGAATGTGTGAATACGTTCTCATTTTATACTTGCCTATACAATAAGTGGAAATACAGAAGGGTAGACTATAGTAATCATTTCCACATTCACTTTTTCCATCTATGGGCTGGATGCAGGTGACCATGAGGCCCTCCTTAAGTGATGAAGCCAGACATGGATTTTAAGGGTCAAGGTGGATAATGGAAGAATAAATGGAACTACTTTCAAGTATGGGCACATAGAGGGTTCTGGGATGCCAGCAATATTCTATCTTCTTCTTCTTTTTTTTCTTTTGCTGAGGAAGATTCGCCCTAAGCTAACACCTGTTGCCAATCTTCCTCTTTGTTTGTTTGAGGAAGATTCCCCATGAGCTAACATCTGTGCCAATCTTCCTCTATTTTGTATGTGGGTCACTGCCACAGCATGGCTGATGAGAGGTATAGGTCCATGCCCGGGATGCAAATCCATGAAGCACAGCCACCAAAGTGGAGCATGCCAAACTTTCATTTTTATAATGGTTGGAGTATATTTTGTAGACTTATAAGTATTTATGCTAAATTTCACAGTAAATTAAGATTACAAAACTTCGTTTATACCTCTACTTAAATTACATTTTAGACTAATTCATAAGCAAAGACTGAGAATAAAAGCCCAAGCATACAGGAACAGTCTTCCTAGTACAGAATGGTTGACCCAGAAGAAACCAACAGAAGTGGAGTAACGTATGGAGTAATCCAGACCAGATATGCCTTGGGCAGAAACAATCCCTTTATGACACTCAATGAAGAATTTCCACAAGTGATGTGGGAGAAAGGGCAATGCACAACACCATTTTATAGATTTGTAGCAGGTCATATGTCATTATATTTAGGTGAATGTAAAACAGTTGTAGTTCTCATCCCATATTAGATAATTTCATTTTCTTCACCCTTTCTACATTCTTAACAATGTTTTTCTCTGAAGGGCTTCTACAGACATTTTTTTAATCAGTGATGAAAAAAACTTGAAATATAAAAATTTGGAAATATTTAGGCATAGAGAAATGACTGTGCTTCAATCATTAGAGGTATTATAAAACAATGATTGAATCAGAAGCAAGTATCACTATTATAATTCAGGTTTCGAGATGACTCAGCAATAAGTACTTTGTGTTGAGTCCCAGAATATCGGGTTAGAGTATATCTCACCTTCCTGGATAAGCATTGTTTCTGGAAATCAGGATAGACCTGAGTCTGACGATGGATGTCCAGCTGGCTCAGTTAAGTGGAGAGTGAATAAGTAGTTCACTATTTGTCTTTGTATGTATATATTCATAACGACATTACTGAGAGATTTATCTTTCTACAAATGGGTCACAGTAATGGAAAGTTGCCATGATTTGGTAATTTTTCAGCTTTTTTTAAAAATAAACTTTCTGATCTTTTCTCATTCTCTTTTACTACTGGGGTTTCTATAATGTGGATATTGATCCACTTGATAGTGTCCAATAAGCCCCTTAATTTTTTTCACTATTTTTAATTCTTTGTTTGTTTTGGCCCTCTGACTGAATAGTTTTCGATAACCTTTTTTCAAATTCAATGATCCTGTCTGTGCCAGATCTAGTTTGCTTTTGAACCCCTCTAGTAAAGCTTTTAGTTCAGTTATTGAATTCTTCAGCGCCATGATCTCTGTTTAGTATTTTTAAGGTTTCTGTCTCTTTGTGAACATTTTCACCTAGTTCTTGTACTGTTCTCTGACCACAGTGAAGGTCAATATGATAGTTATTTTGAATTCCCTGTCAGGTAAATCACTTATTTCTATTGTATTAGGATCACTTTGTGGAGATTTATCTTGTTCCCTTTGGGAAAATATTTTGCTGTGTCTTCATTTTCATGGACTCTGCATCGATGTCTGTACATTAGACAAAACAGCCACCTGTCCCAGTTTTCATAGACTGACCTTGTACTGCATCAGACCCACACCAATAATCTTGTCTAGAGACTCTGGAGACCTCTCAAACTTTGTATCAGTCCAACCCACTTTCTTTGTTCTTAGTGGCCTCCCAGCCATCCTGAGTGTACCGGGTTCCATCAGTATTCTCCACCAAGCAAGACTGAAGCCAATTCCCCAGGTGACCCCCATATAAACTGGGTGAGTCATGCATGCAGCACATTTCTCCTTCACTACTGAGAAGCTGGAAGAAAGGGATTTTCAAGTGCTAGCTCTGTGCTAAGCCAAGGGGAGGGGCTATGACTACTTCCAGGCCAAACCACCAACTTGATTCTCTTTACCCCTGGGCAGCCAAAGTATGCTGTGTCCTGTGTCCCTCAGCTTTCTGAGACAGGCTATCCAGAAGCCAGTGTTTGGTACAGCCCCCCAAAATTTGGGGGCATTGGATGCATGGTACACCTCTTTCCCTCCCCAGGGAGAATCTAGGAAACGGGGGATTTTGTCCTAATCACAAGGTACTGTGCAAGGATAGGTATTAAGACAAGAGGATATCTTGAATTTCGCTAACAGTTTCAATATGACTGGTTCATACTTGAACTGGGTGCAAGACCCTCTTAACTAGTATCCGGATTTCTTACAAAGGGAATCTGTACATGAATTACTTTTGAATAAGTGTGTTCATGAGAATAGGGGAGTCCAGTGCTTCCTCTTGTGCCATCTTGCTGACTGGGAAATGGGAGTTTAGATTTGGCTCTTCCTTGGGGAATGTACAATTCCTACAGTGAAGGGCAAACTTGTATAAACTTTTGGGTCCCTAAGGAACTAAAGACAGATTACGGTCCTGGGTGTAATCACACTACCCTAGTATCCTATTACACCTAGAAACTGTTCCCTGGGGAAGAGCCTGAGGAAGACTTTGCCCCGTTTATAACTGAGTGTATTACATCATTACACTCACACTAAATCTTCTGTGTCCTTACAAGTAGTAAATAATATTGTTTATATTTGTCTGCTGCTTGAGAGGACTGAACGTGATAATCAGAAATTATGATCTGTAGTTCTGAAGGATTTCAAGGAAAAATTGGAAATTAAGTGTGCCGCATCATTTTAGAATCAAAGGGATCAAACCTCAGAGCCTGAAGCTGCCCTCCCAGGACCACAGGGGTAATAACAATGATAAAGAAGCACGAAGTTTTTCTGGCCTAAGGACAGTGAAAATTTGATTTCCATTTATACTCATGTTCTTTTTTTTGAGATGGAAGTCCAGGGATCTAGGATATGCTACTTTCTTTTCTGTTTTTGCAGTCCTGAGACTCACGTGAAATTGGTAAAAATATCTCTTGAGCTGGGTACAGGAATGATCACAGACCATAGGGTTTTCAAAGGACATCTTATATCCGTCAGTAAGTTCCCCCTCTGTGGATGGAACTCTCAGTGTTCTAGATTTGTGGTTTTTACTCTGTGGCACAGGGCGGTAAGGTAACTACTCCTAGACTCTGATCCCTTATTTTTGGATTAGAAACATTGTTTCCATTTCCAACCCAACAAGTCTAATCTGCATTGGTGGCCAGCACCAGGAAGCTAGCATCTCTGCCTCAAGTTTCACTGATGAGTGGAAGGTTCAAGTGAATGAAGAAATGTTGAGACGAGAGAAGGATGATTCTGTCCAAGTCCAAACATCTTTTGGTTTTCCTAGCTATCATTATTGTGTGGAGCCAATAACCTTCACATTCTAGGTGAAGTTTGTGCTCTTTGCTTTATTTAGCTTATAAAGACTCTAATAAGGGAAAGTCCTTGTCACTCGGTTTCATGAAAATAGCCAAGCAGATTCTATGAGTCAAAGCAGATCTAGTCTCAGATCTTCCCAGCACATACTCCACTCCTGTGATAGGAGATAATATGGAAAACGTTGATTTGTTCTCTGTGTGACTTTTTCCTCCCATCTCTACAGATTCCTTTTGAGATGAATGGCTCCTGGAAATGGTTCTTGGGACAGAACTCATTTTTGTGGGATTAACAGACCATTCAGTGCTTCAACTGCCCCTGTTCTTCCTATTTCTAATAATGTGTATGGTCACTGTGTTAGGAAACTTGGGCTTGATAGTATTAATTGGGCTGAATTCACATCTGCACACTCCCATGTACTTTTTCCTCTTTAATTTATCCTTCATAGATTTATTTTATTCTTCTGTTTTAACACTCAAATGCTGATTAACTTCGTATCCAAGAAAAACACAATTCCCTACATGGGGTGCATGGCCCAGTTTTACTTCTTGAGTTTTTTTGCTATTTCTGAGTGTCTTGTGCTGACACCAATGGCCTATGATCACTATGTGACCACCTGTATCCCACTTTTGTATAATGTTACCATGTCCCCTAAAATGTGCTCCAGCCTTATTCTTGGTTCATACTTGATGGCATTTTTTAGTGCAATGGCTCACACTAGGTGCATACTGAAACTGACCTTCTATGATGCAAACACCAGCAACCATTATTTGTGCGACATTCTCCCTGTGCTCCAGCTCTCCTTCACTAGTACTTACATCAAAGAGCTGGAAGTTTTCATTGTGGTGCTCATCAACATCATTGTGCCCAGTGTCACCATCTTTGTCTCTTATGGTTTCATCCTCTCCAGCATCCTCTATATCTGCTCCACAGAGAGAAGGTCCGAAGCCTTCAGCAACTGCAGTTCCCACATAATTGCTGTTTCTCTCTTCTTTGGATCAAGTGTATTTACATCTCAAACCATCTTCTGCCATTTGTACGGATTAGGGAAAGGTCTCTTCTGTCTTTTATTCCCTTGATGTACCTTTTAATTTGTACCTTGAGAAATAAAGACGTTAAACTTGCTCTGAGTAAACGCTGTGTAGTAGAAAGTTTTGATCAGAGACAGTATCTGTCTGTGCATGTAGTTACAGATCAGACCATTTCTGTAGGTTTAATTATAAAATTTTTGGTAGTAGCTATTTTTACCTTATCTTTTTCCTTAATATGGTAAAGCAAATTTGAATTTTCTTTCATAATTTAGTTTCAGTCTTTATGGAATTGTTCTTATTTTTTTCCTCACCATTTCCACAATATCCTCTCCAGTTTTTTTTTTTTCTCTAAAGATTGGTACCTGAGCTAACATCTGTTGCCAATCTTCCTTTTCTTTCTTTTTCTCTTCTTCTCCCCGTAGGCCCCCAGTACATAGTTGTATATTCTGGTTATAGGTCCTTCTGGTTCTGCTATGTGGGATGTGGCCTCAGCATAGACTGATGAGTGGTGCCAGGTCCATGATCTGGATATCAACTGGCAAAACCCTGGGACGCTGAAGCAGAGCATGTGAAATTAACCACTCAGCCATGGGGCCAGCTCCTCCTCTCCAAGTTTTTTTCTGTTTAGTAACACCATAAAATAAGAAATACATTATCTCTGTTTCTTTTTTCATTGTGTTTTTGAACTTCATTTTTCCTTTAGAGAAACGTGAGGGTCATCAAATAATTGAATTAGAGAACGCTAGAGTGATGTATCACTTGGGATGTGCTTATTGGCTACTTGCTATTAGAAGCAAAAACTATAGCGCTCAAGATCTGTACATTAGTAGAATATCACTCAGTGTAGGAAGATTTAAATTCTGAGATAGAGACTCCTGTCTTCTTCTCAGTGAGTAGGAGTACTGGTGAAATCACCTGGGGTGTTTAAAGTCTCTCTTTAACATCAAGTTGAAAAGACTCACTTAAAAAATAGAGATATGCAGGATCTGGCCCAATGACACAGCGGTTAAGTTCATGCACTCCCCTTTGGCAGCCCAGGATCACTGGTTTCCATCCAGGTGCTGACTTACACACTACTTATCAAGCCATGTTGTGGCAAGCCTCCCACACATAAAGTAGAGGAAGGTGGGCAGAGATGTCAGCTCAGGGTCAATCTTCCTCAGCAAAAAGAGGAGGATTGGCAGTGAATGTTAGTTCAGGGCTAAACTTCCTCAAAAAAAAAAAAAAAGAAAAGAAAAAATAGAGATATGCACAGGATTTTTTGACCTACTAAGTCCTGGCAATGTGTGGCAATCTGATGTATATGACAAACAAATATGACAATGTAAGAGACTGACATAAAGGTAGATTTTCAAATGCAATATAATAGAGTTACATCCTACATGTGGATAGATTCTAAAATTGGTCTTAAAAGGTGACATTACTCTTGAAAATCGATTATATCAGCAAATATACATGTTGGCTAAGACATGGTATTTTTCCCTAAGTCTGGCACAGTTGGTTTTTCTCTCGGGCATTGGAACATTTCACTGTATATTCATCTGAGCACCAGATGAAGTAGTTGGCCTTGCTGACATGGGTGGGGGAACATGTTTTCTTTTAATTTTTGGCTGTTTTAGGGTGGGTATTATAAAGAAAATGTTTTTGTATTCTGCTAGGCTGCTCTCTTTTACTTCCTTTGGTCAGAGAAAAGCTGTTTTTTGTTTTTGTTTTTGTTTTTGTTTTTGTTTTTGTTTTTGGTTTGTGTCTTTGGTGGTTTGATTTTGTAGGCTTCCCCAGTGTACCATCTGGGATACATAGGAGGTAAAAAGAAAGCCCAGGAAACTTATCACCTGTAGTTCTTAACTCCTGAGATTACTTGACAGGCTACTTTCTTTTACTTTATAGTCTTCCTTATGTTTGTTATGTTATGTCCAGGACATTTTAGTTTCTAGAAGAAAAAGTAGGGAGGAATAGCATACTCCATCTCGGATGGAGCCAGATGTCAGTCCCCTGAGATTGCAAAAAAAAATCTTGTTCATTTCCTTACGCCTGAAATTTGAGTGATCACTCCTGCATCAGCATATTTAAGTAGTCAGCCAATGATTGGATAGAAGTTGAGCTGAAACTTGTTGAATCAGTAATGCTTCTGACAGCTGCTGAGGTATCTGTAGTAAGTAGGAGAGTGAGTTCAAAGATCAAGCCATGTTCGAATATGGCCCTGGTTTCGACTTAATACTTGTATCCTTTTGAATCTCCTATGTACATGCATGCAGTCTCAGGGTCTGCCAGGAGAGCATGGGTAAATTGGGTTCTCTCCAGTCTCTACTGTGCATTTCTATAGAGTCTGCCTTAACGTACTTGCTCTAAGTATGACCGTGACCTCAGGCTAGTAAAATCATTGACCCTCTCTGCTCTCCTGACACTGGGAGAATAATATATCCACAATTATGCCACATGCTCTGTGTCTTGTCAGGTGCTCAGAATTGATCAAACATCCTTTGTTAGCGGCAGCACAGCTAGCTGTTAGTCCTCATGGCCTGTCCCATCCTTGCAAAACCTCCGCATCTACCAAGCTTCAGAGGGTAGATGTTGATGGAAGAAGCCCTGTGCAAAGATCCCACCGACTCTCACGTTCTTTTGTAAAGTTCAACAGTTTTTAGAGCATCAGCATTTCTCAGATTGTTGTGCGCCTTTGGTTGATTTCCAGAGTGCTGAAACCACTGTTCTTGCAGTTTTGTTCAAGTTTATACTTTCTTTGGAGGAGAAATTTTGCTGACTTTATCTAGCCAAATACGGAAGTTCCACTGAACGTTTTTATCAGGTTTACCATGTTTGTCAAGAAATATAACTGTTTGCAACTTATGTCTAATAATTTTCAGTGGCAAAAATCCAAAGTTGTAGCAAATGAGTTGATGTCACATGAAATAAGACATATTAATAGGAAAAACAAATAATTGCTTGCCAAAACGGAAAGTAGATTCTTCTTTTTTGGGAAGTGAGGTGCAAAGAAGATTATAACAAATTTCAATGATTAATTGATTTTTCTTAAGCTGTTTATTGAGGTCACATTCATTTATAACATTGTGTAAATTTCAGGTGTAAATGATCATATTTTGGATTCTGTAGAGACTGCATTGTGATTATCACCGAAAGTCTAGTTTCCTTCCATCACCATACATATGTTCCCCTTTACTCCTTTTGCCCTCCCCCCACCCCTCCCCCTCTGGTTCTTAGGGTATTATGCCAAGCAAAATAAGTCAGAGAAAGACAAACACTATATGATTTTACTGATATGAGGAAGACTAACAAACAAACCCATAGATAAGGAGAATAGATTAATGATTAATTGAATTAAAGCCATCTAAAATCCATTTTTATTCATATTTCTAACCTAGAATTTAACCCATTTTACCCATGTGTGTTATCAGTTAGTCAATGCTTTGGTTTACACATATGGGGGAAAATACTGTATGAGGGTTTTATGTTGAAAGCAATAGAAAGCCACTGTAGATCTGTTAAACAGAAAAGGAGTCAATAGAAAGACTATTAGGGGCTCAGAGACTTGGTACGAAGATGTAAAATCAGAGTTGGGGACTAGGCAGAGCAAAGGCAACTCCAAGGGCCCAGAACAGAATGTATTTGAGAGGAATAACCTGACCACAATGCTGCAGGGGCTCCACCCTATTCTTACTCCTGAAACAGCCCTTTGACACAACTGCAGCTCCATAAACAGTTCCCAACTCTTCCATTATGTTTGCATCCTTTGCTCCATATTTAAATCTCAGATAGGAGTATGAGATTGGCTGAGTCAGGTCAATGTGCCTGTCTTCTGTTTGCCAAGGAGTGTAGGGACAGATCTGCTCTCCTTGTGGCTTCTGTAGTGGGAGGTTGGGTACTGGATCTCCCTAACTTAACACAATGAGGATCCTCCTAAGTATGAAGTGGACTTTTGTCCATCTCCCCAGAAGACAAATGTGTGTGCAAATGTGCTTTCACATTCATAGAAAGGAAGAGCGTATGTTTCCAAGTCTATAGAGAGGTTATCTACGTAAATTCAAATATGACATATTTTTCTGGAATGAGGGATTTGTGTTTTTTTAAAATAATCTTTTAATTTAAAAATAATTTCAGATTTATAGAAAAGTTGCAAAGAGTGCAGAGGATTCTTGTATATAGCCTTCACCCAAATTCCCCCAGTTTAAACATCTTACATATCCATGGTAGATTTCTCAAGACTAAGAAATTAATATTATTAACAACACTGTCAGGAAAAATATTGACTTTATTTGGATTTCACCAGTTTTTCCACTAATGCCATTTTTCTGTTCCTGGATCCGTTTTAGGAAGCCACAGTGCATTTCATTGATATGTCTCCTTAGTCTCCTCTGATCTATGACAATTTTGCAGTCTTTGCCTTTTTTTAATGACTATAACAATTTTGAAGAGTATTGGTGAGACATGTTATAGAATACCCTTATTTGGGTTTCTATGATATTTTCTCATTATTAGATTGGATTCTAGGTTTTGGGAAGAATAATGTATAGTGAAGTACATATCATATCAAGGTTTACATGATATCAATGTGACTTATCACTGGTGATGTTAACTCTGATCACTTGGTTAAGGTGGTGTCTGTTTCTCCATTATAAATTTACCTTTTTTCCTTTTCCATACTGAAGTCTTTGGAATCAAGTCACTAAATTCACGGGAAAGGAATTAAGCTCTACCTCCTTGAGAGGAGTTATATAGATATGTATTTTTGAAATTCTTCTCAAGGAATACTTGTCCTGTCTTTTCCCTATACTTTTGACAATATAGACTCATGAATATTTTCTTATTCTTTGGGTTATAATCCAATCATATCATTATTTATTTTATCCCTCAAATAGATCTAGCTTTGGCCCTTAAGAACTCTCAGGTTGGATCCTGGCATCTTTTGATCATGAATCCATCTTCTTTTTTAATAATAAACTTTTACTTTCTGATTCTACAAGGTGCTTCAGGATCATTTTGTGATTAGCCCTAGAATTAATCACTCTTTTGGAGCCCCAGATCCTATTACTGGAGAATGTTATTCAGAAACCAAAATCTGGGCTCTGGATGTGTTCACTGCTACTAGGGTATCACTGTTTCTAGGCCTTCTCAGTGGAAAGAGGTGGGAAATGTGTATATATTCAAACTCTTGTGTATATCTCTATATATTTATCTATATATCTATTTATAATTATTTCTGTATCTAGGTATCTTAATGTATGTTTAATATAGACCTGTTATCTCCAACTCTAACGTAACACCACAGGGTTCATTCTAGACTTCCTCTTTTTTATATTTGTAACTTCTTTCTGTGACAGTAACATTTACCTATTTGACTACATGTTGTTAGTCTTAAGACAAAAAAAAACCTATATATAAATGGTGTATTCTAGTTGGTAAATTTATTTCCCACTGAGATACGAGTTTGCAACTCTGAAACTATCATATGTATATTGTGATTGAATGACAAATAATGGACTGTGGAAAACAAAAATTTATTATATTTAAATGCATTTTCCTGAATAATTTGCTAATGACTAATAGTGATAATGTTGTGTACTTTCACAAAGAGTAGTGGTGAGATACACCTTGTGTTCCCATTGTTTTTGACTGACTTTAAAATCTGCTCAAAATAAAAGTATCCCAATCATCATTCTTGGAGAAGGAAGAATGAGAACTTTGACTCAGGTTGGCTTAAAGAGAATTCCAAGAAGAACCAGTCTCAACTGTGATCTTCCAATCCCCACCCCTTAAACATTTTCCATAAATAAAACAGATTTACTTTTATATCAGTACAAGAACCTAGTAAAATTACATTTCTACAGTAGGTTGAATAAACTTGAATTGTAAAAAATGGAATATTACTCAGCAATAAAAGAAATGTACCATTGATGTATGCAACAAATGGGATGGAACTTAAGGGCATCATGCTTAGTGGAAAAAAAAAAAACAATTGGAGATTATATATTGTATGATATCATTTATTGTCCTCCAAATGACTCAACTCTGATAGATGAAGAACAGGTTAGTGGTTCCAGAAGACAAAGATGAAGATGGAAGTGGGTGGGTGTGACCATAAAGGGGTAGCATAAAGGAGGTCCTAAAAGGTGGTAGAATAGTTTTTTATCTTAATTGTGGTGGTCATTACATGAATCTATATAAGTGATCAAATTGCATAGACTTACACACACATACACACACACACAACTCAAACACTCAGTGCATATAAAACTGCTATAAGCTGAATAATATCTGTAGTCCTGAAGTCTAGTTAACATTATTCTGGGATGTCAATTTCCTGGTGTTGCTATTATACTACAGTTTTTGAGGATGTCATTATGGTGGGATGCTGGGTAGAGTTCAAGGGACTCTATGCATTTTTTGCAACTCTCTGTGAATCTATATTCATTTCAAAATAAAATTTAGATGGCTTATCACAAGCACAAGTAGAAATTGATATATATCAAGGAATTCTAAACTGATATTTTCTTGACATGGAAGCTGATTAGCAGTGATTTTTCTTACAGACTTGACTTTAGTCCGTTAAAAACAAAGAAATGCTGAGTCAGAACAACTCAAAGTAAATTTTCATGGAATAATGTATTGTTATTATGTCAAAAAACTTTTTATTAAAACAGTGATCTCTAAAGCCAATTAAAAAGTATCCTTATGTTATGTCTATAAAGTATGTACAAATAATGATTATTTAAAGTTACTCAAAATATTTAAAAAGAACATAATAAACAAAATTTACTATAATGTTCATAAATCCTTACTAAACCCAATATGTTACCTAGAATGATAATTAGTGGTATTTTCAATGACAATTATTTACAACTCCATAATAGACAGCAGAAGATCCTTTCTCCTATGCTCTGGGGAATGTATAATCCCTGATGAGAAATTAATATTTACTGCCAAAATTAGGATGCAAATACAGATAACACTTCCTTCCCTGCAGAGCTTATCATGATGGGAAAGTCCTAAGGAAGACCTACACTTGGATTTCTAATAATGGCCAAAAGAATTAAAAACCTTAAGAAATGCCATGTGCCTATGACGTGGTGACTCAGATGTCAAGTCTGTGGTTTCCCTTCACACTATCTTGGTAAATTTATAACTGCAAGTTTTATCAACATTTCAGAATGACTTGAACATTCAGACTATGAGATCAATACTATGACTCTTTTGCCAATAAAAGGAGAAGTTTATGGGACGACATCTGCTCAGCTATGATATCTCCAAAGTCAGTTCTTTTTCTGGGACGCTGGAGGTGAAACACAAAAAGTGTCAGCACTGTGTTCTCTCAATGGAAGGAGAGTGAGTTAATCAAGTTTTTATTTCTCTCTCTGTTGCTGAAAAATATTTATATTGAATAACAAGAAACTCAAATATATGGAGCTCTGACTGTGTTGTCTGTGTTGTTCTCAACATAACTCTTTGTGTTGGCTTCATCCTCAGTCCAGTTGCAGGAGAACTTTAGCAGTTCCAAATGACACATCGAGAACATAGCAACATCAGAGGAGGAAGAAATCTGTTATTTTCCTTAAAAAATTTTATTGAAATATACAATACATATAGAAAAGTTTACGTGTCATAATAAGTATACAACTTGAAACATTTTCACAACTTAACAACTAATCAGCACTCAACTATGTTTCTCTTTTATGCCATCCTACAAAACCAGGGAAATAACTTTCACCTTCCTTTATTCATTCCCTGTCTACTTAGAATGGAACGGAGGAGGGGAATGTGTAGAAACACAAGAGCGTATGATTAATTATAAAACGTAGGCTACCAAGGCTTTCCTCAATACCTGTTATCAATTACTGACTTCATGAATTCTTGTAGTAAAGTATTTGGAAAACCTGTAAACTGTGAAAGACTTCTTTTTAGGAAGCAGAATGTCTGTGTGGTCTCTGTCCTAGAGGAATCCTCTCTCTCTTGATGGTCATCACAGTGGAACTGAGTTATCTAGTTGGGTACTGGAAACAAGAGAAGGAACTAGGAAGTGAAGGATCAGATAAATGATAAGGAGTGATTTGGGATACATTCCCACTTCTGAAGCTCATCAACAGTTAGGTTTGTTCCTCAGCTACTCCATCTCTCTATCTTCTAGTAAAGATAAGAGCAGTTGTTTGACACATGCAGTTCATGCAACAAAAGAAAGAGTGACTTGAGGTCATGCACTGCATAACAACATTTCGGTCCATGACAGACTGTATATATGATGGTGGTCCCATAGTATTAGCACCATAAAGTCCAGGTACGTGGTCGGCTATACCATCTAGGTTTGTGTAAATTCACACAATAGCGTTCACACAAGGATGAACTCACCTAACAACGCATTTCTCAAAACATATCCGTGTTGTTAAGCAACGCATGACTGTAAATGTTGAAGGATGTGCAGGAGTACATTCAGACCCTATGAAGCAGAGAAGGACTTATTTAATTTCTGCCAGTCTGAGTCCCCTTCTCATAAATGAGAGATTGTATGAACAGAGCTGGGTTCTCTATTAATGGGATTTTGTTCTGTTCTCACAGATTTCCAAAGTTGAGAATGCTGACTGGAAATGACTCCATAGTGACTGAATTTATTCTTGCCGGATTAACAGACAATCCAGAGCTCCAGAAACCCCTCTTTTACCTGTTTCTAATGATATACATTGTCACCATGGTGGGCAACCTTGGCTTGATCACTCTTATTGGTTTAAATTCTCACCTCCACACCCCCATGTACTATTTCCTCTTCAACCTATCCTTCATTGATCTCTGTTACTCTTCTGTTTTCACCCCCAAAATGCTGATGAACTTTGTATCAAAAAAGAATATCATCTCCTATGTCGGGTGCATGACTCAGCTCTTCTTCTTTCTCTTTTTTGTCATCTCTGAATGCTATATGTTGACCTCAATGGCTTATGATCGCTATGTGGCCATCTGTAATCCATTGCTGTATAAGGTCACCATGTCCCATCAGGTCTGTTTCGTGCTAACTTTGGCTGCATATGTGATGGGATTTGCTGGAGCCACTGCCCACACAGGATGCATGCTTAGACTAACCTTCTGTAATGCTAATATCATCAACCATTACTTGTGTGATATCCTTCCCCTCCTCCAACTCTCTTGCACCAGCACCTATGTCAATGAGGTAGTAGTTCTCATTGTCGTGGGAATTAATATCACAGTACCAAGTATTACCATTTTAATTTCTTATGTCTTTATCATTACTAGCATTTTTCATATCAAATCCTCTCAAGGGAGATCAAAAGCTTTCAGCACCTGTAGCTCCCATATCATCGCTCTGTCTCTTTTTTTTGGATCAGCAGCTTTCATGTATCTTAAATATTCTTCTCCTGGATCCATGGACCTGGGAAAAATTTCTTCTGTATTTTATACTAATGTAGTGCCTATGGTCAATCCTTTGATCTACAGTTTGAGGAACAAGGATATCAAAGTTTCACTGAGGAAAGTCCTGTTCAAAATCCAGAGGAGGAAAATATTCTAATTCAAAGTTGCAATAATGTAAAGAAATTCAATTTTTCATTTAATTTTTATTGGTGTTTTTATTGGGCTTTTTCAAGAGCATGTGGGTATAACCATGTTGCTCCTGCAGATTGTGTGATATGTGGTGTAATGAATGTCTAATTATTTTCCTTATAGCTGATCTTGCCTTATTTTTCTGAGTATCTATTGCACCTCGTACTAATTTACTAAGTAACTAAGAACATGTTTATAAAATGAACAATTGTACTGATCTTTTTTTCTCCATATTTTCTCTTGGGTTATTCCTAATATGGACAAATAAGGTTTCGTAAGTCACGGAATGTTAAAATTACAGCTTGCTGACCAAAACACAGAAATGCTAAATACTATAGAAGCATTCCCATTCTTATGAATATTACTGCTAGACAAGGCAACAGGATTCAATGAAATGTCTTCATTATAAACTCTGTATTTAGCTTAAAGTATAATCAGATCCTTCTGATCTTTTCTTTTTGTTCTATTTTTATCACCAACTTTCTTTTTATATTCTGTCCTTTCTTGTTCCCTTTGAGAATGGCAAAATCTGTACTTCACGTCATCTGCTTTTGAGAGTCTTTATCAGCACAGTTCACTTAATATTGAAGAGAGTACATATTACTCCACCTTTTATTGCAAAAGATAGTATTAATGGAGTATGATTAAAGGCGTACTTTATATATGTATCTTAGGATCTCATTAAGGTGGGGAAATTGATTTATTATAAATTTCACATTCATTATATCTAAAATGACATCAAATATTTGAAAAGGAGCATGTAGTTCTAACTGTAGAACTTTGTTATTTATCTCTTGTAAAAATATACTTCAAATTAAGTTAGGAGAAACATGTTCCACATTGTTTTACTTATCTAATGAGATTTACCATTAAAAACGGTGTATATTGGGCCTGGCCCTGTGGCCTAGTGGCTAAGTTCCCCGAGCTCCATTTCAGCAGTTTACAGGTTTGGATCCCAGCTGCGGACCTACTCCACTCGCCAACCACGCTGTGGAAGTGTCCCAAATACAAAAAAAAAAAAAAAAATAGGGGAGGATTGGCACAGATGTTAGCTCAGTGCTAGTCTTCCTACAGCAAAAAGAGGAGGATTGGCAGTGGATATTAACTCAGAGCGAATCTTCCTCAGAAAAAAGATAAAAGGTATATATTAATGATAATAAACTATATTCCTAGCAACATTTTGTGAACTTATTTAAACCTGTATTTGGTCCATTTGGGTTGCTATAACAAAATACCACAGACTCCGTAGCTTATAAACAATAGAAATTTATTTCTCACACTTCTGGAGACTGGAACTCCAAGATCAGAATGCCAACATAAATGAGTGAGGACTCTCACCTGTATCATGCATTTCTTATTACAGCCTCACATGGAGGAATGGGTCAGTGATCTCTTTGGAGTCTCTTTTATATGGCAGTAATCCCATTCATGAGGGTTCCGTCCTTTATGACTTCAATATCTCTTAAATGGCCCATCTCCCAATATCATCACCTTTCGTGGTTAAGATTTCATAGCACCTTGTCTTACAAATAAGATAATAAACATATTTAAAGTAGATGCTATTTCTTTTAATTTCTCTGTTTCTCCAATGCTTTTCCCATTTTTATATTTAGGATGTCAGATATACTTCAAAGGCAAGAGATACTTATTGAATTGTGTTATCTTGTTTAAATAACCACAATAATTATATCATTATAAATAATAATTGATCAAATATAATAATAGATAACAATAATAAATAAATAAATAAGAAATAACTTTTGGGTACAATTTATTTTGGGGGGGAATACTGTGGCAGCCATGGACGGGCTGTTCAGCTCTCTTTATGAGGAGCATCATTGATCAAAGTCTACATCTGATACTCCTTTGGATCCACCATAGTGTTCAGGTAGAGCCTATGCTTACTCTGAGATTTCCCTAGCCATGGCTTACCGTGGTGGAGAATACAGGAACTGCCTAGTTTCTCTATAACATGCATCTCCTCTGATAGGCAATCTTTGCTTAAGCACTCCTCATCATACTTACTGACACTTCTTAGAACTGCACTGTGGTCTGAGATTTTCCTACTCAATCCTCCCTTCTCTCTCTCCTTTCTTAGGTGTCAGCCTTTCATCCTGGTCTGAAGGCCTTTATCACGGACTCCCACTCTCTCCTATTTTATGGTTCACAGACATTTACCACAATAAGTGACTTACAAGTCTAATCATTTCTTGGCATCTGTTTCTTGGCAAACTCTAAATTACACAGAGGATTTCCATAATTGATTTTAAAACATAATGTAAGACTCTGATAATCAAGACAGATTAGTTTTTTTATAAAATTAGACAAATAAATCAAGGGATAGAATGGAAGATTGAAAAATATATCCTCACTTATACAGTCAATCACTTTTTAACCAATCAACAAAGTAATTCCATAGGGAAAGAAAAATCTTTTAAGCAATTGATTCTGGAAATACTAACTATTCATGAGAAAAATAAACTTGATCTCTGTGTCAAACCATACACAAAAATTAATTTTAAGTGTATCAAAACCATACACACAAAGCTTAAGCATGTTTTATAAAAGAAAACATGGGGAAGTATGTCAGTATAGGCATAGCTTTCTTAGAATTATTCTAGAAAGCTCTAAACTGTAAAGATGGAAAAGGATAAAATAAGTGTCTAAAGTTAGAACATCTACTTGTTGAAAAAAAATTCATAGACAAACCACAGACTGAAAGAATATTTGCAATACACATATTTGATAAACGTTGGATAATATATAATAACTTGAAAATTAAAATGTAGCTGCCCCTGATGCAGGAAGGGTTAATAATCACTGGAAAAGGCTTGCCAACAAACTGTGACCCGGAAGTGAGAAGGCTGATTAGCCAATGACGGGTAAGACTTCCATGGGGAGGCAACCTAAGACAGGCATAGGTCGCCCAGGGGCACAGATGGAGACATGATATTGGGAGCAGGAGGGGCCGTTGCCTAGGAGACATTGCATGCTCCGAGATAAAATATATGAGCACAGCAATAACATGATAATATCAAAACAGAGGCCAAGGGAGGGCTCCTTGAGAAATCACTAAGAATTCTTGACATTCGCTAATTACATTGTCCAGAATACCTGTGTATGTTTAACAGATGTAAGCTATGTATATACTGAAACGCTGGTTATAATAAACTCAGAGTGGCCATCAGCCCTCTCCGCATCTATCCTGATGTGTACATTGGATTGCGACACTGACATAAAAGATATCTCAATAATAAAAAGGCCATTTCTTAAGTGGACAAATGATTTGAAAGACACATTCCAAAGGAAAGTGTGCAAATGGCCAATAAGTGCATGGAAATGTGCCTAACCTGCTGCATCTCGTAGATGTATAGTCAATAGGTAGACAACACTCTCTTAGTAGCTGTACCATCCTCTCTCATTTCATTACTTGATCTGGGCCCTTTGAGTGGCTCAAGCACTTGTCAGGCTTTCTTCTTAGTCTCCTTCTATGTTGGACCCTGCACCTTCTGGGTGGGACCTCTAGTTCAGAGGCCCAAGTACTGGCTGTAGGACACCTCCAAGTCCTCCATTAATCCAAGCACCAATTCTATAGAGCTTCTCCTCTGAGATTCTAGAATCTAAGTCTGCTTCTTATTTTTCCTATTTGTTCCACCAGTCCTAGGAATAGTAGCCATATTCTGCAACTTATTAGTCTTTTTAATTTTAAGTGATAAAATTTTGCCTTTTCCTTCTTACAATATCTATAGAAACATTTCTATTCTGATTAGACCTTGTTTGATACAGAAAACACATTTTAAGTGATTTTGATGGGCTAACCTGCCCAACTCACAAGACACAATCTTCTTAGCACATGCCAAATACTGATGACAGTTATTAGTCAGAAATAGTCATTTGACTATAACATTTTTTACCAAAATTATTTTTAACAACTTGTTTTTTCTTCTTGAAGTTACTGAACTGGTACAATTAAATTTAGAGATTCTGGTAGACCTATTTTCACTGCAAGGGAGGAAGCCATCTGAGATTAACGCTGAGTAGAACCAAGCAGTCCAAAAAGTGGGAAGGGAGACACGCTTTCACGAGTGATTGGCCCTGTTCAGCCAAATAAGAAGCTGTGTACATCCTCAACTTACCAGTTTCACACACTTTTTTTGTGAGGCTGATTTATCTAGGTGAGTTAAATTTAGATTCCTATCACTTAAACTGAAAGAGTCAATTAAATTGAAAGAATCCTGAATGTACCCTGTACAAAACTGTGTGATATAACATCCTACACAATTTTGCATAGTGTAGTGACTAAATAAATCAGTTTTGTATTCATAGATACCTAAGTATGAATCTTGCCCTGGTAGTAGCTGTTTCGACCTTCTGACAAACAGTTAATATCTCTTAGCTTTCGAGATTTTTATGTATGAGAAAAGATCTCTGATTTAGGGAGGGGTTGTAAGGGAAACCTGAGGGAAGGTATATAAAGAATTTGGCATTATTATTGGTTAACAATAACTAATAATAGTACAAATCTAAGTTTCTTTGGTTCTCTAATTATACAGAGAAATCATAGGGGCACTGCCTGTACCTCATTCTGTTTGTATTCACTGTGTTTTTCAGTCTCAATCCTCAACAAATATTTATTAGATAAAATGAATCAGTAAAAGCTCTAAAATAAAGAGAGAGTCTATTGATGGACCATGCACTATCTACTCTGAGCAGAATAGGACTACTGAAGACCTGGAGCTTTTACTGCCAGGCTCAGCTTCCTGCTGACCTAGGGTGCTCCTTGATGACATCTTAGAAATAAACCAGAGGACTTTTAAGAATGGCAGACTTAACGTAGGCAAATTATCTCAATTTTTACTGAAACTCACTAACATGACAGAAATTAAAAAATAGCATTAACTCACCAGGACAAAATAACAAAAAATGATCAAAAAACAGAGTCACAAGCAGCCACAAAATTTTGGAAGCTGCAAAATCAATAAATGAGTAGTATTTGATTTGGCATACTCATAATATCTGACATTAACATAGAACTGTGGAAAATAAGAAAACAACTGATTTGCACCATATTGTCTCTCATATACGCAGAATTTTGTGGCAGCAGGTATCCTTGAAAGAAGCCATGAAGGTGAAGACAGAACAAATGGAATGCTTAAAAGTCTATTTCAGAAGTAATTAGATCTTCAGACCTTCTCTACATCTCCATGCTGCCAGATGACTGCCTCCAGTATCACTCCATAGAAGATTTGAGATTTATTCATTAAGGAAAGTAAAACAAAGTCTCTAAATTAGGAGACTACATGCACATTTGAGGGAGCGTTTAACATGAAAACTCTCATGTTTTCTTCAGAGTTTAACTAAAAACAGGGCAAGAAAGTCAAAATTTCACTCAATGAATGTTGACGTCATTAGCCTTCTTCCTCCTCTCAGCTCAGAGAATATTAAATGCCAAGATGATATCTTTCAGGAATATTGAAAGACTGTTTTCAGGATAATCAAGTCAGCACATGACAAAAGACCTATTGGTATTACCACTAAGAGTTGTCCCACGGAAATGAGATGTTATACCATGAAGCCCACAGTTGGCAAGCACTAACCCCTCACATGGAGATGCTAGTCAGCTTTTTAGACTCTCACTCCTAAGTGTTAAAACATGAGCAAGTATGCTGAGACATTCAAAGTGAACCTCTAAGACAAAACATAGAACATAAACAAAAAGGAAAGGGACAATTCTAGGGAATGCAACTTCAGAAAACATTATAAGGGAACAAAATATACCCTTGAACACTAGAAATTAAAGCAAAAATAAATAAATAAAATTCCTGGAAGAAAAAGTTGAAATTATCCCCCAAAAGTAGAGTAAAAGAATGGAAAATAGACAATAAAATAAAGCACAAAAATAAGGAATTCAGGATTTCAGTCTCTGAATGACAAATGTTACAGAAAGAGAACAAAAACTGCAGTGAGGATGAAATGATAATTTATATAAATAATATTTTTTCTAGAGCTGAAGTACTTGGGTTTCCTGAGTGGACTGAATTAATGCTCTCCTTGTTGCATAATAAGACATATCAAGATACAATATTGTTAATGTACAAGACAATGAAAACAGATATAAGATCTTAAAGGCTTCCAAAATGAAGAGAAATTAACCAATTTTAATAAAAATATATAAAGAATCAGAGAGGTATTGAGTTTCTTAAGATTGGATCAATGCCATTAAAATTTGAGGCAAAGCCACTTCTAAGTTAGCTGTTTATTTCCAAGCAAATGGCCAATAAATAAAGAGGTACAATAAACGCCATTTCAGACATGCAAGGTGAGTAAAATTTGCGTTCCATGCATCACTTTTGGGAAACAAGGTAGCATGTCTTGTGCTAAAATTAATAAGAAAACCAAAAAGTAAGGAGGCACATGATCAAGGAAAGAAGAGGACCCAGCACATGATAGAGATGAGAATCCACGCCACAGCAATAAAGGAAGATCTCAAGATTTCAGATTTGCATCACAGCCAGAAGACAATCAGTCAAGATAGAAGCAGTTCAAAAAATCCTGGAAAGACTTCTTTAAGAAGATTAAATTAAATATCAGTGACTGACTATACTGAGAAGAGGTTTACAAGAACCAGAGAAGAAGTTGGGGAGGAATCAGGACAAATCTATGAAATAATAAGAAAAACAAACAAATAAAAACAATTACAGAGAGAAAAAAATAGTCGTAATATATGATGGATTCGTTGTGAACAGTGCTTAAGATTGTGTTAATAATGTAACACAGGAATATAGATCTAACCTAATTTATGATTATAACCATATTGTTAGGAATTAGGAATGGGGAGTAGGAGGAGAAAGGGGTGTGTGTGTGTGTGTGTGTGTGTGTGTGTGTGTGTGCGCGCGCGCGCACTGATGGTGGGGGGTGTGAAAAAGATTCAAACTCTCATCTTACGTAGGAGTTCAAGTTAAAAACCTGTTAGAGTAATCCAAATTTGAAATGAAGAGAGACTCCAGATGCTGTATACATGAGAGGAAAGGCCAAATCTTTCAAGGAGATGGTTTCTCTGGGTCTTGGAGAGTGGATGAAGATGGTGAGTGGAAGAAGGTGCTTAAGTTTACTTTATGGATTAGTGCACTGGAGAGTGGGGAAAATAACTTTGAAAATGATGACTTGGAGGAGCAGCACTAGGAATCATAAGAAAATGCTGAATTCAGTTTGGAGCACTTTGAGCTTGAGGCACATAACTAGACAGAAAATACAATTATCTGCGAGGAAGTTATGGCAGAAACCCAGGCTATACATAAATATCAGTAATTCTCAAACATGGGTGATTTGCCATTCAAAGGACATATGACAATGTCTGGAGAACAGTTTGATTGTCACAACTAGTGAGTGGGATCAACTACTGGCATCTAACGAGTAAAGGCCAGGGATGCTCTGCATCCTATAACGCACAGGACAGCCCCACAACAAAGAATTATCTAGTCCAATCTGTCAATAGTGCCAAGGTTGGGAAAACCTGATATAATGAATATGGATTATGAGCAGGAGGAGGTGTGCCAATCCTTCTCAGGTTCTTTTTATGTGTCAGGCATGTTTCTAATACTTTGTGCCTTAACTCATTTAATCCAAGCAACAACCCTATGAGATAGCTCTTTTACTAGATCATTTGATAGATATACATCGGTATAACTAGATAAAAACATACATATACAAAGGTCAGAGAAGTTATATCATTGTCTACAGCCTCGCAGTTAAGGAGTATAAGACCAGATTTAAACTCAGTCTGAAGTGGGGGGCCCACCCCTAGTCTCTTAACCACTTTGCTACATCTCTTTATGGATGTGATATCACATCCATAAAGCTATGATTTAGTATTTTATTAGTGCAACCTCAGAGACTCTAGGAAAATAGACATGGCAAGTGACCATGCCCCAGACCTTCCTTTTTTAAACCATGTAGAGAGTCCAAGACATAATGAATAAAGTGACAAAAAGGAACACTAAATCTTCTCTATTGGAGATTAGGAATTCCTGCTGTGAGATTATAAACTAAGTAGAACAACGTGTCTCAAAGGATCCAATGTTAGGTCTATGACACAGGATGTAAACACAGGCTCATTAATTGCTACCCTCAGTGGGCTCATTTAACTTGTAAAGAAATCATGAGGGAGAGAAAATTTTTCTGGGCTTCTAATCGATTTTCCCAGAACTGCATGGCATGGAATAGATTCTCACTGGAGTCAACTGATTGTTTTGGATTTCATTTACGATTATTTTGCTCCTTGCAAGTGAAGAGGGCTTTCTGGGCAAATTCTCAAATAGATATCATGGCATCCTCCTCAGAATATCTCTGTTAGCACATCGAAGACTGAGGACACTGCCGATGTATATTGCCTCCTACCTTGTCTTTGACCCCCTCAGGACCACAGGGTTGAAGCGGCTTTAGGTCCAGCAGTAGTGAGGCCTCCAGGAAAAGGAAGGTGAGGGTTGAATCACCTTTTTTTTTGTCTTGATAATTTCCTTTCATACCCCAACTGCATAAATCCAGGTCTCTGGGCAACATCATCTATTTATTGCTCTTTTCAGCCTTGATCCTTAATGGAGACTGGGGAGAAGGGAGGAAGTGATGTGCAAAGACGTTGCGGGTCTGCCAGCATTCTTTCTAGACAGAGACAAACAACATGAGTGGGAGTAAAGGAAGAAATGAGGAATCATTAGGAAAATCACAGGAAGTCTTACACTTTAGATGCTTTACTGTGTGTGTTCAGACAACTTTGGTCTTGTAAATCAGAAGATCGGACTCTCCCTCTGGAGACAAAGAGAGTGGGTCCATCGCTAATGTCACCTTATACCCCACTTCCTGCAGAACACACCTGGAAAGTGAATGGCTGTTGAAAATGACTCCTCTGTGACAGAGTTTGTCCTTATGGGATTAAAAGACCTGCTGAACTCTAACTGCCCCTGTTTTTTCTGGTTTTGGTGAACTACATGGTCATTGTGGTGGACAATTTGACCTTAATTAATCTAATTGATCTGAATTCTCACCTTCACTTCACTGTGTACATTTTCATTTTCAATCAGTCCTTTATTGATTTCTGTTATTCAGTTTTTTTACCCACAAAATGCTAACAAGTTTTCTTCCAGAGAGGAACATCACCTCCTTTACAGGATGAGTGACTCAGCTATTTTTCTTCTGCTTTTTTGTCAACTCTGAGTGCTATGTGTTGACAGCCATCGCCTATGATTGCTCTGTGGCCATCTGTAAATCCCTGCTATATATGGTCACCATGTCCCCTCAGATCCATTCTTTGATGATGCCTGTTTAATATGTAACGGGGTTTACTGGTACCATGGTCTACACAGGATGTATGAACAGGCTGATCTTTTGTGATTCCAACATCATCAACCGTTACATGTGTGACACCTTCCACCCCCTCCAGTTCTCCTGCAGCAGCACCTCTGCCAATGAGTTTGTGGTTTGTGTTATATTGGGCACAGTTGCCATAGTATCTGGCCTCATTATCTTTATTTCTTATGCTTTTATTCTTTTCAATATTCTTCACATCTCATGACCTAAAGGTTCATCCATTAGATGGTCATCAGCTCCTCTGGTGATGTTGGTTGGCTCTTTCAGCACCCGTGGCTCCCACGTAATAATTGTTCGTCTATTCTATGGATTTGGGCTGTTCACTCATGTCAAGCTATCATCTGCTACATCTGTGGGCCAGGGGAAATTTTTTCTGTGTTTTGCACCAGTGTGGTACCCGTGCTGAACCCTCTCATTTATAGCCTCAGGAACACAGATGTCAAACTTACTCTGAATAAAACCCTAAATTGAATTACAAACTGAGCAGAACCATCTGTACGTCCTTTTCTTTGTTTTTTTCTTGTTTTTGTTCTGCCTCAACCTCTTGCTCCTGTTCTTTTTTTATTGTCTTCATTTGTCTTTCTAGAGTCTTTCGGGCAGGATTCCCACTCTAACGTCTTTTCTTCTCTTGCCGCTTAGTGTAACCCTTTGGGCCTATTCTTGGGATTGAGGGTCATCTTCAGTCATAAGATGACCCATCCTAGTTGGAGAAAATGGTCTGATAACACTTTCTATTTAAGAATAACACTACCTACTATTTTTTCTTGTATGTCTTTTCCATCCAAGGTAGACTATGGAGTAGTAAGTTGTCTGACAAGTTTGTTTCTTTCTTGCTTTACCTGAAATGCTTACATAGAGCCCTTGACTGTTTCAAAGGTTTTATTATTTATTATTGCATTAAAACAGAGAAAGAATGATAAAAATTGTGCACATGTTAAATCTGTATGAATTTCCGGAATTTTTCAGTTTTTTTAGTAATGGTTCTTGTTTTTGTATTTCAGTCTCATAACAGCTTATTGAACCAATGTTTTTTCTTTTCTTTTTGAGCATGCTTGAGAGTGAATGAGTCACAATAATCTGCCCACCTTTCTCAATCCCCACCAATAATGAATGCCTCCATTTAATGCATTGGTCAACTGATATTTTGTCATAAATAGAATTGAAGTTGTCACCAATTTGTCTATGTTTCTGTGGATTACGATTGTGATTAAAAATTACACAATGATATTCTTGTTTACGGAAAAGAGTGCCACATGTAATGTCAAGATTCTTTGTTTTCCTAATTGTGTAACAGGGGTTCCCCTTTGCAAAGGAAGATCTGATTCCTGTTTTCAAAAAACAAAAAACATAGGGGCTTGCCCCATGGCTGAGTGGTTAAAGTTCATGCCTTCTGCTTGGGCAGCCCAGGGTTTCACCAGTTCAGATCATGGACACGGAAATATTACTGCTCATCAGGCTATGCTGAGGTGGTGTGCCACGTAGCAGAACTAGAGTGACCTAAAACTAGAATATACAACTATGTACCAGGGGACTTTGGGGAGAAGAAGGAAAAAGAAAAAAGAAGATTGGCAACAGATTTTGGCTCAGGTGCCAATCTTACAAAAATACAAAAACTACCCCCCCCAACCATTGAAAGTCACTGGTTTACTTTCTGTGGCTATAGTTTTACCTTTTCTAGAATGTCATATAAATGGTATCATACTGTATGTGGTATTTGTAGTTTGGCTTCTTTCTCTCAACATAGTGAATTTGAGATTAATCCATATTGTTACATGTATCAGTAATTTGCTCCTCTTTATTGTTGAGTAGGATGACTGTATGGATGTACAGTCTTGTGCCACATAATGATATTTTGGTCAATTATGGACTGCATATATGATGGTGGTCCCATAAGATTAATACCATATAGCCTAGGTGTGTAGTAAGCTACATCATCTAGGTTTTTGTAAGTACATTTTATGATCTTTTCATAATGACAAAATCACCTAAGGGCGCATTTCTTAGAAAGCAGCCCTGTCATTATGTGAGGCATGATTGTACCATAGTTTATTTATTCATTCAGTAGTTGAAGGATAATCAAACCACTATAAATATAGACATACAATTTTTGTGTGAACATATGTTTTCATTTATGTAGGTAAATGTTTGGAGGGGACAACTTTAAAGGAAACTGTCAAACTATTTTCCAAAGAGGCCGTGCCATTTTGCATTCTCACTAGTAATGTTTGAGAAGGCCAGCTGCTCCAAATCCTCACCAGCACCAAATATTGTCAGTTATTATTATTTATTTAATTTTGGCATATCTAATAGTTTTGTAGTGGTATCTCATTGTGCTTTTAATTTGAATTTCTGTAATGAATAATGATGTTGAGTGTCTTTTCATGTGTTTATTGTCTATCCATATATCTTCTTTGATGAAGTGTCTGTTCACATCACTTACTCATTTCTCTGTTTACTCATTGAGTGTTGAGTGTTCTTTATATTTTTGAATAAAAGTTTCTTATTAAGTAGGTACGAAAATATATTCCTCCAGTGTTTGGCTTGTCAGTTCATTTTTTAATACTGTCTTATTTAGAGGAAAATGTTTTAATTTTGATAATGTCCAAATTAACTATTTTTTTCTTTTATGGGCTGTTCGTTTTGGTACACTATTTTAGGAATTTTTCTCTGACTCCAGATCACAAATCTTTGTCCTTTTTTTCTTTCCTAAAAATCTTAAAGTTTTATGTTTTACATCATATCTATTATTCATCTTGCCATAACTTCTCTAATGATCTGATGTAGGGATTGAGTTTGTTTGTTGTTTGTTTATTTGTTCAATTTTGGCGTGGATATCTAATTATTCCTGCCTCACTGTTTCAAAAGACTGTAATTTCTTCAATATATTGCCTTTGCACATTTGTCAAAATTAATTGACCTGATATACCGGCATACCTCAGAGATAGTGTGGGTTCAGCACCAGGCTACTGCAATAAAATGCACATGCTAATAAAGTGAGTCACATAAACATTTTGGTTTCCTAGTGCATATAAAAGTTATGTTTACATTATACTGTAGTCTATTAAGTGTGCAACAGCATTATGTATAAAAGAATGCACATATCTTAATTTAAAAATGCTTTATTGCTGAAAAATGATAACCATCATCTGAAGCTTTAGCAAATTGTAAAGTTTTTGCTGGTGGAACGTCTTACCTTAATGTTGATGGCTTCGGACTGATCAGGGTGATGGCTGTTGAAAATTGAGGTAGTTGTGAAAATTTCTTAAAATAAGATAACCATGATATTTGCCACTTGAATTATCTCTTTCTTTCATGAATGATTTCTCTGTAGCATGCAGTGCTGTTTGATAGCATTTTACTCATGGCAGAACTTCTTTCAAAATTGGAGTCAATCCTCTCAACCCTGCCACTGCTTTACCAACTAAGTTTGTGTAATATTCTAAATCTTTTGTTGTCATTTCAACAATATTCATGGCATCTTCACCAGGAGTAGTTTCCGTCTCAAGAAACCACTTTATTTGCTCATCCATAAGAAGAGATTTCTCATCCATTAAAGTTGTATCTTGAGATTGCAGCAATTCAATCACAGCTTCAGGATCCACCTCTAATTCTTTTGCTATTTCTACCACATCTGTGGTTACTTCTTCCACTGAAGTCTTGAACCCCTCAAAGTTATTCTTGAGGGTTGGAATAAAATTATTCCAAGCTCATGTTAATGTTGATATTTTTACCTCTTACCATTAATTATGAATGTTCTGAATGTCATGTAGAATGGTGAGTTCTTTCCAGAAGATTTCCAGTTTACTTTCCCCAGATTCATCAGAGGAATCATTCTCTATGGTATCTATAGAATTATGAAATGTATTTCTTAAGTAACAAAACTTGAAAGTCAAAATTATTCCTTGATCCATGACCTGAAGAATTGATGTTGTGTTAGCAGGCATGAAAACAACATTAATCTCATTGTATGTCTTCATCAGAGTTCTTGGGTGACCAGGTGCATTGCCATTGAGCAACAATATTTTGAAAGGAATCTTTTTTTCTGAGCAGTAGCTCTCAACAGTGGGCTTAATATATTCAGTAAACCATGTTGTAAACAGATATGCTGTCATGCAGACTTTGTTGTTCCTTTTATAGAGCATAGGCAGAGTAAATTCAGCATCATTATTAAGAGCTCTAGGATTTTTGGATTTAATGTGAGAAATGTGTAATTCTTCCTTTTACTTGAACACTTAGAGGCCATTGTAGAGATATTAATTGGGTTATTGATGACCTGATTTCAATAAATTTTAATAATGTTGTGTCTTGGGGAGTAGAGAGGCCAAGGAGAGGGAGAGAGACAAGGAAACAGTCAATCGGTAGAGTAATTAGAACACACACATTTATTAAGTTTGCCATGTTATATGGACATGGCTCATTGAGCCACCAAACAATTATAATAGTAACATGAAAGATCACTTGTCACAGATTACCATAACAAATATAATAATAACAAAAAAGTTTGAAATATTTGAGGAATTACCAAAATGTGTTACAAAGACACAAAGTGAGCAAATATTTTTCTCAGTGGTTTGATGTTCTTTGGAGGCACTCCCTATTTCAAGCAGTCTGAACATTTGGAGAATCTGATACTTTTTGACTAAGGTAGGAGCCCTCTCTATTAAGGGTAACATGTTTCCCTTTTTCATCCACTTCATATAAGCAGTCTGTGTGCAAATATGTTTATATATATATATTACACATATATAAAATATATATATTTTTTTCATATGAATATATTTACATATGGTTGACTGTCCTAAGGCACTTGAGTTGATTTAAAGCTTAAAAGAGTAAATTCGCTTTCAAATAGCAAATATATTCTATAGCTAAATTGAACAAGCAAAATTTCCTGTTACAAACATCTTTCATGAGTTGCTGATTTTGGCAGACAGCATTAATGTCCTACTCAATAGGTGTTCCTTTCCTTCTTTCTAATGCTAAAAACTTCTTTTCACAATAGTCGCCAATAATGGAAGATCATCATTTTGTCAGTATTCCTTGCAACTAGACTGGGCATATGGCATAGTCTTAACTAAAGGAAAGTTATCTGTTGGCTTCTGGGGAAGATTTACTTCATGATTTAAAGAGAGATATGTGAGAGGACTTCTTTTGATTTGTTCTCTTGCTGTCTTCTTTGGATATAGTTGTCTTAGATGTAATTCTTAGAGCCATGACAGTCATTTTGTGACCATGTGGTGAACAGCTTGAGGACTCAGGCCAACAATCTGAGGACAGTGAAATGAAAAAGTCTGGGTCCTTGAGAATGTTTAGTTGCTGGCCCAACCACAGGACACTGTGCCTCCAGATTTATTACTATGTGAGAAAAATAAGAGCCAATTTCATATGAACTTTTGACTAAGAATTCTGTAGCTGAGAGCAAGAAACTTTCTATTTAATAACATTGATTAAAAGTTACATTCCCAAAATATTAAATAGATAGTATACTATTTTAACAGATGAACACTTTGAGAGATCGTCTTGCAACTTTTCAGTAAATGTTGAAGAGGGAAACTAATTTATTGTGATAGAACAGAGAATATGTGCAGATTTAAACTTAAATTTTAAATACATTCTTTGGTTCACTTGGCTAGTGCCTTCTGTTCATTGTACTCTTGTGGTCTCTGAAATATAAACATTCTCCAATATTCTACCTTTTATAGTTGTTCAAAAGGGTAAGCGTTTGCGCAATGCTTAATGTGTTCAAAACAGCTAAATCAATCAGAATAGTACTTTCACATTTTTATAGATTTAACTCTCACTTGATTTCTTCTTTAATTTTATCCAAACAATCATAATTTTGATACTTACAGTTTTATTGCAATGTTTCAAATATCCCATGGGTAATTGATAACCACTGAAAGTTCATAAACTAGGAAGGGACAGATATGCATAGCAAGCAGTGTCTATGGCCAATAAGAGAGAGTATCTGGGAAAAAGCTAGATAATTTTTTGATCCCCTACAATTCAGCAGTTCAGTTCAATTAAAATCTAGATGTTACTGAACTTGTGTGGTGGCTGAGGGAAATGGATGGAAATCATTGTGGTGGCAAACTCTATTGCTTAGCATGTGAGAAATGTTGAAAACATTCTAAAGGTTTTCACCAGAGAGCAACTTAATTTACAGAAATATTTATGGAGTTCCTAATATGTACTCTGCCCTATACATGGCACCATGAGAAAAGTAGTAAACAAAACAGAAGAGATATTTGTCCTTATAGAACTTATAGTTTATAGGAGAACATAGGAATTAAAGAGAAAAATGTCTGATAGGTGTTATGAAGGAGGATCTACTGGAAGTTTTGAGGGCATAAATAATGACAGCTGACATTGATTGACTATATACTACACGTCAGCTTCTGTGCTAACCATTTTACATAAATTTTTTGGTTTAATCTTCAAAATAAGTCAATGAAAGAGATGCTATTATTATCATCACTATTTCAGAAATTATGAACCTGAGGTATAGAGAGTTTAAGTAATGTGTCCAAGTTAGTAATCATGGGAGTAGAATTCCACACATGTCCTCTAATTCCATATCACGCACTTTTTTCTAGCATGAGAAGGAATTGATGACCTCAGTTAATGAAATATTACATTTAAGGACCCAGCAAGATTCTTAGGTAGAAATTTCTGGTAGATGTTTAGAAGTAAAAATTTAGAAAGGAAAAAGCTATTAAAATCTTATTTGGACATAACTCAGGGGAGACAACACAATTGGGTTACTGTAATTTTTGAAAAATTTCAGGTAAAGAAATGAATAAGCCTATAGGCAGACTCTGGTATGTTTCCATTTACTTTATGAAAAGAAGCACAAAAATAACCTATATAATAGATCTTCCTTAAGAGATGAAAATGATAGGAATATGGGAGTTTACTTTTGCCACTGCCGTCGGGGATGTAAATCCCTAGAGTGAAGCTTAAACTAAATTAAAATATTGAGTCCCTAAGGAATTAAAGAGAGATCATGATCCAGAGTGAAAATATAATTCCATTATTTCTCTTTTACACATAAAATCTATTCCCTGGGGAAGAGAATAAGCAAGCTTCTACCTTTATTGCCAAGTGCACTATAAACTTGCACTTGTTCAATCTTCTGTGTCTTATCAAGTAGCAAATGCAACAATAATAAAGACTGTTTATTTTTATCTGCTTCTTGAGAGGGCTCAGAGTCATAATTAGAAATTACAGTCTGTAGTTCAGGAAGGTTTCCAGGGCATATATGAAGTTATGTCTGGTCTGCATCCTTTTAGAGTCAAAGGAACCAAAGCCTAAGAACCTGAATTTGCCTTCCAGGACCATTGGGTAAATATCAATGAAAAGAGAGAACAGAGGTTTTCTGGCTTAAAGAGGGTACATTTTAGAATTTTATTTATATTAATGCCTTTCTTGTTTTGAGATGGAAGTCAAGGGATTTAAGATCTGCCACTTTCTTTCCCATTTTGTGCAGACTTGAGGCTCAAAACAAATTGCTGGGAGAATGTGTTCAATGAAGATCAGACAATGTTCAGAGATTAGGAGGCTCAGAAAGTTCAGTACATCAGTCAGTAAGTTCCCTCTCCATGGATGGGACTCTCAGTCTTCTAGATTTAAGTCTTTTACTCTGTGATTTGGGCAGTCACTTAGCCTCTCCTAGACTTTGGTCCCTTAGTTTTTGATTAGAAACAATCTTCTTGGTTCCAAACCCATCGAGTTGAATCTGCCATAGAGGCCAGCACCAGGTTGCTCCAATTTTACTGGTGAAGGGAGGGCTTTGGTGAGTAAAGAAATGGTGAGATGTGAGAAAGATGATTCTGTCCTGGTCCATCCTTCTTCTCCCTTGGTTTTCCCAGCTTTCATGATTGCATATGGCAGCACTGGCCTTCTCTCTGTAGACTGTTTGTGATGCCCTTTGCCATATTTAGTTTATTAAAATTCTAGTAAGGAAAAGCTCATGTCTATTAGTGTCACAACAATGGTAAAGGCAGATTCTTTTGGTTCAGCTTGGGCTAGTCTCAGACAGTCCCAGTGTATACACTTTTTTATAGGATGAGATATTGCCCAAAGAACTGAGTTATTCTCTAATGTAACTCTTTTTGTCCTGTGTTCACAGCTTCTTTTAGAGAAGAATGTCTCCTGGAAATGGTTCTTTTGTGACTGAATTCATTCTGGTAGGGTTAATAGACCAATCAGATCTCCAACTCCCCCTATTCTTCCTGTTTCTAGTAATGCATATGGCCACTGTGTTGGGAAATTTGGGCTTGGTATCTCTAATTGGGCCCATTTCACACCTATACACCCCTATGTACTTTTTCCTCTTTAACTAGTCCTTTGTAGACCTCCATTATTCTTCAGTATTTACACCTAAAGTGCTGACAAATTTCTTATCAAAGAAGAATATTCTCTTACATGGGCAGCATGATTCAGCTTTACTTTTTCTGGGTTTTTTTGTTGTTGATGTTTCTGAATGCTGTGTGCCTATACCACATTTACTGTGTGCCAATGATTTGCTTAGTCACAGACCTTCTTTATGAAAAAGTCTAAAATAGACTATTAGTCTCCTGATTTCAAGCCTACATTTTTTACTTTTTGTCTGCTTAATTCCATTTTTCTTTTCGGTAACATGAAACATGAGAAAACTTTTCAGTTTTGAAAGGTGACTTTTTCTGCCAAAAAAAAGTATGTTGTTAGTCCATGACCCAAAGAGACATATGGCCAATAAATAAGAGGGCCTCCATTAGGGAATGGACAATGAAATTTAAAAACCGCATTTCATTCTGAATTTGTATCCTGTTCTATAGAGCATTGTAACTACCCTCCACTGTCTGTAAAGCTTTGATTAAAACTTATAATACATAATGAGCACACATTAATAGTGGTTTTGGGAATTAAAACCAATGGCTATGGCCACATTCGTGGGGAAACAGATAGAGAGGGGACAACATTTTAAGGAGACTAAATAGTGAGTGTAATCAAAGCTCAAGTTAGGGAAAAAGAATAGGAGTAAAACAATGAGAAAAGAATGCCATTTCTACGACTCTCTTCTCTTTCTGAAAAGGCTCTAGAAATATTATAAGCATCACAGGATCTCTGGATATGATAAATCTAAAGTTACTTGATATTAAACAAGTTAAACCTACAGGGCTGGTGGGCCCTGGAACAACTAAATCACTCCTGTTTTACCACAACTAAATAATCTCACGTGGATTTTAAACTACAAAAATCTCAAATTGCAGCTGGGAGAGTGATGACAATTTGAAAGAAATACTGGTGAATAAATTGAATTTTGGCAACGTCTTTTCTAGAAACAGATGTTGGATTACTTTCTTTTGAGAAAAAACACACAAGACCATTCAAAGATCCTTAAGATGTCAAGTGACAATTAAAATATATTGTAAGATAACTATAATAACATTTATTACTTTACAGTTTTTCTAATCTCCACCTAATATTAAGGTAGTTTGAATTTAGCATAGCTTGATTGTTGGCTTCCTTTTTTTTTAAATGTTCAGCTTGTTAAATCCTTGACTTATGGTTTTAAATGGCTATTCATATCTCATCCCATGACTTCAATATTAATATGCCTGATTTTCACTTTATTAGTTCTTTTTATACGAAATATTTAATCTTGGTTGGATTTTTCATTTTGATTTTCTTTAGTAACTGTCTATTTTGATAAAATTTTTTCCATATTGAAAAAACTTTATGTCAATAATTAAACAATATCTGTACTATTCGGTATCTTTGTAGACATTGCAGAGGTGTGTTCACTCTGTTATGTATTTTATTACTATTTGAGGTGGCCCAAAGAGTGGGTTAAAACTGCTCATTAATCTTTCACTTGATGAGACTCAAAATACAAAGAAATGTTTCAATTTCAGAAACAAAAATTCCTTCTTTAAAACTGGGTTCCATTCTTTCAGATTATTTTGGAAAAGATTAATCAGAAAAACATATATAAAGACAGACTCTAAAAGTCAAGGGTGGAAATGTTTAAGTACTTGAACTTCTATATCCTTTTAATTCCTAAACCCCTCAACTTTATTGAACCCCATGTTCCACTCCTCTTTGCATCGCCTCCCTACATGTATGCATGCACACACATACACGCACACGCACATATACACACAGGCACAGTGTCTTCAAGTCTCTTATTTTATGAGATGGCTGCTTAACATCGACTGCATGGTCTGTGACCCACCTTTAATCTTTGCAAGCACATTCAAACACCTGTTTCCAAGTTCCAGCTCCAGAGAGGCATGGCTGAGCAGGAAGTAATTGTTGAATTTAGCAAGAGGAAATGGTTATTGGTTCAATTATCCGTTTAATTATGTAAAAACAACAATAAACAAAACACATGTTTTATACCTGCTAAGTGTCTGGCAATGGGTACAATGTGCTGTATGTCAGAAATGTAAATAGGGCACAGTAAGAGAAAGATATAAAGGCAGGTTTTCTTAGTACAACATAGTAGACTTACATGCTACATGTAGATAGAATCTAAAGTCAGTTTTATACACTCAAAACTATTACTGAAAGTTGATTATGGTGAGTTGATGTCCATGTTGGGGATAGACGTGGTATTTTTTCATGACTCTAGCACAGTTGGTTTTTCTTTTCAGCACTGGGACCTTTCACTATGTAATCAGCTGAACACCAGATGAAGTAGTTGGTTTATAAGCAGAGATTTGTTGTAAAAACTATGCACCTTTAAACACTAAAATCTCACTCAGTGTTGGGAAGTTTTCTTCCTCAGTGATTCGGAGGGCTTCTGGAATCACCTGGGCTGTTTAAAGTCTCTCTCTTGGGGCTGGCCCTGTGGCCGAGTGGTTAAGTTCGAGTGCTCTGCTGCAGGTGGCCCAGTGTTTCATTGGTTCGAATCCTGGGCACGGACATGGCACTGCTTATCAAACCACGCTGAGGCAGCAGCGTCCCACATGCCACAACTAGAAGGACCCACAACGAAGAATATACAACTATGTACCGGGGGGCTTTGTGGAGAAAAAGGAAAAAAAAAAATAAAATCTTTAAAGTCTCTCTCTCATAAAGTTGAATAGACCCACTTCAAATGTTAATACAGAGAATGTACAGGGTGTTACAAAGCTCTTCAAAATAGTGTTTCAGTTTTTTCTGCGCTGTCACATCTGTTCTGCTATGTGCTCCTCAGGGAAAAACTGTGAGGTTCATAGGGGAGGTGATCCTAGTTCCCATTTCATAGATGATGAAACTAATGCACAAAGATGTTCATGGCTTGTTCCAATTCACAATTTATAAGATGTAGAGCTGAGACTAGGACTTGAGTGTGTTGATTATAAATATATCATGTTTTGAAAAATTTTGTAAAATTTACCATTCTTTTAAAAATCAGTGAAACATCAAAAATGGTTTCAGTGAATAAAAATGCCTCTGAACACAAATAAAAGAAAATATTCAAATAAGAAAAATATTTTTAAAAATATGTTTCATATTTTATTGAAAGCCATTGCCTAATTTGGAATATATGGATGTATCAGTGGATATATTCTTATCTCATACTGCCCTATACAATGAATAGAAACATGTAAGTATAGTCTATAGAAGCATTATAGTTAATAGGTGCATGCTAAGTGCCAGAGTCAGCAGCAAGTTCTTACATTTAAGATCCTATTGAATCTTTACATCAATGATTTTGGTAGGCATCAATATGATTAGGTCATTCTGTCAGAGACTGCTAGCTATTCACCTCTTTTTCCAGAACACACATTTTCCTGTCATTCTTGCAAGAAGATGTAGCATGTGACTGAGATCTATATCTTGTGGTCACCATTCTAGGACCATGGTGTGCCCTTTCCACATTCTCTTTGTGTTGGATGCAGATGACCATGAGGTTCTTCTTAAAGAAAAACCAGAGCGGGAATGCCACCATGTCAGGATGGAGAATGGAAGAATGGATGGAGCTACCATCAAGTAGGGGCACATAGAGGGCTCTGGAGTCCTGGAAGTAGTTTATTTATACATCTGCATGGTGATTATAAGCAGTTCACTTTATAATAGATATTTGAAGTGTATTTTTATACACCTTAATATATGTATTTGCTAAATTTTACAATAAATTAAGGTCGCAAAACTTTTATTATACTTCTTCTTCAACTGAACATTAAAGTAATCCATAGGCAAAGATTGAGATTAACAATCCAGGGACCATCCCTGTCGCTGAGTGGTTAAGTTCATGCACTCTGCTTTGGCAGCCCAGGATTCACTGATTTGGATCCTGGGCATGGACCTACACACTGCTCATCAAGCCATGCTGTGGCAGCATCCCACATAGAAGAAGTAGAATGACCTACAACAAGGATATACAACTATGTACTGAGGCCTTGGGAAGAGAAAAAAATAAGAGGAAGATTGGCAACAGATGTTAGCTCAGAGTCAATCTTCTTTGATAAAAAAGACTAAATCCTTCACTCAAGTATTCAATTAAATAAAAGAGAGAGAGACTAACAATCCAAGTATATGGGAACAACCTTCCTAGTACACATTGGCTCATGTAGAAGAAGCCAGGTCCAGTAACACATACAAAGTAATCCAGATCTTTCCAAGGCAGAGATAATCCCTTTACCACACTCAATGAAGAATTCCCTCCAGAGTCTGTGGGAGGAGGAAAGTCAATGTACAATCTTATTTTATACATTTGTAGGAGGTATATAAAATTAGAGTTAGTTTAACTGTATAGTAGAGAGGATATAGTTCTCTTCCATATTACATAATTTAATTTTCTCAACCCTTTCTACTTTCTTCATAGAGTGTTTCCTTAAAAACACTTCTTCAGTGTTATTTTGAGTAGCTCTGTTATGAAAAGAATTTGAGGAGGTAGAAATATAGAAATATTTAGGCATAGATAAAAGACTGTGCTTGAGTTGCCAGAGTTATAAAATATAATGATTGAATCAGAATGGAGTATCACGATTATCACTCAAGTTTTGATCAAATCCCAGAACATTGGGTTAGAACACTATATTTCTCTGACTTGAATCTTAGAATTGGAGTTCTCAAACTAGTATAGTATGCTGAGGTAGAGATTCAATGGCATTTTTACTGTGGACTTGCATTCCACAGGCTAGAATCTTCTGATAGACTTTCACTGAAAAAAATTTTAAAAATAATTTTTATTATTTCCTAGGTTTCTTTTTATGCTTTAACCACTTTATTGAGGTTTGAGTGATATGTGGAAAGCTGTACATATTTAATGTTATTAACATGATAAGTTTGGGAATAAGTATTTACCTGTGAAACTATCATCACTATCAAGGACATAGACATATACATCACCTCCAAAAATTTCCTCCCACCCCTTAACTAGTCTTTTATTTTTTTCCTGAGAAAGATTCACCCTGAGGTACACCTGTGCCAATCTTCCTCTATTTATTATGTGGGTCACTTCCGCAGCATGGCTGTGAATGAATGGTGTAGGTCTCTGCCCAGGAACTAAACCCAGGCCTCCAAAGTGGAATGTGCCAAACTTAGCCACTAGGCCAGAGGGCTAGCCCACAATTAGGATATTTTTGTGATAAGAATACTGAAGTTCTACTCTGTTAGCAAATTTTAGCCATGCAATACTGTTAGCTGTAGGTATTATGTTGTATTGTAGATTGCCAGGACTTATTTTTGCATAACTGAAATATTTCACCCTTTTACCATCAGCTCTTTGCTTTCCTCTCCTCATAGCCCCTGGTAACCACCATTCTACTCTCTCAAAGAATTTGACTATTTTACGTTCTTTATATAACTGAGATTATACAGTATGTGTCTTTCTGCGTGTGGCTTATTTCACTCAGCATAATGTCCTCCAGTTCCAACCATGTTGTCACAAATCACAGAATTATTTCTTGTCTAAGGCTGAAAAATATTCCACTGAATGTATATACCACATTTTCTTTATCTATTTATCTGTCAGCACAACTTTGGGTTGTTTCCATATCTTGGCTATTGTGAATAATGCTTCACTGTACATAGGAATGCAGATATCTCTTTGAGGTACAGTTTTCATTTTCTTTGAATATATACCCAGAAGTGCAATTGCTTTTTAATTTTAATTTTTTGAGGACTCTCAGTATTATCTTCTATAATGGCTATATCAATTTTATATTCCCACCAACTCTGCACAAGTGTCTCTTTTTCACCATATCCTCACCAATAGCTATTATCTCTTGTCATTTTGGTGAGAATCGTTCTAACAGTCATGAGGTGATATCCCTTTGTGGTTTTGATTTGCATTTCCCTGATGATTACTGATGCTGAGCATTTTTTTCATGTACCTGTTGGCCATTTGTATGTCTTTTTGGAAAAATGTCTATTCAGTTCCTCTATTTTCTAACTGAGTTGTTTGTTTTTTGTTACTGAGTTGCATGTGTTCTTTATATCTTTTGGATATTAAACCACTATCAGATACATTGTTTGCAGATATATTTTCCAATTTCCTGAGTTAACTTTTCATTTTGTTGATTTTTTATTTTTGCTGTGCTAAAAGTGTTTAAGTTTGATGTAGTCTCACATGTTGAGTTTTGCTTTTGTTGCTTGTCCTTTTGGTGTCATTTCCAAAAAGTCATTGCCAAGACCAATGTCAAGGAGCTTTTCTTCTAGGAGTTTTCCAGTTTCAGATTTTATGTTTAAATCTTTAATTCATTTTGAGTTGATTTTTGTGTGTGGTGCAATATATGGGTCCAATTTCATTCTTTTATGGGTCAATATCCAGTTTTCCCAACACCATTCATTGAAGAATCTATTCTTTCCTCATGTTGTATTCTTGGTGAAATTGTTGATTAGTTTACCATATGTGCTTGGGCTTATTTTTAGACTCTTTATCCTGTTCCATTGCTCTATGTGTCTGTTGTTAAGTATAATAGTGTTTTGATTAATCTACCTTTGTGATATAGTTTGAAATCTGGAAGTGTGGTACCTCCAGCTTGGTTCTTCTTTCTCAAATTGCTTTGTCTGTTTTAGGTCTTTCATCACACAACATGAATTACAGGATTTTATTTTCTGTCTCTATGAAATGCCATTGGAATTTTGATAGTGATTGCAAAGGATCTGTGAATTGCTTTGGGTAGTTTGGAGATTTTAACAATTTAATTCTTCCTATCCATTAATTTGTGTCTTCTTCCAATTCTTTCATCATTGTTTTATAGTTTTCAGTGTACAAATCTTTCACTGCCTTGGTTGAAATTATTCCTAAGTATTTGATTTTTTGATGCTATTTCAAGTAGAATACTATTATAAAAGTTTTGTTAATTTTTTAAGATAATTTATTGTTAGTGCAGAGACAGCTAACTAATTTTTGTTTATTGATTTTGTATCTTTCTACTTTACCAAATTCCTTTATTAGTTCTAGCATTTTGGTGGCATTTGGGGATTTTTTAATATATATCATCATGTCATCTATAAACAGAGACAATTTTATTTCTTCCCTTCTCTTTTGGATGCCATTTATATGTTTATCTTTCCTAATTGCTCTGGCTAGGACTTCCAGTGTTATGTTGAATAGAAGTGGCTAGAGTAGTTTGTACCAGCTCTTAGAGAAAAAGCTTTTAATTTTTCATCACAGAGCATGATGATAGCTTTGTATTTCTCATATATGGCCTTTATTATGTTGAGGTACATTCCTTCTATACATAATTTTTTGAGAGTTTTTATCATAAATGGATGTTGAATTTTGTCAAATGCTTTTTCTGCACCTGTTGAGATGCTCCTGTGATTTTTTTGCACTTTTCAGCTCCAGAATTTGTTTTGGTTTCTTATAAGGTTTTCCATCTCTGTATTGATATTTCCATTTTGTTCAAATATTGTTTTCTAGATTTTTTTCCCTTTCTTCCTTGAGTTCATTTAGCCTCTTTAAGACAGATGTTTTAAACTCTTTTTCTAGTAGATTTGCCACCATGTCTTTTCCTGGGACAATTTCTGTTTATTTACTTTTTTTCCTTTGAATGGGCCATATTTTCTCATTTCTTTGTATACTTTATGATTTTTTGTAGAAAACTGGATATTTGACTCTAATAATGTGTTAACTCTGGAAATCAAATTCTCCTGTTTCACCAAGGTTTGCTGGCATGGTGCAGCCATGTGCTCATAGTGAATCACAAGAATTTGGTATGTGATGTGAGTTCACAAGAGTTTAAATATAGAGACTTCATGATTTAATCTTTTCAGATTATATTTTCTTTGCACACTACCATGCTTTGGAAGCATTAATTGTGGATATTCATCAGTTTTAAAACAGTTTTTGTCCCCTAAAAATGAGAATATATTAATTGTTCAAAGATAAGCATTAGTAAAATCTTTAGAAACTATGAAATGAAAAGATAAAAAAATTAGGCTTTTGAATTTATTTTTACTTACACACGACTAAATTTAGTCATATCCACTTTTACCAATTACCTGAGTTTCTACATCTAAGTCATTTCATAATTTTACCCTTTAACCTTCCAATCAAATTTGACTTTTTCCTCTTAGTAATAATTTAATGGATAACGGTAAGTCTAGATATGTATCCACATTTAAAACATTTATTTTTTAAAATTACCTTCCCGAGTTACACAAGGTTATAAGCAATTTTATCAAAATGAAGAAGAAATTGCACAGGAAATTTAAAGAAAATCAACAATATTTGTCTTCTTTCTTACGCTCTTTCTGCATTAGAGCTTCATGAAAGAAAATATTGAAGCATCAAATAATAGGAAATGTGTTTTGTTCCTCCACGAAGCTAATCAACTTTATGGCAAATACGTTTTCTATCATTTTAAAATAAAAAATACATTGTTTATTTAAATAGTAGCTCTTAAGCAAACTGTTCAAATAGGACATTTTAGAGTTAGCCAAGTTAAACTTGTATTTTAAGAGACAGCCTCATAGAGCCCCACCTCAGTTTCACAGCAACTAAGAAGAAGAAACTATGCAAAGTTAGGACAAGCCCTGTGTTAAGAAATATGTTACATATTGGCAATGCAAAGATAAATTGGGTTTGGATCCTAATTCACTGAAACAGTGACATTTTAAGTAGATATCTGGGAAAATAAGATTTTAAGGAAGAGTAATGATCACTGCAGAACCCTTAAAGTAATATTTTTGTCATATTTGAAAAACAGTAAGGTCTATTATACTGAATGAAAGTGAGAGAGAGAGTTGAAGGAGATGAGGCTAGAGATGTAACAAGGGTCAAGATCATGTTGGATACTGCAGACTATTGAGAAACTTGGCTTTTTCTCTGATGAAATGGAGTACGGAAAATTAAAATATAATGACTCACATTTTAAAAAGAGGATCTTGGCTGCTGTGTTGGGAAAAGACACTATAAGGCAATGGATGAAGAAGGAAATCTAGTTAAGGAGGCTTTTAGTAATGCTAGTATGACATAATTTTTTTTCAAATCAAGGTGGTAGTATCATAGGTATGATACATAGGGTAACTGTGTGTATTTTATATACGCAAATGTAGAAGTAGTGACTATATAAAAATTTTAAACTTTTCTTTTGGAGTAGATACTTAAGCAAATCAGAGAACTGATAGAGGACTAGGAAAAATATGGTTTAAATGCAGATGATAGATACAAGATTGATATGCATTATGTTTATACAATTGGACAATAAAGGAGATATAACCCTGCAGAAAATGGGAGAAAGATATAAATTTGCAAGTCACAGAAAAGCAAATTGCAAATTTACGTATTTATAAAGAGTTGTCAAGCTGATTAATCTTTACAGGAATGTAATTTAGAAATGCTGAGAGAAGGAAAGATTGTTTTATAAACAAAATATGGGGATATGAATTATAATAGCCTTTGAGAAATACATCTGAACATTTATATTAAACTGAAAGACAACATTCTGTAAACTTATTTCATTGAAATAAAATAAAAGTCATATAAAGGTGTATGCATAATGATTACTATGTTAGCAATGCTAAAATTGCTATTGCTTTTCTTGGTTAAAAAAACTGGTAAAACAGTGAATTTCTGTCAATATGGAGTGGATGGATAAATTTTGACATATCTACTACATAGAACATTGAGAGACTTGAGTGCAGTGTTTTTAAATGATAAAAGCAAGAGGCCAAAAATGTTTCTTTGTAAATAACAGACATAACCCCAATAAATGTATTTGAGTGTATAAGCAAATGGGAAAATATGGGAGTATGTAAACATGAATAATTGGTAGTGATGAGTGGGAGGAGAGCTGTAAAGGGAAAGTGAATGCTGAGAAAAAGAAAAAGAGGAGGAATCTGGAAAAATGGCACTGTATAAAGTCTTAGGAATCTATCTCCTCACCTGCACGACAATTGCATTTGCAGAATCTGTCTGATGTCACTGCAACAATTTTGGAACTCTGGAGTCTATTGAAGGCTTGCAATTTCCGGGGAAGGCTTGGCCAGTAAATTCTAGTTAATTTGGATCCACTTTAGCTGTTAGTGCAGTAGCAGCTACCCATTTCCCATCCTCTGGCCCTGTGGTGGGCAACCATTTTTGTGTCCCAGGAGAAGCTTGAACTCAGCTTGTGGGAGCCAGAGCAGGCAAATATGACCCTGTCTTCCAAATATCCAGGGTTTGTGCTCTGGTTTATGGTTGCTGCTTTCGATCTCTGAGGCACAGTTATAGAGGTGGGAGGCATTTATTTTTGTAATTCTCCTCATTGTTGCAAACCCTTCTTCAATTTTTCTGATGTTACTTCCAGTTGATTTAAAGGCCAGTGCCTCTGTTTTCCCTCCTTATTTTTTCTTCCACTTTTGGAAGCAAGACATTAAAAATTAAGACTTTCAAAAGCAATTGTATACACAGGTGAAATCAGAAAGTCACTGTACATGTACAGGAAAGGGTGCAGATTCAGAAAAACGTGAGATGATTGTAAGTTAACACCTCGAGATGATCCTTGGTACAGATAAAACCTACAACAATAAAATAAAACAAACAACAGCAATAAAAAGACAAGAGTAAACCCTGCTGAAGGAAGATAACCTGATTTCCAGAGTTACAACATTATTAGGCCCATATGTTTGGTTTTCAACAAGAAATCATGAGCTATGAATGAAACAGGACAATATGAACCGTTCAAAGGAAAAAAAAGCAAGAGAAACGATCCCTAAAGAAGACATGATGGTAGATTGTTGAAGCCTTTAAAACAACTGTTTAAAAAGACAGAAAAAACTAAAGGAAGATTTGGATAAAGTTAAAAATGAAGCAATTTATTAACAAAATGGAAATATCAACAAAGAAATAGACAACCTAAAAAGAATCCAAAAGGAAATTGTGGAGCTGAAGTGCTGAGCTGAAATGAGAAATTTGCTAGAGGGATGAAAAGCAGATTTTAGAAGGAAAGAGAAACATCAGTGAACCTGAAAGTAAGATAATGGAAATTATTGAGTCTGAGGAACAGAAAGAAAACAAGATTGAAGTAGAATGAACAGAGCCCAAGAGGTCTGTGGGATACCACCAAGCTGACCAACACATACATTGTGAGAGTCCTAGGAGAAGAGAGAAATGGTCAGAGAGGATAGCGAAAGAAATAATCTAGGCTGAGATAATTTGGGCTAAAAACCTTCCAAATTTAATAAAAGTCACAAATATAAAAGTCTAAGAAGGCTGATTAGGGCCAGCCCTGGTGGCCTAGTGGTTAAAGTTCAGCACACTCTGCTTCAGCTGCCTGGGCTTTGTTCCTGGGCACAGAACCACATCATTCATCTGTCAGTAGCCATGCTATGGCAGCAGCTCACACACACAAACACAAAAAAGAGGAAGATTGGCAACAGATGTTAGTTCAGGGAGAATCTTCCCCAGCAAAAAAAAAGCCCAATGATTTCCAAGATGAACTCAAAGGAACTCACACCTAGACATATAATTAAACTTTCAAAAGACACAGAGAGACTTTAGAAATTATCAAGAGAGAATAACACACCACATACAAGGAATCATCAATAAAATTACCATCTGAATTTTATCAAAAACTTTGGAGACCAGGAAGAAGTGGACTGATATATTCAAGGTGCTAAATAAAATCTTAAAAAACTGTCAACCAAGAATCCTATGTTCAGTAAAATTATCCATCAAAGTGAGGGAGAAATTAAGACATTCTCAGATTAACAAAAGTTAAAGGTGTTTGTTACTGTTAGACATGATCTGCAAGAAATGCTAAAGGAATCTTACAATGTCAAGTGGACACTAGACAGTCACTCTAAGCCATATAAAGAAATAAAGTTCTCCATAAATGTAAATACATGGGCAAATTAAAAAGCCAGTGTCATTGTAGCAATGGTTTTTAAGTACAATTTTTGATTTCCACAAGATTTAAGAAACTGATACATTAAAAAATAATTATGTCTAAAAGCTAGTATTATTTGAACTTTGGTTTGTAACTCTACATTTTATGTTCTACATAATTTAAGATAGTAATGTATATAAATGAATTGTTAGTTTATGTTTTGGGGTGCATAATATATAAAGATGTAATTTTGTGACATCAACCACTGAAAAGGGTGGAGATGGAGCTGTAAAAGTGTACATGTTTTGTATGTTATTGAAGTTGAGCTGTTATAAATTCAAATTGGAGTGTTACAATGTTAGGATACTAAATATAATCCCAGTGGCAATCACAAAGAGAATATCTATAGAGTATATCCACAAGGAAATGAAAAAAAATAAAATTTTCGCTACAAAAATTCAAGTAAACACAAAAGAAGACAGTAATGCAGGAAACAACAAAAAAAGCTGTAAGAGTATGGAAAACAAATATGAAAATGACAGAGGTAAATTTCTCCTTATCAGTAATTTAATTGTAAATGGATTAAGCTCCATTTGCATAAGTAAGAGAATCCAACTATATGTTGGATACAAATTGGTTGAAATTGGTTGAAAGTGAAAGGATGAAAAAAGATATTCCATGCAAATAACAAAAATAGAGCAAGGGTAGCTATAGTAACATAAGACAAAGTAGACCTTTAAATAAAAAAGCTAACCAAAGACAAATAAGGGCACTTTACATTTATGAAATATTCAATAGAGCAAGAAGGTATAACAATTTTAAACATTTATGCACATAATAACAAGCTGTGAAAATAAATGAAGAAAAACTGAGAGACTGGAGGAGAAAAATAGTTATAATAGTTAGAGACTTCAAAATCCCATTCTCAATAAAGGATAGAACAGCCAAACGTAAGATAAGAGAGTTATAGAGGACTCAAATAACATAAAGCAAGTAGGTTTATGAGACGTATACGCCCAACAGCAGCAGAGAGCACATTTTCTCAAGTGCACGTGGCGTATTTTCCAGGATAGAGCATGTGTTAGACCACAAACTAATCTCAGTAGATTAAAAAAGAGAAATATCATAGAAATTATCTCCTTTGACCACAAGATCAAGTTAGAAATCAACAATAGAAGGAAAACTGGAAAATGCACAAACTTGTGAAAATTAAACAACATTCTTAAAGAAATCAATGGATCAAGTAAGAAATCACAAGAGGATTTAGAAAATGCTTAAAGACAAAAATAAAACCATCACAACTGCTGAAATTTATGCTATGGAGGAAAAGAAGTGGTAAAGTGGAAATTTATAAATGCTTACATTAAAAAACAAGAAAGATTGGGGCCTGTCTGGTTGCATAGTGGTTAAGTTCACATGCTCCACTTTGGTGGCTGGGGTTCTCCAGTTCAGATTCCGACATGGACCGATGCACCGCTTATGAAGCCACGTTGTGGCAGGCATCCTACATATAAAATAGAGGAAGATGGGAACAGATGTTAGCTCAGGGCCAATCTTCCTCAATATAAATAGGAAGATTGGTGGCAGATGTTAGTTCACAGCTAATCTTCCTCAAAGGAAAAAAAACAAGAAGGATCTCACATCGACAATCTAACGTTACAACTTAAGGAACTAGAAAAAGAACAAACTTAACTCATTTGGAAGACAGTAGGAAATAAATATTTAAACAAGAATAAATAAAATAAAGAATAAAAAAACAGAGGAAGTTAAGGCAAAACTTGATTCTCTGGAAAAATCAGTAATGTTGAAAAACTTTACTTGAATGGATTAAGAGAAAAAGATAGACTCAAATTAATAAAATCAGAAATGAAAGTTGGAACATTACTACTGAAACTACAGAAATAAAAACAGTTATAAGAGAGTACTATGAACAATTATAAGCCAACAAATTGAATAACTTAGACAAAATGGATGCATTCTTGAAAATGCAATGTCTACCATGGCAAAATCGTGAAGAAATAGATATTCTGAAAAGATGTGCAACTAATAAGGATACTGAATCAGTAATCAAAAAATCTCTGAACAAAGAAAATGAAGCCACAAAAGATAATGACTAGCCAAAGTAATCTTGAGAAAGAACAAGGCTGGAGGCAACACTCCCCCTGGCTATTACAAAGCTATAATAATCAAAACACTAATGGAATCACTGGTGAATTCCATCATTTAAAGACCTAACACTGATCCTTGTCCAATTCTTCCAAACTATCGAAGGGGATAGAACACTTCTTGACTCATTGTTTGAGGTCACCATTACCCTGATACCAAAGCCAGATGGAGACAATACAAAAAAGAAATCTATAGACCAATACATTTAATGAACATTGATGTAAACATCCTTGACAAAAGAGTAGCTAATCAAAATCAGCAGCATAGTTAAAAGACTGCACCATCACAAAGTAGGGTTCATTCCTGAAATGCAGCGTTGAATGAACATATGAAAATCAATGAATGAAGCATAACACATTAATATAATTAATAAAAATTTTAAAACACACAATCTCGTCAGTTGATTCAGAAAAAGGATTGGACAAAATTCAATAACCTTTCATAAAAAAAATTCTCAACAAACTAAGAGTAGAAGGAAACTATTTCGACAGAATAAAAGCCATGTTTGAAAACACCACAAAAACTTTATACTCAGTGGTGAAAGACTGAAAGTTTTTGGTGTCAAATCCAAAAAGTCATTGCCAAGACTGATGTTAACAGCTTACCACCTACGTTTTCTTGAGGGAGTTTTATGGTTTCGGTTCTTACTTTCAAGTCTAATTTGTTTTGAGTTAACTTTTATGTATGTGATCCAGTTTCATTCTTTGCATGTGGCTGTCCAGTTTTCCAAACACCATTTACTGAGGAAGTTATTATTTCCCCATTGATTATTCCTGGCTCCTTTTTAATAAATTAATTGACCATAAATGTGTGGATTTATTCTGGGTTCTCTTTTCTGTTCTGTTGATTTCTGTGTCTGTTCTCATGCCAATATCTTACTTTGTTGACTACTAGAGCTTTGTAATATTGTTTGAAATCTGCGAGTATGATGCCTCCAGGCTTGTTCTGCTTTCTCGAGATTGCTTTGGATTTTTGGTATATTTTGTGGTTGCATACAAATTTTAGGATTGTTTTTCTATTTCTGTAAAAAATGTCATTGGAATTTTGATAGGGATTGCATTGTATCTGTAGAGTTTTAGGTAGTATAGACATTTTAACAATATTAATTTTTCTAATCCATGAGTATGAAGTATCTTTTCATTTATTTGTATCTTCAATTTATTTCATCAAATTCTTATAGTTTTCACTCTATAGATCTTTAAGCTCCTTGGTTAATTCTTTTCTTAGATATTTTATACTTGATGGAATTGTTTTCTTAGTCTCTCTTTCTGATAGTTCATTATTAGTGTGTAGAAATGCAACATATATCTGTTTATTGATTTTGTATCCTGCAACTTTACCGAATTCATTTATTAGTTCTAACAGTTTTTTGGTGGAGTTTTAGTATTTTCTATATATAATATCATGTCACCTGCAAATAGTGACAGTTTAAAGTTTTCCTTTCCAATTTGGATGTCTTTTATTTCTTTGTTCTTGCTGAATTGCTGTGGTTAGGATTTCCAACACTAAGTTGAAAAAAGTGGCAAGAGTGGACATCCTTGTCTTATTTCTAAGATTAAAGGGAAAATTTTCATATTTCCATTGTTGATTATGATGTTATTTGCTGGCTTGTCATATATGGCATTTAGTATGTTGAGATATACATCCCCTCTAAGCCCATTATGTTCAGACTTTTTATCATAAATGGATGTTGAATTTTGTTAAATGTTTCTTCTGCATTTATTGAGATAATCATATGCTTTTCATACTTCGTTTTGTTAATATGATGTATCACATTGATTTACTTGCATATGTTCAACCATCCTTGGTTGGTTAAATCCCGTAAATCCCACTTGATCATGGCATATGATCTCCTTAATATATTCTTGAATTTTGTTTTCTAATATTTTGTTAAGGATTTTTGTATCTACATTCATTAATAATATTGGCCTGTAATTTTCTTTTCTTGTGACATCCTTGTCTGGTTTTAGTATCAAAGTAATGCCAGCTTCGAAAATATCTTTGGAAGTGTTCACTCTTTCACTATTTTCAGAAGAATTTGAGGAGGTTAAGTATTAAATCTTCTTTGAATGTTTGATAGAATTCACCAGTGAATCCATCTGATCTTGGACTTTTGTTTATTGGTAGGTTTTTTTTCTTACTGATTCGATCTTCCTACTAGTAGTCGGTCTGTTCAGCTTTTTTATTTCTTCATGATTCAGTCTTGGGAGGTTGCATGTTTGAAGGAATTTATTCATTTCTTCTAGATTGTTCAATTTGTTGGGCATATAATTGTTTGGAGTAGACTCTTATGATCCTTTATATTTCTGTGGTATCAGTTGTAATGATTTCTCTTTCATTGAGTCCTCTTTCTTTTTTTCTTGGTGAGTTTACCTAAACGTTTGTCAATTTGTTTATCTTTTCAAAGAACCAGCTCTTGGTTTCATTGAGCTTTTGTATTATCTTTTTAGTCTCTATTTCATTTATTTATGCTTTGATCTTTGTTAATTCCTTCCTTCCACTAAATTTGGGCTCATTTGTTCTTCTTTTTCTGGTTTCTTAAGGTATAAAGTTATGTTGTTTATTTGGGATTTTTCTTGGTTCTTGAGGTATGTATTTATTACTATGAACATACCTCTTAGACCTGCTTTTGCTGCCTCCCGTAAATTTTGGTATGTTGTTTTTCCATTTTCATTTTTCTCCAGGTATTTTTAATTTCTGTTTTGACTTCATTGTCTCAATGTTCTTCAGTAGCATGTTGTTAAATCTCCACATATGTCTGAATTTTTCACCTTTTATCTTGTAATTGGTTTCTAGTTTCATACAATTGTGGTCAGGAGAGATGCTTGATATACCTTATTGTTAAACTCTGCTCTAACTCTATATTGTCTCTCATATCTTTGTGATTGGGTAAGCAGTCTAATATATTTTTAATCATCCCCAGTAGTTGAGGGTGTCCCAAGACCAGTCAGTATCCCTAAGAGGAGCATCTTGGTCAGCATCAAGATCCATGATGATTGGAAGCCAGACCCTCAGGCAGCAGCTTTTAAAGAATGCAGATAGATACGATCCTGTGGGACCACAAGCCCCACTGGCCACCAGAGCCAGATGATCTAGAAGTGTCCTCTGGGTGGCAATTATAAAAATCAGGGCTCCAGTTGACTGTATAAGCTCCTGTGTGGAAGATACTGGTGAGCTGAAGTGAGGCAAAGAAAGAACACAAATATGGCATTCCCCAGGATACATCCCCAGAAAGCACATTTGTAACCTCTAGATGTGTACCAAACCTGAAGCCTTCCCCTAAAGCCAAAGTTCCAGGACAAGCAAGCAGTCTTCTTTCACAGAAATATAGGGGCTGTGTTACAGTCTGCTGTCTGTGTAGTTCCATAGGGCAATAGCCTACCATGTATTGTCTCTATAATTGTTCTAGTCCCATGGGACCCCAAAATGCAATCCTCACTGACCACCAGAGTCAGGTGATCAAGGGGTATTCCTTGGGCAGCTGCGAAAACCTGGGTACCACAAATAAAAACTGGGGCACTAGACACATATAACAACTACTCTCCAAGACATATTGGTGCTCTGGAGCATGGCAGAAGGAAATTGCAAATGTAGTACCTGCCCTCCAAGGTCTCAGGAAAGGTTCACAGTCAACTGGAGATGTTTGTTTCACGAGAAGCCTGTCTCTCTGGCTGCAGTTATTATGATAAGCTAATAGGCCTTTTTCAAAGAAAGACTGAGACCCTGGTCCTTTTGCCTCTTTCTGTGTTTGGGAGATGGTAACTCTTCAAGAATACTTTGTTAGTTACAGTTTTATGAGAACCAGGAGCATAAAGCCCCACTCACCACTAGAGCCAGGTGATGTGGAGGTGTTCCCTGCTGGCAGCCACAAAAATCAGGGGTTTACCACAAAGGTATATGGTCCTTTCTGGCAAGCTGGAGCAAGGCAGAGGGAGAGTGCAAAGATGGCATGGCATCCAGTGGCTTCCATTACCTGAAAATGCATTGGTAAGCCCCTATAAACGTGCCAAACTGGAAGCTTTCCCCTCAGTCCAAAGCTCCTAGACAAGTAGCTAGGCTTATTTCTCAGAAAAACTGGGAATATGTTTCAGTCTGTTATCTGTGCAGTGCCCTGGGAGTGGTAGTCTGTCAATAACTGTCTCTTTAACTCTTACAGTCCTGTGAATCTCAGGAATGCAAGATACCCAATTGTGGGTGGCTATGCCAAGGGTGGAGTTGATGGAAAGATTTTGTTTCAACCTTTCCTACCCACATCAACATTGTTTCCTTTTTCTTTGCACAATGTGAAAGAGTCACTCCAGCCATTTTTGCGATTTTTCCAGGGGAAATTGCTCCATATATGTCTGTAGATTCAGTGTGTCTGTGGGAGGAGGTGAGTTCAGGATCTTCCTACATTGCCATCTTGAACGGAAACCTCTACTTTACTGATTCAATATGGCACATCATGTTGATTAATATCAGATATTATTCAAACCTTGTATTCCCAAGATCAAACCTTACTTGTCATGGTGTATTCTCCTTTTTACTTACTATTGGATGGAATATACTAATTTTTTAAAAGAATTTTTGTATATATGTTTATGAAGGGTATTGGACTTCAGTTTTCTTTTCTTGTAACTACTTTGTTGGGTTTGATATGAAGGTAATGCTTGTCTTATAGAATGAATTGTGATGTTTTTATCTTCTTTTCATTTTTCAGAATTTGTGTATAATTGATGTTATTTCTTCCATAAATATTTGGTAGAAATTAACAGTCACCTATCAGGGACCAGTTTTTTTTGCGAGAAATATTTTTAACTGAGAATTTAATTTCTTTAATGGATACAAGTCCATTCTACTTACCCACTTCTTATGTGAGCTATGACAAATTTGTCTTTCAATAAATTTATCCATTTCATTGGTTGTCAAATTTATTAGTATAAAATGTGCATAATATTCCCTTACTTTTTTTTAATGTTTGCAGGAACTATAGCAATATCCTGCCATATTCAGATATTCATAACTTGTGTTTTTTTCTCCTTTTACCTGACCAGTCTGGTTAGTAGATTATCACAATTATTAGTCTCAGAAAAACAGCTTTTAGATGAACTGATTTTATATATTATTCTTCTGTTTCCTATTTTATCACTTTTTGCTGTTATCTTTATCATTAAACTTTTTTGCTTATTTTGAGTTTAATTTGATGGGAATTTTTTGTTGTTGTTTAATAAGATGAAAGTTTAAGTCTCAGGCTTCAGACATTTCTTCTATCCATGATAATTACTTAGGTGGAATAAATGGCTACATAAAGACTTTATTTAAGTATTACAAAATGCTACACATATTTCATAAATTATGTTTACATTTTCATTTACTTCAAAGTATTTTTTGATTTACCTTTTTATTTCAACTCCTTTTTTTTAGAGTTTAGTACTTTTTTTCTGGTAACACCTTTATTGACATAATCCACATACCATACAATTCACACATTTTAATTTCAAAATTTAGTGGTTTATAGTTTATTTACAGAGTTTTGCAGCCACCGCTACAATCAATTTTGGAAAATTTTCTTTATCCCCATAAGAAACCTCATACCATTCAGCTATCATCTTATTATCCCACTACCCCCAACCTTAGGCAACCACCAACTACTTTTTTTTTTAACTTTTTATTAAGATTATGATAGTTTACAACCTTGTGAAATTTCAGTTGTACATTATTGTTAGTTATGTTGTAGGTGCACCACTTCCCCCTTTGTGCCCTCCCCCCACCGCCCTTTCCCCTGGTAACCACCAATCAATTCTCTTTGTCTCTATGTTTAACTTCCACCTATGAGTGGAGTCATACAGAATTCATCTTTCTCTATGTGGCTTATTTCACTTAACATAATACCTTCAAGGTCCATCCATGTTGCTGCGAATGGTACCATTTTATCATTTTTATGGCTGAGTAGTATTCCATTGTATATATATACCATATCTTCTTTATCCAATCATCAGTCGATGGGCATTTAGGTTGCTTCCACGTGTTGGCTATTGTAAATAATGCTGCAATGAACATAGGGGTGCATGAGACTTTTGGAATTGCTGATTTCAAGTTCTTTGGATAGATACCCAGTAGTGGGATGGCTGGGTCAAAAGGTATTTCTATTTTTAATTTTTTGAGAAATCTCCATACTGTTTTCCATAGTGGCTGCACCAGTTTGTATTCCCACCAACAGTGTATGAGGGTTCCTTTTTCTCCATAACCTCTCCAACGTTTGTCACTTTTTGTTTTGGATATTTTTGCCATTCTAACAGGTGTAAGGTGATATCTTAGTGTAGTTTTGATTTGCATTTCCCTGATGATTAGTGATGGTGAACATCTTTTCATGTGTCTATTGGCCATCCATATATCTTCTTTAGAGAAATGTGTGTTCATGTCCCCTGCCCATTTTTTGATCAGGTTGTTTGATTTTTTGTTGTTGAGCTGTGTGAGTTCTTTATATATTATGGAGATTAACCCTTTGTCAGATAAATAACTTGTAAATATTTTTTTCCCAATTAGTGGGTTGTTTTTTTGTTTCAATCCTGTTTTCCCTTGCCTTGAGGAAGCTCTTTAGTCTCATGAAGTCTCATTTGTTTATTGTTTCTATTGTTTCCCTCATCTGATGAGTTACCAACCACAAGCTTTTATTCTCCATAGATTTGACTATTCTGGACATTTCATATAAATGGAGTACTATAATATATGGTCTTTTGTGACTGGCTTTTTCATTTGGCATAATGTTTTCAAAGTTCACTCATACTGTAATTTGTAAAAGTACTTTATTCCTTTTTTTGTATGAGTGGTTGCTGTCGAATGATGTTGCATTTTATGGACATACTATATTTTGCTTACCCATTCATCATTTGATTGACATGTGAATTTTTCTACTTTTTTGGCTATTATGAATATTGACACCATGAATATTTATATACAAGTTTTTGTGTGCATTCATGTTTTCATTTCTGTTTGGCCTATATCTAGGAGAGGCATTGTGAGGTACATGACAATTCTATGTTTAACCTTTTGGGGAACTATCATACTATTTTCCCAAGTGGTTGTATCATTTGACATTCTCAACAGCAGTATATAAAGCACTCCAATTTCTTCATATTCCTCACCAACACTTGAGATTATCTAGATTATTTATTGTAGTCATCCTAGTGCTTGTGCAGAAATATTTTTTTGTGGTTTTAATTTGCATTTTCTGTTAGTATTAATGATATTTAACATCTTTTCATGTGCTTTGACCTTTTGTATATCTTCTTTGGTGAAATGTCTCTTCAAATTTTTTGCCAATTTTAAAGTTGGCTTATTTATCTTTTTGTATTTTTATACTTGTTTGCATTCTCAAGGTACTGTGGATACTAGATTCTTATTACATAGATGATTGGCAAATATTTCTCTCATTCTCTGAGCTGTCTTTTCATTCTCTTGACGTAGTCTTTTGAATGTCAAAGGTTTTAATTTTGATAAAGTCCAATTCATCTGCTCTTTTCTTTTGTCATTGGGCTGCATCTGTCATATCTAAGAAACCAATGACTAACTCAAGTTCACAAAGATTTACTCTGATGTTTTTCTCTAGGAGCTCTATAATGTTACTCCTTACATTTAGATTTATAATTTATTTGGCAATAATTTTGTTTATGGTGCAAGTTAGTGGTCCAAATTCATTCCTTTGAATGAGATCACCCAGTTGTTCCAGCACCATTTGTTGAAAAGACTATTCTCTCTCCAACAAATTGTCTTGGTATCCCTGGTGAAAATCAAATGAGCATAAATGTGAGGGTTCATTTTTTTACTTTCAATTCTACTTCTTGAAATACATGATATATCTATGAATTTATTCGCAGTCTTTTTTTCTCTATGTTTTAACTCTTTTGTTTGTATTCATAAGTCATTTGTATGAGATCTTCACTACACTTGCATCACTTCTTTAAGGCTTTTTATTCTGAATGGTTAATATTTACAAAGAAAGGTCGGGTGGTGCTTTCAAGGTACCATTCTCATTGTTTGTGATCACCTAGAAAAAGAAGAGTGAAGGCGGGCAGAAAAGAGAAAGAGTCTTTAAACTTTTTCTGTCCTTAAACTGTTCTTTGAATCACTACTTCCTTTGGCTCTTAACACCCCTCTTAAGAACTCAAAAGCTTCTCACAGTGATATAAGGGGAAGTGAACGAAGAGTTCACTTCAGAAACTTGTCTTCAATTGTGTTTCAATTTATAACTTTTTTGCAGTTTTAAAAATTAGGCTAATGTGTTTCAAAGATCTTGGTTTAATTTTTAAATATTTTCTTCAGAGCTTACATTGGGATCTTCTTTAGACAATTTTTTTTTAAATAAATTTAAGTTACGTCTAAGTGAAAAGTCTCCATCAGAGGGAGCTGTTTACCTGGGTGTTGTATGCCTGTCTCAGCCTATTGATAGTAATGCTATCAGTGAAAAAGCCTGGGGCATTCTTCCTGGCCCCCCATGGACATTTCCCTTCAGCACTGATGTTGCCACTGAACTGGCCTTTGTGGTTCTTATTAACATTGCAAGATGCACTTCAGGAATAGTCATCAGAAAATGTGAAAAGACAAGGTTTTTTTACTTTCTAGTTTAGGAGCGTGCACAGCATGCCTAGGACCACACAATGAGCCCCTGGGTAAAGAGAGAGAATTCATGGCCCTGGGATTCTGCAATTCACTCTTTATTAGAGACTTTAACACATAAGAGTAGGAATTAATGTGTAGGAAGGGAAAAATAAGCCATCAAGCAGTCAGTTGTCTAAGTCAAACAGAGATCTCTAAACCAGAGGAAATATTGGGATGGGATCATTTAACCCTTTATCTAGTCATGTAGATGGCAGTGTGTTTATTGGAAATAGCTGTGTTTGTAGTGGATGCCTCCACATCAGAAGCTTAATGTCAGGCACTTGCATTACAATAAAAATACCCAACTTTCAGTTGCCTACACTACACTAAATTATTACTAAAACATTAATTTCCAAATGAGAAGCTTTCCATTCTGTGATAGGGGCCTACCTAGACTACATAACTTTATTCTTTAATTTATAGACAGATTTGAGACATTTATTTTTCACACTGTAGTAGTTTTGATATAGACAAAAATTCTTATTTTTAAGGTGGCTGACATTTGTAAGAAAGCTTTCCCCTGAAGACCCAGTGTTCCCTTTTTGCTTTGTCATGAGTCAGCTCTTATACAACATAATTTATATTTGAATATTTTTTGTCTATAGTCAGACTTTCTTTGATATGGGACATGTAGGTTGGTACAAGGATGCCCCTGAAGAGAACCAAACGTATTTTTTTTAATATCACAAGCACTTGTGGTGTTTTCTAGGGGGGTGTCTAACCTCAACACACATAATTAATAATATTGTCTTAACTTTGGACATTTTTTTTAAAATGGTGCTGATAGAGGCTGTAAATGGCAGATACTCATTTTTTTCAGTTCTCCTTGTTCCTTGGTTAGCACGTGGCATAGACACATGACTGAAGATGCATAAAGGGAAGTCATCTGTTGGTTTCTAGAGAAGATACCCTTCATAATATAAAGAGAGAGATATGTGAGAGGAGTTCTTTTGCCTGTTGTCCTGCTTTTTATTTTGGATGTAGTTGTGTTTAGATGTGATTCTCAGATGTACTATAACCATTTTATGACTCTGAGGTAACAAGTCTAAGGACTAAGGTAAATAATCTGAGGAGAGTGAAATAGAAGAGTCTGGGTCCTTGAGAGCATTTAGTTGCTGAACCAACCCTAGGATACTCTAGGTTTAGTTGCTAAATCAACCCTAGGAAATTCTAAGATTACCCCCTAGTCTTTACCAATGCTGACCCAAGCTGATGGAGTTGCTCAGAGTCCAGGCTGCTGTGTCTCCTTAGAGACTCACTTTAGATTTAAGGACACATATAAGCTAAATGTCATGTGATGTAAAAAGATATTCAATGCAAATAGTAACCAACCAAAAATAGAGGTGGCTATACTTATATCAGAAAAATATACTTTAAGTTAAAAACCTTCAAAGAAAGACAAAAAGGACACATGATAGTAATAAAGGTATTAATTCAACAGAAACATACAACAAGTATAAATATATGCACATCCAACATCAGAGCCCCTATACATATCGACAGATCTGAAGGAAGAAACTGACAGCAATACAATAATAGCAGGTGACTTTGATACCCCACTTTCAAAAATGTAGGTAAAATCCTTACAGAAAATCAATGAAAAACTGTTGACTTAAAAACACTAGGGACAAAATGAACCTAACAGACGTGTGCAGAACTTCCCACTTAACAGCAAATGGATATAAATTCTTTTCAAGTACACATGGAACATTCGCCAAAATAGATCACATTTTAGGATATGAAACAAGTTCTATCACACTTAAGAAGCTAGAAACCCTTCCTACTATATTTTATGACATTAAGAGAATGACACTAGAAATCAATAATAGTAAGAAAATGAGAAAATTCACAAATATGTGGAAAGTAAACAATATACTCCTAAACAGTTATTGGGTCAAAAAAGAAATCAAAAGAGCATTTAAAAGTATCTTGAGATAAACAAAAAGGAAAATACAATATCCCAAAACTTAAGAGATGAAGTACAGCATTTCTAAGACGAAAGTTTATAGTGATAAAACCCTACCTTAAAAAAAAAGAAAGATCTCAAATACACAACCGGGCTTTACACCTGAAGGAACCAAAAGAATAAACTAAGGTCAAAGATAACATAAGAATGGAAATAATAAAGATTGGAGCAGAAATAAAACAAATAGACAATAGAAAAAACAACAAAACTAAAAATTGTTTTTCTGGGTAAAAAAAGGACAAGTGTTTAGCTAGACTAAGAAAAAGAAAAAAGTAGATGACTCCAATAAATAAAATCAGCAATGAAAGAGGGGACATTACAAAAGATGACTCAGAAATAAGAAAGATCATGAGACTATTATGAACATTATATGCCAGCAAATTGTATAACCTAGAACAAATGGATCAGTTCCTAGAAACATACAATCTGCGAAAATTGAACTAAGAAATAGAAACCTGAAAAGAACAATAACAAACAAACAGCTTGAATCCTTAATCTAAAACCTCCCGATACAGGAAATCCCAGGCTTCATGTGTAATACTATCAAATATTCAAAGAAGAATTAATAGCAATTCATCTTAAACTCTTCCAAAACATAGGAAAGAAGGGAACGCTTCTAACCATATTTTATGAGGCCAGTGTCATCCTGATACCAAAACCAGACAGAAACACCACGAGAAAAGAAAACTACAGGCCAATATCTTGATGAATATAGATACGAAAATTCTCAACAAAATACTAGCAAACTGAATCCAACAGTACATTAAAAGAATCATACACCATGATTGAATAGGATTTATCCCTGGGATGCAAGAATGGTTCAACAGAAGCAAATCAATAAATGTGATACATCATATTAATAGAATGAAAGATAAAATCAGTTTATGATCTCACTATATGCGTAAAAAACAACTTAATAAAAATCATTAACTTTCCATGATAAAAACAGTCAACAGATTGTATGTAGCAGGAATCTACCTTGACATAACAAAATCCATGTGGGAAAAGTCCACAGCTAACATCATACTCAGTGGTGAAAAACTGAAAGCCTTTTCTCTAAGATCAGGAACATGGCAAGGCTGCTCATTCTCACCACTTCTATTCAACATAGTACTAGATATCCTAGCCAGAGAAATTAGGCAAGAAAAAGATATATAAGTTATCCAAATAGGAGAGAAAGAAGCAAAATTATCTGTATCTGCAGCTGAAATTATCTGAAAACCCTAAAGATACCACAAAACTGTTAGAACTGATAAATGAATTCCAGGAAGTGGCAGGATACAAAATCAACATTCAAAAATCAGTCACCTCTGTACATAGACAATGGAACATCTGAAAAATAAATTTAAAAAAATTCCATTTACAATAGCAACAAACAAAAATAAAATAGGAATAAACTCAACCAAAAAGGAGAAAGACTTGTACACTGAAAGTTACAAAGCATCAGTGAAGGAATTGAAGACAGACAAATGGAAACACATTTTATATTCATGGAATAGAAGAAGTAATATTGCTTAAAATGTCCATATTATACAAAATGATCTGTGGATTCAATCAATTCCTATGAAAATCAAAAACACAACAACATTTTTATATAAATAGAAAAACACTACACTAAAATCCACATGGGACCACATAAGGTCTCAAATAGTCAAAGTAATCTGGAGCAATAAGAACACAGCTGGATGTGTCACACTTCCTGTTTTCAAAATATATTACAAGGATCTCGTCAAGATGGTGGTGTGAGCAAACATTGAACTCATCTCCTCCCATGAACACAACCAGGTTACAACACTTTTTGCAACAATTACCCCAGTTTGAAAACTGAAAACTGGATAAAAAGAACCCCCACAACAAGGGATAGTCCTGACGAAGACAGAAGAGGCAGTAATTCCAACTGGAGAGGAAAAAAGCCACCTTTGGCAGCAGCGGATCTTCTCAGTTGGCCAAGCAGGAGCCACCCTAAGGTATGCAGACCTTCCTGGAGGAGTAAGGTCCAGAGTGGGGGCAATAATGCTATAAGCATACTTCAGGCTCAGCCCAACTGAGACTGGGGTCTTACTGTCTGGCTTTGCAGGCTATTAACTGCAGAGAGGATACCCCAGAAAAGCTATTGGCTGAAAGCCAAAAAGACCAAGGTCTTAAAGGGTCCATGCACAAACTCACTCATTGCAGCAACCTAAAATCACCAGAGGGAAGGCTGACAGTCCTTTGGTGAAATGAGACTCACCTGGTGGGCTCTGGGGGCATCTTGGTGAGAGGAGGGACTTCTCCAGAGACTTTGACATTGGTGGGGGCCATTGTTCTGAGCTGGTCCAGACACATACCCAGTGGGTGCCATTGAGTTTCATCCCTTGGCCTGGTTAGCCCAGGGGTCTGCTACACTCACTAAAGCACAGATTTAATACAGTTCAGCCAGTGCAGGCAACCCACCCTAGGGAGCAGCCCCACCTAGCAGAAAGCCCTCAGGCTACTTTTCAGCCTGCATTGAAAGGGTGCCTTGATCCTCTACAGGCAGGCAAGGGTGTCTGCCTCTGTGGGGCAGGGCCTGCGTGAGGACCAGGTGAACTGTGGGGGGCATTGGTGGATAGGTGGTGGCCTCTGCAGTGTGATGTTGGGGTATGCTCCAGGGGGTTGAGAAGTGTACGTGGACCAGGACTGTGTTGATGGTGTTTGTGGTCCTGTGGGGAGTGAGGCTTATCAGAAGACCTGTGCTTCACAAATAGCCATAAAAAGGATCAGCCCCACCTTCCAAAGCCTGAAACAATTGAGTGCCCCCAGGCCAAGGGTCAGCCCCACTCAGCTGCACTCCTAAGAGAACTGACAACAGCCTTGTAGGACTGAGGCCTATTACACTGGTAAGCCCCTGAGCCTAGCAACCAGCCACACTGGGTATCAACCCAATTCAGAGGAAAACTGCAATAGGAGTGTGCTGATAGACTTTGTAGCCAACAGTGCTGAGGCTCCCCAAACTGGATTTACAAACAGCTGGCCAGGGAATTAAAGATTAGACTCCCTGGGTAGCTGCAGTGGGAGCAACCCTGTCACAGCAGGGCACAAGTAGCCCACAAAGGGGTCACTCCTGGTTCTTATGGACTAGTGACAAGAGGGAAGCATACTGCTGGGCCTCATAAGGTATCTCAAACATAAGGCCACTTCTCCAAGATCAGGAGACATAGCCAACTCACCTAATACATAGAAATGAGCACAGAGAAAGAGGCATAATGAGGAGATAAAGGAATACTTTCCAAGCAAGGGAACAGTACAAAACCCCAGAAAAAGGACTAAATGAAACAAAAACTAGTGACCTACTCAACATAGACTTCAAACAAAATATCATGAGGGTGCTCAGAGATATGGGGAGAAGAATGGATGAACACAGTGAGCACATCAGCAAAGAACTGGAAGATATAACAAAACAATCAGAAATGAAGAATACAATACTCGAAATGAGAAATTCACTAGAGGGACTCAATAGCAGAGTAGAGGAAGCAGAAGAACAGATCAGCAAGCTAGGCGAAAGACTAGAGGAACTCACCTAAGCAGAACAGAAAAGAGAAAAAGAATTAGACAGAATGAGAACAGTCTAAGGGAACTCTGGGACAATATCAAGCATGCTAACATTCTGACTATAGGTGTCCCAGAAGGAGAAAAGAGAGACAAAGGGGCATAAAATTTATTTGTTGAAATAATAGATGAAAATTTTCCTAAGCTGAGGAAGGAAACATGCATCCAAATTCAGGAAGCACAGAGAGCTCCAAACAAGATAAGCCCTAAGAGGTCCACACCAAGACATATTATAATCAAAATGTCTAAAATTAAAGACAAAGAGAGAGTCCTAAAAGCAGCAAGAGAAAGGCCACAAGTGACATATAAAGGGAAGCCAATCAGGCTATCAGCAGACTTCTTAGCTGAGACCCTAAAGGCGAGAAGAGAATGGCCCAACATATTTAAAGTGCTACAAGGAAAACCCTACAGCCAAGAATACTTTAAAGAGCTTCCCACACAGGCAAAAATTAAGAACTTTATCACTAAGAAACTAGTTCTGCAAGAAATGCTAAAGGGACTTATTAAGTGGGAAAGCAATGACACAAATAGAGATAAAAATAAATATCAAAAAAACAAAACAACAACAAAAAACCAGGCAATAAAATCACTTTTAAGTCAAAGTGAAAATATAGTAAAGGCAACAGATCAACTACCTGTGAAGATAAGATGAGGGTTAAAAGACAAAGGTACTAAAATCACCTATTTCAAGGATAAGAGGGTAATGGATAGACACACATTAAACAAGAGACAATAGATTATTTGAAAAACATATAACGTGGGAGGAGGGGAGCGAAAAAATAGAGCTTTTAGAAATAGGTGAAGCTAAAGAGTCTATCAGCTCAATATACACTGTTATATGCATAGCATATTAAGTAGGATCCTCATGGTAATCACAAATCAGAAACCTATAACAAGCAAGAAAAAAAGTAAGACAAAAGAAATCAAACATATTACTAAAGATAGCCATCAAACCACAAGGGAAGAGAGCAAGAGAAAAAGAAAGGAACAGAGAAGAATGATTAAAACACGCAGAAAAAAAAGTGACAAAGGCAATAAATACATACTTATCAATAGCTACTTTAAATGTCAATGGACTAAATGCTCCAATTGAATACCATAGTGTGGTCAATTGGATTAAAAAACAAGACCCATGTATATGCTGCATACAAGAGACACAGTTCAGACCTACAGACACTCACAAACTGAAAGTGAAAGGATGGAAAAAGATACTCCATGCAAATGTCAAAGAAAAGAAAGCAAGGGTAGCAATACTTATATCAGACAAAATAGACTTTAAATAAAAAACTGTAACAAGAGACAAAGACGGGCACTACATAATGATAATGGGAACAATCTAACAAGAAAATATAACACTTGAAAATATCTATGCATCCAACATAGGTGCACCTAAATATATAAGGCAATTATTAACAGACATAATAGGAGAAATAGACAGTAACACAATAGGGGACTTTAACACTCCACTTACACCAATGGATAGATCATCCAAACAGAAGATCAATAAGGAAACACTCACCTTAAAGGACACATTAGACCAGATGGAATTAGTGGATATATACAGAACATTCCATCCAAAAACCACAGAATACACATTCTTTTCAAATGCCCATGGAACATTCTCCAGGATTGATCACATATTAGGCCACAAAACAAGTCTCAATAAATTTAAGAAGATTGAAATAATACCATGCATGTTTTCTGACCACAAAGGTATGAAACTGGAAATCATCTACAGAAAGAAAACCAGAATAGCCACAAAAATGTGGAGATTGAAGAAAATGCTACTGAACAATGATTGGGTCAATGAAGAAATCAAAGAAGAAATAAAAAAATTCCTGGAGACAAATGAAAATGAAAACACAACATGCCAAAATCTGTGGGATACAGCAAAAGCGGTTCTACGAGGGAAGTTTATAGCAATTCAGGCCTACCTCAACAAAGAAGAAAAATCCCAAATAGACAATCTAAAAGTGCACCTAAAGGTACTGGGAAAAGAACAACAAACAAAGCCCAAAATCAGCAGAAGGAAGGAAATAATAGAAACCATAGCAGAAATGAATGAAATAGAGACTAAAAAACAAGAGAAAAAGTTCATAAAACCAAGAGCTGGTTCTCTGAAAAGATAAACAAAATTGACAAACCCTTAGTTAGACTCACCAAAAAAAAAGAGAGAGGCCTCAAATAAAATCAGAAATGGAAGAGGAGAGATTACAATGGACACCTCAGAAATACAAAGGATAATAAGAGAATGCTATGAAAAGCTATACACCAACAAATTGGATAATCTAGAAGAAATGGATAAATTCTTAGAAACATAGAACCTTCCAAAACTGGACCAAGAAGAAGTAGAAAATTTGAATAGACCAATCACCAGTAAGGAGATCGAAACAGGAATCAAAAATCTCCCAATAAATAAAAGTCCAGGACCAGATGGCTTCCAAGGTGAATTCTACCAAACATTCAAAGAAGACTTAATACCTATCCTTCTCAAACCCTTCCAAAAAATTGAAGAGGAGGGGAGGCTTCCTAAGTCATTCTACAAAGCCAACATTATTCTGATACCAAAACCAGACAAGGACAACACAAAAGAAGAAAATTACAGGCAAAAATCCTCAACAAAACACTAGCAAATCAAATACAACAATACATTAAAAGGATCATACATCTTGATCAAGTGGGTTTCGTTCCAGGGATGCAGGGTTGGTTCAACATTCACAGATATATCCATGTGATACAGCACATTAACAAAATGAAGAATAAAAATCACATGATCATCTCCATAGATGTAGAGAAAGCTTTTGACAAGATACACCATCCATTTATGATAAAAACTAAATAAAATGGGTATAGAAGGAAAATACCTCAACATTATAAAGTCCATATATGACAAACCCACAGCAAATATCATTCTCAATGGAGAAAAACTGAAAGATATCCCTCTAAGAACAGGAACCAGACAAGGATGCCCACTGTCACTACTATTATTTAACATAGTATTGGAAGTCCTAGCCAAAGCAATCAGGCAAGAAAAAGAAATAAAAGGGATCCACAATGGAAAAGAAGAAGTGAAACTGTCACTCTTTGCAGACTACATGATTTCATATCTAGAAAACCCTAAAGATTCCACTAAAAAACTTTTAGAAACAATAAAGAAATACAGTCAAGTCCCGGGATACCAAATCAACGTACAAAAATCGGTTGCGTTTCTATACACTAACAACAAAGTAACAGAAAGAGAATTTAAGAATACAGTCCCATTTACAATTGGAATAAAAACAATAAAATACCAGGAATAATCTTAACCAAAGAGGTGAAATATCTGTACACTGAAAATTGTAAAACATTGTTGAAAGAAATTGAAGGTGACACAAAGAAGTGGAAAGATATTCCGTGTTCTTCGATTGGAAGAATTAACATCGTTAAAATGTCCATACTTCCTAAAGCAATGTACAGATTCAACACAATCCCTATCAAAGTTCCCACAACATTTTTCACAGAAATAGAACAAAGAATCCTAAAATTTATATGGAACAACAAAAGACCCCAAATAGCCAAAGGATTCCTGAGAAAAAAGAACAAAGCTGGAGGTATCACACTCCCTGATTTCAAAATATACTACAAAGCCATAGTAACCAAAACAGCATGGTACTGGCACAAAAACAGACACACAGATAAATGGAATAGAATTGAGAGTCCAGAAGCAAACTCACACCTGTATGGACAGCTAATATTCGACAAGGGAGCCAAGAGCATACGATGGAGAAAGGAGAGTCTCTTCAATAAATGGTGTTGGGAAAACTGGACAGCCACAGGCAAAAGAATGAAAGTAGACCATTCCCTTACACCATGCACAAAAATCAACTCCAAATGGATTAAAGACTTGAATGTAAGACTCAAAGCCATGAAACTTCTAGAAGAAAACATAGGCAGTACTCTCTTTGACGTCGGTTGGAGCAGCATATTTTCAAGTCACATGTCTGACGGGGCAAGGGAAACAAAAGATAAAATGAACAAATGGGACTACATCAAACTAAAAGCTTCTGCACAGCAAAGGAAACCATCAACAAAATGAAAAGACAACCTAACAATTGGGAGAAGATATTTGCAAACCATATATCAGATAAGGGGTTAATATCCAAAATATACAAAGAACTAATACAACTCAACAACAAAAAAGCAGCAATCCAATTAGAAAATGGGCAAAAGTTCTGAACAGAGATTTCTCCAAAGAAGATATATGGGTGGCCAAGAGGCACATGAAAAGATGTTCGACATCATTAGCCATCAGGGAAATGCAAATCAAAACTACAATGAGGTATCACCTCACTCCAGTCAGAATGGCTATAATTAACAAGACAGGAAACAACAGATGTTGGAGGGGATGTGGAGAGAAGAGAACCCTCGTACACTGCTGGTGGGAGTGCAAACTGGTGCAAGCGCTATGGAAAGCAGTATGGAGTATCCTCAGAAAATTAAGGATAGATCTACCATATGATCCAGCTATCCCACAGCTGGGTATTTATCCAAAGAACTTGAAAACACAAAGGCATGAAGATACATACACCCCTATGTTCACTGCAGCATTATACACAATAGCCAAGACTTGGAAGCAACCTAGGTGCTCATCAAGGGGCTAATGGATAAAGAAGATGTGGTATTTATACACTATGGACTACTACTCAGCCATAAGAAATGATGAAATCCGGCTATTCGTGACAACATGGATGGACCTTGCTGAGAGGAATAAGTCAGAGGGAGAAAGTCAAATTCCATATGATTTCACTCATAAGTATAAGATAAAAACAATCACAAAAAAACACATAGCATTGGAGATTGGATGGGTAGTTACCATAGGAGAAGAGGGGGGAGGAGGGATGGCAAAAGGGGTGATTAGGCTCACATGTGAAGGGATGGACTATAATCAGTTTTCGGGTGGTGAACATGATGTAATCTACGCAGAATTCGAAATACATAATGATGTACATCTGAAAATAAATTAATTAATTAAAATAAATTTTAGAAAAACACAAAATATATTACAAACCAAGTACAATTAAAACAGCATAGAATTGGAATAAAACAGACACATAAACCAATGAAACATACCAGAGAGCCCAGAAATACACCCACCGGTCTGTGATCAACTGATATTCCACATGGGTGCCAAGAACACACAATGGGGAAGGGATAGCCTCTTCCATAAATGGTGTTGGAAAAACTGGATATTCACACGCAGAGGAATGAAATTTGACTCTCCTCTCATATCACACACAAAGAAAAAATTCAAAATGGATTAAAAATTTAAACATAAGACCGGAAACTGTAAAACACTTAGAAGGAAACATAGGGAAAATGTTTCCATGCTGTTCATTGGGGAGGCTATGTATGTGTGGCATTCCGTATACGGGAATTTATATACCTTCCTCTCCATTTTTTGGTAAATCTAAGACTGCACTAAAAATAGCATCTTAAATAAGGTTTCTTTGTGCTAGGTGAAGATTTTCTTAGGTATGACATCAAAAGCAAAAGCAACCGAAGCAAAAATAGACAAGTGGACTTGCATCAAAGTAAAAAGCTCCCGCACAGTAAAGGAAACAACCAGCAAAATGAAAAGGTAACTTACAGAATGGGAGAAAATATTTGCAAACCATATATCTGCTAAGAGGTTATATCCAAATTACATAAGGAACTCCTGAACTCAATACCAAAATCAACGGCAACAACCACAACAACAAACTATTAACTCATATAAAAAATGGACAAAGGAGCTGAATAGATATTTCTCCAAAGAAAACATACAAGTGGCCAATAGGTATATGAAAAGGTACTCAACATCACTAATCATCAGGGAAATGCAAATGAAAACCACAATGAACTATCACTTCACACCTGTCAGAAGGGCTATTATCAAAAGGGCAAAAAGATAACAAGTGTTGGTGTGGATGTGGACAAAGAAAATCCTTGTACAGTGTTAATTGGAATGTAAAATTGACATATCCACTATGGAAAAAAGTATATAAGTTCATCAAAAAATTAAAATAGAACTACTTAAGATGCAGCAATCTCACTGTATATTAATGTATATTAAAAGGGAAATAAAATCTGTTTCTCAAAAAGATTCTGCACTCCCATTTTCATTGAAGCATTATTCACAATAGCTAAGATATGGAAGCAAACTAAATGTCTTTTGATGGATGATTGGAAAGAAAATGTGGTGTATATATACAAAATGGAATATTATTCAGCCTTAAAAATAAAAAAGGATATCTTGGCAATTTTGGCAATGTGGATGAATGTGGAGGCATTATGCTAAGTGAAATAAGCCAGTCACAGGAAGACAAACAATGTATTATCTAAGTTATATGAGGAATCTAAAATAGTCAACCCAATAGAAGCAAAGAGTAGAATGGTGATCGTCAGAGTCTGGCAGGAGGGGGAAAAGATTGGTCAACTGGTACAAAACTTCCTTTATTCAAGATGAGTAAGTTCTGGAGATCTATTATATACCAATGTGACTATAATGAAAAATACTATATTGCATACTTGAAATTTGCTAAGAAGGTAGGCCTTAAATATTCCTACTATAAAAGAAAAAAATGAAGAATAAAATGTTAACTATGTGAGGTGATAATTATTTTAACTATCTTGATTGTGGCAATTATATCACGGTGTTTACTAATACCCAAAAATTAGGTCATGTACCTTAAATATATAAAATTTTTATTCATCGATTATACCTTGTAAAGTTGTGGAAGAAAAGAAGAATAACTTTGACTCAATTTCTTCTTTAGTTTTTAAGGAGTCTGAATCATAGTTTTGATACTTATACTTCTGTTATAAACTTTCAATTGTCCAGTGGGTAATAGAGAACCAGTAAAAGTTTTGAACTAATGAACGACAGATCTGTGCCTTCCAAGCTTATTCTAGAAGTAGTGTAGATGGGTAAATAAGAGGAAGTACGTGAAGAAGCTAGAAAAATAGGAGTCACTACAATTCAGTAGAAGAGTTAAGTTAAAACCTAAAAAGTATCTGGACATATTGGAGGCTGAGGCAAAAGGATGGAGGTCATTGTGATTGTAGACTTTAGCTTAGCATGTGAGAAATGTGGAAAATATTCTGAAGGTTTTTCAACCAAAGAATATAATTTTCAGAAATATTGAGTGCCTACTTTTTACTCTGTTGTACTTAGCAAGTAAATAAAACATAAATGTTTGTTTTTATAGAACTTCTAGTTTACTGAGGAATACAGGAATTCAGGGGAAAAAAGTCTGATAAGTATTATGGAGGATCTGGCAGAATTTATGAGAACATAAATAATGACAGCTGACATTAATTGACTATTTACTATGTGCTAGGCACTGTTCTACAACTTTTATTTATATTTCTTCATTCATTCATCAGAACAACCCAATGAAAGAGATGCTATTTTTACTATTCCTACATTACAAAGATGAACCAGAGGAAGAAGGATTAAGTAATTTGCTTAAGGTATTATAATTAGTTAAGAATGGAGGTAGGACTCATAGACACACTAACTCCACAGCCCTTATTCTTTTTTACAAGGAGAAGAGTTAAGAGATCTTACTTACTGAAATGTTATATATTAGGTCTCAGAAAAATAGTCAGGTAGAAACTTCCAGTAGATATTAAAAAGTTCAACTTCAGTAGGGAAATAAGACATTTCAAATTATTTCAGAGAAAGTCTAGGAGAGAGAATAGTTGAAGTGATAAGTTGCAATTCTTGAAAAATTTCAGACAAGAAATAAAGAATCCTGAAGGTGGAACCCTTGTAGAAAATTTTGCATTTAGGATATGAGAAGAAAGAGGAAAAGAAACAATTCAATAGATTTTCATCTAGAGATGAAGATGAGAAGAAGACAGGAATTTATATTTAGATCTGTCTTGAGTGATGTGTAATCCCTAGAGTGACAGGAAAACATGAATAAAGGATTGAGTCCCTAAGGAACTAAAGAGAGATCATAAAATAGGTTGTAAATACAATGGCCTTATTTCCCTTTTTCACAAAGAATCTATTCCCTGGGGAAGAGACTGAGGAAGCTTCTACTCTGTTTATAACCAACTGCATTCCATCATTAATCTCACATTCATTCATTTGCATTTTATCAAGTAACAAAGGTGATAATATTAAAACTTCATTTTTTTCTGCAGCTTCAGAAGTTTCAAAGTCATATTCAGAAATTATGTTCTGTAATTCAGAAAGATTTCCAGGGCATATAGGAAATTAAGCTTATTGCAGCATCCTCTTAGAATCAAAGTTACCAATCCCTCAAAGCCTGAAATTGCCCTTCCAGGACAGCAGGGGTAAACAAAGATGATAAGGAAACACTGAGTTTTTCTGGCCTAAGTATGATGAGTTTCTAAATTCCATTTATATGAATGTCCCTTTTGTTGTGAGATGGAATTCCAGAGATCTAAGATCTGCCACTTTCTTTCTCATTTTGTGCAATTCTGAGACTCAAGTGAAACTGGTTACTGCTTCATTTGTACATTTGTTTAGTTAAAAAAAAAAAACTATTTTACCTACTAAGTCCCTGACAATATGTGGCCATGTGATGTACGTGACAAACAAATAAGGCAATCTAAGAGTCTGATATAATGGTAGATTTTCAAATGCAAAATAATCGAGTTACATCCTACATGTGGATAGATTCTAAAATTGGTCTGATATGGTCACCATTACTTCTGAAAATTGATTGTTAACAAACGTCCAGGTTGGGTACAGACACAGTATTTTTCCCTAAGTCTGGCACAACTGGTTTGTCTCTTGAACATTGGGACATTTCACTGGATATTCATCTGAGCACCAGATAAAGTAGTCGGTTTACACGCAGAATTTGTCACATAAATATGTACCTATAGACAGTAGAATGTCACTCAGTGTGGGAAGACTTAAATTCTGAGACCGAGACTCCCATCTTCTCGGTGAGTGGGAGGGCTGGTGAAATCACCTGGGGTGTTTAAAGTCTTTCTGACATCAAGTTGAAAAGACTCACTTAGAAAACAGAGACATACGCAGAATTTTACTTCTGCTCTTAGGAGGAGTGTTGTGTTTCAGTTTTCTGTGCACTGTCACATCTGTCCCTCTATGTGTATCTCAGGGAAGAACTGTGAGGTACATGGAGAAGGGGGATCTTGGTTCTCATCACATAGATGATGCTTAGAGATGTTCATGGCTTGTTCCAAATCACAATTTATAAGTGGCAGAGCTGAGACTAGGACTTGAGTATTTTGATTCTAAACCTACTAGTGTTTTTAAAAAATTACTATTATGCAAAATTTACTATGTTAACCCCTGAACATCACCCCAGTGAAGTTAGAGCGCTGATTTGTACCACCTCATTACTGACACAAGGCGTAAAGTTCAACTCTCACTTTAGTGATAAAAGGAGCAGACCATTGATGTATGCAACATGTGGGGAAAACATTAATGGCCAATTTCAGAGATTAATTATTTCATGATTTCATTAACTGTCCTATAAAAGATTCAACTATAGAGATGTAGAACACGTTAGTGGTTGCCAGAAGACAGAGATGAAGGTGGGAGCCGATGGAGTGACTCTAAAGAGGTAATGTGAAGGAGTTCCTAAACAGTGGTGGAATAGTCCTGTATCCTAACAGTGGTGGTGGTTACGTGAATGTAGACAGAGTCGAACTGAATAGATCTACACACACACACAGACACACACACACACACAAACATATGCGATACAAACACTCAATGCACAGAAAACTACTGAAAGCTGAAAAATGTCTGTAGCCCTGAAGTCTAGTTAACATTATTGTACCAATGTCAACTTCCTGGTTTTGTTATTATACTACAGCCGTTGAAGATATCACCATGGTAGGAAGCTGGGTGGAGTTCAAGGGACTTGATACATTATTTTTACCATTTCTTGGGAATCTATAATCATTTCAAAATAAAATTTAGATGCTTTCTCACAAGCATAAGTAGAAATTAATACATATCTAGGAAATCTAAAGTCATGTTTTCTTGAAAAGAAATCCTATTAACAGCAATTTTTCTTACTGATTTGCTTTTAATCTGCTAAAAGCAAAGACATTGAGTCAGGACAACACAAAGTAAATTTTCAAGGAATAATGGACTGCTATACCAAATAACTTTTTATTACAACAATAAACTCTGAAACCAATTTTAAAAGTATCCTTTTGCTATATGTTTATAAAGTATGCACAAACAATGATAATTTAAAGGTACTCAAGATGTCAATAAAATGGCATAGTAAATAAACTTTACTGAAATGTTCATATATCCCTACTAAAACTTATATGTTACCTAGAATTATAATTAGTGAAATTTTCAATGATATTCATCGTTAGCATCTTTATAAGGGACAACAGAGGACCCCTTCTCCTATGCCCTGGGGAATGTAAAGTCCTTGATGGGAAATTAAGATTTACTGTCATGATTACGGTGTAAACACAGACACCAGTTTCTTACTTGCAGAATTTACCACCATGAGAAAGTCCAAGGGGAAAGCTTCACCTGGATTTCTATTCAGGTCAAAAAAATCATGACTTAAGCAAATGCCAAGTGCTCTATGACATGGTAACTGAGGCATAATGTCTGTGGTTTCCCTTTAAACTCTCAGTAAATTTATAACTACAAGTTTTGTCTACACCTCAGAGTGACTCCGGGAACACTCAGACTGTGAGATCAATGCTTTAACTTTTTTGCCAATAAAAGGAGAAAATGATTCTGTAACTACATTTGCTCATCTTTGATATCTCCAAAGCCAGTTCTTCCAGGACAGTGAAGGTGAAACTTGCAAAAAGTGTCAGCACTGAGTTCCTCAAAGGAAGGAGAGTGAGTTAATCAAGTTTTTATTTTTTTCTCACTCTCTCGGAAGCTGAAAAATGAGGAAATGTATTTATATTGAATAATAAGAAACTCAAATGTATGAAGCTTTGACTCTACTGGCTGCATTGCTCTCAACATACCTCTCTATGTTGGCTTCATCATCAGTCCAGTTGCAGGATAACTAAAGCAGTTCCAAGTGACAGATCCAGAAAATGCCAACATCGGAAAAACAGATTTATTTTTTCTAAAAAAAATTATTTAAATATACTATACATATAGAAAATTTTACATGCCATAATAAATATACAGCTTGATACATTTTCACAAAAATAACTAATTTACTCAGCACTCAAAATAAATATGTTTCTCTTTCATGCCCTCCTAGAAAACCAAGGAAAGCAAACTCACCCTCATGTCCAGCTGGAATGGAACAAAGGAAAATAATGTGTAGAAACACAGGAGTGTATGGTTAATTATAAATCTTAGGCTGCCAAGGCTCTCCTCAAATTACTGATCTCATGGAATCTTGTAGTAAAGCATCTGCAAACCCTATAAACTGTGAGAGACTTCCTTTTAGGAAGCAGAATATCTGTACGGTCTCTATCCTAGAGGAGTTCTCTCTTTCTTGATGGTCATCACAGGAGAGCTGAGTTATCTGGTAGGATATTGGAAACATGAGTAGGAACCAGGGAGTGAAGGATTAGGTGAAGGAGAAGGAGAGATACGGGATACATCCCCAATACAGAAGCTCATCAGCAGAGAGTCTTGTTCCTCAGTCACTCCATTCCTCTATCTTCTAGTAAAGATAGGAGCAGCTGTTTGTCACAAGCAGCTCACGCAACAAAAGACAGTGATTTACAGTCGTGCAATGCATAAAAAAGTTTCAATCAATGACAGAGTGCATGTACATCTTACAAGATTATTACTATGTAGACCAGGAGTGTAGTCAGCTATACCATCTAGATTTTTCTAAGTAGACTTGAGGATGTTTGTACAATGATAACATTGCCTAACGATGCATTTCTCAGAACGTATTTCCAACAGGAAGTGATTCATGACTAATTTTGAAGGGTGCGTGGTAGTACACTCAGAACCTGTGAAACAATGGAGCATTTATTCGATTTTGTGCCAGTCTGAGTCCCCTTCTCATAAATGAGAGTTTGTAAGAACACAGCTGGAGTCTCCATTAATGAAATTTTCTTCTGTTCCCATAGATTCCCAAAGTTGAGAATGCTGGCTAGACATGACTCCTTAGCAACTGACTTTTATTCTTGCTGGATTAACAGACCATCCAGAGCGCTAGAAAATCCATTTTAACCTGTATCTAATGATTTGCATTGTCAGTATGGCGGGCACCCTTGGCTTGATCACTTTATTGGTCTAAATTCTCACCTCCACAACCCCACATACTATTTTCTCTTCAACCGATCCTTCATTGATCCTTGTTACCCTTCTGTTTTTACCCACAAGATGCTGATGAACTTTGTATTAAAGAAGAATATCATATCCTACATCAAGTGCATATATCTCAGCTGTTTTTCTTTCTCATTTTTGTCATCTCTGAATGTTATATGTTGACCTCAGTGGCCTATGATCACTATGTGGTCATATGTAATCCATGTCATATAAGGTCACCATGCCCCATCAGGATTGTTTTTTGCTAACTTTTGCTGCATATGTGATGGGATTTGTGGTGCCACTGCCCACACAGGGTGATTGCTTGACTAACCTTCTGCAATGTCAATATCATCAATCATTACATGTGGGACATCCTTCCTCTCCTCTGACTTTCTTTTACCAGCACCTATGTCAATAAGATAGTATGCTCATTCTCAGAGGAATTAATATCGCTGCCCAATTTTACCACCCTAGTTTCTTATATCTTTATCCTCAATAACAGTGTCCATATCAAATCCACTCAAGGCAGTTCAAAACTTTCAGTACATGTAGCTCCAACATCTTACTCTTTCTCTTTTTAGGGGGTCACCAGCATTCATGTTTCTTAAATATTCATCTCCTGGATCTATGGACCTGAGAAAATTTTATTCTGTTCTTTTTTTGTAATAATGTCATAACCATCCTGAATCCCTTGCTCTACAGTTTGAGGAATAAGGTTATCACAGTTACACTGAGGAAAGCACTGTTTAAAATCCAGAGAAACATATTCAAATTCAGAGCAGCAATGATATAAAGTAATTCAATTTTTTATTTAATTTTATTGGTGTTTTTCAAGATTAGATTTGTCTATAACCATGTGGCTTCTGCAGACTGCATTATGTGTGGTATAATAGACTTGTCTTATCATTTACCTTAAAGATGATCTTGTCTCATTTTTAACCTTGGTATCTCTCACACCTCATACCTGTTTACTAAATAACCAGGATCATGTTTATAAAAGGAAAAAAAAAACATTTATGTTTTCCCCATCTTGTCTCCTGGGTTATTCCTAATATGGAGAAATAAGTTTTCATAAGTCACTGAAAGTTAAAATTACAACCTGTTCACCTAAACACAAAAGAGCCAAATACTATAGAAACATTCTCATTCTTATCAATATTATTGCTGATATAGGCAACAGGATTTAATGAAATGTCTTCATTGCAAACTGCATATCACTTAAAGTATAATCAGATCCTTCTGATCTTTTCCTTTTGTTCTATTTTTCTAACCAATTTTCTTTTTATATTCTGTCCTTTCTCGTTGTCTTTGAGAATTGCAAAATCTGTACCGTGTGCCACCTGTTTTTAAGAGCCTCTATCAGCCCAGTTCATTTAACGTTGAAGAGAATAAACATAACTCCACCTTTTATTGCCAAGGAGCATTAACAGAGTATGATTAAAGGCATAATACACATGTATCTTAGGATCTCAGTAGGTCGGGTAACTGGTCTATTATAAAATGTGCATTCATTACTATCTAAAATGACATCTAATATTTTGAAAAAGAGCATGTAGTCCTTACTGTAGAGTTTCCTATTTAGTGCTTAAAGGAAAATATTGCACATTAAGTTAGAAGAAACATGTTAAACATTGTGTTACTTATCTAATGAGGTTTATCATAAAAATGATGTATATTAATGATAAACTATATTTCTAGCAATATTTTGTGAGCGTCTTTAAATCTGTGTCTTTGTTCGTTTGGGTTGCTGTAACAAAATATCACAGCCTCGGTGGCTTATAGACAGCAGAAATTTATTTCTCACAGTCTTGAGAGTGGAAGTCCAAGATCAGGGTGTCAGCATGAATGGATGAAGGCCTTCTTCTGAGTCACACATCTCTCATTATAGGCTGACAAGGTCGAAGGGGTCAGTGATCTCTGCGGAGACTCTTTTATAAGGCACGAATCCCATTCACAAAGGTTCCATCTTCATGAATCCTAAAGGCCCCACCACCTAACATCATCACCTATGGGGTTTAGGATTCAAAATTTGACCTTAGCACCTTGTCTCATCAATAAGATAATAAGCATATTTAAAGAGGATGCTGTTTTCTGTGATTTCCTTATTTCTCAAATGCCTTTCCCATTTGCCTATTTAGAATGTCAGACATATTGGAAGGCGAGAAATTCTTGTTGAATAGTCTTATCTTGTTCAAATAACGATAGTAAATTTTATTGTGATAAGTAATAATTAACAAAATATAATAATAAATAACAAGAATAATAAATAAGTAAATAAATGATAAAGAACTTTGGAGTACAACTCAGTTTTTGAGGGATGGACTGTAGCAGCCATAGCTGTGCTGTTCAGCTCCCTTTCAAGAGAACCAGCTATGAGGAGCATCATTAATGAGAGTCTGTAGCTGATACTTCTTTGGATCCAACATTGTGTTCAAACAGAGACCATGCTTACTCTGAGATGTCCCCTGTTAATGGCTTAGCAGGGTTGTCATACAAGAGCTGGCCAATTTCTGTGTAACATGGGTTTCTTATGATATTGCATCTTTGCTTAGGAACTTCCTATCAATCTGACTAAGAATTTTTAGAACTGCACTGTGGTCCGGGCCTCTACTTCAGCAGTCAAAGTACAGGTCAGAGGGAACCTCCAAATTCTCCATTAACCCAAGCACATATCGCATAGAACTTCTCCTCTGAGATTCTAGAATTTCTGTAGCCTCTCCCTCTTTCTATTTGTTCCACCAGTCCTGGGAGTGGTAGCTATTTTCTGGAGTTTATTAGTCTTTATATTTTCAGGTGACAACATTTTGTTCTTTCCTTCTTGCAATATCTGTAGAACCAATTCTCTGTTTTAAATATCCTCCGTAGGAAGCACATAGTATGCCATTTCTTGCTATGATTAGACCTTGTCTGATATAGTAAACACATTTTAACTGATTTTGATGGACTGACTTGCCCACCTCACAAGACATAATCCTGTCAAATTTGCATATGTCAAATCTTGATGACAGTGATTAGTCATAAATAATTTGAATATAATCTTTCCCACCAAAATTATTTTTAACAAACTTTTTTGTCCCCCCTAGAGTTGCTGAATTGGTAAAATTAAATCTAGGGGTTCTGGTAGTCCTATTTTCATTATATGGGGAAAGCCCATTTGAAATTAAAACCTAGTAGAACTGACAAGGACAAAAACTGGGAAGGACGACACACTCCCATGAATGTTTGACCTTGTCTAGCCAAATAAGAAGCCATGTACATCATGACTGATCAGTTTCATGCAATTTTTCAGTTTAGGCTATTTTATCTAGGCAAGTTTGACTTGGATTCCTATCACTTACATTGAAAGAGTCACTTAAATAGAAAGAATCCTGAATGATGTACCCTGTACAAAACTGTGTCATAGAACATATGACGCAAGTCTGCATAGTGTAGTGATTAAATAAATCAATTTTGAATTCATACATACCTAAGTATGAATCTTACTCTGACAGTAGCTGTTTTCACTTTGCATCCACCAATTAATCCCTCTCACTTTTAGGGTTTTTATATATGAAACAAAGATTTAGAGGGTAGTTGTAAGGACAGCCTGAGGGAATGTGTACAAAGAATTTATCACTGTGATTAGCTAACAAGTAATAGTGGTATAAATCTTAGTTTCTTTGGTTCTCTCTCTAATTACACTGAGAAATCATAGGGGCACTGCCTATATCTCATTCTGTGAGTGTTCACTGCGTCTTGTAGTCTAAAGGCTCAATAAATTGTTCATTGGATAAAATGAATCAGTAAAATCTCTAAAATAAAGAGATAATCTATTGATGGAGTCTTAGGCCTCATCCACCATGTACTCTGACTAGAAAAAAATTACTCAAGACCTGGAGCTTTTACTGCCAGGCTCCAGGTTCCAGTTGATTTAGTGTGTTCCTTGGTGTCATCCTAGAAATAAAGCAGAGAATTCTAGTTAAAAAAGAAAAACTTAATGTAGGCAACTTGTCTCTATTTCATTCTGAAACTCACTAATATGATAGAAAAAAGATTAAAAAATGGCATTACTCATAAGGACAGAAAGAAGAAAAAAACAAACACATAGTCACAAACAACCATGAAATTTTGGCAGCTAGAAAGTAGATAAATGAGCAATATTTGAAATGGCAAGATACTGGCCCTAATATCAGTTCCCCTACATTGAAACTGGGATATATGGAGTCAAAACCAAGAGCACTCATCTCCTTGCCCTGCTTCTTTAGTTACACTCATATGTAAATACGTATTTCTTTAACCTTTGACTTCCGGAGGTTTATAACCAAATAGAAGTTTCAAATTATTAAAGCCCGGTGGCTTCATGCTGGGCTTACACTAAATTTTTGGCTTATCACAGGACCTTACAGTTTATTACAGGAAAACTGATGTCCATAGAATATAAAAAAACTTAAATTTCCAAGGCCCCCAACTCCTCAGCTTCCTGAAGCTGGAGTCCACCATCTACCACAAAGGTAGACAGCCAAGGACATCCACATGCAGAATACCCTATTTCCTCCTCCTCATTCCTTCAAGCAGCCTTACAAGGCCAAACACAAGCTGGTGGGAAAATTGCTGAGCAGCAAGGGCACATGCCCCCTCCCCTACTTAAAACCTCAAATAAAAACCCTTACTTATAACTTTTCATGGAGTTTAGGATTACAGCGTTAGCTACCCATTTTCCTTGCTCAGTACTTCACAATAAAATGCCTGCTTTCTTCCGCTACACCTGATATCAGAATTGGCTTGCTGCACAATGGGTGAGCAAGCTCACTTCAGGTTCAATATCAGGCATACTCATAATATCTGACATTAGCATGGAACTGTGGAAGCCAAGCAGACAACTGGTTATAACATAGTATCTCAAATATACCATGAATTTTGTGGTAACAAGCATCCTTAGAAGACATCATGAAGGTGAAGACGGAACAAATGGAATCCTTAAAAATCTGTTTAAGAAGTAATTGGATCTTCAGATCTCCTCTACCTCTCCATGCAGCCAGATGACTGCCTCCATTATCATCCAATAAAAGACTAGAGATTTACCCATAAAGAAAGTAAAACAGAGTCTCTTAATTTGGAGACTGTATGCGCATTTGAGGGAGAGTTTTACCATCCTGAAAACAAGGTGAGAAAGTAGAAGTTTTCACCTAATGAATGTTGACATCCTTAACCTTCTTCCTCTTCTCAGTTCAGAGAATGTTGAAAGATAGGATTATATCCTGAAGGAACATTGCAATATTCTTTTTTGGGGTATTCAAATAAGCACATGATAAAAGACCTATTCATATTACCAATAAGAGTTGCTCATTGAAATAGGATGTTATATATGAAGCCCACAGTTGGCAAGCACTAAGCCCTCACTTAGAGATGCTAGTTAGCTTTTTAGAAACTCACTCCTAAATGTCAATACATGGACAAGTATGCTGAGACACTTACAAAGAAACTCTAACACAAAATATACAGCGTGAACAAACAGAAATAATTTGAAGGAAAGAGACAATTCAGAAGAAGAAAACTTCAGAAAACATTATAACAGAACAAAATGTACCCTTGAATATTAGAAGTTACAGCAAAAAGAAAAAAAAATTACAGAAGTCCTGGAAGAACAGGTTTAAATTATCCCCCAGAAAGTAGAGTAAAAGGATGGAAGATAGAAGAGAAAATGCAGCACAAAAGAGGGAATTCAGCACCTGAATAATAAAAGTTCCAGAAAGAGGACAGAAAGTGCAATGAGCATGAAATAATAATGTATATAATTTAAGAAATATTTTGTAGAACCGAAGGACTTGATTTTCATGAGTGGACTGAATTAATGCTCTTCTTAATCTGTAATCAGACATATATCAAGATACAATATTGTGAATGTTCAGAACAATGGAACCAAATATAAGATATTAAAAGATTCCAGAATGCAGGGAAAGTAACAAGTTTTCATAAAAAATTATGAAGATTCAGGGAGGTACTGAGCTTCTAAAGATTGGATAATTGCCACCAAAGTTTTGAGGGAAAGTGACTTATAAGTCAGTTGTTTATTCCAATTCTAATGGCTGATATATAAGAAGATAAAATAATGCATGCAAGACATGCAAGATCAGTAAAATTTGCATTACATGGATCTTTTTAAAGAAAGCAAGGTAGTATGTCTTGTATCAAATTGAATAAGAAAACCATCAAATAGGGGGATATGTCATTAAGGAAAAAGAGGATCCAGCACATGATAGAGACAAGGGAATCTCTACTACCATCATAAAGGTAGCGAGTTATCTGAGAGGCATTTATAGCAGAATTCCAGGCTATACATATAGATGAATAATCTCAAATGTGGATGATTGTACCACCCAGGGTATGCATGACAATGTCTGGAGAACATTTTGATTTTCACAACTAGTGAAGGGGGGCTACTACTGGAATCTAATGAATGGAGGCCAGGGATGCTCCGTATCCTGTAATACACGAGACAACCCCACAACATAGGATTATCTAGTCCAAACTCAGTGTAACTTAAGAGGCCCATCCCCACTCTCTTAACCATTTTGTGACATCTATTTATGGAGATAAAATCCACAAGCATAGACAGTGCTAAAAACTATGATTTAGTATTTTACTAATGCAACCCCAGAGGCTGTAGGAAAGTATTAGAAATGGCAAGTGATAAAACCCCAGGCCTTCCTCTTTTAAAACCGTGCATAGACTTCAGGGGATGATGAAGAAAGTGAACAGGGTGAGCACTCATTCCTCTGCAGTAGGGATTAGGAATTCCTGTTGTGAAATTATAAATTGAGTAGAACATTGAGTCTTGAAGGAGCCAATGTTGGGTCTATGACACAGGATATAAACACAGGCTCAGTAATTTCCACCCTCAGTGGGCTCATTTAACTTGTAAGGAAATCATGAGGGAGACAATAATTTTCTGGGTTCTATTCAATTTTCCCAGAACTATAGGGTATGGAATAGATTCTCATTGGAGTTAACTGATTGCTGTGGAGATCATATAAGCTTGTTTGCCTCCTTCAAAATGAAGAGGACTTTCAGGGCAAATTCTCAAGTAGAAATCATGCACTGCTTCCCAGAATACCTCTTTTAACATGTCAAAGACTGATCAGACTTCTGATGTATATGGTCTCCTTCATTGTCTTTAATGCCCTCAGGACTGTAGGGTAAGTCCTGTAGGGGACTTAAGATCCCACAGCAGTGAGGACTCCAGGAAAAGGAAGGTGAGGGTAGAATAACCTTTGTCTTGCTAATTTCCTTTCAAACCCCAACTGCCTAAATCAAGGTTCTGGGGAACACCATCTATTTATTTCTCTTTTCAGTCTCTTAATGGAGACTGAGGAGAAAGGCGGAAATGATGTGTAAAGACATTGGCAGTCTTTCACTTTCTTTCTAGACAAAAACAAACAACATAAGAGGTGATATAGAAGGAAATGAGGAATCATTAGGAAGTCTTACTCCTTACATGCCTTGCTGTACAACCCCGAGCCTGTAAATCAACAGATCCAGCTCTTCCTTTGGAGACAAAGAGTGAGAGTCACCTTCTACGCCTGTGCCTACAGATCATACCTGTGAAGTGAATGGCTGTGGAAAATGACTCCTTTGTGACTGAGTTTATCCTAATGGGTTTCAAAGACCAACCTGAACTCCAGCTGCCCTTGTTTTTTCTGTTTCTGGTGAACTATGTGGTCACAGTGGTGGGTAATTGGAGCTTAATTAATCTAATATGTCTGAATTCACACCTTCATACCCCCATGTACTTTTTCCTCTTCAATCTATCCCTTATTGATATCTGTTATTCATCTGTGTTTACACCCAAAATGCTAACTGGTTTTATTTCAGAGAGTAACTTCATCTCCTTTAAAGGATGCATGACTCAGCTATTTTTCTTCTGCTTTTTTGTCAATGCTGAGTGCTATGTGTTGACAGCCATGGCCTATGATCGCTATGTGGCCATCTGTAAACCCCTGCTGTACATGGCCACCATGTCCCCTCAGATGTGTTCTATGCTGATGTCTGGCTCATACGTGATGGGGTTTGCTGGTGCCATGGTGCACACAGGGTGTATGATGAGGCTGATCTTTTGTGATTCCAACATCATCAACCGTTACATGTGTGACATCTTCCCTCTCCTCCAACTGTCCTGTAGCAGCACATATGTCAATGAGCTTGTGATGTCTGGTATTGTGGGTACAATTGTTGTAGTATCTGGCCTCATTATCTTTATTTCTTATGTTTTGATTATTTTCAACATCCTTCACATCTCATCAACTAAAGGTTGGTTCAAAGCCTTCAGCACCTGTGGCTCCCACATAATAACGGTCAGTTTATTCTATGTATGTGGGTTGCTCACTCATGTCAAATCATCACCTGCTGGGTCTGTGGCCCAGGGAAAAGTTTTCTCAGTGTTTTGCACCAATGTGGTGCCCATGCTGAACCCTCTCATTTATAGCCTCAGGAACAAGGATGTCAAACTTGCTATGAAGGAAACTCTGAAGAGAATTATAAACTGAGCGGAACCATCTTTTCCTCCTTTTCTGTGTTTTTTTCCTTTTCTTCCTCTGCCTCAAATTCTTCCTTTTGTTTTGTTTTTTTTTCATTCTCTTCAGCTTCAAAGTTTTCTTGGTAAGATTTCTGCTCTAATATCTTTGCTTCTCTTGCCACATAATGTAGCTCTGTGGGCTTATTCTTGGATCCAAGAGCCATCCTCAGTGTTTAGTTGACTCTACCCCAGTTGGAGACAATGAGCTTATAAGCTTTCCTATCTACAGATAACACTACCTACTATTTTTTTTTTTTGGTAGTATGTAAGCCATGGTAAGCCATGAGTGGCATGCTGTCTGACCATTTAATTTCTTTCTTGCTTTTTTTGAAAGAATTACATAGATTCCTTTCCTGTTTCAAGGATTTTATTACTTGTAATTGCATTAAAACAGAGAAGGAATAACAAAACTGAGGACATGGTAGAGCTATAAAAAAAATTCCTGAATATTTCAGTGTTAATTTTTAATTTTTTTAAAGATTGGCACCTGAGCTAACAACTGTTGCCAGTCTTCCTTTTTTTCTTTTCTGCTTTTTCTCCCTTAATCCCCCACCAATGCATAGTTGTATATTTTAGTTGTGGTTCCTTCTTTTTATGGCATTCAGTGTTATTTCTAGCAGTGCTTCCTGTTTTGGATTTTCCATCTCACATATGTAAAGGAATTGAATACCTTGTTGAACCAAGGGTTTTTCTTTTATTCTTGAGGATGCTTGAGAATGAATGAGCTGCATTATTCTGCCCACCTTTCCCAATTCCCTCCAATAATGATTGCCTCTATTTATTGCATTGATCTATTGATATTTTGTCATGAATAGAATTGAAATTGTCACCAACTTGTCTTTGTATCTGTGGATTGTGATTGTGATTAAAAGTTACACAATAATATTCTTGGCTACAGAATAGAGTCCCACATGTAATGTCAAGATTCTTTGTTTTCCTAACTCTGTCATAAGGGTTCCCCTTTGCAGAGGGAGATCTGTTTTCCAGCCTCCAAACTTCAAAAGTATATGGCAGAAACTTTGTCGTATTGGTATTATTCTTTCAATATGTGAATATGACTTCTCCCTTTTGTCTCTTAGAATAAAGATTAAACATGTGGTCCATACAGTGTCCCACAATTTTTACAAATTGTATTAAAAGATAATTTTCCTTATTGTGTTCTTTAGATAAGGAAATAATTAAGTGACTTGCTCAAGATCACACAGCTAATGATGCAGAGCCCAGTTTTTCAAACTGCTGTTCGTCCTACAAAGAAATGGAAGAAAAGAAAGAATTTTGAAGGAAGAGAGAGACATTCTGAGGATTTGCTTCAGAATGAGCTTGATAGTGGGAGTTTTCGTGGGAATGTTGGCCTCAACTAAGATGCCTGTTGCAGAGAGATGGTCGACAAGGTGTGATGCCAAACTAGAAAAATGCACCTGCCCCTAGAGAAGTTTGATTTAAGGTGGGGTAAACAAGATGAATTACACTGAAATATTTTATCGCAATGTTTGTATAATAGTGACCATTTCCTGGCATAGTGAGACTGAGGAGTTTGGGGACAAGCCTCCCTCATGAGGCATGTCACAATTTTCATTGTAGTACATTTGCTTTAAGAAGCCTATTAAATATTGTGCTATCAGTTGTAAACAAAAAAAAAGTTGCTATTACTAGAAAATCAATAGAAAACAAGACTCTACAACTTTTTCTTAATTTTGTGTGTTACACACAAGATAAACTGTCCACTGTCCATTACCACTCTCAGTAAGTTTAGGGCAAGATGTCCCTCAGAGGGTATATCCCTGTCTGGGGATGTAGTTAATTGTCTCTGTGATTTTTATGGTTATACAAAGATACCATTAATTTTGGAAAGTTCTAAAGCATCAGTTTATAAGAATAGCCTTATGAGATAACTGTTTCAGTTAAGAACTTCACTTAAATCTGATTAAAATTACTGCTTTAGAGCAGATAATCAGCTAATAATATTTATTATAATACTTATCTTACTGCCATAATTTTGTTTAAAACTTTTATACCACAAGTAGAATTTGAATACCTAGTATCTACTTCTATCCTTCTTTTGTCTATATCCACTAAAGCGCTTGGTTAAACAGATAGCTTAAAACTGTTTGGTTTGAATTTTACTCTAAAAGAGATGTGTTTAGGAGTTCACATGCTATAATAAAGACATAGGGTAAGATACATAATATACGTGTCTATAAATCCTTAGTACTTAAACAAAAGAGTAAAATGTGAATCACAGGCATTTCACACAACTTGTGGTCTGAGTATTACATGCGGGCATCAGCACTCCCTGGTGGAGTCTGAATCAGCAGGCAGCCTGGCTCAATTCTGTGAATTCAACAGTCTCATTTTACAGATAGAATTTCTTGTGCTGACCTGTCAAATTTAATTGACTTACTTTATAATTAAATAAACCTTTTATAATATGCATAAGTAAAATTGTTTAAATTCAAGCCTAGTGTTTTTTAAATTATTAAAATTTAATTAATAAAATAAGTAAACTCAATGTAAAATAATTTCAGAATATGTAAGCTTATTTTACAACTATTGCATGTTTGGAAATTTTGTATGTGTAATTTGGTGAATTTCTTAAAGACATGGATGTTGTCACCTACATCTTTCCTATTCTACCATATTTACTCCACAAACAATTTAAATCTGAAAAATTTTGATTTAGTTACATTCAAACCATATTAACACATGTTGAAATCATATCAAATGTATAAACTTAATTACATTATTTATAATTTGCCTTAAGTATGATAAGTAACATTAACTTGAAATGGAAATATCCCAGAGTTTATCTTTGAAGGAAAAATCGTATGTTAGAAATTTTAGAAATGTATTATTTTGGTGCTCATGGAATGGTGCCTGTTTATCAACCAAGTTCCTTTCATCACCTAAAGGAATTGAAACGTTATTAGGTCTTTGATTTGCAATAGAATAGAGGCTGACTCATTAATGGAAAAGTTTTTAGATTATTTCTCATTCAATCATAAAAATTTGGACTGAGTTTTCTAACCACTGCATAGCAGACAGCATGGAAAATGGATCACAGGATAAGGTACTGAACCCAAGCCCGTGAAATTTGGCCTTGTCAAGTTGGGGTTTCAGCCTGAGTGCTCTAACTGATTGTAGTCTAGAAAGGAGCTCCTGGGAGGTCAGGAGTAAAGGAGGTTTGATGTGATCCACTCCCATGTCTTTGGCAAGCATCAAGAACAATGAGACAAAATGGCACTCACTGCTCCATTTAAAAAGCCCAACCAAAGAGGTGCTCCACCACCTTGTCACCAGCTACAGCAGCCATGTGCAGAGGGAACAATGCCCATTGTGGACAAGAAGCCCATGGGGATGCTGGAGGAGTGTGTATTTCAGGTGCTCAAGGGGTAAAGTGGTCACCCATCCATCTGCAGTCTGTGGTGATGTGAGGCCAGGGATTGAATCCTGAATCTTTTCCAGGCAGAAGACTCAGTCTCTGTCTCCTCATTTCCTATACTTTGTCCATTTCCAGCTATGTATCCTCTTAGTAACATCTAAGCTGGTATGATTGCTCTAACAATGCGCAAGCCTTCTGCAAATTAGGGCTTCTTTGTTATTTCGAAGTATTTAAAAGGAAAAAGTGAAATTGGTTCTAAGTTGGTTTTACATTAAATTTATCAATGAAAGAAAAAAGCTCTTACAGTGTTTGAATGATTTCAATTGTATATTTGGGATGGCTTAAAAATGATTTAAATCTGTGTCACTTACTTTTACACTCAATATATTTTGTTGTGGTCATTGAAAAAGATTATGTTTATAATTATTAAGAATCCTTGAGTGGGGGCTGGCTCCGTGGCCAAGTGGTTAAGTTCTCGTGCTCCAGTGCAGGTGGCCCAGTGTTTCGTTGGTTTGAGTCCTGTGTGGACATGGCACTGCTCATCAAACCACGCTGAGGCAGTGTCCCACCTGCCGCAACTAGAAGGACCCACAACAAAGGATATACAACTATGTACCGGGGGGCTTTGGGGAGAAAAGGAAAAAAATAAAATTTAAAAAAAAAAAAGAATCCTTCATTGTAATTGCTGTTTAATTCACAAAATCTGATAGAAAAAATATGTTCCAGAAGGAAGCAAATGTTTTCATTAAGGATTATGAAAATATTTTAATGGAAATATTATCTAAGAAATAAAATCAAATCATAATAATTCTGTTTTAATTGTAAGTCTATTTTGAGTTTTAAATAATTACATTACTATGGTATATATTGAAAACACTTCTTTTTCTTATTTTACCATCAAACATAACATGTACTGAAAAGATCACAGAACATTCATTTATAGCATAATAAATAAAAAAAAAATCAATGTAATCTCTACCCAGGTAATAAAATATTGCCAGAGTAGTTTATTCAGTATTTATAGATGCATTTTTCCCCAAGTTGGTGTTTAGAGCCTTAAAACCTAGATCAGGGGCTGGCCTGGTGGCACAGTGGTTAAGTTCCCATATTCTGCTTTGGTGGCCTGGGGTTCGCCAGTTGGCATCCCAGGTGCAGACATGGCACTGCTAGGCAAGCCATGCTGTGGCAGGCATCCCACATATAAAGTAGAGGAAGATGGCCACGGATGTTAGCTCAGGGCCAGTCTTCCTCGGCAAAAGGAGGAGGATTGGTGGCAGATGTTAGCTCAGGGCTACCATGTACTCTGCACTATATATAGCATAATAATATTTTTAGAAAATTATTTATGTAATACTGCTATGTACTCTGCACTATATATAGCATGATGAGAAAAGCAGTAAAATAGATAGAAGAGACATTTGTCCTTATGGAACTTATAGTTTCTAGAGGAACGCAGAATTAAAGGGCAAAAATGTCTAATAAGTGTTAGAATGGAGAATATATTGGAAGCTTTGAGAACACAAATGATGACAGGTGATTTTGATTGACTGTTTACCACATACCAGGCACTGTTCTACTCATTTTACTTACAATCTTTCATTCAATCATCATAACAACCCACTGAAACAGAAATTATTTTTACCATTCTTATTTCACAAAGATGAAGCAGTGGAAGAAAGATTAAGTAATTTGATCAAGGTATTATGGTTAGTTTGAGTGGAAGTAGGATTCACACACACACTCTCTAACTCCATACCCCCATTCTTGTTTATAATGAGAAGAAATAAAGATCTCAGTTATTGAAATGTTACATATAAGTTCCCTGCAAAATAGTCAGGTAGAAATTTCTGGTAGGTTTTAAAAATTTTGACTCTAGAAGGGATACAAGACATTTAAATTATCTCAGATATAGCCCTTGGACAAAAAACGGTTGAAGTGAGATACTGCAATTCTTGAAAAATTACAGAAAGAGAAATGAAGAATCCTGGAGATAGAACCATTGCAGAGAACTTTTCATTTAGGACAAGAGAAGAAGAGGAAAAGGAACAATTCAATATATTTTCTTTAGTAAAGAAGACGAGAGGGAGACAAGAATTTATTTTAGATCTGTCTTGAGAGATTTATAATCCCTGGAGTGACAGGAAAACTTGAGTAAAATATAGAGTCCATAAGGAATTAAAGAGAGATCATAGTTTAGGATGTAAAAACAATCTCCTTAATTCCCTTTTACACATAGAATCTATTCCCTGGGGAAGAGACTGAGGAAGCTTTTACTCTGTTTATAACCAACTGCATTCTATCATTAAACTCACATTCATTCATCTGCATCTTTTCAAGTGGGAAGTGCTACAATAGTAAAAACTTTTTATTTTTCCCTCCAGCTTGAAAGGTCTCAAAGTCACATTCAGAAATTGTTCTCTGTGGTTCAGAAATATTTCCTGAGCATATATGAAATTACATCTATTGCAATATCCTCTTAGAGTCAAAGTATCCAAAGCTTCAGAGCCTAAAATTGCCCTTCCAGGACCATAGGAGTAAATAATAATGATGAGGAAACACTAAGATTTTCTGGCCTAAGGGTGATGAGTTTCTAAATTCTATTTTTATGAATGTCCCTTTATTAGTGAGATGAAATTTCAAAGATCTAAGATTTGACACTTTCTTTCCCATTTTGTGCAATTCAGAGACTCAAGTGAGACTGGAGGAAGAATCTGTTCCAGGGGAGAGCAGAGAATGTTCTGAGTGGTTAAGGGACTCACAGGGTGCAGTTTCTCAGTCAGTGAGTTCCCTCTCCATGGGTGGTACTCTGACTTTCCTACATTTATGGCTTTTACTCTGTGAAGTGGGGCAGTGACTTAACCTCTCCTAGACTCTGTTCCCTTAGACTAGGAGTAGAGACAATCTTTCAATTTCCACCCATCAAATCTCATCTGCATTAGAGCCTGCACCAGGTTGTTGGGGCTGCTGCCTCCAACTTCACTGGTGAGGAAAGGATTCACATGAATAAAGAAATGTTGAGATGAGATTAGGAAAATTTTGCTCTGATACTTCCTTCTTCACGTTACTCTCGTATTTTTCAGCAGCTATGTTTGCATATGGCAGCACTGGCCTTCTCTCTGTAGGGTATCTTAATGCTACTCTTTACTACATTTAGCTTATAAATGCTCTAAAAAAGGAAAATTAGTATCACTCATTATCATGATATTAGTAAAGGCAGAATTTATTTGTCTAGATTGGGGTAGTCTCAGATATTCCCAGCATATATTTCCTTTTGTAGGACAAGGTATTGTGGGAAGAGCTGAGTTTTCCTCTAATGTAACCCATTTTTCCTGTACTCACAGATCCACCTTGAAGGAGAATGGCTCTTGGAAATGACTCTTTTGAGACTGAATTAATTCTTTTGGGATTAATGGACCAACCAGATCTGCAAGTCCCCTCGTTCTTCCTGTTTCTAATAATGTATATGGTCACTGTGTTGGGAAATATGGGTTTGATAACTCTAATTGGGCTGAATTCACACTCCCATGTACTTTTTTCTATTTAATTTGTCTTTAATATCTCTGTTACTCTTTTGTGATAACACAGAAAATTACACTGATTAACTTCAAATCCAAGAAGATCTCCTATATGGGGTACAGGACCCAGCTCTACTTTTTCAGTTTTTTCATCATTTCTGAATGCTGTGTGATGACATCAATGGCCTATGATTGCTATGTGGCCATCTGTAATCCATTTTTGTATAACATTGTTGTCTTCTAAAGTGTGTTCCAGCCTTATGCTTGGTTCATACTGGATGGCATTTTCTGGAGCCGTGGCACACACCAGATGCACGCTGGGACTCACCTTCTGTGATACAAACACCATCACCCATTATTTATGGGATGTCTTCCCTCTGCTCCATCTCGTCTACACAAGCACCTATGTCAATGAGCTGGTAGTATGCACTTCAGTGGGCATCAACATCATTGTACTGAGTCTCACCATCTTTACTTCTTATGTTTTCATCATCTCAAGCACCATCCTCATCTCTTCCAATGAGGGCAGGTCCAAAGCCTTCAGCACCTGCAGTTCCCATATAACTGCTGTTTCTTTCTTCTGTGGATCAGGGGTATTTGTTTCTCTCAAATCATCTTATGCTGGTTCTATGGATGAAGGGAAAATCTGCTCTGTCTTTTATACTGATATGATTTCCAGAAGGAACCTTTTAATCTACAGTTTGAGGAACAAAGATGTCAAAAAGGCTCCGAGAAAACGCTGCATAGGAGAAAGCTCTGATCAGCAACAGTGTCTCTGGACATGTCATTATAGGACTCGTAGATTCTGTGTGTTTTTTTACAACAGCTTAAGTGGAAGACTTCTTATCCTGTATCCTTGTTACTGTGGTGATAGAAACTTGAAGCTTCTCTCAATTTGTTCCCAATTTTTCTGTCGTAGCTCTTCCTCACCATCTTACAATTGCTTCTCCTTGTCACCATTTTACCTGCGTAAGACTAATATTAAAGAAAAAGATTATCTATTTTTTTCCCATTGTCTCTGGAATTTGTTTTCCTCTTCTGGATAAAGATAAATGGTTTTGCAAATGACCAAGTAAAGTAACACTAGGGTGATATTGTGCCATTGGGGGGTTTCTATCTGCCTCTTATAATGTGCTATTGGAATCAGGATCAGATGCTCTGTTTCTGCTCCTATCTTTACATCCTCCACTGGTCAGGAATGTGCCCCCTTTAAATGAAAGTGTTTCATGGACACAGCAGGTTCTGTAAAGTCTATAAAATGTAATTAACTTTCTGGTGTAAACATGATGCATTAGCTTCTTTTGTCAGACATTTCATATTTCCCTTTGTAAATTTGAAACCAACACATAATAGATTGTTACTGTGTATTTATTGCATAGACATGGTACTAAGGCTCAGGGAAGTTAATGATTGAAGTCATATAACTTCTTATTATAAAACTTGGATAAATTGTTAGCCTACTGATGTCCAGTCTACTAGTCTTTCAAGCATAGTTTTCATCTACTTCATCTTACTATTTTTCTCACATGAAATGTGAGAAAACTTTTCTATTTTTAAAGTTGACTGTGCTTTGCTGGATTATACACAATTGTCTCTCAGCATGAAAGTTTTAATTTTCTGATTTAGAAAAATGGTTTGATGGCTCTTTTTCTTATAAAAGAAAAGTTTATTGAACTAAGATAGTTGAGAGATGATTGGCTGAAATAGGGAGCTGACTTTTTATGAAAAATGAAATGAAAATTAGAATTTTTGCAACTACTTGTAATTGAGAGAGTAGCTCATGGGAGAGGAAGGAGCCCAGCAACAGATCACAAGGTCAGGACTCAAAATACACACAGCCAATAAACAAGAATTCCCCTGTAAAGAAAGGATCATGAAATAGCAATTCAATCTGAATTTGCTTCCAGTTCTTCAGATACAGTAATTATCCTTAGCTATCCATAAAGGTTTGATAAAATTTATAGTGCACAATGACCTACATTAATTGTGCTTTGGGTATTGGAGCCAAAATCGGTGACCACATTTGGAGGGAACCAAGGAGAGAGAGGACAGCAACTTCAGGAGATAAAATAATGTGTGATAAGGAAAACTCAAGTTAGGATGAGTAATTTTAAAAAGCAAATGAAGGGAAAAAGAGAGCTCTTTCTATGACTCTCATCTCATTTCTGGATGGCCTTAAAAATATCATGGAGATCACAGGATTTCTCTGGATAGGATAAAATCTTAAGTTATTTGGGCTGCCCCGTGGCACAGCAGTTAAGTGCACATGTTCCCCTTCTCAGCGGCCCTGGGTTCGCCCGTTTGGATCTGGGTGCAGACATGACACCGCTTGGCAAAAAGCCATGTTGTAGTAGGCGTCTCACATATAAAGTAGAGAAAGATGGGCATGGATGTTAGCTCAGGACCAGTCTTCCTCAGCAAAAAGAGGAGGATTGGCAGTAGTTAGCTCAGGGCTAATCTTCCTCAAAAAAAATCTTACGTTATTTGATATTAGAAAAAAATTAAACCCACAGCACTGGAGAACCTGGGACCAAGTAAATCTCTCCTGTTTCTATTGAGTCCCTATGCAACTTTCTTGTGTATTTTAAGATACAAAAGCCTCAAACTGCAGCTGGGAGAACAATAACAACTTGAAAGGAACATTTGGTGAATAAACGAAATTGTTATGATTTCTTTTCTGTAATAGGATGTTGGATTATTTTTCTTTTGACAAAGATAAAAAGACAGCTACCCTAAAAATCCTTCATCCTTAATCAAGTGATAATTTAAAAATTTCTAAGATAACTTTAATATTTATTTTTTTTCCAGTTTTATAATTTTCCTAAAATTTAGGTATTGTGAAATTTAACATAACTGATTTGTTGGCTTGTTTGTTTTTTACGTGTTTGGCATTGCTAAATTTTTGACTTATGGTTTTAAATGACCACTCATAACACATCCCCTGATCTCAAAATCAACATGCTTGATTTCCACTTCAGTTCTATTTATATAAAATAGTTCTTCTTGGCTGGAGTTTTCCTTTTGCTTTTCTTTTGTATAATGTCTGATAAATAACAATAATTTTGAGAAATTATTTTCCTTATTGGAAAAGTGTATGTCTATAAGTATATTATGTGCGTTATCTGGGAATCCTTGTAGACATTGCAGAGGTGCATCCATTCTGTTACATATTTTATCACTATTTGAGGTGGCCAAAAGTGTGTGTTAAATCTCACTAATCTTTTCCTCTCTCTTTCTCTCTCTCTCTCTCTCACACACACACACACACAAAGTGTTTTGTACCTATAAGTGCCTAGCAATGTGTAGCATTGGGCTATATTTCACAAACATAAATACGTCATGGTAGGAGAAAGACGTAAATGTAGCTTTTCATTATACAACAGAGCAGAGCTGCACGCTACGTATAGATGGATTCTAAATTGTCTGTGAGGTTACAATTATATCTTAATTTTTTTATTGTATTAATGTCCATGTTGGGGACATTATGGATTTTTCTCTAAGTCTGGCATAGTTTGTTTTTCTCTCAAGCATCAGGACATTTCAGTGTATTATCAGCTGAGCACTAGATGAAGTAGTTCATTTATATGCAGGGCTTTCTTGTCCAAAACATGTTCCTTTAAACAGTAAAAGCACACTCAAGTGTGGGGACGTTTTAGATTCTGAGACAGAGATTCTCGTCTTAGTGAGTAGGAGGGCTGATAGAATCACCTGGGTTGTTTCAAGTCTGTCTCTGACATTAAGTAAAATTAAACCACTTTAATATTAATGTAGAGATTACTATAAATACAAGTATTAATATAATATCTATATTATACTACAAGTTTTATAATTACTCTTATCATGTCTCTGTTTGTTCTGCAATGTCACATCTGTCAGTGTATGTATTCTCCAGGAAAGTAATACTAGAAACCCAGGAGAAGGAATCTTAGTTCTCATTTAACAGATGATGAACCTGATACTCAGATGTGTTCATGGTTTGCTCCAAATCGTAACATTTTGGTTATTAATCTGAGATTAGCATTTGGGTGTTTTGATTCTAAATCTATCAGGATATTTTAATTAGTATTATACAAAATTTACCATAATTTTAAGTATCAGTGAAACAATGGTTTCAGTGAGTTAAAAAAAAATGTGAAGACAAAAGCAAATGCTAAAATAAGAAAAATGTCAAGAAAGTTACTTTTCCCATTTTCTGTTTGACAGCTCTATTCTCTAATTTAGAATATGAGAATATGTTCTTGTTTTACATTGGCCTATACAATAAATGGAAATACATAAGGATAGACTATAATGATCATTTCCATATTCTCTTCCTCCTTTTGCTGGCTGGATGCAAATGACCATGAGGCCCTACCCTAGTGATGAAGGTGTAAAGAAAAGCTAGACATTGATTGCAACAGAGTCAAGATGGAGAATGTAAGAATTAATGGATCTACTACCAAATACCAGCACCTAGAGGGCTCTGGGGTGCTGGCAATATTCTATTTTGGATTTGCATGCTTGTTACAAGCTATTTATTTTATATAATGTTTGAAGTATATTTTCTAGACTTTTATATGTATTTATGTTAAATTTCACAGTAAATAAAGATTATAAGACTGCTTATACCTATACTTAAATTAAATGTTAAACTAATCTCTAAGGAAAGACAGAGAATAAAAGCCCAAGTACACAATCTTCCTAGTACAGAATGACCCACACAGACGAGACCAACAGAGATAGAGTAATGTACAAAGTAATCCAGATCAGACCTGTCCAGGGCAGAAATAACCTCTTAATCACACTGAATGAAGAATTTCCACCAGAATCTGTGCGAGAAAGTAGGCCAGTGTACAATCCCATTGTATAGATTGTAGTAGGTTATATGTCATTATTATGACTTAGGTGAATGTAAAGATGGTATAGTTCTCATTCTACATTATATAATTTCATTTTCTTCACCTTTTTTACTTTCTTCACAATGTCTTACCTTGAAGAACTTCTTCAGGTGTCATTTTTGATATCTGTGATGAAAAGTATTTGAAACATAAAAATGTGGAAATATTAGGCACGGTGAAAGTACTGTGCGTCAGTCATCAGAGGAATTATAAAACATAATGATTGAATCAGAACCAGATATTACGGTTGTAATTCAGGTTTAGAGATGACTCAGCAATAAGTAAATTTCTGTTGAGTCCTATAATACTGGGTTAGAGTATTTATATCTCACCTTGCTGAATAAACATTGTTCCTGGAAATCAGGATAGACCACCATCTAAAGTCAGGCTGGCTAACATAAGTAAAGTGGAAAGTAAATAAGTAGTTGAAACTTGATTTGGGTATGTAAATATTCATAGGGCAATTATTGTGAGATTTATCTTTCTATATATAGGTCACAGAAAATTGGAAGTTACCAGGATTTGGGAATTTTTCAGCCTCTTGCCAGGCCTCTCACCTTTGTGTTAGTCCAACTCACTTTCTTTGCTTTTAGTGGCCTCTCAGATCCAGAGTGTGCTAAGTCTCATGAGTACTCTAAACCAAGTAAGACTAAAACCAATTCCTTGGCCCACCTCCATATAAACTGGATTATTCATGCATGGTACAAATTTCTCCTTCACAAAGGAGAAGCAGAAGAACAGGGTTTTCAATTCCCAACTCTCTACTGAGCCAGGGGATGGGCTATGACAACTTCCAGCCCAAATCACCATCTTTGCTCTCTCTCACCCTGGGCAGCTGAAGTATGCTATGTCCTGTGTCTCTCAAATTTAGGAGACAGGCTATGCAGAAGGAAGTCTTCTGGGCAGCCCCCCAAAATGTCCATGGATTGACTGCATAGTGCCCTTCTTCCCCTTCCCAGGAAGAAGCTCATTTATGGGAGATTTTGCCTGAAGCACAAAGATGGATTTAAAACAAGAGGATACGTTGAGTTTCTCTAACTGTTTCAATATGACTGGTTCCTGCTTGAACTGGGTGCAGGACCCTCTTAACTAGTATCTGGATTTCTTACAAAGGAAATTTGTACACGAATCCTTTTTTAATCAGTGGTTCACTAGGGTAGGTGGGTCTAGGGCTTCCTCTTGTGCCATCTTGCTGAATGGGAAATGAGAGTTCAGTTTTGACTCTTCCTTGGGCTATGTACAATCGCTACAGTGAAGGGAAAACTTGAGTCAGCTTTTGGGTCCCTAAGGAACTAAAGACAGATGTGGTCCTGCATGTAATCACAGTCCCCTAGTACCCTATTACATCTAGAAGCTGTTCCCTGGGGAAGAGATTGAGCAAGCTTCTGCAGTGTTTATAACTGAATGCATTATGTTACTACACTCACACTTAATCCTTTGTGTCTTTTCGAGTAGTAAAAATGGCAATCAAAAAGATTGCTTAAAATTGTCTACTGCTTGAGAAGACTGAAAATCGTAACGAGAAATTATGATCTACAGTTCTGAAAGATTTCCAGGGCAAATCAGAAATTAAGCATGGACTGCATCCACTTAGAACTGAAGCAAGCAAACTGCAGAGCTTTAAGTTGCCCTTCCATGACCATGGGGGTAATTACAATGATAAGGAAACACGAAGGTTTTCTGGCCTAAGAAGGTTGAATTTTTGAATTCCATTTATATTACTGTTCCTGCCTTTGAGATGGAAGTCCAAGGATCTAAGATATGGTACTTTCTTTCCTGTATTTGTAGTCCTGAGTGTCAAGTGAAATTGGTAAAAGTACCTCTTGAGGGGGCCACAGGAATAATTAGAGGTATTAGTGGCATCAAAGGATGTATTATATCAATTGGTACGTTCCCTCTGCATGGACGGAACTCTCATGCTTCTAGGTTTATGGCTATTGCTCTGTGGCATGAGGAAGTAAGTAACTTAACATCTCCTAGATTTGGGTCTCTCGATTTTGGATTAGAAACATTGCTTTCATTTCCACCCCATCAAGTCTAATATGTATTAGTGGCCAGCACCAAGTAGCTAGAGTTGCTGACTAGAATATTATTGGTGAGGGGAAGATTCAAGTGAATAAAGAAATGATTGACAAGAGAAGGATGATTCCGACCAAGTAGAAGCTTCTTCTCCCTTTTCCTTTGGTTTTCCCAGCAGTCATTATTGTATGGAAGAAGCAGCCTTCACGCTGCAGGTGAAGTTTTTGTGCCCTTTGCTTTATTTAGCTAATAAAGACTCTAATAAAGGAAAGTTTTTGTCACTCAGTCTCACGATAATGGTAAAACAATTTCTATGGGTCAAGTTTGAGCTGGCCTCAGACTTTCCCAGCACATACTCCATTCTTGTGATAGGACATGTTTCAGGAAGAGTTGATTTGTTCTCTGTATAACTTTTTCTTCTTCTGTCCACAGATTCCCTTAGAAAAGAATGGCTCCTGGAAATGGTTCTTTTTTGACAGAATTTATTTTGGTGGGATTAACAGATCTTCCTGTTCTTCAACTCCCCCTTTCTTCCTGTTTCTAATAATGTATATGGTCACTGTGTTAGGAAACTTGGGCTTGATAATTTTAATTGGGCTGAGTTCACACCTACATACCCCCATGTACTTTTTCCTCTTTAATTTGTCTTTCATAGATTTCTTTTATTCTTCTGTTTTTACACCCAAAATGCTAATTAACTTCATATCCAAGAAGAATATTATTTCCTACACTGGCTGCATGGCCCAGTTTTACTTTTTGAGTTTTTTTGGTATTTCTGAATGCTATGTGCTGACAGCATTGGCATATGATCTCTATGTGGCCATCTGTAAACCACTTTTGTATAACATTGCCATGTCCCCTAAAGTGTGTTCCAGCCTTATGCTTGGTTCATACTTAATGGCATTTTCTGGTGCCATGGCTCACACTGGATGCATGCTAAGACTGACCTTCTGTGATGCAAACACCGTCAACCATTATTTCTGTGACTTTCTCCCTCTGCTTCAGCTCTCCTGCACGAGCACCTATGTCAATGAGCTGGTTGTTTTTATTGTGGTGGGCATCAACGTCATTGTGCCCAGTCTCACCATCTTTATCTCTTATGGTTTCATTCTCTCCAGCATCCTCCGCATCAGCTCCACAGAGGGCAGGTCCAAAGCCTTCAGTACCTGCAGTTCCCACATAATTGCTGTTTCTCTGTTCTTTGGATCAAGTGCATTTACGTATCTCAAACCATCTTCTTCTGTGTCTATGGATGAGGGAAAAATCTCTTCTGTCTTTTACACCAATACAGTTCCCTTGATGAACCCCTTAATTTATAGCTTGAGGAATAAAGATGTTAAACTTGCTCTGAGAAAAATTCTGAGTAGGAGAAAGTTTTGATCAAAAACTCTATATATGCATGTAGTTACAGGACAAAGGGATTCTGTATGTCTAATTAAAATATTTTTATGGGTAGCTTTTTAATCTTATTTTTCACTTAACATGGTAAAGGAAATTTGAGTCTTGTCTCACAATTTATTTCCAGTCTTTATTGAACAGGTCCTCTATTTTTGCTCACCGTTTCCATGGTATCCTCTCCACCATTTTTCCTGTTTAGTAATAATGTTAAATATGAAATATACTATCTCTTTTTTTTACTTGTCATTTTGAACTTCATTTTTCCTGTAGAAAAATGTGAGTGATCTTCTAATAATCTAATTAGGACCCACGAGAGTGACATTGAATGTGCGCTTACTGCTACTTGATATTAGAAGCATGAATCAGATAATCTGTTTCGACTCCTATCCTTTCCAATATCCTATTGGCAAGAATATGTCTTCTTTAAATGCTAGAGATTAAAGGTTCCATAAAGACTATCAAGCATAATCCATTTTGTATACGTAAACATTATGTATTAAATTTCATTTGGGGAAAATTCTCTTTCATGTCTTTGTACAGTCAAACCAGCACATAATATATATCAAAATATATTTATTCTATGGATGGGAAAGTGAAACTCAGAGTGATTAATGATTTACTGAAACTCACACAACTTCATGAAGAAAAAATCAAAACTCTTAGGCTTCTGTTTTAAGTAAACTATTCTTTGTAGCATAATTTGTGTTGATTCTATTATTTTTGCTTCAGTAAGCATGGAATATTAGAAATTATTGCTAATTTGAAAGTTGACTGTACTTTTTTTCCAGGAAGATACATGAATTTCTCACAGGCTGAGTATTACTGTTTTTGTTTTTGTTTAGGAAAACAGTTTGATGGCTCTTTTTGCTGTGAAAGAGAATTTGTGTACTAGTATATTGAGGAGATGACTGGCTCAAATAGAGAGATTACTTTTTCTGCAAATTAAAAAAACTGAATTTGGAGTATCTGCAAATATTACTTATTCAGAGAATACAGCATGAGAGAGAATAGAGCACTGAAACATGTCATTTGGCAGGACTCAACAGACACATGGCTAATGAATAAGAAGTCTGGGTGGGAGGAATGGTCATTAGGGTTAGAAATTGCATTTCAATTTGAATTTGTATCCTTCTGTGGAGCATTGTGAATACATCTCACTGTCCACAAAGCTTTGAAAACTATAATGCACAGTGTCTGTGCATTAGTAATGTTTTGGGCAATGAAGGTAGAATACCTGTGGCCACATTTGGGGAACCAGGTAGAGAGGGAGCAGCAGCTACAGGAGATAAAATAATGTGGTGTAACTGAAACTCGATATAGGAAGAAGGAATTTAGAAAGGAAAATCATTGATTATGAAAGCCTTTACCTGTGACTTTCTCCTTTCTGGAAGGCCCTAGAAATGTTATGGAGATCAAAGCATTCTTCTAGATCATGAAAGAGTATGTTATTTGATATTAAAACAGTTAAACAACAGGGCTAGAGGCATGGGAACAACTAAATCACTCTTGTTTTTCTTGGCTTCCATATACTACTCCCATATGTATATTTATATACAAAAATCTCAAATTACAGCTGGGAGAGCAATGGCAACTAAAAAATGTATTTGGTGCATAAACCAAATGTTAACAATATCTTTGCTGGAAAGGATGCTGGATTATTATTTTTTTGGTAAAAGAGAAAAAAAATGTTGCTCTAAAAAAATCTCAATTTGATGTGTCTAGTGACACATGTTTTCTAAGGTAGCTTTCATAGTATTAACTATTGACCATTTTCCTAATCTCAACTCAATATTTAGGTATGTTAAAATTTAGTATAACTGGTTTGTCAGTTTGCTTGTTTGTTTATATTTAGAAGTTTGTCAATCCTAAATCCATGTCTATGGTTCAAATTGACCACTCATACTCCATCTCCTCATCCCAACATTGACATGCTTCATTTTAACTTTACCACTTATATTTATAGAAAATACTTGATCTTGGCTGGATTATAGTTCAATGTTTTTATTTTAGTTACACATTTTTGAAAAAATCATTTTCCTTATTGAAAGAAAATTGTATCTAAATGAATAAATAATATCTATGCTATTTGGAAACCTTTGTATACCCTCCAGAACTGCGTGCACTCTGTTATGTATTTTATCAAGATTTGAGGTGACCCAAAGAGTGGCTTAAATCTGGTCACTAATCTTTTGTTTAGTGAGTCTCAAAATTCTGATCAAATCTCTTTCATTTACAGAACAGGAAAAATTTCTTGAAAAATAATTTCTGTCTTCAACTAATTAGAAAAAATTAATAAAAATAGTTTAAATACAGTTTGTAATAATTAAGGGTGGTAACATTTTTTTTTTTAAAGATTTTATTTTTTTTTCCTTTTTTTTCTCCCCAAAACCCCCTGGTACATAGTTGTACATTCTTCGTTGTGGGTCCTTCTAGTTGTGGCATGTGGGATGCCGCCTCAGCGTGGTCTGATGAGTAGTGCCATGTCCGCGCCCAGGATTCGAACCAACGAAACACTGGGCCGCCTGCAGCGGAGCGCGCGAACTTAACCACTCGGCCACAGGGCCAGCCCCAAAGGTGGTAACATTTTTAAAGAGGCAACCTAGCTGATTGTGAAGAAACTTAAGGAATTTTTGGTTAGCAAAAGCACTATGTGTCCATCTATTTGGGCTTTTTTCAAAGGGCCGGGAATCAAGTTTTACACACACAACATAGTCATCCTTAGTATTTTTTGTTTTTTTGTGTTATGTGAATGGCACTGACAAGTTACGAGGCAAACTATGGTTCCATTAAAATTGTCAAAGCTGACAGTTAAGCAGGTACAGATGTGCCTGTGTACTAGGACAGCTGTTTCTAAGTCAGTGTGAAAGTTTTGAGATTTTAGGCTTAACAGGAAATGGTCCTCCTGATTAAGGCCCAGAAAGAAAGTTCTCTGAATACATCCCGAATTTGTTGAGTGTAAAATTTCTCTGAGGGAGCTGCTATTGTTGCTCAGGATCAGGTTTGGAAGGAGCATGATCAGGGTGAACTGTGGTTCAGGACTGATGAAAACTGGAAGTAAAAGGGGTCTTGAGTTCTATATCTCTTTAATTCCTGGTCTCTCAACTTTATTGAACCGCATTCTCCACTCCTCTTTACACTGCCTGCCTACAAAGACACACACAAAGACACAGACACATACACAAAGACACACATACACAATACAGTATCTTCAAGTCTATTTTATGAGATCCTTGCCTAACATCAATTGCGTAATATTCAACCCACTTTTCATCTTTATATGCACATTCAGGTAGATGGTTCCTGGCGGTGGCTCCAGAGAGACAGGGCTGTGCAGAAAATACCTGCTGAATCTGGCCAGAGAATACATTTATGGCTTCATTCGTACATTTGTTTATGTTAAAAAAAATAATAATTCTTTACCTACTAAGTCCCTGGCAATGTGTGGCAATCTGATGTATATGACAAACAAATAGGACAATGTAAGAGACTGACATAAAGGTAGATTTTCAAATGCAATATAATAGAGTTACATCCTACATGTGGATAGATTCTAAAATTGGTCTTAAAAGGTGACATTGCTCTTGAAAATCGATTATATCAGCAAATGTCCATGTTGGCTAAGACGTGATATTTTTCCCTAAGTCTGGCATAGTTGGTTTTTCTTGCGAACATTGGAACATTTCACCGTATATTCATCTGAGAACAAGATGAAGTGGTTGGTTTATATGCAGGGATTTTGTTCAAAATATGCACCTATAAATAGCGAAATCTCACTCAGTGTGAGAAGATTTAAATCCTGGGACAGAGACTCCCATCTTCTTTGTTATTTGGAGAGCTGGTGAAATCACTTGGGGTGTTTAAAGTCTCTCTCTGATGTAAAATTGAAGTGATCCACTTAAAAAATAGAGATATGCGCAGGATTTTACATTTTTCTCTTAGGAGGAGTGTTGTGTTTCAGTTTTCTCTGCACTGTCACATCTCTCCCTGTGTACCGCAGGGAAGAACTGCGAGGTACATGGGGAAGGAGATCCTGGTTCCCGTTTCATAGACGTTGAAACTAACGAACAGAGATGTTCATGGCTTGTTCCAAATCGCAATTTTTAAGTCATTGAGCTGAGACAAGAACTCAGGTGTTTTGATTCTAAACCTACTAGGATTTAAAAAAAATTATTATTATACAAACTTTACCATGTTGAGCCCTGAACATCATCCTGTGAAACTGAAGTGCTGACTCGCACCATCTCATTAGTCACTCATGGGATAAAAATTTAACTCCCACTTCAGCTCTTCAACACCTCCTCAGCCAAAATGGAGCACTAACTCACAATACTTTACAACTGCTAGGTGGGGCATAAAACTTTGGCTCTATGATGGACCCTATTGACAACAAGGAGTGGGAATAAGTAAAACAACTAGCTGTCTTACACAATCTTGTTCCACTTCATTGCTATTGAGTAGTATGGAAGCTCTTTTCCCCACTTGACTCCATTGACACTATATCAGCAGGGAATATGAGGTGCTATTACCATCACTTTGTTCATCTTTATTGCTACTAAGCAAGAGAGGTTATTCAGATTGTTGCTCAGTCTAATTTACACCATGCTGGTAGCAGCATCTGATTTCCACTTCCTATTGCCTCACTTGGCCCTGCTAACATCAACCCCAGCAAGAGAATCAAACCACCTCTTAATACAAACAAGCAGAGGGTAGCAGAAATTTAGCTCTCTACTTGGCCTTTCTGGAATGAGTGGAGGGACAATTTTGCTTTAATTTTTGGCTGTTGTTGGGTAGATATGATAAAGAAAATGTTTTCTATTCTGCTAGGCCATCATTTTTCCTGTTCCTTTAATTAGAGCAAAGATTTTTTCGTTTTTCTTTTTTTTGATTTGTATCTTTGGTGCTTTGAGGTTGCCGGCTTAACCAGTGTACTATCTGGGATAAATAGGAGGCAAAAAAGAAAGTCCAGGCAACTCACTACCCACAGACTTCAAGTCCTGAGATTACTTGGCAATCTACCATCTTTTTATCTTTCAGAGTCTTTCTATGTTTCTTTTGTTATGTTATGTCCAGGATTATTTAGTTTTAAGAAGGAGGAGTAAGGAGGAATAGCATACTCCATCTCGGCTGGATGGAGTCAGTCTAGTGAGATTTAAAAATATTCCTATTCAATTCCTTAAGTCTGAAATCTGAAAGATGCTCTTGCATCAGCATATTTGAGTAGTCAGCCAATGATTGGACAGAAGTTGAGCTCGAGCAAATCAAATCAGTAATGCTTTTGACGTCTGCTGAGGTATCTGTGGAAAGTAAGGCAGTGAGTTCAAAGCTCGAGCCATGGTCAAATATGCTCTTAGCTTTTACTTAATGTTGTGCCCTTTTGAATCTCCTATGTATATGCATTCAGCATGTTGATTTCCAGAGCGCTAAAAGCCTTTTTTTTGCCAATTTTGTTCAAGCTTATAGTTGCTGTTGGGGAGAATTTAACTGACTTTCTCACTTAGTCATAGATAGAAGTTCCACTGAACAATGTCCTTTTCGTTAAGTTTACTCATCTTCTTCAAGAAATAGAAACTGTTTGTAACTTATTTCTAATAACTTTCAGGGTCAAAAATCCAAAGTTGTAGCAAGCGGGATGATGTTATGTGAAACAAAACTTAGTATTTGGAAAACCAAGAATTGCTTGCCTGAAAGGAAGCTTGGTCCTTCTCTTTTGAGAATTGAGGTACAAAGAAAATTATAACAAATTTCAATGATTAATTGAATTAAAACACTCAAAAATCTTTTTTATTGTTTATTCATATTTCTAATTCATAATTTATCCCATTTTACAAATATATGTTTTGTTAGTTATTACATGCTTCAACTTTATACATATGGAAAAAGTCATATCAGGGTTTATGTTGAAAAGCAATAAAAGTGACCCTGGATCTGTTAAATATAAAGGGAGTTAATAGAAAGAATATTGGGAATTCAGAGACTTGGTGTGAGGTTGTAAAATCAGACTTGGGGAATAGGCAGAAGCAATGCAACTCCATGGGCCAAGACCAGAATACATTTCAGAGGAACAGTCTGACTGCAGTGCTACCCTGATAATTCAGGGTCTCCACCTTGTTTGTTTCCACTGACACAGCCCCTAGACACATCTGCATCTTCACAAATGGTTCTCAACTGTCCTATTGTATTTGCAACATTTACTCCATATTTAAATCCCAGGTATGAGACTGGTTGAGTTAGGTCAATGTGCTTGTCCTCTGTTTGTCAAAGAATATAGGCACAGAGATTTTCTCACTTGTGGCTTCTGTAGAGGGAGGTTTGGTACTGCGTCTCACCAAGATGACACAAAATGGGGATTCCCCCTAAGCATGAAGTGGGACTCTGGTCCATCTCTGCAAAGGACAAATGTGTGTGCAAATGTGCTTTCATATTTGTAGAAAGGATGAACTTAACATTTCCAAATCTATAGAGTGGTTTATTTACATAAAATCAGATATTACTTTTTGTAGGATGGAGATTTGTGCTTTTTAAAATAAACTATTAATTTTAAAATAATTTTAGATGTATAGAAATGTTGCAAAGATGGTGCAGAAAATTCCTGTACATACCCTTCACTTAAATTCTCCCAGTTTAAGCAACTTACATATCCATGATAGATTTCCCAAGACTGAAAATTTAACTCTTGTAACAACACTGTTAATGAAAATACTGACTTTATCTGTATTTCATCATTTTTTCCACTAGTGCCATTTTCTGTTCCTGGATCCAATTTAGGAAGCTAAAATGCATTTAGCTGGTATATCTCCTCACTCTTCCCAGATCTATGATAATTTCTCAGTCTTTGTGTTTTCTTTCTTTTTTCACTCTAACAATTCTGTAAAGTATTGGTGAGAAATGATGTGGAATGCCCTTATTTTTTATTATGATAGTTTATCATTATTAGACTGAGTTATAGGTTTGGAGAAGAACGATATAGAGTGAAGTATCCATTATATCAAGGTCTACATGATATCAACATGACATATCCCTGGTGATGTAAACTCTGATCACTTGGTTCAAGTGATGTCTGTCAGGTCTCTCCACTGTAAATTTACTATGTATCTCTTTCTATTCTGAATTCTTTGGAATCAAGTCACTAAATCCAAGGAATAGGAATTAAGCTCTACCTCTTTGGGAGGAGTAATTTAGATATACATCTTTGAAATCTTTTCAAGGAATATTTGTTCTTGGTTTTCCCTATATTTGTAACAACACTAACAATTCCTAATAGTGGTACAAATCTCAAGTTCTTTGATTATCTCTCTGATTATACTGAGAAATCAAAGGGGCACTGCCTATATCTCATTCTGTGTGTGTTCACTGCATCTTGCAGTCTAAATGATGAACAAACATTCATTAGATGAAATGAATTAGTAAAATCTCTAATATAAACAGAGAGTCTATTGATGGAGTCTTAGGCCTCATGCACCATCTACTCTGAGTAGAATAGAAGTACACAAGACCTGGAGCTTTCACTGCCAGGGTCCAGGTTCTTGAGGACTTAGCGTGCTCCTTGGTGTCATATTAGAAATAAAGCAGAGGAATCTGGTTAAAAATGACAAACTTGAGCCAGCCTTGATGGCCTAGTGGTTAAAGTTCAGTGTTTTACACTCCTGTGGCCCTCAGTTTGGTTCCCAGATGCAGCACCATATCACTCGTCTGTCAGTAGCCATGCTGTGGCAGCAGCTCACAGAGAAGAACTAGAAGGACTTACAACTGGAATATACAACTATATACTGGGGCATTGGAGAGGGAAAAAAGTAAAAGAAGTTTGACAACAGATGTTAGCTCAGGGTGAATCTTTCCCAGAAAGAAAAAAAGATAGGAAAAAATGGCAGACAATGTAGGCAACTTGTCTCTATTTCTTTTTGAAACTCACTAACATTACAGAAAAGAAATTAAAAAATGACGTTAACTCACAAAGATAAAAAATAAAATAAAAAAATACAGAGGAACAACCACAAAATTATAGAAGCTAGAAAGTAGATAAATGAGTATTATTTGATTTGATGTGTTCATAATATCTGACATTAAAATAGAACTGTGGAAACCAAGAAAACAAGTGGTTTATACCATATTATCTCTCATATACTCGGAATTTTGTAGTACCAAGTATCTTCGAAGAAGTCAAGAAGATGAGAACAGAACAAATAGAATGCTTAAAAGTCTGCTTAAGAAGCAATTGGACCTTTAGTTCTTCTCTACATTTCCATGTATCCAGATGACTACTTCCATTATCACCCAGTAAAAGACTAGAGATTTATTCATTAAAGAAAGTAAAACAGAGCTCCTTAATTAGAAAGTAAAACAGAGCTTCTCAATTAGGAGACTATCTGCACATTTGAGGGAAAGTTTACTATACTGAAAACAGGGAAAGTAAGTAGAAATTTCATTAATGAACATCGACATCGCTGTTCTACTTTCTCATCTTAGTTCAGAGTATGTTGAAAGCTAGAATTATATCCTTCAGGAATATTGGAAGACTCTTTTCTGGGTGATCAAATCAGTACATGATACAAGATCTGTTAGTATTGCCACTAAGAGTTTCCTCATTGAAATGAGACATTATACAATGAAGCCCATGGCTGGTAAGCACTAAGCCCTCACATGGAGATTCTAATTAGCTGTTTAGATCACATTCCTAAATGTCAATACTTAGGCAAGTATTCTGAGACATTCAAAGATAACCTCTAATATAAAATATACACCTTGAAAAAGCAGAAATAATTTGGAGGTAAGAGAGCATTCAAGAGGAAGAAACTTCAGAAAAGGGAACAAAATATACCCTTGAACATTAGAAATGATAGCTAAAAGAAAAAATATGTAAAAATCCTGGAAAAAAATGTTGAAGTTATCTCCTAGAGAGTACAGTAAAAGGATGGTGAATAGAAGAGAAAATGCAGCACAAAAAGAGGAAATTCAGGATTGAAGATCTGAATAACAAAAGTTCCAGAAAGAACATAAAGTGCAGTGAAGACAAAATAATAATTTTTATAAACAAAAAATATGTTCCAGAACTGAAGGATTTGAGTTTCCTAAATGGAATGAATTAATGCTCCTTTTTTTCTTTTTTACTGAGGAATATTTGCCCTGAGCTAACATCTCTTGCCAATTTTCTTCTGTTTTGTATGTGAGTTGCCATCACAGCATGGTTGATAATTGATGAGTGGTGTACCTCCACATCCGGGAACCAAACTCTGGCTGCCGAAGTGGGCACACAAACCTTAACCACTAGACCACTGAGACTGGCTCAACTAATGCTCCTTTTGATGTATAATGAGATACACAATAAGACACAATATTGTGGGTGTTCAAAACAATGGAAATATACGACCTTAAAAACTTCCAAAATGGAGGGAAAGTAACCAATTTTCATAAATATATCAAGATTCAGGGAGGTATTGAACTTCTAAAGATTTGATGATTGCTATCAAAATTTTGAAGTAAAGCGACTTCCAGATTAGTTTTTTATTTCCATGCAAATAGCCAATATATAGGAAGATACAATAAATGTATTTTGAGACATGCTAGGTCATTAAAATTTCATTCCATACATCTTTTCCAAGAAACCACGGTAATATGTCTTGTACTAAACAGAATAAGAAAACCAAGAAATAGTGAGATATGAAATAGGGAGATCAGGGAATAAGAGGACCCAGCGAATGATAGAGATAAAAGGAATCACTACTACAGGGATAAAGGAAGATCTCAAGATTTCAGATTTGTATCACAGCCAGAAGACAATCTGTCAAGACAGAAGTGGCTCAAGAAATCCTGGAAAGACTTCTTTAAGAAGATGAAATTAAATATCAGGGAACGAATATACTGAGAAGTGGTTTACAAGTTTACAAGAGCTGGAGAAGAAGTTGAGGAGGAATCAGGAAAAATCTATGGAACAAAAAGAAAAACAAACAAATGAAAGCAAGTATAGAAAGAAAAAACAATCATAATATATGATGGATTAGCTGTGAATAGTGCTTAAAATAGTATTAATAATGTAACACAGGAATATTGATCTAAACTAATTTATGATTATTACCATATTGTTAGAAATTAGGAATGGAGAACAGGAAAATAAACGGGTGTGTGTGTGTGTGTGTGTGTGTGTGTGCAGTGATGTTGGGGGGCATAATAAAGGTCCAAATTTTCATCTTCCATAGGAGTCCAAGTTAGAAAACTGTTAGAGTAATCCAAATTTGGAGTGAAAAGAGACACCAGAAGCTGTATAAGTAAGAGGAAAGACCTAGTCTTCCAAGGAGATGGATTCTCTGGGATTTGGAGACTGGATGAAGAAAGTGAGTGAGAAGTTACTTAAGTTTAGTTTATGGAGGACTTCCCTGGATGGTAACTTTGAAAATGATGAAATGGAGGAGCAGCACTGGGAATCATAAGAAAATGCTGAATTCAGTTTGGAGCACTTTGAGCTTGAGCACATTAATAGACATAAAATAGAACTGTCTGTGAAGCAGTTATGGCAGAATTTCAGACTATATACAAAGATCAATAATTCTCAAACATGAGTGTTTTTGCCACCCAGGGGACATATGACAACATCTGGAGAACATTTTGATTGTCACAACTGGTGATGGGGGGCAACTACTGGCATCTAATGGGTAGAGGCCAGAGATGTTCTGCATCCTATAATAGTTGGGACAGCACCACAACAAAGAATTCTCTAGTCCAATCTGTCAATAGTGCCAAGGTTGAGAGACCTGATATAATAAATATGGATTAGGAGCAGGGAACGAGGGTACCAACACTACTTGGGTTCTTTTTACCTGTCAGGCATGTTTCAAATACTTTATGTGACGTATTTAATCCAAACAACAACCCTATGAGATAGCTCTTTTACTAGTTTCATTTTCTAGATATGCATAGGTATAAGTAGATAAAAACATATATATACAAGTTTCAGAAATGTTATATCACTGTCTACAGTCTCAGAGTTAAGGAGTTTAATGTCCAAATTTCAACTCAGTTTATTATGAGGGGCCCATCTTGTCTCTTAACCACTTTCTACATCTCTTTATGGAGATGAAATTCACCAGTACAAACAGTGCTAAAATTGTGATTTAATACTCACCAATGCAATTTCAGAGGCTCTAGGAAAGTGCTAGAAATGGCAAGTGACCATGCCCCAAAACTTCCTCTTTTAGAACTGTGCATAGACTCAAGGGGATGATGAAGAAAATGACAAGGGGTGGAGGGGGCACCTGTTCCTCTTCAGTGAGAATTAGGAATTCCTGTCATGAAATTATAAACTGAGTAGAACATTGTGTCTCAAAAGATCCAGTGTTAGGTCTATGACACAGGATGTAAACACAGGCTCAGTAATTTCGACCCTCAGTAGGCTCATTTAACTTGAAAGGAATTCACGACAGAGAGAAGAATCTGGGGGCTTCTCATCAATTTTCCCACAAGTACAGAACATGGAATAGTATCTCATTGAGTCAACTGATTGTTTTGGAGCTCACATAGGGTTGTTTTCCTCCTTGCAAGTGAAGAGAACTTTCTGGGTGAATTCCCAAATAGAATCATGTCCTTCTCCCCAGATTACCTCTTTTAGCATGTCATAGACTAAGGATTCTCTGCACGTACATTGCCTCCTCCATTGTCTTTGACCTCACAACTGTAGGGTAAAAAAGCCCTTAAGAGCCAGCAACAGTGAGGACTCCAGGAAAAGGAAGGTGAGGGTTGAATCACCTTTGTCTGCATAATTGTCTTTCAAACTCCAAACTGCATAAATCAAGGGTTTTGGGGAACACCATCTATTTACTGCTCTTTTCAGCCTGGATCCTTAATGGAGACTGGGGAGAAGGGAGGATGTGATGTGTAAAAACATTAGCAGTCTACTAGCATTATTTCTAGACACAGACAAACAACATGAGTAGGGGTAAAGGAGAAAATGAGGAATCAGTAGGAAAATCATAGGAAATCTTGCTGTTTAGGTGCCATGCTGTGTATCTTCAGAGAACTTTGATCTTGTAAATCAGCAGATCCAACTCTCCCTCTGGAGACAAAGAGTGAGGGTCCATTGTTAATGTCATCTTCTACTCCAGTTCCTGCAGACCAAACCTGGGAAGTGAATGGCTGTGGAAAATGACTCCTCAGTGACTGAGTTTATCCTTATGGGTTGAACAGACCAACCTGATCTCCAGCTGCCCCTGTTTTTTCTGTTTCTGGTGAACTACATGATCACTGTGGTGGGCAATTTGAGCTTAATTAATTTAATTTCCCTGAATTTGCACCTTAACATCCCCATGTATTTTTTCCTGTTCAATCTGTCCTTTGTTGATGTCTGTTATTCCTTTGTCTTTACCCCCAAAATGCTGATAATCTTTCTTTCAGAGAGGAACATCATCTCCTTTACAGGATGCATGACACAGCTATTTTTCTTCTGCTTTTTTGTTAGTTCTGAGTGCTGTGTATTGACAGCCACGGTCTTATGATCACTATGTGGCCATCTGTAAACCCCTGCTGTACGCAATCACCATGTCCCCTCAGATCTGTTCTCTGCAGATGTCTGTTTCACATGTTTGGGGGTTTGCTGGTGCCATGGTCCACACAGGGTATGTGATCAGGCTGAACTTTTGTGATTCGAACATTATCAACAGTTACATGTGTGACATCATCCTCCTCCTACAGCTTTCCTGCAGCAACACCTATGCCAATGAGCTTGTGATTTCTCTTATTACTGGCACAGTTATCATAATATCCAGCCTTATTATGTTTATTATGTATGCTTTGATTCTTTTCAACATCCTTCACATCACATCAGCTAAAGTTTGGTTCAAAGCCTTCAGCACCTGTGGCCCCCACATAACACGAGTTGGTCTCTTCTATGGATTTGTGCTGCTCGTTGATGTCAAGCCATCCTCTGCTGGGTCTCTGTTCCAGGAGAAACTTTCCTCAGTGTTTTACAGCAATGTGGTGCCCATGCTGAATCCTCTTATTTATAGCCTCAGGAACCAAGGATATCAAATTTGCTCTGAAGAAAACAATGAAGAGAATTATAAACTGAGCAGAACCATCTATGCCTCCTTTGCAGCGTCTTTTTTCCTTCTTCCTGCTCCTTTGCAACCTCTTCCTCCTGTTCTTTTTTTCATTTTCCTCATTTATCTTTCTAAGTTTTCCTTGGCAGGGTTTCTGCTCCAATATCTTTTTTTCTCTTAAGACATAGCGTAACTTTATGGGCCTATTCTTGGACTGGAGTGTTATCCTCAGTGCTACAGTGACCCACACAATTTGGAGACAATGGGCTGATGACCTGTGCTACCTAAGGATAATACTACCTACTATTTTTCTTGTGTGTCTTTCTCATTTAAGGTAAACCATGAGTGGTGTGCTGTCTGACCCATTCATTTCTTTCCTATTTTCTCTGAAATCAAGGGTTTTATTACTTATAATTGCGGTAAAATGGAAAAGGAATGACAAAAATTGTGGACATCTTAAAGCTATAAAAATTTCCAGAATTTTTCAGTTTCTTAGTAATGGTTGTTGTTTTGGAATTTCAGTCTCACATATGTTAAAGAATGGAGGACCTTGTTGGACCAAGCTATTTATTCTATAAGATGCTTGAGAACAAATGAGCAACACTGTTCTGCCCACCTTTCTCAATCCCTACAGATAATGAACGCCTCTATTTATTGCATTGGTCAAGTGACATTGTGTCATAAATAGAGTTGAAATTGTCACTACCTTGTCTGTGTATCTCTGGGTTATGATTGTGATTAAAAATTACAGTGATGGGGCTGCCCAGTGGTGCAGCTGTTAAGTTCGCACATTCCGGTTCGGTGGCCCAGGGTTCACCGGTTCAGATTCCCGGTGTGGACATGGCACAGTTTGTCAGGCCATGCTATGGCAGGCATCCCACATATAAAGTAGAGGAAGATGGGCACAGATGTTAACTCAGGACTAGTCTTCCTCAGCAAAAAGAGAGGATTGGCAGCAGATGTTAGCTCAGGGCTAATCTTCCTCAAAAAAAATAAGGTAAGGTGATATTCTTGGCTACGGAATACAGTGCCACGGATAATATCAAGAGGATTTGTTTTCTGTACTTTGTAACAAGGGTTCCCCTTGTTACGTGTTTCCTGCTTTCAAAAATAAGCAAAAATATATGACAGAAATCTTGTCATATTGGGATTTATTCTTTCAATATGTACATTGGACTCCCCTTTTGTCTCTAAAAGAAAAATTAAATCTGTGGTGCATACTGTGGTGCCACATTTTTACAAATCCTGTTCAAAGATAAGTCTCATTATCCTGTTCTTTAGGTGAGGAAATAGCTATGTGATTTTCTCAAGACTACACAGCTAATAATGCAGAGCCCAGATTGTGAACCCACTGTCCATCTCACAAAGAAATGGAGGGAAAGAAATAATTTTGAAGCAACAGAGAAAAATTCTGAAGATTTGTTTCAGAATGAGCTTGGAAGTGGGAGTTTTCATGGGAATAATGTCCTCAGCCAAGATACCTATTGTGGAGAGATGGTCTGCAAGGTTTGATGCCCAACTAGAAAAATGCACCTGCCCCTGGAGAAGTTTGATTTTAAAGTGGGGTAAAGAGGGGAGTTACAAAGAACTGTTTTATCACAATCTTTTTATAATAGTGATCATTTCCTGGGGTAGTAAGGTTGAAGAGTTCGGGGATGAGCCTCCCTGGTGAGGCATGTCACAATTTTCATAGTAGTATGTGGACTTTAACAGGCTTATAAGATATTACGCTATCAGCTGGAAACAAACAGAATTATTTATTTACAAATAGAAAATGGGGCTCTACAAAATTATTTTGTGTTGTGTGTTACACAGAAGATAAACTGTCTGCTGTCCATTGCCACTTCCAATGACTTTAGTGTCAAGGTGTCCCTGAGAGTATATGTCCTAGTCAGAGGTTGTACTTAACTATTTCTGTAGTTTTTATGCTTATACAAAGATATCATGACTCAAAAAGTTCTACAACATCAGTTATAAGAATATCCTTATGGGATAACTATTCCAATTAAGAACTTCACTTAAATCTGATTAAAATTACTGCTATGAGAGCAGAAAATAAGGTAATTATATTTATTGCAATACTTATCTCACTGTCATAATTTTGTTTAAAACTTTTATTCCTCAAGTAGAATCTGCATGCCTACTATCTGCTTCTTTCCTTGTTTTGTCTAGAACCACTAAGGGGCCTGGTTAATCAAATAACTTAAAACCCTTTAGTTTGAATTTTACTCTAAAGGACATGTTTTTAGAAGTTAGCATGCTTTAACAAAGACATAGAATAAGATGTATAACATCCATGTCTATAAATCCTTGGTACTTAACAAAAAAGTAAAATGTGAGTCACAGTCACAGCACATAACTTGTGGTCTGAGTACTATATGCCGGCACCAGCACCCCCTGGTGGAGTATGAATCAGCAAACAGCCTGGCTAAATTCTGTGAAGTCAAGCGTCTCTTTTTACAGGTCGAATTTCTTGTGTTGACTTGGCAAATCTAATTGACTTAACTTTTTAATTAAAATAAACTTTATTTATAAATAAAATTGTTTAAATGCAAGCCTTGTGTTTTTTTATTATAATTTAATTAATATAATAAAAAACTCAATGCAAAATAAATTCAGAATAGCCATAGTTATTTTGTGAACAATTTAAACTGGAAAAATTTTGTTTCACTTACATTCAACCCAAATTAATATATGTTAAAGGTATATCTTTTATGTATAAAAGTTTAATTACATTAATTATAATTTTTCTTTTAAGTAGGTTAAATAACATTAACTTCAAAGGGTAACATCCAACCATTTAAGTTTAAGGGAAAGCATGATGCTAGAAATCTTAAAAACATGTTATTTTGGTGCTCATAGAATGGGGTCCATTTATGAACCAATTTCATTCCATCATGTAAAGGAATTGAAATGATATTAGGTTCTTGATTTTCCTTAACACCGAGGCTGACTTTTAAATGGAAAACTTTTTAGATTCTTCTATCCAAAGTTCTTACCCATGGATAAAAATTGGGACAGAGTTTTCTAAACATTGCATGGCAGACAGTACAGCAAATGGGTCACAGGTTAAGGAATTGAACCCAGCCCAGTGAAATTTTGCCTTGTCCAGTTGGGGTTTCAGTCTGATTGTAGCTAGAAAGCGGCTCCTGGGAGGTCAAGAGTAAAGGAGGTTTGATGTGATCCACTCCCGTGTCTTTGGCAAGCCGCAAGAACAATGAGACAAAATGGCACTCACTGATCCATTTAAAAAGCCCAACTGAAGAGGTGCACCACCACCTGGTCACCAGTCACAGCAGCCATGTGCAGAGGGGAGAGTGCCCATCGTGGACAAGAAACCCATGGGGATGCTGGAGGAGTTTATGTTTTGGGTACCCAAGGAGCACAACAGTCACCCATTGGTCTGCAGTCTGTGGTGATGTGATGCCAGGGATTGAATCCTGAATCTGTTCACCGCAGAAGCCCCAGTCTCTGTCTCCTCATTTCCTATACTTTGTCCATTTCCAGTTATGTATCCTCCTAGTATCATCTAAGCTAAGAATGCATAAGCTTCTGCAAATCATGGCTTCTTGTTATTCTGAAGTATTTGAAATGAAAAAAGTGCAATTGGTTCTAAATTTGTTTAACATTAAATTTGTCAATGAAAGAAAAAAGCTCTTACAGTATTTGAATGATTTCAGTTGTAAATTTTGGGGTGGTTTTAAAAATAATTTAAATTTCTATGTTACCTTCTTTACACTCAATATTTTTTGTTGGGATCATAAAAAAATTTATGGTTATAATTTGTAAGAATTCTCGGTAGGTAATTGTTGGTAAATTCAGAAAACCTGATAGAAAAAAAAATATGTTCTAAAAACAAGTATACATTTTCATTAAAGATTATGAAAATATTTTATTTGGAAATATGTGATAAAATAATTATAATTCTATTTTAATTATAAGTGTATTTTGAGGTTTTTTTTTTTTTTTAAGGAAAATTAGCCCTGAGCTCTGCCTCCAATGCTCCTCTTTTTACTGAGGAACACTGGCCCTGAGCTAACATCCATGCCCGTCCTCCTCTACTTTATATGTGTGATGCCTACCAGAGCATGGCTTGCCAAGCGGTGCCAAGACTGCACCCAGGATCCAAACTGGCAAACCCCTAGTTGCTGAGTCAGAACGCCTGAACATAACCACTGCGCCACTGGACCAGCCCCTGTATTTTGAGTTTTTAATAATTTACATTAGTATGATGTGTATTGAAAATACCAATTTTTCTTATTTTTCCATCAAACATAACACACATATTGAAAAGTTCACAGAACATTCATTTAATGTTCACAGATTTGTAGATTAATAAATAATTTAAAAAATCAATGTAATCCCTATCCAAGTTGTAAAATACAGATGTATTTTTCCCAAAGTGAGCGTTTAGGTCCCCAAAACTTAACTCAACTCTAAAATATAGGTAAGTTCTGGGGCTGGCCTGGTGGCGCAGTGGTTAAGTGCGCACATTCCGTTTCAGTGGCCCGGGGCTCGCAGGTTCTGGTCCTGGGTGCGGACATGGAATCGCTTGGCATGCCATGCTGTGGTAGGTGTCCCACATATAAAGTAGAGGAAGATGGGCACAGATGTTAGCTCAGTGGCCCTGGGCCAGTCTTCCTCAGCAAAAAGAGGAGAATTAGCAAGAGTTAGCTCAGGGTTAATCTTCCTCAAAAAAAAGATAAGTTCTTAAATAGCTTACTTAGTCAAATTAGGATAAATGGAGTTGGCACATTTACTACATAGTTCAATTTTTGGTTAACGTCTTCATAGTTTGAGAAATATTTGTATAAACAGACATATTTAATGTTAAAAAAGTGAAGTGTCTTATATGGGTGTGGTTCATGGGGCCCCAAGACAGTTTCGTTAGTAATATCAAAGATCACTGATTACAGATCACTGCAACAAATAAAAATGAAAGTGTTTGAATTATTGTGAGAATTACCAAAATGTGATACAGAGACACAAAATGAGCAAATGTTGTTGGAAAAATGATGCCTATAGAATTGCTTGATGCAGGGTTGCTGGAAAGCTTTAATTTGTAAAAAACACAATGTCAAGGAAGCCCAATAAAGTGGAGAACAATAAGGTGAATTATGCCTGCACATGGATTGATTTCTGGACTCTACGTTCTGATCAATTGCACCATGTGCCTCCTTTTGCCAATACCACATTGTCTTGATTATTGTAGCATTATAACAACTGTTGAAATCAGGTAGCGTGAGTCCTCCAACTTTATTCCTTTAAAATATTGTTTAGGCTGTTCTTGTTTCTTTGGTTTACCATATATATTTGAGAATCAGCTTTCTAAAAATCATCCTTCTTCAAATTTAATGTGATTGCGTGCAACATATATATCAGTTTAGACATGATGGACATCTTAACAATAGTGAATTTTCCAATTCATAGACACAGTGTAACTTCCATTTTTATAGGTCTACTTTGATTTTTTTCTTGAGTGTTTTATAGTTCAGTGTAAAGATTTGCATATATTTTATTACATTTATACATGTTTCATTATTTTTGGTGCATTGTAAATGGCCCTGCATTTTAAAATGTCTATTTTCATTTGTTCTTTGCTATTAAATAGAAATAACACTGATCTTATATTCTGTGACTTTGTTAAAATCCTTATGAGTCCTGGTAGGACTATTTTATATTTGTTTGGATTTTTTTTAGACAATCATGTCCTTTTCTGTTAGGAGTAATCTTACTTTTTCCTTTGCAATGTATCTTCCATTTACTTATTTTTCTTACACTATTGAGCTATCTACAACCTCCAGTACAATGTCAAACAACAGTAGCAAGAGTGGAAATTTTTGTGTTGCTTCCACTCTTTGGTGTAAAAGAGTCACTCTTCACCTTTAAGTGTGAAGTTAGCTATTGATGTTTTTTTGAAGATTACCATCATTGGGTTGAGAAAATTTCCTTCCCTTTTATTTACAGTTTTTTGCTTTTACTGTGTCTGTTTAGATGATCATTTGATTTTACTTCTTTAGTCTTTTAATATGGTAAATTACATTGATTCATATTCAGGTATTAAACCAACTTTACAATTCTGAGATTAAACTTTACTTTTCTTGATGCATTTTTGATTTTACATATTGTTTGATTTAATTTGCTAAAACAAAAAAAATTTCCATCTATATTTATGAAGGCTATTTATCTTGAGTTTTCTTTAGGTTATAAATTGCCTATAGATATTTTCTTAAGGTGTTATAAATTGCCTTGTAAGCACTATGTTTATATCACATGTATTTTGATATGTTGTCTTTATATTTTCATTCACTTCAAAATGTTTTTCGATTTCTCTTTTATTTCATCTTCTTTTTTTAAAGTTTTACTATTATTTTTCTGGTAACAGCTTTCTTGATATTATCTATATACTATACAATTCACACATTTAAAGTGCAAAATTTTATGTTTTTTACATTATTCACAGAGTTATACAACCATAATAACAATCAATTTTAGAACATTTTTATCATTCCACAAAGATTCTCCTTCCTTTTAGCCATCACACCTCAAATTCCTCACCCTCAGCCCTATGCATTTATATTTTTTTGTGTGGTTACATGTTGTCTTAGGCACATAACTAGGAAATAAATTGCTTGGTCATATGGCAATTCTGTTTTTATACTCTCGGGGAACTGCCAGGTTGGTTTTCCAAGTGTCTCCACCACTTGACATTCCAACCAGCAGTGTATGAGTTTCCGGTTTCTTCATATCCTCATCAACACTTAGTATTATCTGTCTTTTTTATTGGAGTCATCCTAGTGTGTAAGAGGTAATATTTTGCTGTGGTTTTGATTTGCATATCCCTGCTTACTGATGATAGTGAACATCTTTTCATGTGATTGTGGGCCATTTGTATGCATTCTTTGGAAAAATGTCTATTTGAATAATTTGCTCATTTAAAAGTGGATTGTGATTTCATGATTGAACTAAAGAGTGGTTTATGTGTTGTAGATATTTGATCCTTATCAAATAGATGATTTGTGCATATTTCTTCCATTCTTTCATTGTTTTACTCTCTTGATGATGTCTTTTGGAGGCACTCCTTATTTTGAGCAGTTTGAATATTTAGAGAGTCTGATATTTTTCACAAATGAGGGAACCCTCTCTATTATGTATAGCATGATGCCCTTTTCCCTCCACTTCATATAAGCAGTCTCTGTGTAAATATTTACTTATGTATGTATATTTTTAATATACATATATTTATACATGGTTTAAATGTGCTAGGGCAAATGAGTTGCTTTAAAGCTTAAAAGAATCAATTTACTTAAAAATGAGAAATGTATCTATGGCTAAATTGAACAAGCACAATTTCCTATTACAATTATCTTTCATAAGCATTTTGATTGTAGCAGGCAGTGTTGGTGGCTTACTGAATAAATGTTCCTCTTCTTACTTCTAATTCCAAGAAGTTCCTTTCATGATAGTGGCTGAAAATGGAAGATGGTCATTTTGTCAGTACTCCTTGCAGCTAGATTGACTATGAGGCATAGTCCATACTAAAGGGAAGTAATCTATTGACTTTGAGAGATTTGCTTCATGATATAAAGAGACAGAGTTTTGAGGGGATTTCTTTTGCCATGTTCTGTTGCTTTCTTCTTTGGATATAGTTGTTCTTAGGTATGATTCCTGGAGCTAGGCAGTCATTTTGTGACCCTGAGGTGAACAGCTTGAGGACTAAAACCAACAATCTTAAGACAATGAAATGAAAATGTCTGAGTCTTTGAGAGCGTTTAGTCGCTGACCCAAGGACACTGTACCTCCAGATTTATTAGTACATGAGAAAAACAAGTGCTTAGGTTATGTGAGTTTTTTGCTGAGAATTAAATAACCTAAACAAGAAACTTTCTAATTGATAACTTGGGTTAAAAGTTACAATCCTTAAATATTAAATATAAAGTATGTTATTTTAACAGATGAATATCTTGAAGGATAGTCTTGCAACTTTTCCGTAAACATTGAAGAGAAAACTGTAACTTATTATGACAAAAAGGAGAGTACGTCCAGAGTTAAACTTAAATTTTAAATATATTCTGCCGTTCACTTGGCTAGTGCCTTTTGTTCATTATATTCTTGTGGTCTCTGAAATGTAAACATTCTCCAACATTCTCTTTTTTATGTTTGTTGAAAAGGGTAAGAGTTTGTGCATAGTCAATACACTCAGAACACTTAAATCCATCAGATTAGTACTTTCACAGTTTTTTACAAATTTTACTTTCACTTGTTTCTTCTTTAATTTTATCCAAAGCTTAATCATAATTTTGATGCTTATACTTTTATCACAACGTTTCAATTGTCCTATGGGTAATTGAGAACCGCTGAAACTTCTTAAATGAGGAAGGGACAGATCTGTGCTTTCAGATCTTGTTCTGGCAAGCAGTGTATATGGCCAATAAGAGGCAGCATGTGGGAAGAAGCTAGACTAATAGTTGGGGCCACTATAGTTCAGCAGTTCAGATTAATTAAAATCTGAAAGGTACCTGAACTTGTGTGGTGGCTGAGGGAAATGGATGGAATCACTGTGGCTAGAGACTCTAATGCTAAGCATATGAGAAATGTGTAAAATATTCTGCAAGTTTTCACCAGAGAAGAACAAAATTAGTGAATTATTTATGGAGTGCATTCTATATACTCTGCACCAAACACAGCAGCATGAGAAAAGCACTAAACAAGACAGAAGAGACGTTCGTCCTTATAGAGCTTATAGTTTATGGCAAAACACGGTAATTAAATAGAAAAAAAGTCTGATGAATATTAAGATGGAGGATCTATTGGAAGTGTTGAGAACATAAATACTCTCAGCTGACATTCATTGACTATTTACCATGTACCAAGTCCTGCCTAACCATTTTACATACATTTTTTTCGTTTAACCATTAAAACAACCCAATGAAGGAGTTGCTATTACTGTCATCACTGTTTCAGAAATTGTGAACCTGATGCATATAGAGTTTAAGTAATATGTCCAAGTTAGTAAATATGGGAGTAGGAGACAGCACATGACCTCTAACTCCATAGCTTCTACTCTTTTCTAGTATGAGAAGGAGTTAATGACCTCAGTTAATGAAATATTACATTTAAACACCAAGCGGGCTGCTTAGGTAGAAATTTTCAGTAGATGGTTAAAAGTAAAAGCTTTAGAAGGGAAACAGGGAGTAATTTTTTTTTTTTTTTTTTTTTTTTTTGGATAACCCAGGAGAGATAACAACTGAATTGAGTTAGTGCAATTTTTGAAAAATTTCAGATAAAGAAATGAAGACTCTTGCAGGAAGACTCTGTGGCAAATTTCCATTTAGGATACAGAAACAGAAAAAGAAGCTATATAATAGATCTTCCTTAACAGATGAAGACGATAGGAAGATTGATGTTTATTTTTGCCTCTTCCTTAGGGGATGAAAATCCCTAGAGTGAAGTGTAAACTAGATTAATATACTGAGTCCCTAAAAAACTAAAGAGAAATCATGGTCCAGAGTGTAATTATAATTCCCTTATTTATGATTTACACATAGACTCTATTCCATGGGGAAGAGAATGAGCAAGTTTCTACCCTATTTACAATCAAGTGCACTATATTATTAAACTTCAACTCAATCTTTCGTGTTTTATCAAGCGGCAAATGTGGTAATAATAAAGACTTTATTTTTCTCTGCTGCTTGAGAGGGCTTAAAGTCATAATCAGAAACTGTGATTTGTAGTTCAGAAAGATTATCAGGGCATATATGAAATAAATCTGGGCTACATCCTTTTGGAATTAAAGAAGACAAAGCCTCAGAATCTGTAATTGCCTTTCCAGGACCACTGTGGTAAATACCAAGGACAGGAGAGCACTAAGGTTTTCTGGCTTAAGGAGGGTGAGTTTCCGAATTCTGTTTAATGTCCTTCTTGTTTTGTGATAGAAGTCTAGGGACATAAGATCTACCACATTCTTTCCCATTTTGTGCAGTCTTGAGGTTCAAGTGAAATTTCCAGGAGAATGAATTCAATAGAGATCAGAGAATGTTTACAGATCGGATTAGGAGGCTCAGAAAGTGCAGTATCTCAGTCAGTATGTTCCCTCTCCATAGATGGAACGCTCACGTTTCTAGATTTATGGCTTTTACTCTGTGACATGGGCAATCACTTAACATTTCCTAGAATTTGGTTCCTTAGTTTTTGATTGGAAACAATCTCCTTGGCTCCCACTACACCAAGTCAAATCTGCATTAGAAGCCAGGACCATGTTGCTTGAGTGGCTGCCTCCAATTTTACCAGTGAGAGGAGGGCTTATGTGAGTGCAGAAATGATGAGATGAGAGAAGGATAATTTTGTTCTGGTCCATCAATCTTCTCGCTGGTTTTCTCAGCAGTCATGATTGCATATGACAGAACTGACCTTCTCTCTGTAGGCTATTTATGATGCTCTTTTCTATATTTGGCTTATTAAAACTCTAGTAAGGGAAAGTTCATGTATATCAGTGTCATGGTAATGGTAAAGGCAGATTCTTTTGTTCCAGGTTAGGCTAGTCTCAGACATTCCCAGTATATACAATTTCTTACAGGATGAGATATTGCAGGAAGAGCTGAGTTGTTCTGTAATCTAACACTTTTCTCCTGTGTCTACAGATTCCCTTAGAGAAGAATGGCTCCTGGAAATTATTCTTTTGTGACAGAATTCATTCTTTTGGGCTTAACAGACCAACCAGATATCCAACTCCCCCTGTTCTTCCTGTTTCTAGTAATGTATATGGTCACTGTGTTAGGAAATTTGGGCTTGATAACTCTAATTGGGCTGAATTCACACCTACACACCTCCATGTACTTTTTCCTCTTTAACTTGTCATTCGTAGACCTCTGCTATTCTTCAGTATTTACACCAAAAATGATGACGAACTTCTTATCAAAAAAGAATTATATCTCTTACTCGGGGTGCATGACTCAGCTCTACTTTTTCTGCTTTTTTGTCATTTCTGAATGCTATGTGCTGACTTCAATGGCCTATGATCGCTATGTGGCCATCTGTAATCCGCTTTTGTATAACATTGTCATGTCCCCTAAAGTATGTTCCAGCTTTATGCTTGGTTCATACTTAATGGCGTTTTCTGGTGCCATGACCCACACTGGATGCATGCTGAGACTGACGTTCTGTGATGCAAACACCATCAACCATTATTTGTGTGACATCCTCCCTGTGCTCCAGCTCTCCTGCACAAGCACCTACATCAATGAGATGGTTGTTTTCGTTGTGGTGGGCATCAACATCATTGTGCCCAGTCTCACTGTCTTTATCTCTTATGGTTTCATCCTCTCCAGCATCCTCCACATGAGCTCCACAGAGGGCAGGTCCAAAGCCTTCAGTACCTGCAGTTCCCACATAATTGCTGTTTCTCTCTTCTTTGGATCAGGTGCAGTTATGTATCTCAAACCATCTTCTGCTGGATCTATGGATGGGGGAAAAATCTCTTCTGTCTTTTATACCAATGTGGTTCCTATGATGAACCCCTTAATCTATAGCTTGAGGAACAAAGATGTTAAAATTGCTCTGAGAAAAACCCTGGGGAGGAGAAAACTTTGATTAGAATCAGTGTCTCTTTGTACATATAGTCATAGGAGAGGGAGATTCCATGATGGGACTCAAAATACAAATGAAATATTTCAACTTCAGAATAAAATAGTCTTTTAAAAAATTAAGTTCCATTCCTTCAGATTATTTTGGAAACAATTAATAAGAAAACCAGATATATGGACAGACTGTAAAAGTTAAAGGTGGCAAAGTTTTAATAGAACCAATTTGTCTTTTTATTTATTTTATTTATGTGCTGTATAGCTATTTGGACTTCTTGATACAGTAGGGATATGTCAGAGAAAAAATATCAGGTGTTTACATGCACAGTATAAAGTGATTATTTTCAGTTTTTTGTTCTATTTGTTATATGGAATGTGATAAAGGGCATTATGAGGAAAAGGTAATTCTATTCAAGTTGTTGCAGCTGAGAGTCAAACAAGTAAGCCACAGGATTTGCCCATGCCTATGTACTAGGAAGGGCATTTTTATAGTTCAGTGTGAAAACTTAGACAGTCTGGGCAATAACAGAAAATGTTCCCCTTAGTTAAACCATTGAGAAAATTTCCTGGAGCCAGCCCGGTGGCGCAGCAGTTAAGTTCACATATTCAGCTTCTCGGCGGCCCAGCGTTCGCCGATTCGGACCCCAGGTGTGGACAGGGCACTGCTTTGCAAAAGCCATGCTGTGGTAGGTGTCCCACGTATAAAATAAAGGAAGATGGGCATGGACGTTAGCTCAGGGCCAGTATTCCTCAGCAAAAAGAGAAGTATTAGCAGTAGTTAGCTCAGGGCGAATCTTCCTAAACAAAAAAAAAAAAAAGAAAATTTCCTGAGTACATGCTAAATTTCTTTAATGTAAATTTTCTCTGAGAAAGCTGCTATTGTTGTTCAGGATCAAGTTTGGAATGAGTATGCTCAGGGTGTACTGTGGTAAAGAGCTGAGGAAAACCAGAAGTAAAAGGGGTTTTGAGTTTTATGTCCTCTTAAGCCCTGAACCCCTCAACTTTATTGAACTCCATCCTCCACTACAATTTGCACTGCCTCCCTACACACACGCAGTGTCCTCAAGTCTTGTATTTTATGAGATCACTGCCTAACATTGATTGCATGGCATGCAACCCACTTTTAATCTTTTTTAAGCACATTCGGGTAGATGCTTCCTGGTTCCAGCTCCAGAGAGGCAAGTCTGAGCACGAAGTACTTGATGAATCCAGCAAGAGGAAATGATTATTGCTTCAATGATTTCTTCATGTAAAAGCAAAACAAAATGCATTTGTTACCTACTGAGTGCCTAGCAATGTGTGGGAATGTGCTATCTGTCACAATCATAAACAAGGCAATGCAAGAGAAAGATATAAACTTAGAGTTTCATCATGCGACGTAGTGGAGTTACATACCATATGTGGATAGATTCTAAAATTGGACTTCTGTGGTTTCAATTAGTCCTGGAAATTGATTGTGTCAGCAAATCTCCATGTTGGGAACAGACATGGTCGAAGTCTGGCACACTCAGTGTCCTCCCTAGCATGAGAGATTTCACCATATATTCAGTTTAGTATCAAATGAAGTAGCTGGTTTATATTCAGGGTGTTGCTGTACAAAATATGTACCGTTGAACATTAAAATCACTCTCAGCATGGGGAAGTTGTACATTCTGAGACCGAGATTTCCTCCTTTCTCAGTGATAGGGAGGGCTGATGGAATGACCTAAGCTGTTTAAATTCTCTCTGACATAAAGTAGAATTAACCCACTTCAAATATTAATATATGTGCAGGAAGGTATAACTATTCTTAGAAGGGCTGCTGTTTTACAGTTTGCTCTGCACTGTTACATCTGTCAGTCTATGTGTTTTCAGGGAAGAACTTTGAGGTTCATGAGAAAACGGGTCTTTTTATTTATTTATTTATTTATTTATTTACTTTTTGATGAGGATGATTGTCCCTGAGCTGACATCCCTTGCCAATCTTTCTCTTTTTACTTGAGGAAGATTGTCCCTGAGCTAACGTCTGTTCCAATCTTTCTTTTTGCATATGCGATGCCTGCCACAGCATGGCTTGATGGGCAGTGTGTAGGTCCGCACCCGGGATCTGAACCTGTGAATCCTGGGCCACCAAAGCGGAGCGTGCAAACTTTACTACACCACTTGTTCGGCCCTGAGGAAGGGGATCTTGAATGATGAGGGTGAAACATTGTCCAGAAAGTATCTTTCACATTTCACATTTAACATTTCTATTGCCTAATTTAGAATTTGTGAACATATTCTTATTTTATACTGGCCTATATAATAAATGGTAATACATAAAGGTAGCCTATAATAATCATTACTATTATTGGTGCTTACTAAGTTCAAGGGTCAGCACTAAGTTCTCACACTCAACAATTATTTAATCTCCACATCAGTGACTTTGGTAGGCACCAATATGATTAGTCCAATGTGGCAGAGATTGGTACTGTTCACCTCTTATTCCAGAAAATCCATTTCCCAGTATGTTTTGCAGTGAAGTGTGGTATGAGACTGAGATCTAAACATGATGGAAACCATTCCAGGGCCAAAGTGTGCCCTTTTGATATTCTCTTAAACCTTCTGTGGGCTAGATGCTGATGACAATAAGGCCTTACATAGGTGATGAAGCTACAAGAGAAGCCAGGAAGTTATTCCCATAGAATCAGGATGGAGAATGGAAGAATGGAGCACACAGAAGGTTTGGGGTGCTGACAGTAATCTATTTATAGGTCTGCAGGTTGGCTATGTGCTGTTCATTTTATTTAAATTACAAGAAGTTTTTATTTTATAGACTTTTTTCTATGTGTTTACCCTAAATTTCACAAAAAGTTAAGGTTAGAAAACTTTGATTTGAGCTCTACTTAAACTGAACATTAAACTAATCTAGAAGCAAAAACTGAGAATAAAGCCCCGAGTATATGGAACAGCCTGCCTAGTACAGAATGCCTCCCGCAGAAGAAACCAGTGGAGGTAGGGTAATATGTACAAAGTTATCCAGACCAGTCCAGGGAAGAGAGAATTCTCTTTGCCAACTCCATTAAGAATTTCCACTAGTCTGTGCGGGTAGTGGAGTCAATGTATGATCCTATTGTATAGATTTGGAGTATGTTGTATGTTACTGTGCTTAGGTTAATTGCATTATAAAGAGGAATTAATTCTTGTAATTTCATTTTCTCAACTTTTTCTACATTCTTGATAAAGTCTTTCCTAAAGAACTTCTTCAGGCTTTATTTTTGACAACTATGAGATGATAACAGTTTGGGAATATAGAAATATAGATTTATTTAGGCATAGAGAATGTACTTCAATCATCAGAAATATGATGAAACATGATGATTGAATCAGAGTAAAGTATCACAATTATAATAGAAGTTCAGAGTAAGTAACTTTGTGCTGAGTAACAGAATATTGGGTTAGAGCATTTTGTGTCTCACTTGTCTGGATAAAAATTGTTTCTGGAGATCAGGATAGACCTGAGCCTGAAGGTAGAAGTCAGAAACACTCAGTGGAGTGGAGAGTGAATAAGTGGTTGGCCATTGGTTTTTGCATGTATATACTCATAATGCAATCATAATGGCTCTTCCAATTCTATCAATATGTCGTAATATTGGGAGCTTGCCATGGATTCAAGAGAAATGAATTGATTTTTAAAAATGATGAAAAAGAACATTTTGGCAGTTATTGCCATGAGCAATAAAGATAAATCAACATAAAAGACTAAAACTAGAAGGGGACAATTATGAAAAATAAGGGCTACGGGTAAGAGTTCATTCACCACTACTATGGGCTCAGAAAATGTGAAAAAATTAACATTATTTTGACAGAACTCTGACTTGAATCTTTGGATTGAAATCCCACGCTAGTAAATTCTGTGGATCAAAAACTCAGTGAAATTTTAATTTGCCCTTGCAATACTCAGGCTAAAGACTTCTACTACCCTATTATTCCAAAAAAGAAAAAAAAAGAGGCTTTTAATTTTCCCTAAATCTCTAAATATCTCCCTGTTCGCTAAGGAGATCTGAATTTATGGGAAATTACATTGATGAAATGGTGCTTTCTGTTTATTGAAATCTTAGTTTGGAATTGGAACTCATTATAGAAATCATAATGTGGCAGAATTCCATGTGCCAGATAAGCAACTGTGGATTATACAGTGCAGAGTGAGGTATTATGTATCACACCGGGGAAACATTTATTTTGTTGTTGGTACAATTTTAACCTTTCATCCATATATTTTCCCCTGCTTGGACCGATGATCTCTTCCTTTTCTTTCTCCTATTACCTGTTAGTCCTATCTTTATGGAAGCATTTTCTGATTCCCCGAGATTGGAGGAGGGTTACCTTCCTTGGCTTTCATCCCATTGGTGTTTACTTCTACTGTAGTATGTATCACATTGTATTATAAATATTTTATAGGTATTTGTCAATCTTAACGTAACACCTCTAGAAGCAGATTATTTTCCCTCAAAATGAGTGGGTCTTTGCACAGAGAACACACTCAAGTGTATGCATAAAAAAATATTTCAATGTCACCTCTTCTCTTCAAGGCAATGGAGAAGAAAATGGAATACCAGTAAGGCTTTACAGTTTCTCACCACACAAAGTAGGGTAGATGCATTATCAATGAGTATGGCAAATGTAGTTGATTTAGCATGCTGAGGTTTCCACCAAACTCGTCCTTTCTTGTCTGGTCAGTCAGGAAACCTACAACTATGGGCAGGCCTAAACAAGTATGTCTTCTTATGTTATCTGCCATGGAGAGATGTCTAGTTTGATTCTTATGGGTCAGTCAGATATAGTCTTGACTCTTGTGGACAGTTGCCAGACATTCAGGGGCTGACATGTTTAGCTACAAACTACAAGCCATATATTTCTATTTCTATCATCTATCATCTATCCATCTGTCTATTTATCTACCTATCTATCTATCTATCTCTCTAATCTCTCATATGATATATCTAAGACCCATTGACATGCTTACATTTCAAACATAGAATTGATGTCTAAACTCAAAATAATATATTATAATCTGCATGTATTAGCATGTTTTACATTTAAGTTAAGTGAGCTTTAATGAATGAGTGTTTGATTGAAGAGCCCCAGATCCTAACTGAAGAATGTCCTGTGCTTCTACCCAGAAAATATTTCTACCTCTCACCAAAATGTAAGATATCTAGGGATGTAACATTGCTTTGTTAACTGTTATATCCTCAGTTTCTAGTACCTCATTGATGCTCAACTAATATTATTTGAATTAATTAATGACTGAGTGACAGGTCTGGTGCTGTCAAGTAGTTGTCATGAGTCACAGGGGCCTGGGGGTGGTGATGTCTGCTAATTTGAAGTTTATTATGGTGGCTTCATGAGCTATTCCTTTCAGATTAATTTCTCTTTGTAAATTAGATTTATTTGGGAGCTTTAAGTAAGTACTGAGATTCATCAGATTTAAAACAAGAGCTGTACATTAAAATCAGAATTAAATATGATGTTTTATTCAAATATTTAATCTTTAGTAAAACCTTAGAAGAAATGCAATGAAAAGGTGAAAAACCTGGCTTTTGAACTGAGATTTTTACTTAAATACCATTAAGTTTAGCTATGACTGCTTTTAACCAATAAACTGAGCATCCATCTATAGGTCATATCTTAATTTCACATTTTCTCCTCTCACTCATTTGACTTAGAACTCTTGGCAATATTTTAATTGGCAACCCTATAGCCAGATCTGGATCTATGTTAGTATACTTTTTTAAAAAACATAACTTCCTGAGATACACAAAGTTACTAGTGTCTTCATCAAAATAAAGAGGAAATTAAAAAGAAAATCAGCTATACTGACTTCTATATTCCCCTTCCTTCTGCAATAGAGCCTCATGTAAGGAAATATCAGAGTACTGAGTCCTGTTAGCGGTGAATCATTCACCAGATATGCTGTATTCATCTATCAACTCAACCAGGTTTATGACTGTAAGAGTTATCTGATTTAAAAATAAACAGAGACTATTTATTTAAATAGAATCTCTTAAGCAAATTCTCCAAATAGAATATTTTATAGACAACTAAAATAAACTTGAATGTTAAAAGACAGCCTCATACTAGTCCCAGCCTAGGTAGATGGCATTTAAGAAGAAGCAGCAATCCAAAGAGAAGACAAACCCTATGTCAAGAAATATGTTATATGTTAAAGATATAAAGATGGATCACAATTGGTGGCTATTTCATTAAGAAGGCAACATTTAAAGTAGCTATCTGGAAAAATATCCTTTTAGGCAGGAGTAGTGGCCACTGAAAAACCCCTTAAGTGATATTTTTTGCATGTTTAGAAAACACTAAGGTCTATTGTATTGAATTAAAGGAGTGAGGGGGAGAGTTGAAGGATACGAGGACAGAGATGTAACAAGGGTCAAGATCATGTTGGATCTTGTAGACCATTTTGAAACTTGGCCTTTTTTGCTGAGTGAAATGGAAAATGATTTTGGCTGCTGTGTCTGAAATAGACTGTATGAGACAATGGTTGAATCAAGGACCTAGTCAGAAGGGCTCTGTAATAATGCAAGTAAGAGAGAACATTTTCTCAAATGAAGGCAGTTGTAGGAGAGCTGTGATATGTTGTGTAATTATGTATATGCTATGGATATAAAAGTAGACATATTTCATTGCATGAAGTTTAAAAATTTTTGTTTTGGGAAAGATACCTTAAGCGAATCAGTGGACTGATTGTGAATTAGAAAATATAGCTTAATGCAGGTGACAAACATTAGATTAATATCCATTCTATTAAAGTTAAATTTATAAAATTGGACAAGAAGTGAAAAAACAACACTACAGAATATGGGGCAAGGACATTATCAGACAAGTTACAGAAAAGTAAATTCAAACGTTTACAAATTTATAAAAAGATACTCAAGATCAATAATAGGGGAATGAAATTTAAAGTTAAAGTGACACATCACTTTACATCTACCAGATTGTCACACTTATAAAACACAAGTACCATTTTTTGCTGATAGATATGCTAGGAGAGGAAAAGGTAGTTTCATATAATGCCTGGGGAAATGTGAACTTTTATAGCCTTTGGGAAAATCATCTGATATTGATCTGAAAGACAACATTCTGGGAATTTATTCCGTTGAAATAAAAGTGCTGGTATATCACGATGTATGCACAATGATGATTATTTTAGTATAGCTTTTGAAGTTAGAAAAGACTGAAAAATTTATGGATTTCCATCAAGGTGGAGTGGTTGAATAGGTTATGATGCATCCAAAACAGAGAATATTAGAGAGATTTTAATGAGGTACGGTTAAATGACAAAAGCAAGAGGTCAAAAAATATGTAGTTTGTAATAAGTTGTAGAGCCTCTTTAATTGAATTTGGTTATACGAACAAGTAGGGAAATATTGGAAGGCATTCTAGATTATAAACATGAACAACTTGGAGTGATGGATTGAACTGAGCTAAAACAGGAAAGGGAGTGCTAAGGAAAAAGCAAAAGGAAGTGATTGCTGTAAAAAATATAAAGTATGAAACATATGGTCAGGTATGCAATAATGTTAAAAATTTGTAACTGTGGGAGGACGTATATCTGCGTGTAACATGTTTTGATAGCTATTTTAAATGGCATTAGCTATGTGATAGCAATTGCACCTAAAAGTCAAAGAAGCAGTAGGAAATAGAGATAGGGAGAGAGAAGTTTTCTATCTCATTTGTCCTGGGAAAATGTGCAATCATTGAAGTGAAATTTTTTTTGAGGGTGGTTAGCCCTGAGCCAACATTCACCACCAATCTTCCTCTTTTTGCTGAGGAAGAGTGGCCCTGAGCTAACATCTGTACCCACATTCCTCTATTCTGTATGTTGGATGCCTGCCACAGTGTCGCTTTATAAGAAACGTGTAGGTCCATGCCCAGGATCCAAACCAGTGAACTCTGGCCCAACTTAACGGGAGTGTGTAAACTTAACTGCTATGCCACTGGGCCAGCCCCCCTGAAATGAAATTTTGAGTAGAATTTTGAGGCCCCAAAGACACCAGGGTTAAAACTGCTTCATTGCTATGTAAATAATCTCATAAATCTGTCTTTCCTAAAGGATTTGAATTATAGAGGGCTCCTGGGAAAGCTTTTGGATCAAACCCCTGAGATCATGAAGCTCAGAATAAAATACTGTACACGATGCTAATTATGTTGAAACCAAGAGTGCTGTTTATATTCCTTTTTTGTAGTTCAGTGATCACCTCTGGGGAAAATCATAATTAAAAATCATAATCTTTATCTGACTGACTCTCAAGGCTGAGATTTATAAATGCTCTGATCCCCTCCACACAGATGGAAGAGGAGGGATTTTAGTTCAGTTCTATTACTCCCTACAGCAGCAGACCTTTCTTTTTCGAGAACAGTGGTGGAGAGCAAACAACAAGGACAGTTCTCATGCCTCTAAGCAAAGAAGAGTGAGAATTGAATCATTTACACTTTTATGTCTTTCAAAACTCAGAGGCATGAAATGTAATAGACTTGTTTGTATTCCCCAGCTCAGTCCATGAGGTGCAGATGATTAGAGTCTGTGTGGGAGGAAAGTAGAGATTAGAAGTAGTGTTGAGATTCTAGGGTTTGAAGTTCCTACAATCCTTCTGCCTCTTAGAGAATTTTCTATGTAGGAGACCCAGGTTCCATTCCTGACTTAATGATTTTCTTGCTGTATACGCTTGGGAAGCCAAAGAGGCTCTGTGTGTCACTATTTCCCAAACTCTGTTATGGACATGTGCTCATGATCTCCACCCTACACAGCATCCATTCTGGATTTGTGGTCAGTCCAGGGTAGCCAAAGTGTGGTGAGTAGGGATTAACAAGTACCAACTGGATTAAATGAAAGAATAAAAGGTATTAGTGACAAATGAAAGCAGAGAAAAGATGAAAAATACTTGTACTTCTTCACCTCTTGAAACATTTCTCTGAGTAATACTTGGAACTATGCTGATGCCTCCTATGTGCTTGTCTTCCTTGAGGAGGGCCAGATCCAGCTTTCTATAAAATAGGAAACCACACCAGAGTCTCCTGGTTCCTTGGTTCCAGAATAGACTGGACTGGGAGTACATGAGAAATCTGGATTCTGCCTCAAATGTGACTCTACTCTCCTATCTTTCAGATCCCACTGGAAGAGAATGGACATTGGAAACAGTTCCTTAGTCGCTGAGTTTATCCTTGTGGGTTTAACCACATATTCAGAGATCCAGCTACCCCTCTTCTTTCTTTTCCTAGGAATCTATATTGTCACGGTGGCAGGAAACCTGGGCTTGGTCACCCTCATAGGACTGAATTCTTACCTTCACACGCCCATGTACTACTTCCTCTTTAATTTATCCTTTATTGATCTCTGTTACTCTTCTGTCATCACCCCAAAACTGTTGGTAAACTTTGTGTCAAAGATGAACACCATCTCCTATGCAGGGTGCATGACTCAGCTATTTTTTTATTGCTTCTTTGTCAATGCAGAGTGCTATGTGTTGGTAGTGATGGCCTATGATCGCTATGTGGCCATTTGCAAGCCGCTGAAGTACACAGTCACCATGTCTCCTCAGATCTGTTCTCTGCTGGCTGTGATTGTATATGTGGGGGCATTCATTGCCACCTGGGCCCACACAGGATGTATGCTGAGATTGACCTTCTGTGATGCCAACACCATCAACCATTACATGTGTGACATCCTCCCCCTCCTGGAGCTCTCCTGCACCAGCACTCACATCAATGAATTGGTAGTTCTCATTGTGGTGGGCTTTGATGTTAGTGTACCCAGCCTCACCATCATTGTCTCTTACTCATTTATCCTCTCCAGCATCCTCCGCATCCGTTCCACTGAAGGAAGGTCTAAAGCCTTCAGCACTTGTAGCTCGCATATAATTGTTGTTTCTATTTTCTTTGGGTCAGGGGCATTCATGTATCTTCATCCTTCTTCTGTCTTGTCCATGGACCAGGGTAAAGTGTCCACTGTGTTCTATACCATCGTGGTACCCATGCTCAATCCTCTGATCTACAGCTTCAGGAACAAGGAGGTTAAGATTGCCCTGAAAAAAAGCTTGAGTAGAAAATCATTTTCCTGAGCTGGAGTAGTATTAATTATCATAAGAGAATACAGCTTTGCTTTATTTTTCTTTTCTTCCCCTATAGTGTTCTTTTACACAGAAAGAAGTGAAATGTAAGAGAAAGAGTGGTGGGCTTAGAGTTAGAAAGCTTGAGTTGAAAGCTCTGCAAAGAAGGCCATTGCATTACTTTACTGGGTCATCAGGAAGAAAAGTTAGTGCAAATAAATGTTTGTAGCGTAGTATTTGGGGCCTAATAGCTGAGAAACTTATTCTCTCTTCTTTTTTTCGTTCTTCCTTTCTTTCTCTCTCTCTTTCTTTCCTCCCAGTGTTTTACTCTTACAATTTAAAAAGAATATTTAAACCATTTTAATTAAGTATGCTTGTTCATAGCAGATAAAACTGTCCAGATTATGGAAACAATTCCTTCATAGAGAGTTATAGATAGAATTTCCATTTGATCTTCAGATCTATATTTTAATCAATTAATATCTCTCGTTGAATGCTCCACGGGCATCTGAACTTAACGTGTGAAAATTAACCTTATCATAGAAACATCTACAAGCCTACCAATCTCTCTTCTTGTCCTGTGATCACAGTCACTGTGAGTGGCACCATTATCTAGTTGCTGAAACCCCACATTGACATCTTCCTCGATTCCTCTCTCTTTACGTGTCTTCCACACCCAATTTATTCAAGTGCTGACCCTTCTTCTTTTCCTCATAGCACTGTCATTTCTCATCTAGAAGCCAACTTCTTAACTGGCCTCTATCTCTTCTCTTTCTCAATTAAAATCCAATCTTCACACCAAAAGAAGAGTGCTCTTTCCTTGCTTCCAAGAAGATCTCGTTTACCTTAGTTTACTCTATTTGCTGCAATTGCCTTCAAGATAAAACCAAAGCTCCAGAGTCTGACAAACAGGGATCTTAATATTTCGTCCTTGTTCAATTTTTCACCCAGATATTCTGTCACTACAACACCCTCTTCCCTGTTTTCTTCCTAGACCTTTGCTAAAGTCATACTGAACTTTCCCAAATTTAATAAGCTCTTGTTCCTTGGCATACCTTTCCACAAGCTCTTCCTGTACCCTGGATTTGCCTTGCTCAGTCTGTCCATCCTTCAGGCATCAGCCAATCCAGAACCCCTGGGAAGTCTTTCCTGGATGGAAAGACAAGAACAGATAACCTTCAGATATACACTCATAGCATTCTGTGCCTACCATAGTGTGGTATAGATCCAATTGTAGTGAAATTCCTTTGCCCCTTAGATATACAATCTCATTTTATTTATTTAATTATAAGAAAACTTCAATAAAATCATTTGCAGGAAAATTTTCAGTTCAGTACAAGAGGTATGTGATGTAAGAGAGATTTATATGCTTAGCCAACTTGGATTTCCAAAAATAGTAAGAGAATCACATGAGAATTTATAGAGTATGTAGAGGGTATCTCTTGTTTTCTTTTGCCACTTTTCCTTGAAAATACATTTTGCTCAGTGAACAATAAGGCTTCTTCCATGGTTATATTCTATTTGCTTTTATTTTTCTAGTACACTCTTATTAGCTGTTTCTAACCCACTTTGTTTTCTTTTAATGCTTCAAATACCAGCTCAAGGAAACCCTGTCTAAACTAATTTGCAAAGTTTAGGTGCTCTTTTTCATTTTTCCCAGGGTGTAGCAGTCAGGCCAGCCACAAAGTAATGAGAACAATTTTCATATGCTTTTCTAATTGCCTGATTCTCTATCTTCCTTGTGAGAGAAGGCACTATGTGCACTTTATTCTGTTTTACACATCCAGTGCTTGGCAGAGTAGCTGGGACTTAGTAAAGGCTCAATAAGTATTGGTAGAATAAGTGAATGCTTGCTATATGTTTCAATTTTGAGTCATAAAGAGAGGATATTTGGGAAGAAGAGTCATCAAAGAATTGTTAGCACTTTCCCTCTTAGGATGGTTTTTGGAATAATTTACTTTCATAGCATTTTTCTATCCTATCTTAAAGCGCAGTGATGCAAAACAAAGATTTGTTATTTTTATCTAGATTGTTGTCTGTATTCAGGAGTCAGAGGAGGAAGTTACAAGTTGGGCAGACTCTTAGAAGCAACGTAGAGTGAGTATGCTCACAGTGTCTGATGGTAGACTACCTGGGCTTGAATTTTGACTCTGCTATTTGCTAATTATGTGACTCTGAAAAGTTATTTAACATTTCAAGATATCAGATTCCTCATCTCTAAAATCAGAAAAATAATAATATCTACCTAAAAGGATTTTTGTGAAGATTGTTATTCATTTGCTTGGGATTCAAGCTGTAGTAAAAGGGGTATAGTTCAGAATTTTTCACTGTAGAGCAATGTTATTTCATTTTCATAACCTCATATTAGTAGCATGCAAAATAATAATTTTAGCTGGATAATGTCAGATATTCCATATGTTTTAAACATCTTGTGATGTGTCTCAATTTATTGACTTATATACTACTAGGGTTGAGCTACATTAATGATTCACAACTTGAATATGCTCCATTCATTCAGAAAACATTTAAAATTATGATCTCATGGTTCTGTCTCAGATGTACTCAATTAGACTATAAATTCTGAGCGGGGTTTGGGAATCTGCGCTTTTAAAACTCTTTTCAAATTATTATGATATTACTGTTTGGAAAACAGGTGATTTAGAACTTTCCACTTCAACTATTCTGTGATTCTAAAATTGCCTCTGGACAGGAAAATATGTGGCACTTATAAACTTTATAGAAAGGAGACTTTGTGGTGTCAGGAAAGTTAATTAACTACTTCAAGATGGAAAGAGGGGTGTGTAGTGTTCACTGTTGTAGAGAGGTTAGATGAGACAAACATCAAATCATGTCCTTTGTATTGGGAATCTACAAACTTGGCAAGAGAAGTTTATGGAAATGACAGAAGAAGAAACATAATTTCAGTTGATTAAGAAGTGGAGAAGAAAGAGGAAGTAAAAAAATATTCATAGGTTACTCCTCTGAAATGAATTAGAGTAGATAGATAGGTAGATAGTAGATAGATAGATCAGTGGAAAAATGTAGAAAACCTAGAAATAATCTCAAATATGTGTCAATATTTAGAACATAATAAAGGTTGTATTCCAAATCAATAAGGAAATGGTAGATTTCTAATAAATAGTGGTATAGTGATATATTTGTTGTTTAGAAAAAATATACAGGTATATATTTACATTAATCCATATTCCAAAATAAATACCATGTGTATCAATTAAATATAAAAATTTAACTATAAAAGAGCTAACTAGAATATATGTGAATATTTTGTCTAATCTCTGGGTAAAGGCAGAAGGATAAACCATAAGAAAAAAACCATTTTCACCATATGGTGAACACTTCTGTAAATATAACAATAACAAATAAAAGATATTCACTTTCACCTCCTGCTGTGTGGTGAATTAGATATTCTGGTAAGGTCTATTCCTACAAAATAACTCAATCCTGCATAAAATATAACATATAACTAAGTTGTTGTGCAAGTAGGATATATGGGAAATTGCCAAGGAAAACAGTAAGAAAGGAAGGAAGGAAGCATGGAGGAAAGGAAGGAAGACAAACTTTAAAAAACAAACCACTGATATTGGAGCAGCAATCTGTGTGGATACATATAAGGGCTTGCATAAGAGCATGGGATGATATCATTGAATTAGGCCAGTAACCAACTCAGGGACTTAAACATAGAACTCCTAAATTAAACCTGAGAATCTAGAAGGAGACAGGCTGGGTACCACAGTGGTGATGCCCTTGGTTTTTTGAAAGAAAAGACAGACAAATAAAGAATTATAAATACTTATAGAAGAAAAGCATCTTAGGATCCTCAATTTAAGCCTCTGGGTTTTTCGCTTAATACAAATCAAATGTAATTTTATAGTCAAAGATCATCAAACTCATATTGGGAAAAAAGAACAATCTCTAGAGAGTCATCAGAAACAGCAATAAAAACATAGACCTTCGGGATTTTAGATATTCGAGTTATTAGATATGTGATTATAATCAATGATATGTAAAATGATAAAGAACTAGAATATAGAGTCATAGAAATTAGGAGGCAACAAGAAGATACACAAAAATACAAAATAGAGCTTTTAGAAATAGGATTACTGGAATAAAAATAAACTCAATTCTGATTAGACAGAACTTCAAAGAAGAATCTTAAGAAGTTATGTAGAATTCAGCACAGAGACACTAGAAGGTGAAAAATATGAAGGAGCATAAAGATTGTGGAACATAGAATGAAGAGGTGTCATAAATGTCTAATTAAAATACTAGAAGGAAAGAATGGAGAACATGATAGAAATAATTTGAAGAGATGAATGCTGAGCATTTTTCAAGACCAATGGAAAATGTGAATCCACAGTCACAGGCTAGTTTGGCTGAGCAAAGTTAATGACAGGAAGGTAATAAGTAAGAGGTATGAAAGGTAAAGGGAAGAGGGACAGGTCATGCTGGGAAACAGCAAACACAAGATACATGAAGTAGGAAAAATAAAAATAAAACCATTTGCAGACAAATTACGATACTACAGAACGAGAAAGATCAAGACACTAACATAACTGGATAAAGAAAAAAGAAGATGAGTCAAACTAAAAGGAATGACAAACTGCCAAGGACTTCTAAGAACAACAATAAACCAGAAAATAGTGAAATAATCCATTCATTCATTCATAGGACACATATCTATTACTATGACTCACAGTGCTCTAGGCACTAGAAATATATCAGGAAATAAAGCAACCCAAAATTCCTGCCTGTATGTAGTTTACCATGAAAAAATAAGTCAATTATATGGTATGATGGAAGATAATTAGAATGAAAAAGATGAAGCAGAAAAGAATATAGGAAATTTTGGGTGTGCATCTTTAAATTAGGTGGTCAGGAAAAGTTTCACTAAGTTGTTTTTTGAATGAAAATTTGAAGATGGTGAGGAAGTAAGTCGTGGAGATATCTAGAGAAGAGGAGTCAGCTGGCATATGTCCTGCGCTGGGAAAGTGTTTGGGCAATTAGAGGAACAAACAGAAGTCAATGTGACTAGAGCAGAGTTAAGGAAGAGGAGAGAAGTAGATTAAAAAATCTAAGAGGTAAGGGTGGAGGAGAAGATTGTATCAGGACTTACAGGCGATTGTAGCAATTTCAGCTTTTACCCTGAGTAAGATGGAGAAGTACTGGAGTTTTGGGGCAGAAGAGTGACATAAACTGACTTAGAACAAGATCATTCAGGCCACTGAGTAGCATGGCAAAGGTGAAGGCAGGGAGAATTATTTTGAGGCTATTGCAATAATGCAGGCAAGAGAAAATGAGAGATGGTGGAGGTGGTAAAAAGCAGTTGTATACAGATAGTTTTTAAGGTGGAGGTCACAGTATTTGCCTTTGATTGGAATTTGTGTGGGAAAAGAAGAACGGGCCAATGGTGTTGATAAAGTTTTTGGCTTGAATAAGTGAAGAATTGAATTTTCATTATCTTAAATGGAAAATATTGCAGGAGGACCAGATTTTGGAGGCAAGATCAGAATTTCAGTGTAGGACATAGTGGCTTTCTGATAGTTGTTAGACATATAAGCAGCAATATTGAAGAAGATTTTGATGTAATCATATGAGACTTAGAGAGAAAGTTAAGCCAGAGATATAAATTTGGAAGTCATTAAAATGTAAATGATTTTAAGCCCTTAAGACTGAAGAAGATCATCAAAGGTGAGTGTATATAAAGAAGAGGTCCAACGTATGAGTCTAGGGACACTCCAACATTAAACTATTGGGAGAAGATGATGAGTCAGTAAAAGAAACTGAGAGGTAGGTGGAAACCTCAGAGAGCTTGAAGGGTCCATGAAACCAAGAGAAGAAAGTATTTCAAGAAGAAGATGATTAACAGTGTCAGATGACTTTGAGAGCAGAGTAAGATGATGACCAAAAGTAGACCAATGAATTTAGCAATGTGGATATCACTGACGACCTTAATAAAATTTTCAAGATGCTGAAAGAAAATAAGTATCAAAACTTAGAATTTTGCAATTTGCAAAACTATCTTTCATGAACATGTGCAAGATAGTGACATTTCAGATAAAAAAACCAATGCAGGTGGGTTTTTTTGTTTTGTTTTTTTGCTACAGATTTTAAAAAAGGGATTTCTAAACAATGTTTTGCAGGAAGAAGAAAGGTAATCAAAAAGGAAAGTCTGAATTATGAGCAAGAAAACTGACAAATGTGTAATTAAATCTAAACAACCATTGTCTACTTAATATATTAGTTCTATTAATAAGTCAAACAAGAATATTTCTTAAATTTAGGACTGAAATAGTGTATGAAACTAATATGAATGTTAGTATGGGAATGTCAGAATGAAGTTTTAAGTTCCTTAGATTTTTCAAATGGAGCTAAAGCTATTCACTTCAGGCCTCAAGTGTGCGTGGCAAATTATATGGGTAACTGCTAAAAGAAGACAAACAGGAAATGATGCTCCCAAATCTGAAGAGTAGGGATGCAAATTCAGAAAATAAACAAACATACAAAATTGAAATTAATAAAGGCAAGGCAGAGAGAAATACAGAGAAAAAATAAAAATGGTAAGAAAAAATCTGATAATAAATAATAATATTTATATACAATAACAAATCTGTTTAGGCTAAACTCACTAGATGGAGATTATAAATTTGGCTAATAATAAAATAATTTCTCGGGGTCGGCCCGGTGGCGCAGCCGTTAAGTTTGCACATTCCACTTCTCGACAGCCCGGGGTTCGCCGGTTCGGATCTCGGATGTGGACATGGCACTGCTTGGCACGCCATGCTGTGGTAGGCGTCCCACTTATAAAGTAAAGGAAGATGGGCACGATGTTAGCTCAGGGCCAGGCTTCCTCAGCAAAAAAAGAGGAGGACTGGCAGTAGTTAGCTCAGGGCTAATCGTCCTCAAAAAGATAAATAAATAAAATAAAATAATTTCTCTCTAAGCCGTTTTCAAGAGAATCACCTAATAAGGACATGGAAAAGCTGAAAGTAAAATGACAGAAAAGAGATATATCAGGAAAATAATAACCAATAGAATGCAAGGGTAGCTGTGTTATTCTTAGAGAAAATTGTCTTTAAGATTAAAAGCATTATCAGAGATAGAAAGAGTCATTACATAATAATAAAATATTCAACTGACCAGAAATATACAATTCTTAGATTATATGGAGTAAATTAAAATTAAAAATTGTAAAAATTGTCCTACAGTAAAGCATTGTTTATATTTACCACCTTGTGGGTGATTTCACTACTTACTTACCAACTGTTTTTTAGTCTATGCGAACAAAGATAAAATAAAGATACAGAAGATTTGAACAACACAAGTAGCATATTTGGTTATTGAAAATGTAAAACATTCTGTTCCATATTGTTAAAGAATACACATTTTTCTTAAGCATATATAAAATATTTTCAAAACTTGTCCGTGTACTATGCCAAAGATCAAGTTTCAATATATTTCAGAGTCAATATTGCAGTGTGTTCTCTAGTCATAAGGTCATCATTTTAGAAGTCAATTACAAATAAGAAACACCTTCATCAACATTTAGAAATTTAAAAAATAGAAGTGTTTATACATAAATTATGGGTCAAAGAGAAACAATAATGATATATTTTATACTTAATTTATGGGATTCAGAAAAGTACTTAGATAGAAATGAGAGCCATGAAACCCTAAATTTCAAAAGTAGAAATGTTTAAAATTTGCAAATTAGAACAACAAAAGTACACTGAAAGAAAAGATAGATGAATAGAGCTAAGCCAAATCAGTAGTTAAAAGTCTTCTCACAAATAAAACACTGACTCAGATGGCTTTGTAGAGGAAGTGAGCCAAACTATCAAAGGACAATCATTCCAATTGTAGACAAAGTCATCCATAGATTAGGGAAAAAAGAAATGCCTTCCACCTTATTTAATGAGAGCAAGATAATTTTGGAAACAAAGGCAGATAAGTAAAAATTGAGAAAGGAACCTCACCCATGATTTTAGGTGTAAAATCCCTTAAAATACTAGTAAAATACTGCAGTGAATAAAAAGATTCTAACTAGTTTTATTTTTGGACCACAAAGGGCTTAATAATAGAAAATCTAAAAATGTTATTCAAGATAATTATTTGAAAAATAATTTTATTAAGATTATGTACTTGTTCATATAAAAAGCATTTAACTGTCTAGGAATATAGGGGACTATCCCTAATATGTTAAAGGATATCTACCAAAAACCTACAGGAATTATCCTTTTCAAGAGGTAAGAGACATGCCCTTGAAAATCAGGAACAAGATGATTATATCCACTATCACCACAACTAATCAGAATTGTCTTAGAGGTCCAAGCCAATACAGTAAAAGAATAAAAAGAAATAACAGAACAAAGATTAGAGAAGAAAAAACAAAACTGTCATTATTTGGAATTTCTATGATAAGTTATGCAGAAAATGCAAAAGAATCTACAAAACTAGTATACATAATAATAGAGTTTAGCAAGGTGGATGTGTCAACATTCAAATATATCAATTGTATTTCTGTTCTCCACTAATAAAAAGAAAAAGATTGTTTGATTTATAGTAGAAAAAAGAGAACCTAGAATTAAATCTAATCAAATATGTAAATTTGATTTATATCTTGCATGACATTAATTCCATGTGTATTAAAATGTAATAAAAAAGAATAGCTGAAACATCTAGAAGAAAATAAAGGAAAACATATTTATGACTGTGAGGGTAGGGAAAGACACAAAGAACACTAACCATAAAATAAGTCTGATAAATTTGACTGCATTAAATTAATAACATTCTTTGGGGGGAAGATTATCCCTGAGCTAACATCTGCCACCAATCCTCCTGTTTTTGCTAAGGAAGACTGGCACTGAGCTAACATCCATACCCATCTTCCTCTACTTTACACGTGGAATGCCTGCCACAGCATGACTTGACAGGCAGTGCATGGGTCTGCACCCAGGATCTGAATCTGCGAACCCCAGGCCACCGAAGAAGAGCATGCTAAATTAACTGCTGCACCACTGGGCCAGCCCTTAATAACTTTTTTTTTTTGGTTAAAAGATACTTCATAGAAAGTGTAAGGAAACATCCCCTGGGAGAAGATATTTGGAACATACAAAACTGACAATATCCCTAACATAAAAATTAATCTTACAATTCAAAGAACAACATATCCAGTAGAAAAAAAGGCAAAAGATATAACAGAAATTTTGTTCAAGGGGAACCATAAATAACCTTTAAGCTTATGTAAATATGCTTGATCTCATTTTTAACCAGGAAATACAAATGAAAATCATAGTGATATACAGCTTCATAGCCACTAGATTGCAAAAATTTAAAATATCTGAGAATAATCAAGTGTTTATATAAGTGTAGCTTAAAAGAAGTATCTATAAATTCTTGTGAGTATAAATTAGTATGATAGCATTGGAATTAATTTGTTATAATCCTGTAATTCCACTCGTAATTATGTTACATAGAACCTTTTCCATATGTGCACAAGTAAATATACCATAATATTTATGACTACATCATTCATAACAGCAATAATCTGTAAATATTACAGATATCCACCAATAGAAGGTAGTCCTGTACATTTTGGCATATTTACACAAAGGAATATTATACAGTGGTGAAAATGAATTAGCTACAGCTACATACAACAAGATGGAGGAATCTTCAAAACTATTTATTGAAAATGATGTTGGGAAAACTGGACAACCACGTGCAAAAAAATAAATGTAGACCATTATCTTACACCATACACAAAAATTAACTCAATGGATTAAAGACTTGAATGTAAGACCTAAAACCATAAAACTTCTAGTAGAAACACATGCAGTACACTCTTCAACATCTGTCTTAGCAGCATTTTTTTCAAATACTATGACTCACCTGGCAAGGAAAACAAAAGAAAAGATAAATAAATGGGACTACATCAAACTAAAAAGCTTCTGTACAGCAAGGCAAACCATCAAAAAAGTGAAAAAACAACCTAATAATTGGGAAAAGATATGTGCAAACCATATATCTGATATGGGGCTAATATCCAAAACACATAAAGAACTCATACATCTCAACAACAAAAAGAACAAATGACCCAATTAAAAAAATAGGAAAAGATCTGAACAGACACTTTTCCAAAGAAGATATACAGATGGCCAACAGGCTCATGAAAACATGTTTAAAATCACTAATTATTAGGGAAATGAGAACAAAAGTGCAATCAGATATCACTTCACACCTGTCAAAATGTCTATAATTAATAAGACAAGAAATGACATGTGTTGGAGAGAATGTGGAGAAAAGAGAAACCTCATACACTGCTGATGGGAATGTAAACTGGTGCAGCCACTATGGAAAACACTACCGAGATTCCTCAAAAAATTGAGAATAGAACTATTTATGATCCAGCTATTCCACTTATGAGTATTTATGCAAATACAAAAGCATAAATGCATAAATATATATGCAACTCTATGTTCATTGTAGCATTATTTACAATAGCCAAGACTTGGAAACAACCTAATTGCCCATCAAGGGATGAACGGATAAAGATGTAGTATATATACACAATGGAACACTATTCAGCTATAAAAAAGGATGAAATCTTGCCTCTTGTGGCAACATGGATGGACTTTGAGGGTATTATGCTAAGTGAAATATATCAGGAGGGGAAAGTCAAATACTGTATGACTTCACTCATAAGTAGAAGATAAAAACTGGAACAATAAGCAAACAAACACATAGATACAGGTGATATTGGTGGTTACCAAAGGGAAAGGCAGAATGGAGGAAGACAAAAAGGGTGATAGGGCACATGTGTACAATGATGGATGATAATTAATCTTTGCGTGATGAACAAACATGGTATAGTCTACACAGAAATCAAAATGTAATAATGTAGACTAAAAATTTATATACTGTTATAAACCAATGCTACCTCAACAAAATGAAAAGAAAAAGTGAAGTGAAGAATTGTTGTAAAATAATAATGATGATGATTGTGCTAAAATATGCTTAAAATATCCCATACTGTATGTCAGGCATCACATTAACTCATACCTCTCAGGACTTTTATATGTGGTAGATAGCATATACCATATTCCTTTTACAAGTGAGAAAAGAGAGCTTAACTAACATGCATTGTTACACAACTACAAAGGTGTTCACTCGGACTTGAACGCAGGCTATCTGTCTCCAGAGTCCCAGCTCTTTACTACTTTCCTATAATGGCAATTTTTTTTTCTGCTTTATCTCCCCAAACCACCCCCCCCCCGCGTACATAGTTGTATATCTTAGCTGCAGGTCCTTCTAGTTGTGAGATGTAATAATGGCAATTTTGTAAAGCAGAAAAACAGAAATAGTAAGCAATATATTTCCATGAATTAAACACATAAAAAGTAAAACTAGTAAAAATATAGAGACTTTTAAAACACAAAATTCTGAGCAGTGATGACATCTAGGCTGAGCCGAAGGATAAGAGAGAGAAAAAGAGCACAGACATTCACTCATATTTCACAACATTTCAGTCTTTATATGGATTGTAGTTTCAAAGTTTTGATTTCATTATTATACTTTATAATTTACATTTGTCTTATGTATAAGGATTTAAAATGTCTGATATTAAAAATAATAAAAAGCAGGCTTAAAATTAGGAGAATATTGCAAAATACAAGCCCAAAATAAATATTCTTAAAAATGGTTAAGAAAAAAATCAACATTCTCAGCATACAAATGGGCCAATCACAAGAATAGGAAATTTTTTAAGACAAGAATACAAATGACTGACAAATACATGAAAAAAATCAATTTAGTAGTAACAAAATATGTATACTGAAACAATGCTGAGATATCATTTCCTTCTATCAAAGTGACAAAGAACTGAAAAATAATTACATCCAGTTTTGGCTGGGATTATAGACAAAAGGCATTCTCATACACTTGTGGTAGGAATAAAATGTATAAATTATTTGGATGACAATTATATTAAAAAGAGCTAAGCGTGTTCATTCCTTTGATCCAATAACTGAACATTAAGAATTTATTCCAAGGAGATAACCAGAGATGTGCACAAAGGTTTACTTGCTAGATATGGGGGAACTGGATAGCATGTCATCCTGAAACTACTTTAAGTATGCAAACCAGACTGGTATTCTGGCACTTCATTTGTAAAGGATTTCCAATGACCAGAATAACAAAACATAATTATGTATTCATGAAATTCACCGTTTAATTCAACCAATGACTTTTATTTTTGAATAGACATTTTATATGTACTTACATAGGAATTACACTTTAACCAGACTTCTTTTGTTACTCTGAAATTTTCTTCCACTTTTCAGGAGTCTGAGAATAAAGTAACCATTCCACTTCACTGGAAATATATTATAAAAGGGGAAAAATACAGTGAGGCATTTTTTATTTAATAGTTTTCTTACAGCTAAAAACTATCTCTACCTCTCTTTCTTCCCAGTTCCTCCTGAGCATTTTAGGGTGCAGTGGCAAAACAAGGAAAATATAATTAATATTCAGTCAAGTACGTTGACTCTGTTTCTCCCTTTATTTATTAAGTATTATTGTAATTAAGTCTAAAATGTATGAAAAGGTATGATGTTATTAGGTTGAGCTACATTCTAGAACTTTAAAAGAATCTAAAATGAATATATTTTAATACATAATGTAGAGTCGGTATTAACTGTGAAAAATGAGAAACATTATAAATGCTCATCAATAGGCAATTCATTAAACAACATGGTGGAAGCATTCAATCAGAAACTGTAGACTTTTTATATTTATGTTGTAGAAAATATTAACATGAAAAATGTGTATGAACTATATACTCTGGTGGAAATACAAGTTGTAAACATTATGTAAAATATGATCTCAATTTTTACAATGTATATTATATATGTGTGTGACTATATATAAATACACATAAATATAATGTACACAGATAGACACGTTCATGCACATATGTATAAATGCTGTATTTTGAAAATCTGCATCTTAACACGCTAAGGATACTGAAGATAATTTTTATACTTTATATTATTTTTGTATTTTCCACAGCAGTCACATATTAGTTTTAGAAACAAACAAAAAAAATCCTTTAAGAAGATAATGTAATCTATAAAACTTCTAGAAGATAACATAGGAGAAAAATCTAGATGATCTTAAGTTTGACAATGCCTTTTTAGACAAAATGCAAAAGGCTCAATGAAAGAAAGAAAGAATTGATATATTGGACCTCATTAAAATTAAAAACTTCTCTGCAAAAGGGAATCTAAAGAGAATAAGATAAGCCACAGACTGGGAGAGGATATTTGTAAAAGACATATCTGATAAAGGACTTTCATCCAAAATATACAAAGAACTCCAAAATTTAATAAGGAAATAAAGAACTTGCCTTAAAAAAATAGGCAAAAGATCTCAACAGACACTTCATCAGAGAAGATATACAGACAGCAACTATACATATGAATAGCTACTCAATATCGTAGGTCATTAGGGAATGGCAAATTAAAACAATGAAACACTACCACACATCTACTGGAATGGCTAAAATACAAAATACCAACACCAAATGCTGACAAGGATGTGGAAAAGCAAGAAGTTACTTTCATTACTGGTAGAAATACAAAATGGCACAGCCACTTTGGAGGAATATTTAGTGGTTTCTAACAAAACTGAACATACTCATACTATATGATCCAGGAATCATGCTCCCTGGTTTTACCCAGAGGAACTGAAAACTTAGATATACACAGAAACCTGCATGTTTACAGCAGCTTTATTCAGAATTGTCAAAACTTGGAAGAAAGCAAGATGCCCTTCAACAGGTGAATAGACAACTAAACCATGGTATATGTATACAACGCAATGTTATTCAGCACTAAAAAGAAATCACAAATTATGTCATAAGAAGACATGGAGGGATCTTAAACATATTTTACCAAGTCAAAGTAGCCCACCTAAAAAGTGTCCATATTGTATGATTCCAAATATATGGCATTCTGGGAAGGGCAAAACTAGAGAGAGTAAAAATATCAGTCGTTGTCAGGGTTTGGGGGAGGAGGGAGAGATAAACAGGAGGAACACAGGACATTTTTAGAGCACTGAAACTACTTTGTTTGATACTATAATGGTGGATATATGCTGTTATACATTTGTCAAATCCCATAGAATTACAATACATAGTTACTCTAACATAATTATGGACTTTGGGTTATAAAGATTTGTCAATCTTGGTTCATCTATTTTAACAAATGCATCACTCTCCTGTTGTATGTTGATAGTAGAGGAGGCTGTTCATCTGTGTGGGGAAGGGGGATTTGGATTCATAGCTGAGCTATACTTTCCACTCAATTTTGCTGTGAACCTCAAACTTCTCTTGAAAAAGGAAGGGGGAGACGGTGGGCACAAGGGGTGCAGGGGCACATTTATATGGTGTTTGACAAATATTAATGTACAACTGAAATTTCACAATGTTATAAACTATTTAGACCACAATAAAAAAAATTTAAAGTTAAACATAAAAGACTAAAGTCTATTAACAAAACCAACAACAAAAGAAGATTGTGCTAAGAGGAGAGGGAAAGACACAGGACAGATGTTAAAGGACAAATAAGGAGTAGAACTATATGGAAATTTTTTTGAATTACTATAGTTCAGCATGGTGAGAAACTGAGAGAAAGTAGCCTGTAGAGAAGAGAGAGGCTGAGCCTAGAGAATGAGAGGGGAAAGCAGATAGTAGCACATCCTATAGGCAGTGAATATCAGCCAGGAGACTGTACTACCCTTGGACAGGAGGGGCAAGTCTTACTATTTTCATTACTTCCAGATTCTCTTTCTCCATCAGGTGAGAGAAAGAGATTGTCATCTGCTAGACGTGATAATGAAGGTGGAATCTCAGGAGAGAAAGGAAGTTTTAAAATAATCCCTAGTAGGTACTGAGACTGACAGAGGGTTAGAAGGAAGACTTAGCTGAGGTCAGAGCCATCATGGGCACAGAATTGTAATGCTCACCAGCTTGGGGGAGCGACTAGACAACTTAGAGGTGCAGTCTCATTTAGTTTTGTTGCATGAAAATAGCAGAAGGACAAGGAGCAATGGAATTGACGGTGCCACGACAGAGATGCTTCCAGAGGAATTAGGAGAGGAAACAAAAGCAGAAGCAAGAAGCATGCAGGCAGGACTATATCTTTGCTCAAAGTGGGTCCCATTCACATGCTAATAATACAACTCAATGAAAATTCATGCTGGACATTTTTCATGACTATAATTATACAAATTTTTGTGACATTACTTAACAGAAGATGTGTCCTAATTATGAGATCTATTTAATAAATAGTATTTATATTAAATCTATTTTGTGCAGTTTAAGAAATTTATTTAACTAGGAGTTTTCATTGCCTGAGATTCTCTCTCTTTCCTTCTTCTCTCATGCACATACACATACAGCACATAGCATTTTTCTAAAAATGCAATCCTGGAAATTGTCTCCAAGGAGATTCTCTATTTTGTGAGATGAATTATTACTAAATTTTTGTTCTTAATACAAATAAAAATCAAAGAGTACATAAGCAATATGCCACAAAAACACACACAGCTATTATACATTTCCACAACCATTTCATGCATGAGTAGACATATATGTACATAAACTAGCCTGACAGCACTTAATGTACAACTTCATTGTGTTATGATTGGTATTTTGGTGTCACAGCGCATTGGTACTTCATTTAAGAGCAACAAGAGCTCTTGATGCTTATTCACTCTAAAATATAACATTTTAATGTCATTTTTAAGGGAGAAATGTTTGATGTCAATGAGAATAGAGAAGTGGAAGGCAGGGTAAAGGAACCAAGGAGGGGTGGGAAAAAGGTATTTTATATAATGGGAGGAGTTCTGAATGATCAAAACTCAAGGTCCAGTTGCACCCCTTATTAGCTATGTAGATGTAGAAAGGCATTTTATTTTACTTATTCAAGATATATCATAATTTATGATGGCAGCTATATTTCTCAATTAGAAAATAGATTGGCATTCAGTTTATTCATTAGTCTCTCATGATCCAAGTAACTATGAGTCTTCTATATTTTTGGTTTACTAAAAAATGTAGTATATTGGGCCTAAGAATTGAGAGACCTTGAAGTTTTGTTCATCATGAGAGTACTCTAGGGTGAAGCCCCTGAAGATAGGAATAATTATCCTACCTCCCTAGTATTTGCCCCATCTTAGCTGATGCTCCTTTTTTGAGAGGAAAAGGGATGGAGATGGAGGAAGAATTCAGTAAAGAAAATAATAATTTCTAGACATATTTCTCATTAGGAAATAGGAAATAAAAGTTGTTCTCACACATTTAATTTGAACACTATAATTTGCATTTTTTAAATCTGACTTTAATTCCTTTGAGATGAAATCCCCTAGAAGTTGAAATGGAAAATGAATTATCTCTGCATCTTACATCACTTAAAGATGAGCTCTCAAAAATTCCCTGTGGAAACAAATACTTTTAATAAATCCATGAGGACTTCATCTCCTTTAGGACACAAAGAGGACTTATCTTGTGGGATTCATTTCAGGTTTTTACTGAGGAACTATGGGTCTTCTTTTGTATGCAGGGGGATTAGGAATAAGCACAGAGACTCATCAGATTAACTACAGTTTTGGAGAGAATTCTAAATGAAAGTTACAAATTAAGGATTGAATATTAGAGAGCACACTACTTTTTCTTGTTTTCTTTTTCATTATGTTTATAAACTTATTACCTGATGCTTGTTCCATAGTTAAAATTGATTGTATTTTTCCTCTTAGTAAGTCTAAACTGTGCCAAAGTATAACCAGCCTGCATATTAGTTATTCCTGAAATTTAATGATTATGCATCTCTACCCTATATTAAATAAAAAGAGAATCCCTGGGGCCTGCCTGGTGGTGTAGCAGTTAAGTTCCCGTGTTCCACTTCGGCGGCCTGGGGTTCACTGGTTCAGATCCTGAGCGGGGACCTACACATTACATATCAAGTCATGCTGTGGCAGGCGTCCCACATATAAAGCAGAGGAAGATGGACACGAATGTTAGCTCAAGGCCAATCTTCCTCAGCAAAAAGAGGAGGATTGGTAGCAGATGTTAAATCAGGACTAATCTTCCTCAAAAAAAAAAAAAAAAAGAACTCTTTGGCCAAATAGATAAAAGTTAATTAAAATTATCATTACATTTATAAAAGAAGATTCAGAGCAAAATATACCAATAGGTAGTATAAATAATTTCATTTATTGAGTCAAAAATAATTATTCAGCACTTCTCACTACATATCATTATATAACACTAGTTTGGTGTTCTACGTTCTGTAACACAAAGGTAAATAAGGAATATATAGGGTCCTGGCCTCCCCGGAGCTTACCAACTAGTCCATGTTTCTCAATCTTTTCAAAAGAATGGCACCTAAAATGTTTTTAATTCTACTGTATGTAAACAGAAGACATGAAGATTTTGTAGAATTCAAACTTTTGTAATCTTTATTTGCATACAACAGGTCTATTGAATATGTATTTTGAAACTGCACATGTATTATAGGTAACCCTTGTCAATCCTGCTATCTAGTTAGGAACAACATCTAGTGAGTAAGTGCTTTAGTTGTCTTGTTTAATTCATAACAATTATTATTATCAGTTTGTTTCTCCTGTTAAGGGTCTCTTTCCATCTCTTAAATGTAGTGTTAAGTATATAGCATGTAAAATAGATCTGACAATCATTAGAGTGACAGGTTGTACACAAGGAAGAGAAATTGGGCTTCTGATATTCACAGGTGAAGGAAGATGAAGTGATAGACTCTGCATTGTTGGCTATAGTGGTAGTCCTATCCAATGTGGGTGTTATCCAACCTCCACTTGCCATTTGCCCTTTATCTACTCTTTGGAATAATCTCGTTCACCCCATATAACTTCAACAATCTCACTACTATTAAGGTAACTTTTTCCTTTAATTTGCTGGCTTTGTCCTCTCCAACTCACTGTGACCACCATGCTATCACTATACCTAACACCATCATAATCATTTAATAAGCTTCTATGGTGTGACAAATACTTTGTAAGGTTCTTTCAACAAAATGCAATTCCTTTATTTAAGGAACTTACAGTCCGGAAGAAGAGACAGGAAAGTAACCACAGGCAAATTCAATATCCAGTGGTAAATTCTACAATAGAGTAAAAACACATGGAAGTACAGGGGGAAGAGTTTGGCTCAGCCCTACAAGAGCAAATTTCTTCTTAAAGAAAATGATATGTAAGTTGGGATCTGAGTCAAGTAAGAATTTGTCTACTTATGAAGGAACAGTCTTAGTATTGGTGGTGATGGTGGGATAGGCTAGAATTGCATTTTTTGTGCCTGTTGGTACACACCAGGATGAGAGTTGAATTATGTCCTGATTCTTCACATTAACAATAGTGAATTCATCAACATTCTCCCCATCTGGTCTTTGTTAATATCTTCTCGTTTTTATTAATTACAATGCCATTCCCTCAGTTTCCAAGATCCCAAAACATTGTCATTTTAAACTTCTTCCTCATGCTCTGTATCTCATATCATTTTCTATCATGTAAAGTCTTCTTGTCTCTCGGGTCACATTTACTTTATTATTGCATGGACCTTCTGCTGAAGTCCTGTCTGAAGACTCCTCCTCCCATTCAATACAAATCACACCTGGGATCTTTTTTTTTTTTTTATGAAAGTAGTTTAATCATGTCATTCTGCTCTTCAATATCCTTTAATGACTCTTCATAACATTAAAGATCAATTCCAAAAAGAACAACCAATTTGAAAGAATTTATTCTGACTTAGTGTTCTGAATTGATTTTCAGCTTATTCTACATGTATTCTTGGCCTTAATTAAAAATAAGTGGTCATTCTTTCCCCAGTATGCCTGTATTTTTCTGCCTCCGTACCTTCCTCATACCCCTTTAACTCTAATAATGCTTTTCTTCTGACAATTCAACTTGTCAAGTCACCAATTTCAAGATTTCTTTCTCAAAAATTTCCAATTTATAATGAAGTTCTCTTCTAAGGCAAAGATATATATATTTGCATTCTCAGTGCATGGCATTGCAAGACCTTTGCAGGGGCTTGTGGATTGTAGGCCTGCATTACATGTTTCATAAATAAATGGCTTTAAAAGTAAATACATGACAAACAGTATGGACATTCCTCAAAAAATTAAAAATAATTTTTAATAACCTTATGATCTAGCAATCCCACTTCTCAGTATATTTGCAAAAGAGCTGAAATCTCAAAGAGAATCTCATATTCACTGCAGCACTATTCACAGTAGCCAAGATATGGAAGCAACCCAAATGCCCATTGAGAGATGAAAGAATAAAGAAAATGTGGTATATACATACAATGGAATATTATTCAGCCTTATAAGGGAAGGAAGCCCTACCATTTTTAAAAAATATGACCATGAAGCTAAGTTCAATGAATTAGTCACAGAAGGGCAAATTCTTCATGATTCCACTTATTTGAGGCATCTAAAATAGAGATTCTAATCCTTTCCTACCCCTGTTAATCTTCCTGACTTATTGAACTCTTAACCATGCTTAAGTTCTCCCCCAATTGCTTACCCCACATGTGAACATTACCCCATCCCCTGAGCCTCAGATAATATATGAGCTTCAGTCTATTCCTCAATTTATTTTAGCCTTCTACATTGTTAACCTCTCCATCTTTGTGCCTCATTCCATCAATCACCATCTACATTATACTTACTCCATCCTTGAACTTCACATCTTTCCTCACTTTACCCATGTACCTCACACAATGTTGAATCTCACTCATCCTGAGAATCTGATCCACACCATCTCTGATGTGCATTCATCTCTCTGAGTTAAGCCTAGGGATTGGATGAGGTTCAGGTACATGGGACACAACACGTGGTTAAAAAATAAGACTGAAAGTTCAATACTTTAGCATCAGGAGACCAAATATCAACTCAATTAAAAATCATCTGCCAAATTATCATGTACTTCAAGTCTTCATCACTCTTGTATCTTAAAACTATCATTAACTCTATATAGGCTCCAGCCATTCCAGTCTTTTCTATTCAGGCACTCTGGACCAACCCTCTGACGCTGTAGCCCTTCTGTAAATCAGAAGATGTTACTGCATACCTCAGGGTCTGAAACGTCACCCCAAGGGTCCAGAGAATATCAGTCTGTGTGCCATTTCATGATTGAGAAATTGTTCAGAAAAGCTCAATTTTCCTTTAACTGGATCTTCTTTCATCACCATTGATTGACTCCTACAGAAAAATGATAGATGGAAATTACTTCCTGATGACAGAGTTTATCCTCAAGGGTTTAACGTATAGGCCAGAACTCTAAGTGTCTTTCTTTTTCCTATTCCTAGGGATCTATCTGGGTGCTGTGGTGGCCAATCTGAGCTTGGTTTCATTAATTTCACTAAATTCATGCCTTCACACATCCACATATTAGTACCTCTTCAGTCTACCATCCATAGATACCTATAACTTCTCTGTCTTTGACCCCCAAATGCTAATTAACTTTGTAATGGAGAAAAACATAGTCTCCTATACAGGGTACCTTACTCAACTCTCTTTCTTCTGCTTCTTTGTCATTGCCAAACGCTACATATTGACAGCAAAGGCATGCAATCACTGTGTTGTCATTTGCAAGTCACTGCTATATAATGGCATATTGTCTCCATGAATCTGTTCTTTGTGTTTGGACATATGTGATGGGATGTTGGGGTTCCCAGCCCACCCTCTCTGTGTGGTAAGACTAACCTTCTGTGATGCCAATATTGTCAACCGTTATCTGTGTGAAAAACTCCTGTGCTCCAGCTTTCCTGTAACAGCACCTACACCAATGACATTGTGGTCTTTCTTCTAATAGGCATGAAGATTTTAGTGTGCACCAGCCCTTCTTTCATCTCCTATGCTTATACCATCTCCAGCATCCTCCACATCAACTCGACAGAGGGCAGGGATAAAGCCTTCATTCAGCATCTGCAGTGCCCCTATAATGACTGTTTCACTTGTCTTTGGGGCAGCAGCATTCATGTTCCTCCAATCTTTTAATGCAGAGTCTGTGAACCAAGGGATATTTCATACAAATTCTCACCCATGCTGAACCTTTTAATCTACAGCTTGAGGAATAAGGATATCACACTTTTTCTGAAGAAAACTTTGAGAAGAAAAGTATTTTCTTGAGCAGCAACAGAATTCATATGAGGAATTTTAGCACAGGGTTATTCTGATTTTCTTGGGGTTCTTCATGGCTGGTACTCATCTTAATCAAGTGGAACTCATTTTCTACCTTAACGAGGGCCTTTGCTTGCTTTCTTTCTTTCTTTCTTTCTTTCTTTCTTTCTTTCTTTCTTTCTTTCTTTTTTTCTTTCTTTTTCTTTCTTCTTTCTTCTTTCTTTCTTTTAAAGCTTTGTTACTTTTTCCTCTACGGTGTGGAATGACATCTATCTCTGGGACAAATATTGTAGTTTCTATAATTGATTAATTGAATAATATTACAAAATATCTACCTACACAACAAAGCAATATGTCTATAGCCTGAGGGCTCTGCTATTGTAAGCATGTCTTTAGTGTTGGTAGTAGAATTCATATGATACAGATACAATTCCAAATTTGCTCATAATATCACCTCACACCTGTTAGAATAGTCAACCTCAAGAAGAGATAAGAGATGTTGATGAGGATGTGGAGAATAGAGAACCCTTGTGCACCATTGATAGGATTGTAAACTCGTACAGCCACTATGGAAAACAGTATGCAGAATCCGCAAAAAATTAAAAATAGAACTACCATATGATATAGCAATTCTGCTTGTAGGAATATATCCAAAGGAAAGAAAAATACTAACTCAAAAAGATATGTGCCCTCTGATGTTCATAGCATCAGTATTTACAATACCCAAGACAGGGAAACAATCTAAGTGTCCATCGATAGAAGAGTTGATAAAGAAGTTGTGGTATACATATATATATATATATATTACATTGCAAATTCATATATACAAAAATCCATTGCGTATTGGAATTGCAATATTCCATTGAATATTCCATTATTCAGCAATAAAAAAGAGAAAATTCTGCCATTTGTGAAACTACGGATGGAACTTGAAGGCATTATGTTAAGTGAAATATGTCAGATAGAGAAAGACAAATATTGTATGATCTCACTTACATGTGGAATCTAAAAGCAAATGAAAAGAAAACACATTCATAGAAAAAGAGGTCAGATTTGTGGTTACCAGAGGTGAGGAGGAGGGGGAGAGGAATTGCAGAAACGTTGCCAAAAGGTACAAGCATGAATTCATCAGAAATTATTTTAAAGTTTTAAAGTTGCTACACTTTCATATCTTAACACACAAGTAGAATATATGAAAGCACTTGTTAATTTCTGACAGAAAACAATTCCATTTAGTTTTGGCAATGTATTAGATAACAGACATTTGTCTTAGAGTTTGGTTAGAAATAAAAAGTAGGTTTTCAAATTTTAGCGCATAGTAAGCATATTGCTTTTCTCATTAACAGGAGAAATTGTGCAGAGGAAAAAAATAAGAAATTTTATTGAGGAAAAATGAAAAAGCCAAAAGAAATTAAAAGAGTGTTAGAACAGCAAGAGATGTTTTTGTTAACACTGGTAGCAATTTCCAGGAGATATATCTCAAGAGTACAGGAAGCTGCTTACTTTAAAATATAAGTGGGATATCAGTGAGTAAAAGAACATTATTTTGAAAACCTATCCCAGGAGTCCCAACACTTCTAAATTCATCATCCAGGGTATTGACATTTTATTCCTTTTACTAAATCTAAGCCATATATTTGTTCAAAAGCAAATCAACTAATATACCATGTAGAGATTCATAGTGACATTACGCTGGCAGAATAAGATAATATGGAAAAAATCTAAAATAGCAGCCAATGTGTATGTATATCTGAAATAAATACCATGATGAATACTGTCTTTCATAATTTGCCTGAATCAAAATTCTAGCATTTTCTTCTGGTATACTATCTCCTTCTAACCCCTTAAAACCCTTTTAATCCATAATATTCCCAGTATCTCCTATCTTTTTATATTTGCTTAACATCTTGACTTTCTTGGCAATTCTTTTGTTCCCTCCCTCAGGATAAGGTAATAATCCTAGGGGAACTAAAAAAAAATGCAAAAATGCTTTGGATGGAAATTTTTTTATGAGTCATGCTGTAGGAGATTTCCTCAGGGAAAAATAAACACTTAACAAACACAAAATGAAATAAACCATTATTAGTGGGACATGACATACCCAATAAATAGTAGCATTAGGACCTCAATAATTTCTGTTAGTAGAATGTTAATCTGTAAAACACTATCGTGGAGTATAGAAGAGATCATTATCCTCTGCTCTTGAACTTTCCTTCCATGTGGAGGGACATTAGTGGAATCACCTGCCCATTGTCTGGCCCTTACCTGATTGGGTGATAGTGTGTCCCTTCTTCTCTTTTCCTTATAGAAAGCCTGACTGCCTTCATGAAGCAAGTGCCCTGTTATGATCCTCTGTATCAAACATCAGGCCCTGATAACTGTAGGGAGAGGTGAGCCTGGTGACCAGATCAGTAACTATTAATCAAGTATTACAAAGTACAACAAAGTCCATTTGTTTTAAAATATGTTAGTGTCTTCAACACCAAATTTATGGTTTAAAGATGATATTTTGTCTCCAATATATCTTATTTCTTACCCATTCCGAACTTAGTGGAGAGGACTGTTATGTATTATGTTCTTGAATTTCTACTTGAGAATACAACACTTGTTTAAAATGATTAGAACCATAAAAGAAGAAAAAGAAGCATTAAAAAGAAAGATACTATTAAAAATTAACACATAGATTTGAATTACAACTAAATACTCACATATTTGCCTATACAGCAGTCACCTCTTATCTGCAGTTTCACTTCCCGCGGTTTCAGTTGCCTACAGTCAATTGTGGTCTGAAAATATTAAATGGAAAATCTCAGAAGTAAACAATTCATGTTTTAAATTGCATGCTGTTCTGAGTGGCATGATGAAATCTTGCACTGTCCTGCTCTGTCTTGCCCAAGACATGAATCATCCCTTTGCCTAGAGTATACATGCTGTATACACTACCTGCCCATCAGTCACTTAGTATCCATCTTGGTTATCAGATGGACTGTCCTGGTATAGCAGTGCTTGTGTTCAAGTAACCCTTGTTTTACTTAACAATGGCCCCAAAGTGCAGAAGTAGTGCTGTTGGTAATTCCGATATGCCAAAAAGAAGCCATAAAGTGCTTTCTTTAAGTGGAAAGGTGGAAGTTCCCAACTTAAAAGGGGAAAAGAAATAGTATGCTGAGGTTGCTAAGATTTACGGTAAAAGAAAAAAAAAAATCTATTGTGAAATAGTAAAGAAGAAGAAAGAAATTGGTGTTAGTTTTGCTGTCACACCTCAAACTATAAAAGTTACAGCCACAGTACATGATAAGTGTTTAGTTAACATAGGGTTTGTACTATCTGTGGTTTCAGGCATCCACTGGAGGTTTTAGAATGTCTCTCCCATGAACAAAAGGGGAATATTATATATACATTTATATTTATATAGACATAAAACAATTTTGCATACTTACATTTCTAAAATAGTGCTGGTGTCTAAACTCAAATCAATCTATCAAAATCGAAAAGTCTTAGCTAGTTTTACATTTCAGTCAAACGAACTTCAATGACTAGATATTTAATTGAAAAGTCCCAGCTCCCAATTGAAGAATGCCCTGTGCATCTCGACCCAGAAAATATCTCCTTTCCTTACTAAAGTACAAGATCTCCAGAGGTAACAATTACTGTGATAACTGTTAATTCCTCAGGTTTACTACCTCATAGATACCCAACCAATTTATTTTAATAATTAGTTGCTGAGTTATAGGATAGTGTTTCCATGTGGTTGTAACGAGTCACAAGAGTTTGGTGTTTGATGCCAGTGTCCTAGAGGTTTAATATGATGACTTCTTGATTTTGTCTTTCAGATTATTTCTTTCTTTCCACATAGAGAGCTTTAAGTAAGTACTGAGATTCACGAGAGTTAAAACAGGAGTTCTCTCCTTAACCAGAATATATTATTTTATTCAAATAGATAAGTATTAGTAAAATCTTAGAAACTATGCATTCAAAAAGAAAAAAAACTGGGGTTTTGAATTTAAGTTTTACTGAAACACCATTAAATTTAGCATGATCTATTTTTATAAATAAACTGAATTTCTATATCTAGGTCATTGTTTAATTTCACCCTTTTCCCCAATTCAACTTTGTGTATAGGGCTGTTGGCAATATTTTAATTGACAACTCTAAGACTAGATCTGTGTCCATATTTAGAATTCTTTTCAATTAATTTTATGAAATATATTAGGTTACAAATACTTTATCCAAATGAAGAGAAAAATGAACAAAAAATTAAACAGGAAATAAATATTGGAGAGTCAGGTCACCTTAGTGTGAAATATTTTGAAAGATGTGTTGTGCTCATCCATGAACCCAACAAGATTTATGACAATAAATGTTCTCACATTTTAAAATTTAAAAAATGTGTTAGCTAAGTAGTAGCTCTTCAGCAAATTTTAAATAGAGTATTTTAGAGCCAATCAAATTAAACTTACATTGTAAGAGACAACCTCATAGTAGCCATACCCCAGCTCCATGGCATTTAAGAAGCAGAAGCAATCTAAATTAGAAAGGACAAAGCCTAGGTCAGGAAACATGCTAAACATTTAGATTACAAAGATAAATCAGACAGGGATCCTAATTCATTGAGAAGGTAATGTTTAAAGTGCATATTTGCAAAAATATCCTTTTAGAGAAGACTGATGTCCAATGCAAAACCCTTAATGTGATACTTTGGGCGTGTCTGAAAAAAAGTGAAAAAAACATTCCTACTGTACTGAAGGATGTGAGTGAGAAAGAGAGTCAAAAGTGATCAGGAGAAAGATGCAACACGGGGCATGATGACGTTGGATCTTGTATGCCGTTATGAAACTGGGGCTTTTTCTCTCGGTGAAATGAGTATGAGAGACTAAACTATAATCTGACTTATGTTTTTAAAAGATAAGCCTTGTTGCTTTTCTGGGAATAAACTGTATAAGGCAATGAGTGAAGCAGAGATCTAGATAGTCGAGCTTTGGAGTAATGCTAGTAGGCGACATTGGTTTCTCAAATCAAGGTGGTAGTGTTATAGCTGTGACATATCAGATAATTATGTATATATTATGATAAAATATAGTAACATTTTACTGCATAAAATTTGAAAACTTAATTTGAAAAAGACACCTTAAGCAAATTAATGAACTGTAGTGGATTAGGAAAAAATATAGCTTAATTGAAGGTAGCAGAAGTAGGATTAATACCATTTTATTCTACAATTGTGCAAAAAATGGGAAACAACTCACAGAAAGTGGGGAAAGAACATAAACAGGAAAGCCACAGATAAGAAAATTAAAATGATTTAGATATTATGAAAAGGTGTGCAAGCTCAAGTCAGAGGATTCAATTTAGAAATATTTGGAGAAGGAGAGTAAGTTTTTTGCACTCTCTGAGGGAATATGAATTATTATAACCTTTGAGAAAGCCATTTGACCATATATGTTAAACTGAAAGAAAATTATATGTTATTTTATTTCACTGAAATGAAAGTATTGGCATACAATGATGTAGGTATAATGACATTTATTTTAGCATTGCTTTTAATGACAAAAACTGGAATTATAGAGAATTTCTGTCAAGATGAGATGTTTGTATAAGTTATGTCTATAACATGGAATGTTGAAGATATTTCAAAAAAATATTTTTAAATGAATGTCATGATGCATGCCCAAGGCAAAGTGCAGGCTCAAACAAACCAGAGAAGACCTTAAATTTTTGTCTCAGGCTGATTCTTGACACAGAGATAGCCTAAAACATGCAAAATTACGAGAAAGTAAACTAAAACAAGAAAAGTAATAGCAAACCCTAGTGAGGAGAAGAATCTAATTTCCAGAGTTACCACATCATTAGATTCAAATATCCAGTTTTCAACAACAGATCAAAAGGCATAAAAAGAAATAGGAAAGTATGGCCCATTCAAAGAAAAATCATAAATCAAAAGAAACTGTACCTAACCTACCTGATGGCAGATCTACTAGACAAAGACTTTAAACAACTGTCTTAAAGAGGCTGAAACAACTTAAGAAATGTGTGGACGATGTCAAGAAAATAATAAATAAAATGGAAATATCAATAAAGAGTTAGAAAATATTGAAGGAAAGCAAACAGAACTTCTTGAACTAAATATTGCAATAACTGAAATTTAAAAATATGCTAGAGAAATTCAAAGGCAGATTTGAGCAGGAAGACAAAAGAGTGAGTAAATTTGAAGATAGGACAATGAAATCTGATGAACAGAAAGAAAATACATTTAAGAAAAGTGATCACAACCTAAGGGACACATGGGACACCATCAAGTAGACGGACATACGTATTGTGAGAGTCCTAGAAGGAGGTTAGAGAGAGAAAGACCAGAGAGAATATTTTAAGAAAATGGTCAGCAACTTTCCAAATTTGATGCAAAATATGATTACAACATCCAAGAAGCTCAATGAACTCCAAGTAAGATGAAATGAATGAAACTCACTCTGAGATACGTTATAATCAAAATTTGAAAGGCAAAACAAAGTAAGAATTTTGAAAGCAGGAGACAAAAGTGATGCATCACACCGAAGGGATCCTATAAAAGATCATCAGCAAATTTCTCATCAGAAACTTTGGAGTCCAGAAAGCAAGGGGTCAATATATTCAAAGTGCTAAAAGAAAGAGAGATAGAAAGACAGACTTTTTTTTTTTTTTTTTGAGGAAGATTAGCCCTGAGCTAACTACTGCCAGTCCTCCTCTTTTTGCTGAGGAAGCCTGACCCTGAGCTAACATCCGTGCCCATCTTCCTCTGCTTTATATTTGGGATGCCTACCACAGCATGGCTTTTGCGAAGCAGTGCCATGTCCGCACCTGGGATCCGAACCAGTGAACCCCAGGCCACCGAGAAGTGGAATGTGCGAAATTAACCACTGCGCCAATGGGCCGGCCCCAGGCAGACAGACAGAAAGAAAAGAAACAAAGAAAGAAAGATCTGTGAATCAAGAATTCTATATACAGCAAAATTGTTCTTCAAAAGTGAGAGGGAAGTAAAGACGCCCTCAGATAAGTTTACAGTTTCTGTCTCAACATAAGTTTCCATTTACTTAGGTAAATAACTTGGATGGAGACAACTTTATAAGAAACTTTCAAACTGTTTTCTAAACATGCTGTACCATTTTGAATACCACCAATAAGGTATGAGAATTCCAATTCCTCTGCATCCTCATTAGTTCCAGGTACTGTAATTAAAAAATAAATAAATAAATAGCTCTTCTAATAGGTTTGTAGTGGCATCTCATTGTGGTTTTAAATTGCATTGTCCTGGGGCCGGCCCCGTGGCCGAGTGGTTAAGTTTGCAGGCTCCTCTTCCGTGGCCCAGGTTTCAGATCCTGGGCGGGGACATGGCACTGCTCATCAGGTCACGTTGAGGCGGCGTCCCACATGCCACAACTAGAAGGACCCACAACTAAGATATACAACTATGTATGGGGGAGGGCGGTTTGGGGAGGTAAAGCAGAAAAAAACATGATTGGCAACAGTTGTTAGCTCAGGTCCCAATCTTTTAAAATAAACAAATAAATAAATAAATTGCCCTAATGATTAATGATGTTAATGACATTTTCATGTGTTTATCATCCATATATCTCCTTTGGTGAATTGGCTGCTGACATCACTTGCTTATTTCTTTATTCAGTTGTTTGTTTACTTATTTTTGAGTTTTAAGTGTTTTTATATATTCTGCATAAAAGTGTCTTATTAGATATACGATTTGAATACATATTTCCCAGTGTTTGGCTTGTCATTTAATTCTTTTAGTATTGCCTTTCTCAGAGTAAATTTTTAAAAAAATTTTCGCTTTTATGGACTGTACTTTGGGTAGTCCATGTTAGGAATATTTGCCTAACTGTAGTTCACATAGCTTCTCTCTTTCGGTCTTCTAAAAGTCATAAAGTTTTATGTTTTACATTTATATCTATGATTGATTTTGCAGTAAATTTTGTTAATGGTGAGGTAGTTTGTGAGGTAGTTGGTGCTTGTGGTGAGGTAGGGATTGCAGTTATCTTGGTTATGTATATCTAATTATTCCAGAAGGTTTGTTTCAAAGCCATTAAATTGCTTTGCATTTTTGTCAAAATTAATTGACCTAATATATGAGGGTGTCTGTTTCTGGTCTCTATATTCAGGTTCATTGAGTTATCTAGTTATGTGTCTATCCTTTTCCCAATACCACGCAATGTGATTATTCTAGCATCATAGTATGTGAGTACTCCAACTTTATTCCTTTCAATAACAATCTTGACTATTCATGTTTTTGGCTTTTCATATAAATTTGAGTATCAGCTTTTTACAGAACATCCTGCTTAGAATTTAATGCAATTGTCTGTAACTTCTGTATACATCAGTTTCTATAAGATGGATATCTTATCAATATTGAATCTTCCAATCCATAAACACAGTATATACTATTAGATATATATATTCTATTATTCAATGTTTTTCAGTTTATGGTGTACATATCTTGCACATATTTTATTAGGTTTCTACCTAAGTCTTCATGATTTGTGGTCCTTCTGCAAATGGTATTGCATTTTAAAATACTTGATTTTCCAATTGTTCATTGCTAATAGATAGATATAACATTGACCTTATTTTCTGCGACTTTCCTAAAATCCCTATGATTTCTACTAGGATTACTTTGTATATTACATTGAATTATTATCCATAAAATCATGTAATTTGCTAATAGAAATGATCATATTTTTTATAATTCAATTTATTTGCCAATAATTTTTTTTGCTCATTTCACTCTCTTTGATTTCTCACATAGTGTAAAATACTAGTAGTAGAGTGGAAATTCTTGCCTTGTTTTCATATTTAGGGGTAATGCATTCGTTCTTCACCCTTAAGTGTGATGTTAGTTGTAGATTTTTGTTGCTGTTGTTGGGTCTTTTCATCAGGTTGAGGAAGATCCCTTTTATTTATAGATTTTTTGTTAAATAAACATTGAATTTTAGACAAATGTTTTTCTGAGTTAAGATGATTCTATAGTTTTACTGCTTAGTCATTAGATATGGTGAATTACACTAATTTGTGTTTAGATATTAAACCAACCTTTCATTCCCAAGATTAAACTTTACTTCTCATGATGGGTTATTCACTTATATACTATTAGATTGAATTTTCCAAAATTTAAAAATAATTTTTGCATCTATGTTTATTAAGAATATTGTTCTTTAGTTTTCTTTTTTTCCATCTATTTTGTCTGGTTTTGGTGTCAGGGTAGTGTTGTGCTACAGAATATAATGCAATGCTTTCTCTGTTTTTTAAAAATTTTTCAGAGCATTCCTGAAGAATTAGCATTATGTCTTTCATAAACGTTTGGTAGAACTTAACAGCAAAGCTATCTGAGCCTAGAGTTTCTTTTCTGGAAAGGTTTTTTGTTGTTGTTAGTCTTTAAATTTTTTAAGATTTTAATCTTTTAGAGCTGCTTGGATTCACAGCAGTACTGAGAACAAAGTACAGAGGTTTTCCATGTACTCATGCCTCTGCACAGATACAGCCTCTCCATTATCAACACTCTCCCCCAGAGTAATACATTTGTTACCATTGTTGAACCTGTATTGACACATAATAATCATCCAAAATCTATAGTTTTGCCTTAGGGTTCACTCTTGGTGGTGTATATTATACAGGTTTGGGCAAATGTATAACGACATGTATCCATCACTATAGTATCATAAACAGTATTTTCTCTGCCCTAAATATCTTTTGTACTCTGCCTATTCACTCCTTCCCCACCTCAACCCCTGGCAAACACTGATTTTCTTGGTATCTTCCTAATTTTGTGTTTTCCAGGGTGTCACATAATTAGAATCATATAGCATGCCGCCTTTTCAGATGAGCTTCTTTCACTTAGTATGCATTTGGGGTTCCTCCATTTCTTTTATGGCTCCAGAGTTCATTTATTTTTAGCACTTATTACTGCTCCATTTTCTGGATGTGCCACAGTTTATTTGTGCACCCACTGAAGGACATATTGGTGCTTCCAAGTTTCGGCAATTATAAATAAAGTTCTATAAACATCACGCAATTGTTTTTGGGAAGGCATACTTTTTCTACACCGCTGGTTAAGTCTTAAGGAGCACAATTGCTGGGTCATGTGTAAGAGCATGTTTAGTTTTAAAATAAACCACCAAATTTTCTTCCAAAGTGACTACTCCATTTTGCATTCCCATGAGCAAATGAGGGCTTCTGTTGCTCCATATCCTTGCCAACATCTAATTTGGTGTTGCCAGTGTTTTGTACTTTAGCCATTCTAATAGGATGCAGTGGTATTTCATTTTTGTTTTAATTTGCATTTCCTTGATAACATGTGATATGGAGCGTCTTTCCTTGTGCTTATTTGCAATCTATATATCTTCTTTGGTGAAGTTTCTGTTAAAGTCTTTGGCCCATTTTTTAGTCAGGTTGTGTTCATACTGTTGAGTTTTAAGAGTTCTCTGTGTTTCGTAAATACAAGTCCTTTATCAGAGAAGTCTTTTTTTTTTTTTTGTGAGTAAGATTATCCCTGAGCTAACATCTATGTCAATCTTCCTCTATTTTGAATATGGCATGCTACCACAGCATGGCTTGATGAATGGTGTTTAGGTCTGTGCCCAGGATCCGAACCCATGAAACCCAGACCACCGAAGTGGAGCACACGAACTTAACCACTATGCCACTAGGCCAGTCCAAGTCTTTTGGAAATATTTTCTCCAGGTATGTGGATTGTCTTATTATTCTCTTAACATCGTCTTCTGTGGAACAGAAGTTTTTAATTTTAATGAAATACAATTTGTCAATTACTTCTTTCACAGGTCACACTTTTGTTGTTCTATCTAAAAAGTATCACTACACCCAAGGTTGTCTAGGTTTTTCTCCTATGATATCGTCTGGATGTTTTATAATTTTTCATTTTACATTTAGGTCTATGATTCATTGTGAGTTAATTTTTGCAAATGGTGAAAAGTCTTTCTCTAGGTCTATGGTTTTTGCATGTGGTATCCAATTTTCCAGTACAATTTGTTAAAAATACTCTATTTTCTCCATTGTATTGACTTTGCTCTTATGTCACACATCAGTTGATTTTATGTATGTGAGTCTATTTCTGGGCTCCCTATTCAGTTCCATTTATCTATTCATCAGTTCTTTGACCAATACCACACTGTTTTGATCACCATAGCTTTACAGTAAGTTTTCATATTGTGTAGTATCTGCCTTCCAACTTTGTTCTTCTTAATCAATATTGAGTTGGCAATTCTAGACCTTTTACATCTCCATATCTAGACTTTTTACATCTCCATATAAACTTTTTTATCAGTTTGTCAGTATCCACAAAATAACTTCTTGAATAGGAAAGCCTATTCTTTTCATTAAATAGTTTTGGAATCCCTGTTGAAAATCAAGTGACTATAAATGTGAGGGTTTATTTTTGGACTCTCAATTCTATTTAATTGAAATATATATCATATGTGTGTGTGTGTGTGTGTGTGTGTATACACCTCTCATATATTTAAATGCAATCAACTTATCTCTGTGTTCTAGCTCTTCCATTTTCTTTCACATGTCATTGTGTGAATTTTCTACTACACTTGCATCACTATTTTTAAGGCTTTTTATCCCCATTGGTTAAAAGTTAAAAACAAAGTTGGGAGGGGTGATAGAATACTTTTAAGTTACTGTTCTCATCATTTGTGATCTTCCAGAAGAGGGAGATTGAAGGTGGGGAGAAAAAAGAAAATGGCTTTAAATTTCTTCTCTTCTGAACTACTGTTTGAAAAAACAGCTTCCTTTAGCCCTTAACACTTCTTTAAAGAACTCAAAAGATTCTCATAACGAGATAAGGAAAAGTAAAAGGAAAGTGCAAAATAATTACCAAAGTTGTCTCCCAGTATATTGCAATTTATAATAATGTCTACAATTAAAAAATTTATACTAATATATTTTGAGGATCTTAATTTGATTTTTAAATAATTTTATTAAGTGCATTCAGTTTGGAAATTCCCTACAGCAATTTTTTCCTTTAATCAATTTGAAACTTGTCTAAGTCAAAAATTCCCATCAAAGAGAGCTATCTGCCTAGATTATCATGGAAACTAATTTCCAAATGAGAAAGTTTCCTTTCTCTGATAAGGACCTACTTAGACTACAGACTCCTATTCTTTAATTCATAGAGAAAGTTGACATAGACTAATTTTTCACATTGTCCTAGTTTCAATACAGAAGAAAAAAATTAATTAACTTTATTGGGATCATTATGGTTTATAACGTTGTGGAATTTCAGGTGTAAATTATGCTTTGTCAATTCCTGAGTACACTTCATCGTGCTCACCCCCAGTAGTCTAATTTTTATCCATCACCATACATAAGTTCCCCTTCATCCTTTTCACCCACCCAACAAGCCCCTTCCCCTCTGTTAACCACTAATCTGTTCTCTTTATCCACATATTTGTTATCTTCCACATATGAGTGAAATCATGAAGTATTGGTCTTTCTCTCTCTGGCTTATTTCACTTAACATCATGCCCTCCAGGTCCATCCATGTTGCTGCAAATGGGACAATTTTCTCCTTTGTTATGGCTGAGTAGTATTAAATTGTGTATATATATGGCATATTCTTTAGCCATTCATCTGTAGAAGGGCAGTTGTGTTGTTTCCACATCCTGCCTATTGTGAATTGTGCTTCAATGAACATAGGGATGCATAAATCTCTTTGGATCATTGATTTCAAGTTCTTTATATAAATACTCAGTAGTAGGATAGCTGGATCATATGGTATTTCTATTATTAATTTTTTGAGGAATCTCCATACTGTTTGCATAGTGGCTGCACTGGTTTGCATTCCCACCAGCAGTGTATGACCATTCCCTTTTCCCCACATCCTCTCCAACACTTATTGTTTTTTGTCTTGACAATTATAGCCAATCTGATGGGTATAAGGTGATATCTCATTGTAGTTTTGATTTGCATTTCCCTAATAATTAGTGACGTTGAGCATCATTTCATGTGTCTGTTTTCCATCTATATATATTCCTTGGAAAAATTTCTGTTCATTTCCTCTGCCCATTTAAAAAAAATTTTTTTGGAGATTAACCTTGAGCTAACATCTGACACCAATCCTCCTCTTTTTTGCTCAGGAAGACCTGAGCTAACATCTGTGCCTATCTTCCTCCACTGTATATGTGGTACACCTACCACAACATGGCTTGACAAGCTGTGCATAGATCTGTATCCAGGATCTGAATGAGTGAATCTGGGGCCGCCAAAGCGGAATATGTGAACTTAACCACTGTTCCACCGGGCCGGCCAACCCCTACCCATTTTTTGATTGGGTTGTTTTTGTTGAGTTGTATGAGTTCTATGTATATTTTGGACATCAACCTCTTGATGACCATTATCTTGCTCCATACACAAAAATTAACTCAAAATGGGTTAAAGGTTTGGATGTAAGACCAGAAAGCATAAAACTGCTGCAAGAAAATATAGACAGTATGCTCTTTGACATTGGTCTTAGCAACATCTTTTCGAGTACCATGTCTACTCAGGTAAGGGAAACAAAAGAAAAGTTAACAAATGGGACTACATTGAACTAAAACGCTTCTGCAAAGTAAAGAAAATTTTTACTTTTAGTACATTTTGAATTTTTTTTTACCGATTCCTTTTTATTTATTTTTTTCTGCATTTTTTTATTGCAGTAACATTGGATTATAACATTATATACCTTTCAGATGTACAACATAATATATTTCAAATTCTGACTAGAGTACATCATATTCACCACCCAAAAACTAATTATAATCCATCACCACACATGTGAGCCTAATCGCCTCTTTTGCAGTCCCCCCTCCCCCCTTCCCCTATGGTAACCGCCGATCTAATTTCCATTGCTATGTATTTGTCTGTCCTTGTTTTTATCTTCTACTTATGAGTGAGGTCCTATGGTATTTGACTTTCTCCTTCTGACTTATTTCACTTAGCATAATACCCTCAAGGTCCATCCATGTTGTCACAAATGGCCAATTTCATCATTTCTTATGGCTGAGTAGTATTCTGTCTTGTATATATACCACATCTTCTTTATCCAGTCATCCCTTGATGGAGACCTAGGTTGCTTGCAAGTCTTGGCTATTGTGAATAATGCTGAAATGAACATAGGAGTGCATGTATCATTATGCATTTGTGTTTTTTTTTTTTAAAGATTTTATTTTATTTCCTTTTTTCTCCCCAAAGCCCCCAGTACATAGTTGTATATTCTTTGTTGTGGGTCCTTCCAGTTGTGGTATGTGGGATGCTCCCTCAGCGTGGTTTTGATGAGCAGTGCCATGTCCGCGCCCAGGATTCGAACCAACGAAACACTGGGTCGCCTGCAGCAGAGAGCGCGAACTTAACCACTCGACCACAGGGCCAGCCCCTATGCATTTGTGTTTTAAAGTTCTTTGGATAAATATCCAGCAGTGGAATAGCTGGATCATACGGTACATCTATTCTTAAATTTTTAAGATGGCTTTCCCCTGAAGACTCAGTGTTTCCTTTTTCCTTTATCATGAGTTATGCTCTAGACTACTTAGAGAATTTATGATCTAACAAATTTCAGAGACAAAATTTTTCCTATAAATAAGTCATTGATAAGATAGTAAATACCCAAAATAACTTATTTCCGATTACTTCACCTCTTTTCAAATAATACATGTGTTTTTACATTGTCAGATTTGATAAGGCACACTTATAAGTCCTATTTTCCAGAAATGTAATTGTTCATTGCTTTTGCACACAAGATTTCTATTCTTTTGATCTGTTCAGAAATTCCAAGCTATGGAACAGTTTGAGGAAATGAAAGAGAAGCACTCGAACATGGTCACTTATTTTTGAACAAGGGATGTTTATTGAGCACTGGTCAAATAAGACAGGGATTGTCAGGTCCTCTTTATGTTTCTTCATCTTTACTCAGGGTCTAAGAAATAAAGTCAGGTTATTCAGCCTTAAATATCTCATAACATCCACTTGAAGCATTATTGTCTATAGCAGACTTCCTTTGATGTGGGTAGCAAGGTTTGGTAGAAGAATATCCCTGAAGAGAACCTAGTGTCTCTTTTTTAATATCATAAACAGTTGTAGAGTTTCTTGGGGAGATTTCTAATCTCAAGTCATATATTTTTCTCTTTATCATAAAGTGCTACATCATGAATATCCCTTTTCTTACCTAACTGAGTTAGTCTAGTAGTTTCAAATAATATATGATACATTGGGAAGATTCTAACAAGAGATTGAAAGATAAAAAGAAGCTTCAAAGAAACCTAAAAATAAAATTTCAAAAGGCACAATCTTAATTTTGATCTATCAGAAATTTAGTCCCTGGTGGTCTGTTCCATTTCTGTCTTTTAAGAATTGCCATGCCAAAAAGAAAAAAAGGCCCATAATTGTGGTAGTACAAAACACTATTTTGTATTTGGGCACACTCCTTATTTGAGCAGTTTGAAGACTTCAGAGAGTTTGATCCCTTTGTTTTTGGAGGTATATTTGTCATTCAATGTTATATTAATTTGTTTGTACAACATTGTGACTCACTATCAGTATACATTGCAAAATAGTCACCACAATAAGTGTGGTTATCCTCTGTCATCTTACAAAGTTAATACAATATTGTTGAATATATTCCCATGCTATACAGTCCATCCCACGATTTATTTATTTTATAAACTGGAAGTTTGTACTTCTTAATCCTCTTCACCTATTTTGTCTCCCCACAACCAGCTCTCCTCTGGCAACCATCAATCTGTCCTCTACATCTATGAGTCTGAGTTGTGTTTTATTTACAAGTTTTGTTTTTTAGATTCCACATAAAAGTGATATATGTGGTTTTTGTCTTCTCTCTCTGACTTATTCCACTTAGCATAATACTTTCAAGGGCCATCAATGTTGTTCCAAATGGCATGATTTCTTTCATTTTTATGGCTGAGTAGTATTCCATATTAAATACGTGTGTGTGTGTATATATATATATACACCCCTCATCTTCTATATGCACTCATCCATCAACGGGCCCTTAGGTTGTTTCCAAATTTTGCCTATTGCAAGTAATACTGCAATGCTCATAGGTATGTACAATCTTTTCAATTTAGTCTTTTTGTTTTCTTTGGATAGATATCCAGTAGTGGAATTGCTCAATCATATGGCAACTCCTTTTTCATTGATTTGTGGATGCTGAATGATCCTTTCATCCCTGGTATAAACTTCACTTGATCATGGTGCATCATATTTTTAATGTGTTGTTGAATTTGGTTTGCTAATATTTTGTTGAAGATTTAAGTTTTATGTTCATCATGGATATTGGTTTGTAGTTTTCTTTAGTTGTAGTGATTGTTAATTTTGGCACCAGGGTATTGCTGGCCTCATAAAATGAGTTTGGAAGTTTTCCCTCCTCTTCAACTTTTTGGAAGAGTTTGAGAAAAATAGGTATTAAATCTTCCTTCACTGTTTGGTGGAATTGACCAGTGAAGCTCTTTGGTCCTGGACTTCTGTTGGAAAGTTTTTGATTACTGATTCATGTTTTTACTAGTAATCTGTCTATTCAAATTTTCTGTTACTTCATGATTAAGTCATGGAAAAATATAAATTTCTAGGAATTTATCAGTTTCTTCTATTTTGCCCTATTTGTTGGTCTATGATTTCTTATGCTAGTCTCTTATGATCCTTTGTATTTCTGCGGTATCATTTGTAATTTCTTTTATTTCTGATTACATTAATTGAACCCTCTCTTTTTTCTTGGTAAGTCTAGCTAAATGTTTGTCAGTTTTCTTTATCTTTTCAAAGAACCAACTCCCAGTTTCGTTGATCTTTTCTATTGTCTTTTTTGTCTCAATTTTATTTTTTTCAATCCAATTTTTATTATTTCCTTTCTTCTACTAACTTTGGACTATATTTGTTCTTTTTTTAGTTGCTTTAGGTGAAAAGTAAAATTTTTTATTTGAGATTTATCTTGTTTCTTGAGGTAGGCCTCTATTGCTATGAACTTCCCTCTTAGAATCATTTTTGCTCCATCCTGTAGATTTTGATATATCATATTTCTTTTTTCATTTGTCTCTACGTATTTTTTTATTCTTTTTATGACGCAGTTGTTCAGCATCATTTTGTTTAATCTCCACATATTTGTAGTTTTTCCACTTTTTTTTCTTGTAATTGATTTCTAGTTTCCCACTTCTGTGAGCAAAAAAGTTGCTTGACGTTATCTCCATCTCATTGAATTTATTGGGACTTATTTTGTGGCCTAACTTATCATTTCTCCTGGGGAATGTTCCCTGTACACTTGAGAAGAATGTGTGTTCTGCTTCTTTGTGATGGACTGTTCTGTATATATCTAGTAAGTTCATCTGATCTAATGCATCATTTAAGGCCAATTTTTCCTTTTGATTTTCTCTCTGTGTGATCTTTTCATTGATGTAAGTGGTGTGTTAAAGTCCCCTACTTTTATTACATTGCTGTGAATTTTTCCCTTTAGGTCAGCTAATATTTGCTTTATACATTTTAGTGTTTCTATGTTGAGTTCATATATATTTATGAATATTATATCTTCTTGCTGGATTGACCTCTTTATCATTATATAGTGCCACTATTTGTCTTTTATTATAGTATTTGTTTTAAAGTCTTTTTGTCTGATACAAGTATAGCCACACTAGTTTTCTTATCATTCCTATTTGCATGGTATATGTTTTTCTGTTTTTTGCTTTCAGTCTGTGTGTGTTCTTACTCCTAAAGTGAGTCTTTTGTAACTAATATATAGATGTAACTTGTTTTTTGACACATTCAGCTGCTCTATATCTTTTAGTTTGAGAATTTAGTCTATTTACATTTTAAGTAATTATTGATAAGTAATTAAGTCATTTTATTCTGTCTATTTTTGTAGTTCCTCTATGTTAATTTCTTCTTCCCTTTCTTTCTTCTCTTGTGGCTTGATGGTTTTCTTCAGTGTTACATTTAGATCTATTTCTTATTTTCTTTTCTGTGTTTGCTATAAGTTTTTGGTATGTGGATACTCTGAGGTTCACATATATTATCATATGTATGTAATAATATTTTAAATTGATAGCAACTTAAATTTGAACACAATCCAAAACACTATATTATTATTCCCCCATGTTTTATGTTTTTGATATCACTTTTTACATCTTTTTTATTTTATGCATCCTTAGCTATGTAGTTTTAGGTAATTTTACCACTTCTATCTTCTAACCTTTGTAACTTTATAAGTGATTAATCCACTACCTTTACTATATATTTATCTTTTCCAGTGAAATTGTTACTTCTGTATATTTTCTTGATATTGTTAGTACCATTTCTTTTCAGCTTAAAGAAGTCCCTTTGCTGGTTTTTTCTTGTTGTTGTTGTTGTTTTTTGGTAAGGCCAGTTTAGTAGTAATGAATCTCCTTAGCTTTTGCTTATCTGGAAAACTCCGCATCACTCCTTCAAATCTGAATGATAATTTTGCATGGTAGAGTATTCTTGTTTGGAACTTTTCCTTTCAGAACTTTCAATATGTCATGCCACTCCCTTCTGACCTGCAAAGTTTCTGCTGAGAAATCTGCTGATAGCTTTATGGTGTCTCCATTATATGCAACAATTTGTTTTTCTCTTGCTGTTTTTAAGATTCTCTCTTTATCTTTAACTTTTGGCATTTCAATTATAATGTGCCTTGGTGTGGATCTCTTTGGGTTCATTATATTTGGAACTCTCTGAGCCTCTTGATCCTGGATGTATGCTTCCTTTCTTATGTTAGGGAAGTTTTTAGCCATTATTTTTTTTTTTAAGATTTTATTTTTCCTTTTTCTCCCCAGAGCCCTCAGGTGCACAGTTGTGTATTTTTAGTTGTGGTCCTTCTAGCTGTGGCACATGGGATGCTGCCTCAGCATGGCTCAATGAGTGGTGCCATGTCCGTGCCCAGGATCCGAACCAGTGAAGCCCTGGGCAGCCAACGCAGAGCACATGATCTTAACCACTCAGGCACAGGGCCAGCCCCTCAGCCATTAGTTTTTCAAATAAGTTTTCTCTCTCTTTTCTCCAGACCCCAATAATATCAATGTTATTCTGCTTGATGTTGTCCCAGATGCCCTTAAAGTTATCTTACTTTTATTTATTTTTTCTTTTTACTGCTCTGTCTGTGTGGGTTCCATTGCTATATCTTCCAGCTCACTAATTTGTTCTTCTACTTCATCTAATCTGCTATTGAACCCCTCTATATTTTTCAATTCATTTATTATATTCCTCAGCACTGTGATTTCTGCTTGGTACTTTCTTAAGTTTTTTATCTCTTTGTTGAAGTTCTCATGGTGTTCATTCATTCTTCTCCTGAGTTTGGTGAGGGTTTTTATGACCAGTATTTTGAATTCTTTACCTATTATAGTACTTGTCTCCATGTTATTAAGGCCTTTCTCTGAGGTTTTTCTTCTGTTCTTTTGTCTTGAACATACTTCTTTGTTTCCTCATTTTCCTTGACTTTGTGTTTGTTTCTATGTATTAGTGTAACAGCTAACTTTTTCCATCTCGAGGGACTTTCCTTGTGTATGTGATGATCCTCTCTATTCTATCTTACCCTACCTCTTAGTTGCCTTTCAAACCTTTGTGTTTGTCTAGAGCACTGATTATTCTTTTTTTTCAGTGTTTTTTTTTGTAGGGTGGATTTGCTTGGAACTAACTTCTGCTGCCAATCTTCCTCATTTTTTGCTTGAGGAAGATTAGCTCTGAATTAGCAAGTTCCAGTCTTCCTCTATTTTGTATTTGGGTCACCATCACAGCATGGCTTGAAGAGTGGTACTGGTCTGTGCCCAAGATCTGAACCTGCAAACCCAGGCTACTGAAGCAGAGCATGCTGGACTTAAATGCTACACCATAGACTGAGCACCCACCTGATTTATTCTTGATATGCCCTAGTTGTTGAGGTTGTGCCACGACCTGTCAGTGTTGCAAGGGGAGGAATCTCATTTAGCACCTAGTTTCAGATTGATTGGTAGCCAGACCCTCAGGCAGAATCTTTTAAAGTATTAGAATATATACAGCTCTCTGGAGCCACAATCATTATCCCTGCTTGCCTCCAGACCAGGATATCTAGAGATGTACCTTGGGTGAAAGTTGCAGAAATCAGGGCTCCAGAGGAATATAAATCCTTTCTGGGAAGTCTCATCCAGCTGTAGCTAGGCTAAGGGGATTTGCAATGATGATGTCTTCTACCTTTTATTCCCTGGGAGCATCTCCTTAGCCTCTAGGTGTATGGAAAACCTGAAGCCTGTCCCCCAAGCTGAAGCACCAGGCTATGTGAATAGGCCTTTTTCACAAGAAGACTGGAGTTTTGTTTCAGTCTTCTGTCTGTGCATTGCCCTGGGGGTGGTGCCTGCCAATAACTGTCTTTCCAATTATTATAGTTCTTTGGAGCCCAGGGCTGGCATCCAGGGATGTCACCTGTGTGGCTTGCATGTGCCAATTGGCTTTAGTATGTTTGCTGAAGAGTGGCAGTGTACACACTCTCTGACTTCAGGAAGGCAGCATAAAAATGTCTTGACTGCATACATCCATGGGCTTGAGCAACACAGTGTGAGAGTGCCTTGTCTGTGCTCACATCCCAGCTTTCAGCTAGGAGTGGGAGAATGCTGTGACCACTCATTCTCTCCAGCCAGGGCTTGAGAGAGTGTCACCGCCTTCAGTTTCAGCAAGGCAGTGGGAAGGTGTCCTGACAGCTTGCCTCTGTCTGTCTTAGCAAAACAGCAGGAATGTGTCACATCTGAGCTTGCTCACCTGTGCTAGCAGGAGCATTTAAACTGCCTCCCACCCCTCCAGCTGACACTTATAGATTAGTAAATGAATCTCATTTACATACAGTGTAGACGTATTTCAGACTGCTGATTTTTTGGTGGGTCTTGGGGTAAGATGGCATGAGAGCCCTTTAAGAGGGGAATCTCAATTTCCTATGGCACTTCAGCTATCTATGAATGTCAGCCCTGTTGGTTTTCTATGTCAGATATTTTGGAGGATAGTCTCTTTGGTGCAGATCCCAGGGGTTGGGGTGCCTGATGTGGGGCAACAACCCCTTGATCCTCTTGGAGGAGCTGTTTTTCGGTGAGATCCTTCCCTATTGTGTGTTGCCCCAGGAGGGGAGGGGATTTTTGCCAGACCTTATCTCTGCTTCTTCTCTCCTTTTCCATATGGTCCTTCTATCACTTGTTGTAGAAAGCAGTTCATCAAGTTTTTAGATCTTTTTTAGAGGGAAATGATTCATATGTAGCTGTCAATTTGGGGTGTCCATGAGAGGAAGTGAATTCAGGATCTTCCTACATCACCATCTTGGACCAACACCCTGATGTTATATTTGCTAGTAAGAGAACACTCTCTTGTTATAGACTGATGTTCTTCTCTCCTCCCACTACATATAAGTAGTGTGTGTGTGTGTAAACATATACTTATGTATTTTTATATTTATTTATTTATTTTGAGGAAGATTAGCTCTGAGCTGACATCTGTGCCTATCTTATTCTACTTTATATGTGGGATGGATGCCTGCCATGGAGTGACCTGATAAGCTGTGTGCAGGTCTGCCCCAGGGATCTTAAGTGGCAAACCTTAGGCCACTGAAGTAGAGTGTGAACCCAACTGCTACACTACAGGGCCAGCCCTTTATGCTTATTTTTCGCACACAAATATACATACCTATAAAATGGTTTCAATATTCCAAGATAACTGAGTTGATTTAAATATAAAAGAGTATTCACTTAAAAAATATGCATTCTTTATTTAAATTGAAAAACACAATTTCTCATATGAAATATTTTCACAATCTTTTTGTTTGTGGCAGATTGTGTTGGTGCTTTGCCCAATAGATATTCCTCCTCCCAGTTTCTCTAATGCCAGAAACTTCTTTTTTGATAGAGGCTGAAAATGAGAGATTCTCGTTTTGTCAGTACTCCTCGCATCTGGGTTGGCCATGTGGCATAGGCACAAGACTGAAGACAAATAGATGGAAGTCATCTATTGATTTCTGGAGATGATTTCCGTCATGATATAAAGAGATATATCAAGGGGGTTCTTTTGCCTCTTTGTTTGCTTTCTTCTTTGGATAAATTTGTGTTTAGATGTGATTTATGGAACTTTGAAAACTTCTTTTGTGTCCTTGAGATGACAAGTCGGAGGATTAAGGCCAACAAACTGAGGACAGTGGAATGAAGAGATGGAGTCATTGATGAGAGTGTTCTCTTGCTGAACTAAACCTTGGATATTCTCTCTCTTGTTTCATTGCCAGGCAAGAAAAATTAGGTCCTATTTTAAATGGGGTTTTAGCTGAGCATTCTAAGAGGAAGCTGGAAACCTTCTAACTGAAAATATAGATTTAAGGCTACATTCCCAAGATATTCATTAAAAAATATTATAACAAATGAACACTTTAGCAAGACTCTTGCTCTTTTTAAGTAAACACTGAAGAGAGAAACTGTAAATTATTATGATGAGAAGGTGACTTTGTGCAGATTTAAACTTAAATTTTAAATATTGTCTTTGGTTAACCTGGTCTGTGATCTTTGTCCATCATCCTCTGTGGTCTCTGAAATGTAAGAATTTTCCAACATTAGTTATATTTTTGAGAAAGTTAAAAGTTTGTGCAACACTTAATGTATGCGAAATTATTCAAAATAGTTCTTTCATGGATTCTCATCAAATAAAACTTTCACTCAATTTCTTCTTTTATTTTAACCAAGGCTAAATCATAGTTTTGAGGCTTCTATTTTTATTGCATAGTTTTTATTGTCAAGTGGGTAATGGAACACCATTGAAATTTCTTGAACTATAGAGGGACAAAGCTTGGCTTTCAGAGCTTCTTCTAACAGCAAGGTACATGGCTAAATAAGAGGGATTATGTGGCAAAATGCTAGAATAATAGTTAGCAGCCACTACAGTTGAGCACTACAGTTCAATTAAAACCTAAAAAGCAAAAATGTTGGCTGAAGGATATGGATGGAGGTCACTGTGGTTGTAGACAGTATTGCTTAGCATGTGAGAAATGCTGAATATATTGTGAAGGTTCACAGACAAAGAATAGCATGATTTTCAGAAATATTTATTGAGTTCCTTCTATATGCTCTGTGTTGCTCTTAGTTCCTGGAGCAAAGTAGTAAACAAGACAGAAAAGATATTTGTCCTTGTACAACCTATACTTTATAGGGGAACATAGTATTTGAGTGAAAAAATGTATGATGAGTCCTATGATGGAGGATATACTGGAATTTATGAGACTGTAAATAATAACGACTGATTTTTATTGACTATTGATCATATGCCAGGCAGTGTTATTACCATTTTACTTATTTTTTTTTGTTTAAGTACCACAATAACCTAATGAAAGAAATGCTATTTTTACTATCCCTATTTTACAAAGATGAATCAGAAGAACAGTGAGATTAAGTAACTTGTCCAAGGTTTTAGAGTTAGTAAGAATAGAAGTAGGAAGGCAAGAACCATATACACTCCCTCTAACTCCATAGCCCATGTTTTCTGTGATGCAAAGAAATTGATAACCTCATGCCTGAAAATGTTACGTAAGACCCAGCAGGATAGTTAGGTAGAAATTTTAAGTAAGTGTTTAAAGTTAAAACTTCAGATCAGGTATACAACATTGAAAATTATTTAAGAGACATCCCAGAAAAGAGTTAAACTGAAATGAGTTACTGCAATATTTGAAAAAAATTTCAGATGAAATAAGGAAGGCTGAAGGCAGAACACTCTTAGAAAAAAAATTCCATTTATGATATGAGAATAAACAGAGAATGAAACAATATAGTAGATTTCTCTTCATAAATGAAGACAATAGAGAGACAGGAGTTTACTTTGGATACACATTGAGTTATGTACAATCCCAGGAGTGAAATGAAAATGAGTAAAGTATTGAATCCCTAAGGAACTAAGGACAGATCATGGTCCACCACCATATATAATCTCTTTATTCCCCTTTTACAAGTAAAATCTATTCCCTGGGGAAGAGATGGAGCAAGCTTCTACCTTGTTCATAAACAAGTGCATTATATAATTAAACTCATTAAATCTTCAGTGTCTAATTAAGTAGCAAATGCAATAATAATAAAGACTTTATTTTTCTCTGCTACTCGAGAGGACTTGAAGTCATAATCAGAAATTATCTTCTGTAGTTGAGAAAGATTTCTAGAACATATCTGATTTTAACTGTTGGCTACATTCTCTTAGTATTAAAAGAATCAAAGCCTCAGAACCTAAAATTGATTCCAGAACCACAAGGTTAAATACTAAGGATAAGAGAAGACTGAAGTTTTCTGCCCTAAAGTGGGTGAGTTTCTGAATTCCTCTTATAATAATGTATTCCTTCCTTTGAGATATACATCCAGTGACATAAGACTATTCCTTTCCCATTTTGTGCACCTCTGAAATTCAAATGAAACTGGAGGAAGAATTTGTTTGAGGAGAGATCAGAGAATGTTCAAAGACATTAGGGAGCTCAGGGGGTGCAGTATTTCAGTAAGTTCCCTCCTTACGGGTGGAACTCTCACTTTTTCTCATTTATGTTTTTACTCTATGACATGACGCAGTAAATTAAACTCTCTTAGACTCTAGTCCCTTAGTTTTCAATTAAAAACAGTCTTTGTGATTCCCAACACAAGTGTAATCTGCATTAAAGGCCAGCACAAGATTGCTAGGTTTGCTCCTTCCAATTTTACTGATGAGGTGATATTTCAAGTGTATGAAGAAATGATGAGAATAGAGAAAGACAATTCTGTCCTAGTCCAAACTTCTCCCTTCTCCCTTGATCTTTCCAGCAGCCAGGTTTGCATATGGAAGCATTGGCCTTCCCTCTACAGGCTAAGTTTGCGATGCTGTTTGGTATATTTAGCTTATTTAGATGACAATGAGGGAAAGATAGTGTCACTCAATATCATGGTAGTGGTGAAGATAGAGTCTATGGATCCAGGTGGGGTTACTCTCAGACATTCCCAGTGTATACATACTCTTGTAGAACAAGATATTGCAGGCAGAGCTGAGTTGTTTTCTAATGTAACCCTTTTCTCCTGCTTCCACAGATTCCCTCAGAGAAAAATGGCTGCTGGAAATGGCTCCTTTGTGACAGAATTCATTCTGTTTGGATTAACTGATCAGCCAGATCTCCAACTCCCCCTGTTCGTCTTGTTTCTAGTAATGTATATAGTCACTGTGTTGGGAAATTTGGGCTTGATAATCCTAATTGGGCTGAATTCGCACCTGCACACCCCCATGTATTTTTTCCTCTTTAACTTATCGTTTATAGACCTTTGTTATTCTTCTGTGTTTACTCCCAAAATGCTGATTAACTTTATTTCAAAGACTACTATCTCCTATGTGGGGTGCATGACCCAGCTCTACTTTTTCTGTTTCTTTGCTATTTCTGAATGCTATGTGCTGACATCAATGGCCTATGATCGCTACGTGGCCATCTGTAAACCACTTTTGTATAACGTTGTCATGTCCCCTAAAGTGTGTTCCAGCCTCATGCTTGGTTCATATTTGATGGCATTTTCTGGTGCCATGGCCCACACTGGATGCATGCTGAGACTGACCTTCTGTGATGCAAACATCATCAACCACTATTTGTGTGACGTCCTTCCTGTGTTCCAGCTCTCCTGCACAAGCACCTACATCAATGAGCTGGTAGTATTCATTGTGGTAGGCATAAACATCATTGTGCCCAGTGTCACCATCTTTGTCTCTTATGCTTTGATCCTTTCCAGCATCCTCCACATCAGCACCACAGAGGGCAGGTCCAAAGCCTTCAGAACCTGCAGTTCGCACATAATTGCTGTTTCTCTGTTCTTTGGATCGCTTGCATTTATGTACCTCAAACCACCTTCTGTTATGTCTATGGATAAGGGGAAAGTCTCTTCTGTTTTTTATACCAATGTGGTTCCCACAATGAACCCTCTAATCTACAGCTTGAGGAACAAAGACGTTAAGCTTGCTCTGAGGAAAACACTGAATAGCAGAAAATTTTGATCAGAAACAGCATCATTGTGTAGTTAGTCACAGGACAAAGGGATTCTGTGTGATTAAGTAAAATAATTTTATTTACAGTCTTCTTATTCTATTTCTTTCATACCAGGTTAAAGGAAATGTGAGTCTTCTCTCAATAATTTATTTTCCCTTTTTGTAGAGTAGGTCTTCTCTCTTTCCTCACCACTTGCACAATTTCTTTCCTCATTTTTCTTTCACATTGAGCAATGATATTTAGTAAAAGAACTTATTATCTCTGTTTCTTTTCCTTTACCAATTTGCACTTGTATTTTTCTCTCTGGAAATAGAAGACTGGTCTACAAATGATCAAATGAAGGAACATTGGGGAACATAGTGTCATTGGAGAAACCTTATCTGCTACTTGACATTGGAAGCATGAATCAGACCATGTGTTTCTACCCCATATTTACAGCCTTCCCTGAAGAAAACATCTCCGTTGATGCCGGAGATGGAAGGTTTCATAAAGACTGTCAGTATAACCCAATTTGCATCTGTAAACACGATGCATTATGCTTACTTTAGCAAAGTGGTTTTCTTACCTTTACACACTCAACCATGCACATAACAAATTGACAAAATATACTTATTGTGTAGACAGGAAGGTAGGGCTCAGAGTGGTTAATGATTTACTTACAGTCACATATCTTCTTATTGAAAAATTTAGACTAAACTTTCCATCTTCTGATTTTAAGCCTACTACTCTTCTTATATACTTTGCTTCTACTTCATTCTATTATTTTTGTTTCAGTTAGCTTGGAATGTGAGATAATATTTCTAAGTGGAGTGTTGACTGTGCTTTGTTCTAGGATGATATATGAACTTTTCTCAGGGTGTATATTACTTTTTTGTTTTGATTTTTAATTATAAAAATGGCTTGATCATTCTTTTTATTGGGAAAGAGGAGAACTGTTGGGCTAGTATAGTTAGGAAATGATTGGCTCAACTAAGAAATTGCTCTTCTTTTGGAGAATGGTCATGAGGATATAGAAACCACATTTCAATCTGAATTTTTGTCCTGTTATATGTATATTGCCACAAATATACATTTCACAAAACATTAATAAACTTATAATGTACAATGATGATACATTAGTAGTGTTTTGGGGAATGAAGATGGAAAAAACTATGGCAAAATTTTGGGAACCAGGTAAAGAGAGGATATTTTTCAGGAGAGAAAGTAGTGGGTAGTAGTTAAAAGTCAAATTAGGTAGAAGAAATCTAGAAAATAAAATGGTAGATAAGACAAGCCCATTCTTATGCCTCCCTTCCCCTTTCTTGAAGGCCCCAGAAATATTATAGAAATCACAGGATTTCTCTAGATAGGATAAAAGCTCTAGTTATTTGATTAAAAAAAAAAACTTAAACCTACAAGGCTAGAGGACCTGGGAACAACTTAATCACTCCTGTTTTTATTGACTTCCATATGCTACTTCCTTGTGGATTTTAAGGTATAAAAACCTCCAATTGCAGTTATGAGAGTAATGATAATTTGAAAGAAACAGTTGAATAAATCAAATTTTGCCAATGTCTTTTCTGGAATAAGGTGTTGGATTATTTCTATCTTGAGAAAACAGGTAAAAAATGATTACTCTAAAAACCCTTAAACAAGTACAATTTCAACATGTCGTAAGATAATTTTAAAATATTTTCAATTTTACTTGTTTTCTAATATCCACTCAAGATTTAGATATGTGAGATTTAGTAACAATAGTATGTTGGTTTGCTTGTTTGTTTTTTAGATGTTCAATATTGGTAAATTTATGATTTATGGTTTTAAATTACTGCTTATATGGCACCCCCCGGCCTGAAAATCATGCTTGATTTTCACTTAAGTTCTCTTTGTATAAAATAGTTGAACTTAGTTTATGTTTTCCTTCATTTACTTACTGTCTCTTTGATAAAATTGTTTTCCTTACTGGGAGAGAAATGTATCTAAATAAGTTGTTAATATCTGTGCTATTTGGCAATATTTGTAAACATTACAAAGATGTGTCTACCTTTTTTTTTTTTTTTTTGAGGAAGATTAGCCCTGAGCTAATTGCTGCCAATCCTCCACTTTTCACTGAGAAAGACTGGCCCTGAGCTAACATCTGTGCCCATCTTCCTCTACTTTATATGTGGGATGCCTGCCACAGCATGGCTTGCCAAGCAGTGCCATGTCCACACCCGGGATCTGAACTGGCGAACACCAGGCCACTGAAGCGGAACGTGCACACTTAAGCGCTGCGCCACTGGGCCAACCCCTCTTCTGTTTTTTTATTTTATCATTAAATGAGGTTGCCAAAAGTGTCTATTAAACCTAGTAACTAATCTTTCATTTGAGAAGAATCAAATACAAGGTAAATTTGTTTCAATTTTAGAAAAGACCTACTTTCAAATTAAGTTCAACTCTTTCATATTGTTTTGGATAAAATGTCATAAAAAGGGTAAATATAGCTTGTAAAAGTTTAGTATGGCAAAGTTTTAAAAGAGGCAATTTTGCTGTAGATTTTAGTTAGCAACTTAAGCTCTGTCTCTTTGGACTTCTCTCAAAGCAGAGGAATCAAGCTAGGGTGTTTTCCATGTGCATCAGATTTATCCGTTATAGTGTGTGCTTCCTTGTGTTACAGGAGTAGTAATAGTCACTAAAGAACTTATGAGAGGAAGTATAATTCTACTGAAGTTGTCACAACTGAGAATTAAACAAGTGAGCCATAGGTTTCCTCTATGCCTGTGTACTAGGAAGGGACTGGTTCTAAGTCATTGCTGAAGCTTGGAGTCTCCACGCTACAACAGAAAATGGTCCTCCTAGTTAAAGACCAGAAAGAGAGCTCCCTGATTACATCTGGAATTTCTTTAATGTAAATTTTCTCTGAGCAATCTACTGTCATTGCTCAGGATCAGGTTTATAATGAGCATGGTCAGGGTGCACTGTGGTTAAGAGCTAAGGAAAATGAGAAGCAAAAGTGGTTCTGGTTCCATATCCCTTTAATTTCTAACCCCCCTGGCGTTATTGAACCCCAACCTCCATTCTTCCTTACCAGGCATCCCTAAACACACACACACACACGCACACAAACACACATGTACACACAGACACACAGTATCTTCAAGTCCTGTATTTTATGAAATCTTTGCCTAACATCGATTGTATTGCATTCAACCCACTTTAAACTTTTGTAAGCACATTCAGATAGATGGTTCCTGGTTCCAGCTCCAGAGAGCTTCAGGGCTGAGCATGAAGTACTTGATGAATCCAGCAAGAGGAAATGATTATTGCTTCAATAATTTTTTTGCTTATGTAAAACATACATTTGTACATGCTAAGTGCCTAGCAATGTGCCATATGTCACAATTATAAACAAGGCAATGTAAGAAGAACATATAAAGTTAGAATTTCATCACGCAACATAGTAAAGGTACATCCTACACATGGATAGATTCTAAAATTGCTCTTACATGGTTACAGTTAGTCCCCAAAATTGATTGTGTCAGCAAATCTCCATACGGGGGACAGATATGGCATTTTCTCCTAATTCTGGCACAGTCAGTGTTCTCTCTAGCATTGGGACATTTCACTGGATATTCACTTTAGCATCAAAGGAAGTAGTTGGTTTATATGCAGGGCTTTGCTGTGTAAAATATGTACCTTTAAATATTCAAATCACCCTCAGTGTGGGGAAGTTTTAGATTCTGAGACAGATATTTATATCCTTCCCCAATGAGTGGGAGGGCTGATGGAGTCACCTAGGCTGTTTAAACTCTCTCTGACATAAAGTTGAATTAATCTACTTCAAATGTTAATATATGTGCAGGGTGTTACAACTGCTCTGAGGAGGAATGTTGTGTTGCAGTTTTCTTTGCACTGTCACATCCATCTCTGTGTTTTTAGGGAAGATCTTTCAGGTACGTGAGGAAGGGGATCCTAGTTCCCATCTCATAGATGATAAAACTAATGCTCAGAGATGTTTATGTGCTGTACCCCAGCACAATTTATAAGTCGTAGGGCTGAGACTAGAACTTGGGTGTTTTGATTCTATATCTATCAGGTTTTTCTTTTTAGTACTATTACACAAAATTTACCATATTTCTAAAAATCAGTGAAACTCGAACAATGGTTTTAGTGAATGAAAATGTCTCAAACACAAATAAAAACAAAATACTCAAACTAGAAATTATCCAGAAAGTAGTTTTAACATTTTACATTAACATTTTTATTGCCTAACTTAAGAATGTGTGAATATATTCTTATTTTCTACTGGACTATGCAATAAAGGGAAAGCATAAGGATGGTCTATAGTAATCATTATTGTTATTAGCACTTACGAGGTCCCAGGGTTAACACTAAGTTCTTATGTTCAAAATCTTACTTAATCTGCACATCCATGATGTTGGTAGACACCAATACGACTAACCTAATGTGGCAGAAATTGCTACGGTTCACCTCTTATTCCAGAACATCCATTTCCCAGTCTTTCTTGCAGTGAGATATGTGGCATGTGATTGAGATCTAGACATGATGTAAACCATTCCAGGGCCAAGATGTGCCCCCTCCTGTTCTCTTCAACCTTCTGTGGGCAAGATGCTGTTGACAATGAGGCCCTACATAGGTGATAAACCTATGAAGAAAAATGTAGAAGTGTGCCCAAGGGAGTCAAGATGGAGAATGGAATAATGGGGCACAGAGAAGGTCTGTGGTGCTGTCACTACTCTATTTATAGATCTGCATGTTGGTTATATGCCATTCATTTTATTAAAATTACCTCGTGTTTATTTTATAGGCTATGTGTTTACAATAAATTTCACAATAAATTAAGGTAAGAAGACTTTGATTCAAGCTGTACTTAAACTAGTCCATAAGCAAAAACTGAAGATAAAATTCCAAGTATATGGAATAGCTTTCCTAATCCAGAATGCCTCTCACAGAAGAAAACAGTGGAGGTAGGGTAACATGTCCAAAGTTATCCAGAACAGTCCAGGGAAGAGACAATTCTCTTTGCCAACCCAATTAAGAATTCCCACTAGTCTGTGAGAGTAGGAAAGTCAAGATACAATCCTATCGTATAGATTCGGTGCATGTTACATATCACCATGCTTAGGTTAATCGTACTGTAAAGAGGGTATAAATCTTGTTCTATAATATAATTTCAATTACTCACTCTTTCTACATTCTTTATAAAGTCTTTCTTAAACAACTTCTTCAGACATTATTTTGACAACTATGTAATGATAATAATTCGGGAATATAGAAATGTTAATATATTTCAGCATAGAGAAGAGAATGTGCTTCAATCAAGATAAATATAAAACATAATTATTCAATCAGAATAAGGTATCACAACTTTAACAGAAGTTCAGAAGTGAGTCAGCAGTAAATAACTTTGTGTTGAGCCCCAGAATATTGGTTTAGAGCACTTTATATCTCACCTGCATAAGCATTTTTTCTGTAGATCAGAATAGACCTGAGCCTGAACGCACAAGTGAGAAACACTCAGTGGAGTGGAGAATGAATAAATAGTTGTCCATTGGTTTTTGAATGTATATACTCTTAATGCAATCATCATGGCTCTTCTGTTTCTATCAGTAGGTCACAATACTGGGAACTTTCCATGGGTTCAAAATGAATGATTTGAATTTTTAAAAATGGTAAAACGGAACATTTTGGAAGTTATTGTTGGAATGATAAAGATAAATGAACCATAAAAGACTAAAACTAGAAAGGGACAATTATGAAAAGTAAAGGCCAATGACAAGGGCTCACTTACCCCTGACCCTGGGCATAGGAACTGTAAAAGATTAACGTTACTTTGACAGAACTCTGACTTAAATCTTTGGATTGAAATCCCAAACTAGTAAATTCTGTAGATCAAAAATTCTTTGAAATTTTAATTTTCTCTTGCAATACTCAGGCTAAAGCCTTCTAATAACTTATCATTCACCAATAAAATAGACTTTTAATCTTCCCTAAATGTTTAAACTCCTCCCTATTCTCTAAGGAAAGGGAAAGCTCAATTTATGGGCATTTACATAGATGAAATGATGCTTTCTGATTATTGAAACTTTGTCTGGAATTGGAGCCCATTATAGAAACTGTAATGTATGGCGTAATTTCATGTGCCACATAACCAGCTGTGGATTATTTAGTGCAGAGTGAAAAATTATCTGTGATATCTAAGAGCATTATTGTTGCTGGTACAATTTTAACCTTTCTTCCATACTTTTTTTCCTGCTTGAATCAGCTATCTCCTCCATTTCTTTACCCTATTACCTACTAGTCCTATTTTTATGGAAACATTTTATGATTCCCTGAGACTGGATAACCTTCCTTAGCTACCATCCCACTGGTGTTTACGTCTACTGTAGCATGTACCACATTGTATTATAAATATTTTATAGATATTTGTCAATCTGAATATAATACCACTAGAAATTGATTATTTTCCCTGAAAATGAGTGATCTTTTGCACAGAGAACACACCCAAATGTATGCATAAAAAAACACGTGTGTCAATGTCACCTCCTCTCTTCAAGGCAACGTAGAAGAAAATGGAATAAAGTAAGGCTTTCCAGTTAGTTTCTCACCAGTCTAAATAGGGTGGTTGCCTCCTCACTGAGTGGATGGAGTTGATTTAGCATGCTGAGGTTTCCACCAAACTGGTCCTTTGTTGTCTGATCAGGCAGGAAAACTACTACAACAGCAAGTTTAAGCAGGTTCCAGTCTTGTTGCCTTATCTTCTCTAGGGAGATGTCCACTTTGATTTTTATGGATCAGCTGGATATAGTCTTTATTCTTTCAGACAGTTGCCAGAGATTCAGGAGCTAACACGTTTAGCTACAAGCTAAGAGCTATGTATCTCCATCTCTATCTAATATATCGAAGACCTATTGACATGCTTACATTTCAAACATAGAACTGATGTCTAAACTTAAACCAATATATTGTAATATGAATGTATTAGCTAGTTTTATATTTAAGTCAAATGAAATTTAATCAATGTGTATTTGAAGAGCTTCAGCTCCCAACTGAAGAATGTCCTGGGCTTCTCTACTCAGATATCTTCATCCCTTACTAAAATATAAGATCTGTAGGGTCATAACATTACTTTGTTAACTGTTATAGCCACAGTTTTTAGTACTTATGGGTGCTTAACTAATATGACTTGAATAAATTAGCAGCTGAGTGACAGATTTGGTGCTGCTAAGTAGTCGCAGTGAGTCACAAGGGTCTGGTGTGTGATATGATATCTGTTTACTTGAAGTTTAATATGGTCGCTTCATCATATATTCCTTTCAGATTATTTTCTCTTTTCGAGTTAGAATTATTTGGGAGCTTTAAGTAGGTACTGAGATTCATAGAACTTAAAACAGCAGTTCCCCGTTTAAAATTAGAATAAAATATGTTGTTTTATTCAATTATATAAATTTCTTTTTTATTGCAGTAACATTGGATTATAATATTATATAGCTTTCAGATGTGCATCTTAATATATTTTGAATTATGTGTAGATTACATCATGTTCACCACCCAAAATTAATTATAGTCCATCCCCTCACATGTGAGCATAATCACCCCTTTTGTCCTTCCCCCCTTCCCCTATGGTAACCACCAATCCAGTCTCCGTTGGTATGTGTTAGTTTGTCATTTTTATCTGCTGCTTATGAGTGAGATCATACGGTATTTGACTTTCTCCCTCTGACTTATTTCACTCAGCATAATATCCTCAAGGACCATCCATGTTGTCACAAATGGCTGGATTTCGTCATTTCTCATGACTGAGTAGTATTCCATCCTGTATAAATACCACATCTTCTTTATCCATTCATCCCTTCATGGCCACCTAGGTTGCTTCCAAGTCTTAGCTATTGTGTATAATGATGCAGTGACCATAGGGGTGCATGTATCTTTATGCCTTTGTCTTTTCAAGTTCTTTGGGTAAAACTTTAAAAGCTATTCAATGAAATGCTGAAAAACATAGCTTTCAAATTGAGATTTTTACTTAAACATCACTAAGTTTAGCTATGACTGTTTTTAACCAATAAACTGAGCCTCCAACTCTCAGTGATTTCTTAATTTTCATGTTTTTCCATCTCAGTCAATTGGACTGTTGGTAGTAATTTATTCTTCAACCCTATGGGCAGACCTGTCTCCACATTGAATCCTTTTAGAAAAAATTAACTTCCTGAGATACACAAAGTTACAAGTGTCTACATAAAAATGAAGAAGTTAAAAAGAAAGTCAACCATATTTGTCTTCTATACTCCCCCTCCTTCTGCAGTAGAGTGTCATGTGACAAAATCTCAGAGTATCAGGTCTCTCTAGAGGTGAATCATTCAGCTGATGTTATATGCCCTTATGAACCCAACCAGACTTACGACCATAATTTTTATCTCATTAAAAAAGACGTTCTTCATTTAAATAGTATCTCTTAAGCAAACTCCTGAAATATAATATTTTATAGTCAACCAAGTTAAACTTGAATTTTAAATGAAGCCTCAGAGTAGCCCCACCTCAGGTTCATGGCATTCAAGAAAAAGAAGCAATCCAAAGAGAGGACAGATCCTGTGTCAAGAAATATTTTACATGTTGAAGATATAAAGATGATTCACAATTGGTGCCTGTCTCATTGAGAAGGCAACATTTAAAGTAGTTATCTGAGAAAATATAATTTTAGGGAGGATTAGTGGCCAATAAAAGCCCCTTAGGTAATAGTTTTTGCATGTTTGAAAAACACTAAGGGCTGTTGTACTGAATGAAAAGAGTGAGGGAGAGAGTAGAAGGAGATGAGGACAGAGATGTAACAAGGGTCAGATCAGGTTGGATCTTATAGGACATTGTGAAACTTAGGCTTTTTCTCTGAGTGAAATGGAAAATAAGAGTTTAAAGCATAATCTGATTGATGTTTTAAAAAGAAGATCCTGGCTACCATGTTGGGAATAGACTTTGAGAAAAAATGTGAATCAAGGATTTAGTTAGGAGAGCTTTGTAATAATACAAGTAAGAGAGAATGGCTTTTCAAATGAAAGAAGTTGTATCAGAGCTATGATATGTAGTATAATTATGTATATTTTTTAATATAAAAATAAACATATTTCATCATATGAAATTTAAAAACTTTTGTTTGGGAAAGATACCTTAAGCAAGTCAGTGGACTAGTAATGGATTAGGAAAATATACAGTTTAATGCAGGTGACAGACATTGGATTAATATACATTATATGTTGTAATTGGGCAAGAAGTAAGAAAACACCACCACGTAATACGGGGGAAGGACATTACCAAGAAAGTTACAGAAAAGCAAATTTAAAAGCTTTACAAATTTTTGAAATGATACCCAAAATCAATAATAGGGGAATGCCACTTAAAGTTAAAATGATATAGCACTTTACATCCATCAGACAGCCACACTTACAAAAACATCGATAGCATTTTTGCTGGTAGAAATCCTGTGAAAAGGAAAGGTAGTTTCAGACATTGTCTGCAGAAATGCGAACTTTTTTTAAAAAAATGAATGACTTTTTTTGTAAGATTGGCCCTGAGCTAACATCAGTTTCCATTTTTATTTTCTTCTTCTCCCCCAAACCCGTCAGTACATAGTTGTATATTCTAGTTGTAGGTCCTTCTAGTTCTGATATGTGGGACGCTGCCTGAGCATTACTTGATGAGTGGTGTATAGGTCTGCGCCCAGAATCCAAACCAGTGGAAACCTGGGCCACTGAAGTAGAGTGCATGAACTTAACCACTTGGCCATGGCGCTGGCCCCAACATGTGAACTTTTATACCTTTGGGAAAACCAAAGAACTGCTATTAAACTGAAAAACAAAATTCTGGGAATTTATTCCACTGAATTAAAAGTACTGGTACATCAACATGTATGCACAATGACAGTTATTTTAGTATTGCTTTTGGTGTCAGAAAACTGGAAAAATTAGGAATTTCTATCAAGGTAGAATGCTTAGATAAGTTATGATATATTCGCAACATAGAAGATTGAAGAGATTTTAATGAAGTATTGTTAAAAGACAAAAACAAGAGGTAAAAAATATGTAGTTTGTGAGCAGTTGTAAAGCTTCTAAAATTGTATTTGGTTATAGGAGCAGGTAGGAAAATATGGGAAGATATTCTATGTTATGATCATGAATAACTGGGGGTTATGGATAGAGGGAAGCTGAGACAGGAAAGGGAGTGCTAAGAAAAAAGGAAAAGGAAGTGACATGCTCTAAAAGATATAAGATATGCATCATATGATCATCTATGCCATAATGTTAAAAATATACAGCTGTGGGAGAATGCGTATGTGCATGTAACTTGTTTTGAAAGATATTGTAAATGTAATTAACTATGTGTTAGCAATTATGCCTAAATGTCAAATAAGCACTAGGAGATAGATGTGAGGAGAGAAAAGATGTCCTCCTCATTTGTCCGGGTGAATGTGCAATCCCTGATGTGAAATTCTGTGTAGAATATTGAGCCCTTCAAATAGATCAAAGTTAAAGCACCTTCATCTGTGTATCAACAGTCTCCTAAGTTTGTCTTTCCTAAATGATTAGATTTATGGAGGCCTCCTGGGAAAGCCTTTACATCAAACCCTTGAGACCATGAAGCTCAGAATAAAATACTGTATATGATGCTACCTGTTATTGTATTGAAACAAAGTGTGCTGTTTTATTCCTGTTTTGTAGTTTAATAATCACTTCTGGGAAGAATCATAATTAAAAATAATAATCTCAGAGCTGAGATTTATAAATGGTCTGAGCCCCTCCACGCAGAAGAGTGATTTAGTCCAGCTTCATTAGCTCTTGCAGCAGCAGATCTTTATCTTTGGAGAAAAGGGCAGACAGGAAACCACAATGACAGTTCTGATACCTTCAAGCAAAGGAGACAGAGAATTGAATCTTTCATGCTCTTATGTCTTTCAAAACCCAGAGCCACGGAAAGTCGTAGACATGTCTGCCTTCCCCAGCTCAGTCTCTGAGGTGCAGATGACTGGAGAGTCTTCCTGGGAGGAAAGTAGAGATTAGAAGTATTGTTGACATTATAGGGCATTACAGCGCTGACATTTGCAGTACCTCCAATACTTCTGATCCTTTGAGAATTTCTCCATAGGAGGGAGACCCAGTTTCCATCCCTGCCTTAGTGATTTTCTTGCTGTGTATGCTTGGAAAGCCAGAGTCCCTGTGAGTCGCTCTTTCCTCAACTCTGTTACAGACATGTGCTCATGATCTCTACCCTACATTGCATCCAGTCTGGATTGGTGGCCAGCACACGATAGCTGAAGTGTGGTGAGCAAAGATTAACAAGTACAAACTGGAATAAGAGAAGGAATAAAAGTATTAGTGACAAATTGAAGCAGAAAAGTTGAGAAATCCTTGCATATCTTCACCTCTATTTCTCTGCTTATTGCTTGAATCTATGCTGTGACTCTCATGTACTTGTCCTCCTTACGTGAGTAGAACCAGCTCCAGCTACCCATAAAACAGTTAAACCCGAGCAGAATCTCTGGGTTTCTTGTCTCCAGGAGGGACTGGGTATGGGATTACATGAGAAATCTGGGTTCTGCCTCAAATGTGACTCTACTCTCCTATCTTTCAGATCCCACTGGAAGAGAATGGACATTGGAAACAGTTCCTTAGTCGCTGAGTTTATCCTTGTGGGTTTAACCACATATTCAGAGATCCAGCTGCCCCTCTTCTTCCTTTTCCTAGGAATCTACATTGTCACTGTTACAGGAAACCTGGGCTTGGTCACCCTCATAGGACTGAATTCTCACCTTCACGCTCCCATGTACTACTTCCTCTTTAATTTATCCCTTATTGATCTCTGTTACTCTTCTGTCATCACCCCAAAACTGTTGGTAAACTTTGTGTCAAAGATGAACACCATCTCCTATGCAGGGTGCATGACTCAGCTGTTTTTCTACTGCTTCTTTGTCAGTGCAGAGTGCTATATGTTGACAGTGATGGCCTTTGATCGCTATGTGGCCATTTGCAAGCCCCTGCAGTACACAGTCACCATGTCTCCTCAGGTCTGTTCTCTGCTGGCTGTGATTGTATATGTGGGGGCATTTGTTGGTGCCTGGGCCCACACAGGATGCATGCTGCGGTTGACCTTCTGTGATGCCAACACCATCAACCATTACATGTGTGACATCCTCCCCCTCCTGGAGCTCTCCTGCACCAGCACTCACATCAATGAATTGGTAGTTCTCATTGTGGTGGGCTTTGATGTTAGTGTACCCAGCCTCACCATCATTGTCTCTTACTCATTTATCCTCTCCAGCATCCTCCGCATCCGTTCCACTGAAGGAAGATCCAAAGCCTTCAGCACTTGTAGCTCTCATATAATTGTTGTTTCTATTTTCTTTGGGTCAGGGGCATTCATGTATCTTCATCCTTCTTCTGTCTTGTCCATGGACCAGGGTAAAGTGTCCACCGTCTTCTATACCATCGTGGCGCCCATGCTCAATCCTCTGATCTACAGCTTCAGGAACAAGGAGGTTAAGGTTGCCCTGAAAAAAAACTTGAGTAGAATATCATTTTCCTGAGCTAGAGCAGTATTAATTGTTGTAAGAGAATTCAGCTTTCCTTTTAAATTGTTTTTTTCTCTATAAATTTCTTTTATAGAAAAAGAAGTAGTATAGTAGAAAGAGCATTGAACTTGGATTTAGAAGGCCTAGGTTGAAAGCTCTGCAAAGGTAAGGCATCATATTACTTTATCAAGGTTATTGGGGAAAAAAAATGCAATTGAATGTTTGTAGCATAGTACTGAGGGCCTAATATTCTCTCCTCTCTTCTTTTCCTCTTTCTGTTCCTTCCTGTCTTTCTTCCCTCCCAATGTTTTCCTCTTACTTTTTTTTTTTTTTGGTGAGGAAGATTGGCCCTCAGCTAATATCTTTGGCAATCTTCCTCTCTTTTGTATATGGGATGCCACCACAGCATAGCTTGATGAGCGATGTGTAGTTCTGCACCCAGGATCCAAACCTGTGAACCCCAGGCTGCTCTAGGAAGTGTGTGAACTTAACCACTATGCCACCAGGCTGGCCCTGCTCTTACAATTTAGAAGGAGCATTCATACTTTTTTAAAAATTAATTTACTGGCTCATGGCAGATAAAAACATTCTGATTGTGGGAACAATTCCTTCATAGAAAAATTTATAGTTTGCATTTGATTTTCAGACCTATACTTTAGTTGTTTAATATCTCCTTTTGAATGCGCCACAGGAATCTGAACTTAGCATGTGAAAACTAACCTTATCATAGAAACATGTTCAAGCCTACCAAACTCTCTTCTCTTCCTGTGATCTCTATCATCATGATTGGCACCATCATCTACCTAGTTGCTGAAACCCAAACCTGGCATCTTCCTTGATTCTACTCTTTTTACTTGTCTTTCACTCCCAATTTATCAAGTAATGATAATTCTTCTTCTCCTTATAGCACCATCATTTCTCATCTGGAAATCAGCCTCCCTACTGACCTCTCCTCTTCTCTTTTTCCCTTCAAATCCATTCTCCACACTACAACCAGAGTGCTCAGTCCATGCTTTCCAAAATATTTTATTGTTGCAAATGGGATGATTTTGTCTTTTTTCATGGCTGAATAGTATTCCATTGTATATAGACACCACATCTTCTTTATCAAATCATCAGTTGATGGGCACTTGGATTGTTTCCATGTCTTGGCTATTGTGAATAGTGCTCCAATGAACATAGAGGTACATATGTTACTTTGGATTATTAATTTCAAGTTGTTTGGGTAGATATCCAATAGTGGGATAGCTGGGTCTCATGGTATTTCTATTTTTACTCTTTTGAGGAATCTTCATACTATTTTCCATAGTGGCTGCTCCAATTTGCATTCCCACCAGGAGTGTATGAATGTTCCCTTTTCTCCACATCCTGTCCAATATTTGCTGTTTTTTGTCTTGGTAATTATAGCCATTCTGACTGGTGTAAGTTGATATCTCATTATAGATTTGATTTGCATTGGGTATTATGCTTAAGCGAACTAAGCCAGACTGAGAAAGACAAACACTATATCATTTCACTCATATGTGGAATATAAAAAAACACATGGAGAAAGAAAACAGTTCAGTGGTTACGAGGGTGAGGTGGATAGGGGGTGTGTTGGGGGGAAGGGGAGCACTTGCTAGGGGCAGATAAGAAATATGTACAACTGAAATCTCACGACAGTGTAAACTATTATGAACTCAATTTAAAAAAATCCAAAAAAGAAAAAGAGTTATTTATAAGTACCAAAAAAAAAAAAAAAAGATATTATTTACCTTGGTTTAGTCTATTCAATACAATTTCCTTCAAGATAAAACCAAAGCTCCACAATCCGCCAAAAAAGAATCTTAATATTACCCTGTTCATCTCTCCACCCTGATCATCTGTCATTACAACTTTCTCCTCCCTGCCTGCTTCCCAGCATTCTGCTAAAGTAATACTGAGTGCACCCAAATTGAATAAGCTCTTGTTCCTTTGCACAGTTTTCCACAAGCTCTTCTTACAGCCTGGAACACCCTCCTGTACCCTTTTCCTTTGCCTTGCTCAGCCTATCCATCCTTCAGGCATCAGGCAGTCCAGAATACCTGGGAAGTCTTTCCTGCATGGAAAGACAAGAATAGATAAACTTCAGCTATACTCACAGCATTCTGTGCCTGGCCTATTTTGGTCCAGATTCCATTGTACTGAAATTCCTTTCCCCCTTAAAAGTATAATCTGATTCTACTTATTTAATTATTAGAAAACTTTAAGAAACTCATTTTCAGGAAAATTTTCAGTTCAATGCAAGAGAGTATGTGGTATGAGATAGATACATATTTACCCAACTTTGATTAAAAAAAAAAAAAGTAACAGAGTCATATGAGAATTTACGCAGTATATAGAGGGTTTCTCTTGCTTTCTTTTGCCACCTTTCCTTGAAAATACATTTTGTTCATTGAACGATGAGGCTTCCCCCATGGTTATATTCTGTTTGCTTTTTTTTTTCCAGAGCACTCTTATCACCCTTTTCTAATCCTCTTTGTTTTCTGTTAATGCTTCAGATATCACCTGAAGGGAAACCCATGCCTAACCCATCTTGCAAAGTTTAGGTACTCATTTATATATTTCCCAGATTGTATCAGGAAGGCCTAACACTAAGTAATGAGATCAATTTTCACACGCTTTTCTTTTTTAAAATTATTTTATTGTGGATATATTGGCTTATAACATTGTGTAAATTTCAGATATACATTATTCTATGTGAGTTTCTGTATGGACTGCATTGTGTTCACCACCAATAATCTAGTTTTTATCCATCACCATACATATAAGTCCCTTTACCCCTTTCTCCTTTCCTCTACCTCCTTCCCCTCTGGTAACCACTAATCTGTTCTTTTTACCACTCCATATGCTTCCTTCTCAAAGTTGCGCACTTGTTGGAAGAGGATGACCTTCCCCAATATAGGAGGACTCTTTTTCTGTCAAGGGTATGTGAGCAGTTGCTCTCTCCTGCTACACCCTCCGCACAACCACTCAAGGTCCATTTGTAGGAGAACATAGGGTACTCAAATACTTTTGTAACTGCCTGATTCTCTGTATTCCCTGTAAGGGAAGGTAGCGTGTGTACCTTATTCTTTATTATACCTCTATGCTTAGCAGAGTATCTGGCACTTAGTTAAGGCTCAATAAGTATTAGTGGAATAAGTGAATGTTTGCTATATGTTTAAATTTTGAGTCATAAAGAGAGGATATTTGGCAAGAAGAAGAGTCACTCAAAGAATTGTTACCACTTCTCCCTCCTAGAATGATTTTTGTAATGATTTACTTTCATATCATTTTTTTCCCATCCTTTCTTAAAGCACAGTGATGGGAAACAAAGATTTACTTGTTTTACCTAGACTGTTGTGTGTATTCAGGAGTCAGAAGTGGAAGGTATGGGTTGGGCAGACTCCTAGAAGCAAAGTAGAGTGAGTTCACAGTATCTGGCATTAAAGTACCTGGGTTTGAATTTCAGCTCTGTCATTGCCTAATTATGTGACACTGAAAAAGTTACTTAACATTTCCAGATATCAGTTTTCCCATCTTTAAAATGAGAAAAATAGTATCCACTTAAAAGGATTTTTGTGAAGATTGTTATTCATTTGTTTGGGATTCAAGCTATTGGAAATGGGGTATAGTTCAGGATTTGTCACCGTGGAGCACTGTCATTTCACTTTCAGAACCTCAGATTAGCAATATGAGAGGTTTAGCTAGGTTATGCCAAGTGTTCCATATGTTTTAAAAATCTTGAGTTAATATGTCTCAATTTATTGACATATACGCTAATAGGATTGAACTACATTAATGATTCACAACTTGAATATGTTTCAGAATCATTCAGAAAACATGAAAAACTATGATCTCATGGTTCCATCCAAGATATACTCAATTAGAATATATCTCTGAGCAGAGCTCAGGAATCTGAACTTTTAGTATTCTTTTCAAATTATGATCTTACTGTTTGGATAACTGGTGATTTGGAACTTCCCATTCCTAACATTCTGCGATTCTAAAATTATCTCTGGACAGGGGAATATGTAGCACATATAAACTTTACTGAAAAGGAGATTTTGTGGTATCAGGAATGTTAATTAACTATTTCAAGAAAGAAAGAGGGGTCAGTAGTGTTCACTGTTGTGGAAAGGGTAGGGTATGTAAGCATCAGACAATGTCCTTTGTACTGGGAATCTATAAGCTTGGCCAAAGAAGTTTATGGAAGTGACAGAAGTAGAAATCTGATTGAAATTGATTAATATGGGGAGACAAAGGAGAATGTAGAAAAACATGTGTAACTTATTCCTTTAAAATGAAGTAGAATAATAGACAGATCAGTGGGAAAACATGGAAAGCCTAGAAATAATCTCAAGTACATGTGGGAATTTAGAAAACAATGAAAGTGGCCTCTCAAATCAATAAGGAAATAGTTGAATTTTAATAAACTGTGATAGAGCAATGTATTTGTTGTGTAGAAAAAAAATACAGCCAAATATTTGCATTAATCTATATACCAAAATAAATCCAATGTGTATCAAACAACTTAATGCAAAAATTTAATTATAAACGAGTTAAAATATATGTGAATAGTCTAGTAACCTCAGGGTAACAGCAGAAGAGGAAGCCATAAGAAAAAAAATTAACCCAACAGTTAAAACTTCTGTAAATATAACAATAACAAATAAAAGATATTCACTTTCACCTTCTGCTATATGGTGAGCTAGATATTCTGGTGGGACCAATTCTTACAAAATAACTCAGTCCTGCATAAAATGTAATAAATATTGAATTGTTGTACAAATAGAGTATATGGGACATTGCCCAGGAGAGCAAAATGAAAGGAAGGAAAGAAGGAGACAAGGAAGGAAGGAAGGAAAAAAGGAAGGAAGACAAATTTTAAAATAAATCACTGAGATGGGAGCAGCAGTCTGTGAGTATACACATAGGGGCTCACATGAGAGTATGGGATGATATCATTCAATTAGGCCAACAACCAAGTAAAGGACTTAAATCTGGGTCTCCTAAATTAAGCCTGGGAAGGTAGAATGACAGGCAAGAGTTCCCAGAGTGTTAATGCCCCTGGCATATTGAAAACAAACACAAACAATTGTAAATACTTACTGAAGAAAAGTATCATTTGCATCATCAATTTAGCCCTCTAGGTTTTCCAAAGCTTAATATAAAACAAATATAGTTTTATAATTGAAGATCACCAAATTCATAATGGGTAAAAAAGAACAATGTCTAGACACTCATGAGAAACAACAAATAAAAACACAGACCTTCAGGATTTTAAATATTTGAGCTATTAGGTATGTAATTATAAGCAATGATATATGAAATGATAAGGAACTAGCAGATAGAGTCATAGACATGAGCAGGGAAGAAGAGGTTAACATAAGAATTCAAAAATAGAGCTTTTAGAAACATAAGTGTTGGAATAATAATAAATTCAATTAAGATTAAACAGAAATTAGAGGAAGAATCGGAAGTAGTTACTTAGAATACAGCACAAGGACAGTAGAAGATGAAAAATACAAAGGAGCGCAAAGATTGTGGAACACAGAATGAGCAGATCTCATAAATGTCTAACTGAAGTACTTGAAGGAAAGAGTGGAGAACGTGATAGAAATAATTTGAAGAGATGAATCCTGAGCATTTTCCAAGACCAATGAAAAATATGAATCAACAGGCACAGGCTAGCTTGGCTGAGCAAAATTAATGAGGGGGAGTTAATAAACAAGAGGTTTTAAAGGTAAAAGGGAGAGGGACAGATCATGCAGGGATACGAGAAGCACAACATATATGAAGTAGGACAAATAAAGATAAACCCATTCCCAGATACATTACATTATGCTACTATACAACAAAAAAGATGAAGACGCTAATCTAACTGGATAAGGAGAAAAGATGACTCAACTTGAAAGAATGAAAAGGGCCTCTAATAAATAAACCAGAAGACAGTGAAATAATCCATTCATTCTTTCATATGACAAATATTTATTACTATGACTCTCAGTGCTCTTGGCACTAGAAATATCCCAAGAAATAAAGCAAACCAAAATCACTGCCTGTGTATAGTTTACCATGAACAGATGAATCAATTACATGTTATGCTGGAAGATGGTTATAATGGAAAAAATAAAGCAGAGAAGAGTAGAGGAAATTCTGGGAGTGTATCTTCAAAGTAGGTGGTCAGGGGAAGTTTCACTAAGCTGTTTTTTGAATGAAAATTTGGAGGCAGTGAAGGAGTAAGCCATGTAGATATCTGGACAAGAAGAGTCAGCTGGTAAAAATATCCTGAGTGGGGGATGTGCTTGAACAATTAGATAGCCAAAAAGAGGAGAGTGCTACTGGAGCAGAGTAAGTAAGAGGAGAGAAATGGATAAAAAAAAATGCAAGAGGTAAGGTTGGTGGAAGGGATTATATAGAGACTTACAGGCCATTGCAGCAATTTCAGCTTTTACTCTGACTGAGATGGGGAACCACTCGAGGGTTTGGTGTAGGGAAGTGGCATAATCTGAGTTATAATAAGATCACTCTGGTTACTGAGTAGCATGGCAAAGGTGAAAGCAGTGAGAACAATTTGAGGAGATTGCAATAATTCAGTAAAGATATGATGAGAGATTATGGAGGTGGTGAGATGCAGTTGTGTATGAATAGTTTTGAAGGTGAAGGTTACAGGATTTGCTATTGGTAGAATTTTGGATGAGACAGAAAGGAGGGACCAATGGTGACTATGAGGTTTGTGTCCTGAATATGTGAAAGAATTGAATTTCCATTAATTTAAATGGAAAATATTCCAGGAGGAGCAGATTTGGAGGGCAAGATCAGAATTTCTGTGTAGGACATAATGACTTTGAGATAGTTGTTGGACATATATATAGAAATCTTGAAGATTATTTGTATGCAATAGTTTGAAACTTAAAGGGAAGTTCAGGCCAGAGATATAAATTTGGAAGTCATCACCATAAATGGCTTTAAGGCCTTGAGACTGAAGATCATCAAAAGTAAGTGTTCGTAAAGAAGAGTTTCAAGGACTGAGTCCAGAGATACTCCAATATTAAAATATTGGAAGAAGATGACGATCCAATTTATATGATAGTTTGTGTGGAAAATCCAAAAGAATCTAGAAAACCAATAGACATAAAAAATGAGTTGAGTTTAGCAAGGTTGTTGTATATAAGCTCAACATTCAAATACCAGTTGCATGTCTGTTCTCCACCAATAAAAAGTTAGAAAATGTTATTTAAAATTATTCCATTTATAATAGGAAAAATGCAACCTGGGAATTAAACCTAATAAATATATGGGTCAATTAGCAAAAAATAAAATAAGGTAAATATCTCATGATATTAATTCTATGTGCATCAAAATATAATATAAAGAAATATTTAAATCATCTAGAAGAAAATATAAGAGAATATATTTATGATTGTGAGGGTATGGAAAGATACAAAGAGGATTAAGTGCAAAATAAAATTCTGATAAATTTAACTACATTAAATCTAAGAACTTTCTATTTTTTGATCAAAAGACACTTTAACGAAAGTGTAAGGAAACATCCACTGGGGGAAGATATTTGCAGCACAAAAAAACTGACAAATAATTAATTTTTCATAACATAAAAATTAATCTTGCAAATCAAAGGACAAAAATTCAGTAGAAAAAATGGCCAAAAATATAGATATTTCATTGAACAGTAACCACTAATAACCCTTAAACTTATGTACAGGTGCTCAACCTCATTTTTCATCAGGAAATGTAAATTAAGATCATAGCGATATACAGCTTTACATCCATTAGATTGCCAAAATTTAAAATGTCTGAGAAAAGTCAAGTGTTTATAAGAATATGGATTAAAAGAGATATCTTGGGGCTGGCCTGGTGGCATGGTGGTGAAGTTTGCTTACCCCACTTTGGTGGCCCAGGTTCACAGGTTTGGATCACAGGCACAGACCTAGCATCGTTGGTCAAGTCACCTTGTTATTGCATCTTACATAAATTAGATGAAGATTGGCACAGATGTTAGCTCAGCGACAGCCTTCCTCAAGCAAAAAGAGGAAGAGTGGTAACAGACATCAGCTTAGGGACAATCAGCCTTGCAAAAAAAACAAAAAATGAAAAGGGTATCTATAAATTCTGGTGAGGGTATAAATTAGTACAGCTGCAATGAAAATAGCTTGCTATAACCCTGTAATTCCAGTTCTAAGTATGTTACTTAGAACTTTTTGCAAGTGTGCTCAAGTAAAGGTACCAGAATGTTTATGACAGCACCATTCCTAATAGCAAAAATATGTAAATATTACAGGTGCTCACCAACAGGAGATAGTTGTATGCATTGTGGCATGTTTACACAAAGGAACATCATAAAGCAGAGCGAATGAACGAGCTACAGTTACATGCAACAAGATGAGTGAATCTTCACAACAATTGTTGATTGAAAAAATAAGAAGCAGAAGATGTTATAAAATAATAATGGTGATCATGATTATTATGCTAACAAATGCTTATATAGCCCTTACTATATGTTAGGCATCAAAATAACTCATTTACTTCTCACAACTATTATATATGGTAGATGCCATTATTATCTTCCTTTTACAAGTAAGAAAAAGGGTGGAGCAGAGAGCTTCACTAACATGCTGGTTACAACTAGTTAGGTGTGAACTCGGATTTGAACCCAGTCTATCTGTCTCCAGAGTGTCTGCTCTTTACCACTTTTTTGTAACGACAATTTCATAAAGCACAAAAAAAAAGAAAAATTAAGCAATATACTTCCATGACTTAACACATGAAAAAAAAATGGTGAAAATATAAGGACATTTTAAACACAAAATTCTGAGCAGTGATGACCTCTGGGCAGAGCAGAGGGATGAGAGAAGGTAAAAGAGCACAGAGGTTCATTGGTACTTTGTAAGACTTCAGTTCTTTATATGGATTGTAGTTTCCAGCTGTTTATTTCATTACTATACATTATAATTTACATTTATCTAATGTATAGGAATTTAAAATGTCTAGTATTAAAAATAATAAAAAGCAGATTAAAGATTAGGAGAATATTGCAAAAATATGAGCTAAGAATAAATATTCTTACAAATTGTCACACATCAATAAGAAAGAGATCAATGTTCTTAGCATATAAATGAGAAAATCATAATAATAGCCAATATTTTAAGACAAAAATACAAATGGCTAACAAATATATGCCAAGAAAATTCATTCTTAGTAGTAATAAAAAACGTAAAGTGAAACAACACTGGGATACCATTTTCTTCTATCAAACTGGCAAATATGTGAAAAATGATTGCATCCAGTATTGGCTGAGATTATAGGCAAAAAGCATTCTCAAACATTTTTGGTAGGAATAAAATGTACAACTTATTCAGATGGCAGTTGTATTAAAAAGACCTAAGGATGTCCAATCCTTTTATCCAGCAGTTGAACATTACCAACTTATTTCAAGGAGACAATCAGAGGTGTGTACAAATATTTACTTACTAGATGTTGAGGAACTTGGAAGAATGTCATGCTGAAACTACTTTAAGTATGCAAACCAAGCAGGTATTCTGGCACTTCATTTATAAAGTATTGTCAATGACTAAACTAAGAAAACATAACTGTGTACTCATGAAATTTACTATTCAAATCAACTAATGATTTTTGTTTATGAATAGACATTTTAAAACCTATTTACATAGGATTTATATTTTAACCAGACTTCTTTTCTTACTGTGGAATTTTCTTCCACTTTTCGTGGGTCTGAGGATAGAGTAACCATTCCACATCATTGGAAATAAATTACAAAATGGGCAAAAAATAGAGGAAAGCATTTTTTATTTAATATTTTTAGATAGCTAAAAATATCTCTACCTCTCTTTTCCTCCCAGTTCTTCCTGGATTTTTTAGTGTGCAATGGCAAAATAAGGAAAATATGGTTAATTTGCAGGCAATAACATTGACTCTCTGCCCCCCTTGCTTTATTAATAATTATAATAATTAATTCTAAAATGTATGAAGTGGGATGAGAGTATTAGGTTGCAAAATGTTCTAGAACTTAAAGATAATTTAAATTGAATAAATTATAATATATATGGATGTTCACTAAGTATAGTTTTTATTGTGGAAAAGGAGAAAAATTATAAATGCTCAATAATAGGCAATTGATTAAATAACATGCTAGAAGCATTCAGTTACGAACTGTGTAGACTTTCAAATTTATATTGCAGAAAATGTTGGCATAAAAAAATGTGTATATACTATATATGTTGCTTGGTGGAAACAACAAGTTGTAAACATTACATAAAATATGATCTCAATTTTTACACTGTATATTATATATGCTTGTGCGAATATATGCATATATATAATGTACATACATACATTCACAAACACATGTATATGCTTTTTAAAAAATCTACAGATTTACATGCTAAGAATATTAGGGATAATTTTTGCACTTTATGTTACTTTTGTATTTTCCTCAAAGGTGATATACCAGTTTTAGAAACAAACAAAAAGACCCTTTAAGAAGATAGTGCAAACTATAAAACTCTATGGCAGATAACATGGGAGAAAATCTATGTGATCTTGGGTTTGGCAATGACTTTTTAGATAAAATGCAAAAGGCACAATCTATGAAAGAAAGAATTGATATATTGGATGTCATTAAAATTAAAGACTTATCTGTGAAAGGCACTCTCAAGATAATGGGAAGACAAACCACAGACTGGGAGAAGATATTTGCAAAGCACATATCTGATAAAGGACTGTTATCCAAAATATGCAAAGAACTTGCTTTAAAAAAGTAGGCAAAAGTTCTGAACAGACACCTCACCAGAGAAGATACACAGATAGCAAATAAGCATATGAAAAGATGCTCAACATCATATGTCATTAGAGAATTGCAAATTAAAACAATGAGACACCGGGGCTGGCCCTGTGGCCAAGTGGTTGAGTTCGCGCGCTCCACTGCAGGCAGCCCGGTGTTTCGTTGGTTCGAATCCTGGGCGCGGACATGGCACTGCTCATCAAGCCACGCTGAGGCAGCGTCCCACATGCCACAACTAGAAGGACCCACAACGAAGAATATACAACTATGTACCGGGGGGCTTTGGGGAGAAAAAGGAAAAAATAAAATCTTTAAAAAAAAAAATAAAAATAAAAAATAAAAAAAAAAAAACAATGAGACACCAACACACATCTACTGGAATGGCTAACACCCAAAAATCTGACAACACCAAATGCTGACAAGGATGTGGCGCAGCAAGAACTTACATTCATTTCTGTAGAAATACAAAATGATTCAGATACTTTGGAGCACAATTTGGTGGTTTCTTACAAAACTGAATATACTCATACCATACGATCTGGTAATCATGCTCCTTGATATTTACTCAAAGGAGTTGAAAATTTATGTCCACATAAAAACCTGCATATGGATGTTTACAGCAGCTTTATTCATGACTGCCAAATCCTGGAAGAAACCAAGATGTCCTTTCAACAGGTGAATAGATAAATAAACTGTAGTATATCCATACAATGGAATATTGTTCAGCAATAAAAAGAAACAACCAATCATGTCATAAAAAGACATGGAAGAGTCTTAAATACATTTTACTAAGTGAAAGAAACCAATCTGAAAAGTCTCCATATTGTATGATTCCAAATATATGGCAATCTGGCACATATTTGGAAAGGGAAAAACTATAGAGACAGTCAAAATGTCAGTAGTTGTCAGGGTTTTGGGGAGGAGGGAAAGATAACTGGAACACAGGAGATTTTTAGGACAGTGAAACTACATTGTATGACACTATAATGGTAGATATATGCCTTTATTCATTTCTCAAAACCTATAGGGTTACAACACATAATTACATTAATGTAATTATGGACTTCGGGTCCATCAATCTTGCTTCGCCTCTCATAAGAAATGCCCAACTCTAGTATGGCAGGTTGTTAGTGGAGGAGGCTGTGTATGTGTGTGGGGAAGGGGTCATAGTTGAGCTGTATTTTCTACTCAACTTTGCTGTGAACTTAAAACTGCTCTGAAAAACAAAGTCTATTAAAAAAAAAAAAACACCACGAACAACAAAAGGAGATAGCGATAAAAGAGAGGAAAGACACAAGGCAGATGTTAAAAGACAAATAAGAAGTGGAAGTATATGAAAGGTTTTTTTGAATGACTACAGTTCAGCATGTTGATATGCTGAGATGACGCTGTCTATAGAGAAGGGAGAGGCTGAGCCTAGAGCATGAGCAGGGAGAATTGACTGAGTTACATATCCTGCAGTCAGGGGAAAAGAGTGACAAGATCCTATTATCCTTAGGTGGGAGGGGGACATCTTACTATTTTCAGTACCTCCAGACTCTTTCTCCATAAAGTAAGAGAAAGAGATTGTCATCTGCTAGATGTGATAATGAAGGTGGAATTTCAGGAGAGAAAGGAAGGTTTAAAATAATCCCTAGTAGATGCTGAAGCTGACAGAGGGTTAGAAGGAAGACTTAGCTGAGGTCAGAGGCTTCATGGTAGAGTTGCAATGCTTGGCAGCTGGGGTGAAGGACTAGAAAACAGAACTGCAATCTGATTCAGTTTTGTTTCACGAAAATAGTAGAAAGACAAGGCATAATGGAATTGATGGTTCCACGAAAGAGAGCTTTTCAGAGGAATTAGGGGAGGAAAAGAAAGCAGAGGCAAGAAGCCTCTAGGCAGGACTGTATCTTTGCTCAACTTGGGTCCTGTTCACATACTAATAATACAACTCAGTGAAAATTCATTTTGGACATTTTTCATGACTATAATTATACAAATTTTTGTGATATTGGTTAAGAGTAAATGTGTCCTAATAGTTGGATCTATTTAATAAATAGTGTTTGATTAAATCCATTTTGTACAATTTAAGACTGACTTACTTTAACTATGAGTTTGATTTGCCTGTGATTCTCTCTCTCTCCCCCCCGCCACGCACACACACATACACACACACACACACACACACACACACACACAATCACAAAGCATTCAGCATTTTTCTAAAAATAGAATCATGGAAATTAAGTCCCCCAGGGGATTCTCTATTTTGTGAGGTGAATTATTTTTTTTATTTTTTATTTTTTGAAAGATTGGCACCTGAGCTAACAACTGTTGCCAATCTTCTTTTTTTTTCTTCTTCTCCCCAAAGCCCCCCAGTATATAGTTGTATATTCCAGTTGTGAGTGCCTCTAGTTGTGCCATGTGGGATGCCACCTCAGCATGGCCTGATGAGCAATGCCATGTCCTCACCCAGGATCCAAACCAGTGAAACCCTAGGCTGCTAAAGTGGAGTGCGCGAACATAACCACCTGGCCACAGGGCCGGCCCCTGAGGTGAATTATTATTAAAGATTTGTTCTTGACAAAAATTAAAAAGAGTAGATAAGCAATATGACATAAAATAAAATACACAGCTATTATACATTTCCACAACCATTTTAGGTATGCATTTCATGCTGTGAGACCTAAAAGAAGCTCAATGCACATAAGCTAGACTGACAGCACTTAATGTACAAGTCCCATTGTGTGATAACCGGTGTTTTGGTGTCACAGTGCACTGGAACTTTGTTTCAGAGCAGTATTAGCCCTTGATGCACGTTCATTCTAAAACTTAACATTCTAATCTCATTTTTAAGGGAGAAACTTCACAAGTCAATGAGAATAATGAAGTTAAAGGAGGGGTCCAGGAATGAGGGAGGAAAGGGAAAAAGGTATTTTATATAATGGAGGGAGTTCTGAATGATTGTAACTCAAGGTCCAGCTGCAACCCTTATAGCAATGTGGATTTAGCAAATCATTATATTTCTCTGATTCATGTTATTAACATCATTTATAGCCTGAAGTTCTATAACATGGCAGCTATATTTCTCAATTGAAAATATGAGTTGGCATTCACTTTATTCATTAGTCTCTCATGATCCAAGTAATTGTGAGTCTTACACATTTCTGGTTTACTGAAAAAAATATATATTGGGCCTTAAAATTGAGGGACCGGGATATCTTGCTCACCATAAGAGTACTCCAGGCAGAAGCCTCCTAAAGACAGGAAGATTTATCCTACCTCCCTAGTATTCACCCCATCTTATCTGATGCTCCTTTTAGAGAGCAAAAGGGATGGGGACAGAAGAAGAATCCAATAAGGAAAATATTAATTTCAAGAGAGATTTCTTATTAGGAAATAGAAAAGAGAACTTCTCCCATTCAATAGAATTTGCAATGTTTTATAATCTGACTTTAATTCCTTTGATATGAAATCCCTTGGAAGTTGAAACTGAAAATGAATTATCTCTGCATCCTGCATCAACTAAGGATGAGTCCTCAAAAATTCCCTTTGAGAAGAAAAACTTTTAATAAATCCATGAGGACTTCATCTCCTTTAGGACAGAAAGAAGATTTATCTTGTGGGGTGTATTTTGAATTTTTATTGAGGAATTATGGATCTTCTGTTGTATACAAGGGGATTGAGAATAAGCACAAGGACTCATTAGTTTAATTGCAGTATGGGAGGGAATCCTAAAAGAGAGTTATGCAATTAAGGGTTAAGTATTAGAGAGCACATTCCTTTTTCTAGCCTTTTTTAAAAATCATATTTATAAATATTGTCTGCCTGATGCTTGCTTCATAGTTAAAACTGATTGTATTTTTCCCCTTAGTTAGTGAGCCTAAATTATAGCAAAGTGTAACCAGGCTGCATATGAGTAATTCCTAGAATTTTATGAATATTAATCTCTACCCTATATTAAATAAAAAGAGAGTCCTTTGGCCAAATAGATAGACAAAAGGGATAATTAAAACTATCATTACATTTACAAAAGAAGTTTCAAAGCAAAAATATACCACTACATTAGTATATGAAATATAGACATTAATTTATTCAAGAAATAATTATTCAGTACTTCTCACAGTGTGTCACTGTGTTACACTATCCTGGTGTTCTAGGTTCTGAGATATAAAGGTAAATAAGGAAGATATAGATCCTGGCCTTTCCAGAGCTTACCAACAAGTCAGTATTTCTCAGTGTTTTCAAAGCTATGTTTTTAGCTTTTAAAATGTTTTTAGTTCTTCAGTATGCGTCCAGAAGATAAGAAAATTTTGTGGAATTCAAATTTTTGTAATGTTTATTATGAAAATAATAAGTCTATAGAATACGTATTTTCAAACTGCACATATTTTACAAGTGACTTCTCCCAACCCTACTATCTAGTTAGGAACAACATCTAGTGAGTACATATTTTACTTATCTCTTTAATTTGTAGCAGTTATTTTTATTGGTTCATTTTCCCTGTTAAGGTCTCTTTTCATCTTTCAAATATAATATTAAGTATATAGGATATAAATAGATCTGACAAATGTCCACCTGATCAGTTGTACTAAGGAAGAAATATTGAGCTTGTGATATTGACAGGCAAAGGAAGTTGAAGTGACAGATTCCGCATTGTTGACTATAGTGAGAGTCCCATCCAATGTAAGGATGAGACCTCCACTTGCCTTTTGTCTATCTTTCTCTACCTTTTGGAATGATCTCATTCACCCAATGTAATTTAAACAATCACTTCTTCAAGGTAAATTTCCCCTTTATTTTGCTGTCTCTGTCCTCTCCAACAGACCATGACCACCACACTATCACTACCCCTACCATCATCATAATCATTTAATAGGCCTCTAAGGTGTGGCAAACACTTTGTAAAGTTCTTCAAGTAAAATACAATTCCTTCATTAAGGAATTTACAGTCTGGAGGAATAGACGGTGAAGTAAACACACAGGCAAATTAATACACTGTAGCAAGTTCTACCATGGGGTAAAAACACATGGAAGTAGATGGACTCCAGTAACAAGGCAGAGTGAGCTGTTCCCTTTGTCTCTGCCCTTTTGAACTAGAACTAAATGGACATTCTCTGACCAATGGATGAAGCCCACACAACACAACAGGACACCTGAGATACACAAGCCCTCATACCAGCAACAAAAAGGTAAAGGTCTACAAGGCTCTGATCAAGGAGATAAATAGACAAACATGATCAGAAATCTGCAGCTCTCTACCGGAACAGGGAGACAAAGGATCAATTACAACTTAAAAGAGAAAGGGAAAGAAAGCACCAAAAGTAATGATAAACACTTCAACTTATTTACAAACTTGCAAAATTAAAAACAGAACAATTTGTAACAGTAATTACTCAGAAGAGGAGAGGAAAGGGAAGGAACCTGCTTAGGTTAATGGAGATAAGAGTCTATAAGAAAAAGAACTATCTCATCTCCAATATCTTTCATACAATCCTCATGCTAACTGCTAAACAAAAAACCAGAGCAGAGCCACAATTCACAAAAAGAAAGAAACCTGAGAAATCCCCTTCGGAAAACCATCAAAATGAAATGGCAATCAGAATACAAAGGAAGAGAAACAATGGCAACATCAAACAACCAGAAAACAGGAAATAAAATGGCGGTATGAAGCCCTCATATATCTGTAATGACTCTAAATGTAATGCACTGAATTCTCCACTCAAAAGACACAAAGTAGCTGGATGGAGTAAAAAACAAGATCCAACAATATGCTGCCTCCACGAAATGCACCTCAGCTCCAAAGACAAACATAGGCTTAGTGTGAAGGGATGGAAGAGAATACTTCAAGCTAATGGCCAACAAAAGAAAACAGGTGTTGCCATACTTTTATCAGAAAAAGCAGACTTCAAGTTAAAAAAGACAGTGAGAAACAAAGAGAGGCAGTATATAATGATAAAAGAGACATTCCACCAAGAAGACATCACACTTATTAACATATATGCACCTAACACAGGGGCCTCAAAGTACATAAAGCAGTTATTAACAGACCTAAAGGGAGAAATTAACAGCAACACAACAATAGTAGGAGACCTCAACACCCCACCCACATCAATGGACAGATTATGCAGACAAAAATGTCAACAAGGAAATAGTAGATTTAAATGAAACATTGTATCAGATGGACTTAATAGATATATAGAGAACATTCCATCTGAAAATGGCAGAATATACATTTTTCTCAAATGAACATGGATTATTCTCAAAAATACACAATATGGTGGAAAATAAGGCAAGCCGCAATAAATTTAAGAAGATTAAAATAATCGCAACCATCTTTTCTGACCACAATGCTATGAAGCTAGAAACCAACCACAAGAACAAAACTGGGAAAGTCAGAAATATGTGGAGACTAAACAACATGCTATTTAACAACCATTGGATCATTGAATAAATCAAAGGGGAAATTTAAAAATACTTGGAGGCAAACGAAAATGAAAATATAACATACCAACTCTTACGGGATACATAAGAGGGTCATTAGAGGGAAATTCACAGCAATACAGGCCCACCTCAAGAAGCAAGAAAGATCTCAAATAAGTAATCTTAAAATGCACCTAACAGATCTAGAAAAAGAAGAATAAACAAAACCCAAATTCAGCAGAAGGAGAGAAATAATGAAATACAGACTAAAAAAAAAAACCAGTAAAAAGGATTAATGAAATTAAGAGCTGGTTCTTTGAGAAGGTAAACAAAATTGACAAACTCAGAGCCAGACTCACCAAGAAAAAGAGAGAGAAGGCTCAAATAAATAAAATTAGAAATGAAAGAGGAGAAATTACAACAGATACTGCAGAAATAGAAAGGCTTATAAGAGAATACTACAAAACACCATACGCCCACAAATTCAATAACCTAGAATAAATGGATGAATTCCTAGACCCATACAACTTCCCAAACCTGAAGCAAGAAGAAATCTGAACACACCAACCACAAGTAAAGAGATTGAAACAGTAATCAAAAACCTCTCCAAAAACAAAAGTCCAGGACCAGATAGATTCTCTGGAGAATGCTACCAAATGTTCAGAGAAGGTTTAGTACCTATCCTCAAACTATTCTGAAAAACTGAAGAAGATGGAATGCTTCCTAACACATCTGAGGAACCGTTACCCTGATACCAAAACAAGACAAGGACAACATGAAGAAGGAAACTACATGCCAATATCACTGATGAACTTACATGTAAAAATCCTCAACAGACAGAGAAAGATAAATACTACATGATTTCACTCATATGTGGAAGATAACACAACACATGGATGAATAGAATAGACTTGTGGTACCAGAGGAAGGGGGTTGGGGAGCAGGTGTAAGGGACAAAGGAGCACATATGTATGGTGATGGAGAAAAATTAGACTACTGGGGGTGAACACGGTGAAGTGTATTCAGGAATTGATAAACAATAATGCACACTTGAAATTACACAATGTTATAAACCACTATGATCCAAATAAAATTACTTAAAAATAAATAAATAAATAAGTAAAACAAATATCACATGGAAGAACAGGGAGAAGAGTTCAGCTTAGCCATGGCAAAACAGCAAAGTCTCCTTGGAAAAGATAATAGGTAAACGTGGATCTGGGTAATGTCAGAACACGTCTACTTATGAAGGGAACAGTGTTAATAATCATGGTGGTGATGGTGGAGTATTCTATACTTGTATTTTTGTGTACCTGTTGGTACACACTAGAATGAGAGTTGAGTTGTATCCTTTTTTGTCACATTAACAATGGTGAATTCATCAACATTCCCCTCAAACTAGTTTCTGTTAGCATCTTCTCATTTTTGTTAATGACAATGCCATTTTCCTAGTTTGAAGATATCAAAAATTGATGATTTTGAACTTCTTCCTTATGTTTTGTATCTCATATTTTCCATGTCATGTAAAATCTTCTTGTGTCTCCCAAGTCACATTTACCTTATCACTACATGGGCCTTCTGCTGAAGTTCTGTCTTAAGACTCCTCCTCTTATTCAATCTGCATCACTTCTGGGTTCATTTTTTTTTTTTACAAACTGATTTAATCATGTCATTCTGCTATTCAACACTCTTTAATGACTCCTCATAACATTAAAGCCCAATTCTAAAAGAGACTAATAAAATCTTTGAAAAAATTTATTATTAGACTTAGTTTTATGAATGATTTTCAGTTTACTCTACATATACTCTTGACCTTAATTAAAATGGTGTGGTAATTCTTCCCACAATACACCTGTGTTTTCCTGCCTCCATACCTTTCCTCATACCACTTTAGTTCTAATGCTTTTCTGACAATTCCACTGGTAAATCACCAAGTTAAAGTTTTAACTCTTCAGACTTTCCAATTTATTAGTAAAGTTTTCTTCTAAAGCAAGGATACGCTTCTTTGTATTCTTCTCAGTGCACAGCATTGCATTACCTTCATAGGGGCATGCTCATTATAGGCCTGCATTAGATGTTTCTTCAATAAATGACTGTAACAGTAAATATATGGTAAATAGTGTAGGATGGTTCTTCAAAACAATTTTAAAAACTTTTTATGAACCTTATGATCTGAAATCTCAAAGAGATAGCTGCACTCTCATGTTCATTTCAGCACTATTCTTATAGCCATGATATGAAAATAATACAAATGTCCATCAAAAGATGAATGAATAAAAAAATGTGGTATATACATACAATGGAATATTATTCAGCCTTAAATAAGAAAGAGATCCTACCATTTGCAAAAACATGGATGGAGCTCAAAGACCATATGCTAAGTTCAATATGCTATAGTCATAGAAAGACAAATAGTTCATGAATCCACTTATATGAGGCATCAAAAATAGTCAAATGTATAGAAGTTGAAAATAGAATGATAGTAACCAGGGGATGGGTGGAGGAGGGTAGAGGAGCTGTAGTTCAATGGGTATAAAGTCACAGTTATAAGAGATGAATAAGCTCTAGAGATCTGCTGCACAACATAGTGCCTATTGTTACCAACATAGTGTGGTACGCTTAAAAATTTGTTAGAAGGTTAAATCTCATGTCATGTTCTTATTAAAAATCATAAAAAGCAAAAAAACAAAAGAATCCTAAAAGGGGTACAAGAAACTTTGGAAGTGATGGATATGTTTATTACCTTGACTGTGGTGATGGTAACACGAGTGTATGCATACATTCATACTTACCAAATTGTGTACATTAATTATGTGCAGGGTTTTTTTTCAGATTTTATTTTTTTCCCTTTTCTCCTCAAAGCCCCCCAGTACATAGTTGTATATTCTTCATTGTGGGTCCTTCCAGTTGTGGTATGTGGGACTCCGCCCCAGCGTGGCCCGATGAGCAGTACCATGTCCGCACCCAGGATCCGAACCAACAAAACACTGGGCAGCATGCAGCGGAGCGCGTGAACCCAACCACACCGCCATGGGGCCAGCCCCTATGTGCAGTTTGTTTATACCAACTATACCTCAATAAATCTCAAAAAATTAATACATGGCTCAGATAAAGATCTCTATGCATTGTTTTGTAAATGTTAGACATATTATAAAACTAGTCACTTCTTTAACATATAAAAATGTTACGTAATTTCTACCATTTTAACATGCTAAGTCCAGAGCTATGATATCCAATATAGCAGCCTTTCTGCTCACTGTTGAACACTTGACTGTTGTTAGTCCAAATGGAGATGTTCTGTAAGAGTAAAATGTACAACAGATTTTGCAGACTTAATATGAACAAAAAAATGTAAAATATCTTATTAATATATTTATAGTAATATATTGAAGTGAAAATATTTTGGATACACTGAGTTAAATAAAATATATTATTAAATTAGTTTCACCTATTCCTTTTTACTTTTTTAATGTGGCTATTAGAAAATTTAAAATTACCTGTATGGTTTGCATTTGGGGCTCATATTATATTTGTATTACACAGTACTGCTCTAAGGAGAATTGAACACAGAAAATTAACCCTTTTATATGCTTCTTTAATTTGAACCATAGTTTATACCCATTTAGGAAACATCTATGGCCTCTTTCCAATAAGAAAGCTCAGGAACTTTAAAAGAATTTTAGGATGCTTATTGAAGTTAGTTGCAGAGGAAGAGATTTTAGGAAAATCTTAGTTTTCGAGGACTTTGTCACAAATGGGACAACACCTGGAATATTGAGGCTGAAATGTGTAAAAGCATGGGAGACAGAAATTTTCATTCCAATAAAGTGACCAGAGGCTCTACATATGAGATGCTGTTATAAGGGAACAAACTCTGACCAGAAGGGGCCTGATCTGTGTATATCCATGTTTAGGAAACTGTAGTTCCTGCACATGTGGCCTCACAGGTTTTCACCTTGTAAAACACTGGAGTTGATCACTGAGTAACTGACCAGCCTTGGAGCAGAGATATTAATTAGGTCTCAGGTCAAAGGCTGGGAAAACCTGGTGAGTTAGGACACAGAAAGTTATACCCATACCCTCCACTGAATTTGGGAATAGGAAATCTCTAGAAACTGGACCTTGCTCAAGATTAAATAGCTAGAAGATCATGGAGCTTAGATCATCTTCCTGAGGAAAGTCTCAAGTCTAAGAGTCTGTCTGGCTCCTGTAGAGAGACAATTTGAATAGAAGATGGTGTCTCTAAGGAGACATCTGTTTTTTTTTTGGAGGAAGTTTAGCCCTGAGCTAACTACTGCCAATCTTCTTCTTTTTGCTGAAGAAGACTGGCACTGAGCTAAGATCCATGCCCATCTTCCTCTCCTGTATACGTGGGATGCCTACCACAGCATGGCTTTTGCCAAGTGGTGCCATGTCTGCACCCGGGATCCGAACCAGAGAACCCTGGGCTGCCAAGAAATGGAACGTGCGAACTTAACCACTGTACCACCGGGCTGGGCCCTAAGGAGACATCTTGAGCTTCATCTCTCAGATGTAAGTACAGAAATGTCATAGCTCCCATATAATGACTGTTTCACTTCTCTTTGGGGAAGCAGCATTCATGTTCTTCCAACCTTCTAGTGCAGAGTCTATGAACCAGGGAACATTTCATACAAATTTTGGGCCTATGCTAAATCTTTTTATATACAACTTGAGGAATAAGGATATCAACCTTGCTTTGAAGAAAACTGAGAAGAAAAGCATTTTCTTGAGCAATAAAATAATTTATATGAGAGATTTTTAGGGCTAGATTATTTTGCTGATTTTGTTGGGATCCTTCATGGCTGGATCCTCACTTTCATCAAATCGAATATATTTTCTACCTTATTCAAAATCCTCTATTTATTTCTTTCCTTAGAGGTTTCTCAACTCTTCCTCTTCCTTGTCTTCTTAGTTTTTACAAGTGTAATTATAACATTGAGAAGAAGAAATTGTTATTGCCTTCTGCTTTACTACAGGGAATGCTATCTTTCTCTGGGACAAATATTGTAGGGTATACAATTGATTAAATGAATAATGTCACAAAATATCTATCTCCACACCAAAGCAATGTGTTTGATAGCCTGAGGACTCTGCTTTGTTAAGCGTGTTTTTGGTGTCAGTAGTGGAATTCATATGAGACAGACACATTTCTAAATTTGTTAGCAATATCACCTCACAGCTGTTAGAATGGCCATTATCAAAAAGACAAGACATAATAAATGTTGATGAGGATGTGGAGAAAGGGGAACAGGTGTGTACTGTTGATGGGATAGTAAACTGGTCCACTCACTCTGGAAAGCAGTATGGAGAATCCACAAACAATTAAAATTAGAACTACCATAAGATCCAGCAATTCTGCTTCTGGAAATAGAGCCAAAGGAAATAAAAACACTAACTCAAAAAGATATCTACATCCCCCATCTTCATAGAATCATTGTTTACAATAGCCAAGACATGGAAACAACCTAAGTGTCCAAATATGGGTGAATGAATAAAGAAGTCATGGTTCATACATACAATGGAATATTATTCAGCCATAAAAAATGAGGAAATCTTAGTATTTGTGCCAACATGAACGGAAATTGAGGACATTATGCTAAGTGAAATAAGTCAGACAGAGAAAGACAGATATTGTATGATCTCACTTATATGTGGGATCTGAAAAATAAACCCTCATAGAAAAAGATTAGACTGTGGTTTATGGTTAGCAGAGGCAAGGGGTTGTGGAAGGGAAAACTGGAGAAACGTGGTCAAAAGGTACAAACTTCCTGTTACAAGATAAATAACTGCCAGAGATGTAATGTACAGCATGATGACTACAGTTTGCACTGCTATATATTATACATGTGAAATTTGTTAAGAAAGTAAATCCTAAGAGTTCCCATCACAAGAAAAAAACACTTTACATTTTTGCTTTCTCTTTTTATTATGTCTATATGAGATGATGGATGCCAGCTAAACTAATCATATCACAATATATGTAAGTCAAACCATTGTGCTGTATACCTTAAACTTATACAGTAATGTATGTCAATTATATCTCAATGAAACTGGAAAAATTTTGCTAAACAAAACAAAAACGGTGAACACAGATTTTGTGACATTTATTCTTTTCTGGTTTTGTTAACAGTCATAAAATTCTATTTTGCAACTTCTACTAGCCTTTAGGAACTGTTAGAGGGAAAAATATAAAATTCAGCCAAAGTATGTGTGTATTGAAAGTAAATACTATGGTGAGTTCTCCTTTTCACAATTTGGTCTCTACAGAATCTTCTCTAGCATAATCTATTCTTCTTTCATATTTTAAGTATTTTTTGTTAATGCTAGTATACCATTTGACACAATTCTGTTGAATGAGAATTATTTTTCTGGAGAGCAAATGCTCTATCTTTTCAACTTTGTATTGCTGTTGTTTGACGTAGTTTTTGTTTTTAAGTCATTCATTATTTGATGCTCTTAATATAGTCGTGTAAAACAAGTTGCAATGCTTCTTATTTCCAAAACATAAAGGTTGGTGTTTTAATCTTTGCAAAATACACTATGATGAAGACGCTCAAATTGCTTAATATAACAACTTCACATATAATTAAAATGCTTATAAAATTCCTGCAATGTCTATTCTTACGTCTAATCTTAGTAATTTTTTAGTTTAAATTTTCATGAAGTCAAAATAAACCATATGTATATATTTTGTTTTTGTGGATTTAGAGTATGAATTCATTAGAAATCATTTTAAAGTTGCTACAGGTTCATATCTTAAATCACAAATAGAATCAAGGAAAGTACTCATTAACTTTTGACAACAAACAACTCCATTTAGTTTTGGCCATTATTAGGTAAATGATATTTTTCTTAGAGGTTGCTTTGAAATGAAAAGTGGATTTTTACATATTAACACATTTACCATGTAAAAGCATATTGCTTTTCTCATTTCTAAGAGAAATTGTGCAGAGGAAAGAAAGCAAGGAACTTTATTGAGGAAAAATGGAAAAGTAGAAAGAAATTAAAAGAGTGTTAGAACAGCAAGGGATGTTTTATTAACACTGGAAACAATTTACAGGAAAGATATCTCTAAGGTAAAGGTATAAGCTTGCTTGAAAACATAAACTATATTTCGCTGACAAAAAGACAATTATTTTGAAAAGATATGCCAGTGCTGCAGGAGATCACAGCAGCATTCTTGCTAGGCTTTAAGCCTAAGGAAAAATAAATTCCAAATGGGTGACTGGGGGGATATGTGACTGCTGATTCTCATAATCATTATACCAGATTGCTTGTGCTTTGGACTCTTAGGCCGGAGGGGAATATGTTATCGGGCATGAAGGCAAGGGGCTTAGGAACCCCTGGCCCTTGCAGGAACAGAAAGCTGCCTGCATACCTTGCTGATTGTCTTTAAGATACTCCCCAAGGGAATGACTGGGATGGGCTGGTGTGCTTATGGGGATGAAGCATAGAACCTTTGGACTCTGGCCTGCGTGTCCCTGCAGGCATGAGTTTCTGCTATTGTAATTGCTTGTGATTCTTTACCTGCAAATAAATGAGTGGCGATCTGAGGGAACTCACATCAGTCCTTGAGGCTGATGGTCCCCTGTCCCATCGAATAATATAGATTATGTTCTGTCTATTAATTCCATCTACTCCTTTGGCTAGCTGCCTAGCTGGTCTCGGCAGCATGTGAGATGTCCCAGAACTTCTAAATTCATCATCCAGAATATTGACGTTATTTTCATTTTTACTAAATCTAAGTAATACATTTGTTCAAAAGCAAATCCAGTAACATGTCATTAGAGAAGCATATTTATATTACATTGACAAAATAAGATAAATGGAAAAATTAATAAGATGAAGCCAATATGTATGTATATTTGATGTAAACACCATGATGAATACTGCTTTTCATAATTTGACCTATATCAAAATTCTATCATTTTCTCCAAGTATAATAGCTCCTTCTAGTCCCCTAAAACTCTTTTGTTCCCTAACATTTCCAATATGTCCTATCTTTGTATATTTGCTTAATGTCTTCTCCTTCTTGGCAATTCTTTTGTTCCTTTGTGCCAGGTAATAATTCTGGATTGCCTAAAAAAGAATGCAGAATTCCTTTGAGGGGAAATTTCTAATAAATCAGGCTGTAGGAGATTTCCTCAGAGAAAAATAAATGCTTAACAAACAGAAAAGGAAATAATCCATTATTAATGCAAAGTAGCATATACAAAAAATAGAAGTATTAGGACTTCAGCAATTTCTGTTAGTAGAATATTAATCTGTGAAAGACTGTTGGGGAGCATGGAGGAGATATTTATCCTCTGCTCTTGAAGTTTCCTTCCATGTGGAGGGACATTAGTGTAATCACGTAGTCACTCTCTAGCCCTTACCTGATAAGGGATAGCATTTCTCTTCCCTTCTTTTTTCTTTTAGAAAGCTAGACTGGCTACAGGAAGCGTGTTCTCTTTTGTGATCCTGTATCCCAAACATCAGGCCCTGACACTGTAGGGAGTTGTGAGCGTGGTGACTAGATCAGTAACTAACCATGTATTAGAAAGTGTAACAAAGACTATTTATGGTTTAAAAGATGATATTTTGTCTCAACTATATGTTATTTTTTACCATTTTACCATTACCAGAACTCATTGGAGGAAAGTGATGTTATGTACTAGTTTCAGAACACAAAAACATTTGTTTAAAGCAATCAGTCATAAAAGAAGAAAATGAAACCATACAAAGACAAAGATGATATAAAAAGTAACACATAGATTTGAAATAGAACTAAATGGAACTGCTAGAAAAAAATATACAATCATTGAGATTGAAAAATGGTTGTATGGATAAAGCAGCAGATTAGACATAGCTGGAGAGAGAATTGGTAAGTAGAAGACTGACCTGAGTAAATTACATAATGTGTAGCAGAGGATAAAGAAAGACAATATGAAAGAAATTCTAAATGACAGAAAAAAGCAGAGAAGTCTCAGTCCAATAGGAACTCCAGAAAGAGGCCATATCTGAATATATAATGGCTGAGGATTATTCACAATTGAAGAAAAGACATGAATTCTCACACACAGAATAAATCAACCTAAACGAACACCTAGAAATATTGTAGGAAAATTTAAAAATCTCAAAGAGAAATCAAAGAAAGAGAGCAAGAGAGAGAGAAAGAGATTACTAACCTACATGAAAAGAAAAAAAGATAACCAGTGATAGCAAATTTATCAACAGCAAAAGTAGAGTCCACAAACAATAGTATGATATATTCCTAATACTGAAGGGAAAATATGTTAACCTAGCATTCTATATAAAATCAAGTTTTGTTCATGAGTGATAAGTAAAATAATGAAAATTACAGGCAGACTGAGGGATTTCTATCACTCACAGATTCTCACTTAAAGAACATTAAACAGATAAATTTTAGAATGAAGCAGATATAATCAAGACTAAAGGGATACAGTACAGGATGACAAATGGGGGAAGAAATTTGTGACTATATCAATAGATTTAAACAGACATTGATTATATACAAATATAATGATCATAACTACATTGGGAATTTTAAAAACAAGGCAAAACTAATTTACCAAACAACAAGAATATCCAAAATGGGAGGAGGGAAATTAGAATTAATATAGTTTATTATCTTTTAACTTTTGAGTCGGAAGTCATATATACTGGCTATTTTAGACATTGTGAATTTAAGCACACATGCTAAAATTTGAGGGCAACTTCTAAATGAGTAGAAACAAAGAGCATAGAAGGGAGAAAGGAAAGTCTCTTCAATAAATGATGTTGGGAAATCTGGACAGCCATATGCAAAAGAATGAATGTAGACCATTATCTTACACCATACACAAAAATTAACTCAAAATAGGTCAAAGACTTGAATCTAAAACCTCAAACCACAAAACTAGAAGACAATAGAGGCAGCACACTGTTTGAAATTGGTCTTAGCAGCATCTTTTCAAATACCATGTCTACTCAGGTAAAGGAGACAAAAGAAAAAATAAATAAATGGGATTATATCAGACTAAAAATTTCTGTATGGCGAAGGAAACCATCAACAAAACAAAACAACAACCCACCAAATGGAGGAAAATATTTGCAAATCATATATTCAACAAGGGATCAATTTCTAAAATACATAAAGAACTTATACAACTCAGAACAAACACAAAAAAAACCCATTCAAAAAGTGGGCAGAGGATATGGACACTTTCCAAAGAAGATATACAGATGGACAATAGGTACATGAAAAGATGTCCAATGTTACTAAGTAACAGGGAAATGCAAATCAAAACCACACTGAGATATCTCCTTACATCAGTCAGAATGGCTATAATAACAAAACAAAAAATAACAAATCTTGGAGAGGATGTGGAGAAGGGAAACTTCATACACTGCTGGTTGGAATGCAAACTGGTGCAACCACTACAAAAATAATATGAAGATTGCTCAAAAAATTAAAAATAGAAATATCCTATGATCCAGCTATCCCACTACTGGGTATTTATCAACGAACTTGAAATCAACAATTCAAAGAGATTTATGCACCCTTATGTTCATTGCTGCTTTATTCACAATAGCTGGGACATGGAAGCAGTCCACCTGTCCATCACCTAATGAATGGATAAAGAAGATGTGGTACCTATATGTACAATGGAATGCTGCCCAGCCATAAAAAAGACAAAATCACCCCATTTGAAACAACATGGATGGACCCTAATGGTATGATGTTATGTGAAATAAGCCAGACAGAGAAAGACAAACACCGCATGATTTCACTTGTATGTGGAAGATAAAGACATAGAAAAAGAGAACAGATTAGTAGTTAATAGATAGGAAGGGGTTTGGGTGCAGCAAATGTGATAAAAGGGCACATATATATGGTGACAGATAAAAATTAGACTATTGGCAGTGAGCATGATGCATTCTATACAGAAACTGATAAACAATAATGTACTCCTGAAATTGCACAATGTAATAAACCATTATGACCTCAGTGATATAATTGAAAATAAATAAATAAATGAATGAAAACAAAATCTGTAATTTTCCATTGAGAAGAAGAAAAGGAGAATAAATAAAACACACTTTTACTGCAGTGCAAGGAAGGAAAGGAATAAAGGAGCAGAACAAAAGCATAGCAAAGAAAAATCACAAAGTAATAGTGCAAATCAATTTAAATATATAAGTAACAATAATAAATTGTCTGCTATTTAAAAAAGTGAGACTGTCAGAATTCAGGGCAAAAAACTTACACAATTCTGAACACTTACCCCAACATAGGTATGTATGGTTTAGAAGAGACAACTATAAAATTGAAGGACAAAGAATAATTGAAAATGAAATACTAGGCAAAAATGTAAACTAAATTAATACAAAGGCAACAGAATTTAAATATGATTATTTGAGGCAAAGAAGTCATTACATAATAACACAAATAACAGGAATAACAGTTTTAAACTTGTATATGCTCACCAACATAGCCTCAAGAAAAAAATCATACAAAATATGCTTTAATTTCAAGATGAAATTAACAAATCTCCAGAATCATAGTGTGAGATTTTAACATCCTTCTCTCAGATATTGGTAGATCAAGCAGACAAAGTCTAAAAAGGAAATAGCCAATTTGAGAAAAAATTAATAACCTAGACCTGTGGATATTATGCACAGGACCTTGCATTCAACAGTGAAGCATACATTATCTTTTTAAGGAATTATAGATGCATTTAAAAATTTGCTGAAGGAGTGGTCCTCAGATTCAATTTCAAATATAAACAAACTGGTATCATAAAGAGCACATTCTCTGATTAAAATGTAGTAAAGTTAAAAAATAAAAAACAAAAAAATTTTCCTCTCTCTTACATTTGGAATTTTATGAAGCACTTGTAAATATTTCATAGGGAAAAAAACTAAAAAGTAAATTGGAAAATATATAGAACTATATGACAGTTAAAACACATCTATCAATAACTGTAAGAAAATAGTTAGAGTTAGAGGGATATTATAGCCTTGATTAATCTGATTTTAGGAAGTCATTTTGAAATTAATGCACTAAAGTTGGAATGTAAACATTAAGAATGTAAATACAAAGAATAACAACACTGTAATAAAAATATAATAATATATAAATATATAATGTTTTCACAATAAATATTAAAAAAAGAATAATATAAGAAATGAGAACAGAAAGGACCAACCAAATCAAAACCTAGCTCTTTAAATGACTAATAAGATAGAAAACATTTCTGGCAAGATCAATCAATCAATAAATGAGAAGATGCAAATGAATATTGGAAATGGAAAAACGGAACAAAACTTAAAACATCAGATACAAGAAAAAACATGCTGAAAATACCATGAATAATTTCACATAAGAAATTTGAAAATTAAAATGCAAAGGATAATTTTGTGTAAAAACATAACTTATCAAAACCTCATTTAAAAAAATGGTCTGAATAAATTTATAACCAATAAAGAAATCAAATCAGCAGTCTGAAATCTCCATTTCCTCAAAATGCTGAAATGCTTTTACATGTAAATTCGAATAGAACTACAAAAATAAATGCCCTCCAACTTATGTGAACATTTTTGTGGAGCAGAAATAGAGGGCTAGCTCTCTTGAATCGTCACAATAACAGTGATATCTCAACCAGACGAGGATAGTATGAGAAAGGAATATTAATAGCGCAATCTCACATGTTTGCAAAGGTCAGAAATTTACTCTCATCGTTATGCTACAGAAGTATTTAAATAATCTGGCATTACATCACAAAGTAGGAAGCTGTGATTTGAACAGGTGATCTAAAGCAATTAAGAAAATTGAAGGCATTCATTATATGAAAGACTATTTTAATTAGATTTGTGTCAGAAACAACTGTATTTGAGTCTCCAAGTTCCCTTATTGACTTCATGACAGAAAACAGATGGACTATTAAATAGAAAAAATACAGAAGCTTCCCCAGACAGCAAATCTCTTTGGGACTGTTTGAGTACCTAGAACAAAGATTCAGACAAAAAATCTTGCTGGTAAGAATACCATTTGGCAAAAAACTTTGTAAATTCTAAGGTGTTATAGAGGACAAAATACATTTTTTTACAAACAGAGACTAATCTCTTGGGTGATGAGATCTTTTTGAGATCATTCAGAGCTCTAATTATTTTTTTCATTAACTATCTAATGCACACAGAGCCAAATCTTGAGAGATTTGTAAACCTTTGGGAATTAGTGGTATATTTCTAAGCTACATCTCAACATTTACAGATAATATCAGATTCCAGTTTTTGAAGGCAAATGTCTTAAGGTAAGTGGACATCAACTTCTCAGCAGTTAAGGGAAAAGACTCTACATGATGTTTGAATTCTTTATTTAGATGCTCTAATTAATCATTTATGTTTCAGGACATTAGATTAATAATATCAAACAGTTAAATAGCACTTATTATGTACCAATTTTCTCTTATAACCTCTGTTAACTAAAAAAAAAAAAATCCAATCAAATAGGTTTTACAGATGAGAACGTAGAGTCATAGGTGATAAAATTTACCCAAAGTCACACAATTGTAAGTGACAAAGCCAAGATTGGATCCTAGGTGGACTGACTCCAGAGTGGCATTAAGGCTGTAATCACTATTCTATTGTATTAATTTAACTTTTGAGATTGTATTCATTTATTTTTTAATTGACTGCAAAAAACATACATTGCAAGAGAGGCCAACTGCTTTGAAAACTTTGCCTAGAGAAATGCCATCCTGAATTTTACATGTACTTATTTACTGTATGTCCATTTATACACTGGATGACTTCATTTCCTTGATTTGATTCCCCATTATCTGCATTTCAGTTTCAACAATTCTATCAGAACCTCCAATGAGCCAAATAATTTCCACCTATGTTTTAATGCCCTCTTGTTCTGAAATCTGTAATTTTGTCTTAACTGGAAGATCTTTCTTATGCAGATAGCTTTTGCTATGTTAATAGTGTCAAATCCAAAGCACAACTGGCAAATGCAGCAGTACATTGTCAAACTTAAGTTGCTGGGCTGTTAATTGTCATTGTTGAAGTTTGAAAAACTGTTGAGAATATTTAGATGTGGAAAGGTCAACAGTCTAGGTCATATTGACTGCATTTAATGACCTCGTCCTCACGTTGACCCCAGAGCTTGTCTGGGCAGTTTGCTACAATTGCTTCTCCTAAGACAGTGAAAAAAAGTTGGCACAATTTCCAATACCGCTTCTTCTTAAATCTAAATCATAATGTCCTGTTATTCATAGCCTCTAATATGCAACCAGCTCTTGACAATGCTTCCAAAGTCAATGTAGGAGCCTCAGGAATCTCCTGGCATTTTTGCTTCTTAAATTATAAGTAAGGTTTTTACTTTTCTAGTTGGAAGAGAGTGCTCTTCTTGATGAGACTCAGGAACAAATCCTGCTTTTCTCACTGAAAACAGTCATCTACTTTCCGATTCATGCCCCCTGGGTAAAGCTGCCTGCTGCTTTAGGGATCTTTGGAGTAATACAGACAAAGTAAACTCAGAAAGTATTTTATAAATGTAAAAAATAAAAAATAGTAACTGCTAATTACATGGTGGTTTAAAGTTTTCAAAACTCTGTACAGACCTTTTTGTCTTCACAATCACTCTTTTTATAGATGAGGAAACAAACATTCAGAGATGGTGAATGATTTGCTCTAGTCACACAGACTCTACACCGAAGTGCTTTTAGCCTGTTGTTCTGACTCCAACAAGTTATCTTTCTATGTCATTATATAATTGTAGGGTATAAGACTTGAAATTAACAAAAATTTTGTTTTGGTGAAAGTCATGCAGAAGTTTTGTAACATTTGCTTTGGATATGTAGGGGAGGAGAACATTTCCTCTCCCCAAATGGGGGTTCGTCTGGCTGGAGAACGAATTAAATTCACATGAGACAGAATAGCAAGAGAAAATTAAACAAAGCTTTAATGAGGAACCATGGCCCGGGGCCTTTCTTCCCGAAGGAAGAAAGGGCACCAAAGAAGTGGAGTGCACAGAGTGGTTATATAGCCCCCAAACGGGGTGTTTCACATGTGATTGAAAAGTCCCTTTTACAATAGTCACGAGGCTGCTCTGCCAGCACAGCGCTTGATGGAAACGGCAGATAGGTCTGCTGTCTCAGTGAGCGCCGCAGGGTGGCAGGTGTGTTGCCTCGGGCTGGGTGGGGGGTCACAGATGAGCGCTGCAATCGGTTCCCAGCCTAAAGAAAGATGCTTAATCTTTAAGGAGATGCCAACGTTGGGAGGGGGAGGGAAGTCAGTTACAGGAGGTTACCAGACTAGCACAATAAAATGCAGATTTTAAGTCCTTGCCTTTGGTATTGATTAAGAGTTTTTGGAGAGTAGGTCATCGCCTTTCTTCTTCCTGGTACAGAGAGGGAGGCACCTTTTACAGATAGAGATTTACCTTACAAATGTAAACGTGTCCTAACAAAGGGCAAGTTCCATTCCTCAGAGCCTCCTTGCCTGTCCCAGTTTATCAAAAGCAGTGAGCCTCAAATAATCCTGATGCCAAAGAGACATATCTTGGGGTGGCGAATTTCAGGTTCCCACAGTCCCGCCTTTGAAACTTTTTAAAGTTTCACAGTCCAGAAGCTGAGTGGTAGATTGTTTCATCTCACTGAACACATTTCTTAGTCCTGTTAATAGATCAGTCCAGTTAAAGTCATTTTAGGGGCTGGCCCCGTGGCCGAGTGGTTAAGTTCGCGCGCTCCGCTGCAGGCGGCCCAGTGTTTCGTTGGTTCGAGTCCTGGGCGCGGACAAGGCACTGCTCATCAAACCACGCTGAGGCAGCGTCCCACATGCCACAACTAGAAGGACCCACAATGAAGAATATACAACTATGTACCGGGGGGGCTTTAGGGAGAAAAAGGAAAAAAATAAAATCTTTAAAAAAAAAATAAATAAATAAAGTCATTTTAGAAGGCGGCGATGCAGGTGGGCTCCCAAAGTTAGGCCTATATTTTGGAAGCAAGCAATCAGGTATTTAATAAGTATTTCTATGGACATAAAAAGAAAACCAAGGTTAATGGTTGGAGCAAATTATAAACTAGTTCCTGAGTCCAGGAGGCAGCCAGTCAAGAAGACTTCTAGGTGTCAGAGTGAAGCATCTTTAGCAGCTTGAAAGTCTCTGATGATGTCATCAGGCATTCAGGTATCTTTCTGAGTGGCTTACAGCTTACACAGCAACAGACAGGAATCTCTCTTAAGTTTCTATCAAGTTGTTCAGCTTTAGTTAGCAAGGCTTCAGGAAAAAGAGAAGGTTCAATTCTCAATGATTCCAAATGAAAATGAGGTAAAAAAATTGAAAACATTAGTTTGGAGATTTGTAACCAGATATTTCAGCAGAAGAATTCAGGATCCAGTCAAGTTCACAAGTAGAAAAAAAAACCCAAAGACAATTAACAAAACTAGGATCTAACATCCACAAATGGGTCTTATAGTTTTTCACTGAAACATAGTTCTTCTCTCTAAAATCACCCTCATTTTTACCAAAGACAGCCAAATTAAGACTAATTGGTTTGCAAAATAAGTTTAGTTTCAAGAAAATTGGCCCAATTATTTACATAAGTGCAGCAAGAATAGCAGTTGATCATATAGGCTCTTAAATCTGCTTTGCTGGAATTTTTTATGAGGAATCTCAGATTGAACTTTAAAGACCTCTCGAGGCCAGGAAAGCCAAGCCAAGGACTTGCTGTCAGATTTTGCCTGCAGTACCTACAGATTTGGGTGGACTCCTCTCTTCTCGAGGTCCTCCAAAATACTCTGAGGTTCCTTGCACCTGCCAGATAAGCAAGCTTCCTTACTTACCAGGTAAGACTGCTGGAATCTCTCTCTGTAAAGCAAGGTACCAGGCCCATATTTACAAGTGGCTTATTTTCACAAAGTCAACCTTATTCCTCAAAGGCAGTATTGTCATATCCGAGTCTGTATGTTTCTCTCAAATATGACATTCCAGTCAAAGCCTTGGTAATACAACCAATGTGTCCTGTTATAAGGAGAACAGATTCTTATTGAACTTATGCAAATAATTATATTGCCATGAAATAACCATACTCACAAAGAGTTTCCATATTCTCAAGGGATCAGGTAGGGAGAAAAAGATAAATGTTTCAGTTTTGCTCACAAAGGTATAACTTCACCAAATTGCTAAGTCATAGTTAGCACAAGAGAAAAGAGAAAAAGATTTTCTTGAATCTGAAAAAACAAAGCAAAACATCAAAAAAATCAACAATATTTCAAATAAAAGTCATAAAAATTATCATCCTCAGTTCATTCAGTCCTGTATAACCGGTTCTTGATCTTAATCTTCTGTTAGCAGTTTTATGTGGTCATCAGTTTCTCCATTAGATTTCTGTAATTCCTTACCCAGAGTTCAGTTCTATGATCTGAAAGTTTATCAGAAAACTGTGTTCCAGAGTAAGTGTCAGAGTCCTTTCCATGAATCCCTCTGAAGATGAGACATATTTGCAAAAGCAAAAAGCATCAGAGTAAAACAACTGACTGTAAACAACAAAGACTTAAAAATGACAATTGACAGAGAAACTTATTATTCCTGTGATAGACAACAGCTTAAAATAAGCAGAATTATGACTGATAGCCAGGACAGATCAGAATTTTAGGAGTGTTATATAATTTCAGAACATTTATATCAGTAACATTTACCCACATAATACCACTTAAGAAAGATTATCATCACTTATATGACAATGCTTCCAATGTAATTTAACAGACCAATAAGCCTAATTAGTTTAGAATTTTCCACCTTATAGGAAGAGAGCAAATTTCTCTGTGAAGTCCCAGTGGCCCTCTGAAAATCCCCAGAGAAATCCTCTTCCTTCATCCAGGTCAAAAGAAAGCATTTATTCAGGACTTGAATATTTTTGAGGGAGAAGCTTGTCAAAAATATCAAAAGGTTTTAAAACGCTGATTTTGTCATTGTAAAACAAGGGTCAATGAAACAATGCTTCATAATATTTAACCAAAGTGACAATAGCAAAAAAACCTTAATAGACCTCTGTCTTTTGCATAGAGAGATTATCTTAACCAAACATAGATCCTCTAAACCTTTTATAATCTCTTTATCAAGAGCAGACTAAGAGTTTAAGAAAAGTATCCTTTTGAGAGAGAAAGCCAAATTCTAATTTTTGTACCAGTTTACTCTTTTTTTTTTCATATTGAAACCCATTTACTTAATTAGATTCATTTCAATCTTAACCAACTTGACCAGGTACAAAACTCTTTTCAGAATTTCTCTTACACAAACCTTCTACAACTTTCTTTTTGCCATCAGAATTTGTCCCATGCTTTCTTTCTTACTTTCTAGTATATTAGGACAAATTTATCTTTCTTAACCAATCAAACAAAATATTTCCATTCTTTATACCCTCTTTACTGAAAACATACATTTTACTTTCCTTGAATTCAGAACTGTTTTCCTTATTAATTTCCAATAGCTTTAATTACATGTTAATTAGAACTTTTAACCCTTACAGACCCTAGTAAAAAACTAAAAACTAAGCAATTACAAATTGTCTTTTATATGAACATTCTAAACACTTCATAATTTCTAGAAACATGACACTTTACAATGAAACACAAGGCACACTTTCTAATAGACCCAAACGCTTTTAGCCTCTTTGCAATAAGAAGCCAAAAGTAGATAAACTTACATTTAATAATTAATGTCTAATATCTTATTTGGAAATGATCTAGTTACTCAATGAATTTTATCATTCAGTTAAATTAACCTAGCAAAACTTCAAAGTTTCAAGTTACCAAAAAGATTTTGGAAGTTATTTTAAATGCACATACCATAAACTATAAATTTAGCTATAATTATTGCTAAAAGTTTATCTATAAACTCTTATTTCATTTATATCTAAATCATTTGTTCCCAATAATGATGTTTGGATTACCCAGAAAAACTTTCAGACATTAGACAAACAGCTATCATTTAAAGTTATTATGCTGACAAATTTCTAAGAGGGATAACATGAACTTATTTGACTAGTGAACCCAGGCTGCATATTTGCATCATATGCAGTGTTAACTCTGGAGGACATATCCAAACATTTTAATCAAACCAACAAACAAACTTTCATTAACCAAAGATTAATCCATATCATCTTAACTTAAAAGACATTGGGTTAATTTCTATTGCATTTAGAATTTATGTAAGCACTTACTTTAATCCAATTAAACAGAGCTCTTAGTTTTGGCCATATCACCTGGGGGTAAAAAATATCACACACATATAGACACACAGACACAGAGTTTCCACAGCTATTGTTAAAAAAATCACTCCATGAATCCGGTACAATACAAAACTCCCTAGTTATGAATCCAAATTGTTTTGAGCTGTTTTACTAATATTTGTGGAGAAGACATTCAAGATGCTAGATTTTTTTTCTCTTGGCAAGGGCACGCTTATGACCTTTCCCCTCTTTTTTTTTTTTTTTTCCCCAGTCTTAGGAATTAGTAATGGGCTAGATAGTAGTTCCTGCAGAGGGGAGATGATAATCCTTTTTGAGATAAAGGAACTGGGTGGAATCTGAACTGCCTCTAGAGCTGTATTTCCAGTCTTGCAAGGATTTTCCAAGGACAGTTGGAAGTTACTGGGTTGTAACTTAATGACATTCTAGATTGACCTACCTGTCCAACTACATCACAAAGGCACAGAGAAACTCCTCAAGTTTTCTCCAAGCTGGAGTTTCTGGGGCATAAACCATCCAACTGAAAGCGTTTCCATCTAGTTAAAATGCACCCAAGGGTGAGTCTCTGGGTTAAGGCATTCCTCATGGCCATAAATTTGGTGTCCAACTGACAAGGCCAGAGAAAGGGTGCAAAGGCGCCTGACTGCAGACATCAACATAGTTATAAGATCTAGTCAAATCCCACTTAGCCCAGGGCACTTAGTCCCTGAGCCAGCACAAGGTGAGCCAGGCAGGGAAGCAGGAGGCAAAGGCCTGGAGAACAAAGGAAAAGAGATCAGGCCTCACCCTCATGGCCTCTTCCCCAAGGGTTATTGAGATAGAGGTCACACAGCAGTTCCCGTGCCGGGGCACACAACACCATCAGGACAGTTCACAGAATAAATCACAGGTCTCCTATTCTCATAACCAATTCAGTAGGCCACCTAAAATGCTTAAGGAGTCAATCGCCAAGAGAGGGCTCCCCACGTGGTAGCTGGGGTGATCAGGCCCAGAAACCAGAGTGGGGGCTCCCAGAGGTGGAGCCTTTGACACTTTAAAGATTTCTTTGTTTCTCAATTGCAAAGCTCAAAAGGAGCCCAAAAATGGTCACTGTCACTTTAAGAGAGAGGAAAGAAAAGGGTCCATTACCTTGAAAATCTCCTAAACCTAGGGCAGCATCCTACTTGTTCTGCCTGTGGGGTTCCTATAGCAAGGGGAAATGGTGGGGGGTCCCTCTGCATTGCATCCCTTGTACACTTTCCTTATTATGCCTGGAAGTCATAAGTGCCAGGTGAATTGTCCCAAAGATAAAAGAACAGAGAAAAACAGTGGGGAATTTTTCCGCTGGTCTGGGGGACATTCTATCCAATTGCGTCTTGGAGCCATTCTCCCAAGAAGGGGTTCCCATACTCAACCAAAGGTTAGAGTTTGGTACTTTCCTTGAACTGGAGTCCCAATTGGGACTTTTCCCACAGTTCAGAGCATGGTCAGGTGCCAGAGGAAGGGATCCCAATCCAGCCTTAGGAAAAGAAACCTCTCACGGGAGTCTTGGAGATTGGCGGCTGTCCTAATGACTTAAGTGGCCGACCCGTGCCCACGTAAAATTTGTCTATTAGAGATAGAGTCAGGAAGGAATGGATTAATTCATTTTCCATCACCCTCAGGCTTAAGGTACTGATTCTCTTCAGGCTGAATGCCACAATTTGCCCCATAGAGTAGCCATGGGCAGCAAACATGGATTCATACAGCTGTCCGAGAAGGTTCCCGATGGAGCAGTGAATTTAGATCCATCCTTGAAAAAGAGAAAGGCACAAGGAAAACTGCAACTTCAGCTCACAAGCTGGTGAAGCAAGCTGGCTCAGCAAGCCAAGGAGTCAAAAGAAAGACTTCCTGGGCTCAAGGCCTGGAAGTAGCGCTCCTCTATTCAAATAGCGTGGGGACAGGGCCTATGGGCAGTGAAGAGCTGCAGCATGGCGACAGGGCCCACGGCCAGGACTTAACAGGTCTTAGTCTTATAATATTGCATAAGGAAGCATTCCCAGAAAGACGTTTTAAAACATTCAGGCAAAGTTGATATAACCTCTTTATAAAAAGAAAATCAGCTCAAGCATTCCAACTTTTATAATCTTATCAACACTTAGACCTTTATATTTCACCAATTCAATTATAACCTGAGTCAGGGTTTTAAACCTAGTTACCATTTTCTGTGTTTCTTTTTCAATTTGGCCTTTTTTTTTTTTCATAGATACCAATAAAAATTATGATGAGAGCTCTCACAATTTTTTTTTTTCCCAATTTAGAAGTTTTCCGAATTTAAATGATCCATCGTCTGGCCGAACTGACGAATAGGATCTTAACAGCGACTCAACCAAAGCTTAACCAAGGACAAAGAGGCGTCCCCAAAAGAGATCCAGAAAATTCACTCCCAAAAATAGCCTAAGAAAGTAGAGGCAAGAGACGACAAAGGCCCCTTATGAAAGCAGTTGGGACCTCTTATGACAAACTTCCCTGAGAGCTTACACAGCCGGACAAAGAGAGACAAGCTCTCAAGACATAGAACAAGACAAAAGGCTTATAGAGATGCCTGTGTCTATGACAAACAAAAAGACAGAGACAAGGAAAAGTCTATCTCTGGGAGGAAACGGATCTACAACCAGTGAGTACTCAAATCCTAGAGTCGCTAAATCCAAGAAGCTAGCCTCACCAACATTTTCTCCTGCTAATCTAAATTTAGAAGAGCAAAAACTCACCACTCTTGCTTCCACTGGAGCCTGCAGGCAGAGATCCGGGAGACTGACGTGGTAAGAACTCTTACCTCTTGCCGGCTCTCGTCAGGGGTCCGGGATCTCTCGGCCGCAGCAGTCCAGGAGCAAGCAGTGTCCAGCCAGTGAAATGTCATCCTGCCGACTACACCAAAACTGTAGGGGAGGAGGACATTTCCTCTCCCCAAATGGGGGTTCGTCTGGCTGGAGAACGAATTAAATTCACATGAGACAGAATAGCAAGAGAAAATTAAACAAAGCTTTAATGAGGAACCATGGCCCGGGGCCTTTCTTCCCGAAGGAAGAAAGGGCACCAAAGAAGTGGGGTGCACAGAGTGGTTATATAGCCCCCAAACGGGGTGTTTCACATGTGATTGAAAAGTCCCTTTTACAATAGTCACGAGGCTGCTCTGCCAGCACAGCGCTTGATGGAAACGGCAGATAGGTCTGCTGTCTCAGTGAGCGCCGCAGGGTGGCAGGTGTGTTGCCTCGGGCTGGGTGGGGGGTCACAGATGAGCGCTGCAATCGGTTCCCAGCCTAAAGAAAGATGCTTAATCTTTAAGGAGATGCCAACGTTGGGAGGGGGAGGGAAGTCAGTTACAGGAGGTTACCAGACTAGCACAATAAAATGCAGATTTTAAGTCCTTGCCTTTGGTATTGATTAAGAGTTTTTGGAGAGTAGGTCATCGCCTTTCTTCTTCCTGGTACAGAGAGGGAGGCACCTTTTACAGATAGAGATTTACCTTACAAATGTAAACGTGTCCTAACAAAGGGCAAGTTCCATTCCTCAGAGCCTCCTTGCCTGTCCCAGTTTATCAAAAGCAGTGAGCCTCAAATAATCCTGATGCCAAAGAGACACATCTTGGGGTGGCCAATTTCAGGTCCCCACAGATACAGCAACAAACACAGGAGCATCTCCTTTCCATAGTGTTTGAATCCCTTGAAAAATTAAACTTTATTTTCTACCCAGAAGATTGAACTTTATGAATTCTATTTTCTTAACAAAAATACCCACTTTATCAGAGCCCAAAGCGACACCTGCATTCCCGATACTATGTGAGATTCTGATATCCAGCCAATTTGTTTCTTGTCTCTTGAATTAAGTTACATGGGGGAAAGGAGTGTAACAGCGGACTTTTTCCAATAACCATAACTCTATATTCTAGAGCCTATAATAAATTAGATAAATTTTATTAAATGTCATCTTTCTAGTGGGAGAAAATAAAGATAATATCTATCCTGGACAGTCCTATGTTTATAAAGTAGGAGTTTGAGAGAAAGATTGTCTTAGATTTGTGTATCTTTGTTAAATAAAAAAAGCAGAACTCTAGAATATTATTTTTATTTTAATTAGGCACACAGACAAATGCAAACAGACACACACTCATATATATATATATATATATATATATATATATATATATATTTGTGTTTTACTTCTGGATGTTTTATGGGTAACTTGATGTAGGATCTGGTGAGCAGTATCCTTACATCCTTGAGTAGCTCATGGTGCAAACAACTAGCTATTTTCTTAGATATCCATTTATGCTTCACAAAGATGGGAGCTGGTACTTTTCTGTCTACACTATAGTTGTATTATAAAACTTCATAAAGACAGTAGCATTCTAGGCCACTAGCCATGGGGGAGAAAAATTCCGAGGGAAACAACTTAGCATCTTTTTCTCTACCCACAGAGAAGCATACTACCTATACAAATGGTAGTTGCTCACTTTCACCTTCATTTGGTGTAATGATATTTCACTGTCAGTGAAATCCCACATATGTAAACACTTTAGTATTCGTGCTTAACTTTAAATTGCTTCACTTACTGAATTACTTTGGTGGGAAATTTAAATATTGCATTTCACACTCCCCTGCATTTTTGAGTTGAAAATATTGAAAACAAATAAACGTTCTTTTGGTGATTCAGGGCAATCATTTTTTAGCACTATTTAGAGCTATTTCATGTGTTTCTTGTTTTTGTATGTTCAAATTTTCTGGAGTCTTAGATAACTACGCAGTTTGAGGATTTCTTTTTTAAACTTTCATTTTTTAAAATGATTTTCTGGAGTCCTATTTTCTTGCTGTTAAACTGCTCTTCTTGCTATCCTCAGCTTTCTTTAACAGGTTTCTCATGTCACCCCTCCCCTTTTAAATTTACTACCTTTATTCTGAAGGTTTGTTAAAATTACTTCATAAGAAAAAGAATGACATGGCACCAAGAGAGGACCAATATGCACTGATAAGTGAATAAACTTTAACAAATGGATATTGTGACCTTTATTTTGATAAGGTGTTTTTACTTACATTCAGTGTCTTCAGAATATTGAACATTTTAAGTCATTAGATCAATATCTCCAGATAATTGAAGTATTGCTGTATATCTGTTGCGTTCCTCAAGCTGTTGGGCTGCATCAAAGCATAACCTAATGGACTTTGTTTATTCTGACAGATCAGCAATTTTAGGCTCCAAATCAGCAGGAATATCTCTACAGTCACAGAGAGATGGATCTCCTCTGGTGCTGACTCTGAGCAAGCCTTCCTGGGGGTAATAATTTTAATATTATTTGGGATTATAAAAAGAATTTTAGTTAGCTTATGTGTGAGCCTATTAAAAAGCTGTGGTACCCATTAAGTAGATCTCAATCAAAAATTCTCCACCCCTCTCCCTTCTGACTTTCATGGGGCGTTGGCTTCTGTATGAATAATGAAAACCTCATATGTCAGTCTTATTCCTGTGGATCATTGGACTAGTTCAGAGCATTTATCTGGAGATGGTCCAATCTCATGATCATTGATAATTGGGCTTCTTAGAGTGGGATCCTGGCAACTCTGACTCTCTTTCTCTTAGAGTACTATATATCTTCCTGAATTCAGAAGCATGGCTCTCTTCTCACATATTCTTGGAGATAATAACATCCTATGTAATTAAGCCTTTAAATTGACATGTATAATGAGTCCTGTTAATTAACAAAATTTTAATCAAGTAAATTTAAATATCTAATTGGCTTTAATTAAAGCTTTATGTATTGGACAGCATCCCACCTAGTACATAGAAAGGAACTCCAAGAAGTTATACAAAATAGAAGGTATTTATAGGTAGAAACTGGGTGGGACAAGAAAGTTATTAGCAAAATAAAAAAATAATAATTGCAAGCAAGACTTTTCTTTGGGGGAAGGCCAGCAGGTTTCTTATGAGGCAGATTACTTCACTAGTGTTGATCAGGAATTTCCAGACTGATTGATTCCTGGGAGGGGGTGAAACTGCAATTAAGTGATGGTTTGCTGTCCTCAGGGCTAGAGACTCGACATTGGGCCTGTTGTTTCTGTTTTTTTTTTTTTAGCAACACCCTTAACGTGTTGTGAATGGTAGAGAGAGAAAATAGATTACAAACTTTTGTAAAATTGTGTTTGTGATCATGAAAAATGATCACGTTGCATATTTTTCATGCAAAATAAAAACAAATTATGTATCATTCAATGTATAAAATTGTGTTCCATTGATATTTTTTTCTCATTTTGGAAGATGGAATTTAAAGTCATATCAAGGTTTAGACCCTGCAATGTTCTCTCTAGAACATCTTAAATTAACATTTTGTACTGTTCAACAAGACTCAATGAAAGACCATCAAAATTGATTCCTTAGACCAGATATAATGTATCATCTGAAAGCACGACACTCTTGTTCCTGAATCTTCTGGATGGACTTTAGGGGAAATTAAGTCATTAAAGGAGAAATCCCCCAGTTCTGATCTAACAGCTTTGAGAGAGAAAAGCCAGTGAGAGTTGGCCTTCTAATTATGAACAGCAGGGAAGAGTCAAGAAGGGAAGCACTGATTTGTTGATTGTGTGGGTATTACACCTGAAAGCCAATCTTACCTCTTTGCTGTTTCTTGAACAGGAAAGTTTTAAAATATAGCCTAAGAATAGCATTTGGCACCACATTTCTGTCAGTCATATCTACATTGAAAAGAAGAATTTCCTGGCCTACTGAAGTTTTCTATCCAGAGGACAGAAGTGGGAGAATGAGGATCTGAATTGATTAGAATTATTTCTATAGATACTTTTTGTACTCGGAATCTCTTTATAGAAGTCTTTTATGTTTTTAAGTTCCAAGTTTTAGAGAATATTAACTATGCTGACTCGTGGATGGGTTGAGAAATTGAAATGGACTACTGTATCATCAGAGCTAGATTCAAAGCCATGTTGCAACCAAGTCTGAAGGTTCTATTGGTATATGCCCAGAGAAACAGGGCATTAAAATTCTTTTAATTATATTACCAAAAAAGTTAATTATGTCTTGAACATTTGACTTTCTTTCAAAGTGAGATAGTTACAGGCTTAATCCTGCAAGCAAAATGAAAGTGCTCTGACTTAAAGAGGAGAATACTAGAGTATAAGGTGAAACCAAGGCTCTGGACTACACACTTGTTGTTTTTAACTTGAGTTTTTAAGAGATCCCTGGAAAGAATTGAGTTATGGGACAAATGAGGGATGGAATCAAGCAAGACAGGGCATGTCATTCTGCTTTGGGAATTAGAAAATAACTCTAATGCATCTATTTTTCTCTTATTTCTTTCTACAGACAATACTTGTAAGAAATGGCTAAGTCAAATCATTCTTCAGTGACTGAGTTCATCCTTGAAGGGTTAACAAAACGACCAGAGCTTCAACTGCCACTCTTCATCCTGTTCCTTGGAATATATGTGGTCACAGTGGTGGGAAACCTGGGCATGATCCTCTTAATCACTATCAGTTCTCAACTTCACTCTCCAATGTATTATTTTCTCAGTAATTTGTCATTCATTGACCTCTGCTACTCTTCTGTCATTACTCCAAAGATGCTAGTGAACTTTGTGTCAGAGAAAAACATTATCTCCTTTCTTGAGTGCATGACTCAGCTTTATTTCTTCCTAATATTTGTAATAGCAGACGGCTACCTTCTGACCGCCATGGCATATGACCGTTATGTTGCTATCTGTAGCCCACTGTTTTATAATATTATCATGCGCCATAGGGTCTGTTCCATAATGATGGTGGTGGTATATTCATTGGGTTTATTTGGGGCCACAGCCCATACTACCTGCATGTCAGTGTTGTCCTTCTGTGGGTGTCATATTATCAGTCATTATTTTTGTGATATTCTACACTTGTTGACTCTCTCTTGCTCCAGCACTCACATCAATGAGATACTGTTGTTTATTATTGGAGGTGTTAATACCTTAGCACCTACACTGGCTGTATTCATCTCTTATGCATTCATTCTTTCTAGTATCCTTTGTATTCATTCCACTGAGGGAAGGTCCAAAGCCTTTGGTACTTGTAGTTCTCATCTCATGGCTGTGGGTATCTTTTTTGGGTCTATAACATTCATGTATGTTAAGCCACGTTCTAGTAACACCATGGAACAAGAGAAGATATCCTCAGTGTTCTATACCACAGTGATCCCCATGCTGAATCCCCTGATATATAGCCTGAGGAACAAGGATGTGAAGAATGCACTGAGGAAGGTGACTGGGAGAAAGTAGTCATCTCCACAAAGGGGATTCTCATAAGGAGCAAAAGAAAAGGAACAAGACGAAAAGTTGCAATGGGCTCTGTGTAATTTCTTTCTCTTTTTCAGAGATAAAATTCATCATTATTTATAAAATGTATATTTTTTTACTTGAGAATAATTGAGATATTTTTGGAGATTATCAAACAATAAAATTTTCTGATAGTCATATAATCTTTAGAAATTTTACATGTATTAGAGGAATAGGAATTAACAGGAGAGGGAAGATAAGAAATGTCAAAGTTAAGATAAGAGATGTCAAAGATAGCCTAGTCTTATCAACAACTTACATACGTTCAGTAAAGATCAATAATAACTTTCCTGAAGTCCCACAATGCCTCTTTTTGGAGGCTATCACTTAGGCTATGACTATCCAGCACAAAGTGTATTGGGAGTGTGGCTCCAATTTGGGGAGTTGAATTTATTTATTTTTTATTTTGTATTAAATTAATCATTTTAATGATGCCAATGATGTTCCTTTTCTCCCTCGATTCTATACCTCTTTTCTAATTTCTGTATGAGTCCCAGTTTTTGGTCACCATTGTCGTTCCTATATCCATCATTTCCCTTTGGTGCAGAGATTCAGCCTTCTCAAAGAACAGAAACACAATCTCATTGGTGGTTCCTTGCAGTGGGACATCATTCCAGACATCATTGCGTAAGCTCCTGATCACTCTACTATTAGGTATAGAATTAGAGAGCTCTATAGAGGTATGTGCATGAGGTAGCTGGGAATCTATCTGTATGATTTAGCAGTTTTGGTTTTTATCCATGACTTGAATGAGAATATCAAATAATTTTTTATCAGACTTGCAGATGATGTGAAGTTGCAAGAACAGTTAATTTAATGGATGACAGAATCATGATTCACAAAGACCTCTAGAAGCTGGAGTAATGGACATATTTAATGAGATTAAAATGTGCATAAATAATATGAGTCTATACTTCTACAAAAATGAAGAGTGGGAGAGACACTGTTATTTGCAGAGAATGAAGGACTTTTGATGACAATAGAATCAATATAAGTAAATTGCATAACTCCTTAAAAAGTTAATTCTACCTCATCTGCATTAGCTACATTTTAGTATTTAGAAAGAGAAAAATTCTAGTCATCATTAGACAACTTCTATTTGAGTGTAATTTATTCAGTGGATGTAACTTTTCAAGGGCGTTAGCCCCTTGTATATTCTGAGGAGAGTGGCCATAATGAAGGGACTTGAAATCATACATCTATTCATTCTCTTGGTCATTCATTTAACAATTATTTTTGAAAGCACAGTACATGCCTGGCAGTGTTCCTCATACTGGTGATAAAAAGATGAGCAAAAGCCACGTAAAAAAGTCCTTGCTTTCATTAGATTTAGGTTGTAGTTTCAAAAAAAGACAATAACCAGGGAGACATATAATATAATGTCAAGTAACAAAATGCTTTATAAAGAAATAAAGCAAGATAAGATAGAAATTGATCACATATATGGGGGAGTTGATGGTTAGCTTACAAATAGAAGGGCTCAAGTTTAGTTGTGAACTTGTAGTAGTTTTTACCACAGGGCATAAGTAGGTTAAATGGAGAAACTAACAGAGAGGCGTAATTTTTATCAAATTAAGGAAGACTTTTTCTCACATTCACATTTCCAGACCATCACCATTTGTATGTGGGATGAGATCCCATACTGTCTCCAGGCTCAGTTTGCTAATTTCTTAACCTGCAGACAGCTTATACCTAGGGATGTGAAATGTGTAGGAAAATCTTTCTGGCAAGAAGATAACGAATATTTTGTCTTGGGCCCTAAATTAGTTTTCTGTGGCTGCTGTAACAAATTATTATAACAAATTTATTCTCTCACAGTTCTGGAGGTCAGACATACAAAAATAGTGCCAATGGACTAAAATCAAGGTGTTAGCAGAGTCTAGTTCCTTCTGGAGGCTCTGGGGGAGAATCTGCTCCTTGCTTCTTCTAGCTTCTGGTGGCATTCCTTCATTTGTGGCCACATCACTCCAATCTCTACTTCCATGGTCACATTGCTTCCTACTCTTCTGTGTGAAATATTCCTCTGCTCTCCTCTTATAAGTATATCTTTGCTTACATTTAGGGTCCACCAGGATAATCCAGGATACTCTCCCTGTCTCAAGATCCTTAATTTAGTCACATCTGAAAAGTGGTTTGTTTTTGTTTTTGTTTTTGTTTTTTGCCATGTAAGGTTGCATGCACAGTTTTCAGGGATTGGGAGGTAAATATCCTTTGGTAGATATTTTTCAGCCTACCACAGGCTCCCACGGAAACAAAGACTTATGAGATTATTTTAAATGTGTGTATTCTTTCTGGGATTCTTAGAGGACTGACTGAGGCAATAGCATAGAAAAAATTACTCTGAAACCATATTAGGCATGAAACCACAAATGGTACTGTAATCCTTTCAGGATACGTGTTACATGTTTGGAAAAATGTTATTCACTGAGTCCAAGTTATTATCAATGTCTGTCAACATATGAAAATGAAATATGTTTTAGTTTTATAGTATACACCCTGGAAGCTCTTTAGAAGCATTTGTATCTTCTTAATGACAAGCACCAGTACTGTAGCCAGTCACGATGATTTCACTTCTTTTTGCTCGTGGAACTATTTGATTCTTTGGGTTGGTTAAAAACAAAGTCTCTTACACTTTATCTGATCTTCTCTGTTTCATTCAAATTGTTTCTAAACTGGCAGGAATAGGTCCTGTATGTCATACTTAGCCAACAAATCTACCCACACCACTACCTACAAAAGAATAATTTTTCCCAGGAAGACATCTGCATGGGTGAGAAAAGAGAACATAAATGAATGGCAGAATATTAATTAGTCATACTTCCTGGGCTGGGGGTGAGTTGTGGAGTTTATCAGTCCCTTACTTCTTATAGTGCTTCTTAATTTGCAAAACTATTTTGTATTACATACTATCTCAGCTTATGTCTTCCCTGTGATGCAGATTGAGCTATTTTACAGATGAGAAAATTAAAGTTCAGTAACTTTAAAGTAACTAGAACACAGATAATGAGCCACGACTGGAGTTAGAGTCTCCTGAATGTCAACCCAGGGCTCTTCCTACCTCCTCATCATAAATAATTATTGGGATGAAATCAAAAGAATTTTCAACATGACTTCTGAATTAAAAACTAACTGGACTACGAGTGCCCTCCTCTTTTGGCATAGGTCTTCCGTATTATAAACATTATAGCAGTAATAAATTTGGATAATAATTTGAGCCTTGTTATTTTATAGACCAGAAACTGTCTCAGAGAATTTCAATGACTTCCTCAGAGTCACACAGATATTTTGATCAGAAGTACATTGTTTATTATATACGCCTAGTCCTATGTCACCACACAATAAGCATCTATAAATGGTATCACTACTTGTAATAGTTCAAATAGTAGTTGTTATAGTCAGTGCTATTTTTTTAATTATTCAAGTAGGTTTGGAACTAAAACACACTACTGAGCAAATGCAGCTCTGAATCAACTGTACTAATGTATTATTTATGCATAAACTTTGCTAGAGATCCTTGGATGTTTCAAATCGACTTCCCTAAGGAAGGCAGTCCACTGGGGAAACTCTGGTATTTCTAGCAGGCCTAGCACAGGAAAGCTGAGGTGGCCTTAAGTGCTACCTTTCCCTTTGACAGTGGCTCTAAGTCAGGAGAACACACTCCTCAATTATCCTAGAATGAGAAGCACTTTGGAAAGAGGTAATGATGAAAAATTGATTAAAGCTGCTCAAGCCATTAAATGGCATAAACTGCTGTCACAAGAAACAGTATAGGAGCAGAGGTAGAATAACCGCTGAACTTTGGTCATTAAAATTGGTTCATGGCAAATTTGTCACTGGGTCCCAGGAGACTTATGACCTGTTAAAGCTTTGAGGAAAGGTAAATAAGACTTCTGTCTATATCACCAAACTCTAAAGTTTTCAGGGTTTGGATTTCCTGGGACACTAAAATTCCAGGGGTGGGCCACCATAGAGTTGCCAAAATTTTAGTTTGCCAAGTAAAGACATTCAAATAAGCAAACACCAACTAATCAAGAAATATAACTGTCAGCACTATTTCATAAAATGAAAGGGTATTTTGAATCCCAACAATATTAAAAATAAAATAGAAATAATAACCTCAAAAACAGGAAAGCCTATACACCTATGCTCATAGAAGCATTACTCACAAGAGCCAAAAGTGGGAAGCAACCCAAGTTCCAGTGAAAGATAACTGGATAAGTAAAATGTAGTGTGTACATACCATAGAAAATTATTTAACCTTTAAAAAGAAGGAAATTCTGACACTTTCTAGAACATAGATGAATCTTGAAGACATTATGCTAAGTGACATAAGCCACACATAAAATGAGAAATAATGTATGATTTCATTTGTATGTGGTACCTAAAGTAGTCAAATTCATAGAGACAGAAAGTAGAAAGGTGGTTGCCAGTGGCTGAGGTGAAAGAGAATAGAAATTATTGTTTAATAAGTACAGAATTGCAGTTGAGGGATATGAAAAAGTTCTTGAGATGGATGGTGATGATGATTGCATAACAATATGAATGTACATAATGCCACAGAACTGTACACTTAAAAAGGATAAAATAGTAAATTTTATGTTATGTATATTTTACTACAATAAAAAAAGAAAAAGAAAGGACATTCTTTACATTGAATAAATACAGCTTTAGAAAAAAATTTATATTTCATCATTTTTCTCCACTTTTTTTGGTACTGACTGATGAAATCATAGTCAAGAACCAGCAACAGACTGCAGACTTACTTTTGGGATCTATTGATCTAATTTCTCTGTATTTCGGAATCCTCATTGGTAACATGAAAATATAAAATAAATAACTTATTTCAGCACATTTACTACTCTTGGGAAATATAGCAGTGGAGGAGTCCAGAGGATGATATGATTATTTTTGCCAAGGGTTATTAAATACTGAGCACTCTGGTGATCTCCATGCTCAATAGGTCTTGGGGGACCTGTCTGCACAGGGGAGTTAAGTATTTCTAATGATCTCTCTATGCTCAATAAGCTACATATAAAAGTTATGCATCTCATCAACCTCTTGCTTTTAAGATCGAGCAAGCTAAATGTTATGTTTTGCTTCAAGATCCAGAGAGTTTGTACTATTAGATGAATTTTGATGTTTTAATTTTAGCCAACCAAATAGTTTAATCATTGACATATAAACACACACATCAGGCAGTAGAAGAAGCTTTGTTTTTTCTTGGCTATAACAAGAATCTGTGACATGGGCAAAGTAAGCAATCCCTAAGAGCTTCGATCTCTGTGCAGGGGCAGGGTAAGTGTCCAGTTTCATTTATAGTCGTTGTAGTCTGTCTAATAGAAGGGCAGTTGACCGATAGCAACAATGCTGACTAACCACGTGCAATGTTTTGGCTTTACCCAGGAGCACTTGATCCGCTATTTTTTCCACTTAGTTGTGCCCTCCCTTTTCCTCTTCTATTAATCTTGCTTTGTCACTTCTTCATAACTTGGGTCACAACCTCCTGCGGAGTGATTCCCAGTCTAAGTTCACCCAGCTCTGGTGCAGAGAGTTTCACTGGGATTTCCATATAACTTTGAAACTTTTGCTTCCCTATAGTGCTTCCAGTTTACTTATTTATTAGTTTTCCTTATCTTCTTGCATACCAGCCTACAAAAACCAGTCTCTAAAAGATAAAGGTGCAAGGGCAGATACAATCTCAAGGAGAGTATTAATTATTGGACAGAATATTAGACATAAATTCCCTCTTCTCATCTATCGTGGAGGAATATTATCAGGCCAACAGAAGACAGATTAAGAGCCCATTCAGCCTGCCTAGCCCTGCTTTGTTTCCTCCTGGCCTCAGAAGCACTTGGCAAAGTTATGGCCTCTGGGATAAAGAATCTTCTTTGCCCCAGCTCTTCCAAAAAAGGCTCACTACTTCCAAACCCTTCTCAAAATTTCCAAATCCAGAGACACAAATATTTAAAAACAGAACTACTCTAAATGCTTAAAATAATTTTACGATTCATACAAAGAGGAGGGCTCTAAGATGAAAAAAAACACGTCTGTCTTTTCTTCATACTGAGGTAAAGTATTTCTGTTTTCCCATATTTTGTTCCTTTTTATATTCAATCATATAAGAAATACATTAAATTTTGATTAGCATTTTTAGATTCAATTCATTGAATTGAATTTTAGACTTAAATTCATTACTTTAGTTGATCACAATAACACTTTGACGTGGTATCGTGTTTCCACTTCACATATTAGAACACTGACGTTTGCATTAAATGAGTCACCCAGTGTTGCGAACTCCTCTGCCGTGAATCAGCCCTTGAAATAAGCTCCTTTGTTTCAAAGCTTTTCCATTGGTTTGCTGAGTAGGCTATCAGTTCTTTCTCCCCTATTAAGCTTACTTAACATTTTTATTATCAAATAAATATAAGAAGGACCGAGTTCACAAAGTTGAGCAGATTTCGTTCTAGCTGACTATTTCAAGCCATTAATGCACAAAAGTTCGCTATAGACTTCCAGGAAAGGTGTATGAAAATGCTTACTTGGAAATGGAAGGCCGTCTGTTTTGTTTTGTTCTTTATCTTCCCAAACATCATGAGCATTGTCTGAGAAACGCTGCCCTAATCTACGAGTACACAGTGCCTCAGTGCGCTCCTTTAAAGGTACTGTGGAAAATATCTTTTAAGTAATTTTGTGTGTGTTTAATATTCTATTAGATAAAAGGCTCTTCAAATGCCAAAAACATATCTCTTTTCTTCTCTATGTGTCCTTCAAGCCACTGTCAGTGTTAGGTAAAATTCAGAGATCAGGAAATTTGTGTTGCATCTCTGTTAGATCTATTTTAAACCACTTCACGATATGCAGTTTCAGCAGGTTGCTCACAGAGCAAGAGCTCCATGCTCCCATTGTTGTTGTAGATTTGTTCTTTCCTTGAAATGTTTTGAAATCTGAACCATTCTATAACATCTCATAATGCCCAAATTTCTTTGTAGCTTCCCAATCTCTTGGGGTTTTGTAATGAGTTAGAAGGGAAGAGATGCCAATAATAGATATTAATCCATCATTTAAGTGAAAGCAGAAGAGCTTAATGGAAAAGAAGGACTCTGGTACTAGACTCCCTAGGTTCAAATTCTGACACTAGTCTTAAGTTCTCTGTGTTTCAGTTTCTCCACCTATAAAATAGGGGTAAAAATAGTAGCTACTATTTCAAGGATTTTTGAAGATTTAAATGAGATAATATATGTAAGCCACTTAGAAATAATATGCAATCTATGAAGAAGAAGAATCACTATCTCTAGTCACCTTTTCTCTAGGTAGACTACCTCCTCTGGGTATTAAGAGGTGCCTTAACAAAATTAAAGCACGTATCCCTAGAAGGTTTTAGGAAGACGTCTACATTATTCCCCCTGGAGAAGTGGCATCAAAGCATTTCAAGAGTCATTTTCTGCCTTGTCTTCTAAACAAGTACAATCCTACCTTGCTGTTCAGTAATGACTAGTGAACATCTGCCTGAGCCCATTTTCAGCTCCTCTGGGAAATTTTCCACCAACAACCCTTTGACCCCAAGCCTGGGCTCTTTCTCTACTTTTCCTATTGGAATATTGGTATTCTTTGCCTCTCAACTGGCTTTGTCTAGCTTTCACTTTATCCAAACTCTACTCCTTTGTTGACATCCAAAGGAGAATTTATGATCCTTAAGTTGGGGAGGGAAGTCAATAGGGTAATATTTTTGAACAGATTTTTCATGAAGAACAATTGCATTTACTGAGTACTTACTATGTTCGAGGGACAATACTAGCAACATAATATTTCTTATTCAAGCTTTTGTATTTGATTTTCTTACTAGACCCCAAATGATTTAAGTCTATGCTATTGTCAGAGAAGTAAAGCTGTATGATGAGTTTGTGCACATAATCAGGCTCTAACCAATGTAGTACCTCATGTAAATCTCTTCCACATTTGCACATCCTCAAGCCACATGTGGAACTTCATTTTCTCTAAAAGGTTTCTCTAAATAAACATTTAGAAGATAAAAATTATTTAAAGAAATCTTTTTAATCCAGACTGAAAATCTAGAAGCTATAACTTAAAAAGCCAAATCTATTCAGCTATTTAAATATTTGAAAATCTTTATAGCAAAGATACTATAAATGAAATCAATACACAAACAATAGAGTTGAGAAACATTTCAGTGTAGAGGATAGACAGAAGGTTAACTTTTGTAATAGACCAAAAGTATCTATAAATTAAAAGAATGTGACAACACAACAGACAATTTAAGAGGAAATCAAAATGGCCAAAAACATATGAAAATGTGCTTACATTCATTAGAAGACAAAAAGGCAAATTTTGTAACAATGGCCTATCATGTAACACCCAACAAACTGGCAAAAACAGCTGATACATACTGCTAGTGGGGATGCAGGAAAAAGGGCACCTGTGTATTACTACCAAAAATATATGTATTACAGGTTTTTGGAAATCAAGGTTGAGCCACTTATATAAAGAAAAAATTTACAAACTCTTCGACCCATAAACATCTCTGGGAAGTTATTGTAAAATAAATTAAAAAACTAATATATGTATGTGTGTATTTTTTAATGACATTATATTTAATAGTAGCATTTTTTTTTTAAAGATTGGTACCTGCAGTAACATCTGTTGCCAAACTTTCTTTTTTTTCCTTCTCCCCAAAGCCCCCCAGTACATAGTTATATATCCTAGTTGTGAGTGCCTCTGGTTGTGCTATATGGGACGCAGCCTTAACATGACCTGATGAGCGGTGACATGTCCGCGCCCAGGATCCGAACAGGTGAAACCCAGGTACACCAAAGTGAAGCGTGCAAACTTAACCACTCAGCCACGGGGCTGGCCCGATAGTAACATTTTTTTTTTTTAAATCTAGAAAAAAGTTAATGCTTACCTGTAAGAAGATGTAAATATACCATGGTATATCTACATCACTGAATATTATGTCATTATATAAAACAATGTATTAGAGCTACACGTTTGCCTTGGAGGAATATTCTAAAGGTATTTACGCATGAGAACAGAAGATGTAAAAATAAATTATGTGTAATAATATTATCCTACTTTCTAAGCAAATGACAAAACTGTCTGTGTGCGTATAAAATTATATGAGCACATAGAAAGTTAACTGGAGGGCAGTTAATTAAAGTCTTTATGAATGGGAGGGCAAGAAAAAAGGAAAAGAAAAAAGTCTATCCTAAAACAGAAATAGTACACATTACATTTATTCACTTATATGTGGTTATGTACTTGTATTTGATATGTAATAATTTAAAAAGTCTAACATCTAAAATCAGAGAAAAATATATTAATTTAATTGGATCTTAACTCGATTAAAAGATGCTGGAGAGTGAAGTTGTGCAAAAAAAATTGCAATAGGTAATTTTCCTCACTACTTCCAGTAGGCCCATCATCTTTGAGAAATTATCATGAACGTAATACATTTCTCCAACACATATATGGAATGTCCACTATTATTTAGGCATTAAGGGCAGAAAGATGGATAGAACCAGTCCCTGTCTTTGAATAGCTTAAAGCCTAGTGTGAGGAATTTGAGAATAAAAGAGATAGCTGTCAGATACATACTGCATGTTAAAATGAAGGTATATATGAAATGTTATGGGGACACAGAGGCTGCCAGGGATTTCAAAAGGAGATGGTATTTAAGTTGAGATAAGAAAGATGAACGTTAACAGTGCAGATGATATACAGAGACAGGCAGAAGGGTCAGACTCTAAATGGTATATAAGCCTGAAAATATTGCAGTGTGTTTGTGATATGTAAACTTTCTTATGTGGATGGTGTGCAGTATGCTTGGGTGGATGCATGGGTTAGGGAAATAGAAGCTTAAAAATTAAGCTTGGGCTTCATTACTACAGGTCTTAAATGTTAGGTAAAAAATTTGAATTTTTTCACAAACGCAAGGAAAAACCATGGAATGTTTCTAAATGGGGGAATAGAATAACTGGAAGACTACCAAAATACACATCCATATAAAATAGCTCCATCTGGGAGCCAGTTCATGTTGCAAGAGGATGGACTAACCAGGTTTTACCACTTCTTTTGGGAAAAATACTGCATACTCTTATTTCCTCAGATCCAGAGGCCAGACCACCAAGGACAGTGAGAAGTTTCAAAGTTTATACCAATAGCAACATTCAACCAAGACATCCTCAGAAACAGCTCCTCCTTCCACAGTAAGAGTGGTTCAGTGGGGTTTCTGGTCTCATAAGTAAGGGGATAGTGGTTCAATGGTAGGGGTCAAGCCTGTTGGCATTTCTGGGAATGGTTGAGGAGACTCTTATTATGAACCTTACAGCTAGCAGGCACCTGGGCTACTAGAAATTGTCCTTTATCAGTAATTCCAGTAGTGAATCCTTCTGCTTCCCCCATACCTTCCTAGGTTAGTGGAGGGCCAGAGGGTGTTAGATAAATAATTCTGCTTCTGCAGCGCTGTTACACTTTTCTGTTAGAGACATTTTGGTTCATAGAATAATGATTACTTGCCTTACACTCAACCCCACGCCAACTACCATTCCAAATGGAAATAAGAGGCCATTGTCAGCACCCAGGCATCATTCTCTTCTTGTTTGCAGATGCTGTGGGAGATACCTGCAGGCTTTAGAGTGTGAGAAAATGGGGGAAATAGAAAGAGCAATTAGAATCTTCATGAATCTTTCTTTGCATTTAACGACCAGCAAAGGACTGTTTGTAATCATCACCATCAAAGTTTTGGTTTTGCTGTCAAATTCAAGTGGTAAATATTTCTAAGTCAGGCAAGGAGCACTTTTTTTGTTATTGAATTCTGGGACCAACTTGGAGGAGGCTCAGTGTGCTTTAGGGAGATAGGACCAGAGATAATGAGAGCTATGAGTCAGTCTCTCTGTTTCTGTTGACCTCCCTTATGGTGGTCCGGTTTTGTGGAAAGAGACTGAAGATCCATTTTAATATAATTCTTATTTTCCATTTCCCAGAAACTTCTAAAGAAGAATGGTCACAGGAAATCATTCCACAACAACCATGTTTGTCTTAGTGGGTTTAACACAGCAGCCAGAGCTCCAACTGCCTCTCTTCCTCCTTTTCCTAGGAATCTATGTGGTGACGGTGGTTGGGAATGTGGGCTTGATTCTCCTGATTGCAGTAAGCTCTCTGCTTCACACCCCCATGTACCACTTCCTCAGCAGTTTGTCCATCATAGACCTCTGCTATTCCTCTGTCATTACCCCCAAAATGCTGGTGAACTTCCTAGGGAAGAAGAATATGATCCTTTATTCTGAGTGCATGGCACAGCTCTTTTTTTTTGTAGTCTTTGTCGTGGCTGAGGGTTACCTCCTGACAGCAATGGCATATGATCGCTATGTTGCTGTCTGTAGTCCCCTGCTTTATAATGTGATCATGTCCTCTCAGGTCTGCTCACTGCTCATACTGGTTGCCTTCATCCTGGGCTTTCTCTCTGCCTTGACCCATACAAGTGCCATGATGAAACTGTCCTTCTGCAAATCCCACATCATCAGCCATTACTTCTGTGATGTCCTTCCTCTCCTCAATCTCTCCTGCTCTAATACACACCTCAATGAGCTTCTGCTTTTTATCATTGCAGGATTTAACACCTTGGTGCCCACTCTAGCTGTCTTCATTTCCTATGCCTTCATCTTCTACAGCATCCTTCACATCCAATCCTCAGAGGGTCGGTCCAAAGCTTTTGGAACTTGTAGCTCTCATCTCATGGCTGTAGGGATCTTCTTTGGGTCTATCACATTCAGGTATTTCAAGCCCCCTTCCAGTAACTCCCTGGAACAGGAGAAGGTATCCTCAGTGTTTTACAGCACGGTAATCCCCATGCTGAACCCTTTAATATACAGTCTGAGGAATAAGGATGTGAAGAAAGCATTGAGAAAGATTTTGGTGAGGAAATGAGTCTCACTTTTAAAAATTCACAGATTGGGGAAATGAATGGTTCCAATGAAAATACATTCTTGTTTATTTTTCCTGGTTATTTTGTCCTTATATACATAATATCTGGCCTTAAAAAATACTTCCCTATCTATAATTGATTCAATTTTCTCAATGGCATAAAAAGGCATTTAGCAAAGCAAGTATGAGTGTTCTAATTTTTTGATAGGAAAACTTAGGTTAGTTTATTTTTCTCTACTTATCGTGGTAGATGAATGAGAATTTATATTTTCTCCAACTTTATTCTTCTTTTCCTAATATCCTGTGTTTGTTTATTGGATACCTGCCACATAGGAGGTACTGAGTTGACCACTGATCTGAATGCTAAGAGATATGCAACTTGATTCCAGTTCTCCATCAGTTCTTGAGGAAAAGAGGAAAATACAAAGAGAAAAAATAGCAAACAAGAAGGAAAAACAGTTATAAAAGAAGACTGGCAATTGTAGTTAGTAGGTCTTACTCAAAATGTTTTCACTCTTCTTATCTTCTATTCAGCATATTCAAAATCTCTTCATTTTCCTTTGCTTAGTCACTCTCTCTTTGTTTTTTTTTTTAAACACAATGGTTCTGCAGTTGGGGACCTCTGAGCAGGCATTTTCAGAACTGTGTTCACAGTTGGGGCTCCTACTACCTTTGCAAAGAAGTTGGGGAAGCCTGCCTCCCAGGGAAGGTACAATCTGTACATTTGTGTCTGCTGTAGATTGGGTTCAGCAGATCTTGAACTGAGGCTGTGGTTGATATTTCTGCACACGTGGTCTTACAGTATAAGTACCATGTGTAGGGGAGGAAGGCATTTCCTCTACCCAATGTGGGTTCGTCTGGCCAGAGGGTGAATTAAATTCACGTGAGACAGAATGGCAGGAGAAAATTAAACAAAGCTTTATAACATGTATACATGGGAGGCTCAGGCAAGCTGAGCAACTCCCCAAAATGGCTGAAGTCCCCACTTAAATATCATATCCAGCTAAAGACAAAGGAGGATGTTGGGGGTGGGAGGAGTCCGTTACAGGAGGTTACCAGACAAGCACAATAAAGAAATGCAGATTTGAGTCCTTACCTTCCCCATTGATTAAGAGTTTCTAGAGATAAGGTCATCCCCCCTTCTTCCTGGCAGAGTGGGAGATATCTTTACAGATGGAGATTTCCTTTACAATGTAAATGTCTCTTACAAAGGGTAAGTAAATTCTACTTTTCAGTTGCTTTCCTGTCTGCAAAATCACCAGACTCAAATAATCATCATGCCAAAGAGACATATCTTGGGGTGGCCAATTCCAGGCCCCCACACACGCACTCTGTAGACAATGTATTTCCTGGGTTTTCACACATCCCAGGTCTCACGTAACATTTCTTGTGATTTTGTTAATTTATTTGTTGTTGTTTTGGGGGAGAGGTTGTAATGAAATATGCCTCTACTGTTTTGCATCCCTCAGCTTTTTTTCCTCTTCCTCCAAGAAATATTCTGTTGAATTTTTAGAATTTTAACTTTCATCTCAAGCTGTTTCTCTTCACTCACTGTTACATTTAAACCAGCCATGTTTAACCAGCCGTGTTTATTGAAATTAGGTACCTTTCTCCTTTTTTTTTTTGCCTTTGGCAATATAGTTTCTACAATGTTATTCTCCAGATTTCATCTTGGGAAATTATTCTAATTGAGAAATATGGAATCAGTAGGTCTGGGTCAGCCAAAGTCCCACTGTTCTAACAAAGCTTATCTATGTTTAGTACCCTCCTTTCAATAATTCCATCAAGAATATGTCTTTCCATGAGTTTCTTTAGCCAGGTCCTGGACTTTTATCATGGCCTTGCATACCAGTTCCTTAGAATGTCTTCTCTTTTCGATGCCTTGCTCCATCTATTTCTTTCAGATGTTTTCTCAGAGTCCAAGTAATGCCTGTATCTTCTCAAGGTTTCTCATTCTCTAAGATCTTTCAGTCTTTAAGGGGAACATGTGCTATTTATTCTTTTTCTGTGGCTTTAATGTTACAATGAATAGTTTCTGGGATCCAGGCTCCAGGCCTTCAAATTATCATTTTCAATCACATAGATTTGTAGTCTGTTCTCTTTTCATACTTTCTTGTTCTAGTTTAATTAACTTGTTTTACTTACTTTTGTCTTCCTTTTTCTCCTGCTCCTGTTATGATTATAAAACTGAAGCAGCTTTTGTAAGTCATTTGATTTCTGAAGCAGACATGATTCCTAGAAACAGTGCTTAGAGTCCAGATCTTTAAGTTTCTTTCTTAGTCTTTAGCTTTGCAATACTTTAACTGAGTCTTTCCCTTACTCAATATAATAAGATAGAATATTCTTTTTATGGTAAGCCACCCATTTTTATTGGTTCATTAATGAAATCTCCCACCCAGTTAAAGGGAAGTTCCAGATTAAAACTTGGAAATCTCAAGCCCAATCCAGGGACAAGTTGATCCCACTTAATGGGAGCTAACTCTTGAGACTGTGCACAAGTTACAAGAATTCAAGGTTAGGCTCTCCACAGTTTCCTGTCTGGTTCACAAAGGCAGTTTAAAGTGACTGTGGGGACCTGGAATTGGCCACCCCAAGGTATGTCTCTTTGGCATCAGGATTATTTGAGGTTGATTGCTTTTGATAAACTGGGACAGGGAAGAAGGCTCTGAGGAATGGAACTTGCCCTTTGTTAGGACACGTCTACATTTGTAAGGTAAATCTCTATCTGTAAAACGTGCCTCCCTCTCTGTACCAGGAAGAAGAAAGGAGATGACCTTCTCTCTAAAAACTCTTAATCAATACCAAAGGCAAGGACTTAAATCTGCATTTTATTGTGCTTCTCTGGTAACCTCCTGTAACTGACTTCCTTCCCCCTCCCAACTTTGGCATTTCTTAAGGATTAAGCATCTTTCCTTAGGCTAGGAACTGATTGCTGTGCTCACCTGTGACCGCCCAGCTCCAGACAATCGACTTGCCTCCTGCTACGCCCACTGAGACAGCAGACCATTACCTGCTGTGTCCATCAAGCACTGTGCCGACAGGGCAATCTTGTGACTATTGTGGGAGGGACATTTCAATCACATGTGAAACACCCTATTTGGGGGTATATAACCACTATGTGCACCCCACTTCTTCGGTGCCCTTTCTTCCTTCGGGAAGAAAGGCCCCGGGCCACGGTTTCTCATAAAGCTTTGTTTAATTTTCTCTTGCTATTCTGTCTCATGTGAATTTAATTCATTCTCCAGCCAGACAAACCCCCATTTGGGAAGAGGAAATGTCTTCCTCCCCTACATGACATAATAGAGTGACAGAGTTTAGAGCAGCCTAACTATCCTGCTGTGCTGATCTTGGAACTGAATATTTCTTAAAGACATGGCTGAAAAATAGAGTGGAAGCAACAAATGATTTTTCCATCCTTTATTGTCTAAAAGACCCTTGTATGAAAGATTCTCTTTTCCCTACAATCAAATCATTACCTCAGGAAAAGCTCCCTTTATATGTCCAAGTTTAAGCTGAAGCAAAGTTGCTCATGCAATTGCTGAGGCTGGCTCGACTTAACTAACCTATGTTTGCTGAGGACCATAGAATGCATGGCTTTGCAGAGGCTCACCTGGCTCCCATCTTTTGGGAGATAGCCTCTGATGAAGCATTCACTTTTGCTTGAGAGCCAGAACTAGCAGTATGACCTACGGAAAAATGAATCTGCACCCTCATAAAATTATTCACTCACCTGTATACTGCATCTGTGGAGATTAAAATTCCACATTGTCAGAAGTTTAGACTCATAGCCACCTGTAGAAGTCTCATTAGTTAAAAGTTATGCATAAATATAAACTACAAAAATATTTCAAGATTTGTCACTTAATGCCACTGAGGTCAAAATCCCCTCTCCTCACCAAAAGCCGAAAACTATTGAGTGCACTTTTGCTCCAAAATCTACCTCTCTTTTTAATTTCTTCATAACCTGGTCCAATGCACAAGATATCCATTGTTTGAGGAAGCAAAATACAGAACCCTTATTGTGTTCTAATAGAGAAAGTAAATAATCTGTCAAGTAAAGACCAAAATATCTTTATTACACTTTTATTATTGGCAAAGGTATATTTTGGGGCAAGTGAACTTCTTAATGCCAAGCTCTAGAATTGGTTGAGCTTGACACTCTAATCACAGAAAGTGTCATGCCACACCATGCCATGGAGGAGACCAGAATGCCACTGAGGAAGAATCCCTTAGAATGGTAGAGCTCTTTGGGATGCTTTTGTGTATGGTCTGCAGGCAAAAAAAAAAAAAAAAAAAACTGTCCTATGGTGAGCATAAATATGTCCAGGCACTGTGCTGAATGCTTTGTGTACATCAATTCCTTTATCCTTACCACAACTCTGTGAGACAGATAGTGCTGATTCCCACTTACATTAGGAAACTGAGCACAAACAGTTAACCAAACTGACCAAGTTCTTACATCTCTTAGAGGGTAGAGATGGGTCCCACACAAAAAAGAGTAGCAATATCTTGTGAGTTGCTACTGTTTTCACTTAACACTCATTCATAAATAACAGTAATTTTAGATAATGTTACTTTTATATTGCTTTATTTTTTTATGTAATTTTATGCTTTCAATTAATTCTCAGAAAATCCCCGTGAGGTAGCAGTAATTAACCCCAGTTTCCAAAAAAAAAAACACACACACAAATTCAAAGAGTTAAAAAATTTTCTAGGGGCCAGCCAAGTGGTGTAGAGGTTAAGTTCGCATGCTCTCCTTCTGTGGCCCAGGTTTCACAGATTTAGATCCCAGATGTGGACCTATGCACTTCTCATCAAGCCATGCTGTGGCTGTGTCCCATGTACAAAAAAAATGGAGAAAGATTGGCTCAGATATTAGCTCAGGGATAATCTTCCTTACCAAAAAACCCAAAAAACAAAAAACCTTTCTACAACTAAAAAGTGAAAAGCAATGCATACTCAAATTTTCTGATTCTAAGTTTAGTGTTCTTTCCACTATGCCTTCACTGACTCAAAAAAACTTGATACAAAAAGCAATTGTCCCTGTGTGAGGGAAAAGTTACTCAGAGATTCCTTCTCCAGATTTGGAGAAGTCTTCCTGGTACCCCCCCAACCATTAACTGTCTTTACCTACTGTTTTCTGAATAGTTTATGGCACTAGATTGTAGTTATGGAGATGGAGACAAGTCTCTCAAGATCATATTATATTTGAGTCAATACATCCCACAACCACAAAGAAATTTCATTTTCTAAATGTGATCCCCAAGAGCATATCCCAGATTATGGAGTAACATAAAGGAAAATTTACGTTATAATTTCTTCACTCAGAAATTACACCCTGTGCCCTTATTTAACTCATACTTATGAATTCCAATCTTCAGTAAGCTTGCAAATTTTTCCCAGACATAGCTTGCCTGAAATGGTCTTACTTATAGAAGTAGATACTACCTCTTTAATTGAGAGTTGAAATTTTACTCTTGCAAGTCTATGTATTTACACTAGCACAAAACATATGCATAAAAATAAGTATTCACGTACTATTTTGTGTGTGTGTTAGAAGATGGTCAAAAAATCAAAGAGGAAATAGTCAAGCATGGCTCCTTGAACCCTGATACCTCTAAAGTTGATGAATTGAATGTAACTCAGGAAGGAAGGGTGATTTTTCATGATTCAGGATATACATATGGAAAAAGGCCCAACAGGAGTTTGGAAAGGAAGATCTAGGGTTGACTCTAGATATTGTGGCTAATGGTATAGATTTGTTATGTCATCTTCCTAAGGTCAGAGCTGAACCTCTGGAATGGCATGATGTTGCACTCATATCATAGTTCTTCTCCACTTGGTTTATACATGTAAAGCATTCCTGAATAACAAAAAGAAGATAGACAGATCTGGCTAGATCATCTTAAGAGATGTTATTTCATTGTGATTCCAACCCGTGTCATGGGAACAGTTGAATGTAGGGCCCCTTGCTTAATTCAGAAAAGGAAAGTTTTACAAATATTTAAGTATAAAACTTTATTAATGATTACAACGCCTATCTTCTATAAATGCCTTCCATTTTGCCATCATAACAACTCATTTCTAGTAACAGATATCTAACTTCATTAATAAATGAAGCTCCAGGGGCAACCATTGGTGTTTACCCTCTGAAAACCATCTTCTTCTCTCTTTTCATGATCCCAAATTTACCAACAATTCCAGCAATTTCCAACACATCAGTGCTCTGTAATAATTTGTCTTAGTGTGCTGATCTAATAGTGTAGCATATAAGTAGCAAATATTATATATTATATTGTTTTCATATGTCAATTAAGGAACAATTAGGTTATTTTTAAGAGACTACAGATCTATATTTTAGATCTATACAGAATACAGTTTGCATAGATCTTCTTTTATGCATTCTTCTAAACAATTTGAAGATCACAGAAGTTACATTATGTAAAAAGATTTAAGGATGAATGTGACTGACTTAACATACAAACCCATTCTTAGAATATGAAAACGCTGAAGGAAGAAGTTCAAAGCCTTCTGCCCATCAATGCACTTCAGGGCTTCCTGTCAGATTATTAAGTCTCCATCTGGTTTAGGTTAAATCTCTAGAGTTTCCTTCAGTTGTTTTGGATACCCTTGAGTTATCAAGTAACAAAAAAAGTTCAGGGATTAGTTTGTTTGCTTTCTTATTCTTAACTGACTTGATCAAATTTATGATGATTTATACACAATGAGAATAGGCAATAAACACTTCAAGCTCAGGTTCAGGAAACAAACTTTCATGAATAATTTGTACTGGTTAACTCCCTTCACATATTAACATGACCTTCAAAATTCCCTTCTAGTTCAATTCTCTCTCATCACCATAAATGACAGATTCTAAAAAAGCAATTGGGCTATTACCAAGTGAAGTAGAATGAGAGCATTTGTTGTTCTTCTTTATGGATCTTATCCAGTGATAGCGTCTTCCTCTTGTAACATTGACCGTTTCAGGGTTATGAACGCAATATCTTGGTAGTGCTAGGACTGGATCTCCCAGTATCTTGGTACCAAAAATATGGAATAGATTAATACTTGTTTTCTGGAATATACTGTAGCCACACATTAAAAACAAGACAAACTCCAGGATTACCTAAGTATCACCTAGCCTTAATAAAAAATGGATATTTTAAAAAGACCTAAAGCTGAACAGAATTCAGGATGTGTCACTAAATCTCTATAATGAATTATAGGAGATCAGAGGAATTTCATTTGTTGTAAAAGGTGCCAGTTAGGAAAACAAAATAGAGGAGATGAACACAAAGCAATATTCTCTGACTATACACCTTATCCTACAAATTGGCACTGCAGATACCTCATCCCAATTTCATTTTTATATCCCCTTTTAAAATTTTCAAAAACAGACATGGTTGAGAGAAGGATTAAAGACTCAACTGAGGGTTGGTTTGGAGGAGGAGGAGGCAGGCAAGGAGATGGAGAAGGTTTGAGCAGAGAAGTAAAGAGAAACTTGCATAAGGTTGTGCCAGGGAGTCTGAACAGGGGTAGAGCCTCTGCACGTCAATGAGCCTCTGGACGTCATTTTACCAACATTAGCATGGAACACAAAGTAAGTGGCTGCATAAATGGCAGATCAATACCTGGAGAATTTTGGTGATTGAAGGAAGCGATAATGATTGAAGGAAGTGATAATGATCATTTGATTCTGTGAACAGGTGATGTTGAGATTCTCATTGTTTTACTGATCATGAGTCCTGTGGTACTGTGGCTTATGTGTGTGAACATCAATCACATCCTGCTAACCATGAAATTTCCCACTCAGTAAAATAAAATATGTCTTAATCTGTTCCTCCAAGTTTTTCCAGGGGTGGTTGTGGGTCTATCATCTTCTCAGACTAGGAATCATTTTCTAAAGCAGGATCTCTGTTTCTCCTGAAGCTTACCTCTTTAGTTCTGTCAGTTTCTACCTTGTGTAGATTAGCATGCACAGGGACTTGTGCATTTAACTTGAGAAAATTAAAGACCTCTAGAGGTGTATCAGTCAGCATGGTAGTATAATTCTGACTGAGGAAAAAAATAGTAGTATAGTGGAAAGAATGAAAACAAGGAAACTGGAAATCTTATGATTTTGTCCCCTCTTCACCACATATTTGCTGCATGAGCGCAGAAAATGAAAGAGAAAGGGCATGGAGGTAAGTTGCAAGGCAGAGGAGACCTCTGAGCAAGACTGGTCTGTGCCCAAATGCAAAGTTCAGTGGATATGAAGTATGAATCAGTTCACCAGAGCAGAGCTGTCTGTATTTTGCTAGTGTAATGCACATGCAGTGCCTGGGCTGGCCAGGTACTCTCAGTGCAGACTAATATCACTTGTCATTAACACCTGGAATGGATGCCTATTGTTCACAGATTATTCTGTAGTTAAGACTCCTTAGCTTTACATGATGTCCTTTACTTTATGAAATTCTACTCTTTTGTCTAGTTTTCTTTCCACCAATCTCTACTCTATTACTGTTATGCCTGACCACGTCCAGTAGCTCACATCCTCTAATATTTCTTCTTACCTCTTTGCCTGATGTTCATGGATCCATTCCTTTCTTCTATTCCATGACTGATTTTGTTCATCATTAAAGGTCAGACTCCCATGTAACCTTTCCTGCAAAGCCTTCCTAGAGTCCCAAGGCAGAATTCATAACTCACTGCTCTGTGTTCTTATGGCATCTGTGTGAATACCACAGCTATAGTTTTAGGGTTGAATGGTTAAGAGAAATTTCATTACGTCAGACTGCCTGGGCTCTGATCCTGGTTTTGTCTTTTCCTAATTCTGTAATATTTAAGAAGATATTTAATGTCTCCATGCCTCGGTTTCCTCATATATACAATGAGATAATAAAAACCATATTGCTTAGTTATGAGAATTAAATGAGTTCATAAATACAGGTCCTACCATTAATGCCTGGCACATAGTAAGCCTCATGTAAGCATTTGCTGTTGTTATTACCATATTTCTTGATTTTATGTGTATCTAGCTCTTCATTGATTGGTGAACTACTTTGATCATGGGTTATTTTTCTTTACAAAATTAACAATGAGAATTATGCTTGAAATAAAGGAGGCAACCAGCAAAACCTGACTGATTTCAGCAAAGTGGCTTGTTCCATAAGTGACATGAGCATATTAGGCTGATCTTTGGCCAAATTGAAATCCAGAGCAAAATTTGCCTTTGGTGTCTTATTTTCTGCCTTCTTGGTACCCTTCCTCCCTATTGCTTGAACAAAGACTGCTTTTTCTTAGGCAATTATCTCATTTTGTTTATTTCTATGATAATTTGCATTTAAAATGTGATTTTAGAAGCTGTGAACTCACTAATTCATGAAGACAGAATTTAGACATGCATCTCTAAGGAGGGTTCTGAACTACCCAGTCTCTCCCTCTCTTTCGTGATTCATTATACTGGGAAGAACCAGAACAAGCACCAATGATGGAGTCACTCACGATAGATTAAGTTTCTGGGCCATGCTTCAAGTTTTGCATTGTCTGCTATGAGACATTAGGTCATGTCTTCCTCTTAGCAAGAATCAGTTAATATGAGTATACTGTAATAAAAGAAACTACTGAATGAAATAATAATTAGGTCTTATCATCATTTTTGTTGTTGAAGAGAACTAAAAATATTTGTAAAATAAAAAAGTTTGTCCTTTTTGAGAATTTTCAGACTAGAATTAGATATAGTGATGTATATGGGGGAATGAAAGGGCTATAAAGAGGAGGAAGAAATTTCCTAGGGTTTCTACACTTAACTGTTCTTTCAAATATATACATTTAAGTAAAAGAGCAAATATACATATATATCCATATACACATATGTAATTTATTTGTTCAGCATACACATATGTAATTTATTTGTTCAGCTTAAGATATATTTCAATTAGAATCATGGCAGTTGCTGTAGAAACCCTTTCTCCCTAACGTGAGAAGAAGAAGAAATAAAGCATGGTGAGCTACTTATGGATTTATCTCGTTTTAAATAACTAGAAGATTTTAAAGCATAAAGGAGTTTTTCTCTTCTGCTATTTTAAAGCTAATATCAGAAATGAACAGAAAGTTTTCATTGAGAGCCTATCAGAAGAAATTAGGAAATAAATGGAGGCTTTTGGCTTGAAAATAGCAAACACTTAATTGAAGTGTCCTTGACAAGAGATTTTCAATGTAATTAATATTGGAAAGAAATCTACACCTAATAACTTAATTTATATGCTTTTTCTGCATAAGATTGTGAACTAAAAAAGAGAAGATTTTCTGAATTACTGATTGAGTACAGATCACATATTGTGATAAATTGTATCTGGAAATTTTACAGTCTATTGTTTTCCTTAAGATAGATATGAAATTGATATTTGAGAGATCTTGAGCTTTATTGAGATATAATTGACATACAGTTATCTATTTATTTTAAAATATATAACTTGGTAAGTGTTATATATCTATCCAACTATCTATATAAATGTTTGCATATATAAGTAAATATACGTATATACACATATGTAAAACCATGATCATAATCAAGCTAATGAAGATATCCATTCTTTACAAACTTTTTCCCCTGCCCATTTATAATATCTCACTCCTTCCCTTAGCAAAACAATAATTTTCTTTCTGTCAATATAGATTGGTATGATTTTTCTACAATTTTATATGGATGGGATCATGTAGATGTGCTTTTAGGGGTATGGGGGTCTGGCTCTTTTTGCCTAGAAGTATTATTCTGAGATTCATCAATGTTACTGTGTGTACCAATTGTTCACTTCTTTTATTGATGACTAGCGTTCCACTGGAAAATAAACCACAAAATGTTTTCTACTGATGGACATTTCTGTCATTTCGGTATTTTGCTCTGGTAAATAAGGGAAATGTGAATATTTATGTACAAATATTTGTATAAACATATGTTTTTATTTCCCTTGGTTAAATACCTTGGTGTAGAATGGATGGATGATGTGGTAGATGTATGTTTAACTTTTTGAGAAACTGAAAAAATGTTTTTTTAAATTGACTGTATCATTTTAGATTCCCTCACACAGATTATGCCAGTTCTAGTCAATCCATATTCTTAGTCACACTTTCAACGTTACTTATTCTGATATATGTATAGTGGTATCTCTTCACTTTTTTTTTTTTTTTTTATCATCTATATATCTTCTGTAGTGAATTCAAATATCTTGTCCAATTGATGGGTTGTTTAGTTTCTGACTATTGAGTTTTGAATTTTTTTTACATATTATGGATACAAGATTTTTATCAGATATATGATTTGCAAATATGTTCTGTGACTTGTCTTTTATTTTCTCAATAAAGCCTTTGAAAGAGCAAAAATGTTTAATTTTAGTGAAATTTACATCAATTTATTTTTTTATGAATCATGCTTTTCAATTCATATGCAGAAAATTTTGCCTAACCCAAGGTAGTAAAGGTTTTCTTCTGAAGATTTATACTTTTTGATCTTATATTTAAGTCTATGATCCATTTTGAATTATGTTGTGTGTGTGGTGCAAAGTGTACATCAAAAAGATTTCCAGTCAATTGAACTCTATTTTATGAAAAGATATTGATTTCTTTTCTCCACTGAATCGCTTTGTATCTTTATTAAAAATCACTTGAGGACAGTGACATCATCATCATGAGATACTTCCTTGGTGTCTCCCATTCAACCTAGAGTGAGTGAAAAAAGATCCATAATTCAACAAAGGCTACATTGCCCAACACAACTTTCCATCCAAAAGCAGCAGAATACACATTCTTCTCAAGTGCACATGGAACACTCTCAAATATAGACCATATGTTGGGAAACAAAATAAGTCTCACTAAATTTAAGAAGGTTGAAATCATATCAACCTTGTTTTCTGATCACAATGATATGAAGTGAAATCAACTACAACAAGAAATCTGGAAATGTCACAAATATATGGAGACTAAACAACATGCAACTTAACAACAATTGGATGAATACAGAAATCAAAAAATACCTGTAGACAAATGAAAACAAAAACATGACATACCAAAATTTATGGGATGCAGCAAAAGCAGTACAAAGAGGCAAGTTTATAGCAATACATAGCAATATATGCCTACCTCAAGAAGAAGAAAAGTCTCAAATAAACAATCTAACCTCACATCTAAAGGAACTAGGCAGAAAGAACAAGTGAATCCCAAAGTCAAGAGAAGGAAGGAAATAATAAAAGTAATAGCAGAAATAAATGAAATAGAGACTAAAAAGGCAATAGAAAAGATCAATGAATTTAAGAGCTAGTGTTTTGAAAAGAAACAAAATTGACAAACTTTAGCTAGTCTCACCAAGAAAAATTGAGAAAGAGAAAAGTGTGAAATAAAGAAAATTCAAAATGAAAGAGGAGGAATTATAATAGACATCACAGAAATATAAAGAATTAATAAAAGAATATTATAAAAAGTTATATGCCCCAAAATTTGATGGCCTAGAAGAAATGGATAAATTCTTAGAATTATACAACCTTTCAAAACTGAATCAAGAAGGAATGGAGAATCCGAATAGATCAATCAATAGTAAGGAAATTGAAACAGAAATCAAACGTCTCCCAAAAAACAATAGTCGAAGACCAGATGGCTTCTCTGGTGAATTCTACCAAACATTCAGTGAAGATTTAATACCTGTCCTCTCAAACTCTTTCAAATAATCAAAGAGAAGGGGACACTTTTTAATTGATTTTATGAGGCCAACATTACCCTCATACAAACCAGAGAACGAAAACACAAAAAAGGAAAATTACAGGGCAATATTGTTGATGAACACAGATGCAAAAGTCCTCAACAAAATAAGAGTAAATCAAATACAATAATACATCAAAAGGATCATACACCATGATCAAGTGGGATTTATTCCAGGTGTGCATGAACAGTTCATCACAATAAATCAATCAACATGACACACCACACTAAAAAAAAAGGAAAAATGGAAATCATATGTACATATCAATAAATGAAGAGAAGCGTTTGACATGATTCGGCATCCATTCATGATTTGAAAACCTCAATAAAATGGGTATAGAAAGAAAGTACCTCAACATAATAAAGGCTATATATGACAACCCCACAGCTAGCATCATATTCAACAATGAAAACCTGAAAGTTATCCCTCTAAGAACAGGAACTAGACAAGGATGCCCACTTTCACCACTCTTATTCAACAAGTATTAGAATTCATATCCAGAGCAATTAGGCAAGATAAAAAAAATAAAAGGCATTTAAATTGGAAAGGAAAAAGCAAAACTGCCACTATTTGTGTATGACATGATTTTATGTATAGAAAACCCTAAAAATGCTATTATAAATAATAACTATAATAAAGTTACAGAGTACAAAATCAGCATGCAAAAATATGTTCCATTTCTATACACTAAAAATGAACTAGCAGAAAGAGAAATCAAGGAAATAATCCTATTTACAATCACAACAAAAAGAATAAAATACTTAAGAATAAATTTAATGGAAAAGGTAAAAGACCTGCACAGTGAAAACTATGACGTTGTTGAAAGGAATCAAAGATGATGCAAAGAAATGGAAAAATATTATGTGCTTATGGACTAGAAGAATCATCAATATTAAAATGTCCATATTACCTAAAGCAATTTATGCATCCAGGGCAATCCTTATCAAAATCCCAATGACATTTTTCATGGAATTAGAAGAAAGAATCCTAAAGTTTATATAGCACAACAAAAGACCCTAAAAAATAAAAGTCATCCAGAGAAAAAAAGAGCAAAGCTGGAGGTATCACAAACTTACTGATTTTAATGTATACTGTAAATCTATAGTAATCAAAATAGCATGGTATTGGCAGAAAAACAGATGTACAGATCAATGGAACAGAATTGAGAGCCCAAAAATAAATCCACACATTTATGGACAGGTAATTTTTGACAAAGGAGCAAGAACATATGTGGAGAAAGGAAAGCCTCTGCAATAAATATATGTTCAGAAACCTGGAGAGCCACATGCAAAAGAATAAAAGTTGACCATTATACCACTATCTTACACCATACACAAAAATTAACTCAAAGTGGATTAAAAACTTGAATTTCAGATCTGAAACCATGAAACTCCAAGAAGAAAACATAGGTAGTATGCTCTTTTACATTGGTCTCAGCAGTTATCTTTTTTCTTTTCGTTTGATGAGGAAGATTCACTCTGAGCTAACATCCACTGCCAATCTTCCTATTTTTGCTTGAGGGAAATTCACCCTGAGCTAACATCTGTGCCAGTCTTCCTCTACTTTGTATGTGGGATGCCTCCACAGCATGGCTGGTGAATGGAGTAGGTCCCCACCTGGGATCCAAACCCATGAACCAGGGTTGCCAAAGTCAAGCATGTGGGACTTCAACCACTCAGCCATGGGACCAGCCACCTCGAGTGCCATTTGTTTTGGTAAACTTTATGTTATTTTCTACATAGAAAATTGTGTCTTTTTTTTCCACTTTGAATGCCTCTTAGCTTGACTCAAGACAATTTCCAGGACCCCCAGTAAAATGTTGGATGGATATAGTGAAAATGGACGTGCTTCTTTTGTTCCTGATTTTTGGAGAAGATAATTCAGACTTTCATCATTAAGTATAAAACGTTAGCTGTTGGTCTTTCATAGAATGTGAATGAAAGCTTGGCTGAGTTTTGAACACAAAAGTACAAGACATGCAAAAGAAATAAAGAACTATGACCCATTCACACAAAAAAATGAAAAAAATCCGTAGAAATTTGCTTTAAGGACACCTAGATATTTGACTTACTATATTAAATATGTTCAAACGCTTAAAGGAAACTATGTATAAAGAAGTAAAACATAGTATGAGGACTGTGCCTCAACAAATACAGACTAGCAATAGAGAAACTATAGACGTGAATCAAATACGTTTTATGATATATATAATTCAAATCATCATGCTGTACACATTAAACATATACAGGGCTATCTGTCAATTATATCTCAATAAAAGTGGAAAAATAAATCACATAAATTCTAGAGTCGAAAAGTATACTAACTGAACTGAAAAATTTACTCAAGGAGCTAAAAACAAACTTCAGCAGGCAAGAGAAAGAAACAACAAATTTGAATATAGGGAATTTGGCATTATACAGTCTGAGGAACAGAATGAAAAGAAATTAAGAAAAAGGAACAGAGCCTCAGAGACATGTGGTACATCATCAGTTATACTGATGCATGCATAATGAGAGTCTTGGAAGGAGAGAAGAAAGGTGAGGGAGAAAAAAGAATATTTGAAGAAACAATGGCAGAAAACCTCCCAAATTTGATGAAAAACATGAATTTGCACATCCAAAGAAGCTCAAAAACATCAAGTAGGATATTTAAATAGATCCACACCTAGACACATCATGGACAAGCTGTTGAAAGCCAAAGATAAAAGAAAAATTTTGAAGCAGCTGTAATTCACATCTGAATGCTTTTTTCTGAAGGCTGCATTTCTTCTGAATGCTGAAGAAGACGTGAAGTTAACTGGGCCTCCATTACATTGCTAGTAAGAATGTGACATAGCACAATATTTTGCAAAACAGTTTCACAGCTACTTATAAAGTTATCATAGATCCATTACTCAGCAATTCCACTCTATGAGAAATTAAAACATATGTCTACTCAAAGATGTGTATGAATGTTCTTATTAGCTTTATTTATAAATCTCGTAACAGCCTAAATGTCTATAACACATAAACTGATAATCAAGTTGTAGTATGCGTATACAATGGATTATTACTCAGCAATTAAACAGAAGGTTGCATAACGCATAGTTATACTTATCTGAAATCTAGAAAAGGAAATACATTGTAACAGAAAGCAGGTTAGTGGTTGAAAGCTGCCAAATGTGGGGAGGGTGGCCAATTTCAAACGGACGTGAGAAAACTTGTAGTAGTGAAAACATTCTATACATTAATTGTGGCAGCATTTACAGGGGAGCAATTTTTAGGTTTTTGTATCTTACACAGGAAACTGTATGTAATCCCTGTATTACGTTTCTATTGCTCAGTTACAAATTATCACAAAATTATTGACTTAAGTCACACGTATCCCAAAGTTTCCATGGATGAGAAGTCCAGGCAGCCTAGTTGGGTACTCTCCTCGGGGTCTCATCAGGCTGAAATCAAGGTGTTGACCAGTGCTGTGGTCTCAACTGAGGCTTGGGATTCTCTTCCAAGATTGTTGGTTATTGACAGAATTCAGTTTCTTGGGGCCGGCCCAGGACTGAGTGGTTAAGTCCGCACGCTTCAGCAGCCTGGGGTTTCCCTGGTTTGGATCCTGGGTGCGGACATGGCACCGCTCATTAGGCCACGCTGAGGCATCCCACATACCACAACTGGAAGGACCCACAACTAAAATATACAACTATATCCTAGGGGGATTTGGGGAGAAAAAACAGAAAAGAAAGAGAAGATTGGCAACGGTTATTAGCTAAGGTGCCAATCTTTATAAAAAAAAAAAGAGTTAAGTTTCTTGAGGCTGAGGCCTTCAGCATTTACAGTCTGCCCGTCATTCCCTGTCATGTGACCCTCTATACATACAGAAACTTCCTTCTTCAAGGTTATAGGAGAGTATCTGCTGCTGCTTATACTGTCTCTGAACTCTAGTAACAGTTTTAAAAGGCTCACCTGGTTATGTCAGGTCCACCCATAAAAAGCTCCCTTTTGATTAACTGAAAGTCAGTTTAGCAGAAATGTAGGAAGGGCACAGGCTTTGGAGTCAGGCCTTGGTTAGACTGCCTGGTCACATTCTAACTATCTAATCTTGGGCATTTTGCTTAACTTCCCTGAACTCTCATTTCCCTAAACTTAAAAAAATGTTAAAATGTTCACCTTAAAGTGTTCTCTTGAACATTAAGTGAGAAAGCCTTTAAGGCATTTGTCTTGTGGTAGGTGTGAGGTAAATGTCAGTTACCTTCTCTCTGACCTCAGAAGGAAGGATCTTTAGTGATAAGAATTTCCAGCAGTACTCAAAGAGTTGGTCCTGTCTGTAATCAATGCATTTTATGAGGCTCATCCTAAGGTTCTCATTTTTAGATGTTTTCTAATGTCTCACAAAGGAGCCTGTTTTCTCTGGACTCACCAGCTTCAAAGGGAATATGTATTTTAGGGAATAACTGTGCCTGACCCTTACTATACATCAAAATATACAAATGGAACAGGACCTCACATCTTGAAAAGGTGGGACTCACACATAGACATCCCTTTCCTGTACTCCAAAATCACTCTGGCTGCACTGCACCTAAAGCGTCGATCAATGTATTATATCGTGTGTTTAAGCGTCTACATCTTCCCTAGGTTGTGAGAGCCACGAAGGCAAAATTTACTTATCATTTCTCTTTCTATTTCCACCTAGCATGCAGCCTGCCATACATATCATATTTATAGGATTGAACTGAACCATACGTCTTCCAGATATGCTAACCTGCAAAATCCCCACTTTATAATTCCCTGAATAGCATTTCCCAGAGCCTTAGAAATTTCAAGCATTGAACACATATTGCTTTTATCCTTTAAGAACTGACTGTTTAGGTGATCAAAAGGTACAAACTTCCAGTTATAAAATAAATAAGTCCAGGGGATGTATTGCACAGCTTGGTGACTATAGTTAATACTACTGTATTGATATTTGAAAGTTCCTAAGAGAATAGATCTTATAAGTTCTCATCACAAGAAAACAAAAATTTGTAACTATGTATGGGGAAGGACGTTAATTAGAATTATAATGGTGATCATTTCCCAATGTATACATATATTGAATCATTATGTTGTACACTTAAAACTAATATAATATGACAATTCTATTTCAATTATTTTAAAAAGAAAGATAAAAAGTTACAAACAACTACAAAAAAGAATGGAGTGTTTAAAACCAAAAAATGAATAAATAATATAAAGTCAATTTATTACGGGCCTTCATTAACCTGCGAGATCCCTTGACCTATGTCATATAACATAGCATGTTTGCATACTTCTGGGAGTGAAAGCCCATCGTATTCAAAGGTACTGGCCCCACTCAGAGATTTATATAGGATAATCTTAACTGGGATGTTGCATGGTGTTTTTTTAAGTTTTTATGTTTTAGAGCAGTTTTAGGTTCATAGCAAAACTGAGCAGAAAGTACAGAGAGTTCTTGTGCACGTCCTCTGCCCTCATCCCATATCACCTTCCCCACTGTCAACATCCCACACCAGAATGGTACATTTGTTACAGTCAATCAACTGAAGTTGACATGTTATCACCTGAAGTTCATAGTTCCCTTTAGGGTTCCCTCTTCACGTTGTTCATTATGTAGAATTTGACAAACGCATAATGGCATATACCCATCATTATAGCATCATGTTAAAAATCCTCTGTACTCCACCTATTCATCATCCCTCCTCTTAAACCCCTGGCAACCACTGATTTTTTAATTGTCTCCAAAGTTTTACCTTTTCCAGAATATCACATAGTTGAAATAAGACAGCATGTAATCTTTTCCGGTTGGTTTCTTCCAGTTAGTAATATGTATTAAAGGTTCTTCAGTGTCTTTTAGTGGCTCGGTAGCTCATTGCTTTTTAGTCTGAATACTATTTTATTGTGTGGATGTACAACAGTTTTGTTATCCATTCTCCTATTAAGATATCTTGGCTGCCTCAAAGTTTTGGCAATTATGAATAAAGATGCCACAAACATTTGTGTGCTGATTTTTGTGTGGACATAAGTTTTCAACACATTTGGGTGAATACCAAGGAGTGGAATTGCTGGATCACGTGGTAAGACTATGTTTAGTAATGTGAGAAACTACCAAACTGTCCTCCAAAGTGGCTGTATAATTATGCATTCTCAGAAGGAGTGAAGGAGAGCTCCTGTTGCTCCACATCCTCACCAGCATTTGGTATTGTAAGTTTTTCAATTTTAGTCGTTCAAATAGGTGTTTTGTGGTATCTCATTGTTGTTTTAATTTTCAAGTCCCTAATGACATAATGCCGAGCACCCTTTCCTATACTTATTTATCATCTGTATATCTTCTTTGGTGAGGTGCCTGTCCACAACTTGTGCCCATTTTTTAATGCAGTTGTTTGTCTTATTGTTGAATTCTTTATATATTTATATTTTCTTTATAGATTTTATTTATAGATTTTATATATATTTTATTTATGTATTTATACAAAGTGTTCTTTATATATTTTAGATAACATTGCTTTACCAAACATGTCTTCTGCAAAGATTTTCTCCCCTTCTGTGGTTTTTCTTCTCATTCTCTTGACAGTGTCAGTCACAGAGTAGAAGTTTTTAATTTTAATGAGCTCCATTTTATCAATTTTTTCTTTCATGGATCATGTCTTCTGAGTTATATATAAAAAGTCATCACCAAATCTAAGGTCACCTAGAATTTCTCCTTTGATATCTTCAAAGAGTTTTATAGTTTTTGTTTTACATTTAGGTCTATAATCCATTTTGAGTTAATTTTTGTGAAAGTTGTAAGGTCTGTGCCTACATTCTTTTTTTTAAACCCATACATGTCTACTTGTCCCAGCACCATTTGTTGAAAGACTATATTGTTTTCATCAAATGACCATTGTACTTTTGTCAAAGATCAATTGACCATATTTATGTGGGTCCATTTCTGGGCTTTCCATTCAGTTCCATTGATCTGTCTCTTCTTATGTCAATACCACACTGTCTTGACTACTTAACTTTATAGACAATCTTGAAGTTATATAGTGTCAGTCCTCCAACTTTGTTCTTCTCCTACAATATTGTGTTGTTTATTCTGCATTTTTTTGCCTCTCTATACAAATTTTAGAATCAGTTTGTCAATATCTAGAGGATATTGAGTTGATTTTATGGAATTTTTGAATTCCATTCATGTATTTGTGCATTTTATATTGTTGTAAATAAATAAATAAACAAAATCAGAACCTTAAAATGAGAATAGGGAGAGCAGTTCGCATTTTCAAACATATAAAGTTTACCGCAAAATTAATATCTATTTTTCTATTTAATAGACTTTAAAAATCTCTCTTTTATTTTATTGACTATATTTAAGAGATATTCAAATAAATATATTAAATTATGAGGGTGTTATTTTATTGGGGGAAGTATCTTTACTTTTTTCAACTAAAAAAAGGATAAGTGATATCGTATTTGAGTTTTATTTTAATTCCTATTGTGGGATTTGGTAAATAAATGCATTTACCTTCCGATGTACAGGAGAGGTGAACATATAACAAAGCTATCTTTTGGTGCTGGCCCAGTGGTGCAGTGGTTAAATTTGCACATTCCACTTCTCGGAGGCCCTGGGTTCACCAGTTTGGATCCCGGGTGCGGACATGGCACCGCTTGGCACGCCATGCTGTGGTAGGCGTCCCACATAAAAAAAAGAAAGTAGAGGAAGATGGGCACGGATGCTAGCTCAGGGCCAGGTGTCCTCAGCAAAAAGAGGAGGACTGGCAGTAGTTAGCTCAGGGCTAATCTTCCTCAAAAAGAAAAAATAAACAAAGCTATCTTTCTGTGAAATGAAAATCTTTTTCCTAGAGGCTATTTTATTTAGTCCAATATTACTATATTAGTTAACAAAATGTGTTAGGTATGTGATATTCAAACAGTCAACTTCAAAACTGAACCATTTTCAACACATTAATAGGATAATTTTATTCATTTTATAAATGTTTATTTTTAAATTAATTTAAATAACATACAAATTAAATTATTAATTCAAATTAATTGAATTAATTTTTAATAATTGACCTGTAAATTTAATACTAAAATATATTTAGTTTGTTATGAACATGAATTAAAAAGAGAGAGCGAGAGAGATTCAAGAACAGATAGAAGGCACATCCCACATCTTTATCTGAGGGTTTCTAGTTTTCCTCTGATCGTCCCTTCAAGTGGTGCCATTCCAATACTGTTGTTCCTTGTCGGCCTCTCTAAACTAACAATATATTTCTGCCTTATTATTCCTTTATCAGAGAATTTTCATACATAAATTATTGGGTTGATATTTTCTTTCTTATCTAGTCATTTCTATCCTATTTCAATTTTCCCTTTCATTCTGAAATATAGAGTAATGTCAACATACAAAAAATTATGTAGTACATATATAGCACATATATGTATATATTTAATATGTCTCTATACATACATATGTAAAATTATTTCATTATACTTGACAATAATTTCTGTACATGCCTTTATACTAATAAACAAATCCTTGCGATTTTTATAGTTTTACCACATATATGTGCCATTAAACTGTAGTTTTTTAAATAAGGTTTTGAACTTTTTAAGTTAATGTAACCATATGATACGTACTATTTTCTCAATCTTTCTTTAATAATTATATTTTGGAGATTCAACCATTTCACTATATGTAGATCCTTAATTTTATTGTGATATGATATTTCATCTTATGAAACTATAATCATTTTTTATTTTACTCTTGAAGAATTTTGAAGTGATTATAAACAATGCTGTTAAGAAACTTGTTTTGTCCTAGGTTTAATATCATGGAATAGAGTTACTATAGTATAACAGTGCTTATCTTCAATTTTGCTAGATATTTACAAACTGTTTTAAAAGCAGAAATTTGTACCGATCTGAAGATCCAGGAATCAGATCAGGAGCAGAGAACACAGGAGAGTGAGACAGGAATGAAAAAAATTCAATTTAAGATTATGTTATTGAGAGGCTGCTTATAGACAATGGAAGTTCAATTTTATGAACATTTGCTGAGGAATGCATACTGTGCCTCCTAGAATTATCACTGCGACTGTTAATTTTATGTGTCAACTTGATAGGGCTAAGGGATGCCCAGATAGCTAGTAAAACAGTATTTCTGGGTATGTTTGTGTGGATGTTTCTGGAAGATATTACCATTTGAATGGTAAACTGAGTAAAGATTGCCCTCATCAATTTAAGTGGGCATCAGTCTATGTTTGAAAGCCTAAACAGAACAAATAAGTGAAAGAAGGACAAATTCACTCTCTCTGCTTGAACTAGGACATCTATTTTCTCATACCCTTGAACATCAGAACTTTTGGTTCTTGGAACTTCAGACTTAGTCTGGGACTTACACAGTTGGCTTCACTGGATTTCAAGCCTCCAGGCTTGAGCTAGAACTACACTACTGCCTTTCCTGAATCTCCACTTGTAGAGAACAAATTTTGGGGCTTCTCAGCCTTTAAATCACATGAAATAATCCCTCATAATAAATCTCTTTCTCTATGTCTACATATATTATTGGCTCTGTTTCTCTGGAGATCCCTGATTAATATAGTCAGCTGAGGAACCAGAAGATGGAAAATTTATAGACAGGCTCCTGTCCCTACTGGATATGGGTTGTTCCCAATGGAAATAACTCTGCTGAAATTCTGTGTCAGCTCTAGCAGTGGTGGGTAGTGAAACAATTCTGTATGATACTGTAACTGTGACTACTTGGCACTATGCATTAACTGAAGCCAATGAACTTTGCAGCACAAAGCGTAAACATCAATGTATGCAAATTTAAAACCAAAACCACTTAGAAGGTCAAGGATCTCAGGATGGATGCAAAATGTGACAAAACCATCTAAATGTATTCCAAATAGATGAAACAATCTGACTGATGGAGGTGGAGAAAATGTATTAAGTTAATTAGCTTTGGAAACTAAAAGAAAAACAACTGAACATAAAGATTGTATTATAGTTGATCAAGTTGATTCCCATGTGAGTATTGAGTGGCAATGCTGCTATTGCTGCACATGCATACTGGAATTGAACAGTTAAGTAAATGGATGGGAGAAGATGGGAGCCAGATTTCTTACTTTTTCAGTTGCAATTTACAGGAGAAGAGGCTAGAATAATCCATGTGTTAAGGAAATAGATTTATAGACAGTAGGAACATGTTTAGCTTAATATAGATGGTTACATACAGAAATATTTATGGATATTAGCATCAACATAAATTAATACACGCATATGCATTTCCTTGCTCTGTCAGCTGAGAGGGACTGGAAAAAATGACACCAGGGTAGCAGCAAGCACATTTAGTACCAGATCTTGGTTTCTAATGCCATTCTCCAATAAAAGGAAGCAGGACTCCTTGGAGTAATAGCTGGTTCTGGGACTTGGTAGGACACACATATATGATGAGTCTGGGTTATTTCGTAGTGCTAGAAAATCAGAAAGTTATCATTAAAAAAACCAATTGATGGTTGATGCAGTTTGTCAAAGGGTCACAGGAATCAACTGAAAGAGCTCCAAATGACCAATACTAAAACAATTTGAGCAAAAAATTAAATAAAATAGCATTGAACTGTAACCCAAAATATAAAGTAAATATCCATGAGTCTATACTAATAATATAAATAAATGATTGGCTATATAAATAAATGAGGAAAGAGAAAAATCTCACAAAGAAGAACTCCAAATATTTCATGTAGGGATTGGAGTTTCAAAGATTCTTTCCCTGAACGAGTTGGAACATGAGTTCCCACTCTTTAACTGTGGGCCTCACATAGTGACCTCCTTCCAGAGTACACAAAAGACGGGAATAAAAGAGACTTTTCAGCACAGCAACCAGATATACACTACCACAATCAGGTGAAGAAGGTTAATATCAACAGTGATAAGTTATGTTGAATTTTGACAGTATCTATCCTTGGTATGATACAGTGAAATGACGCTTCCCCTCTGTGGTGTTCCTTGCAAAAACCCATTGCCAGCGTGTAACAATAAGAAAAACTAAGAGAAAATTCCCAATTAAGGGACCTTCTACAAAAATGAATAACTGGTACCCCTCAGAACTTTCAAGGTCATCAAAAGCAAGGAGAATCTGACAAACCATCACATCTAAGAGGAACCTAAGGAGACATGATGACTAAATGCAATTTGATGTCTTGGATGTGATCATGGAACAGAAAAGGGGCCTTAGGTAAAAACTAAGGGATAAATATGGGCTATGGTTAATAATAATGTATCAATAATGGTTCATTAATTGTAACTATTGTAGCATACTAATGTAAGATTTTAATAATAGAAGCAACTAGTTACATGGGTATTCTACTACCTTCATCATGTTTGATAAATTTAACACTTTTCTAAAAATAAAAGTAACTTAAAAATATAAAAAGAAAACCACGGTGCACACTTAAATGAAATGCCATCAATGAAAGCTGAGATTGAACTTGCACAGAATAAACAAATGTATATGAAGCTGAAATGAGGGGCCGTCAGAGGATGTGAGGGGTTTACCAGAGGTGTCTGGTACAATTATCAATCAATATTTCTTGAGTGCCTACTCTATGCCCTATTAGAGCTTAAGTCAATTCAGCAAAGGAAGATTAAAAGAATAAACATTCAGTTCATACAATTACCATAATAAGTGAATGCTAAAAAGATAAGAAAGCAGTATCTGAAAACTAGAGGAGAGAGATGATGTAGAAAGTAACTTAGTTGGTGTTTCAAAGATGAATTCTCTGAGGAAATGACATTTAGGTCTTTATATCCTCTAATGGTATATTTTTCTAAGTTGGATTTTGGCATATTTTACATTGTTTAATCCAAAGTACACTGGTAACACCAAATGAGCCTATAGTTTGGTTTCGCTTAGAAAAATCATTTAACTCAACCTCAGGAGAAAGAACTACATGGAGATTAGGATTTTGGTTGGCTCAGAATGATAGGATCTGTGATTGATGGAGATCTTGACCAGGCTTACTTCACATCAATGAGATTTATTTTATGATAATTTTCTGATTTTCTAGCACTACAGGATTAGAGTTCCCAGGGGAAAGCCCTTGAGTATTGTGACTTATTCTCTTATCTTCTCTCCAGATAAAAATTTGTATGAACAACAAGTTGGATAACTGGAATACAATTATATACTGCATAATGATCTTTTGGTCAATGATGGACTGCATATACAATGCTGGTCCTATAAGATTAGTACTATATACCTAAGTGTAGTAAGCTATTCCATGTAGGTTTGTGTAAGTACACTCCATGATGTTTGCACAATGATGAGATTGCCTAGAGATGCAGCAATTAGGATGTATCTCCAATTGCTCAGTGGTACATGATAGTACTATGAATAGACATATAGATAAAGCAGAGTGCATAAACTGGAAGTCAAGCAGAGAAACTTAACCACTTCCTCCAAAAGATCAAAAACGTAAAATTAAGAAAAACAACAACAAAGAATGAGCAGAATGTATCTGTTGGAAGTGGCAACCAAGGCTTTATATTTATGTATTTAATGCTCTCTCTTCTTTAGTCTAAATAGCAAAGAATGTCCTCTCTGCGAGCATAGGTGAAGTTATCTTCTAATCTAAATATGGTGGCCTGGATGGGGTTGTTTGGACCCTAGACATCACTCTGCTACATGATTTGCTACATTGACGTTTTAGATTTCAAATCTACTGAAAATCTCTGAGTCTCCAATGTTGCCAACTTGAATTCAAGAATAAATTAAACTTGCTTCAGAGACTTTTAGGTTGTTGATAGGGTTTAATGACTTAAGAAATCAAGTATTCACAAGTTGCCACACCTGCATTGGGACTTTCCACAGAAGGAACCCAGGACTATTATCTCTTAATCCTTGTATAGAAAACACAACAAGTTACCTTAAAGATCCTTAAAGAATTTTCCAAACTTACGCTTAATTGATTTGAACTAAAACCAAAAAAGCCATATATAACACTTGAAGAGGTTAATGGGTGAAGACTGTGTTGGATACATACTGGTTTTCATATAAATATTTTATAGGGGAAAAATAAATAACAAAGAAATTATCAAGGACCTGCTAGGTAGCAGGCAATATGGAGATATGGCAGTGAATCATATGTGTAAGGGTCTACCTTGTTGGAGATTAACAGTCCTATGTAGCTTTGGACAATAAACAGACTGCTACAAACTGGAATTACAGATCTCAAAGCAGGGGTATATTGTCTTGAGCACAATAACAACACATACGTGGGTCTGTAACACAGATATTAAAGTTCTGATTAAGTTTATTAAGTAAGAAATAGAGGAAATAACTCAGAAAAAGAAGGTGAGAGCCAGCCCTGATGGCCTAGTGGTTAAAGTTTGGCAAGCTCTGCTTCTGTGGCCGAGGTTCGGTTCCCAGGTGCAGAACACCACCACCTCTCTGTCGGTAGCCATGCTGTGGCAATAGCTCACATAAAATAACTAGAAGGACTAACAACTAGAATATGCAACAAAGCACTGGGGCTTTGGGGAGGAAAAATAAAAAAGAGGGTGAAGACATCTTTCCAGACTAGATATGTGCAAAAACTAAAGAGTACAGTCATCATATCACTATGATGTTTGTTGTTTTTGACTGCATAGAACAAAGGTGATTGCTGACCACTGGGAGAAGATATTTTTATTGATTGAGGGTTTTTATCAATCGTATGGGAAAAAAGGGTAAGTGGTAATGGTGATGGCATTAGCGGGTCTATGTATCTTTAGTATTTCCTTTAATTTGCATCTCAATGACACTTATGAAAGAAAAATCCAGAGAAATGACATCAAAAGGCCATGGGAATAGGCATTAACGTCAATACAATCCCACTAAGTGGGAATAAATGTTGACAGATGAGTTAAAATTAAACAATCGATTTATACAATATAATTACCAATGACTTAGACTAATAAATCACCCTCATATTATTTATAATTAAAAGAATATTCTTCTCTCTAGTATTTTCTTCAGGGCAGCATAAACATCTTTATTCCTTAGGCTGTAGATCACAGAATTTAGTAGAGGCACAAGAATAGTGTAAACACGGAGTATACTTTCCCTTGGTCTGTGGATCTGACAGATGATGGCTGCAGGTACGTGAATGCAGCAGATCCAAAGAAAACAGCAAATGTCGAGATGTGGGAGCTGGAGGTGCTAAAGGCTTTGGACCGTCCTAAGTGGACTGAATGCAGAGGATGCTGGCAATGATGAAGATGTAAGAGCTAAGAATGGTCAGGCTAGGGGCAAAGATATTAACTACATTAAATATTAGAATCAGTAATTGGTTGACATAAGTACCAGAGCAGGAGAGCTTTAAGAGGGGAAGAAGATCACAGAAATACTGGTTGATCACAACAAATTTACAGAAATAAACCCAACGTACAGGCTGTATGAGAAAATGTACAAACCACGCCTATAATATACACTCCCCAAATCAGGGAGAAACAGGCCTAAGGGGACATGACGGCATTGTAAATCAAGGCGCTATGGATGGCAACATATTGATCATATGCCATTGCAGCTGCCATGTAACAGTCTGAGACAGCAAAAACGGGGAAGAAATAGAGCTGAGTCATGCATTCAGGGTAGGAGATGATGTTCTTCTCTGTCACAAAGTTCATCAGCATTTGGGGGGGTGATGACAGAGGAATGGCAGAGATCAATGAAGGACAAGCTGCTGAGGAAACAGTACATGAGAGTGTGCAAGTGAAAATTGAGTCCTATCAGTGTGATCATGCCCACGTTCCCCACCACTGTGACCACATAGATTCCTAGGAAGAGGAAGAAAAGGAGTGGCTGGAGTTCTGCCTGTTGTGTTCACCCAGCGAGGATGAACTCAGTCACTGTGGAATGATTTCCTGCTGCCATTTTCCTCTAGGAGTTTCTGAAGGGGAGAAAGGAAAACATGGTTGTTGGAGGGACTTCATCATTCTTCTCTGTTTAGTGGCAGGTACCCCATGCAGATCACTCATAGTTTGGCATTCTCTTGGTTTATGTGATCATTTAACTCTGGGTCAATTTATGTAAGTAAAATTTATCTGCATATAATATTTATTAAGCCTCATTTTCAAATATAATAAATGTATTTCATATAAAAATAATTCGAATTATTGAAAAATTTCTGTGTCTATTTCTTATTTTGAATATTTCAATCGTCATCAAGGCAATATTTCTAAGTTGAGACTCAGAAATTTAAATATTTAGAGGAGCCAATGTCAGTGAGGAAAACTGGCTGAGTGACAACTTGCGGAGAGCAAACTCTGTCCAAAGGTAGTAAGTAGCCAGTAATAACCCACAATTAATTTCTAGCAGGGGTGAACAGAAACCTTATTTTCAGTCATTTCAATTTTTAAAATAATTACCAGGAAATGTGAATTTCTATACAAAAGTCTTCAGATATGTGAGCATTATTATTAAGATGAAACTACACTTACAGTGATCATTGTGCAAATCTACCAACTGGATTGAGCCACAGTTAGTGGGTTTGTGGTCTCTGGACCAAGTATGTCTGCTTTTGCTCGAGAAGAGTAGTATGCGTAGTAGTTAAATGGACAGGCATTAAAGTCAAATTGCCTGTGTTCAGATTCCGATCCCATCATTTACTAGCCAATACCTTGGGACAACTAAAACAACCTCTTTAGGTCTTAACTTGTAAATCTGTAAAAGAGAAATAACAATATTATCCACCTTGTAATATAGCTGGGGGAGACTTAATCAGAAAGTGAGTATAATCATTACTGTGGTGGTGGTGTTACATATGATAGTTTATCAATTGGAAAATAAGCTATATTTACTCACTTCAAATTACAGAAACAAAAAGAACATTGCAATCCTTTTTTCTTTTTCATCTTTTTTGCAAAGCAGAGGTAAGTAACGAGCAAACATAGAATCACGAATATGATTCCTTATTCTGTTAAATGGAAAACAGGTGATTGAAACATTGTATGCACCAAAGTAAAATTTTCAAATGGATTAGTGTTGAATTACAAAAATACAGGAAATATAGAAAATCTAAAATTTTCTATCTCACTTCTACACCAAAGTAAATCTGAAATAATAAATCTGAGCACAAAGGCAAAACTATAAGACATCTGGAAGAAAACACTGAAGAAAATCTTTGAGATCATGGAGTAGTTTAAGATTTTTTATAAAGGATGTCCAAGCACACACAAAAATAAGAACAAAAACAAAACAAGTAAACAAAAAACAAAAAAACCTAACCACAAAAATGGTTAAATTGTACATCATCAGAATTAAAAGCTGCTCTTCCAAGGATACCAATAAGAAAATGAAAAAGAAAGCTGAGGAAATACATATATCTGACAAAAAGCTTTTATCCAAAATATGTAAATAATCTTTACAATTTTTAATATAAATCAGGCTAGTTTAAAAAACGTAAAATACGTGAACATTTATTCACAAAACAAGATGCATGAATAGTCAATAAGTATATAAAAATATATTTAATGTCAGCAGTCATCAGGGAAATGAAAATTAAAATTATAATGAGACACCTCTACACACCTATACAGGAATTGGTAAAACAAACCAAAAAAAGCTTGGCAACACCAAGTATTGGTGAGGAGTAACCAGAATTGTACAAAGCTGGTGGGGGGTGTAAAATTGTTCAACTGCTTTAGAAAACAGCTTGGCAATTTCTTATAAATTTCAAGAGACATTTAATCCAACAATTAAATTAAATTAAAATTAAAAAAGACCTATTTAATCTAATAATTCTCTTCCTCAGCATTTATCCAAAAGAAGTGTAAATATTTGTATACAAAAAGGCTTGTAAAAAAGGAGCATGGCAGCTTTACTCATAACTACTCAGAAATGGAAACAAATCAAATGTTTGTTCATTGACTGATGAATAGATGAATGAGTTGCAGTGTACATGCATACATATATACATACATATATACAGGGAGAGAGAGAGACTGAACAAGAGAAGGAATGGAATGCTACTCTGTATTAAAAAGGGAATAAATCAGAAATACATGCAACAACACAAATCTCAAAAAGATTATATTTTTTGGAATAAATTGTACAAAATTCACCTTAAATTTGGAAGCATTCACCATGCTAGTAAACTAAACTGGTGGTTTTCTTTCTGTGCGGATTTTTAATAAGGGATTGGATTTATTTAATAGATATCACTGATTCAGGTTTTATATATTTTTTTCAGCTTTCTTAAGCTGAAATTTCAACACATTCATCCACTTTGAAAATTCTCAAATGTGTTGCATTAGATTTGCCATTATGATTTCCTTAGCATTTAAAAAAATATTTGTAGACTATGAAGAGATTTCTGCTTATTCATTTATGGTTCTTCGTTTTTTGTTTTGATTCCTCTTTCTAGAAAATTTTCAATTTTATTAATTTAAGTAGACTAACTTTTTGGCTAGGTTGATTTTATGAATTATATATTTATTTTCTGCTTAAATTATTTCTAATATCTTAATTTTTCCTTTACTCATTTCATTGGTATGACTTTCTATTCTTTTCCTAACTTCTTGAAATAGAAGTTTAAATCAATATCTTCAACTTTTATTTTTTTCTAAATGTAAGTATAAGGTATAAATTTCTCTCTAAGCCCCATGTTAGCTGCATCTCAAAACTTTTCATATATCAAATTTACAATATAATTCAGTTTAAAATATTTTATAATTTCAGTTTAATTTTTCATTGTCCCATGGATTATGTGAAGGTAAATTGTTAACTTTCCAGAAATTGGGCTTTTTTTTTCTTTTTTTTTAGCTACTCCTGTTTTTAAATATCTGTCTTAATTTCACTGTGGTCAATGAACATACTCTGAGTTATCTAAATTATTAAAAATTGCTAAAATTCTTCATAGTAAAGCATAAGGTCAGTTTTTATAAGTATTCCCAAAGCATCTTAAATTATGTTTTCTGTTTTTGAGGGTCCTGTGATGTATATATTTCAGTTATGTTCACTTTATTAATTATGTTGTTTAGATTTTCCATATGTCAAGTGATATTTTTTGTCTGTAGTTCTCATAGATATTTAGATAGGTATCTCAATGTCTCCCACTGAAGTTTCTGATTTGTCTATTTATCCCTTTAGTTGCTGAAATCTTAAACTGAACCCTTTATTATGATGTAATGGTCTCCTGAATATTTAGCAATGTGTCTTGTTAAAGACTTCTTTGTCTGATATTAATATATCATCAGGAGATTTATTTTTGGTTAGTGTTTGAGGAGCATGTATTTTCTATTCATTTGATATTTCTGTGTATTTTTGAAAGAAGTAACAAATGAAAGAATCATTTAAAAACAGCATAAACAACATGAAACAGCAACGAGTGAGCATCAAATACCTAGGAATAAATCTAACAAAATTTGTTCAATGCTTATACCCTGAAACTTTTAAATAATTCTGAAAGAAACTAGAGAAAACTTTAATAAGGGGAGGGATTTATCATATACATGGATTAAAAGACTTAATAGTGTAAAGATATTAAGTCACTCAAATATATGGATAGATTCAACATAATTCAATTCCTAAATATAACTAAGCAGATAATCAATACCTTAAGACACCAATAAAGTCCTGAAAGGATCATTTGACTACTTCTGGTCATCTCATAAGATCTATGGAAAATATTAGCTTAGCCTAATATCAGAGGAAAATCAAGATATTGATTACAAAAGATTATAAATATTGTACTCTAGAAACTCAAAGTGTATATTTTAATGCACTGGCTTTCATGCTCTATACCCTTCTCTCCTTTTATCTGTTTCTACTTAATGTACACATATTGGATCAGTAAATGCCTTCCTTTCTAGAATCCAAGTTGCCCAAGTCAGAGGGATTTCATGTCAAGGTCAATACTTCAGCTGCTCAAGGTGAACACCACACAGACACAGTTCATCATTATTTCAGGCAAACAGGTGGCACAGGCTCTCATAATAAACTTGTGGGTAAGACAGAGTTCTGTGGGCTGGTGGCTTTACAGTCAGATGTAGAACATATTTGAACACAAAGAGTACTAACCTAAGGATTTCTCAATATCATTGATCATTAGAATCATCTAGGGAGATTACAGCATTTACAAAAAATGATGAACATAAAATGTAAACATGATTATAATGAAAAAAGTTCCTGAATCACCCTCCCTGTGCTCTTAGTCCTGTTCCCAAGAGATAATGTAATCTCTGTAGAATAGCTCTGATAAAGTTTTTTCTATTCCTTCTGAAGGTTACCTCGGCAGTTCTAAATAATTTGTTCATATTGATATTTCTAGAATTATCAACTTTGAACATAAAATCAACTTTACAGATTACACGTGAAGTTACTTTAGTTAAAATTGTACCATCACTTCCTCTCTCAGTGTGATATCTGGTACTTGTATTCTATTTTATGAATTTTCTTAACAGCTTTTAGAACTTTAAAAATTTTCTCAAGAAGTCTATACTCAGCAACTTTCAAAATTCTCTCAACGCACCTGGAGAGATTTTGCTTGTTTGTTTAATATAGATTTCCGATCCCTATACAAGATACTGTGAATCAGGATCTCTGAGGGTGAAATTTAGAGATCTGAGCTTTCTAAAAATAAAAGAAAAAGAAAACAAACAAAACTAAGTAATTCTAGTGACTGTTTGGGTGTAATTGAATTGAGAAATTAAAGTCACTCTAGTGGTTCAAGAGGAGAGCTCCGGGACTTTCTCTATCAATCTCTCTCTCTCTCTCTTTCATTGAGCAAGCATTATTGAGAGACAACTACGTGCCAGACACTGAGCTGAGGTCTAGAGATATAAAAAGTAAAATGTCACATTCCCTGCTCTAATAGAACTCACAATTTAAGTTCTATTCTGTTACATTTTTTCCAATACTTTGTAAAGATTAAGATGTGAATGTTGTAATCATCTAATTTACAAATTAAGTAAAAGTGGGAAGAATAGCCAATACAATCAATAGTTACAGTGATTGTTAATAAAACCAACAGGTCTGTGTTAAGTAGAGAAATATTACTGTGAAGAGACTTGATTTTAAGAAGATGTAATAATCACTATAATAAGGCATAATATGGCAATAAAATCAGAGTGAATTCAGAGAAGCGCACGATTTTGAATAGTTTCCCCAACTGATCAAAGTTATGAAGCTAAATATATTTGAGTTTTTATTTATTTAAAAATATCTTTTCTATTTATATTTGTCATAAACTAATATCCGTAGGATCAATATGAGACTCTGAAAAATATCTTTGCTTGTGAAACAAATTATGGACCCCAATGAACTTAAGGGCAAAGTAAGCTTATAGGGATCCCTATCTATTACATTCAATTCTGGTAGTTAAAAATTGGATCTATATGACAGTGGCAGTATAAAGTCTAACCAGAGTCAGCTAAGTGTAATTGTAAATCATGTAATATCCAAGAATGAGAAATACCACTAAAGATCACAAATGCTGAAAGTTTTTCTTTTACTCTTTTACTTACTTGAGTTATAATAGTCATGGTAGGGAGTACACTTGGAAAGAGGACTTTGGAATTAAACTCTCTACAATTTTCCTTTTGTAAATTCAGCTTGAACTTAGAGATTGTCAATACCTCATGTAGGGTGTATGCTTTGTGGCCAGCAATACTCTCACTTGACTATAGCTTCTGCCCAAAAGAACTACAACCACCAAGATATTTAACCCTCCACTAAAGATAAACAAACCAGTTAAAACTTAACAGAGAAAATAATTAACTTCTAATCTTAGTTAAAAAATAATAATTCTTCACATACAAGATATCTGGTTTGAATGTAATCCCCATGAAAAGATAAAATAGGTATATTGCTTACTAACTCAATTAAGCCCCTAGAATAGTGGATGATGAAAAAAGCAATGAGAGATTCTGATTTCACCTACAAAAATACTGGAAAATGATGATCAATAATCCCCATAAGAACTAATGTTGGTGTTGGGTGTCCTAGGTACCCAGCATTCTGCTACATTTAATGCTGAGAGGGCAGGCACAGCTCTGGGTCTCAGATCTACTTTTGAAGCTGGTTTGAATCCCAGGTTGTAAGTTTTCAGTTTGTGTTTCCCCAGCTGCAGCATAGCAAACATACTCATCTTTCAAAGGCCCCAAAGCACTGCCCATTGCTGTGCTACGAAGGTTTGTCCTTGATTTAAATCTGCCAGGCACCAAATACAGTAGTCTCCTCTTATCAAGGGTTTCACTTTCTGTGGTTTCAGTCACTCACAGTCAACCATGGTCTGAAAATTTTAGATGGAAAATTCCAGAAATAAACAATTCATAAATTTTAAATTGCAAGCCATTCTGATAGCATGATGAAATCTCACACCTTTCTGCTCCATCCCATCCAGGATATGAATAATCCTTTTATGCAGTGCATCTACACTATATATCCTGCCTGCCCCCACCTGTAAGTCTCAGTAGCTATCTTGATTATCAGAGTGACTGTCTCAGTATTGCAGTGCTTGTGTTCAACTAACCTTTATTTTACTTAGTAACGGCGCTAAAGCACAGAAGTAGTGATGTTGACAATTCGGATTTACCAAAAAGAAGCCATAAAGGGCTTGCTTTAAGTGAAAAGGTGAAGAGTCTTAAGTAAAAAGGAAAGAAAAAAAATCATATGATGAGGTTGCTAAGATCTAAAATACCTTTTATTACAGTGTATCCTTACAATTGTTCTATTTTATTATATTATTGCTGATAATCTTTTACTGTGCCTAATTCGTATATTATACTTTATTATAGGTATGTGTGTATAGGAAAAAAATAGTATATATAGGAAACTATCCAGTTTTAGGTATCCACTGGTGGTCTTGTAACATAGCCCCACAGGCAAGGTGGGGCTATTGTAGTCAAATTCAGAATGTTCTAATGTTGTAAAGGTGGTGAGTTAATTATTTATAAAGGCAGTAGGAAGGATAAAAGACAAAAGTAGTAAAAATAACTATAACTACAAGAATTTTTTAGGAATATACAAGACAAAAAGCTATAAATTTTGACATAAAAACATAAAATGGGCATTAGGAGAAATATAGAGGATTAGAGTGAGTATAGCTTAAGTTGCTATCAACATAAAATAGACTGTTATAAATATGTGATGTTTTATGTAAGCCTTATGGTATCCACCAAGCAAAAAACTATAGTAGATACACAAAAGATAAAGAATCTAAGCATATCACTACAGAAAATCATCAAATCACAAAGGAAGAGAGCAAGAGAAAAAGAAAGGAGCAGAGGAACTACAAAACAGGTAGAAAATAATTAACAAAGTGACAATAAGTGAATATCTATTAGTAATTACTTTAATGTAAATGAACAAAATTCTCCAATTAAAAGACAGTCAATGGCTGAATTGATAAAGAAAAAACAGTACTCATCTATATGCTGCCTACAGGAGACTCCCTTCAGGTGTAAGGGCACACACAGACTGAAAGTGAAGGGATAGAAAAATATATTCTATCCAAATGGAAATCAAGAGAATGCTTGGGTAGCTATATTTATGTCAGATAAAATAGACTGTAAGACAACAGTTGAATAAAAAATAAAGAATGTCATTACATAATGATAAAGGAGTCAGTGCAACAAGAGGATATAGCAGCTAACATCACACTCCTTGGTAAAATGCCCAAAGCTTTTTTTCTGAGATCAGGAATAAGACAAGGATGCTGACTTTTGCCACTTTTATTCAACATAGTATTGGAAGTCTTGCCACAGCAATTAGGCAAGAAAAAGAAATCAAGAACATCCAAATTAGAACAGAAGATATAAAACTGTCACTATTTGTAGATGACATGATATTATATGTAGAAAATCCTAGAGACTCCCCCCAAAATTGTTAGAATTAGTCAACAAATTCAGTAGGGTGACAGCATACAAACTCAATATACAAAAGTCTGTTGTGCTTCTATATACTAATAGGAAACTACCACAGAGAGAATTTAAGAAAACAATTCCATTTACAATGGCAACAAAAATGTAAAACACCTTGGAATAAATTTAACAAAGGAGGTGAAAGACCTATACAGGAGATCCACCTTATCCATGGTTTCACTTTCCAAGGTTTCAGTTACCTGTGGTCAACTGCAGTCTGAAAATAATAAATAGAAAATTCCAGAAATCAATATTTCATAAGTTTTAAATTGCACACCATCCTGAGTGGTGTGATGAAATCTTACACCATCCCACTCCGTTCCACCTGGACTGTCACCCATCCCTTTGTCCAGCATTACCATGCTGTACATGCTACCGGCCTATTAGTCATTTAGTAGTCATCTCAGTTATCAAATCAACTGTCATGGTATTGCAGGGCTCATGTCTAAGTAACCGTAATTTTACTTAATAAAGCCCCCAAAGTGCAAGAGTGGTGATGCTGGCAATTCAGATGTGCCAAAGAGAAGTTATTGTTGTTAATCTCTTACTATACGTAATTTTAAATTAAATTTCATCATATACGTGTGTGATAAGAAAAAAACATAATATATATAGGGTTTGGTACTATCCAGAGTTTCAGGAATCCACTGAGTATCTTGGAATGCAACCCCCACAGATAAGGGGGCAGTACTGTACACTGAAAATTATAAGACATTAATGAAGGAAACTGAAAAAGACACAAAAATTTAGAAGAACTTTCCATGCTTTTGGATTGGAAGAACTAATATTGTTAAAATGACCATACTACCAGAGGAATCTACAGATTCAATGTCATCTCTACAAAAATTTCACTGGCATTTCTTGGAGGAATAGAACAAATAATCCTAACATTTTTATGGAACCACCAAAGATCCCCAATAGCCAGAGCAATCTTGAGAAAGAATAACAAAGCCCGAGGCATCATGTTTCCTGATTTCAGACTATATTCCAAAGCTATAGTAACCAAAACAGTATGGCATGGGCATAAGTACAAACACATAGATCAATGGAACAGAAGAGACAGCTCAGAAATAAACCCATGTATATATGGTTAATTAGTTAATTAAAAAGAAAGGAAAGAAGAATATCCAATGGAGAAAGGACAGTCTCTCCAATAAATGGTTTTGGGAAAATTGGACAGTGACGTGAATAAGAATGATACAGGACCACTATTTTACACCATACACAAAAACTAATTCAAAATGGATCAAAGAGTTAAACATAAGTCCTGAAACCACAAAACTCATAAAAAAAAACATAGGCAGTAATCTCCTTGACATTGGTCTTGGCGATGACTTTTTGGATTTGAAACCAAAGGCAAAGGCAACCTACTGAAAGGAAGAAAATATTTGCAAAGCATATATCCACTAGAGGATTACTATCCAAAATGTATAAAGAACACGTGCAACCCAATAGCAAAAAAAGCAATCTTCTTAAAGAATGGGCAATGGGACTGAACAGATATTTTTCCAAAGAAGACATAGAAAAAGGCCAAGTACATGAAAATATGCTCAACACAGGTAATCATCAGGGAAATGAAAATCAAAATCACGAGATATTACTTCACATCTATTAGAATGGGTGTTATCAAAAAGACAAGAAATAAGAAGTGTTGCTGAAGGTATGGGGAAAAGGCAACCCTTGCGCATTGTTGGAAAAAGAAACAAAGTTTCCCTTTATCTCCATTGGTTTTCCAAGTGTTTAAGATTGTCACATATATGTGATTTATTTCTGTTGTTAGATTATGGGTTGGAAATGAGGGTGTGACTGATATTGCTAGAGCTTCAGAGTTTCATGTTCAACCATTTAAAAATTAAAAATAGGCGGAAAATTTGAAGACATAGAATATTTTCTAAATTGTTTTCTATATGGGAAGAACATGCAACTGGAGAAAATAATTTTGTGTTATGTATTGTAGCTTGAATTATTTCCTCACCTTCAATATGTGTGAATATGATCTTATTTAGAAGTAGAATCTTCATTGATGTAATCAAGTTTAGATGAGATCAGTAGGGTAAGTCCTAATCCAATATGAATAGTATATTTATAAAAAGAGGGAAATTTAGACACAGAGACACACAGGAAGAATAGCTTATGAAGACAGAGGCAGAGATTGGAATAATGCGTCTACAACCCAAAGAATGCCAAGGATTGCTGACCATCACTAGAAGCAAGGAGAAAAGTATGGAACAGATTGTTTCCTAGAGCTCTCAGAAGGAATCAACAATGCTGACACCTTGATTTCCGACTTCTAGCTTCCAGAACTGAGACAATACATTTTGGTTGTTTAAAGCCATCCAGTTTGTGGTATTTTGCTATGACAGTCTTGGGAAACTAATGTAATGTGTAGATTTTATTTTTATTGAGTCCTACTAACTATATTTAAATATTACAACAAATACATAAAGCAGTAATGATTGGATTATTTTAATTTATGGGCTGAAAGAAAGCGTCTGATAGATAATACTATAAACTCATGCAGAGTTCCTACCAAGCCTAATAAGGAGAGATGATGATTTTTTTTCCTTCTAAAAATAAAGAAGATGTTGAGGAACAATGGAAATATATGTTACAGAGAGTATTTTAGTTCTAGATAAAACAAAATTACTTTGGTAATCAAAATTATATTTGTTTTTATTCAAAATGTTAAATGATATGTCATTTAGAGACAATATTGCAATACATTTATTTAACAGAACTGACTTTGAAAAGCTTTAAATCATCGTTAGATGTGGGACTCTAGATTCCTTACTTTGAAGTAGTATTTACTGATTTTGGTCAAAGTGGGATCAAGGAAAAGCCAATATTGGAGTGTAATACTGAGGTGCTGTTATGGGCAAGGGGGCTCAATTAGCTAGTCTCTCATGAGGAGTGTGTATAACGTTTTTCCAAAACGGCTGCTTGAGTAACAGGAAGATGTAGCATTTGTACAGTCACCAATACCATTAGATATGGCTTAGTCAATCACAAGCACCTTCTGCACTGACTTGTAAATAGGTCAAGTAGACACATGGAGTTGAGGAGAAGCTTGCAGAGTGAAACTAAAAGATCGTGTTGCAGATTTGAACTGAACTGCTCTTAATGCAAGCTGAGACTCAGTAACTAATGTGTCTGCTGCTGAAATGAGAGGTAGCCTGGCAGAATGTGACATGGGAAACCAGAAGTATCTGGTACAATCACGAATGAATATTTAAGTGTGTATGCTCTGCCTTACCAGAGCTTATAGTCCACTGAAGAGAGAGAAACAAAAAGAGTAAGAATTCGAAGTATCATACAATTATACCAGTACTACAGGCTAAGAAAAACAGCTTGTTTCTCTGAGAGAGAATAGAGGGATGTCATGAATACTTTTATGGAGTTTCATAGATGAGTTTTCTGAGGAAATAATTTTGAGGACTTATAACCTCTAGAGATGTATTTTTCTAAATCTGCTAAATTTTTCACTGATAATTCTAAGGTACATTGGTAATAGTAAATAAGCCAACAGGTTGGTTTAATTTAGAGAAATCATTTAACTCAGTTTAAAGTGGAAGAAATGTATTGACAGTAGAGTCTTCCTTGGCTCAGATTAATAGAGTCCATGATTGATTAATATCTTTCTCAGGCAAGCAGGACCAACCTACTTGCTATGCTCAGTTGGATATATGACTCAGTTTGAGAGTTCCTAGAGGGCAGTACTAGACAGCTATGGCCCATTCATCTACCTTCCCTCCAGCTGAAGACCTAGACAGACTACAGTTTGGGAAACCAGGAGTCTATAAACAACACCATAGATAAAGTAGGCTGCATAAAATATATCTGACCAAATAATTTAATCAGCTCTTTATAAAAATAAATAAAATATTTCCTCTGGCTGCAACAGTACAGCTTATTGTATTTAACTTTGTAGTGTTCTCTTTCTCTTTTTGTACCAATTTTTTTAAAAATAAGATTAGCCTTGAGCTAACATCTGCCACCAATCCTCCTCTTTTTGGTGAGGAAGATTAGCCCTGAGCTAATATTTGTGCCCATCTTCCTCTAATTTATATGTGGGACGCCTGTCACAGCGTGGCTTGACAAGCAGTGCGTGGGATCCGAAGAGGGAAAACCCCCGGCCACCAAAGCTGAACGTGTGAACTCAACCACTGTGCCATTGGGCCAGCCCCTCGTTTTATCAATTTTGTTGAAGTATATTTTACATATAATAAAATTCACTCAGTATCTACATAGTAAAGAATTTTCTCAAAGCCAGCTTTGGTGAAATTATTTTCTTCTCAGGGTATAGGAAATCATGGTGGTGTAGCTTGGGTTGTTTGGGTTCTAATTACCTCTCTACCATCAGACTTGCTATGCTGACCCATCAGATATCAAACATGCTTAACATTTTTTAACCCCCCTAGGCCGCGTGCCCTAAAAAAAGAAGATTCTATCGAAAAGTCCTTAGATGTTGACAGGATTTAATGACTTAAGAAATCAAGTATTCACAAGGTATTACACCTATACTGGGGTTCCATACAGAAGGACCTCGTGATTAATATTTTTAAACTTTTATACAGAAATAAGTCGAGATGTCACCAATCACCCTGCAGATGCTTGAAGAACTCACCCAACATAAACTTAAATGATATGAACAAAAGCATATGTAGCTAAGTGGAAAGATTAATGGATGAAGACACTATGAACTACATACAGTTTTCCTATAAATATTTTACAAGGAGAAATAGTTAACAAGAAAATTACCAAGGACCTACTAGGTGGCAGGAACTCTACTACATCCTGGAGATATAACAATGAAATATATGTACAGGGGCTACCTTCATGGAGATTACAGTCCAGTGTAGATTTGAACAAAAAGCAGACAAATAAGAACTAGAACAATAAATGACAAAGCAGGGCATATATTGGATTGAGCATGATCACAGCACATGGATGATCCTTAACTCAGATTTCAGGTTTGATTAAGATTCTGAAGAAAGAGATAGAAGAAACACACCAGACGAATAAAGTATATGGAGGGATAGGAGACGAAAAAGACTGTTCCAGGCCAGAGTTCTGCAAAACACTAGACATTGCAGTTATTATATTTCTGTGATTTATGCTGCCTCTTGATTGGATAGAAGGAAGGAGATAGGTAATCGCTATTGGAAGATGGGGTTTCATTAAGATTGAGAATTGTGTTTTTACCAATTGTGTGGAAGAAAAGAGGAGGAAGTGATGGTGATGGCATTACTGGATCCATGTATCCAAGTCACCCTCAGTATTTCTTCCAATCTCTGTCTAAATGTTATTTTTGAGAGAAAATTCCCGAGAGAATAAACATTAAAAATGTGATGTAAAGAAGAAAAAATGTCAATAGAATCCTCCCAAATGAGGAAAAATGCTGGCACATGGACTAAAATGAAACATATACACTCATACAAGGTAATAGTTGATATCTTAGATTTAATAAATTTTTCTCATATTATTTCTGGTCACTAAAATATTCTTCTCTCTAGCATTTTCTTCAGGGCAGTGTTAACATCTTTATTCCTCAGGCTGTAGATCACAGGGTTCAGCATGGGCACAACAATAGTATAAAACACGGAAGACACTTTTCCTTTGTCCATGGAGCTAACTGATGATGGCTGCAGGTACATGAATGCTAAAGAACCAAAAAAGACCACAACTGCCAACATGTGGGAGCTGCAAGTGCTGAAGGCTTTGGACTTTCCCTCAGTGGAGTGAATGCAGAGAATACTGGCAATGATGAAGATGTAGGAGCTAAGGATGATCAGGCTTGGGGTGAAGATGTTAAATGCACCAAAACATAGAATCAATAATTCGTTGACATAGGTACTAGAGCAGGAGAGCTTTAGGAGGGGAAGAAGGTCACAGAAATAATGGTTGATCACATCAAATCTGCAGAAATGAACCCTAAACATGCAGCTTGTATGAGCAAATGCACAAACCAGTCCTATAATATACACTCCTAAAATCAGGGAGAAACAACCCTGATGGGACATAATGACATTATAAAGCAAGGGGCGGCAAATGGCAACATAGCGGTCATATGCCATGGCAGCTAACATGTAACACTCTGAGACAGCAAAAATGAGGAAGAAATAGAGCTGAGTCATGCATTCAGGGTAGGAGATGATGTTCTTCTCTGTCACAAAGTTCACCAGCATTTTGGGGGTAATGACAGAGGACTGACAGAGATCAATGAAGGACAAGCTGCTGAGTAAGTAGTACATGGGGGTGCGCAGGTGAGAACTGAGCCCTATCAGTGTGATCATGCCCAGGTTCCCCACCACTGTGACCACATAGATTCCTACGAAGAGGACGAAGAGGGGCAGCTGGAGTTCTGGCTGTTTTGTTAGCCCAACGAGGACGAACTCAGTCACTGTGGATTGATTTCCTGCTGCCATTTTCCTCGGAGTTTCTGAAAGGGAGAGAGTTAGGTAGTTTTTTGAGACATTTCCTTGTTATTCTCCATTTGATAAAAAGTACCTCATATAGAAAATTAATCGTTTAGATATCCCCTTGGTTACTGTATAATAATTTTAACTCGATAAATTTATCAAAATAATAGTCATCTTAATAAAAAATTTTTACACTTTAATATCAAACGTATTAAATTATTTCATCTGAAAGTATTTCAGCCATATTGATGATCATTTTCTATTTTTTGAATGGCTGCTCCCTATTTGAATATTTCCATTAACTTTATGCCAATCTTGTCTAAAGTGAGGTTCATAGACTTAAAATCTTAGAGAAGCCATTGAAAATGAGAGATGCTGTCTAAGCAACAATGCGGAGAGAGTGAATCCTGTTCAAGCGTGGTATTCTTTTTTAACCAGCAGCTAATTTCTGCCAGGAAAAAAGCGGCCCATTATTGCTAGGTCTTTGGAATTGTTTTTACAAAAATTAGAAAATTTGAGTTTATACATAAAATCTTCGATTTTTAGCATTGTTATTGAAATAAAATGACAAAAAAAAATTTCACTCTGCAGATTTCCTAGGTGGCTTGACCCACTGTTAGCTAGTTTGTGGCCCCTGGACCAAACACTCTCCCTTCATTGGAGGGAAGAATTATGAGTAGTAGCTAAGTGAGTAGGCCTTAAAGTACAAGTGCCTGTGTTCATACGCTGACCCATCATCTCCTAGGTAAACTTGGACAAATAAAATAACCTCATTATCTAATTAGCAGATGTTAGTACTCTGAAAATAATAATAATTGCTGTTGTCTTTGTCACTTACAACTTACGCTATCATTTAGAAAATAAGGGATAATTGTACACTTCAAAATATAGACACAGAAATTATAACACTTAAATCTTTCCTTTTATCTATTTTATCTTTCATTGATTAAGAGGCTATGAAAAACAGTCATAAAATTAGGGAATATAGAATCATAAATGCAGTCTCCTTTTCTGTAAAGCAGTAAACTGACAATTTTATCATTGTATGCATCAAAGTAAAATTACAGATGAATTCCACTTGAACAATATTAAAAAAGTGAAACAGAAAATCTAAAATATTATACCTCACAGTTAAACAAAAGTAAACTTTAATTTAAAACACAAATATGACTTGTACAAAAGTGTGCATGGAAGTTTGTTACTGACAACCAAAAACTGGAAACAACTCAAATATTCAACCAAGGAATAGATAAATAGATTGTGCTATATGCAACAAGTATAATACCATTCATCAATAAAAAGGAATAAATCATAGATACATGCAACAACATGGATTAATCTTGAAAATATCCTGTTGAGTAAAAGAAGACATGCATCAACGAGTACACATTGTACCATTCCATCTATATAAAGTTCAAGAAAAGTAGAACTGATCTATAGTGATGGAGATGAGGTCAGTTGCTGGCAGAGGTGGGACATGGAAAAATGACTGGGAAAGGATAGGAGAGAAAATTTTTAGGATGATAGAAATTTGTCATCTCATTATTGAGATCTTGGTTTCACCAGTGTACAGTATACGAATTTGTCAAAAGTCATTTAGGTGATCTCTATTCTTAACATGGGTTTATTCAATCTTGATTTAATCTTGATAAAATTATCTCTAGGAATAATTTTGAAAAAGTGCTAATAAAATAAATTATATAATAAAATAAATTTATAATATGAATTTTAAAACAGAAAATCTAAGAATGAATCAGCAAAGATAAAGAAGATCTGAACAAGATTCAGAAATTGGAATCTCATGGCATGCAGCAACTAAATAACACATATTCTTTATAAGGGCACATAGAACTCTTACTGAATTGTTTATATGTCTATTCATAATGCTAGCTACAATACCTTTCCAGATGTTTTTACTGGTCTTCACACTTGAGAAAGTAATAACACCAATCTTACAGGTTTTCTCCTAAAATATAGAAAAACAGGCAACATCCAGTAGTAATAACAATATGAAATAATCTCTTAGAAAACTGAGGACATATAATAAGTTCTTAAAGCTGTTTAAAAAGCATATTGAGCAAAGAACAAACAATAAATGAAAGATGTAAAACTTTTCTCCATAATGTGAAGGAGACAAAGATGTGTGCTTGCTAGCTCCATCCCTATTCATTATTTACTGAAGATACTGCCAAATTCAATAAGGCAAGCAAAGGAAATACAATAATAAAGATTGAAAACAAGAAATAAAACTGTTATGTATAGGTGACATGACTAAGTAGGTGGAAAAATCAAAGTAATATAGATAAAAAGTTTTAGGAGTTAGTCAATAAATAAAAATTATAGATGCAAAGTTGAATATTTGAAAGCAAATTTTACAAGAACATATTTGTTATGTTTATGTTGAGAAACTCAAATATTGGCCTTGATGTAAAATTCCTCCTATGGAAACAGGTTGAATTCTATAAAGGAAGGCATTTTTTAATCCTCTACATGGATTTTAAATGGACACAGACAGAAGGAGAAAGGGGTGTAGCAATGGCAATTAAGTAGACATAGTCACTGAAGTGGGTTTGTAAATCCTTTTATCAAAGTATAAGATAAGATCACCGAACGTCAAAAACATTGAAGATATTTCTATCTGGCCTTTCCCTTATTTGAATTGTAAAGTGGATGGGAGAGTGTAGAATTAGAAAGTATCAGTTGGGACTCAAAATCTCTCTGTGAAATTTTCCTTTTCTTAGTTAAGCTTGGACGTGGAGATTGGCAATCCTACATTGTATAATGCAGTCTGTGGTCCAGAAAACCTCCCAAGTTATTAATAACCCAGGCCACAAGGGATGCCAACTACTAAACATATGAATGTGGATACTGAAAACATTTAAAGCAAACAAATTGAAATTTAAAAGGGCAAAGATTATATGCTTTTAATGTAGCTTTAAAAAATCAATCATTTACATACTGGATATAGCTTTTATCTGTAGTTCATGTTAAAAAAAAGGACTTAATTATTTATTAACTCAATACAATCCATAAAGTGAGTGACTGGTTAATAAACCAATTAATTCAGATTGCATTTATAGAAGTACAGTGTCAGAGTATGATCAGTAATAACCCCAATAAGACTGATAACATAGCTTCCCAACTCAAGTTCCAGGGAACTAGAATGCCATGAATGGATCATAAGGGTGCTGAGGTCTTGGTCTTCTTAGGCCTTGAGGAAGTGAGGTTGAGCCTGTGGCATCCATAGACTCCTAGCTGGTCCCTACTGGCCACAAGCAGTCTGCTCCACTAACCCTGTTATGTCACACAAATATTACCGTTTTCTTTGTGTGCCATGAGGTTGGGAAGCACTGTGCTACACTTAAATTACATCTCTAGTTTTGTGTTTAGCTATGGATAATCTTTATAACGAAATATATTGGCAAGATGGAAGGGAAATAAAAACTGTGAAGAACTTGGGAGATATTAGAAGGTAATGGGATAATTAGCAAATATCACCATATATCTGAAGGGAATCTAAAGGGAGACAGAGGGCCGGCCTGGCCGCGCAGCGGTTAAGTTTGCACGTTCCGCTTCTTGGCTGTGGTAGGCATCCCACATATAAAGTAGAGGAAGATGGGCACAATGTTAGCTCAGGACCAGGCTTCCTCAGCAAAAAGAGGAGGACTGGCAGTAGTTAGCTCAGGGCTAATCTTCCTCAAAAAGAAAAAATTAAAAAAAAAATAAAGGGAGACAGACATTTTATGTATGGTGTTTGACAGATTTTAGAACGTACCTTTTACTAGATATAAGCAAAAATATTCCAAAAATTTGATTTCTGAGAAACAGAATGAGCTTCTTATTTCTAATCATTGAATACACTCAACCATTAATCAGATCATGATCCAATTTCAGGGACACTGGATAGCGGATTTTCTTCGTTGCTTTTTAGGTAAAATATGAATATCCACACTACCTCTTGCCACTCTCCAGGCTTAGTTTCCATTTGGTCCCTTCAGTTTCAGAAAATTTCCTTTCAAATTTAGAAACTTTTCAGTTTCTGGAATATGTCACATTCTCTTAGCTATGTGCATTTTTATTTGCTCATCTTTTCACATGAAATGATAGTTTTACCAACCCATTTTGTCTCTGTTACGTGGTAAATAGGTTTTCTTTTCAAATCTCATTTAAAACTGATTTCATCATGGAAGCATTCTCTAATTCTTTGTGATTGATTGGACCTTCTTACTACATGCTCAGAAAACTGACATTTCTAAACAGCACATTTTCAGACTTGAGCTACAGTCTAAGCCAGATGATGGACCATACCAGACATCCTCCTTTGTACTCCAAGTAAATAGCACACATTTGGAACATCACAGGGAGTTTAAAAACATATTTTATGAATAAGTATATATTTAAATGAACGAATGGAGAGATTGAGGAATATTTGTCTGAATTTCCAAGGAGATTACTTCCAGACTTAATATCTTCAAATCACAAGTGTGAAATGAACACACTCACCATTCTTCTTCCTGGAAACCTCAATGCCAAATTTTCTTTGCATCTCGCTCTCTTTGGCACAGAGAATAGTGCTAATGTTGGTGTTGGGAGCCCGAGGTATCCCACATTCTGACACTGTTCGGGCTGAGAGGAGGCACAGCCTGGGTCTCAGAGCCACTGATGAAGCTGGTCTGCATCACAGGTCAGCATCTCCAATTATAAATTTTCAGTTTGTGTTTTTCCAGCTTCAGCAGCTCATCCTCACCTGTCACAGTCCCATGAGGAGTTCTGATTGCTGTGCTTTGAAGATTTGTCCTTGATTTACATATTCCAGGAACCAAATAACCTGGAGACAAATATTCTCCAAGGATTTCCATTTCTCAGGGAAAAAGTTCTTGAGAAAAGAAGCAATTGCGGTTATTTCCCAGTTGTCTAATTTTTTCCTTCAGGAGGAATTCTTTGTCAGTCTGTAACTTATCAGTTAGTGACAAAGATTTGTTCACAGGATCACTTGAGGATTTTTTTTTTATTGCAGATTCTAATCTAGCAGGTGTGAGTGGGATTTGAGATTCTGCATTTCTTACAAGCTCCTAGGCAAAGCTATTGGTTTACAGTTCACACTGTGAGTAGCAGGTTTTAGAGAACCAGGGCACATTCTGACAAGTTATCTTACCATTAGTAGGCCTAGAAATCTTAAAATAATGAATTAAATCATTTTTTCCTTTAAAAAATATGTTTATGTATGAATAGGCAATATACTTAGTTGATTCAAAAGTCAAATCTATATATAATGCATAATATTGATGTAATGTTTGCTTCTTTGAAGCCCTCAATAATAATTCTACTCATGAAACTGTATATTTAAAGACAATATTTTATTATCAAGCACCAATGTTCCATATTCCTTCTTCTTTCTTATGCATTTTGACTTTTTTCCCCCAAAGCTGGAATAATTGGAGGCAGTCTTAGATTGCAATATGATTCAAGGTAGATTGGGCAGTCACATCAGGGGAGCTCCTATAAAATATCATTAAGTGTATTAGATTCATTTTTTTTGAGGAAGATTAGCCTAGAGCTAACATCTGCTGCCAATCCTCCTCTTTTTGCTGAAGAAGACTGACCCTGAGCTAACATCTGTGCTCATCCTCCTCTGCTTTATATGTGGGATACCTACCACAGAATGGCTTGCCAAGTGGTGCCATGTCCACACCCAGGGTCTGAACTGGGGAAGCCTGGGCCGCCGAAGCAAAATGTGTGAACTTAACTGCTGCGCCATGGGGCTGGCCCCTGAATTATTTTTAAAGGAGTTTAGAGTTGGGTTATGTTAATGTTTCTCAATAATGCCTGCATATTTAACATCACCAAGGGAGTTACTTTAAATCTCAATATCCAGTCTGTACCTTTTATCAATTAAATCAAAATCTTAGGATCTGGGGTCAGATATCAACATTTTTTAAAATAACTTCTCAAACTTTAATGTGCATAGGAATAAACTGGCAGTCTTTTTCAAATGCAGTTCTGATTTAGTAAATCTAGTATAAAGCTTGAGATTATGCATTTTTAACAAACTCTCAGATTTTGTCCATGTTGCTGCTATATAAACCACTTTGAGAAACAAGGTTGTAGATGATCTCTTGCTTTGAATCCCTTCCACTATATTCTTTCAGATTAAAGCAAGGTCCCCCATGTGCAGACATCAGAAAGTTTCCTTTAGCTATGGAATTGCAGCAGCTGTAGGATTCTAGATGACTCTAGGAGAATACTATGTGTCTGGAACGCTACCTTACAGGTGAGCAGACTAGGATTGAATGTTCCCTCATTGTGCTGAATAAAAGAAGTGAGAAAGAGAGTTGGAGATTGGTTAAGGGCACAAATGGGAAGGATATAAACAGGCCATTCCATAAATGATGACACAATAATGAAAATTATTAAGATTCTTAGAAGCCATTGTTTCAATTCTGTCTTGGTATATGAACTAGTTCAGGAGAGAAAAAAATATATACAGAGTGACAGAGAGAAAGAGATAGAGAGGAGAGAGACAGAGACATTTTTTTTAGCCTTACAAATAACAGAGGTATAAAATGATTTATTATACACATAAGTTAAAATTTGGTATTATCATAAACCACACTATCACTTATGAGCACCTACATTATGCAATGTGTTATGTTAAACAATTTAGATAAATAATTCCACCTGTTAGCATGCAAATGGAAATCTCATACATTGTTAGTGGGAATGTAAAATGGCATGACCACTTCGGAAAATAGGCTGCTTCTTATGAAGTTAAATGTACATTTACATAAGACACAACAATGTCACTTCTATATTATTTACACTCCCAAATATGAAAAAACATGTCTACACAAAGACCTGTACATAAATGTGCATGCCAGTTTTACTCAGCATAGTAAAAAAACTAGAAATAACTAAAATATTCAGCAACAAGTGAATATATAAACAAATTGCATTATATCTGTGAGATGGCATACTTCTCAATGATAAAAAAGAAGGCACTTCAAATATACACCAAAACATAGATAAATGTCAAAGACATTATGCTAAGTGAAAGAATCCAGACACTAAGGAGTTTACATTGTAGATCTCATTCGTATAAAAGTGTGGAAAAGGCAAAACAAATATCTAGACACAGACAGCAGATTCATTGTTACCTGGGCTGGGAGTGTTTGGGAACTGACTTCAAAAGGACATGAGCAAATTTTTGCCCTTAATATTGAGAGTATGATATACATCCTTAAACAATCACAATCATCTTATGGTTTATCATGTACTATTTCACATAAAGTACAGAAATATGAAAATATTCTAGCCCAATTCCCCCCTACATGCACGCTTTATGGTATAGTTGTTATATACATATAGCAACTGAAATCTTGATAAATATGCTTTTTATTTTTAGTAACTTCTTGGTAGATTCCATAGGATTTTCCACATAGTGATCATATCATCTGCAAATAAAGACCATTATTTTTTCATTTGTAGTATTGTTGTAATTACTCCTGTTTCATTTCTGATTTCACTGATTTGAGCCTTCTCTTTTTTTCTTGTTGAGTCTAGATAAAGGTTTGCCAATATTGTTTATCTTTTCAAAGAACCAGCTCTTAGTTCATTGATTTTTTTCAATTTTTTTATTCTCTACTTCATTTATTTCCATACTGATTTTTATTATTTCCTTCCTTCTACTGAGGTGTACTGTTAGAATGTTTATTTGAGATTTTTCTTGTTTCTTGAGGTAAGCTTGTATTGCTGCAACTTCCCTCTTAGTACTGCTATTGTTGTATCCCATAAATTTTGGCATATCATATATTCATTTTCATTTCTAGTTTTTTTTTTATTTCTCCTTTGATTTATTCATTGACCCAGTAGTTGTTCAGTATTGTTTATTTGTGGCTTTTCTAGTTTTCTTCTGGTAGCTGATATCTAGTTTCATACTGTTGTGGTAAGCAAAGATGCTTAGTGTTATTTCAAACTTCTAAAATTTTTGAGACTTCTTTTGTGACCTAATATGTGATCTCTCCTGGAGAACGTCCAGTGGGCATTTGAAAAGAATGTATATTCTGCAGTTTTTGGGGGCCGGCCCGGTGGCGCAGTGGTTAAGTTCGCACGTTCCGCTTCTCAGCGGCCCAGGGTTCGCCGGTTCGGATCCCGGCTGTGGGCATGGCACCACTTGGCACATCATGCTGTGGTAGGCATCCCACATATAAAGTAGAGGAAGATGGGCACGATGTTAGCTCAGGGCCAGGCTTCCTCAGCAAAAAGAGGAGGACTGGCAGAAGTTAGCTCGAAGGTAATCTTCCTCAAAAAAAAAAAAAAGAATGTATATTCTGCAGTTTTGGGATGGAATGTTCTATAAATATCCACTAAGTCTATCTGGTCTAATGTGCCAGTCAAGTCCACTGTTTCCTTCATGTTCTTCTGTTTGGATGATCTATTCATTGATGTAAATGGATTGTTAAAGTTCCCTACAATTCTTGTGTCATTGTCTATTTCTCCTTTTCTGCCTGTTAATAGTTGCTTTTTATATTTAGGTGCTCATATGTTGAGTGCATATATATTTACACTTGTTATGTTTTTTTGTTAGATTGTTCCCTTTAACGTTATGTAGTTCCCTTCTGTGTCTCCTGTGACAGTTTTTGTTTTAAAATCTATTTTGTTTGATAGAAGTATTGTTACCTCAGCTTTCTTTTCATTGCCACTTGCATCGAGTATCTCTCTCCATTCCTTCACTGTCAATTTGTGTGCGTCTTTAGGTCTGACTTATGTGTCCTATACGCAGCATATATATCGGTCTTTTAAAAAAATTATTCATTCAGCTACCCTATGTCTTTCAATAGAGCATTTAGTCCATTTCTATTTAAAGTAACTATCAAGAAGTATGTACTTTTTGCCATTTTGTTATTTTTTCTGGTGTGTTTCTAATTCTTCTCTGTTATTGTCTTCTCTTGCACTGTTTACTTGTAGTTTGATGGCCTTCATTAGTATTATGTTTTGGTTTCTTTCTCTTTATTTTTTGTGTATTTATTGTAGGTTTTTTTTTGGTTGTGGTTACCATGAGGTTCATATAGAAATCTATATAAGTTCTTGGTCTCTTAATTTTGACCTCTTACTCCACTTTTACTCTCTGCTGATATTTTACATTTTTGATGTGTTTTTTCCTCTTTTATTTTTATATATCCCTTAATCTTTTATCATAGATATAGATAATTTTACTATCTTTGTCTTTTGATCTTCATACTGCTTTATTGTTGATTGATCTGTACCTTTCCTGTCTATTTGCCTTTACCAATGATACTTTTTACTTGGTAATTTTCTTATTCTTATGTGGGGCTTTTTGTTTTCTACTTAAATAAGTTCCTTTAACATTTCTCATAAGGCCAGTTTAGTGGTGATGTACTCCTTTAGTTTTTTCTGGTTTGGAAAACTCTTTATCTCTCCTTCCATTCTGAATAGTAACCTTGCCAGGTAGAATGTCCTTGGTTGTAGATTTTTTCCTTTTAGCACTTAGAAGATATCGTGTCACTTCCTCCTATCCTGTGAAGTTTCTACTGAGAAGTCAGCTGATAGCCTTATGGGGTTTCCTTTGTATGTAACTTGTTGCCTTTCTCTTGCAGCTTTTAGGATTCTTTCTTTGTCTTTAATTCTTACCACTTTAATTATAATGTGTCCTGGTGTGAGCCTCTTGGGGTTCATCTTGTTTTGTGCTCTCTTTGATACCTGTACATGGATATCTGTTTCCCCCTCTTAGGTTAGGGAAGTTTTCAGCTATTAGTTCATTTAGTAAGTTCTCTGACCCTTTGTCTCTCTCTTCTACTTCTGGGACACCTATAACACAGATGCTGGTGTGCTTGGTGTTATCCCAGAGGTCTCTTATGCTGTCCTTGTCCTTGTTAGTTCTTTTTTCTTTTTTCTGTTCAGCTTGAGTGATTTCCTCCAGTCTTTAATTCAGCTTCCTGATCCTTTCATTTGTGTCATCTACTCTGCTATTGATTCCCTTTAGTGAATTTTTCATTTCCATTATTGTATTCCTCAGTTCTGATTGGTTCTTTTCTTTATTTTCTTGTTCTTTGTTGAAGTCTTTACTGTGTTCATTTATTCTTCTCCAAAGATCAGTAAGCGTCCTTATGACTATTAGTTTGTACTCTTCATTAGGTAGATTGTTTATCTCTGTTTCATTTAGTTCTTTTTTCTGAAGATTTGTTCTGTTCCCATATTTGAAACAGTTTCCGTTGTCTCCTCATTTTGCCTACTTCTCTGTGCTTATAACTATGTATTAGGTAGATCAGCTGTGTCTCCTGACCTTGCAGAAGTGGCCTTCTGTAGGAGACGCCTTGGGGGGAACTAGCAATGTGCTTCACTCTTGTCACCAGTTCCAAATGTTCCCGGAGTGTCCCCTATGTGTGTCCTTCTGTTGTGGTGGAGTTTCTCTTGCTGCAGGTGTATGGATAAGTGGGCTGGCCCCTGTGCTAGCTAGTTGTAAGGCATAGCTGCATGTGGCTGCTACAGTCACTTTAGTCACATTATTGGGCAGAGTGAGCACCAGCATAGGTGACTGCAAGGTCTAATAGCACACACTTACTGCTATTTTGCTGTTAAATGAGTGAGACCTCCAGCGTGGCTTGTTGCTAGGCTCAGGGACTCACAATTGTTGTAGGCTTCTGGCCTGCCAGGCTGTTGTCAGCTCTCTAGGGAGTGCAGATGTGTGGTTCCAGCTACCAGTGTGGCAGCATGCATGGCTTGGAGGCATTGGAAGGTGAGGCAGATATCCTGCCTAGCTGTTTGAGAAAGCCAGTGGTACAACTCTGCAGCAGCTGAGAAACCCCACACGCCTCGGGCCCACACTGCCTGCAAACACAGTCCTGCCCTGTGTGCATACCCCACCTCACCAAGGCAGATCAACTTGTCCAGCTGCAGAGGTCCTACATACCTCACAAATGCAAGCCCACCCCTCACACATACCCTGACCTACCAAGGTAGACACACTCTCCTGTTGCAGAGGTCCCACACACCCCCTCTACAGGGGCCTACAAGTTCCTGAACGGCTTGCTGGTAGGCAAGGCCAATCCCTAGGGTGGGCTGCCTACCATGGTTGTGTGGGATAAAACCAAAACCCTGCACTGATAGGTCAGAAGATGAAATCCAATGACATTTGCAAACATCTGGGTCAGTATGCCTGTGCTGGGTCACAAGAATGCCTGCCATCAGTGTCTCAGTAGCTGGGGAGGTGGGTCCAGCTGCTCCCTGTCTGTCTGAGATGTGACCAGAGCATATCAAGTAAGTCTCCTTTACCAAAGGATTGCGCATCTTTCTTTCTGTTGATTTTTTGTTGGTTTCTGGAATGGGTAAGTCTGTGAGTGGGCCCTTTAAGAGCAGGCTTTTCTTTCCCTTATGTTAGACAGCTTTTCTTTGGGTATTTTCTCTTGATTTTAATAGCCATCAAAGCCAGGAATTATGGTGCTTGACTCAATTGTGCCAAATTCAAAGACCGCTTATAGTGGCTTAGCTCTCCCACTCAAATCCCCTACTTCTCCTGGAAAAGCTTTGTACCTTAAGATTGCTCATGGCTGTAAAGCACTGAAGCTGGAATGTGTTTTGTTCCTCAGTAGAAAGCTATTTCTGCCACTTCCAATCTTGTCAGTGTTTTCCCTTGTTGTGTGTGGTTTTTTTTTACCCAGTTTCCAGTTCTCTGTCAGAGGTACTTGTTCCACAGGTAGTTTTAAATTTGTTGTGTCCATGGGAGGAGGTGAGTTCAGAGTTCTCCTACACTGCCATCTTCCCAGCCATTGTAGGCTTTCTATAATTGACAAACATAGGATATACAAGTCTGTAAAAAGTTGGAAAAGTCTGTGAAATATTGCTTGGAGCTATTTTTCTTACTAGAATCCTGTCTCAAAATAGCTGAAGGACTGGGAAGCTACCAGTATCATTACACCTGGAATTGTGTTGCTAAGCCTGTCCCAAATCCCTTCACCCAGGCCTACTACCCCAGAAAGCAGGGACATTATTGCTCCCAGGAAGCTTGAATCTAGGTCATGACACAGATCCCCCTCTTTGGGAAACTGACAGATCTTGGCACAGCTTCAACTACCGGGAGCAGCTTAAAACAAAGTAGGCTGCCTCGACAATCGAAAAGGTTGAGAGAGCACCAAAAGCTAGATCAGGGTGTTATGATAAGGTTAATCTTCTACACAGGCCACTCCATTAAGACTTGGAGAGGTAGTGGTTGTTTTAATGCATAGAAACTAGCATAAAGAGTCAAGGAATAAGGAAAAAAGGAAGAATGTGCTCCAAACAAAAGGGAAAAATATAAAACCTCAACAATAAATCCTGATAAAATGGAGATAAGTAATTTACCTGATAAAAATTTCAAAATAGCAGTGATAGAGATGATCACTGAGCTGGGGAGAAGAAGGGATGAACAAAGTGAGCATTTCAACAAATAGATGAAAATATAAGAAAGTACCAAATAGGAACCACAGTGCTAAAGGATATAATACTTGAACTGAAAAGTACGCTAGAGTAGTCAACCAGAAGAATAGACAAGCAGAAGAGGGAATCAGAAAACTCAAAGAGAGGACAGAGGAACTCACTCACTGAGAGCAGCAAAAAGGAAAAAGAATGAAAAAGATTGAAGATAACTTAAGAGATTTGTAGGGCAACATCAAGCTGACCAATAATCACATTACAGGGGTCCTAGAGGAGAAGAGAAAGAGAAAGGGGCAGGGGCCAGCCCAGTGGCACAGCAGTTAAGTTCGCATGTTCCGCTTCTCGGCGGCCCCAGGTTCGCCGGTTCAGATCCCGGATGTGGACATGGCACGACTTGGCAAAAGCCATGCTGTGGTAGGCATCCCACATATAAAGCAAAGGAAGATGGGCATGGATGTCAGCTCAGGGCCAGTCTTCCTCAGCAAAAGTAGGAGGATTGGCAGTAGTTAGCTCAGGGCTAATCTTCCTCAAAAAAATAAAAGAAAGAAATGGGCAGAAAACTTATTTGAAAAAATAATGGCAAAAAATTCCCTAACCTAGAGAAAGAAACAGACATCCAGATACGGGAAACCCAGAGAGTTCCAAATAAGATGAATCTAAAGAAACCCACACCAAGACACATTATAATTAAAGTGTCAAAAATTAAAGACGAGAAAATAATTTTAAAAGCAGTAAGAGAAAAACAATTTATTATGTACAAGGGAAGCCCCGTAAGATTATCAGCAGATTTTTCAGCAGAAACTGCAAGCCAGATGGGAGTGGCATATAGGCTTGAGATTATGAATTTTTATCAAACTCTCAGATTTTCCAATTCTGCATCTCTAAGGACCACTCTGAGAAACAAGGTGTCAGAGAGTCTCTTGTTTTGAATCCCTTCTAGTATAATTATTGCAGATTTCAGCATCTTCTCCCAAGTGCGTTCATCAGGAAGGCTCTTTTTAGCTTTGGAATTGTAGTGGCTACAGAATTATAGCATGTTTATTGAGGAATATCATGCATATGGAATGGCACCCCCTAGCTGAGCAGACTATGACTGACTGTTACTTCAGTGTGCTGAATAGAAAGAGTAAGCATGAGAGTTGGATCTTGGCTAAGGTTGTAAATAGGAAGAATTTAACAAGTCCTTTCCATAGATGATTATACAATAAAGGAAATTATGCAGAGACACATTGAAGCCATTCTTTCAATTCTTTCAGGATACATGTTCTGACTCAGGAGAGAATATATGGAGAGAGAAAGAGAGAGATTGAATTATACTGAGACTTATATTATATAATTACTTTACTGTGAATTCCCACCTAAAGTTAGTGAGCTCTATCTTGAGAGTTAAACCACTGCCTATCCTTTATTTCATAAGCCAAGCAATAAACTTGTATTCATCTTCATGCTTTCCCGTACCTTCAGTTCACTTCTATTCAGCCACATCTGAACAATAAAACTTTTCAAAACTCTCTTGAACGTCTCATTATTTTCTAGCACCACTGTCAATGACATGCAATATCTTGCCTAGAATAATAAAATGGGTGTTGACTGGTATCCTTGAATTCAACCTCATTTTTTTCACCCATCTCTCACACCAATTTAAGTATGATATTGCTAGCATGCAAAATTCATTGTGTCACTTTACCAAAAAATAACAACAATACAATTTTTTAGCAGCTACCCTCAGTAAAATAAGGAGTGATGTCATATAGTGACTGAGAGGCGATTAATAAACCATCTTTGCCTACTTTTCTATCCTTGTAGCTTGATCATATTACTTTAAATATGGCATGTTTTTCTGGGTCTGCACAAACTTTTCTCCGATTCCTTGATGAGACCAAATTGCCTTTCAATTACACTATATTTTCTATATGAGGTCAAGTTCCAGTAATTGAAAGGTCAAACTCCAGTAATTTCAGCACTTTTTTGGTTTATCATCTGTTTTATTTGAATATATGACTATCTATTGATTGTAATAGACGAGGTAATAGACAGAGTAATAGACAAAGAATCCTATCTAAGACACAAGTTGTAATTGTGGCCATTTTCTTCGACTTTATATGACTGATGAACATTAAGTTAAATAATAAATTTTAGAGCTCTTAGAGATGGATATCATAATGCAATAAATGGATGGATAATAGAATATAAGGATGGTAAGGTAAAGTAAAAACATTTTATATATTTTTTGGCCTATATTTGTAAACTATAGAAAACACTGCAAGTTACTTTGCAGGTGAATAATACAGAAAACCATCCAAAGAATATTGATCAGACAATAATGAATAGGATGGTTTGAACTGGGGAGAGAAGAAGGCAAGTGAATACTAAGCATATCATGAAATTTCACATATAGAAGATGTTAAATGCCCAAAAGCAGAAAGTAAAAAATGAGATAACTGAAGAGATGTTTTAAAGATAAAATTGACATGAAATGACAATTGTTTATAAATTATGAGTCAAAATAGCATGAAAATGATAAAACTTATCAGAATTTTTTACTTCCATGAGCAGTTGCCTCATAAATAGCCATGGCATTACTGGTATAAAGATAATAGAGTATTGTTTGGGGTGAATGTATACAAATTGTTGCTATCAAGCATAATAACTTCAGTCTCTATAATGAGAGTTAATGAATCTCTAGTTTTTTTCATTTGTTTTGATTATCACATTTGAAAGATTTTGATTTCTGTTATATACAGTGAAATAAAGTTGAAATAACATGGAAGACATCCAGAGGACAGCAACACAGTCATACAGATAACTGGAGATGGATGATGTGTAGACGTGAGCTCTCAGGTAGTCCTTAGACCTCTTCACTATTACCTGGGGCTGAAATACCATTTTAAGTAAAATCATGAGTTCAGGAGCCAAACTTTTTAGGCTTACTTGCTTATTATGTTTGGGACCCTGGACATTTACTCAAACTAAGTAAAACTTCAATTACGTCATGTTTAAAAAATGGAATAATACTAGGGCTTGCCTGGAAGGAGCACTTTACATATGAAATAAAGTGACTCATTTATAATTCTTGGCAAAGTGCTTCATAATTTATAAAATATCAGTAATATATATTGTGCCTATCATCTTTATCATCAACAGCATCATCGTTGTTCTTATTGCTATTTGCATTATTCTTTAAAAATAAAACTAGGGCTCCTTTAATGTTCAAGAGTCTTTGATTTTATTCTTAGTGTTTGTTTCTCCAAGTGTAGTAATTGTAATATAAGTTCAAAGGAAGTGGTCTGGAGAGGAATTTTAGAGATGTGTGACATAGGAAAGTGTCACTGAATTTCTAAAAATTTGCACAAAAAAACTAAAAAATTGTATATTTCAGCAAACCAAAGGTCTTTTTCTGATATGACATCATGACCTTGATTCTATCATGAACATGTCCTACTGTCCAGAATTTTCTTAAGGGCAAATTTGACATCCTTATTGCGCAGGCTGTATATTAGAGGGTTCAGCATGGGCACAATGATGGTGTAAAACACAGAGGACACTTTCCCTTGATGCATGGAGCTCACAGATGAAGGCTGCAGGTACATGAATGCAAGGGACCCAAAGAAAACAGCAACTGCTGAGATATGGGAACTGCAGGTGCTGAAGGCTTTGGACCTTCCCTCAGTGGAGCGGATGTGGAGTATGCTGGAGAGGATGAAGATGTAGGAGGCAAGGATAGTTAAAGCAGGAATCAGAATGTTAAATGCACTCAAGCCCAGAACCAATAATTCATTGACGTAGATGCTGGAACAGGATAGTTCCAAAAGTGGAAAGAGATCACAGAAATAATGGTTAACCACATTGGACTTGCAGAAAAGGAGTCTCAACATAAAGCTTGTATGGATTGTAGATCCAATAATGCTCAAAATATAAACTCCCACTGTGAGCCAGAAGCAGATGTGATAAGATATGATGACATTGTAAAGCAAGGGGTTACATATGGCAACATAGCGGTCATATGCCATTACAGCCAGCATGTGACACTCTGCAATAGCAAAAATGATGAAGAAATAGAGCTGTGTCATGCATTCAGGGTAGGAACTGGTGTTCTTCTCCGTCACAAAGTTCACCAGCATTTTGGGGGTAATGACAGAGGACTGGCAAAAATCTATGAAAGACAAGCTGCTGAGGAAATAGTACATGGGGGTGTGCAGGTGAGAACTGAGGCTTATCAGTGTGATCATGCCCAGGTTCCCCACCACTGTGACTACATAGATTCCTAGGAAGAGGAGGAAGAGTGGTACTTGGAGTTCAGCATGATCTGTTAGCCCAGCGAGGATGAACTCAGTTACTGTGGAATGATTTTCATGGTCCATTATCCTCTCAGTGGATTCTAAGTTTAAAAAAGCGAAAATTATTCCATTGAAGTGTGTGTGTGTGTGTGTCGTGAGGTGTTTGAGCGTGTTCACATGTGAACGTGTATGTCAAAGAGAGAGAGAGTAATGTGGAAATCATTATTTTATCCCTCATCAGAAAAGGTTCATAATGCAAGTATCTCTTGAGTCTTTTTCTCTACTCTAGGGCAATCATTCTAGTTGACTGGAGGAAGAATCATACATTCAGAAACTTACAACTAAGATACTTATAATTTTTAAGAGAAAACACAAACTTTTGGAGTTTTGAGCTAATAGGAAAGTTACTACTGTTATTTCTGGAGACACTTTTTTTATTTCCATATTGTACATGTGTATATTAATGTCCTGTATATCAAATGACATAATGATTGAATTTCATTTGACTCAGAAGAGGAAAGTGTAGCAAATGCTTTCTAAAATTAATAGACATAGGATTAACAAAAAGTTTTTTGGTCTGAACCATTTTCCTCACTAGAATTCCAACTCAAAATACCTGAAACACTGTGCAACTACCAGTATCATTCCACTTGAAGTTCTGCTATTCTGTATCTACTGGGTTCCTTCACAAGGCCTGAACTTTACAAGTTGTTATATGTCACAACAACTTACCCAAGAGTAAGAAGCTGTCTTCCTTTGTTTCTAATTTGGATAATCCCAGGGGAGTAATACAATGGCTTAAATTTAGGTCATGTATCCCACCACTTTGGCCAGACAAGCAGTAGAGTCTGAATGGTTTACTTTAATTGGATTCACAGTTATAGCGGTGGAGGTCAGAAAACTACTTTTATTCCAAAAATACAAGAAATATTTTGGAATAAAAACAGTAGGTGCCTTCTTATCTCTATCTAGCATTTAAAGGTGGTGGAAGGGCCAGCCCCATGGCCAAGTGGTTAAGTTCGCATGCTCCACTTCGGTGGCCCAGGGTTTCGCAGGTTCAGATCCTGGGTGCCGACATGGCACCACTTATCAGACATGCTGAGGCGGCGTCCCATTTGGCACAACCAGAGGCACTCACAGCTAGAATATAAAACTATGTCTTGGGGGCCTTTGGGGAGAAGAACGAAAAAAAAAATAAAGATTGCCAACAGTTGTTAGCTCAGGTACCAATCTTTAAAGGTGGTGGAGACATGTATTAGCAGAGCACATACAAAATACAATTAGAAATCTTAGTTTAAATTCATTATTGGTCAACAATGTGGTCTTTTTAAAAGACCACACATATTTTGCTCATATTTGACAAAAAACAAGTAGATTCTAGAAAATGGAAACTGATATTGTTAATTAACATTCAAGCAATAGTTGGGTTAATGTTTTAAATTTGGAGTACAATAATTTATGTGATATAAGAAAACTTGACAATTCGGAAAAAAGTATCTAGAAGTCTTATGTTTTAAAGAATGGCTGATATAACTCAAGATACTTAACAAGCAAAGCAAAAATTCATGTGGTACATGACAGTTATTACCAAATGTTAAACATATAGCTATACTTAAGAAGTGTTGAACTCATTGTATGTCTCTGAGAGAGTAAAGTAAATTAACTGTTTAAAACTATAGGGAGAAATATATTAATTTACATTAAAGAAGAACATTCCAACAGTCACGTATACCATGATCTTACACCCAGAGGTGTTAGAATACAGCCTGAATAGCCACTTACCAAATATTGTTCAAGGATGCAATCCCTAGAAAGGTGGCTGTACTGTCATGTTTAATATTTCTTTTAGTTCCAATGTGTGTATAATTCTAATAGTTCCTGATATTAAGCATATAGTCATGGATTCAAATCGTAACCCCATACTTGCTCCAATCCTCTGAAAAACTGAAATGCCGAATTCTGTCTTGTAAAAATTAAGTTAAAGGATGCCTGCAAGGTGCTTACTATTTCCTGGCTCTTGGTAAGAAGTTAATAAATGTCAATGTTGTTTTAACTGTAATCTTTTAGAGTTTCTCTCTGTTATACCTTTCATTTGACCAAGATTTTCATTCCCATAATGGCAACAAGTGTTTTAATTTTTTCCGTAGCATATCTTATTATTGTTCCTTTCCATGAATAAACACAGTAATTCAGAGATTTAGAACTTTCTTTACTTAACGTTAAGCTCTTAGAATCATTGATATTTTCATGGTATCCAAATAAAGTTCAAACCAGTCTCTTCATCATTCAAAAATTATCTGGCAAAAAAGACAAAAGTTTTCTTTCTTTACATCCCAACAGGTATCATATGATTTAGCTATTCAAAAATGAGTATTTGGTAGACTCAGTTTTGACTCTTCATTTTCCCTTAGCTTTTCTCTTCTTCTGTTCCCTTTATCCTATGAAATCTATTTAAAAGTTAGGATGTTTTAGTTGAACACTTTAATAGTGAGAGCCCCAGACCATTTTCCATGTGCCCATGAATACATTTTTTTTATATTTACATTAAGCACTTACTTAATTCTATATTAATCATTATGAGTTATTTATTTATTTTTCTTCTCTGCTAGACTGTAAACTCAATACAGTGTTTGGCACACAACCTTGCATATAGTGAGCCTCAATAAATATGTTTTTAATAAAACCATTGAAGGAAGTTTAGACATAAGTTAACGTAGACCCAATATAAGTGAACAGAGATATCAGACTGCCTGAGTTGAAAGGAGTAAACAAAAAATGTTTGCCATATTTTATACTTCAGGGGACAGGGAGATAATAAGGGATTCTGTGCTCCCCAGAGACCACGAATATTAGAATGAGGACAGGTGGGAATTGGTAAATAGGTATGTACTTCTCTATGTAGAACATAGAGCATATGTAGAGCTAGAACAGGAGACAAAGATTTTAAAAGTCGAGGACTGTGATTCAGACATAGTCCTTCTTGCCAGAGAATTCAGCACTGTGTAATTTTCTTCTCCATTGCTGTGGAGGGAAAAATGACCTGATAATGCTGGTGCATACTTCCGAGTACTAACCTTGCAAAACTCCTTCATCCTAAGGGGGTCATAGACTGAGTCTCCTTTGGCAATTATTTTGAGTCACTGGTCTTGATCTCTGATGAAGCCAATGCTCAAGGCCATGTGGTCCTCTGCAAAGGTATATTGATGGGATGATTTTATACTCTGAGGATAAATGCTAACGGTCTGTTTAGGAACAAACAATTATAATGACCTCCCACTAGACTCTAATCCCACAAGTAGCAACTCGTGGGAAAAGAAGTAATTAGAATTTCCCTTTTCCCCATTGGTTCTCAAGTATAAAATAGTGTCATGTAGGTGTGATTCATTGTTCTTGCTAGATTATGTATTAGAAAAAAGGATGTGAGAGATAGTATTAGCGCTCGAGAGGATTGCATGCCAAGCCATTGAGAAGTGCATAATTTCATAATTTAAGACACACACTAAAGAGGTTTTCTAAAGTTATTTCCCACAGGGAAAAAGTAGAAAATCAAGGAAAATAATCTTTGTGTAATTTGAATGAAAGCATCTTCTAGATATTGCCATAAACGCATAAGGAATTCCTAATGAGCCTGACAGAGACAGATGATGATTTTACTTTCTTTTAAAATTAGAAGTGTGATGATGATGAACAATAGAAATACATGTGTTATAAAGATTAGTTTAGTTCTATACAAATATTAAATTATCTTTTGGAAAGTAAATTGTATTTAATGTTCTTATTCAAAATATTCATTAAATGTCATATTATTTTTGACAAGCATTATGATAAAATTTCTTAACCAAATATACTTTGAAACGCTTTAAATTATTGTTTGATATGGGACTCTAATCTTTCTTGCTGAGATATTTTTATAAATTGCTGTGATAAGGGCTAAAACAAAAGACAATTATTCATAAACCCTAAGGAAAATGTTGCTCATAAATAATTGTCATAAATTAGAACAAGAAATATGTTACAATGCAAGACAGTTAAATTTTTGAAAATTATTTTATTTTTCAGGAAGATTAGCCCTGAGCTAATATGTGCTGCCAATCCTCCTCTTTTTGCTGAGAAAGACTGGCTCTGAACTAACATCGATGCCCATCTTCTTCTACTTTATATGTGGGATGCCTGCCACAGCATGGCCTGCCAAAAAGTACCAGGTTCCCACCTGGGATCCGAACTGGCGAACCCCGGGCTGCTAAAGCTGAACGTGCAAAACTAAACGCTGCACCATCGGGTCGGACCCTTGAAATTTATTTTATTGAGGTCATATTGGCTTAAAAATTGTGTAATTTCAGATGTACATTATTATATTTCAATTTCGTGTAGACTGCATCGTGTTCATCACCAATAGTCTAGTTTTTATCTTTCATCAAACACATGTGCCCCTTTACAACTTTTGCTCTCCCTCCAGCCCCATTCCCCCTGGTAACCACCAATCTATCCTCCATATCCACATGTTTGTTTGTTTAGCTTCAACATATGTGTGAAACATACAGTATTTGTCTTTCTCTATCTGACATATTTCGCTTAGCATAATATCCACAAGGTCCATCCATGTAATTGTAAATGGCATGATTTGGTCTTTTTTATGGCTGAGTAATATTCCATTGAATATATATAGTGCATCTTATTTGTCCATTCATCCATTGATGGGCACATGTGTTGCTTTTGTGCCTTGGCTATTGTAAATAATGTTGCAATGAACATAGGGATACATATATCATTTTGAATTATTGATTCCATTTTCTTTGGATAAATACTCAGCAGTGGAATAGCAGGATCATATGGCATTTCTATTGTTAATTTTTGAAAAAATTCCATACTGCTTTCCATAGTGGTTGCACTAGATTTCATGCCAACCACTAATGTATAATGGTTCCCATTTCTTCTTTGCTATTTCTTGTCTTCTTAATTAGAGCCAGTCTGACGGGTGTGAGGTGATATCTCATTGTAGTCTTGATTTGCATTTCCCCGATTGTTAGTAATGTTGAACATCTTTTCATGTGCCTGTTGTCCATCTTTATATCTTCTTTGCGGAAAATTCTGTTTATATCCTCTGCCCATATTTTGATTGCATTGTTCATTTTTTTGTTGCTGCATTGTATGAGTTTTTAACATATTTTGGAAATTACCCCCTTGTTGGATATAAGTTTGGTAAATATTTTCTCCAAGTTGGTGGGCTGTCTTTCCGTTTTGTTGATGATTTCCTTTGCTGTGCATAAACTTTATAGTCTGATGTAGTCCCATTTGTTTATTTTTTCTTTTGTTTCTCTTGCCTGGGTAGACATGGTATTTGAAAAGATACTTCTAAGACAAGTGTCCAGGAGTGTACTGCCTATGTTTTCTTCTATGTGTTTCATGGTTTCAGGTCTTACATTCAAGACTTTAATGATTTTGAATTAATTTTTGTGTATGGTGTAAGATAATCGTGTACTTTCATTCTTTTGCATGTGGCTCTCCAGTTTTCCCAGCATCACTTATTGAAGAGTCTTTCTTTTCTCCACTGCATGTTCTTGGCTCTTTTGTCAAAGATTAACTGTCCATCGATTTGAGGTTTTATTTCTGGGCTCTTCACTCTGTTTCATTGATCTGTGCATCTGTTTTTGTGCTGGTACCATGCTGTTTCGATTATTATAGCTTTGCAGTATATTTTGCAGTCAGCAAGTGTGATAACTCCAGGTTTTTTCTTTTTTCTCAGGATTGCTTTAATTATTCTGGGTCATATTTTGTTCCATGTAAATTTTAGGAACTTTTGTTCTATTTTGGTGAAGAATGTCATTAGAATTCTTATTGGGATTCCATTAAGTATGTAGAATGATTTTAGGTAATATGGACATTTTAACTATGTTTATTTTTCCAATCCATGAACATAGAATATCCTTCCACTTCTTCATGTCTTCTTTAATTTCTTTCATATAGTTTTCAGTGTATAGGTCTTTTGCTTCCTTGGTTAAATTTATTCCTAGGTATTTTATTCTTTTTATTAGAATTGTAAATAGGATTCTATTCTTGGCTTGTCTTTATGCTAGTTTGTTAATAATGTATGGAAATGCAACTGATTTCTATATCTTGATTTTGTACCCTGCAACTTTACTGTATTCATTGATTATTTCTAATAGTTTTTTGGTAAATTACTTTGGGTCTTCTATATATAGAATCATGTCATATGCAAACAGTGACTGTCTAACTTCTTTCTTTCCAATTTGGATGACTTTTATTTCTTTTCCTTGCCTAATTGCTCCGGCTAAAATTTCCAGTACTATGTTGAAAAAGAGTGGTGAGAGTGGACATTCTTATCTTGTTCCTGTTCACAGGGGAATGTCTTCTCGTTTTTCAAAATTGTGTATTATGTTGGCTGCGGGTTTGTCATGTATGGCCTTTATTATGTTGAGATACTTTTTTTCTATACCCTTTACATTGAGAGTTTTTTAAATTATAAATGGATGTTAGGTCTTGCCAAATGTTTTCTCTCTGTCTATTGAGATGATCATGTGATTTTTATTCTTCATTTTGATACCGTGGTGTATCATATTGATTGATTTGTGGATGTTAAACCATCCCTGCATCCCTGATATAAATCCCACTTGATCATGCTGTCTGTTCCTTGTAGTGTATTGTATCTGATTTGCCCTTATTTTGTTGAGGTGTTTTGCTTCTATTTTCATCAGTAATATTGACCTGTAATTTTCCCTTTTTGTGTTGTCCTTGTCTGGTTTTGGTGTCAGTGTAATGTCGGCCTCTTAAAAGAGTAAGGAGGCATCCTTTGTCATCAGTTTATGGGGAGAGTTTGTGAGGAATAGGTATTAAGTCTTCTTTGAATGGTTGGTAGAATTCACCTAAGAAGCTGTCTGGCCCTTGACTTTCGTTTTTTGGGAGGTTTATGATTATAGTTTTGATCTCCTTATTGGTGATTGATGTATTCAAATTCTCTATTTCTTCTTGATTCAGGTTTGGAAAGTTGTATAACTCTAAGAATTTATCCATTTCTTACAGGTTATCCATTTTGTTGACATACAGCTTTTAATAGTACTTTCTGCTAATCCTTTGTATTTCTGGGTATTTGTTGTAATTGCTCCTCTTTCATTTCTGATTTTATTTGAGTCTTTTATCTTTTTTACTTAATAAGTCTGACTATGGGTTTTTCAATTTTGTTTATCTTTTCAAAGAATCAGTTCTTAATTTCAATGATCCCTTTTATTGTTCTTTAGTTTCTATTTCATTTATTTCTGCCCTAATTTTTATTATTTCCTTCCTTCCCCTGACTTTGATCTTTGTTTATTCTTATTTTTCTAGCTCTTTTAGATATAGTGTTAGATTATTTGAGATTTTTCTTGATTATTGAGGTAAGCCTAAATTAGTATAAACTTCACTCTTAGTACAATTTTTGCTGCATCCCATAAAGTTGGTATGCTGTCTTTCCATTTTCATTTGTCTCCAGGTATTTTTTGATTTCTCCTTTGATTTTATCATTATTCCAGTGGTTGCTTAGTGGCATGCTGTTTAATCTCCACATACTTGTGAATTTCCTTTTTTCACTTTTAGTTGATTTCTAGTTTCATACCATAGTGGTTGAAAAAGATGCGTGATAGGATTTTAATCTTCTTAAATTTATTGAGGCTTGATTTGTTTCTCAACATATGGTCTATCTTTGAGAAAGTTCCATGTGCACTTGAGAAGAATGCATATTCTGCTGCTTTTTGATAATATGTTTTCTCTCTTTCTCTCTCTCTCTCTCTACGTATATACAAAGTGCATCTGGTCTAGTATTTCATTTACGGCCACTGTTTCCTTGTTGACTTTCTATCTAGATGATCTATTTACATAAGTGGGATGTTAAGGTCCCCTAGTATTATTGTCTTGCTGTTAATGTCTCCCTTTTTGTCTAGTAATAATTGTTTAACATAATTTTGTGCTTTATTAGGTGTATATATATTAATAAATGTTATGTCTTCTTGGTGGAACATCTCTTTTATCATTATATAATGACCATCGTTTTTCTTATCTTTTATGACTTGAAGTCTATTTTGTGACAAATATGGCTACACTCATTTACTTTTGGTTCCCGTTTGATTTGAGTATCATCTTCCATCCCTTCACTCTAAGCCTATGTTTGTCTTTCGAGTTGAGATGAGTCTCCTGGAGACAGAATATTTTTGAGTCTTGTTTTGTAATCCATCCAGTTACTCTTTGTCTTTTGATTGGTGAAATAAATCTGTTTATATTGAGAGTGATTATTGATAAATGAGGGCTTAACACTACCATTTTATCTCCTGTGTTCTAGTTCTATATTTCCTTGTTTCTTTTTCCTTGTATTTCTGTCTGCCATTTCAGTTTTGTGGGTTTTGTGGTGTTTTTCTGTTTTCTTTATTTATTATTTATGACTCTGCTCAATTTTTTCTTTTGTGGTTACCATGACGTTTGTATAAAGGTCTCATAGATGAAATAATCCTTTTTCTGCTGATAACATCTTATCTCCATTAGCCTTTGTAGGTTACAGCCTTTTCCTCTTCCCTTTCTATGTTTGTGTTGCTTCAAATTATCCTTTTTTGTGTTGTGAGTTTGTGACCAAATTGAAGTATTTTTAGTTACTTTTGATGCTTCTTTTCCCTTTAGCCTTTATGTTATAAATAAGTGTTTACTAACCTATTATGATACTTGCAATTTTCTGAGTCTGTCTGTCTATTTATCTCCTGGCTCTAGGCTTTGTCAACCTTTGGCTTTTTGTTTCAACTAGGAGGGCTCCTTTCAATATTTCTTTTAGGGCAGTTCTGGCAGACATGAATTCCTTCAGCTTTTGCTTGTCTAGGAAAGCTTTTATTTCTCCTTCATATCTGAAGGATAACTTTACTGAATATAGTGTTTTTGGCTGATAGTTTTTCTTGTTCAATATTTCAAGTATATCATTTCACTCTCTCCTAGCTTGTAGGGTTCTGCTGAGAAATACTCTGACAGCTTGATAGGGATTTCTTTGTAAGTTATTTTCTTCTTTTTGGTCATCCTTAATATTTTCTTCCTCATTGATTTTTGAAAGTTTTAATATAATATGCCTTGGAAAAAGGAGTTCTTGCATTCAGGTAATTAGGAGTTTATTAGCTTCATACTTGTATTTTCAGTTCCTTTTCCAGGTTTTGGAAATTCTCAGCTCTTATTTCTTTTAATAAGCTCTCTGTTCCTTTGTCCCTCTCTTAACCTTCTGGAATACCTCTTATCCTTATGCTGTTTTCCAAATGATTCAGATATTTCTCATGGATTTTCTTCTGTTTTTTTGTTTAATTATTATTTCTCTCTCCTCTTCCACCTGAATCATTTCTATATTTCTATTTTCGAGCTCACTAATTCTCTCTTCTATATGGCCTATTCTATTTCTAATGTATTCTACTTTATTTTTTATCTGATTAATTGTGCTCTGAATCTCCATAATTTGTGGGGTTTTTATAGTTTCAATCTCTTTGGTGAAGAACTCCTTTTGTTCATTAAGTTTATTCCTTAGCTTATTGAACTTTTTCTGAGTTTTCTTTTAACTCATTGAGTTTCTTTGTGACAGCTATTTTGAGTTCTCTTTCAGTTAGATTGTGTCAGTTAGATCTTCTGTGACTTCAAGTTTGGCTTCTGGAGAGTTGTCATTTTCCTTCTGTTCTACTGTGTTACTATAGTTCTTCATGATACTCAATGAGTTGATCTTTTTCTGGTGCAATTGGCTAGTAAACACCTTTCTTATTTGGGCAAGGCTTTGTTTCTGAGCTGCTTCTGGTTGTATGTGAGAACCTGTACTTTCCACCCTCCACTGCCTCTGATAGAGGCATCATCAGTGCCCTCCTTGTGCTGCTCATGCCTCTGAGGTTGCTGGTGCTTTACTGCTTACAATGTTGCTTCAGTCTCAGATGTCACCAACATGGTCACCCAGCTGTGAGTAGTTCAGCTGCTTCTGAGGTTGCCTGGTTCTCATGTTCCCCCACAGACTCTCTGTGGGGTGAGGTCGTGCTGCCCCATGTATCACCTGCACTGCTGTTCCCAGGTTATTTGGGGTACTGGCAGAACTGCTGTCAGGGGCCCTGGGTTCACAGGTGTAGCTGTCATGTCTGGGGGCCCAGGGTCTTGTATGCAGCCCTCACTGCTGGTAGAGACAATATTGGGGGTGCCACATCTGGGGGCTAGGTCACAGATTATACTGTGGTTCCTGGATCCTCATATCACTGGTGCCACCTGCCACTGCTGGGGTAGGCACAGAGGCTAAGCTTTGACTATTATTGCTGGTCATGAAGCCTCTGGTCACAGGGGTGCACCATTGTGCTTTTGAAACCTTAGGTGAGGGTACCCCACCCCTGCATGGGAAATTCATATTTTGGATGCTGCTCCCAATTTTGGAAAGACCAGTGCCACTGCCTGGGGAGGCGTATGAGGCTGGGTTGCCAGCATCACTCTGTGTCCTGAAGCCTCAAGATGTGTGTACCACCTGCCACTGGGGCAGAGTGGGGCCAGGGGCTAAGCCATGAGTGATCGTCATTATTGCTCTTGTCACCTCTGTTCACTGGCATGCACTGGTGTGCTTTGAAACCTCAGGTCAGAGCAACCCACCCCAGATGATGAAATCCAATGTTTGGAAATTGCATCTATTGCTGAAAAGACTGGTGTATAAAATGAAAAACTTCGTCTTTCCCAAATTGTCAATTACATGTTAATATTTATTAATAACATGGTGCTGAGTGATGTCAGCATCCTGATGGAGTTAGCTCTTACCATGGTCTCTCCCCTCTAAAATACAACCAAAAAGAAATTCAAACACCAACAGAGGACACACACACAACACAAAAGACTTCTGGGAGACCCACGCAGCCATACCCCTGAAGGTGGTGGTGAGGTTGTACCCTCTGGAAGAAGGTGAAGCTGCTTGGCAGGAGTTCTTTGGACAGAGAAGAGCCCTGGCTAGAGGAGGGGCACAGTTGGGGAGAGGTTCTCTCTTCCCACCTGGTGCTCCAGCCCCCTGCTCTAGCCCCAAGTTCACTGAAAGCATGGAACAGCAAGAGGGGGGTCTTTGAGAGGAGTGGCTTATGAGGGGAGAGGTGCTCTGTTCCCATCCAGTGTTCCAGCCCCACATTCACTGGGAGAGTGTCATGGTGAGAGAGGAGCCAGTTAGAGCAGCAGCTCAGCTGAGGAGAGGTTTTCTGTTCCCACCCAGAGCTCCAGACCCACATTCATCAGGAGAGCAGCGCAGTGAGAGAGAGGCCAGTTAGAGGAGAGGCACAGCTGGAGAGAGGCACTCTGTTCCAACCTGGCACTCCAGACCAGTGCTCCAGCCACACAATTGATGGGAGGACTGCATGGAGAGAGAAGCAGTGGCAGGTAGAGCCCTGTGAGTGACCAGAGCACCACACAGAGAGAGAGGCATAAGTTTGGGGGGCACATTCAGGTATAAGAATGTGCTCCTTAGCCCACCTTGCATTCCAGTTCTACTATCATCCAGAGCTCTGCACAGAGTGAGAAGCAGAGGCTGGGGGGAGCACAGGGGAAGGAGAGCACCCCTCCCCTACCCAGTGCTCTAGATCTGCTATCCAGCAGATCACTGCACAGTGAGAAAAGCAGCCAGTGCCCAGAGTTGGGGAGCCCCAGATCATGCTGGACCCACAATACGGAGCATCTGCTCCTCACCCAGTGGAGGCACATGGTAGTAGTGACCAGATAATAACGTCATGTTGAGACAAAAATCCACACCATTAAGCAGTATGAGAAACTATATTAACTGTCCAGACCAGAAGGAAAATGGCAAGTACCCAGAAACCAAACCTGAAGACACAGAAATCCATAACCTAAATGACAAAGTTTTCAAAATAGTTATCATAAAAAAAAACTCAATGAGTTACAAGAAAATACAGAAAGACAAATTAACGAATTCAGGATCATCTTTGCAAAAGAGACTGAAACTTTAAAGAAGAAACAATCAGAATTGTTGGAGATGAAAATCACAATGGATGAGATAAAAAAAAATCTGAACTCCCTAAACAACAAAACTGACAATATGGAAGACTGAATTAGCAATTTAGAAGACAATACTATAGAAATGCTTCAGGAGGAGGAGAAGAGAGAACTAAGAGTAAAAAGAAATGAAGAGGCTTTCAGAGAAATATCTTACTCAATTAGTAAATGTATCATAAGAATTACAGTTATTCCAGAGGGAGAAGAGAAGGAAGATGGAGCAGAAATCTTGTTCAAAGAAATGATAGTGGAGAATTTCCCAACCAAGGGAAGAAGATGGAAATCCACATGAAAGAGACTACTAGAACTTGCAACTAGGTTAATGTAAAAAGAACTACTGAAAGGTATATAGTAGAAAAGCTGGTAGAAGTCAGTGACAAACAAAAAATATTAAAGGCAGAAAGGCAGAAGAAAATAACTTACAAAGGAACCCCTATTAGGCTTTCAGCAGATTTCTCAGCAGAAACCTTACAGGCTAGGAGAGAGTGGAATGACATATTCAAAATCTTGAAAGACAAAAACTTCCAGCCAAGAATTTTCTATCCATCAAAAATCTCCTTCAGATAGGACAGAGAAATAAAAACTTTCCCAGATAAACAAAAGATAAGGGAGTTCATCACCACAAAACCCCCACTACAAGAAATCCTCAAGAAGGCTCTCATACCTGAAAGGAAAAAAAGAAAACAGGAAAGGGGCTATAAAACCCTGAGCAAGGAGATTAATAGGTATGCAACAATCAGAAATTGGCAACTCTCTATCAGATCACACTGGTAAACACTTAACTCTAAAATCAAGGATAAAGAAAAGGAAAACATCAAAATGAAAATCATATCATCACCTTAACCACAAACTCATAATACAAGATGGAATTAGATATGACAAAATAACTTAGAAGGGGAAGAGGAAAAGGGAAAGAATCAGTATAGTTTAAGGAAATAAGAAGCAATCAGAAAATGGACTATCTCACCTGTGGGACTTTCTCTATGAACCTCATAGTATCCACTAAACAAATAATTAGAACAGAGACATATATGACAAACAAGGAGAAAATGAAGAAAACCAACATAAAAAGCCACCTAATCAAACTGATAGCCCAATATACATGGGACAAGAAATAAAGGATATGCAGAAGAAGCAGAAAACATGTGATAAGATGGCAGCATTAAGCCTTCATATACCAAAAAATCACTCTAAATGTAAAAAGACTGACTTCTCCAATCAAAAGACCAAGAGTGGCAGGATGGATTAAAGAACAAGATGCAACAATATGCTGCCTCCAGGAAACACATCTCAGCTCTAAAGACAAACATAGGCCTAGAGTGAAGGGATGGAAGACAGTACTCAAAGCTAAGGGAGAACGAAAGAAAGCAGGTGTTGCCATACTTATGTCAGACAAAGTAGACTTCAGGATAAAACAGGTAAAGAGAGACATAGAGGGGCAGTATTCAATGATAAAAGGAACTCTCTAGCAAGAATACATAGCATTTATAAAAATATATCCACCCAACACAGGAGCAGCAAAGTACATAAAGCAACTATTAAAAAGCCTAAAAGGAGATATTACCAACAACACCATAATAGTAGGAGACCTCAACACTCCACTTACTTCAATTGATAGATCATCTAGAGAAAAAGTCAACAACAAGTTTGTGTAATTAAATGAAAAACTAGACCAGATGAACTTAATAGATGTATACAGAGTAATCCATCCAAAAACAGCAAAGTATATATTCTTCTCAAGTGTGCATGGAACGTTCCCAAGGATAGACCATATATTGGGAAACTAGGCAAACCTCATTACATTTAAGAAGATTGAAATCATATCTACTATCTTCTCTGACCATAATGCTATGAAACTAGAAATGAACTACAAGAAAAAAGCAGGGAAAAGAACAAAAGTGTGGAGACTAAATAACATGCTGCTGAACAACCAATGGGTTGTCGAAGAAATAAAAGGAGAAATCAAAAAATATTTGGAGACAAATGAGAATGAAAACACACCATACCAACTCATATGAGATGCAGCAAAGCAGTCTTAAGAGGGCAAATTATAGCAATACAAGCCAATGTTAACAAACAAGAAGAAGCTCAAATAAACAATCTTAAACTACACCTAACAAAATTAGAAAAAGAAGAACTAACAAAGCCAAAACTCAGCAGGAGGGAAATAATAAAATTTAGAGCAGAAATAAATGAAATTGAAAAATAAAGACTGTAAAAAAGGCTAGTGACACAAGGAGCTGGTTCTTTGAGAAGATAAACAGAATTTATAAACCCTTAGCCAGGCTCACTAAGAAAACGAAAACAGAGAATAGAGGAAGAAGAAGAAACTGATGAAAAAATCCATCAACTGTAAAATTGTAAACGTGGTAATTGCTAAGGAAGATAGGTTCTGTGTGGTATGACACTCTGCCATTTGTGGTCTCAAGCATCTAAACATTTTGTACACTTACAGGCGACCACTCAGGTAATAGCCCTGAACCTAGAAGTCATTCCAAAGTCATGTTATATCCATCATGACAGAGAAGTGGAAGAGGTGGGGGAACTTCAGCTATCCCACATCATTAAACTAAAAAATATTCTTCCACCACATATTTATAAAGTACCACTCCATGTAATATTGCTCAAGCCCTCAACATTCTGGCCATTTCTGTGGGACCTGACTTGACCATGCCAATTTCCCCTTTAAAAGGTACTGTCCATTCTGGGAAGATGGTGGCATAAGAAGACTCTGAACTCACCTCTTCCCATGGGCACAAGAAATATGCAGCTACCTGTGGAAATATTTCATCTGAGAGAGATCTGATACCTGGATTAAAAGACCCTCTATAACAAGGGACAGCAGTAACAGGATTGGAAGATGCAGAAATATACCTCTTATGAAGAAAAAAAAAAAAACCTCCTAGCTGCAGCATTTCATGATGGTGAGGAATCGTAAAGGCACAAAGCTTTTCCCAGAGGAGGAGGGGACCCTGAGCAGCAGATCTATGCCACAATAAGCACCCCAGACTTTAGATTCAGCACAACTGAGGCATGATCCATCATATCTGGCTTTCCTAGCTTTGCAAATCAATAGAGAAATACCCCTTTATTGAATGGTAGAGAAAGAAAAACTTGCTCTAAAAGGATCCACACAGAGTTACACCCATATCAGAAACCAAGACAAAACACCAGAAAGAAATGTGCGTGTTCCAATGGTAAAAGAGACTCACTTACTAAGCTCTAAGTACATCTCAGAAAAACAGGAGGTGGCTAGGCCCACCCCTTGAAGGACTGAGACACTTATGACAGTCTTTATTATGGCATAGTTCTGTCATGCTGACAGGGATATTGGCAGAATCTACTGGATTCCTTCCTCTAGCCTATTAGTGCAGAGGTCTGCCCTGCCCACTAGACACTGATCCAATCAAGCACAGCCAGGGTAGGCAGCTAGACCAAGCTACTGGCCCCACTCACTAGCAATCCCATGGTGAACCTGAGGAGGAGAGTGTGGGACCTCTGCAGGAGGGCAAGTGGGTCTGCCTTCATGGGGTGTGCATATGGAGTGGGCCTGCATTGGCAGTTCAGATGGGTCCATGAAAGGAAGGGCATGTCAACAACAGTCGACTTGTGCTGCTGGCCATCACAAAAAGCCACACAGGGAATCTGTCCTGCTTCCCAACACCTGAAATGATTATGTACCATGTTTCTAGGTTTGGTCCAACTCATCTTCAATCCTGAGAGAGCTGACAATAGTGATGTGATGCAGGGGGCTACACTGGAGTTCTGCAGCAATTGTGACCCCCTGAACCCAGCAACCAGCCAAACTGGGGGCCTGACACTCTTAACAGCAAAACTGCAGTACTTATATTCTATTAGATCTCACAGCCAGTGGTGCCTGGGATTGCCCTATCCAATAAAATGACATTGGCAGCTACACCTGGTTGAGTCTTACCACCAGGAAGCCCAGGGGCTAGCCTAGCCTGTCCATGCACCAGCAGCAAGAACAACACCATCAAAACAGAAGTGCACACACGGCCCACACAGGGGCCACCCATTTAGCATTTGGAACAAGTGAAAAGAGGAAAGCACATTTATGGGCCCCATAAGGCCTCTTTTACATAAGACCACATTTCCAAGATGGAGAGGTGTAGCTGATCCACCTAATACATAGGTATAAGCACAGAGAAGTAGGAAAAATGAGGAGACACAATAATATGCTCTAAATAAAAGAATAGGACAAATCCTCAGAAAAAAGAACTAAACAAAACAGAGATAAACTTTCTACCTGATATAGAGTACAAACTAATAGCTATAAATGTGCCCACTGATCTTGGGAAAAGAATAGATGAACACAGTGAGAACTTCAACAAAGAATTGGAAAATATAAAAAAGAACCAATAGAACTGAAGAATACAATAATGGAAATGAAAAATTCACTAAAGGGAATCAGCAGCAGGGGAGGGTGATACAGAAGAATGGATCAGTGATCTGGATGAAAGAGCAGAGGAAATCACCCAAGCTGAACATAAAAAAGAAAAAAAAAATAAAAAGAATGAGGACAGTCTAAGGGACATCTGGGACAACATCAAGAGTAGTAACATCTGTGTTATGTAGGTGTTTCAGAAGGAGAAGAGAAAGACAAAAGGACAGAGAATCTGTTTAAGGAAATAATAGCTGAAAACTTCCTTAAGCAAAGCAAGGTACCAGAAGCACAGACAGTACCAAATAAGATGAACCCAAAGAGGCCCACATCAACACAGATTATAATAAAATGTCAAGAACTAAAGTTAAAGAGATATTCCTAAAAACTGCAAGACAAAGGCAACAAGTTACATACAAAGGAATCGTCATAAGGATATCAGCTGATTTCTCAGTGGAAACTGCACAATCTAGAAGGGAGTGACACAATATATTCAAAGTGCTGAGAGGAAAAAGTCTACAACCAAGAATACTCTACCCAGCAAGGCTATCATTCTTAATGGAAGGAGAGATAAAGAGCTTTACAAACTGGCAAACACTAAAGGCATTCATTACCACTAAACCAGCATTACAAGAAGTGTTAAAGGAACTTATGTATTGGGAAAGAAAAGGCCACAAATAAAAATAAGAAAATTACCAAAGAAAAATTATCACTGGTAGAGGCAAATATACAAGAAAAGTGGTGGATCAACCACCAATAAAGCTAGTATGAAGATCAAAAGGCAGATGTACAAAAATTATCTACGTTTGTCTTAAGAGGTTCAGGGATACCAAAAAAAATAAAAGAGGTAAAGTACATCAAAAATGTAAAACATGGTGGGAGAGTAAAAGTATAGGGATGTTAGAAAGAAGTCAAAATTAAGAGACTATCAAATTAATATAGATTGCTATCTACATAAGTCATTACCTATGAACCTCATGTAACCATAAACCAAAAACCTATAATAAATACTCAAAAAATAATGTGAAAGAAATCCAAACATAACAGTAATGAAAGCCATAAACCACAAGGGAACAGGGCAAGAGAAAGAAGGAACAGAGAAGAGCTACAAAAACATCCAGAACAAAAGAACAAAATGGCAATAAGTGCATACTTATCGATTGTTACTTTAAATATAAATGGACCAAATGGTCATCAAAAGACAAAGGGTGGCTGAATGAATAAATAAAACAAAACCCATATATATGTAGCATGAGTGACAAACTTCATACTTAAAGACACTAACAAACTGAAAGGAAATGGAGAGAAAAAGATATTCCATGCTAATAGAAATAAAAAGAAAACTGGAGTAGCAATATTTAGACAAAATAGACTTTGAAACAAAAGCTATCAAAAGAGACAAAGAAAGGCATTACATAATGATAAATGCAACAATCCAAAAACAGCAGTAAGCAAACAATTATTAACAGACATAAAAGGAGAAATTGACAATAATATAATAATAGTAGGGGACTTTTAAGCTCCACTTACATCAGTGGATAGATCATCCAAACAGATTAATATGGAAACATTGGCCTTAAATGACACATTAGATCAGATGGATTTAGTAGACACATACAGAACATTCATCCCCAAACTGAAGAATACATGTTCTTTCTGTATGCATATGGAACATTTTCCAGGATAGCTCACACATTATGCCACAAAGCAGGCCTCAATAAATTTAAGAAGATTGAAATAATACCAAACATCTTTTCTGACTGCAACAGTATGAAACCAGATACCAATTACAGTAAGAAAATTAGAAGAGTCACAAATATGTTGAGATTTAGCAAAATGCTAATGACCAACCATTGAGTCAATGAAGAAATCAAAGGAGAAATCAACAAAAACCTAGTGACAAACAAAAATGATAATACAATATGCCAAAATTTATGGGATATAGCAAAATTGGTACTAAGAGGGAAGTTTATAACACAAGAGGCCTAACTCAGAAAACAAGAAAAACCTCAAGTAAACAATCTAACAGTGCACCTAAAGAAATTCGAAAATGAACAAGACCAAAGTCAATAGAAAAAAATGAAATAATAAAAATCAAAAGGGAAGTACAGGAAATAGAGACTAAAAAAAAAAGGAAAAATTGAGAAAACTAAGATCTGGTTCTTTGAAAAGATAAAACAAAATTAACAAACATTTAGCTAGACTCATCAATATAAAAAGAGAGTTCAAATAAATAAAATCAGAAACAAAAGAGGAGAAATTATAATGAGCATCACAGAAATACAAAGACTTAGAGAATCATACAAATAGTTATACACCAACAAATTGGACAATCAGGAAGACATAGATAAATTCTTAGAATAAGAAAAACTTCAAAAACTAAATCAAGGAGAAATAGAGAATCAGAGTATGCCAATCACTAGTAAGGAGATTAGAAAACCTAACCTCCCCCCCAAAACAGAAGTCCAGGACCAGACAGCTTCACCTGTGAATTCTACCAAACATTCAAAGAAGATTTAGTACCTATCCTTCTAAAACTCTTCCTCAATATTGAAGAGGAGGGAAATCTTCCTAACTCATTCTGGGAGGCAAATATCACCCTGATAAAAAACCAGACAAGGACAACACAAATCAAGAAAATCACAGACCAATATCACTGATGAACATAGATGCAAATATCCTCAATACAATACTAGCAAATTCAATACAACAATACATTAAAAATGTGCAACATGACCAAGTGGGATTTATTCCAGGGATGCAGGGATGGTTCAATATCTGCAAATCAATCAATGTGATAGACAAATCAATCAATATGAAGAATAACAATCACATGATTATCCCAATATATGCAGAGAAAGCATTTGAAAAGATAACACCATCCATTTGTGATAAAAATCTCTAAATAAAATAGGTATAGATGGAAAGCACCTTAACATAGTAAAGGCCATATATGACAAACCACAGCTAACATCAGACTCATTGGTGAAAAAATGAAAGCTACCTCTTTAAGAACAGGGAAAATATAAGGATGCCCGCTTTCTTCACTCTTATTTAACATAGTATTGGAAATCCCAGACAGAGCAATTAGGCAAGAAAAAGAAGTAAAGGAATCAAAATTGGAAATGAAGAAGTAAAACTATTGCTTTTTGCACAAGACATGATTTTATATATAGAAAACCCTATGAATCTATTAAAAAACTATTAGAAACAATAAATGAATACAGTCAGGTTGCAGAATAAAAAATCAACATGCAAAAATCAGTTGTATTTCTATATGGTAACAACAAAATAGCATAAAGAGAGATTAACAATCTAATCCCATTAACAATCACACACACACACACACAAATGAAATACCTGGGAACAAATTTAACCAAAGAGATGAAAGATGTATACACTGAAAAAAATAAAGCATTGTTGAAAGAAATTGAAGAAGACATAAAGAAACAGAAAGATAATCCATGCCCATAGATTGGAAGAATTGACAGAGTTGAAATGTCCATACTTCCTAAAGCAATCTACAGATTCAATGAAATCTCTATCAAAGTCTCAATTATAGTCTTCACAGAAATAAACAAAGAATCCTAAAATTTATATGGAACAACAAAAGGCCCCGGATAGCCAAAGCAATCCTGAGGGGGAAAAAATAAATCTGGAGGTATCACACTCCTTGAATTCAAAATATACTGCAAGTATATAGTAATCACAACATCATAGTACTGGCATAAAAACAGACACATAGATCAATGGAACAGAATCAAGAGCCCAGAAACAAATCCACACATGTTTGGACAGCCTATTTTTGGCAAGGCAGCCAGGAATGTACAATGGAGAAAGGAAAGTCTCTTCAATAAAAGATGTTGGGAAAACTGGACCTCCATGTGCAAAATAACGAAAGCAGATGATTATATTACACCATACAGAAAAACTAACTTAAAATGGATTAAAGACTTGAATTAAAACCTGAAACCATAAATCTTCTAGAAGAACACATAGGAAGTACACTCTTTGACATTTGTCTTAGCAGTATCCTGAATATTATGTCTCACCAGGCAAGGAAAAAAGAAGGAAAAATAAACAATTGGACTAAATCAAGCTAAAAAGCATCTGCAGAGCAAAGGAAACCATTAACAAAACAATGACACAACCTAACAATTGGGAGAACATATTTGCAAACCATATATCCAATAAGGGGTTAATATCCAAAATATATAAAGAACTCATACAACTCAACAACAAAGAAACAAAGGAGACAATCAAAAAATGTGCACAGTATCTGAACAGACTTTTCACCAAAGATGATATACAGATGGTCAGGCATATGAAAAGATGTTCAACATCAGTAATTATTATGGAAATGCAATTCAAAACTACAATGAGATATCACCTCACACCTGTCAGAATGGCTATAATTAAAAAGACAAGAAATAATATGTTGGAGAGGATGTGGAGAAAAGGGAGCCATAATACACTGCTGGTGGGAATGTAAATTGGTACAGCCACTATGGAAAACAGTATGGAGATTCCTCAAAAAATTAAGAATAGAACCACCATGGACCATGGCAGTAAAAGCAATGATAGGAAGCACCAAGGTTTTCTGGCATAAGGAGGGTGAATTTTTGAATACCATTTGTATTAATGTTCTCCTTTTTGAGATGGAGGCCATGGATCTAGAATACACTACATTCTTTCCCATTTTTTCAGTCCTGAGACTCAAGTGAAATTGGTTAAAGTATTTCTCAAGAAGGCATGGGAATGATTAGAGACATGAGGGAGCAGAAAAGATGCATCAGTAAGTTCCCTCTCCATGGATCTAGGTCTCACCCTTCTAGGTTTAGGGCTTTTTCTCTGGCATGGGGCAGTAAATTAACCTCTCTTAGACTCTTGTCCCTTATTTTTGGATTAGAAACATTGCTTTAATTTCTATTCCACCAAGTCTAGTCTTCTTTAGAGGCCAGCACAAGGTAACCAGGGTTGCTGCCTCCAATTTTACTGGTGAGGGGAAGTGTCAAGTGAATGAAGAAATGTTGAATGGGAGAAGGATGATTCTGATCAAGTACAAACTTCTTCTCCCTTTTCCTTTTTCTTTCCCCAGCAGTCATTATTGTGTAGAGGGAGTAGCCTTCATGTTTTAGAAGCTTTGGTACTCTTTACTTTATTCAGTATATAAAGACTCTGATGAGAGAAAGTTCTCTTCATTCAGTCATAATAACGGTAAAGCAAATTCTGTGGCTCAAGGTTGAGCTCTTCTCAGACCTTCCCAGCACATACTCTACTCTTGTGATAGGAGATATTGTGGGAAGAGTTGGTTTGTTTTCTGTGTAACTTTTTCCTCTAGTGTCCACAGATTCCCTTAGAGAAGGGCCCCTGGAAATGGTTCTAGTGTGACAGAATTCATTTTCTTGGTATTAACAGTCCAGCTAGTTCTTTAACTCCTCTTGTTCTTCTGGTTTCTAGTAAAATATATGGTCACTTTGTTGGGAAAATTGGGCATGATAATTTTAATTGGGCTGAATTCAAACTTACACACACCAATGTATTTTTCCACTTTAATTTGTTCTTCATTGTTTCATTTATCCTTTTGTTTTTACACCCCAAATCTTGTTTAACTTCATATTCAAGAAGAAAATTATTTCTTGCATGGGGTCCATGATCCACTGCTACTTTGTCGGTTGTTTTGGTATTTCTGAATGCTATGTGCTGGCATCAATGACCTATTAGGGCTATGTGGCCATCTGTAGCCCACTTTTGTATAATGTTGTCTTGTCCCCTAAGTGTGTCCTAGACTTATGCTTGGTTCACACTTGATGGCATTTTCTGGTGCCGTGGCCCACACAGGATGCATGATGAGATTGACCTTCTGTGATGCAAACATCGTCACCCATTGTTTGTGTGACATCTTCTCTGTACTCCTGCATGAGTGGCTACATTGAGCTAGTTGTTTTTATTGTGGTCGGCGTCAAAATCTTGGTGCTCATTCTCACCATCTTTGTCTCTTGTGGTTTCATTCTCTCCAGCAACCTCCACATCAGCTTCATGGAGAGCAGGTCCAAAGCTTTTGACAACTGCAGTTCCCACATAATTGCTATTTCTCTCTTCTTTGGATCAAGTGTATTTCTGTATCTCAAACCATCTTCTTCTGTGTCTTTGGATGAGGGAAAAACCTCTTCTTTCTTTTATACCAATACAGTTCCCTTGATGTATCCCTTAATTTATAGCTTGAGGAATAAAGACATTAAACTTGCTTTGAGAAAAATCCTGAGGAGGAGAAATTTTGGTCAAAACTATGTCTGTTTGTGCATGTAGTTATAGGGCAGAGAGATACTGTATATTTAATTAAAGTAATTTTAGTGGCATCTTTCTTTCATGGTTTTTCCTTAATGTTGTAAAGGAAACTTAAGTCTTCTCTCATAATTTATTTCCAGTGCTTATAGAATAGGTCTTCTTTTTTCTTCACCATTTCCACAATATCATCTCCATCTTTGTTTTCCTGTTTAGTAATAATACTAAATAAGAAACATATTATATCTGTTTTTTTAATTGTCATAAAACTTCATTTTTCCTGTAGGAAAAGGTGAATGGTCTTTAAAAAACCGAATTAGGTCACACTAGAGTGACATTGTGTCATTGGGGGTGTGCTTCTCTGCTACTTGCTATTAGAAGCGTGAATCAGGTACTCTGTTTCTACTCCCTTCTTTCCATCCTCCAACTGGCAAGAATTTGTCTTCTTTGAATGCCAGAGATTGAAGATTCTGTAAAGACTCTCAAGTATAATCCATTTTGTATCTGTAAATATTATACATCAACTTTCTTTTGGCAAAACATTTTCTTTTTTATCTTTGTACAGTCAAAGCAGCACATGACTAATTGCCAAAATGTATTTATTATATGGATGGGAAACTGAAATACAGAGTGGATAACGTTTTACTGAAAGTCACACAGATTCATGAAGAAAAAGTCTACACTCTTACTCTTCCGTTTCATGTAAACTACTCTAGTACAATTTGTGTCACTTTGTTCTTTTATTTTTGTTTCAGTAACCATGAAATATTAGAAAACATTGCTAATTTGAAAATTGACTGTGCTTTGTTCCAGGATGATACATGAATTTCTCTCAGGGAGGGTATCACATTTTTTGTTTATTGTTTAGGAAAACAGTTTGATGGTTCTTTTTGTTGGGAAAGAGGAGGCTTTTGGGGCAGCATATTGGAGAGATGATTGGCTCAAGGATGAAGTTTACTTTTTCTGAAAGTTACAAACTTGAATTTGGAATATTTGTAAATGTTCATTATTCGGAAAACAAGGCATGGGAGAGAAAAGAGCCCAGAAACATGTCACTCGTCAGGATTCAACAGACCCATGGCCAAGAAATAAAAGGTTTTTGTGTAGAGAGTGGTCATTAGAGTTAGCAAATGCATTTGAATCAGAATTTGTATCCTTTTCTGTAGAGTATTGTGAACATATCCCACTGTCCGTAAAGCTTTGAAAAAACTCTAATTTACAATGTCAGTACATTGGTAGTGTTTGGGGGAATGAAGGTGAAAAACCTATGGCCACATTTGGGGAACCTGGTAGAGAGGGGGCACCAGCTACGGGAGATAAAATAGTGTGGGACAATTTAAACCAAAGGTAGAAAGAAGGAATTTAGAAAGTAAAATAAATGATAATGAAAGCCTTTGCCTATGACTCTTTCCTTTCTGGAAGACCCAGAAATGTTATGGGGATCACAGGATTTCTCTAGATTATGAAAGCATAAATTCTTTGATATTAAAAAGAGAAGTTAAACAAAAGGGCTGGAGGACCTGGGAATAACTAAATCGCTCCTGTTTTTGTTGGCTTCCAAATGCTACCCCTATGTGGATTTTTATGTACAAAAACGTCAAATTACAGCTAGTAGAGCATTAACTAAAAAAAAAAAAAAAATTTGGTGAGTAAACCTAATTGTGACAATGTCTTTTCTGCAAAGAATGTTGCAATATTATAATTTTTTGGGAAAAAAGTTACTCTAAAAATCTCAATTTGATGTATCAAGTGACAATTACGTATTTTCTAAGAAACGTTTAATAGTATTAACTATTTACCATTTTCCTAATCTCCACTGAATATTTAGGTATTTTAAAATTTAGCGTAGCTAGTTTGTTGCATTGTTTGTTTTTTAGGTGTTTGACATTCCTTAATCTATGTCTTATGGTTTTAATTGACCACTCATACTCCATCTACTGACCTTAATGTTAACATGCTTCATTTTAACTTTACAAGTTCTATTTATAGAAAATAATTGATCTTGCTTGGAGTATGTTTTACTTTTTTTTTCTTTTATTTACTCTTCCTTTGAAAAACCTGTTTTCCTCATGGGAATAAGAATGTATATAAACAAGTAAATAACATCTATGCTATTTGGAAATCTTTGTATACCTTGCAGAGGTGCATCCACTCTATGTATTTTTTCTTTTTGTGTGTGAGGAAGATTGGCCCTGAGCGAAGAACTCTTACCAATCTTCCTCTGTTTTCTGTAGAATGCCATCACAGGATGGCGTGGTTCTAGGAGCGTGCCAGAGACTTGCAAATCCTGGACCACCAAAGCAGAGCATGCAAACTTCACCACTATGCCACTGGCCAGCCCTGACTCTGTTATGTACTTTATCATGATTTGAGGTGGCCCAGAGCGTAGCTTGAATCTGACCACTAGCCTTTTATTTCACGAGCCTCAAAATCAAATGGAATCTCTATCATTTATAGAAAAATATACTTTCTTTAAAATTAATTTCCATCTTCAAATAGTTAGAAAAAGGTAATAAAGATAGTTGAAATATAGCCTGTAATAATTAAGGGTGGTAACATCTTGAAAGAGGCAACCCAGCTGTTAGTTAAGCAACTTAAGGACTTTTTAGTTAGCAATAAGCTCTCTGTGTCCATCTACTTGGACTTTTTTCAAAAGGTAAAGAATCAAGTCAAGATATTTTACATGCACAGCAGACTTATCCTTAGTAGTTTTTGTTCTTTTGTATTATGGGAATTGCACTGACAAGTTATGAGGCAAATTATGATTTTATTATAATTGTTCACAGCTGAGAGTCAAACAGGTAAGGCATTGATTTTGCCTGTGCCTGTGTACCAGGACAGAGCTATTTCTAAGTCAGTGTGAAAGCTTCAAGTTTCCAGGCTAACAGAAAATGGTCCTCCTAGTTAAGGCTCAGAAAGAAAGTTCCCTGAGTACATCCTGTTTTTGTTTATTATAAACTTTCTCTGAGGGAGCTGCTATTGTTGCTCAGGATCAGGTTTGTAATCAGCATGATCAGAGTGCATTGTGGTTAAGTGCTGATGAAAACTATGAGTAAAAGGGTCTTGAGTTCCTCTTTAATCTCTCTTTAATTCCTGAAGCCCAACTTAATTGAAGCCTACTCTCTACTCCTAGTTACACTGCTTCCCTACACAAACACACATGAACACACATACACACACACACAGAGTATCTTCAAGTCTTGTATTTTATGAGATCCTTTCCTGATATCGATTGCATGGTATTCAACGCACCTTTAGTCTTTGCAAGCACAATCAGGTAGATAATTCCTGGTTGAAGCTCCAGAGAGGCAGGGCTAGGCATAAAGTACCTGCTGAATCTGGCCAGAGAATGTGGTTATTGCTTCAGTCATTCGTTTATGTTAAAAAAAAAAAAACAAAACATTTTACCTGCTATGTTCCTGGCAATGTGTGGCAAAGTAATATATATGATAAACAAATATGGCAATACAAGAGACTAATATAATGGTAGATTTTCAAATGCAACATAATAGAGTTACATGAATAGAATCTATCTTACACGTGGATAGATTCTAAAATTGGTCTTATGTCGTCACATTACACCTGAAAATTCATTATGTCAGCAAATGTCCATATTGGGGACAGACACAGTACTTTTCCCTAAGCCTGCCACAGTTGGTGTTTCTCTTGAGCACTGGAACATTTCACTGTAAATTCATCTGAGCACTAGATGAATTAGCTGCTTTACATTCAGAGTTTGTTTTACAAATATGCACCTATAGACAGTAGAGTCTCACTCTATGTAGGAAGATTTAAGTTCTAAGACAGAGATTCCCCTCTTCTCAGTGAGTGGGATGGCTGGTGAAATCACCTGGGGTGTTTAAAGTATCTCTCTGGCATAAAGTTGGAAAAACCCATTTGAAAAATAGAGATAAGTTCAGGATTTTATGTTTGCTCTTAAGGAGGAGTGTTGTGTTTCAGTTTTCTCTGCACTGTCACTTCTGTCCCTTTATGTGTTTTTTCAGAAAAGAATTATAAGGTACATGGGGAAGGGGATTCTGTTCCCATCTCATAGATGATGAAACTAATGTTCAGAGATGTTCATGGCTTGTTCAAAATCACAATTTATAAAGTATAGAACTGAGATAGAACTTGAGTGTTTTGATTCTAAACCTGCTAGGGTTTAAAAAAAATTATTATTATGCAAAATTTACCATGTTGGGCCCTGAACATCACCCCAGTGGAGTTAGAGTGCTGACTTTTGTACCACCTCATTACTGACTCATGGGGTAAAAGTTCAACTGTCACTTCAGATCTTTGACTCCTCCTTATCCAAATTGAAATGCTGATTGACAAGGCTTCTTTGCTGCTAGGTGAGGGGTTAAAGTGTAGTTCCGTGGTGAGCCTATTGTCAACCACAGGGAGTGAGAATAAGTATAAGACTAGCATTGTTTACACAAGCTTGTTCCACTTCATTACTATTGAGTGGAATGGAAGCTCACTTCCCCACTTGGCCCCGCTGACTGTGGAGTGCCAGTTAGCATCACTTTGTTCAACTTTATTGCTCAGAGTAGGGGAGGAAGTTCAAATCGTTGCTCCACCCCATTTATGCCATGCTGGTGGGGGCATCAGATTGCTACTCCCTATAGCCAGACAAAAGGTAGAAGTTCCGTCCTCACTTGGCCCTGCTAACATTATCCCTGCAAGAGTACTAAAGGACCTCCTGCTGTCAGCAAGCAGAAGGTTTAAATTTAGCTCTCTAAATGACCATGATGACATCAGTGAGGGGGCAGATTTTCCTTCAGTTTTTGGCTACTGTAGGATGTCTAATAAAGAAAATGCTTCCTATTCTGGAAGGCTACCCTCTTTCTATTCTTTTGGTTAGAGAAAAGTTTTATTTTTAGGTATTTGTCTTCGGTGGTTTGGGGTTGCGGGCTTCCTCAGCATAACATCTGGCATACACAGGAGGCAAAAAAGCCCAGGAAACTCACCACCTGTAGTCCTCAGTTCCTGAGATTACTTGGCAATCTACCTTCTGTTTACCTTTACAAGTCTTCCTAAGTTTGTTTGTTATGTTATATCCAGGATTATTTAGTTTTAAGAAGGAGTAGGAAGGCATAGAATAATCCATTTTGGCTGGAATCAGATATAAGTCTACTGAAAGTTTAAAAAAATTCTCATTCAATTCCTTAAGCCTGAAATCTGAGGGATCACTCCTGCATCAGCATACTTAAGTAGTCAGCCAATCATTGGACAGGAATTGAGCTCAAACACGTTAAATCAGTAATGCTTCTGAATGCTGCTGAGGTATTTGTGGAAAGTAGGGGAGTGAATTAAAAGCTCAAGCCATGTTCAAATATGCCCCTTGTTTTTGTTTTGTGCTGTGCCCTTTGAATCTCCTATGTGCATGCATTCAGCCTCAGGGGCTGCCAGAAGAGCATGAGTAATTTGTGTTCTCGCCAGTCTGTGCTGCGCATTCCTGTAGACTCAGGCTAGAATGTGCTTGCTCTCAGCATGATGACGACCTCAGGCTAGTAGAATCATTGACCCTGTTTGCTTTCCTGACACTGAATGTGTAATATTTCAACAAGCAGGATACATGATGTGGGTGTTGCCTACTGCTCAGAATGGAGTGGGCCTCCTTTTTCCGTGGCAGCACAGCTGCTAGTCTTCATGGTCTGCTCCACCCTTGTAGAACCTCTGCATCTACCAAGATTGGTAGGGTGAATGTTGATGGGAGAGGTCGCATGAAAAAATGTCACAGATTCCCATTCTTCTGATGCAAAGTTCAACACTTCTTAAAGTATCAGCAGTTCTCAGATTGTTGTGTGGCTTTCGTTGATTTCCAGAGTGCTGAAACCATTGTTTTTGCCAATTTTGTTCATGTTTACAGTTGCTATGGAGGAAAAGATTTGATCACTTCTCACTCAGCCAAAGATGGAAATTCCACTGGACAATGTCCTTTTCATTAGGTTTACCCATGTTTTTAAAAAAATATAAACTGTTTGCAACTTATTTCTAATAATTTTCTGTGGCAGAAATCCAAAGTTATAATAAATTAATTGATGTTACATGAAATAGGACTTATTAGTGGGACACCAATGATTGCTTGCCAAAAGGAAGCTAAGATTTTTCTCTTTTGAGAGGTGAGGTACAAAGATAATTACAGCAAATCCAATGATTAATTGAACTAAAACACTTTAAAACCTTTTTTGTTTGTTTGTTTTCATATTTCTAACTTAGAATTTAACCCATTTTACAGATATGTGTTTTCTCATTAGTCAATGCTTTGGCTTATATACATGGGAGAAAATATCACATCAGGGTTTCTACAGAGAAGCAACAGAAAGTGACTCTAGATTTGTTTAAATACAAATGGAGTTAATAGAAAGAATATTGAGGATTCCCAACTGTCCCATTATGTTTGCAACATTACTCCAGATTTAAATCTCAGGTAGGCATATGAGATTGGCTGAGTTTAGGTCAATGTGCATTCCTCTGTTTGTCAAGGAAGGTAGGGATAGAGGTATTCTTCCTTATGGCTTTTTTAGTGGGAGGCTGGGTTCTCTTCTATTAATAGTTTTTAGGCTTTTTCTATACCTGTTTAGACATTTTGTTTTATTACTTTACTTTTTTAGATTGATTCATGTATTAAACCAACCTTGCATTCCCAAGATTAAATCTTACTTTTCTTGATGCATTTTTGTTTTTATATACTGTTTGATGCAATTTGCTAAAATTAAAAAAAAACAAAACTTCTCATCTATGTTTATGAAAGCGATTGGTCTTCAGTTTTCTTTCCTTGTAACTACTTTATCTGGTTTTGGTATCAGGGTAATTCTGTCTTATAGACTGAATTGTAAAATTTAATTCTTTTTTGACTTTTGAGAGTTTGTGTAGAATTGGTATTATTTATCTCATAAATGGTTGGTAGATTTTAACATCAAAGCTATTTGGGCCCAGAATTTTCTTTGTGGGAAACTTTTTGAAAGAGTATTCAATTTCTTTAATAGATATAAGGTCATTCTATTTACCTACTTCTTCTTAAGTGAATTTTGGCAGTTTATGTCTTTAAACGAATTTATCTTTCATTGATTGTCAAAATTATTAGTATAAACTTGTTCATAATATTCAACAGCTTTCTTTTTTTTTTTTTAAGGATTTTATTATTCCATTATCTCTCCAAAGCCCCCCAATACATAGTAGTTGTATATTTTAGCTGTGGGTACTTCTAGTTGTGGCACGTAGGATGCCTCCCCAGCATGCCCTGATGAGCAGTGCCATGTCTGCGCCCGGGATCCGAACCAGTGAAATCTTGGGCTGCTGAAGCAGAGCACATGAAATTAACCACTTAGCCACAGGACCGGCCCCACCAGCTTCCTTTTCAACGTCTGTAGGGTCTACAGCGATGTTCTCATACTTCTGATACTGGTAATTTGCATCTTTTCTCTTTTTGGCCTAATCCGTCTGTCTAGAGAATTAGCGCTTTTACTATCTCAAAAGCATAGCTTCTAGATTAACTGATTTTATATATTGTTCTTCTGTTTCCTATCTTATTGATTTTTTTGCTGTTATCTTTATTTCACTTTTCTGCTTAATTTGTTTTTAATTTGATGCTCTTTTTGCAGTTTCATAAAATGAAAGTTTGCCTTTGGTTTAAAACCTCTCTCTTCTTTTCCAATGCACGCACTTAGGTGTCATAACTTGATTTGTAAGAATTACAACTACATTACATGTGTTTTGCTACATTGTGTTTATATTTCCTTTCACTTCAAAATGTTTTCTGATTTCCCTTTTTATTTCATCTTCTTTTTTTCAGAGCTTTACTATTATTTTTTCTGGTTATAACTTTCTTGATATCATCTACATACCATACAATTCACATTCTTGAGAGTAAAATTCAATGGTTTTTACTTTATTCACAGAGCTATACAACAATACCCGCAATCAATTTTGGAAGATATTTTTCTTTCCCCAAAGACTGTGATACCCTTTAGCTGTCATATCTCTCCTATCTCACTCTCAGCCCTATGCAACCACCAATATACTTCATGTCTCCATAGATTTAAATATTCTGGATATTTCATATAATGGAATAATATAATATGTGGTCTTTTATGATTGTCTTTTTTCACTTTACATAATATTTTCATGTTCATCCATTTTGTAACTTATAAAGGTATTTAATTCCTTTTTATTTGTTGAGTAATATTCCATTGCATGGGAGATATACACTTGTTTGCCCTTTCATAAATTGATGGACATTTAACTTGGCTACTTCTTAGCTATTATGAATAACGGTGCTATAAACATTCATATACAAATTTTTGTGTGGATATATGTTCATCTATTGGCTTCTGGAGAAGGTTTACTTCATGATATAAAGAGAGAGAGATGTGAGGAGAGTTCTTTTGCCTTGTTCTCTTGCTATTTTCTTTGGCTATAGCTGTCTTTAGATGTGTCTTGGAGCACTGGCAGTCATTTTGTGACCATGACGTGAACAGCTTGAGGACTAAGTCAACAGTCTGAGGACAGTGAAATGAAAGAGTCTGGGTCCTTGAGAGTATTCACTTTCTGACTCACCCCTAGGACAGTGTACATACTGGTTTATTATTCTGTGAGAAAAGTGCCTATTTTAAATTAATTTTTAACAGAATTCTATAACTTAAAGCAAGAAACTTTCTAATGGAGGGCATGAGTTAAATGCTACATTCCTGAGATATAAAATGGAAAGTATATTATTTTAATAGATGAATATTTTGAAGGATAGTCCTACAACTTTTCAGCAAACATTGAACAGAAAAGCTATCATTTGCAATGATAGAAAATAGAGTATGTGCAGATTTAAACTTGAATTTTAATATATTCTTTGGTTCACTTGGCTGGTGCTTTCTGTTCATTATGCTCTTGTGGTCTATGAAATGTAAACATTCTCCAACATTCTTTTGTTTATATTTGTTAAGAAGGGTAAGACTTTGCACAATACTCAATGTGCTCAAAACTCTTAAATCAATCGAAATAGTACCTTCCCAGTTTTAATCAAATTTAACTCTCACTTGATTTCTTCTTTAATTTTATGTGAAACTTCATCATAATTTGATACTTACACTTTGATTACAATGTTTCAATTGTTCCATGGATAATTGAGAAACACTGAAAGTTCTTAAACTAGGAAAGGACAGATCTGTGCTTTCAGAACTTATTCCGGCAAGCAGTGCATATGGCCAATTAAGAAGGAGTATGTGGGAAAAAGCTGGAATAATAGTTGGAACCACTGCAAATCAGCAGTATAGTTCAATTAAATCCTTCTAAGTACCTGAATGTACGTGGTGGCTGAGGGAAATGGATGGAACTCAGTGTGGTTGTAGACTCTTATACTTAGCATGAAAGAAATGTGGAAAACATTCTGAAGGTTTTCACCAGAAGACAATATAACTTACAGAATTATTTATTGAGTGCCTACTATGTACTCTGCACTATACATTGCACCGTGAGAATGGTACTAAGAAAGACAGAGGAGATGTTTGTCCTTATAGAACTTATAGTTTATGGGGAAAAACAAAATTAAATGAAAATAATGTTGTGTTACTATGGAGGATCTATTGGAAGTTTTGAGAGCATGAATAATGACAGCTGTGATTGACTGACTATTTACCACATGCGAGGTAACGGTCTCACTATTTGACATGCATTTTTTCATTTAATCTTCAAAACAACCCAGTGAAATAAGTGCTATTATTAACATCATTATTTTAGAAATTATGAACTTCCATAGAGAGTTTAAATAACATGTCCAAGTTAGTAAATGTAGGAGTAGGAGTCAACGCATGCCCTCTAACTACATAGCCCCATTCTTTTCTAGAATGAGAAGTAATTAATTCTCTCAGTTAAGGAACTATTACATTTAAGGACCCAGCAGGATCGTCAGGTAGAAATTTCTAGCAGATATTTAGAAGTGAAAACTTTATGAGGGAAAAAGTCATTAATTTTTTTTTTTTTTTGAGATAACCCAGGAGAGACAACAACTAAATCGAGTTACTGCAATTTTTGAAAAATTTCAGGTAAAAAAATGAAAAAGACTGTAGGCAGACTCTGGAAATTTTCCATTTAGAATATGGAAAGAAACAGAGGAAGAAGATATATAATAGATTTTTCTTGAGAGATGAAGATGATAGGAAGATGGGTGTTTATTTTTGCCTCTGCCTTAGGGGATATACAAACCCTAGAGTGAAGTGTAAACTAGATTAAAACATTAAGCCCCTAAGGAACTAAAGAGAGATCATGATCCAGAGTGTAAATATAATTCCCTTGTTTCTCTTTTACACATAGAATCTAATCCCTGGGGAAGACAATGAGCAAGCTTCTGCCCCAAGCGCTCTATATTATTAAAACTTAAATTCCATCTTTTCTGTCTTATCAAGTGGCAAATATGATAATAATAAAGACTGTTTATTTTTCTCTACTCCTTGAGAGGGCTCAAAGTCAGAATCAGAAATTATGATTTGTAGTGTAGAAAGATTTCCAGGGCATATATGAAATAAATCTCTGCTGCATTCTTTTGAAAGCAGAAGAAGCAAAGCCCTGGAACCTGAAATTGCCTCTCCAGGACCATGTGGGTACACACCAAGGGTAAGAGAGCACTAGTGTTTTCTGTCCTAAGGAGAGTGAGTTTCTGAATTTTATTTATGTTAATGTCCTTCTTGTTTTGAGATGGAAGTCCAGGGATGTAAGATCTGCTATTTTCTTTCCCATTTTAAGCAGTCCTGAGATTCAAGTGAGACTGCTGGGAGAATGTGTTCAATGGAGATCAGAGAATATTCAGAGATTAGGAGGCTCAGAAAGTGCAGTGTCTCAGTCAGTAAGTTCTCTCTCCATGAACAGACTCACTCTTCTAGATTTATGACTTTTACTCTGTGACATGGGGTAGTAACTTAAATTCTCTTAGACTTTGGTCCCTTAGTTTTGGTTAGAAACAGCTTCTTGGTCCCACTCCACCAAGTCTAATCTGCATTAGAGGCCAGCACCAGGTTACTAGGGTATCTGCCTACAACTTTACTGGTGAGGGGAAGGCTTAAGTGAGTGAAGAAATTGTAAGATGAGAGAAGGATGATTATGTCCTGGTCCATCCTTCTCTCTTATCCCTTGGTTTTCCAGCAGTTACATTTTCAGACGGCAACGATAGCCTTCCCCCAATAAGATAATTTTGTCTTGCCCTTTGCCATATTTAGCCTATGAAGACTCTAGTAAGGGAAAGTCCATGTCACTCAGTATCATGATGGTAACAACATATTCTATGGGTCCAAGTTGGGCTAGTCTGAGGCATACCCAGTGTATACACCCTTGTAGGACAAGATATTGTGTGAAGAGCTGAATTCTTCTTTAATGTAATCTTTTTCTCCTGTGTCCACAGATTCCCTTGGAGAAGAATGGCTCCTGGAAATGGTTCCATGGTGACTGAATTCATTCTGGTGGGATTAACAGACTGATCAGATCTCCAGATTCCCTTGTTCTTCCTGTTTCTAGCAGTGTATAAGGTCACTGTGTGGGGAAATTTGGGCTTGATAACTCTAATTGGGCTGAATTCACACCTGCACACTCCCATGTATTTTTTCCTCTTTAACTTGTCCTTCATAGACCTCTGTTATTCTTCAGTATTTACACCAAAAATGCTGATACATTTCTTATCAAAGAAGAATGTTATCTCTTACATGGGGTGCATGACTCAGCTCTACTTTTTCTGTTTTTTTGGCATTTCTGAAGGCTATATGCTTACATCAATGGCCTATGATCGCTATGTGGCCATCTGTAAACCACTTCTCTATAACATTGCCATGTCCCATAAAGTGTGTTCCAGCCTCATGCTTGGTTCATACTTGATGGCATTTTCTGGTGCTATGGCCCACACAGGATGCATGCTGAGACTGACTTTCTGTGATGCAAACATCATCAACCACTATTTGTGTGACATACTTCCTGTATTCCAGCTCTCCTGCACGAGCACCTATGTCAATGAGCTGGTTGTTTTCATTGTGGTGGGCATCAACATCATTGTGCCCAGTCTCACTATCTTTGTCTCTTATGGTTTCATCCTCTCCAGCATCCTCCACATCAGTTCCACAGAAGGCAGGTCCAAAGCTTTCAGCACCTGCAGTTCCCACATTATTGCTATTTCTCTATTCTTTGGATCAGGTGTGATTATGTACCTCAAACCATCTTCTGCTGGGTCTATGGATGAGGGAAAAATCTCTTCTGTCTTTTATACCAATGTGATTCCCATGATGAACCCTTTAATCTACAGTTTGAGGAACAAAGATGTTAAACTTGCTCTGAGAAAAACCTTGAGCAGGAGAAAGTTTTCATTAGAATCATTGTCTCTGTGCAGGTAGACATAGTACAGGGAGATTCCATGTGTTTATTTACAAATTTTTTAGTAGCAGCCTTCTTAGCCTATTTTTTTTTTCTCACAATGGTATAGGAAATTTGATGCTTCTCTCAATCATTTTCTGCTTTCTTTAGAGTAGTCTGCTTCCTTTCCTCACAATTTCTTCTCCTTTTTCTCATTTTTCTATTTAAAAGTAGCATGAAGGAAGAAATTTATCTGTTTTCTTTCTATTTTCATTATCCACATTCTTTATTTCCCCTAGAAAAAGATGAATCATTCTGCTAATGATCAATAAAGTAACACTAGTGTGACGTCTTTCATTGGGCAATATCATAATTGCTACTTGGAACTTGCCTTTGGAAGCATGAATCAGATAATCTGTACCTACTCTTTTTTTTGCATCCTGTAGTGGACAGGAATATGACCCCTTCAAATGCCGGGGTTTCACAATTATAGCAGATTCCATAATGACCTTCAAATATATCCCACTTTGCAGAGGTAAACACTATGCATTAAACTTCTTTCATTTTACTTGAGAGATTTTATAGTTACCTTTCTACATTCAGAGTAGTACATAATAGATTGTCAATATATATTTGTTACATGGATAGAATAATGACACTCAGACAGGTTAATGATTTACTTAAAATCACAAAGCTTGTTTATGAAAAAATCTAAAATAGAATATTAGACTCCTGATTTCAAGTCTACTACTCTTCTTTTTTTTTTAATTTTCATTGAGGAAGATTGGCCCTGAGCTAACATCTGTGCCAATATTCCTCTAATTTTTGTATATGGGCTTCCTCAACCGCATGGCTTGATGAGCGGTGTGTAGGTCCATGCTCAGGATGTGAACCCCTGAACCCCAGGCCACCAAAGCAGAGCTTGTGACCTTAACTGCTACGCAATTGGGCTGGCCCCATCAAGTTTATTGCTCTTTAGAATATACTTCCTTTCTACTTAGTTTTATTTTTATTTTAGTAAACATGAAATATGAGAAAACATTTCTATTCTGAAAGAACTTTTTCCACACACACACAAAAGAACCTGAAATGTTTTCAGGGCCTTATAATTCAGAGAATGAGAAATGGGAGGAATAATTTCCCAGGGACAAGTTATTAGTTCATGACCCATGGAGACATGTGGCCAATAAAGAAAAGTTCCCTCAGTAGGGGATAAGCAATGAGATTTAAAAAAACACATTTCATTCTGAATTTTTATCCTGTTCTATAGAGTACTGTAACTATCTTTCTGTCTATAAAGTACTGTACTTATCCTCTACTGTTCTTAAAACTTTCATTAAATCTTATAATACATAATGACCACATATTAATAGTGGTTTGAGAATGAAGACCGTTGGTTATGGTCACATTTGTGTGGAAACAGAGACGGGACAATATCTTAAGGAGGTTATATAGTGAGTGGAAGAAGGAATAGAAAATAAATTAATGAGAAAAGAAAGCCCTTTCCATGTCTCTCTTCTCCTTTCTGAAAAAAATCCTACCAATATTATAGAAGTCAACCTTCCAGATAGGATGAAAGCCTAAGTTATTTGATATTAAAAAGTTTTACAGCATTGGTGGACCTGGGAACAACTAAATTATTCCTGTTTTTCATGGCTTCCATATGCTACTCCCATATGGATTTTAAAGTACAAAAACCTCAAATTGGTGCTGGGAGAGCAATGACAATTTGAAAGAAATAGTTGGTGAATAAATTAAATTTAGACAATTTCTTTTCTAGAATTTGATGTTGGATTACTTTTCTTTTGAGAAAACAAGTAGAAAGATAACCACAAAAAGATCCTCAATATGATGTATCATGATAATTTAAACATGATCTAACATAACTGTAATAACATTTACTATTTTACTGTTTTTCTAATCTCCACTCAATATTTAGGTATTTTTCAATTTAGCATAGTTGGATTGTTGGCTTTTGTTCATTTTTTTTGTTTTTTAGATGTTCAGCATTGCTTAAATCTTTGACTTACGGTTTTAAATGACCGCTCATACCTTAGCCCTTAACTCCAATACTAATATTTGAATGTACTATGTGTGACAATGGCTCTTAGAAGTCGTGCTGCAGTTTTCTCTGACTGTCACATCTGTCCCTCTATGTGTTCCTCAGGGAGGAACTTTGAGATAAATGGAGAAGGGGATCCTGGTTCCCATTTCATAAATGATGAAACTAACACACAGAGATTTTCATGACTTGTTCCAAATCACAATTTATAAGTGCTAGAGCTGAGATTAGGACTTGAGTGTTTAGATTCTAAAATATCAGGTTCTTAAAAATTATAGAAAATTTTCCATACATTTAAAAATCAGTGAAACATGAACAATGGTTTCAATGAATAAAAATACCTCTGAACACAAACAAAAGCAAAATTTTCAAATAGGGCAAATGTTCCTAAAGGATATTTCATGTTTCATTGACAACCATTGCCTAATTTAGAATAGATGAATATATTACTGGATATATTCTTATTTCATACTTCTATATACAATGAATGGAAACACATAAGTTTAGTCTATAATGATCATTACTGTTAATAGGTGCTTACTAAGTGCCAGAGTCAACAGTAAATTCTTACTCTCAAGATTGCATTGAATTTTCACATCAATGATATTGGTAGGCAGCAATATGATTAGCCCATTCTGGCAGATTGCTAGCTATTCACCTCTTCTTCCACAGCACACATTTCCCAGTCATTCTTGCAGAAAGATGTAACATGTGACTGAGATTTAGACATTATGAACATCATTCCATGGACATGGTGTGCCCTTTCTACATTCTCTTTGTGCTGGATGCAGATGACCATGAGACCCTACTTAGGTGTAAAGCTCTAAAGAAAAGCCAGAGAGGGAATGCAATAGAGTTAAGAGAGGGAATGGAAGAACAAATGGAACTAGCATCAAGTAGGGGCACTTAGAGTGCTGTGGATGCTGGCAGTAATCTATTTATAGATCTGCATGGTGATTATAAGCTTTTCATTTTATAATAGACATTTGAAGTGTATATTTATAGACTTTTACATATGTATTTATGCTGTTTCACAATAAATTAAAGTTACAGAACTTTGATTATACTTCTACTTAAACTGAGCATTAAACTAATCCATAAGCAAAGACTCAGAATAACAATTCAAGTCTTTGGGAACAGCCTTCCTAGCAGATTGGCTCACACAGAAGCCAGCAGAGGTGGAGTAACATGTGCAAAGTAATCTAGACCTGTCCAGGGCAGAGAGAATCCCTTTACTGCACTCAGTGAAGAATTTCTTCCAGTGTCTGTGAGAGGAGGAAAAAGAATGTAAAATCCTACTTTATAGATTTGTGGTAGGTATAAAACATTATATTTAGTTTAATGGTATAGTAGAGAGGGTGTAGTTCTTATTCCATATAATTTTATTTTCTTAACCCTTTCTGCTTTCTTTATAGAGTCTTTCACTAAAGAGCTTCTGCAGGCATTATTTTTAATAGGTCCATGATAAGAAGAATTTGGAGATATAGAAATATTTAGACATAGAGAAAAGACTGTTCTTCAATCTCCAGAGTGTTATAAAACATAATGATTGAATCAGAGCCTGGTATCACAATTGTAATTGAAGTTTAGGGATGATTCAGCAGTAAGTAACTTTGTGTCAAGTTCCAGAATATTGGGTTAAAGCACTTTATATTTCACCTACGTCTCTGGATAAGCATTGTTCCTGGATAAGAAGACAGGCCTGAATCTGAATACGGAACTCAGGTTGTCTCTGTTTAGTAAAGCAGAGAGTGAATAAGTAGTTGGCCCTTGGTCTTTGCATGTTTGTACTCGTAATGCAATCGTCATGGTTATTAACTTTTCATAAACTGGTTAGAACATGGAGCTTGCTTTTGATTCCAAGTAAATGATTTTTTTTTTAAGATTTTCTTTTTTTCATTTTTCTCCCAAAGCCCCCCCCGGTACATAGTTGTATATTCTTCATTGTGGGTTCTTCTACTTGTGGCGTGTTGGACGCTGCCTCAGCGTGCTTTGATGAGCAGTGCCATGTCCGCACCCAGCATTCGAACCAATGAAACACTGGGCCACCTGCAACAGAACGCATGAACTTAACCACTCAACCACAGGGCCAGCCCCCCAAGTAAATGATTTTGTTTATAAAAGTGATGGTAAAATATCATGATGACATAGTGCTGAAAATAAACATTTTGTTAGCTGTTGCTAGGAATTATAAAGATAAAAGAAACAAAAAACATTAAAAGTAGAAAGGAACTATTATATAAAATAAGGGCCAAAGAAAAAGTTCACTTATCACTAACAATGGGAATAGGAAATGTGAAAAGATTAAGAATACTTTGACAGAATTCTGGCTTGAATCTTTGGATTGGAACTCTCCAACTAGTATAGTCTGCTGAGGCAGAATATATTCTGCTATTCTTAACTTGGACTTGCATTTCACAGGCAAGAACCTTCTGATACCCTCTCACTGAAAAAAAAGAAAAAAGGCTTTTAATTGTTCCCTGTTTCTTTTATATTTTAAACAATTTTATTGAGGTGTGATTGACATGTAAAAAGGTGTACATATTTAATATTATCAACTTGATGAGTTTGGAGATAAGTATTTACTTGTGAAAATATAATCACTATTAAGGCCAAAGACATAGACATTACCTCCAAAAGTTTCCTCCCACCTTTTAATTAGTATTTTATTTTGTAATAAGAGCAATTAAATTTTACTCACTTGACAAATTTTAAGTATGCAATACAGTACTGTTAGCTATAGGCATTATGTTGTATTGTAGATCACCAAAACTTATTGTTGTATAACTGAAACATCGCACCTTTTGACCATCACCTCTCTGCTTTCTTCTCCCCAAAGCCCCGGCAATCACCATCCTGCCTTTACATCAGTGAGTTTGACTATTTTAGATTCTTCATGTAAGTGAGGTCATACAGTATTTGTCTTTCTGTGTGTGGCTTATTTCACTCAGTGTAATCTCCTCTAGTTCCATACATATTGCTACAAATCACATAATTTCTTTTTTAAGGCTGAAAAATACTCCATTGTACGTATATACCACATTTTCTTTATCCATTTATCTGTCAAAGGGCATTTAAGTTATTTCCATACCTTGGATATTGTGAATAATGTTTCAGTGAATATAATTGTGCAAATATCTCTTTGAGATACAGATTTAACTTCCTTGGATATATACCCAGAAGTGGTATTGCTGCTTCATTTTTAATTTTTTGATAAATCTCAATACATTCTTGCATAATGGCTATATGAATTTTACACTCCCATGAACACTGTACAAGCATTCCCTGTCCTGCATATTCTCACCAACAGTTATTATCCTTTGTCATTTTGATTATAACCATTCTAACAAGCATGGGGTGATATCTGATAGTGATTTTGATTTATATTTCCTTGATGATTAATGATATTGAGTATTTTTTCATGTACCTGTTCATCATTTGTGTATCTTTTTGGGAAAATGTCTATTTAGTTCCTCTGCCCAGTTTTTAATTCTGTTTGTTTTCTTGTTATTGAGTTGTATGAGTTCTTCATATATTTATGGTATTAACTCAGTATCAGATATACGGGTTGCAAATATTTTCTCTCATTTTGTAGGTTGCCTTTTCATTTTGTTGATTGTCTCTTTTGCTGTGCAGAAGCTTTTTAGGTTTATGTAGTCCCACTTGTTGATTTTGGCTTTTGTTGCTTGTTCTTTTGGTGTCATTTTCAAAAAATCATGGCTAAGACCAATGTCACAGTTTATTCTCTATCTTTTCTTCTAGGAGTTTTATAGTCTCAAGGTTTATGTTTAAATCTCTAATCCATTTTGAGTTGATTTTTGCATGTGGTGTAATATGAGGGTCCAATTTCATTCTTTTGTATGTCAATATCCAGTTTTCCCAGTACCATTTATTGAAGAGTCTATTATTTCCTCACTTTATATTCTTAATTACTTTATTGTTTAGTTGACCATATATGAATAGATTTATTTGTACGCTCTTTATTCTGTTCCACTGTGTCTGTTTTTAAGCCAGGATCATACTTCTTTTTTTAAAGATTTTTTTTTTTAATTTTTTCCTTTTTCTCCCCAAAGCCCCCTGGTACATAGTTGTATATTCTTCGTTGTGGGTCCTTCTAGTTGTGGCATGTGGGATGCCGCCTCAGCGTGGCCTGATGAGTAGTGCCATGTCCGCGCCCAGGATTCGAACCAACGAAACAGTGGGCCGCCTGCAGCGGAGAGCGCGAACCTAACCACTCAGCCACCGGGCCAGCCCCAAGGATCATACTTCTTTGATTACTCTATCTTTGTAATATACTGTGAAATCAGGAAGTGTGGTTCCTCTAGCGTTGTTGTTCTATCCCAAGTCACTTCAACAATTTTAGGTCTTTTGTGGTACAGTATGAATTCTAGGATTATTTTTCTGTGTCTGTGAAAAATGCCATTGGAATTTTGATAGTAATTGCAAAGGATCTCTTGTTCACTTTGGGTAATATGGAGATTTTTAACAATTTAATTCTTCCTATCCATTTTTCTGTATCTTCTTCCAATTCTTTCACCAATGTTCTATAGGTTTTACTGTACAGATCTTTCAGCTCCTTGGTGAAAATTATTCCTTAGTATTTTACTTTTTTACCTAATATAAATGAGATACTATTACAAATGTTTTCTTAGTTTTTTTCAAACAATTCACTGTTAGTCTAATCTAATTTTCATATGTTGATTTTGTATCTTGCTACTTTACTGAATTCTTTTATTAGTTCTAACATTTCTGGTAGAGTTTTTAGGATTTTCTCTATATAAAGATCATGCCATCTGTAAACAGAGACACATTTACTTCTTCCTTCCTCATTTGGATGCCATTTATATCTTTATTATTCCTAATTGCTCTGGCTAGAATATCCAGTACCATGTTGAATAGAAGTGGCAAGGATGTCTTGAATCAGATCTTAGAGGAAGAGCTTTCAATTTTTCATCATAGAGTAAGATGATAGCTTTGTACTTGTCATAGATGGCTTCATTATGTTGAGGTACATTTCTTTCATACATAATTTGTTGTGAGTTTTTATCACAAATAGATTTTGAATTTTGTCAAATGCTTTTTCTGCATCTGTTGAGATACTCATATGATTTTTTCTCTTTTCAGCGTCACGATTTTCTTTTAGTTTCTTTTAAAGATTTCCATCTTTTTATTGATATTTCCATGTTGTTTACATATTGTTTTTTTAGACTTTGTCCAGATCTTCATTCAGTTCATTCACCCTCTTTAAGACAGATGTTTTAAACTCTTTATCTAGTAGATTTACCATCATGTGTTTTTTCCTGAGACAGTTTCTGTTGATTTATTTTTATTTGAATGGGCCATACTTTGATGTGTTTTTCTATGCCTTGAGGGTTTTTTGTTGAATTTTGGGCATTTTAGTCTAATAATGTGGTGACTCTGGAAATCAGATTCTCCTCCTTCAGAGATTGTTGTCGTGGTGAGGTCAGGGAGTCATAATGAGTCACAAGAATTATGTGTGTGATGTGAGTTCACTAGAGCTTAAATATTGTGACTTCATGATTTAGTGCTTCCAGATTATATTTTCTTTGTACCTTAGAATTATTTGTGAGCACAAGGTATTGGTATTCATCAGATTTTAAAAAGTTATTTGCTAAATATCAGAATATATTAATTATTCAAATACAAATTCTTAGAATCTATGAAATTAAAAGTAAAATAATTAAGCTTTTGAAATAATTTTTACTTAAACACCGCTAAATTTAGCTATATCTATTTTTACCAATTACCTGAGTTTCCATACCTAGGTACTTTCTTCCCTTCCCCTTCCACTCGAATTTGACTTAGTCCTCTTTAAGGTCAGATATGTATTGGCATTTAGAATCTTTATTTTATTCTATTTAACTTTCTGAGTTACACAATATTACAAGCAACTTTATCAAAATGAAGAAGTATTTGAACAGGAAATTTAAAGAAAATCAACCACATTGAAAATCAACTTACACATTACATGAGGAGGAAAATATTGGAGTGTCAGATACCAGGAGATGTGTTTTGTCCCTCCCTGAAGACAACCAGCTAAGGAAGAACTTATATTTTCAAATCTATACAGTGGTTTATTTTCATAAAATCAAGTATTACATTTTTTGTAGGATGAGGGATTTGTTCTTTTTTAAATAAACTATTAATTTAATTTTTTTTCTCTTTCTAAGCATTTCTTTTTTTAACTGAAGTAACATTGCTTTATAACATTATATAAATTTCATTTATATACATCATTATCTTTTGATTTCTGTGTAGCCTACATCATGTTAAATACCCAAAGACTAATCTCCATCAATGACCATAGACCTGTGCCTGGTCATGCCTGCCCCTTCCTCCCACCCTGCTTCCCCTCTGGTAACCACCAATCTATTCACTTTATTTTTGTGTTTTTTTGTTGTTGTTGTTGTTTTAATCTCCTATTTATGAGTGAGATCATATGGTATTTGATGTTTTTTCCCTCTGACTTATTTCACTTAGCATAGCACCCTCGTGGTCCCTCAATGTTTTTGCAAATGACAAGATATCATTCTTTTATAGCTGAGTAGTATTCCATTGGACATACATACCACATCTTCTTTATCTATTCTCCTTTTGATGGGCACTTAGGTTGTTTCCAAGTCTTGGCTATTATGAATAATGCTGCAGTGAACACAAGGGTGCATATATCTTACGCACATGTGTTTTCCTGTTCTTTGGATAAATACCCAGCAGTAGAATAGCTGACTCATATGGTAGTTCTATTCTTAAATTTTTGAGGAATCTCTATACTGTTTCCATAGTGGCTACACCAGTTTGCATTCCCAACAGTGGTACATGAGAACTTCCTTTTCTCTACATCCTCTCTGACAATTGCTATTTCTTGTCTAATTAATTATACCCATTCTGATGGGCATATAGTGTTATCTCATTTAGTTTTGATTTGCATTTCCCTAATAATTAGTGAAGTGGAACATGTTTTCATATGCCAGTTGGCCATCTGTATATCTTCTTTGGAAAACTACAAAACATTATTGAAAGAAATTGAAGAAGACACAAAGAAATAGAAAGATATTTTGTGCTCTTGGATTGGCAGGATTGATATAATTAAAATGTCCATACTTCCTAAAGCAATCTACGGATTCAATGCAATCCTTAGCAAAGTTCCAATGATATTCTTCAGTGACAGAACAAATAATCCTAAAATTAATATGGAACAATAAAAATCCCTGGATAATGAAAGGAATCCTGAGAAAAATAACAAAGCTAGAGGTATCACACTTCCAGACTTCAAAATAGACTACAAGGGTATAGTAATCAACACAGCATAGAAATGGCACAAAAACACACACAGGTCAAGGGAACAGAATCAAGAATGCAATAAACTCACATATCTGTGGACAGCTAATTTTCTACAAGGGGGCCAAGAACATACAATGGAGAAAGGAAAGTCTCTTCAATAAACGGTGTTGGGAAAACTGGACAGCCACATGCACAAGAATAAAAGTAGACCATTATCTTACATCATACACAAAAAGTAACTCAAAATGGATTAAAGACTTGAATATAAGACCTGGAACCATTAAACTTTTAGAATAAAATATAGGCAGTACACTCTTCAACATCGGTCTTAGCAGCATATTTTCAAAAAGTATGTATGACCAGACAAGGGAAAGAAAAGAAAAAATAAACAAATGGGACTACATCAAACTAAAATCTTCTTCACAGCAAAGGAAACCATAAACAAAGCAAAAAGATAACCTAACAATTTGGAGAAGATGTTTGCAAACAATATATCTAATAAGGGATTAATATCCAAAATACACAAAGAACTTATACATCTCAACAACAAAAAAACAAACAGCCCAATTAAAAAACAGGCAAAGGATCTGAACAGACATTTCTGTAAAGAATTTATACAGATCGCCAATAGGCACATGAAAAGATATTCAACATCATTAATTATCAGGGAAATGCAAATCAAAACTATAATGAGATATCACCTCACTCCCTTCGGAATGGCTGTAATTAAAAAGACAGGAAACAATAAGTGTTGGAGAGGATGTGGAGAGAAAGGAACCCTCGTACACTGCTGGTGGGAGTGCAAATTGGTGCAGCCACTGTGGAAAACATTGTGGAGATTCCTCAAAAAATTAAGAATAGATCTATCACATGATCCAGATATTCCACCACTGGGTATTTATCCAAAGAACACAAATGTTTAAAGAAATATGCACCCCTATGTTCATCACAGCATTATTCACAATAGCCAAGACTTGGAAGCAACCTAGATGCGCATGAAGGGAAGAGTGGATGAAGAAGATGTGGTATATATACACAATGGAGTATCACTCAGACGTAAGAAACTATGAAATCTATGGATAGACCTAGACGGTATTATGCTAAGTGAAATAAGAGGGAGAAAGTCAAATACTGTATGATCTTACTCATAGGTACAAGATAAAAAGAATGACAAACACAGAAAAACAGAGATTGGACTGCTGGTTACCAGAAGGGAAGAGGTGGGAGGAAGGTGAAAGGGGTGATTAGGCACATGTGTGTGGTGATGGATTTTACTTAATCTTTGGGTGGTGAACATGATTTAATCTACACAGAACTTGAAATATATAATGATATACTGCTGAAATTTATATAATCTTATAAACCAGTGTTACCGCAATAAAAAAAGAAAAGAAAAGAAAGTTGCCTAAAATTTGTAAAAGAAGGGCCAGCCCAGTAGTGCAGCGGTTAAGTTCAGACATCCCATTTTGGCTGCCCAAAATTTGCTGGTTCGGATCCAGGGTGCAGACCTATGCACCACTTGTCAAGCCATGCTATGGCAGGTGTCCCAGATATAAAGTAGAGGAAGAAGGGGATAGATGTTAGCTCAGGGCCAGCCTTCCTCAGCAAAAAGAGGAGGATTGGCAGCAGATGTTAACTCAGGGCTAATCTTCCTTAAAAAAAAAAAAGAAAAAAAATTTGAAACAGGAGAATGGAGTCAAGAAGTCACATCAGGATGGCAAGCAGCATGAATTAAGACAGGAGCACAGGAATGAACCCAGCATTGTTGAAATATTATAGGAACTACCCTACCCATCATGACATACTGCTTTTTAGCAAATACTATGTTATTAAAATATTACTATATTTTATTTATGCATTATACATTTTATTTTAATCACATTTTGCATTGTTTTTCTTCTTATATACAATGCTGCATTCAAATGTTAAACTCCAGAGAGAGCAACACGGAGTTATCTATGACTAATACAAATATTTGAAAAAGGGGAAGAAATTGCTAATAATTCCTGATTTTCATTCTCCCTTCCTTCCTCAATGATAAATGCCCTGAATCTTAGTCTGGCACAAGACTATATAGATAACCAAGGTATTTAATAGACTCTCTTACAGCTAGGTTTGGCTATATGGCTAAGTCTTTACCAACGGTAAATAGGTGGAGATGAGATCTGGCACTTCTAGGTAGTGTTCTTCAAGTTCAGAGACGTTCCTTTCTTCTTCCCTATATTTATTTATGATGATTGGGTGGTGGAGATGAAGGAAGGATCTGGAGCTATTACCTGAGATCAATAGATAGAATCTACATGTTGTAGTCAGCAGAGCAACAATTTAAAAGATATTTATGTTCCTGATGAACAACTCTTTCAGCCCTGAATCATCTCCTGCTTTAGGTACTATAGTCCATGGAAATATCTACACAGCTGTCTGTGTGTGTGTGAGATGCACAGACAAAAATAATTACAACTAAATTAGAAGATAAAAAATGATTCTTTCTAAAGTTCACTCTAATGGCATACTGAGGATTCTTGAAAATACTAATTGTACATGAAAAACTGTTTTCTTTTAGAAATTAATATATGTTTGTATCAGATTTAATGAAGACAAAGTCTGTATTGGATTATCATCTGAGTGCATCATAGAGCCTAGTGTTAGAACACATTACTCTAGCATGCTCTTTTCAACTACTAAAACATTTGATGGAATGTTTCCTTTTGTAATGGTACTTAAGAAATCCTACATTTATTAGTCAGATATTTGTTAATTGTTTTCTCATTTGTAGTAGGTCTCCTTCCTCAAGGTCCGTTATCACTTTTTGTTGTGGTAGAGCTCCTCTCCACTTGGAAATATACCTGAAATATGTTTTAATATTTTCCAGTTTTATTGAGATATAATTCACATACAGCACTGTATAAGTTTGGAGTATATAGCATACTGATTTAATTTACATATATTGTGAAATGATCACCAAAAGAAGTTTAGTTAACATCCATCGTCTCATATAGATTTGAAAAAAAAGAAAAAGAAAGTTTTTTTTTTTCCTTCAGAAGACAATTCTGAGAATTTACTCTCTTATCAACTTCCAAAGACAGTTATGCACCACATAACAACGACTTGGTCAATGACGGACTACATATATAACAGTGGTCCCAAAAGATTAGGACCCTATAGCCTAGGTATGTAGTAGGCTATACCATCTACGCTTCTGTAAGTACACTCAGTGATGTTCACACGATGATGAAATCACCTAACGATCCATATTTTAAGAATGCATCCCCATCGTTAAGTGACACATGACTGTATACCATACAGTAATGTTCAAAATAGTCATCATATTATACATTACACCCACAGTACTTATTTATCCTATAAGTGGAAGTTTGTACCTTTTGGCCAGTTTTGTGAATTTCCCCTTCCCCCATCCCCCAAATCTGGTAACCAAAAATCTGACTTCATTTTCTATGTTTGTTTTTTTATTCCACACAAAAGTGAGATCATACAGCATTTGTTTTACTCTGTCCGACTTATTTCACTTAGCATAATGGTCTCAAGTTCCATCCATGCTATCACAAATAGCAGGATTATTTTTCAGTTTTATGGCTAAATAATATTTCATTGTATGTATACCACAACTTCTTTTTCATTCACCCATCAATGGAGACTTAGGTTGTTTTTATGTCCTGGTTATGGTAAATAATGCTGCAATGAACATGGGAGTACAAACATCTATTTGACATCGTATTGTTTTCTTCAGATAAATACCCAGAAGTGGAACTGCTGGGTGATGTGGTAGTTCTGTTTTTAGTTTTATGAAGAACTTCCACTCTATTTTCCATAGTGGCTATATCACTTGACAATCCCACCAACAGTGAATAAATGTTCTCTTTTCTGCATATTATCATCAATATTTTATTACAAAATTTTTATTAAAATATTCTAACATTTTAATAGTATGTCCTCCACCAGTTTTCAGAATCACTGGAAACATTATAGACATTTTGAAAAATCTTTCTTAACACTTAACAGTTTTTATACACAAATGCTTGGAAACACAAAAAATTATCATAAATAGTTATTTGTGTCTATCACTCAGTGTGAAAATAATTTACTAGATGTTTGTTTAATACTTAGGGTAACAAAATAAAAATTACACACATAGAGTTTCCAGTTCAAGATGATGATGTAAGAAGATTATAGAAGCACATCCTCCCATGGACATACGAAAGCTACAGCTACATATGGAAAAATTTACTCTAAAAAAGAACCCAAAACTCACTGAGTAACTCCTACATATTGGGTGAATGAGGACATACCCACATTGAAGTCAGTAGAAGAGGATGAGACACCAGCTCAACATTAACTCCATCTGGTTACAGTGACCCACAATCAGTAGGAAACTCAAGACCCTGAGAGATGAAATATTTGAAGCCCATATCTACCATGCCAACTTTTAAGACCTGCATCTGAGAGAAGAGCTCCCAAAACATCCAGCATTGAAAGCAAATGGAGCTTACATCCAAGGCTATAGTGAATTGAGGAAGAGTTCTTAATGGACTCCCATGCACAGACTCATGCACCCCAGGGCTCAGCACAGAAGCAGTTGACTGAAAAGCACCTTGACTTTCTTTGAAGGAGGCTTATTTGCTTATCCTAAAACATTGACCTGAAAGGCAGGCATCTAATTATATACAAGTCGGGGACTATTGAAATATTCTTTGTGGACAGAGGCTGGGAGTTGCTACCATTGTGCAATCCTTCTGCCTCACTCTAGCCAGCTGGTATGTCCTGGGAATGAGCTTGTACACTTGTCTGGCACCCCAATTTTTGCAACTCCTGCCCAGAGGACACTTCTAGTCATCTGGCTCTGATGGACAGTGGGGCTTACATTTGTAGGTACTACAGGACTGTAACCAACAGAGAAACAGTTTTTAACTGGTTACCACCCCCAGGACACAACAAGAGGCAACAGACTGGGGCACCTAGTCTTTTTGTGAAGAAGTCTATTAGTTTACATTCATAGAGGCCGTCTGAGTAGCAGGCTTCTGGTTTGACACACAGCTAGGTGCCTTCTGAAGTGCTCTCCAGGGACAGAGATTTGTGGAAGTCATCTTAGCACACTCCCTCTGCCTCACTCCAACTCACCAGTGTCTCCTGGAAAGGAGCTTGACTCATCTGGCACAAGGGTTTTTGCAGCTGACACCCACGGATCACTTCTAGATCACCTGGCTCTGATGACCAGTAAGACTTGTGCTCATAGTCCCACAGGATTATATAATTTGCATATGTTAAAGGTGCTGCCTGAAAGTCTGGCTCCCAATAAGCATGCAGCTAGTTGGTAATGGAGATCCTCCCCTTTGGGAAACTGACAGGTCTTAGCACAGCCTTAACTACTGGGAGTCACTAAAAATAAAGTAGGTTGCTTGGACAATCACAAAGGTTTGAGAGACAACCAAGAGTTAGGGCAGGATTGTATTAGAAGATTCATCTTCTACACAAGGCCACTCCTTGAAGACTGAGAGAGGTGGTGATATAGAACCTGAAGTGAGTTTGCTCACCCATTGCACAGCAGGCTAATCTCTGACATCGGGTATAATGGAAGAAAGTAGGAATTTTATTATTGTACAGCTCTGAGCAAGGAGAAAGGGCAACAAATGCTGAAATCCCAGACTCCCTGAAAAGCTAAAAGGAAGGGTTTTTATTTAGGGTTTTAGGTAGAGGAAGGGGAACATATGGCCTTGCTGGACAGAGCTTTCCCACCAGCCTGTGTTTGGCCTTGAAACTACTTTCAGAGAGGAGGGAGTCCATGACCTTGCTTGTCAGCAGCTTTTCCACCAGACTGTATCTCTTTGTGGGGAGGGGATAATGAATCCAGGTGCTTGTCCTTGGCTGTGTTTGTCTCCATGGAGGATAGTGGATTCTGGAGCTAGGAAGCCAGGGAGTAAGCAGGGAGTGAATGTTTTGGTTTAATTCCATGTATGCTGGGTTTAATGTGGGGGAACTGATAACAGGGTTGGTATCAGTGGCTTTTTTATTTAATGCATAGATATCAACAAAAAGAATCAAGGAAAAGGAAGAATATGTTCCAAACAAAACAACAAAAAACAAAACCTCAAAAAAGTTAAATGGAGATAAGTGATTTACCTGATAAAGAGTTCAGAAATAATGACAATGATGATCACTGAGCTTGAGAGAAGAATGGATGAACAAAGTGAGAATTTCAACAAAGACATGAAAATATAAGGAGGTACAAAATAGAAGTCACAGAGCTGAAGAATACAATATCTAAAATGAAAAAGGCACTAGAAGAGTTCAACAGCAGACTAGCTGAAGCAGAACAAAGGACCAGAGAACTCAAAGACAGGACAATAGAATTCACTCAACCAGAGCAGCATAAAGAAAAAAGAATGAAAAAGACTGAAGATTACTTAAGGCACTTATGCTACAACATCAACAGGATGGTAAGGTACAATAAAGACATATTATATATTTTCTCCTATATTTGTAAACTGTATAAAACACTACAAGTTACCTTGCAGGTAAATAATACAGGAAACCATCCAAGAATATTGATCAGACAATAATGAATAGGATGGTTTGAACTTGGAGAGACAAAAGGCAATTAAGTACTTAATACATCATGTAAATTCACAGATACAAGATGTTAAATGCCAAGAAGCAGAAAAGCAATAAAATGGGATAAGTGAAGAGATGTTTGAAAGATCAAATTGACATGAATTGATAACTATTTGTAAAATATGGGGCAAAAAAGCATGAACTACATGAAAGTGATACAACTTCTCAGGAATTTTGACTTCCATGAGCAGTTGCCTTATAAATAGCCGTAGAATTACTGGTATAATGATAAGACGGTATTTTGGGGCTGCTTTTATATAAATTGTTTCTATCAAGTATAATAATTTGGGTCTCCATATTGAGAGTATAATTAACATCTAGCTCTGCTCTATTTGCTTTGATTAGCGCATTTGAAGAATTTTGATGATTTCTGTTATATAAAATTAAATAAAGTTGAAATACCATGGAAGATATCCAGAGCATAGCAACACAGTCATAAAATAATTGAAGATATATTATATGTAGAAAGGAATTTTCAGGAAGTCTTTAGACCCACCCACAATTACCTGGGGCTCAAATACCATTTTCAGTGAAATCATGGCTTCAGGTGTCAATAGACTTGATCACTTGTTATGTTTTGGACCCTAAACATTTACTCAAACTAAGTAAAACTTCAATTACTTCATTTTCAAAAAGGGAATAATTTAGGGCTTGCCAGGAAGGAATACATTAAATATGAAATAAAATGACCTGTTTAAAGTTCTTGGCAAAGTGCTTGCTATTTTAGAAAATCTCAGTAACATATGTTGCCACTATCATCTTCATCAAAATCATTATCACGGTTCTTATCGTTATTTGGACTATTATTAAAAAAATAAAATAGAGCTCCTATAAGTCTCAGGAGTCTTTGATTTTATTCTTAGTATTTGTTTCTCCATGTATAGTAATTGTAACATAGGTTCAAAGGAAGTGGGCTGGAGAGGGATTTTGGAGGTGTGTTATATGGAAAAACGTCACTGAATTTCCAAAAAAATTCACATAAAAACAAATAAATTACATATTTCAGCAAACCAAAGTTCTGTTTCTGATATGACCTCATGACCTTAATTCTATCATGAATGTATTCTACTGTCCAGAATTTTCTTGAGGGCAAATTTGACATCGTTATTCCACAGACTGTAGATCACAGGGTTCAACTAGGTATAAAACACAGAGGACACTTTCCCTTGATCCATGGAACTCACAGATGATGGCTGCAGGTACATGAAAGCAGCAGATCCAAAGAAAAGGGGAACAGCTGAGTTGTTGGAACTATATGTGCTGAAGGCTTTGCACATGCCATCAGTGGAGCGAATGTGGAGAATGCTAGAGAGGATGGAGATGTAAGAGGCAAGGATAGTTAAAGCAAGAATCAGGATGTTAAATGCACGCAAGCTCAGAACCAATAATTCATTGATAGTTGCTGGAAGAGGATAGTTCCAAGACTGGAAAGAGATTGCAGAAATTATGGTTAACCACTTTCGTTTTGCAGAAAAGGAGTATGAACATGAAGGCTTTATGGACTGTAAATCAATGATGCCCAAAATATAAACCCCCAATGTGAGGCAGAAGCAGATCTAATAAGACATGATGACGTTGTAAAGCAAGGGGTTACAGATGGCAACATACTGGTCGTATGCTGTTGCAGACAACATGTGACACTCTGCCATATCCAAAATAAGGAAGAAATAGAGCTGAATGATATTCACCAGCATTTTGGGGGTAATGACATAGGACTAGCAGAAATTGATGAAGGGCAAGCTGCTGAGGAAATAGTACATGGGGGGTGTGCAGGTAATAACTGAGCCCAATGAGTGTGGTCATGCCCAGGTTTCCCACCACCATGACTGCGTAAATTCCTAGGAAGAGGAGGTAGAGTGGTAGTTGGAATTCAGCATGTTCTGTTAGCCCAGTGAGGGTGAACTCAGTTACTATGGAATGCTTTCTAGGGTCCATTATCCTCTCATAGAGTTCTAAGTATAAAAAAGAGAAAATGAATGTATTTGAGTGTGTATATGCACATGTGAATGTGTGTGTGAAAGGGAGAGAGAGTAACTCTTTGGAGATCATTATTTTATCCCTCATCAGAGGGGACTCATAATGCAGGTATATCTTGAGTGTCTTCCACTACTCTAGGGCAATCACGCCAGGTGACCCGAGAAGGAATCATAAATTCAAGAAACTTATCATTAAGATATTTCTATTTTTTTAAACACAAATTTATGGATTCTTGAGTCAGTTAATAGGAAAGCTATTACTGTTATTTCTGAAGACTCTGTTTTTTTCATATATTCTATATGTATATGTTCATATCCTGCCTGTCAAATGAGACAATGATTAAATTTTCATCTGACTCAGAAGAAGAGAGCAGCAAACACTTTCTACAATTAATAAACAAAGGATTCATAAATTTGTGAAAAAATTATTTTGGTCTGTGCTATTTTCCTTACTAGAGTTCCTTCTCAAAATACTTGAAGGACTGGGCAACTATCAGTGTTGTTTCACCTGAAATTCTACTCTTCTGTATGTCCTGTGTTCCATTACCCAGCCCTACTACAACACAAGGCAAGAATATAACATACTTATATCTCAACAGCTTTTCCAAGAGTAAAGTATTGTCTTCTTTTGTTTCTTATTTAAATAATCTCAGGGGAGTAACACAATGACTTAAATTTAGGTCATGTATTCCACCACTGTGGCCAGACAAGAAGTAGACTATGAATGGTTTATATTGATTGGACTGCATGGTTACAGTGGTGGAGGTCAGAAAACTACTCTTTTTCTCATAATATGAGAAAGGTTGTGGAACAAAAACACTAGGTGTCTTCTTATCATGTATTTTGTATGTACTGTCTATAACATTTAAAGATGATGAAGATATGGATTAGTAAACACATGCAAATACAATTAGTCAACAATGTGATCTGTTTTCCTAAAAAGACTAATCTATATTTCACTTATATTTGCAAAGAAAATGAGTAGATTCTAGAAAATGGAAATTTGTATCCTTAATTAACACTCAAGCAATAGTTGGATTAGTGTTTTCAATTTGGAGTATGGTACTTTATGTGATATAGAATAACTAGATAATTCAGAAAAATTATCTAGAAATCTTATTGTGAAGAATGGCTGAAATAACTCAGGATATTTAATTAGCAAAGCAAAAAATCATGTGGCACATGACAGTTGTTACCAAATGTCAAGCATATTGCTATGTTTAAGAAGTCTTGGACTCGTATATGTCTTCTTGAGAGTGAAGTAAAACAAACTGCTGGAAAGTATAGGGAGAAATATCTGGTTTTTCATCAAAGAACATCCTAGCAGTCAGACATATCATGATCCTACAGTCATAAATGTTAGAATACAGCCCGAATAGCGACTTAGCAGACATTGTTCAAGGATCTAAGCCCTAGATGGGTGGCTGCATTAAATCATCTTTAATAACACTCCAATTCCAATATTTCATGATTTCATAATTCTAATAGCTCCTGATTTTAAGTTGGTCATGGATTTTAACCTTAACTCCATACTTGCTCCAATCCTCTGAAAAGTGGAAATGTTAATTCTATGTAACATAAAAATTAAATTAAATGATGCCTGCAAGATGCTGACTAGTTCCTGGCTTTTGGTAAGAACTTAATGAATGTCAGTGTTGCTTTAACTGTAATCTATTGAGTTTCTTTCTGTTATATATTTTATTTTCCCAACATTTTCATTCCCAGAATGGCAATCAGAGTTTTAATTTGTTTTCCTCAGTATATCTTATTCTTGTTCCTCTCCATTAATACCCACAATAATACAGAGATTTAGAACTTTTTACTTAATATTAATATCTTATCAATATTTTCCATGGTATCCAAATAAAGTCCAAACCAATTTCTTCATCACTGAACATTTAAATCTGGCAAAAAAGAAAAGTATGCTTCTTTATGTCCCAAAGGGGACATAGGATTCATATGATTTAGCTATTACACAAAAGAGTATTTGGTAGACTCAGTTTTGACTCATCATATTCCCTTAGCTTTTCTCTTCTTCCATTCTGTCTTCTATAAAATCTATTTAATAGTTAAGATCCTTTAATTAAAGACTTTAATAGTGAGAGCCTCAGTTAACAAGATCGTTTTCTATGTGTCCTTGAATATGTTTCTTGTATTCACATTAAGCAATTAATACTGTATTAATTATTTTGAGTTGCTTCTTATTTTTTCTTCTATACTAGACTGTGAATCCAACACAGTGTTTGGCATAGTGCCTTGTATATAGTGAGCCTCAATAAATATGTGTTTAATAAAGTCATTGAAGGAAAGTTAGAGATAAGTTAACAAGGACTCAATACAAGTGAACAAAGCTCTCAGTCTGCCTGAGTTGAAATGAATGAACAAAAGATGTTTGCCATATTTTTATATTACACAGGACAGGGAGATAATAAAGGAACCTGTACTCATCAGGGAGTGTGAAATTAGAATGAGGACAGTTGAAGATGGATAAAGAGCTATGTGCATCTTTATGTGTACTGGGAGGACCTAGAGTAGCAGAACTAGGATTTTAACAGTCAAGGACTGAGATTCAGACATACCTCTCCCTATTCCCAGAGAGTTCAGCATTGTGTTTTTTCTTCTACATTCCTCTGAAGGAAAATACAAACCTGAAAATGCTTAGGGATAGTTCTGAGTACTAACCTTGCAGGCCTCCTTCATGCTAACAGGGTCAAAGACTAAAAGTCTCCTTTGGCAATTATTTTGAGTCACTGATCTTGATCTCATGTGAAGCCAATGATCAAAGCCAGCTAGTCCTCTGCAAAGGTTGGTTGATATGATATGATGATTTTATTAGTAAACAAGGCCAGGGGCACAAAGTATGGAGAATATCAAAGAATACTGACGAGATGGATTTATTTCCTGATTTAAGATAGATGTCTTACTGAAAAAAGTGCCATATTTCATGCATATAAAATATAATAACCCACATGGAGGCCTTTGAACATTTTTTTACAAATGTTTAGAGGTAATATGGAAGGCAGCTGTGCTCACCACTATACCGCTAACACTAGAGGTAGCATGGGTTATTATGGGTAGATAGACTCTGGGCCTTCCCAGAAATGATGCGGTTCTCCATGTGACTGACACTATGAATGCTTTGATATTTTTCTTCCAAGTAATCAAGTAGTAGCAAAAATCTCATTACTTGTGGACATACATTGCTGTCTCTGGACTGTTTCCTTATCAAAACTTCTCGAGGAATTATAAATTTTTGCTAACATAAAATATCTTCTTTCAAAGGAAACTTCTTTTTTCAAGGATTTTATTTAGGACTATCCTGACATCTTTATTCCTCAGGCTGTAGATCAAAGGGTTCAGCATGGCCACCATCACGGTGTAAAACACTGAAGACACTTTCCCTTGGTCCATAGAACTGACTGATGATGGCTGTAAGTACATGAATGCCGCAGAGCCAAAGAAGATAGCAACGGCTGAGATGTGGGAGCTGCATGTGCCAAAGGCTTTGGATCTTCCCTCAGTTGAGTGGATGCGGAGGATGCTGGCAATGATGAAGACATAAGAGACAAGGATGGCCACAGTTGGGGTAAGGATATTAAAGGCACTGAAACACAAAACTACCACCTCATTGATGTAAGTACTGGAGCAGGAGAGCTCCAGTAGTGGAAAAATGTCACAGAAGTAATGGTTAATTATATCAGCCTTGCAGAAAAGTACTCTTAGCATGAAGCCCGTGTGAGCTGTGGCACCCGTCAAGCCAATGATATACACCCCAACTGCCATCCTGAAGCAGATCTGATTAGACATGGTGACATTGTAAAGCAATGGGTTACAGATGGCTACATAGCAATTGTGTGCCATTACAGCCAACATATGACATTCTGATATAACAAAAACAAGAAAGAAATAGAGTTGAGTCATGCATGCAGGGTAAGAGATAACATTCCTCTCTGTTACAAAGTTCACCAGCATTTTGGGTGTGACGATGGAGGACTGGCAAAAATCTATTAAAGACAAGCTGCTGAGGAAATAGTACATGGGGGTGTGCAGGTGAGAACTTAGTCTTATCAGTGTGATCATGCCCAGGTTCCCCACCACCGTGACCACATATATTCCTAGGAAGAGGAAGAAAAGGGGCAACTGGAGTTCCGGCTGTTCTGTTAGTCCAGCGAGGATGAACTCAGTCACTGTGGAATGATTTCCTGCTACCATCTTCCTCTGGGAATTTTACATAGGAAGAGAAGAAGAAAAATTATGGTAGGTATTTATTTTCTCACCACACAATGTAGTGTGAAGCAGAATTCAAGTCTTCAACCAGGTAGCTCCAGTTCTCTGTCTGTCCCTGATCTATGTCAGTGGCCAAAGACCCTGAGATCTCACTAATATTGGACATGCAAATAAATATCAGGTAGAACTATTCCTTTCTTATTCTACACTATTAGAGTGGATCTTAGTAGTGCCCAGTCTGTGACCATCCAAAGAACTTTTCTGTTGACTTTGAGTGTTATAAGAACTTTCCATGACTTGTGTATGTTCCTCTCAACTGTTCTGCGGAGGAAATACTATCATGCTTATTTTACATATTAGTTAACTGAGGCTTAGAGTGGTTGGATATTTGTCCATAGTTAAGCATGTAATAAGGAAACAATCAAGGATATGAGATGAGACCCGTCTATTTCATCTTCCATCTCTTATTTTAGCTCCTCATGTCTGCCCTCCTATCTTTGTCTCTTGTCATGTAAGAATAGACAATAGTGTATCAACAACCAATCCAGAATGGGTTCCCTTGTAGTGAGTATGTTCACTAGTGGTACCTCTTCAAAAATGCAGAAATAGTGGTTCTGGAAATTAACCGGATGGCTAACAATAAGTCTGTCATTCAACTTGAACTCCACATCCAGGAAGGAAATGAGTTTCCTAATGAAGATTCATAAGTGTGAAATATTAAAGTGCAAATTCATTCATTTCAAAAACACTTATGGAGTACTCACCATGTGCCAAGTACTTTGTATGACCTGATGTGGTCTGTGACACTCAGGACTTATGTTCTGATGTTTAAAATAGTTGTAATAAAGTACAATAGATGAACTTTCAAAAAAAATTAGTGATTAAGTGCATTTAATTTCAAAATTATATGCATAAGATAGTACAAGTACGATGTAGCATAGAAATATTCAAAGAAATATTAATGATTGTTTTTATCATTTCAGATCATATAGTAGAACTTGAGTTTTTGCCTTGTATATTTAATTTCTAGTATATAAAAACCATTTAGTGTTTTTTCACAAATAAATTTTAAATGACAAAACATACTTTCCATAAATTAATAAATTATTAACATTTTAGATGTTTTTTTCAGAAAAGATATTAAAAATCTTACAGTAGTTTAGAAGTACAAAGTTCTGAACTCAAGGATAAAATAAGCATAAAAACTAGGATAAATATCTGTCTTAAAAATATGACTGGAGCACATTTTGTATTTTAAACAGTGTACTCAAAATATCCAGAAGTTATATTTAATTATTAGTCCAAATTAATACCTTCCAAATTTCAAAATGATTTTTAGCTATGTTTAGTATAAACATAGCTCATGTGTCTCCAGTGCAGATGATATCCTCAGCCATATTTTCAAAATGCTCAAATTAAACAGGTCAAATGTCATCCCATATATTTGCAGAATTTCACACTTATGCTCATTCACCACATGGGCCATCATTCTTGAAACTGTTTTGGGAAACGGATGTTGTCTTACATCCTCTCCTGTGTTAGTTCACACTGCAGCCTGCCTCTCTGCTCTCATGCTATAATAAGATATCGCCTCATACACATTAGGGTGACTATTATCAAAAAGACAATAACAAGTGTTGGCAAGGATCTGGAAAAATTGGAATGCTCACACAGTGCTGGTGGGAGTTCAAAATGATACAACCACTTAGAAAATCAGTTCAGCAATTCCTCAATGTTAAACATAAAGTTACTTTTGATCCAGGAATTCTACTCCAATGTACATACAAGAATTGAAAAAAAGTCCATATAAAAACTTGTACATGAATCTTTAGAGCAGCAATATTATTCATAACAGTCAAAAGAGTAAAAGCCATCCAAATGTCCATCAAGTGGTGAATGGATAAACAAAGGGTGGTATATCCATATAACAGAATATTATTCTCCAATAAAAATTAATGGACTATTGAGACACGCTGCAGCATAGGTGAACCTGAAAACATTATGCTGAGTAAAGAAACAGACACAAAAGACCATCTATTTTATAATTCCATATATATGAAGTGTCCAGAAAAGGTAAATTCATGGAGAGATAAAGTAGCTTACACTCTTCCAGGGGCAAGGGCAGGGTAGAAAGGGAAGAGACTGTTAATAGGTATAGGGCTTTTTTGGGGGGGAGGGGGGAGGAGTGATGAAACTCTTCTAAAATTAGGATGTGGTAATGATTGTGCAACTCTATGAATATACTAAAAAACACTGATTTGTATACATTTCACAGGTGAGTTTTATGGTATGTGAGCTGCATCTCAAGAAAGCTGTTATAAAAAAGTAAAACAACAAAACCAAAATAATAGTGATAATGTACTGACCATACAAAAAATTCCACCACGATTTGCTAATTCGTCATTGTTCTCTAAGCCTTCCTCATCTAGGCTCTGCCTGGTGTATGCATCTTTATTTGTGCCAAATATGCCAATTAAGTTTTTCTTCAAACAATAAGATCTTTTCCTGCCCACAAATTTGTACTGTATCCACTCAAAAATTAAAACTATCTTTTATAATTTTATTTTTCTAACACATATACAAGAAAAATATAAGCCTTAGTCATGAATTGTTAATAAGTTCCAAACAGAAGGCAGACATATACTCTATTTAAAGCTTTTCTCCTTTGTCGTCAGCAGAGAAAAAAATCAACGCATACAAAAAAAGTAAAGCAAGCAAAGTAAAAGAGACCTGAAATTGCAGTGTCAGAAAATATCCAGCAGACTTAAGCGCAGTGTCTAGTAATTAGCAACTTGCTATCTGATGTCTGCTTCTCTCTTACCCTGGATAATCAGTAAGTTTTTGCCATCTCCTGCAGAAACTAACCACCCCTGCATCTCAGTCAATTCTACACTTTACTATGAGAAATTTAAGAACGTCTAATGTACAAAATTGTCAACTCATTATGAAACCAAACTTGTTGCCAATTTTATAAATCCACAATGGTAGTTTCCCAGTTATGTTTTACAAAATCCTAGTTATTTCTTTTAATTCATCCCCTAATTTTGCCTCACTTGATATTTAACGGGCTGAGTTGCTGTATCCTTCCATATTTCTGACTCTTTACAGTGGCTAACAGACTGTTTTTCCTCTACTTCTGGCGTCTCACAAGACTGACCCACCAAATAATTGTGCCCATAACAAAAGCTCCCTTATCTCTTGCCCAGTCTTTGCAATTTTGATGGCAGGTGTTGGGCTCTTAATCATCACTTGTGACCAGCTCTCCCTGAAATCTGATTCTAACATATGCTCCTAGTTTTTATTACTTCCTGTTCTACCTGGGTGATACAACCTGTCTGTTTGAACACCAGTGAAGTTACATGTGGAGAACTCCAACATGCATCAATGGTTTTATCTTTGTTTGTTCTATCTAAGAGAAGAATGAATCCTGAGAAAAATATCAAAATAGTTTTAAGAAATAAAAAAAGTTTTGCCCTCTTATAAAAGAAATGTTATGATTTATAGGTGGTATAAGATCATTAAAGTATCTCTAGAGTTTTTCCTTTTTTAGTTTTACTAGATGAATAGAGTAAAAGAATGATAAGGCCTAGGTTATCCTGATTTTAATAAAGTATTGGCTGCTTTTCTTGTGATAATCTGTGAACATGATAAAGTTATGTGTGGTAAGTTAAAGCACACAACAATATAGTTATATGAATTCAAGGAACATATAAAGATTAATCATAAAGTGAAAAATGAGTTATTATCTCATAAAACAGTATACTTGGGGGCAAGCCCCATGGCCAAATGGTTAAGTTTGCATGCTTCGCTTTGGTGGCCTAGGGTTTTGCCAGGTCTGATCTTGGATGCAGACCTAGCACCACTCATGAAGCCATGCTGAGGCAACTTCCCACATAGTAGAACTAGAAGGACCTACAAACAGAATACACATCTATATACTTGGGGCTTTGGGGAGAAGAAGGGACAGTAAACAAGTTTGGCAACAGATGTCAGCTCAGGGCCAATCTTTAAAAAAAAAAAAAGATTGGCAAAAATGTTAGCTCAGTGGCAATCTTTAAAAAGAAAAGAAAAGAAACAGTATACTTAGTCTTATCTTGAGAAACATTCTATCAATAAACTGGATGATGCCATAGAAGAAACTATTATGAAATTCATACATAATCTTAACTTAGAAAAGAGTAATGAACATTTGTCTCATGACGAGGATTCAAGAAGATTTTAGTAGGCTCTGAATCTGCACTGATATTAAATAGGAGAATGTAACAGTTGTAAGCATAAAGTTTGTTGTGAGCACTCAGCATAGAGAGATGAATAAGACAAGGCCCTGCTTTTCAGTGTGTTACAATCTAGAAAGAGTGGGGAGGTAGACTAGACAATGTGATAAACATATGTTGTCCAGGTCCTCCAGGAACATGGTGACTAGGATGCTAAACTAGAATAGGGGTCAATGAAGGCTTCCAAAAGAGAACTGAATCTGGAATGATAAGTAGTAATCAGCCAGGTTTACAAAATGTTCAAGACTGAGAAGCATGGGCTTAAGAGCGCTTCACCTTCAAAGGATCTGGAACAAGAGAAAATCACGTAAAAATGCCAATCAATTCATCAAAAAGAACTTAAAATCCGTAATTAGGGGAGCGATAATTGTACAAGAAAAACTGTTTCTGGTGAATTGTGCTTAGTTCTAGGGGCTGCGTTTTAGGATGGCGATTTTCAAATTATAATTATCCAAGAAAACAAGATTTAAATCAAAATAATATACTTTGAGTAGTTATGTGACTAATAACACAAACTGGAATTAGATTTATTGTATGTTACCTCAAAGGATAGAGCTATGGCCAATGAGATACCTGTTTCAGCATCAAAAATCTCTCTAACCATTAAATGTGTCTGAAAATAGTGTGCGTTGACTTGTGAAAAAGATAATTTTCTGAGTTCAAATGTGTTACAGCAAAATATGAGTGATCATTTTCAGATAGATTTAGGAAATCAATGTAATATTGTGAGGAAGCTAGACTTCTTTAATATTCTGAGATTTAAAAATTCTAAAATAGATGGAATTTAGATACTCACCCTTCACTTGGAAACCTTAGCCTGGGTTGTATATACACTTTATACCAAGTACTCTCTAAGGGAAATAGCTCTTGATGATGACGGTAGAGGCTGTTCAAAATAGAAAATCCTGGACTCTCTCTTACTTAGGGGATCAAATGCAGATCTCAATTCCTGAGTCGTTCACATAGATATTATGAATCAAAATCCATGATTTCCTATTGCAGCCTCCTCATAATGCTACCAGAGGCACTTGCCAAAGTGACATTTTTTATCTAGGATTTCAATATACAAGAGGTATCATGAAAACAATATAGATGGAAGCTCCCTCAAGATTTCCTTTCACCAGGGATGAGCTATGGGGGCTTACAAGCAATTACAATTTGCTTTTCTGTTCTTTGTTGATACTCTCGTCATTCCCTTGTGTGCAATATTCTCTCTCAGTGTTGACAGAGGAGACACTCATTAGGTCAACGACTTGAAATTCAAGCCTGGCAGACATTGTTCTAGAAAGTCTTTGTGACAACAACTTCTTATCTGAGTATAGTTTCTGGAATATTTGAAGCCACGATTGCAATTGTTTCTGTTTATTTATGGTTTGAGGAAATAGTTGCTTATATTTAATTATTATTAGTAGTTGTTCTTTATAGTTTTCAAAATGCTTTGTTTTTACGTGTATAAATCATCGTATATAATGATAATAGCCAGGATTTATTGAACACATACCATGTGCCACATGTAATTTTAATCATGTTATATTTACTAACTTATTTAATTCTCACAACATGTTAACGTGGAAGATAATATTAGGTTGAATAGGGTAGCAATTTTGCATGATTCAGCTTAATATTAACATATTTAGTTTAAAAAACAAGGGACACTTGTCTTTGAGGTTCCTCAAGAAACATCTGAGACACTAAAGGTTAAGTAACTTGCCCAAGCTTACCAAGATATTAAGTTGCAGATTAGCTTGTTAATAAAATGATTACATTTGAAATGTTAAATATGTTTTAAAGCATTCAGTCATTTACTCATTCAATAGACATGCAATATATTATATTATGTTTTCATAAAAACTCAGAAATGTAAACTCTATGTTTTTAAATAATGTCTACAGTTGAACTTAATGCATACACCGTTAATAGTCATCAAGACTTACTTTGTGTCAAATAGTTATTTAAGCACTCTCCTGCTTTATACTTATATGGTCATATATACTAGAAGTGTCTTCATTGTACAGATGAGATAATTGAAGCACAGAAAGGTTCATGAAGACATTATAAATGATTAAAACAACAGCAAGTATAAAAAAAGTTTGTGTCTGGCAAACTGAGGTTTGTGGTCACTCTACTTAGAAAAAGCTAAATTTCTGCTATGGCCCAAGATGGGGTAAAATCATTCATTCATTCACTTTCTCATTCAAAATTCCTTCTCTTCCTGTTATGAATAAAGCTTTGTGCTGGGTACTTGGGTTATAATGGTGAGCAAATTAAATAGAGAAGGATTACTGTCTTCTCCTCAGTGTTGTAGCCACTGTCCCTGTGTGGCCATTCACCATCTCTGTTACACTGACATATTTCAAGTAAACAATAGCCACATGTAGCTAATGGCTACTGTATTGGAGAAGGCAGAAATAGAGCATTACCACCATTTCCAAAAATCCTATTGGATAGTGTTGGTTCAGTGGAAGTGGAAGTAAATATGAAAAAAATTCATCAAAAGTAAAATTGTAAAAGTGGTAATTGCTAAGGAATACAGGCCCATTGTGCTATGAGACTCTGTCTTTCATGGTGTCAAGCATCTAAGCATTTTGGATACTTACAGGTGACCACTCTGGTAATAGTCCTGAACCTAGAGGTCATTTCCAAGGTCATGTTAGATCCATCTTGACAGTGAAGTGGAAGAGGTGTGGGGAACTTCTGGTATTCCACACCACTAAACTAAAATATCTTCTTTCACCAAATATTTCTTGTGTATCATTTGATGTAATATTGCTCGAGCCCTCTACATTCTGGTCATTTATGTGGTCCCAAACTTCACCATCTTGGCAATCTCCCCTTTAAAATGTGCTGTCCATTCTGGGAAGATGGTGGCAGAGGAAGACTCTGAACTCACCTCCTCCAATGAACACAAGAAATATGCAACTACCTGCAGAACGATTTCCTCTGAAAGAGGTCAAGGCAACTGGATGAAAAGAACCCCCACAACAAGGGGCAACACTGATAAGATTGGAAGAGGTATAAATATACCCCTGCTGAGGAAAAAAAAATAGCCTAGCCACTGCTCTTCATGAGTGGGAGTAATCTCAAAGGTACAAAGTTTTTCCCAGAGGAGCAGAGGAATCTGAGCAAGGGATCTATACCGCAATAAGCATCCCAGCCTTTAGATTCAGTACAACCTAGAGGAGATCCCATTATATGTGGCTTTGCTAGATTTGAAAACCAACAGCAAATACTCCCAGAAAAACTGCTGTAGTTTAGAGAAAGAAAAATCTGCTCTTAAAAGGCCCACACAGAGATACACTCATTCCAGTCACCAACATAAAAACACCAGAAGGAAATGTGTATCATCCATTGCTAACCTACTAAGCTCTGAGTGGATCTCAGAGAAACAGGAGGTAGCTGGACCCATCCCCCCAGGGACTGAGACTTTGGTGGTGGCCACTATTGTGACCTAGTTCAGTGGTGCTGACACAGACACTGGCAGATGCCATTGGAGTCTTTCCCCTAGCTTGTTAGTGCAGGAAGTTGACTACTCCACTACATCCCTGAATCAGTCAAGCATAGCCAGGGCAGGCAGACCACCCAAGGTACTGGCCCCATCCACCAGTAAGCACATAGGGAAATAGAGGCCCATGTAGGAGGCGTGTGTGAGATCTCTTCAGCAGTGCATGTGGGTCCACCTTGGTGGGGTGTGCATTCAGGGCAGGCCTGCATTGGCAGGGTGGGTGGGTCCACAATGTTAGAACATGTTGGCCACAGCACACTTGTGCTTCTGACTATCTCAAACAGCCAGACAAGGGATCTGCCTCACTTTCCTATGCCTAAAATGATGTGTGTTGCATGCCTGGGACTGGCCCAACCCATCTTCAGTTCTGAGAGAGCCAACAGCAATTATGTGCCACAGGGGCTGCAACAGAGTTCTGTAGCAATTGTGAGATCTAGAACCTAGCAACCAGCTCTGCTGGAGGCCTGAGTCATTTAATAGCAAAATAGCAGTAAGTCTGTGCTATCAGATCTTGCAGCAAACTGTGCTGGGGTTTTGCCCCGACCGAAAGAATGACATTAGAAGCTACACATTGTCAAGCCTTGCAACCAGCCTGCCTGGGGGCAAGTTGACTCTACCCATGTGCTTGCAGCAAGAATAGCCCTACCAAAACAGAAGGGCACACACAGCCTACATGAGGGACACCCCTTTAGAATTTGGAAGAGATGAATCACATTGCAGGGCCTCACAAGGCCTCTCTTGCATAGGCCACATTTCCAAGTTTGAGAGATGTAGCTGATCTACCTAATACATAGCTATAAGCACAGAGAAGTATGAAAAATGATCAGACAAAGGAATATGTTCCAAATAAGGGAAGAGGACAAATCCTAAAAAAAAATCTAAGTGAAAAAGAGGTAAATATTCTACCTGATGAAGAGTGCAAACCAATGCACATAAAGATGCTCAATGACCTTGGGAGAATAATAGATGAACACAGTGTGAACTTAAACAAAGAACTGGAAAATATATATATAAAAAAGAACAATCAGTACTGAAGAATACAATAATAGAAATGAAAAATTCACTAGAGTGTATCAATAGCAGAGTAGGTCATATACAAGAATGGATCAGTGAGCTGAATGAAAGACTAGAGGAAATCACTCAAGCGGAACAGAATAAAAAGAAAAGAATTTAAAAGAATGTGGAAAGCTTAAGGGACAGCTGGGACAAAATCAAGAGTACTAACATCTGTATAATAGGTGTCCCAGAAAGAGAAGAGGAAGGAAAAGGCACAGAAAACCTATTTAAGGAAATAATAGCTGAAAAGTTCCCTAACCTAAGGAAGGAAACAGACATCTGGACACAGGAAGCACAGACAGAACCAAACAAGATGAACCCAAAGAGGCTCACATCAAAACATTCCATAATAAAATATCCAGAATTAAACATAAAGAGATAATCCTAAAAGCTGCAAGAGAAAGGATATGAGTTATCCACAAAGGAAAACCCACAAGCCTATCTGGTGATTTTTCAGCAGAAAGCTTAAAGACTGGAAGGGAGTGGCATAATATATTCAAAGTGCTGAAAAGAAAAAAACCTACAGCCAAGAATATGCTACTTGGCAAGATTATCATTCAGAATGGATGGTGAAATAAAGAGGTTTTCAAAATAGCAACAACTAAAGCAGATCATCACCACTAAACCAGTCTTAGAAGAAATGTTAAAGGGATTTATTTAAGTGGAAAAGAAAAGTCAACAAATAGAAATATGAAAATTATCAAAGAAAAAATATCAGGGGCAAAGGCAAATATACAGGAAAGGTAGATCAACCACCAATAAAGCTAGTAAGAAGTTCAAAAGACAAAAGTACTAAAATTATCCATATATTTGATAAAAGATAAAGGGATACACAAAAATGAAATAGGTAAAATATATCAAAAACATAAAACCTGGTCAGCAGAATACAAGCCTAGAGCTGTTAGTAAGAAGTCAAATTTAAGAGACCATCAACTAAATGGAGATTGCTATTTATATGAGCTATTATATTTGAACCTTATGGTAACCACAAAGAAAAAAACCTATAATAAATAGAAAGAAATAAAGAGAAAGAAATCCAAACATTACATTAATAAAAGCCATCAAACCATAAGGGATCAGTGCAAGAGAAGAAAGGAACAGAGAGGAATTATAAAGACATCCCCGAAAAAAGTAACAAAATGGCAATAAGTATGTATTTATTGATAGATACTTTAAATACGAAAGTACTAAATGCTCCATCAAAAGACACAGGGTTGCCCAATGAATTAAAAAACCAAAGAACCCCAAGACCCATATATATGCTGCAAACAAGAGACACACTTAAGACAAAATGACACTCACAAACTGAAAGTGAAAGGATAGAATAAGATATTCTATGCAAATGGCAATACAAAGAAAGCTGGGGTAGTGATACTTACATCAGAAAAACATCAACTTTAAAACAAAAGCTATAACAAGAGACAAAGAAGGGTATTATATAATGATAAAGGCAATAATTAAAACAGAGTAGTAATAAAGCAATTATCAACAGACACGAAAGGAAAAATTGACAGTAACATAATAATTGTAGGTGACTTTAACACTCTACTTGGACCAACGGATAGATCATCAAAATGGAAAATCAGTTAGGAAACATTGGCCTTAAATGACGCATTAGATCAGATGGACTCAATAGGTACACACAGAACATTTCATTCAAAAACTGCATAGATCATATTTGTTTCATATGCACATGGAATATTGACAGGGATAGATTACATACTAGGCCACAAAAATGCCTCCATAAATTTAAGAAGATTGATAAATTATAGTATCTTTTCTGACCACAATAGTATGAAACTAGAAATCAATTACAAGATGAAAACACACAAAGATGGAGATTAAACATACTGCTACTGAACACCTATTAGGTCAATGAAGAAATCAAAGGAGAAAAACAAAACCCAGAGACAAATAAAAATGAAAATACCACATACCAATATTTATGGGATACAGCAAAAGTGGTACTAAAAGGGAAGTATGTAGCATTACAGGCCTACCTCATAAAAACAAGAAAAATCTCAACTAAACAATCTAACTGTACACCAAAAGGAACTGGAAAAAGAACAAACAAAGGCCCAAATCAGTAGTAAGAAGGAAATTACAAAAACCAGAGTGAAAAGTAAATGAAATAGAGACTAAAGACAATAGAAGAAAATGAACGAAACTAAGAGCTGGTTCTTTGAAAAGATAAACAAAATTGACAAACCTTTAGCTAGATTAACATGAAAAACAGAGAGAAGACTCAAATAAAATGACAAATGATAGAGGAGACATTACAATGGAAACCACAGAAATACAAAGGGGATATAAGAGAATACCACAAAAAACTATACACCAACAAATTGGATAATCCAGAAGAAATGGATAAATTCTTAGAATCATACAACCTTCCAAAATTGAGTCAAGAAAAGAATAGAGAATCTGAATAGATCAATCACTAGTAATGAGATCAAAACTGCTATCAAAAACCTACCCCCCCCAAAAAATCCTGGACCAAATGGATTCACCTGTGAATTCTACCAAACATTCAAAGAATGTTTACTGGCTATCCTTCTCAAACTCTTCCAAAAAATTCAAGAGGAAGGGATACTTCCTAACTCATCCTATGAGAGCAACATTACCGAGATACCAAAATCAGAAAAGGATAATACACACACCCACACATTACAGGCCAATATCACAGATGAACATAGCTGTAAATATCCTAAACAAAATAGTATCAAATAGAATACAACAATACATCAAGAAGATCATACAACATGATCAAGTGTGATTTATTCCATAGGTGTAGGCCATATATGACTAACCCACAGCTAACATCATAATCATTGGTGAAAAACTGAAAGCTATACCTTTAAGAACAGGATAAAGACAAGAATCCTCACTTTGTTCACTCTGACTTTACATAGTATTGGGAGTCCTTGTCAGAGCAATCAGGCAAGAAAAGAAATAAAAGTAATCAAAATTGGAAACAAAATTGTCACTATTGGCACTTGACATGATATTATATATAGAACCCCAAAGAATATATAAAACATTATTAGAAAAAGTAAATGAATACAGTAACGTAGCAGGATGCAAAAGCAACATAGAAAAATCTGTTGTGTTTCTATACAGTAACAAAAAATACCAGAAACAGAAATTAAGAAAACAATCTCATTTTTTATAAAAACAAAAGGAATACAATATGTAGGAATAAATTTAACCAAGGAGATGAAAGACATATATACTGAAAACTATAAAACATTATTGAAAGAAATTCAAGAAGATATAAAGGGATGGAAAGATATTCCATGCTCATGGATTGGAAGAATTAACATAGTTAAAATGTCCTTACTTCCTAAAGCAATCTACAGGTTCAGTGCAATCCCTATCACAGTCCCAATGACATTTCTCACAGATATAGCAAAGAATCCTAAAATTGATATGAAACTACAAAAGAACTTGGATAGCAGAAGCGATTGTGAGAGAAAAGAACAAAGCTGGATGTATCACACTCTCAGTTTTCAAAATAGACTACAAAGCTATAGTAATCAAAACAGCATGGTACTAGCACAAAAACAGACACAGATCAATGGAACAGAATCAAGAACCCAGAAATAAACCGACTCAACTATGGACAGCTAATTTTTGGCAAGGGATCCAACAACATACAATGGAGAAAGGAGCATCTCTTCAGTAAATGGTCTTGGGAAGACCGGACAGTCACATAAGAAAGAGTGAAAATAGACCATTATTTTATGCCATAAAAAATAAATCAAAAGGGATTAGAGGATTGAATGTAAGACCTAAATAATAAAACTTCCAGAAGAAAACATAGGCAGTGCGCTCTTTGAAATTTGTCTTGGCAATACCCTTTTGAATATCCAGGATAGGAAAAATAAACAATTGGACTAGGTCAAACTAAAAGGCTTCTTTACAGCAAAGGAAACCATCAACAACAGCAAAAAAGGCAACCTGACAAGTGGGAGACAATATTTTCAAATCATATATCCAACATGGGGTTAATATCCAAAATATAGAAAGAACTCATACGTCTCAACAGCAACAAAGAAAACAATTTGAACAGACTTTTCACCAAAGATGATATACAAATGGCTAACAGACACATGAAAAGATGTTCGTCACTAATTATTAGGGAATTGAAAATCAAAACTACAATGAGATATCACCACATACATCAGAATGGCTATAATTGAGAAGACAAGAAATAACAAGCATTGGAGAGGATGTTGAGAAAAGGGAACCATCACACACTGCTGGTAGGAATTTTAACTGGTGCAGCCACTATAGAAAAAAATATGAAGAGTCCTCAAAAAATTAACAATAGAACTATCATATGATCCAGCTATTCCACTTCTCAGTATATATCCAAAGAACATGAAAATATGAATGTGTAAAGATATATGCATCTCTATGTTCATTACAGCATTATTCACAATAGCAAGACTTAGAAACAAACTAAGTGCCCATTGACGTATGAATGGATAAAGATGTGGTACACATATGTGACAGAATACTAGTCAACCATAAAAAAGACGAAATCTTGCCATTTGCAACAACATGGATGGATCTTGATATTACGCTAAGCAAAATAAATCACATAGAGAAATCAAACAGTATATGATTTCACTAATAAGTTGGAGATAAAAACTACAACAACAATGACAATAAGCAAACACATAAACACATAGACCAGAGGCAAAGAGGGCAGGGAGGAGGGTGAAGGAGAAAGAGGTCATATATATAAGTTGATGGATGGCAATTAGTATTTGGGTGGGGAATATCATGTAGTCTATACAGAAATCAAAATATAATGACATTCACCTGAAATTTACATAATGTTTTAAACTAATGTTACCTTAACGGAAAAAAAAGAAATATGGAAATATTTAGGAATAGAGAAAAACTGTGCTTCAATGATCAGAGGTATTATAAAACATAATGATTGAATCAAAACCAGGTATCAAAATTGTAATTCCAGTTTAGAGAAGATGCAGCAACAAGTAACATTGTGTTGAGTTCCATAATATTGGGTTAGAGTATCTTATTTCACCTTCCTGGATAAGCATTGTTCCTGCAAATCTGGATAGACCTGAGTCTGAAGATGGAAGTTGGGCTGTCTCATATAAGTAAAGTGGAGAGTGAATAAGTAGTTGACTACAAAGTAGTCTTTGCATGTATATATTCATAGTACAATTATTTTTGGATTTGTCTTTCTATAAATAGGTCACAGTAATAGGAAGTTGCCGTGATTTGGAAGTTTTTCAGCCTTTGTTTTCTTTGAATATTTCTGTTCTTTTCTCATTCTCTTTTACAACTTGAGTTTCTATAATCTAGATATTGATCCACTTGATAGTGTCCAATAAGGCTCTTAAGTTTTACTCATCATTTTTCTTTCTTTTCTTTGTTTTGCCTCTCTGATTGAACAATTTTCAGTGAACTTTTTTCAAATTCAATGATCCTTTCTTGTGTTAGATACTGTTTTCTGTTGAGCCCCTCTACTAAATTTTTGAGTTCAGTTTTTGTATTCTTCAGCGCCATGGTCCCTATTTACTATTTTTAAGTTTTCTGTCTCTTTGTTGACATTTTCACTTGGTTGTTGTATTGTTCTCTGAGTGCAACGAGCATCAATATGATAGTTGATTTGAGTTCTCTCTCAAGTAAATCACTTATTTCCATTGCATTATGGTCACTTTGTGGAGATCTCTCTTGTTCCTTTTTAGAAAATATTTTGGTGTGTCTTTTTTGTCATGAACTTTGCATTGGTGTCTGCACATTAGACAAGACAGCCAAATGTCCTAATATTCATGGAATGACCTTGTGCTGGATCAGACCCCCAACAGCAACCCTGGCTAGAGACTCTGGAGGCCTCTCAACTTTGTGTTAGTCCAAACCGCTTTCTTTGTTGTTAGTGGCTCCCCGAGGCATCCAGAGTGTACCAGGTCCCATCAGTGCTCTAAAATAAGCAAGACTAAAACCAGTTCCTCAGGCAGCCCCGATGTAAGTTGGGTCGTTTGTGCCTGGTGTACCTTTCTCTTTCACTAGGGAGAAGCTGGAAGAAAGGAGTTTTCAACTGCCAGCTCTGTGCAGAGTCAGGAGGTGGGACTATGATGACTTCCAGTCCAACCACCATCTTGGTTCTGCCTCACACTAGGCAGATAAAATATGATGTATCTTGTGTCCTTCAGCTTTCTGAGATAGGCTATCCTATAGCCAGTCTTCTGGACATCCCCTCAAAATGTTGGGTCATTAGACATATGGTGCAACTCTTTTCTTTCCCAGGGAGAAGCTAGGAAATGAATGGCTTTGTTCCAATCAGAAGGTGCTGTGCAAGGATATGTATTAAGACCACAGGATGTCTTCAGTTTGTCTAACAATTTCAAAATGATGGGTTCATGCTTGAACTGAATACAAAATCCCCTTAACTAATATCTGGATTTATTACAAAGGGAATCTGTACATGAATCATTTTTGAATCAGTGTGTTTATGAGAGTAGGAGAGTCTAGGGCTTCCTCTTGTGCCATATTGCTGAAGAGGAAATTTGAGTTTAGTTTTAGCTCTTCCTTGGGGTATGTATAATCCCTACAGTGAAGGGGAAAGGTAGGTAAAATTTTGGGTCCCTAAGGAACTAAAGACAGGTTGTAATCCTGTATGTAATCACAGTCCCCTAGTGCCCTATTACACCTAGAAACTGTTCCTGGGGGAAGAGACTGAGCAAGTTTTTGCTCCATTTATGACTGAGTGTATTATATCATTACACCCACATTCAATCTTGTGTCTTTCCAAGAAGCAAAAATGATAATGATAAAGATTTTTTATTTTTGTCTGCTGCTTGAGAGGACTGAAAGTCATAATCATAAATTGTAATCTGTAGTTCTGAAAGATTTCCAGGGTAAGTCAGAAATAAAGTGTGGGCTGCATCCTTTTAGAATCAAGGGAACCAAACCCAAGAGCCTGAAGCTAGCCTTCCAGGACCACAGGAGTAAAACAACGAAAAGGAAGCACCAAGTTTTTATGGCCTAAGAAGGGTGAATTTTTGAATTCCATTTATGTTAAGGTGATTCTTTTTGAGATGGAAGATCAAGGATCTAAACATGCTACTTTCTTTCCCGTTTTTGCAGTCCTGAGACTCAAGTGAAATTGGTAAAAGTATTTCTCCAGGGGGCGCAGGGGTGATCCAGAAAGATAGGGAGTCTCAAGGGATGCCTTATATCAGTCAGTAAGTTCCCTCTCCATGGATGGAACACTCATCCTACTAGATTTATGATTTTTACTCTGTTGAATGGGGAAATAACTTAACCTCTCTTAGACTCTGGTCCTGTAGTTTTGGATTAGAAAGATTGCTTTCACTTTTACCCCATCAAGTTTAACCTGTGTTAGAGGGCAGCACCAGGTATCTAGGGTTGTTGCCTCCAATTTTACTGGAGGAGAGGATTCAAGTGAATGAAGAAATGTTGACACAAGAGAAGGATGATTATGACCAAGTAGAAACTTCTCCCCTTTCCTTTGGTTTTCCCAACAGTCATTATTGTATGGAAGCAGAAGCCTGCATGCTCTAGGCCAAGTTTTGGTGTACTTTGATTTATTTAGTTTGTAAATATTCTGATAAGGGAAAGTCTTTCTAACTCATTCTCATGACAATGGTAAAGCAAATTCTGTGGCTCAATGTTGAACTATTCTCATACCCTCCACTCTTGTGATAGGAGATATTGTGAGAGGCATTGATTTGTTCTCTATGTGACTTTTTCCTCTTGTGCCCACAGCTTCCTTTAGAGAAGAATGGCTTCTGGAAATCGTTCCTTCATGACAGAATTCACTCTATTGGGATTAACAGATCAACCATATCTTCAACTTCCCCTGTTCTTCCTGTTTCTAGTAATGTATATATTCACTGCATTGGGAAACTTGGGTATGATGATTTTAATTGGGCTGAATTCAAACCTACACACCCCAATGTACTTTTTCCTTTTTAATTTGTCCTTCATAGATTTCTTTTATTCATCTGTTTTTACACCCAAAATGCTAGTTAACTTCATATCTAAGGAGAATATTATCTCCTACATGGGGTGCATGACACAGCTTTACTTTTTCTGCTTTTTTGGTATTTCTGAATGCTATGTGCTGACATCAATGGCCTATGATCGCTATGTGGCCATCCGTAAACCACTTTTGTATAGCGTTGTCATGTCCCATAAAGTGTGTTCCAGCCTTATGCTTGGTTCATACTTGATGGCATTTTCTGGTGCCATGGCCCACATTGGATGTATGCTGACACTGACGTTCTGTGATGCAAATACCATCAACCATTATTTCTGTGACATCTTCCCTCTGCTCCAGCTCTCGTGCACGAGCACCTACGTCAATGAGCTGGAAGTTTTCATTGTGGTGGGCATCAATGTCATTGTGCCCAGTGTCACCATTTTTGTCTCTTATGGTTTCATCCTCTCCAGCATCCTTCACATCAGTTCCACAGAGGGCAGGTCCAAAGCATTCGGTACCTGCAGTTCCCACATAATTGCCATTTCTATCTTCTTTGGATCAGGTGCATTTATGTATCTCAAGCCATCTTCTGCTGCATCTATGAATGAAGGAAAAATATCTTCTGTCTTTTATACCAATACGGTTCCCTTGATGAATCCGTTAATTTATAGCCTGAGAAATAAAGATGTTAAACTTGCTCTGAGAAAGACTCAGGATAAAGTTTTGATCAGATTCAGTATCTGTCTTTGCACGTAGTTACAGGACAGAGAGATTCTGTATGTTTGATTAAAATATTTTTAGCGGATGCATTTTTATCCTACCATTCCTTTAAGATGTTAAAGCAAATTTGAGTCTTCTCTCATAGTTTATAAAGTAGATCTTTTTTTTCTCCTCACCATTTCCATAATATCCTCTCCACCTTTCTTCCTGTTTAGTAATGACATTAAGTAAGAATAAATTGTTTCCTTTTTTTTTCATTGTGACTTTGAACTTCATTTTTCTGTAGAAAAAGATGAAAGGTATTCAATTTATCAAAATTACGTCACACTAGAGCAACATTGTATCATTGAGAGTGTGCTTATCTGTGTCATTGGGGGTGTGCTTATCTGCTGCTTTCTATTAGAAGCATGGATCAGGGGCCGGCCCTGTGGCTGAGTGGTTAAGTTTATGCGCTCTGCTTCTGTGTCCCAGAGCTTTGCCGGTTCGGATCCTGGGCAGGGACATGGCACTGCTCATTAGGCCATGTTGAGGCGGAACCCCACATACCACAACTAGAAGGACCCACAACTAAAATATACAGCTATGTACTAGGGGGATTTGGGGAGAAAAAGCAGAAAAAAAAGAAGATTGGCAACAGTTGTTAGCTCAGGTGCCAATCGTTAAAAGAAAACAAAAGAAGCATGAATCAGATACTCTGTTTCTAATTCTTTCTTTCTATTCCCCAACTGGCAAGAATACGTCTTCTTTAAATGCCAGGGATTGAAGATTCTGTAAACACTATCAAATATAATCCATTTTGTTACCCTAGACATTATGTATCATTCTTCTTTTAGAAAAGAGTTGTCTTTTTTATCTTTGTACAGTCAAATCAGCACATAAATGGTTGTCAATATATATTATTGTATGGATAGGAAAGTGAAACTCGGAGTGGTTAATTATTTAAAGTCACACAGCTTCAGAAACAAAAAATAAAAAATCATATCCTTTCGTTTTCAAGTAAACTACTCTTCGTAGTATACTTTGTGTCTGCTTTATTCTATTACTTTTGTTTCAGTAATCACAGAATGTTAGAAAACATTGCTAATTTGAAAGTTGATTTTGCTTTGTTCCAGAATGATACATGAATTTCTCCCAGGGTGGGCATCACTTTTTTTTGTTTTTTGTTTAGGAAAACAGTTTAAGAGTTCTTTTTGTTGGGAAAGTGGAGGCCTTTGGGCTAGTATATTTGGCAGATTATTGGATCAAATAAAGAGGTTAATTTTTCTGCAAAAATGTTCGTTATTCAGAGAACAGGGCATGGGAGAGAAAGGAGCTCAGAAACATGTCATTCAGTAGGACTCAACAGACACCTAAATAATAAATAAGAGGTCTCTGTGTGGGGAGTGGTCTTTAAGGTTAGAAACCACATTTCAATCTGAATTTCTATCTTGTTCTATAGAGTATTGTAAATATATCCCCTGATCTTTAAACTTTGAAAAAACTATGATACGCAACATCTGTACATCAGTAGTGTTCTGGTGAATGAATGTAGAAAACTTGTAGCCACATTTGGGGAGCCAGGTAGAGAGAAGGCAGCAGCTACAGCAGATAAAATAGTGAGGGGTAATTGGAACTCAAGTTAAAAGAAGGAATTTAGAAGGGAAAATCAACAATAATGAAAGTCTTTGCCTATGACTCTCCTTTCTGGAAGATCCTAGAAATATTACGTAAATCACGGAATTTCTCTAGATAATGAAAGCATAATTTATTTGATATTAAAAAAGTTAAACAATAGGGCTGGAGGAGCTTGGAACAATTAAATCACTCCTGTTTTTGTTGACTTCCATATGCTACTCTCATATGGATTTTTGAGGGACAAAACCCTCAAATTACAGCTGGTAAAGCAATGGCAACTAAAGGAAACATTTGGTGAATAAACTAAATTGTGAGAATATCTTTTCTGGAAAGGATGTTTTATTATTACCTTTTTGGAAAATAAGGCCAAAACAAGTTACTCTAAAAAATCTCAATTTGATGTATCAAGTAACAATTAAATATTGTCTAAGATGCCTTTAATAGTATTAACTATTAATGCTTTTCCTGGTCTCCACTCAATATTTAGCTATTTTCAAATATAGTATAACTGGTTTCTTGGCTTCTTTGTTTGTCTTTTAGTTGTTTGACACCCCTTAATCTTTGTATTAGGGTTTTAATTGATCACACTTATTCTATCTCCTGACTGAAACGTCAACATGCTTCATTTTAACTTTACAAGTTCTGCTTATAGAAAATAGTTGATATTGGTTGGAGTATTCCTTTATTTATTTATTAATTACTTATTTATTTTTGGTGAGGATAGTTGACCCTGAGCTAACATCCGTTGCCAATATTCCTTTCACTTGAAGAAGATTGTCACTGAGACAACATCTGTGCCAATCTTCCTCTATTTTTATTGTAGGCTCCACAGCATGGCTTGATAAGCAGTGTGTAGGTCTGCACCTGGGATCTGAAACTGCAAATCCCAGGCCACTGATGCAGAGCATGTGAACTTCCTATGCCACTGGGCCAGCCCCATATTATTTTTTGGTTTTCTCTTACTTGCTCTTCCTCTTGAAAAGGTAGTCTTCCTTATTGAAATAAATATGTGGATACCAGTAAAGAAATAAATAGTATCTGTGCTATTTAGAATTCTTTGTATACCTTGCAGAGCTGCGCCCACTCTATTATATATTTTATCACAACATGAAGTGTCCCAAAGAGTGGCTTACATCTGCTCACTAATCTTTCATTTCATGAGCCTCAACATTCAAATGAAATATCTTTCATTTACAGAGAAGATAAATTTTCTTTAAAATTAATTGCTGTCTTCAGTTAACTAGAAAAAGTTAAGAAAAATAGATTAAATACAGTTTGTAATAATTAAGACTGATAACATTTTAAAAGAGGCAACCTAGCTGATAGTTTAAGCAAATTAAGCACTTTTTAATCAGCAATAAGCACTATGTGTCCACCTTTTAAAATTTTTTCAAAAGGTAAGGAATCAATTCAAGATATTTTATATGCACAGTATATTTATCCTTGGTAGGTTTTTTCTTTTGTGTTATGTGAATGGCATTCACATGTTATGAGGCTAATTATGATTCCGCTAAAACTGTCGCAGCTGAGAGTGAAGCAGGTGAGTGTCGGTTTGGCCTGTGCCTGTACAGAGCTGCTTCTAAGTCAGAATGAAATCTTCAAGTTTCTGGGCTTAACAGAAAGCAGTCCTCCTAGTTAAGGCCCAGAAAAAAAGTTCTTTGATTACAGCCTGAATTTGTGTAATGTAAACTTTCTCTGAGGGAGCTGCTGTTGTTGCTTAGGATCAGATTTGGAATGAGCATGATCAGGGTGCACCGTGGTTCAGGACTCATGATAACTAGAAGCATAGGGGTCTTGAGTTCTATATCTCTTTCATTTCTGGACCCCAAACTTTATTGAATCATATTCCCCACTCCTATTTACACTGCCTCCTTCCACAGACACACACACATGCACACACACAGTGAGTTCGTGTCTTATATTTTATAAAATCCTTGCCTAACATCAATTACATGGTATTCAATCCACTTTTCATCTTTGCCAGAACAATCAGGTAGGTTGTTCCTGGTTGCAGCCTCCAAAGAGGCAGGGCTGTGAAGAAAGTACTCTCTGAATCTGACCAGAGAATATGGCTATTGCTTCACTCATTCATTTTCTTATGTTAAAAAAAAATACTTTTCTTTTCTTTTTTTTTTAACCTGTTAAGTCCCTGGCAATGTGTGGCAATGTGATGTATATGAAAAACAAAAATGGCAGTGTAAGAGACTGATATAATGGTAGATTTTCAAAGGGAACATAATAGAATTACATCCTGTATGTGGATAGATTCTAAAATTGGTCCTATAATGTCACATTACTCCTGAAAATTGCCTATGTCAGCAAATGTCCATGCTGGGTACAGATATGGTATTTTTCCCAAAGCATGGGAGACAGTTGATTTTTCTCTCAAAGATTAGGAATTTCACTGTGTATTCCTCTGAGCACCAGATGAAGTAGTTGGTTTACATGCAGAATTTGTCACATAAATATCCACTACAGACAGTAGAGTCTCAGTGAGTGTGGGAAGACTTAAATTCTGAGACAGAGACTCCCAGCATCTCAGTGAGTGGGAGGGGTGGTGAAATCATCTGGGGTGTTTAAAGTCTTTCTGTGACATCAAGTTGAAAAGATCCACGTAAAAAATCGAGACACGCACAGGATTTTACCTTAACTCTTAGGATGAGTGTTGTGTTGCAGTTTTCTCTGCACTGTCACACCTATCCCTCTACGTGTTCCTCAGGGAAGAACTGAGCGGTACATGAGGAAGGGGATCTTAAGTCCCATCTCATAGATGATGAAATTAATGCTCAGTGATGTTCGTGCTTTGTTTCAAATCACAATTTATAAATTATTGAGCTGAAACTAGAACTTGGGTGTTTTAATTCTAAACCTGTTAGCATTTTCAAAAATATATTATTATGCAAATTCCCCATACTGTGAAAAATCAGTGAAATTTGAACAATCGTTCAAGTGAATGAAAAAGTCTTAAAACCCAAATAAGAGCAAAATACTCAAATAAGAAAAGTGTCCAGAACGTTTCTTTCAAATTCACATTTGACAGATCTATTGCCTAATTTTGAATGTGTGAATAGATTCTTATTTGATACAGGCCTAAATGAGAAATGGAAACACATAAGGGTAGTCTATAGTAATCAGTATTATTAGATGTTTACTAAGTCTCAGGTTCAGCAGTAAGTTCTCACATTCAATATCTTATTTAATGTTCACATCCAAGAAATTTCATAGGCACAAATACAGACATACCTCAGAGATATTGCAGGTTCAGTTTCAGATCATTTCAGTAAAGCAAATAATACAATAAGGGGAGTAACACAAATTTTTTGGTTTCCCAGGGCACTTAAAAGTAATGTTTACAGTATACCGTAGTCTATCAAGTGTGCAATAGTATTATGTCTAAAAAAGAACAATGTAACATACTTTAATTTGAAAATGCTTTATGGGTCGGCCCCGTGGCACAGCAGTTAAGTTCACACATTCCACTTCTCAGCAGCCTGGGGTCCACCGGTTCGGATCCCGGGTGTGGACATTGCACTGCTTAACAAAAAGCCATGCTGTGGTAGGCGTCCCACATATAAAACAGAGAAAGATGGGCATGGATATTAGCTCAAGGCCAGTCTTCCTCAGCAAAAACAGGAGGATTGGCAGTAGTTATTTCAGAGCTAATCTTCCACCAAAAAAATAAAAATAAAAAAATAATAAAAAACTAAAAATGCTTTGCTGCTAAAAAATAATAACCATCCTCTGAGCCTTCAGTAAGTAGTAATCTTTTCACTGGTGGAGGGTCTTGCTTTGATTTTGATGGTTTCTGATTGATCAGGGTAGTGATGCTAAAAGTTGGGGTGGCTGTGCCAAATTCTTATAAAAAGACACTGACGAAGTTTACCCCATTGATTAATTTTTCCAGTCATGAATGATTTCTGTGTTGCATGTGGTGCTGTTTGATACCATTTTACCCGCAGTAGAACTTCTTTGAAAATTGGAATCAGTCCTCTTAAACATGTTACTGCTTTATCAATAAGTTTTTGTAATATTCCAGATTGTTTGTTGTCATTTAAACACCCTTCACAGCATCTTCACCAGGAGTAGATTCCATCTGAAGAAACCACTTTCTTTTCTCTTTCGTAAGAAGGAAACCCTCATTCATTAAATTTTTATCATGAGATTGTGGCAATTCAGTGAGATCTTCAGGATCCACTTCTAATTCTAGTTTGCCTGCTACTTCCACCACATATGCAGTTACGTCCTCCACTGAAGTCTTGAACCGCTCAAAGTCATACTTGAGGGCTGGAATCAACTTCTTCCAAATGCCTGTTAATGTTGATATTTTGAACTTTCCCCATGAATCATGACTGTTCTTAATGGCATCCTATGGTGAATCCTTTCCAGAAGGTTTTCATCTTACTTTTCCCAGATCCATCAGAGGAATCACTATCTATGGCAACTATAGTCTTATGAAATGTATTTCTTAAATAGTAAGAGTTGAAAATCGAAAGTAAGCCATGATCCATGGTTTGCAGAATGAATGGTGTGTTAGCAGGCATGAAAAGAATAATCGCATTGTGCATTTCCATCAGAGCTCATTGGTGGCTATGTGCATTGACAATAAGCAGTGATATTTTGAAAGGAATTCTTTTTTTCTGAGCAGTGTTTCCTAGCAGTGGGCATTAAAATATTCATTAAGATATGTTGTAAACAGATATGCTGTCATCTCTGCTTTGTTTTCCCACCTATAGAGAAGAAGCAGGGTAAATTTAGCAAAATTCTTAAAGGTCCTAGGATTTTCAGAAAGGCAAGAGAGCACTGGCTTCCACTTCAAGTCATCAACTGCCTTAGCCCCTAAGAAGAGAGTCTACCTGTCCTTTGAAGCTTTGAAGCCAGGCATTGAATTCTTCTCTCTGGCTATGAAAGTCCTCGATGGTGTCTTCTTCCAATGTAAGGCTGTTTCATCTACATTGAAAATCTGCTCCTTGGTATAGCCACATTCATTGATTATTTTAACTAGATCTCCTGGATAACTTGCTGTAGCTTCTACAGCAGCATTTCAGTGCTTCACCTTACACTTTTATGTTATGGAGATGGCTTCTTTCTTTAAACTTCATCACAACCTCTCCTAACTTCAAACCTTTCTTCTGCAGCTTCCTCACCTCTCTTAGCCTGCATAAAATTTCAGAGAATTAGAGCTTTGCCTTGGATTAGGCTTTGGCTTAAGGGAATGTTGCTGCCCATTTGATCTTCTATCCAGGCCACTAAAACTTTCTCCACATCAGAAATTAGGCTGTTTCACTTTCTTATCATTTGTATGTTCACTAGAGTAGCACTTTTAATTTCCTTCAAGAAGTTTTCCTTTGCATTCACAGCTTGGCTAATTTTTTGGCACAAGAGAACTAGCTTTCAGCCAATCTCAGCTTTCAACACATCTTATTCGCTAAGCTTAATCATTTCTAGCCTTTGATTTAAAATGAGTGACTTGTGACTCTTTCTTAACACTAAAAGGAATGTAGTGTTATTAAGTGGCCTGATTTCAATATTTTTGTATCTCGGAAAAGGAAGGCCCAAGGAGAGGGAGAGAGACGGGAGATGAATGGTTGATGGCAGAGTCAGTACACACACAATACTTATTGATTAAGTTCACTATCTTTTATGGGAATGTTTTGTAGGGCCCAATATTACAATACAACATTACAATAGTAACATGAAAAATCACTGATCACAGGTCACCATAACAAATATAATAATAATAAAAAACGTTTGAATTATTGTGACACAGATGTGTCACAGAGACACAACATGAGCAAATGCTGTTAAAAAGAAATGATGATCATAGACTTGCTCTACACAGGGGTGCCACAAACCTTTAATTTGTAAAAATCACAATTATCTGTGAAGCACAATACAGCAAAACACAATAAAATGAGTATGCCTGTATGATTAGCTCATTGTGGTAGAGATTGCTGTCTGTTCACCTATTATTCCAGAGCATACATTTCCTAGTCTTTCTTGCAATGAGGCACAGCATGTGTTCGAATTCTAGACATGATGGACACCATTCCAGTGTACTTTTAATTCCACTCAAAGAACTCCTTTTAGCATCTCTTGTAAGGGAGTTCTACTGGGGATGAATTCCCTAAGTTTTTGGTTGTTAGGGAAATTCTTTGTATTGCCTTCATTTCTGAAGAACAGCTTTGCTATCTATAGAATTTTTGGTTGACAGTTTTTTTCTTTCAATATTTTGAATATATCCTGTATTGCCTTTATTTCTGAGGAACAGCTTTGCTATTATAGAATTTGGAGTTGACAGTTTTTTTCTTTCAATATTTTGAATATATCCTCCCATTCTCTCTCACCTTGAAAATTTTCTGTGGAGAAATCTGAGCATTGTCTCATGGGGGTTCCCTTAATTGTAACTTGTCTCTTTTTTCTTGCTACTTTCAATATTCTTTCTTTGACTTTTGACGATTTAATTATAATGTGTCTTGATATAACCCTGTTTGACCTCAATCTATTTGAGGTCTTTTGGGCTCATGGATCTGGATGTCCATTTCTTTCCCAAGGTTTGGGAAGTTTTCATCTATTATTGCTTTTAATATACTTTATGTCCCTTTCTCATTCTCTTTTCCTTCTGGCATTCCCATAATGTAGATATTGTTTCTTTTGATTGTGTCCATAATTCTTATAGGCTTTTTTAACCCATCTTTATTCTTTTTTGTTTCTTTGTTTCTCTGCTTCAATAATTTCAAATATTCTGTTTCCTAGAATACTGTTTCTTTCTCCCGCATGGTCAAGTCTTCTGTTGAAGCTCTATATTGAATTATTCCGTTCAGTTCAGTCATTGTATTTTTCAGCTCTAGAATTTTCATGTGTTTTGTTTTTAAGGTTTCTTTTACTTTGTTGAGCATCTCATTGCTTTTTTTTATATGCTGTTTTGTAATTTTATTTAGTTTTCTGACTGTGTGTTCTTGTATTTCATTAAACTTCTTTAAGAGGATTATTCTGAATTATTTGTCTTACACTTCATAGATCTCCATTTCTTTAGGGTCAATTATTGTAGCTTTATTAGTTATTTTTGGTGGTGTCATGTTTGCACGATTTTTTGTGATCCTTGATTGCTTACATTGATGTCTGTGCAGTAGAATAAAAGTCTCCTTTTCCAGATTTTACAGGTTTGCTTTGGCAGACACAGTTATTCACAATTCCACTCAGTTTGGGGTTCTAGATGTCCCAGCTGGTAATGTCCTTGGGCAAGTAGGCTTGCTACTATGGTCTATTTTGGGATGAGGGCACTGCCTGAGCAATGAGGTTGTGTTGGGGTGGGTGCTTCTGGCTGAGAAGAGATGGATAGGACTGCTGGCTCAGTCCCTGCCAAAGAGAGATTATAGGATGACTTCTGCAGCTTCTTGGGTTCTCTGGTCAGGCTTTTTAGGTGATGGGTACTGGGTACTATACTTAGCAGTAGGTGGAACTATGAATAAGCTCAGTTGTCCTGGCGGGGCAACAGAACAGGCTCCAAAGCCTGAACAGCTTGTTGCTTGGTACCCAAATCAGGAAAGACTATGCACTGAATTCTCTGGTCAGATGGGGGGTCTCTGGTTTTGCTCTGCAGACAGACAAAGCCATGGGCTGTGCTCTCCCTTCAAGTGCCACTGTAAGCAGGGCTGTAGGATGGACTATGAAGATTCCTGTGTTCTCTGGTTAGGTTTGCTGGTTTGAGCAGGTTGATGGCTGTATTCAGCTGTGGGTCGGGCTACAAATTAGTCTCCTCATCCAGGAGGGAACCCCATATAGACCACAAAGCTGGCAAGGCTGTTGTTTGGGGATAAAATTAGGCAGATCTGTGCACCAAACTCTTTGGCCAAATGAGGTCACTGGCTTGTCTCCATAGGCTGAGCATTTTGCTCAAGTGCTGCTGGGCCAAGCAGTTTCCTTGGTGCTTCAGCCAGGTTTCCTGGTTGGGCAGGGCCAAGAGTTGTGCCCAGCAATGGATGGGAATATAGATTAGCTCCCATGCCTGAATGGAGTGGGAGAATCAGCTCTAAGGACCAAAAGGCTATTTTTTTGTAGCATTGACTCAAGCCAACCTGTGCTCCAAGTTCCCTGGTCTAACAGGCCATGGTCTTTGCTCTGTTGATGATCACTTCTGTCTCCTGGGCTCTCTGCTTGAGTATTTTTTGGCTATAACTTTCCAGGTGTTCTAGCCAGATGTTCTGTTTGACAGGGCCAAGAGCTACACTTACTTATGAGCAGGATTATGATTTAACTCCCCTGCCTGGGCAGAGTGCAGACCAGGTTCCAGGCATTTTGTTTGAAGCTACAAATCAAACAGATCTGCACTCCCCCAATTTCGCTGTCCATACTGTACTGTCTTTGCTCTGCAGATGAGCATAGCTGCTGATTGGGATTACTACTTGGGCACTGAAGGGAGTAATTCAGACTGCCAACATCCAAGTGCTGGTTATTGCATGTCCCTCCCCGCTTCTCTATCGCAATCAGATACCCACTGGTAAAGCCCACAGATTCCACTGAATACCTTCTTTTTCTTTTATATAAGTTCTATAGAAATTTTCTTTGGGGTTACCATGAGGCTTATACAAAATATTTTATAGTTATAACAATCTCTCTTAAGTTGTTAACAAATTTATTTGCTTATAAAATCTCTATGCTTTTATTTTCCTCTATACTTTACTATTTTTATCACAATTACATCCATTTGTATTCTGTATCATTACATATTTTAGTTATAGTTATTTTTAATATTTTTATCTTTTGATTTTTATTAGCACTGAAAGACAGTTACCCATCACAATTACAATTATATAGTATTCTGTACTTTTATATGTGTTTACTTTTATCAACTCATTTTATGCTTTGCTAAGCTAATATGTTATTGTTTAGTATCCCTCTATTTTCAACTGAAGCAGTCCCTTTAGCTGTTTTGGAAGGCAAGTGTAACAAAGATGAAGTCCTTTAGTTTTCTTTTTTTTGTCTAAAATAATCCTTATTTATCCATTTTTGCAGGACAGTTTTGCCAGTTATGATAGTTTTGGTTGACCATTTTTTCCCCACACTTTGAATATATCATCCCACTCTTTTCTGGCCTGCAAAATTTCTGCTGAAAAATCCACTGACATTCTCATGGTGGTTCCATTTGAGTAATAAGTTGCTTTTCTTTTGCTGCTTTAGAAATTGTCTTTGATTTTGGTAATTTCTTTATAATGTGTCTCACTGTGGATTTCTTTGGGGTGATCTTATCTAGAATCTGTTTTTTTTTAATTGGCATCTGAGCCAACAACTGTTGCCAATCTTCTTTTTTTTCTGCTTTTTCTCCCCAAATCCCCCCAGTTCATAGTTGTATATTTCAGTTGTGAGTCCTTCTAGTTGTGGCATGAGGGATGCCACCTCAGCATGGCCTGATGAGCAGTGCCATGTCTGTGCCCAGAATCTGAAGCAGTGAAACCCTGGGCCACCAAAATGGAGTGTGCGAACCCAACCACTGGGCCATGGGGCTGGCCCCTAGAATCTATTTTGCTTCCTGGATCTGTATGTCCATTTCCTTCCACAGATTTGGGAATTGCTCAGTTTTTGTTCTTTGAATAAGCTTTCTGTTCCATTCTCACTCCCTTCTCTATTGGGACTCTTAACGTGAATATAGTGATCCACCATCATGTCCAATGAGTCCTTTAGGCTTTCTTCACTATTTTTTATTTTTTTATATAGTGCTCCTCCTACTGAATAATTTTCAATGAACCTTCTTCAAATTATATGAGTCTTTCTTTTGTTTGATCTAGTCTGCTGTTGATCCACTCTAGTGATTTTTTTCCTTTCAATTGTATTCTTCAGATCCATAAACTTTGTTTTAATATTTTAAGCTTTCTGTCCATTTGTTGAAATTTGCACTTTGTTCATATATTTTTCTCTGACTACAATGGGCATTTTTATGACAGTTAATTAAAATTTTCTGTCAAGGAAATTATATATTTCATATCAATAGGGTCTGTTTGTGGAGATTTAAGAATTACATTTTAGAAATTATTTCCCTATTTCTTCATTTTTCTTGATCCTTTGTGATGTTGCCTGCACATTATACAAAACACCTGTTCTAATATTCATATTGTATTGGGGAATACTCACACCTGTAAGTCTGGCCAGAGACTGTGAGGGCCTCTCAACCTTTGTATTAGTCCAATCTTTTTTTTTTTATTCTTAGTGCCCCTGAGACATGCAGAGCACACAAGACCCCATTATTGCCCAAAACAAGTAGACTGAAACCAGTTCCTCAGGCAGGCTAAGTTAGGTCATTGCATGCATGGTGTAACTTTTCCCCTGATATTGGAATAAAGTGGAATAAGTAAGGAGAAGTGGGAAGAAATATGTTGTTAAGTGCTAGCTCTCTTCTGAGCCAGGGGGAGAAATGTGGTGACCTCCATCCCAAACCACCATAATGGTTCTCTCTCACCTTGGGCAGCTAAAGTATCCCATGTCCTGTGTCCCATCAGCTTTCTGAGACAGGCCATAAGAAGCCAGTCTTCTGGACAGTCCCAAGAAAATTTGGATCATTGGATGAATTGTGCGCCCACATCTCTCCCCAAGGAGAAGCTAGAATTGGGGAGTATTGTGCCATTTGTCAGTATTTGTGCAAGGATATGTATTATGCAAGAGGCTATCTTAAATTTCCCTAACAGCTTAAATTTTATGAGTTTCATGCTTAAATTGGGTGCAAGACCCTCTTAACTTATATCTGGGTATCTTACAAAAGGAATATGTACATGAATTATTTTTAAATCAGTGTGTTTATGAAGGGTAGAAGAGTCTAGGATCTCCTCTTTTGCCATCTTCCAGAATGGAAAATGGAGTCTTCCTTGAGGTATGTATAATCTCTCCAGTGAAGAGAAAGCTAAAGTAAAAAAGAAAAAAACAGTCTCTAAGGAACCAAAGAAAGATTATGGCTTGCGTGTAAATAAACCTCCCTTAGTTCCCCTAAAAACTATCCCTTCAGGAAGAGACTGAGCAAGCTTCTATCCTGTTTATAACTGAGTACAATATATTATTAAACTCACATTAAATCTTCTGTGACTTACCAAGTGGCAAAAATTATAAGAATAAAACTTTACTTTTCTCTGTTTCTTGAGGAGGCTGAAGTCATAATCAGAAATTCTGATTTGTAGTTCTGAAAGATTTCTGGTGCATACCCAAAATTAAATGTGGGATGCATCTTCTTAGAATTAAATGAACCAAAGCCTCAGAGTCTGAAATTGCCCTTGTGGAACAAATTGCAGAAATTGCCCTATCAGAACAGTTATAAGGAAGCACCAAAATTTTCTGGCCTATGGCGGGTGAGTTTCTGAATTCCATTTATATTAACCCCCTGGATGTTTGAGATGAAAGTCCAAGCATCTAAGACATGCCACTTTCTTTACCATTTTTGAGTCCTGATATTCATGTAAAATTGGCAGCAGAATCTGTTAAGAGTGTGCAGGGAAAATTCAGAGACCTTATTGGGCTCAAAGAATGCATTATATCAGTCAGTTCCATCACAGTACTCTGACTCTTCTACATTTATAACTTTCACTCTGTGGCTTGAAGCAGTAACTTAGCCTCCCTTAGGCTCTACTCCCTTAGTTTTGGATTAGAAACAATGTTTTACTTCCCACCTCAACAAGTCTAATGTGCATTTAGAGGCCAGCATCAGGTAGTTACTGTCGCTGTCTCCAATTTCACTGGTGATGAGAGGGTTCAAGTAAATGAGAAATATTGACATGAGAGAAGGACCATTCTGTCCCAGCTCATATTTCTTCTTATCCTTTGGTATTCCATAAGTCCTTGTTTTCATATAGAATCAATGACCTTCACACTGTAGACTAAGTTTTGATGCTTTTTGCTAAATTTAGCTTGTAAAGACTCTCTGTCTCAATCAGTTTCAAGATAATAGTAGAGGAGATTCAACGGGTCAAAACTGGGGTAGTCTCAGACTTTCCCAGGGCATATTCCACCTCTATGTATGTAGGAAAACCTGAGTTGTCCTCTATGTAACTTTTTTCTCTTGTGTCCACAGATTCCCTTAGAGAAGAATGTCTCCTGAAAGTGGTTCCTTCATGACTGAATTCATTCTGTTGGGATTAACAGAACAACTAAATTTCCAATGGCCCCAGTTCTTCCTATTTCTAATAGAGGATATAGTCACTGTGTTGGGAAAGTTAGGCTTGACAACTGATTGTGTTGAATTCACACATACACACCCTCATGTAATTTATCCTGTTTAATTTGTCTTTCATAGATTATTATTCTTCTGTTTTTACACACAAAGTGCTGATTAACTTCATATCGAGGAAGAATATTATCTCTTACACGGGGTGCATGACAAAGCTTACTTTTTGTGTGTTGTTGTGGGGTTTTTGGGTATTTTTGAATGCTATCTCCTGACACCAATTGCTTATGATCATTATGTGGTCATCTTTACTTTACTTTTGCATAAAATATCTGTGACTCTAAGGTGTGTTCCAGTTTCATTCTTTGCTCACATTTGATGACATTTTCTTGTGCCACAACTCACAACAATTGCATGCTGAGGTTAAGTTTTTGTTATGCAAACACCATTAACCATTATGATCACCCCTATGCTGCAGTGCTCCTGCATGAGCACCTTCGTCAATGAGCTTGATGTTTTCATTGTGGTGGGTATCATCGTGCCCAGTCTCACCACATTTATCTCTCATGTTTTTATCCTCTCCAGTATCTTATCTTCCATCTCAGCTCCACTGAGGTATGTCCAAAGCATCCAGCATCTGCAGATAGAACATAATTGCTATTTCTCTGTTCTCTGGTTCAGATATAATTATGTTTCTCAAAGCATCTTCTTCTGTGTCTATGGATGAGGGAAAAGTCTCTTCTGTGTTACACATCAGTACAGTTCCCTTGAAACCACTCAATTTATAGCTTGAGGAACAAAGACATTAAACTCATGTGGAGAAACACACTAAATAGGAGTCAGTTTTTTTTTCAGAAATAGTATATAGCTATGCATGTACTTTTATATCTCACCCACCTGAATAAGCATTGCTCCTAGAAATGAGGATAGATCTGAGTCTCAAGGTGGAAGTCAGCTCTACTCAATAAAGTGGAGAGGGATGAAGTAGTTGACCATTATTTATAATGCAATGGTTATGGGTTTTATGTGTGTCTATATAGGTCACATACTTGGGCAGTTGCCACGAATTCAGAATAAATTATTTTATGTATTAAAGTGATGATGAAATGTGATGATGAAAATGTAATGAAAATGAACAGTTTGGCAGTTATTGCAAGGAATTATAAAGATAACAGAAACAAAAATTACTAGAAATATAAATAGATAATTCTATAAAGTAAGGGCCAAGGACAAGTGTTCACTCACCACTGATATTAGAATTAGGAAACGCATAAAGATGAACATTAATTTGTCAGAGTTCTTACTTGAATCTATGGATTGAATTTCCATATTAGTAAAGACTACTGAGCCAGTGATTCAATGGTATTTTTACATTTGTTCTGGCATTATTCAGGCAAGGAACTTCTGTTATCCAGTCACTAAAATAAATAAATAAATAAATAAACATTTAACTAGTCTCTAAATTTCTAAAACCCTCCCTACTATCCAAGGAGAGCTCATGTTATAGGTATTTTCATCAATGAATTCATCTTTGATTATCAAAACTGAAGTTTGGAATTGTAGCTCATTATAGAAACTGTTAGGGGTGATATAGTTCTAAGTACTAGGTAAGCAACTGTGGATTGAATGTACAGAGGAAAATATTGTCTTTCACAACTCAGAATATTTGTTTTGAAGTAGATAATATTTTGAGCTTTGAGCCATTAAATTTATCCTGCTTGGAATTACTACCTCCTATTTTTCCCTATCTTATTACCTACTGGCCTCACCTTCTCAAGAGCTTTTTTTATTTTGTCTCCTTAAGCCTTAGTAAGTGTTCCCTTCTCTGGCTTGCATTCCATTGGCGTTTGTTTTTTACTATATCAGGTATCAAGTTGTATTATAAGTTCTTTTTACATTCATTTGTCAATCTAGTAGTAAAATGAGACTGGAAGTGGATTTTTTTCCCTTAAAAATTAGTGGATCTTTGCATAGAGTACAGACTCAAAATGTGTGGGTAAGACAAAACCATTAGTTTTAATGCCACCAACTGTGTTTCAGGCATAAAGAAGAAAATGGAGCTAAGTAAAACTTCACACTTCCTCATCACTCTAAGAAGGGTAAATATATGCTGACTGAGGAGGTGAGTGTACCGACCTAGCAAACTAAGAGTCTCAAGAAACTGGCCTTTTGTTGTCTCTTCAGAGAGAAAACCTACTGCTATCAGCTAGTCCTGAAAGATACAAGAATTGCTGTCTTAGATACCTTGGAGGCTGATGTCCACTTTGATTCTTATGGGGCCAGCTAGATAAGTTCTGACCCATGTGCAGAGTTGCCAAACATTCAGGTGATAACATGACCATGCACAAGCTGTATATATATATATATATATATATACACACACACACACACACATATGCACAAAACCAATTGGTATGCTTATATTTCAAAAATAATATTTTTATCTAAAATCAAACTAATCAATTATAATATAAATGTTTATCCAGTTTTATATTCAAGTCACATGAGCTTCCATAAATTTGTATTTGATTGAAGAGCCATAGGCTTCGTTTTGAAGAATGTTTGGGACATCTCTACTTAGCAAACATTGGTATATCATACTGAAGTATAAAATCTTTAAGGATACATCATTACTTTGGTTAGTTGTTATATTCTCAGTTTCTAGTACCTCATGGGTGCACAGCTAATATTATTTGAATAAATTGGTGGCTGAGCTATATGTATGCTGCTGCTATGTAGTCACAGCGTGTCACAGGAGTCTCTTGGATGGGATTAGTTTAGCTCAGGTTTAATATGGTGGCATTCTGATTTAGTCATTTCAGATTATTTTTCTTTTCACCATAGAATTATTTGAGAGCTTTAAGTAGGTACTGAGATTCATTGGATCTAAAACAGGAGTTCTTCCCTTAAAATTAGAATATACTGTTTTATTCAACTAGATAAGCATTAGTAAAAACCTTAGAAGCTATGCAATAAAAATATTTTTAAAAATAACTTTTGAATTTAGAGTTTTACTCCAACACCACTAAATTTTGCTATATCTTTTTTACCACTAAAATGAATGTCCAACTATACATGAATATTTAATTTTACACTTCTCTCCCTACTCAGCTTTGATTTAGAACTATTGTTAGTATTTTAGTGAATAAACTTATGACCAGATCTGTATTCACATTAAGAATCTTTTTTTTTAAATTTAACTTTTAGAAACACAAACTTAGAAGTAACTTCATCAAAATTGATAGGAAATTGAACAAGAAATTAAAAATAATTTAATCATACTTTCCTTTCTTCTTCTTCTTAAATCTGCAGTGGAGTCTCATGTAAAAACTGTAGTAGAAAAATAAATTGTTACATCAAGTGAACCCCTGTAAGAGTATCAATAGATTTTTCAGGAGAAATTTTTCAGATGAGAATGGAGTGACATGATGTATTCAAAGTGCTTAAATAAACAAGAAAAACCTCACATTAAACATCCGTTTATGACAAAAAACCTCAATAAAGTGAGTCGAGAGGGAACACACTATGACATAACACATACCTATGTGACAAACCTACTGCTGAAATTGTACTCAACAGTTAAAGCCTCAAAGTTTTTCCTCTATAATCAGGAATAGGACAAGAACACCCATTCTTGTCACTTTTATTCAACAGAGGTAGAAGTCATAGCCACAAAAATTAGGCAAGACAAAGGAAAGGAGGAAGTAAAACTGTCATCATTCATAGGTGACATGATATTATATATAGAAAACCCTAAAGACTCCACAAGAAAACCTTTCAGGAATAAATGAATTTCGTAACTTTAAGATATAAAATTAATCTAAGGAAATTGGTCATATTTCTATACACTAATAATGAATTAACAGAAAGAGAATTTAAGAAAACAATCTCAACGAGATTTCTAGGAAGATGGTGGCATAGGACGACTCTGAGCTCACCTCCTTCCACAGACAAAACAAATTTACAACTATCCTTGGGAAAATTAACCCTGAGAGAGAACCAGAAACTGGATAAAAGGAACTCAAGCTTAACAGAAAAAAAAAGAATTACAAAGAATGAAGACAGTCTAAGGTACCTCTAGCACTACATCAAGCTTACTAACATCTGTATTACAGGTGTCTCAGAAGGATAAGACAGAGACAATGGGGCAGAGATTCTATTTGAAGAAATAATACCTGACAACTTTCCTAACTTAAGGAAGGAAACAGACACCCAATTACAGGAAGCACAGAGAACACCAAACAAGACAAACACAAAGAGGGCAACATCAAGACACACCCTAATTAAAAAGTAAAGAATTAAAGAGAGAATCTAAATGTTGCCAGAGAAATGCTACAAGTTACGTACAAAGGAAGCCCTATAAAGTTATCAGCTGTCTTCTCAGCGGAAACTTTAAAGGCTAGAAGGGAGTAGCACAATATATTTAAAGTGCTGAAAGGAAAAAGACTTACAGCCAAGGATACTCTACCCAGCAAGGTTATCATTTAGAATGGAAGGAGAGATAAAAAGTTATCCAGACAAGCAAAAACTAGAGTTTATCATTAATAAACCACCCTTATAAGAAATGATAAAACTACTGATTTAAGTTGAAAAGCCTACAAATAGGAATAACAAAATTATCAAAAGCAACACTGATACAGGCAAAGGTAGCGTATTCAACCACCTATGAAGCTAATATGAAGGTCAAAAGAAAAAAGTGCTAAAATTATGTATTTCCATGATAAGAAATTAGCAGATACATGCAAACACAAAAAGATGTTAAATATGATATCAAAAACAAAACACAGGGGAAGGGGATTCAAAGAGTAGAGCTTTTGGCAAGATGCCAAATTTAGGAGAACATCAATTTAATATAAATTGCTATTTACATAAGTTATTGCATATCAACCTCATGGTAATCCTAACCCAGAAACCCATAATAAGTAACCCCAAAATTGAGATACTGGAACCCAAACATAGTACTAAAGAAAGCCATCAAACCTCAGGGAAGAGAGCAAGGGAAAAAGAAAGGAACAGAGAAGAACTACTAAAATTCCCAGAAAAAAAGTAACAAAATAGTCATAAGTACATATTCATAGCTACTTTAAATGTCAATGTACTAAATGCTCCAATCAAAAGACATAGGGTGACTAACTGGATAAAAAAAAATAAGACCCATATAAATGCTGCATACAAGAGGCACACCTCAAAACTAAAGACACTCACAAACTGAAAGTGAAGGGATAGAGAAAGATATTCCATGCAAATGGGAATGAAAAGAAAGCTGAGGTAGCAATACTTGTATCAGATGAAATAGACTTTAAAACATAAACTTTAACAAGAGACAAAGAAGGGCACTACATAATGATAAAGGGAACAATCCCATGAGAGGCTATAATGCTTGTAAATATCTATGCACCCAACATAGTAGCTCTGAAATATATAAAGCAATTATTAACAGATAGGAAAGGAGAAATAGATAGTAACAAAGCAATAGTAGGGGATTTAGCACTCACTTTATATCAATGGATAGATTATCCAAACAGAAGATAAATAAGGAAACATTGGCCTTAAATGACATATGAGATAAGATGGACTTAGTAGATATATACAGAACATTCTATCCAAAAGCAGCAGAATACACGTTCTTTTTGAATGCACATGGAGCATTCATTCCAGGATATATCACATATTAGGCCATAAAACAAGTCTTAATAAATTTAAGAAGATTGAAATAATACCACGCAACTTTTCCTACCACAACAGTATGAAACTAGAAATCAACTACAGGAAAAAAACTGCAAAAACCACAAATATGGGAAGATTAAGCAAAATGTTACTTAATAACTATTGGGTCAATGAAGAATTTCAAGGAGAAACAAGAAAAAATTCCTGGAGACAAATGAAAATACGACATGCCAAAATTTATAGAATACAGCAAAAGAAGGACTAAGAGAGAAGTTTATAGCATTACATGCCTCCCTCAACAAACAAGAAAAGTCTCAAAGAAACAATCTAAAAATGTACCTAAAGGAACTGGAAGAATAAGAACAAACAAAGCCTCAAATCAGTAGGAAGAAGGAAATGATAAAAATCAGAGTGGAAATAAATGAAATAGAGACTTAAAAAATGGAAAAAATAAATGAAATGAATGAAATGAAGAGCTGGTTCTTGGAAAAGATAAAGTTGAAGAACCTTTAGCTAGACTCACTAAGAGAAAAAGAGAGAAAGATCAAATAAATAAAATCAGAAATGAAAGAGGAGAAATTACAATGAAATTTCCAAAAATGCAGTTGTTCATTGCCTTTACACAGAGTATTTTCATGGCTTTGATTTTTTCAGAAATTTCAAATTATAACAAATTTCAAGGAAAGGAAAGAGCAGCTCTTAAACATGGCCACTTGGTTTTGAGCAAAGGATGGGAGTTAAATGCAATGGTCACATAAGTCATGGTTTGGCAGGCCCTCTGTTTCTCTCTTTACTCAGATCCCAGGAGAAAAATACAATCAAGCTAGCCAATTCTTAATCATAACTCTCATTTGAAGCCTTATAGTCAGACTTTCTTTAAAATGGGAAACTTTGGCTTTTACAGAATGCCCATGAGAGAGCCTAATGTCTCTTTTTTAATATCACAAGCGCTTGTGGAGTTTTCTTGAGGGCTTTCTAACCTCAATTCATGTAATTAACTATTTTCTCTTCACCTTGGATCCTTTTCCAAAATGCTGCATCCTAAATTTCCCTTTTTCTAACCAATTTTATGAGTACAGCAGTTTCAATATCACATGTGATATACTGGGAAGATATTAAATACAGATCTTAGGTATAGATCTTAAACCAAAGATATAGAGAGTGAAGAAAAAGTTGCAAAGTGAAACCTAAAATTAAAATTTCAGAAGGCATTATCTTTGAGTGCCTGCTATAATCTATATGTTTGTGTCCTCCTCAAAGTCATGTGTTGAAACCTAATCCTCAATGTGTTAGTAGATGAGGACATTGGAAGTTGATTAGGTCATGAGAGTGAAGCCCTCATTAGTAGGATCAGTGTCCTAACTATAGAGTTCCCTTGTCTCTTCCGCCATGTAAGGACATAGCAAAAATATGGCAGTCTATGCACAAGGGCACTGAATCTTTCAGTGCCTTGAAACGGGACTTTGTTTTTGTCTCTTCCTTGGGGGACGCACAATCCCAACAGTGAAGAGAAAACTTGGGTAAAATTTTGGGTCCCTAAGGTACTGAAAACAGTTTCTGGTCCTGAACGTAAATACAATCCCCTTAGTTCCCTATTACACCTAGAAACTGGTCCTTTGGGAAGAGAATGAGTAAACTTCTGCCCTGTTGATAACTGAGTGATTATATCATTATTCACACATTAAATCTTCCGTGACTAACCAAGTGTCACAAATAGTTACAATAAAAACTGTTTCTTTTTCTCTGCTCTTTGAGAGAACTGAAAGTCATAATCAGAAATTATGATTTGTAGTTCTGAAAGATTTCCAAGGCATATAAGAAATTAAGTCTGGATGTATCCTCTTAGAATCAAAAGAATCAAAGCCTCAGAGCCTGAAATTGTCCTTCCAAGACAACATAGGTCATAATAGTGACGAGCAAACACTGACGTTTTCTGGCTTAAGGAGGGTGAGTTTCTGAATTCCACTTATATCGATGTCTTCCCTGTTTGAGATGGAATACTGAACATCTAAGATATGCCATTTTCTCACCCATTTTTGCAGTCCTGAGACTCAAGTGAAGCTGGCAGAAAAATCTATTAGAGAGGAGGAGCAGGAAATGGTCAGAGACATTAAGAGGCTCAGAGGGTACAATTCTTCAGTCAGTAGGTTTATTCTCCAATGGAACTCTCACTTTTGTAAATTTATGGCTCTTACTCTGTCACGTGGGGAAGTAATCTCTCATAGAATCTTGTCCCTTAGTTTTGGATTAGAAACAATGTTCTTGGTTCCCACCCCATCAAGTCTAGTCTGCATTTGAGGCCAATATCAGTAGCTAATGTCTTGATCTCTAATTTTACTAGCAAAAGGAGGGGTCAAGAGAATGAAAAAATGTTGAGGTGAGAGAAAAATGATTCCCTCTAGATCCATCTTTCTTTTCTTTTATCCTTTGGTTCTTACAACAGTTACATTTGCATATGGCAGAAGTTCCCTTCACTCTGTAGGCCAAGTGTTGATTTTCTTTGCTACCCAGGTAATAAGGACTCCATAAAGAAAAGTCAATGTCCACTCAGTTTCATGATGATTGTAAAGCAATTCTAAGGGTGCAGGTTGGTTTAGTCTCAGACATTCCCCGTGCATACACCACACTTGTGAGAGAAGATACCGCAGAAAAGCTGTTTTTCCTCTATGTCACTTTTTTCTTCTTTGCTCACAGATACCCTTAGAGAAGAATGGCTCACGGAAATGGCTCTTTCATTACTCAATTCATTTTGGTGGGATTAACAGATCGACCAGATCTCCAACTCCCTCTGTTCTTTCTATTTCTAATAATGTATATGGTTACTGTGTTGGGAAATATGGGTTTGATAACTTTAATTGGGCTGAATTCACATTTGCACACCCCTATGTACTTTTTCCTCTTTAATTTGTCCTTCATAGATGTCTGTTACTCTTCTGTGTTTACACCCAAAATGTTGGTTAACTTCATATCAAAGAAGAATATTATCTCCTACATAGGATGCATGACCCAGCTTTACTTTTTCTGTTTTTTTATTATTTCTGAATGCTATGTGCTGACAGCAATGGCCTATGATCGCTATGTGGCCATCTGTAAACCACTTTTGTATAACGTTGCCATGTCCCCTAAAGTGTGTTCCAACCTCATGCTTGGTTCATACTTTATGGCATTTTCTGGTGCCATGGCCCACACTGGATGCATGCTAAGAGTGACCTTCTGTGATGCAAACACCATCAACCATTATTTGTGTGACATCTTCCCTCTGCTCCAGCTCTCCTGCACGAGCACCTACATCAATGAGCTGGAAGTTTTCATTGTGGTGGGCATCAACATCATTGTGCCCAGTGTCACTATCTTTGTCTCTTACGGTTTCATCCTCTCCAGCATCCTCCACATCAGTTCCACAGAGGGCAAGTCCAAAGCATTTGGTACCTGCAGTTCCCACATTATTGCTGTTTCTCTCTTCTTTGGATCAGCTGCATTTATGTATCTCAAACCATCTTCTGCTGTGTCTATGGATGAGGGAAAAGTCTCTTCTGTCTTTTACACCAATACAGTTCCCTTGATGAATCCCTTAATTTATAGTTTGAGGAACAAAGATGTTAAAATTGCTCTGAGAAAAACTCTCAGCATGAGAAATTTTTGATCAGAAACTGTACCTGTCTGTGAATTTAGTTATAAGACAGGGAGATTCTGTGTGTTTAAAATATTTTTAGTGACAGACTTCTTATCTTTTTCTTTCTTAGCATTGTGATGGAAATTTGAGTCTTTATATCTAAGTCTTCTTTTTTCTTCACCAATTGCACAGTATCTTCTCTACCTTTTCCTTATTTATTAACAACACTAAGTAAGAAATACGTTGCCTCTGTCTTTTTGTTGTCAGGTTGATCTTTTTCCACTGGGAAAAGATGAATGGCCTCCAAATGACTGAATTAGGTAAGACTAGAATGAAATTGTATTATTAGGCAGGTTCTTATCTGCTGCTTTCTATTAGAAGCATGAATCAGATACTCTGTTTCTCCTGTTATCTTTCCATTCTCTGATTGGCAAGAAAATGTCCTTTAAATGTCAGAGATTAAAAGTTAGTAATGACTATCAGTTATAATTCATTCTGTACCTATAAACACTTTGTATCAGCGTTTTTGCTAAATGCCTTTTTATATCAAAGTGGCAGATAACAGATTCTCAAAATATATGCTTTGCATGGATGGAAATTTGAATGTCAGAGTGGTTAATGATTTACATAAAGTCACACAGCTTCAAAAGACAAAGTTTAGTTTAGACTAAACTCTTAGCCTCAAATAGAGAGGTTACTTTTTCTGCAAAATGAAAAAACTGATTTGGAATGTTTGCAAGTATTTGTATTTTATAGAACAGAGCGTGAGAGATAAGGAGTCCACAAACATGCCATTAAATCAGGACTCCAGAAGACATATGGTCAATAAATAAGATATCCTCATGTAGGAAGTGATCATGATGATTAGGAACTTCATTTAATACTGAAATTGTATCCTCTTCTGTAGAGTATTATGAATATATTTCACTGTCCTTAAATCTTTGATAAAACTGTATGCACAAGGATCATACATTAGTAGTGATTTTGAGAATGAAGGTGAAAAAACTGTGGCCCCATTTGAGGAACTGGGTAGAGAGAGAGCAGCAGCTAAAAGAGATAGAATAGTGAGAGGTAATTGAAACTCAAATTAGGAAGAATTTATGAAATAAGTGGTTGGATATTGAAAGCCCCTTCTTATGACTGTCTACTTTCTGAAAGGCTCTAGAAATGTTGTGAAGTTCACAGAATTTCTCCAGAAAGACTGAAAGTTTAAGTTATTTGATGTTGAAAAAAGTTAAACTGACAGGCTGAGGACAGGCTGAGAACAATTAAATCAATCCTGGTTTTGTTGGCTTCCATATGCTACTTGCGTACAGATTTTTAGGTACAAAATCTACAAATTGCAGCTGGGAGAGCAACGACAGCTTCAAAGAAATATTTGGTGAGTGAATCAAATTGTGGCATATCTTTACTGGAAAGGATGTTGGATTTTTTTTATATAAACAAAAAATGGTATTCAAAATTCTCACTGTTATGTATCTGTGACAGTGTGAATTTTTTCTAAGATACCTGCAATAATATTCATTATTTAATACTTTCCTAATCTCTACTCAGTATTTAGCTATTTTGAAATCTATCGGAGTGGTTTTTGGCTTATTTTGTCTTTTTTAGATGTTTCACATTACTAAATCCTTGACTTATGGTTTTAAAAGATTAAATATATTTCATCCTTTAACATCAATATTAGCATGTTTCTTTTTAACTTTACATGTTCTATTTATATATATTATATAAAATAGTTGATCTTGGTTGCAGTTTCCTTTGCTTTGTTTTGCTTTTTTTACTTACTATTACTTTCAATAAACTTGTATTCCTCATGTGAAGAACTGTATGTCTAAACAAGTAAATATATCTGAGCCATTTGGAAACCTATGTAGACATTGTAGAGGTGCATCCACTGTGTTATGAATTTTATCAAGATTTGAAGTCTCCCAGGAGTGGGTTAAACTTGGTCACTAGTTTTTCATTTCATGACCCTAAAAATTCACATGAAATCTCTTCATTTTCAGAAAAGATAAACTGTCTTTAAAATAATTTTTTATCTTTGACTAATTTGAAAAAAGTAATAAAAATTGTTTAAATACAATTATAATAATTAAGAATTGTAACTTTTCAAAAGTGACAAACTGGGGCCGGCTGGTGGCCCAGCAGTTAGGTTCACACATTCTGCTTCTCAGCGGCCCAGGGTTCGCCAGTTTGGATCCCGGGTGCAGGCACTGCTTGGCAAAAGCCATGCTGTGGTAGGCATCCCATTTATAAAGGAGAGGAAGATGGGCATGGATGTTAGCTCAGGGTCAGTCTTCCTCAGCAAAAAGAGGAGGATTGGCAGTAGTTAGCTGAGGGCTAATCTTCCTCAAAAATAAAAAAATAAAAGAGGCAAACTAGTTTAGCAGCTTAAGCACTTTTTACTTAGCAATAAACACTACATATCTATCTATTTTGACTTCTTTCAAAATGAGCAATCAAGTCGGGGTACTTTACATGCACAGCAAGGTTATCCTTAGTAGTTTTGTTCTTTTGTGTTATGTGAATGACACTGACAAGTTTTGAGAGAAAGTATGATTCTGTTAAAATTATCACAGCTGAAAGTCAAGTAGGTAAACCAAGGGAGTCATCTATTCCTGGGTACTGGGACAGAGCTGGTTCTAAGTCAACATGAAAGCTTCTAGTTTCTAGGCTTAACAGAAAACGGTCTTTTTAGTTAAGGCCCAGAAAACAAGTTCCCTTATTACATCATGCATTTGTTTAGTGTAAACTTTCTCTGAAGGAGCTGCAACTGTTGCTCAGGATCAGGTTTGGAATGAGCATGATCAGGATGCACTGTGTTTAAGGACTGAGGAACGCCAGAAGTAAAAGTGGTTTTGGTTCTATATCTCTTTAATTCCCAAACTCCCAACTTTACTGAACTCCGTCCTCTACTCTCTCTTACATTGCCTCCCTACACACACAAAAATGCCCACACACAGTGTGTCCAGTCTTGTGACTTATGAGATCATTGGCTAACATCGATTGCATGGCATGTGACCCAGTTTGAATCTTTGCAAGTATACACAGGTAGATAGTTCCTGGTTCCTGCTCCAGAGTAACAGGGCTGAAGTGGAAATACTTACTAAATCTAGCAAGAGGAAATGACTGTTCCTTCAATTATTCATTTTTTTATGTAAAAAAAATACTTCTTTTTACTCATTAAGTTCTTGGCAGTGTGTGGCAATGTTCTGTATGTGAGAAACATACATATTTAAGAGACTGATGACAACGTAGATTTTCATAACGCAACATAGAAGAGTTGCATCATTCACACGGATAGATTCTAAAATTGGTTTTGTATAGTAACATTACTCCTGAAAATTGGTTATGTCAGGACTTGTCCACATTGGGAACAGACATGGTATTTTTCCCTATGTCTGGCACAATTAGTTTTTCTCTTGAGCATTGGGGCACTTCACTGTATACTCAGCCCGGCATTACATGAATTCCTTTAAAAACAAGAACTATTATAAAACATAGTTATTGAATAAGAACCAGGTATCACAATTATAATAGAAGTTCATAGATGATACAGCACTAAATAATTATCTGTTAATTCCTGGAATACTAGGATAGGACATTTTGTATCTTACGTTCCTGGATAAGCATTGCTCCTGAAGATCAGGATAGATCTGAGTCTGAAGCAATATTTGGTTAAGTAAAGTGGAGCGTGGATAAATAGTTCACTCTTGGCCTTTGTATGTATGTACTCATAATGCACTTATTATAGGTGTTGTCTTTCTGTAAATAGATAACAATATTGGAAAGCAACCATGAATTCAGAATAAATTATTTGGTTTATAAAAGTGACGGTGAAATGTGATGATGAAAACATGGTGAAAATGAAAATTTGGTAGTTTTTGCTAGGAATGATAAAAGTAAAAGAAACACAAAATACTGGAACTAGAAAGGGACAATTATATAAAATAGTGGACAAAGAAAAAAGCTTACTTGCCACTGACATGGTGATGAGAAAATGTGAAGAAATTACCTTTACTTTGATAGAATTCAGTCCGGAATCTATGGATTGAAGTTTCCCACTGGTAAAGCTTGGTGAAGCTGATTCAACGGTATTTTTTAATTTGCTCTTGCATTATTCACACAATAACCTTCTAATATCCTCTGAACAAAAACAACAAAACAGCACTTATCCTCTAAATTTTTAAAACCCTGCCTAATCTCAAAAGAAAACTCACATTATAGATATTTTCATCAATAAATTGTGATCTTTCTTATTGAAATTCAAGTGTAGTATTTTATCTTATTAATAAAGTTGTTAAATGTGATAGAATTCAAAGTGCTTTATAATCAACTGTGGGTTAAACTGTAGAGAGTGAAAAAATGTCTTTCATATCTCAGAAAATTGGTTTTGTATTTGATGTAATTTTGATATTTTACCCATTTTTTTCTCCTGCCTTGATCCACTACCTTCTCATTTTCCCTACCTATTACCCACTCATCTCACCTTCTCAGAAGCATTTTCTGATTTCCAAAGATTTGGCAAGGGTTTCCTTCTTTGCCTTGCATGCTGTTGGTGTTTATAGCATGTATCATATTTATTTATAAATGCTTTTTATGTTTGCCAATCTCAATAAAGAAGTGAAAGTAGAAGCAGTTTTGTTCCCTGGTAAAATGAGTCAGTTTTTGCATAGAGCACAATCGAAAAGTATGGATAAAACAAAACCATGTTTTAATGCCACCCCCTGTGTTCTAGGCATAGGGAAGAAAATGGAATTAAGACTTTACACCTTCTCTTCACTGTAAGCGATGTAGATATATGCTCACTGAGCATGGTAAGTGGAGTTGACCTAGCAGTCTGAGGGGCTCAAGGAACTGGTATTTTCTTGTCTGTTCAGGGAGGAAATCTACTGAAAACTACTATAAGCAAGTCTTGGCAGATTTGAATCTTATTATCTTCGATACCCTGGAGATATATGTCCAATTTGACTCTTATGGGACCAGCTAGATATAGCCCTGACCCTTGCAGAGAGTTGCCAGACATTTGGGGGCTCACATCTCCGTTCATGAGTCATATATACATATATACATATATATATATATATATATATATATATATATGCATATACAAGAGTCCCACCTAATCTGCAGTTTCACTTTCCATGATTTCTGTTACCTGTGGTCAACTGCCATCTAAAAATAGCAAATGGGAAATTCCAGAAATAAACAATTCATAAGTTTTAAATTGCAGGCTGTTCTGAGTGATGAAATCTTGCGCTGTCCTTCCCCATCTTGCCTGTAAAGTGAATCATCCCTTTGTCCAGCATATCCATATTGTGTGCATTACCCTCCCATCAGTCACTTAGTAGCTGCCTTGGTTATCAGATCAGCTGTCTTATTTGTTTTCAAGTAACCCTTATTGTACATAACAAGGGCCCCAAAGTGCAGGAGTAGTGATGCTGGCAATTCAGATATGTAAAAAAAAATCAATAAAGTGCTTCCTTTAAGTGAAAAGGTGAACATTTTTAACTTAAGAAAATAAAAAAAATATTATGCTGAAGTTGCTAAGATCTATGGTGAGAACAAATCATCTATTGTGAAATACTGAAGAAGAAAAAAGAAATTGATGCTACTTTGTCTTGTTGCACCTCAAACTGCAAAAGTTACAGCCACAGTGCGTGATAAGTGTTTAGTTAAGATAGAATTTCATACTCTGGTTTCAGTCATCCACTGGGGGTCTTCAAATATATCTCCATGGATAAGGGCGGGACTACTGTACATGCATTAATATAAATGTTTATAAAATCATTTGAATTTTAGAAACTATGCAATAAAAATCTTATCTTTTGAATTAGTTTTACTTAAATACCATTAAATTTAGAATTATCTATTTTTATCAATAAACTGAGTTTCTATATCTAGGTCATTGCTTAATTTCATCCTTTTCCCCTACTCAACTTTGACTTAGAACTTTTGGCAATATTTTAATTGATGACTTTAAGGCTAGATCTGTATCCACGTTTAGAATTTTTTAAAGGAATTTTCTGAGATACACTAGGTTACAAATGTTTTATTCAAATAAAGAGGAAAGTGAACAGGAAATTTAAAAATAAATAAATATTGGAGAGCCATGTCCCCTTAGTGGGGAATATTTCAACAGATATGTTGTGTTCATCCATGAACCTCACCAGTTTTATGACCACAAATTTTCTCTCATTTTAAAATAAAAACATTTTATTTAAATAGTAGTTCTCAAGCAAACACTTCAAATAGAATATTTTAGAGCAAATCAAGTTAAATTTGCATTTTAAGAGGCAGCCTCATAGCCATACCCTGACTCCATGGCATCTAAAAAGGAGAAGCAATCTAAAGAGAAGAAAAACACATGTCAAGAAACGTGTTAAATATTGAGCATACAAAGATAAATCAGACATGGACCCTAATTCATTGAGAAAGTCAAGTTTAAAGTGGATTTTTGCAAAAATATACTTTTATGAAAGAGTAATTGCCAGTGCAAAACCCCTAAGGTGATACTTTGGGCATGTTTGAAAAACAGTAAAGGCTACTGCACTGAAGGAAAGGAGTGAGAAAGATAGGCAAAGGAGATGAGGACAGAAATGTAACACGGAGCAAGATCATGTTGGATCTTGTAGGCCACTGTGAAATGTGGGCTTTTTCTCTTGATGAAATGAGTACAGGAGTTTAACACATAATCTGACTTAAATTTTTAAAAGATAATCTTAATTGGGTTTTTGTGTGGATAAACCATGGAAGGCAATGGATAAAGCAGAGATCCAGTTAGGAGAGCTTTGCAGTAATTCTAGTAGGAAAGTTGGTTTCTCAAATCAATGTGGTAGTGTCACAGATGTGATATACCAGGTAGTTATGTATATAATAAGTTTTTAAATTTAGTCATATTTTACTGCATAATATTTGAAAACCTTCTTTGCAAAAGATACCTTAAGCACTGAGTGGACTCTAGTGGGATAGGAAAAAATATAGCTCGCAGGTGACAGAAACAGGATTAATATCTATTATATTCAACAATTGGGAAAAAATGAGAACAACTTCACAGAAAGTAGGGAAATAAACAGGCAAGCCACATAAAAGCAAATTCAAATGGCTTAGATATTTATGAAAAGCTACTCAAGTCCAATAATAGTCAGAAGAATGCAATTTAGAAATAATTGGAGAAGAAAAGCAAGTTCTACGGATTACCCTTGGGAATGTGAATTATTATAGCCTTTGAGAAAATCATTTGATCATATATATTAAACAGAAAGACAACTATATGTTATTTTATTTCATTGAACTAAAAATACTTGCATATAATGTGTAAGTATAATGATGTTCATTCTAGCATTGCTTTTCATGGTAAAATCTGGAAATATAGAGAAGTTTTATCAATATGAGATGATTGGATAAGAAAGTGAAAGGATAAAAAAGTAGATATTCCATAATTTTTATCATAAATTGATGTTGAATCTTGTCAAATTATTTATCTGTTTCTATTGAGATGATTGTGTGATGATAAAAACTCTCAATGAAATGTGTATAGAATGAAAATACCTCAATATACTAAGGGCCATATATGACAAGCCCACAGCAAACATCATACTCAATGGTGAAAAACTGAAAGCTATTCCTCTAAGAACAGGAATAATTCAAGGATGACCACTCTCACCACTCTTATTCACCATAGTATTTGGAAGTTCTAGCCAGAGCAATTAGGCAAGAATAAGCATTAAAAGGAATCCAAATTGGAAAGAAGAAGTAAAACTGTTACTGTTTATGGATGACATGGTACTATATAGAGAAAACCCTAAAGAAACCACCAAAAAACTATGAGAAAGAATTAATTAATACAGTAAAGTTGCAGGGTACAAAATCAACATACAAAAATCAGTGGCACTTTTATACACTAACAATGAAATATCAGAGAGAGAAATTAAGAAAAGAATCCCATTTACTATTTCAACAAAAATATAATATATTCAGGAATAAATTTGACCAAGGAGGTGAAATATATATATATATGCAGTGAAAACTATAAGACATTATTGAAAGAAATTGAAAAATTATACAAAGAAATGAAAAAATATTTCATTCTCATGGTTTGGAAGAATAAACGTCAAAATTTCAATATTACCTAAAGCAATCTACAGATTCAATGCAAACCCAGTCAGAATCCCAATGACATTTTTCATGGAACTAGAACAAAGAACCCTAAAATTTACATGGAACAACAAAAAATCCTGAGTAGCCGAAGCAATCTTGAGGAAAAAAAATAAAGCTGGAGATATCACATTTCCTTAACTCAAAATATATTAAACCTATAGTAATCAAAACAACATGAAACTCTCAGAAAAACAGACACACAGATCAGTGGAACAGAATTGGAAGCCCAGAAATAAAACTAAACATCACTGGACAGCTAATCCTTGACAAAGGAGCCAAGAACATACAATAGAGAAAGGAAAGTCTCTTCAATAAATCGTGTTGAAAAACTGGACAGCCACATGCAAAAGAATGAATGTAGACTGCTATCTTACATCATACACAAAAATTAACTCAAAGTGGGTTAAATACTTCCATTTAAGCCCTGAAACCATAAAGCTCTTAGAAGAAGATATAGGCAGTATGTTCTTTGATACCAGTCTTAGCAGTATCTTTTTGAATACCATGTCTCCTCAGGCAAGAGAAACAAAAGAAAAGGCAAACAAATGGGAGTATTTCAAATTAGGAACTTCTGCACAGCAAAGGAAACCATCAACAAAGTGAAAAGACACCCCACAAACTGGGAGAACATATTTGCAAATCATCTACTCAAAAGGGGTTAATTTCTAGAATATATGGAGAACTCATGTAACAACACAAAACAAATAAACAACACAATCAAAAAAATGGGCTGAGGTTACAAATAAACATTTTTCCAAAAAATATATATAGATGACCAAGAGGCACATGAAAAGACGTTCAACATAACTAATTATTAGGAAAATGTAAATCAAAACTACAAGGGGATATCATCTCATGTCTGTCAGAATAGCTATAATTAATAAGAGAAAAAATAACAAGTAGAGGATATGAAGCAAAGGGAACCCTCATACACTGATGGTAGAAATAAAACTGATGCGGCCACTATGGAAAACATTATGGACATTTCTCAAAAAATGAAAAATAGAAATATGATATATCCAGCTATTCCACTTCTGGAGATTTATCCAAAGAACATGAAAATTCTAATTCAAAAAGACACATGCATCCCTAGGTTCACTTCAGCATTATTCATAATAGCCAAGAATTGAGAGCAACCAACATACCCATCAAAGGATGAATGGATAAAGAAGTTATGGTATGTATATACAATATAATACTACTTAGCCATAAAAAGATGAAATTGAGCCATTTGTGACATCATGGATAGGCCTTAAGGATACTATGCTAAATGAAATAGGTGAGACAGAGAAAGACAAATAATGTGTGATTTCATTTGTATTTGGAAGATAAACGCATAGATAAGGAGAACAGATTGGTGTCTACTAAAGGGGAAGGGTGTAGGAGTTGCTGAAAAAGGTGAAGGGGCACATGTATACAGTGATGACTGGAAACTAGACTTTGGTAGTAAAGATGATGCAGTCTATACAGAAGCCAAAACATAATGATGTACACCTGAAATTTACACAGTGTTGAAAATAAATGTAACCTCAATAGAATAATAAAAAATAGATATTCCATGCAAATAATAATCAGAGAGTAAGGTGGCTATTCTCATATAATGTAAAATAGATTTAAATGAAAAATTGCAAGAGAAGAGAGGACCTTATATATTAGTAAAGAGTTCAATAGAGCAAGTAATAAAAAGTACAAACATTTATATACTTAATAACAGATTATCAAAAGCTGACAGAATTGAAGGGAGAAATAGTTCTATAATAATGGTTGGAGACTTCAATACCTGACTCTCAATAATGGATAGAACAATAAGATAAATAAGGAATAGAGGACTTCAATAGCACAACAAACCAAACAGATCTATCAGAATAAAAAACATTAAACCAATACAGCAGAATACACACTTTTTTCAACTGAACTTTGAATAGTTTCCAGAATAGACCATATATTAGACCACAAATTGTCTCAGTAGATTTAAAAGTTAAATATTATAAAAGATATCTCCTCTGACCACAATGGGATGAAGTTTAAAATCAATAATAGAAGGGAAACAGGAAAACTAACAAACTTGCAGAAATTAAAAAACACACTGTTTGAAAACCAACGGATCAAAATAGAAATCACAGGTAAATTTCGAAAATACATAGAGATGAATGAAAAAAAAATTATAACATACCAAAACTTATGAGAGACAGCAAAAGCAGTGATAAAGGAACATTTATAGCTATACATATTTACATTAAAAAACAAGAAAGATCTCAATTCAATAACCTAACATTATAATATAAAGAACTAGAAAAATAAGAACTAAACCTAAAGCTAGCAGAAAGAAATAATTAATATAGAGTCAAACAAAGATTAATGAAATAGAAAATAGAAAAGCAACAGAGAAAAATCAATAAATCCAAAAGGCAGTTCTCTGAAAAAAATCAATGAAATTGACAAACATTTAGCTATATGGACTAAGATAAAAAGACTTAAATTACTAAAATCAGAAATGAAAGTGGGGACATTGTTAATGATTTTACAGAAATAAAAAGGATTATAAAGGAATGCTATAAACAATTGTATTCCAACAAATTGGATAACCTAGATGAAATAAAAAAAAACACTAGAAACACAGAAAATAGGAAGATTAAATCATGAAGACATAGAAAATCTCAATAAACTTATAACTAGTAAGAAGATTGAATGATTAAGTTTCCCAGCAAAGAAAACTCCTGTATTTAATGGCATCACGGGTCCATTTTACCAAACATTTAAAGAAGAACTAATGCCAATTCTTCTCACACTTTTCCAAAAAGTCGAATAGTTAAGAAAACTCTTTCTAATTGATTCTTCAAGGCCAGCAATACCCTAATGCCGAAGCCAAAGATGCTACAAGAAAACAAAACTATAGGCCAATATCTCTTACGATCATTAATACAAAACTCCTCAAAAAAATACACCAGTAAACCAAATTCGGAATCATATTAAAAGGGTTATTCACCGTGACCAAGTGGAGTTTATTCCCAGAATGTGAGGATGGCTCAACATATGAAAATTGATCAAGGTAACACCCTACAATAACAGAATGAAGGGAAAAATTACATGATCCTCTCAATTGATATCAAACAAGTATTTGGCAAATTACGGCACTCTTTCATGATAGTAAGCAAACTTGGAATAGAAGGTAACTACCTCAACATAAGAAAAGACGGATATGTAAAACCCCGCAGGAAACATCATACTCAATGGTGAAACACTGAAATCTATTCCTTTAAGATCAAGAATAAGGTAAGGATGCTCACTCCTGCCAATTATGTTAAACGTAATGCTGGAAGTTCTAATCAGAGAATTAAGCTAGAAAAAGAAATAAAAGGCATTCATATAAGAAATAAAGAAGTGAAAGTATTTCTCTTCAGAGATGGCATGATCTTATATGTGGAAAATCCTAATTATTCTACAAAACAATGTTAGAACTAACAAATGAATTCCACAAAGTAGCAGGATAAATGTCAGCACACAAAAATTACTGGCATTTCTGTAACTAACAATGAACAATACTAAAAAAAAAAATTAAAAGCAAGTCTTTTTACAATACATGAAAAAGAATCAAATAATTAGGAATTACCTTAACTAAGGTAGTGCAAGTCTCCTACAATGAAAACTAAAAACACTGCTGAAAGAAATTAGAGAAGACATAAATAGAAATGCGTCCCACGTTCATGCATTAGAAGACTTGATACTTTTAGGATGTCAATACTGCTCAAAGTGATCTACAGATTCAGTGGAATCCCCACCAAAATCCCAATGGATTTGTTGCAGAAATAGATAAACTCATCCTAAAATTTATGCGGAATCTCAAGGAAACCTCAGTAAACAAAAAATATCTTGAAAAAATAAAGAGAAATTTAGAGAACTCACAGTTCATGTTTACAAAACTTACTAAAAAGCTAGAATAATTAAAAGAGCATGGTAATGGCATAAAGACAGATAGAAGTCAACAGAATAGTGGTCAGAAATAGTGTAGTTGCATATATGGTCAAATGATTTTTGACGTGGTGCCAAGAACTGTCTTTTCAACAAACAGTGTTGGTAAAACTGGATATCCACATGCGGAACAATGAAGTTGGACCCTTATCTAACAATATATACAAAAATTACTCAAAATGGATAAGACAAATATAACTCCTAAATATGTGAAACACAGAAAAAATGATAGGGCAAAACTTGACAACATTGGATTTGGCAATGATTTCTTGGATATGACACCAAAGGCACAGGCATCAAAAGAAAAAGTAGACAAATTAGACTTTATAAAAACTAAACGAAAAATTGTGCATCAAAAATCACTATCATCAGAGAAAAAATTCAAGCCAATGGATCACAGAAATATTTGCAAATCATATATCTAATCAGTGCTTAGTAGTCAGAATACATAGAGAATTCTATAATAAAACTCAATAATAAAAAATAAGCAGCCCAATTCAAAAACAGACAATGGACTTGAATAGACAATTGTTCAAAAAGGATACACAAATGGTCAGTAAGCACATGAAAAGATGCTCAACATCTCTCATCTCTTGGGGAACTCAAATCAAAACTACAATGAGATACTACCTCATACCCATTAGTATGGCTACTGCCAGAAAAACCCATAAAATAACAAGTGTTGGTGAGGATGTGGAAAATTGTAATTTTTTGCACTGTTGGTGGGAATGTAAAATGGCACAGCTGCTGTGGCAAACAATATCATGGTTCTTCAAAATATTGAGAATAGAAATATCCTGTGTTCCAGCAATTCTACTTTTGATTATAAATGCAAAAGAACTGAAAGTATGATATTCAGGGATATTTGTACTACCACATTCATAACAACATTATTCACAACAGTTAAAACATGGAAGCAACCTAAGTGTCTGTCGGTGATTGAATGGATATGCAAAATATAGTATATGTGTACAATGGAGTATAATTCAGCTATAAAAAGGAAGGAAATTTTGACATATGCTACAATACGGATGAACCTTAAGGACATTATGCTAAGAGAAGTGAGCCAGTCTTAAAAAAAGCAAATATTGTATGATTCTACTTATATGAGACACTTAGTGTAGTAGAAGTCATAAAGACAGAAAGTAGAATGGGAGTTGCCAAGTCTTAATGTGAAGAGGTGTTTGGGGAGTTATTGTTTCATGGATCTAGAGTTTCAGTTTTACAAGATGAAAAGAGTTCTGGAGATGATTAGCAATGAAGGTAACATTATAAATGCATCTAATAGCACTGAACTATGCACTTAAAAATGGATAAGGTGACAAATTTTATGTCGTGTATATTACCACAATAAAAAAAAATCAGAGAGACAACACTGATGGCCTAGTGGTTAAAGTTCAGTGCTTTCACCACCTTGGCAGCCCAGGTTTGCTTCCCAGTCTTGGAACCACGTCACCCATCTGTCAGTTGCCACACTGTGGTTGTGGCTCACATAGAATCACTAGAAGGACTTACAACTAGGATATACAACCATGCACAGGGTCTTTGGGGAGGAGAAATAAAGGGGAAAGATTGGCAACGGATGTCAGCTCAGGGAGATCCTTCCTTGCAAAAAAAAAAAAAAAAAAGAAGAAGAAAAAAGTAAATGAAAAGAGATTTGTTGTAAAAGATTATACAGTATTATGCACGACATGATAGTGTATATTATATCGTTCAAATCATATATGCTAAGTGATTGTGAAGTGCAAGTAATATATTTTTGAGTTGTTTCAAATAATTCACTAGTTACCTGTTAGTGACTGTATTTAAAAGTCAAAAAAGCAATAGGAGAGAGATAAGAGATGAGAAAACTTTTCTACCTTATTTGACCTGAGGGATTGTGCAATCCCTGATGCAAAATTTTAAGTAGCATGTTGTCTCCAAAGACACCATGGTTGAAGTATCTTCATCCATTTATAAACAATTATATATTTATGTATTTCTTAAAGGTTTTGGATTGGGTAGGGGCTTTAGAAGTCTTTATATCTAGCTCTTGAGACCTTGAAATTCAAAATAAGGTAATTTACATGTTGCTACCTATTATTTTGGTAAAAACAAAGAATGCTGTTTGGATTCCTTTTTGTAGTTTAAAGATAATCTCTAGGTAAATTTTAGTTAATTAAAATTCATAATCTATATCTTACTGACCTAAAAGACTGAGTGTTATAAATATCTTGGACTTCACACAAACAGAAGAGGAGTTTTGGGAGGGGCTTTAGCCCACTGTGACTGTAAGTGTACAGTTATTTGTGTGAACATAAGACTTCAATTTGTTAGGGAAATAACTTGGATGATGACAACTTTATAAGATAATTTCTATTTTCTAAACAGGTTGTACCATTTTGAAATCCTATCAATAATGTAAGAGAATTCCAGTTGCTTTGCATCCTCATTAGCACCAGGCATAGTCATTGGAAAACAAATAGCTCTTCTAATAGATTTGTAGTAGTATTTCATTGTGGTTTAATTTGCATTTCCAGAATGATTAATGATCTTAAGTATCTTTTCATGCATTTATCATACCCTTATCTCCTTTCGTGAAGTGTCTGCTCACATCACTTGCTTATTTCTTTATTCAATTGTTTACTTATTTTTGAGTTTTAAGTGTCTTTTTATATACTCTGGATAAAAATTTCCTATGATTTGAATATACATTCCTCAAGTGTTTGGCTTGTCATTTAATTCTTTCAATACTGCCTTTCTCAGCGGATTTTGAAAAATTTTGTTGATGTTCAAATTTACTTTTCTCTTTTATGGACTGTGCTTTGGATACCCTATTTTAGGAATATTTGTCTAACTCTAGGCCACAAAGCTTCTCCCTTCTGTTGACTTCTAAAAGCATAAAGTTTTATTTTTTACATTTGTATCTATGATTGATTCTGCAATAATTTTTGTCAATGGTGATGAGGTAAGAATGGAAGTTTATCAGGCTTTTTTTCTTTTTGGTTATGTATATCTAATTATTCCAGCTGCTTTGTTTCAAAAGCCTGTAATTTCTTTATTAAATTGCTTTGCACTTTTGTCAAAATCAATTTACCTAATTTATGGGAGTATATTTCTGGACTCTATATCTGTTTCATTGAGTTATCTGTCTATCCTTTTGCCAATGACACACAATCTTGATTAACGCAGCATGATAGCCGTTCTTAAAATTAGTTGCTAGAATTCCTCTGACTGTATTTCTTTCAATAATAATTTTGACTATGCATGTTTTTGGCCTTTCATATAAATTTGAGTATCAGCTTTTTACAAAATATCCTGCTGAAATTTAATTGCATGGAATGTATACATCAGTTTATAGAATATGGCTTTCTTAGCAGTACTGAATTATCCAATCTATAAACACAGTATATTTTTGTAGTTACATGTCTCCTATTCTTTATTTTTTAGCTTGTAGTGTACATATCTGGCACATAATTTATTAGTTTTATTTGTATGCTTTCATGATTTTTGGTGCTGTTTTAAACGATAATGGATTTTAAAATGTTCAATTTCTAATTATTCATTGCTTATAATAGAAGAACATTGAACTTATAATCTATGACTTTACTAAAATCACTAAGTGCTACTAAGATTACTTTGTAGCTGTTTAAAAATTGTTGTGTATACAATCGTGTAATTTTCTAATAGAGATAAACTTATTTTTTACAATACAATTTACTTACCACGTTTTTTTCGCCTTATTGCATTATAATTTCCAGCACAATGTAAAATACTAGTTGTGAGAGTGGGAATTCTTGTGTTGCTTCGAAACTTACAGATAATGGATTTATTCTTCATCTTTAATTGTAACGTTAACTTTAGATTTTTTTTTTTGGTAGATCTCTTCATCGGGTTGAGGAAGACCCCCTTTATAGTCTTTTTGTAAATAATAAACATTGAATTTTGACAAATGTTCTTCTGTTATTAAGATTATTATGTGGTTTTACTACTTTGATATGGTGAATTATACTTACTGATATTTAGACATTAAATAAACCTTGCATTCCCAAGATGAAACCTTACATCTAATGGCATATTACTCATTTATAAACTATTGGAATGAATTTGTTAAACTTTCAAGAATAACTTTTACATCTATGTTTATGAAGGATATTGTTATTTAGTTTTATTGTCTTATAACTGTTTGGTTTTGTTATCAGGGTAGTGCTTGTGTTATAAAGGGCAATGCTTTCCTTGTTTTTCAATTTTTCAGAGCATTTTTGTAGAATTGGTATTATATCTTCTGTAAATGGGAAAATTTAATGGCAAAGCTGTCTGGGCATGGAGTTTCTTTTCTGGAAATGTTTTGTTGTTATTCTTTAATTTTTTAAAAGATTTTAGTTTTTTAGAGCTATTAGGTTCATGGCAATACTGAAAGAAAAGTATAGAGATTTAACACATACTCATGCCTCCACACGTGCATAGCCTCCCCGTTATCAACATTCTCCACCAGAGTGATACATTTGTTTGAGTTGTTGAACCTATACTGAGACAACAAAATCACCCAAAACCCATATTTTTACCTTGAGGTTCACTCTTCATGTTGTGCATTCTATGAGTTTGGACAAATTTATACTGACAGGTATGCATCATCATAGTATCATATACAGTATTTTCACTGCCCTAAAAATGTTTGATGCCCTGCCTATTCATTCCTCACCCACCTCAACCTCCGGCAAACACTGATTTTCTTAGTGCTTTCATAGCATTGCCCTTTCTGGAATGTCATATAATTAGAATCATACAGGATGCAGCCTTTTCAGATTGGCTTTTTTCATGTAGTAATTTGTATTTAATATTCCTCTATGTCTTTGCAAAACATGAGAGCTCATTTATTTTTTGTCACTGAATACTATTCCATTGTTTGGATGTACCACAGTTTATTTATCCATTCACCTACTGAAGGACATCTTTGTGGTTCCAACTTTAGGCAATTATAAAGTTTCTATAAGCATCATGTGAAGATATTTGTGCAGGCATTATTTTTCAACTCTTCTGGATTAGTATCAAGGAGCAACACTGCTAGACCATATGGAAGAGTATGCTTAGTTTTAAAAGAAATCACCAAGCTGTCTTCCAAAGTGAATTTTCCATTTTGCATTCCCCCAGCAATGAATGAGAGTTTCTGTTGCTCCACATCCAGCTAGCATTTTGTGTTGTCAGTGTTGGATTTTAGCTATTCTAATAGGTTATAGTGGTAGTTCATTTTTGTTTTAATTTGCATTTCCTTGATGACATCTGATGTCGAACATCTTTTCATCTGTTTACTTGCCATCTGTACATCTTCTTTAGTGAAGTTTCTCTTAAGGTCTTTGGTCAATTTTTTAATCAGGTTGTTTTCTTGTTGAGTTTTAAGAGTTCTTTTTATATTTCAGATACAAGTCCTTTATCAGATAAGTCTTCTGAAAATATTTTCTCCTGGTATATGGATTGTTCTCAGTCTCTTTACATTGTCTTCTGAAGACCCAGAAATTTTTAGTTTTAATGAAGTACAGTTTATCAATTATTTATTTCACTGACAGTGCCTTTGGTGTTCTATCTAAAAAGTCATCACCATACCCAAAGTGATCTAGGTTTCCTCTTATGAGGTCTTCTAGATGTTTTAAAGTTTTGCATGTTATATTTAGGTCTATGATCCATTTTGAGTGAATTTTTTTGAAAGGTGTAGTATGTTTGTGTAGGCTCGTTTTATTTGAAGGTAGATATCCAGCTTTTCCAGTACCATTTGTTAAAAGTATTTTCCCCATTGTATTTATTTTACTCTTAAGCCAAAGATCAGTTGAACATATTCATGTGGGTCTATTTCTGAGCTCCCTAATAACTCCCACTGATCTATTTGATCAATGTCACACTTTCTTGGTTACCATAGTTTTATAGTAAGTTTTGATATTGCGTAGCAACAGTATTCCAATTTTGTTCTTCATATTCAATACTGAGTTGGCAATTCTAGATCTTTTACATCTCCATATTGACTTTAAAATGAATTTGTCAATATCCACAAAATAATTTGCTGGGATTTTGTTTGGTATTGCAGTGAATCTATATATTATTTTGGAAGAAGTGACCTCTTGACAATATCGAGTCTTCCTATCCATGAACATGGAATATCTCTCCATTTATTTAGTTTGTCTTTTATTGGTTAGAGCTTTGTAGTTTTTTCACATAGGTCTCATATAGGTATTATACATATTTGGTCAGATTTATATGTAAGAATTTTATTTTTTCAGAGTTTATGGGAAAGTTTTTAACTGAAAATTCATTTTCTTTAATGGATAGAAAGTCATTCTATTCATCTATTTCTTCTTTACTGAAATATGGTAATTTGTGTCTTTCAGTGGATTTGTCTATTTCATTGGTTCTCAAATTTTTAAGTATAATTTTCTATTATTCCCTTACTTTCTTTTTAATGCCTTAGGATCTATAGATCTCATAATCTTAATTTAAATCTTCTCTCTTTTATAATTCGCCAGTCTAGTTGGTGGATTGTCACACAGCTTTTAGATTGAAAGCTGATATTATATGTCATTCTTTGTTTCTGTTTTATTGCTTTTTGCCATTATATTTATCATTTCATTTTCTGCTTTTTTGTGTTTAATTAGACTTTTTATTACATCAATAATATGAGAATAAAGTTGTTGAATTGAGACCACTCTTCTTTTCCAACAGAGGCACAAAGGTGCCATAAATCAATACGGGGCACTATGTTTAACTATATTACCAATTTTGTAATATGTTGTGGTTCCATTGTCATTTGCTTCAAAATTTTCTCTGACTACTTTTTATTTCATCTCTTTTTTGAAATTTAGAGTTTAGTATTTTTTGTGTTAAAAGTTTTATTGGGATATAATTTATATAGCATATAATTCACTCATTGACATTGTAAAATTCAGTTCTTTTTAATTTACTCCAGAGTGGTGTAACTACCACTGCAAGATATTTTAGAACTTTTTAATCATTCCCAAAGGGGAAACTTTAGCCATCAGTCCCCTGTCCCCCTATACCCATCCCTAGAAAACCACCAATTTACTTTATGTCTCTATAGATTTTCCTCTTCTGAATATTTTATATAATTGGAATAATTTATTATGTAATCTTTTGTGACTGACTTTTCTTACTGGTGTGAGAACATGGTGTTTTTAAGTTCATTCATGTGGTAACTTGTAAAGGTATATCATCCCTTTTTCTATGTTGAATAATATTCCATTGTTTGGATATACCATCTTTTGCTCATCCATTCGTCAGTTGATGGACATTTGGGTTTTTCTACTTGGATATGATGAATAATTTTGCTATAAACATTGATATATATATTTTTTTGTGAATATATGTTTTCATTCCTCTTAGGCATATACCTAGGAGAGGAATTTCTGGGTCATATGATAAATTATATGTTTGCTCTTTTAAGGAACTACCAGACTGTTTTCCAAAGTGGCCACACCATTTGGCGTTTACACCAGCAATGTGTGAAGGTTCTAATTTCTTCACGTGATCACCAACACTTGGTATTATCTTTCATATTTATTACTGCCATTCTAGTGTGTGTGAGGTGATATTTAATGATGTTTTAAATTTGTTTTTCTCTGGTTACTAATGATATTGAGCATATTCCCATGTGTTTATTGGCCTTCTGTGTATCTTCTTTGGAGAAATGTCTGTTCAAATTCTTTTCACATTTGAAAATTGGTTATTTGTTTCTTTATGCTCTTATATTTCTTAGAATTATCAATGTATTCAGAACTCTAGACCCTTATCAGATATTTGATTCACAAATACTTCTCCCATTCTGTGGATTCACAATATTCTCTTTTATTTTGTAAGGAAGATTGGCCCTGAGCTAACATCTGTTGCCAAGCATTCTCTTTTTGCTTGAAGATTGTTGCTCTGCTAACATCTGTAGCAATCTTCCTCTATTTTGTATGTGAGACACTGCCATAGCATGGTGTGATGAGTGGTGCATAGGTCTGCACCCAGGATCGGAACTTGCAAACTCTGGGCCACAGAAGAAGAGGATGAGAACTTAGCCACTATGCCACTGGGTAGGCCCCTCTATTCATTCTCTTGATGATATATTTTGAACCTCAAAAGTTTTTAATTTTAGTGAAGTGCGATTCATCTGTTATTTTCACTTGTCATTCATGCTTGATGTTTTGTACATAAGAAATTATTGCCAAGTCCAAGTTCACATAGATTTACTCTGATGTTTTCTTCTAGGAGTTTAATAATATTACTTTTTACATTTAGATCTAAAATTTACTTTGAGTTAGCTTTGTTTATTTTTTGAGGTAGGGCTCTAAAATTTATTCCTGTAGAACTTTACTTCCAATTGTTCCAGTACTATTTGCTGAAAAGACTTCTTTCCACCAAATAACATTGGCATCCCTGTTGAAAATCAAGTGACTATAAATATGAGTGTTTATTTTGGAGCTCTCAATTCCACTTCATTGAAATTTATGTGAGACATGTATATATATATATATATGTCTCATGTATTTAAATGAAATCAATTCATCTCTGTGCTCCAGCTCTTCCATTTTCTTTCATATTTCATTTGAACGAATTCTCTACTACACTTGCATCACTATTTTTAAGCCTTTTTATACGTATTGGTTAACAGTCAAAAAAAAAAAAACGTTGGGAGTGGTGGTAGAATGCTTTTAATCTACTATTTTCATCATTTTGGATCATCAAGAATTGGAAGATTGAAGGAGGAGAGGAAAAAGGAAAGGCCTTTAAATTCTTTCTCTCTTGAACTATTTTTTTGAAAAAAAAAAATTGCTTCCTTTAGCTCTTAACAATCCTCTAAAGAACTTGAATGTTTCTCATAATGAGATAAGGGTAAGTAAACAGAGAGGGAAAAATAATTACCTATGTTTTCTCCAACTGTGTTACAATTTATAATATTTTTTGCAATTTGAGAAATTGAACAACTTTATTTCAAGGACCTTACTTTGCTTTTTAAATATTTTATTAAGAGCCTTCAGTTGGGAAATTCTCTAGAGCAATTTTTTCCTTTGATAAATTCAAATCTTGTCTAAGTCAGGAGTTCCCATCAAAATTATCATCTAATTTTACTCTGATCATCAGAGTAATCTCATCAGAGTAATTCCCATCTAAATTATCATAGAAACAGTATTTTCCAAATGAAAACATGTTCCCACCCTGATAAGGACTTACTTAGACTCCTTAATTCACTGGGAGAGTTAACACAGATTAATTTTCCACATTGTTGTGCTATGAAAAGAAGAAAAATTTTACTTTTAGGACATTATGAAATTTATAAGAAGGTCTTTGCCAGTGTTCTCTTTCTGCTTTATTGTGAGTTATGTTCTAGACTATTTAGAGAATTTGTGATCTGACACATCACAGAAGCAACAAATTTTTTTCCAATAAGGAGGTCATTGTTAGAACAGTAAATACCCAAAATAGCTTAAACCTCAGATTACTTTCTCTCTCTTCAAATAATACATTTTTAGGATTTGATAAGGCACATTTCTGAGCCCTGTTTTCCAGAAATGTAAGTGTTCATTGCTTTTGCACACAGGATTTCTATTCTTTTGATCTTTTCATGAATTTCAAGCTATGGGATAATTTGAGGAATTGAAAAGGAAGCTCTCAAACATAATCACTTAATTTAGAACAGGAGATGGAAATTGAGCACTGGGGACATAAGTCACAGATTGTCAGGTCTTCTTTTTGTTTCCTCATCTTTACTCAGGGTCTGAAAAACAATCAGGTTAGTCAACCTTTAACAAATCACAACTTCCACTTGAAGCTTTATTGTCTATAATCAGATGTTCTTTGAGATGGGGAGAGGGGTTTGGTACAAGAATACCCTTGAAGAGAGCCTAGTGTCTCTTTTTAAAACCATGAGCAGTTGTATAGTTCCCTTGGGGGATTTCTGACATCAATTCACATAAGTAATAGGTTTCTCTTTATTTGATTCTTTTCCAAAATGCTACATCATGAGTATCCCTTTTCTTACCTAATTGAGTTAGTCTAGTTGCTTCAAATATTATGTCATAAACTGGGAATTCTAAACAAGATATTGAATGCTATTTCAAGCCTTTGATCCATTTTGAGTTAATTTGTGTGTATGGTGTAAGACGGTGGTCCAGTTTTATTCTTTTGAATGTATCTGTACATTTTTCCCAACTCCAAAATCATTACTGAAGAGACTATCCTTTCCCCATTGTATATTCTTGTCCCCTTGTTCATAAATAATTGACTATATATGCATGTATTTATTTCTGGGCTCTCTATTCTATTTCATCTATCTATATGTCTATTTTCATGGCAATATCATATTGTTTTGATTACTGTAGCTTTGTATTATACTATCAAATCAGGAAGTATGACACCTCTGATTCAGTGCTTCTTTTTCAAGAATATTTTGGTTATCTGCGGTCTTTTGTGGTTCCAGATAAATTGAAGAATTATTTGTTCTAGTTCTGTGAAAATGTCATTTGAATTTTCATAGTGATTGCACTGAATCTGTAGAATGCTTCGGGTAATATGGACGTTTTAAAAGTGTCAGTTCTTCCAATCCATGAGCACAAAAAGTCTTTCCATTTATTTGTGCCTTCCTTAACTCCTCTCAACAATATCTTAAGTTTTTAATGTACAGTAATTTTACCTCCTTCATTAAATTTTCCCAGGTATTTTAGTCGTTTTGATGAGACTGTAAATGGAATTGTTTTCTTAATTTCTCTTTTTTATAGTTTATAATTAGTGTATGGAAACTTGACAAATTTTGTATATTAATTTTGTATCCTGCAGCTTTAATGAATTCATTTATTAGTTCTAACAGTTTCTTGGTGGAGTCTTTAGGGTTTTCTATACGTAGTATCATGTCATCTGCAGATAATGACAGTTTTTCTTCTTCTTTCCCAATTTCTATGTCTTTTATTTCTTTTCCTTAACTAATTGCTGTGTATGCTATTTTCAATAACATGATGAATAAAAAGAGGTCATCCTTTTCTTTTTCCTGCTATTAGAGGAAAAGATTCTAGATTTTCACTGTTCAATATGATATTAGCTGTGGGTTTATCAAATGTAGCCTTTACTATGTTGAGGTACATTCTCTGTATACACATTTTGTTGTGAGTTTTTTTTAAAAATCATAAATAGATGTTTCATTTTTTATTTTGTCAAATACCTTTTCTTCATATATTGAAATGATCATATAATTTTTATCTTCCATTTTGTTAATTTAGTATATCCCATTCATTGATTGGTGCATATTGAACAATCATGGTATCCATGGAATAAATATCACTTTACAGTGATGTATCATCCTTTTAAGTATTGTTGAATTTGGTTTGCTAAAGTTTTGTTGAAAATTATACATCTATATTCATCAGGGATATTTGTCTATAGTTTTCTTTTTTGTGGTGTCCTTGTCTATTTTCAGTATGAGAGTATTGCTGGCCTCATAAAATGAGTTTGGAAGCTTGCCCTTCCCTTCAATTTTTTGGAAGAATTTGAGAAGAATAGGTTTTAAAACTTCCTTGAATGTTTGGTACAATTCACCAGTGAAGTGGTTTGGTCCTAGACTTTTGTCTGTTAGGAAGTTTTTATTTACTGATTCGTCTCTTTAACGGTAATCAGTCTATTCAGATTTTCTATTTCTTCATGATTCAGTCTTGGAAAATTGTAAATGTCTAGGAATTTATCCATTATTTCTAGGTTGTCATATTTGTTGATGTATAATTGCTCATAGTAGTCTCGTAAAATCCTTCGTATTTCTGCAGTATCATTTGTAATTTCTACTCTTTCATTTCTGATTCGATTAACTCTTTTTTGCTTGATGAGTGTAGCTAAAGGTTTGTTAAAGGACTAACTCCCAGCTTCATTGATCTTTTCTATTGTCTTTTTAGTCTCTATGTTATTTATTTCCAATATGATCTTTATTATTCTATTCTTCTACTAACTTTGGGCTTCATTTGTTCTTTTGCTAATTCCTTTCAGTATAAAGTTATATTGTTTATTTAAGATTTCTCCTGTTTCTTGAGAGTGACCTGTATTATTATTAACTTCCCTCTTAGAACCACTTTTGCTGAATTCTGTAGATTGTCATAGATTCTAATTCTGTTTTGTATTTCAATGAAACAGAAATGGATCCTTTTTCTATGACCCATTAGTTTTGCAGTAACATGTTTAATCTCTACATATTTTCCTTTTTTTCCAGCTTTCTTCCTGTAATTGATTTCTTGTTTTATACTATTGTGGTTGGAAAAGATGTTTGATGTGAATTTCAATCTCCTTGAATTTATTGAAACTTGTTTTGTGGCCTAAAATGTGATTTCTTCTGGAGAATAGTCCATGTGCACTTGAGAAGAATGTGTATTCTACTGCTTTGTGATGAGTGATCTGTATGCATTAAGTTCATTTGATCTAATGTGTCACCTATGGCCAATGTTTCCTTATTGGTTTTCTCTCTGGATGAATTATCCATTGTTAATTGGTGAGTTAACATCCCCTACTATGACTGCATTGCTGTCAATTTCTCCCTTTAGTTCTCCTAATATTTGCCTTATATATTTTGGTGCTTCTATGTTGAGTGCAAATATACTTATAAATGTTATATCTTCTTGCTGGATTGATCCCGTTCTCACTATGCAGTGCACATTTTTGTTTTTTATTATAGTATTTACTTTAAAGTCTTTTTGTCAGACATGAGTACAACTACACTAGCTGTATTTTCATTCTCATTTGCATAGTATATCGTTTTCCATCCCTTCACATTCGGCCTGTGTGTCTTCTTACTCTGAAACAAGCGTTTTTGTTTCAATCCTGTTTTCCCTTGCCTTGAAGAAGCTCTTTAGTCTGATGAAGTCCCATTTGTTTATTCTTTCTATTGTTTCCCTCATGTGAGGGGTTATGGTGTCCGAAAAGATTCTTTTGAAGCTGATGTCAAAGAGTGTACTGCCGATATTCTCTTCTAGAAGACTTATTGTTTCAGGCCTAATCTTTAGGTCTTTGATCCATTTTGAGTTTATTTTAGTAAATGGTGAAAAAGAATGGTTGATTTTCATTTCTTTACATGTGGCTGTCCAGTTTTCCCAGCACCATTTGTTGAAGAGACTTTCTTTCCTCCATTGTAGGCCCTCAGCTCCTGATGTGTGGTTTTATTTCTGTGCTTTCTATTCTGTTCCATTGATCTGTGCATGTGTTTTTGTACCAGTACCATCCTGTTTTGATTACTGTAGCTTTGTAGTATGTTTTGAAGTCAGGGATTGTGATACCTCTAGCTTTGTTCTTCTTTCTCAGGATTGCTTTAGCAATTTGGGGTCTCTTGTTGCCCCATATGAATTTTAGGATTCTTTGTTCAATTTCTGTAAAGAATGACATTGGAATTCTGATTGGGATAGCGTTGAATCTGTAGATTGCTTTAGGTAGTATGGACATTTTAACTATGTTTATTCTTCCAATCCATGTGCATGGAATGTCTTTCCATCTCTTTATGTCGTCATCAATTTCTTTCAAGAAGGTCTTGTAGCTTTTGTTGTATGGATCTTTCACTTCCTTGGTTAAATTTATCCGAAGGTATTTTATTCTTTTTGTTGCGATCGTGAATGGGATTGAGTTCTTGAGGTCTTTTTCTGTTAGTTCATTGTTAGCGTATAGGAATGCTACTGATTTATGTATGTTGATTTTATACCTTGCAACTTTGCTGTAGTTGTTGATTGTTTCTAATAGTTTTTCTATGGATTCTTTGGCGTTTTCTATGTATAAGATCATGTCGTCTGCAAACAGCCAGAGTTTTACTTCTTTGTTGCCTTTTTGGATTCCTTTTATTTCTTTATCCTGCAGAATTGCTCTGGCCAAAACCTCCAGTACTATGTTGAATAAGAGTGGAGAAAGTGGGCACACTTGTCTTGTTCCTGTTCTGAGAGGGATGGGTTTCAGTTTTTGTCCGTTGAGTATGATGTTGGCTGTGGGTTTGTTATATATGGCCTTTATTATGTTGAGGTACTTTCCTTCTATACCTATTTTATTGAGGGTTTGTATCATAAATGAATGTTGGATCTTGTCAGTTCTTTCTCTGCATCTATTGAGATGATCATGTGGTTTTTGTTTCTCATTTTGTTAATGTAGTGAATCACGTGGATTGACTTCCAAATGTTCAACCATCCCTGTGTCCCTGGGATAAATCCCACTTGATCATGGTGTATAATCTTTTTGATGTATTGCTGTAATCGGTTTGCCAAAATTTTGTTGAGGATTTTTGCATCTATGTTCGTCAGTGATATTGGCCTGTAGTTTTCCTTCTTTGTGTTGTCCTTGTCAGGTTCCGGGCTCAGGGTGATGTTGGCTTCATAGAATGTATTAGGGAGTGCTCCATCTTCCTCTATTTTCTGGAATAGTTTGAGAAGGATAGGTCTTAAATCTTCTTTGAATGTTTGGTAGAATTCTCCAGAGAATCCGTCTGGTCCAGGACTCTTATTTTTGGGGAGGTTTTTGATTACTGTTTCTATTTCTTTACTTGTGATTGGTCTATTCAGATTCTCTATTTCTTCCTGACTCAGTTTGGGTAGGTTGTTATGAACAACCATTACTTCTAGGTTGTTCAATTTGTTGGCATATAGTTTTCCATATGTATTTCCTTTGTATTTCTTTGGTATCTGTTGTGATTTCTCCTCTCTCATTTCTAATTTTATTTATTTGAGACTTCTCTCTTTTTTTTTTAGTGAGTCCAGCTAAGGGTTTGTCAATTTTGTTAATTTTTTCGAAGAACCAACTCTTTGTTTCGTTGATCCTTTCTACTGTCTTTTTTGTTTCAATATCATTTATTTCTGCTCTAATTTTTATTATTTCCCTCCTTCTACTGACTTTGGGCTTTGTTTGTTCTTCTTTTTCTAATTCCGTTAGGTGTCGTTTGAGGCTGTTTATGTAAGATTTTTCTTGCTTATTGAGGTGAGCCTGTATTGCAATGAATTTCCCTCTTAGGACTGCCTTTGCTGTGTCCCAAATAATTTGGTAGGGTGTGTTTTCATTTTCATTTGTCTCCAGATAACATTTGATTTCTTCTTTAATTTCTTCAATAATCCATTGTTTGTTGAGTAGCATGTTGTTTAGTCTCCACATTTTTGGCTCTTTCCCAGCTTTATTCTTGTAGTTGCTTTCTAGTTTCATAGCATTGTGATCAGAAAAGATGCTTGATATTATTTCAACCCTCTTGAACTTATTGATGCTTGCTTTGTTTCCCGAGATATGGTCTATCCTTGAGAATGTTCCATGTGCACTTGAGAAGAATGTGTAACCTGCTGTTTTTGGATGAAGTGTCCTATACATATCTATTAGGTCCATCTGATCTAATTTTTCATTTAATTCTATAATTTCCTTGTTGATTTTCTGTCTGGATGATCTGTCCATTGGTGCTAATGGGGTGTTGAGGTCCCCTACTATTATTGTATTGCTGTTGATGTCTCCTTTTAGTTTTTGTTAATAGTTTCTTTACAAATTTTGGTGCTCCTGTGTTAGGTGTGTATATATTTATAAGTGTTATGTCATCTTGGTGGAGAGTCCCTTTTATCATTATATACTGCCCCTATTTGTCTTTCTTTATCTGTTTTACTTTGAAGTCTACTTTGTCTGATATAAGTATGGCAACACCTGCTTTCTTTTGTTCATTATTAGCTTGGAGTATTGTCTTCCATCCCTTCACTTTGAGTCTGTGTTTGTCTTTGGGGCTGAGGTGTGTTTCCTGGAGGCAGCATATTGTTGGATCTTGTTCTTTGATCCATCCTACCACTCTGTGCCTTTTGATTGGAGAGTTCAATCCATTCACATTTAGAGTGATTATTGAAACATGGGGGTCTACTGTTGCCATTTTATCACTTGTTTTCCGGTTCTTTTGCATTTTGTCCTGATGGAGAGCTGTTACTTTGTGTTATTGTCCTTCTGCTTATCTCCTTTGTTCTGGATTTTGTAACCCCTTTCCTTTTTTTGATTTTTCAGGCATGAGGTTCTTCCTGAGCATTTCTTGAAGAGAAGGTTTTTTGGCAATGAACTCCCTTAACTTTTGTTTATCTGGGAAAGTTTTTATTTCTCCATCGTATTTGAAGGATATTTTCGCTGGGTAGAGTATTCTTGGCTTCAGGTTTTTGTCCTTCAGAGCTTTGAATATTTCATTCCAATCTCTTCTAGCCTGTAAGGTCTCTCCTGAGAAATCTCCTGATAGCCTTATGGGGTTTCCTTTGCAAGTTATTTTCTTCTGCCTGGCTGCCCTTAGTGTTTTCTCTTTGTCATTGACTTTTGCTAGTTTCACTACCATATCCCTTGGGGTTGGTCTTCTTGCACTAATAAAGTTTGGAGATCTATTGGCTTCTGTCACATGAAGTTCCATCTCTCTTCACAAGTTTGGAAAATTCTCAGCTATTATTTCTTTGAACAGGCCTTCTGTCCCCTTCTCCTTCTCCTCTCCCTCTGGTATACCTATAATCCTTATGTTGCATGTCCTAATTGTGTCAGATAATTCTCGGAGAATTTCTTCATTTCTTTTTAGTCTTAGTTCTCTCTCCTCCTCTGTCTGCAGCATTTCTATATTACTATCCTCCAAATTGCTAATTCTGTCCTCCGTATTATTGACCCTACTGTTCATAGAGTCCAGGTTTTTCTTAATCTCCTCCATTGTGTTCTTCATCTCCAGTATTTCTAATTGGTTCTTCTTTATAGTGTCAAGCTCTTTTGTGACATAGCTCCTGAACTCATTGAGTTGTCTATCTGAATTCTCTTTTAACTTGTTGACTTTTTTAATAATGGCAGTTTTGAAATCATCATCATTTAGGTTATAGATTTCATTGTCTTTGGGATTGTTTTCTGGGTGCTTATCATCTTCCTTCTGTTCTGGAGATTTAATATATTTTTTCATACTGCTGAATGGCGTGGATTTGTGCCTCTGCATAGAGATAGAGTTTAGTTGCTGCTTCCACTTGTTACAACTGCTGTGTGTGTGTGTGTGTGGGGGGGCAGCTGTTTAGACTGCACCAACCAGGAACCCTGTCAGCTGTTACTGACTGGACCTGGACCCCTCCTCGGAGTTACAGTGGTCCTGTGGGGTCCCTCATCAGTTGTGGGGGCAATCACAAGGGGGCCTCAGGCTGCTGGTGCCTACTGTTGCAGCCCACTTAGACATGCTCCCTCCTTGTGGTCTGCAGTGGTGTTATGGGCTTTCCCAGCAGCCGGGAGCAGGATCACCTATAATCGCAGCTTTGTCCCTGACAGAGCCTACAAGATCACACTTGTCCACTATAGCTCTCAGCAGAGCTATGGGTATCTTCTGCAGTCTGTCATTAGCTCACCTAGCTGTGCTACTTTTGCCCCAGGGCCTTTCCGCCTTGCGATTGCCAGTCAGGACCTCTCCACTAGTGCTGTGCAGAGGCTTTCACTGAGGCTGCTGTAGGAACCTGGAGTTCCCCCCTGGGCTGTGTAGCTGTTTCACCGGAGCTCCACTCTGCCCTGCACCACTATCATGGGATCTCTGGGAGCCCCTGGCCTTGTCTGGGACACAGCCAGAGTCTGTGGGCCTGGCAGTGGCTGGTAAGCTGCTGCCTTGTGGGGAATTCTGCTCTAGGGAGCTTCCTGGTGTTCCGAATGCTGGGTGGGGCCTCCCTGCCAATGGCAAGCAGAAGCCCTCCCTACCAGGGGGTGCGGGACCCTGGAGTGTCCCCCCGGGCCACAGAGCCCAGTGCTGGAACTCCAACCCTGTCCCCAAGCATGTCCACGGGAAGTCCAGGCACCCTGTGCACCGACCCGTGCACCGGCTACCATGGGCCCAGTAGCAGGTGGTGGTCTGGTGCCATGCTGGGGAATCCACCCACGGGGAGCTTCCCTTTGTACTGGTTCTGGGCAATTTTTTAAAATAATGGCTTATAGTTTTCAGTGTATATGTCTTTAACCTCAATGGTTAAGTTTAATCCTAGATATTTTATTATTTTCATTGTGATTGTAAATGAGATTGTATTCTTGACTTCTTTGTCCACTAGTTTATTATCAGCGTATAGAAATACAACTGATTTTGGTAAGTTGATTTTATACCCTGAAACTTTGCTGTAGTTGTTGTTTATTTCTAATAGTTTTCTGATGTATTATCTAGGGTTTCCTATATAAAGAATCATGAGGTGCAAACAGTGAGAGTTTCATTTCTTCCTTTCCAATTTGAATTGCTATTATTTATTTTTCTTGCCTAATTTCTCTAGCCTAAAACTTCAGAATAATGTTAAATTGCAGTGGTGAGAGTGGGCACACTTATGTGGTTCCTGTTCTCGGGGGGATGGCTTTTACTTTTTCACTCTTAAGTATGATGTTGGCTGTGGGTTTGTCATATATAGCCTTTATTATGTTGAGGTATTTTCCTTCTATACACATTTTATTGAGAGTTTTTATCATAAATGAATGTTTAGGATTTTGTCAATGCTTTCTCTGCATCTATTGAGATGATCATGTGACTTTTATGTTTCCTCCTATTAATGTGGTGTAGGACACCGATTTATTTGCATAGATCTCACTGATCATGGTGTATTATCCTTTTAATATATTGCTGTACTCAGTTTTCCAGTATTCTGTTCAGTATTTTTGCCTCTATATTCATCAGCAATATCGGCCTGTAATTTTCCTTGTTTATATTGTCTTTTTATGGTTTTGGTATCAAGATAATGTTTGACTCATAGAATGAGTTAGGAGGCATTCCATTTTCAATTTTTTGGAATAGTTTGAGAAGGACAAGTACTAAATATTTTTTGAATTGTAGAATTTTACAGAGAAACCATCTGATACTTGACTTTTGTTTCTTGGGAGGTTTTTGATTACTGTTTTAATCTCTTTATTTGTGATTGATCTATTCAAATTCTCTATTTCTTCTTGATTCAGTTTTGGGAGGTTTTATGAGTCAAAGAATTTATCCAGTTCTTTTGGGTTATCCAATTTGTGGGCATATAGTTTTTCAGAGTATTCTCCTATAACCCTTAATATTTCTGTGGTATCTATTGTAATTTCTCCTCTTTCACTTCTAATTTTATTTATTTGAGTCTTCTCTCTTTTTTTCTTGATTATTCTGACTAAGAGTTTGTCAATTTTGTTTATCCTCTCAAAGAACCAGCTCTTAATTTCATTGATCATTTCTACGGTTTTCTTTTTTTTTTTCAGTCTCTATTTAATTTATTTCTGCTCTAACTTTTATTCTTTCCCTTCTTCTGCTGCCATTGGGCTTTTCCATTCATTTTTAGTTATGGTAGGATTAGTTTAAAATTACTTATTTGAGATTTTTCTTGTTTGTTGAGGTGGTCCTGTATTGCTATGAATTTCCCTCTTTCAACAGCTTTTGCCACATCCCATTAGAATTTGTATGTTGTTTTCATTTTCGTTTGCTTCCAGGTATTTTTAAAAAATTTATCCTTTGATTTCTTCATTGATCCAATTGTTGCTCAGTAGCATATTGATTCATCTCCACATATTTATAACTTTCCCTGCTTTTTTCTTGTAGTTGATTTCTAGTTTCATGGCATTCGGTTAGAAAAGGTGCTGGCTATGATTTCAATCTTCTTAAATTCACTGATGCTTCCCTTGTTTCCAACATATTGTCTATCTTTGAGAATGTTCCATGTCCTTGACAAGAATGAATATTCTGCTGCTTTTGGATAGAATGCTCTCTATATATCTATTAAGTCCATCTGATGAAGTCTGTCACTTAAATCAACTATTTCTTTGTTGACTTCTTGCCTGAATGATCTATCCATTGATGTAAGTAGGATCTTGAGGTCCCCTACTTTTATATGTCACTGTTAATTTCTCCCTTTAGGTATGTTAATAGTTTCTTTATATAATTGGGTGCTCCTGTGTTAGGTGCATATATGTTCATAATTGTTATGTCCCCTGGTGGAAAGTCCCTTTTATCATTATATACTGCCCCTTTTTATGTCTTATTTTCTTTTTTATCTTGAACTCTGCTTTGTGTGATATAAGTATGGTAACACCTGCTTTCTTTGGTTTACTGTTTGCTTGGAGTATTGTGTTCCATTTCTTCACTCTGAGCCCATGTTTTTCTTTAGATCTAAGATATGTTTCCTGGAGGCAGCATGTTTTTGGGTCTTGTACTTTACTCCATCCAGTTACTCTGTGTCTTTTGATTGGAGAATTCAATCCATTTACATTTAGGGGGATTATTGATATATGAGGGCTTAATCTTTATTTCTGTCTCTTGTTTTCCAGTAGTTTCCATTATTTTTCTTCACTTATATTTCTAACTCCCTTTACATTTTGGGGGTTTATGTGGAGGATTTCTCAGTTTTCTCTCTTTTTTAATGAATTGTGCCTCTACTCTGATTTTTTGTTTAGTGGTTATCTTGAAGTTTGTATAAAAGTTATCATAGATTACATAGTCCATTTTCTGATAGTCTCTTATCTCTATTAGCCTAGGTAGGTTTCATCCCTTTATGCTTCCCTTCTGAGTCATTGTTCTTACAAATTATTATGTTTTCTGTTGCGAGTTTCTGACTAAGTTGAAGTGTTTATAGTTGCATTTTATGCTTTCCTTCCTTTTATCTTTCAAGTTATAAGTAAGTATCTACTTCCAGCAAAAGAGAGCTGCAGTTTTCTGATATTTTTCTGTCTGTTTACCTCCTTGCTCAAAGCTTTGTAGACCTTTGCCTTTTGTTTCAGGTGTAAGGACATCCTTAATAATTTCTTGCAGGAGAATTCTAGTGGTGATGAACTCTCTCAGTTTTCGTTTTCTGGGAAACCTTTTATATCTCCATCATATCTTAAGGAAAGTTTCACTGGATAGATTATTTTTGGCTAAAAGTTTTTGTCTTTCAGCATTTAAAAAATATCATTCCATTCTCTCATAGCCTTTAAGGTTTCTGCTGAAAAATCTGCTGAAAGTCTGATAGACATTCCTTATTATTTTTTCTTTGTCATTTACTTTTGCCAGTTTTGCTATTATATGCCTTGGAGAAGGTCTTTTAGCATTGATGTAACTAGGAGTTCTGTTGGCTTCATATATTTGTAAGTCTGGTTTCTTTGGCAGGTTTGGGAAATTCTCAGCTATTATTTCTTTGAATAAGCTCTCTGCTCCTCCATCCTTCTCCTCTTCCTTTGGAATACCTATAATCCTTACATTGTTTTTCCTGAGTGATTTGGGTATTTCTTAAAGAATTACTTCATTTTTAAAAAATCTTTTTCTAAATCTTCTGCAACATCAGCTGTACTTTTTAAGGATTCCAGATTATTTTTTATTTCATTCATTCTTTTCTTCAGATTCAGAGTTTCTTCTTTTTTTATACTTTTAATCTCATTCCTTCTTCTCATTAATTTTATTCCTGAGCTCATTGAACTGTCTTTCTGAGCTTTCTTTCAACTCACTGAGTTTCTTTATGGCAGCTATTTTGAATTTTCTGTCATTTAGATTGTAAATTTCTGTGACTTCAGGGTTAGTTTATGGAGAATTATAATTCTTCTTCTGGCCTGAATTGTTGCTGTCATTTTTTATGGTGCTGGATGAACTAATCTCTTGCCAGGTCATTTTTGGTAGTATCAGGTCACAGCATCCACCTGCTACTGCTTGGGGGAAGCAGGATATGTGTTTCTGATCCCGCAATGTGTGCGGAAACTTGTGGGGTACTATATGTGCTTGCACCAGCTAGGAAAGCATTCAACTGAGTGCATAGATCTGATGCTACTTCTCCATAAGTTTTTGCAGGCCATTGTGCTTGGTAGGAGGAGCTTCCTCAGGGTTAAAGACCGGGCCACTCCTCGGGACCCCAGTGGCACTGTGGGCTTTCCCATCAGATGGGAAATCAATCATGTGGAGGTTCAGGACCACCACCACCTGCTGCCACATTCATGCTGAGATTCACTTCCACCTTCGTGGCTGCAGTGGTACTATAGACATTTGTGCCAGCCAGGAAATCATTTGCCCAGGCACATAGATACACCACTGCTTCTTCTTACAGATGATGCGTCATTGCTCTTTGTGAGCAGAGCTTCCTCATGGGCTCAGGATCTGGGCCACTCCTTGCAGGCCACAGCAGCACTGTGGGCTCTCCCACAGGATGGGAAAGTGATCACATGGAGACTCAGGGCTGCCACCACCTGTTCCCAGAGTCATTCCAAGGCACTCTCCCACCCTGAGGGCCTGAGCAGTACTATGGATGTTCTTGTCAGCCAGGACAGTGGTCACGCATGTGCACAGTACTGTCAGGGGACAGGGGAGTGCACACCTATCTCCACTACCTCCTATGAGAAGTCCATCCACCTTCAGATGTATAGCTGTATAGGTCTCTCATGTGTTCTGTTGTGCTGTGTGGTATCCTCTGTTGATCAACAAAGGTCCCTTTTGTTGTAGTTCGAAGGGGACAGCTCACTCCACCATTTTGCTGATGTCACTCTACTTATTGACATTTTATTAATTGTCTTCTGTCTTTTTTTGTAGTTCTTCTTTGTTCTTTTCTTCTTCTTTTTCTTTTTTCCCTTATGGGTTAATGACTTTCTTCAGTGTTATGTTTAGATTCCTTTCGTATTTTCTTATGTGTATTGACTCTAAGTTTTTAATTTGTGGTCACTGTGAGGTTCACATACATTATCCTATGCATATAATAGTCCTTTAATTTTATTGGAAATTAAATTTGAATACAATACAAAAGTCTACATTTTTATCTCCAATCATGTTTTATGCTTTTGATGTTACTTTTTAGAGCTTCTTATTTTATGTATCCTTTAAATAGTTATTAAAGTTTTAGCTAATTATACCACTTTTGTTTTGCAAGCTTCTTAGTTTTATAAGTGATGATCCATTATCTTTACTATATTTTTACCTTTTCCAGTGAGATTTTTACTTTTGTGTATTTTCTTGATATTTATTACTCCATGTTTTTCAGCTTAAAGAATTACCTTTAATATTTCTTGTAAGGCCATTTTAGTAGTAATGAACTTTAGTTATACTTGTCTGAAAAACCCTCTCTCTCCTCCAAATCTGAATGATAAATTTACCAGATAGAGTATTCTTGGTTGAAACTGTTCTCCTTTCGGCACTTTGAATGTGTCATGCCATTGTCTTCTGGTCAGCAAAGTTCTTGCTGAGAAATCTGCTGATAGCCTCATGGTGGTTCCCTTATATGTAGCAGTTTGTTTTTCACTTCTGTTTTTGAGATTCTCTCTTTATGTTTAACTTTTGGCATTTTAATTATAATCTGTCCTGGTGTGGATCTCTTTGGGTTCATTCTCTCTGGAACTCTATGATCATCCTGAAACTGAATGCCTGCTTCCTTTCCTGTGCTAAGGAAGTTTTCACAATTACTTTTTCATATAACTTTTCTCTCTCTTTTCTCTTGAGCCCTATAATTTAAATGTCATTTGCATAATGTTGCCACAAAGATCCTTTAAGTTATCTTCATTTAAAAAAAATTCTTTATTCTGTTTACTGCTCTGTCTGTGTGAGGTCTGTTGCTTTATCTTCAAGATTACTGATATGTTTTTCTACTTCATCCACTGCTATTAAATCTTTCTGTGGTATTTTTCAGTTCAGTTATTGTACTCAGCTCTGTAACTTCTGCTTTGTATCTTCTTATTTTTTATATCTTTTTGTTGACATTTACATTGTGTTCATCCATTCTCCAGATTTTGGAGATAATTTTTATGACCACTATTTTGAATTCTTTATTAGTTAGATTACTTATCTCTGTATCATTAAGACCTTTTTCTCAAGTTTTGTCTTGTTCTTTGATTTCAAATGTATTTCCTTGTTTCTTCATTTTGCTTGTCTCTCTGTTTTTTTCCATGCATTAGTAAAACTTCTACCTTTATGAGTTTTGAAGGAGTGGCCTTGTGATGTGATTCTTCCTCTCATTCAAAATTATTCTAACTTGTGGTTGTCTTTCAAATCTTTGTGGTTGTCTAGACCATCAGATTTATTCTTGATATGCCCTTATTGTTGAGGTTGTGCCAAGACCTGTCACTGTTCCAAGGGGAGGAATCTCATTTAGCACCTAGTTTCAGGCTGATTTGAAGCCAGATGCTCAGGCAGTAGCTTTTAAAGTAGAAATATATTTGCAGCTCTGTGGAGCCACAATCATTATCCTTGCTGGCCCCCAGACCAGGAGATCTAGAGATGTCCCCTGGTTGACAGTTGCAGAAATTGTGGCTACAGATGATATATTTGCTCCTTTGTGGGAAGTCTCATCCAGATGTACTGTGTCCAAGGAGGTATGCCATGATAGTGTCTCCCTATTTACCTTCCCTTTGAGTGTCTCCTTAGCCTCTAGGTGTGTAGGAAACATGATGCCTATAGCCCAAGCTGAAGCTCCAGGCTAAATGGGTATGCTTTTTTAACAGGAAAACTGGGGTTGTATTTCAGTTTGCTCTCTGCTCTTTGCCCTGGGAGTGGTGGCCTGACAAGAACTCTTCCCAATTATTGCAGTCCTGCAGAAGGCAGGCATAACTTCCCTCTTGACACCAGGGTCAGGTGATCAAGATGTTTCCAGTGGGGATTACACATGCCTGTTGGCTTTAGCTAGGTGGCTGGAGTAGGGTGGGAACACTCTCTGGCGTTACGAGGCAGTATAAAAATGTCTTGATTTCATGTACCCATGGGCTTCAGCAACACAGCAGGAGAGTGCCATGTTTGGGCACATGCTCTGGGCTTTAGGCTGTAAGTGGGAGAATGCTGTGGCTGGTAGTGGTTGCTGACTCCACCCAGAGGCCTGGGTAGTGTTGCAACTAATGTGCTTGCAGACTTGATTTAGGGAGCAGGAGAATTCTGCCAGCATTTCCACTTACTTGCCACAGACAGTGAATGAGGGAGAGCTGCAACAATGTGGGTTCTTTAGTTCCAGCAAGGCTGTGGGATAGTGCCATTACTCCTTGCCCCTGCCTGTCTTAGCAAGGCAGTAAATGTTGCCACGTTAAATCTTGCCCACTTGTGCTAGCAGGTTGGGTAAAGAGAGTAATAATGATATCCACCAGCTCCTCCTTTCTGGAGAGCATTTCAAACATCCCCCACCCATCCAGCTGGTGCTTATATACCAACCTTCAAAGAAGATTTATTACTCGTTATTCTCAAACTATTCCAAAAGATTGAGGAAGATGGCAATATTCCTAAGACATTCCAAAAGGCTGACATCACCTTGATACCAAAGCCAGATAAGGACAACGCAAAGAAGGAAAATTACAGGCCAATATCACTGACGAACATAGATGAAAAATCCTCAACAAAATATTGACAAACCAAATACAGCAATACATTAAAAAGATCATACACCATGATCAAGTGGGATTTATACCAGGGACACAAGGATGGTTCTACATCCACAAATCAATCAATGTTATACACCACATTAACAAAATGAGGGAAAAAAAACCCTTGAAAATCTCCATAGATGCAGAGAAAGCATTTGACAAGATCCAAGATCCATTCACAATAAAAACTCTCAATAAAATGGGTATAGAAGGAAAGTCCCTCGACATGATAAAGGCCATATATGACAAACCCACAGCCAACATCATACTCAATGGGGAAAATCTGAAAACCATCCCTCTGAGAATAGGAACAAGACAAGGGTGCCAACTCTCATCACTCTTATTCAGCGTAGTACTAGAGGTTTTGGCTGGAGCAATTAGGCAAGAAAAGGAAATAAAAAGAATCCAAATAGGCAATGAAGAAGGAAAACTCTCGTTGTTTGCAAATGACTTCATTTTTTATATAGAAAACCCTAAAGAATCCATCAGGAAACTATTAGAAATAATCAACAACTACAGCAAAGTTGCAGGGTACAAAGTCAACATACAATAATCAATAGCATTTCTATACTCAAATAATAAACTAACAGAATAAGAGCTCAACAATACACTTCCATTTAGAATCGTAACAAAAAGAATAAAATATCTAGGAGTAAATTTAACAAATGAGGTGAAAGACCTATACAAAGAAAACTATAAGACAATACTGAAAGAAATCAATAATTACATAAAGAAATGGAAAGATACTCCATGCACATGGATTAGAAGAATAATCATAGTTAAAATATCCATACTATCTAAAGCAATCTACAGATTCAATGCAATCCCAATCAGAATCCCAATGACATGCCTCACAGAAATAGAACAAAGAATCTTAAAATTCATCTAGGGCAACAAAAGATCTCAAATAGCCAAAGCAAGACTGAAAAACAAGAGCAAAGCTGGTGGCATTGCAATCCCCAACTTCAAAATATATTACAAAGCTATAGTAATCTAAACAGCATGGTACTGGTATAAGAACAGACACACAGATCAATGGAACAGAATTGAAAGCCCAGATATAAAACTACACATCTATGGACAGCTAATCTTGACAAAGAAGTCAACAACATACACTGGAGTAAGAAAATCCTCTCAATTAAATGATGTTGGGAAAACTAGACAGCCACATGCAATGGAATGAAAGTAGACCATTATCTTTCCCCACACACAAAAATAGACTCAAAATGGATCAAAGACTTGAAGGTAAGACCTGGAAACATAAAACTTCTGGAAGAGAATACAGCCAGTACACACATTGATATCAGACTTAAAAGGATCTTTTTGAATACCATGTCTACTCAGGAAAGGGAAGCAAAAGAAAAAATTTAAAAGTGGGACTTCACCAGACTAAGGGGTTTCTTGAAGCCAAAGCAAACCAAGATCATGAACATGAAAAAACAATCCACCAACTGGGAGAAAATATTTGCAAATCATATATCTGATAAGGGGTTAATCTCCATAATATATAAAGAGCTCACACAAATGAACTACAAAAAAAACAACAAGTCAATCAAAAAGTGGGCAGAAGACATGAACAGACATTTTTCCAAAGAAGACATACAGATGGCCAATAGGCACATGAAAAGGTCACAGGTCAGCATCTCCAACTATAAATTTTCAGTTTGTGTTTCTCCAACTTCAAGGTAGCACACATCTTCACCTTTTGCAGTCCCCTGTGTGGTTCTGATTGCTGTACTATGAAGGTTTGTCCTTGATTTAGATATGCCAGGTACCAAATAACATAGAGACAAATACCCTCCAAGGGCTTCCATTTCTCATGGAACAAGCACTTAAGAAAAGAAGGAACTACAGTTGACATTTCCCGGTTGTCTAACTTGATTGTTCAAGAGGGATTCTTCACCAATCCTGAATTATAAATTAGTGATACAGATTTGCTCACAGGATCACCTAATGATTTTTTTCTTTTTTGCTAGGGAAGATTAACCCTGAGGTAAAATCCTTGCCAATCTTCCTTCACTTTATATGTGGGTTGCTGACACAGCATGGCTGATGAGTGGTGTAGGTCTGCACCTGGCATGCAAAACCATGAAGCCAGGCCATGGAAGTGGAGCTTGCTGAACTTAACTACTACTCCACGGATCCAGGCCCCAAGGATTTGGGTTTTTTTTAATGCATATTCAGGTCCAGCAAATATGAGTGGGGTTTGAGAGATTGAAATTCTGCATTCCTTACAAGCCACTAGCCAGTGTTAGTGATCACAGCCTACACTGTGAATACCAGGTTTTAGAGAGCCATGGTGCATTCTGACACGTTGTTTTATCATTATTAAGGCTAGACATTTTGAAATAGTGAATTAAATCTTTTGTTTCCTTGTATAAAATTATGTCTAATTTATTTTATGTATGAATAGGTAATACATTTCCCTGATTGAAGAGTTAATTCTATCCATAATTGGATTTTGTAATTTGGGGGTCAGAATTTGGAATATTAATGTATCTTTGCCCTTTTGAGGTCTTCATTATATATAATTCTACTTGCTAAATTTTATATTTAAAGAAATACTTTATTACTAGGCACCTATGTTTCATATTTCTTCTTCTTATATGTTTTCATGTTTTTTCCAAAACAGGAATAATTAGAAGCATTCTTAAATTTCTTTGAATAAAGTATTTTAAACATCTCACATCAGGGGAACTCAAAAAATATGGTTAAATGTATCAGATTCAATTGTCTTGAAAGCAGTTTAGACTTGGATTACACGAGTTTATCTCAATTTTGGATGCACATTTAAAGTCATCAAGGGAGTTTTTTTTTTTTTTTATCTTGATATGCAGGTTGCATCCTGTATCAATTAAATCAAAATCCTAGGGTCTAAAGTTAGATATCAATATTTTTTCGAGGTTTTCAATCTTTAATATACATCAGAATAACCTAGAGATCTTGTTCAACTCTCTTTCTCACTTCTTTTACTCAGCACACTGAAGTAACAGTCTCATAATCTGCTCATCTGTATGGTGGTATTTCAGACACATAGTATTCTGTTATACACATCATAGAATCCTGAAACTCCTGCATTTCCATAGGTAAAATAAGCGTTTTGATGCATGGGAATGGGGAAAATATAAATAAATATATATATAATATTTATATATATTTAATTAAATTATTTAATTCATTTAATTATTAATTAAATTGTATATATTTAAATAGATATATAATATATTTATATATACTTATATATAAATACATATATATACACACACACACACACACACATAGAGAGAGAGAGAGAGAGAGAAACAGCGTTTGAATTTTACTGAGTATTCTGTAACTCAATAGTTTTGCTATGAATTATTACCTAGAGGTATTGAGTTTCATCTTTGGAATTTTACTATCATTCATCCTTGTATTTTATAATCAAAGCTAGAAATTTACATTCATCCTCATGCTTTCTTGTACTTTCAACCTACTTCTATTTAGCCATCTCTTAACAATACACTTTTTCACAAATCCCTTGACAGTCTCCTTCATTTCTAGCTTCACTATCACTGACATGAAATATCTCACTTAGAATACTAAAATGGCCGCTCATTTGTCTTGGATTCAGCCTTATTCTCTTTCCATCTATCTTACACACCAACTTAGGTGTGATATTACTAACATGTAAAACTAACTGTGTCATTTCCCCGTATAAGAAAATTTTACCGGTTCCCTTCAGTAAAATAAGGAGTGATATTTTACAGAGACCCAGATGCAATTTATGAAGTGCCTTCTGTCTACTTTTCTACCCTTGTGGCTTGATCATATTACATTAAATATGACATGAGTTTCTGGATATGCACAAGCTTTTCTTCTTTCTTGATGTGACCATTTCCTTTCACTTAGCCTCTGTTTTCCATACGGGCTCAAGCCCTGGTAATACAATGGTCTACCCACCAGGACTCTTTTTGTTTGTCTTCTGTTAGTCCATTTGTGTCTGTTAGACAGAACACAGGACTGAAAACAATGCCTAAGACCAAAGTTGTAATTGTAGCCATTTTCCTTTCCCTTACAGAACTGGTGAAAATTAAATCAAATAATAAATTTGGGGGCTCTTTGAGAATGAATGTCTAGCATCAATGAATGAATGCGTAATGGAGTACAAGGGTGGTAAAGATATCCTATATATTTTTGTTCTATATTTGGAAACTATAGGCAAACATTGAAACGTTATATCAGGTGAATAACACAGAACACTAGCCAAAGAACATTCTTCTGGCATAATAAGTATGATGGTTTGAAGTGGGAGGAGACAGAAGAGAACTGAGTATTTAGATCATCATGTGAATTCATATCTACAAGAGGTTAAATGCTCAGAAGCAGAAAAGCAGTAACATGAGAGGAGAGATGTTTTAAAGAAAAATTTACATGAAATGATAACTATTTCTAAATTACTAAATGAAAGAGCATAAACTGCATAGAAGTAAAACAACTTAGCAAGATATTTGGCTTTCACGAGTAGTTGCTTCATAAATAACTACAGCGTTATTGGTATAACAATAAGACAATGTTGTTTGGTCTGCATTTACACAAATTGTTGCTATTAAGTATAATAATTTGCATTCTATAACGAGTCACCCTCTTTGCTCTTTTATTCTTTGATCAGAACTAGATTGAAAGATTTTGATTATATTTATTACTCAAATGAAATGAAAGTGAAAATAGCATTGAAGATATTAAGAGGAAAGCAGCACAATCATACAGGGAACTGGGAATGCTTACTATGTAGAAGGGAATTCTCAGGGAGGTCTTAGACCTACCCACAAGTTCCTGGGGCCAAAGTACCACTTTGAATAAAATTGTGGGTCCTGGAGCCAAACTTTCCAGGCTGATCATTTACTATGTTTGGAACCTTGGGCATTTAGTCAAGCAAAGTAGGCTATAATCCCTTTATCTTTCAAACAGAAATAATACCAGGGCTTGTCTTGAAGGAATACTGTAAATATTAAGTAAAATTATATATTTAAAATACTAGGCACAATTTTTAAAATTTTATAATATCTCAATAATATATGTTAACATTATTATCTTCATCACCACCATAATTTGTCTTGTGTTTGTATTGTTATTAAAAATGAAACTAGGGCTGCTTTAATGCTCAAAAGACTTTGATTTTATTTTTTGTATTTCTCCATACATGATGACTGTATTACAGGTTCAAAGGAAACAGGCTGAAGGGGAACTTGGGCATGTGTTATATGGGAAGGCGTCACAAGACCCAAAGAGTTTAATAAGAAACCTAATGCATTACATATCTCGACAAACCAAAGGCCTGTTTCTGATATGACATGATGACATTGATTCCTTCATGAACATGGACGTTGATTCATTCATGAATATTTTTTACTCTCCATAATTTTTTGAGAGTAAATTTGACATCCTTATTCCTCAGACTGTAAATCAGGGGGTTCAGCATGGGCACAATGATGGAATAAAACACAGAGGACACTTTCCCTTGGTCCATAGAGCTCACAGATGATGGCTGCAGGTACATGAATGCTGCAGATCCAAAGAAAACAGCAACAACTGAGATGTGGGAACTGCAAGTGCTGAAAGCTTTGTATCTGCCCTCAGTGGAGCGAATGCAAAGGATGCTGGAGAGAATGAATATGTAGGAGGCAAGGATGGTTAAGGCAGGAGTCAGAATATTAAATGCACTCAAGATGAGAACCAACAATTCATTGATGTAGATGCTGGAACAGGATAGCTCCAAGAGTGGAAAGAGATCACAGAAATAATGGTTAACCACATTGGTCTTGCAGAAAAAGAGTCTCAACATAAAGCCTGTATGGATTGTAGATCCAATGATGCTCAAAATATAAACTCCCACTGTGAGGCAGAAACAGATGTAATAAGACATGATGACATTATAAAGCAAGGGGTTACAGATGGCAACGTAGCGGTCATAAGCCATTGCAGCCAACATATGACCCTCTGCAATAGCAAAAATGATGAAGAAATAGAGCTGAGTCATGCATTCAGGGTAGGAAATGATGTTCTTCTCTGTCACAAAGTTCACCAGCATTTTGGGGGTAATGACAGAGGACTGACAGAGATCAACGAAGGACAAGTTGCTGAGGAAATAGTACATGGGGTGTGCAGGTGAGAACTGAGCCCTATCAGTGTGATCATGCCCAGGTTCCCCACCACTGTGACCACATAGATTCCTAGGAAGAGGAGGAAGAGTGGCAGCTGGAGTTCTGGCTGTTCTGTTAGCCCAGCGAGGATGAACTCAGTCACTACGGAATGATTTCCAGGGTCCATTATCCTCTCAGCAGGTTCTAGGTTAAAAAAAAATGAATGTACTCATGAGTGTCTGTGCATTTGAGTGTATGCAGCTGTGTATATGTGTGATGAGGAGAATATTTCTGTGGAGATTATCCCTCTTATCAGAGGAGATTCATAATTCAGAGATCTCCTTAGTCTCTCCTGATATTCTAGTACTATGATTCTGTTTGAAATAGACAACAAATTATAATCTTCAAGGAGCTTATAATTAAGATATTTCTTAAATTTTTAGGAGACAGCACCAATTCCTGGATTTTTAAAGTCAGTCAAAAAGAACACCACTACTGTTATTTCTGAGGACTGTTTTGTTTCCTCCCATATTGCATGAGTACATATTAAAGTGATGAATGTCAAGTGGCATAATATTTTCATTTCACTCAGAATAAGCAATAGTAGTGCATATTCTTTATTATTAAACACAAGATAAATAAATCCATGAAAAGTAGTTATATTTATTTGAGCTATTTTCCTTACTAGAATCCCAACTGAAAATACCTGGCCTACTTGGCAGTTACAGAATCACTCCACGTGAGATTTTGTTGCTCAGTATAACCCAGCTCCATTCACCCAGGCCTTGCTACCACAGAAAGCAGGAACATAACTGCTGGCAGACTTCAGGCTTATATCGCAGCAGCTTTTGCAAGACCAAGGAACCAACCTCCCTTTTGCTAATTTTATAATCTCAGGGTCCATAATACAATGGCCTATATTTAGGTCACTTATTCCTCCACTGTGACCAGGTGAGCAGTGGACTATGATTGGTCTATGTAATTTGGACTTGGTGGTTAAAGTGGTAGAGGTCAGAAAACTATTCACATTCCCAAAATAAGAGAAGAGTCTTTGAATACAGGTGCTAGGTTTCATTTATACTGTTTTTTTTTAATATATCATCGTGTATTTGCATGTGCTATCTATAGAATTTAAAGATGGTGGAGGTCTTAGTAGAGCACATACGAATAAACAAGTAGATTCTAGAAAATGGAAATTCATATTCTTACTTAGCACTCAGGCAGTAGTTGGATTAGTGTTTTCAGTTTGGGGAAAAGTACTTTATGTGATATAGAAAAACTGAACAATTTCAGAAAAATGATCTAGAAATTTTTCATTTTAAGAATGACTGAAATAACTGAGGACATTTCTTTAGTAAACCAAAAATTCATGTGACACATGACAGTTATACCAATGTTCAACATATTCCTTTTTCAAGAAGTATTAGTCTCACGGTTTACATCTCCGAGAGAGGGAAGTAAAACTACCTGCTTGAAACTATGGGGAGAAACATTTGTTTTCACAACAAAGATGAACATTACAACCATCAGACATACCCTGAACATACAGTCCGATATATTTGAACAGAGCCTGAATAACTACTTATTAGCAGATTTGTTTACGGACACCAACACCAGATGAATGGTTGCATTAAGTCATCTTTAACATCTGTTCCAGTTCCAATATTTCAGGATTTTATAATTCTAATAGCTTCTGATATTGAGGTAGCCAGTAGTGGATTGAAACATCAACTCAACTCCATACTTGCTGTGTGACATTGGAATAATTACATCCACTCTCCAACTATCAGAACAACAAAAAATGTTACCTTTTGCATATGAAAATTAAGTTAAATGAGGTCTACAAGTTGCTTAGCACAGTTCCTGATTCTTCATAAGAACTTGATAAATGCCAGTGTCATTTTAACTTTAATCTATTGAGTTATTCTCTGATATCTTTTTATTTAACCAACATTTTCATTCCTATAATAAATGGGAAGAGTTTATTTTTTTTTTCTTTAGCACTCTGGAATTATTTGGTAAGTATTAACTCCATAAAATTATTATTATTTTCTATGGTCTTCAAAGTTCAAACCAATTTCTTTGTCACTCAAACATTTATATCATCCTGCAACAAAAAGAAAATATTTCCTTTTTGTGTCCCAACAAGTACCACATGATTTAGTTATTTCACAGAAGAGAATTTGGTAGACTCTCTTTTTTGACTAATCATGTTCCTTTAGCTTTTCTCTCATTCTATCCTCTCTTTCCTATGAAATCTATTTAATTGTTAGGGCCCTTTAGTTGGGGTCTGTGATAGTGAAAGTCCCAGTTAATAAGAACATTTTCTACATGCCCATGAATATGTTTCTTATTTGTATATTTAGCATATACTTAATTCTGTATTAATTATTAGGAGTTACTTACTGATTTTTCTTCTGTACTAGACTGTAAACTCAACACAGTACTTGGTAGATTGTGTTTCATATAGCATGTATCCATAATTATATGTTTTAAATAAATTATTGCAAGAAGGTTAGTGATAGGTTAACATAGACTCAATATAAGTTAACAAAGTCCTCATATCGCCTCAGTTGAGGTGAGAAAACAAACAAGTGTTTGCCAAAATTTTATTCAGCAAAGGACAGGGAGATGATAGAGGAACCTTGGTCATCAGGGTGTGTGAATGCTAGAGTAACAAAAGGTAGAGCTAGATAAATAACTAAGTGCATCTCTAAGTGCATTGGGAGGGAGCCAGCAGAGAGGACTCTAGAATTTTAAGTCAAGGACTAGGATTCAGACAAACCTCGCTTGGTTCTTTAAACTTCAGTGCTGTGTATTTATCTCCTCAATTTCTCTGAAGGGAAAAATGATTCTGAAAATCTCAGAGTACTAACCTTTCAGGGCTCCTTGGTAATGAGGGTGTCATAGCCTAAAAGTCTCTGTGGCAATAATTTTGAGCCGCTGGTCTTGACCTCTGATGAACCCAATGGCCCGCTGCAAAAGCTGGATGATATGACATGATGAGTTTATACTCTGGATAAGGATGCCAAGAGTTTGATTAGGAAAAAACAATGATAATGGCCTCCTACTAGAATCTCATCCCACAAGTATCAACTCTTGGGAAAATAAACAATTAGAAATTCCCTTTTCCCCATTGGTTCTCAGTATTTAATAATGTCACGTAGTTGTGATTCATTGTGCTTGTTAGATTATGTATTGAAAACAAGGACGTGAGAGATATTTTTAGAGTTCCAGTGAAATTCAAGCCAAACTATTTAAAAGTTCAAAATTTTAAGAAAGTTTTAAGATATACACTAAAGGAATTTTCTAAAGTGACTTTCCAAAACTGGGAAAATAAAAAAATCAGGGAAAATACCTTTGTGAATAAGATTTGAAAGTTTTTGTTTTCATTGACCTCCACTAACTGTGTTTTTATGTTATGACTCATAAGACAGTAATGCTTGGAATATTTTAACTTTGAGATTGAATGAAAGTGTTAGCTGGATAGTGCCATACCATGAGAAGTTCTTATCAAGTCTAACAAGGAAGTTGATGACTTTATTTTCCTCTAAAATTAAAAGAGAAATGTTGAGGAACAATATAGAGATTTGTGTGTTATTGAGATTATTTTAGTTCTATATAAACACTAAGTTGTTTTGTTTGGAAATAAAAATTATATTTAATGTTTATATTCAAAATATTCATTGAATGTTGTATCATTTTTGAGACAATAATTACAATAAATTTTGATAGCATAATTTGCTTTTTGCCAGCCTTCAATATAATTCATATATAAAATTGTGTTATTTAAGGTATATAACATGTTTATTTTATACACATATATATTGTGAATTGCTTATCACCATATTGTTAGCTATCACCACCATGTCACCCAGGTACCTAGGTAATTTTTCTTTTTGTGGTGAGGACATTTAAGATTTACTCTTTCAGACACTTTCAAGTATATAATACAGTTTATTAACCATAATCACTATGGCTTTACATAATATCCTCAGAATTTATTCATCTTATTACCAAAGTAATAACTAACAGCTCCCAATTTTCCCCATAATCCACTGGTAACCACTATTCTACTCTCTGTTTCTATTAGTTAAGCTTTTTTAGAATTCACATATAAGTGAGATTACATAGTATTTGTCTTTTTCTGTCTGACTTATTTCACTTAACCTATTTCCCTCAAGGCCCAACCATGGTGTAGCAAGTAGCAAGATTTCTTTCTTTCTCATGGCTGAATATTATTCCATTGTGCATATATATACCACATCACTTAGGTTATTTCCATATCTTGGCTAAATAAAATTACTCTATAATACTTTAAATTATTGTTAGATATGAGACTTTAATCTGTTTTTTTAAAAGTATATTTTCAAATTGCTCTAAAAAGGGGATAAACTTCAAAGAGAATAATTCATAAAACCTATGGAAAACTTTATCAAACCTAAGGACAAGAAATATGCTACAATGTAAGACGCATAATGGTTCTCAAGAATTTGACAAGGTTGATAGAGATAATATCCACAAGCATGTATTAATAGCCAACAATGCCAGAAGAGACATCATTGTTATACCATGTGTAATGAGCCAGAAGTGTGCTTGATAAAATTTAAGTGTGTAAAATTTAAAGTTGTGTAAAATTTGAAAAGGGAGTGCGGAGTCAAGAAGCCATATAAGGACGGGAAGCAGCATGAATGAAGGGAAGGCCATAGGAATGAACTGTTGAGATATTATAGGAACTACCCCACCTAGCACGACATACAACTTTCTAGCAGATCTTAAAAGTTATTAAAATATTAATATATTTTATTTATGCATTTTATTTTAATCCAATTTCACGTTATTTTTCTTCTTAGATATAATGCTAAATTAAATTCTAGAGAGAACAATGTAGAGTTGTCTTTGACTAAACATAAATATTTGAAAGAGTAGAAGAAACAGTTAATAATTCTTAATTTTAATTCTCCCTTTGTCCTCAATAACAAATGCCCTAAATCTTAGTTTGGCACATAGCTATGTAGATAACTATGGTATTTCTTAGCCCCTCTTACAGTTAGGTTTGGTTATATGACTAAGTTCTTATCAAAAAGAAATAGATGGAGGCAAGATCTGTCACTTCCAGCTAGTGCTCTTCAAGTTACTGAGCATTCCCTTCTCCTTCTATATCTTTCTTTCTGATATGTTGGGGCTGGAGATGAAGGATGGTTCTGGAGCTATTATCTGAAACTAAAAGATGGAAGGATGGAAGCTGTGTGTTGTATCCAGCAGAGCAACAGTTTTAGGAAGAAGCTTATGCCCCTGATGAGCCACTGTTCCAGCCCTGAATCATCTTCTGGTTTAATGCATCATGGCACATGTGTATATCTGTGTATGTGAGTGTATGTGCGAGTGTGTGTGTCTGGCACAGAGTCAAATCTAATTGTAAGTAATACAGATAATAAAAGATGCCTCTCTCTGAAGTCACTCTTGTGAAATACTGATGATCCTTGAAAATGCTAATTGTACATGAGAAACTGCTTCTTTTAGAAATTAATATATGCTTGTATCAGAGTTAATGAAAGATAAACTCTGTATGACAACATTTTTTCCAAGTTCATCACAGTATCTGTTGTTAGAAGACATTTCCTCTGCAAAGTCGTCCCATTCACAACAACATGGATGGACCCTGAGGTATTATGTTGAGTTAACTAAGCCAGACAGAGAAAGATGAACTCTGTATGACTCCACTCATAGGTGGTAGTTGACATATAGACAAAAAGAACTGATTGGTGGTTACCAGGGGAAAGGGGGGTTGGGGGGAGGGCACAAAGGGTGAAGTGGTGTAGCTATAACATGACTAATAATAATGTACAACTGTAATTTCACAAGGTTGTTAACTATCATAATCTTAATTAAAAAAAGACATTTCCTCTGTCATGCTGTTTCAATTATTAAAACATTTGATAATATATATCCTTCTGTAATGATATTTAAGAAATTCTGTATATGTGTTATTTTTTTCTCGCTTGTACTAGGTCTCTTTAACGTCCTTTATCTCTCTATTTTGTGGTAATGTTCCATCTCCATTTTGGGATCCATCCGATATGTATTATATTTTAATAGCATGTCCTCCACCAGTTTTCAGAATCACTAAAGACACTTCGGACTGTTTTAAATCCTCCTTAACACTTTTTAACAGTTTCAATACACAAATAAGTGCTTGGAAACAAAAAATTCCTATAAATAGTCTTTTCTATCTATTGTCCATCATTGTGAAAAATTTTACCAGATGCTCATTGTTTTAATGCCTAGAATAATAAAATAAGAATTACACAAGGGAGTTTGGGTTCAAGATGGTGACATAGGAAGATACAGAATGCACTTTCAACCAACCACACAGCAAATCTACAGGGACACATGGAACAATTCCCTCTAAAAAAAGCCCACACAAAGGAGCTTAGAAATTCCTACACATTGAGAAAATGAGACAAATCCCACATTGAAATGGGTAGAAGAGGCTGAGACATAATCTCACTATAAACCACACCCCCAGTGTGGCCATTCACAATCATGAGAGAGCTCAAAACCCAGAGCTTGTCCTGAGAAGTGAAGGGTTTGAACCCCGCTTCTGTCATGCTAACATTTCAGACATGCACCTGAGAGATGAAACCCCAAAACATCTAGCTTTGAAAGCCAATGGGCTTGCTGCCACAAGACCCACAAGGCTGTAGTGAATTGAGAAACAGCTCTTAAAAGGCTTGCACCTGCAGACCTACACACACCAGGGCCTAGTTCAAGGAAACTGATGGAAAAGTACCCCAACTTTCTATGAAAGAGGCTTATTTGCTTATTTTAAAACATAAGCAAGAGTTGCGACCATCTAATTTAACATGCATCAGAGCCCTATCTAAATAGTCTCTGGGGACAGAGGCTTCAGGGTGACATCTTTGTGTCTCCCTCCACCTCTCTCCAGCTTGCTGCTATCTCCCAGAAAGGAGAGTGTGTGCTCATCTTGTTCCCTGATTTTTGTGGCTGCTGCCCGGAGAACACCTTTAAGTTACCTGGCTCTGGTAGCCAATCAGGATCATGCTTGTAGGTCCCATAGGACTAAACGGACAGAGAAAAATTCTTAAGGGGTTATTAGCCCCACGTCACAGCAAGAGACAACAGACTGAGGTCCCAGTGTATCTGTGAAAGAGGCCTATTAGTTTATATTTAAAGCTGTGACTTGAGTGGCAGGCTTCTAATTAAGCACACATCTAAGGGCCAGCAGTACTCCTCTTCAGGGACCTTGGCTGGCACACAGTATTTTCATTCTTTCCCACTGCCATGTTCCAGAATGTAAGTGTCTTCCAGAGGGAGGAGTTTAGACCATGTGGTGTTCCAATTTTTACCTCTTCTGCCCTGCTTTTTCCATCTGGGGTCCCAGTTATTGTTGCTTCAGCTAAGGGGATGCTCTTTGATCATCTGGCTCGGGTGTCCAGTGGGGCTTGTCTTCCTGGGCCCCAAGGGACTGTAAAAATTAGAGAGACAGTTCTTGGCAAATGATGCAGTGTAAAATACACTGAAACACACCACTAGTTTTTATGTGAATGAGGTCTATTTGCTTGTCCTGGAGCTTCAGCCTGTAGGGTAGGATTTTGGTTTAACACACATTTGGAGCCTTACTGAGGTGCTCTCCTGGGACAGAGGCCAGTGAATACCATCTCTACATCCTTCCCCTGTATTGTTCTAGGTCACCGGTATTTCCTTAAAAGAAACTTACACATTCGCCTGGTACCCTGAATTTTGCAGCTGACACCCAGGGAGCACCTCTAGATCACCTGGCTCTGGTGGCCAGCAGGGTTTATACTCATGGTCCCGCAGGACTGTATATATCTGAATACTTTAAAAATGAAGTCTGAAGGTCTGGCCTCCAATACCCCTAAATTGAGGCACTAAGGAAGATGCTCCCTTTTGGGACATTGATGGGTTTGGCTCCCTCAGCTACTGGAAGCCAATTGAGGCATGTAGGCTGCTTGGCTAATTACAAATGTTTGGAGGACATTCAAATTATGGCAGGATTGTACCACAAGGTTGTTCTTCAAGAGGAGTCCACTTCTTCAAGACCGAGAGGTGTCTTTCTTGTGCATTTTATTTAATGCACAGAAACAAACCCAAAGAGTCAAGGACAATGAAAAAACAAAGGAATATCTTCTAAACAAAAAAATAGGATTAAAAATTCAGAAAAATATCCTAATGGAATGAAGGTAAATAATTTAACAGATAAAGAGTTCAAAATAAGAGTGAGAAAGATAAAATAACAGTGATAAGGGTGTTCATTGAGCTCAGGAGAAGATTGGATGAAAAAGTAAGAACTTCAGCAAAGAAATAGAAAAATATAAGAAAGTACCAAGTAGAAGTAATAGAGCTGTGGCTGGCTCTGTGTCCAAGTGGTTAAATTTGCACATTCCCCTTCAGTGACCTGGGGTTCCCTGGTTTGGATCCTGAGCACAGACGTACATACCACTCATCAAGACATGATGTGGTGGTATCCAACATGGAAGAAATAGAATGACTTATAACTAGGATATACAATTATGTACTGGGGCCTTGGGGAGAAAAAAAAGAGGAAGACCGGAAACAGATGTTAACGGAGCCAATCTTCCTCACCAAAATGCATACCTTAAAAAACTGTAACAGACTTGAAGAATACAATAACTGAAATGAAAATATACTAGACAGGTTCTACAGCAGCCTAGATTAGGAAGAAACAAGGATCCGTGAACTTGAAGACAAAGCAGTGGAAACAACCCAATCAGAGCAGTAAAAAAAAAAAAAATAAAAAAAATAAAAAATAAAAAAGAGAGAAATTAGGTTAAGGGACTTATGGGACAACATTAACTGGACCAATATTTGCATTACAGATAAAAAAAAGAATCTGAACATACCACTACAAAAAATTGTTACTTTGCAAAGGAAGAGAGCAAGAGAAAAAGAAAGGAAAAGAGGAACTAGAAAACAGCCAGAGAAAAATTAACGAAATGGCCTAAGGCCATACCTATCAATAATTACTTTAAATGTAAATGGATGAAATTCTTCAATCAAAAGACATAGAGTGCATAAAAACAAGACCAATCTGTATACAAGATATATACTTCTGATGTAAGTACCCACACAAATACGGAAGGTGAAGGGATGGAAAAAGATATTCCCAGTAATTGAAAAACAAAATAAAGCTGAGGCAGCTAAGTTTATATCAGACAAAATAGACTTTAAACAAATTCTGTAATAAGAGACAAAGAAGGACAGTACATAATGATCGAAGGTTCAATCCAACAAGAGGATATAACATTTGTAAATATTTATGCATTCAACATAGAGGCACCTAAATATATAGAGCAAATATTATCAGACCTAAAGGAAGAAATGGACAGTAATACGATAAAAGTAGGACACTTTAATACCCCATGTTCACCAATGGATAGATAATTCAGACAGAATATCAACAAGGAAACATCTACCTTAATGACACATTACATCAATGGACTTAAGGTGCATATAGAGAACATTCTATTCAAAAGCAATGGAACACATTTTTTCCCAAGTGTATATGGAACATCTTCCAGGATAGATTATGTTAGGCAACAAAACAAGTATTAAGAAATTTAAGAAGATGAAATCATACCAATGATCTTTTCTGGCCAAAGCAGTATGAAATGAGAATTTTATTACAAGTAGAAAACGTGAAAATTCACAAATTTGTGGAGATTAAACAACTTGCTTGGACAACCAAGGACCGAAAGAGGAAATCAAAAGAGAAACTGAAAAATTACTTGAGACAAATAAAAAGGGAAAAACAACATACCAAAGCTTATGAGATGCAGCAAAAGCTGTTCTAGGAGGGAAGTTCATGGCAATAAATGCCTATATCAAGAAACAAGAAAAATCTCAAATAAACAACATAATTTTACACCTCAAATAATGAAAAAAAAGAATAGCAAATGAAGCTCAAAGTTGTAGAAGAAAGGAAATAACAAAAACATAAAGGAAATAACAAAGAGTAAAGTGGAAATAAATGAACTAGAGACTAAAAAGAGAATACAAAGATTGATGGATCTAAGATCTGTGTTTTTTTAAATACAAACAAAAATTTCAGGCTTTATCTAGACTCAGCAAGATAAAAAGACAGAGGGCTCAAATATATAAAATCAGAAATGAAAAAGGAGACATTACGACTGATAGCACAGAAATACACAGGATCATAAGAGACTACCATGAACAATTATAGGCCAACAAATTGGACAACCTAGAAGAAATGTATAAATTCCTAGAAACATACAACCTACCAAGACTGAATCTTGAAGAAATAGGCAATCTGAACAGACTGTTTACTAGTAAGGGGAGTCAATCAGCAATCAAAAACTTCCCAACAAAGAAAAGACAGGATGGCTTCACTGATAATTTCTAAGAGATGTTCAAAAAAGAATTAATGGCAATCCTTGAATTCTTCTGTAAAATAGAAGAGGAAGGAACACTTCCAAAATCTGTTTACAAGGTTAGCATTATCCTGATAACAAAAAGAGACAAGTATGTCACAAGAAAAGAAAATTACAAAGTAGTGTCCCCAGCGAACATAAATGCAAAAATGCTCAACAAAATATTAGCAAACCCAATTCAACAACACGTTAAAGACATCAAACACCATAGTCAAGTGAGTTTATTCCAGGGCTACAAGAATTATTCAATATCTGAAAATCTATCAATGTGATATACCACATTAACACAACAACATATAAAAATCATGTTATCATCTCAATAGATGCACAAAAATCATATAAGTTCAATATCAATTTATGATAAAAACTCTCAACAAAATAGGAATAGATAGACTGCATCTCAATATAATAAAGACCATATATGGCAAGCACATAAATAACATGATACTTAAAGGTAAAAAGATAAAATCTTTTCCTATAAGATCAGGAACAGAGTAGGATGCCCACCCTCACCACTTTTATTTAACATAGACTTGGAAGTCCTAGCCAGAGCAAATAGACAAGAAAAAGAAAGAAAAGGCATCCAAATAAGAAAGGAAGAAGTAAAACTGCCATTATTTGCAGATGATATGATATTATATATAGAAATCCTTAAAGACTCAATCAAAAAAAATATTAGAAATAATCAAAGAATTCAATAAAGTTACAGATACAAAATAAATATACAAAAATATATTGTGTTTCTATGCACTAATAATGAACTATCAGAAAGAGAAATTAAGAAATTAAACCTAACTACAATTGCAACAAAAAGAATAGAATACCTAGCAATAAATTTAACCAAGGAGATGAAAGACCAGTACTTTGAAAACTATAAGACGTTAATGAAAGCAATTGAAGAAGACACAAATAAAAGATATTCTGAGCTCACAGATTGTAAGAATTAATATTGTTAAAATGTCCATACTACTCAAAGCAATATATCTATTTAATGGATTCTGTATCAATATTCCAAAGGCACTTTATACAGAAATATAACAAACAATCCTAAAATTTGTGTGGATTCATAAAAGTTCCCCAATAACTACAGCAATCTTTGGGAAGAATAACCATATTGGAGGCATTGAGGTTCCTGATTTCAAACCATATTACAAAGTTGTAGTAATCATAACAGCATGATATTGGCATAAAAACAGACACATAGATGAATGGAACAGAACACAGAGCCCAGAAATAAACCCACACATATATGGTCAATTAATTTAGGACAAGGGAACCAGAATAGACAAGGGAAAGGACTGCCTTTGTTGGACTAGACAGCCCATGCTAAGGAATGAAACTGGACCACTATCTAATATCACAAATGAAAGCTAACTAAAAATGGCTTAAAAACTTGAACATAAGACCTGAAACCATAAAAATTTTAGAAGAACACATAGGCAGTAAACTCCTTGACAGCGATCTTAGTGATATTTTTTTTGGATTTAACACCAAAAGCATAGGCAACCTACCAAATGGAAGAAAATAATTGCAAATCATATATCTCATAAGGGTACATATTACATATCCAAAATACATAAAGAACTCATACAACTGAATAGCAAACAAAACAAAACAAAACAAAACCGAAAAACAATCAGATTAAAAAATGGGCAATAGACCTTAGCAGACATTTTTCCAAAGAAGACATACAGCTAGTCAACAGGTACATAGAAAGGTGCTCAATATTACTAATCACCAGGAAAATGCAAATAAAAACCCAATGAGATATCACCCCACACCTGTTAGAATGGCTATTATCAAAAAGACAAGAAATAACAAGTGTTGGTGAAGACGTGGAGAAAAAGGAACAATTACGTACTCTTTGAAAAAGAAACAATTATAGTTTCCATTTATTTATTTACTTATTTATTTATTTATATTAAAGTAATATTGGTTTAGAACATGATAAAGCTTTCAGAAGTACATCATTGAATTTTGATTTTTGTGCAGACTATATCATGGTCACCATCCAAACTAATTACCATCCATCTCCATACACAGGTCCAGGCACAACTTTCACCCTTCCCCTCTGGTAACCACCAATCTAATCCCTGTATATATATATTTGTTTGTTGTTTTGGTTGTTGTTGGGCTCTTCTACTTATGAGTGAGATCATACGGTATTTGACTTTCTCCATCTGATTTATTTCACTCAGCATAATATCTCAGGGTCCATCCATGTTGTAGCAACTGGAAAGATTTCATGATTTTTATAGCTGAGTAGTATTCCATGTGTATATATACCACCTCTTCTTTATCCATTCATCCCTTCATGAACATTTAGGTTATTTCCAAGTCTTGGCTATTGTAAATAATGCTACAATGAACATAGGGGTCCATATGTTTTCATTTTCTTTGTATAAATACCCAGCAGTGGAATACATGGATTATATGGTAGTTATATTCTTAATTTCTTGGGGAATCTTCATACTGATTTCCATAGTGGATGTGCAAATTTACGCTCCTACAAGTAGTGTATGAGGATTCCCTTTTCTCCACATCCTCTCCATCATTTATTTCTTGTCCTGTTAATTATAGCCATACCGATGCACATGAGGTGATATCTCATTGTAGTTTTGATTTGCATTTCCCTAATAATTAAGGATTTTGAACATTTTTTCATGCACCTGTGGGCAATCTGCCTATCTTCTTTGGAAAAGCATGTCTTCAGATCTTTTGCCCATTTTTTAATTGGGTTGTTTGTTTCTTTGTGGTTGAGATTTATCAGTTCTTTATGTATTTTGGATATTAACCCCTTGTCAGACAAGTGGTCTGCAAATATCTTCTCCTGATTGTTAGATTGTGTTTTCCTTTTTGTTGATGGTTTCCTTTGTCAGACAGAAGCTTTTTAGTTTGATGTAGCCCAAATTGTTTATTTTTTCATTTGTTTCCCTTGCCTGGTGAGACACAGTATTTGAAAACATGAAGCTGAGATCTATGTCAAAGAGCATACTATGTCTTCTAGAAGTTTCACGGTTTCATGTCTTACATTCAAGTCTTTAATCCATTTTGAATTAATTTTTATGTATACTGTACAATAATTGTTTACATTCAATCTTTTGCATGTGACTGTCCAGTTTCCCCAACATCATTCATTGAAGAAACTTTCCTTTCTCTTCATTTTATGTTCTCTCATTATATGTTCTTGGCTCCCTGTTGAAAATTAGCTGTATATAGATGTGTGGGTTTATTTCTGAGCCCTTCATTGTGTTCTATTGAACTGTGTGTCCATTTTTCTGCCAGTACTATGCTGTTTTGATTACTATAGCCCTGCAGCATATTTTGAAGTTAGGGAGTGTGATACCTCCAGTTTTGTTCTTTTTCTCAGGATTCTTTTGGCTATTTGAGGTATTTTGATGTTCCATATAAATTTTAGGATTTTCTGTTCTATTTCCTGGAAAATGTCATTGGAACTTTGACAGGGATGGCATTAAAACTGTAGGTAACTTTAGGAAGTATGAATATTTTAACTATGCTATTTCTTTACTTTTATCTCTATTGATTCTCCAAGTGTTTAATATTGTCACATAGCTATGATTTATTTTTCTTGATCAGTTATGGATTGGAAATGAGGATGTGACTGATATTGTTAGTTCTCCAGAAAGTTTCATGCCAACTCATTTAAAAGTTCAAGATTTCAGGACATTTTGCAGACGTAGACTATGTGGACTTTCTAAAGTGCTTTCCATAGAGGAATAGCATAAAATCAGAAGTAACTCTTTTTTTGAGGAAGATTATGCCTGAGCTAACATCTGCTGCCAATCCTTCTTTTTTTGCTGAGGAAGACTGGCCCTGAACTAACACCCATGCCCAACTTCTTCTACTTTATATGCGGCACACCTCCACAGCATGCTTGATAAGCGGTGTGTAGGTGCACACCCAAGATCCAAACTGGCAAACCCTGGGCTGCTGAAGCGAAATGCGTGAATTTAACCACTATGCCACTGGGCCGGTCCCAAAATCAGGAGAAGTAATTTTTTGTTATGTGCTGTATCTTGAATTGTTTCCACAAAAAATGTGTTGAACTGCTCACTCTCGATATGTGTGAAAGTGATCTTGTTTGGAAGCTGGGTCTTTACTGATAAAATCAAGTTAAGACGAGGTCAGTAAGGTGGGTCCTAAGCCAAGATGATTGATATCCTTATTAAAAAAGAGAGAAATTTAGACACAGAGACACACAGGGAGAACAACATGTCAAGACAGAGGCAGAGATTAGAATAATACATCTACAAGCCAAGGATAGCTTGTCATCATCAGTAGTCCAGAGAAAAGTATGGAACAGATTCCTCCTCAGGGCACTCAGAGGGAACCAACAATGCTGACACCTTGACTGCAGACTTCTGGCTTCAAGAAGTGAGACAATAAAGTTGATTGTTTAAAGCTACCCAGGTTGTGGCACTTGTTATGAGAGCTTGGAAGCCTAACATACTATGTAATCTTTGAAAGATATTTTCTTCAACCTTTGCTAACTGCATTTAAATATTACAATGTATTCATAAAGCTGTAATGCTTGGAATATTTTATTTTGTGGACTGAATGAAAGAATCTGACAGATAATGCTGTAAAACCATGAGAGTTCTTACCAAGCTTAAAAGGAGAGATGATAAATTTCTTCTTTTAGGGGCCAGCCCTGTGGCCGAGTGGTTAAGTTTGCATGCACCACTTTGGTGGCCCAGTGTTTCAATGGTTCAGATCCTGGGCGTGGACATGGCACTGCTCATCAGGCCATGTTGAGGCGGCATCCCACACGGCACAACTAGAAGGACCAACAACTAAAATATACAATTATATACTGTGGGGATTTGGGGAGAAAAAGCAGAAAAAAAAAGATTGGCAACAGTTGTTACCTCAGGTGCCAATCTTTAAAAAAAGAAAAAAAACCTTTTCCTTCTAAAAATGAAAGATTTGAGGAACAATGGGAATATATGTGTTACACAAAGTATTTTCATTCTATACAGAGATTAAATTATTTCCCTTAGAAATCAAAATTAAATTTATTTTTAACTCAGAATGTTAAAAATTGTATCATTTTCTGACAATAATTGCAATAAATTCCTTTAATGAATTTACTTTGAAAAGCTTTAAATTATTGTTAGATGTGGGTCTTTTTTATTTTTTTCTTTTAAAATAGTATTTGCTCATTTGGGTCAAAATGAGATTAAGGAAAAGCCAATACTGGAGTATAAAGTTGAGGTGCTGTTATTGGCCATGAGGAGTTAATTTTGCTAGCCCCTCCTGAGGAGTGTGCATAGTGTTTCCCAGAGTAGCTTCCATGAGAAGCAGGAAGATGCAGCATTTACACAGTCTCCTGTGCCATTAGATAAGCTTACCCAAGGGCAAGAACTCTCTAGGCTGACTCATACATGGGTCAAGTGGACACCTGGACTTGGAGAAAGCTCCAGACTGAACGTGAAAGATCATGTTTCAGATATGAAGCGAACTACTCTTAATGCAAGCTGAGTCTCAGCTTGCACAGAATTAACTAATGTGTCTGCTCATGAAATCAGAGATAGTCTGAGAGAATGTGACATGGGAAAGCAGACATGTTTGGGACAATCATGAACGAATATTTGAGTGTGTATACTCTGTCCTTCTGGAGCTTATAGTCCATTGAAGTGAGAGAAATTAAAAGAATAAGCATTCAAATTATCATATAATTATAGAAGCACTACAGGCTAAGCAGAAAAAGAGGCAATTTCTCTGAGAGAGACTAGAGGGATGACATGAAAAGCAATTTATGTGGAGTTTCATAGAAGAGTTTTCTGAGGAAATAATTTTAAGGCCTAATAGCTTTTAGAGATGCATTTTTCTAAATCTGGTAAATTTTTCACTGATTATTCTGTAGTATACTGGTAATATTAAATAAGCCAATAGGTTGGTTTAACTTAGACAAATCATTTAATTCAGTTTAAAGTGGAAGAAATAGATTGACAGTAGGGTCTTCCAAGGCTCAGATTAATAGAGCTCATGATTGACTGAGACCTTGCTTAGACAAGGAGGCCCAACCGACTTGGTAAGCTCAATTGGATATATGACACGTTTTAGTGTTTCCATAGGGCAGTGCTATAGAGCTATGACTCATTCATGTACCTTCCTCCCAGCTAAAGACCTGAGAAAAATACTGTTTTGAAAACCAGGAGTCTGTAAATAACATATATAGATAAAGTAGGCTGCATAAAATGGAATCTGACCAAAGTAACTTAATCAGCCCCTTAAAAGAAGGCAACCAAAATATTTCCTCTAGCTGCAGCAATTCAAGTTATTGTATTTAACTCTTTAGTGCTCTCTCTCTTTTTACCGATTTTATTGAAGTATATTTTACATATAATAAAATTCACTGAATGCCTACATAATAAAGAATTTTCTCAATGCCACCATAGGTGAAATTATTTTCTTCTCAGGGAATAGAAAATCATGGAGCTGTAGATTGGGTTGTTTGAGTTCTAAATATCAATCTACCATCAGATTTGCTATGTTAACCCATCAGATATCAAATATAGTTATTATTTTTCAAACCCCCTATGCTGCATGCTTAAAAAAAACCGCTTGCTCAGACACTCCTTAGCTGCTGACAGGGTTTAATGACTTAAGAAAGCAGTTATTCACAAGTTATTATACCTGTCCTGGGGCTTGAAAAAGAAGGAACTCAGGGCATTTAAACTTTCATATAGAAATAAGTTGATACGTCACCAATTACTTTGCAGATCTTTGAAGGATTCTCCAAACATAAACTTAATTGATATAAGCAACAGCAGCAAAAGTATATATAGCTAACTGGAGAGATTAATGGATGAAAACAGTATGAGATACATATGCTTTTCCTATAAATATTTACCAGGAATAATTAACAAGAAAATTATCAAGGACGTAGTAGGTGGCAGGAACTGTACTACATCATGGAGATATGAGAGTGTCTGTATAGGGGGCTACCTTCATGGAGCTTACAGTCCAGTGCAGATTTGGATAATCAGCAGGCAGGTACAACTACAATAATAAATGACAAAGCAGGGTGTCTGTTGGATTGAGCACTATCACAATACATGGATGATCCTTACCTCAGATTTTAAGTTCTAATTATATTTCTGAAGCAAGAGATAGAAGAAATAAGCCAGATAAATAAAATACAGGGAGGGATAACAGAGAGAAAAGACTGTTCCAGGCTAGAGCTTTGCAAAAACTCGAGATTAGAGCCATCATATTGCTATGATTTATGTTGCTTCTTAATTGGATAGAAGAAAGAAGGTAGATAATCACTGTTGGAAGATGATATTTTCATTAAGGTAGAGGATTGTGTTTTTATCAATGGTGTGGAAGAAAAGGGGGGGAAGTGATTGTCATGGCATTACTCAGTCCTTGTATCCAGTCATCGATAGTATTTCTTCTAATTTATGTCTCAATGATATTAATAAGAAAAAATTCAGAGAGAATGAGCATTAAAAATGTCATGGAGATAAGAAATAATGTCAATAGAATCTCAGCACATTAGGAAAAATGTTGACAGATGGACTAAAATGAAACATATCAATTGATACAATGTAATAGTCGATAATTTAGATATAATAAATTATTCTAATTTTTTTCTCATCACTAGAATATTCTTCTCTCTAGAATTTTCTTCAGGGTAACATTGGCACCTTTATTCCTCAAGCTATATATCAGGGTGTTCAGCATTTGCACAACAATAGTATAGAACACAGAGGACACTTTTCCTTGGTCCATGAAGCTGACTGATGATGGCTGCAGGTATGCTAATGCAGCAGATCCAAAAATCCCACAACTGCCAAGATGTGGGAGCTGCAAGTGTTGAAGGCTTTGGACCTGCCCTCAGTGGAGTGAATGTGAAAGACGGTGGCGACGTTGAAGAAGTAGGAGCTAAGAATAGTGAGGCTGGCGGCAAAGATGTTAAATGCACAAACACATAGAATCAGTAATTTGTTGACATAAGTACTAGAGCAGGAGAGCTTTAGAAGGGGAAGAAGATCACAGAAATAATGGCTGATCACATCAAATTTACAGAAATGAACTCTAAGTACAGGCTGTATGAGAACATGTGCAAACCATGCCTATAATATACACTCCCCAAATCAGGGAGAAACAGGCCTAACAGGACATGATGACATTGAAAATCAAGGGGCTATGGATGGCAACTTATTGGTCATATGCCATTGCAGCTGCCATGTAACAGTCTGAGACAGGAAAAATGAGGAAGAAATAGAGCTGAGTCATGCATTCAGGGTAAGAGATGATGTTCTACTCTGTCACAAAGTTCACCAGCATTTTGGGGGTAATGACAGAGGACTGGCAGAGATCAATGAAGGACAAGCTGCTGAGGAAATACTACATGGGAGTGTGCAGGTGAGAACTGAGTCATATCAGTGTGATCATGCCTAGGTTCCCACCACTGTGACCACATAGATTCCTAGGAAGAGGAAGAAAAGGAGCAGCTGGAGTTCTGGCTGCTCTCTTAGCCCAGCGAGGATGAACTCAGTCACTGTGGAATGACTCCTGCTGTCATTTCCCTCAGTTTCTGAAGGAGAAAGAGGAAGGCTCAGTTTTTGGAGGCATTTCCTTGTTGTTATCCATTTCATAAAAGGTACCCCATATAGAAAATTGTTTAGGTATTCTGTTGGTTAAGGTATAATAATTTTAACTCTGGAGAAATTTACCAAAATAATATTCATCTTAATTAAATATTTCTACACCTTAATATCAATGTTAAGCTGTTTCATATGAAAGTATTTCAGCCATATTGATGATCACTTTACAGTTTTTGAGTGGCTATTCCTTGTTGAGAACATTTCAAATGTCTTTAAGCCTATTTTTTCTAAAGTGAGATTCACAGACTTAAAAATGTAGAGGAGCCATTCAAAATGAGAGAAGCTGGCTGAGTAGCAACCTAGAGAAGGTAAACCCTGTTTAAATGCAGTATTCTTTATTAACCAGCAGCTAATTTCTGCCAGGGGTACAAATAGGCCCATTATCGCCAAGTCTTTGGAATTATTTTTATAAAAATCATAAAATTGGGGTTTCTACATAAAATCTTAAGAATTTTTATTATTATTATTGAAATAAAACTGCACAAACTACATTGAGTTGACCCACTGTTAGCCAGTTTGAGCCCCTGGACCAAATAATCTGCCTTTTCTTGAAGGAGTGCTAAGTGAGTAGGCCTTTAAATCCAGTGCCTATGTTCATATGCTGACCATCATTTATTAGTTGATAAGCTTGGACCAGTAAAATAACATTGATACCTGATTAACACAGGTTAGCACTCTGAAAATAATAATAATAATAATAATAATAATAATAATAATTGCTGTTGTTTTTGTTACTTACAACTCACAACATACTATCATTTAGAAAATAAGGGTTAATTACACACTTCAAAATACAGAAACACTAATTATAATGTTTAAATCTTTCATCTCTTTTATCTTTCATTGATTAAGAAGGTATGAGAAACAGTTATAAAATTAGGGGATATAGAATCAAAAATGCTGTCCCCTTTTCTGTTAAGCAGTTAATGGATTATTTTATCATTACATGCATCAAAGTAAAATTATAAATGAAATCCACTTTAACAATATAAAATGAAGAAACAAAAATCTAAATATGCTACCTCACAGTTAAACAAAAATAAACTTGAAACTTAAATCTAAGCATAAAAGCTAAACTATTAAATTTCTGGAGAAAACACTAAAGAAAGTCTTCAACACATGGGAATGATTAAGATTTCTTAGACAGAACATGCACACAAACTATACAATATTATAAATTCTGCTTTATCAATTTAAAAACTGTTCTTCAAAAGGAAGCCTTAGAAAATTAAAAGCAAGCCACAGACTGCGGACTTTTATTCGAAATATATAAATAATATTGACAACTCAATAATATGAAGACAATCTACCAAATTAAAAAATAAGAAAACTATTTGAATGGTATATTGCAGAATAAGATAAAAGAATACTTAAGAAGCACATGAAAAAGTGATGAAATCCTCATTCATCAGGGATATCAAAATGAAACTAAAACCATAGTGGCAAACCATTGCACACCTACACTAAAATGGAAAAATAAACAAACAAAAACTTACAGTACCAAGGTTTTGAGAGGATATGTATCAACTAGAGCTCTCAAGCATAGCTGGTGAGGAAGAGTGTAAAATCGTTCAATAACTTTGGAAAACTGTTTGGCAATTTTTTTTGCAAGTCAAGCATACCCTTATAATATAATTTAACATTTCTACTCCTCAGTATTTACCCAAGAGAGCTGTAGGCATATATCTACACATATATGACTTGTACAAAAATGAGCATGGAACCTTTGTTACTAACAACCAAAAACTAGAAATAGCCAAAATATTCAACCAGTGAATAGATAAATAAGTTGTGGTAAATGCATAGAGTGGAATTTCACGCATCATTAAAAAGTAATAAATCACAGATACATGCAGCAACATAGAATAATCTTGAAAACATCACACTGAGTAAAAGAAACCAGGCATAAGAGAGGAGGATACATTCTGCAATTCCATTTATATAAAGTTCTAGAAAAGCAGAACAAATCTATAGTGATGCAGATGAGGTCAGTGGCTGACAGGAGTGGGACATGGGGGAATTACTGGGAAAGGACATGAGAGAAACTTTAGGATGATAAAAGACGTCATTTCATTATTGAGGTGTTGATTTCACCAGTGTACAGTATACGAATTTGTCAAAACTCATTGAGGTGAACTTTATTCTTAGAATGTGTATGTACATGCTTGATTTAACAACCTTGATAAAAGTATTTCCAGGAATAATCTTGATAAAATAATTAATAAAATATATCATAAAATAAATTAATAATATTAATTTTAAAACAGAAAAGTAAAGACTAAGCAAGGTTAAAGAAGATTTGAATAAGATTCATAAACTGGAATCTCATAGCATGCAGGAACTAAATAACACACATTCTTTATAAAGGCACATAAAAGCTTTACAGACTATTTATGTGCTGGTTCATACACAAGCTAAAATACCTTTCAAGATGTTTTCATTGGTCTTCACATTTAAAAAAATAGCACCACCAATCTTACAGGTTTTCTCCTGAAATATAAAAAAAGAGGTGACATCCAATAGTAGAAATACAGTAAAATACCTCTTAGAAAGCTCAGAATAGATAATAAGTTCTCAACTTTCTATTATATGTGGAATTACTTTAGTTAAATCAGTACCAACACCTTCTCCCTTATTCCAATATTTGATAGTAAATTCTATTTCCTTTTTTTGATGCTTCCATCACTTCAGAAACATTCTAAAAACATTTTATTCATTATCTTTTGATCATACAGATATACGTGATCCTCAGCTGGTGACCACATGTTCTATAGAAATGCCTTTACCCAATTTTCTTTTCACCCTGCCATCTTAAAACCTTTGCTGTTGGAAAGCTTTGTCACTGGAAAGTCAGTTTTGGTAGATCCTCAACCTCTCCGCTCTATCTTGCCTTAACAGAAATCAGATCTACTTTTTAGGAAGCTGAAGTCTCCTAAGTGGACAGTTCATGTTTCCCAAAGACCATGACTAATAGAACCTATAGAAGGAGTTAACATTTTCTTCATTATCTTTGGAAGTATTAAAAACACTACTCTAGTGAAAAACTCCTCCTCTACTTCCTCTACTGATACTAACTTAGTAAAATTACAATACCTTATCATTTTTTTCATGTTTATCATTTTTACCATCTGCCTACCTCCAGTCTTTTCAGAGAATGAAGTTCTGTATCTAAATCGTAGTTTTTGCTCACAACTCAGCACTCACTGGGCCAGGATTGCAGTACACCAGATTCCTTTCATCATGTTTTTTTCTTGTTCTACAGCCACGTTCTTTAGTTGCTATGCTCTGTCTAATACCTGGAGCATTTACCAATAGCTCAAGATTCATTGTCCTTAAGACAATCTATATATCTTCTTAGATTTCAACATTTGATAATTTTGAGATTTACATAAAACAAGACACAATCTACTTTCCCTTTTCCTACTATGAATCCTTTCCCCTTAGAGACTACTCAAACTTGGAGGATCTGTCTCACTTCGGGCTCTAACTAATCTCTGGCTTTTCTTGCCTCCAAGTGAGCCTTGGTTATAACATCAACACTCAGATAATCAATACCTTAAGAAAAAATAGAACTGCTGATGTGATCATTTGCCTGTATATGATGATCTTCTAAGCTCAACTAGAAGATCTATCCTGGAAAGCATTATTCTCAAGAGCTGGCAATATTGGAATCTAGAAAATCAAGGTAGATATTGTAGTGTGTTTTTCTTCAGCCTCTATACCTCTTTCTCTTTTTATCTGTGTGCATTTAAACTCCACATAGAGGATTAGAAAATGCTTTCCTCTCTAGAATCCATCCTGTTTCAATCAGAAAAATTTTACATCAAGGTCAATATTTTAGCTGTTCAATATAAATGAGATGGACACAATTCACCGTCATTTCATACAGGCAAGTGGTACAGGCTCTCATAATATGCTTGTGGGTAAGATAGAGCTCTGTGGGATGGTTGCTTTACAGTCAGGTGTAAAAGAACATAGTGGAACACAAAGAGTGTTTATTAATTCAGGGATTTCCTACTATGGTTGATCATCAGAGCCACCTACGGAGATTACAGTATCTACAAAAATGATGAATATAAAAATGTAAACATGATTATTAAAAAAAAAAGTTTCTGGATTTTCTTCCCTACACTCTTAGTCTTTGCTTGGGAGACAATTTAATCTCTGTAAAATAGCTCTGATAAACAGTTTCTGGTTCTACTTCTTCTGAAATTTACCACCACAGATCTAAATAATTTGCACATTTTGCTATTTCCTGAATTATCAATTTTGAACATTATTTCAACTTTGTATAATATTACACATACAGTTACCTCAGTTAAATCATTACACCACCTTCCTTTTCACTCTAATACTATCTACTTGTATTTTTAAAGATCACTTTCTTAGTTGCTTCTGTATCTTTCAAAGTATTCTCAAAACTTTATTTCATCAACTTCCTAAATTAACTCTACTTATCTGGAGAAATTTTTACTAAAGATTTTCTATCCTAACACAAGAATTAGTGAATCAGAATCTTTCAGGGTTTTAAAAGTCTGAATCTTTAAAAAAATCAAAATAATTTAAAACACAAAAGCCAAGAAAACTACCGTTGTAATTCCGATGATTAGCCAGGTTTGGGAAATATTGTATTAAGAGACAAAAAATCAGAGGCTGGCCCAGTGGCATAGTGCTTAAGTTTGTGCTCTTCATTTTGGCAGCTCCGGGGGTTCGTGGGTTTGGATCCAGGCATGGACCTACACACCAGTCATTAAACCATGCTGTGATGACATCTCACATACAAAATAAGGGACGATTGGCACAAACGTTAGCTCAGGAACAATCTTCTGCAGGCAAAAAGAGGAAGATTGGCAACAGATGCTAACTGTTGGACCAATTTTTCTCAAAAAAAAAAAAAAAGAAAAAAGACAGACACGAAGTCAGTGTAGTGGCATTCATCAGGTGGAGAACTTGAGAAATTCTATCTTTTCATTTCTTTTTTCTTCTCTTTTATCTTCTTTTCATTTATCTTCCTCCTTTCCATGCTTCTTTCCTTTCCTCCTCCCTTCCTCTCTCTCTCCTCTATTATTTTGCAAAAATTATTGAGACAGCAACATACCAAACAATGAGTTCTAGGCTAGAATATAAAAGCCACAAAAACACAGTTACCATTCTCATGAATTTCGAGACTTAATATAAGGAGGGCTAATATTCATCATGTTGAAGCATCATACGAAAATATAATTGAAATGAACTCAAAGAGGCATAAAAATTTGAGCAGGCCCCCTAATGGGTTCAGAGCCATGGAACTGAAAGTCTTTGAATTTGTATTTATTTCAAAATGTGTTCTTTATTATTTATTTTCTCTAACCAAATCTCCGTAGGATCTACCTCTGAAATTCTCAATAATATATTTGACTAAGAAACAAGTGATTATCCTCAATTCTATAAAGATTAAAAATGGGCAAATGTTTTCTTATTATTATGTATAATCTAGATGATTAAGAATCGGGTGTATACAGCAATGACAATTAAGTGGACGTAGTCACTGAAGTAGGATTGTAAATAATTTTATCAAAGAATAAGATAAGATCACTGAACATCAAAAATATCAAAGACATTTCTTTCTGGCTTTTACCTTATTTGAATTCTAGAGGATAGGAGAGAATACAACCAGAAAATATCAGCTGGGATTCATACTTTCTCTGTGAAATTTTATTTTTCTTAGCTAAGCTTGCAAATGGAGATTGGCAATCCCCTATTATATGATGCACACTCTGTGGTCAACAAAACCTCACAAGTTATTATAACCTAGACCCTAATGGATGGAAACTACTGGAAAAATGAATAATGACACTGAAAACACTTAAAGTAAACAAATTGAAATTTAAGAGGGCAAAGTTTACATGTTTTTAATCTTGCATTAAAAAAATCAATTATTTGCACGCTGTATATAGCTTTGGGGTGTCATTCATGTAAAAAAATAAGGTATCAATTCTTATTAACTCAATAAAACCCATAAAGTAAGTGACTGGTTAATTAAGCAATTGGTTTCAGATTGCATTTATAGAAATACAGTGTCAGAATATGATCAGAATAATCCTCATAAGATTGATAATATAACTTCTCAACTCGAGTTCCATGGAACTAGAACGCCATGAATGAATCATAAGGGTGCTGAGGTTTTGGTCTTCTTAGCCTTTGAGGGAGTGGAGTTGAGCCTGTGGCATCTATAGACTCCTAGCTAGTCATCACTGACCACAGGCAGTCTGCTCCACTAACCCTGCTACATCACGCAAATGTTACCATTTTCTACGTGTGCCATGAGGTTTGGAAGCACTGTGCTACTCTTAAATTACATCTGCAGTTTTGTGTTTAGTTATGGATAGTCTTTATAAAGAAATATATTGACATGATGGAAGGCAAGTAAAAACTTTGAATAACTTGGAAAATATTTGAAGATAATGAGATAATTAGCAAGAATCATTGTATATCTGAAGGGAATGTAAAGGGAGAAAGACGTATTTTACATATCGTGTTTGAAAGATCTTAGAATGTACCTTTACTAGACACAAGCAAAAACATTCTAAAAATTTGAGTTTTTAGAAATGGAATGAGCTTCTGATTTCTAATCATTGAGTACACTCAACCATTAATCAGATGATGATCCAATTTCAGGGACACCAGAGACAGGATTTTCTTCATTGCTTTTAAGGTAAATTCTGAATATCTTTATTCACACTACCTCTTGTCACACTCCAGACTTAGTTCACGTTTGGTTCCTTTCAGTTTCATAAACTTTTCTTTCAAATTCAGAAATTTTTCAGTTGCTGGGATATGTCACATTCTCTCAGCTATCTGCAATTTTATTTGCTCATCTTAACTTGAAATGACAACTCTATTTGTCTCTGTTATTTGGAAAATGTTTTTTCTTTTCAAATCTCATTTAAAACTGATTTCATCATGGAAGCATTCTCCAATTCCTTGTAGTTGATTGGACCTTCTTACTACATGCTCAGAAAACTGCCTTTTCTAAACAGCACATTTTCAGACTTGAGCTACACTATAAACCAGATGATGGGCCATTTCAGACTTGTTCTCCTCTGTATTCTAAGTAAATAGCACACATCTGGCACACTACAGTAGGTTTAAAAACTAATTTCATGAATAATTAAATACTTAAATGAATGAATGAAGATATTGAGGAATATTTGTCTGAATTCCAGGGTGATTACTTCCAGATTTAATATCTTCAGATCACAAGTGTGAAGTTAACACGCTCACGAATGTACTTCTTGGGAACCTCAATGCCAAATTTTATTTGCAACTTGCACTCTTTGACACAGAAGAAAATAGTGCTAACATTTGTGCTGGGAGTCCTTGGTACCCAGCATCCTGCTACTCTTCGAAGAAGAGGGCAGGCACAACCCTGGGTCTCAGAGCCACTTGTGAAGCTGGTCTGCGTCACAGGTCAGCATCCCCAATTGTAAATTTTCAGTTTGCGTTTCTCCAGCTTCATGGTAGCAAACATCCTCACCTTTCACAGTCCCCTGAGGAGTTCTGATTGCTGTGCTATGAAGGGCTGGCTCTGACTTAGAAATTACAGACACCAAATAACATGGAGACAAATATTCTCCAAGGATTTCCATTTCTCAGGGGACAAGCTCTTGAGAAATGAAGCAATTGCAGTTGATGTCTCCCAGTTGTCTAATTTTTGCCTTCAAATGGGATTCTCTGTCAATTCTGAATATATCAATTAGTAAAAAAAGTTTGTTCACAAGATCACTTGAGGATTTTTTTAAATGCAGATTCTAATCCAGCGGGTCTGAGTGGGATTTGAGATTCTGCATTTCTTACAAGCTCCTATTGGTTTACAGTTCACACTGAATAGCAGGTTTTAGAGGATCAAGGCGCATCCTGACAAGTTATCTTACTGTTAATGGCCCTAGAAATTTTAAAATAATGAATTTAAACCACCTTTTCTTGTACAAATTATGTTTATTTTATGTATAAATAGGCACTATATTTACTTGATTCAAAAGTCAAATTTATAAATAATTCAGAATATTGATACAATGTTTGCTTTTGGGGGGCCCTTACTTATAATAATTTTTCAGATTAAAGCAGGGCCCCCCAAGTTCACAGATCAGAAAGCTTCTTTTAGATATGGAATTGCAGTGGCTGTTACTTCAGTGTGCTGAGTAAAAGAAGTGAGAAAGAGGGTTGGAGCTTGGTTAAAGAGACAAACGGGAAGGATACAAACAGGACTTTGCATAAGTGATTATACAATAATGAAAATTATTAAGATTTGTAGAAGCCACTGTTTTAATTCTGTCAGGGTATATGTACTCATTCAGGTGAGAAAAAAAACAGAGAGAGTGAGAGAAAGAGATAGAGAAGAGACAGACAAGAGGCAGATAGAGACAGAGAGACAGAGACCTTTTTTCACCCTTATAAATAACAGACGTATAAAATAATGTATGACACACATTAGTTAAAATATGCTATTATCATAAACCATACTAACATTTATGAGCACCTACATTATACAAAGCACTATGTTAAGCAATTTAGATAAATAATTCCATCTGTTAACATGCAAATGGAAATCTCATACATTACTAATAGGAATGTACAATGGCATGACCACTTTGCAAATAGTTAGGCTGCTTCTTATGAAGTTAAATATATATTTACATAAGATACAAGAAAGTCACTGCTATGTTATTTACAACCCCGAAACATGAAAACACGTGTCTACACAAAAACTTGTACATGAATGTGTATGACAGTTTTATTCAGAACAGTAAAAAACTGGAAACAACTAAGATATTAATCAACAAGTAAATAGGTAAATAAATTGCATTTTATCTGTGAGATGGTGCATTTCTCAAAGATAAAAAAGAAGAGACTTCAAATATACAGCAAATCATAGATAAATGTCAAAAGCTCTATGCTAAGTGAAAGAATCCAGATGCTAGAAAGTTTGCATTATAGATCTTATTCATATAAAATTCTACAAAGAAAAACATAGTATATGTAGGGTTTGTTACTATCTGCAGTTTCAGGCATCCACTGGGAATCTTGGAACATATCCACCATAAATAAGGGGAGGGAGTTTAAATTTTAAAATTCATACAAAATCTCATTCATGTAAAATTCAAAACAAATATGTAGTGACAGAAAGCAGATTCATTGTTACCTGGGCTGGGAGTGTTTGGTGACTGACTTTAAAGAGGTATGAGCAAATTTTTGCCCTTAATATCGGCAGGATGATATACATTCTTAAATAGTCATCATCCTCTTAGTAATGTACTACTTCACATAAAATACAGGAATATGAAGACATTATAGCTCACTGCCCCCTGACACACATGAACTTTATGGTATAGTTGTTATATGCATATGAGAACTGAAATCTTGATAAGTAAGCTTTTTATTTTTAGTAGCTTCTTGGTAGATTCCAAAGGATTTTCCATACAAATGATCACATCATCTGCAAATAAAGACCATTATTTCTTCATTTCTAATGCGGATGCCTTTTATTTCTTTTTCTTGACTTTTTGCTTTGGCCAAATCTTCAACACAATATTGAACAGAAGTGGTGAGAGCAAATATCTTTGTTTTGTTCTTGATATTAGGTGGAAAATGCATTAGTCAAGAGATAGGAAGCACACAATGATTTGAACAGGGAAAGTTTAACGTAAGTATTTTTAATAGGGGATTAGTGTAACAGAAATTTAACACTTGAGAGCTTAATAGATTTCTAAAGAATGCAGGAGTAGTAGATATGGGGAGCAATACTCTATCTAGCGTGATATAGAACACTCAAGGGAGAGTCCTCCCACTATCTAGGCTGAGTCTAGTGCAGTTTCATGTCTGTCTTGGACTGGGGTGACTCCAGACTGTGCATGAGGTGAAGACTGAACACCTAGCTTGCTATATGGTCTGCCAGGTGGGACTCCCAGGGTACATGCATGTGCCCCAAGCTGAGGAGAATGTGTGGGGAACAGTGATCTGGATTGGGTTGCAGGTTTTTTCTGAGACTCCTGGCATTGCTTCAGTTAAGGGCTGAAGAAAGTGAGTAGCCGCCAAATGCTGGAGGAAAGTTCCACACTGCAGGAACTGTGCACTGGAGAAACCATGAGAAGCCAAGCAATGAAAAAAGAAATCTGTAGATTCTTGGCAAAAGAACCAAGCAAAAAAGGAACCCTCATACACTGTTGGTGGGAATGCAAACTGGTACAACCACTATGGAAAACAGTATGGAGATTTCTCAAAAAGTTAAAAATAGAAATACCCTATGACCCAGCCATCCCATTACTGGGTATCTATCCTAAGAACCTGATATCAGAAATCTCAAGAGTCCGTTGCACCCCTACGTTCATCGCAGCATTATTTACAATAGCCAAGACGTGGAACCAGCCTACATGCCCAGAAACTGATGATTGGATAAAGAAGATGTGGTATATATACACAATGGAATACTACTCAGCCATAAAAAAAGACAAAATTGGCCCATTCACAACAACGTGGATGGACCTCGAGGGTATTATGTTAAGCGAAATAAGCCAGTCAGACAAAGACGAACTCTATATGACTCCACTCATAGGTGGAATTTAGTATATTGATATGGAGATCTGATTGGTGGTTACCAGGGAAAAGGGGGGGTGGGGGGAGGGCACAGAGGGGGAAGTGGTGTACCCACAACATGACTAACAAAAATGTACAACTGAAATCTCACAAGGTTGTAATCTATCATAACATTAATTAAAAAAAAAAAAAAAATCCCGTAAAAACATCACGGTAAAACAAAAGGAAGAAGAAAGGAAATGATAACAAGAAAAGCAGATATTAGTGATGCATAAGACGGAAAGGCCAGCAATTATTAAAGTAGAACTAATATATAAACCAAAATCCTCATTTTTTGGAAAAAATTAAAAAACAATTATACAACCATTGGTTAATGTAATCAAGACAAAAGAGGGAGGGGGAAGGAAGCAAAAATACACAAATGAGAAATGAGCAAGGGACTGGACCTCGGAAGCAGGCCTGGCTATAGAATTTGTGGGGCCCACTGCAAAATGAAAATGCAGGAATCCTTGTTCAAAAAGCAGGAAAAAAGTGCCCCCAAAGGTACAAAAATATAAATTTTTTTCCCTTCTGGGGTCTTCTTGGTGCCTTTTCTTTTCTATTTAATGTCATTCTAATTAAAGGAAATTTACATTATTAGCATGAATTTTACTTTTCATCTTTATATTGGGCAATGCCAGCTTTCAACGCAATACAACAGCAGGTACCCCATCTGTAGAATGACCAAAATTAAAGTTGTGTTTGGTAAAAAAAAAAAAAAAAAAAAAACTAGGAGGCAAAACCCTGCTTTCTCCTCAAGTGCTCATTATTGGCAAGACTTAATACCTTCCCAGAAGACAAAGAAGAAGTATTTTACAACATTCTCCTTCATTATCACAGAGCCAGCAAAAAGGACAAAGTTGGAACTGAGAGATAATAAATCCAAAACTGACCCAGAAACTATTCAGTGTTTCACCATTAAGTATGATGCTAGCCATAGATCTTAGTAGATGTTTTTTATAGGTTGAGGAAGTATTCATCTATTCCTGTTTTCCTGAGAATTTTTATCAGGAATGAGTATTGGGTTTTATAAAATGCTTTCCCTGTGTATATTCAGATGAATAGATGGATTTTTCTTTTTTGCCTGTTTATATGGTGAATTACATTGACTGAGTTTTTTGAATGTTAAACCAATATTGCATTTCTAGTATAAATCCCAGTTTATAATTATGTACAGTAGCCCCCCCTTATTTGTGGGGGATGTGTTCCAAGACCCCCAGTAGATGACTGAAACTGCAGATAGTACAAAACCTTACACGTACTATGTTTTTCTCTGTATAGTACAGCATGAATACACTAGACAAAGGGTTGACTCATATCACAAGTGGGAGACAGAGGAATGGCATGAGATTTCATCACGCTATTAAGAATGATAAAAGCAATGTAAAACTTATGAATTGTATATTTCTGGAATTTTCTCTATAATATTTTCAGACCACAGTTGACCATGGGTAACTAAAACTGCAGAATGTGAAACTTTGGTTAAGGGGAAACTACTGTAGTAGTTTTTTAAATATATTATTGGATCTGATTAGCTAAAATTTTGGTATGCAGTCTTACATCTATAATTCCTGAGGGATGTTTGTCTGTAGTCTTATTTTCTTCTGATATCTTTGTCTAGTTTTTGTTTCAGGGTAATACTAGCCTTGTATAATAAGTTGGAAAGTATTGTTTCCTTGTTTATATTTTGGAAAGATTTTTTTAGAATTGGTATTATTTTCTTCTTAAAAAACTCAATCTAGAAGCCATCTGGGCCTGGAGTTTTCATTCTTTTTTTGCATGATTAGTCTTGCTAAAAAGTCTTAGTCATTTTATCCGTTTCTCAAAAGACCATCTTTTGGTTTCATTAGCCCTCTTTATTTTTATTCTGTTCCATATTCCATTGATTTCTGCTGTTATCTTTATTATTTAATTTTTTCTGCCTACGCTTGTTTTAAAATGCTCTTATGTCGCCACTTGAGGTCACTCTTATGAAATCTTTCTTCTTTCTAATATAATGATTTTAGTACTATTATTTCATTCTAAATAGTGCTTTAGGTGTGCCCCATACATTTTTATACGTTTTGTTTCATGTTATTCAGCTCAAAATAATTTCTATTTTCTTATTTAATTACTTCTTTAAACCATGTTTTATTCCAAATATTTGGTTATTTTCTGGATTTATTTTTGATAAATTCTTGGATCTTTTACTTTATAGTTCCCATCATAATTTATAAATTTTTGGCCATTAATTCTTTGAATATTTTTTCTCTCTCTCCTTCTCATTTTCTTTTTGAGGATTCCAATTATACATATATTAGGCTGCTTGAAATTGTCCCTCAGATCATTGATGCTCTCCTCATATTGTTTTTCAATTGTTCTTCTCTCTGTGTTGCATTTTGCTCAGTTACCTACATTGTTATGCCTTAGAGTTTACACATTTTTATAGAGAGAGAGAGTTTACACACACACACACACATACACACATATCTATCTATCTATATATATCTATATCCGAGAGAGAGAGAGAGAGAGAAAGAGTTTGAATTTTACCAAGTTTTATGTAACATAATTGCTTTGCGGTAAATTCTTGCCTAGATTTAGTGAACTCCATCTTGAGAGTTCTACAATCATTCACCCTTTTATTTAGTAATCCAAGCTAGAAACTTGCATTTTTCCTATCTTTTTTGTATTTTTAATTCACTTCTATTCAGCTGTCTCTGAACAATTCACCATTTCAAAAATCTCTTGAGAATCTCCTTCCTTTCTAGTTCCACTATCACTAACATGCAATATCTTGCTTAGAATAATAAAATACTTGCTCACTGGTCTTGAACTTAGCCTTATTCTCTTTCTGGCTGTCTTCCACACCAACTTAAGTATGATATTACTAACGTGCAAAACTAACTTTGTCGCTTCCCTTCTTAATTTTTTTTATCAACTCCCTTAACCAAAGTTAGGAGTGGTGTCATATGGTGACCCAGATGTAATTCATAAACTTTTTTCTCTCTGCTTTTCTGTCTTTGTAGCTTGATCATTTCCTGCAAATGTGAGATGATTTTCTGGGTCTTCACAGGCTTTCCCCCTCTTCCTTAGTGGGACAATTGCCTTTCACTTAGTCTATATTTTCTACATGATCTCAAGCCTCAGTAATTCAAGGGTCTACCCATCAGGACTCTTTTTGTTTGTCTTCTCTTGGTCCATTTGTGTCTGTTGGGCAGAACAATGGACTAGGAATCATGCCTAAGACAGGAGTTGTAAATGTAGCCGTTTTCCTTCCCTTTGTAGGACTGATGAAAATTAACTCAAATAATGGATGTCTGAGATCAATGAATGAATGGATAATGGAATACAAGGGTGGTAAAGTTATGTATCTCTGCCCTATATTTGGATGCTATGGGTAAACACTGTAACTTGTTATATCACATAAAGAATGCAACACACTATCGAAAGAACATGATCTGGGTATAATGAGTATGAAGGTTTGAATCAGAAGAGATAGAAGATAATTTAGTGTTTAGAATATCATGTGAATTCATAGTTACATAATGCTAAATGTCCAGAAGCAGAAAAGCAATAATATGAGAGGAAAGACTTTTTAAAGATAATATTGACATGATCTGGAAAATATTCATAAATTATCGGGCAAAAGAGCACGATCTGCATCAAAATGATGTAACTCAGTAGGATTTTTGGCTTTCATGAACATTCGCTTCGTAAATAACTTAGAGCATTACTGTTATAAAGATAATACAAATTTATTTGGTCTGATTTTACACAAATTGTTGCTATGAAGTATAATAATTTGAATCTCTATAATGACTATAATGAGACTCTACAATTAGTCTCCAGTTTGCTCTTTATTCTTCGATCAGCAGAGGTTTGAAAGGTTTTGATTTTTTTTCATTATATCAAATGAAATAAAAGTTAAAAGAGCATTGAAGATATCTGGAGGAAAGGAACATAGTTATACGGGGAAATCGGGATGCTTACTGTGTAGAAGGGAGTTCTCATGGAGGTCTTAGACATATGCACAATTACCTGAGGCCAAAGTACACCTTGCATAAAATCGTGGGTCCTGGAGACAAACTTTCTGGGATAGTCATTTATTATGTTTCGAACCTTGGGCATTTACTCAAACTAAATAAGCTTCAATTTTTTCACCTTTAAAAGGGAAATAATACTAAGGTTTCCCTGAGAGAATACTGTAAATATTATGTAAATTTATCCATTTAAACTGTTGAGCACAGTGCCTGATACTTAATAAAATCTCAATAATGTATGTTACTATCATCATCATCATCATCATCATCGTTGTTCTAGTTTTTTTTTTTTTGTATTATTATAAAAAATAAAACTAGAGAGATAGCCCTGATGGCCTAGTAGTTAAAGTTCAGTGCTCAGTCCTTGGTGCCCTGTGTTTCGTTCCCAGTCGTGGAACCACATCATCCCACGTGTCAGTTGCCATGCTGCGGCAGTGGTTCACATAAGAAGAACTAGAAGGACTTACAACTAACGTATACAACCATGTACTGGGGCTTTGTGGTGGGGGGAAATGAAGATTGGCAGCAGATGTTAGGTCAGGGTGAATCTTTCCCAGCAAAAAAATAAATTAAAAAATAAAAATAAATAAAATTAGGGATCCTTTAACCCTCAAGCACCTTTGATTTTATTATTAGTATTTCTCCATACATAAGAACTGTAATATAACTTCAAAAAACGTGTCTGGATAGGAATTTTCAAGATAAAGTTTATCAGGAAGTGTCACTGGGTTTCTAAAAATTTGAACAATAAACTTAATACATTACATATCTCAGCAAACCAAAGGCCTTTTTTCTGACATGATCATTATATTGATTTTATTTATGAACATATTCTACCATCCAGAATTTTCTTCAGGGCAAATTTGACATCCTTATTCCTCAGACTATAAATCAGGGGGTTCAGCATGGGCACAATGATGGTATAAAACACAGAGGACACTTTCCCTTGGTCCATGGAGCTAACAGATGATGGCTGCAGGTACATGAATGCTGTAGATCCATAGAAAACTGCAACACCTGAGATGTGGGAACTGCAGGTACTGAAGGCTTTGGACCTGCCTTCTTTGGAGCGAATTTGGAGAATGCTGGAGAGGATGAAGATGTAGGAGGCAAGGATAACTGAGGCAGGAGTCAGGATGTTAAAAGCACTCAAGACTATTACTAATAATTCATTGATGTAGATGCTGGAACAAGACAGCTCCAAAAGTGGAAAGAGATCACAAAAATAATGGTTAACCACATTGGTCTTGCAGAAAAAGAGTCTCAACATAAAGCCTGTATGGATTGTAGATCCAATGATGCCCAAAATATAAACTCCCACTGTAAGCCAAAAGCAGATGTAACAAGACATGATGACATTGTAAAGCAAGGGGTTACAGATGGCAACGTAGCGGTCATATGCCATTGCAGCCAACATATGAGACTCTGCGATGATAAAAACAATGAAGAAATAGAGCTGAGTCATGCAGTCAGGGTAGGAAATGACGTTCTTCTCTGTCACAAAGTTCAACAGCATTTTGGGGGTAATGACAGAGGAATGGCAGAAGTCTATGAAGGACAAGTTGCTGAGGAAATAGTACATGGGGGTGTGCAGGTGAGAACTGAGGCTTATCAGTGTGATCATGCCAAGGTTTCCCACCACTGTGACCACATAGATTCCTAGGAAGAGGAGGAAGAGTGGTAGTTGGAGTTCAGCATGATCTGTTAGCCCAGCGAGGATGAACTCAGTTACTGTGGAATGATTTCCAGGGTCCATTATCCTCTCAGCAGGTTCTAAGTTTAAAAGAGAAAATGAGAGTATTTGAGTGTATGTGTCATGTTTGAGTGCATGCACATGGGTATCTGCATGTGAAAGAGAGAGTGTTATTATGTGGAGATCAACATTTTATCCCTTATAAGAGGAGATTCATAAGGAAGATATCTCTTGAGCCTCTTTGACTACTCTATGGCAATCAGTTACTCTAGTTGACCAGAGAAAGAATCTTTAATTTCAAGGAAATTATAATTAAAATACTTATAAGTTTTAAGAGGAAAAGACAATTTTGGGGTCAGTAAGTAAGATGGTTACCACTGCTATTTCTGAAGCCTCTTTATTCTTCCTGTATTCTGTATGCACATATTAATGTTCTACATATCAAATGAAGATAATGATTAAATTTCTTTTGACTCAGAATAAAAAAGGGTAGCAAATGCTTTTTACAATTAATAAATATAGGATTCATAAGTCTGTGAAAAACCTTTTTGATCTGAACCATTTTCCTTACTAGAATTTCAGTAACAGGAACTCTTTCAGTTCCAATAATTTATGATTTTATACTTCTAATAGTCCCTGATGTTAAGTTATATAGTCATGGATTCAAACCTTGACTAAACCCTGTACTTGCTCCAATCCTCTGAAAAATGGAAATTCTAAATTCTGTCTCATAAAAATTAAGTTAAATGATGCCTGCAAGGTGCTGACCAGTTCCTGGCTCTTGGTAAGGATTAATAAATGTCAATGTTGCTTTAATTGTAATCTATTGAGCTTCTGTCTGTTATATCTTTCTTTTTCCCAACATTGCCATTCCCATAACGGCAACAAGAGTTTTAGTGTTTTTTCCTCAGCATATTTTATTGTTGTTTCTTTCCATTAATTAAGACAATAATACAGAGATTTAGAATTTTTTTTACTTAATATTAACCTCTTAAAATCATCAATATTTTCCATGGTATCCAAATAAGTTCAAAACAATTTATTCATCATTCAAAGATTTATATCTAGCAAAAAAAAAAGTTTTCTTTTTTATGTCCTATTAAGTATCACATGATTTAGCTATTCTACAAAAGAATATTTGGTAGAATCAATTTTGACTCATCATATTCCCTTAGCTTTTCGCGTCTTCTATTTCCTCTGTCCTGTGAAATCTATTTAATAGTTAGGATCCTTTAGTTAAAGACTTTAATAGTGATAGCCATAGTTAACAAGACCATTTTCTATGCGCCCATAAATACATTTCTTATATTTACATTAAGGACTGACTTAATTCTGTATTAATCATTATGAGTTATTTACTGATTTTTATTCAATAGTAGATTGTAAATTCAATACACTGTTTGGCACAGGGCTTGGCATGTAGTGAATATATGTTTAATAAAATCATTGAAGGAAGGTTAGAGATAAGTTAACATAGACTCAATATAAGGGACCTAAGCTCTCAGACTGCCTGAAGAACAAATGTTTGCCATATCTTTTTATACTGCAGAGAACAGGGAGATAAGAAAGGAACCTGTGTTCATCAGAGAGTGTGAATATCATAATGAGGACAGGTGAAGATGGGTAAAGAGCTATGCGCATCTTTATGCACAGTGGGAGGGAGCTATAGTAGAAGACTAAGATCTTAATAGTCAAGGACTAAGATTCAGACATACTCCGTCCCAGAGAGTTCAGTGCTGTATTTTTCTTCTCCATTGCTATGGAGGGAAAAGCGACCTGATAATGCTGGTAGATAGTTCTGAGGACTAACCTTGCAGTACTCCTTCATGCTAAGAGGGTCATAGACTAAAAGTCACCTTCGTCAATTATTTTGGTTCACTGGTCTTGATCTCTGATGAAGCCAATGCTCAAGGCAATCTGGTCCTTTGCAAAGGTTGATTGATATAAGACGATGATGTTATACTCTGGGTACACATACTAAGAGTCTTATTAGAGATAAACAATTATAATGACTTCCCACTAGAATCTTATCCCACAGGTATCAACTCCTGGGAAAAAATACAATTAAAATTTCCCTTTCCCCCATTGGTTCTCAAGTATTGAATAGTGTCACATAGGTGTGATTTATTGCTCTTGCTAGATTATATATTGGAAAAAACGATATGAGAGAGAAAATTAGAGCTCTAGAGAATTTCATGCCAAGCTATTGAGAAAGGCAAAATTGCAGGGTATTTTTAAGACATACACTAAAGAGATTTTCTAAGGTTATTTCCCATAGGAAAAAAGTAGAAAATCAGGGAATGCAAACTTTATGTGTAAAATTTGAAAGTTTTTACTTCATAGACCTATACTGAGTGAATTTAGATATCATGATGTAGTCATAAGACAGTGATGCTTTTCTGTGATGGTTTTCTCTTTAGTCTTGATTTGTGACTCTTCTCTGATTTTATTGTATTGTGGTTACCATGAGGTTTCTATAAAATATCTCATAGATGAGATAGTCCATTTTCTGATAGCCACTTATCTCCAGTAGCCTAAGCAGGTTCCCTCCCTTTCCTCTTCCTCTTCTATATTTTTTCTCTCACAAATTCTGTTTGGTGATGTGAGTTTGTGACTAAATTGAAGTGTTTATAAATATATTTGATGCTTTCTTTCCCTTTATCCCACATTTCTCACATACTAAGTTCTAAAACATTAGTGTATAAGAATAACCTTATGAGATAATTGTGCTAGTTAAGAACTTTACTTAAATTTGATTAAAATTATCACTATGAGAGCAGATAATCAGCTGAATAGATTTATTCAATACCTCACTGTCATAATTTGGTTTAAAACGTTTATTACTCAAGTAGAATCTGAATGCCTAGCATCTGCTTCTTTCCTTCTTTTGTCTGTATCCATTAAAGTGTGTGGTTAAATAGATAGCTTAAAACTGATTGGTTTGAATTTTACTCTACATGTTTTTAGAAGTTCATGTACTTTAATAAAGATCTAGAATAAGATGTATAACACCCATGTCTATAAATCCTTGGTACTTAACAAAAAAGTAAAATGTGAGTTACAGGCATAGCACATAGCTTGTGGTCTGAGTACTATATGTGGGCATCGGCACTCCCTGGTGGAGTATGAATCAGTAAATATCCTGACTCAGTTTTTTGAAGTCAACAACCTTATTTTACAGGTCAAATTTCTTCTGCTGACCTGACAAATCTGATTGACTTAACTTTTTAATTAAATAAACCTTTTATAATATGTATAAATAAAATTTTTTAAATCCAAGCCTAGTGTTTTTTTAAATTATTACAATTTAATTAATAAAATGAGAAAATTCAATATAAAATAATTTCAGAATATGTAAGCTTATTTTACAACTATTGAATGTTTTGAAATTCTGTATGTATAATTTGGTGAATTTCTTAAAGACATAGATATTGTCCCATACATCTTTCTTATTCTCTTGTTATACCATATTTACTCCATAAACAATTTAAATTGGAAAAATTTTGACTTACCTACATTCAACACATAATAACATGTTGAAATGAGACCGAATCTTTTGTATTTATAAGCTTAATTTCATTATTTATAATTTGTCTTAACTAGGTTTATTAACATTAACTTAAATGGTAACAACCTACTGTTTAACTTTGAGGGAAAAAGTATAATCTTAGAAATTTTAGAAACGTATTATTTTGGTGCTCATTGAATGGTGTCTGTTTATCAACCAAGTTCATTCCATCACCTAAAGGAGTTAAAATGTTATTAGGTCCTTGGTTTGCCATAGCATAGACGCTGACTCATTAACAGAAAAATTTTTAGATTCTTTTATCCAAAATTCTCATTCTTTTCCCTTCATGAATAAAAAATGGGACAGAACTTTCTAACCACAGCATAGCAGAGCTTATGGTAAATGGGTTATAGTTTAAGGTGTTGAACCTATGCCAGTGAAATTTGGCCTTATCCAGTTGGGGTTTCAGTCTGATTGCTTTGGCAGGTTGTAGCTAAAAAGGGGCTCCAGAGAAGCAAGAGTCAAGGAGGTTTGATGTGATCTCACTCCCCTGTCTTTGGCAAGCAACAAGAACAATGAAACAAAAGAGCACTCACTGCTCCACGTTAAAAGCCCAACTAAAGTGGTTCTCCACTGTGTGGTCACCAGCTACATCAGCCATGGGCCGAGAGGACAGTGCTCATTGTGGACAAGAATCCCAAAGACTGCTGGAGGAGTTTGTTTTTCAGTTGCCCAAGGAGCACAGTGGTGACCCATAGGTGCTGCAGTCTCTGGGATGGGAGACCAGGCAGGGAACCCTGAATCTGCTCCACCCGGAAATCCCAGTATCTGTCTTCTCATTTCAAATACTTCTTTTGTCCATTTCCAGCCACGTCTCCTCTTAGTTCCATCTAAGCTAGTATGATTGCTCTAAGAATGCACAAGCCTTCTGCAAATTAGGGTTCCTTTTTTACTCTGAAATATTTGAAATCAAAAAAGTAAAATTCGTTTTAAATAGTTTTTGCATTAAATTTGTCAATGAAAGAAAAACGACCTTATGGTAGTTTAATGATTTCAATTGTAAACTTTTGGATGATTTAAAAAATAACTTAAATCTCTGTTACTTTTTTTCCCCTATTGACAAGGCATTTTCTTTTTCTCCTTTTTTTATTACTTTTTAAATTGCAGTAACATTGGATTATAACAATATATAGCTTTCAGATGTATATCGTAATATATCTCAGATTCTATGTAGATTGCGTCATTTTCACCAGCCAAAAACTAACTATAGTCTATCCCCTCGCACATGAGCCTAATCAACACTTTTGCCCTCTCCCCCTTCCCCTATAGTAACCACCAATCCAATCTCCAATGCTATGTGTTTGTTTGTCATTGTTTTTATCTTCTACTTATGAGTGAGATCATATGGTATTTGACTTTCTCCCTCTGACTTATTTCGCTCAGCATAATACCCTCAAGGTCCATCCATGTTGTCACTAATGGCCGAATTTCATAATTTCTTATGGCTGAGTAGTAGTTCATCGTGTATAAATACCACATCTTCTTTATCCATTCATCCCTTGATGGGTACCTAGGTTGCTTCAAAGTCTTGGCTACTGTGTATAATGCTGCAGTGAACATAGGGCTGCAAGTATCTTTATGCCTTTCTGTTTTCAGGTTGTTTGGATAAATACCCAGCAATGGGATAGCTGGATCATATGGTAGATCTATTTTCAATTTTCTGAGGATACTCCAAACTACTTTCCATAGTGGCTGCACCAGTTTGCACTCCCACCAGCAGTGAACAAGGGTTCCCTTCTCTCCACATCCTCACCAACACTTGTTGTTTCCTGTCTTGTTAATTATAGCCATTCTGACCAGAGTGAGGTGATACCTCATTGTAGTTTTGATTTGCATTTCCCTGATAGGTAATGATGTTGAGCATCTTTTCATATGCCTGTTGGCCATCCGTATATCTTCTTTGGAGAAATCTGTGTTCAGATGTTTTGTCTGTTTTTTTTTAATTGATGGTTGTTGTTTTTGTTGTTGAGATGTATGACTTCTTTGTGTATTTTGGATATTAACCCCTTATCTGGTATATGGTTTGCAAATATCTTCTCCCAATTGTTAGGCTTTCTTTTGGTTTTGTTCATGGTTTCCTTTGCTGTGCGGAAGCTTTTTAGTTTGATGTAGGCCCATTTGTTCATTTTTTCTTTTGTTTCCCTTGCCTGGTCAGACATGGTACTTGAAAATATGCTGCTCAGACTGATGTCAAAGAGTGTACTGCCTATGTTTTCTTCTAGAAGTTTTATTGTTTCAGGTCTTACATTCAAGTCTTTAATCCATTTTGAGTTGATTTTTGTGCATAGTGTAAGGGAATGGTCTACTTTCATTCTTTTGCATGTGGCTGTCCAGTTTTCCCAACACCATTTATTGAAGAGACTCTCCTTTCTCCATCGTATGCTCTTGGCTCCCTTGTCAAATATTAGCTGTCCATAAATGTGTGCATTTACTTCTGGGTTCTGGATTCTGTTCCATTGATCTGTGTGTCTGTGTTTGTGCCAGAACCATGCTGTTTTGGTTACAAGGGTTTTGTAGTATATTTTGAAATCAGGGAGTGTGATACCTCCAGCTTTGTTCTTTTTGCTCAGGAATCCTTTGGCTATTCAGGGTCTTTTGTTGTTCCATATAATTTTTAGGATTCTTTCTCTATTTCTGTGAAAAGTGTTGTTGGAACTTTTATATGGCTTGCGTTGGATCTATAGATTGATTTAGGAGGTATGGACATTTTAACGATGTTAAGTCTTCCAATCCAAGACCATGTAATATCTTTCTTTTTCTTTGTGTCTTCTTCAGTTGCTTTCAACAATGTTTCATACCTTTTGGTATACAGTTCTTTCACCTATTTGGTTAAGTTTAATCCTAGGTATTTTATTCTTTTTGTTGCAATTGTAAATGGAACTTTATTCTTAATTTCTCTTTCTGCTACTTCGTTGTTAGTATATAGAAATGCAACCGATTTTTGTACTTTGATTTTGTATCCCATGACATGACTGTATTCATTTATTGTTTCTAAAAGTTTTTTAGTGCATTCTTTAAAGTTTTCTATATATAAAATCATGTTGTCTGCAAATAGTGACAGCTTCACTTCTTCCTTTCCAGTATGGATCTCTTTTATTTCTGATTGCTCTGACTAGGATTTCCAATACAATGCTAAATAAGAGTGGTGACAGTGGGCATCCTTGTCTGGTTCCTGTTCTTAAAGGGATAGATTTGGGTTTCTCCCTGTTGAGAATGATATTTGCTGTGGGTTTGTCATATATGACCTTTATTATGTTGAGGTATTTTCCTTCTATACCCATTTTTATTTAGAGTTTTTATCATAAATGGATTCTGTATCTTGTCAAATACTTTCTCTGCATCTATTGAGATCATCATGTGATTTTTATTCTTTGTTTTTTAATGTGGTGATCCATGTTGATAGATTTGTGGATGTTGAACCATCCTTGCATCCCTGGAGTGAAACCCACTTGATAGTGCTGTATGATCTTTTTAATGTATCATTGTATTCGATTTTCTAGTATTTTGTTGAGGATTTTTGCATTGATGTTCATCAGTAATATTAGCCTGTAATTTTCTTTTTCTGTGTTGTCCTTCTCTGGTTTTGGTATCAAGATAACGTTGGCTTTGTAGAATGAGTTAGGAGGACTCAAATTTTTTGGAAGAGTTTGACAAGGATAGGTGTTAAGTCTTCTTTGAATGTTTGGTAGAATTCACCATAGAAGCCCTCTGGCCCTGGACTTTTATTTTTGGGAGTTTTTTGATTGCTGTTTCTATCTCCTTACTGGTGATCAGTCTATTCAAATTCTCTACTTCTCGGTTCAGTTTTGGAAGGTTGTATGTTTCTAAGAATTTATCCATTTCTTCTAGATTATTCAATTTGATGGCATATAGCTGTTCATAGTATTCTCTTATCTTTTGTACTTCTGATTGTGTCTGTTGTAATCTCTCCTCTTTCATTTGTGATTTTATTTATTTGAGCCGTCTCTCTTTTTTTCTTGGCGAGTTGAGCTAAGGGTTTGTCAATTTTGCTTCTCTTTTCAAAGAAGCAGCTCTTGGTTTCAGTATTTTTTTCTATCATTTTTAGTCTCTATCTCATTTATTTCTGCTCTGATTTTTATTATTTCCCTCCTTCTGCTGATTTTGGGCTTTGTTTGTTCTTCTTTTTACAGTGCATTTAGATGTGCTGTTAGATTTTTTATTTGGGATTTTTCTTGTTTGTTGAGATAGGCCTGAATTTCTATAAACTTCCCTCTTAGAACTGCTTTTGCTGTATCCCACAGATTTTGGCATGTCGTATTTTCATTTTTATTTGTCTCCAGGAATTTTTTGATTTCTCCTTTGATTTCTTCATTGACCCAAGTGTTGTTCAGTAGCATTCTGTTTAATCTCCACATTTTGGGGGCTTTTCTGGTTTTCTTCCCTGTAGTTGATTTCTAGTTTCATACCTTTGTGGTCAGAAAAGATGCATGGTATTATGCCCATCTTCTTAAATTTATTGAGATTTGTTTTGTGGCCTAATATGTGATCAATCCTGGAGAATGTTCCATGTGCATTTGAAAAGAATGTGTATTCTGTGGTTTTTGGATGGAATGTTCTATATATATCTACTAAGTCCTTCTGGTCTAATGTGTCTTTTAAGGCCAGTGTTTCCTTATTGATCTTCTGTTTGGATGATCCATCCATTGGTGTAAGTGGGGTGTTAAAGTTCCCTACTATCATTGTGTTACTGTCTATTTCTTCTTTTATGTCTGATAATAGTTGCTTTATATATTTAGGTGCTCCCATGTTGGGTGCATAGATATTTACAAGTGTTATATTTTCTTGTTGGATTGTTCCCTTTATCATTATGTAGTGCTCTTCTTTGTCCCTTGTTACAGTTTTTGTTTTAAAGTCTACTTTGTCTGATATAAATATTCCTACCCCCACTTTCTTTTCTTCGCCATTTTCATGTAATATATTTTTCCATCCTTTCACTTTCAGTTTGTGAGTGTCTTTAAGTTCTGAAGTGTGTCTCTTGTATGCAACATATACATGGGTCTTGTTTTTTTATCCAGTTGGCCACCCTATGGCATTTGATTGGAGCATTTAGTCCATTGACGTTTAAAGTAGCTGTTGATAAATATGTATTTATTGCCATTTTGTTAAATTTTTTTTTCTGGGCGTTTTAGTAGTTATTCTTTGTTCCTGTCTTTTTCTCTTGCTCTCTTCCCGGTGGTTTTGGCTTTGTTTAGTAATCTGTTTGATGTCTTTTATCTTACTTTGTTGTTTCTTTACTATAGGTTTCTGATTTCTGTTTATGAAGAGGATCGTATTTAATATTCTATGTATATAACAGTCTATATCAAGTTGATAGACTCTTTAACTTGATCTCTTTCTACAAGCTCTACTTTTTCACTCCCCTCCTCCCACATTTCATGTTTGTGAAATCATATATAGTGTCCTGTTTAGTGTGTCTATCCATTACTCTCATCATTGAAATAGGTGATTTAAGTATATTTGTCTTTTAACCTTCATATTATCTTCACACGTAGTTGATCTGCTACCTTTACTATATTTTTACCTTTAGAAGTGATTATATTGCCTGATTTTTTTGATAATTTTTTTATCTCTATTTATGGTCATTGCTTTCCCACTTAAATAATTCCCTTTGGCATTTCTTCTAGAAATGGTTTCTTGGTGATAAACTCCTTTAACTTTTGCTGGTCTTGGACGCTCTTTATCTCTCCTTCCATTCTGAATGACAATCTTGATGGATAGAGCATTCTTGGCTGTAGGTTTTTTCCTTTTAGTACTTTAAATATGTCCTGCCATTCTCTTCTCACCTGTAGGGTCTGAGCTGAGAAGTCCGCTGATAGCGTTAAGGCCTTTTCTTTGTATGTTACTTGTGGCCTTTCTCTTGCTGCTTTTAGGATTCTCTCTTTATCTTTTATTTTGGACATTTTAATTATAATATGTCTTGTTGTGGGCCTCTTTGGGCTTATCTTATTTGGAGCTCTCTGTGCTTCCTGTACTTGGAATTCTGTTTCCTTCCTTTGGCTAGGAAAATTTTCATCTATTATTTCTTCAAATAAATTTTCTGCCCCTTTGTCTCTCTCTTCTCCTTCTGGGACACCTATAACCCCAATGTTAGCATGCTTGATATTGTCCCAGACTTCCCTTAGACTGTTCTCATTCTGTCTAGTTCTTTTTTCTTTTTCTTGTTCAGCTTGGATGATTTCCTCTAGTCTTTCATCTAGCTTGCTGATCCATTCTTCTGCATCTTCTACTCTGCTATTGAGTCTCTCTAGTGAATTTTTCATTTCCAGTATGGTATTTTTTCATTTCTGATTGGTTTTGTTTTATATTTTCCAGTTCTTTGCTGATGAGCTCACTGTGTTCATCCTGTCTTCTCCCAATATCTATGAGCATCCTTATCATATTTTTTTGAACTCTTTGTTGGGTAGGTTGCTTATTTCTGTTTCATTTAGTCCTTTTTCTGGGGTTTTTGTCTTTTTCCCTTGCTTGGAAAGTATTCATTTGCCTCCTCATTATGCCTCTTTCTCTGTGCTTATTTCTATGTATTAGGTTAGTTGCCTATGTCTCCTAATCTTGGAGAAGTGGCCTTAGGTATGAGATGCCTTATGAGGCCCAGCAGTGTGCTTCCCCTCTTGTCACCAGTCTAAATGACCCAGGAGTGACCCTTTGTGGGCTACTTGTGTCTTTCTGCTGTGGCAGGGTTGCTCTTACTACAGGTACCCAGGGAGTCTAGTCTTTCCTTCCCTGGCCAGTTGTTTGTAAATCTGGTTTGGGGAGGCTCAGCCCCATTGACTACAAAGTCTATCAGAACACTTCTATTGCAGTTTTCCTCTTAATTGGGTTGGTACCCAGTGTAGCTGGTTGCTAGGCTCAGGGGCTTACAGTTGCTATAGGCCTCAGGCCCTCAAGGCTGTTGTCAGTTCTCTTAGGAGTGCAGCTGAGTGGGGCTGGCCCTAGGCACAGGAACACTCAATTGTTTCAGGCTTTGGAAGGTGAGGCTTATCCTTTTTATGGCTATTTGTGAAGCACAGATCTTCTGTCACTGACAAGCTTCACCCTCCACAGGACCCCACATAGTGTCAACACAGTCCTGGTCCATGCACACTTCCCAACTCCCTGGAGCATACCTCAATGCTTCACTGCAGAGAGTCACACCTCTCCACCACTGGCCCCCACAATTCACCTGGTCCTCACACAGGCCCTGCCTCACAGGGGTGGACACACTTGCCTGCTGGTAGAGGATCGAGGCACCCAGTCAATGCAGGCTGAAAAGTAGCCTGAGGGCTTGCTGTTGGGTGGGACCAGTCCCTAGGGTGGGCTGCCTGCCCTGGCTGAACTAGATTAAATCTGTGGTCTAGTGGGTGTGGCATATCCTTGGGCTCACAGGCCAAGGGATGAACCTCAATGGCACCCACCGGGGTCTGTGTCAGCAGGCCTGGACCAGGTCAGAACAATGGCCCCCACCAATGTCTCAGTCTCTGGAGAGGCCCCTCTTCTCACCAAGATGTCCCCAGAGCCCACCAGGTGAGTCTTGTTTCACCAAAGCACTGTCAGCCTTCTCTCTGGTTATTTTTATGTTGCTATAATGAGTGAGTTTGTATGTGGGCCCTTTAAGACCCTGGTCTTTTTGGCTTTCAGCCAATAGCTTTTCTTGGAGCATCATTGCTGTGGTTAATAGCCAGTGAAGCCAGACAGTAAGACCCTCATCTCAGTTGGGCTGAGTCTGAAGTATGCTTACAGCAGTATCGCCCCTGTTCCGGACCTCACTTCTCCAGGGAGGGCTGCATACCTTAGGGTGTCTCCTGCCGAGAAGCTCTGCTGCTCCCAAAGGTGGCTTTTTTCCTCTCCAGTGGGAATTTCTGTCTTTTCTGCCTTAGTCAGGACTGTCCCTTGTTGTGAGCGTTCTTTTTATCAAGTTTTCAGTTTTCCATGTGGGGTAATTTTCCCAAAAATAGTTGCAACCGGGTTGTGTTCATGGGAGGAGATGAGTTCAGAGTCTGCTTACACCACCATCTTGATGAGATCTCTAAATTTCTGTTACTTTTTCACTCAATATTTTTTGTTGTGGTGATTGTAAAAAAATTATGGTTAGAATTATTAAGAGTTTTTGACTGGTAATTACTGTTAAATTCAGAAAACCTGATGGAAAATCTATCTTCTAGAAGAAATGACACATTTTCATTAAGGATTATGAAAATATTTTATTTGGAAATATTATGTGATAAATAAAATAATTATAATTCTGTTTTAATTTTAAGTGTATTTTGAGTTTTAAATAATTACATTAATATGTTATATATTTAAAACACCCATTTTTCTAATTTTACCATCAAACATACCACGCATATTGAGAAGATCACAGAACATTCATGTAGAGATTAATAAATAATATCAATGTAATCTCTACCTAGGTAATAAAATATTGCCCAGAATAATTTATTAAGTATTTACGGGTGTATTTCACCTCAAGCAGGTGTTTAGGTCCCCCAAACCTGGCCCAACAATAAGAAATAGGAAGTTCCTAAATAGCTTATTTCATCAAATTAATTAAACTGACTGGGTTCACTCACTACATAGTTCAAATTTTGGTCAATATTTTCATAGTTGGAGAAATATTAATATAAGCAGACCTATTTAGTGTTAAAAAAGTGAAGTTCTTATGTGGGTGTGGTTCATGGGGCCCCAAAACAATTACAATAGTAACATCAAAGATCATAGACCCCAGATCATCATAAAAAATATAACACTAATGAAAAAGTTTGAAATATTGCAAGAATTACCAAAATGTGACACAGATTCACAAGGTTTGAAAATGTTATTGGAAAAATGGTGCTGATAGAGTTGCCTGATGCAGGGTTACCACAAACCCTTAATTTGTAAAAAAAGAAAGAAAGAAAAAGCAATATGAAGGAAGCAAAATAAAATGAAGCACAATGAAATGATCTATGCCTGTATGTGGATCTATTTCTGAACTATATATGCTGCTCTATTGAGCTATCTTGTAGCCACCCCTGACACAGGAAGGGTTAATAATCACTGGAAAAAGCTTGCCAACAAACTGTGACCCAGAGGTGAGAAGACCGGTTAGCCAATGACGGGTAAGACCTCCATGTGGAGGCAACCTAAGCCAGGCATCGGTCGCCCAGGGGCACAGATGGAGAAACGATATCCATATCGGGAGCAGGAGGGACCGTTGCCTAAGAGACCTTGCCTGCTCTGAGATAAAAATATACGAGCACAACAATGACATGATAATATCAAAACACACGCCGAGGGAGGGCTCCTTGAGAAATCACTAAGAATTCTTGGCATTCACTAATTATTTCATCCAGAACACCTGTGTATGTCTAACAGATGTAAGCTATGTATATATTGAAACGCTGGTTATAATAAACTCAGAGTGGCCATCAGCCCTCTCCGCATCTATCCTGATGTGTACATTGGATTGCGACACCGACACTATCTATGTACCATCTTGCCAAAACTGCATCGTCTTGATTATTGTAGCATTGTAATGAGTCTTGAAATAAGGTAGCGTGAACCCTCTAACTTTGTTCTTTTAAAATATTGTTTTTGGCATTTCTTATTTCTTTGGTTTTCCAAATGTATTTGAGAATCAGCTTTCTATAAATCATTTTGCTTGGAATTTAATGAAATTGAATGGAATATTTACATCAGTTTAGACAGGATGCACATCTTAACAATATTGAATTTTCCAATTCAGAGACAAAGTTTATCTTCTATTTATATAGGTATACTTTGATTTCTTTCCTCAGTGTTTTATACTCCAGAGTGTATAGATCTTGCACATACTTTATTAATTTTATACTTGTTTTCATTGTTTTTGATGCTTTTGTAAATGGTACTGCTTTTTTAAAAATTCAATTTCCAATTCTTCATTGTTAATAAATAGAAATAACACTGCCCTTGTATTCTTTGACTTGATAAAATCCTTTATGAGTCCTGGTAGGATTGTTTTTTAGGTTTGTTGGGTTTTATTTTATATGATCATGTCCTTTTCTATAAGAAGTAATCTTTTTTTTTTTCTTTAAGATTGACACCTGAGCTAACAACTGTTGTCAATATTATTTTTTCTGCTTTTTTCTCCACAACCCCCCCCCCCGCCCCCAGTATATAGTTGTATATATTTTTAGTTGTGGATCCTTCTAGTTGTGGCATATGGGATGCCACCTTACCATCGCCTGATGACAGGTGCCATGTCCGCACCCAGGATCTGAACCAGTGAAACAGTGGGCCACCGAACCCAGCACACAAACTTAATCACTGGGTCATGGGGTCAACCCTTAGAAGTAATCTTATTTTTTTCCTTTGCAACATATATTCCATTTATTTATTTTTCTTGCCTCATTGAACTATGACCTCTATTACAATGTCAAATAGCAGTTATGAGAGTGGAAATTCTTATTGTTTCCACACTTTGGAGTGAAGGATTCACTCTTCACCTTTAAGTGTGAAGTCAGCTGTAGATATTTTTGGAGATGACCTTTCTTAGGTTGAAGAAATTCCCTTCCCTGCTATTAATAGCTTTTTTAAGCTTTTTCTGAATCTGTTTAACAGATATTTTGTTTTACTATTTTACTCTTCTAATATGGTGAATTACATTGATTGATTCAGGTATTAAACCAACCTTGCATTCCCAAGATTAAACCTTACTTTTTGTGATGTGTTTTTGTTTTTACATACTGTTTGATTCAATTTGCTAAAAACTTAAAAAAAAAAACTTTCCATCTATGTTTATGAAGGCAATTGGTCTTCAGTTTTCTTTTCTTGTAACTACTTTATCTTGTTTTGGTATCAGGGTAATTCTTGTTTTATAGAATGAATTATAAAATTTCCATCTTTTTTAAATTGTTCAGAGTTTGTGTAGAATTTGTATAATTTCTTTTGTAAAGCTTTGGTAGATTTTAACAAGAAAGCTATTTGGGCCCAGAATTTTCTTTGTGGGAAAGTTTTTAAAAGAATATTCAATTCCTTTAAAAGATGTAAGGCCATTCTATTTACCTACTTCTTCTTAAGTGAATTTTGGCAGTTTGTGTCTTTAAAAGAATTTATTTTTCATCATTTGTCAAAATTGTTAGTATAATTTATTCATAATATTTGCCAGCTTTCCTTTTAATATATGTAGGATCTATAGCAATATCCTCTCATACTTCTGATATTGGTAATTTGTGTCTTTTCTTTTTTCAGCCTAACCAGTCTGTCTAGAGAATTATCGCTATTACTATATCAAAAGCATAGCTTTTAGATTACCTGATTTCATATATTTTTCTTCTGGTTCCTATCTTATGACTTTTTTCTGTTATCTTTATTTCACTTTTCTGCTTAGTTTGCTTTTAATTTGATGCTCTTTTTGCAGTTTCATAAGATGAAAGTTTAAGTCTTTGATTTAAAACCTTTCTTCTTTCCAATGTATGCACTTAGGTGTCATAAATTGATTTGTAAGCCCTGTAACTACATTACATGTGTTTTGATATGTTGTGTTTGTATTTTCTTTAACTTTAATATGTTTTCTGATTTCCCTTTTTATTTCATCTTCTTTTTTTTAGAGCTTTACTACTTTTTTTCTGCTAACTTTGTTGATATTATGTACATACTATAGTATTCACATTCTTAAGAGTAAAATTCAACACTTTTTACTTTATTCAGAGAGTTACAAAACAATAACCTCAATCATTTTGGAAGATTTTTATCTTTCCTCAAAGACTGTCATACCCTTTAGCTGTCATACCTCTACTACCTCACCCTCAGTCCTATGCAACCACCAATCTACTTCAGGTCTACATAGATTTAAATATTCTAGACATTTCTTATAATGGAATAATAAAATATGTGGTCTTTTGTGATTGTCTTTTTTTACTTTACATAATGTTTTCAAGTTCATCCATTTTGTAACTTATAAAGGTATTTAATTCCTTTTTATTTGTTGAATAATATTCCATTGCTTGAGAGATACACACTTGTTTACCCATTCATCAATTGATGGACATTTAACTTTTCTGCTTCTTGGCTATTATGAATAATGGTACTATAAACGTTCATTTACAAATTTTTGTGTGGATATATGTGCTGCTAGGCATATATCTAAGAAATAAATTACTGGGTCATATGGCAATTTTGTTTTTATATTTTTGAGGAGCTTTCAGGTTGGTTACCAAGTGGCTCTACTGTTTGACATTGTAATGAGCAGTGCATGAGGTTCCAATTTCTTCACATCCTCAGCAACACTTGGTATCATCTGTCTTTTTTATTGGAGTCTTGCTAGTGGTGTGTGAGGTGATACTTTGTTGTGGTTTTGATTTGCATTTCCCTCTTACTAATGATATTGAACATCTTTTCATGTGCTTACTGCCCATTTGTATATCTTTTTTGAAGAAATGTCTATTCAAATAATGTGCTCATTTAAAACTGGATTATTTGTCTTTGTTATTGAGCTGAAGAGTGGTTTAGGCATTCTGGATACTTAATCCTTATCAAATAGATGAATTGTACATATTTCTTTCATTCTGTGGGTTGTTTTGTTGCTTTCCCATTGATATCCTTTGGAGGTACTCCTTATTTTAAACAGTTTGAACATTTAGAGAGACTGATACTTTTTTTTTTTTTTTTGAGGAAGATTAACCCGGAGCTAACATCTGCCACCAATCCTCCTCTTTTTGCTGAGGAAGACTGACCCTGAGCCAACGTCTGTGCCCATCTTCCCCCCATTTATGTGGGATACCTACCACAGCATGTCCTGACAAGTGGTGCATAGGTCCACACCCTAGATCTGAACCAGTGAACTCTGGGCACCTGAAGCAGAACATGCAAACCCAACCACTGCACCACCAAGTGGGCCCTGAGAGTCAGATACTTTTAGACTAATGAGGAAACTCTTTTTGTTAAGTATAGCTGATGCTCTTTTCCCTCCACTTCATATAAGCAGTGTGTATAAATACTTACCTATGCATATATTTCTCATATATATATATATATATTTATACATGGTTTGAATGTCCTAAGACAGTTGAGTTGATTTAAAGCTTAAAAGAGTAAATTCATTTAAAAATAACAAATGTATTCTATAGCTAAATTGAACAAATTTTCTATTACAAACATCCTCCACAAGCTTTTCGATTGTGGCAGACAGTGTTGGTCTCCTATCCAATAGAAATTCTTCTCTTTCTTTCTAATATCAAAAACCTCGCTGCATGATAATCACTGAAAATAGAAGATGGTCATATTGTCAGTACCGCTTGCAACTAGGTTGGCTGAGTGGCATAGTCCTGACTGAAGAGGCAGAAAAGGAAGTCATCTATTGGCTTCTGGAGAAGATTTAGTTCATGATATAAAAAGAGAGAGATGTGAGGAGAGTCCTTTTGCCTTGTTCTCTTACTTTTATCTTTGGACATAGTTGTCCTTAGAGGTGTCTAAATTTGGAGGTATGGCAGTCATTTTGTGACCATGAGGAGAACAGCTTGAATACTAAGTCCAACACTCTAAGGACAGTGAAATAAATAGTCCAGGTCCTTGAGAGTATGCAGTTTCTAACTCAACCCCAGGACAATGTACACAATTGTTTATTATTATGTGAGAAAAGTGCCTATTTTAAATGATTTTCTAACAGAATTCTGTAACTTAAAGCAGGAAACTTTCTAATTGAGGGTATGGGTTAAATCCTACATTCCTGAGATATAAAATGGAAAGCATGTTATTTTAATAGATGAATATCTTAAGTGGTGTAGCCGCCCCTGATGCAAGAAGGGTTAATAATCACTGGAAAAAGCTTCCCGACAAACTGTGACCCGGAGGTGAGAAGGCCAGTTAGCCAATGATGTGTAAGGCCTCCGGGGCGGGGGGGGAGTCAACCTAAGACAGGCACCGGTTGCCTGGGGTCACAGATGGAGACACGGTATTGGGAGCAGGAGGGGCCGTTACCTAGGAGGACTTGCATGCTCCAAGACAAAATATAGGAGCACAGCAATAACATGATAATATCAAAACAGAGGCTGAGGGAGGGCTCCTTGAGAAATCACTAAGAATTCTTGGCATTCGCTAATTACATTGTCCAGAACACCTGTGTATGTTTAACAGATGTAACCTATGTATATATTGAAACACTGGTTATAATAGACTCAGAGTGGCCATCAGCCCTCTCCGCATCTATCCTGATGTGTACATTGGATTGCGACACCGACAAGGGGTAGTCCTGCAACTTTTCAGGAAACATGGAACAGAAAAGCTGTAATGTGTTATGATAGAAAAGAGAGCATGTACAGATTTAAACTTAAATCTTAATATATTCTTTGGTTCTCTCAGCAGGTGTTTTCTGTTCATTATACTCTTGTGGTCTATGAAACATAAACATTCTCCAACATTTTCTTTTTCATATTTGTTGAGAAGAGTAAGAGTTTGCACAATAATTAATGTGCTCAAAATATTTAAATAAATTGAAAAAGTACTTTCACAATTTTTATAAAATTTAACTCTCACTTGATTTCTTCTTTAATTTTATCCAAAACTTGATCATAATTTGATACTTATACTTTGATTACAATGTTTCATTTGTCCAGCGGGTAATTGAGAAACACTGAAAGTTCTTAAATGAGGAAGGGACAGATCTGTGCTTTCAGAACTTATTCTAGCAAGCAGTGTATATGGTCAAATAAGAGGCAGAATGTGAGAAAAAGCTGGAATAATAGTTGGAGCCACTGCAAATCAGCAGTACAATTCAATTAAAACCTTATAAGTACCTGAACGTGCACGATGACTGAGGAAAATGGATCAAGTCAGTGTGGTTGCAGACTCTAATGCTTAGCATATGAGAAATGTGGGAAACATTCTGAAGGTTTTCACCAGAGGCCAATATACCTTACAGAATTATTTATGGAGTGCCTACTATGTACTCTGCACTATTCATTGCACCATGAGAACAATGGTAAGAAAGACAGAAGAGATCTTTGTCCTTATAGAACTTATAGTTTATGAGGGAAAACAGAATTAAAGGGAAAAAATGTTGAGTGTTACTGTGGAGAATCTATTGGAAATTTTTAGAACATAAATAGTGACAGCCGACATTGACTGACTATTTACCACAAGCCAGGTAATGTTCTCACTACTTCACATGGATTTTTACACTTAATCTTCAAGACAACCCAGTGGAAGAATTGCTATTATCATCACTATTTCAGAAATTATAAACTTGATGCATAGAGAGTTTAAGTAACATGTCCAAGTTAGTAAACATAGGAGTAGGAGTCAACACATACCCTCTAACTCCATAGCCCCACTCTTTTCTAGAATGAGAAGTAATTAATGACCTCATTTAGTGAAATATTACATTTAAGGACTCAGTAGGATCCTCGGGTAGAAATTTCCAGCAGATATCTAGAAGTAAAAACTTTGGGAGGTAAAAAGGCATTACTTTTTTTTTTTCTAGCGGTAACCAAGGAGAGACAACAACTAAATTGAGTTACTGCAAGTTTTGAAAAATTTCAGGTGCAGAAATAAAGAAGACTGTAGGCAGACTCTGTGGATATTTTCCATTCGGATGTGGAAAGAAACAGAGAAAGAAGATGTATAATAAATTTTCCTTAAGAGGTGAAGATGTTACGTAGATGGGAGTTTATTTTTACCTCTGCTTTAGGGGATATACAAACCCTAGAGTGAAGTGTAAACTAGATTAAAACATGAAGCCCCTAAGGAACTAAAGAAAGATCATGATCCAGAGTGTAAATATAATTCTCTTGTTTCCCTTTTACACATAGAATGTAATCCCTGGGCAAGACAATGAGCAAGCTTCTACCATGTTTATAATCAAGCACTCTATATTATTAAACTTAAATTCAATCTTCTTTGTCTTATCAAGTGGTAAATATGACAATAATAAAGTGTTTCTTTTTCTCTGCTGCTTGAGAGGGCTCAAAGTCATAATCAGAAGTTGTGATTGATAGTTAAGAAAGTTTTCAAGGGCATATATGAAATAAATATCTGCTGCATTCTTTTAAAATCAGAAGAACCAAAGCCTTGGAACCTGAAATTGCCTCTCCAGGACCATGGGGGTAAAGACCAAGGATAAGAGAGCAGTAATGTTTTCTGGCCTAAGGAGAGTGAGTTTCTGAATTTTATTTATGTTAATGTCCTTCTTGTTTTGAGATGGAAGTCCAGGGATATAAGATCTGCTATTTTCTTTCTCATTTTAAGCAGTCCTGAGATTCAAGTGAGACTGCTGGGAGAATGTGTTCAATGGAGATCAGAGAATATTCAGAGATTAGGAGGCTCAGAAAGCGCAGTTTCTCAGTCAGTAAGTTCTCTCCCCATGAACAGACTCACTCTTCTAGATTTATGACTTTTACTCTGTGACATGGGGTAGTAACTTAACCTTTCTTAGAATTTGGTCCCTTAGTTTTGGTTAGAAACAATCTTCTTAGTTCCCACTCCACCAAGTCTAATCTGCATTAGAGGCCAGCACCAGGTTTCTAGGGTCTCTGCCTACAACTTTACTGGTGAGGGGAAGGCTTAAGTGAGTGAAGAAATTGTAAGATGAGAGAAGGGTGATTCTGTCCTTGTCCATCCTTCTCTCTTATCCCTTGTTTTTTTCAGCAGTCATGTTTTCAGATGTCAAGAATAGCTTTCCCTCAGTAGGATAATTTCATGATGCTGTTTGCTATATTTAGCCTATGAAGAATGTAGTAAGGGAAAGTCCATGTCACTCAGTATCATGATGGAAAAGACATATTCTATGGGCCCAGGTTGGTCTAGTCTCACGCATTCCCAGTGTATACCTCTTGTAGGACAAGATATTGAGAGAAATGCTGAATTCTTCTCTAGTGTAACCTTTTTCTCCTGTGTCCACAGATTCCCTTAGAGAAGAATGGCTCCTGGAAATGGTTCCTTGGTGACTGAATTCATTCTGTGGGATTAACATATAGATCAGATCTCCAGCTTCCCTTGTTCTTCCTGTTTCTAGCAGTGTATAAGGTCACTGTGTGGGGAAATTTGGGCTTGATAACTCTAATTGTGCTGAATTCACACCTGCACGCTCCCATGTACTTTTTCCTCTTTAACTTGTCCTTCATAGACCTCTGCTATTCTTCAGTATTTGCACCAAAAATGCTGATACATTTCTTATCAAAGAACGTTATCTCTTTCATGGAGTATACGACTCAGCTCCATTTTTTCTGTACTTTTGGCATTTCTGGAGGCTATATGTTGACACCAATGGCCTATGATCACTATGTGGCCATCTGTAAACCATTTTTGTATAACATTGTCACGTCCCCTAAAGTGTGTTCCAGCTTCATGCTCGGTTCATTCTTGATGGCATTTTCTGGTACCATGGTCCACATAGGATGCATGCTGAAACTGACCTTCTGTGATGCAAACATCGTCAACCACTATTTGTGTTACATCCTTCCTGGTCTCCTGTTCTCCTGCATGAGCACCTACATCAATGAGCTGGTTGTTTTCATTGTGGTGGGCATAACATCATTGTGCCCAGTCTCACCATCTTTGTCTCGTATGGTTTCATCCTCTGCAGCATTCTCCACATCAATTCCAAAGACTTCAGTACCTGCAGTTCCCACATAATTGCTATTTCTCTATTCTTTGGATCAGGTGCAATTATGTATCTCAAGCCATCTTCTGCTGTGTCTATGGATAAGGGAAAAATCTCTTCTGTCTTTTATACCAATGTGATTCCCATGATGAACCCCTTAATCAACAGTTTGAGGAACAAAGATGTTAAACTTGCTCTGAGAAAACTCCTGAAGAGGAGAAAATTTTGATTAGAATCTTTGTCTCTGTGCAGGTAGTCACAGAACAGGGAGATTTGTGTGTTTATTTACAATTTTGTTAGCAGCAGCCTTCTAAGCCTATTTTTTTCCTCACAATGGTGATGGAAATTTGATGCTTTTCACTATTGTTTTCTACTTTTTTAGAGTAGTCTGCTTCCTTTCCTCACAATTTCCTTTCCTTTTCCTCATTTTTCTATTTAAGAGTAGCATGAAGGAAGAAATTTATCTGTTTTCTTTCTATTTTCATTATCTACATTCTTTATTTCCCCTGGGAAAAGATGAATTGTTCTGCTAATGATCAATAAAGTAACACTAGTGTGATGTCTTTCATTTGGCAATATCTTAATTGCTACTTGGAACTTGCCTTTGGAAGCATGAATCAGATAATCTGTACCTACTCCTTTTTTTTCCCATCCTGTAGTGGATAGGAATATGACCCCTTCAAATGCTGGGGCTTCACAATTATAGCAGGTTCCATAATGACCTTCAAATATATCCCACTTTGCAGAGGTAAACACTGTACATTAAACTTCTTTCGTTTTACTTGAGAGATTTTATAGTTGCCTTTCTACCCTCAGAGTAGTACATAATAGATTGTCCATATGTATTTATTACATGGATGGAATAATGAAACTCAGATAGATTAATGATTTAAAGTCACAAAGCTTGTTTATGAAAAAATCTAAAATAGAGTGTTAGCCTCTTGTTTTCAAGTCTACTGCTCTTTTTTTTTTTTTTTTCAGTGTGGAAGATTGGCCCTGAGCTAACATCTGTCCCAGTCTTCCTCTATTTTATTATATGGGCTTCCTCAACAGCATGGCTTGATGAATGGTGTGCAGGTCCATGCCCAGGATGTGGACCCCTGAACCCCAGGCCACGAAAGCAGAGTTTGTGACCTTAACCACTATGCCATTGGCCTGGCCCCATCACGTTTATTACTCTTTAGAGTATACTTTCTGTCTACCTACTTTTATTTTTATTTTAGTAGACATGAAATATGAGAAAGCATTTCCATTTTGAAAAGCTATTTCCATACACACAAAAGAACCTGAGATGTTTTCAGGGCCTTATAATTCAGTGAACAAGAAATAGGAGGAATAATTTCCCAGGGACAAGTTATTAGTTCATGACCAATGGAGACATGTGGCCAATAAAGAAGAGGTCCCTCAGTAGGGAATGGACAGTGAGATTTAGAAACCACATTTCATTCTGAATGTTTATCCTGTTCTGTAGAGTACTGTAACTATCTTTCTGTCCATAAAGTACTGCACTCATCATCGACTTTTCTTAAAACTTTTATTAAAACTTATAATACATAATGACCAAACATTAATAGTCGTTTGGGAATGAAGACCATTGGTTACGGTCACATTTGTGTGGAAACAGATAGAGACGGGACAACATCTTAAGGAGGTTATATACTGAGTGGAAGAAGGAATAGAAAATAAAATAATGAGAAAAGACAGCCCTTTCTATGTCTCTCTTCTCCTTTCTGAAAAAAATCTTACAAATATTATAGGAGTCAGCCTTCCAGAAAGGATGAAAGCTTAAGTTATTTGATATTAAAAACATTTACAGGGCTGTTGCACCTGGGAACAAGTAAATCATTCCTAGTTTTCATGGCTTCCATATGCTATGCCCATATGGATTTTAAAGTACAAAAACCTCAAATTGTAGCTGGGAAAGCCATGACAATTTGAAAGAAATAATTGGTGAACAAATTAAATTTAGACAATTTCTCTCCTGGAATTTGATGTTGGATTATTTTTCTTTTGAGAAAACAGGTAAAAAGATGACCACTCCAATATCCTCAATGTGATGTGTCATGATAATTTAAACATGTTCTAAGATAACTGTAATAACATTTACTATTTTACTGTTTTTCTAATCTTCATTCAATATTTAGGTATTTTGCAATTTAGCGTAGTTGGATTGTTGGCTTTTGTTCATTTTTTTGTTTTTTAGACGTTCAGCATTGCTTAAATCTTTGACTTATGGTTTTAAATGACTGCTCATAACTTACCCCTTGACCCCAATATTAATATTTGAACGTACAAGGTGTTACAATGGCTCTTAGAAGTAGTGTTCCAGTTTTCTCTGCACTGTCACATCTGTCCCAGGGAAGAACTTTGGGATAAGTGGAGAAGGGGATCCTGGTTCCCATTTCATAGATGATGAAACTAATGCACAGAGATTTTCATGGCTTGTTCCAAATCACAATTTATAAGTGGTAGAGCTGAGATTAGGATTTGGGTGTTTTGATTCTAGATATATCAAGTTCTTACAAATTATATAAAATTTACCATACTTTTAAACATCAGTGAAACATGAACAATGGTTTCAATGAGTAAAAATGCCTCTGAACACAAACAAAAGCAAAATTTTCAAATAGGAAAACTGTTCCTAAAGAATCTTTCACATTTCGTTGACAGCCATTGCCTAATTTAGTATAGATGAATATGTTAATGGATATATTCTTATTTCATACTTCTCTATAGAATGAAAGGAAACACATAAGTTTAGTCTATAATAATCATTATTGTTAAAATGTGCTTCCTAAGTGCCAGAGTCAGCAGTAAGTTCTTACTTTCAAGATTACATTGAATTTTCACATCAATGATATTGGTAGGCAGCAATATGATTAGCCCATTCTGGCAGATTGCTAGCTATTCACCTCTTCTTCCACAGCACACATTTCCCAGTCATTCTTGCAGAATGATGTAGCATGTGACTGAGATTTAGACATTATGAACATCACCCCATGGCCATGGAGTGCCCTTTCCACATTCTCTTTGTGCTGGATGCAGATGACCATGAGACCCTACTTAGGTGTAAAGCTCTAAAGAAAAGCCAGAGAGGGAATGCAACAGATTTAAGAGAGGGAATGGAAGAATGGATGGAACTACCATCAAGTAGGGGCACATAGAGGGCTCTGAGTTGCTGACAGTAATCTATTTATAGATCTCCATGGTAATTATAAGCTGTTAATTTTATAATAGGCATTTGAAGTGTATATTTTATAGACTTCTACATATCTATTTATGTTGTTTCACAATAAATTAAGGTTACAAAACTTTGATTATACTTCTACTTAAACTGAGCATTAAACTAATCCCTAAGCAAAGGATGAGAATGACAATCCAAGTAGATGGGAACAGCCTTGCTAGCATAGATTGGCTCACACAGAAGAAACCAGCAGAGGTTGAGTAACACGTGCAAAGTAATCTAGACCTGTCCAGGGCAGAGATAATCCCTTTACCGCACTCAGTGACGAATTTCTTCCAGTGTCTGTGGGAGGAGGAAAAAGAATGTAAAATCCTACTTTATAGATTTGTGGTAGGTATAAAACATTATATTTAGTTTAATGGTATAGTAGAGAGGGTATAGTTCTCATTCCACATCATACAATTTCATTTTCTATTTTTTCTTTTTTGGAGGAAGATTAGCCCTGAGCTAACTGCTGCCAATCCTCCTCTTCTTGCTGTGAAAGACCGGCCCTGAGCTAATATCCATGCCCATCTTCCTCTGCTTTATACGTGGGATGCCTACTACAGCATGGCTTGCCCAGTGGCCCGATGTCCTCACCCAGGATCCGAATTGGCGAACCCCAGGCCTCCAAGAAACAGAACGTGTGAGCCTAACCGCTGCGCCACCGGACCGGCCCCTAATTTCATTTTCTTAACCCTTTCTACTTTCTTTATAGAGTCTTTTCCCTAAAGAACTTCTTCATGCATTACTTTGAAAAGGTCATTGATGAGAAGAATTTGGGGATATAGAAATATAGAAATGTTTAGGCATAGAGAAAAGACTGTTCTTCAATCTCCAGAGTGTTATAAAACATAATGATTGAATCAGAGCCAGGGATCACAATTGCAATTGAAGTTTAGGGATGACTCATCAGTAAAGAACTTTGTGTCTAGTCCCAGAATATTGGGTTAAAGCACTTTATATTCCACCTACCTGTCTGGATAAGCATTGTTCCTGGATAACAGCATGGGCTTTAATCTGAATACCTGAATACGGAACTCAGGTTATCTCTGTTTAGTAAAGCAGAGAGTGAATAAGTAGTTGGCCCTTGGTTTTTGAATGTTTGTACTTATAATGGAATCGTCATGATTATTAACTTTCTATAAACTGGTTAGAACATGGAGCTTGCCTTGGATTCCAAGTAAATGATTTTATTTATAAAAAATGATGGTAAAATAGCATGATGACATAGTACTGAAAATAAACATTTTGTTAGTTATTGCTAGGAATTATAATTTATAGGCAGAGTTTATTAAGATTAGTTTTTCACACTGTAGTAGTTTTGATACGAATAAATCTTGTTTTTAGGACATTTGAAATTGCAGGAAGGCTTTCCCCTGAAGACTTAGTGTTCCTTCTCTCCATTCTATGAGTTATATGTAGAGACTTTGTAGAGAATTTACGATTTAGCAAAGTTCAGAGGAAACAGTTTTTTATTAGTGCATCATTGATAAGACAGTTGATACTCGAATAGGGTAAATCCCAGATAACTGTACTTCTTTTCAAGTAATACATGTACTGTCACAATTTGGGACTTACTAGGACACATTTCTGAGTTCTACTGTCCAAAAATTCAGTTGTCCATTGCCTTTACACAGAGTATTTTCATGACTTTGATTTGTTCAGAAATTTCAAATTGGCAAATTTCAAGGAAAGGAGAGTGGCTTTTAAACATGGCCACTTGGTTTTGAGCAAAGGATGATAGTTAAATGCACTGGTCACACAAGTCGTAGTTTGTCAGGTCCTCCTTCTGTTTCTCTGGGGGGTTTTTTTTGTTTTTTTTTAATTAATGTTATGATAGATTACAACCTTGTGAGATTTCAGTTGTACATTTTTGTTAGTCATGTTGTGGGTACACCACTTCACCCTCTGTGCCCTCCCCCCACCCCCCCTTTTCCCTGGTAACCACCGATCAGATCTCCTTATCAATATACTAACTTCCACCTATGAGTGGAGTCATATTGAGTTCGTCTTTCTCTGACTGGCTTATTTCGCTTAACATAATACTCTCGAGGTCCATCCACGTTGTTGTGAATGGGCCAATTTTGTCTTTTTTTATGGCTGAGTAGTATTCCATTGTGTATATATACCACATGTTCTTTATCCAATCATCAGTTTCTGGGCATGTAGGTTGGTTCCACGTCTTGGCTATTGTAAATAATGCTGCGATGAACATAGGGGTGCAACAGACTCTTGAGATTTCTGATGTCAGGTTCTTAGGATAGATACCCAGTAATGGGATGGCTGGGTCATAGGGTATTTCTATTTTTAACTTTTTGAGAAATCTCCATACTGTTTTCCATAGTGGCTGTACCAGTTTGCATTCCCACCAACAGTGTATGAGGGTTCCTTTTTCTCCACATCCTCTCCAACATTTGTCACTCTTGGTTTTGGATGTTTTTGCCAATCTAACGGGTGTAAGGTGATATCTTAGTGTAGTTTTGATTTGCATTTCCCTGATGATTAGCGATGATGAACATTTTTTCATGTGTCTATTGGCCATATTCATATCTTCTTTTGAGAAATGTCTGTTCATGTCCTCTGCCCATTTTTTGATCGGGTTGTTTGTTTTTTTTGTTGCTAATCAGTGTGAGTTCTTTGTATATTATGGAGATTAACCCTTTGTCAGATAAGTGGCTTGTAAATATTTTTTCCCAATTAGTGAGCTGTTCTTTTGTTTCAATCCTGTTTTCCCTTGCCTTGAAGAAGCTCTTTAGTCTGATGAAGTCCCATTTGTTTATTCTTTCTATTGTTTCCCTCAACTGAGGAGTTATAGCGTCCGAAAAGATTCTTTTGAAACTGATGTCAAAGAGTGTACTGCCTATATTATCTTCCAAAAGACTTATTGTCTCAGGCCTAATCTTTAGGTCTTTGATCCATTTTGAGTTTATTTTGCTGTGTGGTGAAAAAGAATGGTCAATTTTCAATCTTTTACATGTGGCTGTCCAGTTTTCCCAGCACCATTTGTTGAAGAGACTTTCTTTTCTCCATTGTAGGCCCTCTGCTCCTTTGTCGAAGATTAGCTGTCCATAGATGTGTGGTTTTATCTCTGGGCTTTCAATTCTGTTCCATTGATCTGTGGACCTGTTTTTGTACCAGTACCATGCTGTTTTGATCACTGTAGCTTTGTAGTATGTTTTGAAATCGGGGATTGTGATTCCGCCGGCTTTGTTTTTGCTCAGGATTGCTTTAGCAATTCGCGGTCTTTTGTTGCCCCATATGAATTTTAGGATTGTTTGTTCAATTTCTGTGAAGAATGTTCTTGGGATTCTGATTGGGATAGCATTGAATCTGTATATTGCTTTAGGTAGTATGGACATTTTAACTATGTTTATTCTTCCAATCCATGTGCAAGGAATGTCTTTCCATCTCTTTATGTCATCGTCAATTTCTTTCAAGAAAGTCTTGTAGTTTTCATTGTATAGATCCTTCACTTCCTTGGTTAAGTTTATCCCGAGGTATTTTATTCTTTTCGTTGCGATTGTGAATGGGATTGAGTTCTTGAGTTCTTTTTCTGTTAGTTCATTGTTAGTGTATAGAAATGCTACTGATTTATGCACGTTAATTTTATACCCTGCTACTTTGCTGTAGTTGTTGATTATTTCTAATAGTTTTTCTGTGGATTCTTTGGGGTTTTCTATATATAAGATCATGTCGTCTGCAAACAGCGAGAGTTTTACTTCTTCGTTGCCTTTTTGGATTCCTTTTATTTCTTTTTCCTGCAGAATTGCTCTGGCCAGCACCTCCAGTACTATGTTGAATAGGAGTGGTGAAAGTGGGCATCCTTGTCTTGTTCCTGTCCTCAGCAGGATGGCTTTCAGTTTTTGTCCATTGAGTATGATGTTGGCTGTGGGTCTATCATATATGGCCTTTATTATGTTGAGGTACTTTCCTTCTATACCCATTTTACTGAGGGTTTTTATCATAAATGGGTGTTGGATCTTGTCGAATGCTTTCTCTGCATCTATTGAGATGATCATGTGGTTTTTGTTTTTCATTTTGTTGATGTAGTGTATCACGTTGATTGACTTGCGGATGTTGAACCATCCCTGTGTCCCTGGTATAAATCCCACTTGATCATGGTGTATAATCTTTTTGATGTATTGCTGTATTCGGTTTGCCAAAATTTTCTTGAGGATTTTTGCATCTATGTTCATCAGTGATATCGGCCTGTAGTTCTCCTTCTTTGTGTTGTCCTTGTCAGGTTTGGGGATCAGAGTGATGTTGGCTTCATAGAATGTGTTAGGGAGTTCTCCATCTTTCTCAATTTTCTGGAACAGTTTGAGGAGAATAGGTATTAAGTCTTCTTTGAATGTTTGGTAGAATTCTCCAGAGAAGCCGTCTGGTCCTGGACTCTTATTTTTGGGGAGGTTTTTGATTACTGTTTCTATTTCCTTACTTGTGATTGGCCTATTCAGATTCTAAATTTCTTCCTGATTCAGTTTGGGGAGATTGTAGGAGTCTAGGAATTTGTCCATTTCTTCCAGGTTGTTCAATTTGTTGGCATATAGTTTTTCATAGTATTCTCTTATGATCTCTTGTATTTCATTGGTATCTGTTGTGATTTCTCCTCTGTCATTCCTAATTTTATTAATTTGTGATTTCTCTCTTCTTTTCTTGGTGAGTCTGGCTAGGGGTTTGTCAATTTTGTTAATTCTTTCGAAGAACCAACTCTTTGTTTCATTGATCCTTTCTATTGTCTTTTTTGTTTCAATATCATTTATTTCTGCTCTTATTTTTATTATTTCCCTCCTTCTACTGACTCTGGGCTTTGTTTGTTCTTCTTTTTCTAGTTCTGTTAGGTGTCGTTTGAGGTTGCTTACGTGAGCTTTTTCTTGTTTAGTGAGGTGAGCCTGTATTGCGATGAATTTCCCTCTTAGGACTGCTTTTGCTGCATCCCAAATGATTTGGTATGTCGTGTTCTCATTTTCATTAGTCTCCAGATAAAATTTGATTTCTTCTTTAATTTTTTCATAATGCATTGTTTGTTGAGAAGCGTGTTGTTTAGTCTTCACATTTTTGAACCTTTCTCTGCTTTTTTCTTGTAGTTGATTTCTAGTTTAATAGCATTATGATCAGAAAAGATGCTTGATATTATTTCAACTCTCTTGTATTTATTGATGTTTGCTTTGGTTCCCAAAATATGGTCAATCCTTGAGAACATTCCATGTGCACTTGAGAAGAATGTGTAACCTGCTGTTTTTGGATGAAGTGTTCTATATATATCTATTAAGTCCATCTGGTCTAATTTTTCATTTAATTCTATTATTTCCTTGTTGATTTTCTGTCTGGATGTTCTGTCCATTGGTGTTAATGGTGTGTTGAGGTCCCCTGCTATTATTGTATTGTTGTTGATGTCTTCTTTTAGTTCTATTAAGAGTTGCTTTACAAATTTTGGTGCTCCTGTGTTGGGTGCGTATATATTTATAAGTGTTATATCTCCTTGGTGGAGAGTCCCTTTTATCATTATATACTGTCCCTCTTTATCTTTCTTTATCTGTTTTGCTTTGAAATCTACCTTGTCTGATATTAGTATAGCGACACCTGCCTTCTTTTGTTCATTATTAGCTTGGAGTATTGTTCTCCATCCCTTCACTCTGAGTCTGTGTTTGTCTTTGGGGCTGAGGTGTGTTTCCTGGAGGCAGCATATTGTTGGATCTTGTTCTTTGATCCATCCTGCCACTCTGTGTCTTTTGATTGGGGAGATCAATCCATTTACATTTAGAGTGATTATTGAGATGTGGGGGCCTACCACTACCATGTTGTGTCTTGTTTTCCAGTTTTCTTCAATTTCCTTTGTTTCTCGTCCCATGGTTTAATCTGTTCTGATGTAGAGCTGCTGCTCTCTGTTGTTGTCCTTCTACTTATCTCCTCTGCTCTTGGCTTTGTAGCCCCTTTCCTTTTTTGGATTTTTCAGGAATGAGGGTTTTCCTGAGGATTTCCTGAAGAGGAGGTTTTGTGGCAATGAACTCCCTTAATTTTTGTTTATCTGGGAAAGTTTTTATTTCTCCATCATATTTGAAGGATATTTTCGCTGGGTAGAGAATTCTCGGCTGTAGATTTTTGTCCTTCAGATTTTTGAATATATCATTCCACTCTCTTCTAGCCTGTAAAGTTTCTGCTGAGAAATCTGCTGATAGCCTGATGGGGGTTCCTTTGTAGGTTAGTTTCTTTTGCCTGGCTGTCCTTAGTATTTTCTCCTTGTCGTTGACTTTTGCTAGCTTCATTACTATATGCCGTGGAGTTGGTCTTCTTGCATTGATAAAGTTTGGAGATCTATTGGCTTCTGTCACCTGAAGATCCATCTCTATCACCAGATTTGGGAAGTTCTCAGCCATTATTTCTTTGAATAGGCTTTCTGCACCTTTCTCCTTCTCTTCTCTCTCTGGTATACCTATAATCCTTACGTTGAATCTCCTAATTGTGTCTGATAATTCTCAGAGAGTTTCTTCATTTCTTTTTAGTCTTGCTTCTCTCTCCTCCTCTGCCTGCAGCAATTCTATATTGCCATCTTCCAAATTGCTAATTCTTTCCTCCATATTATCGGCCCTACTGTTCAGAGCATCTAGATTTTTCTTAATCTCCTCTATTGTGTTCTTCATTTCCAATATTTCTGTTTGGTTCTTCTTTATCGTATCAAACTCTTTTGTGACATAGCTCCTGAACTCGTTGAGTTGTCGGTCAGAATTCTCTCTTAACTCATTGAGAATCTTAATGATGGCTGTTTTGAAGTCATCATCATTTAGGTTATATATCTCATTTTCTTTGGGATTGTTTTCTGTGTATTTGTTACTTTCTTTCTGTTCTGGAGATTTAATGTATTTTTTCATATTGCTTGATGTTGTTTATTTGTGCCTCCGCATGGAGATAGAGTTTAGTTGCTCCTTTCACTTGTTTCAGCTGCTGCGGTGGGGGAGCCGCTGTTTATACTGCACCAACCAGGAACCCTGTCCGTAGTTGCTAACTGGGCCTGGGCCCGGGCCCCTCCTCGTAGTCACAGTGGTCCTTTGGATTCGCTCCTCTGCCGTGGGGGCCGTCACAGGGGGGCTTCAGGCTGCTGGTGCCTACTGTTGCAGCCCACCTAGATGTGCTCCCTCCTTGGGGTCTGCAATGGTGTTATGGGCTTTTCCAGCGGCCAGGGGTGGGATCACTTATATTTGTCGCTCCGTTGCTGTCGGCACCCACAAAATCTCACTTGTCCTCTATGGGTCGCAGGAGAGCTATTGGCATCTTCTACAGTCTGTGGTTAGTTCACCTAGCTATGCTGTTTTTGCCCTGGGGTCTTCCAGCCTTGTGGCTGTCAGCTGGGTGGTTTCTACTGGTGCTGTGCAGAGGCTTTCCCTAAGGCTGCTGTGAGCCTGTAGGGTTTCCCCCTAAGCTACGGAGCTGGGTCTCTGGATCTCCCCCCAGCCCCAGTCCTCTCCGAGATCTCCAGCAATCCCTAGTCCCACGGGGCGGGCAACGGCAGCTGGAGGTCACCCCACCCTCTGGGATTCTCTCTGGGACTCTCCCGGAGCCGTGAATGCTGGGCGTGGCCCCTCCGCTAATGGCAGACAGAGAGTTTTGTCTGCTGCCTGGGCAGAATTCTGTAACTTCCCCTCCGGGGCGCAGAGCGGGCCTATGGAACTTCCCCCAGCCCCAGTCCTCTCCGAGATCTCCGGCAATCCCTAGTCCCACGGGGCAGGCAACGGCAGCTGGGGGTCGCCCCGCCCTCTGGGATTCTCTCCGGGGCTTTTCTGGAGTTGAGTGCTGGGCGTGGCCCCTCCGCTAATGGCAGACAGAGAGTTTTGTCTGCTGCCCGGGCGGAACTCCAGAGCTTCCCCTCCGGGTCGCAGAGCCAGCCTTTGAAACTTCCCCCAGCCCCAGTCCTCTCCAAGATCTCCAGCAATCCCTAGTCCCACCGTGCCGGCAGTGGCAGCAGGGAGACCTCCGTACCCTCAGCGACTCTCTCTGGGACTCTCCGGGAGCCGTGAACACCAGGCAGGGTCTCCCCGCCAATGGCAGGGAGAGGCTCTCCCCGCGGGCCCAGGTGTGCAACTCCAAAGTTTCCCTCTGCGTTTAGGAGTAATTGCGGGGGGTTTAGGTAGGGTTCTGGTCACCTGTTTCCACCATCGCTCCTCTGTTGTGTGCTCGCTCCTGCCCTAGATGTGTGTAGGTCTTCTGGGGACGTCCGTTGGAAGAAAGCCGCTTGTGGGTACTAGGCTGCTCGGTCGGGGTTGGAGAGTTTTCACCTATTTCCACATCCTCCTGGAGGAAAGTCCATCCGCCTTCCGATGTATAGTCGCGTGGGTGTCTCAGACGTCCTGAGATGCTGTCTGGATATCCTTTGTCAAGCGATAAGTGTCCAAATAATTGTAGACTCGAAGGGGGAGAGACAAAGAGGACTACTCACGGTGCCATCTTGGATCTCCTCCCTCTGTTTCTCTGTTTTTGCTCATATTTTAAGAAAAAAATACAGTCAGGCTAGCCAGTTCTTAATCATAACACCTATTTTAAGCCTTATAGTCAAACTTTCTTTGTAATGGATGTACAGAGTTCATTGACCTCCCCGCCTTCCAAGGACACTGGGCCTGGGCCCTACATGAAGGAACGTGTCTGGCCTCGAGGCCAAAGATGACCACTTAGGCCCTGACTCTAGTGCACAAGTTACAAAAAATATGTCCTGCATCATGTTCCATGTCTGGGTTAGCCACCCCCGACGTGCACCTGACTGGACTTTAGAAACATCCCACCCATGGGAACAAGAAGAAATAACTCAAAGTATACAAATGTCTAAAACCCTGAGTCAGAGCCCAGAGAAACCTTAGGATAAAAGGGAGTCACAGACATAGAACAATTGGGAGTCTCACTGAGGAAAGGGCGCTTTGCCTCAGACCCAGACAATCGGCACTCCCACCCTCCATACAAACTGTTGAGACTTCCCCAGCTGATTGTGGTGTGGATGTAGTAAGTACTGATTTGTTGTTCCTCTCTATCCCCTCTCCTCATTCTGTTTCCCTTTATCAATAGACTTTGATTGCTTAAACAACCAAGTAGCCTTGGCGGTACCTGTCATTCCTTGCCCTTTGAGGCTGCGGGCAACACTGGGAAACTTTGGTTGTTACAGAATTCCCATGAGAGAGCCTAGTGTCTCTTTTTTAATATCACAAGCACATGTGGAGATTTCTTGGGTGCTTTCTAACCTCAATTCATGAAATTAATAATTTTCTCCTCACCTTGGATCCTTTTCCAAAATACTGCATCATAAATTTACCTTCTTTAACCAATTTTATGAGCATAGTAGTTTCAAAATCATATGTGATATACTGGGAATATGTTAAACATAGATCTTAGATCATAGATATAGAAAGTGAAGAAAAATCTTCAAAGTGAAATCTAAAATTAAAACTTCAGAAGGCATTATCTTTAAGTGCCTGCTGTAATCTAAATGTTTGTGTCCTCTTCAAAGCCATGTGTTGAAACCAAATCTTCAATGTATTAGTAGTTGAGGACTTTGGAAGTTGATTAGGTCATGAGAGTGGAGCCCTTATTAGTAGGATCAGTGTCCTTATCAGAGAGTTCCGCTGTCTCTTTGGCCATGTAAGGACATAGCAGGAAGATGGAATTCTATGAACAAGGACACTGAATCTGCCAGTGCCTTGATCTTGCACTTCCCAGGTTTCAAAACTATGAGAAATAAATATTTCTTATTTGTAAGGTGTTCAGTCTATAGATTTTGATATAGCAGCCCAAATGGATTTATACAATGCCTAAATGGTCTTTCTCATATTTATCTCTTTAGAGTTGCTATGTAAAAAAAAAATATCCTGTAATTGTGAAAAGACAAGACATTGTTTTCTGTTCAGAGGCACTTCTTTTATTTTGTGAGGAAGATTAGCCCTGAGCTAACATCTGTTGCTAATCTTCTTCATGGACTGGCCTTGTGCTGAGAAAACTCACACTAATAAGCCTGTCCAGACACTGGTCACTTCTAGTTTTTTGTATTAGACCAATCTGCTTTACATCTTCTAGTGGTTCCAGGCATCTGGAGCATGTTGGGTCACATCAGCATTCCAAAACAAGCAAAACTGAAGCCAGTTCCTCAGGCAGCCCCCACATAAGTTGGGTCATTGGAAGCAAAATACACCTTTTCCCCTTACCAAGGAGAAAGAAGGGAAAGGATTTTATACTGCTAGTTTTCTGCTGCAACAGGGCAGGGGCCATAGTGACTTCTAACTAAAATTGCTATCTGTGTTCTCTCTCACATAGGGCAGCTAAACGATTCCATGTCCTGTGTCTCCTCAACTTTCTGAGACAGGCTATTTAGAAGCCACTCTTCTGGAATTCCCCAAGTAAAGTCAGGACATTAGATGCATGGTTTAGCAATTTCCCTCCCAAGAAGAAACTAGGAACTGGGTTTCTTTTTCTAATCAAAACATGCCATACAAGGGTAGGTATTAAGAGAAGAAGAAATCTTGAATTTCCCTAACAGCTTCATTATGAGTGGTTTCACACTTAAAACTGGGTGCAGGACAATCTTAACTACTATCTAGAGTTCTTACAAAGGGAGCCTGTGCATGAACTGTTTTTGAGTCACTGTGTTCATAGGGATAAGATGGTCTAGGTTTCCTCTTCTGGCATTTTTATGAAAGGGAAATGGGAGTTTGTTTGTGGCTCTTCCTTGGGGGATGTACAATCCCAACAGTGACGAGAAAACTTGAGTAAGATTTTGAGTCCCTGAGGAACTGAAGACAGTTTATGGTCCTGAATGTAAATACAATCCCCTTAGTTCCCTATTACACCAAGAAACTGGTCCCTTGGGAAGAGATTGAGTAAACTTCTGCGTTGTTTATAACAATGATTCCATCATTACACTCACATTAAATCTTCTGTGACTTGCCAAGTGTCACAAATAATTAAAATAAAAACTGTTTATTTTTCTCTGCTGCTTGAGAGGACTGAAAGTCATAATCAGAAATTATGATTTGTAGTTCTGAATGATTTCCAAGGCATATCAGAAATTAAGTGTGGACACATCCTCTTATATTCAAAAGAACCAAAGCCTCAGTGCCTGAAATTGTCCTTCCAGGACAACAGGGGTAATAATAGTGATAAGCAAGCACCGATGTTTTCTGACTTAAGGAGGGTGAGTTTCTGAATTCCATTTATATTGATGTTTTCCTTGTTTGAGATGGAATACTGAAGATCTAAGATATGCCATTTTCTCTGCCATTTTTGCAGTCCCTGAGACTCAATTGAAAGTGACAGAAAAATCTATTAGAGAGGTGGCGCAGGAAATGGTCAGAGAAATTAAGGGGCTCAGAGGGTGCAATTCATCAGTTAGTAAGTTTCCTCTCTTCCAGTGAAACTCTCACTTTTCTACATTTATGGCTCTTATTCTGTGACATGGGGAAGTAATCTCCCATAGAATCTCTCATAGAGTCCCTTAGTTTTGGATTAGAAACAATGTTTTGGGTTCCCACCCCGTCATGTCTAGTCTGCATTTGAGGCCAATATCAGCAACTAATGTCTTGGTCTCTAATTTTACTAGTAAAAGAGGGGTCAAGTGAATGAAAAAATGTAGAGATGAGAGAAAAGTTATTCCCTCTAGATCCATCTTTCTTTTCTTTTATCCTTTGGTTCTTCCAACAGTTAGATTTTCATATGGCAGAAGTTCCCTTCACTCTGTAGGCTAAGTTTTGATATTCTTTGCTACCTGGCTTATAATGACTCTATAAGGAAAAGTCCATGTCACTCAGTTCTATGATGATGGTAAAGCAATTCTGTGGGTGCGTGTTAGCTTAGTCTCAGATATTCACAGTGCATATACCACACTTCTGAGAAGAGATATTGTGGAAAAGCTGTTTTTCCTCTATGTCACTTTTTTCTTCTTTGCTCACAGATCCTCTTAGAGAAGGATGGCTCGTGGAAATGGCTCTTTCATTACTCAATTCATTTTGGTGGGATTAACAGATCAACCAGATCTCAAGCTCCCTCTGTTCTTCTTATTTCTAGTAATGTATATTGTCACTGTGTTGGGAAATATGGGTTTGATAACTATAATTGGGCTGAATTCATACCTACACACGCCCATGTATTTTTTCCTTTTTAATTTATCTTTCATAGATTTATTTTATTCTTCTACCTTTACACCCAAAATGCTAGTTAACTTCATATTTAAGCAGAATATTATCTCCTACATGGGTTGCATGACACAGCTTTACTTTTTCTGCTTTTTTAGTATTTCTGAATGCTATGTGCTGACATCAATGGCCTATGATCGCTATGTGGCCATCCGTAAACCACTTTTGTATAGCGTTGTCATGTCCCCTAAAGTGTGTTCCAGCCTTATGCTTGGTTCATATTTTATGGCATTTTCTGGTGCCACGGCCCACACTGGATGTATGCTGAGACTGACCTTCTGTGATGCAAATACCATCAACCATTATTTGTGTGACATCTTCCCTCTGCTCCAGCTCTCGTGCACGAGCACCTACGTCAATGAGCTGGAAGTTTTCATTGTGGGGGGCATCAATGTCATTGTGCCCAGTGTCGCCATTTTTGTCTCTTACGGTTTCATCCTCTCCAGCATCCTCCACATCAGTTCCACAGAGGGCAGGTCCAAAGCATTCGGTACCTGCAGTTCCCACATTATTGCTGTTTCTCTCTTCTTTGGATCAGCTGCATTTATGTATCTCAAACCATCTTCTGCTGTGTCTATGGGTGAGGGAAAAATCTCTTCTGTCTTTTACACCAATACAGTTCCCTTGATGAATCCCTTAATTTATAGTTTGAGGAACAAAGATGTCAAAATTGCTCTGAGAAAAACCCTCAGTATGAGGAGGTTTTAATCAGAAACAGTATCTGTCTGTGCATTTAGTCCCAAGAAAGGGAGATTCTGTGTGTTTAAAATACTTTTAGTGGCAGCCTTCTTATCTTTTTTTTCTTAACATGGTGAAGGAAATTTGCATTTTTATATCTAAGTCTTCTTCTTTCTTCACCAATTGCACAGTATCTTCTCCAACTTTTTTGTACTTATTAATAACGTTAAGTAAGAAATACATTACCTCTGTCTTTTTATTGTCATTTTGAATTTTTTTTTCCACTAGGAAAAGATGAATGGTCTCTAAATGACTGAATTAGGTAACACTAGCGTGACATTCTATTAATAGGCATGTTCCTATCTGTTGCTCCCTATTAGAAGCATGAATCAGATACTTTGTTTCCCCTTTTATCTTTCCATTCTCTAATTGGAAAGAAAATGTCCTTTAAATGCCAAAGATTGAAGGTGCATAAAGACTATCAATTACAATCCATTTTGTGTCTATAAACATTTTGTATCAAGCTTCTTTTGGCAAAGAGTTTTCTTTTTTACCTTTTTATATCAAACTGGCTCACAACAGATTGTCAAAATATATGTTTTGCATGGATGTAAATGAGAATGTTAGAGTGGTTAATGATTTACATAAAGTCACACAGCTTCAAAAGAAAAAATCTAAACTAAACTCTTAGCCTCTGATTTCAAGTGTATTTATTACTCTTAAGTATACACTGTATCTTCTTCACTTATTATTTCTGTTTTAGTAGGCATGGAATATGCTAAATCATTTCTAATTTCATAGTTTGCTGAGCTTTATTCCAGGATGATATATGAATTTCTCTCAGACCAGGTATTCCTTTCTTTGGTTTTTGTTTAGCCAAACAGTTTGATGGTTCTTTTTATTGGAAAATGGAGACCTTTCGAACTAGTATATTGGTGAGTTGACTGGCTCAGATAGGAAGGTTACTTTTTCTGCAAAATGAAAAAACTGCATTTGGAATATTTACAAGTGTTTGTATTTTATATAACAGAGCATGGGAGATAAGGAGGCTACAAACGTGCCATTAAATCAGGACTCCGTAAGACATATGGCCAATAAATACAATCTCTCCATGTGGGGAGTTGTCATGAGGATTAGGAACTTCATTTCATTCTGAAATTATATCCTGTTCTGTAGAGTACTGTGAATATATTTCACTGTCCTTAAATCTTTGGTAAAACTATAGGCACAAGTATAGTAGTAGTGCTTTTGGGAATGAAGGTGAAAAACCTGTGGCCCCATTTTGGGAGGTGCGTAGAGAGAGAGCAGCAGCTAAAGGAGATTTTTAATAAGAGGTATTGAAACTCAAATTAGGAAGAATTTATAAAGTAAAAGATTGGACAGTGAAAGCCCCTACTTATGACTCTCTCCTTTCTGGAAAGCCCTAGAAATGTTATGAAGATCATAGAATTTCTCTGGAAAAATTGAAAGCTTAAATTATTTGATTTTGAAAAGTTATATTGACAGGGCTGGGGGACCTGGCAACAACTAAATCACTCCTGTTTTTGTTGGCTTCGATATGCTACTTCCATGTGGATTTTTAGGTACAAAATCTTCAAATTGCAGCAGTGACAACTTGAAAGAAATATTTGGTTAATGAATCAAATTGTAACATGTCTTTATTGGAAAATCTGTTGGATTTTTTTTATAAAAATGCAAAAAATGGTACTCAAAATCCTCAATATGATGTGTCAGTGACAGTGTGAATGTTTTCTAAGATACCTGCAATAATATTCATTATTTAACACTTTCCTAGTCTCTACTCAATATTTAGCTAATTTGAAATCTGTCATAGCTAGTTTTTGGCTTGTTTGATTTTTTGTAGACGTTTGGCATTACTAACTCCTTCACTTACAGTTTTAAAAGACCACAAATATCCCATTCTTTAAAGATTTTATTTTTTTTTCCTTTTTCTCCCCAAAGCCCCACAGTACGTAGTTGTATATTCTTCATTGTGGGCCCTTCTAGTTGTGGCAAATATCCCATTCTTTAATCTCAGTATCAACATGTTTCTTGTTAACTTTACAAGTTCTATTTACATATATTTATATAAAATAGTTGATCTTGGTTGCTGTTTCCTTTGCTTTTTTTTTTCTTTTTTACTTACTGTTCCTTTTGATAAACTTGTTTTTTCTTATAGGAAGAAATGTGTGTCTAAACAAGTAAATATATCTGAGCCATTTGGAAACCTATGTAGATATTTCAGAGGTGCATCCACTCTGTTATGAATTTTATCAAGATTTGAAGTTTCCCAGGAGAAGGTTAAACTTGGTCACTAGTTTTTCATTTCATGAGCCTGAAAATTCAAATGAAATCTCTTCATTTTCAGAAAAGATAAACTGGTTTTAAAATTTTTTATCTTTAACTAATGTGAAAAAAATAATAAAATAGTTTAAATACAGTTATAATAATTAAGGGTTGTAACTTTTTAAAAGGGGCAAACTAGTTTAGCAGCTTAAGTACATTTTAGTTAGCAATAAACACTACATATCTATCTATTTTGACTTTTTTCAAAATGAGCAATCAAGTCGGGGTACTTTACATGAACAACATAGTTATCCTTAGTAGATTTTGTACTTTTGTGTTAGGTGAATGGAACTGGCAAGTTTTGAGGGAAGATATGATTATATGAAAATTGTCACAGCTGAAAGTCAAACAGGTAAGCTAAGGAAGTCACCTATTCCTGAGTGCTAGGACAGAGCTATTTCTGAAGAAACATGAAAGACTAGAACTAGAAAGGGACAAGTATAAAATAATGGACAAAGAAAAGAGCTTACTCAGCACTGACATGTTGATGAGGAAATGTGAAGAAATTACCATTAATTTGATAGAATTCAGTCTGGAATCTATGGATTAAACTTCCGAATTAGTAAAGCCTGGTAAAGCTGAGATTCAATGATATATTTCAATTTGCTCTTGCATTATTCAGACGATAACCTTCTAATATCCTCTCAACAGCCACAAAAGAGCTCTTAGTCCCTAAATTTTTAAAACTCTTCTTGGTCTTAAAGGAAAGCGCACACTATAGGTAATTTCATCAATAAATTGTGATCTTTGTTTATTGAAACTGAAGTTTGGAATTTTGTTTCATTAATAAAGTTGATAAGTGTGATAGAATTCAAAGTGCTTTGTAATCAACTGTCTATTAAACTCTAGAGAGCGAAAAATTGTCTTTCAAATTTCAGAAAATTGGTGCTGTAGTTGATGTAATTTTGATATTTTACCCATTCTTTTTCTCCTGCTTGGATCCACCACCTCCTAATTTTCCTTACCCTATTACCCGTTCATCCCACCTTCTCAGAGGCATTTTCTGATTCCCAAAGACTTGATGAGGGCTTCCTTCTTTGCCTTGTATCCCATTGGTGTTTGTTCTACTATAGCATGTATTTCATTGCTTTATAAATGCTTTTTACATTTATTTGTCAATCTCAATAAAGAAGTAAAACTAGAAGCAGATTTTTCCCCTGTTGAAATGAATCAGTTTTTGACTAGAGCGCAATAAAAAAGTATGGATTAAACAAAACCATGTTTTAATGCCACCACTTGTATTACAGGCATAGGGAAGAAAATGGAGTTAAGACTTTACACTTTCTCATCACTCTAAGTGATGTACATATATACTCACTGAGGATGGTAAGTGGAGCTGACTTAGCAGTCTGAGAGGCTCAAGAAACTGGGCTTTTCTTCTGTTAAGGGAGGAAACAAACTGAAAACTACTATCAGACAGTCTTGGCAGATTTAAGTCTTATTATCTTTGATACCCTGGAGACAGATGTCTAATTTGACTCTTATGGGGCCAACTAGATATAGTCCTGACACTTGCAGAGAGTTGCCAGACATTCAGGGGCTCACATGTCCATGCTTAAATCATATATACAGATATATATGCATATACGACAGTCTCCCCTAATCTGCAGTTTCACTTTCTATGGTTTCTGTTACCTGTGGTCAACTGCCATCTGAAAATATTAAATGGAAAATTACAGAAATAAACAATTCATAAGTTTTAAATTGTAGGCCATTCTGAGTAGAGTGATGAAATCTTGCACTGTCCTTCCCCATCTTGCCCGTGAAGTGAATCATCTCTTTATCCAGTGTATCCACATTGTACACATTGCCTTCCCATTAGTTACTTAGTAGCCACCTTGGTTATCGGATCAACTGTCATGGTATCACAGTGCTTGTGTTCAAGTAACCCTTATTTTATGTAATAATGGCCCTAAAGTACAAGAGTAGTGATGCAGGCAGATCAGATATGTAAAAAAGAAGTCATAAAGTGCTTCCTTTAAGTGAAAACGTGAACATCTTTGACTTAATAAGGAAAGAAAAAATAGTATGCTGAGGTGGCTATCTATGGTGAGAACAAATCTTCTATTATGAAATAGTGAAGAAGAAAAAAGAAATTGAGGCTAGTTTTTCTATTGACCTCAAGCTGTGAAAATTACAGTCACAGTGCGTGATAAGTGTTTAGTTAAGATAGAATTTGGTACTCTCTGTGGTTTCAGACATCCACTAGGGGTCTTGGAAAATATCCTCCATGGATAACGGGAGACTAGTGTACATACATTAATATATATATGTGTGTATATATACATATATATGTGTGTGTGTTTATATAAAACAATTTGAATTTTAGAAACTATTCAATAAAAAAACTTTAGGTTTTGAATTTAGTTTTACCTAAACACCATTAAATTTGGGATTATCTATTTTTATCAACAAACTGAGTCTCTATATCTAGGTTGTTGCTTAATTTTACCCTTTTCCCCTACTCAGCTTTGACTTAGAACTGTTAGCAATATGTTAGTTGACAACTCTAAGGCTAGATCTATGTCCATGTTTAGAATTTTTTTAAAATGAATTTTCTGAGATACACTAGGTTACAAATACTTTATCCAAATAAAGAGGAAATTGAACAGGAAATTTAAAAAGAAATAAATATTGGAGAACCATGTCCCCTGAGTGGGGAATATTTCAACAGATGTATTGTGTTTATCCATGAACTTGATCAGTTTTAGGACCACAAGTTTTCTCTAATTTTAAAATAAAAACATTTTATTTAAGTACTAGTTCTTAAAGAAACTCCTTAAATAGAATATTTTAGAGCAAATGAAATTAATTTTTCATTTTAGGAGACAACATCATAGCAGCAATACCCCAATTCCCTGGCTTCTAAAAAGGAGAAGCAATCTAAAGAGAAGGAAAACTCATGTCAAGGAACGTGTTAAACATGGAGGATACGAAGATAAATCAGACAGGGATACTAATTCATCGAAAAGGTCATGTTTAAAGTGGAGTTTTGCAAAAATTTCATCTTAGGGAAGAGTAATGGCTATGCAAACCCCCTAAGGTGCTACTTTTGGCATGTTTGAAAAACAGTAAAGGCTACTGTACTGAATGAAAGGAGTGAGAAAGATTGTCAAAGGAGACAAGGACAGAGATGTAACATGGGGCAAGATCACATTGGATCTTGTAGGCAGCTGTGAAATGTGAGCTTTTTCTTTCAGTGAAATGAGTACAGGAGTTTAACACATAATCTGACTTATGTTTTTAAAAGATAATCCTAGTTTCTTTTTTGGGGAATAAGCCATGGAAGGCAATGGATAAAGCAGAGATCCAGCTAGGAGAGCTTTGCAGTAATTCTAGTAGGAAGATTGGTTTCTCAAATCAAAGTGGTAGTGACATAGGTGGGATGTACCTTGTGATTATGTACATACTATATGTTTCAATTTAGTCATATTTTACTGCATAAAATTTGGAAACCTTCTTTGCAAATGATATCTTAAGCAAATTAGTGGATGGTAGTGGGTTAGGAAAAAATACAGCTTAATTGTAGGTAACAGAAATAGGATTAATATATATTGTATTCAACAATTGGTCAACAAATGAGAACAACCTCACAGAAAGTGGGGAAAGAAAATAAATTGACAAGCCATATAAAAGCAAATTCAAATGGTTTAAATATTTATGAAAAGCTGCTTGAGCTCAATAATAGAAGAATGCATATTAGAAAAATTGGAGAAGGAAAGCAAGTCCTACACATTCTCTGTGGGAATGTGAATTATTATAGCCTTTGAGAAAAACATTTGACTATATATTAAACTGAAAGACAACTATATGACATTTTATTTCATCAAAATAAAAATACTGGCATATAATGTGTAAGTATAATGAAGGCTTATTTCAGCATTGCTTTTCATGGTAAAACCTGAAAATACAGAGGTTTTCTATCAATGTGAGATGGTTGGATAAGAAAGTGAAAGGATAAAAAATGACTATTCCAGAGTTTTTATCATAAACTGATGTTGAATCTTGTCAAATTCTTTCTCTGTGTCTATAGAGATAATTGTGTGATGATGAAAACTCTCAAAAAAGTGGGTACTGGAGGAAAATACCTCGACATAATAAGGACTGTATGTGACAAACCCAAACATCAGACTCAATGGTGAAAAACTGAAAGCTATTCCTCTAAGAATAGGAATAATTCAAGGATGCCCATCTCACCACTCCTATTCACCATAGTATTGGAAGTCTTAGCCAGATCGATTAGGGAAGAATAAGAAATAATAGGCATCCAAATTGGAAAGAAGTAAAACTGTGACTGTTTATGGATGACATGGTTCTATATATAGAAAACCCTCAAGAATCCACCAAAAAACTATGAGAAACAATTAATAAATACTGTAAAGTTGCAGGTTACAAAATCAACATACACAAGTCAGTTGTACTTTTATACACTAACAATGAACTAGCAGAAAGAGAAATTAAGAAAAGAATCCCATTTACAATTTCAACAAAAAGAATAATGTATGCGGGAATAAATTTAACCAAGTAGGTAAAATATGTATATGGTGAAAACTATAAGACGTTATTGAAAGAAATTGAAAAATTATATAAAGAAATGGAAAAATATCTCATTCTCATGGATTGGAAGAATAAACATAGTCAAAATTTCAATATTACCTAAAGCAATCTACAGATTCAATGCAATTCCCAGTCAGAATCCCAACGACATTTTCCATGGAACTAGAACAAAGAATCCTAAAATTTACATGGAACAAAAAAGTCTGAATAGCCAAAGCCATGCTGAGAAAAAAGAACAAAGCTGGAGATATCACACTCTCTGAATTCAAAATATACTAAAGCTATAGTAATCAAAACAACTTGATAATCTCCAAAAAACAGACATGTAGAACAATAGAAAAGAATTAGGAGCCCAGAAATAAAACTAAACATCTATGGACAGCTAATCTTTGACAAAAGAGCCAAAACAAACAATAAAGAAAGGAAAATCTCTTCAAATGGTGTTGTGAAAACATAACAGCCACAAGCAAAAGAATGAAAGTAGACCATTATCTTACATCACACACAAAAATTAACACAAAATGGATTAAAGACTTGAATCTAAGCCCTAAAACCATAAAACTCGTAGAAGAAAACATAGGCAGTGTCCGTTTGATCCTAACCTTAGCAGTATCTTTTTAAGTAGCATGTCTTCTCAGGCAAGAGAAACAAAATTAAAAATAAACAAATGGGAATATTTCAAAGTAAAATTTCTGCATGACAAAGGAAACCATCAACAAAGTGAAGAAACAACTCACTAACTGGGAGAAAATATTTGCAAATAACATACTCAGAAGGGCTTAATTTCCAGAATATAAAAAGAACTCATATAACTCAACACGAAACAAATGAGCAACCCGATCAAAAATGGGCTGCGGTTATGAACAGATGTTTTTCCAAAAAAGATATACAGATGGCCAACAGGCACATGAAAAGATGTTCATCATCACTAATTATTAGGAAAATGTAAATCAAAACTATGAGATATCACCTCATGTCTGTCAGAATACCTATATTTAATAAGAGAAAAAAATAAGTGTTGTAGAGGATATGGAAAAAAGGGAACACTCATACACTTCTGGTGGAAATGAAAACTGATGCAACCACTATAGAAAAGAGTATGGAGATTCCTCAAAAAATTAAGAATAGAACTACCATATGATCCAGCTATTCACTTCTGGGTATTAATATAAAGAGCATGAAAACTCTAATTCAAAAAGATGCATGCACCCCTATATTCACTGCTGCATTATTCACAGTAGCCAAGACTTGGGTGCAACACATGTGCCCATCAAAGGATGAATGGATAAAGAAGATATGGTGTATATATATACCATGGAATACTACTTAGCCATAAAAAAGATGAAATTGTGCTATTTGAGACAACATGGATGGGCCTTGAGGATATTATGCTAAACAAAATAGGTCAGACAAGGAAAGACAAATACTGTGTGATTTCACTCATGGTTGGAAGATACACAAAGAAACACATAGATAAGAACAGATTGGTGTTTACTAAAGAGGAAGGGGGTTGGAGTTAGGTGAAAAAGGTACTGGAGCACACATATATGGCAATAACTGGAAACAAGACTTTTGGTGGTGAACATGATGCAGTCTATACAGAAGCCAAAATATAATGAGGTACACCTGAAATTTATACAATGTTATAAGCCATTGTGACCTCAATAAAAATAATAAAAAATAGATATTCCATGCACATAATCAAAGAGAGTAAGCTGGCTATTCTAATATAAGATAAAACAGATATAAATGAAAAATTAGAAGAGACAGAGTACATTAATAAAAAGTTAAATAGAGCAAGAAAATATGAAAATTATAAACATTTACGTATCTAGTAACAGATCATGGTAATAGATGAGGCAAAAGCTGACAGAATTGAAGAAAGAAATAATTCTACAGTAATAGTTGGAGACTTCAATACTGACTCTCAATAAGGGATAGAACAAGGAGATAATTAAGAAAATAGAGAAATTTAGTAGCACAACAAACCAAACAGATGCATCAGAATACAAAATGTTAAGCCGAGTGCAGCAGAATACAAATTTTCACAATTGCACTTTGAATTTTTCCAGAATAGACCATAAATTAGGCCACAAATTAAGTCTCAATAGATTTAAAATTTAAATTTTATAAAAGATGTCTCCTCTGACAACAATGGGATGAAGTTTAAAATCAATAACAGAAGGAAAACTGGAAAACTCACAAATTTGCAGAAATTAAACAATGCACTCTTTGCAAGCCAATAGATCAAAAAAGAAATCACAGGGGAATTTAGAAAATACTTAGAGACAAATGAAATTAAAATTACAGCATACCAAAACATATAGGATACAGCAAATGCAGTGATAAGGGAGACATTTATAGCTATACGTATTTACATTGAAAAATAAGAAAGATCTCAATTCACCAACCTCACTTTACAACTTAAGGAACTAGGAAAAATAAGAACAAACTAAACAAAAAACTAGCAGAAAGAAAGAATTAATACACATTAAAACAAAGATTAACGAATTAGAGAATAGAAAAGAGACAGAGAAAATCAATAAATCCCAAAGTTAGTTCTCTGAAAAAAATCAACAAAATTGAGAAACTTTTACCTATATGGACTAAGATAAAAAGACTTAAATTACTAAAATCAGAAATGAGAGCGGGGACATTGTCAATGATTTTACAGAAATAAAAAGGATTATAAAGGAATGCTATAAACAGCTGTATGCCAACAAATTGGATAATCTAGGTGAAAGGAAAAAAATACTATAAACAAAAAAGTAGGAAGATTAAATCATGAAGACATAGAAAATCTGACTAAACATATAACTAGTAAGGAGACTGAACCATTAACTAAAAGTCTGCCAGCAAAAAAACCTCCTATATTTAACGGCATCACTGGTCCATTTTAGCAAACATTTAAAGAATAATTAACACTAATTCTTCTCAATCGTTTCCTGAATGTTGAAGAGTAGGAATACCCTTTCTTACTGATTCTTCAAGGCCAGCAATACCTTGACAGCAAAGCCAAAGATGCTACAAGAAAAGAAAACTATAGACCAATATCCCTTATGATCACTAATACAAAAATCCTCAAAAAAACCCCAAAACACTAGTGGGGCTGGCCCCGTGGCCAAGTGGTTAAGTTTGTGCTCTCTGCTGCAGGCAGCCCAGTGTTCCGTTGGTTCGAATCCTGGGCGCAGACATGGCGCTGCTCCTCAAACCACGCTGAGGCAGCGTCCCACATGCCACAACTAGAAGGACCCACAATGAAGAATATACAACTACGTACCTGGGGGCTTTGGGGAGAAAAAGGGAAAAAATAAAAAATCTTTGGAAAAAAACCACTAGTAAACCAAATTCAGCATCATATTAAAAGGATTATTCACCATGACCAAGAGGAATTTATTCCTAGAATGCAAAGATGGCTGAACATATGAAAATTGATCAATGTAGCAAACTACAACAACAGAATGCAGGGCAAAACTACATGATCATCTCAATTGATGCAGAAAAAGTATTTGACAAATTACAGCACCCTTTCATGATAAGGATAGTCAACAAATTAAGAATAGAAGGTAACGACCTCAACATAATAAAAGACAGACTTGTAAAACCCACAGGAAACATCATACTCAATGGTGAAAAATAGAAAGCTTTTCCTCTAAGATCAAGAAGAAGGTAAGGATGCCCACGGCTGCCAATTATATTCAACAAAGTGCTGGAAGTTCTAACTAGAGAATTAAGCTAGAAAAAGAAATAAAAGTCATTCAAATAAGAAATAAAGGAGTAAAACTACTTCTCTTCACAAATTATACGATCTTATATGTAGATAATCCCAAATATTCTACAAAACAATGTAAGAACTAACAAATGAATTCCACAAAGTAGCAGGATAAGAGTCAGCACACAGAAATGACTGGCATTTCTATAACTAACAATGAACAATGCTAAAGAGAAATTTTAAAAGCAATTATTTTTATGATAACATGAAAAAGAATCAAAAACTTAGGAATTAACTAAGGTAGTGAAAGGCTCCTACAATGAAAACTGCAAAACACTGCTGAAAGAAATTACAGAAGACATAAATAGAAACACATCTCATGTTCATGGATTAGAAGACTTAATACTTTTAGGATGTCAATACTACTCAAAGTGATCTACAGATTCAATGGAATACTCACCAAAATCCCAACGATATTTGCTGCAGAAATAGATGAACCCATCCTAAAATTTATACGGAATCTCAAGGGACCCTGAATAACCAAAAAATATCTTAAGAAAGAAAAGAGAATTTTAAGGAGCTCACAGTTCCTAGGTAAAAACTTACTACAAAGCTAGCATAATCAAGAGCATGGTAATGGCATCAACACTGACAACGGAATAGAATAGTGCTCATAAATAGTGTCCATCCATATATGGTCAAATAATTTTTGACAAGGGTGCCAAGACAACCAAAAAGGAAAAAGACTGTCTTTTCAACAGATAGTGTTGGAAAAACTGGATATCCATATGCAAAACAGTGAAGTTGGACACTTACCTAACACTATATACAAAAATTACTCAAAATGGATAAGACAAATATAACTCCTAAATATGTGAAACAGAAGAAAATATAGGGCAAAACTTTACAGTATTTGATTTGGCAATGATTTCTTGGATATGACACCAAAGGCACAGGCATCAAAAGAAAAGATAGACAAATTAGTCATTATAAAAATTAAATGAAAATTGTGTTTCAAAAATCACCATCATCAGAGAAAAAACCCAAGCCAATGGATGGGAGAAAATTCACATTAACAGTAGTGAATTCATCAACATTCCTCCTAGCCTAGTTTCTGTTAGCCTCTTCTCATTTTTATTAATGATAATGCCATTCTCTTTGTTTCCAGGAGCCAAACACATGGTCACTTTGAACTTCTTCCTCGTGCTCTGTATCTCATATTTTCCATGTCATGTGAAATCTTCTTGTGTCTCCCAAGTCACTCTTATCTTATTATTACATGGGCCTTCTGTTGAAGTGCTGTCTCAAAATTCCTCTGATTCAACATGCATCACTTCTGGGTTCATTTTTTTACAAAAGTGAACCACATCAAAAAATGAATCACATTTTTCTGCTATTCAACATCCTTTAATGACGCCTCATAACATCCCAAATGTAAAAAAAAATAAAATAAAAGCCCAAATGTAAAAAAGAGCAATAAAATATTTGAATTTATTCTGACTCAGTTTTATGAATTGATTTTCAGCTTATTCTACATGTACTCTTGACCTTAATTAAAATGGAGTGGTCATTCTTCCCCCCATAAACATGTGTTTTCCTGTCTCCATACATTTCGCCATCACTTTTGTCCTAATAATGCTTTTCCTCTGACTATGCCACTGATCAAATCACCGGCTTTAAGATTTCTCTCTTCAAACTTTCCAATTTATTAGTGAAGTTCTCTTCTAAGGCAAAAATATGATTCTTTGTATTCTTATCAGTGCGCAGCATTGCAATGCCTGTGTAGAGGCTTGTACATTATAGGCCTCTGTTAGATGTTTTTTGAATAAATGATTGTAATAGTGAGTACATGACAAACACTATAGAAGTTCTTCAAAAAATTAAAAGTAATTTTTAACAATCTTATGATCCATCAATCCCACTTCTGGATGTATCTACGAAAGAGCTGAAATCTTAAAGAGAATCTCGTGTTCACTGCGGCACTATTCATAATAGCCAAGATATGGAAACAACCCAAATGTCCTTTGAAAGATAAAGGAATCAAGAAAATGTAGTGTACACATACAATGGAATAGTATTCAGCCTTAAAAAAAGAATGAAATCTTACCATTAAAAAGTATGGATTAACCTTAAAAATATTATGCTAAGTTCAATATGTTATAGTCACAGAAGGACAAATACTTCATGATTTCACTTATATGAAGCATCTAAAAAAGTCAAATGTATAGAAGTAGGAAATAGAATGATGGTTACCGGAGGATGAGGAGAGGAAGATAGGGGAGTTGTAGTTCAATGGATATAAAGTCACACTTATACAAAATGAATAAGCTCTACAGATCTGCTGCACAACATAGTACCTATTGTTAACAATATGGTATCATACACTTAAAAATTTGTTGAGAAGGTAGATCTCATGTTGAGTGTTCTTACTGACAAAAGAAAATGTCAAAAAAACACAAAAGGACACAAAGAAACTTTTGGAGGTGATGAATATGGGGTTTTTAAATATGTTTTTTAGAAATAAGTCAGAGGGAGAAAGTCAAATACCATATGATCTCACTCATAAGTAGAAGATAAAAACGACGAAAAAACAAAGAACACATAGCATTGGAGATTGGACTGGTGGTTACCATTGGGGAAGGGGGAGGGGGGGCAAAAGGGTGATTAGGCTCACATGTGAGAGGATGCACTATAATTAGTGTTCGGACGGTGAACATGATGTAATGTACACAGAATTCGAAATATGATGTACATCTGAAAAAAATAAAAATTTAATAATAATAATTTTTTTAAAAGATTGTCTCCTGAACTAACATCTGTTGCCAATCTTCTTTTTTTTAATTTTTTCTCCCCAAAGCCCTCCCAGTACATAGTTGTGTATTCTAGTTGTGAGGATGAATATGTTTATTACCTTGGTTGTGATGATGGTAACATGAGTGTATGCTTATATTCAAACACATCAAATTGTATAGATTATGTACAGTTTTTTGTATACCAACTATACCTCAATAAAGCTGGAAAAATATTAATATATGTCTCAGGTAGAGTTCTATGCATTGTTTTGCAAATGTTAAACACAATATAAGACACAGCCTCATCTATTTAACATATAAAAATATTACTGTAATATCTACCATTTTAACATGCTAACTCTAGAGCTATGGTGTCCAATATAGCAGCCACTGCGCTCACGACTGAGCACTGAAATGTTGCCAGTCCAAATGGAGACGCTTTGAAGGTGTAAAATATACACCAGAGTTGTAGACTTAATACAAGCAAAAAATGTAAATTATCTCATTTATAGTACTCATATGTTGAAATGAAAATATTTTAGATATTCTGGGTTAAATAGAACATATTAGAAAATTAATTTTACCTGTTTCTTTTTACTTTTTAAATGTAGCTACTAGAAAATTTAAAATTACCTATGTGACTCTTATTTGGGGCTCATAGTATATTTGTATTGGAGTGTACTACTCTGAGGAGCATTTAATAGGAGAAAATAACTCCTTTACATGCTTATTCCATTTGCACCACAGTTTATGCCCATTCAGGAGACATTTTCAGCCTCTTTCTAATAAGAACACTCTGAAACTTTAAAAGACTTAGGACGCTTACTGACGGTAGTTAAAGAGGAAGAGGTTTTACTATATCTTGATTTTGGGAGACTTACTCATAAATGGGATACCATCTGGAATATTGCAATACTTCAATTTGTAAAGCATGAGAGATAGAAATTTCTATTCCAATGAAATTGGCAGAGGCTCTACCTTTGAGATGTTATTATAAGGGAATAACCCCTGACCACGCTAGGTGTGATTTGTGTGTACCTACGTTAAGGGAACTGTAGTTCCTATACACATAGTCTCACAGTTTTTCACCTTGTTGTAAAACACTAGAAGTGATCATTGAGTAAGTGACTAGCCTTAGAGCAGAGGGATACTAATTAACTCTCAGGTCGAAAGTTAGGAGGACCTAGAGAGTAAAGACACAGAAGATTATACCCTCCACTAAAATGGGGAGAAGGAAATTTCTAGTGTAGATACAATTTGAGTAGAAGATGGTCTCTAAGAAGACACATGAACAGAAGGTCAAGAAATGCATGTGTCTTGTTCTTTTGAGGTAAGCCTGTATTGCTGTATACTTCCCTCTTAGTACTGCTTTTGCTGCATCCCATAAGTTTGGGTATGTTGTCTTTTTCATTTTCATTTATGTCCTGGCATGTTGCACACGGAAAAAATGACAGCATTTTATTTTCTCTGATCAAATCTGTAAATATTTTATTTTTTAAAATTACTTCATTTTTATGAAAATAATTTATACTAATTTCAAAGACATTCCGATAAGATAAAAAACTAAAATGGAAGAGCAATAAAAGTCGTCTCACATTTGATTACACACACACACAAAGTAAAATATCAGTAAGTAATCATATATAGAGACATATATACACAGATAGATACACAGAACAGATAGAAATTATTAAAGTAGTCTCATGTCATGCAAGCTTTAATAAACAAAAACATTATATAAATTTATATAAATTTTCCTGATCATGGAAGAAGAAAAATAACTCAATTTTTTTTTTTTGAGGAAGATTAGCCCTGAGTTAACTGCTGCCAATCCTCCTCTTTTTACTGAGGAAGACTAGCCCTGAGCTAACATCCATGCCCATCTCCCTCTACCTTATATGTGGGACACCTACCACAGCATGGCTTGCCAAGTGGTGACATGTCCACACCTGGGTTCCGAACCAGTGAACTCAGGGCCTCCAAAGCAGAACATGCACACTTAACCATTGTGCCACTGTCCCGGCCCCGGTAACTCAATTTTTAATGGAACATATTTCAATGGAAGGTATTGCTTTGGATAACATACAGTGAAATGTTCCAGTGCTCAAGAGAAAAACCAATACCAATTGTGCCAGACTTAGGGAGATATACCATGTCAGTAATATTACCTATTGCTAGTAATGTTACTCCATTAATAGAAAGGCAGTTGTCCTTCTTGACTGTACTTCACATAGAAAACTTATATCATTCACATAAATAGATTCTAAAATTGGTCTTAGTATCTTTTTACTTGCTCATTCCTAATGTCAGTTCTGTATAACTCTGACATACATAGTGTGTGAATTCACATGGAATCTCCCTCCAGGTTATCTAAGAGCTGTTTGTTCTCCCCTTTGAGGTACAATTTAAGGGCTTGATATGTTTTTCTCCACTTCTTTAACCTGGTAGTATGGAGGCAGAGTGGAGGAGAGAATTTTTGTATGTACCTCATATTTAATGAATGGGGAGCTGTGCTTTCTTTGGAGATTTTGCTTTATGTGTTGAATCAGGATGCACTCCACCTATTCAGGAGGGGAATTTATGCCCATTGGGATAGTCTTGGAATTCAGCTCATTGCTAAAATTCAGTATGGAGCTTTGGAGACTTTGCTTTCATTAGAGAAGATCTCTTTAACTTGGAGTTTACAGGTCTGAAAACTTGGATAGGAAGTTTATTTTCACTAATCTATAACGAAAATGTAACATTACCTTCAAGTCAGAAACTTAGTAACAAATCCTGTTAAAATACGCAATATCTATGACTTTGTCACCAGTAGAATCACACCATATTTTCCTACCACATTAAAGTTGTTGTACATTTCTCAAAGGGATTCTTAGAATGAAATTAAGTTCTGATCATGAACATTTATACTCACCCTTACTTCAAATTACAGTATTGTATCTGCCACTAAATTTTGCCATTTAATTCATTAATAAAGAACTATTTGCATATATTATATGTATAGCATATATAATACATATATTAATGTATATAATATACACTAATATATATTTATAGGTATATTACTGTCACAATTTTTAAAAATATTTTGATAATCATGGTTTTAATCTTATATATTTTATCCAGTTAGAGACATTATTCTAAGAACTTAATTCTTTATCTCACAACCTAAAGTGTTTCTGATTCAAAAAAGGATTAAGCAGTTCTTCATTAGAGGAATCCCTAATAGTTGTATGTAATGTCTCTTCCTAATCCCTTCCACATAGGTAATAGCTCTTCCTAACTTTGGTTTGTGCACTCCTTAGTCCTAAGAGGAAAAATAATAAGAATCTGTCTTTGGCCATCACTCTATCTCCAAAATGATGATAGTAAGATTTCCCAGAGTCTCATGAATCCAGCAGTTTCTATCACTACCATAACTTGATGCTCATTTCATGGACTTTAATTTTTTTTTTTTTGTATTTCATACATATATCAAATCAGTGATTTTGTAATTTGTGTTTATCATTCTTACCAGAAACTCAGGTTCACATTTTTGTTTCTGTCATTCAAAAAGCTCTTATTAGTGTTTTTTCTTTCCCATTACCGGACTTTACTAAGGTTATTTTGCAAAGTTAATGCTGAGGACCATTCCATGGTGAATTTTTTCACAATAATCTCATTTTCCTGATCACCAAGGGCCACCTAATTGGAAACTTAAAAAAAATAACATTTTATATAAATGTCCTTATTTTCCTGGAAATCTCTGAATATTTGATACTATTGGCTACTCACTCTTTACTGAAACTCTCTGTTTTGGATATTGCAAAGACTGCAAGAGGTTGGATAATTGGAAGAATTCACAAGAATTCATGTAAGGCTTTTAATGAAGACAAGAGGGACAGAGGGTGGAGCCAGGTATCAGGAGCCTAAGAAACTTCCAGTTGTAGCTTTCCAGAGTCCTTCTTGTTGGCAGAAGATGGATTTATTCCCCTGACTGAAACACCAAAATTTGCATGATGTATCTTATTTTAAATAATTTTTTTCATCTTATACCTAAAGTCATTTAACAAATATTAATTAAACTAACTCTAGGCACTCTTCAACACATTCTAAGTAAAATAATGAACAAGACGAGCAAAGTCTCTGCTGTCATGCAGCTTATATCTTAGAAGGATGAAACAAACAATAAAATAAATCAACAAGATAATGTATGGTACTGAAAGGAAAACAGGATAATATGACTCTGAGGCAATTTAGACTGAGTGGTCAGGAAAGGCTTTTCTGAAGAAGTGATAATTAAAGCAGAATCTCAGTATGAATAAGATTCTAGGCATGTGAGGACCTTGGTATTGAACATTCTAAGCAGTGGGGAAAACTGCTACAAAAGACGGAAAGCTTTTAATAGATCTGAGGAGCAGAGAGTAGACTTTGGTAGTTAGACCATTGTGATAGATGGTTATGTTTTCATAAAATCAGAGCAGAAAGTATATGATGTCAATTTTTGTCGTTATTGGTGATGTTAAGTTTAATCATTAGGTTAAGATGGTTCCCACTAAATTTACTATTGTAAAAGTATTCCTTTCCCTTTGTTATTAATAAATAATCTTTGACATGATACTTTGAGATTGTGTGTATATCTTGTTCTTACTCCCCTATAATTTTTTACCCACTGATTTTAGTTTTCATTGATGATTCTTACTTAAATCAATTATTAATATGTTCACTGCAGCATAAGTTTGTAATTTTATCATTCCTTTTATATTTGTTAGTTGATGTTGTCTGTAATGAAGAGTTTTCCCTTTTATACTATTTATTTTATTATTGTCTTTGTTATTTTTACATCAGTAAGGACTGATGATTCTCACAAACCATTCATTTTGGTGTTCAAATTGTCCAAAATTCGTGCACTAGGATCCCTTTCAAGTTAACTCGTTGTCTTTTTGACACATGTCCATAAATTTGGCGCACTTATTTACCCTATGGAATAATAAGATGTTCCAGGCTCATCTTGAATTTTAGATACCTCACTTTGGAATTTGCCATTTCTCCGTGAAGTCCTGGTTTTCTTTTAGCGTGGTGTGATATTTAGAAACCAAATATCATTGGGTGAGAAGTATAATCTTTGTTACTTGAATGTCATTGTTTCTAGGCTCTTTTAGTGGAAAAAGCAAGAGCAATCTATTAATTGTGGCTTCCCATTTATTTACAAGGACAGCCAAACTTTTCATACTTGCCCTCAGTCCCTACAGATTTTGCCTCCTTCCCTCCATCATCCCTCTGATAGCACCTTTCATTACCCTGCCTCTGTTCATTCTGCTTACAGAGCACTTCCCACGTTGCTGTTTCTTAAATGTGCCTGAACATCCTCCTCTTTCAGAGATTGTATTTGATGTTCTCTTTGCCTGCATTTTCTTCTTTCAGTCATGTAGTTTGATTCTTCACCTCCTTCAGGTTTCTATTCAAAAATCAGATTTCTCAGACTGTGACCTCCGTGTTTAAAAGAGTAAGCCCCACCCCACCCTCAGCACCCAACCTGCTTCTCTGCTTTAGTTTCCCTATAGCACTTATTCCCATTAGATATAGTACGCTTTCTTGTTCATTTGTTTGTGATTTGCTTCCCATGAGGGTAGGATATTTTGTCTGCCTGGCACATAGTTGTCCAGCAAATACTTGTTGACTGACTGGGATAAATTAATTACAATGGTGTAGTGAGGCATAGAGATTATTCTGAATACTGGGAAAGTAAATAGTGAGCAATTAAGGAAGTCACCTTGAGATTCAATTGGAATGAGTCAAAATATCCAATACATTGGAAAGAAAGTATGTAAATTAAAATTATAGTGAAAATGTAAAATTAGAAACTCTTTTGTCCCTTTTTGCCATCCTCAGCCTCCACCTCCACCCCATTTGAGATCTTCACAAGACAGATATGATATTTGATGATTATAACAACAGCTGCAAGTCTTATGAAAATAATATTTCTTCTTGTTTACTAGAAACTAGATTCTCTTGAAATTATACTAAGAAATGTCTATTGCTTTTGCAACCTTGTTGTATATTAAAATGTAAATTTCTCAGGGAATTTACACATTTAGCCATTATTAAACATTGCAACTTTAAAATAGGTTTGGTCAGGAATTTTTTGTTTAGCAAGAACATTTACACAAAGGAACAGATCTGAGATACATATAGATAGGTAAATAGAGATGGAGATATATAATAATACCTATATTATATTATGTTTATATAATATAAAATTAAATAATGTTATCTATATTTAATTGTTATGTTATATTAACAGATACCATTGCATATTATAATATATTGTTTTATATTATAAGAATATATTATTACATATCTCTGTATCATCTATCTATCTATCATCTATAAGCATAGACCAGTAAGTAAGAATGTAGGCTAGGAAGACTGTTTCTTGAGTTGTTAGGAGATTAGAGAGAGTAAAAGGGCACTGGGTCTTGGGAGTAGGCACTGCTAAAGAGGAAGTGAGTGTCACCAAAAGTAAATATTCAGACATTTTAGCCTAAGATAGACATTGACTTGAAACTGATTAGTTAATCTTAAAAACAAGCAGAAGTAAAAACAAAAATAAATTTTTAAAAGTGTTATTTATTTTTAAAAGTGCTGTTTTCTACACATATTCAGAAAGTATCCCACCATACATAACTTTTTTAGAGATTCTTTGACATCCTTGTTCCTAAGGCTGTAGATAAGGGGGTTAAGCATGGGAATCACGGTGGTGTAAAACACAGAGGACACCTTCTCCTGTGTTGTGTCACTGGTAGATGGTTTAAAATACATAAAGATGATGGAGCCATAGAAGACCCCAACAGCTGCAAGGTGGGAGCTGCATGTACTGACAGCTTTGGACCTGCCTTCACCTGAGCGGATGCACATGATGCTGGAAAGGATGAAGGCATAAGAGATGAAGATGGCTAAAGCACATGCAAATACATTGAATCCAACCAAAATCATCACCAGAAGTTCCTTTGTGTAGTCTCTTGAGCAAGATATATTCAGAAGAGGAAGGATGTCACAGAAGTAATGGTGAATGATATTAGTTCCACAGAAAGAGCGACTAGCTATGTAGCTGGCATGAACCAAGGCTCCAATGGCCCCTACTATATACACACTCATGACCAGTAGAAAACAAACTCTGCGGGACATGGTGACATTGTAGAGCAAGGGGTTACAGATGGCAACATAACGATCATATGCCATGACTGTCAGCATGTAAGAGTCACCAATACCAAAGAAGCAGAAGAAAAAGAGCTGGGCCATGCACTCAGGAAGGGAGGTGAAATTCTTCTCTGATATGAAGTTCACCAACATCTTGGGAATTATGACAGAGGAGAGGCAGAGATCTATGAAAGATAAATTACTGAGAAAATAATACATGGGAGTGTGAAGCTGAGAACTGATCCTGATTAAAAAGACTAAACTGAAGTTTCCCACTATGGAGACCATGTAGATAAATAAAAACAGGAAGAAAAGAGGGAGCCGGAGTCCTGGCTGATCTGTTAACCCCTCAAGGATAAACTCAGTTACTGAAGAATGATTTCCTCTATGCATGCTTCTTCCAGTTGTGATAGGCTGAGTGGTTTGGGGAAGATGTTCTCATTAGAAAGACATTGTCATCCAACAGAATTTAGTGAACCAAGATCTGATAAATGACATAATATCTAACTGACATAAAATGTCAGGAAACCAAGAGACTACAACACACTTTTAATTGAAGTCTTTATCAAGAAGTCGATACCTCATTTGGCTTCATTACTCCATGTGACATCTAGAAGTGAAAATCATTTTGTCTCCACAAATTGTTTTAGATTCCCCTATAAATGAAAAATAATTGCTCTGTTATTCAGTCACCTTTTGAGAAACAGTACAGAGCTGTTGCCCTGTTTTGGTGGTTTTCAATCTGCAACAATCTGTGCTCCCTTCTGATGTCTCAGAGCTTAACCTCTCCCTTCCTGGTTCCCCTTTTGGCTTTGGCATCTTTAATTTGCTCATTCAGTCCCTGACTCCAGTCAAAAAGAGCTTTGTTTTCACCAAGCTTTCCATCTCCCCCCTGAGTTATTGGTTTGGACTTTGCCTTTTCTTTCTTCTACCCATATTATTATACAGAGAGGAGAGGAATTAAGGCATCCTGGAGCTAGCAGGAAGAGGGCAATGCTAGAAGGGAAGCTGTCATCATGTGTGGAAGGAAACTGAGGAGAATGAAGAATAGTAACAGCAGAAGGAGCTGTTACTGTTGCATTTATTGAGCACCTATCAGGTAGTGGGCACAACGTTCAGAACATTTTATTTGCAATTTCACTTAATCTTCCTTACAATCCCATGAAATAGATACTGTTATTATCTCTATTTTATAGATTTAATGGGACAAAGAGGTTAAATAAATACTTTCCCTAAGTCAGGAAACTTGAAAGCAATATTTTTTTTACTGTTTTACAAGTGAGTTTATGTACATATCCCAAGCTCACACAGCTAGTAAGTGTTAGAGGCAGAATTCATATCTTTGTTTTTCTAATTAAAAAAAAAAAAACCTGCCCTATAAACCAGCTTTTTTCCTGTACCTGACCACATTATTGTAACTTCTGTGAAGCTTTACTTGTTATGCTACTTTTATTACTATTACTGTTAAATCACTTTCTCTAGTATTTTCTTCCTGTTGTTAGCAAAAGCATATTAGAATAGTCTATCGTAGATTTTGATAAGCATTTAAAGCATTTATTTTCTTGTTTAAGTAAGACTGTGTTGTCTCTTCAATAGCTTTAAGGTGGAAAAACAAAAAGATTTGCACGTGCACTATTGCACACACACATACACATTACTCTGTGAAAAAATTACTCCAATGTCCAATTCCTACAGTATAAACTTGTTAGATAACAACAAGAAAAACAGCTGAACATGCACACTCTTTCTTTTAGCTTTTCAAGTTGGAGATACGATGTGAAATAAAAATATTTCCTCTTTAAGGAGAATAAGAAAAATAGTAATAAAATAGGCCTCGAGATACAAAGGATAGAATGAAATAAGGCCAAGGGAAAAAACACTGGGTGGGCACCAATGAAACATTGCAGCAAGTGGGTAGAGGGCCTCTGAAAAATAACACATTGTTTCTGTGTTGCTGGATGTCATGTGAACAGACTTTCTACAGTTTCCAAAACCAAACACAGCTCTGTCTGGTCAAATGAGATTTAAGTATTTCACAGACTTCCCCACTTTTATTTATGGTTTTACTCATTTTCCTATGACTACAAAAAGATGAAAACACATCTTTTCTCAAAACCAACTTAAAAGTATTGTCCTCCATGAAACTTCTTCCCCCTCAAAGGCACTTTGTGACTCTCATGTCATAAAATTTCTTATATTATAGTTGTATTCTAGTCATTGTGAAGTGGTAAAAATATTGGTTTACTAAGTCATATGAAACTGGATTCATTTTCCGGCATGGTTATCTCCTAGCCATGTGAACCTGAATAAGTTACTTCTATTATATAAACTCCAGTTTCTTCATCCATAGAACAGTGATAATAATTCCTACTACACACATACATTTTGAAATGGCTCATTCATTTCTTCACCCAATAGCTATCAATTGAGAATCTTCTATGTGCTGAAGATAAAATATTGAATGAGACAAATTCTTGCTCTCGTAAAATGCACATTCTAATGGGGGAGGTCAATAAACCAACAAAGAAATATATGTAGAATTTAGAGTCTAGTAATGAGAAACATGAGGAAAATGCAGTGTAAGAGGCTGGTAATTAGAGGAGTAGTCAAAGGAGGCCTGTCTAAAGAGGTGACATTTGAATTGAGTCCTGAATGAACTGAGAGGGTGTTGGAGGAGGTCATCAAAAGGATTTGACCAATGGTTGAACTTTGAGCTGGACCCAGGAAATTGGAAGCCCCTCATCCCCTCCTTTGTCCTTGGAATGTACCCTATGCCTAGTATTCCCACAGTGCAAGTCATTTTCAGGGATGTAGCCTTGAGAGAGTAAGGTGTTGAGACCCTCTGGACTGAATATGGAACTGAACCCAGTTAAGGTCTCCATATAAAACTTTAAGATTCTGGCAGGCAGGTGCAGAGATCTACTCACCTTTTGGGCACTCAAGACAAGCCTTGTCCGTAAGTTCCCTTGCTTATTAAACCTTCCAACCTGGGGTGGTCTGCCTCTTTCTTCAGTCTCTCCTTGCCTTCTGTGTACGGGGGTCACTTTGTGAACCAACAGAGGGGGAGCCATGTCAGTATCTGTATAAAAGATTATTCCTTGAAAAAGCACGAAGATAGTTGAAAGATGCAAACTTCCAATTGTAAGGTAAATAAACCCTGGCAATGAAATATGCAGCATGGTGACTGTAGTTAAAAATACTGTGTAGCATATTTGAAAGTTTCTGAGAAAGTAAATATTAAAACTTCTCATCATAAGAATAAACAATTGTAACTGTGTGAGGTGATAAATGTTCACTAAGCTTATTGTGGTAATCTTTTCTAAATATATGCATATATCAAATCATCATATTGTACACCTAAAACTAATACTGTTGTATGTCAATTATATGTAAATAAAACTAGGGAAAACAAGATTGATTTGGGCAAAAGAAACATCAGTGTAAAGGCTCTGAGAGAGCATGCTTGGCATGTTGCAAGATCAGACAGGAAACCAGTGTGGGTGGGCCAGAAAGAGCAAGAAAGAGATTGATATGTGGAATTGAAGATGGAGCTAGGTACCAGATAGAAGCCTTGATAAAAACTGTGAATCTTTTTTTGAGTTGTCATGGGGCACTTTTGGAGAGTTTGCAAAAGGAAGAGTGTTATATGTTTTTACGTATTTTTAAAAGGTTTATTCAAGCTCTGGTTATTCTGTCAAAAATATTTATTAAGGAGTAAAGAAGTAGATTCAGGAAAATCCAGGAGGAGACAAAAACCTGCTCCAGTTGAGAGATGCTAGCTAGGGCCAGACTGTTAATGATGGTGATAGTAAGAAGTCAGAAAAATCTGGGATGTATGTCATTTGTTTACAAGTTGGATATGGGCATCTGAGAAAGAGTAGCAGGGAAGGATCAGGGATATCGGCCTGAGATTGGATCAATGGTGGTAGAGGAAGAGATTTGGGAAGTATTTTTCTCTGCACATTTTAAGATTGATGTCCATTACACGGCCAAATGGATATGTTGCGTAAGAAATTGAATATGCGAATTTGCAGTTCAGAGAAGAGATCTAGCTTGAACATCATTTTTGGGGTCATCAGTGCATATATGATATTTAAAACCAGGAGACTGGATGAGATCAATCAGGTATGATTTGTACAAACACTTTACAACAGTGCCTGTACATGGAAAATTATTAATAAATTTGGCTTGGTCATTTTTACTGTTATTACCAGATACTGAGCTAAATATTTAGGATTTTTAGGGCGTCTTCTCCATTCTTTTCCTATTCCTTATCATCTCTCACCTTCTTGATTTAGTGCCCACTGCTATATATCCTGAGCAATAGTCCAACAGAACATCTGTCATAATGAGTTGGAAGCACCTCGCATGGAATCTAGGACCTAGTGGAGAACCTGTACCTATCTGTTTATTTTTATCTGTTCCTTCAAATTCTACCTATATATTGACTTCTACAAACTTTCTACTCCTCAGTTTTTCACAATCTTCAAAATAAGCAACACACCCAGAGAATGCCCTATATTTACACAAAAGTATCTTATATTTTCTTCCATTGTTTATCTTTGCTTTGGTTGCATTTACATTCTTCACATTTCTGTCTTTTCTTAGACAAATCTAAATAATGAGTACTACAAATAAGGATAAGATTTAACTCAGCACTATTCCAAATTGACACACTTCAGATAAATATTAAAAGCATATTCCTGTGTTGACTGTGACATTAACAGAAACAGTTCGATTATTCTTTCCTTGACAAACTGTTAGATACCCAGATTCTTTAATGACTCTTAATACAACAGGAACTCTGGGTGATGATGTCTATGAGGAGTATGGGTGTTTGAAAAAGTTTAAAGGTTGGGATGTTTAAGCTTAAAAAAATAATATTTTTTATTAGAAACATCAGTTTAAATTAAAGTCCTAGAATCTGTTTCTCATTCTAGAATTACAAGCAGGAGAGAAAAGCAGGCAGAAAAGATGAATAAAGTTGTCAGAGGCAATGCCAGGAGTTCCTTCCTTTCATTTTTAAGGTCAGCGTTGGGGACTTTGTGAATCCACTGTCGGAAAAGCATAAGGTGAGGCATCATTTTTGATCCTGAATATAGCAATTTGTGATGTGGACTAGGAGTCAGAAGCTTGATATTTTATTCGTAGATTGACCCTTTGCTAACTGAGAGATGTTGGATAGTAGATGAATATCAGTGTTTTTTAGTAAAAGAGGAATTCCTAACCTAAGCCTTGTAAAATTATGTTATTCAATGCATGTGTGAATGCTTAGTAAAATTCAACGTTCAAAATAAATGAGAGATATTATTAATATAACTGGAATTTTCAAGAGGAAGAAAGCCAAGAGTTTGAAGACAGAAGAACAGATATAGAACCACTGGAAGGAGAAATGGTTTCTATGCATTGCGTTCTTTATGCCCACCAGTCATGAGGCAGACACTGTGTGCCTGTTCAGTTTTGTCATAGGTAATAATAATTTTTAACTCCCTTCTAAAATTGAATTTCAACTACAATATCCTATTGAAGGTAGATAGAATTTTATGACTTACCTGAATATTATCACCAGGGAAATTACTGCTGGTCCTACAGGAAGTTTTATTGTTGATCTTACATAGTGCATGCACATGCACACACACACACACACACTTATAAGATAATTTTATCATCAAACACTAATGGTCCAGAATCTTTCTGATTCTGGCAAAATAATGGAGTTGATTTTGCCTAAGAATTCAAGGAGTATTGATGAAGAGTAACAGTTTAAGATCAACTAAGCAGAGAAAGAGAAGTACTCCTACTGACCTCTAATTCTCTATCATCGAAGGAAAATTTTATTTGGATCTCTTTGGACCTAAAGTAGATGATTGCAAGCAAAAGTTCCCCTTAGGGACTTGTCTTCCCAGTAGCTGGACTCTATAGGGAAGAAACAATTATAAAGTATATATTTGTTGGCAATATAGTGGCATTCTTATTGATCCCTAGGGTATTTAAAACAAACATCAAACTTTTTTCCCTGAGTTTTAAGAGATTGATAATGATCCCATAGTAAAGGGCAAACATTTGACACCATGTTAAAATTAAATTGCTTTATCAAAACCATAAAATAATGCTAAATTTTTCCTTAGCATTTTAAATTTTCTGTAATCCAGCCAAATCCATGCTATCATCTACAGTCAGAGAAAAACCTTTCTCTTCTTAATTCATTGGCATGTTTTGTAGAATTATACATGGAGGAAAAGAATAAGTGACCTGTTTCCTTTCTGTGCTTTCAAAAAGTATAACCTGGGCTCCAAGACATTTTCTTATAATGTCATATGTCTGCAGAAAGCATATGTCCATACAATATTTTAGGTCACTCCTAATTCCAAATATGTCACTTTTTGCCAAGCTAAACTATCATGGATTGTCTTTTCATTTCTTTATCAAAGTTTTAACAGCTTTATAAAGGCATAATTGGCATTCAATAAATTGCACATTTAAAGTGTATAATTAGGTAAATTTGCAGCATTTACACCTGAAGCCATCACCAAAATCAAGAAAATGAAGACATCCAACCCCCTTTGTCTTCCCTCCCTCTCAATCTTCTTCCACCCATTTTCAGGCAATCATGAATCTACTTTCTGTCACCATATATTAGTTTGCATTTTTGAGAATTTTATTTTTGCAGTTATACAATATGTACTCTTTGCCTGACTTCTTTTATTCAGCATAATTATTTTGAGATTCATTCACAGTTCTGCATGTATCAAAGTTTATTTTGTTGTTCTTTTTTGTTCTTTTTGCATAAGAATGTCTAATTTTTCTAGCACCATCAGAGTGTCTTGTCATGTAACTTTTTCACGATCAGTTGACGATCTTGGTGAGGGTCTAGATTTCGCCTGTTTATTCTCCTCCGTTGATCCATTTGTCTGTCTTCATGCCTGTATCACACTGTCTGGCTAACTGTAGCTTCATAATATGTTTTGGAGTTTATTATGTGAATCCTCCAGCATTGTTCTTCTTTATCAAAGTTGTTTTTTCTATTCTAGGTCTTTTGCATTTCTTTATGAATTTTGGAAACATCTTATCAATCTTTACAAAATACCTACTGGGATCTTAAATGAGATTACATTAAATCTATGAATAAATTTGAGGGAAAATGGCATGCTAATAATGAGTAGTCTGATGCAGAAACAGTATTTCAGGTTTTCTTGAATTTCTCTTGACAAGGTTTGATTATAAAGATCTTGCATATATTTTGCTGGATTTATCACTAGGCATTTCATATGTGTGGTGTTTTTCTAAATAGTATTTTTAAATTTAATTTCCTATTGTTCATTGGTAATGTACTGAAAATGATGGATTTTTGTATTTTTTTTGTTTCCTATGATTTGGCTAAACTCAGTTGCTATTTATATTAGTGTTTCTTGTAGTTTCTATAGGATTTTCCACATAGACAATAATGTATCATTGAAAAGTTTTAGTTCTTTCTGGAGTTGACAAACTTTATGAGTCTTGTTGTTGATATTTTTTCTTATTGCTCTGAAGTCTACTTTACCTAATATCAACATATCCACTCATTTTTTTTAAATTAATGTCCGTATGTTATAGATTTTTAATCCATTTACTTTCATCGATTTACTTCAAGTACAATAAATATGCAACACCGATCTATGAAGATAAAAATCATACTGGTGGTTGCCTCTGTGGAGTAAGTATATGTATAGAATGGAAATAAACACAAGAGGATTTTCTGGGGTGATAGTAGTGATACATCAGGGATTGGCAACCTTTTCTATAAACAATCAGATAGAAAATATTTCAGGCTTTTTGAACCGTAAGATCTTTGTTGCAATTACTCAACTCTTACACCCTACAAAAAGCAGTCATAGATAATATGTTAATTATGAGCATGGCTATGTCCAATAAAACTTTATTCATAGACACAAAAATTAGAATCTTATATCATTTTATTTTGATATTTTCAATCATTTGAAGATGTAAAAAAAAAAACACCTTAGCTCATGGGCAATATTAAAACTGGTTGTGTGCTGGATTTGGCCCATGGACCAGTTTGCCAAGCTCTGCTCTGTATCTTGATAGGTGTGCTCATTACTTGAGTGGATATTTTTATCAAAACTCACTGAACTATATCTTTAATAACTGTTCATTTTACTATGTATAATCATCTAAAAGTGATTATAATATAAAAGTAAAAAATATAGAATATATGACACCAAGTAACACAATTTTTAAAGAAAATGACTCATAAATATTGCCACATAAAAATCTGCACCAAAAAAGGCATCATGAAAAGTTAAAGGACAAGCTACCAACTGGAAAAGGATAATTGAAACACATATAACCAGCAAAGAATTGATATCCAGAATTGCAAAGAACCTCCACAAATTAACAAGGGCAAACAAGAAAATAAAACAGCAAGTAAAGGGTACAAGCAGCCATTTTTCAGAACAGAAAAATCCAATCTCAATAAACAAATGGAAAAAACTGAACTTCACAGAATCAGCCTGATGTGAGTGCTCACGAGACCAGATTTCAAGGACTCAGTGCTATGCTGGTCTCCCACTTCTTTCTTAGTAAAAACCCTCTAAGTAAGTTGGGAAACAGGAAAATATAGCTCCAGATTCACTTGTGAAATGATCTCCCTGAATGTTCTCATCAGTGAAAAAGATCACACTACTCCAACCCTTCCTACATTATAGGATCATTCTGAGAGTTAGATGAGTTAAAGGTGTGAACAAATTAAACTGCAAATCGTTACAAATCTGATACATCATCATTCGTTAACATTCCTCTGACTTGAAAATTATGAAATGCTTTCCTCTTTAGGTTTTGATTTTCTTCTCTAAAATGAGTACACCAAGATGTGTGCTCATCTCTCAGGAAGGTATCAGTATAATGACTATAACTTCTTAGTTACAGAAGAATCTCAGTATACTGTTTTAGGAACAGAGATATTTGTAATGGAATATCACACTGAGTATATATAAAATATACATACATTTCTTCGTGCAGGTTTACAATCTATCTAGGAATGATAGCATCATCCACACACGAATCCCTCACAAACATATGCAGGGTATCTTAAAATGGCCCGAGGGAAACAGCACAGTACTTCTTAAATTGAGGACAAGGTGCAATTCAAGGTAGGTTTCAGAATCCTTCATGTAAAGGAAAAACAGGGCACATTTTCTTAAAGACTGAACTTTACTTATAGATGTGACAGTGAGGGGCTGGCCCAGTAGCTAGGTGGTTTAAGTTCCATGAGGCTAGTGGCCAGGGTTTGCTGGGCCCTGGATGCCAGGGTGGACCTATTCCACTTGTCAGCCATGCTATGGAAGCATCCTACATACAAAATAGATGAAGATTGACACAGATGTTAGCTCAGGGCTAATCTTCCTCACCAAAAAAAAAATCTGATAATGAAAAATCAGCAATTTTTATATTGAAAATCCTAGATCTACTAAGAAATAATATAAAAGAAATGACTTTTAAAAATTACAGCAGCCTTAAACTGTGTTGCTCTCCTCACACTCTGTCCCTATTATTCTCTCTTGTCTGCCAATGGAGTTACTTAAGTGGAAAAATTTAAGAATTATCAAAAGAGCATAGGACCAGGACTTAGAAGACTTACATTTGAAACCTGCCTCTACCATAAAATGCCTTAGCCTTTGTCTTCCATAGTTTTGTCAATATAATTGTGTAGAGATTCTGTAATATAGATAAATGTGTCACCATAAGAAGCCAGACAGGCTGTCCCAGGAGGCTCCATAGAATGAGAGTCATGACCCTGGGGTATTAATCATGTTCTAGAAGCTGCCCTCAGTCCTGCAAGCTTAGAAACCTAATTTTATCTGCACAGAGAAAGGAACTTGTTCTTTTGGGAATGGAATTCACAATAACCAAGGTCAATATTCTGATGTGCACAGGCAGAATGCTATTTTTTAAACTAGAGCAAAATCAGGACACTTGAAGGTATTATCAGTCTCCAGATGCAGTCATGCTACGTGGAAGATTGATCCATAACCTGAAGGCCAATATACTAATTGTAAAAGAAAACTATTTGTTACAAGAACTTGCATGATTCAGCCTGTATGACTCATTCTTTGCCTGTAGAGAGGCCTAAGGATGAAGTGAAATAAGAATTACAATTGATTAGGCTGGAAAATGGGACAATGTGAAAAAATAATCTATTCTCAAAGTTTTGGGTTTTATGGATCAGTAAATTGAAGACCAAGGAGGAGGGGAACTGAGGACAGGTGTAAGATTAACTACTTTTATTTTGCAAAATTATTGTGCTAAAAAACACAGAAATCATTTTCTTTTAAAAAGTAGCTACCATCACAAAAAAGATATTTAAACAGTAAACACATAGGGGAGCATATATGTTCATTCTAAAAGCCCATGCAATGAAAGGACAGAAGGTAACATTAAACCATGTTTTCACCACAGCCTGGTGAAAATGTTACCACAGACTCATAGCAGGCAGGAACCAGAGTTAGGAAATGAGCAAGTTAGATAACTTGATTGTCTGATGCATATGTTTTGCATTACGAATTATTTGGCAACAGATGAACACCCATAATACAATAGCTCTAAATTTCTACATTCCTTTCCTATAAAAGCTGGTCTTGACAAAGACCAGAATACTGCAAGTTCATTGATTAAGCTTCCTTAGATTTCAGTATTTGTCTCTACAGCTTTTCTTTTTCTAAATTTCTGTGACTGATCAACTCCCACCTCCCACTCACCCTTGAGACAGATTATTTTTTAAGATGAGTTAGCATATTAAATAAATTATAATCAATTAATTCTGTCTTGGAAGTCACTGTGCTCATGAAGGTAGCTTTGTGTCTTTTCTGTGATAATATATGAATTAGTATAAAATTTTAACTCTTAGGAATGGAATTCGCTGATTCCTAAGTTACTGGTGGAAGTTTTGCTTTGATTCCTGTTTTCTAAGATGAATAGTAATATCTGCTTTGTCCATTTAGCCAAGTCACTGAGAATCAAAGGAAATAATGGATACATAGAAGAGCTTTGCAAACCATGAAAAGGGGGCACAATCTAATTGTATCCAGGCCTCCCACCATTCAAGTTTGCCTCATTTTCCTTCTATCCTTTAGCCTGATGAGACCTTTTCTTAACTCTATTGTCAACTTCTGCTTTGGCTGTCTTAATCCTAAAATGACCATGGATGGCCTTATGTAGTAAATGAGGATAGAAGGAGGCAACATTCTTAAGTAGATGGTTGCATAAGGAACAGCCTGGTCCCTAGAGCCCTCAACACCAGCTCTTTCTTCCTTTCTACCTCCATACTCTGAGAAAACCCCTTTTGTGAGCTCCAAATATAGAAGAATTTAAAGTTTTTAAGATAAACTTTCCATATAACAATATTTACAAGACTGGGCATTAACATGTTGACAAACAGATGCACTACTGTAACTACTATAATCACAACCGTGACACAATGTAGAATATTTCCATCTCCCCGAAGTTTCCCTCGTGCCCTTTCTCAGCCCATCTCACTCCCCTAAAACAATTTTTGTCCTGATTGTTTCATCTTAAATTAGTTTTGCTTGTTCAGGCACTTCAATATAAATGTACTCATATAGGAAATATTCTTTTGTGCTCAGCTTCTTTAATTTGGCATAATTTCTGCGAGATTTGTTTATGTTGCTGTATGTAACACTAGCTCATTTTTGTCATTAATTAATATATATGTAGATTATAAAGCTTTACATATATAATAAATATATATTGATAATTATAATAATATAAAGATATATAATATAACTATAATAAAATATCTATATAATTATAATAATATATTATTATAATATGTTAGTATAATTGCATAATATATAATGTTATAATTACAATTGTGCAGTTACTTAGAACTATATTCTACTATATACTTATATAATAGGATATTTATATAATTATATAATTTAATTCATATGCAATTATATATTATATAATCATATATAATGTAATATTATATAACTATATAAACATGTTATATTATTATATATCCTACATTATGTAATATAACTATAATAACAAATCTATATATAATATTGTATTTCATGGCAGGAATACATCATAATTTGTTTATCGATCCACCAAGTGATGGATATTTGGGCCATTTCTACTTTTTGGCTTTTTTGAATAAAGTTGCTATAAACATTCTTCTACAAGTATTGTCGATTTATGTTTTAATTTTCTTGGGAAAAGTACCTATGAGTGGAATTGAGAAGCAAAGGATAGGTATATGTTTAGCTTTATAAAAAAACATTCAGGGGCCAGCCCGGTGGTGCAGCGGCTAAGTGTGCATGTTCCGCTTCGGCAGCCCGGGTTCGCTGGTTTGGATCCTGGGTGTGGACATTGCACCGCTTGGGAAGCCATGCTGTGGCAGGTGTCCCACATATAAAGTAGAGGAAGATGGGCATGGATGTTAGCTCAGGGCCAGTCCTCCTCAGCAAAAAGAGGAGGATTGGCAGCAGATGTTAGCTCAGGGCTAATCTTCCTAAAAAAAAAAAAAATTCAAACTTCCAAGGTGGTTTTATATAATTTACATTACCACTAGCAAGATACAAATATTCGCACTGTTTCACATTCTCTTTAATATCCAGAGCTGCCAGGCTTTAATTTTTGCCATTCTTATGGTTTTGTAGTTTTATCTCAATGTGGCCGGGTCCATATATCTAGATCCTTATTTTCTCAGTTATTTTCTAAATTTCATCTGCTGGAACTGGAATGTCCAGGATGCTTTCTCTCCTCTCCTAACATGCATTGTAGCCAAGCTGAGATGGCTGGAACACTTCAAGCTTTCTGAGCCAAGGGTAGGCATCTGTTTTTTCAGATGGTCTCTCCAATTGGCTATCTTTGGCTTCTTCACCTCAGAATTGTTAGACTTCTTACATGGATCCTTAATTCCTCAAGAGTAATTGTTTCAAGGGAGAGGAAGTGGTAGCTTCCACTTCCTTACAACCTTGACCTGGAAACAAGAGCAGTTCCATTTCACCATGTTCTATTGGCCACATCAGTTACAGAGCTCACCAGATTCAAGGAAGGGACATGGATGCTCCTCTCAGGGAAAGGGTGGACTAATACATGTCCATCCTTAATCCTCTATGCACATATCTTGTTGTTCTAGCACTCTTTCACAAACAAGACATTTTTTTCTCCATTAAATTACTTTGGCACATCTGTCAAAATTGATTGAGTTATAACAGTTCACATATTTCTGGATACTAATTTATTCCATTGATATATGCATAAAACCTTATGCCAAAACCACACTATTTTGATTTCTACAGCTTTAAGGTAATTCTTGAAATCAACTTCGCTATTTTGAGCAATGATTTGTAGGTTTCAGTGTAGAGGATTTACACACATTTTATTTCAATTTTTGTAATGACTTTTGATGTTATTATAAAATATTATTTTTAAAATTAATTTTTCATTGTTCATTGGTGGAATATAGAAATAAAGTTGATTTTTGTATTTTGGCATTGTATCCTGAAATGATGCTAAACTCATGTACCGTTGCTGTTGTTGATTGCTTTGAATTTTTTGTATTAACAATGATGTAATATGCAGAATCAGTTTACTTCATTGAAATTCATATGCCTCTTTAAGGATTCTGAATCAGTGGCCACAAAATGTCTTTAAACTTTTCTGAAAAGTCTGTATATTAATGCATTTATGTCTGAGAAAATGTCCACATATGTTCATTATGTTATCTAAGGGATTTGTGAGATCCAAAATGAATGAAGACCATTGCTCTGCAGAATGCATTGAAGAAAAAAATATCATGAATTTTCAAATGCAGCAGGCTATAGCTAAATCTTAAAACATAAGTGTTTAAAATTTTTCTAAAGTAAATGTGAGCAGTTCATTGTCAAACTATTACAAATAGGAAAGATCAGAACAAAGAAACAGAAAAGAAGAGAGAGGCAAGACGAGAGGGAAACAGAAGGGTAAGAGAAACAAAAGAAAAGCAAAGTATGTAATAAAGCTATTCTTACACCCTTCATGAATACAATGTACAGAGTCAAAGAGAAATAGAGGCTTATTCTCTCATGCTTCCCTGGTGCCTCTTACAGATGATCTTCTGGGTTACCTCCTACAGTTTACCTTGGCCTTACAGCCAACGGGTTTACAGTATTTCTGTGTCTCTAGTCTTTCCTGCTGCATCAGATGCCACAGATCCCCAGATAATGCCTGTAGCCTCAAACACCTAACCAGAAATGGTGCCTAAGGTGTGTATCAGACATTAACAGTATCAGAAGAGGCCAGATCACCTGGAGCTTACCTTGAATCTCAAAGGCTTCGAGATTATATCATTGATTCACTTAATATTTAAGAGAAATTAATGATGAAAAGTAAAATATGAAAGTATGCAAATAAGACAAAATTTGTCGAATTGTATAAAACAAGACACAACTATATGCTGTCTACAAGAGAGACTTTAGATTCAAGACACAAATAGCTTGCACGTAAAACTTTAGTGGCTCTACTGTTATCAGAAGAGCTAGAGTGGTAATATCAATATCAGACAAAATATATTTCAGAACCAGAACCATTCCCAGGAATCAAGAGGGCATTGTATACTGATAAAGGGGTCAATTATCTAAGAAGATATAAAAACATAAATGTGTACCTTTTTATGTCGGTGTATCATCAAAATATAAAACTGATAGAAATAAAGGGAAAATATACAAATCCACAATTATAATTGAAGACATCAACACTTTACATTCAGAAATTGATAGAACAGTAGACAGAAAATCAGAAAAGAGAGAACAATTGAAAAACCGTACCTAATCAACCTGACCTAATACACATCAATAGAACAATTCACATAACTGGATGCACATTATTTTCAGAAGCATATGAAACATTTGCCAAGATAGATTGCAGTCAAGGTCATGAAAATAAACTTCATAAATTTAAAAGAATTAAGATTATAAAAAATATATTCTCAGAATATAAACAGGTTAAAATAGAAATAAATAATTGAAAGATATCTGGAAAATACCCAAATATTTGTAAATTGAACAATTCTTTTCTAAGTGGAGCACAAGAAAAGAGGGAATTACAAGGAACATTAGAAAATATTTTAAACTGGATTAAAATGAAAGTGTAACATTTCAATTTTTACAGGATGCAATGAAAACAGTGCCAAAAGAGAAATTCACAGCATTAAATATTTATGTCGAAAAAGAAGAAAGCTCTCAAATCAATGATCTGTTTCAATTATAAAACTTGAAAAGACAGAGAGATGAATTAAAGCCAAAGCAAGCAGAATGAAGGAAATAACAAGGAAAAGAACAGAATCAAAGAAATTTAGATGAGAAAAAATACACTAAAAATAAATTCTTTGGAAAAAATAGCAAAATTGATAAACTTCTGGCCAGAAAGATCAAGAACTAAAGAGCAAAGACACGAATTTCAAATCAGGAAAAAGAGAATATCAGTACACACATTAGAAAAATTAAAAGGATAATAAGGAAATAATATGAAAAATTCTATCCCCATACATTTGACAACTTACATGGAATGGGCAAATTCCTTTGTCTTATGTCAATATAGGCAGGTCATCTCTGTTATGGTAATTGTTTTCATTGTAAATCCTTTTGAAGCTTTTTACTTTCAACCTATTTGTGCTTTGCATCTGAAGTGTGTCTCTTATAGATAGCATAATGTTGGACCTTGTTTTTTCTAATCCAGTCTGAGTGTCTTTACTTTTTGATTGGCATATTTAGTCAATTCACATTTAATGTAATTTTTGACATGATTTTATTAATCTCTGACATTTTCTATTTGTATTCTACGTCTCATTTGTTCCTTTGTTTCTCCTTTACTCCCTTCTTTTTTGTGTTAAATATTTTTCATGTACCATTTAATTCCTCCCAAAGCATTATTTTGACTGAACAATGAATTGTGCATATTCAAATACAATAATAAAAATTAGATTATAATATTTAACAAACATTCTTCTCTGCATATCAATATTCCACTCAATGGTAATGAATCTTTTAAAGTTTACAACTACAATGGTGGGATCTGCAAATTATGAATATTTAGTTAATGCTCTAGGACAGATTCTTTGAATATGGTAATCCTGTAGTTCTACATGTAACGTGACAAGTCAATTTGTCAACCAGTTTTATCCATTTGACTTCTGAGTAAACTTCCCTTGTGCATCATGATATGATGCCATTTGTATTACCAAGTGGGATCAAAGTTTTCAGCACAAACCTAAATAAAGACAGTAGAATTAAGCGGCAGTATTCAATAAGTAGATATCTAAATTGCCTTTAATAAGAGTACTTTAATTTAGTCACCAAATATAAAATTAAAATTTTAAATTCTTAATCCAAGGATCTTCAGTTTAAGAAAGACTGGACTTTCGACTGAGAATTGTAGCACTTTATTTCTTTTGACTAAGTGGAGGTGATCTTTTCCAAAACTTTAGTTTCCCTAAATATAAAATGCATTTTCAAATGCATCTGCTACATCTATCTCCTACAATTCTTGGTAAAAATTAGCATGATGATTTTTATGTCAATCTTAAAAGGCTAGTTTATGCTGAGAAAACAAATAACTCCAATTGTCAAGTGTTAAAAACAAAGATAGGTTTTCCCTCAACCCCATGCTGCATGTTCAACAAGGGAAGAGCAGGAGAATTTTGGTAATCATAGTCAGGGACCATAACTGAGAGTCTCCATATTGAACTGTCACTCTATATCAGGGAGAAAAAAGATGTTACATGTGGCCATTTCTAACTTCAAGGGTGGGGAATTGCAAAGCTACCAAGAATTCACAAAGAGAAGACTCAGAAATTAATGAACAACCATAATGACTACAGATAGCTATGTGACTAAAAAAAGAGAGAGAGACTAAATACATAGTGTTTAGAGAAACCAATAATCAAACATTCTCAGGCTGAATTCTCCCACAAGTATATCAATCTTTCCACCCCACAGCTGAGGGAACTGGGGTGTTTATTCCCAACTTGTATCTGTCAGTGGTTCTGGGTTTCTCCCAGGAACATTAACTCTGAGCCACTTTCACCATACCTTTTGTAGAGGTCAAGAGAAAGTCCTTAAGCAGAGAGATGCAGGTGCTTTCAGTAGGATGATGTTGGGTAATGAGGGGATATAACTGAGATGCTGAAGAGTTTCTACAGCACAAATAAAAATACAAAGGATGGTAATATTTTGTTGTGCATGCTTGATTTTAGCTTGGATGACATCAATTACACATTCAGTCTTCCAAACATAGCATATGACATAATTTTTTTGTATAATTTTCTGACCTTTTCATGTCCTCAGAATGAAAATAAAAATAGTGAGAGTATGCATTCACTCAAATATAATTCATATGTGGAGAGTGGGAATTATTAATTCATTATAATTGATCTGACCATTCTCGAGAGTTTCCATGTGCTGCTTAGCTCCAAAAAAAAAAAAAAAAAGGTGCATTTAATGGAACTCTATTTGAACTGTTGCCCAGTCATTTGGATCAGGAATCAGCCTACTACTGGTCTGTCATCCATTTTTGTAAACACAGTTTTATTGAGCAGACACACCCATTCCTTAACATATAGCAGTAGGCTGCTTCCCCACTACAATGGAAGGGTTGAGTAATTGCAACATAGATTTAATGGCCCACAAAGTGTAAAATATTTACTATTTGGCCCTTTACAGAAAAAATTTGCTGACCTCTGATTTAAACAAATCTTTAACAGTTTCTCTTGGGGAAAAAAATCTTAATCTTTTATATTGCTCAGTCTTTCTTCAAGCCCCCTTACATCATGGCAATTCTCCAAGATAATATCTGTGTCCATGAGTCTTCTGTAACCTCACATGTATCTTTAAAGAGGAAAGTCCTCAGGTGTAGTGTCCTGATACCTCTAGTCACTGGGCTATCACACCAGCTACTTATAGGCATGAACATGGCAATTCCATGGCTATGTACCCATCACTCTAATTCTTTTCCTGTAACATGTGCCCTGTGATTGGTACAATATTTTGCTGGATATTATGGCAATGCATGAAACAATCTGTAAGCATGTGAATGTTAGTGGGGTGTGTATAAGTGTAGATCTGTACTTGCTTCAGCTACTATGTTAGTACTTGTTGCTTCACCTTACACGTTTATGTTATGGAGATGGCTTCTTTTCTTAAACCACATTAATCAACCTCTGTTAGCTTCAAACTTTTCTTCTGCAGCTTCCTCATCTCTCTTGGCCTTCACAGAATTGAAGAGAGTTAGGGCCTTGATCTGAGGGAATGTTGTAGCTGGTTTGATATTCTACCTAGATTACTAAAACTTTCTCCATATCAGCAACAAGGGTGTTTTGCTTTCTTATCATTCTTGTGTTCACTGGAGTAGCACTTTTAATTCTTTCAAGAACTTGCATTTTGCATTCACAACTTGGCTAACTGTTTGGCACGAGAGTTCTAGCTTTCAGCCTATCTCAGCTTTGGGCACACCTTCCTCACTAAGCTTAATCATTTATAGCTTAGGTTTAAAGTGACAGACATGTGACTCTTCCTTTTCACTTAGAGGCCATTGTAGGATTATTAATTGGCCTAATTTTAATATTCTTGCATCTCAGGAAATAGGGATGCCTGAGGAGAGGGAGAGAGACACCTTACACGGATTTAGTCAAAGATGTCCAAAAACAATTAAAGTAATAACATAAAGATCAATAACCACAGACCACCATAACAAATATCATAATAATAAAACATGAATTACTAAACCGTGACACAGAGACACGAAGTGAACAAATGCTATTGGAAAAAACAGTGTCGGTAGACTTGTTCAACACAGAGTTGCCACAAACCATTAATTTGTAAAAAAGGCAATATCTGAGATATGCGATGAAGTACAATAAACTGAGGTCCTGTATAAGATGAATGTGTTACCCGATTTCATAAATTTATCCTTCTGTATTTTTTCTTGAAATTCATTCTGAGGCTGAAATAATTTACCCTGGCTCTGTTGCTCAGGTTAACTTCCTCATTATTAATTCTACCCTTCATCGTGTGCTAGGCAAAGACTGCTCTGAGTGCCGAGAATGCCTGACAGAAATGTGATTGGAAGATATCGCTGAAGCTTCTTTGCCAGTGATATTACACACTCAAAACATGCAGCATTTGGAGCGCTGGTATCAAGAAATCTGTTTTCACTGTTGCATTTTGCCAGAGTCAATAAAGGCTAGGTGAAACTTGTGCAAGACATTTTTATTACTAACACTCGTGACAGAGGTAAATGCTACAAGACTTTGCTTTTCCTTTTCAATGTAGTGGCTTAGGAGGAATCAATTTTATCTTGGAGGTGCTAGAGAAATCGATGCGAGTGGCATATGTGTTTACTTGTGTGTATGTCAGTTAAACTCTGTGTGTGTTTGTGTTATGTGTACATGTTACACTGATGGTCAGCTTTGCCTTGGAATATCACCAGAGAGAATCTAACACCACATCATTTTAACAAAGACCCTCAAATTGCTTCACCCAATTCCCCGGGTAATCCCATCCACTTTGTCTCATTACAAAAATCTCAAAGGGGCACAAAAATTAAGAGGTAAAATACTCAGATATCATAATAAGCCTAGGGAGAGTGTGATCTCTAGCATGACATGCGAATGAGGACCTTGGAGATTAATTAACCAGTTATTTTCTCAGTTATTACTTAATTTAGAGAGTTCTTATAGGATAAGGTAGATGGCAGCAAAAGTTGCTTTAAATTTGTATCTCATGTAAAGAATATCATGGTAGTAATTTTAAGAAACAAGGACCTTTTACTGAGACTTACCGAAATGGTGATACTCTATATGTACTAATTGTTCAAGTGTCATTTTGGAATCAACCTACAAAGCACATGTGTATATGTGTTATCAACATTACATACCATACACAGTACATATTTGCCATCCCAGTAGTAGTGTAGAGAACACTTTTTTGGAACAAGATAAATTTGGCGGCAAATAGCAGCTCTATCATGAACTAGAAGCATAACTCTTAGCACAAAACTGAATTTATCAGCTTCAGCTTTCATATCTATAACATGAGGGGCATCCCTACATAATAAAATTACTGTAAGAATTAAACAAACCATGAATGCAAAGCGTTTATGACAGAACTTTGCACATGTGCAGTGATCTGGAAGTGTTAGGCTACTAGTTTATATTATAGTAAAAAATTTGCTTTCTCTTTTTTGGGCGTCTCAAGCACTCCCTTGATGATATCTTTAGTTTATCAATTTTTAAACACAGTTAAATTTAAACACAGTTATCTAATTTGTCTTCCATCTAATTTAGCATTTAATCTTATGTTTTTCCTTGGTGCTAAATTGCTTTGACAAAACTCTGGTTCCTGGCAGAAATTATTAACAATATCATTGTCACTTCTCCTACTTTCCTGAGGCCTTTATCATAGCAAACTGGGGACTCGATCTTGTGGGTTACCCCTCCCTTTCTTCTTCTTTTGATACCAAAGATTTGTATCAAAATTCTCTTTCTTGAGCTTCTTCAAGGCAAGGGAAAACAGGATTGGAACAAAAAAACAACCCACTAGTTGGGAAAAAAATATTTACAAGTTATTTATCTGACAAAGGGTTAATCTCCATAATATATAAAGAACTCACACAACTCAACAACAAAAAATCAAACAACCCAATCAAAAAATGGGCATGGGACATGAACAGACATTTCTCCAAAGAAGACATACAGATGGCCAATAGACACATGAAAAGACACTCATCTTCACTAATCATCAGGGAAATGCAAATCAAAACTACACTAAGATATCACCTTACACCTGTTAGAATGGCAAAAATAGCCAAAACCGAGAGTGACAAATGTTGGAGAGGCTGTGGAGAAAAAGGAACCCTCATACACTGTTGGTGGGAATGCAAACTGGTGCAGCCACTATGGAAAACAGTATGGAATTTCTCAAAAAATTAAAAATAGAAATACCATATGACCCAGCCATCCCACTACTGGGTATCTTTCCAAAGAACTTGGAATCAGCAATTCCGAAAGTCCCATGCACCCCTATGTTCATTGCAGCATTATTTACAACAGCCAAGACATGAAAGCAACCTAAGTGCCCATCAATTGATGATTGGATAAAGAAGATATGGTATATATATATATATATATATATATATATATATATATATATATACAATGGAATACTACTTAGCCATAAAAAAAGGATAAAATCATCTCATTCACAACAACATGGATGGACCTTGAGGATATTACGTTAAGTGAAATAAGCCAGATAGAGAAAGACAAACTCTGTATGACTCCACTCATAGGTGGAAGTTAAACATATAGACAAAGAGAACTGATTGGTGGTTACCGGGGGAAAGGGGGGGTGAGGGGAGGGCACAAAGGGTGAAGTGGTGCACCTACAACATGACTAATAATAATGTACTACTGAAATTTCACGAGGTTGTAAACTATCATAATCTTAATAAAAAGTTAAAAAAAATCTTTATAGTTGGTAAATTTTGACTGAGACTCAAACTCATGCTGATGTTTATATAAGCTAATTCCAACACTAATTTTTTTCTTTTTTTTCTGTGGAACAGTGTTTACATTTTTAGCGTTTTAGTAGGTTTGGATGAGGATTGTCACACAGATGAAAAAGACATAGTATTATGACAAGAAACAGAACTTTGCTCATTTTTTTAACCCTTACATACAGTAGAAGTATAAAATAATGTATTATACACATATATTAAAATATGCTATTATCAAAAATCATACTAACATTTTGAGCACCTATATTATGCAAAACATTATGTTAATCACTTTAGATTAATAATTCTACCTGATTGCACACAAATGCAAATCTCATACATTGCCAGTGGAAATGTAAAATGTCACGACCACTTTGGAAAATAGTTAGGCTGCTTCTTATAAAGTTAAGTAAACATTTACATAAGACACAACAATGTCACTTCTATATATTTACTCAAGAAAGATGAAAAATATGTGTCTACACAAAGACTTGTATGTGAATGTGTATGGTGGTTTTATTCAGAATAGTAAAAAAGCTGGAAACAATTGAAATATCCCTCAATAAGTGAATGGATAAACAAATTGTGTTATATTCATGATTAACCAACAATAAAAAGGAAGGGACTTCATATATGCACAAAAATATGGATTAATGTCAAAAGCATTACGCTAAGTGAAAGAATCCAGACACCAAAGAGTTTACATTATAAATCTCATTCATAGAAAATCTTAGAAAAGGCAAAACAAATATGTAGTGAAAGAAAGCAGATTCATTGTTACCCGGGTGGGGGTGTTTGGCGATTGACTGCAAAGGGGCATGAGCAAACTTTTGCCCTTAATATTAGCAGGATGATATCCATCCTTAAATATTCACACTCCACTTAGAATTGGTAATGTACTACCTCACATAATATAGGAATATTAAAACATTATAGGCCTATCTCCACCACACACACACACGCCTACGTTTTATGGTATAGTTGTTATATACATAAGACAACTGAAATCTTGACAAATATGCTTTTTATTTTTAGTAACTTCTTGGTAGATTCCATAGGATGTCCATATAAATGGTCATATCATCTTCAAATAAAGACCATTATTTCTTTCTTTCTTCTTCTTCTTCTTTTGTTGTTTTGGTGAGGAAGATTGAATCTGAGCTAACATCTATGCTGCTAATCTCCCTCTACTTTATATGTGGGACACTGCCACAGCATGGCTTAATGAGTGCTGTGAAGGCCGGTGCCTGAGATCCAAACCCACAAACCCTGGGCTGCTGAAGTGGAGCACATGAACTTAACCACTACACCACTGAGCCAGCCCAAAGACCATATGGATGTTTTTTATTTCTTTTCCTTGACTTTTTACTCTGGCCAAAACTTCAGCATAATATTGAATAGAAGTAGTGAGAGCCAACATCTCAGCATTGTTCTTGATATTAGGTGGGAAATGTATTAGTCGAGAGATGGAAACCATGCACTGATTTGAACAGGGAAGGTTTAATGTAAGTTTTTCTTTTTAAGATTTTATTTTTCCTTTTTATCCCCAAAGACCCCCAGTACATAGTTGTATATTTTTAGTTGTGACTCCTTCTAGTTGTGGCATGTGGGATGCCACCTCAGCGTGGCTTGATGAGTGGTGCCATGTCCGCACCCAGGATCCGAACTGGCAAAACCTTGGGCCTCCAAAGCAGAGTGCACAAACTTAGCCAGTCGACCACAGGGCTGGCCCCTAATGTAAGTGTTTTTAATGGAGAATTAGAGTAACAGGATTTTAGGTCTTGAGAATTTAAGAGATTTCTAAAGAATATAGGAGTAGTAGATATAGGGAGCAATATTCTATCTAGGGTGCTATAGAACACTTGAGGAAGAATCCTCCCCCTGCCTGGGCTGAGTCCAGTGCAATTTCATGTCCATCTTGGGCTGGAGTGATCCTGGGCTGGCTGCATGAGATAAAGACTAAAAACGCAGCTTGCTAGATGGTCTGCTATGTGGGAGCCCCAGAATGCCTGCCTGTGCCCAAGCTGAAGGGAAGGTGTGGGGAACAGTGATCTGGGTTGGGATGCAGTTTTTTTCTGAAACTCCCAGCAATGCTACACTGCCTCAGTTAAGGGCTGGAGAAAGTGAGTGGTGGAGAATGCTGGAAAACGTTCCACCCTGCAGAAACCTGGTACTGGAAAAACCATGAGAGGGCAAACAATAGGGGGAAACAGTGTGTTCTGTAAGATTCTGGCAAGAGAGTGAAACCAGAAACTAGGAATTAAAAAAAACCCTCTTCCTCATCAAGTGCATGCTATTGACAAGACTTAACACCTTAACGGAGGACAAAAGAAATATTTTACAATGTTTAGCTTCATTATTACAGAGCAAGCAAAAAATGCTGAAGTTGAAACTGAGGGATAATAAATCCAAAATTGACCCAGGAAATATTCAATGTTTCACCATTAAGTATGACCTTAGCCATGGATCTTAGTAGATGCTTTTTTACAGGTAAAGGAATGTTCATCATTCCTGATTTCCTGAGAATTTTTATCAAGAAAATTGGCTTTTGTAAAATGCTTTCTCTGCATCTGTTCAGATGATCATGTGGATTTTTCTTTTTCAGTCTGTTTATGTAGTGAATTACATTGACTGAGTTTTTTATTGTTAAATCAATCTTACATTCCTGTATAAATCCCAGTTGATATGGATGTATTAGTTTTTTAATATATCTTTGTATTTGATTACTAAAATTTTGTTATGCAGTCTTGCATCTAAATAAATGATACATATTTTTCTGTAGTTTTATTTTCTTCTAATATCTTTGTCTAGTTTTTGTTTCAGGACAATGCTAACCTCATATAATAAGTTGGGGACTTACTCTTTTATTATTTGGGAACAGTTTATGTAGAATTGGTATTAAGTCTTTCTTAATGAAAACTCAACTTAGGAGCAATTTGGGCCTGAAGTTTTCTGTCTTTTTTTGTCCTGATTAGTTTTGCTAAAGGTTTATTAATTGTATCCGTTTCTTACAGGACCATTTTTGGCTTCATTGACCATCTTTATTGTTTTTCTGTTTTCTGTTTCATTGATTTCTGCTCCTATCTTTATTGTTTAATTTTCCCTGCTTATGTTTGTTTTAATACACTCTTCTCTTGCACCTGAGGCAATTCCTTTAAGATCTTTTTTCTTTTATAATATAGTAATTTTAGTGCTGTCGTTTCATTCTAAATACTGCTTGAGGTGCACCCCATACATTTTGTTTCATTTTATTCAGCTCAAAATACTTTTTATTTTCTGTTAATTTGTCTTTTAAATCATGTTTGTTTCCAAATATTTGGTTATTTCCCGGATTAATTGTTGTTGAACTCTTGGTTCCTTTGTTTTATAGTTGCCATCATATTTTGAAATATTTGGGTCATTATCCCTTTTTTTTTTTTCCAGGGAATGATTTGCCCTGAGCTAACATTTGTTGCCAATAGTCCTCTTTTTTTTTTTCCCCTCCCCAAAGTCCCAATATATAGTTGTATATCCTAGTTGTAAGTCGTTTTAATTCTTCTGTGTGAGCCACTGCCACAGCACAGTGATTTTGTGACCAGGAAGCGAACCCGGGCGCTGAAGGAGTGAGTGCCAAACTTTAACCACTAGGACATCAGGGCTGGCTCGGCCATTGGTCCTTTGATTATTTTTTCTCTTCTCTCCTCTCCTTTCCTTTGGAGGCTCCAATATACTTATATTAGTTTGCTTGAAATTGTCCCTCACATCACTGATTGTTGTTGAAAAACAACGCTCATGTTGTTTTTCAGTTGTTCTTCAGTATGTATTTCATTTAGGTTATTTCCATTGCTACATGTTAGAGTTTACAAATTTTCTGCATTGTCTAATTTGCTATTGCTCAAATCCAGCCAAGTTTTTATATAAGACACTATATTTAAAATTTTGATTTAGGTGATTTTTCATCTTCTCTATCTCTCGCAATGCTTATGATTTCCTTTACTTTTGACTATATGAAATATACTCAAAAATAACTGTTTAATGTCCTTGTCTACTAATTCCATAATTTGTGACTTTTGTGGGTCTTTGGATATTGACTGATTTTTATCCTAATTACGGACCTTGTATTTCTACTTTTTATATATCTGGAAATTTTTGTTGCTACAATGTAGTTATTTGGAAATGTTTGGTTCTTTTTGAGGCTTGCTTTTAAGCTCTTTTGAGTGGGACCTGATCAGCCTTGCTTCTATGGTAGTTTTGCTCCACTATTGAGACAAAAACTTCATAAATACCCTACTCAAGGCCCTTGGTAACACAAAGGTTTTATGCTCTGTATGGTGGAAATATCAAAGTATTCTCAGCTCTAACACTCCAAGGAGTGCTGTATTTTGATATGTTTCTTTAGAGAGCTGGATCTTTTTTTGGCAGACAGTTATGTTACTTCTGGATCAGCTTGATCAATCAGTGCCTTGTTTTCAGACATCTTTATTCTGTGTCTACAGTAGCTTTACAGTAAGGTTAATTTAGCCCTACACACCTAAGTGTGGCCTTCTTGGATCTCTATTGAATGTCCCATTATCTTTTCTGCTTGGGAAGGTCATAACTCAAATGATTTTCAGCTCTTAGTGACTACTGAATATTTATACTTACAGCTCTCTGCTTTTTATAATTGATGATTTTCCCTGCCTAGCCTTGTAGAATTTCACTCTATACATTTGCAAATTAGTATTTTGCCATTCTCTTCAATAGGACCCCGTGCAATTACTGGAACACTTTTTCTGAATAGCTCCCTTCTCTCTAGTGCTCTGCTCCACACATTCTTGCCACTTTGACAATCCTGAACTCTAACTTCCATCTCATTAATTCAGCAAGACTTCCATGCCAGTTTTGAAATCATCTTTCTTGTGCCAAAGTCCAGAAATTACCTCAAAGGAGAAAGCCAGAGAAAGCACAAGGCTCATCTAATCATGTTTTCTTCTCTCATGCATCACAGTCCTGCACTTCCTTGATTCTTTTTAGTATATTAAAAGTATTGAAATATATACATATATGATTATATATAAAATACACATATATAATTCTATATATATAATTCACATATGATTCAAATATATATATATATATATATATAATGCCAATTTTCTAGTAGTGTACAGAGTGAGCAAGTTCTGTAGCAGTTATTCCTTCATGAATGGATACTTCTTTTTCCTTTTGATTCCTATGTAACATCATTGACATTATGGCCATTCAAGTGCCATATGACATCTTTGATGCATTGTTTTTAATGATTGTATTTGTTGCATCCTAATTTTGCCTTTTAGGTTTTTAAAAAAGATTTGTTCCTTTTAACAGTGAACATTGGAATTCTTTTAATCTTCAAAGAAACAGCAGAAGAAGAAGATGATCTTCCTATTCCAGCTTATCTGAAAGCCATTATAGTGTAAAGGACATTGTAGAGTGTGGTTGACACTATTAATAGACATACTTGGGTACGACAACTGTTTTTACTCCTCCTAATTTTGACCACTGGTGAGTTTTTTTAAATTAACTTCCTAAATTACAGTGTTCTGATTTTTAAATTTTGAATAGTAATAATTCTCACTCCATAGAGTATTTATGAGAATTAAATGAGAAAAATCAAGTGAAATGTTTAATATGTCAGCCAGCTTACAGCAAGTATTTAAAAAGTTACTTACTTTTAAAATTACCTAAGTATGAAATTATATGTACCTTACATGTGTTGATCAACTAAGACCTAGATGTGAATTCCAAGCAATCCTATACTTTTATTTTGATACCTATACTGTCTATTCACTTTGCAAACCCTTAAGAAACCTGACCTCATGAACTACAGAAACAAAGTGTCATGGGAAAAGTTTATATAATTCTTTCTGGCCTCAACTTGATTTTGTTTCTGTGCTAGTGTTTGAGAAAGAATCCGTAAAATGTATGAGGACAATCTTAAATTTGGAATGAGAGAGATCCTGTTTCAATTATGGTTCCTCTGATTTAATGTGATGTTAGGGATGATACTTACCCATCATGCAATGTAGTTTCCACATCTGAAAAAATGTGCATTATGCTATATATTTTGAGGTGTCAATATGAGGTTTGCAAAAAGTAATGTATATAAGGTTCTTAAAGAGAACTTCTTGGTGCCTACTCAGAAACTAAACAATGTAACTTATTTTCCCTTTCATTTACAGAACTGGTTATAATACTCACAGTTATGCCATTATTCTATTTTGCGTATTATTTTTAGAGCTCAATGTGCCTCATTTAACAAGCTGTGTTAAATACCTCTGTGGCTGTCAGAATAAGGGCTACAAATAGCTGGAAAACTTAGTGAAAGGCTAAGAGTAATCTATTAGGTTGGAGCAGGTATTTAGATAATCTTAGGGGCAAGCACCTAAAGACATTTCAAACAGGTAGATGATCAATGACAGAGATAGCTTCCAAATGGATGTCTGAGAAGAGGGTGGCAACAGGGCAAGAAGAGTTTGTCTCCCGAGATGTAATTAAGCAAGACTCAGTGTCAAGGCTGAGAGTAAAAGTAATGGAGAACATTAAAGTCTGGAGAAAAGGGTCAGGAGTCTAGTCCATTAGAATCCTCATGCAGGAGACAGAATTCTAGTTCTTGGAAAATTCCCAGTTTGAAATAAAGACAAACATTCCAGTCTAGAGAAATAAAATAGGAATTTAGTGTCTAAAAGGAAGTGGGTAAAGGGGAATCATCTTGGTCATAAGAAACAAGACAAAGTGTGAATTCAGAAATTCATGTTTCTTCAGGGCATTCCATATAAAAGGCACTGCTTTAGGCTCTGGAGGTATTGTAAGAAACAGGATGAGAAAAATTCTCACCTTTATGGAGGTTATGTTTCAGTTTTGGAGACAGATAAAAATATCTGTGATGAGGTAGGAGAGTATTTTAATATTATAGCTACAGAAGTCCTCTCTGTGGTTGTGGCATTTGAGCATCAAAGAATTTAGTGAAGTGGGAGACTAAGCTATGGAAATATCAAAAAGAAGAGGAAAAAAGTTATAAGTTTTTGAAGTACTTACAATAAGGGGCAGATGAGTACTTTGCTTTCATGTTACTTAATCTGTACAACAGCACTTGCAAGAAAGGTGTTATCTCCATGCTACAAAAAAAAATGATGCTCACAACTAGTAAGTGACAGAGAAAAAATCAAGATGAATTTGTCTTCCTACTACTAAATGGCCTGCTTTTCTTTTTCTAAATGGTGATTTAAAGTTTCTTCTTTTCTTTGTGAGGAAGATTGTCCCTGAGCTAACATCTGTGCCAATCGTCCTCTTTTTGCATAAGGAAGATTGTCACTGAGCCAAGGTTTATGCGAATCTTCCTCTATTTTATGTGGCATGCTGCCAGAGCATGGCCTGACAAGCGGTTCTAGGTCCATGCCCGGGATCCGAACCTGCAAACAATGGCCATTGATGCAGAGCACGCGAACTTAACCACTACGCCACCAGCTGGCCCCAATTTAAAGCTTTCTTAGTGGAGGTTTCCTCATCTTCAAACAATTCATTTTTCCCTGGACCAAAGTTTAAGTAACTAGGTGAAGAAGCAATTCACTAAAAAGGCCTTGGTCTCCTGGGTATCTGTTGAATGTCTATAGCAGTTCACTTACTGCACAGAACTGACTGTTGCTCTATTTCCCTGCCTACTTCCCTGCACTACACTTGGCCCAAGTGAGGGCTCCTTAAATATTTATTTATTAAGTGAATAGAAAACATGACTGCTGCCATGTTTCTTCTATTTGATAAAAGCTCTTTAAAAGACAAGGGCTGTGACTAGCATTAAAGCTTCATTCCAAGATCCAGAAGTTGAATCTGTCCTCAAGACTCTTGAGATAATTAGGGACAAAGTAACTGACAGATATAAGGATACTGAGGTTCTGCTTCATTAGCCACAACAAAAACCCATCTGTGATTCAGAACTTCATCCGCTCCACAAATGAACTGCCAATTTTGTGCTGTCAGTTCTCACCTGACTCTTTTTTTTTTGTGCTTACCCCCACTAAACCTTCTTTACCTTTACTCTTGGAAAATGCTTTGTGAAAACTGATTCTAACACAATGGGGGGATGACTTTGTAAGGTTTGATTCAAAACAGAGAAATGGGAACCTGACTTGCTTAGGATAAGGGAGGTTTCACATGGAAAATTATGTCTTAACTTGGTCTTTAATGATAAGAATGAATTTGTCCGTCTCAAGACTCTGGAAGGAGCATTTCTGGTAGAGAAAATAAAAGTCACAGAGCTTAACAGAAGTCATTAGGAAAAAGGTTCTCTCCTTCAAAACCATGCACCATCTCATCATCTCGACATGAGGCCCCAAACACAATGTTGTGGCTGGGTCAGTCTGTCAGATTCCCTGACTGAACTCAAATCCAGGAAAGAACCAAGAGGAGGGATGATATTCCTCCACTGCTGCCCATTCCCCTCCCATCACCTCCTTCCCCTCTCATCACCCCCTTTCCTTCCCATCATCCTCTTCTTTCCCCTTCAACTCTTTCTTACTGTCCTTTCTTTACTTCAAATTGCTGCCTGAATTGGAATAGCACGTTTCTCTGACAAGCTCATTAGGTAGAAGAAGAAGTGAATGTTAGGAGGAGAGCACTAAAGTAACAGCCTTTTGGTAAGTAGAGAATTCAAAGCCATAGAACAATAGTGGCTTGAACTTTGCCTGGATCCCTGTAGTTACTGATATCTATGACTTCTCAGGAAGGAAGGCCACTTGCTGTAGCACTTTCCTCAGAGAACATTTCACTTCCTTATTTCTCAGGCTGTAGATCAAGGGATTCAGCATGGGCGTGACCAGGTTATTCAGAACCTGAACAGTTGCATTAAGCCAAGGTTTGGGCGTGGGCTGTAGGTAGATGAGGACCACTGGCATAAAAGAGAGGAGGATGGCAGTGAGATGGGCACTGCAGGTGGAGAAGGCACTGCGTCGTCCTTCGGCAGACTGAATTTGAAGAATGGAACAAACAATGCAGCTATAGGAGGTGAGGATGAGAAGGAAGCAGCTGAGGGGCATGAGGCCCACACTGATGAACCCCACAATCTCCAGGGCTGAGGTGTCTGCACAAGCCAGCTTCAGCATCACTGGGATATCACAGAAGTAATAGTCCACCTCATTGGGACCACAGTAGGGCAATTGGAAGGTAAGAGTGGTTAGAAAGGTGGCCTGAATACAGCCAAAAAATGAAGTCCCAATGGCCAGTATGGCACATAGTCTGTGACTCATGATTATTATGTAGCGTAGAGGGTAACATATGGCAACAAAGCGGTCATAGGCCATCACTGTGTACAGGAAACACTCGGTACAGCCCAGGAAATGGTAGAAGAAGAGCTGAGACACGCAGCCTGCATAAGAGATGGCTCGGCTGCTTCCCGAGAGGTAGAAGAGCATTTTGGGGGAACTTACAGAAGGGAAAAATATGTCACACACAGACAGTTTACACAGGAAGAAGTACATGGGGGTGTGAAGCCGAGTGGAGGAGGCAATTGCCAATAGGATGAGCAGGTTCCCCACAAGAGTGAAGAAGTAGAAGACCAAAAACAGGACAAAGAGTATGGCCTCCAGATTCTCTGTGTGTGGGATGCCCAGCAGAATAAATTCAGTTACCGCTGAGGTATTCGTCATCTTTGTCAGAATGTTGGACTTTCAAAAAGAACACAGTTCTCCAAAGTGTGAACACTGATGCCAAACCAAGAAGCTCTCTGTTGGATGTATTGGTTTCATGTTTTAACAATCAACAAGCAACCTTCTTATGTAGGGATATACCTACATAAAAACATAAAGATAATAAAGATTATTGACTACATCCTGGAAATTTTGGTTTCTGTCAAGTTAGATTAAGCTCACTACAGTCTATCTTTCCCACAGATTACCATTAAACACGCTGGGTAAAATACAACAAATATTTACCTAAGAGCTCTTAAAAGTAAACAGAAAGAGGCAGATTGTGGAGAGGAGACACAATTTGCAGGGGAAACACTTAGAGATGGGGGTTTCTACTTTTTCCTGCTCTTTGCTCTTGTGCTTTTGAGCTGAATGTAGTTCACAATTACAGAATTGTATGGTGGCTGTTCTGGGTACTAAAACTCCAACAGGTGACTTTTTTTTAATGAAACTTGATAAAAGGAGTTTCCATAATCAAAGAGAATGATGGAATCTCTGTTGGCTTTTTTCCTCTTTCTCTCTCTTCTTGTTTTTCTTCCTGCCCCAAAGTAATCTCAATTCTGGGATTATCTGGAAGCAGCATGAGACTGTGTGTGTGTGTGTGTGTGTGTGTGTGTGTGTGTGTGTGTGTGTTGGAGGTGGTTGGGGTGTATCTCTGCAAACAGGAGAGCTGAAGAAGGGAACAAAGTCAGGGCTCACTCCTAAGTTCTGCATATGTGGAATGGACCCCAAGAAGTGTCACTGAAATACAATTTAAAACACCATCCAAGTCTCAGACTAACCTCTGAGTGGTACATTTGAAGGACAAATGTGATGTGGCATATTAAGGTCTTTGAAAACTGAACTGACATTGAAAGCATTGCCAAGACGGCAAGAGAAATTACATGTCTGATGCTAACTGGATTGACAATCTGTTAAAACAAAAAGACAAGCTAACAAAAATCAATATTCTCCAGAGATTTTTAACAGAATGCAGAGTGTAAACAACACAACATCAAAGATGTCCAAGATGCAGTCTAAAATTATTCAACATACAACCAAGAGAATGTAATCAATTCTCAAGGGAAAAGATAATCAACAGATACGAACTCTACCCTGAAATTCAGATAAAGATATTAAGCATCTGTTATAAGTTTACTCCATGTGATAAAGATAAACATACTTAAAATTAATGGAAAGATACAAGTTCTCAGCAGAGAAATATAAAGTACAGAAAACGAATCAGATAGAAATTTTAGATTTGAAAAAAATATGATGCTGAAGAAATTAGAAATATTTAACATCATACTGGGAGTCCTAGCCAGTGGAATAAGGGAAGAAAAATAAAAATCAAGGGGATAAAAAGAAAGAAAAAAAAACTCTTTCTATGTACAACTATATATTTATCTACATAATCAACCCCAAGGAATCTACAATAAAAGCTTCTAGAACTACTAAGTGAATTTAGCAAGGTCACTGGATACAATTGTAGTCAATATACAAAAGTCCCTTGTGTTTCCATTTGCCTGCAACCAAAAAATGAAAATCAAAATTAAAACAAATAGTACCATTTACAACTTAAACCAAAAATACATAGTTTTATATCTAACAAAATATGTGCTGGATCAGTATATTAAAAACAAATCACTAATGAAAGCAAATAAAGAAGACACATAAGATGGAGAAATAAATTGCGGTCATGGATTGGAAAATTCAATGTTGTTAAGAAATCAATTATCCACAAATTAATCTATATAATTAATATAATCCCAACCCGAATCCCAGTAGATATTTTTGTAAATATTGAAAAGATAATTCTAAAGTTTACGTGAAAAAGCAAAAGAATTGGAATAGACAAACAATTTTAGAAAATGATGAAGTTGAAGGGCTCACACTACCTGACTTCAAAACTCATCGTAATGGTACATTAATCAAGATCATGTGGTACTGGTGGAAGAAGAGACTCATAGACCAATAGAGTTGAATAGAGAACCTAAGAACAGACCTGCACACCTGAGGTCAATTGATTTTTGACAAATTGTGCAAAAGCAAGTAAGTGGAGAATAAATAGTCTTTTCAATAAATAGTTCTGGTGGCCAGCCCCATGGCCTAGTGGTTAAGTTCAGTGCACTCTGCTTTGGTAGCCCAGGTTTGGTTTCTGGGTGCAGGCGTAGACCACTTGTTGGTGGCCATGCTGTGATGGTGACCCACATACAAAATAGAGGAAGATTGGCACAGATGTTAGCTCAAGGTGAATCTTCCTCGGGAAAAAAAAAAAGCCAAGAAATCCCTCTACCTCAAGAAAAATGAGCAAATGATTTGCATAGACACTTCATGAAAGAAGACATACAAATGGTAAATAAATATTTGAAAAAATATACAACATCATTAGTCAAAGGGAAATGCAAATTAAAACCACAGTGAGATAGCACCATGCACCTGTTAGAATAGGAGGGAAAAATTGACAAAATCAAGTGTCAATAGAATACAGAGCAACTAGAACACAACTTCCAGATGTGTACTCAAGGAGTATGAAAACTGTGCTCCCAAGAAAACGTGTATACAAATATTTATAGCAGATTTATTCTCAATCAAAAGAAAAAGTAAACAACCTAAAAATCCTTCAACTAGCAAGTGAATAAACAAACTGTGTTAAACCATATAATGAAAATGCTTCTCAGCAATAGACAAGAATGAGCTTTTGGTTCACAGAATGACATGGATGAGTCTCAAGTGTATTATGCTCAGTGAGAGGGGCTGGACCACAAAGGTTACATACTCTATTATTTTATTGCTATGACATTACGGAAAGCTAAAATTAGAGAAACAGAATGCAAATCAGTGATTGTGAGGGTTTGGGATAGGAGAGGGATTGATTACAAAGGAACAGCACAAGGAAATGATGGAATCATTCTGTCTGTTGATTTTGGTCAAAGTTACATGATTGTCTACAATTATTCTAAACTCATAGAACTGGACTCTAAAAGTATTTTAATGTATATAAATAAAAACATGAATTCAAAAACTTTAAAATATATTGACTGTTTCAGATGTATAGCTTGTCATATCCTTTAAAGGAATGGTTTATGGAGGTCAATGATCGTCCTCCACAAGTTTAGGGATATATCCAAACCATGTTTTTAATCAAACTTTTATTATTATATTTTTCTAAGACATTATCTTGGAGCTTATTCATATTTTGAGACAACACCACCACTTAGAGTAACAAACTCTATGTTTTTATTACCCTCTGGAAATAGCAAATATTAAGAATTAAAATCAGAGAGTTAAGTTTTAATTCTAGCTTTGCCACTTGCTAGTTGTGTATGTTTGAATAAGTTACAGACTTCCTTAAATCTTACCTACAAAATGGGAATCACAAAAACAACAGCACAGTATGTTTTCCAAATGCATAGTGACCTTGAAATATCTTTGAAAATGACTAATAAACTATAAATCATGACATAAATGATAATTAATGTCATTGTATTGTCATTTCATTCTGTCTTAAAATGTGGGGGGTTTTTGCCTTATTCTAATAATTCTGATATTCTAGAATTACTTGTGAACTAGTCTTCCACTTGATATCATTATTTTGCAGACTTTAATCATAACCCTATCAGTTCTCATTTTCCCCTGATGAGGGATTTTTGATATTTAGTGATCAGAAATCTGTCAGTTACTGTGGTTCTTGCTGTCTTTCTTTACTTTCTAAGCAAATAAGAAGTGATGGGATGCTGAGCCGATACAAAAGTAACAGCAAGACAGACATGGAATTCATGTTACCTTGTTAAGGTAATAAATTCAATGAAACAGAAATGAGAGACAGTGGGCAGATCTAAAAATGTAGCTTTCAAATGTTTTTCAGTGCTCCTTCCTCTTCATTACCAGTCTCAGCTTTAGAAAACTTGATTAATATCCGGTTTTCAAGATAATGCAAGCTATCTTCAGTCTATTCACACCAAAAGTTAATCTTAATCACAAATTAACAATTTCAACACCCAAAGCCACATTCAGGCAAAAAAAATATTTGAAGATATAACAGCCAAATTTTTTTAAAACTGATGAAAGATACTAAACTATAGTTTCTGGAATCTAAGTTAAGTCCTAAGAAGGACAAATCCAAGGAATGCACAAGTAAGCACAACATAATAAAATTGCTGAAAACAAGTGACAAAGAGAAAATATTAAAAATAGCCAGAGGAAAAAATATGCATTAACCAAAAAAGAGCAACAATATCGAGAGCCCAATTCCCAAGAGAAATAAGAGAAGCCCAAAGACAATGAAATTATATCTTTAAAAAGCCAAAAGAAAACAAATACCAAATTTGAATTTATATCCACTAAAGCTCTTTGAAAATAAAGATAAAGTAAAGCCACTTCTGTGCAAAGATTGACACCATTTGTCCATTTACCTCCAGCAGCTTGAAAAAACCTAAGGGAGATTTTTAGGCAAAAGCAAATTATTCTAAAAAAGGAAGAAACATTTTAGAAAGAATCATTTTTTTAATCTGAAGGATATGACTTATTTAACTGTCTATGAATATTGACTGTAAAAACAAGGAAAATAACGTCTTGATTGATTGAACTATGTGTAGTATTAAAACGCATGACAACAATAACATGAAAGTCTTGAGGAGAAAAGTAGAGTTAGTATGTTCTGAAGAGTTAATGTGGTCTGAAATGGTAAAAAGCAAGGATTCATCATTATTTTCAGAGTACTTTCTAAAAAGAGTGAAAGAATATAAAGGTAATGACATAGTAAGAACAAAATAGATGGAAATTTAAAAAGAAGAGCAAAAAATATTGGATTAATCAAAAAGTCAAGATATTTCTAGAAATAAAAGAATAAATAAGCAAATTTTGGTATATTCATTCAATGCGTACAACGATTTCCAGTTTGTGGAACTTTGCACAGAGCAACAGAAATGAATAGAAGCCATAAACAATAGAAACCAGACACAAAAGGCCACATATTATTTGGTTTTATCTATATAAAATTCTAAAGCAGGTAAAACTAATCAATAGAAAGAGAAATCAAAATGATAGTTACCTTTAGAAAAGTAGTGTCTGAGACGGGATATTAGGGGCCTTTTGAGGTGATTATAATGTTCAATTTCTCAATTTGTTAATAATTGTATTATTCATTACATCTCCATTTTGCGCAAACATAGTGAGCTATATACTTATCAAGTATTTTGTGTGTTGTTATACTTTAATAAAGCTCTTAAACTAAAGAGAGAAAGAGAAAGAAAGAAAGAATTACCCCAAACCAGAGATCTAGTTATAATGCTAAATGTGGGGAAAAATGAAGACTCCAAAGAAAGAATCAGTAATGTCCAGAAAAAAAATTAATTTATGTTTAACAGTAGCTTGTTTCTTGTTACTCATTCTAGACATACCAGAAAATTCTCTTTGTGAACTTCAGGCTTATCTGGACTGGATCCTTGAAGAAGATTCATCATTGCCTCACCCTGGAAACCCCTCCTCCTTTGGTCAGCGAAGACTCTCAGGGCTCTCTGATCCTTGTCTGTGACCAGATGCAATGATTAATTTGCACTTCTAAGTACTGTCTCTAAGACAATGAGTCTTTGATTCGCTTGATTTATAAGTCCTTTCCAGGAAAGAATCTTCTCTGAGAACTAAATATCTAGTAGCTCCCAACATTTGAATCCCAGTACTTCAGTGAATAAGGGGTAAAAAGTGTCAAGGAGAGGTGAAAAAAAAAAATCTGAACACTCACATTGTTCACAGAGAACATGGAGAAATTTTCTGCAGTGTGATAAGAAGATAACCAGAATCACATTCTCTGGTTCCCAGAAAAGCACAGAGTGCCCTAGCCTAAGAAACTAATATTAGGTGTTTATATAGAGAGGTACAAGAGCACGTACAATCAAGACTTGAACAAACTCATTCCCCCTGGATCACCTCCTTCAGATCCCCTTGGGCATTTCTCATGATTCAGTCAGTGGGGGGAGCAATTAGATTAAAGTTATATCTACATCCCTTCCAACTTTGCTTGCCTGGAGAATGGACTCCAATTCTGACCTTAAGCCTTCAGGCTAAGTACTTTTTTTTTTTTTTGCCTCTCTTACATGCCTGTCTTTGCATATGTTAACTTTGTAACACCTCCAACTCAAATATGTAAACATTTCTAGAGTTATACAGATATATGCAATAAGCATCACTGTGTAAAACAGGATTTAATAAATAATAAGCAATTATTAAATATTGTCTTATGTGTCATTCTAGCAAGTGCACCTTACAAAACAAAATTAATAAACTAAGTACATTTAAAAGAAAATTAGACTACTAATTATAAAGGCTTTAATTGACTATTAATGTGAGTAAGGATCCTCCATACCTCAAGTCCAAGGAGAGCTGAGGATGATGGATTGAAACTCAAAGCTGTTATCATCACCCAAGGAAAGGCTCTTGGGCTAAAAGTACAAAGAAAAGATTCCTGTAAGTGAGGAGAATGGGAGGCCTCTACCTGTGAATACTAAGTTGATTGGTCATGCCTGGACCACATTTCCTAACCCAGATGAGTGAAATAGCCTTGCAACCAGAAACCAGTGGTACCGCCAGAGGGAAAATACAACAGAGGCCTATGGTCTCTGTGTCAATATTTCACTCACTGCTGTTGTTCTTCATCCTTTGACTCTATAGGATAATGTGGTCCAATCCCTGGCATAATGTTGCTAAAAAATTAATGGACAAATATAAATGTCCTGAATATCTGGTGGCCTTGTCCATATCATGCTAGCAGAGGCAAACCCCAATCTTGGAGAAGTCTCTTGGGACACCCTGGAAAGGAAAATGGTCACCTACAAAGAGGGATCATGGTGATGTAATCCAAAATTTTCTGATAACAATACACAAAATTAAAGTAACAGGAAATAATCAAGAAGTCGAGACTGAGGGGCTGGCCCCGTGGCCGAGTGGTTAAGTTCGCGCGCTCCGCTGCAGGCGGCCCAGTGTTTCGTCGGTTCGAATCCTGGGCGCGGACATGGCACTGCTCGTCAGACCATGCTGAGGCAGCGTCCCACATGCCACAGCTAGAGGAACCCACAACGAAGAATACACGGCTGTGTACCGGGGGGCTTTGGGGAGTAAAAGGAAAAAATAAAAATCTTTAAAAAAAAAAGAAGTCGAGACTGAGATCAGAAACTATACCTTAATTGAAATTCAAATCTTTCTTTCTTTCTTTTCTTTTAAATTTTTAGTTTTTTCAGATGTACATCGTATTTCAAATTCTGTATGCATTACATCATGTTCACCACCCGAACACTAATTATAGTGCATCCCCTCACATGTGACCCTAATCACCCCTTTTGCCCTCCCCTCTTCCCCCTTCCCCAATGGTAACCAATCTCCAATGCTATGTGTTTCTTTTTTTTGTCGTATTTATCTTCTACTTATGAGTGAGATCATATGGTATTTGACTTTCTCCCTCTGACTTATTTCACTCAGCATAATACCCTCAAGGTCCATCCACGTTGTCACCTTTCTCGCAAAGTCTTCCTACAGCCCCAAGGCAGAATTCATAATTATACTGCCCTGCACTCTTATCGCATCTGTGCGAATATCATAGCTATAGAGTTTTAAGAAGGAATGGTTAAGGGGAAGTTCTTAAGTCAGACTGCTCGGGCTGTAACCGTGGCTCTGACTTTTCCTAAATGTGTAACATTTAAAAATGTGTTTAATCTCTCCAGCCTCACTATCCTCATGTGTACAATGAAGATAATATTAATATCAACCATATAGCTTAATCATGAGAATTAAAGGAGATAGTAAATAAACGTACTTTAATTAATGCCTGGTACATAGTAAGTCTCATTCTCATGTGTTTGCGTCTGTTATTATCACATTTTATTACGAATGATTCTATGTGCATCTGGTTCTTCACTGATTGGTGAACTGCTACATGTCAAAGACTATTGCTTAGCTCCCTTTACAGAATTGATGATGAGAATTATGATTGAAATAAAGTAAGTAACCAGGAAACACTTGACTGATCAGCAAGGTGGCTTGTTCCATAAATTATATAAGCATATTAGGCTGATCTTTGACAAATTGAAATCCAGAGAAAAATTTGTCTTTGGTGTCTTCTCTTCTCCATTTTTGTTACTCTTCTTCCTTGTAACTTGAACAGAGACCTCTTTTTCTTAGGAAATTATCTCATTTTGTTTATTTCTAGGATAAGGGATAAGATAGAATAAAATAAACTGCTGAATGAACTAAATAATTGGGCCTTATCATTTTTGTTGTTGTTGAAGAAAATCTGAAATATTTGTCAAATAAAAAAGCTTGTCATGGGGGCCAGCCCGGTGGCGCAACAGTTAAGTTCGTATGTTCCGCTTTTCGGCAGTCCAGAGTTCACTGGTTCAGATCCCGGGTGCGGACCTGGCACCCCTTGGCAAAAGCCATGCTGTGGTAGGCGTCCCATGTATAAAGCAGAGGAAGATGGGCATGGATGTTAGCTCAGGGCCAGTGTTCCTCAGCAAAAAGAATAGGACTGGCAGCAGTTAACTCAGAGCTAACCTTCCTCAAAAAAAAAAAAAAAAAAGCTTGTCATTTTTGAGATTGCTGTGTATGGGAGAAGGAAAGGGCTGTGAACAGGAGGAAGAAAGCTCCTGTGAGTTTCTACACTTAGTTTTTCTTTCATATATATACATATATGTGAAAGAATAAATGCACATATACATATATAAATTGATTTGTTCAGCTTCAGATATATAAGTATATGCGTATTTATGTATCTCAATTTGAATCACGTGGTTGCTATAGAAACCCTTTTTCCCCAAAAGTAAGTAGAAGAAGAAATAAAGCATGATGAATTACTTATGGATTTGTCTCTTTTTCAATAACTAGAAGAACTTAAAGCATAAACGAGTTTTCCTGTTCTTTCATTTTAAAGGTTATATTCAGATATGAATAGGAAGCATGGATTGAGAGAATATCAGAAGACATTAGGAGATAAATGGATGCTTTCAGTTTGAAAATAGCAGTTAATTTAAGTATCCCTGACAAGACATTTTTAATGTAATTAATATTGAAAAAAGTCTTCTACATCTAGTAATGTAATTTAAATACCTTTTCCTATGTAGGACTGTGCATTAACAAACCCTCCCCCCAAAAGCAGATTTAGCTGAATTAGTGATTGAGTACAAATTAAATGCCGTAAAATGTACTTAACGAAAAGTTTTTTATCTATTTTTTTCTTCAGGTGAATGTGAGATTTTTATTTGAGATTTATTGAGCTTTATTGGGATATAATTGATATAGAATTATCTATTCATATTTAAAATATATAACTTGGTATTGTCTATCTATCTACACATATGTGTATATAAATAAATATACATATATACATATATGTAAAACCATTACCACAATCAAGCTAATGAGTGTATCTATCATCCACAAACGTGTTCCCTGCCCCTTTGTAATCCCTCACTTCTGCCCTCGGGCAAACAGTGATCTTCTTTCTGCCAGTATAGATTAGTTTGATTGGTCTAGAATTTTATAGAGGTGGAATCATGTAGATGTACTTTTACTGGGAGTGGGTGTTCTGGCTCTTTCGGTCTAGCAGAATTACTCTGAGATTCACCCATGTTGCTTTGGGTATTAATAGTTCATTGCTTTTATTGATGACTGACACTCCGTTGGAAAATAAACCACCAGCTGTGTTCTATTAACAGACATTTGTGCCATTTTCAGTATAGACTATTGTAAATAAAACAATTGTGAATATTCATGTGAAAATATTTGTATAAACATATATTTTCATTTCCCTTGGTTACATACTTTGGTGTGAAATGACTGGATAATGTGGTAGATATACATTTAAATTTTTAGGTAACTGGAAAATAGTTTGAATTTTTTATTAATTTTTTTATTGAGGTTGTAACGGCTTATAACATTATTTCAGGTGTACATTATTATGTATCAGTTTCTGTATAGACTACATCATGTTCACCACCAATAGTCTAGTTTTTATCCATCACTTGGAAAAATAGTTTTTAAAAGTTACTGTATCATTTTAGATTCTTTCCCACAGATTACGATAGTTCCAGTCAATCCACACCATCATCTCCACTTTCAATGTTACTCACTCTAATATATGTATAGTAGTATCTTTTCTTGTGTTTATTTGCCATCTATGTCTCTTCTGTGGTGAATTCAAATATTTTTTCCATTTCATGGGTTGCTTGCTTTCTTATTACCGAGTTTTGAAAGTTTTTACATATTCTGGATACAGAACTTTTATCAGATATATGGTTTGCAAATATGTTCTGTGACTTGACTTTTATTATCTTAACGATGTCTTTGAAAGAACAATGTATTTTACTTTCAGTAAAATCCATGTTATCAATTTGCTTTTTTATGAATCTTGCTTTTGGAATCGTATCTAGAAAATCTTGCCTAACCCAATGTAACAAAGGTTTTCTTCTAGAGATTTATATTTTGGGGTCTTATATTTAAGTCCATGATCCATTCTGAATTAAGTTGCATGTGTCTGTGTGATGTGAGACACACATCAAGAATTTTTTACTTCATTCATATCCAATTAATCCAGCTCTATTTGTTGAAAAGATTTCCTTTCTCCATTGAAGCCCTTTTTATCTTTATAAAAAATTACTTGCCCACTTATGGGTGGATCTATTTCTGGAATCTTCTTTCTGTTCCATTGATTTATTTTTCCATCTGCATATGAACACTACGTTGTCTTTATTGTTTTATGTTTTATAATTTTGCAATTTTATACTGAGTCTTGTAATAAAGTAGTATTTGTCCTCCAACTTTATTCTTTTTCAAACTGTTTTTTTTCTATTCTTGGTCCCTTGCATTTCCACGTAAATTTTGCAATCTGTTTGTGAATGTCTAAAAAAATTTATCATCCTAAGGTTCTCATTTTTAGATGTTTTCTAATGTCTCAGGAAGATGCACATGTTCTCTTCAATTGCCGGCTTCAAAGAAAATGTGTGTATTGGGGAATAAGTGAGCTTGACCCCTTAGATCCATCAGAATATACAAACCTAACAAACCTTCACACTTGAAATGGTGGGGCTCAAAGTTAGACATTCATTATCAGTACTCTCAAATCAACTTGGCTGCACTGTATCTAGAGTACCAATCACTGTACTGTATTTAAGATGATTTGTTTAAGCATCTACATCTGCACAAGGCTGCAAGAACCACAATGGAAAAGCCTAGATATTATTTCTCTTTGTATCACCACCTAGCATGAAGCCTGCCACACATAACATATTTATAGGTTGATCTGAAGCATTCTTCTGGATCATCTATGCTTTAGTATATTCTACACTTCACCATTTCCTCAGCAGTATTTTCCAGAGCCTTAGAAATTTCAAGCACTGAGCACATATTGTCTTTGTCCTTTAAGAATTGACTGTTTAGGTGATCAAAATGTACAAATTTTCAGTTATAAAAACATAAGTGCTGGGGATGTAATGTACAACATGGTGACCATAGTTAATAATACTGCATTGCGTATTTGAAAGTTTCTGAGAGTAGATCTTAAAAGTTCTCATCACAAGAAAAAAAATGTGTAACTGTGTGTATGATGGATGTTATGTAGACTTATTGTGGCAGTCATTTCCCAATATATACATACATTAAATCATTTGTTATACACCTGAAACTAATATAATGCTATATGTCAATTATATCTCAATTTTAAAAAAGGGATTGTTTAAAAACAAAAATTAAATATAATAAAGTCAATTTATTAGGAAACTTAATTGCATCTGCAAAATCCCTTCAGCTATGCCATATAGCATAGCATACTCACATACTTATGGGAGTGAAAGCCCAACATATTTACAGGTTCTGCCCACTCTCAGAGTTCCATACAGGGTTTACATACCAGGGGCCTACTATAGAATTCTGCCTGTCACAATCGAATAAATTTTAAGATATGAATGGGTCTTCTGAGTGTGGAGCTTACAAGGTTAGACTGTAATACTTTCAAGAGGCTGCTTATTTCCCCCTAGTTTTTGGCCTTCAATTAAAATATAAAATCAAATTAAAACTTTGGGTTTGTGGTCTACTAAGTTGGGTTTCTTAATACATAGTCTTAAACAATATTACATTGTGTTTTTTTCAGACTTTATTTTTTAGAGTAGTTTTAGAATCCTAGCCAAATTAGCAGAAAGTACAAAGAGTTCTCATGTACTCCCTGCCCCTCCCCAGCCTTCCTTACTGTCAACTTCTCACACCAGAGTGCATTACAATAAGTGAATGTGCACTGACATATTGTAACCCACAGTTCATAGTTTACATTAGGGTTCACTGTCGTTGTTAATTCTGTAGGATTTGACAAATGCATAATGGCATGTGTCCACTATTATAGTATCCTACAAAATAGTTTAACCACCCTAAAATCCTTCTGTGTCCACCCATTCATCCTTCCTCATTTTTAACCCCTGGTAATCACTGATCTTTTTATTGTCTCTAAAGATTGTCTTTTCCAGAATATCATGCAATTGGAATCATACAGTATGTGACCTTTTCAGTTTGGCTTCTTCCACTTAGTAATATATATTTAAGCTCTTCCTTGTCTTTTTGTGGCTTGATAGTTCATTTCTTTTTAGCCCTGAATACTATTCCATTATATGGATGTACTACAGTTTGGTTATCCATTCAATATTACGGACATGTTGGTTGCCTTAGAGTTCTAGCAATTATGACTATAGTTATTATAAAGATTTGTGTGCAGATTCTTGTGTGGTCATAAGTTTTCAACTTATTTGAGTGAATACTAAAGAGTGGAATTTCTGGGTTACATTGGTAAGAGTATGTTTAGTTTTGCAAGAAATTACCAAACTGTCTTTCCACGTGGGTGTAACATTTTGCATTCTCACTGGCAATGAAGGAGAGTTCCTGTTGCTCCACATCCTCACCGGCATTTGGTATTCTAAGTTTTTCAATTTTAACTATTTGAATAGGTATGTTGTTGTATCTCACTGTTTTAATTTTCAATTCCTTAATGACATAATGTTGAACATCTTTGCATATACTTTAAACTTTCAAATACAACATAAATTTTCATATACAACAAAGTATGTTGAACATTTTTCATACACTTATTCACTGTCTGTGTATCTTCTTTGGTGAGCTGCCCATTCACATCTTGTGCCATTTTTTAATGTGGTTTTTTTTGTTTGTTTTCTTACTGTTGAGTTTTAAGTCGTTCTATATTTTGGATAACAATCTTTTATTAGATATGTCTTTTGCAAAGATTTCCTTTCAGTCTGTGGCTTGCCATCTCATTCTCTTGACAGTGTCATTCACAGAACAGAAGTTTTCAATTTCAATGAGATCCATCTTATCAATTTTTTCTTTCACAGATCATATTTTTAAAGTTATGTATAAAAAGTCATCACCAAACTCAAGGTCACTTAGAATATTTCCTATGATATCTGTTAGTTTCTATACTTTTTGTTTTACATTTGGGCCTATAATCCATTTTGAGTTAATTTTTATGAACGGTGTAAAGTCTATATCTAGATTCTTTTTTTAACGTATGCATATCTGGTTGTCCCAGCACCATTTGTTGAAAGACTATATTGTTCCCTACAAATAACCACTGTACCTTGATCAAAGATCAATTGACTGTATTTATGTGGGTCCATTTATGGGTTTTCAATTAGGTTCTATTGATGTGTCTATTCTTTTGCTAATTCCACACTGTCTTGATTACTGTAGCTGTATAGAAAATATTGAAGTTACATAGTGTCAGTCCTCTAACCTTGTTCTTCTCCTACAATATTGTGTTGGCTATTCTGCATCTTTTGCCTCTCCATATAAACTTTAGAATCATTTTGTCAGTATTCAGAGGGTATTGAGCTGATTTCAGGGAGTTTCTGAATTCTATTAATTGATTTGTGCATAAATAAATAAACAAAATCAGAGTTTTGAAATGGGAGTAGGGAGAGAAGTTGGCATCTTCATACATGCAAAGTTTACCACTAAATTAATATTTATTTTTCTACTTAATAGACTTTATAAATCCCTCTAAATTTTATTTAATTCAAGATTATATTTATGAGATCTTCAAATAAATATATTAAAAGGTAAAGATGTCATTTTATTGGGGGTATATCTTTATTTTTTAACTGAAAAATTATAAGTCAAATTGTATTTGAATTTTACTTTAATTCCTATTGTCAGAATTGATAAATAAATGCGTTTGCCTTCCCATGTAGAGAGAAGTGAAGATATAAGACAATTCCCATTCTACAAAATGCAAATCTACTTCTTAGAGCCTGTATTATTTAGTGCAGTATTGCGATATTAAACACTTAACAAAATGTGTTAGGCATATGATATTCAGTCAACTTCAAAGCTGAGCCACTTGCAGCACAGTGATAAGAGAGTTTTATTCGTCTTATGTTTATTTTAAAATTAACTTTTAAAATTTAGATAAAAATTAAGTTAGTAACTTAAATTAATTGAGTTTTTATTAATTGATTGTACATTTATTACTGAAATATATTGTTTGTTATAGTATGAGTAAAAAAGAGCAAGATAGAGATTCAAGAACAGATAGAAGGCACATCCCATAACCTTATCTGAGGGTTTCTAGTTTTCCTCTTGTAGTCTCTTCAACTGATGCCATTCCAATACTGCTGTTCCAGGTAGGTCTCCTTCAATTAATAATATATTTCTCCTTGTTTTATTCCTATAACAGAGAATTTTCTTATATGCATTATTGGGTTGATATTTTCTTTCTTGCCTAGTCCTTTTATCCAATGTCAATTTCCTCTTTCATTCTGAAATATAGCAAACTGAGAAAAATATTTAAAAATATTCAGTATACATGAATAGCATACATATGTATAAATTTAATATATGTATCTATACAAAGACATCTATAAAATTATTTCAGTATTATACTTGACAATAATATCTGTACATGTCTTTGACTGTAATGACAGGCAAATCCTTGCCATTTTTATAGTTTTACTGCATATAGGGGCCCTTCAAATACAGTTTATTTTTACCAGGTTTTGAACTTTTTAAGTTCATGAAAAATATTGTGCCTACTTTTTCTTAATTCTCTTTTTTAATAATAATGTTTTGGAGATTCAATCATTTCACTGTATGTAGATCCTTTATTTTACTGTGATATTATCTTGTAAATCTATAATAATTTTTCATTTTACTCTTGAACTTTAAAATGATTATAAACAATGGTGCTAAGGAAAGCCTTTTGCTCTAGGCTTAATATCATGTAATAGAATTAATGGAGTATAGCATTGCTTATCTTCAATTTCACTAGATATTGACAATGTTTTAAAAGTGGAATTGTTTGCCAATCTACAAGTTCAGGAACCAGGAATGGAGAAGCGAGAAGAGTAAAACAGGAAGAAAAGAATCCAATATAAAAGTATGTTATTGAGATACTGTTTATGGGCAATGGGAGCTCAATTTTATGAGCATTTGCTGAGGAGTGCATATTGTGCCTCTCAGAATTGTCATTGTAATTATTAATTTTATGTGTCAACTTGACTGGGCTAAGGGATACCCAGATAGCTAGTAAAACATTATTTCTGTGTATATTTGTGTGGCTATCTCTGGAAGATATTAGCATTTGAATTGGTAAATTGAGGGAGACAATAACCCTCACCAATATGAGTGAGCATCATCCAATCTTCCTGAATAGAACAAATAGGTAGAAGAAGTGTAAATTCACTCTCTGTGTTTGAAATAAGACATCTTTGTCTTCTGCCCTCTAACATCAGCACTTCTGGTTCTTCAACCTTAAGACTTGGCCTGGGACTTAGACTATTGGCTCCATGGATTTCATGTCTTCAGGCTTAATCTAAAACTACATTAATGTCTTTCCCTATCTCTAGTTTGCAGACATCAGATTGTGGGACTTCTTAGCCTCCAAGCCATAAGAACTAATCCCTCATAATAAGTCTCTTTCTACATATCTATATATATCCTATTGTTTCTTTTTCTCTGGAGAACCTTGACTATTATAGTGACGCTGAGGGACTAGAAAATGGAACATGTATACACAGGATCTATTGGCTAAGGGTTCTTCCCAATGGAAATTCTGGGTTGGCTCCAGCAATGGGAAGAAGGCCTCAGGAAAATATGAACAGACAATGCTGAACTTTCTCCTTAAGATTAGGAATAAAGCCTTATGTACCTCAATCAACACTCTTACTCATTTTATTGGAAGTCCTAACTTGTACAATAATATAAGGAAATCAAAGATATACATATTAAGAAGGATGACATAATACACTTTATTATCAGATAGCATGATTGTCTTTATGGAAAATCTCAAAGAATACACACAGAAAAAATCCTAACATGAGTAAGCAAGTATAGCGAGGTCACAGGAATCAAGGTCAATACGTAAAAGTCAGTTGCTTTTCTATATACCATCAATGAACAATTGGAATTTTAAATAAAAATAATAAAATGTATAATACAAAAAATGGAATGATTAAGCATAAATCTAACAAAATATGTACAAGAATTTTATGTGAAAAACAACAACACTCTGATGAAACAAATCAAAGGAGATCTTAATAAATGAGGAGACAGTTCATGTACATGGACTGGAAGACATGATGTTGTTAATGTGTCTGTTCTTCAAAACTTGATCTATACATCCAGTACCATCTCAAATGACATGCCAGCAAGGAGTTTTGTAAATATTGACAAAATAATCTTACAATTCTTAAAATGGAAAGGCAAAAGGCCATAATAGTCAACACAGTGCTGAAGAAAAAATACATATCTGAAAATGACTTGTGTTCAAAATATATGAACTACACTTAAAACTAAAAAAAATAAAAGGGTATGCAACCTACTGAAAAGTGCACAACAGATGTGAACAAACAACCAAAGAAGATGCATAGATGGCCTACAAGCATATGAAAAATTTTCAACATTATTTGTCATCAGGGAAACTTCAATTAAAAACAAGATACCACTAAACACCAATTTGAATGGCTGAGATCCAAAAAATTCCTGACAATGCCCATTGCTGATGAGGATATGGAGATGAAGGAACTCTCATTGATTGCTGTTGGGTATGTAAAACAGCTTAGCCACTTTGGAAAACAGTTAAGCAGTTTCTTACAAAGATAGACATATTCTTACCATATGATCCAGCAAATATAGTCCTAGGTGTTTATCCAACTGATTTGAAAACTTATGCCAACACAAAAACCTGCAAATTAATGCAACAGCTTTATTCATAATCTTCAAAAACTTTAAGTGACCAAAAAGTCCTTAATTTGCTAAGTAGATACACAAAGTGTGGTACAACTATACAATGGAATATTTGAACAATATAAAGAAATGATCTGTCAAACAATGAAAAGACATGGATGAATCTTAAAGGCATATTGCTATATGAAGGAAGCTAGTTTGAAGTGGCTACAATCTGTGTATATGTGACGTTCTAGTAAAGGTAAAACTACAGAGACAAAAAATACATCAGTGCCTGCCAAATATTTGGACGGATAGACTGGGAAGCACAGGAGATTTTTCACGGCAGTGAAATGATTCTACATGATGCTATAATTGTGGATATGCAAGACTATGCATTAGCAGAAACCACTGAACTTTGCAGCACAAAAAGTAAATCCCAATGTATGCAAATTTAAAGAAAAAAATCACTTAACAGGTTGAGGAACTCAGGATGGATGCAGAATGTGACAAAACAGTCTAAATGTATTGCAAATGTATAAAACAATCTCATTGATGGAGTTGAGGAAAAGATGCTACCCTAATAAACTTAGGAAAATAAAAACTGTACATAGGCATTGTACTCTAGTCGATAAAGTTGATTCCCATAAGGGTATGGGGTAGCAATTCTGATACTGCTATACAAGTGTAGTGGAATTGGGCAATTAAGTAAATGTATGGCAGATAATGGAAACCAGATTTCTTACTGTTTGTGTTGGAGTTTACATGTAAGCAAGGAGAAGAAGCTAGAATAATCCATGTGCTAATGGAATAGAGTTATAGACATTATGAACTCATGTTTAGCTTTATATATATATAGAGAGAGAGATGATTATACATAACAATATTTATAGATGTAAGTATCATAAGTTAATAAGCCTATATGTATTTTCTTCCTCTGTCAGCTGAGAGGGCCTAGAAGCAATGACACAATGGTAGCAACAAGCACACCTGGTACTCAGATCTCAGGTTCTAAGACCATTCTCCAACAAAAGGAAGCAGGACTCCCTGGAGAAATAGCTGATTCTAAGACTTGGCAAAAAGTTTATAAGATGAGCCCGGGGCATGTTGTACTGCCTGGAAACGAGAAAGTTATAAAAAACAATTACGTTCATGATTGATGGATATTTGTCAAAGGGACACAGGAGCCAACTGAAAGAGCTTTCCATGGCCAATGCTAAAACAATTTGAGCAAGAAAATAAATATAGTAGTATTGAATTATAACCCAAAGTATTAAGTATGTATCCGTGAGTCCATACTGATAATATAAATACGCGATTGGACATATAAGAAAACAGGGGAAAAGAAAAGATCCAAAAAGAAGAATTCCAAATATTTTTTTTTAAAGATTTTATTTTTTCCTTTTTCTCCCCAAAGCACCCTGGTACATAGTTGTATATTCTTCATTGTGGGTCCTTCTAGTTGTGGCATGTGGGACGCCGCCTCAGCGTGGCCCGACGAGCAGTGCCATGTCCGCGCCCAGGACTCGAACCAACGAAACACTGGGCCACCTGCAGCGGAGCGCGCGAACATAACCACTCAGCCGTGGGGCCAGCCCCCCCAAATAATTTTTGTAGATATTCCTCCCTGAACGAGTTGGAGCATAATTTCCCACTCTTTAAGTATGGACTTCATATAGTGACTTCCTTTCAAAAAGTACATAGAAGAGGGGAAAAAAGATAACAGAGAGCTGTTCAGTGCAGAAACCAGACAAACACTACCTCAAACAGATCTAAAAGGTTAATATCAACAGCGATAAGTCATGTTGAATGTTGACAGTATGTATCTTTGATGTGATATAGTGAAATGACGCTTTAACTTTATCTTCCTTACAAAACCCATAGACAAAGTGTAACAATACAAAAAACATCAGAAAATTCCCAATTAATGGACATTCTACAAATTGCATAACAAGTACTCCTAAAAATTCTCAAGGTCATCAAAAGCAAGGAGAATCTGAGAAACTGCCACAGCTAAGAGAAGATTAAAGAGATGTGATGGCTAAATGCAATTTGATATCCTGGCTGGGATAATGGAACAAAAAAATGGAACTTATGTAAAAACTAAGGGGTAAATATGGACTTCAATTAATAATATATGTATCAATAATTGTTTATTAATAGTGATTCATGTGGCATACTAGTGTAAAATGTTAATAATAGGGGAAATCAGGTACAAGTAAATGCGAATCCATTATCTTCAACATTTTCAATAAATTTAAAGCTTCTAAAAATAATGTTAATTTAAAAACCATGAAAAGAAAATCAAGGTGGATACTTAAATAGAATACTGTCAACACAAGCTGAGTTTGAACTTGCACAGAATGAACAAATGTATATGAAGTTGAAATGAGAGGCAGTCAGAGGATGTGAGGGGGTTACCAGAGGTGTCTGGTACAATTTTCCTTTAAAGATTTTATTTTTTTCCTTTTTCTCCCCAAAGCCCCCCGGTACGTAGTTGTATATTCTTCGTGGTGGGTCCTTCTAGTTGTGGCATGTGGGACGCTGCCTCAGCATGGTTTGATGAGCAGTGCCATGTCCACGCGCAGGATTCGAACCAACGAAACACTGGGCCGCCTGCAGTGGAGCGCGCGAACTTAACTACCCGGCCACGGGGCCAGCCCCTGGTACAATTTTCAATCTATATTATTTGAGTGACTACTCTATACCCTGGTAGAGCCTCAGTCAATTCATAGAAGGGAGATTAAAAGAATAAACATTCAAGGCACACAATTACCATAAGCAGTCAGTGTTAAGAAGAAAGGAGGTAGTATCTGAGAGCTAGAAGAGAGAAACAGTGTAGAAAGTAATTTAAGTTGGAGTTTCAAAGATGAATTTTCTGAGGAAACGACAATTAAGTTCTTATAGCCGTTAAAGGTGTATTTTTTCAGGTCATATTCTGGCACATTTTATTAGTTATCTCAAGGTAGATTGATGGAGATCTTGGCCAGGTCTACTTGGTATGCTTAGTGTACTTGGTATGCTCAGTGTTAAACATCTTTAGAGTTCTCAGGGAACAGTCCTTGAAAGCTGTGACTCCTTTTCCTACCTTCCCTCCAGCTAATGATTTGGATGAACTACAAATTGTGTAACTACAAGACTATGAATACACACAGATAAAGCAGTCTCCATAAACTAGAAGTCAAGTGGAGAAACTTAACCACTTCCACTGAAAAATCCAGAAACCAAAAATAAAAAAAACAAAGGAAGGGTAAAACGAATCCACTGGAAACAGGAACCAAGCTGCTATCTGGAGATATGGGAGTGAACTAAATGTACAGCGGGCTACCTTGATGGAGATTAGCAGTCCTGTGTGAATTTGGACAATAAACGGACCATTACAAACTAGAATAATAGATAACAAAACAGGGGGATGGATATTGAATTAGGCACGATAACAACATATACATAGGTCTATAACTCAGATTTTAAAGTTCTGGTTAGGTTTTGAAGATAAGAAATAAAGGAAATTACTCAGAAAAAGAAGGTGTATAGTGAGATATGGTTAGAAAGAGAATTTTCCAGACTAGAGATATGTAAAAGCTAAAGATTACAGTCACCATATTGCTATTATTTTTGCTGTTTTTGAATAGAAAGAAGAAAGGAGGTTGGTAATCACTGCTAGAAGGTATTTTCATTGAGGGTTTTTATCAATTGTATGGGAGAAAAATGGGAGAAGATGGCGGTGATGGCATTAGTGAGTCCATGTATGCAGGTTGTCTTTAGTATTTCTTCTAATCCATGTCTCAATGATATTTATGAGAGAAAATTCCATAGGGAAATGGCAGCAAAGGCCTTGGGATAAGAAATGTCAATAGAATCCTGCTAAATATATGGATACATGGATATATGTTTATCTATATATCCAACATATAGATATATTTTGAGGATATATATATATTTATGACAGGTGAGCTAAGATTAAACATACCAATGAATACAATGTAATAGCCAATGACTGAGACTAATAAATCATCCTTGTGTTATTTCTTATTACAAGAATATTCTTCTTTCTAGCATTTTCTTTAGGGCAACATTAACATCTTTATTCCGTAGGCTATAGATGAGGGGATTCAGCATGGGCACAACAATAGTGTAAAACACAGAGGACACTTTCCCTTGGTCCATGGAGCTGACTGATGATGGCTGCAGGTACATGAAAGCAGCAGATCCAAAGAAAACAGCAACAGCCAAGATGTGAGAGCTGCACGTGCTGAAGGCTTTGGACCTGCCCTCAGTGGAGCGAATGTGGAGGATGCTGGCAATGATGAAGATGTAAGAGCTAAGGATGGTCAGGCTGGGGACAAGGATATTAATTGCACTAAAAATTAGAATGAATAATTTGTTGACATAGGTACTAGAACAGGAGAGTTTTAAGAGGGAAAGAAGATCACAGAAATAATGGTTGATCACATAAAATTTGCAGAAATGAACCCTTAACATGCAGCCTGTATGAGCAAATGCACAAATCAGGCCTATAATGTACACCCCTAAAATCAGGGAGAAACAGACCTGATGGGACATGATGACATTGTAAAGCAAGGGGCTACAGATGGCAACATAGCGGTCATATGCCATTGCAGCTAACATGTAGCATTCTGAAATAGCAAAAACAAGGAAGAAATAGAGCTGAGTCATGCATTCAGGGTAGGAGATAATGTTCTTCTCTGTCGCAAAGTTCCCCAGCATTTTGGGGGTGATGACAGTAGAATGGCAGAAGTCAATGAAGGACAAACTGCTGAGGAAATAGTACATGGGGTTGTGCAGGTGAGAAGTGAGCCCTATTAGTGCGATCATGCCCAGGTTCCCCACCACTGTGACCACATAGATTCCTAGGAAGAGGAGGAAGAGGGGCAGCTGGAGTTCTGGCTGTTCTGTTAGCCCAGCGAGGATGAACTCAGTCACTGTGGAATGATTTCCCGCTGCCATTTTCCTTTGGAGAGTTTCTGCAGAGGAGAGAGGAAAACACAGTTGTTGGAAGAACTTCATTATTCTTCTCTATTTAGAGTAGGGTGCCCCATAAAGATGTTTCATGGATTAGGTATCCTCTTGGTCTATGTCATCAATTAATTATGGGTCAATTTATGTAAGTAAAATTTATCTTGATTTAATATTTATTAAGCCTCATTTTCAAATATAATAAATGTATTTCATATAAAAATAGTTTAGCCATGTTTATAATCATTGAAAATATTAAGAGTGTCTACTTCCTATTTTAAACATTTTAATGATCATTGAATCAACATTTCTAATTAAGACTCTCAAACTTAAATATTAAAGAAGCCAATATCAATGAAGAAAACTGGTTGAGTGACAACTTGGGAGAGTAAACTCTGCCTAAGGGTAGTAGGAGTCTTTAATAACCTGCAATTTTCTGGCAGAGGTGAACAGAGACTTTATTATTTTTTGACATTTCAATTTTTAAAATAATTATCATAAATCTAAATTTCTACGTAAAACTTCAGATTTTCAAATCTTATTAACATGAAACAACACCTACAACAATCATTGTACAAATCTACCACATGGATTGAACCACAGTTAGCGGGTTCTGGTCTCTGGACCAAGTACTTCTGCCTTTGCTTGAGAGAAGCACTATGAGTAATAGTTAAATGGACAGGCCTTAAAGGCAAAGTGCCTGTGTTCATATTCTGATCACATCATTTACTAGCTGATATCTTTGGACAAGTAAAACAACTTCTTTTTGTCTTGACTTGTGAGTCTGCAAAATAGAGATAATGTTCTCTACCTAGAATAAAATCAGGAGAGACTTATCAATCAGAAAGAGCATGATCATTACTGTGATGTCATTATTACCTATTAACATTTTATCAATTGGAAAATATGCTACAATTGTTCACTTCAAATTACAGAAAGAGAAATCTTAATATTACAATTGTAAGGATTCTCTTTCATCTTTTGCACAAAGCAGAGGCATACTATTAGCAAAACAGAATTACAAATGTGATTCCTTATTCTGTTAAATGGCAAACTGATGATTTAATCATTCTACATACCAAAGTAAAATTTTCAAATGGATTAGAGTTGAATTATAAAAATATAGGAAATATAGAAAATCTAAAATTTTTATCTCATATCCGCACTAAAATAAACCTGAACGCATAGATCTGAGGACAAAGGCTAAACTATAAAGCATCTGGAAGAAAATCTCTGAGATAATGGAGTAGTTTAAGATTTTTTTTATAAAGGACATACATGCACACACAAAAATAAAACAAAAATAAAATCTTAACAAACAAGTAAAACAAGTAAACATAAAAATGTTTAAATTGTACTTGATCAAAACTAAAAACTACTCTTCAAAAGACACCATTAAGAAAATGTAAAGGTTAGCCCAAGGCAATACATATATCTGACAAAGGGCTTTAGTCCCAAAAAGGTAAGTAATATTTACAATTTTTAACATAAATACAAGTAAATTTAAAGGGTTTAAAATATCTGAACATATACATCACAACAAATGTATATGAATAATCAATAAGTAAATGAAAATATGCCAAATGTCATTAGTCATCAAGGAAATGAAAATTAAAACCATAATGAGACCTCTCTACACACCTATATTGGAATAGGTAAAACAAACCAAAAACCCCTGGAAATACCAAGTGTTGATGAGAAGCGACTGGACTTGTCATACAAATCTGATGAGGGGATATAAAACTTTTCAACCATTTTGGAAAACAGCATGTCAATTTCTTGCAAATTTAAATGAACATTTACTATCCAATCCAACAATTTTACTCCTCAGTATTTATCCCCAAAGAAGTGTAAACATTTGTAAACATAAAGGCTTGTACAAAAATGTGCATGGCAGATTTATAAATAAAATTTCAAAACTGGAAACAACCCAAATGTATGTTCATCAACTGATGAATTGATGAATGAGTTGTGGTGTACATACATACATACATATTTACGTATATATATGGAAAGAGAGAGAGAGTTGGAATACTATTCAGCATTAAAAAAGGAATATATCAAAAATACATGCAATAACAGAAATCTCAAAAACATTATGTTTTTTGGAATAAATTGCACAAAGTTTAGCTAAATATTTGGAACTCTTCACCAGTGTAGCAAACTAAACCTGTGGTTTTGTTCTCTTTGTCTGAGAGTTTTTAGTAAGGTTTTGGATTTACTTCATAGGTATCACTGATTCAGATTTCATTTTCCTTCTCTGCTTTTCTAAGTTGAAATTTCAACATATTCATCCACTTTGAAAATTCTCAAATGTGTTGCATTAGATTTTTCATAATGATTTCTTTACTATTTAGAAAAAATTATAGACTATGCTGAGATTTCTGCTTATTCCTTTCTGAAATCAGTAAACTATGGTTCTTCTCTTTTTCATCTTGATTTCTCGTTCTACAAATATTCCAAATTTATTAATTGGTTCAAGTAAACTAACTTCTCACTATGCTGATTTTATGAATTATATATTTATTTTCTATTAAATTACTTCCAGTAACTTATTTTATTCCTTATGCCTTTGTTTGGTATGATTCTCTGTTATTATCCTAACTTCTTAAAATGGAAACTTAAATCAACATCTTCGAATTTTATTTTTTCTAACATGTATATATAAGTTATCAATTTCTCTCTAAGCCCATTTTAGCTGCATCTCATAAGTTTTCATATATCAAATCTATGACATCATTCAGTTCAAAATATTTTACAATTTTTGTTCTGTTTTTTTCATTGTCCCATGGATTATGTGGAAGTGAATTATCTACACAATAGGTGGGATTTTTTTAAGCTATTCCTGTTTTTAAATGTCTGTCAATTTCATTGTGGGTAATGAACATACTCTGAATTATCTAAATTACTGAAAATTGCTAAGATATCTTTATAATAAAGCATATGATCAGTTTTCATAAATATTCCCAATGTGTTTTAAAATATATTATCTGTTTTTGAGGGCCCTGTGGTGTGTATATTTCAATTATGGCCACTTCATTAGTTATGTTGTTTAGATTTTGCATATACCTAGTGATTATTTTGTCTGTTGTTCTAATGGCTATTGAGATAGGTATGTTAATGTCTCCCACTAAAGTTTCTGATTTGCCTGTTTACCCTTTTAGTTGTTCAAACTTTGAATTAAACCCTTTATCATTGTGGAATGGCCCATTTTATATTTTCTAATGTTTCTTGGTTAAAGCCTCTTGTCTGATATTAGTGTACTGTCACAACGTTTCTTTTTTTTTATTTTTCTTTTGAGGAAGATCAACCCCGAGCTAGCATCCGTGCCCATCTTCCTCTACTTTATATGTGGGATGCCTGCCACAGCATAGCTTGATAAGCCATGTACACAGGATCTGAACTGGTGAACCATAGGCCACCGAAGCAGAATGTGTGAACTTAAATCACTGCACCATGGGGAAGGCCCCCACAATGGATATTTTCATTAGAGTTTGTGCACCATGTTGTTTTCCATCCATTTGGTATCTCTCTGTATTTTTTGAAAGAAGCAACACATGAAATAATCATTTTAAAATAGTGTTACATAAAATAGCAGCACGTTAGCATAAAATGCCTAGTAAAAAATTCAACAAAATATGTGTAATGCTTATATCCTGACTTAATTCTAAGAGAACCGAGAGAAACGTCAGTTGCTCAATATGAATATGACACAGAGAGTTCATCATTATTTCATACAAGCAAGTGGCATAGGCTCTCATAAGCTTATGGGTAAGAGTCCTGTGGGCTGGTTGCTTTACAGTCAGATGTGGAAAGACCATATCTGAACACAAAGAGTGCTTATTAATTCAGGGATTTCTCCATATGGTTGACCATCAGAATCATCTAGGAAGATTATAGTATTTACAAAAAGTGATGAATGTAAGAACATAAACATGATTAAAAGGAGAGACAAATGTTCCTTAATCATCCTCTCTATGCTCTTAGTTCTGTTACCAAGAGATAATACAATCTCTGTAGAATAGCTCTGAAAAACAGTTTCTTTCTACTTCTGAAAGTTACTTCCACAACTCTAAATAATTTGTTCATATTTCTATTTCCAGAATTATCAACTTTGAACATGAAATCAACTTTCCAGATTACATGTGGAGTTACTTTATTTTATTTATGTATTTTTATTGCTGAGAAAGTGTCACCCTGAGCTAACATCTGTTCCCAATCTTCCTCTTTACATGTGGAGTTACTTTAGTTAACTGGTATCATTACCTCTTCTTTCATTCTGATATCTCATAGTTGTATTCTATTTTAGATATTAATAGCTTTTGGAATTTTAAAAATTTTCTCAAAAACTATTCATCAACTTTCGAAATCCTCTCATTTGGAGAGATTTTGTTTGTTTGTTTAATATATATTTCCTTCCCCTATATTAGACACTGTGAATCAGAATCTCTGAGGGTGTGGTTTAGAGATCTGAACTTTCTAAAAATAAAAGAAAACACACAAAGCTATCACGGTAATTCTGATGATTGTTTGGGAACAATTGGATTAAGAAATTAAAGTCAGTCTAGTAGTTCAAGTGAAGAATTTCAGAACTTTCTCTCTCTTGCAGTTTCTCTCTCTCTCTTTTATTGAGCCAAACTTACTGAGAGACAACAAAGTGCCAGAAACTGAGCTGAAGTCTAGAGATATAAAAAATAAAATGGCACATTCCTTGCTCTAATGGAACTCACAGTCTAAGTTCTATTCTACTCTGTTACGTATGAGTACTATGGAATTAGTACACATAATCTCTGTGAAATTTTCCTTATCTGAGTTCAGCTTAGATTTAGAGATTGGCAATCCCCCCAAGTATGATGTACACCCTGAGGTCAACAGTACTCCCACCTTGCTGTAACTTTAGCACTAAAGAACGATAAGAACCAGGAAAATGAATCCAGATCCTGAAAATAGTTCAAACAAACAAATTAAAAGTTAGCAGAGAAAATAATTAACTTCTAGTCTTAGTTTTAAAAAATAATTCTTCACATACATGATATCTGGTTTGAATGCAATTCCAATGAAAACAAAATAGGCATATTCCTTGTGAACTCAATAAAGCCCACAGAATAGTGGGTGATGAAAAAGCAATGGGAGATTTTGATGTTATCTGTAAAAATACTAGACTATGATGATTAATAATCTACATAAGATCGATAACGTAGATTCCCAACTCATGTGCCATGGAAATGAAATGTGATGAACAAATCACAGTGGTGCTGTATTATTTGTTCTTAGCCCTGAGGTCCTGGGGATAAACTTGTGACATCCAGAGCCTCTTAGTTGGTCACCAGTAGCCACAAACTCTTTCATCCATTTACCCCATTATCCATAACAATATTACCATTTTCTATGTGTGCTAGGAAGTTAGGAAGTACTGTTCTATACTTATCAAATTATATCTGGAGTTCAGTATTTAGCTATGGATGTCTTTGTGAAGGAGGGATGCTGAGAAGATGGAAGACATAGAAAAGCTGTCAAAGCTTGAAAAATATTTGAATGTAATGGGATAACTTGCAGGCATATTTATATATCCTAAGGGAAGCAAAAGGGAGAGAGTTTATTTTGTATATGGTGTTTGAAAGATTTACAAATACACTTTTAATCAATGTCAGGAAAAGTATTCTAACATTTGAGCTTTTAGAAATGGAATGAACTGCTTATTCTTCTCCTAAAATGCACTCAACCATAAACCAGATAATGATTCACGTACAGGGACACTGGAGAAAAGATCTCCTTAATTCATTTTAGGATAAAATACAAAAATCCGCACTCTTTTGACCCTCTCAAACACTCTTAGTTTTTGTAATCTTCCTGCCACAGAACGCTTGCCTTATCTCCAGAATATATCATGTTTTCCCTACTATTTGCCTTTTTATTTGCTCTTCTTTTCACATGAAATAGTCTTATCACCTCTTTCTCTCTGTTGTCTAGTAAATATTTTTTTTTCTTTCAAATCGCATTTAAAATTGAAATCATCATGGAAACATTCTCCAATTCCTTTTAATTGATTGGATCTTCTAAATACAGAAAACAGTCATTTCTGAGCATCACGTTTTCAGACTGAGATATGATGAAAGCCAGATGACGGACCAATCAGAATTACTCTCCTCTGTACCCTAAGTAACTAGCACTGTGTTTGGCACATTATATAGGATTTTTAAAAAGTATTTTGTGAATAATTCAAAAATCAATATATTGAGGAATATTTGCCTGAATTTTTACATTGATTATTTACAGACCTAATATTCTCAATTCAGAAGTGTGAAATGAACACACTCACCTTTCTTCTTCCTGGAAACCTCAATGTGAAATTTTATTTACAACTTGTTTTCTTTGACTAAGGAGAGAATAGCACTCATGTTGATGTTGTGAGATGCACATATCCGACATTCTGCTGTCTTTAGTGCTGGGAAGGCAGGCACATCCCTGGGTCTCAGAGTCACTTTTGAAACTGCTCTGCATCACAAGTCAGCATCTCCAACTGTACGTAAATTTTTAATTTGTGTTTCTCCAGCTTTAACATAGCAAACATTCTCACCCTTCACAGTCCCCTGAGCAGTTCTGATTGCTGTGCTATGAAGGTGTGTCGTTGACTTAGATATGCCAGACCCCAAATAACTTGGAGAGAAATACTCTCCAAGGATTTCCATGTCTCAGAGAACAAGCCCTTGAGAAAAGAAGCAATTACAGTTGAAATTTCCCAATTATCTAGCTTTATCCTTCAAGAAGGATTCTTTGTCAATCCTGAATTACCAATTAGTGCTAAAGATTTGATCACGGGATCACCTAAGGACTTATTTTAATGCAGATTCTGATCCAATGGTGTGAGTGGGGTTTGAGAGATTGAGATTCTGCATTTCTTACAAGCTCCTAGCCAGGGTTATTGGTTCACAGTCCACACTGAATAACTGGTTTTAGAGGACCATGGCACATTCTGAAAAGTTATCTTACCTTTAATAGGGCTAGAAATGTTTAAATAATGAACTAAACCACTTGTTTCCTTGTATGAAAATATGTTTAATTTATTTTCTGTATAAATAGGTAATACATTTACTCAATTCAAAAGTGAAATCTATACATAATTGGATTTTGGAGTTTTGGGGTAAGAATTCAGAATATTGACATAATATTTACCCTTTTGAGGACTTCACTATTAATATTCTACTTAATAAGTTGTATACTTAAAAAATACTTTGTTATTAAGCACCTATGTTTCATAAGCCTTCTTCTTTCTTGTATGTTTTCACTTTTTTTTCCAAAACAAGAGTAATTAGAAACACTCTTGCATTAGTTTGAATCAAGGTAAACTGAAAATGACACATCAAGTAAGTTCTGGTAAGCCATGGTTGCTAGATCAGGTGTAATTCTCTTTACAGCTGTTTAGACTTGGGTTACATTAGTGTCTCTCAATTTTGGATGCATATCTAAAATCATCAAAGAAATCTTATTTTCCTTTTATTTCAATACACAGGGTGTATCCCATATCAATTAAATCAAAATCTTAGAGTCTGAGGTCATTTATCAATATTTTTTAAAAGTTCTCAATATTTAATATGCACAGGAATAACCTAGAGATCTTGTTCAAACGTGGTTTCTGATTTAGTAAGTCTGGTGCATGGCTTGAGACTATACATTTTTAACAAACTCTCAGATTTTGCCAGTGCTACTGGTCTATGGACCACTCTGAGAAACAAGGTGTTAGATGATCTCTTGTTTTGAAGACCTTTGTTTATAATTGTTTCAGATTCAAGCAAGGTCCTTCATGACCATGCATCAGAAAGCTTCCTTTAGCTATGGAATTACAGTGGCTGCATGATTCTAAGAGACGGTTACTTCTTTGTGCTGAATAAAAGAAGTGACAAAGAGAGTTAGAGACTGGTTGAGGTCAGAAATAGAAAAGATATAAACATACCTTTTGATAAATGATTGTACAATAATGAAAACTACTAAGAAACTCATGGAAGCTATTCTTTCAATTCTGTCAGCATATTTGTTCTGATTCAGGAGAGAATATATGTGTGTGTATATATATATATGTATAATATATATTCTCTCTCTCTATATATGTATCTATATTATATATATATATATGAAGACACACACACATGTATATGAATAAATATATATATTATAGGTACTATAGATGTATGAAGAGAGAGACACAGAGAGAGAGAGTTTGAATTTGACCGAGTCTTATGTGATCCAATTGCTTTGCTGTGAATTATTACCTAGTTAGTGAGCTCCATCTTGAGAATTCTACATTCATCCATCCTTTTATTTAGTAATTTAAACTAGAATCTTGCCTTCATCCTTATGCATTCTTCTACTTACAACTCATTTCTATTTAGCCATCTCTGAGCAATCCACCCTTTCACAAAACTCTTGAGAGTCTCCTTTCTTTCTAGTTTCACTATCACTGGCATGCAATATCTTGCTTAGAACAATAAAATTACTGTTCCCCATCTTGGATTCTGCTTTATTCTCTTTCGATCCATCTTCCACACCAACTTAGGTGTAATATTACTTCACTAAAGTAGTTATATCTTACAGTGACCCAGAGGTAATTCATGAACTGTCTTCTGTCTACTTTTCTATTTTTGTAGCTTGATCATATTACCCTAAATATGATATGATTTTCTGGATCTTCACATTACCTTTCACTGAGTCTGTATTTTCTGTGTGAGATCAAGTCCCAGTAATTCAAGGGTCAACCCACCAAGACTCTCTTTGTCCAATGTTGGTCCATTTGTGTCTGTTGGACAGAGCATTGGGTTAGTAATCATGCCTAAGACAAGAGTTATGATTGTAGCATTTTTCATTTCCTTTGTAGGACTGATGAAAATTAAGTCAAATAAATATGAGGGCTCCTTCAGAATTAATGTCTGACATCAATGAATGAATGCATCATGGAGTACGAGGGTGATAAAGATATAGTATATATTTTTGTCCTATATTTGGCAACTACAGGTAAACACCTCAGCTTGTTATATCAGGTGAATAACATAGCACACTATCCAAAGAACACTGATCTGGCATAAAGAATAAGATAGTTTGAATTGGGAGGAGACAGAAGACAACCGAATATTTAGAATATCCTGTGAATTCATAGTTACAAGATGTTAAATGTACAGAAGCAGAAATGCAATATGAGAGAAGGCAAGAGATGTTTTAAAGAAAAAATTAACATGAAATGAAAAGTATTTGTAAACTATAAAGCAAAACAGCATGAAGGGCATGAAAGTGATACAACTTAGCAGGATATTTGGCTTTCATGAGCAGTTGCTTCATAAATAACTTCAGAATTATTGATATAAAAATAAGACAATGTTGTTTGATCTGCTTGTATACAAATTGTAGCTATCAAGTATAATAATTTCAGTCTCTGTACTGTGTGTCCACAATGAGACTATACCGAGTTTCCATTTTTGCTCTTTTTTGCTTCCACCAGAATAGTATTGAAAGATTTTGATTCATTACACCAAATGAAAAAAAAAAAAGAGAAAATACCATTGAAGACACCTGGAGGAAAGCAGCACAGTCATATATGGACTGGGGATGCTTGATGTGTAGAAGAGAGTTCTCAGAAAGTTCTTAGACCTACCCACAATTATCTGGGTACAAAGTACCACTTTGAATAAAATTGTGGGTCCCAGAGCCAAACTTTCTAGGCTGATAATTTATTATGTTTGAGACCCTGGGCATTTATTCAGACTAAATAAGTTCTAATTTCTTTAGTTTTCAAAGGGAAATAATACTAGGGCTTGCTTTGAAGGAATACTGTAAAAATTAAATAAAGTTATCTATTTAAAGTGTTAGACATAGTGCTTAATATTTCAGAAAATCTTAATGATATAGTTTACTATTATTATATCATCATCATAATCATCATTGTTCCTGTTTGTATTTTTTGAGGTAACACTGGTTTATAACATTATATAAATTTCAGGTGTACATCACTATATTTCAATTTCTGTGTAGACTACATCATGTTAACCACCCAAAGACTAACTACCATCCATCACCTTACACATGCACCCAGTAACCCCTTTCACCCTCCTCCCTCCTCCTTCCCCTCTAGTAACCACAAATCTAATCTTTTTCTCTTTGTGTTTGTTTCTTCTTGTCATTGTTGTTTTTATCTTCTATTTATGAGTGTGATCATTCCTTGTTTGACTTTCTCTCTCTGACTTATGTCACTTACCATAATACCCTCAAGTCCATCCTTATTGTTGCAAATGGCAAGATTTCATCTTTTTTTAATAACTGAGTGGTACTCCATTGTGTATATGTACCACATCTTCTTTATCTATTCGTCCAGTGATAGGAACTTAAGTTGTTTCCAAGTCTTGGCTATCGTGAATAACACCACAATCAACATAGGAGTGCATATATCTTTATGAATTTGTGTTTTCATTTATTTGGATAAATACTCAGCAGTGGAATAGCTGAATCAAATCGTAGTTCTATTCTTAACTTTTTGAGGAATCTCCGTACTGTTTTCCATAATGGCTGCACCAGTTTTCATTCCTACCAGCAGTGTATCAAAGTTCCCTTTTCTCCACTTCCTCTCCAACACTTGTTATTTCTTGTCTTAATTATAGCCATTCTGACAGGCTTAAGGTAATATCTCATTTTAATTTTGATTAAATCCTTTAGTTTTTGTTTGTCTGGAAATCTCTTTATCTCTCCTTCCATTCTGACTGATAACCTTGCAGGGTAGAGTATTCCTGGCTGTGGGTTTTTTTTTTTTCTTTTCAGCACTTTAAATACATCATGCCACTCCCTCTAGCCTGTAAGCTTTCCTCTAAGAAGTCAGCTGATAGCCTTACAGGGTTTCATTTGTATGTGACTTGTTGCCTTTCTCTTTCAGATTTTAGGATTCTCTCTTTATCTTTAGTTCTTAATATTTTAATTACAATGTGTCTTGATGTGGACCTCTTTGGGTTCATCTTGTTTGGTGCTCTCTGTGCTCCCTTTACCTGTGTGGCAGTCTCCTTCCTTAGGTTAGGAAAGTTTCCATCTATTATTTCTTCAAATAGATTCTCCTCCCCTTTGTCTCGCTCTTCTCCTTCTGGGACATCTATAATACGGGTGTTAGTGCACTTGATGTTGTCCCAGAGGTCTCTTAGACTGTCCTCATTCTTTTTAGTTCATTTTATTTTTTCTGTTCAGCTTAGGTGATTTCCTCTACTCTTTATCCAGTTCACTGATTCTTTCTTCTGTATTATCTACTCTACTATTAATCCCCTCTAGTGAATTTTTCATGTCTATTATTGTGTTCCTCAGTTCTAATTGGTTATTTTTTATATTTTCCAATTCTTTGTTGAAGTTCTCATTGTATTTATCTATTCTTCTCCCAATATCAGTTGGCATCCTTATGACTATTAGTTTGTACTCTTTATCAGGTAGATTGTTTATCTCTGGTTCATTTAGTTCTTTTTCTGAAGACTTTCCTGTTCCCTTATTTGGAATGTATCCCTTTATCCTCATTTTGCCTATTTCTCTGTGCTTATATCTGTGTATTAGGTAGATCAGCACCATCTTCCAATCTTGGAGAAGTGACTATATGTAAGAGATGCCTTATGAAGCACAGTTTCCTTCTCATCACCAGTTCCAAGTGTTCCAAGAGTGTCCCCTGTGTGGGCTACATGTGTCCTTCTGTTGAGGTGGGGTTGCTCTTACTGCAGGTGCATGAATAGGCTAGGCTGTCCCTCTGCTGATTGATTGTAAGGCTCAGCTATGTGCAGCTGCTATGGTCCCTTCAATCACCTTATTGGGTGAGAGAGCCCCAACTCTGTTGGCTGCAAGGTCTAATAGCACATTCCTGCCACAGTTTTTCTGTTACGTGAGTAGGCCTACAGTGTGGCTGGTTGCTAGGCTCAGAGGCTCACAATTGTAGGCCTCCAGTCTGCAAGGCTGTTATCATCTCTCTCAGTAGTGCATCTGGGTGGGGCCAGCCTCAGGGGTGGCAGTACAAAATTTCTTCAGGCATTGGAAGTTGGAGCAAATCCCATATGTGTCTTTTTGAGAAGCACAAGTCTGCTGCAGCTGAAAAGCCCCAAATCTTGCAGGCTTACACACCCCATCCATGCAGTCCTGCCCCATGTGCATGCCAAGCCCCACTAAAGCAGACCCACATGCCCTATTCCACAGGTCCTACACGCTCTACCAACACAGGCCCACCCCTCACATATGCCCTTCCCCATTAAGGTGTATCTACTCACTCTGCTACAGAAGTCCCACACATCCCACCTATGCAGGCCCACTAGTTGCCTGAGGGCTTGCTGGTAGGTGTGCCCCATCCCTAGGGTGGGCTGCCTGCCCTGGCTGAGATGAATGAAATCAGTGCTCTAGATGAAGGAGATAAACCCTTGGGCTAACCAGCTGGGGGAAGAACTCAAATGGCATCTGCCAGTACCTGTGTCAGCATGCCTGTACAAGGTCAAAATAATGTCTGCTGCCAATCCCTCAGTGTCTGAGGAGGTGGTCTTAGCCACCTCCTGCCTCCTTGAGATGTGCCCAGAGCCTGTCAAATGAGTCTGTTGTCACCAAAAGACTGTGTACCTTTCTTTCTGGTGATGTTGTGTTGCTTTCTGAAGTGAGTGAACTTGTGCATGGGCCCTTTAAGAGCAAGCCTTTCTTTGTCTTACATTTGATAGCTTTCCTAGGGGTGTTCCCTGTTGTTATTAATAGACAGCAAAGCCACATATTTAGACAATCATCTTGGTTGTGGTGAGTTCAAAAGCTGCTTATTGTTGCAAAGCTCTCCTGCTTAGATACCCTGCTACTCCAGGGAACGATTTGTACCTTAAGATTGCTCCTGGCCTTGAAGCACTGCACGAGAATGTGGCTTTTTTTCTTCTCCACAAAGGAATTTCTGCCTCTTTCTGCTCAGTCAGTACTGTCCCTTGTTGTGGGGATTCTTCTCCTCCAGCTTCTGGTTCTCTCAGGGGTCATTGTTTCAATGATTCTTGAAAATATGTTGTGTCCCTGGAGAAGCTGAGTTCAGAGTCCTCCTGTGGTACAATCTTCCCAGCAATCACTTTGTTGTTTGTACTTTTAATAAAAATATTTTAAGAAAAATAAACCCACGTCGCCTTTAATCCTCAAGAGTCTTTTATGTTATTCTTAGTGTCGCCCGTACATAATCACTGTAATACAGGATCAAAAGAGGTGATCTAGAGGGGAATTTTGGAGATCTGTTATATTGGTAAATGTCATACAACATCCAAAAATTTGAGCAATAAACTTAATAAATTACATATTTCAGCAAACCAAAGGCCTGTTCTGATATTACATCATGACATCGATGTTCTTCATGAACATTTTCTACTGTCCAGATCTTTTTTGAGGGCAAACTTGATATCCTTATTCCACAGACTGTAGATCAGGGGGTTCCGCATGGGCACAATGATGGTATGAAACACAGAGGACAGTTTCCCTTGGCCATGGAGCTCACAGATGATGGCTGCAGGACATGAATACTGCAGATCCAAAGAAAACAGCAACATCTGAGATGTGGGAACTGCATGTGCTGCTGGCTTTGGACCTGCCGTCAGTGGAGCAAATTTGGAAGATAATATAGAAAGTAAAGACAGAGGATGCAAGGATAGTTAAGGCAGGAGTCAGAATGTTAAATATACTGATGACTAGAACCAACAATTCATTGATGTAGTTGCTGGAATACGATAGCTCCAAGAGTGGAAAGAAATCACAGAAATAATGATTAATTACATTGTTCTTGCAGAGAAAGAGTCTCAATATAAAGCCTGCATGGATTGTAGATCCAACGATGCCCAAAATATAAACTCCCACTGTGATCCAAAAGCAGATGTGATGATGGCATAAAGCAAAGGCTTACAGATGGCAAGATGGTGATTTTATCTCATTGCAGCCAACAAATGACACTCAACTATATTAAAAACCATGATGAAATAGAGCTGAGTCAGGCATTCAGTGTAGGAAATGATGTTCTTCTCTATCACAAAGTTCTCCAGCATTTTGGGGGTAATGACAGAGGAATGGCAGAGATCAATCAAAGACAAGCTGCTGAGGAAATAGTACATGGGGGTGTGCAGGTGAGAACTGAGCCCTATCAGTGTGATAATACCCAGGTTCCCCACCACTGTGACCACATGGATTTCTAAGAAGAGGAGGAAGAGTGGTGGTTGGAGTTCAGCATGTTCTGTTAGCCCAGGGAGGATGAACTCAGTCACTGTGGAATGATTTCCAGGGCCTATTATCCTTTCAGCAGGTTCTAGGTTTAAAAAAGAAAAATGAGGGTACCCATGAGTGTGTATGTGTGACGGGGAGAATAATTCTGTGAAGATGATTATTTTATCTCTCATCAGAGGAGGTTCATAATGCCGGGATCTGTTGAGTCTTTTCTGCTATTCTGGGACAATCAATGATTCTGGTTGAAACAGATAAGGAATTATAGTCAGCAAAAGCCTTACAATTGATATATTTCTTAAATTTTTATTGGAAAATATCGATTTCTGTATTTTTATTTTTTAATATTTTTTCTTTTAAGATTGGCACCTGAGCTAACATCTGTTGCCAATTTTCTTTTCTCTTTTATGCTTCTTCTCCCCAAAGCCCCCAGTACATAGTTGTATATATACTAGTTGTAGGTCCTTCTAGTTGTGTTATGTCTGATGCCACCTCTGAATGGCCTGATGAGTGGTGTTAGGTCCACGCCCAGGATCCGAACCAGTGAAACCCTGGGCTCATGAAGCAGAGCACACGAACTTAACCACTCAGCAACAGGGCCAACCTCTTCTGTATTTTTAAAGTCAGTCAGAAAGAACATTACTACTGTTATCTCTGAAGACTCTTTTCTTTCCTCCCATATTCTATATGTATATATTAATATCATCCATGTAAAATTGCATAATATTTTCATTTCGCTCAGAATACATAATAGTAGTGTATGCTTTCTATAATTACTAAACATATGATTCATAAGTCTGTGAAAAGTACTTATATTAGTCTGGGTTATTTTGTTACTAGAATTCCAAGTCAAAATATCTGATGGACTGGGCAACTACCAATATCCTTTTACCTGAGATCTGGCTGCTCTGCATTTCCCAGCTCCCTTAACCCAAGCCTACTCCCACAGAAAGCAGGAATATAACTGCCGGGAGACATCCTGTTTATATCTCATCAGCTTTTCCAAGAGCAAGGAGCAATCATCTCTTGTTCAAATTTGGATAATCTCAGGGTCCATAATATCACAGCCTAGAATTAGGTCATGTATTCCTCCACTTTGACGAAGGGAGCAATGGACTATGATTAGTGAATGCAATTTGGACATCATTGTTGAAGTGATGGATGTCAGAAAACTATTCATAGTCCCAAAATATGAAAAAGGTTTAGGAAGTGAAGATAGACACTAGGTATGACTTATGTTGATGTTTTTTTATAATGCTGTGTTTTGCACGTACTCTCTACAGAATTCAAAGATGGTGGAGATGTGGATTGGCAGAAAACATGCAAAACATAATTAGAAACTTTAGTTTAAATTCATACAAGTCAACAGGGTGATGTGCTTTTTTAAAAAAGGCCAATGTATCTTTAGATTTGCTAAAAAACACATAGATTCTAGAAAATGGAAATTCATATTCTTGCTTGATACTCAAGCAATAGTTGGATTAGTGTTTTCACTTTGGGAAAAATACTTTGTGTGATATAGAAATACTGTACAATTTCAGAAAAATGATCTGGAAATCTGTCATTTTAGAATGGCTAAAATAACAGGATACTTCTCGAGTAAAGCAAAAATTCACGTAGCACATGACAGTTATCTCAATGTTCAACATTTTTCTTTCAGAGATATTGGCCTTATGCTATAATGTCTCCAAGAAAGGGAAGTAAAACTAACTGCTTGAAACCACAGAGAGAAATATTTGCTTTCACAAAAAGATGAACATTCTAACCATCAGACATATCCTGATCTTAAAGTCAGAAATGTTTGAGCACAGCATGAATAAGCACTTACATAGCACATATTGTTTAAGGACACAAGCACCTAATGGGTTGTTGAATTAACTCATCTTTAACATTCCTTCAAGTTCCCATATTTCATGATTTCATAATTCTAATAGGTCTTGATATTAGATGAGACAATAGTGGATTGAAACCTCAACTCAACCCCATACTTGCTGTGTGACCTTGGAATAACTTTGTTCACTGTCCAACTATCTCAAAAGCAGAAATGCTAAGATCTTTTGCTTGTAAAAACTAAGTTAAGTGATGCCTACAAGTTGCTTAGCACAGTTCCTGATCTTGGTAAGAACTTAATAAATGTCGATGTTATTTTAATTTTAACGTATTGGTTTACTCTCTGATACAACTTTTATTTGACCTACATTTTTATTCCTGTAATGATGGCCAGAGTTTTATTTTTTTTTTCCTTAGTACATGTTCTTGTTGCTTCTTTCCCCATGAATACATAAAATAATACAGAGATTTGGGATTACTTAGTAAATATTAACTTCCTGAAACTATTAATATTTTCTATGGTCTCCAAATAAAGTTCAAACCAATTTCTTTGTAATTCAAATATTTATATCACCTAGCAGCAGAAGGAAATTTTTTGTGTGTGTGTTCCAACAAGTATCACATAATTCAGCTATTTCAAAGAAGAGCATTTGGTAGATTCTCTTTTTTGACTCATCATATTCCCTTAGTTTTCTTTCATTCTGTCCCCCTCTGTCCTATATAATTTATTTAATAGTTAGGATCCTTTAGTTAAAGTCTGCAAAATCAAAGATCCAGTTAATAAGAACATTTTTATGTACCCATGAATATGTTTCTTATGTTTACATTTAGCATATACTTAATTCTGTATTAGTTATTATGAGTTATTTACTGGTTTTTCTTCTATACTAGACTGTAAACTCAATACAGAGCTTCACACAGTCTTATTTACAAGTATCAATAATTATCTGTTTTAAATAAGTTATTGCAAGAAGCCTAGTGATATGTTAACATTGACTCGATATAAGTGAACAAAGCCCTCACATTGTCTCAGTTGAAATGAGAGGACAAAGAAGTGTTTATCATAATTTTATTCAGCAAGGGAAAGGTAGATGATCAGGGAAACTTTGCTTATCAAGGTGTATGAATGCTAGAGTGAGGACAGGAAGAGATAGATAAAAACTTGCATGCATCTCTAAGTGCACTGGGAAGGAACTAGAAGAGAGGACTCTAAAATTTTAAAAGTCAAGAACTAGGATTCAGACAAACCCCACTTGCTTCCTAAAACTTCAGCACTGTGTAGTTTTCTCTTCCATTTCTCTGAAGGGAAATGATTATGAAGATCCTGGTGAACAGTTCCTAGTACTAACCTGGCAGGACTCCTTGGTATTGAGGGGGTCATAGCCTAAAAGTCTCCAAGGCAATAATTTTAAATTGCTGGTCCTGATCTCTGATGAAGCCGATGATTCTCTGCGAAGGCTGGTTGATATAATATCGTGATTTTATACTCTGATTATTGACCCTAAGAAACTGATTAGGAGCAAATATGATAACGACTTCCCGTTAGAATCTTATCCCAGAAGTATCAACTCTTGGGAAAGGAAACTTTAAACTTGGGAAATGAAACAATTGAAATTTCCCTTTTCGCTCTTGGTTCTCAACTATTTAATAGTGCCACGTAAGTGTGATTCATTGTTCTTTTAGATTATGAATCAGAAACAAGGATGTGATATTTTTTGTTAGAACTCCAGTCAATTTCATGCCAAACGACTTAAAAGTTCAAAATTTCAGGAAATTTTTAAAACATACACTAAAGTAATGTTCTAAAGCGATTTCTGACCAGAGTAAATAGAAAATCATGGAAAATAACCTTTGCATGTAAGATCTAAAAGTTTTTATTTTCATTGACCTCTAATAACTGTATTTAGATACCACGCTATACTCATAAAACAGTAATTCTTGGAATATTTTAACTTGGTGGCTGAATGAAAGCATCAGCTGGATATTTCCATAACCCTATGAGAAGTTCCAACAAGCCTAACAAGGAAGTTGATGACTTTATTTCCCTCGAAAATTAAAAGGGGAATGTTGAGGAACAACATAGAGATTCATGTGTTATAGAGATTATTTTAGTTCTATACAAATATTAAATTATTTTGTTTGGAAACAAAAATTGCGTTTAATAATATCATTCAAAGTATTCATTGAATGTTATATCGTTTTTGAGATAATAATTATAAATCTTGTTAAATTTATTTTTTCTTGCTTTCAATATAATTGATGTATAAAATTGTGTAAATTTAAGTTGTACAACATGTTGATTTGATAAACTTACATGTTGCAAAATGATTACCACCCTATCGTTAGCTGTCACCATGATGTCACATAAGTACCATTTTTTTTCAGTAATGAGAATATTTAAGATTTACTCTCTTGGAAACTTTGAAGTATGTAATACAGTATTATTAACTATAATTATCATGCTTTACATTAGATCCCCAGAACTTATAACTGAAGTTTGTACCTTTTGACTAACTTCTACCCATTCCCCGATAACCACTTGGTAACTGTCTTTTTACTCTCTGTTTCTAGGAGTTCAGCCTTCTGACTTGTTTCATTTAGCCTGTTGCCCTCCAGGTCCATCCATGTTGTAGCAAATGGCAGGATTTCCTTCTTTCTCATGGCTTAATATTTCATCGTACATATATATACCACATCATTTAGGTTTTCTCCATATCTTGGCTAAAAGAAATATTTTATAATGCTTTAAATGATTGTTAAATATGAGAATTTAATGTTTTTTAAAGGCAGATTTGCAAATTTCTGTGAAAAGGGCAAAAAACTTCGAACAGAATAATTCATAAATTCTATGAAAAATGTGCTCATCAATTTTATCAAACCTTAGGACAAGAAATATGGAATAACGTAAGACACAATAGTTGTCCTCAAGAATTTGACAATTTTGATAAAGATAATATCCACAAGTATGCATTAACAGTAAACAATACCCAAAAAACATTATTATAGTATGTGTGATGAACCAGAAGAGTGCCTAATAATAGCCTGGAATGGTCATAAATGCATGAAATTAAACACTTGTGTTTGTAGCTGTGTAAAATTGAAAGTTGTGTAAATTTGGAAGGGAGAATGGAGTCAAGATGCCCTTTCAGTATGGGAAAGTAGCATAAATGAAACAAGGTCATAGGAATGAACGCAGCATTGTTGGGATCTTATAGGAACTACAATATCTGCTGTATCAGAGTTAATGAAAGACAAACTCTGTGTGACAACATTACCCAAGTTCACCATAGTGCCTGTTGTTAGAAGACATCGACTCTGTCATGCTGTTTGCAATTACTAAAACACTTAATATATATTTGTCTGTAATGGTACTTAAGAAATCCTATGTATTTGTTACTTTTTTTCTCATTTGTAGTAAGTCTCCTTCTTCAAGATATTTTGTTCCTCTTATTTGTGGCAGAGCTCCTTCTCCATTTTGGAATCTGATATGTATTATATTTTAATAGCATGTCTTCCACGAGTTCTCAGAATCACTATAGACAGTTCAGATATTTTTTATCCTTCTTAATACTCCTTAGCAGTTTAAATGCACAAATAGATGCTTGGAAACACAAAAATTCTCATAAATAGTCATTTTTATCTATCACCAATCAATGTGAAAAAAATTACTAGATGTTGATTTTTTAATGCCTAGAGTAATAAAATAAGAATTACACATGAGAGTTCCGGTTCAAGATGGCAACAAAGGAAGATCAAAAATTCGCTTTATCCCATGGCCACACCAAATCTACAGCTACATATGGAACAATTACCTCTGAAAAAAAAATTTACATGAACAACTTCTATACATCGAGCAAATGAAAAAAACCAACATGGAAGTGGATACGAGAGGCTGACAAACAATCCTACTAAGAACCACAAGCACAGTGTGGCAACCCACAATTGGGAGAGAATTCAAAACTATGCACTTCTCCCTGAGAACTGAAGTGTTTTGACCCCATATCTGGTACCCTGGTTTTTCAGACATGCACCTGAGATCTTAGCCCCCAAAACATCTAGCTTCGATAGATGATGGGGCTTCTATCCAAGAGACCCACAAGGCAAAAGTGAACTGAGAAACAGTTCTTAAAGAGCTTGCATGTGCAGACCTACCCACCCCAGAGCCTAGTTCAAAGCAGCTGACTGAAAAGCCAAGAATTTCTGTGAAAGAGGTTTACTTGTTTATTTTAAAGCATAAACAAGAGATTCAGCTATAACATGCATCAGGGCCTATTTAAATATTTTCTAGGGACAGAGGCCACAGGGTATTATCTTTGTCTTCCTTCCAGTCTCTGGCATCTCCAAGAAAGTAGGTTTTGCACTACTCTGACACCCTGATTTTTGTGGCTGCTTCCCAGAGGATACATCTAGGTCTCCTGGCTCTGGTAGCCAGTCAGGCTTATGCCTGCAGGTCCCATAGGACTAAATCAACAGAGAAAGAGTTCTTAATCAGCTGTTACCTCCAGGGCAGAGCAAGAGACAACAGAAGGAGGTACCCAGTATTTCTGTGAAAGGGTCTATCAGCTTATCTTACAGCTGTGGCCTGAGGGGCAGGCTTCTAATTAAACACATATCCGAGGGCCAACTGTAATCTTCTACAGAGACCTTGGCTGGCAGGCACTATTATTGCACTTTCCCTGTACCATGCTCCAGAGCATAGTATCTTCTAGTGGCAGATTTCAGACCATATAGTGCCCAAGTTTTTATGTCTGGTGTTCTAGGTTTTGTAGGCTGCTACTCAGGCATGCCCCTTGATAGCCTGGCTCTGATATTCAGTGGGGCTTGCATTCCTGCATTGTATAGGACTATAACAATCAGACAGGTAATTACGGCTGGCTTCCACCCACAGGGTGCAGTGTAGAGAGAAGACTTAAAAATACCCCCAGTATTTCTATGAAAGAATCTTATTTACTTGTCCTGCAGCTTCAGTCTGAGGGTCAGTCTTCCATTTTGACACACCTTTGGAGGCCTACTGGGGTGCTCTCCTGGGACAGAGGTCAGTGGACACCATCTGTGCACTCTCCCCATATCTTGCTCCAGATCACTAGTATCTCTTGAATAGGAGTTTGCACATGCATCTGGTGCCCCTGTTTTTGCAGCTAACACTCAATGGACACCTCTAAATCACCTGGTTTTGGTGGACAGCAAGACTTTCACTCATTGTCTCATAGGACTGTATATATTTGCATTATTTAACATCCGCTGCTTGATGGTCCAGCTTCCAATAACCCTAAATCTAGGAGCTGACAGAGATCTTCCCCTCTGGGACACTGACAGGTTTGTCACACCCTTAATAATTGGGAGCCACTAAAAAGAGTGCAGGTTACTTGGACAATCACAACCAAACTAGGACAGGGTTGTACCACAAGGTTTTTCTCCAACTTGAGGCCACGCCTTCATGATTAGGAGACTTGGAGGTTTTATTTAATACATAAAAACCAACACAAACGGTCAAGGACAATAAAAAAAAAAGAGAGAGAGAGAAAGAAACATGTTCCAAACAAGAGAACAAGATAAAAATTCAGAAAAAGACCCTAGTGGAATGAAGGTAAGTGATTTACCTGATAAAGAGTTCAAAATAGTAATGATAAAGATAAAATAGCAGTGAAGAATACAATAACTCAACTGAAAAATACACTAGACAGGTTCAACAGCAGACTAGGTGAAGCAGAAGAAAGGATTAGTGAACTCAAAGACAAGGCAGTAGAAATAACCCAAGCAGAGCAGTAAAAAGAAAAAAGAATTTTAAAAAGTGAAAATAGCTTAAGGGAGTTCTAAAACAACAAGAAGTGGACCAAAATTTGCATTATCAGGATACCAGAAGGAGAAGAGAGAGAAAGGGGCAGAAAACTTATTTAAGAAATAACGGATGAAAACTTTACTAATTTGGAGAAGGAAACAGACGTCCAGACCTAGGAAGCCCAGAGAGTTCCAAATAAGATGAACATGAGGACTCTCACCAAGATACAACATAATTAAACTGTCAAAATTTAATGACAAGAAGAGAATCTTAAAAGTAGCAAGAGACAAACAACTTGTTATATATAAAGGAACCCCTAAAAGACTATCAGCATATTTTTCTGCAAAAAACTTGCAATTCAGAAGGGAGTGACATGATATATTCAAAATGCTGAAGGAAAAAAAAAAAGAAACTTCCAACTAAGAATACTCTAGCCAGCAAAATTATCATTAAGAATTGAAGGAGAGGTAAACCTTTCCAGACAAGTAAACTTAAGTTGTTACCAAATTAAAACAGACAGTTACAAATATAAGTTGTTTTATGTAAGCCTCATGATAATCACTATACAAAAACCTATAGTAAATACAAAAGGAATAAAGAAAAAGGATCTAAGCATACCACTAGAGAAAATTATCAAATCATAAAGGAAGAGAGCAAAAGAAAAAGAAAGGAAGAGAGGAACTACAAAACAGCCATAAAAATAATTAAAAATAGCTTGAGGACATATCTATCAATGGTTACTTTAAATGTAAATAGATGAAATTTTTTAATAAGAAAATACAATGTATAAAAACAAGACCCATCTATATGATTCCTACAACATACACTCTTCAGGTGTAAGAAACACACAAACTGAAAGTGTAGGGATAGAAAAAGATATTCCATGTAATGGGAAAACAAACGTAGCTGGGGCAGTTACACTTATATCACACAAAATATACTTTAATAAAAATAAACAAACACTGCAATAGGAGACAAAGAAGGACAGTAGATAATGATAACGGAATTTATCCAAAAAGGACAGTAGATAATGATAACGGAATTTATCCAAAAAGAAGATATAAAATTGGTAAATATTTATGCATCCAACATAGGAGCACCTAAACATATAGAGTGAACATTATCAGATCTAAAGGGAGAAATAGATAGCAATAGAATCAAAGTAGGGTTCTTTAATATCCATTCACCAATGGACAGATCATCCAGACAGAAAATCAATAAGGAAACATCAACCTTAAAAACATTATATCGGATGTACTTAACAAATATATAGAGAACATTTCATTCAAAACCAACAGAATATCCATTTGCTCAAGTGCACATGAAACATTTTCCAGGATAGATTACATGTTAGGCTATGAAACAAGTACTAACATATGTAAGAAGAAAAAAAAATATTAGTCACCTTTTCTAACCACAATGGAATGGAACTTGAATTCAGTTACAAGCAGAAAACTGGAAAATTTACAAATATGTGGAGACTAAACAACTCACTTGAGCAACCAATGGATCAATGAAGAAATCTAAAGAGAAATGAAAAAATTCCTTGAGACAAATAAAAATGGAAAAGCAACATTCCAAAACTTATGAAATGCAGCAAAAGCAGTTCTAGGAGGGAAGTTCAAGGCAATAAACAACTACATCAAGAAAGAAGAAAAATCTCAAATAAAAAACCTAACTTTACGCTTAAAATAACTAGAAAAAGAAGAACAAATGCAGTTCAAAGCTGGTCGAAGAAAGGAAGTAGCAAATATGAAAGTGGAAATAACATAGACACTAAAAAGGCAATAGAAAAGATCAATAAAACTAATAGATGTTTTTTTGAAAACATAAACAAAATTTTCAAAGCCTTACTTAGACTCAACAATAAAAAACGAGGGGGAACTCAATTAAATAAAATCAGAAATGAAAAAGGAGACATTACAGCTGAAACCACAGAAATACAAAGTATCATGAGAGACTACTATGCACAATTATATGCCAACAAATTTGACAACCTAGAAGAAATAGGTACATTTCTAGAAATATACAACCTCCCAAGACTGAATCATGAAGAACTAGAAAATCTGAATAGATTGTTTACTAGTAAGGAGATTCAGTCAGTAATCAGAAACCTCCCAACAAAGAAAGAAAGGTCCAGAAACCTTCACTGGTGATTTCCAGCAAACATTAAAAGAATAATTAATACCAATCCTATTGAAATTCTTCCAACAAACAGAAGAAGTGAAGTGTAAAACTAATTTTACAAGGCCAGCATTACTCTGATACCAAAAACAGACAAGTATATCACAAGAAAAGAAAATTACAAACCAGTATCCCTCATGAACATAAATGCAAAACTCCTCAGCAAAATATTAGAAAACCCCATTTAACAATATATTAAAAGGATCATACACCATTATCAAGTGGAATTTATTCCAAGTATACAAGAATGGTTCACCATGTACAAATTAATCAATATGATATACCACATTAACACAATGAAGTATAAAATTCATATGATCATCTCAATTGATGCAGGAAAAGCATACGGCAAGTTCAACATTCATTTATGATAAAAATGCTCAACAAAATGAGTGTAAGGTGAATGTACCTTAACATAATAAAGGACATATGTGAGAAGCCCACAGATAATATCATGCTTAGTGGTGAAAAGATAAAAGCTTTTTCTATAAGATCAAGAACAAGACAAGGATGCCTGCTTTAACCACTTTTATTTTTCATAGTATTGGAAGTCCTAGCCAGAGTAATTAGTCATGAAAAAGAAATAAAAGTTATCTAATATAGAAAGGAAGAAGTAAAAATGTCACTATTTTACATATGCTATTATATATAGAAAATCCCAAAGACTCAATAAACAACTGTTCAAAATTATCAAATAATTCAGTAAAGTACAGGATACAAAATCAATATACAAAAATCTGCTCTGTTTCTATAGACTAATAATGAACTACAAGGCAGAGGACTTAATAAAATAATACTATTTAAAATTCCATCAAAAGGAATAAAATGCCTAGGAATAAATTTAACCAAGGAGGCACAAGAATTTTACATTGAAATTATGGCATTAATGAAAGAAATTGCAGAAGATAAAAATGAATGGAAAGATATTCTGTACTAATGGATGGGAAGAATTAATGTGGTTAAAATATCCACACTATGAAAAAAATATGCAGACTCAATGTAATCTTTCTCAAAACCAATGGCATTTTTCACAGAAATAGAAAAACAATCCTAAAATTTACACGGAGCCAAAAAAGACCTCAATGGCAGTGACATCTTAAGAAAGGATAACAAAGCTAGAGGCATCATGCTGTTTGATTTCAAACTATATTACAAAGCTTTAGTAATCAAAAAAGTATGCTATTGGCATAAAAACAGACACATAGATCAAAGGAACATAACACAAGCCCAGAAATAAATCAACACTTATATGGTCAATTAATTTAGGACAAAGGAGCCAGAATACTCAATGAGGAAGGACAGTCTCTTCCATAAATGGTGTTAAGAAAATTGGACAGCCACATGCACAAGAATAAAACTGGACCACTATCTAATACCATAAACAAAAACTAAATCAAAATGGATTAAGAACTTGAACATAAGACCTAAAACCATAAAACTTCTAGAAGAACAGATAGGCAGTAAGATTCTTGACATCAGTCTTAGTGATGGTTTTTTGGATTTGACACCAAAAGCAAAGACAACCTGCAAAATGGGAGAAAACATTTTAAAATCATATATCTTAAAAGTGTTTAATATCCAAAATACATACAGAGCTCATACAACTCAATAGCAAAAACAAACAAACAAACAATCTGTTTAAGAGATGGACACAATCTGAATTGATAATTTTCCAAAAAAGACATACTGATGGCCAACAAGTACATAAAACGGTGCTCAACATTACCAATCACCAGGAAAATACAAATAAAAACCAAATGAGATGTCGCTTGACCCTATTAGAATGACTACTATCAAAAAGACAAGAAATAACAAGTGTTGGTGAGGATTTAGAAAAAAGGGAACCATTGTGCACTCTGAAAAAGAGAAACAATCATAGTTTCCATTTGTCTCCACTGATTTCCTAAGTGTTTAATTTTGTTACATGTCTGTTATTTATTTCTCTTGTTAAATTATGCTTTGGAAATTAGGATGTGACTGATATTGTTAGAGTTCCAGAGAGTTTCATGCTCAATCACTTAAAAACTCAAAATTTCAGGAAATTTTGAAGACATAGGCTAAGGGGATTTTCTAAAGTGTTTTTCATAGATAAAGAATATAAACTCATGGAAAATAATTTTGTGTTATGTATTGTAGCTTGTTTCCCCAAAAACATATGTTGAAGTCTTGTCCTCCAAATGTGTGATTATAATCTACTTTGCAAGTTGGGTCTTTGTTGATGTATTCAAGTTAAGATGGATTCAGTAGCATGTGTTCTAATCCAATATGACTGGTATCCTTATAAAAAGAGGGAAATTTGGACACAGATACATAGGGAGAACAGCATGTGAAGACAGATGCAGAGATTGGAATAATGGGTCTACAAGCTAAGGAATGCCAAGGATTGCTGGCCATCACCAGAAGTGGAAAGAAAAGCATGAACACATTCTTCCTCAGGGCACTAAGAAGGAACCAACAACGCTGGTACTTTGATTTTGGACTTCTACCTTAGAGAACCGACACAATAAATTTTGGCTGTTTAGAGCCATCCTGGTTGTGGCACTTTGTTATGACAGCCTTGTAAATCTAAGAAGCTGTGTAATCTCTGAAAGATATTTTCATTGACCCCTACTAACTGTATTTAAATGGATATATTAATAAAGCAGTAATGCTTGGAATATTTTATTTTGTGGGCTGAATGAAAGCATCTGATAGATAATGCTATAAATCCATGAAGAGCTCTTATCAAGCCTGAAAGGAGAGATGATATTTTTTTTCTGTCTCAGAATAAAATACGTTTAGGAAAAATGGAAATATATGTGTTATTGAGAGCATTTTCACCCTATATAAAGACTAAATTACTCTGGAAATCAAAATTATATTTAATTTTTTATTCAAAATATTGAATGTATCATTTTAAGAAAACAATTGCACTAAATTTCTTTAACTGAACTTACTTTGGAAAGCTTTAAATCATTGCAGGATGTAGGGCTTTAAGTTCCTTCTTTTAAATTAATATTTACTCATTTGAGTCAAAATTGGACTAATGAAAAGCAAAAATTGAAGTGTAATGTTGAGGTTCTGTTATTGGCAACAACTTTAATTTTACTAGTCCTTTATTTGGAGTGTGTATAGTGTTTCCCCAAATGGTCGCCATGAGAGACAGGAAGATGCAGCATTTATACAGTCTTCAGTGACATTAGTACGGCTTATCAAAGGGCAAGATCTCTGGGCCGAGGTGTACATAAGTCAAGCGGACATCTCGATTTGAGAAAGCTTCTGAGTGAAACTGAAAGATCATGTTACAGGTTTGATGTGAATTATCTTTTAATGTGAGCTGAGTCTCAGCTTGCACAGAACTTACAAATGTGTCTCCTGCTCAAATCAAAGGTAGTCTGAGAGAATGTGATATGGGAAACCAGAGGTGTCTGGTACAATAATGAATGAATATTTGAGTGTGCATGCTCTGCCTTACTAGAGCTTATAGTCCATTGAAGTGAGAGAAATAAAAAATAAAAAGAATTTAAAGTATTATATAATTACCATAGCACTGTAGGCTAAGAAGAAAAGGAGCTAGTTCCTCAAGGGAAAATAGAGAGTTGCCATGAAAAGTAATTTATGTGGAGTTTCAAAGATGAGTTTTCTGAGGAAATCACTTCCAAGTCCTTATAAACATTAAGGGAGTATTTTTCTAAATCAGATTCTGGTAAACATTCCACTTATTTTTTTGTGGTTCACTGGTAATAGTAAATAAGCCACTAGCTTGGTTTAGCTTAGAGAAATCATTTACCTCAATTTACAGTGTGATGAATGGATGACAGTACGGTCTTCCTGGCCTCACATTAATAGAATACACGATTTATTGAGACCTGCTCAAGCAAGGAGGCCCAACTTCTTGGCTATGTGATACAGTTTTGACTTCTCAGATGACAGTACTAATAAGTTATGGCCCATTCACCTACCTTCCCTCCTGCTAAAGGCATTAACAAACTACACTTTGGAAAACCAGGAATCTGTAAATAAGATACATACAGTAGGCTGTATAAGCTAAAATCTGACCAAAGTAACTTAATCAGCCTCACCAAAAGAAGGAAAAATAAATTATTTCCTCTGGCTGCAGCAGTACAGGTTATTGTATATAGCTCTAGAGGGCTCTATTTTTTCAATTTTATTGAACTATATTTTACATTTAATAAATTCAATCAATGTGTACATAGTAAAGAATTTTCTCATGCCAGGATAGGTGAATTTATTTTCTTCTCTGGGTATGCTAGTCTAGTGATTTGCGTTCCACATATCACTCTACCACCAGATTTTCTATGCTTACCTATCAGACATGAAAAAACATTATTTTTTAACCCCCTGATACTTGAAAATCAAAAGAGAATAAGACTTGCTTCATAGACTTCTTGGATCTTCACAGAATTTAATGACTTAAGAAATCAGGTATCCTCAAATTATCACAGCTGTGCTAGAGTTTGACAAAGAAGGAATGCAGGACTAATGCTTGTAAATTTTTGTATAGAAATAAGTCAGGATATCACCAATTATCTTGCAGATATTTGAAGAACTCTCCAAATATAAACTCAATTGATCTGAACAATAATAAAAAATCATATTTAGCTAATTGATTAATGGATGAAGACAGTATGAGATACATTTGGTTTTCCTAAAACTATCTTACAAGAGGAAATAACAGAAAAAGTATCAAGGACCTTCTAGTTGGCAGGACCTGTACTACATCTTGGACATATAACAGTGAAATGTAGGTGTAAGGGGATACCTCCATGGAGATTACAATACAGTGCAGATTTGGACAATAAGCAGGCAAATACAAGTTAGAACAATAAATGTCAAAGCAGAGGTGTATATTGGATTGAGCGCTATCACAGCACATGGATGAGCCTCTAACTCAGAGGTTAAGTTCTGATTAGAATTCTGAAGTAAGGGCTGGAAGAAATAAGTCATGAGATATGAGGAGAGACAGTACAGGAAAGAGACTGCCCCAGGGTAAACATATGCAAAAAACAACTATTTTGTTTCTTGGCTAGAGAAGAAAGGAGGTAGGTAATCACTGATGAAGATGGTATTTTCCTTATGGTTGAGGATTGTGTTTTTATCAATTGTATGGAAGAAAAAGGGAGGAAATGATGGTGATGGCATTACTGGGTCCATATGCCTGGGCCATCCTTAGTATTTCTTCTAATTTGCTTCTCAATAGTATATATGGGAGAAAATTCCAGAGAGAAATAGCATCAAAAAGGCCATAGAGATATGAAATATTGTCAAGAGTCCCAACAAATGAGGACAAATGTTGACAGATGGACTAAACTGAAATATATAAATTCATACAATATAATAGCCAATGCTTTAGACCTACGAAAACATCCTCATTTATTTCTGTTCATAAGAATATACTTTTCTCTAGTATTTTCTTCAGGGCAATATTGACATCTTTATTCCTCAGGCTGTAGATCAGTGGGTTCAGCATAGGCACAACAATAGTATAAAACACAGAGGACATTTTTCCTTGATTCTTGAGGGTGACTGATGATGGCTGCAGGTACGTGAATGCTAAAGAACCAAAAAAGACCACAACTGCCAACATGTGGGAGCTGCAAGTGCTAAAGGCTTTGGACCTGCCCTCAGTGGAGCGAATGCAGAGGATGCTGGCAATGATGAAGCTGTAGGAGCTAAGAATAGCCAGGCTTGGGCCAAGGATATTAATTACAGTAAAGATTAGAATCAGCAGTTCATTGAACTGGGTACTAGAGCAGGAAAGCTTTAGAAGGGGAAGGATATCACAGAAATAATGGTTGATCACATCAAATTTGCAGAAAAAAAGCCTCAACATACAGCCTGTATGAGCAAATGCACAAATCAGGCTTATAATATACACTCCTAAAATCAAGGAGAAACAGGCCTGATAGGACATGATGACATTGTAAAGCAAGGGGCTACAGATGGCAACATAGCGGTCATATGCCATTGCAGCTAACATGTAGCATTCTGAAATAGCAAAAACGAGGAAGAAATAGAGCTGAGTCATGCATTCAAGGTAGGAGATAATGGTCTTCTCTGTCACAAAGGTCTCCAGCATTTTGGGGGTGATGACAGTAGAATGGCAGAGATCAATGAAGGACAAGCTGCTGAGGAAATAGTACATGGGGGTGTGCAGGTGAGAACTGAGCCCTATCAGTGCGATCATGCCCAGGTTCCCCACCACTGTGACCACATAGATTCCTAGGAAGAGGAGGAAGAGTGGCAGCTGGAGTTCTGGCTGTTCTGTTAGCCCAGCGAGGATGAACTCAGTCACTGCGGAATGATTTCCTGCTGCCATTTTCCTCTGGGGAGTTTCTAAAAGGGAGAGAGAAAGACACCGTTTTTGGAGACATTTCCCTGCTATTCTTCATTTGATAAAAGATACCTCGTATAGAAAATTACTGTTTCCGATATTCTCTTGGTTTCCGTATAACAATATTAACTCTTGATAAAGTTACCTAAGTACTATTTATCTTAATTAAATATTTCACACCATAATATCTAATGTAATAAATTATCACATATAAAATTATTTTAGCCATAATGATGATGTCACATGTTTTGAGAGGCCACTACCCATTTTGAACATTTCAGTTATTTTGAAGCCAATTTTTTCTAAAGTGAGGTTTGCAGACTTGAAAACTTAGAATAGTCATTGAAAATGAGAGAAGCTGGCTGAGCAACACAGAGCAGAGAGCAAATCCTGATTACGTGCAGTATTGTTTCTAATCCAGAAACTAATTTCTGCCAGGGGTGAAAGAGGCACATTATTGCTAGGCCTTTGGAATGTTTTGATAAAAATGAGAAAATTTGGGTTTCAATGTAAAATCTTTGGATTTTAACATTATTTTGAATATTTTTGAATTAGTTTTTATATTTTTGAGTATTTTAATATTATTATTGAAATAAATCACTACAAACAACACTCACTTTGCAGATTTTGATAGCTGAATTGACCCACTGTTAGGCAATTTGTGACCTCTGGAACAAATATTCTGCCTTTGCTTGAGGGAAGAACTATGAGTAGTGGCTAAGTGAATAGGCCTTAAAATTCAAGTGCCTGTGTTCAGATGCTGACCCATCATTTACTAGTTGATAAACCCGGACAATTAAAATAACTTCATTATCAAATTAGCAGAGGTTAGCACTCTGAAAATAATAAGAATAATGATTGCTGTTGTTTTTATTACTTACAACATACTATCAATTGGAAAATAAGGGATAATTACACACTTCAAAACACAAAAACAGCAAATATGTTGTTTTAACCTTTCTTTTCACCTCTTTTATCTTTAATCAACTGAGGGGGTAGGAAAAACAGTCATAAAATTAGGGGATACAGAATCGTAAGTGTAGTCCTATATTCTGTTAATCACATAGAGATTTTTTTTATCATTACATTCATCAAAGTAAAATTAGAAATGAATTCCCCTTGAATAAAAATAAAAAAAGAATAAAAGGAAAATCTGAAATGTTCTACTCCATTGTTAAACAAAAATGAACTTGAAATGAAACTTAAATCTAAGTATAAAGGCTAAACTATTAAACTTCTGGAGCAAACACTAAAGAAAATCTTCAATACATTGAAGTAGTCTAAGATTTCTTAGGACATACACACTAACTATACAATACTGATAAATGCAATTTTATACAAATTAAAAACTGTTATTCAAAAGTTACCTGCAGAAAATTAAAAGCAAGCCACAGACAATACGTGCATCCAACTATGGATTTTTATCCAAAATTATAAATAATATTGACAAGACAATAATATGAAGACAATCAAGCAAATTAAAAAAATAAGGAAACTATTTGAACAGATATATCACAGAAGAAGATAAAGGAATATTTAATAAGGACATGAAAAGATACTAAAATCATTATTTATAAGGGAAATGAAAACTACACTAACACCATAATGACAAACCACTACACAACTATATTTAAATGACAAAAAAGAAAAGAAAGGAAAACAACAAAAACTTACAATGCTAATGTTTTGAGAGGATATGGAGCAACTGAAGCTCTCACACATAACTGGTGAGGAACAGCATAAAATTTTCCAAGCATTTTGGAAAACTGGCAATTCCTTAGAAAGTCAACTATGTATTTAAATATAACCCAACAATTTACTCCTCAGTATTTTCCCAAAAGAAATGAAGAGTAGATAAATGAATTGTAGTATATGCATAGAGTGCAATATTACTTATCAGTAAAAATTAATAAACCACGGATGCATGCAATGACATGGAATAATCTTGAAAACTCACATTGAATAAAAGGAGCAAGACATCGAGGAGCACACATTGTACACTTCCATTCATTTGAAATTATAGAAAAGCAGAACTAATCTATAGTGATGGAAATGTGGTCAGTGGCTGACTGCAGTGGGACATGGGATAATGACTGGGAAAGGAGATGAGAGAAATCTTTAGGATGATAAAAATACGTCATATCATTAATGAGGTTTTGGTTTCACCAGTGCGCAGTGTATGCATTTGTCAAAACTCATTTAGTTGAATTATATTCTTAGAGTGGGTACATTCCTTCTTGATGTAATCTTGATAAAATTATTCCTTGTTATAATCATAGGAAAATATTAATATAACAAAATATAAAATAAATTAATAATTATTATTTATAATAAAATTAATAATATTAATTTTAAAACAGAAAATCTAATAAAAATCTATAAGGAAAGGATAAAGAAGATCTGAATGAGATTCATAAATGTAAGTATATATATATATGTATTTATATAATCTCATGGCATCCAGAAACTAAATAGCATGCATTTTTTTTAAGGGCGCATAGAATCTTTACAGAATTATTTACGTGCTGGTTCATAACACAAGCTACAATACCTTCCCAGATGTTTTCACTGGTCTTCACATTTAAGAACGTAATAACACCAATCCTACAAGTTTTATCCTAAAATATAAAGAAGGAACATCCAACATTAATAATAAAATAAAATAACCTCATGGAAAACTCAGAATGGATAGTAACTTCTTAAAGCTGTTTGAAAAGCACATATAGCTTACAACAAACTTAATAGTGAAACATGGAAAACTTTGCTCTGTTAATGGGAAGGAGACAAAGATGTTTGCTTGCCATCTCCATTCCTGTTCATCATTATACTAAGAATACTAGCCAATTCAATAAGGCAAGAAAAATAAATAAATTTAATAAAGATTGGAGAGGAAGAAATAAAACTGTTAGTATAGATGACATAAATGACTAGGTAGAAAGATCAAGGAAACACAAATAAAAATCTTTAAATTAATAAGTAAATTAAAGAAAAATCTTAGATGTAAAGTTGAATATTTGAAAATAATTTACAAGATCATATTTGATTTTAGAATGTGAAAATGTTAGTGCGTATCTGAAATAAACTTATTTTCTCTCTTTGCATACAGTTTTTGTGTGTGTAATACATTTGTTTGTGTATGTTTGAATGTAATTAGATTTAAATTGCCAATATTTTTTCCATAATTATGAGACAGATTGACCTCTAATTTTTCTTTTCTGTAATGTTTTTCTAAGAATTTTGTTTCAAAACATGCTGGCCCCTTAAGAGATTTAGAAAATATTGCCTATCTTTCTCTCACTAGAATAATTTGCATAAAGTTTACCTTAAATGTTTAAAAGTATTCACAAGTGAAATTATCTAGACTATAGTTTTCTTTGTGTTCAGGTTTTCAGTAAGAGAATGAATTTCTTTAATAACTCTCGATTATTCAGATTTTTGTCTTTCCTTTCAATTCTCCAGAATTGAAATTTCAAGGCATTTGTCCATTTGGAAAATTATCAGATGGTTTATATTCTCTTCTCTTGTACTTTGTTTTATGTTGATAAGCCATGCAGTGCTTTCTATTTCTTTATTCCCAAAGTTCATTTATGATTCTTCTCTCTATTATCTAAATAATAGATCTTGCTCAGGACTACCACAACCTGGCCCAGGTTTACTGAACACCAGATTCCTGTTGCCACATTTCTTTCCTGTTCTACAGTCAAGCTCCTTCGTTCCTATGTGCTGCCTGATGCCTGGGGCATTTGCTGATAGCACAACATACCTTGTCTCTAAAACAATCTATATGTCTTCCTAGACTTTCAACATTTGTTAAGTTTAAGATTTGTATAAAACGAGATGCAATCTACTTTTTCTACTATAAATCCTTTCCCATTAGTGACTATTCAAACTTGGAGGGTCTGTCTCATTTCAGTCCCCAATTTTCCTCTGTTTTTTCTTGGCTCCAAAGAGCTCTAGGTATAACATCCAAACTAAGATAATCAATACCTTAAGGCAACATAAAAAAATATTGTAGGGATCATTGGGCTGTATTTGGTGATCTCTTAGAATTTATGAATAATATCAGCTCAGCTAGAAGACCTATCCTGGAAAGCATAATTCTCAAGACCTTATAATACTGAAATATGGAAACTCAAGGTAGATATTTTAATGAGCTAGGCTTCATATTCTGTACCCCTTTCTCCTTGTATCTGTCCATTTAAACTCCACACAGAGGGCTCACTTTGGCAGCACATATACAAAAATCCACATATAGGATCAGTAAATACCTTCCTTTCTAGAGTCCAACCTATGTGAAGGCAGAAAAAATTTACATCAAGGCCAGTATTTCAGTTGATCAACATAAATGTGACATAGATACAGTTCATCTTCATTTCATACAGGTGAGTGGCACAGGCTCTCATAATATGCTTGTGGGTAAGAAGGAGTTCTGTGTGCTGCTTGCTTTACAGTCAGATGTAGAAGAACATGGTGGAAACCAAAGAGTGTATATTAACTCAGGAATTTCCCAATATGATTGATCATTACCTAGGATGATTACAGTATATACAAAAATGATGAATGTGAAAATATAAACATTATAATGAAAAACAAAAGTTTGTGAATCATCCCTACACTGTTAGTGTTTTAGTCAGGGGACAACTTAATCTCTGTAGAATAGCTTTGATAAACAGTTTCTGTTTTCTTTCTTCTGAGAGTTACCTCCACAGCTCTATATAATTCACACATCTTGGTACTTCCAGAATTATCAACTTTGAACTTTATTGGAGCTTTCTACTATATTGCAGACACAGTTACCTTAGTTAAATCATTACCACTGCCTACCTTTTAACTCTAACAATTGATGCCTGTTTTCTTAAATTCGTTTCTTAGTTGCAGTATAACCTTAAAAATATTTTCAAAACTTTTTATTCATCAACTTTTCAAATTTTCCGAACTCCTTTGGAGAAATGTTTATTACAGTTACATGATCCTAACACTGGAATTAGTTAATCAGAATCTTTGACGGTTTTAATGATCTGACCTTTTGAAAATCAAAATAATTTAAAACAAACAAAACAGCTAACAAAACTACAAAAGTAATGCTGACGATTATCTAGCTTTGGGAACTATTGGATTAAAAGACACAAAGTCAGTGTAATGGCACACTTCAGATGAAGAACTTGAGAAATTGTATTTTTTTATTTTCTTTTTTTCCTTATTACTTTCTTTCCATTTATTTTCTTCTGTTCTACCCTTTCCTTCTTTCCATCTTGCTTTTGCAAGCTCCTTCCTTCCTTCCTTCCTCTTTTCCCCTCTCTATTATTTTGAAAAGTTAATGAGAGAGCAACACACCACACAATGAGCCCTGGAGCAGAATCTAAAAATCACAAAAACACAGTTACTGCCTTCATAATACTCAAGAGTTGATATTAAGGAGGGCTAATATTCACCATAATGAAACATAATATGAAAACAAAGTTGAAGTGAACTCAGAGTTCATAAAAAATTGAATAGATACCCTAATGAATGAAAAACTAGGGAACTGAATGTGTTGGCATTTGTATGTATTTCAAAATGTATTCACAATTGTTTATTTTTTACCCCAATCTCCATAAGATCCACTTCTCAGGTTCTGAATAATATATTTGCTTTTGAAACAAGTTATGATCCCCTATTTATATAAATATTAATTAATTATAAATGTTTTCTTCCTATACATAATCTAGATAATTAAGAATTGGCTACATATAGCAATGTCAATTAAGTAAGCATACCCACTGAAGTAGGGATGTAGAATATTTCATCAGAATATGAAATGAGATCACTTAACATCAAAAACATCAAAGGCTTTTCTTTCTGCCCTTTAGCTTATTTGAATTGTAAAGGGGATGAGAGAGAGTGTAATTGGAAAATATCAGTTTGGACTCAAACTGTTTCTGTGAAATTTTCCTTTTCTCAGTTAAGATTGGACTTTGAGATGCTAATTCTCCATGGTACAGTGCACACTCAGAATGAAACATAATATGCCTAGTTACTGTAACCTAGACCACAAGGGCTGACAACAACTGGACAAAGGAATATGGAAACTGAAAACAGTTAAATTGAAATTCAGTGGGGCAAAGATTCAATGCTTTTAATTTAACTTTAAAAAATCATTAATTTTCTTAATGAATATTGGTTTTGGGTATAATTCGTTTAAAAAGTAAGGGCTCAATTCTTTATTAACTCAGTAAAACCCATAAATTAAGTGACTGTTTAATAAGTGATTAGTTTCAGATTGCATTTATAGAAATACCATGTCTAGAGTATGATTGATAATAATCCTCACAAGATCCATAACGTAGCTTCCCAACTTGAGTTCCATAAGCCTAGAATGCCATGAACGGATCACAAGTGTTCCGAGGTCTTGGTCTTCTCAGCCCCTGAGGGAGTGAGGTTGAGCCTGTGGCATCCATAGACTCCTAGCTGGTCACCGCTGGCTACAAGCAATCTGGTCCACTATCCCTACTACATCACACAAATATTTCCAATCACCGTGTTTGCCATGAGGTTAAGGAGCACTGTGCTACACTTAAATTACATCTGCAGTTTTGTGTTTAGTTATGGATATTCTTTTCAACAAGAGACATTGACAAGATAGAAAACAACTAAAAACTGTCAAGAACTTGGAAAATATTTGAAAGTAACAAGATAATTATCGTGTATCGTCATATATCTGAAGGGAATCTAAAAGGGTGAAAGAGTTATTTTACGTATGGTGTTTGAAATATCTTAGAATATACCCTTTACTAGATACAAGGGAGAATATTCTAAAAATTTGATTTCTTAGAAATGGGCTGAGGTAATTATTCTTAATAATAGAATACACTCAACTATTAATTAGATGATGATCTAATTTCAGGGACACTGAGAAAGGATTTTCTTCATTGCTTTTAAGATAAACTATGAATATCCACATACCTCTTGCCACTCTCCCGATTTAGTTCACATTTGGTTCCTTTCAGTTTCAGAAACTTTCCTTTCAAGTTCATAAACTATTCAGTTTCTGGAATACGTCACATTCTCTCAGCTATCTGCATTTTTATATGCTCATCTTTTCACATGAAATGATAGTCTTTCAGCCCCGTTTATCTCCGTTATCTGGTACATATATATTTTTCAAATTTCATTTAAAACTAATGTCATCATGAAAATATTCTCCAATTTCTTGTCATTGATTGGACTTTTTACTACATGCTCAGAAATCTACCTTTTCTCAACAGCACATTTTCAGACTTCAGCTCCATTATAAGCCAGATGATGAACCGTATCAGATTTATCTCCTCTGTATCCTAAGTAAATAGGATACATCTGGCACATAATAAGAAATTTAAAATTTACCTTATGAATAAATGAGCATATAAATGAATTAAGGAAGATATTTAGGAATATTTGTTTGAATTCCCAATGTGATTGGGAATTCAATGTGATTAGTTCCAGACTTAATATTATAAATCCCATGTGAAATAAACACACTCACCTTTCTTCTTTCTGGAAACCTCAATGCCAAACTTTTTCTGAAACTTGCTCTCTTTGACACTGAGGAGAACAGTGTTAATGTTGGTATTAGGAGTCCTAGGTACCGAACATTCTGCTACCTTTAGTGCTGAGAAGGCAGGCACAGCCCTCGGTCTCAGAGCCACTTTTGAAGCTGGCGTCCGCACCACAGGTCAGCATTTTCAATTGCTAAGCATTCAGTTTGTGTTTCTCCACCTTCAGGGTAGCAAACATGCTCAAGTTTCACAGTCCCCCAAGTGGTTCTGATTGCTGTGCTGTGAAGGTTTGTCCTTAGTTTACATATTCCAGGCACCAAATAACATGGAGGAAAATACTCTCCAAGGATTTCCATTGCTCAGGGAACAAGCTCTTGAGAAAAGAGGCAATTGCAGTTGACAGTTCCCAGTTCTCAAACTTTTTCCATTAAAAGGGATTCTTGGTCCATCCTGAACTTATGAGTTAGTGATAAAGATTTGTTCCCTGGACCACTTGAAGATCATTTGTTTCTTAATGAAGGTTCTGATCCAGCAAGTCTGAGTGGGATTTGTGATTCTGCATTTCTTACAAGCTCGTAGACAGAGCTATTGGTTTACAGTCCACACTGTGAATAGCAGTTTTTAGAGGACCAGAGCACATCTTGACAAGTTATCTTATTGTTAATAGGGCTAAAAACTTTTCCTTTTTTATTTGCAAATTACATATATAGATACATATAGATAGATAGAGATAAAGGTACAGATATAGACTTTACTTACTTAAACTAAAAAGAAAAACAGTTCACCCATTTCCCCACCCCCCATCCCCTGTCTCTGGTATCTACCAATCTATTCTGTGTACCTGTGAGCTTGTTTTCTTTTTGTTTTTTTAGATTCTACGTGTAAGAGAAGGCATACAGTATTTGTCTTTCCCTGTCTGACTTATTTCACTTAACATCCTGCCCTCAAGTTCCATCCAAATTGTGGCAAATGGCAAGATTTCATTCTTATGGCTAAATAATATTCCATTATGTATATATATACACACACACACACATCTTCTTTACCTACTCATCCATTGATTGACTCTTAGGTTGTTTCCATATCTTGGCATTTGTAGATAATGCTGCAAAGAACATAGGTGTTCATATATTTTTTTGAGCTAATGTTTTTGTTTTCTTTGGATAAATACCAAGAAGTGGAATTGCAGGATCATACGGTAGTTCTATTTTTAATTTTATAAGAAGCGTCCATACTATTTCACATACTGGCTGCACTAATTTACGTTCTCACTAACAGTGCTCAAGCTGAAGGAGTTCATCTCCACCAGATACGCCTTACAAGAAATGTTAAAAGGAGCTGTCCTACTGGAAACAAAAAGGCAAACATTTAGAAAGCATTCAGCAAGGTGCTAAATAGACAGACATAATCAGAATGTTGTGTTTTGCATCTATGTTCATCAGCAATATTGGCCTGTAATTTTCCATTTTGTGCTGTCTTTCTCTGGTTTTGGTGTCAGGGTAATGTTGCCCTTTTAAACGCAGTTAAGAAGTGTCTTGTCCTCTTCGATTTTCTGGAAGGGTTTTAGAGGGATAATTACTAAACCTTGGAATGTTTGGTAGAATTCACAAGAAAAGCCATCTGGCCCTAGACTTTTGTATTTTGGGAGGTTTTTGATTACCCTTTCCATCTCTTTACTTGTGATTTATCTATTCAGATTCTTTATTTCTTCTTGATTCAGTTTTTGAGGTTGTATGATTCTAAGAATTTGTGCATTTCTTCTAGGTTATCCAATTTGTTTATTCAATAATTTTTCATACTATTTTCTTATAATTGTTTGTATTTCTGTGGTATCTGTTGCAATTTCTCCTGTTCATTTATGATTTTATTTATTTGATCCTTCACTATGTTTTCTTAGTGAGTCTGGCTAAAAGTTTGTCAATTTTCTTTATATTTAAAGAAGCAGGTCTTAGTATCATTGATCCTTTCTATGTTTTTTTTTAATTGTTTTTAGTCTCTATTTTATTTCTTTCTGCTCTGATTTTTAATATTTCCTTCCTTCTACTGACTTTGGGCTTTGTTGGTTGTGGTTCTTACTTTTCTAGGTCTTTTAGGTATAGTGAAAGTTTCTTTATTGAAATTTTTCTTGTTTCTTCATATAAGCCTATAAATGCTATAAACTTTCCTCTTACTACCACTTTTGCAGCATTCCTCAAGTTTCAGTATCTTGTATTTTCACTTTCATTTGTCTGAAATATTTTTCAATTCTCTTTTTATTTCTTCATTGACCTAATAGTCGCTCAGTAGCATGTTGTTTCATCTCCACATATTTGTGACTTGTCCGGTTTTCTTCATTTAGCTGATTTCTAGTTTCACATCATTGTGATTGGAAAAGATGCCTGATGTGATTTCAATCTTCTTAAATTTATTGAGAATTGTTTTCTTTCCCAACATATGGTTTATTTTTGAGTTCCACATGCATTTAAGAAGAACATGTATTCTGCTGGTTTTAAATGGAATGTTCTATATATCTATTAATTCCATTTGATCCTGTGTTTCATTTCAGGTCACTATTTCTTATTGATTTTCTGTCTGGATGATCTAGCCATTGATGCAATGGGAGCGTTAAGGTCCCCTACTATTTTGGGGTTGCTGTCAATTTCCCAGTTCTGGTCTGTTAATTGTTGCTTTATATACCTTGGTGCTCTTATGTGCATATATATTAATAAATCCTATGTCTTCTTGGTGGAATGTCTATTTATCATTATGTGGTATCTATCTTTGTCTCAAATTCTTGGCTTGTGGTCCATTTGACTATACATAAGTATAGCTAAACATGCTTTCATGTATTGCCATTTGCTTGGAGTATCATCTTCCATCCCTTCACTCTGAGCCAATGTTTGTCTTTAGAGTTGAGATGCTTCTCCTGGAGGTAGCATATTGTTGGGTCTTGTTTTTTAATCTGTCCAGCTACTCTGTGTCTTAATTGGTAAATTCAATACATTCACATTTAGATTAATTGTTGATATATGTGAGCTTAATACTGGTATTTAATCTTTGTCTTCTCATTGTTCTATATTTCTATTGTATCTTTTTACTTGTATTTCTGTCTACCATTTCAGTTTGGTGGTTTTCTGTGATGTTTTTCACAGTTTTCTCATTATCTATGATTTGCAACTTTTTATTTATGAATTTTTTGTTTTGTGGTTATCATGAGGTTTGTATAAAAGATCTTGCAGATGCGCTAGTACTTTTTCTGCTGATAGAAATTTATCTCTATTAGCCTATGCATGTGTCATCCCTTTCCTCTTCCCTTTATATGTTTTTATTGTCACAAGTTATCTTTTTTTGTCTTGTGAGTTTATGACCAAATTGATGCGATTATAGTTATTTTTGATGCTCCCAATCCCTTTAGCCTTTATATTACATTTAAGTGTTTATTAATTTATTCTGACATAAAGTCACAACATTCTGATTATGTCTGTCTATTTAGCACCTTGCTGAATGCTTTCTAAATGTTTGCCTTTTTGTTTCCAGTAGGACAGCTCCTTTTAACATTTCTTGTAAGGCGTATCTGGTGGAGATGAACTCCTTCAGCTTTTGTTTGTCTGGGAAAGCTTTTTATTTATCCTTCATATATGAAGGATGACTTTACTGGGTATCCTTGGCTGATAGTTTTTGTCTTTCAATATTTTGAATGTATCATTCCACTCTCTCCTAGCCTGAAGAATTTCTGTTGGGAAATCTACTGGTAGCCTGATGCTGGTTCCTTTGTAAGTTATTTCCTCCCCTCTGAGTGCACTTAATATTCTTTCTTTGTCATTGAATTTTTACAATTTTAATATAATATGCCTTGGAGAAGGTCTTTTTCATTGAGATAATTAGGAGTTCTATTACTTTCATGTACTTATATATCCTGTTCCTTCCGAAGGTATGGGGAGTTCTCAGCTATTATTTTTTTTAAATACTCTCTCTGCTCCTTTCTCCTTCACTTCTCCTTCTAGGATATCTGTTATCTTTTTGTTTCTTTTCCTAATCAAATGGGTTATTTCTGCAGAATTTCTTCATTTTTAAAAATATTAGTTCTCTTTCCTCTTCCATTTGAATCATTTCTAGATTTCTATCTTCGAGCTCACTAATTCTGTCTTCCATATGGTCTGCTCTATTTTCAATGGTTTCTACTTAATTTTAATCTCATTAATTGTATTTTTCTTCTCCAGAATTTATGTTTGAATTTTCTTTTAGAGTTTCAATCTCTTTGGTAAAATACTCCTTCTGTTCATTAATTTTATTCCTGATCTCATTGAACTGTCTTTCTGAGTTTTCTTGTAACTTAATGAGTTTCTTCATGATAGCTGTTTTGAATTCTCTGTCAAATCACAGTCTTCTGTTATTTGAAGTTTTGTTTCTGAGGACTCATCATTTTCTTTCTGCTCTGCTATGTTACTGTATTTTTTTTTAATATTACCTAATGAGTTGATCCTCTGCTGGTACATTTGTGGTAGTAAACACCTTTCTTATTTGGGTAAGGTTTTGGTTACTTTGTTCTGATCTGCTTCTGGTTGTCTTTGCTTTTTTGCCTTTTTTTTTTTTTTTTTTTTGAGTTAGATTAGTCCTGGGCTAACTACTGCCAATCTTCCTCTTTTGGCTGAGGAAGACTGGCCCTGAGCTAACATCCAAGCCCATATTCCTCCACTTTATATGTGGGATGCCTACCACAGCATGGCTTTTGTCAAGTGGTGCCATGTCTGCGTCTGGGATCCAAACTGGTGGACCCCGGACCACCAAGAAGCAGAATGTGCAAACTTAACCACTGTGCCACCAGGCTAGCCCCCTGGTAGTCTTTGAAAGCCTGAACTTTCCATACTCCACTACCTCTGCTATCAGCATCATCAGTGGCCTCTTTGTACTGCCTGAGCCTCTGAGGTGCTACTGCCTTGACACTTACAATGTTGCTGCAATCTCAGGTGTTGTCACCAGGGTCACCAGGCTGTGAGCACTTCTGCTGCTTCTGAAGTCTCCTGGATGTTATGTGCCCCCACTGGCTCTCCATGGACTCTCTGAAAAGTCTAGTGCTGCTGTGTCATGTACAACTTATGCTGCTGCTCCCAGGTAGTCTGAAAGTTCTGGCAGCACTACAGTCAGAGGTGTGAGATTCACAGGTATCTCTGTCAGTGCCAGAGGCCCAGGGTCTTGTATGCAGCCCCACTGCTGGTAGAGCCAGTGTCAGTGATGCCACACTAGGGGGTGGAGTCATGGGTTCTGCTGTGTTGCATGAAGCTTCACGTCACAGTGTTACCCACTACCACTAGTGGGGGAAGGAGGTAAGCCACAAGTGAGTATTGTTGCTGTTTGTGTAGTATGCGAATGCTGGCATGTGCCAGTGTGCTTTGAATCATTTGGTCAGGGTGACACACTCCAACTAGGAAAATCTGCATTTTGGATACAGTCCCCAGTGCTGGTAAGACTGGCATCACTGCCAGGGGAGGAGAAGGAGGATGGATCACCAGCTGTGCCCTGTGTCTTGAATCCTTGGGATGTGTTCTCCACCTGCCACCACTGTTGGGGAGGGGAGCAAGAGCTAAACCGTTAGTGAGTGTCATTGCTGCTCATGCAGCTCTGGTCACTGGCACATGCTCATGTACTTTAGACATCAGGTAAGGGGTCTCAGTCCTAGCTAGGAAAATCTATGTTTTAGAAACTTTCCCTGCTGCTGGAAAGACCAGCACCACTGCTGGGGGGTGTGTGCAGGAGCTTGATCACTGTCTCCATTCTGTGTGGAGGGGAACAGGGTCTAAGCCACAAGTGCCATGTCTGCCCTTGCATCCTCTGTTTGCTAGTGCACATGTCGGTGTGAGGATTCACTTTATTGATCCTTGCTGTCAAGGGAAGAGGGAGGGCTCATTCCTTAGTTCTACTGACTCCTGGAGGTCCAGTCTACCCACCTTCATATGTATAGATGCCTGGATCTCTCAGGCATTCTGGTGTGCTCTGCAGGGAGTCCGTTTTTGGTCAATAGATGTCTGACTGGTTGTAACTTAGAGGGAAGAGACAAAGGGAGCAACTCCCTCTGCCACCATGCTGACATCACACTTAGAAACTGTTTTCTTTACAAATTAATATATGCTTGTTTCAGAGGTAATGAAGGATAAACTCTGTGTGACAACATCATCCAAGTTCATTGTGGTGCCTCTGGTTATAATACATTTACTCTATCAACCTTTTTCAATTATTAAAACATTTGATATATATCCTTCTGTAATGGTACTTACGAAATCCTATATCTTTGTTATTTTTTACTCATTTGTAGTAGGTCTACTTCTTCAAGTTCCTTTATCTCTCTTTTTTGTGATAGAGTTCCATATCTATTTTGGAATCTATTTGACATCTATCATATTTTAATATCATGTCTTTCATCAGTTCTTAGAATTACTAGAGACTGTTCAAATATTTCTTTTTCTTAACACTTTCTAACAGTTTTAATACACAAATAAATGCTTGGAAAGACAAAAAAATTCTCATAAATAGTCATTTCTATCTATCATTTATCAATGTGAAAAATTTACTCAATGTTGAATTTTTAATGCTTAGAGTGGCATTAAATAAAAATTACACATGAGTGTTCTGGCTCAACACGGCAACAGGGAAGAACAAGAACTCCTCCCATGGCCAAACCAAAACTACAGCTACATACAGAACAATTACCTCTGAAAAGAAAATTGCATGAGCAACTCCTACACTTCAAGCAAATGAGAAAACCCCACGTGGAATTGGATAGGAGAGGTTGACAATCTTGCTGTCAACCACACCCACAGTGTGGCCACCCACAATTGGGAGAGAACTCAGAACCCTGCACTTCTCTCTGAGGATTGAAGTATTTGGACCGCATATCTGTTACCCCAACTTCTCAGACATGCACCTGAGAGATGAGCCCCCAAAACATCTAGCTTTGCTAGACAATGAGGCTTCTTTCTAAGAGACCCACAAGGCTATAGTGAACTGAGAAACGGTTCTTAAAGATCTTGCATTTGCAGAAGTGCCCACTCCAGGGCCTAGTTCAAAACCGTTCACTGAAAAGCCCCCAGACTTTCTGTGAAAGAAGATTGTTTACTTATTTTAAAACATAAGCAAGATGTGCAGGTATCTAATTTAACACACATCAGGGACTTTTGAAATACTGTCTGGGGATAGAGGTTGGGGGATGCCATTTTAGCATCTCCATCTACTTCCCTTCAGCTCACAAGTATCTCCCAGAAAGGTTGTTGTGCATTCGTTTGGCACCCCAATCATTGTTACTGCTGCCCAGAGGACAGTTCTAGGTCACCTGGCTCTGTTAGCCAGCTAGGCTTAAGGTTGCAGTTCCCATAAGAATAAAGCAACAGAGAAAAAGTCCTTAACCAGCATAAAAAAGAGTTCTTACCTCCAGGGCACAACAAGAGACAACAGACAGGGGCTCAATATTTCTCTGAAAGAGGCTTATTTGCTCATTTTATAGCTGTGGCCTGAGTGGCACACTTCTAGTTAAAGACACATCTAAGGACCAACAGTAATCCTCCCCAGAGACCTTGGCTGGCAGGTGTTTTTTTCACCCTCTCCCACTGCTATGCTCCAGAGTGTCAGTGTCTCCCAGAGAGAAGACTTTGGACTATGTGGTGTCCCATTTTTACATCTGCTGCCCTGGTCTTTGTGGCTTTAGTTGAAGGGATGCTCTTTGATCACCTGCCTCTGGTGTCCAGTGGGGCTTGCATTTCTGGGTCCTATGGGACTTTAACAATCAGAGATACAGTTCTTGGCCGGCTACAGTCCCAATGACACAGCACAAACAGCAGACTAAAACACACCCCCAGTCTATCTGTGAATGTCTATTTGCTGGTCCTGGAGCTTCAACCTGAGAATAATGCTTGCAGTTTGACATGCCTCTGGAGACACAGTGAAGTGACATTGATGGACATCATCTCTGTGTTCTCCCCATATCTTGCTCCAGGTCACAAGCATTTCCTGAAAAAGAACTTGCACATACATTTGGATTCCTGGATTTTTTTCAGCTGATGTCAGGGGACACTTCTAGATTACCTGGTGTGGTGGCCAGCAGGACTTACGCTCATGGTCCCACAAGACTGTATATATCTTCATAGTTTTAAATCTGCTGCCTGAGGATCTAGCTTCCAATCACCCTAAATCTAAGAGGTGACAGAGATAACTCCCCCTGATACACTGACGGCTTGGCACACCCTCAAGTACTGGAAGCCAATAAAAAGTGTAGGCTGCTTGCAGAATCACAGTGGTTTGCGAGACAACCAACCTAGGGCAAGGTTGTATGTTAAGGTTCATATCCAACTCAAGGCCACTCCCTCAAGATTGAGAGTCTTGGTTTTCTAATTTAATGCATAGAAACCAACACAAAGAGACAATGACAATAAAAAAAAAATAACATGTTCCAAACAAAAGGACAAAATAAAAACTCAGAAAAGATCCTGATGAAATGAAAGTAGGTGATTTACTTGATAAAGAGTTCAAAATAACAGGGTGAAAGCAGTTCAACAAGTTCAGGATAAGAATGGGTGGAAAAAGTAAGACTCTTGCTGAGACAAAAAATATAAGAAACTACCCAAGGAGTCACAGAACTGAAGAATACAATAAATGAACTGGAAAATAGACTGGACAGGTTCAACAGTAGACTAAGTGACGCAGAAGAAGGGACCAGTGAACTTGAAGACAAGGCAATGAAACTCACCCAATCAGAGCAGTAAAAAGAAAAACAAGTTATAAAAAAAAGAAAATAACTTGAAAGATTTACTGGACAACATAAAGAGAACCAACATTTGCATTATAGGGATAAGAGAAGGAGAAGAAGAGTGAAAGGGACAGAAAACTGATTTATAGATAATGACTGAAAACTTTCCAAAGCTGGGGAAGGAAACAGATATCTAGATCCAGGAAGCCCAGAGTGTTCCAAATAAGATGAAAATGTGGAAGTCACGCCAAGACACAGTATAATTAAGTGTCAAATGTTAAAGTTGAAAGTTAAAGAATCTTAAAAGCAGCAGAGATGAGCAACTTATTACATAAAAAGGAACCCCCAAAAAACCGTCAGCATATTTTTCAGCTTAAACTTCAGAAGTCAGAAGTGAGTGACACAATATATTCAAAATGCTTAAAGAAAAAAGCTCCCAACTAAGAATAACCTGTCCAGCAAATTTAATCAGAATTGAAGGAGAGATAGCATTTTCAAGATCAGTAAGAGCCAAAGGAGTTTATCACCTCTACACTGACCTTACAAGAAATATTATGAGAACATCTTTAATCTGAAAAAAGGAGACTAATCAATAATACTAAAATATATGTTAGTATAAATCTCACTGATAAAGTTAAATGTGTAGTACAATTCAGAATAATCAAATGTTGTAAAGGTGGGGGTTAATCATTTATAGAGCTAGTATTAAGGTTAAAAGAAAGATGGACTGAAACCAAATATAACTACAATAATTTGTTAGGGATGCACAAGATCAAAAGATGTAAATTGGTATTAAAAACATAAAATGGGGCAGTAGAAATGTAGAACTTTAGAATGCATTCAAACTTCAGTTGTTATCAACTTAAAAGAGACAGTTACAAATTAAGTTATTTTATGTAAGTCTTCTGATAATCATCAAGAAAAAACCTATAGTAAATATAAAAGAGATAAAGAATGAATCTAAGCATACCACTACAGAAAATTATCAAATCACAAAGTGAAAGAGAAAAAGAAAGGACAGAGAAAAGGGAAAAAGGAACTACAAAAAAAAAGAGGAAAAACATCAACAAAATGGCATAAGGACACACCTATCAAAAATTACTTTAAGAAATTGGACGAACTTACTTAATTTAAGTAAATGGATGAAATTCTCTAATCAAAAGACATACAATAGATAAATACAAGACCTATTTACATTCAGTCTACAAGATAGTAATTTCAGATGTAAGGAGAAACACAGACTAAAAGTGAAGGGATGAAAAAGATACTCCATAAAATTGGAAAACAAAAGGAAGCTGGGACATGTAAACTTATATCAGACAAAATAGACTTTAAACAAACACTGTAATAAGAGACAAAGGACAGTAAATAATGATAAAAGAGTCAATTCAACAAGAGGATATATCATTTTTAAATATTTATGCACCCAACATAGGAACACTTGGATGTATAGGACAAATATTACCAAACCTAACCGGAAAAATAGACAGCAATACAATAAAGTAGGGGACTTTAATACCCCACTTCACCAATAGATAGATCATCCAGACAGAAAATAAATAAGGAAACATGGACCTTAAATGACCTTATATGTGATGAACTTAGACAATCAGAGACCATTTCATTCAAAAACAACAGAGTACACATTTCTCCCAAATTCACATGGAATATTCTCCAGGATAGATCATATGTTACACCACAAAACAAGACAATAATTTTAAGAAGATGAAATCATATCAATAATTTTTTCTGACCACAATGGTGTAAAACTAGAATTCAATTACAAGCAGAAAACTGGAAAATTTACAAATATGTGAAGATTAAATAACTCGCTTGAAAAACCAATGGGTAAAAGAAGAAACGAAAAACCAAATGAAAAAAATTCCTTGAGACAAATAAAAATGGAAAAACAATATGCCAAAACTGATGAAATGCAGCAAAAGCAGCTCTAGGAGGAGAGTTCACAGCATTAAACTCCTACATCAAGAAACAAAAACAATCTCAAATAATAGAAATAGAATAACTAGAAAAAGAAGAACAAATGAAGTTCATAATTAGAAAAATAAAGGAAATAACAAAGATTAAAGTGAAAATAAATGAAATGAAGACTAAAAATACAATATAAAAGATCAATGAAACTAAGAGCTGTTTTCTGGAAAATATAAACAAACTTTTTAAAATCTTTACCTTGACTCAGCAAGAAAAAAAGACAGAGGACTCAAATAAATAAAATCAGAACTGAAAAAGGAGTCATTACAGTTGACACCACAGAGATACAGAAGATCATAAGAGACTACTATGAACAATTATATGCCAACCGTTTGGACAACCTAAAAGAAATGGATAAATTCCTGGAAACATACAACCTACGAAGACTAAATCTTAAAGAAATAGACAGTCAGAAGAGATGGTTTACTTGTAAGGAGATTAAATCAGTAATCAAAACCCTCTCAACAAAGAAAAAAAGGATTAGATGGCTTCACTGATGATTTCTGCCAGACTTTCAAAGAATTGTTAACAGCAATCCTTCTTGAACTCTTTCACAAAATAGAAGAATGACTTCCAAACTAATTTTGCAAGACTGGCGTTAACCTGATACCGAAAACAGACAAGAATGCCACAAAAAAAGAAAATCATAAACCAGTATCCCTGATAAAAACAGATGCAAAAACCCTCAACAAAATATTAGTGAACCCAATTCAACAATACATTAAAAGGATCCTACACCATGATCAAGTGGGATTTATTCTAGAGACACAAGAATGCTTCAACACCTGCAAATCTATCAGGATGATACACCTCATTAATACAATAAAATTTAAAAATCATATGATCATCTTAATAGATGCAGAAAAAGCATATGACAAATTCAACGGCCATTTATGATAAAAACTCTCAACAACGTAGGTATACATGGAACGTATCTCAACATAATAAGGTCCATATATGCCAATCTAATATATAGCATCATACTTAATGGTGAAAACATAAAAGCTTTTTCTATAAGATAGGCAAGGATGCCCACTCTCATCACTTTTATTTAACATAGTTTTGGATCCTAGCTAGAGCAATTAGAAAAGAAACAGAAGTAAAAGTCATCCAAGTCAGAAAGGAAGAAGTAAAATTGTCATTATTGGCAGATGACATGATATTACATACAGAAAACCCTAAAGACACGTCCAAAAATATTATGAAAACTAATCAAAGAAGTCAGTAAGATCAGAGGATACAAAGCAATATACAAATTTTGTTGTGTTTCAATACATTAATAATCAACTATTAGAATGAAAAGTTAATAAAATAATTCTTTTAACAATTCACCAAAAAGAATAAAATACACAGGAATAAATTTAACCAATGAAATAAAAGACCAGTACTTTGAAAACTATGTGACACTAGTGAAAGAAATGGAAGAATACGCAATTAAATGGAAAGGTATTCTGTGCTCATTATTGGAAGAATTAGTATTATTAAAATGTCCATGTTACCAAAGCAATATACAGACTCAATGCAATCTTTATCAAAATTCCAATGGCATTTTTCACAGAAAGAGAACAAATAATTCTAAAATTTGTACAGAACCAGAAAAGAACCCTAATAGCCAGAGCAACCTTGAGAAAGAACAAAAAGGCTGGAGGCTTTATGATGTCAAACTATATTACAAAGCTGTGGTAATCAAAACAGTATTAAATTGGCATAGAAACAGACACATAGATTATATATGGTCAACCAATTTACGACAAAGGAGCCAGAAAATACAGTGGAGAAAGGACAGCCTATTCAGTAAATTCTGCTGGGAAAACTGAAGAGCCAAATGAAAAAGAATCAAACTGGAGCACTGTCTAAAATTGTAGACAAAAACTAACTAGAAATAGATTAAAAACTTGAATGTAAGACCTGAAACCATAAAATTTCTAGAAATAAACATAGACCATAAACTGGTTAACATCAGTCTTGGTGATGATCTTTTGGATTTGCACTAAAAGCAAAAGCAAACTACCAAAGAGGAGAAAATGTTTGCTATTCATTATATAAGTGGTTAATATCCAAAATACATAAAGAACTCATAACTCAATAGCAAGAAAATAATCTGATTAAAAAATGGGCAATGGAAAAAAGGGAACCATTGTGCACTTTTGGAAAAGAAACAGAGTTTCCCTTTATCTCCTTTGATTTCTCAAGTGTTTAATATTGTCACATATCTCTGATTTATTCCTCTTAAAAGATTTTGGGTTGGAAATGAGAATGTGATTAATATTGTTATAGCTCTAGAGGGTTTCATGCTCAGCCATTTAAAAATTCAAAATTTTAGGAAATTTTGAAGACAAAGACTAAGGAGATTTTCTGAAGTGTTTTTCATAAAGGAAGAATATAAAATCAGGGAAAATAATTTTGTGCTATATATTGTAGCTTTAATTGTTTCCCCAAAAAGTATATTAAAGTCTCATCATCGATATATGTGAATGATATCTTATTTGCAAGTTGAGTCTTTCCTGATATAATCAAGTTAAGATGGGGTCAGTAGGGTGTGTTCTAATCCAATATGACTGGTATCCTTATAAAAACAAAAGGGAAGTTTGGACACAGACACACATAGGGAGAACAGCATGTGAAGACAGATGTGGAGATTAGAATAATGCATCTACAAGCCAAGGAATGCCAAGGATTGCTGGCCATCACCAGTAGTGAAAAGAAAAGTAGGGAACAGATTCTTCTTCAGTGCACTCAGAAGGAACCAACAATGCTGACACCTTGATTTCAGACCTTTAGCCTCCAGAACTGAGAAAATATATTTTGGTTGTGACAGCCTTCGGAACTAATACACTATGTAATCTTTGAAAAATATATTATTTGACTCATTGTAACTGTAATTAAATATTACAATATTTATAAAGCAGTAATGCTTGGAACATTTTATTTCGTGAGCTGAATGAAAGCATCTGATAGATAATTCTATAAACCCATGAAAAGTTCTTACCAAGCTTAAAAGGAGAGATGATGATATTTTTTTATTCTAAAATTAAAAGAGATGTTGAGGAACAATGGAAATATATGTTACAGATAATATTTTAGTTCTACTGAAAAACTAAAGCATTTTGTTTGGAAATCAAAATCATTTGTTTTTATTTAAAATATTAAATGCTATATCATTTTAAGACAATAATTGCAAGACATTTCTTTAGTTGAACTTACACTGAAGCTTTAAATTATTGTTAGATATGGGCTTTAATTTTTATTTTTATGTACTTATTTTTTATGAGGAAGATTTGCTCTGAGCTAACATCTGTGCCAATCTTCCTCTGTTTTGTATGTGGGTTGCTGCCACAGCATGGCTGACGAGTGGTGTAGGTCTGTGCCTAAGATCCAAACCCATGAACTGGGCCTGCAGAAGTGGAATGTACCAAATTTAACCACTAGACCACAAGGTAGGCCCCTTAATTTCTTTAATTTTAAAGTAGTATTTACTCATTTAAGTCAAATTGGAATTAAGGAAAAGCCAACATTGGCGTGTAGTGGTGAGGTGCTGTAATGGGCAATGAGGGTTTAATTGTACTAGCCCTTCATGAGGAGTGTGCCTAGTATTTATCAAGATAGCTGCCACGAGGGGCAGGAAATGCAGCATTTATACAGTACCATTAGATAAGGTTTACCCAAGGGTAAGAACTCTCTGGGCTGACTTGTATATAAGTCAAGTGAACACCTGGACTTGGAGAAGGCTCCAGGGTGAAACTGAAAGATCCTATTGCAGATATGAAGTGAACTACCCTTAGTGCAAGCTCAGTTTCAGCTTGCACAGAACTAACTAATGTATCTGCTGCTGAAATCAGAGGTAGTCTGAGAGAAGGTGACATGGGAAACCAGAGATGTCCGGTACAATCATGAATGAATATTTGAGTGCATATACCCTGTCCTATTGGAGCTTATATTTCATTGAGGCAGAAACAATAAAAAGAATAAGCGTTCAAAGTATCATATAATTACAACAAGCACTTCAGACTAAGAAGAAAAAGAGCCAGTTTTTCTGAGGGAGAATAGAGGGTTGACATGAAAAGTAATTTTTGTGGAGTTTCAAAGATGAGTTTTCTGAGGAAATAACTTCAAGTCCTTACAGACTTTAAGGGGTTATTTTTCTAAATCATATTTGGCTAAATTTTTCACTGATTATCCTGAGGTTCACTGATGATAAGTCAATAGGTTGCTTTAGCTTAGAGAAATCTTTTAACTCATTTTAAAGTGGAATTAATGGATTGACTGTAGGGTCTTCCTAGGCTGAGATTAACAGAGTCCATGACTGATGGACTGCTCAGACAGGAAGTCCCAAGCTTTTGAATAAGACTCATTTTTCAGTTTCTCAGTGGAGAGTACTATAGAGCTATGGCCCATTCACCTACTTTCCCTCCTGCTAAAGATCTGAACAAACTACAGTTTGGAAAAGCAGGAGTCTCTAAATAAGATACATACAGGAGACTGCATAAACTGGAATAAAATCACGGTAAATTAACTAACCTCACCAAAAAATGACAAATTATTTCCTTTGGATGCAGCAATACAGGTTATCGTATTTAACTCTATAGTGCGCTCTCACTCTTCTCAATTTTATTGAACTATACTTTACACATAATAAATTCACTCAATGTCTACATAGTAAAGAATTTTCTCATGAAAGCATAGGCAAATTTATTTTCTGCTCTGGGTATGGGGAATTATGGTGGTCTAGAATCGGTGGTTTTGGTTCCTCATATCACTCTACTACCAGATTTGCTATGTTTATCCAACAGATATCAAATATGTGTCTTATTTTTTAACCTTCCAAAGCTGAGTGATTGAAAGTAAAAAAAAAAAAAATTCTTGCTTCCGAGACCTCTTAGTTACTGTCAGAGTTTAATGACTTCATAATCAAGTATTCACAATTTATCACAACTGTACTGGGGTTTGACAGAAGGAAATCAGGACTAACACTTCTGAATTTTGGTACAGGAATAAGTCAAGATGTCATCAATCATCTTGCAGATCTTTGGGGAACTCTCCAAACACAAAGTTAATTGGTTTGAACAATAATAAAAAAGCATGTCTAGCTAATTGGAGAGATTAATGGAGGAAGAGAATGTGAGATATATATGGTTTTCCCATAAGTACTTTACAAAAGGAAATAATTGACAAGAAATTTTTCAAGGACCAAAGAGGTGGCAGAAACTATACTACATCCTGGAGATGTAACAGATATAACAGTGAAATATATGTATAGGGGGCTACCTTCATGGAGATTATAGTCCAGTGCAGATTTGAAAATAAGCAGGCAGGATACAGATATGCAAAAAACTGGAGATTATAGCCATCATATTGCTACAATTGATGTTGTTTCCTGACTGGGTAGAAGAAAGTAGATAGATAATTACTGTTGGAAGATGGTAATTTCATTATGGTTGAGGATTGTGCTTTTATCAATTGTATGGAAGAAAAGGAGAGGAAATGATGGTGATGGCCTTACTTTGAGCATGTATCCAGGTCATCTTTAGTATTTCTTCCAGTCTGTTTCTCAACAATAGTTATGAGAGAAAACTTCAGAGAGAAATAGCATCAAAAGGCATGGAGATTCAAAATAACGCCAAAAGAATCCTACTAAATGAAGAAAACTGTTGACATATGGACTGAAATGAAACATATTAATTCATACAATGTATTGTCTTAACTTAGATCAAATATATGCTCATATTATTTCTGATCACTACAATGTTCTTCTCTTTAGCATTTTCTTCAGGGCAACATTGACATCTTTATTCCTCATACAGTAGATCAGGGGGTTCAGCATGGGCACAACAATAGTATAAAACACAGAGGACACTTTCCCTTGATTCATGAAGGTGACTGATGATGGCTTCAGGTACGTGAAAGCAGCAGATCCAAAAAAGAGCAAAACTGCCAACATATGGGAGCTGCAGGTGCTGAAGGCTTTGGACCTGCCCTCAGTGGAGTGAATGCGGAGGATGCTGGCAGTGATGAAGCTGTAGGAGCTAAGGATAGTCAGGCTTGGGACAAAGATGTTAAGTGTACCAACACATAGAATCAGTAATTTGTTGACATAAGTACTAGAGCAGGAGAGATTTAGGAGGGGAAGAAGATCACAGAAATAATGGCTGATCACATCAATATTGCAGAAATGAATTCTAAACATGTAGCCTGCATGAGCAAATGCACAAACCAGGCCTATAATATACACTCCTAAAATCAGGGAAAAACATGCCTGATGAGACATGATGACACTGTAAAGCAAGGGGCTGCAGACAGCAACATAGCGGTCATATGCCATTGCAGCTAACATATAACACTCTGAAACACCAAAAATGAGGAAGAAATAGAGCTGAGTCATGCATTCAGGGTAGGAGATAATGTTCTTCTCTGTCACAAAGCTCACCAGCATTTTGGGGGTGATGACAGAGGACTGGCAGAAATCTATGAAGGACAAGTTGCTGAGAAAATAGTACATGGGGGTGTGCAGGTGAGAACTGAGCCCTATCAGTGCGATCATGCCCAGGTTCCCCACCACTGTGACCACATAGATTCCTAGGAAGAGGAGGAAGAGGGGCAGCTGGAGTTCTGGCTGTTCTGTTAGCCCAGCGAGGATGAACTCAGTCACTGCGGAATGATTTCCTGCTGCCATTTTCCTCTAGAGAGTTCCTGAAGGAGAGAGAGAAAGGTACAGTTTTTGGAGACATTTCCTTGTTATTCTCCATTTAATAAATTGTACCTCATATAGAAAATTAGTGCTTTAAATATTCCCTTGGTATCTGTTAATAATTTTAACTCTGGATCAATTTACTGAAGTAATATTTATCTTAATTAAATACTTTTACACTTTAATATCAATATAATAAAGTACGTCACATAAAATTATGTTAGCCATAATGATAAGTCTTTGAAGATCACTCCCAATGTTGAACATTTCAATTATTTTCAAGCCAATTTTGTCTAAAGTGAGATTTGCCTACTTAAAAACATAGAGGAGCCATTGAAAATGAGAGAAGCTGGCTGAGAGTTGATGTGAAGAGAATAAATCCTGTGATAGTGCAGTATCTTCATTATCCAACAGCTTATTTCTGATAGGGATGAAAAGCACATTATTGCTAGGCTTTTGGAATTTTTAATTAAAATAAAAATTTTGGGGTTTCTATATAAAATCTTCAGATTTTTAATATTATTTTTGACATGAAACAGGACAAACAACATTCATTGTGCAGATGTGCCAGCTGAACTGACTCACTATTATTCGATTAGTCACCCCTGGACCAAATATTCTGCTTTCACTTGAGGGAAGAACTATGAGTAGTGGCTAAGTGAGTAGGTCTTAAAGTCCAAGTGCCTGCGTTCATATGCTGACCCATCATCTACTAGTTGATAAACTTGGATGAGTAAAATAACCTCACTATCTAATTAGCAGGGATTAGCACTCTGAAAATAATAATAACAATAATTGCTGCTGTTTTGTTATTTATATCATGCTATCAATTGAAAATTAAAGGATAATTCCATATTTCAAAATACAGAAACAGCAACTGTAATGTTTAAACTTTCCCTTTCATCTCTTTTATCTTTCATTAATTATGACAGTATGAAAAATAGTCACAAAAGTATGGGATATAGAATCATAAATGTATTCTTATATTCTGTAAATCATATACAGTTTTTTATCATTATCTACATAAAAGTGATGTTACAAATGAATTCCATTTCAATAAAGTTGAAACAGAATAATTAGAAAATTAAATTTTTCTACTTCACAGCTGAACAAAAATGAACTTGAAATGAAAGTTAAATCTCAGCCCAAAGGCTAAACTATTAAGCTTCTGGAGAAAACACTAAAGAAAATCTTCAACACATTGGAGTAGTCTAATATTTCTTATGACACACACACTAAATATGCAATATTTATAAATTCAGTTTTATCCAAATGAAATCTGCTCTTTAAAAGGTGCCTGTACAAAATTAAAAACAAGCCACAGAGAATACATCAAAGTATAGATATGTATCCAAAATATATAAATAATATCAACAAGACAAGGCTATGAAGACAGTCATGCAAAGTAAAAAATAAGAAAACTGTTCAAACAAATATATCACAGATGGACATAATTGGATACTTAATAAGAACATGAAAAGATATGGAAATAATTGTTTATAAGGGAAATGAAAACTAGACTAAAACCATAATGACAAACCACTACATATGTATATTGAAATGGCAAGAAAAAGAAAGAATGAAAAAGAAAGAAACAAAAACTTACAATACCAATGTTTTGAGAGGATATGGAACACTTGAAGTTCTCATACACAACCAGTGAGGAGAATTGTAGACTTGTCTAACCATTTTGGAAAACTGGAAATTTGTTAGAAAGTCAACCATGTGCTTCCAACATAACCTAACAGTTTTACTCCACAGTATTTACCCAAAAGAAATGAAGACATATGTCTACACAATGACTTGAACAAAAATGTAATGTAAGCTTTGTTACTAACAATGAAAAACTGAAAACAACCCAAATATTCAACCAATGAATAGATAAATGAATTGTGGCATATGCATAGAGTGGAACACTACTTACCAATAAAAAGTAATAATTCACAGATGCATACAACAATACGGATTATCTTGAAAACATCATGTTGAGTAAAAGGAGCCAGACATAAAAGAGTACACACTGTACAATTCCATTTATAAAATTCTAAAAAGCAGAACTAATCTATAGTGACCGAAATGATGTCAGTGGCTGACTGCAATGGGACATGGGAGAAAGACTGGGAAAGCAGATGAGAGAAACTTTTAGGATGATGAAAATGTGTCATATCATTATGAAGGTGTTGGTTTCACCAGCACATAGTGTATGCATTTGTCAAAACTTATGTAGGTGGATTTTATTCTTAGAATGAGTACATTCATTCTTGATATAATCTTGAAAAAAGTATATCTTTTTATAATCTCAATAAAATATTAATACAACAAAATATATAAAAGTAAAATAATAATATAAAAATAGAAAACCTAATAAAGAATTAACAAGGATAAAGAAGATCTGAACATGATTCATAAATTGGAATATATGTATATAATCTCACGGCATACAGTAACTAAAGAAACCATATTCTTTTAAGGGCACATAGAACCATTGAAGAATTGTTTATATGCCAGTTCATAACACAAGTTGCAATATCTTCCAAGATATTTTCACTGTCTTCACATCTAAGAAAATAATCATACCAATCTTGCAGGTTTTCTCCTAAAATATAGAAAAAGAGGCAACATTCTATAGTAATAATAAAATAAAATAAAATAACCTCTTAGAAAACTCAGACTAGATAGCAAGTTCTTAAAGCTATTTGAAAAGCACGTATAGCAAACAACAAACTTGATAGTGAAACATGGAAACATGTTTGCATAAAAGTTAACTTAGACATTTAGAGGTATTCAACAGTGAAATTATCTAGAACTGTTGTTTTCCTTGTGTTCAGCTTTCCAGTAACAGAATGAATTTATTCAATAACTATCAATTTTCAGATGTTTGCCTTGCCTTTCATTTCTCCCTAATTGAAACTTCAAGGCATTCATCCATTTTGAAAATTATCAGATGGTTTTAATACTCTTCTCTTTCACCTTTTTATATATTTATAAGCTATGCAGTCCTTTCTATTTCTTTATTCCTTAAGTCAGCAATTTGTGATTCTTCTCTTTCTTTTTGATCCCTCATGATAGATGTTTTTAAATTTTATTCTTCAATTTAATAATATATTTTGGCTACATCGATTTTACGAAATTGTGTTCATTTTCTATGTAACTTATTTCTAATAACTTAATTATTATATTCTATTTATATATATATATTTGTTTGGTTTCCTCTTTTTCCTTAAATTCTTGAAATGGAAGATTAAATCATTGATCTTCAATCATCCTTATTTTCTAATATACACATTTAAGGAGTAAATTTCCATCCAGTTATTACTTTAGCTGCATCTGACAAGTTTTACTATGTTAAATGGCATTATTTTTCATTTAAATGTTTTATGATAATTTTTTAAATTATTTTATCCCATGGAATATTTATAAATGTTTTACTATTTTCCCAGAAAATTAGGATGTTTAAAAGTATCTCTTTTTTGAAATGTCTGTTTTTATTTCATTGCAATCAATAAATATACCATGAATTTAATTTTTTGAAATTTTTTGAAGTTTTGTTTATCATACATTTTGTAAATTTTTATAAATATTCCAAATGCACTTGAATAAATATGTTATATATCCTTGCAGAGTTGTGTGGTTTATGCATTTCTTGTTTTTTATTGATGTATAATTGATATATAATATTATATTAGTTTCAGATGTATGCATACTGGTCCAATACGTGTACATATTGTGAATTGATCACCAGAATTAGTCTAGTTAACATCCATCACCATACATAATTACAAAATTGTTTTCCTTGTGATGAGAACTTTTAAGGTTTATTCTCTCACCAACATTCAAATATACAAAACATTGTTATTAACTATAGCCCCAATATTGTACATTACAACCCCATGACTTACTTATTTTGTGCTTGGAAGTTTTTATCGTTCGACTATCTTCACCTATTTGACCCACCTCCTACTCCTTCTCTGGCAAACACCAATCTCCTCTCTGTACCTATGAGTTCATTTTTTTTTTTTTTTGCTAGATTCCACAAATAAATGAGATCAAAAAGTATTTGCCTTCCTCCGTCTGACATGTCAGTTAGCATAATGCCCTCATGGAAATCTATATTTTAGTAAGTTCAGTCCATTAATTATGTTGTTCATCTTTTATACACATAGAGATTTTTTTGACCTGCCATTTTAATAGCTATTGAGAGATGCATATATATTAAAGTCTCCCACAAATTTTGGATTTGTCAATTTCATCTTGATTTCATAAATACTTTTGTTTTAAAAAATTTGGGTCTATGCTTTGGGTCACATAGAGATTTAGGATTCTGAGACCTTTCTGGTATGGATATTAGACTTGAACTCTTATCATTATGGAGTGTTTCCCTGATATCTGGTACAGCACAATGCTTACAGTTTCTATACATGATTTTAGTAGAACAAAATGTTAATTTTTTGCTTAGTGCTTTGATGGCATGTCACTTTCAGTCCTCCTCCTTTTAATCTTTCTATATGCTTTTACTAAAATGTGTTTTTTAGAAGAAACAAAAAGTACAAATACAAGTTTTAAAATAATCATATTACTTAAAATAGCAATCATTAAGCATAAAATATCTGAAAAATAAATCTAACAAATATGTACAATGTCTATATAATAAAATTATATAATATATATTATATAACATTTGTTCAAAAAATCTTCATAATAGGAGAGATAATGCGACATTCATGGATTAGAAGATTCAATGTTATAAAAATGTTAAATCTTCCAGGTTCATCTATAGGTTCAATCTAATCCAAATTTAAATTTCAGTAATTTTTTTGTGGATTGCTGTGAATTTCAATGTGAAATTCATGGGGCCAAAAATAACTATGGCAATCTTGAAGAAGAACAAAGTTTTACAAATTATATTACTATTTGTAATAATATTACTATATTATCATTATTAGAAATATCAACTTTGACATTGCTTCCACTTTTTTATTATATTTCATGTGGAGTTACCAGTAGCAACACCTCTCGCCTTATCCAATACTTGATAGTATACTGTATTTTAGTTCTTTTCTTTGTTGCTTCAAAATATTGTAACTTCAAAAATATTCTCAAAATTTTATTCATCATTTTTCAATATACGGGTGTCCACGCTCTTCATCCTGTGACCACACTTTGTACAGAAATGCCTTCAAGCACTTGTAATCTTTGCACCCTGTCATCTTAAAACCATTGCCTTTGGAAACCTCTGTCACTGGAAAGCCAGTTTTGCTATATCCTCAACTTCTTGCCTCCATCTTGTCTTAATAGAAAGCAGATCTATCTTTAAGGAAGCTGAAACGATCTAAGTGGACAGTTAATGTTTTCTAAGGCCCACGAATAATTGGATTTATAGACGGAGTTAATATTTTGTCCACTATCTGTGGAGATTTTCAAAACACTACTCTAATGAAATAAAGGTCTTCCACTGATATGAACTCAGATAATTATATTACCTTTTTTCACTTCTATTATTTTTACCACCTGTTTACCTCCAATCTTTTCTGAGAATGAAGTCCTGTATCTAAATCATAGCTCTTGCTCACAACTCACCACTCCCTGTGCCAGGTTTGCTGAACCCTAGATTCCTTTTGTCATGGTTCTTTCTTCTCTACAGCCATGTTCCTTGGTTCCTATGCTATGCCTGATGCCTGGGGCATTCACTAATAGCTCAAGAGTCTTTGTTTCCAAGTCAATCTACATGTCTCCCTAGACTTTCAACATTTGATAATTTTAATATTTGCATAAAAAAACATAATCTACTTTCCCTTTTCCTGCTATAAGCCTTTTTCACTCAGGAACTATTCAAACTTGGAAGGTATGCCTCATTTCAGATCTCAACTATTCTCTGGTTTTTCTTCCCTCCAAATGAGCCCTGGTAATATCATCTAAACTCAGATAAACAATACCTTAAGACAACATTTAAAAGTACTGATGGGATCATTTGGCTGTATTTGGTGGTCTCTTAGAATTTATGAAAAATATCTACTCAGCTAGAATACCTATCCTGGAAAGTATAATCCTCAAAAGCTTACAAATTGGAATCTGGAAATTCATGGTATGTATTTTAATGTGCTAGGCTTCATGCTTTGTACTCATTTCTCTTTGTATCTGTGTCCCTTTAAAATCCACATGTAGTGCCTACTTTGACAACACATATATTAAAATCCACATATAGGATCAGTAAATGCATTGCTTTCTAGAGTCCAACCTGTATCAAGGCCAAAAAGATTTTATCCAGGCCAATATTTCAGTCGCTAACATAAACATGACATAGACACAGTTCTCTGTCATTTCATATAGGCAAGTGGTCCAGGCTTTCACAATACCTTGTGGGTAAGATAGAGCTCTGTGGGATGGTGGCTTTACAGTCAGATGTAGGAGAACATATTGGAACACAAAGAGCGTTTACTAATGCAGGAATTTCCCAGTACAATTGATCATCAGAGCCACCTACAGAGAGTACAGTATTTACAAAAATGACAAAAATGTAAACATGATTATAATGAAAAACAAGAGTTTCTGAATCTTCCTCCCTACACTCTTAGTCGTTTAATCGAGGGATATCTTAATCTCTGTGGAATAGCTCTAATAAAGAGTTTCTGTTTCTTTCTTCTGGGAATTACCTCCACAGCTCTAAATAATTCACATATCTTGGTATTTCCAGAATTATCAACTTTATATGTTATCTCAACTTTCTATTGTATTACATATGCAGTTACTTTAGTTAAATCATTGCAACTGGCTTCCTTTTCACTCTAATATTTGAAACTTTTATTTTTTAAGACTTCCTTTCTTATTTGCTCTATAACTTTAAAAATATTTTCAATTTTTTTTAATCATCAACTTTCCAAATTATCTCAACTCATCAGGATAAAATTTTATTACAGATTTCCTATCCTAACACCAGAATTAGTGAATCAGAATCTTCAAGGGTTTTAAAGATCTGACCTTCTGAAAATCAAACTAACTTAAAACAAATAAAACAAGTAACAAAACTACCAAAGTAGTTCTGATGATTATCTAGGTTTGGGGACTATCGGATTAAGAGATACAAAGTCAGTGTATTGGCATGCTTCACATGAAGAACTGGAGAAATTCTATTTTTTTTCTTTTTTTCTATTACCTTCTTTTCATTTCTTTTCTTCCTTTCTTACCTTACCTCTTTTCCATTTTTCTTCTCCTAGCTCCTTCCTTCTTTCTCTCAATCCTCTATTATTTATCAAAACTTAATGAGACAGTAACATACCAAACAATGACCTTTGGGCTAGAATATAAAAATCACAAAAACATAGTTACTGTCCTCATGAAATTCAAGACTTAATATCAAAGAGAGCTAATATTCACCATAGTGAAGTTAACATGAAAGTAAAGTTGAAGTGAAGTCAGAGAGGCATAAAAAATGAATACATTCCCTATTGGAATCAGAGCTAGGAAACTGAATGTCTTGAAATTTGCATTTATTTCAAAATGTTTTCTCATAAATTTGTATTTGTCTCAAAAAAGTTTGTATTTATCTCAAAATATCTTATTTGTTTGTTCTAACTAATCTCCATAGGATCCACCTATGAGGTTCTGAATAATATATTTGCTTATGAAACAACTTAATATCCCCTATTTACATAAAGATCAATTAAAGATAAAGGTTTTCTTATTATTACATATATTATCTAGATAATTAATAATTGAGTGTATATAGCAACAGCAATTAAGTAAACATAGCCACTGAAGTGGGGCTGTAAATCCTTTCATCAGAATATGAAATGAAATCACTGAACATCGAACATCAAAGACATTTTCTTCTGGTCTTTACCAAAAGGTAAAGACTTTATTTGAATTGTAAAGGGGATGGGAGGGAGTATAATAGGAAAATATCAGTTTGGACTCAAACTGTTTCTGTGAAATTTTCCTTTTCTCAGTTAAGCTTGGACTTTGAGATGCCAATCCCCCATGGTATACTGCACACTCTGTTTGAAACATAATCTCTCAAGTTACCATAACCTATACCACAAGGGATGACAACAACTGGACAAATGAATATGGTCACTGAAAATGGTTAAAGCAAACAAACTGAAATCTAGCAGGGCAAATATTATATGTTTTTAATTTTGTTTTAAAAGGTCAATTCTTTGCATACTGGATATAGCTTTTGGGTGTAATTCATGTAAAAAATATAAATACTCTTTTTTCTTTGCTGAGGAAGATTCACCATGAGCTAATATCTGTTGCCAATCTTCCTCTTTTTGTATGTGAGCCCCTGCCACAGCATGACCACTGACACATGAGTGGTGTAGGTCCACGCTTAGAAACCGATCCTGGACCACCAAAGTGAAGCACGCAGAACTTAACCACTAGGCAATTGGGGCTGGCCCTGAGGACTCAATTCTTTATTAATTCAGTAAAACCCATAAAGTAAGTGGCTGGTTAATAAAGCAGTTAGTTTCAGATTGCATTTATAGCAATACAGTATCTAGAGTATGGTTGGTTAAGATTGATAACATAGCTTCCCAACTAGAGTTCCATAAAACTGTCATATGGTGAATGGATCATAACAGTGCTGAGGTCTTGGTCTTCTTAGCTCTTGATGGAGAGGGGTTGAGCCCGTGGCATCCATAGCTCCTAGCTGATCACCACTGGCCACATGCAGCCTGATCCATTATCCCTGTTACATCACACAAATAATACCATTTTCTGTGTGAAGTTAGGAAGCTCTGTGTGGTACACTTAAATTACACTTGTAGTTTTGTGTTTAGTTACGGATAGTCATTTTAAGAAGAGACATTGGCAAGAAGGAGGACAAATAAAAACTATGGAGAAGTTGGAAAATGTTTGAACGCAATGGGATAGTTAGCAGATATTATCATACATCTGAAAGGAATCTAAAGGGAAACAGACTTATTTTATGTATGGTGTTTGAAAGATCTTAGAATATACCCTTTAGTAGAGATAAGGAAAATAATCTAACAATGGTTGAGTACTTAGAAATAGACTGATCTGCTTATTTCTAATCATTGAATGCACTCAACCATAAATCAGGTGAAGATGCACTTTCAGGAACAAGGAGAAAGGATTTTCTTATTACCTCTCACCACTCTCCAGGTTTAGTCCACGTTTGGTTCTTTTCAGTTTCAGAAACTTATCTTTCAAACTCAGATACTTTTCAGTTTCTAGAATATGTCACATTCTATCAGCTATTTGCAATTTTATTTGTTCATCTTTTTCACATAAAAAAAGTCTTACCAATTCCATTTACCTCTGTTAGCTGATAAATATTTTTTTTTTTCATTTCAAATCTCATTTAAAATTGATGTCATCATGGAAACATTCAAACATTCTCCAATTTCTTGTCATTGATTGGACTTTATTAGTACATGTTCAGAAAACTACCATTCTAAGCAGCACTTTTTCAGACTTAAGATACACTATAAGCCAGATAATAGACTATATAAGACTTATTCTTCTCTATATTCCAAGTAAATGGTACACATCTGGCACATTATAGGAAGTTAAAGACTTATTTATGAATAAATTAATATTTGAAGGAATGAATGAAAGTATCAAGGAATATTTGCTTAAATTGCCAAGGTGAGTACTTCCAGACTTAATATTCTCAAATCACAAGTGTGAAATGAGCACACTCACCTTTCTTCTTCCTGGAAACCTCAATGCCAAATTTTATTTGCAACTTGCTTTCTTTGACACAGAGGACAATAGGACTAATGTTGGTGTTGGGAGTCCTAGGTACCCAACATTCTGCTACCTTTAGTGTTGAGAGGGCAGGCACAGCCCTAGGTCTCTGAGCCACTTTTGAAGCTGGTCTCCATCACAGGTCAACTTCTTCAATTGTTGTGTTCAACTTCAATTTGTGTTTCTCCAGCTTCAATGTACATCATCACCTTTCATAGTCCACTGAGCAGTTCTGATTGCTGTGCTGTAAAGGTTTGTCCTTGCCTTAAATATGCCAGGCACCCAAGAACATGGAGACAAAACTCTCCAAGGATTTCCATTTCTCAGGAAACAAGCTCTTGGGAAAAGAAGAAATAACGGTTATTTCCCAGTTGTCTAACTTTTTTCTTCAATAGGGATTCTTTGCCAATCCTGAACTTCTCAATTAATGATAAAGATTTGTTTACAAGATCACTTGAGGATTTTTTTAAAATGTAAATTCTGATTCAGTACGTCTGAGTGGGTTTTGCGATTCTAAATTTCTTACAGTCTCCTACCCAGAGCTATTAGTTTATGATTCACAGTGTGAATTGCAAGTTTTAGAGGACCAGGGCGCATCTTGACAAGTTATCTCACTGTTAGTAGAGCTAGATATTGTTTTTGTTTACAAAATAGATACATATGTATAGATAGAGAGATAGATGATAGATATATGTTTTTATTTGTTTAACTAAAAAGAAACTCAGTTCACCCATTTCTCCTACCCCTCATTCCCCGTCTCTGGCATTCACCAATCTGTTTTCTGTATCTGTGAGCTTGGTTTTTGTTTTTACTTTTTAGATTTCACATATAATAGAGGTCATACATGTTTGTCTTTCTCTGTCTGACTTGTTTCACTTAGCATAATGCCATCAAGTTCTACTCATGTTGTTGCAAATGTCAAGATTTCATTCTTTTTATTGCTGAATAATTCTTCATTGTATATATATACTACAAATTTTTCATACATTCATTGGTCAATGGGCACTTAGGTTGCTTCCATATCTTGGCTATTATAAAAATGCTGCAATGAACATGGGGGTGCATATATCTTTTTGAGTTAGTGCTTTCGTTTTCTTTGGATAAATACTCAGAAGTGCAATTACTGGATCATATGGTAGTTAGATTTTTAATTTTATAAGAAGACTTCATACTGTTTTCCATAGTGGCTGCAACAATTTACCTTCCCACCAACAGTGTTCAAGTGTTCCTTTTTCTCCACATCCTCGCCAACACTTGTTATTTCTTGTCTTTTTGATGACTGTCATTCTAACAAGTGTGAGTTGACGTATCATTGTGGTTTTGATTTGCATTTGTCTGATGGTTAGTTAATTATCTTTTCATGTGCTTGTTGGCTGTATGTACGTCTTCTTTGGAAAAATGCTCAGATCTTGGGCCCATTTTTTTAAATTGCATTGTTTGTTTTTGTGTGGTTGATTTGCATGAATTCTTTATATATTTTGAATATTAATCACTTATCAAATATATGATTTGCAAATATTTTCTCCATTTAGTAGATTGTCTTCTCATTTTGATGATGATTTCCTTTGCTGTGCGCAAGCGCTTTAGTTTGACGTACTCCCCCACTTTTTTATTTTGCTTTTGTTGCTTTTAATTTTGTTGTCAGATTCAAAAAGAATCATCTCCAAGACCTATTTCAAGAACCTTATCAACCGTGTTTTCTTCTAGGAGTTTTATCATTTCAGGTCTTACATTTAAGTCTTAATTCATTTTGAATTAACTTTTGTGTATGGTGTAAGATAGTGGTCCAGTTTCATTCTGGCCTGATTCTAATATGACACCATGATATTGAACCTATTCATGAACTTTTTCTACTGTGTAGAATTTTCTTCAGGGCAAATTTGACATCCTTATTCCGCAGACTGTAGATCATGGGGTTCAGCATGGGTACAATGATTGAATAAAACACAGAGGACACTTTTCCTTGGTCCATGGAGCTTACAAATGATGGCTGAAGGTACCTGAAGGCTGCAGATCCAAAGAAAAGAGCAACAGCTGAGATGTGCGAACTGCATGTGCTAAAGTCTTTGGATCTGCCCTCAGTGGAGCGAATGTGGAGGATACTAGAGAGGATGAAGATATGGGAGGCAAGGATAGTTAAGGCAGGAGTCAGAATGTTAAATGCACTCAAGACTAGAACCAATAATTCATTGACATAGATGCTGGAACAAGACAGCTCCAAAAGTGGAAAGAGATCACAGAAATAATGGTTAACCACATTTGTCTTGTAGAAAAAGAGTCTCAACATAAAAACTGTGTGGATTGTAGATCCAATAATTCCCAAAACATAAACTCCCATTGTGAGCCAGAAGCAGATGTGATAAGACATGATGTTGTTGTAAAGCAAGGGGCTACAGATGGCAACGTAGCGGTCATATGCCATTACAGCCAACATGTGACACTCTGCAATAGCAAAAATGAGGAAGAAATAAAGCTGAGTCATGCATTGAGGGTAGGAAATGATGTTCTTCTCTGTCACAAAGTTCACTAGCATTTTGGGAGTAATGACAGTGGAATGGCAGAGATCAATGAAGGACAAGCTACTGAGGAAATAGTGCATGGGGATGTGCAGGTGAGAACTGAGTCCTGTCAGTATGATCATGCCCAGGTTCCCCAGTGCTGTGACCACATAGTGGTAGTTGGAGGTCAGCATGTTCCGTTAGCCCAGCGAGGATGAACTCTGCCACTATGGAATGATTTCCAGGGACCATTATCCTCTTAGCAAGTTCTAAGTTTTAAAAAAAGTAAATTAGTGTACTTTTGTGTGTGTGGGTGTATGTATTTGAATGTATGCACATGTGTATGTGTGTGTGAGGGGGAAAATAATTCTGTAGAGATCATTATTTTAACACTCAACAGGGGAGATTCATAACGCAGGGATCTCTTGTTTTTCTCCTGCTGCTCTGGAACAACCAATGACCAGAGAAGGGCTTAGAGACTTCAAGAAACTTAAAATTCAGATATTTCATAATTTTTTAAGATAAAACATGAATTTTTCATTTTTTAAGTCAGTCAGAGGCAACATTACTACCGTTATTTCTGAAGACTTTTCTCTTTTCTCCAATATTCTATATGTATATATTAATGTCATGCACGTAAAGTAGCATAATATTTTCATCTTGCTCTGAATAGACAATAGTAATGTCTGCTTTCTATAATTAATAAATGTAGGATTCATAAGTCTGTGAAGAGTAGTTATATTGGTCTGAGCTATTTTCCTCATTAGCATCCCAACTCAAAATATCAGGACTGAGCAACTGACGTATTTTTCCACCTGAGATTTGGCTGCTCTGCTTGTCCCAGCTCCTTTGACCCAGGCCTACTACCCTGGAAAGCAGGACCATAACTGCTGGCAGACATCATGCATATAACTCAGCAGCTTTTCCAATACCAAGGACCCATCCTCCCACATTCTAATTTGGATAATCTCAGAGGCTATAATATAATGGCCTATATTTAGTTCATTTTTTCTACCACTGTGACCAGGGGAGCAGTGGACTATGATTGATCTATGCAATTTGGACTTCATGTTTGAAGTGGTGAAGGTTAGAAAACTATTCATATTCCCAAAATATGAGAAAAGTTTGTGCCGACAGACACTAGGTATCATTTATGCTGGTCTTTTCTTATAAACGTGTATTTTGCATGTGGTCTCTATAGAATTTGAAGATGGTGACGTAGATTAGTAGAGCACATGCAAAATACAATTACAAATTTTAATTTAATTTATACTAGTTACCAGTATGCTGCATTTTTTAAAGACCAATTTATCTTCAGTTTATATTTGCAAAGAAAATGAGTAGATTCTAGAAAATGGAAATTCATATTCTTACTTACAAATAGTAGTTGGATTAGTATTTTCAGTTTGGGAAATGATATTTTGTGTGATATATAAAAACTGGACAACTTCAGGAAAATGATCTAGAAAGCTGTCATTTTAAGAATGGCTAAAACAACAGGATATTTCACTAACAAAGCAAAAATTCATGTGGCACATGATAGTTATCTCTGTGTTTAACATATTGTTTTATTTAAGCTGTATTGGTCTCATTGTGTATGTCTCCAAGAGAGGGAAGTAAAACTAACTGCTTGAAACCATGGAGAGAAGTATTCGTTTTCACAACAAAGATGAACATTCAATGGTCAGACATACCTTGAACTTTCAGTCAGAAATGTTTGAGTACAGCCTGAATAATTACTTATTAGCAGATGTTGTTTAAGCACGCAAGCAACTGATGAGTTGTTGAATTAAATTATCTTAAACATCTCCTCTGGTTTCAATATTTCATGATTTTATCATTCTAATAGGTCTTGATATTATGTTAGACAGATGTGCATTCAAACCTGAACTAAACTCTATACTTGTTGGTGACCTGACAATAATTACGTTCACTCTTCAACCCTCTGAAAAACAAAAACACTAACATCTGTCTCATGTTACAATTAAGCTAAACAATGTTTACAAGATGCTTAGCACAATTCCTCGCTATTGGTAAAAAATGATAAAATGCCAGTGTTGTTTTAATGTTAATCTGAGTTTCTCTTTAATATATCTTTTATTTAACCAACATTTTCATTCCTGTAATGAATGACCAGAGTTTTTAACTTTTTTGTTTACCATATCTTCTTATTCCTTTCTACATGAGTATTACAATAATACAGAGATTTGGAATATTTTACTGAATATTAACCTCCTAAAATTATCGACATTTTCCATGGTCTCTAAATAAATTCCAAGCCAAATTCTGTGTCATTCAAATATTTATATCATCTGGCAACAAAAAAAGATTACATATATATATATTTTATCTCCCAAGTATCACACGATTTAGTTACTTCACAAAAGGGCATTTGTTAGACTTTCATTTTTGACTCATCATATTTCATTAGCTTTTCTCTTATCTTATCCCCTCTATCCTACGGAATCAATTTAATAGTTAGGGCCCTTTAGTTAAGGGCTTTAATAATGAAAGCCCCAATTAATAAAACCATTCTTTACATGCTCATGAATATGTTTCTTATGTTTATGTTTAGCCATACTTAATTCCTTATTAATTATTATGAGTTATTTATGGGTTTTTCTTCTGTATAGGCTGAAAACTCAATACAGTACTAGACAAAGTGCCTTTCATACAAGAAGTCTCAATAAATATGTGATTTTAATTAAATTATTGAAAGAAAGTTAGAGATATGTTAACATAGACTCAATATAAGTGAAAAAGTACCTCACACTGCTTAAATTGAAGAGAGCGAACAAAGAAGCATATGTCATAATTTTATGCAACAGAGAACAGGGAGTTGATAAGAGAACTTTTGCTCATCAGGAAGTCCAAGTATTAGAGTTAGAAAAGGTAGCGATAGATAACTATGTGCATCTCTAAGTGCACTGGAAGGGAGCTAGTAGAGAGAACTCTAAAATTTTAAAGTCAAGAACTGGGATTCAGAGATAGTCTTCTTGCTCCCCAAAAATTCAGAGATATGTATTTTCCTCCTCCATTTCTCTGAAGGGAAAAATGATTCTGATGAGGCTGGTTCTGAGTACTAACCTTGCAGGACCTCTGGATGTGGAGTAGGTCATAGCCTAAAAGTTTCTGTGGCAATAATTTTGAGTCACTGATCCTGATATCTGATGAAGCTGATGGCTCTCTGAAAAGGCTGCTTGATATATGATGATTTTATACTCTGGCTGCTGAGGCTAAGAGTCTGATAGAAAAAAATCATGATAATGGCCTCCCCCTAGGATCTTATACCACAAGTATCACCTCTTGGGAAAAGAAACAATTAGAATTTTCCTTTATCCCCTTAAGCTCTTAAGTATTTAATAGTGTCACATAGGTGCGATTCATTGTCTTGTTAGATTATAAAATGAAAAAAATGATGTAATAGGTTTTGTTAGATCTGCATTGAATTTCATGCCAAACTATTTGAAAGTCCAAATTTTCAGGAAATTTTTAAGACATACGCTAAAGGAATTTTTAAAAGTGATTTCCCACAAAGAGTAAATAGAAAATCAGGGAAAATAACCTTTGTGTGTATGATTTGAATAATTTTTATTTACATTGACCTCTACTAACTACACTTAGATATCATGATATACTTATAAAACAGTAATAATTGGAATATTTTAACATGGGGGCTGAGTGAAACAATCAAGTGGATATTGCCATAACCCCATGAGAAATTCTTAAGAAGCCTAACAAGGAAGTTGATGTTTGTTTTCCTCTAAAATTAAAACAGACATGTTGAGTAACAATATAAAGATTTATGTGTTATAGAGATTATTTTAGTCCTATATAAGTAGTAAATTATTTTTTTAAAATAAAATTGTATTTAATGTTTTTATTCTAAGTATTCACTGAATGTTACATCATTTTGGACAATAACTACAACAAATTTGGTTAACCAACTAACTTTTTTTCCAGCTTTGAGATATAATTGACATATAAAATTGTGTGATTTAAAGTGTACAACATATTGATTTGATAAACTTACATATTGCGAAGTGTTTACCACCATAGCATTAGCCAACATTGCTATCAAGTCACATAAGAACCATTTCCTTTTTGCCATGAGAATATTTAAGATTTACTCTCTTAGAAACTTTTAGTATATAATAGGATATTATTAACTCTAATCACCATGCTGTACATTAGCTCCCCAGAACGTATTCATTTTAAAACTGAAGTTTGTACCCTTTAACCAACATCCCCCTATTTCCCCAGTGATGGTCTGTTAACCACCATTCTACTCTCTGTTTCTATGAGTTCGGCTTTTTTAGAGTTCACACATAAATGAGATTATACAGTATTTATCTTTTTCTGTCTGACATTTCACTTAGTGTAATGCACTCAAAGTCCAACCATGACATTGCAAATTGCAGGATTTCCTTCTTTCTCATGAGTGAGCAATATTCCATTGTGTATGTATATATGTTTGCATATTGTATACTATATATACATTTGTATATCATATATTATATATACATATATATTGTACATTTGGTTTATACCAAATTACTTAGATTGTTTCCATTTCTTGGCTAATCGAATTTAATTTTTAATGCTTTAAGTTATTATTAGATGTGAAACTTTAATCTGTTTTTTTAAGTTATTTTTGAAAAGTACTGTGAAAAGGGTCAAAACTTGCAACAGAATAATCTTTAAACCCTATAGAAAATGTTTCTCATCAATAATTATCAAACCTTAGTACAAGAAATATGGTATGATGTAAGACACAATAGTTGTTCTCAAGAATTTGACAATTTTGATAGAGGTAATATCCACAAGCATGAATTAATAGTAAACTATACGAGACAAAACATCATTATTATCGCATGTATGATGAATCAGAAGTGTGTCTGATAATAGCCTGGAGAGGTCAGAAATGCATGGAGAATTAAACCCTTGCATTTATAAGTGTGTGAAATTGAAAATTGTGCAAAATTGGGAAGGTAGAATGGCGTTAAGGAGCCTTTTCAGAATGGGAAAGCAGCATGAAGGAAGAGAAGGCCATAGGAAGGAACCCAGCATTGTTGGGATATTATAGGAACTATTCAACCCAGTGTGACATAGAGCTTTAGAGGAAATATCAAAAGTCATGAAATATTAATATATTCTATTTATGCATTATATGTTTCACTTTAATTACATTTCATCTTATTATTCTTCTTAGATACAATGCTAAATTCAACTGTTAAACTCCAGAGAGAACATAGAGTTGTCTATGGCTAAATACAAATATTTGAAAGAATTAAATAAACTGCAACTAATTTCTAATTTTTATCCTCCCTTTCTTCCATAATAGTAAATTCCTTGAATCTTAGCCTGGCACATAGCTATAGAGATAACCATTATATTTCTTAGCCCCTCTTAAAGCTAGGTTTGGCCATATGACTAAGTCCTTATCAATGAGAAACAGGTGTAGGTGAGATCTGTGACTTTCAGGCAGTGTTCTTCAAGGTTGGAGACATTCCTCTCTCCTTCTCCATTTTTCTTTCTGATGGGTGGGTGATGGAGATGAAGAATGGAATGGAATCATTGTCTGAAACCAAAAATTGGAAGTTATGTGTTGTAGTCACAAAGCAATAATTTAAAAGAAGCTTATGCATCTGATGAGCTACTGTACCAACCCTGAGTCATCTAGTTTAAGGCACCATGGTGCATGTGTATATGTGACATAGAGCAAAGCTAATTGTAACTAAAGTAGAAGTTAGAAAATGATTCTGTCTAAAGTTCATTCTTGTGGCATATTAATGTTCCTTGAAAATGCTAACTATATGAGAGGAACTGTTTTCTTTTAGAAATTAATATATGCTTGTATCAAAGTTAATGAACGTTATCCAAGCTGATCATAGTGCCTAGAGTTGTAATACATTTACCCTATCATGCTCTTTTCAATAATTTAAACATTTGATGACATATATCTGTCAACGAAATAAAGAATCTAGGTAAAGATTAAATGAAGGAGTTTGTTTGATAATGAAGGTGAGGAATTCGAGTTCTGGCAAACAGTCCAATGGAGTATTCTGAGGACTGCTCCAGGGTCTACAGATCTGATGCAGTTTATGTACCCTTTCATAAAGCAGTGTCCATGCAGGAAAGGACTTACACATCGAATATTCATCCACTTCAAGGATAACAAGAACTCTTGGTTATATGTCACACAAGGTGTGTGTTGGTGCTATCTATGTGTGGAGGGAGGCAAGGACCATGGGTCATCACTTTTTCCTTAAATTTTTCAGAAATATAGTTGGGAAATATGAGAGTGAGTTAACTATTATCTCTTCCTGTTACTGATTTATCCGGCTAGTGTTTTCAGTCGTGAGAGAAAACGTTGCAAGGCCATTTAGACACAGACTTACGAGGCCTTCATGGCTGCTTCAAGCACAGCATGGACTTTATCGTACTGACTTTAAGCCTCTACAGCTTGCTTGCTAGATTCACCTGTTAGACCAGGGAGAAGGGTCCCAGTTTCGTTCACGTATCCTTCTGTAATGGTACTTAATAAATATTAACGTATGTATTATTTTTTTTCCTCATTTGTTTTAGGTCTCCTTCCTTAAGGTCTTTTGTCTCCCTTTACTGTGGTAGAGTTCCATCTCTACATTGCAGTCTATCTGATATCCATTCTAATATTTTAATAGCATGTCTCCCACCAGTTCTCAGATTCACTAGCGACAGTTCAAATATTTTTTATCTTTTGCAACACTTTTTTACAGTTTTAACACAAAAATAAGTGCTTAGAAACACAAAAATTTTCCTAACCATATATTGCTCTCACGTATCAATGTAAAAATTCACTAGATTGTATATTTAATGCTTAGAGTAGTAAAATATAAATTATACTAGGAGTTCCAGGTCAAGAGAGCGATATAGATAGATTCAGAACTCACTTCCTTTCATTTACACACAGAATCTACAGACAGGTATGAAACAACTTCTTCCTGAAAAAAAAAAAAGAAAAAAAAACTAGCTGAGTGACTCCTAGACATTGAGTAAATGAGAAAAAACACACATCAAAGTTGGTAGGAGAAGCTGGGACATAACTTTGCCATAAACCTTAACCCCAGCATGGCAACTCACAATTGGTAGGAAACTCAAAGCCCTAAGTTTCTCCTTGAGAAGCAAAGGGTCTGAAGTCCGCATCTGGCACCCCAACTTTTAAGATCTGCACCTGAGAGATAAGCCCCAAAATACCTAGCTTTAAAAGTCAAAACTGCATCCACAAGACTCACAAGGTTGTGGGGAACTGAGAAAGAGCTCTTAAAGGGCTTGTACTCACACACTCATCCACCCCAGGGCTAGTGCAGAGATAATCAATTAAAAAGACCCAGACTTTCTGTGAAAGAGGCTTATTTACTTATCTTAAAGCATTGGATTGAGAGACAGGCATCTAATTCAACACACCTCAGGGGTCTATTGAAATACCCTGTGGGGACTGTGGCCAGTGGGCACCATCTTTGCTCTCTCCTTCTGCCTCTCTCCAGCATGCCCGTAACTCCCTGAAAGGAGCTTGTACCTCATCTGGTGCCCTAATTTTTGCAGCTGTTACCCAAGGGACACAGAGATGTCCCTGCTTTGGTGAACATCCGGTTTATCCTTGCAGGTCCTATGGGACTCTAACTCACCAAGAAAGAGTTTTTAACCCACTACCATCCCTAGGGCTCTGTAAGAGGCAACATGCTGAGGTATCTAGTATTTCTGTGCTGGAAGCCTACTAGCTTATCTCATAACTGAGGCCTGAGAGAAAAGATTCTAAATAAATACAAAGCCTAACAAGAAGTTATATTATTTTTTCCTTTTTTATATAAAAGGGATATTGAGGAATGGTGGAAATATATATGTTACAAATAATATTTTAGTTTTATGTAATGATTACTTCTTTCGGAAATCAAAATTTATTTAAGTTTTTAATCAAAATTTTAAATGCTATGTCATTTTGAGACAGTTATTGCCATAAATTTCTTCAACTGAATTTACTTTAAAATTGTTTAAATTGCTGTTAGATGTAGGGCTTTCAGTCCCACTGGATTTCAGACCTTCAGGCTTAACTGGAGCTATACTTCTGCCTTTTCTGGGTCTCCACTTGCAGATAGCAGATTGTTGAACTTCTCAATGACATGAATTAATGTCATATCTGAATGCATGACTCAGCTCAGGCAGAAGAACCAGGAAAGGAACGACAAAACAGCATCATTAAGACTGGTGAGATGGATTAAAAAATAATATGCTTCCTCCTAGAAAGACATCTGAGCTCCAAAGACAAACACAGGCTCAGAGTGAAGGGATGGAAGAGGGTACTCCAAACTAATGCCAAACAAAAAAAGAGCAGGTGTTGCCATACCTATATCAGACAAAGTAGACTTCATGACAAAACAGTTAATGAGAGACAAAGGGATCAGTATGTGATGAAAAAAGGGACACTCCGCCAAAAAGCCATAACACATATATATCTATGTACCCCAAACAGGAGTACCAAAGTACGTAAAGCAACTATTAACAAACCTAAAAGGAGATATTAAAAACAACACAATAAGGGTAGGGGACCTTAAGGCTCCACTTACATCAATGGATAGATCATTCAGACAGAAAGTCAACAAGTAAATAGTGGATTTAAATGAAAAACTAGACCATATGGACTTAATAGATATATATATATATATATATATATATAGAACACTCCATCTAAAAACAGCAGAGTACACAGAGGATACATTCTTCTCAAGTGCATATGGAACATTCTCAAGCATGGACCGTATGTTGAGAAACAAGGCAAGCTTCAACAAATTTAAGAAGATTGAAATCATGTCAAGTATCTTCTCTGACCTTAATGCTATGAAACTAGAAATCAACTACAAGAAAAAAGCTGGGAACGTGACAAATATGTGGAGGTTAAGCAACATGCTATTAAACAACCAATGGATAATTAAAGAAATTAAATGAGAAATCAAAAAATAGAGAGAGATAAATAAGAATGAAAACACACCATAATAACTCATATTGGATGCAGCAAATGTAATTCTAAAAGGGAAATTTATAGAAATACAGGCCCATCTCAACAAACAAGAAAAACCTCAAATAAGCAATCATAAACTACACCTAACATAATTAGAAAGAGAAGAACCAAAAAAGCCCACAGTCGGCAGAAGGAGGGAAATAATAAAAAATTAGAGCAGAAATAAATGAAACTGAAACAAACAAAAAAAAAACAGTAGAAAGGATCAATGATGCAAAGAGCTGGTTCCTTGGGAAGATAAACAAAGTTGACAAATCATTAGCCAGACTCACTAACAAAAAAGGAGAGAAGGCTCAAATCAATAAAATTAGAGGTGAAAGAGGAGAAATTACAACAGATACCACAGAAATACAAAGGATTATAAGAGAATACTATGAAAAGCTATATGCCAATGAATTGGAGAATCTAGAAGACGTGGATAAATTCTTAGACTCATATAATCTCCAAAAACTGAACCAAGAAGAAATAGAGAATCTGAATAGATCAATCACAAATAAAGAGATTGAAACAGTAACCAAAAATTTCCCAAAAATTAAAATTCTGGGACAAGATGGCTTCTCTGGTGAATTCTACCAAACATTCAAAGGATATTTAATATCTATCCTTCTCAAACTACTATAAAAAATTGAGGAATATGGAACACTCCCTAACACATTCTGTGAGGCCAACATTGTCCTGATATCAAAGCCAGACAAGGACAGCGCAAAGAAGGAAAATTCGACCAACATTGCTGATGAACATAGATGCCAAAATCCTCAAGAAAATGTTGGCAAACCAAATACAGTAATATATTAAAAAAATCATACACTACAATCAGGTGGGATTTATACCAGGGACACAGGATGGTTCAACATCCACAAACCAATCAATATGATACATCACACTGATAGAATGAGGAATAAAAACAACTTGATTATCTCAATAGACACAGAGAAATCATTTACAAGATCTAACATCCATTTATTAATAAAACTCTGAATAAAAGGGGTATAGAAAAAAATTACCTCAACATAATAAAGGCCATATACTACAAACCAATAGGCAACATCATACTCAACGGGGAAAAATGGAAAGCCATCCTTCTGAGAACAGGAACAAGACAAGAGTGTCTACTCTCACCGCTTTTACTCAACATAGTACTGGAGGTTTTGGCCAGAGCAATTAGGCAAGAAAAAGAAATAAAAGAAAGTCCAAATGTCAAGGAAGAAGTGAAACTTTCTCTGTTTCTGGACAACATGATTTTATATGTAGAAAACCCTAAAGAATCTGTCAGAATACTATTAGAAATAATCAACAATTACAGCAAAGTTGCAGGGTACAAAATTAACTTATAAAACTTAGTTGCATTTCTATACTCTAATAATGAAGTAACAGAAAGAGAACTCAATAATACAATCCAAATTACAATCACAACAAAAAGAATAAAATATCTAGGAATATATTTATCAAAGGAGGTGAAAGACCTCTATAATGAAAACAATAAGACATTATTGAAAGAAATCAATGAAGACATAAAGAAATGGAAAGATACTCCATGTACTTGGATTAGAAAAATAAATATCATTAAAATGTCCATATAACCTAAAGCAATCTGCAGATTCAATACAATCCCAATCAGAATCCCCATGACATTCTTAACTGAAATAGAACAAAGAATCCAAAATTTCATATGTGGTAACAAATGACCCTGAATAGCTAAAGCAATCCTGAGAAAAAAGAATGAAGCTGGAGGCATCACAATCCCTGACTTCAAAATATACTACAAAGCTATAATAAACAAAACAGCATGGTACTGGTACAAAAACAGATACACAGATCAATGGAACAGAATTGAAAGCCCAGAAAAACAAAACACACACATCTACAGACAGCTAATCTTTGACAAAGCAGCTAAAAACATACAATAGAGAAAAGAAAGTCTCTTCAATAAATGGGGCTGCTAAAACTGGACAGCCACATGCAAATGAATGAAAGTAGGCCATTCCACAAAAATTAACTGAAAGGGGATCAATGACTTGAAAGTAAAACCTGAGACCCTAAAACTCCTAGAAGAAAATATAGGCAGTGTGCTCTTTGACATCAGTCTCAGAAGGGTTTTTTTTAAATACCATGTCTACTGGGGCAAGGGAAACAAAAAAATAAATAAACAAGTGGGACTTCATTGGACTAAAGAGCTTCTAGAAGGTAAAGGAAGCCAGGAACAAAACAAAAAGACAACCATCAACTGGAGAAAATATCTTCAAATCATATATCTGACAAGGGGTTAATCTCCAAAATATGTAAAGAACTCACACAACTGAACAACGAAAAAGCAACCAGATCAAAAAATGGGCAGAGGACATGAACAGACATTTTTCCAAAGAAGGTATACAGATGGACAATAGACACATGAAAAGATGTTCATCATCACTAATCATGAGGGAAATGCGAATCAAAACTACACAAAGACTTTACCTTACATACATTAGAATGGCCATAATCACCAAGACAAAAAATAACAAATGTTGTAAAGGATGTGGAGAAAAGAGAACTCTCATACACTGCTTGTGGGTGTGCAAACTGGTACAACCACTGTGGAAAACAGTATGGAGATTTCTCAAAAATTTAAAAATAGAAATACCATATGACTCAGCTACCCCACTCTCATGTTGCTATAACTTCTGCCCAAAAGAACTACAATCAAGAAATTGATTATAGACACTGAAATAGTTTAAACAAACAAGTGAAAATTTGGCAGAGAAAATAGTTAACTTCTAATCTCAGTTAAAACTTTTCACATTCAAAATGCCTGGTTTGAATGCAATTCCTTTGAAAATCTAAAATAGGTATTTTCCTTATTAACTCAGTGAAGTCAATATAATCTTGGATGATGAAGAAAGCAATGGGAGATTTTGCTTTTATCAATAAAAATACCGGACTATGATGCTCAATAATCCATGTAAGATCTGTTGACATAGCTTCCTAAACATGTGCCATTTAATTGAAATGTCATGAAATGATAATGGGGCTGAGATATTGGTTCTCATACCTTAGGATATTAGGGATAAGCCTGTGATATCCAGGGCCTCTTAACTAGTCACCATCAGCCACAAACTGCCTCATTCACTTATTCTGTTATGCCACATGGATTTTACCATTTTCTATGTGCGTCACGAGGTTAGGAAGTGCTGTGCTATACTTAAATCTGGAGTTCTATATTTAGTTATGGATGTCCTTTTGAAGGGGGGACATTAAAAAGATGGAAGGAGTACAGAAACTGTCAAAGACTTGAAAAATATTTGAAGGTAATGGGATAATTTGCAGTCATCTTCATATATCCTAAAGGAAGTGAAGAGAGAGAGATTATTTTTTGTATGGTGTTTGAAAGATTTAAGAATATACCCTTTAATAACTGTAAGGAAAGATATTCTAACATTTCCATTATTAGAAATGGAATGAGCTACTTGCTCTTAGTCATAAAATACATACAACCATAAACCAGATGACAATCCAAGTTCAGGGACACTGGAGACAAGATTTCCTGAATTGATTTTAGGATAAGTACAAAATTCACACTCTTTCACCACTCTCCATCTTTAGTTCTTTTAATCTTCCTCCCCTGCTATGGAACATTTGGCTTCAGTACATATTCAGTTCCTAGAATACGTCATGTTTTCTCAGGTGTCTGCCTTTTCATTTGTTCTTCTTTTCACCATGAAGTGGTCAACAACCTGTCTCACTGCTGTCTGGTAATTTTTTTTTCTTTCCAAACCTCATTTAAAGTGACATTATCATGGAAAAATTCTCCAATTCTCTGTCACTAATTGGATGTTTTAACTACATGCTCAGAATACTCTCATTTCTAAACAGCACATTTTCAGACTGAGTTACATTGTAAGCCAGATGATGGACCATATCAGGCTTATTCTCCTCTGTATTCAAAGAAGGTAGCACAGTGTTTCGTACACTATAGGAAGATAAAAAATATTTTATGAAAATTTCAAAAAATGAATGTACCCCTGAATTTTCACCATGATTGCTTCCAGATCTAATAGTCTCAAATCACAGGTGTGAAATGAGCACAATCAATCTTTCTTCTTCCTGAAAATTTCATTGCCAAATTTTATTTGCAACTTGTTCTCTTTGACTCAGATGACAATGGCACTAATGTTGGTGTTGGGAGTCACAGGAACCTAGCATTCTGCTATCTTTAGTGCTGAGAGGGCAGACACAGCCCCAGGTCTGAGAGTCACTTTTGAAGCTGTTTTTCATCACAGATCAGCATCTCCAACTGTAAATTTTTAGTTTGTGTTTCTTCAGCTTCAGAGTATCAAACATCTTCACCGTTCACAGCCCCATGAGCAATTCTGATTGATGTGCTATAAGGGTTTGTCCTTGATTTAGAGATGTCACTTTCCACAGTTTCAGGCACCTGTGGTCAACTATGGTCTGAAAATATTAAATGAAAAGTCCCCAAAATAAATAATTCGTAAGTTTTCAATTGCATGAGGTTCTGAGTAACCTGATGAAATCTCATGCTATCCTGCTCCATCTTGCCCTGGAACATGAGTCATCCCTTTGTCCTGTATATTCATGCTGTGTATGTTGTTTGCCTGTTAGTCACTTAGTAGCCTTCTTGGTTATCAGATTGACTGTCATGGTATTGCAGTACTTGTGATCAAGTAACCCTTATTTTATTTAATAATGGCCCTAATGAACAACAGTGATGATACTGGCAATTTGGATATGCCAAGAGAAGCTGTAAAGGGCTTCTCTTAAGTGAAAAAGTGCAAGTTCTCAACTTAATAAGTGAAGAAAAAAATCACAAGCTGAGTTAACTAAAATCTACAGTACCTTTTATTATAGTATATTGTTATAATTGTTCCATTTTATTATTAGTTAATCTCTTACTGTGCCGAATTTATAAATTAAACTTTGTGTGTATAAAAAGAAATCACAGTATATATAGGATTAGGTACTGTCCATGGTTAGGAATCCAGTGGTGGTCTTGGAATATATCCTCCACAGAGAAAGAGGGGTTACTGTAGTAAATTTCAGAACGTTCTAATGTTGTAATAGGTAGTGGGTTAATTATTTATAAAGTTAGTATGAAGTTTAAAAGACAAAAAGGGTAAAAATAAATATAAATGCAATAATTTGTTAGCTATACAAAAGATAAAAAGATGTAAATGGTGACATGAAAAACATATAATAGGAGGTAGGAAAAATGTATAGCTTTAGAGTGAGTTCAAATTTAAGTTGCTATCAACTTAACAATAAACTTGTAAGTATGTGGTGTTTTTTGTAAGCCTCATGTTAACCATGAAGCAAAAACCTATAGTACGTACTCAAAGGATAAAGAGAATGAATCTAAAATACCACTACAAAGAAAGAGAGCAAGAGAAAAAGAAAAGAACTAAGAAACTACAAAACAGATAGAAAACAATTAATTAAATGACAATAATTACATATCTATTAATAATTACTTTAAATGTAAATGGACAAAATTATCCAATCAAAAGACATTGAATGGTGATTGATTAGAAAACAATCCCATCTATAAGCTGCATGCAAGGGGCTCATTTCAGGTGTAAGGACACACACAGGCTGAAAACAAAGGGATGGAAAAAGATATTCTATACAAATGGAAACCAAAGGAAAGCTTGGGTAGCTATACTTATACCAGACAAAATAGTCTTTAAGACAAGAACTGAATAAAAGACAGAGAGTCATTACACAATGATAAAGGAGTCAGTTCAACAAGAGGATATAACAGCTAACATCATACTCAATGGTGAAACGCTGAAAGCTTTTCCTCTGAGATCTGGAACAAGATGGGGGTGCCCACTTTTGCCACTTTTATTCAACATAGCACTGGAAGTCTTAGCCAGAGCAACTAAGCAAGAAAAAGAAATAAAGGCATTCAAACCAGAAAAGAAGATAAAAAACTCACTATTTGCAGATGACATGATATTATATATAGAAAATCCTAAAGCCTCCACCAGAAAATTGTTAGAACTCATCAACAAATTCACTAAAGTTACAGGCTATAAAATCTATATACAAAAATCTGTTCTACTTCTATAAACTAATAGTAAACTATCACAAACAGAAATTAAGAGGACAATCCCGTTTACAATGGTGTCAAAAACAAAATACCTTGGAATAAATTTAAATGAGGAGGTGAAAGTCTGTACAAGAGTCCCCCTTATCCACAATTTTACTTTCCACAGTTCCAGTTACCCATGGTCAACTGCAGTCCAAAAATATTAAATAGAAAATTCCAGAAATAAACAATTCATATCTTCTAAGTTGCATGCCATTCTAAATATCATGATGAAATCTCTCATGCCTTCCCACTCCATCCACACTGAATACGCTACCCAACTATTACTCACTTAGTATTCATCTTGTTTCTCAGACTGGCTGTCATAGTATCACAGGGTTTGTGTTCAAGTACACCTCATTTTACTTAATAATGGCCCCAAAGTGAAGGAGGAGTGATGCTGGCAAATTGGATATGCCTAAGAGAAGTTATTAATCTCTTACTGTGCATAAGTTATAAATTAAACTTTATCATAGGTATGCGTATATAGAAAAAAACATAGTATATAGGGTTTGGTACCATCCAGAGTTTCAGGTATCCACTGGAGTTCTTAATATGTTTCTCCTGCAGATAAGGTGGACTACTGTACATTGAAAATTATAACATTAATGAAAGGAATTGAAGAAGATACAAAAAAATTGAAAGATATTCCATGTTCATGGTTTGGAGGAATTAACAATGTTAAAATACCAATACTAGCTAAAGCAATTTACACACTCAAAGCAATCTTTATCAAAATTACATTTTTCACAGAAATAGAAGAAATGACATTTTTCACAGAAATAGAAGAAACAATCCTCAAATTTGTATGGAACTACAAAAGATGCCAATAATCAGAGCAATCTTGAGAAAGAATAACAAACCTGGAGGCATCACACTCCCTGATTTAAAATTATATTTCAAAGCTATAGTGATCAAAACTGTATGGTATTGGCATAAAAACTGACACATAAATCAATGGAACAGATTAGAGAGCCTAGAAATAAACTCATACATGTACGGTTAATCACTTTATGACAAAAAGGAGCCAAAAATATACAATGGAGAAAAAGCCTCTTCAACAAATGGTATTGGGAAATCTGGACAACTACACGTATAAGAACACTATCTTACACCACACCCAAAAACTAACTCAAAGTGGATTAAAAACTTGAACATAAGTCTTGAAACCATAAAACTCTTGGGAAAAAAACATAGGTATTAGCTCCTAAACCGTGGTCTAGGTGATGATTTTTGGATTTGACACCAAAGGCAATTGCACTCTACCAATGGAAGAAAATATTTGCAAATTATTTATCTGATAAGGGGTGAATATCTAAAATATGTAAAGAACATATAAACTCAATAGCAAAAAATCAGTCTTACTTAAAAATGGGCAATGGATCTGAATAGATATTTTCCAATGGAGACATATACATGGCGAACAAGTCCATGAAAATCTGCTCAACATCACTAATCACCAGGGAATGCAAATTGAAATCACAATGATATCCTTTCACAATTGTTAGAATGGTTATTATCAAAAAGACAACAAATAAGAAGTGTTGTAAAGGATATGGAGAAAAAGGAACCCTCTGCACTCGGAAAAAAATGATCAAAGTTTCCCTTTATCTCCATTGTGTTCCCAAGTGTTTAAGATTGTCACATAAGTGTGAAATATTTCTCTTGTTAGATTATGGGCTGGAAATGAGGATGTGACTGATATTGTTAGAGCTGCAGAGAGTTTCATGCTCTACCATTTAAAAGTTCAAAATTTCAGGAAATTTTGAAGACGTAGACTAAGAAAATTTTCTAATGTGTTTTCCATATGGGAAGAATATAAAATCGGAGAAAATAGTTTTGTATTATGTGTTGAAGCTGAAACTACTTCCTCCCAAAAATATATGTGTCTTCACTGTCAATATCTGCGAATGTGATCTTATTTTGGAGTAGATCTTCATTAATGTAATGAATTTTAGATGAGGTGGGTAGGGTGGGTCTTAATCCAATGTGGATTGTATCCTTATAAAAAGGGAAATTTGGACACAGAGACATACAGGGAGAACACCATGTGAAGTCAGAGGCAGAGATTAGAATAATGCATCTACAAGCCAAGGAACACCAAGGATTGCTGGCCATCACCAGAAGCAAGGAAAAAAGTATGGAACAGATGCTTTCTTAAAGCTCTCAGAAGGAATCAACATTGTTGAAACCTTGATTTCAGACTTCTAGCTTTGAGAACTGAGACAATAAATTGGTTGTTTAAAGCCATCCAGTTTGTGGTATTTGTTATGACAGGCTTGGGAAACTAATAAACTATAAATCTTTGAAAGATTTATTTTCATTAACCTCTTCTGACTGTGTTTAAATATTACAATGAATTCATAATGTGGTAATGACAAGAAAGCATCTGATGGATGTTGCTATAAACTCATGCAGAGTTCCTAACAAGCCTAATAAGGAGAGATGATTTTTTTTCTTCTACAAATAAAGAGATGTTGAGGAACAATGGAAATATATGTGTTGCAGAGAGTATTTTGGTTTTACCTAATGACTAAATTGCTTTGTATGGAAATCAAAATTATATTTGTTTTTATTCAAAATATTAAAAGTTATATCAATTTGAGACAATAATTGCAATGAATTTCTTTAACTGAACTTACTTTTAAATGCTTTAAATCATTGTTAGATATAGAATTTGACCTTTTTAAAATTTTAAAGTGGTATTTACTAATTTGGGTCAAAACAGAATTAAGGAGACTCCAGTACTGGAACGTAGTATTGAAGTGCTGTTATGGGTAAGGGGGCTCAATTTTGCTAGCCATTCATGAGGAGTGTACATAGCATTTCCCATAATGACTGCCAAGAGAGGCAAGAAGATGCAGCATTTACACAGTCTCCTGTAACATCAGATAAGGCTTATACAAAGGCAAGAACTCTCTGGGCTGACTTGTACATGGGTCAAGTGGACACCTGGAGTTGAAGAGAAGGCTCTAGAGCAAAACTGAAAGATCATATTGCAAACTTGAAGTGAACTACTCTTAATGCAAGCTGAATTTCACCTTGCACAGAGCTAAAAAATATGTCTGCCCCTGAAATCAGAGGTAGTCTGAGAGAATGTGCCATGGGAAACCAGAGATGTTTGGTGCAATCATAAATGAATATTTGAGTGTGTATGCTCTGCCCTACTGGATCTTATAGTCCATTGAGGCAAGAGCAATGAAAAGAATAAGTATTCAAAGTATCATATAATTACCAAAAGCACCATCATCTAGAAAGAAAAAGAGCCAATTTTTCTGAGGGAGTATAAAGAGTTGACATGAAATGTAATTTATGTGGAGTTTCACAGATGAGTTTTCCAGGGAATAACTTTTAGGCCTTACTGCCTTCAGAGATGTATATTTCTAAATCAGACTCTGGCAAATTTTTCACTGATTATCCTGAAGTAAACTGGTAATGGTAAATAAGGCAATAGGTTGGTTTATCCTAGAGAAATCCTTTAACTCAGTTTAAAGTGGAAGAAATGGATTGACAGCAGGGTCTTCCTAGGCTAAGATTAATAGAGGCCATGGCTGATTGAGGTCTTGCTCAGACAAGGAGATTTAAGCCTACTTGATATGCTCAATTGGGTATATGACTCAGTTTTAGAGTTCCCAGAGGACAGTACTATAGAGCTATGGCTCATCCACCTACCTTCCCTCCAGCTAAAGACATGAATAAACTACAGTTTGGAAAACTGGGAATCTGTAAATAACATATATAGATAAATTAGGTAGCATAAAATGTATCTGACTAAATAACTTAATCAGCCCCTTTAAAAAGAGACAAAATATTTCCTCTAGCTGCAGCAATACAAGTTATTGCATTTACCTCTTTAGTGCTCACTCTCTCCTTTTATCAATTTTATTGAAGTATATTTTATGTATAACAAAATTCACTCAATATCTGCATAGTAAAGAATTTTCTCACTGCCAGACTATGTGAAGTTACTTTTTTCCCAGCATATAGAAAACCATAGTGTTCTGGACTAAGTTCCTTGTGTTCTAGATATCACCCTACCATCAGATTTGCCATGTTGACCTATCAGATATCAAATATAGTTATTATTTTAACTGCATGCTTTCTAATAAAAAAAGTCTTGTTCAAAGACTCCTTAGTGGTTGACAGGATTTAATGACTTAAGAAATCAGGTTTTCACAAAATATTACACCTGTACTGGAGTTTGACACAGAAGGAGCTCAGGACGCATACTTCTAAACTTATGTAAAGAAATAAGTTGAGACGTCATCAAGTGGCTTGCAGAACTTTGGAGGATTGTCCAAACACAAACTTAATTGATTCGAACAACAAATTAAGCGTATGTAGCTAACCTTAGAGATCAATGTGTGAGCTCATATGAGACACATTTGGTTTTCCTATAAATACTTTATAAGAGGAAGTAATTAACAACAAACTTATCAAGGACCTAGTAGGTGGCAGGCACTGTACCAAATCCTACAGATATGGCAGTGAAATATATGTATAGGGATCTAGCTTCATGGAAACTACAATCCAGTGCAGATTTGTGAAATAAGCAGGAAAGTACCAATTAGAACACTAAATGACAAAGCACAGGTATTTTGGATTGAGCACTATCACTACACATGATAGTTCTTAACTCAGATTCTAAGTTCTGATTAGGTGTCCTAAGTAAGAGACAGAATAAATAAGACAAGCAAATAAAGTATATAGATAATTAGGACAGAAAAAAGACTGTTTCAGGCTAGAGTTACACAAAACACTAGAGATTATTGTCATCATATTGATATGATTTATGTTGTTTCTTGACTGAACAGAATGAAGGAGGTGGGTAACCACTGCTGGAAGAGGGTATTTTAATTATGGTTGAGGAGTGTGTTTTTATGGATTTTATGGAAAAAAAGAGGAGAAAGTGATTGTGACAGCATCAGTGGGTCCATGCACCCAGGTTATTCTTAGTATTTCTTCTAATCTGTGTCTCAATACTTATAACAGAAAAAAACAGAGAGGATGAACATTAAGAATGCTATGGATATAAGAAACAATGTCAATAGAATTGCATAAAATGAAGACAAATCTTGACAGATGGACTAAAAGGAAATGTATCAATTCATACAATGTAATTGTTGATGACTTAGATCTAGTAAATTATTCCCATATATTTCTGATCACTAGAATATTCTGCTCTTTAGCATTTTCTTCAGCGCAACATTAACATCTTTATTCCTCAGGCTGTAGATCAGTGGGTTCAGCATGGGCACAACAATAGTATAAAACACAGAGGACACTTTTCCTTGATCCATGGAGCCAACTGATGATGGCTGCAGGTACATGAAAGCAGCAGATCCAAAAAAGAGCAAAACTGCCAACATGTGGGAGCTGCAAGTGCTGAAGGCTTTGGACTTGCCCTCAGTGGAGTGAATGTGGAGGATGCTGGAAATGATGAAGATGTAGGAGCTAAGGATGGTCAGGCTAGGGGCAAAGATATTAAATGTACCAACACACAGTATCAGTAATTCATTGACATCGGTACTAGAGCATGAGAGCTTCAGGAGGGGAAGAAGATCACAGAAATAATGGTTGATCACATAAAATTTGCAGAAATTAACCCTTAACATGCAGGCTGTATGAGCAAATGCACAAATCAGGCCTATAATATACACCCCTAAAATCAGGGAGAAACAGACCTGATGGGACATGATGACGTTGTAAAGCAAGGGGCTACAGATGGCAACATAGCGGTCATATGCCATTGCAGCTAACATGTAGCATTCTGAAATAGCAAAAACAAGGAAGAAATAGAGCTGAGTCATGCATTGAGGGTAGGAGATGACGTTCTTCTCTGTCACAAAGTTCACCAGCATTTTGGGGGTAATGACAGTAGAATGGCAGAGATCAGTGAAGGACAAGCTGCTGAGGAAATAGTACATAGGGGTGTGCAAGTGAGAACTGAGCCCTATCAGTGTGATCATGCCCAGGTTCCCCATCACTGTGACCACATAGATTCCTAGGAAGAGGAGGAGTAAGGGCACCTGGAGTTCTGGCTCTTCTGTTAGTCCAGCGAGGATGAACTCAGTCACTGTGGAATGATTTCCTAATGCCATTTTCCTCTGGGAAGTTTCTGAAGGGGAGAAAGAAAGGCACATTTTTTTGGAGACATTTTCTTGTTATTCTTTATTTCACAAAAGATTTCATATATAAAATTAATGGCTTAGCTATCCCCTTGTTTATTGCATAATGATTTTAACTCTCGATAAATTTACCTAAGTAATATTTAACTTAATAGGTTTACATCTTAATATCAAATGCACGAAATTACTTCATATGAAAATATTTCAGCCATATAGATGATCATTTTAAATTTTTGGAGTGACTACTCCCTATTCTGAACACTTCAAGTTTTTTACCCAATTTTTGGTAATGTGAGTTTCACAGACTTAAAAACTTAGAGGACATATTGAGTATGAGAGAAGCTGGCTGAGCAACAGTGTGGAGAGAGTAAATCCTGTTTAAGTGCAGCATCCTTTATTAACAAGTATCTAATTCTTCTTGGGGTAAAAAGAAGCACATTATTACTATATCTCTAGAATTACTTTTACAAATATCATAAAATTTGTTTCTACATCAAATCTTCAAATTTTTATTATTATTATTGAAATAAAACCAAACAAACAACATTCATTAAGCAGATGTGTTTGCTGGATTGACTCACTGTTAGCCAGTGTGTGGCCCCTGGAATGAATATTTTGCCTTTGCTTGAGGGAAGAACTATGAGTAGTGGCTAAGTGAGCAGGTCTTGAAGTCCAAGTGCCTGTGTTCATACGCTGACCATCATTTACTAGTTGATGAACTTGGACAAGTAAAATAACCTCATTACCTAATTAGCAGAGGTTAGCACTCTAAAAATAATAATAGCAATTACTGGGTTTTTGGTACTTACAGTATGCTATCATTTAGAAAATAAGGGATAATTACACACTTCAAAATACAGAAATAGTAATTATAATGTTTAACCCTTTCATCTCTCTTATCTTCATTGATTAAGAAGATATGCAAAACAGTCATAAAATAAAGGGATATAGAATCACAAATCCAGCCCCTTTTTCAGCTAAGCACTAAACAGATTGCATAATTATATACATCAAAATAAAGTTCCAAGTGAATTTCACTTGAATAATATAAAAAGGAAACAGAAAATCTAAAGCATTCTACTCACAGTCAAACAAAATGGAACTTGAATCTTAAATCTAACTATAAAGGCTAAATTATTAAACTTCTGGAGAAAACACTAAAGAAAATCTTCAACACATTGAGATGGACTAAGATTTGTTAGGACACACACACACACACAAACTATACAATATTATAAATTCTGTTTTATCAAATTAAAAGCTGTTCGTCTAAAGGAAGTATTAGACAAAGTCAACGTACAAAAATCAGCGGCATATCTATACTCTAATAATGAACCAACAGAACAAGAGCTCAAGAATACAGCCCCATTTACAATCACAACAAAAAGAATGAAGTATTTAGGAACAAATTTAACTAAGGAAGTGAAAGACTTATACAAGAAAAACTGTAAGACATTACTGAAAGAAATCAACAGTGACATAAATAAATGGAAAGGTATTTCACATCCATGGACTGAAAGAATAAACATAGATAAAATGGCAATGCTACCTAAAGTAATATACAGATTCAATGCAATCTTATTCAGAATCCCAATGATATTCTTCACAGAAATACAACAAAGAATCTTAAAATTCTTCTGGGGCAACAAAAGACTCCAAATAGCCAAAGCAATCCTGAGAAACAAGAACAAAGCTGGTGGCATCACAATCCCTGACTTCAAAACATATGACAAAGCTATAGTAGTCAAAACAGTATAGTACTGGTACAAAAGCAGGCACACTGATCAATGGAACAGAACTGAAAGCCCAGAGATAAAACCACACATATACGGACAGCTAATCTTTGACAAAGGAGCCAAGAATATACAATGGAGGAAGGAAAGCCTCTTCAATACGGTGCTGGGAAAACTGAATAGCCACATGCAAAAGAAGGAAAGTAGATCATTGTCTTTCTCCATACACAAAAATAGACTCAAAATGTATCAAAGACTTGTAGGTTAGACCTAAAATCATAAAACTTCTGGAAGAAAATATAGGCAGTGCACTCTTTGATGTCAGCCTTAAAAGGATCTTTATAAATACAATGTCTACTGAGACAAAGGAAACAAAAGAAAAAATAAACAAGTGGGACTTCATCAGACTAAAGAGCTTCTGGAAGCCCAAGGAGATGAGGATCAAAATGAAAAAGTAGCCCACCAACTGGGAGAAAATTTTTTCAAATCATACATCTGATAAGGTATTACTCTCCATAATATATGAAGAGCTCACACAACTGAACTACAAAAAAAATAAAGAACCCAATCTAAAAAGAGGCAGAGGTTATGAACACACAGTTTTCCAAAGAAATGCTGTTGGCAATGCAAACTGGTGCAGCCATTTTGGAAAACAGTATGGAGATTTCTCAAAAAATTAAAACTAGAATTACCATATGACCTAGCTATCCCACTACTGGATATTTATCCAAAGAACTTGAAATCAACAATACAAAAAGACTTATGCACCCCTATGTTCATTGCAGCATTATTCACAATAGCCAAGACATAGAAGCAACCTAAGTTCTCCACGACTGATGATTGGATAGAGAAGATGGATAAAGAAAACATATATATATACACACATACACACACAATGGAATACTATTCAGCCATAAAAAAGTCATAATTGTCTCATTCACAACCAAATGGATGGACTTTGAGGGCATCATGAAAGTGAAATAAGCCAGATAGAGAAAGACAAACACCATATGATTTCACTCACTAGTAAAATATAAACAAACACGGACAAAGAGAACAATTTAGTGGTTACTGGGGGAAAAGGAGAGAGGGTGGGCACAAAGGATGCAGGGGCACATTTATATGGTGTTTGACAAATATTAATGTACAACTAAAATTTCACAACATTATAAACTATTTAGACCACAATACATTTTTTTAAAAAAAGGAACTATTAGAAAATTTAAAGCAAACCACAAACTAAGTTTTATTCAATACATGTAAATAATACTGACAAGACAATAATATGAGGAGAATCTAGCAAATTAAAAGATAAGAAAACTATTTGAACAAATATATCACAGAAGAAGACAAAGTAATAGGCAATGAGCACATGCAAAGACACTATAATCACTACTCATCAAGGAAATGAAAACTATACTAACATCATGACAGACAACGACACATCTACATTAAAATTGCAAAAACTTATAAAAACCAAAGTATTGAGGGGATATGGAGCTACTAAATCTCTCATACATAGCTGGTGAGGAAGGGTGTAAATTTGTCCAACCATTTTGGAAAACTGTTTAGCAATTTCTAAAAAATCAATCATGCACTTACAATTCAACCTGACATTTCTACTCCTCAGTATTTACCCAAGAAAAATGTAGGCACATGTCCACACAGTGACTTGTACAAAAATACACGTGGAAGCTTTGTTACTAACAACCAAAAACTAGAAATAACCCAAATATTCAACCAATGGATAGATAAATAAATTATGTTATATTCAAGGAATGGAATACTATTCATCAATAAAAAGTAATAAATCACAGATACATGCAACTACACAGATTAATTTTAAAAACATCATGTTGAGTAACAGGAGCCAGACTTAAAGAGGACATATTGTACAATTCCATTTATATAAAGTTCTAGAAAAGCACAACTAATTTATAGCGGTGGAAATGTGGTCAGTGGCTGACTGTGGTGGGACATGGAGAATGACTGGGAAAGGAGATGACAGAACATTTAGGATGATAAAAATGTGTCATATCATTATTGAGGTGTCGGTTTCATGAGGGCACAGTGTATGCATTTGTCGAAACTCATATAAAGTGAACTTTATTCTTACAATGGGTATATTCATTTTTTTATTTATCTTGATAAATTATATCTTGGTATAAACTTGATAAAATATTAATAAAATAAAATACATGATAAATTAGTAATAATAAAGAATCAAGAAGGATAAAGATCTGAACAAGATTCATAAATTTGAATGTATGAATATATATATATATAAATTCTCATGGCATGCATCAACTAAAGAATGCATATTATTTTTAAAGGCACATAGAACTTTTACAGAATCATTTATATGCTGGTTCATAATGCAAGCTACAATACCTTTGCAGACGTTTTCCCTCGTTTACATTTAAGACAGTAATAATACCAATCTTACAGGTTTTCTCCTAAAATATAGACAAAGGAAACTTTCAACAGTAAAAATAAAATAATCTCTTAGAAAGCTCAGAATAGATAATAAGTTCTTAAAACTGTTTGAAAAGCATGTAAAGCAAACGACAAACTTACTAGTGAAACATGGAAAACTTTCCTCTGTGATGAGAAGGAGACAAAGATGCTTGCTTGATATCTCCAATCCTATTCATCATTTTACTGAATATTCTAGCAAACTCAATAAGGCAAGCAAAAGAAATAAAATAGTAAGAATTGAAAAGGAATAAACAATACTATTATTTATAGGTAACATGATTAAGTAGCTAGAAAAATCAAAGTAATATAGATAAAAAGTCTTAGGCTAATTAAGATTTAGACTAACAGAGTAATTAACTAACAAATAAAAATTATAGATGTAAGTTTTAATATTTGAAAATAATAGAGATTTCTCAGTGCTGGCCCTGTGGCGCAGTGGTTAAGTGCACACATTCTGCTTTGGCAGCCCAGGATTCCCTGGTTCGGATCCCCAGTGTGGCCATGGCACTGCGTGGCAAGCCATGCTGTGGCAGGCATCCCACATATACAGTAGAGAAAGATGGGCATGGATGTTAGCTCAGGGCCAGCTTTCCTCAGCAAAAAGAGGAGGATTGGCAGCAGTTAGCTCAGGGCTAAACTTCCTCAAAAAAAAAAAAAAAAAAGAATAGAGGTTTCTCTAATATTATACATAATCTAGATAGTTCAGAATTGAGTGTAGAGTGTGATCGGTAATAATCCCCAAAAGATCTAGAACACAGCTTCTCAACTAGACTTCCACAAAACTAAAATGTCATGAATAGCTCATAGTGGTGCTGAGGTCTTGGTCTTCTTAGTCCTTGACTGAGTTGGTTGAGCGAGTAGCATCCATAGACTCCTATCTGGTCAGCACTGGCCACAAGCAGTCTGCTCCACTAACCCTGTTGTATCACACAAATATTACCATTTTATATGTGTGTCGTGAGGTCAGGGAGCCCTGTGCTACACTTAAATTATATCTGTAGCTTTGTGTTTAGTTATAGATATTATTTTAAAGGAGAGACATTGACAAGTTACAAGGCAAATAAAAACAGTGAAGAACTTGGAAAATATTTCAAGGTAATGGGATAATTATCAGATATCATCATATATCTGAAGGGAATCTAAAGGGAGGAAGACATTTTATGCATGGTATTTGAAAGATCTTAGAATACACCCTTTACTAGGAGTAAGGACAAATATTCTAAAGATTTGAGCACTTAGAAATGGACTGAGATACTTATTTCTAATCAATGAATGCACACAACCATAAATCAGATGATGACCCACTTTCAGGGACACCGAGAAAGGATTTTTTCATTGCTTTTAAGATAAAGTATGAATATCCACACTATCTCTTGTCACTCTCCAGAGTTAATTCACATTTTGTTCCTTTCTGTTTCATAAACTTTTGTTTCAAGTCCAGAAACTTTTCAGTTTGTGGAATACATCACATTTTCTCAGCTACCTGTAGTTTTATTTGCTCATCTTTTCACATGAAATAATAGTTTTACCAACTCCGTTTATCTCTGTTATCTGGTAAATATTTTATCTTTTCAAATATCATTTAAAACTGATGCCATCATGGAAGCCTCCAATTCATTGTCATTGATTGGACCATCTTACTACATGCTCGGAAAACTACCATTTCTAAACAGCACATTTTCAGACTAAAGCTACAGTATAAGCAAGAGGATGGATCATATCAGATTTAATCTCCTCTGTACCCCAAGTAAGTAACACACATCTGTCGCATCACAGGAAGCTAAAAAACTTATTTTATGAATAAACGAATATTTAAATGGATTAATGAATATGTTGAGGAATACTTGCCTGAATTCCCAAGGTAATTAATTCCACACTTAATATCCTCAAATCACAAGTGTGAAATAAGCACACTCACATTTCTTCTTCCTGGAAACCTCAATGTCAAATTTTGTTTGCTACTTGTTCTCTTTGACTCAGAACAGTGCTGATGTTAGTGCTGAGAGTCATAGGTACCCAACATTTTGCTATCCTTGGTGCTGAAAGGGCAGGCACAGCCTTGGGTCTCAGAGCCACTTTTGAAGCTGGTCTGCATCACAGGTCAGACTCTCCAATTGTAAGTCTCCAGTTTGTGTTTTCCAGCTTCAAGGTAGCAAACATCCTCACCTTTGACAGTCCTCTGAGGAGTTCTGATTGCTGTGCTGAATGTTTGTCCTTCATTTAGATATTCCAGATACAAAAAACAGGGAGACAATACTCTCCAAGGATTTCTGTTTCTCAGGGAACAAGCTCATGAGAAAAGAAGCAATTGCTGTTTTTTTATTTCCCAGTTGTTTAACTTATTCCTTCAACAGAGATTCTTTCTCAATCCTAAACCTATCAATTAGTGATAAAGATTTGTTCACAGGATCACTTGAGGATTTGTGTGTGTGTGTGTGAGGAAGATCGGCCCTGAGCTAAACTCTGTTGCCAATCCTCCTCTTTTTGCTTGGGGAAAATTGTCACTGAGCAAACATCTGTACCAATCCTCCTCCACTTTGTATGTGGGATGCTGCCACAGCATGACTTGATAAGGAGTGGGTAGGTCCACACCCAGGATCTGAACCTGTGAACCCCAGGCCACCGAAGGCAGCATGTAAACTCAACCACTATGCCACTGGGCCAGCTCAGGATTTTTTAATGCAGATGCTAGTCCAGCAGTTCTAAGTGAGATTTGAGATTCTGCATTTCTTACAAGCTCCTGGGCAGAGCTATTGGATTACAGTTCACACTGCGAATAGAAAATTTTAGAGGACCAGTGGACATCCTGGCAAGTTTTATTTTTAATGTTAATAAAAATTTTAGAATAATGAACTAAACCATGTTTTCCTTGTAAATAATATGTTTTTATTATGTATAAGTAGGCAACACACTTACTTGATTCAAAAGTCAATCTATATATAACTCAGAATATTTTTGTAATATTTTCTTTCTTGAGGATCTCACTAATAATAATTCTACTTGCTAAATTGTATATTTAAAGAAAATATTTTATTATTTGGCACCTGTGTCCCCTAGTCCTCATTTCTTATAATTTTTCACTTTTTTTCCAAAGCTGGAATATTGATAAGCAGTCTTAGATTGCAGCATGATTCAACATAAATTGGACAGTCACATCAGGCAAGCTCTTATAAAACATCATTAAGTGTATTAGGTTCAATTCTTTTTAAAGGAGTTTACAGTTGGATTACATTAGCATTTCTAAATTATGCCTGAATATTTAATATCACCAAGGGAGTTTCTTTACATATCAAAATCAAGGTTATACTCTACATCAATTAAGTCAAAATCTTAAGATGTGAGATCTGATTTCAATATTTTTAAAAGACTTCTCAAACTTTAATGTTTACAAGAATGAACTGGGGATCTTGTTCAAATGCAGATTCTCATTCAGTAAATCTGGTATATGGCTTGAGATTATGCATTTTTAACAAACTCTCAGATTTTACCCAAGTTACTAGTATATAGACCACTCTGAGAAACGAGATGTAAATGATCTCTTGTTTTGAATCCTTTCCACCAGAACTCAGAGTCGAACAGGATGCCCCATGTGCACACATCAGAAAGCTTCTTTGCTTTGGAATTGCAGTGGCTGCAGGAATCTAAGATGACTACAGGAGAATATTGTGTGTCTGGAACACTTCCTTACAGGTGAGCAGACTTTGATTGACTGCTACTTCAGTGTGCTGAATAAAAGAACTGAGAAAGAGGGTTGGAGCTTGGTTAAGGACACAGATGAGGGGGATATAAACAGAATTTCCTATAAATGATTATACAATAATGAAAATTATTAAGGTTCGTAGAAGTCATTGTTTCAATTTTTCAGGGTATATGTAGAAATTCAGGAGAAAAAAATGTATATAAAGAGAGAGAAAGAGACTGAGAGAGAGAAACATTTTTGTACCCTTATATATAAGAGGTATCAAATAATATATTATACATATACGTTAAAATATGCTATTATCATAAACCATACTTACATTTGTGAGCACTACATTATGCAAAGTATTATATTAAGGAATTTAGATAAATAATTCCACCTGTTAGCATGCAAATGGAAATCTCATACATTGTTAGTGGGAATGTAAAATGGCATGACCACTTTGGAAAACAGAATGCTTCTTACAAAGTTAAATATATATTTGCATAAGATACAATGTCACTCCTGTATCATTTATCCCCCCAAAATGAAAACATGTCTCTACACAAGGTCTTATACATGAATGTGTATGGTAGTTTTATTAAGAATAGTAAAAAGAAGAAAACTGGAAACAGCTGAAATATTCATCAACAGTTGAATAGATAAACAAATTGTATTATATCCATGAGATGGTATATTTCTTAACAATAAAAAGAAAGTAACTTCAGATACACACCAAAACATGGATAAATGTCAAAAGCATTATGTTAAATGAACGAATCCAGACACAAAATAGTTTACATTATAAATCTCATTTGTATAAAATTCTAGAAAAAGTAAAACCAACAGGTAGTGACAGAAAACAGATTCATTGTTACGGGGGATGAGGTGCCGGGGATTGACTGCAAAGAGGCAAGAGAAAATTTTTGCCCTTAATATTGGCAGGACAATATATATCCTTAAATACAGTTCTCTTACAGTTAGTAATATACCACTTCACATAAAATATAGAAATATTAAACAGTATAGGTCAATGCGCCCCCCCACACACACACCTGCACTTTATGGTATAGTTGTTACATACATAGAATAACTGAAACTTTGTTAAATTTGATGTTTATTTTTAGTAACTTCTTGGTAGATTCCATAGGATTTTCCACATAAATGATTATATCATCTGCAAATAAAGACTTATTTCTTCATTTTCAAAATGGGTGTCTTTTATTTCTTTTTTTGACCTTTTGCTCTGGCCAAATCTCCAGCACAATATTGAAGAGAAATGGTGAAAGCAAACATCTTTGCTTTGTTTTTGATATTGGATGGAAAATATGTTAATCAAGAGATAGGAATCACACAATGATTTGAACATTGAGAGTAATAATAAAAATATTTTAATGGGGATTAGACTAACAGGAATTTAGATCTTGAGAGCATAGAAGAATTTTAAAGAATATAGGAATAGTAGACTTAAGGAGCAGTACTCTATTTAGGGTGCTATAGAACACTCCAGGAAGAGTCCTTCCTCTGCCGGGGCTGAGTCTAGCGCAAACTCATGTCCTTCTTGGGCTGGGGTGGCTCCGGGCTGGCTGCATGAGATAAAGACTGAAAATCTGGCTTGCTAGATTGTCAGCCATGTGGGACCCCCAGGGTACATGCATGTGCCCAAGCTGAGGAGAAGGTGTGGAAATCAGTGATCTGGGTTAGATTTCAGGTTTTTTCTGAGACTCCTGGCAATGCCACACTGCCTCAGTTAAGTGCTGGAGAAAGTGTATGGTGTCCAAATGCTGGAGGGAAGTTCCACACTGCTTGTACTAGATAAAACATGAGAGAGCAAACAATGGAAAAAAAAATGTGCTCTGTACATTTTTGTTAAGAGAGCCAAACCAAAAACCAGGAAGAGAAGTCCTCTTCCTCCCCAAATGCCCACTATTGAGAGGACTTAACACCTTACCAGAGGACAAAGAAGAAATAGTTCACAATGTTCAGCTTCATTATCACAGAGGCAGCAAAAAGGTGAAGTTGGAACCGAGATCATAAATGCAAAACTGACCGATGAAATATTCAGTGTTTCACCATTAAGTATGTCACAGATCTTAGTTGATGCCCTTTTACAGGTTAAGAAATGTTCATCTATTCCTGATTTTATGAGTTTTTATTAGAAACATTTATTGGGTTTTGTAATATTCTTTCTCTGTGTCTATTTGAATGATCATAAGGATATTTATTTTTTAGCCTGTATGTGTGGTGAATTACCTTTACTGATTTTTTCTTTTGCTTGAGGAAGATTGTCCCTAAGCTATCATCAGTGCCAATCTTCCTCTATTTTGTATGTAGGACATTGCCACAGCATGGCTTGATAAGTGGTGTGTAGGTCCGTGATTGGGATCTGAAACCATGAACTGTGGTCTACCAACGCGGAGTCTGTCAACTGAAGCACTGTGCCACCATGCCAGCCCCATGACTGATTTTTTGAATGTCAAACCAATCTTTCATTTCTAGTATAGATCCTATTTTATAATGATGTAGTGTTGTCCCCCCTTATTCATGGGGGATATGTTCTAAGACCCCAGCGGATGCCTGAAACTGCAGATAGTACTAAACCCTACATACACTATGTTTTTTTCTATACAATATAGCATGGATACACTGGAAAAAGGGTTGATTCATGTCCTGGTGGGACAGAGCAAGATGGCCTGGAGGTGAATTTTGGAGATATGTTATATGAGGAAGTGTCACTTAATTTCCAAAAATTTGAATAATAAACCCAACACATTACATATGTCAGCAAACCAAAAGCCTGTTTCTCATATGACATCATGATTCTATTCATGAAAATTTTTTACTGTCCAGAATTTTTTTCAGGGCAAATTTGACATCTTTATTCTGCAGACTGTAGATCAGGGGATTCAGCATGGGCACAATGATAGAATAAAACACAGAGGACACTTTCCCTTGGTCCATAGAACTCACAGATGGTGGCTGCAGGTACATGAATGCTGCAGATCCAAAGAAAACAGCAACAGCTGAGATGTGGGAACTGCATGTGCTGAAAGCTTTGGACCTGCCCCCAGTAGAGCGGATTTGGAAGATGCTGGAGAGGATGAAAATGTAGGAGGCAGGGGCTGGCCCCGTGGCCGAGTGGTTAAGTTCGCGCGCTCCGCTGCAGGCGGCCCAGTGTTTCGTTGGTTCGAATCCTGGGCGCGGACATGGCACTGCTCATCAGACCACGCTGAGGCAGCGTCCCACATGCCACAACTAGAAGAACCCACAACGAAGAATACACAACTATGTACCGGGGGGCTTTGGGGAGAAAAAAGGAAAAAATAAAATCTTTAAAAAAAAAAAAAAAAAGAAAATGTAGGAGGCAAAGATAGTTAAGGCAGGAGTCAGAATGTTAAATGCACTCAAGACTAGAACCAATAATTCATTGATATAGATGCTGGAACAGGATAGTTCCAAGAGTGGAAAGAGATCACAGAAATAATGGTTAATTACATTGATCTTGCAGAAAAAGAGTCTCAACATAAAGCCTGTATGGACTGTGGATCCAAGGATGCCCAAAATATAAACTCCCACTGTGAGCCAGAAGCAGATGTGATAAGACATGATGACGTTGTAAAGCAAGGGGTTACAGATGGCAACATAGCGGTCATATGCCATTGCAGCCAACATGTGACACTCTGCAATAGCAAAAATGATGAAGAAATAAAGCTGAGTCATGCATTCAGGGTAGGAAATGATGTTCTTCTCTGTCAAAAAGTTCACCAGCATTTTGGGGGTAATGACAGTGGAATGGCAGAGATCAATGAAGGACAAGCTGCTGAGGAAATAGTACATGGGGGTGTGCAGGTGAGAACTGAGTCCTATCAACGTGATCATGCCCAGGTTCCCCAGCACTGTGACCACATAGATTCCTATGAAGAGGAAGAAGAGTGGTAGTTGGAGTTCAGCATGATCTGTTAGCCCAGTGAGGATGAACTCAGTTACTGTGGAATGATTTCCGGTATCCATTATCCTCTCATAGAATTTAAGTATAAAAAAGAGAAAATGAGTCTATTTGAGTGTGTGTGTGTGTGTGTGTGTGTGTGTGTGCATGTGTATGTGTGTGTAAAAGGGAGAGTAACTCTGTGGAGATCATTATTTTATACCTCATCAGAGGAGACTCAATGCAGGTATCTCTGGAGTCTCTTCCACTTCTCTAGGTCTATCATTCCAATTAACCAGGGAAAGAATCACAAATTCAAGAAACTTTTAATTAAGATATTTCTAATTTTTAAGAGAAAACACAAGTTTTTGGATTTTTGAGTCAGTTAGTAGGAAGCTTACTACTGTTATTTTTAAAGGTCTTTTTCTCTTCCTATATTCTATATGTATATGTTCATAACCTGCATGTCAAATGAGACAATGATTAAATTTTCATTTGTCTCAGAAGAAAGGAATAGCAAATGCTTTCTACCGTTAGTAAACAGAGGATTCAAAAGTCTGTGAAAAAATTATTTTGGTCTGAATTATTTTACTTACTAGAATTCCAGCTTAAAATTCCTGAATGACTAGGGTAACTATCAGCCTGATTTCGCCTGAAATTCTGCTCTTCGTATGTCCTGGCTTCCACCATCCCCCTACTACTTCACAAGACGAGAGTAGAACATACTTCTATTTTAGCAATTTCTTCAAGAGTAAAGTATCGTCTTCCTTTGTTTCTAATTTGAATCATCCCAGGGAAGTAATACAATGGCTTTGTAAATTGTGTATTCCACCACCATGCCCAGACAAGCAGTAGGCTATGAATGATTTATGTTAACTGGACTTCATGGTTATACTGGTGGAGGTCAGAAAACTACTTTTATTCCCAAAATATGAGAAAAGCTTTGGAATAAAAACGCTAGGTGTCTTCTTATCATGTATTTGCATGCACTTTCTATAGCATTTAAAGATGATAGAGATATGGGTTAGCACAGCACATGCAAAATACAATTAGAAATTTTCATTTAAATTCAGTATTAGTCAACAGTTATCTATTTCTAAAAAGGACATATATATATATTTTGCTTAGAACTGCAAAGAAAATGAGTGAATTCTAGAAAATGGAAATTCATATTCTTCCTTAAAACTCAAGCAATAGTTGGCTTAGTCTTTTTATCTTGGTGGGGGAGGCCAGTGCGGTGGCGCAGCAGTTAAGTGCGCACATTCTGCTTCTTGGTGGCCAGGGGTTCAAAGGTTTGGATCCCGGGTGCTGACATGGCACTGCTTGGCACGCCATGCTGTGGTAGGCGTCCCACATATAAAGTAAAGGAAGATGGGCACTGATGTTAGCTCAGGGCCAGTTTTCTTCAGCAAAAGGAGGAGGACTGGCAGCAGTTAGCCCAGGGCTAATCTTCCTCAGAAAAAAAAAAACTTGGGTTACAATACATTATGTGATGTAGAAAACCTAGAAAATTCATAAAAATTATCTAAAAGTATTATCTTTTGAAGAAACGCTGAAATAACTGAGGATATTTAGCTAGCAAAGCAAAAATGTATGTGGGGCATGATAGTTATTACCAAATGTCAAACATTACTATTTCTGTCTCACATAAAATTAAATTAAATGATGCCCGAAAGGTGCTGACCAGTTCCTGACTCTTGGTAAGAACTTAATAAATTCCAATGTTGTTTTAATTGTAATCTGTTCAGTTTCTCTCTGTTATATCTTTCACATATCCAACATTTTCATTTTCATAATGGCAAGCAGAGTTTTAAATTTGTTTCTTCAGTATATCTTTTTGTTTTTCCTTTCCATTAATACACACAATAATACAGACATTTAGAATTTTTTACTAAAATGTTAACCTCTTAAAACTATCAATATTTTCCATGGTATCCAAATAAAGTACAAACCAATTTCTTGGACTTTCAAATCTTTATGCTATCAAGAAAAAGTTTTCTTTTTTATGTCCCAACAAGTATCGAATGATTTAGCTGTTCCCCAAAAGAGTATTTGGTAGACTCAGTTTTGCCTCATTGTGTTCTCTTGGTTTTTCTCTTCTTCTATTCCCTCTGTATTATGAAGTCTATTTGATAGTTGAGATCCTTTAGTTCTAACATCTGCTGCCAATCCTCCTCTTTTTGCTGAGGAAGACTGGCCCTGAGCTAACATCCGTGCCCATCTTCCTCTAGTTTATATGTAGGATACTTGCCACAGCATGGCTTGCCAAGCAGTGCCATGTCCACACCCGGGATCCCAACCTGGGGAACTCCGGGCCGTCGAAGCAGAACATGTGAACTTAACTACCACACCACCAGGCCGGCCCCTAGTTAAAGACTTTAATAGTGAAAGCCCTAGTTAACAAGATCATTTTTTATATGCCCATGAAAACTTTCCTTATATTTACACTGAGCACTTAATTCTGTATTAATTATTATGAATTATTTACTGTTTTTCCTTCTCTAATAGACTGTAAACTCAATACAGTCTTTGTCACAGTGAGCCTCGATAGTGAGCCTTGCATATAGTGAGCCTCAATAAATATGTGTTTAATAAAATCATTGAAGGAGAGCTAGAGATAAGTTAACATGGATTCGTATAAGTGAACAAAGCCCTCAGTCTGCCTGAGTTGAAATGAGTGAACAAAAAATGTTTGCTATATTTTTATACTGAAAGGGACAGGGAGATAATAAAGGAACCTGTTTTCATCAAAGAATGTGAACTTAGAATGAGGACAGGTGAATATTGTTAAATAGCTATGTGCATCTCTATGTGCACTGGGAGGTAGCTAGAACAGAAGACAAAGATTTTGGTAGTCAGGGACTGAGATTCAAACATACCCCTCCTTCTTCCCAGAGAGCTCAACACTGTGTTCTTTCTTGTCCATTGCTGTGGAGGGAAGAATGACCTGATGATGCTGGTGGATAGTTCTGAGTACTAACTTTCCAGTACTCCTTCACACTAAGGAGGTCATGGACTAAAAGTCTCCTTTGGCAATTATTTTGAGTCACTGGTCTTGATCTCTGATGAAGCCAGTGCCCAAAGCCATCTGGTCCTCTGCAAAGGTTTGTTGATATGATATGATGATTTTATCCTCTAGGTATACATACTACAAATCTGACTAGGAACAAACAGTGATAATGACTTCCCACAAGAATCAACTCTTGGGAAAAGAAACGATTAGAATTTCCCTTTATCCCCATTGGTTCTCAAGTGTTTAACAGTGTCACATGGGTGTGATTTATTGTTCTTGTTAGACTATGGATTGAAAACGAGGATGTGTGAGAGAGTGTTAGAGCTCCAATGAATTTGATGCCAAGCCATTGAAAAATGCAAAATTTTAGGAAATTTTTAAGACCTACACTAAGAAGATTTTCTAAAGTTGTTTCTTACAGGAGAAAGTAGAAAATCAGGGAAAGTAAACATCGTGTGTAAGATTCAAAACTAGTCGTTTTTATTGACTTGTACTGACTGCATTTAGGAATCATGATGTACTCATATTACAGTGATGCTTGGAATATTTTAACTTGTGACTTGAATGAAGGAATCTGCTAGATATTACCATAAACCCATAAGGCGTTCCTAAAAAGCCTAACAAGGAGAAACGATGATTTTATTTTCCTCTAAAATTAAAAGAGTAACGATGAGGAACAAGCGAATATATGTGTTATAGAGATTATTTTAGTTCCATATAAATCCTAAATTATTTTTTGGAAGTTAAAATTGTATTTCACGTCTTTATCCAAAATATTCAGTAAATGTTATATAATTTTGGCAATAGTTACATTAAATTTTCTTAGTCAAATTTATTTTGAAATGCTTTAAATTATTGTTTTATATGGGGCTTTAATCATTTTTGTAAAGGAATTTTTTCAAATTGCTGTGAAAGGCGTAAAAACTAAAGAGAATAATTCATATGTCCTAAGGAAAATGTTGCTCATCAGTACTTATCAAACCTTACAACAAGAAATACGGTACAAAGGAAGACACAATTTTTATTCTTAAGTATTTTTGACAATTTTGATGGAGATAATATCCACAAGCATGCATTAATAGTAAACAATATGACAAAAAACATCATTATTTTAGTATGCATGATGAACCAGAAATGTGCCTGATAATAGCCTGGTGTGGTAAAAAATGCATGGAGAATTAAAATTTGTGTTTGTCATTGAAAAGTGTGTAAAATTTGGAAAAGGAGAATGTAATCAGGAAGCCACATCAAGGTGGAAAGCAGCATGAATGAAGACAAGGCCATGGGAATGAACCCAGCACTGTTGAGATACTATTGGAACTACCCCACCCAGCATGACATACAGCTTTCTAGACAATCCTAATAGTTATCAAAATATTGGTATATTTTATTTATGAATTGCTTTTATTTTAATCACATTTAACCTATTATTCTATTCAGATACAATGTTAAATTCAAATGTTAAACTCTAGAGAAAACAGCATGGAGTTATCTATAACTAAATATAAATACTTGAAAAAGTAGGAGAACTGCTATTATTCCTAGTTTTAACTCTCCTTTTCTTCTTCAATAATAAATGCCTTGAATCTTAGTTCAGCACATGGCTATATGGATAATCATAGTATTTATTAGTCCCTATTGCGGCTAGGTTTGGCCATATGGCTAAGACCTCATCAAAGAGAAATAGGTGGAGGTGAGATCTGTCACTTCCAGGTAGTGTTTCTCAAGTTAAGGGACATTCCCTTCCACTTTCATATCTTTCTTTCTGATGACGGGGTGCTGGAGGTGAAGGATGGGTCTGGGTTCATTACTGAGACCAACAGATAGAAGCTACATGTTGTAGCCTGCAGAGCTACAATTTAAAAGATGTTTATGTTCCTGATGAGGCACTGTACCAGCCCTGAATCATCTTCTGATTTAAGGCACCATGGTGAGCTGTATATCTGTGTGTGTGTATGTGTGAGTGTGTGTGTGTGTGCATGTTTGTGTGTGTGATATGCAATCAAACCTAATTTTAACTAATGCAAAAGATAAAAAGTTATCTGTCTAAAGTTCAGTCCTGTGACATACTGATGATCCCTGAAAACATTAATTGCACATGAGGAATTGTTTTCTTTTATAAATTAATGCATGCTTGTATCAGATTTAAAAACAAACTATGTATGAGACCATTATGAAAGTTTATCATAGTGCCTAATGTTAAAACGTATTTACTCTATCATACTGCTTTCAATTATTAAAATATTTGATAATATATATCCTTCTGTAATTGTACCTAATAAATCATATATATTTGTTATTGTTTTTTCTTATTTCTAGTACATCTCCTTCTCCATGGTCCTATATCTCTCTGTGTTGTTGTCGAGCTCCATCTCCACTTTGGAATCTATCTGATATCTATTCTACTATTTTAACAGCATGTCTTCCACCTGTTTTAAGACCACCAAACAGTACAGACATATTTCTTTTTCCTTCTTAATACTTTTAATACAAAAATGAATGCTTGGAAACACAAAATATTCTCATATAAAGTCATTTTTATCAATCAGTCATCAATGTGAAAAAATTTGCTAGATGTTGGTTGTTTAATGTTTATAGTAATAAAATAAAAATTACAAACACATATGCTTTGTAAAACATATCCTAACAATAAAATGCATATTGGTATACAATACATGCATATACATAAAGTCACTCATAAACATATAGATATATACATATACATATGTATAGATACACACACACATATAGATATTTTTTATAGGAGTAAAAAATGGGATATGAAGATAAGGACGATTAGTACATAGAAAGCCAAGAGAGAAGTTTCTTCTAATTTTAAAAAAGAAATAAGCTTCTCTTACTCATTACAAGTTTTGATTTTATGAAGTAAGATAAAAGGTGACATCTCACTGAGGTGTTAATGGCATGTATTTGAAGGCAAGCTGATGATAAAGCAAGCACTGTTTTGGTCTGAGCGATGAGACAGATTGTTTTTAAAATGCACTTAAACCAGGTGTAAATGTCCATGCTGAGTTAAAGAATCATTAGCCCTGTGCCCTATCTCTGGGCTCAGCATAACAGAAATGAGCAGTCAAGAGCATGATGTTCTTTGGAGATGTCTATGTTTGTCTCTTTGATGCAAATTTTTGGGGAGGATTTGAAACTCTGAGCCATCCAGAAAAAACACAACATGACTTGTCATCTAGAAATGGCTCTAAAACAAAACAGAAATATCCAAGAATCTGAGGAGTTACTCTAAGGAGAGAGAGAAAACACATGCAGAGGCTGCTACCATTGGCAAGAGAAGACGTAGGAACTGAGAAACTGGCAGAATGCCACCAAGAGCTACTGAGACTTATTAATGGAAACAATTATTTGCCAAGAGAAATTTCAAGAGTTTTCTGTTTGCTGTTTTCAAGAGCACCAATGGAAACCTATTGGGAGAGGGGTGAACGTGGGAATCTATTGCTTAGACATCCCCTTCCTCCTCTCAAAAAATTTAATTTCTTTTTCCAGAATGGATAGAATTTTGAGGTAAGGAGGATACTTATCATTAGTCAGAAAACAATTTTTCAGTTTTAGCTTGCTATGTATATGGTTGTAATAGTAAAAGAATGTCGCTTCTAAATCTGAGATTATATGACGCAAGTGGCAAAAAAGAGATATCTTTTAGAGATAAGAGAAAATGAATATAGGATTGTCTGGAAAGTGAAGGCGGTAGCTTTATCACACAACTGTGGAGCCAGGAGTGTTTCATAAAGATATAAGCCAAATTACACATAATATATTCAATGATGTTTATTACTGTCAATCCCTTCCACTATAGTGTGACCTGCTATGATATAGGAATTATATCTTATCAACGTCATATGCCCCATATTCCCTAATACAATTCTGTGCACTTGAGAAGAATTAAAGATTAAATTTTGTAGGTTCCAAATGGTTAAAAATTATCTATTTTAGAGAACACACTTTTAGAAACATTCGTCAATACTCTTATTGGGCAGGGACACAAGTATTGAGACTATCAAAGGATACTGACCAGATGGATTTATTTCCTGAATTAATATAAATAAGTATTGCCTTAAAAAGTACCATATTTCGTGCATATAAAGTATAATCACTTACATGGAAGCCTTTGAAGACTTTTAAAAAATGTTTAGAGGTAATATGGAAGGCAGCTATGCACACTACTATAGCACCAACACTAGATGTAGTATAGATTATTATGGGTAGATGGACTCTGGGGCATTCGAGAAATGGTGCTGCTCTCCATGTGACTGATACTATGAATCCCCTGGCACTTTTATTCCAAATAATCACGTAGTCTCAATAATTTCATTACTTGTGGACATACACTGCTGTCTCTGGTCTGTTCCTTACCAAAACTTCTTGAGGAATTATAAATTTTTGCTAAGGCAAAATATCCTTTTTCATAGGTAAGTTCTTTTCTCAAGGATTTTATTTAGGGCGACTTTGACATCTTTATTCCTCAGGCTGTAGATCAAAGGGTTCAGCATGGGAATAATTATGGTGTAAAACACTGAAGACACTTTCGCTTGGTCCATAGAATTGACTGATGATGGTTTTAAGTACATGAATGCTACAGAGCCAAAGAAAACAGCAACAGCTGAGATATGGGAGCTGCATGTGCTAAAGGCTTTAGATCTTCCCTCAGTTGTGTGGATGTGGAGGATGCCGGCAATAATGAAGACATATGAGCCAAAGATAGTGAGGGTTGGGGTAAGGATATTAAATGCACTGAAACACAAAACTACCACTTCATTGATATAAGTACTGGAGCAGGAGAGCTCCAGTAGTGGAAAAATATCACAGAAGTAATGGTTGATTACATCAGCCTTGCAGAAAAGCACTCTTAGCATGCAGCCTGTGTGAGCTGTGGCACCTGACAAGCCCATGATATACACCCCAACTACCATCCAGGAACAGACCTGATTAGACATGGTGACATTGTAAAGCAATGGGTTACAGATGGCTACATAGCGATCATATGCCATTACAGCCAACATATGACATTCTGATATAACAAAAACAAGAAAGAAATAGAGTTGAGTCATGCATGCAGGATAAGAGATAATATTCCTCTCTGTTACAAAGTTCATCAGCATTTTAGGGGTAATGACAGTGGAATGGCAGAGATCAATGAAGGACAAGCTGCTGAGGAAATAGTACATGGGGGTGTGCAGGTGAGAAGTGAGCCCTATCAGTGTGATCATGCCCAGGTTCCCCACCACTGTGACCACATAGATTCCTAGGAAGAGGAGCAGAAGGGGCAGCTGGAGTTCTGGCTGTTCTGTTAACCCAGCAAGGATGAACTCAGTCACTGTGGAATGATTTCCCTCTGTCATTTTCCTTTGGGAATTTTATGCAGGAAGAGAAGAAGAAAAATTATGGTAGGTATTTATTGTCTCACCACACAATGAAGTGTGAAGCAGAATTCAAGTCTTTTCAACCAGGTGATTCCAGTTTTCTGTTTGTCCCTGATCTATGTTAGCAGTCAAAGACCCTGAGATCTCAATAATATGAGACGTGTAAGTAAATATCAGATAGAACTATTCCTTTTTCATTCTATGCTATAAGAGTGGATCTTGGTACTGCTCAGTCCCTGAACGTCCAAATAACTTTTCTGTTAACTTTCATTGAGTGTTATAAGAACTTTCACTTGTTTGTATTCTCCTCATCCCTTCTTCAGAGCAAATACTACCATGCTTATTTTACATATTATGCAGCTGAGGCTTATAGCAGGTGGATATTTGCCCACAGTTAAGCATGTAATAACTGAATGATCAAGGATATAAGATAATACCTGTCTGTATCATCTTCCATCTCTTGTTTTATCTACTCATGTCTGCCCTCCAACCCTTGTCTCTTTGTCATACCATAAACACCCTTCTCAGTAATCAGTGTGATGGAAAAACTTAATGTAAGGTACTGACAATAGTGTATCAACAACTGATCCGGAATGGACTCAGATGTAGTGAGTACCTTGACTAATGGCACCACTTGGAAAATACAGAAATAGTGGTTCTGGAAAGTAACTGCATGGTTAACAGTAAGTCTATTGTTCAATTTGAGCTGCACATCCAGGAAGGACATGAGTTGCCTAATAAAGAAGATTCAAAAGTGTGAAAAAATAAAGTCCAAATTCAATCATTTCAAAAACACTTATGGAGTACTCACCTTGTGTTAAGCACTTTGTATGACCTGATGTAATCCTTGACCCTTAGGGGTTATGTTCTGGGAGATTAGGGCTGCATAATGTCAATCTTCCATGGTACTTAGACTATAGCAACATTTGCGTGTTGTCTTGGTGTTATTGCATTTGCCTTCAAACCAGAGCTTTTAATAGCACTCCCTCAGAGTCATGAGAACCAAAGCAGAAAGAATATGTCTATCTCTGGGACATGAGTTTAGAAGAAAGCTGATGATTTTGAGCATAGCACAATGTGATGACTGTTTTATCTTCAAAAGAAAGAGATCCAAGAGTTACCATCAGAGATCATCGGTGTATCAAAAAGCAAGAGTGTGAATATTTGGATAAGAATGAAAGATCAGGAGATATTCTTATTTTTTCAATGTGTATCATGTGCTGTCCAGGCACTTTTATCAATGGTGTCTTATTTTTTCCCCCCAGCAACATTATGAGTCGATTATTCCCATTTTATAGATGAGGAAACTAAAATTCAGACACTTAAGCAATTTCTTAGTGGTGACTCTGTGGCTTTTCAATATAGTTTGACAATGGCTTTCTAATAGTACCGGTAGAAAATTTAACATAGCCATGAGAAATAAAAATGGTAATAAAGGACTTGAGCTAATACTGATATCTTCTGGAAATACCATTCTTCTAAAACCAAAGCATGTATAAAACACATGCTAGATTCAAAGAACATAATAACTGGAGAAAAATTATAATAGTGATACTAATGTTTATTGAGTGATTCTAATTAGACCAGAGATTAGATAAGATACTACAGAGATGAATCTTATATTAGTTACTTATCCATGCATGGACTGCTCAATGAACAGTGTATGAATAAAGGGACACAACTGGATTCACTGCATGAAACAAATAAAACAAAATGTCTTTGTCTTTCCCAAATTATCAATTTCATGTAAACTTTTATTGAGCACAAAGTCAACTGAACCACTAAAAGGTCTATCTCTGGTATGTTTGCTTACACTGTGCAAGTCATGGCTGGAAATAGGTAAATATAATACCAAAATTTAATCTTATGTTTAGTACTTTGTCTCTCAGTTCCAAGAATTTTCTAGTATAATACTAATGATTGTTTCTATAGTATAATAATCTCAATCTTTGGAATTTACAGTTTTCACATATTTACTACTTTGTTAATTATTGCTTAATTTAGTTATGTGAAAAGTGTAAGTATATTTTTATTTTTTTTATTTTCTTAAAATAAGAAATGGTTTTCTGCCACTCTTGTTGACATTTTCATCTACAGACATAGACTTCATTCATGGTTGTGAAGATGTCTTTCCGAGAGTGAAGGCCTATTAGTCTTTAGATAGCAGGACATTGCAAAAGTGTGATTTTTAAAAGTTATTTGCCTGGAGGTTAGTGACAGCCCCATGTAAAACTGTTTTCCTTCTTCAGAAAAAAATTTAACTTAAAGGAAGTGAAATTTGCAATATTTAAAATGCTGTTAACTGACTGAATGTTTCTAAAAATCAGGATTTAAGTAATGTTAATATCCCCATTAAAATATCCTATAGATTGATGTGTTGTATTTTTAATTTTTATGAAGTTGTATCATTGCAGAGATTCTCTTTGATATGATGAAGGTATTGACATGATGAATCTATCGTTTTTCATGCTTCCTGAGTTGTCCTTAGATATCTCATACCTTGGAAGTTATGATAAATCTAACATTAAATAATAGGAGTTTAGATCTGACAACATCAATGTGTTATGGAGCTCAAGTCTCAAAACAAGTGTAGATTGAGTAATTGTCTGTCACATTTCCAAAATGTAGGTTTTAAATAGTTAAACGATAAAGTGAAATAGACAAACTTTCAAAACAAAATTAATTATTAAGTGCATTTTGCTTAAAAACTATATGCATAAGTACAATATAGCACAGGAACATTCAAAGAAATATTAATGATTATTTTTGTCATTTTAAATCTTATAGTAAAACTTTTTTGCCTTGTATATTTAATTTCTAGTATATAAAAACCATTTGGTGTTTTTTTAACAAAGAAACAACGCTTTAAATGACTTAAAAACACCTTTTTCATAAATTAATAAAATATCATTTTAGTTTTTTTTCAAAACATTTTAAAAATCTTATAACAGATTAGAATTACAAAGTTCTGAACTCAAGGATAAAATAAGCATAAAAATTAGGATAAATACCTGCCTTAGAAATCTGACTGGAACACATTTATGTTTTAAACAATGTACACACAAAGTACACAGTAGTTATATTAAATTATGAGTATAAATTAATGCCTTCCAAATTTCAAAATGATTTTTAGCTATGTTTAGTATAATAATGTAATTCATGTATCTCCAGTGCAGGTGATACCCTGGCACCATTTTCAAAGTACTCAAATAAAATGGGTCAAGTACCATCTCACACGTTAGAAGAATTTTGCTGCTATGCTTCCTTCCCACCTGGGCCGTCATTCTTGAAACTGCTTTGAGAAAAGGGTATTTGTCTTACATCCTCTCACACTGCTGCCTGCCCCTCTGCTGTCATCCAGCCCCATTTTCCTATAATATCTCCATGTTTTGGCCTTTCCCATCTTCACCACCCACTGATGACTGGAACTAGTAAAACTGCCGATACTTTTTTATTTCATTTTTAAAGCATCGTTAACACATGAGTGTTGGATATAACACGTTTTTACTAAAGATTTAGGTGTAATGAAGTGATTATACCACTGACAGAATACAACTTCAAATTGAGTGATAGAAAGTCATCCCACCACTGTATTAAATTTTATTTATTTTTTTGTTTTGATTTTCCCATTTTCATAGTGATAAAAAAATAACATAAAATTTCCCATCTTAGCCATTTTTTTAAGTGTACATTTCGGTAGTGTTAAATATGTTCACATTGTTGTGAAATAGATCTCTAGAACTTTTTTGTCGTGAGAATCTGAAACTCTATATCCATTAACAAATTCCCTTTTCTTCTTCTTCCTTCAGACCCTGGTAACTCCTATTCTACTTTATGTTTCTGTGAATTCGACTATTTTAGATACCCCATGTAAGTGCAATCATACAGTATTTGTCCTTTTGTGACTGGCTTATTTTACTTAATGTAATGTCCTTAAGATTTTTCAAATTTAAATGACTCAAAGGACCACCTTGATTTAAAAAAAAAAAATACGAGGTTATGATGCAGTTTGAAGAGCACATGCCCTGTCAAAAAGCATTCTATTTTATTTTTAAAAAATAAAATAACATCAACAGCAACCACAAAGAAATGCCACAGCTAACATCACACCTGGTGAAACATTGAATGTTATCCTCGAAGATGAGGAACATGATAAATGTCCATCACACCATTTCTATTCAACCTTATACTGGAAGTTTTATCTAGAGTGATCAAGCAAGACAATGAAATAAAAGGCATCTGCATTTTAAAGAAAAAAGTAAAACTATCTCTATTCACAGATTACATGATCTAACATATAGAAAATCCTGAAGAATCTACAAAAGACTTAGAACTAATTAACAAGCTCACAAGGTTGAAGACTACAACATCAAGATAGAATGCTCAATTGTATCTCCATCCACTTGCAATAAGTGATCCAGAAAAAAATCCATTTGCCATAGCATAAAATAGAATAAAATACATAAGATCAAATTAAACAAAGAAAAGCAAGACATGTACCTTGAAAATTACAAAACATTGCTGAAAGAAATTAAAGAAGACCCACATAGATGGAAAGACATCTGGTATTATGAATCAAAATATTCCATGTTGTTAAGATGACAATACTCACCAAACTGATCTTCAGATTCAACACAATCCCTAACAACATGCCACCTCTGCTTCTGCAGATGTTGAACAGCTGTCCCTAGAATTCATGTAAAAAGGTAAGGGATCCATAATAGCCAAAATATACTTGAAAGAGAATACCAAAGTTGGAGGACTGAGACTTCCTAATTTGAAAGCCTACTACAAAGCTACAGTAATTGAGACAGTTTGACACTGACATAAATATGGACTTGTAGATCAATGGAATGAGAATAAGAGTCCAGAAATAAATTCATACATCTGTGGTGAATTGATTTTGACAAAGATCCCAAGATAATTCAATGGGGAAAGAATAATCTTTTATGGTCCTTGAACAACTTGATAGCCACATGTGAAAGAATGAAGCTAGACCCCTTCCTCACACTATATGCAAAAATAAATTCAAAATGGATCATAGACCTAAACCTAACAGCTAAAACTATAACACCCTTAAAAGAAAATATAAGAGAAAATATTTGTGCCCTTAGGTGATATTTTCTTAGATAAGATGCCAGAAGCATAAAGGACCATAGAAAACATAAACTGGATGCTATCAAAATTAATTGTGTTTCAAAGAATACCATCAAGAAGGTGAAAAGGCACCCTACAGATGGGAGAAAATATTTAAAAGTCATATATCAGAAAAGGAAGTTTTATCCAAGACATATAAAAAATTCTTACAATTCAACTATAAAAATACAACCCAATTTTAAAGTGGGCAGAGGATTTGAGGAGACATTTTCTCAAAGCTGTGTAAATGGCCTAGAACATGAAAAGAGGTTCAATGTCATTAGTCATTAGAGAATTGCGAATCAAAGCTGTAATATGTCACCTCATACACATTAGGATGACTATAATCAAAAAGAAAGAAAATAACAAGTCTTGCCAAGGATCTGAAAAAATTGGAACCCTCATACAATGCAGGTGGGATTGCAAAATGATACTACTTCTTAGAAAATGTTTACCACTTCCTTAAAGTGTTAAACATAAAGTTACTATATGACTTAGCAGTTCAGCTCCTAAGCACTTACAAGAATTGAAAACAAATTTCCACAAAGAAACTTGTACATGAATGTTTAAAGCAGCAATATTATTCATAATAGTCAAAAGAGTAAAAGCCATCTGTATGTCCACCAAACGATGACTAGATTACAAAGGGTGATATAACCATATAATGGAATATTATTCTGCAATAAAAAGTAATGAAGTATTGAGACACACCACATTATGGATGAACCTGAAAACATTCTGCTACGTGAAAGAAATAGACACAAAAGGCACATATTGTATAATTCCATTTATACAAATTGTCCAGACAAGGTAAATTCATAAGTAGCTTAGTATCTTCCAGGGACTGGCAGCAGGGGGAATGGGAAGTGACTGTTAATGGGTACAGGGCTTTTTTTGGTGGGGAGGGAAGTGAAGAAAATGTTCTAAAATTAGGATGTGGTGATGGTTGTTCATCTCTGTGAATATACTAAAACAACTTTGATTTGTACACATTTCACGGGTAAAGTTTCTGGTATGTGAATGACATCTCAACAAAGCTGTTATAAAAAAGTAAAACAACAACAAAACAACAGTGATACCATAGTGACTATACAAAACATTCCACCCAACTTGCTAACTTGCCATTGTCCTGTAAGCCTTCCCCATCTAGGTTGTACCTGGTGTACGCCTCTTTAGTTATGCCAAATATGCCCAATTAAGTCTTTCTTCAACCAATAAGATCTTTTCCTGCTCCCAATTTTGTGCTATATTCACTCAAAAATTATAACTGTCTTTCACAATTATATTTTCTCTCTAATGCATAAATAAAAATTATAGGCTTTAACTATGAATTGTTAATAAGTTATAGACATAAGGCAAACATATACTCTATTTAAAATATTTCTCCTATGTCTTCATCAGAGGAAAAAAATCAACAAATACAGAAAAATTAACCAAACATAGTAAAGAAGGCCTGAAATCACAGTACCAGAAAATGCTCATCAGACTTAAGTGGAGTGCCCAGTAATTAGTGATTTGCTGCCTGACATCTGCTTTCCTCTTATCTTCAGATAACGGTAAGTTTGCCGTCTTCTGCAGAAACCAACATCCTGGCTCTGGGTCAATTCAATACTTCACAATGAAGAATTTAAGAATGTCTAATGTACAAAATTGTCAAGCCAAGACTGTTGCCAGTTTGGTAAACTCAAAATGGTGATTTTCCAAGTTATCTTCTACAAAATCTATTTCTTTTACTCTATTCCCTAATTTTACCTTATCTGATCTTAAAGGGGCTGAGTGTCTATATCTTTCCATATTTCTGACCCTTTATCATGGCCAATTGACTTTTTTCCTATACTCCTGGCCTCTCACAAGACTGACATACTAAATACCCATGCCCAACACAAAAGCTCCATTATCTTCTGTCCAATCTTTGTAATTCTGACTGCAGATTTTGGGCTCTTAATCATTACATGTGACCAGCTCCCTCTGAAGTCTGACTTCAACACGTGCTCTTAGTTTCTATTACTTCCTGGTCTGCCCTGGTAACACCACCTGTTTGTTTGAATGTCCATGACTGTTACATGTGGAGAATTCCCAGCATTGCATCAATGGCCTTTTCTTATCTCTTTCTGATCTGTCTTAAAGACGAATGAATCCAGAGAAAAACACCAAAGCAATTTAGGAAAGAAAAAACAAGTTTTGAGCTCTTATAGAAGAAATATTATGATTCATACCTGGTGTAAGATCATTAAGGTATGCCTAGAATTATTCTTTCTTTAGTTTTACTAGATTAATAGTAAAAGAATGTTATAGTCCTCGTTTACCTTGATTTTAATAAAGAATTGTCTAAATTTCCTGTGACAATCTATGGACTTGATAAAGTTATGTATAGTAGGTAAAAATACAGAACAATATATCAAAATTATATCAATTCAAGGAACATCTAAGGATTAATCATAAAGTGAAAAATTTTGAGCTGTTATTCCGAGAACTATAGTTAGTCTTATCTTGCAAAACACTCTATCAATAACCTAGCTGATGCCACAGAAGAAATCATCACAAAATTCATAGAGAACATAAACACAGGAAAGAGTAATGAACGCTTGTTTCATGACAATGATTCAAGAAAAAATTGTTAGTCTGAGGCTCTGGACTTATATTAAATAGAAAAATTTAACAGTTTCAAGTGTAAAGTTTGCTGTGAGCACTCAGGATAGATGAATAAGACAAGCCCTGTTCTTCAGAAAGCTACAATCTAAAAGGAGTGGGGAGGTAGACTAGACAATGTGATAAATATGTGATTGCACGGGTCCTCCAGGAACATGCTGAATATGGTGCCATCCCAGAATAAGGGTCAATGGAGGCTTGCAAAAGAGACCTGAATCCGGAAGGATATGTAGAAATAAGCCAAGTGTCCAAAACATTCAAAATTTGGAAGCATGGGCCTAATAGCTCTTCATGTCCAAAAGATCTGGATCAAGAGAAAAACACCTAAAATTTCCAGTCAATTCATTAAAAAGAACATATTATCCAAAATGAGGGATTAGATTTATTGTATGTTACCTCAAAGGGAAGAGCTATGGCCAATGAGAGACCTGTTTCAACATTAAAAAAATCTCTCCAACTATTAAATGTGCCTGAAAACAATATGCATTGAATTACGAAAAAGATAATTTTCTGTCTTCAAATGTGTTACAGCAAAAAATGAGTAATCATTTTCAGATGGATTTAGGAAATTCCTGTAATGCTGAGAGGAAGCTAGACCCCTTTAACTTTCTGAGATTAGAAAATTCTAAAATAGATAAATTTAGATACTCACCCTTTACTTGGAAACATTATGTGTACACTTTAGACCAAGTACTCTCTAAGGGAAACAGCTCTTGATGATGATGGTAGAAGCTGTTCAAAATAGAATATCCTAGGTTGTCTCTTACTTAGGGGGTCAAACGCAGATCTCAATTCCTGAATTGTTCACATAGGTATTATGAATCAAAATCCATGATTTCCTATTGCAGCCTCCTCATAATGCTACCAGAGGCATTTGCCAAAGGGACATGTTTTTATCTAGGATTTCACTATAGAAGAGGTATCATGAAAACAATATAGATGGAAGCTCCCTCAAGATTTCCTTTTACCAGGGATGAGCTATGGGGGCTCAGGAGCAATTAAAATTTCCATTTTTCATCCCTTGTTGATATTCTCTTAGTTCCCTTGTGTATACTATTCTCTTTCAGTGTTCACACAGCAGACACTTACTAGGTTAAGGGCTAGCAATTCAAGCCTGGCAGACATTGTTCTAGAAAGTCTGTATGACAACAACTTCTTATCTGAATATAGTTTCTGAAATATTTGAAGCCATGATTTCAATCTTTTTCTGTTTATTTAAGGTTTGGGGAAATAACTATATTTAATTATTAGTGGTGGTTGCTCTTTATAGTTTTCAAAATGCTTTATTTTTATGCGCATGCACCATTGTTGATAATAGCCAGGATTTATTGAACACATACTATGTGCTGCATGTAATTTTAATCTTGTTACATTTACTAACTTACCTAATTCTCACAATAGCTCAATGTGGAAGATAATATTAGGCTGAATCAGGTATCAATTTCATATGATTCAACCTAAAATTAATATGGTTAATATTTAAAAAATAAAAAAAGATGAGACACAAAAGGTTAATTTTCTCAAGCTTACCAACATAGTAAATTGCAGTTTAGTTTGCTAATAAAATTATTACTTTTAATATAGTACATATATTTTAAAGAATTCAATAATTTATTCATTCAATAGACATGCAGTACACCATAGTATGTGTTAGGACATAAACTCAGAAAAGCAAACTGTATGTTTTTAAATATGTCTACTATTGAACTTAATACATATGTAGTAAACAGTTGTATAGTCTTACTTTGTGTCAAATAGCTTTTTAGGTACTCTTATGCTTTATTCTTATATATTTGTATATACTAGAATTATTTTCATTTTACAGATGAGGAAATTGAAGCAAAGAAAAGTTCATGAAGACGTTACAAATAATTACAACAACCAAAAGCATAAATAAAAATATTTTCTGGCAAACTGAATCATGTGGTTACCCTACTTAGAAAAAACTGAAAGAGTGGCAAAATCATTCATTCACTCATTTGTTCGTTTGAAAATATTTGTCTTCCTACTATGCATAAAGCTTTATGCTGGGTCCTGGGGTTATAATGGTGAGCAAATTAAATAGAGAAGGATTACTGTCTAGTGCTATGCTATTCTCCCCAACATGGCAGCCACTATCCCTGTGTGGCCATTCACCTTCTCTATTATACTTACACATTTCAGATAATCAATAGCCACATGTAACTAATGGCTACTGTAATAGAGAAGGCAGAAATAGAGAATTACTATCATTTCCAAAAATCCTGTTGGATAGTGTTGGTGCAATGAAACAGGGAGAAATTGATTAAAAAAATTATCAAAGGTAAAATTGTAAAAGTGATAATTGCTAAGGAAGACAGGTCCATTGCCATTTGTGGTCTCAAGCATCTAAGCATTTTGCATGCTTACAGGTGACCCCTCAGGTAATAGTCCTGAACCCAGAAGGTCAGTTCCACGGTCATGTTATATCCATCTTGACTGTGAAGTGGAAGAGATGTGGAGAACTTCTGGTACCCTATACCACTAAACTAAAATGTCTTCTTCCACCAAATATTTTTCATGTATCATTTCATGTAATACTGCTCAAGCCCTCAACATTCTGTTCATTTCTGTGGGTCCTAACTTGACCATGTCAATTTGCCCTTCTGTAAGGTGTTGCCCAGAAATTATCACAATGTAACATAAGTAGTTTGATTGCACCTCATATTTTATCTATAAATCGATGTCTTCAGGTTTTCTCTAACCTGAAAAGCCTTCAGTCATATACATCAACCATGGAATTTTCGCTAGAACACTTTTCTATCTCTTGGGAGGACCTATAGTACTGATTAAGAACATGAGCTTTGGAGTCACATGAATTGCAGTTCAAGTCCTTCCTCCACTCTCTACCACCTGCATGACACAAGGAAAGTGACCAAATCTATGTGAATGTCAGTTTCTTAATCTTCAAAGTGGTGCTTATTAGCATGGTACTTATATCACAAATGTATTGTAAGAATTGAATAACACAGTATCACAAGGATTGAATAACGCTAGAATATAAGTATACAGAAAATATTAGTTATTATTACAGCCACATTAAGCATTCTAAAATTCACCAACCCCTACTTTTTTCTTCAAAGATTCTGATAAGTCCAAATCACTAGCCCTTTTTAATCCATTTCTGTCTGAACTATATAAAGATGCTATATCAGTGTATAACAACATGCTTATTAATTATCTCCTAGATGACATCTCATTACTTTCTATGTTGAACTAACCAACATCAAGTATCAAAACTTGCATGCTGACTTAGAGTTTGAGTTATGACATATAAAAAACCTGAAAGTTGTCGTTCCTGACTGAACAAGAAAAAAGTAGACAAATTGAAAATTAATGACTTTTCTTGGACCCATCAGAGAGCAGAGGTTGCAGTGTAAACTGCCACCCTGAAATCAAGAGAGACAGGTGTATCTAGAGAGACATAGCCCTTACGATTCACTTAGCTGTAGCAGAAGTCACTGAACTCCAAAGTGGTAGGAACACTCAAATAATTATTTTGACAAACTGCTGGAGGCTGAGTACAGACTGGAATGACTGTGAGAAATTCTTGTGTCTTTTGTCATAAGGGGACCCCACACTTATAGGCTTTCCCTTTAGGAATCCTCTGGGTTGTCATGATGATGACATGAAACAGATCCCATGTTGGCCCTGGAAGGAGGATGAAAAAAGTAGCCATCTTGGAACCCATCTAGACTCTACTCCCTAACAAAGACCTGACCTCCAGGGGAAAGGAATTTGACAGATGGCAATTCTGAAATCTTTTCCCCAGTTCGGGAAAGGAATTCTGCCCAAGTTCTGGTCTTCCTGTCTCATCTTATGGGAAAAAAAAAAAAAATAGCCAACATGGGAAAGTTCTTTAAAAATAGATTGAGAATGATACAGCTAGGGAAGGGCATAGGAGACAAATGGAAAGAAAGCTGTAACCAGTGGTGGAAGGATGGAAATAGTTTTGAACGTTACATCCCTGTGAGACAGGCCCACTAAAAGACTGAGGCTCACTCAGAAGATTATAGGACACTCCCTCATGTCACACCCTACCACTCTACCAACAACTCTGCTGTATGATAACAGCAGGTTATAGTTTATAGAGCTTCAACACACAGTTTATCTCTGGGAGAAGTACAAAGAGGAGACCCAAAATCAAGAGAGTAGACAAAAACAAGGACAATAAAGACATTTGAAGTCTCTGATAACTAGAACTACAACAAACATTTAAAACACCTAGTTTCTAGCCAGATTAATATAAATCTTCAAACTTAAAGGCTTGATAATTCACTGTCTATTAAGAGATATAATATGCTCTGCTTTCAACAAAAGTCATAAGATGTGCCGAATGTCAGGGAAAAGGCATTCTGAAGAGACCAAGCAAGCACAAGAACCAAACTCAGATGTGCTAGGGATATTACCATTACTAGACAGGGAATTTCTAAAAATTAGAATTATTTAATCATCCCACCTGTTTTTTTGTTTTTAATCTGTTTAAGAAATGTCTGAAGCAAATTATTTCTTGAGGTCTCCTGATGCTAAGACCTGTGACTATGAATACGTAGAAAACTATGATTTACTTTGAAGTCCATGTTATATTTGTGGCATTCTTCTAATTGGCTTTCACTGACAGGAGCTATAGAAAAAATGATCAGTAAAGGAAAGTTGGGATTGCTCTTATGGATGTCAACTGACACCTTGGTGGTTTCTGGGCATTCCATTTCTTCAAAGATATGAGTTGACATCCAGAGAGTGGGGCTGATCCGTGATTTTCTGTCAACTCCTGGGTAGGTTTAAGAGTCTCACATGTGTGATATAATAAGCTGGATCCTTGGGGCAAGCCCTGTGGCGTAGTGGTTAAGTTCACCACTCTACTTTGGTGGTTGGGGGTTCTCAGGTTAGGATCCCTGGTGTGGACCTATGTACTGCTCATCAAGCCATGCTGTGGCAGGAAGGCATTCCACGTATAAAGTATAGGAAGATGGGCATAGATGTTAGCTCAGGATCAATCTTCCTCAGCAAAAAGAGGAGGATCGATAGTGGATGTTAAGTCAGAGCTAATTTCCTCACCAAAATAAAGAGAAAAGGCTGGATTCTTCACAAATAATAGATCATCAAGAAAAGGTAGATGTTCAGAATAGGAATTGCTTAGCCCACTGAATGCTATCCAAATCCTAGTGATCCAGCCTGAGCAGTGACATAGCAAAACCAATCACCTCATTGTTTATAACTCTGCAGAATGAGCCCAAGAAGGGGAAAAAACTAAAGTCCCAGTCTTCAGTATTCTTTATTTACTATATTATTCATTGTATGTTGCTGTGGACATACATAGAAAAATGAACTATATTACCTCCAAGCTTCGTTCTATTTTTTTCAAGCTTTAAGAAAATTGGAATCTGCAGAACAAGAGATTAAATTATACATGTAAAGACTACAACAGACTGGTCTAGGTGATTAACAGAGAATATAAATATCTTTCTTAGAAAGCTTGAAATGGATATAGTTAATGATTTAGTTTTCATTTCTGCCTAGAAACAATGGACTGATGGCCTCTTCTTGTTTTTGTGCTTCTAAAGGTTTTTCTCACATTTTTATATTAGGAACTTTCCATCATCCCTGCTCTGTGGTCTTTGCCACAGCATGTCTCAGTTCTGTTATTTCCTTGGACTGAAAATGGACTCTACCTGAAACCCACAGTTTATCTGCAAGGCATGTGTTTCAAGGAGCTCATGTAGAGCTTTGCCTTGTGCTCTCTGGAGATGAGGAACTGTGAGATTAATTGCAAAGCTGTGCTGTTTCTGTTGAATGCTTAAAGGATGCTCAAAGAGTTAATCACTGAGGAAAAATAAATCTGGAGTTTTAATAGTCATAAACTCCACAGACTTTAATTCTCTCAGGGTATGAGTTCAGTTCAGGAAAGAAGTATTTAAACTGAGTCTAATTATTCTCAGTGACTATCATTATACAGCAATAGTGTCTTTATTTTGACTCTTTTTCTGTTCTTGAGAGCTAATTTAAACTCAGTTCCATTTGTAGCCATCTAATTTCTACATTTAGATCAAACGTCAGCATATCCATCCACCGTGGTATCAGATTCACTCTTTCTTGCTTTTGGACGCACTCACTGACTTCCTTGTTTAAGTTATGTATGCTGTTATGCCATGTGTGAAAGGGAGGTTTTTTCATTCTCTGTTATTCTCTGTGTTAGTTGGGTGGTTGCCCAGCTGGAGTAGCCAAGAGTTTGCATTTCAGGTCGACTTCAGGCCACAGGCTGATCTCTACCATCCTCTACACACTGAGTTATCATGTTCTGGAAAAGGCCTGTCTGTGAAAGAAAGGACAAAAGATACTACTGATTTGACATAAATAGTATGAACTCCCAGGCTCTGACTTGGTTCTATTTCTCTCAAAAGGCTTTACATATGTAATGGTCTGTTCACCTACTTATTTTCACTCATTTGTATAGAACTTTGTTATTTATAAAAACAAATTCTCATGCATTATCTAATTTTAGCGAATCCCTGTGAAGGTTTCGTATGAATTGTGAGTCCTGTTTTAAGATGAAGAAAATAAAACTGAATATTTGTGGGGGTTTTTCCACAGTTGGGTTTGGAGTTACCTTTTGTGGAAGGTTTTTTTTCTTCCCCCAAAATTCATTTTTTTAAACAGATATTTAGGTTGCTTATCTCTTCGTGGGTAAATTTTGGTAATTTGTAATTTTTTTTTCCATAAAAGCTATCACAAGTTAGGCTTGCCTTCTGTGTGCTGTGGTTTTAATGTCAGTTCAGTTTTGGGAGCATCTTTAGTAGATCTGTCTTGTATGTGGGCCACCTCAGTCAAGGCTGGGATGTGGGCAGTGTACCCCATCCTTCAGTTATCCAAACATCAGATACACTGTTTATGGTCAGATCCATGAATGTACAGCACAGGGATGAGCCCAAAGGGTTCATATACAAACTTTATCAGATTACTGTTTTTCAGTCCTCTACATTTAGAACCACCATTTTAGCTGTACTTAATTGTTTTTCAGCTAGAAAAGTGGGATTTTAGTTATCTCACTATTCTGCACATTTCTGTCATGGTATCTGCCTTCAGGGATAAGCAGGAGAAAGAGAAAATGCAATAGAGATTATTCCCACAATTTCCCTTCTTCGGAGTTTTAGGGACTTGCCTGACTGTCACAGCCACTGTCACTGCTGCCTCGGTATGGCCTGGGAGCAGGGGAAGCAGAAGAGAATGGGAAAAAACCAAAATCCACACATGAGAAAAGTTCAGGTGGCACCAGGCCGGTTGCCTCACCTGGGGCCCTGGGCCAATGAAAGTGGGTCCTTGGGCACCTGCAGGAATGAATTGAAGCTCGAGCCACAGAATAAAGGGCAAAAACAGTCTTATTAAGCAACTAAGCAGCAATAGTAAAGGGAAAGAAAAGACTGTTCAGGTGAGAGTCAGGACTGTCTCAGAGAGAGAGCAGCCTCAGCTAGGTTGAAGGGGATTTTTTATGGCACCTCAAAGGGATGTGTTCACAGCAGCTGCGGATTGGACCTCAGGACATGATCGGCTGGCTGATTGGTTCTGGAACTGCATGCTCTGTTTGTGGTCCCTCTGCAAACCGAATGGGTTGCAGCAGGCATGGATGAGCTGTTGACTCGCTCTCTGTTAAAAGATGTGAGGCCGACTTCAGGAGGATGTGTGTTCCTATATGTGCAGCCTTGTCTCACCTAGGGCCCCATCCAGTCCACCGAGATGCCTTCTCACAGGGACTTCTTACACTCTCTCCAACCCTTGGGGCCCTCTTTCCCACTCCTCAGACCAGAAAGTGCATCTTTAGGAGCTCTTTATGTCTGCAAATGGTGTGCTCTGGGGTTTCAATCTGCCTTTGAATCCAGGATGAAGGACATGGAGGGGGAAAAAACAAAACAAAACAAGAAATTCACTGTGTATTGGTCTTACTTTTAGTCCCAGTTTCTCTCCCTAATCTTCCTGCTATGACTTAGTTTTCAGAGTCTTCAGATAGCAATTCATGTGCTCAATTTGAGAAATCAGATGGAGTGTACTTACTCCATCTTAACTGGAATCAGAATCTTTTACATAACTTTAATGAGCAGAAATGTTTAACTTTCTAATTCTAATTTGTCTTTTCCAATAAATTCAACAATTCACACTAAATTTACACATTTCTTTAAAAGCACAACTTTCCAACTCTGACACGGGATGAAATAAAAAATCACATTTGTCCTCTGACCATTATATTGTTTGAATTTGTAATACAAGAGAAAAAAAAAGAAAAACTTCAGCAAAGGAAGGTCAAGGCTCAGATAGTTTCATAAAACTTTTAAGAAGAAATAACGTAAATCTTAAATACACTTCTACATAGTAGAACAGGAGAGGACACATACGAATTTATTTTATGAGGCAGGTATAGCTCTGATTCCAAAACCTGAAAAAGACATTACAAGAAATAAAAATTCAAAGGCTTAAGTCCTTAACAATATATTAGCAAGAGACTATCATAATACAACACAACAAAGTGAGATTTATCTCATGAATATTGGTTTGGTTTAACATTTGAAAATCAATGAAAATGATTCAATACGTTAAGAGAATAAGGAGAAAAAATTATCATTTCATTAGATGTAGAAATATAATATTTAATAGTGAAATATTGAATGTTATTCCCCTAAGATTGGGAATAATTCAAGCTGTATTCTTTTGCTAATTTTATTCAAAATTACACCAAAGTTCCTAGCCAGTGCAGCAAGGCAATAAAAGGGAGAAGGGAACATACAGGTGGAAAGAAGAGACAGATAATCCTTTATTTGCAGATGACATAATTTCCTGTATAGAAAGTCCTAAGGCATCCACAAAGCAACCATGATATCTAACGCATAAATTTAGAAAAGTTACAGGATATAACATCAGTATACAAATATATTTCTATATATTATCATAGAACAATTAGAAAATTTTAAAAAATAATTCTATTTATAATAGTGTCAAAACATATCAAATACTTCAAAGTAAATTTAAGAAAAGAAATGCAAGACCTCAATGATAAAAACTGTAAAAGATTGTTGAAAATAATTAAAGAAGACCTAAATAAGTACAGAGATTTTTCATATTCATGGATTTAAAGGTTCAGTTAATTAAGTTTAGTTAAGTATAGTTCAGTGTTTTTTTCTCCGAATTCACCTATCTATTCTAATCAATTCAAATAACCATCCCAGCCAGCAAGCATTACTTTTCTTTAAATAGAAATTGATAAGCTGATTCTGAAATTAATACGGTATGGTAAAGGACCTGGAACAGACAAAATAATGTTGAAAAAGAACAGTGTTGAAAGAAAGACTGCCTGACTCAGATTCTCTGTAAGCTACCATAATCAGTGTAACGTGAAATTGACATAAACAACTAAATCAAAGAAATAGAAGATAAAGTCTAAAATAGACCCACACTTGATTTTTTGACCGTGAGTTCATAGCAATTCAGTAGGGAAAGAAATCTCTTCAACAAATTATCCTGGAATAGTTGAATATTAATATGGGGACTAAACAAGCCTTAGTATTTACTCCAGCCCACAAATGAAAATTAATTTGAGATGGATCATACCTCTAAATAAAAAAATAATGATAATAAGGTTATATACCTTCTAGAAAAAACCCTAAGAGACTTTCTGAATGAGTTGGTAACCTAAACGTGGTATTTTGCCCTTTTTATCTTACATTATCTTGTAATCCTTTTCTCATGCTGCTACATAATTTTAATAGTTGATAATATTTAGGACCATATAGTAATACATTAGGTCAATATGCTATAATATACTTAACACATTATCTGGATATTGACATTTAAGCTGTTTTATTTTTCTGTTGCTACTTGAACTGAACTAGCATTATATGGTATTTTCCTTTGGAACATTTTGGTATAATGATTCCCAACATTCAACTTACTGGATCAAAGTTTATGAACATATTTATTTATCTTGATTTTTATTATAAAATTACTTTTCTAAAGGATGCACCAATATGTTTTAAGCACTTCAATGAATCATGCTGCTTCATTTAGCCCCTTGAGCTTTCATTAATCCTGATCTTTTCACCCCTTCACTATTTGATTTGCAGAGCTAACTCATATTCTCTGTTTAGAATTTAATTTAAGATTTCTTTCCTCATTGGATGTTTTTTCTGATATCTCTCCCATTTTGAAATAAATATCCCTCTTCAACACTCTTATGAAATCCTGCATGTTAGTGCATCATTGTAATAACCTTCTTGAGGGCAGGATCAATGTCTTATTTGACTTGTAAATGTAGCTTCTACCACTATACAAAATGTAGAATTGATACTCAACAAACGCTTGGATGAATGTGTGATCAATAAAGGTTACCAATAATGTAAGAGTGTTGCAGATTTTCTGTAGCTTGTTGAGAAGTACCTTGATTATTTAATATTATTTTGCTAATTGAGTAGATGTGAGATGGCATCACACGTCACATTACTATATTTTTAAAAAATTGTCAGGCCAATCATCTATGTTTATTAGCTCGATTTCCTCTTACATGAACTATATTTCATGATATATTCGAAATTATTGTATTAGTATGGTGTTTCTTTTTCTAACTAATGGTATCCTATTTGAATTTTTTTATTTAACCATGCAAAAAATTTAAAATATACTAAATTATGTCTTCTTCTCCACAATTTGATAACGTGTGTGCAATTCGTCTTCCTTCGATTGAATTCCTCCAGTGAAGCCAACATAAATGAAGTATAACATATGTAGAAATCAGAAACACAGCCCAGGCTGCCAAGGAGCCTAAAGAACACAACATACTATAACATGTACAATATTATGGTATTTACTATCTAAAATTAAAACACAAGGAAACAGAGTCTATGTCTCTTTGAGGGAATCAGCTCAGAATTTTTTGCAAAGGAGTTTTGACACATGAAAAAGGAATAAATTGTATTGTACAGAAGGAGACCAGCATACCCAAAGCCACTAAATTTTGACAGTTTGCTCTGGAGAAATGAGAAGTATCTTGGCAATTCTGGACTGAAGAGGAAATAGATGGAAAATGAGGCTGGACACTTAGATACAGTCAGATTATAAAAATCATTGCAAGCATATTAAAAAGCTTATTTTATTCTAAAGTTAATGAGAAGGCACAAAACGTTTTAAAGCATGGGAGTAATATCACCAGATGTACTTTCACAATGTTAAAATTAAATGCAAAATGGAGACCAGACTTGAGAATTTCCTGAGCAGATACAATTATTTAAGCCATGTTGGTACAAAATAACCAATAACCATTCTATGGGTAAGAGAGATAGCTGAGTTTTACTTGAGTCAAGGTGAGGATGATAACCCAGGAAGGCCTTTTCCAGGAAGGAAGAAAGCATTCTGGAGAAGCATGGTTTTCAGTACAGTCTTATACCTTTTTAGAACAAAGAACGTACATTAAACATGCCCAGGATATTGTAGGGGAGGAGGACATTTCCTCTCCCCAAATGGGGGTTCGTCTAGCTGGAGAACGAATTAAATTCACATGAGACAGAATAGCAAGAGAAAATTAAACAAAGCTTTATGAGGAACCATGGCCCGGGGCCTTTCTTCCCAAAGGAAGAAAGGGCACCGAAGAAGTGGGGTGTACATAGTGGATATATAGCCCCCAAACGGGGTGTTTCACATGTGATTGAAAAGTCCCTTTTACAATAGTCACGAGGCTGCTCTGTCAGCACAGCACTTGATGGAAATGGCAGATAGGTCTGCTGTCTCAGTGAGCGCCGCAGGGTGGCAGGTGTGCTGCCTCGGGCTGCCGGGGGCGGGGGGGGGGGGGGTGGGGGGGGGGGGGCACAGATGAGCGCCGCAATCGGTTCCTAGCCTAAGGAAAGATGCTTAATCCTTAAGAAATGCCAGCGTTGGGAGGGGGAGGGAAGTTAGTTACAAGAGGTTACCAGACTAGTACAATAAAATGCAGATTTTAAGTCCTTGCCTTTGGTATTGATTAAGAGTTTTTAGAGACAAGGTCATCTCCTTTCTTCTTCCTGGTACAGAGAGGGAGGCAGCTTTTACAGATAGAGACTTACCTTACAAATGTAAATATGTCCTAAGGAAGGGCAAGTTCCATTCCTCAGAGCCTCCTTCCCTGGCCCAGTTTATCAAAAGCAATCAGCCTCAAATAATCCTGATGCCAAAGAGACATATCTTGGGGTGGCCAATTCCAGGTCCCCACAATATATATTCATCAAAGTTTCAAAGAGGTATTCAGTTGCATATTAGCAGGTCAATATGACCCTGATGTCCAGAAAGGGACTAATACCAGTGTTATTAATAGGCATTACTGAGAGGGCATAGGAGGAGAAGTATGCATTCTGTGGGGACCTGGAATTGGCCACCCCAAGATATGTCTCTTTGGCATCAGGATTATTTGAGGCTGATTGCTTTTGATAAACTGGAACAGGCAAGGAGGCTCTGAGGAATGGAACTTGCCCTTCCTTAGGACACATTTACATTTGTAAGGTAAATCTCTATCTGTAAAAGCTGCCTCCCTCTCTGTACCAGGAAGAAGAAAGGCGATGACCTACTCTCCAAAAACTCTTAATCAATACCCAAGGCAAGGACTTAAAATCTGCATTTTATTGTGCTAGTCTGGTAACTTCCTGTCACTGACTCCCCCCCCCAGCCCGAGGCAACACACCTGCCACCCCGCGGCGCTCACTGAGACAGCAGACCTATCTGCCTCCATCAAGCGCTGTGCTGACAGAGCAGCCTCGTGACTGCTGTAAAAGGGACATTTCAATCACATGTGAAACACCCCGTTTGGGGGTATATAATCACTCTGGCACCCCACTTCTTCGGTGCCCTTTTTTCCTTCGGGAAGAAAGGCCCCGGGCCATGGTTCCTCATAAAGCTTTGTTTAATTTTCTCTTGCTATTCTATCTCATGTGAATTTAATTCGTTCTCCAGCCAGACGAACCCCCATTTAGGGAGAGGAAATGTCCTCCTCCCCTACAATTCTTATATTGAGAATGCATTATTTACCTTAATGGTTAAAGCAGATGTACAATATATGTTTGATAGGACATAAATCGGGCTTCTTTAGTTCAAGCAGAATCAGTTTTGAACCTGAATAGTTACCCTATATACTTCAGTATGTGAAAATCTCTTGTCAGCCATGTAAGCAAAACTAAAACAGAATTCGAAATATGATATACATCAGAAAAAAATAAAAATTAAAAAAAATAAAAATTAAAAATAAAAAAAGCTAAATTTAGTTTATTTCATCAACATAAGCAAAACTTAGGTTATTTTTTTGTAAAGGTCTCAGATAATCATAAAAGAAAATTACCTTCCTGAAAATGATAGAGATAATCACTTTTAAGGAATTTCCTGCTTTCTGGAAACCCCCATTGTAACAGACAATCATTATAAAGATTAAACTGCTTCCTCATTTTCACTTTATGAGCCATCCTGTAACTTCATGCCCCTGAGCTTTGTAGCAGTTTTTGAATTTGAAAGCTCCCAATTTGCAAACTATTCTTATATGCACAACAAAATCTTGCTAAATACTATTTACTGATTTGGTGATTTTAACTTTTTCTATTTCTGGATTTTTCACAAAATAAACAGATAAAACTGATTTTTTAAAATATTTAATTTTATCCAGTAGATTTATTACTTAAAGAAAACATTTTATCAGATTACAAAAATAATCACGCGTGTTCATTGTAATTAAGAAAATCCATGTCAGAAAAAATACTTATAATCCAATTAATTGGATGTAATTATTTTTAACACCATTGTTCAATATTTAGATTGTGTCCATTTTTTTCAAATCTTACATATAATGTGGTAGTGAACATCTTTGTACATAAATATTTATGCAGAGAATGTCATCTCCTCCAAATTATCAATTCGTAAAACATGTTTCCTCGTTTCCCTGCCCCTCCAATTACAAACACCCTGGTGAATGGTAAAGAGGGAAAACCTTCAGTGCTGCGTGGAAATGTTTTTAGATCCACCAGAGGGCGATAGAGCACAGTTTGCAAAATACCAATGTTTGGGCTGTGTCCAGGCTGGAGTATTTTATGCCTAAAGCTACTGACTTAGAAGACTTCATCACAGATCCATGTTACTCCCAGAATACCTGTTATCTGTAAAGCTAATATATGTTGAAAAGGAGAAGGCGACTATAGCTGCCACCTTCATGCAGGGACAAATAATAGGGAAGAGATCAGAAGATCCAGGGATGACTTAAAGAGCAAGAAAAGAGCCTGTTATGCCTCGTTCTTTTGAGTCACAAGCCCAAAAGGCAAGGAGAGGACGAAAGTGAATCCCTCATTCTTCCACCCTTCAGGACTTGGGATGGGAGACTGCACCCATTGATTACTTTCAGTTTGGTAAAGTAGATCACAGTGGATCATTGGGACCTTGGACAGCCAACATGTGCATTTTGCATTCCATTGACATGATAAAGCAGACGATCTAAATAGAGTCCAGAGGCACACAGTCCAACGCAGCCAGACCTTTGCTCACATTACAGTAACTGAAGACTCAAAAGAGGGAGGGACTGAAATCCTATTACTGACATATTGGTCAAAAGGAAGTTTCAAGTTCTCTAGTTCCTGGGGTTGCTAAGAATAAAAATATAAGAAAACATTTTTGTGACCAGGGCTTGCAAATTTAGGAGTATTACCTGAACTTCGAAAGAAGAGATTCCAGGGTAGAGAAGAGACTCTATTAGCTTGGAACATCAGAGAAGGTTTTGGATAGTGTCCTGAAAGATGAGTAAGATTTGGACCTATAGAGAATAATGAAACTCATATGCCAAGCAAAGGGAACAACACTAAACAAAAGCAGGGCATATGTGAAACACACACTAAAATTCAGGATCTATGGTCCAGTATAATGTGTGAAACATGGTCTAACATGGCAACAGAATATTCTGTATTAGGATTGTACTGCAGAATGCTATTACATTGTTTTGGGGAATTACAAAGTAATTTAGGTTGGCTTGAGGAAAAGTCAAGTATGAAAGGGAAATAGAAATAAAAGTGGGGATGTCGTTTGGAACCAGATCTCAAAAAGCTTTGAATCTCAAACTCAACATAATCAGCCTTGAAGTCAGTAGAAAGTGGAAACGTACTAAGGCAATTTTCAGCAAGGGAGCAAAAGGAATATGTCAAGATTTTGCAAAGTAGTAATAGCAGCACTAAAAAAATTGAAGTGAACATATAGAAATGAAAGCATGATTGAATAATGTAAACAATTGTTAATATTTTTCAGAAATATTTATGCATTGGATAATAGTGTTTTAGAAGTTTAAAAATACTGAAATCTCTTGATTGAAGAACAAATTTAGCTACTGTTAATCTGGTTTAATTACTTAAGAGGGAAAAACCAAAATGAAAACTTAACTGGTCATGCCCTTCTCCACTCTTGGACTATACTTAAAAGAGAGCTTAATCTCAGTGAATTAAATATGTGTAAAGACTTCCTCCTCAGAGAATCTCTTTCTCTGATGTGTTCTCAGCCACTATATTCAGACACGTATGTGGCGTATATTTATACATCATTCACTATATATAATATACATATATGTATGTATACATGTATATGTATGTGTATAGTGACTGAAACTATATATATGTTCCTCTTTATCTTTAATAAAGATATATCTTTAAAATGTGTATCTTTAATATGTATTATACATATATATTATTTATTCAATTATCCAAAAAATATTGGCTTTCAGAAGAGTCATTAGATCAGAAGCTGTTAGATATCTCATCTCCCAAAAGGAATGGTAAAAGTGATATGATATCCACCATACCGTCAAGCTATATATTTTAATAACCTATGATATGAAGAATGTATGTCTTGGGGTGGGTGTGGAAAGCACAGTAGCACTGCATCTTTGGTAAATGCAATGTAACTCTGCCGTTGCAATTTTCTGTAATTACAATCATGCCATAAAAAAATATGGATTTTGATTTTCACCTGCTTTCAAGAGTTGAGTATTTGCTACTCTGCTTGAATGCCATCCCTATTTCCTTCGACGGTAGAATAATTCTCAGGTCATTTTTCTAGTAAATAGTGAGTGTCTAGGGTCATGGTATATGCACTTACAAGTGCAATTGGAACTAGTAGTGACATTTGTAACAAAATCAGAGAGGCTAGTGGAGAACGTGTGATTAAAAGAAGGATTTCTATGTACCTGTCTGTCTCTGGGAGGTCCCAGCCCACCTGATGCTGACTTCCTGGGCCTCCATTTGTGTTCTCTGTCTCAGTGCTGCTCAGAAGTTAATTTTTGCTGCTACATTTATTAATGGGCCTGAATACAACGGGAATTTCTTTGGATTATATCTTCTTTGGAGTCATTTTCCCCATCCTGAATTTAACGAATAATAGAAATTTAGTACATAGAAGCATTCCAACTTTTCCACAGATTTAGGTTACCTTAGTTTTGCTCTCCAAAAATAAGAACAAAGTAAACGTAAGTTTGTTATTGTTTTTTATAATTATAAAATGGACCTATTTATAAGTGAAGCAAAGCTCTCAATCAGGAAAGTTCTCAGAGCTGGATGAGTGGGAAATGTAGCTGTTCTCTGCTATATTTATTGATGATCATAAATGAAAATAAGAGGGATAAAAGTTAAAGTTTTTTGACAGTTCTTGTACCTCATTCTGAATATCTTTATTAAAGGAAATTTGGCACTAAATCTGAAGTATTCAAAACTTCCTACAGACCACAATTACTCTATTTTGCAAAAATAAAGGCAAAGTAGATGGTATTTTGTGTTACGTAATTAAATAATTGTAAACTGTGTCAATCCTATACTTGGTAAAAAGTCCCAGTCAGAGATGCTCCCACAATGAAATGGGTGGTGTATTTATATGTTGGGAATGGTGATAGTTTGGGTGAATTTGGCAATGCACAGTAACTGATTCCTTTTTACTCTGGGTTTTTTGGAAGTTTCTTTTTAGCAAATGAGTAAAGATGTACAGGAAAATTTTCTCAATTAGATTATTGGGTTTTGTTTCCTTTGTTTTCTTTTTATTGTTTAACTCTTCGTCCATGTGATATTTATTGGGGCACGTATTGTGAGTTTAGATGTTTTTCTCAAAGAATTGATTTTCCAAATCAGAATAAGTCTTTCTTTTTCATTGTTTTAAGATAAACACTTCTTTAAATACAAAATTCTAACATATTTTTTCCTTTTTTTAATCACTATGAATACTTTTTAAGTCGTTGGTGTGCTTATTTTTGAATCAGTAAATAACTATCACTGGTTTTAACAGTTAATACTTGGGATCATCTGGACCATGCTGAGGGTGTGATAATTTTTGTTAAAATTCTATCTTCACATTCTCTGAGAGCCTGGACCTCTGGCACTGAGAGTATACTTGTTTTGTGAGGCCAATGGACATCTACTCAAGACCAATAACAGTTACACTCGTAGGGCAAGTGAGAGCTGAGTGTTTACACTGATGGCTTTCCAGGACCTGTCCCAGCAAGCATCTAAGGTCTTTGTCTTCTTGTGTGCTTCTAGTCTGACATGCCAATCTTCTCAGTGAGGCTGACAGGTTGACAGGAGCTTATCAATCCCTCCATCCCTCACAGCCCTAAGCTCTAGAACTTTGCTGAGTAGGCCAGAGTCCAAGGGCAGCTTCTGAATTGGCAGTGAAGCTTAGAGACATACCAGCTGTATTACTTTCCTATTGCTGCTGTAACAAATTGCTATGAATGGAGTGGCATAAAACAATGCCAATGTATAATCTTACAGTTCTGGAGATTAGAAGTCCAAAGTGAGTCTCTCTGTGCTAAAATCAAGGTGTTGGTAGGGCTGAATTCCTATTCAGCTGCCATTTCTCTGTTTTTCTCTTCTTCTTCCCTCTTCCACTTATAAGAATGTTTGTAATTACATTGGGCCCACTCAGATTATCTCCTCATCTAAAAGTCAGCTGATTAGCCACCTTAACTCCTTCTGCATCTTTAATTCCTCTTTACCAGTAATCTAACATATTCACAGGGTCTGGGGATTAGGAATTGGACATCTTTGGGAAGCATTATTCTGCCTACCACACCAACTGACAGATTTCTTCACTGCTGAGCTATCAGATTCCAGCATTAGTCAATTCTTCCTGGACAAGAATGTTAAACATACTCCTGAGGATCATCAGGAATGCTTGGTAAATTTACCCAAACAGGGTTCCTGGATTTTATAAGTAAATCCATCTAACTCTCTTTATATCCACCAAGAGTGAATTACCAAAAATGTGACCTTGAATACTCATTCACAAATTGAGGAATCTGAAAGTTAATAAATTTCTTTAGCTGCTCAAAAATATTAGACAAGTCTTTGAGATTACTCCATTTTTGTTTCAACAATTGATAGCTGAGTTATTATCAGAGGTGAGGTAGGGGCATGAGAACACAGAACCTGAGAGCATAAGTTTGACTCTCTTGCATTTTTTGAATCAGGCAAGCATTTCTGTTTTACAAGTAATAGAAATTGATACCTAAGAATGTTGCCATGACAATGTGTACATGTTGCCATAACAACAGACATCTTCCCAGAAAACAGATTTTTTAAAAACAAAGAAACAAAACAAAACAAATGTGCACTCAACTAATCAAAATCAACAAATTTTCATTACTACTTAGTCTGTGAGTAGCTCTGCACCAGGCCCTGAGAATAGACTGATTTTAGGAAGACAGCTGAATTGCTCCTGCTCTTATGCAGCTTTGAAACTAACAGAGAACCCGATGTACTTCTCTACTAAGCTTTTTGCTCAAGAGAGCACAAAACAATAATCTCTACTAAGACAGGTATGAGTCAAGTCCTTGGAATGAGTCTAAAAGTCAGGCAGAGAGAACAGACAAACAAAAAAATCTAATTCTAAGGGAATTTAAGTATAGATAAATAGAAAAAGGGCTGCTAGTCTGGAGCTAGGAAATGACAGGAATGGAATAAGTGCAGTGTTATAACAAGTAGAAATGAATCTAGGACATTTGCCATACATACATTAAATGCCTGCTGTTTGGCTTGTAATGGTTGTTCTGGACTCAATTTCCAAAATGGGGAAAAGGCGTCTCCACACATCCAAGCAATTCTGACACCAGCTGGGTGTCCTACAACCCAATTCAATTCTATACTGTCTACTCAGAGGTAGCATCAGATCCCAGAGGTTAAGCAGCATGCCCCCTACACACACACACACACTTTAGATTCCAACTGCAAGTCCAGGTTGTCATCTGGGCTTCTGACCAACCAGCTGCACATTGGAGGTTCCCATGACCCCCCTTTGGGTTTGATTAATTTACTGGAGTGGCTCACAAAACCCAGATTTTATTTGCTAGATCACTGGTCTATTATAAAAGGGTATAACTCAAGAACACCCAGGTGGAAGGAATTCATAGGATAAGGTATGGGGAAAGGATATAGAGTTTCCATGCCTTCTTCAGGCATGCCACTCTTCTCATATATATACATGTTCACCACCCTGGAAGCTTTCCAGAGTCTGCCCTTTGATCTTTTTAAGGCAGCTTCATTATGTAGCCATGATTGATTAAATCATTGGCCATTGGTAATTAATTCCACTGCCAGCCCAATTCCTCTCCCCAGAAATCAGGGAGTAGAACTGGAAGTTCCAACTCCGTATTGGTGGTTGGTTCCCCTCACAACCAGCCCCATCCTTAGGTGCTTTACAAAAGTCACCTCAATAAGATAAACCCAGTGTGATGGGAAGGGACTTGTTATGAATAACAAGACATCAATTTCACCTTTATGCCTCTGAAGCAATTTCAGGAACTGAGGACAAGAGACCAAATATTATGAGAAAAAATTCTCCCGTTGCTCTTATAGTTGGGGAAATTCCAAGGGTTTGGGGAGCTGTGAGTCAGGAACTGGGGACAAAGACCAAACATATATGAGAAATATATTTTGGTCATCTGAATAACCAAATATATATTCCTTATAAATCACAATAGCACAGCTTGCTAAGCCATTTTGTAGGCAAGTCACTTACAGGATAAATGATGATATATTCAGATATATTTATTCAGTGGAAATCTGTATAAACATTAAATAAGCAAAAGTATTATTAAATAATAAACTTGAAGAATGTGTCAAGATAAAGAAAATATATATAATGTTATGTTAAGGGAAAAATAGGGTTCACAGTTGATTGAGCTCATCAATTATGAAAAAAATCACATTAAATTAAAAGGGTGTGTAGAAAATTGGAATCCTTGTGCACTGTTGGTGAAAATGTAAAATGATACAGCTGCTGTGGAAAACAGCTATCATGTTCATGTACCCGATAACTTTTTCATCTTGTAAAACTGAAACTCTGTACCTATTAAACAATAGTTCCCTATTTTCTCTTCCCCCCAGACCCTGGAAACCACCATTATACTTTCTGTCTTTATGATTTTGACTACTCTAAGTACCTCATTTACATGGAATCATACAGTATTTGTCTTTTTGTGATGGCTTATTTCACTTAGCATAGTGTCCTCATGTTTCTCCCTTGTTGTAGCATATTGCAGAATTTCCTTACTTTTTAAGGCTGAATGATATTCCATTGTATGCATATAGCACATTTTGCTTATCCATTCACTGGCCCATGGGTTTTTGCATTGCTTTCATATTTTAGCTATCGTGAATAGTGCTGATATGAACATGGATATACAAATATCTCTGCAAGATCCTGCTTACAATTATTTTGGATATATACTGAGAAGTGGAATTCCTGGGTCATATGGTAATTCTATTTTTAGTTTTTTGAGGAACCTCCATGCTAGAAAACTGATTCCAGGACATAGGCCAGAGAAGCTTGCTCAGGATCTGTGGGTGAGAAGAGAGTAGATCAGGGAAACTGAATTGTCACAGGTCTCTGGGAAGCTAGGGATCTGAAATGGCCCTGGGCAGCTGGAATAGGAAGTAAGGGTCATCAAAACTTTTCTTCATAGATTTTTTAATAATTTCTAAAATGGCGTTTTTCTTGAAAGTAATCAGTGACCAAGAAAAGCAGAAAAAACTCACCGATATATTTAACTGGGCAGTTTGCTGCATGGTCCTGGACATTTTCGTCATTGCTGTCCTCAGGCTGTATAATAGGGAATGAACATGGGCTTTATGATGGTGGAAAACATGCAGACCACCTTCTCCTGGGATGTGTCAGTTCTTATTGCTGTCTTAAAATACAAGAAGATACTGGAAACATGAAAACAAAGAAAAAAACCATGAAAACAAAGAAAAATAAAATACATGCGGACAAGAGTATTGAATATTTGTACTTGTCCTGGTTGAGTAGATTCAAAGAAAGCTGAAAAGAATGAAGTTAAAAGAAATGGATATTTCCAAAGTAAATCCAAACACCCTGAATCCAACTTAATTCATCAGCAGAAGGGGCAGGCTCTTGAGTGGAAATGTTCAAGAAGGGGAGGATGTCACGGAAGCAAGGGTGGGTGACATCAGTTCTACAGAAGGAATGATGAGATAAGTAAGTAATAAGAATAAGGATTTCAAAGGCTCCTGATGTGTACGTACCAGCAATGAGCAGAAAACAGACCAAGAGAGACAAAGAAAGATGGATATAAAGGCACACAATGGCCATAAGCTATGGGTGTTAGCATACAGGTGTCATCAATACAAAGTATCTGGAGAAAAAGAGCTCAGTAATGTATCCCAAAGGGGGATGACTTTTACCAACATTTTTGTTAATTCGACAGAGAAATAGTAGAGATAAAAAGGAAAAGTAGTTAAGGAACAACTAACAGCGGGTTGTGAAGGTGAGAACTGATCCTGATTAAAAAGATTAAAAAAAACATAGGGAGAAAGATTCTTGGCATTGGTTTTCACAACAATTTCTTGGATAAGACAACAAAAGCAAGGGAAACAAAGCTAAAATAAGCAAATGAGACTACATCAAACTAAAGAGCTTCTTCACAGCAAAGGAAACAATCAATAAATTGGAAAGACAACCTACAGAATGGGAGGAAATATTTGCAAACCATATATCTGAAAAGAGGTTAACAGCCAAAATATATAAAGAACTCATACAACTCAATAGCTAATTAAAAAATGAACAAAGGACCTGAATAGACGCTTTCCAAAGAAGACATACAAATGGCCAATAGGTAAAAAGTGCTCAACATCACTAATCAGCAGGGAAATGAAAATCAAAAACACAATGAGATATCACTTCATAACAATTGTCTAAAAGACAAGAGATAACAAATGTTGGCGAGGATGCAGAGGAAAGAGAATCCTTACACACTGGTGGTAGAAATGTAAAATGGTATAGCCATTATGGGAAATAGTATGGTGGCTCCTCATAAAATAAAAACTGAACTACCATATGATTTAGTAATCCCACTCCTGGGTATACATCCTAAGGAATTGAAATCATTATCTCAAAGAGGTATCTTCACACCCATATTCACTGCAGCATTATTCACCATAGCCAACATATGAACACAACCTAAATGTCCTTTGACAGATGAAGAGATAAAGAAAATATGATAAATATATACACACATACACACAAGAATATTATTTACCTGTGAAAAAGAAGGAAATACTGCCATTCACAACATCATGGATTAATGATGTAAAACACAATGAGATATCACTTCATAACAATTGTCTAAAAGACAAGAGATAACAAATGTTGGCGAGGATGCAGAGGAAAGAGAATCCTTACACACTGGTGGTAGAAATGTAAAATGGTATAGCCATTATGGGAAATAGTATGGTGGCTCCTCATAAAATAAAAATTGAACTACCGTATGATTTAGTAATCCCACTCCTGGGTATACATCCTAAGGAATTGAAATCATTATTTCAAAGAGGTATCTTCACACCCATATTCACTGCAGCATACACACAAGAATATTATTTACCTGTGAAAAAGAAGGAAATACTGCCATTCACAACATCATGGATTAATTTGGATTAATTAATTTGGATTAATTTGGGTGTTATGCAAAGTGAAATAAGCCAGACAGAGAAAAACAAATACCATACAGTGTCACTTACATGTGGAACCTGCAAGAAAAAGTCAATTCCATAGAAACAGAAAATAGAATAGTGGTTGCCAGGGGCCAAGTGGTGGGGAAATGGGAGATGCTGATCAAAGGGTAGAAATTTTCAGTTCTAAGAATATGTTCTGAGAATCTAATATACAGCATAGCAACTATAGTTAATAATACAGTATTGTATACTTGAAAATTGCTGAGAGTAGGTTTTATGCATTCTTACCACAAGAAAAAGTTAACTATGTTAATTGTGTGAGATGATGGATGTGTTAATTATCTTGATCTTGCTAATCATCCTACAATGTATGTGTATATCAAATCATCACTCTGTACACTTAAAGTATATACAATTACATTTGTCAATTATCCTTCAATAAATTTAAAAAACTGAAAAAGATTAAGGCCAGGTTTACCACCATTGAGATCATGTAGATAAAGACTAGGACAGAGAAGGAATGGGTTTTTTGTCTCCTCAAAGATAAGTTCATTTTCTGTACTACGAATTTTTGTAACTATTCTCTTCTGATTTGTAACAACAAATTGAGGAGATTTGAAGGGGAATTATTTTTTATTAGTCAAACATTGTTGGTATATGGTCATCCTATATCTGATGAATTACGTCATTTTTGACTGAAACTGAGGGGAAATTCGGGGAATTTAAACATTTAAAATCTATTTCAGCCATGACAAATAATCAGTTCTGAAATAATACTCTTGTCAAAGCCATAAAACTGGACAAAATATGTAAGACAACTGTTTTCAGGCATCGGAAAATAGGCAGTGCAAGACTATGATCACTGAATAAAGAAAAGCTGATAAAGTAAGCTTCATAATCACGTTTGCTGTCTGCTAGGGGACAATTTTCTGACTGTGACACAGCAAGCTGGAGTCCAGGCAGAAGGATGGCAGTTCCATCATCTAGCGGAAGAGGTGGACCTCATAGACCTAGACACATCTATTTTCAAACCCTGTTATTAGTTGCAAATACCAATTTTCATGTATTACCAACGAATTCACCTTTTTACATCATGAAGTATTTTTCTTTATCCCAGGTAGATTTCTCTATCTACTTTCACTGATATTAACACAGCTAGTTGGCTTTATTTTTATTAGACTTACATGATAAATCTCTTTTCATCTTTTACTTTTAACCTAGCTATATCTTTATATATTTAAAATGTGTGAGTGCACATGTTGTGCTTTAGACAGCATATAAACAGATCTTCATTTTATTTCTCCCTAACTTTCTTTACCTTTTAATTGAAATACTCAGACTATTTATATTTAAAAGAATCTTTGATATGATTGAGTTCAAACTTACTATATGTCTATTTGCCAAAGCTATTATTTCTTCATTTTTTTCCTCCATTCTTGCCTTCTTTTGGAGTAATAAGATGGTTTTTGTCCTTGTATTCCATTTTATCTCCACTGTGGCTTATATATACCTCTTTAGTTTCATTTCTGGTGATTGATAAACGTTTTAGCAGTTTAACTTATCCAGTCTATCTTCATAATATTATACCATTTCATAATAATGTGATAAACTTACAACAATATATCCCCTTTTCCTGTCCCTCATACTTTGTCCTACTGTTGTCATCCATTTTTGCTTTTTCATATGTTATAATCTCCACAACACAGTGTTATTATTTTTTCATTCGTATTATTTTCTCTTCAAATAGCCATTCATCATTTAAAGAAATGAAAAAATGAGAAAAATGCCTTTGTATTTCCCTCCCTGTATATTTGCACTTCTGACATTCGTTTTGTGTGTGTGTGTGTGTGAGGAAGATTGTCACTGAGCTAACATCTGTGCCAATCTTCCTCTATTTTATGTGGGATGCCACCACAGCATGGCTTGATGAGCAGTGCTAGGTCCATGCCCAGGATCCAAACCTATGAACCCTGGGCCACAGAAACAGAGTGCACGAACTTAACCACTATGCCACCAGGCCAGACTGTGTTTCTGACATTCTTCATTCCCTCGTGCAGATAGGATTTCTGTTTTATTTTCCTTTTTCCTGAAGACCTTTAAAATTTTGCATAGAGTGTGTGTGCTGGAAACAATTTCATATATTTATTTATTTATTGGTATTTGTTTATCTGGAAATATTTTTCTTTCACCTTCACTTTTGAAGTGTATTGTCACTGGATGTAGAATATTATGTTGCCTCTTATTTTGTTCAGCACTTAAAAATATTTTATTTCATTGTCTTTTACCATTTCTTTTAAGAATTGAAATATTAATCAACTTTTTGTTCCTTAAAGGGAGCTATCATTATTTCCTGGTTGCTTTTATCACTCTCTTTCTCTTTACGCATTTGTATTTTCCATACTGTATGCCTAAGTGTGGTTTTCTTTTCATCCTTCTAGAGATTTATAGTACTTTGTGATTCTATGGATTTATTTCTTTATTTTTTCATCAATTTTGGAATATTTCAACCAGTATTTACTCAAATATTGAAACTTGTCATCTCCTTTTTTCTTCTTCTCCTAGGTAATTTCACTATGTCCCATATCTCTCTTACACCTCTTCTCTCTACTTTTCCTTTTTTCCTTTATTCAGTTAGTTTTCCTGTGACTGCTCTTCCAGCTCTCTAGTCTTCTCTTAAGCTGTGTTTACTCTACTTTTAAGCATATCAACTTTGGTCTTAATTTCTTTTTATGGATGCTTGTCAATTATTTAATTGCCATTTGTTTCTTTTTTTATACATTTTATACATAAACCAGGAAGTGAGAATAAGGAAAACTCTTAGGATAGAGAGTTAGTATGGGTTAGGGTGACCCAATAGAGTTATAGTTGTAAAGAGAACATAGAATGTAGAATATACACATTAAGCTGAAGAAATCATTCTTTTTTCTCTGCTCAGGTTTCTGCAATCAAATTAATTTCATTCCTCATCTGTTGGAATATTACGCTTCAATATTTTGTATTTTATTTTATCTTTTTGTGTGTGTGAGGAAGATTGGCCCTGAGCTAACATGTGTTGCAATCTTCTTCCATTTGCTTGAGGAAGATTGTTGCTGAGCTAACATCTATGCCAGTCTTCCTCTGTTTTATGTGGGATGCTGCCACAGTGTGGCTTGGCAAGCTGTGCTAGGTCCACTCCAAGGATCTGAAACTGCAAACCCCAGGCTGTCAAAATGGAGCAAGCGAACTTAACCACTATGCCACCAGGCCCCTAGGCTTCAATATTTTTATAAATTTCGTAAAACTGAAAATACATTATCACTCAACAAATAAGCTTGTTACCCGGATTCTCTGTTAGTAGTTTGCAGGATACTGACAAAGACAGAGATAGCAAAGATAGAGACCAATGTGACATCCTTAACAGACTTAAGAGAACTTAAGATAAATTCTGCATCGTGGGAAAAGCTAACATAATACCTCAAACCCAGCTTCAAAAAATAAACTTGCATAAATAGTTTATATAAGCAAACCCGCCTCCCCACAGTGCAGCAATTTTCACAATTCTCTACCAGTTTACCTCCTTACCTTCACCTTAGAAGCTCAAACAATTGGATCCATTACTGAGAGGAGAGAGAGAGAGACAAGGGACTGTTTGTGGCATCACATCTGGTGATTTTCCCCTTCTTTGGGGGATCTTGACATACATGTTTTTCATCAAACAGCATCCACCCTTAAAGTTTTTCTGAGCACCCAGCATCCACATGTCATAAATAAGTCAAGCAATAAAATGCCCTAAACATCAAGTGGAAAATGTGGTTAAGATAGATGATACCATTTTATTTAACCATACCTTAATCATAAAAGGTGACTGAAATATAATTAAAAACCAAAGGAAATATAGGGTCTCACCAAACATAGGTAGGAAATATAAAATTCCAGAGACCTATAAGGTAATCCAGAACGTTAAGGGAAATGAGGCTGAACATGTAAAGGAAGCTTTGAAATATTCATTAACTATAGAAATCTGCCCCTTACATTAGTTCTTTATATAATTCAACTCAAATCTAATTAACTACTTCCTTTTGAAGTCACTCCATTAAAAGAGATTATTGAAGGAAAATCAAGTACTGAAATATGGGCCAAACCTCTTGTAGAGGTAATCCAGGTGAGAGAAAAGATCTGAGGAGAGAATCGGAAGAAACCTGTCATAAGGTAGTGTCACGGAATCCAGGGATAAAGAGAACCTTGGGTAAGTCTCCATATTTGTTTATTTGGAGGTTCCTTGAAAGAATAATTTTGATAGAGTGGAAAAGAGTCATGAGTAAGTAAATCTGGGGATGCAGATCACTGACTGGAAAGGTTTGGAAGTAGACTGAAATTCAGTGATAATGATCTTTGGGTCTGTGAGTAGATAACTTAGAGAGTCTCAGCACTTTCCTTGTCATATGTCTTATGAGCATAAGTGTCAACCACATCCTACTGACTATGAGACTTTCCACTTAGTAAAACAAAACATCCCCTTATCTGATTCTTCATTATGAAAGTTGTTTTGAGTTGGAAGCATATTTTCAGAGAGACTCTCAGCTTCCCTGTGGTTATCCTGCTAGTAAGTATCATCAATTCACATGTAAATTAGCATGCACAAACAAGTATAATTAGCTTTAGTTTTGAAAATTAACAACCAATGATAAGTGATAAGTGTGACTCTACATAATAATACATAACAAAATAGAACATTATTTACTTGTACTTGAGAAAAATCTAAGTGGTTATAGGTGACATAATTTAGGACAGAGAAACAAGAGAGCTCCATTTCAGTCCCATTTCTGTCATGAGGTTGCTGCACGAGCTCAGAAAATGGAAGAGAAAGGGTCCTAGGTGGTAAGTACTTGAGTTAGACAGCTTACATCTGATGGAGCAAAGATCATTGAATGGTAAATACTCCCCATGGGAGTATAAGAAAGCAGAGTCCTCTCTATTCTGTTAATTAAGTGGCTTGTCCACTTTAAGCTTGGCACTGGCTGGACTGGTAAATATTCTTGACAGACTTTGATCATACTAAGCCTCCACACCTAAATTGGCTCTCCATTGCCAAATTCTTATGTTACAACTTCTTAGCTTCTTACGGAAGTAGGGTGTCCATAAAATTTATCTTAAAAATCAGAACACTTTTGAGAACATGGACACTATTAAAAATCATCCATAAACACTCCTGGTAAACCTAGACATGTGACCTCCTTACATAGATATAGAACCCAATAACTTGATTAGTCTCCTTTCTATCATCTGCTTCTCTCCCCCTACTGTACTCTGCCCTCATTTCCACTCCCAGTTCTGATCATCCTCTTACTACTAATGTTGTTCTCCTGGAAAATGATATGGACATCACACATCTCTGCATTCACAAAAGATGTCCCCCTTCTCTCTGATTCAATGCATTTCCTCACCCTCTTTGTCTGACATTTATTCATCCTCCTCATCATTCATCCATCAAAGCCTAGCTCACCTGTCACCTTTTCTGCAAAGCTTTTTCAGAGACCCCTAAGCAGAAATAATCACTCACTCTTTTACAGCTTCCCTGTGTTTATGGTGTCAATGTTGTAATGCAAATTATTAAAAGAAAGAACACAAAAGTCAAAAGTAGAACTTTTAATGCTAGTTTTGTGACTTACTGGTGGGGAAAATTATTTCTCTGTGTCTTGGTTTTCTCAGGTATAAAATGGAGATAATACCAACTACTAATACTTAATAGGATTATGATAAGGATCAAAGGAGTAAATATTAGCAAAGTGCTTAAAAATAATACCTAGCACATAGTAAGCCCTTAAAAAGTGTTTTTGTCCTTATCACATTTTATTATGGACAATTCTGTTATGTCTGATTCTAACCTTCTAACCTCAAATGGTGGAATCCTTCAGGGCAGGGACTTTATTCATCTTTATAGACTTAGCATAGGAATAGTATATGCTGCAAAACAGACATTTAATGAATACTGACTGAATTACTTCTCCAGAGTGTCTTGTGACAAAAGAAATTTGAGGTCATCAGGATGACCATTAGCCAAATTGAAATCTAAAGAGAAATATATCTGTGTATCTTCTCATCTGCCTTTTTGCTTCTCCTTCTCTCAACCATAAGCAGAAAACACTCTTTCTCAGATAGACATCATCTCATTTCTGTTACTTGCAGGGGAATTTTCTTTTGAAAAGAGAATGTAGAAATTAGGGAGACATTGATTTTTTAATGACAGAATTTCAGACACAAAAAAGATATTTTGGAAAAAGTGCTTTGACCAGTATGATTGAGAGTAAAGTTTTATGGAAACTTGGAAGTTGGCTTGATGTTCACATTTTGTGTTCCCTTTCCTTGTTTTATTACAGTAGTAATGATGAGGATTTTTAGGCTGCTTAATTTTAAAATGGCTTATGATGAGGATTTTTAGGCTGGTTAGTTTTAAAACTACAGATGAGATTCAGGCTCCAAGGAGTGGAATTTGTTTGCCCCTTTGTTGGGAAACATTTACATTTCTAAGGGAAACCTCTATCTGTGAAGACGCCTCCCTCTCTGTGCCAGGAAGAAGGGGGATGGTCTTATCTCTAAAAACTCTTAATCAATGCCAGAGGCAAGAACTTAAGTTGGTTACTGTCTGGCAATCTCATGTAACTGACCCCCCCCCCCCCAACAAATCCTCCTTTGTCTTTAGCTGAGGATAAAATTCAAGTGGTGACTTCTGCCATTTACTCAATTGGTTTGATTCTTATCTAAAATTTGCGGGACCGCCAAATGGCCAGACCAAATGGCCGGACCATATGGGCTCTGACATCATTTTAACTTTTTTACATATTCTTTGTCTTGTAAAGAGATAACTCACATACCTATGCCTTAAATTTAGCCTTGCTCTCCACCCAACTTTGCAGCAGAAGCAGCAGCAGCAACATCCCGGCAGCAGCTCTGCCTGCCCATGGGTCCTGTCCCCATGCCAGCAGCAGAAGCTCTGACTGCCCGTGGGCCCTGTTCCCATGCTATTCCACACTATTATCTAAATAAAAGAGCACTACTGCCAGATCTTGAGAGTCCAAGAAATCTTTCTTTCCACTCCTCGGCTCACCGACCCCACATCAAACTCACTAACATTCTTACTGATGCGGGGTCGGTGAGCCAAGGAGTCAAAAGAAAGATTTCTTAGACTCTTAAGATCTGGCAGTAGTGCTCTTTTATTTAGAGAATAGTGTGGAATAGCATGGGGACAGGACCCATGGGCAGTCACAGCTCCTGCGTGGGGACAGGGTCCACGGGCAGGAGGAGGTGCTGCTGCCATGCTTCTACTGCAAACATGGGTGGAGAGTAAGGCTAAATTTAAGGCATAGGTATGTACGTTATCTCTTTACAAGACAAAAAAAGTTAAAATGGTACCAGTGCCGGTAGGGTCTGGCCATTGGGCGGTCCCACAACTTTTAGATTAGAATCAAACCAGATTGAGTAAATGGCAGAAGTCACCACTTAAATATTATCTTCAGCTAAAGACAAAGGAGGATATTGGGGTAGGGGGTCAGTTACATGAGGTTGCCAGACAGCAAACAACTTAAGTTCTTGCCTTCCCCATTAAGAGTTTCCAGAGATAAGGCCATCCCCCCTTCCTCCTGGCACAGAGAGGGAGGCATGGAGATTTCCTTCACAAATGCAACTGCCTCTCATCAAAGGGCAAGCAAATTCCACTCCTAGGAGCCTGCTTCTCATCCGCAGTGTTAAAATTAACCAGCCTAAAATCCTCATCAAGTTCACGGGGTTTCCTTAAGAAACATTGTTTGGCGATACTTTCTTGCTCCCATCATAGACTGTCAGGCCTCAGAGCTCGCAGCATCTCGTAAGGAGAGGGAGTGCAGAGAAGAAATTCTTGAATAACCTTGCCTTGTAATGTTTTGTTTTGTTAACATGATTTAAATATTCCTGAAAAAGAAGTAATTTTACTTAAAAAAATTTCAGATTATTTGAGGATGGCTGGGGGGAGGGAATGGGAAAAATCTCTGAGAGTTGCTAGGCCTGGCTTTTGTTTACGAAACTAGTTACTTCATTGTCTAAGGCAAACAGCTCTATTGAAAGGAGAGACAAAGTGGTGGTTGCCATAGAAAATTTTGTTTCTAATTAAAAAATAAAGACGGAGGAGGAGTTAAAGCATAGAGTGCCACTGCACAGTCTCTTTTCAGCAAGCTAAAACAACAAAGAAGATAAAGGAGCTTTTCTATTGTGATTGTGAATCATCTCAGACTTGTACAGGAAGCATAGATTTAGAAAATATTGCAGGAATTGTGTAGAATAGATGTTTTAACCCTAGTAATGGCAAACTACTAATTAATGATTCACTAATAAGAAACATTTAAAATCCCAAAGACTCCTACCTTTAAAAATCAGACCAAAATTAATTTATGCAAGCTGTGAGTAAAATCAGATTTAGTTAAAGCGGTAACAGAAACAAAGAAGATTTTGTGATAATGGATTGGCATTCCTTTAAAAAAATGAATGTGGTTCTTTGTCTTCAGTTTTTCATTTTTGTCTTAAATTGTTACGAAGAAATACATATCTCTCAAAGAAGAGAGAAACCTGCAGTTCTATTGTTATCATTCCTCTAGGGAGATGAGTAAAGTTTGAAACCACCAATGGGTACCCTGGGATTTTTATGAGATGCTCCCTTGCCCAATAAGAGAGCCTTTGAGATGTCCTGAGATTCCTCAGAAGACTTCACCAGGTTCAATGCAAATAATAGTGTGACTCAGAAAGAGGATTGCAAGCTGCTAGACCAAAGGCTACAGCTCAGATCAGGTGAAAAATTCACGCTAGAAAATAAGCGTCCATCTCTTTACATGGTCAAAGAAACTTCCTAACAACAGAGGTGACGATCACGGGTGATAGAAGGAGGGCTAAAGTGGGTGTTTGATTGGGGACAGAGCTTTTACTCCAGTTCTTGCTACTTTGTTTATCCTCGGTCACCTGTCCTCTTCGCAAGTTTCCCCAGAAGAGACAACTGAAGACTCCAGAGCCTTCATTTATAGCTCCTGCCCTCTTTTTATTCTGGAAAAGGACATAGAGAAAGATGTGGAACTTCTTATTTCTGTGTGGCCCTTTCTTCTTGCCTTTCTGTTGATGTGTCCTAGTTGGATGCTAATTGGTATGTCTTATCATATCTCACTATGGGGCCAGAGCCCTTGGTGCCTCTGCCACATATGTCCTGGGAGTTGAAAATACCACTGACTGCCTTGGTTACCATTTCCTTCTTAAGGGTGGAAAAAAGTCTCCTTATCTAGGATGTTTTATCTTCTTCAGTTGGCATAGATAAAGGCAGTGCTCCTGCTTAGTACCTTATCTCTCCTTAATTGGAAAGATTCCTAAACATTTGGGTAGCAGTTTCCTAACATCTAAGAACAAAAAGTCTCAGCTTCCTAACCAGGCCTTATCACATTCTAGCTGTGTAGTCTTGAGTAAGAAACTTGGTTTTTTCCTCTAAGCATTAGAAATTCATCAATAAAATGAGGACAATACAAATATCACAAGATTGTTTTGAGGATTAAATGAGATTATTTTGTGTAGCATTTAGCATTATATCTGAAAAATAGTAAGGGCTCTATAAATAATAATCTTTATACTACTGAACCAAAGGCAGAAATTTGAGGCACAAATAGGTGAAGAGGTTATTTAAAACAATTACATATCTGATATTTCTAAGAATTCAAAAAATTCTGGAGGGAGACTTTGCTATTAGGAACCATGTCTAGGGAGTCTTAGGAGAGAACTGTGGAACTGAACTTGTGTTACACCACAAAGAATCAGGAGATTTTCTAGCTAGAATTTGAATAGTACAGTGCTTAGTATTTTGGTCAGAGATGCAAAGGGTTGAGATAAAATTACATGTACTCTAGGCAGTTAATACCATGGATCCAGAGAAATCCTCTGCCTTCAATGGCATTTCAGATCTAATCAGTGCCTTCCACAGAGCTTCTGTGTAGCCATTTGTGAGCTAAAGTAGATGTCTTTGATGTATATCAAATAAGGAAGAGGTCACATGAGACCAAATAGTAATAAATATTTCCTTTATAGTTGTTTTTATTGGAACAGCAGAATTCTTTGACAGGTAATGGGTTGAACCTTGGAGCTTTAACAAGTGTAACAAACCCAAGTGAATGTTAAAGAGGTGAGGTTAAGATACAGGTGCTGAAGAAAACACAGTGACACCTTTAAAGTTTTGGGTAGAAGAAAATAATATACATCTTGTTTTTTAGTCCTGGAAGGTACCACGGAGATCACGTACTCCAGAGAGCTTCAAACTTTTTTCAATAGAATCTTCCCAGAGATTTAGTATATGAAGAAGATAGAAGGGAAGTTCTCACTATACTTAACACGGAAGCCTTAGGATAAATTCATTGGAGACCTGAGGCTCCTTGAATCATGCTTGGAAAACAACTGGCTCAGTCTAATAATCTGACCTGATAAAATTACTGTTTTATCACATTAATAATAACATTATTAGCTAGTAGTGAAATGGAAACACCTAGTCTAGGATACTAGTCACAAAGCTTTTCACTTTCCTTATGCAGTTGGAGTCAATCTTATTTACCTAAGGACCTTCAGGCAGAGAAATCAGGCAGGACGACAAGCATGGGATGGAGAAGAGAACATTTTGGCTGACAAATTTTAAATTATTCCCTTTTCAAACAGTTGAGGAAGAAAAAGAAAACATTTCATTTTGTCTCTGACATTTAATCTGTTAATACTAAAAGAGAGAAGATTCTATCATCCTCTTAATCAGTTATTTAAAACCTCTTTCTCCTACTTAACTGCCTTTCTCATAGACTTGGCCTCACACAAAATTTCAAGGAAAGTAAACAAGGAAAGGTGGACAAAATGGTACAATGGCAAAGACTATCTTCCTTCCTGTTAGTGTCAAGAGGTTCTCCACAGAAGAGAAGCAAAATAACAACCACCAAAACTACATTATTTTGAAGCTGGAGGGAGAGGACTTAGATAATACAAAAAAATAAAATAGACAAAAAGATGAAGTATTATGATATAGTGATCCACAACATTCAGCATGTGCTGAAAAGTCACGTGAGGATTCCAGAATGAAATTTAGTATGTTGCGACAGAAAGAATTCCATGTCATCAACCCATCCATCCATTCTTACTAACTCTCGGAAACATAGTTTGTCCTGTGCAATATTTTTTTCAGGGCTGTTTTTACTTCCTTATTCCTCAAAGTATAGATCAAAGGGTTCAGCATTGGTCCTACCAGATTCATCAGAATTTGAACCACAGTTTCCAGCATGGGGTTAGGTGTGGGCTGCAGGTAGACAGTGATAATGGGCCCATAGGCACACAGGATGGCAATGAGGTGGGCACTGCATGTGGAGAAGGCACGGTGACGGCCCTCAGTTGATCTAATACTCAAGATGGAGATAGTGATTCGAGTGTAGGATACAAGGATTAGGAGAAAACAGATGAGAGACACTAGGCCAACATTGGTGAAGCTCACCTTCTGGGCTAAGGATGTATCAGCACACGCCAAGGGCAAGAGTGCTGGGATATCACAAAAGAAATGATCCACTTCATTGGGACCACAGTATGGCAAGATGAAGGTGAGCAAAGTCAAGATACTAGAATGAATACACCCTAACAGCCATGTGCCCACAGCCAGGGCCACACAGATTCTAGGGTTCATGATAACTGTGTACCGCAGAGGATAGCAGATAGCAGTAAAACGGTCATAGGCCATGACAGTATATAAGAAGCATTCAATGCTGCCAAGGAAATGGAAGAAGAAGAGCTGGGAGACACAGGCCTTGTAGGAAATGATGGGACTCAATCCCATGAGGTAGAGCAGCATTTTAGGACAAGTCACAGAGGAGAAACTCATGTCAAACACAGACAAATTCCCCAGGAAAAAATACATGGGTGTGTGAAGGCAAGTGGAAGACAGAACAGCCACAAGGATAGACAAATTTCCCAGCAGGGTACAGGCATAAAAGGGCAAGAACAAGACAAAAAGTATAGTCTCCAGCCCCTCTGTGTGTGGTATTCCCAAAAGGATGAACTCAGTCACCAGTGAGTCGTTCTTCTTCTCCATGAGAGTCAGTCCTGGGGGAGGAAAAGGAAGCAGAGGACATGGAAAAATGCCCTGGTTTGATGTCAATGGAGTGCACATACTCAGGAAATAAAAAGTATAATTTAAATGATAGTGTTTTGGTTCAAAGTTTTGGAAAGACTGCTTATGATCCAAATTGCAAGACACTTTAACTGGAATATAGCTGCCATAGCAAACTTAATAGTTTCTTTACTAAATATTTTTATTGTATTGATTCCAAATGTAGATGTCCCTTATTAAAACAATACTTAACAAAACATGTTGGAGTAAGGATTTTCAAAGGGAAGCATAGGGCCCACACAAACATATATTCCTTCAGCATGGAGGGATATCAGAAACCTCAGAATCAGCCAGGGGCCCTTTCATTTCTCTAGAGATATGAACTGTGCCTTGAGAATCACTACATTTATGAACCACTACTACTGACAATATTATGTTTTATTTCTTTGTTTTTTTAGTGAGCTTTAAGGGTTGAACAATCACTGCTTTACAGTTAGAAATGCTTACGGAACACAACCTCAGTTCATTTAATCCTCACAATAACACTTTGAGATAAATTTATAGCAAATAAAACATCTGAGCATTAGAAAGTCTAAGCAACTCTTCTAAATTGAAGTTGCTAAAAATGGCAGAACACAGGATCTAATTTCTTTTTCTGACATTAGTCTTTCCACTCTATGCATCTGTGATGGCCTCTGGCATTATTGAACTTGTCAAATTTTGTGCCAGTATTATTCAAGTTTTCCCTTTTGATGTCACCAGACTCCAAAAATATCCCTGCCCCTCCTTAGTAAGTAGTAGAGAGCCAACCTTTCTCACCCTTGCGCTACAACCAGCACTACACACACACAAAAGTATAAAGTCTAAGAGAGTAAATACTTTTTGATGTGTACTGCTATATCCTCAGTGCAGAAAACAGTGCCTGGCACAGACTAGGTTCTTAATAAATGTTTCATGAATGAAATAGCTAAATGACTCACTCAGTGATTGACAAGAATTGGATCTCATTCAGTTGTTTTGTCTTGTATAAGGACTTTTATGATGCTATCAGATATTAGTCTTTCTAAACAACCTTGTAAATAAACTTGATCGTATACCTGTTGCTCTTTTATCCTATTCCTCTGAATATTTAGAATTTCTCTGATTACCTTCATGACACTTGTACCCAGGAAGAAGCTCTTCACTGTGCTCTAAAAGATGCCAAAACCCAAGATAAGAGCTACACACAATCTATACTGCCTCCCCAAAAGTCCTGGATGTTTTATCAAGAGTCGTCACACATTACAGAAAGAATTGGACTGAAATGTCCAGGTGTAGGCTCATTTAGGGTGGCCAAACTTTTAATCATTCTAAATCAAGTCCAGATCCATGGTTATAAAGGGCACTAATAAGAATGGAGTCTTTGAGTTGATGGGCCAAACCAAGCAAATGTTCTATTCTTGTGCCCAGTAGTCCCATGTTCCTCTTCATCCTGGACTCTGAAACCATTTGTAAACTAAGGACTCCAAATTCTCCTCTCCCCTGGACACATGAAGAAGAAAAGAGGAGTGGAAAAAAAACAGATGAGGATGGCAATTATGTGACTTACAAGGACCATAAGCCAAGGTCAGGGATGTCCTCCCATGAACTGGAAAGCTCTTTCTTTTTAGTGAAATAAACTCAGATTAAATAATGTAAAGCTGAATGCATCCCTGCTTCTGCGAAGATTTCTCCCAAGACACTGACAGCTACCTTTTTTTCTCATATATGGAAATTTAAATGCCCTTGGAGCTCTTGGGATACCATCCCTGAGTGAGTCCTGATTCAAGGGAGTTGTTGAGCAAAGGGAGTAATTAGAAGTGAGTGAGTAATCTAGTTGAAACAGAATGTTGTGATGTTCCTCCTTGTGGCATTACTGTGGTGTGAACAAGATAGAGTCATATCTATACACTGTATTTCTGTGATTGACTCAGAAAGGTGAGAGAAAAGCTCACTCTTAGAACATATGTAGAAATAATTTCCTCAGTTTCAGGATATACTATCAGAGGGAGAAATAACAACCGTATATCTCAGACTTTTAAATATCCAATTTGAAATCTTGATCTCAATCTCTCCACAGCCTCTCTTCAACTTTTCAAACTACATTTTCTAATACTTAGATTAGGAAATATAATTTCGACTATCAGACTCTTTAAAAAGCAGTTTTGTCAATTGGCAGACTTTGCTTCCCTGAACCGGAAATTGTTCTCCAGATGACTTGTTTTTTCAAAATTGTATTAATCAACAAATATTTATTAAGAACTTATACAACTGTGCCCAAGACATGTTTTCTAAATCTGAAATTTCTCTTTTGCAAAGGAATTCAAGAACCTTGCCCCTTAAGACCAGATGTTTGAATTTTTCATTTTTCATGTAACAGATAGTCACAGGTTTCAAAGAACTAAAAAGATATAAAAGCATAAATTAATGCAATAGAGAAAACAAAAAGAGAAGGAATAGAAAATGTCAAAATTTGGGTCTCTGTAAAGACTAAGAAAATAGATACACTTTTGTAAAGATGATTACTGAAAAAAACAGAGAAGCCATATTAAGCAATAGAAAGAAGGGAAAATAAGACAGAAGCATATGGACTAAGCAGATTATGAGATATTAAAATATTTTTCCAGGCTGGCCCAGTGGCACAGTGGTTAAGTGCACATGTTCCATATCAGCGGCCTGGGGTTCGCCGGGTCGGATCCTGGGTGTGGACATGGCACTGCTTGGCAAGCCATGCTGTGGTAGGCGTCCCACATATCAAGTAGAGGAAGATGGGCACGGATGTTAGCTCAGGGCCAGTCTTCCTCAGCAAAAAGAGGAGGATTGGCAGCAATTAGCTCAGGGCTAATCTTCCTCAAAAAAAATTTTTTTTTCAATAAATTTGAAAACTTTGGTAAACTGGGTAAAATCTTAGAAAGATGCACCTTATCAAAACAGACTAAAAAAATTAAAAAATTGACTATTCATATGTACTAATTTCAATTGCGTCATAGCAAATTACTCCAAATGTTAGTGGCTTAATATAATTGACATTTGTTATCTCACAGTTTCTGCAGGTGAGGAATCCAGGCACAGCTTACCTGGGTGCCTTTGGCTCAGTGTCTAACGAGGTTACAGTCAAATTAGAGGCAAGTTCTACAGTCTCCTCAAAGGCTTCACTGGGGAAGAATTTACTTTCAATCTTGTTCATACGGCTGTTGGCAGTCCTGACACTTGTCCATCACATTGCCTTACAACATGGTAACTGGCTTCTATGAAGGTAATCAATCCAAGAGATAACGAGATAGAGCCAGTGCATCCAAGATAGAAGCCATAGTCTTTTACAATCTAATCTCAGAAGTGATATCCCATTACATCTGCCACATTCTATTCACTAAAACCAAGTCGCTAAATCTAGGGGAGATCACTAGACAAAAACCTGAATCCTAGAAAGTGGGGGTCATTGAAGGCCATATTAGAGGCATTGTAGGACAGTAGGGGAATGATGAACCGTTAAATAAATGGTACTGGGACAATTGGCTATTCGTATATATTTTTTGTAAGTAGAAAGGAATTGAATTCTCACCTTATCACAAACAAAAATCAATCCCAGGTAGATTAAAGACTTAAAAGTGAAAATCAAAACTGTAAGAAAAATTACAGATATAAATTAAGGATAATATATGATTTCAAGACAAGACACAATAATGTCTGAAAGAGATTATAAAGGAAAGCTTTGATAAATCATTCACATTAAAATAAAAGCACTGATTTTATTGAAAAATGCCTTAAATCTAATGAAGAAAGGAGCCACAAGCTAGGAAAAGATATTTGCAGTGCATGTTATCAATATAATATTAGTATCTAGAATATAGAACTACTATGAGTCAATTTTACAAAAGTCAACATACTAAAAAGAAAACTGAGATTAAAAAATCACATAAATTTCCCAAAGGAGGAAACCCAAATTGTCATTAAACATGAAAAAATGCTTAACTTTATCAGTTATCAAGTATTACAATTTAAAAACACAATGAACAGAATTTCATACAATCAGACGAGCAAATATTAAGTATGTCAATATAAGTCTTGTCTTATTGGTGAGAATGAGATGTATTAGGAATTCTCATCCACTGAGGGTGTAGATATAATTGTTACAATCTCTTCAGAAAGCAGTTTGGCATTGCCTTGTAAATTTGCTATTTGTATACCCTCTGATTTAGCCATTCTGGTCCTGAATGTATCTCTAGAGAAACTCTTGAACTTGTGCCCTAGAGACATGCAGAGGAATGATTATAATAACAAATAAGTAGAAATCACCTACGTGTTTTACAACAATAGAATGAATAAAGAGATAATAAGATGTAAAACTACAGCCATATGCATCAAAATCGATGAATCTCAAAAGCAAGTTTGGAAGGAACAGAGGTAACCATGTACAAATCTATTTAAGTGAACCCCAAAACCAGAAAAAAATAATATATTGTTTAGGAATGCTTCCATGGTGGTAAATCCGTAAATAAAAAAAGGGTATTTCTTTAAAAAAAATTCAACTTGCTAATAACTTCTGGAAGAATGAGGAAGACAGAAATACACAAAAAGAATTTCCAGATTATATTATATATCCTGTACTGGCTGAAACGTACACATGCATTTATTAATGTTCTTTAAGTTTTATAAGATGTTGAAATATGCAAAAGATATTTTATAATAAAAATAACTTAAAATACTGCAATAAATGAAAAGTACATCATTAATTTTATTTTAAATGTTATAATAATGTAAATACATATAAAACACATATATATTTATTTCCAATCAATAAAGAGTGCATCCTGTTTAATTTATCTTGAATTGATTATGGAAAACAACAAATAATTTATTGCCACTGTGGGGACCTGAGGTTGGCCACCCCAAGATATGTCTCTTTGGCATGAGGATTATTTGAGACTGATTGCTTTTGATAAACTGGGACAGGGAAGGAGGCTCTGAGGAATGGAACTTGCTCTTCCTTAGAACACATTTACATTTGTAAGGTAAATCTCTATCTGTAAAAGCTGCCTCCCTCTCTGTACCAGGAAGAAGAAAGGAGATGACCTTCTCTCTAAAAGCTCTCAATCAATACCAAAGGCAATGACTTAAAATCTGCATTTTATTGTGCTAGTCTGGTAACCTTCTGTAACTGACTTCCCTCCCCCTCCCAACGTTGGCATTTCTTAAGGATTAAGCATCTTTCCTTAGGCTAGGAACTGATTGCTGAGCTCACCTGTGACCGCCCAGCTCCAGACACTAGACTTGCCTCCTGCTACGCTCTCCGAGATAGCAGACCCACTACCTGCTGTGTCCATCAAGCACTGTGCCGACAGGGCACTCTTGTGACTATTGTGGGAGGGACATTTCAATCATATGTGAAACACCCTGTTTGGGGGTATATAACCACTCTGTGTACCCCACTTCTTCGGTGCCCTTTCTTCCTTCGGGAAGAAAGCCCCCGGGCCATGGTTCCTCATAAAGCTTTGTTTAATTTTCTCTTGCTATTCTGTCTCATGTGAATTTAATTCGTTCTCCAGCCAGACGAACCCCCATTTGGGGAGAGGAAATGTCCTCCTCCCCTACACCACATAATTTTTGAAACGTTGTCTTATGTTATGTTTGGTTTGTTCACCAAATATATATTAAAATACCAATTAAAATTTCATTACACATTAGGGCATACAAACGGACAAAAATAGTTTTCAAAACACATTGTTTTGTATTTTAACGCTTCATACTTTAATTTTTTTTTTAAATTAATGTTAAAAAGTGAAAGATTTTAGGCATCTACTTCTAGGCATTGCTCAATTTTTTATAACTAGGCGCATGGTCTATGATGCAGGGTCAGTGAGCCGAGGAGTCAAAAGAAAGATTTCTTAGACTCTTAAGATCTGGCAGTAGTGCTCTTTTATTTAGAGAATAGTGTAGCATGGGGACAGGACCCATGGGCAGTCAGAGCTTCTGCTGCCGCTGCTTCTGCTGCCCCCGCTAGCATGGGGACAGGACCCATGGGCAGGCAGAGCCACTGCTGCTGCCCCCGCTGGCATGGGGACAGGACCCACGGGCAGTCAGAGCTCCTGCTGCTGCCCTGAGTTGAGGGTTAGGGCTAAATTTAAGGCATAGGTATGTGAGTCATCTCTTTACGAAGACAAAGGAAAGAACATGAAAAAAAGTTAAAATGGTATCAGTGCAGGTGGGGTCTGGTCATTGGGTGATCCCATGACTTTTAGACAAGAATCAAATCAGATTAAGTAAAGGTTAGAAAGGTTAGACACCATCACCCTAAACCAGTTACATGAGATTGCCAGACAGCAACCAACTTAAGTTCTTGCCTTCCCCATTAAGAGTTTCTAGGGACAAGGTCATCTCTCCTCTTCTTCCTGGTACAGAGAGGGAGGCACGTTTTACAGGTAGAAATTTACCTTACAAATGTAAATGTGTCCCAACAAGGGAACCCCCCAGAGCCTCCTTCCCTGTCCCAGCCCATCAAAAGCAATCAGCCCAAAACAATCCTGATGCCAAAGAGACATATCCTGGGGTGGCCAATTTCAGGTCCCTACAAGGTCATCCCCCCTTCCTTCACAAACGCAAATGTCTCAAAAGGGCAAGCAAAATTCCAGTCCTCAGAGCCTGCTTCTCATCTGCAGTTTTAAAATTAAGCAGCCTAAAAATCCTCATCACTGGGATCATTTTTGGGAATCTCTGGGAGTTTTCAAATCTCCACTTTGAAAATGCTGCTGAATAATTCATTCTATCCTCTGTCACACTCAGAATCTATTCCAACACTTCCAGGGACAGAAATGGCATTCTTTCCAAGCAGACCATACCATTGTTAATAATCTCGTCCTGTGAAAGCCTGCCTCCTTGAGTTTTCTAGCAAATGTTCCTTGTTTTGCTCTTTGCAATCTGCCAAATAAATCTAATCATTTTTTCATTCAATGCCCCTTTACAAATTTGAGATCATTGGTCATATCTACTGTAGGGGAGGAAGACATTTTCTCTTCCCAAATGGGGGTTCGTCTGGCTGGAGAACGAATTAAATTCACATGAGACAGAATAGCAAGAGAAAATTAAACAAAGCTTTATGAGGAACCATGGCCCGGGGGCTTTCTTCCCGAAGGAAGAAAGGGCACCGAAGAAGTGGGGTACACAGAGTGGTTATATACCCCCAAACAGGGTGTTTCACATATGATTGAAATGTCCCTCCCACAATAGTCACAAGAGTGCCCTGTCGGCACAGTGCTTGATGGACACAGCAGGTAGTGGGTCTGCTATCTTGGAGGGCGTAGCAGGAGGCAAGTCTAGTGTCTGGAGCTGGGCGGTCACAGGTGAGCACAGCAATCAGTTCCTAGCCTAAGGAAAGATGCTTAATCCTTAAAGAAATGCCAACGTTGGGAGGGGGAGGGAAGTCAGTTACAGGAGGTTACCAGAAAAGCACAATAAAATGCAGATTTAAGTCCTTGCCTTTGGTATTGATTAAGAGTTTCTAGAGAGAAGGTCATCTCCTTACTTCTTCCTGGTACAGAGAGGGAGGCACCTTTTACAGATAGAGATTTACCTTACAATGTAAACTTGTCCTAACAAAGGGCAAGTTCCATTCCTCAGAGCCTCCTTCCCTGTCCCAGTTTATCAAAAGCAATCAGCCTCAAATAATCCTCATGCCAAAGAGACATATCTTGGGGTGGCCATTTCCAGGTCCCTACACTACCTTCTCTTTATCTAAACAGTCTAATTTCCAAAAACCATTCTTCATCTATTATGCTTTTTTGGATACCTGACTTTTCACCATTCTGGTTTGTCAGTGTCCCCTGTGAAGTGCAATCTTAGACATGAAGACAATATTTCAGGTGTATTGGCACCTAGATTGTGCCTGGGACATGGCAGTGCTCAATAAATGTCTACTGAAGGAATGAATGAGTTCTCCTTTCTTCCACCTTTTGTAACTTTGTGTTGGAGTCAATTTGCTCTTCATGTTTGGGAATTTCATTCCACCTACTTCATGCATACATTTTCTCCAGTTGAAAAGAAGAGTGACGGCACCTGTCTTACTCCCAGTACCTCATTTCCTAGAAATTTATCTTTTCAGGCCAAGTCTCTTTGCTAGCACACCATTATATCTTACGTCTCATTTTTCTTTCCCCACGAGAAGCTGCTTTCATGGGGAAGGCAGTCACTGCTGAAGGAATGATGTCTGGCTTCACAAGCCAATCTGTTTTTATGTTTATATGGTCTCACTATTTATATCCCTTGTTTCCTTTGGTATCCATTTAATAACATCCTTTTAAATAAGAGAAAAAAGTATTTTGCAAAAACCAGTTTCAGATTGTTAACTGATAGTAGCAATCTGTCTATGTGTGTGATGATGGAAGCATTAATCAAAATATGAGAGCTACAAGGAAAAAGCAAGATGTGTAGAGACAGATTTGAGACCATTTTGTAAAAGTACTGAAGATTTTCCTTCCTGTGATTAACCTTGGATGCTCTGAGTTGCATTATAATAAGACACATTGGTATCTTTCAGCCTCAGATTCTAGAACTTGTTGGATGACAGCCTTCACTCAATACTATGTACAGCATGCGTCCCAGAGGTAAACAGCATCACCTCCTGCTGGGAAGATGAGAACAAAAGATTGTTAATGAGAAAACATGCAACTGTACTAAGAAGGAATATTAGTACTTACATATAAAAGGTAAAACAATAGGATGGTATTAGGAAGAATCGAGAGATGTTTTTAAGATTTCTTCACTATTAAATTTATTCAAGAGAGCATGTTCTAGGAGAGATTTAAGGAAATGGTGGTCCCTCTGGAGATGAAGTAGCAGAGAAAAAAAACCTCTAGCAATAAAAAGCTTTGATGGGCTGGGGAGCAAATCAGGGGATAAAGCCTGAGAATTGCCAGTTGTCCTATATTACTCTCTGTACTGTTTGTCCACATCCAGACCATTTTTCCTGGGTCATTCTTTTGGTTCTTTTATTTCACTTCCCTAGAATTGACACCAAGATTTCAGACATATAATCCTTTCCAAAGCTCTATTGGATGACTACAAAAATAGAAAGCAAGGGATACGCAAATAAGTCAATAAAGAAAAATAATATTAATTTAAGGGTAACAGTTATACAAACTTCTACCCAAGCCCAAAAGAAGCTGTTATTACTGACAACCTTTCTTGAAAAGGTCAAAATCAGTAGTCATTGTGATTATCCCAGAGTATTCCAAAATGCTTGGCTTCTGTCCTTTGGAATAAGTGTGTATTTTGCATTCTTTCAGAGTCTTAGGAATGGCAAAAGATGAGCTCCAGTGTAGTAAGCCCTTTGAAAGTTCTGGAAATCTAGCATCATGGGATTTTATTAGGTCTGTTTTTATGGGGAAATAGGAGAAAATTTAGCCCAATATAGCTAAATAGAAGGCTATATATTTAGATATCATATCTACAGCTATACCTATATCTATCTATCTATCTATCTATCTATCTATCTATCTATCTATCTAACTTGTGAGGCTAAGGCCAACTGTAGTTGCAAGCACTACCTTAAAGCCCAGTTAGCCCAATTAGTTAAATAAGGACTAGAGAGTTTCCCAGAATAGATAGAACATGACTAAAGCATGAAGGGTGCATGGTCCATAAGAGAAAACAATTACTGCCTGTTAGAGTTTGTTTCTCTGTGAAGATAAGGAGGGCAAAATACTCCCTGACTTCTAGCATTACTCTTTTGTCCTCTCAGTCCCCTCACAGGGCCTGGTCCCACCATTGAATTAGCCATAGTAACTCACACCACACATTATGTCCGTTACCACTGAGCAGTCAAACTAATGGCAGCAGGAGATTCACTCTGTCTAGTACTCTGCTAAGCTGAGATAAAATAAACATCTGTGACAGAGCTTGGTAATCTTGTCATAAGAATATTCCAAGGTGCCTAACAAATCTTTTTGGTATTTTATGAATGGAATGCTAATGGAGTAATTGATACTGACAGAGGGAAGCTGAGCAACTTCTGAGGTGAACAGAGACTGTTTTATGAGAAGAGTAATGACTATTGACTTTTATGTCTAAGAAAATTGTCCCCAAAGCCATCTCAGGAACTATGACCAGAGGCATCAATGTGTTTCTAGGCATTAGCATGGATCATATCCAGATGGACCTGCTGCTACGAGCAGTTCTCACTAGGTGTACTTGAGGTCCTGCAGAGTTCTTTTTAGAGTGTGCTCCCTATGTTCCTTAACGACCATTTCTTCACTACCTATCCTTGATCAATAATTCAGCTTGTGCCCTGGTGGGAACCAGGCCACATCAAAGTCCACTCTTAAACTGTTACCAAATAACCTTGAAAAAAGTGTTTTCAAATTCATCTAGCTTGCATGACAAACGTCAGCAAACTATGGCCTTTGGGAATATCCTGCCTGTTGCCTATTTGTATAAACCAAATTTTATTGGAACACATCTTGACCATTTGTGTACATATTTTCTTGGGCTGTTTTCATGCTAGCATAGCAAAGTATTTGTTACTGAAACCATATGGTCCTCAAAGCCTAAAGTATTTACTATATGAACCTTTAGAGAAAATGTTTACTGATCTGGGTCTATGAGATGGGAAAGATGTCACAGGTTTGTATTAGTCAGATTTGCTTCCCAGCTATCTTTATGGGAGAAAGACCTTTACAACTGTCATGGATATATTTTTTTAAAAATAATTTAATACACAAATGGGGAGAAAAAAATCAGCTTTATCCATTAGTGGACTAGTGATCTCCTTTTGAAACAAACTGGCTCCCAGCCAGTTTCTTCAGGGCTCCCTTGACATCTTTGTTTCTCAGAGTGTAGATTGTGGGATTCAGCATGGGGGTGACTACATTGGCAAAGATTTGCACCGGGGTTACCAGCACCTCACTCAAAGATGGCTGAGTATAGACGAGGGCACAGGGCCCAAAGAACAGTGTGACTACTAAAAGGTGGGAAACACAGGTAGATGCCGCCTTGCGCCTCCCTTCAGCAGAGGGCATCTTTAGGATTGCAATGATAATGCGGATGTAAGAAGCAAGGATGAGGAGGAAACATATCATGGGCACAAGGCCAATGTTGGTGAAGCTCACTGTCTCAATGATGAGGGTTTTACCACAGGCCAATTTGACTACAGGGAAGATGTCACAAAAGAAGTAGTCTGCCTCATTAGACCCACGGTATGGCAGTTGGAAGGTCAGTGTAGTAAGAATTGTGGCATGAAAAGAACTAATAATCCAGGTGCCAGCAGCCAGCAGGGCACATACCCGGTGGTTCATGATGATAATGTAATGCAATGGGTGGCAGATGGCAGCAAACCGGTCATATGCCATCACTGTGTAGAGCCAGCTCTCAGAGCAGCCTAAGAAGTCATAAAAAAAGACATGGGATATGCAACCACCCAGGGAGATGACTTGGTTTCTTACAAGCAGGTTGGCCAACATCTTTGGGGTGCTCACAGAAGAGAAACCAATGTCCAGCACAGAGAGGTTACAAAGAAAGAAATACATAGGAGTGTGGAGGCAGGAATCAGACATCACAGTTAAAAGGATAAGCAAATTTCCTAGTAGAGTGAAGAGGTAGAAGATCAAGAACACAACAAATAGCACAGTTTCCTGCCCCTCTGTGTGTGGGATGCCCAACAGGATGAACTCTGTAACCAAAGTGTGATTCTTTACAGCCATGGAAGTTGAATTTTATCCTGGAAAGGAGGAAATATGATCATAAATTAACAACCCAAGGCACTAAATACCACTGCTTGTTACCAGTAATTCACAAAGAGAAAGACAATCATAGACTCCATTAGTGAAAGGATCGTGTTTGTTGTGACTCAGACTGCAGGAGTAGCAAACACCTCAGAAAGAGATACATGCTCTGGAGTGAGGACAGTATGCAGGCCACTTGACCGATATATGGAAAGTTGTTATTTTACTATTATCAGATAGAGAAGAGCAAATAACAAGAGAGTAGAAGGATTGAGAATTGAGAAAGAAAGGGAAAGATAAAGAAAGGAAAAGAAAATGAAATAGAAGAAAAGATGAGAAAAAGGATGAGGCACAGTTACAGTTTACATAGAGTTTTCATAAGATTTTCTAGTTAAGCTTTCATAGAATCCTATAAGATAGGTATAATATTCCCATTTCATAAGTAATGAAGAAACAATGACTTAGGGGAGTTAAAAAAATCGTTCAAGTTCTGATACACAGTTCATGGTGGACTAAGGATTGGAACCCAAAGATTCTAAATCCATTATACCATAATTTTAGAAGAAGAAAGAACTGTGGAAATTACGACAAGAGAAAAAGCAATATATTCTTTGAACTAAAAGGCCCTTGGAGAAAATTTAATTCCAACAATCATTTTTTAATTTGAATTTCTTGATAAATATCCTTGCCAAGGTGTCATGGAGTTCCCCTCTGATAATTTTTGTATTAACTCTATCCTTTTCATCTATTTTTGTTCAACACTTCAGACAGTTATACAATGAGGAATATTATCATCCCATTTCTTACTCTATTTCTATCAAAGCAGTCAAACATCTTATGAATCTTCAAAGAAATTTTGAGGACGCTGTGTTCTAAAAACTGTAAAACTATAAGGAGGCTGTCACACTTGTTTCTGCTTCTCAGTGCTGGGACCATTCTTTTTGGTTTGTTTTATTTTGTTTCTATAAAACCACAGGTCTTTACATATATATTTAGGTGTCCCTTTTCACCATTTTAGTATTTATGCATCAAGAAAACCTATCAAAGCATCTTTGTGGATTTTGTCTCTGTCATTCAGTATAAACTCTATTCTTTCCAGCATGACCTTCCTTTAATCATGAGGTCTACTACTGTCTCCCTTTAAGCTCTTGCCCACATAGACGCATCTATCTATCTATCTATCTATCTATCTATTTTTATTTCAAAGAAATTGGTAAAAAATCTGGCTAAAATGGTAACAGATTTCCCTTTACTAAAAGAGTTGGAGATCTGGCACATCCTTTTCCTGATCTGAATAGGAAAGAGATCTAGATTATCTTTAATGATTCTTTCAATTTAACTAAATTTGGAGGGTCCAATTTAACATTGCACAAATGTATATACAAAAAACTTTTCAGCTACTGTGGATAAAGTGTCATGGAAAAGACACAATATTTCATAAGATTCTGGAGAGGTTTTTTTTTATGCTCCCAAAAGGATTAAGAAACAACAAATTCCATGACTTACCTGGAACAGAATATTTTCTGCTCACGAATCTATCATGTGAACTTAACATCCTAAAAAGTATTTTTTTTTTTACATATAAAGAGAAAATAGCCATTGAGTACAAAATTAGGGTTAATATGTGTAATGAATGAGACAAACAAATGATTAGGTTTGAGAAATCCACCATACCCACACCTTTGCGACTGTTGTCTCTTCATTGCATCAGGGAATAAGAAGATTCCAATATTTTTACAATAAAATAGATCATAAGAGATCATTTAGATGATGCCTTTTTGAATAATATATTTTGCTCTATTTTTAATCAAAATTTGGGTCAGAAGAATACATTTTATTGATTCTATTGAGCCAAGAGAAAAAAGAGGGAAGACTGTCAAATCAGAGTGGAGAAATTATGACTCACAATAAAATTAAGAAAAGTTTAGAAATTAATTGAAAAAACTCTCATTCCTACAATGTTAGATTATTCTCTTTATTCAACAAACATGGTGATCATATTCAATGGCGATAAACCATATGAGATACTGAAACACAAAATTAATCATGCCTGCGTCTGGTCCAGTGGTGTACTGGTTAAGGTAGCCCACTCTGCTTTGATGTCCTGGGGCTTGAAGTTCCAAGACTTGGAAGCAACCTGGATGCCCATCAAGGGACGAATGGATGAAGAAAATGTGGTGTACATATACAATGGAATACTACTGAGCCATAAGAAAAGGTGAAATCCGGCCATTTGTGACAACGTGGTTGGACCTTGAGGGCATTATGCTGAGTGAAATAAGTCAGAAGGAGAAAGTGATATACTGTATGATCTCACTCACAAGTAGAAGATGAAAACAACTACAAGCAAACACATAGCAATGGAGATTGGATTGGTGGTTACCATAGGGTAAGTGGGGAGGGAAAAAGGGGTGATTAGGCTCATATGTGAGGTGATGGACTGTAATTAGTTTTTGGGTGGGGAACATTATGTAATCTACACAGAATTTGAAATATATGACGATGTACATCTGAAAGCTATATAGTGTTATAATCCAATGTTACTGCAATAAATAAATAAATAAATAAGATCACAGAAAAAAAGATAAAAAAAATAAAGAAAGAAAGCAATTAACAAAATGGCAGTAGTAAACTCTTTTTTATCAATAATTACGTTAAACATTAAGTGGATAAAACTCCCCAATCAAAAGATAAAGAGTGGTTGAATGATAAAAAGACATGACTCAACTATATGTATTTACAAGAAACTCACTTTAGATTTAAGGACATGCATAGAATGAAAGTGAAGGGATGTAAACAATTATTCTATGAAAATGGTAAACAAAAGAGAACAGAAGTAGCTATTCTTACATCAGAAGAATTAGACAGGTTCAAAAATGGTCACAAGAGACAGAAAAGACATTATATAATGATAAAAGTATCAATCCACCGGGAAAACATAATAGTTATCAATCTACAGCCACTTAATATCAGAGGCCCTAAATATATAAGTGAATATTGGCAGAACTGAAGGGAGAAATAGACAATGATACAATAATAGTAGAAGATTTCAATATCTCACTTTCAAGAATGAGTAGAATATTAAGAGAAGATCAACACCAAAACAGATGACTTGAACAACACTATAGACCGAATGGATCTAACAGATACACACATTCTTTCAAGACATAAAGATCTTCCTCCAGGATTGATCATATATTGGGTTACAAAACAAGTTTAAAAATATTAAGAAGATTGAAATCATAGCAAGTATCTTTTGTGACTACAATGGAATGAAACTAGAAATCAACAGCAGAAGGAAAACTGGAAAATTCACAAATATGTGGAAATTAAACAACAAACTCTTGAACAACTATTGGGTGAAAGAAGAAATCAATAAGGAAATTAGAAAATATCTTGAGACAAAAGAAAAGGAAAACACAAAATACAAAAATTTGTGAGATGTAGTAAAAGCAGTACTAGGAGGGAAATACTGTGATTATATAACTATTTAAAAAAGAAGAGATCTCAAATAAACAACTTAACTTTACACATCAAAGAACTAGAAAAAGAAGAACAAACAAGCCAAAAGTTAGCAGAAGGAAGGGAATTACAAAGATTAGAGATGAAATAGAGACTAGAAAAACAAAAGAAAAATAAACAAAACTAAGAGTTAGCTTTTGAGAGGATCAACATATTTGACAAATTTTTAACTGGAAAACTAAGAAAAAAAGAAAGATAAAATCATAAATTAAAGAGGAGACATTACAATTGATGAGACAGAAGAAACAAAAAATCATATGAGACTACTATGAATAACTATACACTTACAAACTGGATAACCTGGCATAAATGGATAAATTCCTAGAAATGTACACTGCTAAGACTTAAGCATGAAGAAATAGAAAGCATGAATAGAACAATAACTAGTATGGAGATTGTATCAGTAATCAAAAATCTCCCTACAGCTCAATAGCAAAATAACAATAATAGTAATCTGTCTTAAAAAATGGTTAAAGGATCTGAATAGACATTTTCCCAAAGAAGACATACAAATAGCCACCAGGTACATGAAAAGGTGCTCAACATCACTAACGCATTACAGAAATGCAAATCAAAACCACAATGAGATATCACCTGAAACATATTAGAATGTCTATGATGATCAAAAGACAAGAGATAACCAAAGCTTGCAAAGATACTGAGAAAAGAGAACCCCTGTGCACTGTTGATGGGAATGTAACTTTGTACAGCCACTATGGAAAACAGTATGGAGACTCCTCAAAAAATTAAAAATAAAATTATCATATGATTTAGCAATTCTAATTCTGAGTATATTATATCTGAAAAAAATGAAATCATTATCTTGATGAGATATATACACCTCCATGTTTATTGCAGCATCATTGACAATAGCCAAGACATAGAATAGAAACAACCTAAGTGCCCATCAATGGATGAATGGATAAAGAAAAATGTGATATATATATATATATATATATATATCTCACACATACACGTTGGAATATTATTCAGTCATGAAAGAGAAAGAAGGAAATTCTGATTTGTAACAAGAATGAAGCTTGAGAGCATTATGCTATGTAAAATAAGCCAGACAGGGAAAGACAAATACTGTATGATCTCATTTATATGTGGAATCAAAAAGAGCCAACCTCATAGAAATAAAAAGTAGATTAGTAGTTGCCAGAGATTGGGGGTGGTGGAGGATGGGGAGATGTTGGTCAAGGGCAACTTCCAGTTATAAGATGAATAAGTTCTGGGGATCTAATATACAGTGTGGTGTTTATAGTTAACAATACTGTATTGTAGACTTGAAAGTCGACAAAAGAGCATATCTTAAATTTTCTCACCATACACACAAAAATGCTGACTATATGAGGTGATAGATGTATTAACTAATCTTACTGTGGTAATCATTTTGCAATATAGACATATATCAAATTACCCTGTTGTATTCCTTTAACTTACACAACGTTATATATCTGTCATATCTCAATAAAGCTGGGTAAAAAAATCTGCCAACAAAGAACAGCCTAGGATCAGACAATGTCACAGCTGAATTCTGCCAACTATTTAAAGAAAAATGAATGCCTATTCTTCTCAAACACTTTCAAAAAATTGAAGAGGAGGGAACATTTCCAAACTCATTAATGAAGCCAACATTACCTCAATACTAGATCCAGACAAAGACATAAAAGACAACTACAGATCAATATCCTTAATGAATATAGATGCAAAAATCTTCAACAAAATATTAGCAAATCAAATCCACCAGTACCTTAAAAGGTCGTACAGCATGACTAAGTAGAATTTATCCCTGATATATAGGAATGTTACAACATATGAAAATCAATTAACATGATATGCCACATGAACAGAATAAAGGGCAAAAATTACATAATCATGTCAATCAATGTGGAAAATGTGTTTGACAAAATTGAACAAACTTTCATGATAACAACTCTCAACAAACTAAGAATACAAGAAAAATTACCTCAAAATAATAAAGCCTATATACGAAGAGCTCACAACTAACCTCATACTCAATTGTGAAAAACTGAAAGCTTTTCCTTTAAGATCAGGAACAATGCAAGGATGCGCACTCTTATCACTTCTAGACAGAGTAATTAGGGAAAAAACAAAACAAAAACGAAACACACACACACAAAGAAAGGCATCCAAATTGGAAAAGAAAAAGTAAAATTGTCCTGCTTTTAGATGACGTGATCTTATATATAGAAAACCTTAACGACTCCACAAACACAAAAAAACCTATTAGAATAAATAAATTAATTCAGTAAAGTTGCAGCCCACAAAATCAATATGCAAAAATCAGTTGCATTCTTACATACTAACAATGAACTATCTTAAAAGGAAATTAGGAAAACAATCTCATTTATAGCAGCACCAATAAAATATTTAGGAAAAAAATTAACTATGAAGGGGAGAGTTAGATAATGAAAACTACCAAATATTTATGAAATAAATTAAAGAAGACTCGAACACATGGAAAGGCATCCTATGTTCATGCATCGAAAGACTTAATATTGCTAAAATGTTCAAACACCTCAAAGATTCAATGCAACCTCTATCAAAATTCCCATGACATTAGAGAAGTAAAATAGCAATTTTAAAATTCATTTGACACCACAGAAGACTATGAATAGCCAAATAAAACTTGAGAAAGAAAAATAAGTCTAGAAGCATCATACTTACTGATTTCAAAATATAATGCAAAGCTACAGTAATCAAAACAGTATGATAACTGGCATAAAAATGACATATAGATTAGTGGAATAGAATAGAGAACCTAGAAATAAATTCATGCATACACGTTCAACTGATCTTTCACAAAGGTGCCAAGAATACACAATGGGGAAAAGATAATATCTTCAATATATGGTGTTGGAGAAAGTGGATATCCACTTGGAAAACATTGAAACTTGACCCTGTCTTGAACCATACACAAAAATCAACTCAAAATGGATTGAAGACTTAAATGCAAGACTTGAAACTGTAAAATTTATAGCAGAAAACATATGGGAAAACTTCATGACATTGATTTTGGCAAAGATATCATGGATTTGACACCAAAAGCATAGACAACAAAAGCAAAAACAGACAAATGGGACTCCACCAAACTAGAAAGCTTCTGCACAGCAAAGGAAACTATTAACAGAATAAAAAGGGCAACCTACAGAATGGGAGAAAATATTTGCAAATATATGTGATAAGGGGTTGATCTTCAAAATGTATAAGGAATTCCAACAATTCAATATAAAAAAACCCTAACAATCTGACTTAAAAATGAGATAAGGATTTGAATGGACATTTCTCCAATGAAGATATACAAATGGCCACCAGGTAGATGAAAAAATATTCAATGCCACTAATCTTCAGGGAAATGCAAACCAAAACCACAATGAGATATCACCTCATACCTGTCAAGATAGCTGTTATAAAAAATTAAATAGAAAGACGAGCATTGGCAGGGATGTGGAGAAATTAGAACCCTTGTATACTGTTGGTGGGAATGCAAAATGGTGTGCCTGCTATGGAAAACAGTATAAAGTTTCCTCAAAAGTTAAAAATAGAACTACGATATGATTCAACAATCTCACTTTTGGATATTTATCCAAAAATATCAGAATAAGGATTTTGAAAAGATACTTGCACTCCTATGTTCATTGCACTGCTATTCACGATATCCAAGATAAATAACAATCCAAAGTCCATCAACAGATGAATGGATAATGAAAATTTGTATATAGGTACAATGGAATATTGTTCAGCCTTGAAAAACAAGGAAATTCTGCAATATGCAACAACACTGAGAAAACTTGAAAACATTGTGCTATGTGAAATAAGCCATTCACAGAAGGACAAATAGTACATGATTCCACTTAGAGAAAGTTTCTAAAATAGTCAAATTTATAGAATCAAAGAGTGGAATGGTGGTTGCCCAGGGCTGTGGCAAGAGGGAAGTAGGGAGTAGCTAATCAAGAAGCATAGAGTTTCAATTCAGCAAGAGGAATAAGTTCTAGGGATGTGCCCTAGAACTTTGTACCTAGAAACAACAATACTGTATTGTATGTTAAAAATCTGTTAAAGGGGTAGATCTCCTGATAAGTGTTATTACCACAATAAAATAAAATTTGGGAGAAAAAGATATTCCTAAAAATGAAAAAAAAAGAATCATGTAGACTAAAGGGAAATGAATAGAAATAATTAAACATGATACAGTGTAATAGTTATAGCATTAAAGGTATATGCATGATATAATTATGAAATGATTAACACTTCCTGTTGGGGTTTTGAGGAAAGTTTTCACAAAGGAAAAAAGTATTCAGGGTCTGTACTATAAAAGGCACTATATGAAGGAATAAAATATTTGGATTTTAGCCAGTGTGGCAAAACTATAAGCTTTATATTTAAGATAAATTACTTTGGTAACAACATATAGGGTTTTACAGGGTGAATAGTTTAGAGTTAGAGAGAAAAGCCAAAAATCTAAAGCAATCATCCAGTCAAGGGAGGAACATATGATAAATCCACACACAGTTAGGAAGTAGAATTAATGTCTTGGCAAACAATAGAAAGACTGAGTGGTAGTGCTATTAAATGAGATATGGAACTAAGTAAGTTATAGAATGCAAATCTAGTTTTTTCAAGATAAATAATAGGGTTGCTTTTGTATCTGTCAAATTGGAGAAGCCTCCAGACCCACCAATTGTTGATGTCCAGAAGGCATTTGGATGCATGACTCTGAAACTAAAGAGAATTTCAGGGCCAGACATATAACTGGAAAAAAGGGAAGATTACTCCTTGAGTGTATGAAGAAGTAGAGAAGTACTCACAATAGAACACGAGAAAATTGCTGGGAGTCCTTGAGAAATCTGGGGAGTTCTGAATCTCTCCTTCCTCACCATTCCCCAGATGATTCTGTGGTTCAGACGCATGCTTAACACCAGAAATTTTAAATAAATAAATAAATAATAATTACTAATATTTATTTAGCACTCACTCTGAGCTAGAAAGATGCAGTTCTAAAGTTTTTGTATATATTAACGTATTTAATCTTCATAACATCTATCTATAGTGGTTACTATTGTTATTCCTAATTTACACAAGGGTAAATTGAATCATGGAAGATTAAGCAATTTGCCAGATTGTTTAAAATTGCTAGACAGCAATTTCTGAAGCCAAACAAAAATAGAGATCTGGTGAAATCTTAGGCTAAACATGAGTTGCATGATTACTACTGGTTTTTTTTTTTTTTAAGATTTTATTTTTTTCCTTTTTCTCCTCAAAGACCGCCAGTACATAGTTGTATATTCTTCGTTGTGGGTCCTTCTAGTTGTGGCATGTGGGACGCTGCCTCAGCGTGGTTTGATGAGCAGTGCCGTGTCCGTGCCCAGGATTCGAACCAGTGAAACACTTGACCGCCTGCAGCGGAGCGCACGAACTTAACCACTCAGCCACGGGGCCAGCCCCACAACTCATCTTTTTTAGGATATGATTATTCCTGAGTTTTTTAGGCTTTCAGCCCACATTCCATGCTGGAGGAAAAAAAAAGCCTCATACAGTCATGTGGCTGAAGTTTCATTGAGTCAAACACTTAACTGGATGTAGAAAAGAATATCAGGATAAGCATTTACTTTATGTTTGATAGAATTAAAGTGAATACCAGAAAATAACACATTGGCATGTCAGTAAGTCTCCTGTGACAACACTGTAAGTGTATTAAGATGATGACTTTAAATTTCTTCTCTTCAGCAAATACCAAAATCGATGAGAGAAATCACGCCAGAGGACATTTAACAATCCAGAAGCCCAAGTCTTAAAGTTCTAATGGGCATCCATATGGCAATACTTGTTGACTATAGACAAGTCTTTATCATCATCACACAAAAATGGGCCATAGAACTGGCTTATATGTTGAACCCAATGCAGAATTAATCTTAGACGATTAAATCTGGAAGGAATCAAAAGGATGATTTCATTTTATGCCTCAAATATTATATGAAGAGATGAAGGTTAAGAGAGAAAAAATTTGCCCAATGTCACAGATTCAGGATCAGAATTTAGGTCTGAGATGTGTTGTAGTGATTCTAAATCAATTTTACCCAATCCCTTGACATCATTTTCAACATTTTATGGAGAGGGAGATACACGCACACACACGCACACACACACACATGTTTCTGGGGAAATGACCAATAGTATTCTTCTGTTCTTAAAAGGATTCACAACCATCAAAATGAAGAATCACTACTCAACAGACTCTACTAGAAAAATGATACATGACATCCATGATTAAGCAAGTTAACGCTAAGGTAAAACAAATTTTTATTTTGCATAAAGAAATAGTGAAAAATTTGTAACTAGTCTACTTAGAGCAAAAGGTAAAAACAAAACAAAAAAAACCAGAGTAAAGAAGAGATGCAGCGGAAAGAGCAGAGAGGAGAGAGAGAGCAATGGGAAAAAAATCAAGGGAGAGAGAGAGAAAGCAAAGTACGTAATAAAATTGTAGGCTTACACCTGTCATGTAAACAGTTCTGGTCCAAGTCAAACTCAGGCTTATTCTCTTCTGTTCTTCTGGTACCACTTATGGATGCTTTTCAGGGTAACCTAATTAAGAAAGGATTCTACAGACTGGCTTGGTCCTGGGGTCTTTCAATTTGTAGTGTTTCCATGCTTCTACACTTGAGCTAGTCAGGGTCTGTGCAAATAAACTCCGAAACCAGACCTCATTGATTTTCTGATCCTTTCTGTAGGCTCTAAAGCCTCCCCTAGAAGTGGGTATCAGAGGTTTAAACAGAGCTGGCATCACTAAGGGAGCGGATTCCCTGAAGTCTGTTTTGAGTCCCTATGGCTTAGAGATAACATCATTTTCTCATTAATTAGTTTGGAGAAACTATTTTTTTATTTATTTATGTTTTCATTTCTTTTAGAATGGGACATAACCAATTGGTCCTTGTACACAAGATGTTGAAACTTTTGCCCAAGACTACTCTGGAAGAGCTACCAGATACCTTGGAGAACCTCCAACTCATTATCTCTGAAAAGCAAAGAGATAGTCCTACTTAGAAAGTTTTCATGACTAATACTTTTTGTTTTTGGTGTAGAATATTTTCCTTGAGCTAACATCTGTTGCCAAGCTCCCTCTTTGTTTGCTTGAGGAAGATTAGCCCTGAGCTAACATCCTTGCTGATATTCCTCTATCTTGTATGTGGGATGCCTCTACAGCATGGCTGACGAGTAGGTCTGCACCCAGGATTCGAACCTGCAAACCCAGGCCGGGGAAATGGAATGCGTGGAACTTTAACCACTCAGCCACAGGGCTGACCCCTCATTCCTAACACTTTAACAAAACTCTCAACAGTGTATTTTCCCCCAAACCAATTACAGGGTTCATGATTGTTGCATGAGAGCCAGAACATAAGATTTGAATCATTAGAACTGGTTTTGAATCCTGATCATCCTATTACTGATATATGAGAATGAACAAGTTATTAAATTGTCTGGCGGTCATCAAATTTCTTTATCTATAAAACTGAGGTGATAATACCTCTCACATTATATTCTTCTGAATTTCAGATGATATATTGTGTACAAAGCAATTTTTGAAATGTAAATCTCTCTGTAAATATGGAGAATTAATGCTATTTTGATTATTTTTCATTTAATAAGTACTATTAAAAATGGCTGGTATAAGGTCTTGAAGAGACCTAGACTATTGGCATCTTTAATAGCAGGTTTATTGAGATATAGTTTACATACCGTAAAATTCACCCTTTTAAAGCATACAATTCAATATTTTTTAGTAAATTTTCAGAGTTTTGCCACCAATCCACAATCCAATTTTAGAACATTTCCATCACTACAGAAAGACCTCTTATGCCCATTTGTAGTCACAGCTTGTGTCCACCCATAGCTCCAGGAATCCCATAATCTACTTTTCTATCTTTATGGATTTGTCTTTTCTGGACAGTTCATGTAAATAAAACTATATATCATGTAGTGTTTTTGTGTCTGGCTTCTTTGATTTAGTGTAATGTTTTTAAGATTCATTCACATCATAGCATCTATCAGTGCTTCATTCCCTTTTATGATCCAAGTCCACTTATAGCTATCCCACTTTGTTTATCCATTCACTAGTTTATAGATTATGGGTTATTTCCACTTTTGATTATTATTAATAATGCTGCTAAAAAATTATATACAAGTTTCTGTGTGAACATATGTTTTCACTTCTCTTGGGTATATAACCAGAGGTGAAATGTTGGATGCAGACTATTGATATTTCAACTTGAGTTATATACAAAAGAGAAAAAATATTCATGTTGACATACATTTAAATTTTCTTATGTCTTATGTTATCTCAAATATAAAACTAGATATGAACTCTTTTTGTTTGTTTGTTTTTGGTGAGGAAGATTGGCCCTGAGCTAACATCCATGCCCATCTTCCTCTACTTTATATGTGGGACACCTGCCGCAGCTGGGCTTGACAGGCAGTGCGTAGGTTTGCACCGGGATCCTGGCCATCAAACCCCCAGCTGCCAAAGTGGAGCAAGTGAACTTAACTGCTGTGCCACAAGACCGGCCTCAAGTCCCAGAGTTCAGAATCAATTCTGGAGAACTGAAGGATGAGGGCAGAAAGTTCAAAATTAACTGGGTTTGTAACTTGAATGTAACAACTTTGTAGCTTGAATATAGAAATGTAACTTGAATGTAACTAAAATATCTTTTCCTACCATTTGGCAGAAGTGGAGGTTCAAAATAAAAATAAGCCTAGTTATGGAAAAATGAAGGAAGTCATATTTTTCACATCTGAGTTTATAGCATATGAACAATAGTTTACCCACTATGTATCCTCTTAGTATGTTTGAAATCACCTTAAATTGTGGCTTCCCAAGAGATTATAGTGGCATCAGTTACATACATGTATCCAGATATGAGTCAAGAGCCAGCAAGTATGATGGCTGGGAACAGAATTGCGAGTGGAAGATAATAGGCATAATCACCTTTAACGGACTTTGAAAATTATTTGACTGGTGTGCTATTTTACTTGCAACGTTTTCACTGAACTCAAAACTTACACCTCATTTCATAGGGCTCCGCAAACCAGCTTTGGTCTTTTGCTCACCCATAGAGTTCTCTCTAGAAAGTCTCCATGGAAACCAAATGCAGAGAGAAAGGAGAGCACAGAAAGATAGCCTAAGAATTAGTTTTAAGCCTGCTGTTTCTTGTTCCTCAGGTCCTGGCAATAGAACCAATGCTTTTAGCATGGCTTATGCCAAGTGAATATAAATCTGTTGTATACTATGCTATAAACATTTTAAATACTATGAAAACACTATACTAAATTAATAGTATAAAATAAAAATAATGTATAATATTATTATACATAGTATATATACATACACATATATGTATACATATATTGTGTATACATGCAATATTATATATAACATACTATTTCTTAATAAAATAAAGTGTTATAAATATATAATATTAGATATTAGATATTACTGAGTTCTTTAGCTAAAGGAAAAGGAAGAAAAAAAACTGACGGCATTTTACAAATTTTCTTAACATTTCTGTGCATTAGGATCTCATAAATTTTCCTCTAATGGCCACCCACATTCCCAAATTTTCAAATCCTGTCAGCCAATAAGACTCAGTCCATGTGTCCTCTCCTCCTTTAGACTCACCCTGATATTCTCAGATCAAATTGACCTCTCTCATTTGAACCCACTTCGTATTTTAACCGTATTTTTCTTGATAGGGTAATATATAATTTGTCTCATAGTTAATCACATCAGACCTCTGTCTGATTTATTTTTTATTCTCCTTAGCAAGTGACTTACTAGATTCTCAATGAACGTTTGCTAAATTAATTCAACAGTTAACTAAAATAGGAAGAAACCTACTTAGGCCTCAGATCACTTGATGGAGAACAGAACTCCCAATTTAGTACACTCATTTCCATGAGCTCATTTAGCTACATAGGCCTCTTTCCTCATTTTTAGGAAAAATGTTTGCATAAGGGATCTCTAAGCTCCCTTCCAGCTCAAAGGTTCTAGCTAATAATCATTACATAAAAATAAGACATAACTAAGGTGTGTTTAGACCAGCTTTTCTTATGGGGCCTAGTCTAGATTTTCCCCTTTAGTTCTGCTCACCATTGGCTTCCAAGTGGATAGACTGAGCTCTGTAAATAATAAAATTGGCAGAAGACTGAGGGCAGGGCTACTTAAGGATATCATTTACAAGAGGATATCCAATTTGATAATACAAACAGTGATAGGCATTCAACAACTCCCAGGCCCTGTGCTAAACCACTGCAGATGAAACAAAGATGGAATTATTAGGAGAAGATATGTGGGGCCTACTGTGTCTGTTCTCAGGGAATCTGCAATCTATGAGGTGGGTAAGACAAGTACGAAGGTAAATATAAAAACTTATTCTAAAGCAGACAAGATCAGTAGAAGATTTACATCCTAAATTAGATACCAATCCATTCTTTTAAGTGAAGTAACATTGGATAGTAGAGTATTTCATCTTGTTCTCACTTGTTATGCCTGTGTTTTGGCCTCTCTGGGCCCTGTTGCTTCATCATATATAAAATGAGATAATTGCTCTATGTAATATTTAAACTCTCATCCAACTCTGTCCTTTTGTGTCTAAAAAGGTGTAGGAATTTATCTCTTTATTTTGTTAGAGACAGTTTGTTTATTGGGGGCTCTCAAGGATTTTTATGATATTTAGTTGAAAACAACAGATTTCATTCAATTGGTATATTATCAAAACTGTTATCATTCCCATTGATTATATTGTGTGTGTGTTTCTTTGTGTGTATTTAAGGTAATTAAATATTTCTTAGTGCCCTCAAAATAACTAAGAATGTAAATTTGGATTAAAAAATTTGGGGGGTAGGACATGAAATATGATAAATCTTCACAGTACGCAATGATAAAAAGGATCAGCAAGTGTCTTGTTAATTTAAGCCATGAGAATTGTCATGGTTGATAAATTGAGCCTTTTGCATTTTCTCTTGAAATTCACTCTGTCTCAAATTGCTTACCCTGGCCCTGCTGTTCAGTCTAACTGAGTTATTTTAATTCAGGTTTTTACCACTTACTGGACAAAACCAGCTCTGAGTACTGAAATATGATTGACACTTTCCACTCATGCTTCTTTGAGAGTGAGAAGATTCCACACTCAGAATATGTAGCTATTTGAAGCCTTGATATTAAAAACTCCATGTTTTCACTGTTCTGTCAAGGCTATTTAATTGCATTGTAACTGGCTAGTGGGATTTTTATCACTAACTCTCACAAGAAAGTTGATGTCACAGGATCTCTCTCTCTCTCCTTTTTTTTTTAATGCAGTGATTTAGGAAGAATCAGCCTCGTCTTGGAAATGCTGGAAAAATTGACGTGAATGAAATTGTGCATGAACATGAAAGTAGAAATGAGGCTGTATGTTAGTATATGTTTTTGTTATACTCAAACATCGTTTTTCCTTGGAATAATAATTACAGACAAAACCCAAGACCATAAACATTTTAACAAGCCTTCTTGCACTTCCTAAGCCAATTCCCAGTCTTACTAATTCCCTTTGCCCCATTATACAGCTCACAAATGGGAACAAAAAATTAGCCAAAAAAGCCAAAGTCATAATGAGCATGAGAAGCATCTCATAGGGACAAGTACCTTTGAGATTAATTAATTAAAAAGTTTTCTTCTCAATGATTCCCTTAGAGAAATCTTACAGCTTGACATCAGTGGTAAGAAAAGTTTTGTAAATGTGTTTCTTATCTGAAGCTTTCCATTACCTACTCTGAGAAATAAGGACCATTTTCTGAGTTTCAAACAATGATGTTAACAGGAATGAACATAGAAAGTACATGCTGGAGCTGGTGGTATGGTCTAGTGGTTAAATTCGCGGGCTGCACTTCGGCGGCCCAGGGTCCCTCCGGTTCAGATCCTGGGTGCAGACCTAGCACTGTTCATCAAGCCATGCTGAGGCAGCATCCCACATCCCACGTGCCACATGCAGAGGCAGAAGGACCTACAACTAGAATATACAACTATGTACTAGGGAGGCTTTGGGGAGAAGAAGAAAATAAAAAAGGAGATTGGCAACAGATGTTAGCTCAGGTGCCAATCTTTAAAAAAAAAAAGAAAGTACATGATATAATCAATAACACAAATCACACATTGTACATGAGAGGCATTAGAGCAGAGCTGGGCTTAGAAGTGTATTAGTTTGCTAGGGCTATCATAACAAAATATCAAAAACTGGGTGGCTTAAACAACAGAAATTTATTATCTCAAAGTTCTGGAGACTAGAAGTCTAAGATCAAGGTGCAAGAATGGTTGGTTTCCACTGAGGGCCACAAGGGAAGGATTGCTCCAGCCTTTCTCCTTGGCTTGAACATGGCCACCCTCCTGCTGCCTCTTGACATGGTCATATCTCCTCATGTGCATCCCTGGTGTCTCTTTGTGTCTCCAGATTTCCTTTTCTTATAAAGACACCAGTTGCATTGGATTAGAGTCCACCCTAACAGCTTCATTTTAACTTAAGCACATCTGTAAAGGTCCTATCTTCAAATGCAGTCACATTCTGAGCTACTAGGGTTTAAGGCTTCAACATCTGAATTTGGGGGGAACACAGGTCAGCCCATAACAGCGAGTAAGACAAACTAGGGGCTGAATGCTGGCTGGAGCACACACTACCTGTAGGATTTTGAAGAAGTTGCCCAAGCTCTCAATCTCATTTTTTAAACTGTAAAATAGAGAAAATAACAATAAGCACTTACCTCACAGGGTTACTATGAGAATGAAAAGAGGTGAGAATGCAAAGGACCTATCACAGTGCTTTTGTTGTTGTTAGTGAGGTCGAGTCTGCGTACAGCAGAGTGAAACCCTGTCGGTCTTCTTGCACCATCTTCTCACCTTCGGGCACTATATCAGACAATTCTCCACTGCTATTCATAGGATTTTCATGGCCAATTTTTTTGGAAGTGGGGGCCAGGTTCTTCTTCCCAGTCTGATTAGTCTGAAACTCCACTAAAACCTATCCACCATGGGTGACCTTGCTGGTACTTGAAATATTGGTGACTTAGCTTTCAACATCACAGCAACACACAGCCACCACAGTATGACAACCAACAGAGGGGTGGTGTGGTTCCCTGATTGGAAACGAACCCAGGCCATTGTGGTGAGAGCACCAAATCTTTTTTTGGGGGGGGGAGGGGGAGGGAAGATTAGCCCTGAGCTAATTGCTGCCCATCCTCCTCTTTTTGCTGAGGAAGACTGGCCCTGAGCTAACATCCATGCCCATCTTCCTCTACTTTATACGTGGGAAGCCTACCACAGCATGGCTTTTGCCAAGCGGTGCCATGTCCTCACCCGGGGTCTGACCCAGCAAACCCTAGGCCGCCGAGAAGCGGAACGTGCCAACTTAACTGCTGCCCCAGCAGGCCGGCCCCAAAAGCACCGAATCTTAACTACAGTATTTATCACATGATAAATGCTCCATAAATCTCAGTTAATCACAACAAAAATTTACATTTTCTTGGTATCTCAATGGTAGCTTCAGTTATCTTTTCCATCTGCAGTTACAACTTAAAAGTCTATCAGCTTGCTTCTTTAAGTCCTATTCAATCTAATATAACCTTTAATCTTGTATTTTTGTTTCTTTTAAGTTTCTTCATCAAATCCTTAATTTCTGGTAGTAGTTACAAGCAGCAGTGGCAACAGCATTTCTGATATTTCCTGAGAATATCAGATCCTATGTTTTGGGGCAAACTGGGAACAGGTTCTTTTTTTTTTTCTTTCTAAGTCTTTTTTTATATCTGCCTATAATTTGTTAGCTATAGCTAAAGCCCAAATAGATGGTGGATTTAGATAAACCATATAATTCCAATATGCATCATTTTTGTGGGATCCTATATTCGAGCATTTAGCATTTCAAAGACTTCAAATGAAAGAAAAGTAATTGTGAGAACTATAACAGGAAACAGAGCCTCCTCCGATTTTGCCTTAATCCGTAAGTATAAGTTAATGTATAGAATGAGTATTTTATATTAAATTAAATTAAAATGGTTATTATACACCATGCTGGCTAGCATTTACCATATACTTATTCTATGTTGAGCCCTGCACTAAACTCTTTACATAGATAGTATCATTCAATCTTCATGGGGACCCAGTGAGTTTGGTGCTTGTATCCTTCTCTTAATAGATTTGAAGAGATTGTGCTCAGAGAGCTTGCCTAACACCATACAAATGACAAGTGGCCAAGAGGGAATTTAAACTCAGATCTGTCTGGCTACAAAGCCCAGCACACTCTTAAACACTGTCCGTAAATACTGTTCTTTATCACTAATATTCTTGAACAATTGTTTTCAAAGAAAAATTTTGCAAGTTGAGAACTACTTTTTTATTGAATTTTTCTTTTTACTTAAAGAAAATATATTTGTTAGGAAACAGAAAAGTGGGGAAGGTAACATATTTATCAAATTCCTATTATGTTCAAGATACAGTGTTAGATGCTTTAAAGAACTTTCTAAGTCAATCTTTATAATTCAGTGAAGAAGGTTTAAATATCTCCATTTTGGCAATTTAAACATAACAATTTATGCTAGTTAAGTAACTTGTTAAAAGTTATAAAATGCATACATTTTAAGATGAAATTCAAACCATATCTGATCCTGTTACTTCTCTTAGCATAAACTATCACTATTCTTCTCAAAGTAGAGCATGAGCCTACTTTGTTCCTAGCAGGTGCTTAATAACATTTAACAAATGTATAGACTGAGGTTCTTGCTATGAGCAAAATGTCGTCTAGAAGTCGTACTTTCATTTATTCATTCAACAAATGAAGGGTTGGGCAACTCTAAACTATAAGTACCCATCTGTGACCTTTCTTCAGCTGCCTGCACTTAGTTAACTGTTACTTGTGAGAGTCATTTTGCCAATACTATTTTCACATGATGAGTTGATGCTTTGTGCTATGATATAAAATTGGAACACAAAGAAATAAGAAGTCAATTGTGTCTGAGATAGGGAAATTTCACAACAAAAATGGCTGTTCAGCTTGAATTTTGAAGGAAGAGTAGAAGTTTCTCCAGCAGAGGAAACCAGGAAGGGCATCCCAAGAAGGGAGAATAAAACTTATAAATGCTCAAAATTGTGAATGAATCTATTTTAAACAATTCTTTTGAATCTCCTCCACTGTCTGTACAGGATTGCTCATTTATGCTTTCATTTTACTAGTCTATATTTTATATATTTCCATTAATACTTGTTATATTTTATTTTAATCATGTGTAAGCTCCATGCTTAGCTATGAGCTTCTGAAGAATAGGACTTGCAGAACTTTGTAACTCCAGTGCTTAGCATAGTAAGTGCTCACTAAATACATGTTTATTGAAAAAACAAGTCAATGAATAAATAAAAAATGCAAAGGGGTAACTTTAGGGAATGGCAAGGACTGTTTAGCTAAGAGTGGGTGTGAGAGAGATGTGTGTGTTGCTGGGTGAACATATGACTTTGAGGGACTAAAAAGGTAGGTTGTGTCCGTTAATTCCACAGATATTATACTGTTTTTCAGTTATTTTATTTTATTTTTTGTTAGTCACTGGTTTTTTTTATTGAGGTATAACTGACATACAGTATTAGATTAGTTTCAGGTGTATCACAAAGTGAATAAACGTGTATAAGTTGTGAAATGGTCACTACAATAAGTCTAGTTTCATCTCTCATCTTACAAAGTTAACACAATACTGTTGACTATATTCCCCATGCTGTACATTACATCTCCATGCCTTATTTATTTTATAACTGGAAGCTTTTACTTCTTAATCCCTTCACTCATTTCACCTCCCCCCTAACATCTTCCCCTCTGGCAACCACAAATCTGTTCTCTGTCTGGGTTTTGCTTTGTTTGTTTGGCTGTTTTGTATATTTGACTCCACATGTAAGTGAAATCATGTGATATTTGAAAAAGAACAAAGCTGGAGGTATCATGCTTCTTGATTTCAAACTATACTACAAAGCTATAGTAATCAATGGTATGGTTTCGTCATAAAAGCAGACAATAGATCAATGGAACAGAATTGAGATCCCAGAAATAAACCCATCCATATATTGTCAATAAATTTACAAGAAAAAAGGTAAGAATATACAATGGGCAAAGAACAGTCTCTTCAATAAATGGTGTTGGGAAAATTGGAGACTCACATGCAAAAGAATGAAACTGGATCACTATCTTTCACCACATCAAAAGTTAACCCAAACAGATTAAAGATTTGAATGTAAGACCTAAAATCATAAAACACCTAGAAGAAAACATAGGCAATAATTTCCTTGACATCAGTCTTAGTGATGTTTTTTGGACCTGATTCCAAAGGCAAGGGAAACAAAATCAAAAACAAACAAATGGGACTACATCAAACTAAAAAGTTTCTGCACAGTGAAAGAAACCATCAACAAAATGAAGAGGCAACCTACTGAATGAGATAAAATATTTGTAAATCACGTATGTGATAAAGGGTCAACATCTAAAATATCTCAAGAACTCATGCCCACTTAATGGTAAAAAACCAGACAATTCAATTAAAAAATGGGCAGAGGACCTGAATAGACGTTTTTCTAAGGAAGACATGCAGATGGCCAGCAGGAACAAGAGAAGATGCTCAACATCACTAATCATCAGAGAAATGCAAATCAAAACCACAAGGAGCTATCACCTTACACCTGTCGGAATAGTTATTATCAAAAAAATAAATAAATAACAAGGGTTGGCAACAATGAGGAGAAAAGGGAATGCTCGTGCACTTTTGGTGGGAATGTAAATTGGTGCAGCCTCTATGGAGAAACAGTATGGAGGTTCCTCAAAAAATTAAGAACAGAGCTACCATATGATCCACCAATTTCACTATTGAGTATCTATCTGAGGAGAACATACACTAATTCAAAAAGATATATGAACCCCTTGGGCTGGCCCAGTGGTGTAGTGGTTAAGTTCACGTGCCATGCTTCAGCGCCCCTGGGTTTGCAGGTTTGGATCCAGGGTACAGACCTAGTACTGCTCATCAAGCGACACTGTGGTGGTATCTCACATAAAATAGAGGAAGATTGGCACAGATGTTAGCTCAGCAACAATCTTCCTCAAGCAAAAAGAGGAAGATTGGTAACAGATGTTAGCTCAGGGCCACTCTTCCTCACACAAAAATAAGATACATGCACCTCTATGTTCATTGCAGCATTATTTACAATAGCCAAGATATGGAAGCAACCTAAGTGTCCACTGATAGATGAATGGATAAAGGAGTTGTGGTAGATACATATATACATGTATATAAATACTACTCAGCTACAATAAAGAATGAAATCTTGCCATTTGTGACTTTGATGCACTTTGAGGGTACTGACTGTCATTTCGCTCAGTTTCCCACTTCCTTATCATGCTTCCTGGGATCATCTTCCAAATAAATTGCTTATACCCAAACCTTTGCCTCAGTGTCTGCTATTGGGCAAATCCAAATTAAATAACATTTTCTATTTTCTTTTTTTCCTGGTAGAAGGAAATCTTAAGGGGAGGCTGGGGATGGTATCTTTGTGCCGTATCTATACATATTGATAGGTATGAAGAACCCACCAAAATATTGCAGCTGTTTAAAACAAACAATTTCTTACATTCTGAAAATTCACATTTACTTGTGAATAAAAACAACAGCAGAAAATAAATGTTGATATACTCACACAATGGGATACTACATTTTGGCGATAATGAATTAATCTTGAACCAATGAAATAATGTGTCAAAAAATGTAAAATTTAAAGCAAATTTCAGCAGAAGTAAATTAATATAAAGTTCAAAAACTTGCAACATGGTATTTAGGGACACAAATATAAGAAGTAAAACATAAAGGAAAACAAGGGAATAATAAGCACAAAATTCAGGAGAGTGATGACTTCTAGAGGGAGTGAAGGGTATGGAATCAGGCTGGGGTCCACTGGGAACACCCAAGCTGCCGACACGATTCTCTTCCTTAAACCAGGTAGTCGACACCAGTGTTCATTGTATCATGGTTCTTTATACTTTACATATTTTGTATTAATATTATTTTTGAATTGTTTGCTATTAAATAAAAGCATTTTTTGTAAAAAGACTTCCAACAGGACAATGAAGGATGGCTTTTTGATGTCGCCATTGCAGAATATTATTGAAACAAGCATTTAAATATTTTTTAAACAAGGGATGTAAAATAAAGAGGATAATAAATAATAGATTAGATTATTTCTCACAAATTTAGGATTGCAATAACTACAGGCATTATTGCTCCTGTTACCCTAAGTGAACTAGCAAAACACAAATAACGTTACTTTTTAAAAAAATAACGTTATTCTTTTAGCTTGAATAATCGTTTCTGTAAAGATAAAGTCAGTATTCTTGACCAAAAAAAAAGTTGCATATCAAGTGATGGAAACTTTAATTTCTGACTAGTTATTAATTCACTTCAATCAATACGATTTAGAAGAAATCAGCAGGATCCCAGGGAGAGCGAGAAACACACAGAACAGGCTTCTACTCCTGTGAACACTCTTCTGAAAACCTCTTTCTACAATCCCCCTATGCCATGTGAGTAGCCATCATCTCAGCTCCACTTTTGGCCTCCGTGTGCTAGGTTTCCACTTCAGATGCCCACATTACAGTTTCTCTCTCTGGAACTGTAGGTAAAATAAAATACATAGGTGAAATTCAGAACAGTCATTGGTCACGTAAAAAATTTAGAGAGGAGCAAAAAGGAACAGTGACTGGACACTACAATGGTATGCTGCATAAAATATTGGGATGAACAGAGAAACCTTTAAAGACATCAGAATCCACCTGGAGTCAGCTCTTGGAGGACACTCCTAGACAAAGCTTGAATCCAGTGTCTTAGGAAACGCTGCTACTATAGCCCACGTGGCTCAAAAATACTCTGAACCTCTGCTTCAATATTCTTATTCTTCTCTGGCCACCCTGGTCTTGGGCCTTGATTCTCTGTTTTTGCTCTGCCCCTGTGGATTAAATAGTCTTTTACAAGGTCTACCTGGTTTGGGGTTCCTTCCATTGACATTTTTTTCTCAAATTTGTCTTAGATTGTCCCTTTAATTATAAAACACAGAAAAGTCTCATTCCACTATCAAACCCAACCTGGGCCTCCATACCCCAGGCTGGGACTGACATTCTGGGCTCCTGCTTAGGTTAAAAGAAAGCTCAGATACTACCTGGAGACATGAGAGCTGCCAGCATCTCTCATAAACTCTGGGACAAGCAGAGTGGTCAATTTGTTTAAGGAGATAGGGATAGAGTCATTTTGTGCAAGGTGTTCCTTCAATCCAGGAACAAAGAGCTGAGCTGGAGGGAAAACCTTGAAAAGAGGTCAAATGAATTTTATTTTTCCTGTAAGGGCATTCACTCATAGATGCCATATTATTAAGAGGAATTATCTCTCACATGCCTGCCCTCACCAAAAAAAAAAGGTTGACAAGTGTGTTGCTTCTCCCTGAAAAATATTTCTCAGCCACTCTTCATCTGAGTGAAAACAAAACAAAAAGCCAAACCAAAACAAAACTCCAACATTCAACACCTTTTCTGTGAGGTCCCCTTCCAGTCCCAGAAAAATGTACTCTACATTTTCTGCTTTATTTCATACCTTATGAAATTTAGTATTTCATGTATTTATTTATACAAGAAAGTATATATCATGTATATATTTATCACAGTATTTATCATGAGATTTTCTAGCTAATTGTACATCTGTTTTTCTCCAGAAGACTTTGACTTCATTTTACTAGGATCATGTCTTCTTTATCTTTGCTTTCCTCATCCCTAGCACAGAGTTATTCATCAAATGACATCTGATTGAGCAAAAATAAAAATAAATTGGATCCCATCTTTTATTCTTATATATTGCTTTATTTTGATCATCTGAGCAACTACCACCAGGAAATTGAGGAATGGGAGGAGGTCTTCAAATGGACTCAGAGAGGCTTGAGAAAGGTTTAGGATACACTAAATTTGAAATAATTCGAGAGGTATTTCCACCTTCCCATTTAGGCTCTTGTTTACTGAGAAACAAGGGAGAAATAGGACTGAGAGGGTTTTGAGGAGTTTAGGAGAAGTGACTAGGAAAGAGTTTGTCTTCACTCCAGGAGCAGGTGCTGGCTCCCCCAGTGGCTGGAGGCACGGACACAGTAGTGCTTGTTTGATCTGGCAGGTTCCTTAATTGCTCTCTGATTCTGAGAAGTACAGGCAAGAGAAAAAAAAAAAGGTCTCTGCCTCTGCCCCCTTCTCTTCCATCATCCTCTTCCCAGTATTCTTTTCTCTCTGCACCACTGTTTAGAACAAAGTGTATGCAACTATATTCCCCAAGTGTGATAGGATTCTCAACGAACTCAGTCATGAAAACAACAGCTCACTCTATTCAAATAGCACATTTTTCATTCTTAGCATACTTCAGCCAAAAAATAAAGACATTTAGAAATGGGAACAAAGTTAAATCCTTTCAGTAAACAGAAAAGCCAAAGAAACAAAATAATGACAGCTTGGACCCAGCATCGCCCCTGGTCGTACTGAGCAATACAAAGCCTAGTCCAGGTTTTCTAACACAGAGTCACAGCACAGTCACCCTCCGGAGAGTCCCCATCTGACTTTCCAGGTTCTCGTGCGTGTGCTGCAGTTCCACAGCCAGGACCTGCTTTCAGGCCCACGCCCAACAGATAGGGTTTGCAGGTAGTACATTACACCAGTACCTCCGTTTCACTCATAAGGGACCTGCCTCTGTTCCCAGCCAGAAATCTTTCTCTTTACATAATTTCTTTGTGTTTTTTAGGGTGCTTGAAGCCATGGGGATCTACCTCTCGCACTTTTTTCAACAACACCTAGACCAATAAAATGAGGGCTTATCCAATGCAGACATTTGAGGAGGCAATCACTGCAGCCAAGATGGGGAACTGCTAGGGTGAGGGCAAAAAGAAGAGGAGAAGGGGATGTAGGAGGATGAAGAAAATAAAGATTGAAGAGCAGAGGTCCTCATCATTCTGCCTACTGGGAAGAGCTCCCGCCTTCCCTCATCAGTAGTATATCCTCAAGACAGCTCAAGTCCCAGAGTCAGATGATCAGCCCTAGAGTCTTCATTCTCCTGTTCACTCCCTATGTATCCTTCAACATGTCATTTTAACTCTTCAAATCTTAGTTCCCACATTGTAAAATGGAAATAATCATAAGAATACCTACAGTCTCAAATTAAAAAAATATTTGTGAAAACTACATAAAAATGTTTTATAACACAAGAAGTGTGGGTGATGTGTTAGTTACTGTTCTTTCTCTACAACTGGTCTGGAAGTAAGGCCAGTTGATGCAGAACCTTCCTCAGAGATGATTTTACCTCTTTATTCCTGAGGCTGTAGATCAAGGGGTTCAACATAGGGGTCACCAGGTTATTCAGGACTTGAACAGTTGCATCCAACCAGGGACTTGGAGTTGGCCTTAGGTAGATGAGGACCACTGGCATGTAGAAAAGCAGGATAGCAGTGAGGTGGGCACTGCAGGTAGAGAAGGCATGACGCTGGCCTTCTGCAGAGCGGATCTGCAGGATGGAGTAGACGATACGACTGTAGGAGGTGAGGATGAGAAGGAAGCAGCTGAGGGGCATGAGGCCCACACTAATGAACCCCACCATCTCCAGAGCTGAGGTATCTGCACAAGCCAGCTTCAGCATCACTGGGATATCACAGAAGTAATAGTCCACCTCATTAGGGCCACAGTAGGGCAATTGGAAGGTGAGAGTGGTTAGAAAGGTGGCCTGAATACAGCCAAACAAAGAGGTTCCCATGGCCAAGACTCCACACACTCTGTGACTCATGATTATGGTGTAGCTTAGAGGGTAACATATGGCAACAAAGCGGTCATAGGCCATCACTGTGTACAGGAAACACTCGGTACAGCCCAGGAAATGGTAGAAGAAGAGCTGGGATACGCAGCCTGCATAAGAGATGGCTCGGCTGCTTCCCGAGAGGTAGAAGAGCATCTTGGGGGAACTCACAGAAGGGAAAAATATGTCACACACAGACAGTTTACACAGGAAGAAGTACATGGGGGTGTGAAGCCGAGTGGAGGAGACAATTGCCAGTAGAATGAGCAGGTTCCCCATAAGAGTGAAGATGTAGAAGGACAAAAACAGGACAAAGAGCATGGCCTCCAGATCCTCTGTGTGTGGGATGCCCAACAGGATAAATTCTGTCACTACTGAGGCATTCCTCATAGCTGTGAGAAAGTCAGACCTCAAAAAGGGACCTAGGACACTAAAGTCTGAACACTAACATCAAATTATCAAGCTTTTTGTTGATGAGTGCTTTGGCTATGTTTTCAACAAGCAAGAACCATCCTTCTTATGAACAGCAAGATCTATACAAAAATATCAGGTGAGAAGAAATGGCTATTTCAGAGCCACAGTCTATCTAGTCCTGGAAGGAATGTTTTGCAGAGGCTGATGGTTCTCAATGTTCTCTATGACTAGGTCAGAAGTTTAGAGATATAATGAAAACACTTTCATGCTAAATTAGGAACTTTTTTACAGTTGTTTAATTCATGGATTTACGCTCTTTAGGCATTGTTATATTTTGAACACTCCCGATACCTTTGAGTAACAAACTCCCACTATTCATTACTCTGAGAAATATTCGGAAAAAACATTGTGTTAGAAATCAGAACACTTAATTCGATTCCTGGTTTTGTTAAAACAGCTTGTGCAATATCTTACATAGACATAGTTTCATCATTTACAAAATGAAAATCATAATTATTATAACAAAAACAACACCAACAACAAAAAAACCCTGGTTTCATAGTAAAGTTTATGAAATGTCTGTGAGAGTATCTGGCAAAAAACATAAATCCAAATGAAAAAAAGCTTCTTTTCTTTTATGTATCTTAAACTTCTTCTTTAAGTGCCTTCCTTTAATGTTGGCATTCTATAATTATTTGCAAATAAATATTTTATTAAGTAACATTATTGATAGAACTAGATCACACCCTCTTCAGACTGCATCCTTCCAGACTTGAGAGGTCTAATATCCCCAACTCTATCAGGAGATACTTCTCTGGTTCTTCTGATCCGTTTAGCCTTTTCTAAGTAGACTTAAGGCAACTCTGAAATATTAAGCAAAAGAAATAGTAACAGCAAGGGAACCATCAAATTCATGTTACCATGATGAAGAAAGAAATATAGTGACCCACATAGGAGAAGGTCAAAAACAGCTCTAATGAGGAAGTTTAAACAAGTCAAGAGCAGAATATGGTACCTGGAAGATACAGGGACCTCTTCCTCTCATTACTCACATCATCATCATAATAATACATAGATACATGCATATATAGACATACCATTTAATGAATATTTACCGTGTTCCAAGGACTAGGCTCAACACTTTCAAAATCTGATTCATTTTTTAAATAAACCTAGAAGAAGAAACTATTATTACTACTCCAACCTAAAGATCAAGAAACTGAAGCTTAGAAAAATTAAGCAAGTTGCCCGAGGTTACAAAGCTAGTATGTGACAGAGCTAAGTCTCAGACTTGTTTCATTCCTTTGTCTGTGCCCTTATTCACTGGGAAAATTACCACCTGCCTCTGCTTTTTAAGACAACATGTTCCACTGCTAGGCAACGACATCCTTCTAGATGGGTTCACATCATTATTTTATACTGGGAAATTCTTCTTGTCTTACTTCTTCCTGGTCATGTTCAGTCTTGACTTTAGAGTACACTTAGCTAGTATCTAATTCCTTAGAGATCAGACAACAGGCTTTTCCAATCTCTTTGATGCTAGACTTTGGTATCAACTCCAGTATAGGAGTTTTCGAGTTATAGAGCCACGTTCAACAAGGGGATTCTAATCACAGACTGTGGTAAATGCCACTGAAAAACATATCAAAAGAAAATGACCAAGCCAAAATGAGTGACTCATATACCACCCTAGGACTTGGCAAAATTGAAGATAGCAAAGAGTGAAACAGTGACATTCTGGGGGGAGAAAAGCTGTTGACAACTTGCTTCTTGTTACTAATTTTAGCCATACCTGAATAGTGTCTCTGAGCAATGCAAATTTCTGTGAGGTCTGGATCATCTTTCCTTGGTCAGCAAAGGCTCTCAGAGGTCTTGGGTTCTTGCCTATGATCAAACACTATGAAAATCTATGACTGTATAATCCTGCTTGATTGCTAAGTTTATGTCAGGAAAAAGAAGTCCCCAAGGACCAGGAAGGTCCCTAGCTGTGGACCTGTTAGTATGTGAGGGGCAGAGGCTAACAGTGAGTCATGGGCAGCAGTTTGAACACTCACACAGTTCCTCTGAGAACAGAGTCAAGATTTCCAAAGTGTTATAACAAGACCTCACATTTACTGTTTCTGAGCAGAGCACAGAGTACTCCAGCCAAAGGAATTTCAATTCTCCTACTTAAAAGGAATTGAATCTCATAGGGTTTGTAAAATCAAGAACTGTGCATACTCACTCTCCCTAGATTGCTTCCTTGGAAGATTTCTCAGATTCCCTAAGCCCTACTTTGGACTCAGTGATGGCTCTGAGGGAGCAGTTAGTCTGTCAACCTTATTCATCATCCAGCTATGACACAATAGTAATGAGATCATCACAAAGGGATGCTGTAAAGTGGGAAACATCTGGGTTCCTCTGAGATTGTTGGCGTGGTAGAATGAGCTTCAATTCTAACCTTAGACCACTTGCAATGCTAGCCCTTTTTTTGGTTGCCCTTTACAACTTCAAGCCTTTGCTTTTGATATCATTTGTCTTAGTGCTTTGAAATTATCTATACATTCGTATGATCATATGGTTATCTCTCATAAACATCAGTATTCAAGACAGAAACCCAAACTGTTAGTAACTATTTATTATGCGTCAACCATCATTATGTATCCTTCAAGCCAATACCAAGGAGAAAAACAGTCATACACTGGACACATTCATAGGAGGGTGACCAATATAAATAAAGGGTCTGTAAACCAGTTCAAAAGAAAAATGATTGACTAAATAGATAATATTCAATTAACAATGCATTGTAAGCACTTATCATGTGCAAAGTGCTATGCTAAATTTTTAAATTGTTACATTTAATCTCCAAAAGAAACTTTATAAAGTAGGTGCTATTATTTGACAAAAGGAAGTACAGATTAAATTACTTAAAGATTACTCATCTAGAAAGTGACTGAATTGACCCTTTAATTGCAAAGCCAATGCCTTTAAGCACTATCCTACGATGAATTCCAGAGATGTGGGCTTTGCACTCAAAGAAAAACAGAGATATAATGTGATCTTCAAATGCTTGCAGGGCTGGTAGATAGACTTTCTATGTGGCTGTTCTATGTAATGACTCAGGGATCATTGGCAGATGTGGTAGAAAGATAGATTTATTTTCACTGTAGAAAGGAAGTATTTAATTATAAAAAAAAATGTACACCAATGAAATAAGCAACCTTGTGAAATGGCTAGCTTCTGGTCACTGGAAATATCCATGAACGTGTAAAGAGAATCATCTTTCAGATATGCCTTTAAGTATATTCTCAGATGGAATGAAAAATTTGAGTTAAAGTTCTTACTATTTCTAAAATTATTTGATTTTATTTATGCTGTAAAACTTTTCAATGATACTGACGTAACACAATAAAAGTGGAGTTTTAATATTTAATGATGGCAATTTGACTAACCCCTATGCCAAAGAAATTATGAACTATGAATATGACTATAGTGGTTACAAAAGTAACTATTCTAATGCCAAGACAGTTGTGAAAACATTTTTAAAAGAAGAGAAACACACATCATAGAGGGAGTCCAGATGCTACTCAGTCAGGATTTCCAGATGAGAGTGGCCTATTAGGATTCTTAGCGAATAGAGCATAGTTTTAATAATAGCTAACATTTGCTATACACTGGATCGTGCTCAGTGCTCCATATGTAGTAGCTCTTTCAATTCTCACTAGCAGTCTATTAGGCAGGTAGTATAATTTTCCCCATTTCTAATAGAAAATTTAGTCTCAAAGAGTTTAAGCAATTTAAGCAAGGTAATAGAGTTGGTTAATGGCAGAGATACATCTCAAATCCAACATGATATTACTGCTCCCTTAGAGTTATAAAGAAAAACAAGTTTACAACTAATTCTTATTTCAAATGCTCATTCATAACTAATATAACTTTAAATTTGTGGTTGCTTCAGTTTCCAATGCACTTTTATGGTGTTTTAATTAATACTCTTGAGAACCAGGTAAGGTGGCTCTTGTTAACCCCATTTTACAAATAAGGACATTGGAACTCAGAGAAATTGCAACTTTCCTAAAGTTATACAGTAGAAGAGCCCAGGCATTCCCAAGCTTAGCTTTCTTTCCACTACATCATCACAGCTTCCCAAAAAGACTCCATATAGCAAGCAGCTGTCCCTGTATGAGAGGAGAATTATTAATAGATTCATTTAGAGATTTGGAGGACTCTCATGTATACTCTTACAGTCATTACTCTTTTTGTCTTGTATTCCCTGACAAGATTATGACAAACTATAAGGAGAGTGAGAGCAAGAGCAAGCTCACAAGAAAGAGCGTGCACCTGTGCAAGAGAAGCTTGTTCAGCTCATGCCCTGTTTCATAGAGAATTCATAGGGAATAAGTTCCAGAAAATTCAGTAGATATTTCTCAAGAGAGCTGTCTTTCTATGTTGCTATAGTAGACTTGTAGGGAAATTTGCCTTATATTTGGATCATCCTTGTTTTAATCAGAGAAAACAGCTTGTCTTGTTGAACTTTTTTTTTCTGTACTCCAGGAACGCAAGTCAGTCAGTGACATATTCCAACAACAACTGGTTTCTTAACTAATCATTCAGAAAAATTTTCTGATTATAAATAGCAGAGCTAAGTCTAGGAATTCTTGGTCCAATAACAGGTGCTTTATTGTTTGTTGGCAGGGATGGGGTCTGAGGTCAATAGCCATGTGTGTTTCTTCCTTTATCTTCAAAGACTCTACAGGGAAGAATTGGATTGTGAGCCAAAAATAGAAGAGAGTAAATGATGTCTACTTACTGGGTGACAAATTTCCTAAGCTGATATTTTCTTTCCTTTCTTTCTTTACTTTTTTTTTTTTCCCTCTTATGGGAAAGTGCTCAATTGCTTTGCCTGGCTTCCTGACAATTTCATGTTTTCTATGGAAGAAGTGTGATCCACCTAATGGAGGAGTTAAAGTAATAAATATAAGAATAAAACATATTTTCTTCATTTTTATTGGGGAGAGATTGGAATGACAGAAATATCAGGGACTTGAATCCCTGGAAACTCTCTTGAGTGACTTGGTATCCTCAATCATCACCAATTCCTAAGTGATTCCTCATGCTTCCATTTGGTCCCCATTCTCACTATCAAAGCCTGTAAACTGATGGGATATAGTTCAGATAACCACAGCAGGCTGGAATCTAGAACAGCCCCTGAATCAGATGGAGCAGACTAAGTACTAGGAGAGAGATCACTAATCTAGCAGAGTCTGAGATATAGCCCAGTTCATGAAGTAAGCTACAGTATCCAATTTCCATGGCACAGGCAGACAAGTAGGTCAAGGTCGAGGAAGAGTAAAACTTTCAGTAAGCAACAGATATACTAGAAGATGTAGTAGAACATCCCTACAAAGGGAAAAACATATTTATAGAGAGAGATATCTCTGTTATGTATATGCATATACCAAATATATCATATATCATTTGTCATATATATCATATAACATATATATACATATAAATATATATATACATATAAATCATATAAGATATATTCATACATCCTCTGGACTTGGATCCAGGGACAGGTTGCAGGACTTCATGAAGGAGAATTGAAAAAAATAACCAGAACTCCAATGCAGAGAGACCAAGGTCATGACCAAGTGACCCAAATCAAGATATGAGCTCAGACAATAAGGGCAAGGTTTTATTATCAGAACTGAAGACACAAGAAGAGTGCAATATAACAGCAAGGAAAATGAAACTGAGGCCTAGAAAAAGCTGCTTTGAGGCCCAGCTGCTTAAAGCTTAAATGCTTCCTTCCAAAGTACAGTACTGGTCCTCAAAGCGGAAGCAGGGCTGTGTCTACAAAGACTGCTCCAAGAGACCCAGCAAGGAGAAGAGGGCAGTAGAGTTTGAGAATCTGCCAGAGTAAGTACCAAAAATATGATAGAACCCAAAGCAGAGTCTGTTCTGATCTATTTTACTCCACTGGACTGAGTAGCAAATTCAGCATTTAAAGAATTTACTTCTGGAAAGCTATATGATTAATAATCACTGTATTTATTATTATATCAATTATTTATTATTTATTAAATATACAACAATAAGATATAATATTATTATGCCAATATGAGATGTTACAAATAGGAGGTATAATAATATGTAATATCTACTTATTAATAATTATAATTATAATGAATCTATGAGTTTGAAAATGATTTCAAATTATTTTATGCAATAGCTAAAATTGGAAAGAGAATAGACAGAGAATTGTCCTTAAGTTTTCTGACCTCTTTTATCACTCAGCCATTTTACCATAAATTTGTGACATTTCAAACTCGTAGTTATTCCCAGAATTCTTCATGGTATCTCAAATCTTCATGTGATTGCTCATCTTTTCTCTTTTGCTTGGAATGCTTGCCTCCCATTTCTTTGCCAGGATAATTTAAGTCCTAATACATGTATTATTTTATCTTTGAAGCCTTTTCTTCCCAATTGGATTGGGTAGGCTAAATATCCTTTTTAGCATTATATTATCATCCTGTTCATAAATCCGGAAAATAATTTCCCTGAAATCTAGGATCACATCTTTCCTGTTAATCATTGTATTTTTAGGTCTTAGTACAATTTATTGTACATAAAAGTGTTCAAACAAAAGCCTTCTTTTGTTTTGTGAGAAAGATTCACCCTGAGCTAACATCCATTGCCAATCCTCTTTTTTTCACTTGAGGAAGATTAGCCCTGAGCTAACATCCGTACCAATCTTCCTCTACTTTGTATGTGAGATGCCTCCACAGCATGGCTGATGAGTGGAGTAGGTCCATACCCAGGATCCAAACCTGCAAACCCAAGGCTGCCAAGCAGAGCACACGGAACTTTACTCAGCCACAGGGCCAGCCCCCAACAAATCAGCTTTCTAATATCCTAAAGTAACACTTGTGTGTTTTCCTGAAGAGTCCAACAGCAAAATAGGTGTTGTTAGATATTAACGCTCTTCACCAATTTGTCTGATTCGCCTCTCCTTGTGAGCACAGGAGAGGACCATATTTCCCTGTCCCTTGAAATTAGATGTGGCCATGTTTTGGTCAATGATATAAGCAGAAATGAAATTCACTTCTAGGAAAGAACATTTAAGGACACTGTGAAATTCACCATATTTTCATTTCCTCTGCTTTGATCATCTTGATGCATGTGCTATTATGGAGATGTCATAAATTTGAAGCTTCTTACAATACTAAGCCACTATTGACAGTTACCTAGACATAAAGGAAACACTGTGTGAGTGAGAAATGATTTTTTGGTATGTTAAACCATTGACTTTCTTCTCTCCTTCCTTTTTCCCTGTTTCATTCCCTCTGTTCCTCTCTCCTGCTCTCTCTCTCTCCCCCTTTTTCCCTTTCTCTCTTTCCTATCATATCATAACCCAGTTTATCCTAACACACAATTCACAGAGTTAGAGGCTAAAGTTATTTGGGTCTACTCTCATACACAATAAAATAAGTTGGAAATATGGACTAGTTTATAGGAAACTAAAATTCAGTATGAAAAATTTTAAGTAAGAGGGCTATAAAGTTCAGGAAAGACTGCACAGGGTAAGTAAACTTTAAGCTGGAGACTGAAGGATATTAGCCAGAAGGAAATAAATCCAACCCTGGTTATATCAACTTTCCTCTTACTCTCCTCCTGCATTCAAGCAGCTGAACATAGCTGGAGAAAAACACGCAACTATGATCACTGGTTTTACTTGAAATTTGTAACCACTAACTCAAGCAAGTCCTTGGAGCTGCCTAAAAACACACTTTTCCTGGTATACTCACACATTCACTCTCCTCAACAACCATTTCACCCTTTCTGTCCAAAATATCAAATCTACATATATCAAATCATTATGTTGTACAAACTTATACAATGGTATTTCAGTTACATCTCAATAAAACTGGAAAAAAAACAACAACAAAGAAATGCCTTCCTCCTTCTTCATTGCCAGCTGACAACCTTTGCCTCTATTTTACTGGGAAAACAGAAGAAATCAGAGGAGAAATTGCATACATTCTTAACTACCACTTCTCCCAAAGTGCCCCTATCTGCACTCACCCACGGTAGTTTTCTTTGCTACTGGGACTGAATTCTGCTTTCATGTCTCCAAGGCCAACCTCTCCAACTTATCTACTGCTAAAGTTGATTTAAAGTTAATTTAACTTGATTTAACCAGAGCTGGAATTATTTAGTCCTGTCTATTATTCTTTAGTTTCTGGCTTAAAGTTAAATTTTACATAAAGTTTACTCCACAAAGCCTTCTCTCAACATGTACTTCCCTTATCTTGAAACTTTCACGCTACATTGTAATTTCCTGACCATAGCTTTTTAAGGACATTAGTACAATTGTCCCTTCTCTTCTTTGCAATTCTATCTTTTTTCTTCTTTAATGGATCCTTCTTTTCACTTCTCAAATATCTCTCTCATTTATAGCAAGATTCCACAAAAGAAAAAAAAAGTTGTTCATATCGACTCTACATTTCTCCTCTCTGCTCATGTAAAGTCAAGAAGGATTGCAAGAGCTCCATGTGCTCCAGGACAGACCACTTTTCCTCAGCCTCCATGGATAGCAGTACAGAGATAGCCCAGAAGCTCAGCAGTCTTTGGTAAGACCATCCCTTCTCTGGCTTCCTCATCACCATTGGCAAGAATGAAAAAGGGCCCTGGAATTCTTAGAGGTGTTCTTAGAAAAACCCTTCCTGTCCCTATATCTCAAATTCACAGCCAAAGTACTATGATCAGCTTGTATATGATTAATACTAAAAATGCTATGCTCCATAAACATTAGCCCTTGCTCAGTTTTAGAAAATCATTCTTCATCTTCTGACCTCTAATTGCTACAAGACTCTTTTGGTAGTGAGGCAACATCATTCTAGAATTTCTTATTCTACTTTCCTGTTTTTCATTTTTTTCCGAATCACATAATATCCTCTAATATACTGTATGTTTTACTTAGGCAACTGCTTGTCTTCCTCCACTAGGATGCAAATTCCTTGATGGTAAGAGTTTTATTTGTTTTGTTCACCACTGTATCCCCAACATCTAAAAGAGTGTCTGGAACACAGTAGGCACTCAATAAATGTTGATTTAATATATTATTGAATTCTCTATTTAACCCACTCCAATCAGACTATCATTCTAACTTCACCAAAATAGCTCTCTCAGGCCACCAACAATTTTCATGTTGATCAAGCCAGGGGTCAATTCTAATTCATCATGTTTTTTGATATGTCAGGACCATGTGTCACAGTAGTTCACGATGTTCTTCTTGAGCTACTTATTATATTTGACTTCCAGATACATACTCTTTCTTAGCTTTATCTTTCTATCTTCTCATCTATCTTCATCACATTATTCTCACCTCCAAATGCTGGAGTGCCCAAGGGTTCAATTGCCACGCCTTTTATCTTTATATTCACTCCATAGAATGCTTCCCCTCCCCACACCTTACCAACAAACCAACAGGGCTTCATTATAAGAGTATATTACAGCTGAAATAGTCACAAGGCACAGATTCTCTCTGAAAAATACTTAAGGATGCCTAAAGTCAATAGAGGAGACAAAAATAAGGACACTAGTGGAATTTGAAGCCACTGGCAGCTACAGCTAACGAAAACATTAAACACATCCAAATTCCTAGCCAGATTAACATAAAACCTCACAAATCAAGTCTCTTTAACTCAATTCTTTTACCCAATACATCATATCTGGCTTTCAGCAAAAAATTCCAAGGCATGCTAAAAGACAAGAGAAAACATAGTCTGAAAGCATCAGAACCAGACTTAGCTATCACTAAAATGTTGGATTTATCAGATAGGGAATTTAAAATAACTATGACTCATATGTTAATAGCTCTAATGGAAAAAGTACACCATGTACAAGAAAAGATGGATAAACAGAGAGATGGTAACTCTAAAAGGAATCAATATGAAATACTAGAAAATGAAAACACTGTAACAGAAATGAAGGATGTCTTTGATGGGCTCTCTGTTAGACTTTGCATGACTGAGTAAAACGTCTTTGAGCTGGAAGACAGTCCAATAGAAACTTCCAAACTGAAATGCAAAGAGAACAACAACAAAAACAGAGTAGAATATCCAAAAACTGGCCTCTGGGACAATTTCAAAAGGTATAACAGATGTGTATTTGGAATATAAGAAAGAGAAGAGAGAATGGAGCAGAGAAATATTTAAAGCAATAATGGCCAAAAATTTTCCATCAGTAATGACAAAGAAAACCACAGATCCAAGAAGCTCAGATAACACCAAGCAGGATAAATATGAAAATATCTCCACTTATGTGTTTCATGTTCAAACTACAGAAAACCAAAGACAAAGAGACAATTTTGGAAGAAGCCAGAGTGGGGGAAAGCACTTTACCCAGAAAGGAAAAGGAATAAGAATTACAGCAGATTCCTGCCGAAAACTATACAAGTGAGAAAAGAGTGGAGGGAAATATTTAAAGTGTTGAAATGTCTGAAGTGTAGGATATAAAGTTCTACAGAAAGTAAAATTATCCCTCAAAAGTGAAGGAGAAATAAAGACTTTCCCAAACAAAAACTAGGGAAATCCATTTCCAGCAGACCTGTTCTGCACAAGAAATGTTAAAAGGAATTCTTCAGGAAGAAGGAAAATGTTATAGGTCAGAAACTCAGATCTACATGAAGAAGAAAGAGTATTGGAGAAGAAATAAATAAAAGTGAAGTAAATTTTTAAATTGATTTAAAAGATAACCTTTTAAAGTAATAATAATAAAGCACTGGATAATTATAATATATGGATAAGAGAAATGAGCAACAACAATTCCCCAATGGATAGGAGGGAGGAATTAGGAAAATTGTTATAAGGTACCTGCACTGCACATAAAGTGGTATAGTGTTATTTCAAGGTGGACTTAAGATTGTTTTCAATATAGATTGCAAATTCTAGGGCAATGACTAAAAAAAATACTAGAAATATATAATTGATATATTAATAATGGAGATAAAACAAAATCACACAAAATGCCTAATTAAAACTAGTGAAGATAAGAGGGAAAAATTTAAAAAAACAAATGGTGGATATTAATCTAATTATATTAATAATTACTTTAACTATGAATGATATAAACACACCAATTAAAAGAGAGATTGTCAGAGTAGATAAAAAAACAAGACCCAAGTATATGTTGTCTACAAGGCACCCACTTTTAAACATAAAGACTCAAAGAGGTTAAAAGTAAAACGATGGAGAAATATATACCATGCTAACAACTAATCAAAAGAAAGAAATCTGAAGTGGCTATATTAATCTCAGACAAAGCAGATTCCAGAACAAGGAAAATCATCAGGGAAAAAAGTGAATATTACATAATGATAAAAGGGTCAATTCTCTAAGAAGATATAATACTGCTAAATGTGTATGCACCTAACAAGAGGACCTTAAAATATGTGAGGCAAAAACTCATAGAACTGAAAGGCAAAACAGAATAAGTGGAGTTAGGTCACTGCTTGGGGTTTTTCCTTGCTTTTCTTCTGGTCAATCAGATTCTTCAAGCAGATGGACTGTATTGAAGGAAGCAATGGCTGGGAGTTGAGAGAGGAACAGCAAATGCTGTTGACTGGCTATGCTAAATGCTAAATGACTATGTTGGAATTGGGGAAAATAGGTAATGGGTTTCATTAATAAGTCTACATAGAACTGTGTGCCCTGCATGGGAGGCACTGGGCTCAGTTCGAGTGGGAGAATCTTGAGGCAATGCTATCTGTCATCTTTCTTGTGGCCAAGTCTGCAGCAGCCAGGAAACAACTGCAGGGTGAGAACAACCAAAGGGAGATGAGAGTAGCTTCTCTCCTGGGCTCCTTGCCCAGATTATCAGTTCCTGAAAGCACAGATGGTGCTTCATGTTTTCCTAAAACATGCTTTTAGGAAAACATGCAGCACCGGCCCTGAAAGTGGGCTACAATGAATGTGCCAAAACATCTTCGTTGATTATGAAAACTAATGCTTGTGATTTGAGGAATTTCCAGTTGGTACTACGTTTTATAGCATGAGAATTCAATGGACAAAGAAAACCATGCTGTTTTAAAACTGTAGTTGATTCTGCATTTCAAAGAAGACAAAAGTAAGACTGTTTTTTGTCGTCGTCGTCGTTTCGTCCTTTGCTTTAAAAGTCCCAAAGCACTAGCTTAATTTGGAAGCTGAAGGGTGAGAAAAGGGAGGTGAACAATAAATATAACAAATGTTTTGCATAATAAATGCAAAGGGCCATCTTTTTGTGGGCAGAGTGTAGTTCTACAAGTTTCATGGTCTTGAGAAAGCTGTCTGTTCTATCATTAAATCGAGAGGGCCTGTCTAAATGGCTGACTTGGATACAAGCCTATTTCACAAAATGTCTAAGCCCTGATTTCTAAAAGTTTAATGTGCATAGGAACTACCTGGAGACCTGGTTAAAATGCAGACTTCGATACAGTAGTTCTTGAGGTTGCCTAAAACTCTGCATTTCTAACAAGCTTCTAAGTGATGCCACAGCCCTATTCCACAGGTCACATTCTGCCATAAGCAAACTTGGAAGAAAGTCCTGGGAGATCAGTCTCCACTATGCAAGTAAGGCAAATATTCCTAATGCCAGTCAACTCAACAGGTTAACGGAACTCAGGTCCAGGCCACCAGCTACCTTACTGAACAGATATTGAGGTCCTGTTCAGAATTCTTGGGTATTCAAGATGAAAGTGATAACAGAGTTCTAGTTTAATCCCTTAGTTTTACAGATGGGGATACTTAGCTCCTGAGGGGTTATATCATTTGCCATCATTGCATAACTATTTAAGTGTATGATCAGGACTCTAATCGTAGTTTTCTGTTCAGTGCCCTTTACTTGCCTTATATACTACAGGAAATCAGCCTACAACAGAGGATATGGGGATAGGACACAGTGTGAACTGTACAGGCATCAGAAAAGCTGGGAGGAAAAACAAGAGAGAATAAAACCAAGGCAGGTTCAATGACCTAAATCTATGAAAGATCAGACACAACAAAGTGCAGTGTAGAGACAGTCATTTTAATACTGATACAATAGTACTTTAGAGGACAACATATAGCATGGGGTCATTTCCATCAGGACAGAGTATGTGGGACATATGGGTCAGAAGCAATCGGGAGGAGTACCTTTCTTCTTTATGGGATGAGTGATCTAGGTTGATGTCTCAGGTAAAACTGCCTTTACACTCACTATTTCCTTTTTTATACTACATCAGAGCCTGACTTAGAAGCCCCATGGGTTCAGGCTAGGACTAAAGATTCCATTATCACCTTCTCACTAAGACGTTTAATGATTAAGAAGAAACATCTGTCTCCAACAGGTACAACTCAACCCAAGTCCCTTAGGCAGTGGGAGGAAAGGTATGCAATATAGGATAGCAAAGCCTAAGCAGAATCCACCAAAAAAGTTGCCAACAGTGCCAACTCTCACAGCTGACCCCTTGAGTCTCTTTCTTTGTGATCTTGAGGCCATACTGACCCTGATGTTGGCTTTCAACCTCCCCTCCAGCTCTTCATCCTATCTAAGAATAGAAAACTGTATAGTTCACTAGTCTGGTCCTGATAAGTACATAAGATCAAAAGTGAATAGCCACATATTATGCAGATAATTGTCTAATTTGGGTATTCCCTGACATCAATGCTCCAATCGTTAGTCTGCAGTCTGTGTCACCTGTTTTATATGTTGTCACTCTGGAAAACCTGGGAGGAACGTTACTGCCTATGAATGCTTTGAACTCCTCCAAGAAAGGGCATAGGTTCTGGGACCACTGACACTTGGCTGAGGGTATATGTGGAGATAGAAAGCTCATGTCCAAAGGGAAACGGGAATGACAGGCAAGGTGGGGTGGGCACCCTTTATCTTTATGGCAAGAAACTGACACAATAGGTGTAAAATACAAAAATACATCACAGCATAAGAGATGGTAAAGGAAAGGACAATAGCATAGGAGAGGCACTTGTTTTCCTCAGAAGGCAAACATGGTGGGATCCACGGATGATTTCAGGAAAGCAACAGCAGCTTTCACAAGCACATGCATGATGGAGCCTGTTATGAGGAGAAAACAAGGATTAGGGTGGAGAGACAGCCATGAGAGCAAATGCTCTTCTCCCAGTCTCCCCTAAGCTTCCTGATCAAATCCCCTGAATCTTGCTTTTATCTTTCCTCAGTGGCCCTGACTTTTCTCTTCCTTCTGTCCAGATTCTCTTTTAATCTTCTCTGGTCCCAGAAATATACAGCAGCACTGAGATTATAAACATCCAAGTCCAGTCTTACATACTCAGTACAGTACTCAAATAGTAAAATAAATGCCACTTTATGTATGTCCTTCTCACAATTTGCACTCCCCATCCACATCCCTTTGCCTCTTTACTCACTGCCCCCCATACCCCCTAACCCCCTGCCCAATATAAGATTCCACCCTTATCCTGCCAAGGAAAGAACTATCTGAGAGACCCAAAAAGGTCTGAACCAGGATGGTCAAGGGAGGAGACTATGGGGATTCTCTCTTGGTCCTCCTCTGTCAGGCCTGGAGGCTCAGTACCTGGGAAGATGGCTAGCTTCCTAAGGAGAGAAGGAAATAGGTCTTAGGATTATGCTCCTACCTGCATGGAAGCGAATCCAGGCCACAGCTTTCCTTTCCAGAAGCTCCCACTCATACTGCAAATCCTTATTATAGGTATGCAGCCAGAGCACTGCCAGGACTGTGGCCCAACTTGAGGAATCCACATTCTGTACAACAGATAGAGATTTCCCTGAAGCCTACAAGTTGGAGCAGGGAGCCCCTCAAGGGGATGCAAAAAGTTCTATTCCCCCCTCACTTACCATCCCCCAAATTGACACTAAATGGCATTATCTGATCTCTCTTTACCTCATCTATGATTTGCAAGGCATAATGCCAGGCTCTGAACCTCAGGACAACAATCCATTGAGTCTTAGGGTAGAAAGGTCTTGAGTTTTAAACCCAGTGTAACCACCAGTACAGTGCTGGAAACTCCTAAAACACCCCCAACGAGGAATACCCAACTGTGACGAGAGAAGCATATGCATAGTTGCTTACAGATTTTATAAAGTACCTTCAAGTTCTTTTATTTGAATCCTCACCAAAACAAACAAACACAAAATGAGGGATCATAAATAATCACATTTTTAAGAGAGAAAACAGATTCACACAAAAGTGAAATGATTTGCCCAAAATTAGCCTCTAGCAAATGACAGAGCGAGAACTAGAGGCCAAATATTCTGAGTGGAGTCATTTTGCTCAATAGAAAGTCTCAGCTAAAGAACAGAAAGTGTTCTTCCATGACTTCTCACCCACAGCTCCCAACTTTAGTTTCCTGAGTCAACAGATCAAGGGAAGTTCCTCTTTCGTATCATTACTTTTAAAATTTAGAAACAGCTATCATGTCCTCTCCGAGAAGTCTTGTTTCAGATCAAAATTCTAAGTTCTTTTAATTCTTTCTTAAGAGGAGCGCTTATGTCAAAGCAGGAAGACTCCCCATGCTTGTTCTCCTAGTCTAGAAACAAACATGACAGTGATTTTTAAGATATATCTTCTTAAATGGTCACATCTGGAAGTATAGGTACTTACAAAATGCTATGACCACAGCCCAAAAATACATAAGACATGCAGCTTTTCTGATAATCCCGTTCCTTCCACTAATCATGTTTCAAATATGCTGATTCATATTGTTTATGGTCATCTAAAATTTCTGATTTTCATGGGCAACAGCTCTTAAATCATTTTGCTTCTGTTCTCTACTTGTATAGTTGAGAATTTAGAATAAAAAACAGTATTTTTATTACTACTAAGTTGTGTTTTTTTTCCCCATGGAAAATTGAAAGTCATTCTTCAAGGTCTTTTGGGATTCTGCTTTTCTTGTCTCATACTCTAACTTCCAGTTTTGCCACAGACAAATAGGAAAGCACTGGTCTACATCTTCATATAAATCTTCATTGAAAATATGCACCTCCAGAGAATTTGGAGCCTGGTGGGTCTAAAAAACTACTTCAGGTTTGAAAAAATTCATTATTCAGTGCTATGGGTTTTCAACTAGTTTGTACTCAGTTCATATACCCATAATTTAAAAAAAACATTCAAGGGGTCCGCCCAGTGGCATAGTGAAGTTTGTGCACTCCGCATCAGTGGCCCATGATTCATAGGTTCAGATCTGGGTGTGGACCTAGCACATCAAGCCACACTGTGGAGCTTGTCAAGCCACACTGGCAGCATCCCACATAAGTAGAGGAAGACTGGCACAGATGTTAGCTCAGTGACAACCTTCATCAAACAAAAAGAGGAAGGTTGGCAACAGATGTTAGCTCAGGGTCAATATTCCTCACACACACACACAAATTCAAATTCCTTACTGAAATTCAGATATACCAGGGCTCTTGATTCCCTTGATTTATTGGCCCAGTTACCATGCCAAAGGAAATGTTAGTGTAACATGTCTTGTTCCCAATGAAATTAAGAAGTTCATGATCTTTACATTTTCTTCCAATTGTTTATGTTAGACTTTTAATTATTTGTTCTACAACAGTATTTTTCAACAGAAGTATAAAGCTAGACACACATATAATTTTAAATGTCTTAGTAACCACATGTAAAAATGCAAAAATAAAGAGATACCATTATTTTACAAATATATTTCATTTAACCTAATATATTCAAAATATCATTTGAACATATAATCAATATAAAAATAATTGTAGATGAAATATTTTACCTTCTCTTTTCATATTGTCTTTGAAATCAGTACGTATATCACAATTGTAGCACACCTCAATTCAATCAAAAATTTAGTTCCTCATATGCATTAGCCACATTTCAAGAGCTCAATAACCACAAGTGCCTAGTGGATACCGTATTGTATGGTGCAGTTATAGGATATGTGAAGTTTATTTAATCACCTTCCATATTTTGAAAATTCAGAATGACACTTGTCCTTTAGGCTTTCAGCATTTGTCTGATATTTAACAATTTCTCAATTAGATTTACTAAGTTACCTTGAAATTCTGGAACATAATTTGTCCTCGTCAGCATACTCAAACACATTTGAAATAACTAGCTCATTCCTATGATTACTTCACCTATCCTGACTTAAATAAAATTTTGCTAATTTCTAGACTACTTCCTTTTATATGCAGAGGAGCAAAAATGTGGGTTCTGAAGACAGATAATCTAGAATTGAATTCAGCTCACCACTGACTGGCTGGGTAAACTCAGACACATTATTATGCTTCTCTGGGCTGCAGTTTCTTCATCTTTAAACAGTAACGTGAATAGGATTTACCTTAATTAATTGTTGCGATGAATAAATAAGATCCTGAATGTTAAGTGCTCAGCACAGTGCCTGGCACAGATTAATTTTTCAATAAACATTAGTTATTATAACTAAGATGATTGGCAGAGAGTGTAGTTAAAGTAGAAGAGGACTTTTGCTTTCACTTTGTCACCCATCCACTCTACCAGCATACCATTCGCTCCTTGTTCTTTCTGCTCTAACATATCCAGAAAAATCTTCAGCCCCTATTTATTAGAAATTAATTTAGGCTACGGTGTGCTGTATTCTCCTTCCTCGGGTGAGTCATGATTCACCTCAGTTCTCATTAATGACCCCAATCCTTCAAAAACATACATACTGCTTATTTGTCTCTGAATCTCACCTTGAGAGGGAGTGCTGCCAGTACGTCTTCCAAACTCATACCGAGGACCACGGCCAGACCTTCATTCAGATCCCAGGAACCGTTTGCTTTTTGGAGGGAAATCAGCTGCACAAGGTGCTCATTTCCAAAGACTTTGGGGGAGAAACAGAGAGAGAGGATGGGGAGTTACGGAGTTATTGGTCCCTTAGCATATCTGAGAAAGACAGGTCTGAATTCACAGACAAGCTGTAGTGAGAGTGCAGAGCTAAGCAGATCCTACCAAGATCCCTATTTCAGTTCTTCACCTAGGAGATATGCATTTTCTCTGTGACAATGTCGGCCACCTCAGGGATGGACTGATTTAAGGGGAGCTTCATTTAAAACTTCAGCAATAAGGAAAAGATACAGGGTACTCAAGAACCCATAGGAAACTGCTGTATAAAATCTTATCCACTCCTGTTCAAACGGTCCTTAAAACTTTAAGCATATTAAAAAATTCTAGACAAATATAGCTTGATTTTTAATTATCAGAACTTTCAAAGCAGTCAGCAGTCTACCTCAAGCAATAGTCTAGTGTCTAATCCCGGTGGTGCGAAAATTGGTTAAAGACAACACAATTTTCATAGAAACTATCTCACACTGGCTATCTATTATAGAAGATGACATACTTAGACCAATGTAGAAATTAGTAGGCAAGAAAAACTGTAACTAGAAAAACAGTTCTACTCCAATGGGGAAAAAAAATCTAATGCTCTGAATTTCAACACCCTTAGTTTGAATCTCAGCTCTGGTAACACTCAAAATTTAATAATTACTTAACTAGTAGGAATCTCAGCCTTCTCTGAAAATTGGAGACAATAATGCCTAATTATTGTCATGGGAAAGAATGTGAAGTACCAAGAAGGCCTCTAATTAGCTCCCTAAAAATAGTAGTTAATTAATTCACAAAAATCAGCAGCATAACACTGCTGGGTAATTTTTCTTTCTACTTTGGTAAGAGGATTCATAAGAGAGAAATCTCAGATTAGGGATATTCTAAGTTAATGGGATATTAGGTCAGCATAGAAAACCAACACAGACTGAGAACCTACTCTGTGGATAACATTAAGGAGGTTCCCATGACAACTCTGTGAGGTGAGTAGTTGTGCAGCTGAGAGAACTAAGGTTCTAATAAGTGAATTAATTTGCCTAAAATCCCACAGTAATTGAGAGTACACAGATCTGAATCCACCATAGATCTTGAAACACTCTTGCCTAGGGAGAATAAATAAGTAGAGAGTAAGCGGCAAAGAAGAAGTTTAAACAATTAAACAACTGTACACCAGAAACTCTTGCTACAAAAATTGGAGACTAGAAACAAATTTCTTTGAAGCCTGTTTTAGCAGAAAAGGCACCCCTTAGTGATGAAGTGTACTTTGACTCAATCTGTCATGTACATGAGAAGCTCAGTTGCTTGGAACACAATCCAACGACCAAGGGAAATGCTTTGGTGACAGACAGAAAGTCATCAGAGAGCATCAGGAATACCTATCTTGAAATCCAACTTGTAAAAAGATGATCAGTGCAGCAAGGCCGAGATAGGGTGGCAGCAGAGTTCTGCAGGAGGAGGGCTCCAGCCTGCAGGCAAGGTGTGTGAGCTGAGACGGCAAAAGGAGTTTGTTTAACTAGGACTCAAGCCAGACTCCCTTGGGGTAGGTTTCCGGATCCTATAGTGTAGACTAAGGAAGCTATGCTGGGTCTAGAAAATATAGGGAGTGGACAAATCTCACCCTCTGCTTGACGCTTTTCAAACAGACTACCTCTTAGGTAGTAAAAGCCACAAGATAGCAGAATGTTGAAGATTAATTCTTGAGTCCCCATAGATCAGAGAAGAGAACTAAGGCTTATCTCACCTGTATTGCGAGTTTCCAAGTTGGTCCTGTTGCTGGAAGAACGAGCTGTTTCCATCTCAGGAGAGATCTCTTCGGGAGGTCTGCATTTCTTCTTTAGTTTCTGACCAAGAGCTTGGGTTTTGCCTAGTCCTATATGTGTGACAGACAAACACTGGTGAGAAGAAGTCCTTGGAAAGATGCTCACCTAGAGAGTACAGGCCCTTGTTAATCATGGACTTCTAGGGATCATGACCATTCTGCTGGTATGACATCCTCAAGTAATAAGAAGTGCTCCCCATGGGGCCGGCCTGGTGGCGCAGCGGTTAAGTGCACACATTCCACTTTGGCGGCCCGGGGTTCACCAGTTCGGATCTCAGGTGGGGACATGGCACTGCTTGGCAAGCCACACTGTGGTAGGCGTACCACATATAAAGTAGAGGAAGGTGGGCACAGATGTTAGCTCAGGGCCAGTCTTCTTCAGCAAAAATAGGATTGGCGGCAGATGTTAGCTCAGGGCTAATCTCCCTCAAAAAAAAAAGGAAGTGCTCCTTGTGGGCCGAGATGCAGGAGGATGGTAGGAGGACAAGGGCTTTGAATGAGCTGAAAAACACCATTACAGACATTGACACTGAGGCTCCCTCCACTCTCTTTTGTAGGTAAAGGGCCTGATAATTTGAGGTACATACCCTCCTAAACATGTCAGCCTCAGCCACCATCTTTATTGTGCATTTTTTCTTCACCTATGAGCCCACCTCCTGCACACACACTCACCCTCTGAGGCCTTTCTACTGTGTCCTCTGTAACCCTTGATACATGCTAATGATCTTTCCTGCATCTTTAGTTTTATTACAAGAGGCTTCTTCCAACTATTTATCTTGACTTAAAACTAATTTTTCCTTCCAAAAAAAAAAACTGTTCTCCCTCTGTCCCCCTCAAATGGTGGTTGCTCAAGGTATCATACCCTAAGAATCCAGGTTTGGGAGGTAGGGTTGGCAACCTCTTCAGTTCCAATTGCCACATCCAGACCCTCCACCCTCACTGGATTACCTTCTTCATATCCTCACTTCTGTTAACCTCCAACCTCTTTGTCACATCCCATCATTCATTGAAGCATCTGAAAGCTAGATTACAGATTACTACTTCACTGCAAGGCTACAATCATCTTGAGAGATTTCACTACCCATGTACATAATCTATCCAACACCCTAATTCAAAGCTTCTTAACTTTCTCAAATCAAATGGCTTCAGCCTCCATCCTACTTCCGCCATTCCCTCCCAAGCCAGGACCTTGTTATCTAGTAGAACTGTTCTACCTGTAAAAAACACATTGAAAAACAAAATATTGCTTTTTAAATACAATATCCAATTTTTCCAGCTCTCTAACTCAGAGATTCCTATTTTACCTGGTCTTTGACCTCATCAGGACTTCTAAGTCCTTGTTTCCTCTGCTTTTTTCCTATATGTCAATTTCTATCTTTACTCTCTTCTCTATTTAGCCTAAATCTCAGGTCCAATACTTCAGTACTCTCTTATCAATGTCTTCAATTCCATGTCCCTAATTTCCTTTTCATCACATCCATCTGGCAAAACCCCAACTTCAAAACAGAGCCAACACTCTGCTCCATTCATGCTTATACCAAAGCTGCCGAGTACTGCTGAAATGAATCACGTAAACCATGATTCCCTTTAGAAGTTTGGTGCCACTAAAAACGTCAAGATATCTCAACTAAACTGGACCCTCAAAACTCCTTGACAAATGCTGTTTCTCCCTGGGTATTTCACTCTCCAATTGTCCACAGTGGTTATTTCAAACCCTTTCCTCAAATTCTCTTCTCTACCACTTCTAGTCTCATACTCATTAGTTAAATTTACTGTCTCTTTCACTAAAAATATAGAAAAACTATCACACAGAAACTACAAATACTTGCCTCTCAGCCTATGAACTAAAATGTAATCCCTTTACGTGTCCTCCACTTCCCGGCAATAAGTGGGAGATTGTCCTAATACTTGTCCTATTAAAGGCTAATCCCTCCACTGCAGCCCTAGATCTCACCCTCTCTCACTTCCTCAAACACCCTTCTCAATCAGCTATCCTTTTTCCCAACAATATTTTCAACCTCTCTACTGGCACTTTCCTATTAGCATTACAACACCCTCAAATCTCTCCCATTCTGAAATTTTAAAGAGATATAATGCACAAAAACCCAGCTCAACTCTACAATCTCTTCTATAGATATTCCTACTCCTTCCCCTTTTCAGCTTAATGTTTATAAAATCTATCTTTACAAGCTACCCCTCATTTTCCACCTCTCATTTGCTCTTTAACACTCTCTGATGGGAATTCTTTCCTGATCTCAGCCAATGAAACTGCTCTTGATCAGATTAGCAAGACTTCTTTGATATTAACCCAACAGTCCTTTTTCAATTTTTACTTTGACTTCTCTGCAGTATCTGATTCTTTGATAACTTCATTTATCATAGTTTCTTTTTGTTTTGAATATGTACTCACTTCTTTTCTTCCTATTTCCTTCCTCTTTATTCTGGTTTGGGGAAATCCTCTGTTACCCATCCCTTAGATACTGGGTATTCTTTAGTGTTTCAATCTCATCCTCCTTTTCATCTCACTTATACCTGTCCTCTGAATAATCTCATCCATTCTCATGCCTTCAGTTATTACTGAGATGCTAAGTATTGCCAAATGTCTATCTTCTGACCACCAAACCCATCTATTCACTTTCTACTGGACATCTTCCTGTGGATATTCCACAGGCATCTCAAGTTCAAGGTGCTCTAAAAATAATTAAACTATTTAACTCCCAAATTTGAGTTCTTTTGTTACTCATTTAAATAAATGGTATCCTCATCCACCCAGTTGCACAACTAGAAATCTGGGCTACCTTGAAACCTGCCTCTAGAACTAACATCATCCATTCCCCTCCAGCTGTGGAGTCCTGCCCAGGGAATTTCTCCACCTGATCCTAATCCTCAAGCCCCTAACATCTATAATCAAGCCTGCTTGTCTTATGCCTGAGACAATCCCAATAATCAGCACCCATTCCCTAACACTAGTAGCTTGTTCATCAGCCATATGTGTAATCATTAACCATCTAATTATCAATAGGATAAATCACCTTCAGATTCAGACAGTGGGACTACTCAATTGTGTGTTTTCTATGTTTTAATTTTCCTTGTTTGTTTTCCCTTGGATTATTTTAAATCTCCTTGCCAATGAGATATATTCTAGTACCCTAAAACAGAAAAGTTTATCACCAGCCAGAAATCCTAGATGTGGAGAGACAGGAAAAAAATGCAACTTAAGGACATTTCACAAACTTTCCTTTAAATGATATGTTCAGATATCCAAGACTCCTTATTTTATGTGAGTTTTAATGGGGGAAAACTCACCACTTCGATTATATGATGACATCACAACAGGAGTACTCATTAGAATTGGCCTTGGAATGGCCCTACGAACCAGGGGCCTCTGCACAGGCTTGTTGAGATCCTTGTTGATGGCAATGAAAGCTGTGTGGGAGCTTATGACTCCACACTCAAGGCTGACTTTCAACACATCTTTTTTATCATTTGCTGGAGTCTCCCTGAAACCCATGTCCTTGGTCTGAAGAAAGGACTTGGCAGCGAGGCGGTGAATGGTGAGGCTAAAAGAAAAAAACGATTGTGACTTAGGGAGAAGCATATATGTGCCAGTTACTAAGGGCCCTCAAAAGTTAGGGATGACAGAGGGGAAGAAAAAGCCAGATAGGGGACAGATAAGACTTGAGTGGGTTATAAAGGAGAAGTGACTATAGGGAAATAATTAAGCTGAAAATTAAAAGAAGGAAACCAATCCCTAAGAATGGCAGAGACAGAAAGAGAAAGGAAGAAAGGAAGGAAGGGGGAGGGAGGAAGGGAGGGAAGGAAAGAAAGAAAAGAAAGAAAGCAAAGACAAGACAGAAAGGAAAGTGACAAAGAAAGAAAGGAAAAGAAAGAAGCAAAGACAAAGAAAGAAAGAAAGAGAAAATAGCAAAGGAAAAGTGAATTCTCACTTGGCATCGAGCTTGGGTTGTAGAGAAAACGTCACCTTATTCTCAAAACTCTTGCCCTGGAGTACGTACTTAAGGCAAACTTCTCCTGTGGCCTCTGCTGGCTACAAATGAGAGAAGAGTAGAAATAACGGAAGGGAGAGTTCACCAAGAGAAAGGTCAGAACTGGGGCAGCTCCCCAACCTAACATGTTAACATTCCTGACTAGGAACCAGGTAGCTCAGGAAATCAGAGACCTGAAATGATGGAGAAGGGGGCAGGCTCACTGCACCTGGAAGTGCAATCCCTTGATGAGATCCCACCAGCTTTAATGACATTGTCCAGTGCAGAGTTCAGGGCAGTAGCTATTCTGACTAGAGGAATAAGCGAGAATGAGAACTCACCGGCATCATCCCAGTCAACTGGGCATAGACAATTAACCTCTGACCCCTAAAGATGACAGTCTGCTCTGGGGAAAGCATTTTAGCAGAAAGACCTTGAGGCAAATCCCAGCTCAGAGACACGTCCTCTACCACAGGCTGTAGAGAACGTTTCAGGGCTCTAAGAACCTGGTAGAAGAAAGAAAAAATAAGCACAAAGAACAATAATGGCAACAATGACAACTACTAACTGAATATTTATCACGCACTGGGTACTATGAGACATGATACATGCTATGTCTATTCCTTAACACTATACAAGGAGATGGGTATTATTATTCTTGCTTTACATGTGAGGAAGTTAAAGCTGAGAGTTTTAACATAAATGTGAATGAAGTAAATGTGTAGGAAAGGAGACGCTGGAGAAGTAGAGACAAGAGATGGCACCAACTGGGAAATAGGAACTTAGAAATATAACAAAATGTGGAAGACACCTTCCCTCATGCATACTAACCAAATGGAGTATCAATTTACTGCTTCTTCCAATCTACCAGACATATTACAATTATTCTTTCTCATTTCTCTTTGTATCATTTGCATGGAGGATAGGATATGGTATCTAAGGAGGTCCTAAAGCACAAACCTACAATCTCAATCGTGACAGTCAAAATTAGTAGTCTCTCTGTTTCTGGCCTTAAATATAAAGCCCTACCTCTTCCAGCATCTTGTCCCTGGGCTTCCAACTACTAGGACCAGATGTCATTTCTCCAGAAACTACAGCAGGCCGCTTTTCCATAAGACCAAAAGTAGCCACATTAAGTATACAGCCCAAGGCCTTGGGGATATGAAAATGAATCCCGGAGGCGAGTTATTGCCTCTACTCTTGCAGCAATGCCCACCCTGCTCCACACTCGCTCTAGATCACCACATCTGGATACAAGGCCTGCCCCTAACCTTGGACTGCATCCTTTCCTTGCCTGTGATAAATTCTGAAGTGCCCCCTGCTACCCGAGCAATGCCTTTTATTAGGCTGGTGGAGGCTCCTTCTCCAATACCAAACGAGAAACATCTGTAATTATAAAAAGACAAGAGATTAGAGAAAGGGACTAAAGAGTGAAATTACAAAATTAATACATAATGGTCAAAAAATACATAAAGAGATAGTCTATTTCCTTGGCCATATGCATAATAGCTACCATTTATTGAGCATATTCCATATTTCAGGAGGTCAAAAGCCTTAAATTAATATTGCAATTTAATCATCACAAGACTCCTAAGAGGCAGGCTTATGTTTCACTTTGCAGATAAAGAACCGAGGCCCAAACAATTTAAGAAATTTGGCCAAGATGGCACACCTACTAAATGGTAGAGATGGCATATGAGCACTGGTTGGTCTGAATATAAGATCCCTCTGGCAAACCATTATATATTATACTGATTCTAGAAGCAGAAAAAACAAAATAATAAGACCACATCTTCATCAATTGTTTTCAAATCAACCAAAGAATGGGTTAATCAGAAGGTAGGGGAGTTAGGAAAAAACTGACACTATCATCAGTGCTAGACTAATATTATACTGGAACCACATCTGCCCCAGCAAGGCCAGTCTCAGTGTGGGAAAGAGTGCCTCCTGCTCTTCTAACTGCTCTCTCCCTGCACTAGTCCCTGTGCATCAAATGGCTGATTAATCACAATTTGACTTCCCAAATAAAACTGTCTATAAACAGAAAATGGATCGGTGATACAAATACAACCATTTTTAGAAAGTGTGACATGGATAGTTCTCATTGTAAATTAATACATTGGAATTTTGGCTTATGCATCAGTCTCTTTTGCGTTGGGTTAGTGTGAGTCATCATCTCCAAGTCTAGTGACACCAGCACAAGGACTAATGTTATGAACTTGTAGTGCTAAGAAGACGACTTCTAATTATGGTGACCTAACTGTGAAAATGCTCCCTAGAGACACAGCCTGCCAGCATCTTGACATTATCACCTTTAAATTTCCAACATGATGTTTGAACTGTGGCTTGTGTTCTTTATGGGTTACAAAGAGCTTTTATATATATATGTTTAAGTGTTTCTATACATAAAACAAAAGCTAAACAACATATATTGATGGATAACTATATACCTAGAACTTATTTAAGTGATTCATGTGGATGATAATTATAATAATGGCAAAAATTCATGTAGCATTTATTTTGTGTCAAGCATGGTTCCTAATGCTTTATTTAGTTATACTCTTTTAACCATCACAATAAACATATAAGGTAAGTACTATTATTATCTGCATTTTCAAGTGAGGAAACTGAGACTTAGAGAATTTACTTGATTTGTCCAAACAGCTGGCAAGCAAAAGAACTGGAAGTTAAATGTATGACTTCTGACTTAAAGTATAACATCCTAGGAGAGTTCTGCTCAGAGCAATGCCAAAAGAAACTGTTTGAAAGCCAGTAGAGAACTAGAAAATCTGCATACAATATCTTAAATCATCTCTTTGAAAACACCAAAAGGCTACTGGGGCAATAAGAATCTATGGCCTAGACTTGGGAGAGGAGGGAAGCAGAGAGAGATGAGCTTGGATCTGGTATCCCTCCACCCCTTGAAGCAAGTGTCAAGTACAAACGGATGGCTGAGGGGTTGAAAAGCTAAGCAGTTTCAGATATGGGCCTTCCAAAGACAAGATGTCCCGTAGACACCTCAGGTTTTCACACAACCCTGGAACCTACAGGCTAGAGGTAGAGGCGAATAGAAGTAAACTAGCCATCAAATAACTGAAACTCATTAGACTCTAATCGGACTAATTATCTGCCTCTAGACTAGCAACCTGTCACAAGAAAAGAGGAGGTCTTCTAACAGGGAAGATAACGTCATCTAGAAGCTCAAAGATATTCCTACAATATTTCACATGAAATATCTGACAACTAACAAAGAAACAGAAAATCCCCAAATATTGGGGAATTATACCCTATACTTCTGAATAAGACAGGCTTTAGAAATAAATCATAATGATAATGAGAAAATATTCTCAAGTGGACGCCAGTGGAAAATGACATATCCAAATTCAGGATTCAGCTACAGATAGGCTTAAATTTATAGTTCTAAATACATATATTAGAAAAGAGAAAGAAGTCTAAAAATCAACTACCTGGGCATCCATCTCCAGATGTTAGAAAAAGAATAGCCAATAAACCCAAAGAATTTTAAAGACAGAAATGAGACACGGAAGCAAACATTATTGATATAGAAAACAATCATGCAATAGAGAGGATCAACAAACCCAAAAATGCTGGTGTTTTGAAAAGATTATCAAAATTGACAAGCATTTAGGGCAAGGAACAGAGAAGGCACAAATGAGCAACACCCAGATTGAAAACGTCATACTACCACAGATTCTACAAAATTTAATAATATCACAAGACGATATCGGAGAGAATTTTATGCTAAAAAATTTGAAAATTTACATAAAACATAGAAACTCCCATAAAAAACCAAGGATATAAAAATACAAATAGTTCTATTTTAATTAAAGAGATTTAAAAGCCTTCCCACAAAAAAGTCTCCTAGCAAATTCTAGTAAATATTTAAGAAAGAAAATATTTCAGGTAATAGAAAATCAGCAAATTCTCAGTTCATTTCTGATGCCAGCATAAGAGTGATATCAAAACTTGACAAGAATATTATGAGAAAATATATCTGAATATTTCTCATGGAAATAGATTCAAAAATCCTAAACAATTAAGAGCCAATTGAATCCAAAAATATATGAAAAAATATTAATAGGTCACAACTAATTTGGGTTTATTTCAGAAATGCAAGGTTGGTCTAACATTTAACGATAGTCATATAATTCACACATTAAAAGAATAAAGGATAAAATCATACATTCATGTCAAGAGATACATAAAATGCATTTGATGAAATTCAATAACCATTCATTATCTAAAAAAAGAAGAAAAGGAAAAGAACTCTCAAAACAGAAATGAAAGGACATTTCCTTAGTTGCAAAAAAAACATATAGAAAACAATCACACTTATTGATACAATGCTAAACATGTTCTCTGAAGTCCAAAATAAGATAAGGATGCCAGCTATGACCACTTCGACTCAGGTTTGTACTAGAGGTCCTTTTCAGGGCAGTACAGAAAGGAAGAAAAATGAAGACATAAGGATCAGAAAGGAAAAAAATAAAACTAACATTATTTTCAAACATGACTATCCATAGAACATCTAAAAGAATCTACAAATATACTACTAGAATTAATATCTAAATTTGGCATGGCTATTGAATACAAAGTCAACGTAAATTTAAAAGCTATTGTAAATTGTTATCAATTTATATTTAGAAATAAACATCCAGTAAATAAAATGTCTAAAAAATACTATTTAAAACAGCATCAAACACCTAGGAAAAAAATCTAATGAAAAATACATCAAGACCTCTACACAGAGCATTATAAAACATTATAGAAAGATATTGTGTGTATTGTAAGATTAAGAAAACGAGTAAGTTTACTCATTTTGTGGGACACCAGGTTCCTCACCATGGAGGAAGAAGATACAAATATGCAATAGGAGAAAAACAGAAAAAATGTTATATTGTTACCTTGGAAGTAGGGGTTTCAGTAAAAATTTGTGTTTTTTAGACATATTTGTTAGTTCCGTCTGCTGAAAATGGCTAGACTCAATAACAGCCCGGTAGCAAACAGTTACACCTAACACTTAAATACTGACTTCTAATCAATTTTTTCACTAAAAGGAACAAGGCACAGGGATGGGAAAGTACAGGTGAATCAGAAACATATTTTTCTAAGAAAGACAGGAAATATTCATAAACCAAAGAAACATGAAAATGACATAGGAGCAAGTTAGAAGGGGCTCCCACTGGCCAAATCAGGAAATTTTGAGATTCTGAATAATAAGAATAACGTATCTTAAAAAAATTGAAAAATAATGAAAGAATCCAAAAGTACATATTTATACAGCAAAAGGAAGGAAGGGAGGGAGGATGCGAAGAAGGGAGAAAGGGAAAGCTCTTCTTTACAGTAAGACGTCAACTAATAAATATGTAAAAGCTGACAGGATTTTAAAATCACTATTTTATTTGGGCAATAAGCATAAGTGAATGCTAAAACTACTGAGTAAACATTTGCTGAGAACAAGATGTTTACAATATATCAAAGTTATCTTCAGATACAACCTTTAGCTAAGTGGTCAAACTCATCGCCAGGCCCAACATTACTTTTTAGATTATTTCTTTCAAAAATATTTAATATTAATGAATTTAAACAAACATAAATGGAGATTCTACAAAAATAATTAGCAAGTACTCTTTCAATGTCAGTGGCATGAATATTAACTATGACTCCATGCTATACAGGTATGAATCTCAACATACTGCTGAGGGAAAGAAGCAAGACAGACAGACAGAAACAGAGTTACACTGTATCACTCATTTATTTTCATTCAAAAACAAGCGAAAATAATCCACGGTGTTATAAGTCAGGAAAGCTACTTCCTTCAGGGAGGAAAAAGTGGGTGGTGATTAGAAATGGGGTGTGACGGAAAAGGGTACAGATGGAGAGGTAATGGTAGCATTCTAGTCCTTGACCTAGGTGGTAATTACACGTGTGTTCACTCTGATAATCAATCCTGCTGCATACTTATGATTTGTGTAGTTTTCTGTATGTTTTACTTTAATAAAAATGTTTATGGTAAAAAAAAATGTCTTACTATTCAATTCCTGCTTTCACTATGATTTAGAGAGAATGAGACAATGATTTTGTTGTGTTGATGTTCTGTAGAAAATTACTTTTATCTTTTAGTAGAGATGTAAAAAATGATATAGAAAGAAAACTGTCAGCTGGTAAAAGTAAAATTCTTAAATCATTCTGTCCTCTAAAATGAATGTCAACACTAGTATCATGTGGCACTAGAATACACATGGCACTACTTGGTCTAGCACCCAGAAATGACATTCTCTTCATACCTGTGCCTCAGACTGTTGCTCCTAACTTCTTTAATTACACTAAATGAGTCAATAACTTCTCCATCTGTAAAGACAAAAAGCTGCAGAAAGAAAGAAGATATTCTTCAAGTCTCTGTGAAGTTCATTTTTAAGATGCCAGAATTTGCCCCTGAAAAACCCAACTATTTCTTTCCAGAGACACTGACGCCTCTTCAGACAGGTGGGAGATCCCTAACATTCTCACATGGTCTGTTCAGGACCCTCCGAATATTCAGCACCTCACACTACTAGCTTCATCTGAAGCTTTTGAAGCACTCTAGAAAAAGAACTTCCATTGTTTACAGCATGGATCTAAGGAAGAAGAATTCTATGAAAGGCCTCTTATCTTTTTATCTTTACTACATGTTAGAAGACCCTGAATTACATACCATATTTCAACAATCCTACAATGAAGCTCAGGGCTATGGATTCTTGAGTAGGGATTGCATTCTCTCACTCCCTTTCTATTAGCTCTGCTGCAATTCTTACCTGTAGAGGGTGGCCTGGGATGGAAGATGCCCCATAAATGGTCTTGAGTGGTCTCAAGATTTCTGTGCCCCCTAGGTCAGCCTGCATAACATTAACTCTCCTCAGTGCCTCCTCCATTGTATGCTGATTGTACTTCACACTGTTCCTGAGAAAAACAAACACACCCAGTGACATGAAAGCTACTGGACATTGGCCAGTATGGAGTCCCTGAATTGTGATACACTCATCATAAACAACCTTATCTGAAACCTCCAACGCTAAAGTCAATTCCGCAGTAATTCCTTTAACAAGCTAGTCCTTTCTTTATCTTTTGGATTCTCTATGGCCTTTCTAGCAACTTACGGAAAGAATGCCTCATAGGAAGATCCAAATCCATAGATGTTGAAATAACAGCCTATCGGCAAACTCTTCAGCAATAAAATCAGCGTTTCCTGAAAGAAGAGAGTACGAGGAAAGAGAGTGAGAGAGGATCCTCTCAGACACAGACCCTGCCAATCTCATTCTTGAAGGTCTGGGCCTTCACCTCCTTCATGCCTACAGCCCTCATGGCCCAAGGCTAGCCTCAGGTGGACATGTTAGCTGTAGCTCAGGTGGGGAACAGACCTGCAGCTCCAGATGGACCCTAATTTAACCCCTGAGATTTATCCCCACCTGAGCATGTGACCAGAAAAAGAAAAAAAACTAGTCTTACCTTGGCTGCCTCTATGCGCAGCTGAGATTTATCCTGTTTACTCATGGGCCCCTGCATACTTCCTGAGCAGTCCATGAGGAAGACAAATTCTCCACAGGTGATTGGTGGCTGAGCTTCTGGGATATTTGGGTAAAAACTCACCATCGCCGATGGATCTCCCATCAAACAATCTACCCAGAAAGGATAAGGGCACCGTAAGACAAAAAGGAACTCGAGAATCCTAAAGACCCAAAGAATCAATTGCAGTGAGTTACATAGGGAGCTGAGAAAACCCAAATCTAAAACACTGTTTGATCTTTATACTCTATCTGCTGGCAAAGGGTTTGAGATGACTTATAAACATATAAAAGATATAGAAGAGGAACACACACAAAAGAAAGAGGGTAGAAGTTACCAGGTGCAACCAATAATTAAAATACCATAATTGAATGCTAGTTTCCTAGCTGCTAGGCAAATGAGAGAAATACATTAAGGCAAAATGTTCCAGCACTTGCCAGAAGAATCTAGCTATTTTATTTGCATAGACACCTCTTCAAAACAAATCAATGGGGAATTTATCACACAGGTTCTTAAGTCTTTAATTACAGCTTTGAAAAGAATTATGCTGATGTGGACAAATCTTATGTTGACAACTTAAAAGAACTGAGAGTGTAATAAGTGTCATACACCAAGGAAAGTTCATCTGCTTTGGGTATGAAGCGCTTACCGATACTCTCCAGAACAAAGAAAGAGATGCACTGGGACGTGTGTTGGACTCTAATAGCATCATCCAAATGCTGGTATAGAGCAGACCCACAGGATCCTGGCCCATGTCACCAAGTTGTCAAAGCCATAGCCATGATTTAATTTTGAGGAGTAAGTGAAAACTGATGCAGGAATTGAAATGTTAGTATTGAGATAGAGATGAAATGAGAATGCTTGGGTTATATCAACCCCGGTTTTACAATTCAGAGACTATAAGAGGACATAGAATTAAACTCCAATATCTAATTTTTATGAAGTGATTCCAGGATTATAGGTTTAAATTCTCAGTAGCCCTGGGATTCAGAATGATTCCAGGACCTGGTTCAGTTTAATCTTTTAGCCATGGGGTACCCCGATAACCAAACCGGCTTCCAAATAAAATGGGTGTGGCTCAGCAAATATTTGATAGAACATTGGTCCCAAAATAACTTTTATACAATCCAGATCTCTGGACATAAGGTGGAAGAAGTAACTTTTTTTTAATGGACAAGGTGGACTCCTTTCCATTCCGAGAGACAGCTGGTCATGGCGTGACTGGCGCTGTACTGAGAAGTCACAAAGGTTGCCATGAGAATGAAATGAAATGAGTTAATATATCTAAACTGTATGGAAAAATGTCAGGTACATACTATGTATCTATTATCTACATAATTCTTATGCCTTGGCTGAAATTATTTTCAGCTTCATGAGTCTCAGCTTCCTCATTTTTAAATGAAGCATTTGAAATCCTAGCAAGCTCTTCTGCTTGTCAGCCTCAGTTGCCTCAACTCAAGAATCAAAGTAGTAATACTTCAAGATTATTTTAAGGGTTAAGTGATATAATACACCTAAGGAACTCAGTCTAGGGCTCCACTCAGATTAGACTCTTAATTTTATAAAATTATCTATAAATTTTGTTTTTATGCAATTATTTTTATTAATTTATAAATGCGATTTTTAAAAACCATCATGTTCTTAATATGGTCAGTGCATTCTAAGTTTTTAAAAAACATATTTTGTATTTTCATCATGTAGTGGTATGCTTCATTTAGCAGAAATCCAAATGGTTTTAGTGAGCCAAGCTGCCTCCTGTCATTGGTTTCTTTGTATGGATGGGAATATCACATACAATCACATACGTCACATACGATCTAGGAAGCAAGATTGGAGCTGCCCTTCTGGAAGGAATTCACAAGATTCATAAATATTGCCCCTGATGTCCCCCTGTGGCCTGCAGAGCCGGTTACAAGGAACAGATGAGGAAATATGCATAGAGGCCAAGGAAACTTCTTGAAAGGAAAGGGAAAGAGATTTCAATCCTTACCCTTTAAGATTCAACATCATAGATCTTTCTCTGGTGGATTAAAATGATCCTGACTGAAGACCAGGTCACTGTTGTAGGACTATCTCATGGAGGAACTCACCAGAAGCAAAGGACAAAACCAGGTAACTAAGGTACAAAGACAAAGAATGGGGCTTCACGGAAGAGGTGCTGGAGCCAACCTGGTTGAGGACGGGAGCCTCTAACGCTCTATCAGGGACAGCTTGCCCTGAGGAAAAATGGTAGAACATGTGAGGGCAAACTAAGGAGTTCCAATTTGAGAGCTCAAGTATGAAGCTATCTTGGCCAAGCATTAACAATGAGAGAGAAGGATGGCCTGTTGAAGACCAATACAGGGAACTGTCTTCACAGCGGCTGTCGTTATAGAAGAACCTAACCCAAGCCATAGCATTTTGACTATGACTGTCCTCAAGGATGCTTCCATCCCAATAATGTAGCAAATGCTTCAGAAGTGGTGGTATCTCTCCAGTTATACTTCATGGTCCCTGCAATCCAGGGGCATGGCAACCCAGTAAGGCCCCAAGACAGCAACCGAATGTCATGGGTTACACCAGTTACAATTACAAAGAAAAGTACAGATATATTAAGGAAAACTTAGAAAATGAGAGAAATTAAAGAAAAAAACTAAATTTATTAAGAAACTAAAATTAATCTTAGAAATTAAGAAACTAGGGCCAGATGGAAAAACTCTGGAGATGGATGGTGGTGATGGTTAAACAACAAGGTGAATATGCTTAAGGCAACAGAATTGTACACTTGAAACAAGTTATTTACATTAGGTAAATCTTACCACGGTAAAAAAAAAAGACAAAAAAAGAACTCCAGATGAGATTACATGTAGGTGTCATGATCAAACGATAAAAGTTATTTATTAGATAAAAAAAAGTTATGAAAGTAAACTTAGTCTTAATCACAATTACTACTGGAATACTTCCTGTGATTTGACATGTTTTTCCCAGTGCATAGGTGTGGCAACCTACCTGTATAACTTACTTTACTTTTAACTTACTACTTAAGATTCTTTGGAAACCTTTTTTCCATATCATTTCAATCTGTCAATGTACATTATTTTAGCAGCTACATAATAACTCTTCAAGTATACCTAGCACAGGGAATTTACCTACTGTAAGACATTTTATTTTTTACTAATCTTTGATATTATTAAAATGGCAGAGGACATTTTGGCGCATACCTTTTTTTTTTTAAAGATTGGCACCTGAGCTAACAACTGTTGCCAATCTTTTTTTATTTTTTTTCTGCTTTTTCTCCCCAAATACCCCCAATATCTGGTTGTATATTTTAGTTGTGGGTCCTTCTAGTTGTGGTACATGTGGGACGCTGCCTCAATGTGGCCTGACAAGGAGTGCCATGTCCGCAGCCAGGATCCAAACCAGCAAAACCTTGGGCCGCTGAAGCGGAGCACGTGAACTTTACCACTCGGCCACGGGGTGGCCCCTCGGTGCACATTTTTTACTTATACTTAGATTTATTTCCTTAGATAAGATTCTCAAAACTGGAATTACCAAAATAAACATTTATTTTGACTGACATCTATGGCCAAATTTCTTCTCAAAAGTTTGATAAAAAGTTATTTTGCTTCAAGCAATCTATAAGAGCACCAGATTCACCACACCTTTTGAAACATGAGGCATTATCACACTTGAAAATCTCTGACAATTTGAAAAGTGAAAATGTCACCTCATTATTTTTATTTTATTTTACTTTGATTTGCACACGTAGAGACCGATCATTGTCACATTTGTTTGTAAACTAGCTGTGTTTCCTCTTAAGAATTATGTCTTCTTGCCCTATGTCAAATTAACTGATGCACTTAAGTTTGCCTACAAGACATATGCACACAATATTCTTTGAAAACAACTATTTTGCATGCCATAGTGTAAGCCATTTCAATGTTTTGCCCACTACTAGATAGAAGGAAAGAAAAGAGAGGGAATTTTCAGGGTAATTCCAAGACAGGAGTTACCCCTTAGGAGGTAACTAAAAGAGAGAAAGAAAATACCTGAATCTGTTTTGGGTTTCCCCATCTCCACAGCTACACTTGGGGTATGTACCTCACTGTAGTAAACCAGGAGTTCCACATCTCGATCAAACTTGTGTCCATCAGCCAAGGAAACCTGAGCAGGGAACAGGCAAAGGAGCCATGTTAGAATTATCACTGCTTGCTGCCTGGGGCTGAGGTCAGAGCTGAGGGCTACAGGCTTCTTCCAGAAGTGAGCATGGTCAGGAGCAGGAGCAAGAATGGAGAGAAGGCACTGGAGATTAAACAGGGATAAAGAAGGAGCACACTGTGATTCCCTCTGGGTTGATATGGAAAAGTATGGAATGTTTAGGAAAGACGGAGTGAGGAACAAGGTCAGGACCCAAAGAATAAGGGCACTGGCAACAACAGTGTTCTCTTATAAATTACCTGAGCAGAAGTCTTATCATCTCCATGGTACTCAATAGGACTCAAAGGGCAGTTGGATTGGATCCTCTCAATGCCATGCTGGGAACTGATGGTGGCAACCACACTGAGTGTGTAGGGCAGGTCTTCCAAAGGGACTACAGGAGTCTTCATATTAAGGCAACTGTCTTCAGACCATCCTACAAAAAGTTACCTTAGTTCTGTTTTCCCTTCCCACACTTTTTAGCACCCCTACAACCTTGAGGAGGTTTCCCCAATTATCTTACCAACCACTAGTATTCAAAGGGAGAGGATACTCACCAGAGAGACAGTATCGAGGATTCAGGATAGCTGGGAGCACGTAGCGCAGGGCTCCATCTGCTTCCAGGGGCAGCTCCTGTACATACTTCAGGGTGAGTGCCACCTTGGATCCAGGGTGGAGGTTCCCCACATTGCAACAGAAGACATCCCTGGAGCACCTGTCCTCCTCCAATAGGAAGGCTTGGTGGCCCTGGCTGATGGCATTCTCATAGTTGGTGTGGGCCTAAGGAGAACGGAAAGAAAGGTGGTCTCAAAGGTGACATGGCTGATGAAGAAACAAGTGGTACAGAAAACAATGATTGGGGGGGAGGGACTGTGATTGGTCTCACCAAATTCACAGCTATACTTTGAGCGTCTCTGATTGATTTTTCCCTCCAAATGATTTTAGGAAAATAGCGGTCATAGGGGAGTGGAGGAAGAGCATCCAACATCAGCAGTTTTGTGAAGCTGCATTTGCTAGAGGTCCTAAAGAGCATGCACTAAAGAAATAAGAAGGGAGAAGATAATGTACTCATTCCTATTACCTTCATCTTGTCCTGTAATTCTGCCATAATTTTCTTCCCATCCACCATGGCCTCGAAGCTGTAGACAGCTGAGTCTTCATCCATGGGGAAGACAAAGAAGGCCTCCAAAGGAACTTTCTCCTCATTCTCATAGTTTAAGGTAGCAGACACACCAGCCACAAACTCACAAATGGACAAGGTCACAGAGATGCTCTTGAGTGGCACTGGAAATAGACCAGAGTTCAAGAGTTCAACAAACATTAACAGAATGCCTCCTGCAGGCATGGCATTACATTAGGTGCCAAAGATTCGATGGCAAGTAACAGTCACCAATGAGGCTTACCTGGCTCTTCTCGCCGGGTTAGGAGGCCACAGGGGTGCACCATGGTGACACAGGGTTACTGTGGAAAAGACATGTCATGAACAGATGACATGTTAGGGATTATCTATTCAAATACTAATATCTTATGTACTTTTGTCTTGCATAAGAATATATCAGAGGGTTAACAATGGACATAGGAAGGAGGAAGAAGCTGAAAAGAAGGAGACAAAGATGCCAATAGTAAGATCACTTCCAAATGCCAGATCCAGGTGGGAAAGCTGTAAGATTCACTAAGCATCAAATAAACAGGAAATCTGTGACACCTCGTGAGATTGGTTCAAACACCAGTTCTTTTTCAAAAGTGTATTTAATATACCGCTCTTTAGGTACATTGAATAAGTCTAATTACCTTAACACCTCTGAACCTCAATATTCTCTTTTTAAAATGAAAACCATAATACCTATATGTCGTATATGCACGTATGAATGAATATATGTAAAGTCTCTAGCAGAGAGCCTGCCTATAGGAAGCATTTAATCAATGATGATTGACATAAGTGTTGTTCCTGTTATTGCTGTTACTATTGTTAAATAGAGCCTGACTGTTACTTTGGATCATGGTATTCAGAGACCTGCATGTAAGAAGCTGCCTGATCCAAAGGGGATCCCTGCAACTTAGATCACTTACCTTGTCACTTTTCATTTGAGGCGCATAATTGAAACCACTGTTTGTTGCTTCCATCCAAGATACTCTAATATATGTACAAACACCATACATGCAACATGTCCTCTATTTTAAATCAGGTCATACTAAACATATCTTCCAAATTTTATTATAAACTTAGACAACCATTTCATGTGATATGGGAACAAAGAGACAAAATTATCTACCTAGATTATGATTTAAATTATGATTCTTTAATCCAGAGAATCAATAGATGGGTCTGGTCTTACTCATTGGCCTTACTACCACTAGAAGCTGCCCGCTGACCATTCTGAACTGAATCATTTGTGAGCTTGCCTCTCCCTGTTCTGTCAAAGGGTGACCTGAGCTGCAATCTCCAGCATCAATGAAGGGGACTTTCACTCAAAATACAGCTTTACGAATTAAAATGGAATTACCTGGTGCACAGAGAATGCTGAAAAAAAGTGAAACTAATGTCCTTATCTAGAGTCTCTGGAGCAGATGAGTCACTGGGAACCACAACCTTCACTCAGGAACCTACAGGCCAGTAAAACATGTGGGCTCTTGAGAAAGGCAAGCTTCTTTCCTAGAAGAACACTCCCCTCAAGGATACTGAAGCTTTTGGCAGGACTCTTTCTAGGCCCTCAATGCTCATCCCAATCACCATTTAAAACATCACACCCTACCCCAATCCAGAGCAATGTCTATGTTGCTCATCCCTTTGATGGAAATAATGTTTCTTATACACCATGCCCTGTCCCCACAAATCAATGCCAACAAATCAGACTTTTTGTTCTGTGACTGTTTTTATTTTGAGGAATTGAATAAAAACTGAGAGTGGCAACATGGCTCACATTTGATAGAAACACTGAGGGCAGTAGTGGCTGTAGGCAGAGAAGAGGCTGCTCAGGAAAAGGGTTTCCATGAAGACAGTTGACTGGGGTAAGTTGTCTGGCAGAACAGGGGGAGTGGGGGAGGGAAGAATTTCTAATAACACCAGCAGGGAGCTTAACGTAGAAGGTCACAGGACACAGGGATACAACAGCTGAAGAAATTGTCTCAGGCTACCAAATGGTGCTCTGAGGCTCAGCAGGACTCACCAGGATGGCTTTCAGGTGAGCTGACAGAAGCAGAGGGGTGTCTCCTACAAAGAAACAGCCTTACTTCCTGATTCTAACCCCAGGACAAATCCCTCACTGAGGGAAATTTGCTGCTCTGCACCCTCTCCCTGACCCTTCCCAGTACAAACTAAGCTGGGTCAGAATTAGTTCTCTGTCCCTCAGGATGCATTTCGGAAATGCACCTAGCAACAAGTAGGCAAAGTTGGCCACAGCAGCTGAACAGGTCAAAGGCTTGAATCTGAGGCAGCTGGGAAAATAGAGGGCGACTCACTGAGCAGAAGGGCTGCGTGTTACGTGGACCCTCAGACATCCAGGAGTCCAGGCCCAGCACTGTTCAGCCACACCTGGGGGAGGAAGGGGCAGGGTGGCCCAGCGCACCACACCCCTGCAGCCTGTTGCAGGGGAGAAGTGGAGAACCTGGTGCCCAGCCAAGCAGGCGGTTTGTTTGTGGAATGGGGCTTGGATAGAAACCGAGAATGATTTAATCCCTACATTTTCAGTCCTAGATTTTCAGCGTCCAAGTGTTAACAGAAGGGATCAGAGTCGGTCCCTTAAATTTCCATATAGAAGAGCTGAGGGGCTACAATAAGATCGAGGTTGGGGGAAGCGGAGTTTGAAGCTCCATTTCCACAACATAAAGTTACATAAAACCGAGAAAACATCAATTGTCCGTATGAAAGAAAGAAATGTTAAGTAAAAATAAAGGAAAGTAGGAAGAGGAACTTGGAGATTATTAGAAGATGGCTAAATCCCCCTTCCACCCCCACCTCCCCCCACAAAATTCCCTTAAACTGCCAAACTGCAGACACCCCCCCGGGGACTGCACCCCAGGACTAAATTCCCCGCCCCTTGGGCTTGCAGTTTAAACAAACCCCGAGAGATTTGGAGATGGAGAAAGCGAGTTAGAATGGGCGGGTCCAAGTCCTCAGAGGTCAGGGATGGGAGCCAGCCCCAGCGCGGGCAGCCTGGTCACCTACCTTCCGCTGTAGGTCGGAGGCTCGGAGTCACAGCAAAGAGAAAACAGCTGCAGTCAAAATTTCCAGGAAGGCCCTCCCCCTTCTAGGGACCGTTTATAAAGTAGCGATTACAAGACTAAGGGATCGACGGGAAATTCTTAAACAATTAGTCTAACATTCGCTCTTCTCTGGATCAACGGAAAATTCTTCCACCCTGGAACTATTGCTTTTTCCTTTGCCTGTTCTAGGCTAGGGAGCAATCAGAGGATAGGCAAAGGGAAGGTATTTTTTTTCTTCAAGTGAAAATGCTGTAACAGTAACATCGACAATGACTTCAAAAACTATGCATTTCTTGGGTCTGCCTGGTTACATTTAGTGGTTACATTTGCAGGCTCAGCTTGGGGGACCTGGGTTTGCAGGCCTGGATGCCTGTCGGGGAGCTAGCACCAATCTTTAAGTCACGCTGTGGAGGCATTCCGTATGAAATAGAGAAAGATTATCACAGACGTTAGCTGAGGGACAATCTTCCTCAAGCAAAAGATGAAGATTGGCAAGGGATATTAGCTCGGGGCCAATATTCCTCACAAAACAAAAACAAAAACCCTTTCTGTAATAGACTAAATCACAAAGGGCTTAGTGTGTATTACCCACTGCTAATAATACTGCGTGGTAGGCCCTGAACTTTATGGGCATTATATTATTGAATCTTCATCTGTAATTTGAGTCATATGTCCCTAGATTGTATCCTCCCTACAGCATAGGGTGAAGAGGAGGAGGATCCAGGGCAATACCCACAGGATCCAAGTCTTCCAGTCATGTGTCACTTATGGGTTTGCCATCAAGATTATAAAACCAAGTTTTGGAGGGTAACAATGTAAGTAATTGAGATCTGTGCTCATTTTTCTGGCTAAAGGACACTGGAAGTGATCAGGTTTCCTATGTTTTCTTTATTTTGTTTTCCTATTAAATCTCAGGCTTTAAAAAGATGTCAAATTGCTGCTGAGAATCTGTACAGGGTAAAGAAAATACGATATGTATAGAAGACACAGCTTGATTTTGGTCTCTGCGATGTATTCATTCTGCCACATTTACTCACTCTGAGTTTGTTCTCTTTTTTATGAAATGAGCTAATGCCATACCTACCTCCCTGGGTTGTATTTAAAAATCCAATGGGTCTTAATGGATGTGAAAGTAATGGATATGTCTACACACACACACACACGCATATATACCTATATAATAAAGCACAATATAAGCAGAAATTCTATTTTATCATTATTTGACCCTAGAATTATGTTCTTTACATATACCAAGCTTAATTATGAGAGGGAATGATCCTTTTCTCTTGGTAGAAATTATGTCTAGCATTGTCTCTCTCAGCTATAATGTTTTTCTCTTGGCTGAAGTATCTGGGCAACAAGAGTCAGAAGCTGGAAAAGTGGGCAGAGTTCGTCACCTGATCCAGCTGGACTAAAGAGATTAGAACTAGATGTCTGCCACAGACCAGACATGGCAGTTTGGTTGGAAGGAACCGAATCAAGAAACATACATAATGTGCCGGTTAGTGGAAAGATAATTATATGAAAAGTCTCTGAACCTGGCAGTATGAACACAATTAAACTGATCTTTATAGCTATTAAAATATGAATGCATTTTATTTATCTGTTTATTCATATTTTGTTTAAAAACAATAAGTAATTTCATCTTTTCATATAAACTATTTAATAAACCCAATGATCAAACTTTTGAAAGAGAAACATATAATGCATTCTTTTAATCAACGTATGTTTATTGGGCTTCTACTATATGTAAGGCATTGTTCTAGACGTTGACATTATGGCAATAGCAAGACACAAAAATCTTTACCCACCTGGAGCTTACATTGCAAGGAAAAGAAATATTAAAAAAAAAAAAAACAAATAAACAAGAAAATAAGCAAAAGCAAAATCTGGTAGTGAAAGTGCTTAAGGAAAACAGGATAAGTAGTGTAACAGAGAATGAAGAGACTACTTTAGATTAGGAGTCTCCGTTCAAACATCTGTCCTTGTGCCTTAATGTTGCTTGCTAAGTATTCTCCAATATTCCTTCTCAAGTTTAGTCCAAGTTTAGTCAAGTCTATGGTCATTCAGAATAAAAACATTTCCCAGCTTCCTTTAATTTAGATGTGACCTCATGACTAAGTTCTGGCCCATGGGATGCAAGGAATGTGTGCAACACAATATTGTACCCTTTCAAGGAGAAAAGAATGGTCTCCCCTACTCACTTTCCCCTCTTCCTACCTACTGGTGAGAATGCAGATATATTCTGAGCCATGTTGGACCATGAGGACTAGGGCAATAAGTGAAAGAATAGAGAAGCAACAAGCTAGAAGGATCCTAAATCCCTGAGTCTTTCATGAAGTAGAAATGCTATATTAGCACAGATTTTTACATGAGAAAGTAATGAATTTCTCTATGATTTGTAACAGCTATTTGGGCTTTGTGCCACACAAATTTTATCCTACCTAATACACCTGATTATGATCAATAAAAACAGTAAAGTTTTATCCCTGAGCTAACATTTATGCCAATCTTCCTCTATTTGGAAGATTGTAGCCACCACGGCACGATTTGACGAGCAGTATGTGAGTCTGTGCCAGAGATCTGAACCCAGGAACCCTGCGCCACTGAAGCAGAGTGTGTGAACTTAATCACTACACCACTGGGCCAGCCGCCAAAAGAGTAAACTTTTAAGAAAATTATCTTCTCCTGAATATGAAAAGCATATTTGCATAAAAGAGAGAGATCTGCGCATTATTAGAACAGTATCCAATTCACTTCAGCACCCATCAATGTAACACATATGCCCTCATTTATGCCAGTGTATGTTGGTCGTAGAATGCTGCTTATTTTCATCCAGTTCTGGGAGTCATTTCCTTTTCTGAAAAACAGTTATTTGTGTTATCACGTAGAATACTCAGCACTGGTTCAGAACAGGCTGTCAATAAGTTGTTTTGCTCATCCTCTCATTTCCTGCTGTTCTCTCTCTACATTTGTTCTCATGGAATTTTATCAAAGTCTCCTATTTGGTTTGTTCTCTCTCCTCTGATGTTTCCATAGCAATTCCTCTAAGACTTCCTACTGTTCTCATATTTCAGCCCTTTATGTGTTCCTAAAACTTACAAACCTTCAAGTAAATAAATGCCCCTAATGTATAAAATTGTTTGATTAATGAATAAATACGTATAAATACTCATGTTTATTTATACTGTTAAGCCTTGTGATTGCTATCCACTAAAGATATTGTAAGATAGATTTCAAAAAGATCAAATAAACGAATGCCCAGAAGAATACACCAGTCTTATAAGCTTTTATTACCAGAGCTATTCATGGTAACAATTATAATTAATAGATATTTTGAAAATTATTTTATTGAGGTCATATTGGCTTATAACACTTTGTAAGTTTCAGGTGTACATTATTATATATCAGTTTCTGTATAGACTGCATCGAGTTCACCCCCAATACTCTAGTTTTTATCCATCACCATACATATGTGCCCCTTTACGACTTTCACACCCCGCCCACCCCGTCCCCCTCTGGTAACCACTAATTTGTCCTCCTTATCCATGTTTGTTTATCTTCTAAATATGAGTGAAATCTTATGGTGTTTGTCTTTCTCTGTGTGGCTTATTTCGCTTAGAATAATTCCTTCAAGGTCCATCCATATCATTGCAAATGGCACAATTTTGTCTTTTTTATGGCTGAGTAGTATTCCACGGTAAAAAAAAATAGGCATCATGTTTATATGATCACCAGTAGCACGCACACTTTATGTTTGGAGAGAGAACATGAAAACCAGATTCAACAGAAACTTATCTTAGATGGATGGATACAAGATAGGATGGAGTAAAAAAAACATATCTAGCTAATATGTACTGAGTTCTTAGAAACCAGTGCTAAGTATTTTACATGTTAAGACAAACAGCTTTAATTTCAGACAGCAATAATGGCTGTCATCACAAAGCCACTTAGCTGTTTGTCAGAAATTCCTTAGAAGACGCTGATCATTGCTTAAAATTAACAGTTGTCATCAACTATAAGCAAATATACTTTGGGCAAACTAGAAGCATAAATAAGTGCAAAAGGAGATAGGCAAGGTGAAGCTCAGAGGTTTAAATCTCTGAGAACTAGTAAACAGCATACTTTGCTCATCCAGAGGGTCAAAAATTGTAGAGAAAACTAGGAATCAGGTTCTGATTTATTAGGATCAACTTGATTCTGCCATAGAATCAAGTCTGTGAGCTTTAGGTTCAAAGAGCTAGGGCTCAATTCCTATCTCTACTACTTAGTTGTATAATATTGGGATTACACAAAACAACTTCTCTGATGTTCTCATCATTTGTAAAAAGGACTAATAATACCTACCTTAAATGCGTGTTGTAAGAATTACCTAAAATAAGATTTTTTAAAGTCATCGCTCAGAAGTCTTTAAATGTTAGGTCCACTTTCCTTTTCTTGCATTGGCCTGGTTGAATCCAGAGATTCTGGAAAATTTTGCTTTCATTCCATAGAGAACAGGCTATTATTATGAAAAGGACTCTGAGATTTCTTATATTTTTTTCTGACTCTATGAATATTAATTGTTTTGTTTCATTTTGGTTTGGTTTGTCACTGTAATTACTACTAGTTAAAACAAAACAAAGCCAACCAAATAGAAAAAAACAAAACAGAACAAAACAATCATCTTAAAATTAGGAAGAGAAGAGAAAAGAAAAGAAAGAAAGATTCTAACAATGAAGAGAAATCTATGTATCATCCGATTTCAATAAAAATCATAGGGGTAAGTAGCATGTTTCAGTAAGTTTATAAAGCATAATTTCATTTAATCCTTGAAATCTTCCTAAGGAATATTATTATAACTACATTTTACAAATGGCAATATTAAGGTTCAGAGAGGACCATTGACCTGCACAAGGACATACAGCTAATGAGAAAAAGACTTGTTTTTCACTCCCAGAATCTTCTGGCTCCAAAATGGTACTCTTTTCATTATGTTCTAATTTATTCTACAATGGTAAAAGGGAAGGGAATAGGTTGAAACAGGAAAAATGACAGATAATTAGGCCAAATCTCTGAGATCTATAGAGAATGAAAGGGGTCCATCAAATGTCTATCAAGAATAGAATAATAGGGTGGCCAGGGGGAATCCACAAGCTCTTTGATTACCAATTCTTTTAAAGATTATCTTGATTATTGTGTACTATTTTCTTACTCATAAACTCTCTCAACATCCAGCATTTAATTGCTCCCTATGCTTAGAGGGCTCCTGCTCCTTGAGTCTTGGGATATATTATGGATCGGGCTCCCAAAGCACTAGAGATAATTTAAATTCCTACAAAGGTAGGACATATTTTTACCTATGTTAACTCTGAGAAAATCACCATAAGTGATAAGGTAGCCATCATATATACAGCATCCTCTCTGGTAATTCTGAATGAAAATGACCATTTGGGGTCTGCAGTTAGAGAAACCAAGTCGATTTCCATGGTACCTAGGAAAGAGAGAGTTTTGGCATGGAGACCCTAAGAACTCTATAGAAGAAACTGAAAAGTAGGGGAAAAAACATTTGTTTTCCATAATTGAGCCATAACTGAGTCAGTCATGACTCTTGACAGTGCTCAGAGCACTCTGGAGTCTGGGTATCGAGGATTGTTGTAAGAAGTCACAACTAAGGGCTTCTTTCTCATTTTATGTAATGACTAGAGTCATTGCCTCCATTCGCTCTATCAAACAGCATAAGGGAATGCATTTATTTATTCTTTTTTGGTTTATTAAACATTAATTCAGCATCTGTCATGTTCCAGGCACCACGCTTAAGTTGCTTAGGATTAAAAATATTAGAAACATTTTCATTTATCTTTCCTTCCCAAGTTCTCTAGCCCTCCCCTTACCCAATAGACTGATTCTATAAAATAAAGACCCAGAGAATATGGCAAAGACAGAAATCTCATAGCAGGTAGAAGCAGTAAAAAGATTGTAAATACTTATACCATATTTTTTTTATTTCCATATAAATGTATCTGTGTATAAATGGATGATTGAAACAGTGTTCCCTCAAATGTTAAAAATGGGTAATCTAATTTTGAGCGATTTTTCCTTTCTTCATTATATTTTTTCTGTGTCTCTTTCACGATTTTACAAAGAGATTGTAACACTTACTTTTTTAAAAAAGCTATTTTCAAGAGAATAAAAAGGACATATAAGAATGGGATCAAGTGAGGCTAATTATCTGAACTACAGAGTTTTAAGGAAAAAAAATCCAGAGCAATTATTTAGGAGAAAGAACTGAGTGGTCATTTCTAAAGCTAATGCTATTATATTATTTATAAATTACCCCTAAACTAATTTCTAATAAAACGTTCTTTTCCCATAGATTGAGGTTCTATCATTCCCATCCTCATTTTGGCGCTATCATTTGTCAGTTCTACTCTTCTAGGTGTTTGCAGAAGATATCTGTGTAGGGGCCTTACCTGATCATTAGAACTGAAATCTGAGTCTCATTGTATGTTCAGGTATAGAAACTTAAAAAGCAAAAAATAAAATTCTGTTCTTATGTCATCAGATTAGGCTAAAGTAGGGCATTGAATATATACATTGATAGCAGTGTTTCTCTGAGCTAGTGATTATCCTTTCTTCTTTTTTTTTTCACCAAACATATAAAAATTCTGTAGCCCATCGATCTTTCCTTATTTGTCCCCCCAAATGTTTTCTAACTCCCTCCAACCACTCTCCCCACTGTAGCTAGATTTGTTTCTTCATACCCCTCTCTTCCACAACACATTCAAAGGCAATGCTGCTAAAACACTCTTAGTTTTTTAAAGCTCCTAATATAGAGAACATATCCTTGAAAATGACCAACCAGACCCTGAGTAATCATTTTCTTTTCAGCCTCTCAAGCTTTATCTCACAACTCTTTTCCTCTGTTTCCTCAAGTTTATCAAATGTGCTGTGCTCTTTTGCAAAGCCTTTGCGCATGCTATTGCCCCTGCCTAGAATGTTTTCTGTTCCCCTCCCTGTACTCTTACTCACTCTTCACATTTCAGCTGGGATAACATTTTCTCAGGGAAGTCCTCCCAGACCATCCAGGAAGACTACCTAGCCACACAAATTGTGATGTGAGTACATATTTACTGACATGAAAGAGGAACATGAGTGAACTAATTAGGGTACAAATACGATATCATTATAATTTTTAATCAGTTGAACTTTTCTTCTCAGCATCTACCACATTAAATAATTTTATATATATATATATATATATATATATATATATGATTATTTGATTAATGCCTTTCTTCTGCTAGACTGTAAATTCCTTGAGGGCAGAGCTATGGTCTAGTTTCTCTTCACCAGAACATAGCAATTTGGGCACATCACAGTAGCTGCTAATAAATTTTTGAGGAAGGAATGGATGAACTCATTGAAGCTTCTAATTCATTCACGTCACTTTCTCTCCTCTTCTCAGCCTTTTCTTGTTTTACTTAGATTCTTATCTAGCTTAGATGTTTTGACCATTACTGTAAGTAGTTCCAAATTACTCAAATCCTTTCCTCCATTCTGTCTCCCTGCCCAGTCTTCAGGGAACCCATCTGCCTACTGCCTGCACCCATACTGCTAGGCTTTCTTAGAGAAAAATCACAAGCCAGGCAGTTTAGCAACACCATAAATTCATTATCACTACCTTAAGTGTTTACTAGCTATCCTGTTACTCTTCTTTATTGGAATTCCATTCATGCCCTATTGGAATGACTGTCGATATGGGGTTGGTGCCTAAGAATTTTAGTCTAGTCTTGAGTTCTGCCTAATGAAGAATCAAAATGGGATTCACTAGCAAAGCAAGGACTAAAAGATCAGCAATATTTTAATATCTCCCATCATGAAATTCTCTGCTAAACTTAGTGGAAAATGTGGCTTAAATTGAGTCCAGGGGGAGACTCTTCCTCTTTCCTGGCTAAAGTGGAGACAGCCAGACCTGTAGAACAGGAGCCACCTGATTTATCTGCCCAGTCACAGCAGGGAAAGCTGAAACCAGGAGAGAAGGAGAATGGCTTTCTTCTCCGACTAGTGAGCCTTATTCCTCACCCTCTCTCTGTCTCATACCGAGAACCTAGACCAAGTACATCATTCTATCATTTAGCTTTCTATATGAACTTTCTATCAAGCATGGTGCTTATGCATTTCAAACCTTTTTGAATAAATATTAGTCTTTAATAAATTAAATTTCCTAAAGGGTGAAATGCTTTGTTGTATGATCACTTCTTTAATGTGCCCTTCATCTGTTGAAGAAAATAAAAATCCTGAATACATGGTTTGCTGAGTAAAATGTAAATTAAACACTAACTTAAAAAATTATATTTTATTAATTATAAATATTTTCTATATTCAAGACAGATCTAGAATCTACATTTAACCCAACTTGGGTACAAAGGTTTAGTTATGCAAGGTGAAGAAGTTCTAGAAATCTAACGTATAGCATGTTAGCTACAGTTAACAATACGATACTGTATTGAATATTTGAAATTTGCTGAGAGGGTGGGCTTTAAGTGTTTTACCACAACAGCCAAAAAAGATTACTGTGAGATGATGGATATGTTAACCAGCCTGATTGTGGCGATCTTTCCAACATGTGTATACATATCAAAACATCAAGTTATACACATTAAACACATACAATTTTTATTTGTCAATTATACCTCAGTAAAGCTGTTGGAAACAGACGATGGGGGCTGGCTTCACGGCCAAGTGGCTAAAGTTCTGTGTGCTCCACTTTGGTGGCTGGGTTTGCAGACAGGTTTGTGGATCTACTCAACTCATCAACCGTGCTGTGAAGGCATCCCACATACAAAGCAGAGGAAGACCAGCACAGATGTTAGCTCAGGGCTAATTTTCCTCAAGCGAAAAAAATAGAGGAGGATTGGCAATGGATTTTAGCTCAGGGTGAATCTTCCCCACAAATAAATAAATAAGTAACAGAAGGATGGATGAAAGCTGCCTTTACGGGTTCAGCTTCAAGGTCAAGAATTAACAGTTCAGTTGTCTGTTGCTATATAAAATGCAATCATAAAACTTAGTGGCTTAAAATAACAATTTATTTTTATAAAAAACAAATTGAAGCTTTGCCTAAAAAATACAGATAAAATACAATTTACCATTATGCTTTTCTTGTGTGTGATAAGTCTGGAACATCTTTACACTTTCTGGAGGAAATTAAACATGAAAATAAGAAAACTTTCTCAGTTATTTTGTTAGTCTGTCCTATTGTGGTCTGATCACTCTTTGTTCTGTAAGAAGTATCATCACTGGAAACATCTGACCTTTTGAGAATGTAGATTTGTGTTTACACTGTGACCATGATATTAGTTTTGCACATGCCACCTGATTCTAAAATGTCCGGTTGGACATCTAAAAGAATCCATGTCATTTTCACCTGAATAAATTTTTACCAGACCAAGGTAAATTTAATAGTATTTTATTTCCTTGTGAGAAGTGTATTTATCATCTTATTTGGCTGTACAAACTATTTTTCAAGTCAGTCGTCATGCTTAAAAACATTAAAAGTAATCAGGGATGACTAGGATGGTAGAATCAATAACTTTTATAATCTTTTATCATTAGTTAATGGTGCAACAGAAACATTACTTCTAATTTTTAAGTCATAATTCCAGATATATTTGGAATAGTATAACTCCTTAGATACTGAAACTTGATGATCAGAAACTTTATGTCCAAAAGTCCTAAAGAAGAGGCCAAATCCCATTTCCTTTCAGAGTAGCTTCATAATTTGGGGCTAGTTATTTAAATTCTTTGATCCTAACTTTCCTCATCTGTGAAAGACTTCATCAGTGTTCTTTGAGGTTTAAATAAGACTGTAACACCCTCTTTTCCTCTCAGATAGAGTCTAAGTTTTTTGAGCAGAGGGACTCTCTCGAACTTTCTGGCTCTCCTGGCAAATAATTAATGTCCTGTCTGACATAATTGGTACTCAGTATTAGCTGGAATAAATGAATCTATGTATGCATAAATAAGCAAATGAATGAATGTATTCAATAAGGAATTTGGTAATCCACTTTCCTCAAATACTTATTGAGTATGCAAGGCATTTAACTCAGAAGCTTGAACAGATACCAAGTAGTCTAGGACAGATACTTCAAGTGATAGCTTAAAATTCCTTTTGACCTCTCTGCATATTTCTTCCCCCATTCTCCTGGCAATGGGCCTTTCCCCTTTGAAGAATTGCCCATCTCCATTCAACTGTCCCCGAACCCTGGCCACAGAGGTAAACATGTGACCCAGTCAAGGAAACCAGATTTGGATCTTGATCTGGGGTACACAGAAGCCATAGGCAGCTGAGGCTGAATCATGTGATGGCAGCGCCCTGAGGCTGCTCCATACGTTCTTACTGCTGAGACACCTGGACCTGCCCTAGTTCCCACTCTTCAATGAGCCTAGATTTTCATACATTTATTTAATTCTCTCAACTACCCCAGTTACTGTCCCTTGCAATAAGTCAATCACATTGGTACAATGTGGTAAAATAACGTAATTTATTCATAAAACAACACATAAATATGAAAAAGCATTAAATATGAAACTATACATATAAACACATATGATAAGTGTGCCAAAGCAATTATTATACCACTGAAGTATATTTTATAAAGGAAATCACAAAAGTTTTAATCTTTAATCAGTTTCCTTCTCCCTCTCATTTCTAAGGTGTAATTATACCCAGTAGTTAATCATTCCCTGACTCAGTAAGAGCCCTGACTTGGGGGATTAATACCCAAAGGGAAAGCAAGGTTATTTAAAATCTCCTGTGTTTGGAAATTATTGCACTTCTTGGAGTTGGAAAGGAAATTACTGTAAGGGAGCTTAAGCACATTTAGATTTGTGACACTCTATTTGAAAGTGACTGAAAAAGAGAAGAATTCAAGATATTTCCCTGCAGAGTTCAGGCTGGTAATGATTTAGGCAGGGGAGGACTCCTTCCTTCTGCTGGATTAGGAAAGGAAAACAACATTCAAAGCACCAGCAAGTGATGTTCCCTTTTTGCCATTTAAGCACCCAAATTTTGTCTTTCACTTTTATTTTATTTTGGCTCTCATTCCATCCTCTCACAATTAAAAAAATAAAAAGAGATAGATAGGGTTTTAGGCAATAGAACTGATAGATTGATCTATAATTTACAGATCTGACTGTGTTGGAAAATTTTTAAAAAGTAGAAAAAGAAATCAAAATTTTTCAAAATATGGAAATTAGAAATGAGTCTCTACGACTCCTATCCATGTGAATTTATAATAAAATTGGGCAATTGCTTAAGTTGGATCTGCTTAAACTATTACAGATTTTGGAGTCAGAAAGGGGACTATCAGTTACTCATTGTACAAATTCAGGAAAATGGAGACTACCTGTTAGTCACATGTAGTAAAATCCAGAGCTTATGGGACCTGTTAATGTAACTTTTTGTTCATTAAAAGCTATCTAAGACCCTTCTTTTGGCTACTTTGTCAATGCTGACCAGCATACCAAGGAAGGCGAAGTGGAAAAGATTCTGTATCTTTTCTAAGCATGGCTTCTATGATCCTAAATGATTTTTGGAGAGTTACTTTAACCAAATTGTCTTAGATGAATATAAGAAACTTGGATGGAAACTTATTTGTTATAAAAACATTAAGTCTTTATATTTATCCATTTAGAATCACAAAGTATATTAAGAATTAATGCGATTTAGTAATATATATGATGAATGGAGGCTAGGAGGTTGGTCATGTAAGGCCTCTTGGTGATATTGTAAAAAGGATCATCTGTAAATAGAAACTGCACTGCAGAGAGACATCCAGTATGGAGAGAAGCAGGCAAATCAAGACAATTCTAACAGGAAGCACCACTCTCTAAAAATCTAGATCATTTCATCCTTTTCCATTTCACCAGTTCAAACACATGTAATTTGCATACTAAATTTAACCACAAATTTCTTTTCACAGACACACACGAGTTGATTCTTCCATAAAAATGAGAAATCACACAATGGTGACTGAATTCATCCTGCTGGGAAACCCTGAGACAGAGGGCCTAGAGACGGTGCTTTTTCTCCTGTTTTTATCATTATATTTATGTACTCTCTTGGGAAATGTGCTCATCCTTACAGCTATCATCTCGTCCTCTCGGCTTCACACTCCCATGTATTTTTTCTTGGGAAATCTCTCCATGTTTGACTTGGGTTTCTCTTCAACAACTGCTCCCAAGATGCTGTTATACCTTTCAGGGCAGAGTCAAGGTATCTCTTTACAGGGCTGTGTGTCCCAGCTCTTCTTCTACCATTTCCTGGGCTGTACTGAGGGTTTTCTGTACACAGTCATGGCTTATGACCGCTTTGTTGCCATATGCTACCCTTTGAGATACATGGTCATAATGAACCACAAGTTCTGCTTCATCTTGGCCACAGGGACCTGGATAGGTGGATGTGTCCATGCCATTACCCTAACCTCCCTCACCTTCCAATTGTCCTACTGTGGCTCTAATGAGGTGGGCTATTACTTCTGTGACATACCTGCAATCTTACCTCTAGCCTGTGGTGATACATCTCTAGCTCAGAGGGTGGGTTTTACAAATGTTGGTCTTTTGTCTCTCATTTGCTTTTTTCTCATCCTTGTTTCTTATGCTAGAATTGGGATCTCCATATCAAAAATTCGCTCAGCAGAGGGCAGGCAACGAGCATTCTCCACCTGCAGTGCACACATCACTGCAATTCTTTGTGCTTATGGGCCAGTGATCATCATCTATCTACAGCCCAATCCGAGTGCCTTGCTTGGTGCTACAGTTCAGGTATTCAATAATCTTGTAACCCCCATGTTGAACCCACTGATCTATAGCCTGAGGAACAAGGATGTAAAATCAGCCCTGAGGAATGTATTTCCTAAAAGAGGTTTGGCTCTGAAAAATAAGTGAGAAACTCTAAAACTTTGCTGGACAAAGTTTGTTTCTCCATTTCTTAGGACAAATTCTCATCTGCAGCTTCCACGACATGTTGAAATTAAATGTACTCTGAATAAATATACCACTTAAACTTGCTAACTTTTAAAATATATGTCTGTTTTCATATTTCCCTGTTTCATAATAAAATCTAATTAATGGAGTCATTTAGCAGATATTGAACTGATTCTTACACTGCATGGATGCTCTCCCAGCAGCATCATTCTCCACAAAGCATTTCTTAGTTCTTTAAATCTTCCAAAGAGTTAAGAGAACTTATTTTCTTTCTCATAATCTCAGTTAAAAGTGCATTCATGTGCCAGCCCTGGTGGCACAGCAGTTACCTTCACGCACCCTACTTCGATGGCCCCTGATTCACTGGTTTGGATTCTGGGCACAGACCTAGCACCATTTATCAAGCCATGCTGTGGCAGGTGTCCCACATATAAAATAGTGGAAGATGGGCACAGATGTTAGCTCAGGGCTAATCTTCCTTGAACAAAAAAACAAACAAACAAGAAAATTCATTCATATGTGTCTAGAGTGAAGAGAGAATGGAAAAAAATTTCGAGAGAGCCTAGCTTAATACAGAATAGAATAACTCAATATCCTTTTTTCTCGTAGAGTATAATCTCCAATTTTCTGCCAATAAGCACCAAAACTCAAATTCATTCAAGTAATGTTTAAAGTAAGATCTTTTTAGTGAAGTCTAATGGGATTTAAAGATTTTTCTAGTGTGCACATTCCTTTGGTATCTGGATATTCTTTCTGTATTATTAGAGTCCTGGAAGGCTACGAACTTGAATCATTTCCCATTATCCCCTAAAAGAATCAGCATTAGTTTTGTAAAATATAGTAAAAAACAGACAAACCAAAAAAGCCCAATCTAGTTTAAATATGCTACTACATGTTTTTCCCAAACAAGGAATATTAGTTTATCCCTATGTGTTACAGAAAACCCAAGTTAGAATTTTCATTTAAATTCATGTAGCGATAAACTTGCTTCTCCATTGAAAAGAATATGTTTCTTTTTTTCTCATAGTAAGATTTATAAAATTTGTTTTGACTTCTCTAATCTCTGTGATCCATAATGCTAAGGAAAACAAATAGGTACATTTTATTTATAGATACTATGTGAACTTAATATATTCTCATTCTTGTTTTCCTAAGTTTGTTTTCTCTTTTTATATTTTACCTACCAGTTCTTTATGGCTTTTCTTGTAGCCCACATTAAGTCATTTTTGGAAATAACCAGAGAATTAATAGTACACTAAACAAAAAAAACCCAAAAATAATAATAAATATCTACTTTAGAAGTGAAACAGTATTTTTCATAATAGAATTATTATTTTCTTGCTTCTCTTCCCTTCAGTTCCTGCCTAACATCTCAGATGATTAAAAATAAGTTTCCTAGGTAGAAACTATAACCATCACACTGAGTGTGGAGTGAGCTATTAGGAAATATTAAATGAGCTCCAGTGACAGGAAATGTCAATCACCAGTGCTTTGTGATTTGCTGTATAAGAATCTGTAATGTGAGACCCTGTAATTGTACCTTACAAGTAATTAGGTAGTCACTGTGGCTAGAAATCAAAAGGACACTAATCCGATTTCAGGTAACTGTAACTGTGGGCCCTCCAGTGCCAGTTCAACTGATCTCAGCTCTTATCAACAGAGGGATTAAGACTTGTCTTTCAGAAAATCTGCAGTCATGTAGCCAGGGCATGCACAGAAGAAATCCTGACCTGAAATTACCACAGAACCAAAGATCTTCATAACTAAAGGACATATCCCCACATAACCAAAGGACCAGGACATGACCGGAACTTAAAAGTCAGACTCTTATCAAAAAGAGAGGGGTCTCTCATTCAGGAAAATCCAGGGTTAAAATTCCTTCCATACCTCATCACAAATGTTTAGCACCCTCTCATAAAAGTTTAAAATCTCATCATAAATGTTTAGAGCCCTGTCATAAATGTTTAAAACCTTGCCATAAATGCTCGAATCCACCAATCAAAACCTGTACCACTAGCATTTCCGTGTTTGCCAGCCTGTTCTCCCTAACTTCTTAAATTTTGCCCCAAATCCTGAATCAGGGAGGCAGATCTGAGGGCACACGCCACCTGTCACCCTGCAGATCGATCTAGCTGATTAAAATAGAATAAAGCCGATTTCTCCCCCAAAAGCTGATGTTGTAATTAGTTAGGTGTTCGTATGCACTGGGCAGGAGAACCACAACCTTGTGAGGTAACACAACGTTAGTTACGCTGAAGTTACAGCCTTCAGATAGGCAACAATTGAACTGAAATATTAAACATCAAATGTTAAAAGATAAAATGTAATAGCTCAATTTTCTGTATCTCTTTACTATAAATATCAAAAAAATAGCTTCCATTATAGCAATGTTTTTATCATTTTAAACGTTCTGTTACCCAAAAAACACAATAGTCATTGTTATTCTTTAAGCCCTATCATGATGTCGTCAGCTGCATTCATACACATTAACCTCTTTCTTCCTCTAAACTCCAAGGATTCATATTAATTGCTTTCCATCTTCCTAAATGTAAACACTCATTTTTTTTCTTCCTTAAACTCCCCGTTTGGCATGAGAATGTTGAAATAGGCATATGCTTTACAACTCCCACTCTTCTGTTCTTTAAACACACTCAGACACACACACACTTTTTGTTTTCCACGGTTTATCACATGTCACTACAAAGAAACAGGTGGCAATACTAAAAAATAATATGCACTTGTAAAAGTAAAATGATTTAGAAAGTCTCTTTGAATTTTACCCTAACAATTTTCCTCTAATGTGTATTAAAATGTAATTCCAACTAGTCCTGTCCTCCTTCTGTCCTCCAATTTCTTCACTTTCCACAGAAGCGAAGAGTTTATAGGCTAAGAGCCTGGATTGAGAAATGTGTTTAGTCAATGGCAGAATCAAAAGTAGAAACCAGAGCTTCTGATTTGCAGATCACTTCTTTTTCTGCTTCACAAACTTATAAACGCAACTGAGAAATTTACAGATGATCTTGATGCTACATAACTTTGCTTAATTTCCAGACAAGTCATCATAACCATAAAAATACTAAATAAACAAGAATTAATCATTTTGTTGTAAGAGGGCATTTTTATTGAATCTGAACTTTCATTTCTCCTAACATGAAACATATAACAGCTTTTAAACATAAAAAATCTAATACAAAATAAATAATTTTAACCTTTATGTTCTCATGAAGCACCCCTATAAACTTCATCAAATTGCTTTTTAAATTTAGACACAATGTCAGACTTACAGAAAAGTTGGAAAAGTAGTACAAAGAATCCATGTATACCCTTTACTCAGATTCCAAAAATGTTATTATATTTGCTTTATTCCCTCTTATATATATATATACACATACAAACACACTCACTTTTTTTTCTAAACCACAATAAGTTGTAGATGTGATAAGTTGCAGACATAATGTCCTCTTTCCCCTCACACCTTACTTGGAGTGTGTTTTCTTAAAACAAGAATACCTCCTTATACAGCTATAATATAGTTATCAAAACCAGGAAATTAACATTGATACACCTCTTTATGTAATCTACAGACATTCTTTATATTTTACCAACTATTCCAATAATATCCTTTATAGCAAAAAGAAAAAAGAAAAAAGAAAATTTCCAGAGTCATGGATTGCATAAAGTTATTTCTCTTTGGTTTCCTTTCATCTAAAATATTTCTTCAGTCATGTATTCCATTGTATTCCAGGACATTAATGTTATCGAAGATTTTAAGCTTGATATTTTGTAGGACATCCATCAATTTTAGTTTGTCTGATGTTTCCTTCCTATTAGATTCAGATTATGCATTTTGGGCAGGACTGACTCAGAAATGATGTTGTGTTCTTTCCAATACATCATATCAGGAGGCAAGTGCTGTGCTTTTGTCCCATTACTAGTGAGGTTAATGCTGATCATTCTTTTAAGGTGGTAGCTGCCAGATTAATCAAGTGCTAATTATTACTTCAATTTCCTCGTAAATAGTGATCTTTTTTAGAGAGAGAAGTACTTTGAAATTATATAAATATCCTGTTACTCCTCAAATTTTTACCTGTTAGTTTTAGCATACATGGATGATTCTTGCCTGAATCAATTATTGTATGATATTTGCCAAATAATGATTTTCCAATTTATCATTCCTACTATATTTATTAATTAGCTTTCTACTGTAAGGAAGAGTTTTCCCTTTTGCCCTATTTATTTATATCAAAATGACATTCTAAGAGTGGGTTAAGCATATGATACCTATCTTCTTGAGAATATGATAAAGGCTGTCAGCTGCAATCATGAGATGAGATGATCATATTAAGACTTTATCTCCTTGGGGAGGAGATGTGAAAGATATCAAAACAAGATTTTTCCACCTGACTAGATGCCTTCTAAGTTCCCTTCCAACTCTGACATACTAATTCTGTCATTCTGTATTACTGTGGATCATTTTATCTGGTTGGGGAAATGGGATTATGGATAGAGGGAAGAATAATGGGACTGAAAATAATAATAATAATGGGACTGAAAAACACATGTTTTCTTGGAATGAAATCCTTGCTAAATTATCCAACAAATGAAAACAATTTTTCTTTCACTTTCTTAGTGCCTGCTAGTTGCAAATATAGATATGAAACACTAGGCAATGACATCAGTCAACCAAAAAACAGAATTTATTATTCTGAAGATATAGAAGACAAGTGGCACAATCATGATATATTACAGAGACACCAGCAACATTTCTCAAGACAGAAGATACAATATTCTTGGACTTAAATTTTACCATTGAACCCAGGGCTGTTAATGATAATATAGGAATGAGTGAGTTTACCTCTAGAAACGTCATTGAGTCCCTTCAGACTCAGACTAATGGACATTAGAACATAAGATTAGACTATCCCTGTGTATATATATGCTGCCAACTGCCTCAACCTGGGACAGAAATACCTCATAATTCTCAGTATTACAGGAATACACAACAGAATTATAGGGCGGAGGACACAGTAAATTCGGTCCATCACAAAATCCTCAACCATTGCTCTGAGATGCTGCAGTCCATGGACTCTCCTGTGAATACATTCCTGAACTAGGTGCTGCAGAATTAGGAAAGGAAACCATTTCCCAGAATTCTTAGGGGATCAAATTAAGAATTCCATCGTCCATTTCACTCAACACTTAGTCTCACATTACACTCTTCCACCACCTGGTACTGTTTTGGAATTTCACATTTTCTACAACACAAAATTGTCCTCTCCTCTACTAGCCAGAAACCCTGACGCCAAATCACCTAGGCCCAGAAGACTTCTTTGTCCATTAACATATCAATATGAAATCTTCATAGTTTTCCTTAAACTATCACCTGTGAGCACATGATTTGAAATAACTTTGCCTAAAACTCATTTAAGTGGGCAAGAAACAGTGAAATGGCAAACTCCTAACAGTTTTGGAACATATGTAGGAGATGAGCACTGAGTAGTGTGGGATCCAGTGTTGTGCAATCAAACATAGAGCAAATCACCTTTGTAGAGTGAGGGAAAGTTTGGCTGAGGAGAATGCAAGGCCATAAACATTGCTTACAGAGTTATGAATGTGGGGTACCTTGATTGTAAAATGAGTTAGAACGACTACAAAGTCATGCAAAGCATAACGATGTTTCAGTCAATGAAGTACTGGATAAACAATGGTGGTCCCATAAGATTCGTACCACATAGCCTAGGTATGCAGTAGGCTATACCATCTAGGTTTGTGTGTGTAAATACACTCTGTGATGTTCACACAATGACAAAATCGCCTGATGACACATTTCTCAGCACATATCCCCATAGTTAAGTGATGCATGACTGTACTGCATTCATAATTGCTGTGACAGAAAGCAAGGCTCAAGTGAAATGGAAATTAATGTTAAGCATGTATTGGATTATGTATTATTAGTCAACACATATTTCTTGATCACATATTATGTACAATAGTTAGGATCAGTAAAATAGTTAGGAAGTGAATAAAATGAACATGGACACTAAATTTAAGAAACTTACATCAATTGAAGGACATCTTAAGTAAAACCAGAAGACTATGTTGTCACCAGTGTAAATTTCTGAATATTGCTAAAACCAAGAATATCTCAAATTCCTCCACCAAGGAGAACTATTTATATGTGAATCCTTTCCCTAATGGAAGCCTAATGCCATAATAAACCTCTCAAAAGAATATTTCTCACGATTTAATTTTAAATCCAAATTCAGAGTTTATGGGCTCCAAGCAACCTGCACAGACCGACTGGCATCCCGATAGGGGTGACATCAAGATTTTCTCCTTTCTCTCACATTTCTCTGTCTATGCTCCTACCCTCCAGAACCACTAGGTCTCTCACATAGTTTTTGGTTGTAATAGCAATTGGGTTGAAATTAAATCATGTACTGTGTCCTGAAAATATTCTTTTGCTTGGGATATTGGTATATGGCTGGGCTTTGTTTTAGTTTTTAATATTTTAGGCATTGGGCTGATTTTGTGAAAATGATCTATTACCACTTGAGAAAGTGGACACTAATTAAGAGCTTTTGTGTTGGAGCAATTCAAACTGGAAGTACTGTGGGAGCGTCATCCCATTGCAAGGAGAGAGACCAGAAATGAGCCACGGCAGAAGGAACCATGACCGCAAATAAGGCGCCTCAGTCTTAGAACAAGAAAGATATGAAATTGTGGAGGGAAGAAGTGTGGAATCTTAATTCTTTGGACTTTAACGTTCAACAAAAGGGTATTTCATATTTATATTTTAATTTCTTTCTGAAATTCAGATTTCAGAAGATTCATATTCAGAATTGATATTCATATGCAGTTTAATTTTGTTGGCATTATATTATTTGGCATATTTTAACACTGTTCATGTTCATTTTGCGGGTTCTTCTGTTGAATTATATTGAAAAACATGTCTTGACATAATTCATGATGAGAAATAGATTAGAGAATGCATTTTTGGCTGAGAGTACCGTGTATCCTTGATATTAAATCAATTTATGTTCTGTTCTGAAGAGAGAGCAGCAGGATAGTCTGCTGGATGATCCAGGCAGCTCTCCCTGGGTTGCTTGGCAACCAGTTGGCTGAAGTCAGGGTCCTGCTTCCCCAGAGCAGAAGGGGGAGGGCAGATCAAGATGCTGCTGGTTCCAAGGTTTTAGAAGGAGAAAGAAAGGGCATTCTCTTTCATTCTTAATCCAGCTTTATTAGTAAAAGAACTGACATTTTATTTTGACCCTTGATTGAATCCTTATGTTACTCATCAGTTTTTAGTACTCATAGATGAGGAAATTGGCAGAAAGATGATTGATTAGGATCCTTCAATATACGTTGTTACGTTATTCTATCCTCTGTTATGATACTTCACACAACCCAATCTGCTTGTAGATGAATGGATGTACTTATGAAATATAGTTAAATAACGTAGTTTAAAGTTTTTCCTAACCTCAGCCTAATATGTATCAAGAAGCACCATAAATACTCTCCAACTGAATGGCAAGCTAAGCTTTATACTGAACACACAACAAAGAGAGTAATTCTCTATCGATCATCAGAGCCTTTTTACATAATTAAGATACTACACAAGAGAAATTATTATCTCCCTTCATCCCTTCAGTATTTTGAGCAATGACATTGCAACGTGTTCAAATGCCCAAGTCAGAAACAAAGAGCAGACTATTACATTTTCACTCTCTCACTCTACAGATTGTCCATTAAGTCCTATACTCTATTTGTTAATTATTTTTCCTTTATTTATCATCCACTCTCCTTCCTAATTGTCACCACCTCTTTTCACACCCTGATCTCACCCAGATGGCCTCCTAAAGAGAATCCCAGCCACTACTCCAGTCTCAGTCCAGCCTCCTGTCCACACTGATTTATGTTACCCTTTAGAACACCATCTGATCTCCACAGTCTGTGGTATCAAGTAGAAACTTTATAGCATATCACACAAGGCCCTTCACAGGCTGACTCCTGCAGGCATTTCTAGTCACATGCCCATGTTTGAAGCTGAGCTCTGGTTTTCTCAAACACGCTGTGCTGTGAGTCCAGGAATGTTTGATAAAGCACTACTAAATTCTTTAGTCTAGACTCCTCTCAAATAGTGTCTCTTCCACGACAGTGACTTGGAGAAGCTTTTCTCCTCTGTGTTTCTCTAGTGGTATGCACTTTTACTGATGGACTTCCTTCAGTGGAACACTTTAGAGACAGTAAGAAATACAGACTTCAGTTGATTTTCCAGAAACACTACTTACTTGCTGTGTGACATTGAGCCTCTTAAACTTCCTGGGCATTAGTTTCTTCCACTTCAGTCCTAAATAATAACACTTCCTTCATGTAGATTTTGGCAGGATTAGATAATATTCATTAAGCACCCATGATAATCCTTGTGCATAAAGATAAAACAGTAATTTGTAATCATTTTTTCCCCTTCCCTGTCATTCCCATCTAGGTTGTAAAGGTTCTTTGATGGAATTGTAAATCTTAAACACTTAGAACAATGCCTTCAAATAAGGGATAGTCAATAAGAGTTCAGTGAGCAATGAAATGTGTCATTAATAAATACATATGTACAGTGTCAATTAACATTATTAACTATCATGTTCAAAGAATTAATTTCTGTACATTCAGAAATACAAAGTAACTTAAAATTAGCCTCAGAGAAACAAGAAAGAATCATGTAAAATAATCATAAATGTCATATTATGACACACACCAAGTAAATTGTTCTGATCAGAACAGTCATGATCTCCAATTAAAACTGATTTTACAAGGAAATCATTATTAGTTTTCATCCCAGAACTAAGAATTCTACTGTTACAAAAGCCTACATTAAGAACTACTTATCAAGTCTTTCCATAATACGAATTATGACTGTAGAGAAAAAAAATTTTAAAGGAAGATTAAGACCAAGTTTATTTACATTCTCATGCACTTCGAGAGATATGCTTCTGTCTAAGCAAAAGTAAGTAGAAACTGGGATGTCTATCAAAATCTGAATGAGATGTTTTGTGAGAGGCTTTTCTGTTTTGCGGATTCTAATAACGTCACTTTCTCACCATCACATTTTATTTGAGATAGTGTTCTTGTCTCCTCCATCATCTTTGATGCTCCCATGTAATGATGAATCTAGTGGCAGGATATGATGAGCGTCTTGTCCTTAGGCGAGTATTTCTTTTACTACTCTCAGAGAAAGGTCTACGGCTTTAATGAAATCAGATAAGCACAGAGATTAGATGCCTAGTGTGGAGGCAGAAGCTAACGGGCAGGGACTGTGCTAGTCCAGGATGGTGAAGGGAGGGAAAACTGTGAAGAATGCTTTTCATTGGTTTTATGAAGAGTTATAAGATGAAACATGTGGAAAAAAATGAATGTAAGACTCTATTCAAAGAGTTTCCTTGGGGAAAGTACTAATGAGGATTACCTGAAACTAGAAACTTCAATTTAGAGATAGATACTGTAAAGAACAGCCTGCCAATCCAAAATGTAATTTAACAACACTCTGAACGGCCTTTTTACCTCGTCTATCTAAAAGTTGTTTATTTAGAAGGATCTTTATATTAAGAAAAACTTTTCTTTCATTGATATCTTTCTGTTGACTCTTCTCTAAACTGCAAAGCCACACATCGATGTCTGAGTTTATCTTACCGAGAATTGCTAAGGGCTGGCAACTGTATTTTATTATCCTAGTCTTATCTTTAATTATGTATTAGTTATTTTATTATCCTGCTCTTGTCTATTAATTATGTATCCTCTTGGGGAATGTTGTATTTGAAGTTATTGCTTGTTTCTTTGGAACTTCAAACACCATGTACTTTTTTTTTTTTTGGCTTGAAAAAGTCTCTATGTTTGACATGAGTTTGTCTTCAAAGATTGCTTTACCTTTCAAACAAAGACAGGTCATTTATTATGAGGGTTCTGCTGCCCACATTATTCTCATATACTGAGATTTTCCTGTACACAGTGATTCAGTGCCACCAGTTTGCTGCCATTGCTTTTCTATCACAATGTATGATCACCATGAAGCACGCGTTGTAGATACTGCTTGTCAGAAGGATCTGGGCAGAAGGCAGGTTACGTGCCAATCTCCTGACTCTTCACCTACAGTTACCATAATCCAGTGCCAAAGAAGTGGGCTATCATTGCTGGAACATTCCTGACTTTAGCCTGTGCCCTAAGCAAACACATACCAAGCCCAAAGGGTAGGTTTTCCTAATGTTGGCCTTTTTTTCTCTCTTCTTTTTCCATAATTCTTATATTTGCAATGGACTTGCCATACCAAAAGTTCTCCCAGTAGAGGGCATTCGTGGACATCCTGGTCTTTGTCAACATTGGAGTTCAGGCCTCAGGCTACTTTCTCCTGATAGTGCTGTCCTCCGTGTCCATTGTCTGTTCCATCCTGAAGACCCACACCTCAGAGGGGACACAAAGCCTTTCAGACCCATGCCTCCCATTGCATTGAAGTCCTTTGTTTCTTTGGCCATGGTATTTTCATTAACTTGAGGCCAGGCTCCAAAGATGCAGTGGATGGAGTTGTGGCAGTTTTCTCTACTGTGCTGACACCCCTTATAAACTCTGTGGTATACACCCTGAGGAACAAGGAAGTGAAGAAAGCTCTGCTCAAGCTGAAAAGTGAGTCAGTGTTCACTCAGAGTAAATAACCAAGAAAGGCCAGATATGACTAGCTCCTCTTTTTATTTATAATTAAATTAAACCACCAACATGAATATTATAGTTTTAAAGAACATTTCAATTACACAATCTTAACTTTTTAATGAAAATTTAATGAACTTTTCATATTTTTCCTGTGTGATACTTGTCAGATCCCAGTTTAAGTAACCATTTAGTGGTGATAATCAAAGAGGAATGATAATGGCCTATTCCTATTTTTTATGATCTCTCAAGTAAATCATCAGAGAAGTGGTTTACTTCAATCCTCTAAGCAAATATTTTCCAGAATTGCAATCCAGTATAATACTCTTATATTTTATTCTGTGAAATTTAAATCAAAGCTTTATAAAAAGCTTCTTGTTCTCTTTGTAAACCTTCAAAAGTGTGTTGAAAAAATCACTTATAATATTCACAATCCATTAGATAATATAGTATCCATATAATGAAATTTTTACATTAGAAAATATCAGACCAAAAATGCTTGATTATCAAGAAGAATGGCTTTATCCACATTAATGAGCTAATGAAAACTGTATAGCTAATTTTTTTTAACTTTAAGCTTCAAGATTTTTGGAAGTAAACATCTGTCTACTTATGTGCTATATGCACTGTTAGTATACTGTATTTTGGCTGCTAATACAACTATCTAGATTTTCCTTCTGTGTTTACAGGACTCTCGGTGTTGTAAACGACCTACATGCAAAGCTTCTATTTTTTGGCAATTTTCAAATTATTTTTGTAAGTAAATAGGGGAAAAATATTAAATACATGAAAAATAAACAAATAACTTTAGAGACAAAAATATACCACCACAAAATATTGAAAGCATCTCTCAATTTTAAAACTATGTCCTAAGAAGTACTTCTTGTGTAATTATAAGCTTTCCGTAATTCACATTTGTGTAACTTAAAGTATAAAACAGATATGGATACCTTCTGAGGTGGTAAGCTTTGGAACATGAACCTCACAAGCAGTCATCCAAATATATACCTATATTGAAAGTATAAATTATTTTTTCTCAAAATAAATGTTTAATTTAGATGCCTCATGAATCATGTTAGTGCAATAAATGTCAACACAGCCTAGCATAACAAGAAGAGCAAAGAGAAAACTGGTAGGCAACCTCTAGAACCTGAGAGCACTTCTCACGATACTGGTTGACACAAGGTTGACATAAGGGAAGCTATATTGTAAGAAAAAAACCATATTATAACTTTGAATGACCTCTGATTAACTAACCCAGACATGCTCTGTAGATGTTATGGCCACTCTCAGCTGCTATAAGTTGATAACTTTGCTCTTATGAGTTCCTTAGGAATGTGATGATCCCCAGGCAGAGAGTCTATGCTGATGGCCATCATCAATGACAACTGAAAGATCAGGATACAGAGCATTGTTCTGGTCTCTACATATACAGTAAAACAAAAGACTGTAGGATCTGAGACTAGATGTCTGAGCCCACCTGGAGATCAGATGGAGGCCCCACTAGGATTTAGTCTATTTTTCAGGAGCTGTTAAAATTTGGGTTATCTATACTTCTTATCCTTCTAGTTGGACACTTGATTATAAAATGTGCTTTTAGATGTTCCAAAACTATTGAGCAAGATACAAAATTCTAATAATACCAAAGTGTCAACCTGAAGCCAGGAACAAGGGAATATTTCCAAATGAGTGCTAAATAGTTTCATTCCTCTAACAGAGATCTATGCCCCGATTCAGCAGGAAGTAGCTAGATTGGTCATCACCCCAAATCCCTCAAGAATGAGGAATGACCAAAGAGTAGGGAGGATTGAAACTGACAAACAACCATTGATGATTAAGTAGCTAGGAACCAATTTTTTTTCCTTTTTGCAATTACTGATTATAGCTTTTAGCTATTTAACCCACCCATTGCTAACTTTGCTATTTGGGCAATATGCTTTCTGACTCCCACTAGGTTCCTATAGATTACATCTTCCTGTAGCCTGGGTCACCATGGTAATGGATGTGTGAGCTGTTTTTCAGGAATTAGAACTCTTTGTCCACTTCAGGCCAATTGAGACCACCAACTCATCAACTAGACCCACACAGATGTCCAGTAGTTGACCTTTTGATGTCGAGAGGCTAGAAACTCCATCCTCAGATCATACTAACACTGCCATTTTGTGAACATGAGTCCTATGAAGAGGCGTGAAGTCTGACTACGCTTGTGTAGATCATCAATTACCTCACCTCTCCTCACCTCCCATCACCTTGCACCTCTATCCCATAAATATCCCTAAGTCCTTATTTTTGGGGAAGTGAATTTGAGGCTTCCTCATGTGGCTGCCTTGTGATTAAACTCTGTCTCAGCTGCAATCTCGTTGTCTCAGTGTTTGGCTTTCTGGGTAACGGGCAAAAGTGAACCTGGTTCAGTAACACTCAGACTCCTCAGACTTGTAGCAGCTGCCTTCCAGTGATGCTTTAGCAAGACATCCCTGTGTGCTAGCTTGGCATATCTTGCTCTATATAAGGTATGAAGTTACTCTTAGAAGAAAATCATACTAACTGTGAAAGCATGGCCTATATAAACCATGAAACAGTGAGCTACGTAAGAGGTTGATTATTAGTATTCACTCCAATAAACAAGACTGATATGACGTATTATATAACCTTACTCATTTGGCAAAGAAAAAACGAGGACAAGTTAGATAAAAATTACTTAGCCATTGAATTCACTTGGATTCTTTTCAGTTCCTTGTAACATCACACTATTTTATTTAACTCACAACAACACAAAGTGTTATGGGAAATTTACAGAGATTTAAAATATATAATAAACAATAGAACAGACAAGGTCTCTGCCTTCATGAAAGTCATCATTCTGGTGAGGAAAAAGAACGAGTGCAGATCATCCAGGATAGATTGTGATAAGTGTAATGGTGCCCAAGGCCAGACCTTTTATTAAATTTAACTTTGAATCATGCTGGAAGGTTCAAAATAGTGTAATAATATGTATTAAACAAAACCATGTTGAAAGTAATTTAGATTTTTAATGATGATCTATAAGGCTAATATCAGTGTCTTTTTTTAATTGAGAGTTTTATGGAAATAATTGTAGAATAACATAAAGTTGTAAGACGTAACACAGAGAGATCCCTGTATACCTTTGTCCAGGTTCCCCCAGTGGTAACAATTTGCAAAACTATAACAAAATATCACAACCAGGGTATTGACATTGATATAATCCATAGTTCATATTCAGATTTCCCCAGTTTTATTTGTATGTGTATATGTGTGTATGTGCGAAGTAGTACACAATTTTAAGACCTGTCTAGGCTTGTGTATCCACCACATCTGTCAAAATATTGAACAGTTCTAAGACTTTAAGAATCTCATATGTGATGATTTTTTAGCTAATATGAAGACTGACCACTGAATAAAGCTATCAAATAGTATTTTAATTGTTAGAGGGTTAGATAAAACAACTTTGAGTTATATTTGATTTTTTTGCTTACATTTTTATATTCTCTTTTTTCTCTTTCCTGCATATATCCACCTATTTATTCATTTAAAATGTAATATGTAATAAGTGGCTATTGTGAGCTATGTAACATGAGTACAAATATTGAACAGACATAGACCTCCTTTTTAAGGAGTTTATAGTCCCAATATAAAAGAAGCATGGGATGTATAGGAAGAGGAGTCAAAAAAATTAGAGGAATAATGAAGGAAACTTGTATACAACACTAGGAAGAAGGATTTTTATCTTGTACATTTCAGAGAGTTATTGAAATACAGGTGATATAACAGTAATATGATAGCATTTATATTTAGAGATGTAAATAGTAGCAGTGTGGAAGACAGATGGGAGGAAGGTAAGCTTTAGGGCAGAAAGATCAACTACAGAGCTTCTTCAAATGCATATCACAAAAAGACACACATGAAAGTCAGAGTTCAGGTAGTAGCAGTGGGAATTGGGAGTGGTGCAATGGATGGCAAATAATAGCCAATTGTGTGAGGACGTAAAGTTGACGGAGAAGTTTAGTAGTCTTCGGCAGTTGTGATACAACTCAACAAAATAGAGAAAGTTATAAGGGTAAGTTCTTAAGGTAGAACAAAGAATCTAAGTAAGAAATGTTTGTGTTAAGTACCTGTGAACATTTCAGGTAAAAATTATGTGGTTGACAGTATAGCTTAGAAGACAAACCAGGAAAGCTTACAAAGTTAAGTAAGGAAGAGAACTGGTCATTAAATTCTTTGGTTTATCTGGCTGTTAAACATCCATTTCCTGAACATGGAGAAGGAAACTTCTCCTAATGAGTAGTATAAAACGGAACCAGATCAGTAGTGTAACAACCACCCTTCCTACATTCCCAAAACAAGCCCAAGAAAGATAGTCTTTGGGAGATATATACAAACCCGTTGTAGAATCTTAAAGAATTATTTCTCACAATATCACCCAAAGACATTTATTGAGATTGTAAATTTAAAGAGGCCCAGAGATAGAACTTATAAAAGCAGCTACTTCTTTATGGAATGGTCCTGGGAGATACCAAGGGATGAAAGTGCCAAAACTGTTGCTCCTCCAGTTCCCTAATGCTATTGAACTATTCCTTACAGAGATCACATATAAATAGGATCAAGAGTGCATTTGAAGACGATTAGAAGGAAATGACGTGTCAAAAGCACTAATTTGTAATAAAGAAGGGGCAGCCAGAGGGTTTAGGGGATGAAGGTAGTCATAGTAGGCACATTGTGTGCATTCTAGCCACAGAAATATACAACTTGTGTTGTCTAAATATAGTGATAAGTATTGTATTCAGAGCAATTAGAGTGTGCACAATTGGCATAAGTTTTGAGATATAGGTCAATGGAGAAGAATATGGAGTCCAGACCAACACATATCACTCAGGTGATTTTTTTTTTTTTAAAGATTTTAGTTTTTTCCTTTTTCTCCCCAAAGCCCCCAGGTACATAGTTGCATATTCTTAGTTGTGGGTCCTTCTAGTTGTGGCAGGTGGGACGTTGCCTCAGCGTGGTTTGATGAGCAGTGCCATGTCCGCGCCCAGGATTCGAACTGACGAAACACTGGGCCGCCTGCAGCGGAGCGCGCGAACTTAACCACTCGGCCACGGGGCCAGCCCCTCACTCAGGTGATTTTTAATCAAAACGACAAAGCATTTAAAAGGGGCAGTTTAGTGCTTTCAACAAATGATGCTGAAAATGCTGGCTATCCATCAGTAATTTGACTATTACCTCAATCTACACACACAAATTGTCTTAAATTACATTATTATCCTAAATGCAAAAGCTAAAACTACTAAGTTTCTAGGGGAAAAAGCGGGAGAAAAACCTTCATAAACATGGAATAGCTATAGATTTCTTAGAAAAGACAGAAAAGCATGAGCTATAAAAATAAATTAAAAATTAGATTTTACCAAAATCAAAAACTGTGTTCTTCAAATGATATTAATAAGGACAAGAGTAGGAAAGATACACACTGGATGCAAATATTTGTAATGCACATATCCAATAAAAATAGGAATCTAAAAAGTGTAAAGATATCCCACAAGTCAATATTCAAAAACAAACCACCCAAGGAGAAATGGGCAAAAGATTTGGCCACATACTTCACAAAGGAAATATGTGATTGGTCAATGAGAAGATGAAAAAGTATTTAACATTATTATTCATCAGTGAAGTGTAAATTAAACCATGATAAGATACAACCACATGTAATCAAATGGCAAAAATTTAGAAAACTGACAAAATCAAATATTAGTGACAAAATCAAATGCAGAGCAATTGGAATTCATATGTTCCTCCTGGATATATAAAATGTTATAATCAGTTTGCAGAACAATCAGTTTCTTAAAATATTAAACATGCTCTTCTAATCTGACTTACTATTTGACTTAGCAATTCTACTTTTTGATGTTTATCCAAGGGAATTGAAAACATATGTCCACACAAATATTTGCAAATGAATCTACATAGCATCCTTATTAATAATATACCAAAACTGGAAGCAACACAAATGTTAAGCAATAGGTGATAAATTGTTACATATTTATAGAATGGACTACTTTTAAGTAAGAAATGAATTATTGATATGCACAAATACATAGATGAGTGAGAAAAAGAAGGGTGAGCAAAAGAATCAGACACAAAAGAAGTCAGACACCACCCTGGGTCTCAGGGTGGTGAGGGAATGACTGAGAAGAAACACAAGGGACTCTATAGTGGTGATGTAAAGGTTCTTTTGTCTTGATTGTGGTGGTAGACAAAATTTGTCAAAACACATCCAACTGTGCACCTAAAATGGATGCATTTTAGTATAAGCAAATTATACCTCTATAAAGTTGACTTTTAAAAGGAGGCAGAGAAAAGTCAAATTATAAGTTTTAAAAAAAGGAAAATTGTTATTTCTACACAGACATGATAAAGTAGCTTGTATCAGACTCAACCTCCCTCTGTAAACAAGTATAAACTGCATAAAATGTAAACTCATACTATAAAAATTAGTAATGGAAATTCCAAAATTGAATAAAGTGATCCCATATGGAAATACAAGAAGAAATAAACAGTACTGGAAAGGGTAAATATATAAGTAAGTATAAAAGACTGTTGACTATTTGAAGCCTTAATAACAAAATCTGTGAGGTTTATAACATATTTAGAAATAAAATTTGAAAATATAGGAAGCTGTTATATGAAGTTAAATGATTGTAAGTGTCTTGGATTATTTAGGATATGGCAAAAGTACTAATTAAGTTATAATATTAAAAATGATATTGAATGTCATAAAAATATAGAATAATGAAAAAAGTTAAAATAATGTACAAAGTAAATAAAATAATGAAAAAAGGATTAATACATTAAATACTTTGAATAATGCAAAAGAAGACAGAAAATGTACAGGAACAAAGAAAAAAATTTAAAGTATGACTTGAAAACAAAAGGCAAAATGTTAGATTTAAATCTAACTGTACCAGTAATTACAAGTACAGTAGAAACTCTACAAATAAAAATATCATCAGTCTAAAAACCATTTAACTATATCTAGTTTATAAGAAACTACATTAAACACAAAGACACACAGACAAAGAATGGAAAGTAAAAGAATAGAAATTGATGCAAAAAAAAAAATCAGAAAAAATACCCTGGTGTGTCTATATTACTATCAGATCAAGTAGACATTATAGTAGTAAATAAGAGATATAAAGGACATTTTATAAAGATAAAGGAGCAAATTTAACAGAAAGATATTAAAATTCCAAATTTGTATGAACTTAGAAAAATAGCTTCAAAATATATGACTTCTGAAAATTGCTATTAATGACATTCTTCAATGAAATAATATTTAACAGCAGATTCCTCCTTAATGATTATTCAAATAAACAAAAGTTACAATACAGTGCAAAGAGTGTGAGGAAATAACTGTCAATAAAGAACTGTATGCTAAGCAACTGTCAAGAATGGGTGTGAATTAATGATATTTGGAGACATTAAAGAACTGGAAGTATTTACCACTAAATGATCCTTATTAAAGAACTTAAAAAAAATAATGCAATAATAAGACTTATCCTGAGAGGAATATTTGAGATGAGAAGGAATAGAAAGTTAAAAAAATCAAACACATAAGTAAATCTGAATAAATATTGTATCATTAAAAATAATGTATCAATATGGAGAGTGACGTCAGCAACAGGGAGGAGTGAGTTCTTCCCTTTGTCTTTCCCCTCTAAGTTACAACCAAAGGGACACCCATTGACCAACAGAGGATTCCCTGCACAGCAAAACAGGATGCCTAAGAGATCTATTCATTTATACATCTGAAGGTGGGTGGACTGGATCCCTGGGAAGCAGTGGAAATAGGGGATCAGCCTCATTCCTCAATCCTAGCGGCAGTGATATAGGGCACAGATTCTCACCCAGCAGCCCATACAACTATGAATGGAGGCAAGGGTGACCCGACCCAGGTGTGACTGCCCAGGGAATGGCTACGTTAGTGGAGGCCCATGGGGCTATGAACAGAAGCAAGGGATGCCTGACCCACATGTGATCACTCATAGAATGGCTGTGGTGGTGGACACATGAATGCCTGCAGAGCAGCAGGCCTACCCACACAAACACCAGTGGAGGGGTGGCAGTAGCCCAACCCATGGGATAGCCTGTGGAGATGTTGCACTAGTGGCAGCCTGACCTGCACAACTTCAAGCAGAGAGGTGGGAACAGAAAAGTAGGCCCCTGTTCCCCACACGGGGTACAGGTGGAATCTGTGACCAAAGGCATCAGGCACCACAGCAGAACTGGTGACCCAGCCCACAGTGACAGCACATGTGACACAAGTTCCACCAGTGTGGGGACTGCATATAAGTCTCTGGGTCCCTGGGTCCCCATCAGTGACCAACACCTGTGACCCCAGCATCCCTGGCAATGGTGCAACAAGCACTCCCAGAGAACCAGGGAACAGCCATGCAGGTGGTACGTGGGATGGCAGCATCCAAGCCCACAAGAGGGCCAGTGAAGGAACACGAGATGCAGGCAACCCCAGAAGAAACAGAAGTGCTCGGAGCCTGGTGACCTCAGTGTCATCACCCAAGACTGTAGCAACATCATAAGAAGCAAGGAACCAGTAAAACCAGAGGCACAAGCAGCACAAGGAGGGCACTGACAATACTTTGGCCAGAGATAGTAGCAAGTGGAAAGTTATGATTCTCTAATACAATCAGAAGCAGCTCAGAATCAAAGTAACCAAATCTGCACTCACTCGAATAAGAAAAAGTGATTAGCACCAAAAATGTGCTGAGAGGATCAATTCATCAAACACCATGAAAAACTACAGTAACATGACAGAATAGAAGGAAAATGACAACTCTCCAGAAATCAAACCTGAAGTCAGGGAAGATTACAATTTAACTGACAGAGAATTCAAAATAACTATCATAAAGAAACTTAACAAGTTATAAGAAAACTGAGAAAGACAGTTCAATGATTAGTTCAGGAATAACAGTTTGATGACAGTTCAGGAAAAAAAATAAATGAAGGAGGAATACTTCACCTAAGAGATTAACACTAAAAAAAAAGAAATTCTGGACATGAAGAACACAATTAATGAGATAAAAAAAAGATGATGTTGAGAGCATTAAAAGTAGAGCAGACTTTATAGAGGAGAGAATTAGTGAACTCCAAGATAGAAACCTAGAAATGATTCAGGTGGAGGAGGAGAGAGAACTAAGATTTTTTTATAATTAAGAAATTCTTGAGAAATATCTGACTCAGTTAGGAAAATTACCATGAGGATTATAAATATCCCAGGTGAGAAGAGAGGGAGAAAGGAGCACAGAGCTAATTCAAATAAATAATAGCTGAGAAATTTCCTAAACCTGAGGAAGGTACAGAATATAAAATACATGAAGCTAATAGAACTTCTAATTATCTCAACAGGAAAAGACCTTCTCAAAAGTACATTATATGAAAAATGTCAAAAGTCAATGACAAAGAATATTAAGGGAGGCCGAGAAAAGAAAATAACCTACAAAGGAACTCATATCAGGGTTTCAGTGAATTTCTCAGCAGAAACCTTGTAGGCTAGGAGATAGTGGAATGATATATTCAAATTGCTGAAATACAAACCTATTGGCCAAGAATACTCTATCCAGTAAAATCATCCTCCAGATATGACAGAGAAATAGAGCTTTCCCAGGCAAACAAAAGCTGAGGGAGTTCATTGCCACTAGACCTGCCTTACAAGTAATGTTGAAGGGAGCCCTTCTACCTGAAATAAAAAAGCAAAGGTTTACAAAGCTTTGTGCAAGGAGATAAATGGACAGACAAAATAAGAAGATTGCAGCTCTATAACAGAATAGGTTAGTAAACACTCAATTATAACATAAGGGATAAAGGGAAAGAAAACATCAAAACTATAAACACTTCAATTTGGTCACAAATTCACAATACAAAAAAGAACAATCTGTGACAACAAAAACATAGACGGGGAAGAGGGAAGGGATGGAACCTGTGTAGGCTAATAGACATAGGTGGCTATGAGAAAAAGGACTGTCTCATCTGTGAGATCTTTTACACAACCCTAATGGTAACAACAGAACAAAAAATCAGAGCAGAGTCACAAATCAAAAATATAGAGAAATTGAGAAGACTATCACAGAAAACCACCAAATGGAAATGGTAGACAGAAATACAAGGAAAAAGAAACAATGGAAATATAAAACAACCAGAAAACCAAGAGATAAAATGGCAGTACTATGTCTCCTTATATCAATAATCACTCTAAATGTAAATGGATTGAATTCACCAGTCAAAAGAAACAAACTGACTGGATGGATTAAAAAACAAGAACCAAAAATATGCTGCCTCATATCTCAGCACTAAAGACAAACATAGGCTCAGAGTGAAAGTATGGAAGATGATATGCCAAGCAAATGGCATGCAAAGAAAGCAGGTATTGTCAAACTTTTGTAAGACAAAGCAGACTTTAAGATAAATAGATGAGAGACAAAGAGTGGTAGTATAGAATGATAAGAGGAACATTCCACCAAGAGGACATAACACCTATTGACATATATACACCTAACACAGGAGCACCAAAATATATAAAGCAATTATTAACAGACCTAATGGGAAAATTGATAGTAACACAAAATAGTAGGGGACCTCAACACCCCACTTACATCAATAGATAGATCATTCAGACACAAAGTCAATAGGGAAAGAGTGGACTTCAATGAAACATTAAAACAGATGGAATTAATAGACATATACAGAGTATTCCACGCAAAAGAATGAACATTCTTCTCAAGTGTACATGAAACATTCTCAAAGACAGACCATATGTTGGGAAACAAAGCAAGCCTAAATAAATTTAAGAAGACTGAAATCACATCAAAACTATTTTCCAACTACAATGCTATGAAACTAGAAATAAACCTCAAAAAAACCTTGGAAATTCAGAAATATGTGGAGACTGAACACCATGCTACCAAATAACCATTGGATAAATGGAGAAATAAGAAATACCTGGAGACAATGAAAATGAAAACACAGCATACCAAAACCTATGGGATGTAACAGAGCATTACTAAGAGGGAAATTTATAGCAATACAGGCCCACCTCAACAAATAGGAAAAATAGCAAATAAACAATCTAACAGTACACCTAAAAGATATAGAAAAACAGGAACAAGCAAAGCTCAAGGTCAGTAGAAAGAAGAAAATAATAAAAATCAGAACAGAAATTAAATGAAAAAAGACACTACAAAAAACCGGAGAAAAGATCAATGAAACTAAGAGCTAGTTCTTTAAGAAGATAAACAAAATTGACAAACCCTTAGCCAGACTCAAAGAGAGAGGGAAAAAAAGAGAGGAGACTCAAATATGTAAAAGCATAAATGAAAGAGGAGATATTCAAACAGACACCACAGAAATACAAAGGATTATAAGATAACACTACGAAAAAATATATACCAAAAAAACTTGATAACCTAGAAGAACTTGATGAATTCTTAGACTCATACAACTTCCCAAAACTGAATCAAGAAGAAATAGAGAAACCGAATAGACAAATTACAAGTAAAGAGATTGAAACAATAATTAAAAACCTCCCCCCCAAAAAAGTCCAGGACCAGATAGCTTCTCTGGTGAATTCTACCAAAGATTCAAAGAAGATTTAATTCCTATCCTTCTCAAAATCTTCCAAAAAATTAATGAGGACAGGATACTTCCTAATTCATTTTATGAGGCCAACATTGCACTGATGCCAAAATCAGACAAGGACCACACAAAAAAAGGAAAATTGCAGGCCAATATCACAGATGAACATAGATGTGAAAATCCTCAACAAAAATATTAGCAAATTTGCTACAATAATACATTAAAAAGATCATACACCATGATCAAGTGGGATTTATTCCAAGGATATATTGATGGTTCAACAACTGCAAATAATCAATGTGATACACCACATTAACAAAATGAGGAATAAAAATTGCTTGATCATCTCATAGATGTAGAGAAAGCATTTGACAAGATCCAACATCCATTTATGATAAAAACTTTCAATAAAATGGGTAGAAAGGAAAGCACCTAAACATAAGAAAGACCATATATGACAAACCCACCATCATTATACTCAATGGTGAAAAACTGAAAGCAATTCCTCTAAGAACAGGAACAAGGCAAAGATGGCCACTCTTACCACTCTTATTCAACATAGCACTGGAAGATTTAGCCAGAGCAATCAGGCAAGTAAAAGAAACAAAAGTTATCCAAATTGGAAAGGAAGAAGAAAAGCTGTCAGTATTTGTGGATAGCATAATTTTGATATGTAGAAAACCCTAAAGAATCCACCAAAAATACTATTAAAATAGTTAACAAATATAGTAAAGTTGCAGGGTATGAAATCAACATACAAAAATCAGTTTCGTTTCATTACTAAAAATGAATGAACAGAAAGAAAAATCAAGAATACATACCTATTTACAATTGCAACAAAATGATAAAATACCTAAGTGTAAATTAACCAAGGAAGTAAAAGTCCTAGAGACGGAAATCTATAAGACATTGTTGAAAGTAATTGACTAAGGCATAGAGAAATGGAAAAATATTTCATGCTCATGGATTGGAAGAATAAACATTGTTAAAATATCCATGTTATCTGAAGCAATCTACTGATTCAATGCAATTCAGTCAGAATCCCAATGACATTCTTCATGGAAATGGAACAAAGAATCCTAACATTTAAATGAAACAACAAAGGAACCTGAATAGCAAAAGCAATCATGAGAAAAAAGAAAGTTGGAAGAATCACACTCTCTGAATTCAAAGTATACTACAAAGCTATAGTATTTCAGACAGCATGGTACTGGCAGAAAAACAGACACACGGATCAACTGAAAAGAAGTGAGAGCTCAAAAATAACCACACATCTACGGATAGCTAATCTTTGGCAAAGGAGCCAAGAACATACAATGGGGAAAGAAAGGTCTCTTCAATAAGTGGTGCTGGGAAAACTGGATAGCCACATGTAAAACAATGTAAGTAGATCATTATCTTAAACCATACACAAAAATTAATTTAAAATGGATTAAAGATTTTAATGTAAGACCTGAAACCGTAAAACTCTTAGGGAAAAAAAAGGCAGTACGCTCTTTGACATCACTCTTACCAGTATCTTTTTGAATATCATTTCTTCTCAGGCAAGAGAAACAAAAGAAAAAATAAACACATGGGACTACATCAGACTAAAAATATTCCACATAAAGAAAACCATCAAAAAAAGAAAAGACAATCTACCCACAGGGAGAAAATATTTGCAAATTATATATCTGATAAGGGGTTAATTTCCAAAATATATAAATAACTCATACAACTCAACAACAAAAACATAAACTACTTGATCAAAAAATGGGTAGCGACTATGAGCAGACATTTTTTTGAAAGATATACAGATGGCCAACAGGCACATGAAAAGATGTTCAACATCACTAATTATTAGGGAAATGAAAATCAAAACTACAGTGAAATATCACCTCACACCCATCAAAGTGGCTATAATCAACATGACAAGAAATAAATTTTGGAGAAAATGTAGAGAAAAGGGAACCTTCATGCATTAGTGGTGAGAATGCAAACTTGTGAAGCCACTATGGAGAACAGTATGGAGATTTCTCAAAAAATTAGAAATAGAAATACCATATGACCCAGCTATTCCACGTCTGGGTATTTATCCAAAGAACATGAAATCAACAATTCAAAGAGAATTATGCATCCCTATTATCATCACAGCATTATGCACAATAAGACGTGGAAGCAATCCAAGTGCCTATCAACAGATGAACAGATAAAGAAGAGGTGGTATACATATACAATAGAACACTACTCAGTCATAAAAAAGACAAAATTGTCCCATTGTTACAACATGGATGGACCTTGAGGGTATTGTGTTAAGCGAAACAATGACAGAGAAAGATGAAATACCATAAATTTCACTCATATGTGTAAGACAAAGAAAGACATAGATAAGGAGGACAGATTAGTGGTTACCAGAGGAGAATGGTTTGGGGGGGAGGGCGAAAGGGATAAAGGGGCACATATGTATGGTGATGGATATAAACTAGACTACTGGTGATGAACATATACACTACCATACAGAAACTGAAATAAAATAATGTACATCTGAAATTTGCACAGTTATAAGCCAATATGACCTCAATAAAAATTATAATAAAAAATTTGTTTTTACATACCTTACAGTATTTCTTATTTGCAATATCTCATTTTTAACTATATTTTAATTTTTTGTTTCATGTGGAGAAAAATACTACTCAATTTTTGTATATTGCTGTTTTATCTAACCTTTTTAAATTTTCCTGTCAGTTCTAATGATTTGTCTATAGTTTCTCGATTTTTTAATGTAGAACAATTATATTATGAAAAATATAAAAAAAATTAAATAAATAAATCTCTTAAACATAAGTCATGAAAAAAAGTAAATCATGTATCATTAAAAATAATTTTTGAGGTTTCAAAGTCATGATTTGTGACTCCTGGTTCTAGTTCCAACATGTGAAGTGCTTGGAAGTTGTCACTTACAGTCCTACAACAAGAAAAATCTGGACAAATTGGAAATCAAATCTTTTCCTGAACCCATAAGAGAACTGAAGTCATAGGGCAAACTGCCACTCCAAAATCTGAAGAGAAAGCATCAACCAGAGCTATAGCTAAGATCTTCTTAACTAGAGCAGAAGCCATTGGAGCCATAAATAGGAACATTATGATGTTAGTGGAGGCTGAGTGTGGACTAACATTACAGTGAGAAATTGCTGACAGCTGCAGTCTTTAGGGGAGCCCCTAAACTTTCATGAACTTTACCTCCAAGAACCCCACCAGTTTTTCATGGTAAAGAGCCAAGAAAATTCTCCTCTTGGCTCTGATAGGGTTAGGGGAAAAGTAACAATTGTAAAATATACCCAGAGTCTTCTCCATTACAAAGGCCCGCTTTCTCTAGGAGAAAAAACTTTGCCAGAGTCTTATCCCAACTGAAAAAAGGGCACTTCTCCCACTCCAGAGAAATTTAAAATCATATCTTCAAAATTGTATTATGGCTTTCTACTACCCATACTGACTGTGGGTGAATTAGATGGATGGAATGGTACTGAGTCTTTGGGGTTTAATAAATTCCCTTTTGATTTAATATGCATCTCCCTTAGGCACTTTTGACAGTATAGTTACCACACTATCAGTGTGCGCAAAATGACATTTCAGTCAACAATGGACTGCACAACCATGGTGGTCCCATAAGATTAATACCATATAGCCTTGGTGTGCAGTAGGTAATCCCATCTAGGTTTGTCTAAGTACACTCCATGATGATTACACAACAATGAAATCTCCTGATGATGCATTTTTCAGAATTTATCTTGCCGTTAAGCAACACGTGACTGTATGAGACTAAAGTCCCTTGAAAACATTTTGCTGGTGATAATTTTGAATAAGAATATGATAATATCCATTTTGAAAATACCCTCCCATTCTACCAAGGAGGAGGAGATATGCTTTGTCTTAATTTTGCCCACAGTGAGGAATATAAAGTCACACTGTAAACATTTGAGTTAACACTTGGTGTAATCCAACTAATACTTCCTCATCTCCACCACAGGGACATGGTAGCATTGCACCATCTGGCCATCTTGTGGTTGGGGAGGGGCAAGTCCTGGATGATACGTATGCATGGTCTGGACATTGAGATTATCAGAAAATGAAAATAAATATGAAATGTTTTGGATTTAGTCTCTTCTGTCCAAACTTTTCTCTCATTAGAACTAAAAGATTCAAAATGCACTATGATCTGGCCTGGGAAACCAAAAGCTCTGTGAATTTGGTGCAGAGTCCGAAACACATAAACAGGAATAATCTTTATTTTATTCATAATCTACATGTTAATTATGAATTCTGCAGTTGGAGCAAGCCTTTGTTACCTGTATATCTGATTTTATTTATTTTCAGATGGTGATTCACTGAACAACCTAATCTGAGTTAGATGTCATGTGGTTTACCATGGCACCTCAGAGAAACTTTGTGACGTTCTAAAATTCATTTGTTTTCTTATGTGTTTCCCATTGGACTCAAGTTCTGGAACACAAATATTGCCTTGATGTTCTGTATCTCCTGTGCTTCAAATATAGTCACTTAACTAAAATTGCTGAAGGAATTTATTGCATTGACTAATTAATTAAAGGAAAAGTGCTGAAATGATGAACAAATATCAGCATTGGGATCATGATAAAAGCTACCCTATCTTTTCTAGATTTGAGTCAAATTCTTTCCATGTTAGTTATTTACTTCTTATAATTTAGCTGTTTACTTCCACAATTTAAGATGCTTTTCAATACTAGTTAATTCAGAAAATATACCTTCAAGGAATCAATCAGACACCTCATGCCATTACCAAAGAATATTTTAAAGATTCACGTCAACAGGGGAGTGACAGCACTAATAATGATCCTCAGTGGACAAGTTCAGTATTCCAGAGCCGCTATTTCGAGGAGAAACCCAATAGAATACTTGAAAATGCGGCACAATGTGATGAAAGATTTGCTCAGATGTCATAGTTCCCTATGAGGAATGCAAACATCAATGCTGAATCCTTTTATTCTTTTTTATTTTCCCCTTTTCAAAATAGTACTGATAATTCTTGGAGCTTAATAATGGCACAATGAAGTGTTTACAAAATAAAGTTGTCCCAATTATTATTTGATAATGCAAAAGATTCGTTATTGAAGTTTTAAAAATTATCCATTGTTTTTCTTTATTTTCCAGAGCTTTTTCATGCCATCCTACCTCCCACTTCTTTCTCTATTTATCTCTTCTCTTACTCCTTTTCCAATTGCTTGAAGAGGAATGTATGAGGAAAGATTATGGGCATACTTTCTGAGCTTTGGGGTGATCTGTATTGGGCCAATCATAGCACATAAAAGACAAATGTTGAAGAAGAGGGGAAAAAAAGATTAGTTTTAGAAATGAAAATTATAATGTAATAGCTTTATTTCTGATGGAAATATCTAAAAACCAAAGTTATTAGGAACCTGAATAAAGTAGGAAATGCATGGATAGGAAGAGATGGCATCTGTTTAGGAAAGAAATTTAATGTGAGTGTGGATCAGAAATTGGGTCTCTCAAAAAGTAAGTAAACATATCTGGAAATGAAAAAGGTCTGTAGCAGGGAGAACATTCTAGATAAATCAGAACAAGATTTATTTAGGTGTATTACTACAGGGCTAACACAGCCCTGTCTTGAGGAATCCATAGCTTAATGAGCTTTAATTTTTATAAAACTCCTACATTTGAGATATAAAATATACATAATTATACAAAAACTTGTGCTTTCTTATTTCAATGATTATTGATGTTCATTGATACTGTCCTGATCCCCCAAAACATAGAGAGTTCCTGAAATTCAGTGATAGCAATGTAGGGTAGAATTTAACACCTTCACTTTGATGCCGGATGGTCTGGGATTAAACCTTGACCATATTCCTCACTGTCTGTGCGAATTTAAGTAAGTAGCCTAATCTTCCTCAGTTTTATCTTATATGATAATATTAACTATGTCACAGTGTTCTTATAATGATTAGCTTATAAAGTGTTTAGCATATAACAAACTCAATAATGTTTACTGTTTCTGTCTCTGAATTTATTCTGGCATAAGTTAATTTGCATAATTTTAATGTTTTTATGTATTTAATTATAGTAAAATTCTTTGAAAACTAGTAAATATGAGAATACTAAATTTATCAAAATATTTAATCAGAATGATTACATTGTCAATAATGCTGTTGATCACATCAGTAAATTATGATCAGTAATTTAAAGAAATCTACATTATGCATCTTCAAAAACTATGTTAGTGGCTAGGTAGTCACTGAAATAATTTGTAAAGAGAGTGATTCAGAGAATCAGACTATCTGGCTGGTGGCTACAGATATGTATTTTAAAACTTTAATTAAGAATTTCTTATAAATCAGTATCACTCAAAGCACTTTTCCTGTTATTAACTCATTTAATCCTCATAATAGTATTTTGAAAATAGGTCTTTTACAGAAAGGAAAGTGAGGTACAAGTAGTAAAATTATTTCTAAACTTATTTGAGCCAATATTTGTCTTTGTTTGTGTGCAATTATAGCACTTCACCCATTACATGTAGATGGCCACAAGTATGGGCTATGCACAGCTGCAACCACGAGTAAATGACCTCTGATATTTGTTGCTGTCTTTGAACAACATTTTCATGATTATAAATTCCCAAATTTGTGTGCATAAGACACAAATAAAAAAAGGCATATTATCAAGTTAGGTATATGAATAATTCAATTCTCTATATCTGAGATCCAGTCAGAATATTTTTCTTAAAAGATAAAAACAATGTTATACATCAATTATATATAAATAAAACTGAAAAAAGTAAAATAAACCTATTATAGAGAAATGAGTCAATCAAAATTTAAGCATATTCATATAAATAAAAAATTTAATTGTGAATTTTTTTCATTCCTTAGAAAAATCTGTGAAAAAGATATTCCTGAGTGTGTGGTTTTGTATAACATTTAACAATAGGAATATATATACATGCAATGTATCACACATTGATGACTAATTTATATCACTATTTTTTTTTAAATGAGTACATGCACATTGCAGCATTTTTTCTCTAAGAATATGCTACTTTGTGCTTAAGATTCAACAGAGCTTTCTTTACTTCCTTGTTCCTCAGAGTGTACACCACAGGGTTTAGAAGGGGTGTCAGCACAGTGTAGAAAACTGCCACAACCCCATCCACAGCATCCTTGGATCCTGGCCTCAGGTAAATGAAAACACAGGGAAGGAAGAAACAAAGAACCACAATGCAATGGGAGGCGCAGGTCTGAAAGGCTCTGTGTCTCCCCTCTGAGGTGTGGATCTTCAGGATGGAACAGACTATGGACACATAGGACAGCACTATCAGGAGAAAGCAGGCTGAGGCCACTACCCCGATGTTGACAAAGATTACCATTTCGATGGCAGAGGTGTCTGCACAGGCCAGTTTGAGGATGGGCGGTGCATCACAAAGGTAATGCTGGATTTGGTTGGGCCCACAGTAGGGCAAATGGAACGTCAGCATGGTCTGGACAGCAGAGTGCAGAGAGCCACTGAGCCATGTGCTTGCAGCCAGGAGAGCACATGTTCTCCCACTCATCATGCTGCTGTACCTCAGTGGGTAACTGATGGCCAGGTAGCGGTCATAAGACATGACCGTGTAGAGGAAACACTCGGTGCTCCCCAGGAAGTGGAAGGAGTAGAGCTGGGCCACACAGCTGTGGAAGGAGATAGCCTTGCCGCCTGGGGAGGCCAAAGTCATCAGCATTTTGGGCACAGTGACTGTGGAGAACCACATGTCAATGAAGGACAGGTTGGTTAGAAAGTAGTACATGGGGGTGTGGAGGTGGGAATCTACCATGATCACCAGCAGGATGAGGAGGTTCCCCACCACAGTGAGTACATAAATCACCAAGAAAATTCCAAAGAGTGGGGAGTCCAGTAGTGGTGCATGCGGAAGCCCCATGAGGATGAATGTTGTCAAGAGGCTCACGTTTCTCATTTCTCCACACCTTTGGTCCCTCTCCCTGTGGGAATATGAAGAATACCCAGCATTTTATTAAGATCTGTGAACTCTTTCTCTATGTAACAAATGCATCATCTATGGTAGATAATTCTCTAATTATACTCATCTTTACTTATCACAAAGCTTCTTTGGTAAAGGTGATGCAATGATTTCTTCATCTCTCTGACTTGCTCTTTCTCACATACACACACACAAATAGAGGCACATGTAGATAAATGCAAAAGGAAGAAAGAGAAATTCATTGCATTCATTTCTATTGGTGTATCATAAACTACTACTAATTCACCAGCATGAAACAATTCAAATTTACTATCTCACAGTTTGTTGAGTCAGATCAGGTTGATCCTCTGCTCACACTCTCACCAAGCTGAAATCAAGGTGTCACTGGTCTGTAACATCATCTGAGACTATCACCTCATCTGAAGCTTGGGATCCTCTTTCAAGTTTATTGAGGCTGTTGGCAAAATTAATTTCCTTGCAGCTTTAGGACTGACGTCCCTGTTTTCTTGCTAGCTGTTGGCAGGGAGTGTCACTTTCCCCTTCTAGAAGCCACCCTTAAGTTCTAACCACCTGACCATCTGATAACATGGCAGGGTCCTTTCTCAAAGCCAGTGGAAATATCTCTCTCCAGTTTGCTATGACAACATGTAATGCAGCATAATGTAATGAAGAGAGTGGTATCCTACCATATTCACAGCTCCCATCCACACACAAGGGGAGGCTATTTAGTAAATAATGTACACCTGAGGCAAGAATCTTGGGAGCTATTCAGAATTATTTTCTCTCCAAAGATCATTGGGAAACTTAAAGAACCAATAATTTAATTTTTGAGCACAGTTAGCATTTCAAAACTCTACAGTACACCTAAACAATTCTCTGATATCCTCATATATAACTTGGCAGTAATAATATTACCTACCTCACTAAGAATTTATAAGTATTAAGAAAGATTGACTACATATAAAGTACTTAGAGCAGTGCCTGGTACCTAATAACTGCTCAATAAATGATAGTGAATCATACAACACTGTGCCTTGTATTATAGAATTGACTTTTATATATATAATATGTTAAATTATATATTATACATTACATATATGTGCATTACATATATAATATGCTACATATATGTAATATAATATATACATGTGTATATATTACTTATACACACAATGTATAATATATACATACATATATATAATATGTATATATATATGTACACATATACATAATAAATAATATCTCTTTGTGCTATAGAGACTTCTCAGTTTCAAAGCTAGATCTTTGAGGAAGATTTCTCCTCTGGGACTGGTAGTAATGTCCCACTACCACTACCACCTGCTTATAAAGGGACTTCTCTCACTTGCTTCAGAAACAGGTTAAGAATCTCAGCTCCATAACAGGATCCCTGCAATCTCTCATATGATCCAGACAATACCAAGCCTCATACACTGTTGGCTTCACAGTTCTCTTACACTGGACTATCATTTATGAGGCTCTAAGAACATAAAGTCCATATGTGTTCTCCCTACCACAATCCATGGGGTAGCGGTCAGTTTTCTAAAATACATCCTTCTATCCTAGATATTTAGATATCCTAGATATCTAAATATTTTCTAACATTTGCTTTGTTAGAAATATCTCTACCCCATCTTCTTCTCCTCATACTCATAAATCCAGGCAACGCCCTCATTAGAGAAGACAATTACATCAAGTGTATAGTTCTTATTTAACACCTACTATCTGAGACAGGAAAAATGGGACCAGTGCAAGAGGAAAGGACCCATGTCAGCTTGATGTCAAGAAAAGTTGGCATTCTGCACAATGAAAAGTGAGGCATAAATGATGTTATGGATTTAACCTAAAATACTGTTGATTTTGGGATTGTTCTTGATTGTTCTATGAGAGAAGACTATGAAACTGGCTCACCAATATGAGGGAAATGAGGAGATCTCCTCTTAGCAAAGCCCAAACAAAATTTATCCTATCTCCAGGCAATGTGGCTTAAGCTATATTAAAGCTATATTTTTCAAATATGAGAATAAATACCAAAGACAGGATTATCTTAATTACCTACACGGATATCAAAACTCAGAAAACTGGAACAAATATATCCCTGAAATTTCTCTTGTACCAGAGGGACCCCATCACCAGAATAACCTCGCATTCAGATTAGGTAAAATATGAAAATTTTCATCAGGTGAGTTACAAGGTAGCCTGAGACTTAAGGCAGTAGTATAATCTCAGAGGAGTCAATGTTTGACTTGTTTGCTCATGCTGTAGCAACTTAGTCCCTATTTCTAGGCCCTCAGTTACTAACTATACGTATATAGGGAAGGAGAGAGAGACTAGATAACCAAATTTAGAAGGAAGTCTAACAATCACTAAATATCTTAGCTCTGAATGGAAGGTTCAGAAGGAAAGCAGAGGGAAATAAGAGAAATCTACCTTTCTGAGAACTCACCTTACAGTATGTGACTCATTTCAGTATAAAACTCATCTGTGGTGTTTTTCTTTCCCTCTCTACATACTATAATGAGGCACTAGTTTGCAAATTATTACTCAAGGAACTGATACACCTGCAATTTCTTGGTGAGAAAGAGTGGTTCATGTCTCCTCAAGTACCCAACTAGTTGAAGTACAGGGAATGGAAACTAACATGGCAGGATGGGTAGCAGCCTGACTTGATTTAGTGTCTCAGGGGAGAGGATTACTCTTGGGTCTTCAGGTCCTTGATGAGGAGAAAAACAACAGGAAAGGCTAATGAAAGGTTTTTAATAATCATGCTTGTATTTCCCTACGTGTTTGTTATTTGAACCATCCAAAGAAGAATTCATGTCTTTCTGGAATTAATATTTATACCTAAGAGGAAAGGAGGAGTCAATTACCCTCTCCCTCTCCAGGGATGCAGATAGATTCACAACTGCTTATTCTCAACTTAAAATTGTCCAGAATCCATAAATGGTCATCACCTGTTTGCAGTCTCCACCTCAATAACATTCTCTTTTTCACCATCTTTTTAAGGTGGTCTAAAACATCTAAATTTCCAATTTTTTTTACAACTGAATTGTAGATGTAATTTTATTGGTCTTTACATCACGGGTTTAGGTAAATATATTTTAGAGAAAAAAGTAAGCAAAAAGGGCTAACCATAACAAATGATACATTGAACTAAATTTACTGCATTTTAAAATATAAATTTTGCAGCTAATTTTCTTTGTTAATATGTAATAAAGCTAGGGTTTAATAATCAGATTATAAGTAAAGAAAACAAAACAGTTGGGAACTGAAACCAATTTCCTAAACACCACTTCAGTTAGTGAAGTAATTACAACTATAATCTCCAATTATGTAGAATATAACAACATCTTTACATCATACATAAAGTCAAATTAATTTCAGATGAACTAAAGATTAAATAAAGGGGTAAAAACTCAAAGCACTAAAACATTATATAAGTAAACCTGATTACCTTACGTATACGGAAAACATTTATAACAAGTTTTGATATCTAGTATTGTGAATCTTCTAGTTTTTATTTCTTCAAGATTATCTTAGCCATTTGGGGGGCCAATTCCATTTCAACATTCACTTTAGGGTCCACATGTCCACATCTACAGAAAGAACACTGGCATTTTATTTAGAATTGCATTGAATCTATAAACAACTCGAGGAGGATTAGAATCTTTAAAATATCGTCATTCAACCCACGAGCACATTATAACCTTCTATTTCTTCAGCAACTTTTATATATCTCTCAAAAATGCTTTGTAATTCCTTCTGTTGTGGTCTTACACATCTTTAGTTACATTTATATCCAGATCAGGGTTTCTCTACCTCAGTGCTACTGACATTCTGGGCAAGCCAGTCTTGCAGGGACTTCCTGGGCTTTGTGAGATCTTTAGCAGCGTCCCTGACCTCTGGCCACTAGATGCCAGTACCTATGACCACCAACAGTTTCTCCAGACCTGGCCAAATGACAGTTGAGAGACACTGATCTGATATTTAATAGATATTTGATTTTTTTAACCTAAACATACATAAGCAAACGGGCACAAATTATAAGTGCATAAGCCGTTTTTACATGTAGTTGTAGATCATACATTCTCATTGCTGAATAGCAATTCACTTTGTGAATATACTACAATTTATTTTTCATTCAACTTTTGAAAGACTTTTGAATAATTTCCAAATTAGCCTGTTAAAAATAGTGCTGCAGAGCCGCGCCTGATGGCCTAGTGGTTAAAGTTCGGCACTCTCACAGCTTTGGCGGCTCGAGTTCAGTTCCCAGTCATGGAACTACACCAACAGTCAGTCAGTTGCCATGCTGTAGTGGCAGCTCACATAGAAGAAGTGGAAGTACTACAATTAGAATATACAACTATGTACTGGGGCTTTGGGGAGAAAAAAAATAGTGCTGCAATAAACTAGAATACACATTTTGTGCGTGTGTATATATATACGTGTGTAAATTTTCTTTGGAAAATCTATATATCATATATTATATGCCTTTCTTTTGGATATACATTAGCCTTTGCATATACACACACATACAGTTTTATCAGATACATACTCAGTAGTGAAATTGCTACATCATAGGGAATGCATATGATCAGTTTGAGTAGATGCTGCTGCACAGTTTTACAGTACCAATTTATCCTCTCAGTAGTAGTGCTTGAAATTTCCAGTTGTTCCACATATGATCATCATTTGGCATCATCTATCTCCTTTACTTTGGCCCTTTTAATAGAGGTAAAGTGGTATCTTATTGTGGTGTAATTTGTATTTTCCCAATGAAAAATGAAGTTGACCATCTTTTAATTATTTTGCTTTTAGGGTGCTATTGTGAGCTCCTTTTAAAAAATTTCATTCCTATTTTTCTATCTTAAATTCATCATTTTTGTTATTACAAAGCAATACTAAGAAGTAAAAGGCAAGCAGCAGAGTGGGAGATAATATTTGCAGTACATAAATTTGACAAAAACCTTAGATCCAAAGTAAATTATGCCTACAAATCCTTAAAAAATAGGGAACCCCTCTCAAATCGAAAAATTGGACATAGAAAATGGATCAGCAATACACAGCAGAATAAATTAAAATGGTCTTGAAAAGATGCTTTAACTCATTATTAGTCAGTCAAGTGAAAAATAATATACCAAGTTACTAATTCATACTCACCAAATAGACAAATAGTGAAAGGATCTATCACTGTTTTGGATGAAGGGAAAAGCTTCATCTCACATATTGTTGGGAAAAATGTGCATAGTCACAGTGTCTTCTTTGGGAAAGCAATTCGACAACAGTTATTGAATTTAAATTCATAGATACTTAGAATTCAATAATTCCACCCCAGAACTTTCGCTCACAAAAATAAAATCACCACCAGATAAGTATTTATTCAAACACGTGTTTTGATACATAATTTATAGTTGCAAGTGAATATTCATAAAGAGGAAAGATTGAATAAATCATGGTACTGTTACATCATGAAATATTAAGCAACTATTAAAGGATTGAATTATAAACACACCAGTTAACTCTGACGGGTTTTCATGAGATATTTTCAACTTGGGGAGTGGAAATATGATTCACAGAAGTGTGCTTAGCATTGTGCCATTTCTGTAAAGCAAACAAAGAAAATTTGTATATTATAGGAGCATAGAGAAAAGAGTGGAATGGAAGAAAGTCAGGTTATTAATCTGAGGTTGCAGAAACAGACAAAAAATTTTAAAAAGACTAACATAATAATATGGCATATACGATATAATCTAATTACTTTATAATTGTATGCATTATTGTATGCATAAAGAAACCAGATAATAAATAATTGAATATGGATATACTGACATGCAAGGAGGTCCATAATATATATTTTAAGTTGAAAAAGAAAGCTAAACAAAAATGTATGATTCAGTTAAAACATACCGTGGCCCCACACACATCACCACACCACGTAACAAGCAACTCAGAAATCCAAAGAACCAAACTTGTAAAAGGAACAGGAAACATGAAGACCAGGCAGACTTACTGCAAAATCATGCCTAATAAATATCCGGTGAGGGTCCCACTGTTGTTTCCACGCACTGCCCAACTCCTCAGAGAACCCATGATTACCACAGGCATAAATTCCTAAAAGCACTGCTGGTATGCTGTCATCCCTGGCTGTCAAAACTCTGTATTGGTAATGTGGTCATTGTCATCACCTCAATTAATTCTCTCCTGTATGTGCCTTTTACCACTGTTTGCTTCTGATCTAATGTCCAGGTTGATATATCTTATTGGCCAAGTTGAGGTCCCATGCCTGTGTAACATAGTTGCTAAAGTAAATGGAAAATCATCTGGTATTTCTATAGCAGGAGGGAGTCCCACACACAGGAAGACAGTTTAAAAGATACACAGCCAAAATATATGAGTAAATAAGTACACTAATAAAGACTCATGACAGTCCACCACACTGACTGCACATCATTTGTATAAATCTTTCCTCTCATATTTACACACACAGTGTCAGCACCTAACACAATGCAACTTTATTCCTCATGTCACTCCCTTCACAGAGGGAGCCATTCCAACATATCACCATTCATTTCATCCAGATCCAAATCTGGAATCTCTGAGTGATGTCAATTCCATCTCTGGTTCTGAGGTAATTTTAACTTAACATTGTATGACCTAAGGACAAAATAATAAAGTTACCATGAACATATCTTATATATAATAATAAAGTGAGTGGATGGGAGAAAACTAAAACATGTGGATACATGCATGTCAAAGAAATGCAGAAAACACATGTAGGAGGTACAAAACTTATTTTGCAAATGGTTATGAGGTAATAAATCATATTAATAACTTCTGCCCTTTTCAACACTTTTTCTTATCAGGAAACTCAGCGTGTTGATGTTGCCAAATAGGGTGAATCAAACCATTATTTCTTTAAGACAGAATCACATTTTGATATTGCCAATTTAGGTGGCAGTCATTTACTATTACTTTTTACCTCTGGATATTGTAATATGCAGAGGCATCCCATGGAATTACCTAGATTCACTGTCTGGATAACTCACCCCAAGGCAACTAGATTAGAAGAAATGTCACTGAGGTCACAGTTTATTTGTTTTCATAGGTTTTTCTCCCATGGTATGGAAACATGAATTTGCAAGGCATTTGGGATATCTTCTATTTCCCACTCACCAGGTCCTATCAGCATGATGTTACCAGTATGGTAAACCAACATAATATCCTGTGAGCTCGTGAGTGTACAATCACTAGACTAAATTTTTACACAAAAAGCATAAGGGCAAAAAATACCCTAAAATAGTAGCTGGCACATAGGTGATAAAAAGTTAATTTTGAGTGTGAATGTAAGAGATAGAAAAGGATTTTTCCTTAAAAGACAAAGAAAACAGTAAATAGAAATTCTTAATTCTAATACGGTTAAATTATCAAAAGACATTACAAAGACAGAGAAAAGTTATACACTGAGAGAAGAATTTATCAAACATTACCTAAAGAGAAAATAAAAATATTAGTATTTGTAATGTAGACAAAACTATATACATCAAGAAGTAAAATAAAAACAAAAAATAATAGGCAAAAGTTACATATAGACTTTTCAGAAAAAAGAAATCAAGAAATGTTGAAAATGGAAGAAAGCAAACTCAACTTCATAAGCAGTCATGGAAATTCATATTAAAACTACAATAAGATATACTTTCATACTTTTAAGAAAAAAAAACTCCATAAAATCTAAATGTACTAAGTACCAGCAAAGATGTGGACCAAGGCACTCTCTTTGCTCTTAGTTATTGTGAAAATAGGTACAAACACTAGATAATCAATATAATTACAGATATGTGTACTTTGTGGTCCAGCAGTTCTTTTCCAGGAAACTACATAAATTTTACATATACATGGTTGGCACCATGTATAATAAATATGCTTAGCAGCTCTGCTTAAACATAGCAAAATACTGTTAATAACTCAAACGTTGTTTGGAAAGTGTTGTTTGTTGTTTCCACATTGTTGTTCAATGTGAAAGAAGTGAGAGAAAAGAGAGAAAAAGGGAAGGGAGCAAAAAATGTGTTCTATTCATAAAATAGATTCTAAGGAAGTAAAAAAAAGAAAGTGAGTAAACGATAGTCATCAAAATCAATGTTTCGAAAGTAATTTTTAGGTAAGAATATTACTGCATGATTCCATTTACATTAATTAGTTCAAAATAGGAATGAAGACTTAGTTGCTAAACTTATAAAGACAATCAAGGGAAGGCTTAACAGAAATTGCAGGATACTTATCTCTCATAGGGAGAGAAGATGGTGTCAAGGGAGAAAAGCACAGAGGACGCTGCAGTGGTTCTTGTAACATTTTACTCTCAAATTAGATTGTGGTTACACACAGTTTGTTTTATTATTATTATTATATATGTGTATATATATATACGTGTGTATGCCTGTGTATGTACATATGTGTATATATGTATGTATTTTTATGTAGAAGTTATTTTATGCATGAAAGTTTGTATTTGAAAACCTTTACAAATTAAAAGCATTTATCAGTTGGGGATCACTGTGTTAATGGTTCTACTGATATATTTTAATAAGACCACATCTAGATCAGGAGCTATGATATTAGTCACTACTGCATTAAACATACAATTCCCTGTCATTCTGCACCTGTCATATTGCAGAGTTAAGTGGGTGTGTGATAGAAATTTCCATCCTGAATCTTTCAAATCTTTGAATGTGGTATTAATCTCCATGAGTGTCCCAAAGTTTTTATGACTCTTTTATCGAAACTGAGGGGACCTGGGGCTTCCACATGGCCCTCTCTATCAAAATAGTTCCTAGCTCATTAGGGTCAGAAGGTCAATGGGGAGATTCCCACACTTGCTGAGAACATAAATCCAACTCCACACTCATGAACTAAGAAATAATTTTAGGGTAATGTAACATTATACTAAGGTGGGCTTGTTCAGGACTCCATTTTTCACTAAAAACAGCCAGAGTTCAATATGTTATAAGTGGCCTGGATATTTTCCTTTACTAGCTACACTACAGAAGGAACATAGGCCCATGTGGGGAAAATTAGGAAGAATATACACAGTACATGCTTATGTCATTACTGTAGGGAATATCTGGCCCTTCCTTTTTGAAAATGGCATTGAATCAGTGAACTGACTCAACGAGGGAAGTAAGGGCAATGACACTCATGGTGGCTCAATTTTGGCCTCTATTTATGAGATCTGGTAGGATTTTGTTACATTAATCAAGAAGGAAGGACTTTCTGGCTTGGCAAAATTCTTTGCTGGTTGCTTTATTTACTACCACATTGCTCTTACTACCAACTCTTATAACATTCCCCACCTCTTGTCTGATAGCTAAAGCTCACTACTTATAATCCTTAAAATGTTGTAAAAATTAAAATCTCATTTCAATTGCATCAATCCCAACCAATATCCTTGGATCCTGATGTTTCCCTTCTTTTTTTTTTTTTTTTTTTAAAGATTTTATTTTTTCCTTTTCCTCCCCAAAGCCCCCCAGTACATAGTTGTGTATTCTTCGTTGTGGGTTCTTCCAGCTGTGGCATGTGGGACGCTGCCTCAGCGTGGTCTGATGAGCAGTGCCATGTCCGCGCCCAGGACTCGAACTGACGAAACACTGGGCCGCCTGCAGCGGAGCGCGCGAACTCAACCACTCGGCCACCGGGCCAGCCCCAGTGATGTTTCCCTTCTTGAGTGTAATTCTTAGAGTTTTGATAAAAAGACTAAATTCTTGGTCCTTTCAGGCCACAGGGTTTGTGCATGAGTGGGTAGGTTGCACATGGTAACTCTACTTCCACATTCTGATTTCTCAAGTCATTAGATTCTTTATCTAATGATATCTTTATCTATATATCTTTATTTAGCATAAGCCACTGCTAAGTCCAAGCATCAGTTAACAAATCAGTAAGTAAACTGTGTAAGACTTATATTATCTGAACAAGTTAGCACAATGAGGGCAGAACTTGTGGAAAGTATGTTCATATTGCTGATTTATCCAATATTTTCTGCTTGGTCAATCTTTCAGAAATTATGTTCATCTGACCAAAGCTAAAGTGGGGAGCAGGTGAACTGAAGAAGGAGAGAGGACAATTGGGGTGTGTGACTGAGGCAAATGATTTTCTTGTTTGAAGGAGAGCCCCTTTTGAATCTGCAAGCAAGGCAAGCAGAGCCTCATCAGACAGGGCAGGAGGGGCTGATTTTTCTGGGCAAGGAGTTTCAGTGTGTGGTTGGGGATTCAGGCACCACATTATCCAAATCCTGCCACGAGTCCCCATTCCATGTCTTAGAACCCTATTCTTTTCTATTCATTCCCTAATTTTACATGAGAATGCTGGAAAAATAAGAAGTTCACCTGATATTGTAATTAATAATCCATATTCAAAATACACGTATTTTAGATTTGACGCCAAAAGCAAAAATAAACAAGTGAGACTGCATCAAATGAAAAAGCTTCTGCACAGCATTGGAACAACATCAACAAAATGAAAAGACTACCTACAAAATGGGAGAAAACATTTGCAAATCATAGGCTTAATATACAAAATATATAAAGAAGTTATACAACTCAAAAGCAAAAAAGAAAGAAAAAATCCAACTAAAAAATGGGCAAAGGATGTGAATAGACATTTTGCTAAAGAACACATACAAATGGCCAACAGGTACGTGAAAAGGTGCTCAACATCACTAATCATCAGGGAAATGCAAGTCAAAACCAGAATGAGATATCACCTCACACCTGTTGGATTATTATCAAAAAGACAAGAAATAACAAATGTTAGGGAGGATGTGGAGAAAAGGGAACCCTTGTGCACCGTTAATGGGAGTGTAAATTGGTACAGCCACTATGGAAAACAGTATGGAGTTTCCTCAAAAAATTAAAAATAGAAATACTACACCATCCAGCAATTCCACTTCTGTGTATTTATCTGAAGAAAACAACTCGAAAAGATATTTGCACCTGAAGCATTATTTAAAACAGCTAAGATATGGAAACAACCTAAGTGTCTATCAATGGAAGAATGGATTAAGAAAATGTGATAAAAAATGGATCAAGAAAATTACACACACATACACAATAGAACATTATTCAGCTGTGAAAAATAAGAAAATCTTGCCATTTGCAATAACATGGATGGACCCAGAAGGCATTATGCTAAGTAAAATAAGTTAGACTGAGAAAGATAAATACCTTATGATCTCACTTACATGTGAAATCTAAAACAACAACAACTCCAAAAACAAAAACTAAGCTCATAGATACAGAGAACATATTGGTAGTTGCTAGTGGCAGGGGGTGGAGAGTGGGCAAAATGTGTGAAGGAGTTCAAAAGGTACAGACTTACAGTAATAAAAGAAATAAGGCACAAGGAGGTAATGTACAGCGTGATGACTATAGTTAATAATACTTTATTTTATTTTTTAAATTATTTATTTATTTATTTTTAATTTTTATTTTTATATAATACTTTATTAAATATTTCAAAGTTGCTAAAGAATAGATCTTAAAAGTTTTCATCACAAGAAAAGAAAAATTTTTGTAACTATGCATGGAGATGGATGTTAACTAGACAATGTGGTGATAATTTAACAATATATACAAATATTGATCATTATGTCATATAGCTAATATAATATTTTATGCCAATTATACATCAATAAAAAAACAAACAAAATTATATTGCCAAGAAGTTCACCAATATAAGATATTATGACATCTAATTTTTGATCTTGTTAAATTAATAAACTGGAAACTTATGTTAAAAAAACTAATGTGATTTTTAAAATTACTCAGAAAAATTAGTGAAACAAATAGTCCCGAGTAAGTGGTTTTGGACAGCATTTAATACTAAGAACTGTACATGGAATAAATCATATGTTGATGGCTAAATTATATTACTAATTTTTAAAAAAATGAACATATCTCCATCAAGCATTTATTTGCTGTGAAACATGCTATCTTGTCTTTAAGTTTCAACAGAGCTTTCATCATGTCCTTGTTTCTCAGGGAGTACACCACAGGGTTTAGAAGGGCTGTCAGCACAGTAGAGAAAACTGCCACAACTCCATCCACAGCATCCTTGAAGCCTGGCCTCAGGTAAATGAAAAACACCTGGGCCAAAGAAACAAAGGACCACAATGCAGTGGGAGGCACAGGTCTGAAAGGCTCTGCATCTCCCCTTTGAGGAGGATGGAACAGACAATGGACACAGTGCAGCATTATCAGGAGAAAGCATCCTGAGGCCACTGCTCCGATGTGGACAAAGATCGCCATCTCTCTCGATGGCAGAGGTGTCTGCACAGGACAGTTTAAGGATGGGTAGAGCATCACAGAAATAATGCTGGATCTGGTAGGGACCACAGTAGGGCAAATGGAACATCATTATGGTCTAGACAGCAGAGTGCAGAGAGCTGCCGAGCCATGTACTTGTGCCCAAGAGGGTACACATTCTCCCACTCATCGTGCTGCTGTACCTGAGTGGGTAACTGATGGCCAGGTAGCGGTCATAGGACATGAACACATAGAGGAAACACTTGGTGCTCCCTAGGAAGTGGAAGGAGTAGAGCTGGGCCACACGGCTGTTAAAGGAGATAGCCCTGCCTCCTGGGAAGACCAAGGTCATCAGCATTTTGGGCACAGCGATCATGCAGAAACACACATCAACGAAGGACAGTTTGGTTAGGAAGTAGTACATGGCAGTGTGGAGGTGGGAATCCACTGTAATCACCAGCAGGATGAGGAAGTTCCCCACCACAGTGAGTACATACATCACCAAAAAGAACCCAAAGAGGTGGATATGTTGTCACGAGGCTCACGTTTGTCATTTCTCCACAGCTTTGGTCCCTCTCCCTGTGGGAATATAGAACACCCAGCATTAAGTGGGAACTGAGAACCCATTCTCTATGTAGCAACAGCATCATGCATGGTAGATAATTCCAGAGTCATATTCAAATTTTCCTATTACAAAGCTTGTTTGGCAAATGTGATGGAATGATTTCATCATCATATCTCTCACACACATACACACACAAATAGAGGCACACACAGATATATGCAAAAGAAATTAGGAGAAACACATTGTATTAATTTTACTGATGTCTCTTAAATTGCCACAAACTTAGCAGCATAAAACAATTCAAATTTCTACCTTACTGTTGTTCAAGTTGAAATCAAGGTGTCACCTGGGTCTGTAATCTCATCTGAGACTATAAATCCATTTGAGGCTCAGGATTCTCTTCCAAGCTGATGGAGCTTGCTGGCTGGCAAAGTTTATTTTCTTGTAGCTTTAGGACTGATGTCTCTGTTTTCTTGCTGGCTGTTAGCAGACAGCTTCGCTCTCAGCTTTAGAGGGCACCTTCCACTCCTAGTCACCTGGCCATCTGATATATATATATCATTCTATCAACTGATCTATCTATCAATAGATATGTTATCAAAAAAGGCAATTGTGTAACAAATTCTGTAATACAAGAAAGCAATTTCGTAATACATATCATATATATATATGAGAGAGAGAAGGGAAGTGGGGAAAGGAAGAAGGGAGGAAGAATAAATAAATTCTCTTTGTGCTGTAGAGACTTCTCAATTTCAAAGCTAGATGTTTGAGGATAATTTCATCCCTGGTACTGGTACTCCTGTCTTACTGATGCCACCACCTGTTTATAAAGGGACTTCTCTCAGAGGAGGTTAAGAATCTCAACTCTGTAACAGGATCCCTGCAATCTACCATGTTATCCAGAAAATACCAAGCCTCATACACTGCTAGCCTCATGTTTCTCTTGCACTAGACCATCCTTATGAGGCTCTAAAGACATAAAGTCCATATGTGTTCTCTCAACCACAATCCACTGAATAGGGGCTGATTTTCTAACAGACATCCTTCTATCCTAGATATCTAAATATTTTTAAATATTGGTTTTGTTAGAGATATCTCTCCCTATTTTCTACTTGTCACGCTCGTAAATCCAGGCAATGCCCTCATTAGGGAGGACAATTCCATCAAGTATATGGTTCCTATTTAAAAGCTACTAACTGAGACAGGAAAAATGGAACTAATGCAAGAGGAAAGGACATATGTTTGGTTGACGTCAAGAAAAACTGGGATTCTGCACAGTGAAAAGTGAGGCAGAAATGATTTTCTTGATTTAATCCAAAATACTGTTGAGTTCAGGAGTGCTATTAATTGTTCAAAGAAAGAAGACTATGAAACTGGCCCATTGATGTGAAACAAGGATCTCTGCTCTTAGCAAAGCCCAGACAAAATACATCTCATCTCCAGCCAGTGTGGCTTAAGCTGTATTGATGCTATATTTTTCAAACAAAAGAATAAATAGCAGACAGAGAATTATCATAATTACCTAAGTGGACACTAGAACTCAAACAGTGAAACAAATATATCTCTAAAATTTCTCTTGTACAAGGGGGATCCAATCACCAGGATAATTTCACATTCGGATTAGATGAAATATGAAAATTTTCATCAGGTGAATTACAAGGTAGCCCGAGACTTCAGGCAGAAGTATTAATCAGGTTTTGCCCTTGAAAAATCAAACCATTTCTTTCCAGAGACACTGATATCTCTTAAGACAGGTGAGAGATTTCTAACATTCCTACATGGTCTGTTTAGAACCCTCAGAATTTTCAGCACTTCCCCCTACTAGCTTCATCTAAGGCTTTCATAGCACTCCAGAAAAAGAACTTCCATCATTTACAGCATGGAGCTAAGGAAAAAGAATTCTTTGAAATGCTTCTTATCTTTTTATCTCTCCTACATTATAAAAGACTCTGAATTACATACCATATTTCAACAATCCTGCAATTAATCTCAGGGCTGTGGATTCTTAAACAGATTTCGTTGTCTCTGTCTCTTTCCATTAGCTCTGTTGCTTCTCTTACTTGTAGGGGGTGCCCTGTGTCCCTGTAAATTGTCTGGAATGGTGTTAAGTTTTCTGTGCCCCCTAGGTCTGTCCGCATATACTTAACTCTCTTCAGTGCTTACTCCATTGCATGCTGACTGTACTTCACACTATTCCTGAGAAAAACAAACACAGCCAGCGACATGATAGCTACTCAACATTGCCCAATATTGAATCCCTGAATTGTGATACACTCATCATAAACAATCTTACCTGAAACCTCCAATGCCAAAGTCAATTCTGCAGTAACCCCTTTAACAAGCTAGTCCTTTCTTTAAAGTATCTTTCTGGATTCTCTATGGCCTTTCTAGCAACTTACAGAAAGAAAGCCTCATAGGAAGATCAGAGTCCGGAGACGTTGAAATAATAACTTATACACAAAGTCTTCAGCAGTAAAATCAGTGTTTCCTCAAGGAAGAAAGTATGAGGAAGCAGAGTGAGAGAGGATCCTCTCAGACACACAGACCCTGCCAATCTCAGTCTTGAACATATGGGTCATCGTCTCCTTTGTGCCTCCAGGCCCTAATGTTCCAAGGCTAACCTCAGGTGATCATGTTAGCTGTAGCGCAGGTGGGAAACAGACTTGTAGCTCCAGATGGACCCTAATTTAACCCCTGAGAGTCATCCCCACTTGAGCATTTGACCAGAAAAAGAAAAAAGAAAAACTAGTCTTACCTTGGCTTCCTCTATGCGCAGCTGAGATTTATCCTGTTTACTCATGGGGCCCTGCATGTGTCCTGAGCAGTCCATGAGAAAGACAAATTCTCCACAGGTAATTGGTGGCTGAGCTTCTGGGATATTTGGGTAGAAACTCACCACTGCCGATGGATCTCCCATCAAACAGTCAACCCAGAATGGACAAGGGCACCGTAAGACAAAAAGGAACTCGAGAATCCTAAAGACATAAAGATCAGTTGCAGTGAGGTACATTGGAAGCTGAGAAAACTCAAATCTAAAACACAGTTTGATCTTTACACTCTACCTGCTTGCAAAGGGTTTGAGTTAGTTATAAACATATAAAAAATACGGAAGAGGAACACATATAAAAGAGAAGACAGAGGGTAGAAGTTACCAGGTGCAACCAATAATTAAAATACCATAATTGAATGCTAGTTTCTATCAGATAGGCAAATAAGTGAAATACATTAAGCTAAAATGTTCCAAGACTTGCCAAAAGATTCAAGCTATTTTATTGTCAGAGACAGCTTCTCTTCAAAACAAATCAATGGGGAATTTATCACATGGGCCCCTGTTTAAGTCTTTAATTACAGCTTTGAAAAAATGATGCTTATGTGGACAATTCTTATGTTGACAATTTACAAGGGGTGAGAGTGTAATAGGTGTCATACACAACAAGTAAAGTCTATCTGGTTGGGTATGAAGCACTTACCAGTACTTTCCAGAACAAAGAAAGAGATGCACTGGGATGTATGTTGGACTCTAATAGCATCATCCAAACAATAGTATAGAGGAGACCACAGGAGCCTGGCCCATGTCACCAAGCGGTCAAAGCCATAGCTGTGATTTTATTTTAAGGAACAAGTGAAATCTGATGCAGGAGTTGAAATGTTAGTATTGAGATAGAGATAAAATCAGAATGGCTGGGTTATATGAACACTGGATTTGTAATTCAGAGAATATAAGAGGACATAGAATTAAATTTCAATATCATATTTTTATAAAACCAGGATTATAGGTTTAAATTCTCAGTAGCCCTGGGATTCAGAATAATTATAGGAACTGGCTCAGTTTAATCTTTTACCCATGGGATACCCCAATAATCAAACTGGCTTCCAAATAAAATGAGTGTGGCTCAGCAAATATTTGATAGAACATTGACTCCAAAATAACTTTTACAATATCCAGGTCCCTAGATATACAGGAGAAGAAGATGAGCTTTTTTAATGGACAGTGTGGACTCCTTTCCATTCCGAGAGACAGCTGGTCATGGTGTGACTGGCGTTGTTCTGAAAAGTCACAAAGCTTGCCATGAGAATGAAATGAGTTAATATATCTAAACTGTTTGGAACAACGTCAGATACATAGTAAGCACTATGTATGTATTATCTACTATAATTCTTATGCCTTGGCTCAAATTATTTTCACCTCTATGAGTCTCAGCTTACTCATTTTTAAATGAGGCATTTCACACCCTAGCCAGCTCCTCTACTTGCCAGCCTCAGTTTCCTCATCTGAAGAATCAAAGTAGTAATACTTATCTCAAGATTATTTTAAGGGTTAAGTGATATAATACACTTAAGGAACTCAGTCTAGGGCTCAACTCAGATTAAGCTCTCAATACTAATTTTATAAAATTATTTATACCTTTTGTTTTTATGCAATTATTTTTATTAAATTATAACTGAAATTTTTGAAAATCATATTCTTAGTGTGATCAGTACATTGAACTTTTTAAAAAACGTATTTTTGTATTTTCATTGTGTAGTGGTATGCTTCATTTTGCAGAAATCTAAATGGTTTTAGTGAGCCAAGCTGCCATTTGTCATTGGTTTCTTTGTACGGATGAGAATAGCAAGTCATCTTGACCAAACATATGATCTGGAAAGCAAGATTTGAGTTGCCCTCCTGGAAGGAATTCACAAGATTCATAAAGACTACCCCTAATGTCCACCTATGGCCTGCAGAGCTGGTCACAGGAAACAGATGAGGAAATATGCATAAGGGCCAATGAAACTTCTTGGAAGGAAAGGGGCTGAGATCTCAGTACTTGCACTTTGAGACCCAACATCATAATTCTTTCTCTGGTGGATTAAAATGATCCTGACTGAAGACCAGGTCACTGTTGTGGGAGCATCTCATGGAGGAACTCACCAGAAGGAATGGAGAGAAATAGTCAACTAATGTACAAAGACAGAGTATGCAGCTTCATGGCAGAGGAACTGGAGCAAACTTGATAGAGGCTGGGAGCCCCTCTAACAGCTTTAGCATGGAAAGCTTGCCCTGAGGGAAAATGGTTGAACATGTGAGGGCAAACTAAGGAGTTCCAATTTGGGAGCTTGAGTATGAACTCTGTTGACCAAACATTAATAATAGAGAGAAGGAGTGGGATACCTCCAGCTTTGTTCTTTTTCCTCAAGATTCTTTTGGCAATTCAGGGTCTTTTGTTGTTTCATACAAATTTTAGGATTCTTTGTTCTATTTCTGTGAAAAATGTTGTTAGAACTTTGATAGGGATTGCATTGAGTCTATAGATTGCTTTAGGAAGTATGGACACTTTAACAATGTTAGTTTTTCCAATCCAAGAGCATGGAATATATTTCCTTTTCTTTGTGTCTGCTTCAATTTCTTTCAACAATGTTTTTTAGTTTTCAGTATACAGATCTTTCACCTCTTTGGTTAAGTTTATTGCTAGGTATTTTATTCTTTTTGTTGTAATTGTAAATGGGATTGTATTCTAATTTTTGTTTCTGCTACTCCGTTGTTAGTGTATAGAAATGCAACTGATTCTTGTATGCTGATTTTGTATCCTGTGACTTGACTGTATTCATTTATCATTTCTAAAAGTTTTTTAGTGGATTCTTTAGGGTTTTCTGTATATAAAATCATGTTGTCTGCAAATAGTGACACTTTCACTTCTTCCTTTCCAATTTGGATCCTTTTATTTGTTTTTCTTGCCTGATTGCTCTGGCTAGGACTTCCAATACTATGTAAAATAAGAGTGGTGACGGTGGGCATCCTTGTCTGGTTCCTGTTCTTAGAGGGATAGCTTCCAGTTTTTCTCCATTGAGAATGATATTAGCTGTTGGTTTGTCATATATGGCCTTTAATATGTTGAGGTATTTTCCTTCTATACCCATTTTATTTAGAGTTTTTATTGTAAATGGATGCTGTATCTTGTCAAACGCTTTCTCTGCATCTGTTGAGATGATCATGTGATTTTTGTTCTTCATTTTGTTAATGTGGTGTATCACATTGATAGATTTGCAAATGTTGAACCATCCCTGCATCCTGTAATAAAACCTACTTGATCATGGTGTATGATATTTTTAATGTAGTGTTGCATTTGACTGGCTAATATTTTGTTGAGGAGTTTTGCATCAATGTTGATCAGTGATATTGGCCTGTAATTTTCTTTTTTTATGTTGTCCTTCTCTGGTAATGGTATCAGGATAATGTTGGCTTCACAGAATGAGTTAGGAAGCCTCTGCTCCTCTTCAATTTTTTGTAACAGTTTGAGAAGGATAGGTATTAAGTCTTCTTTGAATGTTTGGTAGAATTCACCAAGGAAGCCATCTGGTCCTGCCCATTTATTTTTTGAGAGGTTTTTGATTGCTGTTTCGATCTCCTTACGGGTGATTGGTTGATTCAGGTTCTCTAATTCTTCTTGATTCAGTTTTGGAAGGTTGTATGATTCTAAGAATTTATCCATTTCTTCTAGATTATCCAGTTTATTTGCATATAGCTTTTCATAGTATACTCTTATAATCTTTTGTGTTTCTGAGGTATCTGTTGTAATTTCTCCTCTTTCATTTCTGATTTTATTTATTTGAGACTTCTCTCTTTTTCTCTGGGTGAGTCTAGTCTAGTTTGTCAATCTTGTTTGTCTTTTTAAAGAACCATTAATTTTTTCTATGGTTTTTTTAGTCTCTATTTCATTCATTTCTGCTCTGACTTTTATTATTTCCTTCCTTCTGCTGATTTTGGGCTTTGTTTTTCCTTCTTTTTTCAGTTCTTTAGGTGCTCTGTTAGATTGTTTATTTGGGATTTTTCTTCTTTGTTGAGGTAGGCATGAATTGCTATAAACTTTCTCTTAGAACCACTTTTGCTATATTCCATATTTTGGCATGTCATATTTTCATTTTCATTTGTCTCCAGGTATTTTTTGATTTCTCCTTTGATTTCTTCACTGACCCAATCGTTGTTCATTTTGTCATTTTGTTTAATCTCCACAGTTTTGTGGCTTTTCTGATTTTCTTTCTGTAGTTGACTTCTTGTTTCATACTTTTGTGGTCAGAAAAGAAGCTTGGTATTATTTCAATCTTCTTAAATTTATTGAGACTTGTTTTGTGGCCTAATATGTGATCAATCCTGGAGAACGTTCCATGTGCATTTGAAAAGAATGTGTATTCTGTGGTTTTTGGATGGAATGTTCTATATATATGTACTAAGTCCATCTGGTCTAATGTGTCCTTTAAGGCCAGTGTTTCCTTATTGATCTTGTTTGGATGATCTATCCATTGGTGTAAGTGGAGTGTTAAAGTCCCCTACTATTATAGTGTTACTGTCTACTTCTCCTTTTATGTCTGTTAATAGTTGCTTTATATACTTAGGTGCTCCTATCTTGGGCACATAGATATTCACAAGCGTTATATCTTCTTGTTGGATTGTTCCCTTTATCATTATGTAGTACCCTTCTTTGTCTCTTCTTACATTTTTATTTTAAAGTCTATTTTGTCTGATATTAAGTATTGCTTTCTTTTCTTTACCATTTGCATGGAATCTCTTTTTCCATCCTTTCACTTTCAGTTTGTGAGTGTCTTTAGTTCTGAAGTGTGTCTTTGGTATGTAGCATATACATGGGTTTTGGTTTTTTTATCCAACTGGCCACTGTATGTCTTTTGATTGGAGAATTTAGTCCATTGACATTTAAATTAGCTATTGATAAAAATGTATTTTGGCCATTTTGTTACTTTTTTTAAATAAGTGTTTTAGTAATTCTTCTTTGTTCCTTTCTTCTTCTCTTGCTCTCTTCCCTTGTGGTTTGATGGCTTTCTTTAGTAATATGCTTGATTTCTTTCCTCTTACTTATTTGTTTTCTTATTATAGGTTTCTGGTTTGTGATTACCATGATGTTTCTGTATAATGTATATAGTAATCTATAGTGAGTTGATAGTCTCTTTAGCTTGACCTCCTTCTAAAAGCTCTACTTTTTCACTCTCCTCCTCCCACATTTTATGTTTTTGAAATCATATCTGATCTCTTATTTTGTGTGTGTCTATCCATTACCTTCTTGTCATTGTAATAGGTAATTTTAGTACTTTTGTCTTTTAATTTATATATCATCTTCATAGGTGGTTGGTCTCCTACCTTTACTGTATTTTTGCCTTTATCAGTGATTTTATTGCCTTTTTTTTTTTTGATAATTTTCCTATCCCTATTTGTGGTCTTCTCTTTCCCACTTAAATAATTCCCATCAGTATTTCTTGTAGAACAGACTTCTTGGTGATAAACTTTAATTTTTGCTTGTTTGGGAAGCTCTTTATCTCTCCTTCCATTCTGAATGATAACCTTGCTGGATAGAATATTCTTGGCTGTAGGTATTTTCCTTTCAGCACTTTAAATATGTCTTGCTATTCTCTTCTCCCCTGTAGGATTTCAGCTGAGAAGTCCGCCAATGACCTTATGGACTTTCCTTTGTAGGTCATTTGTTGCCTTTCTCTTGTTCCTTTTAGGAGTCTCTCTTTATCTTTAATTTTGGACATTTTAATTATATTATGTCTTGGTGTGGGCCTCTTGGTGTTCCTCTTGTTTGGTGGTCTCTGTGCTTCCTGTACTTGGATGTCTGTTTCCTTCCTTAGGTTAGGAAAGTTTTCAGCTATTATTTCTTCAAATAGATCCTCTGACTCTTCGTCTTTCTCTTCTTCAGGGACACCTATAATACAAATGCTAGCGAGCTTGATATCATCCCAAAGTTTCCTTAGACTGTTCTCATTCTGTCTAATTCTTTTTTCTTTTATCTGTTCAGCTTGGGTGACTTCCTCTACTCTTTCTTCCAGCTTGCTGATTTGTTCTTCTGTATCATCTACTCAGCTATTGAGTCCTTCTAGGGACTTTTTCTTTTCCAGTCTTGAATTCTTCATTTCTGATTGATTCTTTTTTATATTTTCCAATTCTTTGTTGACGTTGTCACTGTGTTCATCCAGCCTTCTCCCAATATCAGTAAGCATCCTTATGAGTTTTTGTTTGAACTCTTTGTCAGGTAAATTGCTTATTTTTGTTTCAGTTAGCTTGTTTTCTGGAGTTTTGTCCTGTTCCCTTGCTTGAAATGTATTCCTTTGCCTTCTCATTATGCCTCTTTCTCTGTGCTGCTTATATCTATGTATTAGGTGAGTCAGCTATGTCTCCTGAGCTTGGAGAAGTGGCTTTATGTATGAGATGCATTTAGAGGCCCAGCACTGTGCTTCCCTCTTGCCACCAGTCCAAATGATCTGGGACTGACCCCTGTTTGGGCTATTTGTGTCCTTCTGCTGTGGTAGTGTTGCTCTTACTGCAGGTACCCAGGGAGTCTAGTCTTTCCCTCCCTGGTCAGCTGTTCGTAAATTGGGTTTGGGGAGCCCCAGCACCATTGGCTGCAAACTTTAATAGCAAACTCCTGTTGTAGTTTTCCAGTTAATTGAATATGTACCCAGTGTAGCTGGTTGCTAGACTCAGTGGCTTATAGTTGCTGTAGGCCTCAGTCCTGCAAGCCTGTTGTCAGCTATCAGTATTATAGCTGATTGGTGCTGGTCCTAGGCATGAGAGCATCTAATTGTTTCAGGCTTTGGAAGGTGGAGCCAATCCTCTTTGTGGCTGATTGTGAAGCACAGGTTTTCTGCCGCTGATAAGCCCCAATCCCCACAGGTCCAGACACACCGTCAACACAGCTGTGGTCCATGCACACTTCCCAACCCCTTGGAGTGTACGCAGTTGACCCACTGCAGAGGTCCCCACCTCTCCAACAACCTCCCCCCACAGTTCACCTGGTCCTCACACAGGCCCTGCCCCACAGAGGTGAAAACACTCCACTGCCTGTAGAAGATCAAGGCACTCAGTCTATTCAGGCCGACAAGCAGCCTGAGGGCTCGCTATTGGGTGGGGTCTAGGGCAGGCTGCCTGCCCTGCCTGAACTGGGTTAAATTTGCACTCTAGTAGCTATGACAGACCCCTGAGCTATCAGGCCATGGGACGAACTTCATTGGTGTCTGCCGGAGTCTGTGTCAGCACACCAGTACTAGGTCCCAACAATGGCCACCACCAAAGTCTCAGTCCCTGGAGAGGTCTCACCTCTCACCAAAATACACCCAGAAACTTCAGGTGAGTCTCTTTTCACCAAAGGGCTGTGCAGCTGTCTTTTTGGTGATTTCAGATTGTTCTCTGAGATGGGTGAATTTGTGCATGGGCCATTTAAGAGCCAGGATTTTTTGGCTTTCCTCTGATAGCTTTTCTGGGGGTATTCCCCATTGCAGTTAATAGCCAGTAAAGCCAGATAGTAGGACACTTGTCTCAGTTGTACTGTGTCTAAAGGATGCTTAATGTGCCCCCGCTAAGGTCCTCACTTCTTCAGGCAGGGCTGTGTACCTTAGGGCGGCTCCCATCTGGCCAGCTGTGAAGCTCCACTGCTCACAAAGGTGGCTTTTTTCCTCTCCAGAAGGAATTTCTGCCTCTTCTGCCTCAGTCAGGACTGTCCCTCGTTGTGGGGATTCTTTTTATCTAGTTTTCATCTTTCTCTCCAGGGTAATTTTTCCAAGAATAATAGTTACCTGGTTGTGTTTGTGGGAGGAGGTGCATTCTGAGTCGGCCTATGCAACCATCTTGACAAGATCTCAATAGACATCATGTTTATATGATCACTGTTAACTTGCAAATTTTATGTTTGAAGAGATCACGTGAAAACTGGGTTCAGCAGAAACTCATCATAGATGGATGATAGTAGATAGCATGGATTGAAAGAAAATACATATCTAGCTTCTATATATTGAGTTCTTCTTAGAAATCAGTGCTAAGTATTTTACATAGTAAGGCAGACAGCTTTAATTTCAGACAGCAATAATGGCTGTCATCACACAGCCACTTATATGTTTGTCAGAAATCCCTTAGAAGATGCTGATCATTGCTTAGGATTAACAGTCGTCATCAACTATGAGCAAATATTATACCGTGGGAAACCAGAAGCATAAATAAATGTGAAAGGGGATAGGCAAGGTGAAGTTCAAGGCTCTAATTCTCTGAATATTAGTAAAAGGCATACCATCCTAATCCAGAGTGTCAAAAATTGTAGAGAAAACTAGGAACCAGGTTCTGATATATTAAGATCAACCTGATCCTCCCATAGAATTAAGTCTGTGAGCTTTAGATTCAAAGTTTGGGACTCACTTCCTACTTCCGCTAGTTATTATTTGTGTTATATTGGGATTACTCCAAACAACTTAACTTCTCTGATGACTCACATCATCATTTTTAAAAGGGACTAATAATACCTACTTTATATGCATGTTGTAAGCATTAAATAAAATAAGGTTTTTAAAGACATGTGGCACTCTTTCAATGTTAGTTCTACTTTCCCTTTCTTGGATTGGCCTGGATGAATCCCAAGAATCTTGAAAATATTAAAGCTCCATAGAGAACAGGCTATTATTTGAAAAGGAGTCTGATATTTCTTACATCTTTTTCTAACTCTATAAATATGATTTTGCTTTGTTTTGGTTTGGTGTGGTTTCTGATCATCTCTTTCACGGTAATTACTAGTAGTTAAAACAAAAACAAACCAACCAAACAGACAAAAACAAAATAAGAAAAACACCAAAAAATCCATCTTAAAATTAGGAAGGGAAGGAGTAAAAAAGAAACAAAATGAAAGATTTTAATGTTGAAAATAAATCGGTTCCATCCAATTTCAATAAAAATCATAGGAATAAGTTGTATGTGTCAGGAATTTTGTAAGCATTATCTCAGTTAATCCTCACAATCTCCCTATGAAATACTATTATGACTCCATTTTACAAATGGCAATATTAAGGTTCAGAGGGGACCACTGACCTGCTCAATGACACACAGCTGATGAGAAACAGACTTGTTTTTCATTCCCAGAACCTCTGGCTCGAAGGTAGTACTCTTTTCATTACATTGCAATTTCTTCCACAATCATAAGTGCTAAGGAAAAATGACAGATAAAGAGGCCAAATCCCTGAGTTCTATAAAAAATGAAAGAAGTCCATAGGATGTCTACCCAAAACAGAAAAATATAGTGGCCATAAGGAATCCACAAGCTGTTTGATTTCCCAATTACTTTAAAGATTATTTTGATTATGTGCACTATTTTCTCACTCAAAATCTCTCAACATCTAGCATTTAATTGCTCCCTGTACTCAGAGGGCCCCTGCTCCCTGAGTCTTGGGATATATCACGAGTGAGGCTCCAGAGGGACTTTGAGATAATTTAAAATCTTACAAAGGTAGGAGATATTTTTACTTCTGCAAACTCTGAGGAAGTCTCTATAGGTGATAGGATAGCCTTCAATGTACAGTACCCTCTCTCTGTGTGGTGCTGAATGAAAAAGACTATTTGGAGTCTGCAGTTAGAGGACCCAAGTTCAATTCTATGGCACCTAGGGAAGGGAGACTTTTGGGATGGAGAGCCTCAAAAGTTTATAGAAGAAACTGAAGATAAAAGGAGGGAAAAACATTTTTTTCCCTAATTGAACCAGTCATGACTCTTTTGAACACGTGAGTGCTCAGAGTATCTCCTCGTCTTTCTCAGATTTTACTTTTACCCTCACTCTGGTGTCCTAGGTAACAAAGAATGTTGTAAGAAATCACAGTTAAGGGCTTTCTTCTCATTTTATGCAATGACTAGAGTCTTTTCCTCCATTCATTCTATCAAACAGTATGCAGGAATGCACTCATTTATTCTTTTTTTGTTCCTTAATTATTAATTCAGCATCAATCACATTCCAAGTACCACACAGTTGCTTAGGATTAAAAAATTAGTTGGGTATATTCCTTGGCATGGAGAAAATATATTTCTATGGGATGGAGAGAATAATAGTCTTTATGATACATAGATATATAAAAGACATTCTCCTGGTTCTCTTCCAAATTCCCTGAAGAATGCTTATATTTCTTATTACATGGCTCCTTTTCCCTCTCCTTTTCCTAAAATGTAGTATTTCTCAAGTTTTGGCCTCCAATCCTTATTTTGTCCTTGATTTACCCTGTCTCTCCTGTTGAGCTCATTCAGACTTAAGACATTGACTACCATCTTCATATAGGTAATACTTCCCAAATTCTTTAGCATGAGACACTCTATAGCAAATAAAATAATAATGAATCATTATAAAATATGTTATGTATTAAAATATTTCATGAGCATCATCATATTTAATCTTTACAGCAATTCTGTGAGGTAAATATTATCTCAGTTAATCAAAAACAAGCATTAAGTACATACCCACTATCTACCAAGCACAATTATAAGAACATCCCAAATTTTCAAGGAGCACAATTATAGTGGTGTGTGTCAAAATAAAGATTGTGAGAGACAAGTGAGGGACATAAAACCAAGGAGATTATCCAGTGGTTTCGCAGGAACTTTCCTATTTTACCCTTGTTGTTCTGCTTTAATTATTAATAATGCTTCCCTTCACTCTCAAAACTGTCTCAGTTGGAATGATAAATTAACTGATTAGCTAAGGTTGAGGCTACTGGTGCAGGGAATGCTTTATTCTTCTTTAAAGATGGGAAGCTGAGGTTCAGATATTATAAACTTCCTGTCTATAGTCACATCACCAAAAATCAGAAGTTCAACTTGGGTCTTTAGACCTCTAATCCAAATTCTTTTTAATGCGCCATGTTTTCTCTTTCCTAGACAAATGCTTGAATGTGAATTGAATCTTCTAGGAAAGTTGGATCCATTTTCTAACTACAGATATAACCCTAAATCACTATTTGAATTATCAATTGTCGTTCTTGGTTCCATGTGTGTCTTTGATGCCTATGAACCTGTCTGGTTGTGGGTCTAAAAATGGGGATGAGCTTAAATGTTTAAGATTAAAAAAATATTTGAAATTAGAAAGACAAATTTTTAAAAAAACATAGTAAACAAAACTTTAATCTGAAATGGTGTTATTTTCAGGAGATATTTCTCATAGTTTTTCTTTGCTCTCAGTTGTTATCTTACAGAGGATAATGTTTATACTGCTTTAGAACCAATAGAAATGTGATTCATGCATCACCTTGCATATCATTGATATCAAGCATAAGCATGATTCATATTTTACTGTGTTTCCAATGGTTTCGAGGGGCAGGCGCTTGCTTGTAGGTGTGGGGGATGAGATAGACACTTAAGCCGTGGTTCCCATTCTTTTCCATCACATGTTTTGTTTTTATACCTCAGCATAATTCAGAGAGGATCTCCATGGGTACCCAGGGGTATTTTCCAAACACTTCCCCTAAATTATGAGTTATTTAGAATTAGCTATGCTCTGTAATAGATGCCTCATACTGCATTATCCAGTTAAAACTACCTAACAGCTCTTACAATGTAATTCCATCCCTATTTTAGAGATAACTAAACTGAAACATGGCAAAGTCACAAAATTGTTAAGCAAGAGCCTAGATTTAAAAACAAATCTGCCTGCCTCAAAAATCTTACCTTTCCTTCTCACCATTTCCCCATAGCAGTTCTTACTATTAGCCCTCTCTGTTCATTGAGCCTAACAGAAGTTGTTCAGGAGCCAACAAGGATAGCTGTGTAAAGAGAAGGCAAATCCAGATCATGGGGCCACCCATGGCTATGCACTCTCTTCAACAGCTTCAGCACAAGTACAAAGTGACTTCAGGCCCAAATGATGCCTCACTGGAAGCAGACAAAAGTAGTCTGAAAAAAGTGAAGAATACCGACTTTCCTCCGACAAGAAACCTAAAGGACCAAAAGGCTTAAAGGACCCAATACAATAAACAGAATCTCTATAGACTTGATACCATAAGACAATAATAACAAAGTACATCAATTGTACTGATATATTGTGATAATGCTGTTCTCATTCCACTTATCACATGAACTAAGATACATGATCTAAATCTGGAACCTATGGCTGTGTGTATAATTTTTGTACTATTTCAGGTATTTTTACACTAATTCTTTTCACATCTTTTTCTTGTTATTAAAGAATTTTCCACTAATCATGACTTTCTCCTTTTCCTTCTCTTCAAGGAGATCCATTATCCTTCCTTAACTCCACCTCCACCTATCATTTACATTTTTTTCCCTCATGCTAGAAGCAATTATCAGCTACCAGCAATTATGAAGATGTTCAAGGCTCATCTCATCCAAGAATTAGACACTCAACATTTAGATGAATATCTAAATTCCTTTCATTAGGCATGAAATCTCACACCAACAGCAGGCTCACTACAATCATTTCTTTCCATGGTTAATAAAAAAGGCTTAAAATAGTCTAAAGACATAATGAATCACTTCAGAGCATTCTAAAATTCTATTTAAAAAAAACATTTACTGGGTGCTACTATTTCCTAAGTCATAGAGATACAGTGGTGAGCAGGAATAAACATGGTCTCTTCATGGAAGCTACAGTCAAAGTAAATTCACAAATTAATTTCCAATTTTTCATCACTCATTTATCTAACAAACATTTAAATGCCAACTATTCACAGGCACAGTGATAAATACCACAGATAATGATAACTTATAGTCTTTACTCCCAGGAACCTTATAGTCTAATAGAACCTGAACTCAATTCCATCGGAATTCCTTTTGTATATATGGAATATATGGATAATATTAACCTATGTTAGCACTTTCAATTTTTTTAGAAGATAAAATTATCCATCGGTAACTATTAATTATAAAAGAGGAGCAGAGGAGTTGACTAGGAATTGTAACTGAAGGCAGGACAATTATAATTTGACAATTTTCATACACTTTGGAGTTCCAAAAATCAGATCATAAAAGTAAAAACATCACCTCTTCTTGGATGATTCACTAGCACCTTTAAACGCCAGCATTCTAACAGACAGCTGACCACAGCACACCCTAGTGGCCATTTCACGTTCTTAGCATATTCACTTATATGTCTTTTTCCTTTAAAATAAAACAGATATTCAAACACATACAAACAGAGTGCAGAATGGTGGTTGCCAGAGGCATGGGGAGGAGAAAAGGAGGGATTGCTAATTAAAATGTATAAAGTTTCAGTAACGCAAGACGAATAAATTCTAGAATCTGCTGTACAACATCAAGCCTATAGTTAACAACATTGTGTTGTACAATTAAAAATCTGTTGAGAGTAGATCTCATGTTAAATGTGCTTACCACAATAAAATAAAAATAAATTTTTTAAAAAAATCAGAAAACACAAAAAAATCTGCAGAATTGAAATACTTTCATTGGATTCCAAAATTCCAATTGTGAGCAAATATCAAATATCTCATATCTACATCATTATATATCATGTGACATCACTAAAACCTACAGTCTAAATGATACAACTTAGTTGTGAACTTCTAAACAATTTAAAAGCGCAGGATAATAACCAAATTTGTCACCATTACTTTCTTTTGAGTCAAATTATCGATAAATAAGAAAATGCCCAAACTAAGGAATATATCCAGTTAGAATGATATCAATACAACCCAAATCTTAATGCTCATTGCCATGTATCACAATCCATTGTTCTCAATAGAGGTGCGGGTGCCAAACCTGACCTTTGATGGCTATTCAGGGTATTCGACCACATGTTGAGTAATTGTAGATATGCTTTGGAAAGGAATCGAGAGGATCAGGCTTCCAGGTTGATCTATTTTAAGGCATTTATTGTTGTATAATTGGTTGTGGACATTAATTAAATTACGTCCATGTGTTCAGTACTGAGATCTCTGTTCTTGGGGCACATCCAATATCTCATCATGTTAATGCCTCATTTTGCTTTGTATCCATATTTGTGAAGAAATATGGCATCTCAAGACGTGAAAGCCCAGCTTTGTTTTACTAATAGCTCCCAAAATTCTTTAGTAGAATTTCTAATTCTTAACTTCAACATCATCTTTATGTTTAAACAGATTGTTGACTATGAATGTATTGGTATTGTGTCTGTCACAAATCAGCCTTCACATTCATGCTTTCATGTCTTTTGTCTCTAATCAGACCTCCCTTCCAGAAACATGAGGAATCACACAGAGCTGAATGAGTTCATTCTACTGGGAATACCTCAAACAGAGGGACTGGAGACCGTGCTCTTTGTCGTCTTCTCATTCATTTACCTCTTCACTCTGCTTGGCAATTCACTCATCTTTACAGCAATTGTTTCATCCTCTGCCCTTCACACTCCCATGTATTTCTTCTTGGGACTCCTATCTATTTTTGACATATTATTCCCATCTGTGACCTGTCCCAAGATGTTATTCTATCTCTCTGGCCAGAGCCAAGCCATTTCTTATAAGGGATGTGCTGCACAGCTCTTCTTCTATCATTTCCTGGGATCTACTGAAGGCTGCCTCTATTCTGTGATGGCTTATGATCGCTTTGTTGCCATCTGTCACCCACTGAGGTATATGCTCGTCATGAGACCTGGAGTCTGTATTGGTTTGGTCATGGCAGCCTGGTTGGTGGGTTGTCTTCAGGCCACCATTCTGACCTCCTTTACCTTTCAGTTAACCTACTGTGGCCCCAATCAGGTAGACTACTTCTTCTGTGACATTCCTGCTGTCTTACCCCTGGCTTGTGCCGACACCTCCCTGGCCCAGAAAGTGGGTTCCTCTAATGTTGGCTTTCTGGCTTTAATGCTTTTCTTCAGTGTTTGTGTCTCCTACACACGCATTGGGATTGCCATTTTGAGAATTCGTTCAGCAAAGGGCAGGCAGAAAGCTTTCTCTACCTGCAGCGCCCACCTCACTGCAATCCTCTGCGCCTATGGACCTGTAATTATTATCTACCTGCAGCCTACACCCAACCCTTTGCTTGGTGCCGTGGTGCAAATATTAAATAATGTAGTCTCACCCATGCTGAACTCGTTAATCTATTCCTTAAGGAACAAGGAAGTGAAAAGATCCCTAAAAAAGGTGTTCCACAATATAGTATTTACTGCTGTGGAATAAATTATGTGTTTTGTAATAGATTTTAGAATTTATTGTCTCTTAATATCATCCTCCTATTTCCTCTTCTTAAATAGATAAGCAGATAATAGAAAATGCTTCCTCTAAAGCATTATGTTTTGTTTGCCTAATAAGATTTTTTATGCTTTTGTGTCTCTGTAACCCCTGGGGCCCCATATGTTACTCTATAACTGATGTTATCCTCAGTGCCATAATCCCAGAAAAGTGATCCAAGGACCATGGAAAGCAGCTGGAGACAGATTTCTTATCTCTATAATGGGCAGGCAATTTAGCCTGGCTGAAGATAGTGAGCCTCTGTGGCAGTCCAAGAAGCACCCTTTAATAGCCATCTCTGTGCCAAATCACCTTCATTTCATTTTTCTGGTTCCGTTTAGAATGTGGTTATTCCTCTTTTATGCCTATAAACATTTCAGTTTCTCCATGTTGCTAAAAATAGTATTAAGTACCATTTATAGGACATGATCTGTTTTCTAGGCACTGTGAGGAACATCTCGCAGATATTCATCCTGTTTAATCTTCATATCATTCCCCATAAACTGGAGTTTTCATTTTGTAAAAAAGAGCTTTGAGGACCAGAGACTTCAAACAATGGACCCAAGTTTGCACGTTAAGTGGCACACCAGAGCTCAAGCTCAGATCCAGTTAACTCCAAAGCCCCTACTCTTAATCCCTCTCCCACATGACTGCCCTGAAAGACCAGCTTGGCAATTAACTCATCCTCGCACTTCTCCCCAGAGCTCATGATACATAGAAAATGTTCAGTAATAACTGGTAAAATATGCACCGAAATAGGTCATGTTTGTATATTGACTTTACTATTATCTTCTTTTATTCTGTGCCACTACCCATGTACCCATCTGTAGATTGCGGCACTGAGATATGGCAGTAAGTTTCCTTCACTTCATAACACATCTACTTATGGTAAAGCCAGACCTCCACCCAAACCCTTTTAACTCTTACTATCATGGTTTTCCTACTGCACCATGCTGCCGATATCCCAAATTACTCTTTAGTGGAAAAGCATTGGGAAAGCTTTCATGCCCAGTGTTGTTTGAAGAGAAGATGGCCTAATTATGGAGTTCAATGACCATTCTCATCTGGTTCTTCTATCAAGTTACTTCTTCCAACTTGGCCTCCAACACTACTGGAATTGATAGTTATTTCTCAGTTTTCTCCAGAATCCAGAGAGAAGGAAGGGGCACAATTTTCTGGAGATCTCACAGACACACCAGCCCTTAATTTCTGTGACATTGTAATGATTTCTAGCTTTTGTAATCCATTATTACTCCCAAAAGCTTCCATCCTATTTGAAACCTTTAAAAAAAACAAAAAAGTGAAAATCCCAAATGAACTAAATTTCTGCCATTACAAAAGGCATGAGACAAAAAGTACAAAATGAAGCCTATTTAGGCATAGATAAATGGTTTGAGGTGCAATATGAGGGTTCCATGGCCTCTCCTAACCTGATTAGTAAAATCTAAGATCACACAGAATCTTATTTCCATGCTTTTGGAATGCCTATTCTTGATAATATGCTAGATTCAAGCAATTCTAAAAAATTTGCTGTCCTATCGATAACAAGCAAGGACAAGATCTGCTCACTGCAAGACAAAAGCCCATCCATCAAGTAGCAAGGCGGTGGAGAGAGACACTTTATTAAGCAATGAACTAGCTAATCAAAAAACAGCAGACTAGCGTCCTTAAAAAAATAATACATCTTAAAGGGGAACTGATTGGGAAATGACTTATATAAGGCAAACAAGGTTGAGAAGAAGGCTCAGGAGTATCAGGTTTGGACCACCGCAGATGGTTGGATGCCTCTCTGTAGACAAAAGTTTCGGATCTGCTGAATGTGACGTTCCCGAGGAATCTAAGAAAACATTAATTATTTTCTTATCTGAGAGAGAAGGAACAGTTTGGGCAGAGGGCTGAAATCTGCTAACAAGTCATTCTCTGCTGGTTACTGACTGGTTACTGATTACCTTGTCTAAGTGCAGTTCTAAGTGTTTCTCTAAAGCACACAGTCAGAATAAGACAGGAGGGCTTTAGACATAGAGTCTCTCATGCTAACTGGGTCTCACTATTAATGCTGGATATTAGCAGGAGAATCCACATGCTACGATATCTGGTAAAGCCTGGATAGTGTTTATGGACTGATACTCATCACACTAATACTTAAACTCCTTCAATAAATTTCTTTTCTTTACGATGGAAAATTCCATGAGAGTAGAGACCATGTTTGTCTTATTCACTGTTGTGTCCACAGGACATAGCCCAGCGACACAGAAAGCTTCACCTGTAAGTTTGTTGAATGAATGAATGGATACTACTTAGCCTTTCAAATTAGGATGCAATTGCATCTTTATTAACATAAGAAGAGGAACGTGAGTGAAATAATTAGGATACAGAACAACAACATGCACCAATTTAAACAGATATCTACATTTAAGTAAAATTGCAGACATATGAAAGCTGAAAGCTGAATGAACTACAACCAGTTTTTAGTCACTTGCTAAAATCAAGACTATCCGAAATTGCTCTACCAAGGACAGGAAGAAGTATTTACATATGAATCCTTTCCCAGGATATGGCATCCTAATAACATAATAAACCTCTCAATAGGAAATTCCTCACAATTTAATTTTAAATCGAAACACACGGTTTACGGGCTCCTAGCAACCTGCACAGACTGACTGGCATCCTGATAGAGCTGCCATCAAGCTTTTCTCCTTTCTCTCACATTCCTCTGTCTACACCACTACCCTCCAGAACCACTAGGTCTCCCTCAGTTTTTGGTTAAAATAGCAGTTGGGTTGAAATGATAACATATTGGGTCCCAAGAATATTGCTTGCTTGGGATGTTGCTATATGGCTAGGATTTGCTTTTGTTTTTAATATTTTAGGTATTAAGCTGGTTTTGTGAAAATAATCTATTTACACTTGGGAAAGTGGAAATTAATTAAAAGCCTTTGTGTTAGAACAATTCAGATTCGAAGTACAGCAGGAGCCTCACGCAATTCCAAGGAGAGAGATCAGAAATGAGCCACGGAAGAAGGAACCATGGCCCCAAATAAGGCGCCTCAGTCTTAGAATAAGATGAATACAAAATTGTGGAGGGAACAAGTGTGGAATCTTAATTCTTTGGACTTTAATATTCAACAAAAGTGTATTTCATAGTTATAATTTAATTTCTTTCTGAAATTAATATTTCAGAAAAGATATTCATATGCAGTTCAATTTTGTTGGCATTATATTATTTGGCATGTTTTAACAGTTATGAGTGCTCATTTTACAGCTTCATCTGTTGAGCTATATTGAAAAAAGTAGCTAGACATAATTCATGATGAGAAATAGAGAGTGCATTTTTGGCTGAGAGTATAGTGTATCCTTGATATTAAATCAATTTATGTTCTTTTCTGAAGAGAGAGCAGCGGGATAGTCTGCTGGATGATCCAGGCAGCCCCTGATGGGTTGCCTGGCAAGCAGCTTGCTGAAGTCAGGGTCCTGCTTCCCAAGAGCAGAAGGGGGAGGGCAGATCAAGATGCTGCTGGTTCCAGATTTTACAGGGAGAGAGAGAGGGCATTCTCTTGCATTCTTAATTCAGCTTTATTAGTAACAAAAGTAACATAGGTTTGACCCTCAATTGAATCCTTACGTTTATTCATCAGTTTTTAGTACTCAGAGATGAGGAAATGGGCAGAAAGATGATTGATTAGGATCCTTCAATATATGTTGTTACACTATTCTATCCTCAGTTTGTTATAATACTTCACACAGCCGAAGCTGCTCATAGATGAATGAATGGATTTATAAAATATCATTCAATAATTTAGTTTAAAATTCTTCCTAACCTCAGCTTAATATATATATAAAGGAGCATCATAAATACTCTCCAAATACATGCCAAACTAAGCTTTATACAGAACACAAGACAAAGAGAGTAATTCTCTGTCAAACATCAGAGCCTTTTCAAGTGAGATAGTATAAGAGAAATTAGTATCTTGCCTCCTCCCTTCTGTCTTTTGAGTAATGACATATCAACACGTGCAAACACCCAAGTCAGACACTGAGAGCACACCTTTACATTTTCACACTCTCACTCAACAGACTATAACTCCTACTACTCTATTTCTTAATTATTTTTCCTTTATTTATTATCCAGTCTCCTTCCTAAATGCCACCATCTCTTTTCACACACTGATCACGCCCTGATGGCTCCCTAAAGGAAATCCCAGCCACTACTCCAGTCTGAGTCCGGCCTCCTGTCCACACTGATTTACATTACCCTTTAGAACAGCATCTGATCTCCACAGTCTGTGGTATGAAGTACAAATTTTATAGCATATCACACAAGGTCCTTCAGAGCCTGACTCCTGCAGACATTTCTATTCACATGCCCCATTTGAAATTGAGCTATGGTTTTCTCAAACACACTGTGCTGTGAGTCCAGGAATGTTTGATAAACCACTACTAAACTCTTCAGTCTAGACTCCTCTCAAATAATCTCTCTTGCATGATGACAACCTGGAGAAGCTGATTTCTCCTCTGTGTTTCTCTAGTTGTATGTACTTTTACTGATGGACTTCCTTCAGTGGCACACGTTAGAGACAGTGAGAAATACAGACTTGAATTGAATTCCCAGAAACACTGTTTACTTGCTGTGTGATATTGGGCCTCTTAAACTTCCTGGGCCTTAGTTTCTTCCCCCTCAGTCCTAAATAATAACACCTCCCTCATGTGGATATTGGCAGGAGTAGACAATATTCATTAAGCACCCATGATAATCCTTGCTCATAGAGATAAAACAGTAATTTGTAATTATTTTTTCTCCTTCCCTGTCCTTCTCACCTCAGTTGTAAATGTTCCTTGATGCAATTATAAGTCTTATGCACCTAGTGCAATGCCTTCACATAAGGGATATTCAATAAAAGTTCAGTGAATAATGAAACATGTCATTAATAAATACACATAAACAGTGTCATTTAATAAACATTTATTGATTAACTATGATATTCAAAGAATTAATCTGTGTGCTTTGAGAAATACAAAGTAACTTAAAATTAACCTCAGAGAAACAAGAAATAATCAAGTAAAATAACCATAAATGTCCTATTATGACACACACCAAGTAAATGGTTCTGACTACAATAGTCATGTCTCCAATCAAAGCTTATTTTACAAGGAAATAATATCAGTTTTCATGCAAGAATTAAGTATTTTATTGTTATCAAAGTATAAAATAAGAACTACTTAATCAATCTTTCCATACAGAAACTATGACTATGGAGAAAAAAATCTCCAAAGGAAGATCAATACTAAGTTTATTTAAATTCTCATAGACTTGGAGAGAGAGGTTTCTTTCTAAGCAAAAGTAAGTAGAAAAACTGGGATGTCTATCCAAATCTGAATGAGCTGTTTTGTGGGAAACTTTTCTGCTTTGTGGATTCTAATAATGACACTTTCTTGCCATCAATTTTATTTGAGATAGTGTTCCTGTCTCCTCCATCATCTTTGATGCACCCATGTAATGAGATGAATCTAGTAGCAGGATAAAATGAGCATCTTGTCCTTATGTGAGTATTTTCATATTATTCTCAGAGAAGGGTCTATGGTTTTAATGAAATCGATAAGCACAGAGATTAGAGCAATCCTGAGAGTGGAGGCAGAAGCTAATGGAGATGGACTATGCTGGTCCACAATGGCAAAGGGAAGGAGAATTGAAGAATGCAATTTCTTGGTTTTACGAAGATTTATAAGATGAAACCCTATGGAAAAAAATGAATGTAAGACTCTATTCAGAGTTTCCTTGGGGAAAGTACTAATGAGGATTACCTGAAATCAGAAACCTCAATAAGTAGAGATAGATACTGTAAAGAAGAACAGCCTGCCAATCCAAAATATAAGTTAACACTGACACTTTGTATGATCTTTCTACTTCGTATCTGAAAGTTGTTTATTTAGAAGTACCTTTATATTAAGCAAAAATTTTCTTTCGTTGATACTTATCTGTTGACTCTTCTCTAAAACGCAAAGTCATACAGTGATATCTGAGTTCATCCTACCGGGAATCACTAAGGGCTGGCAACCATATTTTATTTTTGTGTTCTTATCTTTTATTATGTGTTAATTATTTTATTATCCTCTTCTTACCTATTAATTATGTATCCTCTTTGTAAATGTTATATTTGAAGTTATTGTTTGTTTATTTGTACTTCACATCCCATGTACTTTTTTTTTCCTTGAAAACGTCTCTATGTTTGACATGAGTCTGTCTTCAACAATTGCTTTAACTTTCAGGCAGAGACAGATCATCTATTTTCTGGGTTCTTCTGCTCATGTTTCCTTTGGTCATGTACTGAGATTTCCCTGTACACATTGCCATAGTGCCACCAGTTTGCTGTCATTGCTTATGCACCACAATATATGATCACCATGAGGCACAAGCTGTATATACTGGTCATCACAGGATAGAAGACTGAATGTATGTCAATCTCCTGACTCTTCACCTACGCTTACCCTAATCCAGTGCCAAAGAGGTGGGCTATCATTGCTGCAACATTCCTGAAGTTAACCTGTGGCCTATGCAAACATATGCCAAGCCAAGAGGATAGGTTTTCCTAATATTGGTCTTTTTTTCTCCCTTCTTTTTCCATTGTTCTTCTATTTGCAATGGAACTGCCATCCCAAAATTTCTCTCAGTAGAGGCTAGGCATGAAACTTTCTAAACCTGCATTGCCACAAGACTACAATTCTTTGTGGCCATGGACAGAAGCCCAGAACCACAGCCTGTCTTTATTCTATGATTTGGCTGCTGAATTTGGGTGACCCTCTTGTTAAACTCCCTGATCTCCAGCCTGATAAGCAAAAGTGTGAAATGAATCCCAAACAAAATATTTAAAGGATAAACTTTATTCATGAACATAAATGAGAAGACTCAGAACTTCTAGAGAAATATTTATTCTTTTCTTAGCAGCTTTTAAGAAACTGTGCAGTAACTAGTACTATGTCTTTAACTTCATTCCTCAATCCTAAGTCTAAGTGTAGATATTTGCTAGTACTCATGCTTTAAAAGTAAATATAGTTTATAATGTGAATAGCAGGTATTCAATTGCTGTCATTTGATTTGCCCCCCAAACCAAACAATTTTTAATATTTTTTCTCATTTTATGGAGAAAGCATGGGAAGGGAGACGACATTACTGAAAAACATCCGCTAAAATGCATATCTCCCTTATCTTATAACACTGGTTTCCAAAGATTTTTCAGAAGAGACATTACTAAAAATTAAATCTTTTCCTATTCCTATACATGAAGCAAAAATAGATGAGATTTTTTTTTTATAAAGCCAAACTTATAAGAGAAAAAATCACCTCAGTTGGTGTAATAGGATGGTATCTCTTATCCTCATGTAGGTGAGAATTATCTTATATTATCTTCCATCCTACTCTTTTCTATTAAAAAGAGCAAAACAGAAGGAATATTGCTTAAAGAAAATGCTATTTTTCATGCACATTGACTCTGTTACTAAAATAATTTAGCCACTGATGTCTGAGGAGTTAATCGTGTACTTTCAAAGCAGCCAGTATGAGACAGTTATACTGTAGAAAAAAAATGAAATCTCAGTCTTCTGATTCTAGAAGAAAGACTAAGCACATACTGAAACTTTGATCTTTCTCTAAACACAGAGAAATTATAGAAAATAAAATAAGTATATAACTGCAGATGAAATGAGGAAAAAGCTTTCTCTATAGACAAGAAATAGAAAATACCCAGTCAGGACACTGATAGCACCCCTTTGAGGCTGGGAACCAGAGCTGCCCTGTCCAAATTAGGCTGGGGCCAGAGCTTACAACCCAAGCAAGCTCCAGGCCAGAGCCACACCTCACAAAGGGCAAGGTTAATGCTACAAAATTATCACCATCCAGGAGGGACAATAACTAAGAACCGTTTTATAGGAATTATCATCAAATATTCAAGGAAACCACTATTCTGAATAGATATTAAAGAAACTCAAAAGTCAGGAGAACTTACAGATTAGAAAATAAAACTACTAGGGCATCTATAAGAATTTACAATATAAGTATAAAAAGGCAGTTAAAGAGATAATATTATTATGAAATAAGAACAAGAATTCTGAAAGAAAGGCAAGAAAAGTTTTGAAAATAAACCAATAAAAATCTTGTAAAAATAATAGTATTGAATTAAAAAATTCACTATATGACATACGAAAGAACAGCAGACTACACAGAATAAATTACTGAACTAAAAGATTTACCTCTGAAAATGAGCCAGCATATATCACAAAAAAAGTAAAAAACAGAAAACAGAAAAATTGATACTTTTTAGCATTTTCTCTTGGAAGTTATTTCCTGGTTTTCTGAAATTCTAGAGCTAGGATTGCTATTCTTCCCCCATCCTCTAAAACCTACCTTATATCACCCCTTGGAATCTTACTTTTCATTTTATCATTTTTACTTTTGGGAACATGCTGAGAGCTCACTCAGCTTCCTTTCGTTTAATCCAGCTTCGTCCAGGAGGCTGGGAGAGTCCAGTCATGTTAGGTGAGAACTCTTCCTAGAAGATTCATTCAAGAGGATTATTGCTTTCTTCTTTTCAAAACTTACATAATGTTTTCATAATGAGGTGCTAATCATGCAATAAGTAATGAAAACACAAGAAAAAATATTTTTAATTCATTAAAAATCCCGCTTCCCAGAAATAACCACTGATAATTTGGTGGACATCTTTCTAGGAAACACACATATATATGCCCACACATACACAAATTTACATAAGTGAAATAATATTGTAGTTATTAATCCCTAGTTTTCCTATCCCCTAAATATTTTTACATCAATAAAAACAGATAGCCATTTTAGTTAAATGGCTACCAATAATCAATTTTATGGCCTCAAAATGTATTTAACCCAATAATAGTAATATTTTTTTCTTAACTGTTCATTATCGTGAACTATCATGTTTAACTAACTATCCTCTCAATTCAGACACTCATTTCATATGAGTATCCATCTATACATATATAATCTCAATTTCTTCCCTGATGTAGAAAGGCTATGTAACATAGCAATACTCTCACATCTTTTCCCAGAGTATTTTTGCATTGTCTTTAAAAAGAAAACCACTAATTTTGTTACTTTAAAAAAAAAGTCTTTGGATTGTAAAATTTTGGAGGGAGCTTCCCAAAAGGTAAAGAAAGAAAATTCAAATTTAAAAACCAAGCAGTCTGGGGCTGGCCTGGTGCCGTAGTAGTTAAGTTCACAAGCTTAGCTTTGGTGGCCCAGGGTTTGCGGGTTTGGATCCCAGGCGTGGACCTGCACACCACTCATCAAGCCATGTTGTGGCAGCATCCCATGTACAAAATAGGGGAAGATTGGCACAGATGTTAGCTCAGGGCCAATCTTCTTCACACACACACACACATACAAACACAAACAAGCAGTTAAATTAGAGATGTTTGGAAGGATAGCCTAAAAGAAATAAAATTATAGATATCCTTTCCCATAGGGGTATGCAACAGTATCATCTTATTTAACGAAGATGTGGAGAAGAAGGCACAGTTTCCCTCCTGCATCTTTGCCCACACAGTTACTCATATTCTTCCAAGAGCAACAGGAGAAAGACATGAGGCCCAGTAGCCACGTATTACGACTTGTGATAACTAAAGACTGTCAAACCCTTTGTTTACATAAGAAACATATTGGGCTAATAGGTTTATATTATACCTTTATGAATACAGAGAAAAGAGAAAAACAATTCTGCCTAATAGTAAGTATTTAGAGTATTTATATTTTCAGAAAAATACAAATTTATGTTCAGATACAAAAACTAGTGCAACAAATTATCAACTAAAGTAAACCAGACATTTTAGGCATTAAAAGTTACACTTTAGAGAACATAGAACAATGTCTCCAGTTCAGGTGGATGTCCTAAAAGTTATCATTGTTAAAGCAACATTTACAAGAGCAATTTTATAAAAATCAAAAGCAGAAGTACAGCACTATCCATTTTCTCAAGACTCTCAAGTTTTGTGAATGTTTTTATTTGTCGTTTTTTCAAAAGGGGTTTGACAATACACAATGCTACTATTGCTGTAGTTACAAGAATCTTTCCCTGTAAGAAAACTTTTCCCTCTTTCATTTTTCTAAGATTCCTTTTTGTGGTGATTGCTAATAGAAGAGGCAAATTTTCAAAGCTAAACTCTAGAATTTAACAAGTTAGCATAGAGAGAAATCTTAGAACTTTGAATATGGGAAATGAAGAGGTCAGGAAATTAGCAACTGAACTCTGAGAAATATAATAGCCTGTTTTCACTTCCAACCAAGGATTAAAATGGGGGAGACAGTTGCTGTTTCTTCCATCTATCAATTCCAAAAGGCTACTCAGCATTTTGGGCTTGGAGAGGAGAGTGAATGACATATATTAGAGATGTTTTAGGAAAAGCAAAATGAGAAAAAAAGAGGAGTTATGGGAAACCAGAAAAAGAAAAAGAAGTGGGAAAAGTTGAAGGAATTTAGTTTCTAGCTCTGAAACTAAATAGGATGAAAGAACAGGTGCTTTTCTTTTCTTTCACATCACAAAATTTTCAGTCAGATTTATTTAGTCAGAATTTAGTCAGAAATTTCCTTGGGTCGGCCCGGTGGCACAGTGGTTAAGTTCACGCGTTCTGCTTCTCAGCAGCCCAGGGTTCGCCGGTTCAGATCCTGGCTGCAGGCAAGGCACCGCTTGGCAAAAGCCATGTTGTGGTAGGTGTCCCACGTATAAAGTAGAGGAAGAAGGGCATGGATGTTAGCTCACGGTCAGTCTTCCTCAGCTAAAAGAGGGGGATTGGTAGTAGTTAGCTCGGGGCTAATCTTCCTCAAAAAAAAAAAGAAAGAAATTTCCTCTACTGTTTCCTTTTGTTGAAACTAAAACTTAGTATCATGTTAACATCACAGTTTCTAGGCTAAAATTAATCTCTGGGGCTTCTGATAAAGGAAACGAAGATGAAGAAAACGCCCAATTCCCTTCTCTCATAGCTAAAAGGAGGAATAATGGGGGTATATATAGGCTAACAGAGGTAACACATTATCATCAGAGTAGTTCTGCATTCTGTGAAGGCAATGCAGGGTCCTGTGACCTTTGCCAAATGTATTTCCATCAACACTTTCCTCTTGCCTAAATTACCTGCATAGCATACACACAACAGTGTGTATAGTGGCACCAACATGTAAAAATGACAGTAATTTAAAGAGATTCATACGCGGTAGAGTAATCAGAAAACCGTGAGCTTCACAGACCTCTCATGCACAGTTTTAATCATCATTTCAACTGTTCTTTATCCTATGAATTCAGTTCTGGGATGTTTATTGCTGCCAGTCAGCAGAGGAATCTAACTTGTCAGTGCCCAATAGTGCCATCTGCCTGTCAATATGGGACATTTCACTTTGATTCAGAGGCCAATCTCAAGGGCAGAATTCAAAACCAAGAAGAGTACTATTGCAATTTGGATTCCTTTTATTTCACTTCTTGGTTTCCAATTTGAAGAAATGAAAGGAATCCAAATTGGAAATGAAGAGGTGAAACTCTTGCTGTTTGCTGATGATATAATTCTATATACAGAAAACCCTAAAGAATCCATCAGAAAACTGTTAGAAGTAATCAACAACTACAGCAAAGTTGTAGGGTACAAAAGCAACTCAAAAAAAATCAGTTTCATTTCTATACACTAACAATGAACTCACAGAAAAAGGAATGAGAATACAATCCCATTTACAATTTCAATGAAAAGAATAAAATTTCTAGGAACAAACTTAACCAAAGAGGTGAAAGACATGTGCACTGAAAACTATAAGATATTACTGAAAAAAAAATTGAAGAAAACTTAAAGATATGGAAAGATTTTCCATCCTCATGGATCAGAAGAATAAATATAGTTAAAATGTCCAAACCACCTAAAGCAATCTACAGATTCAATGCAATCCCATCAGAATCCCAATGACATTCTTTATAGAAATAGAACAAAGAATTCTAAAATTTATACGGAACAACAAAAGACCCTAAATAGCCAAAGCAATTCTGAGAAAAAAGAACAAAGTTGGAGGCATCACAATCCCTGACTTCAAACTATACTACAAAGCTATAGTAATCAAAACAGCATGACACTGCCACAAAAACAGATACACAGGGCAATGGAATAGAATTGAAAGCCCAGAAATAAAACCACACATCTATGGACACTTAATCTTCAACAAAGGAGCCAAGAACATACAATGGAGAAAGGAAAGTCTCTTCAATAAATAGTGTTGGTAAACTGGGCAGACACATGTAAAAGAACGAATGTAGACCATTATCTTGCACCATACACAAAAATTAACTGAAAGTGAATTAAAGACTTGAATGTAAGACCTGAAACCATATAGGTAGTACATTATTTAACATTGGTCTCAGCAGCATCTTTTCGAATAGTGTTTGCTTGGGTAAAGGAAACAAAAGAAAAAGTTAACAAAGGGGACTACATCAGACTAAAAAGCTTCTGCAAAGCAAAGGAAACCATGAACAAAACAAAACCCCACAAAAGAAAAATAAATGGGAGAATATATTTGCAGATCATATATCTGACAAGGGGTGGATCTCCAAAACATGTAAAGAATTAGAACAACTCAACAATAAAAAGACAAACAATCTGATCAAAAAATGGGCAGAAGATATGAACAGACGTTTTTCCAAAGATGATATACAGATGGTCAACAGACACAAGAAACGATGTTCAACATCACTAATTATTAGGGGAATACAAATCAAAACTACAATGAGATATCACCTTACACTAGTCATAATGGCTGTAATTACCAAGACAAAAAGCAACAAATGTTGGAAAGAATGTGGGGAAAAGGGATCTCTCATACACTGCTGGTGGGAATGCAAACTGGTGCAGCCACTCTGGAAAATAGTATGGAGATTTCTCAAAAAATTAAAAATAGAAAAACCATATGATCCAGCTATCCCACTACTGTGTATTTTTCCAAAGAACGTGATATCAATGATCCAAAGAGATTTATTCAACCCTGTGTTCATTGGGGCATTATTCACAATAGCCAAGATGTGGAAGCAATCCAAGTGTCTTTCTATGGATGATTGGATAAAGAAGATAGGGTATATATACATACACACACACACAAACACATACACACACACACACACACACACACACACACAATGGAATATTACTCAGCCATAAAAAAGACAAAACCATCCCATTTACAGTAACATGGATGGACCTTGAGGGTATGATGTTAAGTGAAATAAGCCAGACAAAGAAAGACAAAGACTGCATGATTTCACTCATATGTGGAAGATAAACAAACACAGGCAACACATTAGCAGCTACCAGAGAGGAAGGGGGTTGGGACGGTGGGCGAAAGGGATAAAGGGCACATATGTATGGTGATGGACAAAAGGTAGATTAGCAGGGGTGAGCACGATGAAGTGTATTCAGAAATTGATAAATAATAATCTACACACCGAATTATTCAATGTTATAAACCACTATGATCTCAATAAAATTACTGGGGAGAAAAAGATAAAAGGATCATACTGTTGCAAAAGGAAATCATTGCCCAACCAAAATCAGAAATTAGGACACTTCTGGAAATATTTTTTCCCCCAAGCCATGACCAATTCCTTGTAAAAAAGAGCTCTGATTATGGCACATAGTTTTTAGATGTAAAAGAATCCTTAAAGATGATCTAGTCCTCTTCATTTTATAAGTAATAGAAACCAAGATCATACAGGTAAAACATATTGTTCAGGGTCACAGAGATTATTATTAGTGGAACCACTGTTAAAACTGGTATTCTTCTGATTCCTAATTAAGTGCTTTTTGCACTTTACCATATGGGGAAAAGACATTTCTACTCTTTCCTACTTCCTCATCTGAAACCACTATGCAAGATCACTATTATTAATACATTCTTCCACCATAAGAACTGTAATACGTGTGGACACACACACACACACATACACACACACACTGCGACAAAAGGATCTTCTCTCTTTTTTTTAGTTACTTTTCAACTAATGATTTTCTTTTTTTCTTTTCCTTATTGAAGTAACATTGGTTTATAACATTATATAATGGATATTCTTCTTGTAGTCAGAAATCCTCTTAAGAGTAATCTAAAAAAGACCTTAAAAAAACTCCAAAAAGCCAAAACCACACTCATAAAAAAAGAAAACAGACTTGTGGTTACCAGAGGAGAGGGTTTGGCGAGGGAAATTAGAGGAAGGTGGTCAAAAGGTAAAACTTCCAGTGATAAGATAAGAAGTACTAGGAATGTAATCATGTACAACATGATGACAAGAGCTAACTCTGCTGTAAGATATATAAGAGTCGTTAAGAGAGTAAATTCTAAGTTCTTATCACAAGAAAAAAGTTGCTTTCTTTTTTCTTTCTATTGTATCTATATGAGAAGATGGATGTTAGCTGAACTTATTGTGGTCATCATTTCAAAATATATGTAAATCAAACCATCATACTGACACCTTAAATTTATACAGTGATGTATAAGTCAATTATTTATGTGATGTATGTCAATTACTTATCAATAAAACCGGAAAAAATAAATCCTCATGAAACTATAATTAAGTATAACAAAATTGAAAAACCTATATAAATAAAACATTAAAAATATAATTATTGTCTTTACTTGGAACTTTTTTCCATCTGACAATAGCATTCTAAAATCTTCAGCAAACAGATATATCAATAACTAAACAGAGTAAAAAAATAAGTAACCAAACCTCCTTTTTTGTATAATTAAATTCATTTATTTATGACTTTTTTTGTTCTAAAACAAAAGGTAATTTTTGATGTATGTGAATATACTAACTGTGCTACAAACTAGATTGGTGTTTTAAGATGCCAGCTTCATAGAAGGTAGTTAAATAGGCATAGGAGAAGAGATGAAGTAGAACGGGCTCCTCCAGAGGGAAGAAAAATGAACCAAGTAATCTTTAATGACATTTTAACTCTAGGTATCTTAATTCAACTTTTTTGCATGATGCATAATCTACTCTGGATATAACTTAAATCGGTTTATTAAGTGGAGAGGCAAAACCTGAGGAATGAGTATCATATGGGATGGTACCACAGGTAGAACAAAATGGTACCATAATTTCTGCAAGATTTTCATTAGTAAATAGTCCATTTCTCCTTTCCTCTTATTGAAAGTCATGGAGGTGTGTCATCCTGTCACAGTGGGAAAATATTCCATCCCTCTCACCTCTTTAGATTTATCATACATGACTACAAAACATGTTCAATAGATTATTTTTCTTTGTAATAATATTAATGTTCAGGATGGATGTTTAATTTTAAATGATATCTGGATAAGCAATCTCCAAATTAGCCTTTACTGATTTCCCATAAAGTGTCTATAAAAAATCAGAAACAAAAAACGCCTAGCAAGCCCAAAATATACTAGTGACATCCAGATTATTTCAGGATTTGGAAGAATATCCTCAAAATATAAAATTTATGGAACTAAACTGTGAATCACAATCAGTGTGTGACGAATGTAATCTTCCAGAAATAGTATCTTGCAACTCTAAAAGTGGGGATCAAGATGTTACAAGGTCCACAGCTAGTAAGTGTTAAATTAAAGATAAGGTAAAAATATCATGTGTTTTCTGCAAATAGGATCACATTATACATCGGTTATTAATCCAGAAGTTTGAATTTTGCGATCTAATTTTGAAATGAAATCTTTGCTAGTCTTTAAGAAATTTCTAAACATAATAAGTGTATTGGGGAATTTTGGAATGTATGAGAGCCATCTTTTTGCCCATATGAATTGCTGGCAAGTTTAAATTGAGCTTTTCCAATCTTTACCTAGCTCTTAAAATTTGACCTAGAAATCCTTCAGTCACTCTCAACGTACTATGGTGCAGCTGACTTGTAAGAAAAAAATCTTGGAATTTATTTGTGTTTTAGAGTTGCCATTGACTGGCTGTTCAAATGTTTTTGTCTTTTTAAATTTTTGTGTGTTTTTTTACCAGATATCTTTCAACTATTTTGATATATGAATCAGGTCTTAGAATCTCAAGAGCCAGTTAAATCTCCTTTCTATGGCTTAAAGAAATTGACTCGACTTTCTACTCTTTCTGCCTACCTTCATTCCCTATTTTTTCTTCATCTTTAAGTAAAACATTCCTTTTTCCAAAGCTAATGGATCTAGAAATGGGAGGAGACTTATAGAGTCCCAATATCTGATTTCATTCATCCTGGAAAGATTGAGTCAGAAAGATGCCTAGATTGAGTTGTTTATACTTTCTTCCCTTCTGCCCCTTGTCTTTTCCCTTATTTCAACATACCAACTCATCTTTCTGTCCTATCTGCTAAGGGATCCACAGCTCCTTTCCTATGCCATGATCTCTGACTCATATTTCCTTTCTCTTCTTGCAGAATATTGCATGATTCTCTTCTACCATACTTTCAAACCAAAGTAGACGCCCTGGCATTTAGCTCATTTCTTTAACACGTAACCTCATCACCCAGGATATCTGAGAAAGGGGCAATGAACTGGGAAAAGCCACTCACTGAAATCTCAGATGGTAATTATGACACAGAACTGAATGTGTACATGGGAAATCAGTGAGTCTAGCCTGAGAAACACAACCCTGGAATTGGGAGAATGTGGTCAGACAGAGTTTTGGTTATTTACACTATTACATGTAAGATCTATGACTTGGTCTGTTAACTGGAGGAAATGTGTGAATTTGCGTGTTGTGTAATTAGGCTCATTAAGCAATTCAATTCATTAAGGATAACATTAATACTGATTATTGGAACTGAAAAATGTGCAGTGAGAAAACAAAACAAATTTGGACCATTATGTAAAGATACAACTAATAAATTTATTTCAAAATTATATTTAGTCCCTCCTATGTTCCAAGTACTGTAGTAGATACCTGAACTGCAGTCTCTATCCACAAAGAGTTCACTGTCTAGTGTTTGTGTGAATATGAACTGGAGAGGGTTACCTTAACAATTTCTAATCACTATTTTAAGTTCAACAATAATTACATAGTAGAAACAGTGATAGCACAAAGCAAGGAGAAATCAATTCAGCTGAGCTGGATTAGGGAGAGTTTCTCAGAACAGAAGATAATTGCGATCATCTGTCAATAATGGAAATGATAAAAAGTTGTCTCTTTTTGAAAGTCTGCCATGGTCCTGATATTGTGTAAGATGCTTTGTACAAATTATCTTATTTAATTCTTACAACAACCAGAAAGGTATGAATTATTATGCAAATTTTACAGACGATGAAACTGACAGATTGATGAGGTTAGAATCTGAAGCCACAACATTTGTTGTTCAAATCCTATATGATTGTCCCACTATATTTATAATATGTGAGCCTAAAAGGAGACGTGAAGGATGCTTAGGGAAAGATATAGAGACACAAATCATAAATAACTCTTCTGGTGTTCTACTATTGTGAAATGGCTGAAGTGTGGATGTGTGTGAAAGGAGTGATTATGCATGATACCAGACAAAAAGATAGGAGGTTCATATAACAGGGGGTTTGAACACTTAACCTCAGGTCAGATTTTCTTTGTGAAAAGTTTATAAATAGCTAGCAGAAAACATGCTCTAGAAAGATATTAGGTTCAGGGCATTGAGGGTGATGGGAATAGGCACCAATAAATCTATTCTGAATACAATAGAAAGTAGAAGCATGGGAGCTCTACATTCAAAGGTGAATAGAGAAAAAATAAAAGTAGGAGAAAAGAGTGGGAAAAAATTTTCTGGATGGGAGATTTCAATGAGGTAGAAGAGGAAGGCTAGTGGGAGAACACATTTACAGATCTGGAAGACAAAGAGGTTATATTCAACATGGGCTATCAAGTGAGGAAGCTCAGAAGTGGGGCAATTAAGGGAGATGACAGGTACCAAAGAATGGCCCCAGGTTGGGATTCTGGAGAAAAGTAGAAATAAGGGCACATGCCTGAAAGCTTTGAGGGTTGGGTGATTAATGGTTCATCACTGAAGACTTTAACATCACCTAAGATTGGTGTAGACGTGGGTTGGAGAAACAATGTTCTCCAAAGATTTCAGTGAATTTTTAAGCATGATTGTGAGAATAGCCGATGATAAGGCACAAGTATAGAAAAGCTGTTTGGACTTCTACAGGAGCAAAGGTTTTACAGAAGAATAGGAGAGTTAAAGAAGTTCAAACACTTGCTGTGGATAGGGTTTGGATAATACATTTACATTTTTCTACTAAGTTATTTACAAGATTTAAAAATTGGTAAACTTTACCTAAGCATTTACATTCAGGTTATCTGGAAAACCAGAGACACTATCAACAATTAACTTGCTTACCAATATGTCAACTAACACACCTAGTTCTTGCTACATACGGAATTTTCAGATGAAACATATACAAATTCTGCTGAAAGAACAACCTTCATTCAACTGACAGGAAGTGTAATTAATATTTTAAAGAAGGTAAGGACCTATAAGTCTTTATTTATAATAAAATGCAAGGAGAGTTATATTTGTCAGTATAGCATAGGCTAGGCCATGATAACAAGTAAACCTAAAATTTTAGTGGATAAATGCAACAAAGATTTATTTCTTCAACTTCAGAAGTCCTGGATGGATAGGAAACTCCCTCAATAGCTTTAAGAATCTTCATGTTGGGAAGAGTGGAGAGGATGGTCAGTTAATGTGTTTTTGATAAGTTATTTCTGAGAGTGGTTTGCATCTCTTAAGCCCACATCTCATCTGTCAAAACCCAGTAAATGGCTCAAACACAACAATCAAAGAGTAATAAATAACCCCTCTTTTGTGCCCAGGAAAATAAAACAAAACAGGGTTTTGTTTACATGTAGCATTGCCTTTGTCCAAAGAGTTTTTACAGAAGCAAAGAGGAAGGATTAAGAAAGAGGTCATCAGTGCCTGGGATTATCATTGTGGAGGAAGCATAGAGCAATGTGAGTATGTGAACATGGGGGAAGATACAGAGCTTATGAATGGAGTTAAAGAAGGGCTTGCACTTATGTTGGTGATTGAGAATAACTAAGATGAGTCACAGTAGCATTATAGGCAACTAAGGCTTTACGTACATGCAAACAGGGGATATTGGAGCCTTGGTACAACTAGGAGAAAATAGACTGATCTGTGAAGAGCTGAGATTAATAGAAGCTAAAGTTTCTGTTTTGTCTAAGTCCAGGTGACGAAGGTAGAAATCTTCCCTTTCATGCATAAATACTATGAAGTTTCAAATACTGTTGGCTAAAGAAGTATACTTTCTTTTATATTCAGCAACTGCTTTTGCTTAATATTATTTTGAAAAGGAGAAAAATAAGAGATTCTTTAATATGATTGCTAAAGAGTGACTAATGGTTGACATTCTTACTTAGCTCACAAAATGAAACTCACAAACTGAGAGAGGGTAAGTAATCTCTTCTCCTCCTCCAATGTCATTTTAATCAAAATGGATCGACCACTTATAATGAGTTTAATTTTATTTATTGTGCTGAATTAATCAATATGTAGAACAGCAACTTAAACACAAATAAGGCAAAAATATTGTTTTACTAAAGAAAGAGATTAGTGAGATTTCTTTCATTTTATTTAAATGAAAGTTATTATTAGTGCATCTGGTGATGAACTCAAGAAAGCTACTTACTAAATATTAACAATGGCAAGTGTTCTACACTCTGGTATAGAAAACTGGCAAGTTCCTCACCAAAACCAAAAGAGAATAAATCCATGAAGAGGAAGTACCTTTTATAATAACATGTTTCCATTTGGGGAGGTAATGAGTTGATGTATGACATACTGTCCACATCTTATACAATATCTCCTAATTAAAAGGCCTGTAAGGATGTTCAAAACTTGGAATCATGCCAGAAACCAATAACATAAAATAATTTTGAAAAACATAACTCAGAATCTGGCAAAATTTTCCAATAATAATAATTCAGATGAGAATGATCTCAAGCAGAGAAAAGAAATAGAGGAAATCATGATTTAAGCATCAATTGTCCTCTGCTCAAAAATGCAGGTTAAGGAAGAAGAAAGAATAAGGAAGAGATAGTCCATTGTCTACTTCCAGATGCATCACCCTTTCACTCCTGTCTATGCCATCCTCCCCTACACACTCTTATCCATCAATGTTCCTTTCTACAGTAATTTGAGATGGCAATTTCTAGTATGCAACATATCTGGATAGCTGGAGATAGAGGGAGAAAGGAGGTGGTTTCTCAGACATCTAGGACAAAGAGAAAACATTTGTAAATAATGTACTGTAGCCAGCAAAAGTGAGAAAGACCAGGTCTCTAGTAACAGGAAAACAGGAGTCATGGAGATAACATGTTTATTATACAGATTATATAGATAAAGATTATTATATAGATTATATAGATAAAGAGGGATTTGGTTAAGATTAAAAAAAAGAATACTCATTTAGAAATGCAATAGTGAAATTTAAAGACTTTTTTCTCGTCAACTACATTGTGAAGTTAATAATTTCTATGCCCTAAATTACATATTATCATAATTTAGGATGCTAAAATCAGGAAATATTTTAGTAGCAGGAAATACTAAAGCAAAAAACAAATTGTGAAGTTTTAAAAAAATCTAATTATAAAGCTTAAATTGGTTTTAAAAATTTTGTACATTACAAGCCTGTTTTCAATCCTGATGTATATGGACACAATGACACAACTTGATCATATGTTGGAATATAAAAATATCTTTTATCAATTCTAAATGTAAAACATATCATACATATTTTCTAACAACTAAGGTAATAAGATAGTAATTTAAAGAAATAAAGTCTTTAAAAAATCTAAAATTCTTTATAATTAACCATGTGGATGAAAATATAATAAATGTACTTATAATTTTATAAAAAGCAAGAGAAAAGACAAGTTAAAACAAAAGACAATTATCACTGATATTGGGAGGAATGAATAGTAAAGATACAAATAGATGTCTTTCACCTCAAAACCTAATGCTAAGGTAATTGATGAATTCAAAAGTTTTTCTTTCAGGAAACATCTGAATAAAAGGTAAATTTTCTGCAAATCCAACGCCACAGTATCCGTAATTAAAATAGATGTGAATCTCTGAATAAAGTTTAAGTAAATGAAATCAAAGGAAATAGTAACAAGCCCAGTCTCAAAGACTATTTACTTTGCTCTAGGAATCCACAGATACTGACAACGGAAATGTATTAAAACATTGAAGAACAGGACAAGAGCTTGGCTATCATGAAGATACACAGAAATTAAATTTCCACCTTGTAAGCAAGTAAATTCCAGGTATACTATTGAGTTTATTAAAAATAAAAACCCTAAAATTCATTAATAAATATTTGTAAGAGAGGAATTATAAGAATTTCTAAGTTTATACATAATAAGGAAAAACAAAAGAAAAATAAAAAGATCGATAAATTAGATTACATAAAAAATAAAGACTTCTGTACATAAAATATTGCAAATTAAAGCAAAAGATAAAAAATCAATGACAATGTAACAAATGAGAAGTTATTCTAAATTTATGAAGAATACAAAATAATAAGACAATTTGCAAGATTCCATTAAATGTTAACAAAGGAGGATGAGTAATTCTGCACTAAAGGAGATATTCAAACAAATATATAAAATATACTGCCTCATTTGAAATAACAAAGAACAGTCCAACAATAGGTTATTAATTTAACAAACTATGACAGTACTTAGCAAAGGGAAAAATATTTTGAGGGGTGGTTATAGACATTTTTGTAAAGTGTTGACAAGGTGCAAAAAACAAAAATAAAAAAGCTCATATTCTTTAACCCAGTAACAGCACATGTAAAGACATATAAAATGTGGGAAAAACTTTAAGTACAAAGATGCTCACTGTAGGGTAATAGGTAATGGAGAAAAATGAATCAAAATATAAGCTTGGTAATACAGGAATCATTATGATGACTATATTGATACATAAAATGGGATAACATGCAGCCTTAATATGCCCATTAATGTTTTATGGTGAGGAGGGATTTCTGGCATGACAGCTTGAGGATCTCTATGGACCTCCTCTTGCTGAAAAGTCATGATAAAGAACTATATAAAGTCTCTGGAAATGGTCCCTATATAGCAAATAAAAAGAAACATTTATTTAAGACAAATGGATGATAATTTGGTAATAACAGAGAAAACTTGTGGTATTTAAACTGAGATTTTCTCCCTCCCATCCCCATTCAACCTACTGAGATGGAAACTCTACTCCAAACTGGTACAGCCAAGAGCACAGGGTTCCCTTTCTCCCCAGCTCCCAGTCAGAGAGCTTATCTTCCTGGGAGGAGCAAGATGTCAGCATTTCTCATCCTGTCCCCAGCTATGTGTTACTGAGGCTAAGTTCCAGATAAATGTGGCCAAATGCAGGAGCTCCTGTCTTCTGCCCAATTCCTATCTATGAGGGAGAGGCTTTACCTCGGGTGTGATACCACTGAGCATATTAAGGCCCTGACCTACCTTGCCCCATCTCCTAAGGTGATGGTTCCACACTAAGAGGGGCAGGTTAAAATGATATGAGGATGTTGCCCATCCCCCATTTCCACTGAGTGCTCAGCTCCTAAAGAAGTGTTGTCCAAAGAGAGAAGCACACCGTTGTCTCCACTCCCAGGTCCAGAGCCCTGAAGCAGACACTATGTCTGGGGGAAGAAGCAGACAACCTGGAGAAAGACATCTGAAAGGAGCCAGCCTGGAGTAGGAATGAATCACAAACCATGATCTCATGAACTGCTTTGTAAAAGAATCTGAAATATGACTGAGTCTACATAACAATTTAGGTCCTGGGGAACTATTGAAAAACAATAAAGCAATCAGTCAGAAATTAGTGAAGCTGAACAGTTGGGTGTGGTCAGGGGAAGAGACCATCAAAGTGAGCACTGCCAACAACAGTGTTATCTGTGGATTCTTCTGGGCATACTCAAGACTGTATCTTTCTCTGAGGAAAACATCAGAGGTCTAATACTACAAGGGAAAAAATAGAATCCACTAAAATGATTCAGCCAGTCACTAAAGAAACAAATAACAACCATGTCCTCCAGAGGGAGGCAGGAACCAGTACTCAAAATTACTAATATTTATTGTCTAAAATGTCCAATTTTCAACAAAAAATTATAAGACATACAAACAAACAGGAAAGCATGACCCATATACCAAAAAAAAAAGCAGGCAAAATAAACTGCTTGTGAAAGTGATCAAATGTCGGAATTAACAGGCAAATACTTCAAAATAGCCATTATACATATGTTCAAAGAACAAAGGAAATTATGATTAAACGAGTAAAGGTATGTGTGATGACAATGTTGAATCAAATGGAGAATATCAATAGGTAGAAATTATAAGAAAGAACTAAATGGAAACTCCATGGTAGTAAAGTACAATAACTGAAATGAAAAATTTACTAGATGGGCTCAACAGTAACTTGCAGAAGAAAGAATGAGCAAACTTAAAGATAAGTTGATAGAGAGTATGCAAGCCAAAGCACAGAGAGAAAAAAATGAAGAAAAATTAACAGAGTCTCAGAGAAATGTGGGACACCATCAAGTCCACCAACTGACACTTAATAGGAGTTCCAGAAAAAGAGAGGGAGAGAAAGGAGCATTAAGAATATTCAAAGAAATAATGGCTAAAACTTTGCAAATTTATAGAAAAGCAATAAACTATATATCCAGGAAGCTCAATGAACGCCAAGTAGGATAAGCACAAAAAATCCACAAACAGACATAACAATAAAAATACCAAAAGCCAAACAGAAGGAAAAAATGTGGAAAGCATCAAGAGAAAATTGACACATCACTTACGCAGAAACCACTGTAGGAAGAATAGCTGACTTCTCATGAGAAACTGTGGAGGGCGGAAAACAGTGGGATAACCCTTCAAGTGCTCAAAGAGAAAAAGAGCCAACCAACATCCTACATACAACAAAGCCATCTTTCAAAAATGAATATGAAATAAAGACATTCTCAGAAAAACAAAAATTGAGAGAATTTGTTTCTAGCAGATGCACCTTACAAGAAGTACTAAATGAAGTTCTTCAGGCTGAAAACATGTAACCCCAGATGGTAATACAAATCCACATACAAACAAAGAGCAATGGTAAAGCTAAGTATGTAGTTATAAAAGATAGTATAAATGCATATTTCATAATTTCTATGAAATTATTTTAAAAGTATCATTGCACATACAACATAGAGAAGTGTAATATATTTGCTGAAAACAGCAAAAAGGATGTAAGTAGGAGCAAAGCTGTACTGGGCTAACGTAATGACTCCAGATGGCAATTCAAATCCATAGAAACAAATGAAGAGAGCCAAAAATAAGTAAAAAGATCACTATAACAAAAGTTACAAGTACATATTCCTTTACTTTCTTCTCTCAGCTTCTTTAAAAGACAAAATTTTATAAAGTAATAATTATAACCATGCATTGTTGATTTTGTAACATTTATATACACAATATGTCTAACAGTAATACCACAAGAAGGGGGGGGGAGAGAATAGAGCTATATAGGAGGAATGTTTCTATATCACTCTAGAATCAAGTTAGTAGAAATCTAAAGCTTATTGTGATAAGTTAGGATGTAAGATGGTAAGCCCTAAAGCAATCACTAAGGTAATGGCTCAAAAAACATAGTGAAAAAAAATCCTGAAAGAAATTAAAATGCTACGGGCCAGCCCACTGGCACAGTGGTTAAGTTCACACGTTCCGCTTTGGCAGCCCCGGGTTTGCCGGTTCGGATCCCAGGTGCAGACCTATGCACTGCTTGTCAAGCCATGCTGTGGCAGGCGTCTCACATATAAAGTAGAGGAAGATGGGCATGGATGTTAGGTCAGGGCCAGTCTTCCTTACCAAGAAGAGGAGGATTACCAGCAGATGTTAGCTTAGGGCCCAATCTTCCTCACCACAAAAAAAAAACAAACAAAAAAAGCATAACTATTAAAAAAACACTTCATTTAGAAATTAATGCAACAGGAAAAAGTAAGGGAGTAATGGAGGAATAAAAAAGACATGACATGAAACAAAATGTTAAATAGAATATGTAAATCCAACTATATCAATATTAACATTAAAATGTGAGTGGATTAATACTCTAATCAAAGGGCAAAGATTGTCAAACTGGACAAAAAACAACAACTTCATGATCCAAATACATAATGTCTTTAGGAGACACATTTCAGTTTCAAAGATACAAATAGAATGAAAGTAAAAGCACGGAAAAAGATACATCATGCAAACAACAACCATCAGAAAGCTGAAGTGGCTAGCCTAACAGACCAAATAGACCTTAAAACAAAACAAAAAAATGTTACTAGAGATAAATAGGGACATTTTATAGTGGTAAAAGCATCAATCTATTAACAAGACAAAAAAATTAAATTCATATATGCATCTAACAACAGTGTCAAAATACATGAAGCAAAAACTGGCTGAAATGAAGGGGGAATAGAGAATTCAATAATACGACACTTTCAATAATGCATAAAATACATAGGCAGAAGGTCAACAAAGAAATAAATGACTTGAACAACACTATAAACTAATTAGAACTAATAGACATCGATAGAAGACTCTACCCAAAAACAGCAGTTGTTCTCAAGTTCATGTGGAATATTCTTCAGGATAAACCATATGCTAGCTCATAAAACAAACCTCAATAAGTTTAAAAGAATTGAGATATCCAAAGTATGTTTTCTAACTACAAAGAAGTGAATAAGAAAATCAATAACAGAGAGAAATTGAGGAAATTCACAAATATGTGGAAATTAAACAATACACTAAAAATAACCAATGAATCAAAAAAAAATCAAAAAGAAATTAGAAAATACTTTGAGATAAATGGAAATAAAGATACAACGTACCAAAACTTATGCACACCTGCTAATACAGAGATTAGAAGAAAATTTGTACTTTGCATACCTATAATAATAAGAAAGATCTAAAATCAATAGTCTAACTTTCCACCTTAAAACCCAGAAAAACAGACAGAACACTAAATCTAAAGGAAGCAGGAGAAGTAAATAGTATAGTTCATGGTGGAAATTAATGAGATAAAGAAAAGAAAACAACAGAGAGAATCAATAAAATCAATAGCTGGTTCCAGGAAGGATCAATAAAGTTGCTAAACTTTTATCTAGATTGATCAAGTGAAACAAGAGGAAAAAAATTACTAGAATCAGAAAATAAAGATGGGATATATTAGCAACCTTACAGAAATGAAAAGGATTGTAAAGGAATAATATGAACAACTGTACGTCAATGAATTAGATAACTTACCCAAAACGAACTACTTCTTTGAAAGATACAAAGAAGCTACCCAACCTAACTCAAGAAGAAATAGACAATCTGAATAGTCCTATTAAGAAATAAAGATTTATAATTGTAATAAAAAACAACCCACAATTAAAAGCCTAAGCCCACATAGCTTCTCTACTACGTTCCACGGAACATTTAAGGGAGAATTAACATCAATTCTTCACAAATACTTTCAAAAATAGAAGAGGGAGGAATATTTCCCAACTCATTCTATGAGGCCTGAAATACCCTGATACCGAAAATAAAAGACATCACAAGAAAACAAAACAAAACATAACAAGTAAATATTTCTTATGAATGTGGAGTAAAAATCATCAGCAAAATACTTGCAAACAAAATCCACCAACATATTAAAAGAATTACACACCACGACCAAATGGGAATTTATCCCAGGTATGAAAGTTTGTATTTGTATCAAAATTCAATTAATGTAATAAACCATATCAAAAGGCAACAATAAAAATCAGGATAATCTCAATAGATGCAGAAAAATCCCTGAGCAAAATAAGCACACTTTTATAATGAAAGCACTCAACACACTAGAAATAGAATGGAACTTCCTCAACATGATAAGTGGTATCTATGAAAAACTCACAGCCAGCATCATACTTAATGATCAAACACTGGATACTTTTCCTCCCATTGTAGAAGACAAGGATTCTGCTCTTAGCATTTCTATTCCACATTGTACTAGAATTTCTAGCCAGAGAAATTAGGCAAGTAAAAAGAGTAATGAAAAAGAACTAAAAGGCATCCATATGGGAAAGAAGAAAGTAAAACTATCTCTATTTGCAAGTGGTATGACTGTTTATACAGAAGATCCTAAGGAATACACTAAAACCTATTAGAACTGATGGAGTTCAGCAAGACTGCAGGATAAAAGATCAATGTACAAAATCAATTGTATTTCTATTTACTGGCAATCAAAACTCTTCAAAGGATATTAAGAAAACAATTCCATTTATAATAGCATCTAAAAGAATAAAATACCTAGGAATAAATTTAAACAAGGAACTGAAAGACTTGTACCCTGAAAACTATAAAACATTGCTGAAAAAGACTGGATGAATGGAAAAACATCCCATATTTGTGGATTAGAAGACAATGTTGTTAAGATGGCAATTCTCCCCAGGTAGATCTACAAATTCAATGCAATCTATATCATAATCTCAGCTGTTTTCTTTGTAAAAACTGAAAAGCTAATTTTTAAATTTATATGAGATTGTAAAGGACCCACCCAGAGTAGCCAAACAATCTTGAAAAAGAAGTAGAAAGTAAGAGGATTCACCTCCCAATTTCAAAACTTACTACAGAGTAATGGTATTTAACATAGTGTGGCACTGCCATAAGTATAAACATGTAGATAAATGGAATAGAATTGAGATTTCAGAACTAAACTACCTATGTCTATATGGCCAACTGATTTTCAACAAGGGAGCTAAGACCATTCAATGGTGAAGAATAGCCTCTCAACAAATGGTCCTAGACAATTGGAAATCAACATATGAAAAAAAAGGACTTTGGACTCATCTCACACCATATACAAAAATCAACTCAAAATGGATCAAAAACCTAAATTTAAGAACTAAAACTATAAAATTCTACTTAGGGGAAAACCCTCATCATCTTGGATTTGGGAATTTTCTTAAGAAATAACATCAAAAACAGAATCAATAAAAGAAGATATAGATAAATCAGACATCAAAATTCAAAACTTTTTGTGCATAAAGGGCACTATCAAGAAGGTGAAAAGATTACTCACAGAGTGTCAGAAAATATTTGTAAATCATATATTTCATAAGGGTCTAATATCCAAGAATATACAAATAACTCTTACAACTCAACAACAGAAAGACTGACTTAAAAATTGGCAAAGACTTGAATAGATTATTTTTCTAAAGAAGATATACAAATGGTCAAAATGTGTATGAAACGATGCTTAACATCATCAGTCATCATGGAAATGCAGATCAAAAGTACAATGAGCTACTACTTCATGACCATTAAGATGACTATAATGAAAAAACGCAAACTACTAAGTGTTGGCAAGGATGTGATAAAATTAGAACACTCATACATTGCTAGTGGGAATGTAAAATGGTGCAGCCACTATGGAAAACATTTGGTGGTTCATCAAAAGGTTAAACATAGAGTTATCATATGACCCAGAAATTCCAAGACCAAATAAAGACCCAAAAGAATTGAAAATAGGTGTTCAAAAATAAATGTGTATACTAGTGTTCATGGCAGCACTAATTACAAAACTGAAAACATAGAAACAACTCAGATATCTATCAAATGGTGAACGGATACACAAATTGTTGTATTTCCATACAATTGAATAGTATTTAGCCATAAAAAGGAATATGCTAACCCATGGAGTGTACAACATCAAGAATAAACCTAAGGTAAATTATGGACTTTGGATGATTATGATGTGTCAATGTACGTTCATCCTTGATTAAAAATGCACCATTCTGGTGAACGACATTGATAATAGAGGTGGCTATGCATGTGTGGAAGCAGGGAATATAAGGGAAATCTCTATAGCTTCCTCTGAATTTTGTTGTAAACCTAAAACAGCTTTCAAAAGCTAAATTTAAAAAAAAATAAAATAATGACTTCAGGAAGCCAAGAAACTAGGGACATTCAGGCGACATACAATAAGACAAAAAAAAAAGTAACATGCTACAACATGAATAAACCTTGAAAACATTATGCTAAGTTAAGGAAGCCAGTCAAAAATCCCCACATATTAGGTGATTCCATTTATATGAAATGTCCAGAACAGACAAATCTGTAGATACGGAAAGTAGATTGATAATAGCTTAGGGCTGAAGATGGTGGAGGAAGAGAGGGATTGTAGCTAAAGGATGGAGGATGTCTTTTTGTGGTGATGAAAACGTTCCAAAATTGTGGTGATGGTGGCATGCATCTGTGACTATACTAAAAGCCATTGAATTATAAACTTTAAATTGGTGAATTGTTTGGTATGTGTTTACAAATAAAGCTGTTTAAAAAATTGTGGCAATTGAAAATGCTCGATACACTATTACAACAAGATAATTATATATAAAATATGACTACAACTGTATAAATTTCTATACATGTAAATATAGGCATAGATATAGATGGCATAGATGAAATAATTTTAAACAGCAAATCAGAAACCTCTGTTCCAATTTAGTCACTAACGAGAGAGAAAGAAAGGCAAAAATGTTAATAGTGGCTATCTTTGGGTGGTAGGATTAGTGAGTGATTTCTATTCACTTTACTTTTTTACAATTTTCCTATTTTCTTCAAACCTATTTAGTTATGTGAGAAAAAGATGATTGTTATTTTTGAAGGTTCAGGTATTCTGGAAGTCAAATTCAGTCTTTGACTTAATGAAAAGAAATCTGCCATTCTCATAAAATTCAAACAATTGTCATAAAGAATGAACATACTCACCTGGGAGTACAGGCTCAATGCCAATAGATGTTTACAGGTATATGGATATCATCTGCTTCTAAAATGTAACTGACTTTCTTTATATCAGACAGAAATACATGTCATTCATCAAAATATGGACTACAAAATGATAGAAATCAATGAAGCAAATTCAACAGACTGCAGATTTTTTAGCAAACTGGAGCATACTCCAGGTAAATTGAAAATAAGTTCCTGGAGAAAGAGTTTATGCTATAATTCTTACAATACAGAGCCAGCATTAGCACAAGGATAAGATCCTTTTGTTTACATCCTAGCTCAGCAACATTTTCACTCTGACACTGGGAAAGTGTTCTAACTTCCCAGGGCCTTAATATCCTCCTTAGTAAATTAGGACAATAATATTACCTACTCCATATGATAATTATGGTAGTTACATATGTCAGTATTTGTAAAGTGAATAGAATAACGCCTGCATAAAATGGTAAGAATTGTAAAAGATTTTGTGGAATAAAAATCTATATCTATCTATCTATCTATTTATACACACACAAGAATCACACCAGAATCTATTCAACCTCACCCACTAGTGTCAAATCCCACATAGCAATCACACCAACTATAAGAGATTACTTGCCCCAGGTAAATACAAAGTAAAGTTGTAAAGACACACAACGACATGAAAGCTTAGGCCCCACAAGTATGTACTCCTTGGATCAGTGTTTTTCTCAGAACCAACTTCACATCCTTGTTTCTCAAGGTATATATCAAAGGATTCAGAGAAGGAGTAACAATATTATTTAACAGTGAAACCACGGAATCCAGCCAAGGGCTGGAGGCAGGCCGGAGATAAATGAAGATCACAGGTCCATAGAAGAGCAGGATGGAAGTCAGATGGGCACTGCAGGTTGAGAAGGCTCTGCGCCTGCCTTCTGAGGAGCTGATTTTCAATATAGAGATAACGATGCGAGTATAAGAAGTGAGGATAAGAAGAAAACACGTGAGTGCAACAACACCTACATTGGTGAAACTCACTGTCTGAGCCAGAGAGGTGTCTGCACAGGCCAGGGGCAGCACCACAGGGATATCACAGAAGAAATTGTCCACCTCATTGGGGCCACAGTAGGGTAACTTAAAGATGAGGAATGTGAGGACAGATGCATGCAGACAGCTCCCCATCCAGGTGCCTAGAGTCATGATGGTGCACACCCTGTGGTTCATGATGACTGCGTATCGCAAAGGGTGACAGATGGCTGCAAAACGGTCATAGGCCATCACGGTGTACAGGAAACACTCCGTGCAACCCAGGAAGTGGTAAAAGATCTGGGATGCACAGCCCTGGTAAGAGATGGTCCGGCCCATCAGGTAGAACATCATTTTGGGGGAACTCACTGAAGGGAAAAATATGTCAAACACTGACAAGTTTCCCAGAAAGAAGTACATGGGGGTGTGGAGGTTGGAGGAAGTGAGGATGGCCAGAAGAATGAGCAGGTTCCCCAGCAGAGTGAGCAAGTAGAAGGCCAGAAAGAAGACAAAGAGCACATTTTCCAGCCCTTTTGTGTGAGGGATTCCCATGAGGAGGAACTCAGTTACAGGAGTGTGATTCCTCATCTTCACTTCTAGTTAGACCTGGAAGATCAAAGAATGGCCTCATGAGATGAGCTTTTCACAAAAAACTAATACCTTCATAGGACCCATTGGAAACTGATAATACCTAATATAATGCAAAGAACTTATAAACAGGAGCCAGTCCAATTCTGTCACTAATTAATGTGTGACTTGGAGTAAGTCATTTAATTTTTATCTGTTTCCTCAGAAGGAAAATAGAGATAACACAAGAGACAGAATAGAAAGAGGGCAGAGAATAAACCTTACAGTTGGATATATCTGAGCTTAAATGTCAAATCTACTTCCTACTCTGTGACTTTGGATAATTTTGAAAAAATCTCTAAAACTCTTCTGCATCTGTATACACAGTATAATAATATCTTATGGTTCTTGTGAGGATTAATGCTTTATATGTATTAAGTCTTTAGAGTAATGCCTGCTCCTACCCACCCTTGCTGAAAAAATTCATTCAAGATACCAACATTCTAACTTGATTGAGCCTTTATTCCACACAGTATTTCTCTTAGGTTGACTCGCAGCAGTTCTGGGATCATCTATTGAGGTGAATGATTCATGAGACTGCTTTCTCTATCATCAGCCACAACAACTAAAAACTGAGAATTGTCTAATGGGAATACAATAAAATAGGAAGAAGATAATATTTAATGTGGGAAAAAGCAACAGACAACTACCTATATTAAATACAACCATCTTCTTTCAATATAAAATTTATTCCCTAAATAGTAATGATGTATGCAATATGACTGAATGTATATAATTTCCATTAAGGTTTTTAAGGTTAAGCTTCACTAATCAGGGAATATCTTTAGAAAATACCATGAAGACAATAAAGTCAGTATTAGCCCAAACTCGAACGGAAGAAATCCCCACACTCTTCCAACCTTCTCCTAGTGCATATAACCCATCAGAAGATGAGGAGAAGAAAGCCCTATAGACAGAAGGCACTTACAGACTAGAGTGAAGGGAAACAGTTGACTTGTTCTGGAAACCAGGCCCCATATCCACCCTTCCCTGTTTCCTTTCCTTTTAGATGCTTTGGAACTTGAGGACCAGTCTCTGAGGACAGAAAAGATGAGCACTCTTCTTTTTCAGAATAAGTCACTCAGGCTTGAAAGTCTAGACCCAACAGTACCTCTCTTCCCTAAGCGAAGGAGCAGCATTCATTCCCTCAAGAGAGCATAAGTGTCTTTAGTGTTCCTTTGGGACCCACTTACCCAGTCGGCATCAACTCAAAAGACTGTAGAATAAAAGCGGCAATTAGACCGGAGACTTTCCCCTCTTCCTTCCCTCCTTCTTTCTACCCACTGCTTCAACCTCATTATTTCTTAGACTAAAACAATTATGTAATAGCATTTAGTTATTTTGGGTTTCTAAATCTTTTTGATTATCAATATCTCTTGGGCATGTTTTTCCTCTACTGCAGAGCCATCCATCGGGTTCAAATATTTGAAAGTGTCCAGTGATCCTGTGCTTGGAAGTCCTGTGTTTGAAGAAGGAGCTGAGGATTAGGAAAGTAACCACTTAAAGAAAAGAGGCAACAATCCCATTTTGGTGTCAAAACAAAACAAAACACACCTGCAACTGTTTTTTTTTTTTTCATATTTGGCTTTCTAAGTCTCCCAATTATCACTTCTTCAACTGCCTGAATTCATATCTTACCACTTTTTAAAATTTCTTCTCTTGATTTTCCCTTAAAACTGCTACTGATGTTTATCTTACCATACTTTAGTTACTGTAACTTAGCTCAATTTACATTTAAAGAATTCAGTCTGCTGACTGCTGTGTAGGGAATGGATCAGAGCAAACAAGAGCAGAATTTGGTAGGGGTGATAGAAGCTTACTTTTACTGGCTGCCCAAAGAAAGAAGCACACGGACCTATTAAAAATGTTATGGCTAAAATTGCTTTGAGATAATAAAAAAGCCACAAAATAACAACTGTAATAAGGTTTAAGTAATTGTACAACATTCTAATAATTGTTGTCCTTCATGTCAAGGAATTCAGAAGAGACTTCTAGCTCTATGAGTTTGAAATCATAATTACTTCTTATTGAGACTCTCCTTTTTTTTTTTAACCAGGCTGTTCAAAGCCCCTTTATTTCATCCCTGTATCAACCCTACGGGTTTGATCTTATTTTCTTTTTAAAGATGAAAATAGTGCTCAAAAAGTTCAAATAGTTACGAAAATTTACTCCAAAAGTCAGGTATAGAACTTGGATTTGAATGTCGATCTGTTTGCATTTAAAATTTATTCAGTTCTAACAAAGTGGAATAAATATTTTGTCAATTTGAAAAGCAAACATGCTTAGTCATATATTTCTGCCAATTTTTCAGTTCTTTAGCTTTGTTTTAAAAATGAAGAAAAAATCAGATCATAAAAGCTTAACAAATTTTGATTAGCAATGATTTCCACATTTTAAACAGCTTTATTGAGATATAATTTACATGAAATCAAATTCACCCATTTTAAGTGTACAATTGAATGAGAAAATATTTACAAACATACATATATTTGTAGAGTTCTACAACCATCGCCACAATTTCAGAAAGTTCCTCTCATACTAAAAATTAACCTCTTGCCCATTTACAAACATTTCCATTCCTACCCACAACTCTAGACAATTATTCTACCAGAAGTGTCTAGGTATTTGCCCTTTTTTGATATTTCTTATGAGTGGAATCATAAGATGTGTGCTGTTTTTTATCTGGTATCATTCACTGAACATGACGTTTTTGAGATTCATCACTGTTGTTGCATATCTTACCATTTTGTTTCTTTATATTGATGAATAGTATTCCATTGCAGGATATTTCTATTTCCTGAACCACAGGCTAAGATTCTAACTTATTCTTAGTGCCTAAAAACCTCTAAAAGATTATTAGTATAAATGGAAACATTTTGAGGATCTTAAAGTCATTCTCATCATCATCCAGTCAAAAGTGATTTTGTGACATATTAAAAAGCTTAGTGTATGAGTTCTGAATATATTATTATATATATAATATATAGTAATATATATGTATATATAATGTGTGTATATATAATGTATAGTAATATATCTAAGTAATGCATATATATAATATATATAGTTTTATATATATATTTTTCCATGGCTTTGATTATTTAGTTTCAGCTTATCATCTCAATTTCTACCTTCTGAATCACCATGAAAAGCAGTGCTCAATTAATGAAAATCAACATAGCACTGAAATAGTTTATAATTAATAACAGGCCCCGATCTTCCCTTTCTTTCCCTTATTATAAATCGAGCATTTCACTTTGCATCTAAGTAATTCCAAGAACAAATTCTTAAAGATGTTTATATATCTCATTACTATTCCTATAACTCATTAAAACATACACACACACAATAGGAAAGATACAAGCCATAATGAGCCTCTCTATATACCATCTTATTTCTACTTTCCAGAACTGCTATTCTTGGCAAAATTTCCAGAGTTACTAAAGTAAGAAGTCACATAATAGCCCAAAATTTTATCATTATTTATATTAAGTGTTATCCCTAAACTTTCCATATCCTTAACTCATTCAACAAATATCTGTTGCAGAAAGTCATTAGTAATCCAGCCAGATTAAACCAGCTTTACAAGACATTCACTTTTAAAGAATAATATATATATATATGTATGATTTATACATGAATTTATCAATACATGATTAATGCATGATATATGTGAATATCAATGTATAAATTTACAAGGAGAAATAAAACCTCATATTCACTAGAATGCATGTATTATTGGATCAGCATATTCTTTTCCAAATGGTAAAATTTTACATTCGAAGCAAAATACTCCCTCAGGAGGCTGTTGGTGAGTGGAATGTAAAGTTAAAGCAGAGCGAACCAGATGATTATCTCCAAGTGTTCTCCTGCTACAATATTTTGGCACACTTTTCTTTACCATATCAGAATACCTGTCAGGCAGGCTGAAACATCCCTGTTGGCTAGTATTTCATCTTCTTAGGACCTGAGAGATACACTACCATTTGCTTAACATTCACTTATTTTCTATCTTCCAACAGCTTTATCGAGGTACAATTTAATATCACAAAATTCAACAGTTGTAAGTGTACAATTTAATGATTTTTACTAAATTTATAGAGTTGTGAAAATATTGCCAAAATTCAGAACATTTCCATGACCCCCCAAATTTCCTTGGGGTCAGTTTGCAATGAATTCCCATTCCTAATCTCCTCCCCAGGAAACCAACCAATGCTTTGCTTTTTGTCTCTATAAATTTGTATTTTCTAAGCATTTTATGTAAGAGGGATAACACAATATCTAGCCTTTTGAATCTGACTTCTTTAAATTAGCATAATGTTGTTGATGTTCATCCATTCTGTAAGATCTAAAAATAGTTTGTCCTTTTTATTGCCAAATAATATTCCATAGTATGAATGTATCATATTTTGCTTATCCTTTCACAGGTGATGAACATTTGGAATGTTTCTAGGTTTGAATATTATGAATAATACTCCTATGAACAATCATCCACAGATCTTTGTGTGTATTTACTCTCTTTTCATCTACCACCAGAGATTGCAAATTCTTTTTTGAGATTTTGGTAAGGTTATCATAATATCTTCTTTGTGATATCAGTAATAAACCTCATAAATAAACTATAGAATGATTTTTGTAGACATCCAATCTCACTGCTTACATGTTTATTCTTACTACTTACTGTTTCAAAGGAGGCTCTCTTCCTGATCCTTTGGGTCAGCCTACCGCAGCACTTTATAAACACTGTGCAGATATGAGGACATATCTAATATCTCTCAGAAATAAGTTATTTCAAAATAGCCTGAAGCCACATATCTTTGGAAATTGAAATACTTCACTTTGAAATGGTAGCCATCGCTGTGTTGAAATTTGGAGTTCTCCCTAATCTCTTTATTTCCTCACACCACAGCAGCAGATGTACAAGGGTGGCTCCACGTGCAGCATGTTGTTAACAGTTGGGCTATCATGCTACCATGTGGTTTAGAAACCAGCAAGTCAGCTATGGCTACAGTGGGATATATTGTCCATGTCAGCATAGAAGGAAAAGGAAAATCTAAACTAAAATCTTTGAAGGAGATTCCAGAGATAGTAAATAGAGAAGTCAAATGCATTTACTAGGGAAAACATTAAGAAGTGTGTTTGACCACAGATCTAGACCATATTCCTTAATTGAATAATTATATAACTTAATTATCAGTAATTAAGTTGTTCTTTTGATGTAGTCTGACACCTTTGTCTTTTATCTCAATTATTTCTTGACTTTGGAGGGGGAAATATAAGAGTATCATTTATTGGTCCCTTCAAACATCATAATAGGAGATAACACCATAGTGTGGCAACTGAATAAGAAATGAACCAAATTGTGGGGAGCTCAAGAAAAAAATCCATGAGGCTGAAAGATGAATTTGTGAGTACTTTTGAGGGATAATGAGTTGACTTAATGAGTCTGACTGTATGGGGATGACATAAAAGATTGTGATTGAGGTGTCAAAAACTGAAAGGAGTCTAGTCCAACAGGTGCAGAGGCAGCTATAAATTATTCATCCCTTCATAGGTTTAATAGAGCAAAGTTTTCCCAAGGATAAGGGAAATGGTTATCTAAACTTTGATCCAAAGACAGTAGTTGCTAGCTCTTTCACTGGTTTGAACAGGGATAGGACTTTTAAAGTTTAGAAAGCAGATTGGAGGAAGTACGTACAATGCTAAGAGGACTGTGTGAGGTACTTTCGAGCAACAGAGAGAGATTATGTGTAAGTTTTTACCTCAGAAAGATTGCAGACTCATTGAGAACATGGGCCATTCATCAAAATTCCTTGTTAATTTAATTTTTTAAAATACTGTGTTAATTATAATGAAGGCTCCTGTCAATAGAAAGCCCTCTTTTTCCTAGAAAACAGGAACAGTGAGCAATAGGTCACCTTAAACTATAAAACATTTTTTAAGTATTTTAGAACCATATTCATCAGAATTCATTTCTTAAGGTACCATTCCATTCATCTCAAGGGTGCTGTTTCTATTGATTTCACAGTGCCAGCTAGGAGGAATACTAGTGTTCAAGTTAGCCAAGTTTAGTGTTACTGAAGCAGAAACTGAATAACAAATTTGATGCTCCTTGACTCGAGGCAAGTCCTTTGGCTTTTTTCTTTTGCTAAATTTTCTAGTTTTTTTCCTTCCTTGGCCTTGGTGCTTTCATCTTAACCTGAGTTTTTACAGTTTCCTCTGTTTTTATTCAAAGCCTTTATTCCAATCACATATTGACTAGTTGTTCCATGTCCATCTTCTCAAAGGTTTTATACCCCATAAGGACAGAGAACATATTTATCTTGTTCATTATAATATCCTCTTTGGCTATATATACTATATAAATATATAAATAGTCAACTGCCAATAAACATTCAATGTTAACCTAATGGCTGTCCTTCTGACTTAATTGTGTTCTAGACCAGTTATTGACAAAAATGTTGAATAATAGGGCTGGCCTAGTGGTGTAGTGGTTAAGTTCATGTGCTTCACTTCAGTGGTTGAGGGTTCATGGGTTTAGATCCCGGGGGTGGACCTATATACCACTTATCAAGCTATGCTGTGGTGGCATCCTACATACAAAATGGAGGAAGATCAGCACAGATGTTAGCTCAGCAACAATCTTCCTCAAGCAAAAAGAGGAAGATTGGCAACAGATGTTAGCTCAGGGCCAAACATCTTCACCAAAAAAAAAAAAAAGTTTAATAATAACTTATGAATCATATAACTATCCTAAATGATCATCTAAGAACTATTATAATTTGTATTTCTTAATGAACCACTGAATAACTTAAGCAATAAGAATTATATACTGATAGAATAAAGGGATCATTGTGGAATGAGATGTTTGGAGAAGGGGTTATGGATATGGTTGACAATGAACAAAAACCCAAAAGGTATGTGGTTCTCATAAAGGCAGAAAGGATTACACTAGACATTTTAAATCAAGGAAGCCATGTGAAAACTACAAGGTACAGGATATGTCTTTACTATATAAAATAATCCTAAATGAAGAGTTCCAACCAGGAAAAAGTTTAAATATTGTGGACATATATTTGTGGTGGGGTAGTTGGAAATAAGTCACCAATTTTTCTGACACTCCCTTCTAAAGGTGGAGCCTAATTTCTCTCCCACTGTGTGGGCTGAACGTAATGACTCACTTCTAACAAAGAGAAAATAAAAGCAGGAGTGATGGTATGTGACTTTGGATTAGATTAGAAAAGGCTCTACGGCTTCGTGCTTAGACTCTCTCTTAGATCACTCAGCTGTGAGGACATGTAGGCAACCATATGGAGAGGCCCATGTAGGGAGTGAGGGACTGAGGCCTTTTGCAAGAGCCATGAAATATGCCATCTTGGAAGTAGATCCTCCAGCCCCAGCTGTGCCTTCAGATGACTGCAGCCCTTGCCAGCAGGGTAGCTGCAACCTCATGAGAGATCGTATGATAAGACTGCCTGGCTAATGTACTCCAGAATCCTTGACCCTCAGAAACTGTGTGAGTCAATGAACGATTGAGTTTTAAACTGTTAAGTTTCAGAGTAATTTGTTGTACTACAACAGATAACTAATACAATACCGTAAATAGTGCAGGGTATCTAACAACTTTCAAATAAAGGAAACAAGGTGGCCCTTGAATTATAAAGTAGTTATATTAGCAACTGTTATAGTAAATCAAGTGATAGTATATAAATACTTGATTTAAATCATAGACAGGTAGATGTTGTTCTTCCAAATAGGTTTCCTCTTTTACTTTTCGTATAGGTAATTTAGTGAACATTATACTCGGATCCCATCTGACACTAGTCAGATAAATGGTATAAGGTAATCAGTCAATCAATAGCTGAGTGAATGAATGGATATTACTATAGAATGGAAAAGAGTTGAAGTTATTATTTTCCCATCGTCACTTATTTCTATGAATGTTACCCAGAATTCTTGCCTAGTTATGTCCAATGTCATCACTCTTATTCTATTCTATAGTTACTTAACCTCCTTGTGCCTCAGTTTTCTCATATATAATTGAGGAAAGTAATTGCACTAACCTTATAGAGATGCTGTTCAGATTATGTTTGTTAATATGTGCAAAATAGAACAGTAAATGATATTAGAAAGCAAGATTTAAAGATAGGTATTATAATATAGAATTTATGATTCTTAAGTTCTTCTTATAAGGCAGTAACAGTTCAGTTCTAGATACAGACTGCCTGGGTGTGAACACTTCTCTGTCCTTAGTTGCTTCATCTATAAAAGAAGGATATCATAGTATTTATATCTTAGGATTTTGTGACTTAACTTAGTCAATACATGTAAAGTGCTTAGAACACTAAAAACACACAGTAAGAAGATTTTAGATGTTAGCTTTTATTCTAGATATTTGAATGGATGAATCAAAATTGGTAATTGGTCTGAAATTCATTTGATTAAATGTTAAATTAAAATGTTGAAAGATTTAAAAACTAGATAATATATGTTGTTTACTGTTCAATTTCAATTAATTACAGATATACTAAATTTTCAAGAATCATACCAAACTGACAATGGATAGAGAACTCTGGCTCAAAAAGGCTTTCCTCTGCAAATTTACAGAAATCCACTCTCCTGTTTCATAAGAATAGATTAATGGCCAGCATCTTACTTGAGACATAATGAGTAAAGTCTAACACCAAACTTCTCTGATAGCCAAAGGCAAAAAGCTCCAAATAGTATTATTTTGTAATGGGAAGATATGATTAAAGCCAAAGATATTACAAAATAAATTTAAACTTAAAATTATCAAACTATGAAATCCTACTTTTAAATTTCATACTTTCTTGACCATAAAACCTAGCTTTATTGAATTCCTGGAGAGAGATTGTAATAAAATAGAGTAAAGCATACATTTTGAAAGGAGTGAAGAAAGGATGGAGGGAAAGAAAGGAGAGTGAGAGAGAAGGAAGACAGTCTATGGTCTGTAGAAACTTGCAGCTTTATGGTTACTGATCAAAAGAGAGTTCCAACAATTACAGATTGTGTGTAGAAAAGATAAATTATTTTGGCAATTTCAAAAAGAGAAAAGGCTGGGTTAATCTCAAACGCTTCCTTGAAGGAGTAAATGAGAAGCTCAGTCCAGCTGCTCCCTACAACGTGACTCAGGACTCTCAAGAAACACCTGATAGCACCTTTGCCCAGCTTGATATTTGGCAACAATCCTGTTCTAAGAGTAGTGGATCTGGAGCAACTCTCCAAAGAATTTCAGAGAGGAATTCCCCTACACCTTAGATCCCAGAAATGTGGAACACTTGAATTAACACTTTCCTCAGAGCCAATTTCACATTCTTGTTTCCCAAGGTGTAAATCAAAGGATTAGAGAAAGGAGTGACAATGTTAATATCTGAATAACAGAATCTAGCCAGGAGCTGGAAGTGGGCCTGAGACAGATGAGCATCACAGGTCCATAGAACAAGAGGATTGAAATCAGGTGGGCACTGCAGGTTGAAAACGCTCGGTGCCTGACTTTGGAGGAGCTACTTTTCAATATGGAAAGGAAGAGGCAACAATAGGAGGTAAGGATATGGGAAAAACATGTAGGAGTCAGAACATCCACATTAGTAAAACTCACTGTCTGAGCTAGAGAGGTGTCTGCACAGGCCAGAGGCAGCACCATCGGGATATTACGGAAGAAACTGTCCACCGCACTGGGGGCGCAGTAGGATAACTTAAAGATAGGAAATGTGAGGATACTTCATGTAGACAATCATCCAGCTAAGTGCCCAGTGTCAAGCCAGTACACACTCTGTGGTTTATGATAACCATGTATCACAATGGGTGACAAATAGCCACCAAGCAGTCATAGGCCATCATAGTGCAGAGGAAAAATTCAGTAGTACCCAGGAAGTGGTAAAAGCAGAGCTGGGAGGTGCAGCCCTTGTAAGAGATGCTCTGGCTTTGCTACATTAGGTAAAGCATAATTTTGGGGGAACTCGCTGAAGGGAAAAATATGTCAAACACTGACAAGTTTCCCAGGAAGAAATACATGGCGGTGTAGAGGTTGGAGGAGATCAGAATGATAAAGAAGATGAACAGGTTCCCCAGCAAGGTGAGGAGGTAGAAGGCCAAAAACAGGACAAACAGCATGTTCTCCAGCCCTTCAGAATTAGGGATCCCTAAAAGGATGAACTCCGTCACGGAAGTCTAGTTCTGCATGTTTATGCATCAGGCAGTCCTGGAAAAGCAAAATAATATATAAGAACACAATAAGATATAAGAACACAAATAACTGAGAAGATGTATTCCTAATAGAGTTATTTCTAAGGCAGTGGCTGCAAGCAAAAGAAGGCCAAAAGAGGAAAAGGGGACCAATACTAAATCTGGCCCTGAAGCTAAATAATGTGCCAGATTTGGCCTCAGTTTATTCATGTGATAAATTAGGTAGCAGAATAATGTATCTGTATAGGTGACAAACCTCTTACAGTCATCAACTCTTATTACCAGTTTTATGTAGCTTCTTTCAATATGATTTTCATCACACAAGCTGGCAAAATTCAGAACCATCTTCTCCATGGAAAATTTGCCATCAGGTGACAATGTCATTTTAATATCGGCCAAGTCATAATTAGCTGGTAAATAGGACAATTACTCAAATATATACATATAAAAATGTGAACCTAAACAGAAATGATGTATACCTACCTATAACTTTTACTTAACAATATTCTTTCCATTCTAGAACATTTATATTTAAAAATAAGTATACAATTCATATTTATAACCTCTTCACACACATATAGAAATTAGATTGAGACTAGAAGAAAGCATTGCATAGATAACAGAAATAACTACTACATCCCACTAGAAATTTGTCTCTCCTCAGCTATTCTTTCGCTCTAATACTACAGATCTCCCAAAGGTAAATTTCAATGATATCAATATTATTTAGCTTTATGAATTAATGTCAGTCATAGATAAACCTTAAAAAACCTCAATTATATTTTCTGAAGGCCCAATATCTCCTTCTGTTCATTTGTATCCCTTTTTATGTTAGCCCGCCATATGTTGTCACTGGATATAACTGATTTCCCTCTACTTATGATCAATATTTACTCATAGGAAATAATCTGATAAATCTATTCATGCTAATCTATACATTGCCAATTTATTAACATTTCCTGTATTATTTCCCTTTTTATAGGAATAAAGATATGCCATGGAGAAAAATCCCAATAAGTAGAATTTATGGCAAAAATGAAGAAGTAGAGGAAACAGAAGCTCTTCAGACCACTCCTGAAATCAATTGGCATAGCCAGGCCCCTATATAAAGCTTGTCCTGCTCAAAATGTTTGAATAGATTGTGATTCTGACAAAGATATATAGACAGGAAGACAAAAAGACTCCTTCTCAGCCAAAATGCAATTTAAACATTGAGTTTAGGCCATGGCAATCAATTTAGCCTCTCTCAAACATTCATTTTCTATCTACCTGCTAGAAATATAAAGATGAGTAGAATAAAGTACTCTGAAGTTACAAAAAACTAGTTTCTAACACTCACTCCAACTCTACCATTAGCTGCCTCTGGAGCCATAAGCAACTTACTTAACCTCTCTGAGCCTCAAATCCTGCAAAAGAATAATGGATAATAACATTGTCTTCCTCAAAATGTCTTTGTGAGATTGAAGGGGATAATGAACATAAAATGCTTTGCTCTGTGCTTGGCACTCAGTAGGAATCGTCCCTCTTAGCTTAACAACTAACCTCCTAAGACCATGATCATGTAGGTGATAATGTATCAATAGCAAAAGCATTGCAGACGGAATGAAGAATTAATTATAAATGGACTTCAAAAAGAATCTGTGAGATTTGAAAAAGTAGAGAAAACATAAATATAGCCACTGATCTTTGACAAAAGAGCAAAGGCAATATAAGGGAGAAAAGACAGTTTTTCCAACAAATGGTTCTGCAATGACAGGACATTCACATGCAAACAAAAGAGTCTAGATAGAGACCTCACCCCCTTCAGAAAAATTAACTCAAAATGGATCACAGACATATATATGAAATGCAAAACTATAAAAGTCCTAGAAGTTAACATAGGAAATGATTTAGATGACCTTGAGTATGACAATGACTTTTTAGATACCACATCAAAAGCACAATTCATGAAAGAAATAATTGATAAGCTGAACTTGATTAAAATTAAAGGAAAAAAAACCTTCTGCTTTGTGAAAGACACTGTCAGAAAAATGAGAAGGCAAGCCATAGAGTGGAAGAAAATATTTTAGAAGACACATACGATAAAGGACCGTTATCCAAAATACGCAAAGAACTCTTAAAATTCAATACTAAGAATACAAACAACTCAAATAAAACTTGAGCCAAAGACCTTAGATGCCTCACCAGAGAAGATACACAGATGGTAAATAAGCATATGAAAAGATGTTCCACATTACATGTCATCAAGGAAATGCAAATTAAAGCAACAGTGAGATACCACTAAAAACCTGTTAGAATAGCCAAAATTCAGAACACTGACAACACCAAATACTGGTGAGGATGTGAACCAACATGAACTCTCATTCTTTTCTGGTGGACATGCAAAACGGTACAGCCACTTTGCAAGACAGTTTGGTGGTTTCTTACAAAAGTGAATATACTCTTACCATACGATCCAGCAGACATGCTCCTTGATATTTACACAAAGGAGTTGAAAACTATGTCCACACAAAACCCTGCACATGGATGTTTATAGAAGTTTTATTCATAAATGCCAAAACTTGGAAGCAACCAAGATGTCCTTTAGTAGGTGAATGGATAAACTATGGTACATATAGACAATGGAATACTATTCAATGCTAAAAAGAAATGAAATGTTGGGGCTGGCCCCATGGCCGAGTGGTTAAGTTCGCGCACTCTGCTGCAGGCAGCCCAGCGTTTCGTTGGTTCGAGTCCTGGCCGCGGACATGGCACTGCTCATCAAACCATGCTGAGGCAGCGTCCCACATGCCACAACTAGAATGACCCACAACAAAGAATATACAACTATGTACTTGGGGGCTTTGGGGAGAAAAAAGGAAAAAATAATAAAATCTTTAAAAAAAAAAAAAGAAATGAAATGTCAAGCCATGCAAAAACATGGAGGAATCTTAAATACATATTACTAAGTCAAAGAAGCCTATATGAAAAGGCTGTATACTATGTGATTGCAAGTATATGACATTCTGGAGACAGCAAAAAAGATCAAGGTTTGCCAGGGGTTGAAGGCAGGGGAGGGATGAATAGGTGGAGCACAGAGAATTTTTAGGGCAGTGATAATACTCTGTATGGTGCAATAATGGTGGATACATGTGATTATATATTTGTCCAAACCCATAGAATGTGTAACACTGAGGGTGGACTCTAATGTAAACTATGAACTTTGGATAACTATGATGTGTCAATGTAGTTTCATCATTTGTAACAAATGTATCACCCTGGTGGATGATGTCTGATAATGCAGCAGGCCGTACATGTGTAGGGAAATGGGGTATATGGAAACTTTGTACTTTCTGCTCAATTTTACTGCGAACTTAAATGCCTCTAAAAAAAATTGTCTTTTTTTAAAAAGGCCAGGGAAAGACACACATCAGAAGTATGTTATTTTCATCAGACTGACAACAGAGTATTATGTAAATATACTGGCAGAATTTAAATATCTCTTTGTAAGCTGGAAGTGCATAAATTCTCCCTTTTACCTGAAGATTTCTGTTTCTAAGTGAGCAACCAAATTCACAAAGGTGTCTGGTCCAAACTTGCCCTAGGTGAAAGTGGAAATTTCAAAAATTACCTTAGATACACTTTCAAAATCCTCCTCACTCCTCCTCTGCAGTCAGCACTCAATGCCTTAACTCCATCCAAACCTATTCTCAAGAAAGAATCTGACATCAGTCCAGGAACAAAATTCTAAGAACAGATATCGCATAATCATTTGGAAAAGTACTGAATTTCCATCACAGAATGTTTTCAAGCAGAACTTATAGGCTCATCTCTTAGGGAAACAGAAAAAGGAATTAATCTCCTACAAAGGCTGGTAAATTAGATCTTTTCTTCCAACTCTAAATCTAAAATTTTATGTTATTAGCTTTTAATAAATTTTGTGAGTTTCATTATCACCGCATTCACTGACATTTGCATTTTAACCCTTATTCTTTAATGACAGAATAAAAATACAGAGACCCGTTAAAGGATGTTCACATATTGATAAGAAGAGTAGATTGATATTGATAAGAAGACCATTTGTTAAGAGTGGGGATAATTTCTAATTTTTATACTAACTACAAAATAGAATTCATGAACAAAGAATCTATCCCCTTGAGTATCATCTATCTTTCCCTACAAACCATTCTCCTGCCACACAAGCACACTTTTCCCTAAGACTTCTTCCATTCATTTCTTCCTCATTGCTGACTTGTTAATGGATCACTGAACTCAGCAACATATAAGAATTTTCTTCAGTTTCATGATTCTCCTGCTTCAGTTGGTTGAGCAGGGAAATGACCAGGACAAATAAAGAGTAGAAACAGGACAGAAAAAGAGAAAAAGGAAGAGATACTATAAGTAGAACAAGAGTTAAATAGAAGCAGGTAAAGTTTTAGACACACACCAGCTAGTGGAAAACACATCTAACATGGGTAGAGAGGTTTTTCTGAAGTTTCTAGGCAAGAGGAATGTGTTCCTAAAGCCAAACCTCTATTTTGGAGTAAGATGCCATGGCATAGAGACAAGGCTTTGCACCTTCTGCTCTTGAATCCAAAACAGAGATGCCAAACTCAGCCCTTCCATGTAGTCTGGTCCTGAGATTCTGGATTTACAATATTTTCAAACTGGAGAGTTTCTTTTGAGACAATATCCCCAGTGGCCCAAACCCCACACTTAAGAAGCATGAATGAGCAAAGGGAGTAATTAGAGGCCCTCCTCTCTTTCCTCACACCCCTTTCCATTACATATCTCATTATTTCATAATACATGATATATTCATTATAAAAGTATCATTACAACTTTATAAAACTATTTAGTAAATATTCAAAAAAGCAAGAAAAAATACCACAGTTCTGCTACCTTGACATTACCAATGTTAACATTTTAATATTTTCTTTCTAATCACTATACCACATGGTTATGGTATATTTTTAACTAGTTAACAGCATACTATATATGCAGTTTTGCAAATTTTATTTTTAATTTTAAATTTTAATTAATAGTTATATTTCCTACAATTAACAAAAATAGGTAGGTAGGTAGATACATAGATATGCAGATATGATGCACTATGATGAACTTCTTAATTCATACAGTTATCCATATTTGAGGCTTTATTAAAGATAAGCTTACCTAAATATAAATACTAGAATATTTGTGAATATTATGGATTTTAAGATGGTTGTCAAATTATTTACTTTGTTAGAACCAGTGCTTATGAAGGCCAATTTTACCAGTGTTATGTATTCAAATATTTAAATGTTGAAAGGTTATATATATATATATACACCACATCTTCTCATCCAATCATCAGCTGAAGGGCACTTGTGTTGCTTTCATGTCTAGTTATTGTGACTAATGCTGCAGTGAACATAGGGATGAATAAATATCTTTGAATTGCTGATTTCAAGTTTTCTGGATAAATACCCATTAGTGGGATGGCTGGATCATATGGTATTTCTATTTTTCATTTTTGAGAAATCTCCATACTGTTTTCCAGAGTGGCTGCACCAGTTTGCATTCCCACCAGCAGTATATGAGGGTTCCCATTTCTCCACATCCTCTCCAATGATTGCTAATTTTTGTCTTGTTAATTATAGCTATTCTGACAGGTAGAGTGATATCTTACTGTAGTTTTCATTTGCATTTACTTAATAATTAGTGATGTTGAACATCTTTTCATGTGCCTGTTAGCCATTTGTATATCTTCTTTGGAAAAAATGTGTGCTCATATCCTCTCCGATTTTTTGATCAGGTTGTTTGTTTTTTTGAGTTGTATGAGTCCTTTATATATTTTGGAAATTAACCCCTTGATGGATATATGATTTGAAAATATTTTTTCCCAGTAGATGGGTTGTCTTTTGTTTTGTTTCTGGTTTCCTAGACCCTGCAGAAGCTTTTTAGTCTGATGTAGTCACATTTGTTTATTTTTTCTTTTGTTTCCCTTTCCTGAGTATACATGGTATTTGAAAAGATGCTGCTAAGACCAATGTCAAAGAGTGTACTGCCTATATTTTCTTCTAGGAGTTTTATGGTTTCAAGTCTAAGGGGTTGGGGTGTGGGCAAAAGAAGTAAATGGGAACATATGTATGGTGGCAGATAAAAACTAGAATATTAGGGGTGAGCACGATGCAGTCTATACCAAAGCTGATAAATAATAATGTACACTTTAAATTATACAATGTTATAAACCATTATGACCTCAATAAAATAATTGAAATAAATAAATTGAATCATACAATAAAAAAACATTTCTGTAAGTAAACAGGAGACAAATACTAAATATATGAAAAATAAACAAATAACCTTAGAGAGAAAAATATACTATCAAAAAATATTGAGAGCATCTCCCAATTTTAAAACCAGGTGCTACATAGTACTTCCTGTATAATTATATTATGTCTATAATTCACATTGATTTGACTTAAAGTATAAAATGGACTCTGGACACCATCTAGGGTGGTAAAGCTTGGGCCATGAACCTCACAAGTGGTCATCCAAATATGGTAAATTATTTTTTCTTAAAATAAATGCTTAATTTAAATGTCACAAGTATATTGTTAATGCAGTAAATGTCAACACAGCATAGTATACCAGGAAGAGAAAACTGGTAGGCAGCTGCTAGAACTGGAGAGTGCTTCTCAGATTCCTCAGTCTTGCAGCAGCTGCCTTCTGGAGAGGCTTTAGTAGGACATGCCTGATGTACGAGTTTGGCATATCCTCCGCTAAGCAAGCTATGAAGCTATGCTGGTAAGAGAATCATACTAATTATGAAAACATGATCTATATTAACATGAAACAGTGACCTATATAAGAGGTTGATTGTTAGTGTTCATTCCAATAAACCAAGTATAGTACGAACAATTATATAATCCTACTTATTTGGCAAAGGAGAAAACTGAGGACAAGTTAGACCAAAATTACTTAGTCATTGAGTTCACTTGGATTCTTTCCAGTTCCTTGTGACATCACACTATTTTATTTAACTCACAATAACACAAAATGTTATGGGATATTTACTGAGTGTTAAGGCACATGATAAACAATAGATACACAAAAAGAACAGACAAGGTCTCTACCTTCACAGAGTTCATTGTCCGCTGAGGGAGAAAAACAAATGTAGCATCATCCAGGGTACATTGTGATGAGTGTAATGGTGTCCAAGGAGAGACTCATTATTAGTTTTAACTTAGAAATATGCTGTAAGATTCAAAATGAAATAATAATATGTATTAACCAAAACTATGTTGAAAGTAATTTAGATTTTTAATGATGATAAGGTAAATATCAGTCTTTTTTAACTGAATTTTTTATGAAAATAATTGTAAAATCACACAACGTTGTAAGAAAAATACAGAGAGATCCCTTGTATACCTTTGCCAAGGTTCTCCCAGAGGTAATAATTTACAAAACTATAGTGAAACATCACAACCAGGATTTGACATTGATATAATTCACAGATCTTATTCAGATTTCCCCACTTTATTTGTACATGTGCGTGTGTGTCAATTAGTACACAATTTTAGTACCCGTGTAGGTCTGTGTATCTACCACCCTAGACAAGATATTGAACAAATACAAGACCATAAGGAACTCTTGTGTGATATTTTTTAGCCAATATCAACATGGACCCCTGAATAAAGTTATTGAGTATTAATATTTTTAATTGTTAGAGGGTTAGATAAAACAATTTTGAGTTATATTTGACGTTTTTGCTTACATTTTTCTTTTATTTTTTGGTGAGGAAGATTAGCCCTGAGCTAACATCTATGCCCACCTTCCTCTATTTTATATGTGAGACGCCTGCTACAGCATTGCTTGATAAGCAGTGCACAGATCTGTGCCGAGGATCTGAACCTGCAAACCCTAGGCTGTCGAAGCACAGCACACAAATTTAACCACTACGCCACTGGGTTGGCCCCTTTTTTACATTTTCATGTTCTCTTTTCTCTCTTTCCTGCCTGAATCCACGTATTTATTCATTTGATATACAAATAGAAATTAAGTGGCTATTGTGTGCTATGCACATAAGTATACAGATTGAACAGACATAGATCTCCTTTTCAAGGAGATTATAGTCCCAATATAAAAGAAACATAGGATGCATAAGAAGAGGAGACAGAAAAATTAGAGGAATCAAATAAACTTGTGGAAAACAGTAGGAAGATAAATTTTTATTTTGAAAATTTGGGAGGTTTATTGAAATACAGCAGATATAACATTAATATGATAGCCTTTATATTTAGAGAGATATTTAGTAGTAACATGGAAAACAGATTGCAGGAAGGTAAGATTTAGGGAAGAAAGATCAACTGAAGAGCTTTTTCACCTACATGTCAGAAAAAAAAAACCGAAAAAACATGAAAATCCAGGTTCAGGTAGTAGTAGTAAGACTTCACAGTTGTGCAATGGATGGCAAATAGTAGCCAATTGTGTGAGGAGGTAAAGTTGATGGAGAAGTTTAGTATGCTTGGCAGTTTTGACTCAACAAAATAGAGAAGGTAATAGGGGTAAGTTCTTAGGGTAGAATGAAAAACCTAACTTTGGAAATGTTTGGGTTAAGCACCTGTGAGTTTCAGGTACAATTATCAGTGTGACAGTGTAGCTTAGGAGGAAAAGCAGGTAGAGCTGACAGTTAAGTGAGGAAGAGGACTGGTCGCTGCATTCTGTGGTTTGTGTTGGCTGTTAAACACTCATTTCCTAAACATGGAGAAGGAAACTTCTCCTGATCAGGAGCATAAAGAGCAGCCAGATAGTAGGGTAGCCACCATCCTTCCCACATTTCCAAAGCCCAAGAAAGACAGTCTTCAGGAGATTTACACAAATTGGTTATTGAAACTTTTACAGAATTATTTCTCACAATAATAGCCAAAGATCTTTATAGAGATTGTAAATTTAAAGAGGCCCAGAGATAGCACTTACAAAAGCAGCTACTTCTCGAGGGCACGGTTCCGAGAGACACCAAGAGATGAAAGTGCCAAAACTGTTGCTCTTCCAGTTCCCTAATGCTATTGAACTATTCCCCTACAGAGATCACATATAAATAGGATCAAGAGAATATTTGAAGATTAGAAGGAAATGAACTATCAAAGCACTAATTTGAATAATGAAGGGGGAGCTGGAGGGTATGGGTGATGAAGATACACATAGTAGGCACATAGTGCACACAGTAGTCACAGAAACATATAACTTGAGTGCTAAAGATAAGTATTGTAAATCATAGTAATCGAAAGTATGCAGTTATCATAAGTATTGGAATATAGATCAATGGAGCAGAATATGGAGTCCGGACCCACACGTATCACTCAGTTGATTTTTAATCAAAGTTCCAAAGCATTTTTTTGGAGCCAGCCCAGTGGCACAGTGGTTAAGTTTGCATGTTCTGCTTCAGCAGCCCTGGTCTCTCTGGTTCAGATCCCGGGTGCAGACCTACACACCGCTCATCAAGCCATGTTGTGGCGGGTGTCCTACACATAAAATAGATGAAGATTGGTACGGATGTTAGCTCAGGGTCAAACTTCCTCAGCAAAAAGAGAAGGACTGGTGACAAATGTCAGCTCAGGGCTAATCTTCCTAAAAAAAAAAAAAAAGAAGAAGAAGAAAAGCCAAAGCATTTTAAGGGGACAGTTATAGTATTTTCAGCAAATGATGCTGAAAAAGCTGGCTATCCATCAGTAAAAACTGAACTTTGACTATCACCTCACTCTACATACAAAAATTATCTTAAATTGGATTATTGAGATTAATTTAAAAGCCAAAACTGTTAAATTTCTAGGGAAATCTGACCACTAGCCAGATTATCATAAATCCTCATACTAAAGACCTATTTACCTCAGTTCCTATTACCTGACATAATCTGCCCAGCTTTCAACAAAAAGTTACAAGGCACACTAAAGGGCAATAAAAAACTGTTTGAAGAGATAAAGCACTCCTCAGAACCAATTCCAATAATGACATAGATGTTAGAATTATCAGACAGAGAATTTAAAACAAGCATGGTTAATATGTTAAGAGCTTCTAATAGAAAAAAGTAGAGAACATGAAAGAACAAATGCATAATGTAAGAAGAGTGATGGAAAGTCTCACATAGAATCAAAAGGAAATGCTAAAAATAAAAAACGTAATGGAAACGAATATCTTTATGGGTTCAAGATTTGTCATACTTGTCAACAAGTCTTGGTAAGTTCAAAATCATGCCAGTTGGAAGTGGGCTTGTAAAGGCAAAGAATTCTTGTAGACTACTACCACATCTTTGAACATAAGTAATACTTGTGTTGCACTCTTAGTGCTGAATAGAACTTAGTGTGGCCTCTGACAGTGATGTTTAATTAACACACGGCAGGCTATGTATTATGGCATTGCTCTCTGTTGATTTTTAGAGTTTTTCCCACCTGCAAAATGCTTGGCACACATAATTAACGATTTCAAATACTGTAAGACCACATCATCAAATATGTGAATATACAGACAGTGGCAGCCTTTAGAGAAGTAATAGAAAGTCTCATATGTTTTATCCATTAATATTTCTTGTCTTCTATATATACTGAATATTCCTGAGTGCTATCATTAGAGCATCTGACCACTTCAGACTTATTGCTGTGCAAATTTCAATAATATTTTCAAAATTCTATTATGGCTGTTTACTGGCCCTGCTTACAGTGGGTGAAATAGATGAACAGAATGATACTGAATCTTTAGGGTTTCACAAATTTCTTTTTTAATCTAAGATGCATGCACCCTAGTCACTTTTGGTAGTTTTGGTTTTCAAACTACAGTTATGTGTCGCATAACAATGTTTGGTCAGTGATGGACAGAATATATGACAAAAGACCCAGATGGTTAGTACCATATAGCCTAGCTGTGTAGTAGGCTATACCATCTAGGTTCATGTAAGTACAGTTCATAATGTTCACAAGACAATAAAATCTCCTAATGAACCCATTTCTCAGAACGTCTCTCTGTCATTAAGTGACGCATGACTGTATGAGAATAAAGTCCCTTGAAAATATTTTGCTGATGATAACTTTCAATAAGGATATGATAACATCCATTTTGAAAATATCCTCCCATTCTACCAAGGAGGAAGAGATATGCTTTTGTCTTAATTTTTCCCACAGTAAGAAAAATAGAGTCACACTGTAAACATTTAACACTTAGTGCAGTGCACCTGATACTTCCTCAGCTCCACCACAGGGACATTGTAGCATTGCACATTCTGGCTTTCTTATGGTTGGGGAGGGGCAAGTCCCAGCCAACACGTATGCAGGGTCTGGACAGTGAGATTATCAGAAAATGAAAAGAAACATGGAATGCTTTGGGTTTAGTCTCCTGTGTCCAAATTATCTTCTCGTTAAACCTGAAAGACTCAAAAAGCATTGTGATTTGGCCTGGAAAACAGAGCTTCTGTGAATTTGGTGCAGACCCCAAAACACATAAATAATGAAATAATCTTTATATTATTCAACTCTACATGTTAACTATTGCGAGTCATGTGGTTGGAGCAAGTTTTTGTTATCTGTATATGTAATTTTCTTTATTTTGAGATGGTGATTCACTCCATGACCTAATCTGAGTTAGATGCTGTGTGGTTTACTATGGCATCGCATATGTACTTTATGACCCTCTAAAATTCATTTGTTTACTTATATGTTTCCCATTGGACTCTAAAGTTCTGGAACCCAAATACTGTCTTCATGTTCTGTGTCTCCTGTGCCTTAGACATAGTAGTGATTTAACTAAAATGGTTGAAGGAATTATTGCACTGATTAATTAATTGAGAAAGCAAAACTGAATTGATGAACAAATATCAGCATTGAGATCATTATAAAAGTTACTCTATTTTTTCTAGATTTGGGCCAAATTATTTCTTTGTTAGCTTTTTACTTCTTACATATTTAATTCTGTAATTTAAGACCCTTTTCAACTACTAGTTAACTTAGAAAATATAGCTTCAAGGATCAGATACATCATAGCATTACCAAACAATATTTTAAAAATTCAGGTCAACAGGGGAATGACAGCAGTAATAATGAGACTCAGTGGACAAGTTCAGTACTCCAGAGCCGCTGTTTTCAGAAATCCAAGAGAATACATCAAAAGGTGGAATGACATGGTGAATGATTTACTCAGATTTCATCTTCCTCTATGTGGAACGCAAACATCAATGCTGAATTATTTTATTCTTTTTTATTTTCCCCTTTCGAAAATAGTACTGAGGTCTCTGAGAGCATAATAATGACACAAATGAAGTGCTTACAAAATAAGTTTGTCTCAACTATTATTTGGTAATGTAAAGGATTCATTATTGAAGTATTAAAATTATCTAACATTTTTTTTTTAATTTTCCAGAGCTTTTCCATGCCATCCTACCTTTCCCATCTTTCTCTATTTATCTCTTCACTTACCCCTTTTTCAATTCCATGAAGAAGAAATGTATGAAGAAGGATTATGGTCAGAACTCTAAGTTTCAGGATGCTTCACATTGGGCCAATCATGGCACATAAGACACAAATGTTGAAGAAGAGGAAAAAATAAGTTTAGTTTTAGACATATGACGTTTGATGTAACAGCTTTATCTCCAAATGGAAATACATAACAAACAAAAGTTAGAAGGCGTTGAACAAAGAAGGCAGGGACTACATGGATAGGAATAGAAGGCATGTGTTTAGGAATGATATCTAATATTATGAGTGTGGATCAGAAGTCAGAACCCTCAAAAAGTAAGTAAACACAATGAAAATGAAAAACATCTGTAGCAGAGAGAACATTCTTAAGAAATCAGACCAGGATTTACATGGGTGGATTACTACAGGGCTAAGAAAATATTTCTCCTTGAAGAATCCACAGCATAATGAGGAGCACATGAGTAAACACACGGGGCGATACAGTTTGAGGAAGCATTTAGAATCTAATTCAGGTTGAAGTAAAGCCAATAAGGTGCTTTTCACAGTCTAAGGAAACAAAGTGTAGTTTTAAAAAAATTCCACGTTTGATATATAAAATGCACATAATTATACAAAATTCTGTGCTTTGTTATTTCAGTGATTATTGATGTTTATTGATATTGTCCTGCTTCCTAAAGACATAGAAAGTTCTTGAAATTCAGTGATAGCAAGGTAGGGTAGAATTTAATGCAATGGACTTTGATGCCAGATAATCTAGGATTAAACCTTGACCATATTCCTCAGTAACTGTGTGAATTTAAGTAAGTAACCTCACCTCCCTCAGTTTTCTCATCCTATATAATAACATTATCTATCTCATAGGGTTCTTACAACGATTAACTTATAAAGAGTCTGGCACATCCCAGGCTCAATAATGTTTACTGTTTTTGCTTCTGAATTATTCTACAATAATTTAATTTGGTGTAATTTTAATGTTTCATGTATTTTATTATAGTTAAATTTCTTGAAAACTAGTAAATATGGGAATACCAAATTTATCAAAATAGTTAATTAATCAGAATGATTACATTGTCAATAATGGTGTTAATCATGACAGTAATTTATGATCAGTGATTCAAACAAAGCTATAGCTACATTCATCTATCTTCAAATATACTATGTCAGGGACTAGGGAACCATTGAAATAATTTGTAAAGAGAACAATTCAGAGAATCAGGCTATCTGGCTGGTGGCCCAAAGTCTGAATTTTAAAACCTTAATTAAGAATTTATTATGAATCAGTATCACTCAAAGCACTTTTACTTCTAATAACTCATTTAATCTTCACAACAGTATTTTGAGGGCAGATTTTTTACAGACGGAAAATTGAAGTACAATTCATAAAATTAATTCTAAACTTATTTGAGCCAATATTTGTTTTTGTTTATGTGCAATCATACCACTTCATCCAATTTATAAATATGGGCTGTTTATGGGCTATATAGCTGTGTTTTAGGATTTTTTTTTAGTGTGTTTTGTCTTTACCAGGTCTTATTTTTCTAATTTGTAATAGAAATATTTTGAAATCCCATGATAACCAGTTTACTTGATTATATTTTCATTTTCCTACTTTCTAAATAGGACACACCATTGGCTGTAGTCTGCAATGTGCGGTGTCCTTGTTCCAGAGCAGGATGTAGTTTGGTGTAGCTGAATTTCCAAGACACTAAGATGGTGGGAGAAGGAGTTATATGGGCAGCATGACGAACCACCTCCATCAGCAGTAAAGGGATCTAGTACAGAATAGTTCTGTGCTAAATATGAGCATTTGGTATGCAGCACAGGGATTCAAGATCAGAATATGTGATGGAGACTAGGGATATCTGCTGAAAATTTCATCCTGATTTGACTCACCAAAGAAACTGCAAGGTTCTTGTAAGGTGGAGATTGTTCCCAGTTAATGAAATGTGCCAAAGCTTGTCCTGGGGGACCTACCTAGAGAGAAAGCAAGTTGTTCATAAGAAGTTTAGAACTCTGTCAATGTGGGAGCAATTAACAGGGTCAAGATGTGCTAGGGAAGAGGGGTAGTCAACTTGGGATCCACAAATACACACACACATACACAGAGTCACTAAGAAAACTGAGAAGGCAGTTGCACAGCAGCAACCATAGTAAATGACCTCTCCTATTTGTTGCTATCCTGAACAGCATCACCATGATTATAAATTTCCAAGTTTGTGTGCATAAGATATAAACAAAAAAAGCATATCATCAATTTAGGTGTATGAATAACTCAATCTTCTGCACCTGAGATCCAATCAGAATTTCTTTTTAACAAGTCAGAAACAATGTTATACATCAATTATGTGTAAATAAAACTGTAAAAAATGTAAAATAAATCTCTTACAGAGAAAGGAGCTGACAGATCAAAATTTAAGCATGTTCATTGTAAAAAATAATTGAGACTTTTTAAATTCCTCAGAAAAATGTGTGAAACAAATATTCCTGAGTAGGTAGTATTGGATAATGTTTAACCCTGAGAATTACATATAATAAATTACATGTTGATGGCTAAATTATATTACCAGTCTTTTTAAAAATGAGCATATCTACATTGAGCATTTATTTGCTATGAGAATATGCTACTTTGTCTTTCAGCTTCAACAGAGTTTTCTTATTTCCTTGTTCCTCAGGTTATACACTACAGGGTTAGGATGTCAGCACAGTAGAGAAAAGTGCCACAACCCCATTCACAGCATCCTTGGAGCCTGGCCTCAGGTAAGTGAAAACACCAAGGCCAAAGAAATAAAGGACCACGATGTAGTGAGAGGCACACATCTGAAAGGCTCTACATCTCCCCTCTGAAGTGCAGCTCTTCAGGACGGAACGGACGATGGACACATAGGACAGTGCCTCAGGAGAAAGCAGCCCAAGGCCACTACCCTGATGCTGACAAAGATCACCATCTGGGTTGCTGAGGTATCTGCACAGGCCAGTTTGAGGATAGGAGGTGCATTGCAAGTATAATACTGGATCTGGTTGGGCCCATAGTAGGGCAAATGGAATGTCACTGTGGTCTGGAAAGCAGAGTGCAGAGAGCCAGTGAGCCACGTGCCTCTGGCCAGGAGGGCACATGTTCTCCCACTCATCATGCTGCTGTACCTAATGGGGTAACTGATGGCCAGGTACCGATCATAGGACATGATGTGTATAGGAAACACTTGGTGCTCCCCAGGAAATGGAAGAAGCTAACATCTGTTGAAAATCTTCCTCCTTTTTCTTCCTTTCCCCATCCCCAACCCCCAGAAGCCCCAGTACATGGTTATGTATAGTTTTAAATTCTTCTAGCTCTTATATCTGAGCTGCTGCCACAACATAGCTACTGACAGACGAGTGGTATGGTTCTGTACCCAGGAGCTTAACCCAGGCCATCAAAGTGGAGTGTGTAGAACTTTAACCACTAGGCCATTAGGTCTGGCTCAAGACTTCTCATTTCAAAGATAGATATTTGAGGAAAATGTCATCACTGATATGGGTACTGGTGTCTTGCTGCTGCCACTACCTGCTTATAAAGGGACTTCTCTCAGAGGAGGTAGAGAATCTCAACTCTATGACAGGATCTCTGCCATCTCCCATGTGATCCAGAAAATACCAAGCCTCATACACTGCTAACCTCACACTTCTCTTACACTAGACCATCCTTGATCCGGCTCTAAGAGCATAAAGTCCATATGTATTCTCCCAACCACAATCCATTGGATAGAGGCCAATTTTCTAAGATACATTCTTCTATCCTAGATATCTAAATATTTTCTAATATTGGTTATGTTAAAGACATCTCTCCTCTCATTTCCTACTTGTTATACTCATAAATCCAGGCAGTGCCCTCATTAGAGAAGACAATTCCATCAAGTATATGGTTCTTATTTAAAACTTACTACCTGAGACAGGAAAAATGGAACAAATGCAAGAGGAAAGGACCTATGTCAGCTTGATGTCAAGAAAAGTTGGGATTCTGTATATTGAAAAATGAGGTAGAAATGATGTTATTGATTTGATCCAAAATACTGTTGAGTTCAGGATTGTTGTTAATTGTTCTAGGAGGGAAACTATGAAACTGGCTCATAAATATGAGAGAAACAAGGATCTCTGCTCTTAGAAAAGCCCAGAAAAAATATCTCCTATCTCTAGGCAGTGTGGGTCAAGCTGTATTGAAGCTATATTTTTCAAATAAAAGAATAAATGGCTTAGACAGAATTATCACCTACATGGATATCAGAACTCAATGGTGGAACAGACGTATCTCTGAAATTTCTCTTGTACCAGTGGGATCCCATCACCAGGATAACCTCACATTCAGATTAGATGAAATATGAAAATTTTCATCAGGTGAATTACAAGGTAGCCTGAAACTTCAGGCAGGAGTATTAATTAGATTTTGCCCTTGAAAAATGAACTGTTTCTTTCCAGGAACACTGATGCCTCTTTAGACAGGTGGGAGATCCCTAACGTTCTCACATGGTCTGTTCAAAACTCTGGGAATTTTCAGCACTTCCCCCTACTAGCTTCATCTAAGGCTTTCATAGCACTCCAGAAAAAGAACTTCCATTGTTTACAGCATGGAGCTAAGGGAAAAGAATTCTATGAAATTCTTCTTATCTTTCATCTTCCTACATGATAGAAGACTCTGAATTACATACCATATTTCTACAATGCTGCAATGAATCTCAGGCCCTTATGTTCCAAGGCTGGCCTCAGATGGTCATGTTAGCCATAGCTTAGGTGGGGAACAGACCCACAGCTCCAATGGACCCTGATTTAACCCCTAAGATTCATCCTCACCTGAACATGTGACCCCAAAATAAAGAAATTAGTCTTACCTTGGCTACCTCTATGCACAGCTGAGATTTATCCTGTTTACTCATGGGGCCCTGCATACTTCCTGAGACGTCCATGAGGAAGACAAATTCTCCACAGGTAAATGGTGTGGGATATTTGGGTAGAAACTGACCATCACAGATGGATCTCCCATCAAACAACCTACTCAGAAAGGATAAAGACACCATAAGACAAAGAGGAAGTCAAGAATCCTAAAGACCTCAAGAATCAATTGTAGTGAGTTACATAGGGAGCTGAGAAAACCCAAACCTAGAACACAGTTTCATCTTTATCTCCTGGCAAAGGATTTGAGTGAGTTATAAATATATAAAAGATATAGAAGAAGAACACATATAAAAGAGAGGGTAGAGGTTACCAGGTGAAAGCAATAATTAAAATACCATAATTGAATGTTAGTTTCCTAGCATCTAGATAAATGAGTGAAATACATTAAGTTAAATGTTCCAGCACTTTCCAGAAGAATCAAGTTATTTTCTTTGCAGAGGCACCTTCTCCTCAAAACAAATCAATGGGGAATTTATCACATGGGTCCTTGTTGAAGTCTTTAATTACAGCTTTGAAAAAATGATGCTTATGTGGACAATTCTCATGCTGACAATTTACAAGAGCTGAGAGTGTAATAAGTGTCATACACACCAAGGAAAGTCCATCTGTTTGGGTAAAAAGCACTTACCAATATTCTCCATAACAAAGAAAGAGATGCATTGGGATGTGTGTTGGAATCTAACAACATCATCCAAACAATAATATGGAAGGGACCACAGAAGCCTGGCCCATGTCACCAAGTTGTGAAAGCCATAGCTATGATTTTATTTTGAGGAACAAGTGAAATCTGATGCAGGAGTTGAAATGTTAGTGTTGAAATGTTAGTATTGAGATAGAGATGAAATGAGAATGGCTGGGTTATATGAACCCTAGTTTTACAAGTCAGAATATAAGAGGACATAGAATTAAATTCCAATATACTATTATTATAAAGCCAGGATTATAGGTTTAAGTTCTCAGTAGCCCTGGGATTCAAAATGATTACAGGACCCGGCTCAGTTTTATCTTTCACCCAGGGGATACTCCAATAAGCAAACTGCCTTCCAAATAAAATGGGTGTGGCTCAGAAAATATTTGACAGAACATTGATTCCAAAATAACTTTTACACAATCCACATCTCTGGACATGCAGGGGATAAAGAGGAGCTTTTTTAATGGACAAGGTGGATTCCTTTCCATTCTGAGAGACAGCTGATTACAGCTGGAGTGGCACTATACTAAGAAGTCAAAAAACCTCAGATGAGAACGAAATGAGTTAATACATTTAAACTGTTTAGAACAATGTCAGATACATACTAAGCCCTACACACGTATTATCTACTATAATTCTTATGCCTTGGCTCAAATTATTTCACCTCTATGAATCTCAGCTTCCTCATTTTTAAATGAGATATTTCAAACGCTAGCAAGCTCCTCTGCTCACTAGCCTCAGTTTCCTCATCTGAAGAATCAAAGTAGTAATACTTACCTCAAGATTATTTTAAGGCTTAACTGATACAGGCCACTTAAGCAATTCAGTCTACAGCTCAACTCAGATTAACCTCTTAATAATAATTTTACAAAATTATTTATAAATTTTGTTTTTATTCAGTTATTTTATTAAATTATAAATGTAATTTTAAAAAAAAATCATGTTCTTAATATGGTCAGTGCATTCTAAGTTTTTAAAAACGTATTTTGTATTTTCATCATGTAGTGGTATGCTTCATTTTGCAGAGCTCTAAATGGTTTTAGTGAGCCAAGCTGCCTCTTGTCATTGGTTTCTTTGTATGGATCAAGTCATCTTGACCAAACATGTGATCTGGAAAACAACATTTGAGCATCCCTTCTGGAAGGAATTCACAAGATTAATAAAGACTGCCCCTGATGTCCCCCTGTGGCCTGCAGAGTTGGTCACAGGAAACAGATGAGGAAATATGCATAGGAGCCAATGGAACTTCTTGGAAAGAAAGGGACTGAGATCTCAATCCTTACCCTTTAAGATCCAAAATTATAAAACTTTCTCTGGTGGATTAAAATGATCCTGAATGAAGACCAAGTCACTGTTGTGGGAGTATTTCATGGAGGAACTCACCAGAAGGAAAGGACAAAACCAGGTAACTAATGTACAAAGACAGAGCATACTGCTTCATGGATGAGGAGCTGGAGCCAACCTGGTCGAGGCTGGGAGCCCCTCTAATAGCTTTAGCATGGAAAGCTTACCCTGAGGGAAAATGTTTGAACAAGTGAAGGCAAATTAAGGTGCTCCAATTTGAAAGTTCGAGTATGAAGCTACCTTGGCCAAACATTAACAATGAGAGAGAAAGATGGCCTGTTGAAAACCAATTACAGGGAACCGTCTTCTTAGCAGTTGTCATTATAATAGAAGTAAGAGCCTAACCCAAGCCATAGTATTTTGACTATGACTGTCCCTCCCCAAGGATGCTTCCATTCCACCGATGTGAAAAATGTTTCAGAAGTGAGAGTATCTCTCCAGTTATGCTTTATGGTCCCTGAAATCCAGGGGCATGGCAGCCCAGGAAGACCCCAAGAGAGCAACAGACTACCCTGGATTATACCAGTTATAATTACAAGGAATAGTACACATATATTAAGGAAAACTTAGAAAATAGGAGAAATTAAAGAAACAAATAAACTAAACTCATTAAGAAACTAAACTCAATCTTAGAAATTAAGAAACTAGGACAGGATGAAAAGACTCTGGAGATGGATGGTGGTGATGGTTACACAACAAAAGGCAACAGCACTGTTTATTAAAAACAGTTATTCTGGTAAAATTTATATAAAATTTTATATAACATAAATTTTACCATAATGAAAAAAAGAACTCGAGAGGAGATTACATGTAGGTATGAGAATAAAACAATAAAAATTATTTATTAGATAAAAAAAGAAGAAAGTAAACTTAATCTAATCACAATTACTTCTTGCATACTTCCTGTGTTTTTAAATGTTCCCAGGGCATAAGTTGTTATTTTGTTTGTTTGTTTGTTTTTGTGGTAATCTGTCTGTATAACCTACTTTGCTTTTAACTTTTACTACTTAATATTCATTAGAAGCCTTTTTTCCATATTATTTCAATCTGTCAATGTACATTATTTTACTAGCTGCATAAAAACTCATCAAGTATACCTAGCACCATGAATTTAGCTACTGCAAGACATTATGATTATTTACCAATCTCTGACACTATGAAAGAGGACATTTCAGTGCATATTTTTGCTTATATTTAGATTTATTTCCTTAGATAAGATTCTCAAATTGGAGTTACCGAAATGAACATTTATTTTGACTGACACCTATGAGCAACTTTCTTCTCAAAAGTTTGATACCAAGTTATTTTTCTTCAATCAATCTATGAGAGTGCCAAATTCACCAGACCTTTTAAAACGTGGCCTTATCAAATTTGGTAATCTTTGATAATTTGAAAAATAAAAATGTCACATCATTATTTTTATTTTATTTTATTTTGATTTGCACTTGTGGAGACTGATCATAGTCACATTTGTTGGTAAACTATTTCTTCTCTTCTAAATTATTTGTTCAAGTCCTGTGCCCAATTATCTACTGATGCACTTAAATTTGCCTTGAAGACGAACAACATGATATTCATTGAACCTAACCATTTTTGCATGCCATAGTGAAGTTATTTCAATATCTTGCCCACTACTGGATAGAAAAAAAGAAAAGTGAGGGTAATCTGAGGGTAATTCCAAGACAGGAGTTGCCCCTTAGGAGGTAACTATAAAGGGAGAAAGAAAGTACCTGCCTTTTTTTCAGGTTTCCCCATCTCCACAGCTACACTGTAGTATGCACTTCACTCTAGTAAATCAGGAGCTCCACATATTCATCAAATTTGTGTCCATCAGCCAAGGAAACCTGAGCAGGGAACAGGCAAAGGAGCCATGTTAGAATTATCACTGCTTGCTGCCTGGGGCTGAGGTCAGAGCTGAGGGCTACAGGCTTCTTCCATGAGTGATCATGGTCAGGAGCAGGGGCAGGAATGGAGAGAAGGCACTGGAGATTAAACAGGGATAAAGAAGGAGCACACCACGATTCCCTCTGGACTGATAGGGAAAAGTAGGGAACATTTAGGAAAGATGGAGTGAGGGACAAAGTCAGGAAGAGAATAAGGGTGCCGGCAACAATAGTGCTCTCTTATTAATTACCTGAGCAGAAATCTTATCATTTCCACAGTATTCAATGGGACTCAAGGGGAAGTTGGATTGGATTCTCTCAATGCCATGCTGGGAACTGATGGTGGCAACCACACTGAGTGTGTAAGGCAGGTCCTCGAAAGGGACTACAGGAGTCTTCCTATTAAGGTAACTGTTCTCGGACCATCCTACAAAAAGTTCCCTTAGTTCTGTTTCCCCTTCCAATACTTCTTAGAACTCTACAAACTTGAGGAGATTTTCGCAATTATGTTACCGACCACTAGTATTCAAAGGGAGAGGATACTCACCAGAGAGACAGTATCGAGGATTCAGGATAGCTGGGAGCAATTAGCACAGGGTCCCATGTGCTTCCAGGGGCAGTTCCTGCACATACTTCAGGGTGAGTGCCACCTTGGATCCAGGGTGGAGGTTCCCCACATTGCAACTGAAGACATCCCTGGCACACTTGTCCACCTCCAATAGGAAAGCCTAGTGGCCCTGGCTGATGGCATTCTCATAGTTGGTGTGGGCCTAAGGAGAACAGGGAAAGAAAGGTGGTCTCAAAGATGACACGGTTGATGAAGAAACAAATGGTACCGAAAACAAAGACTGGTGGAGAGAGACTGTGATTGGTCTCACCAAATTCACAGCTCTACTTTGAGTGCCTCTGATTGATTTTTCCCTTCAAAGGATTTTGGGAAAATAGTGGTTTGAGAGCAGTGGAGAAAGAACATTCAACATCAGCAGTTTTGTGAAGCTGCATTTCAGAGGTCCTAAAGAGTATGCATGAAGGAAATAAGAAGGAAGGAGACAATGTACTCATCCCTAGAACCTTCATCATGTCTTGTAATTCTGCCATAATTTTCTTCCCATCTACCATGGTCTCAAAGCTGTAGACAGCTGAGTCTTCATCCATGGGGAAGACAAAGAAGGCCTCCAAAGGCACTTTCTCCTCATTCTCATAGTTTAAGGTAGCAGACACACCAGCCACAAACTCACAAATGGGCAAGGCCACAGAGATGCTCTTCAGTGGCACTGGAGATAGAGCAGAGTTCAACAAACATCAATAGAATGCCTCCTGCAGGTCAGGTATTGTGCTAGGTGCCAACGATATGATGGTAAGTAAGAGTTACCAATCAGGCTTACGTGGCTCCTCTTGGTGGTTTAGAAGGCCACAGGGCCACACCATGGTGACATGGTGATGCAGGGTTACTGTGGAAAAGATATGTCATGAACAGGTGACATGTTAGGGATTATCTATTCAAATACTAGTACCTTATGTGCTTCTCTCTTGCATAAGAATCTACCAGAGGGTTAATGATGGAGCTAGGAAGGAGAAAGAAGCTGAAACGAAGGGAACAAAGATGCCAATAGTAAGAGCCCTTCTAAATACCAGACCCAGGTGGGGAAGCTGTAAGATTTACTACATATCAAATAAACAGGAAATCTGATACACTGTGAGGCTGATTCAAACACCAGCTCTACTTTTTCAATTGTATTTAATATACCACTCCTTAGGTATATTGAATAAATATAACTAACTCGACTCCTCTGAACCTAAGTATTCTCTTTTTAAAATGAAAACTGTAATACCTACATGCCATATACGCATATATGAATGAATATATGTGAAGTCCCTAGAATAGTGCCTGGCCTATAGCAAACATTTAACCAATGATGATTGACATAAATATTGTTCCTGTTATTGTTGTTACTGTTGTTAAATAGACCCTGACTGTTACTTTGGACCATGGTATTCAGAGACCTGCATGTAAGAAGCTACCTGACCCAAAATGGACCCCTGAAACTTAGATCACTTACCTTGTCACTTTTCTTTTAAGGCTCATAATTGAAACTACTGTTTATTTCTTCCATACATGACACTCTAATATATGTACCAATACCATATATGAAACATATCCTCTATTTTAAATCAGGCCATTCTAAACATATCTTCCAAATTTTATTATAATCCTAGACAACCACTTCATGTGATATGGTAACAAAGACATAAATTTATGTACTTAGGTTATGACTTACATTATGATTCTTTAATCCAGAGAATCAACAGATGGGTCTGGTCTTACTCATTGACCTACTACTACTAGAAGCTGCCCGCTGACCATTCTGAACTGAATCATTTGTGAGCTTGCCTCTCCCTGTTCTGTCAAAGGGTGACCTGAGCTGCAATCTCCAGCATCAATGAAGGGGACTTTCACTCAAAATACAGCTTTACGAATTAAAATGGAATTACCTGGTGCACAGAGAATGCTGAAAAAAAGTGAAACTCATGTCCTTATCTAGAGTCTCCGGAGCAGATGAGTCACTGGGAACCACAACCTTCACTCAGGAACCTACAGGCCAGGAAAACACGTGGGCTCTTGAGAAAGGCAAGCTTCTTTCCTAGAAGAACACTCCCCTCAAGGATACTGAAGCTTTTGGCAGGACTATTTCTAGGACCTCAGTGCTCATCCCAATCACCATTTAAAACATCACACCCTACCCCAATCCAGAGCAATGTCTATGTTGCTCATCCCTTTGATGGAAATAATGTTTCTTATACACCATGCCCTGTCCCCACAAATCAATGCCAACAGATCAGACTTTTCGTTCAGTGTCTGTTTTTATTTTGAGGAATTGAATAAAAACTGAGTGTGGGAAAATGGCTCACATTTGATAGAAACAGTGAAGGCAGTAGTGGCTGTAGGGAGAGGAGAAGATGCTCAGGAAAAGGGTTTCCAGTTGACTGGGGTAAGTTGTCTGGTAGAACAGGCTGGGTTGGAGGACGGAAGAATTTCTAACACCACCAGCAGGGAGCTTAAAGCAGAAGGTCACAGGACACAGGGGTACAACAGCTGAAGAAACTGTGTCAGACTACCAAATGGTGCTCTAGGCTTGGCAGGGCTCACCAGGATGGCCTTCAGGTGAGCAGACAGAAGCAGAGGGGTGTCTCCTACAAAGAAACAGCCTTACTTCCTGATTCAAACCCCAGGACAAATCCCTCATTGAGGGAAATTTGCTGCTTTGCACCCTCTCCCTGACCCTTCCCAGTACAAACTAAGCTGGGTCAGAATTAGTTCTCTGTCCTCAGGATGCATTTCGGAAACGCACCTAGCAACAGGTAGGCAAAGTCAGCCACAGCAGCTGAACAAGTCAAAGGGTTGAATCTGAGGCAGCTGGGAGAATAGAGGGTGACTCCCTGAGCCAGAAGGGCTGCGAGTTAAGTGGACCCTCAGGAATCTAGGAGTCCAGGCCCAGCACTGTTCAGCCACACCTGGGGGAGGAAGGGGCAGGGTGGCCCAGCGCACCACACCCCTACAGCCGTTCCAGGGCAAAAGTGGAGAACCTGGGGCCCAGCCAAGCAGGCGGTTTGGTTGTGGAGAGGGGCTTGGATAGAAACCGAGAATGATTTAATCCTTACATTTTCAGTCCTAGATTTTCAGCGGCCAAGTGTTAACAGAAGGGATCAGAGTCAGTCCCTTGAATTTCTATATAGAAGAGCTGAGGGGCTGCAATACGATCGAGGTTGGGGGAAGCGGAGCTTGAAGCTCCATTTCCACAACATAAAGTTACATAAAACTGAAAAAATACCAATTGTCCGTATGAAAGAAAGAAAGAAATGCTAAGCAAAAATAAAGGAATGTAGGAAGAGGAACTTAGAGATTATTAGAAGATGGCTAAATCACCATTCCGCCCCCTGACAAAATTCCCTTAAACTGCCAAACTGCAGACAGCCCCCGGGGATTGCACCCCAGGACTAAATTCCCGCCCCTTGGGCTTGCAGTTTAAACAAGCCCCGAAAGATTTGGAGATGGAGAGAGCGAGTTAGAATGGGCGGGACTTAGTCCTCAGGGGTAAGGGATGGGATCCAGCCTCAGCGCCAGCAGCCTGCTCTCCTACCTCCTGCTGTAGGAGCCTGGGAGACACTGCAAAGACAAAACAGCTGCAGTCAAAATTTCCGGGAAGACGCTGCCCCTTCTAGGGACCGTTTATAAAGTAGCGATTACAAGACTAAGGGATCGACGGGAAATTCTTAAACAATTAGTTTAACATTCGCTTTTCCCTGGATCAAAGGAAAATTCTTCCACCCCTGAACTTTTGCTTTTTTCCTTTGTCTGTTATCGGCTAAGGAACAATCAGAGGATAGGCAAAGGGAAAGGATTTTTTTCCGGGTGAAAATGCTGTTAACAGTAACATCAACAATGACATCATCAACTACACATTTCTGTAACACACTTAATTACAAAGGGTTACTGTGTGCTAGGCCCTGAATTTTATGCGCATCATATCATTGGCTCCTCATCTCTAATTTGAGTCATTTGTCCCTAGATTGTATCCTCCCTACAGCATAGGGGGAAGATGAGGAGCCAGGGCGATACCCATAGGGACCAAGTCTTCTAGTCACGTGTCACTTACGGGTTTTTCATCAAGATCATAAAACCTAGTTTTGAGGGGTAATAGTGGAAGCAGCTGAGAATATCTGTTCTCATTCTCCAGGCTAAAGGACACTAGAAGTGATTTATTTTTCTACGTTTTCTTTATTTCAAAATGACCTGTTAAATCTGAGGCTTAAAGAAAGGGTCATATTGCTGTTGAGAATCTGTATATATGTATATATATGTGAATATATGATATGTATAGAAGACTTGGCTTGATTGATTTTCATCTCTGCAGTATATTCATTCTGGCACATTTACTCTGAGTATGTTCTACTTTCTATAAACTGAGGCTAATGATATACCTACCTCCCTGGGTTGTTTTCCAAAATCCAATGGATCTTAATGGATGTGTGTATATATATATATATATATATGCACACACACACACACACATATATATTAAAGCACAATATAAACCCAGATTCTATTTTATTAGGAGTAGGCCCTAGAACCATGTTCTCTGCATATACCAAACTTACTTATGAGAGGGAATAATCCTTTTCTCTTGATAGAAACTATGTCTGCTATTGTCTCTCCCAGCTGTAAGTTTTTCTGTTGGCTGAAGTATCTGGTCAACAACAGGGAGAAGCTGGAAAAGTGAGCAGAGTTCATCATCTGATCCAGCTGGATTAAAAAGATTAGAAGTAAAAGTCTGCCACAGACCAGGCATGGCAGTCTGGTTGGAAGGAACTGAATAGAGAAACATATATAATGTACTGGTTCTTAGAAAGACAAATATGAAAACTCTCTGAATCAGGCCCAACATACACAATGAAACAAATCTTTATAGCTATTAAAAATATGAATGCATTTTATTTGTCTGTTTATTCATATTTGGTTTACACACAATAAATTATTTCGCTCTTTTCATATAAACCATTTAATGAACCCAATGATCAGACTTTTGAAAGAGAAACATGTAATACATTCTTTTAGTCAACATATATTTATTGGGCTTCAACCATATGCAAGGCATTGTTCTAGACATTGGCATTACGGCAATAACATTACACAAAAATCCTTACCCACCCTGAGCTTACATTGCAAGAGGAGGAAATATTCCATAAACAAACAAGAAAATACATAAACAAGAAAACGTCTGTAGTGAAAGTGCTTAAGGGAAACAAAATAAGTAGGATAAAAGAGAATGAATAGAGGCTACTTTAGATTAGGTGTCACCACCCAAAAATCCGTCCTTGTGACTTAATGTTGCTAAGTATTCTCTGGCATCGATTCTCAAGTTTAGTCCAAGTAGCCAAGTCTATGGCCATTCAGAATAAAGACATTTCCGAGACTCCCTTAAAGTCAGATATGACCTTATGACTAATTCTGGCCAATGACATACAAGAAACGTGTGCCACACTACATTATACCTTTTCAAAGAAAAGACTATGGTCTCCTCTTCACCTTCCCCTCTTCCTACTCATTTGTGAGAATGCAGATATATTCCTCACTATTTTTGATCATGAGGACTAGGGAAATTATCCAAAGAATGAAGACACAACAAGCTAGAAGGATCCTAAGTCCCTAGTATTTCATGGAGTAGAACTGCTATATTAGCACAGACTTTTACGTGACAGAGTAATGAATTTCTCTAAGATTTATAGCAATTATTTGGGCTTTGTACCACCCAACTTTTATCCTACCTAATACACCTGATTATGACCAATAAAAAGAGTAAACTGTTAAGAAACTATCTTCATCTGAATATGAAAAGCATATTTGCATAAAATAGAGAGATCTTTGCGTTATAAGAACTGTATCCAATTCATTTCAGCGCCCACCAATGTAGCACATGTGCCCTAAATTATGCCTGGGTATGTAGGTCATAGAATGTTGCTTATTTTCACCCAGTTCTGAGAGTCATTTCCCTTCCTGAAATAAGAGCTGTTTGTGTTACCATGTGGAATACTTAGCACTGGTTCAGAACAGGCTTTCAGTAAGTTGCTTTACTCATCCTCTCATTTCCTGGTGTTCTCTCTCTATCTTTATCATCAAAGAGTTTCATTTAAGTCTCTCATTCTGTTTATTCTCGCTCCTCTGACATTTCCATAGCAATTCATCCAAAACTTCCTATTATTCTTATTATACTTGAGCCCTTTATGTCTTCTTAGAACTTGTAAACCTTTAAGTAAATAAATGCCCCCAATCAATAAAATTGTTTGATTAATGAATAAATACACATAGGTGCTCATGATTGTATATACTGTTAAGCCTTGAGATTACTATCCTCTGCAGATACTATAAGATAGATGTCAAAAAGATAAATGAACAAACGTTCAGGAGGTACACAAATCTTATAAGCTTTTATTATCTGACCTATTGATGATAACAATTAGAGTTAATAGGCATCATTTTTGTAAGATCACTGGTAACTTGAAAATTTTGTGTTTGAAGAGATCACTTGAAAACTGGGTTCAGCAGAAATTTATAGATGGATAGATAGTAGATAGGATGGATTGAAAAAAATGCATATATAGCTACTATATATTGAGTTCTTCTTAGAAAACAGGGCTAAGTATTTTACATGTTAAGACAGATTTAATTTCAGACAGCAATAATGGCTGTCATCACAAAGCCACTTAGCTGTTTGTCAGAAATTCATTAGAAGATGCTGATCATTGCTTAAGATGAACAATTGTCATCAACTACAAGGAAATATTCCTTGAGCAAACCAGAGCATAAATAAGTGTGAAAGGAGATAAGTAAGGTGAAGCTCATGGGTCTAAATCTCTGAGGACTAGTAAAGGGCATACTTTGCTCATCCAGAGGGTCATAACTTATAGAGAAAACTAGCAACCAGGTTCTGATGTATTAGGATCAACTTTATTCTCCCATAGAATTAAGTCTGTGAGCTTTAGATTCAAAGAATTTGGGGCTCAATTCCTATCTCTACTACTTAATAGTAGGAGATGATGACCCATGCCGTCATTTTTAAAAGGGCCTAATAATACCTACCATATAGGCACATTAGAAGAATTAAATAAAATAACTTTTTTAAAGACATCTGTCACAAATTGGCACTCTTTAAGTGTTAGTTCCGCTTTTGCTTTCTGGATTGGCCTGGTTGAATCCTGAGAATGCAGAAAGTCTTAGTTAAATTCTTTAGAGAACAGAGTATTATTGTGAAAAGGATTCCAAGATTTTTTACATTTTTTCTAACTCCATAAATAGTAGTTTGCTTTGTTTTCCTTTGGTTTGGTTTCTGTCCATCTCTTTCACTATAATTAATAGCAGTTAAAACAAAAACAAACCAACCAAATAGACAAAAACAAAATGAGAAAAATGCCAAAAAAGAAATCTTAAAATTGGGAAGGGAGAGAGTAAGAAAAAAAAAAAAGGAAGATTTTAACAATGAAGAGAAATCTATGTTCCATCCAATTTAAATGAAAATCATAAGAGTAAGTAGTGTCAGGAAGTTTATAAGCCATATCTCACTAATCCTCACAATCTCCCTATGAAATGCTATTATGACTCCATTTTACATAAGGCAATATTAAAATTCAGAGACGACCACTGACCTACTCAAGGATATATAGCTGGTGAGAAACAGACTTGGTTTTCATTCCCAGAAACTCTGGCCCCAAGGTAGTACTCTTTTCATTATGTTCCAATTTCTTCCACAATCGTAAGTGCTAAGGGAATAGGTAGAAACTGGGAAAATGAAAGATAAACAAGCCAAATCCCTGAGGTCTATAAAAAACAAAAGAAGTCCATAGGATGTCTGCCCAAAACAGAAAAACAGGGTAGCCAGAGGGAATCCACAAGCTCTTTGATTCCCAATTCCTGTAAAGATTATCTTGATTAGTGTAAACTATTTTCTGACTCAAACTCTCTCGACATCTAGCATTTCACTGCTCCCTATGCTCAGAGGCTGCTCCCTGAGCCTTGGGATATCTCATGATTGGGGCTCCAGAGGGACTCTGAGATAATTTAAAATCCTACAAAGGTAGGAGATATTTTTATTTCTGCTAACTTGGAGGAAGTCACCCTAGGTGATAGGATAGACTTCAATGTATAGCATCCTCTCTCTCTATGATTCTGAATGAAAAAGACCATTTGGGGTCTGCAGGTGGAGAACACAAGTCCAGTTCCATGGCACCTGTGGAAAAGAGATGTTTTGGATAGAGAGCCTTACTACTCTACAGAAGAAACTGAAGATAAAAGAAGGGGGAAAAAAGATATTTGTTTTACTTAATTGAACCAGTCATGACCCTTTTGACCACGTGAGTGCTCAGAGCATCTCCCATCTTTCTCAGTTTTTACATTTACCCTCACTCTGGAATCCTGGGTAGCAAAGATTGTTGGAAGAAATCACCATTAAGGGCTTCTTTCTCATTTTATGCAATGACTAAAGTTCTTTCCACCATTCACTCTATAAAAGGGCATGTAGGAATGCATTCATTTATTCTTTTCTTATTAATTAATCATTAATTGAGCATCAATCATGTTTTAAGCAGCACACAGTTGCTTAGGATTAACAAATTGGTTGGATATATTCCCCGACATGGAGAAAATATATTTCTATGGCATGGAGAGAATAATAGTCTTTATGATACAAAGATGTGTAAAAGACATTCTCTTGGTTCTTTCCCAAATTCTCTGAAGAATGCTTATATTTCTTCTCCTTTACCTTCCCTTCTTCTTTTCCTAAAACATAGAATTTCCCAAGTTTTGGCCTCCAGTCCTTATTTTGTCCTTGTTTTACCCTGTCTCTCCTAGTGACCTTATTCAGGCTTAAGACATTATCTGTTATCTTCATACAGGGTAATACTTCCCAAATTCTTTAACATGGGGCTCTCCATAGCAAATACAATAATAATGAATCATTTTAAAGCAATTTATTATGTATTGAAATATTTCATGAGCATCATCATATTTAATCTTCACAGCAATTCTTTGAGGTAAATATTATCTCAGTTAATCAAAAACAAGCATTTAGTGAGTACCCACTATCTACCAAGCACAATTTTAAGAACATCTCACATTCTTAAGGAGCACAGTTATAGTGGTACAAGGGAAGATACAGATTTATGAGAGACATAATACCAGGGATATTATTCAGTGGTTTGGCAGGGACTTTCCTATTTTACTCCTATTGTCCCATCTTAATTATTAATAATGCCCCCTCTCTCACTCGAAAGTGTCCTAGTTGGAAGGATAAACTTAAGTGGTTAGTTAAGGGTGAGGTAACTGATGCAGAGAATGCTCTCTGCTTCACTAAAGATGAGAAGCTGAAGTTCAGAGATTGTTCATAATCACACCACCAAAAATCAGTACTTTAACTTGGGTCTTTAGACCTCTAATCCAAATTCTTTTTAATATACCATGTTGTCTCTTTCCTAGACAAATGTTTGAATTTGAATAGAATCTTCTAGGAAAGTGGTATTCATTTCTAACTAGAAGTGTAACCCTAAATTAATATTTGAATTATCAATTATCATATTTGGTTCCCTGTGCGTCTTTCATGCCTATGAACCTGTCTGGTTGTGGGCTTAGAAATGGTGAGGAGCTTAAATGTTAAAATTAAAAAAATGTTTGAAGTTACAAAGACACATTTTTTTAAAGACATGGGAAATATTTCATCTTAAAGAGTGTTATTTTCAGAAGATATTTCTCATAGTTTTTCTTTGCTCTCAGTTGTTGTCCTACAGAGAATAATGTTTATACTGCTTTAGAACCAATAGACATGTGACTCATGCTTCACCTTGCGTATCACTGATATCATGCATTAGCATGATTCATATTTTACTGTGTCTTGAATAGTTTAGTAGGACGAGTCCTTGCATGCAGGGTGAAGGGGAGAAAGTAGGCTCTTAAGCCATGGTTCCCAATCTTCTCCATCACGTTTTATTTTTGACGTTACCATAATTCAGAGGAGACCTCCACGGGTATTTTCTAAATACCTCTCAAAACTGTGAGTTATTTAGCATTAGCTATACTCATGCTAATATTAAGTCAGTACATTACAAGAGTATTTTCATTCTTACCCAGAGTGAAGGAGTAAATAATGCTTTCTGGGTACCTGCAATATGCTAGACATCATACTAGATGCTTCATGTTGCATTATCCTGTATAAACTACCCAACAACTCTTAGAATGTAATACCATCGCTATTTTAGAGATAAATAAACTGAAAACTAGCAAAGTCACAAAATTATTAAGCAAGAGCCCAGATTTAAAACCAAATATGCCTGCCTCAAAAATCTTATCTTTCCTTCTCACCATTCCCTCAAAGCAGTTATTTTATTAGCCCTCTCTGTTCATTGAGCCTAACAGAAATTGTTTAGGAGCCTACAAGGATAGCTGTGTAAAGAGATGGCTAATCTATATCATGGGGCCACTCAATGGCCATGTACTCTTTCTTTGACACAACTTCAGCACAAGTAAAATCTCACTTCAGGTCCAAATTAACCCTCACTGGAAGCAGACAAAAGTAGTCTGAAAAGTGAAGAATACTGACTTTCCTCCAACAAAAAACTCAAAGGACTCAAAGATTTAAAGAACCCAATACAATAAACAGAATCTCTATAGACTGGATACCATAAGACAATAATAACAAAGTACATCGATTGCATTATTATATGTTGATAATGCTATTCTAGTTCTACTTCTCACATGAACTAAGATGCATGATCTAAATCTAGAACCTATGGTTGTGTGAATAATTTTTGTACTATTTTAAGTATTTTTACACTAATTCCTTTCACATCCTTTTCTTTTTATTACAGAATTTTCCACTAATCATTACTTTCTCCTTTTCCTTCTCTTCCAGGAGATCCATTATCCTCCCTTAGCTCTACCTACACCTATCATTTACATTTTTTTACTCCAGCAAGAGACTCTTATCAGCTACCAGCAATTATGAAGATGTTCAAGGCTCATCCTGTCTTTCCTAGATCAGGAATTAGATACTCTATGTTTAGATGAATGTCTAAATTCCTTTCATTAGTCATCGACTCTCATGCCAAAATCAGGCTAACTACAACCATTGTTTTCCATGGTTAATAAAAAAGGCTTAAAATAGTCTAAAGACAAAAGGAATCATTTCAGATCACTCTAAAATTCTACTCAACAAAACCGCATTTATTGGGTGCTACTATTTCCTATGTCGCAGATGCAGTGGTGAACAAGAATGAACATGGTCTCTTTATGTAAGTTATAGTCAAAATATACCATAACTTAATTTCCAACTTTTCATTTATTCATTTATCTAACAAATATTTATATACCGGCTATTCACAGGCACTGTGATAAATACTGCAGATAATGATAAATTATAGTCTTTACTCTCAGGAACCTTATAGTCTAATAGAACCTAAACTCAATTCCATTGGAATTTTTTATATATATATGGATAATATCAACCTATGTTACCACTTTCAATATTTTTGGAAGATAGAATTGTCGATCAGTAACTATTAATTGTAAAAGAGGATCAGAGAAATTGACTAGGAGTTGTAATCAGAAGGCAGGACAACTATAATTAGACAATTTTCATACACATTGAAACTCCAAAAAACAGATCATAAAAGTAAAAACTGTAAGTGAAAACATCATCTCTTCTTGGAAGATTCATAAGCACCTTTAAACGCAAGCATTGTTAACAGACAGCTGACCACAGCACAGCCTAGTGGCCCTTTCATGTTCCCAGCATAGTCAGTCACGTGACTTTTTCCTTTAAAATAAAACAAACAGTCAAACTCATAGAAGAAAAGTGTAGCATTTATCAGGGGCAAGAGCGAAGGGGAAACAGGGAGTTGCTAATCAAAAGGTATAAAGTTTCAGGAACGCAAGATGAATAAATTCTATAGATCTGCTGTACAACATCGTGCTGCCCATAGTAAACAATATGGTATTGTACACTTAAAAATCTATTGAGGGTAGATTTCTTGTTAAGTTTTCTTACCACAGTAAAATACAAATTTAAATTAAAAAAATTAAAAAACACAAAATTTGCAGAATTGGAATACTTTTACTTGATTCAAAAATTCCAATTGTTAGCCAACATCAAATATTGCATAATTACACCTTTATATTTGATGTAACTTCACTAAAACCTACCATCTATGTAATACAACTTAGCTGCTTAATTCTAAACAATTTAAAACCCCAGGTAATAGCCAAATTTGTCACCATTAGTTTCTTTTCAGTCAAATGAACATTGCTAAATAAGACAATGCTCAAACTAAGGAATATATCCAATTAGAATGATATCAGTAAAACCCAATTCTTAATGCTCATTGCCGTGTATCACAATCTATTGTTATCAATAGAAGTGTGAGTGCCCAAATTGACTTTTGATGGATATTTAGGGTGTTTGAATAGCTATAGACGTACTCTGAAACCAGGAGGATCAGGGTTCCAGGTTGGTCTGTTTTAGGGCATTTATTGTTGTATAATTGGTTGTGGACATTAATTAAATTATGTCCATCTGTTCAATATTGAAATCTCTGTTCTCTTAGCACATGTAGTATCTCACCATGTTAATGCTTCATTTTGGTTTGTATTTATATTTGTGAATAAACATGGTATCTTGAGATATGAAGGCATAGATTTAGCAGCTGATGAAGGTCTTTGGCAGAATTTCTACTCCTTAATTTGAACACCATCTTTATGTCTAAACAAATATTGGTGGCGATGAATGCACTGGTGTTGAGTCTGTCACAAATCAGCCTCCATATTCATGCTTTCATGTCTTTCATCTCTGATCAGACTTCCCTTCCAGAAACATGAGGAATCACACAGAGCTGAATGAATTTATTCTACTGGGAATACCTCAGGCAGAGGGATTGGAGACGGTGCTCTTCGTCATTTTCTCATTCATTTACCTCTTCACCATGATTGGCAATTTACTCATCTTTACAGCAATTGTTTCATCCTCTGCCCTTCACACTCCCATGTATTTCTTCTTGGGACTTTTATCTATTTTTGATGTATTGTTCCCATCTGTAACCTGTCCCAAGATGCTATTCTATCTCTCTGGCCAGAGCCAAGCCATTTCTTATAAGGGATGTGCTGCACAGCTCTTCTTTCATCATTTTCTGGGATCTACTGAAGGCTGCCTCTATTCTGTGATGGCTTATGATCGCTTTGTTGCCATCTGTCACCCACTGAGGTATATGCTCATCATGAGACCTGGAGTCTGTGTTGGTTTGGTCATGGCAGCCTGGTTGGTGGGTTGTCTTCAGGCCACCATCCTGACCTCCTTTACCTTTCAGTTAACCTATTGTGGCCCCAATCGGGTAGACTACTTCTTCTGTGACATTCCTGCTGTCTTACCCCTGGCTTGTGCCGACACCTCCCTGGCCCAGAAAGTGGGTTCCGCTAACGTTGTTTTTCTGGCTTTAATGCTTTGGTTCAGTGTTTGTGTCTCCTACACACGCATTGGGATTGCCATTTTGAGAATTCGTTCAGCAAAGGGCAGGCAGAAGGCTTTCTCTACCTGCAGTGCCCACCTCACTGAAATCCTCTGTGCCTACGGACCTGTAATCATCATCTACCTGCAGCCCACACCCAACCCTTTGCTTGGTGCCGTGGTGCAAATATTAAATAATGTAGTCTCACCCATGCTGAACTCGTTAATCTATTCCTTAAGGAATAAAGAAGTGAAAAGATCACTAAAAAGGGTACTCTACAATGTAATATTTACTGCTCTGGAATAAATTATGTGTTTTGTAATGGAATTTAGAAATATAATGTCTCAATATCATCCTCCTATTTCCTCTTCTTAAATAGATAAGCAGATAATAGAAAACACTTTGTCTAAAGCATCATGTTTTGTTTGCCTCATAAGATTTTGTATCTCTGTAACCCATGGGACACCATATGTAACTCTATAGCTAATATTATCCTCAGTGCCATAATCCTAGAAACAGAATCCAAGGAGAAAAGAAAGAAGTTGGATACAGATTTCTTATCCCTATAATGGGCAGCCAATTTTGCCTTGTTGAGGATCCATGGCAGTGCAAGAAGCACCCTTTACTAGACATCTCTATTCCAAATCACCTTCATTTCATTTTTTTGGCTCCATTTAGAGTGTAATTATGCCCATTTTCCATCTATAAACATTTCACTTTCTCCCTGTTGCTAAGAACAGTATTAACTACTATTTATAGAACATGATCTGTTCTCTAGGCACTGTGATGAACATTTTACAGATATTATCTTATTTAATCTTTATTTCACTCCCCATAAAGTGGAGTCCATTTTGTTAAAAAGAGCTTTGAGGACCAGAGACTTCAAATAATAGACCCAGGTTTGCATATTAAGTGGCAAACCAGACCTCGAGTTCAGATCCAGTTAACTCCAAATCCCCTACTCTTGATCCGTCTCCCGTATGACTGCCCTAAAGCACCAGCTTGGCAGTTAACTCATCCTCATTATTTCTCTCCAGAGCTTGTGATACATAGAAAGTGGTTGATAAATTATTTGTAAAATATGCACTGAAATAGGTCATGTTTATATATTGACTTTACTATTATCTTCTTTTATTCTGTGCTACTACCCATGTACCCATCTGTAGATTGCGGCACTGAGATATGGCAGTAAGTCTCCTTCACTTTGTAACACATCTAGGTACAGCAAAGCCAGGCCTACACCCAAGACCTCTTAACTCCTACTGTTATGGTCTTCCTACTGCACCATGTTGTCAATATCTCAAACTACTCTTTAGTGGGAAAAGATTGGGAAAATCTTCCTGCCCAATGTTGTTTGACGAGAAAATGGCCTAATTATGGGGTTCGATGCTCATGTTCATCTGGTCTCTCACCAAGTTACATTTTCCAACTTGCCCTTCAACACTACTGGAGTTGATAATTTTTCTCAGTTTTCTCCAGAATGCAGAGAGAAAGATAGGACACTATTTTCTGGAGATCCCACAGACACACTAGCCCTTAGTTTCTATGACATTTTAGTGATTTGTAGTTTTTTCTTTTTTTTTGAATTGAGATAACATCGATTTATAACATTATATAAATTTTAAGTGTACATCATTATATTTCGATTTCTCTGTAGAATACATCATGTTCACCACCCAAAGACTGGTTACCGTCCATCACTATGTGCCCTGTCACCCCTTTTGCCCTCCTCCCTCCCTACTTATCTTCTGGTAACCACCAATCTAATTTTTCTATCTACATGTTTGTTTGTTGTGGTGGTTGTTTTAGTCTTCTACTTATGAGTGAGATCATGCAGTATTTGACTTTCTCCATCTGACTTATTTCACTTAATACAATACCCTCATATTCCATTCATATGTTGCAAATGGCAACATTTTATCATTTTTACAGATGAGTAGTATTCCATTGTACAAATGTATAACATCTTTGTCCATTCATCCCTTGATAGGCACTTAGGTTGTCTCCAAGTCTTGGCTATTGTGAAGCATCTTGCAATGAACATAGGGGTGCATATATCTTTATGCATTCATGTTTTTGTGTTCTTTGAATAAATACCCAGAAGTGGAATAGCTGGATAATATGGTATTTCTAGTCTTAATTTTTACAAGAGTCTCCATACTATTTTTCATAGTTGCTGTATCAATTTGAACTCCCACCAGGAGAGTATGAGAGTTCCCTTTACCCCACGTCCTCTCCAACACTTGTTATTTTTTGTCTTGTTGATTACAGCCATTTTGACGGGTGTCCGGCTATAGCTCCTTGTAGTTTTGACTTGCATTTCCCTAATAATTAATGATGTTGAACATCTTTTCATGCACCTGTTGGCCATCTGTATATATCTTCTTTGGAAAAATGTCTTTTGCCCATTTTTTAATTGAGTTCTTTGTTTTTTTTGTTGTTGAGATGTATGAGTTCTTTATATATTTTGGATATTAACCCCTTACCTGATATATGGATGGCAAATATCTTCTCCCAATTGTTAGGTTGTCTTTTTGTTTGTTGATTGTTTCCTTTGCTGTGTATAATGTTTTTACTTGATGTAGTCCTATTGTTTATTATTTCTTTTGTTTCCCTTGCCTAGTCATGCATGGTATTTGAAAATGTGCTGTTTGAGCTGATGAGTGTACTGCCTGTGTTTTCTTCTAGAAGTTTTATGGTTTCAAGTCTTACATTCAAGTCTTTAATCCATTTTGAGTGAATTTTTGTGTGTGGTATAAGATAATGGTCTGCTTTCATTCTTTTGCATGTAGCTCTCCAGTTTTCCCAACATGATTTATTGAAGAGACTTTCCTTTCTCCATTGTAAATTTTTGACTCCTTTATTGAGGATTAGCTGTCCATAGATGTGTGGGATTAATTCTGGGTTCTTGATACTGTTCCATTGATCTGTGTGTCTATTTTTGTGCCAGTACCATGCTGTTTTGATTACTGTAGCTTTGTAGTATATTTTGAAATCAGAGCGTGTGATACTTCGAACTTTGTCCTTTTTTTCTCAGGATTCCTTTGGCTATTTGGGATCTTTTGTTGTCCCATATAAATTTTAGGATTCTTTGTTCTATATCTGTGAAAAATATCATTGGAACTTTGATAGGAATTGTATTGAATCTGTAGATTGCTAGGAAGTATGGATATTTTAACTAAGTTAATTCTTTCAATCTAAGAACATGGAATATCTTTCCATTTCTTTGTGTCTTCTTCAATTTCTTTCGACAGTGGTTTATAGTTTTCAGTGATTTGCAGTTTTTGTATTCCATTTTTACTCTGAAAAGTTTCCATCTTATTTGAAACCATTAAAACACAACAAAAAAGTGAAAATCCTAATAACACAAATTCCTTCCTCTTCAAAAGGCATGATACAAAAAGTACAGAATGAAACCCATTTAAGCATAGATAAATGGTTTGAGGTGCAATATAGGGGTTATATGACCTCTCTCAACCTGACTAGTAATATCTAAGATCACACACAAACTTATTTCCATACCTTGGGAATCCCTCTGCTAGGCACTATGCTGGATTCAAGACATTCTAGCATAAATTTGCTGTCTTACTAATGCTGGATATTGGCAGAAGAACCCACATGCTATAATATCTGGTCAGTGTTTATGAACAGGTGTTCATCACACTAATACTTAAACACGTTCAATAGATTTCTTTTCTATATGACAGAAAATTCCATAAGAGGAGAGACCACGTTTGCCTTATTCACTGCTGTGTCTGCAGGACATAGCCCAGTCACATAGTAAGCATCTCATGTAAGTTTTTTGAATGAATGAATGGATACTACCTAGCCTTTCAAATTAGAATACAACTGCATATTTATTCACATAAAAAGAGGAACATGAGTGAAATAACTAGGATACAGAACAACATGCACGAATTTAAACATATATCCACATTTAAGGAAAATTGAAATCTGAATGAACTCCAACCACTTTTTTGGCCACCTCTAAATCAGTGTTATAACGACTGTCTGGCATTGAAAAACAATGTTTAAAACAGTTTAAATCTTTCCTATATCTAAATATTTGGCAAAGCACCTAAAATACTGTCATATTATTTCATTTTAAACACATGTACTCACACCTTGTTAAAACCTTACTCTATCAACAGCAATGAGAACATAACTTGATTGAAGAATGGGCAAAGTACTTAGACGTTTCTCCAAAGAAGACATACAAATGGCCAACAAGCCTATGAAAAGATGCTCAATATCACTAATAACTAGTGAATGCAAGTCAAATTCACACGGAGATATCTCACATTCATTAGGATAGCTGTTACCTTTAAAAAATAATAAGTATTGGCTAGGATTTGGAGAAATCGGAACACTTGTGCACTGTAGATGGGAGCCTAAAATGGCACAACCACTATGGCAAATAGTATGATGCATCCTCAAAAAATTTAGAAACAGAATTACCGTATGACTCAGCAATTCCACTTCTTGGTATATATACAAAAGAATTGGAAGCAGGGTCTTGAAGAGGTATTCATGTTCACAGTATTTTTAGAGTAGCATTATTCATAATAGCCAGTAGGTGGAAGTAATCCAAGATTCCATTGATGATGAATGGATAAACAAAATGTGGTATATACATACATAGAACATTATTCAGACTGAAAAAGGAAGGAAATCCTGACACATGCTACAACGTGGAAGAACGTTGAGGACGATATGGTAAGTGAAATAAACCAGTCACAAAAAGACAAATTCTGTATTGTTTCAGTTATATGAGGTTTTTAGAGTACTCAAATTCATAGAAAAAGAAGGTAAGAGGGTGGTTGCAGGGCCTTGGGGAGGGGAGAATAAGTAATTGTTTAATGGATACAGAGTTGAAGTTTTGCAAGATAAAGTTCTGGATATTGTTTGCACAACAGTTTGAATATTCTTAACACTGTTGAGCTGTCCACTTAAAAATGGTTAACATAGTAAATTTTATGCTTTGCGTATTTTATCACAATTTAAAAATAAGGCTGCTTATCCAGTTTTCACACAGCCTGTGGTTTTTGAGTTTGCTAGTTCTCTCCTTTTTCTTATAACCATGTCTGTTGTTGAATCCTCTGAAGTCACTGTTTAATTGTTAAATACCTCAGTAGGTGTGGCAGAGAAGACTTTGAGAAAGGTAGCCTGTTAGCCTTCAGGGGATCTGCCTAGAGTTACCATTTATCCAGTCCTTTCTCCTTCCAACTACTTTGCAATTGCTTTACATATGTTATCTAATTGATCTACATAGAAACGATGAGATCATTCTACAGAAGGGGAGCAAGGTTTAGGGATGTGTGGTAAATTTCCCTAAGTCACACAATTTGTATGTGAATAGAATTAGGATACCCTCTCAGATCCTCGTGCAGCTATAGTCAATATAGCAATTTTGCTGAAACTTTGAAAATAAATATTTGACCTTTTAAACACACATACCCAAAATTCTTACCCCAGCTTTTATTCCTTTTTATATCTCTGACACATGAGAGCAAGCCCACATTATTTCTTATTTCTGTCTTCAAGCCCACAAAAATCCCTTCTTTTAGCCAACTGTAACTCATATATATTTTTTTAATTTTCCACACGTCACTCTCTGCCTTCTCCATTTTTATCTTTCCTTCCTAACTTCTCTAGTACTCTCCTTACCCAATACGTCAATTTTACAAAATAAAAGCGGAGAGAGTATGGCAGTCAAAGAAAGAGATTTCATAGCAGGTGGAAGCAGTAAACGGATTGTGAATACTTCTACCACATTTTTTTTTATCTTCAAATACATGTACACATGTACAAACGGATGATGGAAAGAGTGCTAATCCAAATGTCAAAAATGGATAATCCAATTTTAGGTGGTTTTTACTTTCACAATATATTTTTTGTGTTGCTTTTATGATTTTGCAATGAGATTGTAACATCTATTTTTGTAAAAAGCTATTTCAAGAGGAAAAAATGGGCATTTCAGTATAGGATCAAGTGAGGCTGATTATCTGAACCGGGAAGTTTTAAGGGGGAAAAAAAGTCCACAACAATTACTTGGGAGGAAAAACTGGACAGTAATTTTTAAACCCAATGGGGTAATATGTATTATGTTGTTTATACATTATGCCTAAACTAATTTTTAATAAAATGTTCTAACTCCGCAGATTTGTGTTCTATTATTCTCATCCTCATTTTGCTACTATCATTTGTTGCTCCTCATCTTCTAGGTAGTCTCAGAAGAAATCTGTTTGAGTGCCTTACGTGATTATTAGAATCAAAGCTGGGTCTCAGTGTACATTCAGGTATAGAAACTTAAAAAGCAAAATATAAAGTTCTGTTCTGATGTCATCAGTAGGGAATTATTCCACATACATTCCCAGTAGCATTTCTCTGACCTAGTGATTATATTTTCTCCTTTTTTCTTGACCAAGCATCTCAAAATTCTAGAGTCCAGTGATCTTTCCTTATTTGCCCCCCTCAATGTATTCTAACTCCCTCCAACCACTCTCCCCACTATAGCTAGAATTATCTCTTCATATCCATCTCTCCCACAATACACTCAACTACAATTGTCTTTAAACCCTCTTAAAGTTTCTTAAAACTCCTGATATAGAGATCATAACCTTAAAAGTGACCAACTGGGCCCTAAGTAAGTGTTTGCTTTTCGGCATCTCAAGCTTTATCTCTCAATTCTTTTCCTCTCTTTCCTGGAGTTCATCAAATGTGCTGTGCTCCTTTGCAAAGCCTTTGCACGTGCTTTTGCCCCTGCCTAGCATGTTTTCTGCCTTGCCCTCACTGCGCTCTTGCTCACTCTTCAGATCTCAGCTGGGATAACATTTTCTCAGGGAAGTCCCCCTGGACCTTCCAGGAAGACCATCCAGCCACACAAATCGTGATGTGAGTACATATTTGCTGACATGAAAGGAACATGAGTGAACGAATTAGGATACAAATATGCTCTCATTACAACTTTCAGTCCATTGAACTTTTCTTCTTAGCATTTACTACATTAAATAATTATAGCATGTATATGATTATTTGATTAATGTGTTTCTCCTACTAGACTGTAAGCTCTTCGCGGGCAGAGACTATGGCTAATTTCTCTTCATCAGAACATAGCAGTTTGGGCACATCACAGAAGCTGCTAATAAATTTTTGAAGAATGAATAAATGAGCTCATTGAAACTTCTAATTCATTCACATCACTTTCTCTGCTTTTCTCAACCTTTTCTTGTCTTACTTAGCTTCTTATCTAGTTTAGATTTTTTGACCATTATTGTAACTAGTTCCAAATTACTCAACTCTTTTCCTCCATTATGTCTCACTGCCCAGTCTTCAGGAAACCCACCTGCCTGCTTTCTGCACCCATACTGCTAGGCTTTCTTAGAGAAAAATCACAAGCCGGGCAGTTTAGCAACACTATAAATTCATTATCACCACCTCAAGTGTTTGCTAGCAATCCTGTTACTCTTTATTGGAATTTCATTCATGCCCTATTGGAACGACTGTCGATATGGGGTTGGTGCCTAAGACTTTTAGTGCATTCTTGGGTTCTACCTAATAAAGAACAAAAACGGGATTCACTAGCAAACCAAGGACTAAAAGATCAGCAAGTTTTTAATATCCCTCATTACAGGGTTCTCTGCTAAACTTAGTGGAAAATGTGGCTTAAAATGAGTCCAGGGAAGAATCTTTCTCTTTCCTGGCTGAACTGGACACAGCAGGACCTGTAGTACAGGAGCCACCTGATTTATATGCCCAGTCACAGGAGGGAAAGCTGAATTTCCAAAAGAGTGGAATGCCTTTTTTATGATCACTTCTTTAATGTGACTTTCATCTGTTGAAGAAAATAAAAAATCCTAAAAATATGGGTTTGCTGAGTAAAATGTAAAAAAAAAAGTAAAATAAATTACAATATAATTTAAATAATTGTATTTTACTAAATACAAATATATTATATATTCAAGACACACCTAGAATCTACATTTTACACAAACAACTTAGCTACAAAGTTTTAGTTATGCAAGATGAAGAAGTTCTAGAGATCTAACATATAGTGTGGCCACTCTAGTTAACAATACAATACTGTATTGAATACCTGAAATTTGGAAAGAGGGTAAGTTTTTCACAACACACATAAAAAAAGTTCACTCTGTGAGGTGATGTGTGTGTTAATTGGCCTGACTGTGGTGATCATTTCACAATGTATACAAATATCAAAACTTCATGTTGTACTTATTAACTATATGCAATTTTTATTTGTCAACTGTACTTCGATAAATCTGTTAAAAACAAAAGGATAAATTAAAGCTGCTTTTACAGGTTCAACTTCAAGGCCAAGAATTAGTATTTCAGTTATCTATCGCTACATAAAATACAACTACAAAACTTAGTGGCTTAAAATAATTTATTTTTATACAAAAAAACAAGTTGAAATTTTGCTGAAAAATACAGATAAAATACAACTTGTAATTATACTTTTGTTGCTTATGATAAGTCTGGAATATCTATACATTTTCTGGAGGAAATTACAAGTAAAAATAAGAAAACTTGCTGAGTTATTTTACGAATGTGTCCTATTATGATCTGATCACTCTTTGTTTGGTAAGAAGTTTCATCACTGGAAACACCTGACCTTTTGCGAATGTAGAAGATTTGTGTTTTCACTGTGACCATGATATTAGTTTAGCACATGCCACCTTGATTCTAAAATGTTTGGGTTGAACATCTAAGATAATCCATGACATTTTTTACCTGAATAAAGTTTTACCAAAACAAGGTAAATCTAATGGTATTTTACTGAGTGGTCAAAAGAGTATTTATCATCTTTTTTATCTGTACAGACTATTTTTCAAGTCTGTCAGCATGCTTCAAAACATTAAAAATAATCAAGAATAAATGGGATGATAGAGCTATTAACTTTTATATTCTTTTATCATTAGTTAACTGTGCAACAAAAACATTGTCTACTTTTTAAATCAAAATTCCAGACGTATTTGGAATAGTATAACTCCTTAAACACTGAAGCTTGATGATTCGAAACTTTATGTCCAAAAGTCCTAAAGAAGAGGGGTCAGCCCGGTGACGCAGCAGTTAAGTTCGCATGTTCCGCTTCAGCTGCCCACAGTTTACAGATTCAGATTCTGGGTGTGGACCTACGTTATGCAACACTCATCAAGCTGTGCTGTGGCAGGTGTCCCACATATAAAGTAGAGGAAAATGGGCAAGGATGTTATCTCAGGGCCAATCTTCCTCAACAACAAAAAAGAGGAGGATTGGCAGTGGATGTTAACTCAGGGCTAATCTTCCTCAAGAAAAAAAAAGTAAGTCCTAACGAAGAGGCCAAATCCCATTTTCTTTCAGAGTAAACCTCATGAATTGTGGCAAGTTATTTAAGTTCTTTGATCCTAATTTTCCTCATCTATGGAAGACTTTATCAAAGTTTTTTGAGGTTTAAATAAGACTGTAATGCACTCTTTTCCTCCAAGATATACTCTGAGTCGTTTGAGCAGAGGGATTATGACTATCAACCCCCTCCTGACCTTTCTGGCTCTCCTGGCAAATAATTAATGTACTGCATGTTATTATTGGTAGTCATGATATGTTGGAATAAATGAATCCATGTATGCATAAATAAGCAAATGAATGATTGCATGCAATGAGGGATTTGGTAATCCCCACTCCCCCAGAATTTTTTTTGAGTATGCAAGGCATTTAACTTAGAAGCTTGAACAGATACCAAGTAGTCTAGGACAGATGCTTCAAGTGATAGCTTAAAATTCTTTTTGGCTTCTCTGCATATTTCTTCCCCCTTTCTCTTGGGAATGGGCCTTTCACCTTTGGAGAACTTCCCATCTCCATTCCACTGTACACCCTCGACACAAGGGTAGGCATGTGACCCAGCCAAGGAAATCAGATTTAAATCTTGAACTAGAGTGCACAGAGTCATAGGCAACTGAGGCTGAATCATGTGATGGAAGTGCCCCTGAGGCTGTTCCATAAATTCTTACTGCTGAGACACCTGGACTTGCCCTAGTTCCCACCATTCAATGAGATGCTTTTTCATACATTTATTTAATTCTCTCAACTACTCCAGTTACTGGTGCTTGCAATAAGTCAATTGTATTGGTTCAATGTAGTAAAATAACATAATTTATTTATAAAACAACACATAAATATGAAAAGCATTAAATATAAAACTATACATGTAAACATATATGATATGTGTGCCAAAGCAATTATTATTCCACTGAAGTATATTTTATAAAGGAAATCACAAAAGTTTTAATCTTTAATCAGTTTCCTTCTCCCTTTCATTTCTAAGGTGCAATTATACCCAGTAGTTAATCACTCCCTGGCTCAGTAAGAGGCCTGACTTGGGGGATTAATACCCAAAGGGAAACCAAGGTTATTTAAAATCTCCTGTGTTTGGAAATTATTGCACTTCTTGGAGTTGGAAAGGAAATTACTGTAAGAGAGCTGAAGCACATTTAGATTTATGACACTCTGTTTGAAAGTGATTGAAAAGGAGAAGAATTCAAGGTATCTACCTGCAAGCTTCAAGCTGATGGAGAGATGGGGATTTAGGCAGAGGAGGACTCCTTCCTTCTGCTGGAGAAGGAAAGGAAAATAACAGTCAACATCGCCAGCCGGTTATCTTCCCTTTTTGCCAAGTAAGGGCCCAAATTTTGTCCTTCATTTTGCTTTATTTTGGCTCTCACTTTCTCCCCTCATAATTACAAAAAAAAAAAAAAAAAGAAAAAAAAAAGAGAGAGAGAGAGATAGTGTCTTAAGCAATAGGATTATCTATAACTTAAAGATTTCACTGTGTTGGAAAAGCTAAAACAAGTAGAAAAATACCAAAGTTTTTCAAAATATGGAAATTGGAAAGGGGCCTCTACTACTCCTAACCTTGTGCCTTCTCTTGTCATAAAACTGGGCAGTTGCTTAACTTGGATCTAGATAGACAATTCCAGATTTTGGAGACTGAACTTGGGGCTAGCAGTTACTCATTGTACAAATTCAGGAAAATGGAGACTACCAGTTACTCACATGTACTAAAATCCAGAGCACACCAACCCTGTTAATGTAATTTTCTGTTTGTTAAGAGTTATCTAAGGCCCTTATTTCAGCTAGTTTCTCACTGCTGACCCTCATACCTAGGAAGACACTGTGGGAAAGATTCTGTATCTTTTCTAAGTATGGTTTTTATGATCTTAAATAATTTTGGAGAGTTATTGTTACCTTAGGTGAATATTTTTTAAAAAGTTGTATGGGACCTCATTTGCTATGAAGATATCAAGTCTTTATTTTTATCCTTTTAGAATCACAAAGTACACTCAGAATTAATGCAATTTAGCAGTGTATATGATGAATGGAAGCTAGGAGGTTCGTCATGTAAGGCCTCTTGGTGATATTGTAATAAGGAGCATCTGTAAATAGAAACTGCACTGCAGAGAGACATCCAGTATGGAGAGAAGCAGGCAAATCAAGACAGTTCTAAGAGGAAGCACCACTCTCTAAAAATCTAGATCATTTCCTCCTTCTTTATTTCACTGATTTAAACACAAGTAATTTGTGTACTAAATTTAACCTCAAATTTATTTTCACAGACACCCAAGAGTTGATTCTTCCATAAAAATGAGAAATCACACAATGGTGACTGAATTCATCCTGCTGGGAATCCCTGAGACAGAGGGCCTGGAGACGGTGCTTTTTTCCCTGTTTTTATTATTGTATTTGTGTACTCTCTTGGGAAATGTGCTCATCCTTACAGCTATCATCTTGTCCTCTCGGCTTCACACTCCTATGTATTTTTTCTTGGGAAATCTCTCCGTGTTTGACCTGGGTTTCTCTTCAACAACTGTTCCCAAGATGCTATTATACCTTTCAGGGCAGAGTCAAGGTATCTCTTTACAGGGCTGTGTGTCCCAGCTCTTCTTCTACCATTTCCTGGGCTGTACTGAGGGTTTTCTGTACACAGTCATGGCTTATGACCGCTTTGTTGCCATATGTTATGCTTTGAGATACATGGTCATAATGAACCACAAGGTCTGCCTCATCTTGGCCACAGGGACCTGGATAGGTGGATGTGTCCATGCCATTACCCTAACCTCCCTCACCTTCCAATTGTCCTACTGTGGCTCTAATGAGGTGGGCTATTACTTCTGTGACATACCTGCAATCTTACCTCTAGCCTGTGGTGATACATCTCTAGCTCAGAGGGTGGGTTTTACAAATGTTGGTCTTTTGTCTCTCATTTGCTTTTTTCTCATCCTTGTTTCTTATGCTAGAATTGGGATCTCCATATCAAAAATTCGCTCAGCAGAGGGCAGGCAACGAGCATTCTCCACCTGCAGTGCACACATCACTGCAATTCTTTGTGCTTATGGGCCAGTGATCATCATCTATCTACAGCCCAATCCGAGTCCCTTGCTTGGTGCTACAATTCAGATATTTAATAATCTTGTAACCCCCATGTTGAACCCACTGGTCTATAGCCTGAGGAATAAGGATGTAAAATCAGCCCTGAGGAATGCATTTCCCAAGAGATCCTTGGCTCTGGAGAATAAATGAGAAAATCTAAAGTTTTGCTGGACAGAGAATTGATTCTCCATTTCTTAGGACAAATTCTCATTTGTAGTTGCCAAGGCAACCTGAAATTAAATGTGCTATGAATCAATCTACCACTTAACCTCACTACGTTTTGAAATATATGTCTGTTTTCCTATTTCCTTATGTTTTATAATGAAATATAATTAATAGAGTCACTAAGCAGACATTCAACTGATTCCTATGCTGGTTGGACACTCTCCCAGCACCATCATCCTCCCCAAAACATTTCTTTGTTCCTTAAGTCTTCAAAAGAGTTAAGAGAACATGGCTTGATAAGCAGTGCATAGGTCTGGACCCGGATCCGAACTGGCAAAACCCCAGGCCACTGAAGCAGAGCGTGCGAACTTAACTGCTAAGCCACCAGGCCGGCCCCATCACTTTTATTCCTTAAGCCATTGTGAAGCTGACACCTGTATTCCGATCCGGTGTTCATACTAATTGCTTTCCATCCTCCTAAACATAAACACTTACTTTTTCTTCCCTGAGCTCCCCCTTTGGCAGGCAAATCTGAAACAGGCATATGTTTTACAAGCTCCACTCTTCTGTTCTTTAAACACACACACACACACACACACACACACACACACACACACACTTTTTTGTTTTAAGCATTTTTCCACTTGTAACTACAAAAAACAGATGGAAGGCCAGCCCTGGTCGCATAGTGGTTAAGTTCTGTGCGCTCTGCTGCTTTAGCCACATGGATTTGGGTCCCAGTGTGGACCTACACCACTGGTCTGTCAGTGGCCATGCTCTGGCAACTCACTTACAAGATAGAGGAAGATTGGCAAAAGATGTTAGCTCAGGGTGAATCTTCCTCAGCAAAAAGAAAAAAAAAGAGAAAGAAACAGATGGAAAGACTAAAAAATAATAAACACTTGTAAAGTATGATTTAGAAAGTCACTGAATTTTACCCCAACAGTTCTCATCTAACATATATTAAAATGTAATTCCAGCTAGTTCTGTCTTCTCTTCCTTCACCTTTGACACAAGGGCCAGGTTTACAGGCTCAGAACCTGGATTCAGAAATTTCTTTAGTTAATGGGACAATCAAAAGTAAAATCCAGATCTTCTGATTTGCGAATCAGTTCTTTTTCTGCTTCACAAACTTATAAATGCCAATTGAGAAATTTATAGATGATCTTGATGCTATATAACATTGCTTAATTTCCAGACAACTGATCATAACAGTAAACGTACTAAATAAAATATAATTAATCATTTTATTGTAACAGGGCATCTTTATTGAATTTGAACTTTGATCTCTCTGAACATAAAGCATGTAAAAGCTTTCAATTATACGAAAGAAATAATTTCTACCTTTTATATTCTGATAAAGTGCTCCTAGAAACTTCATCCAATTGACTTTTTAAATTTAGACGTAATTTCAATCTTTCAAAAAAGTTGAAAAAGTAGTACAAAGAATCCTTGTAGACTATTTACTCAGATTTCCAAAATGTCATCATTATATTTGTTTTATTTCCTCTCACTCTCTTCCTCTACACACACATGCATACACACACATACACGTTTTGTGTACACATTTTTTGTTCTGAACCAGAGTAAGTTAAAGACATGATGAGTTGCAGACATAATGTTCCTTTTTTCTATAAAACTTACCTACATTGTGTTTTTCTAAAAACAAGAACACCCGTTTATATAACTGTAATATAGTTATCAAAACCAGGAAATTAACATTGACAATAGTCTTACCTAATCTACAGACATTGTTTAGATTTTACCAATTATTCCAATAATGTTCATTATAGCAAACAAACAAGCAAAACACGAGATCATGTATTGTGTAGTTATTTCTCTTTGGTTTCTTTCCATCTAGAATAGTTCTTGAGGCATGCTTTGTATTCCAGGACATTAATGTTTTTGAAGAGTTTAAGCCTGGGATTTTGTAGAACATCCATCAGTTTTAGTTTGTCTGATGTTTCCTCCTCATTAGATTCATATTATACATTTTGGGCAGGAAAAACTCAGAAATGAGGTTGTGTTATTCCCAATATATTAAATCAGAAGGCAATTGCTGTGGATTTGTCCCTTTACTAGTGAGGTTAATTTTGATCATTTTGTAAGGTGATGTCTTCCAGATTACCAAGTGCAAAGTTGTTATTTTAATTTTGTAATTAATAGTGGTCTTTTTTGAAGAGGGAGAAGTACTTTGCAACTATGCAAATATCCTGTTACTCCTCGAAATTTTACATACTAGTTTTAGCATCCATAGATGATTCTTGCCTGAATCAATCATTATTATGATAGTTGGCAAATAATGATTTTCCAATTTAATCATTCCTACTATTCTTATTAATTGATTTTCTAATGTAAAGAAGAGTTTTCTTTTATCCTCTATTGATTTATAATAAAATGACATTCTAAGAAACTGAATTAAGCATATGACATCTGTCTTGTTGAGAATGTGATAGAGGCTCAGCTCGAATCATGGGGTGAGTTGATGATACTAGGATCTTATCTCACTGGGGAGGAACATCCCTCCTTAGGAGAGGAGATGTAAAAGATATCAAAAGAAGATTCTTTCACTGGACTAGATGACATCTAAGTTCTCTTCCAACTCTGACATTCTAATTCTGCGATTCCATATAACTGTGGATCAATTTATCAGATTGGGGAAGTGGGATTATGGAGAGAGGAAAGAATGCAAATGGTGCATGATAATGACACTGAATTTTTTTTTTTCTTGGGATGAAATCCTTGGTAAATTATCCAGCAAATAAAAACAATTTCTCATTCACTTGCTTAGTGACTGCTGGTTGCAAATATAGACATGAAACACTAGGCAAGCCCACCAGTCAATCAAATAACAGGATTTATTTATTTTAAGGATATAGAAGACAAGCGTCACGATCAAGATATATTACAGAGGTATCAGCAACGTTTCTCAAGACAGAAGATGCAATATTCTTGGACCTAAATTTCACCATTGAACACAAGTCTGTTAATGATAATATTGGAATGAGTAAGGTTACCTCTGGAAACATTGTGATTACCTTCAGATACAGACTAAAGGATAGTAGAACATAAAGCCAGACCATTCCTGTATATACGTGCTGCTGACTGCCTCAACCTGGGACAGATAGACCTCATTAATCTCAGTGTTATAGGAATACACAATATGATTATAAGATAGAGGACAGACACAGTAAACTCAGACCATCACAAAGTCCTCAACCATTGCTTTCAGAGACTGCGGTCTGTGAAGTCTTCTGTGAGTACATTCTTGAACTAGATGCTGCAGAATTAGAAAAGGAATCCATTTCCAAGAATTCTCAGGAGATCACATCAAAAATTCCATTGTCCATGTAGCTTAGCATTTACTCTCAATCTATACTCTTACATCACCAGACACTGTTTTGGAATTTCACATTTTATACAAAACGAAATTGTCCTGTACTCTGTACTAGTCAGAAGCCCTGAAGTCAAATGGCCTGGGCCCAGAAGACTTCCAAAACATGGTGGCTTTGCCCATTAATATGTTAATATCAAATCTTCATAGTTTCCCTTACCTGTGTGACCATATGGTATGAAATGACTTTGTCTAAAACTCACTTAAGTAGGCAAAAAACAGTGAAATGGCAAACTCTTAATAGTTTTGGAACATTGGTAGGAGATGGACACTGAGTAGTGTGGGATCCAGTGTTGTATAATCAAACATAGAGCAAATCACCTATGTACAGTGAAGGAGATTTTGGCTGAGGAGAAAGAAAGGCTATAAACATTGCTTACAGAGTTATATATGTGGAGCACCCTGATTATAAGGTGAGTTAGAATGACTATACTGAGTATAAGGTCATGCACCTCATAATGATGTTTAGGTCAATGACAGACCACATATATGACAGTAGTCCCATGATTAATATGATATAGCCTAGGTGTATAGTAGGCTATACCATATAGGTTTGTGTAAGTGCACTCTACGGTGTTTGCACAATAAGGAAATGACCTGATGACACATTTCTCAAAACATAACTCCATTACTAAGCAATGCATAACTGTACTGCACTCATAATTGCTGTGACAGAAAACAAGACTCAAAAGAAACAAAAATTGATAGGTTAATCATATATTGGATTATGAATTATTAGTCAACACGTATTTATTGATTACTTATTATGTACAATAGTTAGGATCTGTAAATGGTCAAGAAGTGAATAAAATGAAGATGGACCCTAAATTTAAGAAACTTACATCACATGAAGGGAGCCTTAAGTAAAACCAGGAGACTATCACGTCACCCTGTAAATTTCTGAATATTGCTAAAATCAAGAATATTTGAAATTCCTTTACCGAGGAGGGGAAGAAGTATTTACATGTGAACCCTTTCCCAGGATATGACAGCCTAATATTATAATAACCTTCTAAATAGCATGTTTCTCACAATTTAATTTTAAATCCAAATTCACAGTTTATGGACTCCAAGCAACATGCACAGACTGACTGGCATCCTGATTGAGGTGACATCAAGATTTTCTCCTTTCTCTCACATTTCTCTGCCTATGTCCCTACCCTCCAGAACCACTAGGTCTCTCTCATAGTTTTTGATTGAAATAGCAGTTGGGCTGAAATTATAACATGTACTGGGTCCTAAGAATATTATTTTGCTTGGGATGTTGTTATACGGCTAAGATTTGTTTTTATTTTGACTATTTTAGCTATTGAGCTGGTTTTGTGAAAATCATCATCTATTTCCACTTCAGAAAGTGGAAATTAATTAAGAGACTTTGTGTTAGAGCAATTCAAATTCAGAAGTACTAAAGGAGCCTCATGCAATTCCATCAAGAGAGAGACCAGAAATAGCCACAGAAGGAACCGTGACGCCAAATAAGGCACCTCAGTCTTAGAATATGATGAATACGAAATTGTGAAGGGAAGAATTTGGGACTCTTAAATATTTAGACTTTAATGTTCAACAAAAAGGCATTTCATATTTATATTTTAATTTGTTTCTGAAATTCATATTCAGAATTGATATTCACAGGCATTTAATTTTGTTGATGCTACATTATCTGGCATATTTTAACACTGTTATGAGCGCTCATTTTACAGCTTCTTCTGTAGAAGTATATTGAAAAACATGGCTGGGCGTAATTTGCAATGAGAAATAGAGAATGCATTGTTGGCTGAGAGTAGAGTGTGTCCTTGATAGTAAATTAATTTATGTTCTGTTCTGAAGAGAGAGCAGCGGGATAGTCTGCTGGATGGTCCAGGAAGCTCTGCCTGGGTTGCCTGGCAACCAGCTGGCTGCAGTCAGGGTCCTGCTTCCCCAGAGCAGAAGGGGGAGGGCAGATCAAGATGCTGCTGGTTCCAAGGTTTTAGAGGGAGAAAGATAGGGCATTCTCTTGCATTCTTAATCCACCTTCATTAGTAATAAAACTAACATTTTATTTTGATCCTCAATTGGATCTTTATGTTTTTCATCAGTTTTTAGTACTCAAAAATGAGTGAGCGAGCAGAAAGGTAATTGATTAGAATCCCTCAATATACATTACTACATTAGTCTATCCTCAGGTTGCTATAATACTTCGCACAGCCCTAGTTTCTTATAGAAGAATGGATGGGTTTATAACACACAGTTCAATAACTTAGTTCAAAATTCTTCCTAACCTCAGCCTATTATGTATGAAGAAGCATCATAAATACTATCCAAGCCCATGACAAGCTAAGCTTTATACTGAACACAAGAGAAAAAGAGTAATTCTCTATCAGTGATCAGAGCCTTTTCAAGTAAGATACTACAGGGGCCAGCCCGGTGGAGTAGTGGTTAATTTCACACGTTCCACTTTGGTGGGCAGGGGTTCGCCAGCCTGGATCCCAGGTGCGGACCTATGCATCGCTTGTCAAGCCATGCTGTGGCAGGTGTCCTACGTATAAAAAGTAGAGGAAGATGGGCATGGATGTTAGCTCAGGGCCAGTCTTCCTCAGAAAAAAAAAATCAAGTAAGATACTACACAAGAGAAATTAGCAACTCCCCTCCTCCGTTCCATCTTTTGATCAATGACATTACAACATACTCAAATGCCCAATTCAGAAACAAAGAGCACAACTTTACGTTTTCACACTCTCACTCAACAGGCAGCCTATTAAGTTCTACTACTCTATTTCTTAATTATTTTTCATTTATTTATTATCCAGTCTCCTTCCTAATGGCCACCACCTCTTTCCACATATTGATCACATTATGATGGCCTCCTAAAGGGAATCTCAAGCACTACTCGAGCCTGAGTCCAGGCTCCTGTCCACACTGATTTATATTGCTGTTTAGAACACTGTCTGATCTCCACAGTCTGTGGTATGAAGTACAAACTGTATAGCATATCACACGAGGCCCTTCAGAGCCTGACTCCTGCAGACCTTTCTATGCACGTGCTCATGTTTGAAGCTGAGCTGTGGTTTTCTCAAACACACTGTGCTGTGAGTCCAGCAATGTTTGATAAACCACTACTAAACGCTTCAGTCTAGACTTCTCTCAAATAGTATCTTTTCCACAATGTCAACCTGGAGAAGCTGACTTCTCCTCTGTGTTTCTCTAGTTGTATGCACTTTTACTGTTGGACTTCCTCCAGCAGCATGCTTTAGAGACAGTGAGAAATACAGACGTGAGTAAAATTCCAAGAAACACTACTTACTTGTTGTGTGATATTGGGCCTCTTAAACTTCCTGGGCCTTAGTTTCTTCCCGTTCAGTCCTAAATAATAACACTTCCTTCATGTAGATATTGGCAGGAGTAGATAATATTCATTAAGCACCCATCATAATCCTGGCTCATAGAGCTAAAATAGTAATTTGTAATTATTTTTTCTCTTTCTCACCTAGATTGTAAAGGTTCCTTGATGCAATTGTAAGTCTTAAGCACCTAGTGCAATGCCTTCACATAAGGGATATTCAATAAAAGTTCAGTGAATAATGAAATATATCATTAATAAATACACATAAACAGTGTCAATTAACAAACATTTATTGATTAACTATGGTATTCAAGGAATTAATTTGTGTGCTTTCAGAAATATGAATTAACTTAAAATTAGCCTCAGAGAAACAAGAAATAATCAAGTAAAATAATCATAAATCTCATATTATGACACACACCAACTAAATTGTTCTGACTACAACAGTCATGGTCTCCAATCAAAATTTATTTTACAAGGAAATCATATCAATTTTTATCTCAGAATTAAATATTTTGCTGTTATCAAAGTCTACAATAAGAACTACTTAATCAATCTCCCCATAACAAGAGCTATGGCTATATAGAGAAAAAATCTTCAAAGGAAGATAAACACCAAGTTTATTTTAATTCTCTTATACTTGGAGAGAGAGGTTTCTTTCTAAGCAAAAGTAAGTAGAAACTGGGATGTCTATCAAAATCTGAATGAGATGTTTTGTGAGAGGCTTTTATGCTTTGTGGATCCTAATAATGACACTTTTTTGCCATCACGTTTTATTTGAGATAGTGTTTTTGTCTCCTCCATCATCTTTGATGCTCCCATGTAATGAGATGAATCTAGAGGTTGGATAAAATGGGTGTCTTGGGGGCTGGCCCCGTGGCCGAGTGGTTAAGTTCGCGCATTCCATTGCAGGCGACCCAGTGTTTTGTTGGTTCGAATCCTGGGCGTGGACATGGCACTGCTCATCAAGCCACGCTGAGGCAGCATCCCACATGCCACAACTAGAAGGACTCACAACGAAGAATATACAACTATGTACCGGGGGGCTTTGGGGAGAAAAAGGAAAAAAATAAAATCTTTTAAAAAAAAAATGGGTGTCTTGTCTTTATGTGAGTATCTTCTTACTATTCTCAGAGAAAGGTCTATAGTTTTAATGAAATCAGATAAGCACAGAGATTAGAGCAATGCTGAGAGTGGTGGCAGAAGTTAATGGGGATGGACTGTGCTGGTCCAGGATAGTAAATGGAGGGAGAATTGCGAATAATACTATTTGCTGGTTTTATGAAGATTTATAAAATTAAAATATATGGAAAAAAAGTGAATCTAAGACTCTATTCAAAGAGTTTCCCCTTGGGAAAAGTACCAATGAGGATTACCTGAAATTAGAAACCTCAATTTAGAGATAGACACCGTAAAGAAGAACAGAATGCCAATAGAAAACATAACTTAAAAACACTTTGAATAATCTTTCTACCTCTTGTATCTAAAAGCTATTCATTTAGAAGGATCTTTATAATAAGCAAAATTTTCTTTCATTGATACCTATCTGTTGATTTTTCTCTAGAATATCTCTGTTTGACATGAGTTTGTCTTCAATGATGAGTTTCAGGCAGAGACAGGCCATCTATTTGCAAGGTTCTGCTGCCCATGTCTTCTTTTCTCATGTACTGAGATTTTCCTGTACACATTGACATAGTGCCACCAGCTTGCTGCCGTTGCTTATCCACTGCAATATATGATCACCATGAGGCAAGAGCTGTAAACTCTGCTTATTACAGGATAGAAGACTGGATACATGTCAATCTCCTGACTCTTCACCTACACTTACCCTAATCCAGCACCAAAGAAGTGGGCTATCATTTCTGGAACGTTCCTGAAGTTAACCTATGCAAACACACACCAAGCCCAGAGTGTAGGTTTTCCTAATATTGGTCTTTTTTTCTCTCTTCTTTTTCCATTATTCTTCTATTTGCAATAGAATTGCCATTCCAAAAGTTCTCTCAGTAGAGGGCATACATGGAGCTTTCTCAACCTGCATTGCCCACAAGACTGCAATTCTTTGTGGCCAAGGACAGAAGCCCAGAACCAGAGCCCTCCTTTATTCTGTGATTTAGTTGCTGAATTTGGGTGACCCTGTTGTTGAATTCCCTGATCTCCAGCCTGATAAACGAAAGTGTGAAATGAGTTCCAAATACAATATTTAAAGGAGAAACTTTATTCATGAAAATAAATGAGAAGACTCAGAACTTCTAGAGAAATCTTTAGTCTTTTCTTAGCAGCTTTCAAGGAACTGTGCTGTAACTAGTACTATGTCTTTAATTTCATTCCTAAATCTTGTCTTAGTGTAGATATTTGCTAGTACTCAGGCTTTAAAGGTAAAAATAGTTTATAATGTGAATAGTAGATATTCAATTGTTATTTATCATTTGATTTCCCCCCAAACTAAACAAGTTTTTATTCTTTTCTCATTTCTATGGAGAAAGCATGGGAAGGGAGACAACATTACCACAAAACATTCACTAAAATGAATATTACCTTTATCTTAGAACATTGGTTTCCAAATATTTTTCAGAAGAGACATTATTAAAAATTAAATATTGTCCAAATCCTATACATGAAGCAAAAACGGATAAGCAGATTCTTTTTTATATACAGCTAACTCTATACAGAGAAAAACATCTCAGCTGGCATAAAAGATTAGTGTCTCTTTATGCTCATGTAGGTGAAAATTATATTATTTTCCATCCAGCTGTTTCCTATTAAAAAAGAGCAAATAGAAGGAATGTTGCTTAAAGAAAATTTTTTTTTTATGCACACTGACTGTATTACTAAAATAATTTAGCTACTGATGCCTGAGGAGTTAATCATGTAGTTTCAAAGCAGCCACTATGAGACAATTGAAAATTGTGACTCACTGGTAAGCTTGTTGCTTATTTTTATGAATAATAATGAGGCAGAATTGAAAGAGAGGATGCAGGAAAAAATTGCTAGTGTTATGCCTAATGATGCAAAATACTATTTCTTTTGTGAAACAGACAATCTTGCAAATTATCACAGTTTAAACTATATCTTTTGGGGCCGGCCCAGTGGCATTGTTGTTAAGTTCGTGCACTCTGCTTTGGCAGCCTGGGGTTTGCAGCTTTAGATCCCAGGCATGGACCTAGTACCACTCATTAAGCGATGCTGTGGCAACATCGCACATAAAATAGAGGAAGATTGGCACAGATGTTAGCTTAGTGACAATCTTCCTCAAGCAAAAAGAGGACAATTGGCAACAGATGTTAGCTCAGGGCCAATCTTCCTCACAACAACAAAACAATAATAAAATAAAATACCTCTTTCTTTCCTCCCATTAAAATAGGCTACACAGAGTCTGAAAATTAAGGTTTTTAAGTGGAAGATTTGTAAGGTTCTGATTCAACACTTAGCTTATAGGCATTAAGACAAGCAAAGAGGAATGTTTGAAACAAACCGGTGGGAGACAGTACTGCTGGAGGTAGGGTGATGAATGTTGGGGCAAGATTCATTCCTGTGGGTAGCAATTAGGCTTTTAGAAATTTGATTACTGGTTATACAACAGAGTTAGAAGAAGAATTTTCAGAAAGATATTGACCTGAAGGGAATGAAGCAAGATTAAAAACTGGGAACAATCAAAAGGAGGTGATCTTTGCAAAGGGTTTAACTTCTTGGATGAATTTCCCTTGTACTATGAAAAAGCTAATATTGAAGTGTATATTTTATATGTTCTAAATCCCTTTAGCCCACCCATTAAAATGTCTGATATAGCTTCACAACTTTGTGGGGGATATTGTAAAGAATGAAGGAAAATAAATAGGGAGAAGAAGTATGGCTTGTCCCATTGGAAGGAGGAGGCTTAAGATCTGGACTGTCAAACTGCCCTCCAGGCCTAGAGATGAAAATGGATATTTACATAAAGAATATACCAAACTAATCTTAAATGAGGCATGTTTCTAAGGTTTTCTAGTTGTGTTGAATGCTTCTCAGAGCAACCAGAATCTAGTTATTGAGAATGTAGTTATTGAGATTCTCTATTGTATAATATAGCCAATGTGATGGAGCTGCGGGAAAACTGAGAGCAAGCCACACGCTGATGAAAGATCCTCATGATTAACAAAGGATGCCAGCTTCCCTGTGAGAAGGAATCCTCACACATCTTGCCTCAACTGTTACAAACAAGTGTGGCCGATGCAGTGGTGAGGCCTGGAAGCTGTGCATGGACTATTTTACAAATTCTCACTAGGAATGCGTATGCCGTGCATGCTGTGCTTTCTCTCCTGCATCAATGTTTAAACTAGATAAGCTTGGTGTTGAATTAATGGTGTCCTGTGAGTTTTACAAACTGTGAAGTCCTTAGAGCTCTGCTGGTGGCAGCTCATGCACATCTTCTCCTCCATGGATACCCATGTTGAAAGAGAAACAGTCTCTCTTGGGGACTGTCCAGGTGTTACAGGTGTTGGAATGATCAGAAGCCTTAGCAGAGCTCAGCAGCAGCAGAAAGGACACTCAGCCTCCAGGGAGATAACTGAGAAGAAATATTAGATGAAGCCTCCTCCTTCCAGTATATACTGAGGAAGATGACTCAACAAGAGAAGGAGGGCTGATGCCTAAGGCACCCAGAGCTACAACACAGGGAAAGAACTTCCAAATAAGACCTTATATGCCCTTAATTTTTCCTTTTTTCTCTTCTTATCACTCAGTCAAAAGATTCTCAGTAGAGTTTTTCAGTGGAGACTAGATTGCCTCCACTGCAGGAAGAGTGAAAAATCAGACAGGGCTAATGATAGTTATTGGATCCACAGTGGCAAATCACCAAAGAACACTTAATTATTGTAGCAAAATCTGTATAGGAATAAATACACCAGAGGGATGATCACAAGTGAAAATTTACCTAGTCATAAGTGAATTTAAGGCCACTAAAGTCCTCAGAGATAAATGATAATACGATGGAAAGTGAGATATCTTGTCAAATAGTGAATCATGAACTGAAATGTGGGTCAGTGTCTTGTTATCTCTTTAAGACTCACAACAGATTATCTCACAGTTGTGTGATAGAGCATATAATCATGATATTTTCCAGTGGTCTGCTCTCAGTGACCCACACAGGCCTCCAGTTCATTAGCACTATCTTGTGTCGATTCCTTGATCCTGACACTGCTTGCTATACATTCTTTTTTCATTATTTAAAATCCCTATGGAATCAGCCTACTGTATACTTTTATGCCTAACTCTTTTTTTCACTTTTTCCCATCTAGGTTTTATCCTCTTTAGGCAGAGGATGTGAAAAGACATAAATTCCTTCTTGTATTTACACCCCAGTGGGTCATATTCACTACTCCCTTTTAATTCCAAAGGTTTTACCACTTGTCATTACAGGGTATCGGAAAAGCAAAAGTATCAAAGCCTTATGAAGACATAATGTAGAAAAAAATAAAATCTCAGGCTTCTGAGTCTAGGAGAAAGAATAAACACATACTGAAACTTTAATCTCTTTCTCTGAAAAAAATGGAAATTATAGAAAATTTCAATAAATATATAACTACAGTTGAAAACAAGGAAAAAGATTGCTCTATAAACGAGAAACAGAAAATAGTCAACACACCAATAGCACCCCTTTGATGCTGGGAAACTAAGCTGCCCTGTCCAAACTAGGCTGGGGCCAGAGCTATACAATCCAACCAGGCTCCAGGCCAGAGCCACACCTCATAAAGGCAGGATTAATGCTACAAAATTATCACCATCCTGGAGGGACTCATAACTGAGAACTGTTTCACAGAAGTTATCATCAAATATTCAAGGAAACCAACATTCTGAAAAGACATTAAAGAGACTCAAAAATCAGGAGAACTTACAGGTTAAGAAATAAAACTACTAGGACATACAAAAGAATTTACAATATAAGTATAAAAGAGGCAATTAAAGAGATATTATTATGAAATAAGAACAAAAAGTTCTGAAACAAGGGCAAGAAAAATTTTGAAAAGAAACCAATAAAAATCTTATAAAAATAATATTATTGAATTCAAAAATTCCATATATGGTATATGACTGAGTAGCAGACTAAAGAGAATAAATTACTGAACCAAAAGATTTAACTGTGGAAATTACCCAGCAAGTAGCACAAAAATAATAAAACTCAGGAAACAGAAACATTGATACTTTTTAGCACTTTTTCTTAGAAGTTATTTCCTGGTTTTCTGAAATTCAAGAGCTAGGTTTGCTATTATTCCCCCATCCTCTGATTCCTATCTTATATCATCCCTTGGAACCTTACTTTTTATTTTGTCATTTTTACTTCTGGGAGCATGTTGAGAGCTCACTCAGCTTCCTTCCAGTTAATCTAGCTTCGTCCAGGAGGCTGGGAGAGTCCAGTCATGTTAGGTGAGAACTCTTCCTAGAAGATTCATTCAAGAGGATTACCATTTTCTTTCTTTTCCAAACTATGTAATGTTTTTACAGTGAGGTTCTAATGATGCAAGAAATAAAGAAAATACAAAGAAAAGAACATTTCTTAATCCCACTAAAAATCCCACTACCCAGAAATAACCACTTACAACAATTTAATGGACATCTTTCCACCAAACGCACATATATATGCCCATACATACACAATGTTACACAAGTGAAACAACAGTATAATTATTATTCTATACTATAATTTTCCGATTCCCTATATATTTTTTTCACATCAATAAATATAGATAGCCATCTTAATTGAAATGGCTACCAAAAAACCCATTTTACAGACTCAGAAGGCACTTAACCCACTAATAGAAAAAATTTTTCTTCACTGTTCACTATCATGAACTATCATGTTTATCTATCCTGTCAATTCAGACACTAATTTCATATGGGTATCCATACATACATACATAATCTCAAGTTATTCCCTGACGTAGAAAGGCTATGTAACATAGCAGTACTCCCACATCTTTTCCCAGAGTACTTTTGCATTATCTTGAAAAGAAAACCTCTAACGTTATTACTTTTAAAAAAATTTCTGGGGCCGGCCCCATGGCCAAGTAGTTAGGTTCACGCGCTCTGCTTCAGCTGCCCAGAGTTTCGCAGGTTTGGATCCTGGCGCCGACATGGCACTGCTCATCAAGCCATGCTGAGGTGGTGTCCCACATGCCACAACTGGAAGGACCCACAACTGAAAAAAAATATGCAACTATGTACCGAGGTGCTTTGGGGAAAAATAAAAGGAAAAATAAAATCTTTAAAAAAAAATTCTTTGGGTTATAAAATTTGGGAGTGAGCTTTCTAAAATGCAAAGAAAGTAATTCAAATTTAATACCAAGCAGTTAAAATAGAGATATTTGGAAGGACAGGCTGAAAAAAAATTATAGATATCCTTTCCCATAGGGATATCATCTTATTTAAGAGGAAGATGCAGGGAGGAAGGCAGAGTTTCACCCCTGCTTCTTTGCCTACACAGTTACGCATATTCTTACAAGAGCAAAAGGAGAAGGATGCAGGGCCTGATAGCCACCTATTAGGACTTGTGATAACTGAAAGGAGACAAAGACTTTCAAACCCTTCCTTTAAATGAGAAACACATGCGGCTAATAGGCTTGTATTAGCCCTTTACGAATACAGGGAAAAGAGGAAAGCAATTCTGCCTAATAATAAGTATTTAGAGCATTTATATTTCAGAAAAATACAAATTTATGTTTAAATACAAAAACGAGTGCAACAAATTATCAACTAAGCAACCAAATTGAAAACCATACATTTTAGGATTAACAGTTACATTTTAGAGGATATGGAGCAATTTCTCCAGTCCAGGTCAATGTCCTAAGAGTTTCCATTGTTAAAGGGACATTTACAAAGGCAATTTTATAAAAATCAAAAGGAAAAGTATAGCACTATACATTTTCTCAAGACTCAGAGTTTTGTGAATGTTTTCATTTACCGTTTTATCAAAAGAGATTTGACAATACAGAATGGTACTATTGCTACAGTTATAGGGGTCTTTCCCGTTAGGAAGAATTTTCCGCTTTCACTTTTTCTGAGATTCCTTTTGCTAGTGATTGCTAATAGAAGAGGCAAAATTTTCAAGGCTAACCTCTAGAATTTAAGAAGTTAGCACAAAGCGAACCTTAAAACATTGAATATGGGAAATGACAAGGTCAGAAAAAATTTTTACAAATTATGAGAAATAAAGCAGCCTATTTTTACTTGCAACCAAAGAATAAAATGGGGGAAAAGTTGTTAAGTTGTTTCTTACTTCTATCAATTCCAAGTCTACTCAGTATTTTGGGTTTGGAGAAGACAGAAAATCATGTATATCAGAATTTTTTTGTTTTTTGGGTTCTTTTGAGGATGATTAGCCCTGAGCTAACATCTGCCACCAATCCTCCTCTTTTTGCTGAGGAAGACTGTCCCTGAGATAACATGCATGCCCATCTTCCTCAATTTTATATGTGGGACACCTGCCACGGCATGGCTTGCCAAGCAGTGTGTAGGTCCACACCCGGGATCCAAACAGGTAAACCCTGGGCCACAGAAGCAGAACGTGCGAACTTAACCACTAAGCCACTGGGCTGGCCCCTATCAGACATGTTTTAGGAAAAGTAAAACCAAAAAAAAAAAAAAAAAAAAAGAATGATAGATTATTGGAAACAGAAAAACAGAAAAAGAAAAAGAAGTGGGAAAGGTAGAAGTAATTTGGTTTTCACCTCGGGAACTAAATAAGACAAAAGAACAGGTGCTTCTCTCTTTCCTTCCACATCACAAAAACTCTCAGTCAGGTTTATTGAGTCAGAAGTACTCTCTATTGTTTCCTTTTGTTGAAATTAAAACTCAGTATCGTGTTTAACCACACAATTTCTAAGCTAAGATTAATTCCTGGGTCTTCTTGATGAGGAGATTAAGCCCCTTTCTAGGATAAAGAAAATGTCTAATTCCCATCTCTAGTAGCAAAGAGGAGGAATAATGAGGAAATAGGCTAACAGAGATACCTCATTAGCATCAGATTAGCTCTTTTGTATTCTGTAAACACATTGTGCTATCCTGTGACCTTTGGAGACATATTTACCTCAAGATTTTCTGTCTTCTTGGCTAAATTACTCCTACAGCACACACATTGCATACAGTGGCACCAAATGTAAAAATGACAATAATTTAAAGAGATTCATACACGACAGTGTCATCAGAAAACCATGAGCTTCGCAGATCTCCCTCACACAGTTCTAATCATCATTTCAACGTTGTTTATCCTATCAAATCAGTTCCAGGATCTTTATTTTGCCAGTCAGTGCAGACATGAATCTAGCTTGTCAGTGCTCAATAGCGCCATCTGCCGGCCAATATGGGACATTTTGCCTCGGTTCAGAGGCCAACCTCACAGGCACAATTCAAAATCAAGACTGTTACTGCAAGAGGAAGCCATCGCCCCTCCAAAATCAGAAATTGCGAGACCTCTGGACGTTTCTTTCGCCCCAAACCATGACCAACTTTTTCTAAAAAAGAGTTGTGATGCTGGCACACAGTCTTTAGACATAAAAGGATCACTAAAAATGTACTACAACCTCTTCATTTGACAAATGTTGGAAACTAAGTTCATAGAGGCAAAATGTGTTGTTTGGGGCCAGAGAGATTATAACTAGTAGAACCACTGTTAGAACCCTGGTATTTTTCTGATTTTTGCACTTTACCACATGGGGAAAAGACATTTCTGCCCCTTCCTACTTCCTCATCTGAAACCGCTATGAAAGCTCTCTACTCTTAACACATTCTTCCATAGAAACAGTAATACGCGCAGACACACACACGCACACACACGCGTGGGCGTACACACTGCTGCAAAAGGATATTATTATTGTAATCAAAAATCTAACGAGGATCTAAAAAAAAGTCTTAAAAAAGAAAACAAAAAACAAACTAATGAAAATGAGATCAGATTTCTGGTTATCAGATGTAGAGGATCGGAGAAGGGGCAATTGGAGGAAAGTGGTAAAAAGGTAAAAACTTGCAGTTATGAGATAAATAAATAGTATGGATGTAACTTACAACATGATGACTACAGGTAGCTCTGTTTTGTGATATACAGGAAAATTTTTAAAAGAATAAATCCAAAGAGTTGTCATCATAAGGAGAATTTTTTTTCTTTTTTTCCTTGCTCCTTTCTTTCCTTTTTATTGTATCTATATGAGAAGATGGATATCAGCTGAACCTATTGTGATAATTATTTCACAACATATGTCCAATGTACTGTTCTTCTTTGTATTAATATTAATTGTCAGCATGGTTTTGTGATTTTAAATGATATCTGGATAGCAGTCTCTGAATTAGCTTCTACTAAATTCCCATAAAGTGTCTATAAAAAATCAGACACCAAAAAGTGCCTGGGAAGACTAAAATGTACTAGCGACATCCAGATTATTTCAGAATTTGGAAGGTATCCTCTAAATATAAAATTTATGGAGATAAATTGTGAATCACCATTGGTAGCTGACCAATGGCATCTTCCAGTCATGCCACTCTAAAAGTGAGGATCAGGATGTTACAAGGCCCACAGCTGTTAAATATTGGATTAAAGATAAAGTAAAAACATCACATTTTCTGCAGCAAGAGTATCATTGTGTTTATTATAGCTGGTTATTAATCCCAGAAGTTTGTGTCTTGCAATCTAATTTTGAAACAAAATCTCTGTCTAGTCTTTAAGAAATTTCTAAACATAAAAAGTGTTTTGGGGGGGCTGGCCCCATGACCTAGTGGTTAAGTTCAGTGCACGGTGCTTTGGACACCTGAGTTCAGCTCCTGGGCCCAGATCTACCCCATTTGTTGGCAGCCATGCTGTGGCAGCGACCCACATACAAAATAGAGGAATACTGGCACAGATATTAGTTCAGGGTGAATCTTCCTCAGCCAAAAAAAAAAAAAAAAAAGTGTATTGGGGAATTTTGAAGGTGCAAGAGCCATCTCTTTGTCCATATGAAAAGACAATAAGTTTAAATTGACTTTTTCTAATCTTTACCTAGCTCTTAAAACTTGACCTTTTAGAAAGGCTGCACCCACTTTCAATGCACTGTGGTGCAGCTGACTTGAAAGAAAAAATCCTAGAAGTTAGTTGTGTTTAAGTTTGCCCTTGACCTGCTGTTCCCAAGTTCTTGTCTTTTTAGCTTTTTTTTTTTTTTTTTACCGGATTCTTTCAATAATTTTGACACATGCTGCAGGTTTTAGAATCTCAGGAACTGGTTTAATCTTCTTTCTATGACTAAATGAAATCAACTCCAGTTTCTACTCTTTCTGCCTACCTTCATTTCATTTTTTTCTTCATCTTTAAGCAAGATACTCCTTCTACCAAAGCTAGTGGATCAAGAAAGAGAAGGAGACACAGGGTCCCAAAATCTGATTTTGTTTACCCTGGAAAGATTAAGTCAGAAAGTTAGATACCTGGATTGAGTTGTTCATACCCCCTTTCCTTCTGCCCCTTATCTTTTCCCTTATTTCATGATAACCACTCATCTCTCTGTCCTATATGATAGGGATCCACAGCTCATTTCTTATGCCATGATCTCTGACCCACATTTCCTTCCTCTTCCTGCAGAACATTGCATGATTCCCTTCCACTCTACTTCCAAATCAAAGTAGACTCTCTGGCATTTAGCTATTTTTTTAGCACGTAGCCCCACCACTCAGAATATTTGAGTTAGGGCAAGGAACTTGGAAAAGCCACTCACTGAAACCTCGGATGGTAACTATGACACAGAGCTGAATGTGTACGTGGGAACCGATGAGACTAGCCCTAGAATCACAACCCTGGAGTTGGGAGAATGTGGTCAGACAGAGTTTTGGTTATTCACACTATTGCACGTAAGATCTAAGACTTGGTCTGTTAACTGAAAGAAATGTGTGAATTTGTGTGCTGTTTAATTATGCTCATTAAGCAACTCAATCTATTAAGGATAACATTAATACTGAATATTAGACCTGAAAAAACGTGAAGTGAGAAAACAAAACAAGGTCAGACTATTATGTAAAGATGTAATTAGTTGAAAAATATTTTTTTGTTCCTTCTTTGCAGCAAGTACTGTGGTAGGAGCCTGAGATATAGTTTCTGTCCACAGGTGTTTGCAGTATAGTGTTTGTGTGAATGTGGACTGGAGACAATTACATTAGCAAATTTCAAAACACTATTTTAAGGCCAACATTAATTACATACCAGACACAGTGATAGCACAAAGAGAAATCAATGCAGTTAGGCTGTAATAAGGAGAACTTTCCAGAACAGTAGCTAATTGAGTTGCACTATAAGAATGGGAATGACAAAAAGTTGTCTTTTTTTGAAAGTCTACCGTGGTTCTGATATTGTGTAAGATGCTTTATACAAACTATCTCATTCAATTCTTACAACAACCAAAAAGCTATGAATTATTATGCCCACATTACAGATGATAAAACTGATACTCAGAATGATGAGGCTAGAATCTGAAGTCACAATTTCTGGACTCCAATTCTTATATGATTATCCCGCTATGTCTATATCACGGGAACTTAAGAGAGGAACTGCATAGGGCGATGATATCTAACAGGTGCAGTATTTCTTTTTGCGGTGATGAAAAGTTTCTAAAATTGGCTGTGGTGATAGTTGCACATATCTGTGGATAAAAACCATTGAATGGTACACTTTAAATGGGTGAATTATTTGGTATATGAGTTATGTCTCAGTAAAGCTGTTTAAAAAAAGTGGCAGGGGCCAGCCTGGTGGCACAGTGGTTAAGTTCACACGTACTGCTTAGGCGGCCCAGGGTTCACTGGTTCGGATCCCAGGTGCAGACATGGCACCACTTTTCAAGCCACGCTGTGGCAGGCGTCCCACACATAAAGTAGAGGAAGATGGGCACAGATGTTAGCTCTGGTCATTCTTCCTCAGCAAAAAGAGGAGGACTGGCAGCAGATGCTAGGTCAGGGATAATCTTCCTCAAAAAAATGAAAAAAATAAGTAAATAAATAGAAAAAGTGGCAATTGAAAATGCTTGATATACTATTAAGACAAGATAATATATTAAAATATGACTACAACTGCATAAATCTCTATACATACATTGATAAGTAGATGATATAGATATAAATATAGATGATATAGGTGAAATAATTCTAAACAGGAAGTCAGAAACATCAAAAACCTTAGTTCCAATTTAGTCACTAATGAGAGAGATAGGAGAAATGCCAAAATGTTAATAGTAGTTATCGTTGGGTGGTAAGATTAATGAGTAATTTTAATTCAATTTATGTTTTTCAGTTTCCTTGTTTTCTTCAAATATATTTATTTACATGAGGAAAAATAGCGTTATTATTTTTCAAGATCTAGGAATTCTGGAATAGGAATTCGGTCTTTGACTTAGTGAAAGGGAATTTGCCATTCGTAATACAAAATTCAAACCATTGTCATAAAGAATGAATATACACACCTGGGATTAGAGGTTCAATGTTAATAGAGGTTAATAGGTATATGGATATCACCTGGTTTCTAAAATGTAAACATTCCTTTATGTCAGACTCAAATACATGTCATTCATCAAAATACAGACTACAAAAATATAGAAATCAATGGAGAAAATTTAATGGACTACAGTTTTTTGGCAAATTGGAGACTATTTCATGTAAATTGAATAGAAGTTCCTATGAAAAGCGTTTATGCTATAATTTTTACAATACAGAGTCTGTATTAGCAAAAGGATAAGATCCTTCTGTTCACATCATAGCTCAGCAACTTTCTAACTCTGTAACACTGGGAAACTGTCTTAACCTCTCAGTGCCTTAATATCTTCCTCAGTAAATTCGGACAATAATATTATCTACCCTATATGATAATTATGATAATTACATATGTCAGTATTTACAAAGTGCATAGAATAGTGCCTGCATAAAATAATAATCACTGCAGAAGATTTTGTTGAATGGAAAGTCATGTAAATATATACGCATAAAGCACACAAGAATCTACTCAACTTCACTTACTTGTCCCAAATCCCACTTAGCAATCACACCAACTATGAGAGACTAGTTGCCCCAGGTAAATACAAGACAAATATGTAAGGACAGATAATGACATATAAGCTTAGGCCCCACAAGTATGTACTCCTTGCATCAGTGCTTTTCTCAGAGCCAACTTCACATCCTTGTTTCTCAAGGTATATATCAAAGGATTTAGGGAAGGAGTAACAATATTATTCAACACCGGAACCACAGAATCCAGCCAAGAGCTGGAGGCAGGTTGCAGATACGTGAGGAACACAGGTCCATAGAAGAGCAGGATGGAAGTCAGATGGGCACTGCAGGTTGAGAAGGCTCTGTGCCTGCCTTCTGAGGAGCTGATTTTCAATATAGAGATAATGATGCGAGTATAAGAAGTGAGGATAAGAAGAAAACAGATGAGTGACACAACACCTACATTGGTGAAACTCACCGTCTGAGCTAGAGAGGTATCTGCACAGGCCAGGGATAGCACCATTGGGATATCACAAAAGAAATTATCCACCTCATTGGGGCCACAGTAGGGTAACTTAAAGATGAGGAATGTGAGGACAGATGCATGCAGACAGCTCCCCATCCAGGTGCCTAGAGTCATGATGGTGCACACCCTGTGGTTCATGATGACTGTGTATCGCAAGGGGTGACAGATGGCTGAAAAACGGTCGTAGGCCATCACGGTGTACAGGAAACACTCCGTGCAACCCAGGAAGTGGTAAAAGAAGACCTGGGAAGCACAGCCCTGGTAAGAGATGGTCCGGCTTTGCCCCATCAGGTAGAGCATCATTTTGGGGGAACTCACTGAAGGGAAAAATATGTCAAACACTGACAAGTTTCCCAAGAAGAAGTACATGGGGGTGTGGAGGTTGGAGGAAGTGAGGATGGCGAGAAGAATGAGCAAGTTCCCCAGAAGAGTGAGCAAGTAGAAGGCCAGAAAGAAGACAAAGAGCACATTTTCCAACCCTTTTGTGTGAGGGATTCCCATGAGGAGGAACTCAGTTACAGGAGTGTGATTCCTCATCTTCATGTCTAGTTAGACCTGGAAGATCAAGGAATGGCTTCACTGAGATGAGTTTTCCCAAAGAGCTAATGCATTCATAGAACCTATTGGAAACTGATATAAATATCTATATTATATAAAGAACTTCCAAATAGGAGTCAGGCCAATTCTGTCAGTAATTAATGTGTGATGTTGAGTAAGTCATTTAGTATTTTTTATTTGTTTTCTCAGAAGGAAAATAGAGATAACAGAGGGGCAGAATAGAAAGAGGGCAAAGAATAAACCTTACAGTTGGACATATCTGAGTTTAAATGTCAAATCTACTCCCTACTCTGTGATTTTGGATAACTTTGAAAAATATCTCTAAATCTCTTCTGTATCTTTATACATAGTATGTTAATACTTTATGATTCTTGTGAGGATTAATGCTTTAACGCATATTAATTCCCTAGCGTAATGCCTGCTTCTATCCACCCGTGTTAAAAATTAATTCAAGATACTACTATTCTAATTTTTAATGAGCCTTTGTTCCAGACAGTATTTCTCTTAGGTTGATTTGCAGTAGTTCTGGGATCATCTACTGGTGTGAATGATTTGTGAAACTGCTTTCTACATCATCAGCCAAAACAACTATAAACTGAGAAATGTCTAGTGGGAATACAGTAAAACTGGATGGAAAAGATAATATTTAATGTAGGAAAAGGCAGTAGATAATTACCAATATTAAAAACAACCATCTCTCAATATAAAATTTAGTGTTTCAATAGCAATTGTGTTTGCATTATGATTGAATATATACAACCTCCATTACGGTTTTTAAGGTTAAGCTTCATCAATCAGGGAATATCTTAAGAAACCACCATGGCTAAGTCAATATTAGCCCAAACTTAATTAGAGCTAATTCCTACATTTTCCCACCTTCCTCTAGTGCATATAACCTATCAGAAGATGAGGAGATAAAGCACTTTAGACAGAAGGCACTTACAGACCAGACTGAAGGGAAATAGTTCACTTGGACTGGAAACCAGGCCCCATATCCACCCTTCCCTGTTTCCTTTCCTTTTAGATCCTGTGAAACATGAGGGCCAGGCTCTGAGGCCAGAAAAGCTGAGAATTCCTTTCTCAGACTCAGTCTCTCAGGCCTGACAGTCTAGATCCGACAGTGCCTCTGGACCCTGAGTGAAGGAGGAGCATTCATTCCCTCAAGAGAGAATAAACGTCTTTGGTGTTCCTTTGGGACTCTCTTCCCTAGTGGGAACCAACTTGAAAGTCTGTAGAACAGAGGGAGCAATTAGACTGGAGACTTTCCTCTCTTATCCTCCTTCCTTCTTTCTCCCCACAGCCTCTATCTCATTATTTCTTAGACTAAAATGCAATGATATAGCATCATTGAGTTATTTTTAGTTTTTTAAAACTCTTTGATTAACAATAACTCTTGCGTATGCTTTTCCTCTGGTGGAAAGCCATCTATTGGGTTCAGATATTTGAAATTGCCCAGTGATCCCACGCTTGGAAGATCTGTGTTTGCAAAAAGGGGTACGGTTTAGGAAAGTAACCACTTAAGAGAAAGAGGCAGTAATCCCTCTGGCGGTAAAACAAAGCAAAACAAAACACATTTGCAACTTTTTTTTCCATAATTAGCTTTATAATTCTCCCAATGATTATTTCTTCTATTCCCTGAATTCGTATCTTATCTTTTTCTAGAAACTCTTCTCTTTAGTTTTCCTTAAGACTGCTACTGATGTTTATCTTAGCATACTTTAACTACTGTAACTTGGTTCAATATATATTTTAAGAATTTAGCTTGTTGACTGCTCTGCAGAGAATGGGTCAGAGTAAAAACAGTAGAATTTGGGCACTGTGGGCACATTATTTTCACTGGCTGCCCAAAGAAACAAGCATGTGGACCTATTAAAATGTTATGGCTTGGGGCCTGCCTGGTGGCGGAGTGGTTAAGATTGCATGCTCCGCTTCTGCGGCCTGTCGGTGTCACAATCAATGTACACATCAGGATAGATGTGGAGAGGGCTGATGGCCACCCTGAGTTTATTATAACCAGCGTTTCAATATATACATAGCTTACAGCTGTTAAACATACACAGGTGTTCTGGATGAAATAATTAGCGAATGCCAAGAATTCTTAGTGATTTCTCAAGGAGCCCTCCCTAGGCATCTGTTTTGATATTACCAGGTTATTGCTGTGCTCGTATATCTCGGAGCAGGCAAGGTCTCTTAGGCAATGGCCCCTCCTGCTACCGATATCGATATCGTTTCTCCATCTGTGCCCCCGGGCGGCCGATGCCTGTCTTAGGTTCCCTCCCCCTGGAGGTCTTACCCGTCATTGGCTAACTGGCCTTCTCACCTCCGGGTCACAGCTTGTTGGCAAGCTTTTTCCAGTGATTTTTAACCCTTCCTGTATCAGGGGCGGCTACACGGCCCATGGTTCGGGGGTTTGGAACCCAGGTGTTGACTTAGCACTGCTCAACAAGCCATGTTGTAGTGCCATCCCACATAGAATAGAGGAAGATTGGCACAGATGTTAGTTCAGTGACAATCTTCCTCAAGCAAAAAGAGGAAGATTGGCAATAGATGTTAGCTCAGAGTCAATGTTCCTCACAAAAACAAAAACAAAAATGTTATGGCTAGAATCACTTTGAGATAATACAAAAAACATAAAATGACAACTGTTATGAGGTTTGGATAATTTTATAACATTCTAATAATCGCTGTCCTTCTTCATGCCAAGGAATTCAGAAAAGACTTTTGTCTCCATGGTTTTGGAATTGTAATTAATGCTTACTGAGAATCTCCTTTTGTTTTTTTTTTTTTAGCCAGACTATTCAAAGCCCTTTTATTTCTTCCTTGCATCAATCCTCTGAGTTAGATATTATTTTCCTTTTAATGATGAAAATACGGCTCAAAAATTTCAAATAATTACCAAAGTTTAATCCAAAAGTCAGGCATAGAGCTCAGATTTGAATTTCAGTCTATCGGCATTTAAAGCATATTCAATTCTAACAAAATGGAATAAATATCTTTAGTCTTAATTTAAAACGTAAATATGTGGGGCTGCTCCGTGGCATCATGACTGGATTTAGTGTGGACTGCTTCAGCGGCCTGGGTTTGGGTGTTCAGATCCTTGCGCAGACCTGCACCGCTTGTCAGCCACACTGTGATGACGACCCACATATAAGGTAGAGGACGTTTGACATGGATGTTAGCTCAGGGCTAATCTTTCTCAAGCCAAAAATGATGAGGATTGACAACAGATGTTAGCTCAGGGTTAATCTTCCTTGGCAAAAAAAAAAAAAAAAAAAAGTAAACATGCTTAGTCACATATTTCAACTCATTTTTCTCCTCTTTTGTTTTAAAAATGAAGATATTAAATCAGATCGTCATAAAGTCTGGGAAAGTTTTGACTAGCAGTGATGTCCATATTTTAAACAACTTTATTGAGATATAAATTACGTGACATAAAGACCACCCGTTTTAAGGGTACAATTGAATGAGAACATAAGAAAAAAAACACATGTTAGTAGAGTTTTACAACCATCACTACAATTTTAGAACATTTCCTTCATACTGAAAAGAAGCCTCATTCCCATTTACAAGCATTTCCATTCCTATGCCCACTTCTAGGCAATTATTTATCTACTTTCTGTCTCTATGTATTTGCCTTTTTAGGATCTTTCTTACAAGTAGAATCAGAAAGTGTGCTTTCTTTTTAATCTGGCTTCTTTCATCCAGCATAAAGTTTTTGAGATTTATGTTTGTGGCTGCATGTGTCAGTATATTGTTCCTTTTTATTGATACATAATGTTCTATTGTATGGATCTTTCTATTTCCTGAACCATAGGCTAGGATTCTAACTTTATTCTTAGTGCCTACACATCTCTAAAAGACTATTGATATCATTAGAAACATTTTGATGATCTTGAAATCATTGTCATTTTCATCCAGTCAAAAATGATTGTGTCATGTATTAGCTTAGTGTATGAATTCCGAACACGTGTGTATACATAAGAATATATATAGTATATAGTATATAGTATACTGCATATATATTATGTAAAAATATTATACATTATATAAATTATATTAAGAATCATATATTTTATAAATTATATAAAATTGTATATTATATACATTATATAAATATATATTGTATATAGTAATATATATATTTCAATGGCTTTGATTATTTAGTTTCAGCTTGTCATCTCAATTTTTTCCTTCTGGATGGCTATGAAAAGCAATACTGAATTAGTGAAAATCAGCCCAGGACTGAAATAATTTATAATTAGTAATGGGCCCCAATCTTCCCTTTTTCAATTGCCTTTCTTATAAATTGAATATTTCACTTTGCATCTAAGTAATTCCAAGAACTATTTCTTCAAGGTCTTTATATATCTCATTGCTATCCTTATGACTCACTAAAACATACACACACATTAGGAAAAGATACAAGTCATATGAGCCTCCAAATGCAGCATCTCATTTCCACTTTCCAGAACTGCCGTTTTTGGCAAAATCTCATGTTACTAATGTAACGGGTAACATAGCCCGAATTGTATCATTCTTTATATTAAGTGTTATCCCTAAATTTTCCATACTATTAATTCATTCAATAAGTACCTGTTGCAGAAATTCACATGTCACTTAACCAGATTAAATCAGTTTCACAAGACATTCACTTTCAAAGGACTAACATATATGATTTATAGTTGAATTTATGAATATATGATTTACAGATGATATTTATATGAATATCAATGTATAAATTTACAAGGAGACGGGTTGGCCCAGTAGCATAGTGGTTAAGTTTGCATGCTCCACTTTGGCAGCCCAGGATTCTCTGGTTTGGATCCCGAGTGCAGACCTAAACACCACTCATCAAGCCATGCTGTGGAGGCATCCCACATAGAAGAACTAGAAGGACTTACAACTAGGATATACAACTATGTACTGGAGCTTTAGGGAGGGAAAAAAAATTTACAAGGAGAAATAATACATCATATTCACTAGAATGCCTGTGTTAGTGGGTCAGAAAATTCTTTTCCCAACAGTAAAATTTTTCATTCAAAGCAAAATATTCTCTCAGGAGGCTGTTTGTTAGTGGAGTGTAAAGTTAAAGCAGAGTGAACTGGATGATTATCACCAAGTGTTCTCCTGCTACAATAATTTGGCACACTTTTCTTTACTGTATCAGTATACCAGTGAAGCAGGCTGAAAGGTCTAGTCTGCTGGTATTTCCTCTCTTCTGGATTTGAGAAATATGCTATCCATTTATTCCTTGTCCACTCAATTATTTTTCAACAGCTTTATTGAGGTATAATTTACATATCATAAAATTCAACAGTTGTAATTCCACAATTTAATGATTTTTAGTAAATTCATTGAGTTATTCAAACATTGTGAAAATTCAAAACATTTTCATCACCCCAAAAATTTCCTTGGGGCCAATTTGCCATCAGTTCCCATTCTTACACTCCTCCCCAGGAAACCAACTGACAACTTGTTTTTTGTCTCTATAAATTTCTCTTTTTCTAGGCATTGCATATAAATGGGATAATACAATATGTAGCCTTTTGGATCTGGCTTCTTTCAGTTAGATAATGTTGTTGAGGTTCATACATTCTGTACATGTAAAAATAGTTTGTACTTTTTATTACCTAGTAATATTCCATAGTATGAATGTACCATATTTTGTTTATCCTTTCACTAGATGATGGACATTTGTGATGTTTCTAGTTTTGAATATTATGAGTAACACTCCTATGAACAATCACATACAAACCTTTTGTTTTTGTTTTTACATTTTTTAAAGAATATTTTACTGAGGCCATATTGGCTCATAACATTGTGTAATTTCAGGTGTATGTTATATAACAGTTTCTGTATAGACTGCATCATGTTCACCACGAATGGTCTAGTTTTTATCCAACACCATACATATGTGCCCCTTTATAACTTTTGCCCTCCCCTCCACCCCCTACCCCTCTGGTAACCATTAGTCTGTTCTCTTTATCCATCTATTTGTTTATCTTCCACATATGAGTGAAATCATACAGTGTCTGTCTTTCTCTATCTGGCTTATTTCACTTAGCATAATGTCCAACCATGTTGTTGAAAATGGCATGATTTTGTCTTTTTTATGGCTGAGTAGTATTTCATTGTATATATATACCACATCTTCTTTATCCATTCATGAGTTGATGGGCACTTGGGTTGCTTCCACATCTTGGCTATTGTGAATAATGCTGTGATGAACATAGGGATGCATAAATCTCTTTGAATTGTTGATTTCATGTTCTTTGGATAAATACCCAGTAGTGGGATAGCTGGATCATATGCTATTGCTATTTTTAATTTTTTGAGAAAGCTCTATACTGTCTTCCATAGTGGCTTCACCAGTTTGCATTCACACCAGCAGTGTATTAGGGTTCCCTTTTCTCCACATCCTCTCCAACACTTGTTACTTTTTGTCTTGTTAATTATAGCCATTCTGATGCGTGTGAGGTGATATTTCATTTTAGTTTTTTTTCCTCTTTTTGTCCCCAAGTTACCCAGTACATAGTTGTATATTCTACCTGTAGGTGCTTCTGGTTTGCCATGTGGGATGCTGCCCCAGCATGGCTTGATGAGCAGTGCCAGGTCCACCCCCAGGATTCGAACTGGCAAAACCCTGGGCCACTGAAGTGGAGAGTGCAAACCCAACCACTGGGCCATGGGGTTGGCCCCACCTCATTGTAGTTTTGATTTGCATTTTCCTAATAATTAGTGATATTGAACTTCTTTTCATGTGCCCATTGGCCATCTGTATATCTTCTTTGGAAAAATGTCCGTTCATAGGGTCTGCCAATTTTTTGAATAAGTTGTTTGGGTTTTTTTGTTGTTGAGTTGTATCAGTTCTTTATATATTTTTGAAATTAACCCCTTGTCAGATATATGATTTGCAAATATTTTCTCCCAGTTGGTGTGCTGTCTTTTCGTTTTTTTCATGGCTTCCTTTGCCTTGCAGAAGCTTTTTAGTCTGATGTAGTCTCATTTGTTTATTTTTTCTTTTGTTTTCCCTTGCATGACTAGACATAGTGTTCAAAAAGATACTGCTAAGACCAATGTCAAAGAGTGTACTTCCTATCTTTTCTTCTAGGAGTTTTGTGGATTCAGGTCTTACCTTCAAGTCTTCAACCCATTTTGAGTTAATTGTGTGTGTGGTGTAAGATAAGAGTCTACTTTCATTCTTTTGCTTGCAGCTGTCCAGTTTCCCCAACACCATTTATTGAAGAGACTTTCCTCTCTCCATTGTACATTCTTGGCTCCTTGGTTGAAAATTAGCTATTCATAGATATGTGGTTTTATTCCTGAGCTCTAAATTCTGTTCCACTGATCTGTGTATCTGTTTTTCTGCCAGTACCACACAGTTTTGATTACTAGAGTTTTGAAGTATAATTTGAAATCAGGGAGAATGATATGTCCAGATTGGTTCTATTTTTCTCAGAATTGCATTGGCTCCTCAGGGTCTTTTGTTATACTGTATAAATTTTAGGATGCTTTGCTCTATTTCTATGAAGAATTCCATTGGGATTCTGATTGGGACTGCATTGGAACTCTAGATTGCTTTAGGTAATATGGACATTTTAACTATGTTTATTCTTCCTATCTATGGGCATGGAATATCTTTCCATTTATTCATGTCTTCTTTGATTTCTTTCAATAATATCTTATAGTTTTCAGTGTATAGGTCTTTCCCTCCCTTGGTTAAATTTATTCTTATACATTATATTCTTTTTGTTGCAATTGTAAATGGGATTGTATTCTTGACTTCTCTTTCTGCTAGTTGGTTATTAGTGTATAGAAATGCAACTGATTTCTTATGCTGATTTTGTACCTTGCAACTTTACTGTAGTTGTTGATTATTTCTAGTAGTTTTCTGGTTGATTCTATAGGGATTACTACATATAGAATTGTATCAACCACAAACATTGAGAGTTTTACTTCTCCCTTTCCAGTTTTGATCTCTTTTATTTCTTTTTCTTGCCTAATTGCTCTGGCCAAAACTTCCAGTATTATGTTGAATAAGCGTGGTAAGAGTGGGCATCCTTGTCTTGTTTCTGTCCTCAGAGGAATGGCTTTCAGTTTTTCACCATTAAGTATGATGGTTGCTGTGGGTTTGTAATATATGGTCTTTATTATTTTGAAGTACTTTCCTTCTTTACCCATTTTAATGAAAGTTTTTATCATACATGGATGTTGGATCTTGTCAAATGCTTTCACTGTATCTATTGAGATGATCTTGTGATTATTATTCCTCATTTTGTAATGTAGGCTATCACATTGATTGATCTGTGGATTTTGAACCATCCCTGCATCCCTGGTATAAATCCCACTGATCATGGTGTATGATCCTTTTAATGTATTGCTGTATTCAATTTGCTAATCTTTTGGTAAGGATTTTACATCTACTTTCATCAGTGATACTGGCCTGAAAAAACTTTTCATTTTTTATATTGTCCTTGTCTGGATCTGGTATCAGGGTAATGTCAGCCTCGTAGAATGAGTTAGGATGTATCTCATCTTCTTCAAAAATTCCAAATAGTTCAAGAAGGACAGATGTAAAATCTTCTTTGAATGTTTGGTAGAATTAACCTAACAACTCATCTGGTCCTGAACTTTTGTTCTTTGGGAGGTTTTTGATAACTGTTTCAATCTCTTTCCTTTGGTTGATCTGTTCTGATTCTCTATTTCTATTTGTGTCAGTTTTGGGAAATTGTATGATTCTAAGAATTTATCCATTTCTTCTAGGTCATCCAATTTGTTTGTATAGCTTTTCATAATATTCTCTTAAAATTATTTGTATTTCTGCAGTATCCATTTCAATCTTTCCTCTTTACTTTCTAATTTTATTTGACTCTTCTCTCTTTTTTTCTTAGTGAGTCTAGCTAAAGGTTTCTCAGTTTTGTTTATTTTCTTAAAGATCTAGCTCTTAGTTTCATTGATCCTTTCAATTGGTTGTTTTAGTCTCTATTTCATTTATTTCTGCTCTAATTTTTTTATTATTTCCCTCCTTCTACTGGCTTTGGGCTTTGTTCTTCTTTTTATAGTTCTTTTAAGTGTAGTTTAAGATTACTATTTGAGATTTTTCTTATTTGTTGAGGTAGGCCTCTTGCTATAAATTTCCATCATAGTACTGCTTTTGCTGTGTCTCATCAGAGTTGGTATGCTATGTTTTCATTTTTATTTATCTTCAGGTATTTTTTGTTTTCTCCTTTGATTTCTTCATTAATCCAATGGCTCTTCAGTAGCATGTTGTTTAGCCTTCATATATTTGTGACTTTCCCAACTTTTTTGTTGTAGTTGATTTTTTGTTTCATGGCATCGTGATTGGAAAAGATGCTTGATATGATTTCAATCTTTTAAAATTTATTTAGTCTTGCCTTCTTTCCCTACATATGGTCTATCTTTGAGAATGTTCCATGTGCACTTGAGAAGTATGTGTAATCTAATGCTTTTGGGTAGAAAGTTCTGTAATTTCTCTTAAGTCTTGTTTCATTTAATGCCACTGTTTCCTTGTTGAGTTTCTGTCGTGATGATCTGGGCATTGATGAAGTAGATTGTTGAAGTCCCCTACTATTGTTGTGTTGCTGTCAATTTCTCCCTTTAGATCTGGTAATAGTTGCCTTATATATTTTGGTACCCCTATGTTTGGTGCATGTATATCAATAAGTGCTATGTCTTCTTGATGGAATGTCTTTTTATTATTATATAATACCCATCTTTGTCTTTCTTTATTTTTTTATCTTGAAGACTGTTTTGTCTGATATAAGTACTGCTAAACCTGCTTTCTTTTGCTTGCTATTTGCTTGGAGTATCACCTTGCATCCCTTCACTCTGAGCCTATGTTTGTCTTTAGAGCTGAGATGTGATTCCTTGAGACAGCATGTTGTTGGGTCTAGTTTTTAATCCAGCCAACGATTCTGTGTCTTTTGATTAGTGAAGTCCATCCATTTATATGTAGAGGGATTATTGACATATGAAGGCTTCACACTGCCATTTTATCTCGTGTTTTTTGGTTGTTCTATATTTCCATTGTTTCTTTTCCCTTGTATTTCAGTGCTATAAAGTTTGGTGGTTTTTTTATTTTCACTTTATTTATGATTTGTGACACTGTTCTGTGTTTTGTATGGTGGTTACCATCAGATTTGAATCTCATCTTACAGAAGAGATAGTCCATTTTCTGACAGCCTCTTCCCTCCATTAGCCTAAAAAGGTTCAATCCCTCTCCTCTTCACCTTCTGTGTTATTGTTGTCACAAATGATTCAATTTTGTGTAGTGAGTTTGTGATCAAATTGAAGTGTTTACAATTATTTTTGATGCTTTAGTTCCCTTTATCTTTTATGTTATAATTGTTTGCTAACTTATTCTAATAGAGAGCTGCAATTTTCTGATTTTGTCTATTTATCTCCTTGTTCAAAGCTTTGTATAAAACTTTACCTTTTTGTTTCAGGGAGAAGGGCTCCCTTCATCATTTCCTGTAAGGCAGATCTAGTGGCAATGAATTCCCTCAGCTTTTGTTTATCTTGGAAAATCTCTATTTCTCCATAATACTTAAGAATAATTTTGCTGGATAAATTGTTCTTGGCTGATAAATTTTGTCTTTCAGTATTTTGAATATATCACTCCATTCTCTCTTAGCCTGTAAAGTTTCTGCTGAAAAATCTGCTGAAAGCCTGATAGTGGTTCCTTTGTAGGTTATTCTCTTCTGCCTCACTGCCCTTAATAATTTTTCATTGTCATTGACTTTTGCCAGTTTTAATATTGTATGCTTCAGAGAAAGTCTTTTTGCATTGATGTAATTAGGACGTATACTGGCTTCATGTCCTTGTATGTCCCCTTCTTCCCCTAGTTTGGGAAATTCTCAGCTATTATTTTGTCAAACAAGATCTCTGCTCCTTTCTCCCTCTCTTCTCCCTCTTGGGTACTTGTAGTATTTATGTTACTTTTTCTAATTGTGGAATATTTCTTGAATATTTTTTTCATTTTTTTAGATCTTAGCTCTCTCTCCTCTTCCACCTGAAACATTTCTAGATTTCTGTCTTCCAGGTCACTAATTCTCTCTTCTGTAAGGTCTACTCTATTTTTTTATGCTTTCTACATTACTTTTTCTCTCATTAATTGTGTTCTTCCTATGCAAATTTTTGAATGTTTCTTTTTTAGGTTTTCAATCTTTTTGGTGAAATATTCCTACTGTTCATTAACAAAATTAAGTAAGTAAATAAAATTAAATAAAAATTATTGAATTCATTGAATGGTCTTTCTGTGTTTTCTTATAACTCATTGGGTTTCTTTATGACAGCTATATTGAATTCTCTGTCATTTAGATTGCGTTCTTCTGTCACTTCAGGTTTCGTTTCTCAAGAGTTGTCATTTTCCTCTGTTCTGCAGTGTCATTGAAGCAAAAGAAAGTCAAAGAAGAAAAGGAGACCGATAATATCTGTCCCTGCAGCTAAATGATGTGTCAAATTTGGGCTCAGTTTCTTCATATGTTAATTAAGTAGCATTATAATGTATCTTTACATGTGTCACAACTCTTAGAGTCCTAAACGCTTATTATCAGTTTTGTGTAGCTTCTTCCAATCTTATTTTTCATCACACATCCTGGTATATTTCAGAACCATCTTGCTCATAGAAAATTTTTCATAAAGTAACAATTTCATTTTAATACCAGCCAAGTCACAATTATTTGGTAAGTAGTCCAATTATCCAGATATATGCATATAAAAATGTGAACCTAAGCAGAAATGATATACAATTACGTATTTATTTGTACTTTCAACAATACTCTTTCAGTTCAGCAGCATTTACATATTTTTTAAAAAGTTTACAATTTATATTTATAACCTGTTCACATACATACAGAAATTGGATTGAGACTAGGAGAAATCTTTGCATAGGTGATAAAAATAACTGCTTCATCCCACTAGAAATGTCTCTCTCCTCAGCTAGATTTTATTTCTATGCTACAGGACTCAAAAATGTAAATTTCAATAACATTAATATTATTTAGTTTTGTTAATTAATAAAAGTCATAGATAAACCTTAAAAAACTTCAATTATATTTTCTGAAGGCCCAATATCTCCATATGTTCATTTATATCCCTTTTGATGTTAACCTTCCATATGCTGTTACTGGATATAACTGATTTACCTTTACTTGTGATCAACATCTGCTCACAGGAAGCAATGTGATAATTCTATTCATACTAATTTATAAATTGCTGATTTGTTTCTATTTCCTGCATTATTGTCATTTTTGCAAGGATAAATGTTTACACTATGGAGAAAAATTTCAGTAAGTAGAATTTATGACAAGAATAAAGAAGTGGAGGGTCTGGCCCAGTGGCCAAGTAGTTAAGTTCAAATGATATGCTATAGCTACCCAAGGTTTGCCATTTGGATCCTGGGCACAGACCTACACACCACTCATCAAGCCATGCTGTATTTGCCTCCCACAAAGAAGGACTAGAATGACCTACAACTAGGGTATACAACTATGGACTAGGACTGTGGAGAGAAAAGAGAAAAAAAAGAGGAAGATTGGCAACAGATGTTAGTTCAGGGCCAATCTGCCTCACCAAAAGAAAAAAGAAAAAAAAGAAGCAAATGGGGTTTAAAAAAAAGAATTAAGAAGTGGAAGAATAGGAGCTCTTCAGACCATTCTTGAAATTGATCTGCATAGCCAGGCCCCTGAATAAAGCTTGTCCTGCTCAAAATGTTTTAATTTATTGTTATCCTGACAAAGATACAGACTAGAAGACAAAAAGACTCCTTTCCAGCTCCAAATACAATTTAACCATTGAGTTTGGTCCAGAACAATCACTTTAATCTCACAAAGACTCATTTTATATCTATCTGCTAGAAATATAAAGATTAGCAAAATAAAATACAATTCCTTTAAAGGGTTCACTCTAGAGTTATAAAAATCTAGTTTCTAATCCTGACGCTGACTTTACCATTTTCTAACTCTGGGGTAACAAGCAACTTATTTAAACTCTCTGAGCCTCATCTCCTGTGAAATAATAACGGATAATAATGCTGTCTGCTTCATAAGCTCTTTGTGAGGATTGAATGAGATCATGAGCTGGTTTTCTCAGTGCTTGGCACTCAGTAGTAAATGTTCAATATTAGTTTAACAACCAGCCTGGTGCATTAAGGCTATGATAATGTGGGTGATAATTTAGTTACAATAGAAGTATTATAGATGTGATGAAGATATAATTAGAAATGGACCAGAAAAAGAATCAGCGAGATTTGAAAAAAAAAAAGGAACATATGTGTAGTCCATCGAACTTTGACAAAAGAACAAAGGCCAGAAAATTGAGACAAGGTAGTTTTCCAACATATGGCTCTGGAACAACAGGACATCCACATGTAAACCAATGAATCTAGACGCAGACCTTACACCCTTCACAAATTAACTCAAAATGGATCACAGACCTAACTGTGAAGTGTAAAACTATAAAACTCCTAGAAGATGACATATGAAATAATCAAAATGACCTTAGGTATCACGACGACTTTTTAGATACAACACCAAAGGAATGATTTGTGACACAAATAATTGATAAGCTGAAATTCATTAAAATTAAAAAAAATCTTCTTCTTTGTGAAACACACTGTCAAAAGAATGAGAAGACAAGCCACAAAGTGGCAGAAAATATTTTAAGAGACACATATGATAGATGACGGTTATCCAAAATAAACAAAGAACGCTTAAAACTCAATAATAGGAAAACAAACAACTCAATTAAAAATTGGGTCAAAGTCCTCAACAGATGCCTCACCATAGCAGATATACAGATGGCAAACAAGCATATGAAAAGATGTTCCACATCATATATCATCAAGGAAATGAAAATTAAGATAACAATGAGATACTGCTACAAATCTATTAGAATGGCCAAAATCCAGAACATTGACAACAGCAAATACTGAGGAGGATGTGACAAAACAGGAACTCTAATCCTTTTGTGGTGGACATGCCAACCGGTACAGCCGGTTTGGAAGACAGTTTGGTAGTTTCTTACAAAACTAAATATATGGTTACCATACGATCCAGCAGTCTTGCTCATTGATATTTACACAAAGGAGCTGAAAGCTTATGTCCACACAAAACCCTGAGCATGGATTTTTATAGAAGCTTTATTCATAATTGCCAAAACTTGGAAGGACTGCTGTCCTTCAGTAGATGAATGGATAAACAAACTATGGTACACCCAGATAGTGTAATATTATTCAGCACTAAAAAAAAATGATCTATCAAGTCATACAAAGACATCGGGAATATTAAATGCATATCGCTAAGTGAAAGAAGCCAATCTGAAAAGGCTACATACTATACGATTCTAAATAGATGACATTCAGGAGACAGTAAAAGATCAATGGTTGCCAGGAGTTGAGGGCAGCAGAGGAACAAATAGGTGGAGCACAGAGAAATTTTTTAAAAATTTTTTTATGAGGCGGATTCACCCTGAGCTAACATTTGTACCAAACTTCCTCTACTTTGCATGTGGAATGCCTCCACAGCATGTCTGATGAGTGGAGTAGGTCCATAGCTGGGATCCAAACCTGTGAACCCTGGGCTGCCAAAGTGGAGTGTGTGGAACATTAACCACTCAGCAATGGGGCCAGCCCCTCTATTTATCATTTTTATAGCAATTACAACGATGTGGTATTCGTGTTAGTTTAAACAAATTGAATGGAAGACAGCATAAAAGCACACCCCTTGAATATATGGATAATTGATTTAAGTCAAAGGTGGCATGAAAGGTCATGGGGAAATTTTTTTCAATAAATTATGCTTGGACAACTGGATCATCAAGGAAAAGATAAAATTAATCTTTTATCCATAGCATATACAAAATCAAGTCCAGGGGTACTATAAACTCAAATATGTACAGCAAACAATACAGCTTTTAAAAGTTAAATTGGGGGAAATATTTTTGACCAAAATATAGAAACTAGTTACAATAATGGAAACTGATAATTTTCGTTGCTTTAAAGTCTAGAATAACATTAAAAGAGTATAAAGAAAAAGTGAAAGTCACAGGTGTTATTTATAGCGCATATTACTAATAAGGACTCATATTCAATATGTAAAGAACTCTTAAAATGTACATAAAAAAACAAGACTTCTAATATGAAAACATACAAATGACTTGGCCAAGCTTCACAAAAGAAGAAACACAAATAGCCAATAAATAACAACAAAAAATTATCCTCAATCATTTTTAATTTTGAAAAGGAAAGTTGCAATAAAGTTTTTCTTAAAGTAAATGCCAAAAAGCATGAATTACTAGAACTTTCACATTGCTCAAAGGAGTAGAAATTTATAGACCACTTTAGAAAATGGTTCATCACTTTCAAATAATTTGGGGAATATTTTTCTTATAATACAGAAATCTCTCTGTAGAAACCCATGCAAACAGGTATCAGGATAATGTATGAATATTCAAAGCAGAACGTTTATTATAGCTAAAATCTGAACACCCCAATTGTCTACAAAGGGTATGTTTTACAATGGAATAATACACGTCAATACAAAGAATGAATTTACTGCTACATATATCAGTATATACGTCTTGGAAACATTTTAAATGATAGAAACTAGACATTAAAATAGTGGTATATAACTCTACATATATAAATTTTAAAAAGACAAAGTTAAACTATTGTTTACAGATAATTTGAAAATTAATCAGAAATCACGTCTACCATAGAAGGTATGATAGTGGAATGAAAGAGGACTGTCTTCACGTGGGGTTACAGGAGGACTCAAAGCTTGATGGCAATGTTTAATTTCTCAGTTTTGGTGGTGGTGACATGAATTTTTTCTTTACAATATATCTTCACTCTACAATTATGCTTCTGCACTTTTATCTATATATATTTCACAACACAAGCAAATGGCTAAATAAAAAAGGGTTGTATTCGAGATTTTCAATTCTGACCTATGATATAATAACCTGGATGGGATTTATCACCTCATCATAAATAAATAGACAACAGGAACAAAGAAAGTAAAGAGAGACATTTTTATCTATTGGGAGCACTAGACTGTAATCCCTGACAGTGGAAAAACAAATGAGGTGAGCACTTCTTCTAGGAGGCATATTCTGGCCCATGATACATGAATGGGAACCTCAAGCAGAGCACCAGAGTCTCGCTGACCTGAGGAGACAGGGTTAGGAATTCAGGAAGGCTGATTTTGAGGTGGCAGAGCAGAGTTCTTGACATGTCAGGGTTATACAGAAAAAAACCTCTAGAAATCTGCATGGGGTACACTTCAGTGTTTTCTTATCACTAATCTGTGCATGTATAGGCTGAAACTCCATTAGGTTGGATAGGTATTAGATTGGTGTCTCTAAGCTGAACAATTCCTGGAGGCCACACAGTGTTGAGCAATGTTTCAACTAATGGCCAGGCAAAGTGGAAAGTTCTTGTTGAACACCGGGAACATTCAGTAATGACCCCGAGAGATGTGACACCTTAGTAACAGGGGTAAAGTAACCTTTGGGTAAATGCTACCATAGTCCCACCCTAACAAAACCTAAAAATAATCTTCAAAAAAGGTCAAGTAGATCCACAGGGAATTTAATACCTATCTAAATAAAGCCCAACACTCCTTAAAGGAAAACAATACACTTCAGACCTCAACAATGCAAAATCCAGCATAAACAATTATTAGAAACGCAGAGAAGCAGAAAAATACAACTCATAACGTAGAGAAAAAGTTATCCAGTAGAAAAAAAAGACCAGATATAGCAGCTATGATGAGATTAGGTAACAAAAATTTAAAACTACTATTGCATGTAAGTTCAAAATACTCAATGATTTAAAGGAAAAACGAAGATAATGAAGAGATAAATGGGTGACTAGATAAGTAAAATGTAATACCTGAAATTTAAAAATTGCTGGAAGCAAATGACGTAGTGGAGAAGAATATATCAGCAAATAGGAAATCATAACAAAAAAAAACTATACAAAAGGAAGAAAAAAGAAAAAAGAAGAAGAGAAAAAGCAGAGTCTCAATGATTTGTGGGACACTGTCAAGGAGTCTTTCATATGTTACTGACAGCTAAGAAGGAAGGAGACAGAAAGAAAAAACATTTAAAGAAATGATAGATAAAAATTTTCAGATTTTCACAGCAAAGATAAACTAAGAGATCCAAGGAGTTGAACAAACCCCAGACAGGATAAACAAGGAAATTCGCAGAAGCTACATTATAATAAAATTGATAAACACCAATGAAGGAGAAAAATATCTTAAAAGCAGCCAGATAAAAAAAAAATACATATTGAATACAGAACAAAGATTACAATGAATGCATAATTATCATCAAAACTATACAAGACAGAAAACAATGGAATGACATATTTAAAAGGCTGAAATTCAAAATGTCTACCTAGATTTCTTTATCCAGCAAAAATGTCCTTCAAAAATGAAGGGAAAATAGAGAAGTACTCAGGAAAACAAAAGCTAGAATTTTGTAAACAGTAGACCTGGACCACAAGATATGTTAAAGGAAGGTGTTTACACAGAAGGAATCTGAAGACAAATGGAAAATTGAATCTATAGAAATAGATAGGAGTACCAGAAATGGAAAATTCACTATTTAAAGTCAAAATAATAGCACTGTATAGGGGGGCTGGCCCCGTGGCCCAGTGGTTAAGTTTGCATGCTCTGCTTCAGTGGCCCAGGGTTTCACCGGTTCAAATCCTGAGTGCGGACATAGTACTGCTCATCAGGCCATGCTGGGGTGGCATCCCACATGCCACAACTGCAAGGACCCACAACTAAAAATGCACAACTATGTACTGGGGGACTTTGGGGAGAAAAAAGGAAAAATTTAAAAAAAAATTTAAAAAGCACTGTATAGTGGGGTTTATCGTATATATATTTATATAAATGTACACAAGTAAAACATATAATAACAATAGCACAAACGATGGAAACTATGCTGCTTTAAGATTCATCCATTACGTGTGAAGTGGTAAAATTTGAAGGTAAAATGTGATCATTTAAAGATGGATGTTGTAAAGCCTAGAGCGACCACTAAAAAAAAACAAGGTATAGGAATAAGTAAATGATGAAGACAACTTGAAACACTAAAAAAATACTAAAAAGAAAGACACTTAATTAATATGAAATCAGAAAAAGATAAGGAAAGAAAAGGATAAATCCAGAACAGAGAATAAACAAACTAGCAAGATGGTAGAGTTAAATTAGCATTATCAGTGGTTAAATTATATGGAAACTGTTTAAATATTTCATTTAAAAGTCAGACACAGGCAAACGATTAAAAAAAGAGATAACGATACAGTGTCTAAACCCACTTTACATTCCACTTTACAATGGAGATAAGTTTAAGTAAAAAGTTGGGAGGAGACACATATGGTATGAATATTAATGATAAGAAAGTTCAAGTGACTATATTAATATCAGATGAAGTAGACTTCAGAATAAGGATATTACTAGTTGTAAAGAGGGAAATTTCATAATTATAAAGAGGTCAATTTACAAAGAAGATGTCAAAATTCTAAATGTGTAAGCACACAATAATAAAATTTCAAATATGTGAAGCAAAAATTGATAGAATAGAAAGGGGAAATGGATAAATTCCCAATTATAGTTGGAGACTTTAAGACTACCCTCTGTTATTGATAGAACATAGAGAGAAAACCAGTAAGAATATAGAACAATACAATGAACTGAGTTGTCTAAATTGATATTTATAAAATACTCCATGGTGTTGCATGAACAGAATACACATTTTTATCAGTAATATGGAACATTCAGAAATATCAACCTTTACTTGGCTATAAAACAAATCTCAGTAAGCTTAAAGTAATGAGTGTGTTTTCTAACCACAAAGGAATTAAATTAGAAATCAAGCCCATGATACCAACCCTGAGATCAGTTTCCCTACAGTAAACCTAGCAAATATGGGGTTAAAAAAAGCACTCATTCCCTGCTTAATCCCAGGCTTCCTGGCTCCAGAATCCACTATCCTCCATTGAGACAGACACTGCCAAAGACGAGCACCTGGATTTGCTAGCTCCTCCCCACAAGGAGATACAGGCTGGTGGGAAAGAGCAAGGTCATGGGCTCCCTCCTCTCTGCAAGTAGTCTCAAGGCCAAACACAGGCTGGTGGGAAAGCTCGGGCAAGCAAGGCCATATGCTCCCCCTCCCCTAGATAAAACCCCAAATAAAATCCCTTCCTTTTAGCTTTTCAAGGAGTTTGGGATTTCAGCGTTAGCTGCCTTCTCTCCTTGCTCAGCGCTGTGCAATAATAAAATTCCTACTTTCTTCCACTACATCCAGTGTGAGAGATTGGCTTGCTGCACAATGGGTGAGTGAACTCACTTCAGGTTTGATATCACCCACAGCGTCTTACTGGTGAATTCCACCAAACATTTAATAATGAAACAATGCAAATTTACACAAACGTCTTCAAGAAATTGAATAAGTAAGAAATGTTCCTACTTATTCTATGAGTTTAGCATTACTTTGATACAAAAACTAGTCAAAAACATTACAAGAAAAGAACTAATGATTAATATTCTTTAAAAACATACATACAAGAATTCTTAACAAAATTTTGCTGAATCAAGTTCAATATATATGACAAATGATTATACATAATGACCAAGTAAGGTCCATTCCAGGAATGTACATTTGGTTTAACATTCAAAAACTCCATCAATATAACAAACTGAGAAAAGAAAACTCTGTGATTATCTCAAAAGATGCAGAAAACGCATTTGACAAATTCCAAAAATCCACCAGTGATAAAGCCTCTCAGTTAACTAGGAATAGGAGGGATTGTTTGCAACTTTTAAAGAGAAAAACAAAAACAAAAACCTCACATCTGACATCATACTTAATGGTAAAAAAACTGAATGTTTTCTCCCTAAGATCAGGAACAAGATAAGGGTGTCTACCCTCACTGCTTCTATCCTTACCAGAGTTTCTAGACAGACCAATAAGGCAAGAAAAAGAAATGAAAGTTATCTGGATTATAAATGAGAAGTAAACCATTTATGCTTGTAGAGAATATGGTCATCTATGTAGAAAATATGTGGGAATAACTAAAAAAGCTACAGGAAGGGCTGGCACTGTGGCATAGTGGTTAAGTTTTTTTCACTCCACTTCAGTAGTCTGGATTTGTGAGTTTGAATCCTGGGCACAGAACTACACCACTTGTTAGCCATGATGTGGTGGTGACCCACAAACAAAATAGGGGAAGATTAGCACAGATGCAAGCTCAGGGCAAATCTTCCTCAGCAGAAAAAAAAAAAAAAAGTGAGATCTTGTCAAGATGACGGTGTGAGCAGACGTTGAACTTGTCTCCTCCCACAAACACAACCAGGTTACAAAAATTTTTGGAAAAATTACCCCGGATTGAAAACTGAAAACTGGATAAAAAGAACCCCCACAAGAAGGGACAGTCCTGACGAAGGCAGAAGAGGCAGTAAGTAATTCCTTCTGGAGAGGGAAAAAGCCACCTTTGGGAGCAGCAGATCTTCTCAGCTGCCTAGGTGGGAGACTCCCTAAGGTACGCAGCCCTCCCTGGAGGAGTGAGGTCCGGAACAGGGGTGATACTATTATAAGCATACTTCAGACTCAGCCCAACTGAGACGGGGGTCTTACTGTCTGGCTTTGCTAGCTATTAACTGCGAGAGCTGATACTGCCAGAAAAGCTATTTGATGAAAGCCAAGAAAACCTGGGTCTTAAAGGGCCCATGCACAATCTCACTCATTGCAGCAACCTAAAATCAACAGAGAGGAGGCTGACAGTCATCTGGTGAAACGAGACTCACCTGGTGGGCTCTGGGGGCATCTTGATGAGAGGAGGGACCTCTCTGGAGACTGAGACATTGGTGGGGGCCCTTGTTCTGAGCTGGTCCAGGCTTGCTGACATGGACCCTGGTGAGGGCCATTCAGGTTCATCGTTTGGCCTTTACCCCAGGGGTCTGCCACACCCACTACAGCACAGATTTAATCCACTTCTGCCAGGGCAGGCAACCCGCCCTAGGGATGGGCCCCACCAGCAGCAAGCCCTCAGGCTACTTTTCAGCCTGCATTGACTGACTGCCTTGATCCTCTACAGGCAGGCAAGGGTGTCTGCCTCTGTGGGGCAGGGCCTGTGTGAGGATCAGGTGAACTGTGTGCGGGACATTGGTGGAGGGGTGGGGGCCTCTGTTGTGTGGCATTGAGGTGCACTCCAAGGGGCTGAGAAGTGTGCATGGACCAGGACTGTGTTGACAGTATATGTGGTCCTGTGGGGGGTGAGGCTTATCAGTGGCAGAAGACCTGTGCTTCACAAATAGCAAAAAAAAGGATCAGCCCCACCTTCCAAAGCCTGAAACAATTGAGTGCTCCTGTGCCTAGGGCCAGCCCCACTTAGCTGTGCTCCTAAAAGAACTGAAAACAGCCTTGTAGGCCTGAGGCCTATCACAGCTATAAGCCACTGAGCCTAGCAAACAACTACACTGGGTACCAACCCAATTAAGAGGAAAAGTGCAATAGGAGTGTGCTGATAGACTTTGTAGCCAATGGTGCTGAGGGTCCCCAAACCAGATTTACAAACAGCTGGCCAGGGAAGGAAAAATTAGACTCCCTGGGTACCTGCAGTGGGAGCAACCCTGCCACAGCAGAAGGACACAAGTAGCCCACAAAGGGGTCACTCCTGGTTCTTCTGGACTGGTGACAAGAGGGAAGCATACTGCTGGGCTTCATAAGGCATCTCATACATAAGGCCATTTCTCCAAGATCAGGAGACATAGCTGACTGACCTAATACGTAGAAATAAGCACAGAGAAAGAGGCATAATGAGGTTGCAAAGGAATACTTTCCAAGCAAGTGAACAGTACAAAACCCCAGAAAAAGGACTAAATGAAACAGAAACTAGAGACCTACTCGACAAAGAATTCAAACAAAATATCATGAGGATGCTCAGAGATATGAGGAGAAGAATGGATGAACACAGTGAGCACATCAGCAAAGAACTGGTAGATACAAAAAAAAAAAAGAAGAAATGAAGAATACAATACTGGAAATGAGAAATTCACTAGAGGGACTCAATAGCAGAGTAGAGGAAGCAGAAGAACGGATCAGCGAGCTAGATGAAAGACTAGAGTAAATCACCCAAGCAGAACAGAAAAGAAAAAAAGAATTAGACAGAATGAGAACAGTCTAAGGGAAGTCTGGGACCATATCAAGCGTGATAACATTCGGGTTATAGGTGTCCCAGAAGGAGAAGAGACAGACAAAGGGGCAGAAAATTTATTTGTAGAAATAATAGATGAAAATTTTCCTAACCTGAGGAAGGAAACAGACATCCAAGTTCAGGAAGCACAGAGAGCTCCAAACAAGAGAAGCCCAAAGAGGCCCACACCAAGATATATTATAATTAAAATGTACAAAATTAAAGATAAAGAGAGAATCCTAAAAGCAGCAAGAGAAAGGCCACAAGTGACATATAAAGGGAAATCCATCAGGCTAACAGTGGACATCTCAGCCAAGACCCTACAGGTGAGAAGAGAATGGCACGATGTATTTAAAGTGCTAAAAGGAAAAAACCTACAGCCAAGAATACTCTATCCATCAAGGTTGTCATTCAGAATGGAAGGAGAGATAAAGAGCTTCCCAGACAAGCAAAAATTAAAGGAGTTTATTACCAAGAAACTAGTTCTGCAAGAAATGCTGAAAGGATTTATTTAAGTGGGAATGCAATGACCACAAATAGAGACAAAAAAACTGTAAAAAAAAAACAACAACAAAAAACCAAGCAATAAAATCACTTGTAAGGTAGAAATATAGTAAAGATAGCAGATGAACTACTTGTGACAATAATATGAAGGTTAAAAGACAAATGTACTAAAATCACCTATTTCAATAATGAGAGGGTAATGGATAGAAACACACTAAACAAGAGACTATATACGATGTGAAAAACATATAATATGGGAGGAGGGGAGTGAAAAAGTAGAACTTTTAGAAAGATGTCAAGCTAAAGAGTCTATCAACTCAATATAGTCTGTTATGTGCATAGTATATTAAATAGGAGCCTCATGGTAATCACAAATCAGAAACCTATAACAAGCAAGAAAAAAAGTAAGACAAAAGAAATCAAACATATTATTAAAAATAGCCATCAAACCACAAGGGAAGTGAGCAAGAGAAAAAGAAAGGAACAGAGAAGAACTACTAAAACATCCAGAAAAAAAAGTGACAAAATGGCAATATACACATATTTATCAATAGCTACTTTAAATGTCAATGGGCTAAATGCTCCAATCAAATGCCATATGGTGGCCAACTGGATAAAAAAACAAGACCCATGTATGTGCTGCATACAAGAGACACACTTCAGACCTAAATACACTCACAAACTGAAAGTGAAAGGATGGAAAAAGACATTCCTTGCAAATGGCAAAGAAAAGAAAGCTGGGGTAGTAATACTTATTTCAGAGAAAATAGACTTTAAAACAAAAACTGCAGCAAGAGACAAAGAAGGGCACTACATAGTGATAAAGGGACCAATCCAACAAGAAAATAGAACACTTGTAAATATCTATGCACCCAACATAGGAGCACCTAAATTTATAAAGCAATTATTGACAGACATAAAAGGAGAAATAGACAGTAACACAGTAATAGTAGGGGACTTTAACACTCCACTTACACCAATGGATAGATCATCCAAACAGAAGATCAATAAGGAAACACTGGCCTTAAAGGATACATTAGACCAGATGGACTTAGTAGAACATTCCATCCAAAAACCACAGAATACACATTCTTTTCAAATGCCCATGGAACTTTCTCCAGGATTGATCACATATTAGGCCACAAAACAATTCTCAATAAATTTAAGAAGATCAAAATAATATCATGCATCTTTTCTAACAACAAAGGTATGAAATTAGAAATCAACTACAGGAAGAAAATCAGAAAAGCCACAAAAATGTGGAAATTGAACAAAATGCTACTGAACAACGATTGGGTCAATGAAGAAATCAAAAAATTCCTTGAGACAAATGAAAATGAAAACACGACATGCCAAAATCTGTGGGATACAGCAAAAGCCGTTCTACGAGGGAAGTTTATAGCAATTCAGGCCTACCTCAACAAAGAAGAAAAATCCCAAATAGACAATCTAAAAGTGCATTTAAAGGTACTGGAAAAAGAACAAGAAAGAAAGCCCAAAATCAGCAGAAGGAAGGAAATAATAAAAATCAGAACAGACATAAATGAAATAGAGACTAAAAAAAAATAGGAAAACTTAATGAAACTAAGAGCTTGTTGTTTGAAAAGATAAACAAAATTGACAAACCCATAGCTAGACTAACCATGAAAAAAAGAGAGAAGTCTCAAATAAATAAATTCAGAAATGAAAGAGGAGACATTACAATGGACACCTCAGAAATACAAAAGATAATAAGAGAATACTATGAAAAGCTATACGCCAACAAATTGGATAAGCTAGAAGAAATGGATAAATTCTTAGAAACACAATCTTCCAAAGCCAGACCAAGAAGAAGTTGAATAGACCAATCACCAGTAAAGGGATCGAAATAGCAATCAAAAACCTCCCAAAAAATAAAAGCCCAGGACCAGATGGCTTCCCTGGTGAAGTCTACCAAACATTCAAAGAAGACTTAATACCTATCCTTCTAAACTCTTCCAAAAAATTGAAGAGGAGGGGAGACTTCCTAACTCATTCTATGAAGCCAACATTATCCTGATGCTGAAACCAGACTAGGACAACATAAAAAAAGAAAATTATAGGCCAATATCACTGATGAACGTCGAGGCAAAAATCCTCAACAAAATACTAGCAAATCGAATACAACAATATATTAAAAAGATCATACATCATGATTAAGCGGGTTTCATTCCAGGGATGCAGGGATGGTTCAACATCCGCAAATCTATCAACATGATACACCATATTAACAAAATGAAGAATAAAAATCACATGATCATCTCAATAGATGCAGAGAAAGCATTTAACAAATTACAGCATCCATTTATGATAAAAACTCTAAATAAAATTGGTATAGAAGGAAAATACCTCAACATTATAAAGTCCATATATGACAAACCAACAGCAAATAGCATTCTCAAGGCAGAAAAACTGAAACCTATCCCTCTAAGAACAGGAACCAGGGAAGGATGCCTACTGTCACCACTCTTATTTAACGTAGTATTGGAAGTTCTAGCCAGAGCAATCAGGCAAGAAAAAGAAATAAAAGGAATCCAAATTGGAAAAGAAGAAGTGAAACTGCAACCCTTTGCAGATGACATGGTTTTATATCTAGAAAACACTAAAGATCCCACTAAAAAACTTTTAGAAACAATAAAGAAATACAGTCAAGGTGTGGGATACAAAATCAACGTACAAAAATTGGTTGAGTTTCGATACACTAACAGCGAAGTAGCAGAAAGAGATTAGAAAGAGAAAGATTTAGCATACATTGCTAACATTGAAGACCAAGCATAGATTTGGGGCCAAGATCTACCCAGTAATAAAGCAGGTTCACATGGTAGGAAAATATCCACTAATCTTTTGCTTGCTGACCTGTCTACAACATAATGCACCAGACTCAAAATTTGGCATAGATATAAAGGAGATTTGTGAAAAGAAGCTCCAGAAGTAAAGACTCCCTAGATGCAGCATCCTGGGCTAGTGGGGTCCTCATACTCCACCTTGAAGGAACTGTGCACTGTGGAAAGGGGCTGAGAGGATAAGGAACACATCCAAAGACTGAGTACACAACACTCCCAGGTGTCAGTGCTGTTGCAGCAAGAGATTCTGAAATGTCAGTGTGCTGAAAAATCCCTCAAGGCACCTGCTAAAAGTGGGCCACACACCGAAGTTCTCATTCTGTAAATCTGAAGTTGGAAGAAGGAATCCTCAGTGTCAATAAGCATTCCAGAGAGGTACCTAATCATGAAATCCTGGGCTGAGTGTAACAAAATGCCATCACCCATTCTGCACATCAGGGAAGCCTGTCCTTTAGGCCCAGGTCCACACCTCAGGAGATATACTGATGTAGAGGGCACAGGGAAGGCAAGTGACAGGAAATAGCCTCTGAGAGGAGGTATAGACCATAAGCATATGCTACATAGGTACCATCTGCCCATAAAAGCACAATTGCTACCCTCACTAAGGCCGGACAGGCAGAAGGGGAACTTCCACTTCTATATGTACCCCAGGTTTCATATTGACCTTCTATGCCTTTCCCTTCAGGAAGGTGTCAGGAACATACGTTTCAGCGCAGGGAGCATGATATATTATTCCTTGAATACTTGGCCCTTGGGCAGGATACAGACTACCCAGGTCTCCGGGAAGTTAGCCTCTGGTCTGTAATCTCAAGCTGAAATATATCTGTATATCTGGTAGAATAAAGGGAGGTGAACCATCCTTTCACTTTAAAGAAAAGAAAAACAATTATTCAGGTGAAAGTCCCGTCAACAATAATAACAGACTTGCCTTTGAAATCCCAGGCCCGGAAGACAGAGGATCAGAACGCTTTCTTCTTCATGAAGTCATTTTTCAGATCACGGAGGTAGGTACCTAATCAAGCTGATAAGTGAGGTAAACACTGATTTAGATAAATAATTATTTCATGTCATTTATGGTTTCCAGAGTTCACAGTCTTTAGGAAAAGTTTTAATTGCCCCAAATGGGACTATGTTCAATTATCTACAAATAAATCTTTCAATCACAAATACTACAGTATCACAGTCTCTCCTTTCCATGATACCTTCAGGTGGGAAAACATTTATACTTGTGTACACAGTCCCAAGTGGATTCCAATTTTTATAATTACAACTGGACTATTCATAGTTGTCTGTCATAAGACTGACATGATTCATGATTCTTGTGCATTCTCTTGTGGGCCCTGATAATTTAATGGCTAGGTATCTACATGGAACCAATATTTAGAGAAAAAGATTGGGAGTGAGAGAGAGAGTGCACACACAAGAGAGCATGCATGTGTGACTTTTAGGGATATGATATGTCTAATGGCCCTAAAATTGTTCTGAGCATTTAGGGGTAGCTTAAGTAATGCAGGTAGTAATAAATCAAGTCTTTGTTCCGTAATTTTTCATGTCGAGTCTATTTCCCACTGCATTGTCCAGCATTTTTGAACTAACTTCAATTTCTTCATGACAAATGAGGTTGGGTACCTTTTCATATGTTTATTGACCATTTGGATACTCTCTTTATGATGTACCTGGTTAATGTGTTTTGCCCATTCTTCTACTAGGCAACCTTTCTTTCTCATACTTATATACAGAAGTTCTTTATATATTCTGGATACTAACCCCATGTCAGAGATATGTATTTCAAATATCTAATCCTTCTTGAGCCATCGGCTTTTCTGTGGCAGAAATACAACCAATGGCTCTCTAACAAGCAAAAGTGTAAATTCTTCTGAAGGTCATAAAGGGACCTCCTTACTATACAGTTGATGTGGGAGCTGAAGCCTGCTGTGATCTTGTGAGAAGGAAATAACAAAATGCACCAAGGAGTAGTCTAACGAAAAACTGAATTTATTACTAGGCTGGTAAGAAAGAGCTCTACCACTCAGGTTTGAGTTCTTAGATCCCTTTGAGCAGAAATTGAAAGGATTGTATAAGGGTCAAAAGGAGGAAATATACCAAATGAGGCAAAATGTTGATTTCTGATCTCTGATTGCCACATGAAGTAGATTATAAACTCATTTTGTAAATGTTTTCCTTCAATTTTTTCTCCTCAATTACGAAAAGCCTTGTGTCAGGTCTAGAATGGGTTACATCGATTCTGGTGAACTTGGAGTCATTCAGTGGATACACTTACATATGAGTGTTTAAATTTTGGTAATTATTTTTTTAATTACTTTTTTAGATCATATTGCAACTTACTAAACCAGTGGTGAAAAATATTGTTCATGATGCTCGGTGTTCTTCCTCAGCAATCAATCCTCTTGGTGGAACACAGATGACAGCAGCTAGGGTTCCCCATTGGAAGGTAAGTAGCTACTTCTGAGTAGATGACAGTAAGAAAATATCTGATATCTGACAGGTAACAGGGCTGGATACTAAAAAAAGCAAAGAAAGTTGCTTGTACATTTATTGGGACTAGAGGCCCCAAAAGTCACCTTTATTGGTTAAAATGTAGGCACCTAGGATGTTGGATAAGCCACATGGAGTCTGGGATATGAAGAGAAAGAAGAAAGTAGCTAAAGATAAATGTCCTTTTGAAACAAGATAGGATCAAAGAGCCAGAAACAACTAAACCTCACACAGAAAATGTACCAAAAAATAAAAGAAAAAATTCTCTTGAATTCAGAACTTGGGAAGCCACACAAACCTCCCCCACCTCCTCCAGTAGTTTGCTTCCACTGTTGTCAGAATAATAATCCTCTAAGTTTCCATTTTAGGAAGCTAGAAAAAGAAGAACAAATCAAAACCAAAGTTAGTAAAAGGAAAAAAAAAAGAAGTGGATCAGAAATCAGTGAAATTAAAAATAAATCAATAGAGAAAATGAACAAAACCAAAAATTTGTTCTTTGAAAAGATTAATAAAATTGATAAACTTTTACCCAGGCTAACTAAGAAAGAAAGAGAGAGAACACAAATTACTAATATCAGAAATGAATGAGGGGACATCACTATAAATTCCATGACATTTAAGACAATGATAGAAGGAACACTATTAACAACTCTATGCTTACAAATTTTATAACCTCGGCGAAGTGGATTGATTCCTTGAATGTACAAACTGGCAAAACTCACTAAAAAAGAAATAGACAATCTGAATTAGGGCTTTATCAATAATTAATATCATTCCAAAATCGAAAGCATCAAGCCCAGATGGGTTCACTGGTGAATTCTACTAAACATTTAAGGAAGAAATTATACCCACTTTCTACAATCTCTTTCAGAGGATGAAGCAGAAGGAATTCTTCCTTATTCATTCTATGAGGCCAACATTACCTTAGCACCAAAACTAGACAAAGACGTTACAAGAAAAGAAAACTAAAGACAGATATCCTTCATGGACATGAATGCAAAAATCCTCAACAAAATATTAGCAAATCATATCCAACTATGTATAAAATGAATTACACACCATGACCAATTGGTATTTATCCCAGGTTTGCAAATCCTGGCTCCACATTCAAACATAATTAATGTAATCCATCACATTAACACTAAAAAAAGAAAAAACACATAATCATATCAATAGATGCAGAAAAAACATTTGACGAAATCCAACTCCCATTCGTGATAAAAACTGTCAGCAATCTAGGAATAGAGGGACTCTCCCTCAACTTCAAAAAGAACATCGAGAAAAAACCTAAAGCTAACATCATACTTAATAGTGAGAAACTAAAAGCTTTCAGGAACAAGGCAAGAATGTCTCCTGTGATCACTCCTTCACAATTATTGTACTGGACGTGCTAGATAAGGCAATAAGAGATAAAAATAAATAAAAGGTGTAAGAAGGAAATAAAACTGTCTTTGTTAGCAGATGACATGGTTATCTACATAAAAAATCAAAAAAAAGTGAGCAAAAACTGGAACTAATAAGTAATTACAGCAAGGTTGCAGGATATAAGGTTAATATACAAAAATCAATCACTTTTCTATCTACGAGCCATAAACAAGTGGAATTTGAAATTGCAAACATAATATTATTTATATCAGCATCCCCAAAATGAAGTATTTATGTAGAAATCCAGCAAAATATGAACAAGATCTATATAAGGAAAACTACAAACCTTAGATGAAAGAAATCAAAGAACTAAATAAACGGAGAACTATTCCATGTTTATGGATAGGAAGACTCAATAGTGTTAAAAGTTTAGTTCTTACTGGCTTGATCTATAGATTCTATACAATCTCAACTGAAATTGCAGGATGTTTTTTGGGACATGTCATCACACTGATTGTAAAATTTATATGGGGATACAAATGATGCAAAATAGCCAATACAATATTTAAGGAGAAGAAAAACGTCAGAGGACTGACTTATTATAAAGCTAGAGCAGGGGGCCGGCCCCATGGCCAAGTGGTTAAGTTTGCGCACTCCACTATGGTGGCCCAGGGTTTCTCTGGCTTGGATCCTGGACACGGACATGGCACTACTCATCAGGCCACGTTGAGGCAGCGTCACACGTATTACAACTAGAGGGACCCATAACTAAAATATACAACTATATACTGGGGGGGGGGGGGGATTTGGGGAGAAAAAAGCAGAAGAAAAAAAAAGGAAGATTGGCAACAGTTGTTATCTCAGGTGCCAATATTTAAAAAAAAATAGCTAGAGTAATCAAGACAGTGTGGTATTGGTGAAAGAATAGACAAATAGGTAATCGAACAGAAAAGAAACCCTAGAAATAGACCACGTAAATATAGACATCTAATCTTTGACAAAGAAGCAAAGGCAATACAATTCATTCAAAGATAATCTTTTCAAAAAATGCTGAAACAACTGAACATCCACATGCAAAAAAGATGAATCTAGGCATCCATGAGATAAATAATTGATAAGCTGGACTTCATTAAAATGAAAAACTTTCTCCTCTGTAAAAGACACTGCCAAGAGAATAAGAAGACAAGCCACTTATTGGGAGAAAATATTTTCAAAAAAATATAAAATAAAGGGCTGTCACCCAAAATATACAAAGATCTCTTGAAACTCAAAAATAAGAAAATGAACAAATTGATTAGAAAGTAGTGAAAAGGCCAGAACCAAAAGACAGACACCTCACCAAAGAATATATGCAGATGGAATATAAGCATATGAAAAGATACTCAGTATCATATGTCATTAGGGAATTGCAAATTAAAACAACAATTAAACACCAATACACACCTATTAGAAACTGCCAAAGTTCAAAACACTGACAATACCAAATGCTAGTGAGGATATGGAGCAGCAGAAACTCTCATTTATTGCTGGGGAGCATGCAAAATGGCACAGCCACTTTGGAAGACAGTTTGGCAGTTTCGTATAAAAGTAAACATACTCTTACTATGCAATCCAGCAATTTTGCTCCTTGTTATTTACCCAACACAGTTGAAAACATGTCCACACAAAAACCTGCACAAGGATGTTTAAAGAAATTTTATGCATAATTGCCAAAACTTGATAATAATCAAGATGCCCTTCAGTAGGTGAGTGGATAAATAAACTATAGTACATCCAGAGAATGGAATATTACTCAGCACTAAAAGGAAATGGGCTATCAATCCATGAAAGGACATAGAGGAAACTTAAGGACATAGAGGAAAGTTGTGTATTACTAAGAGAGAGAAGCCAGTTTGAAATGGATACATACTGTATGATTCCAAGTAAATGACATTCCAGGAAAGGCAAAACTGTGGAGACAGTAAAAAGGTCAGTGGATGCCAGTGGTTAGAAAGGAGGAAGGGATGAATAGGAAGAGAACAGAGGATTTTTAGGGCAGTGAAACTATTCTGTTTTATACTATAGTGGTGGAGACATATCATTATATATTTGTCCAAACCAATATAATATACATCACCAAGAGTGAACCCTATTGTAAACTGTGGACTTTCGGTGATAATGACATGTTAGTGTAGCTTCCTCAGTTGTAACAAATGTACTACCCTGGCGTTGGATGTTGATAGTTGGGGAAGCAGTATGAGTGTGTAGGGATATATGGGAATTCTCTGTATTTTCTGCACAAATTTGCTTTGACTTAACACTGCTCTAAAACATCAAGTCTATTTTTCAGAAGGCAATTTTTGGTTATCATTAAAATGTTTTTGCCAATATATTTTACAATTTATATGAAATACATAATTTATATATCTTTTTTAAAAACATAGCTTATCAAGTATAACACAATAAGTAAGAAATAGTCTTATGCCAATTAAATAAATTGAATCCATTTTTAGAAGACTTGCCACAATGACAACTCTAGGCCAGAAAATTTCCACAGTGAATTCTTATAATATTTACAAGAGAAATAACACTTATTTTACACAAATTATTCCAGGTAATTGAAAAAAATAATTCCATACTCATTTTATGAGGCTAGCATATCTTTAATATCATAAATTTAAAAGGACTTTGTAGAAGTGGAAAATTAGCGGAATAATCCCTGTTGTGTACACAGATGCAGAACTTCTTAACATATATTAACAAAACACATAGAAAGCATACATTACTAAAAGAAAGTGGGGTTTGTTCTAGAAATGCACCACTAGGTTAATCTTGAAAAATCAATTTAACCCATTAACCATACAAACTAGAAAAATCGTATGATTTTCTTACTGGATACAGAAAAAAACATTTGAAATATTTATTATTTATTCATGACAGGACAAAAAATAGCCTCTCAAAAACAGAAATATTTCCCTAGAAACAGAAGGGAACTTTAATCTAATACAGAGAATTCACAAAAAAATTCTTGGCAAACAGCATATTAACGATGAACTATTAAAAGTATTTTCGTAGAGATCAGGAACAAGATTTAGATGCTCAATAGAACACTGATATTCTGCATTGTACTCATGGGCTAACCAGTGTAAGTAAAAAGCAAGCAAATGATATAATCATTATAAAGAGACAAAAATATTATTGTTTGATATATAATTTTGTATGTAGAAAATAAAATAATCTATTATATAAGTGAATTTAGAAGTTCATTGTACACAAATATATTGTACTTCTATAAAATATCAATAAAGAGAAAAAATCAATTTTTTTTTAGATTTTTTTTCTTAAGGATTGGCACCTGAGCTAACAACTGTTGCCAATCTTCTTTTTTTTTCTGCTTTATCTCCTCAACCCCCCCCCCCCCCATACATAGTATTTCTTAGTTGCAGGTCCTTCTAGTTGTTGGATGTGGGACACCGCTTCAACGTGGCCTGACGAGTGGTGCCATGTCTGCGCCCAGGATCCAAACCCTGGGCCACCGCAGCAGAGCACGCGAACTTAACCACTCGGCCACGGAGCTGGCCCCTGAATTTTTAAAATGATGCTATTCAGCAGAGTGAAAACACAAACAACACATGCATCTAACAAAAAACGTGAAAAGTCTCTATACTGAAAACCAAACCAATACTTAGAAATATTAAACATGATCTACATAACTGGAGGGATATTCATGTTCATTGACACGGAAATTCAATAGTGTAAAGATGTCATTCCTCTCCAAATGGATCTATAGTTTTGTTACAATCCCAGACCTAACAAATTTTCTTGTGTAATTTGATAAGCTAACTCTAAAATGTATATGGAAATTCAAAGTTTCAAAAATAGTCAAAGGAGTTTTGAAGAAGGAAGCTGGAGGATTTACCTTACCAGAAATCAAGTACAAAGTTTTAGAAACTATGGCAGTGAACTGTTGGCATTAGGATAGACTCCTCTCCCCTGCAAAAAGGAGATAGACCAAAAACAAATTTATACAAATATATTCACCTGAGAAAAATAAATATTGGCTTCCTGTCTTATAGTACGCATAAAAATTGATTCTAGATAAATTGAAGATCTATACATGAAAAGTCAAACAACAAAGCTTTTTATAAGAGAACATGGAGAATATCTTCATGACTTTGATGTAGGAAACAGTTTTTTAAATAGGGTGCAAAAAATTCTATCCAGAAAGGAAACAATTGATAAATTGGCTTACAGCAAAATAAGAAAATCTGTTCATCAATGGCTTCCTTATGAACATCAAATGGCAAGCTGTAGAGTAGGAGAATATATTGGCAATATACATGTATTTATTATATCCAAAATGTAATAAAACAATAATAACTAAATGGGAAAATACTTGAACAGATACTTAAAAAGAGGATATCCAAGAGGACAACACACAAATTATTCAAGTTTGTTAATTGTAGGGAAATACAAATTAAAACCACAATTTTTATTTTTATTTTCATGTTTGCCATATGTTACCACCAGAGTGGCTTGGTTAAAATGAAAAAGACAGACAACATGAAGTGCTGTCAAGGATGTGGGGCAATTGAAACTCTCACACACTGCTGATGGGAGTGTGAAATTGGTACAACCACTATGAATAACCATTTGGTGGTATCCTAAGTTTGAATGTGAACATAGATAACTATGACTCAGAAATTCTCTCCTAGGGGCCTGCCTGGTGGTGTAGTGGTTAAGTTTGTGAGCTCCTCTTTGGTGGCCCAGGGTTCATGGGTTCAGATCCTAGGTGTGGACCTACACACTGCTCATCAAGCCGTGCTGTGGTAGTGTCCCACATACAAAATAGAGGAAGATTGGCACAGATGTTAGCTCAAGTCACCAAAAGAAATTGTCTCTTAGGTTGAATGACCAACAAAACTGTTTATGTATGTCCGTGAAAATGTATGAACTAGTATGTTCATAGTCCCAAACTAGAAACAATCTAATGTCCATAACAGTAAAATGGATAAATATATTGTAGTATAGTCACAAAACAGAATTCTCCGCAACAATGACAATGAATGAACTCCCATCACGTACTATATCACTGGTCATTTCACACACCTTATAATTTGTAAAGGAAGCCAGGCACAAAGAATATGCACTAAGTGACTCCGTTTCTATAAAATTGAAAATCAGGTAAAATCAGTCTATAGCCTTTGAAATTGTGTAGTTAATGCCTCTGTGCTCAAATGGCTTGAAGGAGACATCTAGGGTGCTGTTAATAATCTGTTTCCTTATTTGAGTGCTGGTTGCATGGGTGTGTTCTCTTTGTGAACACTCAAAGAGCTATGCACTTATCACTTGTCAACTTTTCTGTATGCATGTTATATTTCAAAAAAGTTTACTCAAACTGTCTTCCAAAACAAAACAAATCCATAAAAAAATAAAATGGACAAGGAGAGTTCAAGAAGATAAATTATAGCCAAATTTTACTTATAAAGATAGATTCAAGAATTCTAAAATAATTAGAAAATTTGTCTCAGCAGTTTATTAAAATGACTACAACATAACTAAATAGGGATTTTTCCCAGGTATGCAAATTGTTTAGCAGTGAGAAACAAGGGAGGAAAATGACATTGGAAAGTTTGTACAGGAACATCAGACGAGGCTGCGAATTTAAAACAGTTTAAAAACAAATAAAGCATAACTTTAAGATTTTATAAGATTAGGAAGCGAGTACACTGATGGTTATCATATTGTTTTCTATTTTTTTCTGTATATTTGAAATATTTCACAATAAAATATAGAAAAATCTCCACAAATTATAACTTATGAGATACAGCCTGTTATTGGAATAGATGAAAAAATCAATTGATGTTTCAATAGATGCATACAAATATTCAATAAAATTAAACATTTACTTTTGGTAAATATATTTTGGTAAATATACTCTGCAAAGCAGATGTGTAAGGGAAAGTCCTTTAACTTGATGAGGCAAAAATGCCAAATTCTACAGTGTATATAATGTTAACTGTTAGGATTATGGACACAGTCTCATTAAAATAAAAAGCAAGGAAAGGATGCTTATTATCTTTTTTCCCCTTTCAACCTTATCCAGGAGGTCTGAACCAATGAATAAGAAAACGCAATAAAAAATAAGTAAGTGATATAAATATTGGAAGGATATAAACATTTCCTTTCTGCAGGCAATGGTTTCCTCCAAGGATAATCTGAAATAATCTATAGATAAATTATTAGAACTAAAATAAGAGTTAGGTAAAGTTTCTTGATAAAAAAATCAATGCCTTTATATCAGTAACAAGCAACTAGAAAATATTACAAAATACTCCAATTCACAAAAGCACAAAACTGCAAGTAACCTATGAATCAGCCTAACAAAAGACCTCTCTGGGAAAAAAGTCACAAAACATTATTGAAGAAGTTGAAAGAAGATCTAAATAAATATTATATTTTGGGATTGTATAAATAAATATTATTAACATTGTCAATTCTCCCAAAATTAGTTAATAAATGAATACGATTCTGAATGAAATCATAGGTAGAATTTTTGTGGAAACATACAAGCTAATTCTACTATGTATATAGAGACCAAGAGGCCAAGAACAAGGACTTGGAGCTATTCAGTATCAACATTTTCTTTTACTACATAGTAATTAAGATTGTGGTACAGTACAAGGATATAAAAGTAGACCAATGGAATATACTAGAGAGATCAAAAACAGATTCACATGTATGTATATTTGACATATGATGGAGGTTATGTACAAATCAATCATATAAAGAATTAAGTCGTAAAATGTTCTGAATAAATAGTTATCAAAGTGGAAAGTAGATAAAATCAGATTGATACCTTATATAATTCCCAGTTGGAGTAAAGAGTAGGGAAAGATTTCTTAAACAAGATGTGATAAAGCACCAACTAAAAGGAAAAGGTTGATACACTGTTGTTACATTTAATATAAATATCTCTGTAAAAAAATAAGATGTCATAAACAAAAGCCAAGCACAACCACTTAGCATTAGTTTCCAACGTATAAGAATTACTAATCAGTGAGAAATAGGCAAATAATCCATTAGGAAAGTGGTCAAGCAGTAATTCACAGAAGTGGAAATCCAAAAGCTCAATTATGAAATGAAAAGGTGCCCAAACTCAGTGACAGTCCTAATAGAGATTAAAAAGACAGGTCACACTATTGCTGGAGAGGCACAAAGAAGCTAGAACTCTCATACACTGCTGGCAGAAGTGTAAATTGATACAACCATTTTTTGAGATCATTTTGTCAATATTTAGGTAACTTCAATATGAGTATACTCTCTGATCCAGCTATTCCAGTCCTAGGTAGATACCCTAGAGAAACTCTAGTTCATGGACAGAAGCAATTGTGCATAAGAATGTTCACAGCAGCATTGTTTGTAACAAGATAAAAGAAAACAATTAGGTTTTCATCAAGTGGAAAATGAGGTTAACAGTAGTTTCAATGGATGAAGTAGAACAAAACTTATCAATAAATCAAAAAACTATAGAGTTTAGTGGACAAAGGCAAGTTCCAAAAAAGGATCTGTATAGTGTGACATTTAATAATCTTTGAACACTTGGAAAGCTAATCTATACGATATTATAGATGTATAAAGTTGCAGTCAAAATGACAACATGAGTGTAAAATGGTCAGCAATGCATCATTAAAAGTGTTTTATAATGAGAGACAAGGGAGGGAAACAAGATTAGGGAAAATTTCAGAGGAAAAGCAGATATGTCTATAAATTTAATTTTAAAAATGTAACACAAATAGGGCATAATGTCAAAATTTCATAAAGTTGGGTGATGTGTACACAAGCGTTTATCATATTGTTTTGTATTCTTTCTGATTGAAATATTTCACAAAAAAGAAACAAAATGTATTATATATTATCCTAAATCTTCATGATATATAGAGTTAACAATACAGCAAGTATGAGTTATATGATAACATCTATTAGATTAATAACAAATGTTATTAAATGATGGGAACAAACAGAAGAAACCTTGTTCACCAGGTCAGCATAAAAAAAAAAAAAAAAGCCATCTTCTGGATCTTCTTACCGACTGCAATTCACTGACAGTTATTTACATAATGCCAAACATGGACAACACAGTTGGGGATACACACAGCACATACAGACAAAGCTGTTTCCATTAAGATGAGCATATACTGAAATGTAGATTGTCAAATCATAGAGCCCAGGTTACACGATGTGTCTGGATTTGTGATTTGTTTGGAGAATCTTCTCCAGTATGTGTGGAGTGCACACATACAATACTACGAGGCATTGCAGTGTGTGCTGGTAATGAAGTACCTCTGATAGAACTCTCAGATTGCTGTATATCCTGAATTTCTCTCTCAGATTCATGAAGGATGGTCAATGAGGCACAACAATTGATGGACTGCTTGTGCTGTAGGACAGAGAGGATTCCTGGGGAAAAGAGAAGCCAGAAGGTGATGAAACAATGGAGAGTCATGGAAGAATTTCTTCCCCTTTTGTCAGAGACCCTGGCCCAAAGCCCAGTGGGCCCCTTTGAACTGCCCTTCGGGAGGGAAATGGAAGTGTATATAGAATAGCTTAAATGCAGCTCAATTCAACAAAATTGAGGATTCTTTCTGAAAGAGGACATGTTTCTGAGTTAGGAAGTGCAATTCCAAATGAAATTTTAAAGACTTCTTAGGAAAAGAGGGTCTCCAGTGTTGGTGGGTGGCAGTTTAGCATCAGATATTGCTTCTCTCTGACCTCACATTGCCTTGGCACTACACTGTACACCCAGGGTCATGCCCCTCTCCATATAAGTGAACAATTCTATATCAGCCGCTCTACTTAGTCATGACTTTGATGGTTATCTCTGCCCTGAAGGGGCGCAGTGTGAAAGACAGTAGAAAAGGTGGAAATGAGGAGCTGCCCTCTGAAGCAAGTGTATTGAACATGTCACATAGCCCTAATCTCCAACTTTATCCTTGTAGGAACTGTCCTTGGAGAGTGAGTCCACTTCAACTTTAGCCTTTTAAAATGCAAGGGTTGGCATATTTTCTCCCATTCCCTTTCCCACCTTTTCACTCTCCCCTCTGTGTGGGGTGAATTGGTTCTTATCACCCGTCAAGGGCCCTGAAGACACTCACCAGAGACAATAAAGAAGAAAACATTTAAGTAGGCAGTGAAAATGATCCAGGTGATCTTGTAACTAGCATAGTACACGGATTGACCTTGCCTTAGACTTCGGCGATAACGTAGAAGAGCACAGAGCAGAAGGATACCTAATGTCCAGGCAAAAGGAGAAAAAGTCCCTTCTGAGGAACTTTGGTTCTTCTATTCAAGTCTTAATCCCAGATATGCCTGACTTCCAAGCCTCCACCCTATACAACTGCACCTTGTTCAAAGACCAATCCAACCTCAGTGATGGATCCAATTCAGAAGCTGCATATCTGAGCCAAAGAACTGGGAAAGCCCAGTTAGTCAGACCCATAGCCTGGACCCACAAACCAGGTATACCTCCAAGCCTGTGTTAGGGAACCAGGAAGTTATCTGAGAGGAAACTGAGGAAGACATTGACGAAGAGGACAAGCTTAGTTTGAGGAAGCAGATAGGTGAATTCCAAACCCAGGAACATGTTATGGAAGAAGGAAAGGGACAGGACCCAAATCATCAGAATCCTGACCACTTTCAGATTATCTGTTGGAAAGCAGAAGCTGTATTGAGAGAAGGACAGATACTACTTCTAGGCTCATTTCCACCTGGGGGCCACAGATGTCTAGGTAAAAATTGGGATAGGGTGAAAAATTTGACTAAGTAATACACAGGGAAGGGAGGAAAGAATAAAGAAACAAGGAGCATTAACCTGAATGCGAGAGAGAAGGAGAAGAAACTGTTTTCTATGTTAGTGTCTCTGGAAGCTTCTCTCTCTTCTATTCTTTTCTCAGAACTCATTTCTTGTTAAATACTCCAGTCCATCCAGTCCAACTCTAGGGGCACTATAACATACTTTCCTTGCTACCAGTTACTTTTTTGTATACCCTCATGGTCTAGGTGAGCTGGCCTTCTTCTGCTACTGGCAAAGCTTCTCAACCATCCAGGAGTTAAGTCTGTGAGCTTCTAAACTTTTCTGTAAAACATGCAAATGGTGAGATTTTGGAGTCGGCCTTGACTATGTTGATTATGGAAGTGGGCACACAGCAGGGGTAAGTTGCACCCGAGAATAATGGGTGATATGGTGAGATGAATGGAAGTCAAGCAAAAATGAACCCTCCCTCTCTACCTATCTGTTTCCATAGTATAGTTCTGACCTTCTGGCCAAACAGAAGTGCAACATATCCATGCACTGTGGCTCATCGTATTTTTTTTGTTTCAAATTTCAGTTCAACCCATTCTTCTATGATGATTCCTACTGCCAAGAAGACTAAGGCCCAGGAGGAGAACAACATGTTGGTGGCCTGGACATTTCTAGTTGATAGATGCACCATCGAGAGTGGGGATTTCAAACTGAGCCCACCCCCATTGTCTCACATGTGTCTTCTCTGATCTGATGAGTCATAGGAAGAAGGGCAAAATGCAGACTTCTAGTGATGGCTGAGGCATTGACAGAGGCAGAAGCTGAAGTAGCCTATGGAACAGAGAAGATAAATCCCACTCTTCACCACTCCTATATCTGGGCTGGCCTGTTAACAGGGCTGCTAACTGCCATGGAATCATTTATTGGTTTGACCCCGAGGCCTAGTGCAGTAGAAGGATCAAGGGGCTCAGAGGTACTGAGAAAGCTGTCAGATAGAGAGGGAGATATGATATCACACAGAGAGAGCTAGCAGATATAGGGATAACTAGAGGCCTTGAAAGAAGTTAAACAGGTATGACTAAAGAGGGCCAATTTTATTATTTTTTTTCTAACCTCCTTAGAGAGATTTTCCTCTTAAAATATAGAAAGCCTATTAATATAAATGAAGCGATATTTGTTCATTCTTTTCTAGCTTTTCTGGATCAATACATTTTTGTATGTACCTTATATATAGCACAGACTTGAGTTTTGCTTGAGAAGCCAGTCTGAAAACACTTTTTTGTGTGTGTGAGGATAATTCGCCGTCAGCTAACATCTGTTGCCAATCCTCCTCTTTTTTTGCTTGAGGAAGATTAGCCCTGAGCTAACACCCATGTCAGTCTTCCTCCACGTTGTATGTGGGATGCCTCCACAGCATGGCTGATGAGTGGAGTAGGTCAGTACCCAGGATCCAACTGGCTAAACCCAGCTGCCTTAAGCGGAGCATGCTGAGTTTTACTTTAGTCCCTGAAAACACTTTTTTAAATATGCAATTGAAGCCCATTTACATTCAATTTTTGGATTCAATATGTTATGTCACTGTATATTCATTTTACTTGATGTGTGTGTCTGTCTGAGTGTGTGTTTGGTGAGTGTATATAATAGTCATTTATTATATGACCTCCATACTGTTTATTTTTAAATATTTTTGGTGTTTAGGGAGAGTTATAGTTTTGATCTAGGCTTAGTATTACTCATTTATCTAATATTCTTAGTCTTATTTTTCACTTCAGACAATGTTTATTGGTTTTCACCTATGAGCTACAATAAAATTAGCTTGTAATAATTTCCTCTTTTTCCTATCCCACTGTTTTTATGATCCAGTTTTCATCGTGTATAATCTTTTTAAGTGATTATTTTTGTACTCTTAAGTATATTTAGGCTTTTACTATTTTGTTTAAAACCTTTAAATGATTTTCTTTGATCCCCTACTTTTGCCTATTAGCTAACCAGTGAGTTTCAATTTTGCTTACTCTCTTCCACACCTCTTCAAATACTAATTTGTGAAAGCATGTATTCTACTTCTGTCTTTCAACTCACCTTTTGTTTTAGTTGTAGATCCACATTTAAATATGTTCAATCCTTACAACATGTCTTCTTACTGAAGTTTCCTTGTTGCAACATATACACACTGAGTCATGTTTCATTAAATAAAATTTATCCACTAGTAAATGTAAAAAATATCCACTAGTAATTGGTTTTTTATTCATGTGATAATTTTGTTTTTTACTTCAATTTTTTATGAGTTCTGTCAGTTCCTCTTTTGCATCTGCCTAATGCTTATCCATTTTTTTAAACAACTTTATTTTCTTCTTTAGGTTCTAGGCAAAATTGAGAGGAAAGTACAAAGAATGCCCATATATCCCCTGTCCCACCCCCCCCCCCCACAGCCTCCTTCACTATCAGCATAAAACACCAGAGTGACACGTTTGTTTCATTGACGCAAAAATATTCTGTACACTCTTTATTGATCTATTCCACCTATGCCCTCACTGCAACCACTGGTCTTCTTACTGACCCCATAGTTTTGCCTTTTCCAGAATGTTATATATTTGAAATTATACAGTTTGTACCCATTTCAGTTTACCTTCATTCACTTAGTAATATGAATTCAACATTTCTTCCTAGCATGTCAGAGCTTGATAGCTCATTTATTTTTAGCATGGAATAATATTCCATTCTCTGAATGTGCAACAGTTTACCTGTCTATTCAGCTATTGAAGGACATTTGGTTGCTTCCAAGTTTTGGAAATTATAAATAAAGCTACTATAAACATCCTTGCGCAGATTTTTGCGTGGAGGTAAGTTTTCAACTCCCTTGGCTAAATACCAAGGAGTGCGATTGCTGGGTCTTCTAATATGAATGTGTTTAGTTTTTTAAAAATGATCACCGTATCAGGGCCACCCTAGTGGTGCAGTGGTTAAGTTCTCATGTTCCACTTTGGCGGCCCAGGGTTTGCAGGTTCGGATCCTGGGTGTGGAGCTACACACCGCTTGTCAAGTCACACTGTGGCAGGCGTCCCACATATAAAGTAGAGGAAGGTGGGCACAGATGTTAGCTCAGAGCCAGTCTTCCTCAGCAAAAAGAGGAGGATTGGTAGCAGATGTTAGCTCAGGGGTAATCTTCCTCCAAAAAAAAAAAAGAAAAAAATCACCATATCGTCTTCAAAATCGCCTGTATCATTTTGCATTTCCACCAGCAATGAACAAGAGATCTTCCTGCTCCACATCCTGATCAGCATTTGGTATTATAAGTGTTTTGAATTGTGGCCATTTTTAATAGGTGTGTAGTGGTATCTAGCTGTTGTTTTAATTTTCAGTTTCCTAATGACATATGATATTGAGCGTCTTTTCATATGCTTATTGTCCATCTGTATATCTTCTTTGGTGAAGTGTCTGTTCTAGTCTTTTCACCCTTTTCGATCAGATTGTTCATTTTTTTATTGTTGAGTCATAAGAGTTCTTTGTATATTTTGGATAAGAGTCCATTATCAGCTATGTCTTTTGCAAATATTTTCTCCCAGTCTGTGGTTTGTCTTCTCATTCTACTGACAATGTTTTTTTTCAGAACAAAAGTTTTTTTTTTTATTTTAATGGTCTCCATCTTATCAGTTACTTCTTTCATGAATCATGTCTTTGATGTTCTATCAAAAAGTCTTCACCAAACTCAAGGACATGTAGATTCTCTCCTATGTTATCTTCTAGGAGTTTTATGTGTTATATTTTACATTTAGGTCTATCTTCCATTTTGAATTAGTTTTTATGAAGGATGTAAGATCTGTGTCTAGGTTCATTTTTTTGCATGTGGAGATCCAGTTGTTTTAGCATCATTTTTTGAAAAGAATATCTTTGCTTCATTGTATTGCCTTTGATCCTTTGCCAAAATCAGTTATCTGTATTTGTGTGAGTCTATTTCTGGGCTCTCTATTCTGTTCCATTGATCTATTTGTCTATTCTTTGGCCAGTATCACATTGTCTTGATTAATGTAGGTTTAAAGAAAGACCTCAGTCAGGTAGTTTCAGTCCTCTAACTTTGTTCTTCATCTTAAATATTGTGTTGGCTATTCTGCATCTTTTTGCCTCTCCATATAAACTTTAGAATCAGTGCGTCAATATCCACAAAATGAAATTCATGGGTTTTTGTTTCAGATTGTGTGGAATCTGTAGATCAAGTTGGGAAGAACTAAATTTTTGACAATATTGAGTCTTCTTATTCACGTACATGGAATGTCTCTCCACTTGTTTAATTACTTCTTTCATCTGAGTTTTGTAGTTTTCCTCATTTAGATCGTGTACATGTTTTGCTGGATTTCTACCTAAAGATTTCATTTTGGGCATTCTAATGTAAATAATATTATGCTTTAACTTCAGATTTTATTTCTTCATTTCTTGTGCATAGGAAAACAGTTGACTTCTGTATATTAACCTTTTATCCTGCAACCTTGTCATATTCACTTACTAATTCCACAAAGGTTTGTAGGTTTTTTTTTCAATTTTTTCAGATGTTCTACATAGACAATCATGTCGTCTGTGAACAAAAGTAGGTTTATTTCCTTCTTCCCAATGTATACCTTTTATTTCCTTTTTGTCACTTATTACCTTATCTAGCACTTCCAGTACAATATTGAAAAGATGTGGTAACAGGAGACGTCCTCGCCTTGTTCTTAAAAGCTTCTAGTTTCTCACTGTTAAGTATGATGTTAACTTTAGGCTTTTTCTAGATGTTATTTTTCAAATTGAGGAAGAGTTCCTCTATTTCTAGTTTCCTGAGAGTGTTTTTCATGAATGGGGTTGGATTTAGTCAAATGTTTTTGCTTCATCTATTGATATGATTATGTGGCTTTTCTTTTTCAGTGTTAATGTGATGGATTACATTAATTATTTTTGAATGTGGAACCAGGATTGCATACCTGGGATAAATGCCAATTGATCATGATGTGTAATTAATATTATATGTTGTTGGATATGATTTGTTAATATTTTCTTGTAATGTCTTTGTCTGGTTTTGGTGCTAAGAGAATGTTGGCCTCACAGAATGAATAAGGAAGAATTCCTTCTGCTTCACCCTCTGAAAGAGATTGTAGAAAATTGTTGTAATTTCTTCCTTAAATATTTACTAGAATTCACCAGTGAACCCATCTGGGCCTGTTTCTTTCAATTTTGGAATGATATTAGTTATTATTTCAATTTCTTTCCTAGATAAAGGCCTATTCAGGTTATCTCTTTCTTTCTGAATGAGTTTTGGTAGTCTGTACTTTCAAGAAAGCAATGTATTTGACCTAGGTTATCAAATTTGTGGGCACAGAGTTGTTAACAGTATTCGTTTATGATTGTCTTAACTTTCTTGGAATTTGTAGCAATGTCCTCTCTTTCATTTCTCATATTAGTAATTTATGTTCTCTCTCTTTTTTTCTTTATTAGCCTGGCTAGAGGCTTACCAATTTTATTACTCTTTTCAAAGAACCAGGTTTTGCTTTTGTCGATTTTCTCTACCAATGTTCTGTTTTCAGTTTCATTGATTTCTGCTCAACTTCTTCTTCTATTTTTTATTTTACTAAGTTTGGGTTTGATTTAGTTTTCTTTCTCTAGGTTCCTTAGATTATTGTTATTCTAACACCATTTAAGTAAACCAAAGGAGGAAGTGGAAGACAGTTTTGTGTGGCTTCCTAAGTTCTCATTTCAAGAGAACTTTAAAAATTTTTTTTCTTTTAGGTAACTTTTTCTGTGTGAGATCTACTTTATTTCGGCTCTTTTATACTATCTTGTTTCAATAGGACACATATCTTCCACTACTTTCTTCTTTCCCTTCATATCCCAGACTCCATGTGGCATATCCAACCTCCTAGGTGCCTACCTTTTCACCAGTAAAGGTGACTTCTTGGGACTCAAGTCTCATGGACTTTACAGCAACTTCCTCTTGCTTTACTAGTAGTCAGCACTATGACCTGTTAGATATCAGACTTTTTCTTACTATTGCCTACTCAGAAGAAACTCCTTACTTTCTGAGGGGGAACCATACCCTTGGTCATCTGTATTCCACCCAGAGTACTGATTGCTGAAGAAGAATATCCAGCATCAAGAGGCAATGTTTCTCTATTGGTGTAGTAAGATGTAACATCATCCAAACAATTTATTTTTTAAAAATTATCAAACTTTAAATGTTCATATATAAGCATATCTACTGACTGACTCCTGGTCCATTGGAATCTATGTAACCCGTTCCAGACCTGACACAAGGCTTTTCAGAATTATGGAGAAAAAATTAAAGGCAGACATTTACAAAATGAGTTTACAAACTACTTCATGTGGCAATCAGAGACAAGGATTTAGAATTTTGCCTCATTTAATGTACTTCTTCCTGTTGACCCTTATATAGTCTTTTCAGTTTCTACTCAAAGGGATCTAATTACACAAACCTGAGTGATATAGCGTGTTTTTTTTTTTTTTTCACTAGCCTAGCAATAATTTCAGCTTTGTGTTAGACTACTATTTGGTGCATTTTGTTATTTCCTTCTGACAAGATCACAGCAGAGTTCAGTTCCCATATGAGTGGACTGTGTAATAAAGAGGTCCTTCATGACCTCCAGGAGAATTCACACTTTTGCCCCCTAGAGAACTACTGGTTGTATTTTTGCCACAAAAAAGCCTATGGGCGAATAAAGAGGAGATATTTGAAATACACGTTTCTGACCAGGGAGTAGTATCTAGAATATAAAAAGAACTTCTATAAATAAACATGATAAAGAAAACTTGCCCAGTAGAAAAATGGACAAAATGCATGAACCAGATATGTCACAAAGAAAATATCCAAATGGTCAATAAACATATGACCTCATATGTCATGAAGAAATTGAGCAATACAGTGGGAAATAGACTCAAGATAAAAAAAAGTTATTGCACAAACACTCTACTTATTACTACCTGTATTATTTAAGCAACTCTTAAATGCTCAGAGAAATTTTAGGGCTATTAGAAATATAATATCCTCTAAGATACGCTTCTAAATAGTTATGAAGAATGTAAAACATTTCCATGCATATCTTTCCTTTGATCTTTTCAGATAAAATGGAATTCTGCCTTTTAGAAATTCTACTTAGTTTCCCTTTGTATCAGTAAGGAATCAACTCTTTGCAAGGGTTAAATTATCAGAAGAATCAAAGAGGAACCCCTTTATAAGTCTGTGTGGATCAAGAAAATGTGATAATGAGGTACTAAAATAGACCTAAATTCTAGTTCCCATTCTGCCACTAAGTGATCATTTTTGTTAGGGGGCAAGTAACTGCATTCTTCTGAGGCTTAAGTTAAAATGGGATGGGTTTATTTGATCTCTCTCATCATCTCTACAAGTAACTTTCAATGCTATTATTATTTTACATGGTGTGGAATATTAAATCTCTGTAGAAAAAGAAATGGGATGGTCTGAGTTTAAATTCAAGGATTAGGGTTTGCATGGCTGAAATTAGACCAAAGTTTGGGTCAGTAACTTATTCCTTGCTAAGACAGGACAATGTCTGTGTGTTTGGGGTACTGGAGAAGGAATCTAATCATTCATTCATTCATTCATTCAATCACTCACATTCAGGTTACATATTTTTAAGGAGACCAGCATCTCAGTAAATAACTTACTTGACAATAAACGTGTTCTTCTGCTCTACCCTGTGCATACTTTCTGAAATTATTTGTCACAAATGCTAAAATACTTTTTCTGTGTGCATTTCTCCTAGACCATAAGCTCCTTTAAGCCATTTTTTCCAATAATTTTCTCTTCAGTTCCTGAAATAGTACCTGTCATGCACTAGACAAGATATGTTTGAGTAGATGAATTTCCGCTGCCCTGACATTGACTAGATGCTCGTGTCCACCTTTAATCCACCTTTGTTAGCCCCCACAAGCAGTAGGAGGGTACACCTGTGAGTTAATTGGAGCAGTACCCCAAAGATCTAACCTATGGTGTTAGAAAAGTAGCAAGGAGGGCTTAGTTATTTATGTTCTTCATCTCCACCCCTAGATATAATGGATTTAGTACTTAAATAGTCACCAAAGCAATTTATAAAACATAAATTACTCAATTTGGTAATTCCTCCCCTCAGTTATTAATATAAATCCTTGCTTTATTTCATCTACTTGGTTGTCTCTCCAAGCTACCAACACCTTTAATTATAAAGGTGATTTCCTACCCTGTCATTTTGTTCTCTTGAGAGTTGAGAAACTCTGGGCTTTCTTTCTCAGGCTACTGCTCCAGCCAAAATGCAGATGAGGACCCACTGGTGATAAAATCATCTCAAACCACAGACTTGTATTACAATGAAGATTGATTTCTCCTAGCTTTAACTGCAGGAACTGAAGATGGAGATCTCAAAAAGGCAAATTTATTTATTCTCTGATAAGTTAAGAAGTGACAAAGATAAGAACAGATCTCTATTGAAAAAGGCAGATAGATCTAAATTGTGAGAAATGGAAAGGGCTTAAAATTATTATTGAAAAGAAAAGAAAAAATCAAAGTCAAAAAAGAAGAAAAGAAAACAACAACACATGAAAAAATATTAAGGAAAAAAATCCATAAATCATACTATCCTACCACAACAACTAATTTCCTTTGCATGTTACCTTCCAGTTTCTGATTATATGCACCTGTGTTCTACATGGATCTACACCATTGTAATCAAAATGTTTGTACTATACGTAGATAATAGCATCGGCAGCTAGAAAGCCTTTGAAATGATAATTTTAATGAATGCACAACAGTCCATTGTGCTGATACACAAAAGTGTGTGAAAACATTCTCTTGTAACATTTAGGTTGTTTCACTGATGCACTGGCACCCTCTTGAATGGTGGGATGGAATCAGAGGAGTTAGGTGGTTACATGGCTGATTCTCTCACCGTATCTTTCCTGCCCCCCAACCCCTCCCAAGGTATCCAATACACACATTAATATGAAGCCCGTTATATTTTATAAAATACTGTTCTGTATATTTATTTGACTTTCAGAAAACCTTTAAAATTCAGATAGAACACCTCTTAGAATTATATCTCTCTTAACAATAAGGAAATCTTGGCTTAGAGAGCTGAGATAACTTGCCCAAAGGCCGCACAACAACTGGGAAGTAGCAGAAATCGTTCCTAATGCATCTTCAAATGAAAGCCATGCATGCATGTGCTCTCTCGTGTGTGCAATCTTGCTCTCACTCCCACTCTCTTTCTCTGAATATCTGTTTCATTCAGATATCTAGCCTTTAATTTAGCACAGATCACAAGAGAATGCACAACAAGAATCATGAATCATGTGTCTTATTGCTGATAACTATGAAAGGTCCAGTTATAATCATAAAAATTAGAATCCACTTGGGACTGTGTACAAATATTTTTCTATCTGAAGGTGTCTTGGAGAAGAGAGACTGTGAGATTGTAGTATTCACGATTGCAAGATTCATATGTAAATAACTGAACATAGTCCCATCTGGGGCAATTAAAACTTTTCCTAAAGACTGTGAGCTCTGGAGACCATAAATGACATGAAATAATTATTCATCTAAATCAGTGTCTACCTCACTTTTAGCTTGATCAGGTATTTACCTTTGTGATCTGAATAATAATTTCAAGAACAGGAAAACCTTCTGATCCTCTGTCTCCCAGGCCTGGGGCTTCATGGGGAAGTCTATAATTATTGTTTCTGGGACTCCCACATGAGTACTTGTTTCTCTTTACTTTAAAGTGAAAGGGTGATGACTCCCTCCCTTTACTCCAATAGATACACAGATGTATTTAAGCTTGAGATTAGACCAGATGCTAACTTCCTGAGACCTGGGTAGTCTGTATCCTGCCCAAGGGCCACGTATTCAAGGAATAATATATCATGTTCCCTGCACTGAAACAGACATTCCTGACACCTTCCTGAAGGGAAAGGCATAGAAGGTCAATATGAAACCTGGGGCACATATAGAAGTGGAAGTTCCCCTTCTGCCTGTTGGGTCTTAGTGAAGGTAGCAATTGTGGTTTCATGAGCAGATGGTACCTATGTAGCATATACTTATGATCTATACCTCCTCCCAGATGCTATTTCCTGTCACTTGCCTTCCCTGTGCCCTCTACATCAGTATATCTCCTGAGGTGTGGACCTGGGCCTTCAGGATAGGCTTCCCTGATATGCAGAATGGGTGATGGTATTTTGTTACACTCAGCCCAGGATTTCTTGATTAGGTACCTCTCTGGAATGCTTATTGACACTGAGGATTCCTTCTTCCAACTTCAGATTTACAGAATGAGAACTTTGGTGTGTGGCCCACTTTTAGCAGGTGCCTTGAGGGATTTTTCAGCACACTGACATTTCAGAATCTCTTGCTGCAACAGCACTGACACCTGGGAGTGTTGTGCACTCAGTCTTTGGATGTGTTCCTTATCCTCTCAGCCCCTTTCCACAGTGTACACTTCCTTCAAGATGGAGTAACAGGACCCCACTAGCCCGGGATCCTGCATCTAGGGAGTCTTTACTTCTGGAGCTTCTTTTCACAAATCTCCTTTATACCTATGCCAAACTTTGAGTCTGGTGCATTATGTTGTAGAGAGGTCAGCGAGCAAAAAATTAGTAGATATTTTCCTAGCCATGTGAACCTGCTTTATTACTGGGTAGATCTTGGCCCCAAATCTATGTTTGCTTTTCAAAGTTAATGATGTGTGCTAAATCACCTAGGAGGACACTAAACGTTCTCTTTCTCTCTCTGCAAATATAAGTAGCCATATTCCCATTTGCTCTTCTCTTAGGGCAGCAAGACATGAGCTCTGGTGTGAGGCACTCCTGGATTTGCTTCTTGTCTCTGCCACTTACCAGCTGTGTGGCCTTGAGCAAATTTCACAGTCACTCTGAACTCTGGTAGTCTGAAAGGTAAAATGGAGCTAAATATTTACTACATTGAGTAGTTACTGTTAGGAAATGGGATAATGTTTATAAAATGTCTGGATAAATGCTCAACAAAGATCAATTCCTTTTATCTTTTCTTCCCTTCGTGTGTGTGTGTGCACGTAGGTTGGTTTTTGCCTGGGTGTCTCTGTAGGCAGGTAGGCAGAGCAAACAGATCTGGATATGTCAGGTGGTGTAATGGGGCCATCTTCAAGACCCGGAATTATTGAAGAATTCAAATGCAGAGAAAGTGGGAACTTGATTTGATGAGTTTGACCCAGTAAAATAAGCCATGTCCACATTCAGAGAGGTGTGAAATCTGAGAGCAGTATGAAACTCACCCTGATATTTGACTCTGAGCCACCTCCTTTTGCATTTTCATGATATTCAATGGAACTAATATTTTAAAAAAAGTAATTCTAGAAGAAATCTCTGTAAGAAGTTGCTGCACCATTAGCATTTCTTGGATAAACATCTAGCAAACTACATCTCGAAGGCCAATTGTAAGCAATGAGTCTTTACTCCACAGCTCACTGGCCCTGGGCTCCATTAGGGCTAAAGTAGCAGAGCCTGATGGAGCAGGAATGAATACCAGAGCTCCCTGGTGGAGGCTGCCTCCCACTGCTGGATGGTGGTGGAGCAGTGACTCTTCCTACTAGATTATTTTCTATTATATATGATAGTAAGAGCAGGATTGGGAGGAGGCTGTTTATGGATCCTGAGTTCCTTCCCAAACTTAAATGCTCCAACTAAAACCTCAGAAAGCTCTAACTTGAAAAGCAGTAAAAACCAAAAAATATAAAAACCCACCAAATTCAAGAAGACAAAGAAACAAAACCATCTCTTTAGCTGTCCTAGCTGTATTTATAATTTTCTTATTTTCTCTACCTTATCACAGCATCCTGAATCGTGACATTCAAAAGTAGGAAAGTGAGAAGAGGAAGGAGAGAATTGCTGTGCTCAAATCATTCTGTCTTTACTCTGAACACTTACATTTCTGGGTGACTCCTTAATTTCTATGTCCTATTTCATTGTAAAAATTTTCCCAGAGGAAGCAAGGGAGAGTGATGGGAATAGAATCAGCAAAATCTTCTGTAATTTTATCTCCAAAGCAGTATTTGAGTTCATTTTCACATCAGTGATCTCACTTGACCCCAATACCCCAAATCCTGTACCATTTTTGGCTAAAAGTTAAAGCGAACTTCCTCCTAGGGGTACATGTACCTGATAGCATTTTTTCAGATGATTATTCCATGCCAATGATGAAAAATAAATAATGCGTATGTGTGGAAATAAGGATCAATGACTTGCTGGGCCTCTTAGAGAAAGGGTTTGATATATTAGAAATGATCATTCTAAGTCAAATAACATATTCACACTTGTGTATAGGTTCTCAGCTCACCATTCAGCAATGATAAAGTTAGAACAGAGTGAATCACCTAGATTAGCATCTTCCAGATTGGGAGGAACTGCTGTTATAACTTTAGCTTAGCCAACTTTGACTCATCCACATCACACAGAAGAATATCAGACAATCTGCACATTTCTCTTTACCTTTGCATATGTTTGTTCATTTAAATTTTGCAATCAGCCCTCCCACATGATATTCGCATAACAAATTATGAATACTTTTTGTTACAAAATAAACTGTGTGGTGATGAAGCAGTGACACAACACACACACAGTAATCAAAATAGGCTGAACTGAGATTTATTTTAATAAACGTTATTCACAATATATATGATTCACGGGCTGGTAATAGGTGTCTTGACTAAACTTGAAGTTTTGTGTTTAAAATATGTGAGTCCAGTAGACCTCTATGCAATAAACTTGCTAGGTCATGTAGCAGTAGAACAGATGATTATAATGGTTGACTTTAAGGATAAGATAGAATACTGTGCCATAAGTATCTACTCTTCTAATAAAATACACTTCATCATTCATGACTGATTTGGTTAAGAGTTGAACTCTTGGCAAATTTCAAGTACACAGTACAGTTTTACGAACTAGATTAATAATGCCGTACATTAGATCCCTTGAATTTATTTATCTTATAACTGAAAGTTTAAGAACATGGCAACTATGAGGTGATGGGTATGTTAATTAGCTTGATTGTGGTAATCATTTTACAATGTATATGTATATCAAATTATTACATTGTACACTTTAAATATGTACAATATTTACCAATTACACTTCTATAGCTGGGCAAAAAGCTGATCTCATTTTGTGATTGTTCTAGTAAATGAAGATCCTCCTCTATAAGTTAGCCCATTTTTACCTGGCTTTCAGGTCATGATTTCCTTTTCAGGAGAAAACAGAGTATTCTGATTGATCTAGATGCTTGGTGGAGATGACTTAGTCTATATATTGAATATCCCTTCGTATCCTCTCAGCTTAAATAAATTCTCCCCACTTTTGAAGACACAGTTTAAAACATGCTCTTCCACAAAGATGTTCTTTATCACTATAGGCAGTAGTAATCTGCTCCATCTCTGAGTTCAAAAGATACCTACTGCTTACTACATAGAGCAGTATATATGGTGTTTCATTCATTCAACACCTTGTCAGGGCAAGATGTGGGTTGGGTAGTACTCTCATGTAGTAAATTGCAAGGTTCTGAAGGTTCTAACATTGAGTCTCCTTTCAGTGTGCCCAATCTGTGGAATAAGGCCAAATATACTTAGATAAATAAATAAATAAGATCACATAATTTGTCATTTAAAAATGTGTAACTAGAAATCTACCTCCACAGTTTAAAATACTTTCTGTGAGAAAATTATATTGTTTTCCTCATCCATTCTATTTCTTTATCATTGTGTTCTAAATATATTCCTAATGTTTGGCTATACTAATTGCATTACTCTGGAAATATGATGCATTACATGGTTAGATTTCCTTATGTAAGATGAGTATGATAGGCCAGCTCAGGGACAGTTCTTACAAATACACAGGCTGCTAAACCTCAGAGACAAGAAACCCTTGGGGATTACTCACCTTTATAGATCCAGACATAAAATAGTTGAACTGAGAATAGAAGGCACAGATTCATTTAGACCTGACTCTTGTTAACTCAAGGATGAAAAGGTACAATTAACCCATCTTTACTCCTAAAGTGATGAGGATAGGAGAAGAGACATTCAGCTAGCATTTCAGAGGAGAAGGTAAGTTTCAGAGTTATGATGTTTGTATAGTATAGGTATAAAAACATGTTGTCAAATCAACTCCTGATTGTCCACACAAGCTCTAGAGTTTTTGATGTTTGTAGCTCCCTGAGCTACAGGAGTAGAGAGAAGAGACCATGGGCATCCATCTGAGACTCAGTTGTGCATTGTCCACTTGCCTTACATAAGTACCTTAGAGTCCAATCTGTTAATTAATCTGTGAAGTCATCAGCTTCTAAAATAAGAATTATAATACTACAAATATATTTATACAGACCTTACAATGCACAAAATGTGTTCGCATTTATTGTCTTATTTAATTTGCACAAGAATCCTTTAAAATATTTATTAAGTTTTACAGAATAAAACATGGAGCTCAGAGACAAATGTTACACTGTGTATCTTAGGGTTGGTGTTGAAAGCAAATATTAAGAATCATAGTTCATTGCTTTTTTAAAAAGAGGCAATCATGATATGACAATTAAGTCACATTTAGAAAAACATATTCCTGACGTGTGCTGTCCAATACTGTAGCCACTGGCCACATGTGAGTACTGAGTCTTTGAAATGTGGCTAGTTTGATTTGAGATGTGCTGTAAGCATAAAATACATATGAATTTTAAAGATTTGTACAAAAAAAGAATGTAAAATATCTTATTAGAATTTTTAAATCATTACATGTTGAAATGATAATTACATATACCAAGTGATAATTACATACACTAAGTTAAGCTTTAATATTAATACTGACTTCAACTGTTTGTTTCTAGTTTCTAAAAAATGGGCTTTCTGTACACTTTAAATTACCCGTGTATCTGTATTATATTTCTATTGGGCAATGCAGATTTAGAGTCCAGCATTGTAAAATATTTTCAACTACCATAGTTTTAATAATACTATTTGGTGCATTGAAACGTTTAAAATCTCCTTTTACGATGATAAATTGCTTTTGAATTCCAAAAATTTCGTGACCTGAATCAGGTGAGTCAGTGTAGTAGATTACTTTAGAGGGTGGTCAGACAGATGACAAAAAATTTTATCTCTAGCCTAGTGGTACTTAATGTTTAGTAGATGGCTAGTGAAGTAGTTGCTGGTTAGCATTGTTCATTTATATGTGGACTAAGATGTAATTTGTTTAGCAATTCTTCCTACAAACACAAAAGCACAATACAATGTGGTATTATAAACTATTGGACATGCACATTATACTGCCATGGAATCTCTGAGTTTAAATATAGGTGGCAAAGTACGGAAATGTGAAATCGCACAGTTCTATCCTTCACTCAAAAAGGCTCTTCTTGAGAAGTTATTTTCAAAGATGAGCCTTCCATGATCTTGTAATGCTTTCCGGCACAGAGAAGAAGCAAAGAGAGGGGTTCAGAGGAGAAAGCAAGAGGTAAGAAAGATCGCTTTAGCTTTAGGAGACAATAACCTAAAATAATGTCTCTAAAACTTCTATGTGCATACACATCATGTGGGGATCTTGCTAAAATGTAGATCCTGATTTAATTGGTGTGGGTTAGGTTCTGAGATTGTGCATTGTAACAAATTCCCAAATGATGCTGGTGCTGGGTCGGTGGACTACACATTGAGTGGCAAAGACATAAAGTACAGAAATGTTTGGGAAGTAGGAAGTATAGGAGAGAGAAACCTACCTGACTTGAATAGAGGGCAGAAGGGTGCAGAGCACTGAAACAGAACAAGGAACACGGGCAGGATGGAAGACATTTCACTTTGATAGAGAACCCAGCAGGAAGTAGCTGAAATGTCTGAAAACTGGATATGTGATAGAGTGGTTATTCTGTTTGTGACACTCAGGAACATTTGAAGGCATGCACAAAAAGAGATTAAAAGCAAAAAACAGAGAGTATGAGTCTTTTTGAACATTCCTTTGCTATTTGCCTCTGTGACCAGACTGTACCTGTGCATCCCAATTAGTGAGGGATGAAGGGAAAGGAGGTCTCCAATGTATTTCAGCAACACAGTAAGGGCAATTGCACCATCTCTCTTTTACACATGATCTCCCTATCTCCATCCCCCAGGATGAGAGAAGAGCAGAAGCAAAAGTCATGTATTCTCTAGAATTTGGAAACCTGCTCATAGAACAGAAGGGTCTGTTGGGCAATGAAACACTAAAAGAAAAATTTGTCAGATTTTTCAGAGACAAGGCCTTGGTTGACTCCAAAACAGGCAACTACAAATTATTTCATCTTTGCTCCTTCCTAGAAGAAATGCGGGTGGAAGACAGGAAGCACTGCATGGGAGTCTCCAATGGAAACACCAATATCTAGGTTGTTTGCATTGCTGAAGGTGCATTAAGTAGTGCACTAGTAGTGAACTACTACTAGTAAGTAGTACTAGGACTAAAGAAATGCACTAGTAGTGCATTAAGTTGTGCTCAATGGCCTTGGTGGGATAGGTAGGTTTAGCCCAGAGGACAGCCAGAGATTCAGAAGGCAGAAACAGTTTCGGGAGGTCTCTTTACTGAAGTGTAAGAAGAATAAGCTTCCCAACTGGAAATCAACTTATAATTAGATTAAAATAAAACAAACACACAAGTGCAAACACAATTTCCTAAAACATGTTCTGAGCCACATAGTGCTACAATATGCTTTTTTAAGTTTGCGTGTTACGTAGCCCTCTAGGATATCCTGAAACATCCTTCAGTTAAGAAATCTGTTTAACTTTGTGTAACTCTGCCTGTCTGAAGTCATGTGATACTGGGCTGCTTATTTCATGTAACACCTTGGAACAAGTCCCTAGAATTAATGTTCTCCTGAACATCCTCGAAAACCTTGACGTGGAAATCACAATTGACCTTAACGATAGACATCTGCTCTGTAGGAATTCCTGGAGGCAGAGTCAGCCATAGGCAAATATGTCATTAACAAAAGTATTTTCTCAGCGCGCAGTCACTTCTTCTTTTTTTAATTTTTATTGAAGTAACATTGATTTTTAACATTACATAAATTTCAGGTGTACCTCTGCAATTGATTTGCCTCAGAAAACCTCCCCCATGGTCTTTAGCATTAGATTTGTCTCTTAATCTGTAGTTAAAGGTTGTATATTTTCCTGAAAGAATTTGAGACACTGGCAGGGATGGGAAAGTGTATTTATGGTTCTTATAGATTATAGGTGTTTCTTACTCTGTTTTGTCTGAGTGCTGACTTTTGGTGGGTCAAATTCCCTGCACATCAATGGAGGCACAGGCTTAGTGACAAGGGGATAAGATAACCTAGCTTCAGTGTTTTCACAGGTGGAAATACCTGGGCTATGGGGAATTGGAGAGAAGCTGGGATTCTCCTTGTCTGATTTGATTCTTTTCTCTCATCTCTACAGATTTCTCAGAGGAGAATGGCTATAAGAAATCACTCCAGAGTGACCGAGTTTCTTCTTTCAGGATTAACTGACCAACCAGAGCTTCAGCTGCCCCTTTTCTGCATCTTCCTAGGGATTTATATAGTTACCATGGTGGGAAATCTTGGCATGATCTCCATAATTGGGTTGAGTTCTCAACTTCACACCCCCATGTACTATTTCCTCAGTAGTTTGTCTGCTTTAGATTTCTGTTATTCTTCTGTCATTACTCCCAAAATGCTGGCAGGGTTTTTATGCAGAGATAAAGCTATCTCCTATTCTGGATGCATGACTCAGCTGTTTTTTCTCTGTATTTTTGTCATTTCTGAGTGCTACACGTTGGCAGCAATGGCCTATGATCGCTATGTGGCCATCTGCAGACCCCTGCTCTACAATGTCATCATGTCCCCTAGAGTCTGTTCCCTGCTGGTGGCTGCTGTCTTCTCAGTAGGTGTTACCGATGCTGTGATTCACGGAGGTTGTATATTAAGGTTGACTTTCTGTGGATCAAACATCATTAAACATTACTTCTGTGACATCATCCCTCTTATTAAACTCTCTTGTTCCAGCACTTATATTGATGAGATCTTGATTTTTGTCATTGGTGGATTTAACATGGTAGCCACGAGCCTGACAATCATAATTTCATATGCTTTTATCCTGTCCAGCATCCTCCGCATCCATTCTAAGGAAGGCAGGTCCAAAGCCTTCAGCACCTGCAGCTCCCACTTGACAGCTGTTCTTATATTTTATGGATCTCTCATGTCCATGTATCTCAAACCTGCTTCCAGCAGTTCACTCACCCAGGAGAAAGTGTCCTCAGTATTTTACACCACCGTGATTCCCATGTTGAATCCCCTGATATACAGCCTAAGGAACAAGGAAGTGAAAAATGCACTGATGAAACTCGTAAGAAGGAAAACATCTTCATAATTAATATGCTCTTCATTGAGATTTGTTTCTGTTTCCAGAATCATATGTATGTATGTGTTTATGTCCTTAGTCTTTAAAAATAATTTGAAATGAGGTGAAATTAGATATACATGATTAGGAATATATATATCTGAAATTATAGATATTCAGATTACTAAATATATTCACATATAGTAGGATTAATAAAATGTAAGACAACAGCAATGAAAGTGAGAAGTAGCTAGTATTATAAATTTAAACATTTATATCATTGCCTGTTGAACATCAATTTTTACCTTGCTTTGTGAATCTAAGCCAAAAAGGAGAACAAAATCATGCTGGACTGTATAGGCATATCAGAAAAAAGAAAAAAAAAAAACACCAAATTCTTTGGTGAGACAAAGTCTTTCTTCTTATTTACCTCACTCAAAAAGACATGTCTCTTATGGATATTTATATAGGAAATATTGGGTAGTGTGATGGAAATCATGACAACAATTTCACAACAATATGGAAGAACTTTTCTTGCTTGTTTCTTGTAAAGGGCTTAAGGCCAATGTTCTATCAAAGTGGAATTCAATGAAGAAGATTCAGCAAAGTGTTTGGCTAATATGATTTCAGTATTTGGTGTCTGGTCTTCTAAGGATAAGATATCACATCTAGATGAAAAGATGATGTTTATAAGTCTTATCTAAATATAACTTTTTTCAGCTTGGTCAGTATAGGTGCAGTATTTTACAACTTTCTATTTATTATTTAAGTAGTAGTTTCTGTCTAGGCTGTAAACTAGGTGTCTTTAATTTCCTCCTTACAATATATTTTGAATTAAACACAATCAAAACGTTCATGGTTTTCAATAATAAACTCTTAGACAATCAACCAAAATGCACTGTGTGGAGAATGCAATGTGCTGATTAATTCAAATGCCAGGTCATGCAAGGACTTGGAATCTTGTTCTCAGTACAAAGAGAAGCCACAAGTATGTTTGTAAGCACAGTGATATAGTCTGTTTTACATTTAAAAATATCTTCTAGTTGTTGATTAGAAAAGACTTAGAATGTATGTGTGTGTTTGTGTGTATGTTTAGGGGAAGTTTTGATAGGGAAAAGAGGGACTATTGGCCAGAATGGACACTCGGACAACACTTTGGGTCCATTACAGTTCTCTTGGTAAGACTAGATGTTATTTTAATTACAGTAATGGCAGTAGAGATGGAAAAAAAGGGATGGATTTAGTCACACTTCTGATTTTAAATTAATAAGATTTTCTGTTGAATTCAATGATTGATGCCTGAGAATGATAAATATTGATAAAATTAAAATAGAAATTAGGAAAATATAACTAATAAAATACACCAAGACCAGTCAAAATAAAATAACATAAATAGATCATAAAAGCCTAAATAGTTGCCATGTTTGGGCTTCATACCTGTCTGAGTTTCTAAGTAGACAAAAGAATGACATTTTTTATATTAGAGTTGGTTATACAATTCTTATTATTGGAAAAAAGGAAGCATTCTAATTATTCCTGGTAAACAAAGTTTACTTGTAAAGGTGTAAAAAATCACTTCCAACTTCTTCCCCCTCTCTCAAAGAAACAAAAATAATTTACATAGAATTTATATATGGGTTACTAAAAGATGCTTGTAGGTAGTGCTTTTGAAAGAAGGAAAGTTGTGTTTTTGTATAAAGTATTTATACCTCTTTGCAGTGTTTCTGCCTCATGGAATGCCTCTCCCATGCTACTGACAGGTTGGTTGGGCTTGGAATATTTTTCTATTTAAAAGAAGATATTCCTCACCCATGTTTAGAAAGTCAATTGAGAAAAATACGAAAGAGGAGGCAAGAAAACAGGCTGAGCCAGGGATATATATTCCTGGGATATATCTCCACAATGCACACTGGTTAAAGAAGAAAAATCATATGATAATCTTAAGTGATGCAGAAAAAGCATTTTTCCAAACCCAACAACCATTCATGTTTATCAGCAAACTTGAAATAGAGGGGAAATGCTTAGTCGAAATTTAGGTATACATTTAAGTACAGTTGCTTTATGCTAAAAATTACAAAATGTTGATGAAAAAAATCAAAGAAGATCTAAATAAATGAAGAGTCACATCATGCTTATGGATTGGATGACTCAATAGTAAAGATATTAAATCTCCCAAAATAGGTTTAATATAATTCCCATAAAACCTCAGCAAGGTTTTTTTTTTGTAGACATTGATTAAATTTTTCTAAAGTTTATTTGGAAAAGCACAAATGTTAGAATAGCTATAGCAACCTTACAAAAGAGGAATAAAGTGAGAGGACTCACTCTACACATTATTGAGCCCACTGTATAGCTATAGTGTAATCAAGACAGTGTGTTATTAAGAAAGGAAAGACATACAGAAACATAAAACAAAGTAAAAAATTCAGAAATAGATCCACACAAATATGGCCAACTGCTTTTTGACAAAGGTGTAAAATCAGTTTAGTGCACCAGAGAGGGGACTTTTCAATGAATGGTGCTAAAGCAAATGGACATCTATAAAAAAAAAAAAAAAAAAAAGGAACTTCAACCTAATCCACACACCTGAAAAGTTAACTCAAAAGACAAGCTATGATGTGAGAGAAAATATTTTCAAATCACACAAAAGTAAAAGAACTAGAATTTAGAATATATAAACAGCTTTCAAAGTTTAGCAGTAAAGTTCAGGCTGGCCTGGTGGCATAGTGGTTTAGCTTGCGTGGCCCACTTCAGGAGCCCAGTTTTCTCAGGTTTGGATCCCTGGCATGAATCTACACACTGCTCATCAAGTCATGCTGAGGCACCATCTTACATGCAAAAGATAGAGGAAGACTCGTACAGATGTTAGGTCAGGGACAATCGTCCTCACCAAAAAAATAATATCAACAGTAAGCAAACAAATAATCCAGATAGTAAATGGGCAACATACATGAATAGACATTATCATAAAGAAAGTATTCAAACAGCAAATAAGCCATGAAACAATGTTAAACATCATTAGTCATTAGGGATATGTAAATTAAAACTAAAAGGAGATATCAATACATACCTATCAGAAAGACTAAAACAAAAATAATGACAACGTCAAATACTGGCAAGGATGCCAAAAAAACTGGGCAATTTCATAGATTGCCGGTGGAAACGGAAAATTTTATAGCCACTCTGGAAAGAAGTTGGGCAATTTCTTATAAAACCATGTGGCCACTGTAAGACCCAGGAATTGCATTTATGGGTGTTTATCCCGGAGAAATGAGCTTATATTCACACAAAAATCTGTGTACAAATGTTAATAGCAGTTTTATTTGTAATGGTCAAAAACAGGAAGCAATGTAGATCTTTAGTGAGTGAGCAGTTAAGCAATCTGTGAAACACTCATACTGTGAAATAGTATTCAGCAATATAAAGGAATCAACTATTGATACACAAAACCAATTTGTAGAGAATTATGCTGAGAGAAAAAGCTACTCTCAAAAGTTTACATCCTGTGTAAATCCATTTATATAACATTATTGAAATGGCACACATAATAATGGAAAAAATTAGCAGTTGCTAGGAATCAGGGATGGGGGAGAAAAGGGTGGTAGGTGTGACAATGAAAGGACAACATAAGGGATCCTTGTGCCGATGGGACTGTTCTGCATCTTGAAAGAATCAATACTCATACCTTGGCGGCGATATTTTACATAGTTTATTAAGATGTTATTATGCTGGAAAACTTGATAAATGACACATGTAATCCCCTGTATCATTCTTGCAACAGTATATGGATCTACAAGTATTTTAAATTTAAAAGTATAATTAAAACAAGATTATGGTAGTTTAAAATTCTAGTCAAAATGTAATAAATAATATGCTTCAGAAAAAATATATATAAGTAAGGGTATTCTGGTTAGTTGAGGTAATGGAAGCCACACAAATCTAAAACTCCCATCATTTCCTCCAGAAAACGAATAAAACATGACAAAGGGACAAAACGAAGCCACACAAAGCCCATAGCACTATAATAAGATTTAGAAAGTTCAAAGTGCATTTAAGCAAAGACATATACAGCACATTTGAGATTGCTATTTCCCATGCTTCTGCCACATGGCTTTGTAGAGAGTAGGAGCAGTTTGAAAAACGTTGTATGGAAGAGTAGAGATGAGCACTAGAAGCAGAACTAAAATTGATCTAAAATAACCAGAAAAAGAAAGTCCACTTTATTTGTGAAATACTAAAAATGTGTACCTGTAGATTAGAGCACCTATGATAATGAAGGAGTTTAACAGTGTGTGGGGGATGTGAGGAGGCAGTCTTGGGAAAATAATACTCTGGAGAAGGAAGCTATTAAAAGCAAGAGAAAGAGTCCTTTTGGAAACTGTAGGGTGAATGGAAATATGAAGTAGGAGATAATTTATGATTCTACAGGCCAAAAACTGGAAGATCGTAATCTTTCTATATCCTCTTCTACCTTTCCACCTCCACCAAAGCCAGCTAGTGAAGAACTGTGCTTTGATACACTGATAGAAGAGGATTCTTTTAAACTAGGAAACTTGTTCAAATCCCAAATGACTATACCTGTTCACAGAAATGGACAGGCACCAACTGTTTTTATCTGTGTAACAACTAGTAAACAAGAAAGCAGAAAATGAGAGTCCAAACAATTTAGATAGCAATAAGTCCCTCCCCTCTTCCAAAATCCAATGTCAAAGCAGAGGAAAACTGCAATGCAACACTTCAAATTAAACTAAATTTCCTCAGACAAGGGTCTGGGCATATGAGAAACTTCCTTAAATCAGAAATTCCATACTAAACATAGAAATGGATTAAAAAAAAGAAGTAAAATGAGAAGAAAACTCAGGAAAGATATAGAAGAGAATGACAAAATCATTATCAGAAATGAAGACTAAATAAAGGTGGTCAAGGGGCCGGCCCCACGGCCGAGTGGTTAAGTTTGAGTGCTCCACTTCGGTGGCCCAGGGTTTCGCCCGTTTGGATCCTGGGCACGGACATGGCACCATTCATCAAGGCACGCTGAGGCGGAATCCCACATGCCACAACTAGAAGAACGCACAACTAAAAGTATACAACTATGTACCAGTGGGGCTTTGGGGAGAAAAAGGAAAAATAAAATCTTTAAAAAAATAAATAAAGGTGGTCAAGGAAGAAGAGATTCAAATAAAAGTGTAATAATGGGATTGAAGAGGAGCAGGAAATCAACTAAGAGAATGAAAATTAGATAAATAAATATGTAGAAAGGGCCAGTGAGAAAGTGGTTGGAATGAAAGACAGGTGAAGGATATCTAAGATCCATATAATTGGAGTCATTGAAAAAGATATACAAAACAATGGCCAGAACTAATATTTAAAGTCATAATCTCACAAAATCTTTCCAAAAATAAAAGAAGTCCTATATCTACATATTGAAAGGGCTAAATGCTTATCAGGGAAAATTAACTTGCAATGATTCTCTATCAGTAATATCTTGATACAGTTATAAGATTCCTAGAGTCCTTAAGGTAAAGGAGACAAATAACCTAAAAAGGAAAGAGAATTAGGCTGACATGAGACTTCTCAAAAACAACTTATACATCAAGACATGAAGTATCATTTAAGCGACTAATAAAAAAAGCTGAAATGATGATTCTATATTCAACTAAGCATTCCTTCAAGTATCAATGCTATTGAAAAACCGTTTTAAGCATGTACAGAGCTCAAGGAATCCTATATCTATGAACTCTTCTTGAGGAATATACTGGAAGATGGACTTCATCCAATTGAGCGATTACCATAGAAACTTTATTATAAATACTGATGGTAAGTCTTTAATATATTTTATTGTAGACATAGGAAAAGAACAAAGTTTGGGGTGATAATAAAAGAATAATTTGTAATGTGAATATAACATATGTTATGCATTTGTTCTGAAAAACTAGAAACAATGCCCTAAAACAGAGGGGAAAGAGAGGAGAAGACGAAAGCTGAATAAGCTCATTAATTGTTGTGTAGGCGATAGGTGATATTTAAGGAGTACCATTAAAAATTCAACACCACATAGTTCAAAATTAAATAACAAAGCAGGAATAAGGACTTTAAAATGGTATAAGTACAAAAAAAAATACAGGAGGGGAAACTTGCCTCACCAAATATCAAAACATATCTAAGCCTCTGTATTTAAAAAGTGAGGTACTGACTTGAACAAGCAGTCAGACAAGTGGAAAAGAATAGAAAGACTAGAAATAGGCCAAATTACATTTTACTTATGATGAAGATAGAATCTCAAATCGTTGGAGCAAAGATGGAATTTTTAATCATACTGGGACAGCTAGTTGTGGATTTGGAAAAAGATAAAATTAGGTCTAAAATTAGACCTCACAATATATAAGGATACTTAAACGTTAGAAATAAAATGTGCAAGCATCAGAAGAAAACAGATGATTTTTCTTTAAGATGAGTTTATGGAATTTTTTAAAACTATGATTCAAAGTTTATGTACAACAAAAGAATAGACTGATAATATGGCTCTCTAAAAATAAAAAACACTTTTGCATTGGAAAAACACCATAAACAAAACATAAAATATTTATAACATATATCATAGAAAAGTGATAATATCTCTGATTTATAAAGAACTCTTAAAATTCAAGAAAAATGTTCAAAACATGGTAGAGAAATGGACAAACAATTCACAAACAAAAGATATGCAAAAATAGTTCTTGATATTCAACCTAAAACATGGTAGAGAAATGGACAATTCACAAAGAAAAGATATGCAAAAATAGTTCTTGATATTCAACCTCACTAATGATAGCAGAAATGAATATTAAAACTACAATGAAATACCATTTCTCACATATCATGTTGGAAAAAATCAAAACATATAACCACGCAGTCTATGGTGAGGTTGTAAGGAAGCAGACTTTCTAATATATTGGAATGCAAATTAATATAATCCTGTGGAGAGAAGATTGGTAATATTTAACAAAATTACCTGTGCATTTACATTTTGACCCAGTGATCCTAGTTTAAGGAATTTACCTTGAAGATGCACTCCAACAATGTGAAATTACATGCAATTATTCATTATAGCATTGTTTTGCAATTGAAAATATTGGAAATAATATAAAAGTAAATACATGGGAAAGCAGTTGAATAAACTATGGCCATCACACTACAATGGAGTACCATAGAGCTATAAAAAAGAACAAAGGCAATCTCTATGAACTGATGTGGAATTGCTGTTGATTGGGTTCTTTGTAATAAATTTTATTTTTTAAAAGTCTTACATATACGGAAAAATTGAGAAGATATCTCAGAGAGTTCTCACACCCAGTTTCCCTATTATTAACATCTTACCCTAGTATGACATATTTGTTACAATTAATGAACCACCATTGATAGGTTATTGTTACTTGGAGTCCACACTTTATTCAAATTTCCTTAATATTTGCCTACCAGGCTTTTTATGTTCTAGAATTCCATCCAAAATACCACATTACCTTGTTGTCTGATGACAATATTGGGAGATCACAATTGACAGTATGAAGGAATACTGGTCAGGTATTTTGCAGCATGTCCCTCAATCGGTATTTGTGTAATGTTTTACTCATGATTAGACTGGGATAATGGGTTATTGGAAGGCAGACCACAAAGGTAAACTGCCATTTTTATCACATCATAGCAAGCATAAATACTATCACCATGATTTGTGACTGTTAATGATGACCTTGCTCACTGAGCTGAGGTGGTGTTTGTCAGGTTTCGCCAAAGTAAAATTACTGTATTTCCCTCTTTCCATACTGTACACTTTGGAAAAAGTCACTTCATGCAGTCCACACCAGAGGAGTGGGAAGTTACACTCCCTATTTTTGAGGGTGGATTATTTACATAAATTATTTGGAATTCTTCTGCAAGAGAGATTTGTCTCTATTTATTCATTCATCATTCATTCATTTGTTCACTTATTCATTTATTTAATTAGTCAATCATTTATTTATATCAGTATTGACTCACGGATACTTCTTTTGTACTTTGGGTTATAACCCAATGTTACTTTACTTTTCACTCCAGTTATTCCAGGCTTGGTTTGGCCATTCAGTTTGCTCCTGTGCTTCCCCACCAATTTTGGTTACCCCATCAAAATTGATGCTCCCAATTTGACATGCCCACATCAATCTTTTTGATAACTTTCTACTTTCTATCCCTACAAGATGCTCCAGGCTAATCTTGTACATTTTCCTTCCCAATCCTAGAGTCCTCCAAGGAGATCTGTTTCCTTTTATTGGAGAATGTATTAGAAACCAAGGTCTGGGCACCAGGCATGCTCATTGCTACTCAGTGTAGTATCGCTCAGACCCTTTCAGGTGACAGATAAAAAAAATGTGTTTTTATTCTAACCTGTGTATATACACGTATCTATAAATATTTCCATATATAACCATCTGTATCTATATTAAGTTAAACATAGGTTTATCTTGTTTCCAACTCTCATCCATTCTCATATGGATCTTTTTGACTTTCTCCTCTTGCTTATCTGTAAACTCACATTCAAACAGTGAAAAATTGGTTCCAATCATCTATTTCCATAATTGCTCTTTTCCAGTATACGTGTACTGAAGTATCAGAATAGCTAACCTATACCCCATAGAATACAGTGTTCTAGAGTACAGAACGAGAGTACAGTGCTTATGTGCAGTTCGTTTGCCTTTAGACTTACAGACTCTACTAATTTCCAAAAATACTTAGGCCAGCACCTTTGCCCCGATATCTTTCAGTGAGTTGGTTTCATACATTTGCAATAGTTAGATTCTATTGTGTGTCACAGTCTTCATTCTTTACTGGGATACCTAAACTCCTAAATGATTGTTAAAAATTTGCATACATTAAGGTTCACTCTTTGTGCTGTATCTATGGATTTTGACAAATGCATACTGTTTTTTATCCATCATTTCACTATCATGCAGAATAAAAATCCCTTGTGCTCCACGCATTCATCCCTTTCCCCTCATCCTGAGTCCCTGACAACCATTGATTATTTTACTATCTACAGTTTTGCATTTTCCAGAATATCATACAACTGAAATTATACAAGATGTAACCTTTTTATATTGGTTTCTTTCACTTAGAAATTTGCATTTAAGATTTCTCCTTCCTTTTGTGGCTTGATAGCTCATTTCTTTTAATTCTTGAATAATATTCCAGTTTATGAATGCAGCACAGTTTATCCACTTAGCTGTTGAAAGGCATTGATTCCTTCCAATTCTTGGCAATTAAGAATAAAGCTGCTATAAACGTTAGTGTGCAGGTTTTCTGTGTGAACATGATGTTTCAAATCAATTGGGTAAATATGTAGGAGAGCAATTGCAGGATAGTATAGTAACATTATATTTAAAGTTCTTCTTGCTCTGCATGCTTGACAACATTTGGTACTGTTATTCTTTTTAAAATTCTACCTATTGTAATAGTTGTGTGGTGGTAATTTGTTTTGTTTAAATTTGTAATTCCCTGATGTCAAATGATGATGGGCATCAGCTTATATCCTTATTTGACATCTCTATATAATTTTGGTGAGACATCCGTTCAGATATTTTGACTATTTTTGCTTGAGTTGTTTGTTTTCTAACTGTTTAGTTTTAAGAGTTCCTTGTATATTTTGAATATGAATTTTTTGTTAGACATATGTTTTTCAAACATTTTATCCTAGTTTGAGGCTTGTCTTTGGACTCTCTTACCAGTGACTTTCACAGAGCAGATATTTTTAATTTTAGAAAGCTTACTTTGTAATTTTTTGCCTTTCATAGGTCATGTTTTGTATTGTATCCTAAAACACATTTTCACACTTAAGGTAGTGTAGATTTTTTCTATGTCTTAAAGTTTTTTAGTATTTTGTCTATAATTAGGTCTGTGATTTATTTTTTGTAAAGTGTAAGATCTGTGTCTAGATTTATTTTTTTCTCCATATTGACATCTAATTGTTCCAGCACTATTTGGTGAAAAGACTATCTTTTCTCTATTAAATTACCTTACTCTTTCATCAAGGATAAGTTAAGTATATTTGTGTGGGTCTGTTCCTCAGGTCTCTATTCTGTCTCACAGGCCTATGTGTCTATTATTGACCAATACTATGCTGTCTTCTAGCTTCATACCATGCTGTCTTGTAGCTTTATTATGTCTTAATCCTCCACCTTTGTTCTTCTTTCCAGGATATATTGCTAAGTGAAAAAAACAAAGAGTAAGACAGTATCTATGGTATTCTTTCTTTGATATAAAAAGGAATTGGAAATAAGGAAAAATGTATGGAATCTGATCTGCTCAAAAATAAGAACTGGAAGAATAACTCAAAGAATGAATGGTTATGAGCATGAATTGGGTAGAGAGATTAGAAGAAATGGGCAGGGGATTTAGTGCTCCCTGAATACACATATTGTACATCTTAAAGTTCTGATTGGGAGAATATCTAATGTTTCATAGATTCACAAAAGGAAATAAAATCAATAAAGTTGGAGGGGAGAATACAAAATTCAATACAAACACAAATAAATAAACAGAACCATATTTTAAATGAAAAACCTTTGGACAATAAAACAAGAATGCTAGTAATCCAAGTAAACTTTGAATATGGTACTTGGACTATATGCCCTCAGGTTAAAACAAAAAGAGTTCTAAGCAAACATTGAACCCTAGTTAGTAGGCTTCTTTTATATCAGAGTCATTTGTTAGCAATTCTGAAACTACTCTGTATATTCTAGTATTGAATAGTAAGTAAATACATTGTGAATAATGGGAACCAAGTTTCTCACTGTTGGAAGGGAGTTTTGGATATGAAAAATGGTAAGCATAAAATGAACACTGTTATAATAGATTGAAATTGAAAATATCAGTGCAGACATGTATATATATATATATACACACATATATATATGACATGTATATATGTATATATGTACGAGCAGAAATAGACATAAATGTGTTTGCATGTATATGGATGTGCGTGTATAAGTATAGGCATGTACATATATCTATTTAGTAACCCCGTCTGCTTAGATGGCTTAAAGCAATGGCACCCCAATAGCAGTGAGTATACCCAGAGCCCATATTTTAGTTTTAACATATCATTATCAAATTAAAAGAATCAGAGTTCTTTAGAGAAATAGCTGATTCCAATTTGGGGGCAAAGAAGTACAAGATGAAACTGTAATCTCATTTTGTGCCACAAAATGATGAATACTTGCCAAAAGGACACAGGATCCTACTTAAAGTGGCTTCCACTGGATAAATCCAGGAAAATTTGAGAATTAATATAAATTATTTGTGAAGATGTCTTCAATAAAGTCACCACAAACAGTGAATTAGTGAATTCTGAACTAACAGCACTATAACTTGTGTCAACACAGCCAATAGCACTATAACTCATGCCTTAACAAAGTTTATCTAATGCATGAGTTTTCTCCATAAGGCACAGCATTTTTGAATTTAGAAAACACTAGACAGCACTTAGCTCTATGCTTAGAGAAGATTTTAAACAGTGAAATAACCAACAAAAAGCAAAAACTTGTGTTAAGCATAGCACTAAACAGACCATGAAAGTAGCGTCTGTTTACATTATGAAACCTGAACCAAGAAAACATCATTGCCTTGTTTGATCTTAGCTGGGAATGTGTGTCGGGTGACAGGTTTTTTGCCACTGTGTGCGTGTCTGAGATTGACCACAGAAGCACTAGGAGTATTGATTTGGGGCTTACAAATAAATTTTAGCAAGTAGAAGAATTTGCAAAGACTTAATCCACAAATAATGAGGATTAACTGTAATGACAATAAAAGATTTTAATCGTTTGAATAAAATAGTAGTTCAAGTGTTCACAATAATATAAATAGATAAATAATAAGTAAATAAACACATAAATAAATGAACACTCTTTCTCACAGTGCAAAGCCAATTAAAAAAATGAAGAAAGAATAACAGAATTAGAAAATCATCATTTGTTAATCATCATCATAATTAATTTATGCAAGAATTGTCAAAGGATGTTAAAACTAGGAAGTGAAATTTTAAGGAGATTAGTCACAGTGTATCTTTCCAGAAGATACTTATAAAGTAGAAAGAGTAAAATAGTAGCTTTACAATGGAGAAACGTGGTGGTCCTCACATCAAACAAATGATGATAGTTAATATCCCTGGTAAGGGGCAAATCGACAACGTGTGCCCCTGATACAATTCACTGAGAACAGGAAATTGCTTCTATTCTATTTCTACCAAAGGTGTATAACCTGACCCCAACCCTGAAAAAATACAAAATGACTACAAATTGAGAGATAAACTATAAAATTACTGTCCAGTACTCTTCAAAAATGTCAATTGTGCGAAATTCAAAGAAAGTCTAAGGAACTGTTTTCGAGAAAAGGATACTAAAAACATATGGTGACTGCGTGCAATAGATGATCTTAGATTTTCGTTTGCTATAAAGGACCTCTGGGGATAATTGACAATGTCTAAGGAAGGTCTGAGATTAGATAGAAGTATTTTTCAGTATTAACTCCTTAATTTTGAGAATTGTTCTTGGTTATATAAAAGATGGTCCTTGTTTTAGGAAACACAAATGAAGTACATAGAGGCAAAGGGGCATAAATTGTTTCAGAAAAATATATGATAGATAAAGACAGAAACAGAAAATGATAAAGCAAATATAGTAAAACATTAACCCTTGGAGAATCTGTATGAATATACATATAAATTTTATGGGTCTGAAATTATATTTAAACAATTTTAAAAAGTAATCATTTCAATAAAAATATTAACTTGCGTATAATATGGTTATTACCATGTTTAGAAATAAAACGTATGACAACAATAATATAGAGGAAAAGATGGAAAAGATATGTATATAATTGTAAGGTTGTTACATTACACAAGAAGTGGTATAATATCTCAAGGTAGAGTATGATGAATTAAAGATTAATACAGTATACATCAGAGATGCCACTAAAAATTAAAAAAAAGACAGGAGTATCTGGTAAGCAAAAAATAGAATATTAAAATAAAATTCAATAAATCTAAAAAATAAAACAGGAAAAGAGGGGACAAGAGAACAACAAAAATTATGGAACAAAGAAAACAGGTAACAAATAGTATATTTAAACCCAATTATGTCAATAATTAAATTATATATTAATGATCTGAAAACATTTGAAAGGCAGAGATTGTCAGTCGAGATGAGAGAAACAAGACCCACCTATATACTATCTAAAGCAGTGCTGTCCCAGAGATTTAATGTGAGTCAAAGGTGTAATTTTAAATTTTCTAGTAGCCACAATTAAACAAGAAAAAATAAAGTGTTGAAAATGATTTTCATAAAATATTTTATTTAATCCAAAATACTTAAAATATTTCAATATAATTCATTAACATATTAATGTCATTAATGAGTTATCATATGTTCTTTTTTCAGTATTTGAAGAAATACTAAATTTGAAGATTTTTTTCAGTTTTTGAAGAAAACTTCAAAATCCAGTATGTATTTTATACTTAGATCTTTTCTCAATTAGGATGCTAAATTTTCATCAGAAATTTTTGATATGAATTGAGATTTCATAAAATTTACAGTTGAAAAGTAGATTAATACAGCCAAGGTATTCCAAACATAGTTTAAAATTTCCTTTTGAGATGATGGAAATCTTGATGTGGTCATAGTTACATGGGTTGTATATTTTTAAACAAGCTAACAAACTTCTTGAATGCTATGTGTCAAATTGATGCACTTTTGGGGCATTTAAATTTACTACAGTAAATGACTGAAAAATGAAAAATATTAAATTTCTCACTCTAAGTAGGACATAGAAAGTTATAGCAAGCCATAATTCTTGCTGAAACAATCATAAAATTAAAAAGCTTGTAAAAATTGTATTAAAGACATCTAGGATCTTAATAAAATTAATAATATTTCTAATAGAGGTTTATTTATTAAGTAACAACAATGATAACATTTTACATGAACCTTATAAGATGTATCTAAATACTCATAAGAAAAGTGATGGTCTAATTTTTTCAAATGAAACATATAAATAAGTGAACTAAGCAAAAAATTTATGATACTGAAGAAGATAATATCCTAAGCAAAGAAGAAAGAGAATAATGAATATAAAGCCTGAAATTCATTCATCAGAAAACAGAAAATCAAAGAATTGATAATCACACGAAATAGCCAATTATTTAAATGAATATACCAATAAAACTGAAAATAAGAACAAAGGAAACAATAAACACACAAAATGGAAACAGGGAATGGATGATAAAAGAGAGATTTTTAAAATAAGTAAAAATAAAACGTGTACCTACCTCTCTACAGTAACTTGAAAGTCTCAGTGAAATGGATCAATTTTAAGAAAAAGTTTACATTAACTCAAAGAGGAATTTAAAGCCTAAGCAAATTAAAAAATAAAAGTTACAAAGAATTTCTTCCAAAGCAGGATCCAACCCTAGTAAATATTATTGGAGTGTTCTATAAAAACCATCAAGAAGTAAATTTTCCAGAATGTAGAGAAACTTAAGATAGTCCAAATTCTTTGGGTATAATCCTGATGTCAAAGTCTACCAAGGCAGCATGAAAGGTAAACTCTAAACGATGATTTTACCAATGAATACAGATGTAAAAGTCCTAAAACTAATACTAAAATAAAAACAGGAGCACATTAAAATTGCATCCATAAATTTTAAAATCTCTTTATATTAAGGAATGTATTCAAATGTATTTCATATGAATTGATAAAATTAGAAAATATTGATAATCTCAATAAAACAAAACAACCAAAAAAACCTTCAAAATACTTAATAATCTCGTAATAAAATGATTTTACCTCAACAGATTAGAAAAGCTATAAATAAAACTAAAAGGAGAGAAAGAAGAGAAAGATGTTTGCTATTACCATTCTCTAATATTTTTCTGAGTTTATGGCTAATTTCAAAGAGATGAAATATATATGAATGCATTATTTAAAAAACAAGTAAAGCTAGGTAATACTGGTAAGAGAACTGACATAATTTTGAATGGAATGAAATCAATATTCTTGAAATAAATCTTGATATATATAGAAAATCAATATATAGAAATAATACAAACCAATGGCAAACAGTAAGTTACACAATAGATACAATTTGAAAATTCAGCTCCTTAGAAAAATGTTAGCTCTTCACCTGAGAAACTTCCAGACTATTCATAGATTTCAACAGAAAATAAGTAAATAAAAGGACACAAGAATAAAACCTAGGTAATATAGGATGAATATTGGAACTCAGGAAGACTTTCTAAACATAAAAAGCAAACAAAGAAACCATGGAATAGTATTCAAAAGACAAAAAAAGTTGTCTTGACCACAAAACAGTTAAGAACGTAACAGTTTATAGAAATTATAAATACACATATCAACACAAATCTATATATATATATTTTATTGGTGAGGAAGATTGGCCCTGAGCAAACATCTGTGCCAATCTTCCTCTATTTTATGTGGAATGCTGCCACAGTGTGGCCTGACAAGTGGTGCTAGGTCTGTGCCCAGGATCCAAACCTGTGAACCCTGGGCCACCAAAGTGGAGTGCATGAACTAACCACTATGCCACCAGGCTGGCCTGATACATAAACATATTTAAATAAATATATACCTATCTACATATACATACACATGCATATGTACGTGTAAATATGTGCTTATTTATATGTAAATAGAACTTCTATTCTTAATAAATAACTCACAAATAAGATAAACAAGGACTACAAAACAAATAATGCAAAATCTGGGCAAAGAACAGAGACACCCCTATCAATATGACAGTCATGAAAGAATTTTTAAAAGACAAAATAATTATTTATCCTCAATAATAGTTAGAAATGCATATTAAAATTAGATTTTTAGAAAATTCAATTGAAAAATGATGTGAAGATTGATAATATCTACTGGTGGCTAGAGTGTGGTGAGACTGGACATCTCACATACCTAAATTGGAATAAATTTTCTGAAAATCAATATATAACAAGCACTCTGTAAAATTTTCTTATCTTTCAGGGATATGTTCTAATAATTTACCTCATTAATATGCATAAAATATTATCAAATACATAAATGACCTTTAAAATCTTTAACAAGAATAATTTCCCAAAAACAAATAGTAGAGAACAATAAAGTCAGATTAAAGAGCAGGTTTGAGGTAGTTGGCTGAACTCTTACTTTCTCAGGGAACTGTTTTATTGATCTACTTTATACATTTAAATCTTTGATCTATATAGTAATTTAGCATAGCTATAAATTAGGATGCAAAAGAAAGATACAAAAAGAGAATTTTGGAGACAAATAATTGCAAATTTAATCTTTGAATTGTAAGCTGTGGTATGGTGATGCAAAAAAATCTCCAAGTTAGAAGGAGAGCAGATAATTTATCCTACAGGGATGGTTTACTTGAGTCATTGCCCCTCCATGCTCTGGTCCTGGGTGTGGTCCCCAGTGACATTTGGCTTTGGAGAGCACCAGGCAGGTTTGCCTGCCCCATGCCTGGTATTTACCTCCTGCTTTGTCAATAATCCCTTTGCACTAAAACTAGCCAACTTTCACTCCCCAAAGCCCTCTCAAGGGTCTGATGGAATCTTTGCAGTCTTAAATATTTTGACCTGAATTTATATATCAGTGGTTGTCCTTGGGGTGTCTTTAATGGGAAGCTCCAGGTAAGTGAACCACAGATATTTCATGTGTTTCTTTGGCTTTTTCTCATTCATTTGGAGGTGTTCGATCCTGAAATTACTCCTCTGACAACAGGATGTAGAGTTTAGTCTTTGCTGTTCTGCTGACTAAACTTGAGAACTTAGCATGTCATTTCACTTCTCTGGCCCTCAACTCTACTAGAGTGACTTTGTATTCTAGTTTAAGATGACTTTTCCTGCTATGGTCTCCCCACTTTTAGGATGAGGAAGAAGATTTAAAGTTAGAGTAAGTGTTTCCTTTGTTAATAGCAATACAGGTTCACTTAGAGTAAACAAAAGGCCTAAGTACTTGTGATCCTACTAGCCTAGTAGATTCTACTAGGAAAATTCACAAATTTTAAATCATTTACTTATATTGGATGTTCAAATGCCACAGCTAGGTGGTAGTAACGGTTAAGTTGGATACCCTCCCTCTATCCAAAATCGGGATTTACCTGAAGTTAGGCTCACAATCTGCCCTCTCTCTACTTTTCCAATATTATCTCTTACGACTATTTTTATTTCAAACAAGACATTTTGACTTTACCCAGACATTTCCTCCATTGCCACACCTCCACATAGTTCCTTAATCTATCCCTTCCCTCTGAAATGTATCCTTTCTGTCCCACCTTATTTCTGATAGCTAAAAGTACATTCTAAATTTCAAGATATGCTATCATTTACTTATATTCAAGATATTGCTGTCTAGTGCTCCTCTAGGCATTAGGCCAAAAGCTTTCTATTCATTATCAAATTTCACGCTTAAATCAGCTCTACAGGGTAAATGTTATTATCCCCATTTTACAGTATAAAAAACTGTGAGGTAGGCATCATTGCCCACATTGTACAGATTAGATTTAGAACAATTGAGAGACATTATACAGGTGTGCAGTTAATGGATCCAAAGGCCAGGGTCTGTACAGATGATGCTGGGCGCACATTACTCTCTCTATCAATGTTGTTTCTATAATGCTAGCCGAAGTTATGGATATTGAGCTTCTGCAAGGTGCTTGACAGTAGAGGCTCTGAGATGAAGGAAACATACTCCTGACCCTGAGGTCTCACAGTTCCTTATTTCTCCAGGCAGGAAGGATGTTTTTCCTCCCAATAGCACTGTACCTGTAATGTTTTAGAGATATTTATCACATTTTAAATTTATTCTTAATTTTTGTTTTATGCTTAGTTTACAAAGTGATTATTTTCTTATCTTTCAATCTAAAACGATATGCAAGAAGGTGGAGATCTTAAATAACTTATTCATTATTTCTGTAGTTGCTAGTGCTCTCTGCTTACACAAAATATTCTGAGAATAAATGATTACTGAATTGGACTGAATAGAAAATTCACACACATATGTAAAGAATTATGTCTAAAATCGTATGTTGAAGAAAAACCCGCTATGCCAGTTAAAAATCTAAAATCTACATTTACATTTCTAGCTATAAGATACGTTACAGCGAAGGTCCCATCAAATCTAAGGAAAGGTTTCAGGTATGACGAACTAGAGTAAACTCTCTTTCCTGTCTCAGTCTCATCAGTGAATCTGCTTAAAAACAGATAGAGGTTGTAAAAAATATCATAACATATATATTTATAAATCACATCTAAATATCTCAGTGAGGCAAACTGGGTATATTGTTATCATTTTCCTTTTACTGACAGGAAAATTGAGGTTGAGAGAGATTAAGTAACTTTCCCAAGATCACACATATATTAGTGCAAAACTAGAACTAGAATGTAGGCTCTCTGATGTAGTTTCCACAAGAATAGGTTTTTGTCAGGCTGTTCGTAGGACCTTGAATCCAAACTAGTGTGTTCTACGGTGCCCCAGGTAGAACAGCTTGTCCAGAAATTCAGGCTTCCATAGCTGATCTTATAAAAGGTTCATGTCTGGAATAAGATTATTTGAAGCTAGTGCCTACACTACAGTTTTTCAAGTAACTCTTTAGTGTAAGAGTTACATTGATAGGGAACTCAAAAGTGGCAACATATCATTGTAAGGCAACTAACCTTCAAGATCATTGCATGATTTTCATCGATATCATTAATGAAGCTCATTTTGAAGGTCAAGAGGAAGCTAGATTTTTTCTCAGTGTTGTTCAGTAGAACTTTCCATGACGATGGAAATGCTCTATATCTGCACTGGCTAACATGGGAGCCCCTAGCCACACGGAGCTATTGGGAGCACTTGAAATGTGGCTAGTGTAACTTGAAAACTGAGCTTTAAATTTAGTTTAATTTTAAATTATCACATGTGGCTAGGGGCTATAGTATTGGGCAGCACAAGCTTAGATTATTCTCCTCAGAACTGAAGCATTTTGAAAAGTGGGAATTTGAGTAAACACTAAAATAATTCCCAGCTAAATTTTTTCAAGTTTTCCCTATCTTCTGCATTCTTCTGGTGGTTCGTTTTTATTTTTTTATTTTAATGTGTCTTTTAATTTTCCTTCACGAGTCATTGAAAACATATAATAGAGAGAACAGTGTTGTATAAAGTAGGCACTCAGTTTGTTGGATGTGGTATTACGTTTAGACCCAGGCCCAAAGAATTCTTTTCTTTTTAAATTTTTAAATGTTTTTGAGGAAGATTAGCCCTGAACTATCATCCGCTGCCAATCCTCCTCTTTTTCGCTGAGGAAGACTGGCCCTGAGCTAACATTCATGCTCATCTTCCTCTATTTTATATGTGGGATGCCTGCTACAGCATAGCTTGACAAGCAGTGCATAGGTTCGCACCCTGGATCCGAACGGGCAAACCCCAGGCAACCGGAACAGAACCTGCGAACTTAACTCCTGTGCCACCGGGCTGGCCCCCCGAAGAATTCTTTGCCAGGACTCTTCTCTCACCTGTTAACTTCACGTTGGGTGAGGCATCAGAGGGGCCGGGGTGAAGTGCCCATCTGGACCCTAGTTTGCCTCTTCTCCCTATGCTTCCAGTACTCAGGACTTTGCCCAAATCACCCTAATCCCACCAGCAGGGGCATTTCTAAGACTGTATTCCCAATGATGGGTGGTGACATAAGTAAGTGCACCCTTAGTTCTGAGGGTTAGCCAAAAGGTGACCACTGTTTTCTGGGTGGTGTGGCAGGAGACAGAGCTTGAATGTGCAAACTGGGGAGCACACACATAAAAGGAGGCTCCTCACGTGCAGGGCTTAGGCAGGAGTGAAGAGAAAACAAGCAGGATGGAGTTGCCTCTTTCCATCCTGTCACCTTCCAGAGCAGAGTCCAAGGTGACCAAGAATTCCACAATCAAACCTGGCCTTCTGGGCCATTTATGAAAGTGTATTCAACAAGTGAGTAAGAATATATTTCATTTAACAGTTTATTAGCTTGAGTTTTAACTTTAAATATTTAGACGTTTATACTGGTCTCCATTTGTACTCTTGCCATGGGACCTGTAAATATTAGAGATGGATCTGGTGAGCGACTGAATGAATGAATTGGTGGATTAAATCCTGAATTATGTTTGAGCAATTTAATAATTGATAAATACAATCCATTTGTGTGACTCAGCTCAAAAGTGGAGAAGCAGACCTACTGTCTAAAAGAGTGGTGTGATGTGAGGGTGACAGAAGAGAACACACTCCAAATACTTGCCTTGTGCCAGGCATCAATGCCAGAAATTCTACCTCCTCTTCTTTCCTTCTTTCTTCCTTTCCTCCTCCCTCTGATGCCCCCTCTCCCTTTTCTTCCTTCTTTCTTTAACCAATATTTCTTAGTTTCTATTATGTGTCATAAACCTTTAAGCTCCTGAGGTAGAAAGATCAATAAGACTTAGTCTCTGCCTTTAGGGTCTTATAAATTGGTGGGAGAGGCAAATGCTTAAATAATAATTCTACAAAGAATGAAGCTGTGTGCAGATGTTATATTAAGTGGTATCTATTGTTTGTGCACCAGTTTGAATTAGAAGCCATTGTACTTATCAATAGCATAGGCAATGGGAGGGGGGATTTGGTGCAAGTAAAATATACTGCCTCTGGTTGACTTTTACTCTGATCTGACTTTGTTTAAATGAGTTTATAGGGTTGCATATTTAGCCAAGAAAGGCTGTTTCCTGGGGCCAGGAAGTTGTGCACGAAGAAACTGGAATTTACTTGGCAGATAAGTTGGAGAAGACCTTTCCATAATATGTTCTCTGAAGAAGGGAGGAACAGTTAGACTGAAGACCTGAGACAAACAAGTCATAAGTGAGAGGAGATCAAATAAAAGACTGAGCACAGAGGAGTCTAAGTAGAGAGCCTGAAGGAATCTGATGGCGTCTTTAGCAGAGGAATTTCACTTGGGTAGATGGAGAGTCAGGCAGGAAGAAAAGCAGCTGGGACAGAAAATTGACAATTTCCTGTTTCATCCTAGGGAGTCTTGTCTATGCAAGGAGGTCAGAGCAGTCCATTGGGAGGAATCTGTTTTCAGATACAGCATGGTACAAAATAAGGCTTTATTTTATTAAAAATTGTGGCTTCAGAAACTCATGTGTTGTTAAAACAATCCCCGGGTGGGAGAAACATGCTAAGTTTCTTTGGGAAAAAAAAAATTAACACTAGGAGTGAGAAGGCCTCATTCTAGACTGAGACCACCACTGAGTAGCAGAGTTTCAGGAAGTCTAATTACTTACCTAATTACTCTGTTCCTCAGCTAACCAAGCTGAAACATGGAACACTCACAGTGGCGTTGTATTCTTATGGGGTCACTGTGAAGGGACAATGAGGGCTCCATTTTGTTAATACAATTTTTTGTTATTTTTAATTACATAGATAATAAATGAATCCTAATCTATAAAAACAAAATAATTGCATATTATGGAAGTACATAGAGTAAAAAGTAGAAATGCCCTAATTCATCCTCTTTATAATGCCACTTGCCTCTCCAGAGGTAAACACTCCTAATAATTTTGTGTCCTGATGATTTCTATTCATTTATATAATATATAAATAAAGCTTTCAAAAACAAGAAGGGGATTATCTTGCATCCTTCATAGAATTTCCATAGTCTACTATTATGTATTTAAAATCTTTCTTGACAATTCAGTTGTTTACATTTTTCCATTAACAAATAAGATTGCACTTCACATACTAGTACATTCATCTTTGTTCATATTTCCTAGGATTTCTATGTTACATAGCTAGAAGTGGAATTGCTGAGTCAAAAGCATGCTCATTTAAATTTTGGATAGGAACTGCCAAATTACTTTGTAAAATGCAATACCAGTTTACATTTACATCATACTAAGTGCCCATTTCTCCACACTTTTTAAAACAGTGGTATTCTCAGCCTTTTAAACATTTGTCTCAAAGATAGATAAAAATCAATATATTTTTGTTCCAATTAAGCCATATATTCTGGACTGCTTTTGCAATTGAGCATCTTTTCATGTGTTTACTATGTTTGTATTCATTTCTTCTGTGAATTATCTTCACATGTACTTTGTGGAGATTTCTATTGGGTTTTCTGTCTATTGATTTCTAGGAGGCCTTTATATTTTATAGATATTAATTTTCTGTTTATCATATGGCTTAATTTCCTGTGTTTGTGATATTTTCTGCCAAGTTTATAAGCTTCCTTTTGTACTTTGTTCATAGTGTATACGACATACCCACATTTTCAGTTGTACGTAGCTTTTTTCTGTTTGTCGTTTCCTTTGTTACTTTGGGCTTTTGTGTCTTGCTTAGAAAGTCCTCCCCACTTCAAGATTATAAAAAGTCTTCTGCATTTTCTTCCAGAACATTTATGTTTTATATATTATTTACACTTAAATGTATAATTCACTGGGAATTTACTTTTTATGCACAGTGTAAAGCCTTATTTTTTCCTAAAAAGAATAGAGTTTTCAGAAATCCTATTCTCAGTACTCTACACTTTGTTCACTAATTTGAAACATTATCTTTATCATATGATAAATTCCTGCATACAGTATATGTATTTGTGTATGTGCGTAGATATGTTTGTGAACTCTATTCTGTTCCACTTATCCTTGTGTCCTTTTCTACAATAACATCACATCTCTATAATTGCTCTAGATATCTTATACTTTGAAATATCTGGTAATGCAAAATCCACTTTAATATTTTAAAGTACTCTCAGGTTTTGGCATATTCCTTTTTTAGATAAATTTAGAAATATCCTGTCAAATTCCTTAAAAAGGATCATTGGCATTTTGGCTAACATTATTTGAAATCATAAATTTATTGATAAGAATTGAAAAATTAGAAAAATATTTTGCCTTCTTATCTTTTATAACATGGCATGTGTTTAAAGTAAGTCAATAAATAAATTAGCAAAGTTTTAGATATTTTTGATATGGGTCTTAGATATTTCCTATAAGGTTTTTTCCAGGTATTTTTGTAGTATTTGCTATTGTTCAAAATGAGAATATAGTCTATTGTTCTTATTTTTTTTCTAAAACTTTTTCTGGAGGACGGGAAAGCCACTCAAGTACCTATAGCATATACATGATGTATACTTATTTTAATGCTCTTCCTGGACTTGATTTTCCAATTTTTTGTTTAGAATTTAAACTGAGATTAATTTATAACTTTGAGATTAATTTAAATTTTCTTCTTACTGCATATGCAGTAATTTTGTCTGGTTGTGGCAATAGAATTACATTACCGTTATCAAAAAAATAGGAATGATCATCATCTTTATCACTGCTAAGTTAACAGAACTTTCATTTATTCAATAAGTACTTTCTGAGTTCCTGGTCTTTTATGTGACAGAGATTGTTTCAGGTTCTGAACACAGCAGTATAGAAATATTTTGTATCTTGATGGTTTGGTAGGTCTTCCCCGTAAAACATTTTGCTTTTAAGGTGAATCTTTGACTAACTTTACAATTTATTTTATTACTTTTTGTACAATCATATTTTCCACATTTAAAAAATTGGTTAGTTTTATTTGTATTTTTTTAGAACATCCATTTCACTAGATTTTAAAATGCATTTGTGTGAATTTCACATAATTTTCTTAAAAATGTAATCTCTTTATAGTTTATTCTTTTGACGGTTCTTTCTGTGTATATATATGTGTGTTTCCTTTTTTATTTTGTTCAAACTTGCCATATCTTTGTATTTAGATTATTATTTCATTGAAAGAAAGAGGTTTTGTTTTAGTGATTGTGCCCCTAGTTTTCTTTTGGAGTGGTGCTGAAGTGGGAGAGGGGTTTTGCTCTTTTGACTCTCCATATTTTCTCTTCTTATAGTGTCTTTTGTTACATTCTTAATTCATATAATTTCCTTCTTTTTATTTTCTTACTGCTTTGCTGACTGCCTGCAAATTTTTCATATATACCACTCTCACTATTATTTTCTAAATATGTTTAAAGTTTACATTTGAATTCTTCTTAAACCAAAGTGTTAGTTAAAAGATAATTTGAAATTTCTTAGTGGATAATTGGTTTTGCCTACTTACTCACTGCTAATTTCTAATAATATAGCATAAATTCTTCCATTTAGAATTTGTTGAATTTTTCTCTGTGATACACCGACAATTTTTGGAAAAAAGCAAATGTGTATTTGGAAAGAATATCACTTTCTGTTTTTGAGACAACACCTTTTGATATATTTATTAGTTTAAGTTGGTTAACTGTGTCATTCAAATTCTCTATAGCTTTAGATATTTTTTGTTTACATGATCTGGTAGTTTCCAACATCTGTATTTGTCATTTATTTATTCTTGTAATTTTATCTGTCTTTCTTTGTGTATTTTAAAACTACATTGTTGGTCTATAAATCTCCAAGACTGTTAGATCTTGTCGGGTGACACTTTTTATCAATATCTATTGATAAAATATATGCTATTAATCTTATTTCATCTGTTATTAAAATTATCACAATTGCTTCTCATAGAATTTGCCTGGTTTATATTTTCCAGCATTTTAATTAATTAATTAGTTAATTATTCCATTTTGTTTCACTATTTTTGTTTAGATGGATGAATATTTAAGTTACGTGAAACTTGTCTCTCTAAATCAGCTCATTCTGTTTATCAGGCAAGAGAAATGTAAGCCCTAATAAGTGGATCAACTCATTTTGCCTTAACATTTCTGGCTCAACAAACAAGATGCTACAGACATTAAAAGAATAATAAAAGTCTATTTTGTGCAACTTTATGCCAATAAATATGACAATTTAGATAACATGGGCAAATTCCTTGAAATATATAATTTACCAAAGTGATACAAAATTTTAAAAAAATTTATAGTTCATGGTAGAATAAAATGGAGGTGGAGTATTCCAGTCTCTCTTGGGATTAGAAAATGTTCGAATGCTTAAGAAGTCAGCCTCCCCAGCTGAAAGGAAATTTCTGCATGACTGAATGTCAGGAAACTGTATATTAATTGCACATGCTATCATTTAAAGAATTTCTGGCAATTTTGTAAGTGAAAGTAATCTTTTGAACATTCACCTTTGACAGACTCATCATGCTCTGTATATTATGTAATGCATTTTTTATTTTTAATATTTTTGCCTCTTTAAAATTTTTTAATTTTATTTCTATTGCAGCAATATTGGATTATAACATTATATAACTTTCAGATGTACATGGTAATATATTCTGAATTCTATGTAGATTACATCATGTTCAACACCCTGAGACTAATTATAATCCATCACCACACATGTGACTAACCAGCCTTTTTGCCTTTCTCCCTCCCCGATTCCCCTCTGGTAACCACCAATCCAATCTCTGTTGCTATGTGTTTGTTTGTTGTGGCATTTATCTTCTACTTATGAGTGAGATCCAACAGTATTTGACTTTCTCCCTCTGACTTATTTCACTTAGCATAATACCCTCAAGTTCCACCATGTTGTCACAAATGACCAGATTTCATCTTTTATTATAGCTGAGTAATATTCTATTGTGTGCATATATCAAATCTTCTTTATCCATTCATCCCTTGATGGGCACGTAGGTTGCTTTTAACTCTTGGCTATTATGTATAAGGCTGTGAAGAACATTGGGGTGTATGTATCTTTATGTATTTGTGTTTACAAGTTCTTTGGATAAATACCCAGCAGTGCATTAGCTGGATCATATGGTAGATCTCTTCTTAACTTTCTGAGGAAACTCCATGCTGTTTTCCATAGTGGCTGCACCAGTTTACACTCCCACTATCAGTGTACGAGCCTTCCCTTCTCTCCACATCCTCTGCGACATTTATTATTTCCTGTCTTGTTAATTATAACCATTCTGACGAGAGTCAGGTGATATGTCATTGTAGTTTTGATTTGCATCTCCCTGATAGCTAATGATATTGAACATGTTTTCATGTGCCTGTGAGCCATCTGTATATCTTCTTGGGAGAAATGTCTGTTCAGATCTTTTGCCTGTTTTTTTAATTGGGTTGTTGGGTTTTTGGTGTTGAGATGTATGAGTTCTTTGTATATTTTGGCTATTAACCCCTTATCTGATATATGGTTTGAAAAGATCCTCTCCAAATTGTTAGGTTGTCTTTTTGTTTTGTTGATGGTTTCCTTTGCTGGTCAGAAGCTTTTTAGTTTGATGTAGTCCCATTAGTTTATTTTGTCTTTTGTTTCCCTTGCCCGGTCAAACCTGGTACTTGAAAATATGCCACTAAGACTGATGTCAAAGAGCACGCTGCCTGTATTTTCTTCTAGGAGTTTCATGGTTTCAGGTCTTATATTAAAGTCTTTAATCCCTTTGGAGTTGATTTTTGTGCATGGTGTAAGATAATGGTCTACTTTCATTCTTTTACATGTGGCTTTCCAGTTTTCCCAAGACCATTAATTGAAGAGACTTTCCTTTCTCCATTGTATGCTCTTGTCTCCCTTGTCCAAAATTAGCTGTCCATAGATGTGTGGGTTTATTTCTGGGCTCTTTATTCTGTTCTATTGATCTGTGTATTTGTTTTTGTACCCATACCATGATATTTTGGTTACTATAGCTTTGTAGTATATTTTGAAAATTAGGGAGTGTGATACCTCTAGCTTTGTTCTTTCTTCTCAGTATTCCTTTGGCAATTTGGGGTCTTTTGTTGTTTCATATAAATTTTAGGATTCTTTGTTCTGTTTCTGTGAAGAATGTTGTTGGAACTTTGGGATTGCATTGAATCTATAGATTGCTTTAAGAAGTATGGATATTTTAACTATTTTACTTCTTCCAAACCAAGACCACAGAATAACTTTCCATTTCTTTGTGTCTTCTTCAATTTCTTCCAACAATGTTTTATAGTTTTTGGTGTACAGATACTTTACCTCTTTGGTTAAGTTTATTCCTGGGTATTTTATTCTTTTTGTTGCCATTGTAAATGGGATTGTATTCTTAATTTCTCTTTCTGCTACTCCATTGTTAGTGTATAGAAACACAACTGATTTTTGTATGTTGATACTGTATCCTGTGACTTGACTGTATTCATTTATTGGTTCTAAAAGTTTTTTAGTTGCTTATTTAGTGTTTTCTCTCGATTAAATCATGTTGTCTGCAAAGCGTGACAGTTTCACCTCTTCTTTTCCAATTTGGATCCTTTTTATTTCTATTTCTTGCCTCATTGCTCAGGCTAGAACTTCCAATTCTATGTTAAATAAGAGTGGTGACAGTGGGCATCCTTGTCTGGTTCCTGTTCTTAGAGGGATAGCTTTCAATTTTTCTCCACTGAGAATGATAGTAGCTGTGTGTTTGTCATATATGGCCTTTATTATGTTGAGGTATTTTCTTTCTATACTCATTTAGAGTTTTTATCATCAATGGAGCTGTATCTTGTCAAATGCTTTCTTTGCATCTATTGAGATGATCATGTGATTTTTATTCTTCATTTTGTGAATGTGGTATATCACAGTGATAGATTTCTGGATGTTGAACCATCCCTGCATCCTTGGAATGAAACCCACTTGATCATGATGTATGATCTTTTTAATGTATTGTTGTCTTCGATTTGCTGGTATTTTGTTGAGGATTTTTGTGTAGATGTTCATCAGTGATAGTGGCCTGTAATTTCCTTTTTCGTGGTGTCCTTGTCTGCTTTTGTTATCAGGATAATGTTGGCTTTGTAGCATGAGTTAGGAAGCCTCCCCTCCTCTTCAACTTCTCGGAAGAGTTTAGAAGGATAAGTATTAAGTCTTCTTTGAATGTTGGGTAGAATTCACCAGGGAAGCCATCTGGTCCTGGACTTTTATATTTTGGGAGGTTCTTATTTATTGTTTTGATCTCCTTACTGGTGATTTGTCTGTTCAAATTCTCTACTTTTTCTTGATCCACTTTTGCAAGGTTGTAGGATTCTAAGAATTCACCCATTTCTTCTAGATTATCCAATTCGTTAGTTTTTCATAGTATTCTCTTATAGTCTTGTGTATATCTAAGGTGTCCATTGCAATTTCTCCTCTTTCATTTCTGATTTTATTTACTTGAGTCTTCTCTCTTTTTTTTCTTGGTTATTCTATCTAAAGGTTTGTCAATTTTGTGTATCTTTTCAAAGAACCAGGTTTTGACTTCATTGATTTTTCTATTGTTTTTGCAGTCTCTATTTCACTTATTTCTGCTCTGATTTTTATTATTTCCTTTCTTCTGCTGATTTTGGGCTTTGTTTGTTCCCCTTTTTCCAGTTCTTTTAGGTGCACTGTTAGATTTTTTATTTGGCATTTTTCTTTTTTGCTGAGGTAGGCCTGTATTGCTATAAACTTCCCTGTTGGAATAACTTTCCTGAATACAAAGATATTCACATGTCTTATTCTCATTTTCATTTGTCTGGAGGAATTTTTTATATTTCTCCTTTGATTTCTTCATTGACCCAATAGTTGTTCAGTAGCATTTTGTATAATCTCCACATTTTTGTGACTTTTCTGATTTTCTTCTCGTAGTTGTTTTCTAGTTTCATACCTTTGTGGTCAGAAAAGATGCATGGTATTATTTTGATTTTCTTAAATTTATTAAGATTTGTTTTGTGGCCTAATATATAATCAATCCTGAAGAATGTTCTATGTGCATTTGAAAAGAATGTATATTCTGTGGTTTTGGGATGGAATGGTCTAGACATATCTACTAAGTCCATCTGGTCTTATCTGTCATTTAAGGCTAATGTTTGCTTATTGATCTGTTTGAGTGATCTATCCATTGGTGTAAGTGGAGTGTTAAAGTCCCTTATTATTATTCTGTTACTGTCTATTTCTCCTTTTATGTCTTTTAATAATTGCTTTATATATTTAGGTACTCCTATATTGGGTGTACAAGTATTTACAAGTGTTAAATCCTCTTGTTGGATTGTTCCCTTTATCATTATGTAGTGCCCTTCTTTGTCTCTTGTTACAGTTTTTGTTTTAAAGTCTATTTTGTCTGCTATAAGTATTGCTACCCCTGCTTTCTTTTCTTTGCCATTTGCATGGAGTATCATTTTCTCTCCTTTCACTTTCAGTCTGAAGTGTGTCTCTTGTATGCAGAGTATAAATAGGTCTTGTTTTTTCATGCAGTCAGCCACTGTATGTCTTTTCATTGGAGCACTTACTCCATTGATGTTTAAAGTAGCTATTGAAAAAATAGATTTATTGTCATTTTCTTTCTTTTTTTTTTCTGATTGTTTTAGTGGCTTTTCTCTGTTCCTTTCTTCTTATCCTGCTCTCTTCCTTTGTAGCTTGATGGCTTTCTTTAGTAATACGTGTAATTTCTTTCCTCTTATTTGTTTACTTATAGGTTTTCAGTTTGTGATTACCATGAGGTTCCTATATAATATTCTACATATATAGCAATATATATTGAATTCATGGTCTCTTTAGCTTGACTTCTTACTGAAAGCTCTACTCTTTTTCTCCACTCCTCCCACATTTTATGTTTTTGAAATCATATCTAATCTCCTGTTTCATGTGTGTGTATCCACTACCCTCTTATCATTGAAATAGGTAGCTTTAGTACTTTTGTCTTTTAACCTACATGTTATCTTCATAGGTGGTTGATCTGCTACCTTTACTATATTTTTGCCTTTACCAGTAATTTTATTGTGTGTTTTTTAAAAAATAATTTTCTTATCCCTATTTGTGGTCTTCTTTTTCCCACTTACATAATTCCCTTCAGCATTTCTTGTATAACTGGTTGCTTGTGATAAACTCATTTAATTTTTCTTGTCTGGGAAGCTCTTTATCTGTCCTTCCATTCTGAATGACAACATTGATGGATTGAGTATTCTTGGCTGTAGGTATTTTCCTTTCAGCACTTTAGATATGTCATGACACTCTCTTCTAGCCGGTAGGGTTTTAGCTGAGAAGTCTTCCAATAGCCTTCTGGGCTTTCCTTCATATGTCACCTGTTGCCTTCTCTTGCCACTTTTAGGATTCTCTCTTCATCTTTAATTATGGACATTTTAATTATAATGTGTCTTCATGTGGGCCTGTAGTTGTTCATCTTGTTTGGTGCTCTCTATGCTTCCTGTACTTGGAAGTCTGTTTCCTTCCTTAGTTAGGATAGTTTTCAGCTATTATTTCTTCAAATAGATTCTCTGCCCCTTTGTCTCTTTTCTCCTTCTTGGACACCTATAATATGAATGTTAGTGTGCTTCATATTGTCCCAGAGTTCCCTTAGACTGTTATTCTGTCTAATTCTTTTTTCTTTTATCTGTTCAGCTTGACTATTTCCTGTAGTCTTTCTTCCAGCTCACTGATCTGTTCTTCTGTATCATCTACTCTACTACTGAGTCTCTCAAGTGAATTTTTCTTTTCCAATATTGTATTCTTCATTTCTGATTGGTTCTTTTTCATATTTTTCTAATTCTCTCTTGACGTTCTCACTGTGTTCATCCCGTCTTCTCCCAATATTGGTGAGCATCCTTATGAGTTTTTGTTTGAACTCTTTGTCAGGTAGATCGCTTATTTTTGTTTCATTTAGTTATTTTTCTGGTATCTGTCCTGTTCCATTGCTTGGAATGCATTCTTGTGCCTCCTCATTATGCTTCTTTCTCTGTGATTACATCTATGTATTAGGTGAGTCAGTTAGGTCTCTGGATCTTGGAGATATGGCCTTTTGTAAGAGATGCCTTTTGAGGCCCAACAGTGTGCTTCCCTCTCATCAACAGTCCAAATGATCCAGAAGTGACCCCTGTGTGGGTTACATATGTCCTTCTGCTGTGGCAGGGATGCTCCTACTGCGGGTACCCAGGGAGTCTAGTCTTTCCCTTCCTAGCAGGCTGTCTGTAAATTGGGTTTGGGGAGTCTAGCACCATTGGCTACAAGGTCTAATAGCACAGTCCTGTTGCAGTTTCCTGTTGATTGAGCAGGTACACAGTGTGGCTGGTTCGTAGGCTCAGGGATTAGCCGTTATTGTAGACCTCAGGCCTGCAAGGTTGTTGTCAGCTCCTTTAGGATTGTAGCTGAGTTGGACTGGCCCTAGGCACAGAGAGCACCCAATTGTTTCAGGCTTTGGAAGGTGGTGCTGATCCTCTTTGTGGCTGTTTGTGTAGAGCATCATTTCTGCCACTGATAAGCCCCACCCCCCACAGGTCCACAGACATCATCAACACAGCACTGATCTATGCACACTTCCCCACCCCCTGCAGTGTGCCCAGTCACCACACTGAAGAGGCCCCTAACTCTCCACCAACACCTCCCCCAGTTCACCTGGTCTTCACACAGGCCTTGCCCCACACACGCCTGCCTGTAGTGGATCAAGGCACCCAATCTTTGCAGGCTGATAAGTAGCTGAGGGCTTGTTGTTGGGTGGGGCTGGTCCCTGGGGCAGGTTGCCTGCCCTGGTTTTAACTGGATTAAATCTGTGCTCTAGTGGGTGTGGCAGACCCCTGGGCTATCAGGCCAGGGGAAGAACTTCAATGGTGTCTGCCAGTGTCTGTGTCAGCACACCTGTACTAGGTCACAAAAATGGCAACCACCAATGTTTCAGTCTCTGGAGAGCACTTACCTCTCACCTTGATGCACCCAGATCCTATCAGATGAGTCTCTTTTCACCAAAGGACTCTGCAGCTTTCTTTTTGGTGATTTTTGGTTACTCCCTGAGATGGGGAAATTTGTGCATGGGCCCTTTAAGAGCCAGGTTTTCTCAGCTTTTGTCAAATAGCTTTTCTGGGGGTATCATGTCTTGAAGTTAATAGCCAGTGAAGCCAGATAGTAGGACACTCACTTCAGTTGTGCTGAGTCTGAAGGATGCTTATAGCAGTAATGTGCCCCTTCTCAGGTCTCCACTCTTCCCAGAAGGCTGAGGACCTTAGGGTGGCTCCTGCCCAGCCAGCTGTGAAGCTCTGATGCTTGTGGAGATGGCTTTTTTCTCTCCAGGAGGAATTTCTGGCTCTTCCACATCATTGTGGACTGTCCCTTGTTGTAGGGGTTCTTTTTATACAGTTTTCAGTTTTCTCTCCAGGGTAATTTTTCCAAGAATGGTTGTAACTTGGTGGTGTTTGTGGGAGGAGGTGAGTTCAGAGTCTGCCTATGCCTCCATCTTGAAAATATCTCTATGTAACATATTTTGAAGACAAGTAACCTGAGAAAAATGTCTCAGTCAGTGTAATGTAGGTAATTTCCATAACCCAGCAACAGTTGTGGTGATGTGGTAAAGAATGTATTTTCAAGGATAAGTTTTATAATTCATTACTAGTCATGTATTCCACTACTTAGCTTGAGGGAGAGACAGAACATTCTCTCCTAAGAGTGAAGCTGGCCTTTGGGGTTGCTCTACTGGAACTGATGTTAACCATTGGTAGTCATTCCGCCTACTCTCCCTCCCCGCATCCAGAGAATGTAGCAGGGAAGATTGCAGTCTGAGTGAGGACCTTCATACTGTGGTTTCTTAAGAGAAAGTGTTTTTCATAGATTCTCTGTCCCTTCTTCTGTTCCTTAAATAGGTCAGCTAAAGTAGTATGCCAGTTGAGTTTATATTTATATTCGTTTCTCCATTCCCCTGTTTCTAACAATCAGTTTTCTTTGATCATCCTTGATATAGTCTAGGAGACCTTGGTTGTCAGATTTACTTAAACAAGCAACCATATATCTAGCTTTACTTGCCAGTTTGGGACTTTGAGGATACTGAATAATCTAGATTTTCTGATGAAGTGTCACATTTTGCAAGGACAAGCCTAGGTTTTTGAGGCATCATGTGTACTGCATTTGAAATTATACTGGACTCCTCTATTTAGTGAACATTTTTGTCTACATTTTTGAGCAACACCCAGGTGCACCCTGGGTTATTGAGGCCTACACAGCTGATGCCCTTAAGTTCCAGTCACTTTCTCGTATACTCTATTTTCCTTTCTTGGCTTACCCCATTTTACTGGAACATATCCATCAGTAGATTCCTAAAAATTTTTGTAAGACCTTGAGTAGAGTCATGCACTGCATAAGGACTTTTAGATCAATGATGGGCCACATATACAATGGTGGTCCCATATGATTGGTACCATATAGCCCAGGTGTGTAGTAGGCTATACCATCTAGGTTTGTGTAAGTACACTTTAGGATGGTCAAGCAATGATGAAATCGCCTAACAACGCGCTTCTCAGAATGTGTTCCCCTTATTAAGCAATGTGCATCTGTATCTGAAATGTCTTCCTATCCTTCCTTTATAATAACATTCTGGCCAATTTTAGAATTTCAGGATGAAAGCTATTTTCTATTGGAATATTGGAGATATTTCCCCATTAACCTAGCATCCAGTGTTGCTGTTAAGAAGTTCAAAGCCTGTCTGATTCTTATTCCCTTTTTTTCTTTTGGTATTTCTTAGCTTCTGGAAATCTTAAGAATCTTTACTTTAACCCAAGTGTTTCAAACTTTTATGAAGATATGACTTAGTGGGTCTTTCTCCACTCATTGTATTAAATATTTAGAGGACCATTTCAGTCTGAAGATCCATGACTTTTAGTTCAGTTTTTTATTTTACCTTGTAGAAATAATTTCTTTCTCCCAATTTGTCTCTTCTCTACTATCTTTCTGGAACTCCCATTAATCAGATATTCGGCTTCCTAAATTGATCCTGTGAATTTTGTACGTATTCTTACATATCTTTCCCTTTCATTTTTTTCCACAAGTTTCTGGGATATTTTCTTGACTTTATTTTTCAAACTTCCAACTAAAATTTTAAATTTCAGCTATAAATTTTTTAGTATTTGAGTCCTTTGTGGTTAGCTGATTGATCTTTTTCTTAACATTCTATTCTTGATTTTTAGTTATTTCTTCTTGTCTCTCTCCGAGGATATTATGCACTGTTTGAAGTTTCCTTTGCTCCTTGCATTATCTTTGTTTCCTCTAAATTTTCTTTTCCAGTTTGTTTATCTTGCTCTCTTTAATGGGAGGTTTTTCTAAGTGGTGCTCCCTGGCTCTCTGCTCACATTTTAAATATGACAATGAAAAGCTGATTGGAAACTCTGTGATCATGGATGGAGTTCTCTCCTGATGAGCTTCACTTTTGAATGATAGGATGGTTATATAGCCTTTGGTGACCACCCCCCAAAAATATCAGTAAATAGAAATCTTCTTTTCCTTGGGCTTTTCGCTTTCTTCTGTGAAAATTCATGGGGAAAGGTACTTTGTAATGTAAGGCCTCTCTTACCGCTTAAGGCTATAGTGATCTCAGATCTGCCTTGTGTCCTTTGCATATTTCTGGACAAAGTACAACAAGCTCAAACAAACCCAGATGACTCACATGTAATTCCTGTGGACTGCTTGTAGTGGACTACTATGGGACTATCTACATTAGATTTACTTTCAGTAATAATATCCCTAAAATCACAGGTTTAGTATACTAGCTAATATTTCCAAATATACAAGAATATAAACAGATATGCAATAAAAGTAACTTTTATATAGCATTTCAAGGATCCACTAGTGATCCCTGTGCCTTGCCTTTGAAAACTCTGCCCAGAGAAGAGTGACTGAGACTTTCTCCAGATTTACATCTCCTGGGCTAGATTCTAAGCCAAGTTGCTCTGATTCTCCATGTCTCAATTTTGTTATCTATAAAATAGGGATAAAAATAGTATCCATCTCATGAGTTATCATGAGGAATAAGTGAGATAATACGTGTAAAGCTCTTATCACAGTACCTGGCACAATATTTAAGTTCAATACTTGGTAGCCATTATTATTTTTATTTATTAATATGTCTAAACTTAAAAATTCTTTATCATTTTTCCATTTATTTACTCATCCTTTAATTTTTTTCAGCAAAATTTTGTAGTTTTCAATATAGTGGACTTGGAAGTCATTTGTTAAATTCATTCTTGACTATTAAGTGAAAAAAATTTAAATTCCATTTTCCAAATGTTTGCTCCTAATATCTATATATTCAAAAGCATTTTTAATATTGACTATGTATTCTATGGCCTTGTTAAATTTATTTATTAGCTCTAATAGTGTTTTTTATTCCTTAGAATTTTCTCCATGAACAATTATGTTGTTGGCGAATAAGGACGATTTGACTTCTTTCCTTCCAAACTTTGTGTCTTTTTTTTCTTTTATATAGGTATTTCTTTTATATAGGGGCGATCACTTCTTTGTTCTTGACCTCGAGGAAAGTATTCAATATTTCACCTTTAAGTATAAGGTAGGCTATGGATTGTTTGTAGGTACCTTTCATTATATTGAGAATATGTCTTTCTATTCCTAATTATTATGAACAGATGCTGAATTTTGCCAAATGCTTTTCCATATAAAATGAAATGAACATGCAATTTTCTCTTTTAATCTATTAACATGGTAATTTACATTGTCTACATTTTTAATGTTAAACCATCCTTGCTTTTCTGAGATAAACACTACTTTGTCATGATATTCTGTCACATATGTCATATAAATGTCACATACATCAAGGATACATGCTATCAACATGACCTCACAGATGATGTTATTGTAATCACCTGGCTGAGATAATGTTTTTCAGATTTCGTTCCTTGAAACTTACTATTTCTTCCCCACTTTCCATACTTTGATAGAAACCCAGGATGTGCAGTTTATACTTGAGTGGGAGTTTGCTTAACTCCTTGAGGATAGACTATCTATCTAAATTATTTGGTATTCTTCTTCAAGAGAGATTTATCTATTTTCCTCCATTTAGTTATTTATTCAATCATTTATTTATAACGTGTATGTTTATTTTATGCTTTGAGTTATAATCCAACACCACTTTATATTTTGTGTTGCACAAATTGTTTCAGCTTTGGCTTTTGGGAGCCTGTTAATTTGGCTCCTGTGTCCTTTTGACATATCTCTCTTTTTTTTTTTTTTTGAGCATTTCCTTTCTTTCTGTCACTATAAGACACTCCAGGTTCATCTTGCATATTCCTGCCCCAGTCCTGGAATCAGCTATTTCTCCAAGAAGCCCTGGTTCCTTTTGTTGGAGAATATATTCAAAACCAAGATCTGAGTGCTAGGTGTGCTTTCTGCTGCTGGAATGTCATTGCTTCTAGGCACCTTCAGCTGACAAAGTAAGAAAATATATGAGTTTATACTTACTTATGTGTATGCATGTCTATAAATGTTTCTTTATGTAACTGTCTGTATCTTTATTGAGATAAATGTGAGACCATATTGATGTCTCCAACTCTGGTCCATTACAACATGAATCATTCTAGCCTTTTTCCCTTTCTTATATGTAAACTTATACTCTAACAGTGAGAAACCTGGTTCTCATCATCCACCATTCACTTACGTAATAGTTCAATACTAGTATACAAATAAAGTGGCACCAGAATTGTTATCCTATGTCTCTGTGGAAAATTACTTTATCACCTAGAATACAGTGCTTTCATATAGTTGTTTGCTTTTAGCCTTACATAGTGCACTAATTTACATAGTTACTCAGGTCACTACCCTTTCTCCTTGCCCTCTGCAGTAGGTTGTGTCCTACATTTGCAATACAGTTAGATTGTTTTGTTACATTCTGCATTTCATCCTGGAATCCCATGACATCCTAAATGATTTTTTAAAATATTTGCATACATTAAGGTTCACTCTATAATGAAAAGGTCCATGGGTTTCAACAAATGCGCAGTATCCTGTATCCACCATTGCAGTATCAAACAGTAGTTTCACAGGCCTAAAAAGCCCCTGTGCTTGATCTATTCAACACTCTTTCTCTGTAAACACATAACAACCACTGAGCATTTTATCATCTGTATAATTTTGCCATTTCCAGAATATCATCTAATTGGAATCATACACTACTTAGTTTTTCCAAACTTGCTTTTTTTTCACTTAGCAGTATCCACTTCAGATTCATTCATGTCTTTTTGTGATTTGATAGCTCAAGTCATTGTATCATTGAATAGTCTTCCATCATATGGATGTACTATAGTTTGTTTATCTCATCACCATATGAAGGAGATCTCCTTTGCTTCCATATTTTGGTGATCACAAATATAGTTGCTCTATACATTCACATGAAAGTTTTTGTGCGGACATACGTTTTCTAATCAGTTGGATACATACCTAGGAGTGTGACTTGATTTGTATGTCAAGACAATGTTTAGCTTTGGAAGAAAATGCCAAACTGTCTTCCAAAGTGACTGTGCCATTTTGCATTCCCAGCAGCAGTGAATCATAGTTCCTGTTACTCTTCATCCTAACCAGCAATTGATATTGTCACCTTTTTTTCTTTTACTTTAGTCATTCTAATTGGCATGTAGTGGTATCTTTGTTATTTTACTTTGTAATTTCCTAATGACAAATGATGTATAGCATCTTATAATATGCTTATTTGCCATCTGTATACCTTCTTTGGTGAGATAACTGTTCAGATCTTTTATTCATTTAATTGGATTGTTTGCTTTCTTATTGTTGAGTTTTAAGAATTCTTTGTGTATTTTGAATATGAATCTTTGATTAGATATGTGTTTTGCGAGTATTTTATCCCAGCTGTAGTTTGCCTTCTGATTTTCTTCACAGTGTCTTTTGCAGAGTATAATTCATTAATTGTAGGAAAGTGCAACTTATCCATTATTTTTCATGGATTATGCTTTCACTCTTGCATTTAAAAACTCATCACCAAACCGAAAGTCACATAAATTTTCTTTTTCTAGAAATTTTATAGCTTGTATTTTACATTTAGGACTATGTTTCATTTGGAGTTAATTTTTATGAAAGATATAAAATCAGTGTGCAACTTCTTTTTGCACATGGATGTCCAATTGTTCCAGCACCATTTGTTAAAATTACATTTTTTTCCTCTATTGAATTGCCTTTGCTTCTTTGTCAAACATCAGTTGTCTTTCTTTGTTTTTTTTTCTGGACTATCTATTATGTTACATTGATTTATGTTTCAATTTTTCTCTAAAATCATGCTGCCTTGATTCTGGTAACTTTATAGTAAGCATTGAGTGAGTCACCCAACTTTGTTTTTCTTCAGTATTGTGTTGGCTATTCTAGGCTTTTTGCCTTTCTGTATTAATTTCAGAATCAGCTTGTTGATATCTATAAAATACCTTGCTAGGATGTTGATTGAGATTGTGTGAAATCTATAAGTCAAGCTTAACAATATTGAGTCTTCCAAACTATGAACACAGAATATCTTCTTATATATTAATATCTCCTTTTATTTTCCATTGGAGTTTTGCAGCTTTCCACATATAGATCCTGTACATATTTTGTTATATTAACAGTTAAATATTTCAAATTTTTTGTGCTATTGTAAATAGTATTGTTTTTTTTTAAATTTAAAGTGCCAATTGTTCATTGCAGGTGTATAACTTTTGCATATTAACCTGGTGATTTATCTTGAAGAATGTTCCATGTGTGTATGGGAAGAATGTTGATATTGCTGCTTTTGGGTGGAATGTTTCGTATATATCTATTAAGCCCATCTGGTCTAATGTGTCATTTAAAGCTACTGTTTTTTTTTTATTAATATTCTATCTGGATAATCTAGCCATTGATATAAGTGGAGTGTTAAAATCTCGTACTATTACTGTAATGCCATCAATTTCTCCTTTTAGGTCTGTTAATATTTCCTTTATATATTTTGGTGCTCCTATGTTGGGTGCATATATAATTATGTGCTATATCTTCTTGATGGATTAACTCTTTATCATTATATAATACCATTATTTATCTTTTACTACAGTCTTTCTTTTAAAGTCTATTTTTCTGATATGAGTACAGCTACACTAGCTTTCTTTTCTTTTCCATTTGCACGGAAAACCTTTTTCTATCCCTTCACTTTTGTTCTGTGTGTCCCTGCTTCTGAAGTGTGTGTCTCAAAGGCAGTAATAGATTAACCTTCCTTTTTAGACATTCTGCCACTCTATGCGTTTTGATTGGAGAATTTAGTCCAATCATATTTAAAACAATTATGATAAGTATGCACTTATTGACATTTTGTTAATTGTTTTCTGTCTGTTTTGGTAGTTATTCTCTGTTCCTTTCTTCCTCTCTTTCTCTCTTCTCTTGTGACTTGATGCCTTTCTTTAGTGTTATGTTTAAATTCCTTTCTCATTTTGTGTATTTTTACTGCAAGTTTTTATTTTTTGGTTATCGTGAAGTTCACGTTTAATATCTTATGTATATAATAGTCTATTTTAAATTGATAGAAATGTAAATTTGAACACATTCCAAAACTCTACATCCCTCCCAAGTTTTATGTTTTTGATGTCACATTTTGCATCATTTTATTTTATGTATCCCTTAACTAATTATTGTAGTTTTAGTTAATTTTACTACTTTAGTCTTTTAACCTTCATAATAGCTTGAGTGATTAATCCACTACCTTTACTGTATTTACCTTTTCCAGTGAGATTTTTATCTATGTATGTTTTCTGTTATTAATCAGTGCCATCTATTTTCAGCTTGAAGAAGTCGCTTCAAAATTTCCTTTAAGGCCAATTTAGTGGTTATGGATTCCTTTAGCTTTTGCTTTTTGGAAAACTCTTTACCTCTTGTTGATTTCTGAATGATAACCTTGCCAGGTAGAGTATTCTTGGTTAGAATTTTTTCATTTCAGCACTTTGAGTATTCCATGCTACTCCTTTCTGGCCCACAAAGTTTCTGCTGAAAAATCTACTGATAGCTTTATGGGCTTCCTCTTTCCCTTGTATGTGAGAAAAAGTTGTTTTTCTTTTGCTGCTTTTAATATTCTGTCTTTAACTTTTGACATTTTAATTATAATGTGTCTTGGTGTGGCTTTCTTTGGTTTCATCTTATTTGGAACTTTCTGGACTTCGTGGCCATGGATGTCAGTTTCCTTCCCCAGGTTAGGGAAGTTTTCAGCCATTATTTCTTCAAATAAGCTTTCTGCCACTTTCTCTCTCTCTTTTCCTTTTGGGACCGCTAAAATGAGAATGTTATTTTGCTTAATGTTGTCTCAGAGGTCCCTTAAGTTATCTTGATTTTTTCAAATTCTTTTTTCTTTTTGCCGCTCTGTTTGAGTGTGCTCCATTGCTTTGTCTTCCAGTTCACTGATCTGTTCTTCTGCTTCATCCAGTCTGCTATTGAACCCTTCTAGGATATTTTCCCATTGACTTATTGTATTCTTCAGCTCTGTAACTTTTGTTTGGTTCCTCCTTATATTTTCTATCTCTTTATTGAAGTTCTCACTGTGTTTATTCGTTCTTTTCTAGAATTTGGTGAGCATCTTTATGAACATTATTTTGAATTCTCAATCACTTAGATTACTTATTTCCATATCGTTAAGGTCTTTTCCTGAGGTTTTTGTCTTGTTCTTTCATTTGCAACATATTTATTGGTTTCCTCATTTTACGCATTTCTCTGTGTTTGTGTCTATATATTAGGTGAAACAGCTGCCTTCCTCAGACTTGAAGGAGTGGCCTTGTATAGGTGATGTCTTCTCATTCAACCTTGCCCTAGCTTTTGGTTGTCTCTTGAACGTTTGTGGCTGTCTAAACAGCCTGATTTATTCTTGAAAGTTTCCCATTGTTGACAGTGTGCCAAGATCTGACAGTACTCCAAGGGGAGCAATCTCATTCAGCACTTAGTTTTAGGCTGATAGGAATGCAGACCCTCAGGCAGCACATTTGAAAGTATGCCAGTAAATACAATCCTGTGTGGCTGCATTCATATACTCTTCTGGCCTCCAAACTAGGAGTTCTGGAGATGTTTCCTGGGTGACAGTTGCAAGCAAAAATCAGGGCTCAAGATGAGAGTATGAGCTCCTTTCTGGGAGATCTCAAGCTGTGGTGAGGCCAAGGGGCTGTACAATGATGTTGTCTACTGTTTATATTCCCAGGGAGTGCCTGCATAGCTTCTTAGATGCCTGGGAAACTGTAAGCCTGTTCTTCAGGCTGAAGTTCCAGGGTGCGGAAGTAAACCTTGTTTTACCAGAAGAATGGGGATGTATTTCAGTCTGCCCATCTGTGCAGTGCCCAGGGGCTGGTGGCCTGCCAAAAACTGTCTTTCATATTGTTACTGTCCCCTGCATCTCAGGGAATCAAGGGGTGTTCCCTGTGTAAATTGGGCACACCCACTGGCTTTAGCAAGGCCACCAGAGAGTGTAGAGGGCTAGGTACTCAAAGGCTTCAGAAAAGCAGGGGTGGGGGGAAATGCCTTGACTGCTAGTGCAGGTGGGCTTCAGTTATGCATTGGGAGAGTGCCTCCCTCTGAGCCAGCACACTGGCTTTAGGAAGGGGGCGGGAGAATGCCAGTGACCACTCAGGTTTCCCAGTCCCAGCCAGGGAGCAGGGGAGTGTTGCTGCAACTGCACTGGCTTTCCGGTTTCAGCTAGATGGGGGATGGTTCCTCAACCGCTCCCTCTTTCCTGTCTTAGCAAGGGCCAGAGGGTGCTGTGTTGGAGCTTGCCCACTTGTGCTAGCAAGCTAGGCTCACAGTGTAATAATGGCATCTGCCAGTCTCTGTCTCCAGAGAGTTTCAGCTGTTCCCTGTCCCTCCAATAGATGATTTTAGATTAACAACCGAATTTTCTTCACATATAGTGTAGTCACTTTCCAAACTGCTGCTTTTGCGCTGGATCCCAGGGCAAGTGAGACAGAGGGCAAGTGAGACCGCACATGAGCGCTTTAAAAGTAGAATCTGTTTCCTATAGCACTTTGGGTTACTGGGATGTCTGCCCTGTTGGTATTCTAAGCCAGATGTTTTGCGGGCTCTTCTTTTGGTGCACATCCCAAGGGATAGGGTACCTGGTGTGAAGCACTAATACCTTGCTCCTCAGAGGGATGCTCTGGGCTGGTGAAATCCCTGTTTTCGTGGGCTCCTCCGTCAGTGGAGTGAGGTTTTTGGTGAGACCCTGTCACTGCTTTTCCCAGCCATCTCAATGTGGTCCGTTCATCCTTTGTTGTAGAGGAGCAGCTCATTTAGCATCTAGTTTTCAGATCTTTTCAAAAGAAATGATCCTGATGTAGCTGTATGTTTGGTGTGTTCATGGAAGGAAGTTAAGTTTAGGATCTTCCTGTGCTGTCATCTTGGACCCTCTAATCATCTTGTTATTATTTATTTTTGAGGAAAATTAACCCTCAGCTAACATCTGTGCCAGTCTTCCTCTATTTTATATGTGGGATGCCTGCCACAGCATGGCTTGGTAAACGGTACGTAGGTCTATGCCTGGGATCCCAACCAGCAAACCCCTGGGCTTCAGAAGTGAAGTGGGCAAACTTCAACACTATGCCACGAGCCAGGGACCTCTAATATTCATTTTTTAATTTGGGTTATTTGTCTTTTTATTGTTATTAATTGGGTTATTTGTCTTTTTATTGTTGAGTTGTACATGTTTGTTATATATCTTAGATACAAGTCCCTCATCAGATATATAATTTGTAAATATTTTTTACTATTACATGTGTTGTCTTTTTCACTCTTTTGATGGTAGCTTTTGAAACAGAAAAGTTTTTTATTTTTGTGACATTCATTTTGTATGTTTTTTCTTTTGTTGCTTGTGCTGTTGGTGCTATATCTAAGATGCCATTACCTAATGCAAGTTCATGAAGATTTATACCTATGTTTTCTTCTACAAAGTATTACTGTTCTAGGTTTTACATTCAGGTCTTTGATCCATTTTAAGTTTTTTCTGTGTGTGTGCTTGTGGGTGTGTGTGTATTGTGTAAGGTAAGGGTCTTCATTGTCTTACATGTGGATATCCAATTGTCCAAGAACTATTTTTTCCAAATGATTATTCTTTCCCATTGAATTGTATTGCATCCATGTTGAAAATCAATTGACCATTTATGTGAGGGTTGATTTCTAAACTTTCAATTGTATTCTAATGATCTGTATGTCTATCTTACTACGGTCTTGATTCCTGTAGCTTTGTAGTAAATTTTCTTTTTTTTAAGGAAGACTAGCCCTGAGCTAACATCTGCCACCAATCCTCCGCTTTTTGCTAAGGAAAACTGGCCCTAAGCTAACATCCACGCCCATCTTTCTCTAGTTTATATGTGGGACGCCTGCCACAGCATGGCTTGCCACGTGGTGCCATGTCTGCACCCGGGATCCCAAATGGCGAACCCCGGGCCACTGAAGCAGAGCATGAGAACTTAACTGTTGCACCACCAGGCCGGCCCCTATAGTAAATTTTCAAATCAAGATGTGTAAGTCCTCCAACTTTGTTCTTCTATTAGATGATTGTTTCAGCTATTCCGAGTATCTTGAATTTCCACATGAATTTTAGAATCAACTCGCAACTTCTGCAAGGAAGCCTGGTCGAATTTTGATGGGGATAGTGTTAAACTGTAGATCAACTTGAGGAGTTTATACTGCTTTTTAAAAGATTTTTGCAGTTACTCTAGGGTTTCCAACATACGTTTTTAACAAATCTAAGTCCACCTTCAAATAACACTATGCCACTTCACCTGTAGGTACCTTATAACAGTATTCCCAAATCTTTTCTCCTCAAATGGATTGAATTTGGCCCCCCCCCCAAATTCATACGTTGAAGTTCTAAGTCCTAATGCCTCATAGTCTGATCATAATTTTAGAATCTTTACAAAAGTAATCAAGTTAAAATGAGGTCCTTGGGGTGAACTTTAATGCAGTATGACTGGTGTCCTTGTAGAAGGGGAAATTCGAAGACTGGCACACATGCAGAAAATGCCATGTGAAGATGAAGGCAGAGATCCAAGTGATGCTGCTACTTGCCAAGGATTGCCAAAGATTGTCAGCAAACCACCAGAAGCTAGGTGAGAGGCAAGGAAGAGATTCTCTTTCACAGCGCTCTGAAGGAACCAACCCTGCCAACACCTTGATCTTGAACATTCACCCTCTAGAACAGTGAGAAAATAAACTTTTGTTTTTTAAGCCACGTTGCTTGTGGTGGTTTGTCATGGCGGCTCCACATTATGACTGTATTCCCATCCTTTATGACCTTGCCATCATTCATTTTACTTATCCATAACCCAATGTATTGTTATTTTTCTTAAACAGTTATTGATCAATTAGGAATAAGAAAAATTTTAAAAGTTTTGTAATCTTCATTTATTCTTTCTCCCATACTCTTCCATTTTTTAATCTTTCCAAGTTTCTAATCTATGTCATTTTATTTATCCTTACAGAGCTTCTTCTAGCATTCTTGCAGGGCAGGTCTGCTAGTAATGAATTCTTTCATTTGTTATTTGTGTGAGAAAGTCTTTACTTCTCCTTAAGTTTTAAAGGATAATTTTGCTGGGTTTAGAATTCTAGGTTGGTGATTTTTCTTTCTTTCAACACTTTAAATATATTATCCACTTTGTTCTTGCTTGCTTGGTATCTGATAAGACCTGCACCATAATTCTTATCTTTGTTCCTCTAGAGTTGAGAAATTTTTTCCTCTGGCTTCTTTCAAGATTTTTCTCTTTGTTTTTGGTTTTCTATTGTTGAATATGATGTACCTAGGTATGGCTTTTTTTTTTTTTTTTTTTTTTTTTGGTGTTTATCCTGTTTTGTGTGCTTTGACCTTCCTGGATATGTGGTTTCATGTCTATCATTATTTTTGGAAAATTCTAAGCCATTGTTACTTTGGATATTTCTTTTAGTCCATTCTACTATTCCTTCTGATATTCCAATTATGTGTATGTCGGACCTTTTAAAATTATTCCCATGTTCTTGGTTGCTCTATTCTGTTTCTCTTTTCCAATTGTACTCTTCACATTTCAGTTTGGGAACCTTTTGTTGAAAGCTTACTTTCAAGCTTACTTATTCTTTCCTTGGCTGTGTCCACCCTACTGATGAGCCTGTCAAATGTATTCTTGATTTCTGTTTCAGGGTTTTGGATTTCTAGCATTTCATATAGATGCTTTTGTAGGATTTCCATTTCTCTCCTTACATTACCTGTCTGTTTTTTCAGGTTGTCTACTTTTTCCATTAGAACCCTTAATGTATTAATCATAGCTATTTTAAATTTCTTGCCTGATAATTCCAATATCTGTGTGATATATGAGTTTGGTGTCTGGTTCTCTTGCTTACTTTTTCTCTTCAGACTGTGTTTTTGCTCACCTTTTAGCATGCCTTGTAATTTTTCACTGAAACTAGACATGATATACCAGGTAATAGAAACTGAGGTAAAGAAACTGTAGTGGGAGAATTTGTTTTAATCTGGTCAGTAGTAGCACTGTGTTTAATATTTGCTGTAGCTGTGGATGCCAGAGTCTTCAAATTATTCTATTGTTTCCCCCATTGTCTTTAGGCTTCCTTAAGCACATGTTCTTAGAGAGTCTGTGTCTGGCTGCTGTTTCAGGTGTAATCCATTATTATCATACTGGAACCTGTTGATGTGGAGGTAAGATTCATGAGAAAGGGGAAGCATTCTATAATTTTGTGGTTAAATCTCAATCTTTTAGAGGGTCTGTGTCCCTACACCCACCACTTTAGGTGACCCATCAAGGCTACAGGGGACTGGAATGGGAGGAGTCTCCTTCTCCCAGGTGGGCTATGACTCTAGTAACATATTTATCCTGGAGAATAAGTGTTTGTTTTGGAGAATTGTCTGGGTTGATTTCACAATTGTTACTCCTCCCCTCTCCCTGCTAGGGCCAGGAGAATATATTTTTTGACTCTTCACTATGAGAAACTAGTAGGGTTCTTGGAGATCAAAGACGCTAAATTGCAGGGTCTCCCTAAGATTGAAGGCATCAGGCATTTCCCACCCTCAGGTTTCAGCAATTCACTAAAATTGCCATTTAAGTTCTCCCAGTTTATGATTCCAGAGGCTTCTGTTCCCGGTAAGCAGATCTCCACTATGATTCTCTCTGCTTCACTTGTCTCTCCAGGTTTTGAGGTGGTGTTCCTCCCTGTGAACTCAGTTCTCTGATGGATCCAAGAAGTCATTGACTTTCAGTTTGTTTAGCTTATTCTTGTTTTAAGGATAGGTGTATCAAATTCCAAGCTCTTCCTTTGTTGAAGCTAAAACTGATATACAACTTTGTGTCTTTGAAATATTTCATTAAAATTAAAACAAAATAAATACATAGATGTGAAAGAAAATCAAGGAAGCATGTGTCAAGCATGGCAAGTTCAAGAAACTTCAAGTGGTTTGGTGTGCAGATCATAGTGAATGTGTGAGAGGCCTGTGTATGAAATAATGAAACTGGAGAGGTCGGCAGGTGTCAGAAGGTGCAGGTCCTCTGCAGAGCATGACACATTTGGAGTTGCATTAAATCATTTTTGTATTATTCTGTTAAAATCCTTAGTGTTTAGCATAGTGCCTAATAAATGGAAGATGCTTCTTAAATGCTTATCGAATGAAGAAAGAACAAAGGAAGGAAAAAATAATTGAAAAGTCATACTTAAAATTAAGGTAAATTTGGGATGATACTTTACATTTCTATTAAAGGATATGAAGAGATTCATTCCAGGATTCTTATAAATAGCCAGCTTTCTAATTGTCTTTAAAATTAAATACATAAAAACATCCCTTTTGTTTTAATGTTTTCAAATGTTGAAGCAACTTTCCATTTAGGTAGCTATTATTTATTTATTTTTTTTTGGTGAGGAGGATTGGCCCTGGGCTAACATCTGTTGTCAATCTTCCTCTGTTTTGTATATGGGATGCCACATGGCATGGCTTGACAAGAGGTATGTTGGTCTACGTCTGGGATCTGAGCCTGTGAACCCCAGGCTTCTGAAGTGAAGTGCATGAACAACCACTATGCCACTGGGCTGGCCCCTAGATAGTGACTTTTAAACTTCAATTAGTACTTATGGCCTCCTCTTTCTGCTTTTCATATGAAGAAGAAATTATTCTTTGGAGAATGTCCCTGAAATGAAGATTGATGCTCAAAATTTTCAGGGTGGTTTGATATTCTAGTTGCCCTTCCTCATATTTCCCTGGGGACTGTAGTTCCTCTGGGTTTCCTAGAGCCACAGATAGGAAACTTTTATTCCACATATTTTCTTAACTAACTTTACAGAAACAGTAGTTCTTTACTACCCTTCTAAAGTGCAGGAACAGCGTTTTCTATTTAGTTCTCTTGCCCATGACTTTAGCATCTTCCTAGGGCTGAAAATTTATATGCAAAGTAGAGCTAGCTCTCTGAGGCAGGTGAATGTTTTCCAGGGAGTGAGGGGAAACTTGCCCTTTTTGTTGTTTGGGGCTATAAATGAGACTTCTGTCACCCCATGGAAACCCTCTCTAAATATCTGGTATGTGGGATTCTACCAGGTTTTCTAAATAAAAGACACATAAATTAGAAAATATTAAACACAGTAAATTTTGCAGACATTTTGGCTAATCTGTATCATAGGTGAGGGAAGTGAGGATTAGAGAATTTCAGAAGATTGTTCCTGTTTATGCAACTAGTTACTGAGAGAATTGAATTAGCAATATTTTCTCTACATACCACTTTTCAGTTTTTGCAAGTGATTATTTTTGATTTTCATAAACTGTAAATAGTGTCAGTGCTATCCTGAGTTTTATGCTCCTGGTGTTTGATTACATCAATATATGATGATCAAATGCTTGGTGTCCTATAGAACCACTTAAAACATTCTTCTTATAGTAAATGAGATAGGGGAGAATTCCCCAGAGAAGCAGGGGAAATTATTTCAGAGAAGCTTGTTGATCTTATGATGAATATGTCCATTTTCCCTAGCAGGTTCTCTTGCCAGGTCATACCAAGCAGATGAATCCAGCAAATCATTCTCAGGTGACAGGTTTTGTCCTCCTGGGGCTCTCTCAGGTATGGGAACTTCGGTTCCTCTTCTTCATTGTCTTCTCTGTTGTGTATCTTATGACTGTAACTGGAAATCTCCTTATTGTGGCCATAGTGACCTCTGATCCACGCCTGCACACAACCATGTACTTTCTCTTAGGCAATCTTTCCTTCTTGGACTTTTGCTACTCTTCCATCACAGCACCTAGGATGCTGGTTGACTTGCTCTCAGGCAGCCCCATCATTTCCTTTGGTGGCTGCCTGACTCAGCTCTTCTTCTTCCACTTCATTGGAGGCATCAAGATCTTTCTGCTAACTGTCATGGCATACGATCGTTATGTTGCCATTTCCCAGCCCCTGCGCTACACGCTAATTATGAATCGGACAGTTTGTGGGCTCCTCCTGGCAGCCTCCTGGGTGGGGGGCTTCACCCACTCCATTGTACAGGTTGGACTGACTATCCAGCTGCCATTCTGTGGGCCTAACAAGCTGGACAATTTTTACTGTGATGTGCCCCAGCTGATCAAATTGGCTTGCACAGATACTTTTGTCTTAGAGCTTCTGATGGTGTCTAACAATGGTCTGGTGACTCTGATGTGTTTTCTGGTGCTCCTAGGATCCTACACAGCACTGCTAGTCATGCTCCGAAGCCACTCTCAGGAGGACCGTAGCAAGGCTTTATCCACTTGTGCCTCTCATATTGCTGTGGTAACCTTAATCTTTGTGCCTTGTGTCTATATCTATGCAAGGCCATTTCAGACATTCCCCATGGATAAGCTGGTCTCTGTGCTGTACACAATGGTTACTCCTATGCTGAATCCTGCTATCTATACCCTGAGAAACAAAGAAGTAATCATGGCTATGAAGAAGCTGTGGAGGAGGCAAAAGGACCTTCTTGATCCCCTGAAGCACTGACCCCCAGATTAGCAGAGACAGGAACCTGAGAATCTGAGAGATGCTTCAGTGAACTAACCTTCCTGAGAAGACCCACAATATAGCTAAATCTATTTGTCTACTGTTTCACTATTGTTCTTAGTTTTAGTCAAGTTCTGGTACTTGAACTTTTAACCAAGCCAGAAAATGGAATGAGTTCCTAGAACTTCACCCAAGCGTCTCTTAGAGAAAAAGCTTCAAGTGCTATGCAGAAACAATGTTTAGCTCAGATGGTACTTTCCCAGATGAGCACGTTATTGGTCCTGCTGAGAAAGTTCCAACTGCAATATGCATGCAGGTGCTACATTTCGTGTTTCTTTTATGATATTGCTTCTTAAACACAAAATACATTGTAGAGCTCAAAAACAATTTAAAGTTCCTAGAGACAGGAGAGACCTGGAGGTAAAAATAAATGTGGGGCGTTGAGTCCTTATTTCAAGAGGCTGATTGAATTTAATGTCAATGAAGGGAAAGAGTATTATCTTGGGCAAATTACTTTCTTCCTCACAGTTTCTTAAGGTTATCGTCATCATCATCATCATCATCTAAATAATATTTATTAAGAGGTTACTATGTGTCAGGCATTGTACCAAATGATTTACATTTATTAATTTTTTTAGTTCTTTCCGTATTCTTATGAAGTATCATCTTCATTTTAAAGACAACTCAATTGCAGGTTAGAGACATTAAAAAATTTATTTAAGTCCCAGAGGTTGTTTCTGGAACCCAGGTCTATTTAACTGTGGAGCCCAAGTTCTTGATGATATCTAAAACTCCTTGTAGCTACTAAGGGTCAATATCTCTTTGTGAGTTTGTGCCAGTTAAATTGGCATCATGGGTAGATATGATACTTTAAATTGATCTTAGCCTAGTATGGTTGAGAGAGTCATACAGATTAGATACTGGAATATGGGGACATGGAATAAAAGACCATTTGTGGACAACTGAACCCAATGAAGAATGCAGAATTGGGTTATAATGTAGGAAGGTGGATTATCCTCTAGTCCCTAAATCAAGAGTGGTATCGGATAATACATAAGTACCCTTAGCAGCTCTACTTCAGTTTAAGAGGGTATGGAGAAATGGTCATGGCCCTCTCTCCCATACTCTCTCTATTCCACCACAACACCTTAACTCCTTGATCCAGATTTCTGCATCTTCTATCACCAAATTAATCAGTTGTCTTCTTACCTGCATCACAGGATTTTTATCTGAAATGTACTGAAGAAATCAGTACACATTTATCCTCACTTCTGCACCTAGGAGTTAATTTTAAAATAAAACAAAGCAAGTTTTTTTTTTTTTAACTTGTTGAATGCTATTTAATCAATCAGATTTAATCAATCAGTGATACTCTCCAGGGATGTGTAACAGGAAGAGGATGGCATTTTACAAATATATCTTCAATTAGTTATCACCCATCATTTATATTTTAGTAAATTAGTATAAGAAAAGTTCCTTTCAACAATAAAATCCAGCTGAGAGGGAATGTCTAGTATACAGGACCTAGGGCATGGGTCAAATTCCAAAGAAGACAGGCATAGGACTAGAGAAAAGGGAGTTGGAATATTGAAGGAGAAGATATGACAGCATAGAGCAAATACTTGAGCTATTTAAAGAGAATATACTTTAGTGGGAAGAGAATTTTGGAATCAGAAGATTCAAGTCAGAGTTCTCTTTCTGTGCAGTTTAATTTAGGAACAAGAGTCTAATTCTCTCCACTATACCCTGAATTTGTAGCAGGGTCACATGTTTAATTATAAAAGTCATATGTGCAAATAAAATGTAGCTTCTTTATTTTTCAATAACTGGTATGAAATGCTGCACAAATACCATCTTGCTAAATAGTAGGGAAAAAGAGCTAAAATTTAAGCAAGTCTAATACCACTTACTTCTATGCTTAAAATGACATAATTTCTTTAAGTAAATGGTCATTCAGAAAATAACTCAGTTCCTTAGGATTCTGCCTTCTTCTTTCCAATTTTGTCCTATTTTAAAGTGGTGTCAAAATGTATAGAGTAGGAGTGCAGTTTACTCGACCCCATGGTGATGAAGGAAGACAGAGGCCTCAGATCCACACAGTGTCTTCTGGGTGCTTGGTGGTCTCTGTTGCAGTGTGGCTGACCTGGGCTGCTTTCTGCACTCAGGACTGGATGTGGGAGTAATTCTGTTTCTGAGTGTTCTTCTGACCCCGATGATAAAGTCTGTCAGTGATATGCTCAAGGTCTGGTTTCTCTTTTTGCTCAGGGCTGAGTGATGCTCCCATTCTAGCCTAGTCTCTTGTACTTTCTTCATCCATTCCTTAACCAAGTTTTTCACCCTAAATATTGATCCCTCAAAATATTAAAAACCACCTAATTCAGTCTATTTACTTTTCACATGAGGAAGTTAAGTAAAAATGAGAAAGTCATTTGTTCAAGTGCACAGGGAAAGCAAGTTGGAACAACAAGAATTTGTTTTGATTCTAGTTCCATACTGTATTTACTAAGCAGTATGTCTTAAAGTGTTAAGAACAGAGCTGCACTGACTGGCTCCTGCTCATCTTTCCAGTCTCATGTCTTCCTTCTCTTTGCCCCACAATCTATCATATTGTGTTACTTTCAGTTTCATGGTTATACTCAGGGCACCTCTGAGCTTCGTACCTGCAGAAGTACTATAGAAAACACTCAGCACCCTTCTAAACCTGGCTTACTCCTGTGATCTTAGGTGAAATATCACTTCTTCTTGGAAGCTTCCACTGTCCCCTTCCTTGTGTATTAAGTACCCTTCTCTGTGTCCCATAGAATGCTTGCTTCCCAAATTGTAGTGCTTTAACCTAATTCTTACTGGTAGACTGTAAGATCTATGGGCAAGAAGAGTATTTATCTCATCAACTCTACTCCCAAATTATATTTGTATTGTCCTTTTTTCTCAACCACCACTGCAATTCTAAAGTCATAACTAGCACATCTGTCATCTAGACTATGCAATAGCTGCCTAGATGATTCTCTAAAATCTGCTTTTGCCTCCTTCTAATCAACTGTCCCCACAACAACTGATTGATCTTTTAAAACGTGATTTGATCACTCTCTTGCTTAAAACTTTTCAAAGGCTTTACATTGCCTTTAAAAAGGAAGAAAGATCCACATAAACCTGCCTGAACTGATTGCAGCCACCTCTCCAGTTCCACTCCTCATTTCCATTTGTTTCTCTGAGTCCCTCTTTTCTTACTGGGAGTCTTCGCAAATACTACTTCTTTTCTCTCTAGAATGCTCCTACCCTACTTTTTTGCCTGGCTAGCTCCTGCTCAATCTCAGGTCTCAGTTTAAAGGTCACATCAGAGGTATGTTTCCTGATCTTAAATTCAAATTATCTTCCTTTATTAGTCCCTCTAACAAAACTCTACTCTTTTCTCAAAAGCATTTATCACAAATTACAACTACCTACTGACATGCATTTAGGGTTTTTTTGCCAGCCATCACAAGTACACTATAAATTCCATAAAAGTGAGAGTTGTTTCCACCTTGTTTACTACTGTAGACCCAGGGCGTAGCTCCACAGCCTAGGTTTAAGAGCAGCAGAGGCGCCTCAGGTACTGCATTGAGGAGGCATTTACTCTCACATTTGTGCACAGTCTGACCCTGCACTTCCGTGAACAAGTATGGGCATGCGTCTCTTTAAAATTTATGCACGAAAAATCTTCCTTGGTTCACTCTAACCCCATCTCTGCCTAGCCTGGTGCCTAAAGATATTAAATATTTAATGATATTTCTTAAAGGAATAATTGTTCCCTTATTAGGATCTATTAGGTAGAATTTGACTTGGGAATTTGGGATATTTAAATATTTTGTTGGTGTCAGCACTCCTCCTTTATGAGACTCCTGCCGGAGCTGCTAGTCACATAAAGTGTCGGTGTCACAATCCAATGTACACATCAGGATAGATGCGGAGAGGGCTGATGGCCACTCTGACTTTATTATAACCAGCATTTCAATATATACATAGCTTACATCTGTTAAACATACACAGGCATTCTGGATGAAGTAATTAGCAAATGCCAAGAATTCTTAGTGATTTCTCAAGGAGCCCTCCCTTGGCCTCTGTTTTGATATTATCGTGTTATTGCTGTGCTCGTATATTTTATCTTGGAGAAGGCAAGGTCTCCTAGGCAACAGCCCCTCCTGCTCTGGATCTCGATATCATGTCTCCGTCTGTGCCCCCAGGTGACCATGCCTGTCTTAGGTTGCCTCCCCCTGGAGGTCTTACCTGTCATTGGCTGACCAGCCTTCTTACCTCTGGGTCACAGTTTGTTGGCAAGCCTTTTCCAGTGATTATTAACCCTTCCTGCATCAGGGGTGGCTACATAAAGAACAGTAGCCGATAAGGATCAAGAAACCATTTATTATTGCACCCAGAATTTGATTTCCCAATACAGAGCTTCTAGGTAATCTTGTTTGTCATATTCAGTCTAGATGGAAGCCCTCAGAAGGCCTCTTACTCCTCTATTATCTCCATATCTGAATCTCCAGATTTTAACATTCCCTGATTGGCTTCGTGATACAGGATGTTGAAGCAGTAGTAAGCGTACTTAAGAGAACACATGACGAATAAGAGGAGCAGCTGTCCTGCACAGAGGCCCATGCTCACCCATCCCAAAGGAAATGTGTCCTAACCAGCATTCTGAATTCGACCAGTTGGTGCCGCATTCTCCTTGGGGAGGTAGAAGCATAAGGAAGATTGGAGGGAGGAAAATGAAGGCTAACTCCCATATTTCATGTTGTATATTTATGAAAACTATTCTCTTATCTGAAAAAAGTGCAGGGTACTGTCTGAGTGATTTGTTCTTCAAATACATCTAAAAAATTGAATAAATTGTTAATTTCCCAATATAATAAGACTATTTTCTTTTACTTGTGACCCTTATAGTCTCTTGCAGCCATGTGTCTGTGCCACCTCAGGGCATCACTCAGGGCTTGCTTCACCTTATCATTGCGGAGACTGAAGATGAACGGGTTCAGTAGGGGTGTGATGATACAGCTCAGACTGAGGCACCTTTTTTGAGCAGCATGGACTGAGCCTCTGATAGACGGATACAGAGAAAAGTGGAGCTGCCATAGATGATGATCACCACTGTAAGATGTGAGGCACAAGTGGAGAATGCTTTCTTTCGCTCAGCAGCGGTGGGGGCCCTGAGAACAGTGGCAAGAATGCATGCATAAGAGACTGAAGTTAGTGCCAGTGAGCCCAGTAACACTGACGTGGAGAGCACAAAAGCCACCAGCTCCAGGAGGCAAGTGTCCCCACAAGAGAGTCTCAGCAAAGGCCAACTGTCACAAAAGAAGTGGTCAATACCATTGGGGCCACAGGAAGGTAGGCTGGCCATGAGGATGGTGGGGCGAAGGATCCAAAGGAATCCAGCTAGCCAGGAGGCCAGCACTAGCTGGGATCAGATTTGACCATTCATCAGTGTCTCATAGCGTAGTGGTTGGCAGATTGCCAGGTAACGATCTAGAGCCATGACAGCTAAGAGAAAGAAATCGGTGGTGCCCAGGAGGAAGTAGAGGTAGGACCGGATGATGCAGCTGGCAAATGAGATGGAGTGATCCCCTGTGAGGGTGATTACAAGCGTCTTGGGAACCACAACAGACACGAGCAACAGCTCCAGGAAGGACAGGTTCCACAGAAAAAGTACATCTGTGTGTGCAGGCGTCAGTCCATCCAGCTAAGCCCAATAATTAGCAGGTTGTCTGTGGCTATTACAATGTAGGTCACCATCAACCCCAGGAACAGCAAGAACTGCAGGATGTGGCTACTGGGGAATCCCAGAAGGACAAACTCTGTTACCTGAGTCCAGTTTTCAGGGCTCATCTCCAGTCACCTGTGGGGAAAATGAACTAGACCTTTGTAACTGGGTCCATAGCCAAATCCTCATTTAATCAACCAGTAACTTAGTATTGAGTACCTAGCATTTCCTTACATTCTGAGAATATATCAATCTATATTTGTGCCTGCAAGTGACTTACAGGGACAGAAACAATTATATCAGGAAGCATACCGATAATAACATGGATGATTTTGAACACTAATTGTGTATTAGGAAATTTATATGTGCATCTCCTCTTGCAGCATTCCTTAAAGATAGGTATTACTGTTCTCATAAATAAGGAAAGGATGACTGAAGAAGCTTAAGGAATTCTTCTATGATCAAACAGGAAGCAGGTGGTAGAGGCAGGACTTCATGCTAACTTCTTTGGCTGCAACGCATACATATTTCCGCTGTTTCACTTATGCTGGGTACCACATGAGCAGTGTGGCCTTAGAAGAATTCAGAAGAGTGGAGGGGTCAGAGAAGACCTGACTGAAAAAATGCACCATGAACACAATCTTATCAGTATCAAGAACTCTTCTTTTAGTGTTGATGGTCCTTCTGTGTATTGGCTTAACATAAAATAAGAGAATAAAAATCTGGGCTTTCAGTACCTTTAGAGATTTCATTTTCCTTAACCAGTCAGAGACCTACATGGAATTGAACTTTGCAAAGCCACAGTGTTGTCATAAGGTGTTTCTTGTGTTTCTTTGTTGTTGGTTTTACCAACACTTCCTTCTATAGGTTACAAGAAATCTCTCTTCCTAATGTAAAATTTATTAGCTGTCTCTCAACCTCAGCTCTGCCAACGTTGTCATGGAGTGAGATGAGGAGGAAGAGGGAATGCTATCAAAGGAAATAGGATGTATCAACTTGACTCTTCAAGTTTTGCTTGCATTTGGAGATATGTTCATCTTGCCCTGGGAGCTTTTGCCATCTTGTAAAATTCATCTATACGTTTTGAAAGATGGATTTCACTAGACATCTTGGTTCCAGGATTCTTTTCTCACATCCTGTGCCAAATACTCAGTATTACATAGATCCTACCTGTCAATTAGGGAAAATGTTGGAAAATATTCTAAGACAAAAAGAATGCAAACTACCATCAAGATACTTTGTTTAATTGACAAGGAATGAAGTTTTGAGAGCTGTGGCAAAATTTAATCCAGGGTCATCTATTACTCCAGACTTCCTGCATTAGAGACGAGGAGCACAAATATTTTCTCAATTCTGTCTGAATCCACCTTAATGAAGATTATGAGCTGAGGCAAGGGATCCTGGTTCCAAGGCTGAAGGAGAGAGGTACCCAGGGTGTGTTCTGTTTAAGTGCATTTTGGTAGGAATAAGTCCTGGGATTTAAGTGGCTAGAAAACAATAAAGCTTCATTCTGCTAGCCTAGAGCTTGTATCTCCAAAAATCAAAGAAATACCTCAATAAAACCCAGAAAAGGATGCTAGAGCACTATTTTAGGATAACATAATCATTTCAGATAAGAAATATGTGTCAACTGTGGCTCTTTCCAAAGTGTCAGGTAAACACTATGATTAAAAACAGCTTATAAAGCCTAGCTGTCAAAAATTTAATATTAGCTTTTAGCTACTGTTATAAATATACACACTAAAGTCGTTATTACACAGCATTCTATTGATTGTTAACCCGAATGACTACATATAAGTTCCTAAATAACTTCATCAGTTGGCTGGCTGGCTCTTTTTACCTCAGATAACAACAATATAATCCCAGCGTACATATGATTAAAATTTTATCATTTTGAAGTTCAAAATAATCTTGTTGGTTGACCTAATCAATGTCTAGGAAGTCTTGCTTAAAGTCACGCAATGAGAAATTGTTAGTGTTATTGTTGGAAATGGTTTCTTGTTCCCATGCGCTTTGCACTAAAAACACTGCTTGGCAAGGTGAGAATCAAGAAGGGAATTAGAGCTATGAGGGACACACACACATACACACATTTTTATTCAATCTACACAATGACTTAATTTACATAATCAAATAGCTAGTATTATTATTATTCTCCTTACAATTAAGCAAATTGGAACACAGCAGGTTTAAGAGACCTCAGAGGTAGAGCTAAGACACACATTTAAACTTGTCAGACCTTGATGTCAAACCAAAGCACTAGTAAACATGGCTATTTGAACTTGAAACTTGAACCTGACAGGGGGAAAAAGGACAAGGATTTGGAATGCAACAATCTAATAATGTCTCATAATAATAACAGTTTGCACTTATTGTGTAGTTACTATGTGTCAGTAACTTTCTACTCATTTCTTGTTAAATTTCTTAGCAACTATACAAGGTAACACTACCTTCATCCTAGAGGCAAAGGAATTAGAGTTAGAGAGATTAAAGACACATGTCAGGTGAGTGGTAGAATTAGGGATTAGAATTTAGAAAGTCCGACTTCAGAGACTGCACTTTTAACTGCTAAGCCATGTCTTAAATGAGAAAGAGTTTGTGACTATAAATTTGATTTGATATCAACTTCTAATTGTTGCCTTGCTTCATTTGCTGGCTAATGATAGGAATTCTGCATGTGGAAATTAATTATTGTAATTTAAAACTTTGATCCTGAAAAAGTGAAAATATCCCTCAAGATGTGTGCTAGACTAGGCCTTATCCAACAGGCTTTCAACCCTTCCTCCAGAGCAATGGAAGGTAAGTGTTCTTACCCCAGTCACCACTCCCCATACCCAAAAGATGGCCTCCCTTCCCTGAATACATCATAGAAACTTGTCCTCCCTGTCCTTCAAGTTCTATCACAGGCTGTGCTGGATCTACATCATGTAGAAAGTGATATAGTACTTTTTATACACAAGTGCTTTCCTATTTTATCAATCCCAATAAGAACTCCCTCATGGCATTATACATTTGGGGTATTATCCTAAATCTGGATGGAATCTATTTCCTTTCTGGAAGATGGGACTGTCCTGCCAAGACATATCATAAACTTGTACTTATCAGATCCTTTCACAATCCCTTCATCCACACGGGTCATTTGGTCTTGGAAATTTCTCCTGGGCCAACTGATGTATGTCCATGTGTATGTTTAGTCCTCCAAGCCCTGTTAACCTCTCATTCAGTGCTCCTCTCATGCTTCCCTGGGTCAAAGCCTTCTTAGCCTACTGGGAACATATTTGCTTGGTTTGTTTCTCTTTTCCACTCTTTAGATATACTACTAGCATCTCGAGGTTTGAATAAATTTTACTCCTTATTAATCAAGGGTAAATCCAGGCTTATTTAATTATTTCCAAAGAGCATGGAAAACCTGCAACAGAATCATCTAGTTTGTTTCTTTAAAATGCTGATTTCTAGACTCTACCTGTAAAACTGCAATCATTCTCTGGGATTATGGCCCAGGAACAAAGATTTTTAACAATTTCTTTGGGTTATTCTTAATAACATTAAAGTTTGAGAAATACTGGATTTAGAAAGTAAGAAGAGTGTTAGACAGGTTTGAATGTGATTATGGAAAATGTCAGAGGTGTAAGATAGGGGTAAGTTGTAGGTAGGATATAGAAGAGCCTAGAAATGGGAGGCTTAGTTTTCTAAACTAAAAACATTTTCAGAAACTAAACTAAACTAAAAACTGAAAACATCTAAGGTGGTGGTAGAGCTAACTTTACAGATGACCCAGGGCAGCAATAAATCTAGGCTTCTGAATGCTCACAACATTCCTATGGCTCTCTCATCCTCCAATATAAGCACGGATATGGAGAGATTATTCTTTTCAGATGTGGGCTAAGCACCCCCATACAGGAGACATTAGATATAATCATGAACACTTTGTGCCGAGTATTCTACCAGGTGCTGGAGATACAGTGTTGAATAAGATGATGAAGAGCACATAGTGTAGTAGGGGTTAGATATATGCAATTCATAAATTCCGCTGGAATTCACTTAAGGCCGTGATAAAAGTAAAATCAAAGTCTTATGGGGTCAGAGAAGAGAAAGGTACAAGTTTTGTTTTGGGGCATCATGGAACATTTCATAAAGTTATGAACATTTAACTGAGTATTTAAGAATAATTTTTTCCAGATCAAGAAGGAATATGAGTCTTTTAAGTTTAAAGTGACCTAAAGTACCAAAACTTTTGAGTTTTTTAATAGGAAAATGAGATTATAAAGATTAAAGATTAATAATATCATTCAGTCTTGATTATCAAACTACTCTTTAAAACACACTCATAGTTATTATAAAAGCATATTTCACTTTAAAGATAGAAAGACCAGAGCATACTATTTGTTGAGTGAAAGAATGATTTAAACCTAATGGACTTAAAGGTTCATAGGAGTATAAGCTGACTTAACTCTGGAGAGAGAAGAAATTTAAACTTTATCTTTGGATCCTTCCCATCTCTGCTAGCAGTGCCATAATACACCTATTATATGGTATTCTTACTTTTTTAATTGTCACATAATCTTATTAATGTTAACTTTTTAAGAGAAGTGAATATTTTTGAGTTATTTTCTTCTTATTAGAAATAATTAGTTCTTAAAGGCTTTAAGATATAATGGCTAGCACAATAATTGTGGAATGAACATTGCCCTGAAATTGTGCTATTTTGGGCAGAGTACTTTGTCTTGTGTCTCCCAAATACAAGAGGTTAACAATACTCCTCTATACACAAAACTTGATCTTTATATGAAACGTCAGTGAGAAGTGTAAGGATAAAGTTTCCCAAAAGCTGAGGGCTTAATATTTCAGGCCTTAATAAAGGAGGAAGTTAGTTTCATTATCTGGCTATGCAAAACATGAAAATCAGAGCTTCCTATAGTGCAGTACTGCATTGTATTGGCTCAAGTGTTGATGTATGTATATGGAATTAAACAGGAGGAACGATAACCCTCCAGTCCTATCCTCCCTCAGAAAAACAGAAGTTGCATTAGTGTCTACAGTGAAATGTACTGTATTTTTCAGTACTCCAAATCTATATGCCTTAAAACATGTATAAACAAAAATTAATTCCAAGTCTAGTTCTAAGTCAGGAGTAAGAATAAATTTTGAATATACAAAGTTTTCTGAGATAGGAGACTGATATAAGTTGGCTCTTGTACCTGTTCCAATACTGCATTTATTCAGCTTCTTCCCCTGCCGAGTTTGAAGAAAGTGCACTCAGAGGACCAATCTGGCTCCTGTTTATGGTCAATGGAGCACACTGAAGCCTTCTTGCATCAATAGGTCTTTTGGTTTCAAGTAATACCAAGCAAAACCCCCTTGCAGTGCTGAAAAAGAAGTTCCTATAACTTTGCATGATTACTTCTTCCCACACCCAATCAATTAAAATTTGCTTTAACTTGTTTTGAACCTGCTTTGAAATCCCAAAGGGGAACAGCTTCCCTACAACTTTACTAAAAATAAACAATGCAATTAGTCCTTTGAGGCTACAGGGGGTGAGTTGTTTGAGATTTGTCAGAGAATGGCAGCCATAGTTCTTTACCCAAAAGGTAGAGCTATCTCTTGAGTACAGGGTGAAGGATAATGTGCTACTGCATTCAAACTTTGGGAAATTCTCTGAAACTAGGTAATGACTCAGTGAGACCTAGGGTATCTTGACAAAGTAATGAAGGTATAAATTTAAATATATATATATATATATATATATATATATATACATATATATAGGTAATCAGTACTAGTAACAAAACAAGCCCTATTTTCAATAAATACTGGATGTTGAGTCCCACAGTAGTTGTGGCATATATTAGTTACACGAACTTGAGTATGTTTGTTGAATTCTCTGAGTTTCAGTTTCATCATCTGCAAAAGGGATTTCACAGAATTTTCAAAAGAATGGATCGTGTATAATTTGCACTAAGGTGATCAATGGAGATTAGCAAAATCATTTGAATCTTGCTCATCCTCAAGTAGATAAAAATTCTCTTCTCATTTACATCAATTCTGTAAGTTCAAGTATCCAATATCCTCTGTCTATTCTACCCTTCATCACCCCAATAAATGTTGAACTTGAAGCTCGTCAAAACAATACTACAACCTGACAAAAGCTTGCATCTTTCTAGGTGCAGTTCTACTGAAAGATTTTTCACATTCTGGAGCATGAAGTGAATTGTGACTAGTATTGGCTTAACAGAGATTCAATAAAATCTAAAGGACATATTTAAAAGTTCTACTCATAGTTGTCTCATCTCGGTTAGAATTCAGAATATAAAGTCATGTCAAACTATGTATTAGTGATTTTTATTTGTAGTAAATTATGATTTTTCTTTCTCTTTGAAAACAGGAAGCTATTCTATGATACTCTTATGGGTTCATATGCTAAAGAAATCCTGGTTTAAAATATATAATAAATAAGAAATAATTTTGCACTGACCAGAATGATCTGTCTAAAGAAAAATTTACAAACATTCTAGGACTCTCAAATCTTGTCTTATTAACTTAGACAGAATGATGAGGTCAATAAAAGCTATTCACTTTTAATAGAGGAAAGAGCAGTGAACGAAGAACCAGCCTTGTCTGATTTTCAGGAATTAGAAGAAGTGCGCGCCAAGAATGTTGGATACTGTGGTGGTTACTGTAGATGAGCTCTTTCCACCTTTATTCTGTGCTCCCTGGTGGGCCAGATCTACAGTCCTGGGAGTGAATCTTGGAACCCCAGTCTAGAATATATTTCCTAAACACATCTGGTGATTTTGAAAGCACTTAATTCCCTGTAATTCTCCTTGCTTAAAACTTGTAGAATTGTTTCCGTTTCCTTCACTGAAACCTAACTGATGTAAATTCCAATTAGAGTGGGACTTCTATGAGCTAGGGCAGATCAGCACTTTATCCAGAGGATGTTTTGGTGCCTAACTGGACCTCAAAGCCTTCCCTCCAAGGAACAGTCCAAGAAACAAAAAAATAGGTCCAAATGGGTTGCTCAATAACCCATTCGATGATATCTACCTTCATTCAGAGAAAAATGCCCTTACGTGACCATATTTCATCTTTGAATTAGGATGGGATATCAGTCTGAAGGGAGATAATTGATATAGTTTCTATCTTTTCCAAAAAATTGGTTTCTTTTCCTTTTCTTTCTTTCTTTCTTTCTTCTTCTTTTTTTTTTTTTTACATGCCTACTTACTTTGGTTATTCCATGCACATAAGTTAGGGAAAGCTGAATTGTCTATTGACTGAGTTAGATCTGAAACTAGTCTATAATATTAAATTACCCTATAGAATGTTGCAAAAATTTAGGATATGTGTTGAGGTATGTGAAGGTATCTTTAATAACTTCTAGATCCTTTTCTGGAATCTTATCATCTTCATCCTAAATAAGATAATTTATTGACTATTTAAATACTTTCATGGAGTTCTTATCCTTTCCCCTTTATAAAAATTTACCCTCATTTGTTATCTGAGTAAGGTATATACAAAAAAGACTGGATTACAGACTGTGCCATAGCACTGTCAGAGTCACTAGCACCTAAAAAGAAAAATCAGAGGTTAGCCTAAATGAGTGCCAGATTGGCAAAATTTCAGGAAACTTTAAAAATGAACGAAAGAATATCATACAATGTGGGGACTTTTGCACCATAGCAGGATTGTTCATCAAAACCAACAACTCAGATAATATATATGTTATCTGAAATTGTTAACAAAACTTCAATTTGATTGCTATTAGAAACTGAGAGAGACTGGATTTGAATTCAGGTAGAATATGTCATCTAGAGATGAATTATTGAATTGTGCTTTTAGATTTTGAGGAAAACAAACATAATACATGTAATAATAATACTTTAATAACAACAGCCATATTAGGAATATTAATGCTAATATTAATAATAGTAACATTATTATGCCAACATATGTTTATTTGACTGTTTACTCAGTTTCAGTAAATATCCTAAGCTTTTTACATCATTAATATATGGGAATAATGATATTTGAAGAGTACTTTACAAGAAGAATCTTATTTAATCCTCACAACAATGCTATGAGGTATAAATTACTTTGTGCCTATTTTATAGATTATGGAAGTGAGTTTTAGGGAGAATAAGCAGTTTGCATATAGTCAGGCAGCTAACAAAAGGGTGACAAGAAATTTAAATCTGATCTTTTGACTTGAAGGGCAAAGCTCTTAACCACTTTATTACACTATCTTCTTCAAGTCTTCATCCATTTTATAAATATCAGACATAAATATAAACTAACTGCAACATCTGTCATTGAAAAACATCCATTGAGCACTCAGTCTGTGCCAGATCTTTTTTCCTAGTACTACATAAATGCTTATTCTTTCCTCTCATGTTTCCTGGGGAAAAAAACCTTTCTTTCTTCGCTACATTCTGAGAGCCAGATTTCATCATTTCTTGGCTGAGTAGTAGTCCATTGGGTACATACACCACGTTTCTTTCTCCTTTCATCCCATCCCTTGATAGGCATCTAGATTGCTTCCAAGTCTTGGCTATTGTGAATAAGGCTGCAATGAGGAGAAGGGTGCATGTATCTTTATGCATTTTTGTTTACAAGTTCTTTGGATAAATACCCAACGGTGCAATAGATGGATCATATGGTAGATCTATTCTTAATTTTCTCGGGAAACTCCATACTGTTTTCCATAGTGGCTGCACCAGTTTTACACTCCCACCAGACATGTACTAGGGTTCCCTTCTCTCCACATCCTCTTCAACACTTGTTTTCTGTCTTGTGAATTATAGCCATTCTGACAACAGTGAGGTGAGATGTCATTGTAGTTTTTATTTGCATTTCCCTGATAATTAATGATATTGAACATGTTTTCATGTGTCTGTTGGCATGTCTGTTGGCAATCTTCTTTGGAGAAATCTCTGTTCAGATCTTTTGCCTATTTTTCAATTGGATTGTTAGTTTTTTTGTTGCTGAGATGTATGAGTTCTTTGTATATTTTGGATATTAACCCCTTATCTGATATATGGTTTGCAAATATCTTCTCCCAATTGTTAGGATTTCTTTTCATTTTGTTGATGGTTTCCTTTGCTGTACAGAAGCTTTTTAGTTTGATGTAGTCCCATTTGTTTAGTTTTCTATTCTTTCCCTTGCCCAGTCAGACATGGTATTTGAAAAAATGCTGCTAACACCAATGTTGAAGAGAGAGTACTGCCTATGTTTTCTTCTAGAAGTTTCATGGTTTCAGATCTTACATTCAAGTCTTTAATCCATTTTGAGTTGATTTTTGTGCATGGTGTAAGATAATGGTCTACTTTCATGCTTTTACATGTGGCTGTTCAGTTTTCCCAACACCAATTATTGAAGAAACTCTCCTTTCTCCATTGTGTGTTCTTGGCTTCCTTGTCGAAAATTAGCTCTCCATAGATGTGTGGATTTATTTCTAGGCTCTCGATTCTGTTCCATTGATCTACGTGTCTGTTTTTGTGCCAGTACCACGCTGTTTTTGTTACTATAGCTTTGTGGTATATTTGAAATCAAGGAGTGTGATAGCTCCAGCATTGTTCTTTTTCCAAGGATTCCTTTGGCTTTTCAGGGTCTTTTGTTGTTCCATATAAATTTTAGTATTCTTTGTTCTGTTTCTGTGAAAAGTGTTGTTGGAACGTTGATAGAGATTGCATTGAATATATAGATTGCTTTAGGGAGTATGGACATTTTAAATATGTTAATTATTCCAATCCAACAGCACAGAATATCTTTCCATTTCTTTGTGTCATTTTTTATTTCCCTCAATGATGTTTTATAGTTTTCAGTGTACAAGTCTTTCACTCTTTGGTTAAATTTATTCCTAGGTATTTTATTCTTTTTGTTGTCATTGTAAATGAGATTGTATTCTTAATTTCTCTTTCTGCTACTTCATTTTTAGTGTATAGAAATGCATCTGGTTTTTGTGTGGCTTTGTATCCTGCAACTTGACTGTATTCATTTTTTATTTCTAAAAGTTTATTAGTGGAGTTTTTAGGGTTTTCTAGGTATAAAATCATGTTATCTGCAAATAGTGACAGTTTCACTTCTTCTTTTCCAATTTATGTTCCTTTATTTCTTTTTCTTGCCTGATTGCTCTGGCTAGCACTTTCAATACTATATTAAATAAGAGTGATGAAAGTGGGCATTCTGTCTGATTCCTGTTCTCACTGGGATAACTTTCAGTTTTTCTCCATTGAGAATTATATTAGCTGTGGGTTTGTCATATATGCCCTTTACTGTGTTGAGGTGTTTTCCTTCTAAACCTATTTTATTTAGAGTTTTTATCATAAATGGATGCTGTATCTTGTCAAATGCTTTCTCTGCATCTATTGAGATGATCATGTGATTTTTACTCTTCATTTTTGTTAATGTGTATCATGCTGATTGATTTGCAGATGTTGAACCATCTCTGCATACCTGGAATAAATCTCACTTGATCATGGTTTATGCTGTTTTTAATGTATTGTTGTATTTGCTATTCACTAATATCTTGTTGAGGATTTTTGCATCGATGTTCATCAGTGGTATTGGCCTGTAATTTTATTTATTTGTGCTGCCCTTGTCTGGTTTTGGTATCGGAATAATGTTGGCTTCAAAGAATAAGTTAGGAAGCTTCTCCTCCTCTTCAATTTTTTGGAAGAATTTGAGAAGGATAGGTATTAAGTGTTCTTTGAATGTTTTGTAGAATTCATCAAGGAAGCTGTCTGATCCTGGACTTTTATTTTTTGGGAGGTTTTTAATTACTGTTTCAATCTCCTTACTGGTGGTTGGTCTATTCAAATTCTCTACTTCTTCTTGATCCAGTTTTGGAAGATCACATGATTCTAAGAATTTATCCATTTCTTCTAGATTATCCAATTTTTTGGCATATAGCCTTTCATTTATAATAAATATATAGCTTTTCAATTATAGCCTTTCTCTTATAATCTTTGTTTCTGAGGTGTCCATGGTAATTTCTCCTCTTTCATTTCTGATTTTATTTATTTGAGCCTTCTCTCTCTTTTTCTTGGTGAGTCTAGCTAAAGGTTTTTCAATTTTGGTTATCTTTTCAAAGAATCAGCTCTTCATTTGATTGATTTTTCTATAGATCTTTTAGTCTCTATTTTGTTTATTTCTGCTCTGATTTTTATTATTTCCTTCCTTCTGCTGATTCTGGGCTTGGTTTATTCTTATTTTTCCAGTTCCTTTAGGTGCACTGTTAGATTATTTACTTGGGATTTGTCTTGTTTGTTGAGGTAAGCCTGAATTGCTATAAACTTCCCTCTTGGAACCTCTTTTGCTGTATCCCATAGATTTTGGCATGTTTTCTTTTCATTTTCATTTGTCTCCAGGTATTTTTTGATTTCTCCTTTAATTTCTTCATTGACCCAATTGTTGGTCAGTAGCATTTTGTTTAATCTCCACATTTTTGTGGCTTTTCTGATTTTCTTCCTGTAGCTGACTTCTAGTTTCATATCTTTATGGTCAGAAAAGATGCTTGGTATTAATTCAATCTTCTTAAATTTATTGAGACTTGTTTTTTGGCCTAATATATGACCAGTCATGGAGAATGTTCCATGAGCATTGGAAAAGAATGAGTATTCTGTGGTTTTGTGATGGAATGTTCTATATATATCTACCAAGTCTATCTGGTCTAATGTATCATTTAAGGCCAATGTTTCCTTATTGATCTTCTGTTTGGATGATCTATCCATTGGTGTAAGTGGAGTGTTAAATCCTCCTACTATTATTGTGTTACTGTATACTTCTCCTTTTATTTCTGTTAATAATCCCTTTATATATGTAGGTACTCCTACGTTGGGTGCATAAACATTTAAGTGTTATATCCTCTTCTTGGATTGTTCCCTTTATCATTATGTAGCACCCTTCTTTGTCTCTTGTTTCAGTTTTTGTTTTAAAGTCTATTTTGTCTGATATAAGTATTGCTACCCCAGCTTTCTTTTCTTTGCCATTTGCATGGCGTATCATTTTCCATCCTTTCACTTTCAGTTTGTGAGTGTCTTTAGGTCTAAAGTGTGTCTCTTGTATGTAGCATATATATGGTCTTGCTTTTTCATCCAATTGCCCACCCTGTGCCTTTTGATTGGATCCTTTAGTCCATTGACATTTAAAGAAGCTAGTGATAAATATGTATTTAATGCCATTTTGTTACTTTTTTCTGGGTGTTTTAGTAGTTCTCTGTTCCTTTCTTCTTCTCTTACTCTCTTCCCTTGTGGTTTGATTGTTTTCTTTAGTAGCATGTTTGATTTCCTTTCTCTTACTTATTTGCTGATTTATTATAAGTTTCTGCTTTATGATTACCATGAGGTTCATATATAATGTTATATGTATATAGGTATTTATATTGAGTTGATAGTCTCTTTAGTTTGACCTCTTTCTAAAGGCTCTACTTTTTTACTCCCCTCCTCCAACATTTTATGTTTTTGAAATCATATCTAATCTCTTATTTTGTGTGTGTGTCTATCCACTACCCTCTTATCATTGAAATAGGTAATTTTAGTTCTTTTGTCTTTTAACCTTCATATTATCTTCATAGGTGGTTGACCTGCTACCTTTACTGTTTTCTTACCTTTACCAGTGATTTTATTGCCGTTTTTTTTTTTTTTGGATAATTTTCTTATTCCTATTTGTGGTCTTCTCTTTCCTACTTAAATAAGTCTCTTCAGTGTTTCTTGTAGAATTGGTTTCTTGGTGATAAACTCCTTTAATTTTTGCTTGTTTGGGAAGCTCTTTATCTCTTCTTCTATTCTGAATGACAACCTTGATGGATACAGTATTCTTGGCTGTAGGGTTTTTTTTTCCATTTATCAATTTAAATATGTGATGCCATTCTCTTCTCGCCTGTATGGTTTTGGCTGAGAAGTGAGCTGATAGCCTTATGGTCTTTCCTTTGTATGTTACTTGTTGCCTTTCTTACTGCTTTTAAGATTCTCTCTTTATCTTTAATTTTGGACATTTTAATTATAATGTGTCTTGGTGTGGGCTCCTTTGGGCTTATCATGTTTGGTGCTCTCTATGCTTCCTATATTTGAATGCTTATTTCCTTCCTTAAGTTAGGAAAGTTTTCAGCTATTATTTCTTCAAATAGATTCTCTGTCCCTTTGTCTTGCTCTTCTCCTTCTGGGACACCTATAATACAAATATTAGCATGCTTGATATTGTCCCAGACTTCCTTTAGACTGTTCTCATTCTTTGTAAATTCTTTTTTCTTTTATCTGTTCAGCTTGGGTGATTTCTTCTAGTCCTCAGTCCAGCTCACTGATGCATTTTTCTGTATCATCTACTCTGCTATTGAGTACCTATAGTGAATTTTTCCTTTCCAATATTGTATTCTTCATTTCTAATCCATTCTTTTTTATATTTTCCAATCCTATTTTTACGTTCTTACTGTGTTCATCCAGATTTCTCCCAAGATCAGTGAGCATTCTTATGAGTTTTTGTTTCAACTCTTTGTCAGGTAGATTGCTTATTTCTATTTCATTTAGTTCTTTTTCTGGGATTTTATCCTGTTCCATTGCTTGAGACATATTCCTCTGTCTCCTCATTATGCTTCTTTCTCTATGCTTATATCTATGTATTAGGTGAGACAGCTATGTCCCCTTATCTTCAAGAAGCAGTCTTAGGTAAGAGACGCCCTTTGAGGACCAGGAGTATGCTTCTCTATCATCACCTACCCAACTGTTCTAGGAATGACCCCTGTGTGGGCTACACATGTTCTTCTGTGGCAGGGCTGCTCTTACTGCATGTACCCAGGGAGTCTAGGTTTTCTCTCACTGGCCCGCTGTTTGTAAATCAGGTTTGGGGAGCCTAGCACCATTGGCTCCAAAGTCTAGTAGTACCCTCTTGTGGCAGTTTTTCTGTTGTGAGTAGGCACCCAGTGTGGCTAGTTGCTAGGCTCAGGGGCTTACAATTGCTGTAGGCCTCAGGCCTGAAAGGCTGTTGTCAGCTCTCTCAGGATTGCATCTGAGTGGGACTGGCCCCAGGCATAGGAGCATACAATTGTTTCTGGTTTTGGAAGGCAGGGCCAATACCCTTTGTGAATGTTGGTGAAGCATAGGTCTTCTGCCACTGATAAGCCCCACCCCACAGGTCCACATACACCATCAACACAGTCCTGGTCCATGCACACATCCTGACCCATTGGAGCATACCCAGTTGCCCCACTGCAGAGGCCCCCACACTCTCCACTAACACCCCCCACAGTTCACCTGCTTCTCACATAGGTCCTTCCTGCAGAAGTGACACACTCATCTTCCTGTAGAGGATTGAGGCACCCAGTCTATGCAGGCTGATAAATAGCTTGAGGGCTTACTGTTTGGTGGGGCCAGTCCCTAGGGATGCCTCTCCTGGCTGAGCTGGATTAAATCTGTGCTCTAGTTGGTGTGGCAGACCCTTGGGCTATCAGGCCAGGGGGATAACTCCAATGGCATCTGCCAGCACCTGTGTCATACACCTGTACTAGGTCACAACAGTGGCTGCCATTAATGTCTCAGTCTCTGGAGAGGTCTCACCTCTCACAGAGATGCACCCAGAGCCTACCTGCTGAATTTTTTTTCACCAAAGTACTGTGCACCTTCCTTTCTACTGATTTTATGATGCTCTCTGAGATGGGTGAATGTCTGTGTGGGCCTTTTAAGAGCCAGCTTTTTTTGGCTTACGTCTGATATCTTTTCTGGGGGTATTCCCCCTTGTAGTTAATAGCCAGAAAAGTCAGGTATTACGAGACTTGTCTCAGTTGTGCTGAGTCTGAAGGATGCTTATAGTGATAATCCACCCCTGTTCAGGTCCCCACTTCTTCAGGGAAGGCTGAATACCTTAGGGTGGCTCCTGTTCAGCTGTGAAGCTCCTTGGCTCATGAAAGTGGCTTTTTTTCTCTCCAGAGAGAATTTATGCCTCTTCTGCTTCAGTTAGGACTGTCCATTTTTGTGGGGGTTCTTTTTGTCCAGTTTTCAGTTCTCTTTTTGGGGTAATTTTTCTAAGAACAGTTGTAACCTAGTTGTCTTCATGGGAAGAGGTGAGTTCAGAGTCCACCTACGACACCATCTTGACCACAATCTTATTGATAAATATGTTAAAGTAACCATAGGAAAAGATTGACAAAATAGAGGAAGAGGTAGAAAAATTCAGGACAAGGAAGTGTATTAAAAATAAAGCACAAAGAAAGATATATTGAAAAAAGAACACAAGAACTCAATGTCTGGAATGTGCCAAGTGATGCAGCATGCTTGTAATTAGACTTCCAAAAGGAGAGTAAACAGTGAATAGAAAAGACACTTATCTGAATGAATAGTGTCAATTTCTCCCCAAATATGATTAAAAAAATTGTAACATATAGATCAAGAAAACTCAACCAACCCAAAGTAGAATAGGTAGAAGCTTATGTATTCTAAACATACCTAGGCACATTATACTCAAACTGATGAAAACCAAAGGTCAAGTTAAAATCTTAAAAGCACTCAGATAATAAAAAATGCATTATTTTCAGAGGAACAATGATATGAATGACAGTGAATCCTGGTCAGAAAGAGTGGGGGTCAGAAGACAATGCAATGATATCTTAAAGTGCTCAAAAGGTGAGAATGAGGGCTTTAACCTTGAATTCTACATCCAGTGAAAATGCTGAAAAGTAAAGGACAAATAAACACATTTTCAAATAAATTGAAATTGAAACACATTTTCACTTGTAGTTCTACACTACAAGAATCAATAAAGGAAGCTCTTCTAGCTAAAAAAGAAATGACAAAGATTTTTTAACTTAAAGAAGGAATGAAAAGTGCTGGAAATTGAGAAATATGAGAAAATATAAAATACTATTTTACTTTCTCATATTTTAAAAAATTTATTGACTAAGGCAAAAATATAAATATTACATTTTAGTGTTACTAGTACATGTAGGATGAAAACAAAAAAAAAGCAGCAGTGTAACAGAAAAGAATGGGTTAAGTTGAATCATGCTGTTTAAAGCTTTTACATCATACATAATATAGTAAAATATTAATTCAATGTAGATTGCGATAAGTTAATCTTGAATTTTGGTCCCTTAAGCAAACAATGAAAGATAGAAAAAAAGAATAGTTAAAAAGCCAGTAGAGGTCATAGAATGGAATCTTAAAACAACTAGTCAAGTAACTTAAGTAACAGAAGGACAAAAGAACAAAAAATAGATGGGAAAAGCTGAAAAAAGAAAAGCAAAATAGGAAACTTATACCTAAGCATAATAATAACTACACTAAAAATATATTCTAAAAACTCCAATTCATATGCAGCAATTCTTATACTGGATAAAAAGACAAGACAATACCATATGCCATTTAGAAAAAACCTTGAGGGTATTATGCTAAGTGAAATAAGCCAGACAGAGAAAGGCAAACCCCATATGATTTCACTTATCTGTGGAAGATAAATAAACCCATGGATAAGGAAAACAGATTAGTGGTTATGTGATCAGAAACCAGGCAAGAAAAGGGTTACTGAGAATCTGACCCATAACTAGCATTGTCTGTAAAATCTTTTCCAGACAAGGAGAAAATTAAATGTGCTTTTTCAGAGGTTGATGTCCCCATTTTTAGATGTTGCCATCCTACAGTGAAACTTAACATGATTACAGCAAGACTCCTGTAAATTGCTCCAGCTCTAAGTGTCCAAAAGTTACTACAGACCTGTTACGTGATGATGTGTTCCTTGAACTTGTTATGTAATGGCATGTTGTGTTGAACTCATTATGTAATGGTGCTTTGATCTTGTTATGTAATAGGGCCTTGAACTCAGATGTAATGGCCATCGACAGGCAGCCAGCTTTGGCCCAGTTGTTACACAGTTGTAGCACATCCTCTGCACTCTACTGTATAAAGTTTCCACCAGCACTAAGCTCAGGGAGACACTGCTTTGGGGGCTGTCCCTGGTGTTCTCTATTGCTTGTGCAAGCAATAAAACTTTTCTTCACCTACTTCAGAGTTGGTTGTGCTTTTTGCCTCTGCACTCACCAAGAGATGGACCCACTGAGTTTGGTTACAGTTACCAGAGGGGAAAGGAGTGAAGGGAGGGCAAAAGGGGTAAAGGGGCACATATGTATGGGGACAGATAAAAACTAGACTATAGGTGGTGAACATGATGCAGTCTATACAAAAACTGCTAATATAATAATGTACACCTGAAGTTACACAATGTTATCAGCCAATATGACCTCAATAAAATAATTTTAGAAAAAGAAAAACATATTTTGCAGTTAAAGTCATGGACAAGATGAAAATTAAAAACTAAAAATGATGGAACATAAGAAAACTGGTTTGCCTGTTTTGATAACAAAGAAACTAGACTTCAAGACAATGAGTATTACTAAATATAAAGGGGGCATTTCACAATGATAACATGATCAACCCATTAAGAAGATACAAAAATCCTAGTTGTATACACATCTATAACAAGCAGTGAAAATACATGAAGCAACATTGAATAAATAAAGGGAGATACAAAAAAATTCGCAAACATAATGAATAGAACATCCATGAACTGTGGGACAACTTCAATTTCCCAGATATGTAATTCGAGTCCCAAAGGAGGGAGGGGGCAAGGAGTAGTGGCCAAAAGTTTTCCAAATTTGATAGAAATTATAAACTCACTGATTCAAGAAAGGTAACAAACCCTAAGCTTAAAAAACATGAAGAAAACTACAAGGGCACATAAAAATCCAATGTTTAAAAACCAGTGACAGATAGAAAGTCTTAAAAAGAGCCAGAGAAAAGATACATTATGTGAGAACAAAATAAAGGATGACATCAGCTTTCTATTCAGAAACAATACAAGCGAGAAAACAATGAAGCAATGTCTAAAATAACTAAAGATAGTAAAAGTAAATAAATATTTTTGACCTAAGATTCTCTATCTGGAAAAAATAGCTTTTAAAATAAATATAAATGGCTTCTGGAAGATGGAGTAGGTGCACTTGTCATTATTCCTCCCACTAAGTATAACTAAAAACCCTGGTCACATGTAAAACAAACAGAAGAGGACTCTGAAAAGTATACAAAGGAAGGAAGACTTGTCGGAACCTTGGGACCTGAGGAATGATACGATGGTGAGTAATCCTCACATATCCCAGAATTGGAGATGAAGAGGACAGCAACCAAAAAATACCAACAGGCATGGAACAAAAAAAACCCCATGGAAGCCTGCCCTTTGGGATTCCTCTGAGTTATGTCAACTGGATGGAGGAATAGGAGGTTCCCTATGTTCCCTACAAAAATAATGATCTGGCAGCCATCCATAGATGAAAATGCCTTTGTGGAAGCCTTGGGATCCAGGTAGGAAGTTGTGAAACCCCAGCGAAGCCCAAGACTAAGGAGAGAAGCTTTGAGAAGGCAGGCTTGTGATAGGGTGGCAGACTCTGCATGTGATTCCGTTGCAGGCTGAAAATAGTTGCATCTCCCTATGGATTCAGCTCCAGCCCCCTTGGGTGCAGTCCTACAACGAACCCTACCTGCCAAGGGATCTAGGAGGAGCCTTACCTGTCCATGCTCCTGGTACTAAGCTCGTTGATCTTGGACTTTACTGCAGATCCTGAAGTGACCCTGTGAACTGGCTCCAGTCCCCCTCTACTGTTATCCAGAGTCAGTCCTGCTGGCCCAGGGACCAAACAATGCCCATCCTTGCCCCTGGTGGCAGATCCACTGACCTCATCCTGACTGTGGACCCAGAAGTGGCCGTGTGGCTTAGTTCCAGCTCCACTGTGCCATAGTCTAGGTACAATCCTGCCCACTCAGGGAACTACCCTGCAACCCAGCAATCCCATTCTGAGTATATATCTAAAGAAAATGAATCTGTATCTTGAAGAGATGTCTGCACCTCCAAGTTCACTGCAGCATTATTCACAATAGCCAAGATTTGGAAACTACCTGAGTGTCAATGGATGAATGGATAAAGCAAATGTAGTATATGTACACAATGGGATATTATTCAGCCTTCAAAAGGAAAGAAATTCTGCATTTGTGACAATATGGATGGATGTGGAGGACACTATGCTAAGTGAGATAAGCCACCCATGAAAAGACAAGCACTGCATGCTCTTACTTATATATGAAATCTAAAAATGATGAACTCATAAAATCAGAGACTGGAATGGTGGTTGCCAGTGGCTGCGAGGGTAGGCGAAATGTGGAGATCTTGGCCAAAGGGTCTAAAGGTTCAGTTATGCAAGATGAATAATTTATGGAGATCTAATGTACAACATTGTGACTCGAGTTAATAATACTGTATTATATACCTGAGATTTGCTAAGAGAGTTGATCTTAAGTGTTCTCATCACAAAAAAAAATCATAATTATGTGAGGTGATGGATGTGTAAACAGTTTGATTGGGGTAGTTATTTCACCACATATGCACATATCAAAACATCATGTTCTAAACCTTAAATACGTACAATTTCCATTTGTCAAGTATACCAATCAAGCTGGAGAAAAAAAGCCTGTTCTTTTTAGCCAAAGGATCAGGAAAGGGGTAGCCTAGTAAGGCAGGAAATTTTAATAAGATAATCCCTCTACTGAAGCCAAATACCACGGAAAAACGTTTAGCCCCACCCCCGTGACAGCAGAGTCCAAATGGGAATCCCAGACTCCCACTCTCACAGGATGTAATGAGATGCCCCAACACTCTCACTGGAGCAGAGTCAGAGAATGCTATATAGAGAGCCAGGATTTTCATTCCTGCTGTGTGACAAGAGTTCCTTTTCATGGTGTCAGTGGAGAACATGTGGGAAGCCTAGACTTTCATCACAACCCACCAGTACTGAGGCATCCCTTCTCTTCCACTGGGCTCACGTAAGAAGAGAACTTGAGGAGAATCAAGGTTTTTACCATTGTTCTTTTGCAATGATGACATCCCACTGCAGTGTCAGCTGAGACCATGTGGGAAGGCATAACTACAACCCCCATTCATCAGCAAGGAGTGTGGGGAACCTGGGTTTCTTCTTTACCTGGCAGTAATGCGGTGGTGTCCCCACTTTTCCAGAGCAGAATGGTGTCAAAGAAAATAAGCTAAATGAAAGGTTTAAATAAAATCTAGAGTCTCATAACATAATAAAAAAATGCCCAAATTTAAAAAAGAAGAAATTGCTTGTTATACCAAGAATGAAGAAGATCTCAAGCTCAAAGCAAAAATGACAAGCAATACATACTGTCACCAACATGACAGACATGTTATAATTGCCTGACAATGATTTTAAAGCAGCCAGTATAGAAATGCTTCAATGAACAATTAGAAACATGTGAAACAATTTTTTTAAAGATTTTATTTTATTTTTTTTCTCCCCAAAGCCCCCCAGTACACAGTTGTATATTCTTTGTTGTGGGTCCTTCTAGTTGTGGCATGTGGGAGGCTGCCTCAGTGTGATTTGATGAGCAGTGCCATGTCTGCACCCAGGATTCAAACCAATGAAACACTGGGCCATCTGCAGCAGAGTGCGCTAACTTAACCACTCGGCCATGGGGCCAGCCCCTGAAACAAATTTTTAAAAAAGAAAACTTAGCAAAGAAATAGAAAGTTTCATCAAAGAAATAGAAGACATAAGATTACATCCTGTATGCTTCTATTTATATAACGTTCTAGAAAGGATAAATTTATAAAATGGAGAACACATTTAATGGTTGCCAGAGGTCAAGGGAGGATGCTGGGCAGGAAGAAAGCGAATGTGGCTATTAAATGGCAACATGAGGAATCCTTATGACCATGGAAATGTTCTGTATTTTGAATCAATGTGAATGACACAGTTGTGATTTTGAAAAATTAGCAGCACTCATCTGTACAAAATAAGTATTGGATAATTTGTTTTATTTTACTTACAAAACCACTTTATATTATATAACCTCAGTTATATACTTACATTTAAAAATATACTAGCCAATACTTCTGGGTGTTTGTAGCAGGTTAGTATAGTCTCACATAATCTTGCAAAAGTCATTTAGTTAAAATATATGGTTTACTTTTCTGCATGGATATGACAATATGGTACAGCATAAAGCTTAAATTCCCACTGACTTTGGCAAGTTAGAATATATTGGGCTTGAGTTACTTAAAAAACTCAGGAATGAGCAAAAGATGCTGTGAATATATCTCAGTGAAATGATGACCATTTTACATTGTTATAACTGAATGCTAAGTGAGATAAGCCACCCATGAGAAGACAAACACTGCGTGCTCTTACTTACTAAGGTGACCACATGCAGATGGAAGAAAGGAAGGGAATTAGAGCTTTGCAATGTAAGAATAAGCTCAGAATCTTTCTATATTCAGTTCATGTTTATCCATACTTACACTGGTATTAAAGGTGAAAGAAAGACTTCCAGGTTTGCTTTAGAACCCTGGCATAAAATTCTTCCAGCAATGTGATTTGATACAATAGAAATTGAGAGACAGCATTTCTGGGTCTTGTATCATGTAAATAAGAGCCCTTAACTTTCCATAGAAAACATGTTTTAATGAATCTCCAAGGTCCTCATCACTGCTGCAGCCCAAGGAATGTCTATCTTTTGAGGCACATTTCAAGCTTACCCTGAGGAATTTTTTGTCCCCTAGTAATTTTGAGGGGCTTGAGAATAATAATTGGTTTTAGTAATGGTTGGGGTTTAAATCATTCCGAAGTATAAAACCCAAAATTGAGGGATTTCCTAAAGATTTTTCTTGTCCTCTACTGTATCTCTTTACTTTCTCTCATTGAATTCACCTAATCCCATAGCTTTAACCTCTATGGAAACGATCACAGATCTTTTTCTCATGTTCTGACCTTTCCCCTTACCTTTATTTAGCTTTAGTTAGGCATTTGTCTAATGAACACTTCTACTTGGATGTTCTGCTTGCGGCTCAAGTCCTCCATGTTCAAAGCTAAATGCATGATTTTTGTGAATATTTCCACTCATTTTGAGTTATTTCTGTTTGTAGTAACACTAAACACCTAGGCAAGTATCTTTCAGAACTTTTTAATCTATTTTATCCTCTTTATGAGAAGTCCTGATGAATCTTTCCTTAGAACATTTCTTGCATATGTTTGTTTCTTGGAATTACTCACAGTAGCACTGTTAATTCGGGGCATTTTTATCATTCATTGACTATTATAATTACCTGCCAAAGCTGACCCTACCTCTAGTCTTTCTTACTGAAGTACATCCTGCCAGCACCCGCTGTGTTAATCTTTCACAGTGTGCACTTTGATTATTTAAATCCTGTGCCAAAAAAGTAATCAAATCTTGAATGGCTCCTAACAGCCTCCTGTAGTGAGCTTACCTTGATCTTGGCATTTGAGAGCTTCCTATACTGATCCAAAGTCTATGCTGCAGTCCAGTGGGGAGAGACATTGGGATCTCTCCGAGAGCCTGTGGAAGTCCTCTGTGTGACATACAGGGAGAGTGGAAATTATATGCTTTCTCTGAGCTCAGTAATTTTGATCTAGAGAGCTCCTAGAAGGCCACTAAGAGTTTCGCAGTGATCTTCACATAACTTACCGATGTTTTTTCTGTTTCACACTCAGGTCTATGAAAAAAAAAATTTACATTACATAAGCTTTTGCCTGTGGGGCAAGAATTCTATTATAGTTTCCAGTATAGGTCCCAGGAAAGATGGGAAAAAGGGACTCTAAATCATTCATTTTTTTATTAAAAAATATTTATTTATTCAATTCCTACTATATATGCCCAGTATTGCTCTAAGGTGCTGTAGAAGTAGCTCTGAAGAAAATGCATAAAATCCCTGTCCTTTTGGAACTTAGTTTCAAATGTATGAGAGTGCATGATTTATGTGTATAACAAATAAACAAGTAAATGTACAGTATTCCATATAGGGACAGATGCAGTGGATACAGGAAAGGTCATCTCCTTTTTTATTTGTGGAGGTGCCCTATTTGGCAGCAAGCAAAAATGTATGTAAAATGTTATACTTCCAATAAATCAATGTTATTTTAATGAACTAGGCTATAAATGCAGAGTAGGTAATTTCCTTGGTGTACAAAGCCTGAAACACTGCAGACACATGAGTCTTCTAATTTTTAATCACATCCTGAGGATTTCCCAACTCCTGAAAACCCCTTGGGTCATATTGGTTCGTGGGTCTTTGGCACCAGCAGATTCAAGAAGAAGAAGAATCTCCATTTGGGCTGTTCGTTTCTGAAATTCATCAGAGCCATTTTCCCCTCCTTGAGAGTAGAGGAGAAGGGTTGAAGAGAATATTGAAGTCCCAATGCAGAAAGGGGAGTGTTGAATTTTATCTATCCTGTTATTTTTCTTCCAAATCTCATCTGTGGAAGCCAAGGACTCCTTGAAATGCTATATCTCCTGTCTACTGAAATCACCATTGATCATTAGGTGGGCCCAGTGGACTGTCAAAACAGAAGTGGAACAGAGATTCTGTAGAGTCACGGTTGGTCACAAGTTTCCTGAATCTTATTCCTAGAGAACTTGCCCATTAATGTTTTTGATATACATCTTTAAAAATTCTCTCAGCCTTTATACAATGGAGAAAACAAAGACATACAGAACTGTGGGCTTGAGTTCATTCTTCCATTCTGGGTCTCAGTCCCATTTTACTGGAATTGGGTGGAGAGAGCTGGGTACTGATTTTAGTGTTATCTTTTTGTCCTGTTCCCACAGATATGTCCTAGGGAAGAATGGCTTCAGGAAATGACTCTTCAGTGACTCAGTTTCTCTTGCTTGGTTTAACTCAGTGATCATAACTCCAGCTGCCCCTGTTCTTCTTTCTCTTAGTAATCTATGTGGTCACCATGGTGGGGAACATTGGCTTGCTTATTCTCATTGGTCTGAACTCTCACCTGCACACCCCCATGTACTACATTCCCTTTAAACTTTCCTACACTGATCTCTGCTACTCCTCTGTCATAACCCCAAAAATGCTGTTAAGTTTTGTAAAAGAGAGCATCATCTCTTATTCAGAGCACATGGCTCAGCTCTATTTCTTCTCCTTCTTTGTTATTGATGAGTGCTATATTTTTACGTCAATGGCCTATGGCCCATATGTGGCCATCTGTAAGCCTTTGCTTTACAAGGTCATCATGTCCCATCAGGTCTGCCTCATGCTTATCATGGGTGCATATGCAATGGGGTTTGTGGGTGGCCCACACTGTATCCATGCTGAGACTCACCTTCTGTGATGGCAACATCATCAATCACTACGTGTGTGACATACCTCCTCTCCTCCAGTTCTCCTGCTCAAGCACCTACATCAATGAGCTGGTTGTTTTCCTTGTTGTGGTCATCAATGTAATAGTGCCCAGTCTCACCATCTCCATTTACTACACATTAATCTCCAACATCCTCGAGATCTGTTCTACAGGGGGCAGGTCTAAAGTCTTCAGTACCTGCAGCTCCCACATAATTACTGTTTCTCTTTTCTTTGGATCATCAGCATTCATGTATCTTAAATCTTTCCCTCCTGGGTCTCTGGACCAAGACAAACTATCCACAGTTTTTTATATCATTGTGGGCCCAACGATGAATCCTTTCATCTACAGTCTGAGGAACAAAGATGTCCAAATTGCACTGAGTAAGACTTTGAAGAAAAGGGTGTTCTCCTGAATGGAAATTGTGTTAGTTATTGATGCCAAATCCTGGTAAAGGCACACAATGTATAAAAATATGGAGAAAATAGAAATAAACCAAAACATAAATGCAGATGATTTGAACAATAAGAAAAATTAAGTTTATTATGTAAATTACTTCATATGAAAAGACGCTGTAAGGAAGAGGAGGATAAGTCCCTCATCCTTTCATAGAAAGTAAGGAAAGCATTTCATTCTGTCATTCTCCAGATTATTCTCAGAAACTATAAGGTTTTAAGTAGAAAGGTTGAATGATGATAAATTCAGGAATGGTAAGGTTGTGAGATTTTTGACTGAGGCATGTCTGGAATTCCTGTAAAATTTTCTCTTGGAGGTATAGACTTTGGTGTACTTTGAATGGAGCCATTTATTCATTCATTTACAGATTTCCCCCACTCCCTGAAAGTAGAGTGTTCCTATGAAAACTTTTGTAAACCAATTGCCATCAATTTGTATGGGAGAAACTTTTTTTTACCGTTCCCAGACCTCTCCAAATAACCTATGACATTATACCAAATAACACATAAAACCTAGAATAACACTAACATATAGTAAAATCAAGAATGATATGATAAATACACAGCCTGTATAAAATAGAAATAATGTATTTCCAGTGTAGTTTCACTTACCAGAATTGGGAAGACAGTGAGCACATTGGAAGGCTGAGAGGTGGTGGTGGTGGTGGTTATGGTGTCTTAGGCTGAGTCAGAGGTTGGGTTGGTGGGATGTAAAGGACACTAGGATGTAGGAGAGAGAGGAAGAGGTCATCTGTTAACATCTCATCATCATCTGAATCCATCAGGGCAGGCAGGTCACTAACGCCTCACCTTCTTCTGTGTCTGCCTGCCTCAATGTTGAAGGTGGGGGTCATTGACTTCCGTAGCTGACGTGGCTGATGTGAAAGGCTTAAAATACAACTATAACACTGAATACTATCTTCACTTTTTGCCTTTTTTGTAAGAGTAAAAAATCTCTTTGGATTTCTTGTGGCTAGCAAAAACAGATACTAACGTAAGTCTATCTTAAAAACGAAATGGCATAAAGCCACCTTTCTGTTAGCGAGGAAATCTGTAATAAACCTCTAATGAAAGGCTATTGAGTTTTCAGAAATGTGAGTGGTCCATATGAGTGGAATAGGGCATTTTGAATAGGAAGATTCATTTCCTTAAGGAGATGCTCTTCTCACTCTGGTCTCTTCTCAAGTTAGTCACAAGGGAGTGTGATAAAGAGAGATTTCCTTCTGATCCCTGTTCCTAACGACAAGCAACTGAGATAACCATTTACAGCAGTCAGAAATAAAGGGAACCTACATTAGATTTTACCTCTTGTGACTTCAGGGCAGCAAATGTGGGTAATAGGACATGCTATACTAATTTTACTACAAATATTTGTCAATTGTTAGTAGAATAATTTTTGTACTTTTCTTAAATACACCTAAAGCTCTCTAATTCCAATATCAGCATTTTCCCTTTATTATTTTCATTCTCTCTTTTGTCTCAGAGGTTTAATGGCACAAATTATGTAGTTATTTAATCAACAAATAGAAACTGAGCATCTATCCTGTACTAGGCTCTATTTTTAAACATCATAGATACAGTGGTGAATAAGATAAAAATTCTGTGCTCTCATAGGGCACATAGGGTAGTTTGTTTTCTTGTTCTTGAGTTTTGAGATTTCTTTATGTATTCTGAATACAAAGTATGTCAGACATATGATTTACAAATATTTCTCCTAGTCTATCTTTTCTTTTCGTTCTCTTAATAGTGTCTTGCAAAGAACAGAAAATCTCAAATTTGGTGAATTCTAATGTCTCGATTTTTTTAATCATGGATTGAACTTTTAGTGTCATATTTAAGAGACTTTTGCTAATCCCAAAGTCTCAACATTTTTCTCATATGTTTTTTTCTCTGTTATGGCATTTAAGTTTATGATCTATTTTGGATTAATTTTCCTATATGGTATTGGCTGTTGATCTAAGTTTTTTTTTTTTTTTTTTTGCACATGGATATCTTATTATTCCAACACTCTTTGTTGAAAAGTACTTCAGACTCAAGATAAGTCAACAAAAAGATATCTCGATGCAGAGTAGTGGTGGAGAGAGGAGAGAAGATATGTGGATCTGGCACTGTTGGGCACTAACGAATGCCCTTGTGCTTCTGAGTAGAGTGAGTTAAATGAAAGTGTAGGGAGTGGAGTTGTTGGGTGAAATGGAAAGTTTATGTTTTTTTATGAAACTGTTTTCAAAAGAGGCTCTACAATTTTATATTCCCATGAGTTTTTCCACATCCTTGTCAACACTTGGTATTGTCTGTCTTTTTAATCATGGCCATTCTAGTGAGTGTGCAGTGGTATCTCATTTTGGTTTTAATTTGAGCATCCTTAATGAGCAATGATATTGAATATCTTTTCATATGCTTATTATCCATTTGTATATCTTCTTTGGTGAAATATCTGTTTAAATATTGTGTGTACTTTCTGATTTGGTTATTTCTTTCTTCAATATTGTAAGATACAATTAAGATTGTAAGACAATCTAATTACTATCAAATTGTAAGACACAATTTAGAAAGTAAAAGGCCAAATCATAACCAAGAAAATATATTTGCAAAATATATATCTGATAATGGGCTTGTATTAAGAAAATATAAACAACTCCTAACTTACTATGTTTGTATGGTTTATTATTTTACATTCTTTTACTTTTAACCTACCTATAATATATTTGAAGCAAGGTTCTTGTGGACAGCATGCAGTTGGACCATTTGTAAATTCACTTTGATAATCTCTGTCCTTTAATTGACCTCTTAATTTAATTTATTTAGACCATTATTGACCTATTGATGTCTGAGGACTTACTCTACTTTGTATTGTTTTCTATTTGTTCCCACTGTTTCTTGTTCCTCTGTTTCCCCTTTTATTGCCTTTCTATGGGTTAGATGATCTTTCTCAGAATTCAAATTTGATTTATCTATAGTTATTTGAAGAGTATCTCTCTATATATCTTTTTAGTGGTTACTCTAGGTATCACGATATACAAAGTTACTTGCATAGTCTCCTGTTACTGACGTTTTACGACGTGGAGTAAAGTGTAGAAAATTTCCTTCTAGTTACTTCCCTTTATCCTTTTCCCTTTTTAAAAATTGTCAAGTATTTTCTCTGCATAGATTGAGTGCCATATCAGATGGTGTTATTACTTTTGTTTCAAATGTGAAAAATAATTTTTAAAAATCATGACGATAGTCTATTACATTTAGTTCTATTTTTACACATTCCATAATTCTTCCTTCCACATGTTCCAAGTCGCCTTCTCTTATTCTTTCCTTTCTGTTTGGTATATTTCTTTTAGTCATTCTTCAAGGGTTGGTATGTTGATGACAAATTATCTTAGACTTCCTTCATCTGGGAATTACTTATTTCCCCTTTATTCCTGAAGGATATTGCCATTGGATATAGAATTCAAAATTGGTGATTTTTCATTTTCAAAGCTTGAAAATGTTGAGTTCCTTTCTTTTTCTTCATTCTTTCAGATGAGGAATCTGGTGGCATCCTAATCATTGTATCTCTCAAGGTTATTTATCACTTCTCTCTACTTTCATTTAAGATTTTGTTTTGTTTTGTTTTCATTTTTCAAAAGTTTAACTCTGATCAGTCATGGCATGGATTTCTTTGGATTTATTCTGTTTGAAGCTTGCATAGCTCTTGAATCTCTAGGTTTGTCTTCCATTGAATTTGAGAAATTTTAAGGCACTATGTTTTTGAAGATTGTTTTCAGCCTTGCAATTCTTCCTCTTTGCCTTCTGTGACTCAAAAGACATAAATATTACGTTTCGTTATTGTTCCTAAGGTTTCTGAGGCTCTGCTTATTTTTGCCTAATATTTTTTATCTGTCATTCACATTATATAATTTCTCCTGGTTCATCTTTCAGTTCACTATTTCTTTCCTCTGTTGTCTCCAATCTACTCTGAAGTCCATCCTGTGAATTTTTTGCTTTATCTATTATAAATTTTAATTGCAAAATTTCTTTTCAGTTCTTAAAATTTAATTTGTTTTTAAAGAGAAACTTACATGTATTAAGTTCAAAACATCGGTGACATCAGCTAAAATTGATTATGTTAGCATATTTAATCAACTGGTTTTTAAAAATTTTTTTAATCAACTGTTTTAACTATGATATTGATACATTATGAAAGTTATGCAGTCCTTTTTTTGCTGTCGTTTTTGATTAAAATTTTTATTTTCAACTGTATGCAAATGTAAAAAGTAATAGAGATCATGTGTACCCTCTACCAAGTTTACTCCCCATGGTAACCTCTCACAAAACAGTAGTAAATATCACAACCAAAATTTTAACATAATCCAAAAATAGCCACACCCATTTCTCTCTCAACCCCACCCTCTTCTTGACACCTAGAAACCACTAATTTGTTCACCATTTCTACAATTTTATCATTTCAATAATGTTACATAAATAGAATCATATGCTATATAACATTTTTGACATTTTTTGTCCCTCCATATAATTATCTGAATATTTATCCAAATTGTTTTATGTGTCAATAGTTTCTTTCTTTTTATTGATGAATAGTATACCATGGTATGAAAGTACAGAAGTTTATTTAACCGTTCACATTTGGAAGGAAAAAATTATTTACAGTTTTTGGCTATTATGGATAACATTTGTATAACATATGTGTATAGGTTTTCGTGTGAACTTAAGTTTTCATTTTACTGGGATAAATGCCCAGGAGTGCAATTGCTGGGTTGAATGGTAGTTGCATTTTCAGTGTGTCAAGAAAGAAGAAAATTCTGCCAATTTTGATAACATGGATGGACTTTGAGGACATAATGCTAAATAAGATAAATCTGACAGAGAAGAGAAAAACCATATGATATCACTTACACGTGGAATCTAAAAAAGTCAAACTCATAAAAACAGAGTGGAATAGTGGTTACCAGGGGCTGAGGGGTAGAGGAATTGGGGAGATATTTAAGGGTACAAAATTGCAAATAGTAGATAAATAAATCTGGAGATCTGATGCACACCATAGTGATTATAGTCAGCAATACTCTATTATAAACTTCAAAGTTGCTAAGAGACTAGATTTTAATTGTTCTCACCACACATACACAAATATTAACTGTGTACAAGACAGAGGTGTTAGCTAATGCTATGGTGGTAATCCCATAGCAGTATATAAATATATCAAATTAACACATCGTAAACCTTAAACTTTCACAGTGTTGTATGTCAATTGTATCTCAAAAAAAAAAAAAAAAAAAAAAGAAAAGGAATTTGGATTGAGAAGAAAGAAAAGAGAGAGAGAAACGAACAAAATGCTTTCCAGAGTGGCTGCGGTATCATTTTATATTCCCTCCAGCAGCATACGAGTGATCCAGTTTCTCCATATCTATGCCATGATTTAGTATTGTCACTATATTTTATTTTAGCCATTCTGATGGATGTGAAATGATATCTCATTGTAGTTTAAATTTTTATGACCCTAATTCCTAATAATATTGAATATATTTCCATATGCTTATTTGCCAGGTATATATACTCTTCAGTTACCTGTCTCTTCATATCTTTTGTCCATTTTGTAATAGGAATATTTTTTAAGCATTGAGTTTGGATATTTAAAAAAATTCATATTCTAGTTACATTCCAGGAAGTCCTTTGGTCTATATGTGGATTACAAATATTGTCTGTAGCTTGTCTTTTCATCCTTTAAAAGAGATTTAATAAAGCTGAAGTTTTTAATTCTAATGAAGTACAGTTTTTCCTTCTATGGATCATACTTTTGGTGTCAACTCTAAGAACTCTTTGCCGAGCCCTATATCCTAAAGAGTTTTCCCAGACTTTTTTCCTAAAAGTTTCATAGATTTTGTTTTAATCCATGTCTGTGACCCATTTTGAATTAGTTTTTTAATAAAGTGTGAGATTTAGATTGGGTTTGTTTTTTTTGGCTGTGAATGTCCAATTGCTCCAACAGCATTTATTAAAAAGGTTGTCTTTCCTTTATTGAACAGGTTTTTTACTTTTTCAAAACTCATTTGGGAATATTCGTGTGGGTTTGTTTTAGGATTCTTTACTGTCTTTCATTGGATAATGTATTTATCTGTTCACCAGTCCCACACAGTCTTGATTACTGCAGCTGCAGCTATATGTTTTGAAATCAGCTAGGGTGATATGTTTTTATTTTATTCTTTCTTTCCAAATTTTTTGGTATTGAAGTTTCTTTGCTTTTCTATATAAAGTTTAGAATAAACTTGTTTATATTTTTAAAAAATATTGCTGAGATTTTGATGGGAATTGCTTTTAATCTGTATATTCACTTGGAGAGAATTAACAGCTTTACTATGTTGTCTTCCAATCCATGAACACAATAGGTCTCTCCATTTATTTTCTTGCGTTTCTTTCATCAGCATCGTGTAGTTTGCAGCACAAAATTCTGTACATGTTTTGTTAGGTTTACATGTATTTAAACTTTTAACAATTGTAAGTGATATCACTTTAATTTCAGCGTTTATGTGTTTATTGGTAGTACGTACAATTATAATTGATTTTGAGCCTGTGACCTTGCTAAACTCGTTTATGTCTTCTAGGAGTTTTTAAATAGATTCCTTGGGATTTTCTATGTAGAAAATTAGGTTATCTGCAATTAGGGACACTATTACTTCTTTTTTTCTGTTCTATGTCCATTCATTTCCTTTTCTTTCCTTATTGCACTGACCAATACTTTCTGTACATCGCTGAATAAAAGTGATGGTGGTGGACCTCTCTGTGTCATTTCCAATCACAGGGAAAGCATTCGGTTTTTCACCCTCAATTATAATGTTAGCTGAAGGTTTTTTTCTAGTTGTTCTTTTTCAATGTGAGGAAGTTTTTCTCTATTCCTAGTTTCTGAGAGTTTTTTTTTGATCATGAATGGTTTTTGAATTTAGTCAAATGTTTATTTTTTTGTGACTTGATTGAAATGAGTATGTGTTTTTTTCTTCTTAAGCTTGTTCATATAGTGAATTACGTTTCTTGATTTTTCCAGTGTAGAACCATCCTTGCATCCTTGGAACAAACTCTACTGGTTGTAGTGTATAATTCTGTTTATTTATTGCTGAATTTTGTCTGCTAATATGATGTAAAAGATTTTTTAAAGGGATATTAACATGTGCTTTTCTTTTTTATCCTATCTTTGATTTTTGCATCAGGGTAATAGTGGCAACGTAAAATGAATTGGGAATTATTCTCTTTACTTCTATTTCCTGGAAGAGATTATGCAGAATTCGTCTTAATTTTCAAATATTTGTTAGAATTTCTCACTGAAAACATCTAGACCTATAAATTTCTTCTTGGGGACTTTTTAAGTTACAAATTTACTTTCCTTAATCGTTATAGGACTATTCTACTTTTCTGTTTCTTTTGTGGTATTTTGTGTTTTTCAAGGCATTAATTCATTTCATTTCTGTTGTCAAGTTTATGTGTGAAATTTTTTCTTAGTGTCTTCTTATTATCGTTTTGATGGTTGTAGTGATATTTGCTGTTTTTTCTCCCTCACGTTGGCAATTTGTGTCAACTATTTTTTTCTTTGTCATTTTTTCTAGTAGTTTGTCAATTTTATTGATCTTTTCAAATACCTAGATATACGTTTCATTGTTTTTCTCTATTGTTTTTCTGTTTCTGGTTTCACTGATTTTTGCTCTTATCTTTACCATCGCTTTTCTTCTTTTTTCTTTGGGCTTCTGCAAGATGGATTTGTCCATTTTCCTCATGGATATACTCAATCATTTGTTTATATCACTATGGACTCATGGATATTTATTTTACACTTTAAACTATAATCCAAAGCTACTTCATTTATTTTCTAGTTCAAATTGTTCCAGTTTGGGCCACTATGAACCCTTTCAATTGGCTCCTGTGTCTGTTTGACATAGCACCATCTTTCTGTTTGTGTGAGTGTGTGTGTGTATGTGTGTGTAGATTCATACTTCTTTGCTTTCTAACGCTACAAGATGCTTCAGGCTTATCTTTTATATTTTCTGCCCCAGTTTCTGAACTATTTTCTTTTGTTAGAGAACATAATTAGAAACCATTATCTGGGCACTAGATGTGTGTTTTCCATTAATTTTTTGCTGTGTAACAAAACATTGCAAAATTTAGTGCCTTAAAACAATGGCAATCATTTGTTTAGTCACAAATCTGCAATTTGTGCTGGGCATGGTAAAGAAAATTCACCTCTTCTTTACTTGATATTCACTTGGACAGCCTGACTGAGGTTAGATGGCTCAACCACACACTTGGTAAGTCTTTTGTCTAAGAACTTAGCTGCTGGAGGCCCAAGGCCTCCATATCTCTTTAACTGGGCTTCTCTCTATGGGTCTTTTCATGTGGTCCATGGATGTTTGCCCTTCTTCAGCGCATGGTGACTAGTTCCAAGAGTAAGTGCCTTAGAGAACCAGCAAGAAGCTATATTGCCTTTAATGATCTAGCCTCAGAAGTCATATAGCATCTTCCAAATTCAGAAGGGGAAGATATGACCCCTCAACCTTTTGATGAAAAAGTGTCATAGTTTTGTTTCATGAAGAATATTTGGGATGGGAGATATTGCTGTGGTCATCTTTGGAAAATATAATTTGCCCTAATATCTTAGAATTTAGTACAATTTTGAGAATATGTGTGTATGTGTAATGGAGGGTGATCTAAGTTCAAAAACTCCTATTCAAAGTTGGAGAATCCTTGTCTCAAAGAGAACTTCCCTTTTCTGAAGAGTGGTAAAACTGGTTCTTGAACATCTGTCTCCAAAGCTCATATGTATCTACAGCATTCTGGGCAAACATTACCTCATCGTAGCTTCTCTAAATTCTGTGCTCTCTGGGTTTTAATGTTCTCAGACATTTATCTTGATTTACATAGCAAAATTGTGAGTAATAATTAAAATAGGAAGTGGATATAAACTTGCCAATAAAAGCTCTAAGTAACAGAATATTTTTTAAAAAATGTCATTTTATTAAATTCTAACATTTCCAGTGATGGGGGAAACAACTATATATTTTACAGATCTTCATATTATTTAAACAATAGCTTGAAATCATAAATCACTTGCATATTCATTATTTGAATGCCACTGCTACTGCGGAAGTCTTTTGTTTTATGAGGATATTTAGTCCACATGATTACATGCATCATAATTTCCTTGGTATACCCTACCTTCGGGAATACTGGTGAACTTCTCCCTCAGAAGCTCCATGCCATAGGATGACCTATGCTTAGTGAAGAATAGTCAGAATGCTTAGTTAGTCACTCTTGTAGCATGTCCTTCCCTGCAAGTTATCTTGTCCAAATAATGCTGTTATTTCCTATCCATTTAACATACTCTTCATAAAGAAAATATCAGTTTGTGTCCTATTTGCAGTGAAGGGAGGCTGGAAAAATGATAGTCTAATGTAGTTGTCCTCCTTTTGTCAAGTATTTTTTTCATTTTAATTAATAATTAATTTTCTAGACTTTTTCCTTTTAAATTTCAAGTGAACCTGTGTACAAACACAAGAAATCTCCTAAATTTAAAAACCAAACCCAAATATAGAAATATCTAAAAGGAGAAAACAACTGAGATTAACAATTTGTCTTCTTCCCCTACTGGATAAAAAACAAATTTTCTGACATGATAATTTTATTGTGAAGAATGTGTATGTGTCTTATTTTATTTCCAGATCTTGAATGCTGGGTTGAACAAATATTTTACTGAGTTAACCTTTGTTTGGAACATAAGAGGTATGAGGGATCTCTGCTCTTAAAGTTTTGATTGTCTGGTTATGCACATGAAACATTCAATAACAATATAAGGTAGGTTGTCTTTAACCCCATTATGGAGGCCTATAATAAACCAATGTGCTGAAGAATCCATGCTACCTGAGTCAGATATGAAGATGAAGGAACAGAGTTTGAGAGAGTAAAGGATTCTTACTGTGTAGACAGATATAAAAGTTTTAAGGTCAAAGTTGAGGATAAGGGAATAATATAAGAATGGAATTGAATGCCACAATCTTCTTCCATAATTTATCCCACCATTTCAAGAAACCAGTCATTTGAAAAGATAAAGGAATGCTTTAGGACAGGATTATAGCTTGTTTTAGCACTATCTCCCATTCTGTATTTGGCTTTCCATATATTCTACCTGTGCTTAAAGACTACTCTGATAGGAATAATGAGTTTGTCTTGGTTACTTCTGTCCTTCCTACATATCTATCAATAACTCTGACATACTAGAACAAGGGAGAATATCTCCCAATTTTGGATGGATGCTGTACCTTCATTGCATTTCTTTCTCTCTCTCTCTCCTTTTTTTTTTTTCTTTTTGATGTATTTTTACCTTCCGGGAAAGCCAGGTTCAGACCTGCATTTAAAGAGATTCATGCACTATTTAAAGGTCAGTGAATCTTTATCTCAAAGATAACTGCCTTTGGTTAAAGGCCTAAAGTGACTTTGAGACCTCTAATATAATTGGGAGTTCATAAACAATGGGAGCTAGACTTGATTCTTTCTAAGGTATTATGGCATAATCGAAATGTGTGATCTCTGCGGCCATACAGATTTGAGTTGAAATCCTGGCTTCAACTGTTCCCGGTTGCATGACCTTGGAAAAGTGACTTCACCTCCCTCCCTCAGTCTCAGTTCTGTTATTTGTATAATGTGAATAATAACATTATCTTAAAATATAGTTCTAAGGAAGGACAACACAATGTAAAAGGCACAGTGTGTTGCACATATATACATCGAAAATGATTATGATTACTATTCAAGTTCTAACAGTCTTTCGATTTTTTCTCTGTAATTTTTTTTCCTTTAAAACACCTCTGACATAGTCTGTATAATGCCTTTCCAGCTCCAGTGTTATCGCTCAAGTTAAGCAATGTTTTCTCTCATGCCTGGGATATTATAATAATCTATTAATTGGCCATTCTACAACCTGTCTCTTTTTTCCTCTTTGTCTTCTCATTTATCCCATGATTCAGTGCTTAAGAATGTGGCTTCTTCTTCCTATAGATGAAGAAGATGAGGAGAAATAAAGAAATGTCTTTTTTTTTTTGATAGTTGCTTTCTCCATGTTCAGTGATGATATCAAAACCCTGCCAATTCTTCACAGACAGTTTGAATCTGAGCTTGTGTAATAAGCTCTCCTTGACTTCTTCAGCCTGCTTGACAAGAAATGGATACATCTATTTTTCACCAGGAACTTAACATAATTACATCATTTTGCCCACATAAAATCTTACAACTTAGTTATTTTTAACCTTATTATTAAAAGAGGACACTGAAACATAAAGTATTGTAAAATTTGCACAAGATCCTACATCTCGCGACTGGTGGAATCAGAATTAAAATACAAGTATGTCCAACTGAGTTCAAAATCCACCTTATTTCTACCAGTTAGCTATATACCATCTCGAATGGGAGAATAAAGATATTGACACTTTCTAAATGAACTTGGGCAAGTCATTTTTTTCCTTATAGTTGTATTTTATTATCCTAAAAATGTGATTTGTTCTCTTAAGTTAGGTGATACAAAGTTTCATTTATTGTTTGTACATTACATTTTTATCATTATTCTTTAATATGTATTATATACTTAATAAAATTATTTCATAAAGAATAAAAAAAGGATAATTTACTAAAATAAATGAGAATATGAATAGCATTTCACATACCTCTGAGTGATAGAGCTTAGATCTTGGAGATTCTCTACATATCACCTAATCCAGTCCTTTCACTTTACTGACAAAGAGTTTGTGAATGAGACATTTGGACAGATCACTTGGCAAAAGGGAGGGAAAAACATTCATGGATGAGCTGAAACTCAGTTATTCCGATGTCCACTTGAATGATTTTCCCTCTCTGTTTTATATTATTCTATATCTTTCTTTCTTCCTACCTTTCTTTCTTCCTTTCATTTTTTTGCTGAAGAAGATCGGCCCTGAGCTAACATCTGTTTTCAGTCTTCCTCTTTTTGCTTGAGGAAGACTGTTGCTGAGCTGACATCTGTGCCACTTTTCCTCTACTTTGGATGTGGGACACAGCTACAGCATGGCTTGATGAGAGGTGCGTAGGTTTGTGCTGTGATCTGGCCCAAAACCTAGGGCCAGGCCACCAAAGCTGAGCATGTGAATTTAACCACTATGCCACCAGCCGGCTCCACCCCTCTCCATTTTAATACTGGAATAGCTGCTTTCCTGGCAGGCAAATTAAGTCACACACAGATTAGGGGGTGGATTGGTGTCTCTTTTTTTTTTTAATTTTTATTGTTTTCGGATGTACATCATATTTCAAATTCTGTATACATTACATCATGTTCACCACCCGAACACTAATTATAGTGCATCCCCTCACATGTGACCCTAGTCACCCCTTTTGCCCTCCCCCCTCCCCCCTTCCAAAATGGTAGCCACCAGTCCAATCTCCAATGCTATGTGGGTTTTTTTTTTGTCGTATTTATCTTCTACTTATGAGTGAGATCATATGGTATTTGACTTTCTCCCTCTGACTTATTTCACTCAGCATAATACCCTCAAGGTCCATCCATGTTGTCACAAATGGCCGGATTTCGTCATTTCTTATGGCTGAGTAGTAGTCCATCGTGTATAAATACCACATCTTCTTTATCCATTCGTCCCTTGATGGGCACCTAGGTTGCTTCCAAGTCTTGGCTGTTGTGTATAATGCCACAATGAACATAGGGGTGCAAGGATCTTTATGCCTGTGTGTTTTCAAGTTCTTTGGATAAACACCCAGCAGTGGAATAGCTGGATCATATGGTAGATCTATCCTTAATTTTCTGAGGATACTCCAAACTGCTTTCCATAGTGGCTGCACCAGTTTGCACTGCCACCAGCAGTGAACAAGGGTTCCCTTCTCTGCACACCCTCTCCAACATTTGTTGTTTCCTGTCTTGTTAATTACAGCCATTCTGACCGGAGTGAGGTGATACCTCATTGTAGTTTTGATTTGCATCTCCCTGATAGCTAATGATGTTGAGCATCTTTTCATATGCCTGTTGGCCGTCTGTATATCTTCTGTGGAGAAATCTCTGTTCAGATCTTTTGCCCATTTTCTAATTGGATTGTTGGTTTTTTTGTTGTTGAGCTGTGTGAGTTCTTTGTATATTTTGGATGTTAACCCCTTATCTGATATGTAGTTTGCAAATATGTTCTCCCAATTGTTAGGTTGTCTTTTCATTTTTTTGATGGTTTCCTCTGCTGTGCAGAAGCTTTTTAGTTTGATGTAGTCCCATTTGTTCATTTTTTCTTTTGTTTCCCTTGCCCGGTCAGACATGGGACTTGAAAATATGCTGCTCAGACCAATGTCATAGAGCGTACTGCCTATGTTTTCTTCTAGAAGTCTCATGGTTGTGGGTCTTACATTCAAGTCTTTAATCCATTTTGAGTTGATTTTTGTGCGTGGTGTAAAGGAATGGTCTACTTTCATTCTTTTGCATGTGGCTGTCCAGTTTTCCCAACACCATTTATTGAAGAGACTTTCCTTTCTCCATCGTATGCTCTCTGTACACCGAAAACTATAAAACATTGTTGAAAGAAATAGAAGAAGACACAAAGAAATGGGAAGACATTCCGTGCTCTTGGATTGGAATAATTAACATTGTTAAAATGTCCATACTTCCTAAAGCAATCTATATATTCAATGCAATCCCTATCAAAGTTCCAACAACATTTTGTACAGAAATAGAACAAAGAATCCTAAAATTTATATGGAACAGTAAAAGACCCCGAATAGCCAAAGGATTCCTGAGGAAAAAGAACAAAGCTGGAGGTATCACACTCCCCGATTTCAAATTATACTACAAAGCCATAGTAAACAAAACAGCATGGTACTGGCACAAAAACAGACACACAGATCAATGGAACAAAATTGAGAGCCCAGAAGTAAACCCATACGTTTATGGGCAGCTAATATTCGACAAGGGAGCCAAGAGCATACGATGGAGAAAGGAGAGTCTCTTCAATAAATGGTGTTGAGAAAACTGGACAGCCACATGCAAAAGAATGAAAGTAGACCATTCCTTTACACCACGCACAAAAATCAACTCAAAATGGATTAAAGACTTGAATGTAAGACCCACAACCATGAGACTTCTAGAAGAAAACATAGGCAGTACGCTCTATGACATTGGTCTGAGCAGCATATTTTCAAGTCCCATGTTTGACCGGGCAAGGGAAACAAAAGAAAAAATGAACAAATGGGACTACATCAAACTAAAAAGCTTCTGCACAGCAGAGGAAACCATCAAAAAAATGAAAAGACAACCTAACAATTGGGAGAACATATTTGCAAACTACATATCAGATAAGGGGTTAACATCCAAAATATACAAAGAACTCACACAGCTCAACAACAAAAAAACCAACAATCCAATTAGAAAATGGGCAAAAGATCTGAACAGAGATTTCTCCACAGAAGATATACAGACGGCCAACAGGCATATGAAAAGATGCTCAACATCATTAGCTATCAGGGAGATGCAAATCAAAACTACAATGAGGTATCACCTCACTCCGGTCAGAATGGCTGTAATTAACAAGACAGGAAACAACAAATGTTGGAGAGGGTGTGCAGAGAAGGGAACCCTTGTTCACTGCTGGTGGCAGTGCAAACTGGTGCAGCCACTATGGAAAGCAGTTTGGAGTATCCTCAGAAAATTAAGGATAGATCTACCATATGATCCAGCTATTCCACTGCTGGGTGTTTATCCAAAGAACTTGAAAACACACAGGCATAAAGATCCTTGCACCCCTATGTTCATTGTGGCATTATACACAACAGCCAAGACTTGGAAGCAACCTAGGTGCCCATCAAGGGACGAATGGATAAAGAAGATGTGGTATTTATACACGATGGACTACTACTCAGCCATAAGAAATGACGAAATCCGGCCATTTGTGACAACATGGATGGACCTTGAGGGTATTATGCTGAGTGAAATAAGTCAGAGGGAGAAAGTCAAATACCATATGATCTCACTCATAAGTAGAAGATAAATACGACAAAAAAAAAACCCACATAGCATTGGAGATTGGACTGGTGGCTACCATTTTGGAAGGGGGGAGGGGGGAGGGCAAAAGGGGTGACTAGGGTCACATGTGAGGGGATGCACTATAATTAGTGTTCGGGTGGTGAACATGATGTAATGTATACAGAATTTGAAATATGATGCACAAGCAAAAAAAATAAAAATGAAAAAAAAAAAGGAAAAGAAAAGAAAACCAACAGACAAATAATTACGGCAATTAAGATAACTCAACAACTATTTAGAATATGAAACCAACATTTAAAAATCCAGAGCAGATTCCTGCTCTGTCTATAAAAAATTAACTGCTTCAGGAAATGCCTTCTCCCCATAACAGTCTAGAAAAACAGACAAAAATCTATGAAATCTTTCTTTTCAGACATTGGGTAAAAGGGAGCACAGGACCATGATTCCTGAAAGAAGGGAAACAAATGAGATAAGCCCTGAGATTGCCTGAATTCAATGCCTGAAGACAGTTTCCAGGTTTCAGAAACCCATAATACACACAGCATTAGTTAAAATCCTCTCAAACTAATGTCTTAATATCAGGGCTTAATAGGCCAAAATTAAAACTGCTGTATATATATCATAAAAAAACAGATAAAAATTTTAGAGGTGAAATATATAATAACTGAAATGAAAAAGCATAGTATATATATATATGAGTTCTGGGAAGAGGTAGACCTGTGTTCAAATCTAGGCTTTGTATAGACTGAGCAGCTTGGTAAAGTCCCTTGAAATTTCTGAGATTTAGTTTCCTAATAGGTAAATGATTAAAAAATACTTATGTTGAAAGTTTTTGAAAAGGATTCTGTATATGTTTTAGTAATTTCAAATAATTTACTTCTAATTGATCACTTTAAAAAAATTATTTGCCTAATATTCTATGAGTTCACGTCCATCTTTGTAATAGCTTTAACATCCATTTTTCTATTTTTTTCTACAATCACTATAGTTAATAACAAACTCACTTGACTTTTTAATTTAAAATTTGTATTAATTGGTCATACTAGTATCTGTCATCCTTCTTCTCTAAATTTTTCCAATATGATGCTTTCACATTGACCATTCTTTATTCTCAACTTAAGAAAGTGGAGCTCCATCATCCAAAGCATAATCTAAACTTTTCAAAGCAAGTTCATTTCCTCTGTGTTATCTGAATATAGCATTTTCTTTCCGTTTAAATAGGCAACCCCTTTTACTAGTGTTTTATCCTTCATTGGGTTATATTTTTATCTCCTTAAGGGCCTAGAAATGTCTTTTATATTTTAGATACTCAATGAAAGTAGTTTAATAAAGGCTAATAAGTGATACCCACGCAACAGTGATACAGGAAGATATGCAGGGAGAAAATGGTGAGATTTAGAGCCTATAGTAATTACATGAGAGATTCTCAGTCACAGTGATACTGGATACACTACTCAGGAGGAAGTGATTTACCTGGCTGTGCTTGGGCCATTTATCCCCATGACCATCTTTTCAATTATAGTAGCTGGTTAGTTATCCCCTCTTTTTACTTACCTGAGCCCATTGTTTGCATTTTAACATTTCCTTTTTCTAAGAGGTCACTTCCAAGTGATATTTGCCCCATGTAACAAATAAAGACATAAGATTACTCTGCAAGTCCTTAAAGGTCCTAGAATTTTATTATTGCTTTCCGTTTTTCTGTATGAAATTCTCAGTAGAGAAATTGCTAAGTGCATTAAACACACAAGGGGTAGTCAAGTGCTATAAGTAGTAATGGACTATCAAAATAAATACATTATCTCGAAGAGAGCCCAGAAAAGTCCAGCTCCTAATGAAGGTCTTGCAAAACTTGATTTCTTCTAGACTTTCAACATCCCTGCTTTTTTTTTAAGGTTTTGTAGAGCTGCATGTGGATATGGGCAAGGCCTTATTTCTAAGAGGCATGGAGGATTTTATGAAACTCCTACGAACCTTTGCCTAGAGTTTGCATCTTATTATATTAGTAGGAACTCAATAGCCCCATCTACCACACACCCAAAGTGAATTTTTTGAAGTCTGAGCTCCACAAAATCTTCCAAAGCTTGGGATTGTGTGTTCACTGAATAATCAGAAAGGCAATTTCTATGGTTTACGGTATGGTCATCTTTGGATTTTGTCTCTTTGAATGTTTAGGAATTCTTTCCCTACGCGCACCCTTTCTAGTCTCTTCAATAGATCAGGCTCATTACCAGAGTTCTATTTGAATTTTTCCATCTTTTCCTTTTAAATATAATTGACCTTTCATCTTGAAATATACCTTCTATCTGTATCTGCATTTAAAATTTCTACAACCTTTGGCCTTAGTCTCTTGCTGAGTCACAACTGGATGATTAGAAATATAGCCTCCTACAACGATTTCTCAATTCTCATCTCTCCCTTAGTGAATTACTTCATCCTGCACAACATTGACTGATCAAATCCCAAGAGAGTTTGTCTTACTTATCTGTCCTAGAAATGCTAATCAACCCAACCTCACATATTTCTTTACTATGCAACATAAAAGTCTCAGTTTATAATTCAAAACTATCCAAAATCTGATTGATCGCTTGATCTCTTAAGAGGCAAAGTTGCATAAAAAGTTTACTTTGTGCAGTTCTTTCTAGTAGACAGTTCTAATTCTGGACTCATAGACTTAAGTTCACATATCAGCTCTGATGCTGTCTTAACTGTGTATAAAGAGCAAAATAAAATTTGTTGCTTATTGTTTTTATGGGGTAGGTTTCCTAGTTTAAAATGATGAGATATATTTTATATTTATAAGTATCTAAAAATACATTTAAAAGTAAAACAATAAATTGAACTTTTTATGTGACCCTTCATCTTTATGTGTGACTTGTTATTGGCTTTGATGAGAAAAGAGCTGCTCAACTTTGCTGTAATCTTATGTCCAGATAGGCTCTGCTCTGGCCCAGAAGCCTTATTAACTGAGTCCTGCTTCCTTTTGTGCCATGGGATGTTTAAGTTCCCATGACACCACGGTTTTGCATGTTTGACAAACATAGTTTGTAACTGCCTTGTCCCAGCCCCAAGGCTCCTCCTCCCAAGATAGTTAATTAGACTTTTTTAGTGTATTCTCCTAGCATCATCCCTAGGGGTTTATGTTCCTGTCACACAAAAAAATTCTGTCTACTCCTGTCCTATGACTGATTAGATTTTATAAGACCTTCAAACCATAGATTATCCTATGCTTTCCAGGATTCCGACTGTATAAATTTCAGCCCTAAATATCTCTTTATCCTTTTCCTAAATTACTATAACACATATTGTACACTGAATTATGCCAATTGTTTTTATTCATTTTCTGGTCACATATTTTATCTCTCTGCCTCACATATAAATGCATCTTCTTCACATAAGATTATAAACTCATTTAGAATAGACAACACTGCCATAGTTTTGGAGTTATACTGAATAAATTTTTGTTGAACTGGATTGCCTAGTCATGCATATTTTGATGTTTAACCTTGCATTGCTGCTATTATAACAGATAGGATGAAAGGTCACTGACCGCACACATTCCATCTCAGAAAGTTTCTGGTTCATAAAAATCAGTTCTCTTTTATTATCCCAGCTTTTTAACAATTATAATTGACTTTGGAGACTATAGTCATCCTTGGGCTGTACTTTCTCATGTACATTTGAAACATCAATAAAACCATCTCTAGTACTCTGTATTCCATTACCTAGGAGTGAAGGGTCCCCACTTAGACACTGGTGACATTATCACAAGAAAGACCAATAGGATGGGCTTCATTCATCTTCTTGCAACCAGGTACATTCCCCATCCCATCCTGCTCCACATTCATACTCAGTTATGGAAAACTGCAAGAATGTGTTTTTGTAGCACATACGTCCTTCAGCTATCTCATATAAACTGCTTCATAAATATCCATGGAAGCATTAGGGAGACCTAGTCTATGTTGTGGAGCAGGAAAGCTTATCCTTGGCATGCCTACCTCAAGTTTACCAAAGTGGAGTCCTGTGCAAGATCAGAAGAGTAGAAATACTCAGGTCTTGATGCAGTGCACATGTAATGGCTCTCTCACATTGTGGTGAAGTTGTCCCCTCTAGTTAAAGTTCAAATTCAAGTTCATCTACCATTTTTGTCATAGTTAAAGGCAGAGAGTAGGGAGTAGAAAAGCCACTCACCTCCCTAAACTTCAGTTTCCTCACAATTACATGGGAATAATAACACCCACCTCACATTATTCTTGTCAAGGTCAAATCACATGGTTTGCATGAAGGTTATTTGTAACCTGTAAAAAACTATATGGGTATCAACTCAGGGGTTAGAACCAATGATATACATGTAAATAGTTGCCACAGGGAAACAGAGTTTTTGTGTAGATATGTTACTTGTCATAGATCTTTTCTGCAAAATTCTATCCTTGCTAAGTTGCTTTGGTTGATTCCCACTGGAAGAAATACAGAAAATGATGTTTGAAAGCAGGTAACACTGTGGAACTTTCCAGGATTCCTACTTCTGTACCTAGGAGTCCTCTACTTCTGCATGAATCCTCCTTTATCTCTCTGTGGTAAATCGTCCCAGTTATCTGGTACCTCATCTGGTGCCCTAAATTTTAGTATCTACTGCATGTCTATGATGCATGGAGTTCATGAAACTGCACATCCTTGCGACCTACCAGCCTCCATAATGCTGCCTTCATCTCTTTGTTGCGGAGTGTGTAGATGATGGGGTTAAGCAAGGGAGTGATGACAGTGTAGAAGACAGCTACCACCGCATCCAGGGGTTCCTGTGAGCCAGGACGAAGATAAATGAAAGTGCAGGGCACATAGTAAACAATGACAACAGTGAGGTGGGCACCACAGGTGGAGAAGGCATTGCGGCGCCCATCAACGGACCGGATTTGCAGGATGGCAGCCACAATGCAACCATAGGAAGTAAGGATAAGCACAAAGCAGGTGAGGGCCAGGAATCCAATGTCCACAAAGGTGACCAGCTCGTTGATGGTGGTGTCAGCACAGGCTAGACGCAGCACAGCTGGGATGTCACAAAAGAAGTAGTCTACCCTGTTTGGACCACAGAAGGGCAGCCGGAATATGAAGCTTGTCTGGAAAAGTGAGTGGAGGGTGCCTCCCAGCCACGTCCCAAAAGCCAGATAGTTACAGACACTATGAGTCATGGTGGTGGCATAATGTAAAGGCTTACAAATGGCCAGGAAACGATCATAAGCCATTAGTGTGTAAAGGAAACATTCAGTGCAGCCCAAGAAATGGAAAGAAAAAAGTTGGATTACACAGCCCCCAAAGGAGATAACTCTACTATCCAAGAGAAAGCCAGCTAGCATCTTGGGGACAATGGCACAGGAAATGGTCATGTCCAAGAAGGAGAGGTGACATAGGAACCAGTACATGGGGCGATGGAACCGGCTGTCCACAAAGACAGTGAGGATGATGAGGCCATTGCCAGAGACAGTGAGGGCATAGATGACAAGGAAAGCTAGGAAGAGTGGTATCCCCAATTGTGGTGGGTAGTGCAAGCCCACCAAAATGAAGTGAGACACAGAAGTCTGATTTCCACCTTGCATTTCCTTGCTGCTCACATCTGCCAAAAAAGTAGCAGAAAGGAAAAGCTTACTGCCCTTTAAATTCTCTAGGCATTGTACATATATTCTGTGTCATTCCCAAATACAGACAGAAAAGGATCTCAGAAAAAGGGATCTTGCTCTTGCTTAGCTCTTGTTCCTAATCACTCTTTCTCCCCACACTCACTCAACTCCTCATTCTGAGATTCTGCTTGGTTCCAGGGAGCAATTGTTCTCTTCGAGATTAAAACTCATGTAATGGATGATGTGTATATAATTCAGGAGAGTGAAGGAAAGACCATACACAGGGCTTTCATGTCATGAGGAAGAAGTACAATCATATAAAACCTAAATCAATCTATGAAGAAATGGCTGTTCTGTTGTTTTCCTTCAGTTTTATCTCCGCTGTATGTACCAGAGAGTTAGGATATAGGTTATTTATTTATTTTTTAAGAATATGAGAGTTGCAATTATATTTCCTAATGTAAATGTGCCCAATAAAAATCTGTGTGGATTTTTAAAAATGCACTCTCTGGGCTACACATTAAACATACAATATTCAGAATCTTTGAAGTTGTAGCCAGAAGTAACTATTTTTATAAATTCTATTTCAAAAACACTCATGCTATTTAAAATCTTTCAGGATAGTGAAACAATACGAAATCTCAGCCCCAAGGCACCTGTTGTGATCTCTTCTCTCTGCTTCTGGATAAGTGCAGTCCATCTGTCCATCCATCCATTCATCAATCTGTTCGTTCAGTAAAGCAGCATATATTGTATCTTGAGAGCATAGCCTCTGAAGTCAGACCAAGTTTATACATCCTAGTTCCTCCACTTACACTCATTGGTAATCTTGGAAAAGCCATTTCACCTTTCTTTGCCTATTTCTAAAAGTGGGGACAGGCATAGTGCCTACCTCATAGGATTGTTGTAAGGATTAAATAAATTAATTTACATAATTCACAGTAGCACTTACTAAACATTAGCTGTAATTTTCTAGCAACGATGTGTTGTTGTCCTATTATTAGGCAAATTCAGTCATTACATTTGTGCCTCAGGTCTGAAGTGAACCTGTAGCTTCCAGTGAGTTGGAATAGGAGATGTGAGTCCTCCAACTTTGAAGCAGCCTCACAAAGAGCCTTTTCTCCCAGGGCTACTGGTGACGGTCATCAACCACAGTTAAAGGAAGAAATCAGAGAAGTGGCTAAGGGAATGCCAGAGCTCTTCCACTGAGGGATCAAGTGAGGTGTATCCTTCCTAGTGTCACCTTTCTCCTACCAATATTTGCTCTAATAGTCTGTTTACCAACTGAAGGCAAACATCCAAAATAGTATGTCACCTTCCTGAGGACTCAGGGGCCACCGAGAATCATTCAGAAGGCTTCAGAGGGTGTGGAATGAAATTTGGTTTCCAACTGGACTCCTAGTAGGCAAAAGAACCAAGGTTGCAGCTATGGTTTCTCTCTGGCTATTTCCTCTCCTTCTTCTACTGCATGAATCACCATGTGTCCATAATCTTACCCCTTTCCCTCTTCTTCAGTGACATGAGACCAATCTTAACAGGGAAAACAGACTTTCTGGGGGCTGAATAATTTCCTGGGTCATGAGATTTTCCTTGTTAAACCTAGGAGAGTCCAAGAAAAACTGAGACAGGTGGTCACCGTAAGTAAAAATCTAAACCTCATAGAAACTAAATAATCTCTCAACATGTAGCTACAGAATCTATTCTGAAACAATTTCAGAGGAAATTCTTAGAGGCTTCCTACCCGCTTCTTTGTTTCCCAACCTTTAATAGCACCACAGTGCCCAGCGAGAAAGTCCAAACTTACTGCCATAGCCTATAAGAGTGGCATAATCTGATGTCTACCTATTTCCCTAGCCTCTTCTCTCTACACGCCATCCCCAAAATTTGTTCTGTAGCGAAATATTCTTTCATGTTTCCTTATAGATTAGTCCTTCTCATGTGGAATGGCCTTGTTCCTCTGATGCCTGAAAATTTTCTACTAACCTTTCAAGATCCCATTCATGTGTGATCTACTAAGTGAAGCCTTTCTTCCCTTTCTGCCAAATGGCCACTCATTCTTCTCAGCCTCCACAGTACTTCATTCATGTTTCTATGATAAGCTTATTCAGCATATTTCAATTTACCCCTTTGTATGTCTGATTCCTCCTATTAAACTGTGAGGTCCTACAAGGACTTTGTCTCATTTTTCTTTTCATCGCAAGTTTGTAGCATACCTTGCACAAAAAGATTCTTAAATCTCATTCAATATCTACATTCTGCTCTGTCTGGATATCCCTATTATCTAAACACTGAATCCAGGGTACTATCAATTAGGTCTTATAATCTAGCTGATGAAATCATAAGAATTCTAATACTGAGACTGTTAGAACTGGCTAGCTATGTTATTTTGATCAAATCTCTTAATATTCCTACTTTCAGTTTCTCAGTTGTAAAAAAAAAAAGAGAGAGAGAGAGAGAGAGAGAAGGAGGAGGAGTTGGTACAGATTCCCCCCAAAAAAGAAATAGCAATCTAGCAATCTCGTCTGCATCCATATCAATACACATCTTAAATTTTGTTCTTACACACAGACAATCAATTTTCCTCCTAGCCTCTATTCTCTTCTGGACTATATATTTTTTCTCTTATCTCCCTGCTGCCTTGACATCTCAGTCTTCATTCACTTTTATAATTTATTGTCCTCTCTGCGCAGAAATAATCATTTTTTTCCTCTGGGAAGATATAAAAATAGCCCTAGCTTACTCTTTAACAAGTAAAACTTCTCTAGTTACATTGTGTATGCAATTTAGTCAGTACCACATAATATCATCAACATATGATATATTCATCTGTGTAATGGGAAAAGAAGCAGTTTCTATAAGTATTCTTGGGGAAGAGGACATTAGTATCCAAATACTAGCTATATCTGGCCTTTTCAAATCCTGTATGAACTAAACTAGGCTTAAAGTAGATCCAGAAACTCATCTGGGTCAGAAAACTCTGAGAGGTAAATTGGCCTTTGGTAGGCAGACTACAGAGGTCTTCCCCTCTCCCACCACTTATTTGTAATGCCTGACTGTCTTCTCTGTTCCCAACGTACTTTTACTAAATATGTATCTTAGAAGAATTTCCATTACTACACCTCCTCCTCCCTTCTGGAGTCTTCTCTGCTGATGGTCACTACCTGGATGTGAGTATGCCAAGAGGCGATGGCCTGCTGCTTGCCTCAGCTTCCTCTTGCTCCTTGCTGTTTCTTGTGGAGGTTCCTTTTTGAGCTCAACAGGTTCCCTGGTCTTGCCCTCTGACACATCCCTTCTTGATTTTGTCACTGTCTCTTTCTGTACACTTGTCTGGGCTCGCCTCTTTTCTTTTTAGCCTTTTTGAAAGTGTTGGCAATGTTGTCCCTAGGCTTAGAATTCTAGAGTCTTGCTTCCTATCAAGCAGCTGTTCCTTCTTTCAGTCCTCATGGGATGGGGGCAGGGTGCTGACATCACTTTCGCTTCACCCTTCAGGGGCACTTAACTTTCATGGAATAAGTTGCAGTGGGCTTTGTTAACAGTGAAACGTGAACTATGGCTATTCCAGGAAGTGTATTTAGTTGCTAGTGGTGTCCCTGTAGCATAGGATCCTGCTAAGAATATACACTGATCAGGAGTCAGGAAGGATCACTCCTTCCATTTCTCTGGGTTTTAGTTTTCTCATCTATAAATTGGAGATAATGTTGCCTTATCTACTTATCCTGTACAGCTATGGGGATAGAATTTGAAAGAATTTTAAAGCCAAAGATGCTACAGAAATGCCATATGTTAATTACTTTAAAAGTGCCCTTTGACTTTACTCAGATTGAAAGAGTAAATTACTAGGACATTGCAGTAGCATAGGCAAAATTATCTTGGGCAGAACTGTCTAGATCAACCAATATGCAAATAGGAGACTAAGCTAGAAGGAGTATGAAAAACTTGACAATCTCTTAGAAGTCAAACACACGTAGATTAGAGCTGGAAGGCCCTTTAGAGAATTGATCTAGAGCACATCCCATTTTACACTTAAAAAAAATTAATTCTGAAGAGAATAAGAGCTTTTCCAAAGGTGAAAGGTCGTACTGTTTAGTTAGTGGATAAAATCTCACAGAAGTGTATGCAGATATATAATATGGAATCACTCAACTATGAGAATAGAGGAAGTTTTAGTTTTGAAATAGTGCTGGGCAAACTATAGATCAATAAATATTTGTTAAAATACTTTTTGTCTTTTAATATGTTTTAATTATTTACTTTGAATCATTGTTGCTATACAATTTTTAAGTAACATATTGTGAGACACAACATTGCACATGGTCTATTTTTTGAAGGAGCCATTCTCCACTTAAGGAATCAAATAAAATCAGCATCAAGTATTTCAGTCTGTATTTATTAGTACATTTTCCTATTACCAGGACATGATTTCCTAGTTTTTCTCTATTTCCTCATGATGCTAAGTTTAAGTCAGACTTAGGGTTCTGCTCAGAAGTAATTTTACATATAGGAAGAGAGACAGAAGGAATTTAAGACTCAAATACCTAATCTTCCCTGTCAGTTCTGTGATATCCCTGATGGGAACATGTATTTACATAGAATAATATAATGCAAAGGAATACTTGATTACAAATTGGGGCTTTGGTTCCAAAGTCCAATGTGGATCCTTGGCCTTGAAAAGTTAGGAAAGACCTTTATCTATATGAAGGAGCCTAAGTGGTTGTTTTTTTAACTCTAGACCTCTCTTTGCTTTCCACTTGATTTTCTATGTGGACGGAGCCATGGAATGTCTCTGGGAGAGGGATGGCAATTCCTAGTGCAAGTAACAACTTACAGGGAGGGTCTAAGAATCTCAAATCTGCACATTTTCAAATAAAGGACATACTGAAGCTCAGAGATTTTCCATGATTGTGATAAAATGTCTTATTTTGTTGTGGCAACCCAGCAGAAATAGCAAAAAACAAACCACGTATTTTGAATGCAGATTATTAATTACAGTATCAAATTAACTTCTTATTTTGCCAGGGTTCTCATGTAAAATTAGGAAATGATTAGAAAAAACAAGGTTCTAAGAAATGGAATGGGGAATAGTGGCAGGATTTGGATGATATGGTGCCTGAATCCTCAACCCCATGCTGAATCTCTGTACCCAAAAAAAGCATCCCCTTCAGCCATCTCTGATGAGGCAGTTCTTGCTTTTCTTGGAGATCCAAAAGGCCTCTCCAAACAGAAAGATGGTTTTCCTTAGTCAAACACCTCAAGTGTCCTTCTCCCTTCCCCAGTCCAGCCCCCTCCCCACATTAGTTTCCATCAGATGAATGCCATTTCTGAAAGAGTTTGACCAAGGAAATAAGAATGTCATCAAAGATTTGGATAAATTATCAGTATGAGCTATCCAGAAGTCCTTCACTCAGTGTGCTAACTTGGTCAGATGATAGTAGCTTTACACTATTTACTTACCAATTGATTGACTAACACTTGGACTCAATGGTGGTTCATACTAAATAAAAATATTGGGAAAGGAATCGGTGACTTGAGAAACTGGAAGTGTGGAAGTGGCTTTACCATGTACAGCCTGTCCACTCATGCACAAAACGAAGCCTGAAAGGGTCAAGAAGTTACTCCTTTTACCAAGGCTCTAAGGATTGCACCGAGAAGAGATACTATCAGGAGTCAAGGATACTGTTTGAAATCGATGCAGCTGAAATGTGCTTTTAACTTTTATGATCTTTTAAGGATCATGAGTAGTGGGCTTTAACTATTAGGCAAGAGGTGGGGAAAGGTATCAGAATGAGTTGTCAGCAGTGTGATAGTCTAAATGGACCAACCAGCAAAGAATTTTGCCAAACCAGAAAATCCTTCCTTCTTGATTAACATAACAAAATTCTACCATGTCTTATAAATAGAGGACAAAATTGAGCTACCATGAGTGTCATCACCCCTACCCAATTTCCTGGTTGAGTCAGTTCACTGATTCAGTACCATTTTAGAGAAGGAAAGTCTAGGTATGCCCTACAGTAACATTACAAGCATCTACTGTGCATATTCTTCGCAGATTTCCCCAAATACACCTGTGTTCTTTTCATGGAATAACCAGTTAAGGAAAATGTCCAGATCACTTTTGATGTCTTGAACTCTGGCTTTGTTTGGTGATAAATGGAGCTTTGAACTAAGTCCATCTTAGCAAAATGTCAAAGTACTCTGCAACTATTTCCTAGTTCATGAATGCGGGTTGGAATTGATGTTCTTGCAACTGAGAGAATCTGCACATTGACCTCTCAACACTGGGGTAAGTAGGGACTATTTTGATAGAGAGAGCCATGTGGAAGCCCTGGGTCTCCCCACTTTCAATAAAAGAGTCATAAAAATTTTCCTGTCTTTGGGAAGGCCCATGGAGATTAATATCACTCCTAAAGATGAAAGATTCAGGATGGAAATTTATATAACATCTCCATTTAACTCTGTAGTATGACAGGTGCAGAATGACAGAGAATTGTAAGTTTAATGGAGCAGTTACTAATGTCAAAACTCCTAATCTAGACATGGTCTTGTTAGAGTACATCAGTAGAACCATTAGCACGGTGATCCCCAACTGATAAATGCTTTTAACTTGTAAAAGTTTCCAAATACAAACTGTTAAACATAAAAAGTTTCCACATACAAAATACATATGTACACATATATAATATTAAGCAAAACACATGCAATCATGATCCAATTGAAGAACAAAATGTCGTAAGAACCATTGTAATGTCCTCCGTGCTTTTCTCCTATGACATCCTCTTCTCTCTCAATGAGAAACAGTGACTATACTGAAATTTCTGTTAACCCTTCCCTTGATTTTCTTCTGTAAGTTTACCAACTATGTGTTCATTTCTCTTTTGAACTAAATAATATAAATGGAATCATACAGCAGTATCATTACTTAAAAATAATGTTTTTGAAACTCATTGATTTTGATGGCTGGAGTTTACTCACTTTTTGTTTTTTACCTTTGTAGTATCTATTTTATGACTAAACCACATTTTTCTTTCTTCTCTGTCTTTTTTCACGTTGTTCTTTCCTTTTCCAAACATTTGTGTTGTTGACTTTTTTTTGCTGTACATGAGCAGCGTTGTTAAGTATATTTTTATATGTGGTAGGAAATACATATGTACAAAATTTATGTAGATTCCTGGAAAAGGACTGCTGGACCATAGGTATACATACGTATCTGTAGCTATGTTGAAGATCTAGCGTTTATACCAATTTTCACATTAACTAGGAGCATAAGAGATCTCTTTTGTTCCACATTCTTGCTACTACTTGGTATATTCATATTTTACAATTTTTTTCCGAATCTTGAAAGTATGAAATTATATCTTATTGTAATTCTAATATGCATTTCCATGATTACCAATGAAGTCAAACATGCTTTCCTTGTTTTCTAGCCATTCCTGTTTTTCATTCTCTGAAAAGTTTGTATGGGCACACTGCATGATGAGAAATATCTGGCTGGCCATATGAACACAAAATTGTAGAATTACTGGCTCTTATCCCTCTACCAAACAAAATATTGGTACTAACACATAAGGCAATGATTTTGTTGCTTTGCCCTCTTCCTTATCCCAACACTGAGTCTAGCTAATTCCATGGGATGCCTCTGCATATAACTATATCCAGAGGTAAGAAGTAATAGCAAATGACTGCAAATTAATTTGACAATACGGAAATGTGTTTGTGTCCTGCATGAATAATGGTTTGATTCACCCTGTTTGGCAACATCAACATGCTGAGTTTCCTGATAAGAAAAGTATTGAAACAACCAGAAGTCATTAATGTAAGCTATTACCTCGTAACCATTTGCAAAATAAGTATTGTACTTCCTACATGTGTTTTCTATATGGCTTTGACATGTATGCATTTATGTGCTTTAGTTTTCTCCCTTCCATTCACTCTCTTATATTATATATAAGATGTGTTCATGGTAACTATATTCTTTTGTTCTTAGGTCACACAATGTTGAGTTAGAATTACTCAGAACCAGAGATGCAATCGTCATCACTCAGAGATTCCAGATTTGAATCTGGATGAAATGAATGGTGATATATTGGAATGGCTCCCTCTGTGAAGGGAGTGACACGAGGAAGAAAGTTGCATTGTATTTGGTGCTGACATCGTGTGTGTGTAAAAATGAGGGGAAGCATGTATACAAATGGTGCGTGATCAATCTAGTGGACTGGCCTGAATCTTTATTGGTTTACTTGTTTTCAAACATTTTGGCTGAGTTTCTTTTAAACTCCCTTCCTGTAGGTGGGACTGCCTTCTGCTATAAGAAATATCAGATGACTTCCCATTCACTCTAGCAAATAGGAAACATGGACATGGGATCTAGGCTTGGTCAATAAGATATATCAACCCAGGCTTTGGTTCAGAAGCAAGCAGCAATAAAAGGTACATACAAGATATACATACATACACGGAAGACAAAATGAATTCAGATGGTGACAATGCGTACATTACCAACACAGTTTTGAAAGGCAGGGCTGACAGTATGCCACCAGTGCTTTAAGGGGTTTGTGCCTGTGGTGATCATGGGCACTTGGTCGATCTGAGACGTGCATGAAAACAGCAGTGGGACCTTCACCAGATATTTGTTAGGCACGATTTTGCAATAATTCTACCTGGCTTTCGTGTTTCCTATTCCTTTTGCAAGCTTGATTTTTTTTCTTTACTGGTTTGTTTATTACATGGGTGTGTATGTATGTGAGGGAGGGTTGTGTTTTAACTGAAATATAAATTTTTGTTTAACTTGTTTTTTTCACATAAATTATATATTGTAGACATCCCTACAGGTCACTAGATCAATATCCAATCCTTTTATTTTCTTGTTTCTTTATGTATACAATAATTTTAAGGTAATTAGATTATAACATGTATGCTATATTATTATTTTTGTCTTTTAATATTTTTCTCTTTTCGTTACTTCCACCCTTCAATCCCAGATTAACAGCCTTATTTATATCCTTCAGCTTCTTGCTCTATGCTCCTATAATATACAAGTTGTCATTGTTTGCTTTACAAAAATGGCACAACGCTAACCACACTTCTGTGCATCATGTTCCCCCTACCACCACCTACTGAAAATATCTCATGAAAACCCTTCAAAGTTGGCTGGTGTGATTATAATTCAATCTTTTTCAAAGCTTAATATTTCGTGATGTAACAACACCATGATTGATTCAACCATTCTTCTTTAGGAATATTCATTTTGTTTTTAGTTGTTTTGCCAGTATAAACCATGTATCAAGACACATGCTTGAATAAATATACGTATCTACTGGTGCTTTTATTTTTATGAGACAGATTCCTGGAGTGGAATAACTGCATTTCAGAGTACATTTATTTTTAAAATTCAGTAACTATTGTAATACTGCTTTCTCAAAGACAGCAGTGCAACTACACACATTTATACCAACAATATGGAAGATGAAGCTTTTACCTTCATCCAAGCAGCAACAGATGTTGATATTAGTAACTTGAATAATTATCACAATTTGTAAAAGTTCAGACAAATCAATAAGAAAAAGACTATTACCTTAAAAGAAAGGAATTAATAATGCTCATGAAAGTCTAATTTACAAAATAAGATATACTTATGAAATATCATGTGTTTACTCATGCTTGCAAAAGCAATGAAAGTTATGACAGCAATAGATTCTAATTATTACTTATACAACTGGGAAATAATTATGTCTTTAGGTATTTCATTAGGAAAAGTCACTCTAAAACTCTAAGCAACAAAAAAAGTTTGGAAACTTAGATTTTTTGAACCACCTTAAAAAGATGGTGAAAAAGAGAGTGCTGTTGAGATGGAGAGTGTAAACAGATGATGACCATTTATGGATTCTGGACAATTTTAAGTTGAGAGTAAGCAGTTGTGAATCTATCTGCATGACCAGGCAGGGAGAGGGTAATTGAGTCCTCCTTTCCTCTTAGGTATAAATATTAGTTCCAGAAAGACATGAACTCTTCTCAGGAGTGCTCAAATAACAAACACGTGGAGAAATATATGCATGATTGTTAAAAACCTGTCATTACTCTCTTCCTGTTGTTTTTCTCCTCATCAGGGTCCTGAAGACCCAAGAGTAATCCTCTCCCCTGAGACACTAAATCAAGTTAAGCTCCTACCCATCCTGCCATGTTAGTTTCCGTTACCTGTACTTCAACTAGTTAGGTCCTTGAGGAGACATGAATCACTCTTTCTCAACAAGGAATCACAGTCATATCTGTTCTTTGAGTAATGATTTGCAAACTAGTGCCTCTTTATAGCATGTAGAAACTGAAAAATTTTGGGAAAAAACACCACAGATGAGTTTTATACTGAAATGAATCACAAGATGTAAGATGAGTTCTTAGAAAGGTAGATTTCTCTTATTTCCCTCTGTTTTCTTTGTTAAATTCCATTCACAGCCAAGGTACTTGGGGATTGTTAGACTTCCTTCTAAATTAGGTTATCTAGTCTCTCTCTCCTTCCCTATATACGTATAATTAATAATTGAGGGCCTACAAATAGGGACTAATTGCCACAGCTTGGACAAATGAGTCAAACATTGATGCCTCTGATTATTAATCTTTCCTAAAGCTCAGGCTACATTGTAATGCATGTGATGAAAATTTTTGTATCTCATCTAATCTGAATGTGAGATTGTCCTGGTGATGGGATCCTGCTGGTACAAGAGAGATTTTAGAAATACGTCTGTTCTACTATTGTGTTTTTCTCTTTTTGCTGAGAAAGATTGGCCCTGATCTAACATCTGTGCCAATATTCCTTCACTTTATGTGTGGATTGCCACCACAACATGGCTGAGCAGCGGTATAGGTCCATGCCCAGGATCCAAAACTGCTAACCTGGGCCACTGAAGCTGAGTGTGCTGAACTCAACCACTACGCCACAGGGCAAGCCCCTGTTTGTTCTACTTTTTGAGTTATGATATCCATGTAGGTGATTATGATAATTCTCTCTGCTATTTATTCTCTTATTTGAAAATAACATAGCTTTAATGCAGCTTAAGCTACATTGCCTGGAAATAGGATACATTTTATCTGGGCTTTGCTAAGAGCAGAAATTCTTGTTTTTCTCACATTGATGAGCCAGTTTCAGAGTCTTCTCTCATAGAACAATTAATACCAATCCTGAACGCGACAGTATTTTGGATTAAATCAATAACAGCATTTCTGCCTCACTTTTTCATTGTACAGAGTTCCAACTTTTCTTTACATCAAGCTGACATAGGTCTTTTCCTCTTGCATTGGTTCCATTTTTCCTGTCTCAGGTAGTAAGTTTTAAATAAGAATGATATACTTGATGGAACTGTCTTCTCTTTTGAAAGCATTGCCTGGATTTACAAGAACAACAAGTAGAAAATGAAGGAAGAGATGTCTCTAACATAACCAATCTTAGAAAATATTTAGATGTCTAGGATAGAAGGATGTATGTTAGAAGAATGTCTGCCGCATGGATTGTGGTTGGGAGAATACACATGGACTTTATGTTCTTAAAAACTCATGAAGGATGGTCTACTGCAAGAGAAGCATGAGGCTAGCAGTGTGTGAGGCTTGGTATTTTCTGGATAACACAGCAGATGGCAGGGATCCTGTTATAGAGTTGAGATTCTTAACCTCCTCTGAACGAAGTCTCTTTATAAGCAGATGGTGGTGGAAGTGAGACATGAGTACCAATATCAGTGATGAAATTTCAAACAGACATCTAGCTTTGAAATTGAGAAGTCTCTACAGCACAAAGAGAATTTATTTATTCTTCCTCCCTCTTTCCTTTCCCCACTTCTCTCTCTAAACATGTCTATATATATGTACATATATGTATATATTTTTATATGTGTGTATATATATTCATATATATGTATATATTTATATATATATATAGTATTACGGAATTTGTATTACAGAATTGACTTTCTTGATATATCTATCTATAGACAGATAAGGATAGACATAGAGATAGAGATAGAGATGATACAGATATAGATATATCAGATGGCCGGGTAGTTAGAACTTGAAGGTGGCCTCTAAAGCTGAGAACGATGCTCTCTGCCAAGAGCCAGCAAGAAAATAGAGCTACCAGTCTTAAAGCTTCAAGGAAATGAATTTTGCCAACAACCTCAATAAGCTTGGAAGAGGATCCTGAGCCTCAGATGAGAGTATATTCTCAGATGAGATTACAGACCCAGCTGACTCCTTGATTTCAACTTGAAAAACTGTAAGATATTAATTTGAATTGTTTTATGGTGCTAGGTTTGTGATAATTTATGATACATCATTAGAAATTAATACAAATGGTTTCTCTTACTTTCACTTGCATATATCTATGTGCCTCTATTTGTGTGTGTGTGTGTGTGTGTGTGTGTGAGGGAGAGACAGAGACATACAGAGAGATGATGATGATGAAATCATTCTATCACCTTTACAAAAGAAGCTTTGTAATAAGCAAAGTTGACTATAACGCTACCATAGATGATGCAGTAGCTACGTAGAGAATCGGTCCTCAGTTCCCAATTAAATACTGGATGTTCTTTATATTCCCAGAGGGAGAGGGACCATAGGTGTGGAGAAATGACACCCTGCTCTTTGGAATCTTCTGTGATATACTTCCCATCCTCAAACTGGCTTTTGCAGACACCTCTGTCAATGAGATGGTGATCTTTGTCGGGGTAGTGGCCTCAGGCTGTTTTCTCCTGATAGTGCTATCCTATGTGTCCATTGTCTATTCCATCCTGAAGATCCCCATCTCAGAGGGGAGACACAGAGCCTTTCAGACCTGCACCTCCCACTGCATTGTGATCCTTTGTTTCTTTGTTTGCTGTGTTTTCCTTTACATGAGGCTAGGCTCCAAGGATGCTGTGGATGGGGTTGTGGCAATTTTCTCCACTGTGCTTACACCTCTTCTAAACCCTGTGGTGTATACCCTATGGAACAAGGACGTGATGAAAGCTCTGTTGAAGCTGAAAGACAAAGTATCATATTCTCAGAACAAATAAACACTTGATGTAGATATGCTTATCTAAAAAAAAAAAGAAAAGAGTCCTATGATTTAATCATCAACATGTAATTTATTGCATGTATAGCTTTCAGTGTTAACATTTTCCAAAACTACCTACTCAGGACTATTTGTTGCATTAATTTTTCTGAGGAATTTTAAAAATCTCATTATATTTTTAATCATGAGATTCTTTTATTATGTAGCCAAATAAAAAATTATGTCGTAATATATTTGGTAATGTTTATGGCAATACGATTTGGTTTGATTTTTTCATTTAGGTAAAATTGACCTAAAACACTCTATTACGTTCAGCCGTATAACATAATAATTGAGACTGTATATATTGCAAAATGATCAGCACAATAATTCTAATTAATATCCGTCTCCATACAGTTACAAAAATTTTCTTTTCTAGTGATGAAAACTTTTAAGATCTACTCTTTAGCTACTTTCAAATATGCAATAAAGTGGCAAGCCCTGTGGTGTAGTGGTTAGGTTCAGTGCACTCCACATTGGTGGCCCCGGGTTCGTGGGTTCAGATCCCAGGTGGGGAGCTACACCACTCATCAGCCATGCTGTGGTGGCAATCCACATAAAAAGATAGGAAGATTGTCATGAATGTTAGCTCAGGCCTAAATTTCCTCAAGTAAAAAAGAGAAGATTGTCAGTGTCGCAATCCAATGTACACATCAGGATAGATGCGGAGAGGACTGATGGCCACTCTGAGTTTATTATAACCAGCGTTTCAATATATACATAGCTTACAGCTGTTAAACATACACAGGTGTTCTGGATGAAGTAATTAGCAAATGCCAAGAATTCTTAGTGATTTCTCAAGGAAACCCTCCCTCGGCTTCTGTTCTGATGTTATCATGTTATTGCTGTGGTCATATATTTTTATCTCGGAGCAGGCAAGGTCTCCTAGCCAACTGCCTCTCCTGCTCCCGATATCGATATCGTGTCTCCATCTGTGACCCCAGGTGACCACGCCTGTCTTAGGTTGCCCCGCCCTGGAGGTCATTGGCTGACCGGCCTTCTCACTTCTGGATCACAGTTTGTTGGCAAGTCTTTTCCAGTGATTATTAACCCTTCCTGCGTCAGGGGTGGCTACAAAGATTGACAGCAGACATTAGCTCAGCAATGATCTTCCTCAGAAAAAATAATGCAGTAGAGTATTATTAACTATAGTCATAACGCCGCTAGCAACTACCCATCTGTTCTCTGTATCTATGAGCTCAGTTTTTGTTTTTGTTGTTGTTTTAGATTCCATCTATAAATGAGATCCTAAGGTATTTGGCTTTCTCTGTCTGGCATATTTTACATAGCATGATGCCTTCTAAGTCCATCCATGTTGTTGCAAATGGCAAGATTTTCTCTTTTTTTCTAAGCCAGAGTAATATTACATTGTGTGTGTTTGTGTGTGTGTGTGTGTGTGTAAATTTTTGTTTACCAATTCTTCATCACATTCTCTTTATCCCATCTTCTGTCAATGGGCACTTACATTATTTCTATATCTTGGCTATTGTAAATGATGCCTCAATGGGCACAGAGGTGCAAATATCTTATTGAGTTAGTGTTTTTGTTTTCTTCAGACAAATACTCAGAAGTAGAATTGCTGGATCCTAGGGTAGTTCTATTTTTAATTTATTGAGGAACCTTCATACTGTTGTCCATAGTGGCTGCACCAATTTACATTCCCACCAATACACCAATATGGCACAGGGGTTCCCTTTTCTTCACATCCTCACCAACATTTGTTATCTGTTGTCTTTTTTATAATAATCTAGGAGATGTGAGGTGATATCTAATTGTGGTTTTGATTTGCATTTCCCTGGTGATTAGTGATATTGAGCACCTTTTCATGTACCTGTTGCCCAAGTGTATGTCTTCCTTAGAAAAATGTCTATCCACATCTTCTGCCCATTTTTTAATTGGATTGTTTGTTTTTTGCTGAGTTATATAAGTTCTTTATAAATTTTCGATATTAAGCCTCTGTTTGGCAAATGTTTTCTCCCATTTTGTAGGCTGCCTTTTCATTTTGTTGATGATTTTCCAATGTTCTGCAGAAGCTTTTTAATTTGATGTAATCCCACTTTTTTATTTTTGCTTTTTGTCTTTGCTTTTGACATCAGATTTAAAAAAAACACAATTTTGAATGTGGGTTATTAATTACAAGATCAGATAAACTTTTTCCTTTGCCAGGATTCTCATGTAAAATTAGGGAATGATTAGAAAAGAAGAGGGTTCTAAGATATGGAATGGGGAATACTGCCATGATTTGGATGATGAGGTGCCTGAATTCCAAACCCCACACTGAATCTCCCTGCCCAGAAAGATTAGCGACTCCTGTTCTGTTTGATGAGGCTGTTCTTGCTTTGCTTGGGAATTCAAAAGGCCTCACCTTCAAAGGGAAAGATAGTTTTCCTCAGTGATATACCTCAAGTGTCCTTCCTGCCTCCCCCAGTTTACCTGCTCCCCACATTACTTTTAGACAGATGAACATAATTCCAAAGAGAAAAGAATGTCATTAAAGATTTGAATTAATTATCACTATGAACATGCTTTCCAGAAGTTTTACACTCATTGTGCTAACTTGATCAGATAATAGTAGTCTTATACCGTTTACTTACTGATGGTTGGCTGACACTTGCACTCAACAGTGACTTATGCTAAATAAAGATATAGGAAAAAGATGTAAGGACTTGAGAAATTGGAATGTGGAAGTGAATTTCCCATGTACAACCTACTCCCTCATGCACAAATCCTGTGGCCTGAAAGGATGAAGAATTTATTGTTTTTGATCAATGCTCTAAGAATTATACTGAGGAACAGAAACATCAGAGGCCAAGAAGATTGATTGGAATTGAGATAGTTAAAATGAGCTTTTACTTATTAAAATATTTAAAGATTATAAATAGTGGGCTCAAACTATCAGACAAGAAGTGAGGAAAGTTATCAGAGTGGGTAGTAAGAGCAATATGGTAGTAAACAGGGAAACTAGTAAAGAATTTTTCCAAAAAAGAAAGTCTGTCCTTCTTAATTAATATAACAAAATTCTACCAGGTCTCATAAAAGAGGCCAAAACCGAGCCACCACGAGTGTCATTGCCCTTATCCACTTCCCTGGTTGAGTCAGTTCATTGATTCAATGCCATTTTCAAAAAGGACAGGCCAAATATTCTCTATAGTAAGAACATAAGCATGTACTGTGCATAATCTTCCTAACTTTCCCCCAAATGGACCTCTGTTCCTTCCATGGAGTAACTAGTCAAGGGAAATAGCCAGGCTGTTTTTAATGTATTGAACTCTGGCTTTGTCAGGTAATAAATGGAGCTCTGAACCAAGTCCACCTTATAGAACGTCATATTATCCTAAAATTGCTTCCTACTTCATTAGTGTAGAGTTGGAATTTACGTTCTCAGCAACTGAGGCAATCTCCACGTTGGCTTCCTGAGCCTAAAGTAACTAGGGACTATTTTTATAGAGAGGGTCATGTGGAAGCCCGAGGTCTCCAACTTTCAATAAAAGAGTCATAAAAATTTTGTCTTTTGGGATGCTCATGGAGATTAATACTACTAAAAGAATTAAAAGATTCAGGATAGAAATTTCTATCACATGCCCATTAACTCTGCAGTATTACAGGTGCAGAATGACAGAGAATTGTAAGTTTAAGGAAGTAGTGACTTATATCATAGCTCCTGATCTAGATGTGGTCTTATTAGATTATGTCAGTAGAACAATTAGCACAGTGGTCTCCAGCTGATAAATGCTTTTAATTTGTAAAAGTTACCAAATACAAAAAGTGTCATACATAAAAAATTTACACATAGATAATACATATATACATGCACTCAGATATAAATACATGCATATATACATACACATATATAATAATGACAAAAATGCATGTAACCACAATCCTATTTTTTTTTAAAGATTTTTTTTTTTTTAATTTTTTCCTTTTTCTCCTCAAAGCCCCCCAGTACATAGTTGTATATTCTTCGTTGTGGGTCCTTCTAGTTGTGGTATGTGGGACGCTGCCTCAGCGTGGTTTGATGAGCAGTGCCATGTCCGCACCCAGGATTCGAACCAACGAAACACTGGGCCGCCTGCAGTGTAATGCGCGAACTTAACCACTCGGCCACCGGGCCAGCCCCACAATCCTATTTTTTTCACCACCAGTAGTCACAATATATATGTGCCCCTTTAACTTTTCACCCTCTCCACACCGCCTTGTTCTCTAGTACCCACTAATCTGTTCTCCTTATCCATGTGTTTGTTTATCTTCCACATAGCAGTGAAATCATATGGTATTTGTTTTTATCTTTCTGACCTATTCATTCAGCACAATCTCCTCAAAGCCTATCCATGTTGTTGCAAATGGGATAATTTTGTCTTTTTCACAGTTGAGCAGTATTCCATTCTGTATGTATACCACACCTTCTTTATCCATACATCCATTGAGCACTTGGGTTGGTTCCATGTCTTTGCTATCAGGAATAATGCCGCTATGAATATGTGATGCATACATCTCTTTAAATTGTTGATTTCATGTTCTTTGGACAAATATCTAGTACTGGAGTAGCTGGATCCTATGGTAGTTCTATTTTTAATTGTTTGAGAAATCTCCATACTCTTTTCCACAGTGGCTGAACCAGTCTGCATTACCACCAGCAATGTGTGAGTCTTCCCTTTTCTCCACACACTCTCCAACATTTGTTATTTCTTGTCTTGTTAATTGTAGCCATTCTGATGGTGTAAGGTGATAACACATTGTAGTTTATATTTGCATTTCCCTAATAATTAGTGGTATTGAATATCTCTTCGTGTGCCTGTTGGCCATCTGTATATCTTGTTTGGAAAAATGTCTGTTCATATCTTCTGCCCAATTTTTGATTGAGTTGTTTGTGTTTTTGTTGTTGAGATGTATGAGTTCTTTATATATTTTAGAAATTAACCTCTTGTCAGATATATGATCTGCAAATATTTTCTCCCAGTTGATGGGTCATCTTTTCATTTTGTTCATGGTTTCCTTTGCCTTGCAGAACAAAGCTGAGGTATCACAGTTCCTGACTTAAAAATATCCTGCAAAGCTATAGTAATCAAAACAGCAGGGTACTGGCACAACAACAGACACAAAAGTCAATGGAACATAATTAACAACCCAGAAATAAAACCACACATGTATGGATAGCTAATATTTGACAAAGGAGCTGGTAACATACAATAGAGGAAGGAAAGTCTCTCAATAAATGGTTTTGGAAAAACTGGACAGCCATATGCAAAAGAATGAAAGTAGACATTATCTTACACTATACACAAAGTTTAAGTCAAAATGGGTTAAAAGCTTTAATGTAAGACGTGAAACCATAATGCTCTTAGAAGAAAATAAAGGCAGTACACTCTTTGACATCAGTCTTAACGGTGTCTTTTTGAATACCATGTCTACTCAGGCAAGGGAAACAAAAGAAAAAAATAAACAAATGGGACTACATAAGACTAAAAAGCTTCTGCATGGCAAAGGAAACCAACAACAAAATGAAAAGACAACCCACCAATTGGGAGAAGATTTTTTCAAATCATATAACCAACAAGGGGTTAATTTCCAAAATATATAAAAAATTCATACAACTCAATCACATCAAAATGAACAACCCAATCAAAAAATGGGCAGAGGATATGAACAGACATTTTGCTAAAGAGGATATACAAATGGTCAACAGGTACATGAAAAGATGTTCAACATCACTAACTTTTAGTGAAGTGCAAATCAAAACTACATTGAGATGTCAACTCATACCCATCAGAATGGCTCTAATTAGCAACACAAGAAATAACAAGTGTTACAGAGAATGTAGAGAAAAGAGAACCCTCATACACTGCTAGTGAGAATGCAAACTTGTGCAGCCACTGTGGAAAAGAGTATGGGGATTTCTCAAAAAAATTAAAAATAGAAATATCAGAGGATCCAGCTATTCCACTACTGGGTATTTATCCAGGAACAGGAAATTAATAATTTAAAAAGATATATTCATCCCTATGTTCATCATAGTATTATTCACACTAGCCAAGATGTGGTAGCAACTACCCATCAACAGATGAACAGGATGAATGGATAAAGAAGTTATGGTACATGGAATACTACTCACCCGTGAAAAAAGACAAGATTGTGCCATTTGTGACAATGTGGACAGACCTTGAGGGTACTAGGCTAAGTGAATAGGTCAGACAGAGAAAACCAAATACCATATGATTTCACTCATATGTGGAAGATAAACAAACACAAGGTAAAGGAGAACAGATTAGTGGTTACCAGAGGACAAGGGGTGGGGGTGGGCAAAAGAGGTAAAAGAGTACACATGCATAGTGATGGATAAAAACTGGACTGTTGGTGGTGAATATGATGCAGTCTACCCAGCAATTGAAATATAGCAATGTATATCTGAAATTTACATAATGTCATAAGCAAATATGACCTCAATAAAATAATTTTACAAATCAACTGAGTGATATGTGTCTGTGTGGATTCCATATCAGCTTCCATTCATCTATATGTCAATACTTATGACAACTGCGAACACTCTTGATTACTATGATTACAATACTTATCACTATCTTTAAACACACAAGGTGTAGGTCTCTGTTGCTACTATGTGCACTATGTGCCTACTATGTGCACCTTCATCCCACAAGGCCACCAGCTGCCCCTTCAATATTCAAATCAGTGTTTTGATACTTTACTTCCTTCTAATCTTCTTCAGATATTCCCTTGATGCTATTTGTACATGATCTCTGTAGTGGAATATTTATTTCAGTAACATTAAGGAATTGGAAGAGCATAAGTTTTGGCACTTTCATCTCTTGGTGTCTCCCAGGACCATTCCATTGAGAAGGAGCTGCTTTTATAAGTGCTATCTCTGGGCCTCTTTAAATTTACAATCTCTATAAAGGTCTTTGGGTGTTATTGTGAGAAATACTTCTGCAAGTTTCAGTAACAGATTTGTGTAAATCTCCTGAAGACTATCTTTCTTGGGCTTCCTTTGGAAATGTAGGAAGGGTGGTGGGTTATCCCTTAGTGATCTGGTTCCACTTTATGCTGCTCATTAGGAGAAGTTTCCTTCTCCACATTTGGGAAATGGATATTTAACAGCGAGCATAAACCAAAGAATGTCATAAACTAGTGACCAGTCCCCTTCCTTACTTTACTTTGTAAGTATCACCTGCTTTGTCTTCTAAGCTACGCTTTCAACCAGACAATTTTACCTGAAAGTTTCACAGGTACTTAATGAAAACATTTCCAAAGTTAGACTCTTCATTCTACCCTAAGAAGTTACCCCTATTACTTTGTCTCTTTTGTTGAGTTATGTTACAGCTGTCAAGGCATGCTGAACATCTCACACAGTTGCCTCCTCACACAGTTGGCTACTATTTGCCATCCATTGCATCACCTTCAAGTCACGCTGCTACTGCCTGAACCTGGATTTTCATGCTTTTTTCTGATAGGCAGATGAAAAAGCTCTCTAGTTGATCTTTCTGCCCTAAAGCTTATCTTCCTCCAATCTGTCTTCCATGGTCCCACTAATTGTATCTCTAAATATAAATGCTATCATATTATGGTTACATCTGCTGCATTACAATAATCCCAAAATGTGCAAGATAAAAATTATTCTTCCTAATGTTGTATGCAAGTTTCTTCTGGATTCCTCTAATTTTCCGACTCCTCTTCTTATTCATACTATACTATTTTTATACTGGGACTGTAAGCTCCTTGAAAAGGAGGTCTATGTCTGTTCAATCTTTGTACTCATAATGCTAGGCACACAATAGCCACTTAACTCATATTTGCATATTGAATGAATAAAAAGGCGGATACAGGATGGAAAGAGAAAAAAGAGAACATAAAAAATGTACACAAAAAAATAAAATGTAACTCAAAGTTGTTTTATCTAACCCTCTAACAATTAAAATACTAATATCGTACAGCTTTATTCAGTGGTCAATATTCATATTAGCTAAAAACTCATCACACAAGAGATCTTTATGTTCTTGGAACTGTTCAAGATCTTCACTGTGGTGGTGAGTATCCAAACTTACACAGGTGTTAAAATTTATACTCCTTAACACACACACACACAAATACAACTGGGAAAATCTGAATAAGATCTGTAGATTATATCAACGTCAATACACTGTTTGTGATATTATGCTATAATTTTAGAAATTATTACCACTGGGGGAAACTGGGCCAAGGTAGACAAAGGATCTCTCTGTATTATGTCTTACAACATTATATGATTCCTCCATTAATTAAATACAAATTTCAGTTAAAAAAAAGACAGATATTTACTATATATATCACCATTAAAAATCTAAATGACTTTCACCGTGGTTTCACTTAATACATATTATTATTATTATATTGAATCTAACAAGCATATTTTTAAGTTAAAACTAATAATGCTTCTCTCTTTGGGCACCATTACACGTATCATAACATACCCTGGCTGATGCTACACTTGTTTTTCTCCCTCACCAGATGATGACTTACATGAAGACAGAGATCTTGTCAGTTCTTTTTGAAAATCTATTGTGTATCATTTTGCTTAACACTCAGTAAATGTCCCATAATATTTTGTGTTTTTGTGAGTTAAATAAAATAGTGTGATGTTACAAGGAACTGAAGAATCCAAGGGAACTGAATGGCTATGTAATTTTGGTCTAACTTGTTCTCAGTTTTCTCCTTTGCAAAATGAGTAGGGTTAAATAATTGTCCACACAGATTTGGTTTACTGGAGTGAACACTAATAATCAACCTCTTACATAGGTCACTGTTTCATGGTTTATATAGGTCATGCTTTCATAGTTATTTATTATTTGTCCCCTGTTTACTTTAAAAAATAATTTTAAGATTGTTAAAAATAATAGGTTTACACTTAAGGTAAAGGCAGGATCTATGTAAACACAGAAAGGAAAATCAAGACAGTTATAGCAGTGACCAATAGAGTACAAACAGTGAATAAGCAGACAGATATTTATTTTCAAAAATCTTGCAGATCAAAGTGAAAAAAACTAAACAGTTACATAATTTTCATTGGCTCATATATGTGAATAAAGCCTTTCATCTTGATAATCAAGCATTTTTGGCCAGATATTTTCTAATGTAAAAATCCTATCTTATGGGTACTGTATTGTATAATGTATTTTGAATATTATTAATGATTTTTCAATATAGAAAGCTTATAAGGGGAAAGAAAGAGCTTTTTACAAGTTTTCATTTAAATTTCACAAAATAAAATATAAGAGTACTGTACTGGAGAGCCATTCTGGAAAATATTTATGTAGGGGATAGAAGTAAACCACATCTCTCATGATTTACTTGATAGAACACACAAAAAATAGAACAGGCCATTATCCTTCCTTTTAGATTATCACCATTAAAAGGTTTCTTAATCTGGGATTCTGAGAAGTATTGAACAGGGGAAAACTTAAAAATCATTAAATTTTCATTAAAAATTAAAACTGGGTACTTGGAATGTTCCTTAAAACTAAAATACTAATGTTGGTGGTTTAATTGAATTATAAGTAAAAAAGAAGCTAGTCATATCTGTCCTTTATTGATTATTTACTCCGAAGGAATACTGACTCATTTTTCACCTTGAGCAGAGCTTTCTTCACTTCCTTGTTCCTCAGAGTATACACCACAGGGTTTAGAAGGGGTGTCAGCACAGTGTAAAAAACTGCGACGACCCCATCCACAGCATCCTTGGAGCCGGGTCTCAGATAAATAAAAGCACCAGGGCCGAAGAAACAAAGGACCACAACGCAATGGGAGGCGCAGGTCTGAAAGGCTCTGTGTCTCCCCTCTGAGGTGCGAATCTTTAGGATGGAACAGATGATGGACACATAGGACAACACTATCAGGAAAAAGCAGCCTGAGGTCACTACCCCGATGTTGACAAAGACCACTATCTCATTGGCAGAGGTGTCTGCACAGGCCAGTTTGAGGATGGGCGGTGCATCACAGAAGTAATGCTGGATCTGGTTGGACCCACAGTAGGGCAAACGGAACGTCAACATGGTCTGGAAAGCAGAGTGTACAGAACCAGTCAGCCATGTGGTTGTGGCCAGGAGGGCACACCTTCTCCCACTCATCATGCTGGTGTACCTGAGTGGGTAACTGATGGCCAGGTAGCGGTCATAAGACATGACTGTGTAGAGGAAACATTCAGTGCTCCCCAGGAAGTGGAAGGCATAGAGCTGGGCCATGCAGCTGTGGAAGGAGATAGCCTTGCCTCCTGGGGAGACCAAGGTCATCAGCATTTTGGGCACAGTGACTGTGGAGAACCACATGTCAATGAAGGACAGGTTGGTCAGGAAGTAGTACATGGGGGTGTGGAGGTGGGAATCCACCGAGATCACCAGCAGGATGAGGAGGTTCCCCACCACAGTGAGTACATAAATCACCAAGAAGATCCCAAAGAGTGGAGTGTCCAGAGCAGGTGCATGGGGAATGCCCATGAGGATAAACGTTGTCACGAGGCTCACGTTTGTCATTTCTTCTCATCTATAGTGCTCTGTTCCTATAGGAAGGAATGCAAATCCAATATTTACTGAGAACATATTTTATATGAAATATGGCAACTACATTTTCCCTGATGGAGAATACAAGAGGCAGGTTGGTATTTATGTTTTTCATAACACTTTTGCTTTAACATGAGACTTTGAAGAGGAATGGTCACTTCCTTATTTCAATACCAAAACCAGCCAAATAAAAAAGAATCAGTCAAATTAAAAAGGAGTAAATTCATATAAAATCTGCCAAGTAGAAAAGAGGAGTCCTTTTCGTATGGTGGTTTCTGTAGAAATTAGAAAAGATATACCTAACTAGCATCTTTCCAGCCTTAACACACTTTCTAGGGATAAACCTTTGTCCAGGGATCTCTCTCTCCTTTTCTCTCTCTCACACACATATCAACACATACACGTACACACACACACACACACACACACACACACACACTGCCAAATATACAAATTGAGTCTCTGATCATCAGAGAACACCACTACAAATGTAAATTTGTAAAGGAATTTTCATCCTTGATGACTGAGAGAAAATTCCTTTCTAAAGCTCTCTAGTCAACAGCCTGTGTCAAGGTGGGACCCCAGCAGTGGTTTAGCATTACTTGGAGCCAGGCTCCTCTGTCCAAACATAGACCATACTCCCCTGATCATCTGTGAAATCTGACACCAAACTAATGCAATAATGGTCACAGTACCATCACTTTCCTCAACACCTCTCATCCTATGTTTATTTCTAACACAATTTGTTTTATTATTTCTCCCTCCAGGATTTTAAGCAATCAATCACCTTCTAAAGTGTGATCTAACTGACTCACGATATATTTCGAGAGGCCCACAAGGAATTAGATCTGCTTACACAGTAAAGAGGACTAAACTGTATCTCTGGTGTTTGAGTTCCAGGACTGAATATTTACATTTGCTATAAAACAGACACAAACATGCTTTTAAAACTAAAGAAAAAATATCTAGTCTGAAATGATTTTTATTGTTTCTAGGATTTCAATTATTCCATGACTCAGACTGCAAGTTTTTTCTTTCTTTCCTTTTTTTTTTTTTTTTTTTTGAGGAAGATTAGCCCTGAGCTAACATCTGCTACCAATCCTCATCTTTTTGGTGAAGAAGACCAGCCCTGAGCTAACATCTGTGCCCATCTTCCTCTACTTTATTTTGGGACACCGGCCACAGCATGGCTTGACAAGTGGTGCGTAGGTTCTCACCCAGGATTCAAACTGGTGAACCCTGGGGGTCCAAAGCAGAATGTGGGAATTTAACTGCTGTGCCACTGGGCCGGCCCCTCTTTCCTTTTTTCAATGATCTGAATTTCCTTGAATTTATATATTCAAAGAGAAAAGAAATAAAATGGTATGAAGAAATGAAGAGAAATCTGGTTGTAACCTGGAAGTCTCTGACGGAAGAGAAACATTTCTACATGAATTCTAAGATGGTTCTACCATAGAGAGTAATATAAACAGCACATTCCCATTTTGGAGTTTCTAATAAAAACAGACCTTTTCTGTTGTTTCAATTCAGAGTAATAATGCCAAGATTTATAGAGAAAGCACTTTACTGATGGCATTCTTATAAAATTTTGAGTGTTTTATAAAACTATGCAAAATTGGCCCTGTAGCCATGACTTAGGCAATATAAGCCAAAGCCGAGGAAGAATAGACCTATGACCATAAACACATCATAATCACACTAAAATTTCCAACAATGAAAAATGCTAAAATTTTGCTACTTACCAATTTGACAACAAAGTTCAAGATTTAAAGAAACTCTGTCTTTAAGGGGAAAGATTCTTCTTTTTCTTGCATAGATGAAACCACAAGAAGAACAAGCTATAGACAAAAACTCATCTTAAATAATAGAGATTAAAATTGATTTCATATCCCAGGGGATATTACATGGCCCTTGAGTCCCTATGGATGAGGATAACGTTTCCACATAATGGTAAATACTCAGAATTTTTTTCCAAATGCCTTTAAGTTGGTTTTGCATTTGATGGGCCATCATTCCTTAAGACATTTTGTTTAGCCAAAAATCAATTTCCAAAGTAAATAAGCATGATAGTCTGGGTTTGAAAATTCCTTGTTCTAGGAATGATTTACTTGTGTTTTTTTAAATTTTTTGTTCTGTTCTCTGATTTCTTCTTTAAATTCACATGTGGAAAATATAGGCTTTTATCCCAAAAGGGACAATTTTCTGGTGAGGTTCATAGTCCCTTTGATGAATCTTTTACTTTCTGGTGATTATGGCCAGTCACAAAAAGGAGCTCTGAAGTTGGTTTGCTCCAGGGATGTTCCCAGCATTACTCTTCCCAGATAAACATCTTACTAATTAAACTTTCTCCGTCTGAGACCTGGCAGACCGCAAATTCCCAGTCAGGAATGGATGATACCTCTACCTCACCTTGTCTGATTCAGAGATTTTCTCTCTTTTCAGGGACTTCTGCCTTTGTACCTTCTATCTTATAAACTTAGAATATATTTAGACTTTCTGTGAAAATTGATTTTTTAAAGCTTGATTAATATAACTAAAGAGACGGAAAATATGCTTTTCTTCTAGAAGTAGGTTATGTATTAGTTATCAGGAAAAGATCTTTATGAAAACAAAGAGAAAATCTGTTCTAACACAGTGGAAGCTCAAAGCACCATTCGTTTTGGAGAAAGAAAATTGCAACTTCACAAGCATTTTGTGCTAATAGAAATGGACTTACCTGTTTTTGGAGACTATCACTTTCCATAAGGTGGGTTTTGAGAAACTAAAGCCCCCTGAATTAGTATTTCTCTCAATTTATCACATAACCCAATTTTCTGATTTTGGCTATCCAGTGTAAGTCATATATAATCAATGTAAAATCACATTCTATCTTGAAAGGCTACTTCAAGAATTATTTGCAATTTAGCTCCAGTTAATATATTTCAAAATCTCTCTATAAAACTCATACTAAAGATTTTGTTAATTTAAACTTCTATCCAACTTCACTTACATACCTTATACTATTAACTTCTATTTGATTCTCTTTGGTTATATAGGTATAAATTCATATAATCTTATAAAATACTAACTTTGTCTTTTGCTTTCCAAAAGTAAACATCCATTCTTTTTTCTGTCTTACCGTATTGATCAAAACCACTATGGCTGCCCAGCAATTATTGTTTGGGGAATATTTAGATTTCTTAAGAGTGCTGCACAACATGTTCAGTCCCCTTTTCCTTCAAAAGATAATGACATTTGCTGACTTTTACCTTGTTCAGGAACAAGAAAAGAATGAGCCATCTTTATAAAGACCCAATGATGTTCTAGGTGATGAATGCGTCAGAACTTCTAACACCAAGAATTCTCCACTGATAGTCGTTTACACATAGAAAAAGGCACAGCTGAGTCCACCTTCACATTCTTGCGACTTCTGCTGATACTCTAACAAGACTAGAGAGGAGTAGAACCCCATGCACTTATATTTGCCATACTCATTCTTCACTGGGTCTGCTCTGCTGGCGAGTCATTCCTCTAACATTATCTTTTTTTCAAAATTGATTTTGCTATTCAATGCCTTTTGCATTTCTACGTGCATTTTAGAATCATCTTGTCATTTTGCGTCAAAAAGCCTGCTGGGGTTTTCAGTAGAATTGGCTTGAATTGATAGATCATTTTGGGAGAATCGACATCTTAACTACATTGTGTTTGACCCATGAGTACCATAAATCTCTTTCATTTCTCTCAGCAAGGTTGTATAGTTTCAGTGTTCAGGTCAGGCCCATCTTTTCTCAGATTTACCACTATTTTCTATTTTGATGCTATTTTAAATGGCAGTTTTAATATTTTTAATTTCTGATTATTAATCCCTAGTAAATAGAAATACAACTGATTTTTTTATATTTGTCATATTGCACAACTTGGCTAAGCTCACTTGGTTCTTGCAGCTTTTGTAGATGTTCCATCAGGTTTTCTACATTGATGATCATGATCATGTTGTCTACAAACATAAACAGTTGACTTCTCCTTTATAATCTGAATCACTTTCATTTCTTTTTCTTACCTAATTGCTCTGTCTAGAAACTCTAGTATAATGTTGAATAGAAGTGGTGAGAGTAGATGTCCTTGTCTTTTCATTATCTTGGGGTGAAAACATTTGGTTTTTTGCCATTAAGTATGATGTTAGCTGTGAGCTTTTATAGTTTTTGTTTTTGTTTTTCTCTTTAATGAGTTGAAAATGATCTCTCTTATTCCTAGTGAGCTGAGAGGTTTAACAGGGATGGATCTTTGGAATTTGTCAAATGCATTTTCTGCCTCTTTTGAGATGATCACATAGTTTTCTTTTTTTAGTTTGTTGCTATGGTGAATTATATTGTGAGTTCTGAATATTAAACCAAATACATTTCCAGAGTCAATTCCACTTGATCATGATGTATAATCATTTCTCATATGTATTGGACTTCATGTGGTAAAATTTTAAGAATTTTTGTATCTATTTTTTAAAGAATATTATTTGGTAGTTATTTTCTTGTAATGTTTTTGACTAATTTTTGTATCAAGGTAATGCTGCAATCATAGAATGACTAGGAACAATTTGTACTAATTCAATTTTCTAAAAACGTTTGTATAGGAGAGTGATGTATGCATCATGGCAGAGTGTTTTGTTCTCCTAGGCTCTCCCACCTAAGACACAATGAAAAGGACATTCATTAACTAACAGAGGACATATGCATAACACAAAAGACATCTGAGAGATCTACACAGCCATACCTCTGAAGGTGGAGGTGCTGGCTCCCCTGGAAGGCAGTGGAGGAGGTAAGTGGACTTCCTTCCCCTCTGTAGCTGCAGCAATCTAGGCTGTGTGAGCTTCCATATTGGCCAGTGCAAGACTCTGACAGGAGAGGGGGAAAAATAAGCCCTCTGTGGAAAACGTTTCTGCTCTCAGAATTGCTTTCCAGCCTGTGGAAATGGTCCACACAGAGGTTGTTAAGTCACCCTGTGGGTGCCCCCACCAAGTGGAGCAGCCCCGGTGAGCTGCCAGTGAGTGCAGAGTGGGAGCATGGGTGGGAAAGAAGGTGCCCCTTCCTCCTCATCCCACCTGGCGCACTGGTTCAGCTGGTCAGACAGGTCAGGGGATCCCCACCAGAGTACCTGTGCCTATATGTGTGAAGCAGCAGCAGCAAGATGCAGAAAGCACTATTGGCACAATTTCCAATAGATGGGCACAACAGCCAGGGGTTACGGAGGGCTCAGAAAACACAGCTCCTGCACCCCCAGTGGTGGGAGGTGGAAACTGTGACAAGATACCACCAATATTTGATGGCAAATGTCCACCCCATCAAATAGAATGAAGAAATAAATTAACGCTACAGACCAAAAGGAAAATAAAAAGTATCCAAAAACCAATAATGAAGTCACAGAAATTTGCAATTAAATGACAGAGAATTCAAAAAAGTTACCATAAAGAAACTCAACAAGTTACAAGAAAACTCTAAAAGACAGTTCAAGAAAGTCAGGAAAATAATTAATGACCAGAGGGAATTCTTCACAAAACAACTTGAAACACACACACAAAAAATGCGAAACATAAATTTGGGAGATGAAAAACACAGTGAAAGAAATTTTAAAAAACTGAATCCTTAAATAACAGAGCTGACATTATGGAGGACATAATTAGTAATTTAGGGAAGAGAAATATAGAAATGCTTCAGGTGGAGGAGGAGAGAGAAGTAAGACTAAAAGAAATGAAAAAAGTTCTCTGAGAAATATCTGACTTAATTAGGAAATGCAACATAAGGATTTTAGGTATTCCAGAAGGAGATGGGAGGGAGAAAGCTGCAGAGAACTTATTCAAAGAAATAATAGCTGAAAACTTCCCAAACCTGGGGAAGGAGCTGGAATTACATGTAAATGAAACTAATACAACTCCTAATTACATCAATGCAAAAAGACCTTCTCCAAGGCATATATTATTAAAACTGGCAAAAGTCTATGACAAAGAAAAAATGTTTGGGCCGGCCTGGTGGAGCAGCAGTTGGGTTTGTACATTCTGCTTCAGTGGCCCGGGATTCACTGGTTTGGATCCTGCTTGTGGGCATGGCACTGCTTAGCAAGCCATGCTGTGGTAGGCATCCCACATATAAAGTGGAGGAAGATGGGCATGGATGTTAGCTCAGGGCCAGTCTTCCTCAGCAAACAGAGGAGGATTGGTGGCAGATGTTAGCTCAGGGCTAAACTTCCTCATAAAAAAAGAGAAGATAAAAAATATTAATGTCAGCAAGGCAGAAGAAGTTAACTTACAAGAGAATCTCTATCACACTTTCAGTAGATTTCTCAGCAGAAACCTTACAGGCTAGGAGAGAGTGGAATGATATGTTCGAAATACTGAGAGATGATAACTTTCAGCCAAGAATATTCCATCCAGTGAAACGATCCTTCAGATACAATGGAGAAATAAAAATTTTCTCAGCTAAACAAAAGCTGAGGAAATTCATTGTCTCAAGATCCCCCTACAAGAAATGATCAAGAAAGCCCTCATGTCTCAAAAATAAAAGAAAGGGCTCACAAAGACTGAAGCAAGTAGATAGATAGGTAGTCTAAATCAGAAAATTACAACATTCTTATCAGAAAATGTTAGCAAACACTTATTTATAACATTAAAGATAAAGGGAAAGAAAGCATAAAAAATAACAATAAACACTTCATTTTACTCACAAACTCACAACACAAAAAAGAATAAGTTGTGACAAAAATAACTTAGGGAAGAAAAAGGGATGGAATCTGCTTAGGCTAAGGTGATAAGAGGCTAAGAGAAAATGGACTATCTTCTCTATGAGATCTTTTATACAAACATCATGGTAATCACTAAACAAAAAATAGAACAAGACGCAAATGATAAATAAAGAGAAGGCTGAGAAAATCATCATAGAAAATCACCAACTGAATTGTCAGTCAGAAATACACAGAACAAGAAATAAGGGAAATGCTGAGGAACCAGAAAACAGGAGAGAAAATGACAGTATTAAGCCCTCATATATTGATAAGCACTCTAAATGTAAATGGACTGAATGTGCCAATCAAAAGACAGAGAGGCTGGATGGATTACAAGACAAGACCCAACAATGTGCTGCATCCAAAAACACATCTCAGCTCTAAAGACAAACACAAGCTCAGAGTGAACAGATGGAAGATGATACTCCATGCTAATGGCAAAAAAATAAAAAATAAAACAGGTCTTGTCATACTTATATCAGACAAAGTAGACTTCAAGATAAAAGAGGCAATGAGAGACAAATGGGGGCAGTACATATTGATAAAAAGGACGCTCCCCCAGGGGGACATAACACTTATAAATATATATGCCCCTAAGAAAGAAGCACCAAAGTACACATGGCAACTATTAACAGACATAAAGGAGAAATTAACAGCAACAAAATAATAGTAGGGAACCTCAACACTCCACTTACATCAATGGATACATCATCCAGACAAAAGTTCAACAAGGAAATAGTGGAATTAAATGAAAAACTAGACCAGATGGATTTAAGTGATATCCATAGCACACTCCATCTAAAACCAGCAGACACACACATTCCTCTTAAGTGTACATGGAACATTCACAAAGATAGACCATATGTTGGGAAACAAGGCAAGCCTCAATAAATTTAAGAAGATTGAAGTTATATCAAGCATTTTTCCTACCATAATGCTATGAAACTAGAAATCAACTACAAAAAAATACTGGGAAGTGACAAATATGTGGAAACTAAACAGAATGCTACTGAACAACCAAGGGATCAATGAAGAAATTAAAGGAGGAATCAAAAAATATATGGAGAAAAAAGAAAATGTAAATACATCATACCCACTCATATGGGATGTAGCAAAAGCAGTCCTAAGAGGGAAATTCATAGCAATATAGGCCGACCTTAAAAAACAAGAGGAACCTCAAATAAGCTATCTTAAACTACACTTAACAGAAGTAGAGGGGCCGGCTCTGTGGCTGAGTGGTTAAGTTCGCACGCTCTGCTGCGGTAGCCCAGGGTTTGGATCCTGGGTGCAGACATGGCACCACTCGTCAGGCCATGTTGAGGCAGCATCCTACATCCCACAACTAGAAGGACCTACAACTAAGATATTCAACTGTGTACAGGGGGGTTTGGGGAGATAAAGCAGAAAAAAAAATTGGCAACAGTTGTTAGCCCAGGTGCCAATCCTTAAAAAAAAAAAAGAAGAAGAAGATTGGCAACAGTTGTTAGCCCAGATGCCAATCTTTTAAAAAAAAAAAAAATTAGTAGAAAAAGAAGAACAAACAAAGCCAAAAGTCAGAAGCAGATAATAAAAATTAGAGCAGAAATAAATGAAATAGAACAAATAAAAGTAGAAAGGATAAAAGAAACTAAGATCTGGTTCCTTGAAAATATCAAAACATTGACAAACCTTTAGCTAGACTCACCAATAAAAAAAGAGAGAAGATTCAAATGAATAAACTCAGAAACGAAAGGGGAGAAATTACAATGGATACCACAGAAATACAAAGGATTATAAAAGAATACTATGAAAAGCTGTATATCAACAAATTGGACAGTCTAGAAGAAATAGATAACTTCTTAGACCCATACAACCTCCCAAAAGTGAACCAAAGAGAAATAGAGAATCTGAATAGACCAATCACAAGCAAAGAGATTGAAACAGCAAACAAAAACCTCCCAGAATAAAAATCCAGGACCAGATGGCTTCTCTGGAGAATTCTACCAAACATTCAAAGCAGACTTATTACCTATCCTTCTCAAACTATTCCAGAAAATTGAGGAACAAGGAGCTCTTCCTAATACATTCTACAAGGCCACCATCACCCTAATACCAAAGTCAGACAAGGACAACACAAAGAAGGAAAATTATAGGCCAATGTCACTGAGACACACTGCTGCAAAAATCCTCAACAAAATATTGGTAAATAGAATACAGGAATACATTAAAATGATGATAAACCAGGATCAAGCGGGATTTACACCAGGGACACAGGGTTGGTTCAACATCCACAAATCAATCAGTGTGATACACCACATTAACTAAAAGGAATAAAAATCACATGATCATCTCAATAGATGTAGAGAAAGTATTTGACAAAATCCAACACCTATTTATGATAAAAAAAAAAAAAACCCTCAATGCAATGGGTATAGAAGGAAAGTATCTCAACATAATAAAGACCACTTATGACAAACCCACAGCCAATATCATACTCAATGGTGAAAACAGGAAGCCATCCCTCTGTGATCAGGAACAAGACAATGGTGCCCACTCTTGCCACTCTTATTCAACATAGAACTTGAGATTTTGGCTAGAGTGTTTAGGGAAGAAAAGGAAATAAAAGGTATCCAAATTGGCAAGGAAAAAGTGAAACTCTCACTTTTTGCAGATGACATGATTCTAGGTATGGAAAACTCTAAAGAATCCATCAGAAAAGTATTAGAAATAATCAACAACTACAGTGAAGTTGCCAGGAACAAAATCAACTTACAAACATCTGTTGCATTTCTATACTCTAATAATGAACTAACACAAAGAGGACTCAAGAATACAATCCCATTTACAACCACAACAAAAAGAATAAAATATCTAGGAATTAATTTAACCAAGTAGGTGAAAGATCTATACAATAAAAACTATAAGATATTGTTGAAAGAAATTGATGGCATAAAGAAATGTGAAGATATTCCATGCAGATGGTTTGGAAGAATAAAGATATTTAAAATGTCCATATTGCCTAAAGAAATCTACAGATTCAGTGCAATCCCTGTCAGAATCCCAATGACATTCCTCATGGAAATAGAACAAAGAATCTTAAAATTCACATGGAGCTGCAAAAGACCTGAATACCTAAAGCAATCCCGAGAAAAAGAACAAAACTGGAGGCACCACAATCCCTACCTTCAAATATTTTGTAGTATATTTTGTAATCAAAAAAGCACGGTAATAGAACAAAAACAGACACACAGATCAATGGAACAAAATTGAAAGCCCTATAATAATACCACACACCTGTGGATAGCTAATCTTCAGCAAAGGAGCTAAAAACATACAATGGAGAAAGGAAACTTTCTTCAATAAATGGTATTGGGAAAACCAGACAGCCACATGCAAGAGAGTGAAAGTAGACCATTATCTTATACACAAAAATTAACTCAAAATAGATTAAAAACTTGAAGGTAAGATCTGAAACTATAAAACACCAAGAAGAAAACAGGCAGTACACCCTTTGACATCAGTCTTAGAATCATCTTTTTAGATATGTTCTACTCAGGCAAGAGAAAAAAAAGAACAAATAAACAAATAGGACTACATCAGACTAAAGAGTTTCTGCAAGGCAAAAGAAATCAGGAACAAAATGAAAAGACAACACACCTACTGAAAGAAAATTTTTGCAAATCATATATCCGTCAAGGGGTTAATCTCCAAAATATATAAAGAACTCATACAACTCAACAACAGAAAAGCAAACAACCTGGTCGAAAAATGGGCAGAGGATATCAAAAGACATTTTTCCAAAGAAGATATACAGGTGGCCAACAGGCACATGAAAACATGTTCAACATCACTAATCATTAGGGAAATGCAAATCAGAACTACAATGAGACGTCTCCTCCACCTGTTAGAATGGCTGTGATTACCAAGACAAAAAACAACAAATGTTGGAGAGGATGTGGAGAAAACATAACCCTGATACACTGCTGGTGGGAATGTAAACTGGTGCAGCCACTATGGAAAACCGTATGGAGAGTTCTCAAAAAGTTAAAAATAGAAGTACTGTATGACCCAGCCTTTCCAATCCTGGCTATTTATCCAAAGAACATGAAATCAACAATTCAAAGAGACTTATACAATCCTATGTCCATTGCAGCATTATTCACAATAGCCAAAATGTGAAAGCAACCCAAGTGCCCATCAACTGATGAATGGGTTAAAAACAAGTGGAATTCTACTCAGTCAAAAAAAAAAAAAAAAAACTGTCCCATTTGCAACAACATACATGGACCTTTGTTAAGCGAAATAAGACAGAGAAAGACAAGCACCACATGATTTCACTCCTATGTGGAAGAAAAACAAACACATGGGCAAAGAGAATAGATTAGTGATTACCGGAGGGGAAGGGGTTATTCCTCTACCTCATTTTTTTTAGCTGTTGCTCTAGGGTTCACAATATCCATCTTTAAATGATTACAATTTACTTTCAAATTTTGCCACTTCATATGTAATGGATGCATCTTAAAGCAGTATAATTTCCATCCTGTGTGCTATTGTTGCTATACATTTTACTTTTGTGTACATAATAAATCCCAAAATACATTGCCATTATTTTTACTTCAAATAGTGAATTTTCCCTTTATGGAACTCCTGTTCAATTGTATAGACTGAATTTTCCTTTTTGATTCATTTTCCTTCTATGTGAAGACCTTCCTTTAACATTTCTTGTAGTTCAGGCCTACTGTTTACAAAATTCTTTTTTGTAAAAAGAAAGCTTTTGTTTTCCTAAACAGATATTGTCCCTTCATTTTCAAAGGATAATTTTGCTAGATATAGATATCTAAGTTGACATTTTTAATTTCAATCTTTTAAATATGTGATTCTACTGCCTCCCATCTTGCATAGTTTTGATGGAAATTATGCCTTCATTATTATCTTTGTTCTATACTCAACATCTATTTTTTTAAAATCTGGCTGCTTTTAAGATGTTTTTCTCTATCATTGGTTTTCATCAATTTTATTATAATAGAAACTTGGGCAGTTTTCTTTGTTCATCCTGTCTGCGGTTTATTCAGCTCCTTGGATCTCTTGGTTTATCTTTCTCATCAAAATTTCAAAATTTTTAGGGGCCAGCCCTGTGGCACAGCGGTTGTTTGCATGTTCTGTTTCAGTGGACCAGGGTTTACGGATTCACTTCCAGTCATAGACGTACTCACTTATCAAGCCATGCTGTGACAGGCATCCCACATATGAATTAAAGGAAGATGGGCATGAATGTTAGCTCAGAGCCAATCTTCCTCAGCAAAAAGAGAAGGATTGGTGGCAGATGTTAGCTCAAGGCTAATCTTCCTCAAATAAACAAAAAAAGAGGAAAATTTCAAAATTTTTATCTATCATTTCTTTAAACACTTTTTGTATTTTTTTCCCTTCCTTCTCAGGTGACGGCAACTTATGACAGACTTCTTGACATTGTCTCACAGTCACTGAGATTCTAGGGTTTTTTTCTTTTTTCTCCTTTACTTTTTCCTCTGCTCTTCATTTTGGACAGCTTCTTTTGTTATGATTTCAGATTCACTGATATTTTCCTCTCCAGTGCCCAGTTTGCTAGCAATCCCTTCCTTCAATTTTTAAATTTCAGATATTAAATTTTTGTTATCTAGAAGTTCTGTGTTCTTTTGTATACCTTCCATTTATCTCCTCTTTATATTCACTTTTCCTTTAAATCATTAAGTATTTTGAACATACATACAATAGCAGTTTTAAATACTTTGTCTCAATCTCATCATATCTGTTATTTCTGTGTATTTTTCTCTTAACTCTTCTTTTGGTTATCAATCTTAGTTTTCTACTTCTCTGCATTTCTGGTATTTTGTTATGCTGCATTTTACATTGTTGACATCTGACATTTGCTCTTTTTTCTTTAAAGAGTGTTGGGCTTTATTTTGGCCCGTATTAAATTCCTTGTGGATCTACCTGACCTGCAAGGATTGTTTTTAAGGCTTTTTGGGTAGGACTATAGTAGCATTCACCCAAAGGATTCTTTAATCCTATTACTCATGTGTGGCATTTCTGGGAGTCTTTATCGAATGTCCTGGTGATCGACAAGAACTTTCCATTTTGGCTGGCCGTAGTTCAAACCTTTCTCAACTGTGTGGCCTCCAGGAATTATTCATCTTATAAACACCAAGCTGATATCTATTCAACCTGATGGTGTTTCATCCTACATATGCACAGGTTAGTAATCAGAAAACACTCAAGCATGTCCCTGTGCAGATTTTTAGAGGTCTTTTTCTGTATGGGCCTGTCATGTCAGGATCTTTGCTCCAGAACCTCTAAATCAGCCTTCCTGAACTCCTAGCTCTGTCTCCTCACATCAGCAAGACTGTTGTGCTCTCCTTAGGTTCCCATTCACGTATCATGGTCCAGAATGTGCCTCTTAGCAAAACTACTTACCTCAGTTGTTTTTCCTCAGTCAGAGATTCCAGTCTTGTTCTGCCTATTGTCCAACAGATAAAAATACTTATTTTTATCTTTTTGGACCCAGTTTTCTATTTATTTATGATAGTAGGATAAATCCAATTCATCTTACTATATCATAGACCAGAATAGAAACACCTCAAATTCAACTTTTTAGTCATTTGCTTGTGTTGTGAAATATAACATATACAGATAAAAGTGTAGAAGCATAAATGTACAGTTAAAATTTATAAAGCAAAATTTATAAAGCAAACACTCATGTCACCACCACCCAAATTAACAAATTAAACATTGCCAGCAAGCTTGGAGTCCCCACATATCCCTACCTGAAGCCAATCTGCTTCCATTTCACTATCATGACTTCTACGGGAAATCTGATTTCTGATTAATTTTGAAGTTATCTCTAAACGATAGGTTAAGTTTGTCTTTTTAAAATTTATACATGTGGGTCATATACTGCTATTTAATGTATAGTTTCCATCATTTAAAATGTTTCAAAAATTTACATATTGATATGTGTAGCTGTAAATTCCTTCCTTTTATTTATGTGTATTATTCCATTGTAAAACATACCCTTGGTAGACCTTTGAGTGATCAGATTTTAGCTATAACAAAATTTCTGCCTTGAGTACTCATATGCTATCCTGATGCACGTGTGCATGGGTTGCTACAGAGAGATTTCTGTATTATGAGAAAAATATTACCCAAATTATTTGAAAGCAATGAACTATTTTCTGAGATGGTTCTATAAATTGATGCTCCCTTCAGTAATGTGAAAGTTCTAGTAATTAATGATATTTGACATTTACTTTAAGCAAAATCTTACTGCAATTTTAATTGTTATTTTCCTAATTATTAAAGTGATTGAACAGAAGTCATTGTTGTCGTTTATTGGCTGTTTGTATTTCTCCTTTTGTGAAGCCTACCCAAGTAATTTGTCTGCTTTCATATTGGCAGGCTTTTTTTATATATACATTTTAGGAGTCCTTTACATATTGAGTATGAGTCCTTATTAGTAATATGTGCTATAAATAACATCTCTAACTTCCATTTTTTCTTTTTACTCTTTTAAGGTTATTCTCAACTTTAAAGCAAGCAAAATTATTAATGTTTCCCTTAGTGTTACTAGTTTCTATATCCAGGTACAAAAATATTTCCTCCAATTAAACTTGTAAAAGCTGTACTATTTGCCATATAGATTTGAGTTTATAGAACTCCTGGAATTGATTTTGTATATGGTATGGGTAAGAGATTAATTTTATTTTTTCTTTGATTATCCAGTTGTCCAAACATAATTTATTGAAAAAAACTGCTACATGATCTTTCATGCCACCTTTGACTAAAATCAATTATCCATATATTCAAGGGGTCTGCTTTTTATGCTCTCTTCTATTCCATTTGTCTAAACCAACATCAACACCACATTGTTTTAATTGCTATAAAAATAATAAATTTGAGGGCCTGACCCGCTGGCACAGTGGTTAAGTTTGTGTGCTCTGCTTCAGTGTCCAGTGTTTGCAGGTTTGGATCTCAGGCACGGACCTACTCACCGCTCATCAAGCCACGCTTTGGCAGTGTCCCACATACAAAATAGATGAAGATTGGCACAGATGTTAGCTTAGGACAATCTTTTTCAAAAAAAAGAGGAAGATTACCTCTGGATGTTAGCTCATGGCCAATCTTCCTCACCAAAAAAAAAAAAATTAAAAAAACATAAAAATAACAGAAATTTATAAATATATTTAGCCTTAAGAATAACCAAAAAATGCATATTAAAAAATAGTTGGTTGTCAATTGCTTATGAAACAACCTTTCTACTTTTAAATATGCTAATACATTATGCTGACAAAATCAGCCTTCATAAGCACTGCTGATAGCAAAGTACATAATTTGATAACAATCTTAAAAACAATATTATTCATGATTATTATAGTATTTCTACGTAGCTATGCTTATCTCTAATAAAGTTTCATATATGAATAACTGATTTAAGAATTTCATCATAGTGCATTTTATGTGTATATCTGTCTACCTACCTACACATATGTATTTTAGGAAATATAATCATAAATTAAAAATTTTAAATTAAAAGGAAAATATGCAAAACTACATATCTAGCATGATTGTAACTAGTTAAAAATATACCATAACCATGTGATACAGTGATTAGAAAGAGTAAAATGTTAACATTGGTAATGTTAAGGTAAAGGAACTATGACATTTTTTCTTGCTTTTTTGAATGTTTGCCAAATAGTTTATAAGGCTGCAATGCTACTTGTACAATGAATATATCATTTATTATGAAATAATGAGATACGTAATGGGAAAGGGGTGTGAGGAAAGAAAGGAGGGCCTCTAATTACTTCCTTTGCTCATTCATGCTCCTTAAGTGTAGGGATTGGGCCACTGGGGACATTGTCTCAAAAGAAACTCTCCAGTTTGCAAACATTATAAATCTAGAATTTCAGGACAAGTCTATGTGGCTGGGCTGAATTTCGCATCTCTGTGTTCTGGATTCAAGAGCAGAAGGTGCAAAGCCCTGGCTCTGTGCTAGGACTTCTGACTCCAAAGTAGAGGTTTGGCTTTAGGAACACATTCTTCTTGCCTAGAAACTTTAGGAAAACCTCTCTACCCATGTTAGATGTGTGTTCCACTAACTGGCGTGTGTCTAAAACTTTACTGCTTCTATTTGACTCTTGTTCTGCTTATATTATCTCTTTCCTTTTCTCTCCCTCTGTTCTATTTCTACTCTCTGATTTTCCTAGTCATTTCAATGCTAAACCACCTGAAGAAGGAGGACTGTGCAACTGAAGATTTGTATATGTTGCTGAGTTCGGTGCTCCATCAGTAAGTCTGCACCAAGGAAGAAATGAAGGGGGGAAGTCTTAGAGAGAGGTGTGCTTGTGTGGCAGGAGAATGGTTTATAGGGCAAAGTGGGTGATATTGAAGAGGATAGATTCTTTGTTCACGTATTCTATTTTGCTGTTAGTATAAAAATTAAAAATTATCCCAACTCTTAACAAATAGTCTTCTTGTCAGTATCAATCTACTCTTCTTATCAATATGAGAACTTCGTTTGACAGGCCCATATATTTCCATTCAGTAGTTAGACTAAGGGTTAAGTTGCAAATATCAGTGAAGGAGGTGATGGTAAAACACAGAATTTACAAAAAAGCTGATAACATAAAATTTTAAATTTACAGTTGGAAGAAAAGATCTAATTTACTCTCCTTTGCAGGAGAATGATTCCTTCTTCCGTTTCCCAAAGAGATGAGCCTATAGGTTCTGCTTGAAAATCTTCTGTGATGGAAATTCAGTCATTTTCCAAATGACGTTATGATTATGCAAGATCTGGTCTTAGCTTTTTTTTTCGTGGACTGATGTCATATTCTTTCTTGAGAATAAGTTTGGATGGAGATAAGGCATTGAGTGCTGACCACAGAGGAAGAGTGAGAAGGATTTTGAAACTATATCGAAGGTAATTTGTGAAATGTACACTTTTTCCTAAGGCAAGTTTGGACCTGACATCTTAGTGAATTTGGTTGCTGACTTTGAAAGTTTAAGATAAAGGGAGAGTTTATACTCTTCCAGCCTACAAAGAGATCTTTTAATTCTTCTAGTATATTTACATAATGCTCTGTTGTGGGTGTCATGAAAATAATGTATGTATTTCTAACCTCTGTGTGTTGCTCTGCCCTTTTTAAAAAGAGCCTTTACTTTTTAGGGGCATTTTTAGGTTCACAACAAACTGAGTGAAATACAGTTTTCCTATATACCCAATTCCTCTACACACACATAGCCTTCTCCATTATCAAACATCCTCCTTCAGGATAGTACATTTGTTACAAATAAATCCACATCAACACATCATAATAACCCACAGTCCGTAGTTTACCTTAGGGTCCACTCTCAGTGTTGTACATTCCGTGGGTTTGGATAAATGTATAATGACATGTGTCCACCATTACAGTGTCATACACAGTATTTTTACTGCCCTAAAAATTCTCTCTGCTCCACCTATTCATTCTTCCCCTGCCCTCAACTCCTGGCAACCACTGTCTCCAGAATATCCTATAGTTGGAATCATATACTATGTAGCCTTTTCAGATCGACTTCTCTCACTTAGTTATATGTATTTAAGATTCATACATGTCTTTGCATGGCTTGAGAGCTCATTTCTTTTTAGCACTGAATTATATTCTTTTGTATGGATTACCATAGTTTATTTGCCCTTTCACCTACTGAAGGACATCTTGGTGGCTTCCAAGTCTTAGCAATTATGAGTAAAGCTTCTCTAAACATCCATGCACACAGTTTTGTGTGGACATAAATTTTCAACTCCTTTGTGTAAATATCAATGACCAAGACTGCTGGTTCATATGGTAAATGTATATTTAGTTTTGTGAGAAATCACCAAACTGTCTTCCAAATTGGCTGTACCAGTTTGCATGTCCACCAGAAAAGAATGATGGTTCCTGTTGATTAACGCCCTCACCAGTATTTGGTGTTGCCAATATTCTGGATTTTGGCCATTCTAATAGTTTTGTAGTGGTACGTCATTTTTTAAATTTGCAGTTCCTTTACGACATATGACATATGACACCTTCCATATAATTATTTTCCATCTGTGTATCTTCTTTGGTGAAGTGTCTGCTAAGGTCTGTGGCCCAATTTGTAACTGAGTTGTTTGTTTTCTTATTATTGAATTTTAAGAATTCTTTGTATATTTTAAATAATTGTCCTTTATCATATGTATCTTTTAAAATATTTTCTCTCACTCTGTGGCCTGTATTCTCATTCTCTTGATAGAAGCTTTTAAAAAGCAGAAGTTTATTTTTTTTAAGTTTAATGAAGTTCAGCTTATCAAATATTTGTCTCATGAATCGTTATTTGGTGTTGTATCAAAAATTCATCATACCCAAGGTCATTTAGGTTTTTTCCTATGTCATCTTCTAAGAGTTTTACAGTTTTGCATTTCACCTTTAGGTCTATGATCCATTTTGAGTTAACTTTTGAAGAGTGTAGGGCCTGTGTCTAGATTCACTTGTTTGGATGCAGATGCCCTGTTACTCCAGAGCCATTTGTTAGAACTATCTTTTCTCTGTTATATTACCTTTGCTCTTTTGTCAAAGATCAGTTGACTTTATTTACTTTCCCTTTTTTCAAATCTCACAAATCCTTTTTCAAGTCCATTTCTTATATCTTTATTGCATCTGCAATGCTTTGGTTGTTACTAAATTATCACCCACATTATCAGAGACTTATATGCACCAGGTTAGTTGTTAAAATAATATTGCCATTTACTACTGAGTATCAAGCACTGAGCAAGCCATTTTATTTTTGAAACAAATTCAATCCTCACAAAGACCCCATGAAGCTGACAACATTGTTATCCATCACTCTTTCACAGTAGATGAGGCTCAGAGAGGTCAAGTATGTTGCTTATGACCCCAGAGGTGCAAATAGTGGAATCAAGGTCAGGATTAGAAACTGGTTTTTTTAATATAACTCTAGAGTAAACTCTTTAAGGAATAGTGTTTTATTTGATTCATCTTTATATTTCCAGCAGGTAGATAGAGAACAAATGTTTGTGAGATTAAAGTGATTGCCGTGGCCCAAGCTCAATGTTTAAATTGCATTTAGGGCTGGAAAGAAGTCTTTTATTTTCTTCCTGTCTATATCATTGTCAGGATTACAATATATTCAAACATTTTAGCAGAACAAGCTTTATCTAGGGGCTTGGCTATACAGATTGATTACAAGAATGGTCTGAAGAGCTCTTGTTTCCTCCGCTTCCTTCTTGCCCTAATTCTACTTACTGAGATTTTTCTCCATGGTGTAAGCCTTTATCCTTGCAAAAATAGAAATAATGTAGGAAATGGTAACAAATCAGAAATTTATAAATTACTATAAATAGAATTATCAGATTATTTGCCATGAACAAATATTGATCACAAGTAGAGGAAATTAGTTACATCCAGTGACAACATATGGAGGGCTAACATAAAATGGGATATAAATGAATAGAAGGAGATATTGGGCCTTCAGAAAATCTAACTGAGTTTTTTTGGTTTATCTATCAGTGACATAAATTAACAAAGATAAATAACATTAGTGTCATTGAAATTTAGGTTTGCAAGGTCTGCAGTGTGGAAATAACATCTAGCTGAGGAAGGATGCATTTCTAGGAGAATTCAGTAGTTATTTCTATTACCTATGCAATGCTTTCTTCTAGTCTCAATCCAGTTTCTATATGTGTGTGAGGAGGTTGTAAATATGAATTGTACACTTTTAAAAAGTATAAATGCCACAAAATTGAAAGAGTATTGCTGAAAATAAATATAAATAGGTAAGTGTATATAATTTCTGTGTAGATTCACATTTTTATATGCATATACTTGGGTAATTGGACTATTTACCAACTAACTATGAATTGGCTGATGTTAAAGTGAAGTTATCACATGATGACAAGTTTTCCGTGGAGAAGATAGTAATGAAATATGTCAGTTTGTGTGATGTTAAATCAAATTGGAAGAAGCTGCATAAAATTGACATTAAGTGTTGAAGACTTTAAGAAGTTTGACATCTATAAAGATACACTATTCTGCTACCTAATTTAACGCACAAAATAACTGAGGCCAAACATGGCACATTATTTAGCTGTAGGGCCAGATTTATTATTGGTCTCCTTTTCCTCTTTTGGCCTTCTTTTGCTTGCAGCCACTGTCTTAGATAGAAATAACTGAATTAGGAAGATATTTTCTTGGTTATTTGTGATCTTATATCATGATTATTGCTTGATTTTCCAGGACTGCTGGATGTATGAACATGCAGAACTACAGTTCCGTGACGGAATTCATCCTGCTAGGAATTCCTAATTCTGAAGGGCTGGAGAACATGCTATTTGTCCTGTTTTTAGCCTTCTACCTCCTAACCTTGCTGGGGAACCTGCTCATCTTCCTCATCATTCTGGTTTCCTCCAACCTTCACACACCCATGTATTTCTTCCTGGGAAACTTGGCAGTGTTTGACATATTTTTCCCTTCAGTGAGTTCCCCCCAAATGATGCTCTACCTGATGGGGCAAAGCCGGACCATCTCTTACCAGGGCTGTGCATCCCAGATCTTCTTTTACCACTTCTTGGGTGGTACTGAGTGTTTCCTCTACACTGTGATGGCCTATGACCGCTTTGTGGCTATTTGTCACCCATTGCAATACACAGTTATTATGAATCACAGAGTGTGTACTGGCTTGACATTGGGCACATGGCTGGGTGGCTGTCTACATGGAAGTATCCTCACATTTCTTGTCTTTAAGTTATCCTATTGTGGCCCCATTGAGGTAGATAGTTTCTTCTGTGATATCCCAGTGGTGCTACCCCTGGCCTGTACAGACACCTCTCTAGCTCAGACAGTGAGTTTTACTAATGTGGATATTGTGACTCTTACATGCTTTTTCCTTATCCTACTTCCTATGGTCGCATCTTCCTTTCCATATTGAAAATCAGCTCCTTTGAAGGGAGGAGCCGGACATTTTCAACCTGCAGTGCTCACCTGATTTCAATCCTCTTGTTCTATGGACCTGTGATGCTCATCTATCTCAGGCCTGCTTCAAGCCCCTGGCTAGATTCTGTTATTCAGGTGTTAAATAATATTGTCACTCCTTCACTTAACCCTTTGATTTACACTTTGAGAAACAAGGATGTGAAATTGGCTTTGAGGAAAGTATTAAGTCAAATGGTCCACAGTTCTGGAGTATAAGGAAAAGGGCTAATTCTTTTCCACTCGTCTTATTACCAAATATCAAGATGGACAAAGCTACTATCAGGTGTTTCTCTGGAGTCCTAATAGTCACATGTAGTGAAAGTGGACTGAGTCACTTGTTTACTCCCTCAAGGAAGCTTTTTAGATTAGCCTAGCTTTTTCTGTTTTTGAATTTCCCAAAACAATTTATCTTTTTTGCTTCACATAGTCTGTACTTGTGGGAACTCTATTTTGATTGATTACCATAAATATGCAAGTGTCTAGAGGCCATGAACTGTCTTCCTTCCTTCCTTCCTTTCAAAATGTATGGCTCACTCTATTCTAGTACAAGTTCTTTCTAGCCGTTCAATAAAGGTAGGTTTTATGGTCAACGGGGTATGAAATTTAAAAGTTGGATTGCACACTTATGTAAATTTAAGTTTAAACTTAGTTTATAACTTCTTTAGCTTTAATCATATCTTCCCATTACAAAATAATTCCATTTGGAGATTTATTTCTTTGGCCATCAGAGAAGTTCGGTGTTAGACTTTACTCATTATGTCTCAAGTGAGAAGCTGGACATTAATCTACCTTATAAAGTAGGAGAGTGGATTTCTGTAAAATTTGCAGAGGAAGGGCTTTTTGAGCCAGAGTTCTCTATCCATTGTAGGTATGGTCTGTTTCTTGAAAATCTAATAGATCTATAATTAATTGAAATTGAATAAGTAACAATATCTATTATTTATTTTTGAAACGTTCAATATTTAAATTTTAACATTGAATCAAGTGGATTTCAGGCCAATTACCTATCTCTTTAGAGTCATCCACTCAAACACTTAGAATAAGAGCTAAGATTCAAACTCTTCTTACTATGTGTATGATGGTGTTCTAAGCAGTTTACATGTATTCACTGTTAACTCACAAAATCCTTAGTAGACACTCTGATATCCTCCTTTTATAGATGAAACAACTAATGACAGAAAAGTATTCACATCTAGGGAGTCTGAATCTAGAACTACAATCTTACTGCTTTACACAAAGAACTGAAGAATCATAAATTCTGAATAATAATAGCTATCCTTATATCATGCTTTCTATATATCATTTATTGTTCTAACTTTTTGCACATGATAACTGTCATCTGAATAGCATCTCTACTAGGTAAGTACAATTACTCTCCTCAATTATAGATGAGAAAACTGAGGCACAAGAAGATTAAGTAACTGCAGAATAGAAAAATAGTGATGACGTTGGACATAACTAGTGAAGCACTCTGAGTAATATTCATAGAAATAAGCAATGATGGGAAAATAATAACTTCAGCTCTTTCCCACTCTATAGCAATAGTCACTCAGTCACTGATTGACTGATTAACTTAAAAACATATATCTACCTGGTGTCAGATGGGATCAGAATAGAGTTTTACTAAATTACCTATACAAAGAGTAAAAGGGAAAAAGTATTTGGGAGGAACAACATCTACCCATCTGTGATATAAATCAAGCATTTATACGCAATTGCCTGATTTACTACAACAGTTGCCAATATCACTACGTTTCCTTTATTGGAATGATCTTGGATTCCTGGCACTATCCATGGTATTGTATTAATTATTTGTTGTAGTACAACAAATTAGTCTAAAACTTAACATTTTAAAACAAAATCATTTATTGTCTCCTGCAGTATCTGAGGGGCAAGAATCCTGGAGTAGCTAGCTGGGCTATCTCGTCTTGGGATCTCCCCTGCTGGGGAGTCTACAGCCATCTGAAGGCACAACTGGGACTGGGGGATCTGCTTCCAAGATGGCTCATTACGTGGCTCTTGGCAGAAGGCCTCAGTTCCTCACTCCCTGCATGGGCCTCTCCATATAGTCACCTAAATGTTCCCACAAAATGGCAGCTGAGTGATCCACAAGAAAATCTAAGCAGGAAGCCACAGGCCTTTTGTAATCTAGTCCAAAGTCACATACCGTCACTCCAGCTTTTACTTTCTTTTTGTTAGAAGTAAGTCACTACGTCCACCCCACACTCTGTGGAAGGAAAATTAGTCTCCACCATTTGGAGGGAGTGTCAAAAAAATTGTTGATGTATTTCCAACTACCCCACCACAAGTATATGTCCACAATATTTAAACTTTTCCCTTACTGGAACTGTTCATTTAGGATTATTTTATATGCTAAAGATGTATCCTGTACCTCATGTTTCTTCACATGGTTTCTGCAATTTAGACTGTCCACTATAGTCCTTTCTGCCTATATGAGAACCACATAGCTTTTGGATTTTTGTTCATCGTCGACCCTTTCCATCACACCTTCCCCAAACATCTCATTCCACAAAGATCTCTTTCTTCTATCAGCAGATACTTCTTATTATTTAAATTATTTGCTTTGTCATTAAGACATAAAAATTATAACAGTTCTTATAATATCATTTTGGATAGTTATATAATTCATAAGTTATTATTCAACATTTGAATCAATGACTAGCCTAGAAAACAATTAGTCAGATGGGCAGCCATTAGGGTAACATCAAATATTTATCGGCAGTTTACTATTTGTAAATTTATATAATATATATAGCCAAAGAGGAGATAGTAGTGAACAAGATATATAGTATCCCTGTCTTTATGGAGTATAAAACATATTGGATAAGATGGAAGTGGAACAAATACCTAATACACGATTGGGATAAAGGCTTTGAATAAAAATCAAGGGAATTGAGGGGCCAGCCCAGTGGCATAGTGCTTAACTTTGCATGCTCTGCTTTGGCGGCCCAGGTTTCGCAGGCCTGGATCCTGGGCCCAGACCTAGAACCACTCATTAAGCCACACTGCGGTGGCATCACACATAAAATAGAGGAAGACTGGCAATAGATGTTAGCTCAGGCCCAATCTTCCTCACACACACACACACAGAAACTCATGAAAAACACGTTAGCTCAGAGAAAGATTGGCAACAGATGTTAGCACAGGGCCAATCTTTCTCACAAAAGAAAAAATCAAAGGAACTGTGAAAACTCAGATTTAGATGAACACACCAAGGCCAATGAAGGAAAGAAACTGAAAATTTAGCAAAAGATGAAACCTAAAGTACTTGCCTGGAGATAAGGAGCATCAAATTTATTATTCAATTTATGCTCTGTAACACTCAACTTGGCTAACTTCAACACTAGTACTCCTCCTAGCTGGCACTTTGGAATGAATTGAAATAGTACCCCTGAAATGAATGGAATGGCACCTTAAGAAAAGAATTCTGATAAATATGATTCTAAAATATTTTTAAAATTCTTTATACATCAAGGTGACCAGTTAGTGTTCTTGTTTTCTAGGAAAAAGAGGGCTCTCTACTGACAGGAGCCCTCACTGTAATAAACAAATTATTTTAAAAAGTAAAATAACAAGCCATTTTAATAAATGACTTATCTGCTGAATTAGTCTGCAATCTTTCTGAGGTAAAAAATTGCACATAATATCTCTCCATGGATCTAATACATGTCACAAAGTGCTCTTTGCTTTGTAGGTACTTCCTGCGATCTGCTCTAAACTTTAAAAATCCTGTCCCTGTTTGAATCAGTGAAAGAGCTATCAACTACTGTCTTTGGATCAAAGTTTATAAAAACTTATCCTTGGGGAAACTTTGCTCCAGTAAACCTATGAAGGGATGAATAATTCATAGCTGCCTCTGCACCCATTGGACTAGAGACTCTTTTCAACTTTTGACACCTCAATCATATTCCTTTAGGTCAGCCCAGTACAGTCACACATCTGGAGATCCATCAAGCTATTTTGAAATGACTTATCTCTGACAGTTATCAGATATTTCCTCATATCTGCACGGTGTCTATAAAGTGCTGTAGTAGGCTGACACAAAGGATCAGGAAAAGGGCATTCTTTGAGACAGTAAGTAGTAAGAATAAACATGTAAGTGGTGAGACTGGATATCTACAAAAATCACTCTATAATTTAATTTGATTTTATGAGACTTAATACTGATATCAGAAAGAAGATAGTATGATAATCTTATCAAAATCTCAAAGAGGAATTTACAATCTTTGCCAGTAGATGAAAAGGGAATGAATACACACAAATATCTGTATGTAATTTTTCATACAAGTATTATCCATAGTATTCAAAATTAGAAACATTCCACATGTCCATTATCTAGTGAAAAGATAAACAAATATGGTACATTCATACTATGGAATATTATTTGACAATACAAAAGACAAACTATTTTTACGTGTTACAGAATAGATGGACCTCAACAACATTATGCTAAGCGAAAGAAGCCAGTTTCAAAAGGCTACCTCCCATTTATATGAAATGCCTAGAAAAGATAGATTTATAGAAGCAAAAGCCAATTGTTGTCTGGTTTCTTGGAGAGTAGCGTAGGAATAGGAATTGATTGCACATTAGCCCCAAGGAAATTTTGGGGGTGATGGAAACATTCTGAATTTTGACAATGTTTGCACAACGCTATAAATTTACTAAAAATATTTAAATGGTACACTTGCAACTGTCGACTTTTATGATATTTAAACTGTACCTTGATTAAACTGTTGACAAATAATCAAGAAGCGGATGTTGAACAAATGGATAGTATATCTTTCAACTCCAGGGGAGAGGAAATACCAGCAGACCGGACGTTTCAGCTGCCTGACAAATATACTGATATAGTAAAGAAAAGTGTGTCAAATTATTGCAGCAGGAGACCACTTGGAGATAATCATGCGGTTCACTCTGCTTTAATTTTACATTCCACTCACCAACAGCCTCCTGAGAGAGTATTTTGCTTTGAATGCAAAATTTTACTATTTGAAAAAGAATGTGCTGACCCACTAACACAGGCATTCTAGTGAATACGAGGTTTTATTTCTTCTTGTAAATTTATACATTGATATTCATATATAATGTGTATTAATCAAATATTTGCAAATTCATCTACAAATCATATATATATATATTAGTCTTTTAAAAGTGAATGTCCTGTGAAACTGATTTAATCTGGCTGGGTGACAAATGAATTTCTGCAACAGATACTTATTGAATGAATTGATGGTACGTGAGGTTTAGGAATTACACGTAACATAGAGAATGATACAATTTGGGGCTATTACATGGCTACTTCAGTAACTCTGGAGATTTTACCAAGAACAGAAATTCTGGGAAGTGGAAATGAGATGGTATATTTTGAAATTCATTATGGCTGTGTTTTTTCCTAATGTGTGTGTGTATGTTTCAATCAGTCGTAGGGATAGTAATGATATATATATATATATATATAAATATCTTGAAGAATTAATCCTCGGAATTAATACAAGGTAAAGTGAAATGTTAAATTTATAATAAGAGCAATTGAAAAAGGGAAGATTGTGGCTCATTACTAATTATAAATTACTTCAGTGTTGGGCTGATTTTCATTAATTCAGCACTTCTTTTCATAGTGACTTGGAAGGAAGAAATTGAGAAGATAAGCTGGAACGCAATAATCAAAGCGATGGAAATATACACATCTATCTCTCTCTCTCTATCCATCTATCTATTCACCCATATTCAGAATTCATACACTGGGCTGTTTAATACATGACACATTCATTTTTCACTGGATTATGATAATAAAGATTTCAAGATCTTCAAAATGTTTCTAATTATACCAATAATCTTTTAGAGATCTGTAGGCACCAAGAATAATATGAGAATCTTAGCCAATGGTTCAGGAAATAGAAATATGCACACAATAGATTACTATTCATCAATATAAAGGAACAAAATACTAATGCATGCAACAGCAGGGATGAATCTCAAAAACATTATGTTCAGTGAAAGGAGTCAGATAAAAGAGAACATATATTTTATGATTCCACTTGTAAGAAATATCTAAAAAGGGCAAATATAGAGAGACAGAAAATATATTAATTGCCTAGAGCTGGGAGTAGGAATGGAAACGCTTGTAAATGGGCAAGAGGTTTCTTTTTAGTATGAGGGAAATGTAAAACTGTGGTGATGATTGCACAACTCTATGAGTATATACTCTTTGTAAGTACATTCTCATTCAATTGGATACTTAAAATTGTTGAATTTTATGATGATCTGGTTTAATAGCTTCATTATTTATTTATTATTTATTTAGAGGAAGATTAGCCCTGAGCTAACATCCATGCCCATCATCCTCTACTTTATATGTGTGACACCTTCCACAGCATGGCTTGACAAGCAGCACGTAGGTCCATACCCGAGATCCGAACCAGCGAACCCTGGCTGCCGAATTGGAATGTGCAAACTTAACCACTGTGCCACTGGGCCAGCCTCTCAATAGCTTCATTTTTAAAGCAAAGCTACAGAACAGAAAAATAGGTAGAAATAGGTCACTAAGCACGTTTACTTTTTAAATTAAGACTCAGAATATTTATTCTATTTGGTAGGAATTGAACTCAAGTTTTAAATGCAGACCGACTAAACTTCAAATCCAAAGTCAGTGACTGACTTTTGGAGTAGACTTTGGTAATTATTTGATCTTTTTCACCCCTACTTTCGTCCTTAAAAAGAAAATGTCATTTAGCTCATGGGGTTGATGCAAGGATGAAATAAAAGGGCCTTGAACAGTCTGGTTAAAAAAAAAAGGAGATTCTCCATAAGCAGTAATTATGATTTCAAAACCATGGAGACAGAAATCTTTCTGAATGCCTTGGCATAAAAAAGGACAATGAGTATTAAAATGTTTTAAAAGTTACCTAAACTTTGTCATTTTGTGGCTTTTCCTTCATCACAATTATTAAAAAGATTAGACATAGCATTTTTAGTAGGTGCATGTGCTTGTTTCTTTAGACAGCCAGTAAAAATAATGTGCTAACAGCCCTACCAAATTCTATTCTTGTTTGCTCTGATCCACTTTCCACACGGCAGTCAGCAGACTGAATTCTTTAAAAAAGAAATTGAACTGAGTTACAGTAACTAAAGCATGCTGAAAGAACTATCAGTAGCAGTCTGATGGGAAAATAAAGAGAAGAGATTTTAGAAAATGGTAAGATATGAATTCTGGCATTTGAAGAAGTGAACGTTGCCAGAATTATAAAACTAATTATGGGGAAAACGGTTGTAGGTGTGTTTTATTTTAACACCAAGATGGGATTCTTGCCTGTTTTCTTTAAGTAGTTATTTTCCTAATCCCCAGAACTTTCTCCAAACATAGATCTTCCAAGGCCTGGATCACTGGGCAATTTCAAATATCTGAATCCAATGAATGGTACTCCAGCAGTGGAAAAACATGCCCAAGAGTTATTGCTAATCAGAGAGATTTAAAAACTACTAAATGCTGCTACATAACTGTTTTAGTCTAAGAAATAATGAGGGAGAGGCAGTGGGGAGAAAGAAGGAGGGAGAGAAGAGAGAAAAGTCTCTAGTCTAATTGCTCCCTCTGCTTTACAGACTTTTAAGTTGCTGCTCATGAGGGAAGGGAGTCCCAAAGGAACACTAAAGACGTTTATTCTCTCTTGGGGGAATGAATGCTGCTCCTTCACTCAGGGTCCAGAGGCACTATCGGATCTAGACTGTCAGGCCTGAGAGGCTGAGTCTGAGAAAGAGGATTTCTCAGCTTTTCTGGCCTCAGAGCCTGGCCCTCATGTTCCACAGCATCTAAAAGGAAAGGAAACAGGGGAGGGTGGATGTGGGGCCTGCTTCAGCCCGAGCCAGCTGTTTCCCTTCAGTCTGGTGTGTAACTGCCTTCTGTGTAGAGCACTTTCTTTTCCTCATCTTCTGATGGGTCATATGCACTAGAGGAAGGTGGGAAAAACGTGGGAATTGGCTCTATTTGAGTTTGGGCAAACACTGACGTGGTTGACTCCTTGGTATTTTCTTAAGATATTCTCTAACTGATGAAGCTTAATCTTGAAAACCTTAATGGGGATTGTATATATTCAGTCATATTGTAGACATAATTGCTACTGAGAGACTAAATTTTATATTGAAAGAAGATGGCTTTTTAAAATATTGCCAATTATCTATTGCTTTTTCCTACATTAAATACTGTTTTTTGTGTCCAGTTTTACTGTATTCCCACTAGACAATTCTCGGTTTTCAGTTGTGGGGCTGGTGATGGAAAAAGCAGTTTCATGAATCATTCACATTAATAGATGATCTCAGGACTGCTGCAAGTAAACCTAAAAGAAATACTGTGTGGAACAAAGGCTCATAAATATCAGAATATTAGTATCTTGAATGGATTTTTTAACAAGGGCGAGTAGGAGTAGGCATTACACTAGGGACTTAAGATACATTAAAGCATTAATCCTCACAGGAATCATAAGATAGTTTTATACTACATATACAGATACAGAGGAGATTTAGAGATATTTTCCAAAGTTATCCAAAGTCACAGAGTAGGGAGTAGATTTGACATTTAAACTCAGATATGTCCAACTGTAAGGTTTATTTTCTGCCCTCTTTCTATGCTGTCTCTTGTTGTCTCTATTTTGCTTCTGAGAAAATAGATATAAATTAAATAAATGATGTACTCCAAGTGAAACGGTAATTACAGAACTGAAATGATTAATATTAAGATTTCTTTTGTAATATATACATATTATCAGTTTCCAATAGGTTCTAGGAAGGTATTAGATTTTGGGGAAAGCTCTTCTCAGTGAGGCCATTCTTTGATCTTCCAGGTCTAACTAGACATGAGATGAGGAATCACACTCCTGTAACTGAGTTCCTCCTCATGGGAATCCCTCACACAGAAGGGCTGGAAAATGTGCTCTTTGTCTTCTTTCTGGCCTTCTACTTGCTCACTCTGCTGGGGAACCTGCTCATTCTTCTGGCCATCCTCACTTCCTCCAACCTCCACACTCCCATGTACTTCTTCCTGGGAAACTTGTCAGTGTTTGACGTATTTTTTCCTTCAGTGAGTTCCCCCAAAATGATGTCCTACCTGATGGGGCAAAGCCGGACCATCTCTTACCAGGGCTGTGCCTCCCAGCTCTTCTTTTACCACTTCCTGGGTTGCACTGAGTGTTTCCTGTACACCGTGATGGCCTATGACCGTTTTGCAGCCATCTGTCACCCCTTGCGATACACAGTCATCATGAACCACAGGCTGTGCACCATAATGACTTTAGGCACCTGGATGGGGAGCTGTCTGCATGCATCTGTCCTCACATTCCTCATCTTTAAGTTACCCTACTGTGGCCCCAATGAGGTGGATCATTTCTTCTGTGATATCCCTGTGGTGCTGCCCTTGGCCTGTGCAGACACCTCTCTGGCTCAGATGGTGAGTTTCACCAACGTAGGTGTTGTTTCACTCACGTGTTTTCTTCTTATCCTCACTTCTTATACTCGCATTGTTATCTCTATATTGAAAATCAGCTCCTCAGAAGGCAGGCGCAGAGCCTTCTCAACCTGCAGTGCCCATCTGACTTCCATCCTGCTCTTCTATGGACCTGTGGTCCTCATTTACCTCCGGCCTGCCTCCAGCCCTTGGCTGGATTCTGTGGTTCAGGTGTTGAATAATATTGTTACTCCTTCCCTGAATCCTCTGATATATACCTTGAGAAACAAGGATGTGAAGTTGGCTCTGAGAAACGCACTGATCCAAGGAGTATCTACACTTGGAGCCTAAGCTTTCACGTCATTATCTGTCCTTACAAATTTACCTTGTATTTATCTGGGGCAAGTAGTTTCTTGTAGTTGGCGTGATTGCTAAGTGGGATTTGGGACAAATAGATGAAGTTGAATATAATCTCATGTGATTTATACATATATATTTATACACTTTTTTGCTCACCAAAATCTTTTACAGTGATTATTATTTTATGCAGGCACTATTCTATGCACTTTAGAAATACTGACATTTATAATTACTATAATTATCATATGGACTAGGTAATATTATTATCCCAATTTACTGAGGAGGCTGTTAAGGCACTGAGTTTAAGACAATTCTCCAGTGTCACAGTTAGAAGGTTGCTAAGCTAAGATGTGAACAAAAGGATCTTAACCTAGTGCTAATGCCGCCTCTCTATTGTATGAAAAATAGCATAAATATTTACTTCTCCTGGAAACTTCTCTTCAATTAACGTAGAATATCCTCCAACTTGCCAAAAAATCTGCACTATGTTAAATTTATTCCATTGATCTCTATTATTTTGTAGTCTATATTTCAATGAATGACAGGTATTTGAGTCTGATATAAAGAAATTTGATTACATTTTAGGAACCAAGCGATATCCATATATCTGTTAACCTATATTAGCATTGAGCCTGCACCCTCAGTTAAGTATATTCATTCCTTATGACAACTGTTTGGAGTATGTAATCAAAATAGCAGATTTCCTTTCTTTAAGTCAAAGACTGAATTTGAATTCCAGAATATCTGAAAATATCTGATAATTTTTTCTCATGTAAATAAATAAGTTTGAAGAGAATAGGGAAATTGTAAAAATGTAAAGTGAATAGTAATCACTCACACATCCTACCACCCAAACATAGCCACTATTAACACGGGCATTTCTCCTCTCTCTCATTAGTGACTAAATGAAAACTAGAGATTCTGACTTCCTGTTTAGAATTATTTCAACTATACCACCTATATGTATGTGTATCTATATATGTATGAGATTTATACAGTTCTAATCTTGTTTTGTAGGTTATTATCTTATTTTAGGAGTGTATTAAGCATTTTCAATCACCACAATTTTTCAACAGTTTTATTGACATGTAGTTCATATACAAAACAACTCACCTACTTAAAGAGTATAATTCACTTGTTTTTAATATATAAACATGCAACCACAACCACAATTTTGGAACATTTTCATCACCACAAAAAGAAATCCTGCACCATTTAGCTATCATCCCTCTCTTGCTCTATTATCTTCAGCTCTAAACAATCAGTAACCTACTTTCTGTATCTATTGATTTGCCTGTTCTGGACATTTCATATAAATGGGATCATGTGATATGTGGGAGGTTTTTGACTGGCTTCCTTAACTTTGCATAATGTTTTCAAGGTTCATCCAAGTTGTACCATGTTACCTTTTTTTTGTTTCCAGTTCTTATCATACGTGGCCTGAATGTTTCCAGTTCCTTTGACTTCCTGTCACCCTTTATTTTATTTTTTTAAAAGACTTTCTTTTTTTTTTTGGTAAGATTGTTGCTGAGCTAACATCTGTGTCAATCTTTCTCTATTTTGCATGTAGGATGCCGCCACAGCATGGCTTGATGAGTGCTGTGTAGGTATGCACCTGGGATCTGAACCTGTGAGCCCCAGGTCACCAAAGCAGTGTGGGTGAACTTAACCCCTATGCCAATGGGCCAGCCGCTAAAAGATTTTCTTTTTTTAGAGCAGTTTTAGGATTACCACAAAGTTGAGAGAAAAGTACAGAGATTTCCTAAATACTCCCTACTTCGACGCAGGCATAGCCATTATCAACATCACTCACCAGAATGGTACGTTTTTTACCAAGGATAAACCTACATGGACAAATCATAAGCATCCAAAGTCCATAGTTTACCTTACGGTTTACTCTTGGTGTTGTCCATTCTATGGGCTAGCATGTTCCCTTTTATGCCTAAATACTATTCAATTGTATTGATATGTGACAATTTGCTTATCCATTCATTTGATAGATATTTGAGTTGTTTCTATCTTTTGGATGTTGTGAATAGTGCTGCTGTGAATATTACTGTGTACATTTATGTTTGAACACCTATTTTCAATTCTTCTGTGTCTATACTTAGTATTGGAATTATTGGGCCATATGGTAATACTATGTTGAACCTTGTTATGAATCACCAAACTATTTTCCATGGTGGCTGCAACATTTTACATTCCAACCAGCAATGTATGAGGGTTCTAATTTCAACACATCCTTGCTAACACTTATCATTTTCCATATTTTGATTATCGTTATCTTAATGATCATGCACTAATAGCTCATTGTAGTTTTGATTTGCATTTCCCTGATGACTAATGATGTTGAGCATTGTTTCATGCACTGTTTGCCATTTGTATATCTTATTTTGAACAAAAACCCATTCAAATCTTTTGCCCATATTTAAATCAGGCCGTTTGTCTTTTCATTGCTGAGTGTAAGAGTTCTTTATTCTTGGATTCTACACCCTTATCAAATATATGATTTTCAAATATTATCTCCCACTCTGTGAGTAGTCTTTTCACCTTTGATAGTGTCCTTCATGGACAAAAGTTTAAAATTTTCATGTTGTCCTATTTATCTATGTCTTCATTTGTTGCTTGTATTTTTGAAGTCATATCTAAGAAATCACTGCCAAATCGAAGATCATGAAGGTTTTCCTCAAAGAATTTTATAGTTTTAGTTCTTACATTTAGGTTTTTGATCTATTTTGAGTTAATTTTTGTATATGGTGTGAGATGATTCCAAATTTATTTATTTTTTTGCCTGTGGATTTCCAATTGTCCCAAGACTATTTTTTGAAATACTATTCTTTCCCACTGAATGGTCTTGGCCCTCTTGTAGAAAATCAATTGGACATACAGACATAGTTTGGTTTAGTTCTAAAGTCTAAATTCTGCTTCATTTATCTATATGTCTATCCTGATGCCAGTGCCACACTCACTTGAATATCATTATTTTGCAGTAAGATTTGAAATTGAGTAGTGAGTCCCCCTACTTCTACTTCATTTTTTAGATTGTTTTGTACTCTGGGTGGTTCCTTTGCAATCTGGTATGAATTTAAAAATTAACTTGTCAATTTTCACAAAGGAGACAGCTGAGATTCTGATATAGATTGCATTGAATGTGTAGATCTACCTGCGGAGAATTGTCGTCTTAACAATATTAAATCTTCTAATCCATGAGCAAGGGATGTTTTCCCATTCATCCACAACTTCTTTTACAGCAATTCCTTATAGTTTTCAGTGTACAACTCTTTCACTTCCTTGGTTAAATTCATTTCTAGGTATTTTATGCGTTTAGATGCTATTAATTGGAATTGTTTTCTTAATATCCTTTGAAGAGTTTTGTTTGCCTATATATAGAAATACAATTGATTCTGTTTATTGATCTTGTATCCTGCAATCTCGCTGAACTCCTTCATTTGTTCTAATAGGTTTTTACTGGATTCCTTAGGATTTTCTGTGTAGATGATCCTGCCACTTGCAAACAGAGATAGTTTTACTATTTCTTTCCCATATGGATAATTTTTTGTTCTTTTTCTTTACTTTCAGTTTTTTTATTCTTGTCTAATTTGTCTGTCTAGAAATTCTAGCACAATGTTGAGCAGAACTGCTAAGAGCAAAAATGCTTGTCTTATTCTTGGGCCAGCCCATGGCCGAGTGGTTAAGTTTGTGTGCTCCACTTCGGAGGCCCAGGGTTTCGCCAGTTCAGAAAGTGAGTGTGAACATTGCACTGTCATCAGGCCATGCTGAGGCAGCATCCCACATAGCACAGCCAGAAGGGCCTAGAACTAGAATATACAAACATGTACCAGAGGGCTTTGGGGAGAAGAAGAAGGAAAAGGAAAAAAAATGAGGAAGATTGGCAACAGCTGTTAGCTAAAGTGTCAATCTTTAAAAAAAAAAAGAAAAATCCTTGTCCTCTTCTTCACTTGGGGGTAAGCATCTAGGTTTTTATCACAAAGTATGATGTTGGCTGTGAGCTTATCATGGATGCCATGTATCATGTTGAGGAAGTTCCATTCTATTCCTAGTTTGTTGAGTGTTTTTGTTATGAAAGTATGTTGGTTTTGTCAAGTGATTTTTCTATATTGATTGAGATTATCATGTGTTTTTTGTGGGTTTCTTTTTTTGTGAGGAAGATTGGCCCTGAGCTAACATCTGTTGCCAATCTTCCTCTTTTTTATGTGAGATGCTGCCACAGCGTGGCTTGACTAGACGTGCTCAGTCTCTACTTGGGATTTGAATTTGCAAAGCCTGGGCTGCCAAAGCAGAGTTTGTGAACTTAACCACTACACCACTGGGCTGACCCCTGTTATTTGACATGGTTTATTACATTAACTGATTTTGGGATGTCAATACAAACTTGCATACTTGGGATAAATTCCCATTTCGTCTTGGTGTATAATTCTTTTAGTAGGTCAGTGGATTTTGTTTGTAAATATTTGCTGATGATTTTTACTCTATGGACAGAAGAAATATTGACTTATATTTTGTTTTATTTTCTTGTAATGTCTTTGGTTTTCAGTATCAGGGTAATCCAGGCTTCATAGAATTACCTGGAGATGTTCCTCCTTCTTCTATTTTTAAAAGTGTTTGTGAAAATTGATATTAATTCTTCCTTAAGTGTTTCATGGAATTTAAAAGTGAAACCACGTGGGTTTAGGCTTTTATTTGTGGGTAGTTTTTTGATTAGTAACTCAAATCTTTATTTCGTATTCAGATTGTCTATTTCTTCTTGAGTCAGTTTCAGTAGCTTCTTTATAATTTTCAAAGAATTCATTCATTTCATGTATCTAATTTATTTACATACAGTTGTTCACATTATTCCTTTATCATCCTTTCTTATTTCTGTAAGGTTGGCAATAATGTCCTATCCTTTAGTTCTGATTATGATAAATTGAGTCTTCTCTCTCTTTTTAATTCGTCCATCCATCTAAAGGTTTGTCAATTTTGTTGATCCTTTCAAAGAACCAACTATTGATTTTATTTATTCTCTCTTACTGTTTTTCTATTTTTTATCTCATTAATTTATATATACTATTTTCTTCCTTGTGCTTGATTTAGATTTATTGTGCTCTTCTTCGTTCAGGGTTTTAAGGCAGAAAGTTAGGTTATTGATTTCAGGACTTTCTTCTTACTATAGGTATTCAAAGTACAAATCTTTTTAAGCACTGTATTAGCAGCATTACATAAGTTTCATCATGTTGTATCTTTATTTCATCTCAAAGTATTTTCTAATTTACATTTTGATTTCTTTTTTGACTCATTGCTTATTTTTAGTCTATTGTTTAACTTTCACATATTTGTGAATTTTCCAAATTTCTTTCTGATGTAGGTTTCTAATTTCATTTCACTGTACTTAGGAACAGCTTGGATATTTCAATTCTTTTATTGAGGTTTGTTTAATGGGCTAGCATATGATCTATCCTGAAGAAAATTCCATGTGAACTTGAGGACAACTGCTATTGATGGGTGGAATGTTCTATAGATATATGTTAGGTCTAGTTGGTTTATAGCATTGCTCAATTCATTTATTTCTTTGTTGACCTTCTGTCTAGTTATTTTATCCATTATTGAAACTGAGTATTGTTGAATTGTCTATTTCTCTTTTCATTTCTGCCCTCTTTTGCTTCATGCATTTTGGTACTGTTGTTAGATATCTATATGCTTCTAATCATTATATCTTCCTGATATATTGTCCCTTTTATCATTATAAAATGTCCCTGTTTATCTCTAGTAACATTTTTCTAAAGGCAATTTTGTCGTTTAGTCTACCACTTCAGCTTTTCTGTGGTTGTTGTTTGCATGGTGTATCTTTTTCCATGCTTTTACTTTCATTCTATTTGTATCTTTGAATTTCAAGTGTGTTTCTTATAGACAGTTTGTGGATCATGTTGGGGTTTTACAATTTCTGCTTTTTGATTGAACTTTTACTCCATTCACATTTCTGTTAATGTCAACAGAGTTGGATTTACATGTGCTGTTTTACTTGTTTTTTTCTTTTTTTTGTGGAAGATTAGCCCTGAGCTAACTACTGCCAATCCTCCTCTTTTTGCTGAGGAAGACTGGCCCTGAGCTAACATCAGTGCCCATCTTCCTCTACTCTTTATGTGAGATGCCTACCACAGCGTGGCTTTTGCCAAGCAGTGCCATATTCACACCCGGGATCCGAACCAGTGAACCCCAGGCCATCAAGAAGCGGATTGTGCGAACTTAACCGCTGCGCCACTGGGCCAGCCCCCTTTATTTTTTGTTTCATGTCATCTCTATTTTTCTTGCTCCATTGTTCCTTTATTTTTCCTTTTGCATTAATTTCTAAGGTAGTGTTTTCATTTACTTAATGAGTTTTTTACTAAAGTTTTTGAGTCATTACCTTTGTGATTGCTCTAGGGCTTATCATCTCACAGCTGATCAAAATCAGCTTCAGATTTAAAATAATTCCAGAGTGATATAGAAATATTACTCCTAAGCAGCTCTATTCCTTTCTCCCTTTCCATGGTATTATTATTATAAAAATTTTGGTTGTCTTCATTTCTTTCTGTGTATTTGAATTACCATCTGGAGTTATTACCTTAACCCACTGCACCTTTGCTCCCACCCACCTCTTTTTGGCTTTTATAGTAAAAGATATTACATTTCTGTATATTATATGTCCAATAAGAAGTTCATAGAAATGACAAACATGCATCTATACTTTCTTTTACAATTGCATACTTATCTTTCAGTTTTTCTTCTGGATTTGGAATACCTTCTGGGGTTACATGTTTTCAGCCTAAAGAACTTCATTTAGTATTTCTTGTGAGGTGCATTTGCTGGAAACAAATCTCCCAATTTTTGCTTTTCTGAGAATGTCTTTATTTCATATCCAGTTTTGAAAAATGTCTTTTTCATATGTAGGATCCTGGTTGACTTTTTTTTCTATGAGCGCTTAAATAATTATCCTGCTGCCTTTTGACCACCATTGTTTCTCATGAGAAGTCAGCTATTTGTCTTATTGGGTTTCTGTGTAAGTGATGAGAGATTTTTCTCTTGATGCTTTCCACATTTTCTCTTTCTGTTTGGCTTTTGGTGTTTTTACTATGATGTTTGTTTGTGGATTTTTTGTGCTTATCCTACTTGGAGTTCATTGAGCTTCCTGGGTGTATAGATTATTGCATTTCTATAAATTTGGAAAGTTTTTAGCCAGTATTTCTTTGAATTGTTCTTAATGTTCCTTTCTGTCTCTCTTCTTCTGGCACTGCTATTAAGTGTAAGTTGGTGCACTTGATGGTGTCCCACATTTCTCTGAGGCTCTGTTCACTTTTCTGCATTTTTTTCCTCTATCCTTTGGCTTGCGTATTCTCTATCAACTTATCTTCAAGTTTGCTAATTCTTTCTTCTGCGGGTTACTGTTGAGCCTATCTAGTAAATTTTTCATTTCAGGTATTGTACTTTTCTACCATGGCTTTTCCATTTGGTTATTTCCTGTAATTTGTACCTATTGATATTCTCTATTTGATTCAATGTTGTCATTGCACTTTCCTTTACTTCTTTAAGCACGGCTTCCTTAGTTCTTTGAACATATGTGTAATGACTATTTTGAAGTATTTGCCTATTAAAATCTGAAATTTGATTACTCTCATAGGCAGTTTATTTTGCCTCTTTTTTCTTTTCTAGTATAGGGATCATGCTTTCTTGTTTCTTTGGTTGTCTTATAATTTTTTGTTGAAAACTGAACGTTTTAGATATTATACTTTAGCAGTGCTGGGTACTGGTTACTGCTTGTCTCCAGAGAATGTTATTATTTTTTATTTGTTTAGTGCCTGGCTGAATCATTTTAATGAAGTCTGCTTTTTCCCTTGCGGTGTTAAACCTCTGACATTGCTTCCCAGAGTGAGGTACAGCCATGAGTATTCCCACAGGCATCCTCAGATAACACCGGCATTGGCAGGGCTCACTTCGATGGTCTCTTTCCCTCACCAACATAGCTCTTCAACTCCACTAATTTCTGATTGATTGCTTTATTTTTTTTAACAATTTCCTGGGACCTAAATTGCTCTGAAGACTAACTCAATCACTTTTCATGTCTTTTTAGAAGTAGTTCATGAGGCAAGGTTTGTGATTTGTTTTGACCCCACACAGGCTCCTTTCAGCTGTCTTCCCCCAGGTTGTCTGCTTCCACTAGACATAATGTCTGAGCCAGGGCTCTGGAGCTAGAAGTGGGAACAATAATGTGCTTTTCTCTTTGGACATCCATAGTTTAGAAGCTGAGCACTCAGTGGAAATGGTGAATGGGCGATCACTTCATATTGCCCTTCCTTGTGTGGAACCTTCACCTTATGAGATGAGGCAAGGATAGTCAGGGTCTCAATATTCTCTGTGGTGTTGAAACCAAGATAAAATCGCTGGCTCATAAACGGGATCTAGATAGAAGACAGGAGCCTCTGCATTTGTCCACAATCACCTGGGACTTAGACTCAGCAACACCTAGCTGGGGACAAGATGAGAAATGCTGACATCCTGCCCAGCTCAGGAAGATACGCTCTGATTTGGAGCTGGGGAGGAAGGGAACCCTGTGTTCTTAGCTGCACCCATCTCAACTTGAGTTTCCATTTCACTAGAGTGAATAGGAACTTTCCTTGTTGTTAACAAATTATAGTGCATTTCTTTTTTTTTTTTTTTTTGAGGAAGATTTGCCCTGAGCTAACATCTGCTGCCTATGCTCCTCTTTTTGCTGAGGAAGGCTGGCCCTCAGCTAACATCTGCACCCATCTTCCTCTACTTTATATGTGGGACACCTGCCACAGCATGGCTTGCCAAGTGGTGCCATGTCCACACCCAGGATCCAAACCAGCAACCCCCTGGCCAACCAAGTGGAACGTGCGAACTTAAGTGCTATGCCACCAGGCCAGCCCCTATAGTGCATTTTCTTGAATAAATGTTTCTTTTTATTTGGTATATATTCCTAGGACCATTTCCAGAAACTTTAAATAGTCCTTTATTATGATTTTTACCAGTTTTTCTGGGAGGAGGTCCACAGATCTCCTCAAACTGTCATGCTAAAAATCCCCCACACCATAAAATGTTAATGGACATATTTTTTAAGGCTGCATGATATCCCAGTTTATCAATTAATTTACTCATCCTAATGATTCCTACATTACCAAACTTATAATTTGATTCATTTTTCTGCATTAGCATAACCTTACAGTGAAATTCTTGATGGTTAAAGTTTTACCAACATTTCATATGTATTTTTATTTGTGGTATTACTGGGTTAAAGAATACGAGTTTATTTGTTTGTTTGTTTTATGTTCCCTGCCAAAATACTTTACAGAAATAAATAACTGTAAATGAATAAATAAATACAAAACATGTTACAGAAATAAACACTCCTAGAAATACATATTCCTTGCATTACATACAATACTGTCACACAATTTGTTAAATTAATAATTTATTGTTAGACTTCATTGTTATTACAAATGAGGCTGTATCATTTTTATCTGTTTACTTGAATATCCTCTTCAGTATAAAATTAGTCATCATTCTTTGTCGGTGTTTAATGGAATCTTGGGAATTTTCTTATCATCTTGTGTTCCTCATAAATTTAGAATATTAACTTCTCATGTGTTACATGTTCACTCATTTTATTATTTATCTTTGTTTCACTGCTATATTTTATGTAGAGAAGTCTTTCTTTTTTGTGTAATCTAATTTATCAATCTTTTTCTGTTTTTCATTCTTTTTCGTGTTGTATGGAAACATAGAAATTCTTATAATTCCTCTCATAAATATTTAATAATGAGTTACAGGTTATTTTTAAAATAAACTCATTAATATACCTGGCATTTACTTGATTACAAGATGAAATTTAATTTTTCCTTATCTTTATAATAGCCAACCTCTTGTGTTATTATTTAATATTTTAGTGCATTCCTATTGTTAATCTATCTGTGGAATACTAGAACAAACTAAATAGTCACTGAAATTGGGCTTTTTAGCATATCCTTGGATTTCATTTGATAATTTTTATTCAGAGATTAACATCTAATTTACTTATGGATCTGGTAGAATGTTTTTGAAATTAATTTTTAGTCTCATTTGTTACCTTTATACAATAAATCTCATAAATCTACTGAGTAAATTTTGTATGCTCTAGAAAAGAGAACACGGAAAGATTGTCTGTTTCTTGAAATAATATATAAAGTCATCTGGCAGTAAGGTGCTTTTTATAAGTAATTCTTGAAAAATGTTGTTCAGTTTTTTCACAACCATTAATCTCTTCAGCCTTTCTATTTTTTTTCTTGAGCTGCTCATGTGATAGAATATTTTTCTAATGAAAATTTTTATTTTTTCTAACCAATGACTTTCACATTTTATTTACCTAAATCACTGTGTGTCTGTGGAATTAGAGATTATAATTTAAAAATGCATTTTCAGGTGTGTTATCCTCCAGAGATTCTGATTCATGGGGTCTGGAGAGAAGACCAGAAATGTGTATTTTTAACAAGCACTCTTAGGAGATTAATTTGTATTTTCAAGTTTATCTGAATAACTACATTAACTATTTTCTTTGTATCTTTTATCATATCCCGATTCTGACTTTATTTTTTTGCACTTTTTCCCTTTCTACAAAATTAGATTTGCCAAAAGTTTGCCTTTTATTCAGTTATTTCCTGAAAGAAAAGCTTTTGAATTCATTTATCAATTATCTTGACATTGGTTTTCATGTGAAAGATGTCTGGTTGCATTTTTGCTATTCACTCTTTCCAATATTGTTGACATTTGTCTTTTATTTAACCCATTTCTTTTCTCTTATTTTCTATAAAATTGTAAGTACATTTATGATGTTTTCACCCATATGTCTAATTATAAAGAGTTTTAGTATTTTTTAACTTTGTTTTTTTAAAGTATTATTTTATACATTTGTCATTAGAAAATATTGATACTATGTCTTATATTTTGGAATTGATTAAAGATATTTTTGTATTCTAACATATGATCAGATTGTGTCATTTTTTTGTATACAGGGTTCAAAATCGGCTAGCGATGTACCAATTTTTAAAGGCAATTTAAGCTTTATAAGAATTTTTTTTAAACTTTGCAACTTGATTATTGATCACTATTTCCTGTTATTACAATATTTAATGGCTTTAGCATCCTAAATTATGATAATATGCAATTTGGGGCTTAGAAATTATTGACAATCCAAACGTAGTTGAGGAGAAAGAAAAAGCCTGTAAATTTTCCTTTTGGATTTCTAAATTGGCATTCTTTTTTTTGTCTTAAACTTTCTCTTCAGATAGCCTATTATTTGCATGACTCCTGTTTTCCTGTTACTAGAGACCCTGTTTTTTTTACTTTTACTACCTACACTACATTATTTACAGATATTTTCTCTTTATTTGTCCTATATGTGCGAGGAGTCACCTTCTTTCTCTCCCTATCTCCAGCTATCCAGCTATGGTGCATGTTAGAAATTGCCATCTCAAAGAGCTGTAGAAAGGAACATTGATGGAGAAGAGTGTGTATGGGAGGATGACATAGTCAGGAGTGAGAGGATGATAGAACTGGGAGTAGACGACGGATTTACTCTCCCTTATTCTTTCTTCTTCCTTAACTTGCATTTTTGATTAGAGGTCAAGTCATGGTTAGGTCCTGCTTTCTTTTCTCTCTCTCTCTTTTCTCTGTTTGAAATCATTCTCATCTGTCTTCCTATTTTTGGAAAATTTTCCGAGATTTTGATATATCTTTTCCAAAACTATTTTATATTTTTGGTTTCCAGCATGATCACAAGTTTTGCCCATCCTTATGGCATTTTAATTAGGAGATATTGTTTAAAATGTGGCGAGTTTGCTGCCAGATCTACTCATAACCTCCCCAAATGGAAATATTATATTATAAAATGTACTTCCTCTTCATGGATTTATTCTCTATTGGATTTGGACTCACTTGTTACTTCTACTTCTTATCTTAATGATTTGTACTTAATCCGTATTGGTTTTGGTGGGGAACTTGCCAATTTTCTATACCAGAATGTAGAATCCTTGCTATTGTTTATATTTAGGGGGTAGCCATCCTGAGCTCATTACCAGATCCCCTTTATATGCACTATTCATTGAAAGAAAGCTCATTCATCTGTTTCTTTAGTAAAATAATATTTTTGCATTATTTGTGTTTGGTTGCATTTCTACATATCAATGAATTAAGCACAATAAAGGAAATTAAACTCACTATAAATGGTTGATCCATTTTGATTCAATGACGTTACAGGGCCAGCCTCAGTGGCCTAGTGGTTAAATTCATCCTGCTCCACTTTGGTGGCCTGGGTTGAGTACACACTGCAAACCTACACCACTCTGGGTCAGTGGCCATGCTGTGATTGCGGGCCACATAAAATAAGAGGAAGATTGGCAACAGATATTAGCTCATGGCGAAACTTCCTCAGCAAAAACAAATAAATAGTTAAATAAAAATACAATAACATTAGAGGAGCAATGATGTAAGCTAGATTAGTTATGCTTTCTCAATTTGTGAGTTTTTAGTTTGTCAGACAAATAAGAATGTCAACTATTTGTCACATTAGCAGTTGTGTAAAAATTTTCTATTTTCTTCCTTTTTAAAATAATCCTAAGCAAAAACATTTGCTAAATATAAAAGTAAATGTTTCTTTTTTAAGCCAAGAGTGTTTGAAACCTCATGGTATTTATGCATGAATGGGAAGATTTCTACTTTTGAGAATCACCTGAATTTTGACACTACAGAAGTTTCAGCTTCTATTAACCTAAGTCCTTCGCATATCAGGCTATTTTCTCTTAGTTGCACCAAGGCTCCGATATCACCTGTTTGCATCCGAATGAAACCTTAGGTCCCTATAATCCTACCATGACTCTCATTCTAGTTATTCTTCATCACCACCATAAGTGCAAGCCCTCCCCTAACTCCGCCCATAAGCTCTATGCCTTCCCCTGTTCTCACATACTCACGCTGCTCTATGCTCCCTTCACAACGATAATCCCATGCAGTGATGGCTTATTTCTTAATCCTTCCTATTATCTTCTGCAAAAACTCTTAGGACAAAGGCAATTCCACACTTACACCAAATCTTGTTTTATTTTTTATTTTCCTGGGCACAAAAGAAGAGGGTATTTCTGCTTCCTTGATAGTTGTGTTGGAGCCATGTACTGGTTTTTGATGAATGAGATATTGGCTTAAGGGATGCAAACCACTCTCAGGAATAGCTTATGAAAATAAATTTAGTGACCTTCCTCTCCACTCTTCCTGACATGAGGATTCTGGAAGCCATTGAAGGAGTTTCTGATCTCATCTAGGACTTTTTACGATGAAGAAATAAATCTGTGTTGTGTTTGTCCACTGAAATTTTCAGTTTACTTGTTATCATGGCATAGCCCATTTTATACTGATAAATATGTCTCTTTGTATTTTATTGCAAATAAAGACTTGTACATCCTTATCTTATTAAGAATGTTATTTACACTCCCTGTCTTAACTGAAAGAAAGTTCTTTCTTTCAGCAGAATTTGTATTTGTTGCATCTGAAAATTCCATATGTAGATAAAGCTAGTTATGTTAGTTGACACGTTAGTAAGCAAGTTAATTGTTGCTAGTGCCTCTTATTTTTTAGGTGACCTAGAAATATAGATGCTTATGTAGAGTGTCTCAATTTTTAAATGTTGCAAATAATTTAATAGAAAAAAAATTATTGTCCAGAGTCTACTCAACAGAGTCAAGTTTGAACTTCTTTAGTTCTCCTATTCTTCTGCAAAAACTTTTGTCCTGTAAAAGTCCAATCAGCACTTTTATACTCATCCTTTATGATCAGCTATTGTCACAATCATGCCTGAACATTTACTGAAATCTTTGGTAGTAAGAGAACATTCTTCTTCCAATCCAAGTTTATTTCAATCTTAGGTGATTTTAAAATTGTCATAACATGAAATAATTGTCATCAACATGAAATCTATTACATATATACTTCTCAGTGTTAAACATAATCACAAACCACCTCCTCAAGAATATTTGTTTCACTAATTTTCTGAGGAATTAAAAAAATTGCCTTAGATTTTTTTGACATGAGATTCCAATTATTAATTTAGCAAATCAAAAATTTTATATCATAATATCTTATATTCTCAAAGCTCTTTGCAGTAAAATTTGGTTTGATTTTTTTTAATTGGGGTATAATTAACATATAACATTGTATTAATTTTAGCTGTACAACATAGTGACCAATATTTGTATATATTGCAAAATGATCAACATAACAAGTCTAGCTAACACCCATCACCATACTTAGTTACAAAAAAATATTTTGCCTGTGATGACACTTTTAAGCTCGATTCTTTAGTAACTTCCAAATATGCAATAGAGTATTATTAACTATAGTCATCATGCTGTACATTACATCCCATGACTTTATTTTGTTACTGGAAGTTTGTACTTTTTGACCTCCTTCACTCATTTTGCCCACCCTCTAACTCCTGCAACTAGCAGCTACCAATCTCTTCTCTGTATCTATGTGCTTGTTTTGGGTTTTGTTGTTGTTTTAGATTCCACATAAATGTGAGATCATACGGTATTTGTGTTTTTCTGTCTAGCTTATTTTACTTAGCATAATGTTCTCAAGGTCTATCTTGTTGCAAATGTTAAGATTTTCTTCTTTTTCATGTCTAATACTCTATTGTGCATACATATGTCACATTTTCTTCACTAATTCGTCATCAGTGGACACTTAGATTGTTTCCATATCTTGGTTATTGTAAGCAACAGTGCAATGAACACAGATGTGCATATGTATTTTCAAGTTAATGCTTTTGTTTTCTTCGGATAAATACCCAGAAGTGGAGTTGCCAGACCAGACAATAGCTCTTTTTAATTTTTTGAGGAATCTCAATACTGTTTTCCATAGTGGGTGCAACAATTTACATTCCCACCAACAGAACAAGGGTTCCCTTTTCACTACATCCTTGCCTAAATTCATTATTTCTTGTCTTTTTGATAATAGTCTGTCTAACAGGTGTGAGCTGATATCTCATTGTGGTTTTCATTTGCATTTCCCCAGTGATTAGTGATGTTGACACCTTTACACGTACCTGTTGCCCATTTGTATGTCTTCTTTAGAAAAATGACTTTCACATCCTCTGCCAATTTTATAATTGGATTGTGGTTTGTTTTTGTTTTTTTGCTATTTCTTTGTATAAGTTCTTTATATATTTTTGTCATTAAGCCTATGACTTGCAAAGGTGTTCTCCCATTTTGTAGGTTGCCTTTGCATTTTGTTGATAGTTTTCCAATGCTATGCAGGAGCTCTTTAGTTTGATGTAGTCATACTTGTTTACTTTTGCTTTTGTTGGCTTTGTTTTTGGTGTCAAATCCAAAAAAATACACATATTTTGAATGTGAATTATTAATTACAATATCAGATGAAATTCTTATTTTGCCAGGGCTCTCGTGCAAAATTAGGGAATGATTAGAAAAGAACAGGGTTCTGAGGCATGGAATGGGGACGAGTGGCAGGATTTGATGTGGTGCCTGAATCCGCACACCAACACTTCTCCCTGCCCGGAAAAGTCAGCTCCTCCTGCCCTGTTTGATGAGGCTGCTCTTCCCATGCTTAGAAATGCATAAGGCCTCTCCTTCAAAGAGGAGGATGGTTTTCCTCAGTCACACACCCTAAGTGCCCTTTCTTCCTCCTCAATTCACCTGCTCCCCACATTAGTTTTAGTCAGATGAACATAAATTCTGAAAGAGTTCTACCAAGGAGAAAATCATGTCATTAAAGATTTGGAGGAATTACCAATATGAACATGCTTTTCAGAAGTTCTGCCCTCATTGTGCTGACTTGATCACATAATAGTACTCTTACACTGTTTACTTACTGATTGGTTGAGTGACGCTTGGACTAACAGTGACTTATGCTAAATAAAGATGTAGGGAGGAGTCTAATGACATGAGAAATTGGAGTGTGGAAGTGGATTTATCATGCACAACCTGCCCACTCATTCACAGACCATGTAACCTAAAAGGGCCAAGAATTTGTTGTTTATAGAGGCTCTAGGGGTTATACTGAGGAAGTGAAACATCAGGAGCCAAGAATATTGGTTGGAATTAATGTACTTGAAATGAGCTTTTAATTTTTATAATATTTTAAGGATTATAAGTAGTGGGCCATAACTATCACACAAGAGGTGGGGAAAGCTATCAGGGTGAGTAGTAAGAGCAATGCAGTAGTAAAGAGGCCAAACACCAAAGAAATTTTCCAACCCAGAAAGTCTTTCCTTCTTGATTAATATAACAAAATTCTATCAATTCTCATAAAAGAGGCCAAAATTGAGCCACCCTGAATGTCATTGCCCTTACTTACTTCCCTGGTTGAGTCAGTTCATTGATTCAATGCCACTTTCAAAAAGGAAAGGCTAGGTGCTCTCTACAGTAAGAACATAAGCATGTCCTCTGCATATTCTTCCTAACTTTCTTCAAACGGACCTGTGTTCCTTCCATTGAGTAATCAGTCAAGGAAACTATCCAGACTATTTTTAATGTAATTAACTTTGGCTTTGTCAGGTAAATAAATGGAGCACTAAATCAAGTTCTCCTTGGTAGAACGTCACATTACCCTAAAATTATTTCCTAATTCATGAGAGTGGAGTTGGGATTTATGTTCTCAGTAGCTGATGGTATCTCCACATTAGCTTTCTGACCCTAAAGAAACTAGCAACTATGCTGATAGAGAGGGCTATGTGGAAGCCCCAGGTCTCCCCATTTTCAATAAAAGAGTCATAGATACTTTTGTGTCTTTGGGGAGGCTCATGGAGATTAACATTACTTCCAAGATTTGAAAGATTCAGAAGGAAATTTCTATCACATGCCCATTTAACTCTACAATATGACAGGTGCAGAGTGACAGAGAATTGTAGGTTTAACGAAGTAGTGACTAATATCCTAGCTCCTGATCTAGATATAGTCTTATTAGAATATGCCAGTGGAACCATTAGCATGGTGATCCCCAACTGGTAAATGCTACTTTAAAAGTTTCCAAATACAACGTGTCATACTTAAAAATTCCCACACACAAAATATATACACACATATAAATATACATGCACACATGCATACATGCGTATATATATAGACATATATAATCTTAATAAAACAAAATGAGTGTAACCAGAATCCAATTTAAGAATAAAATGTCATAGGAACCACTGCAGCGTCCCGTATGCTTTTCTCCCATGACCCTCGTCTCTCCCTATGAGAGTGAATAACTATCCTGCAATTTCTTTCTTTTTCTAAATTAATTAACTTATTAATTAATTTATTTATTTGTGAGGAAGATTAGCCCTGAGCTAGCAGTTGCCGCCAATTCTCCTCTTTTTGCTGAGGAAAACCAGCCCTGAGCTAACATCCATGCCCATCTTCCTCTACTTTGTATGTGGGATGCCTACCACAGCATGGCCTGACAAGTGGTGCGTAGGTCCACACCCAGGATCCCAACTGGCAAACCCCTGGCTGCCAAAGCAGAATGTGTGAACTTAACTGCCGTGCCACCCGGCAGGCCTCTATCCTGCAATTTCTGTTAACCCTTCCCTTGATTGTCTTTTATAAGTTTACCAGCTAAGTGTCCATTCCTGTTTTGAACTAATATAAGTGGAATCACACTGCAGTATTCTTAAATAAAGTTTAGTTTTTGAAACTTTGATTTGGGTGGCTTAATATGCTTTTTTTTTTTACTTTCTTGGTATTTATTTTATGAACAAAATACGTTCTTCTCTTCCTTCCTTTTGTCTATTTTCCTTCTGTCCTTTCACATTGAACAACAATGTGAAAACAACAAACAACATTTTCCAAACAACATTGGAGTTATTAACGGTTTTATGCTGTATTTAAGCAGAGCTGCTAAGCATATTTTTATATGTGGTGCAAACTATCTGTGTGCAAAATTTATGTAGGTTTCTGGTAAAGAACTGCTGGACTAAAGAGTATCCATATCTGCAATTGTATTGATAATTTAGTGTTTATACCAGTTTTCACATTAACTGGGAGCTAAGAGGGCTCTTTGGTCCACATCTCTGCTACTACTTGGTATATCAGATTTTACAAATTTTTTCTTGAATGTATGAAATTATATCTAAGTGTAGATTTGATATGCATTTCCATGATTGCTAATGAAGTTAAGCACGCTTTCTTTGGTTTTCAAATGTTTTGTTTTCCGTTTTCTGAAAAATCAGTATGTGACTTTAGCCTATTCCTTTCATTTGCTTTTATTTTACTTATTGATATATACAGTTTTTTCTATATTTAAAATACTAACACTTTTATTTTTTGTTTAGATCATTGTGTAACTTAAATTTCTTTATCTTTATAATGTCTTTTAATTCAATCATACTAAAATTAAGTATGTCTATTTACTTTTTTGGTGACTTTTAAAGAAAAATCCTCTCCTAAGTCTTGCATTTATATACTCAAAACTAACTTTTTATCACCTGTGTACCAGCTACTGTTTTGGGTCATGTTTTGCCCTCATAGTTTTTGTGTAACAATTATTCTGTAGTGATTTGTGTACTCACAAACTCACTGGATATTATGTTGGTTGACTCTGTTGATAATGTCATGCTAATAGGACCTGGTGAATGGAAAATAGAAGATGCCTTGCAAATTCATTTGTGTACCATATCGTAGGAGAAGAACCTATGGAAACAAACTGTCACCTCAGTAACATTTCTGATAATCTAGTTGCCTTGGGGTGAGTAGGCTAGTCCACAAACTCTAGTGGAATTTTTATAATGTTCCAGAATGTCATCTTTACTGTGCTGAAGATTATTTCATTTTACTCCTGAAGCATCAAAAAATAGTTCAAAAGATTTATATGCCATATTTATATAGAGGAAAGGACATGGCTTGCCATGATATCTGTATTTTCACACTGATGGGTTCTCCAAGGTTTCATTTTCTTGGCACACTGCATGATGAGATATATCTGTCCTGTCACACGAACACAAAATTGTAGAATTATTGACTTTTATCCCTGTACTGAACCAAATATTGGTACTAACACACAAGGCAATAATTTTGCTACTTTGCCCTCTTCCTTTCCCGGACAGTGAATTTTGGTAATTCCATAGGATGTCTCTGCATATAACTGTACCCAGAGATAAAAATTAATAGTAAATGACTGCAGCCTAATTTGGCAATGTCAAAATGTGCTTGTGTCTTGCAGAAATAATGATTTGATTCACTCTATTTGGTCACAACAACATGCTGAGTTTCTTGATAAGAAAAAGCATTGAAGAAGACAGAAGTTATTAATGTAAGCTATTACCTCAGATCTATTTGCAAAATAAGTATGGTACCTCCTACATGTATTTTTTACATGGCTTTGCCATATAGGTATTTACATGTTTTAATTTTCTCCCTCCATTCACTTCATTATTATATACATGATGTGTTCATGGTAACTTTATTATTTTGTCTGTATGTCGCACAATGTTGAGTTAGAGTTATCTCAGAACCAAAGATGCAATTAACATCACTCAGAGATTCCAGATTTGGATCTGGATGAAATGAAAGGTGATATATTGGAATGGCTCCTTCTTTGAAGGGAGTGACATGAGGAAAAATGTTGCATTGTATTAGTGTTAACATTGTTTGTGTGTAAATATGAAGGGAAGGATGTATACAAATGGTGTTTTGTCAGTGTGGTGGACTGGCATGGATCTTTATTAGCATACTTATTTATTCATTTATTTTATTTGTATTTCACTTAAACACTTTTCCTTTAAGTGGGACTGCCTTCTGATATAGAAAAGTATGTGTGTATGTATACACATGTGTATCCAAAAGAAAAGCACGTAATACGTAACATATAGATTTGCCAATGGAAATTCCATATATGTATATATGTATATATATAGCATTTTTATGTATGGTGTATACAAATATATGTTTATGTATATACAAACATGTACTCTAGTTTTTTGCAGCACTGATTTTAAATTTTTTATTGAGGTAACACTGATTTATAAAATTGTATAAATTTCAGATATACATCATATTTCACCCTCTGTATAGACTATATTGTGTTCCCCACCAAAAGTCTAGTTGCCATCCATTGCCATACACATGTGCCCCTTTACCCCTTTTGCAACCCTTCCTTGTAACCAGCAATTTGTTCTCTGTATCTATGTGTTTGTTTCTTTATCTTACACATATGAGTGGAATCATAAGGTATTTGTCTTTCTCTGTCTGATTTATTTCACTTAGCAAAATACCCTCAATTTCATCCAAGTTGTCATTAATGGCAAGATTTCCTCTATTTTTATGGCTAAGTAGTATTTCATCGCATGTATATACCATATATTCTTTATCCATTCATCTATTGATGGGCACTTAGGTTGTTTCCCAGTCTGGGCTGTTGTGGATAATTGCTGCAATGAACGTAGGGGCGCAGCACTAATTTTGATAGGCAAAAATTGGAAATTATTCAAATGCCTATCAAAAGTTGAATTAAAAATAAATTATGTTATATTCACACAGTGGATTGCTGTATAGCAATGAGAATGTATGATCTGAAACTCCATGTAAAAATGGCCTATGAACTTTTAGATTTATACACGTTTAGATTCAAAATAAAAACTCAAATATCTATTAAATATCTAGATCCGTGTCTCTCAACTGTCATTTGGCCATGTCTGGAGAAATTGTTTATGTCACAGGTACTGACGTCTAGTGCCTGGAGGTCAGGGATGCTGCTAAACATCTCACAAAGCACAGCAAGCTCCCGCAAGACTTGTCTTGCCAAAAATATCAATGGTTCTGAGGTTGAGAAACCCTGATCTGGATAAAAATGTAAGCAAAGATTTGTAACGCCATAACAATAGAAATTGCAAAACATTTTTGAGAGATATCTAAAAGTTGCTGAAGAAATGGAGGATTATAATGTGCTCATGGGTTAAAAGGCTCAATATTTTAAAGATTTTAATTCTCAAATTGTTTATAGATTCGATGCAATTATAAATAAAATGCCAGGATTTTATTCTGTAGATATGGACATATGGATCCTAACGTGTATATTGAAATGGATTGGGACCCCCAAATAGCCAAGATAATCTTGAAGAAATAAAAACTAGAAGATTCACAATACCAGATATCAAAAGTGATGATGAAAGTTTTCTCTACACCCAAGTTACCAGGTTTTACTTTGATAATATTTTAGTATTTTGAGATTTTTCTCCTTTATTTAAATATTTACTTCATCTGGAATTAATTTTACTTTAGATTTTAAATAAGGATATTATTACATTCTACATAATTAGAGAGTATAGTGGTAATTACTTCGTCAACTGAAACGGTGTTTAGGAAATCGGTTTAAGGTCCCAACTGCTTTGTTTTCTCTACTTATAATCTGATTATTAAGGTCTAGCATTATTACATATGATCAAATAAAATTAGCTGCAAAATTTATATTTTAAAATACAATCAATTTAGTTCAATGTTTTAGTTTTTATAATTAGCCTTTTTTTGTTTGTTTTCTTTAAAATATATTTACCTAAATCAATGTCATAAATACTACCATAGTTATATCTACAATACAGCATAAAAAATGTTTGGAAATTTAAATGTTTTAAACCCTCTTTAAAAGAGAGAGTACTGTTGAGATGGACAGTGCAAGCAGGTGATGACCATTTATGGATTCTGGACAACTTCAAGTTGAGAGTAAGTAGTTGTGAGTCTATCTGTGTCACTGGTCATAAAAAAAGCGTAACTGACTCCTCCTTTCCTCTTAGTTATATGTATTAGTTCCAGAAAGACATCAATTCTTCTCAGGAGGGTTCAAATAACAAACACGTGGGAAAATATATGCATGATTACTAAAAACCTTTCATTAGTCTTTTCCTGTAGTTTTTCTGCTCCTCAAGGGACCTGAAGACTCAAGAGTAATCCTATCTCTGGAGACACTAAATCAAGTCAGGCTCCTACCCATCCAGCCATGTTAGTTTCCATTCCCTGTACTTCAACTAGTTGGGTCCCTGTGTAGATATGAACCACTCTTTCTCACCAAGGAATCATAGGTGTGTCTGTCCTTTGGATAATAACTTGCAAACGACAGCCTCATCATAGCATGTAAAAAGTGAAAAATTTAGGGGAAATAAACCAGATGAGTTACACTACTGAAATGAATCACATACGGTAAGGTGAATTCTAAGAAAGGTAGATTTCTCTTATTTCCCTCTGCTTTCCTCCTTAAATATCCACTCAGTGTTAAGATATTTGGCAATTGTTAGCCTTCTTTCTAAATTTGGTTATCTAGTCTCTCTCCTTCCATATATACATACAATTAGTAATTGAGGGCCTACAAATGGGAACTAAGTTGCTACAGCATGGACAAACAAATCAAACATTGGCACCTTTGACTGAATCTCCTGACTTAAGTCTCAGGTTACCTTGTAATTCACCTGATGAAAAATTTCATATTTCATCTAATCTGAATGTGAGATTATTCTGGTGATGAGATCACACTAATACAGGAGAAATTTCAAAGATACATTTGCTACATTTCTTGAGTTTTGATATTCATGTAGGTGATTAGGATAATCCTGTCTCTGCTATTTATTCTCTTATTTGAAAAATATAGTTTTAATACAGCTTAAGCCACATTGCCTTGAGATAGGATAAATTTTGTCTGGGCTTTGCTAAGAGCAGAGATCCTCATTTGTCTCATATTGGTCAGCCAGTTTCAGAGTCTTCTCTCATAGAAGAATTAATAACAATCCAGAACTCAATAGTATTTTAGATTAAATCAATAACGTCATTTCTGCCTCACTTTTCACTGTATGGAATTCCAACTTTTCTTGACATAGAGCCAATATAGGTCCTTTCCTCTTGCATTGGTCCCATTGTTCCAGTCTCAGGTAGTAGGCTTTAAATAAGAACCATATACTTGATGAAATTGTCTTCTCTTATGAGGGAATTGCCTGGATTTATGAGTAAGAGGAATAGAAGATGGGGGAGGGATATTTTCTCTAACAAAGCCGATATTAGAAAATATTTAGATATCTATGATTGAAGGATGTATATTAGAAAACCAGCCCCTACACAATCGGTTGTGGTTCGGAGAACAAATGTGAACTTTATATTCTTAGAGCCTCATAAAGGATGTTTTAGTGTAAGAGAAGTGTGAGGCTAGCAGTGTAAAAGGCTTTGCATATTCTGAATCATACGGGAGATTGCAGTTATCCTATTATGGAGTTGATGTTCTAGCTTGCTCTGATTGAAGCTAAAGAAGTCTCTTTATAAGCAGGTGGTGGTGGTACTGAGGCATTAGTACCAGTACCAATACCAGAGATGATTCTTCCTCAAAGATCTAACTTTGAAATTGAGAAGTCTCTATAGCACAAAGAGACTTTTATTTTTATTATTTATTGTCAATCTCTCTCTGTCTCTCTCTGTCTCTCTCTCTCTCTCTCTCTATATATGGCAATTCTATAATATAAGGAACAGAGTTACATGATTCACTATCTTTTTTTTTGCTCCATTTTTTTTTTTTTGAGGAAGACTAGCCCTGAGCTAACTACTGCCAGTCCTCCTCATTTTGCTGAGGAAGCCTGGCCCTGAGCTAACATCCGTGCCCGTCTTCCTCTACTTTATATGTGGGACGCCTACCACAGTATGGCTTACCAAGCAGTGCCATGTCCGCACCCGGGATGCAAACCGGCGAACTCCGGGCCGCTGAAAAGCTGAACGTGCAAACTTAACCACTGCACCACCGGGCCGGCCCCCTGATTCACTATCATTTATGGAGCAGTTATTACATGTCAGGCACTGTATTAAGTACTTTACCTGCAGTATCTCACTTAATATTTACAACTTCTTAGTTAGGTAGATGTTATTACTGCCAAATTGTATATGAGGACACAAGAGAAAGATTTAGGCTTACTGTAGACTTTTGAAATGCTCACTGCTAGCAACAATTAAATTCTTGATTCTTTACATTTCCCAATAACTTTTGGAGAGAAAACAGAGTTTAAAAGAGTTCCCAAGATTCCTTCCCCCTGGTGTATGCTCCTTGTTAAATAGCCTCCCTTAGAGTGAAGGTGGGACCTGTGAATATGGTGGGATATGACTCTCTCACTTACATTACGTTGCATTTCCTTTTTGCCCAGCAAACTGGAGAGAGATTCTCCTGCTGGCTTGGAAGAAGGAAGCTGCAATGTTGCCAGATGGTCAGGTGTTTAGGACATAAGGGTGACTTCAGATGCTCCCTGGCAACAGCCACCAAGAAAACAGGGACTTGAGTCCTAAAGCTGCAAGGAAATGTATTTTGCCAAAAGCCTTAATAAACTTGGAAGAGGATTCTGAGCCTCAGATGAGATTACAGACCCACCTGAGACCTTGATTTTATCTTGAAGAGACTGAGCAAAGGACCCAACTGACCTGACTGAAAAGATTGCGCGATAGTAAAATTGAATTGCTTTACGCTGCTAAATGTAAAGTAATTTATGGTATCAGTAGAAATCAGTAGAAATTAATGCCATGGATTTCTCCTACTTCTTTTTGCATATATCTGTGTTTGCCTCTATTTTGTGTGTGTATATGAGACATAGAGAGAGGCAGATGATGAAATCATGCCATCACCTTTATAAAAGAAGCTTTGCAGTAAGCAAAGTTGAGCATAACTCCAGAATTATCTGCCATGGATGATGCAGTTGCTACGCAGAGAATGGGTTCTCCCTTTTTACATAAATCCTGAATGTTCTTTATATTCCCACAGGGAGAGGTACCAAAAGTGTGGAGAAACGACAAACGTGAGCCTCATGACAACATTCATCCTCATGGGCTTTCCCCATGCACCTGCACTGGACACCCCTCTCTTTGGAATCTTCTTGGTGATTTACTTACTCACCGTGGTGGGGAACCTCCTCATCCTACTGGTGATCAGTATGGATTCCCACCTCCACACCCCCATGTACTACTTCCTGGCCAATCTGTCCTTCATTGACATGTGGTTCTCCACAGTCACTGTGCCCAAAATGCTGATGACCTTGGTCTCCCCAGGCGGCAAGACTATCTCCTTCCACAGCTGTATGGCCCAGCTCTACTCCTTCCACTTCCTGGGGATCACCGAGTGTTTCCTCTACACAGTCATGTCCTATGACCGCTACCTGGCCATCAGTTACCCACTCAGGTACAGCAGCATGATGAGTGGGAGAATGTGTGCCCTGCTGGCCACAACCACGTGGCTAACCCGTTCTCTGCACTCTGCTGTCCAGACCATACTGACGTTCCGTTTGCCCTACTGTGGGCCCCAACAGATCCAGCATTACATTTGTGATGCACCAGCCATCCTCAAACTTGCCTGTGCAGACACTTCTGCCATTGAGATGGTGATCTTTTTCAATATCGGGGTAGTGGCCTCCAGCTGCTTTCTCCTGATAGTGCTGTCGTATGTGTCCATTGTCTGTTCCATCTTTAAGATCCGCACCTCAGAAGGGAGACACAGAGCCTTTCAGACCTGCACCTCCCACTGCATTGTTGTCCTTTGTTTCTTTGGCCCTGGTGTTTTCATTTACCTGAGGCCAGGCTCCAAGAATGCTGTGGATGGAGTTGTGACCATTTTCTACACTGTGCTGACACCCCTTCTAAACCCTGTGGTGTACACCCTGAGGAACAAAGAAGTGAAGAAAGCTCTGTTGAAGCTGAAAGACAAAGTAACATATTCTCAGAGTAAATAAACATTTGATGTAGATATGTGCAGTCTTAAAAAAACTGGCAATGTAGTTTAATCATCCACAAGTAATTTATTTCATGTATCATTCTCAATGTGAAGCGTATCCAAAACTACCTACTCAGGAATATTTGTTTCACAGCTTTTTCTGAAGAGTTTAAAAAAATCACAATTTTTTTTTTTTACAGTGAACATGCTTAAATTTTGATCTATCAACTCATTTCTCTGATAGATTTATTTGACCTTTTTTACAGGTTTTTTTGCACATAATTGACATAAAACATTGTTTCTACCTTTTTAAATTAATATTCTGATTGGGTCTCAGATAAGGATTGAGTTATTCATATACCTAAGTTGATAATATGCCTTTTCTTGTTACGTCTTATAACACAACTTGGGAGTTTATAATCATGAGGATACTGTTCAAGTATAGCAACAAACATCAGAGGTCATTTACTAGCGGCTGCAGCTGTTCAACTGCCCTTTCAATCCTTTTAGTGACTTCATGTGTGTGTGTGTATCTGTGCGTGAGTATGTGTGAGTTTCAAGATGACAACCCCTCTTTCTCAATACATCTTGACCCTGTTAATTACTCCCACATTGAAAGAGTTCTAAACTTCTGAACAGTTTGCTATCTCTGTATGTAGGTCTGCCAGGATAAGCTGTGGCACTGACATGTTTCTTTCACTAACTGGGAATAATCACCACCTTATAAGAGCCCTGCAATTTCCCTGGTTTGGTGGGTCAAATCAAGACAAAGGTAACGGGAAGTTTCGATCACATATTCTGACCTTGAATTCCTGTGCTACCTGCCAGATGCCCATGTTTACCACAGAACCATTCTATACTAGATCCTTTTACTACATATGGTGGTAGCTGGTCATGCTGCCCAGATAGCTCCTTCTCCCTCCATCTTAGAGTCTTGGAAATTCAACCACACCAAACTATAATCTCCTCTGAGATAGAGACACCCCCCATTGCAGGCTGGGGCCAATGGTGTCCCTATTTAGAAAATAGAAAAATGACAATGTAACTAATTAGTTAGTTATCATGAGATTTCAAAATTGTTCTCTTACAAATTAGAAAAATAAGACTTAGTAAAGACAAAACACCCTAATAGAACCTAATGAATAGCTACGTAGTCCACACTGTAGCCGTTTTTGTGTAATGGATGAATGCTGCAATTACATGCACACAAAAACAAATATTGGCCAAATAAGTTTAGAAGTAATTTTATGGACATTATCCCAATTTTATATCAGTGAAAGACCTGCTCTCAAAACCTTCTTATGAGAGTTTAATGAGTTAATAGAAATAAAAGTGCTTTGAGTCATATTGATTCATAATATATTCTCTTTTTTGGCGAGGAAAATTCTCTCTGAGCTAAAATCCATTGCCAATCTTCCTCTTTCTTTTTTTTTGCTTGAGGAAGATTAGCCCTGAGCTAACATCTTTTCCACTCTTCCTCAATAAATTTTTAATTAAAGTTTTAAAATTTAAAGCTGAGGCCACCAGCCAGATAGCCTGATTCTCAGAATCATTCTCTTTACAATTTATTTCAATGACTACCTAGTCATTGGCATAGTATTTTTGAAGATGCATGAATGCAGCTTTCTTTAAATCACTGATAGTGATACTGTCATAATTAACACCATTATTGAAAATGTAATCATTCTTATTATTTTTCTAAATTTTGTATTCCCATATTTATTAGTTTTCAAGTAATTTAACTACAATAAAATATATGAAGCATTCAAATTATACTGATTTAAGTTATTCTAGAATAATTCAGAAGCAAAAACAGTAAAGATTATTGAGTTTGGGATATGCCAGACACTTTATAAGCTAATTGTTATAAGAACCCCATGAGACAGGTAATGCTATTATATAAGATGAGAAGACTTAGAACATTAGTTTACTTACTTAAATTCACACAGTTAGGAGGAATATGTTCAAGGTTTAAGCCCAGACTATCTGGAACCAAAATTGATTGTGTTAAGTTCTACCCTACATTGCCATCAGTGAATTTCAAGAACTTTCTGTGTCTTTGGGTAACAGGACAACATCAATAAAAATGAATAATAATTGAAATAAAGCACAGATTTTTGTATAAGTATGTGTTCTTTACATGTCAAATGTGGGATTGTTTTAAAAAATTTATTTTTCCATTGATTATGAAAGGTAGCTATCTGCTCTACCCTCACCTGATGTAGATTCCAAATGCTTCATCACACTATATCAGCCCATCTGTTTACTCCTCTGCTCCTCATTAAGATATGGATTCTTCAAGGAAAAATATTGCCTTAATCCTATAGTAATCCACATATATAAATCTTGGTCTGATTTCCTTAGAATGTTCTCTCTGCTACAGACCTTTGTGATTTCCATTATGTTTACTTACTTTTTGAGGGTCCTGGCTTTTGATCCATACTCATAATATCACATATTATTCCTAAACAAATGCCTTCTCTTCCTATCTATGAAGTTCCTGCCTTCTTTGTTCAATCCTTGCTGACTTTAGTTTGTCAGATATTTCCATTTGGAGATAAAGCTATTACATCAAACTTTGTATGTCTAAAACTAAACTTTTAAAAATCTCTCCTTCAATATTTGTATCTTATTTGCCTATGATTGGCCCAATACAAAGCCCCTGAAACTCAGAGGGTCTGTCCATAATCCTTCCTCATACATTTCTTCTTCTTACAAAGAAGGGATAAGAGAAGAGATAAACAGAGAAAGATGAGGGTGGTAGGATGGCATGAAAACCTCTGGAAAATAAAGAAAAATGATGGATAATTTTAATATTTGATAGTGAATATTCTGCATTATCAAATAATAATTGGGACAACTCATTTTGTAAACACTTCATTGTGTCATTATTATGCTCTAAGAGATATCAATACTATTTTCAAAATGGGAAATAAAAAAGGAATAAAATACTTCAGCATTGATGTTTGCATTCCACATAGGGGAAGATAAAATCTGAGAAAATCCTTAATCACATCTTTCCACATTTTGATGTATTCCCTTGGAGTTTTCCTTGAAATAGCAGCTCTGGAGTACTGAACTTGTCCACTGAGGCTCATTATTAGTACTTTCATTCCCCTGTTGACCTGAATTTTTAAAATATTGTTTTTTAATGAAAAGATGAGTCTAACTGATTCCTTGAAGCTATATCTGAGTTTAGTAGCCATGGAAAATGGCTTTAAACTACAGAAGTAAAGAGCTAAATTATAAGTAAAAAGTTAACATAGAAAGAATCTGGCTCAAGTCTAGAATAAATAAGCTAGCTTTTATAACAATCCCAATGCTGATACTTGTTCATCAATTCAGTTTTGCTTTCTCAGTTAATTAAGCAGTGCAATAATTCCTTCAACAATTTAAGTTATGGGACTACTTTATTTAAAGCACAGGAGATACAGAACATGAAGACAGCATTTGTGTTCCAGAACTTCAGAGTCCAATGGGAAACACGTAAGTAAACAAACGAATTTTAGAGGGTCATAAAGTATGTATGAGATGCCATGGTAAACCACATGTCATCTAACACACATTAAGTCGTGGAGTAAATCACCATCTGAAAATAAAGAAAATTACCTATACAGGTAACAAAGGCTTGCTCCAACCACATAAGACAAGAATTAACCTGTAGAGTATGAATAATACAAAGATTGTTTCAATTTATGTGTTTTGGAGTTTGCTCCCAAATGACAGGGCTTCCATTCTCCAGGCCAAATCACAATGCATTTTGCATCTTTCAGTTCTAACAAGAAGATAATTTGGACAGAAGAGACTAAATCCAAAGCTTTCACATTTCTTTTTATTCCCTGATAATCTCAGTGTCCAGACCATGCATACATATTGGCTAGGACTTGCCCATCCCCAACCACAAGAAAGCCAGAATGTGCAATGCTACCATGTCCCTGTGGTGGAGATGAGGAAGTATCAGGTGGACTGCACTAAGTGTTAATTCAATTGTTTACAGTGTGACTTTATTTTCCTCACTATAGGCAAAATTAAGACAAAAGCATGTCTCCTCCTCCTTGGTAGAACGGGAGGATGTTTTCAAAATGGGTGTTATCAGAGCCGGCCCAGTGACATAATGGTTAGGCTTACGTGGTTTGGTTCTGCAGTCTGAGATTTGTAGACCTGCATCCTGGGCACAGACCCACGCACCACTCATCAAGTGATGCTGTGGCAGTGTCCAACATACAAAATAGAGGAAGATTCGCAACAGATGTTAGCTCAGGGCCAATATTCCTCACAAAAACAAAAACAAAATGGGTATTCTCATATCTTTATTCAAAATTGTCATCAGCGAAATATTTTCAAGGGACTTTATTCTCGTACAGGCATGCGTCATTTAATGATGGGATACATTCTAAGAAATGAGTCATTAGGTGATTTCGATGTGTGAACATCGTAGAGTGTACTTACACAAACCTACATGGCATAGCCTACTACACAGCTAGGCTATATGGTACTAACATTTGAGACTATGTTCATATATGTGGTCTGTCATTGACCAAAACATTGTTATATGGAACGTGACTATATTTTATATACTCGAACTGCCAAAAGTGACTAGAGGGCATGCATATTAGATCAAAAAAATTTTGTGAAACCCTAAAGATTCAGTATCACTCTATTAATCTAATTCCCCCACTGTCAGCAGGGGCTGTAAAAAGCCATAAAAGAATCTTGAAAATATGATTGAAATTTATGCAGCAATAAGTCTGAAGTGGTCAGACACCCTAATGATAGCACTTAAGATCATTAGATATAAGTAGAAGACAAGAAATATTAATGGATAAAACATATGGGACTTTCTATTACTTTTCTAAAATCTGTGCATTGGCTATCTATTCCCTTTGATGACATGGTATGATAGTATTTGAAATCATTAATGAAGTGTGCCAAGCATTTCACAGGTGGGCAAAAGTAGAAATCAACACAGAGGGCAATGCCCTATTAGGCAGCCTGCTGTACATTCATTAAACACCACTGTCAGAGGCCACACTAAGTTCTACTCAGCACTAAGAATGCAACACAAGGATTACTGATGTTCTTTCTCTTATGTTCAGAGATAGTGGTGGTAGTCTACAAGAATTTTTTGCCATTACAAGCCCACTTCTACCCAGTTGGAATGACTTTAAACTTACTCAAGACTTGTTGACAAGTGGGACAAATCTTGAACCCATAAAGATATACTTCAATTCCAGTACAGTGGTTTTTTTCATTTTAGCATTTCCTTTGATTCTTTATTAGAGTTTCCATCTCTCTGCTTCCATTATCCATTTGCTATTCTATGTTGTCTACTTTTTTAATTAAGACCTCAACATATTAAGCATAGTTGTTCTCTGTCTGCTAATTCCAACATCTATGTCATATCTGGAAATGGTTCTAATGAGTGCTTTATCTCCTCAGACTGGTTATTCTTACCTTTTAGTGTGCCTCGTAACTTTTTGTTGAAAGCTGGGCAAGTTTGTATCAGGTAATAGGAACTGAAGTAAATAGGGCTTTAGTGTGAGGATTTCTGATTATCTGGTTCATAGTTGGATTGTGTTTACTGCTCGTAGTAAGTAGCTATAGGTACCAGAGGCTTCAAATTCCTCTAGCGTCCTGGTTTTGCCCACCCGTTTACTTTAGGCATCCTTAAATATTCTTCCTCAGAGTCTGTATCTTACAACTCTTTCAGCTATAACCCACTATTACTATAATGGAGCCCTGCTTGTGCAGTGGTAAGTTAGAGGGAGGGAGATTATTCTGTAATATTCTGATTCAATGCTAGTGTTTTTCAGGAGCTTGTGTCTTGCGGAAATTGAGTGGAGTGCTCCATTTCCCCTACTACTTTCCTTGGCTACAGCATTCCAAGTTTAATTTCTTATAGCTCTGACCTCTGCTGACCATGCTTTTCTCCCTTCAGGTAAGACAGGAAGACTAGATGAGTCACACACTGGAGTGGAAGAAGTGCCCTTCTCCCAATTGGGATAAGAGTCTGGAAAAGTCTTTTCCCCTAAAAAGAGCAGACCTTTAGGATGGAGAAGGCTCTGCGTATATTTCACAATGGTTAAGTTTCCCCTAACCCTACCAGAGCCAAGAGAAGAATTTTCTTGGCTCTTCACTATGAGACGCTGGTGGGGTTCCTAGATATAAAGCTCATTAAAGCGCTAAGGCTCCCTAAAGACTGCATCCCTCAGGAGTTTCTCACTGTCATGTTAGTCCCCCACACAGCTTTCACTAATCATCAAAATTATCATTTAACTGCTCCTATTAGTTTATGGCTCCATGGCTTCTGCTCCAGATAAGCAGATCTCAGCTATATCTGGTTGTTCCTTTCTCTTCATATTTTGGGTGGCAATTTGCCCTGTGACCTCAGTTCTCTGATGGATCCAAGAAAAGTTTTGATTTTCAATTTGTGCAGATTTTTCCTCTTGTAAGAATGCAAGTGACAAGACAACTTCCAAGCTCTTTACATATTGGAGCTGAAACCAGAAATCACAAATCATAACTTTTTAAGTTCAACAATTAAATGCTATTTTTAATGATATAAAGTTTTTTTCTGATTTACTTATGAGTTTGATTTTGTAACCGAAAGTTTGTTCTCTGAACCCAATGCCAATCCAAATAACGAGAACAGAGTCTTGAGTGGAGGAGGAAAGGTTTTTACCATGCCAGGCACAGGGAGCAAAGCAAGGGCTCATGCCTCAAAAATTGCTAGCTCCCCCGATGAGGAATGGGTGGGGATTTTTAATTGGGGTTTTGGGTAGGGGAGGGGGAACATGTAGCTTGTGCAGGTCGGTGCTTTTCCACCAGCCTGCATTTGGCCTTGAGAGGCTGCTTGCAGCAAGGCGGTGGTGGGGGATGGTGAGATAGGAGGATGGCAGGTGGGCGTCCTTCGCCACCATTGTCTCATCTTCCTGTTTGAGGCTGGTTAGAGCGCCGGAAGTCCGAGGAATTGAGGTCTGGGAAGCCCCCGCTCCTTGATATTCTTGAGACAGCGGTTTTCCTGGCAAACTTCAAGGACACATGATTAGCTAAACTTTAGTGTGCCTCCAACTCCAGGCCACCTGGGCTTTTAACAATTTGTAACTCCTGTTTAGTTGTAAAGCTCAAAGAGTCCAAATTTAAAGAAACAGGTGTTTACATATGAGTGGAGCTAGAGAAGCAGGAAAGGGGGTGGTGGGTTTTAGTTTTAACCCCATATACTCTGGGCTCAATGTGGGGGAACTGATATCAGGGCTGATGTTAAGAGCCTGTAACTATTTTTTTTTTTAACTTTCTATTTCTTTTTGTATCTCAAGTATTCCTTACAAGATAAATTTCATTACTGCATTATATTTTCTTGGGTTCTTTGATAAGGGCCTATTAGTAGTACATACTTCCAGTTTTTTAATGTCTCCAAATATAATTTCACTCTCATTTTTTTTTTCTTGAGAAAGATTAGCCTTGATCTAACATCTGCCACCAATCCTCCTCTTTTTCATGAGGAAGACTGGCCCTGAGCTAACATCCTTGCCCATCTTCCTCTACTTTATATGTGGGATGCCTACCACAGCAGCGCTTGCCAAGAGATGCCATGTCCGCACCCAGGATCCGAACCAGCAAACCCCGGGCCACAGAAGCAGAACATGCAAACTTTACTGCTGCACCACCAGGCCGGCCCCCTATTTCACTCTCAGTCTTGATAGTTGCTTAGCATACAATTTTTCATTGACAGTCACTTTCCTCATACTCTGTACTTTACTTCAATATTTGTTGATTTGCATTATTGCTGAAGATCAGTCAGCTGTTATGACCTACCAATAGCCATTTTCACAAGGCATATATTTTGAAGCTATTTTGTTAAATTCTATCAAATTTCAGATTTTAATATCTTCTTGTAAATTGACCCTTTTTTCTTTAGAAAATGCCCTTTGTATCTCTTACTTCCTCTCTTAAAGCCCACTCTATCGGATTTTAATATAGACACACCAGGATTTTTTTCCATTATTTTTTTGACATAAATTTTCCTCTCTTTAACTTTAACTTTAACTTTTCATCTGTGTGTGTGTGTCTTTGTATTTAATGTACTTTCTTATAAACTAAAAATACTAAGTATTTTTTTAGGCTGTCTGATGATATTCTTATTTTATTTGTAATGGTTACTGTACCTGTAATTATTGATAGAGTTAGGTTTAAATCTAACATTTTGCTATTTGTTTTCAGTTCAAGTCTTAAATTCTTCTCTCTTTATTTCTGTGTTTTTCTGTCTTCCTTTGTATTAATCAAATTATTTAATCTGTTACTTGTTTTTTCATTATTTTATTTACTTTTTTCATTGCTATTTTCATAATTCTATCTTCTTATGATATTCAACACCATTTTTATATTATAATTTACTTACATTAAACTTTTACCATATCCTAATTAATCCAAGACCCTTACAATCAGTTAACTTCATGTGAGAGATTCTTTTATTTTTTTATATTATTGTCTATATTTTATTTCTAAACATTTTTTGAACCTCATGATGTATTATTATTGGTGCTTTAAATGCTCAATAGTTTTTTATATTCACCCTTTCCTGTTCTATTTATTCCTTCTTGCACTTCCATCTGGGATAACTTTATTCAATTTTGGAATTTCTTTTAGTAATTTTTGTAGTGTGGGGTTATATTTTATGCAGTTTGTACTTCTTTATGGAGAGAAATTAAGGCTGAAACCAGCTACTTTGTCATGGCAGTGTAGAAATAACAGTTTTCCTTTTTTTAAAATTTGTAATTTGGGTTTTTTCTTTGCCTGCTTTTAAAAATCAATTTTACAGAGGTATAATTTGCAAACACTCAAATGCATCCTTTAGGTGCACAGTTTGGTGTGTTTTGACAAATGTTGTCCACCATCACCATCAAGATAAAAAGTCTTTACTCCACCACAATAGAATCCTTTGTGTCTCCTCTCAGTCATCTCCCCACCACCCTGAGACCCAGGCTGATCTGCTTTCTCTCACTATAGACTAGATTTGTCCTTTTCAGAGTTTCCTATAGATGAAATCACATGGTACACATACGTCCATGCCTGACTTCTTTCGCTTATCCACTTATCCTTCTTTTCCTCACTCATTGATGCAGCTGTACATATCAGTAATTCATTTCACACTAATTATTGGTTCATTGTATAAATAAGTCATAATTTAACATTTATTGTTGTTTAACATTTGTCTTACTTCCTGTCTTGGTGTATTATTAATAAAGATGCCATGTAGCTTCATTTGTAAATATTGTGGACATGTGTTTTCAATTCTCCTAGATAAGCATTGAAAAGTAGAATTGCTAATAAAATGGTAAGTCAAATTACAAGTGTATGTTTAATATTTTATCAAACTGATTCTTCTGCAAACTGATGGTATCATTTTATATATCCAAGAGCGATATATAAGAGTTTCAATTGCTCTGCATCCTCACTAATATTTGATTTTGTCAATTTTTTGAGTTTTAGCCATTTGATTATGTGTGGTAGTATCTTATTATGGTTCAATTTAGACTTACCTGCTGATTACTAATGTGGAGCACTTTTTCATCTTTCTATTGGCCATTTCACATATTTCCTCTGCAAAGTATATGGCTGAAACCTTTGCCCTTTTCTCATCACGATTTTGGTTTTTAACTTGCGGGATATCTTTATACATTTTGATTCAAATGTTTTATTGGATATATGCATTAAAATATTTGCATCCAGTATATATCTTGCCTACTTATATCCTTATTAAAATCTTCTGAAGAAAGTTTTCAATTTTAGTAAAATTCAATTTTTAACAATTTTTGGCTCATACTTTCCTGTTTTTTCTAAGAAATATATACTTATTTCATGTTTATGAAAGTTTTCTCCCACTTTTTTCCATAGAAATTTAACAGTTTTGGTTTTTAAATTAAGGTCAATAATCCAATTTAAGATAATTTTTGCATATAGAGTGAAATGATAGTCAAAGCTCAGGGTTTTTTTTCTTTTAAAGATTGGTCCTGATCTAATGTCTGTTGCCAATCTCTCTCTTTCTCTTTTTTTTGTTCCTTCTTCTCCCCAAAGCCCCCCAGTACATAGCTGTATATTATAGTTGTAGGTACTTCTAGTTCTACTATGTGGGACACTGCTTCAGCTTGGCTTGATGAGCAGTGCTAGGTCTGTGCCCAGGATCTGAACGGACGAAACCCGGGGCCGCCAAAGTGGAGCATGCGAACTTAACCACTCAGTGTTAGGGCCGGCCCCACAAAGTTCAGTTTTTGCTGATGGATAGCCAACTTTTTCAGTATCACTTGCTGAAAGCACTATACTGTCACCTTTAAAATGCTTGGCATTTTGATTAAAAATCAGCTGAGTGCTATGTGTGAGTCTGGACTCCACATTCTGCTTCATTGATCTCTATATCGGTACCTATAACAATTGTGCACTTTCGATTAGTATGATTTACAACACTTATCACTATCTTTTAACACACAAGTTGTATGATTATATGATTACTATGTGCATTATGTTCCTACTATGTGCATCTTCATCCCCCAAACCCTCCAGCTGCCCTTCATTATTCAAATTAGTGCTTTGACAATTCATTTCCTTCTAATCTTTTTGGAATATTCTCTTGATGCTATTTATATGTGAGCTCTGTGGGAGAATAGTTCAACAGCAATAAGGAACTGGATGAACAACAGTTTTGGTGCTTTCATCCCTTGGTATCTCCCAGAACCCCGCCCTCAAGAAGTAGCTGCTTTTATAAGTGCTGTCTCTGGGCCTCTTTAAATTTACAATCTCTATAAAGATCTTTGGGTGTCATTGTGAGAAATAATTCTGTCAGTTTCAATAACCAATTTGTATAAATCTCCCAAAGAATCTCTTTCTTGGACTTACTTTGGAAGCGTAGGAAGGAAGGTGGTTTCCCTACTGATCTGGTTCCTCTTTATGCTACTGATTAGGAGAAGTTTCCTTCTCCATGTTTAGGAACTGGGTGTTTAACAGCCAACAGAAACCAAAGAATACAATGACCAGTCCTCTTGCTTACTTAACAGTAAGCTTTGCTTGCCTTTTCTTCTAAGCTACACTGTCAACCAGATAATTGTACCTGAAACTTTCATAGGTGCTTAACCCAAATATTTCCAAAGTTAGATTTTTCATTCTACGCTAACAACTTACCTCTATTACTTTCTCTGTTTTGTTGAGCTATATCACAACTGCCAAGCATGCTAAATTTTTCCATCAACTTTACCTCCTCACACAATTGGCTACTATTTGCCATCCATTGCAAAACACTCAAGTCCTACTGCTACCACCTGAACCTGGATTTTCATGTATTTTTCTGATATGCAGGTGAGAAAGCTCTTTAGTTGATCTTTCCTCCCAAAAGCTTACCTTCCTCCAATCTGTCTCCCATGTGCTACAAATTATATCTCTAAATACATATGGTAGTTATATCTGCTTTATTTCAATAACTCTCCCAAATTTGCAAGATAAAAATTTATCTTCCTAGTGTTTCATGCAAGTTTATTCATGATTCCTCTAATTTTTCTGACTTCTTATGCATCCTATGTTTCCTTTATATTGGGACTATAAAATCTTTGAAAAGGAGGTCTGCGTCTGTTCAATCTGTATATTCATGTGTGTAGCACACAATAGCCACTTAATTTATATTTTTATATTGAATGAATAAATACGTGGATTCAGGCTGGAAAGAGAAAAAAGAGAACTTAAAAATGTAAACCAAAAAATCAAATGTAACTCAAAGTTGTTTTATCTAACCCTTTAACACTCAAAAATATTAATATTCAATAACTTTATTCAGTGGTCAATATTCATATTAGCTAAAAAAAATCACACAAGAGAGATTTATGGTCTTGAAATTGTTCAATATCTTGGCTTGGGTGGAGGATACACAAACCTGCACAAGTGTTAAAATTGTGTACTAATTAGCACGCATGCACATGCACAAATAAAATGGGGAAATCTTAATAAGATCTGTGGATTATATCAATGTCAATCTCCTGTTTGTGATATTATGATATAGTTTTACAAATTGTTACCACTGAGGGAAGCTGGGCAAAGATATCAAAGGATCTCTCTATTTTTCTTACAATGTTGTGTGATTTTACAATTATTTCAATTAAGAAAGACACTACTATTTACCTTATATATCGTCATTAAAAATCTAAATTATTTTCAACATGGTTTTGTTTAATACATATTATTATCATATTTTTGAATCTTACAGCATATTTCCAAGTTAAAACTCATAATGATTCTCTCCTTGGTCACCCATTACACTTATCACAATGTACCCTGGGTAATACTGATGTGGATTAAGGCTGCCCCAGCTAGAGAAGCCCAAGGTGACCTGGCCTACATGCCAAACTATATGACCCAGTGGACTTTTTTTATGGTATGAATTAGGACTGCCCCAGGGAGAGAAGCCCGGGGCATCCTCACCTACATGCCGATCTATATGGCCAGATTCGTATCTAAAGTTATATGACCGCACAATAACCAGACCCCATCTGCACTGAAATCATTTAATGACTTTTTACATCATCTTTTCTTTTTTTCCAGTAAAAATAAGTCACGTACCCATGCCTTATAAAATTAGCCCTAACCCTCAACTCGGGGCAGCAGCAGGAGCTCTGACTGCCTGTGGGTCTTGTCCCCACACACTAGCTCTGCCTGCCCATGGGACCTGTCCCCATGCCAGCGGGGGCAGCAGCAGGAGCTCTGACTGCCCGTGGGTCTTGTCCCCACACACTAGCTCTGCCTGCCCATGGGACCTGTCCCCATGCCAGCGGGGGCAGCAGCAGGAGCTCTGACTGCCCGTGGGTCTTGTCCCCACGCACCAGCTCTGCCTGCCCATGGGACCTGTCCCCATGCCAGCGCGGGCAGCAGCAGGAGCTCTGACTGCCCGTGGGTCTTGTCCCCACGCACCAGCTCTGCCTGCCCATGGGACCTGTCCCCATGCCAGCGGGGGCAGCAGCAGCGGCAGCAGCAGGAGCTCTGACTGCCCGTGGGTCTTGTCCCCACGCACCAGCTCTGCCTGCCCATGGGTCCTGTCCCCATGCCAGCGGGGGCAGCAGCAGAAGCTCTGCCTGCCCATGGGTCCTGTCCCCATGCTATTCCACACTATTCTCTAAATAAAAGAGCACTACTGCCAGATCTTGAGAGTCTAAGAAATCTTTCTTTCGACTCCTCGGCTCACCGATCCCGCATCATTTCTGGTGGCCCGTACAGGGACTTGCTTCATCGGCTTGTGAGCTCGAGTTCTGGTAAGTGCCCTTTTCTTCCTTATGCCTTTCTCTTTTTCAAGGATGGATCTAGATTCACTGCTCCATCGGGAACTTTCTCGGACAGCTGTATGAATCCACGTTTGCTGCCCATGGCTACTCTATGGGGCAAATTGTGGCATTCAGCTTGAAGAGATTCAGTACCTTAAGCCTCAGGGTGATGAAGAATGAATTAATCCATTCCTTCCTGCTCTTTTTCAAGGATGGATCTAGATTCACTGCTCCATTGGGAACTTTCTCGGACAGCTGTATGAATCCACGTTTGCTGCCCATGGCTACTCTATGGGGCAAATTGTGGCATTCAGCTTGAAGAGATTCAGTACCTTAAGCCTCAGGGTGATGGAGAATGAATTAATCCATTCCTTCCTGACTCTATCTCTAATAGACAAATTTTACGTGGGCGCGGGTCGGCCACTTAAGTCATTAGGACGGCCGCCAATCTCCAAGACTCCCATGGAAGGTTTCTTTTCCTAAGGCTGGATTGGGATCCCTCCCTCTGGCACCTGACCACGCTCTGAACTGCGAGGAAAGTCCCACTCGGGACTCCAGTTCAAGGGAAGTACCAAACTCTAACCTTTGGTGGAATATGGGAACCCCTTCTTGGGAGAATGGCTCCAGGATGCAATTGGGTAGAATGTCCCCCAGACTGGCGGAAAATTCCTCACTGTCTTTCTCTTTCTCACTGTCTTTGCCCTTTTCTCTCCTGGGGACCATACGCCAGGCACCTATTACTGTCAGGCAGAATAGGGAAGATGTTCAAGGGATGCCCCCATCATCCCTTGCTACAGGAACTCCACTGGGGGGATTTTCAAGGTAATGGCTCCCTTTCTCTGGGACCATACGCCAGGCACCTATTCCTGCCAGGCAGAATAGGGAAGATGTTCAAGGGATGCCCCCATCATCCCTTGCTACAGGAACCCCAATGGGGGGATTTTCAAGGTAATGGCTCCTTTTCTTTCTCCTTTTCTCTCCTGGGGACCATACGCCAGGCACCTATTACTGTCAGGCAGAATAGGGAAGATGTTCAAGGGATGCCCCCATCACCCCTTGCTACAGGAACTCCATTGGGGGGATTTTCAAGGTAATGGCTCCCTTTCTCTGGGACCATACGCCAGGCACCTATTCCTGCCAGGCAGAATAGGGAAGATGTTCAAGGGATGCCCCCATCATCCCTTGCTACAGGAACCCCAATGGGGGGATTTTCAAGGTAATGGCTCCCTTTCTCTGGGACCATACGCCAGGCACCTATTACTGTCAGGCAGAATAGGGAAGATGTTCAAGGGATGCCCCCATCATCCCTTGCTACAGGAACTCCATTGGGGGGATTTTCAAGGTAATGGCTCCCTTTCCCTGGGACCATACGCCAGGCACCTATTCCTCCCAGGCATAATAGGGAAGATGTTCAAGGGATGCCCCCATCATCCCTTGCTACAGGAACCCCAATGGGGGGATTTTCAAGGTAATGGCTCCTTTTCTTTCTCCTTTTCTCTCGGGAACCATTCACCAGGCCTATGCTGTCAGGCAGAATAGGCACCAGGCACTTGTTACTGCCAGGCATAACAGGGAAGGTATACAAGGGATGCAATGCCGGGGGACGCCCCCATCACCCCTTGCTATAGGAACCCCACAGTAGGAACAACGGGTAGGACGCTGCCCTAGGTTCAGGGGGGATTTTTCATGGTAATGGACCCGTTTCTTTTGCCTCTCTTGGAGTTACAATGGCAATTTTCATCTCCTTTTGAGCCTTGTGACTGGGAAACAAAGAAATCTTTAAAGAGTAAAAGGCTCCACCCCTGGGAGCCCCAACTTTGGGTTTCTGGGCCTGATCACCCCAGCAACCCTAAGTGGGGGTGCCCTCTCTTGACAGTTGACTCATTGAGTATTTTAGTCACCTACTGAGTCGGTTATGAGGGTAGGAGACCTGTGATTTATTCTGTGAACTGTCATGCTAGCATAGTGTGCCCCAGTACGGGAACTGTTGTGTGACTCTTATCTTGATAACCCTCTGGAAGAGGCCATGAGGGTGAGGTCTGATCTCTTCTTTTCCTTTCTTTGTCTGTTTTGCTCATCATCTCTTCTGTTGTCACCAAGTCGAGGTTAAGTTCAGGCTAGACCTGAGCAGAACCTTGACCTTCTGTACAATTGGAAAAATAAGCCTTTTGCCAGGGATTTAACTCAAACCTGGCTCTGGGAGCCCCAGCCTCCAGCCAGTTCCAGGCCTTTGCCTCCTGCTTCCCTACCTCAACTTTGCTGGCTCAGAGACAAAGTGCCCAGGCTGAGCGGGACTTGACTAAATCTTATAACTATGTCAACACCCGCAATCGGCCTCTGCACACCCGCAATCGGCCTCTGCACCCTTTCTCCAGCTGCTGTCAGTCAGACACTGGCTTTACCGCCACGGGGAAGGCTCCTAAGCATCCCCAGAGACCCACCCTGTGGATGCGTTCTAACTCCATCTGGGAGAAAATTTGAGGGGTTTCTCTGTGACTTTGTGATGCAGTTGGACAGGTAGATCAACCTGGAATGTAATTTGAGTTACAATCCAGTTTCTGGGAAATCAAGAGCAACTGTCCTTAGAAAATCCTTGCAAGACTGGGAATACAGCTCTAGAGGCAGTTCAGATTCCACCCAGTTCCTTTATCACGAAAAGGATTATCATCTCCCCTCTCCAGGAACTACTATCTAGCCCATCACTAATTCCTAAGACTGAAGAAAAAAAAAAAAAAAGAAAGAAAGAAGGAGGAGGGGAGAGGCAAAACGGCCATAAGCGTGCCCTTGCAAAAATCTAGCATCTTGAGTATCTTCTCCACAAATATTGGTAAAAAACAATAGCTGTAACAATAGCTGTGCAGTCTCTGTGTACGTGTGTCTATGTGTACGTTATATGTGTGATATTTTACCTCCGGATGGTGTTACCAAAATTAAGAGCTCTGTTTAATTGGCTTCAAGTAAGCGCTTACATAAATTCTAAATGTAGTAGAAATTAATCCAATGTCTTTCAAGTTAACTTGATGTGAATTAACCTTTGGTAAATGAAAGCTTGTTTAAGTTTGTTGGTTTGATTGAAAATAGTCTTCTTGTCAGAGTTGTCAGTATTTGCATATGATGCAGGCATGCAGCCTGGGTTTACTAGTCAAATAAGTTCACATTGTCTGTTAAATTCGTCAGCAAAATAATAGCTTTAAATGATGACCAGTTTTGTCTAATGTCTCATGAAGTTTTTGTGGGTACAATAACTGTTTTATGGTCTGTATACTTGGAAAAAAAAAAAAAAGCTTCCAAATTGTTTTGATAACAATCTTGAGTTTTGCCAAGTTAAGTTAAATGATAAAAATCTGAGCATCTGGGTCAATTTTGGATTGGATAGCACACAAGCATTACAGGTAAACTTATCTAAGTTATCTACTTTTGGCTTCTTATTGCAGAGAGGCTAAAAGTCTTTGGGTCTGTTATTGTAAAGCAGCGTGTTTCTAGAAATTATGAAGTGTTTAGAATGCTGGTATAAAAGACAATTCATAATTGCTTACCTTTTTAGTGTTTACTATGGTCTGTTAAGGGTTAAAAGTTCTTATTAACCTATATAATTAAAGCTACTGGAAATTAATAAGGAAAACAGCTCTGTATCTAAGGAAAGTTAAAATGTATGTTTTCAGTAAAGAGGGTATAAAGAATGGAAGTATTTTTGTTTGATGGGTTAAGAAAGATAAGTTTGTCCTAAAGTACTAGAAAGGAAAAAAGACAGACTTTGGGACAAATTCTGAAGGCAAAAAGAAAGTTGTAGAAGGTTTGTGAAGGAGAAATTCTGAAAGGAGTTTTATGCCTGGTCAAGTAGACTAAGATTAGAGTAAATCCAATTAAGTGAATGAGTTTTAATGTTAAAAATAAGCTGGTACAGAAATTAAAATTTGGTTTTCTCTCAAAGCATAATTTTCTTGAACTTTTGGCCTGCTCTAACTCTACCTAAAAGACAGAAAATCTATGTTTTGTTAAAATAATTTCCTATATTCAGAAAGAAAGAGGTCTCTTCTAAAATTTTTTGACAATGTTGTTTGCTCTTGACTGTCTCTGTTGTCACTTTGAATGGATGCCTGAACATTGTTTAACAGTGATCGTTGTTTCCTATTTGAACAAGTATTTTAAAAACTTTTGATATTTTTGACAAGCTTCTCCCTCAAAAAAAAATATTCAAATCCTGAATGAAGGCTTTCTTTTGACCTGGTAGATGGAAGAAGAATTTCTCTGAGGATTTTCAGAGGGCCCCTGAGACTTCTCAAAGAAATTTGCTCTCTTCCTATAAGGAGGAAAATACTAAATTAATTAGGTTTATTTGGTTTATTAAATTACATGGGAAGCATTGTCAAATAAGCGATGATAAACTTTCTTATGTGGTATTACGTGGGTGAATATTATTAATATACATGTCTTAACATTATATAGCATTCCTAAAATTCTAATCTCTTCTGGTTATCAGTCATAATTCCAGTTATTATCTTAAAGTGTTATATGTCACAGAAATAGCCAAGTTTCTTTGTCAATTGCCCTTTTGAGTCTTTTGTCCATTTGCAGATAGTTGCTGTTTTACTGTGATGCTTTTTGCTTTTGCAAATATGTTTCCTCTCCAGAGAAATTCCTGGAAAGGATTCTGACACAAGGGTTCTAAACTACAGGTTTCTGATAAACTTTCAGATTGTAAAACTGAACTGGGTAAGAAATTACAGAATTCTAACAGAAATTAAGCTCATAGATCTGCTAACAGAAGATTAAGCTCAAGAACTGATTATACAGGACTGTGTGAACTGATGAGGATGATTATAATTTTTTATGACTTCTGTTTGAAATATTGCTGAGTTTTGATGTTTTGTTTGTTTTCTCATGTTTAAGGAAATCTTTCTTTCTTTTCTCTTATGCTAACTATGACTTACAGCAATTTAGTGAAATACATCTTTATGAGCAAAACTGAAACATTTGTCTTTTTCTCCCGACCTGATCCCTCCAGAATTTGGAAACTCTTTGTGAGTACGGTTATTTCGTGGCAATATAGTTATTTGCATAAGTTCAATAAGAATTTGGTCTCCTTATAACAGGACACATTGGTTATCTTACCAAGGCTTTGACTGGAATGTCATATTTGAGAGAAACATACAGGCTCAGATATGACAAGACAGCTTTTCAGGAACAAAGATTGGACTTTCTGGAATACAGCCACTTGGAAACATGGGCCTGGTACCTTGTTTACAGAGATTCTGGCAATCTTACCCGGTAAGTAAGGAAGCTTGCTTATCTGGCAGGTGCAAGGAACCTCAGAATATTTTGGAGGACCTCGAGAAGAGAGGAGTCCACCCAAATCTGGAGGTACTGCAGCCAAAATCTGATGGCAAGTCCTTGGCTTGGCTTTTCTGGCCTCGAGAGGCCTTTACAGTTCAATCTGAGATTCCTCATAAGAAAAATTCCAGCAAAGCAGATTTAAAAAGCCTGTATAATCAATTGCCATTCTTGCTGCACTTATGTAAATAATTGGACCAAGTTTTATTGAAACTACACTTATTTTGCAAACCAGTTAATCTTAATTTGGCTATCTTTTGTAAAAATGAGGGTGATTTTAGAGAGAAAAATTATGTTTCAGTAGAAGCTATAGTACGCATTTATGGATATTAGATTCTAGCTCTTCTCCTCTACAAGAGTCATCTATTACTAATCATGTCTCCTTGTGGCCATCTGTCTCTGATACCTGGGAGTTCCCTGGCCACAATCAAAACTTTTCCTTCAACACTACTGCCCAAATACTAACTAGATTTGCCTTGTCACAGGTGGATCATAAACGACAAGTTCCAAAAGTAAAGTCCCCAATTTATTGATACACACAGGATGGACTATATCAAATTTGGGACGAATATATTTGGGTCACTCCTGCTAGTGATCAACTCAGTAAAAGTCCACTCTATCTTGGGAACAAACCAATCACACCTGTGATACATGGCCTAATAGCACCCGACCTATGGGAAAATTCCCTGTCATATGTGTTCTCATATCATAAGCTTAAAAAATACTGATTGGTTTGGGACTGACTGGGATAGACGGCCCAGCACGCGTTGGTTAGCCCCTAATGGCACTCAGTGGCTATGTGGCTCCAACTTATGGCTTTGGCTGCCACCTGGATGGATTGGACGATGAACTCTAGGCTTTGTCTGGATGCAAGGTAGAACTACATTTACTATATCTCCTCCTGCTAACCGACCCAACCTGCAACAGCGCTGGACCCGCTCTGTCTTCCACTGGTATGACCATCTTTCCTCAATTTTCCTTCCCCAGTTAGGAATCGAAAGTGTCATCTGGCCCATGGAAGCTCTAAACAAATTTACTATGAAAGCATTAAAATGATACACAACATAGCCTTTTGCTGCTTGATTTAGAAGTGTCCCAAATGCGTAAGGCAGTCCTCCAAAACCGAATGGCACTGGATGTCTTGACAGCAGCACAGGGGGGCACCTGCGCCATTATAAAAACTGAATGTTGTGTCTATATTCCTGACTACCATCAAAATATCTCCGGCTTCCTGTCTGATATGAGCCACCAAATTAAGTCCATGTCTGACCCTCCCCTATCTCTAAAAGACTGGTTAAACTCTTGGTCAGGTCCAGGTTTCTGGACTGCTATCAAAACCTTATTCATTGGGTTAATCATACTGCTTGTATTTCTTATTATAATTTGTTGTCTGTTTCATTGTTTGTCTTCCGCATGTCAACAAAGTTTCACCTCCTGGACCACCACTCGTCAAATGATTCTCTCGTCCCCAGAGGCTCTGGATGCCTTGTCAGCCTTGGACTCCACGGGTGCAGTCTTCCGGTCCGCTGAACCCCCTACCTATACCTATGGCCCCATTTAGGGACAGCTCTACGACCTTGTACAGCCGGAAGTAGTTACAGAAGACTGACCGTCGTCCATATCCCCAAAAGATTTCGGGGCCAAATGGGTTCAGGGGGGGTTTATGATGTGGATTAAGGCTGCCCCAGCTAGAGAAGCCCAAGGTGACCTGGCCTACATGCCAAACTATATGACCCAGTGGACTTTTTTTATGGTATGAATTAGGACTGCCCCAGGGAGAGAAGCCCGGGGCATCCTCACCTACATGCCGATCTATATGGCCAGATTCGTATCTAAAGTTATATGACCGCACAATAACCAGACCCCATCTGCACTGAAATCATTTAATGACTTTTTACATCATCTTTTCTTTTTTTCCAGTAAAAATAAGTCACGTACCCATGCCTTATAAAATTAGCCCTAACCCTCAACTCGGGGCAGCAGCAGGAGCTCTGACTGCCTGTGGGTCTTGTCCCCACACACTAGCTCTGCCTGCCCATGGGACCTGTCCCCATGCCAGCGGGGGCAGCAGCAGGAGCTCTGACTGCCCGTGGGTCTTGTCCCCACACACTAGCTCTGCCTGCCCATGGGACCTGTCCCCATGCCAGCGGGGGCAGCAGCAGGAGCTCTGACTGCCCGTGGGTCTTGTCCCCACGCACCAGCTCTGCCTGCCCATGGGACCTGTCCCCATGCCAGCGCGGGCAGCAGCAGGAGCTCTGACTGCCCGTGGGTCTTGTCCCCACGCACCAGCTCTGCCTGCCCATGGGACCTGTCCCCATGCCAGCGGGGGCAGCAGCAGCGGCAGCAGCAGGAGCTCTGACTGCCCGTGGGTCTTGTCCCCACGCACCAGCTCTGCCTGCCCATGGGTCCTGTCCCCATGCCAGCGGGGGCAGCAGCAGAAGCTCTGCCTGCCCATGGGTCCTGTCCCCATGCTATTCCACACTATTCTCTAAATAAAAGAGCACTACTGCCAGATCTTGAGAGTCTAAGAAATCTTTCTTTCGACTCCTCGGCTCACCGATCCCGCATCAATACTACACTTGCTTTTCTCCCTCAGCAGACCACGACCTCCATGAAGGTACAGACCTTGTCTGTTCTATTGTTTATCATGTGCCTTAACACTCAGTAAATGTTCCATAACATTTTTTGTTATTGTGAGTTAAGTAAAATATTGTGATTACAAGGAACTGAAAAGAATCCAAGTGAACTCAATGGCTAAGTCATTTTGTTCTAACTTGTCCTCAGTTTTCTCCTTTGCCAAATGAGTAGGATTATATAATTGTCCATACCAGACTTGGTTTATTGGAATGAACACTAATAATCAACCTCTTACATAGGTCACTCTTTCATGGTTTAAATAGGCCCTGTTTTCATAGTTGGTATGATTTTCTTCTCAGCATAGCTTCATAGCTTACTTAAAGCAAGATATGCCAAGCTAGCAGAGAAAGAATGACTTGCTAAGGCATCTCTGGAAGGCAACTTCTGCTGCTATTCTGAGGAATCTGAGAAGCACTCTCCAGTTTTAGCAGCTGTCTACCAGTTTTCTCTTATTGGTGTGCTATGCTGTGTTGACATTTATTGCATTAACAGGATACATGTGACATTTAAATTAAGCATTTACCTTGTGAGAAATTAATTTATACTTTCAACGTAAATACATATTTGGATGACTGTTTGTGAGGTTCATGGCCCAAGCCTTACCACCCCAGATGGTGTCCAGAGTCCATTTTATACTTTAAGTCAAGTAAATGTGAATTAGAGACTAGTATAATTACATAGGAAGTACTACTTAGGACCTAGTTTTAAAATTGGGAGCTGCTTTCAAAACTTTTTGGTAGTGTATTCTTTCTCTCTAAGGTTATTTGCTTATTTTTCATATATTTACTATTTGTCCCCCATTTACTCCCAGATAATTTTTGTATTGTATGATTCCATTTTTTCAATTATTTTATTGAGATCATAATCATTTATAACGTTGTGTAATTTCAGATGTACATTATTATTTGCCAGTTTCTGTATACACTGCCCTGTGCCCATCCCCAATATTCTAGTTTTTATCTGTCACCATACATATGTGCCATTCACTCATCCCCCAATCCCTTATATTTGAAACCATAAAACTCCTAGAAGAAAATATAGGAAGTATAGTCTTTGACATTGGTCTTAGCAGCATCTTCTCAAACACAATGTCTACTCAGGCAAGAGAAACAAAATAAAAAATAAGCAAATGGGACTACATCAGAGTAAAGAGCTTCTTCAAGGCAAAGGAAACCATGAATAAAACAAAAAGACAACCCATCAACTGGGAGAAAATGTTTGTAAATCATATATCCAACAGGGGTTAATTTCCAAAATATATAAATAACTCATACAACTCAACAACAAAAAAATAAACAACCCAATCAAAAAACGGCCAGAGAGGGGCCAACCTGGTGGTGTAGTGGTTGGAGTTGTGTGTTCTACTTCGGTGGCCTGGGGTTCATGGGTTTGCATCCTGGGTGAGGACCTACACACCACTTGTCAAGCCATGCTGTGGCAGTATCCCATATACAAAATGGAGGAGGATTGGCATGGATGTTCACTCAGCAACAAACTTCCTCAAGTAAAAGGAGGAAAATTGGCAACAGATGTTAGCTCAGGGCCAATCTTTCTCATTAAAAAAAAGGGCGGGGGCAGAGAACCTGAATACATTTTTTTCCAAAGAAGACACACAGATGGCCAAGATGTATGTGAAAAGTTATTCAACATCACTAGTTATTAGGAAAATGCAAAACAAAACTACAATGAGATATCACCCTAAGCCTGTCAGAATAGCAATAATTAACAAGACAAAAAATAACAAATGTTGGAGAGGATTTGGAGAAAAGGGAACCCTCATGCTCTGCTGATGGGAATACAAACTGGTGCAGCCACTATGGAAAACCACATGGAGATTTCTCAAAAATTTAAAAATAGAAATACCATACAATCCAGCGATCCCACTACTGGGTATTTATCCAAAGAACCTGAAATCAACAATTAAGAGAGACTTATGCACCCCTGTATTCATTGCAGTATTATTCACATTAACCAAGATGTGGAAGACACCTGTGTGCCCTTCAACTGTTGGATGGATAAAGAGGGTGTGGTATATATGTATACAAAGGAATACTACTCAGCCATAAAAAGACAAAATTGTCCTATTTGCAACAACATGGATGGATCTTAAGGATATGATGTTTAGCAAAGTAATTCAGACAGAGAAAGACAAACACTTCATGGTTTCAATCATATGTGGAAGATAAACAAACACATGGATAAAGAGGATAGATTAGTGGTTACTGGTAATAAGTTTAAGATTGCTAAAAATATAAGCTTTGTATTTAGGAGAAAAGACCAGGAGCTCTGTAAAAGCAGAGGGAAATCCAGACAGTTGTATCAGCGACCAATATAGTAAAAAAAGTGCATACAATGCGTATGTAGACACATGTTTACTTTTAAAAATCTTGGAGGTCAAAGGGAAAAAAATTAAAAACTTAAAATACAGTTTTCATTAGCTCATAAACATGAATAAAACCATTCTTCTTGATATTCAAGCACATTTTGTCTGATATTTTCTAATGTAAAAATTTCCCTGTATGGATTTTATATTGTATAATGGATTGTGAATGTCACAAGTGAATTTTTAAATAGAGAAAGTCTACAAAGGGAAATAAGGGGCTTTTTATAAGCCTTGATTTAAATTGCACAAAATAAAATACAAAAGTATTATACCGGACAGAAATTCTGGAGAATATTTATACAAGGGTTAGAAGAAAACCACTTCATTGGTGAATTACTTGATAGAACATAAAAAATGAGAATAATCCATTATCCTTCCTCTTAGATTATTACCATTAAATGGTTGCTTAAACTGGGATTGTGAGAAGCATTGCACTGGAAAAACATTTAAAAATCATTAAAAAATTATGACTGTGTAATTGAAATGTTGCTTAATAGTGTAATGTTCATGCTGGTAGTTTAATTTAATTATAAATTTAAAAAGGAGCTAGTCATATTTGTCCCTTCTTGATTATTTACTGTGAGTGAATATTGATTTACTTTTCAGCTTGAGCAGAGATTTCTTCACTTCTTTGTTCCTCAGGGTGTACACCATAGGGTTTAGAAGAGGTGTCAGCACTGTGTAGAAAACTGCCACAACTCCGTCCACAGCATCCTTAGAGCCTGGCCTCAGGTAAATGAAAACACCAGGGCCAAAGAAACAAAAGACCACAATGCAGTGGGAGGCGCAGGTCTGAAAGGCTCTGTGTCTCCCCTCTGAGGTGCGGATCTTCAGGATGGAACAGACAATGGACACATAGGACAGCACTATCAGGAGAAAGCAGCCTGAAGCCACTACCCCGATATTGACAAAGATCACCATCTCATTGGCAGAGGTGTCTGCACAGGCCAGGTTGAGGATGGGCGGTGCATCACAGAAGTAATGCTGGATCTGGTTGGACCCACAGTAGGGCAAACGGAATGTCAATACGGTCTGGAAAGCAGAGTGCAGAGAGCCACTGAGCCACGTGTTGTGGCCAGGAGGGCACACATTCTCCCACTCATCATGCTGCTGTACCTGAGTGGGTAACTGATGGCCAGGTAGCGGTCATAGGACATGACAGTGTAGAGGAAACACTCGGTGCTCCCCAGAAAGTGGAAGGAGTAGAGCTGGGCCACACAGCTGTGGAAGGAGATAGCCTTGCCGCCTGGGGAGGCCAAAGTCATCAGCATTTTGGGCACAGTGACTGTGGAGAACCACATGTCAATGAAGGACAAGTTGGTCAGGAAGTAGTACATGGGGGTGTGGAGGTGGGAATCTACCAGGATCACCAGCAGGATGAGCAAGTTCCCCACCACAGTGAACACATAAATCACCAAGAAGATTCCAAAGAGAAGGGTGTCCAGTGGTGCTGTGTGGGGAAGGCCCATGAGGATGAATGTTGTCACGAGGCTCAAGTTTGCCATTTATTCTCATCTATGTTGCTTTGTCCCTATAGGAAGAAAGGCACATCCAACATTTACTGTGAACATATTTCCTATGAAATATGGCGACTCCTTTTTCCCTGGTGGAGAACACAGCAGGTAAATTGTCATTTATCATTTTCTTAGCACTTTTGCTTCAACGTGGGACTTTAAAGAGGAATGGTCACTTCCTTATTTCAGTACCCAAATCAGCCAAATAGAAAGGAATCAGTCAAATAAAAAAGGGGAATAAATTCATATAAAATCCACCAAATAGAAAAGAGGAGTACATTTTGTATTCTGGATTCTGTAGATTTAGAAAAGATATGCTCAATCTAGCAACTTTCCAGAGTTGCTACACTCTCCCAGGGATAAGCCTTTATTCAGGCCTGTCTCTTTCTCTCTTTGTCTCTCTCTCACACACATATAAACACACACATGGAGGCACACACACACACACAGCCAAATATACAGGTTCAGCCTCTGATCATGAGAGAACATCCACTATAAATATAAATTCCTAAAGAAAGCATCATTGATGGCTGAGAGAAAATTGCCTTCCTAAGGCTCTCTGTTCAGCAGCAGATGTGTCAAGGTGGGACCTCAGCAATGGTCAAGCATTACTTGTAGCCAAGTTCTTCTCTTCTACCCTAGACCATACTCCCCTGATAATACGTGAAATCTGACACTAAACCAATGCAATAATGGTCAGAGTATCTCGGCTTTCCTCAACTCCTCTTATCTGATGTTTATTTCTATTTGTAAACTTTTATTTCTTCCTCCAGCATTTCAAGTAATTAATCATCCTCCCTCTAAAGTGTGATCAAATCAACTTACTATGTATTTTGAGATGCCTACGGGAAGTTAGATATGCTTATATAGTAAAGGGGACTAAACTGTATCTCTGAGGTTGAAGTTCCTAGACTGATTATTTATATTTACCCAAAACAGATAAAATTTGCTTTTAAAAGTAAAAAATATATATATATATACTTGAAATTTTTTTTTCTTTTTCCTGGGATTTCTGTTGTTCCAATGCTCAGACTGTAAGGTTTTTTCTTCCTTCTTTTCAAAAAGTGATCTGAATGTCCGCAAATTTGTTTATTCAGAGAAAAGAAAGAAAAAGTTATGAAGAAATGAAGATAGAATGATGGAAAAGAAGCATTTCTTCACTTACTTCTAAGATGCTTCTGCCATATAGAGTCATATCAATAACATGTTTCCATTTTGCAGTATTTAATAAAAACAGACTTTTTCTGTTGTTTCAACTCAGAGGAATAATGCTAAGATTTATAGAGAAAGCACTTTATTGACTGTGGCTTTATAGAATTTTGATGTTTCATAAAACTATGTAAAGTTGGTCTTTTAGCCATGACTAAGGCAATACAGCTGAAGTTGAAGCTGAAGAAGAATAAAACTATGACCATAAATATGTCCTAACCATCGCAAATTCCCAACAATGAAAAATGCTAAGGTTTTGCCAATTTTTGCTACTTACCAATCTGACAACAAAATTCAAGATTTAAAGAAACTCAGTCTTTGATGAGTAGGATGCTTTTTTTTTCCTTGCATAGATGAAACCACAAGAAGAACAAGCTATAGAAACAAACTCACTTTCAATAAAAGAGCTTAAAATTGATTTGATATCTCAGGAGAAATTGCCTTGGCCCTTCACTCCTCACGGATGAGGATAGTGTTTCTACATTATGATAAATACTCAGATTTTTTTCCAAGTTTAAGTTGGAAACCAGCTTAAAGTTCCAGCTTGAAGCTGGTTTGGCATTTGATGTGCCATCATTACTTAAGGTATTTTATTTAGCCAAAAATTAATTTCCAAAATAAAGAACCATGGTACTCAGGGTTTGAAAATTCCTCGTGCTGGGAATGATTTAATTGTGTTGTGTTTTGTTTTGTTTTTCTAATTTCTTCTTTAAATTCAAAGGTAGAAAATATGTACTTCCATCCCCAAAGGGACAATTCTCTGGTGAGGTTCACAGTCTCTTGATGAATCTTTTACTTTCTGGTGATTATGGCTGATCACAAAAAGGAGCTCTGGATCCTCTTTGATCCAGGGAGATCTGACTATCACTCCCCCAGATAAACATCTTACTAATTAAACTTTCTTCCTCTGAGACCTGGCAGGCTGTGCAAATTCCTAGTCAAGAATGGATGTTAACTCACTTTGTCTGACTCAGAGATTTTCTCTCTTTCCAGGGTCTTCTGCCTTTGTTCCCCTTATCTCTAAACTTAGACTATATTTAGAGTTTCTGTGAAGGTTGAATTTTTTTTCATTGAGGAAGATTGGCCCTTAGCTAACATCTGTTGCCAATCCTCCATTTTTTGCTTGAGGAAGATTGGCCCTGGGCTAACATCTGTGGCAGTCTTCCTATGTTTGTATGTGGGTCACTGCCACAGCATGGCTTTATGAGTGGTGTAGGTCTGCACCTGGGATGCAAACACTCTGGGCTGCTGAAGCAGAGCATGCCAAACTTAACCACCATGCCACCAGGCTAGCCCTTGAAAGTTGAATTTTTTAAGCTTGAATTAGTATAACTAAAGGAAGGGAAAATATGCTTTTCTTCTAGAATTAATGTAGGTCTTAGTTATCAGGAAAGAGGCTTTATGAAAACAAGGAGAAAACCTGTTGTAACACAGTAGAATATCACTTTCCATGGGATAGATTTTGAGGAACTGGAGCCCCTGAATTAGTATTTCTCTCAACTAACCTGTCACATTACCCAATTTTCTCATATGAGCTATCCATTTAGTATAAGGTATATATAATCAATGTAAAATCACAATGTTATCTTGAAAGGTTACTTCAAGAATTATTTGTAATTTAGATCCAGTTAACATATTTCAAAATCTCTTTATAAAATTCTTACTAATAATTTTCTTAGTTAAACTTCTACCCAACTTCTTTTATATAACTTTATGAATGCTCTTAACTTCTATTTGGTTCTCTTTGGTTATATAGGTATAAAATCATATTATCTTTAAAAATACTAATTTTGTCCTTTGCTTTCCAAAAGTAAACACACCTTAATTTTCTTTCCTATCTGACTGCATTGACCAAATCCACTGCTGTTGCCCAGCAATTGTTGTTCAGGGATTACTTAGATTTCTTAAGAGTGGTGCACAACTTGTTCAGTCCCTTTTCCCTTCAAAAGGTAATGACATTTGCCAACTTTTACTTTCTTTCCATTAATGATCTTGCCATTTAGGCTCATTTCAATAAAACTCAATGGTGTTCTAGGTGTCAAATGAGTCAGAACTTCCAACATCAAGAATTCTACACTGACAGTTGTTTGCACATAGAAAAAGGCACAGCAGAGCCCACCCACACATTCCTGTGACTTCTGTTGATACTCTAACAAGGCTAGAGAGGGGTAGAACCCCATGTACTTGTATTTGCCACTCTCTTTCCTCACTGGGCCTGCTCTGCTGGGAACCATTCCTCTAACATTATCTTTATTTTCAAATTCTTTTTGCTATTCAAGGTCCCTTGTATTTCTGTATGGATTTTAGGATCATCTTTTCAATTTGTATCAAAAAGTCTGCAGGGATTTTCATTAGAATTGCATTGAATCTATACATCAATTTGGGAGAAGTGACATCTTAACAATATTCCATCTGACCCATGGATGCCACATAGCTCTCATTTTTTCCAAGAGTGTTGTCTATTTTCAGTGTTCAGATCCAGCACATCTTTTGTCAGATTTATCATTACTTTCTATTTTGATGCTATTTTAAGTGTTACTTTAAAATGTTTCAATTTCTAATTATTCATTGATAATAAATAGAAATACACTTAATTTTTGTATATTAGTCATATCCTACTGCATGGCTAACCTCACGTATTAGTTCTTGTAGCCTTTTTAGATATTCCACCGGATTTTCTACGTAGATGATCATGTTGTCTACAAATATAAACAGTTTACTTTTGTAATTAGAATGAGTTTTATTTTTTTTCTTGTCTAATTGCCTTGTCTAGATACTCCAGACAATGTTGAATAGAAGTAGTGAGAGTAGACATCCTTATCTAGTTCCTGATCTTAGGGTGAAAATATCCAGTTTTCTACCATTAAGTATGATGTTAGGTGTGAGTTTTTATTAGTTTTTGCTTTTGTTTTCTCTTTAATAAGCTGAAATGATCACTTCTCTTCCTAGTTAGCTAACAGTTTTTATCGGGGATGGATTTGTGGAATTTGTCAAATGAATTTTCTGCATCTTTTGAGATGGTCATACAGTTTTCTTTTTTCAGTTTGTTAGTATGCTGAATTAAATTGCTTGAGTTTTGAACCTTAAACCAAATTCACATTCTTGGACTCAACCCCATCTGATCATGATGTATAATAATTTTTTATATATATGTTGGACTTGATCTGGTAAAATTGTGTTTAAAATGTTTGTACCTGTTTTTTAAAGGATATTCATCAGTAGCTCTTCTCTTGAAATGTCTTTACTAGTTTTTGTATCAAAGTAACACTGAAATCATAGAATAAGTAGGCACATTTCTTACTTATTCAAGTTTCTGAAAAAGTTTGTATAAATTTGGTGTTATTTCTTCATTAAATCTTTGGTAGAATTCACTGGTAAAACCCTGTGGGCTTGATTTCTAATTTAATTATTTTGTAGCAAAAAACATCCTCATCATTTTAAGCTTGTTAAGGTTTGTTTTGTGGTCCAGCAAAGGTTGATATTTCTGAATATTCCATATACACCTGATAAAAATGTGTATTCTGTTCATGCAAGACCATGGAGTATTTTATAAACATCAATTTAGTCAACATCATTCACAGTGTTGATCCATGTACTTACTGCTTTTCTATGTTCTATCAATTACTGATAGAGGAGTATTAAAGACTCCAACAATAATTGGGAATTTGACCATTTCTCTTTTCTACTCTATCAAGTTTTGCTTCATATATTTGAAATTTTATTATTGTGTACATACACATTTAGAATTTTAACATCTTCTTCGTGAATTGATCCCATTATCATTATAAAATTTCCCTCTTTATTACAAGTAATAATCCTTGTTCTGAAGTCTCCTATATCTGATACTAATATAGTCACTCGAGATTTCTTATAGTCAGTGTTCACATGATAGGTGTGCCTTATCCCATGTTTTTACTTAAAACCCACCCACATTTTAAAGTGGTATGTAAAGTTTGTTTAGATAGCGTATCATTGATTCTCCTTTTTTATATCCGCTTTGATATACCATGCTTTTAAGTGGAATGTTTAAACCATTTATGCATAATTTAATCATTAATAAGGCTGATTTAGGTCCCACCAGCTTGCACTTTTGTTTACTATTTGTTTCAGATGTCTTCTTTGTTTCTTCCTTATCTTTTTCTGATTTCATATTAGTGAAGTGTCCTTATTTATTTTTTAGTGTTTTTATTCATCTTCATTATTTGCCTGTCCCATATATCTCATTTTTTTTAGTGGTTGCTCTAGGGTTCACAATTTTTAATGATTACCTTTTGTTTTTTGGTGAGACAGATTGGCCCTGAGCTAACATCTGTTGCCAATCTTCTTCTTTTTGCTTGAATAAGATTGTCGCTGAGCTAACATCAATCTTCCTCTATTTTGTATGTGGAACGCGACCACAGCATGGCTTGGTGAGCAGTGTGTAGGTCTGTGCCCTGAATCTGAAACTGCAAACCCCAGGCCACCAAAGTGGAGCATGCAAACTTAACTACTATGCCAATGGGCCGACCCCTAAATGATTACACTTTACCTTGAAATTTTACCACTTCATGTGTAATGGATGAATCTTAAAGCAGCACGGTTTCCATTCTGTGTGGTATTGTTAATACACGTTTTACTTATATATATGTAATAAACCCCACAATTCATTGCTATTATTTTTATTTCAAACAGTGAATTTTCTTTTTCTGGCACTCCTATCTATCTCTACAGATTCAATTTTCCATTTGGTTTCATTTTCCCTCTGTGCGAAAACCTTCCTTTAACATTTCTTATTGTCCAGGTCTACTGTTTACAAAATTCTTCTAGCTTTTGTTTTCCTGAATACAACTCTATTTTCCCTTCATTTTGGAAGGATGTGTTTGCCAAATATAGAAATCTAGATAAACATTTTTCATTTCAGCCTTTTAAATATATTTTTCCATTGTCTTCTGTCTTGCACAGTTTTGATGATAATTATACATTCAATGTTATCTTTATTCTGTATCTAATATACATTTTTAATCTGACTTCTTTTAAGATATTTTTTCTTTCATTGGTTTTCATCAATTTTATTATAATGTAACTTGTGTGATTTTCTTTGTTTATCCTGTCTGGGGTTTGTTCAACTCCCTGGATCTCTTGGTTTATCTTTGTCATCAAAATTTGAAAATTTTTATCTATCATTTCTTTAAACACTTTTTCTCTCTTTTCCCTTCCTTCTTAGGTCCCAGTAACATATGATAGACTTCTTGACAGTGTTACACAAATCATTGAGACTCTGTTTTCTTCTCTCCTTTTTTTTTTCTGTTCTTCATTTTGTATAGTTTCTTTTGTCATGATTTCTGATTCACTGATATATTCTTCTCCAGTGCCTCATTTGCTTCCAGCAATTTTTAAATTTGATATTCCATTTTACTTATCTAGAAGTTCAATAGCTTTCTTTTCTATATCTTCAATTTATCTGTTCATTATCTTCATTTTTCTTTAAATCACTGAGCATTTTGAACACACATACAATTGCAGTTTTAAATGTTTTATCTACTAATCTCATCACATCTGTTATTTTTTTTCCTGCTGGATAACTTTCTCTCTAGGTTATGAGTCATATTTTTCTGTGTCTCTGCATTTCTAGTAATTTTTTATGCTGGATTTTACATTACTGATGTCTGGATTTTTATTGTTTTCCTTTAAAGAGGGTTGGGCTTTATTTTGACAGGTATTAGATTCCCAAAGATCAACTTGACATCTTTGAGGATAGTATTTGTTTTGTATAGGATGGGACTATAGTAGCATCTACCCAAAGGACATTTTATCTCTATTACTAATGTCTGACACTTCTGGGGGTCTTTACTGAATGTCGTGGTGTTCAGCTAGAACTTTCCATTTTGGCTGACCATAGTTCAAACATTCCTCAAAACTGAGTGGCCTCCAGGAATTGTTCAGCTTACAGACACCAATCTAATACCTTTCCAATCTAATAGAGTTTCATCCTACACATGCACAGATTAGTAATAAGTAAACACAGATTTTTAGAGGGTTTTTCTGTATAACCCTGTCATGTCAGGAACTCTGCTCTGCAACCTCTAAGTCAGCCTTCCTGAACTCCTAGCTCTGTCTCTTCAGTCAGCAAGACTCTGCTGTTCTGCTTGAGGCTCCCAGTCATGTATTATGGTCCAGAATATGCTTCCTAGAAGAAGTGTTCACCTCATTTGTTTTTCCTCTGTCAGGGATTACAATCTTGTGCTGCCTATTGCCCAATAGATAAAAATACCTGTTTTTGTCTCCTTTGGTCCAGTTTTCTATTTATTTATGATGAGATAATAAGTCCAATCCATGTTATTGTATCATGGGTCAGAATAGAACATCTCTAATACAATTATTTTTTAGTCATTTGCTTGTGTTGTGAAATGTAACATACGTAGATAAAAGTGCAGAAGCATAAACGCACAATTAAAATTTATTATAAACCAAACATTCACGTCACCACAACTCAAATTAAGAAATTAAACATTACCAGCAACCTTTGAACCCTCACATCTGCCTACCTGAATCCAATCCTCTTCCACTCCACTACCATGACTTCTATAGTAAACCTGATTTCTTAGTAATTTTGAAGTTATCTCTAAACAATAGTTTAACTTTGTCTTTTTAAAATTGATATATGTGGAGTCATATAGTACTATTTAATCTCCAGTTTCTATCATTTGAAATGTTTCAAAGACATATATATCTTTATGTGTAGCTGTAAATTCATTCTTTTAATTAATGTGTATTATTCCATTGTAAAATATACCCTTGGTAGACATTTTGGCTTTTCGATTTCAGCAATAACAAAAATTCTGCTTTGACTACTCATACATTATCCTGATGCCCGTGTACATGGGTTTCTGCAGAGAGATTTCTGTATTATGAGGAAAATATTTCCCCAATTTTTTCAAAGTGATGAACCATTTTCTAAGGCAGTTCTGTAAATTTATACTCCTTTCAATAATGTGAAAGTTTTAGTAATTGATGATTTTGACATTGACTTTAAGCAAAATTGTACTGCAATTTTAATTTTTATTTCCCTAATTATTAAAGTGATTGAGCAGATTTTTTTGTTTCTGTTTATTGGCCATTTGTATTCCTTCTTTTGTGAAGCCTGGCAAAGTCATTTACCTTCTTTCATATGGGATTGCTCATTTTGTTTTTTTAAGATGAATTTTTTTTAAAGATTTTTTAGTTTTTCCTTTTTCTCCCCAAAGCCCCCCAGTACATAGTTGTGTATTCTTCGTTGTGGGTTCTTCTAGTTGTGGCATGTGGGACGCTGCCTCAGCGTGGTTTGATGAGCAGTGCCATGTCCGCGCCCAGGATTCGAACTAACGAAACACTGGGCCGCCTGCAGAGGAGCACGCGAACTTAACCACTCGGCCACGGGGCCAGCCCAAAGGGCTTGCTCATTTTTTTAATATATATTTTAGGAGTTGCTTACATATTTGAAAATGAATCATTATTAGTAAGTAATATGTGCTATAAGTAACATCTCTGATTTTCACTTTTTCTTTTTTACTCTTTTAATGTCACTCTCAAATTTAAAACAACCAATATTACCATTGTTTCCCTTATTGTCGCTAGTTTCTATATCTGGATCTAAAATATTTTCTCTGGTTTAAGTTGTAAAAGCTGTTTGTTTCCCTTACGGATTTGAGTTCATAGCACCCCTGGAATTGATTTTCTGTATTGTGTGAGTAAGAGATTAATTTTATTTTTTCCTTGTTGAGTTAGTTCTCCAATCATAAAGCCTTGAAAAAAATTTCTACTATGATCTTTCATGCCACCTTTGACTTAAATCAATTATTTATATATTCAGCGGGTGTGTTTTTATGTTCTTTCTTCTATTCTGTTTTTCCATTTGTCTAAACCTATATCAACACTACTTTGTTTTAATTACTATAAAAATAATAAATAAACACTTGTAAATATATTTAGCTTGAGGAATACCCAAAAATGCATATTAAAAATTAGCTGGTGGTCAACTTCTTATGAAATAGCCTTTCAACTTTGAAATATTTTAATACATAATGCAGGTAGCATTGGCCTTCATAAGCACTTGTTCTAACAAAGTAAGTAATTTGACAATTATCTTAAAACCCATAATATTTATAATTTTTATAGTATTTGTACTTAGGTAAGCTTACCTTTAGTAAAGTCTCAAATATGGATAACTGCATGAATTAAGAGATTTATCATAGTGCATCAGAATATGTATATCTACCCATCCACCTACCTACCTATATTTGTTTATTTTAGGAAATATAACTGTTAATTAAAAATTTAAAATTAAAAGAAAAATATGGAAAACTACCGATATAGTACGATTTTAACTAGTTAAGAATATACCATAACCATGTGGTACAGGGATTGGAAAGAAAACATTAAAAGTTAACATTGGCAATGTTACGATAGAGTAACCATGACATTTTTCTTGCTTTTTTTGCATATTTGCAAATGTTTTATAAAGTTGAAATGCTACTTTTACAATGAATATATCATTTATTATGAAATAATGAGATATGTAATGGGAAACAGGTGTGAGGAAAGAGAGGAGGGCCTCTAATTACTCCCTTTGCCCATTCATGCTTCTTAAGTTTGAAGATTGGGCCACTGGGGATATTGTCTCAAAATAAACTCTCCAGTTTGAGAACATTATAAATCCAGAATTTCAGGACCAGACTACATGGCAGGGCTGAGTTTGGCATCTCTGTCTTGGATTCAAGAGCAGAAGGTGTAAACCCCTGGCTCTGTGCTAGGACCTCTGACTCCCAAGAAGAGGTTTGGCTTTAAGAACACATTCCTCTTGCCTAGAAACTTTAGTAAAACCTCTCTACCCATGTTGGATGTGTTTTCCACTAGCTGGTGTGTGTCTAAAGCTTTCCCTGCTTCTATTTGACAAGTGTTCTGCTTATACTACCTCTTTCCTTTTCTCTCCCTCTGTCCTATTTCTATTCTTTATTTGTCCTGGTCATTTCCCTGCTCAACTAACTGAATAAGAAAATCGTGCAACTGAATAAAATTCTTATATATTGCTGAGTTCAGTGATTCATTAGTAAGTCAGCACTGAGGAAGAAATAAAGGGTATTACAGAGAAGTGTGCTTGTGTGGCAGGAGATAGTTTGTAAGGGAAGGTGGGGGATACTGAAGGGGATAGATTCTTTGTTCATGTATTCTATTTTGCTGTTAGTACAAAAATCAAAGATTATTCCCACTGTTCACAAATAGTCCTCTTATCAATATCAATCTATTCTTCTTATGAATGTGAGAACTTCCTTTCACAGGCGTCTATATTTGTATTCTGTCATTAAAGGCTAAGGGTTAAATTAGAAATATCAGTGAATGAGGTGACAATGAAACTCACAAAATTTATAAAAAGCCAATAGCATAAAATTTTAGATTTAGAGTTGGAAGAAAAGATCTAATTTACTCACCTTTGCAGGAGAATAATGCCGCCTTCTGTTTTCCTAAGAGATGAACCTATAAGTTCTGCTTGAAAATCTGTGAAGGAAATTCAGTACTTTTCCAAATTACTTCACGATTACGCAACATCTGTTCTTAGAATTTTGTTCCTGGGCTTATGTCAGATTCTTTCTTGAGATTAGGTTTGGATGGAGATAAGTCATTGAGTGTTGACTGAAGACGAGGAGTGAGAAGGACTTTGAAAATGTGTTTTCATCTATGGCAAATTTGGACCAGACACTTTTGTGAATTTGGCTGCTGACCTAGAAAGTTTCAGGTAAAGGGGAAAGTTTATGCATTTCCAGCCTACAAAGAGATCTTTTAATTCTGCCAGTATAGTTACATAATACTCTGTTGTGGGTCTGATGAAAATAACATATTTCTGACCCATGTGTCTTTCCCTGCCCTTTTTTAAAAAAGACTTTGTTTTTGTGGAGTAGTTTAAGTTCACAGCAAAATTGAGCAGAAAATACAGATTTCCCATTTACCCCATTCCCCTCCACGTACACAGCCTTCCCCGTTATCAACATCCCCCACAAGGGTGATACATTTGTTACACATGATGAATCTACATGACAAATCATAGTTATCCAAAGTCCATAATTTACATTAGGGTCCACTCTCAGTGTTGTACATTCTGTGGGCTTGGACATATGTATAATGACATGTATCTATCATTATAGTATCATATAGGGCATTTTCACTGCCCTGAAATTTCTCTGTCCTCCACTTATTCATCCCTGCCCTGCCTTCAACCCCTGGAAAATCCTGATCTTTTTACTGTCTCCAGAAAGTCATATATTTGGAACCATATAGTAGGTAGCCTTTTCAGATAGGCTTCTTTGACTTAGTAATATACATTTCAGATTCTTCCACATCTTTGCATGGCTTGATAGCTCATTTCTGTTTAACATCGAATAATGTTCCATTATCTATATATATAACAGTTTATTTATCCATTCACCTACTGAAGGACAGCCTGGTTACTTTCAAGTTTTGGCAATTATGAATAAAACTTCTATAAACATCCATGTGCAGGGTTTTGTGTGGACATAAGCTTTCAACTCCTTTGTGAAATATCAAGGAGTATGTCTACTGGAGCGTATGGTAAGAGTATATTTAGTTTTGTAAGAAACCACCAAACTGTCTTGCAAAGTGGCTGTACCATCTTGCATGTCCACCAGAAAAGAGAGTTCGTGTTAGTTCACATCCTCGCCAGTATTTGGTGTTGTGAATGTTCTGAATTTTGGCCATTCTAATAGGTTTTTAGTGGTACCTCATTGTTTCTTTAATTTGCATTTCCTTGATGACATATAATGTAGAACACATTTTCATATACTTACTTGCCATCCATGTATCTTCTTAGGTGAGGTGTGTGTTAAGGGCTTTGTTCCAAGTCTTAATTGAGTTGCTTGTTCAAGTTTTAATTGGGCTGTTTGTATTCTTAGTATTGAGTTTTAAGAGTTCTTTGTATATTTTGGATAACAGTCCGTTATCATATGTATCTTCTAAAATATTTTCTCCCACTCTGTGTCTTATCTTCTCATTCTTTTGACAGTGTTTTTCACAAAGCAGAAGCATTTTTTTTTTTAATTTTAATGAAGTTCAGCTTATTATCTCTTTCAGGAATTGTACCTTTGTTGTGGTATCTAAAAAGTAATTGTCATACTCAAAGTCATCTAGGTTATTTCCTATTTTATCTTCTAGGAGCTTTATAGTTTGAATTTACATACAGGTCTGTCATATGTTTTGAGTAAATTTTTGTGCAGAGGGTAAACTGTCTAGACTCACTTATTTGCATGTGAATGTCCTGTTATTCTAGAACCATTTGTTAGAAAAACCACTTTTCTCCTTTGTATTGCTTTTGCTCTTTTATCAAAGATCAGGGTCTATATTTATGTTTTCTCTACTTTTTCAAGTCTCATAGATTCTTTTGCAAGTCCATTTCTAATTATATATTCATTCCATCTGCAATGCTTTTGTTGTTACTACATTATCACCTACATCATCATGGTCTTATGACGTTAGTTGTTAAACAAGTATGGACAGTTACTACTGAGTGCCAAGCACAGAGCAAAGCATTTTATGTTCATTATCTCCTTCAATCTCACAAAGACTTTTGGAGGCAGACAATTTATTATCCATTATTGTGTTGCAGGATTTGAGGCTCAGAAAGGTAAAGTAGGTTGCTCATGGCCCCAGAGGTAGCTAATAGTAGAGTCAGGGTCAGTGGTCGGGGTCAGTGTTAGAAACCAGTTTTTTATAACTCTAGAGTAAATTCTTTAAGGGATAGTACTTTATTCTACTCATCTTTATATTTCTAGCAGCTAGATAGAAAATGAACGTTTGTGAGAGGTTGAATTGATTGCCATGGCCCAAACTCAATGTTTAAGTTGCATTTTGGGCTGAAAATAAGTCTTTTCATCTTCCTGTTTGTATCTTTGTCAGAATCATAATCTATTCAAACATTTTGATCAGGACAAGCTTTATGTAGGGGCCTGGCTATACAGATTGATTTCAAGAGTGGCCTGAAGAGCTCCTGTTTCCTCTACATCATTCTTGCCATAAATTCTACTCACAGAGATATTTCTCCATGGCATAAGTCTTGAGAACATAGAAATAATTCAGGAAATGTTAATAAATCGGCAATGTGTATGTTAGCGTGAATAGATTTATCATATTACTTCCTATAAGCAAATTTTGATCACAGGTAGAGGGAAATCATTTATATCCAGAGATAATATAGGGCAGGCTAACATAAAAAGGGATACAAATGAACAGAAGAGATATTTAGTCTTCAGAAAATATAATTGAGGTTTCTTAAGGTTTATCTAGACTGACATTAATTAATAAAGCTAAATAATATTAATATCATTGAAATTTATATCTGTGAGATCTTTAGTATAGAAATAAAGTCTAGCTGAGGAGAGGCAAATTTCTAGTGGGATGCAGTAGTTATTTCTATTACCTATGCAATGCTTTCTTCTAGTCTCAATCTAATTTCTGTATATGTGTGAGGAAGTTATAAATATGAATTGTATACTTAGTTTTAAATATCAGTGATACAGGGGCCAGCCCCATGGCCGAATGGTTAAGTTAATGTGCTCTGCTTCGGAGGCCCAGGGTTTCTCTGGTTCGTATCCTGGACACAGACCTGGAACCACTCATCGAGTCACGTTGAGGTGGTGTTCCATTTAGCACAACCAGAGGCACTTACAACTAGACTATACAGCTTAGTACCAGTGGGCTTTGGGGAGAATAGGAAGAAAAAAAAAGATTGGCAACAGATGTTAGGGCATGTGCAAATTAAATATATATATATATATATATATAAATGATACAGAATGGAAAGAATATTGTTGAAAGCAAAAATAATAGGTAAGAGTATATCATTTCTGTTTAGGTTCACATTTTAAATGTATATATTTGGCTAATTGGCCTATTTACCAGCTAATTATGACTTGGCTAATATTAAAACGAAGTCACCTGATGACAAATTTTCCATGGAGAAGATGGTTCTGAAATACGCCAGTTTGTGTGATGAAACATCAGATTAGAAGAAACAACATAAAACTAGTAATAAGAGTTGATGACTGTAAGAAGTTTGCCAACCATAAAGATACAATTATTCTGCTACCTAATTTATCATATGAAAAATCTGAGGCCAAATTTGTCATATTATTTAGCTGCAGGGCCAGATTTAGTATGGGTTTCCTTTTTCTCTTTTGGCCTTCTTTTGCTTGCATCCACTGCCTTAGATAAAAATAATTCAATTAGGAAGATATTTTCTGAGTTATTTGTGATCTTATATCGTGATTATTGTTTTGATTTTCCAGGACTGCCTGATGCACAAACATGCAGAGCTACATGTTGGAGTTCCATGATGGGGTTCATTCTGCTGGGAATTTCCAGTACTAAAGGGCTGGAGAGTATGCTATTTGTCCTGTTTTTGACCTTCTACCTCTTTACCACAATCACATAGAGACAGAGATTGGATTGGTGGTTTAATTCCAGTACTTCCTTGTTGACTTTCTGACTGGATGATCTATTCATTGATGTAAGCGGAGTGTTGAGGTTCCTTACTATTATTGAGTTGCCATTCATTTCACCTTTTAGATCTGTTAATAGTTGCTTTATGTACTTTGGCGGTCCTGTGAGATATATATATATATATATATATATATATATATGTTTATTTATAAGTGTTATAGCCTCTTGGTGGATTGTTCCTTTTATCATTATATACTGACTGTCGTTTCTCATTGACTTTTTTATCTCGAAGTCTACTTTGTCTGATATAAGTGTGGAAACACCTGCTTTCTTTTGTTTGGCGTTATCATGGAGTATCATCTTCCATCCCTTCACTCTGAGCCTGAGTTTGTCTTTAGAGCTGAGATGTGTTTCCTGGAGACAGCATATTGTTGGGTCTTGTTTCTCAATCCATCTAGCCACTCTGTGTCTTTTGATTAGAGAGTTAAATCCATTTACATTTAGAGTGATTATTGATAGATGAGGGCTTTTTGTACTCCCATTTTTTCTTTCTTCTTTCTTTCTTTTTTTTTTTTTTGGTGAGGAAGATTGGCCCTGAGCTAACATCTGTTGCCTATCTTCCACTTTTTGCTTGAGGAAAACTATCCCTGAGCTAATATCTGTGGAAATCTTCCTCTGTTTTGTGTAGAGGATGCCACCACAGCATGGCTTGATGAGTGATGTATCGGTCTGCCCCCAGGATCCAAACCTATGAACCCAGGCCTGCCAAAGTGGAGCACATGAACTTAACCACTATACCATGCAGCCAACCCCTAATACTGCCATTTTATTACTTGTTTTATGGTTGTTCTGTGTTTCCTTTGTTTCTTGTTCCATGTATTTCTAACTTCCAGTTCGGCTGGATGTTTCTCTATCATGGTTTTCTCAGTTTTCTCTTTATTTGTCATTTATGTCTCTGTTCTAATTTTTCATGTAGTGGTTACTATGAGCTTTGTTTGAAAGATCTCATAGATGAGATAGTCCATTTTCTGATAGCCTCTTATTTCTTAGTCTGAGGAGCTTCCATCCCTATCCTCTTCCCCATCTAAGTTATTGTTGTCACAATTTACTATTTTTTGTGTTGTGAGTTTGTGATGAAAATGAAGTGATTATAGTTATTTTTTATGCTTTCTTTCCCTTTATTTTTAGTGTTATAATTGTTTGCTAATCTGTTCTGATAGAGGGCTGCATTTTCTGATTTTGTCTGTCTATCTCCTTCCTCAAGGCTTTGTAGACCCTTTCTTTTTTTTCAGGTATGAGGGCCTTCTTGATCATTTCTTGTAGGGGGGTTCTTGTGGTGATGAACTCCATAGGTTTTGTTTACCTTGGAAAACTTTTATTTGTCCATCGTACCTGAAGGCTAGTTTTACTGGATAGCGTAGTCTTGGCTGAAAGTTTCTGTCTTTCGGAATTTTGAATATATCATTCCCCTCTCTGCTAGCCTGTAAGGTTTCTGCTGAGAAATCTGCTGAAAGCCTGATATGAGGTCCTTTGTATAATATGTTCTTCTGCCTTGATGCCCTTAATACTTTTTCTTTGTCATTTACTTCTGCCAGTTTTACTAATATATGTCTTGGATGAGGTCTTTTTACATTGATGTGATTAGAAGTTCATTAGCTTCACTTACATGTAATTCCACCTCCTTCTCCAGGTTTGGCATATTCTTGGCTATTGTTTCTTTGAACAAGCTCTCTGCTCCTTTCTCTCTCTGGTCTCCCTCAGGAATACCTATCATCTTTACGTTACATTTTGTAATTGAGTCAGATATTTCTTGGAGAATTTCTTCATTGCTTTTTAGTCTTAGTTCCCTCTCCTCTATCTGCAGCATTTCTATTCTCTAAATTACTATTTCCTCCATAATGCCAGCTCTGTTGTTTAAGGACTCCAGATTTTTCTTTATCTGATTCACTGTGTTTTTCATCTCCAACACTTCCGATTGTTTTTTTTTTAATAGTTTCAATCTGTTTTCTGAAGAATTCACTCTGTTCATTAATTTTATTCCTGAGATCATTAAACTTTCTGAGTTTTCTTGTAACTTGCTGAGTTTCTTTATGGTAACTATTTTGAGTTCTCCATCATTTAGATTGTAAATTTCTGTGACTTCAGGGTTGATTTCTGGGTACCTGTCATTTTCCTTCTGGTCTGGAGTGTTAATATACCTCTTCATGCTATTTGATGGAGTGGACATTTGCCATCACGTAATGGTAGTATCTGGTGGCAGATTCCACCCGTCACCCTGTGGGGGGCCAGGAGCTGTGTTTCCTGAGTCCTTTGCAACCCCTGTCAGATGTGCCTGTCTGTTGGAAGCTGTGCCAACAGGGCCTGTCTATGTTTTCCCACTGGCTGCTGCTGCTTTACACATGTATGTGCAGGCACTCTGACAAGGATCTCCTCCTGTGGCCACCAGCCAAGCTGGTGCATCAGGCAGGGCAGTGGGAGGGGCACTTTCTTTCATGTGTGTGATCCCACACACTCCTGCTCTGCACTCACTGTCTGCCAGCCTGTGCTGCTCAGCTTGGTGTGGATAACCCTGTGATTGCTTAACTTCTGCAGTGTGGAATGTTCCCACAGTTCGGGAGGCAACTCTGAGAGCACAAACATTCCTGTGGAGAGCTGTATTTTTCCCACTTCTCTTCTCAAGGTCTTGCTCACTGTGGTGCTAGGTTACATGCCCTAGATCACTGATACTTGGGAGGGAGAGGAGATCCCTTTACCTCCTTCCACTGTCTCCTGGGGGGTTCCAACACCCCCACCGTCAGACATATGGCTGTATGGATCTCTCAGAATTCTATAGTGTTATGCAAATGTCTTCCGTTGTTTTATGAATGTCCTTTTCATTGTATCTTAAGGGAGAGAGACTAAGGGAAGAGCTCACTCCACCATCATGCTGACATCGATCTCTCCCTTCTTTTTTTGACACCTCAATCATAATCCTTTATGTCAGCCCCATACAGTCAGACATTCTGAGACCCATTCAGTCAACTCACTGTCACTCAAAAGTACTCACAATTTAATCTTACAGCCTCAGAGATTTTTTTCTTGAGCTCCCCACAATTTGATTCATTTCTTATGCAATTACCAACCTAGGATATTTTCTCCTATTTTTGATGTTCAAAGTGACTGATAAATGATACTCTCATATTTTTACCTCCCAAGTCAAGAAGTAATTGAGATAAAAGACAAAGGTGTCAGGCTACATCAAAAAAGCCACTTAATTAGTGATAATTAAGTTATATAATTATTCAGTTAAGGAATATGTCTTATATCTGTGGTCAAATACGCTTCTCAATCTTTTCCCCAGTAAATGCATTTGGCTTCTCTTTTTACTGTCTCTAGAATCTCCTTCAAAGATTTTGGTTTAGATTTTCCTTTTCCTTCTATGCTGACATGGGTGATAAATTCCACTGTAGCTGGGGCTGGCTTATGGGTTTCTAAACCACATGGTAGCATATGATAGCCCAACTGTTAACAGCATGCTACCCATGGAGCCACCATTGTACATCTGCTGCTGTGGTGTGAGGAAATAAAGAGATTAGGGAGGACTCTAAATTTCAACGCAGTGATGTCTACAATTTCAAAGTAAAGTATTTCAGTTTCCAAATATATTCTGCAGCTTCAGGATATTTTGAAATATCTGATTTCTGGGAGATATTAGATATGTCCTCATATCTGCACTGTGTTTGTAAACTGCTGTAGTAGACTGACTGAAAGTATCAGGAAAAGAGCATCTTTTGAAACTGTAAGTAGTAAGAATAAACATGTAAGTGGTGAGATTGGATGTCTACAAAAATCATTCTATAATTTATTTTGAATTTATGAGACATTACTGATATCAGAAATAAGATATTATGATAACCTTACAAAAATCTCAAAGAAAAATTTTCATTCTCTCTTGGTAGATAAAGGGAGTGAAAAAACACAAAGATTTGTATGTGGTTGTTCATAGGAGCATCATTCATAATATTCAAAAATAGACACATCCCAAATATTCATCACCTAGTGAAAGAATAAACAAAATATGGCACATTCATACTATGGAATATTATTTGCCAATAAAAACAACAAACTATTTTTGCATATTACAGAATGGATGAACCTCAAAGACATATGCTAATTGAAAGAAGCCAGATTCAAAACCCTAGATATTATATTAACCCACTTATATGAAATGCCTGGAAAAGACAAATTTATAGAGACAAAAAGCAAAGCATTGGTTGGTTTCCTGGGGAAGAGAGTAGGAATGGGAATTCATTGCAAATTGACTCCAAGAAAATTTTGAGAATGATGGAAATGTTCTGAATTTTGACAAGATTTCCGCAACTCTATAAATTTACTGAAAATATTTAAATTGTACACTTAGAACTGTTGAATTGCATAATATGTAAATTGTACCTCCATAAAGCTGTTGTAAAATAGAAAAGAAGTGAATGTTGAACAAATGGTAGTATCTCTCTCAAGTCCAAAGGAGAGGAAATACCAGCTGACAGGAACATTTCAGCCTGCCTGACAGGTATTCTGATATGGTAAAGAAAAGTGTGTCAAACTATTGTAGCAAGAGAACACTTGGTGATAATCATCCAGTTCACTCTACTTTAGTTTTACATTCCACTCACCAACAGCCTCCTGAGATAGTATTTTGTCTTGAGTGTAAAATTTTATTATTTGGAAAAAAATATGCTGGCCCACTAACATGTGCGTTCTAGTGAATATGATGTTTTATTTCTCCTTGCAAATATATACATTGATATTCATGTATATCATGTATTAATCATATATTTGTATATTCATGTATAAATCATATGTATACATATATATTAGTCTTTTAAAAGTTCATATCTTATGAAGTTGGTTTAATCTGGGTGGATGACTAATGACTTTCTGCAACAGATACTTGTTGAATGATTTAAGGATATGAATAGTTGAGGGACAACACTTAATATAAAGAATTATAAAATTTGGGCTATTATGTTACTTTTTACACTAGTGAATCTAGAAATTTTTCCAAGAATAGCAGTTCTTGAAAGTAGAAATAAGATGGTATATAGAGAGGCTCATATTGGCCTGCATCTTTCCTACTGCGTGTATGTATGTTTTAATGAGTCATAGGGATAGTAATGATATATGTAAACACCTTGAAGAATTAATTATGGGAATTACTTAGATGCAAAATGAAATACTCAATTTGAAATAAGAGCAATTGAAAAAGGGAAGATGGCCATTAATAATTATAAATTATTTCAGTTCTAGGCTGATTTTCACTAATTCAGCACTGCTTTTCATAGTGACTCAGAAGGTAGAAACTGACATAAGCTGAAACTAAATAATCAAAGCCATGTAAATATATATGTATAATTATGTATATATGTATGTTATTATATATACATACATATATTCAGAATTCATACCCTAAGCTTTTTAATATGTGACAAAATCATTTTTGACTGGATGAGGATGGGAATGATTTCAAGATCCTCAAAACATTTCCATTTATACCAATAATCTTTTAGAGGTTTTTATGAACTAAGAATAAGGTTAGAGTCTTAGCTTCTGGCTCAGGAAATAGAAATATACTACAATAGAATACTATTCATCAATATAAAGGAATAAAATATTAAGACATGCATCAACAGTGATGAATCTCAAAAACATCATGTTCATGGAAAGACACCAGACAAAAAAGAACACACATTTTATGATTCCACTTGTAAGAAATATCCAAAAGGACAAATATGTAGAGACAGAAGATAGATTAATAATTGCCTAGAGTTGGGTGTAGGAATGGAAATGCTTGTAAATGGGGAAGAGATTAATTTCTACTATGAGAGAAATCTTCTGAAATGGTAGTGATGGTTGTATACCTCTAAAAGTATATATTCTTTGTAAATATGTTCTCATTCAATTGTACACTTAAAAATGGATGAGTTTTGTGTCATGTAAATTATACCTCAATAAAGCTGTTTAAAATAGAGAAATCACGTGGCTGGCCCATGGCCGAGTGGTTAAATGTCTATGTGCTCCGCTTCAGGGGACCAGTATATGCAGGTTTGGATCCGGATGTGGATGTACTCCAGTCATCAGCCATGCTGTGGAGGCATCCCACATACAAACAAGCAGAAGACTGGCACAGTTGTTAGCTCAGGGCTAATCTTCCTCAAGCCGAAAAAGAACAAGATTGGTAATGGATTTTAGCTCAGGGTGAATCTTCCTCACATTAAAAAAAGAGAGATAAATCATTGCTCTTCAAAATTTTTTAAGCTTTTATGATGGCCTGATTTTTTCTTCATTTTGAAACAAAGCTCAAGAACAGAAAAATTAGGAGAAATATGTGACTAATCATGTTTACTTTTTAATTTAAGACTCAAAATATTTATTCCACTTTCTTAGAATTGAACGTTTTAAATGCTGATAGATTGAAATTAAAATCCAAGCTCTATGACTAAATTTTGGTAACTATTTGAACTTTTTGTGCCCTATTGTCATGTTTAGAAAGAAAATAAGAAGTAACTCATAGCATTGACGCAAGGATGAAATGAAGGGGCCTTGAATAGTCTGGTTTAAAAAAAAAGGAGATTCTCAGTAAGCAGTAATTACAATTTCAAATCCATGGAGACAGAAATCTCTTCTGAATTCCTTAGCATGAAGGACAATGAGTATTAGAATGTTGGAAAATTTCTTAAAACTTATTACAGTTGTCATTTTGTACTATCTCAAAGTGATTTTAGCCATAAGAGTTTTAAGAGGTCCATGTGCTTGTTTCTTTGGGCAGCCAGTGAAAATAATGTTGTTAATAGCTGTACAAAATTCTGTTCTTGTTTGCTCTTATCCATTATCTACACAGCAGTCAGCAGCCTGAAATCTTTAAATCGAAATGGAACCAAATTATAGGAAAGTATGGTAAGATAAACATCAGTAGCAGTCTTAAGGAAAAATAAAGAGAAGAGTTTTTTAAAAATGGTAAGAGGGAGCCAGCCCTTGGGATAGTGGTTAAGTTTGTGTGCTATGCTTCAGCAGTCCAGGGTTTGTGGGCCAGTATGCTGGCTGCAGGCCTACATACCACTCATCAAGCCATGCTGTGGTGGTGTCTCATGTATAAAATAAAGGAAGACTGGCACAGATATTAGCTCAGGGACAATCTTCCTCACCAAAATAGATAAATAAATAATAACAAGATATGAATTCAGGCAGTTGAAGAAGTGATCATTGGGAGAATTACAAAGCAAAATACGGAAAAAAACAGTTGTTGCAGGTATGTTTTATTTTGTTTTAACACCTGATGCGATTGTTGCCTCTTTTCTTTAAGTGGTCACTTTCCTAATCCCCTGCTCTTGCTTCAAACACAGATCTTCCAAGGACAAGATCACTCGGCAATTTCAAATATTTGAATCCAATAAAAGGCTTTCCAGTAGAGGAAAAACATGGCCAAGAGTTTATTGATAATGAAAGAGATTTACAAACTCAAAATAATTAAATGCTGCTCCATAATTGTTTAGTCTAAGAAATAATGAGGTAGAGGCAATGGAGAGAAAGAAAGAAGGAGGGTAAGAGGAAAAAGTCTCCAGTCTAATTACTCCCTCTGTTCTACAGACTTCTGGTGTTCGCTAGGGAAGAGGGTCCCAAAGGAACACCAAAGATATTTATTCTCTCTTGAGGGAATGAATGCTGCTCCTTCATTCAGGGACCAGGAGCAAGATTGGGTCTGGACATTCGGGTCTGAATGACTGAGTCTGAGAAAGAGGGAGAGCTCAGCTTTTCAGGTTTGAGGGCTGGTCCTCATGTTCTACAGCATTGAAATGGAAGGGAATCAGGGGAGGGTGGATGTGAGGCCTGTTTTTCAGCCAAGTCGGCTGTTTCCCTTCAGTCTGGTCTGTAACTGCCTCCTGTCTAGAGTGCTTTTCTTCCTCACCTGATGGGTTACATGCACTAAAGGAAGGTGGGAAAAATATGGGAATTGGCTTTATTTGAGTTTGTGCTAATACTAACTCCCTGGTATTTTCTGAAGATATTCCCTGCTAACGAAGCTTAACCTTTAAAAACCCTAATGAGAATTGTATATATTCAGTCATATTGCAAACATAATTTCTACTGAGAGGCTAAATTTTCTATTAAAAGAATATGGTTGTATTTAATATTGCTGTTGTCTATTGCTTTTCCCCACATTAAATATTATCTTCTCCATCCTATTTTACTGTACTCCCAAAGACAATTCTCAGTTTTATGTTGTTTTGGCTGATGATGGAGAAAATGGTTTCAGGAATCATTTATATCAACAGACGATCCCAGAACTGCTGCAATTCAACCTAAGAGAAATATTGTGTGGAATAAAAAATAGAATATTAGTATCTTGAATGAATTTTTTTAACAAGGGTGGGTAGGAGCAGGCATTATACCAGGGAATCAATATACATTAAAGCATTAATCATCACAGGAATCGTAAGGTGTTAATATACTATGTATAAAGATACGGAAGAGATTTAGAGATTTTTTCAAAGTAATCAAAAGTCTCAGATTGGGGAGTAAATTTGACACTTGAGCTCAGATATATCCAACTGTAAGGTTTATTCTCTGTCCTCTTTCTATTTTATTTTATTTTTTAGGATTGGCACCTGAGCTAACAACTGTTGCCAATCTTTTTTTTTTCTTTCTGCTTTTTCTCCCCAAATCTCCCTAGTACATAGTTGTATAAATTTTGGTTGTGGGTCCTTTTAGGTGTGGCATGTGGGACACCGCCTCAACGTGGCCTGATGAGCGGTGCCATGTCTGAGCCCAGGATCCGAACCAGCGAAAGCTTGGGCCGCCGTAGCAGAGCGCGAGAACTTAACCACTCGGCCATGGAGCCAGCCTCTCTGTTCTCTTTCTATTCTGCTTCTTGTGTTATCTCTATTTTCATTTTTAGGAAATAGATAAAAATTAAATAAATTACTTTCTCAAAGTCACGTATTAATTAGTTACAGAATTGGACTGACTCCTTTTTAGAAGTTCTTTATAGAATACAGGTGTTATCAGTTTCCAATGGGTTCTAGGAAAGTGTTAGTTTATCGTGAAAGCTCATCTCAGTGAGGCCATTCTTTGATCTTCCAGGTCTAACTAGAAGTGAAGATGAGGAATCACACTCCTGTAACTGAGTTCCTCCTCATGGGAATCCCTCACACAAAAGGGCTGGAAAATGTGCTCTTTGTCTTCTTTCTGGCCTTCTACTTGCTCACTCTTCTGGGGAACTTGCTCATTCTTCTCGCCATCCTCACTTCCTCCAACCTCCACACTCCCATGTATTTCTTCTTGGGAAACTTGTCAGTGTTTGACATATTTTTTCCTTCAGTGAGTTCCCCCAAAATGATGTTTTACCTGATGGGGCAAAGCCAAACCATCTCTTACCAGGGCTGTGCATCCCAGCTCTTCTTTTACCACTTCCTGGGTTGCGCTGAGTGTTTCCTGTACACCGTGATGGCCTATGACCGTTTTGCAGCCATCTGTCACCCCTTGCGATACACAGTCATCATGAACCACAGGCTGTGCACCATCATGACTCTAGGCACCTGGATGGGGAGCTGTCTGCATGCATCTGTCCTCACATTCCTTATCTTTAAGTTACCCTATTGTGGCCCCAATGAGGTGGACCATTTCTTCTGTGATATCCCTGTGGTGCTGCCCCTGGCCTGTGCAGACACCTCTCTAGCTCAAACAGTGAGTTTCATCAATGTAGGTGTTGTTACACTCATCTGTTTTCTTCTTATCCTCACTTCTTATACTCGCATCATTATCTCTATATTGAAAATGAGCTCCTCAGAAGGCAGGCACAGAGCCTTCACCACCTGCAGTGCCCATCTGACTTCCATCCTGCTCTTCTATGGACCTGTGATCTTCATTTATCTCCAACCTGTCTCCAGCTCTTGGCTGGATTCTGTGGTTCAAGTCTTGAATAATATTGTTACTCCTTCGCTGAATCCTCTGATATATACCTTGAGAAACAAGGATGTGAAGTTGACTCTGAGAAAAGTACTAATCCAACGAGTACATACTTGTGGGGCATAAGCTTTCACATCATCTGTCCTTACAACTTTACCTTGTATTTACCTGGTGCAAGGATTCTCTTACAGTGGGTGTGAATTTTATGTGGGATTTGGGACAAGTAGGTGATGTTGAAAAGATTCTGGTGTGATTTATGTGTGTGCTTATATATACACACAAACACACACGTATATATTTATATGTATATATATAATATATTATATATTACATATATAACATATTTATGTGTGTATATATAATTTTTTATTACAAAATATTTTACATTGCTTATTTTATGGAGGCACTATTTATGCACTTCACAAATATTGACATATGTAACTATCATAATTATCATACTGAGTAGATAATATTATTGGCCCAATTTACTGAGTTGGATATTTAGGCACTGAGAGGTTAAGACACTTCTCCAGTGTCACAGAGTTAGAAAGTTGCCGAGCCAGAATGTGAACAGAGGGGTCTTATCCTTGTGCTAATCCTGCCTCTGTACTGTAAGAATTATAGCACAAACACTTTTTCCAGGAACTTCTTTACAATTTATGTGCAATATTCTCCAATTTGCCAAAAAATCTGTAGTCTGTTGAATTTGTTTCATTGATTTCTATAATTTTGTAGTCTATATTTTGATGAATGACATGTATTTGAGCCTGATATAAAGAAATCCAGCTACATTTTAGAAGCAGGTGATATCCATATGCCTATAAACATCTATTAGCATTGAGCCTGTACTCCCAGGTGAGTGTATTCATTCTTAATGACAATTGTGTAAATTTTATAAGAATGTCACAATTTATAGACATATATATAGATTTTATCTATATATTTATATATAGATGATTTATTTATAATTTATATATATAATTTATTATATTTATTCTATATATCCTGTATATATTCTACATATTCTATGTAGAATTTATATATATAAAATATAATTTTATAAGAATATTTTGTTTCATTATGTCAAAGACTGAATTTGAATTCCAGAATACCTGAACTTTCAATAATAATATTTCTTTTTCTTATGTAAATAAATATGTTTGAAGATAATAGGAAAACTGTAAAAAAGTAAAGTGAGTAGAAATCACTCACTAATCCTACCACCCAAAAATAGCCGCTATTATCATTTTGGTATCTCTCCTTTCTCTCATTAGTAACTAAATTGGAACTAAGTTTTCTGACTTCCTGTTTAAAATTATTTCATTTATACCATCTATATCTATGTCTGTCTACATATGTATGGAGATTTACCTACATATCCATATACGTATAGAGATTTATACCATTCGAATCATATTTTATGTATTGTTTTAATAGTGTATCAAGCCTTTTCAATTGCCACAATATTTTAAATATCTTTGTTGAGAGATAATTCACATACCGAACAGTTCACCCAAAGTATATAATTCAGTGGTTTTTAGTATATTTACAGAGACATGCAACCATCAGCACAATCTTGGAACATTTTCGTTCCCACAAAAAGACACCCTGCACCCTTTAGCTACCATCCCCCATGCCTGCCATCACCTTCAGCCCTAAGCAATTATCAATGTACATTCTGTATCCACAGATTTGCCCATTCTGGACATTTAATATAAATGGAATCACAAAATATGTGGGTATTTTTGATGGCTTCCTTAACTTATCATAATTTTTTCAAGGTTCATCCATGTCATAGCATGTTACCTTTTTTTTTTTCAGTTTTATTGTATGTTGCCTTAATGTCCCTAGTTTTTGGCTTCCTGAAGTCATTCTTTATTTTTTTAAAAATATTTATCCTTTTAGATGAGTTTTAAGTTTACAACAAAATTGAGAGGAAGGTATAGAGATTTCCCATATACTCCCTGCATCCACACATGCATAGCCATCTCCATTATCAACATCACTCACAGAATGGTACTCTCTTTACCAAGGATGGACCTACACTGACACATCATAATCATCCAAAGTCCATAATTTACCTTAGGTTTACTCCTGTGGTTGTACATTCTATGGGTTAACATATTCCTTCTTATGGCTAAATACCATTCAATTGTATGGATATAAAACAATTTGTGTATCCATTCACCATCTGATAGATACTTGGGTTTATTTCTATCTTTTGGATGTTGCGAATAGTGCTGTTATGAACATTTGTATATACATTTATGTTTGAATGCCTACTCTCAATTATTTTGTGTCTATACTTAGTACTGCTGGGTCATATGATAATTCTTGTTTAACCTTTTAATGAATCACTAAGCAGTTTTCTGTAGTGGCCGCACCATTTTACATTCCCACCAGCAATGTAGGAAGGTTCTAATTTCACCACATCTTTGACAACATGTTATTTTCCATTCTTTTATTGTAGTCATCTTAATGGTCGTGAAATGGTACTAGATTATTGTAGTTTTATTTGGCATTTCCCTGATGACTAATGATGTTGAGCATCATTTCATACACTTGTTGACCATTTTTATATATTCTCTAGGAAAAAACTCTATTCAAGTCCTTTGCCCATTTTTAAATCAGGCTGTCTTTGTGTTGTTGACTTGTAAGAGTTCTTTATATATTCTTGGATATTAGATGCTTATCAAATATATTATTTTCAAATATTTCCTCCTACTCTGTGACTAGTCTTTTCACCTTGTTGATAGTGCCCTTTATGTACAAAAGTTTTGAATTCTGATGATGTCTAATTTACCTATGCCTTCTTTTGTTGCTTCTGTTTTTGATATCATTTCTAAAAGCCATTGCCAAATCCAAGGTGATGAGAATTTTCCCCTAAGGTTGTTTCCTAAAAATTTTATAGTTTTAGTTCTTACATTTAGGTTTTTGATCCATTTTGAGTTAATTTTTGTATATTGTGTGAGATGAGTCCAAAGTCCTTTTTTGCATGTGGATTTCCAATTGTCCAGGGCCATTGTTGAAAGGCTATTCTTTGCCATTGAATGGTCTTGGTTCCCTTTATTAAAATCAGTTGACCATACAGATATAGGTGCTTTAGTTCTGAAGTCACAATTTTATTCCATTTATCTATATGTCTGTGCTTATGCCAGAGCCACACTATGTTGAACACCATCACTTTGTAGTAAGCTTTGAAATTGGGAAGTGAGTTCTGCTACTTTCTACTCATTTTTAAAGATTGTTTGGATATTCTGGGTGGGCAATTTGCAATCTCATATGAATTTTAAAATTAGCTTGTAAATTTTTACAAAGAAGACAGTTGAGAATCTAATATAGATTGCATCGAATCTGTAGATCTACCTGGGGAGAATTGTCATCTTAATGATACCGATAATGATATCAGTTTCCCTATGTTAAACCCAGCATATATGGGGTTAAAACCAAAATACTCTTTCCCTGCTTACTCCCTGGTTTCCTGGCTCCAGAATCTACTATCCTCCATGGAGACAGACAGCGCCAAGCACCTGGATTCATCTCCCAACAAAGAGATACAGCCTGGTGGAAAAGCTCCGAACAGCAAGGCCATATGCTCCCTCTCCCCTACCTAAAACCCCAAATAAACACCCTTCCTTTTAGCTTTTCAGGGAGTTTGGGATTTCAGTGTTAGCTGCCCTCTCTCCTTGCTCAGTGCTGTGCAATAATAAAATTCCTACTTTCTTCCACTACCCCTGGTGTCAGAGATTGGTTTGCTGCACAATGGGTGAGTGAATTCACTTCAGGTTTGATATCAATTTGGTGACCCAGAATTGAAATAGTCAAAGTGTGTTCTCTAGCTACAATCAAATGAAATAATAAACGAATAACAGAAACAAATTTAGAAAATTCACAAATATGTGGAAATTAAACAATACACTAAAAATAACCAATGAGTCAAAAACATAAATGAAAATAGAAATTAGAAAATGCTTTGAGATCAACTTATTGAGGTTGGTTTTATGAGCTAGCATATGGTTTACACTGAAGAATGTTCCACACAAACTTGAGAACAACTGCTGTTGTTGGATGGAGTCTTCTACAGATGTCTGTAAGTTCTAGTTGGTTTATAGTGTTCTTCAAGTCAGTTATTTCTTTGTTGACCTTCTACCTAGTTATTTTATCCACTACTGAAAGTGGTGTATTATTGAACTATTTCCTCCTTAATTTCTTCCATTTTTTCGCTTCATGTATTTTGATACTGTTATTAGATACATGTATGCATTTAGTGGTTTTATCTTCTTGTTGATTTATCCTTTTATAATTATAAAATGCTTCTCTTTCTCTCTAGTAACGTTTGTTTTTGTTTTAAAATCTCTTTTGTTTGTTAGTCTAGCTACTTCAGCTTTCCTACGGTAGTTGTTTGTGTGATATATCATTTTCCACGCTTTTACTTTCATCCAGTTTTAGCTCTGAAACAAAAATGTATCTCCTAAAGACACTGCATATTTGGATCATGTTGTTGTGCTTTTTGTCCAGTTTGACAATCTGTGTTTTGATTGAATTTTTAATCCACTCAAATTTTAATATTAAAATTGATATAGTTGGATTTACATATGCTATTTTACATTTTATTTCATGCCATGTCTTTTTTTATTCCTCCATTACTCCCTTACTTTTTCATTTTGCATGAATTTCTAAAGTAGAATTTTAATTTCTTTTATGATTTTTTTCACAATATTTTTTTGAGTCATTACCCTAGCTATTGCTTTAGGGCTTCAGATTTACACTAGCCTAATTCCAGAGTGATATAGAAACACTATGCCTGTATAGCTCTATTTCTTTCCAACTTTTTGTGATATTGTTGTTAGACATATTACATATGTGAATGTTACAAATCCAACAATGCACGTTTATAATTATTACTTTACATAATTTTTAAAGAAGCTGGGAGAAGAAAGTAAGTCAGTATTTACTTATAACATTTTTTATAATAACCTTTTTACTTATTTGTGGGTCTCTTCATTTGTTTCTGTGGATTTGAATTACCATCTGGAGTTATTCCTTTAGCCCAATAAAGCTTTGCTCCCACTCACCTCCTTTTTTGCTGTTTTTGAGAAATATATTACATTTCTCTATGTTGTATACCCAATAATACTTTTAAAATAAGTTCATAGAAATTATAAAATATGCATTCATACTGTCTTTTATAATTACATACTTAGCTTTACCAGTGTTCTTTGTTTTTCATGTGGATTCGTGTTACCATCTGGGGTTACATGTTTTCAGCCAGAAGAACTCCATTCACTATTTCTTGTGAGGTGCATCTACTGGAAACAAATTTTCTCAGTCTTTGACTGCTGAAAGTGTCTTTCTTTCATATTTATTTTTGAAAGATGGCTTTGTTGTATGTAGGATCTCGGTTGGCTTTTTGCTTTGAGCACTTAAAGAGTCATCCCACTGCTTTCTAAGCTCCATAGTTTCTCATGAGAAGTCAGCTATTCTTTCCGTGGTTTGTGCATAAGTGATGCATCATTTTTCTCTTTTTCTTTTTAAGATTGGCACCTGAGCTAACAACTGTTGCCAATCTTCTTCTTTTTTTTCCTGCTTTTCTTTTTCCCCCCAAGTCCCCCCAGTACATAGTTGTATATTTTAGTTGTGGGTATTTCTAGTTGTGGCATGTGGGATGCTGCCTCATCATGGCCTGACGAGCAGTGCCATGTCCACACCCAGGATCCGAACCCTGGGCTGCCGCAGCAGAGAGCATGAACTTAACCACTCGGCCACAGGGCCAGCCCCCAGCATCATTTTTCTCTTGATGCTTTCCACATTTTTTCCTTCTGATGGCTTTTGGTATTTTTATTATGATGTCTGTTTGTGTCTCTTGTACTTATCCTACTTGTAGTTCACTGAGCTTCCTGGATGTGTAGTTTATTGCTTTTCTATAAACTTGGAAAGTTTTTAGCCATTATCTCTTTGAATATTTTTAATGCTCCTTTCTCTCTCTCCACTTCTTCTGGAACTCCTATTAAGTGTATCTTGGTGCACTTGATGGTGTCCCACATTTCTCTGAGGCCCTGTTCATTTTTATTCATTTTTTTTCTCTCTGTCCTTTGGCTTACATACTCTCTATCAATTTATCTTCGAGTTTGCTTATTCTTTCTTCTGCCAGTTACTTTTGAGCCCATCTAGTAAATTTTTCGCTTCAGTTATGGCACTTTTCTACCACAAATTTTCCATTTGGTTCTTTCTTATAATTTCTAGCTATTGATATTCTGTATTTGATTCAATGTTGTCATCACACATTCCTTTACTTCTTTAATCATCCTTTCTTTTGCTCTTTGAACATATTTATAATGACTATTTTGAAGTATTTGCCTACTAAAATCTGACATTTGATCACTATCACAAGCATTTTATTTTACCTGCTTTTTTTTAGCATATGGATCATCCTTTCCTGTTTCTTTGTATGTCTTACAATTTTTTGTTGAAAACTGGACATTTTAGACAATATATTTTAGTGACAGTGACTACTGGTTCCTGCTTCCCTCTACAGGACATGATTATTTGTTTGTCTAGTGACTGACCGAATCATTTTAGTGAAGTCTATTCTTTCCTTTGCAGTGTTAAAACTCTGATATTGAACCTCAGAGTGAGGTACAGCCTTGGCGTTGAGTATGCCCTGAGGCATCCTCAGCTAACACTGGTGTTGGCAGTGCTTACTTTGATGGTGTCTTTCCCTGACCACATTCAGCTGTTCATCTTCACTAATTTCTGACTGATTACTTTATTGTTTTTCAACAGTTCTCTGGGACCTAATTTGCTCTGCATAATAACTCAACCACATTTCAGGTCCTTTTAAGAAGTAGTTCATGAGGTCAGGGTTTGTGATTTGTTCCTACTGCAGACCAGCTCTTTTCAGTTGTCTTTCTTCAGATTATCTACTTATTCTCCGAGATGTAATGTCTGAACAAGGGTTCTGGAGCTGGCATGGAGACAATGGTGTGCCTTCCCTTTGGACACCCCTACTTTAGAAGCTGAGCACTCAGTGGGGATGGGGAATGGGCAGAATCCTAATATCATTTCAGCTTGCCCCTCTTGGTGTAGAACCATCACCCTATGAGATGGGGCAAGGTAGGTCAGGGTCCCAATATTCTCAGTGGTATGCCCCCAAGCTAAAGCCTCTGCCTCTTATATAGGAATTGGTCAGAAGAAGTGAGCACCTGAATTTCGCCACACTCACCTGGAACTTAGCCTCAGCTACACGTAACTAGGGACAGGATGGGAATTGCTGACATCCCGCCCCTCTCAGGAAGGTACTCTCTAAACTGGAAGCTGGGGAGAAAGGGGACCCTGTGTTCTTGGCTGCACCAGTCTAGAGTAGAGTTTCCATCTCACTAGGTTGAACAAGGATGGGAGAGAGTAGATCTCAGTTCAAATAACACCGACTTTCTCTATTATTACCAAATTATAGTTCATTTTTTTCTTGAATAAATGTTTCTTTTTATTTGCTATATAAGGACCATTTCCAGAGACTTTAAGTAGTTCTTTATTATGACTTTTTAGCAAGGAGGAGTTCCACAGAGCTGCTTAAGCTGTCATGCCAGAAATCCATCCTTACCATAAAACATTAATAGGCATATTTTTCAAAGCTTCATGTTATCCCATTTTATCTATCAATACAATAATCACAATGGTTCCTGTATTACCAAGGTTATATTTTGATTCAGTTTTCTCCATTAGCTATTAGTTTACTGTGAATGTCTTTGTGTTTAAAATTTTTCCTACTTTACATGTGTTTTTACCTGTAATGTTACTGGGTTAAAGAATATGAGGTTTCTTTGTTTGTTTTATGCACCCTGCCAAAATACTGTACAGAAATGTCTATAACCACCCCTAAAATTATTTTTCCCTTCATTTTGGGAAGTACTGTCACAGTTTGTTAAATTAATAACTTACTGTTGGAATTCTCAATGTTATTTCAAATGAGGCAGTATAGTTTTATACATTTATTTAAATATGTATTTCAGTGAAAAATTGCTCATCATGCGTTATTGATGTTTAATGATATCTTGGGAATTTTCTTATTATTTTGTGCTCTTCATAAATTTAGAATATTAACTTCGCATATATTACATTTTCACTGATTTTGTTATTTATCTTTTGCATCATTTGCAGTATTTTATGTACAGAAGTCTTTATTTTTTATGTAATCTAATTTATCAATCTTTTTTCTCTTTTTTTGTGCTTTTTCCTTATTATATGTAAACCTAGAAATTCTTACAACTCCTCTAGTATAAAAGTTTAATAATGAGTTCCAGGGTTTTTAATTTTAATAAACAATTAGTGTCCCTGGAATTTACTTGGTTACAAAGTGGGAATTTAATTTCTGTTTATCATCATGATAGCAAACCTCTTGTCTTATTATTTAGTATTTTAATGCATTCCCATTGATCTATCTGTGGATTCCTAGAAGAAAGTAAATAGTCACTGAGATTGGACTTGTCAGTATTTCTTTAGATTTTATTCGCTTGAACTTTATTCACAGATTCACATCTATTTTAATTATGGATCCTGTGGAATGTTTTCGAAAATAAACTTTAGTCTCATTTGTTACCCTTATAAAATAAATCATATAAATCTAGATTAAATTTTGTATGCTCTAGAAAAGAGAACGCAGGGGGATTATCTGTTTCTTGACATAGTCTATAAAGTCATCTGGCTGTAATGTGATTTCTATAAGTAATTCTTGAAAAATTATTTTCAGTTTTTCATGACCATTAACTAATTCAGATTTTCTGTTTTCTTTTTTGAGGTTCTGGTGTGATGAACACTTTCCTAATGAAAATTTTTATTTTATCAAATTTGTAACTTCCACTGTAGTTACTTTAAATCACCTTGTTTCTGTGGGATTAGTGATTGTAATTTAACAATGCAGTTTCCTGTGTGTCATCTTCCAGAGATTCTGATTCATGAAGTCTGAATAGAGCATTGGAAATCTGTATGATTAATAAGCACATTCAAAGGATTAATTTGGGTGTTCAAGTTCAGCAGAATAACTACATTACCCTTTTTTCTCTGTGTCTGTTATCATATTCCCATTCTCACTATATTTTTTGCACTTTCTCTCTTTCTTCATAATTAGATTTTCCAAAAGTTTTCCTTTTATTCAGTTATTTCCTGAAAGAAAAACTTTTTAATTCATTTGTCAATTATCTTGACATTTGGTTTTGAGATGAAAGACATCTGGTTGTATCTTTGCTATTCATTCTTCCCAATATCATTGATAATTATCTTTTGTTTTAACTTGTACCTTTTCCCTTTCTTTGTATATAATTGTGAGTACATTTACGATGTTTTCATCCACATAGTTAATTATAGACAGATTTTTTAAAAAGTTTGTTTCCTTAAATTATTTTATACCTTAGTTGTTAGAAAATATGGATACACTTTTACATTTTGGAAATGATTAAAGATATTTTTATATTCTAACTTATGATAAAGTTGTGTCAGTGTCCATATATACCAGGATCAGAAACAGGCTTCTAATGTGCAAAATTTTTAAAACCAATTTGAGCTTTATAAGTAGATCTTTGAAAACCACTATTTGTTGTTTGCTTTACCATTTCCTAATACTAAAATATTTAATGAATTTTAGCATCCTAAATTATGATAATATATAATTTGGGGCATAGAAATTATTAACCTCACAATGTGATTGAAGGTAAAATAAAGTCTTTAAATTTCACTATTAGATTTCTAAATGAGTATTCTTTTTTCTTTAAATCTTAACCAACTCTCTCTCTATCTATGCCTATTATCTCCATGACTTATGTTTTCCTGTTACTAGACATACCATCTTTTCTTTCTTTTGCTACTTACAGTACACCATTTACAGATGTTTTCTCTTTGTCTTATACATCTAAGGAACCACATCCTTTCTCCCTCTTTCTCCAGGTACCTACCTGTATTGTGTATTAGTAATTGCTATCTAAAAGAGGTGTAGAAAGGAACATTGATGGAGAAGAATGTGTATGGGAGAATGGCAAAGACAGGAGTGAGAGGGTGATGGCTCTGGGAGTAGACAATGGACTATCTCTTCCTTATTGTTTCTCCTTCTTTAATCTGCATTTTTAGTAGTGGTCCTTTGATGCTTAAAATGATTTCCTCTCTCTTTCTCCCTCTTTTCCCTGCTTGATATCATTCTTATCTGTATTCCTATGATTGGAAAAGTTTCCCAGATTCTGAGGTATCTTTTTCAAAATTATTTCATATTATTGGTTTCTCGCATGATTCCATGTTTTGAGCATCTTTATGGGCATTTTAATTAGGAGATATTGTATAAGATGTGGATAGTATCCTGACAGATAAAGTCATAACCTACCCAAATGGAAATATGTTATTATAAAATGCATTTCCTCTTAGTGGACTTATTCCTATTGGTTTTGGTAAGGACCTTGCCAATTTTCTATATCACAGTGTAGAATGCTTGCTGTTGTTAATATTTGGTGAGTAGCTTTCCTGAGCTTATTACCAGATTGTTTATGTACACACTTTCATTTAAAGAAAATGAAAGAAACTTCACTAATTTCTTTCTTTAATAAAATAATATTTTTACATTATTTGTATTTAGGTTACATTTCTATATATCAATGAATTAAGCACAGTAGATAAAATTAAACTCACTATAAATGATTGATAGATTTTGATTACAAAGACATTGGAGGAGGAGATTACTTACCCACAAACTCAGTTTGTGAGTTTAATTTTGTAAGCTAAATAAGAATGTCAACCATTTGTCACCCTTTAGCACTTGTATTAAAATATTCCTATTTTCCTCCCTTTAAAAATAATATTTAGCAAAAATAGTTACTGAATATTAAAGCAAATGTGTTTCTTAAGCCAACAGTATTTGAAACCTCATAGTATTTATGCATGAAAGGGAGAATTAATACCTGTGAGAATCGCCTGGACTTAGACAAAACAGCAGCTTTAGCTTCTATTAATCTTAGTCCTTCACAGATCAGGCTATTTTATCTTAGTTTTACTAAGGCTCCAATATCACCTGTTTGCGTGTACGTAAAGACTTCAGCCCCTATAATGCTACCGCGACTCATTCTAGTTATTCTCAATCAACACCATAAGTGCAAGCCCTCCCCTAACTCCACCCATAAGCTCTGTATCTTCTCCCATGCTTACATATTCAAACTGCACTATGCTTCCTCCACAATGATAATCCCTTTTTCTGAATCCTTCTAATGACCTCTTCCTTAATCCTTCTTCTTTTCGTCTGCAAAAACTCTTTGGACAAAGGCAATGCTACATGTACACCAAAATCTGTCTTATTTTCCCAGACACAAAAGAAGAGGGTATTTCTGATTCCTTCAATGTTGTGTTGGAGTCATTTACTGGGTTTTGACAAATGAGATGTGGGCTTAAGAGATGCAAACCACTCTCAGGAATAACTTATAAAAAACCCCTAAGTGACCTTCCTCTCCACTCTCCCTGACTCATGGATTCTGGAAGCCATTGAGAGAGTTTTCTATCTCATCTAGGACTTTTTATAATGAAGAAATAAATCTTTGTTGTCTTTATCCACTGAAAGTTTGGGTTTACTTGTTATCATGTAATAGCCTATGCTATGATGATGAATATAACTCCCCTTGTATTTTGTTACAAATAAAGACTTATACATCCTTACCTCTTTTAAAATGTTACTTCACTTCCTGTCAACTGGAAGAAGCTTCTTTCTTTCAGCAGAATTTATATTTGTTCCATGTGAAAATTCCATATGTGTCAAAAACTAGGTGTGTTAGTTGACAAATAAGTAAGAAAGTTAATCATTGATAGTGCCTCTGATTTTTCAGATAACCTGGAAATGCAGATGTTTATGTAAAGTTTACTAATTTTTAAATCTTGTAACTAACTTAAAGAAAAACGTGCATTTATTATCCAAAGCCTACCCACAAAGAGTCATGTTTGAACTTTTTAATTCTCCTATTCTTCTGCAAAACCTTTTCTCCGGCAGAGGTACAATCAGCTCTTCTATACTCATGCCTTATCATCAGCTATTCTTGCAATCATGCCTAAACATTCACTAAAATCTTTGATATCAAGAGAACATTCTTTCTCCAACCCGTCTACGCCCGTCTTAAGTGATTTTAAAGTCTTCAGTGATGAACCGTTAATCAAAGACTCAAAGCTCTCATGCATGTGCCCTTACTTCTTCATTCCAGAATCCCAACCTGGGGCCGTTATTTGGAACCTGCTATGACCCTTACCTGCCCCACTTCTGAAGTTTTAAGCTTGATTAGCCCACATTGAATACAACCTCCTAGTCTTCCAGAAGTGTCACTCCATTCTCCCTCTAGACTTTCTCTTCTACCTCATTGAAATCTACTGTCCATAAATATTTTTTCACACTCTTTTCTCTTGGTTTTATTTTTTTCTCTATTCATCTTCGAATATATAACTCACAGTCTTCTACTCTCTATTGTATTCAGCATAGGTTTATTTGTGCCTATTCCCATCATTCTCAATGTCCTCTGCCTAATATCTTTCTAGAGCATGCTTTCTGCTAGCTATTTATAAACTTATCACAAAGAAAATCTGACCTAAGTTTAAGTGTTCAAACCCCTTGTTATATCAACCTCCTATCTTTTTGTCTGGTATCATGTATAATCACTCCTTTCACACAAATCCACGCTTCAGCCATTTCACAATACTAAAACTCTACAAGAGTTATTTTTTTTTTAAAGATTTTATTTTTTCCTTTTTCTCCTCAAAGCCCCCCGGTACATAGTTGTGTATTCTTCGTTGTGGGTTCTTCTAGTTGTGGCATGTGGGACGCCACCTCAGCGTGGTCTGATGAGCAGTGCCATGTCCGCGCCCAGGATTCGAACTAACGAAACACTGGGCCTCCTGCAGCGGAGCGCACGAACTTAGCCACTCGGCCACGGGGCCAGCCCCTACAAGAGTTATTTATGATTTGTGTCTCTATGACTTTCCATAAGCATCCTTCACTTCCCCTTTTGAGCCTCATGTTATAGATATAGTGGGACAATTATATAGGATTTTGTGAAGAGACATTGTGGCTTCAGATTCTAACCTCATCACTCTGAGTGTCAGTTTTATCATCTGTAAAATTTGTATAACAATTCATAGCGTTCTGGTTGTTGTAACAATTCAATAAGATGATTTGTACAAAGTGTCTTATGCAATATCAGGACCATTGTAGGCTTTAAAAATGAGACAACTTTTTATCATTCCCATTCTTACCAGTGCAGCTCAATTAGCTTCTATTCTGAGAAACTCCCCCTAACCCAGCCCAGCTTCATTGATTTCTCCTTGCTTTGTACTATCACTATTTCTAGTATGTAATTATTGTTGATTTTAAAATACTGATTTGAAATTTGTTAATGTAATCCACTCCAGTTCACATTCACACAAACAGTATACAGTGAAGTCTTTGTGGACAGAGGCTATAGCTCAGGTATCTACGACAATACTTGGAACATAGGACCTAAATTTTGAAATAAATTGAATTAGTTGTATCTTTACATAATGGTCCAACTTCATGTTATTTTCTCACGTTACATTTTTTCAGGTCCAATAATCAGTATTAATGTTATCCTTAATGAACTGAATTGCTTACTGAGCCTAATTACACAACACATACATTCTGACATTTCTTCCAGTTAACAGACCACGTCTTAGATCTTGCATGCAATAGAGTGAATAGCCAAAACTCTGGTCACGTTCTCCCAATTCCAGGGTTGGGTTTCCAGGGCTAGACTCACTGGTTTCCATGTAGACATTTAGCTCTGTGTCATAGTTACCATCTGAGGTTTTAGTGAGAAGATTTTCCCAGTTCATTGCCCCTAACCCAGATATCCTGGGTGATGAGGCTACACGACAAAGAAATAAGCTAAACACCAGGGAGTCTACTTTGATTTAAAAGTAGGATAGAAGGGAATCATGCAATGTTCTTCAGGAAGAGAAAGGAAATGTGGGTCAGAGATCATGGCATAAGAAATGAGCTCTGGATGCCTAGCAGGTAGCACAGAGAGATGAGTGGTTATCATGAAATAATGCAAAAGATAAGGGGCAGAAAGGAAGGAGGTATAAACAACTCAATCTAGGTGTCTGGCTTTCTCACTCAACCATTCCAGGATAAACAAAATCAGATTTGGGGACTCTATAAGTCTCCTTCCCTTTCTAGATACATTAGCTTTGGAAAAAGGAGTATTTTGCTTAAAGATGAAGGAAAAAATATTGAATGAAGGCAGCCAGAAAGAGTGGAAAGTTGAGTCAATTTCATTAAGTCATAGAAAGAAAATTAAACTGGTTCCTGAGATTCTAAGACCTGATTCATATATCAAAATAGTTGAAAGATATCTGGTAAAAAAAAAAAAAAGTTAAAAAGACAAGAACATTTGAACAACAGGGCAAGGGCAATCTAAAACAAAAATAAGTTCTGAGATTTTTTTCTTACAATAAGCTGCACCACAGAGCATTGAGAGCGGGTGAAGACTTTCTAGGACAAGTTTTAAGAGCTCAATATCGATTGGAAAAGCTCAATTTAAACTTACCAGCAGTTCATATGGGCAAAGAGATGGCTCTCATACATTCCAAAATTCCCTAATATACTTATTATATTTAGAAATCTCTTAAAGACTAGCAAATATTTTCATTTCTAAATTAGATTGAAAAATGCAAACTTCTTCGATTAACAATCAATGTATATTGAACACAATGATATCCTAGTTGTAGAAAACGTAATATTTTTACCTTATCTTTAATTTAACACTTACTAGCTGTGGTCCTTGTAACATCCTGATCCAATTTTTAGAGTGGCAAGATAACTATCTCTGGAAGATTGCGTTGGTCAGCTACCGATTGTGATTCACAATTTAGCTCCATAAGTTTTATATTTAGAGGATATTCTTCCAAATTCTGAAATAATCTGGATGTCACTAGCATATTTTATTCTTCCTAGTCATTTTTTTGTTTCTGATTTTTTAACAGATACTTTATGGGAAATCAGTAAAGGCTAATTCGGAAAATGCTATGAAGATATCTTTTAAAATGACAAAGCCGTCCTCACAATTAATATTAATACAAAGAAGAATAGTTATTGGACATGTTTTGTAGTCATGTGTGATAAATCTAGAAAGGTGAGAGGGATGGAATATTTCCCCAGTGTGACAGAATCACACACCTCTGGTTCTCAGTAAGAGGAAAGGAGAAAGATTATTTACTAATGAAAATCTTGCAGCAATGTTATCAAATATTTTAGGGAGTAAAATAATTCTGGTACCATTTCATTCTACCTGTTGTAGCTTCTTATATGACACTCATCCTTCAGATCCTGCTTCCCACCTAATAAACTGACTTAAGTTAGAGTGGATTATGCATCACACCAAAAAATGGAATTAAATTCTTAAATTTGAAAGGTCATTTTGCTTCCCCATGGAGGAATCTACTCTACTTCATCTCTTCCCTGATGTCGATTTAACCAGCTTCGATGAAGCAGGCATCTTAGACCACGAATCTAGTTTGTGGCACAGTTAGTATATTTACATACATGGAAAACTACCTTTTGTTTTGGAACAGAATGAAGTCATAAATAAATTTAATTATATGGAAAATGAGGTTTAGTTGCTTATTTTTTTACTGTTTGGTTGTTGAAATATCTGTTTGCTGAAGATTTTAGAATGCTATTGTCAGATGAAAAAAGTTCCAAATAGAGACAATATTTATATTTTTAATAATTTTTTTTGTATAGACTTTTCAGTTTCTAGGATACTTAATTATGGTTTCACAAGTGTCTCTTTTTTTCCAGTTGTATTGAGAGAGAATTGACGTACATCACTGTATAAGTTTAAGGCTTATAGCATGATGGTTTACATATATTGTGAAATGATTACCACAATAGATTTTGCCAACATCCATATTCTCATATAGATATAAGAAAAAGAAAGGAAAAGAAGAAAAAAAAATCTCCTTTCAATGAGTTGGGATTGATTCTCTTAACAACTCTTCTATATATTATACAGCAGTTAGCTATAGTCATCATGTTATGTATTACATCCTTAGTACTTATTTATCTTATAACTGGAAGTTTGTACCTTTTGACCACCTTCCTCCAATCGCCCCCTGCCCACCTTCTATCTCTAATAACCACAAGTCGGATCTCTTTTTCTATGACTTCGTCTTTTTGTTTTTGGAGGTCTTTTCAAAGAATATTTTTAGACTCCTCATAGGAGGATTTCTGCTTATAACAAGTATATCCATTATATAATGTTATACGCCAATTTACCGCAATAAAAAAAGAAGAAGAAACCAAAACACAATCATTAGTTGAAAAATAATATAACCAAAAGAGAATATCCTTTTGTGGCAGTGTATGTGTGTGTGTGTGTGATTCTGCAGGTATTACTATTCCTATGGTAGGAAGAATGTATTAATAATAGTGATCATTCATTGTGCTTTCAGATGATGAAGTAGAGAAGAGTAGAAATGTTTTTTCCCCACATGGTAAAGTGCAAAAAGCACTTTACTGGGAATTAGAAAAATGCCAGCGTTCTAACAGTGGTTCCACTAATAATAATATATTTGGCCCTGACAATACATTTTGCCACTATGATCTTGGTTGCCAACATTGATAAAATGAAGAAGCTAGATTCATTCATCTTTAAGGATTCTTTTCTGTCTAAAAACTGTGAGCCATCATTAGAGTTCTTTTTTCAAAGGTGTTGGTCATGGCTTGCAGAAAAAAATGTGTCCAGAGGTCTCCTGATCTCTGATTTTGGTGGGTCACTGTCTTCCTTTAGCAGTACTATTCTCTTTTTTTTTATTTTTCAATTATTTTATTGAGATCATAATGGCTTATATCGTGGTGAAATTTTGGGTGTACATTATTATCAATTTCTGTACAGGCTTCATGATACTCACCACCAGTAGTCCTAATTTTTATCCTCATGGTACATATATGCCCCTGTAATCCTTTCACCCATCCCCAGCCCTTTTTTCTCCAGTAACTTTTAATCTGTTTTCTTTTTCCATGTATTTGTTTATCTTCCACATATGAGTGAAATCCAGCAGTATTTATCTTTCTCTGTCTGGCTTATTTCACTTAACATCCTGCCCTCAACGTCCATTCATGTTGTTGCAAGTGAGGCAATTCTGTATTTTTTATGGCTGAGTAGTATTCCGTTGTATATATATACCATATCTTCTGTATCCATTCATCCATAGAAGGGCACCTGGGTTGCTTCTACACCTTTATTGTGAAAAATGCCACAATGAACATAGGGATGCATAAAGCTCTTTGGATTGTTGATTTCAGATACTTTGGATAAATACCAAGTAGTAGGATAGCTGGATTGTATGGTATTTCTATTTTTAATTTTTTGAGAAATCTCCATACTGTTTTCCATAGTGGCTGCACCAGTTTGCATTCCCACCAGCAGTGTATGAGGGTTCCCTTTCCTCCACATCCTCTCCAACACTTGTTGTTTTTTGTCTTGTTAATTATAGCCATTCAGACAGGTGTAAGGTGATATCTCATTGTAGTTTCGAATTGTATTTCTCTAATAATTAGTGATGTTAAACATCTTTTCATATGCCTCTTGGACATTTGTATATCTTCTTTGTAAAAATGTCTGTTCATATCCTCTGCCCATTTTTATTTGAGTTTTGTTGTCGTTGTTGGTGGTGAGTTATATGAGTTCTTTATATATTTTAGAAATTAACCCCTTGTAGGATATATGATTTGCAAATAATTTCTCCTAGTTGTTGGGTTATCTTTTCATTTTGTTCATGGTGCCCTTTATCTTGCAGGAGTTTTTTAGTCTGATGGAGTCCCATTTGTTTATTTTTTCTTTGTTTCCCTTGCCTGAGTAGACATGGTATTCTAAAATATGCTGTTAAGACCAATGACAAAATGTGTACTGCCTATTTTTCCTTCTATGAGTTTTTTGGTTTCAGGTCTTACATTCAAGTCTTTAATCCATTTTGGGTTAATTTTTGTGTATGATGCAAGATAATTGTCTACTTTCTTTCTTTTGCACATGGCTGTGCAGTTTTCCAAACACCATTTATTGAAGAGACTTTCTTTTCTCCATTGTATGTTCTTGGCTCTTTTGTAAAACATTAACTGTCCACAGATGTGCAGTGTTGTTTCTGGGCTTTTAATTTTGTTCCTTTGATCTGTGTGTCTATTTTGTGTCAGTATCATTCTCTTTTGATTATAATAGCTTTTTAGTATGTTTTGAAGTCAGGTATTGTGATGTCTCCAGCTTTGTTCTTTTTTCTCAGGATTGCTTTAGCTATTTGGAGTCTTTTGTTGCCCCATGTGAATTTTTGGATACATTGTTCTATTTCCATGAAGAATGTCGTTGGAATTCTGATTGGGCTTGCATTGAATCTGTAGATTGTTTTAGGAAGTATGGATATTTTAACAATGCTTATTCTTCCAATCCGTGAATATAGAATATCTTTCCATTTCTTTATGTCTTCAATTTCTTTCAACAATTCTTATAATTCTCAGTGTATAGGTCTTTCACCTCCTTGGTTAAATTTATCCCTAGATATTTTATTCTTTTTGTTGAAATTGTAAATGGGATTGCATTCTTGACTTCTCTTTCTGCTAGTTCATTGCTAGTGTATAGAAATGTGACTGATTTTTATAAGTTGATCTTGTACCCTGAAACTTGGCTGTCATTGCTGATTATTTCTGGTAGTTTCATGATGCATTCTTAAGGGTTTTCTATATATAGAATCATGCCTTCTGCAAACAGCAAGAGTTTCATTTCTTCCTTTCCAATTTGGATAGCTTTTATTTCTTTTTATAGCCTAACAGCTCTTGCCAAAACTTCCAGGACTATGTTGAATAGGGGTGGTGTGAGTGGACACCCTTGTCTTGTTCCTATTCTCAGACAGATGGCTTTCAGTTTTTCACCATTAAGTATGATGTTGTCTGTGGGTTCATCATGTATGGCCTTTATTGTGTTAAAGTACTTTCCTTCTATACCCATTTTACTGAGAGTTATTATCATAAATAGATGTATGACCTGTCAAATGCTTCTCTGCATCTATTGTGATGATCTTGTCATTTTTATTTCTCATTTTGTTAATGTGGTGTATCATATTGATTTATTTGTGGACATGGAACCATCCCTGCATCGCTGGAGTAAATCCCACTTGATCCTGGTGTATGATCCGTTTAACGTATTGCTGTATTCAGTTTGCAAATATTTTTGTTGAGGATTTTTGCATCTGTGTTCATCAGTGACATTGGCCTGTGATTTTCCTTCTTTGCGTCGTCTTGTCTGGTTTCGATATCAGGGTAATGTTGGCCTCATAGACTGAGTTAGGAAGCATTCCATCTCCTTCAATTTTTTGGAATAGTTTGAGAAGGGTGTGTATTAAATCTTCGTTGAATGTTTGGTAGAATTCTCCAGAGAAGCCATCTGGTCCTGGACTTTTGCCTTTTGGGAGAGTTTTGATTACCGTTCCAATCTCTTTATTTGTGATTAGTCTACTCAGATTCTCTATTTCTTCTCGATTCAGTTTGAGGATGTTGTATGAGTCTAAGAATTTATCCATTTCTTCTAGGTTTTCCAACTTGTGGGCATATAGTTTTTCATAGTATTTTCCTATAATCCCTTGTATTTCTGTGGTGTCCATTGTAATTTCTCCTCTTTCACCTCTAATTTTATTATTTTGAGGCTTCTCTCTCTTTTTATTAGTGAGTCTGGTTTAGGGATTGTTAATTTTGTTTATCTTCTGAAAGAATCACCTCTCATTGATCATTTCTACTGTTTTTTATTCTCTATTTCATTTATTTCTGGTATAATTTTTATTATTTCCCTCTTTTTGCTGACTTTAGGCTTTGCTTGTTCTTCTTTCTTTACTTTTGTTAGGTGGCATTTAAGATTACTTATTTGAGATTTTTCTTGTTTGATGAGATTGACCTGTACTGCTATTTCCCTGTTATAATCCCTTTTGCTGTGTCCCATACAAGTTTGTATGCTGTATTTTCATTTTCATTGTATCCAGATATTTTCTCAATTTTTCCTTTGTTTTCTTCATTGATTCCAATGTTGTTCATAGCATATTGTTTAGTCTCCACAGATTTGTGAATTTCCCAGTTTTTTCTTCTAGTTTTTTTTTTTTTTTTTTTTTGAGGAAGATTAGCCCTGACCTAACTTCTGAGGAAGACTGACCCTGAGCTAACATCCATGCCCATCTTCCTCCACTTTATACCTGGGATGCCTACCACAGCATGGCTTTCACCAAGAGGTGCAATGTCTGCACCTGGGATCTGAACTGGTGAACCCTGGGCCGCGGAGAAACAGAATGTGCGCACTTAAACACGCCACTGGGCTGGCCCTTTGTAGTTTCATAGCATTTTTGCTGGAAATGATGTATGAGATGATTTCAATCTTTTTACATTTATTGAGGCTTTCCTTGTTTCTGAACATGTGGTTGATCTTTGAGAATGATCCATGTGCACTTGAGAAGAACGTATATTCTGCTGTTTTTGAATGGAATGCTCGCTATATATCTATTAAGTCCATCTGACCAAGAGTTTCATTGAAATCCACTATTTCCTCATTGACTTTTTGTCTGGATGATATGTCCACTGATGTAAACGGGGTATTGAGGTCCCCTACTACTAATGTGTTGCTGTTAAGTTCTCCCTTTAGATCTGCTAATAGTTGCTTTATACACTTTGCTGCTCCTGTGTTAGGTGCATATATATTCATAAGTGTTATGACCTCTTAGTGGAATATCACTTTTATCATCATATACTGCCCCTCTTTGTCTCTCATTGTCTTTTTTGTTTTGATGTCTGCTTTGTCTGATATAAGTATGGCAACACCTTCTTCCTTTTATTCACCGTTTGCTTGGAGTATCGTCTTCCATCCCTTCACTCTGAACCTGTATTTGTCTTTAGATCTGAGATGTGTTTCCTGAAGGCAGCATATTGTTGGTGTTTTTCTTTTTAATCCATTCAGTCACTCTGTGTCTTTTGATTAGAGACTTCAATCCATTTACATTTACAGTGATTATTGATATATGAGGGCTTGATACTGCCATTTTGTTTCTTTTTTTCTGGTTGTTGTGTGTTTCCATTGTTTCTCTTCCTTTGTATTCCTGATTGACATTTCATTTTGGTGGTTTTCTATGGAAGTTTTCTCAGTTTTCTCTTTTTTATGAATCATGGCTCTGTCTGATTTTTTGTTTAGTCTCTACTGTGAGATTTGTATAAAAGATCTCATAGATGAGACACTCCCTTTTCTGATAGCCTCCTATCTTCATTATCCTGAGCAGGATCCATCCCTTTCCTCTTCGCCTTTCTGAGGTATTGTCACAAATTATTCTGTTTTGTGTTGTGTTTGTCACCAAGTTGAAGTGTTTATAGTTACTTTTGATGCTTTCCATCTCTTTATCTTTTAAATTATAATTGAGCATTTGATTCCCTGTTCTGAAAGAGAGCTTCAGTTTTTAAATTTTGTCTGTCTATCTCCTTGCTCAAAGCTTTGTAGACCTATGCCTTTTGCTGTCAGGTGTGAAAGCATCTTTAATTATTTCTTGTAGGTTAGGTCTAGCGTAGATGAACTCCCTCAGCTTTTTTTTGATGTGAAGAGAAAGATAAAAGCACCTCTTCTTTTGTCATATTTAGTTACAGAGGTAGAAATTAAATTACTTTACCTCGCTCACTACTTTTTCTTTTTCTGGTTTCCCATAACCCACTGGGTTTTTTTGGTTTTGCTTTTCCTAAAACATCTCTGATGTCTAACATTGTCTCTTTTCTCCAAGCTAAAAGTGCTGAATAGACTTGGAATTGATAGATATAAGAAATAACTTAGTAATTTTCTTCCCAATTTTATTTTATTTTTTCAGTTATTTTATTGACGTCTATTGGTTTATAACGTTGTGTAATTTCAGATATCACCTCTCATATGGGCCCCTTTACCACTTTTGCCCACTCCACCAAACCTCTTGCTCTCTAGAAACCAATAATATGTTCTCTTTATCCATGTGTTTATCTTCCACATATACGTGACATCAAGCAGTGTCTGTCTTTCTCTGTCTGCCGTATTGCTTAGCATAATACCCTCAAGGTCCATCCATGCTGTTGCAAATTGGGCGACCTTGTATTTTTTATGTCTAGTAGTATATATATATATATATATATAGCAATATATATATGTATGTATAGATATAGATAATGGAATACTACTATATATATACACTACTATATATATAATACATATATATATATATTGCATTTTCTTTATCCATTTATATGTTGATGAGCACTTGTGTTGCTTCTATATCTTGCCTACTGTGAATAATGCTGCAATGAACATATGGGTGCATAAATCTCTTTGTATTGTAGAGTTCATGTTCTTTGGATAAATACACAGTAGTGGGATAGCCGGATTGTATGGTATTCCTATTTTAAATTTTTTGAAAGATCTCCATATTGTTTTCCATGGTGACTGTACCAGTTTGCATTCCCACCAGCAGTGTATAAGTGTTCTCTTTTCTCCACATTCCCTCCAACACGTGTTATTTTCTCTCTTCTTATTTATAGACATTTAGGTAGGTGAAAGGTGATATCTCACTGTGGTTTTGATTGTATTTCCCTAGTAATTAGTGATATTGTATATGTTTTCAATTGTCTGTTGGCAATCTGTATATCTTCTTTGGAAAAATGTTCACATGCTCTGCCCATTTTTTTAATCAAGTTTTTTGGATTTTTGTTGTTGAATTTTATGAAATCATTATATATTTTGGAAATTAACCCTTTTTTGTGTATATGATTTGCAAATATTTTCTCCCAGGTAATAGGTCGTCTTTTTGCTTTGTTCATGGTTTCCTTTACCTTGCAGAAGCTTTTTTAGTCTGATGTATTACCGTTTCCATATTTTTCCTTTTGTTCCCCTTGCCTGAGTAGACATGGTATTCAAAAAGATACAGCTAAGACCAATTTCAAAATGTCTTGCCTATTTTTTTCTTGTAGGAGTTTTATGGTTTCACTCTTACATTCAAGTCTTTAATCCATTTTGAGTTAATTATTTGTATGTAAAATAATGGTCTACTTTCATTCTTTTGCATGCGGCTGTCCAGTTTTTCCAAGACTATTTATTGAAGAGACTTTCCTAACTCCATTCTTTGGTCTTCACTCCTTTGTTGAATATTAGCTGTCCATAGATGTGTGGTTTTATTTCTGGGCTTTCAATTCTGTTCCATTAATCTATGTGTCTGTGATCTATGTGTCTGATGTACGTGTCAGTACTATGCTCTTTTGATTGCTATGGATTTGTAGTATATTTTGAAGTCAGGGATTGTGACACCTTCAGCTTTATTCTTTTTCCTCAGTATGTCTTTTGTTATGACCGGTCTTTTGTTGTTCCATATAAATTTTAGGATTCTTTGTTCTATTTCCATGAAGAATGTCATTGAAATTCTGATTGTGGTTGCATTTAATCTGTAGATTGCTTTAGGTAGTATGGACATTTTAACAATGTTTATTCTTCCAATCCATGAATATGGAATATCTTTCCGTTTCTTTATGTATTCTTCAATTTCTTTCAATAATGTCTTATAGTTTTCAGTGTATAGGTCTTTCACCTCCCTGGTTAAATTAATTCCTAGGTATTTTGTTCCTTTTGTTGCGGTTGTAAGTGGGATTGTATTACTGACTTCTCTTTCTGCTAGTTTGTTTTTAATGTATAGAAATGCAACTGATTTTTGTAAGTCGATTTTGTAACCTACAACTTTGTTGTTGTTGTTGATTATTTCTAATGGTTTTCTTCTGTATTCTTTAGGGTTTTCTATATAAATCATGTCTCCCACAACACGGAGATTTTACTTATTCCTTTCTAATTTGGATTCCTTTATTTATTTTCCTGCCTAATTGCTCTGGCCAAAACATCTGGTACTATGTTGAATAGGGGTGGTGAGAGTGGGCACTCTTGTCTTGTTCCTGTTCTCACAGGGATGGCTTTCAGTTTTTCACCAATAAGTATGATGTTGGCTGTGGGTTTGTCATGTATGGCTTTTATTACGTTGGAGTACTTTCTTTCTATTTCCATTTTATTGAGAGTTTTTATCACAATTGAATGTTGGATCTTGTCAAATTCTTTCTCTGTATCTATTGTGATGACCATGTCATTTTCATTCCTCATTTTGTTAATGTAGTGTAATATAGTCATCGATTTGCAGATGTTAAACAATCCCTTCATCTTTGGTATAAATCACACTTGATCATGTTCTATGATCTTTTTAATGTATTGTTGCATTGGATTTGGCAATAATTTGTTGAGGAATTTTCATCAGTGATATTGACCTGTAATTTTCCTTCTTTTTTGTTTTCCTGTCTGCTTTTGGGATCAGGGTAATGTTGGCCTCATAGAATGAGTTTGGAAGCATTCCATCTTCTTCAATTTTTTGGAATAGTTTGAGAAAGATAGGTGTTAAATATTTAAATGTTTGGTAGAATTCTCCAGAGAAGCCATCTGATCCTAGACTTTGTTTTTTGGGTGGTTATATTTTTGTTACTCTTTCAACCTTTTTGCTTGTCATTGGTCCATTAACGTTCTCTGATTCTTCTTGATTCAGTTTTGGGAGGTTGTATGAGTCTAATTGTTTATCCATTTCTTCTAGGTTATCCAATTCATTGGCATATAGTTTTTCATAGTATTCTCTTATTATCTTTTGTATTTCTGTGTTTTCTGTTGTAATTTCCTCCTCTTTCACTTCTGATTTATTTACTTGAGCTTCCTCTCTTTTTTCTAAGTGAGTCTGGCTAAGGCTTTGGCAATGTTGTTCATCTTCTCAAAGACCAGCTCTTAATTTCATTGATACTTTCTATTCTTTTTTTACTCTCTATTTAATTTATTTCTGTCTAATTTTTGTATTTCCCTCATTCTGCTGACTGTAGGCTTTGTTTTGCCTTCTTTTTCTAGGTCTCTTAGCTGTTGTTTAAGATTACTTATTAGAGATTTTTATTGTTTGTTGAGGTAGGCCTGTACTGCTATAAATTTCACTCTTAGGACCAATTTTGCTGCATCACACACTACTTGGTATGTTGTATTTTCATTTTCATCTGTCTGCAGATATTTTTGGATATCTCCTTTGAGTTATTCACTGATCCACTGTTTTTGCAGAAGCGTGTTGTTTACTCTCCACAGATTTGTGACTTTCCCAGTTTTTTTTATGTGATCTATTTCCAGTTTCATGCTATTGGGTTGGAAAAGGTGCTTGATATGATTTCAATCTTTTTAAATTTATTGAGGCTTGCCTTTTTTTCCCACATATGGTCTATCTTGAGAATTTTTCATGTGAACTTGAACAGAATTTGTATTCTGCTGGTTTGGGATGAACTGTTCTACAGATACCTATTACGTCCATCTGGTCTAGGATATCATTTAAGGCCACTCTTTCCTTATTGACTTTCTGTCGGGATGATCTGTCTGTTGAGGTAAGTGGGGTGTTGAGGTACTCTACTGTCATTGTGTTGCTGTCAATTTCTCAATTAAGCCTGTTAACAGTTGCTCTATATACTTTGGTGTTCCTGTGTTAGGTGTATATATATTTAAAAGTGTTATGTCCTCTTGGTAGAATTTCCCTTTTATCATTATATCCACCCCCTCTTTGTATTTCATAGTCATTTTTTATCTTGAAGTCTGCTTTGTCTGATATAAATATGGCATCACCTACTTTCTTTTGCTTGCCATTTGCTTGAAGTATCATCTTCCATCCCTTCACTCTGAGCCTTTTTATGTTTAGAGCTGTGATGTGTTTCCTGGAGGCAGTGTATTGTTGGGTCTTGTTTATTAATCCATCTAGCCATTTCATGTCTTTTTTATTGGAGAATTTAATCCATTTATATTTATAACGATTATTGATATTTGAGATCTTAATGCTGCCATTCTATCTCTTGTTTTCTGGTTGTTTTATATTTCGATTTTTTCTTTTGCCTTGTATTTCTGACTGTCATTTCAGTTTGATGGTTTTCTATGGTAGTTTTCTCAGTTTTCTCTTTATTATGACTTGTGGCTCTGCTTTGACTTTTTGTCTAGTGGTTACCATGAAGCTTTTATAAAAGAGCTTATTGATGAGATAATCCATTTTCTGATAGCCTCTTATGTCCATTAGCCTAAGCAGGTTCCATCCCTTTCCTCTTCCCTTTCAGAGTTATTCTTGTCAAAAATTATTCTGTTTTCTGTTGTGGGTTTGTAACTAAATTGAAGTCTTTATAGTTATTTTTGATGCTTTCTTTCCTTTTATCTTTTATTTTATAATTAAGTGTTTGCTAATCTAATCTGATGGATAACTACAATTTTCTCATTCTATCTGTCTATTTATCTCCTTGCTCAAGGTTTTGTAAATCTTTGCTTGTTAGTTTCAGATGGAAGAGCTCCTTTCAATGTTTTTTGTTAGGTTGGCTCAGTGGCAATGAAATCCCTCAGCTTTTGTTTATCTTGGAAAAATTTTATTTCTCCATCGTACCTGAAGGATACCTTCACTGGATAGAGAATTCTTGGCTGAAAATGTTTGTCTTTCGGTATTTTTAGTATATCATTCCATTCTCTCATAATCTCTAAGGTTTCTGATGAGAAATCTGCTGAGAGCCTGATAGAGGTTCCTTTGTATGTTATTTTCTTCTGCCTTGCTGCCCTTAATATTTTTTCTTTGTCATTGACTTTTGCTTGTTTTTTGTTTTTCTTTTTAAAGATTGGCACCTGGGCTAACAACTTTTGCCAATCTTCCACGTTTTTTTTTCCAAGGATTGGCACCTGGGCTAACAACTGTTGCTAATCTTCCTTTTTTTTTCCTGCTTTATCTCCCCAACCCTCCCCCACCCCGTACACAGTTGTATATCTTAGCTGCTGTTCCCTGTAGTTGTGCGATGTGGGATGTCACCTCAACGTGGCCTGATGAGCAGTGCCATGTCCATGCCCAGGATCCGAACCCTGGGCCACTGCAGTGGAGCGCGCGAACTTAACCACTTGGCCATGGACCCGGCCCCTGCTCGTTTTAATATTATGTGCCTTGGAGAAGGTCTTTTTGCATTAATATCATTAGGAGTTCCATTTTCTTTATGTACCTATATGACTGTTGCTTCCCCAGGTTTGGGAATTTCTCAGCTATTATGTATTTGAACAAGCTCTCTATTCCTTTCTCTCTCTTTTCTCCCTCTGGAATACCTGTAATCCCTATATTGCTTTTCCTAATTGAATCAGATATTTCTTGAAGAATTTCTTCATTTAAACAAAAAATCTTAGTTCTCTCTCCTCCTCCACCTGAAGCATTTCTAGATGTTTATCTTCTAGGTCACCTATTCTCTCCTCAATAAGATCAGCTCTATTTTTTATGGTTTCAAGATTATTTTTTTCTCACTGATTGTGTTCTTCATTTCCCAAATTTTTGTATATTTTTTAAGGGTTTCAATCTCTTTGGCTAACTATTCCTTCTGCTCATTAATTTTATTCCTAAATTCATTTAACCATCTCTCTGAGTTTTCTTGTAACTCATTGAATTTCTTTATGATGATCATTTTGAATTCTCTGTCATATAGATTGTAAATTTCTGTGACTTCAGGATTGGTTTCTGGAGACTTGTCATTTTCTTTCTATTCTGAAGTATTAGTGTAGCTCTTCATGGTGTCTGGTGAATTAATCCTTTGCTGGCACAATTGTGGTAGTATCAGGTTGCAGATTCCATCTGCCACTGCAGGGAGGGGACAGGAGCTGTGGTTTATGATCCCACCTTATCTGCTGGAAGTTGTGTTTTTATGGCTACTCTGCACTTGCATTGGGCTGGTAACAGCCGCTTGGAGACATCAGAAATGCAGGTGCAATGAAGCCTCTGTGCTCTGCCAGTGGATCACTGTCATGTAGGGGGGTGCATGCTGCACTCAACAGGGGACTGGCTGATCTACTCTGCTAGATGGGAGGTGTGCTTTCTTTCATGTGGGCTGGCCTTGTGATTGTGGGTGTTTCAACTGAGCTGCTGTGGTTGGTGGGTAGGGCTTCTTTGTGGGAGCTGAGCTGCCCCCACACCATGGGGAGCATTCTCATGATTGGGGCTACCACATCACAGTGGGTGCTCATGGCCTGGGCTACCACTATGAAAGTATTCACATGCAGCCCAGGCTGCCTCTGCCTCCTCTTACATTCATGCCAGCTGCTGTGTGAAGACCCATGACCTGGATTGCTGCTGCCATGGAGGTAGAAGCATCTGCTCACCTAGTTCACCTAGTTCCAGCCCACTGAACTTCAGATGTATGGCTATGTGGATCTCTCAGTCATTCTGCTGTGCTGTATCAGGAATCTTCTGTTTGTTAGTGAATGTCCATTTAGTTGTAACTTAGAGAGGAGAGACAAAGTGAACAACTCACTATGCCATGGTGCTGACATCACCCTACTCACTTTCTCCCCTTTTTAAATCTGTGGTTGCACATAAAAATAGACTATTATATTTCTTATATTTCATTTGTTAAAATATTTCCTACGCTTTTCATTTCTAATATTCAAGTTTTAAGGTTCTCTTCATGATAACATTAAATTCTAGAGATTAGTCTTGAAAATTTAGCCTCTTCTATTAGCAATCGCTAGAAAAAAGGAATCTCAGAAAATTGAAAACAAGAAAAGTTTCCTTACAGGGAAAGATCCCTACAACCATAGCAACAGTACTATTCCGTATTGTCAAATCCCTCTTGGTAATGATAAATGAAAACATTCACAAAACTGAGTCTTGACAAATTTATAAATTTGCCTTTGTAAATGTTACTTTAGCAATGGAAACTTTTAGGACATTCACCTGGACTGGAGAAATTTGTATATGTCCTTTAAAATGTAACTTTTAGTGCTTAAAATGTCTGGCTTTCTGTTTGGTTGGTTTAGCTGATAATTTGTTGCATTGGTTTTTATATTTAAGTTTGAATTTTTCTGAAAATATACTTTAAATACTTATTGTTAGTCAGAATTATTTTCCTTTTCTCCCTGTATTTATAAAGGTATAATATAAACCTATTAGAAAATAGTACTATAGCAATATAATTTAGTCATAAACATTAAATTTATTACATGTATAGTTCTCAGTGTTAAACATTATCCACAACCACCTTCTCAAGAATATTTGTTTCACTAATTCTTCCGAGGAATTTAAAAAATCATATTAGATTTTTTTAAAGTGAGATTCCAGTTTATTAATTTAGCAAAACCAAAAGTTATATGTCTTAATATCTTATGTTGGCAAAGTTCTTTGTGATATAATTTGGTTTGATTTTTTATTCAAGTATAATTGCCATATATTATATTACTTTCAGCTGTAAAATATAGTGATTGACATATGTACATATTATGAAATGGTCACCACAATAAGTCTAATTAACTTCCATCAGCTTACATAGTACAAAAATTTATATTTTCTTATAATGAACCTTTTAATATTTACTCTTTAACAACTTTCAAATATGCATTAGAGTATTGTTAACTAAAGTCATCATGCTGCACATTATATGCCCTAACTATTTGTTTTATTAATAGAATTTTATACCTTTTGACCTCCTTCACCCATTTTTCACACCCTCCACCACTTGCCACTAACAACTATCAGTGTTTTCCATATCTATGAATTCCATTTTTGTTTTATTGTTCTTGTTGTTTTAGATTCTATGGAAAAGTGAGATCACAAGATATTTGTCTTTCTCCATCTGATTTATTTTACTTAGCAAAATGCCCGCAAGTTCTGTCCATGTTTTTTCAAATGGAAGGAGTTTCTTATTTTTCATGGCTGAATAATATTCCATTTTCTCTATCCATTCATCCATTGATGGGCACTTAGGTCGTTTCCATGTCTTGGCTATTGTAAATAATGCTGCAATGAACACAGAGGTTCATATATATTTTCAAGTTAATGTTTTTGTTTTCTTCAGTTAAATATCCAGAAGTGGAATTGCTATATCCAGAAGTGGAATTGCTAGATCATATAATAGTTCTATTTTTAATATTTCATGAATATTTTTAATATTTTAGGAATATCATACTGTTTTCCATGGTGGCTGCAGCAATTTACATTCCCACCAACAGTGCACAAGGGTTCCTTTTTCTCCACATTCTCATCAGCACGTATTTCTTGTCTTTTTTATAATAGTCTATCTAACAGGTGTGAGGTGATATCTCACTGTGGTTTTGGTTTGAATTTTCCTGATGATTACTAATAGCGAGGACATTTTCATATGCCTGTCGGCCATCCATATGTCTTCTTTAGAAAGATATTTTTTCACATCCTCTGCCCATTTTTTAATGGGGTTGTGCTTTTTCTTTGCTATTGAGTTGCATAAGTTCTTTATTTATTTTGGATATAAAGCCCATGATTTGCAAATGTTTTCTCATATTTTATAGGTTGCTTTTTCACTTTGTTTCCTATGCTGTGCAGAAACTCTTTAGTTTAATCCAGTCCCACTCGTTTATCTTTCCTTTTGTTTGCCTTTATTTTCAATGTCAAATCCAATAAACACATATTTTGAATATGTATTATTAATTACAATATCAGATAAACTTCTTATTTTGCCAGAGTCCTCATGAAAATTAGGGAATAAATAGAAAAGATCAGAGCTCTAAGAAGTGGAATGGGGACAATTGGCAAGATTTGGATGATGCAGTGCCTGAATTCCCAACCCCACACTGAATTTCTGTACCCAGAAAAATCAGACCCTCCTGCCCTGTCTGATGAGGCTGTTCTTTCCATGCTTTGGGATTCAAATGGCCTCTCATTCAAAGAGGAAGATAGATTTCCTCAGTCACACAGCTCGTGTCATTCCTCCCTCCTCCCTTGCTCCCCACATTAGTTTTATCAGATGAAAATCATTTCTAAAAGTGTTTTCCAGGGAGAAAAGACAGTTTATTGATAGCAATAAAGATTTGGATAAATTATCGAGAGGAACATGCTTGTCAGGAGTTCTGCATTCATTCTGCTATGTGACCAGATAATAGTAGTCTTATACTGTTAACTTACTGATTGGTTGACTGATGCTTGGACTCAGCAGTGGCTTATGCTAAATAAAGATATAGGGAGGAATCTAATGACTTGACAAATTGGAATGTGGAAGTGAATTTAACTTGTGCAACCTATCCACTCATGCACAAACCCTCTGCCTGAAAGGGCCAAGAATTTATTCTTTTGACCAAAGCTCTAAGAATTACATGGAGGAAGCAAAACATAAGCAGCCAAGAATATTGGTTGGAATTGATGCAGTTGAAATGAGCTTTTAACTTAACAATATTTTAAAGCCTATAAGCGATGGGGTTTAACTATCAGACATGAGGTGGGAAAGTTATCAGAGTGGGTAGGAAGAGCAATGTGGTAGTAAATAGGCCAACCAGTAAGAATTTTTCCAAACCAGGAAGTCCTTCCTTCTTGAATAATATGACAAAATTCTACCACATCTCAAAAATAGAGGCCAAAATTGAGCCACCATGAGTATCATTGCCCTTACCCACTTCCCTGGGTGAGTCAGTGTTCCTTCCACTGAGTAACTAGTCAAGGAAAATATCCAGACCACTTGTAATGTAATGAACACTGGCTTTGTTTGGTGATAAATGGAGCCCTGAATGAAGTCCACCTTGGTAGAATGTCACATTATCCTAAAATTATTTCCCAGTTCATGAGTGTGGAGTTAGGATTTATGTTCTCAGCAATTAAGGGAATCTCCACATTGGCTTTCTGACCCTAAAGAAACTAGGAAATATGCTGATAGTAAGTGCTATGTGGAAGCCCCAGGTCTCCCCATTTTCAATAAAAGAGTCATAAAAACTTTCATGTCTTTTGGGAGATTCCCAAAGATTAATTCCACTCTCGAAGATTTGAAAGATTCAGGGTGGAAATTTCTATCACTAGCCCATTTAACTCCGCAGTTTGACAGGTGCAGAATGACAGAGAATTGTGGCTTTAATGAAGTAGTGATTAATATCATAGCTCCTGATCTAGATGTGGTCTTATTAGGATATGTCAGTAGAATCATTTTCATAGTGATCTCCAACTGATAAATGCTTTTAATTTGTAAAAGTTTCCAAATACAAACTGTCATAGATAAAATTTTCCACATACAAAACACACACATATACATATATCCATATATACATACACACATGAATGCAAGCATAGATACATACACATATGTAATCATGATAAGATGAATAAATGTAAGGACAATCCACGTTAAGAATAAAATTACATAGGAACCACTGCAGCGTCCTCTGTGCTTTTCTCCCACGACATCCTCTTCTCTCCCTATGAGATAATACCTACCCTGAAATACCTGTTAACTTTTCCCTTGATTTCCTTTTATACGTTTACCAGCTAAGTGTTCATTCCTGCTTTGAACTAATATAAACGGAATCACACAGCAGTATTCTTACCTAAAGTTTGTATTTTTGAAACATTGATTTTTGATGGCTGTAATTTACTCACTTTTTTTGACTTTCTTAGTTTCTATTTTTTGAATAGAAGTCATTTTTCTCATTTACCTCTCTTCTTTCACATTGAACAACAATGTGAAAACATTTTCCAAACAACATTTGAGTTGTTGTTTTCTGCTATATCTAAGCAGAGCTGTTAAGCATATTTTTATATATGGGGTGAACTATGTCTGTGCAAAATTTATGTAGGTTCCTGGAAAAGAACTGCTGACCTAATGATTTTTACATATTTGTATTTGTATTGATGTTCTAGTGTTTGTACAATTTTCACACTAACTAGGAGGTAAGAGCGTTCTGTGGTACACATCTTTACTAGTACTTGGTATATTCAGATTTTACAATTTTTTTCTTGAAAGTATGAAGTCACATCTTATTGTAGATTTAATATGCATTTCCATGATTACTAATGAAGTTGAGCATGCTTTCTTTGGCTTTCAACCTTTCTTGTTTTCTCTTCTCTGAAAAGTCTGTATGTGACTTTTGCCTGTTACTTTCATTTGTTTTTATTTTGCTTTTGGATGTATATAGCTTTTTCCACATTACAAATACTAATATTTTTATTTTCTGTTTAGGTTAAGTGATAAATATCTTATCTCAGTGTTTAACTTTTCTCTGTCTTTATAATATCTTTTGATAATTCAACTGTATTAAAATTAAGAATTTCTATTTACTGTTTTTTGTGTCTTTTAAAGAAAAATCCTTTCATGCATTCTGCATTCATATACTCAAAACCAACCTTTTATCACCTGTGTGCCAGCTACTGTTTTGGGTCAAGTTTTGCCCTTATGGTTTTTGTGTAACAATTTAATCTGTGGTGATATTTCCACTCACAGAATCTAATGATGGTTGAAAAATTTGGTAGTATCATGTTAATAGGATGTGGTGGGTGGGAAATAGAAGATATTCCAGATGCCTTGAAAATTCATATGTGTAACATATCATTGGGGAAAAAACTATGAAAACGGACTGTCACCTCAGTGACATTTCTGGAAATCTAGCTGCCTTGGGGTGAACTAGGTTAGTCCACAAAATATGGTAAAGTTTTGATAATGTTCAAAAATGTCAGCTTATACCATGCTGAAGGTTCTTTTGTTTCATTTCCTCTTGAAGCACCAAATAAGTAGTTCAAAGGATCTATATGAGGTATTTACATAGAAGGAAGGACGTGACTTCCCATGGAGTTCCTGTTTTCCATGAAGGGATTCTCCAAGGTTTCATTTTCTGGGCACACTGTACCACAAGAAATATCCATCCTGTTACATGAACACAAATTGTGGAATTACTGGCTTTTATCCCTCTACTGAAGAAAAAATATTTGTACAACACATAAGGTAATAATTTCACTACTTTGCCCTCTTCCTTATCCAGACAGTGAATCTAGGTAATTCCAGGGGTTGCCTCTGCATATAACTATATCCAGAGGTAAAAAGTAATTGTAAATAACTGCAACCTAAATTGGAAATATCAAAACGTGCTTGTGTCTGGCACAAATAACGGTTTGATTCACCCTATTTGGCAGCATCAACATGCTGAGTTTCCTGATAAGAAAAAGCAGAAGTCATTAATGTGAGCTATTACTTCATAACCACTTGCAAAATAAGTATTGTACCTCCTATATGTATTTTCTACTTTGCTTTGACATGTATGTATTTACATGTCTTAATTTTCTCCCCTCCATTCACTCTATTATTATAGATACGATGTGTTCATGATAACTTTATTATTTTGTCCTTAGATCACACAACGTTAAGTTAGAATTACCTCAGAACCAGAAGTGCAATTGACATCACTCAGAGATTCCAGATTTGGATCTGGATGAAACGAATGGTGATATATTGTAATGGCTCCCTCTGTGAAGGGAGTGACATAAGGAATAAAGTTGCATTTTATTAGGTGCTGACATTATGTGTGTGTAAATATGAGGGAAAAGATTTATACAAATGGTGTGCATTCAATGTGGTGGACTGTCATGGGTCTTTATTGGTGTACTTCTTTATTCATATATTTTGGCTGTGTATCTTTTAAACTCTTTTGCTGTAAGTGAGACTGCTTTCTTCTATAAAAATACCAGATGCTTTCCTACTCTCGCTAACAAATAAGGAACACGTGCATGGGATCTAGGCTTGACCAATAAGATATATCAACCTAGACTTTGAATCTGAAGCAAGGGGCAATACAGGGCACATACAGGAAAGAATTAATTTAGATGATGGGAGTGACAGCATTAGCAACACAGAGTTTTGAAAGGCAGAGCTGTCAGCATGCCAGCAGTGTGTTTAGTGATTTATGCCTGTGGTGATCATGGGCACTCTGTGGAGCTAAGCAGTGAATGGAAACAGTAGTGGGACCCTCACCAGATATTTATTAGGCATGATTTTGCAATAGTTCTGCCTGGCCTTCATGTTTCCTGTTTCTCTTACAAGTTTAATTCTTTGGTTTTTCTGAGTTGTTTCTTGTGTTGTGTGTAAATGTAAGAGTATCTTTTAATTGGTATATACTTTTTTGTTTAGCTTGCTTTTTTCACTTAAAATATATACTATGGACCTCCCTGCAGGTGAGGAGATCATTATCCAATTCTTTTGTTTTCTGGTTTCTTTGTGCATACAATGATGATTGTAATTATAAAGAAATTAGATTATATCATATATGCCATATTATTATTTTATTATTTCTAAAATTTTATTGTCTGTTTTCATCACCACCACTCCTCAACCTCAGATTAACAACATAATTTATTTTCCTTCTACTACTTCTTCTGTGCTCACATAAGATAACAAATTTTCTTAGTTTGCTTTACAAAAATGGCACAATGCTAACCACGCTTCTGTGCATCGTGTTCCCACCCATCCCCTCACTGAAAATATCTCAAGAAAACCCCTCCAAGTTAACTGGTATGGTTATAATTCAGTCTTTTAATAGCTCCTTAACATTTCATGATGCAGCAATACCATGACTTATTCAAACACTTCTCTTTAGGAATATTCACTTGGTTTCCAGTGGTTTTGCAACTATAGATTATGTATCAACACACAGGCTTGAATAAATACTTATGTGGTGGTGCTTTTATTTTTACGAAATAGATTTCTGGAGTGGAGTTATTGAATTTAACTCCTAAATTCAATAACTATTTTGGAAGTGCTTTCCCAAAGAAGGCATTGTAACTATTCACATTTATACCAGCAATATGTGAGATGACGTTTTTCCCTTTACCCAAGCCAGCAATATGTTTTCACTATTTGTCAATTAGATGAGTATGAATTAGCAACTTATTATATTATTTTTCATTTCACTAGCTAGTAATGAGCTTAAACATCTTTTCAAGTCTTTTTAATTAGTCTTCTGTGTAGCGATGATCCATATTCTATGTCCAATTTTTTCATTTGAGAGGGGCTTTCTATTTTTTATTGGTTTGTAGGCATAATTTATTTTTAACTTCTGAGTCAAATATACGTGCATTGCAAATATTATCTCCCACTCTGCAGCTTTCCTCTTACTTCTTACTGTTGCTTTGTGAAAACAGAAATGATAAATTTAAAGAATAAAAAATAAGAATGAAATTTTTTAAAGATAACATTCACATTAGCACCCAAACCGTTAAGTAATTAAAAGATGTTCAACTTCATTTTTCATCAGGACAATACAAATGACACCACAGTAAGATATCAATTCACACCCATTAAAAGGGCTAAAATTAAAAAGGCAGATGACGCCAAATGATGGTCATACGTGGAACAACTGGAAATTTCAAGCACTGTTCCTGGGAGAATAAATTAGTCCTGTAAAACCGTGTGGCAGTATCTACTGAAGCTGATCATATGCATTTCCCATGACACAGCAATTCTACTCCTAGGTATATATCTGAGAGAAATGCACATATGTGTGCATATATAAATCCAAAGGTGTATCCAAAAGAAAGGCATATAATATACAATATATAGATTGGCTGAAGAAAATTCCATATATATGTATATATACATATAATATATGGCATATGTATCTATAAACAAAACATGTATTTTAGTTTTTTGCAGCACTATTTGGAAATTATTCAAATGCCTATTAACAATTGAATGAAAAATAAATTGTGGGATATTCACACACGGTGGATTACTATATAGCAATGAGAATGTATAATCTACAACTACACGTAAAAGTGGCTTATGCACTTATAATTTATGCTTGTTTGTTCATGCATATTTAGGCTCAAAATAAAAAACTAAGTATCTATTAAGTATCTAGGTCAGTAGGTCTCAACTATGATTTGGAAATGTCTGGAGAAATTGTTGATTGTCACAGGTACTGCCATCTAGTGGCTAGAGGTCAGGCTGCCAAACATCTCACAAAGCACAGGAAGCCCCCCACAAGACTTGTCTTGCCTCTAATGTCAATAGTGCTGAGGTAGAGAAACCCTGATCTGGATACAAATGTAAGTAAAGAGGTATAACACCACAACAGAATAAATTACAAAATATTTTTGAGGAATATATAAGTGCTGTTGAATAAATGGAGTATTATAATGTGCTCATGGATTGAAACTCAATATTTTAAAGATTCTAATTCTCCTCAAATTGTTTATAGATCCAATGCAATTCTAAATAAAATTCCAACATTTACTCTGTGTATATGGATACACGGACCCTAAAGTGAATATCGAAATGGAATGCACCCTCTAAATGGCCAGATAATCTTGAAGAAACAAAAACTTGAAGATTCACAATACCTGACATCAAAAGTTGTTATGAAGGTTTTCCCTACACCCAAGGTTACCAGGTTATACTTACATAATATTTTAGTGCTTTCAGTTTTTTCCTCTTTATTTAAATCTGTACTTCATCTGGAACTAATTTTACTTTAGATATGATATAATGATGTTATTTTATTCTTTATAATCAGAGAGTATACTGGTAATTACTTCATTAACTGAAGTTGTGTATAGGAAATTGGTTCAAGTTCCCAACTGTTTTGTTTTCTCTACTTATAATCTGATTCTTAAAATCTAGCTTTATTACATATGATCAAAGAAAATTAGCCACAAAATTTATATTTTAAAATACAATCAATTTAATTAAATGCATTATTTTTTATAATTAGCCTCTTTTGTTTGTTTGTTTTCATTAAAATACAGTTACCTAAACCAATGTCATACAGACTACCACAGTTACATCTATAATTCAGGTATAAAAAATGTTTGGAAATTTAAAGGTATTAAACAATCTTTAAAAGATGAAAGAGAGAGTGCTATTGAGATGGAGAGTGCAAACAGGTGTTGACCTTTTATGGATTCTGGACAATTTTAAGCTGAAAGTAAGCAGTTGTGAGTCTATCTGCATCACTCGTGAGGGAAAAGGGTAACCAAGTCCTCCTTCTCTGTTAGGTGTAAATATTACTTCCAGAAAGACATGAACTCTTTTCAAGATGGTTCAAATAACAAACACATAGGGAAATACATGCATGATTATTAAAAACCTTTCATTAGACTCTTCCTGTTGTTTTTCTGCTCATCCAGGGACCTGAAGACCCAAGAGTAATCCTCTCCCCTGAGACACTAAATCAAGTTAGGCTCCTACCCATCCAGCCATGTTAGTTTCCATTCCCTGTACTTCAACTAGTTGGATCCTTGAGGAGACATGAAACTCTTTGTCAGCAAGGAATCACAGATGTATCTGTTCCTTGAGTAATAATTTGCAAACTGGTGCCTCATCAAAGCATGTAGAAAATAAATATTGAGGGGGAAAAACCCACAAATGAGTTTAACACTGAAATGAATCACATATTGTAAGGTGAGTTCTCCTAAAGGTAGATTTCTCTTAGTTCCCTCTGCTTTCCTTCTTAAACTTCCATTCAGAGCTGAGATACTTGGGGATTGTTAGACTTCTTTCTAAATTTGGTTATCTAGTCTCTCTCCTTCCATATATACATACTATTAGTGATTGATGGCCTACAAATAGGAACTAAGCTGCTACAGCGTGGACAAACAAGTCAAACATTGACACCTCTGACTGATACTCCTGCCTTAAATCTCAGATTACCTTGTAATTCACCTGATGAAAATTTTCATATTTCATCTAATCTGCTTGTGAGATTATGCTGTAATGGGATCCTGCTGGTGCAGCAGAACTTTCAGAGATACATTTGTTCCACTTCTTGAGTTCTGATATCCAAGTAGGTAGTTAGGATAATCCTTTGTTATTTATTTTCTTATCTGAAAAATATAGTTTTAATATAGCCTAAGCCACATTCCCTGGAGATAGGATACATTTTGTCTGGGCTTTCCGAAGAGCAGAGATTCTTGTTTCTCTCACATTGATGAGTCCGTTTCATAGTCTTATTTCATAGAACAATTAATAACCATCCTGAACTCGACAGTATTTTAGATTAAATCAATAACATTATTTCTGCCTCATTTTCAGTTGCACAGAATCCCAATTTTTCTTTACATCAAGCTAACATAGGTCGTTTTCTTTTACATTGGTTTCATTTTTCCTGTCTCAGGTAGTAGGTTTTAAATAAGAACCATGTATTTGATGGAATTGTCTCCTCTTATGAGGGAATTGCTTGGATTTATAAGTATGAGGACCAGAAGATGAGGGGAGAGATATTTTCTCTAACAAAGCTAATATTAGAAAATATTTATATATCTAGGATAGAAGGATATATGTCTGAAAACCAGCCCCTCCCCACTGGATTGTGGTTGGGAGAACATACATGAACTTTATGTTCTTAAAGACTCATTACGGATGTTCTAGTGTAAGAGGAGTAGGAGGCTAGCAGTATAAGAGGCTTGGCAGTTTCTGGATCCTATGGAAGATTGCAGGGATCCTATTATAGAGTTGAGATTTCTAATCTTATTTGATTGAAGTGGGAGAAGTCCCTTTATAAGCAGGTGGTGGTGGTAGTGAGACATCATACTAGTACCAGAGACGAAATCTTCTTCAAAGATATACCTTTGAAATTGATGTCTCCAAAGCACAAAGAGATTTTATTTATATCCATCTTTCTCTCTCTCTCTGTCTTTATATATATATACTATATATATATGTATATGGCAACTCTCTAATACAAGGCACAGTGTTAAATGATTTGTTACCATTTATTGAGCAGTTATTACATCCTAGGCGCTGTGCTAAGTAGTTTACATGCAGTGTCTTACTTATAACTTCTCAGTGAGGTAGGTGATGTGATTGCTGCCAAGTTCTATTTGAAGACACAAGAGAATTATTTAGATATACTGTACTTTTGAAGTGCTCTTTGATATCAAAAATTGAATTCTTGATTCTTTAATTTTCCCAGTGAACTTTGGAGAGAAAATATTTTCAAATAGCCCCCCAAGATTCCTGGCCCACGGTGTACACATCTTGTTAAATCATCTCCCCTTGAGTGTGAGTTGGGCCTGTGAATGTGGTGGGATATCACCCTGTTGATTATGTTATTTTACATTACATTTTGTCACAGAAAACTAGAAAGAGATGACTTCTTCTCGCTTTGAAGCAGGAAGCTGCCATGTTATCAGATGGTCAGGTGGCTAGGACTTAAGGGTGGATTCTAGAAGCTGATAGCCATGCTCCCTGACAACAGTCAACAAGAAACCAGAGACCTCAGTCCTAAAGCTGCAAGGAAATGTTTTCCACTAACCTCAATAAGCTTGGAAGAGGATCTTGAGCCTCAGATGAGACTAGAGTCTCAGATGAGATTACAGACCCAGCTGACAGCTTGATTTCAATTTGGTGAGACTTTGAGCAGAGGATCCAGCTGATCTGACTCGAAAAATTGTACAAGAGTAAATTTAAATCGTTTAACACTGATAAATTTGTGGTAATTTATCATACACCAATAGAAATGAATGCAATGAATTTCTCCTGCTTCCTTTTACATATATCTGTATGTGCCTCTATTTGTGTGTGTGTGTATAGAGAGAGAAAGAAACAGACGATGAAATCATTCCATCACCTTTAGCAAAGAAGATTTGTAATAGGCAAAGTTGAGTATAACTCTAGAATTATCTACCATGAATGATGCAGTTGGTACATAGAAAATGGGATCTCAGTTCTCACTTTAGATGCTGGGTGTTCCCTATATTCACACAGGGAGAGAGACCAATGGTGTGGAGAAATGACAAACATGAGCCTCGTGACAAGGTTCATCCTCATGGGCCTTCCCCATGCACCAGCGCTGGATATCCCTCTCTTTGGGATCTTCTTGGCCATTTATATGTTCACTGTGATGGGGAACTTTCTCATCCTGCTGGTGATCACACTGGATTCCCACCTCCACACCCCCATGTACTACTTCCTGACCAACCTATCTTTCATTGACATGTGGTTCTCCACGGTTACTGTGCCCAAAATGCTGATGACCTTGGTGTCCCCAGGAGGCAAGGCTATCTCTTTCCCCAGTTGTGTGGCCCAGCTCTACTCTTTCCACTTCCTGGGGAGCACCGAGTGTTTCCTCTACACAGTCATGTCCTATGACCGCTACCTGGCCATCAGTTACCCACTCAGGTACAGCAGCATGATGAATGGGAGAATGTGTGCCTTCCTGACCATAAGCACATGGCTCAGCGGCTCTCTGCATTCTGCTGTCCAGACTACATTGACATTCCATTTGCTCTACTGTGGGCCCAACCAAATCCAGCACTACTTTTGTGATGCACCACCCATCCTGAAACTGGCCTGTGCAGACACTTCTGCCAATGAGATGGTGATCTTTGTCAATATCGGGGTAGTGGCTTCAGGCTGCTTTCTCCTGATAGCGCTTTCCTATGTTTCCATTGTCTGTTCCATCCTGAAGATCCGCACCTCAGAGGGGAGACACAGAGCCTTTCAGACCTGCGCTTCCCACTGCATTGTGGTCCTTTGTTTCTTTGTTCCCTGCGTTTTCATTTACCTGAGGCCAAGCTCCAAGAATGCTGTGGATGGGGTTGTGGCAGTTTTCTACACTGTGCTGACACCCCTTCTAAACCCTGTGGTGTACACCCTGAGGAACAAGGAAGTGAAGAAAGCTCTGTTGAAGCTGAAAGACAAAGTAGCATATTCTCAAAGTAAATAAAAGTTCAATGTAGACATTCCTAAAAATATTAATATTGTTTGGTCATCAACATATAATTTATTACATGTTTAGTTTTCAGTGTAAAATGTTACCAGAAACACCTACTCAGGAATAGTTTTGTCACGGAATTTCCTGTGGAATTTCAAAGAAAAGTTAATTTTTTTTACAGATTACAAATTACAAGTTACAATGAATATTCTTAAATTTTGATCCATCAACTCATTTCCCTGTAAATAGATTTATTTTACCTTTTTTTACAGTTTTATTTACATACAACTGACATATAACATTGTTTTTATCTTTTTTAAAAATATAAATATTCTAAATGGATCTGAGAAACAGAGGATTGAGTTGTTTATATTCAGAGAATTGATAATATGGTTTTTTTGTTCTTGTCTTATGCACACAAACTTGGGAATCATGGGGATACTGTTCAAGGATAGCAACAAATTTCAGAGGTCATCTACTCATGGCTGCAGCTGTACAACTGCCTTGTCAGTTATTTTGGTGACTCTGTGTATGTGTGTGCGTGTGTGTGTATGTGTGAGTTTCAAGGTGACAACCCCTCTTCCCTAGCACATCTTGACCCTGTTAATTGCTCCCACATTGACAGAGTTCTAAACTTCTTCCCAACAGCTCGCTATCTCTCTAGCCAGGTCTTCCAGGACAAGCTGTGGCTCTGACGCATTCCTTTCAGTAACCAGGAACAATAACCACCTTACAAGAGCCCTGCAGTTTCTCAGGTCTGGTGAGTCAAATCAGGATGAAGTTATGAGCAGATCATGCTAGTCTCCATCACATATTCTGACCTTGAATTCCTGTCTTACCTGACCAGATGCCCATATTTAGCACAGACCCATTCTATACTAGATCCTTTTAACAGATGGTGGTGGTGGTCCTGCTGCTCAGATGGCTCCTTCTCCCTCCATCTTAGAGTTTTGGAAATTCAGGTACACCAAAAGACAACCTGCTGTGGAACAGGGACACCCCACATTGCAGGCCGGGGCCAATGGTGTGTCCTATTTATAAAGTAGAAAAGTGAAAATATAATTAAGTAACTAGTTATCCTGAGATTTCAAAATAGTTCTTTTACAAATTAGAAAAATAAGACCTGGTAAAGACAAAATACCCTAAAAAAATCTAATACCTAGCTGCATAGTTCGTACTGGAGGCCATCCACATGCAATGGACGAAGTGCTATAATTGCATGAAAACAAAAACAAATATTGGCTCTAATAAGTTTAGGAACAATTTTATAAACTGTATCTCAATTTTCCATTTGTAAGAGACCCATTCGCAAAACATTGTTATGAGGGTTAAAGGGGTTAATAGAAATAAAAGTGCTCTAGGTGATATTGATTTATTCTAAATTATTTTTTAAAATTTTTTTTAAAGATTAGCACCAGAGCCAGCATCTGTTGCCAATGTTTTTTTCTTATTGTTCTTCTCCCAAAAGCCCCGCCAAGTACACAGTTGTATATTCTAGTTGTAGGTCCTTCTGGTAGTGCTATGTGGGATGCTGCCTCAGCATGGCTTGATGAGTGGTGCCACGTCCCCGCCCAGGATTCAAACTGGCGAAACCCCGGGGGCTGCCAAAGTGGAGCATGCGAACTTAACCACTCGGCCATGGGGCCAGCCCAACTAAATTCTTAATTAAAGTTTTAAAATTCAACCCTGAGGAGAGGGGCGGAGCAAAATGGCGGGGTGAGCTGACCTGGGATTCTCTCCCCTCCAAAATACAACAAAAGATTGGAAGAACTGAATTTCAGAGAATAAACATAATGCCAGCTCGTTAGAGACCTACAATACCAAGAAGGCGGAGATCATAAACCTAGCTTTACACCTTCGGAGCTGCTGGAACGGTAGGAGGGAACATCGCTCCCTCCCCTGGAGTCTGCGATCGCTGCGGCGCGGGTAGGGAAGGAGCGGGGGAGGGGCCGCGACCGGGGGATCATCCAGGACTCCTGCCGCTGATTCAGTGGAGACCCGCTGACGGGGGGAAAGCTTCCGTCCACGGGGACCCCATAAATCAAGGGCCTTGGGAGACCAGAGAACAGAACTGATCTGAACCCAGACCAGTGCCTGTGAGTAACAGCCCCTCCCCCCTAACAAAGCCAGTGGGCGCAGCCATCTTGCCCCAAGGCGGAGAGCTAACACGCCGCTCTCGACCCCCATCTAGTGGCAACAGGCTGTAACTGCAACTGAATTCCACCATGAGAAAAAACCGCTCCTCTACCATCCAGCAATTTATAAAAGCCCCAGAGCAGAAGGAAAACAATAAAGACACAGAATTAAGTCCTGAGGACTTGGAATTAGGTAAACTAAGTGATAATGAATTCACAGCAGCTATAATCAAAAAACTCAATGAGGTAGAGAGAAAGATAGAGAAACAAGCCGAGTTCTGGAGTTACTTCACAAAAGAGATTGAAATCATAAAGAAGAATCAAACAGAATTACTTGAGATGAAAAACACAATGGACCAGATAAAACAGAATACGGATTCCCTGAATGCCCGTGTAGACAACCTAGAGGAGCAAATCAGCATAATCAAGGACAGACAGGCTGAATGGTGCCAGACAGAGGAAGAAAGAGAACTAAGAATTAAAAAAAATGAGGAAAATCTCCGAGAGATAATGGATTCAATGAGGAGTAAGAACATAAGGATCATAGGAATTCCTGAGAATATGGAAAAGGAAAATGGAGCAGAAAGTGTGCTTAACGAAATTATTGAAGAGAACTTCCCAAATCTAGGGATCAACGGAGAAATGTGTGTAGAGGAGGGTTTTAGATCTCCTAGATTTGTCAATGTAAAAAGACCCACCGCAAGGCACATAATAGTAAAGTTGGCAAATAGGAATGATAAGGAAAGAATACTCAGGGAAGTAAGCAAAAAAAAAGAGAATAACCTATAAAGGAGCCCCTATCAGACTGTCAGCGGATTTCTCTACAGAAACCCTACAAGCTAGGAGAGAATGGAGTGATATATTCAAAGCTTTAAAGGATAAAAACCTTCAGCCACGAATACTCTATCCAGCAAGAATTTCCTTCAGATATGAGGGAGAAATTAAATCTTTTCCAGACAAACAAAAGTTAAGGGAATTTGTAACTAAAAGCCCTCCATTACAAGAAATCCTCAAGAAGGCTCTCATACTTGAAAAAAGAAAAAAGGGAGAAAGGGGACACAATCCACAGACTAGGGAGACCGATGGATAGAACCAGAACAGGATAGCAAATATTCAACTATAGCATTAGGGTAAAAATAAGGAAACTACCAAAACAAGGACGATCTTAGCACTCTAACTACAAATTAATAAGACGAGTTGGAATAAAAAATGAAAATAATGATTTAGGAGGGGAAGATCTAAGGGTCTAAATCAGTATTGGTCGAGTAAGTAAGAGACCACCAGAGAATAGACTATATTATACACGAGATTCTAAATACAAACTTCAAGGTAGACACTAAAATAAAGTACAGAACAGAGTCACAAATCATAGATAAGGAAAAATCTAAGAAACCCAGCATAAGAAATTGCAGTATTAAATGGATAGTCTAAAGCACATAGGAAAAGAAACACAGGAAAACAAGATAATGAGCGACAGATTGACAGCATTAAGTCCGCATGTATCAATAATCACTCTCAATGTGAACGGATTGAACTCTCCAATAAAAAGACACAGAGTGGCAAAATGGACTAAAGAACAAGACCCAACAATTTGTTGCCTCCAGGAAACACACCTCAGCCCCAAGGACAAACACAGACTCAGGGTGAAGGGGTGGAGGACAATACTTCAAGCCAATAGCAAGGAAAAAAAGGCAGGTGTTGCAATTCTCATATCAGACCAAGTGGATTTCAAAATAAGACAGGTAAAGAGAGACACAGAGGGACAATATATAATGATCAAAGGGACACTTCATCAAGAAGAAATAACGCTTATAAATATCTATGCACCCAACACAGGAGCACCAAGATTCATAAAGCAACTATTAACAGACCTAAAGGAAGATGTTAAAAACAACATAATAATAGTAGGGGACCTCAACACCCCACTCACATCAATGGACAGATCATCCAGACAGAAAATCAACAAGGAAATAGTGGAGCTGAACGAAAAACTAAAACAATTGGACTTAATAGACATGTATGGATCATTCCACCCTGAAGGAGCTGAATACACATTCTTCTCAAGCGCACATGGAACATTCTCTAGGATAGACCATATGTTGGGAAACAAGGCAAGCCTCTACAAATTTAAAAAAATTGAAATAATAACAAGCATCTTCTCAGATCATAGTGCTATAAGGCAAGAAATTACTTACAAGAAAAAAGCTGAGAAAGGCACAAAGATGTGGAGACTAAACAACACACTACTGAACAAGCAATGGATCATTGAAGAAATTAAAGAAGAAATAAAAAAATACCTGGAAACAAATGAAAATGATAGTATGCCATACCAACTCATATGGGATACAGCAAAAGCTGTATTAAGAGGAAAATTCATCGCAATACAGGCACATCTTAACAAACAAGAAAATCCCAAATAAGCAACCTTAAAGCACACCTAACTGAACTAGAGAAAAAAGAACAAATGAAGCCCAAAGTCAGCAGAAGGAGAGAAATAATAAAAATCAGAGCAGAAATAAATACTATTGAAACGAAAAAGGCAGTAGAAAGGATCAATGAGACAAAGAGCTGGTGTTTTGAGAAGATAAATAAAATTGACAAACCACTAGCCAGACTTACAAAGAAAAAAAGGGAAAAAGCTCTAATAAACAAAATCAGAAATGAGCGAGGAGAAATAACAACAGACTCTGCAGGAATACAACAGATTATAAGAGAATACTACAAAAAACTATATGCCAACAGAATGGATAACCTAGAGGAAATGGATAAATTCCTGGACTCCTACAATCTCCCAAAGCTCACTCAAGAAGAGGCAGACAATTTGAACAGACCAATCACAAGGAAAGAGACTGAAACAGCAATCAAAAACATCCCAAAGAATAAAACCCCAGGACCAGATGGCTTTCCTGGGGAATTCTACCAAACTTTCAGAGAGGATTTAACACCTATCCTTTTCAAGCTATTCCAAAAAATTAGGGAAGATGGAACACTTCCTAACACATTCTATGAGGCCAACATCACACTGATCCCAAAACCTGACAAGGACACCACGAAAAAAGAGAACTACAGGCCAATATCACTGATGAACATAGATGCAAAAATTCTAAACAAAATTTTGGCAACCAGAATTCAGCAATTCATCAAAAGAATCATACATCAGGATCAGGTGGGATTCATACCAGGGACACAGGGATGGTTCAACATCCGCAAATCAATCAACGTGATACACCACATCAACAAACTGAGGAATAAAAACCACATGATCATCTCAATAGATGCAGAGAAGGCATTTGACAAGATCCAACAGCCATTTATGATAAAAACTCTGAACAAAATGGGCATAGAAGGAAACTACCTCAACATAATAAAGGCCATATACGACAAACCCATAGCCAACATCATACTCAATGGGCAAAAACTGAACCCCATCCCCCTGAAAACAGGAACAAGACAAGGATGCCCTCTATCACCACTCTTATTTAACATAGTACTGGAGGTCCTGGCCAGAGCAATCAGGCAAGAAAAAGGAATAAAAAGAAGCCAAATAGGGAGGGAAGAAGTGAAACTCTCGCTGTTTGCAGACGACATGATCTTATACATAGAAAACCCCAAAGAATCCATTGGAAAACTGTTAGAAGTAATCAACAACTACAGCAAAGTTGCAGGGTATAAAATCAATTTGCATAAATCAGTGGCATTTCTATACTCCAGTAATGAACCAACAGAAAAAGAACTCAAGAATACAATACCATTCACAATCGCAACAAAAAGAATAAAATACCTTGGGGTAAATTTAACTAAGGAAGTGAAGGACCTATATAATGAAAATTACAAGGCCTGTCTGAGAGAATTGGATGACGACATAAGGAAATGGAAAGACATTCCATGTACATGGATTGGAAGAATAAACATAGTTAAAATGTCCATTCTACCTAAAGCAATCTACAGATTCAACGCCATCCCAATCAGAATCCCAATGACATTCTTTACCGAATTAGAACAAAGAATCCTAAAATTCATATGGGGCAACAAAAGACCCTGAATTGCTAAAGCAATCCTGAGAAAAAAGAACAAAAGGGGAGGCATCACAATCCCTGACTTCAAAACATACTACAAAGCTACAGTAATAAAAACAGCATGGTACTGGTACAAAAACAGGTGCACAGATCAATGGAACAAAATTGAAAGCCCAGAAATAAAACCACACATCTATGGACAGCTTATCTTTGACAAAGGAGCTGAGGGCATACAATGGAGAAAAGAAAGTCTTTTCAACAAATGGTGCTGGGAAAACTGGAAAGCCACATGTAAAAGAATGAAAATTGACCATTCTTTTTCACCATTCACCAAAATAAACTCAAAATGGATTAAAGACCTAAAGGTGAGACCTGAAACCATAAGGCTTCTGGAAGAAAAGGTAGGCAGTACACTCTTTGACATCAGTATTAAAAGGATCTTTTCGGACACCATGCCTTCTCAGAGAAGGGACACAATAGAAAGAACAAACAAATGGGACTTCATCAGATTAAAGAGCTTCTTCAAGGCAAATGAAAACAGGATTGAAACAAAAAAACAACCCACTAACTGGGAAAAAATATTTGCAAGTCATATATCTGACAAAGGCTTAATATCCTTAATATATAAAGAACTCTCGCAACTCAACCACAAAACATCAAACAACCCAATCAAAAAATGGGCTGGAGACATGAACAGACATTTCTCCAAAGAAGATATACTGATGGCCAATAGGCACATGAAAAGATGCTCATCATCGCTGATCATCAGGGAAATGCAAATCAAAACTATACTAAGATATCACCTTACACCCGTTAGAATGACAAAAATATCTAAAACTAATAGCAACAAATGTTGGAGAGGTTGCGGAGAAAAAGGAACCCTCATACACTGCTGGTGGGAATGCAAACTGGTGCAGCCACTATGGAAAACAGTATGGAGATTCCTCAAAAAACTAAAAATAGGACTACCATACGATCCAGCCATCCCACTACTGGGTATTTATCCAAAGAGCCTGAAGTCAGCAATCCCAAAAGTCCTGTGCACCCCAATGTTTATTGCAGCACTGTTTACAATAGCCAAGACGTGGAAGCAACCTAAGTGCCCATCAACAGACGAATGGGTAAAGAAGATGTGGTACATATATACAATGGAATACTACTCAGCTGCAAAACAGAACAAAATCATTCCATTTGCAATAACATGGATGGACCTTGAGAGAATTATGTTAAGTGAAATAAGCCAGCGAGAGAAAGATAATCTGTGTATGACTCCACTCATATGAGGAATTTAAAACTATGGACCAAGAACAGTTTAGTGGATACCAGGGGAAAGGTGGGGTGGGGGGTGGGCACAAAGGGTGAAGTGGTGCACCTACAACATGACTGACAAACATTAATGTACAATTGAAATTTCACAAGATTGTAACCTATCAATAACTCAATAAAAAAAAAAAATTCAACCCTGAGTCCACTAGCCAGATAGCCTGATTCTCAGTCATTTTTTTTAACAACTGATTTCAATGATTAGCCAGTGACATAGTAGTTTTGAAGATGCATGAAGATAACTTTCTCTAAATCACTCATAATAAGTTACTGAACGATTAACACCATTATTCACAATGTAGTCATTCTGATTAACTATTTTGATAAATTTGGCATTCTCATATTTACCAGTTTTCAAGGAATTTCACTTTAAAAAATACATGAAACATTAAAGTTAGATCAAATTAAATTATTCTAGAGTAATTCAGAAGCAAAAACAGTAAACATTATTTAGCATGGGATATGCTAAATACTTTATAAGCTAATCATTACAAGAACCCTTTAAAATAAGTATTGTTATATAAGTTGGGAACACTGCGGAAAGTTAGGTTACTTGCTAAAATTCACACAGTTAGTGAGGAACATGGTCAGAGTTTAATCTCAGGCTATCTGGTACTGGTATTATAAAATAATAACTGGGAGAACCTTATTTTGCAAACACTTTCATTGTGTCCTTTTTAGCTCTAAAAGTTACCTATTTCCAAAAGGGGAAAATGAAAGAAGAATAAAGTAATTCAGCATTGATGTTTGCATTCCACATAGGGAACGATGAAATTCGGGTAAATTTTTCATTATGTGCTTCCACATTTTGATGTATTCTCTTGGGCTTCTCAAAATAGTGGCTCTGGAGTACTGAACTTGTCCACTGAAGCTCGTTAATAGTGCTGTCATTCCCCTGTTGACCTGAAGTTTTAAAATATTGTTTGGTAATGGTATGAGGTGTCTGACTGATTCCTTGAAGCTATGTTTTCTGAGTTAACTAGCAGTTGAAAAGGGTCTTAAATTACAGAAGTAAATAGCTAAATTATAAGAAATAAAAAGCTAACACAGGGAGAATCTGACTCAATAAATAGGGTAACTTTTATAATAATCCCAATGCTGATGCTTGTTCATCAATTCAGCCCTGCTTTCTCAATTAATTAATCAATGCAATAATTCTTTCAGCAATTTGAGTTAAATGACTATTATATTTAACTCACAGGAGATAGAGAGCATGAAGACATCATTTGTGTTCTAGTGGGAAATACCTAAGTAAACAAATGAATTTTACAGTGTCATAAAGTATATCTGAGGAGCCATGGTAAATAACACGGCATCTAACACAGATTAGGTTGTGAAGTGAATCACCATCTGAAAATAAAGAAAATTACATATACTGGTAACAAAGTCATGCTCTAACCACATAACTCATAATAATTAACATGTAGAGTATGAATAATAGAAAGATTATTTCAGCTTATGTGTTTTGGAGTCTGCCCCAAAACAGAATTAGGTGGACTGCACTAAGTCTTAACTCAAATGTTTACAGTGTGACTTTGTTTTCCTCACTGTGGGTGAAATTAAGACAAAAGCATGTCTCTCCTCCCTTGGCAGAATATGGGGATATTTTCAAAATGGGCATTATCATATCCTTACTCAAAGTTATCATCAACAAAATGTTTTCAAGGAACTTTATTCTTATGCAGGCATGCGTCACTTAACAACGTGGATATGTTCTGAGAAATGGGTTATTAGGCAATTTTGTTGTTGTGTGAACATCATAGAGTGCTCTTATACAAACCTAGATGATATAGCCTACTATACACCTAGGCTATATAGTACTAACCTTATGGGAACACCATTGTATATGTGGTTTGTTGTTGAGTGAAACATCATTATCAGCACATGACTATATTTTGGATATCCATACCATGAAAGTGGACTAGAAGGCATGCAGATTAGATGGAAAGGAGCATTTGTGAAACCTTAAAGATTTGCCATCAGTCTAGTCATCTAATTCATCCACAGTCAGCTGGGGCAGTAGAAAGCCATAACAGAATTTTGAAAATATTATTGAAATTTGTACAGCAGCAGTTTTGAAGTAGTCAGATGTCCTAATGATAGCACTTAAGATCATTAGATATAAATTATCTACAATGACTCTCCTGGAGTGAAATATGAATGGATAAGACTTATGAGACTTTCTATTACACCTCTAAAACATACCCACTGGGTGTATATTCACATGATTGATAATGTGGCATTATAGTATTTGAAATCATTAATGAAGTATGCCAAGCCACCATAGATGGCAAAAAATCTAAAAATAAACATGGAAAGCAATTCTATAGTAGGCAGCCTGCTGTATATTCATAAAACATCACTGTCTGAGGCCACACTAAATTCTACTTAGCACTAAGAGTGCAACACAAGCGTTATTGATATATTTTCTCTTATGTTCAAAGATGGTGGTAGTAGTCTAAAGGAATTCTTTGCCGTTACATGTCCACTTCTACCTAGCATGACTTTAAACTTACCCAAGACCTGTTGACAAGTGGGACAAATCTTGAACTCATAAAGATATTCTTCATTTTCATTAGAATGTTATTTGATTTTTAGCATTTTCTTTTGATTCTATATTAGAGTTTCCATATCTCTTCTCACATTATACATTTGTTCTTTCATCTTATCTATTTTTTCATTGAGTTCTTAACATATTAATCATAGTTATTTTAAATTCTCTTTCTGTTTTCTTTTTTTTTTTGAGGAAGATTAGCCCTGAGCTAACTGCTGCCAATCCTCCTCTTTTTGTTGAGGAAGGCTGGCCCTGAGCTAACACCCATGCCCATCTTCCTCTACTTTAAATGCGGGACGCCTACCACAGCATGCTGTGCCAAGCGGTGCCATGTCCGCACCCGGCATGCAAACGTGTGAACCCCAGGCCACCAAAGCAGAACATGGGCACTTAATCGCTGTGCCACCAGGCCGGCCCCTAAATTCTCTTTCTGTTAATTCCAACATCTGTGTCATATCTGGGAATGGTCCTGATAAGTACTTTATCTCTTCACACTATTTATTCTTGCCTTTTAGTGTACCTTGTAATTTTTTGTTGAAAACTGGGTAAATTGTATCAGGTAATAGAAACTTAGGTAAATAGGCTTTTAGTGTGAGGATTTATGACAATCTAGCTAGTAGGTGGATTGTGTTTATGGCTTGTAGTAGCTGTAGGTGTCAGAGGCTTCAGATTCCTCTGGTGTCCTGTTTTCGCCCACCTGGTTACTTTAGGCATCCTTAAGTCTTCAGTATTCTTTCTCAAACAGAGTCTGTCTTTCAACTGTAACAGCTATAATCCACTATTACTATAATGGAGCTATGTGGGTGTGGTTGTAAGGTTGGAGGGAGGGAAATTATTCTATAATATTCTGATTCAATGCCAGTGCTTTTTAGTGGTCTTGTGTCTATGGGGCTGTGACCTTCAAGTTGTTTCTTCATTCCCCGCTGCATTTCCCCTACTACCTTCCTCAGCTCCAGCATTCTCAATTTAATTTCCTGTAGCTCTCACCTCTGTTGACCATGTTTTTCCCCCTTTAGGTAAGGCAGGAAGACTACATAGGTCACACCTTTGACCGGGAGAATTGCCCTTCTCCCAGTTGGGATAAGACTCTGGCAAAGTCTTTTTCCCTAGAGAGAGCAATTCTTTGTTATGGAGAAAGCTCTAGGTATATTTTACAATGGTTACTTTTCCCCTAACCCTACCAGAGCCAAGAGGAGAATCTTCTTGGCTCTTCACCATAAGAAACTGGTGGGGTCCTAGAGGTAAAGTTCATGAAAGTATTGGGGCTCCCTAAAGATTGCAGCCCTCAGGAGTTTCTCACTGTCGTGTTAGTCCACATTCAGCCTCTGCTAATTGTCAAAATTATCATTTAGGGGTTCCTATTATTTTATGACTCCAACAGCTTCTGCTCTAGGTGAGCAGATCTCTCATCTATGTCTCTGGTCATCCCTTTCTCTTCTGATTTTGGGGTGATAAGTTGCCCTGTGATCTCAATTCTCTGACGCACCAAGAAAACATTTCTTTTTAAATTTGTCCAGATTTTTCTTGTTGTAGAATTTCAAGTGACAGCTTCCAAGATTTTTACATGTTGGAGTTGGAACCAGAAGTCACAATTTCCTGACTTGGAAAGATCAACAGTTCTTTTTAATGATACGTTATTTGTAATGATATTCTTAATGACTTACGTGTTTAATTTTTTTAACTTTGTATTCCTTCTTGTATCTCAAATATTCCTTCCTGTATAAATTTTACTATTGCATTATATTTTTTTAAGTTGCTTGCTAAGGGCCTATTAGTGGTAAATATTTTCAGTTTTTAAGGTCTCCAAAATCATCATTTCACACTCATTCTTGATAGTTGCTTAGTATACAATTTTTATTGACAGTTATTTTCTCACACTCTTTGCTCTTTATTTCAATATTTGTTGATCTGCATCATTACTGAAGATCAATTAGCTGTTAAAATATTATTCCATTGAAGAATGATTTACTAATAGCAATTATCACGAGTCATATATTTTGAAGCTATTTTGCTAAGTTCATACAAATTTGGAATTTTAATATCTTCCTGTTAAATTGGTCCTTTTATGTTTATAAAATGACTTTTGTATCTCTTACTTCCTACTTTAAAGTCTACTTTATCTGTTACCAATATAGACATACAGGGGGTTTTTTCCTGATATTTTTATGGTATACATTTTTCACTCTATAACTTTCCATTTTTGTGTGTGTCTTTGTATATAATATAAATATTATGAACTAGATATAATCAAGCATTTTTTAGGCTCTCTGGTAATATTTTTATTTTTATGGCCTACTGTACCTATAATTAATGATATAACTAGGTTTAAATTTAACATTTTCCTATTTGTTTTCAATTCATACCTTAAATTCTTTTTTCTTTATTCCTGTCCTTTCCATTTTGGTTTGTACTATCAAAGTACTTAATGTATTAATCACATTTTTTCATTATTTTATTTCCTTTTTAATTTTAACTATTTTCATTATTCTATTATCTTTTTAAGATATTCAATATAATTTTAATTTTATAATTTAATTATATTAGTGCATTTGCAATATCCTAATTAATCCAAGACCCTTACAATCATTTAACTTCATGTAACAGCTTCCTATATTTTTAAATTTTATTTCCAAATGTGTTATAAACCTCACGGATATTATTATTGGTGGTTTAAATAGTCAATAGCCTTTTATATTTACCTGTATATTTACCCTTTCCAGTTCTATTTATTTCTTTTTGCATTTCCATCTGGCATCATTTTGGAATTTCCTTTAGTAATTTTTATAGTGAGGGGTTATAATTTATGCTGTTTGTACATAAATGTTTACAGAGGGAGGTTAACCCTGATACCAGCTACTTTGTCGTGGCTGTGTAGAAATAACAGTTTCCTTCTTTTTTTTTAATTTGCGATTTGACTTTTCTCTTTGCCTCCTTTTAAAAATAAACTTTATAGATGTTAATTTACATACACTAAAATACATACATTAGGTTCACAGTTTCATGTGTTTTGACAAATGTTGTTTACCACCACAATCAAGATAAAAAATCTTTACTCTACCGCAATAGAATACCTTGTGTCTCTTTTTAGTCATTCCCCCACCACCCTGAGACCCAGACTGATCCGCTTTCTCTCACTATAGATGAGATTTGCCCTTTTCGGAGTTTCCTACAAACAGAATGATATAGTATATAGAGTTTTGTGTCTGACTTCCTTTGCTCATCCTTCTTTTCCTTATTTATCTCTGTATTTGTGCATATCAATAATTCATTTCTCATTGAATTGTGATCCATTGTATAAATATGTCACAATTTATCACCTATTTTTTAACATTTATGTTTATTCTTGTTTGGGTATATTATTAATAAATATGCTATGTAGATTTATTGCAAATATTTATGTGGACATATGTTTTCAATTCTCTTGGGTAAACATTGAAAAGCAGAATTGCTAAGTCTAATGGTAAGTCAAATTACAAGTGTACGTTTAATATTTTAAGAAACTGTCATTGTTCTGCAAACTGGTTGTAATGTTTTATATATCCAAGAGCAATATATAAGTGTTCCAATTGTTCTGCATCCTTACTCATATTTGAAGTTGTTAGTTTTTAAATTTTAGCCATTTGATTATATGTGGTAATATCTTACCATGGTTTAATTTACATTTGATTGAAAATCAACCGAGTGATATGTGTGGGTCTGGACTCCACATTCTGCTCCATTGGTCTCTATGTCAATACTTATGACAACTGTTCACACTCTAGATTACTATGATTTACAATACTTATCACTATCTTTAAAGACACAGGTTGTATGTTTCTGTGGCTACTATGTGCACTATGTGCCTACTATTTGTACCTTCATCCCCCAAACCCTCCAGCTAGCCCTTCATTATTCAAATTAGTGCTTGGACAGTTCATTTCCTTCTAATCTTCTTCAAACACTCCCTTGGTGCTATTTGTATGTGATCTCTGTAGGGGAATCGTTCAATAGCATTAGGGAACTGCAAGAGCAAAAGTTTTGGTTCTTTCATCCCTTGATATCTCCTAGGACTGTGCCCTTGAGAAGTAGCTGCTTTTATAAATGGTGTGTCTAGGCCTCTTTAAGTTTACAATCTCTCTAAAGGTCTTTGGGTATTATTGTGAGAAATAATTCTATAATGTTCAATAACAGGTTTGTATAAATCCCCCAAAGACTATTTTTCTTGGGCTTACTTTTGAAATGTGGAAAGGGTGATGGTTACCCTACTGATCTGGCTCCTCTTTATGCTACTCGTTAAGAGAAGTTTCCTTCTTCATGTTTAGGAAACAGATGTTTAACAGGCAGCACAAAGGAAAGAACCTAGTGAGCTGTCCTCTTGCTTACTTAAGTGTAAGCTTTACCTGCCTTGTCTTTTAAGCTACACTGTCAACCAGATCATTTTACCTGAAACTGTCACAGGTACTTAACGCAAACATTTCCAAAATTAGATTCTTCATTCTCACCCTTATTAGTTCTCTATTTTGTTGAACTATATCCTCACTGCCAAAGCATGCTAAACTGCTCCATAAACTTCACCTCTTCACACAATTTGCTGTTATTTGCCCGGCATTGCACCACTCTCAATTCCTACTGCTACTGCCTGAACCTGGATTTTCGTGTTTTTTCTTTTTTTCTGATAAGCAGGTGAAAAGTCTCTTTAGTTGATCTTTCTGCCCTAAAGCTTACCTTCCTCCAATCTGTCTTCCATGTTCCCACTAATTATATCTCTGAATATAAAGGCTATCATATTACTGTCATATCTGCTGTTTTTCAATAACTCTTCCAAATTTACAAGATAAAAATTTGTCTTCCTATTGTTCTATGCAAGTTTCTTCATAATTCTCTAATTTTTCTGACTCCTTTTCTTATGTAATCTATGCTTCTTTTATATTGGGACTATAAGCTCCTTGACAAGGGTCTATGTCTGTTCAATCTTTGAACTCATAGTGCATAGCATGCAATAGCCATTTAATTCATGTTTGTTATTAAATGGATAAATAGGTGGAAATAAGAAAAAGAGAAGATAAAAAATGTAAACACCTGGGCCAGCCTGATGGCATAGTGGTTAAGTTCATGTGCTTCACTTTGGTAGCCTGGGGTTTGTGGGCTTGGATCCTGGGCGTGGACCTACACACAGCTCATCAAGCCATGCTGTGGTGGCATCACACATACAAAATGCAGGAAGATTGGCACACGTGTTAGCTCAAGGATAATCTTCCTCATAAAAAAAATAAACAAAAAAATCAAATATAACTCAAAGTGTTTTATCTAACCATATAACAATTAAAATACTAATATTGGATACCTTTATTCAGTGGTCACTATTCATATTAGCTAAAAAATCGCCACACAAGAGATCTTTATAGTCTTGGAACTGTTCAATATCTTGACTTTAGTGGTAGATACACAAACCTACACAGGTCTTAAAATTGTGTACTACTTCACACACGCATGCACACATGAACAAATAAAACTGGGGAATTCTGAATAAGACCTGTGGATTTTATTAATATCAATATCCTGGTTGTGATATTGTACTATAGTTTTGCAAATTGTTACCACTGGGAGAAACTGGGCAAAGGTATCAAAGGTTCTCTCTGTATTATTTCTTACAACGTTATGTTATTCTACAATTATTTCAATAAAATTTCAATTAAAAAAATACTGATATTGGGGCCAGCCTTGTGGCCTAGTGGTTAAGTTTGCATGCTCCACTTCTGTGGCCCGAGTTTGGTTCCTGGGCACAGCCTGACACCATTCAGTGGGAGCCATGCTGTGGCAGTGACCCACATACAAAATAGAGGAAGATTGGCACAGATGTTAGCTCAGAGTAAATCTTCCTCAGCAAAGAAAAAAAAATACTGATATTTACCTTATATGTCATCATTAAAAATCTAAATTACTTTCAACATGGTTTCATTTAATACATATTATTATTGTACTTTGAATTACAATGTGCACTTATCACAATGAACCCTGGATGATGCTACACTTGCTTTTCTCCCTCAGCAGACCACAGCCACCTTGAAGGTAGAGACCTTGTCTGTTCTATTGTTTATCGTGTGCCTTAATACTCAGTAAATATCCCATAACATTTTTTTATGGTGAGTTAAATAAAATAGTGTGACTACAAGGAAGTGAAAAGAATCCAAGAGAACTCAATGGCTAAGTAGTTTTGGTCTAACATGTCCTCAGTTTTCTCCTTTGCCAAATGAGGAGGATTATATAATTGTCCATACTAGACTTGGTTTAATGGAATGAACACTAATAATCAACATCTTACATAGGTCACTATTTCATGGTTAATATAGGTCATGCTTTCAAAATTAGTATGATTCTCTTACCAGCATAGCTTCATAGCCTACTTAGAGGAAGATATGCCAAGCTAGCACAGAAGGGATGCTTTGCTAAAGCATCTCTGGAAGGCAGCTGCTGCAACTCTGAGGAATTTGAGAAGCATTCTCCACTCCTAGCAGCTACCTACCCCTTTTCTCTTCTTGATATGCTATGTGATATTGACATTTATTGCATTAACATGATATGTGTGGCATTTGAATTAAGCATTTATTTTCAGAAAAATTAATTTACACTTTCGATATAGGTATATATTTGGATGACTGTTTGTGAGGTTCATAGCCCATTCTTTACCACCCCAGATGGTGTCCATAATCCATTTTATACTTTAAGTCAAACAAACGTGAATTACTGAAATAGTCTAATTACAAAGGAAGTACTTCTTAGGACCTGGTTTTAAAATTGTGAGATACAATCAATATTTTTTAGTGATATAGATTTGTCCTAAGGTTGTTTGTTTATTTTTCATATATTTATTATTTGTTCCCTTTTTCCTTACAAAAATAGTTTTAAGATTGCTAAAAATAGAAGCTTTGCATTTTGGAGAAAAGACCAGGAACTCTGTAACTATAGAAGGAAAATCTACATAGCTGTATCAGCAACCAATATACTATAAACTAATATAGTGTAAATAGACAAATGTTTACTTTCAAAAATCTTGGATGCAACAGTGAAAAAAATTAAGGAGTTACACAGTTTTCATTAGCTCATAAATGTTAATAAAACCAGTCTTTTTCACAATCAAGCATTTTTGGTGATATTTTCTAATCTAAAAATTTCACCATATGGATATTACATTATATAATGTACTGTGAATATTATAAGTGACTTTTTCAATATGGAAAGTTTGCAAAGGGAAAGAAATAGCTTTTTATAAAGCCTTTATTTAAATTACACAAAATAAAATACAATAGCATTATATTGGATAGCAATTCTTGAAAATACGTATGTAGGAGATAGAAGTAAACCACTTCTCTGATGATTTACTTGATAGAACACCAAAAGAGGAGAATGGGCCATTTTTGTTTCTCTTAGATTATCACGGTTAAATAGTTGCTTAAACAGGGCTCCTTACAAGCATTGCACAAGGAAAAGAAATTAAAATTCATTAAATATTCATTACACATTATGATTGGGTAATTGAAATGCTCCTTGAAACTATAATATTCATATTGGTTTTTTAATTGAATTATAAATAAAGAAGAACCTAGTCATATCCGGCCTTTCTAATTTACTGTGAATGAATACTGACTCACTTTTCATCTTGAGCAGAGCTTTCCTCACATTCTTGTTCTTCAGGGCATACACCACAGGGTTTAAAAGGGGTGTCAGCACAGTGTAGAAAACTGTCACAACACCATCCGCAGCATCCTTGGAGCCTGGCCTCAGGTAAATGAAAACACCAGGGCCAAAGAAACAAAGGACCACAATTCAGTGAAAGGCACAGATCTGAAATCCTCTGCATCTCTTCTCTGAGGTGCGGATCTTCAGGATGGAACAGACATTGGACACGTAGGACAGCACTATCAGGAGAAAACAGCCTGAAGCCACTACCTCGATGTTGACAAGTATCACCATCTCGTTGGCAGAGGTGTCTGCACAGGCCAGGTTGAGGATGGGTGGTGCATCACAGAAGTTGAACCCATAGTAGGGAAAAGGGAATGTCAGTATGGTCTGGACAGCAGCGTGCAGAGAGCAACTGAGCCATGTTCTTATGGCCAGGAGGGCACACACTCTCCCACTCATCATGCTGCTGTACATGAATGGGTAACTGATGGCCAGGTAGCAGTCATACGACATGACTATGTAGAGGAGGCACTTGGTGCTCCCCAGCAGGTGGAAGGAGTAAAGCTGGGCCACACAGATGTGGAGGAGATAGCTTTGCCTCCTGGGGAAACCAAGGTCATCAGGATTTTGGGCACAATGACTGTGGAAAAATACATGTCAATGAAGGACAGGTTGGTGAAGAAGTAGTACATGGGGGTTTGGAGGTGGGAATCTACCATGATCACCAGCAGGATGAGGAGGTTCCCCACCACAGTGAGTATGCAAATCACCAAGAAGATTCCAAAGAGCCAGGTGTTCAGCGCTGGTACATGGTGAAGCCGTATTAGGACAAATGTTGTCACGAGGCTCACATTTGTCATTTTTCAACACATTTGGTCACTCTCCGCGTAGGAACATAAAGAACATCCAGCATTTAATTGAGAACTGAGAACCCATTCTCTGTGTAGCAACTGCCTCATCCATGACAGATAATTCTGGAGTTATATTCAACTTTGCCTATTGCAAAGCTTCTTTGATAAGTAAGATGGAATGATTTCATCATCCGCCTCTCTCTCTTTCTCACATACACACACACAATAGAGGCAAACACAGATATATGCAAAAAGAAGTAGGAGAAATCCATGGCATTAATTTCTATTGATATCATAAATTACCTCACATTTAATGGCATAAAACAATTCAGTTTTACTATTGTGCAATTTTTTCAGTCAGGTCAGCTGGGTCCTTTGCTCAAAGTCTCATCAAGTTAAAATCAAGGTGTAAGCTGGGTCTGTAATCTCATCTGAGGCTCAGGGTCGTCTTCTAAGTTTATTAAGGCTTTTGGCAAAATACATTTCCCTGAAGCTTTAGGATTGAAGCCCCTGTTTTCTTGCTGGCTGTTGCCAGAGAACATCTGAAGCCACACTTAAGTCTTAACCACCTGACCATCTGACAACATAGCAGCTTCCTTCTTCAAAGCCAGCAGGAGAATCTCTCTCCAGTTTGCTGGGCAAAAGGGAAATGCAACGTAATGTAAGTGAGAGAGTCATATCCCACCATATTCACAGGTCCCACCTTCACTCAAAGGGAGGCTATTTAGCAAGGAGCATACACCAGGGGGCAGGAATCTTAGGAACTATTTGAAACTGTATTTTCTCTCCAAAATTCATTGGGAAACGTAAAGAACCAAGAATTTAATTGTTGATAGCAGTGAGCATTTTGAAAGTCTAAAGTACACCTAAATCATTCCCTTATGTCCTCGTAAATAACATGAGAGTAATAGCATCTACCTAATTAAGAAGTTATAAGTATTAAGTGAGATACTGCATGTAAAGTACTTAACACAGTGTCTGACATGTATTAACTGCTCCACAAATGATGATGAATCCTGTAATACTATGCCTTATATTACAGAATTTCCATATATACAGAGAGAAGGAGAGACAGAAACAGACAGGGAGAGAAAGAGATTGATAATAAATAATAAAATTAAAAGTCTCTTTGTGCTATAGAGACTTCTCAATTTCAAAGTTAGATCTTTGAGGAAGATTCATCTCTGGTACTGATACTGCTACTGATGCCTCAGTACCACCACCACCTGCTTATAAAAGGACTTCTTTCACCTCAATCAGAGCAAATTAGAACATCAACTCCATAAGAGGATCCCTGCAATCTCACATATGATCCAGAACATACCAAGCCTCTTACACTGCTGACCTCACACTTCTCTTACACTAAAACATCCTTTATGAGGCTCTAAGAACATAAAGTTCACATGCATGAACCACAACCAATTGGGTAACGGACGGTTTTCTAACATACATTCTTCAAACATAGATATCTACATATTTTCTGAAATTGCCTTTGCTAGAGAAAATATCCCTTCCCTCTCCTTCTGCTCCTCATACTCATAAATCCAACCAATGCTCTCATAAGAGGAGACAATTCCATCAAATATATGGTTCTTATTTAAAACCTACTAACTGAGACAGGAAACAATGAAATCAATGTAAAAGGAAAGGACATAAGTCAGCTTGATGTCAAGAAAAGTTTGGATTCCACACAGTGAAAAGTGAGGCAGAAATGATGATATTGATTTAATCCAGAATACTGTCAAGTTCAGGATTGATATTAATTGTTCTAGGAAAGAAGACTCCAAAACTGCCTCACCAATATGAGAGAAACAAGGATCTCTGCTCTTAGAAAAACCCAAATAAAATTTATCCTATCCCCAGGCAAGGTGGCTTACAGTATACTAAAGCTGTATTTTTCAAACAAGAAAATAAATAACAAAGAACGATTATCCTAATCACCTACTTCAATATCAGAACTCTAGAAATGTAGCAACCATATCTTTGAAATTTCTCCTATACCAGTGTGATCCCATCACCAGAATAATCTCACATTCAGATTAGATGAAATATGAAAATTTTCCTTAGGTGAATTACAAGGTAGCCTGAGACTTAAGGCAGATGTATCAATGAAATGCGTCAATGTTTGACTCGTTTGTCCATGCTGTAGCAACTTAGCCCCTATTTGTAGGCCCTCAGTTACTAATTATATGTATATATGGATGGAGTGGGAGACTAGATAACCAAATTTAGAAGGAAGTCTAACAATCTCCAAGTATCTTAACTCTGAATGTGTGTTCAAGAAGGAAAGCACAGGATATAAGAGAAATCTACCTTTCTTGAATTCATCTTACCATATATGATTCATTTCAGTGTTAAACTCATCTATGTTTTATTTCCTCTCAATTTTTCACTTTTTACATGCTATGACGAGGCTCTAGTTTGCAAGTTATTATCCAAAGAACAGATACACCTGTGATTCTTTGATGAGAAAGAGTGGTTCATGTCTGTTCAAGGACCCAACTAGTTGAAGTACAGGGAATGGAAACTAACGTGGCTGGATAGGTAGGAGCCTGACTTGATTTAGTGTCTTAGGGGAGAGGATTACTCTTGGGTCTTCAGGACCCTGATGAGCAGAAAAACAGGAAGAGACTAATGAAAGGTTTTTAAGAAACATGTAATTATTTCCCTCTGTGTTTGTTATTTGAACGCTCCTGAGAAGAGTTCATCTCATTCTGGAACTAATACTTATAACTAAGAGGAAAGGAGGACTCAGATACCCTTTTTTTCTGACCAGATAGACTCACAACTGTTTACTCTCAACTTGAAATTGTCCGGAATCCATAAACAGTCATCACTTGTTTGCACTCTCCATCTCAACAGCACTCTCTCTTTCACCATCTTTTAAAGACAGTCTAAAACATTTACATTTCCAAAGCTTTTTTATGGCTAAATTGTAGATATAACTGTGATACTATTTATCTCATTGGTTTAGGTAAATGTATTTTAAAGAAAACAAACAAATAAGGCTATCTATGCAAGATAAAATATTGAACTATGTTGATCGCATTTTAAAATATAAATTTTGCAGCTAATTTTCTTTGATCACATGTAATAAAGATTATAAGCAGAGAAAACAAAACAGTTGGGAACTTAAATAATTTCCTAAACACCACTTCCGTAAATGAAGTAATTACCACTATACTCTCTATGTTGAATGTAATACCATCTTTATATAAAATCTAAGGTAAAATTAATTCCAGATGAAGTAAAGATTTAAATAAAGGGGAAAAATCTCAAAATACTAAAATTTCAAAATGCTAATATTTGGATTTTAATCTGATAACTTGGGTGTAGAGAAGACTTGCATCATTACTTTTGATATCTAGTATTGTAATCTCCTAGTTTTTACTTCTTCAAGATTAACTTGGCCATTTGGGGGGCCCATTCCATTTCAATATACACATTAGGATCCATATGTCCATATCTACAGAATAAAACCCTCACATTTTATTTAGAATTGCATTGAATCCATAAACAATTTGAGGAGAATTAAAATCTTTAAAATATTGAATCTTTTAACCATGAGCACGTTATAATCGTCCATTTCTTCAGCAACTTGTAGAAATCTCTCAAAAAATGTTTTGTAATTTCTATTGCTATGGTCTTACACATATTTACTTACATTTATATCCAGATCAGTGTTTCTCAACCTCAGCACCATTGATATTTTGGGCAAGACAAGTCTTGCCAGGGCTTCCTGTTCTCTGTGAGATGTTTAGCAGCATCCCTGACCTCCAGGCACTAGACGTCAGTACCTGTGACATAAACACTTTCTCCAGACATGACCAAATGACAGTTGAGAGACACTGATCTAGATATTTAATAGATATTTGAGTTTTTATTTTTAATTTAAACATGCATAAACAAATGGGCACAGATTATAAGTGCATAGGGCATTTTTACGGGTAGTTGCAGATCATACATTCTCATCACTGTGTACCAATCCACTGTGTGAATATACCATAATTTATTTTTGATTCAACTTTTGATAAGTATTTGAATAATTTCCAATTTTTGCCTATTAAAATTAGTGCTGCACCCCTAGGTTCATTGCAATATTCTTCACAACAGCCAAGACTGGGAAACAACCTTAGTGCCCATCGATGGGTGAATGGATAAAGAATATATGGTATATACATGCAATGAAATACTACTTAGCCATAAAAATAGACGAAATCTTGCCATTAATGACAACATGGATGAACTTGAGGGTATTTTGCTAAATGAAATAAGTCAGACAGAGAAAGACAAATACTGTATGATTCCATTCATGTGTGTAAGATAAAGAAACAGACACATAGAACAGAGAACAAATTGGTGGTTACATGGAAGGGTTGCAAAAGGGGTAAAGGGACACAAGTGTATGGCAATGGATGACAAATAGACTTTTTTTCTGTTTTTGAGGAAGATTAGCCCTGAGCTAACTGCTACCAATCCTCCTCTTTTCGCTGAGGAAGACTGGCCCTGAGCTAATATCCATGCCCATCTTCCTCTACTTTATACGTGGGACACCTACCACAGCATGGCTTTTTGCCAAGCGGTGCCATGTCCGCACCCGGGATGCGAACCCGTGAACCCCAGGCCGCCAAGAAGCCGAACATGCGAACTTAACCGCTGTGCCATCGGGCCCGTCAGGCAACTAGACTTTTGGTGGGGAACACAATATAGTCTATACAGTATGTGAAATATAATGATGTACATCCGAAATTTAGCAATTTTATAAATCAATGTTACCTCAACAAAAATTTTAAAAATAGTACTATAAAAAACTAGAGTACATTTTTGTGTATATATATATACACATATATATATGAAATTCCCTTTGGCAAATCTATATGTTATTTATTACGTACTTTTCATTTGGATACACGTGTATACATACACACATACATTTCTAGGAGTGGAATTGCTGCATCATAGGGAATGCATATGATCAGACTCAGTAGATGCTGCTACAAAGTTTTACAGTACCAATTTATTCTCCCAGGAGCAGTGCTTGAAATTTCCAATTGTTCCATGTATGACCATCATTTGGCATCACCTGTCTTTTTATTAGCCCTTTTAATGGCTGTGAAATGATATCTTATGGTGGTGTAATTTGTATTGCCCTGATGAAAAATGAAGTTGAGCATCTTACTTGACTTTTTGGGTGCCAGTGTGAATGGTATTTTTTAAAAATTTCATTCCTATTTTTATTCTAAAATTTATCATTTATCTTATTACAAAATGACATTAAGAAGTAAAAGGCAAGCTTCAGAGTGGGAGGTATTACTTGCAATTACATATATTTGACAAAGAAATTAGATCCAAAATAAATTGCGCCTACAAATCAATAAAAAATAGAGAGCCCCTCTCAAATTGGAAAATTGGATAAAGCATATGGATCTGCAATTCCCAGCAGAATAAATTAAAATGGCTTGAAAAGATGCTCAAACTCATTCCTAGTTAGTGAAATGCAAAATAATGTAACAAGTTACTAATTCATACTCATCAAATTGACAAATAATGAAAACATCTGTTGCTGGCTTGGATTAAGGGAAAAGTGTCATCTCACATATTGTTGGTATAAATGTGAATAGTTACAGTGTCTTCTTTGAGAAAGCAACCGGACGATAGTGATTGAACTTAAATATATATAGACTCTTAAATTCAGTAATTCCACTCCTGGAACCTAGCTCCAAAAAATAAAAACACCACTACATAAGTTATTTATTCAAATATGTGTTGATATATAATTTATAGTTGCAAGTGAATATTCTTAAAGAGAAATGGTTGATTAACTTATGGTACTACTACATCATGAAATACTAAGCAGCTATTAAAAGATTGAATTATAACCACACCACTTAACTTGGAGGAGTTTTCATAAGATATTTTCAATGGCAGGGCAGGAACAAAGTACACAGAAGTGTGGTTAGCATTGTGCCATTTTTGTAAAACAAACAAAGGAAACATATATAATATGAGCAGAAAGAAAGGAGTAAGAGGAAAAAACATCAGGCTATTAATCTGAGTTAGAGGAGTAGTGGTGCTGAAAAACAGACAAAAAATGTTTAATATGGCATATATGACATAATCTAATTACTTTATTATTGTATGCATTAGCGTATGTATAAAGAAACCAAAAATAAAAGAATTAAATATTGATCTACTGACCTGCAAGGAGGTACGTAATCTACATTTTAAGTGAAAAAAGCAAGCTAAACAAAAACATATTTTTCAGTTAAAATGTACCCCTCACACGCACAAGTTACACGGAAAAGCCAAAGAACCAAACTTGTAAAAAGAACAGGAAACATAACGGCCAGGCAGAATTACCGCAAAGTCATGCATAATAAATTTCTGATGAGGATCCCACTGCTGTTTCCAAGCACTTCTCAGCTCCACAGAGTGCCATGATCACCACAGGAGTAAATCTCAAAAAGCACTGTGGGCATGCTGCCAGTCCTGCCTTTAGAAACTCTGTGTTGCTAACAGTGACATTACCATCATCTGAATTAATTCTCTTCTCTATGTGCCTTTTATAACTCCTTGCTTCAGACCCAAAGTATAGGTTCACATATCTTAATGGGCAAATCTAGATTCCATGTCCATGTCCCCTACTTGCTAGAGCGAATGGGATATTTCTATATCAGAAGTCAGTCCTACTTAAAGGAAGAGTGTTTAAGTAAAATACAAGATAAATAAATGTATAAATAAGTATGCCAATAAAGATCCATGACAGTCCACCACACTGACAAAATACCATTTGTACACATCCTTCCCTTCATATTTACACACAAACAATGTCAGCACTAATACAATACAACATGTTTCCTCATGTCACTCCCTTCACAGAGGGAGCCATTCCAGTATATCACCATTCATTTCATCCAGATCCAAATCTGGAATCTCTGAGTGATGTCAATTGCACTTTGGTTCTGAGATAATTCTAAGTCAACATTGCGTGACCAACAGACAAAATAATAAAGTTACTATGAACATATCATGTATACAATAATGTAGTGAATGGAGGGGAGAAAAGTGAAATGTGTACTTACATGCCAAAGCCATGTAGAAAATACATGTAGGAGGTACAGTACTTATTTTACAAATGGATCTGAGGTAATAGCTCACATTAATAACTTATGTCTTCTTCAACATTTTTTCTTATCAGAAAACTCAGCATGTTGGAGTGACCAAACAGGGTGAATCAAATCACTGTTTCTGCAAGACACAAGCACATTTTGATCTTGCCAAATTAGGCTGTAGTCATTTATTATTAATTATTTTCTCTGCATACAGTTATATGCAGAAGCATCTTATGGAATTACCTAGATTCATTGGTTGGTAAAGGAAGAGGCCAAAGTAGCAAAATTACTGCCTTTGTGTTGGTGCCAATATTTTGTTCAGTAGAGGAATAAAGCCAATAATTATATAATTTTGTGTTCATATGACAGGCCAGATATATCTCACCATGCAGTGTGCCAAGAAAATGAAACCTTGGAGAAACCCTTTGCGTGAAAATAGGAATGTCATGGGAAGTCACGTCCTACCCTCTGTGTAAGTACCTCAAATAGATCTTTTGAAGTATTTATTTGGTGCCTCAGGAGTAAAATGAAATAATCTTCAGCACACTACAAGTTGACATTCTTGAACATGATCAAAATTTGACCAGATTTTGTAGACAAGCCTAACTCACCCCAAAACAACTAGATTACCAGAAATGTTACTGAGGTGACAGATTGTTTCCATAGGTTCTTCTCCCATGATATGGTACACAAATGAATTTGCAAGGCACCTGGGATATCTTCTATTTCCCATTCACCAGATCCTATTAGAAGGACATTATCAACAGAGTAGACCAACATGATATCCTGTGAGTTCGTGAGTACGCAAATCACAACAGAATAATTGTTACACAAAAACCATGAGGGCAAAAGATGACCCACAACAGTAGCTGGTACACAGGTGATAAAATTTTAGTTTTGAGTATATGAATGCAAGATGTAGGAAAGAATTTTTCTTTTAAAGAGACCAAAAAAAGTAAATAGACATTCCTAATTTTAATATGATTGAATTATTAAAACCTATTATAAAGACAAAGAAATGTAAGTTACACATATGGTCTAAATGAAAAATAAAATTGTTAGTATTTTTGATATAGAAAAAATTATATACATCAATAAGTAAAATAAGAACAAACGAACATAATAGGCTAAAATCACAGATTTCTCAGAAAAGAGAAAACAAGAAAGTTTGAAAACCAAAGAAAGCATGTCTAACTTCATTAGCAATCATGGAAATGCATATTAAATGTACAATTATATGCAATTTCATACATTGAAGAAATATTTGTAAAATCTGGATATATCAAGTAGTAGCAGAGATGTGGACCAAAGAGTTCCCTTACCTCCCAGTTAATGTGAAAGTTAGTACAAACACTAGAACATCAATACAATTACAAATATGTATACTGTTCAGTCCAGCCGTTCTTTACCAGAAACCTACATACATTTTGCACATACACAGTTCACACCGCATATAAAAATATACTTAGCGTCTCTGCTTAAATACAGCAAAAAACTGATAATAATTCCAATGTTGTTTGGAAAATGTTTGTGTTTTCACACTGCTGTTTGATGTGAAAGAAGAGAGGCAAAACAGGCAAAAGGAAGGGAGAGAAAAATGTGTTTTATTCATTATAGATACTAAGAAAGTAAAAAAAATATGTGTATTACAGCCATCAAAGTCAAAGTTTTAAAAAAATAAATTTAAGGTAAGAATACTGTTGTGATTCCACTTATACTAGTTCAAAACAGGAATGAATGCTTAGCTAGTAAACTGATAAAAAACAATCAAGGGAAGGGTTAACAGAAATTGCAGGATAGTTATTACCTCTCGTAGAGAGAGAAGAGTGTCATGGGAGAAAAGTGTAGAGAATACTTCAGTGGTTCTTATGACATTTTATTCTTAAATTGGATTGTGGTTACATGCATTTTGTTTTTATCATTATTATATATGTGTGTGTATTACGCACGTATGCATGTATGTAAGTATATATGTATATGTGTGTATGTATATATGCACGTATGCATGTATGTATATGTTTTGTGTGTGGAAATTTTTAAGTATGACACTTTGTATTTGGTAACTTTTATAAATTGTAGCATTCATCAGTTAGGGATCACCATGCTAATGGTTCTATTGATATATTCTAATAAGACCAAATCTAGATCAGGAGCTAGGATATTAGTCACTACTTCATTAAACCTACAATTCTCTGTCATTCTGCACCTCTCATACTGCAAAGCTAAATGGAAATGTGATAGAAATTTCCTTTTGAATATTTTAAATCTTTGAAGTAGTATTAATCTCCTTGAGCTCCCCAAAGAGACAAAAGTTTTTATGACTCTCTTATTGAAAGTGAGGAGACTTGGGGCTTCCACATAGCCCTCTCTATCAGCATAGTTCCTAGTTTCTTTAGGGTCAGAAAGCCAATGTGAAGATTCCATCAGCTACTGAGAATGTAAATCCCAGCTCAACACTCATGAATTAGGAAATAATTTTAGGGTAATATGACATACTACCAAATACGATTTGGTTTTGTGCTCCATTTATTTACCTGACAAAGCCAGAGTTCATTACATTAAAAATAGTCTGGATAGTTACTCAGTGGAAGTTACTTGACTAGTTACTCAATGGAAGGAACACAGGTCCATTTGGAGAAAGTTAGGAAGAATATTCAGAGGACATGCTTATTACTGTAGGGAGCACCTGGCCTTTCCTTTTTGAAAGTGGCATTGAATTAATGAGCTGACTCAACCAGGGAAGTGAGTAAGGGCAATGACACTCAGGGTGGATAAATTTTGGCCTCTATTTATGAGACATGGTAGAATTTTGTTATATTAATCAAGAAGGAAGGACTTTCTGGTTTGGAAAAATTCTTTGGTGTTGGCTTCTTTACTACTGCGTTGCTCTTACTACTCACACTGATAGCTTTCCCCACCTTTTGGATGATAGCTATGGCCCACTACTTATAATCCTTAAAATATTATAAAAATTCAAAGCTCATTTCACCTGCATCAATTCCAACCAAAATTCTTGGCTCCTGATGTTTTGCTTCCTCACTATAACCCCTAGAGCCTCGATAAAAAACAAATTCTTGGCCCTTTCAGGTCACATGGTTTGTGAATGAGTGGGCAGGTTGTGCATGATAAATCCACTTCCACACTCCGATTTCTCACATCATTAGACTCCTCCCTATATCTCTATTTAGCATAAGTCACTGTTAGTCCAAGCGTCACTCAACCAATCAGTAAGTAAACAGTGTAAGAATACTATTATGTGTCAAGTCAGCACAGTGAGGGAAGAACTTCTGGAAAGCATGTCCATATTGGCAATTCATCCAAATCTTTAATGACATGATTTTCTCCTTGGTAGAACTCTTTCAGAAATTACATTTATCTGACTAAACCTACGTGGGGAGCAGGTGAATTGAGGAGGGAGAAAGGACACTTGGGTTGTGTGACTGAGGAAAACTATCTTCCTCTTTGAAGGAGAGGTCTTTTGAATCTCCAAGCATGGGAAGAGCAGCCTCATCAAACAGGGCAGGAGGGGCTGATCTTTCTAGGCAGGGAGATTCAGTGTGGGGTTGCGGATTCAGGTACCACATCATCCAAATCCCGCCACTAGTCCCCATTCCATGTCTCAGAACCTTGTTCTTTTCTAATCATTCCCTAATTTTGCATGAGAGCCCTGGAAAAATAAGAAGTTCATCTGATATTGTAATTAATAATTCACATTCAAAATAATTGCTTTTTGGATTTGACACCAAAAACAAAGCTAACAAAAACAAAAGTAAACAAGTATGACTACATCAAGTTAAAGAGCTTCTGTACAGCATTGGAAAACTATAGACAAAATGAAAAGGCAACCTACAAAATGGGAGAAAACCTTTGCAAGTCATGGGCTTAATAACCAAAACATATAAAGAACTTACACAACGAATAGCAAAAAAAAAACCCAAACAAACCAACCACAATCCAATTATAAAATGGGCAGAGGATGTGAAAAGATATTTTTCTAAAGAAGACATACAGATAGGCGACAGGTACATGAAAAGGTGCTCAACATCACTAATCATTGGGGAAATGCAAATCAAAACCACAATGAAATATCAAATTACACCTGTTAGACTATTATCAAAAAGACAAGAAATAACAAATGTTGGCAAGTATGTAGTGAAAAGGGAACCCTTGTTCTGTTTGTGGGAATGTAAATTGTTGCACCCACTATAGAAAACAGTATTGAGATTCCTCAAAAATTTAAAAGTAGAGCTATTATATGATCTAGCAATTCTACTTCTGGGTATTTTTTGGAAGATAACAAAAGGATTAACTTGGAAAAACATATGCACCTCTGTGTTCATTGCACCATTATTTACAATAGCCAAGATATGGAAACAACCTAAGTGTCCACAGATGATGAATCAGTAAAGAAAATGTGATATATAGATAGCTAGGTAGCTGGATAGATAGATAAATAGATAGATATAGATACAGATACACAATGGAGTATTACTTAGCCACGAAAAAGAAGAAAATTTTGACATTTGCAACAAGACAGACTTTGAGGACATTATGGTAAGTAAAACAAGCCAGACTGAGAAAGACATATACTGTATTATCTCACTTATATGTGGAATATAAAACAACAACAAAAACACAAACAGAAACTGAGCACATAGATACAGAGAAGAGATTGGTAGTTGCTAGTTGAAGGTGGTAGAGGGTGGGTAAAATGAGTGAAGGAGGGCAAAAGGTACAAACTTCCAGTAATAAAATAAAGTCATGGGTTGTAGTGTACAGCATGATGACTATAGTTAATAATACTCTATTGCATATTTGAAAGTTACTAAAGAATAGACCTTAAAAGTGTCATCACAGGCAAAATATTTTTTGTAACTAAGTATGGTGATGGGTGTTAGCTAGACTTGTTGTGGTGATCATTTTGCAATATATACAAATATCGGTCGTTATGTTGTACAGCTAAAACTAACACAATGTTATACGTCAATGATACCTCATTATAAAAAAATCAAATCAAATTTTACTGCAAAGAATTTTGACAACATAAGATATTATGATATAAAATTTTTGATTTGCTAAATTAATAATCTGTAATCTCATGTTAAAAAAATCTCAGGCACTTTTTTTAATTCCTCAGAAAACTGGTGAAACAAATATTCCTGAGTAGGTGGTTACCAATAATGTTTAACATTGAGAACTATATATATAATAAATTTCATGTTGATGACAATTATATTACTATATTACTATTTTAATAGGTTTATATTATACCTTTATAAATACGGGGAGAAGAAGAAAACAGCTCTGCTTAATAATAAGCGTTTAGAGCATTTATATTTTCAGAAAAATACAAATTTGTATTTAAACACAAAAATTAGCAAACAAATTATCAACTAAAGCAACCAAATAGAAAACCAGACATTTTAGGTGTTAAAGTTACATTTTAGAGAACACGGAGCAATTTCTCCAGTCTAGGTAGACGTCCAAAAGTTTCCATTGTTAGAGTAACATTTACAAGGGCAATTTTGTTTGTTTGTTTGTTTGAGGAAGATTAGCCCTGAGCTAACTACTGCCAATCCTCCTCTTTTTCTGAGGAAGACTGGCCCTGAGCTGACATCCATGCCTATCTTCCTCTACTTTTATGTGGGAAGCCTACCACAGTATGGCTTTTGCCAAGCAGTGCCATGTCTGCACCCGGGATCCAAATCCACGAACCCCGGGCCGCCAAGAAGCAGAACGGGCGAACTTAACCGCTGCGCCACCGGGCCAGCCCCTACAAGGGCAATTTTATAAAAATCAAAACAAAAAGTACAGCACTACACATTTTCTCAAGACTCAGAGTTTTGTCAATGGTAAAAACATTTGTCATTTTCTCAAAAGGGATTTGACAATACAAGATGGTACTATTGCTACACTTACAGGGATATTTCCATATGAGAAAGCTTTTCTCTCTTTCATTTTTCTGAAATTCCTTTTTCTAGAGATTGCTAATAGAAGAGGTAAAATTTTCAACACTATTCCTAGAATTTAACAAGTTAGCATAAAGAGAATCTTAAAACTTTGAACATGGAAAATGAAATGGGCAGGAAAAAATGATAAGTGAACTACGAGAAATATAATAATCTGTTGTTACTTGCAACTAAGGATTAAAATGGTGGAGGAAGTAATTAAGTTATTTCTTCCATCTATCAATTCCAAGTCTACTCAGTATTTTGGGCTTGGAGAAGACAGAATGATATACAGCAGGCATGTTTTAGGAAAAACAGAACCAAAAGGATGTGTCATGAGAAACCAGAAAAAGAAAAATGAGCAGGAAAGGTAGAAGCAATTTTGTTTCTACCCCTGGAACTAAGACAAAAGAACAGGTGCTTTTCTCTGTCCTTTCACATCAAAAAACTTTCAGTCAAATTTATTGCCAGAATTTCAGTCAGAAATCCGCTCTATTTTTCCCTTTTGTTGAAATTAAAGCTTGGTATTATATTATCATCACATAATTTCTAGGCTAAAATCCTTGAGGCTTCTTGATAAAGGAGATCAAGCCCTTTTCTAGGAAAAAGACGTCCAATTCCTGTCTCTCGTAGCTAAGCGGAGCAGCAAGGAGGGTATGTACGGGCTAACACAGATACTGTATTAGCATCAGAGCAGTTCTGCATTCTGTAAAGGCAATGTGGGGTCCTGTACCTTTGCCAGGCATATTTCTATCAGGGCTTTCTCTCTTCTCGCCTAAATTATCCCTGTAGAATACACACAACAGCGTATATAGCGGCACCAACATGTAAAAATGACAGTAAAATGATTCATGCACAGTAGTGTCATCAGAAAAGCATGAGCCTCACGGAACTCTCTCAGTTCTAATCATCATTTCAACCATTCTTTATCCTATCAATTCAGTTCCAGAATCCATATTCTTGCCAAAGTAAGAGCAGAGATGAATCTAGCTTGTCGGTGCCTAATAGTGCCATCTGCCGGCCAATATGGGACATTTCATCTTGATTCAGAGGCCATTTTCAAGGGCAGAATTCAAAAGGAAAAATACTACTACTGCAAATTGACCCGCCAAAATCATAAATTAGGAGACCTCTGGACATTTTCTTGTTTTTTTCCCCCAAGAAATGACCGATTCCTTCTTAAAAAAGAGTTCCGATGATGGCACACAGATTTTAGCTGTGAAAGAATCCTCAAAGATGACGTAGTCCAACCTCTTCATTTTATAAACATTGGAAATCAAGAAAATAGAGGCAAAATGTATTGTTCAGGGCCACAGAGATTATTATTAGTGGAACCACTGTTAGAACTGGTATTCTTCTGATTTCTAATTAAGCGCTTGTTGCACTTTACCTCCTGGGGAAAAGACATTTCTACTCTTTCCTACTTCCTCATCTGAAACCACTATGAAAGATCACTGCTGTTAATACATTCTTCCACCAAAGGAACAGTAATACCAACGGGGACACACTCCCTCACACACACTGCCACAAAATGACATTCTTTTCTTTTTTTCTTTTAGTTCTCGTATTACTTTTCACCTAATGGTTTTTTTTCCCTTTTTTTATTGAGGTAAATTGGTTTATAACATTATAAGATGGATATACTTATAATCAGAAATCCTCCTAAGAGGAATTTTTAAAAATCTAAAGAAAAAAACCCAAAACAAAAAATCAAATTCACCGAAAAAGAGATCAGACTTCTTGTTATCAGAGATGGACAGTGGGGGGAGGGGAAATTGGAAGAAGATGGTCAAAACGTAGAAACTTCCAGTTATACGATAAACAAGTCCTAGGGATGTAATGTATAACATGATGGCTATAGCTAACTCTGCTGTATGATATATAGGGAAGTTGTTAAGATAGTAAATCCTAAGCGTTCTTCTCACAAGGAAAATGTTTTCTTTTTTTCCTTTCTTCTTTCTTTTCTTTTTTATTGTGTCTATATGAGAAGGTGGATGTTAGCTGAACCTATTGTGGTAATCATTTCATAATAATGTGTAAATCAAATCATCATGCTGTACACCTTAAACCTACACAGTGATATATGTCAATTATTCTCAGTAAAACTGAAAAAGACCAGTAATCCTTGTGAAACCATTATTAAGTCTCTTAGAAATAGACAAGCCTATACAAATAAAAATTATTAAAAATATAACTATTGTCTTTACTTGAAACTGTTTCTATCAGGCAAGAACTTTCTTAAAAATCTTCAGCAGTCAGATATTTCAACAAGTAAGCAGAGTAAAAGAATAAGTAACTAAACCTCATTTTTTTTTGTAAACATAATCCTGACTCATTTTGTTCCAAAATAAAAGGTAGTTTTTCATGTATGTGAACATACTAACTGCTACAAACTAGATTGGTGGTCTAAAATGCCTGCTTCGTAGAAGGTAGTTAAAGACATGAGAGAAGAGATGAAGTAGAGTGGGTTCCTCCATGGGGAAGCAAAATGAGCTAGATAACCTTTAATGACCTTTTAACTCTCAGTATCTTAATTCAGTTTTTCTGCATGGTAAATAATCTACTTGGGACATAACTTAAATCAGTTTATTAGATGGGAAGCAGGACTGGAGGAATGAGTATCATATGAGAAGCTAAAACAGGTAGAATTAAACGGTACCACAATTATTTTGTGCCTTTAAATATTTGATAACATTTCTGCAAGATTTTCCTTAGTAAGTAAGCCATTTTTCCTTTCCTCTTACTGAGAACCACAGAAGTATCTTATCCTGTCACAGTGAGGAAATAGTCCAGCCCTCTCACCTCTTCTCTGGATTTATTGCACAAGACTACAAAGCATGTCCAATACATTATTCTTCTTTGTATTAATGTTAATTGTCAGGATGGCTTTGTGATTTTAAGTGATATCTAGATAGCAGTCTCCGAATTACCCTTTATTGATTTCGCATAAGGTATCTATGAAAAATCAGAAACCAAAATATGCTTTGGAAGACTAAAATATACTAGCGACTTTCAAATTATTTTAGAATTTGAAAGAATATCCTCTAAATAGGAAAAATGGAGCTAAATTGTGAATCACAACCAGTAGCTGACCAATGCAAACTTCCAGAGATAGTATTCTTGCCACTGTAAAAGTGGGGATCAGGATGCTACAAGGACCAAAGCTAGTAAGTGTTAAATTAAAGATAAGATAAAAATATCACGGGTTTTCTGCAACTAGGATATCATTGTGTTTAATATACATTGGTTAGTCATCCCAGAAGTTTGTATTTTGCAATCTAATTTCAAAATGAATATCTTTGTTAGTCTTTAAGAAATTTCTAAACATGGTAAGTGTATTGGGGAACTTTGGAAGATGCAATAGCCATCTATTTGCCCATATCAACTGATAATAAGTTTAGATCGAGCTTTTCCAATCTATACCAAGCTCTTAAATCTTGACCTAGAAAGCCTGCACCCACTCTCATTGCACTGTGGTGCAGCTGATTATAAGAAAAACATCCTGTAATTGGTTTAGATTTGCCCTTCAGCTTTTCTTCCCATGTTCTTGTCCTCTTAACATTTTTTTTTTTACTAGATGCCTTTCAACTATTTTCATATATAAATCAGGTCTTAGAATCTCAGAAACCAATTTAATCGTTCTGTGGCTTAATGAAATTGAGTGAACTTTCTACTCTTTCTGCTTACCTTCATTTCAGATTGTTTGTTCATCTTTAAGTAAACAAAGGAAGCTTCTTCCAAAGCTAATGGGTCTAGAAAGGGAAGGAGACTTATAGAGTCCCAAAATCTGATTTTGTTTATCCTGAAAGATTGAGTCACACAGTTAGATACAAGGATTGAGTTGTTTGTACCTATTTCCCTTTTTCTCCTTGTCTTTTCCCTTATTTCATGATAACCACTCATCTCTCTGTCTTGTATGCTGGGGATCCACAGCTCATTTCTTATGCCATGATCTCTGATCCACATTTCCTTTCTCTTCCTGCAGAACATTGCATGATTCCCTCCCACCCTACTTCCGAATCAAAGTAAACTCCCTGGAATTTAGTGAATTTCTTTAGCATGTAGCCCCACCACCCAGGGTATCTGAGTTAGGCTTAAGGAACTGGGAAAAGCAACTCACTGAAACCTCAAATGGTAACTACGACACAGAGCTGAATATATACTTGGGAACTGATGAGTCTAGCCCTGGAAACACAACCCCGGAATTGGGAGAATGTGACCAGACAGAGTTTTGGTTATTTACACTATCGCATGTAAAATCCAAGACCTTGGTCTGTCAACTGAAAGAAATGTGTGAATGTATGTTGTGTAATTAAACTCACTAAGCAATTCAATTTATTAAAGATAATGTTAATACTGATTATTGGACCCTAAAAATGTCAAGTGAGAAAATAGAACAAAGTTGGATCATTATGCACATGTCTTCTTTTTAAATTTTTTGTTGTTGGTGAGGTCACATTGGTTTTAACTTTATGTGAATTTCAGTTGTATATCATTATATTTCAGCTTCTGTATAGACTGTATCGTGTTCACCATCAAAAGTCTAGTTTCCATCCGTTACCATACATATGTGACCCTTTTCCCCTTTCGCCCTCCTCCCACTTCTTTCCTCTCTGGTAACCACCAATATATTCTCTGTATCTATGTGCTCATTTGTTTTTTTATCTTCCACATATGAGTGAAATCATACAGTATTCGTCTTTCTCTGTCTGACATTCGCTTAGCATAATACTCTCAAAGTCCATCCTTATTGTCACAAATGGCACAATTGTGTCTTTTTTATGGCTGAGTTGTACCCCATTGTGTGTGTGTGTGTGTGTGTGTGTGTGTGTATATATATATGTACCACATCTTCTTTATAGATTCACTTGTTGATGGGCACTTGCATTGCTTCCAAATCTTGTTCATTGAATAACGCTGCAATGAACATAGGGATGCATGCATCTTTTCAAAATAGTGTTTTCATGTTTCTTGGATAAGTACCCAGAGGTGGAATAGCTGGATTATATGGTACTTCTATTTTTATTTCTTTGATAAATCTCCATAATGTTTTCCATAGTGGCTGCACCAATTTGCATTCCCGCAAGCAGTGTATGAGGGTTCCCTTTTCTCCACATCCTCTCCAACATTTATTTCTTGTCTTTTTAATAACAGCCTTTCTGACGAGTGTGAGGTGATATCTCATTATAGATTGATTTACATTTTCCCAAAAATTACTGATGCAGAACATATTTTCATGTGCCTATTGGCCATCTATTTACTTTCTTTGGAAAAATCTCTGTTCATGTTCTCTGTCCATTTTTGATTGAGTTTTTTGTTGTTGTTGTTATTGAGTTGTATGAGTACTTTATGTATTTTGATGTTAACCCCTTACTGAATATACGATTTGAAAATATTTTATCCTAGTTGATGGGTTGTCTTTTTGTTTTGTTGATGGTTTCCTTTGACGTGCAGAAGCTTTTTAGTTTGATGTAGTCCCATTTGTTTATTTTTTCTTTTTTTCTCCTGCCTAAGGACACATGACATCCAAAAAGATTATGCTGGGACTGATGTTGAAGACTTGCTGCCTATGTTTTCTTCTAGGAGTTTAATCGTTTCAGGTCTTACATTCAAATCTTTAATCCATTTTGAGTTAATTTTTGTGTATTATGTAACATAATGGTCTACTTTCATTGTTTTACTTGTAGCTGTCCAGTTACCCAAATGCAATTTATTGATGAGACTTTCCTTTCTCCACTGTATATTCCTGGCTCCCTTGTCAAAAATTAGCTGTCCATAGGTGTGTGGGTTTATTTCTTGGCCCTCAATTCTGTTCCATTGATCTGTGCCTGTTTTTGTACCACTACCATGCTGTTTTGATTACTATAGCTTTGTAGTATATTTTAAGTCAGGGATTCTGATGCCTCCAGCTTCGTTCTTTTTCATCAGGATTGTTTTAGCTATCCTGGGTCTTTTGGTTTTCCATGTGAATTTTAGGATTCTTTGTTCTAGTTCTGCAAAGAGTGTCATTGGGATGCTGATTAGTATTGCATGGAATCTGTAGATTACCTTAGGTAGTATGGACATTTTAACTATGTGTATTCTCTCTCTCTTTTTTTTTTTTTTTTTTTTTTGCTGAAGAAGATTCACCCTGAGCTAACATCTGTGCAAATCTTCCTCTATTTTGTAGTTGGGTCTCCACCATAGCATGGCCACCAATGAGTGGTGTAGGTCTGCGCCCAGGAACTGAACTTGAACTGCTGAAGCAGAGCACACTGAACTTAACCATTAGGCCATGGGGCTGGCCTCTATGCTTATTCTTCCAACCCACGAGCATGGAATGTCTTTCGATTTCTTCATATCTTTTTCGATTTCTTTCAATGATGTCTTATAGTTTTCAGCATATAGATCTTTCACCTCCTTGGTTAAATTAATCTTAGGTATTTTATTCTTCTTGTTATGGTTATAAATGGGGTTGTATTCTTGATTTTTCTTTCTGCTACTTGCTGTTAATAATGAAATAAACTGACTTTTATATGTTGATTTTGTACCCTGCGACGTTACTGTATTCATTTGTTATTTTAATAGATTTTTGGTGGATTCTTTAAGGTTTTCTATATACAAAATCATGTCATCCACAAATGGTGACAGTTCTACTTCTTCTTTTCCAGTTTGGATTCCTTTATTTATTTTCCTTATCTAATTCCTCTCACTAGGACTGGAAATACTATGCTGAATAAGAGTGGCAAGAGTTGGCATCCTCGCCCTGTTCCTGTTCTTACAGGAATAGCTTCACTTTTTCACCATTGAATATGATGTTGGCTGTGGGTTTGTCACATGTGGACTTTATTATGTTGAAGTAATTTCCTTCTATACCCATTTTATCCAGAGTTTTTATCATAAATTGATACTGAATCTTGTCAAATGTGTTCTCTGTGTCTATTGAGATGATCATGTGATTTTTATCCTTCATTTTGTTTATGTGATGTGTCACATTGATTGATTTGCAAATGTTAAACTTTCCCTACATCCTGGAATAAATCCCACTTGATCCTAGAGTATGATCATTTTAATGTATTGTTGTATTCTATTTGCTAATATTTTATTGAGGATTTTTACATCTATGTTCATTAGTGATTGTGACCTATAATTTTCCTTGTTGTGTTGTCCTTGTCTGGATTTAGCATCAGCATAATGTTGGCCTTGTAAAATGAGTTAAGTAGCCTTCCATCCTCCTCAATTTTTTGGAAGAGTTTGTTAAGGATAGGTATTAAATCTTCTTGAAATGTTTGGTAGAATTCACCAGAGAAGCCATCTGGTACCGGACTTTTGTATTTTGGGAGGGTATTAGTTACTATTTCAATATCTTTACTTGCAATTGATCTATTCAGATTTTCTGTTTCTTGATTCAGTTTGGGGAGGTTGTATGGCTCTAAGAATTTGTCCATTTCTTCAAGATTATCCAATTTGTTGGTGTATAGCTTCTCATAGTATTCTCTTATAATCCTTTATGCTTCTGTGGTATCTGTTTTAGTTTCTCTTCTTTCATTTCTGAGATTATTCACGTGAGCTTTCTTTTTTTCTGAGTCTGGCCAAGGGTTTGTCAATTTTATTTATCTTTTCGGAGGAGTAAGTCTTAGATTCACTGATCCATTCTATTGTCTTTTTAATCTCTGTTTCATTTATTTCTACTCTGATTTTTATTATTCCTTTCCTCCTTCTGACTTTGGTCTTTGTTCTTCTTTTCCTAGTTCTTGTAGGTGTAGCATTAGATTGTATATTTGAGATTCTTCTTGTTGTTTGAGGTAGGCCCATATTGCTTCCCTCTTAGTACTGCTTTTGCTGAATCACGTAAGTTTTGGTATGTTGTGTTTCATTTTCATTTGTGTTTCATATATCATTTGATATATGTGTTCATTTGTTTCACATATAATTTGATATAGAGTTGCAATTTTCTGATTCTCTCTATTTATCACCTTGCTCAAACTTTGTAAACTTCACCTTTTTGTTTCAGGTAGGAGGGCTCCTTTCAACATTTCTTGTAATGCAGGTCTAGTGGTGATGAACTCCTTCCGTTTTTATTTGTCTAGGAAAGCCTTTATTTCTCCTTCATATGGGAAGGTAAATTGTGCTAGATAAAGTATTCATGGGTGATAGTTTTCGTGTTTCAATATTTTGAACACAAATATTCAATATTCAAAATATTCAATATTTTGAATATTCTCCTAGCTTGTAGAGTTTCTGCTGAGAAATCCATTGATAGCCTTATGGAAGATGCTTAGTAAGTTTTCTTCTCTCTGGCTTCCCTTAATACTCTTTCTCTGTCATTAACTTTTGACATTTTCAATATAATATGCCTTGGAGAAGATCTTTTTGCTTTGAGATAATTAGGAGTTTTATTAACTTCGTGTACTTGTATATCCAGTTCCTCCTGCAGGTTTGGGAAGTTCTCAAAAATCATTTATTTAAATCAGCTCTCTGCTCCTTTCTCCCTCTCTTCTACTGGGATCCACATTATCCTTACATTGCTTTTCCTAATTGAGTCAGATATTTCTTGTAGAATGTCTTCATTTTTTAAATTCTTGGTTCTCTCTCCCCTTCCACCTGAATCATTTCTAGATTTTAAACTTTTAGCTTTCTAATTTTCTCTTCTGTATGTTCTGCTCTATTTTAAATGCTTTCTACTTTATTTCTCATCGCATTAATTGTGTTTTTCATCTCCAGAATTTATGGTGTTTTTTTTAGACCTTCAATCTCTTTGGTGAAGAACGCTTTCTGCCTTTCTGTCCTTCTGCTTGTTAATTTTATTCCTGAGCTCATTGAACTGTCTTTCTGAGTTTTCTTGTAACGTTGAGTTTCTTTATGAGAACTATTTTGAATTCTCTCTCAGTTAAATTGTAATCTTCTTTGACTTGAAGTTTGGTTTCTGGAGACTTGTAATTTTCTTTCTGCTTTACCATGTTACTGTAGTTCTTCATGGTGTTTGTTGAGTTGATGGTCAGCTGATGCACCTATGGTAGTAAACACCTTTGTTATTTGGGTAAAGCTTTGATTGCTTTGATTGTGAGCTGCTTCTACTTGTATTTGAGAGCCTGCACTTTTCACCCTCCACTGTCTCTGCCAGAGGCATTTATCAGTGCCCTCCTTGTGCTGCTTGTGCCTCTGAGGTCACTGGTGCCTTGCTGCTTATGATGTCACTGCAGTCTCAGGTGTAACCACTAGGATCAACTGCCTGTGAGGACCTATGCTGCTCCTGGGGTCATCTGGGTCTTGTGTTCCCCCATGGGCTCTCTGCAGGTTCTCCCAGACTCGAGTGCCACTGGTCTGTGGACCACCTTTGCTGCTGCTCCCAAGTTGTCTTAGGATGCTGCCAAAAACCACTTCCAGGAGTGCTGGGTTCATGGGTGTCACAGTCACTGTCAGGGCGTGGAGTTATGCAGCCCCTGATGCTGGTAGAGCCAGTGTTGGTGAAGGTGCCACTAAGGGCTAATTTGCTGGTTCTGCTGTGGTTCCTGAAGCCTCAGGTCACAAGTGCCACCTGCCACAACTGGCAGAGGGTCAGCAGTTAAGCCACAAGTGCTCTTGCTGCCCCTGCAGCCTCTGCTTGCTGGCACATGCTGGTGTGCTTTTTAAAAACTCAGGACAGGGTCCTATAGCCCCTGCTGGTGCTATCTGTGTTTTGGATGCAGCCCTTGCTGCTGGAAAGACCAGGGTCAGAGTTATCACTGTCTGGGGAAAGTGAGGGGTCTGATTCACCAGCATGGCTTTCTTTCCTGGATCCTCAGGTCATGGACACCACCTGTTAATGCTGTGGGGGGCAGAGGTTAAACCACAAGTGCCATTATTGCTCCTGTTGCCTCTGGTTACTGGCCTGTGCCAGTGCACATTCTGAAACCTCAGACCCAGGCACTACCACCCCTGCAGGGGATATGCACATTTTGGATGCTGTCCCTAGGGCTGGAAAGATCAGTGCCACTGCTGAGGAAGGGGAAGAGGAAGGGATTGGGTAGTAGGTACCACTGTGTTTTCTGAAGCTTAAGGTGATGTGCATCACCAGGCACTACCAAGGGCGGGGGCAGGGCTAAGCCAAGAATGCTGAATTCCAGGTCTGCTCTGATCACCAGTACATGCCAGTGTTCTTGAAACCTGAGGTCAGGGCACCACTGCCCCTGCCAGGAGCATCCACATTTTGGATTGCTGCCAACAGAAGAGAGGGAGGTGGCTGCTCCCCTAGTTCCACCACCTCCAGTCCAGTCCACCCACCATCAGAATATATAGATGCATGGATCTCTCAGACATTCTGGTGTGCTGTGCAGGAAGTCCTTTGCTGGTCAATAGATGTCCAACTGGTTGCAACTTAGAGGGAAGAGACCAAGGAAACAATTCACTCCACCAGATGTTGATGTCACTTTTGGATCCTTATGTAAAGATAAAACTAATTCAATTTATTTCAAAAATATCATTTACTCCCCCTGTGTTCCAAATACTGTGGTAGATACCTTAGATACAGTCTCTGTCCACAAAGAGTCTATTGTATAGTGTTCATGTAAATGCGAACTGGAGGGGGTTACATTAACAAATTTCAAATCACTATTTTAAGTTGAACAATACTTACATGCTAGAAACAGTGATAGCACAAACAAGGAGAAATCAGTGCAGCTGATCTGGATTAGGGAGAGTTTCTCAGAAGACAACTGAGCTATGCTGGTAAGAATGGGAATAATAAAAAGTTAGCTCTTTTAGAAAGCCTACCATGGTCCTGATATTGTATAATATGCTTTGTACAAATTATTCCACTTAATTCCTACAGCAACTAGGAAGCTATGAAATATTATTCTACTTTTACAGGTGATGGAGCTGACACTTGGAGTGATGAGGCTAGAATTTAAAGGTACAATCTCTGGTCTCCAAATCTTATATGATTGTCCCACCATATCCATAACATGGGAACTTAAAAGTGGAAATGAAGGATGCTTGTGGAAAGATATAGAGACACATATCATAAAATAACTCTTTTAGAGTTTTAGTATTGTGAAATGGCTGAAGTGTGTGAAAGGAGTGATTGTGCATGAGAATAGACAAAAAGACTGGAGGTTGATCTATGAAGGGATTTGAACACTTAACCTTAGGTCATGTTTTTTGTCATAACTTTATACTAGCAAGTGACGAGCATGCTCTAGAATGACATTATGTTGAGGGCTTTGAGGGTGATGGGAATAGGCACCAAGAAAACTATGCTGAATACAGTAGAAAGTAGAAGCACAGGAGCTCTATATTCAAAGAAGAATAGAGAAGAAGGTAAAACCAGGAGAAAACAGAGGGAAAGTATTTACGGACAAGAGATTTCATTGAGGTAGAAGAGAAAGTCTAGTGGGAGAATAGACTGATGTACCTGGAAGACAAGGAGTTTATATACAAAGTGCACTATTCAAATTCAAAAGTTCAGAAGTGGCACAGGTAAGGGAGATGACAGATTCCAAAGAATGATCCCAGATTGGGATTCTGGAGTAAAGTAGAAGTAATGGCACATGCATGAGAGCTTTGAGGCTAGGGTGAGTAATGATTTATCACTGAAGATTTTAAAATCACCTAAGATTGAGGTAGACTTGGGTTGGAGGAAGAATGGTCTCTTACTACCAAAGATTTCAGTAAATGTTTAGGCATGATAATGAAAATAGCTGATCATAAAGGATGAGTATAAAAGAGCTGATTGGACTTTTACAAGAGAAATGTTTTTGCAGAAGAATAGGGGAACTAAAGAAGTTCAAACTTGACTCTCTGTGAGTAGGCTCTGGACAATAATTTTTTTATATTAAATTATTTGCAACATTTAAAAGTTGAGACATTCTACATAAGCATCTGTATTTCCAGGTTATCTAAAACGTCAGAGGCACTAGCAAAAATTAACTTGCTTACTAACACAACTAGCTTTTGCTACATGTGGAATTTTCAGATGAAACAAATACAAATTCTGCTTGAAAGAAAGAACTTTCTTTCAGTTAAGACAGGGAGTGTAAATAACATTCTCAAGAAGATAAGGATGTACAAGTCTTTATTTGCAATAAAATACAAAGAAATTTATATTTATCAATATAAAATGGGCTATGCCATGATAACAAATAAACCAAAAATTTCAGTGGATAAACATAACACATTTACTTCTTCATCATAAAAAGTCCTAGATGAGATCAGAAACTCCTTCAATGGCTTCCAGAATCCTCATGTCAGGAAGAGTGGAGAGGAAGGTCACGAAGTTTATTTTCATAAACTATTCCTGAGAGTGGTTTGCATCCCTTAAGCCAATATCTCATTCATCAAAAACCAGTACATGGCTCCAACACAACTATCAAGGAAGCAGAAATACTCTCTTCTTTTGTGCCCAGGAAAATAAAAAATAAAACAAGATTTGGTATACGTGTAGAATGGTCTTTGTCCTAAGAGTTTTTGCAGAAGATAATAGGAAGGATTAAAAAAGAAGTCATCACTGCATGGGATTATCGTTGTGAAGGAAGCGTAGAGCAGCGTGAGTATGTGAGAACAAGGGAAGGCATAGAGCTTATGGGTGGAGTCAGGGGAGGGCTTGCACTTATGGTGGTGAAGAAGAATAACTAGGATGAGAGTCATGGTAGGATTATAGGGACCTAAGGTTTCATTCAGATGCAAACAGGTGATATCGGAGCATTGGTGCAACTAAGAGAAAATAGCCTGATATGTGAAGGACTTAGGTTAATAGAAGCTGAAACTTCTGTAGTGTCAAAGTCCAGGTGATTCCCAAAGGTAGAAATCTCCCCATTCATGCATAAATACCATGAGGTTTCAAATAGTCTTGGCTTGAAAAAACACAGTTACTTTTATATTCAGCAAATGTTTTTGCTTAGGATTATTTTTAAAAGGAAGAAAATAAGAAATTTTTTACACAATTGCTAATGTGATAAATAGTTGACAAATGTTAGAATGCAAAAATATCTTTAATCAATTACAAAATATAAGACAAAGTATCCATATTTTCTAATTACAAATGTGTAAAATAATACTTTAAAAAACAAAGTTTAAAAAGTAATAAAACTCTTTATAATTAAACATATGGGTGAAAACATCATAAATATACTTACAATTTTATACAAAGTAAGAGAAAAGAAATGAGTTATATGAAAGACAAATGTCAACAATATTGGAAGGAGTGAATAGCAAAAATGAAACCAAATACCTTTCTCGGGACAACCAATGTCAAGATAATTGATACATGAATTCAAAAGCTTTCCTTTCAGGAAATAACTGAATAAAAGGCAAACTTTTGGCAAATCTAATTTTGTAGAAAGGGAAAAAGTGCAAAAAAATACAGTCAGAATGGGGATATGATAAAAGATACAAAGAAAATAGTTAATGCAGTTATTCAGATAAACTTGAAAATACAAATTAATCCCCTAAGTGTGCTTGTTAAAAATATACATTTTTGGTCTTCTCTCCAGACCCCATGAATCAGAATCTCTGGAGGATGACACACAGGAACCTGCATTTTTAAATTATAATCTCTAATTCCATAGATACAAGGTGATTTAGGTAAATAAAATGTGAAAGTCACTAACTTAGATAAAATAAAAATTTTTGTTAGAAAAGTATTCTATCACATGAGCAGCTCAAGAAAAAAAAATAGAAAATCTGAAGAGATTAATGGTCATGAAAAAACTGGAAAACATTTTTCAAGAATTGCTTACAAAAAGCACATTACTGCCAGATGACTTTATACATTATTTCAAGAAACAGATAATCCTTCTGTGTTCTCTTTTCTAGAGCACACAAAATTTAATCAGTAGATTTATGTGATTTATTTTATAAATGTAACAAATGAGACTGAAAATTTAATTTCAAAAACATGCTATCAGATCCATAAGTAAATTAGATGTTAATCTCTGAATAAAAATTAAGCAAATGAAATCAGAGGATATGCTAAAAAGCCCAATTTCAATGCCTATTTAGTTTGCTCTAGTATTCCACAGATAGGTTAACAATAGGAATGCACTAAAATATTAAATAATAACACAAGAGGTTGGCTATTATAAAGATAAGGAGAAATTAAATTTCATCTTGTAATCAAGTAAATTCCAGATATATTAATGAGTTTATTTTTTTAAAAAACGCTAGAACTCTATTAAATATTTATGAGAGGAGTTATAGGAATTTCTATGTTTACATACAATAGGAAAAAGAATGAAAAAGAAAAAACATTGATAAATTAGATTACACAAAAAAGAAAGACTTCTCTACATAAAATATAGCAGTGAAACAAAGATAAATAATAAAATGAGTGAACATGTAACACGTGAGAAGTTAATACTCTAAATTTAAGAGGAACACAAGAAGATGATAATAAAATTTCCAAGATTCCATTAAACGCCAACAAAGAATGATGACTAATTTTGTAATGAAGAGTATGTTCAAGTAAACAGATAAAATGATACAGCCTCATTTGTAATAACAATGAACAGTCTAAGAATAAATTATTAATTTAACAAATTTTGTGACAGTATCTTTTGTAATGAAAGGAAAATGTATTTCTAGTGGTGGTTATTTCTGTAACATCATTTATATTTATTTATTTATTTACAGTTATTTCTTTATTTCTGTAAAGTATTTTGGCAGGGGGCATAAAACAAACACATAAAAAAACTTGTATTCTTTAATCCAGTAATACCACAAATAAAAATACATACGAAATGTGGGAAAAACTTTAACCATCAAGAAGGTCACTGTAAGGTTATGCTAATGGAGAAAAATGAATCAAATTATAAGTTTGATAATGCAGGAATCATTAGGATGAGTATATTAATTGATAAACTGGGATATCATGCAGTCTTAAAAAATATGCCCATTAACATTTTATGGTGTGGGGGATTTTTAGCATGACACCTTGAGGAGCTCTGTGGACCTCCTCCCAGAAAAACTGGTAAGGATCAAAATAAAGAACTATTTAAAGTCTCTGGAAATGGTCCTAAGAATATATACCAAATAAAAAGAAACATTTATTCAGGAAAATGCACTATAGGGGCTGGCCCAATGGTACAGCAGGTAAGTTCACATGTTCCACTTCAGCAGCCCGGGGTTTCCAGGTTCAGATCCCAGGTGCAGATATGGCACCACTTGTCAAGCCATGCTGTGGCAGGCGTCCCACATATAAAGCAGAAGAAGATGGCCACAGATGTGAGCTCAGGGCCAGTCTTCCTCAACAAAAAGAGGAAGATTGGCAGCAGATGTTAGCTCAGGGCTAATCTTTCTCAAAAAAAAAAAAGAAAGAAATGCACTATAATTCGTTAACAACAAAGAAAGTCCCTATTCAATCTAGTGAAATGGAAACTCTACTTCAGATGGGTGCCGCTAAGAACATAGGGTTCCCTTTCTCCCCAGCTCCAAGGCACAGCATATCTTTCTGAGATGAACAGGATGTCAGCATTTCTCATCTTGTCCCCAGCTAGGTGTTGCTGTGGCTAAGTCCCAGGTGACTGTGGCCAAATGCAGAGGCTCCTGTCTTCTGTCAAGATCCCTTTTATGAGGCAGAGACTTTACCTCAGGTTCAACACCACAGAGAATATTGGGACCCTGACTATCCTTGCCCCATCTCATAAGGTGAGGGTTCCGCACAAAGAGGGGCAAGATGAAGTGATATGAGGAGATTGCCCATTCACCATTTCCACTGAATGCTCAGCTTTTAAAGTAAGGATGTCCAAAGAGAACAGCACATTATTGTCCCCACTTCTAGTTCCAGAGTGCTGGCTCAGAAATTATGTCTGGAGAAGGAAGCAGACAACCCGGGGGAAAACAGCTGAAAGGAACTTGTGTGGGGTCAAAACAAATCACAAACCCTGACCTCATGAACTACTTCTAAAAGGACATGAAAAGTGATTGAGTTAGTCTGCAGAGCAATTTAGGTCCCAGGAAATTGTTAAAAAAAAAAATAAATAAAGCAATCAATCAGAAATTAGTGGAGCCCAAGAGCTGTGTTGGTCAGGGAAAGAGACCATGGAAGTGAGCTCTGCCAACGCCAGTGTTATCTGAGGATGCCTGTGGGCGTACTCAAGGCTGTACCTCACTCTGGGAAGCAATGTCAGAGGTTTAACACCATGAGGGAAAAAACAGACTTCATTAAAATGATTCAGCCAGGCACTAAACAAACAGAAAATAATAACATGCTCTGGAGAGAAGTAGGAACCAGTACCCAGCATTGCTAAAGTATAATATCTAAAATTTTCAGTTTTCAACAAAAAATTATAAGACATACAAAGAAACAAGAAAGCATGACCCCTATACTAGAAAAGAAAAAGGAGGGAAAATAAACTGCCTGTGAGAGTAATCAAATTTCAGATTTTAATAGGCAAATATTTCAAAATAGTCATTACAAATATGTTCAAAGAACAAAGGAAGCCATGCTTAAAGAAGTAAAGGAAAGTGCAATGACAACATTGAATCAAATAGAGAATATAAATAGGTAGAAATCATAAGAAAGAACCAAATGGAAAAGCCATGGTAGAAAAGTAAAATACCTGAAATGAAAAATTTACTAGATGGTTCAACAGTAACTTGCAGAAGAAAGAATTAGCAAACTTGAAGATAAGTTGATAGAGAGTAGGCAAGCCAAAGGATAGAGAAAAAAATGCAGAAAAGGGAACAGAGCCTCAGAGAAATGTGAGACACCATCAAGTGCATCAACTTACACTTAATAGCAGTGCCAGAAGAAGAGAGAGAGAAAGGAGCATTAAGAAAAATTCAAAGAAATAATAGTAAAAATTTTCCAAATTTATAGAAAAGCAATAAACTATGCACCCAGGAAGCTCAATGAACTCCAAGTAGGATAAGCACAAAAAATCCACAGACATCATAGTAAAAATACCAAAAGCCAAAAAGAGAGAGAAAATGTGGAAAGCATCAAGAGAAAAATCTCTCATCACTTACACAGAAACCCAATAAGACAAATAGCTGACTTCTCATGAGAAACAATGGCAGTCAGAAAGCAGCAGGATAATTACTTAAGTGCTCGAAGAAAAAAATCAACCAAGATCCTATATACGAAAAAGCCATCTTTCAAAAATGGATGTGAAATAAAGACATTCTCAGAAAAACAAAAGTCGGGAGATTTGTTTCCAGAAGATGCACCTCACAAGAAATACTAAATGAAGTTCTTCAGGCTGAAAACATGTAACCCCAGAAGGTATTCCAAATCCACAAGAAAAACTGGTAAAGATAAGTATGTAATTATAAAAGACAGCATAAATGCATGTTTGTCATTTCTATGATCTTATTATTGGACATACAATATATAGAAATGTAACATATTTGCCTATAACAGCAACAAAGAGGTGGGTGGGAGCAAAGCTGCAGTGGGCTAAGGTAATGACTCCAGATGGTAATTCAAATCCACCGAAAGAAATGCAGACAACCAAAATTTGTCTAACAATAATACCATGGAAAGGGGGAAAGGAATAGAGCTGTTTAGCAGTAGTTTTTCACTCTGGAATTAAGTTAGTATAAATCAGAAGCTGTTTTTGATCAGCTAAGTTGTAAGACGGTAAGCTCTAGAGCAATCACAAAGGTAATGACTCAAAAACTTTAGTAAAAACAACTCATTAAATAAATGAAAAGACTACCTTAGAAATTACTGAAAAAGAAAAAATAAAGGAAGAATGGAACAAGAAAAATGGAGATGAAATTAAACAAAAAATAAAACTGCACTTGTAAATCCAACCCTAATGATATTAACAAAAATGTGAATGGATTAAAAATTCAATCAAAAAGTAGAGATTGTGAAACCCCGTGATCCACAAACTGTCTATAGGAAACACACTTGAAATTCAAAGATACAAATAGAATGAAAGTAAAAGCGTGGAAAAAGACACACCATGCAAACAACAACCACAGAAAAACTGAAGTGGTAGACTAAAAGACAAAATTGCCTTTAGAAAAAATGTTACTAGAGATAAACAGGGACATTTTATAATGATAAAAGAGTCAATATACCAGGAAGATATAATAATTAAAAACATATAGATATCTAACAACAGTACCAAAATGGACAAAGCAAAAGAGGGCAGAAATGAAAAGGGAAATAGACAATTCAACAATACTCAGTTTCAATAATGGATAAAATAACTAGACAGAAGGTCAAGAAAGAAATAAATGAGTTGAACAATGCTGTAAACCAACTAGACCTAACATATATCTATAGAACATTCCACCCATCAATAGCAGTTGTCCTCAAGTTCACATGAAACTTTCTTCAGGATAGATCATATGCTAGCCCATAAAACAAACCTCAATAAAAGAATTGAAATATCCAAACTGTTCCTAAGTACAATGAAATGAAATTAGAAACCTACATCAGAAAGAAATTTGGAAAATTCACAAATATGTGAAAGTTAAACAATATACTAAAAATAAGCAATGAGTCAAAAAAGAAATCAAAATGGAAATTACAAAATACTTTGAGATGAAAGGAAATAAAGATACAACATACCAAAACTTATGTAATGGTGCTAATACAGTGCTTAGAAAAAAATCCGTGCTTTGAATACCTACAGTAAGAAGAAAGTCTTGAAATCAATAACCTAACTTTCTGCCTTAAAACCCTGAAAAAAGAAGAGCACAGTAAATCTAAATCAAGCAAAAGGAAGAAAATAGTATATATAAATTAACGTGATAAAAAATAGAAAAGCAATAATAGAGAATCATAAAACCAATAGCTAGTTCTTTGAAAGGATCAACAAAATTGACAAACCTTTAGATGGATGGACCAATTAAAAAGAGAGGAGACTCAAATTATCAGAATCAGAACTAAAGGATGGGACATTACTGCCAACCTTACAGAAATAAAAAGGATGATAGAGGAATAATGTGAAAAACTGTATGTAAATAAATTACATATCTTAAATGAAATGAACAAATTCTTTGAAAAATATAAAGAAGCTACCCAAACTGACTCAAGAAGAAATAGACAATCTGAATATGAAATAAAGATTTGAGTTAGTAATCAAAAAACTATCCACAAATCAAAGCCTGAACCCACATGGTTTCGCTATTAAATTCTGTGAAACACTTAAGGAAGAATTAATATCAATTTTCACAAACACTTTTAAAAATAGAAGAAGGAGGAACACCTCCAGGTAATTCTGTGAAGCCTGGATTACTCTGATACCGAAAACCAAGACATTACAAGAAAACAAAACAAAACATAAGTCAATATTTCTTCTGAATACGAAGTAAAAATCATCAGCAAAATATTTCCAAACAAAAGCCACCAACCTACTAAAAGAATTATACACCAAGACAAAATGGGAATTTATCCCAGGTGTGCAAGTTTGTACTGACATCTCAAAATCAGTTAATGTAATAAACCATGTCAAATAACAGGGGTCAGCCCAGTGGTGTAGTGGTTAAGTTCACAAACTCTGATTTGGCAGCCCAGGCTTTGCAAGTTTGAATCCCAGGTGTAGACCGAGCACCTCTAGTCAAGCCATGCTTGGCAGCATCTCACATAAAAAAAAGGAAGATTGGCAACAGATGTTAGCTCAGGGCCAATCTTCCTCACAAAAAAAAGAAAACCACAAAAAACACATGATAATCTCAATCAATACGGAAAAATCACTTGACAAAACCAACACACTTTCATAATAAAAACACTCAACAAACCAGGAATAGAATGGAACCTCCTCAACATGATACATGGCACTCATGATAAGCTCACAGCCAACATCACGCTTAATGATAAAAGCCTAGACGCTTTCCCCCAAGTGAAGAAAAAGACAAGGATTCTTCTTCTTTTTAAGCATTGGCACTTGATGGGGCCGGCCCAGTGGCGCAGCAGTTAAATGAGCACGTTCCACTTCCATGGCCCAGGGTTCACCAGTTTGGATCCCGGGTGTGGACATGGCACCACTCAGCAAGCCACACTGTGGTAGGCATCCTACATATAAAGTGGAGGAAGATGGGCACATATGTTAGCTCAGGGCCAGTCTTCCTCAGCAAGAAGAAGAGGATTGGCAGCAATTAGCTCAGGGCTAATCTTCCTCAAAAAAATAAAATAAAATAAAATAAAAATAAAGATTGGCACTTGAGCTAACAACTGTTGCCAATCTTCCTTTTTTTTTCTTTTCCTTCTTCTCCCCCAGTACATAGTTGTATATTCTAGTTCTACGTCTTTCTGGTTGTGCTATGTGGGATGCTGCCTCAGCATGGCCTGATGAATGGTGCAATGTCCACGCCCACTTTCCGAGCTGGTGAAACCCTGGGCCCCCAAAGTGGAGTGCTCGAACTTAACCACTCAGCAATGGGGCTGGTCCCAGAACAAGACAAGGATTTTTGCTCTTAGCAGTTCTACTCAACATTGGGCTAGAATTTCTAGACAGAGAAATTAGACAAGAATAAAAAAAAACTAAAAGTAAATAAAAAGAACAGAAAAGCATCCATATGGGAAAGAAATAGTAAAACTATGTCTATTTGTCAGTGGTATGATCATCTATACAGAAAATCCTAAGGAATCCAGTAAAAACCTATTAGAACTAATGAAGGAGCAAGATTTCAGGATACAAGATCAATATACAAAATCAGTTGTACGTCTATATACCGGCAATCGAAACTCTTCAAAGGATATTAAGAGAACAATTCCATTTAATAACATCTAAAAGCATAAAATACCTAGGAATGAATTTAACCAAGAAAGTGAAAGACTTGTACACTGAAAACCAAAGTATTGCTGTAAAAAAAGTTCTGGATGAATGGAAAAACATCCCTTGTTCATGGATTAGAAGATTTAATATTGTTAAGATGGCAATTCTCCCCAGGTAGATCTACACATTCAATGCAATCTGTATGAGAATCTCAGTTGTCTTCTCTGTAAACATTCACAAGCTCATTTTTAAGTTCATATGGGATTGCAAAGGAACTTCACAGAGTATCCAAAACAATCTTTAAAAAGAAGTAGAAGTAGGGGGACTCACCACTCAATTTCAAAACTTTCTACAAAGTAATGATATTCAAGACAGTGTGGCACTGGCGTCAGGATAGACATATAGATAAATGAAACAGAATTGACTTCAGAGCTAAACCAATCTGTGTCTGTATGTCCAACTGATTTTCAATAAGGGAGTCAAGACCATTCACTGCGGAAGAATAGTCTTTCAAAAAATGGTCTCGGTACAATTGGAAATCCAAGAGTAAAGAAATAAATTTGGACTCATCTCACACCATATACAAAAATTAACTCAAAATAGATCAAAAACCTAAATGTAAGAAGAACTAACACTGTAAAATTCTTAGAAGAAAACTTAGAGGAAAACCTTCATCACCTTGGATTTGGCAATGGTTTCTTAGATACGACTTCAAAAGCACAAGCAACAAATGAAGACACAGATAAATAGGTCACCATCAATATTTTAAACGTTTGTCCATAAAGTGCACTATCAAAAGGTAAAAAGACCACTCACAGAGTGGGAGATAATATTAGAAAATCATATATTTGATAAGGGTTTAGAATCCAAGAATATATAAAGAACTCTTACATTCAACAATGGAAAGACAAACAGCCTGATTTAAAAGTGGGCAGGGCTGGCCCCGTGGCCGATTGGTTAAGTTTTTGCACCCTCCACTGTGGCAGCGCAGGCTTTCGCTGGTTTGGATCCTGGGCATGGACACGGCACTGTTCATCAGGCCACGTTAAGGTGGCATCCCACATGCCACAACTAGAAGGACCTGCAAATAAGATATACAACTATGTACCTGGGGGGATTTGGGAGAGATAAAGCAGAAAAAAAAAGATTGGCAACAGTTATTAGCTCAGGCGCCAATCTTTAAAAAGAAAAAAAAAGTGAGCAAAAGATTTGTATAAGTTTTTCTTCAACAGTGCATGAAACAATGCTCAACATCATTAGTCATCAGGGAAGTGCAAATCAAAACTACAATGAGCTATTACTGCATGATCATTAACATGACAATAATCAAAAAATGGATAATGATAAGTGTTAGCAAGGATGTGGTGAAATTAGAACTCTCATACATTGCTGGTGGGAATGTAAAAATGGTATAGCCACTATGGAAAATAGTTTGGTGATTCATAAAAAGGTTAAATATAGCATTACCATATGACCCAGCAATTCCAATACTAAGTATAGACACAGAAGAATTGAAAATAGGTGTTCAAACATAAATGTACACACTAATGTTCACCACAGCACTATTCACAACATCCAAAAGATGGAAAAACTCAAATATCTATCAAATGAATGGATAAGCAAATTGTCATATATCAATACAATTGAATAGTATTTAGGCATAAAATGAAGCATGTTAGCCCATAGAATGGACAACACCAAGAGTAAACCCTAAGGCAAACTGTGGACTTTGGATGATTATGACTTGTCAATGTAGGTTCACCCTTGGTAAAAATGTACCGTTCTGGTGAGTGATGTTGATGATGGTGGTGGCTATGCATGTGTGGAAGAAGAGAGTATATGGAAAATCTCTGTACTTTTCTCTCAACTTTGTTGCAATCCTAAAACTGCTCTAAAAAATAAAGTCTTTTTGTTGCAATTGTAAATGGGATTGTATTCTTAATTTCTCTTTCTGCTACTTCGTTGTTAGTGTATAGAAATGCAGCCGATTTTTGCACATTGATTTTGTATCCCACAACTTGACTGTATTCCTTTATTATTTCTAAAAGTTTTCTAGTGGACTCTTTGGGGTTTTCTAGATATGAAATCATGTCATCTGCAAAGAGTGATAGTTTCACTTCTTCTTTTCCAATTTGGATCCCTTTTATTTCTTTTTCTTGCCTGATTGCTCTGGCTAGGACTTCCAATACTATGTTAAATAAGAGTGGTGACAGTGGGCATCCTTGTCTGGTTCCTGTTCTTAGAGGGATAGCTTTCAGTTTTTCTCCATTGAGAATGATATTTGCTGTGGGTTTGTCATATATGGCCTTTATTATGTTGAGGTATTTTCCTTCTATATCCATTTTATTTAGAGTTTTTATCATAAATGGATGCTGTATCTTGTCAAATGCTTTCTCTGCATCTATTGAGATGATCATGTGATTTTTATTGTTCTAATGAAAGAGGTGAAAGATCTGTACACTGAAAACTATAAGACATTGTTGAAAGAAATGGAAGAAGACACAAAGAAATGGAAAGATATTCCGCGCTCTTGGATTGGAAGAATTAACATTGTTAAAATGTCCATACTTCCTAAAGCAATCTATAGATTCAACGCAATCCCTATCAAAGTTCCAACAGCATTTTTTACAGAAATAGAACAAAGAATCCTAAAATTTATATGGAACAACAAAAGACCCCGAATAGCCAAAGGATTCCTGAGAAAAAAGAACAAAGCTGGAGGTATCTCACTCCACGATTTCAAATTATACTACAAAGCCACAGTAACCAAAACAACATGGTACTGGCACAAAAACAGACACACAGATCAATGGAACAAAATTGAGAGCCCAGAAGTAAACCCACACATTTAAGGACAGCTAATATTTGACAAGGGAGCCAAGAGCATACGATGGAGAAAGGAGAGTCTCTTCAATAAGTGGTATTGGGAAAACTGGACAGCCACATGCAAAAGAATGAAAGTAGACCATTCCCTTACACCATGCACAAAAATCAACTCAAAATGGATTAAAGACTTGAATGTAAGACTCGAAACCATGAGACTTCTAGAAGAAAACATAGGCAGTATGCTCTATGACATTGGTCTGAGCAGCATATTTTCAAGTCCCATGTCTGACCAGGCAAGGGAAACAAAAGAAAAAATGAACAAATGGGACTACATCAAACTAAAAAGTTTCTGCACAGCAAAGGAAACCATCAACAAAACGAAAAGACAACCTAACAATTGGGAGAAGATATTTGCAAACCACATATCAGATAAGGGGTTAATATCCAAAATATACAAAGAACTCATACAGCTCAACAACGCAAAAACCAACAATCCAATTAGAAAATGGGCAAAAGATCTGAACAGAGATTTCTCCAAAGAGGATATACAGATGGCCAACAGGCATATGAAAAGATGCTCAACATCATTAGCTATCAGGGAAATGCAAATCAAAACTACAATGAGGCATCACCTCACTCCAGTCAGAATGGCTGTAATTAAGAAGACAGGTAACAACAAATGTTGGAGAAGGTGTGGAGAGAAGGAAACCCTTGTTCACTGCTGGTGGCAGTGCAAACTGGTGCAGCCATTATGGAAAGCAGTTTGGAGTATCCTAGGAACATTAAAGATAGATCTACCATATGATCCAGGTATTCCAATGCTGGGTATTTATCCAAAGAACTTGAAAACACAAAGGCATAAAGATACTTGCACCCCTATGTTCATTGCGGCATTATACACAACAGCCAAGACTTGGAAGCAACCTAGGTGCCCATCAAGGGGCGAATGGATAAAGAAGATGTGGTATTTTTACACGATGGACTACTACTCAGTCATAAGAAATGATGAAATCAGGCCATTTGTGAAAACATGGATGGACCTTGAGGGTATTATGCTGAGTGAAATAAGTCAGAGGGAGAAAGTCAAATACCATATGATCTCACTCATAAGTAGAAGATAAAAATGACAAAATAAAAACCACATAGCATTGGAGATTGGACTTGTGGTTACCATTGGGGAAGGGGGGAGGCGGAAGGGCAAATGGGGTGATTAGGGTCACATGTGAGGTGATGCACTATAATTAGTGTTCGGGTGGTGAACATGATGTAATGTATCCAGAATTTGAAATATGATGTACATCCGAAAAAAATAAAAATTTAAAAAAATTTTTAAAATAAATAAAAAAATAAAATAAAATAAAATACAGTCTTTCAGTGGCCAGCCCAGTGGCATAGTGGTTAAGTTCACACACACTACTTCACTGGTCCAGGGCTCACGGGTTCAGATCTCAGGTGCAGACCTACACATCATTCATCAAGCCAGGCTGTGGTAGTGTCCCACATGCAAAACAGAGGAAGATTGGCATAGATGTTAGCTCAGCAACAATATTCCTCACCAAAAAAAAAGAAAGTCTTTTAAAAAAATAAAATAAATGGTGATAGGAAGTCAAAGGAACTGGAAACATTTAGGCCACGTATGATAAGAACTGGAAACAACAAAAAAAAGTAACATGGTACAACTTGAATGAACCTGGAAAACATTATGCAAAGTTAAAGAAGCCAGTCAAAAACCTCCCACATATCACATGATCCCATTTATATGAAATGTCCAGAACAGGCAAATCAATAGATACAGAAAGTAGGTTACTGATTGTTTGCGGCTGAACATGATGGGGCAAAAGAGGGGTGATAGCTAAACGGTGAGGATTTCTTTTTGTGGTGATGAAAATGTTCCAAAATTGTGGTGGTGGTTGCATGTTTATATATTAAAAACTAGTGGATTATACACTTTAGGTGGGTGAATTGTTTTGTATATCAATGACATCTCAAAAAGCTGTTGAAAACTTGTGGTGATTGAAAATGCTTAATACACTCAAAACAAGATAATAACCCACAAAACAGGATTACAACTGTATAAATCTCTACGCATATATAGATAAACATAGATATAGGTGGTATACATGAAATAATTCTAAACAGGAAGTCAGAATCTCTAGTTTCCATTTAGTCACTAACGAGAGAGGGGAGAAATGCCCGTGTTAATAGTGGCTATCTTTGGGTGGTAGGATGTGTGAGTGATTTCTATTCACTTTACTTTTTTACAGTTTTCCTATTTTCTTCGAACCTATTTATTTACATGAGAAAAAAACTATTATTATCTTTGAGGTTTCAGGTATTCTGGAATTCAAATTCAGCCTTTGACTTAAAGAAAGGATATCTGCCATTTTGATTACAAAGTCCAAGAAACTGTCGTAAGGACTGAATATACTTAACTGGGAGGGCAAGCTCAATGCTAATATAGGTTAATAGATACATAGATATCACCTGGCTCCTAAAATGAAACCAAGTTCCTTACATCAGACTCAAATACATGTCATTCATTAAAATATAGACTACAAAACAATAGAAATCAATGAAGCAAATTTAACAGAATGGAGATTTTTTGGCAAGTTGGAGGATATTCTATGCTAATTGAAGAGAAGTTTCCAGGAGAGGTAAATATTTATGCTATTTTTCATACAATACAGAGGCAGCGTTAGCACTAGGTTAAGATCCTTTGTTCACATCCTAGCTTAGCAAGCTTCTAACTCTGTGACACTGGAGAATTGTCTTAAACTCTCAGTGCCTTAATATCCTCCTCAGTAAATTGGGACAATAATATTACCAACTCAATATGATAATTATTGTAATTATACATTTCAGTATTTGTGAAGTGCTTAGAATAGTGCCTACATAAAATAATAATCACTGTAAAAGATTTTGTTGAGCAAACAATTCTATAAATATGTCCACATAAATCACATGATAATCTATTCAATTTCACCTATTTGTTCCAAATCCCACTTAGCAATCACACCAACTATAAGAGACTACTTGCCCCAGGTAAATACAAGGCTAAGTTGTAAGGATAGATAATGACGTGAAAGCTTATGCCCCACAAGAATGTACTCCTGGGATTAGTGCTTTTCTCAGAGCCAACTTCACATCCCTGTTTCTCAAAGCATATATCAAAGGATTCAGGGAAGGAGTAATGATATTATTCAACACCGGAACCACAGAATCCAGCCAAGGGCTGGAAGCAGGCCGGAGGTAAATGAAGACTACAGGTCCATAGAAGAGCAGGATGGAAGTCAGATGGGCACTGCAGGTTGAGAAGGCTCTGCGCCTGCCTTCTGAGGAGCTGATTTTCAATATAGAGATAACGATGCAAGTATAAGTGAGGATAAGAAGAAAACACGTGAGTGAAACAACACCTACATTGGTGAAACTCACCGTCTGAGCCAGAGAGGTGTCTGCACAGGCCAAGGGCAGTACCACAGGGATATCACAGAATAAATGGCCCACCTCATTGGGGCCACAGTAGGGTGACTTAAAGATGAGGAATGTGAGGACAGATGCATGCAGACAGCTCCCCATCCAGGTGCCTAGAGTCATGATGGTGCACACGCTGTGGTTCATGATGACTGTATATCGCAAGGGGTGACAGATGGCTGCAAATCGGTCATAGGCCATCACGGTGTACAGGAAACACTCAGTGCAACCCAAGAAATGGTAAAAGAAGACTTGGGAGGCACAGCCCTGGTAAGAGATGGTCCGGCTTTGGCCCATCAGGTAGAACATCATTTTGGGGGAACTCACTGAAGGGAAAAATATGTCAAACACTGCCAGGTTTCCCAAGAAGAAATACATGGGAGTGTGGAGGTTGGAGGAAATGAGGATGGCCAGAAGAATGAGCAGGTTCCCCAGCAGAGTGAGCAAGTAGAAGGCCAGAAAGAAGACAAAGAGCACATTTTCCAGCCCTTTTGTGTGAGAGAGTCCCATGAGGAGGAACTCAGTTACAGCAGTGTGATTCCTCATCTTCATGTCTAGTTAGATCTGGAAGATCAAAGAAGGCCTCATGAGATGAGCTTATGCAATAAACGAATACCTTCATAGAACCTATTGGAAATTGATAATATCCATATATTATAAAAAAAATTTAACAGTAATCATTGCAATTCTGTAACTAATTACTGTGTGACTTTGAGTAAGTCATTTATTTAATTTTTATCTATTTCCTCAGAAGGAAAATAGGGATAACAAAAGAGATAGAGTAGAAAGAGGGTAGAAAATAAAACTTTCAGTTGGATATATCTGAGTTTAAATGTCAAATCTACTCCCTACTCTGTGACTTGGGATAATTTTGAAAAAAAAACCCTAAATCTCCTCTGTATCTGTATATGTAGCATAAAACTATCTTATGATTCCTGTGAGGATTAATGCTTTAATGTATCTTAAGTCCCTAGTGTAAGGCCTACTCCTACCCACCCTTGTTAAAAAATCCATTCAAGACACTAATATTCTGATTTTTATGAGCCTTTATTCCACACAGTATTTCCTTTAGGTCAACTTTCAGCAGTCCTGAGATCATCTATTTATGTGAATGATTCATGAAACTGCTTTTTCCATCACCAGCCACACAACTGAAAATGGAGAATTGTCCGTTACCAATATTTTAAATATGAAATTTAATTTCACTATTTCAATGTTCAATTAGGATTAATATTCAATTAAATTCAAATATTCAATTAAATTCAATATTTCAATATAAAGTTTAGTTTCTCGATAGCAATTACGTCTACAATACAACTGCATATATACAATCCGCATTAAGGTTTTTAAGATTAAGCTTCATCAGGCAGATAATATCTTAAGAAAATACCGAGGAGTCAACCACGTCAGTATTCACCCAAACTCAAATAGAGCCAATTCCCAAGTTTTTCCCACCTTCCTCTAGTGCATATGACCCATCAGAAGATGAGGAAAAGAAAGCGCTCTACACAGAAGGCAGTTACACACCAGACTGAAGGGAAACAGCTGGCTCGGGCTGAAGCAGGCCCCACATCCACCCTCCCCTGTTTCCTTTCCTTTTAGATGCTGTGGAACATGAGGGCCAGGCTCTGAGGCCAGAAAAGCTGAGAAATCCTCTTTCTCAGACTCAGTCTCTCAGGCCTGACAGTCTAGATCCGACAGTGCCTCTGGACCCTGAGTGAAGGAGCAGCATTCATTCCCCCAAGAGAGAATAAACATCTTTGGTGTTCCTTTGGGATTCCGTTCCCTCGTGAGCACCAACTCAAAAGTCTTCAGAACAGAGGGAGCAATCAGACTAGAGATGTTTCTCTCTTCCCTCCCTCCTTCTTTCTCCCCACTGCCTCTCCCTCATTATTTCTTAGACTAAAACAATTATGTAGCAGCATTTAGTAGTTTTTAAATCTCTCTGATTAGCAATAACTCTTGGGCATGTTTTTCCACTGCTGGAGCACCATCCACTGGGTTCCGATATTTGAAATTGCCCAGTGATCCTGGCCTTGGAAGATGTACGTTTGAAGAAAGCGCTGGGGATTAGGAAAGTAACTACTTAAAACAGGCAAGAATCCCATCTTGGTGTTAAAATAAAACACACCTACAACTGTTTTCCCCATAATTAGCTTTATAATTCTCCCAGTGATCACTTCTTCAACTGCCAGAATTCATATCTTACTATTTTGTAAAATCTCTTCTCTTTATTTTCCCATTATGCTGCTACTGATGTTTCTCTCAGCATGCTTTAGTTATTGTAATTTGGTTCAATTTCTTTTTAAAGAATTCAGTCTTCTGACTGCCATGTGGAGAATGGATCCGAGAAAACAAGAGTAGAATTTGGTAGGGCTGTTAGCACATTACTTTTACTGGCCATCTAAAGAAACAAGCACATGGACCTACTAAAAATGCTGTGTCTAACCATTTTAATAATTGTGATAACGGGAAAGCCACAAAATGACAAAGTTTAGGTACTTTTTAAAACATTCTAATACTCACTGTCCTTTTTCATGCCAGGGAATTCAGAAGAGAGTTCTGTCTCCACAGTTTTGAAGTCATAATTACATCTTACTGAGAATCTCCTTTTTTTTTTTTAACCAGACTGTTCAAGGCCCTTTTATTTCATCCTTGCATCAACCCCATGAGCTAAATGCTATTTTCTTTCTAAGGATGAAAGTAGGGTTGAAAAAGATCAAGTAATTACCAAAGTCTACTCCAAAAGTCAGTCACTGACTTTGGATCTGAAGTTTAGTCAGTCTGCATTTAAAATTTATGTTCAATTCCTAGCAAATAGAATAAATATTCTGAGTCTTAATTTAAAAAGTAAACATGCTTGGTGACGTATTTCTACCCATTTTTCTTTTCTTTAGCTTTGCTTTAAAAATGAAGCTATTAACAGGCTGGCCCAGTGGCACAGCAGTTAAGTTTGCACGTTCCACTTTGGCAGCCAGAGTTTGCAGGTTCAGATCTCAGGTGTGGACCTACACACTGCTTGACAGGTGTTCCACATATAAAGTAGAGGAAGATGGGCATGGATGTTAGCTCAGGGCCAGTCTTCCTCAGCAAAAAGAGGAGGATTGGCAGTAGTTAGCTCAGGGATAATCTTACTCAAAAAATAAATAAATAAATGCTCAATGATTTAAAGGAAAAGTGAATATAATGAGCAGATAAATGGAAGATATACAAAAGAACACAGAACTTCTGGATGACAAAAATGTAATATCTGAAATTTAAAAATTGAAGGAAGCAATTGCTAGTATATTAGGCATTGAAGAGGAAAATATCAGTGAATCTGAAATCATAACAAAAGAAACTGTCCAAAATGAAGAACAGAGAAAAAAGTAAAGGAGAAAAAAGGAAAAAAAAAAACAATCTCAATGACTTGTGGGACAATGTCAAGAAGTCTGTCATAAGTTACCAGCACCTGAGAAGGAAGGGAAAAATAGAAAAAGTGTTTAAAGAAATGATAGATAAAAAATTTTGAAAATTTCCCTTTTTTTGTTTATTTGAGGAAGATTAGCCCTGAGCTAACATCTGCCACCAATCCTCCTCTTTTTGCTGAGGAAGATTGGCCCTGAGCTAACATCCGTGCCCATCTTCCTTTAATTTATATGTGGGACACCTGCCACAGCGTGGCTCGATAAGCAGTGACTAGGTCCATGCCTGGAACTGAATCCGTGAACCCTGGGCCACTGAAGCAGAGTGCACAAACTTAACTGCTGTGCCACCAGGCCAGCCCCTAAAAATTTTGAAATTTTGATGACAAGGATAAACCAAGAGATCCAAGGAGCTGAATAAACCACAGACGGGGTGAAAAGAAAACTGCTCAAGTTTATATTATAATAAAATTGATGAAAACCAATGATAGAGAAAAATATCTTAAAAGGAGCCAGGTTAAAAAAAATAGATGCTGAGTATAGAACAAAGATAATAATGAAGAAATAATTACCATCAAAGCTATGCAAAACAGGAGGCAGTGGAATCACGTATTTAAAAGGCTGAAATTAAAAATGTCAACTTAGATATCTATATCTAGCAAAATTATCCTTTGAAAATGAAAGGACAATATTTGTTTAGGAAAACAAAATCTTTTTTTACAAAAGAAGAATTTTGTAAACAGTAGGCCTGGACTACAAGAAATGTTAAAGGAAACTCTTCACACAGAGGGAAAATGAATCCAAATGAAAAATTCAATTTATAGAAATGAATAGGAGTGCCAGAAAGGGAAATTTCACTGTTTGAAACAAAAATAATAGCAATGTATTGTGGGATTTATTACATATATAAAAGTAAAGTGTATAGCAACAATAGCACACAGGATGGAAATTATGCTGCTTTAAGATTTATCCATTATATATGAAGTGGCAAAACTTGAAGGTAAATTGTAATCATTTAAGGATGGATATTGTGAACCCTAGAGCAACAACTAAAACAAATGAGGTATAGGAATAAGCAAATAATGAAGATAAATTAAAACACACACACAAAATTAATAAAGATACTTCATCAATATGAAATCAGAAAAGAATAAGAAAAACCAACATATCTGGAACAAATAGTAAACAAAATAGCAACACGGTAAACCTAAATAAGCTGTATTAATAATTACATTATATGGAAATTGTTGAACTATTCCATTTAAAAGTCAGATATTTTCAAACTGGATTTAAAAAATACTCAATGATATGCTGTCTAAACCCACTTTAAATGCCACTTTAAAATACAGATGGAATTTAAGTAAAAAGGTGGCATAATACACATATATCATGTGAACATGGATTATAGGAAAGTTTGAGTGGCTATATTAATATCAGATAAAGTAGACTTCAGAACAAGGAATATCACTGACAATAAGGAGGGAAATTTCATAATTGTAATGGGGTCAATTCATGACGAAGATGTCAAAATTCTAAATGTGTATGCACACAATAATAAGATTTCAAATATATGAAGCAAAAATTGATAGAATAATAAGGAGAGATGGACAAATTCCCAATTACAGTTGAATATTTTAATACTCCTTGCTCAGTAATTGATAGAACAAAGAGAGAGAGAGAGTCTGTAAGGATGTAGAACAATACTATGAACCAAGTTGACTAAATTTAAGTTTATAAAATACTCCATGGTCTTGCATGAACAGAATACACATTTTTATCAAGTGCATATAAAACATTAAGAAATATCAGACTTTTGTTGGGCCATAAAACAAATCTCAGTAAGCTCAAAGAGATAAGTATATTTTCTGACCACAGAGAAATTAAATTACAAATCAAGCCCATGGTGTTTTAGTAGTGAATTCTACCAAACATTTAATGAAGAAATAATGCCAAATGTATACAGTTATTTATTGAAGTCATAACAGTTCATAACATTTTGAAATTTCAAATGTACTTTATTATTTGTAGTCACCATATATATGTGCCCCTTTACTGCTTATGCCCATCTCCTATCCCCCTTCCCATCTGGTAATCATTAATCTATTCTCTTGGCCCATGTATTTGTGTTTCTTCTACACATGAGTGAAATCATGTGGTGTTTGTCCTTCTCTGTCTGTCTTATTTTGCTTAACAAAGATCCATCCATGTTGTTGCAAATGGTTTTTTGGGGCTGAGTAGTATTCCATTGTATATATATATACCACTTCTTTTTAACCCATTCATCAGTTGATGGGCACTTGGGTTGCTTCCACATCTTGGCAATTATGAATAATGTTGCAACGAACATAGGAGTGTATAAGTCTCTTTGAATTGTTGATTTCATAATCTTTGAATAAATACCCAGTAGTGGGAAGGCTTGGTCATACAGTACTTCTATTTTTAATTTTTTGAGAAATCTCCATACAGTTTTCCATAGTAGCTGCACCAGTTTACATTCCCACCAGGAGTTCTTTTTTCTCCACATCCTCTCCAACACTTGTTTTTTGTCTTGGTAATTATAGCCATTCTAAAGGTGGACTTGATGTCTCATTGTGGTTCTGATTTGCATTTCCCTAATAATTAGTGATGTTGAACACCTTTTCATGTGCCTGTCAGCCATCTGTATATCTTCTTTGGAGAAATATCTGTTGACAACCTCTGCCCATGTTTTGATCGACTTGTTTGTTTTTCTGTAGTTGAGTTGTATGAGTTTTTATATATTTTGGAGATTAACCCCTTGTCAGATATATGATTTGCAAAATTTTCTTTCACTTGGCATGTTGTCTTTTCATTTTGTTCCTGGTTTCCTTTGCCTTGCAGAAGCTCTTTAGTCTGACGTAGTCGCATTTGTTTATTTGTTCTTCCTTTCCCCTTGCCTGAGTAGACCGTATCCAAAAAGATGCTTCTAAGACTGATGTCAAAGGGTGTACTGCCTATATTTTCTTCTTGGTGTTTTATGGTTTCAGATCTTACCTTCAAGTTTTTAATCTATTTTGAGTTAATTTTTATGTATGGTATAAGATAATGGTCTACTTTCATCCTTTTGCATGTGGCTGTCTGGTTTTCCCAACACCATTTATCAAAGAGACTTTCCTTTCTTCATTATATGTTCTTAGCTCCTTCACTGAAGATTAGCTATTCACAGGTGTGTGGTATTATTATGGGACTTTCAATTTTGTTCCATTGACCTGTGTGTCTGTTTTTGTGCCAGTACCAAGCTTTCTGATTACTATAGTTTTGTAGTATATTTTGAAGTCAGGGATTGTGATGCCTCCAGCTTTGTTCTTTTTCTCAAGATTGCTTTAGCCATTTGGGGTCTTTTGCTGCTGCATATGAATTTTAGGATTCTTTGTTCTATTTCCGTGAAGAATGTCATTGGGATTCTGACTGGAATAGCATTGAATCTGTAGATTCCTTTGCATAATATGGACATTTAAAATGTATTTATTCTTCTAATCCATGTGCATGGAATGTCTTCACATTTCTTTATGTCATCATCAATTTCTTTCAATAATGTCTTACAGTTTTTATTGTATAGCTCTTTCACCTCCTTGGTTAAATTTATTCCTAGATATTTTATTCTTTTTGTTGTGGTTGTAAATGGGATTATATTCTTGAGTTTTCTTTGTATTAGTTCATTATTAGAGTATAGAAATGCAACAGATGTTTGTAAGTTGGTTTTGTTCCCGGCAACTTCACTGCAGTTGTTGATTATTTCTAATACTTTTCTGATGGATTCTTTTGAGTTTTCCATATATAGAATCATGTCATCTGCAAACAATGAGAGTTTCACTTTTTCCTTGCCAATTTGGATGCCTTTTATTTCCTTTTCTTGCCTAAACGCTCTAGCCAAAACCTCAAGTTCTATGTTGAATAAGTGGCAAGAGTGGGCACTCTTGTCTTCTTCCTGATCACAGAGGATGGCTTCCAGTTTTCACCATTGAGTATGATGTTGGCTGTGGGTTTTTCATAAGTGGTCTTTATTATGTTGAGGTACTTTCCTTCTATACCCATTTTATTGAGGTTTTTTATCATAAATGGATGTTGAATCTTGTCAAATACTTTCTCTGCATCTATTGAGATGATCGCGTGATTTTCATTCCTCATTTTGTTAATGTGGTGTATCACATTGATTGATTTGTGAATGTTGAACCATACCTGTGCCCCTGATGTAAATCCCATTTGATCCTGGTTTATGATCCTTTTAATGTATTGCTGTATTCAGTTTCCCAATATATTGTTGAGGATTTTTGCATCAATGTTCCTCAATGACAATGGCCTGTAATGTTCCTTCTTTGTGTTGCGCTTGTCTGACTTTGGTATCAAGGTGATGGTGGTTTTGTACAAATTGTTAAGAAGTGCTACATCTCCCTCAGTTTTCTGGAATAATTTGAGAAGGATAGGTAATAAATCTTGTTTGACTGTTTGGTAGAATTCTCCAGAGAAGCCATCTGGTGCTGGATTTTACTTTTTGGAAGGTTTTTATTTACTCTTTCAATCTCTTTGCTTGTGATTGGTCTATTCAGATTCTCTATTTCTCCTTGGTTCAGTTTTGGGAGGTTGTATGATTCTAAGAATGTATCCATTTCTTCTTGATTGATTGTCCAATTTGTTGACATATAGTTTTTCATAGTATTTCTGTGGTATCCCTTGTAATTTCTCCTCTTTCATTTCTGAGTTTATTTATTTGAGCCTTCTCTCTTTTTTTCTTAGTGAGTATGGCTAAGAATTTGTCAATTTTGTTCATTTTTTCAAGGAACAGCTCTTAGTTTCTTTTACCCTTTCTACTTTAGTTCTGTTAAGTGTAGTTTAAGATAGCTTATTTGAGATTCTTCTTGTTTTTTAAGATGGGCCTGTATTGCTATGAATTTCCCTCTTAGGACTGCTTTTGCTACGTCCCAAGTGAGTTGGTATGATGTATTTTTGTTTTCATTTGTCTCCATGTATTTTTTTATTCCTCCTTTAATTTCTTCTTTGATCCCTTGGTTGTTCAGTAGCATGCTGTTTAGTCTCCACATACTTGTCACTTCCCAGCACTTTTTTGTAGTTAATTTCTAGTTTCATAGCATTATGGTAGGAAGGATGCTTGATATGATTTCACTCTTCTTAAATTTATTGAGGCTTGCCTTGTTTCCCAACGTATGGTCTATCTTTGTGGATGTTCCATGTACACTTGAAAAGAATGTGCATTCTGCTGGGTTTGGATGGAGTGTTCTATCGGTATCTCTTAAGTCCATCTGATCTAGGTTTTATTTAATTCCACTATTTCCTCATTGAATTTTTGTCTGGATGATCAATCAAGTGATGTAAGTGGAGTGTTGAGGTCCCCTACTATTATTATGTTGCTGTTAATTTCTCCTTTAGGTCTGTTAATAGTTGTTGCATGTACTTTGGTGCTCCTATGTTAAATGCATATATATTTATAAGTGTTATGTCCTCCTTGGGGAGTGTCTCTTTTATCATTATGTACTGCACCCATTTGTCTCTCTTTGCCTCTTTTATCTTGAAGTCTACTTTGTCTGATATAAGTATGACAAGACTGGTTTTCTTTTTTTGCCATTAGCGTGGGGTATCATCTTCCATCTCTTCACTCTGAGCCTGTGTTTGTCTTTAGAGCTGAAAGCTATTTCTGGATGCAGCATATTGTTTGGTCTTGTCTTTCAATCCATCCATCCTCTCTGTCTTTTGATTGAAGCATTCAGCCCATTTACATTTAGAGTGCTACTCAATATATGAAGGCTTAATACTGCCATTTTCTCTCTTGTTTTCTGATTCCTCAGCATTTCCCTTGTTTCTTGTCCTGTGTATTTCTGACTGCCATTTCAGTTGGTGATTTTCTATGATGGGTTTCTCAGCTTTCTCTTTATTTATCACTTGTGTCTTGTTCTGATTTTTTGTTTAGTGATTACCGTGATGTTTGTATAAAAGATCTCATAGATGAGATGGTCCATTTTTGCTTAGCCTCTTATCTCCTTAGCCTAAACAGATTCTATCCCTTTCTTCTTCCTTAAGTTATTGTTGTCACAACTTATTCTTTGTTGTGTTGTGAGTTTGTGAGTAAAATGAAGTATTTAGTGTTATTTTTTATCCTTTCTTTCCCTTTATCTTTAATGTTATAATTAAGTATTTGCTAACCTCTTCTGACAGAGTGCTGCAATATTCTGATTTTGACTATCTATTTATCTGTTTGCTTCAGTCTTTGTAAATCCTTTCTCTTTTTTGAGGTTTGAGGGCTTTCTTGATCATTTCTTGTAGGGGGGATCTTGTAACAATGGATTTTCCCAGCTTTTGTTCATCTGAGAAAATTTTTATTTCTCCATTGTATCTGAAGGATAGTTTCACTGGGTAGAATATTCTTGGCTGGAAGTTTTTGTCTCCAGTATTTCAAATATATCATTCCACTCTCTCTTAGCCTGTAAGGTTTCTGCTGAGAAATCTGCTGAAAGCATGATACAGGTTCTTTTGTAGGTTATTTTCCTCTGCCTTGCTGACATTAATATTTTTTCTTTGTCATAGACTTTTGCCAGTTTTAATAACATATATCTTGGAGAAGGTCTTTCTACATTGATGTAATTAAGAGTTCCATTAGTTTCTTTTACACGTAATTCCAGCTCCTTCCCCAGGTTTGGGTGGTTTTCAATATTATTTCTTTGACCAGGCTTTCTGCACATTTCTCCCTCTCATCTCCATCTGGAATACTAAAATCCTTATGTTGCATTTCCTAATTGAGTAAGATATTTCTCAGATAATTTTTTTCATTTCTTTTTACTCTTACTCCTCCCTCACCTGACGCATTTCTATATTTCTGTTCTCTAAATTACTAATTCTGTCCTCCATAATATCAGCTCTGTTATTTAAAGATTCCAGTTTTGGTTTTTATTTCCTGTTTGTTTGTTTGTTTGATTCACTCTGTTTTTCATCTCCAACATTACTGTTTGGCTGTTTCTTTAGTGTTTCAAGTCCTTTTGTGAAGAATTCCCTCTGCTCATTAATTTTTTTCCTGAGTTTCTTGAACTGTCTTTTAGAATTTTCTTGTAACTGGTTGAGTTTCTTTATGATAACTATTTTGAATTCTCTGTCATTTAATTGTAAATTTCTGTGGCTTCATGATTGGTTTCTGGATACTTTTTATTTTCCTTCTGGTCTGGAGTTTTAATGTATTTCTTCATTCCATTTGATGGGGTGGGCCTTTGCCATCACATATTGGTAGTATCTTGTCAGAGTTTCCACCTCACACCACTGGGGGTGCAGGAGCTGTGTTTTCTGAACCCTCTGTTACCCATGGCTGTTGTGCCCATCTGTTGGAAGTTGTGCCAATAGTGCTTTCTGCATCCTGCTGCCACTGCCTCACACATACAGGCACAGGTGCTCTGGTGGGGATCCCCTGACCTGTCTGACCAGCTGAGCTAGTAGACCAAGTGGGATGAGGGGGATGGGACACCTTCTTTCCCACCCATTCTCCCACTCTGCACTCACTGGCAACCCATCTGGGCTGCTCCACTAGGTGGGGGCACCCCCATGGTGGCTTAACAACCTTGGTGTGGACCATTCCCAAAGGCTGGAAAGCAACTCTGAGAGCAAAAGCATTCCCACAGAGGGCTGCTTTTTCCGCCTCTCTTATTAGAGTCTTCCATTGGCCAATGCAGAAGCTCCCACACCCTAGATTGCTGAAGCTAGGGAGGGGAAAGAAGTCTGCTTACCTCCTTCCACTGCCTTCCAAGAGATCCAACACCTCCACCTTCAGATGTACGGCTGCATAGATCTCTCCGATGTCTATTGTGTTGTGCATATGTCCTCTGTTAGTTAATGAATGTCCTTTTCATTGTAGCTTAGGTGGGAGAGCCTAAGAGAACACAACACTCTGCCATGATGCTGATGTCATTCTTCTATACACTTTTTCAGAAAATTGAATGAGTAACAATTTTTCCTAGTCATTCTACGATTGCAGCATTACCTTGATACAAAAATTAGTGAAAGACACTACAAGAAAATAACTACCAAATAATATACTTTAAAAAATAGTTACAAAAATTTTTAAAATTTTACCAAATGAAGCCCAATACATATGAGAAATGATTATACATCATGATCAAGTGGAGTTTATTTCAGAAATGTATTTGGCTTAACATTCAAAACTCAAGCAATATAATTCAGCATAGCAACAAACTAAAAAAAAAAAAAACTATATGATCATCTCAAAAGATGCAGAAAATGCATTTGACAAATTTCCAAAGATCCTTCCCTGTTAAACCTCTCAGCTAACTAGGGATAAGAGAGATCATTTTAAACTCATTAAAGAGAAAAACAAAAACAAAAACTACAAAAGCTCACAGCTAACATCATACTTAATGGAAAAACCTGAATGTATTCACTCCAAGATAATGAAAAGACAAGGACATCTACTCTCACCACTTCTATTCAACATTATACTAGAGTTTCTAGACAGGGCAATTAGGTAAGAAAAAGAAATAAAAGTGATTCAGATTATAAAGGAGAAGTCAACTGTTTATATTTGTAGACAACATGGTCATGATCATAGATGTAGAAAATCTGATGGAACATCTACAAAAGCTACAAGAGCTAAGCGAGCTTAGCCAAGTTGTAGGATATGACTAATATAAAAAAATCACTTGTATTTCTATTTACTAGGGATGAATAATTAGAAATTAAAAATATTAAAACTACTATTTAAAATAGCATCAAAATAGAAAATAGTGGGAAATCTGAGAAAAGATGGGCCTGACCTGAACACTGAAACTATACAACCTTGCTGAGAGAAATGAAAGAGATTTATGGTACTCATGGGTCAAACACAATGTAGTTAACATGTCGATTCTCCCAAATTGATCTGTCAATTCAAGCCAATTCTAAGGAAAACCCCAGCAGGCTTTTTGAGGCAAAATGTCAGGATGATTCTAAAATGCACATAGAAATGCAAAAGACATTGAATAGCAAAATCAATTTTAAAACAAAGATGATGTTAGAGGAATGGCTCAGCAGTAGAGCAGACCCAGTGATGAATGAGTATGGCAAATATAGGTGCATGGGGTTCTACTCCTCTCTAGTCTTGTTAGAATATCAACAGAAGTCACAAGAATGTGAAGGTGGACTCAGCTGTGCCTTTTTCTATGTGTAAATGACTATCAGTGGAGAATTCTTGATATTAGAAGTTCTCGCCCATTCATCACCTAGAACATCACTGGGTTTTAGTGAAATAAAGCCTATAAAGCTGGCTCATTCCTTTCTTCTTCCTGAGGATGGTAAAAGTCAGAAAATGTCATTATCTTTTGAAGGAAAAAGGGACGAAACAAGTTGTGCAGCACTCTTAAGAAATCTAAATAATCCCCAAACAATAATTGCTGGGAAAAAATAGTGGTTTGGGTCAATGTAGTAAGATAGGAAAAAAACATAATGGGTGTTTACTTTTGGAAAGCAAAAGACAAAGTTAGTATTTTATACAGATTATATGAATTTATACCTATATAACCAAAGAGAATCAAATAGAAGTTAATACTATAAGGTACGTAAAGGAATTTGGATAGAAGTTTAAATTAACAAAATTTTTAGTATGAATTTTACAGAGATATTTTGAAATATATTAACTAGGGCTAAATTGCAAATAATTCTTGAAGTAGCCTTTCAAGATAGCAATGTGATTTTACATTGATTATATATGACTTATACTAAATGGATAGCCAAAATGAGAAAATTGGGTTATGTGATAAATTGAGAGCAATACTAATTCAGGGGGCTTTAGTTCCTCAAAACCCACCTTATGGAAAGTGGTATTCTCCACATACAGGTAAGTCCATTTCTATTAGCACAAAAAGCTTGTGAAGTTGGAATTTTCTTTCTCCAAAACTAATGGTGCTTTGAGCTTCTACTGTGTTAGAACAGATTTTCTCTTTATTTTCGTAAAGATGTTTTCCTGATAACTAATACATAACTTACTTCTAGAAGAAAATCATATTTTTCCTCTATTTGGTTATATTAATCAAGCTTTAAAAAATCAATTTTCCCATAATATATAAAGAACTCACACAAGTCAACAACAAAAAATCAAACAACCCGATCAAAAAATGGGCAGGAGACATGAACAGACATTCCTCCAAAGAAGATATACGGATGGCCAATAGGCACATGAAAAGATGTTGATCATCATTGATCATCAGGGAAATGCAAATCAAAAATACAGTAAGATATCACCTTACACCCATTAAAATGGCAAAAATAACCAAAACAAAAAGAAAATGTTGGAGACGTTGTGGAGAAAAAGGAATGCTCATGACTGCTGGTGGGAATGCAAACTGGTGCAGCCACTATGGAAAACAGTATGGAGATTTCTCAAAAAGTTAAAAATAGAAATACCATATGACCCAGCTATCCCACTACTGGATATCTATCCAAAGAGCTTGCAGTCAGCAATTCCAAAAGTTCCATGCACCCCTATGTTCATTGCGGCATTATTTACAATAGCTAAGACATGGAAGCAACCTAAGTGCCCATCAATTGATGATTGGATAAAGAAGATATGGTGTGTGTGTGTGTGTGTGTGTGTGTGTGTGTGTGTGTGTGTATATATATATGCACACACAATGGAATATTACTCAGCCATAAAAAAGAATAAAATTGTCCCATTCACAACATGGTTGGAACTTGAAGGAATTATGTTAAGTGAAATAAGCCAGATAGAGGACAATCTCTGTATGATTCCACTCATATGAAGAATTTAAACATGTAGACAAGAGAACAGATTAGTGGCTGCCTGGCGAAAGGGGGGGTCTGGAGTGGGCACAAAGGGTGAAGGGACGCACCTACAACACAACTGACAAACAATAATGTACAGCTGAAATTTCACAAGACTGTAAAATATCATAAACTCAATAAAAAATAAAAAAATAAATTTTCACAGAAAATCTAAATATAATGTAAGTTTATAAGATAGAAGGTGCAAAGGCAGAAGTCCCTGAAATGAGAGAAAATCTCTGACTCAGACAAGGTGAGGTAGAGGTATCATCCATTCCTGACTGGGAATTTGCAGTCTGCCAGGTCTCAGAGGGAGAAAGTTTAATTAGCAAGATGTTTATCTGGGAAGAGTAATGCTTGGAACATCCCTGGAGCAAAGCAGCTCCAGAGCTCCTTTTTGTGACTGGCCGTAATCACCAGAATGTAAAAACTTCATCAAAGGGACTATGAACCTCAGCAGAAAATTGTACCTTTTGGGATGAAAGCCTATATTTTCTACATTTGAATTTAAAGAAGAAATCAGAGAACAAAACAAAACAAAAAAACCACACAACTAAATCATTCCTAGAACAATGAATTTTCAAACCCAGAGTATCATGGTTATTTACTTTGGAAATTGATTTTTGGCTAAACAAAATACCTTAAGGAATGATGGCCCATCAAATGCAAAACCAACCTAAAGGCATTTGAAAAAATTGAGTATTTACCATTATGTGGAGACATTATCCTCATCCATGGGGACTCAGGGGCCAAGGCAATATCTCCTGGGATATGAAATCAGTTTTAATCTCTACTATTTAAAATGAGTTTATGTCTGTAGCTTGTTTTGCAGTTTCATCTATGCAAGAAAAAGCAGCATCTTACCCCTTAAAGACAGAGTTTCTTTAAATCTTGAACTTTGTTGTCAAATTGTAAGTAGCAAAATTTTAGCATTTTTCATTGTTGGAATTTTAGTGTGATTATGATGTGTTTGTGGTCATAGGTTTATTCTTCCTCAGCTTTGGCTTATATTGCCTAAGTCATGGCTACAGGGCCAATTTTGCATAGTTTTATAAAACACTCAAAATTTTATAAGAATGCCATCAATAAAGTGCTTTCTCTATAAATCTTGGCATTATTACTCTGAAATTGAAGCAATAGAAAAGGTCTGTTTTTATTAGATACTCCAAAATGGGAATGTGTTATTTATATTACTCTATGTGGCAGAAGCATCTTAGAATTCATGTAGAAATGTTCCCCTTCTGTCAGAAACTTCCAGGTTACAACCAGATTTCTCTTCATTTCCTCATACCATTTTATTTCTTTTCTCTTTGAATATATAAATTCAAGGAAATTCAGATTATAAAAAAAAGGAAAGAAGGGCCAGCCCAGTGGCACAGCAGTTAAGTTCCCAGATTCTGTTTTGGCCACCCAGCGTTCACTGGTTCAGATCCCAGGTGCAGACCTACGCACCATTTGTCAAGCCATGCTGTGGCAGGGATCCCACATATAAAGTAGAGGAAGATGGGCACGGATGTTAGCTCAGGGCTGGTCTCCCTCACCAAAAAGAGGAGGATTGGCAGCCGATGTTAGCTCAGGGCTAATCTTCCTCAAAAAAAAGAAAGAAAGAAAGAAAACCTTACAGTCTGAGTCATGGAATAATAGAAATCCTAGAAACAATAAAAATCATTTCAGACTACATATTTTTCCTTTAGTTTTAAAAGCACATTTGTGTCTGTTTTATAGCAAACGTAAATATTCAGTCCTGGAATTCAAACACCAGAGGTACAGTTTAGTCCTCTTTAGTATGTAAGCAGATATAATTCCTCATGGGCCTCTCAAAATAAGTTGTGAGTCGATTGGATCACACTTTAGAGGGTGATTGATTGCTTAAACTCCTGGAGGGAGAAATGATAAAAAATTGTGAGTAGAAATAAACATAGTATACGAGGAGTTGAGGAAAGTGATGGTACTGTGACCATTATTGCAGTAGTTTGGTGTCAGATTTCACAGATGATCAGGGGAATATGGTCTATTGTTGGACAGAGGAGTCTGGCTCCAAGTAACACTAGACCACTGCTGGGGTCCCACCTTGGCACATGCTGTTGACCAGAGAGCTTTAGAAAGAAATTTTCTCTCAATCATCAAGGATGAAGATTTCTTTCAAGTTTATATTTATAGTGGTTGTTCTCTGATGATCAGAGGCTGAACCTGTATATTTGGCAGTGTGTGTGTGTGTGTGTGTGTGTGTGTGTACATGTGTGTGTTTATATGTGTGTGGGAGAGAGAGAGAAAGAATGAGTGATCCCTGAATAAAGGTTTATCCCTAGAAAGTGTGTTAAGTCTGGAAAGACACTAGTTAGGTATATCTTTTCTAATTCTACAGAAACCACCATACAAAAAGGACTCCTCTTTTCTATTTGGCAGATTTTATATGAATTTAGTCCTTTTTTTTATTTGACTGATTCTTTTCTATTTGGCTGATTTGGGTACTGAAATAAGGAAGTGACTGTTCCTCTTCAAAGTCCCACGTTAAAGTAAAAGTGCTATGACAAACATAAATGCCAAGCTGCCTCTTGTGTTCTCCATCGGGGAAAACATAGTTGCCATATTTCACATAAAATATGTTTTCAGTAAATATTGGATTCACTTTCCTTCCTATAGGGACAGAGCACCATAGATGAGAAGAAATGACAAACGTGAGCCACGTGACAACGTTCATCCTTCCCCATGCACGTGCACTGGACACTCCCCTCTTTGGGATCTTCTTGGTGATTTATGTACTCACTGTGGTGGGGAACCTCCTCATCCTGCTGGTGATCACAGTGGATTCCCACTTCCACACTCCCATGTATTACTTCCTGACTAACCTGTCCTTCATTGACGTGTGGTTTTCCACAGTCGCTGTGCCCAAAATGCTGATGACCTTGGTCTCCCAGAAGGCAAGGCTATCTCATTCCACAGCTGTGTGGCCCAGCTTTACTCCTTCCACTTCCTGGGGAGCACCGAATGTTTCCTTTACACGGTCATGTCTTATGACCACTACCTGGCCATCAGTTACCCACTCAGGTACAACAGCATGATGAATGGGAGAACGTGTGTCCTCCTGGCCACAATCACATGGCTAACTGGCTCTCTGCACTCTGCTGTCCAGACCACACTGGCATTCCATTTGCCCTACTGTGGGCCCAACCAGATCCAGCATTACTTCTGTAATGCACCGCCCATCCTCAACCTGGCCTGTGCAGACACCTCTGCGAACGAGACGATAATCTTTGTCAACATCGGGGTAGTGATCTCAGGTTGCTTTCTCCTAATAGTGTTGTCCTATGTGTCCATTGTCTGTTCCATCCTGAAGATTCGCACCTCAGAGGGGAGGCACAGAGCCTTTCAGACCTGCGCCTCCCATTGCATTGTGGTCCTTTGTTTCTTCGGCCCTGGTGCTTTTATTTACCTGAGACCAGGCTCCAAGGACGCTGTGGATGGGGTTGTGGCAGTTTTCGACACTGTGCTGACACCTCTTCTAAACCCTGTGATATACACCCTGAGGAACAAGGAAGTGAAGAAAGCTCTGTTCAAACTGAAAAGTGAGTCAATATTCACTCACAGTAAATAATCAAGAAAGGACAGATATAACTAGCTTCTTTTTTACTTACAATTCAATTAAACCACCAACATTAGTATTTTAGTTTTAAGAAACATTCCAATTACCCAGTTTTAACTTTTAATGAAAATTTAGTGATTTTTTAAGTTTTCTCCTGTGCAATACTTGTCAAAATCTAAGATTAAGCAGCCTTTTAATGGCGATAATCTAAAAGGAAGGATAATGACCTGTTCTATTTTTTGTGTGTTCTATCAAGTAAATCATGAGAGACGTGGTTTACTTCTATCCCCTACATAAATATTTTCCAGAATTGCTCTCCAGTAAAATACTCTTATATTTTATTTTGTGAAACATAAATCAAAACTTGTAAAAAGCTTTTTTTACCCTTGCAAGCTTTCTATATTGAAAAATCATTAATAATATTCAAAATACATTACATAATATAGTGACCATAAGATAAGATTTTTATGTTAGAAAATATCTGGCCAAAAATGCTTCATTATCAAGATGAAAGGCTTTATTCACATATATGAGCCAATGAATATTATGTAACTCTTTAGTTTTTTTCACTTTGATCTGTAAAGTTTTTTGAAAATAAATATTTGTCTACTTATTCACTATTTGTATTCTATTGGTCACTGATATAACTGTCTAGATTTTTCCCTTCTGTATTTACAGAGATTCTGTATTTACCTTAAATGTAAACCTATTTTTAACAATCTTAAAATTATTTTTGTAAATAAACAGGGGACAAATAATAACTATGAAAGCATGACCCGTATAAACCATGAAACAGTGACCTATGTAAGAGGTTGATTATTAGTGTTCACTCCAGTAAACCAAGTCTGTATGGACAATTATATAACCCTACTCATTTTGCAAAGGAGAAAACTGAGAACAAGTTAGACCAAAATTACTTAGCCATTCAGTTCCCTTGGATTCTTCAGTTCCTTGTAACATCACACTATTTTATTTAACTCACAAAAACACAAAATATTATGGGACATTTACTGAGTGTTAAGGAACATGATACACAACAGATTTGCAAAAATAACTGACAAGATCTCTGTCTTCATGGAAGTCATCATCTGGTGAGGGAGAAAAACAAGTGTAGCATCATCCAGGGTACATTATGATAAGTGTAATGGTGCCCAAGGAGAGGCTCATTATTAGTTTTTAACTTAAAAATATGCTGTTAGATTCATTATAATAATAATATGTATTAAATAAAACCATGGTGAAAGTCACTTAGATTTTTAATGATGATATATAAAGTATCTTTTTTAATTGAAATTTTTATTTAATTAATTGTAGAATCACATAATGTTGGAAGACATAATACAGAGAGATCCTTTGTCTACCTTTGCCCAGTTTCCCCCAGTGGTAATAATTGGTAAAATTATAGCATAATGTCACAACCAGGATATTGACATTCATATAATCTACAGATCTTATTCGTATTTCCCCAGTTGTATTTGTGTGTGTGTGTGTGTGTGTGTTAAGGAGTATAAATTTTAACACCTGTGTAGGTTTGGATAGTCACGACTACGGTGAAGATCTTGAGCAGTTCCAAGAACTTATAGATCTCTTGTGTGATGGGTTTTTAGCCAATATGAATATTGACCACTGAATAAAGCTATACGATATTAGTATTTTAATTGTTAGAGGGTTAGATAAAACAACTTTGAGTTATATTTTATTTTTTTGTTTATACTTTTTATGTTTTCTTTTTTCTCGTTCCCTCCCATATCCATCTTTTCATTCATTCAATATACAAATATGAATTAAGTGGCTATTGTGTGCCAAGCAATATGAGCATAAAGATTGAACAGACATAGACCTCCTTTTCAAGGAGCTTACAGTCCTAGTATAAAAGAAGCATAGTATGAATAAGAAGAGGAGTCATAAAATTAGAGGAATCCAGAAGAAATTTGCATACAACACTAGAAAGAATAATTTTTATCTTGCAAATTTTTGGATTATTGTAATGCAGCAGATGGAACCATAATATGATGGCATTATATTTAGAAATGTTATTAGTAGGACTATGGAAGACAGATTGGAGGAAGATAAGCTTTAGGGCAAAAAGATCAACCAGAGAGATTTTTCAACTGCCTATCAGAAAAAAACATGAAAATCCAGGTTCAGGCAGTAGCAGCAGGACTTGAGAGTGGTGCAATGGATGGCAAATAGTAGCCAATTGTGTGAGGAGGTAAAGTGATGGAGATGTTTAGTATGCTTGGACAACTGTGATATACCTCAACAAACTAGACAAAGTAATAGGGGTAACTTCTTAGGGTAGAATGAAGAATCCCACTTTTGAAATGTTTTCATTAAGTACCTGTGAAACTTTCAGGTAAAATTATCTGGTTGAAAGCGTAGCTTAGAAGACAAAGCAGGTGATACTTACAAAGTAAAGTAAGGAAGGGGACTGGTCACTAGTTTATGACATTCTTTGGTTTATGCTCACTGTTAAATATCCATTTCCCAAACGTGGAGAAGGAAACTTCTCCTAATGAGCAGCATAAAGTGGAACCAGATCACTAAGGGATAACCCACCACCCTTCCTACATTTCCTAAGGAAGCACAAGAAAGATAGTCTTCAGGAGATTTACACAAATCTGTTACTGAAACTTGCAGAAGTATTTCTCACAATAACACCCAAAGACCTTTATAGAGATTGTAAATTTAAAGAGGCCCAGAGATAGCACTTATAAAAGCAGCTCCTTCTCAATGGAATGGTCCTGGGAGACACCAAGAGATGAAAGTGCCAAAACTGATGCTCTTCCACTTCCTTAATGTTACTGAAATAAATATTTCACTACAGAGACCACGTACAAATAGCATCAAGGGAATATCTGAAGAAGATTAGAAGGAAGTGAAGTATCAAAACACTGATTTGCATAATGAAGGGGCAGCTGATGGCCTTGTGGGATGAAGGTGCACATAGTAGGCACATAGTGCACATAGTAGCAACAGAGACACCTTGTGTGTTTAAAGATAGTGATAAGTATTGTAATCAAGAGTGTTCACAGTTGTCATAAGTATTGACATATAGATGAATGGAAGCAGACTATGGAGTTCACACGGACACATATCACTCAGTTGATTTGTAAAATTATTTTATTGAGGTCATATTCGCTTATGACATTATGTAAATTTCAGATATACATCGCTATATTTCAATTTCTGTATAGACTGCGTCATATTCACCACCAAAAGTCCAGTTTTTATCCATCACCATACATGTGTACTCTTTTACCCCTTTTGCCCACCCCGACCCCTTGTCCTCCAGTAACCACTAATCTGTTCTCCCTTACCTTGTGTTTGTTTATCTTCCACAAATGAGTGAAATCATATGGTATTTGGTTTTCTCTTGTACATTATGATAAGTGTAATGGTGCCCAAGGAGAGGCTCATTATTAGTTTTTAACTTAAAAATATGCTGTTAGATTCAATATAATAATAATATGTATTAAATAAAACCATGGTGAAAGTCATTTAGATTTTTAATGATGATATATAAAGTACCTTTTTTAATTGAAATTTTTATTTAATTAATTGTAGAATCACATAATGTTGGAAGACATAATACAGAGAGATCCTTTGTCTACCTTTGCCCAGTTTCCCCCGGTGGTAATAATTGGTAAAATTATAGCATAATGTCACAACCAGGATATTGACATTCATATAACCTACAGATCTTATTCGTATTTCCCCAGTTGTATTTGTGTGTGTGAGGGTACTTAGCCTAGTACCCTCAAGGTCCACCCACATTGTCACAAATGGCACAATCTTGTCTTTTTTCATGGGTGAGTAGAATTCCTTGTACCGTATCTTCTTTATCCATTCATCCTGTTTATCTGTTGATGGGTATTTGTGTTGCTTCCACATCTTGGCTATTGTGAATAATACTGCAATGAACATAGGGAGGAATATCTTTTTAAATTACTGATTTCCTTCTCCTGAATAAATACCTAGTAGTGGAATAGCTGGCTTCTCTGGTATTTCTATTTTTAGTTTTTTGAGAAATCCCCATACTCTTTTCCACAGGGCTGCACAAGTTTGCATTCTCACTAGCAGTGAATGAGGGTTCTCTTTTCTCTACATTCTCTGTAACAGGTGTTATTTCTTGTCTTGCTAATTAGAGCCATTCTGATGGGTATGAATTGACATCTCAATGTAGTTTTGATTTGCACTTCACTAAAAGTTAGTGATGTTGAACATCTTTTCATGTACCTGTTGACCATTTGTATATCTTCTTTGAAAAAATGTCTGCTCATATCCTCTGCCCATTTTTTGATTGGGTTGTTCATTCTGATGTGGTTGAGTTGTATGAGTTCTTTATATATTTTGGAAATTAACCCCTTGTCAGGTATATGATTTGAAAAAATCTTCTCCCAATTGGTGGGTTGTCTTTTCATTTTGTTGATGGTTTCCTTTGCCATGAAGAAGCTTTTTAGTCTTATGTAGTCCCATTTGTTTATTTGTTTATTTTTGTTTCCCTTGCCTGAGTAGACATGGTATTTGAAAAGATACTGTTAGGACTGCTGTCAAAGAGTGTACTGCCTTTATTTTCCTCTAAGAGATTTATGGTTTCAGGTCTTACATTCAAACCTTTGACCTATTTTGAGTTAAATTTTGTGTATGGTGTAAGATAATGTCTACTTTCATTTTTTTGCATGTGGTTGTCCAGTTTTCCCAACACCATTTATTGAAGAGACTTTCCTTTCTCTGTTGTATGTTCTCAGCTCCTTTGTCAAAGATTAGCTATTCGTAGATGTATGGTTTTATTTCTGTGCTCTCAATTCTGTTCCATTGATCTGATGTGTCTGCTTTTGTGCCCGTACCATGCTGTTTTGATCATTATAGCTTTGCAGTGTATTATGAATTCAAGGATTGTGATGTTCCAACGTTGCTCTTTTTTCTCAGGATTGTTTGGCTATTTGGGGTCTTCTGTTGTTCCATATAAATTTTAGGATTCTTTGCTCTATTTCTGTGAAGAATGTCATTGAGATTGCATTGAATCTCTAATTGCTTTAGGTAATATGGACATTTTAACTGTGTTTATTCTTCCAATCCACATGAATGCAATATCTTCCCATTTCTTTATGTCTTCTTCGATTTATTTTCATAATGTCTTATAGTTTTCAGTGTATAGGTTTTTCACCTCCTTGGTTAAATTTATTCCCAGATATTTTACTGTTTTTGTTGTGATTGTAATTAGGATTGTATTCTTGATTTCTCTTTCTGCTAGTTCATTGCTACTGTATAGAAATGCAACCGATTTTTGTAAGTTGATTTTGTACCCTGCAACTTTGACGTATTCAATGATTATTTCTAACGGGTTTTTGGTGGATTCTTTTGGGTTTTGTATATATAGAGTCATGTCATCCACAAGCAGTGATAATTTTACTTCTTCCTTTCCACTTTGGATCCCTTTTCTTTTTCTTGCCTAATTGCTCTGACTAAAACTTCCGGTACTATGTTGAATAAGAATGGCAAGAGTAGGAATCATTTTCTTGTTCCTGTTCTCAGAGGAATAGCTTTCAGTTTTTCATCATTGAGTATGATGTTGGCTGTGAGTTTGTCATACATGGGCTTTATTATGTTGAGGTACTTTCCTTCTACACCCTTTTTACTGAGAGGTTTAATCATAACTGGTGTTGGATCTTGTCAAATGTTTTCTCTGCGTCTATTGAGATGATCATGTGATTTTTATTCTTCATTTTCTTAATATGATATATCACATTGATTGATTTCCAGATGTTGAACTATCCCTGCATCCCTGGAATAAATTTCCCCTGATCATGGGGTATGATCCTTTTAAAGTATTTTTTGCATTTGATTTGGTAATAGTTTGATGATTTTTTGCATCTATGTTCATCAGTGACATTGGCCTGTAATTTTCCTTTCTGTGTTGTCCATTTCTTGTTTTTGTATCAGGGTAATGTTGGCCTCAAAATGAATTATGAAGTGTCCTGTCCTCTTCAATTTTTTGGAATAGTTTGAGAAGGGTATGTATTAATTCTTCATTGGATGTTTGGTAGAATTCACCAGAAAAGACTTCTGGTGCTGCACTTTTGTTTTTTGGGAGCTTTTTTTTTCTTTGTTTTTCTGGTGAGGAAGATTGGCCCTGAGCTAACATCTATTGCCAATCTTCCTCTTTTTTCCTGAGGAAGTTAACATCCGTGCCAATCTTCTTCTAATTTTTGTATGTGGGATGCCACCACAGCATGGCTTGATAAGCAGTGTGTAGGTTCATGCCCTGGATCCAAACCTGCAAACCCCAGGCTGCTGAAGTGGAGCACGTGAACTGAACCACTACACCACTGGGCTGGCTCAGGGAAATGTTTTATTACTATTTCAATCTCTTTACCTGTGATTTTTCTATTCATATTCTCTATTTCTTCCTGATTCCGTTTTGGAAGGTTGTATGATTCTAGGAATTTTCTCATTTCTTCTAGGTTATCCAATTTGTTGGTGTATAGCTTTTCACAGTATTCTCTTATAATCATTTGTATTTATGTGTTGTCCACTGTGATTTCTCCTCCTTCATTTCTGAGTTTATTTCTTTGAGTACTCCCTCTTTTTTTCTTAATGAGTCTGGTTAAGGGTTTGTCAATTTTGTTTATCTTCTCAAAGAACCAGCTCTTAGTTTCACAGATCCTTTCTATTGTTTTCTTAGTCTTTATTTCATTTATTTCTGCTTTGATGATTATTATCTCCTTCCTTCTACTGACTTTGGATTTTGTTTGTTCTTCTTTTTCTAGTTCTTGTAGGTGTAGTGTTAGATTGTGTATTTGAGTTTCTTCTTTTTTTCTTGAGGTAGGCCTGTATTGCCATAAATTTCCCTCTTAGTACCACCCTTGCTGCATTCTATAAGTTTTGGTATGTTGTGTTTTCATTTTCATTTGTCTCCAGGTATTTTTTTATTTCTTCATTGATTCAAAAGTTGTTCAGTAACATGTTGTTTAGTCTCCAGAAATTTGTGATTTTTCCAGCTGTTTTCTTGTAGTCGATTTCTAGTTTCATACCATTGTGGTTGGAAAAGATGCTTGATATGATTTTAACCTTCTTAAATTTATTGAGGCTTGATTTGTTTCTCAACATACTGTCTACCTCTTGGAATGTTCCATATGCCCTTAAGAAGAATGGGTCTTCTGCTGCTTTTGGATGGAATGCTTTTCTAAACATTATTTATTAAGTCCATCTAGTCTAGTGTTTCTTAAGGCCACGATTTCCTTGTTGACTGTCTGTCTGGAAGATCTATCCAATGATGTAAGAGGGTGTTAAATTCCCCTGCTATTTTTGTGTTGCAGTCAATTTCTCCCTTTTGTTCTATTAATAATTGCTTTATATACTTTGATTCTCCTGTGTTAGATGCATATATACTAACAAGTGTTCTGCCTTCTTGGCGGGATGCCCCTTTTATATATAATGTGTATATATATCTCTTGTTATGCTTTTTATCTTGAAGTCTGCTTTGTCTGATGTAAGTATGGCTATATACACATTCTTTTACTTGCTATTTACTCGGAGTATCATCAACCATCCATTCACTCGGAGCTTATGTTTGTCTTTAGAGCTAAGACGTGTTTCCTGGAGACAGTATATTATTGGGTCTTGTTTTTTAATACATCCAGTCACTCTGTGTCTTTTGAATGGTGAATTCAATCCATTTATATTTACAGTGATCATTGATATATGTGAGGTTAATATTGCCATTTTATCTTTTGTTTTCTGGGTTTTCAATATTTCTATTGTTTCTTATTTCCTTGTATTTCTGTCTGACATTTCAGTTTGGTGGCTTTCTGTGATGTTTTCCTCCATTTTTTCTTTAGTTTTTATTTGTGACTCTGCTCTGATTTTTTGTTTTGTAGTTACTATGATGTTTGTGTAAAAGATCTCACAGATGAGATAGTCTTTTTTTCTGCTGAGAGCATCTTATCTCCATTAACCTATGCAGGTCTTATCCCATTCCTTTTCTCCTTCTATGTTGTTGTTGTTACAAGTTATTCTTTTTTGCATTGTGAGTTTGTGACCAAATTGAATTGGTTATACTTATTTTTGATGCTTTCTTTCCTTTTATCCTTTAAGTTATAATTAAGTGTTTACTAACCTATTTTTATGTAGAGCTGCTATTTTCTGATTCAGTCTTTCTATTTATCTCCTTGCTCAAAGCTTTGTAAACCTTTGCTTTTTTGTTTCAGGTAGGAGGGCTCCTTTCAATATTTTTTGTAAAGCAGGTCTAGCAGTGATGAATTCCCTCAGCTTTTGTTTGTCTGTGAAAGCTTTTCTTTCTCCATCATGTCTGAAGGATAATTTTATTGAATATAATATTCCTGGCTGATATAGTTTTTGTATTTCATTATTTTGAATATATCATTTCACTCTCTTCTCTCTTGTAGGGTTTCTGTTGAGAAATCTGCTGAAACCCTGATGGGAGTTCCTTTGTAGGCTATTTTCTTCTCTCCTGCTTCCCTTAATACTTTGTCAATGACTTTTGACAGTTTTAATATTATATGCCTAAGAGAAGGTTTTTTTGAATTAAAGTAATTAGGGGATCTATTAGGTTTATATACTTGCATGTCCAGTTTCTTCCTTAGATTTGGGAAGTTCTCTGCTATTATATCTTTGAATAAGCTCTGCTCCTTTCTCCCTCTCTTCTCCTTCTGAGATATCTACAATCTTTATGTTACTTTTCCTAATTGAGTGAGATATTTCTATAAGAATTTCCTCATTTTTTAACAAAATCTTAGTTATCTCTTCTCCTCCACCTGAATCTTTCTAGGTTTCTATCTTTGATCTCACTAATTCTCTCCTCCATATGGTCTGTTCTATTTTTAATAATTTCTACATTATATTTCATCTCATTAGTTGTATTCTTCTTCATCTCCAGAATTTCTACTTGGTTTTTTTTAAGAGTTTCAAATTTTTTGGTGAAGTACTTGTTCTGTTCATTTGTTTTATTCCTGAGGTCACTGCACTGTCTGTCTGACTTTTCTTGTAAATTGTTGAGTTTCTTTATTATAGAAATTATGACATACTATTTTAAATTCTCTATCAGTTAGATTGCAATCATCTGTGACTTCAAGTTTAGTTGCTGGAGAGTTCTCCTTCTCTTTCTGTTTGCCATCTTACTGTAGTTCTTCATAGTATCTGATGAATTGATCCTCTGCCAGCACATTTGTGGCAGTGGCCACATTTCTTATTTGGCTAAGGCTTTGGTTACTTTGGTTCTGAGCTGCTTCTGATTGTGTTGATAGCTTGCACTTTCCACCCTCCACTGTGTCTGCCAAAGGCATCATCAGTGCCTTCTTTACGCCACCTTTGCCTCTGAGGTTGCTAGTTCCTTGCTGCTTATGTTGTCTCTGTATTCTTAGGTGTCGCCACCAGGGTCACCAGGCTGCAAGCACTTTTACTGTCTCTAGGGCTGCCAGGGTCTCATATTCCTCCGCTGGCTCTCCCTGGGCTCTCAACAGGTTTGGATGCTGCCACCTTGTGCACCACTTGCACTGCTGGTTTGGGTCGTTTGGGGGTGCTGGTTGCACCACTACCAGGGGTGGTGGGTTCATGAGTGTCAATATCACTGCCAGGAGTCCAGGGACCTCGGCCTTTTATGCAGCCCCCAGTGCTGGTGAAGCTGGTTTAAAGGGTGCCAGCATTGGGGTCTGTCTGGGTCACTCATTCTGCTGTGGTTCCTGAAGCCTCTAGTCACAGATTCCCAATCGAGGGCAGCAGGGACTAAGCAGGGAGAGGTTTTTGTTGCTGCTCACTGTGCAGCCTCTGGTCTTAGGCATTAGCTGGTAAAACAGGTCAAGTGACTCCACCTTAGCAGAGGAAATCCAACTTTGGTTTACTGTCCCTACTGTTGGAAAGAATTGGCCACTGCCAGGGGAGGGGTAGGGAGCATGCAAGCTGGATCTGGTAGGAGACAGGAGGGAAGAAAGCTGCGCCTGTTTTTTCTGCCCCCACCATGACCACTCACAGGTGTGCAGGCTGGATCCACTGGAAGATGGGCAGGGACAAGACGTGTCTTTTTTTTTCCTCTGCAGCAACTGCTTGCAGGCATGTGGGTCAATGTGAGTATCCATGTCCCAGATTGCTGCTTCCAGGGGAGGGGGAGAGGACAGCTCCTTTAGTCCCACTGCCTCCAGGGCATCCAGTTCACCCACCTTCAGATGCATAGATGCATGGATCTCTTAGGTGTCCTGTTGTGCTGTGTAGGGAATCCTCTGTTGGTCAATGGATACCTGATTGGTTGTAAAGTAGAAGCGAACAACTCACTCTGCCATCTCAATGATGTCACTCTCTCCTCAGTTGATTTTTAATCAAATATGAAAACATTTCAAAAGATAAAGTATAGTGTTTTCAAAAAATGATGCTGTAAAAGCTGGCTATCCATCAAAAAACTGAACTTTGACTATTACCTCACTCTATATGTGAAAATTATCTTAAATTGGATTATTGACCTAATGTAGAAGCTAAAACTACTAACTTTGTAGAGATAGAAGTGGGAGAAAAAAACGTGGGAGAAAATCTTCATAAACAAGAAGTCAGATTTTTTACAAACCTTAGAAAGAACAGAAAAGCATGAGTCATAAAAATGGGGTAAAAATTGGATTTCGTTAAAATTAAAAACTCTGTTCTTTGAATGATATTAATAAGGGCATGAATAGGCAAGACAGACACTGGATGAAAATATTTGTAATCCATAAACCCAATAAAAAATATGAATGTAAGATATGTAAAGATATCCCACAAACCATAATCAAAAACAAACCACCCAATGAGAAATGGGCAAAAGATTTGGCCACACACTTCACAAAGGAAATATGTCAATGGTCAATAAAAAGTACTCAGCATTATTAATCAGCAGTGAAATATAAATTAAACCATAATAAGATATTACCATACATAATCAAATGGCTAAAAGAAACTGACAACATTAAATATTAGCAAGGATGCAGAGCAATTGGAACTCATATATTGCTAGTTGATATACAAAATGTTATAATCAGCATGCAGAGCAATCAGACAGTTTCTTAGAATATTAAACATACAGTTGTAATTTGACTTATCATTTGACTTAGCAATTCTGCTTTTTGATGTTAACACGAGAGAAGTGAAGACAAATGTCCACACAAATATTTGCAAATAATTTACATAGCTTCTTTATTACTAATATACCAAAGCTGGAAGCAACACAAATGTTAAGCAATACGTGATAAATTGTGACATATTTATACAATAGACCTCCATTCAGTGAGAAATGACTTATTGATATGCACAAATATAGAGATGAAAGAGGAAAATAAAGATGAGCAAAAGAAGTCAGTCAGGGTGTCAGGGTGGTGGAGGAATGCCTCAGAAGAGCTGCAAGGGATTCTGTGGTGGTGATGTAAAGTTTTTTTATCTTGATTGTGGTGGTAGATAACCTTTGTCAATATGCATCAAACTGTGCACCTAAAATGGACGCCCTTTAGCATACACAAATTAGATCTCTGTAAAGTTGATTTTTAAAAGTAAGGAAAGAGAAAAGTCAAATTAAAAATTGAGAAAAAAGAAAAACTGCTATATCTACACAGCCAGGCAAAGTAGCTGGTGTCAGACTTAAGCTACCTCTATAAACAGGTATAAACTGCATAAAACGTAGTCCACAGTATAAAAATTACTAGAAGAAATTCCAAAATTGAATACAATGATTCCAGATAGAAGTGCAAAAAGGAATAAACAGTACTGGAAAAGGTAAATATATAGGTAAATATAAAAGACTGTTGACTATTTAAAGCACCAACAATAACATCTTGTGAGGTTCATAACATATTTAGAAACATAGGACAACAATATAAAACATGAAGAAAGCTGTTATTGGGGTTAAATTATTGTAAGAGTCTTAGATTATTTAGGATATGTTAAAAGTACTAATGTAAGTAAATTATAGTATCAAAATGCTGTTGAATATCATAAAAAGACAATAGAATAGTGAAATTGGTTAAAATAATGAAAAAAGTAAATAAAATAATGAAAAGATTTGATTAATAATCGAATACTTTGATTAATGCACAGGAAGACAGAAAAAGTACAGAAATAAAAAATAATTTAAGATATGAATTGAAAACAAATAGCAAAATGTTAGATTTAAACCTAACTATATCAGTAATAACAGGTACAGTAACCACTACAAATAAAATAAAAATGTTACCAGGCAGCCTGAAAACCTTAATTATGTATGGTTTATTAAAAAAACTACACTAAATACAAAGACACACACAAGCAAATGGAAAGTAAAAGAGTGAAAAATTTATGCCACAAAAATACTGGGGAAAAAACCTGACATGTCTATACTAATATCAAAGTGGACTTTAAAGTAAAAAGTAAGAGATATAAAGGGCATTTTGTAAAGAGAAAGAAAGGTCAGTTTACAGGATGATATTAATAACCCAAATTTGTGTGAACTTAGCAAAATAGTTTCAAAATACATGATTTGTGAACATTGCTATTAATGTCTTCTTCAGTGAAATAATATTTTGACAGTTTCTTGATCTTCAGAAATGATGCAAATCAACAAATATTGAAATAAAGTACAAAGACTGTGAGAAAATAACTGTAAATCAAGAATTGTGTGCTAAGCAACTATCAAGAGTGAGTGTGAAATAATGATACTTGGAGACATTAAAAAACTGAAAAACTGAAAATATTTACCACTAATAAGCCCTTATCAAAGAACTTTTTAAAAATGTAATGCAATAATAAAATTTATCCTGGAAGGAATATTTGAGATACAAGAAAAAAATGGAAAGTTAAAAAAAAATCAAACATATAAGTAAATCTGAATAAACAGTATCATTAAAAATAATGTTCAACTGTTGAGCTTAAAAAGTCATGATTTTTGACTTCTGGTTTCAGTCCCAACATGTAAAGAGGTTGGAAGTTGCCACTTGCATTCTTTTAACAGGAAAAGTCGAGACAAATTGAAAATACTTTTCTTGGACCCGTCAGAAAACTGACGTCACAGGACAAATTGCCACCCCGAAAGCTGAAAAGAAAGAGTCCACCAGAGATAGAGCTGAGATTTGCTTATCTAGAGCGGAAGCCATTGGAACCATAAACTAATGGAAACACTTAAATGATAATTTTGACAATTAGTGGAGGCTGAGTGTGGACTAACATGACAGTGAGGGAGACCCTAGGACTGCAGTCTTTAGGGTTGCACCCACACTTTCATGAGCTTTGCCTCTAGGAACCCCATCGGTTTCTCATAGTGATGAACCCAGAAAGTTCTCTTCTTGGCTCTGGTAGTGTTAGAGGAAAAGAAACCCATTGTAAAACATACCCAGAGCCTTCTCCATCACAAAGGCTTCTCTAGGGGAAAAGACTTTTCCAGAGTCTTATCCCAACTGAGAGAAGGGCACTTCTTCCACTCCAGGGTGTGACTTACCTAAAGGGGGAAAAGTATGGTCAACAGAAGTAGAGCTACAAGAAATTAAACTGGGAATGCTGTAGCTAAGGAAGGTAGTAGGGGAAATGGAATAAGGTCTGGAGAAACAATTGTGAAGGTCACAGCCCCATAGACACAGAACCACTAAAAAGCAGTAACACTGAATCAGAATACTATAGAATAATCTCCCCTTCTCCAACCTTCCTATCACACCAAAAAAGCTCCATTATGATAGTAATTTAAAGCTGAAAGAGTTGCAAGACACTGACTCTCTTTGAGGAAGAATACTTAAGGATGCTTAGAGTAAACAGGCTGGGAAAAACAGGACACTAGAGGAATTTGAAGCCTCTGGCAGTTACAGCTACTACAAGCAGTAAACACAGTCCAACTGCTAGCCAGACTATAAATCCTCGCACTAAAAGCATATTTACCTCGCTTTCTACTACATGATACAACATGCCCAGCTTTCAACAAAAAATTATAAGGCACACTAAAAGGCAAGGAAAAAACAGTCTGAAGAGATAAAGTACTCATCAGAACCATTCCCAGATATGACACACATGTTGGAATTATCAGAGAATTTTTAAAAACTATGGTTAATATGTTAAGAGTTCTCAATGGAAAAAGTAGACAAGATAAAAGAACAAATGGGTAATGTAAGCAGAGAGATGGAAACTCTAATATAGAATCAAAAGGATATGATAAAAATAAAAAATGTTGTAATGGAAATGAATGTCTTTATGGATTCAAGATTTATCCCTCTTGTCAATAAGTCTTGGGGAAGTTGCAAGTCATGCTAGCTTGGTAGAAGTGGACTTGTAATGGAAAAGAATTGTTGTAGACCACGATTTTGTCATAAGGGAAAGTACATCAATAATCCTTGTGTTGTACTCGTTGCTGAGTAGAAGTTAGTGTGGCCTCTGACAGTGATGTCTAATGAATATACAGCAGGCTGCTTAGTATGTTATTGCTCTCTGTGTTGATTTTTAGAGTTTTTCCTCCCTGTGAATGGCTTGGCATACTTCATTAATGATTTCAAATACTATAATACCACATCATCAAATATGTGAATATACAGCCAGTGGTAGCCTTTAGAGGAGTAATAGAAATTATCATATGTCTTATCCATTCATATTCCACTCCAGGAGAGTCTTTGTCTTCTATTTATAACTAATGATCCTAAATGCTATCCTTAGGACATATGACCACTTCAGACTTGTGGCTGCACAAATTTCTATTATATTTTCAAAATTCTATTATGGCTTCTACCATCCCTGCTAACTGTGGGTGAATTAGATGGATAGGGTGACACTGAATCTTTAAGATTTCACAAGTGTACCTTTTGAGCTAATATGCATGCCCTCTAGTCACTTTTGATAGTATGACTATCCAAAATACAGTCATGGGTGCATAATGATGTTTCAGTCAGTGACAGACCGTGCATATGGCAGATTATAATCATAGAGCCTACGTGTGTATTAGGCTATACGGCCTAGGTTTGTAAGTGCACTCTATGATGTTCACACAACAACAAAATCGCCTGACACATTTCTCAGAACATATCCCTGTCATTAAACAGTGCATGACTATAGGACAAGAAACTCCCTTGGAAATATTTTGCTGATGATAACTTTGAATAAGGATATGATAATACCCATTTCGAAAATATCTTCCCACTCTGTCAAGGAGGAGGAAATATGTTTTGTCTTACTTTTGCCCGCAGTGAGAAAAATAGTCATACTGTAAACATTGGAGTTAACACTTAGCGCAGTCCACCTCATCTCCAAGGGAAATGGTAGCCTTGCACCTTCTGGCCTTCTAGTGGTTGGGGAGGGGCAGGTTTTGGCCAATATGAATGCATGGTCTGGATATTGAGATTATCAGAGAATAACAAGAAATGCAGAATGCTTCAGATTTATTCTCTTGTGTCCAAGTTATCTCCTCATTAGAACTAAAATACTCGAACTGCATTGTGATTTGGCCTGGAGAACAGAAGTTCTGTGAATTTGGCGCAGACTTCAAAACACATAAATTGAAATAATCTTTCTATTATTCACACACTACATGGTAATTATTGTGAGTTATGTGGTTGGAGCAAACTTTTGCTACTTGTATATGCAATTTTCTTTATTTTCAGATACTGATTCACTCCACGATCTAATCTGTGTTAGACTACATACGCTTTACCATGGCACCTCATATATACTAAATGACCCTCTAAAATTCGTTTGTTTGCTTATGTGTTTCCCATTGGACTCTGAAGTTCTGAAACACAAATACTGCCTTCATGTTCTGTATCTCCTGTGCCTTAAGTAAAGTAGTCCTTCAACTTAAATTGTTGAAGAAATTATTGCATTGATTAACTAATTGAGAAAACAGGACTGAAGTGATGAAAAGGTATCAGCATTGAGATCATTATAAAAGTTCTCTCTTTATTCTAGATTTGAGCCAGATTCTTTCCATGTTAGTTATTTACTTCTTATAATTTAGCCATTTACTTCTATAAGTTAAGACCCTTTTCAACTACTAGTTAAGTCAGAAAAAATAGCTTCAATGAATCAATCAAACACATCATACCATTACCAAATAATATTTTAAAAGTTCAGGTCAACGGGGGAATGATAGCACTAATAATGAACCTCAGTGTACAAGTTCAGTACTCCAGAGCTGCTATTTCACAGAGAAACCCACGAGAATACATCAAAATGTGGCATCATGTGATGAAAGATTTATGCAGATTTCATCGTTCCCTAGGTGGAATGCAAACAGCAGTGTCGAATTATTTAGTTCTTTTTTAATTTTCCCCTCTTGAAAACAGTACTGATAACTCTTAGGGCATAATGACACAATTAAGTGTTTACAAAATAATCTTGCCCCAACTATTATTTCATAATATAAAGGATTCACTATTGAAGTGTTAAAAGCTTCCACCATTTTTCTTTATTTTCCAGAGCTTTTTCATGCCATCCTACCTCTCTCATCTTTCCCTATTTATCTCTTCTCATACCACTTTTTCGATCGCCTGAAGAAGAAATGTGTGAGGAAGGATTATGGCAGAACTTCCAAGTTTCAGGATGGTTTGTATTGGGCCAATCATAATATAAGAGACAAATGCTAAAGAAGAGGGAAAAAAGTTTAATGTAATAATTTCATCTCCAAATGAAAATATTTAACAAACTAAAGTTATTAGAGACTTAAACAAAGAAGGTAGGAATCGCATAGATAGAAAAAGAATGTGTCTTTTCAAGAATGAGATCTAATTAGTAAGGATCAGAAACTGAGCTCTCAAAAAGAAAGTAAACATATTTGGAAATGGAAAGTACCTGTAGCAGGGAGAACATTCTAAAGAAATCAGACCAAGATTTGTATAGGTGGATTACTGAAGGGCTAAGACGATATTTTTCTTTGAGGAATCCATTGCTTAATGAGGAGGACATAAGTAAACAGATGAGATGATGCAGGGTGATGAAGTGTTTAGAATCTAAATCAGGCAGAGGTAGAGTAGATAAGGTGCTTTTCATAGTCTGTGTAAAACAGATGTAGTTTTAAAACATATCCTACATTTGATATATCAAATATACACAATTATACAAAAATTTGCACTTTGTCGTTTCATTGATTATTGGTGTTAACTGATACAGTCCAGCTCCCAAAAGATATGGAAAGTTCTTGAAATTCAGTGATAGCAATATAAGGTAGAATTTAACACCATGGCCTTTGATGCCACATGGGCTGGGATTAAACCTTGAAGACATTCCTACTAACTGTGTGAATTTAAGTAAGTAAACTAACATTTTTCAGTTTTCTCATGTTATATAACATTACCTGTCTCATAGGATTCTGATAATGATTAACTTACGAAATGTCTAGCATATCCCAAGCTCAATAATGTTACTGTTTTTGCCTCTGAATTATTCTAGAATAATTCAATTTGGTAAATTTAGTGTTTATCTATTTTTTATAGTTAAATTCCTTGAAAACTAGTAAATGTGGGACTACAAAATTTATAAAAATAGTTAATTAATCAGAATGACTACATTACCAATAATGGTGTTAATCATGACAGTAATGTACGATCAGTGCTTTAAAGAAAGCTACATCATGCATCGTCAAATATACTAGGTCAGTAGCTAGGGAATCATTGAATTAATTGGTAAAGAGTATGATTCTGAGAATCAGACTGCCTGACTGGTGGTCCAAGGTTTGAATTTTAAAACTTTAATTAAGAAATTATTATGAATCAGTGTCACGCAAACATTTTTACTTCTATTAACTCATTTCACCTTGTAACAATATTTGAAAATGGGTCTTCTACAGATGAGAAATTGAGGTGGAGGACGTAAAATAATTTCTAAGCTTATTTGAGCCAACATTTGTTTTTGTTTACATGCAATTACAGAATTTCTTCCATTGCATGTGTATGGCCACAAGTATGGGTTATGTAGCTATGCATTAAGTTATTTTAGGGTGTTCTGTCTTTACCAGGTCTTAATTTTCTAATTTGTAAAAGAAATACGTTGAAATCCCATGATAACTAGTTACTTAATTATATTTTCATTTTCTTACTTTCTAAGTAGGCAACACCCATGGCCCCAGCCTGCAATACGGGGTGCCCCTGTCTTGTGTTTGGTGTAGCTGAATTTCCAAGACTCTAAGATGGAGGGATAAGGAGCTGCCTGGGCAACATGACCACCATCACCACCTGTAGTAAAAGGATGTAGCATAGAATGGTTCTCTGCTAAACATGGGTATATGGTCAGATAGCACAGGAATTCAAGGTCAGAATTCATGATGCAGACTAGCAGTATCTGCTGATAACTTTCTCCTGATTGGACTCACTGAACCTGAGAAACTGCAGGGCTCTTGTAAGGTGGGGATTGTTCCCAGTGCTGATAGGAGTGTGTCAGTGCCACAGCTTGTCCTGGCAGACCTACCCAGAGACATAGCAAGCTGTTGGAAGAAGTTTAGAACTCTTTCTATATGGGAACAATTAACAGGGTCAAGATGTGCTAGGAAAGAGGGGTAGTCAACTTGGGACCCACAAAAACACACAGCCATATACACACAAACACATGCAGAGTCACTAAGAGAGTTGAGAAGGCAGTTGCATAGCTGTGACCACAAATAAATGGCCTCTGATATTTGTTGCTCTCTTTGAATAGTATCCCCATGGCTGTAAATTCCCAATGACTGTGTGTACATAAGACATAAACAAAAAAAACCCACAAATTACCAACTTAGATGTATGAAAAACTCAATCCTCTGTATCTGAGATCCTATCAAAATATTTATTCTCTAAAGAGATAAAAATAATGTTATATGTCAATTCTATGTAAATAAAACTGTAAAAAAGGTGAAATAAACCTATTACTGAGAAATGAGTTGAGAGACCAAAATTTAAACATGTTCATTGTAAATAAAAAAAGAATCATGATTTTTTCAATGCATCAGAAAATTATGTGAAACAAATATCCCTGGCAAGATGATTTTGGATAATGTTTAACACTGAGAACAATATATGCAATAAATTATATGTTGATGACTAAATTATATTACTCTATTTTTAAAATTAGCGTATCTACCTCGAGCATTTATTTGCTCGAAGAATATGGTACTTTGTCTTTCAGCTTCAGTAGAGCTTTCTTCACTTCCTTGTTCCTTAGGGTGTATACCACAGGGTTTAGAAGGGGTGTCAGCACAGTGTAGAAAACTGCCACAACCCCATCCACAGCATTCTTGGAGCCTGGCCTCAGGTAAATGAAAACGCAGGGAACAAAGAAACAAAGGACCACAATGCAGTGGGAGGCGCAGGTCTGAAATGCTCTGTGTCTCCCCTCTGAGGTGCGGATCTTCAGGATGGAACAGACAATGGAAATATAGGAAAGCGCTATCAGGAGAAAGCAGCCCGAGGCCACTACTCCGATGCTGACAAAGATCACCATCTCGATGGCAGAGGTGTCTGCACAGGCCAGTTTGAGGATAGGCGGTGCATCACAGAAGTAATGCTGGATCTGGTTGGGCCCACAGTAGGGCAAACGGAACGTCAGTGTGGTCTGGATGGCAGAGTGCAGAGAGCCACTGAGCCATGTGCTTGCAGCCAGGAGGACACATGTTCGCCCACTCATCATGCTGGTGTACCTGAGTGGGTAACAGATGGCCAGGTAGCGGTCATAGGACATGATTGTGTACAGGAAACACTCAGTGCTCCCCAGGAAGTGGAAAGAGTAGAGCTGGGCCACACAGCTGCGAAAGGAAATAGTCCTGCCTCCTGTAGAGATGAAGGTCATCAGCATTTTGGGCACAGTGACTGTGGAGAACCACATGTCAATGAAGGACAGATTGGTCAGGAAGTAGTACATGGGGGTGTGGAGGTGGGAATCCACCGAGATCACCAGCAGGATGAGGAGGTTCCCCACCACAGTGAGTACATAAATCACCAAGAAGATTCCAAAGAGCGGGGTGTCCAACGCTGATGCATGGGGAAGACCCATGAGGATGAATGTTGTCACGAGGCTCACATTTGCCATTTCTACGCATCTTTGGTCCTTCTCCATCTAAGAATATAAAAAACACATAGCATTTAATTGAGAACTGAGAATCCATTCTCTATGTAGCAACTGCATCATCATGGTAGATAATTCTAGAGTTATACTCAACTTTGCTTATTATAAAGCCTCTTTAGTAAAAGTGGATAGAATGATTTCAGCATCTGTTTCTCTCTCTCACACAGACACACAGACAAATAGAAGCACAGACTTATATATGCAAAAGAAAGTAGGAGAAATCCATGGCATTAATTTCCATTGGTGTATCATACATTACCACAAATTTAGCAGCAGGAAGCAATTTAAAATCACTATTATACAATTTTTTGAGTCAGGTCACCTGAGTCCTCTGCTCAAGTCTTACCAAGTTTACATCAAGGTGTCAGCTGGGTCTGTAAACTCATCTGAGACTATAATCTCATGAGAGGCTCAGGATCCTCCTCCAAGTTTATTGAGATTGTTGTCTAAATCCATTTCCTTGCAGCTTCAGGACTGGGGGCCCTGTTTTCTTGTTTGCTGTTGACAGGGAGCATTGCTCTCCACTTCCAGAAGCCACCTTTAAGTCCTAACCACCTAACCAGACTATCTGGTAACATGGCAGCTTCATTCTTCAAAGCCAGCAAGAGACTCTCTCCAGTTTGCTGTGACAAAGTGTAATGTACTGTGATGTCACCAAGAGATATCCTACCATATTCACTGGCCCTACCCATGCTGAAGGGGAGGTGATTCAACAGGGAGTGTACACCAGAGGTCAGGAATCTTTGAGTCTAATTGGAACTCTATTTTCTATCAAACGTTCATGAAGAAACTTAAAGAATCAAGAATTTAATTGTTGATAGCAATGAGCATTTCAAAAGTCTACAGTATATCTAAATCATTCTCTTGTGTCCTCATATATAAGTCAGCAGTACTCACCTCACCTACCTCACTGAGAAGTTATAAGTATTAAGTAAGATACTACGTGTAAAGTACTTACTACAGTGCCTAGGATGTAAAAGCTGCTCAATAAATGATAGTGAATCATATAACACTTTGCTTTGTATTACAGAATTTCCATATATAGAGAGAGAGAGAGAGAGGGAAAGAGAGAGAGAGAGATGGATAACAAATAAAATCTCTTTGTTGTATAGGGACTTCTCAATTTCAAATTTATATCTTTGAGGCAAATTTCATCTCTGGTACTGGTACTAACGTCTCACTACTTATAAAACGATTTCTGTCACTTCAACTAGAGCAGATTAGAACCTCAACTCCATAATAGGCTACCTGCAAGCTCCCATACGATCCAGAAAATACCAAGCCTCATGCACTGCTAGCCTCACTCTTCTCTTACACTAGATTATCCTTTATGAGGCTCTAAGAAAATAAAGTTTGAATGTGTTCTCCCAACCACAGTCCATTGGGTACAGACCAATTTTCTAACATACATCCTTCTCTGCTAGATATCTAAATGTTTCCTAATATTGGCTATGTTAGAGAAGATATCCCTCCCCCATCTTCTATTCCTCATACTCATAAATCCAGGCATGGTTCTCATAAAAGAAGACAATTCCATCAAGTATATGGTTCATATTTAAAACCTACTACCTGGCACAGGAAAAATGGAACCAATGCAAGAGGAAAGAACCTATGTTGGGTCGATGTCAAGAAAAGTTGAGATTCTGTACAATGAAAAGTGAGACAGAAATGCTGTTATTGATTTAATCCAAAATACTGTCGAGTTCAGGGTTGGTATTAATTGTTTATGAGAGAAGACTCTGAAACTGGCTCACCAATATGAGACAAACAAGGATCTCTGCTCTTAGCAAAGACCAAACAAAATTTATCCTATTTCCAGGCAATGTGGCTTAAGCTATATTAAAGGTACATTTTTTCAACTGAGAAAATGAATAACAGAGACAGAATTATCCTAATCACCTACATGGATATCAGAACTTAAGAAATAGAACAAATGTATCTCTGAAATTCCCCTCTACCAGTGAGATTCTGTCACCAGAATAATCTCACATTCAGACTAAATGAAATATGAAAATTTCCATCAGGTGAATTACAAGGTAGCCTGAGACTTAAGCAGGAGTATCAATCAGAGGTGTCAACGTTTGAATTGTTTGTCCTTGCTGTAGCAACGTAGTCCCTATTTGTAGATCCTTAATTACCAATTTTATTGTATATATAGAAAGAGAATTGTATCTATACAGAGAAAGAGAGAGACTAGATAACCAAATTTAGAAGGAAGTCTAATGATCCACAAGTATCTTAACTCTGAATGGAAGTTTAAGAAGGAAAGCAAAAGGAAGTAAGAGAAATCTACCTTTCTAAGAACTCACCTTACAGTATTTGATTCATTTCAGTGTAAAGTTCATCTGTGGTGTTTTTTTCCCCAAATTTTTCACTTTCTACATGCTATGACAAGGCACTAATTTGCACGTTATTACTCAAGGAAGAGATACGTCTGTGATTCCTTGGTGAGAAAAAGTAGTTTATTCCTACTCAAGGACCCAGCTAGTTGAAGTACAGGGAATGGAAACTAACATGGCTGGATGGGTAGGAGCCTGACTTGATTTAGTGTCTCAGGAGATAGGATTACTCTTGGGTCTTCAGGACCCTTGATGAGCAGAAAAACAATAAGAAGAGTCTAATGAAAGTTTTTAGTAATAATGCCTATATTTCCCTATGTGTTTGTTATTTGAACCCTCCTGAGAAGAGTTCATGTCTTTCTGGAGCTAATAATTATAACTAAGAGGAAGGGAGGACTCAGTTATGCTTTTCCCTCACCTGTGATGGAGATAGGCTCACAACTGCTTACTCTCAACTTAAAATTGTCCAGAATCCATAAATGGTCATCACCTGTTTGCACTCTCCATCTCAATAGCATTCTCTTTTTCACCATCTTTTAAAATGGTTTAAAGCACTTAAATTTTCAAAATTATTTTACAGCTGAATTGTAGATATAACTGTGGTAGACTTTATGACATTGGTTTAGGTAAATATATTTTAAAACAAACAAACAAAAGATAATTATAAAAAATAACACATGAACTAAATTGATTGCATTGTACACTACGAATTTTGCAGCTGATTTTCTTTGATCATGTTTAATAAAGCTAGAGCCTCATAATCAGATTATAAGTAGAGAAAAAAACAGTTGGAAATTGTTTTTGCCACACAGTTTTATAGTGCCAATTTATTTTCCTAGTAGCAGTGGTTGAAAGTTCTAGTTTTCTGCATGTGATCATCATTGGGCATCATCTGTCTTTTTTACTTTAGCTCTTTTAATAGGTGTAAGGTGGTATCTTATCGTATGTAAGTTGTAGTTTCCTTATGAAAAATCAACTTGAATATCTTTTAATTATTTGACTTTTTGAGTGCTATGTAGAATGGTATCTTTTTAAATTTTCATTCCTATTTTCCATTCTTAAAGTTATCATTTCTGTTATTACAAAGCAATATTAAGAAGTAAAAGGCAAGCTGCAGAGTGGGAGATAATATTTGCAATACATATATTTGACAAAGAACTTAGATCCAAAACAAATCTTGCCTAGAAATCCATAAAAAAATGGAGAGCCCCTCTCAAATTGGAAAACGGCAAAGAATGTGGGTCAGAAATTCACAGCAGAGTAAATTTAAATTATTTGAAAAGATGCTTAAGCTCATTCCTAGTCAGTGAAATGCAAAATAATGTTATTGTTGGTATAAATCTGAGTAGTTATAATGTCTTCTTTGGGAAAGCAATGTGAAGATAGTATTGAATTTAAATATATGTCCTTAAATTCAACAATTCCACTCCAGGAATCTATCTCAAAAAATAAAAGCACCACCACATAAGTATTTATTCAAACACATGTGTTGATACATGATTTATAGTTGCAAAACAACTGAAAATCAAGTGAATATTCCTAAAGAGGAATGGTTGAATAAATCATGGTACTGCTACATCATGAAACACTAAGCAGTTACTGTAAGACTGAATTATAACCACACTAGTTAACCTTGAGGAATTTTCACGAAATATTTTCTGTGGAGGAGTGGGCAGGAGCATAATGCACAGTAGTTTGGTTAGAATTTTGCCATTTTCATAAGCAAAGAAAATTTTTACATTATACAAGCATAGAAAAATAAGTAGAAGAAATAAACCAGGTTATTAATCTAGGATTGAGAAGGTGATGGCAATGAAAAAAAGACAAAAAATTTTTTAAAGACTAAAATAATATGGCATATATGATACAATCTAATTAATTCACAATTATATCCATTAGTGTATACGTAAAGAAACTAGAAAGTAAAAGAATTAAATATTGATCTACTGACCTCCAGGGAGGTCGGTGATATATATTTAAGGAGAAAAAAGCAAGCTAAACAAAAATGTACTTTTCCGTTACAACATATCCCTCACATATACACACCATGTAACAAGCAACTCAGAAAAGCCAAAACATCAAACCTTAACAGGAACAGGAAACATGATGACCAGCCAGAAATATTGCAAAGTAATGCCTAAGAAATATCTGGTGAGGGTTCAACTGTTGTTTCCGTGCACTACTCAGCTCCACAGAGTGCCCACCATCAACACAGGCACAAAACCCTAAAAGGACTGATGGTATGCCACCAGCCCTGCTTTTCAAAACTCTATGTTGCTAATGCTGTCACTGCCATCATCTGAGTTAACTCTCCTGTGTGTGCCTTTTATTGCCCTTTCCTTCAGATCAAAGTCTAGGTTGATCTATTTTATTAGCCAAGCCTAGATCCCATGTCCATGTTCCCTATTTGCTAGAGTGAATGGGAAAGCATCTGGTATTTCTACAGCAGAAGGCAGTCCCACCTACAGGAAGGCGTTTTAAAAGATATGCTTCTAAAATATATGAATAAACAATTACTCCAATAAAGATTCATGACAATCTGCCATACTGATCACACATCATTTGTATACATCCTTCCCATCATATTTACACACACAAAATGTCAACGCCAAGTACAATGCGACTTTATTCCTCATGTCTCTCCCTTCACAGAGGAAGCCACTCCAATATATCACCATTTGTTTCATCCAGATTCAAATCTGGAATCTCTGAGTGATGACAATTTTATCTCTGGTTATGAGTAATTCTAACTCACTATTGTGTGACCTAAAGACAAAATAATAAAGTTACCGTCTTATATATATTAAGGGAGTGAATGGAGGGGAGAAAACTAAAACATATGTAAATACATGTACGTCAAAGCCATGTAGAAAATGCATGGAGAAGGTACAATACTGATTTTGCAAATGGTTATCAGATCACAGCTCCCGTTAATGATTTCTACTTTTTTTAAACACTTTTTCTTATCAGGAAACTCAGCATGTTAGTGTTGCCAAATAGGGTTGATCAAATCATTATTTCTGCAAGACACAAACACATTTTGATATTGCCAAATTAGGCTTCAGTCATTTACTATTACTTTTTACCTCTGGGTATCGTTAAATGCAGAGGTATCCTATGGAATTACCTAGATTCACTGTCTGGATAAGGAAAAAGGAAAAGTAGCAAAATTATAGCCTTTTATGTTGTACAAATATTTCTTCTTCAGTAGAGGGATAAAAGCCAGTAATTCTACAATTTGTATTCATATTACAGGCCAGATATCTCTCATTGTGTAGTGTGCCCAGAAAATGAAACTTTAGAGAGCCCCTTCATGTGAAAATAGGAACACAATGGGAAGTCATGTCCTTCCTTCTATATTAGTACCTCAAATAGATGCTTTGAGCTACTTATTTGCTTCAGGAGTAAAATGAAGTAAAAGAACCTTCAGCACAGTACAAGGTGACATTCTTGAACATTATCAAAAATCAAGATTTTGTGGACTAGCCTAACACATCCCAAGGCAACTAGATTACAAGAAATGTCACTGAGGTGACAGTTTGTTTCCATAGGTTTTAACACACCCCAAGGCAACTAGATTACAAGAAATGTCACTGAGGTGACAGTTTGTTTCCATAGGTTTTTCTCACATGATATGGAAATATGAATTTTCAAGGCATGTGGGATATCTTCTATTTCCCACTCACCAGGTCCTACTAATATGATGTTACCAATATAGTCAACTAACATAATATCTTGTGAGTTCATGAGTGGACAAATCACTACAGAATAATTGTTACATAAAAACTATAAGAGGAAAACATGAACCAAATCAGTAGCTCGCACATAGGTGATACAAAGTTAGCTTTGAGTATATGAATGAAGATGTAGGGGAGGATTTTTCTTTAAAAGCCACCAAAAGAATTAAATAGAATTTCTTAATTTTAATAAGGTTGAATTATCAAAAACCATTATAAAGACAAAAGGTAAGTTACACACTGAGAGAAGATATTTATCACACTTAACCTAAAGAGAAAATAAAAGTATTAGTATTTGCAATGTAGAAAATACGATATACATCACAAAGTAAAATAAAAACAAATGAAAATAGTAAGCAAAAGTCACATACAGACTTTTCAGAGAAGAGAAAACAAGAAAGGTAGAAAACCAAAGAAAGCATGCTCAACTTCATTAGTTAATCATAGAAATGCATATTAAATCTACAATAAAATATAACTTTCATACTTTCAAGAAAAAACTGCAAAATCCGAATATACTGAGTACTAGCAAAGATGTGGACCAAAGAGCTCTCTTAGCTGCTAGTTAGTGTGAAAATTGGTACAAACACTACATCATCAATACAATTACAGATATGCATATTCTGTGGTCCAGTACTTCCTTTCCAGGAACCTACATAAATTTTGCACATACAGAGCTTCTACCATGTATAAAAATATGCTTAGCAACTGTGCCTAAATATAGAAAAAACATTTAACAGCTCAACTGTTGTTTGGAAAATGTTGTTTGTTGTTTTCACATTGTTCAATGTGAAAGAAGAGAGGGGAAAGAGAGGAAGGGAAGGGAGAGAAAAATGTGTCCTATTCATAAAATAGATAAGGAAGTAAAAAAAGGGGGAGTAAACCACAGTGATCAAAATCAATGTTCCAAAAAAATAAATCTTAGGTAAGAATAATACTGTATGATTCCATTTATATAAGTTCAAAAGAGGAATGAATACATAATTGATAAACATTTAAAAGACAGTCAAGGGAAAAGTTAACAGAAATTGCAGGATAGTTATTTTCTTTCATAGGGAGAGAAGAAGATGTCATGGGAAGAAAGCACAGAGGATACTGCTGTGGTTCTTATAATATTTTACTCCAACAGGATTGTGGTCTGAGGTAGTCTTCTTTGTTTACTTTTTCTTTTGTTTCCCTTGCCTGAGTATACATGATATTCTAAAAGATACTCCTAAGACTGATGCCAAAGAGTATACTGCCTATACTTTGTTCTATAAGTTTTGTGGTTTCAGGTCTTACATTCAAATTTTTAATCCATTTTGAGCTAGTTTTAGTGTATGATGTAACATAATCATCTACTTTCGTCCTTTTTCACGTGGCTGTCCAGTTTTCCCAGCACCATTTATTGAAGAGACTCTCCTTTCTCCATTGTATGTTCTTGGCTCCTTTGTCAAATATTAGCTGTCCATACATATGTGGTTTTATTTCTGGGCTCTGGATTCTGTTCCCTTGATCTGTGTGTCTGTCTTTGTACCAGTACCATGCTGTTTTGAATACTATAGCTTTGCAGTGTATTTTTGCGTCAGGGGTTGTGTTGCCTCAGCTTTGTTTTTCAAGGCAAAGGAAACCATGAACAAAACAAAAAGACAATCCATTAACTAGGAGAAAATATTAGCAGATCATATATCTGATAAGAGGTTAATTTCTAAAATATATAAAGAACTCATACATCTCAACAACAGAAACACAAACAACTCAATCAAAAATTGGGCAGAAAATATGAACAGATATTTTTCCAAACAAGATATACAGATGGCCAACAGGCACATGAAGAGATATTCAACATCATTAATTATTAGGCAAATGCAAATATAAACTACAATAGATATCACCTTACACCCATCAGAATGGCTACAATTAACAAGACAAGAAATAACAAATGTTGGAGAGGATGTGGAGGAAAAGAAACACTCACACACTGCTGGTAGAAATGCAGACTGGTGCAGCCACTGTGGAAGAGTATGGAGATTTCTCAAACAATTAAAAATAGAAATACCATAGGATCCAGCCACTCCATTACTAGATATTTGTCCAAAGAACATGCAATCAATAATTCAAATAGATTTATGCACCCCTATATTCATAGCAGCATTATTCACAATAGCAAAGACATGGAAGCAAACGAAATGCCCAATGGAAGTAGGGATAAAGAAGATGTGGTATACATACAGAATTGAATACTACTCAACCATAAAAAAGACAAAATCATCCCATTTGCAACAACATGGATAGGCTTTAAGGGGATTATCCTGAACAAATAGGTCAGAAATAGAAAAACAAATACCATACGATTTCACTACTATGTGGAAGATAAACAAACACATAGATAAGGAGAACAGATTAGTGGGTACTAGAGGACAAAGAGTTGGGGAGAGGGTGAAAAGTTAAAGGGGCACATAGCTATGTGACTATTGGTGGTGAAAAAAATAGGATTGTGGTTACATGCAATTTTTTCTCATTATTATATATGTGTATGTATATATGAACATATTTATGTCTGAGTGCATGTATATGTGTATATGTATCATGTATGAGGAAATTTTCTATGAATGACACTTTGTATTTGGTAACTCTTACAAATTAAAAGCATTTATCAGCTGGGGATCACTGTGCTAATGGTTCTACTGACATAATCTAATAAGACCACATCTAAATCAGGAGCTATGATATGTCACTACTTCCTTAAACTTACAATTCTCTGTCATTCTGCACCTGTCATACTGCAGAGTTAATGGGCATGTGATAGAAATTTCTATCCTAATTCTTTTAGTAGTATTGATCTCCATGAGCATCCCAAAAGACACAAAGTTTTTATGACTCTTTTATTGAAAGTTGGAGACCTCGGGCTTCCACATGACCCTCTCTATAAAAATAGTCCCTAGTTACTTTAGGGTCAGAAAGCCAACGTGGAGATTGCCTCAGTTGCTGAGAACATAAATACCAATTCTACACTCATGAAGTAGGAAACAATGTTAGGGTAATTTGATGTTCTATAAGGTGGACTTGGTTCAGAGCTCCATTTATTACCTGACAAAGCCAGAGTTAAATACATTAAAAACAGCCTGGCTATTTCCCTTGACTAATTATTCCATGGAAGAAACAGAGGTCCATTTGGGGGAAAGTTAGGAAGATTATGCACAGTACATGCTTATATTCTTACTGTAGAGAATACTTGGCCTTTCCTTTTCCAAAGTGGCATTGAATCAATGAACTGACTCAACCAGGGAAGTGGGTAAGGGCAATGACCCTGACGGTGACTCAATTTTGGCCTCTTTTATTAGACCTGGTAGAATTTTGTTATATTAATCAAGAAGGATAGACTTTCCGGTTTGGAAAAATTCTTTACTAGTTGCCCTGTTTACTACCATATTGCTCTTACTACCCATTCTGATAACTTTCCCCACCTCTTGTCTGATAGTTTGAGCCCACTACTTATAATTCTTAAATATTGTAATAATTAAAAAAAAGCTCATTTCAGCCACATCAATTCCAATCAATATTCTGGCACCTGATATTTCCCTTCCTCAGTGTAATTCTTAGAGCATTGGTAAAAAGAATAAATTCTCCATCCTTTCAGGCCACAGGATTTGCGCATGAGGGGGTAGGTTCTACATGGGAAATCCACTTCCACATTCCGATTTCTCAAATCATTACATCCCCTTCCCTATATCTTTATTTAGCATAAGTCACTGTTGAGTCCAAGCATCAGCCAACCATCAGTAAGTAAATAGTATAAGACTACTATTATCTGATCAAGTTAGCACAATGAGTGCAGAGCTTCTGGAAAGCATGTTCATATTGATAATTAATTCAAATATTTAATGACATTCTTTTCTCCTTGGTCAAACTCTTTCAGAAATTATGTTCATCTGTCTAAAAGTAATGTGGGAAGGAAGTAGACTGGGGAGGGAGGAAGGACTCTTGAGCTATATCACTGAGGAAAACTGCCTTCCTCTTTGAAGGAGAGGCCTTTTGAATCTCCAAGCAAAGCAAGAACAGCCTCATCAGACAGAGCAGGAGCAGCTAATCTTTCTGGGCAGGGAGATTCAGTGTGGGGTTGGGAATTCAGGCACCTCATCATCTAAATCGTGCCACTAGTCCCCATTCCATGTCTTAGAATCCTGTTCTTTTCTAATCATTCCCTAATTTTACACGAGAACCCTGGAAAAATTAAAAGTTCATCTGATATTGTAATTATAATCCACTTTCAAAGTATGTTTTTTTTAATTTGACATCAAAAGCAAAGGCAACAAAAGCAAAAATAAAAAAGTGAGACTACGCCAAATTAAAAAGCTTCTGCAGAACATTGGAAAACTGTCAATGAAATGAAAAGGCAACCTACAAAATGGGAGGAAAAATTTGTAAATCAGAGGCTTAATATCCAAAATTTATAAGAAACTTATACAACTCAATAGCAAAAAATCAAATAATCCAATTTAAAAATGAGCAGAAGATGTGAATAGACACTTTTCTAAAGGAGACATACAGATGGACAACAGGTACATGAAAAGGTGCTCAACATCACTAATCATCAGGGAAATGCAAATGAAAACCACAATGAGATACCACTTCACATCTCTTAGATTATTATCAAAAGGACAAGAGAGAACAAATGTTGGTGAGGATGTGAAGAAAAGGGAACTCTTGTGCAGTACTGGTGGGAATGCAAATTGGTGCAGCCACTGTGGACAACAGTATGAAGTTTCCTCAGTAAATTGAAAATAGAACTACCCTATGATCCAGCAATTCTACTTCTGTGTACTTATCTGAAGAAAACGAAAACACTAACTCAATAAGATATTTGCACCTCTATGCTCATTGAGGTATTATATACAATAGCCAAGATATAGAAATAATGTAAGTGCTTATTGACGGATGACTGGATAAAGAGAATGTGATGAAGAATGGGTAAATCTTGCCATTTGAAACAATATGGATGGACCTAGAAGGCATTATGCTATGTAAAATATGTCAGACAGAGAAAGCCAAATACCTTATGATCGGATTTGTATGTGGAATCTAAAACAACAACAAAAACAAAAATTGAGCTCGTAGATACAGAGAACAGATGGGTAGTTGCTAGTGGCATTATGACCATAGTTAATAATACTCTGCTGCGTTTTTTTTTTTTCCTGAGGAAGATCAGTGCTGAGCTAATGTCTGTTGTCAATCTCTTTTTTTACCTGAGGAAAGTTAGGCCTGAGCTAACATTCATGACAATCTTCCTCACTTTATACGTAGGTTTCCACCACAGCATGGCTGATGAGTGGTGTAGGTCCTACCAGGGATCCAAACCCATGAACTTGAGCTGCCAATGTGGAATACACTGAACTTAACCACTACGCCATGGGGCTGGCCACTTTATTGCATATTTGAAAGTAGCTAAAGAATAGATCTTAAAAGTTTTCATCACAAGAAAAGAAAATTTTTTGTAACTGTGTACGGAGAGGGATGTTAATTAGAATTATTGTGCTTAGCACTTTGCAATATATACAAATCTCCATTATTATGTTGTATGGCTGAAACTAATAGAATGTTTTATGTCAATTATACCTCAATAAAAAATCAAACTAAATTTTATTGCACACCACTTTACAAAATATATTATGACATATAATTTTTGATTGTGCTAAATAAAATGGAATCTCATGATTAAAAATTTAATGTGACTTTTTAATTTCCTCAGAAAAATTAGTGAAACAAATAGTCCTGAGTAGGTGGTTTTGGATAATGTTAACACTGAGAACTATACATGCAATAAATTACATGTTGATTATTAAATCATATAACTTTTTTTTAATGAGCATATCTACGTCAAGTGTTTATTTGCTCTGAGAATATGCTACTTTGTTTTTCAGCTTCAACAGAGTTTTCATCACGTCCTTGGTCCTCAGGGTGTGCACCACAGGGTTTAGAAGGGGTGTCAGCACAGTGTAGAAAACTGCCACAACCCCATCCACAGCATCCTTGGAGCCTGGCCTCATGTAAATGAAAACACAGGGAACAAAGAAACAAAGGACCACAATGCAGTGGGAAGTGCAGATCTAAAAGGCTCTGTGTCTCCCCTTGAGGTGTGGATCTTCAAGATGGGACAGACAATGGAAACACAGGACAACACTATCAGGAGAAAACAGCCCAAGGCCACTACCCCAATGTTGACACAGATCACCATCTCATTGGCAGAGGTGTCTGCACAGGCCAGTTTGAAGATGGGAGGTACATCACAGAAGTAATTCTGGATCTGATTGGGCCCAGAGTAGGGCAAATGGAATGTCAGTGTGGTCTGGATAGCAGGGTGCAGAGAGGCGCTGAGCCACGTGCTTGTAGCCAGGAAGGCACATATTCTCCCACTCATCCTGCTGGTGTACCTGAGTGGATAACAGATGGCCAGGTAGTGGTCATAGGACATGACCGTGTAGAGGAAACACTCGGTGCTCCCCAGGAAGTGGAAGGAGTAGAGCTGGGCCACACAGCTCTGAAAGCAGATAGACTTGCCTCCTGTGGAGACCAAGGACATCAGCATTTTGGGCACAGTGACTGTGGAGAACCACATGTCAACGAAAGACAGATTGGTCAGGAAGTAGTACATGGGGGTGTGGAGGTGGGAATCTACCAGGATCACCAGCAGGATGAGGAGGTTCCCCACCACAGTGAGTATGTAAATCACCAAGAAGATCCCAAAGAGCAGGGTTTCCAGTGCTGGCGCATTGGGAAGTCCCATGAGGATGAACATTGTCATGATACTCACATTTGTCATTTCTCCACACCTATGGTCCCTCTCCCTCTGGGAATATAAAGAACATCCATTATTTAGTTGGGAACTGAGGACTCATTCTCTATGTAGCTACTGCATCATCTATGGTAGATAATTCTAGAGTTATACTCAACTTTGCTTATTACAAAACTTCTTTTATAAAGATGATCGAATGATTTCACCATCATCATCTCTCTGTGTGCATGTCTCTCTCTCTCTCTCACACACACAGACCAATAGAGGCACATAGATATGTGCAAAAGAAAGTAAGAGAAACCAGTTGTATTAATTTTTAATGATGTATCATAAATTATCACAAACCTAGTGTCATAAAATAATTCAAATTAATATCTTACAGTTTTTCAAGTTGAAATCAAGGAGTCAGCTGCGTCTGTAATCTCATCAGAGAATATATTGTCATTTGAGGCTCAGGATCCGCTTCCAAGCTTATTGAGGTTAGTAAAATTTGTTTCCTTGAAGCTTTAAGACTGATGTCTCTGTATCCTTGCTGGCTGTTGGCAGGGAGCATCGCTCTCAGCTTTAGAGGCCACCTTCAAGTCCTGGCCACCTGGCCATCTGATATATCTATATCTGTATCATCTCTATCTCCATCCTTATCTATCTATCTATAGATAGATATATAAAAAAGTCAATTCTGTAATAAGAATTCTGTAATACAAAAAATACAAATATATTTAGAGAAAGAAGAAGTGGGGAAAGGAAGGAAGGATGAAGAATAAATAAATTCTCTTTGTGCTGTAAATACTTCTCAATTTCAAAGCTAGATGTCTCAGGAAAATTTCATCACTGGTATTGATACTCGTGTCTCACTGCCACCACCATCTGCTTATAAAGAGACTTCTCTCAGACGAGGTTAAGAAACTCAACTCTATAACAGGATCCTTGCAATCTGCTATGTTATCCAGAAAATACCAAGCTTAATACAATGCTAGCCTCATGCTTCTCTTGCATTTGACCATCTTTTATGAGGCCTTAAGAACATATAGTTTCTATGTGTTCTCCCAACCACAATCCATGGTGTAGGCAGTTTTCTAACATAAATCCTTCTATCCTAGATATCTAAATATTTTCTAAAATTGGTTATGTTAGAATATCTCTCGCCTCATTTTCTACTTGTCATGCTTATAAAGCCAGGCAATGCTTTCATAAGAGAAGACAATTACATCAAGTATATGGTTCTTATGTAAAACCTACTACCTGAGACAGGAAAAATGGAACCAATGCAAAAGGAAAGGACCTATGTCAGCTTGATGTCAACAAAATTTGGGATTCCGTACAATGAAAAGTGAGGCAGAAATGATGTTATTGATTTAATCTAAATACTGTCACGTTCAAGATTCATATTAATTGTTCTATGAGAGAAGACTGAAACTGGCTCATCAATGTGAGACAAATGAGAGTCTCTGCTCTTAGCAAAGCCCAGACAAAATGCATCCTATTTCCAGGTAATGTGGCTTAAGCTATATTAAAGCTATGTTTTTTCAAATAAAAGAATAAATAGCAGAGACAGAATTATCATAATCACCTACATGGATATCAGAACTCACAAAGTAGAACAAACAGGGGATTGCCCCTGTGGCATAGTGGTTGAGTTCAGTGCACTCTGCTTCAGTGGCCCAGGTTAGCAGGTTTGGATCCTGGGCATGGATGTATACCACTCCTCAGCCATGTTGTGCTGGCAACGCACATATAAAGTGGAGGAAGATTGGCACAGATGTTAGCTCAGGGTTAATCTTCCTCAGCAAAAAAGAAAAAACAAGAGTGGAACAGACATATTTCTAAAATCTCTCTTTTACCAGTAGGATCCCATTACCAGGATAATCTCACATTCATATTAGATGAGATACTAAAACTTTCATCATGTGCATTACAATGTAGCCTGAGATTTAGGCAAGATTAATAATCACAGGTATCAATGTTTGACTCATTTGTCCATGCTGTAGTGACTTATTCTCTATTTGTAGGCCTTCAATTACTAATTATACATATATAGGGAAGGAGAGAGAGACTGGATAACCAAATTTAGAAGGAAGTCTAACAATCCCCAAGTATCTTGGTTCTGAATGGAAGTTTAAGAAGGAAAACAGAGAGAAATAAGGGAAATCTACCTTTCTAAGAACTCATCTTACATTTGTGATTCATTTCAGTATAAAACTCATCTGTGGTGTTTTTCTCCCCAAATTTTTAAGTTTCTACATGCTATAAGGAGGCACTAGTTTGCAAATCATTACTCAAGGAACAGACATGACTGTGATTCCTTGGTGAGAAAGAGTGGTTCATGCCTCCTCAAGTACCCAGCTAGTTGAAGTACAGGGAATGGAAACTAACATGGCTGGATGGGTAGGAGCCTAACTTGATTTAGCGTCTCAGGGGATAGGATTAATCTTGGGTCTTCAGGACCCTGATGAGGAGAAAAACAACAGGAAGAGAGTAATGACAGGTTTTTAACAATCATGCATATATTTCCCCACATGTTTGTTATTTGAGCCCTCCTGAGAAGTGTTCATGTCTTTCTGAAACTAATATTTATACCTAAGAGGAAAGGAGGACTCAATTACCCTCTCCCTGCCTGGTAACGCAGATAGATTCACAACTGCTTACTCTCAACTTAAAATTGTCCAGAATCCATAAGTGGTCATCACCTGTTTGCACTCTCCATCTCAACAGCACTCTCTTTTTCACCATCTTTTTAAGGTGGTTTAAAACATCTAAGTTTCCAAACTTTTTTTGTTGCTTAGAGTTTTAGAGTGACTTTTCCTAATGAAATACCTAAAGACATAATTATTTCCAAGTTGTATAAGTAATAATTAGAATCTATTGCTGTTATAACTTTCATTGCTTTTGCAAGCATGAGTAAAAACATGATATTTCATAAGTATATCTTATTTTGTAAATTAGGCTTTCATTAACTTTACTAATTTCTTTTAAGGTAGTAGTCTTTTTCTTATTGATTTGTCTGAACTTTTACAAATTGAGATAATTATTCAAGTTATTAATATAAACATCCGTTGCTGCTTGGATGAAGGGAAAAGCTTCGTCTCCCATATTGTTGGTATAAATGTGCATAGTTACACTGCCTTCTTTGAGAAAGCAATACTACAAAATTTATTGAATTTTAAAAATAAATGTACTCTGGGGGCCAGCCAGTGGCTGAGTGGTTAAATTCGTGTGCTCCACTTCAGTGGCCCAGGGTTTTGCCAGTTCAGATCCTGGGTGCAGACATGGCACCACTCATCAAGCCATGCTGAGGTGGCATCCTACATGCCACAATTAGAAGGACCCACAAATGAAAGTATACAACTATGTACTGGGGGCCTTTGGGGAGAAAAATGAAAAACAAAATCTTAAAATAAATTAATTAATTAATTAAATTAAATAAATGTACTCTGAAAGGCAGTTGTTCCACTCCAGGAATCTGTCTCATAAAAATAAAAGCACCAGGAGTGATGTCAGTGCTATGGCAGAGTGAACTTGCTTGGGACTCTCTCCCCTCCAACAAAAAAATATCCTAATAGCACAATAATCCTCTGAGACCCACAGCAGCCAAAGGACGGAGGGCAGAGAGGCTGGAGCCTCCCTCCGAGGAGCTGGAATGGGGTAAGAGAGAACTTTGCTCCTTCCCTTAAATACTGGGATCACTGCACAGGACGTTCAGTGAGGGAAGGAGTGGGGGAGGGGCCACACATCAGCAGGATCACCCAAGACTCCCTAGGGCCCTTCCAGCCCAGATGGAAGCCCTCTAACAAGGCGAAAGCTTTCACTGGAGTGACCTTATCAAGCCAAGACCCCAAGAGACCAGATAGTGAGAGCTGGTTGAAAACCTGGGTCTGCATGCAAGAGAAAGTGCTCCCCCCAACCCAGCTGTGCCGTGCCATCTTGGCTGAAGGCAGAGGGCTCAGAATACTCAGCTATTGACCCCCATCTAGTGGCAACAGGCTGTAACTACAATCGAACAATATCACAATGGGCAAGACCCATAGTTCCAGCATCCAGCAGTTCATAAAAGCTCCAGACCAGAGGGAAAACAAGCACCCAGTATTATGTCCTGAGGACTTAGAAATAAGTAAACTAAATGACAATGAATTCAGAATAGCTATCATCAAAAAAAATCAATGAGGTAAAGGAAAATATAGAGAAACAAGTAAACGAGTTCTGGAGTTACTTCACAAAAGAGACTGAAACTATAAAAATGAATCAATCAGAAATACTGGAGAGGAAAAATACAATGGAAGAAATAAAACATAATGCAGATTCCATGAATGCCTGTGTGGATCCCATAGAGGAGAAAATCAGCATAACCAAAGATAGACAGGTTGAATGGCTCCAAACAGAGGTAGAGAGAGAACTAAGAATAAAACGAAATAAAGAAAATCTCTGAAAAATAGCTGACTCAATGAGGAAATGCAACATAAGAATTATAGGTATCCCCGAGGGCAAAGAAAAGGAGAATGGAGCAGAAAGCGTGCTTAAAGAAATAATAGCAGAGAACTTCCCAAATCTAGGGAATGAGAGAGAAATGTGTGTGGAGGAAGCTTTCAGATTTCCTAGATATGTCAATGTAAAAAGACTGACTGCAAGGCATATAGTAGCAAAACTGGCAAAAGTGAGTGACAAAGAAAGAATACTCAGGGCAGCAAGGCAGAAGAAAATAACCTACAAAGGAATGCCTATCAGACTTTCAGTGGATTTCTCTGCAGAAACCTTGCAAGTTAGGAGAGATTGGAATGACATAGTCAAAACTTTAAAAGATAAAAATTTTCAGCCAAGAATACTCTATCCAGCAAAAATATCCTTCAGATATGAGGGAGAAATTAAATCCTTCTCAGACAAGCAAAAGGTAAGGGACTTTGTAGCCATGAGGCCCCCCCCCCCACAAGAAATCCTCAAGAAGGCCCTCATCCCTGAAAAAAGAAAAAAATGGAGAAAGGGGTCACAAAACACAGAGTAAGGAGACAAATCGACAGAACCAGAATAGGATAGCAAATGTTCAACTATAGCATCAGGATAAAGGGAAGGAAATCACCAAAAGCAAAGCCAATCTTGTCACTTTAACCACAAACTCACAACACAAGTTGGAATAAGAGATGACCATAATAACTTAGGATGGGAGGAGAAAAGGGACTGAATCAGTTTAGGCTAAGGAAATAAGAGGCCGCCAGAAAATGGACTCTGTTATGCACGAGATTCTGAATACAAACTTCAGGGTAGCCATTAAACTAAAAAACAGAAGAGAGACACAAAAAACAAATAAGGAAAAAGCTAAGAAACCCAGAAGAAGAAACTGCAGAAGTCAATGGGTAGGCAAAAGCACACAGGACGAGAAACTAAGGAAATGCAGGAAAACCAGAAAATGAGTGAGAGAATGACAGCATTGATAAGCCCTTGTGCATCAATAATCACCCTTAATGTAAACCAACTGAACTCTCCAATAAAAAGACACAGAGTGGCAAGATGTATTAAAGAACAAGATCCAAAAATCTGTTGCTCCAGGAAACACATCTGATCTCCAATAACAAATACAGGCTCAGAGTGAAGGGGTGGAAGATGATAATCCAAGCTAATGGCAACCAAAAAAAGCAGGTACCGCAATACTTATATCAGACAAAGTTGATTTCAAGATAAGGCAGGTAAAGAGAGACATAGAGGGTCAGTATATAATGATCAAAGGGACACTACATCAAGAAGAAATAATGCTTATAAATATCTATGCACCCAACACAGGAGCACCAAAGTTCATAAAGCAACTATTAACAAAACTAAAAGAAGATATCAAAAATAACACAATAATAGTAGGGGACCTCAACACCCCACTCACATCATTGGACAGATCATCTAGTCAGAAAATCAGCAAGGAAACGGTGAAGTTAAATGAAAAGCTAAAACAGTTGGGCTTAATAGACATATATAGAACACTCTATCCAAAAACAGCAGAATGCACATTCTTCTCAAGTGCACATAGATCATTCTATCTATCTCAATACAGGCACACCTTAACAAACAAGAAAAATCCCAAATAAGCAATCTCAAATTACACCTAACTGAATTAGAGAAAGAAGAACAAACAAAGCTCCGTCAGTAAAAGGAGAGCAATGATAAAAATCAGAGCAGAAATAAATGCTACTGAAAGAAAAAAGGCAGTAGAAAGGATCGATGAAACAAAGAGCTGGTTCTTTGAGAAGACAAATAAAATTGACAAACCCATAGCCAGACTTACAAAGAAAAAAAGAAAGAAATCTCAAATAAACAAAATCAGAAATGAAAGAGGAGAAGTAACAATAGACTCTGCTGAAATACAACGGATTATAAGAGAATACTATGAAAAACTATATGCCAACAAAATGGATAACCTAGAGGAAATGGATAAATTCTTAGACTCTTACAATCTCCCAAAGCTGAATTAAGAAGAAACAGACAATCTGAACAGACCAATCACAAGGAAAGAGATTGAAACAGCAGTCAAAAGCATCCCAAAGAATAAAACCCCGGACCAGATGACTTTCCTGGGGAATTCTACCAAACTTTCAAAGAAGATTTAATACCTATACTTTTCAAGCTATTCCAAAAGATTAGGGAGGATAGAACACTTCCTAACACATTCTACAAGGCCAACATCACGCTGATACCAAAGCCTGACAAGGACAGCACGAAAAAGGAGAACTACAGGCCAATATCGCTAATGAACATAGATACAAATATCCTCAACAAAATTTTGGCAACTCGAATTCAGCAATACATCAAAAGGATCATACATCATGATCAAGTGGGATTCATACCAGGGACACAGGGATGGTTCAACATCAATCAACGTGACACACCACATCAACAAATTGAGGAATAAAAACCACATGAACATCTCAATAGATGCAGAGAAAGCATTTGACAAGATCCAACAGAAATTTATGATAAAAACTTTGAAAAAAATGGATATAGAAGGAAATTAGCTCAACATAATAAAGGCCATATATGACAAACCCACAGCCAACATCATACTCAATGGGCAAAAACTGAGCACCATCCCCCGGAAAATAGGAATGAGACAAGTATGCCCTCTATCACCACTCTTATTCAACATAGTACTGGAGGTTTTGGCTAGAGCAATTAGGCAAGAGAAAAGAATAAAAGGAAACCAAATAGGGAGGGAAGAAGTGAAACTCTCACTGTTTGAAGATGACATGATCTTATATATAGAAAACCCCAAAGAATCCATTGGAAAACTTTTAGAAATAATCAACAACAGCAAAGTTGCAGGGTATAAAATCAACTTACATAAATCAGTAGCATTTCTATACTCTAATAACGAACTAACAGAAAAAGAACTTGAGAAAACAATACCATTCACAATTGCTACACAAAGAATAAAATACCTTGGGGTAAATTTAACTAAGGAAGCGAAAGACCTGTACAATGAAAACTACAGGGCTTTCCTGAAAGAAATGGATGACGACATAAAGAGATGGAAAGACATTCCATGTACATGGATTGTAAGAACAAACATAGTTAAAATGTCCATACTACCTAAAGCAGTCTACAGATTCAATGCTATCCCAATCAGAAACACAATGACGTTCTTTACAGAAATAGAACAAAGAATCCTAAAATTCATATGGGGCAACAAAAGATGCTGAATTGCTAAAGCAATCCTGAGAAAAAAGAACAAAGTTGGAGGCATCACAATACCTGACTTCAAAACATACTACAAAGCTACAGTAATCAAAGCAGCATGGTACTGGTACAAAAACAGGCACACAGATCAATGGAACAGAATTCAAATCCCAGAAGTAAAACCACACATCTATGGACAGCTAATCTTCGACAAAGGAGCTGAGGGCACACAAGGAGAAAAGAAAGTCTTTTCAACAAATGGTGCTGGGAAAACTGGACAGCCACATGTAAAAGAATGAAAATTGACCATTTTTTTTCACCATTCACAAAAATAAACTCAAAATGGGTCAAAGACCTAAAGGTAAGACCTGAAACCATAAGGCTTCTAGAAGAAAATATAGGCAGTACACTCTTTGACATTAATATTAAAAGGATCTTTTTGGACACCATGTCTTCTCAGAAAAGGGAAACAATAGAAAGAATAAACAAATGGAACTTCATCTGACTAAAGAGCTTCTTAAAGGCAAGGGAAAACAGGATTGAAACAAAACAACAACCCACTAATTGGGAAAAAATATTTGCAAGTCATATATCAGACAAAGGGTTAATCTCCATAATATACAAAGAACTCACACAACTCAACAACAAAAAATAAAACAATCCATTCAAAAAGTGGACAGGAGACATGAACAGACATTTCTCCAAAGAAGATATACGGATGGCCAATAGGCACATGAAAAGATCACTAAGCATCAGGGAAATGCTAATCAAAACTACACTAAGATATCACCTTACACCCATTAGAATGGCAAAAATAACCAAAACAAAAAGTAACAAATGTTGGAGAGGTTGTGGAGAAAAAGGATCCCTCATACACTGCTAGTGGGACTGCATACTGGTGCAGCCACTATGGCAAACAGTATGGAGATTCCTCAAAAAATTAAAAATAAAAATACCGTATGACCCAGCCACCCCACTACTAGGTATCTATCCAAAGAGTTTTAAGTCAGCAATTCCAAAAGTTCCATGCACCCCTATGTTCATTGCAGCATCATTTACAATAGCCAAGACGTGAAAGCAACCCAAGTGCCCATCAACTGATGATTGGATAAAGAAGATATGATATATATATATACAATGCAATACTCCTCAGCCATAAAGAAGAATAAAATCGTCCCATTCACAACAACGTGGATGGACCTTGAGGGAATTATGTTAAGTGAAATAAGCCAGATAGAGAAGGACAATCTCTGTACGACTTCACTCATATGAGGAATCTAAACATGTAGACAAAGAGAACAGATTTCCAGGGGAAAGAGGGGGTGGGGGCTGGGGGGTGGGCACAAAGGGTGAAGGGGTACACCTACAACATGACTAACAATAATGTACAACTGAAATTTCACAAGATTGTAAAATATCATAAACTCAATAAAAGTTAACTTAAAGAAAAATAAAAGCACCAGGACATAGTATATTTATTCAAGCATGTGTGTTGATACATGGTTTATACTGACAAAACAACTGAAAACCAAATGAATATTCCTAAAGAAGAATGGTCGAATCAATCATGGTGTTGTTACATCATGAAATATTAAGCTTTGAAAAGGATTAAATTATAATCACATCAGCCAACTTTGAAGCGTTTTCATAAAATATTTTCAGTGGATGGTGGTAGGGGGAACATGATGCACAAAAGTGTGGTTAGCTTTGTGCCATTTTTGTAAATCAATCAATGACAACTTGTATATTATAGGAGTATAGAGAGAGGAGCAGAAGGATATAAATGAGGTTGCTAATCTGAGATTGAGGGGTGGAGGTAATGAAAAGAAAAAAAATTAAAAGACAAAAATAATAATGCAGCATACATGTTATAGTATAATTACCTTAAAATTATTGTATGCATAAAGAAACCAGAAAATAAAAGAATTGGATATTGATCTAGTGACCTATAGGGATGTCCACAATATATAATTTAAGTGAAAAAAACAAGCTAAACAAAAATTTATATTTCAGTTAAAACACAACCCCCCTCACATACATACACACCCATGTAACAAACAAACCAGTAAAGTCAAAAGATCAAACTTGTAAAAGGAACAGGAAACATGAAAGCCAGGTAGAATTATTGCAAAATCATGCCTAATAAACATCTGGTGGGGTCCCACTGCTGTTTTCATGCACTTCTCAGATCTACCAAGTGCCCATGATCACCACAGGCATAAACCCCTTAAAGCACTGGTGGTGTATTGTCAGCCCTACCTTTCAAAACTGTGTTGGTAATGTAGGCATCGTCACCATCTGAATTCATTTTGTCTTGTGTGTATGTATGTATGTATGTCTTGTATTACATTTTATTGCCGCTTGCTTCTGAACCAAAGCCTGGGATGATATCTCTTATTGGCCAAGCCTAGATCCCATGTCCATGTTTCCCATTTGCTAGAGTGAACGGGAAATCATCTGATATTTCTATAGCAGAAGGCAGTCCCACCTACAGGACGGGAGTTTAAAAGAAATGCAGCCAAAACATTTGAAAATAAATAAACCAATAAAGATTCATGCCAGTTCACTACATTGATGACACACCATTTGTATATATCCTTCCCCTCATATTTACACACACACGTCAGCACCAAATACAAGGCAACTTTCTTCCTTGTGTCACTCCCTTCACAGAGAGAGCCACTCCAATATATCACCATTCATTTCATCCAGACTCAAATCTGGAATCTCTGAGTGTTGACAATTGAATTTCTGGTTCTGAGTAATTCTAACTCAACATTGTGTGACCTAAGAACAAACTAATATAGTTACCATGAACACATCTTAGATATAATATAAGAGAGTGAATGGAGGGGAGAAAACTAAAACTTATAAATACATACATGTCAAAGCCATATAGAAAACACGTGTAGGAAGTACAATACTTATTTTGCAAATGGTTATGAGGTAATAGCTCACATTAATGAATTCTGGTTGTTTCAATAATTTTTCTTATCAGGAAACTCAACATGATGATGTTGCCAAACAGGGTGAATCAAACCACTATTCATGCAGGACATGAACACATTTTGATATTATCAAATTAATTTGCAGTCATTTGCTATTGCTTTTTACCTCTGGATATAGTTATATGCAGAGGCATCCCATGGAATTAGCTAGACTCAGTGTTGGGATAAGGAAGAGGGCAAAGCAACAAAATCATTGCCTTATGTGTTAGGACCAATATTTTGTTCGGTAGAGGGATAAGAGCCAGTAATTCTACAATTTTGTGTTCATATTGCCAGCCAGATATTTCTCATCGTGCAGTGTGCCCATACAAACTTTTCAGAGAATGAAAAACAGGAATGGCTAAAAATCAAGGAAAGCATTTTGACTTCATTAGTAATCATGGAAATGCATATTAGAACTACAAGATATAATTTCATATTTTCAAGATTAATAAATTAGAAATTTAGAAATTAGAAATTTCAGGATAGTCACTATTTCTCAATGGGAGAGAAGAGGATGTCATGGGAGAAAAGCACAGAGGACATTGCAGTGGGTCTTACGACACCTCATTCTTAAATTGGATCATGACTGCATGTATTTTGTTTAGTATTATATATGTGTACATATGTATTTTGTATGTGGAAATTTTTTATGTTTAACAGTTTGTATTTGGAAACTTTTACAAGTTAAAAGCATTTATCAGTTGGGGATCACCACGCTAATGGTTCTACTGATGTACTCTAACAAGACCATGTCTAGATCAGGAGCTATGATGTTAGTAACTACTCCATTAAACTTACAATTCTCTGTCATTCTGCGTCTGTCATACTGCAGAGTTAAATGGAGATGTCATTTAAATTTCCATCCTGAATCTTTCATCTTTGAGAGTGGTATCGATCTCCATGAGCCTCCCCAAAGACACGAAAGTTTTTACGACTCTTTTATTGAAAGTGGAGAGACCCAGGGCTTCCACATGGCTCTCTCCACCAAAATAGTCTCTACTTACCCCAGGGTTGACAGGCCAATGTGCAGATTCTCTCAGTTGCAAGAACATCAATTCCAACCCACATTGATGAACTAGGAAATAATTGCAGTGTACTTTGACATTTTGCTAAGATGGACTTGGTTCAAAGCTCCATTTATCACCAAACAAAGCCAGAGTTCAAGACATCAAAAGTGGTCTGGATATTTTCCTTAACTAGCTATTCCATGAAAGGAACACAGGTCTATTTGGGGAAATCTGGGAAGAATATGCACAGTAGATGTTTATAATGTTACTGTAGGGCATACCTGGCCTTTCCTTCGCTAAAATGATGCTGAATCAGTGAACTGACTCAACCAGGAAATTGGGTAGGAGTGATGACACTCATGGTAGCTCAATTTTGGCCTCTGCTTATAAGACATGATAGAATTTTGTTACATTAATCAAGAAGGAAGGACTTTCCGGTTTGGCAAAATTCTTTGCTGGTTGGTCCATTTAGACTACTCATTCTGATACCTTTCCGCACCTCTTGTCTAATAGTTAAAGCCCATTACTCATGATTCTTAAAAGATTGTAAAAGTTAAAAGCTCATTTCAACTGCATCAATTTCAACCAGTATCCTGGGCTCCTGATAGTATCCCTTCTCAGTGCAATCCTTAGAGCCTTGGTAAAAGGAGTAACTTCTTGGCCCTTTAAGGCCAAGTTTTGTGCATGAGTGGACAGGTTGTAAATGATAAAGCCACTTCCACACTTCCAGTTTCTCAAGTCACTGGATTCCTTTCCCAATATTTTTATTTAGCATAAACCACCATTGAGTCTAAGTGTTAGTCAACCAATCAGTAAGTAAATAGTGTAAGGCTACTATCTTCTGACCAAGTTAGCACACTGAGTACAGAACTTCTGGATAACTGATATTGATAATTTATGCAAATCTTTGATGAATTCTTATTTCCTTGGTCAACTCTTTCAGAAATGACGTTCATCTGATGGGACCTAATGTGGGGAGGGGGCTGGACTGGGGAGGGGCGAAGGACACTTGAGGTGTTTGACTAAGGAAAACCATCTTTCTATTTGGAGAGGCCTTTTGGATCTCCAAGAAAAGCAAGAACAGCCTCATCAGAGATGGCTGAAGGGGATGCTTTTTCTGGGTACAGAGATTCAGTGCAGGATTGAGGATTCAGGCACCATATCATCCAAATCCTGCCACTAGTCCAAATTCCATTTCTTAGAACCTTGTTTTTTCTAGTCATTCTCTAATTTTACATAAGAACCCTGACAAAATAAGAAGTCCATTTGATACTGTAATTAATAACCCACATTAAAAATACGTGGTTTGTTTCTTGCTATTTCAGTGGTTGCCACAACAAAATAAGACATTTTATCACAATCATGGAAAATCTCTGAGCTTCAGTATGTCCTTTCTTTGAAAATGTGCAGATTTGAGATTCTCAGACCCTCCCTGTAAGTTGTTACTTGCACTAGGAATTGCCATCCCTCTCCCAAAGACATTCCATGGCCCCGTCCACATAGAAAATCAAGTGGAAAGCAAAGAGAGGTCTAGAGTAAAAAAACAACTACTTAGGCTCCTTCATATAAATAAAGGTCTTTCTTAACTTTTCAAGGCCAAGAATCCACATTGAACTTTGGAACCAAAGCTCCAATTTGCAATCAAGTGTTCCTTTGCCTCATATTATTCTATGTAAATATATGTTCCCATCAGGGATATCACAGAACTGACAGGGAAGATTAGGTGTTTGGAGTCTTGAATTCCTTCCATCTCTCTTTCTATGTGTAAAATTATTTCTGAGCAGAACCCTAAGTCTGACTTAAACTCAGTATCATGAGGAAATAGAGAAAAACTAGGAAATCATGTCCTGGTAATAGGAAAATGTACTAATAAATACAAACTGAAATACTTGATGCTGACTTTGATTCCTTAAGTGGAGAATGGCTCCTTCAAAAAGTAGACCACGTGCAATGTTGTTTCTCACAGTATGTTACTTAAAAATTGCATACAAACAATGATTCAAAGTAAATAATTAAAACATATTAAAAGACTAGAAGTATTTTAACAAATATGTATTGATATGTTTGCCCAGCACTATTTCAGAACTACAAGTTCCTCTATTCTCATAGTTGAGTGATTCCATACCATATATCTGCATACACTCCTGTGAGATTCTATCCACTAACTAAACAGTACAACTTTTCACCTTTGGAAAAGTTCTTATTCTCTTCAGAATTCCGTTTTTTTAAGTGTAACATGGGATGTGCTCTAGATCATTTGTCTAAAGGGCCTTCCAGCTCTAATCTAAGTGTGTTTGACTTCTAAGGGATTGTCAGGTTTTTCATACTCCATCCAGATTAGTCTCCTATTTGCATATTGGTTGATCTAGACAGTTCTGCCCAAGATAATGTTGCCTATCCTATTGCAATGCCCTAGTAATTTACTCTGAGTTAAAGTCAAAGGGCACTTTTAAAGTAATTACTATATAGCATTTCTGTAGCATCTTTGGCTTTAAAGTTCTTTCAAATTCTATCCCCATAGCTGTACAGGATAAGTAGATAAGGCAACATTATCTTCAATTTATAGATGAGAAAACTAAAACCCAGAGAAATGGAAGGAGTGATCCTTCCTGACTCCTGATCAGTGTATGTTCTTAGCAGGATCCTGTGCTACAGGGACACCACTAGCAACTAAGTAAGCTTCCTGGAACAGCCGTAGTTCATGTTTCCCTGTTAACAAAGCCCAGTGCACCTTATTCCATGAAAGTTAATTGCCCCTGAAGGGTAAAGCAGAAGTGATGTCAGCCCCCTGCCCCCATCCCATGAGGACTGAAAGAAGGAAGAGCTACTTGCCAGGAAGCAAGACTCTAGAATTCTAAGCCTAGGCACAATACTGCCAACATTTTCGAAAAGGCTAAAAAGAGAAGAAGTGAGCTCAGACACGCGTACAGAAAGAGACAGTGACAAAATCAAGAAGGGGCATGTCAGAAGACAAGACCAGGGAACCTGTTGAGCTCAAAAAGGGGCCTCCACAAGAAACACCAAAGAGCAAGAAGAAGCTGAGGCAAGCAGCAGGCTGTGACCTTTTGGCAGGTTCACATCCAGGTAGTGACCATCAGCAGAGAAGACTCCAGAAGGGAGGAGGAGGTGTAGTAAGGAAATTCTTCTAGGATACATATTTATTAAAAGTACATTAGGGACGTTGGGAACAGAGAAGACAGCCAAGACCTCATAATAGCATCATGCATTACAAATAAGTGGTTGGGGAGGGGAAGACCTTTGTAGTCTGCCCACCAAAGGCCAACTTACCTCCCAGAGTTTTCTGACCCAGATGAGTTTCAGGATCTACTTTAAGCCTAGTTTAGTTCATACAGAGTTTGAAGTGGCCCGATAAAGCTAGTATTTGCATACTAATATTCTTTTCCCCAAGACTACGTTGATGAAATTATGTGGTACTGACTAAATTGCATACACCATGTAACTGGAACAGTTTTACTTGTTAAAGGGTAAGCTAGGGGTATTTTTATGTTTTCCCAGAGGAAAAAAATGATTATTTCTGTGCAGAGAGGACAAAAAATTATAAAAGTGAATGAGGACTGAGATGTCAAGGCAGCAGGGAGATAAGAGAACAGAATCCAACACCACATTAAGAAAATAATACATCACAATCAAGTGGAGTATATTGTAGGGAAACAAAGCTGTTTTAATGTTAATCCATTAATAACATATGCCGTATTAATACATATCAGAAAAAAGTCATATGGCTATCTTTACAGATACTTAAAAAGTCTTTGACAAAATTCAATACCCATTCTGATCAAAATATTCAAGAAAATAGGACATGAGGAAATGGGAATTACTTAACATGATAACATGGTAATATTTTATATATACAATACAGGTAGACAATGAAGATATTTCAGGTTTGGTTCCAGACCACTGAAATAAAGTTAATATGCAATAAAATAAGTCCCACAATTTTTTTGGTTTCCCAGTTCGTATAAAATGTATATGTATATTTTACACTATACTGTACATAACTTAATTTAAAAATACTTTATTGCTAAAAAATGCTAACCATCATCTGAGCCTTCAGTGAGTCATAATCTTTTTGGTAGTGGAAAGTCTTGCCTGATGGCTACTGACTGATCAGAGTGGTGATACTGAAGGCTTAAGTGGCTGTGGCATTTCTTAAAATAAGACAATGAAGTTTGCCATATCGATTGACTCTTCCTTTCACGATTTCTCTGTAGTGTGTGATGCTGTTTCATAGCATTTTACCCACAGTAGAACTTCTTTCAAAATTGAGATCAATTCTCTCAAACTCTGATGCTGCTTTATCAACTAAGCTTATGTAATATTCTAAATCTTTTGTTGCCACTTCGACAATCTTTACAGCATCTTCACCAGGAGTAGATTCTATCTCAAGAGATCATTTCTTTGCTTATCCATAAGAAGCAACTCCTCATCAGTTAAAGTCTGATCATGAGATTGCAGAAATTTAGTCACACTTTCAGGCTCCACATCTAATTCTAGCTCTCTTGCTATTTCTACTATATCTGCAGCTATTTACTCTCCTGAAGTCTTGAACTCCTCAAAGTCATCCATGAAGGCTGGAATCAACTTCTTCCAAATTCCTGTTAATGTTGATATTTTGACCTCTTCCTCTGAATCAGGAATGTTCTTAATGGCATCTACAATGGTGAATACTTTCCAGAAGGTTTTCAATTTACTTTGTCCAGATCCATGAAAGGAATCACTATCTATGGCAGTGATACCCTTTTGAAATGAATTTCTTAATTAATAAGACTTGAAGGTCACAATTATTCCTTGATCCTTGGGCTGCAGAATGGATGTTGTGTTAGCAGGCATGAAAATGACATTAATCTCATTGTACATCCCCATCAGAGCTCTTGGGTGACCAGGTGATTTGTCAATGAGCAGTAATATTTTGAAGAAAATCTTTTTTTCTGAGCAGTAGGTCTCAACAGTGGCCTTAAGCTATTCAGTAAACTATTTTGGAAACAGATGTGCTGTCATCCAGGCTTTGTTGCTCAATTTATAGAGCACATGCAGAGTAGATTCAGCATAATTCTTAAGAGCCCTAGGGTTTTGGGAATGGTAAATGAGCACTGGCTTCAACTTAGGGTCACCAGCAGCATTAGGCCCTAGCCAAAGAGTCAGCCTGTCCTTTGAAGCTCTGAACCCAGGTGTTAACTTCTCTCTATCTATGTCCTAGATGGCATCCTCTTATAATATAAGGCTGTTTCATCTACAATGAAAAAACGTTGTTTGGTGTAACCACATTCATTAATTATCTTAGCTAGATCTTTTGAATAACATGTTGTAACTTCTACATCAGCACTTACTGCTTTACCTTGCACTTTTATGTTATGGAGAAGGCCTCTTTCCTTCGACCTCGTGAACCCACCTCTGCTAGTTTTAAACTTTTCTTCTGCAACTTCCTAATCTCTCTCAGCCTTCAAGAATTGAAGAGAGTTAGGGCCTTGCTCAGGATTGGGCTTTAGCTTGAGGGAATGTTGTGGCTTGTTTTATCTTCTGGCCAGACCACTAAAACTTTTTCCATATCAGCAATAGTCTGTTTCACTTTCTTATCATTCATGTGTCCACTGGAGTAGCAGTTTTAATTTCATTCAAGAAATTCTTCTTTGCATTCACAACTTGGCTAACTGTTTGGCAAAAGAGGCCTAGCTTTCAGCTTGTCTCAGCTTTTGACATGCATTTCTCACCAAGCTTAATCATTTCTAGCATTTGATTTAAGGTGAGATAGATGCAACTCTTCCTTTCACTTGAACACTTAGAGGCCACTGTAGGATTATTAATGGGCCTAACTTAAATATTGTTGTGTCTCAGGGAATAGGGAGGCCTGAGAAGAGAGAAAGAGATGGGGGAATGGAGGGACGGTGGAGCAGTCAGAACACACACAACATATATCACTTAAGTTTGCCATCTTATATGGGTGCAGTTCATGGTGCCAAAACAATTGCAATAGTAACATCAAAGATCACCGATCACAGATCACCATAACAAACATAATAATAGTGCAAAAGTTTGAAATATTGCAGGAATTACCAAACTGTGACACAGAGACACAAAATGAGCAAACACTATTGAAAAATGGCACTGATAGACTTGCTCAACTCAGGGTTGCAACAAACCTTCAACTTGTTAGAAACACAGTATCTACAAAGTGTAATAAAGTAAAGCACAATAAAGCAAAGCACAATAAAATGAGATATTCCTGTACTATATATATATATATATATATATATACACACACACACACACTTTACATATATAGTATATATATGTTTATAGTTGCCCCCTCAAATGCATGGAGATTCCACCAACATGCATAGAAAGTCCTACAATGGTTGTGTCAGTACTGAATATGTACCCTCTTTTTCTCTTGTCGTTATTCCTTTAACAACATTATAACTATTCACCCAGTGTTTATGTTTTCTTTGGTATTATAAGTAATCCAGAGATTATTTGAAGCATACAGGAGGATGTGCATAGGTTATATGCAAATACTACACCACTCATATAAGGGACTCGAGCATCATAGATTTTGGTATTTGCAGGCATCCTGGAACCAATCATCCATGAATACTGAGGCAGGCCTGTATATATTACAGCAAGTTGTATTTTACCTAATTGGAAAACACTACAGGCATTTCAAATAAAAACAGGAACAAAGTAAGACTGCCCATTGTCTCTGCTAATATTTAGCACTATGTTAGAAGTGTTAGTTAATACAGTTAGGCAAGAGAAATAAATTAGGTGAATACGAATGGATAAAGACTAAGTAGAAATATCTCCATATATAAATATTATGAGAGTATACCTGGAAAATCCCAGAGAATAAACAATAAAACTAACTCAAGCAATAAAAAAATCCAGTAATAAAGAAGAATTTAATATATAGAAATCAAAGTATTCATACACATAAACAATAAAGACTTAGAAGATATGTTGGTAGTGAAAATTCCACTTACAAAAGCAAAAGAAGATTAGATGTGTAAGAATAAATTTAATAAGAAATGTGCAAAACCTATATGGGAAAAATTTTAACACATTCCTGAAAAACACAAAAGTATATGTGAACAAATGTAGTCATCCTCTGTTCTTGGATAATATGAATCAGAAAGATAGAAATAACTGCTATCCCTGAATTAATTCATAAATCTGACACAATCTCAATGAAAATAATACATTTATGGAGTTTGATAAGTTGATACTAAAGTTCATATGGAAACACAATCAGGCAAGAATGTACAATAAAATGCTAGAAAAGTATGAGAGGGACTAGCTCTACCAGGCATGAAAATATATGATAAAACCTGTATATTTACAGCAGTTTGGTACTGATAACCTGACTAGACCAATAGACATGTGGAATAGAATAAGTCAGGAAATAATTCCAAGTACTAATAGAAATTTATCATATGGTAATTCTGGCATCTTAAGCTCTGTGCTAAAGACAGACTTCTTGACAAATGGTGCTGGGATAACTGGGTAGCCATTTGGAAAAAAGATGAAATTTGGTCCATATCTCATCCACTGTAGAAAAGATTAAACTGCAGATGGATTAGGGATCTAAATGTAAAACAAAAAACCATACAAGTACTGGAAGAAAACATGGATGAATTACTCTTTAGCCATAGTATAGGGAAATACTTTTGAACTATGACTCAAAATCCAAAAGTAATCAAAGAAAATAATTAAATTGGTAAGTGGCTATATTTAGGTAATGCAAAGCAGTTTTCTCACTGTTGGAGAAAAAAATTACAAACAAAGAGAGCAAAAGTGGCATTGGATTGGAATTTGGAAATATCAGTATAAACTAATGGCTTTTAAAACTTGTACAATAAATATAGAAATAGATATAGATGTATGTATATGGATGAATTAGTATTCGTACATATATTTCCTGTTTGTTGAGAGGGCCTAGGAGTAAAGATACCCCAATAGCATTGAGTGTACCTAGAAAGAGATTTTGGTTTCTAAATACAATTCTCCAATAAAAGGGGTCCTTAGGGGAGTCATGAAGTCTATGACTGAGGCGGGGAAAATACAAGAAGAGCGTGGAACATCTCATGTGCTGGAAATAAGGAAGTATGTGAAAAAGATAGAGCAAGTCAACAAGATACAGGTGACAAACTGAGGGAGCTCCAAATAGCCAAAGTTAGTATAATTTGAATAACAAAATAAATAATTATCATGTTGGATTATATTTAACTGCAGAATAAAATATATACTCATGAATCCCTATTGATATAAATAATTTAATAAATAATAAGTGGGGAAAAAGAAACAATTCTTCCTTATAGAAGAATTTAGATTAATAATGTAGGGGATTGAGGGAAAATTTTTTTAAATTAACATTAGTAATAATATTTTCAAGCCAAATACACAAGGTATTCTATAATCAGTGAGTCAAAGTTTGAGGAGACACAAAATATAAGCCAGTCTCAAAGTATCTCCCCCTAAAACATTTAACATAACCAATAATATGAGATACTGACATCACGTATACCCTGAAATGATGCCCTGAAAAGGATACAACATCACTTCTGTGGTGTTATTGCCAAAAATGCATAATCTCAATCTACTCAGGAGAAAACATACAAACCCAAATTGAGAGACATTGTACAAAATAATTGACCAGTACTAATCAAAATGATAAAGGTCATTAACTACAACAAAGACTGAGAGACTGTCACAGGCTGGAGAAGACTAAGTTCTCCTGCTGGATCTTGGCATAGAAAAAAGACACCAGAGAAAAACTGGTGAAATTTCAATACGGTCCACAGTTGAGTTTGGTAATAATGTTAATTCCTGATTTTTATAATTTTACTATGGCTTATAAATGTTTAACATTAGGGGAAGTTGGCTCAAAGTATTTTTGAACTATATTCAATTTCTTTTTATTTTTCAGTAACTTTAACATTTCAAAATAAAAAGTTTTAAAAATTGGAAGAAATTTAAAGATTTTATTATACTCATCCTTGAGCAAGCAATATCTTTCCATTTCCTTAAAACATGTTTTGTGTCACTTGGCAGACACCTTCTTTTGATTTCTTTTTTTTAACAGCCTATTGAGGTATATTTTGCATATCATAAAATTCACCTGTTTAAATATACAATTCAACAATTGTTAGTAAATTCACAACTATATGTGCAACTATAACTACAATCCAAATTTAGAACAGTTCTGTTACTTCAGAAAGATCCCTCCTGACCATTTGTAGTCATTCATTGTTCTCACTCCAGTCCCAGCATCCATAAATCTACTTTCTCTTTTTATAAGTATATCTTTACAGAACATTTCATAAAAACAGAAGCAACATTTAATTAGGCTTAGGAGGTAAAGGATGGAAAGAATTAAAGAAAACTCTTAAATTTCAATTCAGGCTCAACAATAAAGGCCTAGGAAAACATTTCCCAAAAGATTGAAACAAAGCTTTACAGGAAGAGCATGAAATGTACTGAACAATTTGTCCTGATAATTATTCAATCAGTTCTCTAAGGCTTCATTGTCACACACTTGAGAGTTGACTGAAATTCCAAAGAATTCCCTCTGGGTGAGGAGTGGATGGAACTGCTGTGTCTCTGGCTGACGTAAAAACTCTGGGCAAATCTCCCGAAAAGATGAGATGAAACTCCCTGGTGACACACAACAATAAGAATCTGCTTATCACATCTGCAGTATGGCAGAGTAAATCAGGAGAGCAGTGGCATCAGAGTTCTGAAATATTTGCAAAAACCGTATGCTCCATGAGAGTAAGATTTATAACCATATTTATACTGCCATTATTTAGGGAGTACATTTCTAAAAATAATTCTTACAGTCCTTTATATGCCTCAAATCAGTTGTAGATCCCATACAGAAAGATTCATTTTGAAAGTGCAGCAAGAAAAATATTAGAACAGGTCAAAAGAGTGAATGGAACCTGTGTATCTTTTTCTCATTTATGGGGCAAGACCAAGAAGGCATAGCCCAATGGCTAATGACATTCCAGGAAAGGAGAATGGCTATTTATCAGTCTGTTGACGTCAGTTTTGTTGCAAAGGGGATAAGTAACCACTCTGTGTGTGAGAGGATGACCATGGAGACAGAAGACCCCAACCAGACTGTGGTGAGCCACTTCTTCCTGGAGGGTCTGATGTACACAGCTGAACATCCTAGCCTCTTCTTTCTCCTCTTCCTCCTCATCTATAGTATCACCTTGACCGGAAATCTCCTCATTCTCATAACTGTGGGCTCTGACACCCACCTCTGCTCCCCTATGTACCACTTCCTGGGGCACCTCTCATTCCTGGATGCATGCTTGTCTACAGTGACAGTGCCCAAGGTCATGGCAGGCCTCCTGACTCTGGATGGGAAGGTGATTTCCTTTGAGGGCTGTGCTGTACAACTTTACTGCTTCCACTTCCTGGCCAGCACTGAGTGCTTCCTGTACACTGTCATGGCCTATGACCGCTACCTGGCTATCTGTCAACCCCTACACTACCCAGTTGTCATGAACAGGCACATGTACTCAGGGCTTGCTGGGATTACTTGGGCCATAGGTGCTGTGCACTCTGCAGTCCATACCTCCCTCACCTTCTGCCTGCACTACTGTGGGCCTCACCACATTGCCTACTTCTTCTGTGACATCCCCCCTGTGCTGAAGCTGGCCTGTGCAGACACTACAGTTAATGAGCTTGTCATGCTTGCCAACATTGGCATTGTGGCTGCAGGTTGTCTAATTCTCATTGTTACATCCTATGTCTTCATCGTGGCAGCAGTGTTGCGGATCCGCACAACCAAGGGCCGGCAGCGTGCCTTCTCCACTTGTACCTCCCACCTCACAGTGGTGCTCCTGTACTACATGCCACCTGTCTGTATCTACCTGCAACCTCGCTCCAGTGGGGCAGGAGCTGGGGCCCCTGCTGTCTTCTACACAATAGTCACTCCCATGCTCAACCCTTTCATTTACACTCTGCGGAACAAGGAAGTGAAGCGGGCTCTACAAAGACTTCTGTGCAAAGGCTCCCAAGAGACTCCAGAAGGTAGTCCACCCCCCTAATCTGTGTGTGACTTAATTTGCCTGCCAGGAAATCGGCTATTCCCGTATTAAAATGGAGAGAGGTGGGGCTGGCTGATGGTATAGTGGTTAAATTCACATGCTCAGCTTTGGCGGCCTGGCCCCAGGTTGTGGGCCAGATCCCAGCACAAACCTACACACCTCTCATCAAGCCATGCTGCGGCTGTGTCCCACATCCAAAGTAGAGGAAGAGTGGCACAGATGTCAGCTCAGCAACAGTCTTCTTCAAGCAAAAAGAGGAAGATTGGAAACAGATGTTAGCTCAGGGACAATCTTCTTCAGCAAAAAAAAACAAGAAAGAAAGAAAGAATAGAATAATATAAAATGGAGAGGGTAAATCATTCAAGTGGACATTCACAAACTCCTCGTCAGTAAAGTGAAAGGATTGGATTAGGTGAGATCTAGAGAATCTCCAAGATCTAATTTCTATCACTCAGAGGTATGTGAAATGCTATTTATATCTTCATTTATTTTAGTAAATGATTCTTTTTTTTTGTTCTTTATGAATAATTTTATTGAGTATATAATACATATTAAAGAATTATGATAAAAATATAATGCACAAACAATAAATGAAACTTTGTATCACCTAGGTTAAGAGAACAAATCACATTTTTAGGATGTAAAATACAACTATAAGGAAAAAAGTGACTTGCCCAGGTTCATTTAGAAAGTGTCAGTATCTTTATTCTCCCACTCAAGATAGTATATAGCTAAGTGGTAGAAATAATGTGGATTTTGAACTCAGTTGGACATACTAGTATTTTAATTCTGATTCCACCAGTCACTAGATGTAGAATCTTGTGAAATTTTATATTACTTTATTTTTCAGTGTCCTCTTTCAAAAATAAGGTTAAAAATAACTACATTGTAGGGTTTTAATTAGATGAAAAAAAATACTTGACAAAAGGAGGACAACTACATTAGACTATCATTTTTCCAGCCTCCCTACAATGCAAATAGGACACAAGTTGATATTTTCTTTATGATGAATATGTCAATGAACAGGAAACAAAAGCATTATTTAGACAAGATAATTCGCAGGGAAGGACATACTACAAGAGTGACTAACTAAGCATTCTGACTATTCTTCACTAAGCCTAGGTCATCCTATAGCATGGAGCTTCTGAGGGAGAAGTTCACCAGTATTCCTGAAGGTAGGGTATACCAAGGAAATTATGATGCGTGTAATCAGGTAGACTAAATATCCTCATAAAATGAAGGACTTACACAGTAGCAGCGGCATTCAAATAATGAATATGCAAGTGATTTATGATTTCAGGCTATTGTCTAAATAATATGAAGATCTTTAAAACATATAGTTGTGTCCCCCGTCACTGGAAATGTTAGAATTTAATAAAATGACATTTCTTTAAAAATATTCTGTTACTTAGAGTTTTTATTGGCAAGTTTATATCCACTTCCTATTTTAATTATTACTCACAATTTTCCTATTTAAGTCAGGATAAATACGTGAAAACATTAAAACCCAAAGAGCACAGAATTTAGAGAAGCTATGATGAGGTAATGTTTGTTCAGAATGTTGTAGATATATATAAGCTTCAGAGAGAGATGTTCAAGAGCAAGTTTTACCACTCTTCAATCAAGGGAGCTTCTCACTGAGATAAGGATTCCCCAACTTTGAATAAGAGTTCTTGAACTTATATCATCCTCCATTACACATACACACACATTCTCAAAATTTTACTAAATTCTAAGATATTAGGGCAAATTATATTTTCCAAAGATGACCACAGCAATATCTCCCATCTTAAATATTCTTCATGAAACAAAACTATGACACTTTCCCATCAAGAGGTAGAGGGGGGTCCATATCTTCCCCTTCTGAATTTGGAAGATGTCATGTGACTTCTGAGGCTAGATCATTAAAGGCAACGTAGTTTCTTACTGGTTCTCTAAGGCACTTACTCTTGGAACTAGTCACCATGCTCTGAGGAAGGGCAAACATCCATGGACCACATGAAAATACCCGTGAAGAGAAGCCGACTTAAAGAGATACTGAGGCCTTGGCCCCCAGCAGCTAAGTTTTCAGACAAAAGACTTACCAAGTATGTGGTTGAGCCATCTAACCTCAGTCAGGCTGCCCCAGTGAATATCAAGTGAAGAAGAGGTGAATCTTCCTTACCACACCCAGCACAAATTGTGGATTTGTGACTAAACAAATACTTGTTGTTGTTTTAAGGCACTAAGTTTTGGGATATTTTGTTACACAGCAAAAAATTAATGGGAAACACACAATCCTCTAGCGTATGTGGTCACTGCCACTAACATAGACACACAGACATAGGTGCAGTGTCATTCCCAGGTATCCCTAAGGTAACGTTGGTCATACTTACAAATAATTTACCTATTGTTCTCTATACTCTGATCCCATATACATCTTATAATGACTGAAGCACTTCCGGAATGGCAGAGCAGGACCTCCGAAAATCTATTCCTCCATAAAACTAATGAGAACACTGGTAAAAATTATCAAAATCTATTTTTTCATAACTCTGGATGTGAGCCAAGATTGTGCAACAATCTGAGGAGTGTTTAAGAAAAACAGTTACATCTCAGTAAGAACACAGAACTTTGCGGCATTAACTTCTTCCATTCCCACCCTCTCTCCCCAGCTCTATGGTAGCTTTGAAAGTCAACAAACTTGTAACCATGGTAGCCATGAAAAATAGAAGCCTAACAACCACTGCAGGGGCAGAATGGATTTGGAACTCCTCCAGAAGCTCATTCTTAGAGAATTGTCACTGTTTGACCTATCTGGCAGCTAACTGGGAACCCCTGTTAGCAGGGCTCATCTTTAGTTGAATGACTCAGAGCTTTGTCACTGGGAGCAGCATTTCCCCAGGACATTTGACAAAATCAGTGGCAACTGTTCAACATTGCAGCTGCCTGAGCTGGTGGTAAGAGTTGGGGCAAACAAGAAGCTGACCAAAATCTTAATAGGAAAAATTGTGGAATGAGGAGGTACATAGGGAGCTTTGAAAATCTCTGATATATTCCTGAGAATCTAAAAGGCCACATATATATGAAGGGTTGTGTGCATGCCCAAGAAAGACCTGAAAAAGCCCTAATTTCTCACTCTGGTTGACCTTGAGGTTATGTGCACGTGGGAAGTGAAAGCTGGTAGAGTTTTAAATTGCCTGCTAGGACATAGAAAATATACCCAACACAAATATAGCTCCATATGAAGACTTGGAGACTTTGTGGTTCAAGGCATGTAAGAACATCTCTGTCCAGTCATCAGCTAACTCATTTTAGATCTTACATGTAAGTTTATGATGTATTTTAAGTTAAATTTTGTATATGATGCATGGTATAAAGCAAATTTTTGCTTTTTATGTCTTTTGCATAGGAATGTCCAATTGTTTCAGAAACATTTGTTGCAAAGATTATCCTTTATTGAGTTTGCTTTGCACATTTGCAAAAATGTATTGACCATTTATGCATGGATTTATTTCTGTGCATTATATTTTATTATTCCTTGGTGCCAATATGACATTGTCTTGATTGTTGCAGGTCTTTAAGTCTTAAAATCAGTTGTAAGTATTCCATCTTTATCTTTCCTGTTTAAAGTTGTTTAGGGTATTCTAAGTCCTCTACACTTCTTTATGAATCCTAAAGCCATCTTGTCAATTTATATAATAACATCTACTTGGGTTTTGCTTGGGATTGTCTTGAATGTATAGATCAATACAGAAAAAACTGACAACTTGACAATGAGTCTTCTAATTCACAAATACAGTATATACCTTGATTTAGTAGGTCTTCTTTAATTTGTCTCGGTAAAGCTATGTAGAATTTAGCGTGCAGAGCTTGAACATATTTTGTCAAATTTATCTCTAAATATTTCATATTTTGATGCTATGTAAATAATCTTTTTTGTTTCAATCTGTGATTTGTTGCTACCAACATTATTTTGTATATTGACTTTACATGAAAAAATTTGTTAAACTCATTTATTAGTTTTAGTAGCATTTTTGTATATTCTATATGATTTTTTGTGTGGACAACCACCATCTGCAAATAAAGACAGTTTTACTATTTCCTTTATTGTCTTGATGTGTTTTATTTCTCTTTATCATCTTATTGCACTGGATAAAACTTCCAGTAAAATGTTAAATATAAGTGGAGCAAGCTAACATCTATGTCTTGTTCTTGATCTTATGGGAAAGCACTTAGGCTTTCATGATGTTAGCTGTGGGATTTTTAATAGATGTTCTTTATCACATTGAAGAAATTCCCTTCTGTTCCTAATTTGTTAACTGTTTTAATCAGGAAAGAATGTTTTAATCAGGAAAGAATGTTGTACATCGTTCAAGGCTTTTGCTGCATCTACTGAGATGATCATATTTTTTTAAGTCTCTGAATATGGTGTGTTATAATATTCCATTTCCAACGTTAAGTCTATCTTCATTCCTGGAACACACTCCAATTAGTCATTATGTATTATTCTTTTAGATATTGTTAGATCTAATATGCTAAAACTTTTTCAGGGTTTTTAAATACATGTTCTTGAGGGATATCGGTTTGTATATTTCAATTATTAAAACACTTTTTTGTCTAATTTTGGTATCAGAATAATACTGGCCTCAAAAACTGAGCTGGTAAGTATTCTAAAACCCTTCAATTTTATGTAATTGACATTATTTCTTCTCTTAAATAGTTGATAAAAATTACTATTGTGATTGCTGTCATACACTTTACTGCTACTTCTACATCTGAAATAAACTCCAAAATACATTATTATTATTTTTTGATCTGAATAGGTCATTATTTTTAAAGATAAAATAATACAGAAATGATTTTATATTTACCCATCTAGTTACTTTTTCTGGTACCCTTTATTGCTTTGGTAGATCCAGATTTCCATGTGGTAGGTATTATTTTCCAAAGTCTTGAAGGGCCTTCTGTAACACTTCTTGTCCTGAAAACTTGCTGCAGATGATTTATTTTATTTTTTTAATGTCTGAAAATGTCCTAATTTTACATTCATTTTTAATTTTTTTGATAAATGTAGATTCATATGCAGCTGTAGGAAATAATACAAAGAGATACCACAATGAACTGAATTTGTATGTGCCCCCAAATTCATATATTGAAACCCTAATCACCAATATGAGGGTATTTAGAGAAGAAGCCTATGGGAGCTAATTAGGTCATTTGGATGGAGATCTCATGATAGGATTAGTGCCCTTATAAAAGAGACATGAGAGACCTTGCTTCCTCTTTCTGCCATGTGAAAATACAGCAAGAAGATGGCCACCTGAAATCTGAGAACCTTACAAGAACTTGACCATGCTTGCACTCTGATATCAAACGTTTTAGCATCCAAAACTGTGAGAAATAAATTTCTGTTATGTAAGCCAGTCAGTCTACAGTATTCTGTTATAGCAACCTGAACTGACTAAGACAGATACCAAATACTCTCTTCTCAGTTTTTCCAAGGGTAACATCTTGCAAAACTATAGCATCGCAACCACGGAGTGATGTCAGCGAGATGGTAGAATCAGAAGTCCCAGCCTTCATGTACCCACAGAAACACAAAATTTACAACTATCTATGGGTGAAAATACCTTTATGAGAGCTCTGTGGTCCAACTGAGAGATTCCAGCACCCTCATGGAGCATGATAACCAACAACAGCCACATTGAAATGAGTAATAAGAACAGTTTCAGTTTACCTACATCACCTCTCCCCCAAGCTGCCAGAGCTCAGTTCTGAGAGAAATCTCCTAGGCCCATAATTTGCCCCAGAGGGGAAAGAAAGAACAAAGTAAGTGTCAGGCTTCCCAAGTCTTTCAAGGCACTGCCCAAGAAGCAGGTTTCATCTTACCCCATGCAGAGCAATAAGGGAATCAGCACAGCTGGATCATCTGGGAGCAGCTAAAAACATAGGGAAAAAGTGAGGCTCACAATAGTCAGCCCACGACCACCACCAGCCTGCCCATGGACACTGCCAGTGGCCTAAATATGCCCTTGCAGCCAGTGCCCCATGCAACACTGCAGATGGGATGTGGATCTCAGCAGCCAGCATAGATCTCAGCAGTTGGCTCAACTCTGCAGCGTTAAAAGAAGGCACACAACATGATGCTGCTTCTTCAGGAAGAAAACAGAGTAGTGGAACTTGTGTCCATCATCTCAGCATCTCAATGCACTGCCCTATGGGGAAAAAGCAGGCAAATATCAGCATCCAACATGGCTTTGCAGGATCAAAAAGAGACACACAGTGCTAAGACTCCCCAAGAGGGAGAGGGAGGAGTGGAACAAGTGCATCTATAGAAAAGATTTGAAAGATGCCCAGAGTCTCTAGCAGAGCTGAATGGTGAAGGATTTTCCCTTTCAAAGCCAGTCCATAAAGATTTGAAGAGGTAACTGCTTCTTCAAATGCACAGAAACTAATGCAAAGCTGCAAGAAACATGAAGAGTCAGAGAAACATGCCACCACCAAAGGAACAAAATAAAGCTCCAGTAACCAATCCCAAAGAAATGGAGATGTATAAATTACCTAACAAAGAGTTTAAAATAATGGACTTGAAGCTTAGTGAGCTAAAAGAGAACACAGATAGACAAATGAAAACAGGAAAACAATACATAGACAAAATGAGAAGTCCTACAAAGAGATAGAAACCAAAGAAAAGAACCAAACAGAAATTCTGGAAATCATGAATACAACAAATGCACTGAAAAACTTAACAAAGAGCTTCAAGAGCAGACTTAATCAAGCAGAAGAAACAACTGGACAACTCAAAGACAGATAATTTAAAAGTATCCAAAGAAGCAAAATGAAAAAAAAAAAAAGGAATGAAAACAGTAAATAAAGCTTATGTGACCTACAGCATAATATCAAGTGAATAAATATATGCATCAGAGAAGTCCAAAAAGGAGCAGAAAAAGAAGAAAAGGAAGAAAGATTAAAGAAATAATGACTGAAAACTTTTCAAATCTGGGAGGAAAATGGAAATTTAGATTCATGAAGATCAAACAATTCCAAATATGTTGAACCTAAAAAGGTCTACACTGAGACATACTATAATTAACCTGTCAAAAGTCAAAGACAAAGAGAATTTTGAAAGCAACAAGAGAAAAGCTGCTAGTCACAGAAAAGGGAATCCTCATAAGACTATAAGCAGATTTCTCAGTAGAAACCTTGCAAGTCAAGAGAGAGTAGGATGATATATTCAAAGTACTGAAAGAAAGAAAAAAACATGAATAAGTAGGATTTATCCCTAGGATACAAGGATGGTTCAATATACACAGATCAATCAATGTGATACACTGTTTTCATAGAATGAAGGATAAATATCACACGATCATCTCAATAGATACAGAAAAAATATATGACAATATTCAACACTATTTCATGATTAAAAAATACTCTCAACAAATTAGATATGGAAGAAACTTATCTCAAATCAATAAAGATCATATATGAAAAGCCCACAAATAATATCACACTCAATGATGAATAACTCAAAGGTGGACTTTTTTCCTTTAAGGTCTAGAATAAGACTAGGATGCCCACTCTTGCCACTTCTATTTAACACAGTACTGGAAATCCAAGCCAGAGCAGTTAGACAAGAAAAATAAATAAAATCATCCAAATCAGAAAGAAAAAAGTAAAATTATCACTGTTTGTGGATGACATTATCATATAGGTAGAAAACTCTAGACTCTACTAAAAAACTGTTAGAGCAAATAAATGCATTCAGTAAAGTTCCAGGATACAAAATCAACATAAAAAAATCAGTTGTGCTTCTATACATAAACAATGAATTATTCAAAAATGAAATTAAGGAAACAATCTCATTTACAATAGCATCAAAAAGAATAAGACGCTTAGCAATAAACTTAAGCAAGGAGGTGAATGATCTGTACATGGAACACTAGGAAACACCAATGAAATATAGTCGACATAAATAAACGGAAAGATATCCTGTGTTTATGGATCGGAAAACTTAATACTGCCGAAGTGTCCATACCACCCAAGCAAGCTGCAGACCCAGTGAAACTCCTGTCAAAATCCCAATGGAATACTTTACAAATATAGAAAAAACAATTGTAAAATTCATAGGTAACCACAAAAGGCCCAAATAGCCGAAGTAATTTTGAACAAGAAGAACAAAGCTGGAGGCATAATACTTCCTGACTTCAAAATATATTACAGGGGCCAACCCCATGGCATTGTAGTTAAGTTTGGTGCACTCCACTACAGCAACCTGGGTTCACAGGTTCAGATCCTGGGTGCAGACCTACATCATTCATCAGCTATGCTGTGGCAGCAACGTACATATAAAGTGGAGGAAGATTGACATCAATGTTAGCTCAGTGATAATCGTCCTCTGGCAATAAAAGAAAAGGACTGGCAACAGATGTTAGCTCAGGGCTAATGTTCCTCAGTAAATATATATATATATATATATATTACAAAGCTACAGTAATCAAAATAATATGGTACTGGCATAAACACAGACATCTAAATCAATGGGACAGAATAGAGAGCCCAGAAATAAATCCATGTGTATATTGTCAGCTGATCTTCAACAGAGGTGCCAGGAATACACAATGGAGAAAGTACAGTCTCTTCAATAAAGGTGTTGGGAAACTGGATATTGTTATGCAAAAGAACAAATATGACCCTTATCTTTTATACTATACACAAAAATTACCTCAAAATATATTAAAGACTTAGCCTAAGACCTGAATCCATAAAACTCTTATAGGAAAACATATAGGGAAAAGTTTCATGACATTGGTCTTGGCAATGATTTTTTGGTTAGGACACCAAAAACATGTGCAACAAGGGCAAAAATAGACAAAAGGACTACATCAAACTAAAAATCTGCACAGCAAAGGAAACAATCAACAGAGTGAAAAGGCAACCTTTGGATTGGGACAAAATACTGGCAAACAAATGGATAAAGAACATATGAGATAGATAAATAGATATGTAAATGGAATATTATTCAGCCTTAGTAAAGAAAAATATCTTGCCACTTGTGATAACAAGGATGAATCTGGAGGGCAAAGTGAAATAAGCCAGGCAGAGAAAGAGAAATAATATATGATATCACTTACATGTAGAATGTAAGAAAAAAACAAAAGCCAGTTTCATAGAAACAGAGAATAGAATAGTGTTTGCTAGAGCTGGGAGGCAGGGAAATGGGGTGATGTAGCTCAAAGGCTACAAATTTTCAATTATAGGGAGAAAAAGTTCTGAAGATCAGATGTGCAGTGTTGTGACTATAGTTAATAATACGTTACTATATACTTGAAAGTTGGTGAGAGTATATCTTAAGTATTGTCACCACATACACACATACACACACACACACAAGGTGTTAACTTGGTGAGGTGATAGATGTGTTAATTTTCTTGATCTTGGTAATCATACAACAATATATATGTGTATCAAATCATCACATTGTACAATTTAAGTATATACAATTAAATTTGTCAATTCTTCCTCAATAAAGTTAAAAAATAAAAATCATAAAAAATATTCTGAACTAAATGAAAACACAACTGATAAAAATGTGTGGGATGCAGCAAAAACAAAAGTTAAAGTGAAACTTGCAACATTAAACGTATGTGTTAGAAAAAAAAAAATAAGAAACCAGAGGAAGGCAAGCAATCTAAGCCTAAAGCAAGCACAAGATAATCAACAACAAAAGTTAGTTCAAAAATCAGTGAAATTAAAAACAATGGAGAAAAAATTGAAAAAACCAAAAGTTAGTTCTTTGGAAAAATAAATAAAATTGACAAACCACCAACCAGGATAACCAAGATATAAAGAAGACAGAAATTGCCAATATCAGAAATGAAGAAGGGATTGTCACTACTGATGCTATGAACATTAAAAAGATAACAAAAGAATACTATATAGAACACTTTTCCCACTTAGGTGATAAATGAAATGGAGTACTTCACAAAAAGACACAAACTACGAAAACTCATACAGGATACGTGGATAGCCTGAAGTCCCCTATATCTATTTTAAAAAGTGAATCCATAAATAATAAACTTCCAAAAAACACCACATGCCCAGATGGTTTAATTGTTGAATTCTACCAAAACATTTAAGGAAGAAAAATACCAATTCTCTTCAGTCTCTTACAAAAAAATAGAAGCAGAAGAGACACTTCTTAAAGATTTCAGTGAGGCCAGCATTGCCCTACTACCCAAAACAGATAAAGACATTAGAAGAAAAAAAACCCTGCAGACCAATATCTCTCATGGATATAGATATGAAAATCCTTAACAAAACATAGGAAATCAAATCCAACATACATAAAAATAACTATAAACCATGATCAAGTGGGATTAATTCCAGATATGCAAGGCTGACCCAGCATTCAAAAATCAATGTGAGAGGATAAAGAAGAAAAATTATATGATTGTATCAAGTAATACTGAAAAAGCATTTAACGAAATCCAAAACTCATTCTTGATAAAAACTCTCAGCAAACTAGGAATAGAGAGGGCCTACCTTGCCATACTTGGTAAAGAACATCTACAAAAAACCTAAAGTTAACATCATACTTAATGGTGAGAGAACAGATACTTTCCTGCTAAGATCTGGTAAATTCATTACACTATGCATTTGTCAAAACCCATAATGTTTTACAGACAAAGAGTGAAAAATTAATGCATGCAATATAAAAACTAGTTTAGGATGTTGGGGATTCCAGGAAGGAACGGAGAATGTGACAAAACAATCTAACTCTATTGCAGGTATATTGCAACTTCACTGAAGGGGACAATGGGAAAAGGTGCTGACCTAGGTAACTTTGGATATAACTGTAGTCTGAAAGATTAAAGGCAAAAATTAAAGAAACATCAGCACTGTATTCTAGTTGACAAAGTGATTTCCCACAAGGGTAGAGGTTAACAATTCTGAGACGACTATACAGGCATACTGGGATTGAAAAATTAGGTAAATCAATGGCAGGACATGGGAGTCAGGTGCCTTACTGTGAGAATGGCAGCTTAAAAACAAGCAAGGGGAGAAAGCATGTGGTAATGGATTAGAGTTGGAGTCATGGGCATGAACTCACGTTTAACTTAATATAGCTACAAATGATCACATATAGACATATTTATAGATATGTGTACATACATATATTTCCTCATTCAGTCAGCTTAGAGGGCCTAGAAGCAATGATACCCTATAGCAGCAACCACATCTAGTGCCCAGATAATGGTTTCTAATTATGTTCTCTAATAAAAGAACCTAGCTCAGGAACTGGGGCAGAAAATATAAAAGATAAGCCTAGAGCATCTTGTAGTGTTAGAAAGTAAAGAAGTGCTGACCTGAACAGACATACATACACACACACACACACACACACACTCACACAGACATAAAGATGGTGTTATGTCAAAGAGACACAGGAGCCAATTGAAAGTGTTCTCAATGGCCCAAACGGGAACAATTTGAACAACAAAATAAATGAAGTATCTTTGGATTATAGTCTAAAGTATAAAATAAATATTCATGTGTCCATAGTGACATAAATAAATGATTGAGTATATACATAAGGAAAATGGACAAATCCCTCTTGCAGAAGACCAAAGAAAACAGAAGAAAAGCAATAATAAAGATAAGAGCAAAAATCAGTGAAACCAAAAACAGAAAAACAATAGAGAAAAACAATGAAACATATATTTAGCTATTTGAAAAGATCAATAAAATTGACAATACTAGAAATAGTGACAAAGGAAAAAGACAATTGACACAAATTACCAACATGAAGGGGGAAAAACAGCAAATATCACTGCAAACATCAAAATGATAATAAGAACACAGTAAGAAAAAATTTCACACGTAAACTTGACAACAGAAATGAAATGAATCAATGCCTTAAAAAACACAAGCTACCACAACTCACCCAAATGAAACAGAAAAGTTGAATAGTCCTATAACGATTAAGGAAATTAAATTTGTAACTTAAAAAGTTCCCAAGAAGAAATTTCCAGGTCTAGATGTTTTCACTGAGAAATGCTACCAAACGTTTTAAAATTAACACCAATTCTGCATAATCTCTTCCAGGAAATAGAAGTAAAGAGAACAATTCCCAATTCACTTCATGTTGTCAGTATTACGCTGATGCAAAAATCAGACAAAGATAGTACAAAAAAGAAACGTACATATTAATATCCCTTTTAAGAAATCTTTAACATCATATTAGCAGACAAAATTCAGCAATATTTAAACGGAATTATACACTACAACCAAGTAGAGTTTATTCAAAGGACGCAAGAATAGTTCCATATTGGAAAAATCAAGAAGTGTAATCCACTATATGAACAAGCTAAAGAAGAAAAAGCACATAATCATACCAATCAAGTCACAAAAAAATAAACATTTGACTAAATTCAAAAACCACTTATGATTTAAAAAAACTCAGAAAGCAGGAATAGAGTAAAACTTCCTCAAGTTGAGAAAGAACAGCTACAAAAAACCTTCACCTAACATTATACTTGATGGTGAAAGACTGAATGCTTTCCCTGTGATTGGAAATAAGACAGAGATGTCCACTACCATCATTTTTATTGAGCAATGTACAGAAAGCATTGCTCAGTGCAATAAAGAAAAGGAAATGAGAGGATACAGAAAAGAAACAAAGAAATAGTAATGTCCCTAATTGCAGATGAACTAATTTTCTGCATAGAAAATCCCAAGGAATCTACTTTAAAACTCCTAGAAGACATAAATGAGTTTAGCAAGGTCACAGGATCAAAATCAGTTGTAATTCTATATATTACCAATAAACACATGAACGCTGAAATTAAAGTGATATCACTTACAATTGTTAAAAAAATTAAATACTTACATGTAAACCTAACAAAACATGTACAGGATTTCTGTGCTGCAAACTACACAATGCTGATGAAAGAAATACAAGAAAATAAATGGAGAGACCTATTGTGTTCATGGATTGGAAGACAACATAGTAAAGCTGTTAATTCTCTCCAAGTGAGTATACAGATTAAAAGCAATTCCCATCAAAATCTCAGCAATACTTTTTTATAGATATAAACAAGTTTGTTCTAAACTTTATATAGAAGAGCAAAGAAACTACAATACAAAAAAATTTGTAAAGAAAGAATAAAATTAAAAAATATCACCCTAGCTGATTTCAAAACTTATATAGCTGTGGCTGCAATAAGCAAACCTGTGTGGTATTGGTGAACTGATAAATACAATGCTCAACAAAAGACAATAAGGAACCCTAAAATAGACCCACACAAATATGCCCAAATGAGTTTTGAAAAAGTACAAAAGTTGTTCAATAGAAGAAAGACAATCTTTTCAATAAATGCTGCTGGAGCAATTGGACATTCACAGTCAAAAATAAATAAATAACCTCAATCTAAGTCTCACATCTTATTAAAAAATTAATTCAAAATGGATCACAGACATGTATTAAAACAAAGCCTATAAAACTTTTAGGGAAAAAGTAGGGGGAAAATCTTTAGGATGTAAGGCTAGGCAAAGAGTTCTTAGAGTTGATACCAAAAGCGTGATCCATAGAAGGAAAAACTGATAAATTGTACTTCATTAGAATTAAAAACTTCGTCTTTATGAAACCTCTTTTAAAGGATGAAAAGACAAGGTACATACAATATTTGTAATCCAGCTATTGACCAAAGGACTTCCTGGAATGTATCTAAAATGCATTTTTTTTAAATATCAAAACTCAATGCTTAAAAAAAAATAGTCCTATTACAAAACTAACAAAAGATATGAAGAGACAGGTCACTGAAGAATATATATACCTGGCAAATAAGCATATGAAATTATGTTCAATATTATCAGGAATTACGGTAATAAAAAATAAACCTACAATGAAATATCATTTTGCACCTATCAGAATGGCTAAAATAAAATATAGTGACAACGCTAAATCATGGCATAGATATGGAGAAACTGGATCACTCGTATACTACTGGAGGGAATGTAAAACGATACCATAGCCACTCTGGAAAGCATTTTGTCAGTTTCTCTCTTTTTTTTCTCAATCCAAATTCATTTTCTTTTGCTCTTCCTTTATTTTGAGATACAATTGACATACAACATTGTGAAAGTTTAAGGCGTACAATGTGTTAATTTGATATATTTATATATTGCTATGTGATTATCACCATAGCATTAGCTAACACATCTATCTTGTCACATAATTAATATTTGTGTGTGTGTGGTGAGAACAATTAAAATCTAGTCTCTTAGCAACTTTGAAGTTTATAATACAATACTGCTGACTATAATCACTATGCTGTGCATTAGATCTCCTGATTTACTTACCTACTAGTTGCAATTTTGTACCCTTAAACATCTCCCCAATTTCTCCACCTCTCAGCCTCTGGTAACTGCTATTCTACTCTGTTTTTATGAGTTTCACGTTTTTAGATTCCACATATAGTTGATATCACATGGTAGTCATCTTCTCTGACATCTCATTTAGCATAATGTCCGCAAAGTCCATCCATGTTATCAAAAATGGCAGAATTTTCTTCTTTCTTGACACACTAAACATGCAATTACCATTCAACCCAGCAATTGCACTCCCAGGCATTTATCCCAGTAAAATGAAAACTTAAGTTCACACAAAAACCTAAACACATATGTTACAGAAGTTTTATCCATAATAGCCAAAAACTGGAAATAACAGTTTTCCTTCCAAGTGTGAATGGTTAAACAAACTTCTGTACTTCATACCATGGTATACTATTCATCAGTAAAAAGAAACAAACTATTGACACATACAACAATTCGGATAAATATTCAGATAATTATACAGCGACAAAACAAATGTCAAAATGTTATATACCATATGATTCCATTTATACATTATTGAAATGACAAAATTGTAGAAATGGTGAACAAATTAGTGGTTGCTGGGTGTCAAGAAGAAGGTGGGGTTGAGAGAGAAATTGGTATGACTATAAAAGGGTTATGTTAAAGTTGTGATATTTACTGCTGCTGTGCAAAACGTGACCGTGGGGAGGAAACTTGGTAGAGGGTACACAGGATCTCTATTACTTTTTACATTTGCATACAGTTCAATCTTTAATTTTATCAAAATAAAAACTTTAATCAAAAAAAGGCAGCAAAAGGGGTCGGCCCCGTGGCCGAGTGGTTAAGTTTGCACGCTCTGCTGTGGCCGCCCAGGGTTTCGCTGGTTCGGATCCTGGGTGCGGACATGGCACTGCTCATCAGGCCATGTTGGGGCGGCATCCCACATGCCACAACTGGAGGGACCCACAACTAAAAATACACAACTATGTACCGGGGGCTTTGGGGAGAAAAAGTAAAAATAAAAATTAAATAAATAAATAAATAATGAAAAATCTAAAAGAAAAAAAAGAAAGAGCAAAAAAGGACTACATAACTTTAGCAATGTATCGATAGCATAGTTAAAACAGTTGATTGAATATGTTAACGTAACCAACTTTAGCTCATGTCACTGATGTTTTGAACTTAATATATGTAAGTTTCTCTTTAAAAACAAATTAAATTTTAAGAACAAAAAAGGAATTCTACAATTAAAATTTACAATAGGTAAAGCAAAAAATTCACAGAATGGACTTCAGAGTAGATTGGAGACAACAGAGGAAAAAAATAGTGAACTGAAGGATGAATCAGAAGAAATTATATAATGTGAATAACAGATAAAAATAGACTAGAAAAAAATAAACAGAGCCTCAGAAACCTTAAGAACAATAACAAAACATGTAATATTTATGCTTTTTGAGTCACAGAAGGCAAAGAGGAAGAGTTCTAAGGCTGAAAACAATATTCCAAAACACAGTGGCTGAAAATTTCTCAAATTCAACTGAAGACAAACCTACAGATTCAAGAGCTGTGCAAGCTTCAAACAATAAATCCAAAGAAATCCATGCCATGACTGATCATAGTTAAACTTTTGAAAACTGGAAACAAAACAAAACAAAATCTTAAATGAAAGTGGAGAGAAGTGATAAATAATCTGGAGAGATACAATGATTAGGATGACACCAGATTCCTCATCTGAAATAATGAAGAAAAAGAAAGGAACTCAACATTTTCAAGCTTTAAAAAGGAAAAATTACCAGTTTTGAATTCTATATCCACTGGCAATATCCTTCAGGAATAAAGGGGAAATAAATAATTCCCAGGTGAAGGAAGTCTAAGATAATTTGTCATCAACATACCGACCCTTGACGAATGGCTAAAAGAAGTATACCAAACAGAAAGAAAAGAATAACAGAAGTAGGCTTGGAACATCTGGAAGGAAGAACTATGGAATGTCTAAAAATAGAGCTAAATGTAATAGACTATCCTCATCATTTTTTAAAATTATTTTTCACATTTGAAATAAAAGTAATAACACCATCTGATATGGCACTCAATCTATGCAGAGAAAATACTTAAGACAATTTTTAAAAATGGAAAAGGATAAAGGGAAGAACTAGAAGAAAATTTTCTACACTTTACTCCACATTATAAAATGTCAATACCAGGAGACTATGCAAGTTACTTTGTATATCGTGATACCTAGAGTAACCACTAAAAAGTTATAGAGAGACATACACTTCAAATCACTATAGATAAATCAAAATTAAATTCTGAGAAAGATCATCTAATCCATAGAAAGTCAATAAAAGGTGAAACAGAGGAACAAGAAACAGTGGGAACAAATAGAAAATGATACAAAGTAGAGTAAGCCCTCAGACATCAATAGGTCAATAATGGTCTAAATAAATTAAATTAAGAGTCCAATTAAAAGACAGAGATTATCAAAGTGAATTTAAAAATGATCCGACTGCATGCTGTCCACAAGAACCTTGCTTCAAATATGATATAGGTAGGTTAAAAGTAAAAGAATGGAAAATAATAAACCATACAAACATAGTAAGTTAGGAGTTGTTTATATTTTCTTAATACGAGTCCATTATCAGATATATATTTTGAAAATGTATTTTCTTGGTTATGACTTGGCTTTTTATTTTCTAAATTGTGTCTTACAATTTAACTGTAATTAAATTCTTACAATCTTCATTGTATCTTACAATATTGAGGAAAGAAATAACCAGATCAGAAAATACACACAATATTTAAACAGATATTTCACCAAAGAAGATATACAAATTGCTAATAAGTTTATGAAAGATATTCAGTATCATCACTCATTAAGGATGTGCAAATTAAAACCAAAATGAGATACTACTGCACACCCACTAGAATGGCCGTGATTAAAAACACAGACAATGCCAAGTGTTGATAAGTTTGTGGAAAAACTCATGGGAATATAAAATAGTAGAGCCTCTTTTGAAAACAGTTTCATAAAAAACCGTAAACTTTCCATTTCACCCTGCAACTCCACTCCCTACACTTTCATTTAACTCACTCTACTCAGAAGTACAAGGGCATTCATTCCCCAACAGTGCCAGATCCACATATCTTCTCTCCTCCCCCCACCACTACTCTGCATCGAGATATCTTTGTTGACTTATCTTGAGCCTGAAGTACTTTTCAACAAAGTGTTGGAATAATAAGATATCCATGTGCAAAAAAAATCTGCTTAGATCAACAGCCCATACGATATAGGAAAATTAATTTAAAATAGATCATAAACTTAAATTCCATAATACTTAGAGAAAAAAACGTAATAGAAAAATTGTTGGACTTTGGGATTAGCAAAAGATCTCTTAAATGTGACACTAAAAGTTCAATCCATAATTTAAAAAACAGATATTAGAATTTATCAAATTTAAGATTTTCTGTTCTTTGAAAGACACTATTAAGAGAATGAAAATATAGACTAGAAGAAATATTTGTAAATCATACGTCTGACATAATTTGTATTCAGAATACATAAAGAAATCTCAAAACTCAAGAACAAGAAAACAAACAACCCTATGTGCCCTATGAGAGCACAGACTTTTCATCTTATTCACCACTGTATCTATGGTGTTTAAAAACAAAGCCTGGTACAGGATAGATGCTCAGTTTCTATTTGTTGATTAAATAACTACATCATTTGTGCCATTAAACCTCTAAGACAGAAGAGAAAATGATAAATATTTGTAGTAAGATTAGTATAGCATGTCCTATTACCCACATTTGCTGCCCTGAAGTCACAAGAGGTAAAATCCAATGCAGGTTCCCTTTATTTCTGACTGCTGTAAATGGTTATCTCAGTTTCTTGTCCTTAGGAACAGGGATCAGAAGGAAATCTCTATTTACCACACTCCCTTGTGACTAACTTGAGAAGAGACCAGAGTGAGAAGAGCATCTCCCTTAAGGAAATGAATCTTCCTATTCAAAATGCCCTATTTCACTCATATGGACCACTCACATTTCTGAAAACTCAATAGCCTTTCATTAGAGGTTTATTACAGGTTTCCTTGCTAACAGAAAGGTGGCTTTATGCCACTTTGCTTTTAAGATAGACTTACATTAGTACCTGTTTTTGGTAGCCACAAGAAATCCAAAGGGAATTTTCACTTTTACAAAAAAGGGCAAAAAGTGAAAACAGCGTTCAGTGTTATAGTCATGTTTCAAGCCTTTCACATTGGCCACATCAGCCACAGAAGACAACGACCTCTACCTTCAACATCGAGGTAAGCAGACACAGAAGAAGGTGTAGACGTTAGTGACCTGCCTGCCCTGAGGGATCAGATAATGATGAGATGTTAACAGATGACCTCTTCCTCTCTCTCCTATCCCAGTATCCTGTACATCCCATCACCCTAACCTCTAACTCAGCCTGACACCACAACCACCACTATCTCCTCTCAGCCTTTGAATGTGCTTGCTGTTTTCCCAGTTCTACTAAGTGAAATTACACTGCACATACATTATTCCTACTTTATACAGGCTGTATATTTATAATATCATTCTTGATTTTACTATATGTTAGTATTATTTTGGGTTTTATATGTTGTTTGGTATAATTTCGTAGGTTATTTTGGGAGGTCTGGGAATGGCAAAAAAAAAAAAAAAGTTTCTACCATATAAATTGATGGTAATTGGTTTAAAAAGTTTTCATAGGAACACTCTACTTTAGATAGTGGGGGAAATCTGTAAATTAATGAATAAATGGCTGCATCCAAAGTCCACCAAAGTCTACATCTCCATGACAAAATTTTACAGGAATTCCAGACATGCCTGAGTCAAAAATCTCACAACCTTACCATTTCTGAATTTATCATCATTCAACCTTTTCTACTTAAAACCTTATAATCTCTAAGAATAAAGTGGAGAATGACAAAATGAACTACTTTCCTTACTTTCTATGAAAGGACAAGGGACTTCTCCTCCTCTTCCTGACAGTATCTTTTCCTGTGAAGTGATTTACATAATAAACTTAATTTTCCTTATTATTTAAATCATCTGAATTTCTATTTTGGTTTCTTTCTACTTTCTCCATATTTTTATACATTGTGTGCCTTTACTAGGATTTGGCATCAATAACTAACACAGTTTCTGTTCAGGGCAACACCCTTTTATTTAAAGTCTTACTCAGTGCAATTCTGACATCTTTATTCCTCAAACTGTAGATGAAGGGATTCATCATTGGCTCCACAATGGTATAAAAAACCGTGGATAGTTTGTCTTGATCCAGAGACCCAGCAGGGGAAGACTTAAGATACATGAATGCTGATGATCCAAAGAAAAGAGAAACAGTAATTATGTGGGAGCTGCAGGTACTGAAGGCTTTGGACCTGCCCCCTTTAGAATGGATTTGGAGGATGTTGGAGAGGATCAACATGTAAGAAATGGAGATGGTGAGACTGGGCATGATTACATTGATGCCCACAACAAGGAAAACTACCAGCTCATTGATGTAGGTGCTTGTGCAGGAGAGCTGGAGGAGAGGAGGTATGTCACACATGTAGTGATTGATGATGTTGCCATCACAGAAGGTGAGTCTCATCATGCATACAGCGTGGGCCGTGGCATCTACAAACCCCATCACATATGCACCCACCATCAGCATGAGGCAGATCTGATGGGACATGATGACCTTGTAAAGCAAGGGCTTACAGATGGCCACATATCGGTTGTAGGCCATTGATGTCAAAATATAGCACTCATCAATAACAAAGAAGGAGAAGAAATAGAGCTGAGCCATGCACTCTGAATAAGAGATGATGCTCTCTTTTACAAAACTCATCAGCATTTTGGGGGTTATGACAGAGGAGTAGCAGAGATCAATGAAGGAAAGGTTAAAGAGAAAGTAGTACATGGGAGTGTGCAGGTGAGAGTTCAGACCAATCAGAAAAAGCAAGCCAATATTCCCCACCAAGGTGATAACATAGATTCCTAAGAAAAAGAAGAACAGGGGCAGCTGGAGTTCTGGCCGCTGTGTTAAACCCAGCAAGATAAACTGAGTCACTGAAGAGTCATTTCCTGAAGCCATTCTTCCCTAGGACATATCTGTGGGAACAGGACAAAAAGATAACATTAAAATGAGTACCCAGCTCTCTCCACCCAATGCCAGTATAATGGGATTGAGACCCAGAATGGAAGAATGGACGCAAGCCCAGCCCTCTGTGTGTCTTTGTTTTCTCCATTGTATAAAAGCTGAGAGAACTGTTAAAGATGTATATCAAAAACACTAATGGGCAAGTTCTCTAGGAATAAGATTCAGGAACCTTGTGACCAACCATGACTCTACAGCATCTCTGTTCCACTTCTGCTTTGACAGTCCACTGGGCCCACCTAATGAACAATGGTCATCTCAGTAGACAGGAGATATAGCATTTCAAGGAGTCCTTGGCTTCCATAGAGGAGATTTGAAAGAATAATATAGGATAGATAAAATTCAACAGCCACCCTTCTGCATCAGGACTTCAATGTTCTCTTCAACACTTCTCCCCTACTCTTAAGGAGGGGAAAGTGGCACTGATGAATTTCAGAAATGAACAGCCCAAAATGGAGATTCTTCTTCTTCTTGCATTTTGGACTAAGGAAGATAGAACACAGACCTCAGTACCCCAGGCTCTGAGAAGCCATGAGATCATGATTTCTGATGGTGGCTTTGCCCAGAGTATCCTCTCCAGACTAGAGGGTAGTAAATAGAATCTGTTCGTGCCAAAGAGCAACTAGCTAATATGACCCAAGGGATTTTCAGGAGCTGGGACCTGATTAAAAATTAGAAGACATATGTTTCTGCGGTGTTTTCCCCAGACATCAGGCTTTGGAGCAAAAAAAAATTATCTATGCTGCATTTATAGCCCAGTTCATTATAATAACATTGATTGATTGGAAGTATACCATTTTGTTTGTTGCCAAATAGGGCGCTTTCACAAAAGGAAAAGTACATGACCTTTCCTGTATCCACAGCGTCTATCCCTGTATGGAATACTGTACATTTATTTGTTTGTTTGTTATACACATAGATCATGTACTCTCATACATTTGAAACTAAGTTCCAAAAGGGCAGGGATTTTATCTGTTTCCTTCAGAGCTATTTCTGCAGCACCTTAGAGCAATACTGGGCATATATAGTAGGTATTGTATAAATATTTGTTTAATAAAAAAAATGAATGATTTAGAATCCCTTTTTCTTATCTTTCCTGGGACTTATACTGGAAACTACAATAGAATTTTTGCCCCACAGACAAAGTCCTATGTAGTGTCAATTTTTTTTCATGGACCCGAGTGTGAAACAGAAAAAACATTGGTAAAGTATGTGAAGGCCACTACTAAACTCTTAGTGGCCTTCTAGGAGCTCTCCAGATCAAAGTTACTGAGCTCAGAGAAAGAATATAATTTCCATCCTCCCTGTATGTCACCCAGGGGACTTCCACAGGCTCTCAGAGAGACCCCAATATCTCTCCCCACTGGACTGCAGCATAGACTTTGGATCAGTATAGGAAGCTCTCAAATGCCAAGTTCAAGGTAGGCTCACTACAGGAGGCCGTTAGGAAACATTCAAGATTTGATTTCTTTTTTGGAACAGCATTTAAGTAATCAAAGTGCACACTTAGAAAGATTAACACAGTGGGTGCTGGCAGGATGTACTTCAGTAAGAAAGACTAGAGGCAGGGTCAGCTTTGGCAGGCAATTATTATAGTCAATGAATGATAAAAATGCCCTGAATTAACAGTGCTACTGTGAGTAATTCCAAGAAACAAACATATGCAAGAAATGTTCTAAGGAAAAATTCGTCAGGACTTCTCATAAAGGGGATAAAAATATGCAAAAAAATTTCCAAAAGATACTAACCTAGGTGTTTGAATAAACTATGGTGTTACTACAAACAGAAAGAACTCAACAAGAGTGGAAATATTCACAAAAATCATACATTAACTTTGAACATGGAGGACTTGAGCTGCCAGCAGGACATCCAAGTAGAAGCGTTCATTAGGCAAACACCTAACTAAGGCTAAATAAAGGTGAGGGGAAAGGTCAGAACATGAGAAAAAGATTTGGGGATCATTTCCATAGAGGTTAAAGCTTATGGGATTAGGTGAATTCAATGAGAGAAAGTAAAGAGAATAAGTAGAGGATAAGAAAAAAGTTTATAAAATCCCTCAATTTTGGGTTTTATACTTTGGAATGATTTAAACCCTAACCATTACTAAAATGAGTCCCAATTATTATTCTCAAACCCCTCAAAATTACCATGGGACCAAAAATTCCTCAGGGTAAACTTGAAATGTGCCCCAAAAGATAGACATTCCTTGGGCTGCAGCAGTGATGAGGACCTTGGAGATTCATTAAAACATGTTTTCTATGGAAAGTTAAGGGCTCTTGTTTAGATGATACAAGACCCAGAAATGCTCTCTCTAAATTTATGTTGTATCAAATCACATTGGGAGAAGAATTTTATGCAAGGGTTCTAAAGTAAAGCTGAAAGTCATTCTTTCACCTTTAATACAACCAGAGTAAGTATGGGTAAACATGAACTGAATATAGAAAGATTCTGACTTTAATACAACCAGAGTAAGTATGGGTAAACATGAACTGAATATAGAAAGATTCTGAGCTTATTCTTACATTGCAAAGCTCTACTTCTCTTCCTTTCTTCCATCTACATATGGTCACCTTAGTAAGTAAGAGCACGCAGTGTTTGTCTTTTCATGGGTGGCTTATCTCACTTAGCATTCAGTTATAACAATGTCACATGGTCATCATTTCACTGAGATATATTCACAGCATCTTTTGCTCATTCTTGACTTTTTTAAGTAACTCAAGCCCAATATGTTCTAACTTGCCAAAGTCAGTGGTAATTTAAGCTTTATGCTATACCGTATTATCATATTCATGCAGAAAAGGAAACCGCGTATTTTAACTAAGAGGCTTTTTGCAAGACTTTGTGAGACTATACTAACCTGCTACAAACACCCAGAAGCATTGGCTGATATCTTTTTAAATGTAAGCACACAACTAAGGTTATATATTATAAAGTGTTTTCTTAAGTAAAATAAAACAAATTATCAGCTACTCATTTTATACAGATGAGGACTGCTAATTTTTTTTAATCACAACTGTGTCATTCACAGTGATTCAAAATACAGAATATTTCCATGGCCATAAGGATTCCTCATGTTGCCACTTTATAGTCATGTTCGCTTTCTCCTGCCCAGCATCCTCCCTTGACCCCTGGCAACCACTAAATGTGTTCTCTATTTTATAAATTTATCATTTCTAGAATGTTATATAAATGGAAACATACAAGATGTAACTGTATATCTTCCATTTCTTTGATGAAACTTTCTATTTCTTTTCTAAGATTTTCTTTTTTAAAAATTTTTTTCACATTTGTAATTGCTCATTGCAGTATTTCTATACTGGCTGCTTTAAAATATTTGTCAGGCAATTCTAGCATGTCTGTCATGTTGGTGACGGTATGTACTGCTTGTCATTTTTGCTTTGAACTTGAGATCTTCATTCTTGGTCTAACAAGTAATTTCTTTATTTTGAAACTTGGGCATTTTTGTATTATGTTATGAGACTCTAGATTTTATTTAAACCTTTTGTTTAGCTGACTTTCTTTGACACCATTCTGGCCAGTAAAGATGGGGACACCACATCATTACTGCCAGGTGGCGAAGAAATCCAGGCTCCCCACATCCTTACTGATGAATGGGGGTTGTAGTTATGCCTTCCCACATGTTCTCAGCTGACACTGCAGTGGGATGTCATCATTGCAAGAGGACAATGGTAAAAGCCCTGATTCTCCTCAAATTCTCTTCTTACATGAGCCCAGTGGAGGAGAAGGGATGCCTCATTACTGGTGGGTAGTGATAGAAGGCCAGGCTCCCCCACACGGTCTCCACTGACACCATGAAGATGAACTCCTATCACCCAGCATTGATGAAAATCCCAGCTCTCTACATAGCATTCTCTGACTCTGCTCCAGTGAGAGTGTTGGGGCATCTCATTACATCCTGTGAGAGTGGGAGTCTGGGATTTCCATTTGGACTTAGCTGTCATGGAGATGGGGCTAAACTTTCTTCCGTGGTATTTGGCTTCACTAGAGAGATTATTGTACTAAAGTTTTCTGTCTTACTAGGCTGTCCCTTTCCTGATCCTTTGGCTAAAAAGAACAGGCGTTTTTCCCCAGCTTTATTGGTATACTTGACAAACAGAAATTGTACGTATTTAAGGTTTAGAACATGATGTTTTGATATGTGTATATACAGTGAAATAATTACCACACTCAAGTTATTTAACACATCCATCCATCACCTCACATAGTTATGATCTTTTTGTGATAAGAACACTTAAGGTCAACTTTCTTAGCAAATCTCAAGTACATAATGCAGTATTATTAACTCGAGTCGCAATGTTGTGCATTAGATCTCCATAAATTATCCGTCTTGCATAACTGAACCTTTGGACCCTTTGGCCAAGATCTCCCCATTTCGTCCACCCTCCCAGCCACTGGCAACCACCATTCCAGTCTCTGTTTTTATGAGTTCATCATTTTTAGATTTTGTATATAAGTAAGAGCATGCAGTGCTTGTCTTTTCATGGGTGGCTTACCTCACTTAGCATAATAGCCTCCACATCCTTCCATGTTGTCACAAATGTGGAATTTCCTTCCTTTTTAAGGCTGAATAATATCCCATTGTGTACATATACTACATTATCTTTATCCATTCATCCATTGACAGTTTCTCAGGTAGTTTCCATATCTTGGCTATTGTGAATAATGCTGCAGTGAACTTGGAGGTGCAAACATCTCTTCAAGATACACATTCATTTCCTTTGGATATGTACTCAGAAGTGGGATTGCTGGATCACAGAGTAGTTCCCTGAGTGGGCAGGATTGTACCCAGACTATGGCACAGTCGAGCTGGAACTGAACCACAGGGCCACTTCTGGGTCCACAGTCAGGATGAAGTCAGTGGATATGCCATCATGGGCAAGGATGGGCATTATTGCATCCCTGGGCCAGCATGTCTGACTCTAGATAACAGTAGAGTGGGACAGGAGCCAGTTCACAAGGTCACTTCAGGATCTGCAGTAAAGTCCAAAATCAACAAGCTTATTACCAGGGGTGTGGGTAGTCAAGGCTCCTCCTAGACCCCTTGGCAGTTTAGAGCTGGTTGTAGGACTGCGGCCAAGTGGGGCTGGAGCTGAATCCATAGGGAGATGCAACTACTTTTAGTCTGCAGCAGAAACACATGCAGTCCCTAGCACAGGCCTGCTTTCTCAAAGCTTCTCTCCTTAGTCTTGGGCTTTGCTGGGGTTTCACAACTTCCTACCTGGATCCCAAAGCTTCCACAAAGGCATTTTCGTCTATGGATAGCTGCCAGATCATTGTTTTTGTAGGTGAACGTAGGGAACCTCCTATTCCTCCATCTAGCTGACTTAACTCAAAGGAATCCAAAAGGGCAGGCTTTCGTGGGTTTTCTTTTTTGGTCCATGCTTGTTGGTATTTCTTGGTTTCTGGCCTCTTCATCTCCAATTCTGGGATATGTGAGGAGAGAACTCACGACTGTGTCATTCCTCAGGTCCCAAGGTTCCTAGCTAGTCTTCCTTCCTTTCTATACCCTTCAGAGTTCTCTTCTGTTTGTTTTACATGTGACCAGGGTTTTTAGTTATACTTCGTGGGAGGAATAGGGACAAAAATACTTACTCCATCTTCCAGAAACATAAATTTATATTCATTTTAAAAGCTACTTTTTCCAGATAGAGAATCTTAGGTCAAAAAGGTTTTTTACTTTTACTATCTTTATTTATTTTAGACATTGCTTCGTTTTCTGGCTTGTATTGTTTCTAAAGAGAAAGCTGATGTCATCCTTGATTTTGCTCTCACATAATGCATCTTTTCTCTGGCTGTTTTTAAGGTTTTCTATCTATCACTGGTTTTTAAAAATTGGATTTTGATGTGCCTTTGTGTAGCTTTCTCCATGTTTCTTAAGCTTAGAGTTTGTTACCTTTCTTAGATCTGTGGGCTTATAATTTCTATCAAATTTGGAAATTTTTGGCCATTACTCCTTGCCTCCTCCCTCCTTTGGGACTCCAATTACACACATATCTGGGAAATTGAAGTTGTCTCACAGTTCACCAATGTTCTATTCATTATATTTGTGAATTTTTTGTATCTCCCTTTATTTAGTCAATGTTGCTTCATGTATTTTCATTGCTTGTTAGGGATGTGTATACGACTAGGATTGTTGTGTCTTCTTGGTGGATTGATCATGTTCTTATGAAATGCCTCTCTTTGTATTTAGTAATACTCATTGTCTTGAAATCTACTTTCTTTATTATCAAAACAGGCGTACCAGTTTTCTTATGTTAGTCATTTTTATTTTTTAATTTTCACCTTGTCCATGCCTTTAACTGCAAAATATGATTTTTCTTTTTTTAAAATTATTTTATTGAGGTCATATTGGCTTATAACATTGTGTAATTTCAGATGTAGATTATTATATTAGCAGTTTCTGTATAGACTGCATCATGTTCACCACCAATAGTCTAGTTTTTATCCGTCCCCATACATATGCGCCCTTTACCCTTTCTGCCCTCCCTTCACTCCCTTCCCCTCTGGTAACTGTAACAGAACTCAGTGGGTCCATCTCTTGGTGAGTGCAGAGCCAAAAACCACAACCAACGCTGAAGTGGATGAAGAAAAGGTTTATTGCTTGCACAAGCAATGGAGAACACCTGGGATGCCCCCAAAGCAGTGTCTCCCTGAGCTTAGTGCTGGTGGAAACTTTATGCATCAGAGTGCAGAGGATGTGCTACAACTGTGTAACAACTAGGCCCAATCTGGGTGCCTGTGCTGGCCGTTACATAATGAGTTCAAGGCACCAACACATAACGAGGTCAAGGTACCGTTACATAATGAGTTCCATGCAACATGCCATTACATAACAAGTTCAAGGAACACACCATCACATAACAGGTCCATGGTAACTTTTGGACACTTAGAGCTGGAACAATTTGCAGGAGTCTTGCTGTAATCATATAAGTTCCACTGTAGGATGGCAACATCTGCAAAAATGGGGATGTCAACCTCTGAAAAAGCACATTTAGTTTTCTCCTTGTCTGGAAAAGATTTTACAGACAATGCTACTTATGGATCAGATTCTCAGTAACCCTTTTCTTGCCTGGTTTCTGGTCACACAACTACTAATCTGTTTTCCTTATCCATGGGTTTATTTATCTTCCACAGGTAAGTGAAATCATATGGGGTTTGTCTTTCTTTGTGGTGCTTATTTCACTTAGCATAATACCCTCCAGGTTTTTGCTAAATGGCGTCTAGTTCTGTCTTGCCTTTTTATCCAGTATAAGAATTGCTGCCTATGAATTGGAGTTTTTAGAATATATACTTGTAATATAGTTATTATTATGGTTAGGTATAAACTTCCTATTTTGCTACTTTTTTCCTGCTTGTCCCATCTATGTTTTGTTATTTTGTCCTTCTGTTACTTAAGTCACTTGAGTAGTTGTTTAAGATTCCATTCTATGACCTTTACTGCCTTTTTAACTATTCTTTTTTGTATCTTTCATTGGTTGCTTAAGGGACAAAAATTTTAAGCTCAACTTATCATAATCTACATTGAATTAATATTTTACTGTATTATGTATAATGTAAACACTTTAAACAGCATGGTTCAACTTAACCCATTCTTTTCCATTACACCACTGCTTTCATGTATTTTTGTCCTACGTGTGCTAGTAACACTAAAATGCAATAGTTATATTAGTGCCTTAGTCAATTAAATTTTTTAAAATATAAGAAAGTAAAATAGCATTGTATATTTTCTCACATTTCTCAATTTCCAGCACTTTTCATTCCTTCTTTAAGCTAAAAAATCTTTCTGTTATTTCTCTTTTAGCTAGAAGAGCTTCCTTTTTTGATTCTTGTAGTGTAGAACCACAAGTGACAATGTCTTTCAATTTCAATTTATTTGAAAATGGTTTTATTTGTCCTCTACTTTTGCAGCATTTTCACTGGGTGTAGAATTCTGGGTTAAAGCCCTCATTCACATCTTTTGAGCACTTTAAGATGTCATTCCACTGTCTTCTGACCCCCACTCTTTCTGACGAGGGTTCACTGTCATTCATATCATTGTTCCTCTGAAAATAATGCATTTTTTATTATCCAAGTGCTTTTAAGATTTTAACTTGACCTTTGGTTTTCATCAGTTTGACTATAATTTGCCTTGTACCTATTCTACTTTGGGTTCGTTGAGTTTTCTGGATCTATGTGTTACAATTTTTTTTGTCAGATTTGGGTAGAAATTGCCACTATTCTTTCAAATAGGTGTCTTTTCTATTCACTTTTTAGTATCTTTTTAGAACTTTAGTTACAAGTATGCTGTATCACTTGGCACATGACAGACATTGAGTTCTTGTGTTCTTTTTTCAATTTATCTTTCTTTGCACATTTATTGTGTTTGATTTGTAATAAACCAATTTTTTTTTCTATGCTCAAACTGCTTTTAGTCATGCTAATGAATATTCTCATTAAATATATCGCGTTTTTCATTCTCGGATTTCTATTTGTTTTTTTAAACCCAATTTCTTGTCCTGAATTTTTCTACCTCTTCCTCTATTTTGTCAATCTTTTGCTCTGGTTACTATAACATATTTATCAATAAGATATTGGTCAAGATGGTGGCGTACGTGGACTCTGAACTCATCTCCTCCCATGAAGATAATGAGGTTACAACTATTCTTAGAAAAATTACCCCAGAGAGAGAACTGAAAACTGGACAAAAAGAACCCCCACATAAAGGGACAGTCCTAACTGAGGCAGAAGAGGCAGAAATTCTTTCTGGAGAAAAAACAGCCACCTTCATGAGCCAAGGAGCTTCACAGCTGAGCAGGAGCCACACTAAGTTACTCACCCTTCCCTGGAGAAGTGGGGACCTGAGCAGGGGTGCATTACCGCTATAAACATCCTTCACATTCAGCACAACTGAGACAAGTATCATAGTATCTGGCTTTGCTGGCTATTAACTACAAAGGGGAATACCCCCAGAAAAGCTATCAGACATAAGCCATAAAAAGCTGGCTCTTAAAGGGTCCACATACACATTCACCATCTCAGAGAACAGCCTAAAATCACTAGAAAGGTGCGCAGTCCTTTGACGAAAAAAGACACAGCAGATAGGCTCTGGGTGCATCTTGGTGAAAGGTGAGACCTCTCTAGAGACTGAGACATTAGTGGCAGCCACTGTCGTGACCTAGTACAGGTGTACTGACACAGATGCTGGCAGACGCCATTGGAGTTCTTCCCCTGGCCTGAAAGCCCAGGTGTGTGCCACTCCCACTAGAGCACAGATTTAATACAGCTCAGCCAGGGCAGGCAGCCTGAGGGACTGGCCCCACCAAATAGCAAGCCCTCAGGCTATTTGTCAGCCTGCATAGACTAGGTGCCTCCAACCTCTACAGGCAGGTGAGTGTGTCCACCTCTGTGGGAAGGGCCTTTGTGAGAAGCAGGTGAACTGTGGGGGATGTTGGTGAAGAGTGTGGGGGCCTCAGCAGTGGGGCAACTGGGTATGTCCAGGGGGTCACGATGTGTGCGTGGGCCAGGACTCTGTTGATAGTGTATGTGGACCTGTGGGGTGGGGCTTATCAGTGGCAGAAGACCTGTGCTTCACCAACAGTCACAAAGGGTGTCAGCCCCAGCTTCCAAAGCCTGAAACAACTGGGTGCTCCCATGCCTGGGGCCAGTCCCACCCAGCTGCAATCCTGAGAGAGTTGACAACTGCCTTTCAAGAGTGAGGCCTACAGCAGTTGTAAGCCCCTGAGCCTAGCAACCAGCCACACCGGATGCCTACTCACAACAGAAAAACTGCCAAGGGAGAGTGCTATTAGACTTTGCAGGCTCCCCAAACCTGATTTACAAAGAGCGGGCCAGGGAGAGAAAACCTAGACTCCCTGGGTACATGCAGTAAGAGCAGCCCTGTCGCAGAAGGACACATGTAGCCCACACAGAAGTCACTCCTGGAACAGTTGGATAGGTGATGAGAGAGAAGCACGCTGCTAGGCCTCAAAAGGCATCTCTTACATAAGGCCACTTCTCCAAGATAAGGAGACATAGCTGACTCACCTAATACATAGATATAAGCTTAGAGAAAGAGGCATAATGAAGAGGAAAAAGAATGTGTTCCAAGCAAGGGAATAGGACAAAACCCCAGAAAAAGAACTAAATGAAACAGAAATAAACAATCTACCTGACAAAGAGTTCAAACAAAAACTCATGAGGACACTCACTGATCTTGGGAGAAAACTGGATGAACACAGTGAGAATGTCAACAAAGAATTGGAAAATATGAAAAAGAGCCAATTCGAAATGAATAATAGAACATTGGAAAGGAAAAATTCACTATAAGGACTCAATAGCAGAGTAGATGATACAGAAAAACGGATCAGTGAGCTGGACTAAAGACAAGAGGAAATCACCCAAGATGAACAGAAAAAAGAAAAAAGAATTAAAAAAGAATGAGAACTGTCTAAGGGAAGTCTGGGACAATAACAAGCACACTAACATTCATATTATAGGTGTCCCAGAAGGAGGAGAGACAGACAAAGGAGCAGAGAATCTATTTGAAGAAATGATAGCTGAAAACCTTCCTAAGCTAAGGAAGGAAACAGACATTCAAGTACAGGAGGCATAGACGGCACCAAACAAGCTAAACCCAAAAAGACTCACACCAAGATACATTATAATTAAAATGTCCAAAATTAAAAATAAACAGAGCTGCAAGAGAAAGTCAGCTAAAAGCCTAAGAATGGAAAGAGAAAGGCAACACAAGTGACATACAAAGGAAAGCCCATAAGGCTATTAGTGGACTTCTCATCTGAACCCCTACAGGCTAGAAGAGAGTGGCACAACATATTTAAAGAGCTGAAAGGAAAAAAACTACAGCCAAGGATATTCTATTTGGCAAGGTTATTCAGAATGGAAGGACAGACAAATAGCTTCCCAGACAAGCAAAAATTAAAGTTTATCACCAAGAAGACAATTCTACAAGAAATGCTGAAAGGGCTTATTTAAGTAGGAAAGAGAAGGCCACAAATAGGAATAAGAAAATTATCCCCCAAAAATGCAATAAAATCACTGGTAAAGGCAAAAGTACAGTAAGGTAACAAATCAACCACCTATGCACAAAATATGAAGGTTAAAAGACAAAAATACCAAAATTATCTATTTCAATGATAAGATGGTAGTGGATAGACACACACAAAATAAGAGTCTAGATATTATTTCAAAAACATACAATGTGGGAGGAAAGGAGTAAAAGAGTAGATCTTTTAGAAAGAGGTCAAACTAAAAAGACTATTAACTCAATATAGATTGCTGCTTATATAGAACATTATGTATGAACCTCATGGTAATCACAAACCAGAAACTTACAATAAATAAGCAAATAAGTAAGAGAAAAGACATAAACATATTACTAAAGAAAAACAATCAAACCACAAAGGAAGAGAGCAGGAGAAGAAGAAAGGAACAAAGAAGACCCACTAAAACACCCAGAAAAAAAGTAACAAAAATGGCAATAAATACATATTTATCGATAGCTGCTTTAAATGTCAATGGACTAAATGCTCCAATAAAAAGGCATAAGGTGGCCAATTGGATAAAAAAGCAAGACCCATATATATGCTGCATACAAGAGACACACTTCAGACCTAAAGACACTCACAAACTGAAAGAAAGGATGGTAAATGATACTCCATGCAAATGTGAAAGAAAAGAAAGCTGGGGTAGCAATATTTATATCAGAAAAAAATAGACTTCAAAACAAAAACTGTAACAAGAGACAAAGACGGGCACTACGTAATGATAAAGAGAACAATCCAACAAGAGGACATAACACTTGTAAATGTCTATGCACCCCAAAATAGGAGCACCTAAATATATAAAGCAATTATTAACAGACACAAAAGGAGAAGCAGACAGTAACACAATAATAGTAGGAGGCTTTAACACTCCATTTACTCCAATGGACAGATCACCCAAACAGAAGATCAATAAGGAAACATTGGTCTTAAATGACACATTAGACCAGATGGACTTAGTAGATATATATAAAACATTCCATCCAAAAACCACGGAACACACATTCTTTTCAAATGCTCATGGAACATTCTCCAAGATTGATCACATATTAGGCCAAAAAACAAGTCTCAATAAATTTAAGAACATCGAAATAATGTCAAGCATCTTTTCTGAGCATAAAAATATGAAACTAGAAATCAACTACTGGAAGAAAATCAGAAAAACAACATAACTGTGGAGCTCAAACAAAATGCTACTGAGCAATGATTGGGTCAATGAATAAATCAAAGGAGAAATAAAAAAATACCTGGAGACAAATTAAAATACAACATGCCAAAATCTATGAGCTACAGCAAAGAGGTTCTAAGAGGGAAGTTTATAGCAATTCAGGCCTACCTGAACAAACAAGAAAAATCCCAAATAAATAATCTAACAGTGCATCTAAAGGAACTGGAAAAAGAAGAACAAACAAAGCCCAGAATCAGCAGAAGGAAGGAAATAATAAAAACCAAAGCAGAAATAAACAAAGTAGAGACTAAAAAAAAAAAAAAATAGAAAAAATCAATGAAATCAAGAGCTGGTTCGTTGAAAAGATAAAGAAAATTGATAAACCTTCAGCTAGACTCACCAAGAAAAAAAGAGAGAAGGCTCAAATAAATAAAATCAGAAATTAAAGAGGAGAAATTACAATGGACACCTCAGAAACACAAAAGATTATAAGAGAATACTATGAAAAGCTATATGCCAACAAATTGGATAATCTAGAAGAAATGGATAAATTCTTAGAATCATACGACCTTCCACAAGTGGATCAAGAAGAAGTCGAGAATGTGAATAGAGCAATCACCAGTAAGGAGATCAAAACAGTAATCAAAAACCTCCCAAAAAATAAAATTCCAGCACCAGACATCTTCCCTGATGAATTCTACCAAACACTCAAAGAAGACTTAATACTCATTCTTCTCAAATTCTTCCAAAAAATTGAAGAGGAGGATAAGCTTCCTAACTTATTCTATGAAGCCAACGTTATCCTGATACCAAAACTAGACAAGGAGAGCACAAAAAAATAAAATTACAGGCCAATACCACTGATGAACATTGATGCAAATATCCTCAAGAAAATACCAGCTAATCGAATACAACAATACATCAAAAAGAGTATATGCCATGATCAAGTGGGATTTATTCCAGGGATACAGGGGTGGTTCAACATCTGCAAGTCAATCAGCGTTATACATCACATTAACAAAATGAAAAATAAAAATCACATGATCATCTCAATAGATGCACAGAAAGCATTTGACAAGATACAACATACATTTATGATAAAAACTCTAAATAAAATGGGCATAGAAAGAAAATACCTCAACATAATAAAGGCTATATATGACAAACCCACAGCTAATATAATGCTCAGTGGAGAAAAACTGTAAGCTATCTCAGTAAGAACAGGAATCAGACAGAATGCCCACTTTAATCAATCTTATTTAGCATAGTATTGGAAGTCCTAGCTAGAGAAATCAGGCAAGAAAAAGAAATAAAAGGGATCCACATTGGAAAAGAAGAAGTGAAACTGTCACTATTACAGATGACATGATTTTATATATAGAAAACCCTACATAATCCACTAAAAATCTTTTAGAAATAATACATGAATACAGTCAAGTTGCAGGATACAAAATCACACAAAACCCAGTTGTGTTTCCTTACACTTAAAACAAAGGAACAGAAAGAGAAATTAAGAATACAATCCTATTTACAATTGCAATAAAAAGAATAAAATACCTAGGAATAAGTTTAACCAAAGAGGTGAAAGACTTGTAGTTGTGAATTATTGAGGGAAATTGAAAAAGGCACAAAGAAATGGAAAGATACTCCCTGATGTTGGATTCAAAGAATTAACATAGTTAAAATGTTCGTACTTCCTAAAGCACTCTATAGATTCAGTGCAGTCTCTATCAAAGTTCCCACAACATTTTTCACAGAAATACAATAAAGAAACCTAAATTTATATGGAATAACAAAAGACCCCAAAAAGCCAAAGGAATCCTTAGAAAAAAGAACGACGCTGGAGGTATCACACTCCCTGATTTCAAAATATACTACAAAGCTGTAGTAACCAAAACAGCATGGTACTGACACAAAAACAGACACACAGATCAATGGAACAGAATCGAGAGCCCAGAAATAAATCCACACGTCTATGGAGAGCTAATTTTCGACAAGGGAGCCAAGAACATACAATGGAGAAAGGAGAGTCTCTTCAATAAACGGAGTTGAGAAAACTGGACAGCCACATGCAAAAGAATGGAAGTAGACCATTATCTTACACCATGCACAAAAATCAACTCAAAATGGATTAAAGACTTGAATGTAAGATCTGAAACCATGAAACTTCTAGAAGAAAACATAGGCAGTATGCTCTTCAACATTGGTCTTAGCAGCATTTTTTCAAACACCATGTCTGACTGGGCAAGGGAAAGAATAAAAGAAATGAACAAATGGGACTACATCAAACTAAAAAGCTTCTGAACAGGAAAGGAAACCATGAAAAAAATTAAAAGACAACCTAACAATTAGGAGAAGATATTTGCAAACCATATATCAGATAAGGGGTTAATATCCAAAATATACAAAGAACTCGTACAGCTCAACAACAAAAAAAAACTAACAACCCAATTTAAAAAATGGGCAAAAGATCTGAACAGAGATTTCTCCAAAGAAGATATATCGATGGCCAACAGGCACATGAAAGATGTTCAACATCATTAACTATCAGGGAAATGCAAATCAAAACTACAATGATGTATCACCTCACTCTCCTCGTCAGAATGACTATAATTAACAAGAGAGGAAACAAGTGTTGGAGAGGATGTGGAGAGAAGGGAACGCTCTACACTGCTGGTAGGAGTGCAAACTAGTGCAGCCACTAGGGAAAACAGTATGGAGTTTGCTCAGAAAATTAAGAATACATCTACCATATGATCCAGCTATTCCACTGCTGGGTATTTATCCAAAGAACTTGAAAACACAAATGCATAAAGATACTTCTATGTTCATCTCAGCCTTATTCATAATAGCCAAGACTTGGAAGCAACCTAGGTTCCCACCAAGGGACGAATGGATAAAGAAGACGTAGTATACGTACACAATTGACTGCTACTCAGCCATAAGAAATGACAAAATCCAGCCACTTGTGACAACATGGATGGGCCTTGAGAGTACTATGCTAAGTGAAACAAGTCGGAGGGAGAAAGTCAAATACCATTTGATATCACTCATAAGTAGAAGATAAAAACAACAAATAAACATATAGCAACAGATATTGGATTGGTGATTATCAGAAGGGCAGGGGGAGGGAGGAGGATGAAAGAGCTGATTAGGCATATGTGTTTGGGGATGGATTGTAATTAGTCTTTGGGCAGTGAACCTGATGTAATCTACACATAATTCAAAATATATTATGATGTACACTTGAAAGTTATATAATGTTATAATCCAACATTCCTGCAACAAAAAAATAATTTAAAAAACGATTTTAAAAATAAGATATCAAAACAAACCATATTTATCATAGTTATTTTAATATATTTTCTGCTTATTTCAATATCTGGGTGATCTGTAAGTGTGTATCTATTGATTTTTTTTAATATTGAGCACGTTTTTCTGCTTCTTTGCGTATCTAGTAATTTTTTATTGTGTACTGTACATTGTTATTAACATGTTATAGAGATCCTGGATTCTGTTACCTTTCTCTAAAGAGCATTGAGTTTTGTTGTAGCAGTTGGTTAAGATGTTGGTATATCTCTTCAATTTTGTGTAGGTTTAGATTTAAGTTTTACTAGGTTGAGACTCTCTTTTTCTCTTTAATCCTAGTAAAAATCCCTTCATAATGTGGGCATTACTCTTAAAATGAAGCCCTTCAGGGGCTGAAATTGAAACTCTGAGGTGTTTTCTAGGCCCTACATAGCCTTTCTATGTAGTGATTGCCTTTCATATTTTTAAATACAGAAGCAATATCCAAGTTGTGTAAGTCAGCTTAGGCTACTATAACAAAATGCCAAAGACTGGTTGGCTTTAACAGAAGACATTTATTTCTCACAGTTCTGGAGACTGGGAAGTTTAATCAAGGGGCCAGAAGATTCAGTTCCTTGTAAGGGCCCTATTCCTGGCTTGGAGACAGCCACCAGCTTGCTGTGTGTTCACAGGACCTCTTCTTTCTGTGCACAGAGAGTGAGCTCTTATGACTCTACCTCTTCTTATAAGGCAACTAATCCCATCCTCTGGGCACTACCCTCATGACTTCATTAAATATAATTACCACCCAAAGGCTCCACCTCCAAATACCATCACATTGGGAGTTAGGACTTAACATATGAATTTGGGGAAACCACAAATATTCAGTCCATAACACAAGGTAAACCTTAATCTTTATTGAAAAGGGGCTCAATCTAGAAATGTGTAATAAACGCTGAACTCAAATTCAAAAAATTGATATTATTATTTTGACTGTGAATTAGCTGCATTACCATAAGACAGTCACTAGCATTTCTGAGACCTCAGTCAATTTTCTCATATATGGAAGGCCAGTAATATTCCCACCCTCATCAATGCCCATTCCAACCTCCAATAGCTCTTTCTACCTGACAGGCTCATAACTGTCTTTCAAAACACAGCACAAAATAACAACTTTGGAAAGTCTCACCTAAACCCACTAGGAGAAATAATCATTCACCTATGTCTACTTAAATTACTCTTTATTTACCTGTTTATATAACTTATCAAACAACATATCACAATTTTGTGATTCTATATCTTGTTTGAATTCATAAGAAATTTTTTCAGAAGTTAGCTCATCCTAAGGTTCACTCTTCTCCTGTAAGTTCTAATCAATGGAGAATATACATAGAGGCCACTCGTCAAATAAGATGAATGCATCAGGTATAGTAAGGGGCAAAGGAACCATTATCTGCAGAAAACAGAACTCTCTAGCAAATATTACATTGGAAAAATGCATCTTTGTCTTAAGGCCAAATGAGGCCTCAAACTTATTCCCTCTTGCCTGATCCACTGTAAATGAAAAGAAAATTGTGGACATCCCCCAAAGGGAGAAAAGGATTCCATGTTCTATTCTATTAACTTGTGGGAGTAACAGTGATGAGATAATGCCAAAAAGTATCATTTTTCTATTGATAAATGAACTGGTCCTAAGAAAAGGATGGAGTTGCCTTCTTGCTTTTGAAGCACGGTAGTCCACCTACTGGTAAATGATTGGCTCAATGAATTTTAGACTCTGACCCTTCAGATTAGCTATTTCTCCTCAATTAGGAAAACAAGGAAAGAGTGGAAAAATCCAAGACTCCCAGAATGTGGAGAAGAAAGAAAGGCTTTTCCTCCAGAAGATGTGAGAAGAAAGAATAAGCATTTCTGTAGTACTGGGAAACAGGATCTAGCACAGACTGGGTGCTCAATAGATGTTTTTCAATGGCAGCTGTTGTAGTCTGGTTATATCTATGTCTGATATTTATGAAATGGGTGAGCACTGAAAGAAGACAGTGTAATAAAGTGGTTAAGAGCTTTGCCCTTAGAATCAAATGACCAGATTTAAATTTCATGTCACTCTCTTGATAGCTGCCTGACCATATGAAAGTTACTTACTCTGTCTAAAACTCACTTTCCTAATCTATAAATTAGGCACAAAGTAATTTATACCTCATAGCATTGTTGTGAGGATTAAATAAGATTCTACTCGCAAAGCACTCTTCAAATATCATTTTTCCCATATGGTAATGATGTAAAAAACTTAGGATATTTACTGAAACTTAGCAAATAGTGAAATAAATTTATGCTGTCATAATAATAATGTTACTATTATTAGTGTTAGTATTAATATTCCTAATATGGCTGTTGTTATTAAAGTATTATTAATATATGTATTACATTTGTGTTTTCCTCAAAATCTAAAAGCGCAATTCAATAATTCATCTCTAGATGACATATTCTACATAAATTCAAATCTAGTCTCTCTCAGTTTCTAATAGCAATCAAATTGAAACTTTATTAATAATTTCAGATAACATATATATTATCTGAGTTGTTGGTTTTGATGCACAATCCTGCCACCATGCAAATGTCCCAACACTGTAAGGTATCCTTTCATTCATTTTTAAAGCTGACTGAAATTTTACCAATCTGGCAGTCATTTAGGTTAACCTCTGATTTTTCTTTTTAGGTGCTAGTAACTCTGAAAGTGATATGGCACAGCCTGTAATCCACCCTTTTTTGCATAAACCTTGCTCAGATAACAAATGAGGGTAAATTTTCATAAAAGGGAAAGGATAAGAAGAGCTTCACTAGAGTATTTAAAAAGTCAATGAATTATCTTATTTAGGAGGAAGATGATAAGATTCCAGAAAAGGATCTTGAAGTTGTCAAAGAAAATCTTCACATACTTCAACATATATTCTCAATTTGTGCAACATCCTATAGGATAATTTAATATTATACAGTAGTTTCTGATCTAACTCAGCTAGTCAATAGACATTTCTGGTTTCCCTGACTTATTTGCATGGATTAACCAAAGTAAACAGCCATGTAAAAAAAGAAAGAAAGAAAGAAAAGGAAAAGAAATCAATTTTTTGGAAAAGATAGCAATTATATCAATTTTCTCCCTTCAGACTGATATCCCATCCCAATTCAAAGAAGAAATATGGTCACATGAGGTCATTTTTCTTAGAATGAAGGTAGATATCATCAAGTGTATTATTCAGCAACCCATTTGGACCCATTTTTTTTCTTGTACTGTTCCTTTGAGGGAAGCCTTTGCGGTCCAGTTAGTCAAAAAAACATCCTCCAGATGAACCGCTGATCTTCCCTAGGTCACAGCAGTCCCGCTCTAATTGGAATTTAGATCAATCAGAAACAGAAATAATTCTACAACTTTTAGGCAAGGAGAATTACAAGGAATTAAGTGTTTATAAAATCACCAATGTGCTTAGGAAATGGATTCTAGACTGGGGCTCCAAGATTGACTCCCAGGACTCTGTGGATCTTGCCCACTGGAAAGCATGAATAAAGGTGGAAAGAGCTCATCCACAGTAACCACCACAGTATCCAACATTCTTGGTGCACACTTCCTCTAATTCCTGAAAATCAGACAAGGCTTGCTCCTCACTTTCCCCTATTAAAAGTGAATAGCTTTTATTGACCTCATCATTCTGTCTAAGTTAACAAGACAAGATTTGAGAATCGTAGAATCTGAAAATTTTTCTCTAGACAGATAATTCTGGTCAGTGAAAAATTATTTCTTTTCTATTGTATATTTTAAACCATGGTTTCTTTAGCATGTGAACCCCTAAGAATATCATAGAATAATACTTCCTGTTTTCAAGGAGAGAGGAAAGACACAATTTACTACAAATAAAAATCACTAATACATAGTTTAACATGACTTTATATTTCTGAATTCTAACCAAGATGAGACAACCATCAATAGAACTTTTAAATATGTCCTTTAGATTTTTTATTGAATCTCTGTTAAGCCAATACTAGTCACAACTCACTTCATGCTCCAGAATGTGCAAAATCTTTCAGTAGAACTGCACCTAGAAAGATGCAGGCTTTTATCAGGTCACAGTATTGTTTTGATGAGCTTCAAGTTCATCATTTATTGGGGGGATGAAGGGTGGAATAGACAGAGAAAAATAGATACTTGAACTTATAGAATTGATGTAAATGAGAATAGAATTTTTATCTACTGGATGATGAGCAAGATTCAAATGATTTTTCTAATCTCCATTGACCACCTTGGTGCAAATTATACACAATCCATTCTCTTGAAGGCCCTGTGACATCCATTTTGCAGATGATGAAACTGAAGCTCAGAGAATTTAACAAACATATTCAAGTTCGTGTAACTAATATACGCCATAACTGCTGTGGGACTCAACATCCAGTATTTATCAAAAATAGGGCTTGTTTTGTTACTAGTGCTGATTACATACATATAAATATATATTTAAATTTATAATTTAATTACTTTGTCAAGATACCCTAGGTCTCACTGAGTCATTACATAGTTTCAAAGAATTTCCCAAAGTTTCGATGCAGTAGCACATTACCCTGTACCCTGTACTCAAGAGATAGCTCTATCTTTTGGGTAAAGAACTATGGCTGCCATTTTCTGACAAATCTCAAACAACTCACCCCCTGTAGCCTCAAAGGACTAATTACATTGCTTATTTTTAGTAAAGTTGGATGAAAGTTGTTCCCTTTTGGGATTTCAAAGAAGGTTCAAAATAAGTTAAAGTAAATTTAATTGTTTGGGTGTGGGAAGAAATAATCAAGCAAAGTTATAGGAACGTCTTTTTCAACACTGCAAAGGGGTTTTGCTTGGTATTACTTGAAGCAAAAGACCTGTTGATGCAAGAAGCCTTCTGTGTGCTCCATTGACCATAAACAGGAGCCAGATTGGTCCTCTGAGGGACGTTCTTCAAACTGGGCAGGGGAAGAAGCTGAAGAAATGCAGTATTGGAACAGGTACAAGAGCCAACTTATATCAGTCTCCTATCTCAGACAACTTTGTATATTCAAAATTTATTCTTACTCCTGACTTAGAACTAGACTTGTTGAAGTTAATTTTGTTTATAGATGTTTTAAGGCATATAGATTTGGAGTACTGAAAAATATGGTACATTTCACTGTAGACACCAACGCAATTTCTGTTTTTCTGAGGGAAGATAGGAAGAGAGTGTTCTCATTCCTCCTGTTTAATTCCATATACATAGATCAACATTTGAACCAACAAAATATGGTACTGCACTATAGGAAGCTCTGATTTTTGTGTTTTGGATACTCAGATAATGAAACTAACAACTTCCTCCTTTATTAAAGCCTGAAATACTAAGCCCCCAGCTTTTGGGAAACTTTATCCTTATAATTCTCACTGAAGTTTCATATAAAGATCAAGTTTTGTATATAGAGGAGTATTGTTAACCTCTTGTATTTGGGAGAGCACAAGACAAAGTACTCTGCCCCAAATAGCACAATTTCAGGACAATGTTCATTCCACAATTACTGTGCTAGCTATTATATCTTAAAGTCTTTAAGAACCAAATTACTTCTATTAAGAAGAAAATAACTAAAAAATATTCACTTCTCTTGTAAAATTAACATTAATAAGATTATGTGACAATTAATACCATTATGTGACAAGAATACCATATAATAGGTGTATTATGGCACTACTAGCAGAGATGGGAAGGATCCAAAGATAACGTTTAAATTTCTTCTCTCTCCAGAGCCAACTCAGCCTATACTCCTATGAACCTTTAAGCCCATTAAGTTCAAATCATTCTTTCACTCAACAAATAGTATGCTCTGGTCTTTCAATCTTTAAAGTGGAATATGCCTTTATAATAACTATGAGTGCATTTTAAAGAGTAGTTTGATAATCAAGACTGAATAATGTTATTAATCTTTAATCTTTATAATATAATAAATAAAAATGATTTCCTATTGAAAAACTCAAAAGCTTTGGTACTTTAGGTCACTTTAAATTTAAAAGACTCATATTCATTCTCGATCTGGACAAAATTATCCTTAAATGCTCAGTTAAATGTTAATAAATTTATGAAAATGTTCCATGCTGCCCCCAAACAAAATTTGTACCTTTCTCTTCTCTGCCCCCATAAGACTTTGATTTTACTTTTATCATGGCCTTAAGTGAATTCTAGCAGAATTTATGAATTGCATATATCTAACCCCTACTACACTATGTGCTCTTCATCAGCTTATTCAACACTGTATCTCCAGCACCTGGTAGAATACTCGGTACAAAGTGTTCATGATTATATCTAATCTCTCCTGTATGGGGGTACTTAGCCCACATCTGAAAAGAATAATCTCTCCACATCCATGCTCATATTGGAGCATGAGAGAGCCATCGGAATGTTGTGAGAATTCAGAAGCCTAGATTTATTGCTGCCCTGGGTCATCTGTAAAGTTAGCTCTACCACCACCTTAGAAAGTTGGCAATGTTTTTAGTTTAGAAAACTAAGCCTCCCATTTCTAGGCTCTTCTATATCCTACCTACAACTTACCCCTAACTTACACTTCTGACTTTTTCCTTAATCACATTCAAACCTGTCTAACACTCTTCTTACTCCTTAAATCCAGTATTTCTCAAACTTTAATGTTATTAAGAATAACCCAGAGAAATTGTTAAAAATCTATGTTCCTGGGCCATAATCCCAGAGAATGATTGCAGTTTTACAGGTAGAGTCTAGAAATCAGTATTTTAAAGAAACAAACTAGATGATTCTGATGCAGGTTTTCCATGCTCTTTGGAAATAATTACTTAAGCCTGGGTTTACCCTTGATTAATAAGGAGCAAAATTTATTCAAACCTCGAGATGCTAGTAGTATATCTAAAGAGGAGAAAAGAGAAACAAACCAAGCAAATATGTTGCCAGTAGGCTAAGAAGGCTTTGGCCCAGGGAAGCATGAGAAGAGCACTGAATGAGAGGTTAACAGGGCTTGGAGGACTAAACATACACATGGACATACATCAGTTGGCCCAGGAGAAATTTCCAAGACCAAATGACCCATGTGGATGAAGGGATTGAGGAAGGATCTGATAAGTACAAGTTTATGATATGCCTTGGCATGATGGTCTCATCTTCCAGAAAGGAAATAGGAGGGTTTTGACGATTCCATCCAGATTTAGGATAATACACCAAATGTATAATGCCATGAGGGAGTTCTTATTGGGATTGATAAAATAGGAAAGTACTTGTGTATAAAAAGTACTATGTCACTTTCTACACAATGTAGATCCAGCACAGCCTGTGATAGAACTTGAAGGACAAGGAGGACAAGTTTCTATGATGTATTCAGGGAAGGGAGGCCATCTTCTGGGTATGGAGAGTGATGACTGGGGTCAGAACACCTACCTTCCATTGCTCTGGAGGAAGAGTTGAAAACCTGTGGGATAAGGCCCAGTGTAGCACACATCTTGAGGGATATTTTCATTTTTTCAGGATCAAAGTTTTAAACTACAATAATTAATTTCCACATGCAGAATTCCTATCATTAGCCAACAAATGAAGCAAGGCAACAATTGGAAGTTGATATCAAATCAAATTTATAGTCACAAACTCTTTCTCATCTAAGACATTATGGCTTAGCAATTAAAACTGCAGGCTCTGAAGTCGGACTTTCTAAATTCTAATCCCTAATGCTACCTCTCACCTGATATGGGTCCTTAATCTCTCTAACTCTACTTCCTTTGCCTGTAGGATGAAGGTAGTGTTACCTTGGTGTAGTTGCTGAGAAATTTAACAAGAAATGAGTAGAAAGTTCCTGACACATAGTAACTACACACTAAGTGCAAGCTGTTATTATTATGAGGCGTTATTAGATTGTTGCATTCCAAATCATTGTCCTTTTTCCCCCTGTCAGCTTCAAGTTTCTTGTTCAAATAGCCATGTTTACTAGTGCTGTGGTTCGACATCAAGGTCTGACAAGTTTAAATGTGTGTCTTAGTTCTACCTCTGAGGTCTCTTAAACCTGTGGTGTTCCAGTTTGCTCAATTGTAAAAAGAATAATAATAATAGCTATTTGATTATGTAAATTAAGTCATTGTGTAGATTGAATAAAAATGTGTGTATGTGTGTGTGTCCCTCATAGCTCTAATTCCCTTCTTGATTCTCATCTTGCCAAGCAGTGTTTTTAGTGCAAAGCGCATGAGAACAAGAAACCATTTCCAACAATAACACAATTTCTCACTGCGTGACTTTAAGCAAGTCTTCCTAGACATTGATTAGGTCAACCAACAAGATTATTTTGAACTTCGAAATGATAAAATTTTAACCATATGTATGCTGGGATTATATTGTTGTTATCTGAAGTAAAAAGAGACAGCCAGCCAACTGATGAAGTTATTCAGGAACTTATATGTAGTCATTCAGGTTAACACTCAATAGAATAATGTGTAATAAAGACTTTAGTGTCTATATTTATAACAGTAGCTAAAAGCTAACATTAAATTTTTGACAGCTAGACTTTATAAGCTGTTTTTAATCATAATATTTACCTGACACTTTGGAAAGAGCCACAGTTGACACATATTTCTTATCTGAAACGATTGTGTTATCCTAAAATAGTGCTCTAGCATCCTTTTCTGGGTTTTATTGAGGTATCTCTTTGATTTTTGGAGATACAAGCTCTAGGCTAGCAGAATGAAGCTTTATTATTATCTAGCCACTTAAATCCCAGGACTTATTCCTACCAAAATGGACTTAAACAGAACATGTCCTGGGTACCTCTCTCCTTCAGCCTTGGAACCAGGATCCCTTGCCTCAGCTCATAATCTTCATTAAGGTGGATTCAGACAGAATTGAGAAAATATTTGTGCTCCCCATCTTTAATGCAGGAAGTCTGGAATAATAGATGATCCTGGATTAAATTTTGCCACAGCTCTCAAAATTTCATTCCTTGTCAATTAAACAAAGCAACTTGATGGTAATTTACATTCTTTTTGTCTTAGAATATTTTCCAACATTTTCCCTAATTGACAGGTAGGATCTATGTAATTCTGAGTATTTGGTGCTGGATGTGAGAAAAGAAACCTGGAACCAAGATGTCTAGTGAAATCCATCTTTCAAAACGTATGGATGAACTTTACAAGATGGCAAAAGCTCCCAGGGCGAGATGAACATATCTCCAAATTCAAGCAAAACTTGAAGAGGCAAGTTGATACATCCTTCTTCCTTTGATAGCATTCCCTCTTCCTGTTCATCTTACTCCATTAGAATGTTGGCAGACCTGAAGTTGAGAGAGGGCTAATAAATGTTACATTAGGAAGAGAGATTTCTTGTAACCTATAGAAGGAAGTGTTGGTAAAACCGACAACAAAAAAACACAAGAAACACCTTATGACAGCACTGGGGCTTTGCACAGTTCAATTCCATGTAGTTCTCTGACTGGTTAAGGAAAATGAAATCTCTAAAGGTACTGAAAGCCCAGATTTTTATTCTCTCATTTTATGTTAAGCCAATACACAGAAGACCACCAACACTAAAAGAAGAGTTCTTGAAACTGATAAGATTGTGTTCATGGTGCATTTATTCAGTCAGGTCTTCTCTGACCCCTCCACTCTTCTGAATTCTTCTAAAGCCACACTGCTCATGTGGTATCCAGCATAAGTGAAACAGAAGTATTTTTTTGCGTTGCAGCCACAGAAGTTGGCATGAAGTCCTGCCTCTACCATCTGCTTCCTATTTGATCATAGAAGAATTCCTTAAGCTTCTTCAGTCATCTTTTCCTTATTTATGAGAACAGTAATACCTATCTTTAAGGAATGCTGCAAGAGGAGATACACATATAAATTTCCTAATACACAATTAGTGTTCAAAATCATCCATGTTATTATCGATATGCTGCCTGATATCATAATTGTTTCTGTCCTTGTAAGTCACTTGCAGACACAAAGATAGATTTATGTATTCTCAGAATGTAAGGAAATGCTAGGTACTCAATACTGTGTTACTGATTGATTAAATGAGGATTGGTGGCTAAGGACCCACTTACAAAGGTCTGTTTCACTTCTCCTGCAGTTGACTGGAGATGAGCCCTGAAAACTGGACTCAGGTAACAGAATTTGTCCTTCTGGGTTTCCCCAGTAGCCACATCCTGCAGTTCTTGCTGTTCCTGGGGTTGATGGTGACCTACGTTGTAACAGCCACAGGCAACCTGCTAATTATTGGGCTCAGCTGGGTGGACCGACGCCTGCACACACAGATGTACTTCTTTCTGTGGAACCTGTCCTTCCTGGAGCTGTTGCTCGTGTCTGTTGTGGTTCCCAAGATGCTTGTCATCATCCTCACAGGGGATCACTCCATCTCCTTTGCCAGCTGCATCATCCAGTCCTACCTCTACTTCCTCCTAGGCACCACCGACTTCTTCCTCTTAGCTGTCATGGCTCTAGATCGTTACCTGGCAATCTGCCAACCACTACACTATGAGACGCTGATGAGTGGTCCGATCTGTTCCCAGCTAGTGCTGGCCTCCTGGTTAGCTGGATTCCTTTGGGTCCTTTGCCCCACCATCCTCATGGCCAGCCTCCCTTTCTGTGGCCCCAATGGTATTGACCACTTCTTTTGTGACAGTTGGCCCTTGCTGAGACTCTCTTGTGGGGACACTCGCCTGCTGGAGCTGGTGGCTTTTGTGCTTTCCACATCAGTGTTACTGGGCTCACTGGCACTGACCTCAGTCTCTTATGCCTGCATTCTTGCCACTGTTCTCAGGGCCCCCACAGCTGCCAAGCAAAAGAAAGCATTCTCCACTTGTGCCTCACATCTTACAGTGGTGATCATCGTCTATGGCAGCTCCATTTTCCTCTACATCCGTCTCTCAGAGGCTCAGTCCATGCTGCTCAACAAAGGTGCCTCAGTCCTGAGCTGTATCATCACACCCCTACTGAACCCATTCATCTTCAGTCTCCGCAATGATAAGGTGAAGCAAGCCCTGAGAGATGCCCTGAGGTGGCACAGACACATGGCTGCAAGAGACTATAAGGGTCACAAGTAAAAGAAAATAGTCCTATTAGATTGGGAGATTAACAATTTATTCAATTTTTTAAATGTATTTGAAAAACAAATCACTCAGACAGTACCCTGCACTTTTCTCAGATAAGAGAATAGTTTTCATAAATATACAACATGAAATATGAAAGTTAGCCTTCATTTTCCTCCCTCCAATCTTCCTTATGCTTCCACCTCCCCACAGAGAATGCTGCACCAGCTGGTTGAATTCCTAATGCTGGTTAGGACACATTTCCTTTGGGATGGGTGAGCATGGGCCTCTGTGCAGGAAGGCTGCTCCTCTTCTTTGTCATGTGTTCTCTTAAGCACACTTACTACTGCTTCAACATCCTGTATCACGAAGCCAATCAGGGAATGCTAAAATCTGGAGATTCAGGTATGGAGACAAGAGAGGAGTAAGAGGCCTTCTGAGGCCTTCCATCTAGACTGAGTGTGACAAACAAGATTACCTAGAACCTCCATATTGGGAAATCAAATTCTGGCTGCAGTAATAAATGGTTTCTTGATCCTCATTGGCTGCTGTTCTTTATGTGACTAGCAGCTCCGGCAGGAGTCTCATAAAGGAGGAGTGCTGAGATCAACGAAATATTTAAATATCCCAAGTTCTCAAGTCAAATTCTACCTAATAGACACTAATAAGGGAACAATCATTCAATTATTCCTTTAAGAAATATTATTAAATATTTAATATATTTAGGCACTGGGCTAGGCTGGGATTGGGTTAGAGTGAGCCAAGGAAGATTTTTAGTGTATAAATTTTAAAGAGATACACTCTCTTACTTGGTCGTGCAAGTGCAGGGTCAGACTGTGCACAAACCTGAGAGTAAATGCCTCCTCAATGCAGCGCCTGAGGTTCCTCTGCTGCTCCTAAATCTAGGCTGTGGAGCTAGGCCCTGGGTCTACAGTAGTAAACAAGGTGGCAATAACTCTCACTTTTATGGAATTTATAGTGTAGCTGTGATGGCTGGCAAAAAAAAAAAAAAACCCTAAATGCATAAGTCAGTAGGTAGTTGTAATTTCTGATAAATGCTTTTGAGAAAAGAGTAGAGTTTTGTTAGAGGGACTAATAAGGGCAAATAATTTGAATTTAGGATCAGGGAACACATCTCTGATGTGACCTTTAAAATGAGACCTGAGATTGAGCAGGAGCTAGCCAGACAAAAAGTAGGATAGGAGGATTCTGGAGGAAGAGGGAGTAGTATTTGCGAAGACTCCCAGTAAGAAAAGAGGGACTCAGAGAAACAAATGTAAATGAGGAGCAGAACTGGAGAGGTGGCTGCAATCAGTTCAGGCAGGTTTATGTGGATCTTTCTTCCTTTTTAAAGGCAATGTAAAAGCCTTTGAAAAGTTTTAAGCAAGAGGGTGATCAAATCATATTTTAAAAGATCAATCAGTTGTTGCTGGGACAGTTGATTAGAAAGAGGCAAAAGCGGATGTTAGAAAATCATCTAGGCAGTTATTGCATAGCCTAGATGACAGATGTGGCTAGTTGTGACTTTAGAATCGCAGGGGTGGTTGAGAAAAATGGACAATGCAAATATAATTTGGAAGCAGAGTTGATGAGATAAATACTCTTCTTTCCTATAGATCTTACAGTCTACAGTAGAACCAGGTTAATAAAGTACTACAATTTGGAAAGCAAGAATTCTATGGGACACAGAGAAGGGTACTTAATACACAAGGAAGGGGACAGTGAAAGCTTCCCAGAAGAAGTGTTATCTCACCTAAGATCACAGGAGTTAAACCAGGTTTAGAAGGGTGCTGAGTGTTTTCTATAGCACTTCTGCAGGTACGAAGCTCAGAGGTGCCCTGAGCATAATCAGGAAACTGAAAGAAACACAATATGATAGATTGTGGGGCAAAGAGAAGGAAGACATGAGATTGGAAAAATGAGCCTGAGCTAGTCAGTGCAGCTCTGTTCTTAATACTTTAAGATGCACTGTTTGGTAAATACAGTATGGAACTAGATATCAAAACAAATTCTTGTTCCAACTTGCTTGCCCTGTGCACTTGAACAAATGGTTTTCTCATTTTTACTTAACTTCCTCATGTGTAAAATAAAGAGATTGCATTAGGTGGTTTTTAACATTTTGAGGGGCCAATATTTGGGGTGAAGGACTTGGTTGAGGAACGGTAGAAAGTACAAGAGACTAAGCTAGAATGGGAGCATCACTCAGCCCTGAGAAAAAAGAGAAACCAGACCTTGAGCATATCACTGACAGACTTTATCATCAGGGGTCAGAAGAGCACTCAGAAACAGAATTACTCCCACATCCAGTCATGAGTGCAGAAAGCAGCCCAGGTGAGCCACACTGCAACAGAGACCACCAAGCACCCAGAAGACACTGTGTGGATCACCTTGGAGTCAAGTAAACCGCACTCCTACTGTATACATTTCGACACCACTTTAAAAGAGGACAAAGTTGGAAAGAAGAAGAAGGAAGAATCCTAATGGACTGAGTTATTTTTTGAAGAGAATGACCATTTACTAAAAGAAATTATTTCATTTTAGGCATAGAAGTAAGTGTATTAGACTTGCTTAAATTTTAGCTCTTTTTCCCTACTATTCAGCAGGATGGTACTTGTGCAGAATTTCATACCAGTTATTGAAAATAAAGAAGCTACATTTTATTTGCACATGTGACTTGTATAAGTAAACATGTGACTCTGCTACAAATTCAGGGTATACTGGAGAGAATTAGACTCTTGTTCCTAAATTAAACTGCACAGAAAGAGAACTCTGACTTGAATCTTCTGATTCCAAAATTCTCTTCCCATTAAAGTATATTCTCTTTAAATAGCTCAAGTGTTTGTTCTATGCTGTCATATCTTCTCTTTCAATATACCAACTCCCTTTTCTCTAGTCCTATGCCTGTCTTCTTTGGAGTTTGACCCATGCTCTAGGCCCCGTATACTAGACATTCCCTCTCAGCTGGATTTTATTGTTGAAAGGAATTTTGCTTATACTAATTTACTTACTAAAATATAAATTATGGGTAATAACTTAATTGCAGATATATTTGTAAAGCGTCATCCTCTTCACATCACACATCCATGGAGAGTATCACTGATTGATTAAATCTGATTGATTAAATAGCATTCAACAAGTTAAAAAAAACCTTGCTTTGTTTTATTTTAAAATTAACTCCTAGGTACAGAAGTGAGGATAAATGTATACTGATTTCTTCAGTACATTTCAGATAAAAATCCTCTGATGCAGGTAAGAAGACAACTGATTAATTTGGTGATAGAAGATGCAGGAATCTGGATCAGGGAGTTAATGTGTTGTGGAGGAATAGAGAGAGTATGGAAGAGAGGGCCATGACCATTTCTCCATACCCTCTTAAATTGAAGTAGAGATGCTAAGGGTACTTATGTATTATCTGATACCACTCTTATTTAGGGACTAGAGGATAATCCACCTTCCCACATTATAACCCAATTCTGCATTCTTCATTGGCTTCAGTTGTTGTCCACAAATGGTATTTTACTCCAAGTCCCCATATTCCAATATCTAGTCTATCTGACTCTCCCAATCATACTAGGCTAAGATCAATTTAAAGTATCATATCTACCATGATACCAATTTGACTGGCACAAACTCAGAAAGAGATAATGACCCTTAGTAGCTACAAGGAATTTTAGATATTATCAAGAACTTGGGCTCCAAAGTTAAATAGATCAGTGTTGGATTCCAGAAACAAGCTCTGGGGCCTTAAATAAATTATTTAATGTCCCTAAGCTGCAATTGATTTGTTTTTAAAATGAAGATACTTACTTCACAAGAATACTGAAAGAACTAAAATAAATAATAAACGTAAATCATTTGGTACAATGCCTGATGCATAGTAAGCTATTAATAATATTATTTAGATGATGATGATGATGATGATGATAACCTTAAGAAACTGTAAAGGAAAAAGTAATTTGCCCAAGATAATTCTCTTTCCCTTCATTGACATTAAATTCAATCAGCCTCCTGAAATAAAAACTCAGCACCCAACATTTATTTTTACCTCCAGGTTCCTCCTGTCTCCAGGAACTTTGTAATTGTTTTTGAGCTCTACAAATGTATTTTGTGTTTAAAAAGCAGTATCAGAAAAGAAACACCAGATTTACCACCTGCATGTATATTGCAGTTGGAACTTTCTCAGCAGGACCAACATCATGTTCATCTGGGAAAGTGCCATTTGAGCCAAACATCATTTCTGCATAGCACTTGAGGCTTTTTCTCTAAAAGACACTTGGGAGAAGTTCGAACTCATTCCACTTTCTGGCTTGGTTAAAAGTTCAGATTACAAGAACTTGACTGAAACTAAGAACAATAGTGAAGATGTAGACAAATAGTTTTAGCTATGTTGTGAGTCTTCTCAGGAAGATTGGTACATTGAAGCATCTCTCAGATTCTCAGGTTCCTGCCTCTGCTAATCTGGGGGTCAGTGCTTCAGGGGACCAAGAAGGTCCTTTTGCCTCCTCCACAGCTTCTTCATGGCCATGATCACTTCTTTGTTTCTCAGAGTATAGAATGCAGGATTCAGCATAGGAGTGACCATTGTGTACAGCACAGACACCAGCTTATCCATGGGGAATGTCTGAAATGGCCTTGCATAGATGTAGATGCAAGGCACAAAGATTAAGGTCACCACAGCAATATGAGAGGCACAAGTGGACAGGCCTTGCTGCTGCCCTCCTGAGAATGGCTTTGGAGCATGACTAGCAGTGCTATGTAGGATCCTAGGAGCGCCAGAAAACACATCAGGGCCAGAAAACACAATCAGGCCATTGTTAGACACCATCAGAAGCTCTAAGACAGAAGTATCTGTGCAAGCCAATTTGATCAGCTGGGGCACATCACAGTAAAAGTTGTCCAGCTTGTCAGGCCCACAGAATGGCGGCTGGATAATCAGTCTAACCTGTACAATGGAGTGGATGAAGCCCCCCACCCAGGAGGCTGCCATGAGAAGCCCACAAACTGTCTGATTCATAATAAGCATGTAGCGCAGGGGCTGGGAAATGGCGACATAGCAATCATATGCCATGACAGTCAGCAGAAAGACCTTGATGCCGCCAATGAAGTGGAAGAAGAAGAGCTGAGTCAGGCAGCCACCAAAGGAAATGATGGGGCTGTCTGAGAGCAAGTCAACCAGCATCCTAGGTGCTGTGATGGAAGAGTAGCAAAAGTCCAAGAAGGAAAGATTTCCTAAGAGAAAGTACATGGTTGTGTGCAGGCGTGGATCAGAGGTCACTATGGCCACAATAAGGAGATTTCCAGTTGTGGTCATAAGATACACAACAGAGAAGACAATGAAGAAGAGGAACCGAAGTTCCCATACCTGAGAGAGCCCCAGGAGGACAAAACCTGTCACCTGGGAATAATTTGCTGGATTCATCTGCTTGATATGACGTGGCAAGAGAACCTGCTAGGGAAAATGGACATATTCATCACAGGATCCACAAGCTTCTCTGAAATAATTGCCTCTGTGTCTCTGGGGAATTCTCCCCTATTTCATTTACTATAAGAAGAATGTTTTAAGTGGTTCTATAGGACACCAAGCATTTGATCATCATATATTGATGTAATCAAACACCAGGAGAATAAAACTCAGGATAGCACTGACACTATTTACGGTTTATGAAAATCAAAAATAATCACTCTCAAAAACTGAAAAGTGGTATGTAGAGGAAATATTGCTAATTCAATTCTCCCAGTAACTAGTTGCATAAACAGGAACAATCTTCTGAAATTCTCTAATCCTCACTTCCCTCATCTATGGCACAGATTAGCCAAAATGTCTGCAAAATTTGCTGTGTTTAATATTTTCCAGCTTTATGTGGCTTTTATTTAGAAAATCTGATAGATTCCCACATGCCAGGTATTTAGACATAGTTTCCAGGAAGTGACAGATTTCTCATTTATAACCCCAAACAACAAAAGGGGCAAGTTTCCCCTCACTCCCTGGAAAAATATTCACCTGCTTCAGAGAGATAGATCTACTTTGCATATAAATTTTCAGCCCTAGGAAGATGCTAAAGTCATGGGCAAGGGAAGCAAATAGAAAACGCTGTTCCTGCACTTTAGAAGGGTAGTAAAGAACTACTGTTTCTGTAAAGTTAGATGAGAAAATATATGGAAGAAAAATTTCCTGTCCATGGCTCTGGGAAGCCCAGAGAAACTACAGTCTCCAGGGAAATATAAGGAAGGGCAACTAGAATATCAAACCACCCCGAAGAGTTTGATCATCAGTCTTAATTTCAGGGACATTATCCAAAGAATAACTTCTCATTCATATGAGAAGCAGCAAGAGGATGCCATAGATATTAATCGAAGTTTAAAAATTACTATCTAGGGCCCAACCCAGTGATGTAGTTGTTGTTTGCATGCTTCACTTCAGCAGCCCAGGGTTCGCAGGTTCAGATCTCAGGCATGGACCTACATACTGTTCATCAAGCCATGCCATGGTGGCATCCCACATACAAAATAGAGGAAGATTGGCAAAAGATGTTAGCCCAGGGACAATCTTCCTCACCAAAAAAAAAAAAAAAAGCACTACCTAAATGCAAAGCTGCCTCAACATTTGAAAACCTTAAAAATAAAAGGGATATTTCTATGTATTTATTTTAAAAGACATTGAAAAAGCTGGCTACTTATAAGATCCCTAGAATGAATCTCTTCATCTCCCCTAATAGAAATGTAAAGTATCATCCCAAATTTAACTTAATTTTATGTATGACTTATTCAATTATTTTTTCTTTCCTTTGTTCTTTCTTCATTCAATAAGCATTTAAGAAGCACTTTCCATTTACTAGGCACTATGCTAAACACTAAGGATTTTAACAGAATAAGACACAAATGATTTAATGCAACTCCAATGTGTCATGCTCTGCAGAGGACCTGCACCTTCTGACACCTGCCCACCTCTCCAGGTTCATTATTTCATACACAGGCCTCTCACACATACACTATGATCTGCACACCAAACCACTTGAAGTTTCTTGAACTTGCCATGCTTGACACATGCTTCCTTGATTTTCTTTGTTAACATCTATGTATTTATTTTGTTTTAATTTTAATGAAATATTTCAAATACACAAAGTTGTATATCAGTTTTAGCTTCAACAAAGGAAGAGCTTCGAATTTGATACACCTATCCTTAAAACAAGAACAAACTAAACAAACTGAATGTCAATGACTTCTTGGATCCATCAGGGAACTGAGTTCACACGGAGAAACACCACCTCAAAACCTGGAGAGACAAGTGAAGCAGAGAGGATCATAGTGGAGAGCTGTTTACCAGGAGCAGAAGCCTCTGGAATCACAAAGTGGGAGGAGAACTTAAATGGCAATTTTAGTGAATTGCTGAAACCTGAGAGCGGGACACGCCTGAGGGCCTCAGGCTTAGGGAGGCCCCACACTTTAGTGTGTTTACTCCCCAAGAACCCTACTAGTTTCTCATAGTGGAGAGTCAAAAAACACACTCTCCTGGCACTAGCAGGGGGAGGGCAGGAGTAACAATTGTGAAATTGGCCCAGACAATTCCCCAAAAAAGATACGCATTCTCCAGGATAAAATACATTACTAGGGTCATATCCCACCTTGGTAAAGGGCATTTCTCCCACTCCAGTCCCCTATAGCCCTGGTGGATCACCTAAAGGGGTGAGTATAGGGACACAGACCCACTAAAAGACTGAGATTTAGTCACAAAGTTGTAGAATGCTTCCCCTTCCTCGTGAATCTTACCTCCACCTCAACAGGGTTCCAGTATGGTAATAATGAATTATAGCTAAACAGCAGCCAGACACAGACTCTCTAAGAATAAATACTAAAGGAAGCCTAAAGTCAACGGGGGAAACAATAGAATAATTTGAACCCTCTGACACCCACAGCTACAGCAAATATCAAATACAGTGCTACTACTGACCAGTTAAAATAAATTCTTACCCTATAGTTTCTTTACCTCAGTTCCTATTACCTGGTATATCATGTCTAGTTTCAAACAAAAAATTACAAGGCATGCTAAAAGGTGAGCAAAAACACAGTCTGAAGAGAAAAACTAAGCAACAGAACCAGATACCAGACTCATATATCACACAGATATTGGAGCTATCAAGCAAGAAATTTAAAATAGCTATGATTAATATGTTAAGGGCTCTAATGGAAAAAGTAGACAACCTGCAAGAACAGATTGGTAATGTAAGGAGAGAAACGGAAATTCTATAAAAGAGTCTAAATGAAACACTAGAAATCCAAAACACTGAAACAGAAATCAAGAATGTCTTTGAGCGGCCAGCCTTGTGGCCTAGTGGTTAAGTTCAGTATGCTCCACTTCGGTGCCCAGGTTCCAAGCACAGACCTTCACCACTTGTTGGCGGCCATGCTCTGGCAGCAACCTACATACAAAATAGAGGAAGATTAGCAACAGATGTTAGCTCAGGTTGAATCTTCCACAGGAAAAAAAAAAAACCTGGGGTCAGCAAACTATGGCCCACTTTGTGTTTGGGGCTGGCCCCATGGGCAAGTGGTTAAGGTCACATGCTCCACTTCAGCGGCCCAGAGTTTCGTCGCTTTGGATCCTGGCAGTGGACATGGCATCACTCATCAGGCCATATTGAGGCAGCATCCCACATGCCACAACTAGAAGGACCCACAACTAAAACATCCAACTATGTACTGGAGGGATTTGAGGAGAAAAAGCAACAACAACAAAAAAGATTGGAACAGTTGTTAGCTCAGGTGTCAATCTTAAAAAAAAAAAAAAGAATGTCTTTGATAGGCTCATCAGTAGGGTGGACACAGCCAAGGAAAGAATAAGTAAGCTTGAAAGTAAGCTTTCAATAGAATGTTCCCAAACTGAAATGTGGAGAGTACAATTGGAAAAGAGAAATAGAATAGAGCATCCAAGAACACTGGAATAATTTTAAAAGGTCCAACATATACACAATTGGAATATCAGAAGGAATAATAGAATGGACTAAAAGAAATATCCAAAGTAATAATGGCTTAGAATTTTCCAAAAATAATGATAGACATGAAACCACAGATCCAGGAAAGTCAAAGCACACAAAACAGGATAAACACCCAAAAAAGCCGTACCTAGGTACATCATATCCAACAGGAGAAAACCAAAAACAAAGAGAAAAATCTTGAAAGAAGCCAGAGGAAAAAATTTCTCAACTCTAGAGGAACAAAGATGAGAATTACCGTGCAGGTCTTATCAGAATCCAGGCAAGCAAGAACAAAGTGGATGATATATTTAAAGTGTTGAAAGAAAGAAAAATCACCAACCTAGAATTCTAAACCCAGCAAAATTATTCTTTAAAAGTTAAAGAGAAATAAAGACTTTCTCACACAAATAGCAACTGAAAGAATTCATTACTAGCAGACCTGCCCTGCAAGAATGCTAGAAGAAGCTCTGTGAGGATAAAGAAAATGACATAGATTAGAAATTTGGGAAGATTAAAATATGGAAGAGTACGGGAGAAAGAATAAATGAAGATTAAATAACTTTTAAAATTTTTCTTATTCCTAATTGATCAATAACTGTTTAAGAAAAATAACAATACATTGGGTTATGGATAAGTAAATGAATGAGTTATGGATAAGTAAAATGAATGATGGCAATGTCATAAGGGATGGGAATCCAGTCATAATGTGGACAAAGTGCCACAAACAACGTGGCTTAAAAAACAAAAGTTTTTCTCACTGTTCTAGAGGGTAAACATTCAAGATCAAGGTGTTGGCAGGGTTGGCTCCTTCAGAGCGCTGTAAAGGAGAATCTGTTCCTTGCCTCTCACCTAGCTTCTGGGGGTTTGCTGACACTCTTTGGCAATCCTTGGCATGTAGCAGCATCACCTAGATCTCTGCCTTCATCTTCACATGGCATTCTCTGTATGTGTGCCAGTCTTCAAATTTCCCCTTCTACAAGGACACCAGTCATACTGCATTAAAGCTCACCCCAATGACCTCATTTTAACTTGATTACTTTTGTAAAGACTCTAAAATTATGATCAGACTATGAGGCATTAGGAGTTAGAACTTCAACGTATGAATTTGGGGGGGACAAAATTCAATCCATATGAGGAGAAAAGAATTGGGAATACTCTGTTATAGGGTACCTACAGGTGAAGTGGCATAGTGTTATTTGAAGGTGGACTTAGATTTGTTAAAAACGTATGTTGGAAACCCTAGAGTAACTGCGAAAATCTTTTAAAAAGCAGAATAAATTCCTCAAATTGATCTACAGTTTAACACAATCCCCATCAAAATTCCACCAGGCTTCCTTGCAGAAATTGAGAGTTGATTCTAAAATTCATGTGGAAATTCAAGATACTCAGAATAGCTAAAACAATCATCAAATAGAAGGACAAAGTAGGAGGACTTACGCATTTTGATTTCAAAATTTACTACAAAGCTACAGGAATCAAGACTGAGTGGTACTGTCATAAGATAGACCTATAGATCATTAGAATGCAATTGAAAGTTTAGAAATCAACCCTCACAGGAATGGTCAATTGATTTTCAACAAAAGTGCAAGACAATTCAAAGGGAAAGAATATTCTTTTGGAAAACACAGTGCTGGCACAACTGGATATCCACGTGCAAGACAATGAAGAACCTTACCTTACACAATACATACACATACAAAAAAAAAAAAAAACCTCAAAATGGATCAAAGACCTAAATGTAAAACCTAGAAGAGTAAAATTTTAGAAGAAAACTCAGGCATAAATTTTCATGAACTTGCATTAGGTAGTGGCATCTTAGATATAGCACCAACAGCATAAGCAACAAAAGAAAAAACATGCAAATTGAATGTCATAAAAATTAAAAACTTCTCTGTTTCAAAACCTACCATCAAAAAAGTGAAAAGAAAACCCATGTAATGGAATAAAATATTTACAAATTATTTATGTGACGAGGGACTTGTATCTAAGATATACAACAAACATGTACAACTCAACAATAAAAAGACAAATAACCCAATTAAAAAATGAATATTAGAAGGGCCTGACCAGTGGCATAGCAGTTAAGTTCTCCGACTTCACTTCCGAAGCCCAGGGGTTTGCTGGTTGGGATCCCAGGCACAGACCTATCACCACTTATCAAGCCATGCTGTGGCAGGCATCCCGCATATAAAATAGAGGAAGATGGGCACAGATGTTAGCTCAGGGCTAATCTCCTCAAAATAATAACAATAATAATAATAATAAGAGTATTAGAGGGTCAAAGATAGCAGCACCGGAAGATCCTGAACTTAACCTCCTTCCATGAACACACCAAATATACAGCTACATAAGGATCATTTCCCTCTGAAAAGATCTGAAAACTAGATGCTAAATGAACTGTTCCTCTACAACAAAGGATGAAAGGACCACACTGAGATGGTTAAGAAAGGCAGTGACAGGGTCTCACCAAAAACCTTACTCCCCTGGCACAGGGACCCACAAAGAGAGGGATCTCACCATCCTAGAGCTTCTCACCGAGGAGCGAGGTATTAGTGCTTCACACCAGGTACCCTATCCCTTGGGATCTGCACTGAAAGAAGAGCCCCCAAAACGTCTGGCTCAGAATACCAACAGGGCTGACATCCAAGTAACCCAAAGTGCTATAGGAAACAGATTCTACTTTTAAGGGGCTCATGCGAGGTCTCATTTGCCCTGGGATCCAGTGCAAAAGCAGCAGTTTGAAAAGTGCCTACACCATATGCGAAGAAGGTTCAGTTGTTAATCTAAAATCATCTATTGGAGGGACAGGGGACAGTTGAAACTCTCCAGAGACAGAGGCGCTGGCAGATGCCATTATTACACGGTCCACCTAACCTGCTACCACAACACACAGCACCCTCCAGCCCTTGCTAAGACAGGAAAGGGGGAGCGGTTGAGGCACTATCCCACTGTCTAGCTGAAATTAACACAGAAAGGCAAAAAGCCTAGAATAGCCAACACAATACTCAAGAAAAACAAAGTTGGGTGACTCATTCAATACTTACTATAAAATTACCATAATCATGGCAGCATGATATTAGAGAAAAATAGAAACATAAAGCAATGGAATATAATAAATATTCCAGGGGGGATAAAAACAAAGATAGACAACTGATATTTGACAAAGAAGCAAAGGAAATTCAATGGAGAAAAAAATTGTCTTTTTAACAAATGGTGCTGGAACAATTGGATGTCCATATGCAAAAAGAAATTGTACACTGATTTTATACCTTTCATAAAATTTAACTCAAAATGAAACATAGATGTAAAATACAAGCTATAAAATTTCTAGAAAAAGAAAATGTATGGGACTTTGGGTTTGGTGATGAGTTTTTAAATGCAGCACTAAAAGCATAATCCATGAAAAATAATGGATAAGTTTCACTTTCTTAAAATTAACAAATTCTACTCTGCAAAAGACATTGTGAAGAAAATCAAAAGGCAAACTACAGCTGTGCTAAAATACTTGCAAAACACATATCTAATAAAAGATTTGTATCCAAAATACACAAAGAATTCTTAAAACTCAACAAGAAAGCGAACAATCCAATTAAATGAATAAAAGATCTGAACAGATATCTCACCAAAGGAGGTATACAGGTGGCAAATAAGCATATTAGAAGATGTTATACATCATTTGTCATTAGGAAATTACAAAGTAAAACAACAAAGATATCACTACACACCAATTAGAATGACTAAAGTTAAAAAACCAAAAAGCTGACAATATCAATTGCTGGTTATGATGCAGAGTAACAGGAACTATGATTCACTGCTGCTGGGAATGCAAAATAACACAGTCACTTTGGAAGACCGTTTGGCATTTTCTTCCAAAGCTAAACATTGTCTTGACATACAATTCAAGTCACACTCCTAGGTGTTTATCCAACTGATTAGAAAACATATGTCCACACAAAAACTTTCATATGAATGTCTAGAGCAGCTATATTCATGATCACCAAAATATGGAAGCAAAGGAGATCTCCTTCATATGGTGATGAGATAAACAAACTATAGTACATCCATATGATGGAAGACTATTCAGTGATAAAATGACTTGAGCTATCAAGTCACAAAATGACACCAATGAATCTGAAGTGCATACTGCTAAGTGAAAAAAAGCGAGTTTGAAAAAACTAAGTAGTGTATGATTCCAACTATATGATATTCTGGAAAAGGCAAAATTATACAGATGTTTACGTAAAATACTCAGTGGTTATTATGTATTTACTGAGAAAGAGTCTTGAATAGACTAAACACAGGGGGCTTTTTAGGGCTGTAAAACTACTGTTTGATACTGTAATGGTGGATACAGGACACTGTGCATTTGCTGAAACTCATGGACTTTTGCATTAAAGCGTGAACCTTAATGTATGCAAATATTTTAAAAAGTTATTTAGGAGGTCACGGGATTCCAAGATGAAATGCAGAATGTAACAAAACAACCTAATTGTATTACGAATGTAGGAAACAACCTCACTGCAGAGGGCAAAGGAAAAGGTGCTGACCTGAGTAATTACGGAAATTAGTGCAGTCTATAAGACTAAAAGCAAACAACTATATGAAGGCACTGTACTCTAGGTGATAAAGTAGTTTCACAGAGGTATAGGATAATGCTACTGGTACCACATTACGTATATACTAGAAGTGAACTATTACCTAAGTGAATTGCAGATGGTGAGAACCAGGTTTCTCACTGTTGGAGGGTAAGTTTACAGATAAACAAGGGGAAAAGGCTAGAATGATTCATGCTGTAATGGACTTGAGTTGGAGACATTAGTATGACCTCACATTTATCTCAATAAAGATACAGATGGTTACATAAAGAAATATTTATAGACGTGTATACACATGGGTAAGTATACACTCATATATTTTCTTGCTCTGTCAGCTGAAAGTGCCTAGAAGCAATGATATTCCAGTAGCAAAAAGCACACCTAGCAGTCAAATCTTGGTTTCAAATACATTCTCCAACAAAAGGAACCAGGGTTCCTTTGAGAAATAGCTGATTCCAGGACTGGGGTAGGAATATACAAGATGAGCCTGGAGCATCTTGTAGTAACAGAAAGTAAGGAAGTGCTCAAAAAAAATTGATGAGGTATGTCAAAAAGACACAGGAGCCAACTGAACAAGTTCCCAATGGCCAAACTGAAACAATTTGTGCAACACAATAAAGTAGAGTTGGATTATAACCCAAAGCACAAAATAAACATACATGATATAAATAAATGACTGAAAAATAAATAATGGAGGAAAATAGGTACATCTCTCTTGAAGAAGAATACCAAATAATTTAGGTAAATACTCTATCCTTAAGGAAGTGAAGCAAACTCCCACTCAGTATAAACTGCACATACGGGGTTTCTACCAAAGTATGGAAAGTGGGGAAGTTTCAAGTGAAGAAATCTGAAAAACAGTAGCTCAGCCAGGTGATTACAGTAACATCAACTGTGAGGTCATGTTGACAGTATGCATCCTTGATGTATGTGACAATTATATGACAGAATATCGTGACAAAGTAGGATTTATCTCAGAGAAGCAAGGATAGTTTAACATTAAAAATGCAGACAATGTAAATTACCATATTAATAGAATAAAAGAGAAAATTGTATGATCATTTCAATTGGTATGGAAAAGCATTTGGCAAAATTCCGCATCCACTCATAATAATTAAGAATAGAAAGGCATATTCTCAATCTAATGAGAGGTACCTGTGAACAATCTACTATAGCCTACCTTACACTTAACAGTGAAATATTAAATACTTTCCCTGAGGTCAAGGACAAAGAATTGATAGCCATTCTTACCCATATAAAGGAAATAAAAGATATAAAGATTGGAAGGAAAAAAGTCAAACAACACAACTGTTCATGGAGAAAATTATAAGGAATAAAAAACACTATTAGAACTAATAAATTTAGCAAGGCCATAGAATACATGGTCAATATAAAAAATGCATTTGAATGTTGAGAAAACATTTGGAAAATGAAATTTAAATTTTTTCACTTAACAATATTCAAGAATGAATTTAACAAAAGACTTGAAAACCCACTACAATGAAAACTACAAAATATTGCTGGAAAAAATTAAAGGATACCTAAATAAATGGAAAGGTGATATCGATTTTTTAAGGTTAGACTTATTAATAAATAATAATGATGGTTACCAAGTATTGAACTTATATATTGTGCCAGGCACTTACTAAGAGCTTTACATATATTAACTCACTTATTCTTCATGATAACTCATGAGATAGACACTCTTTTTATGCAAATTTTATGGATAACAAAAATGAGACATAGAGAATCAGAGCAACTTGGCTTAGAATCTGGCCCAGCAGACATAAATCTGGAGCTATTTTAGTCACTCTGCCCTGGGGCAGTGTTTCTAAAGGCAAGGCACAAGAATCACTAGTGGATCTTTTAAATGCTACATACAAATTATTTTTTTTGAGTATCTACTTATATTCTTGTATATTTGGAAATATTAGCTAGTATATTAAACCTGTGAGTTTAAGGATATTATTACTTAAAACAAATCTAAAGTAGATAGTCCTGTAGTAGACGACTAAAAGCAGTCCACAGGAATTACATGTGAGGCACCTGGGCTTGTTCAGGTTTGTTTTACCATGACTGTCCAGAAGTATGGAAGGTACACATGGCAGATCTGAGATCTTTGTAGCCTTAAGTGATCAAGAGAGGCCTTAAATTACTTAAAGTGTGTTTCCCCCTTGAATTTTCACAGAAGAAACTGAAGACTCAAGGGAAAGAAGATTTCTATTTACTGATATCTTGGGGGGTCACGAAAGGCTGGATCATCATCCTATAATTCAGAAATAACTAAAAATCAAGAATAGAATATTAAAAAAAAAACACCAATCAGCTAACAACAAAGGACCCAAACACTAAAATTGATAGCCAAAATTAAAAATTTTACTTGGAAGTTTGAAAAATAAAGTAAAGAAAATATCCCAGAAACTTGTGGAAAATAATGAAAGGAAAGATATGAGAGAAAACGTACAAAAATCACAGAATCAATTTAGGAAGCCCAATACCTGATTAATGGGAGTTCCAGAAAATAGCTGAGAAGAGATAAAATTGGGAGAAAGAAATTATTTTTACGGGGTAAAAGGAAAAACTGAACTAAAAATCTTCAGATTGAAACGGCCCTCTAAATATTTAGTACAACAAATGGAGAAAGACCCACTAAGTCATATCTTCATAAAAGCTTGAAATACTTGAGTTAAAGTAAAGTTACTTAAGATTTCCAGGGGCTAAAAAACACCAAAAAAACAGTAATAAGAATCAGAAAGCTTTGAACTTCTTAACAGCAACACTGGATGCTAGGTCAATGGAGAAATATCTTCAATATTCCAATAGAAAATGATTTTTATCCTGAAATTCTAAAATTGGTCAGAATATTATTCAAAAGGAAGGGTGGGAAAAAGACATTTCAGATAGAGATGTGCATTGCTCAATGAGGGGACTACGTTCTAAGAAATGCATCATTGGGCAATTTCATCATTGTGTGACCATCATAAAGTGTACTTACACAAACCTAGATGGTATAGCCTACTACACACTTAGGCTATATGTACTAATCTTAGGGCCTACCATTGTATATGCGGTCCATCATTGACCTAAGTGTCCTTATGTGGTGCACGACTGAACTCAAGGTCTCAGAAAAGTTTTTAAGAACCTACTGATGGATATGTTCCAGTAAAATGGAGTAAGCCAAGAAAGAGGAAAACAGTATACAAGAAAGTGACTCCAACCGAAGAGCATCAGCTGTGTAGGCCTTGATGACCCAGAAGCACACCTGAGTGTTGCTCAAAAACGTAGACAAAAATTTTCACCAAATAGAGGAGTCCAGTATATTTTCAAATGTAGCACAAATGACTCATCAGAAACCTAGAGTTGTCCTTGTAAAAGGTGGTACCTCATCAGAAAATTTAGATTTCTCAGTATCCTCAAAGTCCCAAACTGGCAAGTAAAACCAGATGTATGTTTGATTGTGTAAGTGCATCTGACCACCAAAGTCTCCTGGACTGTATCAATGATGGTCAAAGAAAACTAATTGTTAGAAACAAGAGAATGAAGAAAGGAATATAATTACAACTCAACTAACATAGGCCTATTTAAGGAGTACAAGAAGGGGCACAGAATCTACCAAAAGCACTTTCTCTTAAGAAACCATAGTCTGAAGGTCCTCACTCAGACTGTAATCTTCCCTGCTACATTCTCTGGATGGGGGTACGGAGAGCAGGCAGAATGACTACCAATGGTTAACATCAGTTCCGGTAAAGTAACCCAAAGGCCAGCTTCACTCTTAGGAGAGAATGTTGTCTCTCCCTCATGCTAAGTAGTGGAATACATGGTTAGTAATGAATTATAAAACTTATCCTTGAAAATATACTCTTTACCACATTGCCACACCTTTGCTAAGTTATGGAAACCACCTATGTTATACTGACTGAGACATTTTTCTCAGGTTACTTGCCTTTAAAACACATTACATAATATACAGAGCATGATGAGTCTGTCAAAGGTCAATGTTCAAAAGACTACTTTCACCTATAAAATTGCCAGCAATTCTTTAAACAGTAGCAGTTAACATACTGTTTCCTGACAGTCTATCACGCTGAAATTTCAGCTGGGAAGTAGGTTTCTTAAGCACTTGAACATCTTCTAATCTCAAGGGGCTCTGGAATACTCCACCCACAGTTGACTCTACCATGAACAATAAATCAAGACTTTAAAATTCTGTATCAGTTCAAGGAATTTTCCCATGTCATCTAAATTGTCACATTTATTGACATAAAGTTGCACATAATACACTTTTATTATTCTTTTAATGTCTGCAGCATTTTGTTTGTTGAGCCAGAAATGTTAAGGAAAAATGAGTTGGTCCATCTATTAGGGCTAATATTTCTCTTGACCGATAAAGAGAGTGAGCTGAGTTGGAGAGACAAGTTTCTCATAACTTATATATTCATCCATTTAAATAAAAATAGTAAATCAAAATGGAATAATTAATTAATTAGTGAAAATGCTAGAAAAATATAAACCAGGCCAATTCTCTGAGAAGAAGCAATTTTGATAATATTAATGACAGATGGAATAAGATTAATAGCATACATTTTATCAATAGATATTGAAAAAAGTGCCATGTGACAAGAAGATCTAACAGTCTTGGAGATTTATACACCTAGCAATTTAGTTTCAAAATACATAAAGAAAAACAGATTAAAATTACAAGAAAAAATAAATGGTAAATACAGATGTTGGATACTACCAAATCATGTAAACAAAAAATATGTAAAGCTATAGAGAATTTGAATGACACAGTTAACCAGCTTAAACTAATAAATATATAAAACAGTGTTGTCTCAAAAACAGAAAGTGATATTCTTTTCAAATAGACATGGTTTTTTTCTAAAAATTGCCCATGTATAATATCACAGAGAAAAATTCTACAAATTCTAAATGGAAGAATTTATGCTATATTATTAGAAATTAGCAGTGAGTAAATAGGCAAAACCAACCATCCACTAAGAAATTTAAAAATATCTTTTAACTAACTCTTTGGTTTAAGAAGAATTCAAATGTAAACTTTAAACATATTTAGAAAATAATAGTGAGCGTACTATATATCAAAAAATTTCAGGCAGTCAGCAAAGCAGTAAGAAGAAGAAAAATATAATCATAATTTTCTATATTTGAAAATATGTGAATTAAGAATCCAACAAAAGACACTATAACAAGGAAAAATATGGAGAGTCAAAAGAGCAAAACCCCCCTCCCACTTCAGCACCACCCCAAAAGAAAACTATGGGCATAATCATCAAAACAAAAAGCTCTTTCTTTCAATAAAATAATAATCTAAATACAAGATATGGCAAGTCTGGGGGCCAGTCTGGTGGCGCAGCGGTTAAGCTCCCACGTTCCACTTCCACGGCCCGGGGATCCCCAGTTCAGATCCCAGGTGCAAACATGGCACAGATTGGCAAGACATGCTGTGGTAGGCATCCCACACATAAAGTAGAAGAAGATGGGCACGGATGTTAGCTCAGGGCCAGTCTTCCTCAGCAAAAAGAGGAGGATTGGCAGCAGATGTTAGCTCAGGGCTAATCTTCTAAAAAAGAAAAACATATGGCAAGTTTGAACAAAACCAGAAAGGAAACACACATACATAGAGGGGCAATGACTCAAGTAAACCATCCCTGTAGGATAAATTATCTGCTCTCCTTCTAACTTGGAGATTTTTTTGCATCACCATACCACAGCTTACAATTCAAAGATTAAATTTGCAATTATTTGTCTCCAAAATTCTCTTTTTGTATCTTTCTTTTGCATCCTAATTTATAACTATGCTAAATTACTATATAGATCAAAGGTTTAAATGTATAAAGTAAATCAATAAAACAGTTCCCTGAGAAAGTAAGAGTTCAGCCAACCACCTCAAACCTGCTCTTTAATCTGACTTTATTGTTCTTTACTATTGCTTTTGGGAAATTATTCTTGTTAAAGATTTTAAAGGTCACTTACGTATTTGATAATATTTTATGCATATTAATGAGGTAAATTATTAGAACATAGCCCTGAAAGATAAGAAAATTTTACTTAGTGCTTGTTATGTATTGATTTTCATAAAATTTATTCCAATTTAGGTATGTCCAGTCTCACCACGCTCTAGCCACCAGTAGGTATCATCAATCTTTACATCATTTTTCAATTGAATTTTCTAAAAATCTAATTTTAATATGCATTTCTAACTATTATTGAGGATAAATAATTATTTTGTCTTTTAAAAATTCTTTCATGACTTTAATTTTGATAGGGGTGTCTCTGTTCTTTGCCCAGATTTTGCATTATTTGTTTTGTAGTCCTTGTTTATCTTCTTTGTGAGTTATTTATTAAGAATAGAAGCTCTATTTACATATAAATAAGCACATACTTACACGCACATATGTATGTGCATGTATATGTAAATAGGTATATATTTTTTAAAACATGTTTATGTATCAGGCCAGCCTGGTGGCGTAGTGGTTAGTTCACGCACTCCACTTCAGTGGCCCAGGGTTCACAGGTTTGGATCCTGGGCACAGACCTAGCACCACTTGTCAGGCCACACTGTGGCAGCATTCCACATGAAATAGAGGAAGATTGGCACAGATGTTAGCTCAGGGCCAATCTTCCTCACCCAATATATATATATATATATATATATATATATATATGTGTGTGTGTATATATATATATATTTCTGTTGATATGTGTATTTATAATTTCTATAAACTGTTACGTTCTTAACTGTTTAGTGGTCAAGACAACTTTTTTTGTCTTTTGAATACTATTCCATGGTTTCTTAGTTTGCTTTGTATGTTTAGAAAGTCTTCCCAAGTTCCAATATTCATCCTATATTACCTAGATTTTATTCTTGTTTGTGTCCTTTTATTTCTTTTCCATTTAAATCTACAAAGCATCTGGAAGTTTCTCAGGTGAAGAGCTAACATTTTGCTAAGGAGCTAAATTTTCAAACTCTGTTTATTGTGTAACTTACCCTTTGCCATTGGTTTGTATTATTTCTATAATATATTATTTTTCTATATATATCAAGATTCGTTTCAAGAATATTGATTTCATTCCATTAAAAATTATGTCAATTCTCTTACCAGTATGACCTAGCTTTACTTGTTTTTTAAATAATACATTCATATATATTTCACCTCTTTGAAATTAGCCATAAACTCAGAAAAATATTAGATAATGGTGATAGAAAACATCTTTCTCACATTTTAATTTTTTATATATCTTTTCTAATCTGTTGAGGTAAAATCACTTTATTACTAGATTATTAAATATTTTGAAGGTTTTTTTGGTTGTTGCTTTGTTTTATTGAGATTATCGATATTTTCTAATTTTATCAATTCATACGAAATACATCTGAACGCATTCCTTAATATAAAGAGATTCTAAAATTTCTGGGCGCAATTTTAATGTGCTGTTGTTTTTGTTTTAGTATTAGTTTTAGGACTTTTACATCTGTATTCATTGGTAAAATCATCGTTTAGAATTTACCTTCATGCTGTCTTGGCAGACTTTGACATCAGGCTTATACCCAAAGAATTGGGGACCATCTCAAGTTTCTCTACATTCTGGAAAATTTACTTCTTGATGCTTTTTATAGAACTATCCAATAATATTTACTAAGCTTGGATCCTGCTTTGGAAGAAATTCTTCGTAACTTCAATTTTTTTTTTTTTAATTTGCTTAGGCTTTAAATTCCTCTTTGAATCAATGTAAAATTTTTCTTAAAATTCGTCCACTTCACTAAGACTTTCAAGTTATTGTAGAGAGGTAGGTACAAGTTTTTTTTTTACTTATTTTAAAAATCTGTCTTTTATCATCCATTCCCTGTTTCCGTTTTGTGTGTTTATTGTTTCCTTCGTTCTTATTTTCAGTTTTCTTGTTATATTCATTTAAATAATTGGCTCTTTAGTGTGATTATCAATTCTTTGATTTTCTATTTTCTGATGAATTAATTTCAGGCTTTATATTTATTATTCTCTTTCTTCTTTGCTTGGGGTATTATCTTTCTTCTTTAGTATCATAAATTTTCTTGCTTAGTTCATTTATTTGTAGTTTTATTTGAAAAAATTAGGCTATCACTTTTCTTATGAGTATTTAGATACATCTCATAAGGTTCATTTAAAATGTTAGCATTGTTGTTACTTAATAAGTAAACCTCTATTAGAAATATTATTAATTTTATTATGCTCCTAGATGTCTTTAATATAATTTTTACAACTGTTTTCCATTTTCTAATTGTTTCAGCAAGAATGATGGTTTGCTATAACTTTCTATGTCCTACCTAGAGTCAGAAATTTGATATTTTTTATTTTTTAGACATTTACTGTGGTAAATTTAAATGACCAAAAAATGCATCAATTTGAAACATACCATTCAATGAGTTTGTTAGCTTGTTTAAAAATATATACACCCACATAACCGTGACCACAATCAAGATATAGGATATTTCCATCATCTCAAGAGGAAACTTTAAAGTATGTTTGGAACATCTTGGGTATATTAATCTACTTTTCAACTGTAAATTTTATGAAATCTCAATGCAGATTAAGAATTTCTGATGAAAATTTAGCATTCTAATTGAGAAAAGATCTAAGTCTAAAATACATGTTGTATTTTGAAGTTTTCTTCAAAAACTGAAAAAATCTTCAAATTTAGTATTTCTTCAAATACTGAAAAAAGAACATATGATTAATAACATTATATTTTAATTAATATTAATAACATTAATATTTTAATGAGTTACATATTGAAATATTTCAGGTATTTTGGATTAAATAAAATATTTTATTAAAATCATTTTCAACACTTTATTTTTTCTTTTTTAATTGTGGCTACTAGAAAATTTAAAATTACACCTGTGACTCACATTAAATCTCTGGGACAGCACTGCTTTAGACAGTATAGGTGGGTCTTGTTTCTCTCATCTCGACTGACAATCTCTGCCTTTCAAATGTTTTTAGATCATTAACATTTAATTTAATTATTGATGTAATAGGTTTAAATCTGGTATTTGTTGCTTGTTTTCTTTGTCCCATCATTTTTGTTATTCTCTTGTCCCCTCTTTTCCTTCTTCACTTTTTAGATTAATTGAATTTCTTTTAGTCTTCCATTTTTACTTACTAGATATTCCTGTTTTTTTTTTTAATTTTTAGTGGCTGCTTTGATGTATGCTGTATTAATCTTTAATTCATCATACTCTACCTTGAAATATTCTACCACTTCTTGTGTAATGTAACAGCCTTACAGCTATATACATATCTTTTCTCTCTTTTCCTCTATATTAGTGTTGTCATACATTTTATATCTAAACATGATAATAACTACATTATACACATTGCTAGTATTTTTATTGAAATGATTATTTTTTAATTATTTTAATTTTTATTTTGATATAATTTCAGTCCCAGCAAATTTGCTTATATATTCATACAGATTCTCCAAGGATTTATGTTTTACTAAATTTATCATTTCTGTTTCTGTCTTTATCTATCATATTGTATTTTTCTGAAACAATTTATGGCCCTTTGCCTCTACATACTTCATTTGTATTTCCTAAAACAAGGACATTCTTTTACATAAACAAAGAACAATTCTCAAAATTAAGGAGTTAATACCAAAAAAATACATTGTCTAATCTCAGACCTTTCTTAGACATTGTCAATTATCCCAAAAAGTCCTTTATAGCAAAAGAAAATCTAAGATCGTCTATTGTATGCAGTCACCATATGTTTTTAGTATCCTTTTCTCAAGAACAGCTCCTTAGACTTTCTTTGAATTTCAGACAATTGACATTTTTGAAGAGTACTGGGCAGTAATTTTATAGTTTATCTCTCAATTTGTAGTCATTTGGTATTTTTTCAGGGTTGGAGTCAGGTTATACACCTTTGGTAGGAATAGAATAGAAGCAATTTCCTGTTCTCAGTGAATTGTATCAGGGGCACACGTTGTCGATTTGCCCCTTACCAGGGATATTAACTATCATCATTTGTTTGATGTGAGGACCACCACGTTTCTCCATTGTAAAGCTACTATTTTACTCTTTCTAATTGAGAAGAATCTTCTAGAAAGATACACTGCAACTAATCTTAAAATTTCACTCCCTAGTTTTAACAGTCTTTGACAATTCTTATATAAATTAATTATTATGATGATGATTACCAAATGATGATTTTCTAATTCTGATATTCCTTCAACATTTATTAATTGGCTTCCTACTGTAAGAAAGAGTGTTCATTTATTTACATGTTTATTTGTTTACATATTATTTATCTATTTATATTATTGCAAACACTTGAACTATTATTTTATTCAAACGATTAAAATCCTTTATTGTCTGTCATTACAGTTAATCCTCATTATTTGTGGATTACATATTTGCAAATTCTTCTACTGACTAAACTTTATTTTTAAGCCACAAATCAATACTCCTAGTGCTTCTGTGGTCAATCTCAGACATGCACAGAGTGGCAAAAAACCTGGGTCACCCGACACACATTACTAGCTAAGGTCAAACAAGGCAATGGTGTTTTCTTGGTTCAGATCTCATAATATAAACACATGCTATTTTCATGGTATGTTTAGTGCTATCCTTGACACATTTTTTTGCTTTTTGTTGGTTATTTCACTGTTTAAAATGTTCCCTAGCATAGAGCTAAGTGCTGTCTAGTGTTTCTAAGTGCAAAAAATGCTGTGATGTGCCTTATGGAGAAAACTCATGCATTAGATAAACTCTGTTAAGGTATGAGTTACAGTGCTGTTGGCTGTGTTGACACAAGTTCTAGTGCTGTTAGTTCAGAATTCACTAATTCACTGTTTGTGGTGACTTTATTGAACATATCTTCACAAATAACATATATTAATTCTCAAGTTTTCCCAGATTTGACCAATGGAAGCCCCTTCAAGTAGTATCCTGTGTCCTTTTGCAAGTAGTCATCATTTTGTAGGACAAAACGAGATTACAGGTTCATCTTGTGCTTCTTTGCCCCAAACCTGGAATCAGCTATTTCTCTAAAGAACTCTGATTCTTTTAATTTGGGAATGATATTTTAAAAGTAAAATCTGGGCTCTGGGTATACTCACTGCTTTGGAGTGCCATTGCTTTAAGCCCTCTAAGCAGACGGGGTTACAAAATAGATATATGTACCTGCCTATACTTATACATGCACATCCATGTACATGCAAACACGTTTATGTCTATTTCTGCTCATATATATGTATACATTCATGTCTGCACTATTTTCAATTTCAATCTATTATGATATTGTTCATTTTATGCTTCCGCTTTTTAATATTTAAAACTCCCTTCCAACAGTGAAAACTTGGTTCCCATTATTCACAATGTATTTACTTACTATTCAATACTAGAGTGTACAGAGTAGTTTGAGAATTGGTAACAAATGACTCTGATATAAAAGAAGCCTACTAACTAGGATTCAATATTTGTTTAGAACTGTTTTTTTCTTTAACCTGAGAACATATAGTCCAAGTACCGTGTACTGTATTCAAAGTTTACTTGGGTTACTAGCATTCCTGCTTTGTTGTCTAGAGGTCTTTCATTTAAAATATGGTTTTGTTTATTTATTTGTGTTTGTATTGAATTTTGTATTTTCCCCTCCAACTTTATTTATTGATTTCGTTTCCTTTTGTGAATCTATGAAACATTAGATATTTTCCCAATCAGAACTTTATGATGTACAATATGTATATTCAGGGAGCACTAAAACTCCTGCCCATTTCCTCTGTTCTTTCTACCTAATTCATACTCATAACCATTCATTCTCTGAGTTATTCTTCCAGTTTTTATTTTTGAGTAGATCAGAGTCCATACATTTTTCCCTATTTCCAATTCCTTTTTATACCAAAGAAAGAATATCATAGATACTGTCTTACTCTTTGTTCTCTTCACTTAGCAATATATCCTGGAAAGAAGAACAAAGGGGGAGGATTAAGACTTAGAATGTATAAAGCTAGAAGACAGCATGGTATTGGTCAACAATAGACAAATAGACCAATGAGACAGAATAGAGACCCCAGCAATAGACCCACACAAATATACCTAACAGATCCTTGATAAAAGAGTAAGGCAATTTAATAGAGAAAGGATAATCTTTTCACCAAATGGTGCTGGAACAATTAGATGTCAACATGGAGAAACAGATAAATCTAGACACAGATCTTACACTGCACAAAAATAAATCATAGATTTAATTATTAAAAAAATACTATAAAACTTCTAGAAATAGGAAAACATCTACACTACCTTGAGTTTGAAAATGTGTTTTAGGATACAATACAAAACATGACCTATGAAAGGAAAAAAATTACAAGGTATGCTTTTCTAAAATTAAAAATATTTGCTCTGTGAAAGTCACTGCTAAGAGAGTCCAAAGACAAAGCTCAAACTAGGATTAAATGTTTGAAAAACATATATCTGACAAAAGAATTCATATTCAAAATATACAAAGAACTCTTAAAATTCAACAATTAGAAAACAAACAATCTAAGCAAAAATGGTCAAAATATCTGAAAAGATGTCTCACCAAAGAATATATATAGATATCAAATAAGGATATAAGCTGATGCTCATCATCATTTGACATCAGGGAATTGCAAATTAAAAAAAAAAAATTACCACCACATGACTATTACAATAGGTAGAATTAAAAAAAAATAACAATACTAACTGCTGGCAAGCATGCAGAGCAGCAAGAACTCTAAATATAAAATTACCATACTATCTTGCAATTGCACTTCTGGGTATTTACCCAATTGATTTGAAATACCATGTTCACACAAAAAACTTGCATGCTAACGTTTATAGCAACTTTATTCACAATTGCCAAGAATTGGAAGGAACCAGTGTCTTTCAATAGCTAAGTGGATAAACTGCACTGCATTCATAGACTGGAATATTATTCAGGAATTAAAAGAAATGAGCTATTAAGCCACAACAGGGAGGAGGGATCTTAAATGCATATTTCTAAGTGAAAGAAACCAAAATAAAAAGACTAAATCTTGTATAATTTCAATTATATGATATTCTGGAAAATGCAAGACTGTAGATAGTAAAATAATCAATGGTTGTCAGGGACTCAGGAAGAGGGGGAAGGGATGAACGGGTGGAGCACAGGGCATTTTTATTCTGCATGATAGTGAAATGATGGATAAAAAACATTATGCATTTGTCAAAATCCATAGATACAGCACAAAGAGTGAACCTTAATGTATGCAAATTTTTAAAAATCATTTAGGAGTTTAGGATGAAGACTGTGACAGACAATAGAATCTAACAATTACAAATGTATGAAACCACTTCACTGAAGAATATGGGGGCAAAGGTGCTGACCTAAGTATTTTTGGAAATGAGTAGAGTCTCTAAGTCTAACAGCAAATGAACTGCACACAAGCACTAAACTCTCGTTCTGTACTCTAGAACATTGTATTCTATGGGGTATAGGTTAGCAATTCTGATACTTCAGTACACGTATACTGGAAAAGAGCAATTATGGAAATAGATGATTGGAACCAATTTTTCACTGTTTGAATGTGAGTTTACAGATAAACAAGAGGAGAAAGTCAAAAAGATCCATATGAGAATGGATGAGAGTTGGAAACAAGATAAACCTATGTTTAACTCATAGATACAGATGGTTATATATGGAAATATTTATAGATACGAATATATACATAGGTTAGAATAAAAACACATTTTTTCATATGTCACCTGAAAGGGTCTGAACGATACTACACTGAGTAGCAATGAGCATGCCTGGTGCCCAGACCTTGGTTTCTAATACATTCTCCAATAAAAGGAAACAGATCTCCTTGGAGGACTCTAGGATTGGGAAGGAAAATGTACAAGATTAGCCTGGTGCATCTTGTAGGGACAGAAAGTAAGAAAGTGACCAAAAAAGATTGATGTGGGCATGTCAAATTGGGAGCATCAATTTTGATGGGGTAACCAAAATTGGCGGGGAAGCACAGGAACAAACTGAATGGCCAAACCAAGCCTGGAATAACTGGAGTAAAAAGTAAAGTAACATTGGGTTACAACCCAAAGTACAAAAGAAATATCTGTGAGTCAATACTGATATAAATAAATGATTGAATAATTAAATAAACGAATAAGTGAACGAATGAATGAATGATGAATGAATAAATAGAGACAAATCTCTCTTGCAGAAGAATTCCAAATAATTTATGTAAATACTCCAACCTCAAGGATGGGGGGCATAACTCCCCACTCTTTGGTTTTGGACTGCACAAAGTAACTTTTTTCCAAAGTGTACAGTATGGAAAGAGGGAAATGCAGTAATTTTACTTTGGAGAAACCTGACAAACACCACCTCAGCTGAGTGGTCAAGGTCATCATTAACACTCACAAATCATGCTGATAGTATTTATGCTTGCTATGATGTGATAAAAATGACTGTTTACCTTTGTGGTCTGCCTTCCAATAACCCATTATCCCAGTCTAATCATGAGAAAAACATTACACAAATACAGATTGAGGGACATGCTACCAAATACCTGACCAGTATTCCCTAATACTGTTGATTGCAATCTCCCAATATTGTCATCAGACAATAAGGTAATATGGTATTTTGTATGGAATTCTGGAACATTAAAAGAATAGTAGGTAAAAATTAAGGAAATCTGAATAAAGTGTAGACTCCATGTAACAATAACCTATCAACGGTGGTTCACTAGTTGTAACAAATATGCCATACTAATGTAAGATGTTAATAATAGGGAAACTGAGTGTGAGAACTCTCTGAGCTATCTTCTCAATTCTTCTATATATAAGACTTTTTAAAAATACAGTTTAGGATGTCAGCAACATGGCAGAGTGAGCAGTTTTCTTTGTCTCTCCTCCTTCGAACTACAACTAATTGTACATTCATAGATCAACAAAGGGTAGCCACACAGCACCTCAGGATGCCTGAGAGACCTGTGCAGATATACATTGCAAGATGAATGGACCACCCCCAGCGAGCAGGTGGAGATAGGTGAAAACTCGCTGACCCCCAGACAGTCTAGTACCTGCAAGCGACTATCTCCCAGCTGACACACTCATAGCACCACCATGGCACTAAGATTGGGTGTGCTCATCAGCAGCGCAACTGTGGAAACAGGTGACTACAGCCCTAAGGCCCCCTGTGATTGATCCTTAGTCCAGTGAGGAAATCCATGGTCCCACAGTGGCCACGGGGAAAGTCTCTGGTCAACACTAGGGGAGAGGCCCCACCCAGCAAACAGAAAGGCTGGGAGGCCCTGGGGCAGAAGGGGCTCAGCAGTCTAAATAACCCACTGGGTGCATTAAACACACACAGTGCTGCTGCAACACTGAGGGGGCAAGGGAGACCCAGTGGGAATGCACGAGTGAGTGGTGACAATCTGGAGCCCCAGCATCACTGTTCCTTGGTCCAGGGGAAAATCCACAGTCCCACAACAGCCACAGGGAAAGCCTCTACTCGGCCTTAGTGGAGAGGCTCTGCCTTCCAAACACAAAGGCTGGGAGCCCCTGGGGCAGAAGGGGCTCAGCTGGCTGAGCAACCTGCTGGCTGCATTAAACACACTCAGCCCTGCTGTGGCCCTGAGGTGGAAAGGGAGACCCAGCAGGATTGCACAAACAGATGATGACAATCCAGAGCCCCAGTATGACTGCCCCTTGGTCCAGGGGGATAATCTATGGTCCCACAGTGGCTGTAGTGAAAGTCTCTGGTTGGCCCTAGTGGAGAGGCCCTGCCCACCAAACACAAACGTTGGAAGGCCATGGGGCAGAAGTGGGGTGGCTGGGTGAGCTAACCACTGGCTGCATTAGATACTCATAGCTCTGCTGTGGCACAGAGTGGACAAGTGAGATCCTGTGGGACCTGACGGAGGCAGAGCTGCACATCTAGGTGAACCAGCTCCCAGCTGCTGTGAAAGCCCATAACACTGCTGCAGACCCTAAGGAGGGAGCCTGTCTAGGCGGTCTGTGAGAACAGGCACCAGTAACTCAAAGCCCCCTTGTGATTGTCCCTACAGCTGACAGGAGACCCCACAGGGCCACTGCAACCCCAAGGAGGGGCCCAGGTTTGTTCAGGAACAGCTGACAGGGATCCTGGTAAGTGCAGATTACACAGCTGCTGCCCCCTCCCCACCAGTAGAAGCAAGCGGAAGCAGTAAACAAACTCTATCTCTATACAGAGGCACAAATCCATGCATCATTCAGTATGAAAAACTATGTTAAATCTCCAAAAGAGAAGGAGAATGACAAGTACCCAGAAAACAATCCCAAAGATACTGAAATCTATAACCTAAATGACAACAAATTCAAAATAGCTATCATTTAAAAACTCAATGAGTTAAAAGAGAATACAGATAGACAACTTAACGAGTTCAGGAGCTGCGTCACAAAAGAGCTTGATACTGTAAAGAAGAATCAATCAGAAATGTTGGAGATGAGAAACACAATGGAGGAGATTAAGAAAAATCTGGACTCTCTGAACAGTAGGGCTGATAATATGGAGGATAGAATTAGCAATTTGGAGGATAGGAATATAGAAATGCTTCAGATAGAGGAGGAGAGAGAACTAAGACTAAAAAGAAATGAAGAAACTCTCCAAGAAATATCTACTCAATTAGGAAATGCGACATAAGGATTATAGGTATCACAGAAGGAGAAGAGAAGGAGAAGGGGGCAGAAAGCCTGTTCAAAGAAATAATGGCTGAGAACTTTCCAAACTTGGGGAGAGAGCTGGAAATCCATGTGACAGAAGCTAATAGATCTTCAAACTTTATCAATGTAAAAAGACCAAGCCCGAGGCATATAGTAGTGAAGCTTGCAAAAGTCAATGACAAAGAGAAAATATTAAGGGCAGCAAGAGAGAAGAAAATAACCTACAAAGGAACGCCCATCAGGCTGTCAGCATATTTCTCAGCAGATACCTTTCAGGCTAGGAGAGAGTGGAATGATATATTCAAAACTCTGAAGGACAAAAATTTGCAGCCGAGAATACTCTATGCAGTGAAAATATCCTTCAAATATGACGGAGAAATAAAAACTTTCCCAGATAAACAAAAGTTGAGGGATTTCATTGCCACAAGACTCACCCTACAAGAAATGCTCAGGAAGACCCTCATACCTGGGAAAAAAAAAAAAAAAAAAGGAAAGGGGTTACAAAACCCCAAGCAATGGAGATATGTAGAAAGACAAAATCAGAAAATTGCAGCTCTCCATCAGAACAGGTTAGCAAATGCTTAAGAATAACATTAAAGATAATAGGAAGGAAAACACCAAGAATAAATATAATCTTGTCATTTTAACCACAAACTCACAACACAAGAAGAAAAAAAAGATCTGACAATAACAACCTAGGAGGAAAAGAGGAAAGGGATGGAACAGCTTAATCTAAGGAAATAATAGGCTATCAGAAAATGGGCTATCTCATCTATGATATGTTTTATACAAACCACATGGTAATCACTAAACAAATAACAAGAATAGAGACACAAATTACAAATAAGAAGAAAGCCTTTATAGAAAACTACGTACCTGAATTGGTAGTCCAAAATTCATGGAATGAGAAACAAAGGAAATGCAGGAGAACCTGAAAACGAGCGATAAAATGGCAGCATTAGGCCCCCACATTTCAATAATCACTCTAAATGTAAATGGATTGAACTCTCCAAACAAAAGACACAGAGTGGCAGGATGGATTAAAGAACAAGACCCAACAATATGCTGCTTCCAGGAAACACACCTCAGCCACAAAGACAAACACATTCAGAGTGAAGGGATAGAAGACAATACTCCAAGATAATAGTGAATAAAAGAAAGCAAGTGTCCCCACATTTATATCAGACAAAGTAGACTTCAAGGTAAAACAAGTAAAGAGAGACAAAGAGGGGCAATTTATAATAATAAAAGGGACACTCTACCAAGAAGACATAACACTTATAAATATATATGCACCCAACACAGGAGCACCAAAGTAGGTAAAGCAACTATTAAGAAAACTAAAAGGAGATATCAACAACATAATAATAATAGTAGGGGACCTCAACACTCAATAGTAGGGGACCACTAACACCAATGGATAGATTAGCCAGACTGAAAGTCAACAAGAAAATTGTAGAATTAAATGAAAAACTAGACCAGATAGACTTAATAGCTATATACAGAACACTCCATCCAAAAACAGCAGGTCACATTCTTCTCAAGACACATGGAACATTCTCAAGGGTAGACCATATGTTGGGAAACAAAGCAAGCATCAACAAATTCAAGAGGATGAAATAATGCCAAGCATCTTTTCCAACCATAATGCTATGAAACTAGAAATCAACTACAAGAAAAAAGCTGGAAAAGGGGAAAAAATGTGGAGATTAAACAATATGCTACTGAACAACCAGTGGGTCATTGAAGAAATTAAAGGAGAAATCAAATATTATCTGGAGACAAATGAAAATGAAAACACACCATACCAACTCATTTGGGATGCAGCAAAAGCAGTCCTAAGAGGGAAATTCATCGTGATACAGGCTCACCTCAATAAAAAAGAAAAATCTCAGATAAGCAATATCAAACTACACTTAACAGAATTAGAACAGAAAGACAAAGCCCAAAGTCAGTAGAAGGAGGGAAATAATAAAAATTAGAGCAGAAATAAATGAAATTGAAACAAAAAAAGACAGTAGAAAGGATCAATGAAACAAACAGCTGGTTCTTTGAGAAAATTAACAACATTGACAAACTCTTAGCCAGGCTCACTAAGAAAAAAAGAGAGAAGACTCAAATAAATAAAATTAGAAATGAAAGAGGAGAAATCACAATGGATACCACAGAAATACAAAAGATTATAAGAGAATATTATGAAATACTATGAAATTAGGCAACCTAGAAGAAATGGTTAGACTCTTACAACCTCCACAAACTGTATCAGGAGGAAATAGAGAATCTGAATAAATGAATCACAAGTAAAGAAATTGAAACAGTAATCAAAAACCTCCCCCAAAATAAAAATCCAGGGCCGGATGGCTTCTCTGGAGAATTCTACCAAACATTCAAAAAAGATTTAATACCTATCCTTCTAAAACTATTCCAGAAAATCAAGGAAGATGGAGCACTTCCTAACACATTCTATGAAGCCAACATCACCCTGATCCCAAAACCAGATAAGGACAACACAAAGAAGGAAAACTACAGGCCAATATCACTGATGAACATAGATGGAAAAATCCTCAACAAAATTTTGGCAAACCAAATACAGCAATACATTGAAAAGATCACACATGATGATCAAGTGGGATTTATACCAGGGACACAGGGATGGTTCAACATCAGCAAGTCAATCAACGTGATACACCACATTAACAAAATGAGAAACAAAAAACACATGATCATCTCAATAGAAGCAAAGAAAGCATTCGACAAGATTCAACATCCATTTATGATAAAAACTCTCAATAAAATTGGTATAAAGGGAAAGTACCTCAACATAATAAAGGCCATATATGACAAAGCCACAGACAACATCATACTCAATGGGCAAAAACTGAAAGCCATCCATCTGAGAATAGGAACAAGACAAGGGTGGGACCACTCTTATTCAACATAGTATTGGAGATTTGGACCAGAGAAATTAGGCAAGGAAAACAATAAAAGGGATCCAAATAGGCAATAAAGAAGTGAAACTCTCACTGTTTGCAGACGACATGATCTTATATATAGATAACCCCAAAGAATCCATTGGAAAACTATCAGAAATAACCAACAACTATAGCAAAGTTGGAGGGTATAAAATCAATTTACATAAATCAGTAGCATTTCTATACTCTAATAACGAACTAACAGAAAGAGAACTCAAGAACACAAACCCATTCACAACTGCTACAAAAAGAATAAAATACCTTGGGGTAAATTTAACCAAGGAAGTGAAAGACCTATACAGTGAAAACTACAAGACCTTCCTGAAAGAAATTGATGATGACATAAAGAGATGAAAAGACATTCCATGTACGTGGATTGCAAGAATTAACATAGTTAAAATGTCCATACTACTTAAAGCAATCTATAGATTCAACGCAATCTCAATCAAAATCCCAATGACATTCTTTACAGAAATAGAACAAAGAATCCTAAAATTCATATGGGGCAACAGAAGATCCTGAATTGCTAAAGCAATCCTGAGAAAAAAAGAACAAAGCTGGAGGCATCACAATCCCTCACTTCAAAACATACTACAAAGATACAGTAATCAAAACAGCATGGTACTGGTACAAAAACAGGCACACAGATCAATGGAACAGAATTGAAAGCCCAGAAATAAAATCACACATTTATGGATAGCTAATCTTTGACAAAGGAGCTGACAACATACAAGGGAGAAAAGAAAGTCTCTTCAACAAATACTTTTGGGAAAACCGGACAGCCACATGTAAAAGAATGAAAATTGACCACTGTTTTACACCATTCACAAAAATAAACTCAAAATGGATCAAAGACCAAAAGGTAAGACCTGAAACTATAAGGCTTCTGGAAGAAAATATAGGCAGTACACTCTTTGACATCAGTCTTAAAAGGATCTTTTCAGACACCATGTCTTCTCAGACAAGGGAAACAATAGAAAGAATAAACAAATGGGACTTCATCAGGCTAGAGAGCTTCTTCAAGGCAAGGGAAAACAAGATTGAAAGAAAAAAACAACACACCAATTGGGAAAAAATATTTGCAAATCGTATATCAGACAAAGGGTTAATCTCCACAATATATAAAGAACTCACACAACTCAACAACGAAAAATCTAACAACCTGATAAAAAAAAAACGGGCAGGGGACATGAACAGACATTTCTCCAAAGAAGGTATACAGATGGCCAATAGGCACATGAAAAGATATTCATCATCACTGATCATCAGGGAAATGCAAATCAAAACTACACTAAGATAGCACCTTATACCCGTTAGAATGGCAAAAATAACCAAAACAAAAAGTAACAAATGTTGGAGAGGTTTTGGAGAAAAAGGAACCCTCTGTAGGAACCCTCAGTGTATCTGCTGGTGGGAATGCAAACTGGTGCAGCCACTATGGAAAACCGTACCGAAATTTCTCAAAAAATTAAAAATAGAAATACCGTATGATCCAGCCATCCTACTACAGGGTATCTATCCAAAGAACTTGAAATCAGAAATTCCAAAGGAACCATGCACCCCTATGTTCATTGAAGCATTATTTGTAATATCTAAGATGGGAAAGCAGCCTAAGTTCCCATCAACTGATGGTTGGATAAAGAAGATATGGTGTATATATATACAATGGAACACTACTCAGCCATAAAAAAGGATAAAATTGTCCCATTCACAACAACGTGGGTGGACCTGGAGGGTATCATGTTAAGTGAAATAAGCCAGATACAGAAAGACAATCTCTGTATGACTCCAATCATATGTGGAAGTTAAACATGTAGACAAAGAGAACAGATTAGTGGTTATCAGGGGAAAGGGGGTTTGGGGGTGGGCACAAAGGGTGAAGTGGTGCACCTACAACATGACCAACAAACAATAATGTACACCTGAAATTCCACAAGGTTGTAAACTATCATAATCTCAATAAAAAGTTAAAAAATTAAAAATAAAGTTTATTACAAGGAACCCAATGAATAGCAATTCCACATCAGTTAGGATTTCCTTTGTTCTTTTTTACAGCTATATGGTACTCCATTGTGTGGGATTACCATAGTTTATTCAACTACTTTCCCATGTATTCACATTTATATTATTTCCAATATTTGCAATTGCAAATAATGCTGTAATGAATAATCTCATATAATTTCACATTATTGGAGTGCATCTTCAGGGTAAATTCCTTAAACTGGGATCACTGGGTCAAAAAGTAAATGCATAGGTAATTTTGTTAGATATTACCAATCTTCTCTCCACAGGATTATACTAATTTGCATTCCCAATAGCAATATATTAGAAAGTCTGCTTCCTTACAACCTCACCATAGACTGTGTGGTTATATGTTTTGATTTTTTCCAATATTATATATGAGAAATGGTATTTCATTGTAGTTTTAATATTCATTTCCGCTATCATTAGTGAGATTGAACATCAAGAACCATTTTTGCCTCTCTTTTCTTTGTGAATTGTTTGTCCATTTCTCTACCATGTTTTCGAACATTTTTCTTGAATTTTAAGAGTTCTTTATAACTCAGGGATATTATCACTTTTTCTATGATATATGTTATAAATATTTTATGTTTTGTTTATGGTGTTTTTCCAATGCAAAAGTGCTTTTTATTTTTAGAGAGCCATGTTATCAGTCTACTCTTTTGTTGTATCTAAACTTTGAATCATAGTTTTAAAAAATTCCATAAATTCATTTTAAAGAAAAATCACCTGTTTTCTTCTGATGCTTGCACATTTTATTTCTTTTGTTTAAATATCCTTATATATATTGTGAGGTCTAATTTTAGATCTAATTTTATTTTTTTCCAAATGCAAACCTAGTTGTCCCAATACAATTAAAAATTCCATCTTTCCTCCACCAATTTAAAATTCTATCTTTATCATAAATTAATCTTTATATGTAATTTGGCCTATTTCTAGACTTTCTACTCTATTCCACTAGTCTGATTTCTTGTTCAAGTCAGTACCACACTTTTTTTTTTTTTGAGGAAGATTAGCTCTGAGCTAACTACTGCCAATCCTCCTCTTTTTTGCTGAGGAAGACTGGCCTTGAGCTAACATCCATGCCCATCTTACTCTACTTTTTTATACGTGGGCCGCCTACCACAGCATGGCTTTTGCCAAGTGGTGCCATGTCCACACCCGGGATCCAAACTGGCAAACCCCAGGGCCCTGAGAAGCAGAACATGCGAACTTAACCACTGAGCCACTGGGCCGGCCCCAGTACCACACTTTTTAAATACAGACGCTTAGCTATGTTTTGATATTTGGTGAGGCAAGTTTCCCCTCCTGTATTTTTTTTTTCTGCTTATACTGTTTTAAAGTACTTATTCCTTTGTTTCTTCTTTAATTTTGAACTATGGTCAATTTTTAATGGTACTCCTTAAATATCACCTATTGCCTACACAACAATTAATGAGCTTATTCAACATTCCTCTTCCCCTTTCTCGTTTTCTCCTCTGTTTTAGGGTATTGTTTCTGATTTTTCAGAACAAACACATAACATATGTTATATTCATATTACAAATTATTATTTTATCATCATCCTAAACTTTGTTTTTATCCTATGTCTACAATAAAATATATTAAAGACTTACCATCAGTATTTATAATAAAGTTTCTATGGTGATCACTCAATGGGGTGATGTTCATCATCTAGTATATTCCTCAAGAAGAGTTCATAGATATAGGATTCCTTGAACTCTTTACATGCTTGAAACTGTTTTTCAATAGCATTGATATTTGAAGGAATGCTTAATTGAATAGAGAATCATCATTCCAGCTTTTTTATTAGTCTCTTGAAATGCTACTTCATGTCTTGATGTATAAGTTGTTTTTGAGAAGTCTCATGTCAGCCTAATTCTCTTTCCTTTTTAGGTTATTTCTCTCCTTTGCCTTAAGGAACCTAGGATTTTTCTTTATATTTAAAATCTTATAACTGTATCAAGATATTACTGGAAGAGAATCATTGAAAGTTAATCTTCCCCGATAAGCATTGAGCCCTTTCAATACATAGATATAGGTCTTCTTTTAGTTTTGGAAAGATTTTTTTTTTTTAAAGATTTTATTTTTCCTTTTTCTCCCCAAAGCCCCCCAGTACATAGTTGTATATTCTTCGTTGTGGGTCCTTCTAGTTGTGGCATGTGGGACGCTGCCTCAGCGTGGTCTGATGAGCAGTGCCATGTCCGCGCCCAGGATTCGAACCAACGAAACACTGGGCCGCCTGCAGCGGAGCGCGCGAACTTAACCACTCGGCCACGGGGCCAGCCCCTTGGAAAGATTTTTTTGAGATTATGGCTTTAAATATTAGTTCTGGCCATTGTTTTGTATATCTTTTTCAGTGACTGCCATTATATGGATGTTGGATATCCTTCACCTGTCTTTCATTCCAACCACTTTCTCACTGGCCCTTTCTAGATATTTATTTATCTAATTTTCATTCTCTTAGTTGATTTCCTGCTCCTCTTCAATCCCATTATTACACTTTTATTTGAATCTATTCTTCCTTGACCACCTTTATTTAGTCTTCATTTCTGATACAATTTTGTCATCTCTTTTATTTCTTTCCTGAGTTTTCTTCTCATTTTAGTTTTTTTAAATCCATTTCTATGTTTAATATGGAATTTCTGATTTAAGGTAGTTTCTCCTATACCCAGACCCTTGTTTGAGGAAATTTAGCTTAATTTGAAGTGTCGCATTGCAGTTTTTCTCTGCTTTGCCATTGGATTTTGGAACGGGGGAGGGACTTATTACTATCTAAATTGTCTGGACTCATTTTCTGCTTTCTTGTTTAGTAGTTGTTACATAGATAAAAACGGTTGGTGCCTGTGCATTACCATAAACAGGTCTGGTGATCTGGGGTTTGAACAAGTTTCCTAGTTCAAAAGAATCCTCTTCCGTCAGTGTATCAAAGCACAGTTCTTCACTGGCTGGCTTTGGGGCAGGAGGAAAGGTAGAAGAGGACATGGAAAGATTATGATCTTCCATTTTTTGGCTTATACAATCATAAATTATCTCCTACTTTGTATTTCCATTCACCCTAGAGTTTCCAAAAGGACTCTTTCTGTTCCTTTTAACAGCTGCTTTCTCCAGAGTATTGCTTTCCCAAGACTGCCTCCTCACATCCCCCACACACTGTTAAACTCCTTTACTATCATCGGTGCTCTAACCTACAGGTACGCATTTTTAGCATTTCACAGATAAGGTGGACTTTCTTTTTCTGGTTGTTCTAGATCAATTTTAGTCCTGCTTCTAGTGCTCATCTCTACTCTTTCATGCAACGTTTTCCTAACTGCTCCTGCTCTCTGCAAAGGCACGTGACAGAAGCACAGGATATAGCAATCTCAAATCTGGTGTATATGTCTTTGCTTAAATGTACTTTGAGCATTCTAAATCTTATTATAGTTCTATGGCTTTGTGTGGCTTTGTTTGGTCTTCTTGTCATGTTTCATTGGTTTTCTGGAGGAAATGATGGGAGTTTTAGATTTGTGTGGCTTGCATTACCTCAACTAACCAGAATACCCTTAATTATAAACATTTTTTATGAAGCATATTATTTATTACATTTTGATTAGAATTTTAAGCAACCACAATCTTAGTTTAATTATACTTTTAAATTTAAAACAGTTGTAGATCCATATACAGTTGCAAGAATGATACAGGGGATTACATGTATCATTTATCAAGCTTTCCAGCATGATAACATCTTAATAAACTATATAAAGTATCACCGCCAAGGTATTATTATTGATTCTTTCAAGATGCAGAGCAGTCCCAACCCCACAAGGATCCCTTATGTTGTCCTTTCATTGTCACACCTACCACCCTTTTCTCCCCCATCCATGATCCCTAGCAACTACTAATTTGTTTTCCATTATTATGTGTGCCATTTCAATAATGTTATATAAATGGAGTAACAGAGTGTAAGCTTTTGAGAGTAGCTTTTCCTTTCAGCATAATTTTCTAGAAACTTGTTTTATGTATCAATAGTTGATTCCTTTTTATTGCTGAATACTATTTCACAGTATGAGTGTTCCACAGATTGCTTGACCATTCACCCACGAAAGATCTACGTTGCTTCCAGTTTGGGGCCATTACAAATAAAGCTGCTATTAACCTTTGCATACAGATTTTTTTTTTTAATATTTTATTTTTTCCTTTTTCTCCCCAAAGCCCCCCGGTACATAGTTGTATATTCTTTGTTGTGGATTCTTCTAGTTGTGGCATGTGGGACGCTGCCTCAGCGTGGTTCGACGAGCAGTGTCATGTCCGCGCCCAGGATTCGAACCAACGAAACACTGGGCCGCCTGCAGCAGAGCGCGCGAACTTAACCACTCTGCCACGGGGCCAGCCCCCTGCATACAGATTTTTGTGTGAATATAAGTTCATTTCTCTAGGCTAAACACCCACAAATGGAATTCTTGGGTCTTATGGTGGCCACATGATTTTATAAGAAATTGCCCAACTTCTTTCCAGAGTGGCTATAAAATTTTCCATTTCCACCAGCAATCTGTTACCCAGATTTCGCATCCTTGCCAGTATTTGGTGTTGTCATTATTATTATTATTTTTTTTTTTTTGTCTTCCTGATAGGTATGTATTGCTATCTCCTCTGAGTTTTAATTTGCATATCCCTAATGACTAATGATGTTTAACATTGTTTCATGGCTTATTTGCCATTTGAATACTTTCTTCATGGTAATGTCTGTTCATGTATTTTGCCCATTTGCTGATTGGATTACTTGTTTGTGTACTAGTTTGGTTTTTCGGGGATTTTTGGTGAGGAAGATTGTCCCTGAGCTAACTTCTGTGCCAATCTCCCTCTGTCGTGTGAAGGCGGGATGCTGCCTCAGCCAGACTTGATGAGCAGTGTGTAATGTTCATGCCCAGGATCCGAACCTGCGAACCCTGGGCCCCTGAAGCAGAGTGCACAAGCTTAACCATTATGCCACCAGGCCAGGCCCAAGCTTACTGTTAAATTTTGAAAGTTGTTTATATATTCTAAATACTAGTTATTTTTCTTATGTGTGATTTGAAAGTATTTTCTCTCACTCCATAGCTTGTCTTTTGAGTTAACTTTTCAGGTGTGAAGATTAGGTTAAGGTTCTCTTTTTTTTTTCTTTTTTTTTTGATTATGGCTGTCCATTTGCTTCAGCACCATTTGTTGAAAAGTCTATCCTCTGTGATTGATTTTGCACCTTTGTCAAAAAACAGTTGGCCTTATTTGTGTGGATCTATTTCTGAGTTTTTTACTTTGTTTTATGTATCTGTTTGCCTTCCCTTTCTTAATAATACATTGTCTTGATTACACTATAGCTATACAGTGGACTCAATAATGTGTAAAGTGATTCCTCTCATTTTATTCCTCTTTTATGAAATTGTTTTGCCTATTCTAGCATTTGCGCTTGTCCAAATTAATTTTAGAAAAACCAAATCAATGTGTACAAAAAAGAACTTTGCTGAGGTTTTATGGGAATTCTATTAAACCTATTTTGGGAGAATTATTATCTTTACTATTGAGTCATCCAATCCATAAGTATGATATGACTCCTCATTTATTTAGATCTTCTTTGACTTTTTTCATCAACATTTTGTAATTTTTAGCATGAAGCAACTGTACTTAAATGTATACCTAAATTTCGACTAAGCATTTCCCCTCTATTTCAAGTTTGCTGATAAACATGAATGGTTGTTGGGTTTGGACAAATGCTTTTTCTGCATCAGTTAAGATTATTACATGATTTTTCTTCTTTAACCAGTGTATATTGTGGATTGATATCCCTGGCATATATATCCCTGGCTCAGCCTGTTTTCTTGCCTCCTCTTTCTTATTTTTCTCAACTGACTTTGTAAACATGGGTGAGGAATATCTTCTTTTAACTAGAAAAATATTCCAAGCTCAACTAACTTGTCAGTAGCATGGGAGAGGCATTCCATGAGGTAGAAACACTGCAAAGAGGTAAAAATACAACTTTCCTTCTTTCAAAAGCTCTACCTACCAACATTTTTGAGTAACGCATATATAAATTCTATGTAAATTATTTTTGTTTCTTTGAGGGAGAGGGAAGAAATTGGAGGTGATTTTTTACAACTTTATAAGAAAACTTTGATAGCCAAGAATAATTGGAATGCTTCCTTTTTTCCAGTAATGAGAATTGTATAACCAACTCTAATATCAAAAAATATCTTTCTTTTGGCTTCTTTGAAACTCAGTTATGAAGCCCAAACATTGCAACTATTTAGGCTTTTATAATCTGTTTCTGTTATTTTCTTTTGACTGATCTTGGTGCATTTTATTAGTTATGTTTTCCTAAGTTCTATTTTAATTTTATCAGTATTTATCATTCCCAGGCGTCAATCTTTGAATTCAACAGCAAACCTTATTAATTTAAAATCAGAATTGTGACTGAATCCATCCATTTTTTTCCATCTCTACTGCCATTACTGTAATTAAAATAACATCTGCTCTTACCAAGATAACTGTAATGGACCCAAAGTGTTTTCCGAGTGTCCACTCTGGCCAATAGTCCCCCCTTTCCCTATCAAAACTTCCCCCTAAACATACACACAAACACACACACACACACACACACACACACACACACATTCTATGTCTTTTCTTATCAAAAACTAGAAGATATTTTTAAACGTATAACAGATTACATCACTGTGCTTACAAACATACCAATGGCTTCTCTTTGTCCTGAGAATAAGATTCCAACTCCTTACGTAACCCGGCATTTGCTCACTTAGCTAACCTCCTTTGGTACCTCTTTCCCATCCTTCACTATTCTTCAGACATACTGCCTTCTTTGTTTCTTGAGTATGGCCAGGTTTGTTTCAGCCTTGGTACTTTGTATTTGCTTGTGCCCTTCTGTTTTTGCATATCTGTGTTCTTCTCTTCTTTTAGGTTTCATTCAAATTTCTCTTCCTCAAGGAGATCTATTGAGAATTGTTCTTATCCCATTAACCTTTACATGCCTCATTTTTTTCAAAGCATTTACCTCTATCTGTAATTATCATGTGTGTTTAAGGAATTACTTCTGTATTATCTGCCACTCACCACCCACCAAAATTAAGTAAAGACCTTGTCTATCATATTCCCCACAATATTCCAGCACTTAAAAGTGTCATGGCATATAGTGTCCATCATAAACTTATGCTGAATAAATGAATTAGTCAGCACATTGCATTCTCCACACAGTGCATGTTGGTTGATTGTGTAAGAGTTTATTATTGAAAACCATAAACGTTTTGATTGTGTTTAATTCAAAATGTATTATAAGGAAGAAATTAAAGACACCTAATTTGCAGCCTAGAGAGAAACTAACACTCAAAAAATAATAAACAGAAAGTTGTAAAATACTGCACCTATACTGATCAAGCTGAAAAAAATGATATTTAGATAAGACTTATAAGTATCGTCTTTTCATCTAGATGTGCTATCTTATCCTCAGATGACCAGATGCCAAATACTGAAATCATATTAGCTAAACCCAGTGCTGAATTCATCTTCTTCACCGAATTCCACTTTGATAGAACATTGGCCTTAAGCCCTTTACAAGAAACAAACAAGAAAAATTCTTCCATATTATTGTAAAATTGTTGTCATGATTTCATCACTCTACTCAATATTTTTTATGTAAATATCCATAAGAGACATCTCTTTTTGAGTGAGATAAATAAGAAGAAACACTGTCTCACCGAAGAATTTAGTGTGGTTTTTTTTCTGTTATGCCTATACAGTCCAGCATGATTTTGTTTTCTTTTTTGGCTTAGATTCAGGAAAGTAAAGGTAAAAATTGATGTTCAATACAGGCAATGATATAAATGTTTAAATTTATTATATTAGCTGCTTCTCACTTTCAAAGTTGTCTTACATTTTATTAATCTTATTATGTGTGAATATATTTAGTAATCTGAATATATGTAATTTCAGATATATATATTCCTAATCATGTATATCTAATTTCAACTCACTTCAAATTATCTTTAAAGACTCAGTGCATAAACACATACATACAGACAGACAGACAGACATATGATTCTGGAAACATAAATAGATCTTAGTAAAGAGTATATTCATTATGATGTTTTCCTTCTTAAGAGTTTCATCAGTGCATTTTTCACTTCCTTGTTCCTCAGGCTGTATATCAGGGGATTCAACATGGGAATCACGGTGGTGTAAAATACTGAGGACACTTTCTCCTGGGTGAGGGAACTGCTGGAAGCAGGTTTTAGATACGTGAACATGAGAGACCCATAAAATATAAAAACAGCTGTCAAGTGGGAGCTGCAGGTGCTGAAGGCTTTGGATCTGCCTTCCTTAGAATGGATGCGGAGGATGGTGGACAGGCTAAAAGCATATGAAATGATGATTGTCAAGCTGGTGGCTACCATGTTAAATCCACCAATGACAAAAATCAAGATCTCATCAATATAAGTGCTGGAACAAGAGAGTTTAATAAGAGGGACAATGTCACAGAAGTAATGTTTAATGACATTTGGTCCACAGAAAGTCAATCTTAATATACAACCTCCATGAATCACAGCATCAGTAGCACCTACTGAGAAGACAGCAGCCACCAGCAGGGAACAGACTCTAGGGGACATGATGAGGTTGTAGAGCAGGGGGCTACAGATGGCCGCATAGCGATCATAGGCCATTGCTGCCAACATGCAGCACTCAGAAATGACAAAAATACAGAAAAAAAAAACAGCTGAGTCATGCATCCGGAATAGGAAATAGGTTTATCTCTGCAAGAAAACCCTGCCAACATTTTGGGAGTAATGACAGAAGAATAGCAGAAATCTAAAAAAGACAAACTACTGAGGAAATAGTACATTGGGGTGTGAAGTTGAGAACTCAACCCAATTATGGAGATCATGCCAAGATTTCCCACCATGGTAACTATATAAATCCCTAAGAAGAGGCAGAAAAGGGGCAGCTGAAGCTCTGGTTGGTCAGTTAATCCTGAAAGAAGAAACTCAGTCAGTCTGGAGTGATTTCTTATACCCATTCTCCTCTGAGAAATCTGTAGAGATGAGAGAAAAGAATCAAATCAGACAGGGAGAATCCCAGCTTGTCTCCAATTCCCCATAGCCCAGGTATTTCTACCTGTGAAAACACTGAATTTAGGTTATCTTATCCCCTTGTCACTAAGCCTGTGCCTCCATTGATATGCAGGGACTTTGGCCCACCAAAAGTCAGCACTCAGACAAAACAGAGTAAGAAACATCCATAATCTATAGGAACCATAAATACACTTTCCCATCCCTGCCAGTGTCTCAAATTCTTTCAGGAAAATATGCAGCGTTTAACTACAGAGTAAGAGATAGATCTAATGCTAAAGACCAAGGGGGAGGTTTTCTGAGGCAAATCAGTTGAAGAGGTACACCTGAAATTTACATAATGTTAAAAATCAATGTCACTTCAATAAAAATTTAAAAAAGAAGAAGTGACTACACGCTGAGAAAATACTTTTGTTAATGACACATTTGCCTAGGGCCGGTTCTGCCTCCAGGAATTCCTACAGAGCAGATGTCTATTGTTAAGGTCGATTGTGATTTCCACTTTAAGGTTTTCCAGGATGTTCAGGAGAATATTATAAATTCTAGGGACTCGTTCCAAGGTGTTACATGAAATAAGTAGCCCAGAATCACGACTTCAGACAGGCAGAGTTACACAAAGTTAAACAGATTTCTTAACTGAAGGATATTTCAGGATATCCTAGAGGGCTACATAACATACAAACTTAAAAATGCATATTGTAGCACAATGTGGCTCAGAACATGTTTTAGGAAATTGTGTTTGCGTTTGTGTGTTTGTTTTATTTTAATCTAATTATAAGTTGATTCCCAAGTGGGAAGCTTATTCTTCTTACACTTCAGTAAAGAGACCTCCCAAAACTGTTTCTGCCTTCTGAATCTCTGTCTGTCCTCTGGGCTAAGCCTACCTATCCCATCAAGGCCATTGAGCACAACTTAATGCACTACTGCTAGTGCTGCCACTTTTGGCAATGCAAACAACGCAGATATTGGTGTTTCCATAAGAGACTCCCATGCAGTGCTTCCTGTCTTCCACCCAGAATTCCTCTAGGAAGGAGCAAAGATGACACAATTTGGAGTTGCCTCTTCTGGGGTCAACCAAGGCCTTATCTCTGAAGAATCTCACCATTTTTCTTTTACTGTTGGGCTGCTCAACAGAGCCTTATGTTCTCTGAGCAGGTTTCCAAATTCTAGAGAACACATGACTTTTGTATCTGCTCTTCTCTCATCCTGGGAGATGGAGATAGGGGGGTCATGTGCAAAAGAGGGATGGTCCAATTGCCCTTACCGTGTGGCTGAAATACCTTGGAGTCTTCCTTTCCCTTCATCCCTCACCAATTAGGATGCACAAGTATAGTCTAGTCACAGAGACTACACAGAGGCAAATAGCAAAGGAATGTTCAAGAAGAGTCATATTCTCAGTTTTTTACTTTTAATCTCTTTTCATGCATGCCTTCAAATATTCCTGAGTGTCACAAACAGAATAACCACTCTCATCACATATCCAATTTTCAGTCATTTCAGCTAATTCCTGCTGGGCTCTCTATCAAAGTGAAATATCTTCCATCCTGCCCGTGTTCCTTGTTCTGTTTCAGTGCTCTGCACCCATCTGCTTTCTATTCAAGTCAGGTAGGTTTTTCTCTCCTATACTTCCTACTTCCCAAACATTTCTATACCTTATGTCCTTGCCACTCAATGTGTAGTCCACAGACCCAGCACCAGCATCATTTGGGAATTTGTTAAAATGCACAATCTCAGAACCTAACCCACACCAATTAAATCAGGATCTACATTTTAGCAAGATCCCCACATGACGGGTATGCACATTAAAGTTTAAGAGACACTATTTTAGTTTATTCTCTCCTAAAGCTGAAACCATCTTTCTTCCTTCTTGTGTTCTCCTCTGAGCCCCTCTCTCTGCTTCTTCTCTGTGCCAGAAAGCATTACATGAGCATGCAAAGCCCATCTTTGAAAACATCTTCTCAAGAAGGGCCTTTTTGGGTGAAGGATAGAACTGTACAATTTCACATTTCTGTATGTTTCCACCTATAATGTAGACTCAAAGCTTCCATGACAGTGTAATATATATGTCCAATAGTTTATAATACCACATTGTATCGTGCTTTTGTCTTTGTAGGAAGAATTGTTAAACAAATTACATCTTAGTCCACATATAAATGAGCAATTCTAACCGGCAACTACTTTACTTAGCCATTTACTAAACATTAAGTACCACTAGGCTAGAGCTAAATTTTTTTATCTCGTCTGTCTGACCGCCTTCCAAAATAATCTACTACACTGACTCACCTGATTCAAGTCATATAAGTTTTGGAATTCAAAAGCAATTTGTCATTTTAAAAGGTGTTTTTAAACATTTCAATGCACCACACAGTACTATTAAAACCATGGTAACCGAAAGTATTTTACAGTGCTGGAGTCTAAATCTGAATTGCACAATAGAAATATAATATAGATACATGGGTAACTTAAAATGTCCTATTGTTTCCCTTGCCTGGTCAGACATGGTACTTGAAAACATGCTGCTAAAACCGATGTCAAAGAGTGTACTGCCTATGTTTTCTTCTAGAAGTTTCGTGGTTTCAGGTCTTAATTCAAGTCTTTAATCCATTTTGAGTTGATTTTTGTGATGGTGAAAGGTAATGGTCTACTTTCATTCTTTTGCATGTGGCTGTCCAGTTTTCCCAACAGCAATTATTGAAGAGGGTCTCCTTTCTCCATTGTATGCTCTTGGCTCCCTTGTCGAATATTAGCTGTCCATAAATGTGTGGGTTTATTTCTGGGCTCTCGATTCTGTTCCATTGATCTGTGTATCTGTTTTTGTGCCAGCACCATGCTGTTTTGGTTACTATGGCTTTGTAGTATATTTTTAAATCATGGAGTGTGATACCTCCAGCTTTGCAGCATATTTTCAAGTACCATGTCTGACCAGGCAAGGAAACAAAAGAAAAATGAATAAATGGGACTACGTCAAACTAAAAAGATTCTGCACAGCAAAGGAAACCATCAACAAAAGGAAAAGACAACCTAACAATTGGGAGAAGATATTTGTAAACCATACATCAGATAAGGGGTTAATATCCAAAACATACAAAGAACTCATACAGCTCAACAACAAAAAAACCAACAACCCAATTAAAAAATGGGCAAAAGATCTGAACAGAGATTTCTCCAAAGAAGATATACGGATGGCCAACAGGCATATGAAAAGATGCTCAACATCATTAGCTATCAGGGAAAGGCAAATCAAAACTACAATGAGGTATCGCCTCACTCCAGTCAGAATGGCTATAATTAACAAGACAGGAAACAAAAAATGTTGGAGAGGATGTGGAGAGAAGGGAACACTTGTACACTGCTGATGGGAGTGCAAACTGGTGCAGCCACTATGGAAGGCAGTATGGAGTATCCTCAGAAAATTAAGAATAGATCTACCATATGATCCAGCTATCCCACTGCTGGCTGTTTATCCAAAGAACTTGAAAACACAAAGGCATAGAGATACTTGCACCTCTATGTTCATTGCAGCATTATACTCAATAGCCAAGGCTTGGAAGCAACCTAGGTGCCCATCAAGGGACAAATGGATAAAGAAGATGTGGTATTTATACACTATGGAATACTGCTCAGCCATAAGAAATGATGAAATCTGGCCATTTGTGACAACATGGATGGTCCTTGGGGGTATTATGCTTAGTGAAATTAGTCAGAGGGAGAAAGTCAAATACCATATGATCTCACTCATAAGTAGAAGATAACAACAACAACAAACAAACGCATAGCAATGGATATTGGATTGGTGGTTACCATAGGGGAAGGGGGGTAGGGCAAAAGGGGTGATTAGGCTCACATGTGAGGGGATGCACTATAATTAGTTTTTGGGTGGTGAACATGATGTAATCTACACAGAATTCAAAATATATTATGATGCACATCTGAAAGCTATATAATGTTATAACCAATGTTACTACAATTAAAAAAATTTTTTAAATAAAATAAAATGTCCTATAAGCCCATTTTTTAGAAAGTAAAAGCAAACAGTTGGAGTCAATTTTTCATATTATAGCTTAACTTGGTGTTATGTAATTATAACTTGGTATATGTAATTATCATTTCAACATGTAATGATTTAAAAATTCTAATAAGGTATTTTAAATTCTTTTTTTGGTACAAATCTTTAAAATTCATATGTATTTTATGTTTACAGCACATCTAAAATCAGACTAGCCACATTTCAAAGACTCAGTACTCACATGTGGCCAGTGGCTACAGTATTGGACAGCACAGGTCTAGAATATGTTTTTCTAAATATGACTTAATTGTCATATCATGGTTGCCTCTTTTTTAAAAAGGAAAGCATTACCACAGAAGTGGCAGAAAAAGCAATGAACTAAGATTCATAATATTTACTTTCAATACCAACTCTAAGATATACAGTGAAACATTTGTCTCTGAGCTTCACATTTTATCCTGCAAAAAATAATAAACGCTTTAAAGTATTCTTATGCAAATTCAATAAGACAATAAGTGTGAACACATTTTGTGCATTGTAAGGTCTCTATAAATATATTTATAGTATTATAATTCCTATTTTAGAAGCTTGTGACTTCACAGATTAATTCACAGATTAGACTCTAAGGTACTTAGATAAGGCGAGTGGGCAATGCACAATGGAGTCTCAGATGGATGCCCATGGCCTCTTCCCTCTACTCCTGTAGCTCAGGGACCTGCAAACGTCAAAAACTCTAGAGCTCGTGTGGACAATCAGGAGTTGATTTTAGAACATGTTTTTATACCTGTAAGATACTAACATCATAACTCTGAAACTTACCATCTCCTCTGAAATGCTAGCTGAGTGTTTCTTCACCTATCCTCATCACTTTAGCAGTAAAGATGGGTTAATTGTACCTTTTCATCCTTAAGCTAACGAGAGCCAGGTCTAAATGAATCTGTGACTTCTAGTCTCAGTTCAAGTATTTTACGTCTAGAAATATAAAGATGAGTAGTCCCCAAGGGTTTCTTGTCTCTGAGGTTTAGCAGCCTGTATATTTGTAAGAACTCTCCCTGAGCTGGCCTATCAAATTCTTCTTACATAAGGAAGTCTAAGCACGAAATGTAGTCATATGTCCAGAGTAATGCAATTAGTATAGCCCAACATTAGGAATATATTTAGAAGTCAATGATAAAGAAGTAGAGTGGATGAGAAAAAGAATATAATTTTCTCACAGAAAGTATTTTAAACTGTAGAGGTAGATTTCCAGTTGTATATTTTTAAATGACAAATGATGGAATCTTGTTTATTTCCATATTAAGTACATCTGGCCATCTACCACAGATTGGGCACACTGAAAGAAGACTCACCATTAGTTCCTTCAGAACCTTGCAATCTAGTGAGAGTATTACCCAACCCACGCTTTGCCCTGACAAACTGTTGAATGAATGAAACACCATATACATTGCTCTATGTAATAAGCAGTAGGTATCATTTGAGCTCAGAGATGGAACAGATCACTACAGTCTATAGTGATAAAGATCGTCTTTATGGAAGGGTAGATTTTAAACTGTGTCTTCAAAAGTGGGGAGAATTTACTTAAGCTGAGAGGATACAAAGGGATATTCAACATATAGATGAACTCATCCCCACCAGGCATCTAGTTCAATCAGAATACTTTGTTCTCCCATAGATAGAAAATCATGACCTGAAAACCAGGTGAAAATAAGCTAACTTATAGAGAAGGATGTTCATTTACTAGAAAAATTGCAAAATAAGATCAGCTTTTTTCCCAGCTATAGAAGTACAATTGACAAATAAATATTGTACATATTTCAAGTGTACGATGTAATGGTTTGATATGCATACACATTGTAAAATGATTAACCCATCAAGCTAATTAATATATCCATCACCTCATAGTTACCATGTTCATAAACTTTCAGTTATAAGATAAATAAATTCTAGGGATCTACAGCATTGTTAATCTAGTTTGTAAAATTGTATTGTGTACTTGAAATGTGCTAAGAGGTCAATTTTTAACCAAATCAGTCATGAATGACGAAGTTTAAGTTATTAGAAGAGTAGATACTTACGGTGCAATATTCTTGCTTATCCTTAAAGTCAGCTATTATAGATAATCATCTATTCTACTTCTATGTGTCCTAGCAAGGTTATTGCATAGAGGTCTACTGGAGTCAAGTATTTTAAACAAAAAACCTCAAGTTTAGTCAAGACACCTATTACCAACCCATGAATCATGTATATTCTGAATAGTGTTTAGTAAAATAAATCTCACTTCAGCCTATTTTGATTGCGGTGTGTGTGTTTTGTCACTGCCCCATCACCACACAAGTAGTTTGTTTTGGAACTCACAACATTTGTAATGTTTTATGCAAATATCATATGGGGCGGGCTGATTGCAAAATACAAATGAACAAATATAATGCAAAGGTAAAGAGAAATGTGCAGATTGCCTGGTATTCTTCTGTGTAATGTGGATAAGTCAAAGTTGACTAAGCTACAGCAATAGTTTTCTATTTATAACAAGAGTTCCTCTCAATCTGGAAGATGATAATCTAGTTGATTCACTCTGTTCTAACTTTATCATTGCTGAAAGATGAGCTGAGACCCTATACACAAGTGTTAACATGTCATCTGACTTAGAATAATCCTTCCTAATATATCAAACCCTTTCTCTGAGGGGCCCAGCAAGTCATTGATCCTCATTTCCACACATATACATTATTTATTTTCCATCATTGGCATGGGAAAATCATCTGAAAAAAATGTTATCAGGTACATGTACCCCTAAACAGGAGTTCTCTTTAATTCTTAGACAAAAAAAGGATACAGACTTTGGGGTATTGGGATAAAGTGAAATCACCGATGTGAAAACAAACTCAGATACTGCTTTGGGGATAAAACTACAGAAGATTTTGCTGACTCTATATCCATCACTTGCTTCCTCTGGGAGAGTTTCTATAATGAAATAAGACATACAGATCAAGAAGTCACCCAGAGATGTAAGTGTTCAGAATAAAGACAGAATAATTTGAGTGCAATTCTCTCCCTGTTCTCACTTTCCTACTTTTGAATGTCAAGATTCAGGATGCTGTTGCAAGGTAGAGGAAATAAGAAAATTATAAATACAGCTAGGACAGTTACAGAGACAGTTTTGTTTCTTTAGTTTTTTTTTTGACTTGGGGTTTTTTTGTTTGTTTGTTTGCTTTTTAATCCTTTTCAAGCTAGAACTTTCTGAGGCTTTAGTTGGGGCATTTGGGTTTGGGAAGCAACTCAGGATCCACACACCACCTCCTCCCAATCCTGCTCTCACTACCATAAATAATGGAAAATACCCAACTAGGAAGAGTCACTGCTCCACCACCATGCAGCAGTGGGAGGCAGCCTCCACCAGAGAGCTCTGGTATTCGTTCCTCCTCCACCAGACTCTGCTACTTTAGCCCTAATGGAGCCCACAGCCAGTGGGGTGTGGAGTAAAGACACATTGCCTACATATGGCCTTCGAGTTGTAGTTTGCTAGATATTTATCCAAGAAATGTTAATGGTGCAGCAACATCTTACAGAGATTTCTACTAGAATTACATTTTTTATTGTAGTTCCCTCGATATCATGAAAATGCAAAGGGTGGGGGCTCAGAACCAAATATCAGGGAAAGCTCCATACTGTTCTCAGATTTCACACCTCTCTGAATGTGGATATAGCTTATGTTACTGGGTCAAACTCATCAAATCAAGTTCCCACTTCCTCTCCATGTGAATTCTTCAAGAATTCCTGGTCTTGGTGAAAACAGAACCTTGAAGATGACACCATTATACCACCTGACCTGTCCAGATGTGTCTGCTCTGCCTGCCTGCCCACAGACACACCCACGCAAACACATACACACACACACATACACACAAAGGGAAGAAATAGCAAAAGGGATTGATCTCTGTTGAGCATTTCTCCAGACATTTTATAAACATCATACCAATAACTAACAGTTACTATTCAACATTTAGCTCCATTTTACCCTTCAGCATACCAGAGTTCAGAGTGATTGTGAAATTTGCTCAAGGCCACAAAGCTGGCAAGTGACAGAGCCAAGAAGCAAATCCAGGATTGCCTCACACCAGAGCTGATGCCTTGTTGCCCTAAGAGGAGAGCAAGCAGGAAGACAGCTGCTTATATTTGGAGAGAGAGAAAGAGAACGTTTAGTTTCCTCCTAGGTGATTTAGCACACATCACTAACTTTGAAGAGCAAACATAGATTTGGGGCCAAGATCTACCCAGTAATAAAGCAGGTTCACATGGCTAGTAAAATATCCACTAATCTTTTGCTCGCTGACCTCTCCACAAAATAATGCACCAGACTCAAAATTTGGCATAGATATAAAGGAGATTTGTGAAAAGAAGCTCCAGAAGTAAAGAATCCCTAGATGCAGGATCCTGGGCAAATAGGGTCCTTGTACTCCATCTTGAAGGACCTTCACATGGTGGAAAGGGGATGAGAGAACAGGCACACGTCCAAAGATTCCTAGGTGTCAGTGCCGTCGCAGCAAGAGATTCTAAAATGTCAGTGTGCTGAAAAAAATCCCTCAAGTCACCTGCCAGAAGTTGACCACTCACTGAAGTTCTGATTCTGTAAATCTGAAGTTGGACAAAAGAATCATTAGTGTCAATAAGCATTCCAGAAAAGTACATAGTCTAGAAATCCTGGGCTGAGTGTAGCAAAATGCCATCACCCATTCTGCACATCAGGGAAGCCTGTCCTGAAGGCCCAGGCCCACACTTCAGGAGATACGCTGATGAAAAAGGGCACAGGGAAGCCAAGTGACAGGAAACAGCATCTGAGAGGAGGTATAGACCATAAGCATATGCTACATAGGTACCATCTGTCCACAAAACCACAATCGCCACCTTCACTAAGGCCCTACAGGCAGAAGGGGAACTTCCGCTTCTATATGTGCCCCAGGTTTCCTATTGACCTTCTATTCCTTTCCCTTCAGGAAGGTGTCAGGAACGTCTGTTTCAGCACAGGGAATGTGATATATTATTCCTTGAATCCGTGTCTCTTGGGCAGGATACAGACTACCCAGGTCTCAGGAAGTTAGCGTCTGGTCTCTAATCTCAAGCTGAAATATATCTGTATATCTGGTGGAGTGAAGGGAGGGAGCCACCATCCTTTCACTTTAAAGCAAAGAAAAGCAAGTATTCAGGTGAGAGTCCTCAAAACAATAATAACAGACTTGCCCCTCAAATCCCAGGCCTGGGAGACAGAGGATCAGAAGGCTTTCTTGTTCCTGAAATTATTGTTCAGATCACAGAGGTAGATACCTAATCAAGCTGATAAGTGAGGTGGACACTGATTTAGATGAATAATTATTCCATGTCATTTATGGTCTCCAGAGCTTACGATGTTTAGGAAAAATTTCAATTGCCCCACATGGGACTTTGTTCAATTATTTACATGTGAATCTTATAATCATGAATATAACAATATCACAGTCTCTGCTCTCCCAGATACCTTCAGGTGTAAAACCATTTGTAATTGTGTACACGGTCCCAAGTGGATTCCAATTTTTATAATTATTCTGAACCTTTCATAGTTATCTGAAATAAGACTTACATGGTTCATTATTCTCGTTGTGCATTCTCTGTGACCATGCTAATTTAATGGCTAGATATCTGCCTGGAACAGATATTCAGAGAAAGAGATTGGGAGTGTGAGCGAGAGTGCACACGCAAGAGAGTGCATGCATGCATGGCTTTCATTTGAAGATATCTTAGGACCCATATCTGTTACTTCCCAGCTGTTGTGTGGATTTTTGAGCAAGTTATCTCACCTCTCTAAGCCAAGGTTTCCTTATGGTTAAGAAAGATATAATTCTAAGAGTTGTTCTATCTGAATTTTAAAGGTTTTCTGAAAGTCAAATATATATACAGAAAAATATTTTATAAAATATAAAGGGCTTCATATTAATTTGTCTATTGGATAGCTTGGGAGAGGTTGGGGGGCAGGAAAGATACAGTGAGAGAATCAGCCATGTAACCACCTAACTCCTCTGATTCCATCCCACCGTTCAAGAGGGTGCCAGTACTTCAGTGAAACAAGCTAAATATTACAAGAGAATGTTTTCACACAGTTTTGTGTATCAACACAATGGACTGTTGTGCATTCATTAAAATTATCGTTTTGAAGACTTTCTAACTGCTCATGCTACTATCTGTGTATAGGACAAACATTTTGATTACAGTGGTGTAGATCCACGTATAAGACAGGTGCATGTAATCAGAAACTGGAAGCTAACATGCAAAAGGAAATTAGTTGTTGTGGTAGGATAGTATGATTATGGACATTTTTCTAAATATTCTTTCATGTGTTGCTGTTTCTTTCCTTCCTTTTTGATTTTTATTTTTTCTTTTCTCTTCCATAATAATTTTAAGTCCTTTCAGTTCCTCACCATTTGGATCCATCTACCTTTTTCTTATCTTTTTCAGTTTTTAACTCAACAGAGAATAAATATTTCTATCTTCAGTTCCTGCCGTTAGAGAGGTAAGAGGGAATCGATCTTCATTGTAATAAAAGTCTGTGATTAGAGATGATTAATACAAGTCTGTGGTTGGAGATGATTTTGTCACCAATGGGTCCTCATCTACATTTTGTCTGGGGCAATAGCCTGAGAAAGAAAGCCCAGAGTTTCTCAACCCTCGAGAGAACCAAACAACAGGGTAGAAAATCACACCTTTATGATTAAAGGGGTTAGTAGCTGGGAGAGAGGACCAAGTAGATGAAATAAAGCAAGCATTTGTATTAATAACTGAGGGGAGGGATTATCAAACTGAGTAAAACGTAAATTGCTCTGGTGACTATTTAAGTACTAAATCCATTATATCTAGGGGTGGAGATGAAGAACACAAATAACTAAGCCCTCCTTGCTACTTTTCCAACACCATACATCAGATGTTTGAGGCACTGCTTCAATTGACTCACAGGTGTACCCTCCTACTGCATATGGGAGCTAATAAAGGTGGATTAAACGTGGACACAAGGGCATTTAGTCAATGTCAGGGCAGTGGAAATTCATCTAGTCAACATATCTTATCTAATGCATGACAGGTACTATTTTAGGCACTGAGGAGAAAATTACCAGAAAAAAATGTTTTCAAGGAGCTTATGGTCTAGGAAAAATACGTATAGAAACAAACTATTTTAACATTTGTGACAAATAATTTTAAAAAACATACACAGGGTAGAGAAGAAGAACACAAAAGAAACGTTTATTGTTAAGTACTATATTTACTTCGACACTGGTCTCCTTGAAAATATGTGACCTGAATGTGAATGATTGAATGAATGAGTGATTAGATTCCTTCTCCAGTACCAAAAATACACAGACATTGTCCTATCTTAGCAGGAAGAAGTTACTGACCCACTCTTTGGCCTGATTTCAGCCATGCAAACCTTAAACTTTGAATTTACACTCAGACCACCCCATTTCTTTTTCTACAGTGATTTAACATCCTACACAAGGTCAAATAATAATAGCATTAAAAGTTACTGCTAGAGACAATGAGAGAGATCAAACAAAACCATCTTATTTTAACTTAAGGCTCTAAAGAATGCAGTTACTTGCCCCCTAACAAAAATGGTCAGTTAGCGGCAGAATGGGAACTGAATTTAGGTCTATTTTAGTACCTCATTATCACCTTTTCTTGATCCACAAAGACTATAAAGGGATTCCTCTTCCATTCTTCTGATCATTTAACCCTTGCAAAGAGCTAATTCCTTACTGATACAAAGGCAAACCAAGTAGAATTTCTAAAAGGCAGAGTTCTATTTTATTTGAAAAGAACAAAAGAAAGATATGCATTGAAATGTTTTACATTCTTCATAACTATTCAGAAATGTATCTTAGAGGATATTATATTTTTAATTGCCCTAAAACTTCTCTGAGCATTTAGGAGTTGCTTAAATAATACAGATAGCAATAAATACAGTGTTTGTGCCATGATTTTTTTATCTTGAGTTTATTTCCCACTGCATTCTTCAGCATTTCTGCACAATCTTCAATTTCCTCATGACACGTGAGGTTGAGTGCCTTTTCACATGTTTATTGACCATTTGGATATTTGCTTTGTGACATGCCTAGTTCATGCATTTTATCCATTTTTCTACCAGGCAACCTTTCTTTCTCACACTTATTTATAGATCTTCTTTTTATATTCTATATACTACTCCCTTGTCAGAGATGTGTATTTCAAATATTGCCTGCTTATTCACCCATAGGCCTTTCTGTGGCAAGAATACAACCAATGGCTCTCTAGGGAGAGAAAGCATGAATTTTCCTGGAGGTCATGAAGGACCTCTTTACTATACAGTCCACTGATGGGGGAGCTGAAATCTTCTGTCATATTGTCAGAAAGAAATAACAAAATGCACCAAACAGTAGTCTAACAGAAAGCTGAATTTATTGCTAGGCTGGTAAGAAAATGCTGTATCACTCAGGTTTGTGTTCTTAGATCCCTCTGAGCAGAAATTAAAGAGCCATATAAGGGTCAAAAGGAAGAAGTATATCAAATGAGGCAAAATTCTAAATCCTAATCTCTGATTGTCACATGAAGTAGATTGTGAACTCATTCTGTAAACAATGCCTTCAATTTTTTCTCCCCAATTCTGAAAAGCCTTGTGTCAGGTCTGGAGTGGGTTACATAGATTCCAATAGACCAGGAGTCAGTCAATGGATATGCTTACATATGAACTTTTAAAGTCTGATAATTTTTTCAAATAACTTGTTTGGACGATGTTGCATCTTACTACACCAATAGTGAAACATAGCCTCTTGAGGCTGAGTCTTCTTCCTCAGCAATCAGTCCTCTTTATGGAACACAGATGACAACAGCTATGGTTCCCCCTAAGAAAGTAAGGATCTTCTTCTGAATAGGCAATAGTAAGAAAAAGTCTGATATCTGACAGGTCATAGTGCTGGCTACTAGAAAAACAAGAGGAAGTTGCTTGTAAAGTCCGTGAGACTTGAGTCCCAATAAGGCACCTTTACTGGTGAAAAGATAGGCACCTAGGAAGTTGGATGTGCCACATGGAGTATAGGATATGAAGGGAAAGAAGAAAGTGGAAGATAAATGTCCTATTGAAACAAGATAGTATCAAAGAACCAGAATTTAAACTAGATCTCACACAGAAAAAGGCACCCAAGAGAAAAAAATTTTTTAAAGTTCTCTTGAACTGAGAACTTGGGAAGCCATACAAAACTCTCTCCCACTTCCTCCTTTGGTTTACCTTCATCGTTGTTAGAATAATAATCATCTGTTTCCACCTAAGGAAACTAGAAAAAGAAGAATAAATCAAACCCAAACTTAGTAAAATAAAAAATATAACAAGAAGTAGAGGAGAAATCAATGAAAATGAAAATAGAACATTGGTAGGAAAAGTCAACAAAACCAAAACCTGGTTCTTTGAAAAGATTAATAAAATTAATAAGCCTCTAGCAAGACTAATAAATAAAAAAGAGATAGAACATAAATTACTAATATGAGAAATGAAAGAGAGGACATCACTACAAATTCCACGCAAGTTAAGACAATCATAAAGGAATACTATTAATGACTCTACGTCCACAAATTTGATAACCTAGGTAAAACACATTGATTCCTTGAAAGTACAGACTGCCAAAACTCACTCAGAAAGAAAAAGATAATCTGAATAGGCTTTTATCTGGGAAGAAATTGAGACAACAGTTAATATTATTCCAAAATTGAAAGAACCAGGCCCAGATGGGTTCACTGGTGAATTCTACCAAATGTTTAAGGAGGAAATTACACCAATTTTCTTTTTCTTTTTTTTTTTTAAAGTTAGTATTTTTTTTTCTGCTTTATCTCCCCAAACCCCCCGTGTACACAGTAGTATATCTTAGTTGCATGTCCTTCTAGCTATGGGATGTGGGACGCCGCCTCAACGTGGCCTGATGAGCAGTGCCATGTCCGCGCCCAGGATCCGAACCGTGGGCCACCGCAGCGGAGTGCGCGAACTTAACCACTCGGCCACGGAGCCGGCCCCAATATACCAATTTTCTACAATCTTTTTCAGAGGATGAAGCAGAGGGAATTCTTCCTTATTCATTCTATGAGGCCAACATTACCTTAGAACCAAAACCAAACAAAGACGTTACAAGAAAATATTAGCAAATCGTATCCAACAACATATAAAATGAATTACACACCATGACCAACTGGCATTTATCCCAGGTATGCAATCCTGGTTCCACATTCAAAAATAATTAATGTAATCCATCACATGAACACTAAAAAAGAAAAACCACATAATCATATCAATAGATACAGAAAAGTCATTTGACTAAATCCAACTCCCATTCATGAAAAACACTCTCAGGAAACTAGGAATAGAGGGACTCTTTCTAATTTGAAGAAGAACATCTAGAAAAAGCCTAATGCTAACATTATACTTAACAGTGAGAAACTAGAAGCTTTCAGGAACAAGGCAAGAATGTCTCCTGTTACACTCCTTTTCAATATTGTATTGGAAGTGCTAGATAAGGCAGCAAGAGACAAAAAGGAAATGAAAGGTATACATTAAAAAGAAGGAAATAAAACTGCCTTTGTTCACAGATGACATGATTGTCTATATAGACAAACTGAAAAAAATGAAAAAACCTACAAACCTTTGTGAAATTAGTAAGTGACTACAGCAAGGTTGCAGGATAAAAGGTTAATATACAGAAGTCAATTGTTTTCCTATACACAAGCAATGAAGAAATAAAATCTGAAGTTAAAACATAGTATTATTTATATTAGCATCCCCAAAATGAAATCTTTAGGTAGAAATCCAGCAAAATACGTACACGAGCTAAATGAGCAAAACTCAGATGAAAGAAGTAACTAAACAAATGGAGAGACATTCCATGGACATGAATAAGAAGACTCAATATTGTCAAAAATTTAGTTCTTCCAACTTGATCTACAGATTCCACACAATCTCAATCAAAAACCCAGGAATGCCATTTTGTGGATATTGACACACTGATTCTAAAGTTTATATGGAGAGGCAAAAAGATGCAGAATAGCCAACACAATATTTAAGATGAAGAACAAAGTTAGAGGACTGAAACTACCTGACTGAGGTCTTTCTTTAAACCTACATTAATCAAGACAATGTGGTACTGGCCAAAGAATAGACAAATAGATCAATGGAACAGAATAGAGAGCCCAGAAATAGACTCACACAAATACAGATAACTGATTTTGGCAAAGGATCAAAGGCAATACAATGAAGCAAAGATATTCTTTTCAAAAAATGATGCTAAAACAACCACATCTCCACATGCATAAAAAAGAATCTAGACATAGATCTTACATCCTTCATAAAAAGTAACTCAAAGTGGAGCATTGACCTAAATGTAAAATATAATACCATAAAACTCTCAGAAGATACCATAGGAGAAAATCTACATTTCCTTGAATTTGGTGATGACTTTTTGGTACAACATCAAAGACATGATTCATGAAAGAAATAATTGATAAGCTGGACTTCATTAAAATAAAACACTTTTGTTCTGAAAAAGACACTGTCAGTAGAATGAGAAGACAAGCTACAGACTGGGAGAAAATATTTGCAAAAGACATAGCTGATAATGGACTGTTACCCAAAATATACAAAGAACTCTTATGACTCAACAATTAAAAAATGAATAATCTCATTGAAAAGTGGTGAAAAGACTGGAACAGACACTTCACTAAAGAAGATATTAAGCATATGAAAAGACGTTCAATATCATGTCATTAGGAAATTGCAAATTAAAACAACAGTTAGATACCACTACACACCTATTAAAAACAGTCACAATTCAAAACACTTATAATATCAAATGCTGATGAGGATGTGGAGCAGCAGGAACTCTCATTCATTGCTGGTGGAAATGCAAAATGGTACAGGCAATTTTGAAGACTATATGGTGATTTTTTTCTTTTTTTGTTTTTCTTTGAGGAAGATTAGCCTTGAGCTAACATCTGCTGCCAATCCTCCTCTTTTCGCTGAGGAAGACTGGCTCTGAGCTAACATCTGTGCCCATCTTCCTCTACTTTATATGTGGGATGCCTGCCACAGCATGGCTGGACAAGCGGTGCGTAGCCCTGCACCCAGGATCCAAACCTGCAAACTCTGGGCTGCCAAAGTGAAACATGCAAACTATATCGCTGTGCCACCAGGCCAGCCCGATATGGTGATTGTTTTTAAAAAACTAAACATATTCATATTAAAAGACCCAGCAATCGCACTTCTTGGTATTTAGCCAAGGGATTTGAAAACTTACATCCACACAAAAATCTGCACAAGGATGTTTATAGTAGCTTTATTCATAATTTCCAAAACTTGGAAGCAACCAATATGTCCTTCAATAGCTGAATGGACAGATAAACTGTTGCACATCCAGAGAATGGAATATTATTCCACACTAAAAAGAAATGAGCTATCAAGCCATGACATGCTACGGAGAAATCTTGAATTCATATTGCTAAGTGAATGAAGGTAAACTGAAATGGATACAAACTGTATAATTCCAAATATATTACATTCTGCAAAAGGCAAAACTATGGGGTCAGTAAGAAGACCAGTGGTTGCAGTGAGGGCATAGGTGGAATAGATCAATAAAGAGTGTATAGAAGATTTTTGGGGCAACGAAACAAATGTGTCTCTCTGGTGTTTTATGCTGATGTGGAGGAGACTTGGGGGGGCGGACAGGGCATTCTTTGTACTTTCCTCTCAATTTTGCCTAGAACCTAAAACTACTCTAAAAAAATTAAGTCGTTTAAAAAAATGGATAAGCATTAGGTATATGAGAGAACTCATATAAAAAATTGAAGTAAAGAGCAAAATTATCACATGAATAAAAAACCAATTACCATTGGGTATTTTTTATATTTACTAGTGGATAAATTTTATTCAATGAAACATGACTCAGCGTGTATATGTTGCAATGAGGAAATTTGAGTAAGAAGAGAGGCTGTAAGGATTGAATATATTTAAATGTGGATTTACAACTAAAACAAAAGATAAGTGGAAAGACAGAAGTAGAATATGTGCTCTCACAAATTAGAAATAATAAAATCCCAAGTATTCGAAGAGATGTGGAAGAGAGTAAGCAACACTGAAACTCACTGGCTAGGTTATAGGCAAAAGTAGGGGATCAAAGAAAACCATTTAAAGCTTTCAAACAAAATAGTAAAAACCTAAATATATCTACGAGTACAAAAATAATCACGTAAAAAGATTATACATTTAATGAAAACTAGATGGCAAAAAAGAGAGAGAGGAAAAAGAGGAAGTAATTACAAGCTAATTTTATTGTAGCTCATAGTTGAAAACCAGTACACATTGTCTGAAGTGAAAAACGAGACCAAGAATATTAAATAAACGAGTAATAGTAAGCCTAGATCAAACCTACAATTCTCCCTAAACACTAAAAATATTTAAAAATAAATGGCATGGAGATCATATAATAAATGACTATTATATACATTCATCAAACACACACTCAGACACACACACACCAAGTAAAATGAATATAAAGTGACATAAATTGAATCCAAACATTGAATGTAAATGGGCTTCAGTTGTATATTTAACAAAGTGTTCTCAGAGGCTGGCCTGGTGTCTCAGTGGTTAAAGTTCCACATGCTCTGCTTAGGCGGCCAGGTTTTGCGGGTTTGGATCCCGGGTACTGACCTACCCCACTCATCAGCCATGCTGTGGAGTCATCCCACATACAAAGTGAAGGAAGACTGACACGGATGTTAGCTCAGGGCTAATCTTCCTCAAGCAAAAAAAAGAGGAGGATTGGCAACAGATGTTAGCTGAGGGTGAATCTTCCACACATACACACAAAAAGAATGTTTTTAGACTGGCTTCTCAAGCAAAACTCAAGTCTGTGCTATATATAAGGTATGTACAAAAATATATTGATCCAGAAAAGCTAAAAAAGAATGAGCAAATATTTAAGAAAAAGGCAGGTAAAAAGAAATCAATAGTCACAATCTTAATGTCAAACAAAGTAGAATCTGTCCAAGAAATATTTAAATGAGGCAAAGAAAGACATATAATGATAAAGGTTCTAATTCACGATGAAAATATGAAACATGTAAAAATACCTAGGTAGCAACTAGCACAGCCGCAATTTTCATATAGCACACATTACAGGGTGTACAAAGAAAAAGATAAATACGGTAATAAAATTAAGGGGTAACTTTGATGCTACTTTCTCAATTCAAGATCAGGTGGACATAAAAAAAATTACGATACAGAAGGCCTAAACAAAATATACCAAACTTTAACCCCAATAATAGAAAACATCTTCTTTTCAAGTGTATATGGAATATCCATAAAACGAAATAGAGAACATTTTCTTTCCAAGAGTATATATTCACAAAACTTGACTGTGACTGTTCACTAATCAAAAAACAACCCTCATAATTTTTAAAAAGTAGATATAATTCAAATAACATTCTTGAACAAAGTTCAATAAAATGAGAAATTATAAAAATATCCTCCTGAAAATTAAGGAATATATATATATATATTTTTTAAATGACCTTGATCAAAGATGAAACACAAAGTAAAATTGCAAAAATTCTAGAAAATAGGAATATTTTAAAATATATATCAAAATCCATTATCTGTATAGCTAAAGACATAGGGAAAAGCCATAAATATATTGATAAGTGAAAAAATACCCTCAAGGTCCATCCTTGTTGTCACAAATAGCCGGATTTCGTCATTTCTTATGGCTGAGTAGTAGTCCATCGTGTATAAATACCACATCTTCTTTATCCATTCGTCCCTTGATGGGCACCTAGGTTGCTTCCAAGACTTGGCTATTGTGTATAATGCCGCAGTGAACATAGGGGTGCAAGTATCTTTATGCCTTTGTGTTTTCAAGTTCTTAGGGTAAATACCCAGCAGTGGAATAGCTGGATCATATAGTAGATCTATCCTTAATTTTCTGAGGATACTCCAAACTGCTTTCCATAGTGGCTGCACCAGTTTGCACTGCCACCAGCAGTGAACAAGGGTTCCCTTCTCTCCACACCCTCTCCATATCATAAGTAGAAGATAAAAACGACAAAAAAAAAAAAAAAAAACGCATAGCATTGGAGATTGGACTGGTGGTTACCATTGGGGAAGGTGGGGGGAGGGCAAAAGGGGCGATTAGGGTCACATGTGAAGGGATGCACTATAATTAGTGTTCGGTTGGTGAACATGATGTAATGTATCCAGAATTTGAAATATGATGTACACCCGAAAAAAATAAAAATTTAAAAAAAAGAAAAAAGAAATAATAATTAAACATCTATTTCAGAGAGTTAACTGTAATCTAAATTAAAAGAACAAAATAAAGGAGTTAGAAAATAAACTGACCAATAAGTTTTTAAAAAGTAATTCTTTGGGGAAAAAAATCAGCAAAATGGACAAACCACTAACTTAGTCAAGAAAAAAGGAAAAAATTTAAAAGATCTAAAAGAAAATACATAACTAAGAGAAAATAAACATTGAAGGAGTAGAAATTTTAAAAAATCACAACAAAGTATTTTGCACAACTTTGGGGAGAAAATGCTGATAATCAATAGTAAATGAGTAGCTTTCTAGGAAAATATTTTTTATAAAAAATTAACCCCTATAGATATAGACGGTTTAAGCAGGTTATTTTCTATTTAAAAAAAAATAGAGAAACTTGTCAATAAGCTACCGCTCATAAAAGCAACTGGCACAGATGATTTTGCAGAGTTCTACGACAACTTTAAGACCTGACAATCTCAATGTTAGAAACTGTTCCTGAGCTTGGAAAAGGAAAGAATACTTCTGTATTCCTGTGTTGAAATGAATATGACATTGATTTAGAACTTGATATTCACTGTATCTCCCCTCACTTACACCTACCAATGCAAAAATACTAAAAACAAAATGTAATTGAACATTAAAGAATAATGTTATATCCAAATGAGGTTTACTACAGGAATGGAATAATTGCACAATATAAGGAAATCCAGTTATATAATTAATCATATTAATAGATCTAAGAAGAAAAGATATTATGTGTTCATCTCCATAGATACCAAAAATTCATTTGACAAAATTCAACATCCAATCTGATTTTTAAAAAATCAATGACCTAAGAATCAATGGCTACTTCCTTTACAAAATGGAGTGTATATTATCAGAATACAGAAACACTGCTCCAATTTAAGTCAGGAAAAGGGCAAAGCAACCTGCTATTGCCACTACTACTTAACCTTGTAATGCAGGTCTCTGCCAAATCAAAGAATCAAGCAGAAACAAAGACACACGAATTATAAAGAAAGAAGTAAAGCTATATCTATGTTAAGAACATATGAAACAGAACTTGAAAACCTAGGAAAACAGCCAAAATAATTTACAATAAGAGAATTCAGTAGGAGACAGAGATATAAAATTAACATACTATAATCAAGAGACTTTCTATATACAAACTATAACCAATACAAAAATGAAGTAGAAGAGACAATCTATTTAAGCTACAGCCATAGAAAGAGATGCCAACATACTTCTTTCAAAATCAGACTTATTCCAGCAGATCAAAACATAATAATGACAAAGAAGAATTGAGCAAATCAATAAGCAACTGGTTTATACAACTTTACATCATATATAAAGTCAATTCTTTGTATAAGACATTTATTTTTTGTTTGTCTATGGAATATTCTAAATTAATCATGTGCTTGGCCACAAAGAAAACCTTAACAAATTCAAAGATTAATTTTTTTCAGACTATATTCCTATTGTAATTCATTTTTTTAACAAAGAAAAAATTAGAAAAATGGCGACTTAAAATTCATAGCTGCTTGGTAATTAAGAGAATCCCTCCCATATAATCCCTGAATCAATGGTGAAATAAAAACTAAAATCAGAAATTGTTTAACAAGAAACAAGATGGAGAAAAAGTCATGTGAAAATGCATGAGACATAACCAAGAGTGAACCTAATGTGAACTGTGTCAATGTGGGTTCACCAATTGTAACAAATGTACCCCTGTGGTAGGGGATGTTGGTGATGGGGAAGGCTATGCATGTGTGGGGACAGGGGGTATATGGGAAATCTCTGGACCTTCTGCTCACTTTTGCTATGAACCTAAAAGTGCTCTTAAAAAATCTATTTTTTAAAGTGTAGAAAAAAAATGTATGAGACATAGCAAACAGTGCACAGAGAAAAAGATACAGCTCTAAATCCTGGCATATTAAAGAAGAATTTTAAACTATCTTAAGAAAATCAGGGGATAAAACCAAAAAAAAATTAGTAGGAAAAGAGAAATAATGAGGTAAAAGCTTAAAGTAGTGAAATACATTAAAAATAATATTTTCAAATGGCTAAATACGTGAAGAGATCTCGAAAAGATTAGCAAAACTGGTAACCCTCTAATAAACCAGATTAAGAAGAAAAAGAGAGAAAGAGACCAAGCAAAGCAATGGAGGTGGGGGGGAATCAAGTCTTATTTTTTAGTAATACAAACAAATATTTAAAGATGATGAAATTTTCTGGGACAGTTTCAGAATAATTCAGGGGATGATCACTGAAGTTGGATGAAGGATACATGGGAATCATTCCACTATTCTCTACTTTTTCAAAATTGCACATTTACCCCTCAAAGCTGCAATTCTACTTTTCCTTTTCCCTTGTTTGTTATTTATTTAATCTAGTTGCCTGTCTAAAAAAAAAATAAATCTCTCTCTTCTACTTCTTGTCCCATCATTCTCCTGAAAGTACTGTGACCGAAATCATCAACATTCTAATTGTCAAATTGACATATGTTCAGCTCCCACCTAATTTGATTTCTCTGCAGCATTAGATACCATTGCCCAATCTCTCCTTAAAACTCTATTCTCTTTGTAATTCCTCAGCAGCATTTCTATTTCTCTACCTTCTCCCTAATTCTTCTTCCTCTTTCTCATAAGTACAGATGTTCTCCAGAATTTCCTCCTCTACCTCTTGTTACATCCTGTGCGATATCCTTACATGGTGACATGCACACCTGTTTCAATTGCCATCCTTAGGCTGAAAACCTCTAATCTGTTGTCAAGTTCCAGAGCTAAATTCTGTCTATCATATGTCCTGTAGGCAAAGCTTAACCCAAACCAGTACTTACTTCTTCCTTACCAGGCTTATGCTTCCTCTCATATTTTACGTTTTAGTTAATGGCATCATTGACTACTACTCTCCTTAGCTGGAAACAGGATTTCTTCTTTGATCTGTATCAGACAAATCCCTCACATCCTATAAGTTTATCTAATCTGGATACATCTTTATATCTTTGCTATTATCTATTAAAATTTAAAAGAGACATAAATCTTTCAGCCCAGGAATCCTATTCCTAAGGATCTATTGCATAGAAATAAAAGCATCAATATGTAAGAATGTAATAATATAAGTTGTCATGGCATGCTGCCTGTTACGCTCTTGGTCTTTCCATTACACTAGAACGCAAGGGTCAAGAGTCAAACCGATAGATGATTCCATGGCAGTTGGCAGCTCTAACAGCAAGGTGGCCCTGATATACGAGTGATAAACGATGGGAGTTCATTCCCATAGCTACCAGAAATGTTGACTGTGAGGTTTACAGTTCCTGAGAGATACAAGAATTTCCCTTGACACAGAAGGGAGATACCACTCCAGGGGCAGCCTACATTCCATGACAAACTGAGCTCTCTTGCTCCATTCAAGATGACTCTGAAGGACCACCCCAGATCCAGGGATCCTGGTAGGGTTGGCCAACACTTATTCTGTTGCAACTACATCTCAGTTCAACTTCTGCTCAAAGCCTGCTTCCCTCAAACACTTAACAGGTGTGGCTCCTGGGTGTACTCCCCAATAAACTGCCACACACAAATCTCTGCCTCAGAGTCTCCTTCCAGAGACTCCAAATTAATACCAAGGCAATTGCTTATATATCATGTGCTATGTGCTAGGAACTCTTTTAAGTGCTTTACGTCTCTAAACTCATTTAATCTTTACAAAATCCTTATGCCATAGGAAGCATTATTGTTTCTAAGACCACAAAGCTGCTCAGTGGTAGAGCCAGGATTTAAAGCTGGGATCCAGAGTCCATTTTCTTAACCACAAAGTCTCCCTTGTAAGATTAAATACTTGAGCATTGTTTTAAAAAATCAAAAAGATAAAATATAACAGAATGTGTACAGAGGTCTGGAAGAGAGACAGCATAGCATGTTGGAGGCAATGAAAGAAAACAGCAATCTCGGGGCCTGCAATAAGGTCAAAGAAATAGGCATACAGAAGATGTGGTATTTATACACGATGGACTACTACTCAGCCATAAGAAATGACAAAATCCGGCCATTTGTGACAACTTGGATGGACCTTGAGGGTATTATGCTGAGTGAAATAAGTCAGAGGGAGAAAGTCAAGTACCATATGATCTCACTCATAAGTAGAAGATAAAAGCGCCAAAAAAAAAAAAAAAAACCACAGCATTGGAGATTGGACTGGTGGTTACCATAGGGGAAGGGGGGGCCAGGGCACAAGGGGTGATTAGGCTCACATGTGAGAGGATGCACTATAATTAGTGTTCGGGCGGTGAACATGATGTAATGTACATAGAATTCGAAATATGATGTACATCCGAAAAAAATAAAAATTAAAAAAAAACAGGCATACAGAGGACTTTTGAGATTAGTTTTATCTCAGTTTAGTAAAGTTCCTTTTTGAAATTCAGTACAAGTCCTCTGACTCTGAGCTTAGTGCATACCATGGTTGCCCATTCAAGGAATCCAAAAATGTTTTCTCTGCAGTTACAAAGGGAATTTTGACAGGAAATAATTGTCTATGCCTTATAAATGATATTGGACTGCAATGGTTCAGTGTATCAGGTCAGTTCTTTTGATTTCAAGCTGCTGGTCTATTTCTTAGATGCTTGCCTAACTAAACTTCTTTAGGCTCTCGAAATGAAGACACAAGTTTTTCCAAAACATCCTAAATTTTGAATGGTCATTCCCTTTTACGATGCAAGGTAGCTGACTGCTCATTTCAATGACCTTTAATTCTTTCTGCTCTCCAGTGATCCCTACCTAATATCAACTAATCTTGGAACATAGAATTCTAACTCTAAAATTGGCAAAAAGACCACTGACTCACACAGCAGAATAGCCACTATCATTCTGTCCTCCTCTATCATTTCCTGCAGGTCCCAGAGCTACCTCGGGACCCACCAAGGCAAAAATGGCATTCTTAGATAACTTGGGGCTCAGAAGTGGAGGCAGAGAATAGCTAGGACTGGTTTACAGAAGTTGACATCAAAGAAGCTCTCATGTCCAGCGAGAGGGCAGACTTGGCTGCAGGTCTTCTTCATGTCGACAAATAGCACTTCATTTATATTAATAGGCTTTCTATATTTTAAGAAAAAAATAATAAAGTTGGCCCTCTTTAGTCATACCTGTTTAACTTCTTTCAAGGCCTCTAGTTATCCCTATATCTGCTAGCTCTCTCTCTATGTGATGTCATATCTCCCTCTCTATCTGACAGCTTTCTCAGGACCTCTGAGCCCTTTGGTCCTTCCACTGCACTAGGCCTCAGGGTCAAGGGTCAAACCAATAGATGATTCCATGGCAGTTAGCAGCCCTGTTTACAGGCCAGCCCAGATATAGGAGTGGTGAAGAGTGGGATTTATCTTCTCTGTTCCATAGGCTACTTCAGCTTCTGCCTCTGTCAATGCCTCAGCAATCACTAGAAGTCTGCATTTTGCCCTTCTTCCTGTGACTCATCAGATCAGAGAAGACACGTGTGAGACATTGGTGGTGGTCTCAGTTTGAAATCCCCACTCGCGATGGTGCATGTATCAACTAGAAATGTCCAGGCCACCAACATGTTGTTCTCCTCCTGGGCCTTAGTCTTCTTGGCAGTAGGAATCATCATAGAAGAATGGGTTGAACTGAAATTCGAAACAAAAAACGATACGATAAGCCACAGTCCATGGATATGTTGCACTTCTGTTTGGCCAGAAGGTCAGAACTATACTATGGAAACAGATAGGTAGAGAGGGAGGGTTCATTTTTGCTTGCCCTCCATTCATCTCACCAGATTACCCATTATTCTCTGGTGCAACTTACCCCTGCTGTGTGCCCACTTTCGTAATCAACATAGTCAAGGCCGACTCCAAAATCTCACCATTTGCCTGTTTCAGAGAAAAGTTTAGAGGCTCACAGACTTAACTGCTGGACAGTTGAGACGCTTTGCCAGTAGCAGCAGAGGGGTCAGCTCATCTAGGACATGAAGGTATACAAAAAGGTAACTGGTAGCAAGGAAAGTAGGTCATAGTGCCCCTAGAGGTGGACTTGACTGACTGCAGTATTTCATAAGAAATGAGTTATGAAAAAAGAGTAGAAGAGAAAGAAACTTCCAGAGACACCAACATAGAAAACTGTTTCTTCTCCTACTCTCTCGCATTCAGCTTAAAGCTCCCTGTCTCTTTTTACTTTCCTCCCTTCCCTGTGTATTACTTAGTCAAATTTTTCACCCTAGTCCCATTTTTACCTAGAGATCTGTGGCCCCCAGGTGGAAATGAGCCTAGAAGAAATATCTGTCCTTCTCTCAATACAGCTTCTGCTTTCCAACAGATAACCTGAAAGTGGTCAGGATTCTGATGATTTGGGTCCTGTCCCTTTCCTTCTTCCATAACATGTTCCTGGGTTTGGAATTTACCTATCTGCTTCCTCAAAGTAAACTTGTCCTCTTCGTCAATGTCTTCCTCAGTTTCCTCTCAGGTAACTTCCTGGTTCCCTAACACAGGCTTGGAGGTATACGTGGTTTGTGGGTCCAGGCTATGGGTCTGACTAATTGGGCTTTCCCAGTTCTTTGGGTCAGAAATGCAGCTTCTGAATTGGATCCATCACTGAGGTGGGATTGGTCTTTGAACAAGGTGCAGCTGTATAGGGTGGAGGCTTGGAAGTCAGGCATATCTGGGATTAAGACTTGAATAAAAGAACCAAATTTCCTCAGAAGGGACTTTTTCTCCTTTTGCCTGGACATTAGGTATCCTTCTGCTCTGTGCACTTCTACGTTATCGCCGAAATCTAAGGCAAGGTCAATCCGTGTACTATGCTAGTTACAGGATCACCTGGATCATTTTCACTGCCTACTTAAATGTTTTCTTCTTTATTGTCTCTGGTGAGTGTCTTCAGGGCCTTTGATGGGTGATAAGAAGCAATTCACCCCTGACAGAGGGGAGAATGAAAAGGTAAGAAAAGGGAATGGGGGAAAAAATGCCAACCCTTGCATTTTAAAAGGCTAAAGTTGAAGTGGACTCATTCTCCAAGGACAGTTCCTACAAGGATAAAGTTGGAGATTAGGGCTATGTGACATGTTCAATACGCTTGCTTCAGAGGGCAGCTCCTCATTTCCACCTTTTCTACTGTCTTTCACACTGCGCCCCTTTAGGGCAGCAATAACCATCAAAGTCATGACTAAGTAGAGCGGCTGATACAGAATGTTCACTTATGTGGAGAGGGGCAGTGACCCTGGGTGTACAGTGTAGTGCCAAGGCAATGTGAGGTCAGAGAGAAGCAATATCTGATGCTAAACTGCCACCCACCAACACTGGAGACCCTCTTGTCCTAAGAAGTCTTTAAAATTTCATTTGGAATTGTACTTCCTAACTCAGAAGCATGTCCTCTTTCAGAAAGAATCCTCAATTTTGTTGAGCTGAGCAGCATTTGAGCTATTCTTTATACACTTCCAGTCTCTTCCCCTAAAGCATCTCCATACCAAAGTGCAGTTCAAAGGGGCCCACTGGGCTTCTGGCACACAGGGAAAGAACAGGGAGAGAAGTTCTTCCAACAGGGAGAGAAATTCTTCCATGACTCTCCATTGTTTCATCACCCTCTTCTGGCTTCTCTTTTCCCCAGGAATCCTCTCTGTCCTACAACACAAGCAGTCCATCAATTGTTGTGGCTCACTGACCATCCTTCATGAATCTGAGAGAGAAATTCAGGATATACAGCAATCTGAGAGTTCTGTCAGAGTTACTTCATTACCAGCACGCACTGCAATGCCTCGTAGTATTGTACGTGTGCACTCCACACATACCGGCGAAGATTCTCCAAACAAATCACAAATCCAGACACGTCGTGTAACCTGGGCTCTATGATTTGACAATCTACATTTCAGTATATGCTCATCTTAATGGAAACAGCTTTGTCTGTATGTGCTGTGTCTATCTCCAACTGTGTTGTCCGTGTTTGGCATTATGAAAATAACTGCGAGTGAATTGCAGTCGGTAAGAAGATCCAGAAGACGGCTTATTTTTTTAATCCTGACCTGCTGAACAAGCTTTCTTCTATTTGTTCTCACCATTTAATAACATGTGTATTTAATCTAATAAATGGTATATAACTAATACTTGGTGTATTGTTAACTCTATATATCACAAAGATTTAGGACAATATATACTACATTTTGTTTCTTTTTTGTGAAATGTTTCAATCAATCAGAAAGCACACAAATCAATATAATAAATACTTGTGTACACATCACTCAACTTTATGAAATTTTAACATTATGCCCTATTTGTGTTATATGTTTTTAAATTAAATTTATAGACATATCTGCTGTTTCTCTAAAATTTTCCCTAATCTCATTTCCCTCCCTTGTCTCTCATAACAAAACACTTTTAATTATGCAATCCTGGTCATTTTACACTCATACTCTCATTTTTACTGCAACTTTATGCATCTATAATATTGTATAGATTAGCTTTCCAAGTGTTCAAAGATTATTAAATGTCACACTATACAGATCCTTTTGTGGAACTTGCTTTGTCCACTCAACTCTATAGTCTTTTGATTTATTGATAAGTTTTGTTCTACAATGCTGCTATGAACATTCTTATGCACAGTTCCTTCTGTCCATAAGCTAGAGTTTCTCTAGGGTATCTACCTAGGACTGGAATAGCTCAATCAAAGAGTATATTCATATTGAAGTTACCTAAATATTGACAAAATGATCTCAAAAAATGGTTGTAGAAATTTACACTTCTGCTGGCAGTGTATGAGAGTTCTAGTTTCTTTGTGCCCCACCAGCACTAGTGTGATCAGTGTTTTTAATCTCTATTTAGACTATCACTGAGTTTGCACACCTTTTCATTTCATAATTGAGCTTTTAGATTTCCACTTCTGTGAATTACTGCTTGACCACTTTCCTAATGAATTATTTGCCTATTTCTTACTGATTAGTAGTTCTTAAATTTTGGAAACTAATGCTAAGTGGTTGTGCTTGGCTTTTAACTTTATGATGTCTTTTTTTTTTTTACAGGGATATTTATATTAAACGTAATAACAGTATCAACCTTTTCCTTTTAGTCGGTGCTTTTTTGTATCTTGTTCAAGAAATCTTTCCCTACTCTTTACTCCAACTGGGAATAATCTTTGTGAATTATATAAGGTATCGATCTGATTTTATCTGCTTTTCATGTGGATAATTATTTATCCAGAACATTTTATGACTTAATTCTTTATCTGATTGATTTGTACATAACCTCCATCATATATCAAATATACATACATGTGAATCTGTTTTTGATCTCTCTAGTATATTCCATTGGTCTATTTTTATATCCCTGTACTGTACCACAATCTTAATTACTACGTTGTAAAAGAAAGTGTTGATACTGAATACCTCCAAGTCCTTATTCTTGTTCAAAACTATCTTGACGTGTTCTTAACCTCTTGGTATCTATATAAATAGCACAATTAGCTTGTATGTTTCCACAAAAATCCTAGCTATGATTCCATTCAGAATCGTATTAATTTATTAACTAATTTTGGGAGAACTGACAATGCTAATAATATTTATTTATCCAATCCAAAAATATAATATTTATTTGCATCTTCTTTCATGTTCTTCAATAATGTTTTGTGATTTTTTTCCCAGAGAGGTCTTTTGTTAGGCTGATTCATAGGTGACTTGCAGTTTTGTGCTTTTGTGAATTGGAAGATTTTATAATATTTTCTAGTTGCTTGTTGCTGATATAAAGGTGTTGATTTTTTTATCTAGAAACTTTACCTAACTCTTATTTTAGTTATAATAATTTTTCTACAGATTATCTTAGGTTATCCTTGGAGGAAAACATTGCCTGAAGAAAGAAAATGTTTATATCCTTCCAATACTTATATCACTTACTTCTTTTTTATTGTGTTTTCTTATTCATTGGTTCAGACGTCCTGGATAAGGTTGAAAAGGGAAAAAAGATAATAAGCATCCTTTTCTTGCTCTTTATTTTAATGAGAATGCCTCTATAATCCTAATAGTTAATACTATATACACTGTAGAATTTGGCGTTTTTGCCTCATCAAATTCAAGGACTTCCCCTTACACATCTGCTTTGCAGAGTATATTTACCAAAAGTAAATGCTTACTTTTATTAAATATTTGTATGCATCTATTGAAACATCAATTGATTTTTTCACCTATTCCAATAATAGGATGTATCTCATAAAATATAATTTATGGAGATTTTTCTGTATTTTATTGTGGAATATTTCAAATATACAGAAAAAAGAGAAAATAATATGATAACCATCAGTGTACTCACTTCCTAATCTTATAAAATCTTAAAGTTATGCCTTATTTGTTCTTAAACTGTTTTAAATTTGCAGCCTCATCTGATGTTCCTGTACAAATTTCCCAATGTCATTTTCCTCCCTTGTTTCTTATCACTAAACCCTTTGCATACCTGGGAACATCCTATTTAGTTAGGTTGTAGTCGTTTTAATAAACTGCTGAGACAAAGTTTCTACTTGTTTTAGAATTCTTGATTCTATCTTTATAAGTAAAATTTGGCTATAATTTCTCTTCTTGCACTCTCCTTGTCCATTTTATTTTTTTATGGATTTGTTTTGTTTTGGAAGAAAGTTTGAGTAAACTTTCTTGAAATATAACATGCATACAAAAAAGTTGACAAATGAGCACAGCTCTTTGAATATTCACAAAGAGAGCACACCCCTGCAACCAGCACTCAAATAAGGAAACAGAATATTAACAGCACCCTAGAAGTCTCCTTCACGCCATTTGAGCACAGAGGCTTTAACTATATGATTTCAAAGTCTATAGAATGACTTTACCTGATTTTCAATTTTATAGAAATGGAGTCACTTAGTGCATGTTCTTTGTGCCTGGCTTTCTTTATGAAATATCATGAGTGTGAAATGATCAGTGATATAGTGTGTGATGTGTGGTGGCAGTTCATTCATTGTCATTGCTGTGCAGAATGCTCTTCTATGACTATACTACGATATATTTATCCATTTTACTGTTATGGACATTAGGTTGTTTCCAGTTTGGGACTATGAACACACTTGTTTATATATTTTCATGGACATACATAAACAGTTTTGTTGGTCATTCACCTAAGAGAGAATTTTTTTTTTTTAGTGAGGAACATTGGCCTTGAGCTAACATCCATAATTGCCAATATTCCTCTTTTTGCTTGAGGAAGATTGTCTTTGAACTAACATCTGTGCCATTCTTTGTCTATTTTGTATGTGGGACCCTGCCACAGCATGGCTTGATGAGCAGTGCATAGGTCCATGCCCAGGATCATAACCTGCAAACTCTGGGTCGCCAAAGCAGAGCTCACGAACTTAACCACTATGCCACCAGGCAAACCCCAAGGAGAGAATTTCTGAGTTATAGTTTATCTATGTTCACATTCAAACTTAGGATACCACCAAATGATCATTCATAGTGGTTGTACCAATTTCACACTCCCATCAGCAGTGTGTGAGAGCTCTAATTGCCCCACATCCTTGACAGCACTTCATGTTGTCTATCTTTTTCATTTTAACCAAGCCACTCTCGTGGGTAGCATATGGCAAACATGAAAATAAAAGTTGTGGTTTTAATTTGTATTTCCCTATAACTAACAAACTTGAATAATTTTCATTTGTGTATTGGGCTCTTGGATATCCTCCTACAAGTATCTATTCAAATATTTTCCCAATTATCTATTATCTTTTTATTATATTTTAGATATAATAAATATATGTAGATTGCAAATATATTCTCCTACTCAATAGCTTGCCATTCTATGCTCATAAGGAAGCCTTTGATGAACAGATTTTCTTATTTTGCTGTAACCCAATTTATCAATTGTTTCCTTTATGGATAGAACTTTTTGCACCCTATTTAAAAAATCTTTTCCTACATCAAAGTCGTGAAGATATTCTCCTATGTTCTCTTATAAAAAGCTTTGTTGTTCCACCTTTCAAGTTTAGATCTTCAATTTATCTAGAATCGATTTTTATGCGTACTATAAGATAGGAAGTCAAGATTTATTTTTCTTAAAAGGATAACCAATTCATCCAATAATATTTAGTGAAAAAATATTTTCCCTATCGCACTGCAGCATCACATTGATCAAAAATCAGGTGAATATATTTGCATAAATCTGTTTTTGGTCTATCTCTTTTTTGCAGGGGAGAGGAGTCTATCCTAATGCCAACAGTTCACTGCCTTAGTTTCTAAAGCTTTGTACTTGATTTCTGGTAAGGTAAATCCTCCAGCTTTCTTCTTCAAAACTCCTTTGACTATTTTTGAAACTTTGAATTTCCATATACATTTTAGAGTTAGTTTATCAAATTACACAAGAAAATTTGTTAGGACTGGGATTGTACTAAAACTATAGATCCATTTGGAGAGAAATGATATCTTTACAATATTGAATTTCCATGTCAATGAAGATGAATATCCCTTCCGTTATGTAGATCAGATCATGTTTAATATTTCTAAGTCCTGGTTTCGTTTTCAGTGTAGAGGCTTTCCACGTTTTTGGTTAGATGCATGTATTGTTTGTTTTTTTACTCTGCTGGTAATAGTATCATTTTGGAAATTCGTTTTTTTCTCTTTATTGCTATTTTGTAGAAGTACAATTATTTGTTTACAATGAACTTCTAAATTCACATATCCAATAGATTATTTTATTTTCTATATACAAAATTATATATCAAACAATAATATTTTTGTCTCTTTATAATGCTTATGTCATTTACTTGCTTTTTACTTCATTTACTTACACTGGTTAGGCCATGAGTACAATGCAGAATATCAGTGTTCTATTGAGCATCTAAGTCTTGTTCCTTATCTCTAGGAAAATACTTTTCATAGTTCATCATTAATATGCTGTTTGCCAATAATGTTTTTGTGAATTCTCTGTATCAGATTAAGCAAGTTCCCTTCTATTTCTAGGGAAATCTTTCTGTTTTCCAGCGGTTGTTTTTTGTCCTGTCATGAATAAACAATAAATATTTCAAATGTCTTTTTCTGTATCCAGTAAGAAAATCATATAATTTTTCTAGTTTGTTTGGTTAATGGGTTAAACTGATTTTTCAAGATTAACCTAGCGGTGCATTTCTAGAACAAACCCCACTTTCTTTTAGGAATGTATGCGTTCTATGTGCTTTGTTAATAAATGTTAAGGAGTTCTGCATCTGTGTACACAACAGGGATTACTCTGTTAATTTTCCACTTCTACAAAGTCCTTTTAAATTTATGTTATCCAAGACATGCTAGCCTCATAAAATGAGTATGGACTTATTTTTTTAAATTGCCTGGAAGAATTCGTGTAAAATAAGTGTTATTTCTCTTGTAAATGTTTAAAAGAATTCACTGTGGAAATTTTCTGGCCTAGAGTTGTCATTGGGGGAAGTCTTCTAAAAATGACTTCAATTTATTTAATTGGTGTGAGACTGTTTCTTACTTATTGTGTTATACTTGATAAGCTATGTTTTATTAAAAGAATGTATAAATTGTGTATTTCATATAAATAGTAAAATATATTGGCAGAAACATTTTAATGATAACCAAAAATTGCCTTCTAAAAAATACACTTGATATTTTAGAGAAGTGTTATGTCAAAGCAAAATTGAGCAGAAAATACAGAGAATTCCCACATATCCCCACACACTCAACACCTATCAACTTAGCTATCAACATTCAACACCAGGGTGATACATTTGTTACAACTGAGGAACCTATATTGACATGTCATTATCACCGAAAGTTCACAGTTTACATTAGGGTTCACTCTTGGTGGTGTACATTCTATGAGTTTGAACAAATATATAATGACATGTCTCCACCACTATAGTATAATGCAGAATAGTTTCACTGCCGTAAAAATCCTCTGTTCTCTTCCTATTCATCCCTTCCTCCCCTCTAGCCACTGGCATCCACTGACCTTTTTACTGTCTCCATAGTTTTGCCTTTTCTGGAATGTCATTTACTTGGAATCATACAGTATGTAGCCATTTCATATTGGCTTCTATCACTTATCAATACACAGCTAAGTTTCCTCTATGTCCTTTCATGGCTTGATGGCCCATTTCCTTTTAGTGCTGAGTAATATTCCATTCTCTGGATGTACTATAGTTTATTTATCCACTCACCTACTGAAGGGCATCTTGATTATTATTGAGCTTTGGCAATTATGAATAAAATTTCTTTAAACATCCTTGTGCAGGTTTTTGTGTGGACATAAGTTTTCAACTTCTTTCGATAAATAACAAGGAGGAAAATTGCTGGATTGCATGGTAAGGGTATGTTTATTTTTGTAAGAAACTGCCAAACTGTCTTCCAAAGTGGCTGTTCCATTTTGCATGCCCCCCAGCAATAAATGAGAGTTTCTGCTGCTCCATATCCATATCCTCACCAGCATTTGGTATTGTCAGTGTTTTGAACTTTGGCCCTTTCTAATAAGTAGGTAGTGGTGTTTAATTGTTGTTTTAATTTACAATTTCCTAATGACATATGATACTGAGTATCTTTGCATATCCTTATTTTCCATCTGTATATATTCTTTGGTGAGGCGTCTGTCTTTTGGTTCTGACCTTTTCACTACTTTCTAATCAGGTTGTCCATTTTCTTATTTTTGAGTCTCAGGAGTTCTTTGCATATTTTGGGTAACGGTCCTTTATCAAGCACGTTTTTGCAAATATTTTCTCCGAATCTGTGGCTTGTCTTCTCATTCTCTTGGCAGTGTCTTTTGAAGAGCAGAAGTTTTTCATTTTAATGAAGTCCAGCTTATCAATTATTTATTTCATGGACGATGCCTTTGCTGTTGTACCTGAAAGTCATCACTAAACCCAAGATCATCTAGATTTCCTCCTATGTTGTCTTCTAGGAGTTTTATAGTTTTGCACTTTACATGTAGGTCTATGTTCTGTTTTTAGTTAATTTTTGTGAAGTGTGTAAAGTCTGTTCCTAGATTCATCTATTTTGTATGTGGATGTTCAGTTGTTTCAGCATTTTTTTAAGATTACCTTTGAATGTATTGTATTGACTTTGCGCCTTTGTCAAAGATTAGATGTTTATATTTGTGTGGTCTATTTCTAGGCTCTCTTTTCTGTTCGATTATCTATCTGTCTATTCTTTTGCCAATACCACACTGTTTTGGTTACTCAAACTTTATAATAAGTCAGTCCTCTGACGTTTTTCTTCTCCCTAAATATTCTGTTGGCTATTTTGCATCATTTGCATCTCCACACAAATTTTACAATCAGTGTGACGATATACCCCCAAAAATTTCCTGGAATTCCAATTGAGATTGTGTAGAATCTGTAGATCAAGCCAGCAAGAACTAAATTTTTGACACTGTTGTCTTCTTATCCATCAACATGGAATATCTCTCTGTTTATTTAGTTTTTTATTTCTTTCATCTGAGGTTTTTAGTTTTCCTAATATAGATCTTGTTCATATTTTGATGGATTTCTAATACTTCATTTGGGGAATGCTGATATAAAATAGTATAATGTTTGCAGCTTTATATTCCACTTGTTTATAGCTAGTAGATATAAAAGTGATTGATTTTCGTATATTAACTTTATATCCTGCAACCTTGCTATAATCACTTATTAGTCCCAATTTTTGGTCAATTCTTTTGGATTTTTTATGTAGACAATCTTGTCATCTGCAAACAGAGTTTTATTTCCTTCTTATACCATTTATTTATTTTTATCTCTTATTGCCTTATCTAGCACTTCCAGTATAGCATTGAGAGGGAGTGGAACAGGAGACATCCTTGCCTTGTTTCTGAAAGCTTCTAGTTTCTCACTATTAAGTATGATGTTAGCTTTAAATTTTTTCTAGATGTTCTTTTTCAAGTTGAGGAAGACTCCCTCTATTCCTAGGTTGCTGAGAGCTTTTATCATGAATGGGGTTGGATTTTGTCAAATGCTTTTTCTGCATCTATTGATATGATTGTGTGGTTTTTCTTTTTTAGTGTTAACGTGATGGATTACATTAATTATGTTTGAATGTGGAACCAAGATTTGCATACCTGGGATAAATGGCAATTGGTCATAGGGTGTAACTCATTTTATGCATTGTTGGATATGATTTGCTAATATTTTGTTGAGGATTTTTGCATCTACGTCCATGAGGGATAGCCATCTGTGGTTTTCTTTTCTTGTAATGTCTTTGTCTGGTTTTGGTACTAAGGTAATGTTGGCCTCATAGAATGAATTAGGAAGAATTCCCTCTGCTTCACCCTTTGAAAGAGATTGTAGAAAATTGGTATAATTTCTTCCTTAAATGTTTGGTAGACTTCACCAGTGAACCCAACTGAGCCTGGTGCTTTTGATTTTGGAATGATATTAATTATTGATAAAGCCCTATTCAGATTGTTTATTTCTTTTTGAGTGAATTTTTCCAGTTTGTACATTCAAGGAATCAACTCATTTCACTGAAGTTATAAAATTTGTAAGCATAGAGTTATTAATAGTATTCCTTCTATTATTGTCTTCAATTTCATGCAATTTATGGCAATGTCATTTCATTCATTTCTGATATTAGTAACTTGTGTTCTCTCTCTTTCTTTTTTAGTTAGCCTGGCTAAAAGTTTATCAATTTTATTACTCTTTTCAAAGAACAAACTTTTGATTTTGTTGATTTTCTCTATTGATTTCTTATTTTTAATTTCCTTGATTTCTAACCCACTTCTTTTTTTCTTTCCTTTTACTAACTTTGGGTTTGATTTGTTCTTCTTTTTCTAGTTTCCTAAAGTGGAAACTTAGATGATTATTATTCTGACAACAGTGGAAGCAAACTACTGGAGGAGGTGAAAGAGGTTTGTGTGGCTTCCCAAGATCTCAATTCATGAGAATTTTGTTTGTTTGTTTTGGTAAATTTTCTGTGTGAGGTTTAGTTTTTTTCTGCCTCTTTGATCCTATCTTGTTTCAAAAGAACATTTGTCTTCAGCTGCTTTCTTCTTTCTTTTCATATCCCAGACTCCATGTGGCTCATCCAACTTCTTAGGTGCCTACATTTTCACCAGTAAAGGTGTTTGGGGGCTCTAGTCCCAAGAAATTTACAAGCAACTTCCTTCATCTTTTTAGTAGCCAGCCCTGTTATCTGTTAGATATCAGAGCTTTTCTTACTATCATCTACTCAGAAGTAGCTACTTACCTTCCGATGGGGAACCCTAGCTGCTGTCATCTGTGTTCCACCAAGAGGATTGATTGCTGAGGAAGAACACCGAGCATCATGAAACAATATTTTTCACCACTGGTGTAGTAAGTTGCAATATGATCTAAAAAAGTAATTAAAAAAATAATTACCAAAATTTAAACACTCATATATAAGTATATCCATTGAATGACTCCAGGTTCACCAGAACCTATGTAACCCATTCTAGACCTGACACAAGGCTTCTCAGAATGCGGGAGAAAAAATTGAAGGCAAACATTTACAAAATGAGTTTATAATCCACTTCATGTAGCAATCAGAGATCAGAAATCGAAATTTCGCCTCATTTGGTATATTTCTTCCTTTTGACCCTTATACAATCCTTTCAATTTCTGCTCAGAGAGATCTAAGAACTCAAACTTGAGTGATAGAGTTTTTCTTGCCAGCCTAGTAATAAATTCAGCTTTTTGTTAGACTACTCCTTCATGCATTTTGTCTTTTCCTTCTGATAAGATCACACCAGGGTTCAGGTCCCACATTGACTTTATAGTAAGAAGATCCCTTTGTGATTTTCAGAAAAATGTACGCTTTTGCTCCTTAGAGAGACCTTGGTTGTATTTCTGTCACAGAAAATCCTATGGCTCAAGAAGGAGGAGATATTTGAAATACATATCTCTGACATGGGAGCAGTATCCAGAATATATAAAGAACTTCTATATATAAGTGTGAGAAAGAAAGGTTGCCTAGTAGAAGAATGGACAAAACACATTAACCAGATACATCATAAAGAGGGTATCCAAATGGTCAATAAACATATGAAAAGGTACCCAACCTCATTTGTCATCAAGAAATTGAAGTTACCGCAAAAATGCTGGGCAACGCAGTGAGAAATAGATTCAAGATGAAAAATTATAGAACAAATACTTGATTTATTACTACCTGCATTACTTAAGCAACTACTAAATTCTCAGAGCAGTTTTAGGGCTGTTAGACATATAATATGCTCTAAGATATATTAATGAACAGCTGTAAAGAATGTAAACCATTTCCATGCATATCTTCCCTTTGTTCTCTTCAGATAAAATTGGTTACTGTCCTTTAGGAATTCTACCAGTTTCCCATTGTATCACACTATAGAATTAGTTTGTTACAACAGTCAAATTGTCAGAAGAATTCAAGAGGAACCTCTTTAAAAGCCTGTAGGAAGAAATACAAAGAATGCCATAAAGTAGTAAAAAAAATACTTAGATTCTAGGTTCCAATGTGCCACTAACTAGTCATTTTTATTAGTGGGCAAGTGACTTCATTCTTTTGAGCCTTAAATTAAAATAAGATGGTTTTATTTGATCTCTCTCATTGTCTCTAGTAGTAACGTTCAATGCTATTATTATTTGACATTGTGTAGGATATTAAATCTCTGTAGAAAAAGAAATGGGATGGTCTGAGTTTAAATTCAGAGGTTAGGGTTTGCATGGCTGTAATCAGGCCAAAGACTGGGTCAGTAACTTCTTTCTCGCTAAGACAAGACAACGTCTGTGTGTTTTTGCTGCTGGAGAAGGAATCTAATCATTCATGCATTCAATCATTCACATTCAGGTCACATATTTTTAAGGAGACCGGCATCTCAGTAAATATCTTACTTGGCAATAAATGTCCCTTTTGTATTCTTCTGCTCTACCCTGTGCATACTTTCTGAAATTATTTGTCACAAATGTTAAAATATTTTGTTTCTATGTGCATTTCTCCTAGACCATAAGCTCCTTGAAGACATTTTTTTCCCAATAATTTTCTCCTCAGTGCCTAAAATAGTACCTGTCATGCATTAGACATGATATGTTTGAGTAGATGAATTTCCACTGCCCTTACTAGAAGTCTTTGTGTCCACCTTTAGTCCACATTTATCAACCCCCACCAAGCAATAGGGGGTACACTTGTGAGTTAATTGAAGCAGTGCCTCAAACATCTGATGTATGGTGTTAGAAAAGTAGCAAGGAGGGCTTAGTTATTTGTGTTCTTCATCTCCACCCCTAGATATAATGAATTTAGTACTTAAATAGTCACCAGAGCAATTTATGTTTTACTCAATTTGGTAATTCCTCCCCTCAGTTATTAACACAAATGCCTGCTTTATTTCATCTACTTGGTCCTCTCTACCAGCTACCAACCCCTTTAATTATAAAAGAGTGATTTCCTACCCTGTCATTTGGTTCTCTCGAGGGTTGAGAAACTCTGGGCTTTCTTTCTCAGGCTATTGCCCCAGACAAAATGTAGATGAGGACCAAGTGCTGATAAAATCATCTCTAACTACAGACTTGCATTAATCATCACTAATCACAGACTTTTATTACAATGAATATTGATTGCCTCTTACCTCTCTAACTGCAGGAACTGAAGATAGAGATCTCAAAAAGGCAAATTTAATTATTCTCCAATGAGTTAAAAACTGACAAAGATAACAAAATACCTCTATTGAAAAAGGCAGATAGATCTAAATTGTGAGAAACTGAAAGGGCTTAAAATTATTATTAAAAAGAAAAGAAAAAATGAAAATCAAAAAAGAAGAAAAGAAAACAATACATAAAAGAATATTTAGAAAAAAATCCATAAATCATACTATCCTACCACAACAACTAATTTCCTTTTGCATGTTACCTTCCAGTTTCTGATTACATGCACCTGTCTTATACATGGATCTACACGATTGTAATCAAAATGTTTGTGCTATACATAGATAGTAGCATGAGCAATTAGAAAGTCTTCAAAATGATAATTTTAATGAATGCACAACAGTCCATTCTGTTGATACACAAAACTGTGTGAAAACATTCTCCTGTAATATTTAGGTTGTTTCACTGATGCACTGGCACTCTCTTGAACGGTGGGATGGAATCAGAGGAGTTAGGTGGTTACATGGCTGATTCTCTCACTGTATCTTTCCTGCCCCCCAACCCCTCCCAAGGTATCCAATAGACACATTAATATGAAGCCCTTTATATTTTATAAAATGCTTTTCTGTATATTTATTTGACTGTCAGAAAACCTTTAAAATTCAGATGGAACAACTCTTAGAAATATATCTCTCTTAACAATAAGGAAACCTTGGCTTAGAGAGGTGACATAACTTGCCCAAAGGCCACACAACAGCTGAGAAGCAACAGATATGGGTCCTAACATATCTTCAAATGAAAGCCATGCATGCATGCGCTCTCTTGCGTGTGCACTCTCGCTCACACCCCCAATCTCTTTCTCTAAATATCTGTTCCATGCAGATATCTAGCCATTAAATTAGCATGGTCACAAGAGAATGCACAACAAGAATCACAAATCATGTCAGTCTTATGACAGATAACTATGAAAATTCCAGTTGTAATTATAAAAATTGGAATCCGCTTGAGACTGTGTACAGAAGTGCAAATGTTTTTCTACCTGAAGGTATCTTGGAGAGGACAGACTGTGAGATGGTAGTATTCATGATTGCAAGATTCATTTGTAAATAATTGAACATAGTCCCACCTGGGGCAATTAAAATTTTTCCTAAAGACCATGAGCTCTGGAGACCATAAATGACATGGAATAATTATTCATCTAAATCAGTGTATACCTCATTTATCAACTTGATTAGGTATCTACCTCTGTGATCTGAACAATAATTTCAAGAACAAAGTCTTCTGATCCTCTGTCTCCCAAGCATGGAATTTCAGGGGCAAGTCTATTATTATTGTTTCTGGGACTTTCACCTGAATACTTGTTTTTCTTTGCTTTAAAGTGAAAGGATGGTGGCTCCCTCCCTTTACTCCATCAGATATACAGATATATTTCAGCTTGAGATTAGAGACCAGGTGCTAACATCCTGAGACCTGGGTAGTCTGTATCCTGCCCGAGGGCCACGTATTCAAGGAATAATATATCACATTCCCTGTGCTGAAACAGACATTCCTGACACCTTCCTGAAGGGAAGGCATTGAAGGTCAACATGAAACCTGGTGCACACATAGAAGAGGAAGTTCCCTTTCTGCCTGTAGGGCCTTAGTGAAGGTGTCGATTGTGGTTTTATGGGCAGATGGTATCTACCCAGTGTATGTTTACAGTCTACACCTCCTTTCAGATGCTATTTCTTGTCACTTGGTTTCCCTGTGACCTTCTTCATGAGCATATCTCCTGAGGTGTGGACCTGGGCCTTCAGGACAGGCTCCCCTGATGTACAGAAGGGTGATGGCATTTTGCTACAGTCAGCCCAGGACTTCTTGATTATTTACTTCTCTGGAATGCTTATTGACAATGAGGATTCCTTTTTCCAACTTCAGATTTACAGAATCAGAACTTTGGTGGGTGGCCCACTTTCAGCAGGTGCCTTGAGGGATTTTTCAGCACACTGACATTTGAGAATATCTTACTGCGACAGCACTGACACCTAGGAGTGTTGTGTACTCAGTCTTTGGACGTGTTCCTGTTCTCTCATCCCCTTTCCACCATGTGAAGGCCCTTCAAGATGAAGTACAAGGACCCTACTTGCCCAGGATTCTGCATCTAGGGATTCTTTACTTCTGGAGCTTCTTTTCACAAATCTCCCTTATATCCACACCAAATTTTGAGTCTGGTGCATTATGTTGTAGAGAGGTCAGCGAGCAAAAGATTAGTGGATATTTTCCTAGCCATGTGAACCTGCTTTATTACTGGGTAAATCTTGGCCCCAAATCTATGTTTGCTCTTCAAAGTTAGCGATGTGTGCTAAATCACCAAGGAGGACACTAAATGTTCTCTTTCTCTCTCTCCAAATATAAGCAGCTGTCTTCCTGCTTGCTCTCCTCTTGGGGCAGCACAGCATCAGCTCTGGTGTGAGGCAATCCTGGATTTGCTTCTTGGCTCTGTTACTTACCAGCTTTGTGGCCTTGAGCAAATTTCACAACCACTCTGAACTCTGGTAGTCTGAAGGATAAAATGGAGCTAAATGTGTACCTCATTGAGTAGTAACTGTTAGCAATTGGGATGATGTTCATAAAATGTCTGGAGAAATGCTCAACAAAGATCAATTCATTTTACTTTTTCTTCCTTTTGTGTGTGCATGTGTGTGTGTTTGCATGGGTGTGTCTGTGGGCAGGTAGGCAGAGCAGACACATCTGGACACATCAGGTGATATAATGCGGCCATCTTCAAGTTTCTGTTTTTATCAAGACCAGGAATTCTTGAAGAATTCAAATGGAGAGAAAGTGGGAACTTGATTTGATGAGTTTGACCCAGTAAAGTAAGTTATGTCGACATTCAGAGAGCTGTGAAATCTGAGAACAGTATGAAGCTCTCTCTGATATTTGACTCTGTGCTCCCTCCCTCTGCATTTTCATGATATTCAAGGAAACTAAAATCAAAAATGTAACTCCGGTAGAAATCTCTGTAACATGTTGCTGCACCATTAGCATTTCTAGGATAAACATCTAGCAAACTACAACTGGAAGGCCCTATGTAGGCAATGTGTCTTTACTCCACACCCCACTGGCCTTGGGCTCCCTTAGGGCCTAAAGTAGCAGAGTCTGGTGGAGCAGGAACAGATACCAGAGCTCTCTGGTGAAGGTTGCCTCCCACAGCTGGATGGTGGTGGAGCAGTGACTCTTCCTAGTGCGTTATTTTCCATTACTTATGGTAGTGAGAGCAGGATTGGGAGGAGGCAGTGTATGGATCCTGAGTTCCTTCCCAAACCTAAATGCCCCAACTAAAGCCTCAGAAAACTCTAGCTTGAAAAGGATTAAAAAGAAAAAGAAAAAAAACAAAAAAAAAATCCCAAAGTCACAAAAACATCTCTGTAACTGTCCTAGCTGTATTTATAATTTTCTTATTTCCTCTACCTTGTGGCAGCATCCTGAATCTTGACATTCGAAAGTAGGAAAGTGAGAAGAGGAAGGAGAAAATTGCACTCAAATCATTCTCTGTCTTTACTCTAAACGCTTACATCTCTGTGTGACTCCTTAGTCTCTATGTCTTGTTTCATTGTAGAAACTTTCCCAGAGGAAGCAAGGGAGAGTGATGGCCATAGAGTCAGAAAAATCTTCTGTAGTTTTATCCCAAAAGCAGTATCTGGGTTTATTTTCACTTTGGTGGTTTTACTTGACCCCAATACCCCAAATTCTGTATCCTTTTTTGCCTAAGAATTAAAGAGAACTCCCTCCTACGCATACGTGTACCTGATAGCATTTTTTCAGATAATTATTCCATGTCAATGGTGCAAAATAAATAATGTATATGCGTGGAAATGAGCATCAATGACTTGCTGGGCCCCTAGAGAAAGGGTTTGATATATTAGGAAGGATTATTCTAAGTCAGATGACATGTTAACGCTTGTGTATAGGGTCTCAGCTCACCACTCAGCAATGATAAAGTTAGAACAGAGTGAATCACCCAGATCATCATCTTCCAGATCGGGAGGAACTCCTGTCATAGCCAGGAAGCCATTGTTTTACTTTACTCAACTTTGACTCATCCACATTACACAGAAGAATACCAGACAGTCTGAACATTTCTCTTTGCCTTTGGGTTATGTAAATTCATTTGTATTTTCTAATCAGACCCCCCACACACATGATATTTGTATAACAAATTATAAATATGTTTCGTTCCAAAACAAACTATTGCTGTGGTGATGAGGCAGTGACACAACACACCCACACACAGCGATCATAACAGGCTGAACTGAGATTTATTTTACCAAACACTATTCAGAATATATATGATTCATGGGCTGGTAATAAGTATCTTGACTAAACTTGAAGTTTTGTTTTAAAATACTTAACTCCAGTAGACCTCTATGCAACAACCTTGTTAGGACACATAGAAGTAGAATAGATGATTCTCTATAATAGTGGACTTTAAGAATAGCAAGAATATTCCACCATAAATATCTACTCTTTTAATAACATAAAGTTCATCAGTTATGACTGATTTGGTTAAGAGTTGACCTCTTAGCAAATTTCAAGTATACACTACAGTTTTACGAACTAGATTAACAATGCCATACATTAGATCCCTAGAATTTGTTTATCTTATAACTGAAAGTTTAAGAACATGGTAACTATGAGGTGATGGATATGTTAATTAGCTTGATTGTGATAATCCTTTTACAATGTATATGTATATCAAATCATTACATTGTACACTTTAAATATGTACAATATTTTTCAATTATACTTCTATAGCTGGGAAAAAAGCTGATCTTATTTTGTGATTTTTCTAGTAAATGAACATCCTCCTCTATAAGTTAGCTTATTTTCACCTGGTTTTCAGGTCATGATTTTCTGTCTAGGAGAGAACAAAGTATTCTGATTGAACTACATGCCTGGTGGGGATGAGTTCATCTATATATTGAATATCCTTTTGTATACCCTCAGCTTAAGTAAATTCTCCCCACTTTTGAAGGCACAGTTTAAAATCTACCCTTCCATAAAGACGATCTTTATCACTATAGACAGTAGTGATCTCTTCCATCTCTGAGCTCAAACGATACCTACTGCTTGTTACATAGAGCAATGTATATGATGTTTCATTCATTCAACAGTTTGTCAGAGCAAGGCGTGGGTTGGGTAATACTCTCACTAGATTGCAAGGTTCTGAAGGAACTAATGGTGAGTCTTCTTTCAGTGTGCCCAATCTGTGGTAGATGGCCAGATGTACTTAATATGGAAATAAATAAGAGTCCATCATTTGTCATTTAAAAGTATACAACTGGAAATCTACCTCTACAGTTTAAAATACTTTCTGTGAGAAAATTATATTCTTTTTCTCATCCACTCTACTTCCTTATCATTGTCTTCTAAATATATTCCTAATGTTGGGCTATACTAATTGCATTACTCTGGAAATATGACCACATTACATGGTTAGACTTCCTTATGTAAGAAAAGTTTGATAGGCCAGCTCAGGGAGAGTTCTTACAAATATACAGGCTGCTAAACCTCAGAGACAAGAAACCCTTGGGGACTACTCATCTTTATATTTCCAGACGTAAAATACTTGAACTGAGACTAGAAGTCACAGATTCATTTAGACCTGGCTCTCGTTAGCTTAAGGATGAAAAGGTACAATTAACCCACCTCTACTCCTAAAGTGACAAGGATAGGAGAAGAGACACTCAGCTAGCATTTCAGAGGAGAAAGTAAGTTTCAGAGTTATGATGTTCGTATCATATAAGTATAAAAACACATTCTAAAACCAACTCCTGATTGTCCACACGAGGTCTAGAGTTTTTGATGTTTGCAGGTCCCTAAGCTACAGGAGTAGAGGGAAGAGGCCACGGGCATCCATCTGAGACTCCATTGTGCATTGCCCACTCACCTTATCTAAGTACCTTAGAGTCTAATCTCTGAATTAATCTGTGAAGTCACCAGCTTCTAAAATAGGAATTATAGTACTACAAATATATTTATAGAGACCTTACAATGCACAAAATGTGTTCACATTTATTGTCTTATTGAATTTGCACAAGAATCCTTTGAAGTATTTATTATTTTTCACAGACTGAAGCATAAATCTCAGACTCTATGATGAGTTAAATGTTATATTTCAAGGGTTAGAGCTGGGGTTGAAACTAAATCTTATGACTCACAGTTCATTGCTTTTTCTGCCACTTCTGTGTTAATGGTTTCCTTCTTTAAAAAGGTGCAATTGAGATTTGACAATTCAGTCAGATTTAGAAAAAAAATTTAATTCTAGACCTGTGCTGTCCAATACCGTAGTCACTTGCCACATGTGAGTACTGAGCACTTGACATGTAGCTAGTTTGATTTGAGAAGTGCTGTAAATATAAAATGCATTATGAATTTCAAAGATTTGTACAAAAAAAGAGCATAAAATACTTCGTTAGAATTTTTGTATCTTTACGCCTTAAATGATAATATTTTAGATATACCTAGTTAAATAAACTATACTATTAAAATTGACTTCAACTGCTTGTTTTTACCTTTTAAAAAATGAGCTTCAAGAACATTTTAAATCACCCATGTGACTGTGTTATATTTCTATTGGGCAATGCTGATCTAGACTCCACGTTTATAAAATACTTTCAATAGTCATAGTTTTAACAGTAGTGTGTGGTGCATTGAAATGTTTAAAAACACCTTTAAAATTGCAAAATTGCTTTTGATTTGCTAAAATTACATGAGGCCTGAATCAGGTCTGAACCAGTGTAGTAGATTATTTCAAGAATGGTCAAACATGCAACATAAAAAAATTTAGCCCTAACCTAGTGGAATTTACTGTTTAGTAGATAATTAAAGTAGTTACTGGTTAGCATGACCAATTTTATGTGGATTAAATTGTAATTTGTATAATGTTTCTCCCTACAATGCAGAGCATAATACAGTGTGTTGTAATAAGCTATTGGGCATGCACATTACACTGTCATGGAAACTCTGAGGCTACATATAGGTGGCAAAGTACAGAAATGTGAAATTGTACAGTTCTATCCTTCACTCACAAAGGCTGTTCTTGAGAAGATGTTTTCAAAGATGGACTTTTATATGATCAGGTAATGCTTTCTGGCACAGAGAAGAAGCAGAAAGACTGGTTAAGAGGAGAAAAAAAGAACAAAGAAAGATGATTTCAGCTCTGGGAGAGAACGATCTAAAATAGTGCTTCTCAAACTTTAACGTGCACACACATCGTGTGGGGATCTTGCTAAATTGTAGATCCTGATTTAATTGGTGTGGGTTAGGTTCTGAGATTGTGCATTTTAACAAATTCCCAAATGATGCTGGTGCTGGGTCTGTGGACTACACGTTGAGTGACAAAGACTTAAAACACAGAAATATTTGGGAAATGGGAAAAATAGGAGAGAGAAACCTAATCGGCTCGAATAGAGGGCAGAAGGGTGGAGGGCACTGAAACAGAACAAGGAACCTGGGCAGGATAGAAGACATTTTATTTGGATAGAAAGACCACTAGGAATTAGGAGAAATGGGGGAGAATTCAACATGTGATGAGACTGATTATTCTGTTTATAACACTCAGGACAGTTTGAAGGCATGCATGAAAAAAGATTAAAAGCAAAAAACTGAGAATATGAGTCTTCTTGAACATTCCTTTGCTATTTGCCTCTGTGCAGTCTCTGTGACCAGACTGTACTTGTGCGTCCTAATTGTTAAGGAATGAAGGGAAAGGAAGACTCCAAGGTATTTCAGCAACAGGGTAAGGGCAATTGGACCATCTCTCTTTTGCACATCATCTCCCTATCTCCATCCTCCAGGATGAGAGAAGAGCAGATACAAAAGTCATGTGTTCTGTAGAGTTTGGAAACTTGCTGAGAGAATAGCTGTTCAGTGTTACAAAGCTCCTTTGTTTTAAACTGATTTGGGAAATCAGGAGGAGGCACCTGCACAGTTGAGAATGTAAGTGGCCAAAGGAAGTTGGCCTTGTCTTAATATGGCAGTGATAGACTGGAAGTAAGAATACATGGACAGTTTCTTGATGAGCCGGGGAGAAAGGTAGATCCTGAGCTGGGCAGATTGAGAAAATGCCAAACCAGATGTCTGATAGGTGCTCTGTATAATCTCTGGGTAAATATGAAAGTTTAGAGAGGTCTCTATGAGCAGCCCAACACAAAGGGAAAATAGTTGGATTTTTCAGAGATAAGACCTTGGTTGACCCCAGAACAGGCAAGTCCAAAACATATGCCACCTTTGCCCCCTCCTGGGAGAAGTGTAGGTGGAAGACAGAAGCACTGCATGGGATCCTCCTGGGGAAACAGGTATTCGGTGGCTTGCATTGCCAAAAGAGGCAGCACTAGCATCAGTGCATTAAGTCCTGCTGAACGGCCTTGATGAGAGAGGGAGGCTTAGCCCAGAGGACAGCCAGAGATTCAGACGGCAGAAAGTTTTGGGAGGTCAGCAGTTCTTCCATCCTCCAGCTTTACTGAAGTGTAAGAAGAATAAGATTCCCACCTGGAAATTAGCTTATGATTAGATTAAATTAGAACGAACGCACAAATCAAAACAGTTTTCTAAAATGTTCTGAGCCACATAGTGCTACAACATGTTTTTCTAAAAACGGGAGGGGGAATCTATCATCAAATAATTTTGGAAAATATTATGTGATATATAACTGTCTAGGAGATTCTGAAATATCTTTCAGTTAAGAAATCTATTTAACTTTATGTAACTCTGCATGTCTCAAATCATACGATCCTGGGGTACTTATTTCATATACATCTATTAACACATCTCTGAAATTAGTATTCTGCCGAATACCCTTGGAAACCTTGACATGGAAACCACAATTGTCTTTAACAATAGACAACTTCTCTGTAGGAAATCCTGGATGCAGGCTCAGCCCTAGGAATATGTGTCATTAACAAAAGTATTTTCTCAGGACAGCCTCTTCTTTATGCACCTCTTCAACTGATTTGCTTTAGAAAAATTTTACCCAAGGTCTTTAGCAGTGAATTTATCTCTAACTCTGGAGTTAAAGGTTTTATATTTTGTTAAAAAAAATGTGACACACTGGAGGGAATGTGAAAGATTATTTATGGTTCCTGGAATCTATAGGTAGATGGATGTTTACTCACTGTTTTATCTGAGTGCTGACTTTTGGTGGGTCAAAGTCCCTGCACATTAATGGAGGCACAGGCTTAGTGACAAGGGGATGAGATAACCTAGATTCAGTGTTTTCACAGGTAGAAATACCTGGGCTATGGGGAATTGGAGACAAGCTGGGATTCTGCCAGTCTGGTCTGACTCTGTCCTCTCATCTCCACAGATTTCTCAGAGGAGAATGGGTATAAGAAATCACTCCAGACTGACTGAGTTTCTTCTTTCAGGATTAACTGACCAACCAGAGCTTCAGTTGCCCCTTTTCTGCCTCTTCTTAGGCATTTATATAGTTACCATGGTGGAAAATCTTGGCATGATCTCCATAATTGGGTTGAGTTCTCAACTTCACACCCCAATGTACTATTTCCTCAGCAGTTTGTCTTTTGTAGATTTCTGCTATTCTTCTGTCATTACCCCCAAAATGCTGGCAGGGTTTTTATGCAGAGATAAAACTATCTCCTATTCTGGATGCATGACTCAGCTGTTTTTTTTCTGTATTTTTGTCATTTCTGAGTGCTACATGTTGGCAGCAATGGCCTATGATCGCTATGTGGCCATCTGCAGCCCTCTCTTCTACAATGTCATCATGTCCCCTAGAGTCTGTTCCCTGCTGGTGGCTGCTGTCTTCTCAGTAGGTGTTACTGATGCTGTGATTCACGGAGGTTGTATATTAAGGTTGACATTCTGTGGAACAAACGTCATTAAACATTACTTCTGTGACATCATCCCTCTTATTAAACTCTCCTGTTCCAACACTTATATTGATGAGATCTTGATTTTTGTCATTGGTGGATTTAACATGGTAGCCACCAGCTTGACAATCATCATTTCATATGCTTTTATCCTGTCCGGCATCCTCCACATCCATTCTAAGGAAGGCAGATCCAAAGCCTTCAGCACCTGCAGCTCCCACTTGACAGCTGTTCTTATATTTTATGGGTCTCTCATGTCCATGTATCTAAAACCTGCTTCCAGCAGTTCCCTCACCCAGGAGAAAGTGTCCTCAGTATTTTACACCACCGTGATTCCCATGTTGAATCCCCTGATATACAGCCTGAGGAACAAGGAAGTGAAAAATGCACTGATGAAACTCATAAGAAGAAAAATATCTTCATAATGAATATACTCTTTATAAGATTTATTTGTATGTTCGCAATCATATGTTAATATATATGTGTTTATATCTTAACTGTTTAAAAGTAACATGAAGTGAAGTGAAATTATACATATATAATTCTAAACATATATACAAATATAAATATTCAGATTGCCAAATATATTTACATGTAATAAGATTAATAGAATGTAAAACGTCAACTATGAAAGTGAGAAGTAGCAAATATTTAAAGTTTAATGCCATTGTTGGAATTGAACATCGATTTTTACCTTTAGTTTCCTGAATCTGAGCAAAAAGAAAACAAAATCATGATGCATTCTATAGTCAGAAAAAAAAACACCAAATTATTCGGTAAGACAAAGTTTTTCCTCTTATTTATCTTAATCAAAAAGAGATTTCTCTTATGAAAATTTCCATAGAAAATATTGAGCAGTGATCTGGAAATCATGACAAATTTGCAATAAATGTGAAAGAATTTTTCCATTGTTTCTTTTAAAGGGTGTATTTAAAGGCCAATGTTATATCAAAGTGGAATTCAATGAAGAAGATCCAGCAAAGGGTTAAGCAAATATGGTCCCAGTATTTGGCCTTTGGTGATCTAAGGGTAAGACTTAGAATATCTAATAAGGAGATGATATTTATACAGACTAATCTAGATATCTTGTTTTTTTCTGTGTGACCAGTATATGTGCAGTATTTTACAACTTTCTACTTAATTCTTTTGAGTTGGTGTTTTCTCTCTAGGCCTTAAAGTGTCTTTATTTTCCTCCTTATAAAATGTTTTGAATTAAACATAATGAAAACGTTTGTGATTTTCAAAAATAAATTCTTACACAATCCACCAAGATAACGCATTGTGCAGTGAATGCAATATGTTAATTAATTCATTTACTTAGCATATGTTTATCATGGACACTATGTTCCAGGCAATGTTCTAAGTGCTGGAATACTATATGGTAAATATAATAGACAAGGTCTCTACTTACTTTTGATGGGTGGCGGAGTGGCAGATAGTATAGAAGTAATTAAATGAACAAACAGGATAATTATAGATGGAGATAAATGGTTTGAAAAAAGTGAGGCATACAATTGTCAATGGGATAAAGGCAACTCTCAGTAGAGCTCCTTGAAGAAGAGACATTTGAATGAAACCTAAATGAAAAGAGTACAGTTATGCAAAAGCAGAAGGGCAGAAGCAAACACAAAGTACCAAGGCTGAAACAAACTTGGCCATATTAAAAAAACAGAGAAGGCAGTATGTCAGAAGAATAGTGAAGGATGGGAAAGAGGTACCAAAAGAGGATAGATAAGTAGGCAAATGCCAGGTCATGTAAGGACTTGGAATCTTATTCTCAGTACAAAGAGAAGCCACTGGTATGCTTTAAAAGCAATGATGTAATCTGTTATACATGTGAAAAATGTCTTCTAGTTATTGATAAGAAAAGATACAGGTGTGTGTGTGTGATAAGAAAAGATACAGGGGTGTGTGTGTGTGTGAGTGTGTATTTGGGGGAGGGTTTGATAGGGAAAGGGAGGCTGATTGGCCAGAGTGGACACTCAGGGAACACTTTGAGTCTATTGAAATTATCTTGGCAAGAAAAGATGTAATTTTAATTAGAGTAAAGCAATAGAGATGGAAAAAAGCGGATAGAGTAAAGACACATTTCTCACATTGAGTCAACAAGATTTGCTGCTGAATTCAAAGTGTGATGCCTGAAGATGACAAATTTTGATAAGATTAAAATAAAAAGTTTAGATTAGGAAATTATAAATAATAAAAGTGACCATTCAAAAGAAAAAACAGAAATGAACCATAAAAGCCTGAATAGTTGCAATGTTTGAGCTTCACATCCGTGTTTCCAAGTAGCCAAAACAAAGATAAATATGGTAGTAGACATAGTTATATAATTTCATTATTAGAAAAAAAGAATCATTCCAAGTATTCATGGTAAGAAAAATTTTCTTAAGTTGTAAAAAAATCACCTCTAATTCCTTTCTCCTCCACCAAAGAAGCAACAACAATTTACATAGAATTTTTATAGATGTTACTAGAAGATCCTGCAGGGTAGCACTATTGAAAGAAAGAAGAAAGTTGTGTTTTTATATATTTATACCTCTTTGGGTGATGTCTCCCTCATGGAATGCCTCTCCTATGTTACTGATGAGTTAAGTTAGGTTTGGAATCTTTTCCTACTTAAAAAAAAAAAAAAGATGTTCTTGGGGCCAGCCCAGTAGCATAGCAGTTAAGTTCACATGCTCCACTTTGGTGGCCCAGGGTTTGCCAGCCCGGATCCTGGACGTGGACCTATGCACTGCTTATAAAGCCACGTTGTGGCAGGCAACCCACAAATAAAGTAGAGGAAGATGGGCACGGATGTTGGCTCAGGGGCAGTCTTCTTCAGCAAAAAGAGGAGGTTTGGCAGCAGATGTTAGCTCAGGGCTAATCTTCCTCAAAAAGAAAGAAAGAGAGATATTCTTTACCCTTGTTTAGAAGATCAATTCAGAAAACTAAGAGAGAGGAGGCAAGAAACAGGCTGAGTCAGGGATGATACATAGGTGGCATTCATACATTTCCTTTCTTATGCATACCTATAGAAGAAATCACTTTTGTATCGTGGTACTCCAACATATTCAGATGTAGCCTCAAAATCTTTTAAACCCAGTGCTTCAGGCTGCCACTATTATTTGAGCAGTAACGGCAAATAGAAACAAACACAATTTCCTTGCAGTTTTTACTAATTTTTACTAATTTTATTTGTAACTGATAGGTAGAATGGAACAGTTCCTCAGGTTGAGAGCCTACATAGTGATTTGGGGACAACATCCCAGCTAGGGCTCAAGAACATTTGTATCTTGGATGTTTTCTTTGCATACATCTCAGTTTAAACTTGGAAGACATTGAGAGACATCTGCTGAGCAAATCAGAGTTTCAGAATTATAATCATCTCTATCTTTTTTGCAAAAGTACAATTAATAAATTTAAATGTAATTAATATATATATTTTAAAATTTCTACTCTCCTAAGAATACCTCTTTGTTTCTATCCATGATATATAAAAACTGATTATATAATTTTCTAGAGGAAAAAGTCCGTAAATCCAAAACAGCAGAAGTATTAGTAAATACAAAACAATAAAACTGAAATTATTAAGTGCAGTTCAAGTACGACAAACCTTACATTTTAGACATTTTAAATACCAAATTCCTCTAAATAGTTACTGAGTCAAAAGAATACATAACTCTAATAAATGAGAAGCTTTCACAGTGCCTACGATAGAATAACTGGGATCAGAGTTAAGTTCCTGCCATAAACAACTAGAAAAACAGAAAATATTTTTAAAGACTGTTTTGAGACTTTGAACAATAGATATCCCAGGAGTATAATCCCTGATAGAAGAGAAACAAATGAGGTGAGCCTTATAATCACCTTGACTTTCTATCTGTGGGCACTTTTCAGACCATAATTCACAAAGGAGAATCCTGAGCAGAGCTCAGTAGTCTTACTGTGTTGAGGAGATAGCAGACTTTGAGGAGATAAAGGCCCTTAGAATATTTGATACACAGCACCAGAGAGGAGGGATATTACGCAGACTGAAAGGGCTCCGTAAATCTTCACAGGAATTACCTTGAGTGTTTGACTGACGGCCAGGGTGCAGGGAGAAACTTGACAAGGCCAAGAAATAATAATTGCTATACGCTATAAGGTGAACACATCTCTGAGCTCACAGAGATCTGGTAGATGTTCCAAACACATCCAGCCAAAGGGGGATCTTTTTGAACAATTAGAAGAATCAAAAGTGTCATGATTTAATAATAACGCTAAATTTTCCCTGGAGTAACAGCTATCCTGGACCTGCCTTTTTTAAAAGGATGTAAAATAAAGCCTAAAAAGGCTAGACTTGATCAACAAACAACTAAATTGTCTCACAAAATAAATATAAACACTTATTAAATTAAGATAATATAACCGAAATATGCAATAATGTAGTATTAGCAATATTTGCATAAAATAGAAAATTACTAGACTCACAAGGAGCAGCACATTGTGTGTCGAAAGCAAGAGAAAAAGGAGTTAATAGAAACAGACAGAAATAACAGAGATGTTAGAATTAGCAGAAAAGATCTTTAAAACAACTCATAAAAATATGTAAAGGAAAAAAATAGATGTTAAAAGAAAAATAAAGGATGATAAAAGGACCCAAAATGGGAATGACATCAACGAAAATAGTAGTTAGCTCCAAGAACTCATCTCTCCACAGAAACATTGAAAAATCAGCAAAACCATCAGAATCAATTTTGTCAGAACTCTGCTAAACAGTCAAAGGTTTGCAACAACCAAGTGAATGCTGAATCAAGAAAGAGACAATTTAGAAATAATAATAAACTTTTGTGACATTTTTACTTGCCTTTGCTCCATCTCCCTTCTTGGCTCAGTGGTGGACTTGAAGATGGTAGCCCATGCTCCCAGAGTGGAGCCCACACTGCGTGTTGGTGGCTCACTATCTGCTCTGTCCCACATCTACACAAATTCTCATTCTGCTAAAGCCGCAGCCTCTACCAGAGACATGCCATTCCTGTGACAGAAGAAATAGAGCAATGGCTCAAACTTTACCTCAGACATTGAGCTCTTCAGGTCCACTCACAGGTCATTACCTAAAGCATGTCACATGGCCAGTGTGACAATGGGATGTGTAAGTAGAGATATACAATCGTCTTATAAAGAAAAGGAGTACATAATGATTGGGAGCAATAATGCAATCCACCAAAGTTGGTTACTTTTTGTCTCATATATCCCTTTTCTATTCCTTTATTTTTCCATCATTTTTTCTGCTTCAGTTTTGGATGTGTCTCCAGTAACCAAATATAATTAGGTTTTTAACCTAATCCAACAATTTCTGACTTTTAATAGATAGAAATGTCAAAGTTTCAAGGCTTCGCTAAGAGTAAGCTGATGAGTCTCAGAAACTAGTTGTGATGTTGAACTAAATGGAATAGACAAGAGCCACAATGCAAAGCACACGTACAGGAGTACACTGTCAGAGAGTAATGCCAATTGGACACCTCCATTCCACATCTGGCTAGTTTGGAAAATCTATACCTCATACCTTTTGGAGACTACATTTGATCAATCTAGAAAATGTCTGTGCTCACTTATTGGCACCTAACCATCACTCCAATTCCTAAGGATTTTTAGGCTAATATAAGGATTAAGTATACATTAATACAGTAAATGGAGAAAAAGTCATCATTTACAGCTTTTGGCAAGAATGGAAGAATTTTTCTCCATTTTAACAGAAAAAGAAAAAAAGTAGCATTTTCAGAGCACTAGAAAGATCATTTTTGCCAGTATCACTGGGAAAGGAAAATCTGACATACTTTTGTCAATTATTTGGTCATATCAAAAGTTTTCTGTTTCAGTTTACCTAAAAGTCTAAAGCAGGCCAACAAGCTTTCAGTAATTGAATAAAACAAAACACCTGGGATAATTCCCTTAGAGTCCTGAACATGTCTATTTGGTAACTCTAACTAAACTTTGTAATTGTGATTGGTTTTTCAAGATTAAAATTCTTTGATTACAATAATAATTAACCTCTTTTAGGTCATATTCCCAAGAGCCATTCTCAATTAAATCCTTAAGAACAAGCAAAAGCCTCAAATATCACTGTTTATTCATGGCGTATTTTCATAGAGGAAAGAACACATCACCTCGTAGATACAGAAAAAAGTGGCAGAAATTCAAAGTTCCGTTTATCTTATAAAGAATTTGGAATTTTCAGAATAAATACATGAAAACAACTGGTAAGCAGATTCCAATTCAATGTAATGATGGACTTTGTGACAGAGCTGTAAAAGATATAACAGGCCATCCACAGTAAGTCTCTCAGGCTATAAAAATATTTGGGAAGGATATTGATATTTAGTCCTCAATGGAACTATGTGATTCTAAATTCTCCTTCCAATCCTGAGATTTTTCTGAATCTAAAGTGTTCTTGTTACTCAGTTACTGAAAGTAGTAAGACTAGCATTTCCAAATGTGGGCCATGAAGGTGACAGTTGACTAGAGAGCTGAGTTCTGATTCATCCTTACATGACTTATCACTCATTTAGACCAAAACCAGAGCCTCTCTGGCCCTGTTTTCCTCTCCACAAAAGTGGGGATAAGAGTCCGTATCTCGCCCATCCCTAAAGAAAGCAAGTGTTTGGAATCAGCCAGAATCTGTCTTTGCCACACATTAGCTATGTGACTTTAGGTAAGTTGGTTAACATGCGCAAATTTCAGTTTTTTCATGTGCAAAGTGTAGATCACAATCCTACTTCCTACTTCAAAAGTTTGTTGAACTTACATGTATGAAATAGCAGAACCTTGAAATAGGTTAATAAACTACTGACAAAACTGCAAGTAGAATATGACAAATTCAAAAATCAATCACAGGGATGATTTAATGTACCTCTGTCCGAAACCAATAGCTCAAAACTAAAAGGCAGTATGGAAACAAAAGCTGCAAATCTGAAAATTAGCAAGAAAATTTTGCATCTAAGAAAGAGACGATACACATTCTTTTCTAAACCCATTCAAATTTCTAAAGCATGTGACAAAGTGTCTGGCACATAATAACCAAGAATTCAACACGCGTCAGCTAGTACCACAGCCATTACCTGAAATCTAAAAATAGAAATCAAGGCCTATTGAGAAGATGAGAATAGTGACTTCATCTGTACAAGCTTTAGGCCATTATGGGGATCAATTGGTGGAAATTACTAGGAAAAAATGTTTTATCTCATTAAAAAAGGATTTTCTAAGGGTCAGAGGTGATCAAATATGAAATAAAATACATGAATAAGCAATGAGTTTGCCACAACTGAAAGATTCTAAGCACAGACAGTTTGACTTTTTAGTGAGGAAGATATGGCATGTTTGAACAGATGACACTGGACTCCCAGTACTGTGAAGTTTTCCAAGAAATTCAAGTCAGAACAAGAAAATAATTCATCATACAACATTTAGAAGAAATCAAATACAATTCTGAAAAATTAATGTTCTTATTATGTTTAAATATACAAAATACATGCTGAGAATTGAGTGGTCAGTTTTGAATTGTCTGCGGGATATAAGAATATCTTCCATTTTATTGTATAGAGAAGTATACGCTGAAAACGTACACATATGCAGAAGGCGGTGTGGCTTACATGGTCAAATAGTTTTAGGATATTTACATTACCAAAGGTTTTATTGTGGACAGAAGTCAAGCAGTTTCAGTAGAGATCTGTGTTATTACGTCTCCACCGCGTATTAATATTTTCACATTTTTATTACTCGTAGAGATGGAGTTGACAGTATGTTTTTTTTTCCCATGTTTTATCCTTATAGGTACATCCTTTACTTCCATCTGCCCTGCTCCCAGTCTTATTTACTTATTTATTTAGCAAAACATTTATTAAACAGCTACCTTGTGCCAGGTGCTGCGTTAGTTGCTCGCTTGTACAAATCTTATCTCATTTCAACCCTCCCTACCATCCTAAGCATAAGATATTTATGGCATTTCCCTTTGCAAGTGAGAAAATTAGTCACGTCTAGAAATCACAGAAATAGAACTCAGCCTTCCAAATTCAGATACTCTTACCACTTTACTGCATTGCTCAGTTTATTCATAAAACTTGAAGTGAGAAATTATTTGGCTTTTTAAAGATGCATCCACAATTTCAGATATTTAAGGTAATAGCGTGTGAGAGGAGTTCAGAGTAATTTGTATTTACATGAATTGACCCTTGGAAATGGAGGGAAATGTAAACATCATGTGCTACAATTCAGTAAGGATACTGAGACCTGGAATGTAAAAGAGATTATTAACAAAGAAAATGTTTATTATTTTCTGATTTTACTCACTATAAGTTCACTCACATGTTCCATCTACAGTCCAATCAGCAGGGAACAAGTTTATTTGGCTACAAAACATACTGATAATATGAACAGGAACCATGGAAGTGCTTTGAAAGAGGTATACCTTAGTAACTACCAAGAAAAATCACATGAAATTAAGCTATTTATATCTAACGAATTGTTCATGTAAACAATGTCTTGTTCAGCTCTTTACACATACTCACACAAAATGTTTTAGAATTTAAAATATTATACATGAGTTATTTTTTTGCTTTTAAATCATTTCTAGCTGGAGGTTAGAGATGGTTAAAACAAAGTAAAAAAAAATAAACTCTGTTCAGAAAAAAGAAAAAATGAAAATTTAATCTCATTTGAGGATACAGGCATGCACTGGGGAAAAAAACAAGAAGAAAGCAGTGGAGGTATTCTCAAGAAAAGCTACATAATAAATAGGCACAAGAAAAGCTACATAATAAATAGGTAAGATGTTTGGTGGATTCCAGGAAACACTTGAACCTAAGTCAGGATGCAGAAAATGCTAGTTCCGAACTAAAACGAAATAGTTGGTCATATGGAAAGGAACAATCATTTTGAATGTTGGGTAACAGATAAACTGAATCGCCTGCGTTTGCAGTTTTCTGCATTTAATTAGGTAATGTTGAATGCAATTGATAAGTTTTGCATTTCTAATTACCCATTCTTACATAGTTTGTGCTCCAAGATTTTCTCCTAAAAGAGTAAGCCAGCTTTTTGCTGTAAATGATTTACTTGGGGCGATGGACTGATGGTCTAAAGCCCCAAGCAAAGAGTCTAACGAGGGGAACTCTTCTATTTCTATATGTGGTATAATGCGAAAATTTTGAAGAACGCCCTGAACAGTTTTCGTAGAATCACAAACTTTCAGAAACTTAAAGGCCATTTAGTCCAATATTCCAATACAATCTTTAAATCTTCACTAAATTATCACTATTGACTTTGCTGCTGCTGTTACTATGTTTCATTTTTATAACCTCTTACCCACAGGATTGGAACAGTTATAATCTTTCATTCATAATGCACTTTGGCCTTTGGTCCATTTATGACTCTCTTTTATTTTACTGTTTGTTTGTTTGTTTTTAATAATGAAATAAACATCTATTATTCTACACCCAACCCAAGAATTAGAACTGTATCAATAAATTACAGCTACCTATGTGCTCCTCCTCCATCTCATCCCTCTGCCCCTCCACATAACCGCAAAAAACTTTATCATCCTGTTTATATATAGTTTTATCATAAATACACATATTCTAAACAATATATGGTTTAGGTTTAGTTGTAATGCTGCTATGTATGGTCTTCCAGAACTTGCTTTTTTTCTCCCAAGCTTTATTGAGGTATGATTAATAAATAAAAATTTGTTTAATTTAAGGTGTACAATGTGATGTTTTGATATATATATACACTATGAAATGATTACCACAATCAAGTTAATTAACATATCTATCACCTCACATAGTTACCTTTGGATGTGTGTACGTGTGTGTGATGAGAACACTTGAGATCTACTCTCTTAGGAAATTTCAAGAATATAATACATTATTATTAACTGTAGTCATCACGCTGTACATTAGATCTCCAGAACTTATTCATCTTATAACTGATCATTATCTCTCCTTTCCTCCAACCCCCAGCCTCTGGTAATTGTCTTTCTACCTTCTATTACTATGAGTTTGACTTTTTTTTAGATTCCACATCTAAAGGAGATAGTGCAGTATTTGTTCTTCTGTGTGGCTTATTTCACTTGGCATAATGTCCTCCAGGTTCATTCATATTGTTGCAAATGGCAAGATTTCCTTCTCTTTTTTAAGGCTGTATAATATTTCATGGTATGTATATGTGTGTGTGATATATATATATATACATAATTATGTACCCATTTTTTTATCTATTCATCCGTTTATGGACACAGCTTCTTTCTATATCTTGGCTACTTTGAATAATGCTATAATGAACATGGGAGTGCAGGTATCTCTTCTAGATAATGATTTCATTTCCTTTGAATAAATATCCAGAAGTGGGATTGCTGGATCATAGGACAGTTTTAATTTTCTGAGGAGCCTCCACACTATTTTCCATAATGGCTCTCCCAATTTACACTCCCACCAACAGCGTTCCCTTCAAAAAGTCAAAAGATAAGAAGTATTGGCAAGGGTGTGGAGGACAGGGACTTGGTTTTCTTATTCGACCTTAGGTTACTGGAAGTCATCCATTCTTTCACTCGTGGCTGTAGCACATTCATTTTTCACCATGATTATATCTCATTGTGACTATATTCATCTTCATCCTTTCTCTGTCAAAGGACATTTAAATTGCTTTCAATTTTTTGCTCTCACAATCACTAACGTTCTGAGTAATTCTGCATGTGTTTCCTAGTGCAGATGTACAATTTCTCTTGAATGTAGTGGTGGGTTGTAGAGTAGGCCAGTGTTCAAGTTTACAAAATAATGATGAATTGTTTTCCAAAGTGGTGGTTTCATTTTACACACTCACCAGCAATATCTAAGATTCTGTTGATACACATATTCTATGACACTTGGTGTTTTCAAAATTCCTATTTTTACACAATTGAGTGGATTTGAATTGGCATCTCATAGTGATCTTGATATGGGTTTCCCTGTTAACTAATAGGATTGAACATCTCTTCATACGTTTACTGTTATATGTGTTTCTGTGAGTTTCTATTAATAATTTTTGCTGATTTTTCCATTGGGTTGTTTGTATTTCTGTTACTGATCTAAAAGACGCTTTAGATGTCTGGAGTTTACTCCCTGTTTTACACAAGGTATTGTGACTATCTTACCCAATTAGAGGCTTGTCTTTTTGTTTTCTATCAGGTGCCTTTGAATAGTAAGATTTCTTAATTTTAAAATATCTGAATTTATTAATATTAGTTCTCGTGGTTAACACTTCTTTCATGTTAATAAGAAACCATCCCTACAGAATTTCAGAAATATATTTATTTAGATGCCTTTCTAAGTGTTTAAGTTTTCCTTTATTTTTAAATTTATAGTTCAACTGGAGTTATTTATATGGGTAATAACCCAAGATTTATTATGTATATGTATATATACATATATATATATCCCTTTTTTTTTACTGAGGAAGATTCGCCCTGAGCTAACATCTGTGCCAATCGTCATCTATTTTGTATGTGGGTTACTGCCACAGCATGGCCACCACTGAGTAATGTAGGTCCGCACCCAGGAACTGAACCTGGCTGCTAAACTTAATCACTAGGCCATGGGGCTGACCCCTATCTATATCCATTTTTTACCTTCACTTTTTTCAATACTTCTTTCTCCACTGATTTTCTACGCACATCAGTCATATATCAAAGTCCTCTACTTTCCATGGGTCTGTTTATGAGCTTTATATTCTCTGTTCAATTTGCCTATCCCTGCACAAATAACATACATTCTTAATTACAATCCCTTTATTGTTGATGTGCCATGGTATAAATCCTCTCTCCAATACACTGTTAATTAAAGTGGTGATAGTGACTATCCTTACTTTATTCCTGATTTTCAATACTTCAAGTGTTTCCTCATTTAGAAAAGAATTTTTTGGTAGATACTTTATAGCAGGCTAAATAAGTTAATTTCTATTTCTTTCTACCTATTTTTATCATGAATATATGTTAAAATTTACCAGTACTTTATATGTCAACTGAGATGGTATTGTGGTTTGTCCTTGAATCTGTCAATGTGACAAAGTATTTATAGAAATTTTAATTTTAAACCATCCCTGCATCCCTGGGATAAAAGCATACCACTGTTGATTTGGGTTCACTAATTTTTCATGGAGGATATTTCACATTTTTGTGAATAAAGTGGGTCTGTAATTTCCCTTTTTTTCATATTTATCTGATGTTAGTGTTAATGTTATTACTGACTTCATTGAATGAGTTAGAGAGTTTCTCCTCTTTTTTTCAACTTTCTCAGAGTTTGTGTGATTTGTTCCATAAAAGTTCAGTAGAACTCACCTGTGACATCATGTGGCCCTTGTGTTGCCTTTATGAGAAGATTTTAACTACTTCTTCAACTTCTTTAATAGTTTTAAGACTGTTCACATCTTTTTATTGCCTTCAGTCTGCTGTGATAAAAACGTAATTTGTCCATTTTTTCTCAGCTTTCAAATGAGATGGCATACAGTTGGTGATATAGGCTCATTAACTGTTTAATGTTCGCCTTATTCTTTTATTCATTTTTAAAATATTATAATTGTGCCTTCTATCTCTTCTTTTTTCATCCCTTGATGAATCCCTCTAGAAATTAGTCTTTTCAAAAAAAGAATTTTGGCTTTATTAATTGTCTGTGTTTTATCTCTGTTTCCCCTGTTATTGATTTCTAATTTAATCTATGTCTGCTTTGGTCTACATTTTTTCTTTATATTTTTAAATTTTTTTCTAAACTTTTCTAACATTTCTTCTTTTAGAAATGAACTTATAAGTCTATAAAAGTCACTCATAGAATCACTTTGTCATAACCCACAAGCTTTGATATGTACTGCTCAGTTCTGTTTTTCATTTCCATTGTGATTTACTCTGTTTTTTTTGAGGAAGATTAGCCTTGAGCTAACACCTGCCTTCAATCCTCCTCTTTTTGCTGAGGAAGACTGGCCCTGAGCTAATATCTGTGCCCATCTTCCTCTATTTTATATGTGGGACGCCTGCGACAGCATGGCTTGATAAGCAGTGTGTAGGTCCGTACCCAGGATGCGAACTTGCAAACCCCAGGCTGCTGAAGTGAAATGTGGGAACTTAACCACTGCACCACCGGGCTAGCCCCCTGTGATTTCCTTTTTGATCCACGAATTATCTGGGAGGGAATTCTTTAATTTCCAAACATATGGATATTTTAATAAATAATTTTATTATTAATTAGTTAATTGTGTTGGGTTCTGAGAACATGTTCTCTGATACCTAGTTCTTGAAAATCTTTGAGGCGTGCTTTATGACAAAATATGTGTTAATGTTTTTAACCCTTTCATGGGTGTTTGACAAGGATGTATATTCTCTACTATTTGAATACAGAATTTCATGAAAGCCCATTATATTGCTTCTTTACTGTGCTCTTCATATTATCTGCATGTTTCCTGACTTCTTGAGAGTTTTATTGAAATCTTCCACTTTGATGATATTCATCTTATAGTTCTATAAATTTTTCTTTATATGTGTTGAAGCTGCTTATTAGGTATACAGTCATGCCTCGCTTAACAGTGGGGATACGTTCTGAGAAATGCATCATTGGGCAATTTCGTCATTGGGAGACATCATAGAGTGCACTTACACAAACTTAGGTGGCATAGCTACAACACACCTAGGCTATATGGTACTAACCTTATGGGGCCATGTTGTATATGCTGTTTGTGTCATCAGTGACTGAAACGTCACTATGTGCCACATAACCATATACATGTTTAGAATTGTAATAAGTTCATGAGAAATTGAAAATGTTTTTATCATACTGTGGCCCTGTCAATCCCTAATGGTGCTTTTTGTTTTAATATCTATTTTGCCAGTTATTAATATAGCCAGATTAACTTTCTTTAGAGTTAGTATGTGTTTGAATTATCTTTTTTCTCTCTTTATTTTCAAGTTTTTCATGTTCTCACCTTTTATATATATCTCTTGTAAATATAATACACCTGGAATTATTTTTTTAATATATTACAACATCTGTCTTCTAATTAGGAATTTAGTCCATTTTTCTTTATAAAAATTGATATATTCTAACTGGCTTCTACATCTTACTTTTTATTTTCATTTGTCCCAATTTTCTGTTTCTTTTTCCATATTTTTTTCTTTTTTTTTGTAACTAACTGATTGTTTTGATTGTCGTTGCTTATTTATACTTCTGTTATGGTTGAGTTTTGATTTTCTTATATCACTTTCTCCTTTCCACAAGTTTGGAAATTATACTCTATTTCTATTCCTTCAGTGAGTACCCTAGAAAATTTTATCAGGCTTATTTAACTTGAAATCTAAAGTGAAACAATATTTCATCCCCTCACAAATGATACAAGAAGACTTTAGCTCTAGTTTTTCGTCTCCACACTTACATCCTATTATCCATATGCTAATTCCAACTTAACTTTACAAATTCAACACTGTTACTACTTTTTACAAAGGATTTTTATTTAGATTTATGTACATATTTACTATTTTATTATTCCTTTTACATTTTAAATTATCTCAAGATTATTTTCTTTATTCTTGAATTACATTATTTACAAATCACTTTGCAATTTGTCTCTTGGTAGTAAATTCCTGAAGTTTTTATCTGTAGTATATTTGTTTTATCATGGAAGATAATCTTATTGGATCTACAATTCTGAGCTGGCAGTTATTTTCCTGCCACACTTTAAAGATATTGCTTAACTAATTTTTGGCTTCCTTTGCTGCTGTTGAGAAGCGATAGTCATTTCAACTACCCTGACTGTATGAGTGATCTACCCTTTCTCTCGAGCGGTTTTTCAGAACCTTTGATGTTCTGACTCTGTTTGTCTTTAAATACTGTGCCACCCTCACTCCCTCTGTTCTCTCCTTCAGGACACAAGGTATATACATAAATATTCCCATTCTGTTTTCCATTTGTTTGAACACTCTTTCATATTTGCAATGTCTATCTCTCTCTGCTTCATTAAAGATAAATTCATTTGATCTGTCTTCCTATTTACCAATTCTGTTTTAAATTATATCTAATCCATTGTTTATCCCATCTCAACTCATTCAAGATAACTGAGTTGTTACTTCAACAATAATCTTTTTTTTATCATTCTATAAGTTCCATTGGGTCTTTTTAAAAGTCAATTTGGTAGTTTTAAAAAGTTCAGATTTTTTTTGTGGCATTCTCACTTTTAAAATTGCATCCTTTATTTATTTAAATATTTCATACCTGATTACACTATATCCTATATCTGACAATTCCAAAGTCTGTTGTCCTTGTGTTAAATCTCTTGTTCTTTCTTTTTTCTGTTAACTCTCATTTATAGTTGTGTACTTGCTAGCGTGTTTGGAAATCTTTCTCTGAAAGTCTTTTGCTCCTTCTTAATATCTGGTGGTTCTTGGGGCCTAACTTGGGGAACTTTTCCTCTGGAAGGGATTTGCTTCTCCTTCTGCTGCTTGCCAAGAGGCGTGCCTCACCCAGGGACACTTCACCCTCCCAAAGATTTCAGTTCAGAGAGAAACCCTCAGGATTTGCTTCCTAGTTTGCTGATGTTCCAGTGTGGATGTCCCATAGAATTGTCTCTGTAGCAATATGACCACAGGGCAAGCCTGTTCCTCACAGATGCCTGTTAGCATAAGTCAGATCTTCTGCTTTGGTTCCCTTCTCCTTCAATTCTGTGTGATTCCCTCACGGATTCTATGTCTCAGCTGATTCAGTCCCAGTCATCCTGCCCTTGGCTACCAGATCTCCATGCTTCAATACCAGTCACTGAAGCTCTGACACCTGATTGCCTTGGCCTCGGTCCCTAGCACTCTGAGCTCAACTAGTATTTGTTTATTTGCTATTTAGGAAGTGGATCCAGGCACCTCTCCCAACTTTTGATGCAACCAGCAATGTCTCAGAGTGTGTCATATCCAGTTCTTGTTGTAGGTTGAAAAGATCCTTCAGATTATGATATGCTAGTCAATCTTGATACAGGAATGAAAATAGAACTTTTGTCTGATGGCTTCTCTTCCCTCAATAAAGTATGATGTGAGATTACCAGCTAGGATATCCATATTATTAAGGCTTGAAATATGTGATAAACTAACTTGAATAATTTTCAGTTACTTATGTACTTCAGTTAATTTGAATTTATTTGCATTTCAGGAAAGAAATAAAAAGAGGAGAAATATATAAATTTAATAGAAATCAAAAAGTTAAAGTTTAAAGGATCATGGAGATTTCTTTTCCAGTCTATCAATTATATAGATGAGAACTGAGGCCACATGAGATCACTTAAGGCCACATAATAGAGTCACAGACAGGACTAGAAACCCTCCCTCTTGAACGTTCTCTCTATTCTATATTTAGCAAGATCATAGGAAATTTGAAAAATATCTTAAATTGTTCCAATTTCCTTTGCTTATTTCTTTGCTCCCCAAGTAAAAATGGCCATAAGAAACCAGAGCACAGTGGCTGAATTCATCTTGGTCTCCTTTCCTGTTGTCCAGGAGCTTCAGATCCTGCTATTTGTCATTCTTCTGCTAGTTTATATGCTCACCATAACAGGAAACATTGTCATCATTTCCTTAATATGGACCGATAACCATCTCCAAACACCAATGTACTTCTTCCTCAGTAATTTGTCATTTTTGGACATTTTATTCACAACTACTATTGCCCCAAAGTTACTAGCTTGCCTGTTAGAAGAGAAGAAAACCATATCTTTTGCCGGCTGCATCATCCAAATTTATTTCTACTTCTTTCTGGGGACAGTGGAGTTTATCCTCTTGGCAGTGATGTCCTTTGACCGCTACGTGGCCATCTGTAACCCCCTCCGCTACACCATCATCATGAACAGCAGGGTCTGTCTCCTGCTGGTTCTGGGCTGCTGGGTGGGGGCCTTCCTGTCAGTTCTCTGCCCGACTATTGTCGTGTCCAGATTGCCATACTGCACTGAAGAAATTAGTCATTTCTTCTGTGACATTGCTCCTTTACTGCAGGTGGCCTGTATTGATACTCATTTCATTGAGATGATAAATTTCCTCTTATCTTCCCTTGTGGTCCTGAGTTCACTGGTGCTCACCATCATGTCCTACACCTACATCATTTCTACCATCCTCCGCATCCCCTCAGCCCAAGGACGTCAGAAAGCCTTTTCCACCTGTGCTTCTCACATCACTGTCATATCCATTGCCTACGGCAGCTCCATCTTCATGTACGTGAGGCCCAACCAGAGCTATTCACTGGACTTTGACAAAGTGACAGCTGTCCTCACTACAGTAGTGACCCCTCTTCTTAACCCCTTCATTTACAGCTTGAGGAATGAAAAGGTAAAGAAAGTCTTGAGAGATTCACTTAATAGAATAGTTCCACCACATTCCAAAGGAACATGATACTAAGTAATTTCAGCACATCTAAGCTATACTGCCTCTATATGACACCTTGCTCTGTGTGGGGAGTAACACAGAAGTGTGACTGAAGTCTAACAATCTGTAGGTAGGATGAATAAGCATCACACCTCATCAATAGTCAAGTGTTATAACCTTCGTATGGAAAACCAGAAAATAATAAGGATTCTATGGCCCTTCAGTCCTTGAAATATTTGCATATAGTAATATAGGATGACGGAAACACTCCAGACCTTGAGTCATAAGAGCTAATGTCTAATGTTTGTTCAGGCACTAACTTCAATGGACTTAGATTCATTATGTTACTTCTCAAAGCTTCTACTTGATCATCTATAAAACGGTGGTAGGAATTTCCACTCTGTTTGTCATACAGGGCACTTGTTGCCATAAAATGAAATCCTTTGTACAAAAGTAACATTGTCATCATATTTGGTGATTGTTAGAGTGGAAAGTAAGAAGCTTTCATCAGCCCTGAGATGCTTCCCTTTTGATGATCTTGACTATATTAAGAGGCAATATTTTTAATTCTGCTAAGCAATATGGAAAAGAAACAAGTTTAAGAGACTGACAAATGAAAAGACTCTCAAATTCTGCTCCTAGGAAAAAGACCTATCTGTACTCAAATCAGGTACATGCCTGCTGTGGCACTCAGAGCCTTAGGTTATCTTTATCTTTACCCGGTTCCATTAAATATTTCATTTGAGTTACTAACTTTCCTTGCTCTGACTCTAGGTTCACCAGGCACTTTTATACCTACTTTCGCCTTCCTATACAGCTTGCTGATTGGGAGAAAATATTCTGGCCAAAGCAAAGGTTATCTAGCCATCTAGTACTGTCTTTGTTGTTGTAAACTAATTACAATTATATTTTGATTAATTTGAATCTGATCTCTGAGTCAGTGTGATGCAAATGGAAATGTGATGAATTTATCAACATAATACAACCCTCTAAAGAATATCTAGAAAGCAGGATTGTCTTTTAATGTTATTTTCATTTCCCATAACTATATGCATAGCTCTTTTCTCAAAACTTTTGTATTCTGCTGAGTCTTTATTGGTCAGAAAGGACAACTGGACAGTGTACCTAGTGTAGCGAGGAAGGGACAGGAAGGAGAGACTATTAGGAAGCAAGATTAAAAAGAGAAACGTAACCATGGAACCAGTTCTGACCCTGTTGCTGAGTACCTTAGAGGATAAGAAAGCCTGAGGTGTTCAACAGCTAAATATAATCTTAAGCACTGATGTGGGATTCCGCCCAAATATGGGTAGCATCACATTGCCACTGTGGGGACCTGAGGTTGGCCACCCCAAGATATGTCTCTTTGGCATCAGGATTATTTGAGGCTGATTGCTTTTGATAAACTGGGACAGGGAAGGAGGCTCTGAGGAATGGAACTTGCCCCTTGTTAGGACACGTTTACATTTGTAAGGTAAATCTCTATCTGTAAAAGGTGCCTCCCTCTCTGTACCAGGAAGAAGAAAGGCAATGACCTACTCTCTAAAAACTCTTAATCAATACCAAAAGCAAGGACTTAAAATCTGCATTTTATTGTGCTAGTCTGGTAACCTCCTGTAACTGACTTCCCTCCCCCTCCCAACGTTGGCATTCCTTAAGAATTAAGCATCTTTCCTTAGGCTAGGAACCGATTGCTGCTGCGCTCACCTGTGACCGCCCAGCTCCAGACATAGACTTGCCTCCTGCTACGCCCACCGAGATAGCAGACCATTACCTGCTGTGTCCATCAAGCACTGTGCCGACAGGGCAATCTTGTGACTATTGTGGGAGGGACATTTCAATCACATGTGAAACACCCTGTTTGGGGCTATATAACCACTCTGTGCACCCCACTTCTTTGGTGCCCTTTCTTCCTTCGGGAAGAAAGGCCCCGGGCCATGGTTCCTCATAAAGCTTTGTTTAATTTTCTCTTGCTATTCTGTCTCATGTGAATTTAATTCGTTCTCCAGCCAGACGAACCCCCATTTGGGGAGAGGAAATGTCCACCTCCCCTATACCACCATAAGGGGAATTGTAATAACATATAAGAAAAAACAACTCCTGACATCCAGAACTGATCTGATGTTCACAGATAGGTTTCAGTGTTATTACAAACTGATATGATGCTCCTAGATAAGTCGTACTTTTCTCCTGTTGGCCACAGAGTGTTTTGCAGAACATCCGTTTCAGACAAGGTCACTGTGCAATACAAAATACCACACATCCTCCTTTCTTGCAGAATTGGATGGCTGCTACGTCTTTACCAATTACAGCTTTATCTCACTCTGTCTACACTTGCTGTAAATAAGATGTACTGAGATACTCAATCATAGAATTACCACATCTTTCTGTGAGCACCCAAGCCAGAGCAAGCCCCCACTTCTTTGGATCCTCCCCAAAAATACCCAACCAAAGCCTAAATCCTGTAATAGCTACACTGTCTTCCTAAGACATTCCATGTTCTCTATATATGGATTCTCCCTCACTGCAATGAATAATAAACCCAGGTTTTCCCACTATAGATTTGATCCTAGTAGCCTTTGGCATAAAGGCAATGACCCATAGCAGGACATAAGGCCCTGATAAAAGGCAGAACAAGCCTTAGAGCCCCTGAATCCAGTTCACAGGATACCTGAGAAACCCAAAAATAAGAAAAAGTAGACAAAAACACAGAATGATGTAAAAAGGACCAAGAATCTTCTTGGGCTCTTCATCACCTGATGAGTCTAATGATCCCTAATGAGGAGGAATTGATGATTAAATAAGACTACACCATAAAATACAGATTATATTAATTATGTCTTTGCATGCCTAAATAAAGGTTATATAAAGCTGTGTTTTGTTTACCCATAAAATTGGTTTTCTTATCTCAGTTATCTATAATATCTATGTTATAAATTCCCTGTGTTAAAGAACTCCATTCAGGTGTTGTTCATGCAAAACATCTAAACATAAGTGGGCATGGCCAATATTTGTTTATGACTTTGGTGCCAAAGGCCTGTGAGGGCACCAGTTATGGAAACGCTTGTAACCCAGCTGGTAGGAAAAGAGAATGGCCCCGATCAGGAATTGCAGATAAATCTGTCCGTGTAATATTTTGTAATCAGAAAAGCCTTATTTTGATTACTTCTTCCTCAAATCCTATTTTGATTTTTATTTTTCCTTTGGTATTACCCACCTTTTAAGTTCTATTGTCTTTTGCTCACAGATCCAGACCTCACACCAAAAGAGATCTGTTTGAATTCATTTATGAATCCAACTTATTAAATTGTTCTCATTTACTAGATTTTTCTCATTCAATTTTGTGATAGTTGGAAAATGTTAAGTTATCTAAGTCCTTGACAGTTATCAAATCAATGACCGACTTCTTGAACATCTTTTCCTTCTATGATTTCCCCCCACTTTTCACCGCTCTCACCATAGGCCTAAGAGAGAGCTGATCCATGGATGATCACCCCAAATCTCTCAGGGGACAGTTCTTTAAACACAAATTTCTATTCTATACACTAAAAGGCTGAGTTGAAATTGTTTATGTTAATAGGTTTTTTTCTATTCGTGCACATGGTTTTGACATCCTGGTAAAGACTGGACTCAAGCAGCAGTACCTGATTCACTTAAGCATTTTTAAATGTCCAGGATGGGCTTATTTGCTTTGAGAAGACCTCCGTCCTATTCAGCTTGTACAGTGGAGGCCTAGAAGAAGGGAAAAATGTTCAAATGAGAACTGGACGGTGCTTTCACTTGTGTACAAACCTTTGAAAGCCTACAAGGATAAACATGAAACTAAGTATTTAGAAAAAGGATTTTTAAAACTTCTTAATTCATTCATAGTTATCTTACACTTGAAAACTTTTTAAAGGCTGAAAGGAAATACTCCAAATAATAAACACTGGTTAATTTGGATGATACTTTATGTAACATTTTCTTTAACACTCTGCTTTTCTATATTTCCCACATGTTCTGTGCGCAAATGCATAAATTTTAATTTTAAAAAATGGAATGGGAATTTTTTATGAGGTTAAATTCATTTCTATGCTGATACACAGGTATCTATCTAAGAAGTGAATCTCTTATTTGGTATATAAATAGGAAATTATTTTATTCAATCTGTTTTAAACTCTCATAGTTCAACCCCTTAAATTTGATGTCCATTTTAGGAGTAAGAATAGATATCTAAAACTTACATTTTTTAAAAAAACTTAATTAATTTTTACTTTATTCTTATAGTTAAATGCCCTAAGGAATTCCTTTTTCCTTGAGTTCAAGTTTGAAAATTAATCTTGAGGGAAATGTATTGAGCCAGAGTGAACTGATTGCAACGTTTATTATTTTCAGAATATCTCCACCTGTAGCAAGTTAGCTGTGAAGTTCTTAAGTGGTCATAGTAACTAAAGAATACAGTAATTAATCTGGGACTCTAGATCCCATATCCGATATAAATAAATCATAGCTTCAGGGTAGAATTGAAAGTAATATAAAAGCCATAAACTAACCCACCACCAAAGGATAATCATCATGATATATAAGGTCCCAGCTCAAGTGACAATTCTGTAAACTTTTGAAAAAATGTATTATCTGCGATTATTTATGAAGCACAACCTGATATACTTTAGTGTTATGTGCAAAGTAGCTATATGATACTCTGTGTCTTTAACCAAGAACTTCTAAATAATTTTAAAAGCCACCAAAAGCTATCTGGTCATCCAGATAGAAACTGGTGTAAATCAGACACCTTCCTCAGGCCCAAAATGATTGGTCGGATCCTTTATTCTGCTTCCTATTCTTTGAGTCTGTTTTCTCCTCTTCATCCTTACCATTTCAGAAGTTAGGGTTTTTATTACGCTTTATAGGATTGTTGGAATGGCCTAAGTCTAGCCTTATCTCCACCTTATTAAACATCCATATGTTAGCAAGAGTAACTTTCTAAAATACAAATATGATCAAATAGCATCTCTCAATAGTTCCTAATGACCTTTCACAATATGTCATATAAGACCATCATATCTGTCCTTCACTTGTGTCAACCTCACCAACTGTTCTTCTTCCGAAGTGCCTGCCTCACCAAATAACTTCAAGATCCCAGGATGCTCCATGCCCTTCAAAGTCTTTTATCTTATAAAATTCTACTTATTTTGACATAAATGCTTCCCCCAACACTATTGCCACTAAACTCATTAAAAACATATTCCTTATCGTTTAAGAGTCATTGTGTTCTCTGTGATGGCATTCTTGTCTAACACTCCCCCCACCCAAACACATACACACGAGGAAGAGTAAAGCTTTCCTTGCTGTTTCCACAGTATTGCTGGCCTCAGTCTATCAGTCCCACAGTAGGCCTTGATTTTTCTCATCTTCCACCCATGAACTCCACGAAGGCAAATATTTCTGCTAAGTTATTGCTGTATCATTAGTTCTGAGCATCAATTAACTACATTTAATAAATATGTATTTAATTATCTCTTAATAAATGTTTATTTAATAATTAAACATTCCAGGCACTCTCCAGGCATTGGGGTTCAGCAACGAATACAAGAAAGAGTCTCTGTTCTCAACGGGCTTATGTTCTAGTGATGAGAGGGATGACTTAAATAAACACATTAGAAAACATCAAGTAGTAATTAGTGCTACACAGAGACTTGAACTAGAGTCAAGTGATTGAAAGTGAGCGATGGTTGCTTTAGAGTAGATGGTTAGAGAAAGCATCTCTGAGATGGTAACATTTATGTTGAGATTTAATGATAAGAGGTCAGCCACGGGAAGCTCAAGAGAAACAGCCATCCAAGACATTCCAAATGAGGCAATAGCTATAGCTGAAGTCCTTATAATGACATGAGTTTGGTATGTTCAAGGAGGAAAAAGTAAGCAATGTGACTGAGAATAATAGATAAGAGAGCTTGACAGTGACACAAAATAAGACCAGAGAGGTCAGCATGTAGTGATTTATAAAATTGAGTAAGGAGTTTAGATTTCATTCTAAATGTCATGTGGAATCATGGGAGGATTTTAATCTCATTTATATATGTAGAAGAACATTCTAATGGCTGCATGTGGAGAATAGGGCATACGAAGAAGAGAATAGAAAAGCTGAGAGAGCTAATAAGAGGCAAAACAGAAGTCCAAACTAGGGATGGCCATGAGTTGGACTAGACTTGTTGCAATGAAGGAGGAGGGAGATGGTAGAATTTGGAATATATTTTGATGATAGAATAGTATAACATATACACCTGACTACATCTGAATCTCTCTCAGACTCAAAGTGGTGGTTGGCTACACTACAATCTGAGAAAGACATAAAAAGCCTGGAAATAAGCTCATCGTATTACATTAACTAGTGGTTGGTAGCCAAGAGAAAAGAGCTCTACTTTTAGTATGAAAAACCAAGGAAGGATTTTCACTTCCATAGATAGTATACTAGGTACTTTGGACTAAACTTCCACAGAAGATAACTATAATATTTGGTTTTACCACAGTTCTATCTGGGCCGATAGATCTAGCAGACAAGAAATTTGGAACAGTAAAATTAACAAGAGCAATACAATGCAGCTTTATATACATAATATAGATTTATATAGAACTCATTATCCAACAATCTAGAAATCTAGAAAATATATCCAATTCAAGTTCGTTTGGAACATTTACAAAAATTAGCATATGATATATCACAAAGAAATAAATAAATTCAAAAAAATAATTAAACCTTCTTCTTAGAAAAAAGCAACTAAGTTAGAGACCACCAATTAAACAAGTAGCTTTTGAAACCCATTTGTTTGAAAATGTGTGTAGGATTTCCCAAAACTCATGAGTTAAAGAGGAATTCATAAAGGACATTATAAATATTTAGAACTAAAAGACAACAGAAGAGAACTTGAGGATTTCAGCTAAAGTTTTATGTAGAATTAAATTCAGGTACATTTATTAACAAGAAAAGAAAGATAAAATTAAGCTAAGCATCCAAAACAAAACATTATTAAAATAAAAATTTTGTAGGGTAAAGGAATTAATGGTAGAGCAGAAATAACAAATAGGATCAACAAAACCAAATGACAATCTAAAACATCTAGTAAAACATATTAAAAAGAGAAAAGGTCTGAGAAAGCCTCAGATTCCTTAGTAGAGCTGACAGAAGGTACTTCTCTTCTGAAGCCGGTAAGTACTGATGGGAGGAGGTGACTACTTCCTGAAAAGCTAAAACAGCAGTGCAAGACTTCAAGAAACATGAGAAATCAGGAAAACATGATACCACCAAATGAACACAATAATTTTCCAGTAACTCTCTCCAAAGAAAGCAAGATCTGTGGTTTGCCAGGTAAGAATTCAAAATAGCTGTTTTAAGGAACCTCAGTGAGCTACAAGAAAACACAAGAAGACAATTCAGGAAAACAACACAAACAAAATGAGAAGTTTAACAGAGAAATAGAAATTACAAAAAAAGAACTAAACAGAAATTCTGGAGCTGAAGAACACAATGAATGGAATGAAAAAATGCAATGGAGAGCATCAACAGCAAACTTGATAAACGAGACAAAATAATCTGTGAAGTCGAAGAGGTCACCTGAATTATCCAGTCAGAGGGAAAAACAATGAAAAAGAGAAAAGAAAGCCTATGTGAATTATGGAATTCCATTAAAAGAAATAATCTACACATTATTAAAGTCCCAGAGAAGAGGAGTGGGAGAAAGATACAGACAGATTATTTTAAGAAATATGGCTGAGAACTCCTCAAATCAAAGGAGAGATTTGGACATCCAAGTTCACAGAGGTCATAGTTTCCCAAAAAGATTCGACTCCAAAAGATCTTCTCCAAGACACATTATAATACAGTCATGTGTCACTAAATGAAGAAGACGTGTTCTGAGAAATGTGTCATTAGGCAATTTCACCATTGTGCCAACATCATAGAGTGTACTTACAAACCTATGTGGTATAGTCTACCACACAGCTAGGCTATATGATACTAAGTTTAGGCAACCACCATCGTATATGTGTTCTGTTATTGACCAAAATATCGTTATGCAGAGCATGACTATATGACTGTCTAAAATGAAAGACAAAGAAAGAATTTTAGAAGCAGCAGGGGAAAAAAGATTCTCATGCAATAGGGAAACCATAATGCTATCAGATTTCTCAACAAAAATCTTGCAGGCCAGGAGAGAGTGGGGTGATATATTCAAAGTACTAAAAGAAAAAAACTGCCAACCAAAATTACTTTATCCTGCAAAGCTGTTCTTCAGAAATAAGGGAGAGATAAAGACTTTCCTAGACAAACAAAAACTGGGAGGGTCTCCACCACTAGGCCTGTCTCACAAGAAATGCTGAAAGGAGTTCTGAAAGCTGAAATAAAAGGATGCCATTAAGAACATGAAAATACAAAACATATTGGTAAAGGTAAGACTACAATCAGATTCAGAATACTCAATTACTAAAATATGGTATTTCGATAATCACTTAACTATAGTATAAAGGTTAAAGGAAAAATGCATTAAAATAGCTGCAGCTATAATAATTTGCTAATGGATATACATTAACATATGACAAAAAAGGTATACATTGTGACATCAAAAACATAAAATATGAGGAGGGGAGAAAAAGAGGAGAGTTTTTGTATGTGATCAAAGTTAAGCTATCACCTTAAAATAGACTGTTTTGCCTAAAAGATGTTTTATGTAAGCTTCATGATAACCACAAAGCAAAAACTTATAGCAGATATCCAAAAGGTGAAGAGCAGGGAATCAAAGCATAACACTATGTAAAATCATCAGTTCACAAATTAAGACAGCAAGAGAGAAAGAAAGAAACACAGGAACTACAAAACAGCCAAAAACAATAAGATAGCATAAGTAAGTTCTTACCTTACTTAAAGTAATCAATAATTAACTTAAAAGTAAAAGAATTAAACTCTCAAATAAAAAGGTATAGAGTGGCTAAATGGGTTAAAACACAAGACTCAACTATATGTTGACTATAAGATACTCACTTCAGGTTTAATGACACAGGTAGCTCAAAGGGAAAGGATGGAAAAAGATACACATGCTAATGGAAACCAAAAGAGAGCAAGGGTAGCTACATTTATATCAGGAAAAATAGATTTATAAACTAAACTATAACAAGCGACAAAGAAGGTCACTTCATAATGATAAAGGGGTCAATTCATCAAGAGGACATAATATTATAAATATATACACACCCACTATCAGAACACCAAAACATATTAAGCAAATACTTGCAGATCTGAAGTTAGAAATGTAAGCAAATACTTGCAGATCTGAAGGGAGAAAGAGACAACAGTACAATAATAACAGGGGGCTTCTTATGTGTCAAATCATCACTGTATATGTTAACCATTTACAAGTGAATTTGCCAATTATACCTCACTAAAGCAAAAAAAATTGAATAAAATAAATTAGATGATTCCACTATACATGCAGTAGAATGGCTAAATCTTAAAAAGGCTACCATCACCAAGTGTTGGCAAGGATGTGGAACTATAGGATTCTTGTAACTTGCTAGTACAAATGACAGTGATACAACGACTTTGGAGAACACCTTGACAATTTCTTATATAGTTAAACATGTACTTAAAACAGTCATTCCACTCTTAGGAATGTAACCAAGAGAAATGAAAACAAATAGTCACACAAGAACTCAAATGTTCATAGAATCTTTATTCATAATAGCCCCAAATTGAAAACAACTCTGGTGTCCAACATCTGATGAATAGATAAACATACTGTGATATATCTATGCAATCCGTATGATAGATAATCCTCAGTGATACGCAGGAAGAAACTACTGATAGCTGAAACACTTGGATTAATCTCAAGGTGTCAGATTAAGTGAAAGAAAACAAACACAAAAGACTACATGCTATAAGATTGCATTTATATAAAATTCCAGAAAATTCAAAATGGCACTGAAAGAAAACACATCCGTGGCTGTCTGGCTGAGGTGGGGAGGAGAGAGCATTAACTGTAAAAGGGCACAGGGAAACTTTTTAAGATAACGCATGTATTCTGAACCATTGTTGTAATGATGGTGATGGCTGCATGACTGCATACACTTGTCAAAACTCAACAAATTATGCACTTAAAATTGCCTATTGTGTATAAATCATATCTCAATAAAATAGATTTTAAAATATGTACATAGACGTATTTCTATGTAAATAATCTCTGAAAAAGCAGTCTAAAGCTTATTTCAATACATTGTGAACATTTCAGAAAAAATATTTTTTACTTTTTCCAACTTTCGAGTTCCCCGAGGCTTTAAAGTTCTCTAAGTTTTTCTTTAACTAAATAAGATAAATACCCAAAAGAATCTCCCAGGAGACCTTAACTTTGTAACTGTGACTAGTTATTTCAATTCTGACATTCTGTGATTGCAATAATAATAATTAACCTTTTTTCATGCCATGGTCCCAAGAGCCATTCCAAACCAAATCTCTAAAGGTGAACAAAAAAATCATTAAATGTCACAGCTCGTCCAATGGTAATCACTTTAATACAGATAACATTATTTTCTGTAGAAAGTGAATAAGTTGGATATATCTCAAATCAAGTCATAATATGCCTGTAGAAAGTGAATAAGTTGGATATATCTCAAATCAAGTCATAATATGCCTGACGAATGAACAGGAGTGACTTACCAATAAGATGCAAGTGTCGAGAGAGATTTCAGAGAATGCAAATATAAATTTCGCTAACAATCAGGGCTATTCAAGAAGAATGAGATGCCTCAAGAAATTGTGAGTTCAACATCAGTGGACAGTAACTTGGTAGAGACATTGCAGAATATTTTAGGACCAGCCTAGCTCATATGCCCTTCAAGTTCTCTTCTAATCTGACATTATATAGTTTTGAATAATTCCAGGTTTCTAGATAGATCCCAAGAAGAAATAGAAATTCACTGAATAGATAGGAAATTTCATCCCTACAACTGAAAAAAATCTGAGTTTTGGGAAGCTTTCAGTCACTTTTGCCAAGATGGAGAACAGAAGTCAAAGGACCTGCTCTCAATTCAGCTGTGTTTGACTTCCTGATTCTTCACCAAACCTAACCATTCTGCGCTACTTGGCAAATATGTGATCCAGAATACATATGACTTAAAACTCAGAGGAATATTCTGAGATTGAGATGCACTGGTGTGTAAAAAGATTAAACAATAATATAACACTTGGACTTGTTTAGTTTAAGTCAAGACTTAGACTTTTGCTGTGGGAATAAGAAAAGGAACTGGGAAAAGTAATCAGAGGTTACAAAAAGACAGTTGTGCATTCAAAGGAGGAAAGAGTACTTAAGCAAAAATTGAATAATCATTCGGTGTGAGTTTGACAAAAGAGTTAGCTATCCTATGGGAAGAGTCTCCGACTAAGACTGAGAGAGACTTATGCAGAATTCAAAATTGAAGCAATAAAGAAATTTAAAGAATAATGGATGAAATGCAGTAGGGAAAAAAAAAAAACCAGTGTTAGAGGTTCTCATCTTTGAATGAAGAAAATACCAACTGCTCCACAATCTGTATGATGTAAGTACACTTTATTATGTGATTATCCATATATATGTGTTAACAGTATGTCTTGCTAGATTTGTTTACATGTATATTTTATAAGTTAGAATGTAATTACTGTTCTGCACAAGTTTTATTGACTGAAGATGTGTAATAGCTTTACCATAAGTATGTATGTGAACGTTTTTAATGTTCTTCAATTACAATTTAACTTTTTCACATTTTACTGATAGCAGCAAAGATCTCAAATTATCACTAACCCTCACCCTCCCACTCATATTAGTCCTTTTCTGTTCATCCTTCCCCAACTTTATGTTCTTAACAAACATTTTTTGCACAACAGGTAAGTATACATCACCGTCGTAGTGCCTATCATGGAACCTTGAGTCTGGCATTATAACTATCCTCATTTTAGAGATGAAAAAGATAAGATTCAGATGCTTAAGAGTCCTATTAAAGATCTTGAAGGTACACGTGGCCAAACAAGAAATAGAACACAGGTTCTCTGATTCCAAAACCTGCTACACTTTTTCCATTATTCCACACTTTCCTGACTAAATCTGGAATCTTGAAATGTGCAAACATGCAATTTTATACAATTTTTTGATGATACACTGAAATTGTAAGGAATAAAAATACACCCAAAAAATAAAAGCCTTAATTTGGCAAGGGTACAATTAAATTATTATATACAGATTGTCACGGTCCAGAGCATTTACTCCTAGACATGACCAGTCTTGAGAGCCCAGGGATCATCTAGAAAAGGCTAACACAACGCCAGGGTTTTTTTCACTATCATGAAGTTAAGAGACTGCCCAGAGGGGAGAAATGCTACATCTTTTGTTCTTTCTAGAGAAGCGTATTTGACCCAAACACAGCAGAATAGAAAGTTTTCAATGCCATTTTTTCTATAGCTGTGTAACCCTATGACAACCATGGCAAACAGCAATCTATTTGTCTTTACCTCTCCCGGATTTCTGTTCTTTAAAAATGGCATAATGCTTTTGAAGATCCCAAATTGTCTAATTTTACAACACTAGAGGGGAATCAAGCTTCTATCAGGGCCATTAAACACTGTGTAGGCAAGAAAGAAAATGGAGGATGTTATGCAGATTGTGAAACAATTAACTACATAAATGGAAGGAACAATGGAATAGATGATAGGCAGCTGCGTGAGAATCCACATTATTCTGCCTTAAGATACCTATCAATCTCCAGTGTTGTCAGTGATGAAGGTGGAAAGGGAGAAATGAAAGGGAATTTTAAAGCACTTCTACTTTTCTACAGAGTGTGATCTATTCTACTTTTATATTATACTTTAGTAATATTAATATTTATCTACCCAGATGTGGTTATGCCTTTTTGTGCAGTAGTAATCATTTTGGAAGTTTATTATCTGGCTGCAGAAGCAGTGGTAGGAGGAGTGAATATTAGAATATTTATGGTGGAAAGAATTCCTACTGGTATCAAGACTCTATTTCAATAGATGAGACCCTTTGGAGTCCTTTGATAACTTAAAAGAAGATTAAACATACTGACATGTAACAGTTCAAAAGAATCCTAGAAGAAAAGGAATGATGCACCTTGCTATTGTAAACTGCGGGTTTTTATCCTAGACTTTCCCCCTTCTTGTGACCCTCCCCACCTCTAAACCCTGAAAGATCTGATTTATTAGACACATTGGTGTTTGGGTTCTTTCCTCATGCCCAGCATTAATATTGCAGCAATCAGTTATCCAGAACAACATATATCCCAAACTAACAACTAGAAAAAAGGTAACACACATGAGGAAGGTACAGGTTATGATAAAAATCCGTAAAATGCATTAAATGCATAAAATGATAAAAATCATATTAAAATGCAAACTACAGAGCTTACCATTACTTAATCTTGGGCAGCTGGAATCCCATGCTTAAGGGAGGAGCTCCATATATTTTGATTTATTTATTTAATAATTAAAATAGCAACTTTTGTACCCAAAGAATGAGAGATTAAATAGATATGGTACCTGCCCTCATGGGAAACAAAAGAAATACTTAGATTGGAGAGGAATATGTAGATGATCAATATTCTTTTATAGATGTAGAAACTTGGGGCAGGAATCTAAGAGAAAGTAAAAAGAACTCATCTACTAAATTCAAAAGCAAGTCAAGTTATTCAGCTCCAATTATCTTTGAAAATTACTCTTAGATGGGCAAAAACCACTATGCATTTGTAAAGGAGCTTACTCACAACAACCTAGAAACATCAAATAATTCTAAGAAACCAATATTTCCCTAAATAGAACAGAGAAGCTGAGGACAAACCCTTAATATTAAAACAATAAGGATAAGTTGATTTGTGGGATAAATGAGTGTTGAATGAAAATAAAGAGGGAACTGCAGGAAAAAGTCACAGTCAACTTTTCAGATGTAAATCCGCTCAGAAAAAAAAAGTAGTTAAGGCAAAAAATAGCTGCTAGAAGTTACTTATTCCAGATAGAGAGCCTGGAGAAAATGATTTTCTTAAAAAGAAATTGGATGGGCTCCTGGCCTAGAAACAATGTAGCTCAGGTTCATAGATTGGTTGTTTAAATTTGAAACTAAAGGATTAGCCACAAATAATAGACCAAAAGACTAGGCTTCAACTGAATTTTATAGACATGCAATAAGAGGTCCAGCAAAGTTGAGCAGTTTTCAAAGATTAAGCTCAATATTTCAAAAACCATTTATCTGCATCCACTTTTTTGCGCTACTATTAATAACCGGATCTTCAAATGGCTGAAAAGAATATAAAGTGTAAGAGATCTAGTTGAGAGAACCTATAAGAATCAGTTGGAGAATGGGAGGGGAAATTGTTATTCTTCTAGATGCTGCCATATGCACACATTGCAAGGAACAAAAAAGAAACACACCAATCATTTTCTCAAAAACTTTTTTCAAAATATATAATAGTTTATGCAAATTATCAACCATACATCATCTACCTACTTGTTATATAACAGTGTAGATAACAAAAAAGTTATGTCATTATAGAAAATAAACCCAAAAAATCGTGCTAATTATACAGAGATCAATTATAATTACCTCAAAATGACTTGGGTCCAACTAGATATTCATTGATACTCAATACATAATACCAACAACAAAAGTGAGTAGAGACAAATACAGGTTCCCAGTCATGTGAGTGTCCAGTTTTCATAGTTTTTGCTCCGTCATTTAGACGATACTCGAATATTGAAATAATTTTGAGAAAATAACTCAACTTTCACTACCATTCCGTTTCTCCATTTTCCAAACTGATTGATTGGATTCTCAGTTAAGTGTGTCTCTCTTCTTAGGCACAAAACTTAGCTGAGAAAATAATACATCAGGAAGAGTGAAAGAGAGAAAGAAAGGAGCATGGGGTAAAAGAGAATAAAATCACAAAGATTACAGTTCCATGGAGCCATGAAGATAATTTCAGTCAACCGAAAATTTTAAATACAGTCTGAGAATACTGAGATTAGATGAAGTCATGTAATTTATGCAAGGTCCTACATTTATTAGGGTCAGAGACAGGATGAAAACAAATCACTCTTGACTCTTCATTCAAAGCTTTTCTACTTCTTCTTATCACTGATATTGACAGTCAAAAACGTATAGGCTGATTTTCGTCTCTATTTTTTCAGACACGTGCTGCCCACCAAACACTGCATGCAACAGATATGCAAAATCAGACCACAGTGACTGAATTTACCCTGACTGCCTTCCCTGTTCTCCAGAAGCTTCAGATTTCCCTCTTTGTGGTCCTCTTGTTTACTTACATGCTTACTCTAACAGGAAATATTGTCATCATTTCCCTAATATGGGCTGATAATCGCCTCCAAACCCCCATGTACTTCTTCCTCAGCAATTTGTCATTTTTGGACATTTTATACACTACCTCAGTTACCCCAAAACTGTTAGCCTGTCTCCTAGAGGACAGAAAGATCATATCTTTTGCTGGCTGCATCACCCAAACATACTTCTTTTTTTTCCTGGGGACAGTAGAGTTTATCCTCTTGGCAGTGATGTCCTTTGACCGCTACGTGGCCATCTGTAACCCCCTCCACTACACCATCATCATGAACAGCAGGGTCTGTCTCCTGCTGGTTCTGGGCTGCTGGATGGGGGCCTTCCTGTCAGTTCTCTGCCCGACTATTATAGTATCCAGATTGCCTTTCTGTTATAAGGAAATTAGTCACTTCTTCTGTGACATTGCCCCTCTGCTTCATGTAGCCTGCATAGACACTTATTTTATTGAGATGATAAACTTTCTCTTATCTTCCCTCGTCCTCCTGAGCTCACTGGTGCTCACCACTGTGTCCTACACTTACATCATTTCTACCATCTTGAGCATCCCTTCAGCCCAAGGACGTCAGAAGGCCTTTTCCACCTGTGCTTCTCACATCACTGTTGTCTCCATTGCCTATGGGAGCAACATCTTCATGTATGTGAGGCCCAGTCAGAGTCATTCCCTGGATTTTGACAAAGTCACAGCTGTCCTCACCACAATGGTGACCCCTCTTCTGAACCCCTTCATTTATAGTTTCAGGAATGAAAAGGTAAAGGAAGTTTTGAGAGAAGCAGTCTGCAAAAGTATGTCCTTATTGCAAAGGAAAACTTGAAAACATTGCACAGAAGAAATTGAAACTTTGTTTGCTAAAAATGGCTATTTTCAAAAATTTGGACTCAATGTGGAGAAAGGCATGCTTGAAGACCAAAAATCAAAGATATGTGGGAACATAGGACAAGACTTCATGCCACATCAGGTGAAAAGTATTGTAGTCAAGGTCCAGAGGAGGAAATTCAGTCATGGAGAAAATAACATGTGCTGAACTCTATTATTTGACTGTCTCACACATGGAATATCACAGATTAATGAAAAGTACTGAACTGAAGTCACAAAATCTGAATTTTAAGCCTGGCTCTATCACTTTTCTATCAGGTTACACTTAGCCTTCTAAATTTTAGTTTTCTCAATGGTAAAGTGGGGAGTAACTCCAAATCGCCAGAGTTGTACAGTGCCAAAGGCAGCAAACAGCTCTTTAAATTAAGCTACTATATAAATGGCTACTATTTACAGCCCCACTTAAATTCAGCTTTTTTCCTGCTAATTTTGTTAATATAAACTAAAAATATTCTTGGATAAAGCATGATTTCTCCAAAAACCAAGCAACCCAAAAATCTTTTTGCCTCCTGTTTTGATTCTGGAGCTAGCAAAAATGATTACTTATTTAACAGTTTTTTGAAGAATATCTCTAGTGGCTCCAGCCCAAGCAATTATGAAGACTTCTATGATTTTTGCTAGGCCCTGTACTTCAGTCATGTTAATCAGCCACCCCTTAGTCATATATTTAAAAAGAATTTATGATTTATTTAATCTTCAGATTGAGATATCATGATTATGTTATCAATATAATGAAATAATAATACATTTTGATTGAATCACATAAAAGAATGCCAGAAAATGATAAGACAAGCCACATATTGGGAGAAAATGTTTTCAAAATATATATCTGATAAATTACCTGTATCTGAAATATATTTTTAAACTTTTACTGCTTAATAAGAATAAAAACAATCTGATTTTTTTTGAATTGGCCAAAAGATTTGAACAGACAGTTTAAAAATGATAATGTACAAAAAGAAAATAAATACATGAAAAGATCCTCAGCACTATTAATGATTAAAGAACTGCAAACTAAAACAAAATTATGAGATTCCAGGCAATATGCCAATAAAATAGCACATGGGAGTTTTCCACCATATTCCCCCAAAGAACACCAATTTTCATAATGGTCCATGGATGAGAGTGCCTTTGTAGAAGTCTGGGAGTCCAGTAGAGAAGTTCCAGCACAGTGTTGGAGAGAAAAATCCAAGGTCAGATGCATTGAAGACGATAAGAGGAACAGTTTCACTTTATCCCATAACCCTTCCCCTAAGGCAGGACACTTTAGTGTTATGAAGAACCTTCTCGGCTGGCAATTTCTCCCATGGAAGAAACTGAGACTATGTAAGTAAGCTTTTCTTCACCTATGCAGGATGCTGCCAAAGAGGCCCACTTCTTTCTTGCCCCATCCAGAACACTGAGGTATGCTGCAGGATAGGAGCACAGAGAGGATGAGAGAACAGCAGCCAGGGCTCTTGGAGGGACGTGGATTCTACTAACTGATTTGTGGACTCCATCAGGAAGCCTGGCCAGGAACTGCTGGGGATGCTTCACCTATGGATCTCCCCAACTGGACCATCAGCACCGTCAATGATCTGTGTACCCATACACCCCCACATCTCATGGCTGGCTCCCTAAGTGTACTCCCAAGGGCAGTGAGTGTGAGCCTTTACAAATGGCTTGTAAGCGTACTCAGAAAGCTACTCGCTGGGACTTGGAAAAAACACAATCTTGAACATTCAGCACCTCCTTAGGGAAAGCAAACAGGAGACTGCCAGCACCAAACCTGACTTTTCAGGATCGAGAAAAAGCATACAATCTTAAGAATCTATCACCCCCACCCCCAACAATAGGTAACAAGAAGTGTGAAGTAGACATGTCCATAGAAAAGGTCTGAGAAAGCCTCAGAATCCTTAGCAGAGCTGGCAGTTGGAATTTCTCTCTTGATGCTATTAGTAAAGACTAGAGGAGTTGACTACTTCCTCAAATACTGAAACTGCAGTGCAAGACTTCAAAGAACATGAAAAATCAGGAAAACCTGATACCACCAAATGAACACAATAATTTTCCAGTAACTGTCCACAAAGAAGGGAGATCTGTGATTTGCCAGATAAAAAATTCAAAATAGTTGTTTTAAGGAATCTCAGTGAGCTACAAGAAAACACAAAAAGACAATTCAAGGAAAACAGGAAAACACCACAAACAAAATGAGAAGTTTAACGGAGAAATAGAAATTATAAAAAAGAACTAAACAGAAATTCTGGAGCTGAAGAACACAATGAATGAAATGGAAAATGCAATGGAGAGCATCAACAGAAGAATTGATCAAGCAAAAGAAAGAATGTGTGAAGTCAAAGACAAGTCATTTGAAATTATCCAGTCAGAAGAGAACAAATAAAAAACGATGAAAAAGAGTGAAGAAGTCCTATGTGAATTATAGGATACCCTTAAAAGAAATAACCTACACATTATTAGAATCCCAGAAGAGGAGAGTAGGAGAAAGGTGAAGAGACCTTATTTCAAGACATATGGCTGAGAACTGCCCAAATCAGAGAAAAGATTTGGACATCCAACTTCATGACGCTCATAGTTCCCCAAAAAGATTCAACCCCAAAATATTTTCTCCAAGACACATTATAATAAAACTGTCTAAAACCAAAGACAAAGAGAGAATTTTAAAAGCAGCAAGGAAAAAAAGTTCTCATGTCCAAGGAATACCAGAAGGCTACCAGGAGGTTTCCCAGTAGAAACCTTACAGGCCAATAAAAAGTGGGAGGATATATTCAAAGTACTGAATGAAAAAACTGCCAACCAAGATCACTTTAATCAGCAACACAGTCCTTCAGAAATGAAGAAGAGATAAAGACTTTCCCAGACAAATAAAGGCTGGGGGAGTTCTCAGCACTAGATCTGCCTTGTAAGAAATATTGAAAGGAGCTCTTCAAGCTGAAATGAAAGGATGCTAATTAGTTACACGAAAGCATATGAGAGTAGAAAATGTATTAGTAAAGTTAAGAATATAGTCAAATCAGAAAATTTTAATACTAAAATATGGTGGTTTGTTAATCACTTAACTTGAGTATAAAGGTTAAAAATATTACAACTAATAATAGCTACAATAACTTTTTAATAGATACACAATAAAAATGAATATACACTATGACATCAGAGACATAAAATGTGACAGGGAGAGTAAAAGAATAGAGTTTTTGTATGTGAGCAAAGTTGAACTGTTATCAGCTTAAAATAGGTTGTTCTAACTGAAAGATGTTTTATGCAAGCCTTGTGGCAACCACAAAGCAATAACCTACAGTAGATGTCCAAGCAGTAAAGAGAAGGGAATCAAAACATTACTATGCAAAATCATTGATTCACAAAGACAACAAAAAAGGAAGAAAGGAACAAGGGAACTATAAAACAGCCAAAACAATTAATAAGATAGCATTAGTAAATCCTTACCGGTCAATAGTTGCCTTAAATGTACATGGATTAAAGTCTCCAATCAAAAGGTATAGAGTGGCTGAATAAATAGAAAAATAAAAACTTACTCAACCGTATGCTGACTGTAACAGAGTCAGTTCAGGTTTAATGACACACATAACTCAAAGTGAAGGGATGGGAAAAAGATATTCCATGCAAATGCAAAACAAAAGAGAGCAGGGGTAGTTACACTTATATCAGGCAAAATAAACTTTAAACTATAAGAAGTGACAAAGAAGATCATCATATTATGATAAAGGGGCCAATTCATCAAGAGGATATAACAATTGTAAACATATGCACGTCCAATATCAGAGCACCTAAATATATTAAGAAAATACCAACAGATCTGAAGGGAGAAGTAGACAACAATACAATAATAGTAGGGGGTTTCAATACCACACTTTCAACAACGGATAGATCATTTAGACAGAAAATCAGTAAGAGAATATGGGACTTGCACACATAGAACAGTCTCCAGGGTAGAGCATATATTAGGCCAACCACAAAGTGATGAAACTGGAAATCAGTAACAAGAGAAAAACTTGAAAATTCTCAAATATGTGGAAATTAAACAACACATTCTTGAACAACAATGGAGGAAAGATGAAATCAAAAAGAAAATAAAAAAATATCTTCATAACAAATGAAATTGGAAACACAGCATACCAAAATTTGCAAGAGGCAGCAAAAGCAATTCTATGAGGGAAGTGAAAGTGATAAATACCTCCACTTCGAAAAAAGAAGGATCTTAAATAAATAACCTGACTATACACCTCAAGGAGCTAGAAAAAGAGGAGCAAAATAAGGCCAAAGGAAGCCAAAGGAAGTAGACAACAAAACTCAGAGAATAAAAATATGATATAGAGACTAGAAAAACAATAGAAAATATCAACAAAGCTAGAGTTGGTTTTTTGAAAAGATAAAATTGACAAACTTTATCTAGACTAACTAGGAAAAAAATAGAGAAAATTCAAATAAATAAAATCAGAAATTAAAGAGGAGACATTGCAACAGATACTACAGAAATACAAAGGATCATAACACACTACTGTGAACAATTATACACCAAAAAACAAAACTAACCTAAAAACAAAAAACAACCTAAAAAAGATGGATAAATTTCTAGAAACATACAACCTGCCAAGACTTAATCATGAAGAAATAGAAAATCTGAACAGACCAAACACAACTGAGGATATTGAATTAGTAATCAAAAACCTCTCAACAAAGCAAAGCCCAAGACCTGATGGCTTTACTGGTGAATTCTACCAAACATATAAAGAATTATTAATACTGATACTTCTCAAACTCTTCCAAAAAATTGAAGAGGAGAGAATCCTCCCAAATCATTTTACAAGGCCAGCATTACCCTGGTACCAATGCTAGACACTACAAGAAAAGAAAATTATGGGCCAATATCCTTAATGATGCAAAAATCCTCAACAAAATACTAGCAAATAGAATTCAACAGCACATTAAAAGAATCATACATCATGAACAAATTGGATTTATCCCGGGATGTAAGGATGGCTCAACACACACAAATCAATAAATGCGATATACCACATTAACTGATGAAGAATAGAAATCATATGATCATCTCAGTGGATGCAGAAAAAGCAATTAAAAGCATTCAATATCCTTTCATGATAAAAACTCTCAATAAATTAAGTATAGAAGGAATGTAACTCAGCATAATACAGGCTATATATGACAAGCTCACAGCTAACGTCATGCTCAATGGCGAAACACTGAGGACTTTTCCTCTACAATCAGGAATAAGACAAGGGTGTCCAATTCTGCCATTTCTATTCAATGTAATACTGGAAGTCTTAGCCAGAGCAATTAGACAAGAAGAAGAAATAAAAGGCATCAAAATCAGAAAGGAAGAAGTAAAATTGTCTTTGTTTGCAGATGACATGATCTTACATATAAAAACTCCTACAGACTCCACCAAAAAACTGTGAGAAGTAATAAACTAACTCAGTAAAGTTGCATAATAAAAAATCAATATACAAAAATCAGTTGTATTTCTAAACACTACCAACAAACTATTGGAAAGAGAAATTTAAAAAACAAAACAATCTCATTTACAATAAAGCCAAAAAGAATAAAATACTTAGGAATAAATTTAACCAAGGAGGTGAAAGACTCATACACTGAAAACTATAAGATATTGGTTTAAAAAATTGAGGAACACGCAAATAATAGATACCCCATGTTCATGACTTAGAAAAATTTGTATTGTTAACATGTTCATACTAACCAAAGCAATCTACAGATTTGATGCAATCCTTATCAAAATTCAATCGGCATTTTTCACAAAAATAGAAAAACAATCCTAACATTCATATGGAACCATGAAAAACCCCAAATAGCCAAAGCAATCCTGAGAAAGAAGAACAAAGCTGAAGGCATCACATTTCCTGATTTCAAGCTATCTTACAAAGCTATAGTAATCAAAGTAGTATAGTACCAGCATAAGGACAGACATAGACCAGTGAAACAGAATTCAAGCCCAGGTATAAACCTACACAAATGAAGTCAACTAATCCTTTACAAGGATGCCAAGAACACACAATATGGAAAGGATTGTCTCTTCAATGAATGATAATTGGAAAACCGGATATCCACATGCAAAAGAATGAAACTGGACTCCAATGTTACACCACTCACAAAAATTAACTGAAAATGGATTAAAGAGTGAAAAGTAGAACTAGAAACCATAAAATTCCTAGAAGAAAACAGGGGAAAAGCTCCTTGACTATGGTTTTGGCACTAATTTTTTGAATATGACACCAAAAGCACAGGCAATAAAAGCAAAATTAAACAAATGAGACTACATCAAACTAAAAAGTGTCTGCACAGCAAAGGAAACAACAAAACAAAAAGGCAACCTACGGAATGAGAGAAAATATTTGCAAATCATATATTTGATAAGGGGTTATATCCAAAATATATAAGGAACTTATACAACTCAATAGCAAAAAAAAAAAAAGGAAGTATAACCAGACTGAAAAATGGACAAAGTACTTGAATAGACATTTCTACAAAGAAGACTACAAATGGCCAATAAGTACATGAAAGATGTTTAACATCACTAATCATCAAGGAAATGCAAATCAAAACCACAGTGAGATATCACCTCACACCTGTTAGGATGGCTATTATCAAAAAGACAACAGATAACAAGTGCAGGCGAGGATATAAAAAAAAGAGAAAATTTCACCATTATTAATCAGAATGTAAACTGGTTCAGGCACTATGAAAAACACTATGGAGACTCCTCAAAAACATAAAAATAGAACTAGCATGAGATCCATCAGTTTCACTTCTGGGTATATATCCAAAAGAAACAAAATCAGGTTCTCAAAGAGATATCTGCACTCCCATGTTCATTGCATTGTTATTCATAGTAGCCAAGATATGGAAACAACCTGTGTCCATTGATGGATGAATGAATAAAGAAGATGTAGTATATATACCAAGGAATATTATTCTGCCTTAAAAAATAAGGAAATCCTACCATTTAAAGAACATGGATGAATCTAGAAGACATTAGCTAAGTGAAATTAGCCTGAAAGAAAAAGAAAAATACTGTGTGATCTCACTTATATGTGAAATCCAAAAAAAAGTCAAACTTATGGAAATAGAGGGTAGAATGGCGTTCATCATGGACTGGGGAATGGAGAAGATGGGGAGGTGTTTGTCAAAGGATACAAACCTTCAGTTATGAGATGAATAAGCTCTAGGTATCTAATGTATAGCCTGGTGACTATAGTAAATAATATTGTACTGTGTGCTTGAAATTTGCTAAAAAACTAGAACTTAAACATTCTCACACACACACAAAATAACTATGCGAAGGGAAGGATGTGTTAACTAACCTTAGTCTAATAACCTTTTCACAAAATGTATGTGTCAATTCACTACACTGTGCACTTCAACTATATACATTTTATTTGTCACTTATACCCCAATACAGCTAAAAAAATTTAAAGAAAATAAATTAGACAATTCCACTATCCATGCAGTAGAATGGCTCAAATTTTAAAAGACTGCCATCACCTTGCCAAGTATTAGCAAGGAAGAGGAACTATGGGACTCTCATACATTGCTAGTACAAATGGATGAAAATGATACAATGACTTTGGAGAAACCTTGACACTTTCTTATACAAACATATAATAATACATAGTCATTTCACTCCTAGGAATGTATCCAAGAGAAACGAAAATAAATATTAACATAAAAACATGAACTCAAGTGTTCACAGCTTTATTCATAATAGCCCCAAAGTGAAAACAACTCTGGTGTCCAACATCTGGTGAACAGATAAACATACTGTGATATATCTATGCAATCCGTATGATAGATAATCCTCAGTGATACGCAGGAAGAAACTACTGATACCTGAAACACTTGGATTAATCTCAAAGTGTCAGATTAAGTGAAAGAAAACAAACACAAAAGACTACATGCTATAAGATTGCATTTATATAAAATTCCAGAAAATTCAAAATTGCACTGAAAAAAACCACATCAGTGGTTGTCAGGGGCTGAGGTGGGAAGAGAGAGCATTTACTGCAAAACGGCACAAGGAAACTTTTTAAGATAACATACGTATTCTGAACCATTGTTGTAATGATGTTGGTGGCTGCATGACTGTATATACTTGTCAAAATTCAACAAATTATACACTTAAAATTGTCTATTGTGTGTAAATCGTATCTCAATAAAATGGATTTTTAAATATGTACATAGGGGCCAGCCCAGTGGCACAGCTGTTAAGTGCACACATTCTGCTTTGGGGCCCAGGGTTCATCGGTTCTGTCCTGGGTGCAGACATGGCACCACTTGGCAAGCCATGCTGTAGTAGGCATCTCACATATAAAGTAGAGGAAGATGGACATGGATGTTAACTCAGGGCCAGTCTTCCTCAGCAAAAAGAGAAGGATTGTCAGCAGTTAGCTCAGGGCTAATCTTCCTCAAAAAAAAAAAGTACATAGACATATTTCTATGTACGTAATCTCTGAAAAAGCAGTCTAAAGCTTATTTCAATACATTGTGAACATTTCAGAAAAAATATTTTTTACTTTTTCCAACTTTCTAGTTCCCCGAGGCTTTAAAGTTCTCTAAGTTTTTCTTTAACTAAATAAGATAAACACCCAAAAGAGTTTCCAAGGAGACCTTAACTTTGTAACTGTGACTAGTTATTTCAATTCTGACATTCTGTGATTGCAATAATAATAATTAACCTTTTTTCATGCCATGGTCCCAAGAGCCATTCCAAACCAAATCTCTAAAGGTGAACAAAAAAATCATTAAATGTCACAGCTCGTCCAATGGTAATCACTTTAATACAGATAAGATAACATTATTTTCTGTAGAAAGTGGATAAGTTGGATATATCTCAAATCAAGTCATAATATGCCTGACAAATGAACAGGAGTGACTTACCAATAAGATGCAAGTGTAGAGAGATATTTCAGTGAATGCAAATATAAATTTTTCTAATAATCAGGGCCATTAAAGAAGAATGAGATACCTCAAAAAATTGTTTGCTTAACGTTACTGGACAGCAATTTGGTGGAGACATTGCAGAATATTTTAGAACCAGCCTGACTCATAGGCCCTTTAAATTCCCTTCTAATCTGACATTCGAGGTTTCTAGGTGGATCTACAGAAGAAATAGAAATTCATTGAATAGACAGGAAAGTACATTCCTACAACTGAAAAAAAAAAATCTGAGTTTTGGGAAGCTTTCAGTCATTTTTGCCAAGATCGAGATTGGAAGGCAAAGGACCTGCTCTTAATTCACCTGCGTTTGACTTCCTGATTCATCACCAAACCTAACCATTCTGCCCCCCTTGGCAAATATGTGATCCAGAATACATATGACTTAAAACTCAGAGGAATATTCTGAGATTGAGACACACTAGTGTGTAAAAAGATTAAATAATAATGTAATACTTGAACTTGTTCTTAGTTTAAGTCAAGATTTAGACTTTTTCCGTGGGCATAAGAAAAAGAACTGAAAAATGTTATCATAGGTTATAAAAAGACAATTTTGCATTCAAAGGAAGAAGGAGAGAGTACTTAAGCAAAAATTGAGTAACCTTTGGTGTGTTTTTGACAAAGGGGTTAACTACCACATGGGAAGAGTCTCAAACCAAGACTGACAGAGATTTATGGGGCATTCAAAATTGAAGCAACAAAAGAATTTAAAGAATAGATGGAATGCAGTAGGAAAAAAATACCCAATGTCAAGATTCTCGACATATTTGAATGAAGAAAATGTCAACTGTTCCACAACCAGTATGATGTAAGTATACCCTATTATGCAATTATCCACATTTATATGTTAAACTGTATGTCTTGCTAAGTTTGTTTTCTTGTATATTTTATGATTAATATGAGATTACTGCTCTGCAGAAGTTTTAGCGATGGCAGATGTTGTGTAATAGCTTTCCTATAAGTATGTAAATGAAAGTTTTTAATGTTCTTTAATTACAATTTAACTTTTACACATTTTACTGATAGCAGCAAAAATCTCTAATTATTGCTAACCCCTACTCTCTGCCACATCTTAGGTATTTTCTGTTCATGCTTCCTCAACCCTGTGTTCTCGTTACCATATAAAACTTGGGTTCTCTTGCCCAATGTGCATAAACAAGCCAATTAATTATGGCATCAGCCTTTTGGGGGAGAAATTAGCTTTTATTCTGTGAGACTGATCTGCAAAGAGACAGGGGGCATGTGCCCTCAGAGCTGTTTCCCCAATTCAGGATGTGGGGCAAAATTTAAGAGGTAAAGAACAGATTGGCATGTGAAAATAATGGTGGGTCAGGCTTTGATTGGTGGGCTTTAAGCATCTATGGTAAGGTTTATACATTTATGACAGGGTTCTAAACATTTATGATGGGGTTCTAGACATTTATGATGGGGTTCTAAACATTTATGATGGGGTTCTAAACATTTTTGATGAGGTGGGGAAGGAATTTTAACACCAGATCTTCCTGAATGAGGGACCCCTCCCTTCTGATAAGGTTCCAACTTTCAAGTTCTAGTTGTGTGCTGGTCCTTGGGTTCTGTGGAGAGAAGGATCTTTAGGTCTAAGTCCATTTCAGGTCATGATTTCTTCTTTTACACATGCTCTAGCTTTGTGACTTTGCAGTTTTTCTGAAAGATAATCCTTAATCACTTTGTTGATAAGAGATGGGGTCTGTTCAAAGTGGCTCTAAATGGGCCCGTGGTTACATTCTCAACAAACGTTTACCGAACACCAAGTAGATATACATCACTGTGGTAGGCCCTATTGTAAGACCTTGAATCTGGCATTATGACTATCCTCATTTTACAGATGAAGAAGATAAGACTCAGGATCCTTAAGAGTATTATTAAAGATCTTGAAGCCACAAGTGGCCAAACAAGAAATACAACACAGGTTCCCTGATTCCAAAACTCACTATACTTTTTCTATTATTCTACATTTTTCTGACTAAATCTGGAATCTTGAAATGTGCAATTTTTTAATGATCCACAGAAATGGTAATGAGGAAAAATACCCGCCAAAAAAACGAAAGCCTTAATTTGAAAAGATTACAATTAAATTATTGTACACAGATTGTCATGGTCCAGAACCTTTCCTCCTAGACATGATGGGCTCCTGAGGGCCCAGGGATCATCTGGAAGATGCTAACACAGATCCAGGTGTTTTTTATCATCATGAAGTTAAGAGCCTCTCCAAAGGAAAGCAATGCTACTTCTGTAGTTCTTCTCAGAGAAGCATATTTGACCCAAGCATAGCAGAATAGAAAGCTCGCAATGCCATTTTTTCCATAGTTACATAACCCTGTGACAACCATGGCAAACAGCAATCTATTTGTCTTTAACCATCTCAGGTTTTTGTTGTTAAAAAACGGCATAATGCTTTTGAAGACCCCAAATTGTCTAACTTTTACAATACTAGAGGGGAATCAAGCTCCTATCAGGGCCATCAAACAGTGTGTAGGCAAGAAGGAAAATGGAGGATGTTATGCAGATTGTGAAACAATTAACAAGATAAATGGAAAGAACAATGGAATAGATGATAGGCAGCTGCGTGAGAATCCACATTATTCTGCCTTAAGATACCTATCAGCATTGTCAGTGATGAAAGTGGAGAGAGAGAAATGAAAGGGAATATTAAAGCATTTCTATTTTTCTACAGAGTGTGCTCTATTCTATTTTTATATTAGACCTTGTTAACATTAATATTTGTCCACCCAGATGTGGCTATGCTTTTTTCGTACAGTAGTAATCATTTTGGAAGTTTATTATCTGGGTTCAGGATGAGTGGTAGGGGGAGTGAGTATTAAATTATTTACGGTGAAAAGAATTCCTACTGGTACCAACACCTTATTTCAATAGATGAGACCCTTTGGAGACCTTTGATAACTTGAAAGAAGATTAAACAAACTGACATGTAACAATTTGGAAGATTATTAGAAGAAAAGTAATAAATCATCTTGCTATTGTAAATTGCTGTTTTTTAATCCCGGGCTTTCCCCTTCTTTTGACCCTTCCCACCTCTAAACCCTGAAAGATCTGATTTATTAGACACATTGGTGTTTGGATTCTTTCCTCATGCCCCGCATTAATATTGCAGCAATCAGTTATCCAGAACAACGTGTATCCCAAACTAACAACTAGAGAAAAGATGACACACCTCAGGAAGGTACAGGTTGTGATAAAAGTCTGTATTTGACATGTGAATATGCAAACTACCATTGCTTAGTCATGGGCAACTGGAATCTCATGTTTAAGGGAGGAGTTCCCTCAATTCTGATTTACTTACGGTAAATAAACGAGCACTGTTTGTGCTCACAGAATGGTGAGTTAAATATATAAGGTGACTTCCTTCATGGAAAACAAAAGAAATATTTAGACTGGAAAGGAATATGTAGATGATCAATACTCTTCTTTTATAGTTGTAAAAACTGGGGCCAGGGATTTAAGAAAAAGTAAAGAGAGCTCCTCTACTAAACTCAGCAGCAAGTCAGGTTATTCAGCTCCAATTACATTTGAAAATTACTCTTAGATGGGGGACCATTGTGCATTTGTAAATAAGTTTACTTACCAACAACCTAGAAATGTCAATAATTCTAAGAAACAAATATTTCCTTATCTAGAACAGAGAAGATGAAGACACAATCTTTGTTATTAAAATAATAAGGATAAATTGATTTGTGGGATAAATTAGTGTTGACTGAAAATGAAAAGGCAACTGCAGGGGCGTAAAAAGTCACAGCCAACTTTTCAGATGGAAATCTCATCGGGAAAAAAAAGTCTTCAAGGCAAAAAAAAGCTGCTAGAAGTTACTTATCCAGAGGGAGAGCCTGAAGAAAATGACCTCCTTTAAGGAGGAACTGGGTGGGCTCCAAGCCTAGCTCAGGGTTCATAATTTCATCATTTTAACTTAAAAATGAAGGATTAACCACCAAAAAAAATACACCGAAGGACAGTGCTTCCACTGAATTTTATAGACGTGCAATAGATTTTCAACTAACTTGAGTAGTATTCCAAGATTAAGCTAAGGATTTCAAACACCACCTATCTGCTTCTGACTTTTTCATTACTATTAATGACTTGACCTTCAAATGGCTGAAAGAATATAGGTGTAAGAGATCCATTTGAGAGTCTATAGGAATCAGTTGAGTAATGGGAGAAGAAAGGTTTGCTATTCTTCCAGATTCTGCCATAGACATAACATTGCAAGGAACAAAAAGGAAACACGACAATCATTTTCCCAAAAGCTTTTTTCAAAATATATAAAATAGTTTATGCAAATTTTGAACCATATATCATCAACGCACTTCTCTATAGCAGTGTAGATAACAAAAAAATTATATCATTATAGAAAATAAACCCAAAAAAATCATGCAAACTTATGGAAAGATCAATCACTGTTACCTTAAAATAATGTGTCCAACTAGATGTTACATTGATACTCGACACATAATACCAATAACAAAAGTGAGTAGAAACAAATACTGTTTCCCTTTCGTGTTAGTGTCCACTTTTCATAATTTTGCTCTATGATTTAGATGATACTTGAATATTTGAAATAATTTTGAGAAAATAACTCAGCTTTCATTATCATTCCGTTTCTCTATTTTCCAAATTGATTTATTGGATTCTCAGTTAAGTGTGTCTCTCTTCTTAGGCACAGAACTTAGCTGGGAAAATAGTAGATCAGGAAGAGTGAAAGAGAGAAAGGAAGGAGCATGGGGTAAAAGAGAATAAAATCACAAAGATTACAGTTCCATGGAACCATGAAGATAATTTCAGTCAACCGAAAATTTTAAATACAGTCTGAGAATACTGAGATTAGACGAAGTCATGTAATTTATGCAAGGTCCTACATTTATTAGGGTCAGAGACAGGGTGAAAACAAATCACTCTTGTCTCTTCATTCAAAGCTTTTCCTACTTGTTTTTATCACTGATATTGACAGTTGAAAACTTATAGGCTGATTTTCATCTCTATTTTTTCAGACACGTGCTGCCCACTAGACATTGCATGCAATGAATATGCAAAATCAGACCACAGTGACTGAATTTACCCTGACTGCCTTCCCAGTTCTCCAGAAGCTTCAGATTTCCCTCTTTGTGGTCCTCTTGTTTACTTACATGCTTACTCTAACAGGAAATATTGTCATCATTTCCCTAATATGGGCTGATAATCGCCTCCAAACCCCCATGTACTTCTTCCTCAGCAATTTGTCATTTTTGGACATTTTATACACTACCTCAGTTACCCCAAAACTGTTAGCCTGTCTCCTAGAGGAGAAGAAGACCATATCTTTTGCTGGCTGCATCACCCAAATATCCTTCTTTTTTTTCCTGGGGACAGTAGAGTTTATCCTCTTGGCAGTGATGTCCTTTGACCGCTACGTGGCCATCTGTAACCCCCTCCGCTACACCATCATCATGAACAGCAGGGTCTGTCTCCTGCTGGTTCTGGGCTGCTGGGTGGGGGCCTTCCTGTCAGTGATCTGCCCAGTTATTGTGGTGTCCAGATTGCCTTTCTGTTATAAGGAAATTAGTCACTTCTTCTGTGACCTCGCCCCTCTGCTTCACGTAGCCTGCATAGACACTCATTTCATTGAGATGATAAGCTTCCTCTTGTCTTCCTTCATCCTCCTGAGTTCACTGGTGTTCACTACCGTATCCTACACCTACATCGTTTCTACCATCTTGAGCATCCCTTCAGTCCAAGGACGTCAGAAGGCCTTTTCCACCTGTGCTTCTCACATCACTGTTGTCTCCATTGCCTATGGGAGCAACATCTTCATGTATGTGAGGCCCAGTCAGAGTCATTCCCTGGATTTTGACAAAGTAACGGCTGTACTCACCATAATGGTGACCCCTCTTCTGAACCCCTTCATTTATAGTCTCAGGAATGAAAAGGTAAAGGAAGTTTTGAGAGACGCAGTCAACAAAATTGTGTCCTTATTGCACAAGAGAACTTGAAAGTTTGTTTCTAAGAATGATTATTTTCCACTCTTGGATTCAATGTGGAGAAAGGCACGCTTGAAGATCAAAAATCAAAGATATGTAGGAAGATATGAAAGGCTTCATGCCACTTCAGACCTTTCTAGTCAAGGTCCAGAGGAGACAATTCAGCCATAGTAAAAACGACATGTTCTGAACTCTATTACTAGACTGTCTCACACAAAAAAAATATCATAGATAAATGAAAAATACTAAAGCCAGAAAACTTGAATTTTAATCCTGGCTCTATCACTTTCTTTCTTATCAGGTTACACTTAGCCTATCTGAATGCTAGTTTTCTCATTGGTAAAATGGGGAATATAGTTTGTGCTTTCTTTTTTTCTTTTTGTTTTTGTAGGCTTAACCAAGATAATCTAAGAAATGCAACCACATGTAATTAAGAGTGAACACATCTTACTGGGTCTTTTTAGTTGTTGCAAGATGACTGGCTTCATTCCTGACAGCTAAATATTGTGGATAAGAAGAATAAGGAGGAGGAGGAGGAGAGGAAGAAGTAAAAGGAGGAGAGGAAGAAAAAGAAGAAGAGGAAGGAAGAGGAGGAGAAGAAGAAGAAAAACAGGGAAGAGGAGTAACATATTCAGAGTTTGTACAATGTACTTAAATATTTACATATATATCTCACTTAATCCTCTTGACAAGCTTGATTAGCTGATGATATCTCCATTTTACAGATGAGAAAATGGAGATTCACAGAAGTTAAGCATCTTACCCCAAACTACACCACTGGTGAGTGGCAGAAATTTAGAATAGGTGAACTCTAGTCTATTTTAGCACCTCACTTTATCATGAAGTGTAGAATGGGAAAAAACTTAAGAGGGGAAACAGAAGTTAACCTGAAAGTTATCTACTTTTTCTGAAACCAGAAGTGTTCCATGCCTGCCCTAACATTCTGGAAGACCTGCAGATCAGGGCAGACTGGGATGCACTCAGAATAGACTGTGAGAGGCAATTGGTTTGAAAGGAAAACCAATTATTCAGAGGCCATAACTGACCATGAGTCTAGACTGATCATCTGTGGCAACTGGCCAATGTGACCATCACATACAGAAGAATAAGTATCCTAGGATTTATTTGGTTGGAGGAAAATAAAAGCAGAAAACTAATCAAGCTAGCTTATGTAAAATGAGTACTTATTATAATAATAATCAAGAGTGCTACATGGAATGCCAGAAAATAAGAAACAACAAGATCTTCAGAGGAACTAGAATCAAGAAGGAGAAATTCTTAAGGAATCAAGGCATGCACTGTCTTCCTTCTGAATCTCATCTCTCTCCAGCTCTCTCTAGGGTCATACAGTCTCTGCATTACTCTTTTTATCCATATATCTTGTGTTAGGCTGAATTATGACCCCCAAAGACATCCAGGTCCTAATCCCTGAAACCTATGAATGTAAGTAACATAATATGGGAAAGGGATTTTGCAGGTGTGATTAAGTTAAAGATCTTGGGATAGGAAGATTATCTTGGATTATCCAAGTGAGTCCTAATTGTAAACCCAAGTGTCATTATTTGAGAGAGGTAGAGGGAGATTTTACCATACAAAGGAAGATAATGTGATGATGGAAGCAGAGAAGGATTGAAGATGCTGTGCTGCTAGCTTTGAAAATAGAAGAAGGGGCCATAAGCCAAGGAATGCACCTCTAAAAGCTTGAAAAGGCAAGAAAATGGATTCTTTCTCCCCTAAAGCCTCTGGCACAGCCTGGTTGACACCTAGGGTTAGGCCCAGTGGAACTGATTTTGGATTTCTGGCCTCCAGAACTGTAATAGAATACATTAGTGTCATTTTAAACCATCAAGTTTGTGGTAATTTGTTATAACAGCCACAGCAAACTAATAGATACCTGATTCGTGTTTCTTTCTCTGCAGGTTATTTCTCTCCACTTCTCAGTGCACATGGAAGATAATGGCTGCTTCAATCAGTCACTATATATATATATATATATATGTATTCAATCATAGATATATATTCAATATTTAAATATACTGATATATATGAAATTTATATAGATATATATTTAAAATTATCTGAGTTCAAAATCCAAATTCCTGGAAGGAGGCTCTGATTTGTCCGACTGGAGTGAGATTCCTCTTCTGATTCACTTATTTGTAAGAGGAAAAGTTTGGCAAGGAGGTAAATTGCCCTCTGAGCAATAAAGCAAATAAAACAAAAAAAGGTAAACAGCTACTGAGCAGGTGCTGTAAAGAAAAGCACTCTAAAAAGAGAGCGTAGGAACAGAGAGAAGACAATAGGCATCTCTGAGATCAAAAAAATGTATTGTTAATGTGGTCAATGACCTTCTAGTTACATGGACAAAGATGGAGACCTTAAGAACAGGCATGGAATCTATTGTGGGAGAGCAGGTAGAGAAAGCGCTATCTTAAGAATAGATTCAGAATATTATATAAAGGCATAGTCCATCATAAGATAATGCAGTGGACAAATGTTTAAAGGTCAAAATAAGATAGAAGAATATCAGCAGGGATGAATCGGTCATGTAATTTTCCGCTCTGTACTCATCATCAGACACTAATTAAGGTGGAAAGTTACAAGTTCCCTATTCTACCATAGCAAATTTAGCATCTTAAAACAATATAAACTTATTATTTTATAGATCTTTAGGTCAGAAACCCAACACAGGTCTTAGCAGGCTAAAATCATCAGGCTGCTTTCCTTTTTAGAGACTCTAGGGGAAAATCCACTTCCTGCTCATTAGGGTTGTTGACAGAGTTCACTTCCTTGAAGTTGTATGACCAAGGTCCTATTTTATTGCTGGCTATCAGCCAAAGGCCGGTTCCAGTTTCTAGAAGGTGCTGCTGTCCTTGGCTCTTGGCCACCCTTCCTCCGCCTTCAAAGCTAACAACAGTGGGCAAGTCTCTCTGTGTTTCAAATCTCTCCTCCTTCTCCTTTCATCTCCTCTCTGACTCAACTGGAAAAAGTTCTTCCCTTTTAAGGAACACTCATTTGGTTGGATTGGGCCTGTCCAAATAATCTAGGATAATATCATCAACTTGGGTCAATATCCTGAATTACATCTGCAAAGTCCCTTTTGCCAAGTAAAGTAACATATTCACAGATTCTGGGAATTAGGATGTGGACATCTTTCAGTCCCATTGTTGTGCTTAACAAAGCTACATTGGTGGAGTTAATGATCCAAGAAAGTAAAAATAAAGAACAGGACACAGTAGGTTTTTTTTAAAGCCAATACTAAATCCTAAACTCTATCTTTCATCATTTGCAATTAGAAGAATTTGTAAGTCCTGGAATATGAAGGACTGATGAAAAGCAGCAAAATATTTGGGAAATATATATTTTAATTAGTTATTATTGTTTTCATTTAAATCCTTATTAGGTAAAGATGAATATAGCTGTCACTTTCTGCTGTTTTAATTTTTTAATGAATTCTCATGTTACTCAAAAGCCCCATTCTGGTATCATTAATACAGAAAAAAAATTCCTAAACAAATAACTTAAACATGATTTGGGTACTCAAGTAGGGGTGGCCCCAGGCTGAACCAGTCTTGAAACTGAAAATATAAAAAGACTTCATAAACTCTGAAAAATAATGTAAATATAAGGTTTTACTTTGAAATTGATTGTTATTATTATTCTGTTCAACATTGTCATAATAGCAGATCATAACGTTTGTTTCTACATTGATTCTAATTAATTGAGTTACTTGGAAAATGGGAACTACTTGTCACAAATTATGGGACACCTGGAAAATCCTTTACTTTTTACTTTTCCTGTACTCAACTATGACTAGATGTTTTAAACTACTGTTTTTCAATATGGGGGATGGAAAGGGGGAGCATTTCAAAATAGCGTGTAGAAATTTTGAACAATATACACTTGCTAGATAAGTTATATCCTTCCAACTATGGATGAAGGCTATCCCAACCAGGGAACCACTGTTTTATGTAATGAGTTCATTGATCCTTCCACTTACCAGCTAATTCTCACATATTCCTTCTTTCTCCTTCAGTTGTAATAAATTATTCAGTAGAAACAACTATAAACATACATCCCAATTGCATCACAAGCTCTCGAGGACTGCAACGAAATATACCAAATTATTTATTTATTTATTTATTTTTATTGAGATCATATTGGCTTATAACATTGTGTAAATTTCAGATGTATGTTATCATATTTCAGTTTTTGTATAGACTGCATTGTGTTCACCATTAATATGCTGGTTTCTACCTATTATCACACAAAGGTGCTCCTTTATCTGTTTCACTGTCTCCCCACCCCATTCCACTCTGCTAGCCACTAATGTGTTCTCTTTGTCCATGTGTTTGTTTATCTTCCATATGTAAGTGAAATCATATGGTGTTCATCTTTCTCTGTCTGGCTTATTTCACTTATTTCTCTTAGCATAATACCCTCAAAGTCCATCCGTGTTGTCACAAATGGCACAGTTTTGTCTTTTTTATGGCCAATTATTATTCCACTGTATGTATATGTACCACATCTTCTTTGTTCGTTCTTCTGCTGATGGGCACTTGGGTTGCTTCTACATCTTGGCTATTGTGAATAATGCTATGACTTTGAATTGTTGATTTCATGTTGTTCGGATAAATACCCAGTAGTGAGATAACTAGATTGTATGGTATTTATATTTTTAATTTTCTGAGAAATCTTCATACTGCTTTCCATAGTGGTTGCACCAGTTTGCATCCCCACCAGTAGTGTATGAAGGTTCCCTTTTCTCCATATCCTCTCCAACATTTGTTATTTCTTGGCTTGCTAATTACAGCCATTCTGATGAGTGTGAGGTGATATCTCATTGTAGTTTTGATTTGCATTTCTCTAATAACTAGTGATATTGAACTTCTTTTCATGTGCCTGCTGCCCATCTGTGTATCTTTTCTGGAAAAATGTTCATACTCTCTGCCCATTTTTTGATCAAGTTGTTCATTTTTTTGTTGTTGAATTGTATGAGTTCTTTATATATTTTGGAAATTAACTGCTTGTCAGACACTCGATTTGCCAATATTTTCTCCCAGTTGGTGGGTTGTCTTTTCGTTTTGTCCATGGTTTCCTTTGCCTGGCAGAAGCTCTTTAGTCTGATGTAGTCCTATTTGTTTATTTTTTCCTTTGTTTCCCTTCCATGACTAGACATGGTATTCAAATAGATGCTGCAAAGATTGATGTCAAAGAGGGCACTGCCTATATTTTCTTCTAGGAGTTTTATGGTTTCAGGTCTTACATTCAATTCTTCAACCCATTTTGAGTTAACTTTTGCTTATGGTATAAGATAACAGTCCACTTTCATTCTTTTACACATGGCTGTCCAGTTTTCCCAACACCATTTTTTAAAGAGACTTTCCTTTCTCCACTGTATATTCTTGGCTCATTTGTCAAAGATTAGCTGGCCATACATGTGTGGTTTTATTTCTGGGCTTTCAATTCTATTCCATTGATCTGTGTGTCTTTTTTTCCGTCATTTTGAGTGTGTCAAGAATTTAGGTAAGCTGCTCCATAGTATTCCTGCCATGACTTCCATTTTATTTGGCCAAGCAGTCTGCAGGGGCCTTAAACTGACACTAGTCCTTCAAACACGTGCTCTAGATAGCAACCTGCAGAATCAAATGTGAATTCCTGATATGACTTCCCCAACAGCCTTAGTACTCATGTTTCCCCCACTTCACAGCGCCTTCCTCTTATGCACCCCTTAGATAAGGCCTCCATGTAACTTAAAAAACCCTCAGTCTTTTTGTTTGAATTGACCAATCTGGAATCCCAAAACACTCCACCAATGGACCTTAATGAAGGCATGTATCCCAGGTCCTGCCTCTCTCTGTCTGTACTCTGCCTTGACCTCCCATGTGTCTCCTCAAGGCATGCCAGGTACTTCCTCCAGGATCTGTGAGCAATAAATTTCTCTATTTCAGTTCTTCTTGTGGCCTGTTGTTGAACCACAGCTCACCATCTGGCACCCTGAACTCCGCTTAATAAAGTGAACGTGACAAATTCATAACAGGGCGGTACAACCATATTTGACTATTTGCTTCATTCTTGAAATGTACTAAAAAGTAGCTGTGTTTGTGTGTGTGCACGTGTGGTGTACATTTCAGAGGTGCATGTTTTTTCTGTGAACTTTAAAAATCCTTTATTAAAAAAAAATCCTTATTTTCTAGGATTACTGGCCAACACTAAGGATGTTGTTTAAAGTTAGCTAGGGATCCATTCATTATCATGCTTTCTCTTTTTCAGCATTTGGCAGCAAATAAGCCTCCTCTCCCTTTGTTAAGATGGTGATGTTGAAAATGACAACATATAAGCTTTTTCCAGTTATAAAATTTTAAGTAATTAATAATTTTTTACTCTTAACCTGTTTTAGGTTTCTTTAGCCATTCCAAGTACAGATCTTGTAAAAATAAAAAATGGCCATCATATAACCATACAATCAATGTAAAAGATAGGAGCTTGAAACAATACGTTAAATAAGAGAATACTATATATGACCCACAAATAAAATGTTATTCTCTCTCTATTAGTAATTATATAGTTTCTTCATGTGCAGAAATATATGTTATATGTCCTCCTGATGTAAAATAGAATTCAGAGTCATCACCTGGTTTTAGAAGAATATATAAAAAATGCAGTATGTCATTTTACTTGTTTGGGAAAACACGTCTCATCTTGTTTATGCAGCAAGTGATACAACTGAATTAGGCAAGACTATACTCTGGATGATCCTGGAAATTTATTTTGCCCATTTATTAAACTCAAGAATGTTTATTCTGCTATAGCTATAGCATTGAATTAAGTAGTGGAGATAAAATGATGAAAAAGACCTTTAATATTGAAATATACATTTTAATCTCTAGTAGCAGTACTTTCAAGAAAAAAAGCTTAACCATGATCATGGACACTTAAAAAGTCATTTTAAGAAGAAAATACACTAGACAACACTGGAAGAAAATACATTGTACAACATAGTTAAGTAATTGTATGTTGAAGAGTGAGATTGTGGGTATTGTCATAGTTAATTTTACGTGTGAAGTTGACTGGGCCACAGGGGTGCCCATTCAACATTATTTCTGGGTGTGTCTGTGAGAGGGTTACCAGATAAGATTAGCATTTGAATCGGTGGACTCAGTAAAGTATATTGCCCTCCCCAATGTGGTTGGGTATCATCAATTCATTGTGGGTCTAATAGAGCAAAAAGCAGAGTGAGGAAGAATTTGTCACCTTCCTGACTGCTTATTTGAGCTGGAACATCAGTCTTCTTCTGTCCTTGAACTGGGATTTAGACCATCCACTGCCCAGATTCTCAGGGCTTCAGACTTGGACTAGACCACTCGTTTTCCTGGATCTCCAGCCTGCAGATGACAGACCAAGGGACTTTGCAGCCTCCATAATCATATGAGCCAATTCTTCATAATGAATCAATAAATAAATACTATTGGTTCTATTTCTCTGCAGAATCTTAATACAGATATTTTTCTTTTTTCTACATGTTGGAGCTTTTAAAGTTTTGGAACCATGTGTTAATTTTCAATAAACAAATAAATTAATAATTTTTACACAAATAAAACATATATTAGAAGGATAGAAAAATTCAGGTGTTGCCTGAAGCAGGAGATATATTTAATAACTTTTCCTTTTATTTTACAATTCAAGTGAAAAAACTTCTGAGTTTATTTTAAGAATAGATTCATAAAGAATACTTTCTTGAATTGAGATCCCTCCATAAAGATAGACACAAATCCTTGAAAATTCCTTCATCTTAAGAACCCAGTTGTTTTTAATTATTAATGTAATTAAATGCCCTAAGGAATTTTTTAATTCTTAAAAGTATGAATTTGAAAATGGAACCTGAGGGAGGTGTTCTGAGAAAAACCGAATGGAGTATTCTTTTAATGGTCACATTCCCTCCTTTGTATTGCAGAAAATATGGGCAAAGTTATTAGTGTTGATATATATTTAAAAATTCAAAAAGTAATATAGGACTGCATTTCCAATAAACAGCCTGGAAGAGTTCCCCCTTCGGGAAGAAATTAGCTTCACAAATAATATTAGAAATGAAATTATACAGCCATCAAGAGAGGACTGCCTAGAGCCTAGTTAATTAAATATTGAAAAGGGCAAAGACAGATGAAATATCTACTAAAATTTTAATGTATCCCTGTAAGAGATTAGGTGATCCTGATGCTCCAGCAACTCTTCAAACTGTAAAAGGACCACAGTGGATTCACTCAATGTATATTAGCTTTGATGAGTTTCTAAAACCTGATAATTATTAAAAGGAAGAATTGCTTCATCACCAATGCTGATTAAAATGGTGTGAGGCAAAGGAGAGGATTATGAATCTAAGAGCCAGGAAGCCCAGGGTCTGTTGGCACAAAAACACAGCAGAAGGGTTGGGTCCAGTGGCATAGTGGTTGAGTTTGCATGCTCTGCTTCAGTGGCCCAGTGTTCATGGATTCAGATCCTGGGCCTGGACCTATACACCACTCGTCAAGCCATGCTGTGGTGGCATACCACATACAAAATAGAGGAAGATTGGCACAGATGTTAGCTCAGCAACAATCTTCCTCAGGCAAAGAAGAGGAAAACTGGCAACAGATGTTAGCTCAGGGCCAATCCTCCTCACACACACAAAATAATAGCAGAAGACCGGAGCCAGTTTGCATTGGACTAGGTGAAATAGCCTGGTGAAGAAAGTTTACTGGGATTGTTGGACACTGCTTCACAAAGTAGTCTCATACATAAATGTAATAATGAAAAGGTAAAGGACAATAAATTGGGGGATATAGTGATGTAACTATAAAAATACGGATTTAAGGTAGGAATTTTTACTATAGTTTTCAAGTAATGTTTACTATTGGACATGAAAGAAGCTAAAGGCATCCTGAGAATCCTCTGGGTTCCAGACATATTCCTTTGCCTCCATTGCATACTAGCAACCCAACTTGCCCTTGGTAATTGGGGCCAATCACTCCAGCCAGTAGTCCACCTTTATTTTACCCATTTGCTCAAGAGCATAATGAGTCCAAAATGGCCAGGTGGCATTTTCATCTTCCGATTCAGTGGAACCAGTATTGTGTTCCTGTTGGAAATATTCCCTCCTTGGGGTCTAAGAACTCCTAACAAGCAGAGCTCAGAGTTTCCAAGATGAGAAACAAGAATTTTGTGCATGTATTATTAGATGTAAAGTGAGATGACCAGTACCACTCCGACCCCTTGATTACCAGCCCCATGTATCCTGGCTTTGGGGGAGACAATATCACACAATGGTTAGTTCAAAGATTATATTTCATTTTCTAAGACAGAATCTCAACATTTCAGGTTGTTGTCTACCAAGAAGTGCTGTAAGTAAGCTTTCAATAAACCACACACTTTCCAATTAGACCAACCATTTCTAGGTGATGGGATATGTGGTAAGACCAGTTAATTACATGAGCATGAGTCTATCATTATACTTCTATGCTGTAAAATGAGTTTCTTGATCAGACATGATATTGTGGGATGATGATAAATAAGATATTCTGTAAGCCCATGATGGTGGCACTGGCAGAAGCATTATGGGCAGGAAAAGCAAATCCATATGCCAAATATGTGTCTACTCCAGAGAAGACAAATCTCTTTCATCTCTGTAATAGTAAAGGTCAAGTGTAATCCACCTTCCACCAGGTGACTGGCTGGCCCCTAGGAGATGGCTGTCTCTGCTATTAGGACTCAGTGTTGGTCTCTTTCGTTCACAAATTAAGTACTCAGCAACAGCAATAGTCAGGTCAGTCTTAGAAAGGGAGGTCTATATTGAGTGCATGCATACACGCCATGCCTGTCACCGTGTCACTTTGCTCATGGGCCAATCAAACAAGCACTGGAGTAACTGAGGAAAGAGGCTAACTGATATCCGTATAGCATGTTCTTTTAGCCACCTGATTATTTGGAACTTCCTCTTCAGAAGACACCTTTGGTGGACATACACATGGGACACAAATATCTTCACAGTCTGTGTTCATTCACAGAATTCCATTCACATACTTCTTACCCAGACTTCCTTATCATAAATCTTGCAATCCTGTCCCTTCTAGTCCCTGACCGTTTCACCAATTCATTAACAAGTGCTCAGAAATCAGTGTCGATTTTTACTTCTGTCCATCTCTTACTCTAGTCATAAGGGACAAACAAAAGTACCACTCAAAACTCTTCCCACTAGAAGGATTTTCTTTACCATTGTCTTTCAGGGTCACCCTGACCGGTGGTGTAGTGCTTCAGCTGTTCACTTTTGTGTAGTACCATCATATTGTTCAGATTCATCTGTAAAACAGGCTTGAGATTTTTCTTCTCAGTCAAATGGTCCAGAAGACATAGGCATAGATTGCTGGAAAGGAGGCAATGCGACAGAAGTGTGCATTGAAGGAGGCTGAGCCACCTGCTCATGCAGCTTGCTCATACCATCCAGTACTATTTCCATTTTATGACATATTGCAGCTATGCGTAACCAGTGTTATGGCTAGTTAGGTCAGACAGCACCCAGTTCATGATAGGTAGCTTAGGATGCATGGTCAGCTGATGTCCAATATCTAGACAGTCAGTATCTATGAAGGCCCAATAACAAGCTAAAAATATTTCTCAAAAGGAGAATAGTTACATGCAGAAGAGGGAATAGATTGTTTCCTAAATCCTAGAAGCCAGCATTGAGAGTTTTCTATTTTTGCATGCCAGAGATTACATGCAGCATTCTTATTTGCCATGGACACTTTGAGTCATCATTGTATCTGTTGGATCATAAGTAGCAAGTGTGGTAGAATGGTTTGTGCTACAATCTGAACTTGCTGCAAAGATTTCTATAGTTCTATACTTCATACAAAGCTGGCAGCATTATGAGTGACTCTGAGGAAGGTCTCAGCAGCAAATTCAAATGTGGTATAACCTGACTCCAAATTCCAAAATAGTTCACCAAGTGCTGTGCCTCTTTTCGTTGAGTTAAGTGGCACAAGTTTCAGCAACTTGTTTCTACCTGAAGGGAAGATCTCAACATACTTCAGACCACTGAACCCTCAGAAACTGTATAAGTTAATTAAATCTGGAAACTCTAGTAAGTGCAACCACATAGATAAATTCAGTACAATCTAGTGTTACATTCTACCCTCCTTGGGAATGCTTATATTCCATTCCCATACACATTATCCAGGTTTTTGACAAAATATATTAGCAAAGGCTTGTATTAATTTTTGTTTGTGTGCTATTGCTTCCCGGGTCATAGCATGTACTTGGCCCCTTGAGCACACTGAAATTTGATCTTACTTATGGATCTAGTAGCAACAGGGGTTCATTTTAGAGGGTCTTGGAGAGAATGAATATCACTTTTCAAAGAATCTTCCTAGGTTAGGTTATCATAGGGTTTCAAGAGGGCACTGAGGAAGGCTTTTCTCCTCAGACATCAGACTGCACATTATTCCCTCTTATAAGGGAGGATCTGAGTGACCTAGGGGGTTCAAGATTGTCAGTTTCATGGAGATACACCAAATGTCTCTACTCCAAGTTTCCATAAAGGAAAAATTCTTAGTGATTCCTGACATTACCACAGATCAAGTGATAAATGGTACAGATGGAGCTAGGAGGCAATGAATTGATAACTGGCACATATGTAATTGAAAATCCAGAAAGAGAGAAGATAGAAGGGAAAAGGGTAGACGCAATCCTTAAAGGGATACTGGCCAATAATTTTCCCCAAATTGTTGAAAGATATCACTCCACAGGTTCAAGAAGCTCAGTGAACTTCAAAATAAATAAATTCAAGAAAAATCACTCCTATGCACATCATAGTAAAATTATTGAACATCAAAGTTAAGAGTAAATTATACTAGCAGATAGACAAAAATATCACATTACCTACAAAGGATCAACAACAAGACTAGGGGTTGGTCTCTAGTTCCTCAACATCCTCACCAGTGCTTGATAATCTCATTCAGGAAAAAAATTTCTGGAGCTCCAGTGGCACAATCATTTAGTGCATGGTCCTTATACAGAAAAAATTTCTTTCAGCCATTCTCATAGGGGTGTAGTGGTATTTCACTGTGATTTTTATATGAATTTTCCTAATTCCTAGTGATGTTGAGTATTTTTTCATCTACTTGTTTGCCATTTCTAGATCTTTTTTGGTAAAGTATATGTTCAAATCATTTTCCTTTTTTTTTTTAAATAAGATTGGCCCTGAGCTAACATCTGTGCCCACCTTCCTCTACTTTATGTGTGAGATGCCTGCGACAGCATGGCTTGATAAGCAGTGCACAGGTCTGTGTCCAGGAGCCAAACTGGCCAACCCCGGGCCACCAAAATGGAGAGTGCAAACTTAACTGCTAACCACCTGGCCAGTCCCCATTTTCCCATTTTTTATTTGCTTCCTTATTACTGAGTTATAAGAGTTCTTTATATTCTGGTTGAGTCCTTTATCATGCATTTATTCTGAACACATTTCTCCCAGTATGTGGCTTGTCTTTTCATTTTCTTAACAGTGCGTTCAAAAAAAACAGACATTTGTTATTTTGATGAAGTCCAAATTAGAAATTTTTTAATGATTGATAATATTAGTGTCCTTTCTAAGACCCAAGATAACAAAAACTTTCTCCTATGTTTTCTTCTAGAACTTTGATAGTTTTATATTTTACATTTAAGTCTATTACACATTTTGTCTTACTTTTAATTTATTTTTGCATATGGATGTCCAATTCTTCCAACTGCATTTGTTGAAAAGACTACACTTTCTCCATGGAATTGTCTTGGCACTTTTGTCCAAAATCAGTTAGTCATACATTTTTGGAATACCAAATGTAAATATATCAGAAACCATAGTATAATATTTTAACATATTTGTCTCAGAAACTTAAAAAATGACAAAAATAAGCAGGCATATTAGAAATAAAATTAATAAGTTCAAACTGTGAAATACACAGAGAATTCCACATGCAAAAGAAAACAGATGTCTCATTATTTTCAAGCAGACATGACAAAACTTGGTCATATACTTGGTGACAAACGAAGTCAAAATAAACTCTCAATGACTGATACAATTTAGTATACACCATCTTATCAGGCAGGAACAAAATTGTAAATCAATAATAAAAGACAGCTAAACCAAATCTCATTGATCTGGTCAGTAAATAACATAATGTTAAATAATCACTTTTTTAAAAATGGTATTTCAAAGAAAACTATGAAATAATTATAATTGAGTAACAGTGAAAACATAACACAGATAATTAGTACCTGTGGAATAATTTACACATTTAAATTTGTCAATAAATTTTTTTAAAACTTAAAAACAAATAATCTAAGCATTAAACTCAACAGGAGAAGAGGGATAGAACACACAAACAACAACCAAAAAGAAAAGTAGAAATGATAAAGATAATCTCAGATATAAATGAAATAGGACTAGAAATAAACAGCAAAAAATAAACACAAACCAAAGCCCAGTTCTGAGAAAAGTTTTCTAAGATATGCAGACCACTGACAAGATTTATCAACAGAAGAGAGAAAAAAGAAATAAAAGACAAAAAATACGCAAAACATATAATATAAGTAGAAAATAATTACAGATAAAACAACAGTGGAATAAATAAGAAAATACAAATGAATTTTATATAAATATATTAAAACCTGAGATTGAATGCATGAATTCTCAGAAAAATACAAAATTTCAAAAGTTGCGCAAAAAAGAAACAGAAAATATAAATAAGCAAATAAGCATTACATATATCAAAATAAGCATTTAAAACTCCAAGCAAACGACGAGTAGAATATTATGCAGATGATTTCTAACAAATTTTGAGTAAGCAGATAATTCCTGTCTTATACATGCCTGATAATAGAAGTAAAAAAATCCAGAATTGACAAAATATTCTTAAAAAGAAAGAACAGATTTGGAGGACATTTACTACTGTTTTCAAGATTTCAAAACTTATAGACAGTTGAGTGTATGGTATTGTAATAAGAATAGGCAAAGATCAATGGAACAAAATAGAAAATTGAGAGATAAATCTACAGATATTCTTGCAAAGATGTTAAGCCTACTTAAAAACTTTAAGCCTGTCCAAGAAATGCTGCTATAACAACCAAATATCTATATTAAAAAACACAATTATATTACTCAATACATAAACTAAATGAAAAAGCTAAAACCATAAATCTTCTAGGAAAAGACACACACACAAAAATCTTTGCAACTTTGGAATAAGAGACTTCTTAGTAAAAGGAAAAAAAAGCAACAATACTAACCTTCAAAGAAAACAATTTATAAAATAGAGTCCCATCAAAATTAAAATTTACTTCTCATCCAAATACACAATTAAGTAAATGAATTGGCAAGCTAAAGACTTAGAAAAATATTTGGAGTATGCATGTTTACTAAAGATTTTGTATCTTGATTATATGAAAAGTCCTACAAATCAAAAATAAAAGCACTGTTTTTAAAAACCAATTTTGTTTCTAATACAGAGAACTCCTACAAATCAACAATAAAAAAATTTTTTTAAATACCCAAAAAGTTGAATAGGCACTGAACAAAGGATTTATTGATGACCAATAGTAACATGAAAAGATTCTCAACATCATTACTCATTAGGAAAACGTATATTAAGTTCATATTGAGAAACTATTTTACATCTACTAAAATAGCTAAAAATCATTTTTTAAAAGCAGACAATATTAAGGGCTAGCAAGGAAGAACTGAAATTTCATAAAATGCTGGCAAAAGTATAAAATAGTACAATCACTTTTGGAAGTTATTTGACAGTTTCCAGTAAAGTTAAACATACATCTCTACCCTATGATGTGACTTCAATATATTTAACCAAGAGAAGTAAAAACATACATCTATGAAAAAATCTGCACTTAAATGTACAAAAGAGCTTTATTTGTAATATCCAAAAACTGAAAATAACCGAAATGTCTATCAAAGAAATGTGGTATGTTCTTACAGGAGAATATTATTCAACATTACAATGGAAGGACCTACTGCTAAATACAATAACCAGGATGAATTTTTTAAAACATTATGTCAAGCAAAATAAGCCATATGCAAGAGAACCATTTGATTACATTCATATGAAGTCTAAGAACAGGCAAATCTAATCTATGCTAATAGAAACCAGAAAGCAATTGCAGGAAGTGGGAGATATGTACACTAATGACTGGAAAGAACATGAGGGAAATTTCTAGGATAATTTGGGATAATTTCTATATCTTGTTTGGATTGGTGGTTTGCAGTCATATACAATCATCAAAACTTTTTGAACTAAATTGTAAATTATGGTACTTTTTATGTATAAATTATACCTCAATAAACAATTTTCTTAAATTCTCACATAAGGAAAACTCAGGCTCAAATAAATTTACAGGTGAATTCTACCAAATACTCAAAGAACAGATAATTCCAATCTTATAACTCACCAAGAGAATTTTTTAAATGTAAAATATTCTCTTACTAATTCTAAGGGCTACTTTAACTTAGATTTCAACACCAAATATTATGAGAAAGAAAAAATATAGGCTAATTTCCCTCATGAAAATAGATGAAAAAATCCTCAAGAAAATACTAGTAAACAGAATCCAGCAATATGTAAAAGAGTTGGGTGTATCTCAAGAATGAAAAAATAGTTTGACATTAAAAAAATCAAGAATTATAATTTACCTCATCAAAACAAACTATTTTTTCATCTTAATAGAATCAGAAGTCAGTTGATAAACTTTAACCTGCATTAATTATAAAACTTACCAGCAAACAAGGACTAGAGGAAATTTTCTTAATCTGATAAACAGTATCTAACACACTCAAAATCATCATTCTTAATAGTGACACATATTCCCCTTAAAGTAATGATGAAAGAATAGTGCCCGTGTCACCATTTCTATTACATATTATATATTAGTGCCCAGCCTATGGAGTAAGAGAAGAAAAAGAATTAAAAGACACAGAGAATGAAAAAAAAAAAAACTGTCTCTACTCATGGATAAAGTGAGTGGAAAACCTTTATCTTTTTGCTCTATCATCTTCACAAGTCACTACCACCCTTAAGGTCAACTTGTAGTCCAAAATGGTTGTTGGAACTCCAGCTGTTACACATAACTCTCAAGCATTAAGAAGGAAGAAAGGAATCAACATACAAAAGTCAGTTGTGTTTTTATACACTGATAACATACTAGTGGAAAGAGAAATCAAGAATACAATAGCATTTACAATCACAATAAAAAGAATAAAATACCTAGGAATAAACTTAACCAAGGAGATGAAAAACCTATACACTGAAAACTATAAGACATCGTTGAAAGAAATCTAAGGAGACAAAAGAAATGGGAAGATATTCCATATTCATGGATTGGAAGAATTAAAATAGTTGAAATGCCAGTATTACCTAAAGGAATCTACAGATTCAACGCAATCTCTATCAAAATCTCAATGACATTTTTGTGAAAATAGAACAAAGAATCCTAAAATGTGTATGGAACAACAAAAGACCCCAAATAGCCAAAGCAATCCTGAGAAAAAAGAACAAAGCTGGAGGTATCACACTCCCTGATTTCAAAATATACTACAAAGCTACAGTAATCAAAATACCACGATACTGACACAAAAAAAGATACACAGATCAATGGAATAGAATTGAAAGCCCAGAAATAAACCCACACATTTACGGACAGCTGATTTTCCACAAAGGAGCCAAGAACATACAATGGAGAAGGGAAAGTCTCTTCAATAAATGGTGTTGGGAAAACTGGACAGCCACAAGCAAAAGAATGAAAGTAGACCATTATCTTACACCATACACCATACACCATACACCAAAATTAACTCAAAGTGGATTAAAGACTTCAATGCAAGATCTAAAACCGCAAAAGTCTTATAAGAAAACATAGGCAGTACTCTCTTTGACATCAGTCTTAGCAGTATCTTTTAGACTATGCCTCCTCAGGTAAAGGAAACAAAATAAAAAAATAAACAAATGGGGCTACATCAAACTAACAAGTTTCCTCACAGCAAAGGAAGCCCTCAACAAAATGAAAGCACACCCTGCCAACTGGGAGAAGAAACTTACAAATCATATATCCAATAAGTAGTCAATACCAAAAATTTATAAATAGCTCATACAACTCAAGAACAAAAACACAAACAACCCAGTTAAAAAATGGGCAGAAGATCTGAACAGACATTTTTCCAAAGAAAAGGTGTTCAAAATCGGTAATTATTAGGAAAATGAAAATCAAAACCACAATGAGATATCACCTCACACTCATCAGAATGGCTATCATTAAAAAGATAAGAAATAACAAATGTTGGAGAGGTGGTAGGGAAAAGAGAACTCTCATACACTGATGGTGGGAATGTAAATTGGTTCAGCCACTATGTATATTCTATATATGTATGCATACATACAATGGAATTCTACTTAGCTATAGAAAAGGATGAAATCTTCCCATTTGCAACAACTTAGATGGGCATTGAGGGTACTATGCTAAGTGAAATAAGTCAGAGAGATGTCATATGATTTCACTCATATGTGGAAGGTAAAAAAAAAAAAGAAAGAACAAACAAACACATAGACACAGAGAATAGATTACCAGAGGGAAAGAGGGGAAAGGGGAGGGTGAGAGGCGTAAAAGGGCACACGTGTACGGTGGTGGATGGCAATTAGACTTTGGGTGGTGAACACAAGGTAGTCTATGCAGACATTGAAATACAATAATGCACATTTGAAATTTATATAATGTTTCAAATCAATGTTACTTCAATAAAAAGATAAAATAAACAAAAATTAAAAACCCTCCTCTCATAAGGATATTCCTAACAAGCTACTTGCAAGATGCACTCAGCTCAGTGATTTTTCAGTTAATGAAAGTAATATCTACTCTGTAATGTATGCAGTAAATTTGTTAAGAACACATTTAATAAAGACGTTTCTAACAGGGAAAGAAAAGAAGGAAGAAAGGATAATTCCCTCCCTTTTAAGAAGTCTTACTGGAAGACCCATTGAAAAATCCTACTTTCACTTCTTTGGCCAGAATTAGTCACATAGTCTCACCTAGATGAAAAGAAGGTTAAGAAAATAGTCTTTTACTCAGGCAGCAATATATTCTATTTAAAATAGCAATTATATAGATGCACAGATGGCCAACAGGCACGTGAAAAGATATTCAGCATCACCAATTATCAAGGAAATGCAAATCAAAACTACAATGAGATATCACCTCATGCCCATCAGAATGGCTATAATAAACAAGACAGGAAGTAACAAGTGTTGGAAAGGATGTGGACAAAAGCGAGCGTACACACAGCTTCTGTGAGTACAAACTCATGAAGCCATATGGAAAACAGTATGGAGATTCCTCAAAAAAAATTAAGGATAGAGCTATGATAGAATCCAGCTATTCCACTGCTGGGTATTTATCCAAAGAACAGGAAAACAGAAACTTGTAAAGTTATATGCACCCCTATGTTCATTACAGCATTATTCACGATAGCCAAGACTTGGAACCAACCTAGGTGGCCAGTCAAGGGACAAATGGATAAAGAAGATGTGGTATATATACACAATGGAATACTATTTGGCCATAAAAAATGAAATCTGGCCATTTGCAACAACATGGATGGACCTTGAGGGTGTTATGCTAAGCGAAATAAGTCAGATGGAGAAAGTCAAATACCATATTATCTCACTCAGAAGATAAAAGCAACAACAAATACATAGAGACAGAGATGAGATTGGTGGTTACCAGAGGGGACGGGAGAAGGGAGGAGGGTGAAAGGGGTGATTAGGCACGTGTGTGGTGATGGATTATAATTAGTCTTTGGGTGGTGAACATAATGTAATCTACACAGAAATCAAAATATAATGATGTACACCTAAAATTTATATAATGTTATAAACCAATGTTCCCACAACAAAAGAAAAGAAAAAGATAGCAATTATAATACTAAAAAAGAAAAATGATATGGATTTGAAATTATACAAAGTATAGTCTTTGACCAAAATAGAATTAAACTAATTAATAAAAAATGTATGCATGAAATCACAAAATATCTGGAAATTAGAAAACAAACTCTTAAAATAATCTAGAGGTCAAAGAGCAAGACAGATGAGAAATTAGAAAATATTTTTAATGAAAATAAAAACATTGGGCCGGCCCAGTGGTGTACCAGTTAAATTCACATGCACTGTTTGGTGGCCCAGGGTTCGCCAGTTCAAATCCTAGGTGTGGACCTAGGACCACTCATCAAGCCATGCTGTGGCAGGCATCCCACGTATAAAACAGAGGAAGATGGGAACAGATGTTAGCTCAGGGCCAATCTTCCTCAGCAAAAAGAGAAGGATTCGTGGCAGATGTTAGCTCAGGACTAATCTCCCCCCAAAAAATAAAAACACAATACACAAAATTAGTAGAACACAGCTAAGGGAAAGTTTAGAGACAACAGTATAGCATTGAAAGTTTATATTGGAGAAGAAGTCTCATATCAATGATTTAAGCTTGCACCCTAATAATCTAGGAAAGGAAGAATAAATTTATCCAAAAGGAAGGAAATAGCAAAGATGAAGAATCAATAAAATTAAATAGAGAAAAATCATAAAGAAAATCAAGAAACCAAAAGCCTACCCTGGTGGCCTGGCAGAGAAAGAGAAATGGCTTTTTTGGATACCCATTATCTTATCTGCTTTGGTCTCTAATGATCTTTTACTATAATGTTGAATGTAAATTAAAAAGTATGAGACATGCAAATAAGCAAGAAAATAATCCCAAATTATTACAAATCCCACATTCACAGATAACCCAGATGCTGGAATTTGTAAACAAGAACTTCAAACTATCATATATCTGTTGAAGAGTCTTGTGAAAAAGGGTAAAAAGCATTCACGAAAAGATGCAAAATTTCCTCAGAGAGATAGGCAGTATTAAAATGAAGCTAATGGAATGCTAGAAACAAAAAAAAACACTCAAAAATTAAAAATCCATTCAATGACCTTATCAGAAGAAAGGATCAGTAAACGCAAAGAGCATTTCATATAAATTATTCAAACTAAAACACAAAAATAAAAATTTTAAAATGTATCCAAGATCCGTGAGGTAATAGCAAAAGGTCTAACACATGTGAAACTGGATTCCCAGAAGAAAACAGAGAAAGAATAGGGCAGAAGACTGTTGGAAGAGATAATGGGAAATATTTTCCAAATTTGATGAAACATATCAACCCAAGTGTCCAGGAAGCTCAGGAAACCCAATCAGGATAAATACCAAAACATAAAATAAAGTAAAATCACAAGAAATTTCTGAAAGACAAAGAGGCAATATTAAAAATAAACAACAAAAAATATCATGCCTAACTTTTCATCAAAAATAATGGAGGCCAGAGAATGATAGAATGACTTTTTTAAAGTGATAGAAGATTATAACAATATTTAGAGAATAGAAGACTAATGTCACAGATCTAACCAAAACTAAACTAAAGTGTAAGTGCCTACAGAGGGAGACCCCTGTGAGAAGCAAGCCAATCCACCCTTATTAACTCAGAAAACCTCAAAGTATAAAACAAACATCATTCAAATGATTAAGGAGAAGGTGATTAAAAAGAATGACTGGTATTAGGAAAATTGGATGAAAGTATTATTAATGGAGTAATTGGCATTCTAGGTCCCCACCCCACCCAGATAGCTGGGAGACTACCCTTCTCTTCTCTGCCACTCTATCTCCTGTAACAGGAGACCAGAAGTTTAGTCACTGGAAAATTTGAAGAAGAGAAGCTCCAGAGATGAGAACACCACGTACAATGGGGGATAGTGATGAGTTGTGAAACTAAAAAAAAGGAGTAGTTCCTTTTAAAAAATTTTATCTCCTCTGGCACCCTACTTAGGTAACTACTCAGCCCACATTCTCAACTGCCATTTGATTGAAGAAATTGATCAATGAAATGATACAGATCAAAATTACCAGATACCAAGACAGACAGATGTAACAATATTAGTCTTAATATAGCAGAGGCACCCAAATAATAGAATTTCCAGAAAAAGAAAAATGAGAAAATGAAGTAGAGAAAATTAGCAAAGAAATAGCATAATAAAATATCCCCTAAGTAAAAATACTAAAGGATTCACTGAATATTCAGCACTGTGAATCAAAGAGAGCCCACAGAAGCATAGCATCCTGAAATTTCAAAAACTTGGCAAAGATAAGGCGCTAAATGCTTCTAAAGAGGAAAACTCAAATATGAAGGAACTCATATATATATAAAGGATTGGGAATAAAAATGGCATTACCATAACAGCAGCATTGTGCTAAATACAGTGAAAGTTTTGCTTCAAAATTCTGCAGGAAAATTATTTTCAGTTTAGAATTCTATACCTAGGTAAATTATTACCAAGTCTAAAAATAGACTAAGGACCTTTTCAGAAATGCAGAATCTCAGATTTTACCTCTCATACAACTTTAAGAAGTTCCTGGAGAGTTTTCTTTCAGCCATACAAGAAATCTTCCAGCTATACAGTTTCTAGCCACACAATCCTAGAAATTGATTGATTAATCAGAAATAAAGTGAGAAAATAGTCCAAGAATAATGGTGAACAACAGCTGTGAAATGACTTATATAGATCAATCATTTCAGACAGGAGCAAGATCAACCAGTCCAGAATATCACAAGAAGACAGTTCTTGAGAAGGGAGAAGGAAGAATACAACCAAAGGATGAATCAATAAAATCTGCTACAGAATTTGTGGGCTAAATAAGCAAACAATACATAGAAATCAATTTGAATGAAAAAAATCATGAAACTGATACAGCCATTTTGGAGGACAGTCTAGCAGTGTCTTACAAAAGTAAACATACTTTTATGATATGGTCCAGCAATGGTACTTCTTGGTATTTATCCAAAGGAGCTGAAAATTTATGTTCACACACAAACCTGTACATGGATGTTTATGGAAGTTTTATTCATAATTGCCAAAACCTGGAAGCATCCAAGATGTCCTTCAGTAGGTGAATGGATAAATAAACTGTAGTATATCCAGACAAATATTACTCAGCACTAAAAAGAAATGAGCTATCAAGCCATGTAAAGACATGGAGGAAGCTAAATGCATATTATCAAATGAAAGAACCATTCTGAAAAGGCTACATACTGTATGATTCCAAGTATATGACATTCTGGAAAAGGCAAAACTATGGCATCAATAAAAAGATCAGTGGTTAGGGTGGGGGGAAGGGATGAATAGGCAGAACACAAAGGATTTTTAGGGCAGTGAAAATTCTTTGTATGACACTATAATTGTGGATACACATCATTATACATTTGTACAAACCCACAGAATGTACAATGCCAAGAGTGAATTCTAAAGTAAACTATGGATTTATGTGATAATGATACATCAACATAGGTTCATCAGTTGTAACAAACGTACCACCTTAATGGGAAGTGTTGATAACAAAGGAGGCTATGCATGGGGAGAGCAGGGGGTACATGGGAAATCTCTGTGCCTTCCTCTCGATTTTGCTGTGAACCTAAAACTGCTTTAAAAATATTAAGTCCTTAAAAATTATAGAATTAATATTAAGAAAAAGTATCTTTCAAAAAAAGAGAAATAATTATAATGTCTTTCGTGGATCAACAGTGAACAATATTAACATAACATAATATCATAAAAGTCATAGTTTATTCAATCAAAAATTATATCACTGTACAGCAAATATAGGAGGAAGAAAAAACACAAGGAACTTAAAACTCATGTTTCACAATAGGAATCTAATAGATAATGTGTAAATTTGACAAATTAAGAAAGAATAGTATAAGCATTTATTTTAAAACATGAAGGTAATATTAGAAGAAATGGCCAAAAGTATTTAAAATAACTACCTATGAGAAAAAGGAGAGGAGAATGAGCAGGTCATTTCTCTTTTTCTATACAAAACTTTTAGTATTCATTCACTTTTGACTATGTGTCTATTTAGTTTAAAAAATAAAAATCCAGATTTCTGGAATGATGGTGGTATAAGAGAACTCTGAACTCACCTCCTCCCATGGACACAACAAATTTACAACTACTCTTGGAAAAATTGGCCCTGAGAGACAACTAAGAACTGTATTTAAAAAAAAAAAAACCCACAACAAGGGACAGTGCTGACTGAGGTGGAAAAAGCAGAAATTCCTTTCAGGAGAGGAAAAAGCCACATTTTACCTACTGCACTTTGGCCAGGAGCAATCTTAAGACATGAAGCTTTTCCTGGAGGAGTGGGGAATCTAAGCAGGAGAGTTTTGCCACAATAAGCAGCTTTTGGATTCAGCACAACCGAGATGAGTGTCATAATATCTCACTTTGCTGACTACTAACAACAAGGGGAATACGCACAGAAAAGACATCAGACATTAGGGGAAAGAAAAGCCTACTCTTAAAGAGCACATGCACAAATTCACTCATTTTGGAAAGCAGCCAAAAACCATGAGAAAGGCGTACAGTCCTTTGCTGAAAAAAGACTCACTTGATAGGCTCTGGGTGCATCTTGGCAAGAGGTGAGACCTCCCCAGGCTGGGACCACCTCCCCATGGACTGAGACATTGGTGACAGCCATTATTGTGACCTAGTACAGGTGTGCTGACACAGATGCTGGAGTACACCATTGGAGTTCTCCCCCTGTCCTGTTAGCTCGGGGGTCTGCCCCACCAAGTATAACGCCAATTTAATACTGCTCAGCCAGGACTGGCAGCCCCTCCTTGGGACTGGTGCCACTCAACAGCAGCTGAGCATTACAACTAGCTGGCCAGGGTGACAGCCTAGCCTCCCCGTGAACCTGCAGCAAGAGCAACTTTGCCATAAGAGGACACACATTGCCTACAGAGGGGACCCTCCTGGAACAGTTGGAAGTGGTGATGAGAGGGAAGCACACTGCTGGGGCTCATAATGCATCTCTTACATAAGCCCACCTCTCCAAGATCAAGAGATGTAGCTGATCGACCTAACACATAGATATAAGCCCAGAGAAAGAGGCAAAAGGAATATGTTCCAAATAAGGGAACAGGATAAATCCTCAGAAAAAGAACTAAATGAAATAGAGATAATCTACCTGATGAAGAGTACAAACTAATAGTCATAAGGATGCTCACTGATCTTCAGAGAAGAATGAATGAATTCAATGAGAACTTCAACAAAGAATTGGAAAATATAAAAAAGAACCAATCAGAAATGAAGAATACAATAGTGGAAATTAAAAATTCACTAGAGGGATTCAGTAGCAGAGTAGATGATACAGAAGAATGGATCAGTGAGCTGGATGAAAGACTAAAGAAAATCATCCAAACAAAACAGATAAGAGAAAAAAGAATGAGGACAGTCTAAGGAACCTCTGGGAAACAAAAAGTGCACTAACATCTGTATTATAGGTGTCCGAGAAAGAGAGAGAGACAAAGGGACAGAGAATCTATCTGAAGAAATAATAGTTGAAAACTTTCCTAACCTAAGTAAGGAAACAGACATCAAGTTGCAGAAAGAACAGAAAGCATCAAACAAGATAAACCCAAAGAGGCCCACACCAAGACACATTTCAGTTAAAACATCAAGAGTTAAAGATAAAAAGAGAATCCTAAAAGCTGCAGAGAAAGGCAACAAGTTACATACAAAGGAAATCCCATAAGGCTATCATCTGACTTCTAAGGAGAAACCTTACAGGCTAGAAGAGAGTGGCATAATATATTTAAAATGCTGAAAGGAGAAAACTTACACCCAAGAATACTCTACCAGTCAAGGTTATCATTCAGAATGGAAGGAGAGATAAAGAGATTTCCAGACAAGAAAAACTAAAACAGTTTATCACCAAGAAATTAGCCTTACAAGAAATGCTAAAGGACCTTATTTAAGTGGAAAAGAAAAGACCACAAATAGGAATAAGAAATTATTTTTTAAAAAACACAAAATCACTGGTAAAAGCAAATCTGTAGTAAAGGTGCAAATCAACCACCTTTGAAGCTATTATGAAAGTCAAAGACAAAAGTACTAAAATTATCTACTTCCATGATAAGAGGACAACAGATACACATGCATAAAAAGACGTTAGATATGATACCAAAAGCATAAAATGTGGGAGGAGGAGAGTAAAAGATTAGAGATTTTAGCAAGAAGTCAAACTTAAGAGAACATAAACTTAATATAGACTGCTATTTACATAAGTTAATATAAATGAACCTCATGGTATTCCAAAACCAGAAACCTATAATAAATACACAAAAAATTAAGAGAAAGGAACCCAAACACCATACTAAAGAAAGTCATCAAACCACATGGGAAAAGAGCAAGTAAAGAAGAAAAGAACAGAGAAGAACTACTAAAAGTAACTTAAAAACTACTAAAAGTAACAAAATGGCAATAAGTACATTCTTATCAATAGCTACTTTAAATGTCAATAGACTAAATACCCCAATCAAAAGACATAGTGTGGCTGACTGAACTTAAAAAAAGCAAGCCCCATATATATGCTGAATACAAAAAACACATTTCAGATCTAAAGACACTCAGAAACTGAAAGTGAAGGGATGGAAAAAGATACTCCATGCAAATGGCAATGAAAAGAAAGCTGGGGTAGCAATACTTGGATCAGACAAAATAGACTTTAAAACAAAAACTGTAACAAGAGGCAAAGAAGCGTACTACATAATGATAAAGGGAGCAATCCAACAAGAGGATATAACACTTGTAAATATCTATGCACCCAACATAACAGCACCTAAATATACAAAGAAACTATTAGCAGACATCAAAGATGAAATAAATAGTAATACAATAATAGTAGGGGACTTCAACACTCCACTTACATCAATAGATAGGTCATCCAAACAGAAGATCAACATGGAAACATTGGCCTTAATGACATATTAAGCCAGATGGACTTAGGAGATATATACAGAATACTCCATCCAAAAACCACAGACTACACATTCTTTCCAAATGCACATGGAACATTCTCCAGGATAGATCACATATTAGGCCACAAAACATGTCTCAATAAATCTAAGAAGATTGAAACAATACCAAGCATCTTTTCTGACCACAACAGTATGAAACTAGAAATCAACTACAGGAAGAAAATTGGAAAAGCCACAAATTCATGGAGATTAAACAATATGTTACTGAACAATGATTGGATCAATGAAGAAATCAAAAAATATCTGGAGACAAATGAAAATAAAACATGCCAAAATTTATGGAATATAGCAAAAGAAGTTCTAAGAGGGAAGTTTATAGCAATACAAGCCTACCTCAAAAAACAAGAAAAATATCAAATAAACGCTCTAACAGTGCTCCTAAAGGAGGCAGAAAAAGAAGAACAAAGCCCAAGATCAATATAAGGAAGGAAATAATAAAAATCAGATTGGAAATAAATGAAATGGAGACTAAAAAATCAATAGAAAAAATCAATGAAATAAAGAAGTCGTTCTTTGAAAAGATAAACAAAATTGACAAACCTTTAGCTAGACTAACCAAAAAACAAAGAGAGAAGGCTCAAATAAGTAAAATTAGAAATGAAATATGGGAAATTACAATGGACACCTCAGAAATACAAAAGATTATGAGAGACTACTACAAAAAGCTATGCAACAACAAATTAGATAATCTAGAAGAAATAGTTAAATTCTTAGAATCATATAACCTGCCAAAACTGAATCAAGAAGAAATAGAGAATTTGAATAGATAAATCATCAGTCCAGAGATTGAAACAGTACTCAAAAACTTCCCAAAAAATAAAAGTCCAGAACCAGACAGCTTCCCCAGTGAATTCTACCAAAAATTCAAAGACTAAAAACCTATCCTTCTCAAACTCTTCTAAAAAATTGAAGAGGAGGGGAAGCTTCCTAATTCATTCTATGAGACCAACATTACTCTGATACCAAAACCAGACAAGGAAAAAATAAAAAAAGAAAATTAGAGGCCAAAATCATTGATGAACATCAACACAAAAGTCCTTGACAAAATAGTGACAAATCAAATACAACACATTAAAAAGATCATATGCCATGACCAAATGGGATTTATCCCAGGGATACAGGGATGGTTCAATATCTGCAAATCAACCAATGTGATACACTATATTAATAAAATGAAGAATAAAAAACCACATGATCGTGACCAGCCCAGTGGGGCAGTGGTTAAGTGCACATATTCCACTTCGGTGGCCTGGGGTTCACCATTTCGGATCCCAGGTGCAGACATGGCACCACTTGGCAAGCCATGCTGTGGTAGGCTTCCCACAAATAAAGTAGAGGAAGATGGGCACAGGTGTTAGCTCAGGGCCAGTCTTCCTCAGCAGAAAAAAAAAAGGGGAGGATTGGCAGCAGATGTTAGCTCAGGGCTAATCTTCCTCAAAAAAATTAAAAAATAAACTAAAAAACCACATGATCATCTCAATAGATGTAGAGAAAGCATTTGACAAGATACAGCATCCATTTATGATAAAAAACTCTGAATAAAATAGGTGCAGAAGGAAAGTACCTCAACATAATAAAGGCCATATTTGACAAACCCAGAGCTAATATCATACTCAATGGAGAAAAACAGAAAGCTATTGCTCTAACAACAGGAGCCAGACAAGGAAGACCACTTTTGCCACTCTTATTTCACATGGTATTTGAAGACCTCGCCAGGGCAATCAGGCAAGAAAAAGAAATAAAATGTATCCAAATTGGAAAGGAAGAGGTGAAACTGTCACTATTTGCAGATGACATGATTTTACATATAGAGAAGCCTAAAGAATCCACCAAAATCAACATACAAAACTCAGTTGTGTTTCTATACGCTAACAATGAAGTAGCAGAAAGGAAAATTAAGGATACAATCCCATTTGCGATTGCAACAAAAAGAATAAAATATCTAGGAATAAATTTAACCAAAGAGCTGAAAGACCTACACACTGAAAACTATCAAACATTGTTGAAAGAAATTGAAAAAGACACAAAGAAATGGAAAGGTACTCCCTCCTCTTGGATTGGAAGAATTAACATAGTTAAAATGTCCATACTTCCTGGAGCAATCTACAGACTCAGTGCAATCCCTATCAAAGTTCCAACCACATGTTTAACAGAAATAGAACAAAGAATCCTGAAATTTACATGGAACAACAAAAGACCCTGAACAGCCAAAGGAATCCTGAGAAAAAAGAACAAAACTGGACGCATCACACTCCCTGATTTCAAAATACACTACAAAGCTATAGTAATCAAAACACCATGGTACCGACACAAAAACAGACCCACAGATCAATGGGACAGAACTGAAAGCCCCGAAATAAACCCACTCATCTGTGGAGAAAGGAAAGTCTCTTCAATAAATAGTGTTGGGAAAACTGGACAGCTACTTGCAAAGGAATGACAGTAGACGTTTATATTATACCATACACAAACATTACCTCAAAATGGATTAAAGACTTGAAGGTAAGACCTGAAACCATAAAAATTCTAAAAGAAAACATAAGCAGTATGCTCTTTGACCTTGGTCCTAGTAGCATATTTTCAAGTACCATGTCTGACCAGGCAAGGGAAACAATAGAAAGACTAAGTAAATGGGGCTACATAAAACTAAAAAGTTTGTGCACAGCAAAAGAAATCATCAACAAAATGAAAAGACAATGTAACAACTGGGAGAAGGTATTTGCAAACCACATATCTGATAAGGGGTTAATATCCAAAATACATAATATTTTATATTATATATATACACATCTTGACAATATAAAACACTAACAGCCCAATTTAAAAATGAGCAAAGGATCTGAACAGACATTTCTCCAAAGAAGATATACAGATGGGCAACAGGCAAATGAAAAGATGTTCAACATCACTAATTATCAGGGAAATGCAAATCAAAACTACAATGAGATATCAACTCATGCCTATCAGAATGGCTATAATTAACAAGACAGGAAATAACAAGTGTTAGAGAGGATGTAGAGAAAAGGGAACTCTCATACACTGCTGGTGGGAGTGCAAACTGGTGCAGCCACTATGGACAACAGTATGGAGATTCCTCAAAAAATTAAGAAGAGAACTACCATGTGATCCAGCTATTCCACTGCTGGGTATTTATCCAAAGAACATGAAAACACGAATGCATAAAGATACATACACTCCTATGATCATTGCAGCATTATTCAGGTAACCAAGACTTGGAAGCAACCTAGGTGTCTATCAAGAGAGGAATGGATAAAGAAGATGTGATATAATGGACAAAGAAAACAGTTTAGCAGTTACCAGGAGAAGGGAGATGGGTGGGCACAGGAGGTGAAGGGGAGCACTTATGTGGTGACAGACAAGAAATAATGTGCAACTGAAATTTCACAATCATGTAAACTATTACTAACTCAATATAAAAAAGGTGTGGTATATATACACAATGGAATACAACTCAGCCAGAAAAAAAGATGCAATCTTACCATTTGCAAAAACATGGATGGACTTTGAGGGAGTTACGCTAAGTGAAATAAGTCAGAGGGAGAAAGTCAAAGCCGTATGATCTCACTAATAAATAGAAGATAAAAACATCAACAAACAAACACATAGAGACAGAGATTGGATTGGTGGTTACCAGAGACTAAGGGGAAGGGAGGAGAATTAAGAGGGTGATTGGGCACATGTGTGTGGTAATGGATTGTAATTAGTCTTTGGGTGTTGAACATTATTTAATCTACACAGAAATCAAAATATAATAATGCACACCTGAAATTTATGTAATGTTATAAGCCAATGTTACCTCAATAAATAAAAAAACAAATGAAATAAAAACTAAAAATCATCTTTAAAATAATAGAAGGAAAGCATATTGGGTCAGACTGAGAGAAAAATAAGATCAAAGGAAAGAATTGCTTAAGTTCCAAACAGGGGAATTGAAGTAAAGATGCTAGTGAAGGGGGAGCAGAATATGCCACCCCAAAATATGTCACTTTGGTATATTGATTATTTTGAATTAAAGCTAGTTAAGAAAAAGCTGGTTCAAGAAGGACACTCTGAACCTCCTTTGTCCCCCTGAAAGGAGGAGATAAATCTCCTATGTGAAAAGCACCCTGTCTGTACTAGAAGGATAGAAGGCATTCTTATCACCAGAGATAGGAAATGTAGGGCCTGTATAACAAGATTTTTATTACTTCTTCACTAATTTACTACTCCAAGCCCCTTTGTCTTGTCAATTCTTCACAAATTTATTGTTTCCTTGTCTAAAAGGTATAAAAGCTTTCTTCTTTGGCCATTTCTTTGAATCTCATATTTTTATGAGGCTCTTATACATACAAAATTAAACTTATTTTTCTCCTGCTAATCTGTCTTATGTCAATTTAATTATTAGACCAGCCAAAGAACCTGGAAAGAGAGAGGGAAAATTTTCCTCCCTTACCCAAGCACTTCCAGAAATTCTCAGCTCACAGTGAAGGAGCACAGGATATAACAGAGGGCCAAGAGTTCATCCCCAGGGTGGAAACTGAGAAAAGCCATTCATGCATTGGGATAGTTGACACCTAGCACACTTGAGATCAGCAGCAGAAACATTTAACTTTTGGCTAAAAGAGTGAATGCAAAGGCTGGTGCTGAAAAGTCAAAGCAATAGCTTTCAAGAACCTGGTGATCCCCCAGGAAGAACAAGAATTCCCACTGTCAAAACACAAGCTATGTATTTACCAGTGTATTTCTCCATCTTGGGAACTGACTCCTGTAGCAATACCTGTATTATGTACATGTAGACAAGAGCAACACCAGTCCACAATGATCCACCTGAAAAACACTTAAAGTTGAGTGCGAATTTTCCCAAAGAGTAGTGCACACAGGAGAGAAAGAAAGAGCGTTTATACCAGTGTGTTAACATTGATTATCTTGGTACGAAGATTATGATGGATTATATTTTTCCCTTTGTAGTTACAGATTTATCTTCATGTATTTACGAGCACGTGTTATGTGAAACTTTTAAATTTTTCAAGAGTCACTCTTGTTTCGGATGAATTGTTGTCTATCTGGCCCAGGGCAAGAGGCATCCTAAATTTAACTTAGTTCTTGTCTACAACTTAAGAAAGAGTTGTGAGACTGTTCCTAAAATGTTATATTTTATCAAAACATTGTTGGTGAACGAGTCCTTCCAAAAACATGTTCAATCTATCTGTCTGTCTGTCTATCTATATCTACCTACTCTCTCAGAAAGCCAGAAGGAAAATTCTACTCAAGCATAGTGATGTATTTAAACTAAAGAGTCATAGAAAATCAAGTGTCTTAGCATAACCTACCATAACATTGGTTATGTCCCAATAACCCCATTGTATGTCAAAAATATTGAAAATGCATTTAATACACCTAACCTACCAAACGTCATAGTTTAGCCTAGCCTACTTTACACAAGCTCAGAACACATACATTAGCCTACAGTTGGGCAAAATCATCTCACGCAAGGCCTATTTTACAATAAAGTATTGAATATTTCATAGAATTTATTGGATACTGTACTGAAAGTGAAAAACAATGGTTGTCTGGGTACAGAATGTGATGCCCAGCATCACAAAAGAGTATCGTACTGCATATCACTAGCCTGGGAAAAGATCAAAATTCAAAATTTGAAGTACAGCTTCTACTGACTGCGTATCCTTTCACACCATCCTAAAGTTGAAAAAAATCTTAAGTTGAATTGTCATAAGCCAGGAGCCATCTATGCAATGAATCAATGAATCAATGAATGATAAATTAAATTTGTTCATTTATTACCAGTTCACAGACCCCTTTAACATGTATGAGAGGTCTACAAATCCCAGGTTAAGTAGCTTAATTCTAGACAGAAATGTATTTCTCCACATATCTATGTACATAAAGGCCTATCACAACTCCAATTACAGAATCCGTCATCAGTCCATCCCAGACAAGTGTTTGAGGAACAAAGCTATCATAGGTTAGGAAACATAGCAAGCATTGCTACCTCTTCCAGCACTAACCCTCAGGGAGTTGATGAGCTTTAACCACAGTCATAATTAACTAAAATGTGGAGCACTTCCCAGGTACCTGCTAAAGGCTCCCATTTTACTTTATTTTATTTCGCTTTTAGATAAGCCTATAGCGATAATATTATCCCCATTTTACAGGTGAGTTAACTGAGGAGTTGAGAGATTGAATAACTCTCCCAAAGGCACTCAGCTAGTAAGTGGAGTCAAACCAAGAACTGACTTTAAAACCCATGCTCTTAATTCCTACACAATACTGTTTCCCTTTGTTGTAAAAACTGCGATAAAGGTATTTGTGGTGAGTATCTCCCACTGACACAGATATAACATCAAAGACATGAGGTGAGAGGACTTTAGAGAGCATCCTGCTCAAACATTTCATTCCACAGATGAGGACACTGAGGCCCATAGGAGGTAGAATTTTCGAAATCCTAGGTAGTAAGAGAGCCAGAACTAGAACCTATCATTCTGTTTGCCCATTTTAATATTAATTAATTAATATTCATATTTCCTCTATGGCATTGAGCTGCCCATTCAGTCAACATTTATTAAATACTTATTAAATGTTAGGAGAGAGTTCTATAAATATAATATAGAAGATAACAGATTATAACAAACTCCATGTAATGAGACACAAGATTATTTGTGGAATTGAGAGAGGGAAAACACTAATAAAAATTTTTGTTCAAGTCAAATGCATTCATTACAAAATAACACTTTTGGTTTGTCAGTAAACAAAAAGGTTTGCTCTGAACCCTAGACCACCCCTCCTGCATTTTATCCCCATTATATGGGGCTCCTTAAAAACAAATTGTCTTGTTGTTGTAAATAGGGAATTTGTTTTAGGTTTTGGTATCTATGGTACTTAAAGTAGTGAGCATGGAGTAGAAAAATTGTTTAAATGGCAGTTATTATTTAAAGGCAATCATGAGATGCGATTCTATCTAATTTACCACTATTCTCATTTATTACTTCTTATATATTATCTCAACAGAATTCCCTCTAAGCTCTTCCCCAACTTAACAGCACTTATAGGTACCCCAGATACAACACGCGCGCACACACATGGCGTGCACCTGAAGTGTTGCACTCCTCAGTCTCATGTGCCTCCTCTTCACCCCATTGGTGAAGGAGGGAGTCCTGCCCTAGGGTTCTGGGGATGGCCGAACATATGATACTCATTATTAGACAGATAAGATTAACAGTAGTTTATTAGTCACATATGTTTACAGCTGAGGGAGGGGGATATCACATGCCACGAGGACCAGGTGGGGTTTGCACTTTCATATTTATATATATGAATCTTCCTGACATATATATATGAGGAAGAAAAGCTGATAGGGAGAAAATGGGATCAATCATAGACTGGAGATCTGGATGAGGCCATGGAGGAAGTGTATAGGAACTGAGGGGGAGCAGAATGCCCCACCCTAGAATGTGTCACTTTGGCATGTGGATTATTTTGAGCTGAAGACAACTGGGGCCCAGCAGACTCAGGAAAAGCTTTCTACCTCCTCCTTTACTGCCTACAAGAATTTAGATTAGATAGGGAGTCTGTACAAGGAAGAGAGCTACTATCAGAGATAACTTTTTATATCAGAAAGACTTACCTACATGATACAGCAAATGTTTTTTAACCAAATATTTGAGTTTCCCATCTTCCTGTGAATTGTCTTCCTCCCCTTTGAAGCCCCAGGCCCCAACCCCTTTCTTCTTAGCTCAAGATGACATATAATATCAATTACCCCATATTTTTAGGGGGCTCCTCCATGTACAAAATTTGTTTTTCTCCTGTTAATCTGTCATATGTTAATTTAATTATTAGACCAGCCAAAGACCCTAGAAGGGAGGAAGGGAAAGTTTTTCACCCCTATAGAAGAACTGTAAAGTTGAGAGATTGAATCTTGGAGTTTGAGATTTCAGAGATTAAGTCTGTGTAATGGCAAAATCCAGGTTATAATAATGGAGCTGATGATTTAAGAGGAATGCAGGTAATACTCATTGAGAAATTAAGAAATTCAAATTTTAGTGTTTTATGAGCTATTCACATAAATATTAAGGTTTCCCATAATGATAGCAATTCTTAGGATGAAGTGGAAGACCATGAACCACTGAAAAAGTGTTTACTAAATGTGTCACCAATGATTTTCATATTTTCAAATTCAATACAAAACTGCTCCATTATTGTCTTATTTGAACACTCTATGGCTGATGTTTACCTCTTTCTTGAAACTCAGGCAATAGACGGCAGAAACAAGAAAAACTTACAAGATTGTATAATATGAGCCTTGAAGGAGTTTTACCAAAAATCCAAAGAATAGTGATTTGAAAGTAAAAATTGGGAGCAAAGTAACACCACCAACAACAGCAAAAGTAATAATAAGCCACCCCTCCAGCTGTGCACCCCTACCCTCCGGCACATGGAAAGGAGGATGGGAGAGGGTAAAAGCTTTCTCTGAGTCTGCTGGACTCACTTGAAAGAGCCTCAGCGCAATCAGTGTCCTCAAGTGAAAGTCAGATTTACGCTAAGATAAAAAGTCACAGTGTTTTTGGGCAAGAGAAGAATGTTTAAAGGAATGTTTATTGCAAATATTTCTATATATCCTAGAGAATAGTGGAAGTCTATGGCCAGCCTGCAGCTGTGGGAACTAAGTCAGAAGGATGGAAGAACGAAGCTGAACTTGGCTGAGACCAGTACAAGGGCTTTTCCTTTGGAACAGGGACAGGACAGGGATGACAAACATGGAATCTACTATAGCTATCTGGAACCTTAAAAAAACTTTCAAAAAAAATTCTACACTGATTTAGACAGAGGTACTACATGATATCTGAGATGCTAGAATATTCATTGTTGGAGAATATTTTCTATTGTATCAATAACTTAAGAAGAATGAAAAGTTTTCTGTTTTTACTTTGTTTGTAGTTTTTTTAGTAAGTATTCCTTTTCTTTTAAGTGGATAAAGCAAAATACCTGAGGAAATCCCCAAGGAGCCCCTAACAGGTCTACTTGGCACCTTCTAAAACTTTATAATTGTGATTAGGTAGTTCAGAACCAACATTCTTTTATAACAATATTATTAACGAACTTCTTTTGACCCGTATTCCCAAGAGCTGTTCTTCTCTAAAACTCTAAGGCAAAAAACATAGTTCATCCACTTAGGAAAAAAAATGTGTACAAGAAAAGAAGCTTTATTTTATAGAGAAAAAGAAAAGCGTAACCCAAAAACTATACTGAGTTTCCTCCTCTGAGCCATCAGTTAATGAGGATGCTGTAAGAAGGATTCTGCATCACCCACGTCTAGATGAGTTAGTGGTAGGAGATTCTATATCCAAAACAGCCCAGTTATTAAGAAATTACAATGATTGAGAATTAACCAAAGAGACAAAACATAGCTTTCTTGCATGGGGAAAAACACCTCAGAATTGAGAATCAGTAATTTTGTAGGATAAATTTTTTAGGTGGAGCCAGAGAAGATTTACTCTAATCTGGTTATGACTGATTTATTCCTGCAACTATTTCAAACCACTTAACACAACTGCTTTGTTCTCTATCTGCAAAAACAGAACAGAATTTGTGTTGTGCTCACCTGACTGGGATGATGTGGGGCATGGAGAATATCTAGATCTTAGAGGTTTTGAGGGCTGTCATAGCAAAAATAAAAAAAGATCAATATTTGGTCTGTAAGGTCAGTATGTGAGAGTGTATTTGGAAGTTACAAAAACAGAATTTTCCATTCCGGATAGGAACTTTCTGTTTAGCCAGTGCTAAAGCAAGATAGTGATTTCCCAATCACTGAAGTCGTCCAAGCAACAGCTAGGTGCATATGTGATGAGGATGCTAATCAGAAGCAGCCATATTGGGGTTAGGTGGTTCAGTGATCTAGGAAGGTTTCTTTTATCTTTGAGAGATATTTCCGTGAACTAGAAATAGGAATAGAATTGTAAAGTAAAAATTCAAAGTGTAATGCTTAGAATTGATTCATGCATACATAATAACGTTTAAGCCTCTTACTATGTCTGCACGTGAAAAACATGTTGGCAGAATTTTACATCATCTATACAGTTGGTGAAATGTAAGTATACTTTTTCATGTAGGTATTATCTATTAAGACATCACTTTTGTTTAATTTATTTTTCTGCATATAGTCTTTCTGACCTGTCAATATTCTTAGTGCAGTCAGATATCAATCTGGGGCAATTCAGATAATGTATGCATTGAAAATCTTGCTCAGTTACAAATTAAATTTTTCATAATTTATTGTTATTTATTCAGATATGAAACAACTAGCTTTAATTGTTGATCTCCTTTAAGTCCATCTCAATCCTTTCTGAATGGAGTCATATTTTTTAGCAAGAATCTGTTAGGCATTGTCACATGTATGATTTAATTTAAACTTCACAGCAGCTCGTCTTGAATGTTATACTTATCTTCATTTCTCAGATGAAGAAGCTATGACAAAGTTGAAGAATTTAATCTAACAAAACTAAAAGTGGTAAAAACTGGGACTGGATTCCAGTTTTTCTAACTTCCTACATTAATCTAATTAATACTTGAATCTTAAAATGTGAAGTGTAACTTGCCTGTTGAACAATCTTGTAAAAATAATAATACAAAATACACACAAAACAGACAACAGGATGCCTCATACAGAAAGTTCACATGAGATTTCCTATGATATTATATTGGTATATGTATTCATGTTTAGACACTTCTGTGCAGTAATTTACAGAATCATTGGGAAATTGTTTACTAGGAAATAAAAAACGTTAGAATCCTTGAGGTGGGGAAGAGAGTTGAAAAAGAAACTGGTAGCAGGACTCTAAGACATTGAATGGACCCTATAAATATGTAGTCCAACATTCTAATTTTACAGACAAGAAAATTGAAGTCTAGAATATAAAAGGAGACTTTAAAAAATGGCGGTTTAATCTTGTTAAACCATCAGCTGCCCAGCCTCAGGTATGACGTAGAACTATTACTTCGGAAAAAGTACTTGGGAAAGCGATCTATAAGTGATTTTATGTTATCAGCTGCTTTAGTAAGGTAAAAGTTAATATTATAAGACCAAGTCTTTCAACATCCATTTGTGATAAAAACTCTTAAGAAAGTTGGAATAGGGGGAAGATACCTCAACACAATAAAGGCCATGTGTGACAAAACCTGCAGCTAACATCACACTCAATGGTGAAAAGCTGAAAGCTTTTCCTCTAAGGTCAGGATCAAGACAAGGACGTCCACACTCACCAATTTTATTCAACATACAGTAATTAGGGAAAAAAAGAAATAAAAGACATCGAAATGAGAAAGAAAGAAGTAAGACTGTCACTATTTGCAGATGACATGATAAAATATGTAGAAAACCCTAAAGACACCACCAAAAAACTGTTAGAACCAATAAATGAATTCAGTAAAGTTTCAGGATACAAAATCAATGTACAGAAATCTGTGGCATTTCTATACACTAATAAACTATCAAAAAGAAAAATTAAGAAAACAATTCCATTCATAATTGCGTCAAAAAAGAATAAAATACCTAGAAATAAATTTAACCATGGAGGTAAAATATCTGCTACACTGAAAACTATAAAACACTGAGGAAACAAATTGAAGAAGACACAATTAAACGGAAGAACATTTCATGCTCATGGATTGAAAGAATTAATTTTGTTAAAATGTCCATACTACCCAAAGCAATCTATAGATTCAATGCAATCCCTATCAAAATTCCAATGGCATTTTTCACAGAACTAGACAAATAATTCTAAAATTTGTGTGGAAGCACAAAGACCCCAAACAGCCAAAGAAATCCTGAGAAAGAACATAGCTCGAGGCATCACATCCCCTGATTTCAAACTATATTACAAAGCTATAGTCATCAAAACAGTATGATATTGGCATAAAAACAGACACATCAATCAATAGAAGAGAACAGAAAGCCCAGAAAAAACCCACACATATGTGGACATTTAATTAACTACAGAGGAGCCAAGAATATACAGTAGGGAAAGGATATCTCTTCAATAAATGTTGTTGGGAAAACTAGATAGCCATATGCAAAAGAATGAAACTAGACCACTATCTTACACCACACACAAAATTAACTCAAAGTGGATTAAACAATTGAATATAAGACCTGAAACCATAAAATTCCTAGAAGAAATCATAGGTGGTTAGCATCACGTTTTTCAGATCTGACTCCAAAGGCAAGGGAAACAAAAGCAAAAATAAACAAGTGGGACTTCATCAAACTAAAAAGTTTCTGCACAATGAAGGAAACCATCAACAAAATGAAAAGGCAGTCTACTGATTGGAAGGAGATATTTGCAAATTATATACCTGATAAGGAGTTAATATCCAAAATATATAAAGAACTCATACAACTCAAGAACGAAAAAACAAATTACTTGATTAAAAAAATGGGCAGAGGATCTGAATAGACATTTTTCCAAAGAAGACATACTGATGATCAACAGGCATGTGAAAAAATGCTTGGCATTACTAATTATCAGAGAAATGCAAATCAAAACCACAATGAGGTATCACTTCACATCTGTTAGAATGGCTATTACCAAAAAAAACAAGAAATAACTAGTGTTGGAGAGGACATAGAGAAAAAGGAATCCTTGTACACTGTTAGTGGGAATGTAAATCGATGTGGCTGCTATGGATAACAGTATGGAGATTCCTCAAAAAACTAAAAATAGAACTTCCATATGATCTAGCTATTCCACTTCTGAGTATTAATCCAAAGAATAGGAAAACACTAATGTAAAAAGATATATGCACCCTATGTTCATTGCAAGATTATTTACAATAGCCAAGATATGGAAACAACCTAAGTGTCTACCGATGGACGAATAGATAAAGAAGTTGTAGTATATACATACAATGGAATACTACTCCACTATAAAAAAAGAAGGAACTCTTGCCAGTTGCAATAATATGGACGGACCTTGAGGGTATTATATTAAGTGAAAAAAGTCAGATGAAGAAAGACAAATACCATATGATTTCACTTATATGTGGAATCCGAAAAACAAAAAAATGAACAATCAAACAAAAACAAACTCACGATACAGAGAACAGAATAGTGGTTACCAGAGGGGAAGGGAGTTAGGGGGTGGGTGAAATGGGTGAAGGAGGTCAGTTATATGGTGATGGATGGTAACTGGACTTATGGTGGTGATCACTTTGTAGTGTATACAAATGTCAAATTATATTGCTGCACACCTGGAACTTGTATAATGTTATATACCAATTTTACCTCAGTGATCAAAAAAACTAACTCTTTCTTGGATTATTATGTTGTGATAGAAACAGAACAAATATCCTATTGGAAGGTAAGCATATTCTAAGGAATAATAAGGTAATTGCACAAAGATGACTACTGTGCAAGAATATTTATTTGATCATTATCTATATAAGGAAAAAATGTTTACCATCTAAATTACCAACACTAAGCAACTGGCTAAATACATTATGGACCCATCCATAGAATCAAACACTGTTTGACCCTTAAAAATGATTTTGTAAAGGAAATTCTTGGTGATGCTGGATGTGTCTGTTACCTTGGTTGTGATGTTGGTATCATGGGTGTTTGTATATGTCCAAACTTGTCAAATTGTAGACCTTAAATATATACATTTCTTTGTATTTCAATTATACCTCAAAAAGTCTGTTTTTAAAAAATGATTGTGTAGATTTCTAATAATTGACATGGAAAGATTATTATAAAAAAGAAAAATAAGAAAAAGCTGGTTATACAATAATATGTTAGCATGATTTATTTTAGATACATATGTATGTAATTTGAAAAGGACTGGAAATATATATACAGTCATGCACTGCACAATGATGTTTCAGTCAACAACAGACCACATATACGACAGTGGTCCCATAAGATTAGCACCACATAGCCTAGGTGTGTAGTAGGCTACACCATCTAGGTTTGTGTAAGTGCACTCTATGATGTTTGCACAACAACAAATCATCTAACAACACGTTTCTCAGAACATATCCATGTCATTAAACAACACATGACTGTACACCAAAATGTTGTCACTGTATCTCTAACAGGTTTGATTACATTTTATAATTTTCTTTTTTGCATTTGCATTTTCTAATTCTTTGCACTGAAAAATGCACTTTTGTAACAGGAAAACTTTCAAATAAAAAATGAAATAGAAAGGAAAGCTTTTTTATCTTGGGGAAGGGGTAGAAGAGAAGGTGGGAAAAGGAAAATGAGGGCATCAGCTGTAACTTATTTATTAAGGAAGAGAGAGCTAAGTGAAATCTAGACAAAGGTTTTATGATTTCAACTGATCAAGTAAATTGAGTAAGCTGAATTACCTCTACTTTACCTCCCTGTGTGTAATTTGTACCTCTCTGACTTTATCACATTGTATAATGTTCTCTTAAATAATCAGGCAGATATATGATGTAAATATCACACACTTCATAGAACTTGCAGGAAGTAGGTTTTGGACACAGGGCATAATCTAATGAGAAGAAACCCATTATTCCCTTTTGATGTGTCATCTAAGTTATTAGTGGGAACCATATGTCATTGTTCCTTTCAGAAATCCCTGATCTGTTTCCAGAGATCTATATATGCCAGGAAAAGAATTTAAGAATTGGGAGACTCTGGAGATCACCAAATATCAGAAAAAAATAAATCAACCTGTATCTCTTACTCGTGGCAGGTCACTAAGGTCAACTGCCAAACTTTCAGTGATTGTAAACTTCAGAATAATAGGAAGGAGTTCTAGTTAAAGTATGAGTGTGTATATTAGCACATTTTTAGCTGGGAAAATGAAGCTTAACAAGTTGAAAAGAAGAGAAATTTTATTTAATGAGAAGGAAGCTGACAGGTTTTTTTTAATCCAGTCTTATCCCTTCATTTTACAGAAAAAATTGTGTCTAAATGACATTTGACTTTCCCAAGCTTGCACAACAGTGACTTTCAGATGAAGGACTATATCCCATGAGTCATCTCCCAAAATAAGGCAGTTCCCACAATAAATTTTCAACAGATATTTATAAAATTACTTTCTAGGCTGATTTTCCTTTTCTTGTTTCTTCAGAGAGATCATGCCCACCACATAGTAACAGCCATGGGAAATTGGAGCACAGTGACCGAATTCACCCTGACTGCCTTCCCAGCTTTCCTGGAGCTTCGGATACTCCTCTTTGTGGTTCTCCTGTTGACTTACACCTTAACGGCAACAGGAAACATTATCATCCTCTCCCTAATATGGACTGATAACCGCCTTCAAACTCCAATGTATTTTTTTCTCAGTAATTTGTCATTTTTGGACATTTTATTCACAACTACTATTGTCCCAAAGTTACTAGCTTGCCTGTTAGAAGAGAAGAAAACCATACCTTTTGCTGGCTGCATCATCCAAGTTTATTTCTACTTCTTTCTGGGGACAGTGGAATTTATCCTCCTGGCAGTGATGTCCTTTGACCGCTACGTGGCCATCTGTAACCCCCTGCGCTACACCATCATCATGAACAGCAGGACCTGCCTCCTGCTGGTTCTGGGCTGCTGGCTGGGAGCCTTTCTGTCTGTGTTGGTACCAATCATTGTAGTGACAAGGCTACCTTATTGTAGCAAAGAAATCAATCACTTTTTCTGTGACATTGCTCCTCTTCTACAAGCGGCCTGTGTAGATACTCACCTCATTGAGAAGATGAACTTTCTCCTATCTGCCCTTGTCATCTTGAGTTCCCTAGCGTTCACTACTGGGTCCTACACCTACATCATTTCTACCATTCTGCATATCCCGTCTGCCCAAGGCCGTGAAAAAGCTTTTTCTACCTGCGCTTCTCACATCACTGTCGTCTCCATTGCTTACGGGAGCAACATCTTTGTATATGTGAGACCCAATCAGAACTATTCACTGAATTTTGACAAGATAGCTGCTATCCTCATTACAGTAGTGACCCCTCTTCTGAACCCTTTTATTTATAGCTTGAGGAATGAAAAGGTGAAAGAAGTGTTGAGAGAGGCAATGGACAGAATCATGTCCTTGATACTAAGGAAAACTAGACGTTAGCGTTTAGTATATCACACATCATTTCTTATCTTCAACACATTCATTCTGCACGAATATTGTGCCATGTCAGCATATCAGAAGCCTGAGACTGTGTCAACAGGATGAGCAATGCCACACCAACCTGGAAAAAAAAATCTAATCCATGAACTATCTTGTATATGCATAGCTTAAAGCAGTGAAAAGTTACCTAACTGGGATTCAGAGGTCTCCAAATCTAGCCTTGGCTAAATCAGTTTATTTTGCAGATAACTGTCACCACGTCAAACTTATCTGAGCCTCAATGTCTCCAACTCTAAATGAAATAATAGATAATAAAGTATCACTATTTGTAGTGAGACCTATAAAGTTAGAGAATTTTAACTTCTTGGTAGGCATTCAAATATTTCGAGAGACTCAGTTTTCACCTCTATTAGCCAGATCAAATAAATATCATGTGAGAAGTGAGGGCAAAAGAGGTATGACTCAGGATATTAAGCCTCTGGCTATAAACCTGAGTGAAAGGTGGAGATATTTGATGAGAAAAGGAACATCAAAAGGGTGGGTTAGTGGTAGATCGATTGAATTGGAAACTGCTGTGGAACATCTAATTATAAGTTAAGGTTTAGAAAAGATATATGAGCTAGAAATATAGTTCAGGCAATCATCAAATATATTAATGATAATTCTAGCCATAGAAGTGGCTGAGATCACCAAGATGATAACAAAAGGAGATAACCCACTAATTAGATTAAGGATGGGTGACCAAAGAGAAGAAAAACCAGGAGAGTATGATACTATGAAATAGGACAAAAAACAAGGGGGAAATGTTTCAAGTAGCATGGTGAAGAAGTAAAAGTATCTATTGCGTTTGGTAACAGCAGCTCATGAATGACTTCGCAAAATGTTTAATAGAATTTGTGGGATAAAAGCCAAAGTAGAGCAGGTAGAATAGTATGTAGATATAAAGAAATGGAGAATATAAATACAGACAACACTTTGAAGAAGACTGGCTGAGAATACAAGAGTATTGTGATATGAAAGAAACATGGGTTGGAAAATATTATTCTCTACTAGGAGATGTGTTTGCTTTTTAAAAATATTGATCGAAGGAGCACGGTAGTGGAGATAGACTGAGGCTACAGGAGAGCAAGGAATGACCAAGATGATGGGTAACCTGAGTTGGTCCAAGGTGATGACATCAGGAGCATTAGTGGGAGGATAGTTGTTGGCAGAAGTTTGTATTACCTACTGATAATTAGGAATGGATGAATCCAGAAGTGGAACCATGCCAAGTAACAACAAGGTGCAAATTGTCACAGTCTTTTTCGATAAATGGCCCAAAACAAAACTTAAGAAAACATGGAGGCCTAGCACCTGACTTCAGATAGGAAATTACTAAAGAAACTGTAACTTTAATGATGTGTTCAGAGTAGAGCAAAAGAATTAAGTCCATCATTGAGTAATGTAATGTATTAATGTACACAGGTAAAAGGAAATCATTCATTCATCCATTTACCAAATATTGCTTGAGCACCCACTATGTACCAATGTACAGAACAGACAAAATCTCTGCCCCTAATGAGTTTAAATTATACTAAGGGGAGACATGCAATAAGTAAAATATAGAGAGAAATTTTATGAAAAGTTACAAGGTGACAAAAGTTATGGAGAAAAATAAAGCAAAGAAAGAGAATATGGAGTTTTGGGGATGGGGTGTCAATTTTAAATAAGGTGGCTAAGAAATTCTTTTCTGAGAAGGTGATGTCTGAATAAAGATGTGAAGGATATGAGAGTGTGAGCCATGTGGGTGTCTGGGAAAGGAGAACAAAGACCCCCAGGCTGCGGCAAGAGTGAGAGGTTGTGCTGTAGGAGTCAGTCACTGAGAGCAGAGACCACTGGAGAACCTCTGCTCCAGATTCCGAGGACCAACGTGAGCACCAAGATGGGAGCCGAGTCCATCAGCACATGCACTAGAACTGAAAACCAAAACGGGTAGAAGACTATACTAATCCTGTATTGCTAAGGACTTGGTAATTAAACACAGCCACATTAAAGCAATAAATATTGACTACAAGAGAGAAAATTTATTCTTAAGTAAAACCATACGTGATTTACCCATAGTGTTATTTTGATTTCTTTCGATGAATTCCTTTCATAAGTTTGAAGTTAAAGACTAATTTATATATACACATATTTTAAAAGAAACATCTGAAACAGGGACAGACCAAATGATTTTGTTGCTTAGTACACTAGTTCGCAAAATCTGGTTCCCAGCCAGCATTAGCATCACCTGAGAACACGTTAGAAACGAAAATTCCTGGGCATCTCCCCAGACCCTTTGTATCTGAAACACCAGAGGTGAAGCCCAGAAATCTGTGTTTTAACAAGCTTTCCAGACAACACCGAAGTGAGCAAACATTTGAGAACCAAGGGCTTAGGGAGAGTCAGGCAGGTCACCAGTTACCCAGACACGCGTACCATTGCTATCGCTCAAAAAGAACTGTGATTAAATGTTGCCAGGAAACTTGCCTTAAAATGTACTTGATATCTGATTTTTTTAAGTTATATAACTCAATATTATTAATATGATCACTATTATTATAGTTATCATTATTCTTATCATAGGTACTTAATTACATCTGTTAATTTATTGGTGTCAAATGATTGAATTAGCTACAAAACTGAGTTTGTTCCTGTCTATGGGGAAGTACTTTGCTGGAGTACTAGCGATAGCTGTTTACATGCTTTGCTTTTTATGAGCCTTGAGCACCCGGCAATGAAATAAGGAGGACTTTCAAAACAGAGTTCCCAACAGTTGTATTAAAAGCCAGATTTGTTGGTCCTTTTCTCAGTCACCTAATTCACTTGTGATCTAAATCTTCTCTCTGGTTTTTTCTGGATCTGGAAAAAAAAAAGAGAAAAGCTTTTGTTCAGTTATGTGGTTTAATTACCACTGTGTACATGATGATTTTCCCTCAGACTCATTCTTCGGTCATGTAGTCATTCACACACGATGTGTTGAGTACACTTATTGAATCAGTATGGCAGTCGCTGAATTGATATCTTCATTCTGGCGTTTACTACTAATAGGATCCTGGGCAAGTTACTTAATCTCTCTGTACCTCAGCTTCCTTATTTATAAAATGAATTTTATAACAATTTCTATGCTATAGGCTTATTGGAAGATAAACTTGAAAACACTTTTCTCAGTGTATCACTGAATAAATATTAGCTGTCCTTTTTAGGACCCTGTGTAAAATGCTGTGGGAGGTGCCAAAGACACAAAGATAAGCAGGACATGATCTCTACTCCTAAGTAATTCATATTTTAATTTGAGAGAAAATGATACATAAGAAATATTATGAATGATACATTCTAAAAATAAAGGAATTAGTACTTCTGATTTTGGACATGGTGGAATAACAGAGATTTTATTTAACCTTTTGACTTCAGCAACTGGAAAATGGCAAAAATACATTAAGCAACAGTTTTCAGACATTGGACAACAAGCAGCACAGGATTGCGATCATTGAAAGAAGAGAAACAAAGTGAACCCTACACCTGCCCCAGCTTGCAGGCTGAACACAGTTTCTAGGCTACAGCACAGGCACCGAGCATTCAGAGGCTGGCGGTGTCTCTCAATTGAGCAGACAGTGGTCAGAGTTTGGGGAGGCCAGGTGACTTGCATTTGCAGGAAAGAGGACCAGAGATGAGAGAGTTGCATAGAAAGAGAACTCTGGAGGTATGCAGACTCCAGACTGAATATAGATCTAGGCATACATTTAAAGAATTACCTGAAGGTGGGAAGGATCCACAAGAAATCAGTAGGCCAAATAATTCCCAGTGACCACACAGGGATGGAAACAGTTTTTATTTCTAACGGCCTGAGTGGAGAGACCTTTTAATATGTGGGGCATTAGACACGGTAATGGGGATAAATTATCCTGGAACAAATGCAAACCTCGCTTTTTCTTGAAAGAGTTTTAAAACAAGACTTGAAAGGATCAACCCGATCCACAAGTAACTTAAGTGCCTCGGAGAACAAAGTCTAACACTCCTTAAAAGAGCACAACCAAATCCATGACTTAACAACGTAAAATACACAACATTCATCATCCAAATAAAAATTTTTAGGCATACAAAGAAGCAGGATATTGTGATACATAGACAGGTGGAAAGTCATCAAAAGGAATAAACCCAGAAGTGATGGGAATTATCAGGCAACAAATATTTAAATAGCTATTATAGATATGTTCCATTTGCCTGAGAATGTAGAATGTAAAGCGATTTAATGATTAAATTGTTAAAGTGATTAAAAGCATTTATTATATAAAAACTCTCACATGGTAGTCACCATCATAATCATTACCATCATCGTATCCATTCTCTTTGTTCTAAACTTTCATGACTTTTAAAAGTCTTTGTTTATTTGTATTATTTTATTTTTTGCTGACAACCATTATACTTAGATGAAACATTATACTTGGCCATGATGATACCATATCCTCAAGGTGTTAGATAAAGAGCTTGGTAGGAAATTTTTTTGCCTGAAATGCAATATGCATGATCTGTAGACAAAACGCCCATAAAAACAGTTTTCATTAGTCCTTCTATCCTTTCTCTTGCACACAGGAATATATACAGGAGGCGGGACCCAAATTCCTATTGACCTCACCAATCTGTGGACACAGTGGAGGTCACAGTAATGGGCTCTTGCCCTTCTCACCCAGATGCATACCACAGGCTCTCACTCTCCTATGCAATTACTCCCACGTGTTTCTTGGCACCCCCAAGGGATGTTCCATGTGTGGTTACGAACTGTCACTTAAGATTCTCTGACTCTGGCTGTCCTTTGCTGATTTACACCACCTTTGAAGCCATTTGAAGGCATAGCTTTCTCATTGTCACTGCAGTCTATTCACTGTGTAAGAAAGCAGATGGCCACGACAAAGGAGCCATATTTCAATCATCCCAAAACAGTAAAGTATGGAAATGGTAGATATGCTACTCTGTTCTCTGGAACGCTAAGCTGTGTCCCAAGCATAAATTAGGAGAATCTCCATTATTCTTAATTCACCAGCTGGGCACAGATATAAGGCGGCTCATACCCCATGCCTCAGAGAGCCCTTCACTTTCTTCAAAGGGCCCTTCTGTTTATAGGATTTAAAAATGAATCGCATGGCTTGGGTAGACAAGCAATATCTGAAACAGACACCATGGTATCTTCGTCACCCTGCTGCTTCCCACAGGTACCCACCATCTCCAGCCAAAACTCCCGCGTACATTGACGAATTTCTTTGCCCACTAGTGTGTCACGTATTCTTAGACTTCATTTGGGTGCTCTGATGGATTCAAGCCTAACAGAATTCAGGCAGCATCAATTGATTCAGTTGAACACATTTGAATATCTGAGATGACTTTGTGCTCTGAAGAACCCTCACATCCCTTCCAGCTCATGCAGCTGTTCTGTGAGTAAATTAAAGAAACCTTTAGCACAGTGTTGTACATGCTTGGTCCTGCCCTACAGAACACAGAGAGAAAGAACAGTAAGACCTTAAAGTTCTTCTAAATGGAATGTTCAAGCATGCCTCACAAGTTTGGAAGTAGTTAACATTTATTAGAAAAATTCTCTAAATACTGTTATATTTAGAAATTTAACTGCCCCTTTTTCAATATAATCAATTAAACATAGGAAAAAAAGGATTCAGTAATACATACATCTTAGTGGAAAACTGAAATTCCATTCTCTAATATAGTAATTTACTAGGCTGAGACCTTACTGCTAGAGATTATATGCTCTGGTTTTTAAATACATAATCACTTTTTTGTTTGTTTTCATGGTTAAGTACCATAAGGAAGTTATTGTTCCTCTTGGGGTTAAATTTGAAAATTGTTTCATTAGTAACACACTGCAACCACAAGGGGGAGTACAAGACACACACACACACACACACACACACACACACACACACACACACACACACACGTCGCTGTTCCCCACTTTCCCCCACCTCCCTCCAGCCCCCAACACCCTATTTACTTCCTCCTCCAGAAAAAGAAGGAGCAAGAAATCATTTCCGAGTCCAGGTCATGAAGCTTTTCCCCTATATTTTCCACTAGAAGTTTTACAGCTTCAGGTCTTATGTTTAAATCTTGGATTCATTTTGAGTTGACTTTTGTGTATGGTTTAAAGTAAGCGTCCAATTTCATTCTCTTGCATGTGGATATCCATTTGCTGAAGAGACTGTCCTTTCCCTGTTGTGTATCCTTGGCTCCCGTATCAAAGATCAGTTGAGTCTATAGGCGTGGGTCTATTTCTGGGCTTTCTATTCTGTTTCATTGATCTGTATGTCTGTCTTTATGCCAGTTCACTGTTTTGATTACTGTGGTTTTGTAATATATTTTGAAATCAAGAAATGTGATTCCTCCAGCTTTTACTTCTTTTTCAAGATTGCTTTGGCCATTTGGCAGTCTTTCTGTGGTTCCATATGAATTTTAGGATTTTTTTTCTATTTCTGTAAAAAATGTTATGAGGATTTTGACAAGGATTGCATTGAATCTGTAGATCACCTTGGGTAGGATGGACTTTTTAACAATATTAAGCCTTCCAATCCATTAACATGGATGTATTTCCATTTATTTGTGTCTAATTTCTTTCATCAGTGATTTATAGTTTTCAGTGTACAAGACTTTCACCTCCTTGGTTAAGTTTATTCCTAAGTATTCTTTTTTCATGTTATTATAAATGGAATTGTTTACTTCATTTCTTTTTGGTTAGTTCATTGTTAATAAATAGAAATGCAACTGATTTTTGTATGTTGACTCCCTTCTATGCTTCTTTATGTCTTCAGAGTGGTAAGATATCAAGGACCAATATTAGAGTGTGAACCCAAGGTGTGAACGTAAGTGACTTTTAGTCATGGATCTACCTCCTCTACAGGCAAGAGGAGTCTTCATGAGTCTCACATCATCCAACCCAGCCCATCAAAGAAATACACTGAGATTGGGCTCCATGGTCAGTAACAAAGAGCATTCCTTTTCTCGGCCTCATCATCTAGGAACTCATGGGAGAGGCTGCAGCTGCTGTAGACAGCTGGTCACAAATTGAGAATTTGGTATTATGGGTCCCAGCCATCTGTCTTTCTATTGATTTCCACCTTAGACACAAATCTTAAAATTTTGAGAGAAGTGTGTTGATGAGCAATTAAAGTTTTTATTATCTACAGATTGTCTCCAGGATAATAAGAATTTAGTGATGACGACTTTAGAGATAAAGTTTAAAATAGTTGGCATTTGAAAAATTCAATAATTCAGATAGCAATTTATTTCCAATTTCCAAACTAGAAAGGTCCCAGTTTTGAAGCAGGATCAGATTCATAGAATGGGTGACTAAAATTTCATTTAACAAAGAATGATTTTTGAGAAAGGGAGAAACAGAAGTCTCCTATAACAAGTGTGACAAACAGGTCATGTATGAACCAATTCTGTAAACTTATAAAAGTATTCTCATTGCATGAATATTGCTAAGGCAGAGATGGTGCAAACTCTCAATTCAGGCCTGGGTCACATGGCATATTAATAGAAAGTCTAATTGTGCTCTCTGTTCTACACGTGAGAACATACTGCAACTACACAATGCCAGAAAGGGCACTGGCAGGAGAACACACAGCTGTCTCCTACATGTGGACCAAAGCTGTGATTGACAGAAACAAGGGCAGCTGACAGGAACAGCTGAGGCTGATGACAAACTGATACAGACTGGAGCAGTAAAAACCTGACCAGAGATTAACTCTGGGAAACCTGGAAATGACAGACTACACTGTGGTTTAGAAATAACCCCTGAATGAGAATCAGAAATTCTGGGTTCCAAGGCAGGCCTAGTTGCACAGTGGTTAAGTTCGCATGTTCCACTTTTGCGGGCCGGGGTTCACCTGTTCAGATCCTGGATGCAGACCTACGCACCGCTCATCAAGCCCTGCTGTGGCAGGTGTCCCACATATAAATTAGAGGAAGATGGGCACGGATGTTAGCTCAGGGCCAGTCTTTCTCAGCAAAAAGAGGAGGATTGGCAGATGTTAGCTCAGGGCTAATCTTCCTCAAAAAAGAAAAAGTAAGAAAAACAAGAAAAAGAAATCCTGGTTCCAGTCATGGTCCAGCCACAAACTAGATTCGCAGCTTCATGCAAGTCATTAAATTTTTGTTTCTCAGTTGCCTCAATTATAAAATAAAGCGTTGCATTTTCTGTGATGTTGGGGCTTCATCCAAACCAATAACAGTGCTTCTCAAAGTTTAATATGAATACAAATTACCTAAAGAATCTGGTAAAAACGCAGATTCTAATTTACTAGGTCTTGAGTGAAGCTCAATGTTTTGCATTTCCAATAAGTTTCTGTGAGATGTAACGCTATTTATTTGCATATCACACCTTGTGTAGTGAGGCACTAGAATTTGCTGGTTCAACATTCCTAGGCAGGATCAATCAATAAGAGATCAGCGAGGTGTCTGATTGGCCCTTTTAAATGATGGGGTGAAGGAGATGAGTGACTTGAACAGAGATTAGGCCAGGAAATTTGACAAGGACTAAAACAGAACCTAAAACTAAAAAGATTTAAAACCGTGTTTTACCGTGCAAGTAGAAATTCAAAGTTATGTCAAATACCAAAAGACATGAGCATTGCTGAGAACATTTGAGTCAGTAAGGAGCAGCAGCCCTAGGAAAATCTTATTTGTAAAATGGGTTATGCTGCTAATGATTAAGAAATTGGAAAACCAGTTTATCATTATGGCCCTAAGCCTCCTAGATAACCTCATAACAGAGCATCAGTGAAACTATCCAGGGTCATCAGGAAGTTCTGGGTTGTTTTTTTTTTTCTTTTTTTTCCCCTCTTCCTTCCTTCCTTCTTTTCTTCCTTCCTTCTTTTTTTTTAGGCCCTCAGATGGAGAAATTCAGTTAATCGTATGCCTCAGACCAAGACACACTATGAGCATTGATCTAGGTAAGGCCCTCACCTGTCTTATTCCCTTCTATTGCTGCTCCCCGCCACCACTCCTTACCTCTCTCCCAAGCAACAATCGTTTGTATGGGTTCTTCTACAACATTTATTGTTGTTTGGTCTTGATCAAGATGTCCCTAACATTCCCCTCAGCTTGACTAAATTTTACATGGACTTCCTCCTAACTCTAGGTTCCTTACTTCTCTTTTCTTAGAGGAAACTCTTTCTTAAAGTTTACTTTAGAAAACTTGTCATTGTAAATTCTTTCTCTGCTCCCTTTAAGATGTAAATCTTTATACGAAGTCTCTTGCCAGTTTTACAACCCAAGAATGTCTTTTTCAACGACCTGGGAGCCATCCCTTTGAAGTTATCCAGGAACGTAGCTTCCCTATCTCCCAGTCTCAGTGGAGGAGTAGAAACCCAACCTCAATGGGGGCCAATCAGCAAACAAAGATGGCTTAATCACAGAGAAAACATTTGCAGACTCATCAGTAACTCAACGTGCTTGGCTTGGCGTAACCATTGATCAGCCTCCCCCAACATTCCCTAGTACTTTTCCACTGGCTCACTCTAGTGCTAAAAACCCTTCCACACTTTACTTCGGCAGAGTTGAGTTCAGACTGGGTACTGGCCTCTCTCTCCTATTACGATAGCCTTAAATAAAGTCTTCCCTGCCTGTTCAACTTTGTTCAGTAGAATTTTTACTTTTGTAGTGTGCTCTTTTTTTTTTTGGAGGGAGATTAGCCCTGAGCTAACTACTGCCAATCCTCCTCTTTTTGCTGAGGAAGACTGGCCCTGAGCCGACATCCATGCCCATCTTCCTCTACTTTATACGTGGGACGCCTACCACAGCATGGCTTTTGCCAAGCGGCGCCATGTCCGCACCCGGGATCCAAACCGGGGAACCCCAAGCTGCAGAGAAGTGGAACATGCGAACTTAACCACTGTGCCACTGGGCCGGCCCCCAGTGTGCATATTTTTAATTTACATAAATGGCATTATTTTATATATCATATTGTGCTTCTTGCCTTTTTGTAAACTGAGAACTCTGTGTCATGGATATAAGCATGTTTTTAAATGTATATCTAATCTATTTCTTCAAACTGTGGCTTAATAATCTACAGTTTGCTTTACCACCATTTTCCTATCTATTCTCATTTGCATTTCTCTGATTACTGATCAGTTTGACAATTATCTTTATATGCATGTTGTTCTCTAGGTTTCTTGTAAATTACCTATTCCTATTTTTGTGCTCATTTTTCTATTGGGATCCCTGTCATATTCTTGTTGATTTATAGAAGTTTCATAAATACTCTGGATTTTAATCCTTTGTTTTTTGTAAAAATTGCAAATATCTGCTCCCAATTGGTTAGTTGTTTATTAAACTTTTCCACAGTGTACATTATTGAAAAGAAATCCTTAACTTTGAAGGAATCCAAATTTATCAATCCTTTGCCTTATGATTTATGATTTTGAACTTTAACATCAAAACAAAAGCACCACCCCAGATTACAAAGTCATTCTCCTACATTTTCTTCTATTAGCTTTACAGTTTGTTTATTTTATTTTTTTTCACATTGAGACTTTATCTGGAGTCTTTCGTTACAATTAATACGAATATAGTTTCAAGTTTCTTTTCTGTTTGACGCTTGATAAGCCCTTTCAATTTGAGATCTTTTATTTTATTCTAATTCTAGGAAATGTGTCTCCATTATTGCCTTAAATATGACCTCTCTTCATTTTTTTTCTCTCCCTCTGGGACTCCCCTGTATCTCTTAGCTTTCTTTTAAATATGTTCTATCTTGTCATCCTTTCCTGTTGCCTTCTGGAGAGTCCTCAATATATCCATCTACAATTTATGGTGTTTTTTATTTTAATTATTATATTTTACATACTAATATTTCCTATTTGATGCTTGTTTATGATTTCCTGTTCTTTTTTATTTCTCTAGTAGCTTCCCTTTTCTTCTTGAGTATTCTTATTTTGCATATTTAAAATTTTTTTTTCATATCAGTAATTCTACTTCACCTGGTATATAGTGTTCAGTTAGTTTTTTTATTTAATATAAACTTTACTCCTCCTTATCTATTGTTTGCCTGTGGACTCATGTACCCCTAGAAACACCAACTGCTCTTTCTGGTACAGCATGTTGGTGAAAAGCCAAAGGCCATGTACTAGTCTATATCAATCTGATTAATGTAAGGCAGCAGTCTGCAGACTATGGTCAATGGGCCAAATAAGACTCATTGCCTGTTTTTGTTTGTCTGTCTGTTTATTTGTTTGTTTTGGTGAGAAAGATTGGCCGTGAGCTAACATCTGTGGCCAAACTTCCTCTTTTTTTTTCCTCCCCAAAGCCCCAGTATGGAGTTGTAGGTCCTAGTTGTAAGTCCTTCTAGTTCTATGTGAGATGCTGCCACAGCATGGCTTGATGAGTGGTGCATAGGTCCACGCCCAGGATCCAAACCAGCGAACCCTGGGTCACCAAAGTGGATTGCCCGTAAACCTAACCATTTGGCCATTGGGCCAGCCCCCCATTGCCTGTTTTTGTAAATAAAGTTTATTGGATCACAGAAACCTTCATTTGTTTACACACTGGCTATGGCTGTGTTAGCACAACAAGGGCAGAGTCAAGTAGTTGCAGATTTGACCATATGGCTCATAAAGCCTAAAATATTTACTATCTGGCAGTTTACAGAAAAAGTTAGTCAACTTGTAACCCAGGGAAGTCCCTAAAATATTTTCCATGTCTAATGCTTTGTGTTTAAGTTGTGCTTGCTTATAGGGACCAAGGCATAATAATGCTAGGTGGCCAAATGGCATGAACCAGTCCAAACCAGAAAGGTTCAAGATGGTGTTGGGGTGCCATGCACGAAAGGAAACCTATGCAAAAAGTGCCGTGTACAGGAAGGGAAGATCTGCACATGCCCCAACTGCCCTGCCCAGAGCAATGACATGGAGACTCCCACCCCCTTCACATCCCATAAGAACGCTGCTCACGTTTCCTGCAGAGAGAAGGTGTTTTTGAGCATGATCTCTGCTTCCTCCATTCGTTGATCAATGAATAATGTTTCTGCTCACTGTTCCAAACCCAGTCTCATTCTATTGGCATGGGTGGCTCCAGGCAAAAGGACCCACTTGCTGGTCACCAGTCCCTTGGGCCTTGGTAACAAACCTTTGATTTAAGAAGTGGAGAGGATTAAAACCGAGAGTAGAGAAGGACAACCACATGAACACTTGTCATCAGTTCTAATCACTGCTGCTCCATCAGGCAGCACCTCTGATATGGATTTCACCTTTGAGGTGGCTCCTCTAGGCTGTGATACACAAGACTTGATAGTTTGCATGGAAGTGATGAAGGCACGCGTGTGGCTGGTCAGTTCACACCTGTTTCCAACAATTCATTCAGTCCAGGTTTTGGCACTGCCCTGATATTTCATGGCTGGACTATTACTATTTATTTCTATCATGATAGAGCAGGCAATGATTGTCTAAAAGCATTGCAGGTGAAAAGCAAAAGAGAATTTACAAACCATTCTTCAAGTCTAGATTCACAGTGCCTCTTCTTTCTGCTCTAAGGAGCAAGTTGCAACTATCCACCTTATCCCAGGAAAACAAGACAACCTTGTGTCTCCCTTGAGTTTCTCATGCTTTGTTGTTATTGTTTCATGGTAATTGTCGTTAGATTCCTGAAATTACACTTCCCTCTTGCTTCTTTAGTTTCTCCCAGATTGTTTTTCTGTGAGAGAGCCAGCAACACATGTTGCTTCACTCTGTTGATAGAAACCAGAAGTTTCTGATGTTTATATAGATTAAGCCAATCTCCATGGCAACATCTTTTCGAAGCACTTCTCCACTTATTCCTAATCCCTCTCAACATACAAAAACCCATACCCTAGAAAAGGGAGTGGAGCCAAGAGATAAGGAAGAGTAAATTTTCAGTGGTTTTCTTCAAGAATCCCATCTGATGATCCTTCCCTCTCATGGGCTCCAGACAGCTTATGATATATACCACCTGCTGTTATGGACTGAATTGCATCCCCTCAAAATTCATGGGTTGTGGCCCTAACCTTCAATGTGACTATATTTGATGATGGGGCATTTAAAGAGTTAATTAAGATTAAATGAAGTCATCAATAAGGGGCCTAATCCAATATGACAAGTGTCCTTAGAAGAGGAAGAGACACCAGGAGTGTGTGCACAGCGGAAAGGTGATGCGGGAAAGGCACAGGAAGAAGGTGGCCCTCTACAAGCCACAGCAAAAGACCTCACCAAAACCAACCCTGCTAATACCTTGGACTTCTAGCTTCGAGAATTATGAGAGAGAAATTTCTGTTATTTAAGCCACCCATTCTCTGGTGTTCTGTTATGGCAGCCTGAGCAGACTAATAGACCTGACAATTAGCACTAAAAAGTGCCCACAGGACTCTGGGAGCTTATAACATCTAGATGGTAAGGATGCTGCTTTTAAATATGTCTTCCCTAATATCCAGCATATACATATCATACCAAATTTCATACATCCTACATCACAAACGCAGAGAAAGAAAAGAACTCCAGCTCTAACTATCTAACTATAATCCCAAATGAACAACATAAAAATATTCTAGACAAAAAACTATTTCTCTGGTAGAGTAAGTGGATGCTAAATGGCTACCCCCACATACTATGACCCCACTTTGTCAGATAAGGAATGTTCTAAACACAAATAAGGAAGGCAAGTTAATAGAAAAAGGATTATCCATCATCTAAGGACAATTTGGGAATACCATAAGAACTTGTGAGTTATTTGGGCTAATCACAGGTAAATAAAGGCAAGACATTCAAAAGATTGGAGAGAACAAACAGAGAAAGAATACAGTGAATAGAGGTTTACATATTCCATTTACATGTGAATGTCTCCTTTCCAGCCCTCTCAACATAACACATATAAAGGGATAAATTCCATGAATCATCTTGAATTTTCTTAAATCCTTTAAATGAAGAAGATATTAATTAATATGCACCCCTTAAATATATGACCTGATTACAATATAAGAGAAAAAAATTAAAATTAAGTCCAAGAAAATTTTATTACCTGGAAAGTAAAAGTCAGCATACAAATTACCTCTTTTGCATCATATTACACCCATTCTTTTTACAGGTCTCAGTTTATGCAACTTTGAAATCAGAAATCCTGCTCTCATAGAGAAAGTGGGGTGCTGAATGGCTACCTCCCCCTGCCATGATTCCCCCTTTCAGGTGTAGGGAAGGAAGAAATTTTCCTTTACCCTTTTAGGTTCTTCTGGCTGCTCTAAGAATTAAGTTGACATGAGACAGAGTAATAGGAGAAAATCAAACGAAGTTTAATAACATGTATACGTGGGAGAAACCCAGGAAAACTGAGTAACTCCCCAAAATGGCCAAAGTCACCACCTTAAATATCACCTTCAGCTAAAGACAAAAGAGAATGTTGAGGAGGGTGGTTTGGGACTTCAAAGAGGAGGAAAGCAATTCACATGGAGATGGAAAAGCCAATGTCTGATAACAAACGTTTGCCATGCCTTGCAAAGGAAATGGGACATGCAGAAGACCTTGATCAAATGGGCCTTGATAGGTTCCTCCCTGTCTACCCCACCTGGTTCATATCACACTATAGTTATCTATGGTGATAGCTCCTTCCTGGAACAAGTCTTCTAACATAAATTCTTTTAGGCAATTAGGGGGAAGATCAAAGTTTCTTCCTGAAGAAGCGGCTGGCCTGGTGGTGCAGCAGTTAAGTTCACACGTTCCACTTCGGCGGCCTGGAGTTCGCTGGTTCAGATCCCGGGTGTGAACATGGCACTGCTTGGCAAGCCATACTGTGGTAGGCATCCCACATATAAAGTAGAGGAAGATGGGCATGGATATTGGCTCATGGCCAGTCTTCCTCAGCAAAAAGAAGAGGATTGGCAGCAGATGTTAGCTCAGGGCTAATCTCCCTCAAAACAAAATTTCTTCCTGAGTCTTTTGTTCATAAAAATAATCAAGCCAAAGAGGCACATTTTGGGTCTCTTTGCTCCCCTATGCAGGATAAGGCTAATCAGCAAAGCAAAGCAAATGCCAGGGAAAGGAGTAGCCCTTGCCTAAATGTATTCCCCACCATACCTAAAACAATTCCCTGCATATAATTTGTGTATCAAAAAAAGTAAATAAAACCAATTGTGGCATGAGACACAGGAAACCAATGAAAGCGAAAATATCTCCTTTATTGCTGATAGAGTTGATAGGAGAACATATCTTTGGCTTGTTTACACTTCATCCAAGAATTAGAGGTCACACGCTCTGGTCACAGGCAGTGCTATATACAGAGATGGCCACATCATCAGAGGTAGACCTTGCTCAACTAAGCTCACATGTGGTGAGAGAACAGACTAAGACACAGCACACCCTCTTAGAAGGCAGCAAGATCTGAAAAAGAATTCCAGAAGGGCCGGTTCAAATTCGCTCAACTCTTTCTCCCAGACTTGCTGGTTAGATAAATCAGTTCTCCTCCTTTGGGTGAGGATGTGAAGGTGGTAAAGTCTTTCCACAAGATAACACCTCCAGACAATCTTTGTTCTTTTATTTTTTCCCGTAACTTCTTGAATTGGATGCTTGCCATGTTAATTTTCAGTCTTTCTCCTTTTCTAAGGAGCATTTCTAAGCCTTTAAATCTATAAAATTCCTTTTACTTACTACTTTAGCTTATGGCATGTGTTTTGATATGTAATATTTTCATTATCATTCAGTTTCAAGCATTTTCTAATATACATTATGATTTCTTTTTTCACCCCAGTGTTTTTTAGAAGTATGATCTTAACATTTCCAAGATAAGGGGATGTTTTTCATTATCTGTTTTTTATTATCTGTTATTTGCTTCTAATTTAATTACTTTGTAGTCTGAGAAGGTGTTATCTGGTTTGACCCTGATTTGAAAATATTTTTTATGGCTTGATATATGTTCTATGTAACTGTCCTGTAAGTGTTTGAAAAAAATATATTCTTTAATTTTGGGGTAAAGGATTTTATGTACGTCCATAAGATGAAGCACATTATATTATTCCACCATTCTATAATCTTACAATTTTTGTCTTCTTGACCTATAAATTATTGAAAGAGTTGTGTTAAAATCTCCCACCGTAATGATCAATTTGTCAATTACTTTTTGTACTCTCTCAAGGTTTATTTATATTTTGCATAGGGTGGAGCTATTTTATCTGGTGCATGAAAGTTTAGATGCCTGTTGAATCTGTCTTCTGGTGAATTAAATATTATATCATTATATGGTACCATTCTTTTTAGTAATAAACATTTGTCTTAAATTTTATTTTATCTGATATACATAAGGTTACACTTGCTTTCCTTTGTTTTGTATATGCCTGGTATATAACTTTTGATGCTTTTGCTTATGACTTTTCCTTGTCCTTATATTTTAGGTGTGTTTCTTTTTTGTTTGCTTGTTTACTTACAGAGCTAGCTGGCTTTTTTTCTTTGAACAAGACTTTTTTATTTGGATATAATGAACATATAATATATTGGTTTCAGGTCTACAACATAATGTTTCAATATTTATGTAGATTTTGAAATGATCACCACAATAAGTCTAGTTAACATCCATCACCACACATAGTTAAAAATTTTATTTCTAGAGATGAGAATTTTTAAGATTTACTCTTTTAGTAACTTTCTTTTTTTTTTTTTTTTGGTGAGGAAGAGCCGCTCTGAGCTAACATCTGTTTCCAATCTTCCTCTTTTTTTGCTTGAGGAAGATTAGCCCTGAGCTAACACCTGTGCCAATCTTCCACTATTTTGTATGTGGGTCGCTACCACAGCATGACTTGACGAGTGGTATAGGGCTGTGACAGAGAGCCAAATCCATGAACCCAAACTGCCAAATCAGAGCACGCCAGACTTAATCACTACGTCACAGGGCCAGTCCCAAGCAACTTTTAAATATACAGTACAGTATTATTTATTTGTAGAAAATATTTACTTTTTTTATTCATTTTTTTTAATTAAGATCATGTTGGTTTATAACATTATATAGATTTCAGGTGTACGTTGTTATATTTCAACTTCTGTATAGACTACATTGTGTTTACCATGAAAAGTCTAGTTGCCATCTCTCACCCTAAACATCTGCCCCTTTACCCATTTTATCTTCCTCTCACCCCCTTTCCCTCTGATAACCACCAATCTGTTCTCTGTATCTATGTGTTTGATTGCTTATCTTCCACATATGAGTGAAGTCACACAGTAGTTGTCTTTCTCTGACATTTCTTTTAGTGTCATATCCTCAAGGTCCATTCATGTTGTAACAAATGGCGAGATTTCATCCTTTTTATAATTGAGTAGTATTCCATTATGTATATATAAATATATATATATATGTATATATATACACACAACATTTTCTTTATCCATTCGTCCATTGATGGGCCTTAGATTGCTTCCAAGTCTTGGCTATTGTGAACAATGCTGCAACGAACGTAGGGGTGCACGTTTCTTTATGCATTCATGTTTTCATGTTCTTTGGATAAATACCCAGCAGTGGAATAGCTGGATCATAAAGTAGTTCTATTTTTAACTTTTTGAGGAATCTCCTTACTGTTTTCCATAGTGGCTGCACCAATTTACATTCCCACCAGCAGTGTATGAGTGCTCCTTTTTCTCCACATCCTCTCCAACTCTTATTATTTCTTGTCTTCTTAGTAATAGCCATTCTGACAGGTGTGAGGTGACATCTCACTGTAGTTTTGATTTGCATTTCCCTAATAGTTAGTGATGCTGAACATCTCTTCATGTGCCTGTGGGCCATCTGTACATCTTCTTTGGAAAAATGTCTTTTCGTATCCTCTGCCCATTTTTTGTCCAGGTTGTTTGTTTTTTGATGTTAAGTTACGTGAGTTCTTTATATATTTTGGATATTAACTCTTTATCAGATGTATGATTTGCAAATATTTTCTCCCACTTGGTAGGTTGTCTTTTTTATTTTGTTGATGATTTCCTTTGCCATGCAGAAGCTTTTTAATTTGACGTAGTCCCGCTTGTTTATTTTTAGGTGTGTTTCTTGGAAATGGCATATAGTATTTTTTTTCAAATCTAGTCTAATATTCCATATCTCTTAACTGAAGAGCTTAATTCATTTACATTTCTTTTTATTATTGACGTATTTAGATCTATTTTTACTTATATCTTTTGGTTTTCACTTGTCTCACTGTTTCAGTTCTTCTTTTTATTCTTCTTTCTTCTCCTTGTTCTGAGTTAAGGTTGGGTTTTGGTTTTGTTTTTGTTCTTCACTTTTCCCATCAACTGATTTGAAAGTTGTTACGCTTGATTTTTATTCTTTCAGTGGGAATACCCAAAATTTTAAAATGCACATTTAAAATGTCTAAAGTAGCCAATATCCCTCCCCTTCTTAATAATATAAAGACTTTAGAATGCTTTGTCTCTACTATTTCTCTGCTGGCTCATGTACTTTGCCATCTAGAGAGCTTTGTCTTTTTTAAGCCTTCAAAAGATGTTTGATTAGAATTTCCTCTAGTGAGTTTCTTGGTAGCAAATGCTCTAAGTTTTTGTTCATCTGAAACTGTTTCCATTTTTTAAAGAGTTTTCTGAGTGTAAAATTCTTGGATGGCAGCAATTTCTCCTCGTACTTTGGCTACCATTGTGCTATGGAATAGCCAGCAGTCTATTTTTTGTTCCTTCATGGATGATGTTTTCCCTGGCTCATTTTGTGGCTTGTTGTCTTTGGGGTTTTGAAGTTTCACTCTGCTATGTCTATGTGTTGATTTCCTTTTATTGAATCTACTTGGGATTCCTGACTCTGAGAATTGGGTCTTTCATATTTCAGTGATTAAGTGATTATTTTTTTGAATCTTGCTTTTCCCCTATTCTCTTGATTCTTTCCTTTTATATCTGTAATTAAATGGTTGTTAGAACACTCTAGCCCAAGTGTTAGCACACCCTGCAGCCTATTGGGAGCCACCTGGTTTTATAAAAATTACTATTGGAACAAAGCCACATGAATTTATAATTGTTATGCATCTTTCAGGCTACAACAGCAGACTTGAGTAGTTGTGACAGAAACCAGAAGGTCTGCAAAGTCTAAAATATTTATTATCTGGCCCATTAAGAAACAGTAGATCTCTGCTTTTGGCCCTTATATCTTTTATTTACTCTTTCAAATTTTCCATTTCGTTGTCTCTGCATTCTGAGTAATTTCTTCCTATCTATCTTCCCATTCACTAATCTCTTCAGCAATATTAATCTCTTATTTGTCCCAATCACTAATTTGCTAAATTTAACTGTTTTTCCACAAGACTCATCTATGTATTTCTCAAAGCTACTTGATAATTTTTTCATTGTCTGTAGGTCTTTACTTATGTTTTTTATTCCTTCTCATTTTTTAAAACACATTAAGCATGCCCTTTTTTGGATTCAATAATTCTGATATTTTAATATTGACATCCTCATGGGCCTGATTCTGCTGATTATTGTTTCTGCTCGATCTTGCTAATGGTGCCTTGTACCGAGAATGAGTTTTGTGCTTTTTTTACTATAAAGTTATATGTCTTATATTCCTATGGGGATTTTTATTCAGACCTGCTTTAAGAATGCCTTCCTCTAGTAGGGATTTGCATTTACTCCTTCCAGCTGCCTGGAGAGCATTACACTACCCACCTAGGTATACTTTAACTTAAATTTCCTGATTATAGTTTTTCAAAGAAGAAAAATGACATAAAGATCATTAATTCACAAGAATATACTGTTCTCCCTCAATCTGTAACCAAGATAAAAATAGAAAAGTGGGATGAATTTCTTTTCTACTTTACTCTTTTCCTGAGAATGTAGCTCTTCCTCAATCTCAGTTTTACATAGGAGTCTTAATCCTGCCTTCTTGCCCTATGCAGGTGTAAGGCTTTGTCTCCTGTACCTGAGGATACTTCCATCAAACCAAAGCTCGAGGCAACCTGGTGTCAGAGATACCACAGGTACAGAAGGTCTGGTGCCCCAACTTTGTTCTGGACTCAAAGAGTTTCCCTCTTCCTGACAAGTTCACGTATTCAAAGAGTGGGTTTTTATTTCAATATTTTATCCAGTTTTTCAGAAGTTGTGTAGCAGAAGACTTTCAAAATATCTAGTCTGTATTATTGCCAGAAAGATTACATCAAGTTTGATCATATTTAATTATTTTAAAATTAAAACTTCTTTATGACAGAAGACTCCATTAAGTAAATGTGGGATGAGGGGGAAGTATTGACCGTGAGATAATTTTTGTAACACAAATAAACAACAAAGAATTTGTATTGTAGGGAAGCAAAATTTGCTACCCCAAAATATGCTACTTTGGTATATTGATTATTTTGAATTAAAGTTACTTGAGAAACAGCCAGTGCAAGAGAACACTGTGACCTTCTCTATCCCCCTGAAAGAAGGAAATAAGTTTACCATGTGAAAGGTGCCCTCCCTGTAGAGGAGGTAGAGAGACATCCTTATCACCAGAGTTAGGAAATGTAGGGCTGAGAAGGCTATATAAACAAAATCTGTTACTTATTTACTGATTTACTACCCAAGCCCTTCTTTGTCTTGTCAATTCTTTACAAACTTATTGTTTATTTGTCTAAAAAGGGATAAGAAATTTTCATATATTGAGGTATATGGGGTAGCTATTCCGGTTTAAATCTGATTCAGCCTGAACTAAAAGAAACCTGACTTATGTCCTATCAAATATACGTTGTACACCTGCTTTAACCATCAAAGTAGAGAATGCATTAAACATTATCTCAAGGTAAAAGAATGCACTCTTTGAAGATAAGAATCAAAGAGTATCAGTAATGCCAGGATCAATACTCCTGAAGGCAAGTTTCCCTTTCCCAGACATGAGGGTCATGTTGACCTACTACTCTGCAAATGAATGTCTCTTTGACACTTTGATGAATATGCATCCCAGAAGGGTTTGATGTACGTTCTCTGTTCTAGAAAGGTATAAAACTGTACTGAAAGCCATGCTTCTCCAGAATGCTTTCTTCTTTTGTGGAGTCTGGTTTTCATCCTGGCTCAAGGAAAATTCGCCTTATCTCTTTTGTCTATAGAATGGCTATTGGATATTGGCATTGACAAAAGTATAAAAAGCTGCCTGTTTGGGTCATTTCTATGGGTCTCACATTCTTATGGAGCTCTTGCACATACAAAATTAAATACCACTTCCTCCTGTTAATCTGTCTCATACCAATTTAACACTTAGATCAGCCAAAAGAACAAAGAAGGCTAGGGGGAAATTCCTGCCCCCCACCCGCCCCCCCCCCGACAGTGTATAGATTATACAAAGAAGTAACTTTTTTTAATGGTTGAACAATCTCATAGAAAAATAGGAAAATCTTAGAGAACAAAACAGGGGCAAAAAAATTGTGTGAAAAGATTGAAGGAGAGCAGAATATTCCACCTCAAAATACCCCTCTTTGGCGTAAGGATTACTTTACGCTGGTTATTTTCAAGAGACAGCAGACATAGGAAAAGCTCTAAAATATGAGTAGAAGTTACCCTTCTGTATGAAACATTAACATTTATAAGAGAAATTTCCATTTGTAAGGGTGTCTCCCTCTCCCTCTCTGTACCAAGAAGAGAAAGATGACTCAATCTCTAGAAACTTATCAATGGAGAAGACAATGACTTAAATCTCATAACAACTTTACCCTTGTTAAATGTGCTTTTCCTTGTAACCTCCAATAACTTGGCTTCTCCCCTCCCCCCCCCCCACCCCCATGTCTTCTTTTTCTTTAGCTGGAGATGCGATTTGCTGTGATGGGTTGGGCCATTTCAAGGAGTCATCCTATTTTCCTGGAAATCTCTCATGTACACAGGAGGTACACATATTACTAAACTTCTGTTTTTCTCATGTTAATCTGTCTTTTATCTAAAGGAAGAGTTAAAAAAAATAGGCCCCAAATGGCCCCCACAACAGCAAACCACAACTTATTTACAGTTTCAGCCCCTCCCAGGAATGTGACCTTTAAACAGTCAATCTGAAATTTCCTGAGTTGCATTTGAGAGGTAATCTGCTTGATAAAACCCCTGCCATTTCCTTCTCCCCAAAATAAGAATGCTGACCTGAAATAATCCTTTCCTTTCTTTTCTTTTGCTAATAACTCCTTTGCCCCATACTCCTTCCTATGAAAATCTTCCATTTTGTACAGCCCCTCAAAACACCCTTCTAGTTTTCAGATGGGATGCTATTCAATTCAAGAATCACTTTTAAAAGCCAATTAGATCTTCAAATTTACTTAAATTTTGTTTTTTAACAGATTTAGTGGCAGCTGTGGGAACTAGGTAAACTTTTGACGGCATTTGGGGACAATGAAAAACATAGGCAGGGCACTCTCAAACCCCATTTTGAGTTCAGTGTCTCTCTCACTGGTTCTGAGGGCCATTGCTAAGTTCCGCTCAGTTTGAGCTCAACTCTCTTTTTGCATTTGAGCTCTCAATCTAATTAGCTTTCCTTTGCAGGACAGGTCAGCTTGAGCTGGCAAAAGATTCTACCAAGAGCCCAGCTGAGCTGGCAGAGAATTCTGCTTGGAGCCAGTGGAGCTGGTAGATAGTCCTACACAGAGCCAAGCCTCTAGTCTTTCAGACCACAATTCCCCGGGTGGAAAACCTCAACCCCTAGATCTGTCTCTGGATTCTGCATTGGGAACTGCTGATGGTTTCGTATGCAATTCTACATTTGTTTGGAATTAGCCCCCAGATTCCATGCTGGGAAGCGTTGGCAATAGCTGCAGTTCTCCATTAAGTTTGGAATCAGTCTGCAGTGCCTATTTCTTAGGGTTTGCTAGTTCAGTCCTTTTCCCCAGCCCAAAGTTCCACAGGTAGTGTTGTAGTTACTGGCCAGAGTTGGACCAGTTTAACTTGAAAATTGAGCTGATTCTGGGATTGGACTGGATCCAATTTAAACTGGACTGGGTCCAGCTGGAGGCCTCAGGTGAATTTTAAATAAAAGCTAATTGCTATTGGGAATCTCAGAATAAATAAAAAAGCCTCAAAATTGCTGGGCACGGGTCAAGCATTCAAATGCTGTTAAAGCACTTGCCACCTCTCAAACCTATGGCAAGTCCCTTAGGTATTAGTTTGGCTCCAAGGAACCCAAAGGCTTCAGACAAAAGAAATGGGATCCTCAAGTTTCAAAAAATTGAGCCCTCCACCTTCCAGCACAACTGTTCATTTTATGTTTAAGAACTGCGGTCCTGAGTGTTGTAGATATCTGCAAAAATGGCAACGTTTAACTAAAAACAACCTAGAATTATGATCATTATGTGGAATGGTCCAATTAGATAAAATTGATACAGAAGCTTACAAAAGGCTTCAAGATTCCGAATTGAAAGATTCATTGCAAAAGGCTAGTGAAAAGTTAAAGAGATAAGGGATACTTAAAGCAAAAGACAGTAAGACTGGTGTAGTGCTGACATAACTCCTACTGCTTCCTCTATCCTCCTCTGAGTACTCATTCTAGAAATCCTCTGTATGAATTGTTTTCCCACTCTAAAAAGACTACATGACCATAAACAAAAGCTTGCCAAGTTAGGGACATTACAGACACCCTCACATCTACCTTTGAAGGAGTGCCCCATGTGGGCCCTTCCTGAAGTTGATGGGCCCCTGAGGGATTTCCTGATAAACCACTACATTATTCCCTTAAACAGTCAAGGGGGAACTAAAATTAAAATTAATGGAATTGTCCAATACTGCCAGAAATATTAGTTAGTCCTGGCTGAAACCTGACAAGATATTTTAAAAGATTTAATAACTTTATGATCAGAAATTGAAAGCTGGTATTCAGAGACTGATAGAAACTTTTTTAAAGCCCTCTCCTTTAAGCTAAAATAAAACTATGTACCCGGAGGTAAAGAAGCAAATTGGAGAAAATGTAATTGAATGCACATGTCAGTCCAATTATTTAAGGATTTAAAAATGGCTGTCTTTGTTTTACAAATGTAGTCTTGACAGGACCAAAGGCATGGCTCTAGAAGTTTAAAGTTCACCTGCCCTTTTTGCTAGTCCCCCAAACCTCACCCATTCCTCTCAAAATGCTTGAAAACATCAGGATGTTAGAAACAGAACTGTCCTGGAAATATGTCCCCAAAACTCCATCTTGGAGGAAACTTGGATACCTTCTCTGTACTTTTGTAATGTAGATTTTCTACCCCCATCTTCTCTAGGAACTAAGAGCCATTCCTTGAAATGCAAATGTTTCTCATCAGAAGGAAAAAAAGAGAAGAAATATTTGGAAATTGGGCTAGTGAGAAATCTTATAAATCTTCTCCACAAATATTAGTGACTATGAGGTGTCTGTTTGCATCAGTCTGCATGTGTATGTTATGGTTATGTGATATGTTTCTACCTTTGGGTGATATTACTAAAATTACTTTGTAAAAGAGCTCTATTTAATTAGGTTAAAGGTCAAGCACTTGTAAGAATTGGGCATTCTATAGTTCTCAGAAATACAGAAACTAACTCAAATGCTTTTCAAGTTTATGTGATCTGGGATAATCTTTGGTAAATATAAGCTAGTTTAATTTAAAAAGACATGTGTTTAAAGTTATTGGAATTCAACATAAAGCAGATAAAAAACATTTATTCCACCTGGGTTTACTAGTTAAATTCATGTTATCTCTGTTGCAAAATTTGTCAGCAAGAAAAATAACTCAGTAAGATGAAACTTTCATAGGTAATCTAAACACAGCTGTTAAGAGCAAGAAAAGTAAATAAACAAAAGTAGGATAAATAATGTTTTAGGTGAACTTTTCAAATAGTTTGCCAAATCTTTTGGGTAACCTGCAACTTTAAAGTTTTGCTAAGTTAAATTAAATAATGGGAACTTTATTGAATATCTAGATTATTCCAAACTTAAAAAAAAACTAAGATTAAATTTTCTTTCACCTGTTAAAAGGACAAAGTTTGTCTTGGACAGGTCTGCTCATGATAAATGATAATGAAAATAAAGCAAAGATTTTATCTTTTATCAAAATAATTTTCCGTGCTTCTTCTGGTCTTTGATTACTCAGAAAAAAAATCTTCTTAATATTAAAATAACTATGTTTTGTTAGCAGATAATTATTGCTTCATAATGATCTGTGATCCTATTAAGGAAAGTGTTTTAAAACTTTCTTTTTTTGACATTTTTGACAAACTTCCCAAAATCAGATTCTAAATGAAGTCTTTTTGACCTGGAAGAAACTGTGGGATTTCAAGAGGATCCCTGGAACAGTCTGAAAGATTTGTTAAACTAATTAGGCTTATTTGATATACTAAATTACATAGGAAGCATTGTCAAATAAGGAGATGACTCCTTCAACAAGGTCTTTCTTTGACTTATTTGATTTTGCTTGGTTTGGGTCTTAGAGACCATGGCTCTGAAGTGCACTCCAAGTGTTAGGAATTATCCTGCTTCTTATAATCATAATAATCCTCCTGGCAAATTTTATTTTCTCAAAAACTTTAAATGCATGTTTGCAGCCACTAGCTGCCAAGCAAATGATCTCCCTATGACTGGAATATCAGAAAAGAAGTGAAGAAAATGATCCATTAAAGAGTGTGAACCTGGAACCATGGCTAGTGAATATCACACAGAGAATAAGAAAAAGCCAGGAGAACTACAGAGCAGGAGTTGAGAGTGGCACTAATGCCTTAATTTTTAACCATATCTCTCAGGCCGAGTGTTTTGATTAAAAGAGGAAGATTGTTAAAAAAAATAATAATAACAGGTCCAAAATGGCCCCCACAACAGCAAACCATGGCTTATTCACAGTTTCAACCCCTCTCAGGAATGTGACCTTTAAACAGTCAATCTGGAATTTCCTGAGTTGCACAAGTGAGGGAACGTGCATGATAAAACCCCTGCCATTTCCTTCCACCAAAAATAAGATGACTTAGCCTGAAGCAATCCTCTCTTTTCTTTCATTAACAACTCCCTTGTCCCACCCTCCTTCCTATAAATACCTTCCGTTTTGTACAGCCCCTCAAAGTGCCCTTCTAATTGCTAAATGGAATGTTGCTTGATTCATGAATCATTTAATATAGCCAATTAGGTCTTCACATTTACTCAGCTGAATTTTATTTTTTAACTAGGGTCTCAGCCAAGAACCTAGAAGTATAGAGGAAAAATTATTTTCTTCTCTCCCACAAGATGTTACATTCAATAGTAAACAGGAAAAAATGAATATCTATGTCTTAGCCATGTGGGCTGCCATGACAGAATACCATAGAGTGAGTGGCTTAAACAGTAAACATTTATTTCTTACAGTTTTGGAGGCAGGGAAGTCCAAGATCAATGTGCCAGCAGATTCAGCATCCAGTGAGATCTGACTTCCTGGTTCACAGATGGCTGTCTTCTTGCTGTGCCCTCACATGGTGGAAGGGGCAAGGGAGCTCTCTGGGATCTCTTTTTTAAGGGCACTAATCCTATTCATGAGGGATCCATCCTCATGACCTAATCACCTCCCAAAGGCCCCACCCCCTAACACCATTACACTGGGGATTAGGATTTCAACATATGGATTATGGGAGGACACAAACATTCAGTCAAAGCAAACTATGACCAGGAAAGTCCTCTTCAAGATATTTACCTATAGAAACACTCTGCACAAGATATGGACAAGAAAATGGGTACAACTTTTATTACAACGTGAGTTGTAATACTGAAAAATTGAAAACAATTTATCTTTTCAACAGGAATCAAGTGAGTAACTGTAGTTTATACCTGCATGGAATGTTATACAGCAGTTAACATGAATGAATTATATTTTTATGTCTCAATTTGGAAAAATCTAAAAAACAAATTACTGGATAGAAAAAGGCAAAGAGTAAAATAATAATTGGACTAAAATATTATTTATTTAAATTTTAAACACACAAAACCACACTGTATACTATTTATGGATACATACATGCATATCTACAAAAATATAAAAATTGATATTTTTATACATAAATATCAGATTGATATTCATTAATTGTTAGAAAGTAGTTCCTCTAGCAAAGGAAGCAGGAAAAGAGTAGAGTTTTAGCACTATCTGCAATGTTCTTTTCTTTTTAAGAGAAAATTATTGCGAGATAATAGAAAATATATGTATTGGTCTCTGCCCCCAGTTCCTGGCAGAGTTTATGAAACCTTTGTAATTTCCTAAGTGATAAAAGTATCTCTTATTCTAATATTTGGTCTCTGACAGCCTCCCTGACACCAGGCTCCTAAAACCCTTGCAATTTCCTAGGCCACAGGAATGTCTTTAGTTCTAATGAGGTGATTTTAGGTGGGCTCCTGGATGGCTCCTGGATGTGGGCTGGTCACCAGAAAGACCAAACCAGAAGTAGAAACTTGGAATTTCTAGCCCCACCCCCATTTTCCAGAGAGGGGAGAGGGGATGGAAATAGAGTTAATAATTTATCATGCCTACATAAGGAATGCTCCATAAAATCCCAATAGCACAGGTTTCAGGGAGCTCCCATGTGGTTGAACACATCCACATGAGGAGGGTGACACACCTCAACTCCACAGGAACAGAAGCTCCTGCTCTGGGAGCCCTCTCAAACCTTGCCCTGTGTGTCTCTTCATCTGACTGTTTAGCTGTATCTGTTATCATATCCTTTAACAAACTGGTAACATAAGTAGCTATTTCCCTGAATTCTGTGAGCCACTCTAGCAAATTAGTCAAATCTGAAGAGTGGTCATGGGAACCTCCAATTTATTGTCAAATCAGACAGAAGTTGTGACTAACTGGGCACCTACTGCTTACAATTAGCATCTGAAGTGGGGAGGGGTCGCAGTCTTGTGGGACTAAGCCCTCAGCCTGTGGAATCTGATGCTATGTCAGGGTAGGTAGAGTCAGAATTGAATTAAATTATAGTACACCCAGCTGGTGTCGTGGAGAATTGCTTGCTGTGAGGAAAAATTTGCACTCATTTGGTAACCAGAAGTGAAGTGTTCTGTGTGACTAGTGTGGGGGATCAGAATTTGCCACCTCAAAATGTGTTTCTTTGGCATGAGGATTAGTTTGGGCTGGTTGCTCTTAAGAAGCTGCAGACATGGGAGAAGCTCTGAATACCAAATAGAAGTATCCCTTTGTGAGAGACATTTACATTTGTAAGGGAAATATCCGTTTGTACAGTTGTCTCCCTCTCTGTACCAGGAAGAGAGGGATGACCTTATTTCCAGAAACTCTTACAAATGGAAGGCCAGGACTTAAATCCTACTTAAATCATAATAACTTTGCTCTTGTTTACTGTGCTTTTTCTGGTAATCTCCCATCACTCACTCTCCCCACCCCTAACATCCTCCTTTGTCTTTAACTAAAGATGGTATTTAAGGTGGCAGCTTTGGCCATTCTGCAAGTTACTCAGCTTTCCTGGGTTTCTCCCATGTATATATGTTATTAAACTTTGTTTGATTTTCTCCTCCTTATTCTGTCTCATGTCAATTTGGTGCTTAGACCAGTCAGAAGGACCTAGACAGTAGAGGAATTGTCTTCGTCTTCTACAGGAGTAAAGGAGAAACAGAGGAAAGCAACACACAGGAGGAAGGACTAGGTTTTTCCATATACAAGAGAGAAAGACATAGGAGTTGGGAAACAGTTTTTCATAACACATATCTAAAGCAAATATGGTAAAATATTAACATCTCTTAAATTGAGTGCCAAATGTATATATATCAGCATTATTTTCTGTGCACTTCTGAATGTCTAAACCACTTTATAATTAATTTTCTAAAAGAACGAGGACAAAATGAATGAATGTAAAAATTGCCAAACATCTTTTGACAAGAACACTTATGAATAGAGATTTGAAATACCATAAGGCTTTAAATATATATATATGTAATATAAAACAGATAAATATATGTTACTGCCACAGGAAAATATAAAGTTAATCAAGGTTACAGAATATAGTCCAGAAACTGGTCCAAGTGTTGACTGGATTGTAAATTTCATAAGAACAGAAATTTTTACCTGTTTTGTTTTTCTGAATTGCAGAACCTAAACAGAGCCTAGAATATAGTAGGTATTCAAAAACGATTTGTTGAATGAAAGAATATTCCTTAACCATGTCATTTTGATAAAATGTAGTATTTCAACTCTATGAAAAATGGCAAATAAATTGTTCAATAAATAAGATTGTAGGATATTCATCTAACAGGAAAAAAGATAATGTTTGCCTAACCCTATATACAAGAAAAATCTAGCATAAATAAAGATGTGAAGATAAAATAAAAGTATAAAAGCATTTCTTAACATTGATAAAGATTAATGTTGGCTATGATATGAGTGAAAAAAACAAATCCAAGTTGCTAGAGAAGATAAGAACTGCTACAGTCTTTTTGCAATGTATTCTGACAGTACGTACTGAATTTGGGCACAAGAATCCCAATCTTGATATTTTGTTTATAAAAATAAAAGATATCAATAATCAAGCATAAATATATAAACATTTTTAACACTTGGAAACAGATAAGCAAATAGCAGAGTATTACATGTTTCATGATCTCATACATTGGTATGTAAATTAATAAGCAAGGCGAAATTTTTGGAAGGATACACCAAGCTGTTAATAGGGATGAGAGCAGTTTTAGGAAAAAAGAAAGACTAAACCAAAATTTAAAAATATGTATGCTACAATGTAATATGAAAATATACAATATAAAATTATGGATAATATTTCTTCAAAATTGTAAGAAATGAATTTGTTTATGGTGAAAAATTAGAAAGTAACATAGAGCAGAGAAAAATCTTGATTTTACTAGAAGATGGGACTGGGGCAGCTTTGTTTTTAGATTTCTATTGTTACTTAAATACTTCTTTCAATAAGGTAACATTAAATAAGGATAAATAAAATATTGAAAGAAGTGTAATGAATTTCAGGTGGGGGAAAACACTGCTAATCAATTCAGGGAAACTAGAAGAGTTAAAGGAAATATTTGATATACCTAGCACCATAAAAATGTAAAACTCCTGCATGGTAAAAGAAAGTACAATCAAAGCCAAAATACAAATGACAGAGTAGGGAAAATATTTACACCATCCATAACAGGAAAAAAGTTAATATTGCTAATATTTTAAAGGCACCTACAAATTAATTAGAAATGAAAGACAATCTAATAGAAAAAAGTGTTCTAGATATATGAATTAGCAAGTCACAGAAGAGAAATTGCAAATGGCCAACAAACATGAAAAGATAGTCATCTTAATTATTAATTAGGGAGATATCAATTGAAACAATAACTTCTCTGCATATCTAATTGGCAAGATTTTCAAAAAATGGATACTACCCAGGATTGGCACTGGTACAGGGAAACTGACACATTTACAAACAGTTCACAAAAATGTGACAGCAGCAGATGGTGGAGCCTCAAAGTATGCACGTAAATTTCCCTCAAATCATTTTCTGACTCCTAAAGTGTGTGTGTGCACGGCATACTCCAAGAAACCCAGTGAAAAGCAACATCTGGAAGACTGAGAAACAAATTTCAGCTGCTGCTCCTGACAAATGAAAAAAAGTTTGGAGCTTGAATTCTAACTTGATGCTAGAAAGGTTGGTAAACAACTTGGAGTTTCCATTGAAACTAGCAAAGATCCATAACAGAGGATTAAACACTATGGCTAAAGGCTAAGGAGTTGCCCTAAGAATAAGGGTAAAACCAACACAGACTAGCCCTTAAAACATATAAAAACAGGGGCCAGCCCGGTGGCACAGCCGTTAAGTTCGCACATTCCACTTCAGTAGCCCAGGGTTCGCCAGTTCGGATCCCAGGTGCAGACCTACGCACCACTTGACAAGCCATGCTGTGGCAGGCATCCCACATATAAAGTAGAGGAAGATGGGCACAAGCGCTGGCTCAGGGCCAGTCTTCCTCAGCAAAAAAGAGGAGGATTGGCAGCAGATGTTAGCTCATAGCTAATCTTCCTCAAAAAAAAAAAAAAAGAAAAGAAAGAATATAAAAACAAATCTCCCATGGTTCAAAGTGATTAATCAATAATTAGTCTTCCTGAAGGAACAAAAAAAGAAGCCTTTCCAGAGAAAGATTATAGAATCCAGGGTCTCTATAACTTATTCTGTGGTACACTGTATATATGATAACAATACATGCAAAACTCACTAAATCTGTGAAAAATGTGAACCATGATCAAAAGAAAAAGTAGTCATAGAAACTGACTATACATGAGCAAACACTGACGTTAGCAACAGCTTTAAAACAGATTCTATAATTATATTTTAACTTAAAGAAAAATATGGACATAATGAACAAACAGATGGGGAAATTTCTGCAAAGAAATGGAAATATTCAAAAGAACAAAATGGAAACTCTAGAACTAAAAAGGAAAACGTCTGAAATGAAAAAGTCATTGGGTTTAACAGTAGAATGGAATGGTAGAATAGAGGATCAATGACCCTGAAGACATCAATAGAAATTATTCTATTTTGTGAAATAGATTTTGTTTTCACGTTTAAAAATACAGAACTTTGGTGACCTCTGGAATAATATCAGGCAAATGTGTAATAATTATCCCAATTCCATTTGAATTCCAATATAGATGGACATTCACTATAAAAATGCCAAACAATTTTTAGTCATAAATTTTTTTCTTTTTTTTGAGGAAGATTAGCCCTAAGTTAATATCTGTTGCCAATCCTCCTCATTTTTTTGAGGAAGACTGGCCCTGAGCTAACATCCATGCCCATCTTCCTCTACTTTATATGTGAGACACCTGCCGCAGGATGGCTTGACAAGCGGTGCATACATCTGCACCCAGGATCTGAACTGGCAAACCTCAGGCTGCTGAAGCATAATGTGTGAACTTAACCACTGCACTGCCAGGTTGGCCTCTAGTCACAAAATTTTGTTTTAAATGACTCCATTGCTAAATATGACACTCTTATTCCACAGGATCTGAGGCATCAAAAATATTTTCAAAGAGAATTTCAGTCTCTCGGTAAATAATGAGGAAGTAAAAAGAAGCGTTTTAAAGCAACGAGACACTTGACCATAGACCCAGTTTCCCTTTCCCAGTCCTTCCTTTTTCTATAATTTTTGGCCATTAAATCGTTGCATGACTTGTTCAGTGATTATAAAAGTTAATGTGAGATTTGTCTAGTTTAGAATGATTAAATGTCTTTGGTGGGGGGAGGTAGAGGATAGAGGAGTTTAAGGTAGTTTCTACCTAAAAACCAATTAACATCTTTGATCGCACCCTTTCCCTCCATTGCAGTCCCCTCCATTTTTTTTCCCTCCTCCTCCTATATATTTCCTCAGAACTTTAACACAGCCTAAAATACTTCTATACACACATACACAGTTGAAGATAAATATAAGGGACCCTTGGTAAAGCTATGTGGTCATTAAAATATTTATTCTGCCCACAGCCTCATATTTTACCTTCCATTACCTTCTTGGGTTCATCACCTTCATGACAAGAGCCCTAGGGCCCTCTCCTTTTCTCCCAATAGTTGCCTATTGTGTACTTTTGAGGAAATGTTTATGCTCTGAGTAAAAAACAGCCCTCCAGAACTCCAGCACCCTCAAAGTCTACAGCTTCAGGATAAGCTGGGACAAGCTTGGCTAAGGCAAGCCTGCCTGCAGCTGTTGGAGAGCCATTCCCAAGAGTTTCTAGGGTTGAAGCCTTTTCCTGCCAAGTTCTCAGGATGTGACTCTTCTCCTGCCAGAACACAAACCCACTGGAAACATCCTCCCACCAGTTTTCACTCCTCTCCACTTTCCCCCAAACCAGCCACTCTTCCCCTCCCTGTAATTTCATCATTCCTTTCTTTTAATGCTTTAGCCAATTTTTAAAATAAGACTTTTTTCAACTTTTTTTAGAGGTATAAATTACTGTGTGGTCATCATAAAAATAATTCTAAAATTGAAAAGGCATGGAAAAGCACTTAACCTCTATTGCCCAGAGACAACTGATTTAAATTTTTTACTGAGTGGTTCCTTTTGGGTTCAAATTCATTGGAAAGTATAATCTCAATAAGTGTGTGAGAGATTAGACAGGCAACAGTTTTGTATCCTGCATGTAGAGCCCTATAGGAAGGCACTAAAATAAAACGAATGAGGGACATATTTTAGACAGAGTTCTGGAAGGCGCCAGGAAACCAGAGTCCTCTTCAGGTGCATCCACTAAATCACTGTACAACATGGACTAAAATCACTTTATCCCCCTGCAATCAGTTTCCTTATATGTATAATGAAGGGGCTAGACTTGAATAACTTTAGGTTTACTTCTTTCTGACATACGTTGTTTATTTTCTTTGTCCCGTTCCAATTTGCATTTGAATTTTCTCTACATTTTGTATTTTCTGACTATTTTTTGTATCTATGTTCTGTTAAGTTAGTAAATTATTCTTCTTATTCTTTGTATCTGCCCAAATATGGTATATAGCATCTGATAGGTACTCAATAAAGGAAGGAAGGATGGAAGGAAAGGAATTCTTAAGAATATTGAAAACAGTTTTTACCCTGTCAAAGAAACACTTAGACAAGAGCCTTTAAAAAACAAAACAAATTTACTTATAAATTTTACTAGAAAGTCTAGACTTTCAAAGAATTAGCTCCTCAAATAAAAAATGGGACAGGTATTTAAAGAAAAAAATTTACTGAAGTTACCAAGTTTATAGTTAATCTGGTCATAGTGGAAAATGAGAATTTTCTAAAAAAATTTTAAATCCATGGAAGTCATTGCTACTGAATCAGGTTCATTTTTGCCTGTCTCCCAGAAAGCCAAACATGGAGACAACAAGATTACAGCACAGATCTTGGACCAAAGACTGTCGCGCTAGTGGGGAAACATGTCAAGTTTCTCCAGGGCGCCCCAGGGATCATGTTGTCATAATGAACACAAGGCACATTGCATTTTCTGGAAACAAATGGGAACAAAAGGTGTATTCCTCACATACTGGCTACCCAGGTGGATTGAAACAAGTAACAGCTGCTCAACTTCACCAGAAGGATCCAGTGGCAATTGTAAAACTGGCTATTTATGGCATGCTGCCAAAAAACCTTCACAGAACTATGATGCAGAGGTTGCATCTTTTCCCAGATGAAGACATACCAGAAGATATTCTTAAGAATTTAGTGGAAGAGCTTCCTTAACCTCGGAAAGTACCCAGACGTCTAGATGAGTGCACACAAGAAGAAATAGAGGCTTTCCCAAGAGTGTGGTCCCCACCTGAAGATTATCGGCTGTAGAAGAATGAAAGTTGCGGAAAACAACAATGAGGTGATTGAAACTTCTTCCTGGTGAATTTCTCCTAGCCTCCGGGGCAGAATGAACCAAGTGTTACATTTTGACCAGAAAGTTGTTATGAGTGCTGACCGTTAGTGGAGAAAGGTCAGGAAGGGATATTCCTCCCATAGGAAATTGCAATAAAATACATTTTATAGAATTAAAAAAAAAAAAAGATTACAGCAGAGAGATGGTTTTAATCACAGGGCAGCCAAGTGAGGAAGTGGGAGAATGAGTCTCAAATCCACCTCCTTGAAAACGGTGACTTGGGGATATTTACGGGGTAGGAGGGCAAGGTGGTCTGAAATGTGGAGACAGTTGATTGGAGGTGAGGAGAGGTGAGGTAACTGATGATCCCTGAAAGCCTAGTCAAATTTCATGCTTCTTCTTAAAACACATGTTCACAAAATGGTGGCAGCCTCATGATCTGAGGGTGGAGTTTTATCTCCTTGATATCAAAAAGGTCACTTGTCAAGCATTTGTGCAGGCCCAGTTGAAGGGTTGATGATCTCAACCAGACTTAACTGGACAAGTGTCCTAAATCCTGAAAAACAGCTCAAACCTCTGGTACCACAGTGATCCAGGTGCCAGGGAAATGTTATTGATAGGAACCCAGGGGGAATCAGATGGTATATTGCCTAAGCAGCACAGCCAACAACAGGTAGGTGAACAACTAAAAGCTATAGTTAGTAATTGCAAAAAAATTTTAATTGCTCACTAACTAATCATCAATGGCTGTTTACCAGTTTCATCGTCATATATCTTCACACATCAGTGTTGCAAAGGCTAGGAACAAAGTTGCTTTCTTAGGGAGTCAGTAATTTATAGGAACTGCTCAAGGTTTCATTTATTTATTTATTTTAGGGACTAGCACCAAACAGGATGACCTTGTTTGTTCTCTGGGGGGCAGGGAGAGAGGATTGTTTACTTATCTCAGGGCACAGGGTATTGGTGGTGTTGTCTTTGTTCTTGCTGCTGTAGGAGAGGAAGACATTTCCTCTACCCACTCTAGGTCCTTCTGGTCAGACAGCGAATTAAATTCACATGAGACAGAATAACAGGAGAAAATCAAACAAAGCTTTACAACATGTATACATGGGAGAGACCCAGAAAAACTGAGTAACTCGCCAAAATGGAAGAGCTCTCACCTTAAATACTATCCTCAGCTAAAGACAAAGGAGGATATTGGGGGTGGAAGAGTCAGTTATGGGAGATTATCAGAAAAGTACAGTAAACAAGAGTCAGGTTATTATGCAGATTTAAGTCCTTGCTTTCTGCATTGATAAGAGTTTTTTAGAGATAAGGTCATCCCCCTTCTTCCTGGTACAGAGAGGGAGACACCTTTACAGATGGAGATTCCCTTTACAATGTAAATGTCTCTTAACAAAGGGTAATTTCTACTTTTCAGAGTTTCTCTCATGTCTGCAGTTTTCAAAAGTAACCAGCCCAAAATAATCCTCATGCCAAAGAGATATATCTTCGGGAGGCCAATTCCAGTCTCTCACACTGCTGTTGCTGCTATTACTGCCTTTACTCTTGACCATAGAGGTGATGTGTACATTTACCCATAATTTAACAATGAAGGCAACACTTTCAGTCCCACAGCTCTCAAATAGAATAAAATCAAAAAGGGTTAAATGAGCCAGAACAAGTGTACAAAGCAGATTTTTCCTATAAAGATAAAACAAGAAAGCCTTTCAGTAAAGATAGATTTCCCAGGTCATTCTAATTTCCTTTTTCTTTGTTTGAAAACAGTTGAAAATATGAGGCTGAAAGAGAATCCTTCTGTCATGTAAGTCACTTTATTCTCAAATTCATCTGTTTGAAAATTGCAAATTAATTGTCAAGATTATAATGTTAAGGAGGCTGGCTCCATGGCCTAGTGGTTAAGTTTGGTGTGCTCTGCTTTGGTGGCCCAGGTCCAGTTCCCGGGTGTGGACCTACACCACTCATCAGTGGCCACGCTGTGGCAGCAACCCAAATTCAAAACAGAGGAAGATTGGCATACATATTAGCTCAGGGCAAATCTTCCTCAGCAAAAAAAAAAAAAAAAAAAAAGGATTATAATGTTAAGTATTCTGTGGAATAATGTAAAAGGCTGTCCCACTTGGAAGGGCATGAGAAGAACTGGGGGTAAAGGGAGATGAAGAGCAGTTGTCACTTCAGTAGAAATAATTTTTCCTTATACTCACCTACGTTTCCACCTCCACACATTCCTCAGGATCTGGCTTTTTTTAAATCTTATTTTATTTTACTTATTTTTTTTTTTTGAGACAACTCTGAATACTTAGCCTAAACTAACTCTGTGTGTTCTCTAGAAATCAGGCTTGTTCTGTCCTACCTTGAGGCCTGGAAGGGATGATGAAGTCAGAGATTTATTTGCCTGAAAACTATTTGGAAGAAATTTGAGAGAAGCTTGAGTTCTTGTAGAGATGTTCATCAAACCAAAGAATGGTTGTTTTTAGTGACCCATTACCATGGCCCTGTGTTTGTCCAGGATTGAAATCACCTGGAACACTTGGCACTTTATGTCTGTTTACTAAGCCGTGAAGACCAACGTACAAACAGTGTCACTGGGAAGTTCTTGTGAAGAAAATGAATACTGAGTAGAGTCTTCAAGATTGTAGACTCTTCACACTGGTGAGATATGGCTTGAAGAGGAAGAAGGACTTTTCAAGCAGGGTGTATAGCATGTATCAAAGCTAAATGATGAAGCAAAAATAAGCTTTATACGTATGCTAATAATGGTTAAACATTGGCTTTGAGGCTAATAAAAGGAAAAAAACTTTACCTGCTTGAGTCTTGGTTTGCTAAGAAGTTAGGGCTGAAGTTTAATTTAGTTGCTAATCTGATAGCAATAAAGCATGAAAAATAGTATAGCCAGGAGTGGTTCCTCAAAAATGTCCTCCAAATTTTTTAAACTATTTCAAGTTCATGTCCCTGTTACCTTTGGATCCCTCTCTCTGCTCTTCATTCACCCTCCACTGTCATCAACTCCGCTTCCTATTTTCTTTAGCTAACTGATAACATCTTCGTTAATATGTTTGCAAAGAGTAAATGTTGCCCTACCCATTTGGCTGTTTGAGTTTAAAGGGGAACTATAGAAGACTCAGAATAATTCAAGACCAAAAATAACTGCTCTCCAATGCTGATTTTTAGGGAGATAACAGAGGTAGATGATTTTGGACAGATGACCTCCTTGTTCCTGCTAAACTTTTATCCTATACAACATTTTATAGTATGACTTAAGGTATCCCTAGGTACCTTTCTATAGGAGAAAACAGTATCTTAGACCATTTTAAGCTATGGATCTGATTCCCACTATTTACAAGGATTTTGACGAAGACTACTCTACCTATGCCCAACTTAAAGCACATTCAAACCAAAATTAAAACTTAAAGCAAATTCAAAACAACAAGAAGTGATGATTCAGTACAAAAACGCAAACAGATCATTTTTGCCTACTGTTTACATATCCTAGAATTACACTAGATTTCTATCCTATAAAAATATTCACTTAGGGCCTTGTTTACCACACAACGTTGTTGTGAAATTAACTAGTTATGTAACTTGGAAAATTGGAAATTAAAAGCACAGTACAAATGTTATGAATACTTTGATTTATGTAGATTACTGTGGTTCCAGGATATTTTACTATATAGATAGTGTGTTAGCTCATATTTATCTTATTTATTTTTTCTACCAGATCCCAGGAAATAAAAGTGATTTGTGGTTATTTATAGGAGAAAGGACAGGCTGGAGTTGTCAATTAACATGTCCTTTGAAGGAATGATAGATGGAACAAAATAACATTTCAGAGGACCCCCAGAGATGAGAATAGACCGTAACAGAGAATTGGAGGCAGGTGATTCTCAGGAACCAAGGAGGTAAGCACTCAGCATCCAGACAGATAATCAACCAGTGGTAAGATTTCCAGTTGCTGGGATGGTGTTGGAGCAAGACTCCAACTCCAGCAGGGGATCTAGGAGAAGGCCAGTTATTACAGAAGTAACTTTGAGTTGGTGGAAGGTTGAGGAATGAAGGAAAATTCCAAGCCACAAGATCCAGGCAAAAACTCACTCTTCAGAACTGACAGACTAGAAACCACACCACCTGATCTTAGGTGCTTACTGTCCCCTGCTGCAGGTCAATTTTGCTCAAGGGAACGAGATGAAGAACGTCAACTGAAGAGGATTATCTAGCTATGGCAGAGGCATGCCCAAGCCAGGAATATGCCTGGGCCTAACATTTCCTTCTACATCACAGCACCACTTTGAGGTTCCTTGTGTACTTCTTGCTCTAGAAATGCTTTCTTTTCTTCCAGGAATGCTATTTTTTCAAAACCAAACTCTGAAACCATGTTTTCTGGGTGGAAATTTGTCATTTAGTAGCTATATGGCCTTGATCAAGTTACTTCACCATTCTGTGTCTCACTTTCCTCATCTATAAAATAGAAATAATAATAGTGACATTACCTCAAGGGTTGTTGTGAAGATTACGAAGACTTAATACTTGTAAGAGCACTTGGAATAGTACCTGGCACACAGTAAGTGCTATGTTTGCTTTGGTTGTCATTATCTTTATTTTCTTTAATTTTAATTTTTATCTTTTTATAGTTAAAAAAAATATTCTTTATTTTTTACCTTGAGAAATTCATAGTTTCTTCTGACTTGGGTCAACTACAATTTTATACTTGAATTTGTCATCTCAGCTGAAGCATTGCAGAACAAAAAACTGACACATCAGAGTAATGCTCTGAATCTGTACTGTGGTAATAACCTGATGTGACTTTTAAAAGGGCTTTGGGAGATTTCCTAACTCCCTTCAGAGTTTGTACACATTTCTCTTCTCTGTACCTTGTAAGTTTTTCAAAACTGAGAAATTTCACCAGCCATTTTTAGGCACCTGAGTTCTGAAACAGAGATGGCATTTCACGTTTTGAAAGCAAGGAAGAACCAAGATTTTTTTCTTAGTGATGGCTGCCCACTGGAAGGAAAATCTACCGAATCATTTTCCTGGTAGCCCATGGCTAAATCTTTTTAATGTTTGTACGATGGATTCAGAATTTGTGGTAAAGCATATACTTGGGGAGGCCATCTTTAAGAAAAATAATACTAGAGCCAGCCCTGATTGCCTAGTAGTTAAAGTTCGGCTCTCTCACCACTTTGGTAGCCCAGGTTCGTTTCCCGGTCTCAGAACCATGCCACCAGTCTGTCGGTTGCTGTGCTGTGGTGGTGGCTCAGAAAGAAGAACTAGTAGAACTTACAACTAGGATATACAACCACGCAGTGGGGCTTTGGGGAGGAAAAAAAAAATACTAAAGTACAAATACAGATTAGGTACAAAACGAACATGTATTTTAAACAAGAGGGAAAAAATCACAATAAATTGCAATTTTAAAAAGTAACAAAATACTGTAAATACTACACAATCCAGAAAAATAACACAATATTTTATTAGCTGATGCTTCTCTTATTAGCTGATGTTCCTGTGTTTTTAGTTGCATATTCTTTGATCATAAAACAATGGTTTTATAATATAATTTTCTGTAGAAAGAATGGAATGTTAATTTGATTTCTTCTGTCATGGTTGATTGAAATGTGTTTTTAATTTATGTTTTAGAGAAGTCACTTTTAGCTTCACAACATATTATTTGTAATATATAAATATATAGTGTTTTATCAAATTTAAGATACACCTCTAGAGTGCATTTTTAATAGTATATGCTGCGTTACAGAGTATGCACCTGACAATAGAGAATTCCTGCTTTGAATAGGCAGCAATGAAAATGTCCGCTTACAGTTTCAGTTTCACATGACCGACGATGGGAAAAATGTTCACAGACGCACTTCTGGCTTTGTATATTTCTGGCTCTGAACATTTTAAATCTTGCTTCTCTTCCATGACCCACCATTGAAGAAATATAATTAAAAAAAAAATCTTCCAACACAGAAAACCTCTCCACAAAGGTACTAAGAGAAGAAAATACCTTTATTATTAGATAAACATTATACCAAAACGTGATGAGCATCAGAGGTAATCTGCTAAGAGAGTGCAAAGACAGAAAGAAATCTCACCTTTTATAGAGCCAAGCAGACACAGCCTGTTACAAACATGTTTTCAAGATAAGTAATAGCTAGTCCTCAAGTAACAGGACTAGATAACACCATTTGTGACACATGGTGCATCCTAGATTCATTTGGTAATTGGAGTGACCGTCTGTGCTAGCTGATTGGCTTTATCCTGAAGAAAAACAAATTGCTCATATCTTGATGACAGGAGGTGGTTTTGCAGCTTGGAGCAAGGTGCCCATGGAGGCCCCCACTCTCCCACAGAGACTGAGATAGGGTGCTACCTCCCTTGACGTTTACATTTCAAAGAGACGGCTCCCAGGTCCTTGAGAAAGACATTTCTGGGCCATAAAGCTGGCAAGAGGCTTATTTAGCTTCTCAAAAAATTTACACACATTTCAAAAGAAAGAACTTACAAGCGTTCAAATGTAAGCACTCTAAGAAAGTGGAGAAAGAAGTCTCTTCCCTTATTTTCAACAAGGAGAATTAAGACTCTTATTTTTTACTTTTATTTGTCTTTACACCACATACTTCAGTGCTTTCTGGAGTCTCTCCAGGAAAATCTCTAGTCCTGTTCTTTCAGGTCATAACATCCAGGTGAGTCAGTCTGGTGAATATTTCTAGAAACAATTCCTAGGGCTATTTGGTTCCCTGATGACAAAGTTCTTCCATTTAACCCTGGGCATCTCATTCCCAGAGCACTCCAGGGGAAAACATCAGGGAGATGGGGAAAAGATCACAGGGCCAGGAGAGTGGATAAGCATAGCTCTACCCTGTACCTGGAACATCCCTGTCTGCTCTAAAATTGTCCCACTGCTAAGCCAATCCCACCTTACACATGGTGATTTTTCTCTCAGAATTTCCAAAGTGCTTTCCTGAAATTCGCTCGATTCAGGGACCACCTCAACTTCCAAATATATTTGTAAGTATTTCAATTATGAATGGGTTTTAAGTTGTTTCCCATTGGAGCTCCCAGACCTGAATTACATCAAGATATATGATATAGCAATCTGATTTAAATGCTCAAATATTACAAGATTGATGAGAAGTTTGCTGAATATTATATAACAAAAGGATGGTGTAATCAAAACATATAGTTCAGTAGGATGTTATTATCTTATTCCACACATGGACCTAAAGAATTCTCATTTAAACAAGATATCTAATTGAATATATTTTGGTTATTACTAGGACTGGCTAACTTTACACACAAAAAAAGGATAAGTTAATAAAAACTGAGATTCTCCCCTCAAGAGTAAAAGACAAGAGGAAAGAGAAAGGAGACAGAGAAGACAAGAGGATGTAATGTCATAAAAGGCAGAAGAGAAGACAGTTCCAAAAAGGAAGTAGTCAGTGGTATCAACTACTACAGATTCACTTTTTAAAAAGCACTAGGAAAATCCCATTGGATTTGAAAGATTAGCAGAAAATTTAAGAATGATCTCAGTAGAAACATCCTTCCAAAATGAAGGGCATATAAATAGATTTCAAACAAAGAAAAACTGGAGAAAAATTTTTGCCATCAGACGTTCACTGCAAGTAATATTAAAAATTAACTCGGAATGGATCACAGACCTTAACATCTAAAAGAAAACATAGAGAAAATCTTCGCACTCTTAGAGTAGGTGAAGATTTCTTAGGATGAAAAAAAAATGAACTATAAGAAGAAGAAAAAAATGATAAATCAGATTTCAAAAATTAAAAATTTCTGTATATCAAATTATATTGAAAGAAAAATCAATAGTAAGCCACAGACTGGGAAAAAACATTCTCAACTTTTTTATCTGACAAAGGACTCACATCTAGAATAAAAAATTTTTATGACAATAATAAAATGAAAATCTAATTTTTTAAATGGACAAAAGATTTAAACTACTTCTTCATAAGAAATGATATATGAACATCATAAACATATGAAAATTTGCTCAATATAACTAGTCATCACAGAAATGCAAATCAAATTAACAATGATAAAATCCTACCCCTACTTTAACTAATTTTTTTAATTGACAATAACAGATGCTGGTGAAATGTGGAGCAACTAGAACTCCCATGCATTTGTTGCTGGGACTGTAAAATGGTGCAACCTCATTGGAGAACAGTTTGACTCTTTCTTAAAAAATTAAATGTACACTTATCTCATACTCAGGAAACTCCCTCTTAGACGTTTACCCAAAATAAATAAAAACATATGCCCACAAAAATGTTCCTACATGAGTGTTCACAACAGCTCTATTTTTAACACTCAAACTGAAACAACCTGAAAGCTCGTCAACTAGTAAATGAATAAGTAAGGTGTGGTACATTCGTTCAATGAGATACTACTCAGCAATTAGAAGGAATGAACTTTTTATAGTCAATGATATGGAGGAATCTCAAAAATATTTTTCTAAGTGAAAGCATCCAGACACCAAAGAGTATATATGCTGTATGATTTCATTCATTTAAAATCTTACAACAGTCAAGACTAATCTATAGACATAGAGATCAGATCAGTGGTTTTTGGGGTAGGAGAAGGGGTATTGAGGTAGACTAATGTAAAATGGGCACAAAGTAACTTTTTGGAGTACTGAGAAACATTCTAAATCTTAATTGAAATGGTGGCTATATGAGTGTATTCATCTGTCAAAACTCATTGAACTGTATACTTAAAATGACTACATTTTATTCAATGTAAATTATACCTCATTGAAGGTTGTTCTTTTAAAGTTACAATTCCAACTATATTTTTCTGTTTTGCAGAGTCTCCACCAACTCTCCAGACAATCCTCAACATTTTAGCCCTATCTTTTCATTTATCACCATAGGATAGTTCACAAGAAAAAGAAACACAATTATATTTTGTTTGTGCTTGTATTCCTGCATACTCGATCATTTTTCATATTATTAATTAAATTTCCTACCCTTGATTCAATTCAATTCGTTAGAGAATTGCACTTAATTATTGAGACACTGATTTCCCCTCTAGGAGGAACTGAGAAATTCAAGACCTAAAACTCATAAAAGCATGGCTTCTCAGACTTTGATTAATTATCTCAGGAGTGCAGGGATGATTGGTACCAATTAGAATTTAGAAAACTGCAAATTCCTCAGCTTGACTTACGAATAAACTTTTAGTGAGACCTTCCTTGTCTCCTGGGAGTCTCTGGAGCACATCCATGGAGACTGATGTCCCAGAGGAAGCTATGAAAGTGCCCCACTAACAAATCGTTATTTTGAGAGAAGAAATCTTGACCTAGTGTGAACTGACAAACTAACCACTTTCAATACAATTCTCCTAAACACTGAAGAAATCCTGCCATTTCTTGAAAGCGTTGCGAGTAGAATTCAGCAATGTCTAAGAGCACTTGCCTAAAACTCTAGAGAGATTCATTTTCCTTGTGCAAAAAGAAGGAAAATTTCCTGGTTCAATGAGACTGTCTTTATAACCAGTCTCTCCTTCTCTTTAGTCCACTAGCAGACAAGGTCACATCACAGGACCGGAAGTGTTTCCCTGGGATTCATTAGTGCTGTGAGTATTGCTTTGCCACAGAGAGGGAAAGGGTACTATTTTGGATACAGTTTTGCTCGTCTCTAAAATGAATAGATACAGCTAGCCTTGATGTCTTGAAGCCTCAAAATAAATTCCAATAAATGAATTTCAGTCTCATGTAGACAGGCAATAACAGTGACTTAGATTTGGACCTTCCTAAATCAAAGCGGTCTTTATTCACTGCATCCTACCCAGCACCATCAGTCCAGGGGATGATTTTCAAACTGCTTGTCTTTATTTGCATTCCAGGTTAGCACAGTCCCCCAGTTAGTGATTCTTGACGCACTTCCCTTTGTGGAGCCTATAGTATGTATTCTGGGTCTCACTGCTTTAAGGTTCTACACCATTGGGCACCTTCCAATTTACTACATGATCAAAGCCTTTAAAAATTGAAATTGGCCCCTATCAACAATTAAAAAACAAAACATATAAATGAACAGAATAAAACTTTTTTTTAAAAAAAGGGACATACAACCCTTGGCCCAAATCCAGAAAAAAAATTAATACTTTTCTCTTTTTTTCTTCTTTTAAGACTATGAAAAGTTTAAGAAAAATGAAAGATCCTTTATTGCAACAACATAGCTCAGAAAAAATTATTCAACTCCATCTCAAACCATTGAGCATTAAATGGATTAAGAAAGCTATCTGTACTCAGGGTAGTCTGGAGAAGCTGGAAGAATAACCAGAACACAGGAGAAACACATATCCCTGATTAGAGAAAGATGGAGCAGAAAGGTTTGCACGCAGGAGAACTTACATAAAGAAAAGCTGGGAGCAGCAGCAGACTTGGAGACACATGATTCAGCAAACAGTCCCGATTATTACATGTCGCCAGCATTTGAAATCTAACAGTAGCGTTTTATAAACATATGCATGGGTCAGACTACATAAACTTAGAGGTAACTGGGGACACAGTGTTAACAAGTCATCCATTTATATAATCAGTCAGAAAATATCTTTCAAGGGCTTATTTTGCGAGAGCCCTATGCTTAGCCCTGCAGACACTATTGCTGCCTTCAAGGGCCTTGGCATATATAGAGGAAATGAAGCAAACAGTAAATACAATGCTGTAAGTGTTCAGATATAGATATGCATAGGCTGTTAGGGAAGCATAGAGGAGTAACACCTTAACTAACTAGAGATAGGAAGTCAGGGAAGGCTTCCTATGAGGTGGCTCCTCAGCTGAGATCTAGAAATCAGATAGGACTTAGCCAAACAATGGAGAGATTGGGGAAAGGTATTCTAGGCAAAGGGAACAGCATGCATAACGATCAGGAGATAAGAGAGAGGGTGGCACCTTCAGGGAACTAGAGCAGGGGTCAGCAAACTGTTTTTGTGGGTCCTAACAGTAAATATTTTAGGCTGTGGGGGCCACATAGTCTCTGTTGCAACTACTCAACTCTGCCATTGTAGCACAAAAGCAGCCACAGACAATATATAAATGAATTAGTGTGGTTCCAGTAAAATTTGATTTACAAAAACAGGATCATAGTTTGCCAAACTCTGAACGTGGGTAATTCAATAAGTATGGAGCATAGAATAGGGAAGAAAGAAGGAAGAGTGGCAGAAGATCAGACTGGAAGATCAGGTAGGTAAGACCAGATCATCAATGACCCTGAGTGCCATGGTGAGGAGTCTGAATGTGACACTCAAGGTTCGGAGGAAAGACGTGATCAGAATTGTGTTTTAGAATGACCATCCTTGCTACAGTTTGAAATGGATAGGAAAGAGTATGGCAGGTCAGGAGACAGGGAGTCCAGTCAGGAGGCTGTACCCTGATCCTGGTGAAAGATAATGGCATGAACAAATGAACAAAAGCAGCCTAGATGAGATGGAAAGAAGAGAACAGACTGAAAAGTGAGTAAGGAGACGAAATTAACAGGGCTAGGTATATGATTGATATGGGGAAATAAGGAGGAACACCATATGACTGTATGCATTATGACTTTTATAAAGAAAAAAATGCCTAGAGTATACAATTAAATTGGTTGAGTATATAGACTGCAGTATTTAATTCAATACTTTAACTCTATAACCTTAGCTTCCTAAGGTTACTTTCCTGTGTTCCTCGGAATATTGCTTTTACCTGCTAACTCAAGACATCTAACCTCCCTCAAAACCCCACAAAACTTCACTTGTGCTCACAACCCAGTCCAGTCAGCTGTCCAGACAGCTACCGCTGGGTCCTGCCACTTTTCTCTTGCTCTGCATCCCCTCCGCTGCCACTTCTGCTGGCACTATTTCTGCTGACACCATTGCTGCTACTCCTGGGTCCTCATGGTGCCAAATCCAAGCCATGTTCCTTACAAAGGTAGAGAGAATCTGTCTCTCTCTATATGAGCCTCACTTTGTCGCCTGGAGCAATGCTGTCTGTGACCAGGGTCTCAAAACAGCTCACTCAGTTGCCACTGGCAGCCCCTTCCTCCAGAAAGATAAGTGTGTACATGTGTCAGGGAGGCAGGCTGACGGCATATTTTCCTCACATGTGCGTACATACATACACATTTGCCCCATGTTGGCAAACTTCCTGATCCAAGATTCTCCCCTCCAAAAATCTCATGAATCCGTCTTGTAAACTGACTCACAGGAGGCCTGCCCCACCTGTTAGCTTATCAGAAGAGCCTGGACAAGCATGACTCCCAGCTTCAGCTCAAGTTGAACTCTCTGCTCTAGTTCTGTTTCACAAACATTAGGTTCTTGTCTGGAATGCATTTTCCCTCCCTACCTGGCTCTCTTTTCCTCTTGAACTCCGCCAGGACTCAGCTTAGGCATCTCCTTCTCTGGAAAACCTTCTTTAACCCCTACATAGGCTGGGTAAGGGGTCCCTTCTGGGTGTTCCCAAAATAATCTGTGCATAACTCTATACTTCCACTCTCTGGGTTATACTGTAATTATTCTATATGGCCTCTCTTCCTATCTGAATGATAAGGTCCTTAATCCCCTAGCAGGACTTGGAACACAGTAAGATCTCGGCAAATGCTTATGGAATAAATAGGTCTAATTCTCCAAATTGTGGAACGTGTAGCCCTTAGAAATTTTGAATTGGCCAGGAAAGACTGCCACTCTCCTCTGCATGGGGACTGAAGATATATCTATTTCTACCCTATTTAGAGAGACCAGGCTCATGGCCAGTTATATTGGCCATTAGTACAAAATTCAAATACTTCTCTGAGTCTTATATTTCATGGAAAAGAAGTGGTGCTTGTGACATTATAGACAAAAAAAAAAAATAATCCTTTCTGGGTCTAGAAAAGAGATGGAAAGGAATGGAAGTATTTTTCTCACCTAAGCTTCCAGAGAATTAGTGTTCTCTCCTATGGTGATAGAATTAAGCAACATATCAGTGAACTGTGAGCTGCCTCTTTCATGCTAAGTGTCCTATATACTTTGAAAATGGTGCAATTAATTTCACAGTAATTTATCTTACCCATTGCAAAGAAGGACCATATAGAAGAATATCCTCAATAAGATAGGAAGTAGTTTTACTATTTTCTAGTGAATTTTTAGTAGAAGAGAAAGTTCTCAGTCTATGAATTTGCATACACAAATGGGAATGCTTTACTTGTATGGAAAGATACTTAGTCACAAAGGAAGGTTTTGATAGGAATGTCCTTTCCAGGATTTACAACTTCATTATTCTTAGCATTTGCTAGGCTTTTCCCCTTTTTAGGTTAGCGTCTACAGATCTTTATCCAATATACTTTTATGAAGCACTTCTATATATTATGCCCTGATTCAGCTGGTCTTGTAATTTTGAATTAAAAGTTAGCATATTTCCCTACTTGCTGAGCAATTTTATCCATTTAGTTTTGAATGTTTCTCTAGTCTACTTTAAAAAAATGTCTGAATTAGATTTTGGAAGTGGATTCTTCAAAAAAACATGTTTTACTATCTAATTGTATCTCACCACTAATGAATAACAAAGATTTTTAGTTATATAAATACACACATACATATGCGTGTATAAAATCAGCTTTCTTAAATATATCTGTAATATAAGTCAAGAATTTTCTTTCAGAATACAACATGAGAGTGTGGATTAACTTCTTATGAGCCCACAGCTGGACTTATGTAGATATACCACTGGACACATTGTTCATTTTAAATAATCATATGGATTATTGACAGATAAACCATTATATTATGATGATTATTCTCATAGTTGTATAAGGGTGAAAAAATACTTTTTTACTCATCAGGTGACTCAGTACTTTCAAAGTCCACTTAAAATCTGATTTATGGGCTGGTCCCATGGCTTAGTGGTTAAGTTCAGCACACTCTACTTCAGTGGCCAGGCCCAGTTCCCAGGCATGGACCTACACCACTCATCAGTGGCCGTGCTGTGGTGGCAACCCACATACAAAAGAGAGGAAGATTGGCACAGATGTTAGCTCAGGGCAAATCTTCCTCAGCAAAAAAAAAATTAAGCTAGTTTAGCTGACAAAGGAACAAGCCAAATCATGAGTAAGGAAGGAGACCTGGATGTTGTCAACCTTTAAAAAGAGAAAACAGTTTAACAGGCAGAGCATTTATTTGGGATCAAAGAATTGCAATTCAGGGAGCACAGATTCAGGTAGAAACTCAAATGGTGTCCCACTTACAGGTTAAAAGCAAAGGGTTTTTATGAGAAAAGGAAGGGGATAATTACGTGAAAAGAGGAGGAAAAAAGAAAAAAATTTCTATGAGTATTAATAAGCTAAGTTGTCCCTGGCTATACATAACTGATTACTGATCCTATCTTAAAATGAAAAGTCCATCATCTTCAGTCTTGTGATGAAGATGTCCATTTCTCTGCTAACTTCTCAAACAATTAGTTGTACAACAATGGTGGTTTTATCCCAGTCCACAGGTTTGACCTGGTCCAAGGTTCAAGATAGCAAGGCAGTTTCTATGGAAGGGTAGCTCTGACTCCATTTTAAAATGGCTCCACTGAAGCCAAGTTTGACAGTGTGTGTGTATATGTGACGGAGAGGGAGTACCCTGAAGGGCCTTAAGAATAGAATCAGAATCCTCCAGCTTTTTTATTTAATCAAACTATATTTGAATGTGGGATTCTAAGAAGCTACTTTCTTGCCTGTTTTTCTAGAGTATCAGGGACATGAGAAATGGCACGGCAATCACAGAGTTCATCCTCCTAGGCTTTCCTGGTATCCAAGGACTACAAATCCCTCTCTTTATAGTCATCTTTTTCATCTACATATTAACTCTTGCAGGCAATGGGCTTATTATTGCCATTGTCTGGGCTGAGCCCAGCCTACAAATTCCAATGTACTTCTTTCTTTGCAACTTGTCCTTCCTAGAGATCTGGTACACCACTACTGTCATCCCCAAACTGCTGGAAACTTTTGTGGTGGCGAGAACAGCTATCTGCACCCCCTGCTGCCTGCTGCAGGTCTTCTTTCACTTCTTCTTGGGCACCACTGAGTTCTTCATCCTCACTGTCATGTCTTTTGACCGTTACCTGGCCATCTGCAAGCCCCTTCGCTACTCCACCATCATGACCAGCAATCTCTGCCTGCAGCTGGCCCTCAGCTCCTGGATGGTGGGCTTCAGCATTGTCTTTTGTCAGATGCTGCTGCTCATCCAGCTGCCGTTCTGTGGCGACAATATCATCAATCATTTCTACTGTGATGTTGGTCCCATTTTGAAAGCAGCCTGTGCAGACACAAGAATTTTGGAGCTCTTGGGTCTCATAGTAACCATCCTGGTGATCCCAGGGTCACTCATGTTTACTATGATTTCTTATATCTATATCCTGTCCACCATCCTACAGATTCCTTCAGCCACTGGCCGGCAGAAGGCGTTGTCTACCTGCGCCTCTCACCTGACAGTTGTCTCCCTGCTCTATGGAGCTGTTTTGTTCATGTACCTGAGACCCACAGCGCACTCCTCCTTTAAGATTAATAAGGTGGTATCAGTGCTAAATACTATCCTCACACCCCTTCTGAATCCCTTTATTTATACAATTAGAAACAAGGAGGTGAAGAGAGCCCTAAGGAAGGCAATGGCTTGTCCAAACACTCGTCATCCAGAGTAAAACACACAACACATCAAAATGCACTTAATGCAGGTACAAAAATTAAATGTGAGAGAGGATTGTGGAGGAGATAAAGATGTGAAAGTAAACTGTGATGGTCGGGGTCCCCTATAAGAATTTGTTACATATAAATGGAACAGGAGGCCTTCTTGAAGAGGAGAAATGACCTAATTCTCCAATAAGGAAACCCCAGAATCCCTTCAGAGGCATGAGGTAGAACTCTGCACTTTCTCAATTCTAAACTGAAAGTAGAAACCACTACTGTCAGAGACAACTCTCAGTAACTTTTCAAAAAAATGTAAGAAATCCTGCTCCCTCTTTGTTTATAATAACCTCCTTTGCCTCATCTCCTTGTCAAAGGTATAAGGCATCCCACACCTCATTTCCTCAGGACTTATTTTCTTCATAGTTGAAGTCCCCTGAAGTTTCCTAGTCAATTCTAATGGTCTTTCAAAAATTTTTTGGGGGGGTATGGGGGGTGGAGATTAGCCCTGAGCTAACATCTACTGCCAATCCTCCTCTTTTTGCTGAGGAAGACTGGCCCTAAACTAACATCCATGCCCATCTTCATCTAGTTTATATGGGGGACACCTGCCATTGTATGGCTTGACAAGTGGGGCATAGGTCCACACTGGGTATCTGAACTGGTGAATCCTGGGCCAGCGAAGCGGAACATGCAAACTTAACTGCTGCGCCACTGGGCTGGCCCCAAAAATTCTTGAAATGAACCAGGTTTTTGTTTGAGAATGTCTCAATAAGGGGACTTCCATCTTGATATAATACAAATTTTTAGATAAACCTCAAGGTGTTTATTCCCAGATAATACCAAAATTTGAGGACATCATATGAAAATTTCCAATTTGATTATACCAGTTTCTATTTTTCAATCTAGGTAGGCAGTGTGCCTAGGAAACCAACAGCAATCTTACAGCCAATATAAATATGAAGGCTTTCTTGCTGGAAAACTCAGGCCCAAGGTTACATTACGTTCAGGGCTTGCATGTAGGGTTAGTATTTAAGGTCCCTCAAGACAGGTGACAAACCTATTGGTTTAACCGTGTTCTCAGGCACAACATCTGGTAGAAATAGCTTTTAATAGAATGATGACGCAGGTGATTCACAGTTTGTGATAATGACTATTATATATGTCTCTCCTCCATCAGCAAAGAAAGACTACCATTAAAAGCCCATTAAAACTACGACTTTAAAAAAAGGATTATTGCACATTCCTTTTAGTATTAAATGGAAAATTGCAAATGCAAAACAGTGTACCTGATTTTATCTTAGAGATAGAGCCGTTTGGGGGCTGGACAGGGGAATTTGGTCATTTGAAGGCAAAGAGAGAGACCCTAGGGACATGAATATTATCAAGAGCCTTACCATCAAAATAATAGTTTAAATTGTCCCGAATGAGAAAATAAGGATAATACCTAGTGCTCCTCGGAGAAGAAAATGCCAGAGAAAGAAAAGAGAAGAGAAAGAGCCAAAAAGAAGGAATGCAGAAGAAAAGTCTGTGGGAGGAAGCGAGTGGAAATTCTCCAAAGTTGGGGCCACAGTTCCACAATGTTAACCTGTCCTCCCCTCACGCCTTCAGTAAAGTCTCCAACATTACCAAATGCATGTATGATGTCACATGTATTCATGCGTGTGTGTGTGTGTTGTATGTATAAGTCAAGGAAGAATTGAGTTTTACATCTGGAATGATGTGGTTTGACTTAGAGACAGCCCATAAAAATCTCACAGCAATGGCCACAGAATATGCAGAAATTTTAGGAAGAACTTCAGACTTTCATTCACTTGGGTGTGTCTCAGGTAACCCAAATCTAGAGGACTTGGGACATCTGGTTTATATTATTATTTAAAAATATTTTTAAAATCTGCCTTCAAGTTTTATAAACATTAGTTTTCCTGAGTCTAGCCTATTGCCTTAAGAGTTTCCTGTTTGATGGAAGACAGAGGGTAACATAAAACACCTTGACAGATCCTAGAAAGAAGAGAAGAACAAGTGTGAGAGTACTGCCAGGTTTCAATTCATGGAACTCAAAACAGACACCATTTATTCATGCATTTTTCCTGTTTTATTGATGCATTGGTATCATATACCAAGCAACATGCCTGATATTGATTCTGCTGAAAAAAACATATTTTTGTAGTCTGCCACTGAATCAGTTCTAGGAGTTGGAAATACCAGGGTTAGAAAAGCCCGTCCAACAGTGAAGCTTCAACACCTGAACACCAAGAATGAAATGAGTTACAAGAAGACTTCTAGGCAGCCCTGCCTTAGATCCAACTGTCCTTCACCAACACAGGAGCCACCAAGGTCACCAAGGAGAGTGTTGTTTACCTCCAGTGTCTCCAGGAGCTGGAATGCCGTTTTGAGGAAAAGGAGCTCTGGCCACAGAGACAATATGTCAGAATTTGAGACTTCACATTGCACCCTACTGTTTCTTGGGGTTCTAGAGCCCAAATGTCTTTCCAAAGTGTACATATCCCACCTTTCTCCAAGAGAGTAAGAAATTACACAGAGACCCATCCTAACAATATGACAAACAACCTCCTACTCAGATCCCTGGATATTAATTATTTTTCTACTACTGATAATTCTAATGAAGAGGTTGAACTCATGGATAATCTGAGCCAAATCCTTGGCAATGAGCTCTTGAGTTAATTTGTTCCTGAGAATATACTGTGGGGCATCAGAATTTGCCACCCCAAAATGTATCTCTTTGGCTTGATTATTTTTTTTTAGATTGGCCCTAAGCTAACATCTGTTGCCAATCTTCTCTTTTTGCTTGAGGAAGATTGGCCCTAGACTAACATCTGTGCCAATATTCCTCTATTTTGTATGTGGGTCACTGCTACAGCATGGCTTGATGTGTGGTGTAGGTCCGCACCCAGGATCTGAACCCACACCACTGAGGTGGAACATGTGAACTTAACCACTATACCACCAGGATGGTCCTTGGCTTATTTTTAAGAACAAAAGACTCAGAAAGAGACTTTGACCTTTCCTCTACTGCCTAAAAGAATTTAAGATAGAAGGCCTCTTCCAGGAAGGAGCTTTCACCATAGATAACTCTAGGTGTGGTAGGCAGGAAAGCACCTAGCAAGGCCCATTTTATCAAAGTTCCCTCTAGGGTTCCCTTTTAATTATGTCTTTGTTTTCTTTTTTTTTTTTTTTTTTTTTGCTTTTTAATCCTTTTTAACATTTGTTTGCAAACATTTGCTTTTCCATCTCCAGGTGAATTGCCTCCTTCCCCTTTGGAGTCCCGAACCACTACCCCCAACATCCTCCTTTGTCTTTAGCTGAAGATGGTATTTTAGGTGGGGCTTTGGCCATTTTTGCAAGTTACTCATTTTTCCTGGGTTCCTCCCATATACATGTGTCATTACATTCATTTGATTTTCTCCTGTTATTCTGTCTCATGTCAAGCTAATTCCTAGACCAGCCAGAAGAACCTAGAGGATAGAGGAATATTCCTCCTCCCCTACAAGACACATTTAAATAAAGCAGTGTTTCCATGATGTGTTTCACAAAATATTAGTTATTAAAAGCAGAGCTCAATATGCAAAGTGGAGGAGATGCAGAGTTAGACAAGGTCAAGCAGGTTCCTTCACTACTGAACTTCTCAGAATCTTTAATGCCATCTTGAAAAAAATTTCCAAATCTCAAAACTTTTGCATATGAAAGATCCTGCTTATATGATCTTGGATATTATTGAGAAATGTGCCTATAATTACTGATGTAAATCAGTGCAATGATCATCCCTAAAGGAGACTTTACAATTCTCTCCTTAACCTATCAAGTGATGGCCTTCAAGATCCTGCCTTATTTGGGCAAAACTTCCTCACTTTATCTTAGATCTAGCCCTTCTCTTACAACTTAGAAAGACTCACTGAAGTCATGTTAGAGTGACACAGCTCTCCCTTACCTGACAAGTAATAAATTCAGCTTTACTTTTTCAGTTTAATGATCTTCCTATGCACTATAAACCCCAAGAGGAGGATACGGTACATGCCTTTCTCAAGCTTATCTAGCTACAGACCATTTTTTCAATGTGCCATAGACTAAAGATTTCCTGCTGTCTTCTTTGAGGCATATCTCTAAACTCATCTCTGTTTTTGTCCAGATCTTATAACTCAATGACATGCACAAATGCCCAACTAACTTGGAGATAAAATTTTTAAAATCCAATACAAGAAAATCTGAAGTACAATACAGAAAAATTTGGAGTAATTATATATTTACCAAAGTATCTAGTGCCTGACCAAGTGGCTTACCACCACTTTGAATTACAAATTCTCCTGGAAAGTTTAAATGACTCCAATTATAAAAATGCCATTTACACATAGCTCTTCCAGAACCAACCACTTCCTATACCAGGTGTTCAGCTAGACTTGGACTGAACCACTAGGAGAGTAGAACTCCTACACACACTTTCAGCTGAGCTCACTCCACTATTATCCCTGCCATTTCTTTGATTTTTGGAAAATAATCTCTCTTTATCCTACGTACAGAAGCAACTATTGTCATAATAATTAGTTCTTTGCTCTTCATGAAATATTGTTAAAAAAAATAACAACCCAGGGCTGGCCCTGTGGCCCAGTGGTTAAGTTCACATGCTCAACTTCAGCGGTCCGGGGTTAGCCAGTTTGGATCCTGGGCATGGACCTATACACTGCTCATCAAGCCATGCTGTGATGGCATCCCACATAGAAGAACTAGAATGACCTACAACTAGGATACACAACTATGTACTTGGGCTTTGTGGAGGAACATGAAAGAAGAAAATTGGCAACAGATGTTAGCTCAGGACCAATCTTCCTCACACACACACACACACAGACAGCTGTTTTTCTAAAAGAAACAGAAAGAACAACCCAATGCCTCCCATATCCACTACTATGGCTTTAGTCCAAGCACTTGACCTACAATAATAGCTCCCTCAATCACCTCTCCACATCCACTTTTGGACCCTTTCATTCTCCTCAGTGGCCAGAGAAGCCAAAAAATGTACATCTAATCATGTCACTTAATTAATGAAAACCCTTTCAAGACTTCCCAATAACTTTAACAGATAAGGCCTAATTTGCTCTATTAGACCCTTGGTCTATCAGATCTGATCCCTGTCCACAATACCAGGCCCAACTCACACATTACTCTGTTGCTCTCTGGCCCCAGATGCACTAGATGTCTCTCAGTTTCACCAATACCCCAAGCTTCTGCCCATCTCAGGGCTTTTGCATACTCATTATTTCCCATTACTTCAAATATTCTTTCTTATTCATCCTACTGCCCACACCCAACTCCAATCTCAGCCTGCCAAGTCATCCAACACCATTCATCTGAAAGGTTACTACTCAAGAAAGCTTTTCCTAACTGCCTCTCTACCAGCACCACCACCAGGATTAGGATCTCTAATCATAAGCCCTCATAGCAATCTGTACTTCTCCTTGTAGAAACTTCCACAATCATAATTAGTTATTGTGCAAATTTTTTAAAACTGATTCTTTCCTCCCAAGCTCCTTCATGTCATACACACACACCACACGGAAGTCCACTCCATGAGGACAGATATAAATCACTCTTGTTCTCCACTGTATTCCACCTACCTACCACAGTGTCCTGCAATAGCAGTTGCTCAATAAATATATTACTGATAAACGAAGGACCAAATAATTCCATAGAACACAAGTCACATCACACATGGATTATATTCTCTGCAGTTCTGTTATGTAAATATCTTATACTCCATGTTTTCAAAGTGGAAATTAACTACCAGAGACAATATTAGATTAGAATATCCAACTTATATCATTCACAAAAATAAAATCAAAATCTGAGAACAAAAAAGCAGCAGAAGAAAATACAGGAGGAAGCCCTGATCACTCTGGTGTGCAGAAGAAGTTTTTAAATAAGACATGAAATTCAAAGCCACTGAGAAAAACAGTGTATCAAATTTGAAATTTTAATACTCTAAACATAGTTAGAATATAAGCTATAAAGTTGAATAAAACATTTGCAACATATATGACAAACGATTAGTATCTAGAATACATAAAGAACATCTAACAATCAACAAGAAAAAGACAAAAAAATCCAATAGAAAAATGGGCAAATTTATAGGAAACCTACAAATTACCAATAAACATACACAAGAACATTCAGTCTTACTATTAATCATGGAAAGGCAAAGTAAAACACTGAGACATCACTTTTTACCAATCAGATTGGTCAAAATTTACAAGTTTGGCAGCATGAAGGAATGTCATGGATGTGGGGAAAAATATTCTCATGCACTGCTGTTAAGAGTGTAAATGTTGGGGCCAGCAGGTGGCTCAGCGGTTAAGTGTGCACATTCTCCTTTGGTGGCCCGGGGTTCACCAGTTCGGGTCCCAGGTGCGGACATGGCACCACTTAGCAAGCCATGCTGTGGTAGGCGTTAAAGGGGAGGAAGATGGGCACAGATGTTAGCTCGGGGCCAGTCTTCCGCAGAAAAAAGTGGAGGATTGGCAGCAGTTGGCTCAGGGCTAATCTTCCTCAAAAACAAAAACAAAAAGAGTGTAAATGATGCATTCATTTGGGAAAATAATTTGGCATTATCTATTAAATGTGTACAACCTAAGACCCAGCAATACTGTCTCAGAGTAACACATGTATGCACAAAGATGATACTTATTGTATCATTGTTTGTGACAGCAACAATTGTAAACAACATATAATATCAATAGGCAAATGGCTATTCAGGCTATGAAATGTTACCCAGAAAGTAAAAGGAATAAGAGAGATCTGTACGCACTACTATGGACAGATCTCCAAGGCCCACTGCTAGGAGAAAATAGCAAATTGAGGAATTTAACACGCACATACAGGGGTGGCCCCGTCGCCCAGTGGTTAAGTTCATGCACTTGGCTTCAGCAGCCAGAGGTTCACTGGTTCGGATGCTGGGTGTGGACCTACGCACTGCTCATCAAGCCACGCTGTGGTGGCATCCCACATAGAAGAACTGGAATGACCTACAACTAGGATATACAACTATGCACGGGGGCTTTTGGGAGGGGAAAAAAAAAGAGGAAGATTGGCAACAGATGTTAGCTCAGGACTAATCTTCCTCACCAAAACAAAACCCACACATTAAAAAAAAATAACATACCCACAACACATACATATACACACAAAACAATACTACGTATTTTCTATGAATACATGTGTATTGTATGTATAAGTATAGAAAAAGTTCTGGAAGATAAACATACCAGACTCATTAGAAGAAACTTCTGGTGAGAGAGATGAAGCCAGGAGTAGTATAAGGTCATTAGCTTTACTTATAATGTTTTAAATATTTAAAAGAACATATTTATGTATTATTTATAAACTTACTATTTTAAAATATTAAATGAGATAGATAGAGAAAAGAGCTGGCACACAGTATCCTTTCATAAACTATAGATTTGTGGGAGACTGGACTTGGCCACCCCAAGACATGTCTCTTTGGCATGAGAATTATTTGGGGCTGGTTACTTTTGAAAAATTGCAGACAGGAAAGAAACTCTGAAAAGTAGAATTTACTTACCCTTTGTTAACAGACATTTACATTTGTAAAGGAAATCTCCATCTGTGAGGATGTCTCCCTCTCTGTACTAGGAAGAAGTAGGGATGACCTTGTCTCTAGAAACTCTTAATACGGAAGGCAAGGACTTAAATCTGCATAATAACCCTACTCTTGTTTACTGTGCTTTTTGGGTAATCACCCACAACTGACTCCCCCCACCCCCAACATCCTCCTTTGTCTTTACTTGAGGATGGTATTTAAGGTGAGAACTTCTGCTATTTTGGCAAGTTGTTCAGTTTAGCTGAGCCTCTCCCATGTACACATGTTATAAAGCTTTATTTAATTTTCTCCTGTTATTCTGTCTCCCGCGAGTTTAATTCCTTGTCCAGGCAGAAGGACCCAGAGCAGGTAGAGGAAATGTCTTCCTCCCCTGCATATTCCTCTCCCTCCACCAAAAGTGATGAATACCCTGGGTGCAAACACAATCAACAGACCCCAGCAATACGTCCCATGAAAATGAAATGCGTAAGATATAGTTGGGGAAAAGGCAGGCTTCACAGGCATGTGGAAAGTGGTGACTGAAGGGGTGCTACGGATAGAGAGAGTAAGAAGGAAACCAGCAGGTACAGGCACAAATGTCACTGACTCAGACAAAAATGAGCAAATGAGATCAGGCAAGAGCGTCTCAAAATGAAGAAACAGAAAGAAATACTCAAAGAAAAATAGAGGAGAATGATACCATAACTTTCCTCTTACTGAGCTTACTATGTTCACATGCAATGTGTCATCTCGCCCTAAGAGCAATGGTATCATCACCCCCATTTTAGATGGGCACTGAGATTCAGAGAGGTGGAAGGATTTGTACAAGATCCTGCAACTGATGGCGAATGCAAGAGCCAGTATTCAACCCCAAAACTGCTCTCATTTTTGCCTTGCTTCGCGGAAAATGTAAAAGAAAAAAATCAGGAGAAGCACGTAGAGGTATAGCCACTTAAATCAAAACAAACAAAAGATCAAGAACAGAAAAACGAAAAGAAACCCCCTGCAGATGTGTATGTGTAAACGGCAGGGCCTCCTCGCTCAGACAGGAGGGGCTGTGCAGACGGAAGCGGTCTGGCACCCGGCTTTTCGCACCGAGTCATCCTAGGGCACGGAGCCTCAAACCCCCGCTGGGCACATAGAGAGAACCAAACCTCCCAAAGCCTAGAAAGGCTCCAGCGCGACGAGGAGGCGGGGCGAAGGGCAGCTTCCGCTTCCGGGCGAAAAGGCCCCACGTGTTCCGACCCGCCAGGCCCCGCGCGGCTCGGATCCGGCGGCGCTGCTTCGGCCGGGAGTGGGTGGGGGAGAAGCCGGGGCAGGGGAGGAGCTGCCGGAGCTGTCGGAGCCGTGAGTGCTGGGGGCCGGGCCGGGCCGGGTCGGATCGGGCTGAGCAGGGCAGGGCAGGGCGGGGAAGAGGGGGAGGGGTCGAAGACCCCGCCCCCCCCGGAGCCTGGGGAAATCGTACAGTCCTGGGGAGGAGGCGGCAGCAGTGTAGTAAGGGGGCCACGGCATTGTGCTCCCCGTGTCTCCTGATGGCCGGAGCTAGGACCCCCGGAGACGCGATGGCACTCCAGGCTTCTTTCTTTCCAGCCACCGCCCTCCGCCCCCTCCTGAGGCCTGCAGAAACGTAGTTAGTCCGTACCTCCCATTGCTTCCGCGCCAGCTGCCCCCCGGAACCGAGGCAGTAGTCGTCTAGGCCCCTTTATTTCCCGCAGCTCCTTCTCACCCCGCCTCTCAGATTGCTCAAGAATCCCTCCTCAGGCTCCCTGCCCAGCTGACCCCTACTCTTTCCACCGCTGACCACCCCTGCAACACACACGCAGATAACGCTAACCCGTGATCTTATCACCCGTGGTCATACTAGGCCTTGGAGACCATCTGGCCTGTGGCCCTTCAGCTGCCACTGTGACCGACCCCGAGCTTCTCAAGCCTGTGGCTGCTGTCTCCACTGTCTCCCCGACCCCTCACCCCTCGTAGCCAGTTTTGGCACTACTACTCAGCACTACCGTTACCCTCAGCAAGAGTGAACGGGCCCCTGCTGCTTGTCTAGTTCGACCAAAAGTTTGTTAGTCTGTATGCCATGGACGTGCTATGTTCTCTTGGAAAGGTGTCAGCCCAGTTTTTATTTTTCTGGGCATCGGATGTTCTTGTTCTCCTAGGCGCTTTGATAACCCTGTCAGCCTTGGTCCCTGCACTGACCTCCCCAAAGGTGGGCTCTTAGGCCTCCCTCTTGTTCAGCCACCTTGGTTCTGGGGAGCAGTACCACCTCCAGGCTCTCGCTTAGAGGCTGGGCTTAGAACTGTTGCTTTTTCTCTGTCCACACTCTGCAGGTGACACCCAGGGCATCCTCACTCAGAAGCCACAAGGAATGCTAGTGGAGTCCCTCATCCCTCCTCCCAACTTCTCTTCCAAGCTGCCCCATGGGCCTTGATCCAGAAAGCCACTTCAGAAAGGTTGTGGGGTAGCCACGGGAGGCTTGCTGGTGGGAAGTGTGTGACAGTGGAGCAGTTAGGGTTTGTGGCCATTTGTTTGGGGTAACTTTATGCTCTTACTGTCTAGCATAAGTGGGTGGGCAGGGTTGGAGAGAGGAAGGGCATTTTTCCTCCTAGGACCGAACACCTGGGATACATAATCTTTCCCCCTTTTTTCTCCAGCTGTACTTCTTTTGAACTCTTTCCATAAACCATATTACAGTAGACAGTTCAAGGGAACAGCCAGGTTTACTACGATGTGAGGCACTCTTGGCCTTTACGAACTGTACAGATGAGGTAAGTTACAGGTTTACAACATTTTTCTCCCCAGTTTGGCACAGGCATAAAACATGTAACAGTCCTAGACTCTTCTCCTTTTGCGAACTCTCCTTTAGGTTTAACCAGCACTGGAAAAGTTGAATCCTTTCTGCTTGAACCTCAGATTTACTTCCTTTGTCTTAGTTACAGGTTCTCAAACTTATCCTGCCTCTTAAGCATTTGAGGGGCTTATTAAATACGGATTGCTGGGCCACCCCCAGAGTTTCCCATAATAGGTCTGGGCAGGCACTTGAGAATTTGCATTTCTGACAAGTTCTCAGGTGCTGGTGCCGCTGGTCTGGGTTTCTCACCTTGAAAACCACTGCCTTTGGCCAAACAACTTCTCATAAACATTGCAGTGGTTTGGGGATCACAAGATCGGTGTGAGTACTTCTGTGCTGAAACCAGTAATACGATCTTGTGTGGATAATTTAACCACTTAGGTCTAAGTTCTTTTGCTTGTAAAATTAAGAAAGTGTACTTAAAACTCGAGGTGCTAAGTTATGCTAAATTGAAGGTAAATATTGATGAGTTTCTACCTTGATTTTCTCAATTCTCTTGATAGGACCTTCCATTTTGATCATATAGCTTATACCCATATTCGAGGTTTTTGCTGAGAATCTCTAGTATGCTAAAGTCCCTGCTTTTTATTGACTACATGTTAAATTCTTTGTGGACAGAGCCTGTGCTTTTTTCACCTTTCTTTGCCCAGCACGTTGAGTTGTCTGAAACATGCAATTGAGGTTCAGTAGATATTTGTGGAATGAATGAACTCCATCCCCTGCCCTCCTCCCCCCTTGAAGAAATTTTTCTCCGCTAATCCTATGCCACACAGTAAAGCAGCATATGGCTGTGCCACCTGATTCTCCCCAGGAGATTGGAATAAATGCTAATGCCAAATTGCAATAATGTCCCTGTGAGTGGTGTATTACCCAGAAGCCCTGGCACCCACTGATGTTCTGAATTTCAGTGCTTCTGTATCCGGATTGGGGGAAGAGAAATAGACAGCTTAATTAAATTGAACACACATTTATTGAGTACCTTTCCTACCAAATGTTTGACAAAGTGTTAGGCACTGGGAATACAAAAATGAATAAGGAGGGTCTTACCCTCAGGGCAGGGCTCACAGTGGGAGATAGACACTAACCACTGCCCACAGAATGGCATCCTGGGCTTGCTTCTACCTTGGAGCATGATTTAGTCTGCAGTGGAAACCTCATACTCCTCAGATTCCTCTGATCCAGCAGGCATGGATCCCATCCTTTATCATCTCATCATATGCAAGGGAGCCTTGGGCAAACCAGAAGGAAGTCATGTAGATACAGAGCAGGGAGTATCCTGACAGAGAATATTAATTACAAAACTAAGAACATAGTAATGACTTTTGAATTGACTCTTCTGAATTATCCATATTACACCTCGGTCAGCTATGTTTATAAGCTATATTCTGTTATTTTTCATTAAATAATGGTTCCTCTAACTGTGTGATTGGCATTGTCCATGTTCATTGTAGTAATTAATTGGATCCAGCTAGTTTTATTCTAGCTGCCAAATGAAAACTGCTGTCCTCATCAGGGTGGGTGGTAGGTTTGATGACTGCCTTTTTCCTGCTTCAGGTTAGTTTGTGATGTTCTGTTTTAAGTGAAGCATATAGATTGGCCTGCATTATTTAGGCCATTAACCACCTCTGGGTGATAACTTTTATGGTTAAAAAGCCTAGCTTCATGTTGGAGATTAACCAATATGATCACGATGGCCAGATATTTAATTCTGGACTCTTAAAATCTGTATTTGGCTTCTAGCGCTTCTTGACTCTTGCCTAGATCCCTCTCACCATCCTAGGCTAATAGATTATGGCCCAAGTACTCAATGAAGAAGCCGTATATCCTTGTTCCTCTCAAAGCCCCCCTTTTATCACCATCAAAAACCTTGATAGTTTCTCAAAAGATCATCTAGCTCTTTGCCTTTAAATAGAGAATCACCCCCATTTTCAAGATGACACATCTTTAGGAGCTAGAACACAGCTCATCTCCCTCCAAAGGCAGAACTATCGACTGTCCAACACTGCCTCCTTGGCCTGTGGTACATACTATAGAAAACATTTTAATTTAAAGTAAATTGAAATCTTATGATTTTTATAGCTTTATTTTACATTTTTCATATTTACTCTCGACATTTTTATACCCGCTTTATACCTTGATCGTAACCACAAAGTACAACATTTCATGGCAGAAGATATTTATGTCTTAGTCTCCACACTCTTCCCTCTACCACCCTCTACTTATCTTGCCTCTCTTTTTATTTCTTCTGTCTTCCCCTTCTCTACACTGTATTCTGTTTCTTTGAAACGTATCATAGTAAGCTTTAAGCCACTTCTACCTTTTCTACTTAAGTATTTTATGTTGAATCTAATGAAGGAATAAAAACTTTAAATGCAAAAATATTTTAAAGAAATAGTTTTTAAACGTGGTTTGAAGCATGCTGATTATGATTTGTTAAAAGGCCCAAAGTCAGTGAATGCGGCCCTTGCCTTACTTTTGCCTTCTGGGTTAAGTTTTAAGGGCCATCTTGGGTATACTAAGCTGCCTCAAATTCCCTCCTCCCAGTTAGAGAGGGGACACGGCTATGACATTGTACATAGAAGGATTGCTAATAAGGTCTTTGGCAGAGAACCCACCTTTAAGATTTTGTCCCGTCTATGTTCCAAGGATCTTATTTAATCTTAGCTTATAAGAGCCTTCAAAGCAATGGCTCTTCTTTTGGTTTAACACTTTATTTGTAATATAACAGTAAATCAAGATTTTTTCTGTGTATTTTAATTTTCTTTTTTTGGAATTATGATGAAATAAAGGACTGTTTGCTTTGTTTATCATTGAAATCTCGCATTCTTCCCAAAAGGATTTAAAGCAATTTAAAGGAAAGAGAACAAAATATATTGAGTATCTGCCTAGGCACTCGGTTGAATGATTCTGTACATTACTTCATTTACTCCTTAAAACAGCCACGTGAGGTAGGTAGTATTGGCCACAGTTTGAAGATGAGACTGAGGCGTAGGGAGCGTCACATGGCTAGTAAGTGAGGAGAGGGTTCCAAACCCAAGGCCCCAAAGCTCCTAAGCATTATGTGGGAAGCATAGACACGCATCTGTATGGAGAACAGTTAATGATGAAAGACAGTTTTTCCAGTAGAAGGATCATGCTGGATAATCTTTAGTTTTAAAGAACAATACAGCATTGGAAAAGGATAATGAACAGTTTTTATTAGTTGATTTCTATTCTAGAACGATGAGAAGAGCTGTTGCAATGTCTGGTTAGCCCCAGTGAGCGGTCATATTCAAATTTCCAGATTAGGAGCCTGCAATAGGGTAAAAGATAAGAATGGAGACTGGAAGGGATATAGATAATCTGCTAAATATAATCATTTGAACCTCTCTGATCACTATTTTCTTCTGAAGATTGTTTGCCAGTAGTCAGATCCCTGTCTCTCCTATAGGTAGATTAAATTATGAGTACAAAACGTGTCATTTAGGGTTCAGAAAGATCACCCCAAGTAGTAACATTTTAAGGTAGAGAACCAGATATCCTTTCATTGCCTGCAGTTTTCTGTTCTTGTCAGTAGAATTGAGTTAGGGCCTTCACTGGCATGTGACACATTCAGATAAGGGCCAGAGACAGCTGGACCAAAGATTGGAGAAAAGTCTTACCTTTCCCACATCTCCCCAGTCCTGCCCCATATGTCTTAGAAACATACACTGAAGAGACTAGGTCATGGCGCTTGTCCAGGCCTAGGCTTGGGAAGTGTCTCTGCACACATTGTTTTAGAGCTTTCTGGAACCAGGTCTTTCACTCTTCCTGGCCTGGCTTCACAGTCTCCCTACAGTATCCTGGTGTTCGGTTTTTCTCTCTCACTGGAACCCTTCCAAGGACAGACCTCGAAGGAAGGTATTAGAATAGCAAGGGCAACAAATTGCAAAGCAGACTTGCGGTGCAGCACATCCCCTGAATTTTAGGATAAAACACAAGGTCCATTTTCTGTGTCTAATATTGATAAACTGACATTTGCACAGCACATTTTAGTTCATAAGCTCTCATGGATCTCAGCTAATTCTCTGAGTTAAGAGAATGGTTATCTGCAGAGGGCTTTACTGTTTCCCAGGGCTCTTGTGTACGTATCTCATGAGACCCTCAACAGCTCCAGTTACTGGGGGATCTGGGGCTGGAACGCACATCTTTGGATACCTAATTGTGGGCTTTTCCACAGCACCATCTGCCTTCTGTTCCTTCCCATCTTGCCCCACCAAGGACTCCTTTTCCTCCCTTCATTCCGCTGTTGCTGATCTGTTTGCCTTCATCTCATCTTCCTAGGCTGCCAAAGTAAATACAAAACAAGCAATGGAAATTGCAATTCATGATTGCTGAAGGGCTGTGAAAAATGGCCGGTTTTATGTGGTGCTGTTATATTTTTTTTGGAGTGCAAAGCTCTGTGAGAACAGGAATCCTCTGTCATGAATCTATGGTAGGGAGTCTCTTGAGCTAGTGCTACATGAAAATGATGAGAGTTCCTAGTCTGCTTCACTAGGCATGGCTTCTTAGACTTTTAAGATAATGGAAATCCTTTCGTTAAACCTAAAGATGCTATGTACCAATTCCATCTTCTCTTCCAGGGATAGAAAGGTGAGGGATTGGGAAGCTTTGTCTGGATAAGTAATCATTGTAGTTGCATTAAATTATGTGCTGTCTGGTTTTGTGCTTATTAAAGTTGATTCAGATCCTCAAAGGAAAATGATTTTTTTCCAAACACACAGCTTTGTGTGGCTTACATTGGCAACCTGAAGATGCTTTGTGATGAGTTGTGGTTTCATCATGTTAGGAACCACTAAGCATATTCTGTTTTACTCACAGGCCAAAAAGTAAATGTTTCTTCCTTATTTATTCATTTGTCTAGGGCACAGTTTGCTGGACAATTGTATGAATAAGAATAAGACAGGGTATTTATCCTTCCAAAAAAAGACTTTAAAAAACTTAATAAGTGTTCTGTGCTTGAGCACCTGTTGCCTGACAGGCGGCGTGCTGGGTGCTGCATGTGCTGCCCTCAGAGCCTTAGTCTGGCAAGTTAAACAGCAAGATGAACACTTTTTACCACATAAAAAATAGATAGATATATGTGTGTGGTATGATATGGGGAGAGGGGTACAAGTTCCTGTGGAAACAATCTTGGAGGATCAGGAAAAGCATCCTGGAAAACAGATCTGAAGGGTGAGTAGAGTGAACTAAGTAAAGAGGGTAGAAAAGAGCATTTCAGGCAGAGTGAACAGCATCAGGAAAGCCCAATGAGAGCATAGAAAAGAGAGAACAGTCCATTCAAGCAGTGACTTTCAGTGGGAGTGGCAGTCATAGGAGAAAAGGAAGTAGGCAGGGGCCAGGTCTTAAAGGGCCTTGAGTATCAAATTATAAGGAGTTTCAATTTCATACTATGGACAATGTGAAGACAGTGGCTCATTTTGTATGTTAGAAAGTTCACCACGCAGACCTTCTTGCAATATTGCAGGTGGAACTCATGTGGATGGGGCTCCTGCCCATTATTAAATGCCTGCCCCCTCCAAAACTAAAGGTAAATGTATAGATTCCAGGAATAAAAGCTAAAGGAGTAAGTACAAGCTGAGTCCACCACAGCCCAAGGAGATTTCAAACCGAATAACACTTCTGGAGTTTGGGGTTCTAATACCTATGCTCCAACAAGGAGATATGAATTGGGGAACTGGTGAGGATGGAGGAGGGATATGGAATTAAACCGTCTGCCATCCTGGAGCCTTGAAGAGCTATCCCCTTTGTGAAAATCTGTCTGCCAGTCAAGCAAATGGGCAAGGAAGTAGCCTTGGGTAACACAAAAATCACTCACAGGCATAGGCCCAAATAATACGCTATCGGCATGATTCTGGAATACCGTGAGAAATTAACATAAAAACTGATCCAACATCATTGAAACCATTAGTACTTAGGTAGAAGCAAAGGAAATTCTTTTCAAAGGCCTCTCTTTTATAACAGCATTCTCGGGACTCCCAAAGAAAAAACAATCCCAGTCAAGATGGGCATAAAATTAAAAAAATTAGAAACCACCGTGGGGTAGAGTCAGCAGATTTAATAAATAGGAAAATTAGCACATGAAAATGTAGAAATTATGGAACTATCTAAAACAGACTGAAACTATGTAGTAAATGCTTGAGGTTAATGGAAAAATGAAATAAGCATGAATGAAGTGATTTGAGATGGATAATAAAAGCGAATAATATGGTTATTGAAATTAAACTCGTTTGACGGGCAACAGCATATTAGACACAGCTGTTGGGAGTGGATTGATAACCTTGACGGTGGATCTGAAGAGTTGCAGTGAAGCACCAAAAGATTGAAAAATGAAGAATCCCGCAGGTTCCATGTGAAGAGTGGTCTGGAGCAGGCAGGACCAGGAATACCAGTGGTGAAACTTGAACCGTGTCCTTCATTGAATGCGGACGTGCCTGTTATGTGCCAGTTGCAGTGTAGGGGCTGAGGATATCGTCATTTTTTTTTAAAGGTTATTTTAACACCTTCTAGTGGGTCATAGTGGCTCCACTAGGGGAATGGCAGTGGAGATGAGATAAATGAATTTGGAAAACATTTAGAAGGTAGAATGAGTAAGATTTGGTGAATAAAAAAGAGCAGAAACATAATAGAGGAAAAGATTGTTTCTTCCTGTTATAGTTGGAAGAAAACTTCCAAGTGGAGGTTTATTCATTTAAATGCATTTTTTGTGCACTTTAATAGGTATTGGAGATTGATGGAAAGCACAGTCCTTAACTTCAGGGAGTTTCAGAGGGAAGATAAACAATAGCTATGTGATATGACAGATGGGTGATGGAGATATGCCCAGGTTGCTATGGAAGCAAAGTGATTTCTAACCATGTCTAAGGGTAGGCATAATGAGATCAAAGAAAACATCTCAGAAGACGCGAAGCCTGAGCTATATCTTGAAAGATAAGTTTAACCTAATGAAGGGTGACGAGTCAGAAGGAAGAGCATGTCCCAAAGCCAGAGAGCATAGGGCTTTTGTGTGCTTCACATGCATACACTGTGTGTGTGAAAGGATTGGGGAGGGGGGCAAAAGCAACAACAAGGTGAAGGTCAACCCACTGTATAGTACTTAGAAGTTTGTCTTTCACTTAGAAGACAGGGAGGAGTGATGATCTTAAACAGGAAAGGGACATGACCAGATTTGTCAAGAGCGCTCACTCTTGTGATACTATGAATGGTAGCTTGAAGGTAACAAATCTAGAGGCAAGTGGCTCATATCTGGAGGCAGTTGCAGTAATCCAGACAAGAACTGATAAGGGCCTACATTGTAAATCATGGGAATGAAGAAGAGGGGACTTGTTAAGAAGAAATGAGAACATACCATGCGGCATTGGGGGTGGGGGAGTGAGTATTCCATGCAGAGGAGCAAGCCTTCATACAGGCATGGAGGCCTGAAGACACCCTATTGTAGGGAGATCAGCAGTGTGTTCCTTATAGCCAGGTAGTACAGAGGAAAAAGCAGGATATGAGGCTTGAGAATATATTTCTAACAGTAAAAAGTTATTTTTAAATGTTGAGGGAACAGTTGGAACTATAATTTAGGAAGTTAATAGTTAACATTGGGATGCTATTGCTCTTCTGAGTACTTCACAGATAATGATGCATGTGATCCTCATAGTAACCCCATTAGGTGGATACCATTATTACCTCCATTCTGTAAATGGAGAAACAGGTGTAAGGAGAATAGGAACTGCCCATGGCCCCAGACCTAGTGAACAATAGAGCCAGGATTCAAACCCTAGCAGTCTGACTTCAGGACTCTCTTTCAACCTTACACACCCTAGGTATTTTTCAACCAGGATGCACATCAGAACAACACACAGATTTTCTAAAGACACAGTTGCCTAGGTTGACAATCAGAATATGCAGAATGATATGTGATACTGTGTTCTGCAAAAGCTCCACAGGTACTTCTGTTACACTGTGCTCATAGTTGCGTTCTGCAGGGATCGCAGTTAGGGAGTATGGCAGTGGTCCAGGCAAGAGATGACGACCCAAGCTAAAGCAGTCTATGGGAAAGACGATGAGGAGACGGATTTAGAGGCCTAAGAGGTAGAATTGGCTTAACGAGCTGTAGGCCATGGGGAAGAATCAAAGTCGAATCCAAGGATTACAGAGTTGAGTGTTTATTTAACAAGTGATGGTCTCAGCCAAGACAGGACTCCGGGAAGAGGAGTGGGTTTGGGAGTTAGAGTAATGAATTCAATTTTGAACCTTGGGTTTGAGGGTCTGTAGGTCTAATTAAAAACATCAACAAGAGGAAGGTTGCTTGTGGGGGTGCTCTTTTGCAGTCAATACCACGTTTTTCAGCAGGTGATTGTCCTTTCTCCTAGGCTATTCCTTTTAGGTTCACTGGTTTCATGAAGTAGAAAAGTGGTGTTTTTCTATGGGATGTGAACCTTGCCTAGGAAAAGAGATGGGGAAACATACCTTGAGACATACATCTTCCTATTCCAACTAGATCCATTTATAACATATAGTTATGCAGATTAGGGGAAAGGAGATTTAATAGTTTGAGGAAGTAGTATGTGTGCAGGATTATGATTGAACTCATAACTGTTATCCCTGTGTATAATTTCATGCTTATACTGTTGTTTGTCTCTACTCTTCTACCCCAGGTCCCTTGGGAGAAATTCCTCGAGGTCCCCAGGCTCAAACTGGAGGTTAATGACAGTGTGAGCTCTAAATGGTGTGAGACCACCCCAGAACCAGAAAATGGCTACAGCCTTGGAACCAGAGGACCAGGATCTTTGGGAAGAAGAGGGAATACTTATGGTGAAATTGGAAGATGATTTCACCTGTAGGCCAGAGTCTGTCTTACAGAGGGATGACCCTGTGCTGGAGACCTCGCACCAGAACTTCCGATGCTTTCGCTACCAGGAAGCAGCAAGCCCTCGAGAAGCTCTCATTCGACTCCGAGAACTTTGTCATCAGTGGCTGAGGCCAGAGAGGCGGACCAAGGAGCAGATCCTAGAGCTGCTTGTGCTAGAACAGTTCCTTACCGTCCTGCCTGGAGAACTGCAGAGCTGGGTGCGGGGCCAGCGACCAGAGAGTGGCGAGGAGGCAGTGACGCTGGTGGAGGGTTTGCAGAAACAACCCAGGAGACCAAGGCGGTGGGTGAGGAGGGGGAGTCCTGATCTGTGTGATGTGGAGGGGGACTTTTTGCTGGAAGGATGAATTTGGGGGTAGGGCTTACAGGGCCCCCATAAATTGCCATTTAAATTTAACTGGCTCTGCCCTTAGATTGCGCCTAGATCCGTAAGCTCCACGGGGCAGAGGTGTGTATGTGTGCGTTTGTGTGTGGTGAGTGTGACTTCCTGGTTTCTGAAACACCTGCCTGCAGTCTGTCTTAAGGGCCTCAGCACCCAAGGGTCATATGGCTCTGGCTTTCCCTTTGGATGTTGAACCTCCTCTTCCTGGGAAGGACAATTTGGTAACTTCCTCAAAGGTTCTTATAGACCCTCAGTCACAGAGCCCCCTCCCAGGACAACAAGACAGGGAAGCAAACAGCAGGGAGAGCTGCGGGTGGGATAGGTAGAGATGGGAAGGATGGGTACCTCAGAGCCCTGGGTGCCAGGGGCATGGTTGAGGGAAGTGAGAAAGCAGTGCGGTATCTGAGTGTCCCCTGCCTTGTCCTGGTGAGGGTAACCTTCAACTCCACCTTGCATGCCTCACTGGAACTCAAGTTTCCCCTCCTCATCTGAGTCCCCTTGGGAGTTTTTCTCTTGGCAACTTCTCCTAAAATAAGCCCTGACGACAACCAAGATTTTCCTCCTGACTCCATGGTGACTGGAAGTTGGAATTATTCCCAGGTGACTGTCCATGTTCATGGCCAGGAAGTCCTTTCAGAGGAAACAGTGCATCCAGGAGTAGAGCCTGAGTCACCTACGGAGCTGCAGGATCCTGTGCAGACCTCGACCCCTGAGGAGTCCCATGAAGAGATGACACAGAGCCCAGATCTGGAGCCACCAGAAGAGCAGAGCCCATGCCATGAGTTGGAGTTCCAGCCCCTGCAGGAGAGCGGTGAGAAACCTCAGCAGGAAGGGGGATGGTGGCAGAGTATGGGGAGGGGGATATTTCTCCTATACCAAGAAGGCTGGGTAGATTGTAATGGGAATAAATTACAGAACCCAGGGAGTTGAGAGGAAACAGTACCAGCTAGAGTCCCCCACAAATAGGGCTAAGCTCAGGTGGTAATATTCTTGGTTATTCTTTTGGCATTTCAGTAGTGTTATAGGTGGTAGCATTGGGATGACTTGAGCTGTTCTTAGGCCGGTTTCTTGATTCCTACCTTCCCACCAAAGATGATGGGGGATGCTCAGCTCTTTGCCAGTTACAGGGGTGCACTACATATCACTGATCTCTGCCTTCTTTTCTTCTTAGAAGTTCCATTGCCACAGGACCCAGACCTTCCTGAAGAGAGGAACAATGGAAACCAAGAGATGGTTGCCCTTCTTACTGCTCTGTCACAGGTGCGCCCTAGTTTCCCTCTGTAGCACAGAGAATCTGAAGAACTAGTGGGCATTAGCCATATATGAAACGAGTCAGACAGGACACGGATTTCCACTGTCCTTTTGCCAGTCCAGTTCTCAGTTCTGCATGTGTCTGGAGGGGAGGAGTTGCCTCTAATGAGAGCACTATAACAGCCTCAGTTGGATCTGCGGGCTCCAAAGCTTCCTTATGTGCCATTGACCAGAGGGACTAATGAAATGGGGCTACTTTGTAACAGTGCACTACAATTTCGAATGTTTGAATGAGAGTTTGTTTTTGTTTTTAGGAATAACCTTGATAGACATTTGTAAGAATGACTGACTGTGCTTTAGAAACAATTTCTGAAATTGTGTGGCGTACTCTTCCAGTGTCAGGCCATGACATTTATGAAGCATTCATCATGGTCAGAGCCCCGAAACTGAGCTGTGTGGCTGGAGATTTCATCTGTGTTTTTAGATTGTAGTCTAGCTAAAGAAAAAAATCCTGTTTCTGCTCTGTAGACTATGTAAGTGATATAGGTGATTAGATAAGGTCAGTTAGGGAAAGCTTCCTAGAAAAGAGTAGTTTTTACAGAAATGTAGGTAATATTAAAGCATCAACTAGGAAGTTGAATGATGACTTGGAAGACTTGTCTTATATTTTAAACAATATCTTCAAGGAGGAGAAGAACATAGGCTGGTCCTGAGGGAAGGCATTGGGACTGGAGGGAGCAGCAGGAGGCCAGTGCAAAAGTAGCAGGTCGAGGAGCAGGGACAGAGGGCGAAACGCAGATTTCCTGAAAGGGAGCCAGGTGTCCCATTTGAGTTCCTTTTGTCTCCTGGGTGGATTCTGCCTATACCAGTGACTTTCATTGCAGGAACAAAAGATGAGGCTCCGTGAAGCATCACACTTTAATTGAATCTTTGTGTTGTTTCAGGGGTTGGTAACCTTCAAGGATGTGGCTGTGTGCTTCTCTCAGGACCAGTGGAGTGATCTGGATCCAACACAGAAAGAGTTCTATGGAGAATATGTCTTGGAGGAAGACTGTGGAATTGTGGTCTCCTTGTGTAAGGAATTTCAACTGTTTCCAGAGTGTTCTGAGCACAGACATCATTTTCCTGTTGGAAATTATGGGGATCTTAGACCTCAGACTGTATGCAGTACACTTTTCTTATGTTGACTTTGCCAATGAGGTCGAAGGATTAGCTAAGGAAGATGATATCCTTCCAAGTTAAAGAGAAGATAAATTGCTTGGAAAGTAGTTGGAAACTTCTAATAAGAAAATAAAGTTGTAATATTACAGCTTTAGTATATTTGAAGTGAGCATATGAGTTTTGAAATAAGCAATAAAAGTTGGAGATAATCTACTTACTTGAATATGGGGAAAGACGGTAGCATTTACAGTTGTATAATGACTGAGTTGTAGATGAAAGGTGAGAGAGATGCCGTACTTGGTTAGAGCTGCTCAAGCTAAAGAGACAAGATCTGATCAACTGACCTGGCTATATATTTGTTCTACAATCTACCAAACAGAAAAGATCTGCTCTTAACACAGGGAATTATTACTTGATTGCCAATCGTAATGTCCTGTTTTCCCTCTCTTGAGCAGCATTTCCAATCCCCAGACTAGATGAGATCTCCCATGTTAGAGAAGAAGAGCCTTTGGTCCCAGATATCCCAGAGCCTCAAGAGTCTCAAGAGCCAGAAATCCTGAGTTTTACCTACACAGGTGAGGAATGACACAAGGAATCTTCCCCCCTACTTGCCAGTTCCTCTAGTCAGTGCTGCTATCTTCCGCTGAATGCCAAATTCTTCTATGCTTTTCCTCTCTCTCACCCTGCCCATCATTTGTTTGAGGGCTATGTGATGCAAAATGGTGAAAGGAAAAAAACAGAACTTTTGGAATTGCAGCTCTACCATTTACTAAGCAGGTCACTTAAACTCTTGCTCCTCAGTCTCCACATTTGTGAAATGAGGATACTTGTCCATACTGAGGTTTGTTGACATGAGATATCACATGAGAAAGTGCCTGGCACATGGTATGCATTCAGTTGTCCGGTTATTTCCTTCTTTCCCAACCTCTAGAGTTATGAAATATGAGCTTCTCTATATGATCTTGCTCCCCCAAAACTGTTTAAAAATCCCCTCCTTGTGTAGAAGGCACCGTTATCTCTGTAATTTCCCCTTTCTCCTCTCACCCTCTCTACAGGAGACAGGAGTGAAGATGAGGAAGACTATCTTGAGCAAGAAGAGCTGAGTTTGGAGGATCTACACAGGTCTGTTTTGGGAGATCCAGAAATTCATCAGACTCCAGATTGGGAAATCGTCTTTGAGGATGATCCAGGTAGACTTAATGAAAGAAGATTTGGTACAAATATTTCTCAAGTTAATAGTTTAACAAATCTTCGGGAAACAATGCCTATCCATCCCCTGTTAGGGAGACATCATGACTGTCCTGTATGTGGAAAAAGTTTCACTTGTAACTCGCACCTTGTTAGACACCTGAGAACTCACACAGGAGAGAAACCCTATAAATGTATGGAGTGTGGGAAAAGTTACACACGGAGCTCACATCTTGCCAGGCACCAAAAGGTGCACAAAATGGGCACTCCTTATAAATTTCCCCTAAACCGGAAGAATTTGGATGAGACCTCTCCTCGGGTCCAGGCTGAGAGAACTCCACCTGTTGAAAAACCCTATAGATGTGAGGATTGTGGAAAACACTTCCGTTGGACTTCAGACCTTGTCAGGCATCAGAGGACACATACAGGAGAAAAACCCTTCTTCTGTACTATTTGTGGCAAAAGCTTCAGCCAGAAATCTGTGCTAACAACACACCAAAGAATCCACCTTGGAGGCAAACCCTACCTGTGTGGAGAGTGTGGAGAGGACTTCAGTGACCACAGGCGATACCTGGCACACCGGAAAACACACGCCGCTGAGGAGCTCTATCTCTGCAGCGAGTGTGGGCGGTGCTTCAACCATAGCGCGGCATTTGCAAAGCACCTGAGAGGACATGCCTCGGTGAGGCCCTGCCGATGCAATGAATGTGGGAAAAGCTTCAGTCGGAGGGACCACCTCGTCAGGCATCAAAGAACGCACACTGGCGAGAAGCCATTCACGTGCCCTACCTGTGGGAAAAGCTTCAGCAGAGGCTATCACTTAATCAGGCATCAGAGGACCCACTCAGAAAAGACCTAGCTAGGTCCCCGAGTGAGGAGATCTGCATTCAGCCTTTACCCGTGGACGGGCCAGGAGAAGCGCTCTCGTCAGCCTGGGAAGACCTTTTCTAGGGAGTCTCCCTGACTTGCCCCAATCTGCATAACCTCTTCCCACAACTAAATCAAACCCCCAGGTAGAACCTCTCAATCTTCTTCTGCTCCTTGAGGGGATTTTTTGCCCAAAGTACAACCTGAATTGAGGCTTCTCCTTAATGGGAGTGCTCCTGCCTCTACCTCATGGGTATGAAGTAGGAGAATTAGAAGACTTAAGAGCTTGTGGTTATTATATTTTCCCCAAAATAGCCTGTTACATATCCTAAAGACTCCTTAACAGCCAAGTTTAAAGGGGCCCAGGACAAACCTTAGGTTTGGCAAGGGACCAACCTTTAGGATTCTGTCCTTACTGGGCTCAAATCTTAAAGCACACAGCCCTGAACTCAAGGCAGGAGATTTGCATCCTGATGGCTTTGCGGCACATTCACAGGATAAGTGTACAAATCTCTCACTGATTCACTTCTTCACCATGCACTTTCCTTTGATACTGGGGGGAGAGGGGAGAAGTGTTTGATGGGTGAAAACCTCACGGCTGCTTCCTATGGACCTTGTCAGGCTGCTCCCCTCCCCAGTCTCAACATGACACCAGGTGCCAGACACGGCTAGAAAGGAGGACCTAGTCAGAAGCCTGTTCCCTGTGGGTTTTTCCTGTTAGAACACTCATGCCTCCCCTTCTGCTGTCCTGCCAGTCTCTTGGTTTTGTCCCTAGCACTTCTACAAGTGAGCTGGAGCATTTAGGTGCCGAGGGATTCCGTGAAGCATACTGAAAGCATTTACATTCTCACGTATGTACAAGCCCACCTACCGCACCTTCTGCATGGGTTTGTGAGGGGATTTTGGAACACCGTCAGCTTACAAAGGCACTATAATAATTATAGAATCATGATTGACCGGGTCCCTTCATTTCTATGAAGAAAACTGGAGAAGATCTGAGATCAAATTGTGGAAAAATTAAGAAAAGCTGTTGCTGCTGGCTAAGGCCATCAAGACTATTCTCCTGACACCCAACCCCCATCATCCCTGCCTCGGTTCTCTGATACCAGGGAAAATTATGAACCCCAGTACCTGGGACACTCAAGAATTTACCAGGAGTAAATGGCTTTCATGTTTTTGCGTTGTTTGCTTTTTCTTACGTGATTTCATGTAATTAAGAACTAAATAGTAGTATCTCATGGCCCAAGGATCTCTGTTGCCTGATAAGGGTTCCATGGAGATGAGGCTGAATAATTATGAACCTCACCTGCTCTGATCGTGGGAGTGGCAAGGACTGGGGAAAGCGTCCTGCATAAGTGGAGCACAGGGTATGGGATTAAAGCATGAGAAGGGAAACTATCTTCTGCGCCTGGTTTCTTCTCTATTTCTCCATCCATTATGTGGCAGTGTACACCAGGGGAATTTGGGTGGGATGACAAGGCCTCAGCCCTAATAGCTCAACAAGGAAATTCTCATTTTGGTCAGTAATGATATTCTGATTGACTGGTTTGGTTTTAATACCAGTCAACCATTGTCCTTCTGGAAATACACACATATGAAATAAATAAAAGTAACACTGGCAGCCAAGTTCCCTGGTTTCTGGGACTTTCCGTTTTACCCATTCACTTCCCAGGACTTCAGGTTCCTGATTCTTCTGAAGAGCATTCATACTCACAAAGAGATCTGGGAGTAGAGAGTGGTTTTCCATGAGACTGGAGAAGGCTTGGCATGGTTAGAGCCACAGGTGGGATATATGCATGCTGAGGTAAGATCTGAACCTGGAGTTTACAGAAGAGACTATCCTAATATGCAGACATTTCTCAACCAGAGAGTAAAGTCTAAGCACAGTTTGTCTTGGGTGAAATGTCAGCCTCAAAAGATAATTTCCCCTAGCTCATACCATTTATCGAAGTTCATGAAATTGTGGAGGTAACAGAACAAATTGACTTTTAAATCTCTGATTGGTCTGCATTATTGCAATAAGTGAAAATCTGTCAATAGAGTTCTACCTAAGGGAAAGTTTGAGAGAGAGATCCAGTTTGTTGGAAAATCAAATAGTTATTTTATTGATGATCCCCTTGCACATTTTCATATGCTGACACTAAATCTCTGGTCTCTTGCAAATTAGTGTATTTTCTGAGGTTCTTGCGGAGACATGCTGTCTCCTAAATCGGAACAAAAACAGAACTACGGTTTTCAGCGGCAGGGCCAGAACAAGCACCTGGAATGAACGAGAAGCAGTGGAGCTGAAGATAGGGAGATGCTAGAGCTCAGGATGTCATTACCATTCAGGAGGGCTCCCCTCTCGAATTTCGTGAACTGTTGAATCCTGGTGGTCTTGAATACCACACTAAAAAGTTTCTGAGGAAGAAAAAGAGAGGATTTTAAAGCTATTATTTGGAGGAAGCTATAAGGTAGTCTAAATCAACAACTTGGAGAATTGCTAGATTGTTGGAAATGAAATTGTGTGCAAATAAAATTATGAAATTAAAATATTATTTGACCATTAGTTTAGGAATAACCAAGGAATATTCAGCCTCTTCTTTACCCCAAAGTTCCAAGAGAAATAAGTGGAAAGAGATAAATGAAAATATATTTTTATTATGTGGAACTTAGGCCTCAGACTCTTGAGTGGAATCTAGTGAACCAGATGAACCACATGGAGAATTTTGTTCATTGGGTTACCATCAAAGTACTAGAACCAAAGCCGGCTAAAAACTACTGCCTTTTTCTCCACAGCCCAACTCAAGTATGGATCTGATAGAGGGTGCGTTCTTCCCTTTGAGCAACAGAATAGTGAACGTGAAAATGCCCCACTGAATCCTGCACAGTCAGCAGGGAACATTTGCTCCAGTCTTCTCAGTTAAGGGCAGGAGCCTCTAGATCACTCCTTTGCGTGAGGACAGTGAGGTAATGTGCCCCCTACCAAAAATCATTTTGACTCACCAGGCTCCTAGGAATGACGGCAACGCAGATGAGTGCTAATTGGGCCCCATGATGGTTTTGTAGAGCCAAAGCTGTACTGAGAAGTAGTAAATTATGATATGCTGCGCAGATTACTAATTTGGTACTCTTCCACACCAGTATTTTTTTGTTTTACCTCCAACATTTCCCTCAGCTGACCAAAGTGTTTCTTCTGGCCACAATGGCTCTCCTGAAAGAAATATACATGTATTCTCTTCTCTCACCTTATATTTCTAGGGATGTTGGCTGGCTGACCCATTAATTTATTTTCTGGGAGAGGAAAAGACTAAAATCCTAAAAATGGGTGCTGTACCAATGTACTCACCTGTATTTTGGCAAAATCTAATGTCCTTAAACTTGAGCATGTCTCCTTGGAAGTGAAATAACTTGATTCCTCCTTGGGGAAGTCCTGAGGAGCAGGCGAGGAAAAGGCTTGAGCTCTCTTCAGATACCAACCTTTGTAAATCATCCCTAATAAGAAGAAACAAAGGATGGTTGTTAGGGCAGCAAAAGTAAGGATATCCCATAATGTGCACTTCCTGGTATTTTTCTTGTGTGTGTATGCTCATGGAGGTTTCAGGCAGGAGGAAGGTGGAATGCAATTTAAATCCTAAGAAAGGAGTCAATCAGCACAGACTAGACTCATGGTAATTTGTAAGGATGGGGATTCTTCAGGGGAGACTGGGAGCTAAAAAACAAGTGTAGGGATTATATAAAGACTTCCAGAAGCTGCAGTGTTGGGTAGCTGAAGCAACAAGATCCAATACAAAAGGGCATGAAGAAAATAACTAAATCTTCATTTAAATGGAGTATAAATGTTAGTAATGTTCTGGGCAGAGTATGACAAGGCTTCAAAAAGGTCATTTTACAGGAAAATAAATGCAACTAAATTCTCAGGATTTCCTGTAAGACGATGGCTCTGGCTCTTCCATCTGTGGTTCCTTCATTCGTTGTACATCTTATCCTGTAGAAGAATCCAGGAGTCTCCTTATCTAGTGAAGATTTCAGGCAGAGGACTACAGCAATTGTTTGATGCTTTGGTTCGTTTACTGAATCTCTTCAAAAGCTCTACAGAGAAGCACTTCTAAGGCAGAAGTGCTGTGGTGCAGTTGGAAGAAAACACCCAACCAAGGAGTTAACCTGGAGTCCAGAAACATCAATGCAAAAGCAAAAGACTGGATCAGCCGAACAAAGGAGGAAGATCTCTGCTTCCTTCCTTACCTGTGACAGGATACTCTGAAAGGCCCTCTACTGAAATAAAATTGTATTTTGGATAAATAACTAAAATAGAGATCAGAAATAGCATGTAAGTTGGGATAGAGAGATCAGAATTTAAGTGTTTTATCATTCATGAACTTTTCAGGACAAAAGCTATAAGATGTTGATTAACTTCAGACATTAAGTATACACTATTAAATTATTACATTAAGTTACTGAAGTATGCAGTGTACAGTATCAAGGATATTCATTATAAGATATGAAATAAAGCAAATAATATTCTAAACAGTGGAGGGAAAACTGGAAAGAAAAATTTAAAACAAAAAACTGGGAAAGGGGGGGCTGGTCCCATGCCATAGTGGTTAAGTTCAGCACAGTTCACTTCGGTGGCCCAAGGTTTGCAGATTCGGATCCTGGGCATGGACCTATACCACTTGTCAGCTGTGCTGTGGCAAAAAAAAGGAGGAGGGGGGCTGGCCCCGTGGCCGAGTGGTTAAGTTTGCACGCTCCGCTGCAGGCGGCCCAGTGTTTCGTTGGTTCAAATCCTGGGCGCGGACATGGCACTGCTCATCAAACCACGCTGAGGCAGCGTCCCACATGCCACAACTAGAAGGACCCACAATGAAGAACATAAAACTATGCACCAGGGGGCTTTGGGGAGAAAAAGGGAAAAAATAAAATCTTTAAAAAAAAAGAGGATTGGCAACGTGTTAGCTCAGGGCTAATCCTCAGAAAAAAAAAAAGTGGGAAAGTAACTCCACTGTCCAAAGAAAGGCAAAAAAATAAGCATAGAGAAGGTAGGGAGAAATAGAGCTACAAAGATAGCAGAAAGTCCAAATGTATGTATAAAATAGACTAAATAGCATTTAAATTATAGAGATTGTAAGAGTGGGCTAAAAAGTAAATTATAGCAATAGACTCTATACCAGAGAAACACAAAAATATAAGAATAATGAAAAATTACAAGTGAAAGAATATACCAGGAAAATACTAACCTAAAGGAAGCTAAGGAGTTGTTTTAATATTGACAAAGTTTTTTTTGTTTGTTTTTTTGTTTTTTCATTTTTCTCCCCAAAACCCCCCAGTACATAGCTGTATATTCTTCGTTGTGGGTCCTTCTAGTTGTGGCATGTGGGACGCCACCCCAGCGTAGCTCGATAAGCAGTGCCATGTCCGCGCCCAGGATTTGAACCAACGAAACACTGGACCGCCTGCAGCGGAGTGCGCGAACTCAACCACTTGGCCACGGGGCCAGCCCCGACAAAGTTTTTTTATGCAAAAAGCATTGTGAGAAGTACTACATTATGAAAAATGTAGTCCACCTCGAATGTATATCATATCTACATTTGTATGTGTCTAATGAAGTAGCCATAGATTATGTAACAAAAATTGGTATAATTACATAGAACTGACAACCATCATTTTAGTAAGCAATTTACACCTCCCCCAGTTATTGATTGATCAAGCAAATGAAAAAACCATGAGGACACGTATTTGTACAACACAGTTTAAGAACTGTGTTGGGCAATAAAGATCCATGCCTCACAATTATAGAATACATATTCTTCTCAAACAGACATAAAAGATTTAAAATAATTGCTAATGTATAGTGCAATAAAGTAAGTCTCAACAAATGTCAAGTGAGTATTACATAGATGATGTTCTCTGACCACAACATATTTTATTTGAAAACCTACAGCAACAAAAATTTTAATGTATATTGGGAGACTTTTTTTTTTGGTGAGGAAGATTGGCCCTGAGCTTACATCTGTTGCCAGTCTTCCTCTTTTTGCTTGAGGAAGATTGTTGCTGAGCTAACATCTGTGCCAATCGTCCTCTATTTTGTATGTGGGATGCCTCCAGAGCATGTTTTGATGAGTGGTGTGTAGGTCTGCGCCTGGGATCCAAACCTGCAAACCCTGGGCTGCTGAAGTGGAGGTCATGAACTTAACCACTATGCCACCAGGCCAACCTCCTACATTGGGAGGCTTTTAAATGTCCATATAAATAACTCTTGCACTAAAGAAGAGATCACTTGGAAATTTACTAACATTTAGAACTAAAATGAAATATTGTATATCAGTACCTTTGGATGCAGTGAAAATAGTACTTAGAGGGTTACGAGAGAGGAAAAACTAAAAAATTAATGAGCTAAATTACCAACTTAAGAATTTTTAAAATAACAGTAAAAACTTAAAAAATACAGAAATGAGATAACTACAGAAAGTAATGACAAAAAAAGTAAAACTGGTTCTTTGAAAAGATTACTAAAACCTCTGGCAATATTGATTAAGAGATGGAAATATATAAATACAGTAATAAGATACAGAAAGGTAAATATGTAGACAAATATCAATACTGATTGAAGCAAAAATAATGTCTCATGAAATTAAAATACATGTCAGTATCATGTAACATGGAGAGAGTAGATGGAGTTAAAATGTTCTAAGGTTCTGGCATTATTGGGAAAGAGGTGAAGTAATATGTTTTTAGACGGTAATAATAAAGGATATATGCTGTGATTATTGGAGTAACCACTAAAAGAATAGTAAAGGAATGTATAACTGACAAATTAATAGAGGGAAAATAATGAAGATGTAAAAAATTAATGCAAATGAAGGGAAGAAAAGAGAGAAAAAGGAATATAAAACAGGTGAGTCAAGTAGATAACAAATAGTTAAGATGGTAGCTAAAAAAAACCCAATATATGAATAATTACATTAAATTTAAATGGATTAAATACCCCAATTGAAGACCAAGCTAACACACACACACACACACACAGAGGAAGGAAGCATACTCTAAAGAACACAGGAAGGCTAAACATAAAAAGCACACTAAAGTGAATTGTTCCTGAGAATGGATATAGTCAAGAAGGGAATAAGAGATTTATCACAGTTCTGGAGGCAGAGAGAAGAGCGCACTATGAGACGAACTGCCCTGAGCCTAAGAAGAAAAGCAAATTTGAGGGAAAGGAATGGGATTGGGGGCAGGGGGGCGAATAGAATGAACAAGGAACCACCTGCTTTTTTCTAGTTTGTGATCCCTTCCAGTCAGTTAACCACTCATTTGTTGAGTATAGTCTGATCATTGTGTACTGAATGCTTGTGTAACTTATTTAATCATCAAAATATGTGTTACAAGTATTTTTATTCATATTTCACAGACTGAGAAACTAAGGCTGAAATGAGAGAAGCAGCTTATTCAATCTTACTAATCATTAGCAGAATGGGTTCAAAATCAGGACTGTCTGACTCCAAAGCCAGTTATTTTTACAAAGGTATACTTTCTAGAATAGAACGGAGGAGATGGGATGCATAATGTCAAAAGGAGGCGGAAGAAAAGGAGTAAAAGAAGATCTTGCTATTTGTATCAGTCAAATACTGCCAGATAATAACATAAAATTTTGGTAACTTACAACAATAAGCATGCACTGGTATTAGGCATCTTCAGGTAGTCTGGACTGCCAGAAGCTGATCTTGACTAGGTGTGGCTAGGTGGCTTTGCTTCTCCCTGATCATCCATGGGCCAGCTGGGATGTGTCTTTCAATCTCCCGGGCCCAGTGGGGCTAGCCAAGGCATTTTACTCTTATAGTGATTGCAAAGGTGCAAGAGGCCAAGCCCAACCACCAAGTGCATGTCAAGCCTAATGTCTCAAGTCTGCTAACATCCATTGGTGAAAGCAAATCAAATGGCAGAGCCCAAAGTCAAAGGGTGGAGACTTTTACTGTATCTTTTGTGGGAGAGACTGCTAAGCGGCAAAGGGTTTACATATAAAGGGGTGAAAAATGAGAGTCAGTAATTCACTCTACCGTCTCCAAGCAAGAAACACAATTTAGTTTTTTAAGGACTTTACATTCATGCTGATTTGGAAAATGTCTGTTTTTATAAAAGTCTTCTAAGATTAGTCCTCCTATCTATACAAGAAATAGAAAGCATTTTTGTTTATCATTTTCCTTACAAGCTGATAATGGGGAATGGGATCAAACACTTTCTTAGGTATGATCAACATGCCCTATGTAACCTTTATAGAAAAATCAAGAGCAGACCTGTGCTTAATTGCTCCCCAGAAAAGTTTTCACTTATTGACTCATTCAACAAATATTTATTGAGTGCCTTTTGTGTACTGGGCACTGTGATGGGCTCTATTGTCTATTCACTCATTCATTCAACAAAATCGAATGAACTGGGGGAGGGGGTTTGAAGTAGAGGATGCAAAGATGAATAAAACAATGTACAGAGGGTTGTGGGGATCTGTGTGACAGGCGACATTATTACTCAAGTTAGAAACACAGGAAAAGGAAAAAATACATGAGAGGAAGATATTGAGCTCAGTTTTCATTATGTTGAGTGTGAGGCAACTCAGTTATCCAGAAGGTATGGATCTGTTGTGAGGAAAAAGGACTGGAAAGGAGATTTAGATTTGGGAGTAATATGCAAATAGGTGCAAATTCAGGGCATGGGCATGGATGAGAAAGAAGGAAGGTGTGTACATTAAAAAAAAAAATTGCTAAGGACAGAAATCTGGGCTTTTCCAACATTTAAGGAATAATTGAAAGGAGCATTTAAGGCAGAAGACTATCCACCAAAGAAAAGTGAGGAAAACAGCTAAAGAGGAGAATCAGAAGAAAGAAATGTTGAAAAAATCTAAAAGAGAAGGAAATTTTAAAAGGAGGAGGCGGTCAGTGTTGTAAAATGCCATAGAGAAGTCAAGTTAGATGAAGACTAAAAGAGCATTTGATTTCATAATTAGATCAATTATAAAATGTGGGGTGAAAATTAGATGAGCGAGTAGGAGTGGAAAAGAGACTGGGAAGACAGTGTTTTTCTAAGAAACTTCAGAAGGAAAGAAAAGAGTGTAGTAGTTTGGGGAGAGTCAGTGTCAAGCAAAGATGTCAGCTTTTCTCAGGATACAGGAAACTTGAAGCGTTAGAGGAGTCTAGCATTTATTGACCACCTGCTATTTTCCAGATACTGTGCTAAATGTGTTTATACATATTGTCAAATTATATAAGCTGAGGAGAAGGAACAAGGGGAGACAGAAACATTAAAAATACAAAAAGGAGGACAATTGAGGAAGAAAATCTTAAAGAGGATAGGATCAAAAGTACAGGTGGATGGATTAGCATTGAAAAATACCTCATTCTGAGACACAAAGAAAAATATCTTCAGGTGAATACAAAATACGACCAGCTTGCAGACTGGGGAAAGGCAAATGAAGGGAATCCATAGCTGCTGATTTCTGTCTTCTCCTGGGGTAAGTGCTGCCTTCATCATCTGACAATGAGGGCTGTGAAAGTAGAGAAATGGGCTCAGAAAGAGGAGGAAAGGGTTTGAGCTTGTGAATTCAGAATGCATTGGTTAACGACAACCACTGCCAGCCTCAAGATTTGAGAATCTAATAAAGTTTTATTAGGGAGAGTGGAATGAAAACGTGGCTCAGATTATTGTTTCACTGAGCTGCAAGCTCGAGAAGGACTAGACACGACCTCTAGCTCAGCAGCCTTCCTCACACCTCCTACAGCCACTGGAAGCCCCTGTAGCTTCAACCTACACTCCACTTATTTTGTCAGGATGGATTGTGTTAAACTGATACAGGTCTACAAATAACCTCTATGGAGCTAGAGTGAGCTAGGAAATACTTTCACCTCCCCTTAGTTATCTCAGTTATTCTTATTGTGGAGAAGACTGTTAGAGAAATGGGGCACGTAATTGTATGTAATTGCTTGTTGTCAAAAGTTTTATTAGTAAACTGACCAACAAAAATTTACATAAATAATTATTGCTTTATATAAATAATTTTTATGAATTTTCTTAATTAAAATCTGTCTATAGTTTAGTAGGGGGCATATCCATTAGATGGCCACAAAGTCATGGAATCTTAGACTGTTAGGAGCTGGAAATATGTGTAGAGCACGTGTAATCCATTAGTTTAGAACATACAGTTCCTGAATAGCATGATGAGTTTCTTTACCACGAAGCTTATATTATGGGGAGGAAAGACAAACAGGGAACAAAGTAAATTACTATTTAAATTATATAGCATACTACAAGACGACAAATGCCAAGACGAAAAATTAATCAGGGAAAGTGTAGAGAATTCCAGGGAGGGGGAGGGGTAATTAAGGACGGCTCCACTGAGAAGGTAGCCTCTGAACAAAGACTTATACAGGTCCAGGGAGGAAGTCATGCATATTTACGGAGAAGAGCATCCTAGAGTCAATAGCAAATGTGACATCCCTGAGACAAGTGTGCCCTTGGCATGTTTGAGAAGCAGCAAGGAGACCTGTGAGCCTGGAGCAGAGAGAATGCGGGGGAGAGCAGCAGGAGATGCAGTAAGAGGGATAATGAGGAGGCAAATCATGCAGATCTTTATAAGCCAGTGGAGCAACGTGGGCTTTTATTCTGAATAAGATGGGGAACCACTAGACGGTATTGTTCAAAGAATTGCTATGTGATCTCACTACAATCATAAAAAAAAACAAGGCTAGTAGGTGAGAATGGATTGTAAGGGAGCAAAGATGGAAGAAAGGGGACCACTTAGCAGACTTATACAATTATCCAGGTGAAAGATGAGCGTAGTTTGGACAAGAATAGTAGCAGTGAAAGTGATGAGAAGTGGTAGGGTTCAAATTACATATTTAAAGTAGAGTTAACAGGATTTTCTGTTGGACGTGCGATTTAAGAAAAAGACGAGTTAAAGAACCCTCTAAGCTTTTGGCCTGAGTAAATGGGAGAAGGCAGATGCCGTTGACTAAGCTGGGAAGACTGTTAGGTGAAGCACGTCTCCAGGAACGTCAGGAGCGTAGTTTGGACGTGATAAGTTTGAGATGTCTACTAGACGTGAGTGGAGATGTTGTATAGTAGCAGGTGTAAGAGTCTGCAGAGTAGAAATATAATATCCACCCACTCATTAAACATTTGTTGGGAGCCTGCTCTGTACCAAGCATTGTGTTAGGTGCAACGATTACTGAGAGTTCCGCTTCCAAGGAATGCATGAACTGGTGGGAAAGACTGGCCTCTAAGCTGATATATGTGATGTGCTGCAATTTTTTTTAAAAAAGGATACATTCATGCTATACATTTTATTTTAATTTCAAACACATAAATCTGTTTCTTCTCCATTTTTTCAAAAAAAGAGTATACTTTGTTTACTAATGTCTTATATACTTAAACCATCATTCTTAGTGTTTTAAAAATTTTTTTTCGGTTTTATTGACATGTAATTGATATTCCCCATTTTGCAAAGCTAGTATTGCACGATAATTAGTCTGAGTTTAAATCTGGCTCCACTATTTACCACCTGTGTGACTCTAGGGACTAATGAGAGCAAACACTGATATAACACTTACATGTGCCAGTTTCCTAAGTGCTTCACCTATGTTCACTAGTTTATAAGAGCCCTCCTGTATTCACGCTCTAGGGTGGCCCTAACACTTGCCACAAACAGCGGCTTCAAAACAGAAATTTATCCTTTCAAAGTTCTAGAGGCTAGAAGTCCAAAATCAAAGTATCAGCAGAGCCAGGCTCCCTCTAAAGGCTCTAGGGAAGAATCCTTCCTCGCCTCTTCCCAGATTTTGGTGCTTGCTGGCCATCCTTGGCATTTCTTGGCTCACAGCTGCATCACTCCAACGTGCGCCTTTGACTTGACTTGGCAGTCTTCCCTCCATGTGTGTCTGTATGTCTCCAAAATTCCCTCTCCTTACCAGAACACCAGTAATTGGATTTAGGGCCCACCCTATTCCAGTGTGACCTCATCTTAACTTGATTACATTTGCAAAGACCCTATTTCCAAATAAGGTCACATTCACAGGTACCGTGTATTAGGACTTGAACAAATATATTTGGGGGGACCCAATTCAACCCACTGCACCTAAGCAAAAAGAATTATTGATTATCTAATTTTACAAATAAGGAAATTGAGGCACAAAGAGGTTAAGTAATTTGATTATGTTCACACAGCTAGAGAGTAGTAAAACTAATATTCAAACCCAGGCTCCCAGTCTAGCTCCCAATTCTTGCTCTTAACCACTATGTAATACTCCCTCTAAACAGAAAAGGGAACCTGAGGGTAGCGAGTGCTGTGCCTGACACCATCAAACCACAGCCTGAACTCTGAGCTGTCCTGGGCCTAGCAAATGAATCCAAATCTCCACGGTCAGGCTCTGCTGACCTGCAGATCTGTATTAGCACTTGCAATTTAAGGATTAACCACTAGAGGTCGACTCCCGATGCTGGAGGCGTGTTCCCTCCACAGGGACTCCAGGTCTGCAAAACTAGGTGTTAGGTGGAAAGAAATAGGGAAGTGTCAGGGATCTCAAATTTTTGAAAGCTCCCACTGCTGCCTCAAATTTTCGAGAGATATATGTATATAAAAACTGAGCCTCTTATGACCAGCTAGGTCTTTGGACCTCAGACCCTCCTATACAATCAAGCTGGGAGGCAATATATTTACCTGGCACTCCTACCTGAACAATCTTAAAAGATAAGTAAAAGTGATCAGAGTTCCTGAGGAATATAATACAAAAATACAGCACAATGCCCATGGGTCTTTTTTCTTATTACACCAAAAACCCATTAGTCCTCTCAGAAATGAAAAGAAGTTGGGATAAGGAGAGGGGAGACAATTGTGTCCTCACTAAAGCCAATACCCCAAATCTATGATTCTTCCTGAAAGTGACTTCCACCAGCTACCTAAGTCAGAAATCTACGACTTGTCCCAGATCCTTTCCTCTCGCTTCCTCTCCGTATTCCATCAGTGATGCTAATTCTCAGTTATACTTAATGACCCACATCTGTGACCTCCTCTCATTTTCCCTCTTCCCCCTTCCCCACTGCAAAGATTCAGACCTCATCATATGAGTTATTACAATGGCATTCTCACAGATTTGACTGCTTGCAACGTCACCCCTCCATAACTCATCCTCTACATCATTGCCAGCAAGCATCCTGAATATTAAATCACATCCTATTACTTCACAACATAAAATTTCTCAATGGCTGCCCAGCATGTACACGATTGAATGCAAACACCTTAGCTGTGCGTGCAGGCCATTTTTCCCTCAGCTTCTTCTATCCATCCCCCACTCTGTCCATGCCCCACTCTTCCCTACTCTTACGTGCTAATTCCTTTTTATTTTGAAAACTCAACTCACGGTTCACATCCCCAAGAAGCGTGCTCTCATTTTAGCACTTCATTTACTTCTCACGTGGCCCTTTGAACATTGTGTTGTAATCATCTGTTGACTTTTCTCTCGGTTTTGTTTGCCTCTAACACCTAGCACAATTCCTGGTACATAGTAGAAAATCAATAAATGTTTGTTGAATAGTAAGCTAATGTCTGAAAAACTGTAGGAGAATATGTAAAAGTTGACTGATGCAGCCATAGGCACTATTTGGAAACTGGTATGATGGAAGATGAAAACATGGAGACGTGGTCCCTGACTTATGAATTTAATGAACATGTTGTTTTGGGGAGAAGACCAGAGAATGCTTCCTTTGACCAGTTACCATGTACCATAAGCTCCCCAAGGGAGATATAAGCAGAGAAGAAAGTAAGATAATTAGTTGAGACCTTAGCCTCAAACCCCATCACAGAACTTGAGTGAATGTGGCTGGACCCCACATCCTACCTTCACCCCAAAGCCCAAATCTGAGTCTCAGGTCTTACCACGCCAACATGAAGAAATTGCAGAATATATCTGCTCACAAAAAGTGCAAGAGGAAAAGTATGACAGTACAAGTCCCAGTGCTTAGAATATAGCAAGCCTAAGACAGCTCCCACTGGCCTTTCTCAGAAGGGACTGCCACAAAGGCCTATGCTGTCTAACAATGTGGCAGTGTCTGAGAGGCCAGCCAATGTGAGCTCTAGCCTCTGACCTGGACAGAGAAGTTATCCGTGGGCAAAGGGGCATTATCATGTTTCCAAGCCCAATCAACCATTGCAAGCTTTTTTCTTCTTGGCAGTGGGTTGACCGAGGAGTAGTGAGTAGAAGGGAAAGAGAATTAAGAAGAGCAGTGAGCTTCACCACCTCCCCTCCACCTCAGTGTGCTTCATGGAGAAGTATTTTTACCCAGGACCATCTTGTTCTATGTGTAACCTTAATAAAAGTTGGGGTCTCACATGGCCTACTGTCCACAGGGACTTACACTCAGGGGAAAAACATATCTAAACCCAGAATCCTTGAAAAATAATACATAGTTTTACTCTAGGTTTTTTTAGAGCAGTTACGTTTTAGAGCTACTCCTGTGGGTTGTTAGTGCCTGTGACAGTGCCTGCCACATAGTACGTGCTCAATAAATATCTACTGGATGATGAGTGAATGAGCGAATGAACAAATACCTATTTTAAGGCCTTTCTTACAGTACTTCACTCTGATTTTTTATGTTTCTCCCTTACTTGCCTTTGAGCTCCTCAGGCCTCTTGAGTATACTTTAGAGTATATGCTAGGACCTGGCACAGGGCTAGACTATAGTAAGCACCGATTGCCTGTTTTATCTCTGAATCTCACTCTCGGCTTTTGAAAATGTAAACAATCACTGAAGAAGTTAAAGTCCTCCAAGTCTAAACTCTAAATAGATTTGAAATGAAAGTATATATATATATAGGATCCTTTGAAAAATCAAGTATGCAGAGGCAATGTAAAAAGTAATTTTAAAAAATCATATATAAGGGAAAGCTTAAATGGAAAGACTAATGAACTATCCAGCCAGCTGACTTTGGACCCTCTACTTCTCATTCACTCTACTGACACCAGGTGGCGGCATTTTACTGTGATTGACTAAGTCCTGGCCATTTGTTAATTTATTCAGCAAATGTAGCATGGAGGCCCATGCCAGGCACCAAGAATTTATAAATGAATGACACATAGACCTTGATATCAAATATTTATAATCTATTGGGAGTGTATATACTTATACAGACAATTTAAAAAGTACAATAATGATGATACAAAATAATAGCTAACATTTTTTTAAGGGACAAAAGACCTGAAAAGACACTTCACTATCAAGGATATCCAAAAGGACAAAAAGCCCAAACAAGTGATCAACATTATTAATTATCAGGAAAATGCAAATTAAAAGCTCGATGAGATACTACTACATTTTCATTACAATGACTAAAATGAAAAGGACTCAGAAAACCAAGTGAGGAAGAGGCTGTGGAGCAACTGGAAATCTTGCACACTGTCGCGAGGATGTAAGCTGGTACAACCAACTGCTTGGTATATCACTGAAGCTAACCTGGCAAATACGCCATGACCTAGTAATTCCACTAATGAGTATATACCTAGAGAAATGAATGCTTATGTGCACCAAAAACATGCATGAGTATATTCATAGCAGATTATAACAGCAAAAAAATGGAAATAACTCAAATGTCCATCAAAAGTACAGTGTGTAAATAACACGGTTTACACACAATATATGCAATGAGTGGAACATCACATAGCCATGAAGAACAAAATGCCACGACTTACAGCAACATGGATGGATCTCACTAAGCATAACATTGATTGAAAGAAGCTAGACACTGAAAGCACATGCTATGTGATTGTATTTATGTAAGTTCAAGAACGGGAAAAACTAATCTATGATGATAAAGGTCAGAATATTGGTTTCTTTGGGGAGCAGAGTGGATATTGACAGGAAGGGGGAAAAAGTGAGCCTTCTGTTGTGCTAGAAATGTTCTGTATCTTTTTTTTTTTTCAGGGAAAGATTCACCCTGAGCTAACATCTGTTACCCATCTTCCTCCTTCTTTCTGTTTTTTTCCTCCCCAGTGCATAGTTGTATATCCCAGTTGAAAGTCATTCTAGTTCTTCTATGTGAGCTGCCACCACAGCATGGCAACTGATAGACAGGTGGTGTGGTTCCAGGACTGGGAAGCAGACCTGGGCCGCTGAAGTGCTGAGAGCACTGTACTTTAACCTCTAGGCCATCGGGGCTGGCTCAGAAATGTTCTACATCTTGATCTATGGGTTGCTACACAGGTATATACAGATGTAAAAGTTTTTTGGATTGTATAAGTTTGTGCACTTCCCTACATATAAGTTATTCCTCAATAAACAAGTAAATAAAAAGAAAGCAATAGTTAACATAATTGAATGTTTATTAGGTGAAAGACATTTTGTCAATACATATATTATCTCACTTAGTCATCACAATAATTCTTTTTTCCCAGCTCTATTGAGATATATTTAACATATAACATTGTTTAAGTTAAAGGTGTACAAGGTGATGATTTGATATATGTATATATTGCAAAATATACCCCAATAAGTTTAGTTAACATGCCCATCATCTCACATAGTTCCCTTTTGTATGTGTGTGTGTGTGTGTATGCATGGTGAGAACTTTTATGATGTACTCCTTTAGCAACTTTCAAGTGTCCAATACAATATTGTTAACTAGTCACCAGGCTGTGCATTAGATCCCCAGAACTTGTTCATCTTATTACTGAAAGTTTGTACCCTCTGACCACCTTCACTCGTTTCTCCCATCCTCCCCCTCCTCCTTGCCCCTGGCAATCACCAATCTACTCTCTGTTTCTATGAGTTGGTGTGTTTTTAGATTCCACAAATAAGTGAGATCATACAGAATGTGTCTTTCTCTGTCTGATTTATTTCACGTAGAATAATGCCCTCAAGTTTCATCTATGTTGTTGCAAACGGCAGGATTTCTTCTTTCTCATGACTGAATAATATTCCTTTGTATATATTTATATATATCCCATTTTTTTAATCTATTCATCCTTCGATGGCCATTTAGGTTGTTTTCATGTCTCGGCTATTGTGAACAATGCTTCAAAGAACATGGCAGTGCAGATATCTCTTCAAGAGAGTGATTTCATTTCTATCCCAAAATAGAAGTGACTGTGTACCCAGAAGTGTGATTTGCTGGATCATATGGTAGTTCAATTTTTTGAGGAACCTCCATACTGTTTTTCCATAGTAGTTATATCAACTTACATTCCCATCAGCAGTCAACAAGGGTTCCCTTTTCTCCACATCCTTGCCAACACTTGTTATTTATTGTCTTTTTGATAATAGCCATTCTAACAGGTATGAGGTGATGTGTCATTGTGGTTTTGATTTGTATTTTCCTGATGATGAGAGTTATCACAATTATTCTAAGAGGAATGTCCAGTTTCTAACTGCAGTTTACAGATCAGGAAGCTGAGGCTTAGAGAACTAAGTAACTTGCCCTCATGCGCATAATGTGCACGTGGCAGAGGAAGAACCTAGATCAGTCTGGTTACAAAGCCCAGGCTCTAGTCTGTTATTTAATTGTTTCCCATTTTACGAAGCCCAGTAGGAGTTATGAATTCCGTCTTATGAGGAAGTAGATTAGCAAAGTCCTTTCTAAGAAGTCCTCAAAGAAAAGGATGATACATCTTGAACCAAACAAGTAAACCAAAATGTTATCAGTTTCCTTGCTTCTTCCCAAGAACTGTGGAATCCTGGATTTAGGAGGAGGTGTAGAGATCATCTAGTCTAGTCCAATCCTTTATTTGTGAAGGAAATAAAGCTCAGAGTGGCAACAACACTCACTTAATGCTGGAAAAGACCAGAGCTAAGGTCAATTGGAAAATAGCCAACCTTAACCAAAGAGGTTAAGTAACTGCTCACGGGCACTCAGAAGTAAGTGGTGGAGCCGGTATCTGAGTGCAGACCATGTGACTGCAGAGCCTGTTCGCTTAAGCACTGTGCTATTCAGGGTCCTGACTCCTAGCCCCGTGCTCCATCCACTGCCCCAGAATGCCTCCCTAAAATACACTGAAAAGTCCATACGTTAGGAGAGATTGGAGTGGTCACAGTCAACTGGAGGCGAGGAGGCAGGCAGGGAAACTGGCATGCTTGCCACATCGAATCAGGCCAAATCCAAATGCAAACAAACTGGGCAGATAATTGGGAATTGCTGGTCAATCAAAGTCAACTTTGTTTGAGCAGAAAGAAAACAGCATTGGGAAACCACCTAATTTAAACCAAGGAATTATTTCAAGACTTGAATTTAGACCTGAAGGAAGAAAAGCCCAGTTTCAGCAAAGTTCAATTAAGGTATTAAAAATCCAATTTATATCGAATTGGTAGGCCTGGCTCAGCCCAGGGGTAAGATGCTTATCTGGCCAAGGCGCCACAGCCCAGAGTCAACAGCTTATCCTGGCCTCTCTCTCTCTCCATTCTTTCCATCTGTCCCTCCCTCTCCCCCAACAGAAGTTCTTCCTAGTTTTTCCCAGGACTTTTGCAATCCTTGCCCACTTCTCAATGTTCCATTTCATTTATCAGTGGTCTAGTACACTGATGGTCTTTGACTTGGTGCAGTTGGCCTTGTTGAGTCTTTCCTCCATTGTATTACTTTGCTATGGCAACTGAAACAAACTACAAACTTGGTGACTCAAAACAACAGCAATTTATTCTCTTGTGGTTCTGGAGACCAGAGGTCCAAAACCAGTACCACTGAGCCAAAATCAATCTGTCAGCACAGCCACGTCCCCACCGAGGGATGTAAAGGAGAATCTGTTCCTTGCCTTTTCCAGCTCCAGGTGACTGCCCTCGTGGCCTTCTGGGGCTTGCAGCCTCATCACTCCAATTATTGCTGCCTCCATCTTCACAAGGCCTTCTGTGTGTGTGTATGATCTCCCTTGCCTCTCTTTCACAAAGACCCACCTAGATAATCCTGACTAGTCTCCTTATTACAAAATACTCAATTTAATCACATCGGTTACCATATAGGATAGTATTCACTCTTTTTCCCAATAAGGTAACATTTAGCAGTTCCAGGAATCAAGATTTCATCTCTTTGGGTGGCCATTATTCAGCCTACTAGTTTCCAAGCCCTACAACTACAGAAAGATAGATTTTAAAAATAAAAAAACCCTCTCTAACAACCCACTAAAAATGTCACCATCATCAAGGAGAAGTCCTCTCTTCCACCATCTTCAGTCTGACTTTTTTTCCTCACCATCCCCTGAAAATACCCTTGTCCAGGCTGCCAAATCCAGGGATCATTTCTCAGTTCTTATCCTACTCCCAGCAGCATTAGACACAGGAGAGCTCTCCCGGATGGAAATTACACTCCTACATTTCCTCCTCTAGTGGCTACTTTCTTTTCAGCCTTCTCTCCTGGGTCATCATCTTCATACAACTTCTGAACATCAGAGTGTCTGTGGCTCAGTCCTTGGACCTCTTTCCTTATTTATCTATCCTCATTCCCTGAGTGATATAACCCAGTCCCTAAGCCTTAAAGTCACCAAAACACTGATAATTCCCAAACTCACATCTCCATACCAGCCTCTCCTCTAAACCTCCAACTATGATAGAGAACAGCCTACTTGACGTCTCCACTCGAATGTCAACAGGCATCTCAATCCTAACATGTCCCAAACTAAACTCCTGATTCACTCTCCTCCCCAAACCTGCTCTTTCCCTAGTGTTCCCCATCTCAGTAGAAGACTATATCTGCCCAGTCATAGGTCCAAAAACCTGGGGGTCATCCTTGACTTCTCTTTCTCACGTACCTTACAGCCAATCTACCAGCAAATGTTATTGGTTCTATCTTTTTAAAAATTCTGAATGCTACTACTTCTGTCCACCTTGACCACTGTCACCTAGTCTAAGTCACCATCACTTCTTGCCTACACTATTATAATGACCTCCTCAGTGGTCTCCCTGCTTCTTCTCTTTCTTCCTTACAATCTATGAAACAATGGAGATCATTTTAAACACAAATCTCATCAATACCTTCCCATGATATTTAAAATAAAATCTAAAGTCCTTACCATGGTCCATGATGCCTCTGTGGCTTCATTCCTTATTATTTCTGTCCTTGCTCCTTGTACTCCAGGCACACTGGCTTCCTACTGGTCTTCAAATTTGCCATTCTCATTCCTGCCTCAGACCCTTGCACCTTCTGTTCCCTCTCCTGGACCTCTTTTCCCTGACTATTTCCCCAGCTTGCTCCTTGACAACATCTAAGTCTCCGGTCGCTTGTCATTTCCTTGAGGAGACCTCTCCTGACGCCCTACCTAGTAGCATTTCTGTCACGCTCTAGCCCCATACCATAATTTGTTTTCTTTAAGACACTTGTCACTACCTAACATTATATTATGTATTGAACTGTCTAATTGGTTAATTTCTATCTCCCCCACTAAAATACTGATTTTCTGAGAGAAGGGAATGTGCCTAGTTTTGTTCATCACCAGATCTCTAGTGCTCAGAACAGTGCCTGACACAGAATAGGAACATGTTAAATATTTTTTGAATGAATGAGTGATAAAGATTTCAGGGGTAGAGGGCTGGGATAGGTAAAGTAAGTTCTCGGAAGGGACCTGCCTCCACTCCCCCGAGCACAAACCAGATAACTATAGCTGTGCTTCCTCCCAGCTTGAACACACCCACCTGCTCCAGCTGAATGTCAGCTCTGCAGAGGTAGCAACTGCCTCCACCCCCATCTCAGCTTTCTGACCAGCCTCCCAGAGGAAGTGGGCAGGGAGGCCACAAGGCAGAAAGAGCCACCTCGGAAAGCAGAGCTGATGATGGACTGTTCTTGTATTATAGCAACTGCTGTGACATGCAAATGCTGTGTGTTTAAAAAAAAAAAATAAGAGTTACCCTTGGGGATTCTCTGTAAGCTCTTACTAAGAAAAGCATCATTTGATGCCCACTTGGGGCAGCAGTTGAAAAAGAGTGCAGTCGTGGTGTAAATGATGTCCACAGTCCTTTCAGGGGCCTCTGTGGGGCACAAGCCCAAAATAATGCCTTCTTTTTGCTTCAGACACCACTCTCACCACCACCAACCTTCCTATGGAAAATTGGTATATGCTCAGTGGCCAGGAGAAGCCCACATAAAGTAGAGAAGCAGTATAATATATTAATGAAAAACCGAAATCTTAGAGGCAAGCCTCAATTTAAATTCTTAATCTACGTTGTTAGTTATATATTCTTGGGAAAGTCACTTACTGAGCCTCAGTTTCCTTATCTGTAAAATGAAAATAATGTCTGTCTCTTAGGGCTGTTATGAGGATGGAATGGTCTAGCCCAGCACGGGGTCTCAGTGACTCCTAGTAGTTAGTATCATTACCCTTGGTCGGCCTTTAGGAAGGAATGGAGGGTAAGGAGGAGAACAGTAATGGCTAGGACACCAACATCCTATGACGTGATTGGCATTGGAGTGTGACCAGTCTGCTCTATGGAAGCCATCACAGAAAGATAGGGTTAAGACTTCAGAGATATTAAAAAATAAAAATAAAAAAACCTTGCATTTTATAAAAAAGGAATAGGCCTAGAAAGATGAACTGACTTGCCCAGAATCACACAGCTGGTTAATGGCAGAGCCAGAGCTGGACCCCAGAACTCAGACTTCAGGCTCACGCTCTTACCAGAGCCCCCTGGTGTTTCCAACATCCTGGGTGATCTATAAGCCCTCCAGCTCCACCACTCCCAGGCCTCAAACCACGTAGCAGGCCCAGCTGTCATAGCAGACAAGCTCAGACCGGCCACAGCCTCACCAGGCCTGCAAGGACTCTGTTCCTCCGGCTCCTCCTCCCATTCTCTAATTTTTCTTCCTTCATCCATTATGGCTTGTGATCCCCGAACTCCGTGCTCCCCACTCCCTCTCAACAGAACACAGCAGCCAGACAGCCCCTTGGCCTGCTGCAGAGCAGCAAGTTTCCTAGAGGTGAAATGAAGGGAACTGCAAGGTCCACCTGAGGATCCCTGTGCTGGCGTGGCAGCTAACGCATTCAAGGGAATGCTTTTCCCAGGTGAAGCCTTTGTAGCCCCTCTAATTCCTTTCCTATCCTCTGAAGCACTCGTTTAAGCTTGCTGGTGATGCCATATTACCAAAGTTGCCATAAATTAAAAACGATGGCAGTCACCCAGATCCCTTAGGTCAAAGGCCGCACACCTAGAATTGCCTGTCTACCCCTTTCACTTCTCCGTTCCTTCTCCTTCAAACATTTTTAAAATATCTTCTCTTCTGCTGGGCCCTTTGAATACAGGAATCATTCTGAACCAGGGTGCAAATCCTTAATTGCTCCTCATTAGCAGTGTGACCCCTCTGTGCCTCAGTTTCCTCAACTATAAAATGGGGATAATAATGTTATCTCTTTCATAGGGTTAGTGTGAGATTGTGAATTGATCCATGTAAAGCACTTATAGAAATGTCTGGAACAAAGGAAACCCTCAATAAATATTCTCTACTGTTATTATTATCTTGATGATAATGAGGAGCAATGGCAGGATATAACCACATAAGAAAAGAAAAGAGGTGGCACACTTGTTCCCCCAAAAAGCCTGCTCGGTTCCCTGAATACCTATGAATATTCCTCCCCTTCGTTACCTTGACCTCTTAGAACAGCTGCTTGATCACCCCAAGAGCTGAGAAGTTGATTTGTGAACTTGGTTCCTGTTTCTCCATTCCTTGGCCATTGAATAAAGTTCCTGCTGTTGAATGCTCATCTTCAGTTTTGTTTCAAATCCACAACACTGAACAGGAAAGAACCCTCGGAGGAAGGGATGGATTGTGGGTACAAGGCCCACCCATAGGCCCCTCCTTGGAGCTCCTCCGAGTGTAGTCAGAGTCCCACCAGCATGAGGTGAAATTGGTAACAGATTGACCTCTCCCACTTTAAATAGGAATTTACCATGGGCCTCCAGCTGCCCCATAATGTGTCTTTCTCCCTCTTTCTGTCCATAACCAAGCATATTGTAGTGCGTTACCTCATGTAATCCTCTTCTCTGTTGGTTCTCTTGTCTAGCAGCCAATGTCTGATTTAGAGAGAAGCTTCCAGCTGGGCGGGGACCAAACCTGGTTAACTATCTGAGCCTTACTCTCCTCCTGTGCCAAATGAATCTAATTCCATGTGCCTTGTACTGCTAAAAGGATTAACCAAAATAGCATCATAGATTAAATGGTAGAAAATACTGTCACCTTTATTCTTGATTATCTGTCTGTGTAACTTGACTAGTGTTAGATTTACTATAAGAAATTGTCCATTTTTCTAGGTCAAAAATAGTCAAATACCAGCAATTTCACACAGTTCAATCTTATAATAGTACCAGTAGTTGTAATAAAAAAAAAAAAGCAGCCAACATTTATTTAATGCTTCTGTATGCCAGGTACTGTCCTTTTTGATTCACGTGGATTATGCTATTTAATGTCTAAGACCCTATGAGGTATGTGCCATTATCATCCTCATATGTGAAATGCAGAAACTGAGACACCTAGAAGTTTAGTAAATGTCCAAAGGTAACACAGCTGGTGAGGGGATTACAAACTTGGGGAGTTTAATTCTATACTCACATACCCAACAAATATTCTCTACTGCTAGGCCTCCTGAATCCAGACTTTTCCATGGTCTTGTCCATCCATCTTTCAGTCCTCAAGAACTGCAACCTTGTCCTTGATACCCAAGTAGTGGCTAGGCTCCTGCCACCTGATGAGAAAATGCCCTGATTCTGCCTTTAGTCTGCTTGAGTCCCTGAATATGGCTTATTCCTGTTTCTCCAACACTGTGTTCTGTCTGTCCAAGGAGCACTCAGCTGTTTTTCATGTTGGACCTCCCTAATGAAAAGTGCTTTACTGCAGAGCTCCCCATGATCCATGCAGTCCTGTTAATCATATGCCACATTCTCCGTACCAGACAGTACTTGCTCTTTCAACTTCAGCTAAGTCTATCTCCTCAGTCCCTTCTCCATTTCTAGGAGGGTTCTAGTATCACATCCACACCCACCCCCATCTGTCTTTTCCTGCTGTCTCAAGCAGATCATACCTAGCCTTGCTCATGCATATGAGCTATGGGGAGATTCTTGGGGATACAGAGAGCATGAGACCTGGTCCCTGTGTGCAAAGGGCTTGCAATCTCATTGGCAGAGAGAATCTAGAAAAAAAAAAGGTGGTGTATACTGAGTGATGATTGAGTGGCACGAACATTTGTTATGCAGTAAAGGCTTAGCATTAGGGAGAGAGTGAAGAATCGTGATCAGGATACAGTCCAAACGGTTCCTGTTTATCATCTGCACCAAACTCAGTATCCAAGTAATAAAGAGAGCCCAATAGGGGGACAAAGGGAGCTCACCTAAGAGGCCAGGTGACAAAGCAGCTCAGTGGAGTGTCGCTTCACCTCCAGCCCACTCCACGTAATGGCGGTAGCTGAATCCTCTTTCTGTGCCTCATTACACTTGATCCTAAGCCTTTCATCCAGGAGTCAGGAGTCCAGTGACCATAATTTAAATTCTCCCCAGTGCCTAGCCTGGCTGTGCCACAGTAAACTGTAGCCTAAAAAGCCACATTTTTTTTGTTTGGACCCACACAAACCATGCATTTTCAGGCGACTTTTTTTAGCCTCCCTTCCGCTAGCTGAACAAGCTTCACTTATCTGCAGCCATTAAGTCTGTCCACAGGCAGGTATCAGGCATGACCAGGAAATCAATATGAGCCAATGAAACAAGATATTTCCTCCCACTTCGGCTCGTCTAAATGAGAAAGATTCCAATGGTGATCAGAGAGCAGCCGGCTGCTCAAAGCCCTTTTCTGTCTCCATTCGTGGCAAACACAGAAATTATTTTCTGCCAAGAATATGGACCAAGATTAAATTCAAAGACTTTAACAGTATTATGAAGCCAGTCTAAAATCTCCTTCACATCTTGGAAGCTATTACAGAATGTGTTCTGGAAAAGGGTGGGAAAGAGAGACTAGAGGTTCACGGGGTGGAGGTGTATGAAATGGTTAGGCCCCTATTTCCACATAGAACTACATAGTAATCATGTGCATTTACCTCTAAAATTCTCAGAAACCTTTATTTCCAAACCCCATTCTAAGGACTTGTATCTGTATATGTTGGGACGTCTTTACTACGTCCGGCTTTTATTCATCTAAGACAGTTTATTATTGATGATAGCCTTTTCTCCTGAGCCTCTGTTGTTCAATAAGATTTTGGAACTTAGCAGCTTTGTGACTAAAGAACAGGGTCCATTCACCGTCACTGGTAGAAGTAGACAGTGGATACGGTTGAGGAGCAAAGCAATGGGGAAGACACTCGTCCTAGTCAGCTCGGGCCACCATAACAATACAGCACAGACTGGGTGGCTTAAACAACAGAATTTTATTTTCTCCCGGTTCTGGGGGCTAGAAGTCCAAGATCAAGATGCCAACATGGTCAGTTTGTGGTAAGGGTTCTCTCCATGGGTTGCTGATGGCCACCTTCTCATCATGTGCTCACATGACCTCTTCTTTGTGCACGCACACAAAAAGAGTGTGCAAGCAAGTGAGCTCTGATGTCTCTTCTTCTAGGAACACTAATCTCATCATGAGGGCCCCACCCTCATGACCTCTTCTAAACTATTGCCTCCCAAAGGCCCTATTTCTAAATACCATAGCACTGGGGGTTAGGGCTTCAAACTATGAATTTGGAGGGAGGTGCACAATTCAATCCATAGCAACATTATACTATAGATCCTCTCTGTTACTATATGAACCATTCCAATCATAGACAGAAAGGTCCATAAGGCGCAGGACCACATATTTCTGTGACGGCTTCTCCTGTGTTTTCTGTGGGCAGCTGTGGCTGGTGTGATGTGGTGTAGTTTCCGTGCTGTGGTATGATCCTCACTGGACTTGCAGTCAGAAGACAGAGTTTCAATCACCTCACACTCATTAGGATGGCTACTATCAAAAACACAGAAAAATAATAAGTGGTGGCAAGCATGTGGACAAACTGGAACCCTCATGAAATAACGGTGGGATTGTTAAATGGTGCAACCGCTATGGAAAACAGTATGGCAGATCCTCAAAAAATTAAAAGTAGAACTATTATATGATTCAGTAATTCCACTTCTGTGTGTATATCCAAAAGATATCAAGGAAATATTTGTAAAAACATGTTCATTCACAGTAGCCAAGAGGTGGAAGCAATTCAAATGTCCATCAATGGATGAATGGATAAATAAATTGTTTGTTTATATACATACAAAGGGATATTATTCAGCCTTAAAAAGGAAGAAAATCTTGTCACATGCTATACCATGGATTAACCTTGAGAACATTACGCTAAATGAAGTAAGTCAATCACAAAAAAGCAAATACTGTATGACTCTACTTTTATGAGATACATAAAGTAGTCAAATTCATAGAAACAGAAAGTAGGGTGGTAGTTACCAGGAGCTAGGAGGGGAGGAAATGTGGGGTTGTCGTTTAATGGGTACAGAGTTTCAGTTTTGCAAGATAAAAAACCTCTGCAGATCTGTTGCACAACAGAATATACTTAACACTAGTGAACTGTACACTTAGAAATGGTTAAGATGGTAAATTTTAGGTTCTGTGTGATCACAATTTAAAAAAATACACATAGCTTTCAAGTCCAACCTCAAGCAGGTGTTAGCAATGAGACCGTCATTTAAACCTTCTAAGCTTCAGTTCCTTCATCTGTAAAATAGGGGGTAATAATGTCTATCTCTCAGAGTTACAAAGAAATCTAAATGAAATAAGTATACGGGAGCATTGTGGACAGTACAGTACCATACAGAAGTGGTGCACTAAAACTGTAGCTGAGAATTGCTCTGCCACAATTCCAATAATATTTAATGCATTAGTTACCCGGAAGTGTTTTAATTCTGGCCTCTGCTAGGACCTTCCGCAATGCAGGCACTGGAACTGCCTGCCATATCAATTCTCAGTATGGGAGGAGGGTGTAAATTTTAAATGAAATTTTGAGATTGACAATATATCATCTAGGCAGCAGAAAACAGAACAAGTTACTTTGGTCTGAAAGCATTCAACTAGGATTTGTAAATGATAACCTAAAGTGATTCATGATTTCTGTATATTACAGAATGGTCAACAAGACTGGTTCTGTGTGATTCATTCCCCAGCTGCTGCTCAGGAAAGGGTAAGCCAGTAAAATCCATTTGTGGGCTGTGAAATATTTAATGCTCATTTGCACTGATGTTTTATCATGAAAAAAACCAGTTCATTTATGAAAAGGACAGCAGCCATCAAGAGGTAGCACATATTCATATGAGTCTGCCTGTCCATCTTTAGGAAGCTCTGCTCCCAGGTTCCTGGGTTTCGGCTAAAAGATGGGGACAAAACATAAGTTCCCTTCTACCCACCAACACTAGGAAGCCAAGATCCTCTTTCCTTGGTTCTCCTACCAAAGAACAGCCAAAGCCAGTATCCGGTTCTCCTTTGCACATCTTCTAAAGAGACTAGAAAAATACTTTTAGAGAGACAATCTGTATTCCTTCATTCACAGACTGTTCCGAGAAGGCAATTGTCACAAAACCAGCAGATGGCCTGTTCAGACGGTCCTGCTGCCCACTGCGGGTCTGTGAGGAGGGATATGATGAGCATCTGGGAGTGTTCCCAAATGTTAGCAGCAAGGGGACAGTGTATTTACACTGCAGTTAAGTCTCACTGATCCTAACATAAAGGAGGAACGAGCAGTGATGGAGCTAACCCCAACGAGCCAGCAATATCTTTTAAAAGTTGAATTCAACTTTTGACTATTGCTATTTCTTTTAGAAAATTGACTTGGAGGCTGTAACGTAAGGGAGCTTTTCTCTCTTTGTTGAGGACCATACCTCTTGGTGTCTGAAGGGCCCAACCAAAAGTAGTTTTGCCGTTCCTCTAAGAAAGTCTTGGGTTTTCATTCCATTTCATATCCCGGTAGCCTGCTTGTTATGTTGAAAATCCCAAGGTAGACAGGCAAATGAGGTGCCCTGCCAAAATATTGTTATGAACACATGCAAACCTCACACCTAGACCTCACTGGAATGTCAACTCAGTGAGGGAGGAGATTTTATTTGCTCTGTTCACTGTTTTATTCCCATCACGTGGAAGAGTTCTGAGCAAAGAGTGGTGCTCAGTCACTATTTTTCAAATGAACATATGAGTGCTTGCGTGCACTCACACACACATTTGCACAATGGTGAGAACAGAGCAACCAGTTTCTCATGTGAGGGAAACACATGCATATCATATATGACTGAATATATGACTGAAGGTGACTGATTTTCTCACTATGCTGATGATGTCTAACACATCTACAGCTGGAAAGAAAAATGCCTTATATCCAAATATCATGTCTGGAACACTAAGAATGTATTTAATTTAGGGAATCTTAAAATTTGAGAAAACAAGCATGTAAGTAATGAGAACTATAAAAACAACTGATATGATGCTTAGACTGAGAAGCTAAAGAATGTCAAAATCTGAAAAATCAGTCCTATCATAATCGTGGACATCCCGTCATCAGGTCTCAGGATCTAGTTAAATTACTATTTTATTACTTTCTTCCTTAAATTTGATTCATAAAGATTTTACCTGACTTGCTAACTTGACTGTTAATTTGTGACCTTGTTGTGAGTCCTTGTAAAATCACACTCTTTAGATTTTTTAGAAACAATTTCTAACACATTACACTTTTCAAAGAATCTTTATATGTATTAATTTAAATTTAAATTATATACGTATTACTTAAATGTAAATTAATTTAAAATGCCTGTGCAAAGACTGAGGAAGATCAAATTTCTGAAGTCCAGGAAGCCTGAGAGATTATCCAGTTTAAGTTTTTCCTCTCCCTCCACAACTTGTTCTTAGTCTTAATCTGAGATGCCCCGAGGCTTCCCTTTATCATGGACTAACTAAGAGGTAGAATTGAAATTTCTTGTCCTACAGGTAATTGAAATTAAGCTTCTGGATATGCGTGCCCTCTAGTGTTTGTGGGGTCTGTAGTGATTCAGAATAGAACAGAAAATTAAAAATCAGGGCAGGTAGCAACAGTCCCAAACACTTCATTGCCTAAAGCTGGGCATGGACAACCTTGTACAGGAAGCTAGTGAGACGGTGTGTGTGCATGTTTGTGTGTGAGTGTATATTTTGCAAGAGTCATCAGACTTTGGAGTCAAGTGCTCAAAGTTCAGACACTGCTACCCCAGCAGCACCACTTCCCCCCACCCACCACACTACTGACTCTCAACCCTGGCTACACCCCAGAAAAATCTATTATTCACTGAATGTGCCCACTTCGGAGATTCTGATTAATTTGATCTTGGGTAGGGTCCAGGCATCAGCATTTTTCAGAGCTAAGTATATAATTCTTATATACAGCCAAAGTTGAAAACTACTGCTTCATGCATTGCAGTAGCTTAGATGAGGTTAGATAGAATTTACCATTGGTGAAGTTGTTTGATCTTGAACCTAGGAAATTTATAAATATCATCTTCTGGGCTTTAAAAAAGAAAAAGGTCTTAAGACATATATAGTAAATCAAACATGAGTTTGTCTACACTCCCTCCTGAATTCCCACTGAAATAAGAGTAAAAGTTATAAACCCATAAGGACAGATAGAACAGGGTGGAGAAATCAACAGGCAAGAGATAACAGCAAAGTTTTGCAAAATGGAATGCAAATAGAGGAATAGAGACTGACTTCATAGAGCTGGAAAAGCTAAAACCTAAGTGTTTGCAGAGGGAAGGTTGATGAGAATCAAGCTGATTTGTGTTCAAGAATACTTGAAAAGGCTCAGAAATTGTGCACCAGATGCAAAGATGGGAAGAGGGGTGGGACTGAAAACAAGAGACTAGGTTGAAAGTCTGTATAACGAGCAGTTAGACCCTCAGATTCTCTCCTCCGATATGAGAATTCAGGTGACTCCTTCCCTTTATCAAAGAAGGAGCTAGTTCTTCTCTGAAAAACACAAATCGAAAGTCTTCAGACAGGAGACCAGCACAGAGAAGGATAGGGAAGAGGCACTGTACTGACAGGAGGGGGATTCAGTGGGTCTCGATAATCACCTTTGGCATCCAGCCCCCTTCCGCAGCTTGGCCTCAAGAATACTGACTGCCAAACAAATTCTCCCCAGACTAAAGATCGGATGATCTTTCTCTGGAGAAACTGAAGAACTCCAAGTGGAAAAAAATGACATTTAGAATACCCACAACATAAAAACTCGCTGTCTGCCGCATCACCATTGAGTAAAGGCAACGATTTGACAAGCCACACTGATTATTCCTGAGATTCCAACCAGCTTTTTAGAGTCTTGCTCTGAATGGATAGCTAAGGATCTTGAAGAAAGCTTCTACCCAACTACAAAAAACCAAAACAGAAGAAATGGAAGACAAAGGAAATAGAGACAAAAAAGATATTACATTTATAATTAGTATTCTCAGAGACAAAAAAGAGAATAGTATATCCGTGAAGCAAGAACAGAAGGCTATAAAAAAACGAACTCTCAGAAAACAAAAAAGAGTTCTCAGGAAATAAAAACATGGTAGTTTTGGTATCTGGTATCCAAAGATGGACCACAATGAACCGTGCTTCCCAATATCTATGCCATTACATAGTCCCCTCTCATGTGGAATCCAGTTTGGCCCTGTGACTCACTCTAACCAATAAAATGGGACAAAAGTGATGTTGTGCTCCCTTTTGGCCCAAGCATGAGGAGTATATCTTGCAGCTTCTGTTTTTGGTAGACTTGAGCTGCCATGTAAGAAGTCTAGGTACCCTGCTAGAGAGACCACATGGAGAGGTCATGAGGAAAGGGAAAAGTCCTGAAACTACACAGAGAATGAGAGGCTCAGCCCTTCCAGTGTCCAAGCTGAGTCATCTTCCAGCCGTCTGGCAACGGCAGGTCTATGAATGAAGTTGTGTTAGATATTCCAGCCCCATTTGCCCTCTGATGGAGAGGAAGACCATATGAGAGGCCCCAAGTAAGCCAAATGAGCCCCAATCAATACACAGAATCATGAAAAATAATCAAATGGTTGCTGTGTTTAAATCACTAAGTTACAGATGGTGTGTTATGCTGCAACTGATATCTAAAATTATTGCCAAATTAAGAAAATGAATCTGAATGGCATCAGACTTCTTAACAATAACCCTGAAAGCTGAAAGACAATGGAGCAACAGCTTGAAAATCCAGAGTAAAGGATGGGAGTGCATTTTTCAATCTACTGAGTTTTACACTCAGTAAAATTAGCAATCAAACATAATGTTACACTAAACAAGATTTTATGCAAGCTCTCAAAAAGTTTACATCCTCTGCAGCCCTTCTCAGGAAGCTATTGTCAGATGTAAGTCAACAGAGTGAAGGATTAAACCAGAAGTTCTCAACGGAGGGCAATTTTGCCCTCTAGACGCATTTAGGAACGTCTGGAGACATTTGGATTGTCCAAAGTAGACGGGTGCTGCTACTGGCATTTAGTGGGTTGAGGCCAGGGACATTGCTAAATACACTGTAATGCTCAGGACAGCCTTCCACAACAAAGAATTATCTGGTCCAAAATGTCAATAGTGCAGAGGCTGAGAAACCCTGGATTAAATTGAGAAAGAGAAGTATCAAGGAATAAGATTGCCAAAACAATAAATTTGCAAAGAAGAGTCCCGTAAATTTGTTTACCAATTTAAACAAACTGAAGAATGTGATATTGACCTGATATGACTGGTATGGCCTGGGAGCCAGGAGTTACTAAGTGTCTGGACTATCGCTCCTGCAACCAGAGTGGGAGGATAGGGAAGGGGAAAGCAGAGATGAATGTGCTAAACATTGACCTATATATAATATACATACAAATATATTTATTTGGAAATAAAGATATAGCAGCACAAGCATATTGTTTTGAAATATGGAGGAAAACATCAGAAGAAACAGCTGAGAGATTGAAGTAGTTGCCCTGAGGGGATGGGATTTAGGCGTGACAGGGACAAAGCAAGGGAGAGCTTTTATTATTATAACCCTTAATACTATTTGGCTTTAAAATTATGTATATCTATTACTTTGATAAAAAATAAAATTTGATTAAAAAATTTAATAAATTTTCATTGGTTTAGGGTTCTTAAGACTTACCCTGCCTGGAAACAGAGGTATAATCCAATGATTCCTAAAGTGGCCTTTTAGGTTAAGGACCATGGAAACTGGAATATTTTGTTTCAGGGAATGGCCTAAATTGACTTTTTTTTTTTTTTTTTAAAGATTTTATTTTTTCCTTTTTCTCCCCAAAGCCCCCCGGTACATAGTTGTGTATTCTTCGTTGTGGGTTCCTCTAGTTGTGGCATGTGGGACGCTGCCTCAGCGTGGTCTGACGAGCAGTGCCATGTCCGCACCCAGGATTCGAACCGACGAAACACTGGGCCGCCTGCAGCGGAGCGCGCGAACTTAACCACTCGGCCACGGGGCCAGCCCCTAAATTGACTTTTTGTATGTAGGTCAAGAAGGTCATTCAGAGAAGAGACCCTTGTCTTGAGCCACCTAAGACTCCAAATGATCCGTTTGAGTCTGGAAGCAGCTACACTTCCTCGATGTGTGGCACTTCTATGACAAGTCTGTGTGACATCCAGAGGAACTCCTTTATGGAGAAGACCATGGAGTATGTCATGTGGGAAGGGGTCTTCACTGAAGGAAGTGGAAGATTGATAAACTCCATCCCTGCTACAAAAAATGAAGGTCAAGTGTACTGAAGGAAGGAAGACCGTGTGGGAAGGCCAGGCCCCACTCCACTTACATTTCAAGTGAAGACTAAGTACAAACATTAGGAGATTTTTTTGAGATTTCTGGAAACTTACCCAACTATTCAGAAAACCCTTTTCTCTTGCTTTTCAGTAGCCTCAGACACCTCTTCTGCACCATTTAATATCCTCTCAGCTTCACTATTTCGGATGCCTTGGATCACTTGTTCCAGTCCTATACCCTGTAACAACCAACGCCATGCAACCACAATTCAACAGTGCCTTGCCTCATGCCTGAGCTGGTTGGTACCACTTAGCTCTTGTCCAGGAGATTCACTCTTGACAATGAGGTGAGAAACCAGTTGAGTTGGACCAGTTGGGTTCTTACACAGAAGCATGGGTGAAATTAACACTGTGTGATTAAACTCTGGCTAGTAGAAGGCGAGCTCCAGTGGATAAATTCTTCTCTCTTCTTCTCCTAGAGAAACTGTCCTGAAAAAATCATGTTTAGCTTGGGAGACCCTGTGAAATCAATCATCCAGTCCTGCTTTGTGTCAAGTGATGATCAACTCACTCATGCACTCCTATGCTGCTTCTCCCTCTTCCTGTTACTTTCCTTTTGCTCACTCCCACTTCCTGGGATTGCACACTCTAACCAAGTAATAATCCACAAGCTTGTGTCTTAAGATCAGCTTCCTAGGAAACCCACATTTCAGACTTCAAAATGTTAAAGATCTCACCTAATGCAAAATAGATCATCCTGGGGCCAGCTCAGTGGTGTAGGGGTTAAGTTCATGTGCTCCAGCTTCTGTGGCCTGGGGTTTGTGGGTTTGGATCCTGGGTGCAGACCTAGCATCACTCATTAAGCCACACTATGGCAGCATCCCACATAAAATAGAGGAAGATTGGCACAGATGTTAGCTCAGGCACAATCTTCCTCAAGGAAAAAGAAAAAGAATATTAAGAAAAGAATAAATAAATAAATAAAATAGATCATCTCAACAGTCCTGTAACTATTAAAGAAATTGAATATTTAACTTGAAAGCTTATGAAAAAGAACTCTTCAGGCCCAGATGGTTTCAAAAAAATTCTACCAAACATTTTAAAAATAATTAGCATTAATTCTATGCAATCTCTTCCAGAAACTGGAAGAGGAGAAAGCACTAACCAACACATTTTATGAGGTTCGTGTTACTCTAATACCAAAACCAGACAAACAGTTTTTAAAAAACATAAAACTTCCAGTTTATATTTCTCATGAACTTAGATGCAAAAACACATTTTTTGCCTCCCCAAAGCCCCAGTACATATTCGTATATCCTAGTTGTAGGTCATTCTAGTTGTGGCAGGTGGGATGCTGCCTCAGCATGGTTTGATGAGCCGTGCCATGTCCGCACCCAGGATCTAAATCAGCGAACCCCGGGCCTCCTAGGCAGAGCACATGAACTTAACCACTCAGCCACAGGGGCAGCCCCGCAAAAATACTTTAAAAAAATGCTAGCATAGGGGCCGGCCCCGTGGCCGAGTGGTTAAGTTCACGCACTCTGCTTCAGCAGCCCAGGGTTTCACCAGTTCGAATCCTGGGCGTGGACATGGCACCACTCATCAAGCCATGCTGAGGCAGCATCCCACATGCCACAACTAGAAGGACCCACAACTAAAAATACTCAACTGTGTACCAGGGGCCTTTGGGAGAAAAAGGAAAAATAAAATCTTTTTTTAAAAAAATGCTAGCATATTGAATCCAGCAATATATAAAAAGAATAATATACCACAACCAACAGGGGTAAGGGCTGGAATAAACCAGCTAGGCTGATTCAATATTTTAAAATCAATAAATAGATAGAGAAAAGGTATTTGAAAAAATTCAATATCCACTCATGACAAAAACTCTCAGCAAGTTAGGAATAGAGGGGAACGTCCTCAACTTAATAAAGAGCATCCATAAAAACTAACAGTTAACATCATACTTAACAGTGAAAGACTAAATAAGATTAGGGTCAAAAGAAGGATGTCCACTCTCACTACTCCTATTCAACATAGTGGTGGAAGTCCTAGTCAGAGTACTAAGACAAGAATAGGAAATAAAAGGCATACCAAGTGGAAAGGAAGAAATAAAACTGTCCAAATATGCAGATGACACGATTATCTACATAGAAAACCCCAAGGAATCAAGAAAAAGTTCATACAACTAGTGAGTGAGTTCAGCAACTTCACAAGCTACAAGATCAACCAAAAACTCAATTCTATTCCTATATATTAGCAACAAATGTGTGGAAAACAAAAACCAAATACACAATGCCATTTACAATTACTCTCAAAAAATGGAATACTTAGGCATAAATCTAACAAAACACGTATACATCTGTATGCTGAAAAACATAAAATGCTGATTAAAAAAATCAAAGAAGATCTAAATAAATGGAGACGCATACCATGTGTAAGGATTGGAAGACTCAATATAGCAAAGCTGTCCATTTTCCCAACGGATCTATAGATTTAAAGCAATTCCTATCAAAATCCAAGCAAGAATTTTTGTAGGTATACAAAAACTTATAAAATTTCTATGAGAAGGCAAAGGAATAGAATAGTTTAAATAATTTTGAGAACGAAAAATAAAGTAGAAGGAATCACTGTACCTGATACTAAGACTTATTTTGTAGATACAGTAATCAAGACAGTGTGGTATTGGTGGAGGAACAGACATATAGATCAATGGAACAGAATAAAGAACCCAGAAACAGAGTAACACAAATATGCCCAACTGATTTTTGACAAGATGCAAAAGCAACTAACTGGAGGAAGGATAGTCTTTTCAACAAATGGTGATGGAAGAGTTAGACATCTACAGGCAAAAATCATGAGCCTTGACATAAACCTTACACCATATACAAAAACTAATCCAAAATGTATCACAGATTTAAATGTAATGTGAAACTATAAAGCTTTCAGAAGAAAACATAGAAAATCTTTGGATTTTTGAAATCTTTGAAAAATTTAATATTAAATATAATTAATATAAATATTTAATATGAAATAAGACACCAAAAACACAGTGCATAAAAGGAAAATTCTTGACAAATTTGACCTCATCAAAATTAAAAAATTTTACCCCGTGAAAATCTTGTTAAAAATGAAAATAAAAGCTACAAACCAGGAAAAAATATTTGTGCACCATGTGTCTGATAAAGGCCTTATGTCTAGACTGCAGAAAGAACTCTCAAAAATCAACATTAATTTAAAAAACCAGAACAATTATAAAATGTGCAGAATATATGAGCAACCATTTGATCAGAAAAGAGATATAGGTGGCAAAGAAGCACATGAACAAATTAAAATCACAATGAGACATCACTACATACTTTTAAGATCAGCTAAAATAAAAAAATAGTGGCAACATCAAAACTGGCAAGGATTTAGTGAAACTGGGTGACTCACAGATTGCTGGTGGGATTGGAAATGTTACAGCCACTCTGGAAAACAGTTTGGCAGTTTTTATAAAATTAAACATGCAAATACCATGTGACCCAGCAATTTCACTCTTGGGCATTTATCCCAGAAAAGTAAAAACTAAAATTCACACAAAAATCTATACAGGAATGTTCATAGCAACTTTATTCATAAGAAAAAAACACTGGTAGCAACCCAAAAGTCTATTCTGAATGAATGATTGAACAAACTCTGGTACATCCATAGGATGGAATACTACCTATCAATAAAAAGAAATGAGCTACTGATGCATGCAACAACCTGGACGGACTTCAAAGACATTATGCTTACTGAAAAAAGTTAATCTCAAAAGATCACATAGCACATGATACCTTTAATAGAACATTCTAGAAATGACTTAAAAAGCAGAGAACAGATTAACAGTTGTTAGAGGACAGGGATGGGAGTGGAGTGGAGTGGAAGATCTAGCATGAGGGTGTTCTTTTGTGGTGACAGAGCAGTTCTGGATCTTAATTATATGAATCCATACATAGGATAAAATTGCATAGAACTGTATACACACAAACACATAAATGAACGCAGGTTTAAAAAACGGAGAAGACTGAATAAGATCTGTAGTCTAGTTAACCCCAATGTACCAATGTAAACTTTCAGGTTTTGGTATTGTACCACAGCTACATAAGATGTCACCATTGCACTGACTGGGTGTGCACACGACAATTTGTACTACTTTTGCAACTCCTTTTGAGACTATAATTGCTTCAAAATAAAACATTTTTTTAAAAACAGAGAACCTTAAAAAATGAAAAGTAAATTTTAAAAAACGACCTACTAAATTTTTTTTAAGTGACCTAAGAAGTCTGCTAAAGCAGACTCAAATGACTGTAAGAGTCATTTTTCCCCATGCTGAGGATAGATGTGGTCATGGAGAGGCTGGAGCAAATCTAGGTTTAGAGCGTTGGAGTGGGAGGAGGAGAACATCTCTGTGAGGGTGGATGGAGTGACAGAAGAGGGAAATCCTCTGGATTAATAACACAGGGTCTACACTTCGGGTGCAGCAGTGACAATGTTGAGCCTTGTGAGCACTGACTGTCTGAGACGGAGTCAAGCCCCTGCTGGCCTCAGATAGCAGGGCTCTGCCTGCTCCCTCAGCTCTTCCCTCCTCCTAAGCCCAAGGCATATTAATAATAGTCATCATCACAACCTAAATTTGCATAGAACCTTTTCATTTTTTCAAAAACGTTCCATCTCTGTGACCTCATTTGAGCCTCACTGCTCTCTTGTAAGGTAGTCAGGAGAGGTGTTTTGTAAGGTAAGAGAATTAAGAATTACAGAGGTTTCACTGACTCATGTGTATATGATGCTACATATCAGGTCTCTGGGCTGTGACAATCAACTCTGAAATATGAACTGTGTTCACTCTTTTCCTCTCGGACCATGTCAATTCCCAGTCCACAGGCTCTTTTGCAATATGATATACAGGGAGAGAGAAATTCAGAGAAAAGCTCCCAGCAAAATCCAGCCTCAAAAAGAGCTCTGCTCTTCAAGGAGCCATAATAATAAAGAGAAAGCATCAGTTCACTTGTTTGTGGGTTTCATTTTTCTTAAGACAGGAAAATATGCAAATTTTACCCGGACTGGTTTTCTGTTTTCAGGTAATTCCTGAGTCTTAGTCATACATGGGTCCTGGATTAATCAGAATTTATTTTTATCTCCCAACCTTCCGGCTGAAGCTTAGAGTGGTGTTCTCTGCCTGCTGGGTGAGGTTGCCATAGAAACTGTTTCAGGGGAAGCAGTGTCTCTCTTTCTAATGTTGTGACTGCAAGCAGGGACTAAAGCAGACCGGCTACTCCCAGACAAGAAGAGTAGCCTGGGACTCAGAAAGTGCTCCATCTCCTCTACTCCAAGACGTCCCGTGCCCTGAGATGGGAAGTGTTTCCCAAACAGATCAGTGGCCGAGCACACAAAAGAAAATATCGTTTGCTCCCTTAGAATTAGAAGCATTAGTAGAAGGACTGCCATGCTGGAGCTGGCTTGTATTGGTTCACGAGACCAAGGTGAGCATCTCTTCCCAAATCCACCTTCAGGGATGTCACACTGGTAGCTTGAAATGAGCCCTGGTGGGAGTATTTACACAGCAGTAATTGGGAAATCTTACAGATCAGGGCTTTTTACTTTTTCACCAGCTCACTACTGAGATAACTTATCTTTCTAAAAACTATAAAAATCTTTAGTCTCGGATTCTGAATACTTTGTCTTCCAAATATTCCTGGGTTATAGGTATCTATGAATCCAAAAGGGATGAAGTAACTCAGATCACATCTGAGACTAGAGCCCAGGTCTCTTCTCCAACTTGCACCACCCCTGTAACTTTTACATACCTCTGTTATCGCACCCTGCAGTTTTATTTTAAATGCATGTCACTGTCATTAGCCTCCATCTCCTTGAGAGCGAAGATTCTTTCTTATGAGTCTTTGTATCCCTAGGACGAAGTGCAGTGCCTGGCATCCAGCAAGTGCTCAAGAGATATTGGTGAATGAGTTACTGAATGCATAAATGAATGCAACAGCTGGAAGGGCCAAGAGATAATCTAACACAGGCATTACACTGGTAAGAAATGACTCCCAAGAAAGTGACAGTAACTCGCCCAAGAACATAATCATATTAATGGTAGAAGCAAGATAAGAACTTAGCTGACATCTTTTTAAAGTATGCCATGTTGGGGCCAGCCCAGTGGCATAGCAGTTAAGTTCGTGCACTCTCCTTTGGCTGCCCAGGGTTCACTGGTTTAGATCCCAGGCGCAGACCTGGTTATCAAGCCAAGCTGTGGCAGGAGTCCCACATAAAGCGGAGGAAGCTGAGCACAGACGTTAGCTCAGGGCCAATCTTCCTCAAAAAGAGAAAAGTAAACTATGCCATGTTGTCACCTAGTTCCAAATACCTAGTACCTGTGAAAAATACTACATTTTATTTGTAGCCTCAGACTTTCCTATTACCTCTGAACATTACTTTCTATAATCTTGTTATATGAGGAGCCCCGCCCCCGCACTGAGATTTTTCCATCCTTGTCTGGGTATTTCCAACGTCTTTAATACCCCCATTCCTGCCCCGGTGAGGTATAACTATAAGGGAAGGAGCCCCGGGACATTCACATCAGATCATAGTGCCCTACTCTTTTTCTTCCTTCCTCCTTTCTTTTCCCTTCTCTTCCTTTCCCAGGCAACTACAGGTGATAACTAAATAAACTGTTTTGCCATTTTATGTCCTTGACTTCTAGTATTCTATTTACCAGCAGCAACATAGCCATTGATGGCTTTAAATTTAGCCAGATCAGAGAAGCAATTCAGATTCTCATCCTTCAAGTTCCGCTTCTCTGGAACCACATTTGGTTCCAATAAAGTATCAATTAGAGAAAGAGAACCACTGTATTATGCATATGAGATCTATTATAAGAATTAGACTTCTTTTAGATCTTAAGCTTTACTACAGGAATTAGACACAAAAGTGCAAAGAGCTAAGGAAGTAAAGGTCTGGAAGGGGCAGTTGGAGAATCAGAAAAAAAGAGTCATTGAACAGTCTTCCCAAAGCACTGGCACAAGTGGACAAGGCAGGGCTTGCAAGGAATTCTGAGATGCAAACATGTCTAGCTGCTAAAGTAGGTCTTCAAAGGGGGGACTATGGAAGCTTTTGCCTTTCTGTTGTCCACTGCCTCAGTGGGTGCACAACCAGGCCCAGGGATGCTGTTGGTCATCAGGGCAAGCTGTCTAGAAAAGAAGCTGGATATAGAGCAGAGGAGAGCAAGAATAAGCTGGGACCCACAAGGCACCTCTGTGTCTGTCTGACTGTGATGAACTAAGAGTAATGGCTGCTGCTTCACTTTGACCTTCCAAATCTCATGCAAGTCCTTCTTTTCTTCAACTCTGAGCTGAAACCATACAGGGTAGGAAATCCTGAGAAATTTACACTTCTGGTTTGACGGAGTTGACATAGCATAATCTAACACAATCCTCTAGGAGTGTGCAGGTGGAAGCAAGTGACATTAAGTGTAAACCCAGAGAAGAATGTGGAAATACACAAAGAACCATACAACCTGCTGAGAGACAAGAACAAACATGTGATGGCAGTTGCGTTGTGGTCAACTTTTATTTATGTTATTTTGTCAGTCTGACGCTGAGAGGTGTTAAAAGCTGGGAATTGAGAAGAGGGGAATTATCACTTTGCTCCCTTTTTACTTTGACAGACAATTACGTTAGTTGTTTCCCTATTCCATATTTTAAATATTGATTAATCAAAAATCAAAAAAATGGAAAGTTACAACTCTGCTAATCCTCCAAAGAATCTTCTCTCAGGGGATATATTCATTAAACATTACCATTTTAACTCTGTTGTCTATAAAATTCCATGGTTCTTTTTACTGTGAAAAACATTTAGTATTAAGAAATTTTCTTCACATGATTTATTAAACTGTTGCCCTGGAACTTCCTTTCTGAGTTGACTCAGTAAATCTTCATGGAATTATAGAAATAGGTGGATGAACTAAATTATGTGTCATTGTCCCTTCCATTCCTCATTCTACAATCTTACTTAAGACATGAAACTCCTCCCTTGCTGTTTCCTAATAATACGTGTGTGCAGGGTGACTTTAGGTGATACCTGGAAAGACAGAACACAGCTGTAAAAATTTGCATCAATAAGGAATTTTGAAATTTAAAGGTATTTTTGAATATGTTTCCATATTTGAGTCTGAAAACAACCCAATGAAGTGAGCAAGGCAGATGTCATATCACCATGTTTAAAGAAGTGGAAACCCTGTCTCTGGGCTTTTAAACGACTTTCTGTTCCTAGAGCTCTTTTTTTTTTTTTTTCGTGGTTTTGCTTTTTTTTTTTTTGTTATTAATGTTATGATAGATTACAACCTTGTGAGATTTCAGTTGTACATTATTGTTAGTTATGTTGTGGGTACACCACTTCTCCCTTTGTGCCCTCCCCCCCACCCCCCCGTTTTCCCTGGTAACCACCGATCAGATCTCCTTGTCAATATATTAACTTCTACCTATGAATGGAGTCATATAGAGTTCGTCTTTCTCTGACTGGCTTATTTCGCTTAACATAATACCCTCGAGGTCCATCCACGTTGCTGCGAATGGACCAATTTTGTCTTTTTTTTTTGGCTGAGTAGTATTCCATTGTGTATATATACCATATCTTCTTTATCCAATCATCAGTTTCTGGGCATGTAGGTTGGTTCCACGTCTTGGCTATTGTAAATAATGCTGCGATGAACATAGGGGTGCAAGGGACTCTTGGGATTTCTGATTTCAGGTCCTAGAGCTCTTTTAATTCACCATGCATGATGTAACAGAAATTATGTAACTGATTACAGTTACTGGGTCAGATGCTTTTTCCCCCAGGAGTGATGACAGACTGCTCCACTTCATCCATACTCCATCACCTGATACTTTGTATGATCAACACAAGAATTTCAAGGTAGTACTGAAAAGAGAATGTGCTTTGGTAAAAGGAAGACCTGGGCTTGAAGAATGGCTCCATGACTTACTGGCTTTGTGGCTATGGGCAAGTGACTTAATCTCTCTGAGCTTCAGTTCTTCCATTTTAAAAATCAGAATAATTTTTGCAAGCTTGTAAAAGTTACATTAGGTAGCGCACATTGTTAGAATGCCTAACACAATGCCAGGCACATAGCAAGTGCTCAAAAGCCAGTTTTCATTGATAAATCCCACCCATCCCTCAAGACTGAGCGCAGTTCCACACAAAGCCCTCTCTAACCTCTCTCTCATTTTCCAATTTCACTTTGTCCAATCCCACTCAGAGCCCTACTTAATTGTTCTCAAATTGCTTTATATTCTGTTCTTTTTCATTCATCCAACAAGTATGCAGTGAGTACAAACTATTTTCAGACACTCTGCTAAACTCTGGATCTAAAATAGTGAAGAAAGCAGATACATTCCTGCTCTCAAGGAACTTATAATTATTAGGAAGCAGACCTCATACCAGTAAACACACAGATAGATGTACAGTAACAAATAGGGGGAAATGCTGTGAATGCAAAGACCAGGTTGCAGCGTGGAATATGGAGTTTAGTTTGGGTGTTGAAAGACGTTCTCCTTGCAATGACATTTAAGCAGACACGAAGGACTAGAATAAGTCAATCATGTAAAGATGAAAAAAATAGCATCTCATAGAGTAAGAACAGCAGGTGTGAACACTCTGAATTGAGGAGAGAAACATTTGAAAAGCCAACGTGGCTGGAGTACATGAGTAAAAGGGATGTGGCCTAAAATGAGGTCAGAGAGGCAGGCATGGACCAGACCACACAGAACCTTTGACTTAAGTTGACTATCCCAGAAGCAAATCCTGAGACAAGATTTTGAGCACCTACAGTTTATTTAGGAGACAGGGGAGTGGCGAAGTGAGAGAGGGGAGAAAATGAAGGCAATAAAGTGTGTGTTATTGAATAGGTCACCACTGGCAGCACCTGGATTTCAATCCCGTGGGAAACTCCAGGACACAGTATATATGGAACACACACCCAGGAGGCCAGGCAGCTGGGTTCTTTATCAACCAGATTCCTATGCTCCTTATGGCATTAATTCTCTGACGCTTCTGGCTTGCCATCCGCAGGCCTAAAACAGTTATGGCCAAAAAAATAAGCCCAGGGGCAGAAAGTTGTAGATGTGTGCAGAAAACAGCCTTCAATGGGTAGAGGTGACTGCTGAGGAGATGGGGTCAGAGATGAAGGAAGCCATATGGCTCACCTTATGCTATGTGTCCAACACATACAATGGGGAACCACGGAAGGATGTTAATAGCAGTTTAATATGAAATAGTTTAGGTTATTAGTTTTGCTTGTCCAGGCACATTGTAAGATCCTTGAGAACATAGTTGACATTTACATTACACAAAGAACATACTTTACATTCCTTTAGCACTAGCCATAACAATGACACAATGCTGTTTATACACTTAGGTACCAAATAAATATGTTTGATTGACTGTCCAGGAGTAAAAGCACTGATGGACTCGAGTTAACTGGACAACAAAATATCAAATGAAAACTTTTACTTATAAAGATGTTTGGCATCATTTTCCATTAAGTCTTTTAAGGTAGCCAAATGGCTCGTGGGCCACCTTGGTACCCAGGGAGTTAACTAGAATCTGGAGTATTCATAAGACATATTTTAGAGAGAATCCTACCATCAGATGAGGGACTCATCATTTAGTCCTTTACTCTGCCTCTCCCAGGGGCAGAGTAGTGTAATGTTTGAAAGCACTGACTTTGGAGTTCCACCCAGATCAGACGAGCTCCGGGCTTTAACCCTTATCAACTATGGGACACTGAGCAAATTGCCCAACCTTGTCAACCTTCAGTTTCTTCATCTGTAAAATGGACACGATAACAATTATATTCACCTCACAGAGTTAGTGTAAAGTTTAGATAAAATAAATGTTATCATCATTGTTAATATTTTGACTTTCACGTGGGCTATTTCAATAGCTTTCCTGGAATACAGATAAAAATTTACTCTCAAAGTTAGGCCAGACACATAGTCAGGAGGACCCTCTCATCTGCTTGTACTTATTTCTTCAAGCTATACTTTAGGGGAAAAAATTTCATTTCCAATGGACAATTCTTCCCAGAATGAGACTTTCCCTCAGGAATTGAGGGACATATTTGTAGAGTGAGCAGAAGCATATGGGATGACACCGTGTGGCACCCACACCCTCCCCTGGCCCTCTCAGCTGCCTGCTCTCACGAGTTCTGCTGTAACCCAGCCACTCCCTGGAGAATTCTGAGGCAGATGCTCAGGACCTGTATCAAGTGTCTTTGTAGGTTGCAAAAGGCCCCACCAGCTGGGACTGCACTGGGCTGTACTTTCATTTTTATCTTTTCTCATTTGCATTTTTTTTCTGATTTCAAAGAGATATGTTCTCCTCATAGAAATTCTGGAAAATGTAGATAAGTGTGAAAAAGCAGGAAAACCTCTTTAAACCTTCTCTAGGATGTGGTTGTACTCACCCAGAAGTGTTTAGCTGAACTTTTTTAAATTGCCTTAGAATCAAACACTTTTATATTTTATCTGACCTAAGACTCTTGTAATTTATACTCCCTTTCCTCTTGCTCTGGTTTATGTGAAAATAAAAATTTCTGGGTCACTATTCTCTGCCTCTGAGTGTCCATGTTTGTCCACTTTGTACCTGTGCTTCCTGGGCCCTCGAAGGAGTTGTCTTCCTCTGTTGGCTGGCAAGAGTAGCAACGCCCAGATCGGGGTCAGAATGACATGACTGCTGGGAGCAGAATGGAGGGTACAAACCCAGAGCTGGGCAAAAGAGCAACAGCCAGTTGGTGCCTCTGTCAGGTGAGGACTTGCCAGGTTGTCTCCTAAGGAATAGTCACCAGGGGATTTGATGCTTTGTCTTCCCGCTGTGGTTATGAATTCCACCAGCCAAGGGAGCCCCGGTCCCGCCACTCAGGTGGAGTCCCAGCCCAGCCTTGTCTAGTTGGGAACAGACACTCATCCAAACTGAGAGCAGGAGGTGACTTTTTAAGGAAATCTAAATAAAGCTCTCCATCTCGGCAGCTGTTGGAACGCTCATCTTACCTCCCCAGAGTGGAATGAATTTTGTGCTGCTGGGACAGGAACTTCTAGGAAAGCTGGAGATACACCACTGCTCATTCCACAGAGGAGCGTCAGTTCAGCTGAGTCTGGGATCTGAGAAGGGAGAGGTCGGGGTTTTCAGTGCGACCTCACGAAACAAAATAAATAGATTACATCAGCTGGAATAGAGTTCTAGCTGTTGTTCTGCCTTCTCCTGCCAGCAAAGAAAAAGAGAAAAAGGAAAAGGAAAACACTTAAAACCACTCCAGGAAGATGTATCTATCCTTGACTTCCACTGTCTTTCAAGCACTCAGGAAGTTCTTCCTTAGCTCAAACGCAAGTTTCTCTTGTTGCCATCTAACCTCATCTCATGTTTACTTCCTCTGAGAGATGAAGCTTCTTGGTACAAAGAAAGCTGATGTGGGATAGTGTGGTAAGCACTCTACTATGGGAGCGAGACAAACTTCAGTCTGAATCCTAGATTCTCCACTTAGCCATGTGACTGCAGACTTTTCCTTGCCATGTGTGCTTCAGATTCCTCATAAGTAAAATGGGCATAATAATAACATGCATGTATTGAGGTTATTGTGAGGATTAAATGAGATAACATATGTAACGCCCCACAATTACAAGCTCTATAAATATCAGTTATAAATATATTAATAGCAAACACTTATATGGCATTTGCAATGCATCTGGCACTGTAATATAATTTTTAAGCTGAGTGTGAATTAGACTCTTTAGTTCTCTGTTTTTTTGAAGCCATCTTTTGTTACCTATATGGCTTGGGGTTTTTTTTAGACACTTCCTGAATATCCAAAGTAGAACTTAAAGGAATCTAAGATCTTTTGTTAATCTACTTAAACACTCAAAAAAATCATCCTCTACTTTGTCGGTCTCAGAAAAGAGCTGGAATCCACTTTTCTCTTTTCTCTCCGGTCCTGAAGGTGAAGATGGAAACAGCAGACCATTAGTGATGATATTCAAAGAAGAAGCAGTTTCCTTACTCCTACTTTCCACCTCAACAACACACAAAAACAGGGCCAAGGGATATCTCTTCTCTCCTGCATAAAAACAAGAGGCCTCTTCTCTTCCCTCTGAGATTTGACTCCACCCTCACGGCCTTCAAGGCCCTCAGGGACTGCTGGCTATGCACAGTTGCTTATTTATTTGGGTTATATTTATGGATCATAAATTCCAGTTGCACAGGGACTATGATGTTATTAGACCTTAGCTTTATCCTTTTGTGAACAAACTCTTCTCATCACTTTCCTATCCCTCTTTTATTCCTACTAGCAAATATTTTGAAAGTTCCATCTTTTATTCCCACTATCAAATTTTTGAAAGTATAGTCAAACCAATCACATCCACTAGTTTTGCACCAACACTTCTTGCTTAACTTCTTCCACTATGTATTGTCCCTTCTCTCCCCTCTACTGAAACTCTTCTTAAGGTCATCAGTGATTTCCTAATTACCAAGTCTCCCAGCCAATTTTTATCCCAATTAACTCTCTGCCACAGCACTCAGTGGCACGGAACACTCCCTCTCTTTACTCCCTGACACAGTACTATTTTGATCTCCTCCCATCACTTTGATCACTCTTCCTCCATCTCTGTTCCTGGCTCTGCTGCTTCCTCTACCCTCCTAAATTTAGGCATCCTTAGATCTCCTATCACTTTATAGTGTCTCTTTCAAATATCATCCATTTCCATCACTTCAATTACCACTCTATAAGAATGACTCTCAAATCTTGATCACCGACACATTATCTCTTCTAAGGACCTGATTTACATTTCCAGACAATCTATCAGTATCTGAAACACAAAATATCTCAAACAAGATCCAAGATCAATCGTTTTTCTTCCTCAGATAACCGTTCCTGCTATCTTCTCTATAACTTCTAATGGCATAAGTTTGCCCAATCTACCATGACAAGAGTGACCTTTCCTCCCTTGCCCCACATCTGGTCATTTGCCAAGTCCAACGTATTTCTCCAGAATCAGAAACCTCCCACCCACATTGCCCTACATCAGCCCCTCCTTCCCTCTTACTACAGCTACTACAATTATTTCTCCTATTATCCCATTCCATGTCTCCTATTCCGCCGGATTCATTTTCCTAAACCCATTTCATATCACCTTACTCACAGGCTTTAAAGTCTCCAGTGACTCCCAACTGTCTATCAAACTAAGTCTAAATTCCTTAACAGGCATTAAAGACTCTTTACTTAACTTATGTTTCCAACATTATTTCTCTAAATGTGTCCAGTGATCAGAAAAACTAAATAATTTAGTTTCTCTATCTCAGGTCTGAAACATTCCTGCCTCTATGCCTTTGTTCATGCTATTTTCCTGTCAAGAATGTCATGCTTTTCAATCACTTCTTGTTGAAACCCTATCTTTGCTTCAGGAAGATTCCACATGTGCCTCCTTCGTGTACCTTTTACTGTTTGAGGTGTAACCTACCTTTCCTCTGAGCCTCTGTATTTTACTCTTAATCTGCTTTGTATCATAACCATTTATGAATGTGCCACCTTCTCACCACTGATGTCTTATCCTCACTATAGATTGTGTCTTTAATACTATTTTCCAAGTCCTTTTCTAGTTTCTGCAGATCCAAAGATAAATAAAAATTTTCCTAATTTCCGTGGGAGATTCAAAACTACTTACCCAAAGGAAACGTGTTGATGTTTCTCATCCTCATTCCCCCAATGCAGGCTTCTCATTCACCCAGAAGGTAAGTTCCTATTGCCACTCCTTATAGGGTGGAGAATCTAGAAGTGGGGCCATCTTCACCTCTGTGGCAAGGAGGAGTGTGTTCTTGAATCCCCGGGTTGGAATCCAGAAAGTGAATCTTTGCCCTAGAGGGAAGACCACAGGCTAGTGATGGAGACAGATCCCAAAGCACCCACTTACAAGGTTATTTGACTAAACCTACAGGAGAAGTGTGTGCTCTGGGAGCTGGGGGAGCCATCTCCATCATGGAGTGGGAGCAGGGAAGAATAAATCTGAGGGTGGGATGGAGGAACTTGGCAGCTACTCAGCCGAGTCAGGTTTTCTCAGCATGACTTCCTTAATCCTTCTGAAACACAAAGTCCAGCACCATGCCTTTCCCAAACACTAGGCATAATCCCATTCTCCTGCAAGTAATTACAGAAATGCAAGAATTTTTAAAAGCTGTGGTATTGTTCATATGGTCTGGATATAGAGTTCCTTCCCTTTCCTCCTTCAGTCCTGGAGTTGGTGTGATGAGCTCTTCCTGGCCACACACAGCTGCCAGGGGAAACCTGGGGCCGTGGGAGTGGTGAGTGAAGGACATCGAAGAATGGAAAACAAAGAATTGGTGGTTCTGCCACATACAAGGTGAGTGGCCAACTCATTGAACTTCTCTTGAATTTAATTTCCTAAAAAAAGAAGAAGATAGCAATAGTACCTACTTATTTATAAAGAAGGCAGAAGAAAACAACATCCATTAAGTTTATGCTAAGGGCCAGTCATTGTGCCAAGTGATTTATATATTTAATTCATTTAATCCTCATAAATAGCTACAAGGTAAGCAGTATTTTTAGTTTCATTTTATGGCTGAAGAAACTAAGGCTCAAAGGAATTAAATAATTTGCCCAGGGTTACAGAGGTAACAAGCAGAGTATCCAGAATTAACCTGTCTGACCCCAAAGACGTCACTCATTTCCATTACTCCATTCAGCCACTCCAAATCATAACCTTATTGGAAAATGACAGTGTCATTCAGGGAACAGTGCCCCAAATTAAGAACCTGGAGACTGCCACCCACACCACAAGGAGAGCCTCTTGGAACGCTCATTAGCCTCCAATCTACCATTCCTTTTCTTTGGGAAATTCACTCATCTTGTCAAGGTTGCACTCAAATATTACCTCTTTCAAAACTTTCCCAGCTATCCCCCTCCCCACCAGACCCAAAAAATAATCTGCGGCTCCCTCTTCCAGGCCACCTGAAAACAATAGCTCTTCCCACACAATTTCACTGTTATTGTTTTAAAGTTAGAGACTAGTGCAATACCTGGCATAGAGTAAGCACTCAGAAACAGTTGTCTGAATGAAAGAGCGAAGAGTAACAGTACACAAGTCATTTAATCTCTCTAGATATCAATTTTTGCCATCTTTAAGATAGATGACTAGTCTCTCATATCTTACGGGTATATTATGAGAATTAAATGAAATATGTTGTGTTCTTAAAAATAAAACCACTAGATGAGGCCAACAACTACTGTTGTTCCTTTTACAAAAGAAAAAAAGGCAAAACAAAAACAGATCAATGACAAAGATGTTTTCATTCACGTCAATCCATGCGAGCTCTCTAAATGATGTGATCATAAGAGCCCTGTCCCTGGAAAAAAAGAAAAACGAAAGGAAAAAGAACAAATGATAGTGGATTTTCTCGTGTCTATTTATTTAGATTTCATACTTTTCCCTCATACTAGAAGTTTTGTGAGTAAGGTGGTTACACCTTCTTTTTCTCTCATATAAATACATATACACACCCAGCACTCAGCTTAGGATTTCACGTTGGATAATGAGTCATTAACCTTCTGACTGATTCGCACAGGGAAGTGTCTTTTGGTGGTGAAGATCCTCAAGTCCTTAAGGCTTTGGAGACTAAGAGCTTTGGGTGTGAATCATAGTTCTGCTATATACAAGTTGAGTGAGCAAGTCATTTAACTTCTCTTATGTTTACTACCTCAAAAAGAGAGAGAGAGAAGAAGAATAGTGCTTACTCCTTAAAATTGTTGTGAGGACGAAATGAGTTAATCCACACACAGTGCATAGCATTGCTCTGCGGCCAAAGCCTGCCCTCAAATATCATTATGATGGTGAAGATAATGCTGTTGATGATGAAAATGACAACAGAGGTGATGATAAATCATGAACAGCTGAGTATTTTTCATCATGCTCAAGTTAACAGCTGAGCACATCTCTGTAAGGATTAAAGAAATAATCTAAAGACGAGCCTACAACCTTCTGGTTTTGTAGGGCTTTACAAAATCCAAAACACATCCGCCCAACATTATTCATTTGTGCTCCCAGCAACTCTTGGAGGCAGACAATTAGAGAGAGAGAATAGGTTCAGAGAGGTGAAGTGAAAATTTCAGTAGTAGAAGTGGTATCAGAGTAGAAGAAGGCTGGGTCATCGGCTTCCCGTCCCTCACCTGGGGCTCATTTTGTGGTTTCTTTGTCTCCTTCTTCAATAATGTTCTGATGAGCATTGAGTCAGTCAGGGCTCAACTGTTGCACCTGCCCCAAACATCAGAACAAGAGCATTTAGATCAGCAGCGAAGGCAATAATGACACATTCCTCTAAGAGATTTTTTCCTTCTCCGTAGCCTATGATCTTGAGCCACATGCATGCCAGAAATGCATAAAGAATTATGCCAGGCTAACAGCAATACTCGAAATATAACTTTGCTTCTGAGGAACTTGAAGTACTTTATCACCATGATATTTTATTTTTTCCCATTCAAATGTTTGGATTATCAGAACTACCTACAGATAGCTTTCTCATCGACATGTGACCATGGGCATCCTGTAGACTGGTTAGGAGCAGTGTGACACTGGCTTCTTTTGTACACAGGTTGTGTTATGAGTATGTGCGGGGCACTCCTCGGTGTCAGGAAAGTTCTGGCTTCCCTAATCGTTCAGACTGAATTCATTTCAAACACACATTTTTGGCCCCATCTGACCTGCCATGTTCTTTGCCATGTGCAGATCCAGGAAGGGCTGCATAGTCTGGTCATCATGTCACTGTTTCCTGGTCTAATCCCAAACTTCCTTTGGCTGGGGACAGTAACCACACAGCTGGCAGGCAGGATGAGGGAACGGTTTGGGGGAGCCTGATATCTCTCAGTTCCATATGTACTTTTTGGCCACAGTGTAAATTGAACATGTTTCTTCCCTCTCCTTGTCCCATGGGGTATGCACTATTTTTCAAAATCCACTTAGAATAGCAAAAGCAGGTCACTTGACTTGCCTACATTGGGCTCTGATTTCTGCATCTTGACTGTTAGTTCAGCTATGTGTTGATCCTGAAACGCTCCTCGTAGCATTCTTCTATGCATCAAGAAGGGGCCCACAGTGATTGCAGACCTCTCCCTTGTCCCCAGTTCCCCTGTCACTCCCCATCCCTACTCTCAGTGGATGATTTGGCTTCCTATTTTACCAAGATCCATATGTCTATCTTAAGGTCTCATACTTTATCTTTACTCATATTGCCACTGCCAATACTGCTGTCGCTAATTTTTCCACCATAATTTTAGTGAAATAGGTTTCTTTCTTCAGGAACACTAACCTCTCCATGCATATCTCAGATGCCAATCCTTTTTCCCAGTCAGAGTCATTCCTTCCCCTCCACCTCAAAAATCTCTGAATACCTCAGGCCCCATACTTCCCCCTCCACTTCCTCAATCTCTGAGCTTAATTGGCTGTAGTCCCCTCTAAGGAAGAGAGTCCCTCAAGTCTAGATATTCTCTCTTTCCCTGCCTAGTGTGGCACTACATCTTTCTAGATCTTCTCCCATTTCTCTGACTATTCTTTTTCTATTCCCTCTATTGATCACAGCCTCAGCTCTTCACTCTTTCCACACTGTTCTCACTCGTTCACCCATCATAGATCTCACTATGATGATCACTATGATATGCTCTCACTTGTTCATTCACTCATAGAGGATCTGACATCTGCCTGGTGATAATCTAGGCATAGGATGACAGCAGCGAACAGAATGAATAAGGCTGCTTTCATGAAGCTTACATCCTGATAGGAGGAAATAGAAAATAAGCAAGACATAAATTTAAAATAAGATAATTTTAGATAGTGAGAGAAGATACGAAGAACAAGAAACAGGGTAATGAGCTAGCAAGTAGCTCCAGGTGGGGGAACTGAGCAGGAAACCACTTTCCTGGGCATGACCACTTTCTAAAGTGCCACTCTAAGGAGAAGTCATTTGAGGCAAGACGGGAATAATAAGAAACCAGCCATAAGATGAAAAGCATTCTGGGCAGAGGGAACATTTTGTGCAAAGGCTCTAGAATGGGAAAAAGCCTAGTAAGTTTGAGGTATATTTTAAAAAATCAAGTGTAACTGGGATATTGTGGACAAGACAGGGAATGGTGGATGAGAGTGTGAAGAGATAGCTGGGGCTTGGGGCAGGCCTTGTTAGGCCATGGTGAGGAGCTTAGATTTTATTTAACTGCAATGAGATGCCATTGAGGGGCTTTAAGCAAGAAAGATGCATGATCTTATAGAATATAGAGTGCTCTGACTACTGTTTTTAGCCTAGAATGGATGGTTTCACCCATCAACTGTAAAGGGAAGATGATCATCAAATTGGAAAAGGTTAAAAAAAAAAAAAAACACAGAAAAGGGTTGAAGCCAAAATGGCAGAAAGCAGGGAGGGATAACAAACAATTTAAATGAGTTAAAAATTCTCAGAACAAGGCCAAATGTACTTTACGGAACTTAAGGTACTTGCAAAAGTAATGAGGGCCACTGCCAAAAATCAAGAGAAATGTCAGAAGACTGAAAAGACCAAACCCTTCTGTTTTCAATAGAGGAGAGACAGAGGAAGTGGCTCCTGCAAACTAGAGGCAAGAACATCGTCCCTAAAATCTCATGGACAATCCTCAAAGTGAATATTTAAAATGGGATTGATAAACATCTAGAAAAGAACACTGTGATTATTAGGAATTAGCACACATAGACGTAAAAAAAATTATGTAAAATTAAGCCAGTTCCCGCTGTGGTAGTGGTGGGGTTTGAGTGGGGTAGTTGATAGAGTTATCAGACTGAAAAGATTTTTTTTTGTACAACATCTCAGTAATTCTTCAGATAACAACTGCTTGAACTTAACAAAAGGTAATTCACCTCACTTTGGAATGGTTTGAAATATGTTGCTGAAAATCTGTTTCTATGTAAATGTAAGCCACTGATCTTACTTCTTTTCTCTGGATTGTTATAAATCTAATTCCTCTCACATATACCCTTTGTTTTAAATTTGCAGAATGTGTCATGCTATAAATATGGAAAACAGGAAGATACGTTTTGGCATTTATTTGTGATTGAGCAACCACACCAAGGAAGTCTAATTAGCGGTTCATTGTCAAGGTAGACCGAGGTCTCTAAAACCATGCCAAAGGACTCTTCTTTGTTTTTTTCCTATCCATTTTTTTAAAAATCTATGTTTGGCCCAAGTCATGACGAGCCTAGAGATGAAACAAAGCAAAAGAGGAGAGATATGTTGAATGATTGAATCTAGATTCAATAAAAATATTAACAAGATATGGTAAATTTGTTGAAACAAATAAATTTTTAACAGCAATAAGTGCAGAGTTTCATAAAAATTTTTCCAAAATTCCCTATATAAGTACAAAATGACTCTGCAATAGGTCAAGTAAAAAATGCTTGAAGATTTTAACTGACTATAAGCTTATTATGAGTGAGATATGGCTGTAAATGCATTTGAATAGACACACCCTCCAAAGCAAATGTGGCCGTAATTCCCCTGGATTTACGCTGGGCCCACCACACAGAGAACATCAGTTCCTGTTCCGGATTTCACTTTCAGAATCATGCTGAGAAACTAAAAATCCTCCTGAGAAAGTGAGCAGGGCGGTTAAGGGTTGGAAACTACTAGGAAATACGCTGAAAGAAACTTAGGAAGCTTAGCCTCAAACAAAAAAGTCTTAGGGGTGGGGGGGAAGCATAGCTCTTTTAAGGAAAGCAGATTGAGGAGCACTGAACGGAGTTTGGGGAGGGAAGAGGAGTGTGCAGAACTCGAGTATAAAGCACTTCCTTAAACAACAGAAGGAATTGACTTGTGAAGTAGTAAGCTCTCATCTTTGACGAAGGTCAAGCCTGTTCATAGGAATGTTCTTGGGGGATTTATGAATTGGAAAGGAGGTTGAATTAAGTCCATTTTAACTTCTCATCCAAATCTAATACACTATGCTTCAAGGGCTGGTCTTCAAAACGACACAGAGCTTATGGCCTGGCGGCTCCCTGCCCGGGAAAAGGATCCTGTCTGGGGGACATTCTGTTGCTCTGTGATACGTTAGGAGGGAGAATTTCCTGCATACGGTTCACTTACAGTCAGCTGCTACTCTGCCAGTTCTTTTTTGGAATATCAGTATCAAACTTCCCCTTTTGGAAAGAGCACAAGGGGATGAGAAGACGAGGGGAGAGAGGTTCTGGTATTAATCTTTCACTTCAGTTCCAGGCATTCCTAATCTGTTATGTCAATTTGAGTTTATAACTGGATTTAAAGGTTCAGGTTTCCCTTCCAGAGATGGGGGTGGGGGCACCGAAACAGCTGCTAGGACTAGGGAGTGGCTGATAGCTGGAAGAAGCCAAACCACAATCTATCAGCTTTAAACTTAAAAAAAAAAAAAAGTGACCAGAGCAAGAGGGAGTTCCCCCACCCTCTACATCATTTGCGCTGACCTTTGGATCACCTCACTGAGTGAGGAGGTGAAGACGGAACAGGTGCGCCTCACCGCTACGGCGCTTCTCCTAAACAGGGATTGTCTTGCTGCGTTCAGTGTGCCTGGGACAAATTAATCAAGGCTAGACAAAGGATAGACTGGGAGGACAGGAGGGTATAGGGTTGGGGGAGAGAAGCCGGGAGCCATGTACATTGTACATTGCAGATTACATCATTGCCTGAAAGACATTTGGCCCTCCCCTTCCCGGAGCTGGAAGCGAGCTTGTCTGTGCGGGAGCAGGAGTGGGGTTGTCTGGAGAGTGTGAATTGGTGGGAGGTGTGACCGTGCTGGTGAGAGAGGTGGAGATGTGAAAGGGAGACCTGGAGACAAGCAGCGAACAGAGAAATCGCGGGGGCTGGAGGTGTTTGCGCGGTTGCGAGCTCCGCCCCCTGCTCAGCGCCTTGTAGGGCCCTGGGAGGGGCACGCCTGTTTGGAGGTGGGGAGTGTGTGCACGGGGGGGTGGGTCCGTGGTGGCGGTGGGGGTGGAGAGCCGCCTGCGCATGTCAAGGCTGACTGAGCATACACGGTCAGGGGGCCCTGGAGAAGGGCAGCCAGTCGCCCGCCACCCAGGGTCCGGGCCCCGGCACGATCCGGGGGCGAGCTCCAGGGAAGGACCCACCCTCCCTACCGCACTCCACCCCCCACCTCTGAGACTATCGGGCAAACAGAAGCTTCTGCCTCCTCCTCGGTCCCTCTGGACCTCTCCGGGGAGCCGAGGGCGGGTGTGGACGGCACCAGGGTGGAACGAATTTTGTAGCTCAGACGGGCGGCCCCGCTGGCTTCGGGAGTGGGGACACGCCCAGCTGGAGAAGCTGGTCACGGCGGATGAAGCCGGAGCTCTCGGGTCTTGGTGGATCCTGGTCGGAGCGTAGCTGTTCCTAGGGGAGGTGAGGGGTGGATCAGCATGGAACCTTTCGACAGCCCTGCAGCCTAGAGCCAGCCGTGCCACGCTCACTTCCGAGCTGAGCTTTCTCCGAGGCGCAAACAGGAGAACCAGCCGTGCAACTGGAATTTGAAGTTCCGGGGTGGGCGGGGAAGGTACTGTCCGTGGTGCTGAGCCGGATCCCAGCAACCGGCTCCGGGGAGAGCGCGAAGCCGCTGATCCGCTCCCTCGAATTGGGGCGGTCGGCTAGGTTAGCTTGAAGCTGAAACCCTCGCCCAGCTCAAAAAGCCTGCAGAGCCTCCCCAGTCACCGGCGCTTGGCCCTTATTTCAGTCAGAAAATCGCCCCCTTGGGGCAGTTCGTCCCAAAGGGTTTCCTCGAAAGTGCCTGAGAGGGCGCAGTTCTTGACCGAGGGAATCTCTCTGTTTAGCCGTGGAAGCCACCCGCTGAAAAAGATGCCTGCCTTCAACAGATTGTTTCCCCTGGCTTCCCTCGTGCTCATCTTCTGGGGTAAGTACCAGCACCCTGCCATGAGAGATGCAGATAACAGTAATAATGCTAACAATGATAACACTTATTGATGTCGTTGATAACAAAAAGGAGCCCTGGTTGGCTGCCCTCTGTGCATGTCTGCCAGACATGGAGATCCATAAGGGGTTCCATGGGAGCTGGGATTTTAAGATTGGAAAAACAGCTCCGCACTCTCCTGCTGCTTTATTCTTGAACCTCCACTGGTGGTTTTTCCACCCTTCCTCCCATTTCCTATTAATTCCAAAGTATTTTTTTTTTCCATTTCCCTTTGCTGAAAGGGAATGCAGTCACATTGGTTATAAAAAATCTCGGTTGCAGTTACATTTCATTTCTCAGTGAGGAGTCAGTGGGTCTTCAAATTAATTTCTATATATTACAAAAAAGCCGGATGCATGCATTTTGACAGTGAAAATACTTTAATTGTTGACCCATCTGTTTATTTTGGTACGGAAAACAGGTTTCAGCCATTTGTACCTAGGCATTAGACAAACAGGCACCTGGGAATTGCATCTTTCTTCTTTTTTGCGAACATGTGGAGCTAAGGCGTTTTGGTGTTTGGGGAGCTGGATTTTTTGCTTTCAAAGATGAACAGGTTCTTGCTTGTCTGCTGTGAGGGAATGAGGTGACCTTTTCTCTCCAAATAAGAGAGTCCTGCACTTGCAACAGTAAGGCTAAGCAGAGCTGTGCCAGAGATGGGCTTGGAGTGGGGTGCCTGCAAGTGTGTAGAGCAAGTCAATGAGTTTACATGATAACATCGAATATATGATTGAGAGAATGCTTTACTGTGTCAATGTATGCTTCAGTGTTTGAATGTGTGCTAGTGTATGTCTGAGCATGTTAGTATGGGCATCTGAATGGATTGGCAAGGATGTAGTTGTGTGTGTGTGTGTGTGTGTGTATGGTTGTTGTGTAATTCTGGGCATCTCTGCCTTGGTAACTCTGATTAGATCCTCAGGTGAAATATAGGCACTCTTCAGCTGATATATTGCTTTACATGATCTCAGCAACCTTCCTCCATGCTAAAAATCAATAACCAGGATAATTAGATGTGATTGTGCCCACTTTCCCTGTTAAAACTAGGCATGTGGGATAATGCTCCCATGATTACTTGAAACCCATTCTGCCTGTGCAGTTGTGGACATGCTGATGGGAATTGCCTCTTTGCCTTAGTATCACTTTATTAAGCCTCCAGGACTAACTCTGGCAGCCAGCATTATCTGGGTTTTGCATGTGACTAGAAGCAAAGCCAAGCTTCCTGTTGAACAAAATGCCGGGACATGGGCCAGGAAGGACAAAGAGAGAGAGTAATGCCAGTCCCAAGGGCAGACTCCCCACCATCCATTCCCAGTAGAGTAGACCAGACCTGAAGATGAAGCCGACATTGTAGGTTGTCAATGATGTCACCTGCCTTGAAAATTTAACGCTGGGATTTCCTCAGGGGAGGCTAAGACTAGGGACATGAGGCTTCGGAGAGATTAGTCTGGCTGGATAAGAAAGAGTTGGGGTAAAGCAATGGGAGACAAAGTTGTGGAGGAAGGTTGGGGTGAGATTCTACAGAGCCTTTCTCCCCAAACCCTAATTTAAGTTTTCAGCATCTCTGCCTGAATCCCAGTGGAGGGGGAGAGCATGCTATACTCCAAGGACCTTTTGACTAGGACTTACAAAACCTGGATTGGAGTCTTAGCTCTGCCAATAGCTTACTATGTAACAACCTTACAGTACCTGGTTCCTCATATCCAAAGTTTGGAAGTTGGGCCAGATGACCTGTAACATCCTTTTCAGCTCCACAACTGAAGAATAGGGAAATATTTACAGAATATTGCTAAAATTGGCAGAGTGTCCATTCTACCCCTTCCCCAAAAAACCTTTGGAAGAAGTCTGTACATTACCCCTATCTTTCCTCATTCTCAGCTTCTCTGTAACCTGAACATTGGTTCACCAAACTGAGAAGCTGCAGAGGGAAGGAGAGACGGTTCAGGAAGCCTGGCCATTAAATGTAAGATAAAGGGCCTCACTTCACAAATATAATTTCATTTTATTTGCATGTAATTCTAGTATTGGAAAGCACTTAGCTCTCCAATACTAGCTTTCTCCCTTCCCAAGCTGATTTTTCACATGATACAAATATGAATGGAAAGAACATATTCCATTCTTCTATGTTTTTAAATTTATTTACTGTTTTTGAGGAAGATTAGCCCTGAGCTAACATCTGCCACCAATCCTCCTCTTTTTGCTGAGGAAGACTGGCCCTAAGCTGACATTATGCCCATCTTCCTCTACTTTATATGTGGGACGCCTACCACAGCATGGCTTGCCAAGCAGTGCCACGTCTGCACGGGGATGCAAACCAGCAAACCCCGGGGCGCCAAAGCAGAATGTGCACACTGAACTGCTGCGCCACTGGGCTGGCCCCATTCTTTTATTTTCTACGTGTATTGAAAAAACTTCCATTATTCCCTTTAACAAAGTGTATGATAAGAATAATAATAAAAACCTTACTCTTGCCTGGTGCTTTACAGTTTACAAAGCAATTTTCAATCCATTACTTCTTCTGGTCCCCATATCAATCCTGTGGGAGTTGCCAGGGGAAGAAGTATTATTTCCAATTTAGAGAATGAGGAAATGAGCTCAGGGAGGGGAAAGGACTTGCTACAGGACTCTTGTCTCCTGATTTCAGCCTTCCAGTGCTGATTCCAGCACGTCTGATGGACACATGTACTGCTATGCAGGATTGCCTGATTGGCATCAGTCCGCTTATCCCTCTCCTGAGCCACCCTCCCACCCCTCCCCCATGCCATTACCTTTCCTGGGCCTCACTCATCTTTCAGCTCTTAGTGTCTTCTCTGTACTTCCTCTCCAGCTCTACTCTCCCAGATGTCTGCTGTGTTGGGGAATGTTTCCCTCTCTTCTCCGACTCGCCCATCTTGCATCCCATTCTTTTAAGGCTCTGCTAAGTGACTGTCTAATCTCATAGACCAAGTCATTTCAGCGTTTTAATATTTGAAAATAACTTCATTTATAGTCCCCTTTTGGAAAGTTTCTACAGTCTAGTCAAAGCCTTTATTATGTTAACACAAAACAAAGCATTCTAGAGCAAGCTTAGGAGGGGCAATATAGCAATGCCCAAAGAAGAAAAAGATTTGGGGTATTAGAGGAGTTGGTTCAATACACATTACTATCCACCTCATAATAGATTGATGCTATTCCTTAGTTAAATATAATCATCGTTAATACCTCATATTCTTCATTCTCATAAGTTTCTTCATTATTACTATGGACATTGAAGAGGAGACCAAAGGTCAAATGATTTGGCCGAAATTATTCCAGGAGTTTATTATTTACAGTCAGCAATGTGGGTTGAATACCTACCATATGTGCAACCTTTTCTTGGATATCTAGAGAATTTCCTAGAAAGAGAGGCAGTGGTATACTGGAGATTCTTAGGGCAGAGAAATAGACTTCACTTCTTGATGGAAGGAGCAGCAAGTCATATTGCAAAGGACAAGTAAACAGAGACGAGAGGATTTTGTGGCCATTTTGCAGTGTACTATCCAGAACCTCATAAGCAGAGTTCTTATGCCTTGAAACTGGACTTTGGCCGGGAGAAGGGAATCTGTGGGACTTGCTCTCTGATGATATCTTGGATTATTATCATCTCAGGTGCAACTCAGGAAAAAGAGAGGCTGCCATGCCATATTCACCATCCTGACTGCATACATTCTGTGCCCCCTCCTTTAACTATAAATGAACGAACCGTGTCCTATATCAAGACTAACTCACCTACTTGTTCACTAGATCACACCACCTCTTACCTCTTCAAGGATGTTAGTCCAGCAAATGATTCCTTTTCAAACCCCAACAGCTCACTACCACCTTCATCCAAGCAAAACCAATGAACCATCTCTCAGTCTGATCACTGTACCAACCTCTTAACTGTCCTCTTTGCTTCCACCCCTGTCTTTCCTCACCTCTACAGTTCATTCTCAACATGGCAGTCAGATCATGTAATTTTGTATAAATCATATCATTCTTCCATTCAGAACACTCCAGTGCTCCCCAAGTCACTCCAAGCAAACGCCAGAGTTCTAATCATGGCTTACAAGACTAGCCATGATGTGGTCCTAGCTTCTCTCTCCTACCTTGTCTCCTTCTATTCTTGCTTTGTTCCCTATACTTTATTATGTTCTTTGCTTTCAACAAACACACTGTCACCCTTGGACCCTTGAGTTGCATTTCCTCTGTTCAGCACATCTTCACACAGTTATTCATAAATTTTCTCCCTCATTTCTTTCCTTGAGTGCCTGCTTGATGTCGTCTTCTCAGTGAGGCTTTCTCCAATCATCCTATGCACTCTCTATCTCCTCTATACTCTGTTTTGTTTTTTTCTCATAGCACTTATGACAATTTAGTGTTGCTTATCTTCTCCTCCCTCCACTGGAATGTAGACTCCATCAGAGCTACAGAATGTATGGTTTCTGTTTTGTTCCCTGTTGTATTCTTAATGTCTAGAACAGTGCCTGGCATACAGTAAGCACTGAATGTATTTGTTGAATAAATGAATAAATAAATTAAGGATAAAAATAACATTACCAAAGTGATATTTATACAAAGTATGTTCATATAAATTATTCCATAGGATTCTCATGACAAATCTATTAGATATTATTTTCAGCATTTTGTTGATGAATAAACTGAATCTCAGAGAGGTTAAATAGTAGGTCTTCAGCTGCCAAATACCGTCTTCATCCTGCCTCTATAACTGTAACTGTACATTCTTTGGTACATCTTACTATTCTGCTTTTGAAGTCATCATTATTGAACTAACTTATCTTTATTGTGTGTCATTAAATATGAATGTGCCACAAGGCTCTCTGCTACACAGAGTTTTCAATGCACACTCGCTACACCTTTATCCACTCCAAACTTTTGTACAGACCATGTCTTCTTCTTCTTCCTCTTTTTTTTTCACCAGACCTATAATCAAGACTTCAAACTCACCCCTGCTGATCAGTTCTCCCTAGTTGTGGACTCTCTCTCCATTAAAGTGATGGTCCATATGCAGAAGCAGGAGACCCTCTTGCAAACTGCGCAATAAGACAGCCCCAGGTTGCCTGAGAGTTTTAAAGCCAATTAAATTTATTTTACCTTGATATTTTAAACTTTATCATTGTGCCACTAGTTTTTAAACTCTGTGTTTAAAAATAAAATTTGTTGGGCCAGCCCCATGGCGCAGCAGTTAAGTGCACGAGTTCCACTTTGGTGGCCCGGGGTTCACCGGTTTGGATCCCAGGTGCGGACATGGCACTGCTTGGCAAGCCATACTGTGGTAGGCGTCCCACATATAAAGTAGAGGAAGATGGGCATGGATGTTAGCTCAGGGCCAGTCTTCCTCAGCAAAAAGAGGAGGATTGGCGGCAGATGTTAGTTCAAGGCTAATCTTCCTCAAAAATAAATAAATAAATAAATAAACAAACAAATAAATAAATAGATAAATAAAAATAAAATAAAATTTGTTGCCTTCTCAGTCAGTCAAATACAATATTTCTTTTGACTCAAAATTAGTCAGTCTCATTTTAAGCTCTAAATTAAGCTTTTCTCTGCTTTTAGAAAGAATTTTCTGCCAGTAGATAAACAGACTGACCATTTACATTGGACTAGTTATTATTTTTTAATTTTTTTGGTGAGGAAGACTGACACAGATGTTAGCTCAGTGACAGTCTTCCTCCAGCAAAAAAAGCAAGATTGGCCCTGAGCTAATATCTGTTGCCAGTCTTCTCCTATTTTGTATGTGGGATGCTGCCACAGCATGGCTTAATGAGTGGTTTGTAGGTCTGCACCCCAGATCTGAACCCATGAAACCCAGGCTGCCAAAGCGGAGTACGCGAACTTAACCAGTGGGCCAGCCCCTGGACTAGTTTTTAAATGGCAATGTGTATTTTTCCTTTTTTAGGGGTTCTGTTTTTATTATTAACTCATGAGAAGGTAGCATCAGAAGTGGCCTTAGAAGTCCTAGTTCAAGAATCCTTAGCGGTCATCTCGCTTTTGAATCTTTCAGACAATGAGGTGTAAACTCTCTTACCGAATAGTGTTTTGCGTTTGTGAATAATGAGCACCAGAAAATTCTTTTACTTTTTTTTTTAATTCAACTAAACTTACTTTCTTGTAACTTTTGGAGTTAGAATCTATTTTCTCTTTCACAGGGCAGCCTTCAAATATTTGAAAACAGATAAGCTCTGTTTCCAAGCTAGACACCCCTAGTCCTCCTGTTTGTTCCTCACCACACCAGTCCCCATCTTGTCCCCCTCTGGGCATGTGCTCATTGCACAACTTCCTTTTGTAAAATGTGACACCCTGAACTGATCATAATAGTCCAGATTTGTTCTGAACAGTGCAGAGGAACTGTTCCTCCTTCGTTCTGCACATTGTACATCTGTTAATACAGCCCACATTTGCTCTTGCTTTGCTGGCAGCTATGTCTCACTTTTGGCTCGCTCAGAATTTGCAGTTTGATATATTTGCCTTTTTAATGGGCCATAAGTTTCTAGAGGGCAGGAATTATAAATGCAGACCTCCGTGTGGCATGCAAGGTGTCCCGCAGTCTGCTGTCTCTCCAGATTTTAACTTTGCCTCTCTCTACTCCTCTGCACAAGGCATTGCTCCAGCCCAGTGGTCATCTCACTGCTGCTCTGTCCTCCACTGTGCATCAAAACTACGTACATTTTTCGTAAAATACAGATAGAACAACTCTCCCTGGCTTTAAAACATTTGACCCCTCGTATTGTGAAGGACATACAGAGCTTGTCACAACCTGGGTCCTATCTACATTCCTAGCCTCCAGTCTCACATCCTTCTCTTCGTCTTTTCCCAGCCCAACCAGGAATAATTGCCCCTCCTCTGGGAACAGAGGTCACTCGCCATGGTCTGGTTTGATGATACTAAAGAGGATGTGTTCTCTGCTAGACAATAAATGCCTTTAGGGTGTGGTTAGTGTTTTGTTCATCTTTGTGTCTCAGCCTAGCATCAGGCCTGGCATACAGTAGACTTCAGTGGATGTTGGTTGAATGAAGGGGCACATGGATGGTTAGTGGACGGAGGCATGTGTGCCCTGTCTCCCACCTAGACTCTAAGTCTTCGAGGTCAGGGCTGCACCACATCCCCACTGCTTTCCCGGGGCTTTCAGTCAATTCTGGGCCATCCAGGCCTCCTCTACCCCACTCCCTCCCTGTTCTGAGCATGGATACTCAGGGCACAAGCGTGAAGGTATACACACATGTACATGCTATTTTCAAGTTTGTCTCATGATTCTTCCTTCTTTGTCTCTTCTCCCTTCTTCCTTGTTCTCCAATGCCTCTTTCCTGGTGTCCTCCTCCCCAATACCTCCTGTTCCCTCCCTGTCATCCGACCTCTCTCCAGCCCATGTCTGCTTCCCCGTGTGTGTCGAAGTGCCCTCGGAGACGGAGGCCGTTCAGGGCAACCCCATGAAGCTGCGCTGCATCTCCTGCATGAAGAGGGAGGAGGTGGAGGCCACCACGGTGGTGGAATGGTTCTACAGGCCTGAGGGCGGTAAAGATTTCCTTGTATGTCTGACTGCTGACTCTGGCCTTTCTTTTGCTGGCCTCTGCTGTTTTGTGCCTGGCTCCCCAGAGTCTGGGGAATGGTGATCTGACAAACACTGGCTCTTTCTCTTCAAAGCACTGACAGCTCCTCAGCAGACAACTGACAGCCTTAGTTTAGCCCAGCCTCTGTGAAAGGAAGGGCGCCTGGCCAGCTACCAGCATTCCTGGTTATAAGCAGAGGAAGGCGGAGAAAGATAAATAGTATTTGGAGCCTAGTGTGTGCCAGTTACCCAACCAGGCACTTAGCAGGTGTTTTCATTTCATCTTCCATACCATCCTCTTGGGTGGATTAAATTAGTGAAAATGGAAATAACGCTAAGCATCATTATATGAGATAACACAGATTAGCTTATTCAACTCTCACAATCCCAGTGAAATAAGAATGACAGGGATGACCACGGCTGATATTCAACTGGTACATGCAGGACAGCCACATCAGTGGGTAAAATTTTAAATATTCTATAGTGGACACTTGCTGTGCCTGGCCTCCCAAGTGGCCCCACCACCATCCTTCCCACCAGGAGCCCCCAGACTTCCCATGATCTTGGAACTAAAGGATCAGCCCTGACAGAGCAGGGAGCCTCCAAGACTCTGCCCCTGTGCTGTGCAATGTCAGTTCTGATTGGTTGGTGTTGGTACTGAAATGGTCATTACATACTTAGAATACCACCTTGGGGATGACCATTATTCACACCTTCTCTGTCTCTGGAGCCAGGCTGCCTGGGTTTGATTCTTTTCCTTTTTTGAGGAAGATTAGCGCTGAGCTAAAATCTGCTGCCAATCCTCCTCTTTTTTGCTGAGGGAGACTGGCCCTGAGCTAACATCCATGCCCATCTTCCTCTATTTATATGTGGGACCCCTACCACAGCATGGCTTGCCAAGTGGTGCCATGTCCGCACCTGGGATCTGAACCAGCCAACCCGAGGCCACCGAAGCGGAACGTATGCACCTCACTGCTGTGCCACCGAGCCAGCCCCAAGGGTTTGATTCTTGACTCCACTACTTACTAGCTATGTGTCTTGGACAAATTACTTAACCACTCTGTGCCTCAGTTCCCTCATCTCTAAAATGGGAATATAAACCATAGCTACCTCATAAAGTTGTTACCACGACTCATAAGCATTAATATTTAATGCATTTAGTAGTCTAGTTCTGGAATATAGGAAGCTCTATATAAATAAGTGTTGCTAGAGAAAAGATAAATATACATAAAGGAGGAAACTGAGGCTCAAAGAGTTACGTTAGTAAGAGAGCTTGGCTTGAATCAGGTGGTCTGACAGCAGATACAAAGCCCTTTGTACTGTACCACTTTGCCTTCCTGGAGGCAAGTTTCTCCTCCAAGACTTTAATGGAGACGACAGCAGTGTGAAATTGAGTTTTGCTTGCTCTTCTGTCTAGCTTTCCTAAAACTGAACTCATTTCCAACTCTAAGCTGTATGGGCCATTCTGATGTAGGTTTGCCCTAATCAGCTGCCAGAACTGGAACCAGTAGACCTCCAGCGCCTGGCTCAGGGCCGACCATGACTGAGGCTAGTCCCCAGGTTTCAGGAACCTGGATGTCTTGGCCAGATGTGAAAGCCCCGTGGGCCTCAGGCCTGGTCTTGTGTCAGCTGCCTACTCTTCTCCCAGGCCTGCCCAAAGTGAGGAGAAGGTGGCTCAGAGGAAGGAGGAGAAACTTATGAAATTGTGGTGGAAATACAGAGCAATGCCAATGAAAACACTTGTGAAGATGGAAATGTTCCATATTTGTGCTGTCCAATACAGTAGCCACTAGCCACATGTGGCTGTTGAACACTTGAAATGTGGCTAGTGCAACTGAGGAGCTGAATGTTACATTTTATTTAATTTCTAGTAATTTAAATTTTAACATAAGTAGCCACACGTGGCAGGTGGAGACTAGCATGGATAGCACAACTGTAGAGGAAAAAAAGGTGTGTCAGAAGGCAGAAGTGTTTGAAAAAAGAAATTTAGAGACCACATTTCGGTTATAATTCAGCTCAAAGCAAAAGACCTGATGTGTGCATGTTGGTTGGCAGCTCTCTGCTCATCTGCAACACCTTAGCACCCCAGTCACCTTCCTGTGGCCTGGCCCAGACTGCCCACATCCCCTCAGTGGGGACCAGCTCAGAGTCCAGGGTTTTCTGATGTCTTCATGGCTAACGAGACTGCCTCTGTTGGTCTCTGAGCCTGGTTTTCTCCCTGGCTGCCCCCATGACACATCTTACTCTTTTGCTCTCTCTATTTCCTTCCAATCGTTTCTTTCTCTCAGTTTCCCCACCTGGTCTCTTATATGCTTCACTCACTTTCCTTTATTCTCCTTCTTTTCATCTCTTTTTTCCTGCCAAGCTTCTTCCTGCCTGCCCCTTTCTGCTTCTCCCCTTGCCATGTCCGTAGGCCCTGGCACCTATTTGCCTTTGTTTGTCTTTCCCTCTCTTTACTCTCTTCCATGCGCTGCTCTGACCCTCCTCATGGCACCCCTATATTCTGAGCTCCTTCTAACTCTGCTGCCTGTCTTCCCTGTCCATGCACGATTCTGTTCCTTTTCTCTGCCCTGTCCCCATCTCGGCTGTCCTACCCTCTCCTCTCTCCTGGCCCTACCCTCCTCTGCTTCTCTACCCGCAGATCTATGAGTATCGGAATGGTCACCAGGAGGTGGAAAGCCCCTTCCAGGGACGCCTGCAGTGGAATGGGAGCAAGGACTTGCAGGACGTGTCCATCACTGTGCTCAACGTCACCCTGAACGACTCTGGCCTCTACACCTGCAATGTGTCCCGGGAGTTTGAGTTTGAGGCACATCGCCCCTTTGTGAAGACCACACGGCTGATCCCCCTCCGAGTCACCGAGGAGGGTGAGGCTGGGCCAAGGGGTCTTTAGGGTGCCCTGCTCTTGGGTGGGGTCCTGGGGGGGCAGTGGGTTTCCACACAAATAAGACTCTTGCAGAGCACAAACATCAATATATTTGGAGTGGTAATATCTAAAAATGTCACCACTGGCTGGTCTTCCTGTGGTGGCCAGCTTCCTGCAAACTGCCTGACCAGCTTGCCTCTCTGTGCCTTTCCTCAAAGTAGAAAGGCCTGGAGATGATAGTAGCATTACCTGCTCCTGGCCCCTTGACTCTCATCCTTGGAGGAGGAGGACAGCCTCCACGAAGCCTAAAGTTGCCAAAACAACTACGCCTTCTTCTGTGGCCTGTATAGAGTCCCAGACTCAGTGGGCTCAGACAAATCTCATGAGGTTATCTAGAGGTCTACCCTCCTCTCTGTAAGCCACACATACCTCAAATTAGTGGTGCTCAAACTTCGGCAGGCCTCAAAATCCCCTGCAGGACTTCCTGAAACCCAGACTTTCTAATTCTATAGGTGAAGCCTGAGAATCTGCATGTCTAACAAATTGCCAGACAAGGCTGGCACCACGCTTTGAGAACCACGGCTCTAAACCAAAGTTTGACAGTCTTTTGTCTTCTGTCTTCCTCCACAATAATCACACAAGCACCCCTTCCTCTATCTGTGTCATCTCTCATTACATAACCTCATTCTCAACTGGGAGAAGGGGAAATGTTGATTGCTATCCAGTCTTTAGTTTAAAATCTTCAGATACCCACAGCTTGTTTCTTGTTATGGTGGGAAGTCCTTTCATCAACCTAACTCAAGTGTTTCTGTTGCAATCAAGTCCAGGATCTTGAGGGTGAACTTAGAGTCTTCTCATACATTGTTCTTGTTCTGCTTTCAATGGACTCAAAGAACTGTGGCTTCTAGCCCTGTGAAAATGTTCCTTCACAGGTCAGAAGAGTGGTGTATGCATCTCCCTTTGTGTTTTCTCACGCAGGCTAAGTGATGATTCCATTCTACTTAGCCTTTCTCAGACAATCTACTTCCAGCACATTCTTAGCATTATCACTGCCCCAAGATGCAGGACAGTGAACCAGCCATAGCTATGGGGCACGAAAGAAAGAGGTCAAATTAAAGATAGGGTCTTCCTAGAAAAAGATCCCAGGAATCCTGTCCCCCAGGCCACAAGTTTTTGTTTTTTATCATGTGATTGTGATACAATTTATGAAGCCAACTTGAGAGCGAACGACCGAGTAAGATAACGATTCAGACAACATGACAACATGACTAAAACGGAAAGTAGGTCCATTCTGAAAGTGCAGAAGGACTCTCAGGCCACTTGAATCTAGACTTAATGGGCCACTTCCCCTCTCTGAGCCCCTGAGTCTCCTCTTGTGTACAACGAGGGGTCGGACTGGCAGCTCTCTCAGCTATTTTTCTGTTCAGAAGTTCCATTATCCTCTTCTGTTTACACACCTCTCCTCCCTGGGGGAAGGGAGCCTGGTGCCCTCTACCGTTCACCAGCAGGAACTGTTGGCTGGTGACTGCCAGACACTAGGAAGCTGCCTCTGTATCTCCATCTCCTGCTCTCTCTGGCCTTTGCCTCCAGAGATCCTAGAGCAGCCCGTGCAAAGTGTGTCAAAGTCGAGCCAGGCCGCCTGCTGGGCACCAGAGCCAGTCTTGGGTAAGAATAGAAGGAAAATGTTTGCTGTCAGAGCCACAGAGCCTCTTGGGATGATAGGGCTGGAAGGAAGCTTGGCTCATTTAATCCAGGGATTCTGAACAAAGAGCAGGCATCACGCAGGGGGCTTTCCTTCAGTGTAGACGTCTCCATCCACTTATCTGGGTGTGAGTTCAGAAGGCTGGGTGAGGTGAGGTAAGTGTAAGTTAAAATGACTTCCCAGTGATTGGAGGGTGCAGTCCTGGTGCCCTTCATTTTGTGGCTGGGAAGACAGAGCTCTGGAAGAGTGAGGGCCTTGCCTAGAGACATGAAGCAAATTAGCACCAGAAGCAGGACCGCAATCCAGATCTTTGGCCTCTCAGGCTAGCTCTATTTCCATGGCATCTTTTCCTTCTACCACCATCCCACTACCTGCCACCTTTTCTTTCTTTTTTTTCCTCTGTGATCCCTTAGCAGCCCCCTCACACATCCTCACTGCTCTCATATTGCTCAGAGCTACACACTCCACCGTGACAGAGCCCACTGCATCTCCTCCATTCCTGTGGTCCCAGAGAATCTCCCTGGTTTTCTTCATTCAGACTAGACTTGTTCTGGTTTAGGCTTTCACCTCCTGGCTCTAAGACAGAAATCCAAGGCTCCTCACCTAGAGGTGACTGAAAATACTGAGGATAGCTTCCTGTGTTACTGCTTCTGGGCTACCGCATTTAAAAAGAGAGTGTGCTTTAAGCCGAGCACACCACGAATCAGGTAGAAGCAAGCCCATGAGAAGATATTTGATGTGTGTGGCATTGTCCTGTGCCTCAAGCTCCGTCTGTGACCTTCAGCTAGGGAACCTGGATGATCATGGAGCCCTTGGACTGCTTCCCTGAGCTGAGGGTTATGGCTGTGGCTATGCTGGGCTTTTAATGAGCCAGGCCTTAGGAATGACTTGGGCCCTATGAATAGCCGAGGACCATGAATCTAATTTGCTGGTGGGAACTAGCAAGGGGAGACGTGGCTGCAACTGCCTTCCTACTAGGAAGGAATATATATCAGGACATTTACCATGTGTCATCTTTCGATTGTCATTTTTGTTGATCATGAAACAACAAAGATCAATATTTATTTATATTCATTCATTCAACAAATATTTATTACTCTGAGTACTTCAAATATTCCAACATTAGACAACAGACTGATAATTCAGAAATAAATGATATATGTTCTCAATAAGCACATAGCAGAGAAGAGTGATAAACACATCCCAATACAACCTGAGACGTGTTATAACGGATGGATGAAAATACTGCAGGAGAAGGATGTGCATAACTCTGCATGAGAAGCTGAGGAAGGTTTCACAAAGGGGGGGGCTTCAGTGGAGTTTGGAAGAATGATCGAGAGGCCGAAAAGCAGGAGGGCATGTTAGGACAGAGGTAGCAGTAGGGTATGAGAAACAATCTAGGGAAAGGAAAAAGGAAGAAGAAATGTCCACAGATTCCAAAACACCAAAGTGTGTATAAGATGAGAAGTTTTGCTGGCCAACTGAATGGAAATGAGATGAGAAAGGCTGGATTATGAATGACCTTACGTGCCGTATTCATAGAGACTGGACTTTATCTTGAGGGCGGCATGGAACACTGAAAGGTTTAAGAGGGGAAATGGCAGGATTAGATCCATGTTTCAGAAGGAGAATGTGAGGACAGCCTTGTTAATACATGGAATCTTCCAGGACTCATTGCTGTTTGGGTTTGGGATGACCTAGAAGGAAGGTGAACTGGGAAGGTCCCTGCTTCTAATCCACACTAGTAGAGAACATGCCCAGATCACTGGTGGGCTGACTGCACTGGCCCTGTTTCCGATGCTCTCTCCCTAGGGCTACTGCCCTCTGCCCCCCTCCACTCAGAGGACACAGGCAGTTGAACTAAGACTTGTTCCTCACATGTGTGTAGACTTTCACATCTCACAAGATATTCTTAGATACATTAGGTGATGTAATGGTGTGGATTATTATCCTCACTTTACAAATTAAGAAACTGAGTCTCAAATAAGGAAAATGACTATTCGCACACCAGTAGGTAGCACAACTGGGATGCAGCAATACACATAAGCCACTCAGCTCCAGGATTTCTTCTGCTGCTCTATTTCTTCTTCTCCCACCCATCATTCTCCCTCATCCCTCCCTTCAGAGCATCTGAAGAATGTCAGTGAGAAAGCAGGCAGGCAGGAGGGTCAGAGGATATTAAATCTCTTTAACACCTTCTTGAGTTCCTTTAGACCCAGTGCTTATTTAAGCCATACTCAAAAGTAGTCCTCATATATCTCTGACCCCGATGACAGCTCTGGGTTTATTGGACACGCACATTCTGAGCCTCACTCTCCTCCTTGCAGCTGGAGAGGACTTCACCTCTGTGGTCTCAGAAATCATGATGTACATTCTCCTGGTCTTCCTCACCTTGTGGCTGCTCATCGAGATGATATATTGCTACAGGAAGGTCTCAAAGGCGGAAGAGGCAGCCCAAGAAAATGCGTAAGTCCAAAGATGCCAAAATAATGATAGCTAGCACCTTCAGAGTACTTGCTCTCGCAGGTGAGGTACTGAGCCGTTTACATAATCCTCCTCCACTTTCCTCACAACAACCTTTGAGGTAGGCAGCTTTAATTTACCCCTTTTCCAGATGAGAAAACTGAGCCTGGGAGAATTTGCCCAAGACCCTTATAAGAGGCAAAGCAAGGTTTGAATCCATGTCTGCTAACTGTTGGCTTGTACTCTTAACCACTAATGCAAAGCCCATCAGCTTCCACCACAATCCCATAAAATTAGCATTATTATGACCATTTTATAGACGCTGAAGCAGACTCATGGAGGTTCAGAGGCTTGCTGAGGCCACACAGGTAATGAGAGTACAGGCTAGGATTTGGACCCAAGCCTCTCTATTTCTAACGTCCAAGCTCTTTCTGTCACACTCAGCTGTTTGCTCTACATACGGAGCTCATCAGGCCCTTTACTAGCTAAGGAGCTCCAAGCAACATGCTCTTCCCACTGGAGCTTGGCAATGATTGAATACTCAGAGTAGGGGCTCTCTTTCAACGTCCAGACTGTACCTCGCCCATTTTCATCAAGGCCCCAGTCACTCGGAAATGAGCACATGTGAGAAATAATGGGACCTGAGAGTCTAAAAGTCCATGGTGGCCTATTATGTGGGGAGAGAAAAGGTAGAAAACAACCCTCACAGATTTACAAGGTTAGCAAAATTTCTGAGGTGATAACCTAAAAACTCCAGGCTATTACCACCTAGAAATGTTTGGTAAAATAAAAGTATGATTATGCATGACATCTATGATCTCAGGGAAGGAAAAAATTATAATTGCCAGAGGGCCAGCCTGGTTGCATAGTGGTTAAGTTCATGCATTCCGTTTTGGCAGCCCAGGGTTAACAGGTTCAGATCCCAGGTGTGGACCTACATACTGTTCATCAGGCTGTGCTGTGGTGGCACCCCACATACAAAAAATAGAGGAAGGTTGGCACAGATGTTAGCTGAGAGCCAATCTTCCTCACCAATAAAAAAAGAAAGAAAGAAAGAAAAGAAACCAATTACAATTGACCAGATAGAAAGATGGAAAGAATGGTATGCTAGGGGAAGTTCTCATTCCTGGTGACGTAGGTGCTTGGAGAGGAAGTGCCCACACTTGCACAGGCAGTGCCTCACTTGGACAGGAAGTGCCTGCCTACAGAGCTAGTGCCTACAATTGGGTCTGAACAAGAAACAGAGTTGGAACTGAGGCCTCCAGCAGAACCAGCATCCTCAGAGAGCTATAACTCACACAAAGGATAGATCAGAAAATAATCAGTCCACCAGCCCAAGGAAAAGCCAAGGAAACTTATCTATCTTGGCCTGACTCCAAGCAGAAGCATAAAAGATTCTTGAGAATCAGAACCACAAGCCTGCTCTCACATCATTTGGGATTTAAATTTATACTACCCACATCGTCCAGGAACCCCTAAGCTGAGAAATTCAAGAAAAAACATTAGTCCCCAGACAGTGATAACTATGTAGAAGCAAATGAAAAGTCATTCTGAAGGGACCCACTTTCAGCTGAGGCTTAACAGGATTCCCCAGATAAAGCACTGCTGAATCTGACTTCACAGGCTGATCCAAAACTAAAAGACACAGCAGGAAACAATCCAGCATGAGCAAGAGAGGTACTAAAGGGCAGGATGAGATCCCAGGACTTTGGACACAAGAAGGACCTGATAGAATATAGGAAATAAGTTTGTTTAAAAGAGTTAAAGCAATAAAAGGAGGAAGACAAGCGTAAGAACAGAGTTAAGTTGCTAAGAAAAAAGAACAGACAGATTTGAATAGGAATAAAAAAAAAAATCTGGAAATGAAAAACATAGTCAATAGGGGCCAGCCCAGTGGCGCAGTGGTTAAGTGTGCACGTTCTGCTTCAGCAGCCTGGGGTTCGCCAGTTCAGATCCCGGGTGTGGACATGACACCGCTTGGCAAGCCATGCTGTGGTAGGCGTCCCACATATAAAATAGAAGAAGATGGGCACAGATGTTAGCTCAGGGCCAGTCTTCCTCAGCAAAAAAAAAAAAAAGGAGGAAGATTGGCAGCAGTTAACTTAGGGCTAATCTTCCTTAAAAAAAGAAAAAAGAAAAATATAGTCAATAAAATTTAAAAGTCAATGGATTTGTTTACCAAAAGATTAGATACTGGTAACCAGAAGATAAATGTAAGGAAGTTATGGAGAATGAAGCACAGAAACATAAAACGAGGGAATATCACAAAGAAACATGAAGGAAAAAATGAGAAGATCAATCAGAATAGAACTGAGAAAATGGAGGAGAAACAACATTCAGAGATACAGTGGCTAAAGAAAGGCGTGATTCTTCAGATTCAGGAAATGTCCTGAGCAGGATAAATACATATAAATCTAAACCTAAACACCAACCATCTTTAAACTAACTGTCAGTTACTAAGACAACCTATGGCAAATATCATCTGTGTTGCAACTTTAGAAGCATTGCCTACAATATTAGAAACATGTCAAAGACACCATCTCTCCCTCCTTCTGTTCAATATTGTACTGGAGGTTCTAGGGAGTGTACTAAGTAAATGCAAAGAAAAAAGAGTAAGAATTGGAAAGAAAGAAACTAAATTATCACTAATTACCTCCAATATGATTACCTACACAGAAAACCCAAGGGAATCTATAAACAAACAATTAGAACTAGTAAGAACATTCCACAAGATTGTGGATACAAATCAAAATATCAAAATATAAAAATCACCTATTCCACAAGATTGTGGATACAAATCAAAATATCAAAATATAAAAATCACCTATATTCCAGCCAAAAAATTTAGAAAAACATTTAAAACATTTTTTAAAATTTCAATTACAATAGCAACAAATACTCTACAATAGCTGGGAATAAATCTGATAGAAACGAACAAGACCTTTAAAGAGAAAATTACAAAACTTTACTGAAATACTTAAGAAAAGCCAAATAACCAGAGAATAAAACCTCTTACTAACATGGCAATTCTCTCCCAAATTAATCTGCAAATCCATTGAAATTCCAATCAAAATACCCATTAGATTTTTCAACAAACTTGATAAGCTGATCTTAAAAGTCAAATGGTAGGTCAAGGGTCAAACCTGGTTTAAACCAAGGGACAGACAGATAGTAAATATTTCAGGCTTTGCAGGCTTCACAGGCTCTCTGTCCATATCGTTCTTCGGTTTTGTTTCTTTGTTTGCAATCCTTTAAACAAGTAACAAACCTTCTCAGCCCATGGGCCATAGTTTGCCGATTTCAAAGAAAGAACAGTAAGGTTGGGGGAAGTGGCTGGTAGGACTTTTCCTATCAGATATGAAGATTTCTTATAGACCTATTAAAGAGTTTGTGAGACTGACATAGGCATACAACAGGGACAAACAGAACAAAACAGAGAGCCCCTAAATTGATGCTTATATAAAAAATTAATGTGTGACAGAGATGGCAGTACAATCACTGAAGGAAGAATGAACCATCCAGTAAGTGGTGTGGGGACAATTCCTTATCTATACAGAAAAAAAATAAAATTAGATTTCCCATCTCTCTCACTAAACAAAAATAAATTGTGAGCGGATTTAAGGACAAAGTAAAATGTAAAGCTTGAAAATTCTATTAAGGAAATATAAGAGACTATCTTTGGAATGGAGAGGAGTTCTTAAAATACAAAAGGCACAAATCAAAGAGGAAAAAATGATAATTTTGATTACACTATGTGTAAAAATCTTTTGTTCATTACAAGAATCCACAAGCAAAATTTAGAGACAAACAACAGACTGGGAGAAGATATTTCAAGACATGAAACCATCGACCAAAAATCAATGAGAAAGAGACAAATATCCCAGAAGGAAAACTGGCAAAGCAAATGAGCAGTCAAATTACAGAAGTAGAAATCCAAATAGCCTATAAACTTATGAAAAGTTGCTCAGCTTCACCAGTAATGAGCGAAATGAAAGTTAAAGCAGCTATAAAATATAATTTCACTCCCATCAGTTTGGCCAACATTTTAATCTAACAATACTAAGTCCTGAGAACAATGTGGGTAAGTGAGAAGACTCATACACTGCTGACAGAAGAAAAATAAAAACACTCATTTTTCTAGTCCGCTAAAAGGGCCATTCTAATTTTCTCTTGGGAAACACAGCCACAAGGAAATGCAGAGCTGTTCTGTAGACATCCTTGTTCCTGTGCGCTTGCTCCTTTCTTTTTCTTGTGTTCCCACCTTTGGGTACAAAAGCACTGACTCTCTTCCCCTATCTGTCCTCCTATAGGTCTGACTACCTTGCCATCCCATCAGAGAACAAGGAGAACTCTGCAGTCCCAGTGGAGGAATAGCAGAGAAGGGGTGTGACTTGAGGTGATGTACAGCGAAGGGGAGGAGAAGGTGGATAAGGATTGCAGGTTGTACAAGTGACCTTGTCACCCACAACCAAAGTGACTTTAAATTTGGTCCCTTAGATTAGATTTCTAACCTACCCAGAACCCCCACCCTTGGGGTACTTCTTTAAGCTGATGCCCAAATCACAAAGCTGTGTGTGATGTCAAGCCTTTCAGAAGGCAAATTGCTTTGGCCTGAATGTTGGGGCAACTTGAAGTCCTTACCCATAGTGACAAAAAGTAATTCTCTCACTCCCTCCCTTGTAAGGATCGTGGATTTGGTCCAAGATTCTTTGGCTAGGCTGGACTGGGCTGGGCTGGAAATTCTCAGTGAGTTGTTTTATTATTGGTAGGTGGCCTGAACACTGAGGGACCGGATATCCCTGGTTCAATGATGTCAACAACGTCAGGAGGGTGCCCTAGGGGCCACGTCACTTCCCTTCATGCATCCATCCTTCTGTTCATTCATCATACATCCACTCACCTCTGAACTTTCACCTCTGACTTTCTAACTCCATCGGACCTCTACAAACCATAAAACTTTGCCAGAACTGAGGAGCCAACATTTCTACATGGACTCAACCTCACCTAGTCCTAGCTTTCAAGCAAGCAGCTCCCATGCCAACTGGACTTCTTCCCTGTGGTCCAAATGACTTTGTACATGTGCTGGAGGTGGCACACCCCACTGCCCCTAACTGGCTGGAAGTGGCTCATTCTCCATTGCTGCAAGTGAATGGATGTCTTAATGGAAGGAAGCAGGAATGATTAATTCGGGTTAAAGCGAGAGTGTCATGAAGTGGGATTCTTTGAAGTCAGTTTTTCTCAAGTTTCTAGCCCACTTGGCTAGAGCATCAGAGCAAAGCATGCCTTTCTAGGTTCTCCAGTGATAGAAAGTTCACCAGGTATGGACTAAAATGTTCTCTGGAGCTTAGTACTCCAGAGCTAGATCCTGATAGGTCTCTAAGGCCTGGGGTGGACTCAGTCCTTCATGAAGCCAAGGACAGGAGACTTGGGAAGAATTGAAAGCAACTTAAGTAACTCTTAAAAGTCACAGAAAATATTCGTGATCCTATTAGGGGAATGTATGCTCCCTTCCCACAGGAGCACACCGCCTGAGAGAGCTGGGAGGCATTATTTTCCTGTGGGCACTGGAACTGAGATTCCTAAGTTCCTCCTCGTAAAATGTCTGTGGATCAGTATTATTTCTCATTTTATAGGAGGCAGCTGAGACTCAGATGGGGCTCAACTGAGTAAGAGACGTCAGAGGACAAACTGGAGCAGAGATGAGCCTTAGCTGCTGCCCAGTTTACACTTTGGGAGATGGGATAATTTTCTTTTTAAAAAGACTTCGATCCTGAGCTTGACTCTGGCCATGCCTCTTTCACAAGCACAGGTTGAGGTGGATTGCCTGGCTGAGATGAACTCTCATAGATTCAGGTAACTAGAAATTGGCCCAAAAGGCAGAGAGAAGGCCATGAGGGAGACTCGAAGAATTTCCTTAGTGAAAAGATTTGTGAAGCTGAAACATGCTCCAGAAGGAGATTGCATCTGGGAATGACGTTTAAACTAAGAAACATGCATTTTCGTCTGAGAGGGATGGTGAGCGAATGAATAAGTGATAGAGGCAGCACGGGCTAGGTGGCTTCCAAATATCTCACCTGTGAACCCACAACGTCCAGGGTTTTTTTTCCCCTAGATTTTGGGAAAGCAGAGGAACACTGGAAAAATTTTAGTTGATATCTCATGTTTGATTTTAATTGAGTGAGTGGTCCAAGACTGATGTCCTTCAGCACCTAGCGATGAGCGAGGGGAAGGATGCTTTATGAGATGTGAGATGAAAGTGACTGGGATTCAGTGAGAGACATGTCCCTCAGATTTGCGGGAATATATAGGGAAAGATCAGACTCCATTGGCTGTGGCCCCCACCTGACAAACTCATTTTTTCATCTCTTCCATCACTGAGGAAGTACTTGAAACAAGTCCTTGTTCACATAACAAAGAGTCCGATTTTATTGAAGACAATACTTTCAATAAATTCAAGGCTCTTCTTACTGGTAATTTCTCACATAATATCTCTGAAATACGGGACAGAATATAGATCATTCTTCTTACTTTATAATTAGGAAAATAGGTCTGGATTACTGCGAGGTTTTCCCAGTCACATGGCTGGTTGATGGCAGAGCTTGCAGTAGAAGCAACCTCCTTCCTACCACTCCACTTTCCTCTTGGTTCCAGCAGACCATTATCTAACTTGTAATCAACTTTTATCTTTTAAAAAAGCCCAACTCAGATGTTTCCTGAGTGATTTTTAATGAGCTGAATGGTACCTGTCATTTCTCTTACGTATCCTTTACAAGTAACTTCTCTATTATTTTCTTTTAACTTCTGAACTCTTCTCATCTTAATACTTTCATTAGAGCTATGTGGTTTACAGAGCATTTTCATTTCAGTTATCTTATTTCTTCTCCAGAACTAGCCCTGAGATGGATATTACTAATACCCATGTAACAAGTGCAGAAATCAAGGCTGTCTGAGGCTAAGTAACTTTACCAAATCCTAAGTTCACATAGCTGGTAAATGGAGAGCTGGAATCCAGGTCTTCTGACTTCTGGCCCAGTTCTCTTTCCACTTAAACCATAGCTGCTTCCTTTCCTCTCATTTTTTAATGTCCGTCTAATCTTTGTGTCTCTTGCTTGTGCTGAAATGTTCACCATCTTCTCTCATTCCTAATCCCAGCTGACTGCTCCTCTACCACTTTGCTTCTTGGCAGATGCTAGAAATGTGCTTTGAGATCAATCTCATTTTGGTTTTTCCTTTCTAGTTGGTTTGTATATCATTATTTCTCCTGAACTGCGATTAAACTCCTTCCTGGGAGACTTGATCCTGACTATAAATCTACAAGGTACTGTGATCACTCGCCTGCTTCATATCCTCACCCACCTCCCTGTTTCTCCCCATATTCCTACAAAGGACCCAGACTAATGTGCACTGCTCTGGAAGCTTTATCTGGCAAGCTATTCTTTTTAAAGGGCTTAGAAATGTTCTCAAGGGCTATTATCACTTTAGGAACCCCATCTGTTGTCTTGGTGCTGGATATTTCCTATGACTAATCCTCAGTAACACAATTCACTAAAGGCCAAGCTAGGCTGGGTCTGATTTTTCCCTTTCCTACTGCGTAACAGCTGTGAACTTGATTGCTCAACTCAGTTGGTCCTGTAAACACCTTGCCCTACTGACCTTTACTGTCAGCTCAGTCTTGTATCGCAGCCCCAACTCCTGCTTGGAAACACCTTGATAGTGCCAGTCCCTACCCCAATCTTTATTGTCAGTTTGTTTAAAAGCATTATCCTTTAATTTCTCCATCCCCAAACATCCACACGTCCAGCTTTCTGATTCTCTGAGTTTCTGGTTTCTCCTTAGATGACAAACTAGAAATGTTAGTAGGAAAGGAACTTTTTCAAAGCAGGAATATACTGGAAATATGTGTAGAGCAGTGAATGGTTAAGAGAAGACAGTAGCTCCCTCTACTCCCCCCAAAACTACTAGATCAAAAAGCAAAATATACCCATCTCAGAATCTCTGAATCCACTTGACATAAATCAGAGAGAAAAGGCTATGTAACTGCATCTTTACAGGAAGGAGGAGGAGATTTAGACATCTTTCAGAATATTTCTTGGTGCCCCTTTCCCAAGTTAACATGGAAATTGAAAAATAAAAAAAGCTTCCTTCTCACCTCTTTTTGTAAATGAAAAACCCCCAACCCAGTGAATTCACCTAGTCACTGCAAATGTATCTGAATAGTATTTGGTGTGTTCGTTACTCCAATCATCCACTCATTCTACATTTCAGCACCCACTCTTTGTCAAGCACCAATCTACACTCTCAGTGTGCACCATGGTCTTAGGGCTGAAAAACACCATCATCCAAGCCTTTCCTAATCTGTAAAACTCTGTGGTAAATAACTCACGTTGAGTTTTCCCCTCTTACTTGAGTTTACAGTAGCACCCAGTAGACAAGCAACTTAAGCCAACTCTGAGTTGTAGACTAGACTCAACCTCTCTTACAGGCTGGCTAACCCTCAAGGCTGGTAATACTCTTCCCCAGAGTCATCATTTGGCAAGAGCTGCATCTGCTGGGCAGTGTGTGTGATGGGAGGGAGGCCGCTGGAGGACAAGTGCTTGTAGGTCTGTGAAATGCCATCAAACACAATTAGCAAACTCTCACAGTCTTGCAACTGATGGAACTCTTTACCACAATGTCACCTTCATATTGCTTTTTCTTGATTTTCCACAGCCAATCTCTTTCTGAACCCTAGAAATGTTGTTCCTGACCACCCAACCACTTGACAACCTAATGCCTGTATGTAGTGTTTTTCAGTAAATTCCATGTTTGTGTCAATAAAGTGTCTCCAAACACTGCTTGCTCTGGTTTTGCTCTATGTGTCTTCTACATAGACTATGGCTTCTACCTACCTCCCCAGCCAGCATGGATTCCTGAATTCACAACCAGTGAATATACGCCCAGAGAATGACAATCCTCCTCTACCCAAATACAGAGGAATACAAGAGTCGTTTGTGTTCTCAACTGCCTGACATCAAACAAGTTTCCTACCAGGTGGCGAGGGGCTAACTGCAAGGAAGACATAATGAAGGGAGGGGCCACATGGCTCTCAGCTCTACCAGCTTAGGTAACATAAGCCAATAAAGCAAAGCTGTCTCCCAATGTCCATCTTCCTGGAAGTACTAAGGCCCCAAAAAGGAAAAGTGCAACAAGAAATCATCATTGGGATTTACAGTCCACCATAATCTCCTATAGTAACAACAGTACTGATTAATAATGAAACAAAAAATTATCTTAGTATAGTACCAGCCACTATACTAAGAAATACACACTCATATAATAGGTACAGTCATGCGTTGCTTAACGATGGGGATACATTCTGAGAAATGCGTCGTTAGGCGATTATTTTGTTGTTGTGCAAACATCACAGAGTGTACCTACACAAACCTAGATGGTATAGCCTACTACACACCTAGGCTATATGATACTAATCTTATGGGACCATCATCATATATGCAGTCTGTTGCTGACTGAAATGTCATTACACAGCACATGATTGTGTGTGTATACATACATACATACATACATATATATATATATATATATATATTTTTTTTAATCTTTGAAATACTGAGGCTTGGAGTAATGGATGGGGCCCAAGGTGACACAGCTGGTAAATAGCGATGCTGCACTTTGTACTCAGGTCTGATTCCAAAACTTCTTAGCCATTCCCATTTTATCAGGCTGCCTCCCTCTCTGGGAAGGAGGTCCTAGATGTTGTGTGGATGGCTGTGCATATGTGTATGAGCATGCCTAGACACACGTGCCTTTAGGGCTTTTCCTGATCACATCTGGGAAGACCAAAAACATTTGGGGGCTGGCCCCGTGGCCGAGTGGTTAAGTTCGCGTGCTCTGCTGCAGGCGGCCCAGGGTTTCATTGGTTCGAATCCTGGGCGCAGACATGGCACTGCTCATCAAGCCACGCTGAGGCAGTGTCCCACATGCCACAGCTAGAAGGATCCACAACGAAGAATATACAACTATGTACCGGGGGGCTATGGGGAGAAAAAGGAAAAAATAAAATCTTTAAAAAAAAAGACAAACATTTGGAACGATGAGCACTAATGAATCAAGGAATAAACACACACACCACTTATTATTTGTAGTTCAATACTTTTTTCTTTTAATTCATACTGTACTTCCATGGCTCTAGCTACTTTACATTAAGATTTGGCTGGGAAGCCTTTTATGTTTCTAGATACTAGCAGTAAGTTTTCAGACCTTGCGCACAGCGCCAGGCAAAGTACAGTTACAGATCCAAATACAGATGGCCAGACAACTCAACTGCAATCAACCTGTGTTCGTTCCCATATATGGCCCCAATGTGGGTGTTGGGGGCTGCTTCCTCTGCCTCACCCCACTCCACCCCATGTCAGTATTATCCAGGAGCCACTATGGCCTCTGACCCATCCCTCCCCACCTTGGAGTCTACGTTGAGTGGGAGAGGAGTGGGGAAGCACCATGGGTTTGGGAAGATGGTCTGGTCCATGCAGAGAGTTGTCTGGCCTTAGAGTGCAGGACAGGGAACTGTGGGGAGCCGCATACTGTTGTTGGCAAAAATGGTTGCTTTTACTATGCAATCTCAGCACACGGCACCCAAACCCAAGGCCAACTCCCCAGACAGCCAGCTGTCTTGCCTGGAGCAGAGGCCACCATTTTGATTCTGCAATGTCTTACTGTGTTGAGAGAAGCAAGAATGGCCAAGGGGCAGAGATGACACTGTTCTGTAGGCCTTCACATGTCCAGTGGATCGTCTGACATCAGCTCCTCTTGACAGGCAAGGTGCTTCTCGCCAGCAGCCAAGGCTCCAGTCCGGGCTCCCAGGCCTGCTGAGGACCTCAAATCACAACAGAAAACAATGCCCAAGACCCCTGAGCTGTCGCACAGAACACTAAAACAGGGAAATGGCTGGGCCCATCACAGCCAAGGCTGAAGCAGGAGTGAGGTAACAAGGGTGGGCAGAGAGGTGGGAAGGGGAGCTCTCTACACCATGTGCAAATTCCTGCTCCACATCAGGTAAGCAGGGGCGTTAAAAGATGGCCTCCCAGAAAAACTCTCCTCTTGGACCCAAAACACATCTTCTGGAAGAAAACACAGAGGTGGAGGGGAGTGGGGCCAGCCTGCTGGAGGTTGGGGGATGAGGGTCAAGGATGTCAAGTGGTGGATGGGATGATTGTCCCACAGCCTAGAGACAAGGGGTGGGGAAGAAGAGAGTCAGGAAGAGAGGTTCTCAAGTTTCCTACTGGAGTGGGCAGGTGAAGTTAGGGGGTGATGGGAGGGAGACCACAGCCCTGCTACCTAGGGGAGAGAAGAGCACTGTTTCTCCCGGGGGGGCCCTAGGGAGCAAGGGCTGGCTTTGGCTGTCTGCAGAGCTAAAGCAGCAGCATAGTATGGCACAGAAAGGATCCTTCTGAGACCACAAACAATCCAGAAAGATTCTTCCCCTAGTCCTTTCTCCAAGATTTCACCCTAGAGATGCTGCCTGCAAATGTAGTAGACATGGCCCAAGCTTAGGTCAGGATAGGGACATGGAAAGAATCCACTTCTAGCAAAGCATTCCTCGTGAGGTGGCCTGTTCCTTGTAATCCTAGGTTGTTAGTGTCAGTGTTCTAAGGCAACCCAGGGATTTTAGCCAAAGCTTCACTTAATCCAAACCCCAACAAGATTTGGGTGGAGCCAAAATAGAAGTGCTAGGACCAGGAATGACTTCTCTCCACTGCTTCCTCTAGCAAGAAAGGATGGATAGATGGAGGTCTTCAAACCTAGAGACGGAAGATGGGCTCATCCAAGATAATGCCTTCCTTGCCATTGTCCTTCTCCTCCCAGCTTAGACAGAGTCCAAAGGAAGGCCCCTTCTCAAACTAAGATAGGCTAATGAAGGAAGAAACACTCTCCTGGGTTAACACTGAGCAACATGACAAGCCTGATCTCTCTCTCCTCCTCCTCTATCGCTGGGCCTCCTGAGCCCTCCTAGCCCATAAAGAAGAAAGTTTAACTACTCTGGATTTCCTGGGAACCCAGACACTGCCTGATCACTCATCTAAACACCAGGGGAGCTCTAGCTCAGAAGACTTGTTCCCTCCTGGCAGGGTACCTCCCAAGTCTGAGAAAGCCCAGCCTTGATGGTCTCTGGCCTAGCCTCCAAGACAATCCCAAAGCTAGAACCTACGTTAGCGATAGTCCAGCCCAACTCCCTCCTGTTACAAATGAGGATACTGAAGCCTGGTGGGGGAGGGTGGGATACTTGTCCAATAGCAGAGCCCAGACTTAGGTCCAGGTCCCTGCCTCTCAGCCCAGGGCTCTCACAGAGAACCTCAGGTTGCTGATGTTGCTGGCCTAGGATGCTATCCCCTTGTCCCAGGGGGAAAGGGCAGAGTCGCAGACAAGGCCAGCTTTTCCAACGCCAATCTTGTAGATTCCTCCACAGTAAGCTGGAGTGGAAGTATAGACCCTGTAGCTGTCCTTCACCTGGTTAGAAACTTTGCAAAATCTTTGAAACTAAGTGCAAGCTTTCCAATGTTTTGCCACATGAATTCTTGCAGAAAAACTCCTCCGTGGCCCGAGTTCTTATGTGAACAAAAACGAAAAAAGCACTGGCTGGAAGAAATAACATAGAAGGCGGTGGTTTTGATAGCCCCTTGCAGGTATCACAACTCACGTTATTTATGTTTTTCACTCCCAGACCTATCTGCAAGGGTGAGTTCCTTTCTCTTTGACAGGTTATTGAATAAGGGAAAAAAGCTTCTGTTTGGGAGTAAATAGAGTTGTTGGTTTTCAGCTGGTTTGAAAGTCAAAAAATTATTAAAACAGACGGCACTCAAAAGAAATCCATGATTTTTGGAAATGAGGCAGCTGAGGGTCATTCCCTATGTGTAGACGTTGTCTCCTGAGTTCAAATCACCAGAAATCATGAGGGTTCCTTAGACACACTAAGTACCTCCCCTTCCTGCCATCTTCTCCTCCCTAGGATGGGCCTGAGAGGCAAAGCAAAGGCAGAACTCTGGGTAGCCAGGTCTACTTCTACTTTACCCCCAGCAAGGGATGCTTTTTAAGTCATCCCAAAGGTCTCACCAGGGGATCTTTAATTAATGAATAATTTAAATAATTATGTACAGAATAAATTGGAGATTTTACCATTTTTGCTTTCAAAAGTTTCTGGGAATAATTTTGGCTTCTGGCTACTCCAACGGGGAAATTTCTAGCAGTCTGTACTGTTCCTCCTTCTTTGGCTTGAGGCCCAGAGCCTGACCCTCACCAGGGTCTCCTACTCAAAGGCTTAGACAAGAATGAGTAGTGACCCACTGGCCTGCGGGCATGCGCACCCTTCACATGGATTACACTCGACTCCAATTCCTCACATCTCCCTTTCAAGAGGAAGGAGATCAATTCCAGCTGATCCCAAGGAACCTTCTCATCCTTCCCACCTGGGGGAGGACGTGGGCATCTATCTTTTTGCGTTCTCATCCTGCCCTTAGGGCAATAACAAGGTCATATTCTCAGATAGACTGAATAGTCAAAAACTTTTCTTTAGTTGTCAAAGCAAGATAAAGCACAGGCCATTCCAAGGGAAGAAAACAACTTGCTCTTCTTTTGGGGTAGATCTATGATAAAATCTTCTTTTTTTCCTGCCCCTCATCAAGAGACCCACCAGAAGAACAAGCGATCCGGAAGAGCTCTCCTTGCCAAACTGGCTATGATCCTTTCCTGATCAAGAATGTCCGCAAGGTTGGCCTGGACTGGCAGGAATCCTTTGGTCATTATACAGAGAAATAGCAATCTGTGTATGAAGGACAATAAGTGTGCCCAGAAGGGCCCCATGAGGTCAGATAAATGCATGGGTCCTAGTGAGACGACCCCGAAAAGGCCCTGGATGCCTCAATTTCTGAACCCAAGATCTTCTTTCTACTCCTAGTGATCTCATACCTCTCTAGGGCCAGAGACCAGAAAAGGCTTTGCTCCCTCAGCTGGAACTCCCACTCCCAAGTCTGAAAAACAGGATTTGGAATAGCCCCCATGGGGCAGAGAGTTGATTTGGTTTTTTCCTGCCCAAATCCATGCACCTTTGACAAATCCATTCCCTCCAGAGGCTTAGGTTTTCTTCCATGTGCAAAGCGCGTCAGACAGTTGCCTCCCTTAACTAAAGTTGGTTCTTCACTGAGAGTGAATGATGCTGGCAGCCAAAGGAGTGCTTAGACATCAGTGCTCACTGCTCACCCAGCGTTCTGTGCTTAGACCCTACAATCTGTACATTGCTAGGGCATTCACTCTCTCAAACCCTAGAGGTCCTAGAACACTGTGATTCATACTGGAAATCAAACTCAAAGGGAATTAATTAGAGCCACAGACCTGACTTACTGATAACCACTAAAAGAGGTTTAACAAGATCAAAAATGCTCTACCCTGGCTAATAAACAATGTGCTCTCAGGGCACAGAGAAAAAATAGGGCTTTAGGCACTAAAAAGTGACACTTCACCCAGAACCAGCCTGGGAGAAGACCAGAGAGAAGAGGGGGTGGGAAAGTAAGAAATTCCCAGCCCTTATTGGGTCCACACCCTAGACAGTTAGAGGAAGGTGCAGGGGGTGGGGTGATCAAGGAGAATACCCTTCAGAACACAAGTCCTCAGGAGCCTTCAGCCACAAAGCCCAAACCCACAAGTGCGCCTTCCTTGCTTTCCAGCATCCTCTCCACCTGAATCTTGGGGTATGGTCCATAGAAAGGAGGTGGCCTCATGTGGTAGTTTAGATTGGGCTCCTGCCCTCAATGCTTCCTTGTTCATAAGAGAACACCTGGGGAAGCATGCAGTAGGGAAGAAAAGATTCTCTTTTATTTTGGAAACAAATCAAAAGGGGATTAGGGAATGAAGCACCTTAAGCAATGCCCCCTTGAGACTTCAAGACCCCAGGGTCTTCACAGGCATAACTTTGGCTCAACAACATTTCCCTTCTCAGAGCCAAGAATGGCCAGCAAGGGAAAGGGCGAGGACTAGAGGATGGGGGAGGAAGATCAGGGGAGGTCAGCGCTGAGAGGTGGTCCCTGCCCTCCTCGGACCCTCCACTGGCCAGCACAGGAGGCGGTCCCGCTCCTTCTCCCTGGTACAGAGGCATTATCTCTTTTTAAAATCTGTATATAATATATATATATTTATATTCTGTATATATATATTTATATATATATATTTATACGGTCTATGTACACGTATTGCACAGGCCTCTTGCAGCCACCCCTGCTCCTGCCTTGTCAATGATAGCGGTTCCTCTTCTCTTCACTTTCTGATGTGTAGTCACGGGACCTGATGCCGTTCTGAAGATTGATGAGTGAGTCCTTCATCTGTAAGACAGGGAACCCCACCCAAGCCCCGGTTTGTGTCCTCAGCGGGCTTCTCATCCAGCAGCATGAGCCATGCCCACTTGTGGCAGGTCCCCTACCATGCCAGGGAGCTAAAGAGAGCTGGGCTTCTAAAACAGGGGACACACACAGTCTCAGGCAGAAAGGGGACAGCCAGCCCACCACTGGGAACCCCTAGGGCCAGGTTCGCTGTGACTCAATGACCTGTGACCCTTGTATCGCTGAATCAGGAATTCTCTCGAAGCATTCAATTGCTATCAGGAGCCGCAGTAGACTGCCATTTACTTGGTCTTCTACTCATTCAGTTTGGTTTCTCCACTGACTCTGAATAGACTGTACCATCTCTGTACATTTTTCCACACTGTTCCTCCAGCCTGGGACTTTCTCTCTTGCCTATTCCAACTTCACTCATCTATCGAGACCCAGAAGAAATCCAAATTTTCTCTGGCTCACAGTCATCTTTCTTTTTCCTGGCCTCTCACATACCACTCCCTTGGGCTTGGACTGCAGTCAGCTTTAACAGCTTTGTTCCATGCGTGTGGGACTGCACTGTGTCTTGTCTTTCCCTTACACACCCCAGGTGCCAAGCAGAGAATCGAGCAGGTTCCTAGCTGTACCCATATCACTGAGTTAAACTTCACCTTAACTGAATTTCCTAAGCTCCTTTAAGAAACAGACACACTAACATCGTTAGGTCATGGGGATGAAGTCTATGGGGCAGTTCTGGCAGCAGAATCCTAAAATGGCCCATCATACCACAACACATTCAAATACTGTCTCTAAGTAAGCTGCTCTGTTACAACATACTACAGTTATCGTTTCATGGGTAAATGGTTGTGGATTTCGAGAACCTCTGGTCGCTGCCTATTCTACCACTTTCACTTTCTTCTCTCTGGTACTTCTGTATCCTCTGCTCAACAGGGATGAGGGGCCCAGAACTGTTCTTTTAAACATTACTTTTAAAGGGAAAGAAATAAAACACCTATCTAAATGCTTGTAGAGTCCACCATGCTATACATCTGCCAGCCCCAAGTGCCAACTTAAGGGGACCCACACTAAAATAGATTTCTAGAGTTGGAGGAGAACTGAGTCATCCAGTCCAACTGCCCTCCCCCATTTAATTCATAAGTTCCTCATCCATCATCGAGTCACCCCTTCAGCACTCTGAGTGACAGAATTTCAGTCCTTCAAAGCAGCCCATTCCATTGCTGGATAGCTCTAACCCTAAGTAGTCTGTTTATATTTGATGACTCAAAACCCAATTCCCTATACCTAGGATGGCCCTAGTTCCATCCTCTGGAGTTCCAACAATGGTCTGCATCTTTCACTTGTTGGGCCTCCATATCTGAGACTATCCTGTTCTCCTCCCCGTCTTCGCTTCTCCTGGGCAGACCCTCCATTCTATCCACCCTCCTTGATATGACAGGGCTTCCAAACTCCTCGCTATGCCCTTGACCTGCTCTTGCTAAAAAAGATACTCTAAACACATTAAACTGGGTCCTGATAGCTGCATTAAAACTCTCTCGCCTTAATTTAGAGCTAAGACCAAAATATGAAGGGGAAATAAAATTTAATATCAGTGAGTGCCTCCCGTGTGCCATCAAATCCTGATAGCAATTTCATGAAGCAACGATTATAATTCCCATTGTACAAATGAAGAAACTGAAGCTCACTAATATTAAATCCCTTGCTCAAGGTCACAAAACTAGTTAGTAGCACATTTAGGATTCCTTCTCAGGTCTGGCTGACCACGAAACATAAGAAATCCCTTAGGAACAGAAATTTTAATGCAACAGGACAAACCCTCAGTCTCCTGTCTTCCTAATTCTCCTGGAGAGCAAAAGCAGGTTCCTGCTGTCTTGGCAACCACATGGGCTCCTTTCATAGGATGTTATATTCTTTTGGAGAAAGGAAGCAGCTCCCTCCCCTGATAAAACTAAGCTCATTATTGATTTTGCCCCAGGATGGTTTTCTCAGATGCATCTGGTTTTTAGAAGAAATACAGACAACTGTACTAGAAAGATGTTATGAAGAGAAGACATAATGCAACCATCTTCCCAGGGCAGCCTCTGAGGAAGAGTGACGTGCTGGCAGCTGTGTGTTTGTGGGCATGTTTTGGGGGCAAGGGAGGGGGTGGCACACGTCAAACGGAACTAGAAAGATAGGGCCTCTGGGAAGACAAATCTCTGTAAATAGGAAATTTTTTCTTTAAATGTCTGTAAGATGGTTATGGGTTACCAAGAAAAAAAAAATTAGTTCTCCTTCTATCTAACCTACAGCTTTTCTGCTGTAAATCCAATGTGTTGTTCTGTTGTTGTTATTTTGGGGAATACACCTGTGTTTCCAACAGCCCATTCAAGGACGGCTTTAAAATGAGACAAATGGATGGCCCAGAAGGATGAATGGAAAGATGAGATCCAGTGGGTGGTGATGGAGATGGTGATCTTTCTTAGGGGAGCAGTTCCATCCCAGGGAGACTGGGGCCAGGAGAGAGGGTAGGGGCATCTCACCTGGTCAAGAAGCATCACTGAAGATTTGATGATCTCCCTCCACTTTTGGAGCTCAGTATCGTGGTACTTTTGTTGGGACTCTAAGAGCTGGGCCCATTCTGTCTGAGATTGGGGTAACCTGTGGGGTAGAAGAAGGGGTACCCCAGCAGCTGGAGTTATACTCAATGGAGTGTCCTGTGCTCCCAGACCTCTAAAGGACAGAGTCACATCAGAGTGCTTTGTCCTTTGCTCACTGCCCCTGGTTCCCCTGTGCCCCAAATCAGACTCAAATTATAGGGACAGTTTTTAGAGCTTGCCTACGGACTCATGCCAAAGGTGATCCCCCAGCTAAGGGCAGCAGGGCAGTCCCAAGGAGACTAGACGCAGGAGGCAGGGCACGGTACTGAGTGGGATGGAGGTGGTGGCAAGGGGAAGAGGCCAGGGTGTTACCTTTCTTGGAGCCTCAGACCCTGCCAGGCAGTGAGGGTCTGGGTGGTGTATTCTAACATCCAGAGTTTGTAGAAGAGCATCATATTAAGGATGACCAGCAGCACCAGACTAGGAAGGAGACAAGGGGAAAAAAGCAACAGCAATGAGATATAATATGAGAATGCATGCTTCCTCTGAGAGCCAGGGCTATCCCCCACCCCAGAGGCTGCTGTTCTTGACCATTGGGTCACCTGAGGCTTTGCAGTGAGTGAGTAAGTGAACTGGAGGGATGCAGCAAGGGGGGGAAAGAGAGAGAGCAGCACTCTGATCTGGAGGGACCAGGACACCGCGGGAGAGCCACGGCAAGGTGTGTGGGTAAAGGCAATGGAAAGGAGAGACACACGCAAGTCACCCAGAATCTGGGTGCCTAGGGAAGAGAGCAAAGATGGAGAGGAAAAGAGATGAAGGGGTGAAGGAGGCAATCACAGAGCCAGTACCTGAAACAGATCCTAACGGGAGCAAGGAAGAAAAATGGGGAGGAGGCAGAGGTTAGAAACAGGCTAGTGTGGGGAAGCAGAAAACTGCCCCTCATCAAGCCAGAGAGAGTGCGAGTCCGTGAGAAAGAAATATTAGGAGCAAAGACACAGTGATGAGGAGAGCTAGCAAGGAAGGAGCAGGAGAAAGCTACTGTAGACAGACTCTTCGTATTTCAGGCTGATAAATGGAGATGAGAGTCTTCCTACCAACCCAGCATCAGAACATGACTGGAGGTGACACTGTGGGAAGAATTCCATGGGGTTCCCAGCCCCAACCGTGACAGGCCTCACAGCTGTGAGCAGGATGGCCCTGAAGCACAGTCTCCCCGCCCCCTGCCACAGTCCTGCAGGGTTCCCAAGGTTTCCAGAGTCTGGGAGACAGGAGGGGGTGAGGATAATCCAGGGGCTGGAGGAGAGTCACAAGGGAGACTGGGGAAATTCTCTTCTGCTCTTGGCCTCAGTGGCTGCCAGAAGATCAGTTTACGACAGAAGTTCATGGGATGGAGAGATGAAGATTCAGGTAAAGAGAGGCTCCAGAGACAAGCAGAACTGGGGACAAATCCTGGCTCACCAGTTAAATGTCTCTTAATTTTTGACCAAATTTCCGAGCTTCTCTGAAACTCAGTGTCCTCAACAGGACAATAACACCTACCCTGCTGGGGTTGTTACGTGGATCAAAGGAATGCACATACAGCCTTGCACACAGGAAGCCCCTCCACAACGGGCGGTGTTCATCATTAAAGGAGGAGGCGCAGACACACAAAGGAAAAAGGAAGATGACATAAATGGGAAGATAAAACAAACAGGTGGAAAAAAAGACCAGCAATGAGAAGAAATCTTATACTATGCCTTCGACCTTTCAAAGTGGGTGTATGTGTTTGTGTCTATGTGCACGATACTGTACTTCTCACTCGTGCCTCGAGCACTATGGAAGATAATATTCCTTAAGCTGGCAGCTGCAAGGGCCGGGGGCTACTGAGCTGTGCTCTTGGGGCTGAGTTCTCCACAAGAATATCTAAATGTTATGTTGAATTTCAACAGTGCTGTCTTTAATTGTATCAGCACACATCGGATCGTCTGAACGCCCACCTTTCCAGCATGGGCTCACACAATCTTAGCACCTGCATTTGGGTTATGTTTATAATCCTGTCTGTGCTCGGTGAAGGTCCAGGGACACCCCTGAAGGCTCGGTGGTCTAAACGGAGAAAAGAGGTGGGAGGGTGGGGTCACCACAGGGCAGATTTATGGGGCTCAGGCCTGCCAGACACAAGGCAGTCTGTGCTGTGGTAGTCCATCCCACACGCATGCTGTCAGCACACCCACCACCTGGACCCTCTGGTATTGAATGAAGAGGCCTGATTATCCTAAAGTAACAAAGCCCTAAAGTTAGCTAATACTATGCTATACAATTTACTCAGGTGAGCAGTCAAATGAAGTCAATATGCAGAAAGAGCTTAAACACAGAACTAACCCGAGGATACTTTTCTATCTACCAAACCCAACACCAGAGATTTGACACAGCAACAGCATGAATCACATTACAGTGATGATGCTAAAATGTGAATTTTACTAGTTTTATAGCTGTCTGTGTATTTAATTTTGTACATATATCCTGGCTTCTTACGCCATAGTCAGAAGAATTCTACATCTACTTTTACGTTACATCTTCAAGTAAGGTTGACAAGAGCCCTCCTCAGGCTCCTCACAGGACCCTCTCTCTTATGTGGCCCCAGGTTTGCCCGCAGCCCCATTTTCTTCCTCACATGCTACACTCTCCTCCGATGATCTCATTCACCCATGGTTTTAATGCAACTGATAATTAAATCAGCAGCTGCAGCCTGAACTTCTCTCCTGAGCTCTACCCTGTCAGCTCCACCTGGATAACCTACAACAACTCAAACACTTCTGGAACCAACAGCATCTTCTCTGACAACTTCTCGTTAAGTTCCAGATTTCTGTTAACGACACAACCACCTACAGCACTTGAATCAGTAAGTCATCTTCCTTCGCTACATAACTGGATGTAACAAGTCTTTACCTTTTAGGATCTCTCAGCTCTGGTCCCTCATCTTACTCCGACAGCCTCTCGCCTAGATCACTGTGGTTTACTTTCACTGGCCTCCCTGCCTCCAGTACCTTCTGCTCTAGTTCATTCGCCATACTGCTGTCAGAGTGATTGTCTTTTTAAATGCAAATTCAAACATGACACTCCAGAGCTTTCTTAAGTGTTTTCTGAGGGCAGGGCTGTTCCTGCTTCCGGCTCTCTGAAAATGCTTTAGTGAAGGCCTGAGGCCAGAGGGGTGGGGAGAGGGTGTTGCAGAAGCAAGACTCAACGAGAGAGAAAGTCTAGCAAGTGGTGCACAGCTGGGGGAGCCAGCGCCTGGGTAGCTCCCATGTCCCCCACCCACCTCCTCGCCAACATTCTCACAGCACACCCTGATCCAGGAAAGGGTGGGATGTCAGAAGAGCAGAAGAGCTGCCTGCAGTTAGCTGTCCTAGCTGCAGCCTGCTCAAAATGGTTTAGCACAGTCCTGAGCAGGCTCTGGGCTTACCCTTCAGATAGCTGTGTTCTCCCATCTTCCATTTTCATTTCTTCCAACTTCCTTTCTCCCTAGCCCAGCATCTTTCTGCACAAGTTACTGAACCTACCGTTTTACAACATTATGGCACTTACTACAAATTGTTCACATTAAAATAAGCATATATTCTTCCTGGACTATAGTCATTGATTTTGTCTGGCTACCCTGCCAGAGTGGACCCCATAAGTGCATGGTCCTAATGCCTGGCATGGAGCAGACACCAGAATGTCTCTCACAAATGAATGAATGGGCTCATAAAATGCTCTGTAGCATCTCTATGTTAGCATTTATTCAATGATGTAGTAATTTTGAATTTCCTGTCTGTCTTATCCAATTGAAACTGAGCTCCCGAAGGGCATGGATGCTGTATACAGCATCTTCTTCAGAACCCTGAAGGCCTAGCATACAGGAAATGCTGAACAAAACAGATTTAAAAAAGGAAAGAGGCAAGGAATGACAGACAGAGCAAATGAGAGAAGACTAGAGGACAAAGAAAAAGAAAAACATAGCAACGTGAAGGGTGCTCCATTGGCCTGAAGGGACGAGGAAGGAAGCAGCAAAGAAAGGGAAGGTGGTGAGGGCAGGGTGGGGAGGAGAGCCTGGAATCCCTTACACACAGCTGATAACCAGCAGCAGCTTGGACACACTCTGCAGGTGGAAACCATTGGGAGTGTCCTCAGGGATATGCCGTGTCTGCGTGGAACCTGTTGGGAGAATAGAGTCCATGACCATTGTGGCCCACAAGTCCACCAACTGCTAATGTGACACTGGTCATGCACAGAAATTCAGGGAATGATGGGGAACTGTCTGTGATGCTGTCACAGCAACGCTATGATAGATATACCCTGTCCTCCAAAAGTAGAAGGTAAACTCCTCAAGGCCAGGGCCATGGATCAGGTCAGGGAAGGTGGACAGTCAAGTCACTGAACAAATGAGAAAATCAACAGACCTCTGTAGCTAGGACATACAGACATAGGACAAAGTGATCTGCACCCATAGAAGGTGAAGCAGCACTGGGCTAGGACTAGAGGGAGTCAGCATTCAGCTCTGGCTTTATCCAGGACTGGCTACATGATGTTGGCAAGTCCCATAACCTTCCTGAGAGTCAGTTTATTCAAATGCAGTGTTGGTCAGAAATCCTATATGTAAAACACATAACATGGGAATGCTCTAGTTGAAGCTAGGTGGAGAGACATGGAAGGGTGGTACTTTCCTTCTCTCCTTCTGCCTCCTCTCCTATCCCCATCCAGCTCTGATAAATGCCCAGGGATGTGCTCAGTACAGTTTGAAAAATACTGGGTTAGTTGGTCTCTAAGACCTCTTCTAGCCACAAGTTTCCATGACTGAGCAAAGACACCAGGTTGTGAATGGCTGTACGGGAAGAGAGAGGCATAGCAAAGGAGTCCACTGCCTGGGAGCGCAGGTCCTTGGTGGGCCGTGGGGGCCAAGGGACAGGGGGCTGCCTTGGACTCCCTGATCTTTGTGTTATAAGGTAATCTCTGCGGTCTGAGCTTCAGCTTCTCCCCACTGCATTTCCCAAGAACTTGGAAGCTGCATACTTGAGCCTATCCAGACAGCCATGGAGCTCAGGCAATGTGGAAGCAACAAACCCAGAGGCAACTTTTGTTCAGCAGAGCACACAGATGGGCTCAGCAGGGGCTGAGGAACTCAAAGGGCAAAGAGAAACAGGCAGAGCACTGGAGTCTCAGATTTAATAAATCACATGCAAATTATATACAATCTATACCGAAGGTGCAAAATGAGTGTACATGTGTGCGCCACCGCCCAGGCATGCGGCTCCAGCCCAAAGCCCTAAGCCACACCACCTGGCCCCACCTGGCACACCTGCCACGTGCTTGATCCTATGGCCCACATCTTCATCAGTGGGTGTGGTGACGGGACTCATCACCTCTTCCAGGTGAGGCACCCGCAGGTGGGCATGGGGACGCTTCCTCCTCCGCACCGTTGTGGGCTTGCTGGCCTTCTCTTTGGGAGACTGTCTGTGCATCTCAGCCAGGTAGGTGCTCTCTGTTTTGGTCAGCTCACTCTCTGTCAGAGACAAAAGGCCACATCGAAGGCCATCTGCTCATAGCTCCAACTCAACACACTGGCCTCTAGTAGCAACTCTGTCTACTCCTAGCTGAGCCCTCTCTAAGAGAACCATTTTCCATACTGTATGCTGAGAAGCTGGCTGAGAGGGTGGGGGTCCCTCAGGGATGCCCGTGACCCTCAGGAAGTACTGCTGGGACGCAGCCCAGCCCAAAGCCCTCTTCTGGGTTGTTCAACAGTGTACGGAGACATAGATTCCCAACACCTGCACCCTCGTGTACACAATTTGGGGCCCATCTCATTTCCTAAGAGATGCATTCACAGGCGATTTCCTTTCTCTAACAGAATAACCACCAGTGTGACTAGACCTGAGGTTCACTTTTTGGGCAGGGGGAGGAGGTGGTCGTAGATCTCTTGATAATCTCATAAAAGTTACAGGCACAGTCTCTTGAAAAATGCACATGTTCACATATGTGCCAAATTTTGTATCCATGTCTGGGCAGACTTGGGGACCCCAAGACACTCCTTCACTACCTTAGTCTCTCTCCTCATTCTCCATGGTTCCCAATCCCCAGAATCGTGACAGCTGAACAGTTCACCAATTTCTGCAGTTCAACCGGCAGCAATGATTGTAGGGCTCACCTAAATGGCGGAAGTAGTCCTCCAGCCCACTCCAGAAGTTCTTCTCGATGAAAGTTTTCACTAACCCCCAGGGCTGTTTTCGGTACCGCAGCTCTGTGGAGACCCTGAGAAACAAGCCAGAAACAAGATCAGCCTTTCCTGGGCAGACCCTCCTCTGCCAGGAAAAGGAAAATTCAGGTTTAAGTTCAAAGCAGCTTCACATTTGTGCTGCATATTACAAGTTAAAAAGTCCTTTCACCTCCATGATGTCATCTGATCTCCCTGGTCACCCCTTTAGGTCTGTAGGGCCAGTGGATTTATCCTCATTTTACAGGTGAGAAGAATGAGTTTCAGAATATTTAAGCAGGCCCAAGGCTAACAACAAGGGCTTCTGACCCCAAGCCCAGAGTTCTTTCATAACACCACGCTGCCTCCTTCCAGGAGAATTCCAGACGGTGCCAAGCAGCCTGCAGCCAGCCATGGGGTCCTCCTCTCCTCCTAAGTCCAAGGCAGGCTATAAGGTTTCAGCACGTCTGCCTTTAAGAGCATCATCTGCTACCTCCTGCCTCTCCACTACATCCAGGACCTTGCCAGCTCTTGCTCTTTTCTAAGTATTCTCCCTCACGGTCATGAGTCTTTCTACTGCCCATATGTCTTGCAGTATCAGCTCCTTCCTCTCCTACACAGCAGCTCTGCTCTCTGCCTCTCCTTAGGTTCATTTTCATCTGTCAGTAGAGTCTCCCAGTGTATGCTCCCCATCTTTAAGGCTCCCTGCCCTGCCCTCATACCCCTCCCCAGGGACACCACCCCCACCCATGGCCTGATGTGAGCATGCCTATACCTGGAGCCACCTCACCCCATGCCCAATGGCTGTTTACTGGATTGAGGGTGGGCACCTCTCTGAAAGGTCTATCTGAGGTCAACCAGCTACCTCTGCGTGTACTAGATAGAAAAGACCTCCAATCAGAAGACCCTCCAAGGAAGCTGGGATTGAGAATCCTAGACACTGTGGGGGAAGGACAGGGGAAACAGGACGGAGGGAAATAAAGGAAGGAGGGAGGAAGGGAAGGGAGGGGAAAGGAGGAGAAGAGGCTCACAGAACAGCACAGAAACCAAAAAGAAAGTTTTTTTAAAAAGAAGAGAAAGATGCAGGCCCTTTCTGAGGTGTGTATATCCAGATCTTCCTGACTCCTGAGAGATCTCTCTGTGGCCTTTCACTAAATTTCATTAAATCCCTATTTCACTTAACTGAGAGTAAATTTCTGTTTTGTACAACCAAAAGAATTTGGTCTAAGATCAGACATACAGTCTGATTATTTTCAAACGGGTATGTGTCTTGACTTTTCAATTACACTAGAAGCTTCTTAAAATGTCAGGGTCTAAATTTCTTCCTTCCTCGAATGCACATCACAGTGCCGAGAACAGGGCTCTACCCACAGTCAGCACTCTAATTATTCACTCAATCAACATCTTCTGGACTCTGCTCTGTGCTGGCCCTGTGCTGAGTGCTGGCAGTCAGCAGTGAATGGACGGGATTCCTGCTCACCGGCAGCTCACCGTCTAACAGGGAGACAGACAGTAAATTGTGATACATGTAGTGTGGTGGAAAGAGCACAGGTTTACGTTTCTAAGACCTAGGTTTCAGCACTTACCAGGGATCAGACTCTTGACAAAGTTACTTAATTTAAATGACCCTCAGTTTTCTTACCTGAAAAATGAGGATAAATCCACCTCCCCGGGTCATTCTACAGATTCCAGTTCATGTAGGTGAGCACCTACACAGTACTTTATAAACTACAATCAATGAACAGCAGTAGTTATAAAAGTTTTACTAAAGAGACGCACAGGGTGGTAAAGGGAACACACAGGGGAGAGAACAATGAACTCTGACCATGTGGGGGTGCGTGTCTCAGAGGCTTCAGAAAGAAGGTAGAAGAAAGGATGAGTCAGCAGGCCTAGATACCCAACCTCCTCCTTCCTCTTTAGGAGTTAATGAATGTTCTCTGATGTAAGGACCCCATGTGCCCCAGGAACTTGCTGTGAGCCCGCCCCCTCAGGCCCTCCGGACACCACACCTGAGTCGACTCTTGTTCCGTGCCACGCGGGTGAGCGTGTAGCGGTTGATGGTGTAGAAGTAGTCGTGGTACGGCACGTCGTGAGTGAGGACTTCGGCGTCTATCACGTAACATTCACTCTCCTGGCTCGCCTTGTACATGGTCTGAGGGGAGGAAAGGCCCATCCGACAAAACCGAGGAGAAGCAAGATGAGAAAAGCACCTCCTTCCCCAATCTCCCCCACCCCAGTCCCGACTGCTAAATGGAGGACCCGGAACCACTGGAAACGGCAGCATCTAAGCACATAGATGCTCCCCTCTCAGGGCTAACAACACTTGCACCCAGAAACTTCTTCCTCACATCTATCCTTAATCCTTCATGACAGAACAGAGGCATTTCTGGCTCATTCTTTTTCACCTCTGCCCTTGACTCACCTGGGTCTCCCTGACAGTGGCAGTTTTGGGAGCCAGAGGATTGGTAAGGGTGATGGTATAAAGAATCACTCGACTCTGGTTTCCATTCTCTTCCTTTTTCCACGGATGGAAGATGATATCTGAGGGTGGAGAAGAGCCCCGGGATGACAAATGGAAAGAGGCACGCCCTCCCCACATCCGAATTTCCCCTCCAAGTGAACTTCTCTTGACTGTACTGACTGCCGACTGGCCCCCACAAGGAAGCCAATGGGAGCCTGAGGGCTGGGGGAGGAGGAGAGAGAAGGGGGAGTCAGAGCAGAAAGAGGCTCATTGTAGCATTGCCGAAATTCTACTCAGGCTCCAGAATGCTGATTGTTCCTGGGGCTGGGGCAGGAGGTCCTGGGGCCACCTGCGGGGGTGCTGGCAACAGTGGAGTCACTGTAGTGAGGGCCTGGGATCCCTGGGAACAAGTCCTCTGCTCTAAGGCGTGACCTCCTGTACCCTCAGCATGCCCTCTCCTCCTGGCAGAGGGGTATGCTAATGCCCAAATGCTCTTTCACAGACTCGGATGCCCAGCAGCTCTGCTAGGCCAGAGCCGCAGTCCCTGCTGAGTGGCAGAACCAGGGCAGGGGGATGGACATGGCATGGAGGTGCAAGGCATGAACTCTGAGAGGCCTAGATCTGAACCCCAGCTCTGCCCTTCTTAGCTGCATGACCCGTAGGCCCGTAACAACAGTCTGAGTTCCAGTTCCTCATCGGTACCCTGGGGATCACAATACTGGCACAGAGGGCAGACTTCAGGATTAAATGAGATAACGTAACATGCTGGCATACAGAGGGTGCCTACTAGGAAGTGGTAGCTGCTATTCTGTGAGATCTTGCTCAATAGCAAGTCTTTGGGGCCCGGCACCGAGGGCCTGGTGCACAGTGTGTGAGCATAAAGCTGCAGCATTCGGGGAAGGAGCAGCACACAGGGCCATGTGGGCACTCTGGCACTGAGTAAGGCCAGAAAAAGGATGCCCCAGGCTATCAGGTGGCCTGGAAAAAAGCGGCGTTTGGGAAGAGCGGGAAGAAGGGTGGACAGAGAGGGAAGGGATGGGAGGTGTCAGCCCCAGGAAGAACGGACCAGAGAAGCGTCGCTGCTCCATGAAGTCCCGCTGGAAGGGCGAGTCAGTGAACAGGAGGTCGTAGAGCTTGTCCACGCTGAAGTTGAAGACTTCGTTCACATACTGCCGGCCACTCAGGTCCTCATAGAAGGCCTGGACCTCCCCTGCACAGAAGACAATGAGGAAGTAGACAGGGAAGGCAAGAGGCAGGTGACCCCAGGACTTACGTTTCTGTGGGAATGGCCACCAAGGGTCAAGGGAAGCCATGGAGTGGGGCAGCTGGGCCCCTTGCCTCCACAGTTTATGACTTCGCATCAGTCTCCTTCCCTCACTGGCATGCACACTCTTTACCCCCCAGTTACTCCATTCGTTCAACCTTCACAAGAGTTTGGGAATGTACTATTTGCTTTTACACTTTCACGCCTTCCTAATCAAGGTGATCTTAGACTAAAATTTAAATAAACGACTACTTCCTGAGCTTGCCTGAACCCAAAGGACCAGTTATCAAGAGTCTGTAAGTTAACCACAACTGACAACAATATCAGTGTAACCCATGACATAGGTCTGCTCGAGAGACACTAATTAATCTGGAACGATCTGTTTACATAAAAACTGCTAAGGCCTGGGTCGTCTGCAGGGCCGTGATCTGTAACTACACAAGGTCTGCTCTCCTTCCGCAGGGCAGCCTAGTACCCGCCTTTAATTTTCTGAATTTTGGATCTGCCCCAGGGGATGTCTCGCAGGGCACAGCTGAGTGGAGCCCATGCGCTCCTCTCAAGCCCTCGGCCCCACAGCCCAACTGCTGCACCTGCAGGGGCTGGTATCTGATCTCAAGCAGGAGGCTGGCATTCCTGGAACCTCCTGTGACCCTGAGAAGGCCAGGGAGGAACTCAGGAGCATCCTAGATGGGAGCGGGGAACCAACCAACAGTGAGAAAACCACTACAGGTGACCCACGGAAGAGACTGTCCAGAGACGGATGAGTGAGCACTCTCTGCATAAACTCACTGGTCATAACCTACCACCAATTTAATGGAGGTAAACCAACAACCAGTTTCATGAATACTGAGATTTTAGCTTCTCACCCTGGAATGCAAGAAGCAGCACATTCCCGAGTAAGGTCCTAGAAGCTAACTCTATACAGGAGAGAAGGGAGAAGCTTTCTACTTAGAAATGTTACAGAGAAGGACAGTCTCAAAAGTCTGTTTGCCCCAGCAACACCTTTCCTTCTAGCCTGGTCTAACATCCCACACTGGAGTCACTAAAGCAAGTTTCTATTAAAATCTAATCATATCCAGGGAACAGCTGACTGGCACTTTCCTGGTGGCATATAAACATTGCCCTGCCTTGCACTCTAGGAGGGACGGAGCTACAAGGTAAGCTAGTGTCAACAGGGGTGCATTTAGTGACAAGACTGGATGGCAGGAGAGAGCATTATTTGTTAAGGAAAGAAATGCAAATATGGAATGATGAGAATAGTGCAGCGAGTACCAGAAAAAAGAGATTTATGTTAATAAAAAACGCACCTTTTTTTAAAAACAGCTCTGTTACCCAGCCACCCTTCCACCAGGAACCCAGAGACTGACTCCAGTCTCCATATAGGGACATCCTTTTACCCTTCAAGATGGAGAGAGGAAAGGCCGCTCTGCACCGATTTTCAAATGCTCACCTTCATCGTGGGTGTCGGAAGAGTCACTGAGCTCGGTGGGGATGTCCTCATTGTCATTGAAGTCCAGTGAAGGGGAGTTCACAGGCGCGATGATCTCGATTTTCTCCCCGATGATGCTGTCGATGGCGAGCTCCTTCTCCAGGGACCCGTCGCCCTCCAGCACCTCCTCTTCCAGGGGCAGGCCATCAAACTGGGGTGGAGACAGGGCAGTCACCCAAGAGGGGCAATCTGCTCTGGATCTACTCTCCAAAGGGAAGTTGGGGACCTGGCCTTGGGAGCCCTCACATTCGCAACAAGAGCTGGGCTGGAGTCACGCTCTGGGGGTTCTCCCCAGCTCTGCCGTGGAAGACATGGTTCTGCCCTTCTCTTGCTCACCATTAAACAGCACACCAGGCCCCACAAGTCAGCAGCGTTAGCACCTTCAGTCAGCTTTCCCAGAGCCACACCTCCACCACGCTCTAACAGTGTGGGCCTGCCTCTCACTAGTACCTTGTTCTCTAAGAAGCTCAAAAGCATTTTTTGATTCATTCTCCCATTAGCCCTGTAAGGGAATAGATAGAATTCTTTATATTTTAAAGATAACCTCAGAGACAGAAAACGGAGACAAGGCATCAAATGAATGATGTTTTCATTTTAAGGCCAGGTGGTCTGACCCCTAAGCCACTGGAATATCCAACAAGGCTCCTTTTTCTGGGAATCCTTTCTGACAAACTCCACCCATTCTTCTACCTGCCAGCTCACACCAGAACAGTCTCCTTCATCAAGCTTCTATCCCCTCTGTAACCAGTCCCAGAGGACAGAGGTCTTTCTTATACATTTTTATCTCTTTGACAAAGTCTAGCAGAGTAGGAATATAAACCAGAGTATATACTAGGAACTCACTATTATTGAATGAATGAATAAACAGATAACAGTTCTATAGTCCTATATTCATATATGACTTTGACTTTACATCAGGCAGTGAAAAAAAGATCTGGATAGTTCTCCACCAGCGGGGCTGATATGGAGCAGCCCATCAAGAGCAAAGCTCTCACGATGAATTTGAAGTGGTTTTTATCTACTCAGAAGCCAAACACAATCTTGTACCCAAAGCACTGAGAACCCAGCTCTGGACCCTCGGACTACACCATTAGAATGCAGAGAGCCCATCTGCTCCAGGATGCCTCCTTGAATAGACTGACCACAATGCAACCAATCTCCCTTCTACGCGCTCCCCAGACTGGGGTTCCATGGAGTTACGTAAGCTAGGAAACACTGGCCACTGGACTGGGTGTGGAAGCAAAGGGCCTACTGCCCATACCGAGACGGGAGCTTCGCTGCTCCCTGTGGATGTCAGCGTGCTGTTGGTGATGGATTTCTTGGGCAGCTGTGGACTGGCATCTGGCTTGGTCTCTATGCTGCTTTTGGATGAGCTGTCATTCACTTCATTCTCTTCTACAGGGATCTCCTCACAGTAGCTGAAAAAAGACATAAGGTGCTCATGTTAACTTCAGTAGCCAAGATTGCCAACTATTCTAAGAACCTTAGACCTGTCTATCCAGCCAAAATTATGGGCTTTCCTGCTTCTTTGCTTTGTATACGATCTTCCTCTAACCGCCTCCCAGCCCCACACTGCTCTCCTGAAACTGCCTTCCCACCTTACACTCCCCTCCCCCGTGTAAAATTTCTGGCTCCAAATTTACCTTTTCAGGTATCCTTCTTAGATTTATCCTTACCTAAATACAACCTTTATCAGTCCTAAACTATGTTTTTTTTCCATTCGCATCCCATCCCCACCCGACGTGATCACTTGAATCAAACATCTGGGCTCCGAGTATACATTTCATTTCCCACACAGTGACTAGGACAGGACTCTGGACACGAGTGTCCTTCGGTGGTACTGCCCAGATTCTGGATCAGAACTAGTGAACAGAAGTGCCATGTACATCTGAGGGGAAACCCTCCTTGAGATAAAGGTGGGTGTCCTTCTAGGGACAACAGAGATGCCACTGTAGCATCTCCCAAGGGAGAAATCATCGTCATCATCAACATCTGACTTATAGTTTACAAACTATCTCATCTGGATGCATAATGACTCTGAGTAAACCATCACATGCATTTTAGAGATAATCAAACAGACATTCACAGAGGTTAAGTGATACCATGATTAAGTGTCAGAAATTGTACCTGAGCCCAGGTGTCTGTACTACACAGTCGATGCCCTTTCCTTGCGTTCTACTCCTCTGTGCCTCCCACACTATCACCAAACCTCCACCTACCTTCCAATCTCAAGAATGCTTGTACCCCTCTGGGGTCCCATCTTTCCTAACCTATCAACAGCATGTGATACAGCACAACTCCCTTCTCCTTAAAATTTCCTTCCTTTAGCTTCTAGGATACAAAACTCTCCTATTGTTGCTTCTGCCTCACTGGATGTTCTTTCATGATTTCTTTTGCTGCTTCTTCCTCTTGTTGAGTGTTCCCAAGCCAGTCCTTGAACTTCTTCTCATGTTCATTCAGTCACTTGGTGGTTTCAGCCAATCTCATGGCTATCCAATAACTCCCAAGTTTATGTCCCTAGGCCCAATTTCCTCAGCGAACTCCATACTCATATACACAAATGCCTATGTGGCATTTCCTCTTGGCTAAAGTCATCTCAAATGCAACTTGCCTAAAACCAAGCCCCTGATCTACCCCTGAAATCTGCTCTGCCTACAGTATTGTCCATCTCGGTTTAGAACAACTCTATGCTCCCAATTGATAAATCCAAGAAAACCTTAAAGCCGCCTTTGGTTCCTTTCCAATCCATCAACAAATCCTTCAAAATGTTTCTGGTTCTACCTCCAGAACATATACAGAAACCATCCACTTATTGCTACTTCTACTGCTACTCTCCCGGTCCAAACCACCATCATCTCATCTAAATGACCTAAATTATTCAACAGCCTCTTAGCCAATTGGCCCTTGTTCCCCTTCAGTCTATTTTCAACCCAGAAGCCAGAGTGATCCTGTTAAAATGTTAAGTCAGATCTTATCAATTATCTACTCAAAGCCTTCCCATGGCTTCTCATCCCACTCTAAGTAAAAGCCAATCATTGCGTTGCCCAAGGCCCTCAGAATCTGGCCCCAGACCTCCCCTCTTCCCAGGGGCCCTTTGTTCATTCCACCCTGCTGTGCCTTGCTGTTCCCTCTGCCCAGGAGGATTTTCCTGCAGGTACCCTCGTGGTTCACTTCCTTCAGGGCCTTACTTAGATGTCATTCCCCAGTGAGGCCTTCACTGCTATTCCAGATCCTCTTGGAAAGGCTCCCTGGGAAGCTTGCCCTCTGCCTTGCTCACCCCATTGTGTTGAAGTCGTCATCAGGGGGTACGTAGTCCTCATCGTCACTGGTCAGCCCCAACTCGTTCCCGTAGCACTGGTGAACGAAGTGCCAGAGCTCCTTGGGACACAGGGGCTGCAGGGGACAACAGAGAAACTCTGACTCTTCCTTCCTCAGGACACCACTTTACACAGAGGCACTGAGTTGAACTGGACTCCCTCCAGGGTAGGAAAAGCCAAACTCCACTTTCCCTAGCTGAATTAAGAGGAGAGCAACGCCTCCAAGACAACCTCATCTACTTTCCCTTTCCTCCTCTCAGGATCTCAGCAAGACACCAATCTTCTGCCTAAGAATATGGCTTTTAGCAAAGCCTGGAACGTGGCCTGTTCCCTCAACTTGGGTTTGTATAATGGGATCAACTGGCCCCTTGAGAAATGTAACTGTCTACCTTTTGCTCCTATGGATGAAGTCCAGCATTAAGTGGCATAAACCGACATTACTCTGGGGACAAAGTGATGACAGAGCTTCTGATTTGGACTCAGACTGAGCAGCAGAGGTCCTGTGAGCCAGTCTCCTTCATACTACAGAAATCTCTTTATACTATGAGCGGCTGCACAGGCTCTGGCGGATCACATCTAAGAAGAGGTGCGACCTGGAAGGTGGCTGGTTCCACAGTTGGACAGTTCCTAGGTTAGAAAGAAGCCAACTCTCACATTTTAAGAGAGCTCAAAGGTCCTTGTATCCAACCTTCTCTTGACTACCTGAATACTTCCTTCTTTATTCTTAAGTAGCATCAATTTGCCTACAGTTTTATGCGTTAGTTCTAGTTTGTCTTATTTCGTTAGGTGTCTACATGTCCTCCTCAAAAGCACTGTCCTAAGAAAAGTTAGCTCTCGTGAGGTTCATAGTTTCAGGAAAGAGGCCACAGAATGCCGAAAGCTACAACTGGAGGTGGAGTCCAGGATGAGCCTCGAGTTGGGAGGAGGGGGAGAAGGCGGTAGGAATAAGTACGTGAAAAAGGGCGAGAGCATTAAGAAAAACAGAAGCACTCAATATCTTAAAAAAGAAAAAACTTCCAACTTAAAGAATGTTTCCCACCAATAAATCTGATAAAGAATCTGATAATTCTCTGAGCCCATCCTTTCAAGGTCTGGTGTAAGAAGCAGACAGCTGGCAGGATGCCATGAGCCAGGGGTCCAGATTTCCAGTTCAGGAGAATTGCCCAGAACGGTGTAGTCAGGGCTCTCTCTGAGCCAGCAGGGTTTGGGGGTGGCAGCTCTCTGTGCTGGCCGTCACGGTGCCCTCTCCTTTATCTGGGCCTCCTCCCTCCCACATATACCATTCACCCTGTCTGGGACATGTCTGCCTCTGCCAAACCACGTCCCCCTCTTCTTCACAATCCACCTTCTCCATGCAGCCTTCCCCGATCCATTCCACTTGGCTCAGCCTGCTGTCTGACCACAGCCTGGACAAGCACAATTAGAGACGCTATTCATCAGGCAGAACTCTTAACAGTTACTTTGTGAAAGCTTTTGTGAACCATATAGATGACCCTCTATCTTATTTAGAAATGACAGTACTTGTGAACTGAAAACTCAAACCTGTCAGTGGAGAGTCAAACATGTTAACATTTTACCATTATCAATCGTTAAAGCCAGAAGATCTCAGCTCAAATAATTGGATTAAGTTCAAATTACTAGGATTTACACCAGGGCTATAGACGTTCAGGTTAGAAGAAACTCTAAATAATAAATCTACTCAATTTTCTTTAGATAGTAATACGTTTGGGCTAGAGTAATGTTGATATACACACATATTTAAATACACGTCACATATATAATGTAATTATATTATATAATTATATAATTTTTTTTCTTATGTCCTTTCTCTGGCGTGGAGGCTATTTCTCAACACCCCATGGCATCTCTGTGGGAGTTCTCTAAGGGCTGTAACCACAGTATCTCCTTCATCTGCATGTTCTCACAGTGTCCTTCAAACACTCGAGTAGTCAGTTGGTGGCTGTATTAACTCTATTTTCCTGTTTTCTGTATTTTTGATGCTCTGGCATCTGAGGCCTTGCTGACTGTGGAGGGACTGCCCCTCCCAGCGTTAGCTAATTCCTAGAAATAGAAAACAACTCGTTGGGGTGGAGAGTGGGGGTGCGCCTTTCACATGTAACCAGCCAATCCAAAGCCCAGAACCCCAAACAGCTTCTTTATCTATTTCTTACACTCTGAGCCAATATTCCTCTGCCCTAACTATCCCAGGGACAGGTACCAGGCAACTAGAGACAGTCTCTATACCCCGAAGCCTGATGAAACTATTCAAACCAGCCAATCCTACACCTGCTCAGCCTGCTTACCCTGCCTCGCCCATTCCTTCCAGTGAAAACCACAATGAAGATTCTTGCCCGTACTTTCCCCACCTCTTGACAGACCCTGGGGCTTCCCAGCGTGGCCCTGCATGGCATGACATGCCTTTGCTTTTGGGATCTATAAGTATAAAAACTTCTTCCTCTACAATAGTCATTCCACATCTTTGTGTCTCACCTAATTAACACAAATCCTGGTACATTTTAAAACAGTGTTACTGAAGCATCTGAAGTCAATGAGGGATGTGCTCCAGGCAGCAATGAGGCTGCTCACATAAGAGGATATGGTACTTTCAGGACTCAGGTCAACACCACCAGTGGGAGAATACATTACTCACCACAAGTCTGGGGACTTCCAGAACCATGAGGAAACACTGGAGCTGGCCAACGCCACAGTAAAAGCAACCTCTCCATGGGACCCACATCCAAAGAGAAAGAACATTCTAGGTGGATGTGCATCCTGAGGCTGTTGGAAGTAGCTGGGCAGTACTCACTTTTTCAAGGAGAGCATTCTGCCAGAGCCGGAACATCATCATGTATGTCCTATCCCGGGCTCCAAATGAAGTGAAAAAGTGCTGAAGTGGAAGAGAAAATGGCAACAAATGCCTGTTAGGACTTAAGATACAATGAATGGAGCCATGAGCTCCTTCCTTTAAAAAAGGCTACTGACTTCATCCTTAAATAACATCCTGACTCTCGGTTACCCACGAGTGCAGTGCAGGTACCGCAGTGATGGCCAAGGAACCTGGGACCTCTAAGTCCCCACTGAAACCACGTCCTTCATTTACCAACACTTTCCTCGGTGCTTCTCTGTCTGGTTTGAAGTTTCCATCTTCATAAAAAACTTCCCTCAGCTGCCTACTGGAACTGGGTAAGGGGTGAGCTGTGAACTAGCCCAAAGGGAAGGAGAAGACAAAACCATCAGCACGCTCACCCTTTCATTCATTAATTCAACAAATATCTGAATATTATTAGTATGTGCTAGGCACTTTCTACATGTTTGGGGTACAACAGCAAAGAAAATAGAAAGAGACTCCTGCTCTTACAGAGCTTACACATTAGTGGGGACTCTTTATAATACATGGGAAGAAAGCGATGAAAAACTAGACTTTACTGAACACACTGTAGGTGCTTCACAAATGCTGCTCATTGAAACCACATAGAAGCCTTGGAAAAATAAACATAACTGCTAAGACCTAATCAACAGAAGCAGGCTGGTGAGCTTAGGCGACTTCTGTAATCACAAACCTGATTTGTGCCAGGAACAGAATTCAAACCAAAGACTACCTCACTGTAAAGTCTCCTGGGTCTTGCCACTGAACGGCCCGAGTCCAAGGGCACGGTGGCCCTTGTGTTCAGCAGAAACCTAGTCCACCCCCAGCCCTGAAGCTATCAGTCTTCAGGCTCTGGTTAAAGGTCAAAGATCACAGTGTTTTCTCTGCCCCAAATTGTACGGATCACATTTTCCCCCATACCAATAGAGACAACTCATTTCCTATGAGACTCCTTATTCCTCTTGATGAGCTAAGCTGATACATAATAACAACTTACACTTGTGTAGGTCTTTACAATTTAGTGTTTTCAGAGTCTTAAAATGACTCTGTTAAATAGGTACTGCTGGCTTCATTTTACATGAGAAAGTTAAGGCTCAGAGATGTTACGTAACAGGCCAATCATGGTGGGACTCAAATTCAGGTGTTCTGGCTCCAAGTCCCATGTTCTGCCACTCCACCCTCACCTCTGCTCAGACTCCAAACAACCTGCTCACCATGGAGGTGGTTCCCACCATCTCATCGCCTCTCACCCTAATCCTACTGGCCTTCATACTGACACAACTGAGGAGCAGAAACACAGGGGTAGGGGGACTGGGATTTGAGGGAGGAAGGAGTAGAAAATCCAAGATTAGACTCCACTTACCTTTTCCGAGTCAGTGCAAACTTGGATGGCATTGGGAATGAGGCGAGCTGTTTTTTCTTTAGTCATGGAGCAGATGTCTTTCAAACGAACGGTCAGCTGGCATGGCCACAAGGACAGAGAACGGACAACGATCAAGAAGAGGAATTAACCAGAGTCAGGCAAAGAGTGTTCACACGGCACCAGCGCAGACAGAGGAAACCAGATCACAGTCTACAAATTTCCAAACCCGGCAGGGACCTCCTTAGAGATCGTCTGGTTTACCCCCTATTTCACAGAGGCCTCATGGCCAGGTGGTGACAGCCACGCCTAGAGCCCAGGGGTGTCTTGATTCTTGGTCCAGGGAGCATTCTTCCTCATTTCTACACAGTCTGATAAATGTGCAGAGGTTCCATCACTATTTACCACTTACAGAAACACAGAACACTGGCACTGGATGGGACCACAAGGCTCATCTAGTTTATCTTTTCCACTTTATTTTGTAAGATGAGAAAACAGAGGCAAAGAAAGAATAAAGGACTAGCCTAATTAGTTGCAGAACCCAGAAAGTACAGAAACCAGTTCTGAGTCCCAAGGCCAATGCCCTTTTTACTCTACTATTATGCCTTCTGCAGTGACTTCCGCCAAACATTTACCTGCATTTGCCAAGAGGAAATGCTCTCAACACTCTCTCACACACCTAAGGGGAAGGGAGGGGAAGACAGGGTGGAGGAGATCTATGCTTCAAGACTCAGGCAAATGCTTTTGTTAATTATGCAAAGGTGTGGATAGAGAAGGAAGTCAATAAAAGGAAGAAAGTGAGGGCAGCTTGCTCAGCCATAGCCAAGGGGACAGCCCAAGGGAGCAAACCCCAGGTCTTTACCAGAGTTTCCCAGCGGAAGATGTTGCTGTAGAAGCAGATCCAATTTTCAGAGAGGTAGAGTCGGCCCTGAAGAAGAATGTCTCTTTGGAGTGCACATGAGTAATCTGTGGTAGGATGGGGGACAGAGGCGCTCAGAGACAGGAAGCATTTTCAGCAAACCACCGCAAATTAGACATGCCGCCCCTGCCACCAGTGCGGGGGGGAGCCCAACTGCCTACTACTGACTAGCTGTGTGAGACACTGGAACTAGTGGCCAAGGGAGTCCTCAGCATCTCATGATCAGGAACATGAAAGATGTGGAATAACTACTGCCGAGAGGCAGAGGGATAGATGAGATGGCAGAGAGGGGCAAGAAAGTTACAGGCGGAAAAGGCCAACAAAATTCAACCAACGCCCCTTCCCCATCCACAGTTACCCCAACCCCTTCACTGCTGGGCCATCTGCAAAGATAAGAGTGGCAGTGACTCATTCCACGTTGGGCCCTCTCTCGAGGCCACCACACACGTGGCACTCAGTCCTGAACCCAGACCACTAGGGTCAGTGCTCTGGACATCCTCTCCTCCTGTTCCCAAGAGACAGTCTCACTTGGCTTGGCTCTTAGGTGGGGAACCTCCAGACAGAAGCAGCCTAAGTGCTGTCCCTGGGACTCCCAGACTTCCTCTCTGCCTGCCCCAACCCCTCACCACCCCCCACACCCTCCAACCCCCGGCCCAGGTCACCTAGCTCACCAACAATGAGGCGCTCCGTGTCTGGAAGTTGCTTAAAGAGCTTTCTGAAGTCTTCATTTCTCTGCTTGTAAGTGGGGCTTAAGACCTGCATGACAACGGCCAAGGTTAGTGGCATGTTCCCAAGTGCTGTGGGGCTGGGGAGGAAGGTGCAGGTGGAGCACTCGCTTGCTTGTTTAAAAGGCAAAGATGAGGCTCTGTTATCCCATAGACCCCAGGAGGCCAGGTTAGGCAAAGGGGGCCCAGTATAGAAAAACATCATGGAGAGAATTTGCTACTGCAAAAGGCTTTATATCCAATGTCCATCAGTGAGAAAACATCAAACATACTAAGCAGGGTCCACATTACATGCCAAGGAGACACCCCAGGGAGCTTCCTGGTAGCCGTCATGTCAGCTATTGCTGTTCTGCCTTCTGCCAACAGGCAGCACCTTGACAGTGAAGCAGGGGCCCAAGGGGGCTCCCCCAGCTCCCCAGCAGGACCTGGACATGATGGTGCCCAGCACACCCCTTAGAAAAAGTTGTTATCACAACTAACACAGAGCACACTGGCTGTGTGCGAAATTCATGATGGAAAAAAAAAATCATAAGACTAGTACAATGTTATACGTCAATTATATCTCAATAAAACTGGGGGAAAATTATACTTTCACAGAGACTGGATTTTAAAAAAATTCATAGAACTAGTACTAGAATAAGCCCACAAGTAGAGAATTTAAAACTTTCTTTACAGGATTATCTAATCCAACCCTTCATGACTGATGAGGAAGCTAAGGCCAGAGAGCAGTCCTCTCGAGCCCGGGTCCTGTGCTCATCTCCCACTACCACCTGTGCCGCCAGATGCCACTGCGCCCACCCAGCCTTTTGGGAGCCTCAGTGCAGACTCATGCCCATAAACTGCCTTAGCAAACCCTCCTTGGAAATTCCATGAGCCAGCAGAATAGACAGGAACCCTGCTCCTTCTGAGCTTACAATCTTAAAAAAAAAAAAAAAAAAAAAAGTGTGCCCTATAGAAAAAAGGCACCCAAGGATGATACATGAAGACAAGTGCACAGCTCGGCAAGAGCCGTCCACCACGACAGAGCGACATCTGCCCTCCACCCAGTGATTCGTTGACCTACTTATGCCAGGAGTGCACACATACAGACAGGCTGTCCTGGTGATGGTGACAAATGGGTCTGGGTCATTTATACTTTCCCACCCACTTCCCTGGGAATGTACTGGCATACAGCTGTGGTGACGATGGGATGAATAAGCTTTGGACTGTTCATTTTTTGGCTTTCTGCAAAGCTAAATGGCCCACAGGAGGCTGAGTCTGTGGCCTGACCACATTCATAGCACACATTGACTACCTGAGCTAAGAGGCCCCATGGCTTTTGTGCTAGAGGGAACAGGAGTATTTCAGGAAGTCGTGGGGAGAGTAAATGGCATGTTTTAGTCTAGGGAGGTTTTCCAGAAGAGAGAGAGAGAAGAAAGCGCTTTTAACTACATTGTCTATAGTTCATCTGAATTTTTTTTTTTTAAGGAAGATTAGCCCTGAGCTAACATCTGCTGCCAATCCTCCTCTTTTTGCTGAGGAAGACTGGCCCTGAGCTAACACCCGTGCCCACCTTCCTCTACTTTATATGTGGGACGCCTACTACAGCATGGCTTGCCAAGCAGTGCCATGTCCGCACCTGGGATCCAAACCGGCAAACCCTGGACTGCCGAAGTGGAACATGCACACTTAACTGCTGCGCCACCAGGCCAGCCTCAGTTCATTTGACTTTTAAACTTTGGTTTTGGCTTATTCATAAAACGAGTTGTACTTGTAACAGGCCCTACTACCCTCCCCAAAGAAATCGTTATAGAATCCCAAACTTTAAGAATCACCTGCCATACATCTGAACCAAGTATCAGGACCACTGGGAGCGAACATCTGGAAGCCAGCCCATCCTGTGACTTCTATGGCTAAAAAAGCCCTCAGAATACAACATTCCTCTGGCCCATATGTTAGTTTCAAACTGATACTGAGATATCCAATCTAAACAGAGCCCTGGCCTTGCAGAACTGAGTCTGCACACTGAAAATTCTTGCTTAGCCACCTGATAGTAAGTTCCTAATTATGTCTAACTGACCTTCTAGAGCTACAATGAAGCTCCTGTGGAATGAGTGAACATCACGTACCAAGCACTGTCATAGCCCTTCACATACCTCATTTCATTTGACCACAGGGTTGTTTTCATTATCTCATCTTCCACACGAGGAAGCTAAGGCACAGAGAGGTTCAGCAGCTTGCCTAAGGTACATGGTTACCAAGTGGGAGTGTGGACTGTGAACCCAGGCAGTCTGCCCCAGAGCTCGGTCTGAGCCATTCAGTCTATGTTGCCTCGGGGTCCTTGCCCCGGCAGAGCGCATGCTCTTGGGAAGAAGATATTCACCTGCTTTGGGCCCCCCACTAGCATTCCATGCCCACAAATGGATCCTTTTGGGGGGGGATGGTAATTAAGTTTGAGTTTTGAAGATGAAAAAGTTCTAGAAATTGGTTGCACAACAATGTGAATGAACTCAACACTACTGAACCGTATACTCAGAAATACTTAAGACGGTAAATTGTATGTTACATGTATTTTACCATAATTAAATTTTTTTAAAAACTGTTTCAGTCAAGTGGGTCTTTATACCTTCAAAGTTCCAATATCAGCCTGAAGACCAGACTACTAGGTAGCCCCAAAGCCCCTTCCGATGAAACTGGACATCAAGCATCCAATTACCTGAAGCCTGCAAGTCCTACAATTTCTAATATTCTTTCTCTATTGCTCCCTCCCCCTTGCTTCCCTCATATCCAGTGGGAACTCAGAGATCTACAGAGGTGGAGGTACAGGGAGTCTGGCCATAATCTCCAAACTAGAGGCAAATGGAGGGAGCCGCTCCTCTGCTTTCCTTAGAACAAAGCTGTAGCTGTGGGGAGAGGGAGGGCAAATCCAGCCCTGACCTCTGAAGTCAGCTAGTTCTACAAGGACTGGCTTGAGTGTAGGGATGCCTTAACCCAGGCTTGCAAATAAATGTCCTGATTCTACCAGGCTGCCACTGTGGATGGCAGGCCAGCCTTTGCCTCCTAGAGTCTAAAATACAAAGATACACTAGATGGACCTGTCACCACATATCCTCTTTACACCAGAGACCATGACCCTCTCTTCCACTCCCATGCCCTTAAAACAATCTCCTTCAAAGGTGAGGCATGGCTCACCTATCTCAATTTTAAATGGCCAAAGAATTTTGGTTCAAGGATTGTCAAATCTGGGGTCCTTAGGTAGCAGGGCCAAGTGGGGGATGACAACGGTGCAGCAGAACTGTCACACAGGCACAGAGAAATTAGGTTGCACACTCACGGCTGGGATTTCCTCAGATCCATGCCAGCAACAGAGTTCCTCACTAGCAGGTACATCCGTCAGCTTCTTCAGGAACCACTGCAAAGGCTGGCTGTCCTGCTCCAGCAGGAGGCTCCAGAGGACCCCAGATTCTGTCAAAGATTCCATTGCTCCCACAGCTCCACCTCTCAAAGGAGCCCAGCTCCTTGAACTTTGACTCCCTACTGTCACCACAGGATGAAAACAGTCAGTCTCACCAGGGCTGAACACAGATGGGCAACCTCTGGCTTCTTGGCACAGGGTCTACGTGACCCTGATTGGCTTCCTTGTCTCTCCTAGAACTCTGTTGCCAGAGTGAAACTTCACAAGTGGGAGGACGTAGTCAGCGTGGTTCTCAGGACAGGCTGGCCAGCGAGTCTCCCATGGCCAGGTTCTGCTTTGTCCCACTCAGCTCCCACAGTGCGGCCAGTCTTCAGGCTGAGGGTGATCCGGAGGGGACGTGATGAAGCCCCTCCTCCTGGTCAGTGTGGACCGCCACTCCAAGAGGCTACCTGAGACCAGAGGACACAGCCGACACAACAGGTGCACAGGGCCAGCTGAGGGCTCTGAATGGCAGGCCCCTGGAGGACAGGTAGACTGTGCAGGAAGAGGATGACCCCACAGCCAGGTCCAGAGGTCCACCCCACCAGTTACTCACACACAGCAGAGTGGCTCATAGTTGGTCTGAAAGTCCAGGGAGAGAACAAATGCCCAGCTCCCCAGCTCTATCTGGCCTGTCCCATAAGGCAGCCCGTTCAATGTACAATCTCTACTCTGGGCGGGCGCTGGCTGCTATGACTCATGGCCCTCACCCAGGCAGAGCAGCCACCACTGGCTGAGGCAACGGGACCTGCTCTCACCCCCACCCCTACACACACCCCTTTCCTCCCAGACCGTGTTCCTCTTGGCTGACCAGCAAACAACTTCTTTGTTAGATTCGTCTGTGGCAGGAGGAAAGGGGGTGGGGAGGGAGGGAGGGAGGGAGGGCGGGCGGGTGGGTGGACAGGGCCGAAGCCCTACACATGCTTCAAGTTACAGGATCCGGGTGATGGCGCTGGCCAACGTCCTCCAGTAACCCCCAGCCTAGCCTGGCCTCCCCAGCAGATGTTTCCTGCAGTGGCAAGTAGCTGGCCAGGGCTCCAAGGTGGGGTGGGGGAGGAGGTAGTGCCAGAGGCATGGCTGTTACGACGAAATCTGAAATTTGACTCAAACAGCCAGAGCCTTCTTGGAGACACACTCTCCCCTCACTGACCCATCCGTCCACCGATCTCCCAACAGCAGCAGCATCAGGAAACTGCAAGTTTAATGCATCTCATTTCAGACATGCTGCTGGGGAGAAGTTGGGCAGATCGCCTGGAGAAGCTGAGGTCAACAGCTCCAGGGTCTGTCTGAGGCATCTCCTTCCTTTGCAGGGACCCTGCCCTGCCTCTAGCACTAGCAGGAGAGGACTCAAAGCCAAGAGGACTCCCAGGCAGCTGCTCAGACCTTGAGGGCCAGGGAATTTGGCCTCAGGTCAAAAGGGGACAACCAAATGCAGGGAAGCAGGACCTCCAGGAGAGGAATGGGAGCCAGGCCAATGGGGGCAAGAAGGCTCTGGATAGAGACGTGGCGGGCAGGGGTTAGACAGCACTGGGGCTGGGAAGACTTGGACTCTCAGGAAAGGGACACCTTTGAAACAAACAGGGCACTTCCCTCACCCTCTTGCCAGGAGGGTCTCAAGCCTGCACATGATGATAAATGGTGCCTCTGTCCTAGGCGTCTCAGCAATTGGATGCAGTAGCACTCAGACTTTAGCATACTTAAAAACGACCTAATGAATGCATTAAAAATGTAGATTCTTGACTCCCAAACCCAAAGATTTTGATTCAGAGGAACCTGGGACCTCCTGGTTAAGCAGTGTTGGAGAAAGTAGAGGAGAGTCTGAATCTTTCCACAAACTCCTGTGCCCCTCTCTCAGTGTACACACCCTGGACACAGCCACCACCTCCATCCATATCATGCAGGGTAATTAATCCCTCAGACCACCATCTTCTCCAGGAAGAATCTGGGCCCCAAATAGCTTTATATCTTCTATAGCACTGGGCATGATGTGTTTCAAACGTCAGCTGTTCAAAAACTATTTACCAAACGAATGCATTCCTTATACACCTCTAAAACTGTTCCTATTTACATAGCGTATTATGTGCACACACCCACACAGATCCTCAGTCCTATGTGCTTGGTTTTTTGGTGCCCAGTCCCTGCCAACACTTTCCCCACCACACACGTGAGCTTCTCTCTGCCCCATGTGTGTCAGCCCTATCCTAGGGGTGGTAGGAACACTCAGCAATTCCATTTTCCAGGGTGACCAGAATGCCTCTCTCCTGGGCCACACCAGACCCCAAGATCTAGGTGGTACATAGGCCCATGAGGGCTGAATCCTTAGCGTAATTCCCAGAAAACATCTGAATATTTCTGCAGGTCAAATGAGGGGATGACTGTTCGGGCTGCACTGGGGTGAGGCAGGGGCTGATACATCCAGAGAGATAACCCCTAGAGACGAATCTCGGTGTGCCCAGCCTTTATCTCCTACGCCCCCTCACAAGGGCTGGGCAGGGCAGGGCAGCAGGTAGCGTCCAGCCTGAGGAGAGGGAACTGGCCTTGGGCTAAACATTAACTCTATGACAAACAACAGGAGCTGGGACCAAGTGGTACCCTTTCCCTGGGCATGGCAGGGGGGCAAAGGGGGTAGAGAAGCCCAGCAGAAAAGCAGGTGGATTTTGGTGGAGTGTTGGCCTCACCTAGGAAGAAATCAATTAAGACCCTCAAGGAAAACCCTGGCCCTCCAACCAAATCCGAGAGGAGCCAGATGTGGGATAAGGGGACAGTGGAGATGGAGGAGGTGACTGAGCACAGGAAGAGGAGAGCAGGGGTGGGCTTGGGTGTAACACAGAAAGGTGGAGAGAGGAGTAGGATCGGGAGTGGGTTTCACCTGGAGAGGAGACCACTCTGGAGAAAGTTAGGATGGCTGTCAGGGGAGCAGGGGTCAGGAGGACTTTGAGATAATGGGTAAATAACAGAGGGGAGATGGCCAGAGGTAGAGAAAGCAGAGTCAGTCCCTGGGAAAAAAAAATGCCAAGCTACAGAGAGTGCCACTGGCAGTTCCCCTTTTGGCACTCCCACTTCCTTCACTGCCCCCTGACATCTGAGCTTCATGGTACAAAGCTTTGTTCTCTTGCTCTCAGTCCTATGCCTGCCAGACCTCACTGGTCATTGCACAGGGTCGGCACCATCCCTTCCTCCCCACCAAAAAGCCAGCATCCCTAACCAGGGGCGTTCAGGCAACCTGGGCGCTAAGTATTGGGTAGCTGCCAGGGTGCGGGCTCCCCTCCTCTGATCTCAGAAATGCTCCTTCCCTGGGTTGCCCTGGAGATGACTGACCCCAGGAAAGAGAGGTGAGGCGGATGAGGACAGCACCCTGCCCACCTGAGGCATCACGGCAGAGACTTCTGCAACCGTTTGCTCCATCCGAGACGCAAGCCCCCTACACATCGCAGGGGCCATCTTCAGGGGGCAGATTCTACCCTTCCCACCCCCAACTCTGCCCTTGGTTCCCTGCTGAAGCCAAAGCCCTTTTTCTGCTTATCCCTCCATCTCACATCTATTGGGGCTGTACCTCCCAAGCTGGAAGCCTTGATGAGTAAAATTGGGATGGTCAAGTCAGAGGGTTAAGGGTGAGATCAGGCCTGGAAAGGACTCAGAGCAGCTGTAGATGGCACAGCCTGCAAACCCCACTCGACCTGAATGTCCCTGGGGTTCAGCCACTTCCCTCCATGGTACCCACTCTTTAGGCCCAGGTGCCTTGTCACCATGGTGACAGCTCCTCCCTGGCTAAAGAGGTAAAAGCACAATGCAGAAGAGGCAGGTGAGGTAGAAGGCTGGTGGGCAGGGAGGTGGTGGGTGGGCTACCAGACCCAGACTACTCCAACAGCCCTGAGATGTTCTCGCAAGGGTCAGCAACTCTGCGCTGACCCTCACTGTCCTGAATCTGGCCAGGGTGTTTCTAACTGTCCCTAGAGCTGGAGATTACAAAGCCTTTCCCTATCTGAAAAACTTCCAGTGCAAGGATGGAGCCTCAGGCAGCAAAACAGCTGGAGAGCTATCACCAGCACCAGGAGAGAGACTACAAAGAGGGCTGCCAGCAGAGCTGAGACGGGGAGACCGGGTGTCGAGTCCAACCAACTCAGGGCAACACTGAGGTATGGGAGGAAGACAGAGCAGACTAAGGGAGAACAGCAAACCAGATAAAAGCAAAAGGGCAGGGCAAAGGCCTCCTGAAAACACATCAGCGGACTATTGGAGGCAGTGTTGGGGAGGCAGGCAATGGAACTGAAATTTCCTGATGGGGCCTCTGCACATGAGCACAGATACACACATGGTGCAGAAGGAGGGAGTCCAGCCAGCTGAGGGCACAGGCACAGGAAGCATGGGGCACTCCACACCTGTACGTATTGATTCAGGTGGCTCTGGCGAAACACTCAGATCATAGTGTCCTGACTGACCCAGGGCAGTCATGCCCAGGAGAAAGCCACACTCAGGTCTCTGTCCACAGATGCCCACACTGGTACCACCAGAGTGCACAGACGTGGGGGTGACACTTGCTGTATGCAACAGGCAGCATCTTGCTTCCTCCACAGACACCCAGAAGTGGACAAGCCCAGAGCCAGGGCATTGGTCTCAGGAAGAGAGCATGATTTTAATTGGAGGACGGGGTCCCAGTGTTACTTGAAGCCAGCGCCTCTAGGGTTGCACCTACTGTGGTGGCTGCTCATTATCCTCTGAATGTGAAAACACATGAAGAAAAAATGGAAAGATAAACTAGACACAGCTCCTGACATCCGTAGGTCTGGCCAGCTGGACATCTGTTGTCACCTCTCAGCTCTCCACCATTTGCTCAGTTTCTGCCTCTTCCTCCCAACGTCCACCTGCCATGTCTATCTCCCTCCTCCACACTGTTCCATTCTGGTTCCTGTCCCAACCCCCAGTCAGGACGTTCATGATGGAGATTCCGCAGGACCAGGAAGAGGGAGCACCCAGGCTGTGGAGCCAGACACAGGAACTGAGTCTGCATGGGGAGCCTGAATCGGGGAGCAGAGGTGGCAGGAGCAGCAGGAAGACACTGTGGACGGGTCCCATGATGTCTGGTGCTGCAGAGTTTCTGGAAGAACCCCCAGTGTGAGAGCACGAGTCCAGGAGAGGGGAGATCAGGCAGGAATCACTGAATGCTGCCCAGCAGAGTCCCCTGTGCCCTTGGTCTCTGCGAGTCACTGATCTGTCCTGGGTGGAATCAATAATGTTTCTGTAATTCAATAGGGGTGGGAGGAGGGTGAAAAGAGATAACCTAGGATTAATTGAGGTTGAGGCAGGAAAGGTCTGGGAAATGAGTGCATTCTGGAGGACGATTTTACACAGAGATTTGCAGTCAATAAGGGCCGACCGCTCCCCATTGTCTCCAGCTGTAAGTGGACTCAGTCCTTCAGGAAGCAGGTCTCCGGACATGCCCTGATCCTCCGCTGTCTCTCACTTATCTGTTATCAGAACCCCTGATTTATGGGCCCCCACAGGGCAGCTGGCCCTTCCAGCCAAGAGGCAGCGTGCAATTCTAGCCGGTCACTCTGCTGAGAGCTCAGAAGCCAGTTCTTACATGTGGTGCTGAGAGAGAAGAAACTAGAGGTGAAAGGATGGGAGAAAGACCGGAGAAGAGAGAAAGTAAACCCTGCTAGAATTAGAGAGAAAGAGAAAGCCAACCAGGAGATGGAAGTCAGAGAAAGGAGAGGCAAAACAGAGGTGGAGAAGAGAAAAAAGGGAAAGTCAGGGAGAAAAGGGTAGGGAAGTGCTCAAAGCAAGACAAGATGGAACAGAAAGAGCAAAGGAGAGAGAGAAACAGATGAGAGAGCGAGTGAAGGTGGAGACTAGCAGCAAGGATGAGGACTTTTCCTGTCCACATCTGGAGGTTTCAGTTGTCTCACAGGTCTGAGGCCACGGGTCTCCTGTTGTCCTTTGGGGACACTACTTTTGCAACACTGCTCAGAAGGGTGGAAGGTTTCATTACGCAAGGATGCGGGGTCCCCACACAGCTCCCGGGAAAGCACCCTCTACCCCTCCACCTCTGCTCCCATACACAAGAAGCTTCTCTTTCCTCCAGGATGTGAGCCCCAAGCAGCACAGGGAGGGAGGCTACGAGGCCAGATGAAGATCACGGTAGGTTCAAGGGGGAGAGCTGGCAGTGAAGGACTGGAGTCTGGCTTCTGCCAGCGCAGGCCACCTCGGCCCTCAACTGCCCTCCCATCAGCACAGCCCACTATCTTCAGCCTTCTTTGTGGTGGGGCTAAGGCAGGCCGATCAGTCAATCCTCAAGCTGTCTAGGGACAGGCAGGCCCACTGAGCAGCAGGAGGGTGGAAGCCACAGGTCTAACTGACATGTGCTTGATTTGGGTGAATCGCTGAGCGGTATGAGAAAACACCCGCCCAGACACATACACAGGTGATTCTGACCCAAGTTCCTACTAAACCAAAGCCTTGCCCCTACCCCCACCAACCCTCCCCTTCCCCAGAGTGTCCTCAACTTCTGTCATTCACAGCCACCTTCCCCCACACCTTCTCCGTGCCCATGTAGCCTGCTGAGGTAGAGCCTGGTGTTAGCGGAGGGGGAAAGATGGCCTCCATGTGATCAATCAGTCAAGTGTGGGGAACGCAGACTCAGAGTTGGAAAGATGATGACCTGAGGCCAGGCTATGACTGCAAACCGCCAGTCCCTCCACTAAACACTCCCAGAGGGCAGAGCACAACGGGGCAGGGGCCAGCTGAGAAACTTCAGCCAGCCGCTCTTCAGGGGACAAGTTCAAAATCCTGTGGCCCAGTCTATGTGACCAAGGGGATGTGGCCTCTGCAGGGACTATTTACTCCACAATATGTGTCCTGGGTAGGAACCACTCTCTGGAGACCCCAGACTATACCTTCACCAGACCCAGAGCCATGGATGTCTTCTAGAAGAAGCATGCCCTTGGGGCCACTGAGGTATATGCCTTGGGGCAGAAGTCAAATTCCATTACATGGGACAGCCTCTCTACTAAGGGGGAAAGTTTTCTGGCTCCACTTCCCCCAAAATGTTTTGGTTAAGGGAAGGAAACTTTGGCCCTAAGTTCAGGCCCCGAGGCCGTCCCAGTCCCAGAATCTGTCTGGCCTGGGGATGCCTCCCTGGCTGGTGTCCTCCATGAGGGCCGGAGCAGCGTTGTCCAGGAGCCTAGAGGAGGATAAGGCAGGCCATCCCTCCCTGGTCTCCCTGAATCAAATCGTGCCTCAGCAGCAGTCCCGTCCTGCTACAAAAGATAACCACTGTATCTGGTTTTTGAGGGAGGAAGCTGGTCAGGGGAAGAGCCCACCTTTCTAGGCCTCAATGTGCTCAAGCCCACGAGGCAGCCAAACCACCCTGCACACCGCTCGGTTCCCCTGACCACTGCTTCCCCCCCTCCACTTTACAGGTACCCAACAAGAAGAGAAACAGGGATACTTACATTATACCAACTCTGGCTTTTCTGAAAGGACAAAATAAAAGAGAAGGTAAAATTAGTCAGGGAAGAGATGGTGGGAATGGCCAGGGTATTCCTGGCTCCAGAGGGAAGGTTACACAGACAGCAGGGGGCGGGCAGGGAGGAGGAATCCAAATGCAGCAGAATGCTTCCCATGTTGCTGCTCGGGAGGGGTCCTCCTTTCTCAAGACAGCTCCGGAAAGGAGGCCCAGGGAGCAGTCCATGCTGGAAGCCCCACCGCAGCTGGGGTGGCAGGCAGCGGCAGCCCCAGCTAGAGCTCAGCTGGAAGGGAGTCGGAGCCCCATCACAAGTTTCTTCTGATGGGGTAAAGGATGCACGGCAGACATCCAAGACCCAGTCCCCAGATGGGCCCTGACCAGAAGCAAAGTACAGATGGAGGCCAACCCAGCCTTCTGCCCCAAGTCAGCCCTCTGGAGAAGGCAGGAGGGGACTCTTTGGTACATGGGAAGAAAAAGGACTGCCTAGAAACTTCCTCCAACTGTGTTCCCCACGAGCAGATGAGTAAATGCCTCCTTCTGACCAAAAGCTGGCTGATCACCTAAGCCATGATGGCAGGGGAGTGGTGGGGGTTCTACCCTGGGAGGGAGTTTGAAGCATGTACTTGCTAATGGTCCTTCTCAACTTCGTGGTGCCATAATTTAATACCAACAAAACCAGACTCTGCTCCAGCTCCAGAATTCAGGTGCTCTCCATTCCCAGCCCTGAGCAAAGGTTACTCATCTTCAAGGTAAGTGAAAGTTTTTTAGGGGAAAAAGGGGGGATGGCTAAGATTGTGCCTTGTCTATCTCTGATCTCTATGGCCAGTAGTCCTTTCTACACATCCCACGTGGAAGACAGACAGATAGAAAGGCAGATAGGAATAGATATACAGACACACACGTACACAGACATGCACACACCTGCCTAGGCTCCATCCCTTGAGGTGCTGATCCAATAGGCTTAGATTGGGGCTGGGGTATTTTCAGTTTTAAAAAGCTTGCCAAGGGTGTAACTTGGGAGAAGAATCACCGGGTAGAGGGACCCTTTGCCTGCAGGTCAACATCTTAACTATATGCAGAGGTGTGCATCCTGGGCACAATTAGCAACCTTTATCCCCTCCACATGGACCTAAGGGGCCCCGGATCATCGGGGAAGGAGAGGGCAGCCACCGTCTCAGGATGTCTGCTGTGCAGGTGTCTGGCGGGGTGGAGGGGGGCTGAGTACGTCTGCAGTGACAAAAGCATGATCATGTGATGCCCCCTCGCCAGCTCTCCCATTCCACCAGAAGAACTCTATAGAGATCCTCAAACTGCACTCTGAAGGCGAAGCGTGCCAGCAGCAGGGGAAGCACAGGGCGTGCTGCCTCTGAGTGGTTGTGTTTCACCTCACACCCAATCTCACCAGCCAGAATACGGCTAGAGTCTCAATCCTCCTCTGCAAGATGCTCTCCATGGCATTTCCCAACAAAGGCTGTCATGGTGGCCCATCTGGAAGTCACAGGCTCCCACCAGAGCCTCATCTTCTCCTTCAAGCCAGAAGTCTTAGCAGCTAAAGGGGCCGAATTCAAATATTCAAAAGTAACAGCTTCATCATTGATAGAGCTATTGCCACACAGGAATCCTGGACCTGGAGCTGATAACTAGCCTCAAAGCATTTCAGCTAAGGCTACCCACATCTGGATGAGAGCAGATGGCGCAAGGAGGCTGCATCTGACTTTATCTGCACCTTTGAGACGTCTTGATTCCTGGGTCCTGACCCTGAGATCACAGGGCATGAGGCTGCACAGATACTCATTACAACACATTTCCCACTGGTGGAAAGGCACACTGTGGGAGCCGCCATCATCTCATCACACCAAAGCCAGGTCATCAGACGTCAGCTTCACAGCTGAGAAAACTCTCCAGCACCCACTCCCTAGCTCCTCACCCCACTGTCCTGGCCTTCCTATAAGACCCTAGGAGGAAAGGGGGCAACAGCAACGTGGGCCGGGTGGGAGGACCCACAATCCTTCATGACTTCTCCTGCACAGTACTCTCCCTCCTGCCTCAGGTAAACAGCAGAAGTAGATTTTCTCTTTTCACGTACTGCCACATGGATGATAGGCCCTTCTGAATCTGTTTGGAACAAAGAGCTTCAGAGTGACAAAGAGCCTCAACCAGGAAACCCGTGTCCTGTCTCTAACTAGCTGTGTGGTACCTTTGTGTGTAATACTTGCTCTTTTGTCAAGGCGGGTAAGAATACGTGCTCTCAAGTCCTGAAAAGAAAGTGAAATAACCATCCAGAGCAATGACTTTGTCTTGTCCCTCAGGAGGAGACCTCGCCTGTAACCAGCCATTTCAGGGCAGCTTCTTGTCTGTCACCACTGAGGGTGGCACTGGGAAAAATGTGCCCCACTCCTCCAGCCAAATCCATAGTAACTGCTGAGGACACCCACTGTGGGGAGAGTCCCTGAACCTGGACCAGCCTTTCAGAGGCAAATTTGATCCTCGTGGCCCTGCTCTCCCAGGACCTAGTCCTGAAGGGGCTGCCTGCCCTCAGGGTTCACTGAAATGCCCCTCTCGTGCAGAGAGGGATAGAGGCATGGAAAGAACAGAACTAAGGTGGGAGGGGATGGCTATTCTGGCAGGTTATCAATGGATTTGGTAATGAGGGAGGAGGGGGTCAGGAGAAGTACCCACAGACAGAGCTGTGGAGGTCAGGACACTGAGGGAGATGTTTCCAGTGCCTCCTGGAAGAGGTCTGAAGAGAAGAGCCTGCAGGATTGCAAGGCCACTGGAAACAGACCCAAGTCCCTCAAACATCTCCCCAGTGCACAGCCTCGGGGAATCTGGAAGATGGAAGGTAGGGGGCACAGGAGGGGATGAGAGCAGCTCTATGTTTAGCAGGAACTAGGGGGAAAAAAACAACTTCTTACTTTGATCAGGTGAAGTCTGTCATACTGGGAAGAAAAACCACAAAAATTAGCATTGAAAAACAGGGAAAAAGTCAAAGGGGAAAAGGCGTGACAGAACCACAGAGACGGGGTGACTGCGCACACCCAGCATAGGAGGCACGATGCAGGGCCAAGCTCAGGACTTGCCCGGCTATTGGGCACCGCCCTACAGCGCGTCCCAGTTCAGGGGCTGGTGGGAGCAGGAAACGGCCCCTGGCTCCCTCTGGTGGCCATAAGCCATCACTACAGGGTGGCAGCAGGGTGGTGGCATCCTCTCAAGGGGTCCTGGGAAGTGGAAATGAGCCTTGATGTCTTCAGTCCACAGCTCTGGGAGGGCTGCACTGAGCAAGGGTCAGCTTCAGCAGGACAGTGACAGATTCACAGGACAGGGACCTTACTCATAACCTAGTCCAACCCCTACATAATAACACATGAGAAAAAGGAGGCCCAGAGCGGGGAAGACAGACAATGTGCGTGAGGCCTGGCTCCAAGGAGGAGTGAAAGCACTCTCCAGCTTGCCTGTAAAGTATATGAGGTCACCTGGCCTGGTGGCCTGGCTGTGACAATAGCTCTGGCTACCAGATCCCTCGCCACAGATACATTTGGTCAACCTGAGACAATGTTCCACCGGGGGAGGAGAGCACATCCTCCTCTCTTCACCTCAGCCCTGAAGCTTCCCTCACTCTCTGGTGCAGGCCCTGACCTGTGTGGAACCTAATTCCTACAGTGGCTCTCATATTTTCTTTCTGAAGTCCATGTGTCCTGCAGACGCATGTCCCAGATGGACCATGGCAGCTACTGCTTCCACCTGGGGTGGTAGGGTGCCCCTCCCCCGTGAGTCAGTCCTATTTTAACTGCCTTAGAGGACGGTAGCGCTGGTGGCGGTGGTCATGGCTGGTGAGAGAACGGGGTGGGGAGGCGGCTATCCAAAGCCGGGCAACTGAGACCACATGTGTGCTGGAGACAGGCACTGCCTCACCCAAGCTCTTCAAAGCGAAAGAAAACCTAGACTCCTTCCATCGCCTTCCTCTCTGGCTCCTTAAGGGAGGAGGCCAAGATGAACTCAATTCATGTCCAGCTCTTAGGCCCTTCATAATGCCTCATGTTTGCCTCTCCAAAATCCAGAGTTCCTGCCTGGTTCCGTGCTCCTGCCCCCTGAAAGACGCCCTGCCTCCGACTTCATCTAACAGCCTCAGCTACTCGTGTGGTTCTAAGTCAGGGTTAGTTTGTGGATAATGTGGGCATGTCTCTCATCTCCCTTCCTAAACTGAATGCTGCCTGGGGCTGGGAAACTGTCTTCACACTCGTTTCCCAAAGAAAAGCTACCATTTAGGAGATTTTAAAAATCCTCATTTCTGGGTACTCACCTCAACCCACCACCCGACTAAAAGAGGCACTCTGTAAGTGGTGACCACTGGCCATGAATAAGTATGGCTCTGCTCACTGAGCGCCTTGCTAGGTACAGGGATAAGGGGGTGAGGAAGCTCAGAGCTTCACCTCAGGATGGGAAAGTGTGCAAAGACCGTGGGCAGAAGCAGAGAGAAGGAATAGCCTGATGCCCACGTCCAGCGACACCTGCCCTTCTCCCCAGCCAGAGGCATGAGGGGCTCTGGAGGGGCTGACAGAGGTCATCTCAAAACCCTGAGCCTAGACATGCCTGCACCTGCTGGGCCACCTGAACTCAGAGAATTCCGGTGGCTTCCTCACTCTGGCAGAGTTCCTCCTCCCATGTCCACGGCCAGCAAGCCATCTAAAATCCTCAGAGCCAAGACGCGCTTTCAGCCTGAAGGTCACAGACTGCAGGATCAGCCCTGCAGCCTCTTGTTCTTCCCTCAGGAAAGAGAACAGCTGTTCACCCTCCTCCTCCCCAAAACACTTAGAGAGGCTTGAGACTATTATTAAGTCATCCCTCAGCTTCCTCTTCTCCAGGCTGCATCCATGCCCTCCCCCGTGTATTATTTTTTCCTGAGCCCCGCCGTTCGTTCTAAAATACCTAGTGCTCACCCTCCGCCCCCTCCACATTCTCCTCAGGCCTCTGAGATCCTGGGGTCCTGGGCTGACTCTGGCACAGCCTCCCTGACCTGGTGTCATCTCTGTAGGGCCTGGCAGAGGCTACTGTCAATGTCTACCAACCTCCAGGTGCTGACACCATGCCCTCTGGGGAAAAAAGGTCCCCTCTGATCATAATCCAGGATCCTAAGGACACCCCGAGCCCCGGGCTGGGCAGTGGGTGGGAGCAGAAGTGGTGCTCAGGCTGAGGAGCTCTGGGCGGGCAGGCAGAGGGAAGGAGCGGGCCAGCGAGAGCTCCTGAGGTCACTCTACCACACCAGGGAACCCACCTATGGGAACTCGTGACGCTCAATCAATTCACCTGGGCAATCAGGAATCACCCACCAAAGCAGCTGTAAGGTGGTATCAGGCCCTGTAGCCCAACTGAATGGGGCCTCCCTTCCCCAAAGAAAGGAACTAAGCCCTGGCAGGACTCTGCTTCTAGAAGGCACCATGTAAGGAGGGAACAGATTCCCAGACCGAGGCAGTGTATGGGGAGCAGGCAGAGACATGGGGGGACGGGGGATGGGTCTGTTCTCCAACTTGGGGTGCAGTGGGAATGGTCCCTCAGTGACTTCAAGCCAGCCTGCCAGGGGCAGTGGGGCCGGCCCTTCTGGGAAAGGGACCAAGCAAGACACATGGGCCAAAATGGGCGGGGGCAGAGGGAGGGGTGCGGAGCACTACAGACAATTCAACACCGGAGGGGAGACCAAAGACACAGAGACAAAAGATGGCTTACTTTTGAGAGGCGCTTGTGAGACTAAGACCATGCATGCAAAGAAGGTATTTGGGAAATGGTGGGGAAGAAGAGGAAGAACAAGAAATCAAACGACAAGTTCAGACAGGAAGCCAGCTCCCATGTCTCCCAGGGATCCCTGACTCCCCCCACCCAGGGCCTGAGTACAGCAGAAAAAGGGAAGCTTTCTGAAGGAGCACCTAGACAAAGACATCTCCTGCTTCCCAAAGGACTGGGCCTGGGAGAAGAAAATCTCTAGGGAACCGTAACTAGCCTGGGACCCCCAGGGCTTAGCTTATGCCTATCCCGAGGCAAAGGCCCAGTGCTTCGGTGGAGGTGCTAACACACTTGGGAGGGATGGAGAGGCCCTGTCACCGTCCTCTTGGCCAGACGAGTACCAAGTGGGTTAGTACTGAAGGTAAGGCAGGGTGATGCCCAGGGCGGAGGTTAAAAACAGCATTCTGCAACATTCCATGAGGACTCTCTTCCTGGCACCAGAGTTGTCCCGCAATAATGCTCCCTTTACCCCAAATTTGAAAAAGGAAGTAGGGCTAAACAGATGACCCCTCCTGATCCCCAGAGCACTCCTCCTGCACATCTTGAGGTCTGTAATGGATGCTCCTGGACTCCTAAAGGGAGATACTAGTCTTTGTGGAATCATCCTATTGGCACCGGGGCCCTCTCTGAGTGCTTACCTGAGCAGTTAAAACATAACTAGGGTCTCTCCTTCCTGCCCCACCCTCGCCTCACTGAATAATGACTATCTCTGGGTCTCTAGGGCTAGTCAATCACACCAAGTCCCTCAAGGAAGGGGTTCCCTACTTCACCATCCCCTCAACACCAGCATCCCTGCAGCCAGCTAACAAGGAGGTACAGAGTCCCTGGGGGAGGGGGGGTGTCCATCTCACCTTGGAATTTTTGCCCCCACTCCGGCCAGACTGTGAAGAGCAGCTGCGCTGCACACCCTGCTCCGGTGTGGACGGGGACTTGTCCGAGGAGTGATCTGAGCCCTTCTCCACCATGGTGTCTCCGTCTGGGTTCTGTGGGGTTGGTGAGCGAGACCGCTTCCGGAGGATGGGGGAGCAGGCCGGCGTGCTGCGGTTTGAGTTACTGGCAGTGCTGCAGGGGCAGATGGAGACAGCGGGTAGGGTGGGAAAAGGGAGGAGCAGGAAAGATAAGCTGTCAGTGATTGAAGGCCGAAGATGGGTCCCAAGGAGGCAGCTCAGGGAGCCAGGGTTAGGGGCTAGGGAGAAACTGGCCCAACTAGGGACCTACTGCCCCGTAATACTGCTGCTGGCCAGGAGAGGGCGGTGGTGCCAATGTGAAAGGGAAATAGTAAGGAGGGCAATTAGACATTTAGATATCCATCTGTCCATCCATTCATCCAAATACCGTCAGAACCCCTATTATATGCCAAGAACTGTCTAGGAAAAACAGAATTTGAGAGCTGAAAGACTCATTAGAGATCATCCAATACTATCAGCTCATTTTATATGTGCTGCAAATCCAGGTTCTACTTTTTTTTTTTTTTGAGATATTTGTCCATAAAAATAACAATAATAATCCTACTTTTCAAAGCATCACATACGTATTATTTCATAGGGTTCTTAAATCACTCCCCCGAGGCAGCAGTGACAAGACCCATAATCCCTATTTTAAAAACGAAGACTTATGTTTGGCAAAGAGAAGCTAAGTGTCCTCTGATGGCAGAGGGCTCAGAAACAAAATTTGGGTGTTCTAACTTGTAACTCATCCACACCATCCTATTTCTTTGTAAGTCATATTGGTTCCTGCTCCCCCTGCCCAGGACAAAGGTGAACACAGAAGTTCTCACATTCCATTCCCCACCCCCACCCCCAAATTCATTTCCAAGAGGTACCCTGTACATCCACAGAACCAAATTCACTTACACCAAGGCTTATAAGCTGTATAAATACTTACTACTGGATATTTAGCTTGTGTTCTTAATGGAATAGAAGGAGAAGAGAAGAAGAAAGAAAGAGGAGAGGAAAATTAAATGCAGTTAAGTTCTAACAGGTGTTAGAGAAAGAGATGGAAAAGGAAAAGGTCAAGTAGAAAAGAGACAGGAGAAAAGGGAAGGAAAGCGAGTGTAAGACTAGAAAGCCAAAGAAGCACAAGGGGAGGGAGTGAAAAGCCGAGGGTCCCTCTCACCCACTCAACAGTCAGAGAGCAGGGTCAGGCTTTGGGAACAGCCCGGATCCGAGGCTATAAGGGCCACATCATCTCAGCCTGCCCTAAGCAAGTGGAGTGCAGGGTTGGGAACACTGCCATTTGCATGAAGCTCCAGCTGCAACCTCAGATGCCCCACTGGACCATTTGCAATGAAAACCATGCCCCTTTCAGCAGAACCTTCCACTGAGGATCCTTAGCAGAGAGAAATGGAAGGAAGCCCAAAAGCCCAAACCAGGAAGTGTGGGGAGGAGGGCAGAGGGGGCGAAGGTGGTGCTCTAACTTCTAGAAGGAAACTGATGGAGAAAAGGAACAAAGCCGACCAGAGGAAAGGACAACAAATGTGGCCAGAGGATTTATGGAGACACGTAAGGCCCAACGTTTTGCTTTATTCCCAAACAGAATTTAAACTTAGAAATTCCCTTAGAATACTAACAATAACTGTGATTTAAAAAAAGAGGCTCTGCAAGTTCTCCCCTCATCCGCAACATCCTCATCCTGTGGCTCTCTATACTCAGTCGCTACTACAAACCTCGCAGAAAGGAAATTACGTTCCTTTTCCTCAGTCGGAAAAGCCGAGCCTTAGAATGGAGGCAAGCAGACCCTCAGGCACGTCCTGGGGCGAGCTGGGGGGAAGCCTCCAGAAGCTCCTGCAGAGCAGGCTCAGATGCTCACGTTTCTGGGGTAGCCCTCCTTTCTCATGGGCCAATTTCAACCCACAGCCAAGTACTCCAAGGTGTAAACTGTCTTCTGGGATTCATTTGCCAGAGGAACAGCCGGGAACTCTACCCCTAACCTCAACTAGTTTGCTGGGAGAAGTGCTAGAGTGTGGACAACACTGAGCACAGGTCCATCTCCGACACAGGGAACCCACAGCTTGGCAACTGTCTTTCTTAGATAAGGGACATCTTCACACATGGCGATTCCAGACTCGGGAATGGAAAGGAGATCCTTTACCCTTCCTCAAACTCTGAGTTCCCGCTGATAAATGGCTGTTGAGGGACTCAAGCCAAGGAGCGGGTAAAAATTCTAACCTGGAGGAGACTCACTCCGACTACCCAAAACCACATGAATCTCACTCAACGACCAAAATGTCCATGAGATTCCCTCATCGTTGAGTGGCCCCACATCAGCTGACCCTACATGTCACCCAAGGATACCTAAAATTCTGCTTTCAACGCTTATAATACTAACAATAATTGTCAATAAACAACTTACATTGTTATTTGCCACTTTAAACTCTGTGCTTACAAAGCTGTTGATCATCTGATTCTTGAAAATCTCTCCTCCTCTCCCTGATGACACACAGCTTCTCTTCCATTCCTCTTCCTGCCTTGGCTACTGGCTGCTCTCTTGCTCCTCTACCAGAAATTGAGTCCTTCCCCAGAGGTGAGTCCCTCACCACCCAAGCCATCTCCTGCTTTCTATGACTTCAACTATGCCTTGAAGCAGAGGACTGACTCCTCCACCTGCTCCTGGCCCTGATCACATTTTCCAGCTTCAGCCCAACAATCTGCTGCCAGGTGGACATTTCCTCCGAATAGATGTGTCACAAGCACCTCAGACTCAAAACCAAGCCTGCCATCTTTCCTCCCAAACCTCCTCCCACTACTGCCGGTTCTCAACGGCATTATCATTTCCCAGACTTTCGGGCTGCAAACCCAGCTCTTCCATCTCACCGCACAAAAAGTGAGTCACTGAATCCCATCAATTCTATTTCCCTAAAGCTCCTTAACCCATCCTTCCTTTCCATCGTCAGGCCCTGGATCAGGTTCTCAATGCCTCTTGCCTAGACTCTTCCAATAGCCTTCCAAGTGGTCTCCTCTGTCTCCTTTTCCTCTTCATACTCATTCAAACCTGTCATTTAATCTTTCTCAATACAAGCCTCATGTTACCTATCTGCCCACTACTAGCATTCACATTAAAGTTCAAAATCCTCAGACTGGAATTCAAAGTTCTCTATTGAAAATAATTTGACACTTTATATTTCAACACCTTATTGCTCCTTAAACTCTCTTAAAGAGCTCCCATATTCTAGTCCTACTGATCTTCCCCTGGCTTTCTTAATAAGCAGTCTCATTCTCCTGCCTCCTGACTCCCATACCACTCACGACTTGCGCAGGAAGAGCCGTCTCCCTCCATATCTACCTCCTGTAGTCCTGTTCATCCTTTAAGGTCCATCTCAAACTCTACCTTCTCCAAAACATTTTTCTAAATCTCCACCAATGAACTGACTAAAGCATTTAACACACTCTGCCCAGTATCAAAATTAAGGCCGACATACTCCTGGAAGCACACACCTTGGCACCTCCCACATTGCCCAACATGACGCCCTGTAAGTAGTTTGTGTTCAGTAAATGTCTGCTGAACTGAATCTCATTCTAGTGAAGGTCTTCATATCCATGGCTTTAACAATCCCACAGTGTCATGACAGCTCCCAAATCCGTACCTCCAATCTGCTAATATTAATAAAAATAGGTAAAAGCTTATGAATATTTATGAGTTACCGGCACAGTGCCAAGCATTTATCAAGCATTATCTCATTTAATCTCCCCAACTGACCTATGAAGTATTAGTGGACATTACTATTAGTCCTACTTTTCAGGTGAAATTGAATTACTGACAGATTAAGTAATTTGCCCAAAGTCAGACAGATGGGTAAGTGGCAGGACAGGGTTTGAAACGCACGCCTATCTGATTTAAAAGAGCCTGTCCTCAGAACCAAGCATTCAGTAATGTTTGTTTGCTGGGTGAACAGATAGAAGGACGGATGAAGAGAAGGATGACTGGGTAGCTAGGTGGATGGAAAGAAAGAAGGAATCAATTTCCTGACTCCAGTCTTCAAGCCATTCTCTATTTTGCTAGCAAAATGAACTTTCTATAAAGTAAACCTGTCATTTTTGACCTTCCTCTCCCTTGGTTAAACCCCCCTATGGTTTCCTATCCCCTTAGATAAAGTCTGAACCCCAAACCATGGTATAGATTTCCTCAATTATCTTACTCAAGCTACCTGTGAAGCCTCCACCTTTGGCTCCTCTTCCCAGCACACCCTCTGCCTCAGCCATCGGGGCCTATTTACAGATCCTGTGCCACGCCCTCTCACTCCTCCACTTCTGATCACTCCTCCTGGCTCTGAAATGGCAAGTTCCCCTCCAATCACCCAACCGACTGACTGTTACACATCGAGACTAAGCCCAAATATCCCCCTTACCCTCCCACAAGCCTCGCCACCATCCTTCACTACACAGGAGGAGACGTTTGGAGCTATGGTTCTAACTCAGCAAAATCGCTGCTAGACTTGCTCAATTCCTAAAACTCTTTTAAAAGGCACCCCCATTATCCTATAGATTTAGATGTCCTGCTGAGCAAACGAAACCATTCCTATATATCTCAAAACCTATAGTATTGTGTCTTTCAAATAAACTCTATGATGTGTCATTAATCTGGTCCTGTCACCATTATCAATAATAGCACATTGCATTATATTTCAGAATCTTGGAATTTTAAAGCTAAAGATGGCCTTAGATGTGCTACAGGAAGGGAAGGAAGACTGGTATTGGAGGAGCTGTTAGACCCCCTTCAAGAGTTGAGAATTAATGCATCCACTTGTAACCTCACATGTAAGAAACCTGAGAAACAGGGAGGTTAAGTGCCTGGCCAAGGTGATATGACTTCCTTTCTGAATCTTCTGTTCCACAAACATTTACTGAGCACCTGGCATAGTGCTAAGCATTCAAGTTCATATTAGTGAGTAAGAAAGGATCTTTGTGTTTGGGACACTGTAGTCAGGAAGAGCTGGACATGGATTCCTCTCCTTGTACTATAAGCAGTGAGTGGTGTGACAGGAAAGAGTGAAGGAATCTTAGCCAGACTTGAGAGACAGGCTTCCTTGAGGAGATGCACTTGAGACTTGAGTTGGGTTCTGAAAATTGTATTAGAGTTAGCCAGGCGATGGGCCTGGTAACAGGAGGGAAGAGAGTGTTCCTGAAAAAACAAAACAAAAAAAACCCAGTATGAGCAAAGGTATTAAGGCCTAAAAGAATATGGAATACACAAAGCATTACAAGAAATTACACGCTATTGAAGCATAACGTGATTGAGCTGATGCTTAAGAGATTCCATAATCATCAACTCTCCCCAGTAATAGGTCCACTGAGACCCCCACCAGCCAGCCACCTTTAGCCAACTGCAGGGGGGCCCAGAGGTCATGCACTCATTTCCCATCTCTCCTATTTTTAAGACCTCCATCCAGTAAAGACTATTTCACTCTTTTCCTGGTTACCTTGCTAACAAACAGGGCTTCCTTAAGTCTGGCCACAACACCTCATGCTACAGTTTGATCCTACTTCCTACACTTAGATCTAGCTGACATCCTTGAGAAAGAGGGACATATGGAAAGAGGAGAAAGGATCTTTGGGCTTTCTGCAGTGTCTCTCTTTGCAGCATCTCCCACTTACACTCAAGACATGGGAGCCATCACACTACTTTGCTTGGCCTTTTTTCCCCCCATCCTTATACCCAATGTGGTCCTGCAGGCACAGGTAGATTTTGTCAGCAAGCTAGCTCCCTGATCAGCCACCCCAATTCTTTTTAGAACCCTGAGCAGAGCAGAGTAGTTAGCTGGTACTCCAGTGTTCCTTGTTCGAGTTAACTTGCTGGCCTCCAGAGAAATTAATAATTTCTGCCCTAGAGGTTGCAAAATGTGTACCTGTCACTCTGCACCCCTGCGCCTCCACCTGCTCAGACTGTCGCAGCTCCTCTCCGTCTCTCTCGCCACGGTGTGTCCCACCGCCCTGGCTCATTCCCAGTCACATTCCCACCCTCCTCCCCCAACCTGGACACTCCACGTCCACTCTCTTGTCTCCTCTAAGCCCAACCCTGCCACGACTTGGACGATCAGATGTGCGGCTAAGTAGTTTCAGTGCCGTGGCACCAGTAATTTCGTTAAGATCGTCTGATACATTCCAGACATTCCAACCTAAAGGAAGAGCATTTAGTTAGAAACTTAGAAAGCCAGTTTCAAATGAAACACTTGTTTGCTGAGGGCCTGCTTGGGCCTTGCAGGGTCAGGATTCATCGTCAGTCTGTGGTGTCAGCAGGCTCAGGGCTGAGTCCCAGCTCTGCCACTTGCTGTGTGACCCTGGCCTCTAAGCCTCATTTTTACCATCGGACAAATGAGAGATACTAATACCTACCCCATAGAACTGTTCTGTTAAATGAATCAACAGAAATAAAATATTTAGTGCAGTGCTTGACACATAATAAATGCTATTATTATCGATTATTATTAAGAAGGCTTTTGTTCCTCTCTGTAAAATGTGGAATAAACATCCTTGGCCTCTTTCTCAGAGGGTTGTGTGGACATGCTTTAAATGCTCCCAAGCATTACTTTCTATAGTGGGGACCAGATCCACCCGGGGTGACTTACGGTACAGAATGCCAGCCTCACCCCCATTCAACAAGTGAAAATTTCCAGCAGATGGTCTTACGAATCTGTACTTAAAACAAACACCATAGCTGATTCTGACACACTCTAAAATTTCAGAACCACTGCTCCCAAGGACTAATCTTCTAAGTATCAAGGGGTAAGTGATGAATCTGCCCCAGATAACAGAAACCTGCTTACAACTTTTTGAGTGTATCAGCTGTTCACTGTCTACCTGGTGGGTGGACTCGCTGGAATGGTAAGTCAGTTGAGCTTGTCATGAGAACTGCCAATGGAGAAGAACCTGAAGTCGAGCTGATGGGGAGTGGGCATGAGGGTATGATTCTCAAGGTAAGGCTATGGCTCAGTAGCTGACAGGACAATGTCATCTTCTTTTGGTATAGGAGCCCAATAATCACCATTAGAGCTTACGCCCACAGCCGTGTTACAAGCACCTCACCCCTCCTTGCCTTTGGTAGCATCTGGTTAAAGCTGATTCTGATATCTAGTGGTCCCTAATTCCTAACAGACAATTATTCTGTTATCTAGCTACATACCTTCCTTCCCATGCCAATTCCAAAGTTTCATCAATAATCCTCCTCACTTCTTTAAAATAGCACTGCAAATATCCATGCAAATTAGCCAGCTCCACTTTGAATTTCCCCCTAGCACATGCTTAAGTGTCTGAGATAGGAAGACCACAGGTGTATTTGCATAACATTAGCATGAAATTTACATGTTGCCTGCAAATGCCTCTATTAGGTCTGTCCACCTAAACTTGTTCCAAATGCAGAGCTTACTAGGACTCCCTGAAGGTAGTTGTTTTTCAGTTCCTCTCTTTATTCCTGCTTGTCACTTAACAGTGTCTCTGTACCCTCATAAAACCACAGCAAGGTATCTGGGAATGGCCCAAATCCACAAATCCCAGCAGGGCCCCAAATTCCCCTTGGACCCTCCTCAGAGAGCAAAATACCAAGTCACTTGGAAAAAAATCTTCCCAGGCTTATTTCACTCCTTATCATAACATCCTGGAGCTCCTGTCTTGGCTCCCTTTATCCATGAAAATAAAAACGCAGTCTCAGGTCGCCATGGGATGACTGGTGCAGAGAAAGGGCTCAAGCAGTCCAATCCTCTCACTGTTATGGATGGGAAGCACAGGTCCAGAGCAACGACATGACTGTCCACCACGGGGTGAACAATCAGTTGGTCACCTCACCACCCAGACCCAGGGTGTTCAACAGTGCAAGTCTCAATGGCTTTTTCACCCACACTTGTTAGGACACTGGATGGGGTGGAGGTTTGAAAGGATGAGAAATGTACCCTTGCTTCCCCCTAAGAGAAGCTCCCCATGACCATGCGTGGAACCCCCTCTTTGTGGGCCTATCACTTGGAATCTAAACCTGGCAACAACTCTGCCATCGAATTCAATTCCTTCTCTAAGGGAGGAAGCCAGCTGTGCCTTTTGTGTCAAACTGTGGTTTCCTGGTTGAAGAAAGGGGCCGGACAGCTTCTAGGAGAGATGTTATCTAGCAGAGATGTTTTGTTATTGTTGTTGTTTAATGGCGTAGAGGTTCTCTCACCAACTTATGCTCCAGCTGAGCCACAGCCTGGTCCCAGCAGGCCACACTTTGGCCTGGATGTAGCAACACGCTGCATTTCAGCAAGGGGCTGGACAGGAGAGGGCTCCCGGGATAATGTCTTTCTTTCCTGTCACAGTTCGTACAATGCCAACTGCAGAGGCTGACACAGAATGGGCCTCCCTGAACTGCTACAAGAGCAAGATTCCAACAGAGATGAACATCTTGTTCTCTCTCATCTGTTTGAGTGTCTTGCTGAAATTCCCTGGGGGCCTTCCAGGTTGGGCCCCTGGGTAAAGTATACAAGGTGTGCATGGACAGGCTCTGTCTGAACTTTGGAACCAAGAAGGTGGAACTAATCTGCTGCCAGCTCAGACCACTGGCAGAGATACCTTAGAAATAGAAGCCTGACAATGCTCCAGACTCATTAACTAGCCACTGGTCATCTAAACATCGGCTCACAGGGTCCACACTGGCTCAGGCCCTGTCCTCTCTCTGCATTCTGTCCCTGACTGGTCCCCATTCTCTGTAGATACAGAGTAGATAATTCGGGGTACTTCCTATGGCAAACAAGCTCCACCTACCCAACCCTCCTTCTCTATCTTGTTCAAGTATTTATGGAAAGTTAAAAAAAATTTTTTTTAACTCTCACAAGGGGAATGGAAGGTGGCAGAACCCATCCAAAACATTTGCAGCCAGCTGACTAATACCTAGATACATTCTCATTAGTGATCTCCTTAAGCCTGGAAGGAATTCCTTGTTGTGGGGGCCAGTCCTAGCAGTGACTTCAGTTGGTGATGAATTTATTAACTGACAATTAACATAACGGCAAGGTCCATGGACAGTCTTTGGGGCCAAGCAAAGAAAAGCAGGCCTTCAGTTACCCTTCCGCTGGTGTTCTCAATCCAGAGAGGTGATGGGTAGAGAGAGGGCCGAGACTGAGCAAAGGCTGCTCCTCTATTCTGCTCAGCCAAAGAGAAGAGATCCTTCATCACAATGGCTGAAGCCTCCATCCATCCCTCTCCCCCACTCCCTGGCCTTCCTGCAGCTTCTGTTCAGCCCAGAGTTTGGAACTCAATTCAGGAACAGGCATGACAAACACTATTTTTCATTTCCATGGAGACCAGGGCCTGCAATAGAACCAGGACTCCATGCCTGAAATGCCAAAACAGCCTGACCCACTTTTCCCCCTTCCTGCAAAAACAAAATAAGTTTGTTTGGGTCCTGCCAGAGCTGAGGGAAAAACCAGAGCTCCTGTTATCTCTAAGGACATTTTGAACAGGAACAAATTATGACAATCTTTGAAAACTCTGATGATGCCACAGAACCAGCGTCAGAAGTCAGACATGAACTGTTTTACCCAAAGGGCTCACAGGCTGTACCAATCCACTCTGCATCCTTGTCCTAACCTTCTAGAGGAAGAGGTTCTATCCCCTAAGAGATGTACTTAATGACTTGAGATCCAACTCCAAGAATCTGAACTAACGGAACTGTTTCCTCAATTTCATCTTGTACCACTTTCTCCCTCACTCTTTTCTGGCCTTTCTGTTCCTTGAACATACCAAGTTCACCCCTGCCCCAGGATATTTGCACTTGCTCATCCCTCTGCCTGGAACTCTTACTTCAGAGTTTTGAATTTTGGTTCCTTTTCAACATTCAGATCAAAGCTCAAACGTCACCTCCCCAGGGCAGCCTGTCTTGAAGGACCACTCCATCTCAAGTGGCCTCTCTGTCCCCAGGCAATCATTATCATATAATGCCATTTTCCCCCTTCAAGGTACTTATAAGGAGCTGAAACTGTCTTGTTTTTTGTTGCTATTGAGTTGTCCATCACTAGATTGAATGCTCCACAGGGGCTGGGGCCTCGTCTACTACGTGGCTCCCCAAAGTCTCTAGGACAATGACACACACTGGGATCACAGATACGTATTGCATGAAAAGCAACGAGCTCTTTTGAAAGATGATCATTCAGGGCCAACCCTGTGGCTCAGTGGTTACGTTTGCGCACTCCACTTTGGCAGCTCGGAGTTCACCGGTCCAGATCCTGGGCGCGGACCTAGTACCACTCATCAAGCCACACTGTGGCAGCGTCCTGCATAAAAGAACTAGAATGACCTACAACTATATACTGAGACTTGGGGAGACAAAAAAAGAAAAAACCATGGGTGGGAAGTGGGTGAAAAAAAAAAAAGCTGCTCATTCCACTGTTCAGCCACTCTGTTAGCTATTTCTTTCTTAAGCCTGAACCAAATCTGCTTTCTTCTAACACCAGCCCATTGGTTCTTATTCTGACTTTTGGATCCATGAAAACTATAATATGACATCACTTCCAGACTCTTTGCTGGCTTGGTCACTTTGTCTAGACATCAGTGTAAATGTCTGAGTTTAAATTCCGAACTGGTTCATGTCCTTGAGAAAAAAAATCACTTTATCCTTCTGTGTACCTGTGTTCCTTGTCTATTGAACAATCAAAACCTACCTTACTAGGGTGAGAGGCAGAATCTTAAAACAAACAAAATAATCTAATTAGATAGTGCATCCCCAAAGTAAAGGGCATCCTATAACTGCTCAACAAGCAAAAAAAAGTGTTAGAAGTAGAAAGCAAATTCCCAGTTAAGACACTGAATCCTGTTTCTAACTTCCATCCTTCCCACATGGCAAAGACAAGGGATGGCGATACAGACTGTTGCTATTCAATCTTCAGGTGGTCCCTCCTTCCACGGGGCTGGGAGGATAAAGACTTCTATGAAGCAGAAGACCCTGAAATGAAACACAGGAACTAACTCATGTTGTACAATTTCCTTTCCCTGAGATTTTTCACGATGGGACAAATGCCTAACGTTTGAGAGACCGTCCTGCTGGGTCCACAGGCAGTATTAGCTGAACTGATCTACAATAACAGTCTGTAGTTTGGAAGGGGCCTCAGTGGTCATGTGAGCCAACCTCCCACCGGATGCAGGAATCCCCTCTGCAAGGCCCTGACCACAGCCATCCAGCCCCTGCTTCTGATTTCCAATGAGAGAAAAGGGCTCACCAGGTGGCCTCATACATGTGTGGAAAGCTCTAAAGGGATTTTTAAATGCCATGGTCCTTGTTTCTCCATGATTCTCGTGATCGTTATCCATCCAGCTGTCTCTACGTTTCAGTCTTTCAAAATTAAGCTAACCTTGCTGACTCGATGTCATTAAACAAGCATTTATTGAGCACCCACTATGTGCCTCCAACTTTGTGATACTTATTCATCCTGAGGGCCCCATGGGGCAGCGACTGTGTCACGGTTCTCTGTAGATACGCAAAGATTGGATACACAGTATTTAGCACAATATTGGGTACACAGTAGGGACTTAATATTTTTAAACTTGACTACTATCAGTCTCAGGCAAATTTAAGTACGATCCCACCCAAAGTATTTCAGAAGCCTCACCATCCAGGAGAATGGGACCTTGTGAAAGGAGAAAAGGTGCTAAGCTATCCCAGGAAGCTCCATCCTAGAAAGAGATTTCCAGTCCACTGGGAGGCCACAAACCACTGGAACAAGGCAGGGTGGAGTTCAACTGAATGAACTTCCAGCTTCTAAGTTTGCTCATCAAGGGCCTCTCCCCCATCCTCAGCAAGAGAAATGAGGCTACTGAAACTGAAAAGAACTTGCGCAGGATCCTCCATCCACCTACGCCACAAACAGTTGAAGAGACCAGGCTCCGTGCCAGGCAGGTAATGTTCTAAACATTAGGGACACAGGCTTTACTGCTAAGGAACTCACCACAATCTAGTGGGAGATGCAGACATGTCATTAAGTAACAGCATGCAGTAAGAGCTACTTGGATTCAGTCAAAACATCTCCCGTTATGACCTGTGAAGGGAGCCAGGCAGTCCTGACTCAGCCCCTTCCCTCAGTGTGATCTGGGGGCAAACTACGCAAGAAGAATGAGTGTGGATGCCACCGAATCTCCACAAAGACTCAAGGATGACAAAGAGCATATAAAGGATTCATCGTGAACTACTGAGAGCAGTAGCTTCTCTGAGACAGAGGGACTCAGATCTAAATTAGGCAAAGGTCCAGAAATGAGAGCCAGGCAGTCTGGGCCCCAAGTTAATTTAGCATCCCCAGCTTTCCCTCTGGTCAGGGCCACACCACCTCAGGCACCAGAGGTCAGAAGAAGGCTCCTAGCTAGGCAGTCAGCGTGTGCAGGGCGTATGTGGATGAGACGAAATGACAGCATTTGGTGCACCGGGCCCCTCTTGTCACTCCTCCCTAACCTTGTGGTTAGAGCCAAGTGTATGGTTAATCCCTTCCTGACCCCTAGGGATTCAAACCCAGTCCGTACTTACCTTCTGCTAGAGATCAAAGAGAAACAGACCCAAGAATACCCATTATGCTAAAATCACAGAAATTTTAGAACAAAGAAGACGGGAAGAGGTCAGACCATCTGCCTGGCTGCAGGCAGATACCAACTCACCCAAGAGAGGCTTTCTCCTAATTTAAAGTAGATGCAGGGTACCAAATTCCAGGACTTCCCTTTGTGACCCTTCTCAATGTCGCCTGCTACCATCAGGAAGTTCGTCGTGATTGCAACAAAAATCTGCTATGATGCACTTAACACCATTTTCTTCTATTCCAGCTTTCCCAGACATGAGGTCAGCTCATTAGCTATCACCTGTCTTCTGTTCCTACCCTCTTTCTTTCAGTGGAATGATTCTAACTCCTCAAACCTATTTTCAGAAGTTAAAAATCATTTCCCCTACATCATCTCCACCAAACCTTTGTTTAGATTATACCTCAAGTGACAGAGAAGTATTTTATTGATGACGTAACTCATTTCACCTTTGGGCAACTCTTTATTTTAAGCGCCAACTGTTTCCTGTGGTTTCCTACCAAAGGTCCTACTGCTATTCACTTGGCAGCCATAGAATAAATCTGATTCCTCTTCCACATGCAATTTGAACATGGCTCTCATGCTCCCTCAGTCTTTTCTCCTCCAGACTTGCTGGTCCCTCCAGCCATCCCTCACAGAGCGTGGCTATGGATCCCTCAGCCATTGGGTTCACTCTCCTCCGAATGAATTCCAGTTCATCTCAATCCCCCTTAAACTGTGGAGCCCAGAAATGGATGTCATACTGCAAGAGAAGCACTCCGATAAGCTCAGAATAGAGCAGAGCCGTCGCCCCATGTGCTTCGGAAATCAGAGCAAACATATATTTTTGGAGTCATCTTCTGAATCAGGGGAATCTGGAATTAGTCACTACTCTCTTATGAGTCTCTGGCTACAGCCTGCAGGATAAGGAGAGTGCATGCATGTGTAACATATACGTGCAGATGCCCATAAGGAACACCCCCCACTCCTTTCCCCAACCAGACAAACCCGAGTTCCGGTGAGATGGTGAAGAATCCACCCACCTCTCATCCAACTCAGGTTATACTACAATTCTGAACATTTACATGAATATCTCCAGGCCAGATGCAAAACCACAACCCTTAGAGATTCTCTTATCTGGAGATGTCAAGTCCTTAGCAAACGTTTTCCCTCCTAAATCCAAACATTTGTTCCTTGAATCTTTTTGCCTGACTTACAGATAAGCTGACTGGCCAATGGCAATACTGTGAGGTTCCAAGCTCATTAGGAAAACTGAATCCAGCCCTGTCTCGTCCATAACCAAGAACAGAAGGGTGTGTGTGTGCAAAAACGTGTATAGCAAAGGCTGCCTGCACCCTTCACGCTTTTCCAAGAAGGTCTCGGGTGATCGTCAGGGCCTTCTAAACAGGACTGTCTAATTCAGGGGTCAGCAAACTACAACCTAGGGAGCAAACCCAGCCTGCCACCCATTTTTGTATAACCCACGAGCTAAGAATGGTTTTTACATTTTTAAATGGTTAAAAATAAAAAGAGTATCTTGTGATACGTGAAAATTATATGAAATGAAAATTTCAGCGGCCATAAATAAAGTTTTATTGGGACCAGCCACGCACATTGGTTCATACATTGTCTATGGCCATTTCTGCTGCACAAAGCAGAGTTGAGTTGGTACAGCCAAGACAGCATGGCGAGCAAGGCCTAAAATATTTACTCTCTGGCCCTTTACAGAAACCGTTGGCCAGTCCCTGGTCTAACAATGTATGACCTTGAAAAGGTCTTTTCCATGAGCTTCTCCTCTGTCAAGTTGGGGACGAGGGCATCTGTGTCTCACAGACAAGGAACCTGTGCTTGATGACTCCGTAAGTTGAGGGAAGGGGCTGCCGGCCTGCTCCCACCTGCAGAGGAAATTTGTAGGGCCAGGAAACAGGGGAGTTTTTTCTACGTAGAATGCTAAAAGCTCCCATTCCTTCGTTCTCCCCCAAGGGGGTACTAATTTCCACAGCCTTGACCCTGACACTGTCCTGCCACAGGCAGCCCCCGAAAACATCCCTTTCTCCTTCCCTTCTTCCAAGGCCAGCTTTTTCCACCCTCGTCCTAAACTTTAAACTCTGGAGTACTATCCAAGGCCAAGGAGAAAAACGTGCCCACGGCTCAAGGCTAGCTGTGGGGAGAGAGGAGAGGCAGGAAGCAGAGGGGTGAGGGGGTGGCCACAGAAGCACAGTTTGCTAGCAAGTGTCAGAGAAGGCAAAGAGGCAAAAAAAAATCCCTTCCGCAGCCCTGGCTGAGCACTTGGCTGAGTCCCCAAGGAGACAGAGCTCCGAGTTCTCCCCTACCCCTCCACTTGCCTAAATCAAGCAAATAACTAACAATGCAAGGAGGTGTGGGGGAGGAAGGCCCAGCCACTGGGTGTCTATTTTCTGAAAACACATGGCAAATCTCTGAGCCAAATGCAGGCTAAGCCAACGAATAAACAAATCCCTTTATTTCCCTGAGACAGGAGCTATCAACTTCCCCTCTCACCCTCTCCTTCCGCTAGCCAGGTCCATCCGTCCCATGGCTCTCTCCCTATGGGAGAAGCAGTTTCTGTCCATATCTGAGAAGGTGGCCTGTCTTATAACCCGCCAGCTTGCCTCCCTCCCTTGCTAACTACTGCTCTGGTCACCTCTCCCCCACCAGGGGCACCCCAGAGCTACACTGGTGGGGAGAGAGCAGGAGCACATGGCCTGTCCACACCTCCCCCAGAAGCTCGGGCCAGCTCTCCATGACGCACCGCTAATTCAATCCTCTGCCCTCCTTTCTCCAAGTTAGAGGACCCTGAGTAAGTCTTGCTGGCCAAGGGCACCCTAACAGCCCCAACTCAACCCCTCCCTCCAGCCGACCTGGACCCACCCCTCAGTGCTCCAAAGCTCAGCTCAAGCAGTGCTGCTAAGAAAGAGGGGAGGAAGGGGGAGAGAAAAGCTAGGGAGGGAAAGGAATGTGGCATCTCTGCAGCATGATGTCACACTGCCTGCTTTCTGATCCCCCAACACAGAACAGAAGCAAACAACATGGACTCCGGATTTACTCTGCCTTGAAAGGTTTGTGTTCTCAGCAGCTCTGAGCAGCCTGGGCCAGCTGGAAAAAGCACACAACCAGGCAGAGAGGTCTTCGCTACAGCCCCCAGGGCCCCAACCCAACCCGGGCATAGCCACCCCTTCAAAAAATCTCCCGAGGAGACAAAGATAGACTGACACGTACACACACACAAGCGTCAGCACGAGTTAGCACTAACCTGGAAGCCATTAGGAACGGTAGTAGAGTGCAGTGCAGAGAGGAACTCATTCATTCATGCATTGGGCAGTGGGGGGCGGGGGCGGGGATCGGGGGCCCTGAGGACGCCGGAGGACACTCACCTCCATGACCACCCCACAGCCCAGTTTCTAACGGGGGAAGGAAGTGGGGGCAGGGTTCTCATAAGCTGGGGGAGCTTCCTTTCTCTGCTGTTTCGCACAGCTCTGGAATTTTAAGCATGACTCCCCTTTATTTTCTTTGCCCCCACGTCCCTCTGCGGCTGTTATTTGGTGTGGTCGTGCAGCCGTGCAGAAGTCCCTCTCTCCCTCACCCTTGCTCCCTTTCTCTCTCCCTCTGCCTCTGCCTCCCTCACAGACAGCTGTTCGCCAGCTCCTGCACGCACGCGCACAGGCACACTCAGACACGCACCCCTCTTTGCGCACACACACACGCGCGCGCACACACACACGCGCACACACCCTGCCGCCTGCCGCTTTACATAATGCAACTCTTTGGTGCAGTCAGCTTGCCAGCTCTCAATTATTCATGCCAGCTTGGAGGACAGAGGCGCTGGGGCTGCGGGCGTTATTTCCTCTTCATCCGCAAATCTGACAAAATACAAGCTGATGCTCCCGAGAGATTCTGCTCCCTTTGCTGCCATCAATTATCTCCCAGGTGTTGCCTATTAGGTCAAGCTGTATCAAGGAGGTGACACTAAATCAAAACACAGGCGCCTGGCTCAAAATAGAGCCCTGCATCTTTCAAAGGCTGACAGCTGCTCTCCCTGCCTGAGCTTTGGGAACAGAGGAAAAGAGGAAGGCAGCATTGGAGACCAGAATCTGCAAAAGAAAACGGCTGAGGGCCTCTTCAGGGGAGCCTCTCCCGGACTTCCAAGGGAGCCAGCCGAGACACCTGCTCCCTGAGCAGGTCAGACTCTGACGGATGAGAAAACAACACTTAAGTAAAGCATTTACATTCACGACAAAGCAAGGTCATCTGAGTTTTCACACTCTAAGCTGCACCTCCGAAAATCATTTTCTCTCCTGTCCTTTCACTGAAATGCAACATTGGTACTGAAATGGCCCCCAGATGAATGCTGGGTCAGATGAGAGGTATTCTATCCAACGACAATATTAACGACTATTTTGAAAGTCACTTACGGCTTACAAAGCACTCTCACTCCTGTTAATTCATTTGATTTCCACAACAATCATCTATATATAGGCCTCATTATGACCAAATCTAACATAAGGATGCCGAGCCCTGGACGGGTGGAAGGTCCCAGGGCAAGAAAGGCTAAGCTGGGAATCCAGATCACCTGACTCTAAACCCCCATGATAATGAGCTACCTAACCCACCAAGTACGACTGTGAATCTGGGGAGAACCACCCTCACCTTCTGAGGGGGTGGTAGTGGAATCCCAAACCAGGGACAAAACAGACAACAAAAACAACAATGATGGTTAGCCCGCTGTTTCTCAAAGTGTAATCAACTCAGGATCTTGTTAAAGCACAGATTCTGACGTTGTGGGTCTAGGGGAGGGCCCAGGGGTCGACCTTTCTAATGAACTCCAAGGTGATGACCACGCTGCTATTCCACGGACCACACTTTGAGTAGCAAAGAGGGAGCTTATGCTTCCTCGCACTTTGGATGTTCCTACAGGGTTTTGTCTTTCTGCTGCAGCTGCACAGGAATACATGCTGAAGGTGAATAATAATTATAATCCATTGATGTCACCTGTGTCCTACTCCCCAGACTCATGCTGAGAGCTAATACTTCTTGGGCAACTGCTGGGAAAAGGTCTCATCCTGGAATTGCCAAGCACTACAAGCTCATCATGAAAGGCCTTTCCAGGATTGTTTCTGTTGGCAGCCTGTTAAGAGAACAGCAGCTTCAAGGTATCTAGGAAGCACCTGCGTTCGGGCTATTTCGCCCCCACCTCAGTTACCTAGAAGAATTTCAGCTCCAAAGAAAGTTGTACTAGGGCCAGCCCCAGGGGTCTAGCAGTTAAGTTTGGTACACCCCGCTTTGACAGCCCAGGTTCAGTTCCAGAGCATAAACGTACACTACTCGTTAGTGGCCATGCTGTGGTGGTGACCCACATATTAAAAGGGAGACTGGCAACAGATGTTAGCTCAGGACAAATCTTCCCCAGCAAAAAAAAATCTTGATTTAAAAAAAAGCGTACTGGTAATGCCCTAGGATACAAGCCCTACCCCAATTCTACCCACCCCTACTCATCTGGCTCAGTTCTGCTTCTTCTGAAACGTCTTTCTTGCTTTGGAGGGCCCACCTGCCTCCTATTTTGTTACTCCATGAAAAGATCTTGGACTTCGGAGTCAGACCTGCATTCAAAGCTAAGTGACCCTGAGTAAGTCTCCCACCTACCCCCACCTCAGACTCAAGTTTCTTCATCTGAAAAAGTCAGTAACATGTATTGCCTCCAGTACATTGTTGAAACTGATGAAATAAAATAAAGGTGTGGAAAAGCACCCAAGAGAAGTTGGTCACCTCCTTCACTCCTGCCTTTATAAACCATAGTACACAAGTTAGAAGTTAACTGTAGTTTCTGTTGTTCCCTCTGTTGGTTTTATCTCCCTAAGAAGATTGTAGGCTATTTCTTTCATGTTCCTCCAACACGTAGGTGTACTGGGTACGGCACAGGTAGTCAGTAAATATCTTTGCACCGAATGTCCTGTCCTCCATTAAGACAGTAAACGAAGGGGCTGGTGAAGTCAACCAGCCAGCACCCTAGTCCTGGCTTCCCCACTCACTTTGTGACTCTGGAAAAATCATGCCAACTTTTCAGGAGCTTTGCTTTTTCCACTATAAAATGCACAGATTCATCTTTCTTCCCAAACAGCTCTACACAGCCCTGTATCGTTAGTATCTTCATGGTGAGACCGATACTAAGGGTTAAAACGGCAGGGTCACAGATCAGACAAACCTGACAAATGCTGGTTCACTCAATGACTAATTTTGTGACTTTTGAAAAGTTAACCTCACTAAGCTTCAGACTTCTTAATCTTTAATCACAAAAATAAAAGAATCTTACTGGATTGTGTGAGTATTAAATGAGGTAAATACATGTAACAAACTTTTCACTATGTCTGACACAAAGTATCTGTCCAGTAAATGAAAACTATTATTATTACCGATATTGGTCAAAACCAGTAGAGGCTGGCCCAGTGGTGCAGCAATTAAGTATGCACGTTCCGCTTCGGTGTTCCAGGGTTCAGATCCTGGGTGTGGACTTACGCACTGCTTGTCAAGCCAAGCTGTGACAGGTGCCCCACATGTGAAGTAGAGGAAGATGGGCAGAGATGTTAGCTCAGGGCTAATCTTCCTCAAAAAAAAAAAAAAAAAAAGAGCTATTTTTAAAAAAAACAATGAAAGATATCTTCTAGTGGTGAGACAGGTATTCAGAAGCCTTCAACTGAATCTGAACCTAAGAAAAATCTCAAAAGCTCCTTAAGATACATAAGGTATGTGCACAGTATTTCCTCAGTCACCAAAATGTCCTTTGTCTGCTCCTCCCAAATTGTACCTCATAAATAATAAGAAAGTGACAGAGTAAGAAATCAGAGAATCTGGATTATGTCTACTGTGTTATAAAACGTAAGCCTTTCTTTCATGATTAGAAGCTCCTCACATGGGCTACATAAAACCAAAATTATCCTGGTAATAAACAGAAACAGAAATACTTTCTATGTGCAAGGCAATTTGCTAAGTCTCTGATATGAATGATCTCATTTAATCCTACCAACAACATTTAGAAAAGGTATCTATCACTCCCATTTTTCTGATGAGAAAACTAAGAGGTACAGGGTTTAGTAACTTCCCTATAGTATTTAGTTAATAAACAGTAGAGTATTAGTTAATTTCAGTATCTGAAATCCAGATTGCCACTCTTAACCATTATGTTGCGTTTGAAAAGCAGGTGCTACTGACTTGTCATCAGGAGGGCAGGGGGCTATTTTTTACTAACAGAGTTTATAGATTTGCTCTGCTCCCCTCATCCTCCTTGAAAGTCACGGCACAAACTGGGAGAAGGCCAGCTGAGTCCAAGAGCGCACCCTGTGACCATAACAAAGCCAAGTGGACTTCCACACATGGAACTTCTCGGGCCCCCAGGCCCAATCTCCACATTTTCACAGCTACTTGGTGCATAAATTCCCAGACTGCTTTTCTGCAAATGAATTGAGGAAACTGAGGTATAAGTAGGTACCTTTTTCTGAATTAAACCTTTCCCTTAGAGATACAGAAAACTGACATCAGCTTCTATTTTTGAAAGGAAAAGAGGTTTCTGGGAGTTCTGTGCAGAATCAAAAGCACTTTCTAAAGAGCACTCTGGACGAATCGGGGGAAGAAAGAGAAGTTAAGGTACATCTGCAAATGCAAGTGAACCAATTAGTCCCATTCTGTAAAATGAAGGTCAGTGTCTACACAGGATCTTGCTCACCTCAAGCGTTTAATAGCTGTTGTTGCCAAGAATGACAGACAGAGCTGAGAAAGGACAGAGTCTTATTACATCTTTGAACCATACTCCCATTCCAACAAAAACAAGACTTTTTACATAGCAAGTACTTCAAATATTTTAACTAAATCTGAATTTGTTGAATTGTGGGGAATGATAGACAAAAGTAAACCTGATTATATTACTATTATCATCCAAACCACAGATGCTTTTACAAACACCAAGGAGCTTCCTGAAGTGTGTGGGGTAAGTGAAAGAAGGAAAAGGAACAGAGATCTAACATCTACTGAGAATCTACCACGAGCTAGGTACATATTTTAGTTACTTACACAACTTTTATTTAATCAAACAGATGAGGAAACTGAGTATAGAAGCCTACCCTTACCCAAGGTCACGCAGGTATTTCTCAAATCGATGTCCACACCTCACCATGCTACCTCCAGAAATAACATCTACTAAGTAAAAGGCACTTCAAAGGTTACTGCATTTAATCATAACCGGTTACCAGCACAATATTGCATTTAACTCTCAAAACAACCCTGCAAAGTAAGTTCCATTGCTCCTCCTTAGGCCAGTTGCCCATTTACTGCCCCTCAGCTCCAAATACACCCTTCTTCGCCCCACCTTGTGATGCTGCAGCTGCACCTTGTGAACATTTCGCCAGCTTCCCAGTGAGTCTCACTGGCACCCCACAGCAGTGAGTTTCCAGTTTATCTGCTCCAGCCTGCAGCACCTCAGGAACCTACTGAGCCACATCCTCTCCAACGACCTCTGCATCTTAGCCTTGCACAGGGGGCACCCCTAGCAGTTCGTTCCTTCACTGAGCGCTCTGCCTCAATCTTACAGGTAGTGGCTTCTTCTTACATCTATCTGCTACTCCTGAATTCTTCAGAGTCCTCTGTACCTTTTTACTTGTTAACGATTCTTAATATTAAATCTTTCCCGTTCAATTTACTAGTGTGGTTTCTATCTCCTGACTGGATGCTCAATGATATATTACTATAGTGATGAGCAAAAAGCAGCTCAGATGAGTAAGACACCATCCCTGCCCTCAGGTTATGCAGTAATAATAAAATGGCTAAAAGCACTCAGAACATTCTATGAGCCAGACACAGTTTTTATACATTTAATAGGTAATTTCCTCAATTAATCTTTGCATCAATGCAACTTTACAGATAAGGAAATTGAGATATCTCAGAGATTAAATAATTTTCCAGATCACCTAGATGGTAGATAGAGAAACCAGGACTCATCTCCCAACATTCTGACTCCAGAGTCCATTCTCAGCCATGGTGCAATGCTGCTTCCATCAACTGGCGGTAGTCAAAGAGCGAAAGAGGGCAAGGAAGCAGAAGCGGAACATAAACACAACAGTCTTTCATAAAGTTTGGAAGAGAGAAAAAAACTAAATTGTTAGCCAGAGAGGTCCACATATGTCCAATGAATTAAAAAAATGAGAAGGGGCCATTAAAGGTCTTTTAAGTCAGCCCCTGTGGTATACAAGAGTTGGAGCACCCCGATCATCAGATACTCACGAGACCCTTTAAATTACTTTTCCCAGAATTAACACTCAGGACATCGCCCATGTTTTATGAGCCATTAATGCAAGAGAACTGATGGTCCACAGACTTCCACTCTGCCCTCTTTGACTTTAACCCACAGAAGCCAGGCTGGGGGTGTCCAAATGAGTATACTGATTGCCTCTGACCCAGCTGTAACCCAAGACCTCTCATTAATACTGCATCTCTCACATGAGGAGCAATGATGTCTACGTAATTAAAACCTGAAGCAAGAAATGGCCAGAACTATGGGGGGGAGGGAGCCCAGGATTCAGACAGCTCTAACACCACTCTCGCTCCATGGCATACCAACACTCCCACTAAACCAGTGCCTACCCTTTAGGTCAAGCTTTAGCAGATGGAAAAGCCTCCCCTAGAGCCAAATTCAGCCCAGCGGGACAAAAAGGACCAAGCCCCCAGCCCACTGGGAACAGACCATGCTGGGGTTAGGGCTCCTTCCACATACTAGGCAAAGCTCATTTCACCATGCCTGCCAACTCTCTCCCTTAATTTTCTTGTAACCCTATGAGTGTCACCTTTTTCTTTTCTAAATGTTCCCGGCCAACCATCAATTTTAGATTTTCAGCCAGGACCAGCTATAAATCCACTGAATGGGCCATGCCAGTAGTTCCCAAACTTTGCTGCACTTTACTATCACCTAGGAGTTTTCACATATCCCAATGCTCAGGTCACACCCCATACCAATTAAATCAGAATGTCTGGGAGTGAAGGCCAGGTATCAGTATTTTTAAAGATCCACAGGTGATTGCAATGTATACAAGTCTAGGAATCACTGGTCTATACAAATTTAATTCTCCAGCAATGTAGTACAGAAATTACTTATAAAAGTATAATCTAGTGATCTGTATTTAATCCCGTATTTAAATATATTTAACCTGTATTTAATTTAATCCAAGACATTTTCTTCTCTTTTTATGATTTCCCATATAATACTCAGAGTGAACACTCATTGAGAACTATGTACCAGGCTTGGTTCTAGGCATTTTATGAAGGTACACTGGGCTCTATTTCATTTAACCTTATTATTCCAATTTCGCAGAAGAGAATTAAGTCAAAAGAGATTACCAGCACGTCTGCAAGTTTACTGAGTACACCTGAGATGTCACTCATCAGGAACTAGAGACTTTAACAAATTTAGAAAGATCAAATTCTCCCAGGTTATCTTTTCACTGATGTTTGGGTTTTTATTCAACCCAATTAATTTGCTCTAGTCCTTTGGTTTTGAAAATTGCCCTCTTTGAAAGAGGAGACAATCTCATGTAGGCAAGTTTGGTAAGATTCCGAAATGCACTGAAAAGAGAATGAAAATTCCTCCTTTTGCTAGATCTTCAGAATTACAGCGGGTGCTCGGGGGCCATGGCAAGAGTCTACACAAGATGGCAGGCACTAAAAGTGTGGCACCCGAGAGGAAAGCACCGATCTCGACATGGGATCGGAACATTACACCTCACATGTGGTAAGGATGGGGCGGGGAACAGAGTTGATTCCTGGGTAGGCAAAAATGAGATTGAAGAAAATGAAGAGAAATTAAATAATCTACAGTCATGAGTCTACGGGAAGCAAGTGGTAGCAGGAGTATACGTGGTGCCCAGGAGCTGCAGAGAGGCACGGAGAAAGGAAAATAGAAAACAAAAAAGTGAGGAGGATGACAGAAGGGATTGGCAACTCAAGGGCAGGACTCAGAGTCTCATGAGGGAATATCCTAAAGCAAGTGGTCCTCTTTCCAGGCAATCATAACTGCCCAAGCAGGAAGGCCCTGAAACCACAGCAGGGCAGCTACAGATAGGAGACCTTTAAAACATGGGCATGGGTCTAATCTAATTATTTAATTATGCAAATTAAAGTAGTAACTTGCCCACAATCCCAGGGTTAACATGGAAGAGGATTAAATAAGAACACAAACTACTGAGTCCAAAGTTCTTTCCGCCACCCAAAGAGTCACCAGGTTCTGGATAGGGTCTGCCCCTAGCTACCCTTCAACCTTCCACAAGTGACTCTACCTCTGTCAAAGGAAGATAACACCTGTTCTTATAAGGTGATTGTGAGGATGAAAAAACGTAAGGCCAAGTGCAATGTCCTAAAGTCCTAGACATATGTAGGACTATTACTGTGTAATGGTTACCCTGGTGTGCTGCTCCCTTCCAGAATGAGGCATTCATTTCCCCAACTGCCTGAAGTAACAGCTGCCCATGGGTCACAACTGAGCTCCTCTTTAGGAACTGCCCCTGACCAAGGGACCAGCCTCACTGAAGAGCACGCCCCTCCCTGAGGACGGATCACGTCTAAAGGCTAGTCCTTGAGAAGATACGAAAACCTGCCCCTTTGCCTCAATTTGGGGATAATTCTGAGGGCCATCCCAGAACCAGAGCTTTCCATGGGACCGGCCAAAGCCTCCTGCAAGTGCATCAAAGTTTAACTTCTCCCTCTGCCCAATGCTGATTCCCTCACTTACTTCCAGATTTGTTCCCAAGAGCACTTCCCAACAAACCCCCTGCAGACAAATCTGTCTCCATGTCTTTGCCAGGGGCTCTTTCCAACCTAAGACATACACTAATTACCACGAAGGGATGTGCATGAATAGGGAGGCAACAGAGCACGCTGTTAAAGTTTAAGAAAAAGGCCAAATCTCACACTCAGGAAATCATTACCAGTTTGGAACTGCTAGAGAGGGTCCTGGCCCCCTGGGACGGGCAGATGACCAGGCTATGGCTTCTACCTCTGTCCTCTTCAGGACATGAGGAGAGACTAAGCCCTTCTCCAAATCACCTCTTTGCAGAGGTAACTGACCTCTCCTTAATCCTGGATTAAGGTCTTAAAGAGGGAAGCTGCTTGCTGGTGCCCCAGTTAAGATGTTGACATGTACTTAAGAAGAGATCTTGAGTCCCTCCTGCCATTGGCCCAAGGCTTGGGCTACATGACCATCCCCTCCATCTCCCTCTTCCCTATGCCCACTCTTCCTTTAACCTAAAGAGAACCAGCCAGCTTTGGCAGATAATAGATAGAGCTCACATCATGAAAACACCATTGTTAGGCACTGGGAGCCGGTATGCAAGAGAGGGAACGAGCACTGTGTTAGGGAAGGGGAGCCAGGGGGACTGTGAGTTAGGAAGGAATCCTAGTCAAAGCAATGACCCTGTCCCCAGCTGGGGGTCCTTGGTGTATGCAAGAGAAGCTGCTGTTGCCTCCTGGCCCCACTCCCCACACTCACGTATGTATCTCAGGAGTTTGGTTGGTCAGTGGGACCAGCCAGGGCGGAAAACCTAGGAGGACACAAAGCTCCAGAGATCATTTTTCAAGAATCTTGACCCAGACCCTCTTTAATTCAACCCAGACTCTCCAGGGGTAACTTGGAGGGCTCTGGCACAGGTACTGAGAGAAATTCCACAATCTCTCTTCAAGAGGACGGCACACAGCCCTGGACCTCTGGAAGTGCTGTCTAGCATCTGGCTTTCTGCAGACGTGCCCAAGCTGCTTTGGGAGGTTCCAGGCCTTGTCTGCGTTTACCTTCAATGAAGATTATTTGTATCAATGGACATCTTTTCTCAGTGTCCATTTTCTCCATACATGTCCAGCTGTGGCAGTTAGTCTCAGTCACCTCCCCAAGGGCAGCACCTGGGCGGCTTAGGCTACTGCTCCCAAGACAGGCCTCCTCCTCCTAGTCAGGGACACAAGATACACCTGACTTTCAATTCAGGCTACTGGAGGAGTTGCTGAATCAAAACTCACTTATAAGACAGCATTGGCTGCCTGGGGTGTAGGCACCTAGATGACAGTGGTATGCGACCCTGGATGTATCTCACCCTTTCTCTGGGCCTCAGTTTCCCCATCTGTTCTAAGAAAGGGTTAGTCTAGACAACACCCTAGGTAATTTCCTGCTCTAAAGGTCCACGATCACTCTTCACCTCACACACCTCCAGGTGCTAATGAGCAGCAAAAAGAGATGAGCTCCATGGCCACAGCTAGGGAGGCAGAAAAAGGCAGCAATGCTGACCACAAAGGACAGGGCCAGAGACCCAGCCATGAGTCCTAGTCTCTTTCTACTTTCTCTCTTCTGACCACATCATTGCCTCAAACTATCTGCCTCTCTTCTTCCTGCCTCTGCATCTCCTGTCTCTCCAGAGAAGAAAAGCTCAAAAGCTATCAGGGTGGCTGTGCCGGACAGCTAGGAGGCACTCTCTTTGTAAACTCTAAACTAGTCCTCATTAAAGAATTTTGGCATGGCCTAACTCTTCCGGTCAAAACCTAACGGGGGCTGGAAGGGAACAGGTAGGGACAGAAGAGATGTGACTAAAGAGATAAGTAGCCAAGTGGCAAGCCGGGAACACTGACTCACCAGAGACACACACTGTGACATCCTGGCAGTACCAGAACCTCCAACCAAAATCGCACCTAACCAGAATCACATTCCCTTCTCACAGTCCACATGCTGCGGATCCTTCAGCTGTGTACCCCAGACATTGGAGCCTGCCTGATGTAAGGGCTACTGCAGAATAAACCCCCACCCTTCGGCAAGGACCTTTCTTCTACAAGGCCTGAAGGAACGTGGAAGTCTACTTACCAGTGGGCAAAGATTACAATGCTCAGCATGGACCAAAACCACAATGTGGCTGTGAAAATAACTAAAATACATTTGGGCCTCACCAACAGCAGCAAGTGAAGGGAGGTAATAAACCCACCGCAAATTGTACTGGTAGCAGCACACCTAGAAAGAGTTTCACACTTTACAAGATCTCTTGTTCAAACAAGATAAATAAGACAGTGCAGGTCTGGACATCCTACCCAATGCGAAACTGTAAAGCAACTAGGGGTGTTTAGACTGAAATAGAGATGCCTTCAAGCACGCAGGATATCAAAGATATGAAAAGAGGATGAGGGGCCAGCCCCATGGCTGAGTGGTCAGATTCACACGCTCCGCTTCGGCAGCCCAGGGTTTCGCCGGTTCGGATCCTGGGCGCGGACATGGCACCGCTCATCAAGCCATGCTGAGGCGGCATCCCACATGCCACAACTAGAAGGACTCACAACTAAAAGTATACAACAATGTACCAGGGGGCTTTGGGGAGAAAAAGGGAAAATAAAATCTTTAAAAAAAAAAAAAAAGCAAAGAAAAGAGGAAGAGAAGAGAAAAAGCCAAGGAGAGAAGAGTCTTATTTATTGTTTCTCCAAAGGGAAGTTATCAGATGACAAAGTTGGGTTTGAAATAATAGGGAGTATTCTGAGAGTTTAGGCAGCCAAACATCGTAAGAGGCTAGCTGGTACAGGGTGAGCTCCTAGCCACGAGGCTGGTTTCACATCCCCATCTCCAGGTTGGTCTAGATGACCTTACAAACCTCCTAACTGTGAGACATTATCTGTGGCTGAGCAGCGTCCAGTAGGAGATGGCACCCAGAGAGGCCCCAGTATAGGAGAGAGCACAGGGCCTCCCGATTTTTGTCCTGAACACCACTTCAAGATCTCCACCTGCTTCTACTCTATAGAGTCTTCTTCTCCAGACCAAGAGGGAAGGCATTCCGCTACCATTAGGAGCCCGAAATACATCCACAAACTCCACAAATCTCCAAAGCAGAAAGGCCTTGTGATCTCACTCAGGCCAATTTCCCACTCAAAGCAGTGATTTCCTCTGCTGCTTCCTTGAAGAGAAGAAAAAGAAACCAACAGATCTTTTCCATTAGTCTCCAAAATACTGAATCAATATTGTTAAAGAACGGGGCAGGTAGCCAAACCCTTCTCCCATGGCAAGTTGACAAACTTTCTCAATCCACTGAGGTTCTGCTCCTGCCTGTCACTGCGGGTCTCAAGAGCCACCCAAAGGTATCAAAACCCCCACCAAGAACAGAAATGCCCCTGTGAAGCTTCCTGGAAATCTTGCAAAATATGCTCAAGTGAGGGTCAGTGGACGTGAGGAAATCTCTGCTCACTGCTGGGTGTCCTGTGTGCTGACATTTATAATCAAGATAGAAAATATCCATGAGACGTGCCCTGGAGGACAAGCTTGCTTTCTTCTAAATAATCTAGCACAAATAAAATACCACCGCCTGGGTGTACGGCATTAGAATTCTCTATTCGGCCAACGGCCTTTTGTCCAGCTTTGATTATTTCCCAGAACACCCTGGGGGGCACGTGGAAATGGAACAGCTCATGCCTCCCAGGTTGGCTGTCTCTCTCCCAACCTCACGCCATGTCCATAAGCAGCTGGATAAATGTGACTCGTGAGTAATGAAAGCGAAGAGAAATTAGAGAGCACAGAAAGAAAAAGAAGCCTTGAGCTGGATACTAAACATGGAAAAATTTAATCCAACAGGATCATTTTCAGAAAAGTAACAGTTGAGCAAAACCAAAAAGCTATAATAAAAACCTGGATGCATGCTAAACCGTAGTGCCCATTTTGGCTCAAACTGGCTCCTGAGGGTAATGCCACCCCTGTACCCTCGGTTACATACCCCCTGAGCCTCCACGGACACTTCTGTCCGTTCTCATTCCTTGAGGTCAGGAAGGCTGTGCAGAGGGTTCAATTTAACTCAGGGGATTGAGTTGGGTGTGGATAGTAATTATAAGACCTTGTATTTACGTCCAGCTATTTCTGGCCTGCAGCTTGTTTTCTCTTCCTTCAATTACCTCTGAAGAAGCCATTCAGCCTTATAGATGTGGTTTCTGGCCTTCCTGTGACAGATGTGGTTTCTGGACTTCTTTCCAATGCCCATCACCATCACTTCACCATACCAACTGCTTTAATCCTCACAACCACCGTATACAGTAGGTACTAAATTATCCCTATTTTACAGGTGAAAAAAACTGAGACACAGAGGGGTTGAGAAACTCACCCAAGATCATAGAGATAGCAACTGGTAGGGCCAGGATTCAAACCCAGTGGGCCAGCTCCAGGGTGTCTGCTCTTAACCACTAACCAGAAGCTGCCTTGTTCAAATTCATGGGTCCTGCACAGATATTCTGATTCAGTATGTTCCCACGTGATTCTGATGACTGGGCAGGTTTGGGAAGCTTTAATTAAGTCAGTGGTTCTCAAACTACAGCACACTTGTTGATATTCAGTTTTCTGGGCCTCAGAAGTTCTAGAATTAGAACCAAGAATCTGTAGTTGTAACATGCACCACAGGTAATTCTAGTGCAGGTGGTTCACAAGAGGCACCTGTAGAAAACTAGTCCTAGCGCCTCACCCCACTCACCTGGGGCAAGTAAACAACACACTGGGGCACCTCACTGCAGCCTGCAGAGACCATTCATTCTCCACTGGAGCAGCCGCCCTGGGGGAAGGGGAGCTGGTGGCTATGTGAGGGCTATTCTGTTCTTTAGCCTTGGTGACAAGGCTGCCTTCAGATGGAGGAGGAGGAGGGGAGGGTGGGTGACTGAAGAGAGCTCACCGTCCCTCCACACTTGACAGGCTGCACATCAGAGGGGGACAGACGGTTGGTAACGGGAAAAGCAAAAAAGACTGGGCGGTCTGGGCCCCCGTCTCCCATTGCCAGAACAATGGCCTCTTCAAATCCCTGGCATCTCAACTGGCAGTCGGCCACCAGGAAAGAAAAGAGCTTGCTGTCCCTTTAAGGACGCCCTTTCTCCACAAAGGTCAGAGATGCCAGCTCAGCCTGCCCAGCGGCTGCCTTTTTGCCACTTTGGTGCCCCAGCACCCTGAGCCATGCTCCCCCTCCCACCTGGTTCTCCGGGCACCTGCTGTCTTCTGAAGACGGCAAAGCACCTGGGTGACAGCTGCGCTCCAGGCCAGGTTCAGTGATGGGGCAGGAACAGCTGATGGGGAGGGAACCCAAGACTTTATTTGCTTATCAAAATCATTCTCCAGGGAGAGTTAGCCCCTAGAAAGTGAGGCCGGGGGGGGGCAAGATCAGATGACTGTAGGAGAGGTAGAGGTCAAAAGAAAACTGACCGAGGAATGGACGTTCCAAGAGAAACAGTATTTCATCCAGAAGAGCAAAGGCTGACGGATGACTGATTCAGAAATCACAGTGACGGGAGTAGGGAGTGGAGGTTGGGAGGAGTGTATGTGGGTGGATGGCAAGAAATACAGAGGAGAGGTTAAGGGAGGGGCTTTTCTCCCTCAGCCTGGGTTCAATGCCACTTTGTGTAACCTGGGGCCCCTTTCCCAACCTCCCTGAGCCTCAGTTTCTCTGTAATATTGGCATACACTGAGCAGTAAATAAACATTAGAAATGAATAATATCTATTATTAGGGTCCTAGCCGCTCCATGTGGGTCTCATAGCAGCTCAGATGGTCAGAGTATGTCCTCAAGAGGCCTGAATCCCAGACCACACCACTGGTTCCAGTAAGTCATCTTGCAAACATGTGCCACGAGGGAAAGGGGAACTCATTTAGAAAACTGCATGGGTTGGTGTAAATCATGACTCTTGTGGAAAAACAACTCAAAATTAGTCATCTATTCATAATTTAGAGCAGGGGTCGGCAATCTTCTTCTGTAAAGGGCCAGAGAGTAAATATTTTATGTTTTGCAGACCATACAGTCTGTCATCACTACTGAACTCTGTAGCTGTAGGGTTGAAGCAGCCATAGAGAACACATAAATGACAGAATGTGGCTGTGTCCCAATAAAACTTTATTTACAAAAACAGGCAGCAGACTGAAGCTTGCTGACTCCTGAAAAGAAAGGTTGGCATTAATGGAGGAAATAGTGAAATCTTTATGGGAGATGGAATGAAAGACATAGAGGCAGAAGCCTATTTCTTGCTCTTCTACCTTGAGACTCAGTATTTTACTCAATTACTTGACTTCCAAGAAAGTTTTTAGCTAACACCAGCCAACTGCAATGATTCCACCATGCAGGTTTCTTCGGCATCTCTCTGCACTTCAATGGCTTTTTTTTCTTGTTCTTCTGCACCTCCTCTAATCCTTGAGATTGGGAGCTCACAGGGCTCAGGGTCTCCTCTTTCAGCAAACTTAGTGAGGTACTGCCTGAACGGCCAACCCTCAACGTGTGCTCCTCAGCATCCCTCACGGCAAAAACGTCCGACCCCCACCCAGCTTTCCAGGCCTCAGAGAGCTGGGATCCTTCCAGTCTGTTCTTCACCAGGTTCCTAAACAGCTACATATCTCAGGAAACCCATGCATATTTTCGCTCATTTGTGGATTCATTTAAACAGGGGAGTGCCTACTATGTGCTACATAAACCTTAGAAAACGCAAATTTCACCTCGGCCTTGATTGGAGTTGGAGAGGCTGCTATACCTGGGGTTCTCTCATAAAGATGCTCTGTGTTGTATTTATTTCCTGCTCCCCGGTGTCTTTCTACCCAAGAGCTCAATCACTTCAAAAATAACTTTCTCGACTTCACTAAACAACTTTTATCATGACAATTTCTAAATGGCACTAAAAGCAGGAAGGATAAGAAAAGCTGAGAATGAGAAAACAGTGAGATCAAAAGCAGAGGAGGTGGAGGGGCTGGCCCCATGGCCGAGTGGTTGAGTTCTAGCACTCCGCTGCAGGCAGCCCAGTGTTTCGTTGGTTCGAAACCAACTGCTCATGGCACTGCTCATCAAACCACGCTGAGGCAGTGTCCCACATGCCACAACTACAAGGACCCACAACGAAGAATATACATCTATGTACTGGGGGGCTTTGGGAGAAAAAAAAAAAGCAGAGGAGGTGGGGGGCCAGCCTGGTGACATAAGGGTTAAGTTTGCGTGCTCCACCTCGGCAATCCAGAGTTTGCCGGTTTGGATCCCGGGTGTGGACATACACACTGCTTATCAAGTCATGCTATGGCAGGCGTCCTACATGCAACGTAGAGGAAGATGGGCACAGATGTTAGCTCAGGGCCAATCTTCCTCAGCAAAAAGAGGAGGATTGGTGGCATTGTTAGCTTACAACTAATCTTCCTCAAAAAAAAAGCAAAGGAAGTGGAAAGGGAAGCAAAAGAAAAAAAATCACTATTTCAAATTGAAAAAAATACTGCTTGCTTACATCATTCTCTCTGCATAAAATGACCTCCTTCTACAAATCCATCCTATATGGTCTGAGCCTCCCTTCAAAGCTCTGCTCCCAATGCATCTTCCCGGGGAGATTTCCCTGATACACTCTCCCAGATCTCAACCTCTCCAGCAGCCCTTGGGATTCTCCAGGATGGCTCACACTGGCTTATGGACCTTATGCCTTATGCCTATGGGTTCGTCCTAACCCTGAGACTGTCGCCTTCTCAAAACCCATATCATAACTTTCCCATCTTCCGCATTCCACAGGGCACATTGTAACTGGCCTCTCTCCCTACCCTGTTGCTTGGCCAAGGCCCTGCTTCAGTGGAAGAGCTGCTGCTATCTTACAATATCCTCGGTGACCTTTTATCACTGTCTGTTCACACCACCATTCACTCACTTATTCACTCAACAAAACCTATGTGGAACGTTCATATGCCAAATAGTGTGCTGTAGATTGTCATATATCTCATTTCCAAATTCATTTAATCCTGAAACCAACCTATTGAGAAAGATATTATTAATATGCAAATGGAACACAATTACAGAGATGGTTTCAGAAGGGATTAGGGAAACGTGGGTGACTGATGAGAAGTGGCAGACTATCTTCATACTCTGGAAAAGAGGTTCTCATCTACCCGGGCTCACGCTCTGATGCTAGGAGAATGGACGTGACCTACCAGAGTTCCTTCTAGTCTCATGACTGAGAACAGGCACCTGGGTTTTACAAAAGTAGATGCAACCTTATATCAAAATGGGCCAATGTATTAAATTTAAAAAATCAAATCACAGAAGGACTCAAAGAAAGCACAGGCGACTATGTATACTCTTAAGGTTGGGAGGAACTTTCTATGAATAATACTAAACACAGAAAGGCTAAGTGATTGACTCAATTACATTCAAACAAACAAACTTCCCTGTTCCAGAAAATGAGCCTGAGGTTAAAAGATAAAACATCCAGAAAAAATACTTATAACATGTATGACTAAGGGTTAAGATCCTTATTACATTAGAGCGTCCTGAGCAATGAGGAAGACAAACACCTCAACAGGAAGGGGAGCAAAGAACAAACAAGGCAATTCACAGAAGAAACATAAATGGGTAATAAGGAAATTAAAAGCAGTCACCAGTGACCAAAGAAATGGAAAGGAACGCAACTCTGAGATACCACTTGTGGAATATCAGATTGGCAAAGACTAAAAAGAATGGTAATGCCAAGCCAGGCAAGGACAAGGGGAAGAAACAAACTCCCTCACAACCTGCTGGTGGGTGTGTCAATCGGAACAACCTTTCTGAAGGGCACTTGGCACTACGTGTTAAAAGCTGTTGACCTAAAAATCTGGCTTCTAAGTTGTTATCCGAAGAATGTTAGTATGACATTATTTTTAATCTTCAAGAATTAGAAATACCCTAAATGTCAAAAATGAGGAGAATGAACAAATACTTGCATATTTGCAACGGGAGCCTTAAAAGTAATTATGGAAATCAATATTATTATAGAGAGATCACATGTTGTTAATGAATTACAGAACAGTATATAGAATGAGTGATAAATTTCATCTACCTATATTTTTCTATCTATAATGTACTTAGGAAAAATAGCTTAAAGGATACAAACCAAAATGTTAATAGTGATTATCTCTGATGGGTAGTATTATGACTGATTTCTTTTTCTTTTGACTTTTTATTTTCTAATTTTTCTACAATGCCCACAGACAATTTTTGTTGCCAAAATAAAAAAATTCAAACAAGTTAAAACTACTGATAATTTTTTCTTCAAAAAGATCTTTAACCCTGATTTTCAAAAAAGAAATATGTAAAAGAACTTTGAAAAGCAAGAGAGACTATACAACTCCAAGAGAGCAATCAATCATCCAGCAAAGACTTTTTTTTTGAGGAAGATTAGCCCTCAGCTAACATCTGCCGCCAATCCTTCTCTTTTTGCTGAGGGAGACTGGCCCTGAGCTAACATCTGTGTCCATCTTCCTTTATTTTATGTGGGACACCTGCCTCAGCATGGCTTGATAAGCGGTGCCATGTCTGCACCCAGGATCCGAATCAGCAAACCTTGGGTCACCGAAGTGGAATGTGTGAACTTAACTGCTGCACCACCAGGTTGGCCCCCAGCAAATATTTTTTGAGCACCAACTATATGTAAAGCCTTGTAGAAAGTACAATGAGGTAATAAAACAAAAACTAGAACAACTCTCAACTCCCAGAGAAGATTTAATATGTTATAAAGGATAGAATGATACCTAATCTGAGACGATGAAATCATGGGAATCGAAGCAAAATGCTCAGCAATGGAAAAAGACTAATTAACTCCTATTTGGGAATGAAATAACCTGGGACGACTTCTTCAAGGAGGTGATAATAAAGCTAAATTCTGAAGGGTAAATAGGATCTCCACAGGCAAGAAAGGACCAGCATAACCAAAGACTGCAGTGACATGAAAGATATGTGTCATACTCCGCAAAGGACAGGTGTATCGGGATGGCGGGGACAGCAGGGTTGGTGGAAAGATGGAGGGGATGATGAGGCTGGACCGTCAGGATGGAGTCAGACTGGGGAAGGCCTTGAGTGCCATGCCAGGGTGTCAACTGTGCTTTGTAGGCAACAAGGAGCCAAATTCAGTTTTTAAAGAAGTGGTGGAAATCTGACCTGTATGACAGTTGAATGAAAAATGGACCCAGGTTACAAGAAGGGATGAGGTTATTCAGCCACAAACAAGGAATGAAGTACTGATACATGCATGGTATGACTTGAATGAACCTTGGAAACCTTATACTAAGTGAAAGAAGCCAGTCACAAAAGTCCACAGACATACATGATTGCATTTATGAAAGTTCAGAATCTACAGAAAGTAGATTAGTAGTTGCCTAGGGCTGGGCTGGAAGGGTTGGGGAGGGCCAGCTAACAGGTATGGGGTTTCTCTTTGAGGTGATGAAAATGTTCTAGTACTGACTGTACTGATGGTTGCACATATCTATGAATACACTAAAAAAATTGTACACTTTAGGGGCTGGCACCGTGGCTGAGCGGTTAAAGTTCACATGCTCCACTTCAGTGGCCCAGGGTTCACCAGCTCGGATCCTGGGCACCGACCTACATACTACTCATCAGGCCATGCTGTGGCAGCACCCCATAAAGAAAGACTACAATGACTTACAACTAGGATATACAGCTATGTACTGGAGCTTTGGGGATTAAAAAAATAAAAAGGATGATTGGCAATAGCTCAGGGCCAATCTTTCTCACCAACCCCCCCCCCCAAAAAAAGTACACTTTAAATGAGTTAATTGCATGGTATGTGAATTACATCTTAATAAAGCTGTTTAAAAAAAAGGAGGAGGGGCTGGCCTGGTGGTGTAGTGGTTAAGTTCATGTGCTCCACTTAAGCAGCTGAGGGTTCGCAGGTTCGGATCCCAGGCACGGACCTAAACACTGCTCACCGAGCCATGCTGTGGCAGCATCCCAAACACAAAACAGAGGAAGATTGACACAGATGTTAGTTAGCTCAGTGACAATCTTCTTCAAGCAAAAACAGGAAGACTGGCAACAGATGTTACTCAGGGCCAAGCTTCCTCACAAAAAAAAAAAAGGACAAGGAAATCAGCCAGGTGGCTACTACAACAGGCCATGCAAGACATTTGAAGGTTATGAATTAAATGAATTAAGACAGTGGCAGTAGTCCTAAGAAAGGATGGAGGACAAATCAGCAAGACACTGCAAAGACAGAACCATGTGAGGAATGAGGAAGAACACGTAAAAAAAAATAGCTCAGAAGTTTCTTATGTGAATGACTAGGAGAGGAGGAAGCGAAGAGAAGGCTGGGTGGGAGACTTTCATAACTTTGCTTTTCATGCAATGAGTTTCAGGAGTTTAGCCCATTCCAGGAAGTGAGGAAAGAAAGAGGTGCAGATCTGGAGCTGACAGTCCTTCTCCTGGCAATGGTGGCTAAGGGTCTTTTGTGACTGGTGAGGACAATTATTGATTATATTTAGCATTAATGACCAGCTCAAAAGTGGTCCTAACTTACGCCTAGAAATATACTTAGGAGGATTTAGCCAGAGAAAGAATTTAAGATTGTAGCAAGCAAGTAAAACCAATTCTATAGCTGCACACACAATACCCTCACCATTTAACAGAGATGAGTATTTCTGCTCCAAGTACAGACCGTTGGAAAAAGGAGTCCCATCACTGCAGCTACAAACGTGATGCTTTACACAAAGGCTGCTCGACAGCTAAATGGCAGTGGTTAGCTGCAATTACTAACAGGCCTTACACGAGTACAAATTTATTTTGCTTGTTTATATCAAACAAGGCAAGAACTTGAACTAGAAACTCTTGGTTCGTGAAATCAAAGGGTTAAAAAAAAATCATTTGAACATGCCAGAGTCAATTACATGCAAAATAAATAAATACATAAAAAAGGTACATTTTAGACCAAAAAGATGGCTAAGGAAAATAATGTGCCACCAGCGGAGCAGATCACCTTCAAAAGCCCAGTGGCCACCGTTCACAAAATTTGCATCCTGAGGTTTGTCAAGTTAAGCCTCTGGAAAACAAAGGGGTTTTGCATGTCATGTCATAACGCCACCGGATGTAAACTATGACCATTCAGTAGGGAGAAAAAGTTGAGGTCGCTGCAGGGAAGCTATTATGAAACAATGAGGCTCCCAGTCTCTGGAGAAAGGGTCCAAAAAAAGATCTTAACTGAAAGATAAATCTATTTGCACTACAGCAGGAGAGGCATCTGAGTCCCTCTGTGGAATTTTCCTATAATGTGCAGCACTGCTGAGACCCTACAGAGAAGGGAGTGCGGTTCTGGCTCCCCTACTACTGTACTGTACTGTAGGCACCCCTCTCGGGCAAGGACCAGTTCTTCCTCATCTTTGTGTTCCCACCACCTAGCCCAGTGGGTACTCGAGAACTGTCCATCAGATAAACACATGAATAAATGAATTAAAGAGAGGATACGAACAGTCCTGGGAAGAATATTAAAGGGTCTTGTCCTCGAAAGATCCTTAGCCTGAAGTCGATGGGGATCCAAAAGAGAGAAAATCTGCAGCTCTGATCTCACCTATCATCTTAGAGATGAGGGCATCGGTGCCTTGCCGAAGGTCACACACGCAGTCAGTGGGAAAACAAGTTCCAGCCTCCAGCTAAGTGACCAAGTGACTATATCCATGTGGAAGAGAGGACAGAAGAGATCCAGCAAGGACAATAAAACACGTGGTTTGGGAGGTTGTTAACTTGAAAAGAGGGATAAAAACTGACTGAGAGCAGCCTAAGACGATTCTTCCCGGCTATTCCAGTTAAAATAACGATCAGTGTTCTCTGTATCCGTTTGGGCACGAGAAACAACTACGGATTTTACGCTGTTGTTTTGTTTTTCTTCTCCCCAAAGCCCCCGAGTACATAGCGGGCGCATTTTATTTGTGGGTCCTTCTAGTTGTGGCATGTGGGACGCCGCCTCAGCGTGGCCTGACAAGTGGTGCCATGTCTGCGCCCAGGATCCGAACCGGCGAAACCCTGGGCCGCCAAAGTGGAGCATGCGAACTTAACCGCTCGGCCACGGGGCTGGGCCCCACGATTGTGGCTTTTAAGTGTGTGGAGAGCAAGGACTATGACCATGCTCTCTTTGAACAATGCCAAATATAAAACCATAAAGATTTTAATAGCAGGTTAACATTTATAAGGTGGTTACAAATGCCAGGCCTCCTTGTAAGTGCATTAACAGAAATCAATTCATTTAACCCTCCCAATCCTACAACAGACCTGGGAGGTAGGTGTGATGAGCCCCATTTTACAGATGAGAAAATCAAGGCTTGGGGAGAGTAAGTAACTTGCCTAGAGTTCAGACAACCAGAAAACAGCAGAATCATCTGCATTGGTCCCTTGGGGTCCACCATATAGCTAAAGGGAGGGTGCTCCACATGAGGGAGCAGCCACTTAGGCCAGTGTTAGAACAAAGAGGTGCTGGCTGAGGACATAACCTTTCTCCTCTGGATGGGAGAGGAACCCACTCCATGCTCGGTTCCCCAGGTTTGCGTTTTCTGGGGCTTGTCCTCCCAGCCTTTGAATATTTGCATAAATCTTATAAAACAAACAAATAAAACACTGAACAGCTTTCAAAGGTTTAGGTAACGTTCTAATGTTTAACTGGATGGTGAACAGACAACATTTATTTCTTTAAGCTGCACAGATACATTACACACTTTCTTTTGTATGCGTGATACATTTCAGAAATTTTTAAAAAATGGTTTTTAAAGAAACCCTGACCTAGCCCTGAAGTGGTAGCCACCAGATGAGCGATGACCAGGGTCACGGCTCACCGTGGGGGTGAGCACACTGGGAAACTATTCTACCAAATGAGCCGCTGACAAGAGAGCAGCACCACGCAGAAAGATCGCCCCACCTCATCAGCAAACCTTTTCTGAATTAAGTTTCAAGCTCCAGATTTCCACCAAATAACCACTCTTTTCTCACTGCCTCAAGGACCAGAGGGCAGAGATTAAGAGCACAGGCTTCAGATCTAGACAGCTTCAGTTTTATCGCAATTCTGCCCCTTACCATGTGGTCTTGGGCCTGTTACTTAAACCTCTATGAGACTCAGTTTCCTTAGCTGTAAAATGGGATAAATACCACCTTTCCTGTAGGGTTGTGTGAGGGTTATATGAGATTTTTTAAAAGTAGAAAGCTCATAGAGGCATTGTTTTGATAACTTCTCAGGCTATTCTTCACACATGCGCCCTAACTATGCACTTCCTCCAGTTCTCGGCCCCAGAGCATCTTGCCCACCATGCTGGGCATCGCATCTCCACGCTCTTTGATCATCCTGAGCCTGAATGCCTCTCAGGGCTGTCCTGGGGGCCCTGTCTTCCCACTTAAGCTTCTAGGCCACACACCCCTCTGTTCCAATCAGGCTGCTCAGCTCTCTCTCCCTTCCCCCAGGCCCTCATTCTGTTTTCCATAGCCCAGTTCTTGCTTCTTCCCTGCCTGAGAGACCCGCTGAAATCTCGGTGGCCTCCATCCTTCAAAGATCACCCCACATCCCAGCTCATCATTCAGCCCCTGTTTATTTTGCCCATTACTGGTCTCTCCCTCTCTCTGTTCTTGCACATCTTTGGTAGTTATACTTCATACCATTAAATATCTTCAAAAACTACCTTAGCGTATTTCTCTAACTTTTCATGGGTATCAGTCTTCTCTCATCTCATGGGCAAAGGTCTGTCTTCCAATTGCTTTGTTATTGTAGTGGTTAAAAGCATAGACTCTGGAGTCAGACTGCCAGCTAGAACACTTTTGGCCTGTGTGACTTTGGGCCTATTACTTAACCTCTCTGTGCCTTAGTTTACTGATTTGTAAAATCTACATAGTAATAGCGCATAGCTCAAAAAACTGCTGAGTTAATACACAGACAACATTTAAAATATATGTCATATAATAAGTTGTTATGTAAGTATTAACTATTAATATCCTTATCATCATCATTATTACTATTATAGTGCCTAGAACAAGACTGCTACCTAGAAACTTTCCAGTAAAAACCTCATTTTGTTGCACTTAAGAAGCATCTCTATTTACTTAAACTAGGGGGCAGCAAACTTTGTGTAAAGGGCCAGAAAATAAAATGTTTTGTGGGCCATAGGTCTCTGTCACAACTACTTGACTCTGATGTTGTCACATAAAAGCAGCCATAGACAGTGCCTAAACAAATGAGCATGGCAGTGTCCAATAAAACTTTATTTACGGATACTGAAATCCGAATTTCATACAATTCTCACATCACGAAATATTACTCTTCTCTTGATTTTTTTCCCAACCATTTACAAATGTAAGAAAACATTCTCAGCTTGCAAACTGTACAAAAACAGGCAGCAAGTTGAATTTGGCCCTCGGCTGTGGTATGCTGACCCCTGGGCTAAGGTCACACAAGGTCCTCCAGGCTATTCCACAGGCAGTAAGGAAATGTCAGGTCCTAAGGAGGGGAGTGAGCCCACGCCCACACTTGCGGGACAGCAGCGTGGTGGGCATTACTGGTGCTCAACAACACTTCAGTTCTCCTCCCCCTGCCATTCAGAAGCCTCCTTTCCCGCTTTCCTGCAGCCAGGCAGGGCCACGTGATGGCCCAGTGTGCAGGAAGGGCAAGGCAGGGTATCTGCCTCCTAGGAGAAGCACTTAAGAGCTGTGATCGCCTCCCGTCTGTAGTGATTGTGGAGGGAGGTGCCAGGAGATTCCACAGCCTGGATCACTGAACTGGATGGCTTCCCCACAGAGTTTTCCAGAGCCTGGGAGGGACCAGAGTGTCAAGAACTAAATTTGCAATGAGTTAAACTACTGAATTCGGGCAGGGGTGGGGCGATGTTGTTACCATAACACAACCTAACCTGCCCAGTTTAATTCAATTATCTCTCTGCAAACACAAACCAACAACAGCTTTAAGGATAAGTAAACATAAAAACATCTAGCAATATCTAGTTTGTCATATCCTTTCACCTTAACAAATCATTTAGGGAACAAATGTCCAGCCTCCTGGACAATTCAGCAAGAGATCAGAGGCAGAAGCAGTCTTCTCTTCTCCAAGTTCTATCGTGAAAAACCCTAAATCATCTCTTCCAGCAATAAAATTTAATGATAATAAGGTCTTAATGGCCAGGAGGAAGGGTTTCTAGCCAGCAGCAAAGAACCTCAAGTACTCACAATCTGACTGGGTTGACATGATCTCTGCCATCCAGCTTACATTCTAAAACAGTAAATCTCCTTCTCTTAAAGTAATAATGCTGATGACAACAAGACAACAAAGCAAATGCTTACTGCTGCTTATTTCAAGCCCGGTACAGTTTCCCAAAGTAGAAAGCCAGGTGAGGGGTGGAAAAGGCCTCTCTCTTTAAGAAATCTGAAGAGTCAGAAGATTCAGTCACTGCCCGGAGCTGTGCTGATCACTCGGGGGACCGAAGCACTCAGATGCCCAGCACTCAGTGTCCCAGATTTGCCAGACCACGAGAAAACGCCAACTCCCATCCCACCAAGTAATGAAGTAAATCTTGCATGGTGAGCAAGAGGGCGTGCCTGCTGGGGGACGTTTGTAAGTGAATATTTAATATTTTCAAATGAAGGTTTATTTTTAGCGTCTCCTGCGGGCTCAAGAAGTGCACCAATAGTCCATATCACAAGCAAGCAGACTGCGGCGTTTTCTAAACCAGCAGTCAAAAGGAAGCTGAGAGAGCAACTAGCCTGCCCAGCCCTGTTATTTAATCTCACTTTCAAAACAGATACCACTCAAGGCAAACAGAAGTTGCCTACCAAGGCCACACAGCAGGTCAAAAGGTGCTTACAAGATCCAGACTCAAGCACTGACCTCTCCAGAACCTCCAGCTCCTGAGCGACCCCAGCCTTCACAGCAGCTCACCTTCTGGAAAACATCTGAGGAGCTGGGAAGCTTGGTTCTAAAGGAGGCATGCAGAAGTCACATCCAGAGCTTTCTCTTCCTCTAGAGTAAACTTTCCACAGAAAGGACCTCAAAAGATAAATACGTGTCCTGATCTTAACACTCCAGAGACAGAAATTCCCAACTTTTTCCTTCTGTCTAATTTAAATTCCCCCTGCTGCAACCTACCCCATTTCTTCTGTCATGGGCCTAAACCAGAGCTGAAGAAGGAACAGCGCTCCACTCGTTAACAGATCTGAAGCGAGAGAGTACACCAGACAACTGACCTTTGGTATCAAATAAAATATGGCTGACCATTAACCTCCAGGAAAGATGGAGGAGGGCAAAAATGAACTTCTCTCCCAGTTACCTGGTAAGAACCTACATGAGTAGGTTCTCTCACACAGCACTTGTATTTCTAAATAAACTGTGAAAAGGAGTGTGATTGCTCATGCACCCACTCAAACGCAAAGAGAAACTCGAAATTCCTTTCATCTGTGGACCAAGACCTGGCCACAGAAATGCTTCCCCTGTCATGTGTCAAGAACTAGACTTTCTCTTTATTTTCTCACAGAATCAAATTCTTCCAGCATACTTGATACCAGCTCAACAAAAGGTTGACATAGGGAAGCCATATTGTAGAAAAGAAACCACATTGTAACTTTAAATGACCTCTAACTGGCCCAGACATGCTCTGTAGATTTGCTGCTTTAAGATGATAACTTCATTCTTTTGAGCTCCTTAGGAATGTGATGACCCCCGGGCAGAGAGCCTATGCTGATAACCATCATCAATGAGAACTGAAAGATCAGGGTATAGGGCATTGCTCCATTCTTGGATGCATATCCAGTGAAACAAAGGACTATCAGGAACTGGGCCCAGATGTCTGCTCCAGCCAGAGACCAGCCACCTCCCCCACCTGGAGACCAGCCCCTTAGATAACTGGCCTGTAATCTTTGTTCTGTGAGATGGTTCTTTTGGCCATCTTCCCTCTTGCTAGCAAGTTGTAATAAAGTCCTGTCTCTCCTACCATCTTGCCTCCTGACTACTGGCATGTCTTGCGGCGAGTAGAGGGCCCCCCCTTGCGTGGCAACATACTGACTATCTGGAAGGTCTGTTACAGCCTCCAGGAGCTGTGGAGACTGCACCACCAACCTGAAGAGAGGTGAAGACTAGGAATGCGAGGACAGAATCAAGACAGATGTCACTACAGTCTGCCAAGTTCCATGGGGGCCAAAACAATCTGTACAGGGAGTAGCCCCATGAAACTGGAGACCTTCTTAGTGTCTGAGGTTCTGAAGCTCTAGAGGAATTAGGAATATCTTTACATCACACACACATACAAAAAAAAATTAATCAGGTGGAAGCTAAGGAGGACCAGTGAATTTTTTTTTTTAGAAAATAACTTGGTTTCCAAATTGCATGTGTCCCACAGCTCTGCTCCGGCACAGCCCTGTCTGTTGACATGTGTCACCTGCTCTCTCAGTCTCCTCCACCGCTGTCCTTACCTCGCTCACCAAGTCATCAGGAGATGGAATCACAGAATCACCTTGAGAAAGTCTAAAGCCTCTGCCCTAATGAAGGGGAGGCTGGACTAGGGGGAGGCTTTCTATCTCACAATGCAGCCACTCGTCAATCATTGACATGTATCTCGATCAGCTTTATCCAAAACCATCCCGGGATAACCTCGGAACTCCATGAGGCGTGGTGTTAGTGCTGTACAAAGAAGAGCCTCTACTTACCTAACACTGTCCAGCCTTCAAATCCCTACTCAAGTGCCACTTAGTCTAAGAAGCTTCCCTGCTACCCCAGCTGAAGTGAAATCCAGGCTCTGACTTTCCAGAGTGCTTGTTGTTCACTGCACGTATGTGTCCCTTAGCATTCAATGACTTATTTTGTAGGTTTTGTTTCTGTGTGTGGAGGAGCTTGGGTCTCATTCTATCTGTGAGGTTGCCAGTCCGTAGAAGGAGAGGCAATGTCTTTTACATTTTTTAACCCCCACAGGGCTGTGAAAATGATGACTTGGTCAACATTTGTAGAATGAAGGGATGGATGAACAACGGATGCATAGACCTTGACCCTGCTCTCTGGGACAGTAGGGCTAACACAGACACACTTTGCTGCGGGAGTCACAAAACTGAAATAACAGTCAAGCAATAAAAGTTTGCACCCTGTATTTTTCACTAACTAGTTGCATAAATTTAGTCAAAACCCTTCACCACTCTGTACCTCAGCTTCTCTAGCTCTCAAGTGGAGATACCAGCCACTTTATGGGACTACAGTAAGGATCGAATGAGATAATTCATTTCCGTACACTTTTAAAAGTCTAATTAACTAACCAAATAAATAGAAGGCAGAGAAACAGCAGAACAGAATAAAAGCCAGTGTATAGTATGGTGTTACGTACAGAGGAAAGTGCGCTACAGAAGAGCAATTGCAGACAGATGAATGACTGGGGGAAATTACCTGCAAATCCAATGCCTGATTCCTAGTGCCCTCAAGCAGGTTACTTAACCTCTCTGTGTCTCGGTTTCCTTGCTCTGTAAAATGGGATCTTAATCATAATGCTGGAAAAACAACGTGATGGAGCACATTCAGAGGGCATAATATGGTGCTTGATGCACGGTAAGCGCTCAGTAAATGTTAGTTGCCATTATTATTATCAGCATTATCAGCATTTTTTATATCACTAGCACACAGCAGGCATTCCAGAAATGTTTCTAGAAATGATTCAAACATTAGACAGCTAATTAACTCCATCCTCTTTATCCAGGACAAGGTAGCCAATTTTTTTGGTTATCTTGTTTCTACCAGTCTTCCTGTTGGGGTAGTAAAGAGGTCCCTGACACAAGATTCCACCAAGGGGAGCCACATTTCAAGCCCACTCACTCACAACACAACTACAAGGTTAGGCCTCTGGGCCAAAAGAGACGAATATATCTGTACCTAACGAGACGGTGAATCACTGGATCTAACAGTATCCAGACAGACACAATGACAAAATTTCCCCATCCTTCTAACATTTTATTTGGCTGAAAAAGGACAAGGTTACTCCAATTACAGTTGCCATCTTAACATCATTCTGTTGAAATGCATCAAGAGATAGTCAAGGCAGATTTTTAAAAGCAAACCCTGCATGTCCCTCAGGGACGAGCCGGAGTGGAAAAGAGCCTTCTGTGTCAAAGTGATGCCTCATCCTGAACGAGAGCCAAGCAGCCCTCAGTCCCCAACTGGGTGTCCTGACAGCAGGCCATGGAGGGACGCTGAGCGATTTCTGACGATGAGCCCAGTGTCCCCGCTCTCCCAGCAGCACCTGGGGTCTCTTGGGTGGCCTCACCCAAGGTAAGCCCAGCTCGGCTCTGCTGAGGAACAAAGGTGCAGCTTTGGACCCTGACTCGGCCTGAAATTCCCAGTGACAACAGACCCTCTCTGCTAATGGCTTCCAACCCAGAAGGAACAGGGAACGTGGCCCCAAGAGAACAAGGGCAGGGAGGACACCGTAGCACCTCCACCTCCCTTTCTCAAACTCAAATCGCACGAGAGTTCCACATAAGAGGGAGTGACACCAAATCTTGAGGGGAAGCAGCTACAGGCTGGGTGGTCCCTGATGCTTACTACTAAGCCTGAATCTCAGGTTCTTAAGAGTTAAGCTTGCAGGAACTAAGCTCCTCCCTTGCCCCTCTGTAAAGTACCTTTTCAACGCCCACTGAAGGATCCTCTTGCCTGAAGGGGGAGGGCTGGACTAGACTAATTCCATCAGGGTTCAACCTAGGGTAGGGGTTTCTGGAGAGCCAGATGTGGCCAAGAGCCAGGCTGGGACCCCATGCTTTAAACTGCGCAATACCTGCCCCCAACTCTGAAAAATCAACCTCCAATCCAGAGAGACAACCTACCACCGGCCCCAACCTTGGACTGCTGACTCAAGGAAGACAGGACACACTTCTGGAGGGAGCTCTCCCAAGCTCCTTCTCCTCCTCCCACCCTCCACTGTCTTCAGGGAGAGAAAGCTCCATCCCCAGTCCAAGGAGCCTTTCTCCTCTAAGCTGCACACGCCACCCTGCAGGGAGTACTGGATCTCTGGTACGACAAAGTTTTCCAAGCAAAATTTCCAGTTTCTCAACCAGATAAAAAGCCAATTCACCCACCCATCTGATTCAAAGGAAAAGAGGGAGAGGTTAAGAATTTCATATTTAAAATGGGAGGTAAAAATATTCCGACTGCTTCTGCAGCTTCAATATAGCTACCCTACACTGCAAGCAAGAGGCGGCTTTACTATCGCAACATTAAGCCCAGGAAGAGGCACCCGCAAAGCCCCCAGGTGTGTGTGTGCAGTGGGCGTGGGAGTGGGGGCGGTCCACTCTCCTTCGGACGCCAGGCATGCTAGAGGTTGGAGCCTGGCCCCTCATGACTCCCTCCTCAGAGAGAAGCTTCTAAGAGGTCGGAGACTACCACGGAAGGTGAGGGTGCCCCAATGAGCCGGGTGAGAAGGGCCCTTCAGGACGTCCGGCTGGGTCGGGAGGGTATAACTGCAGCACCAGCCTGATGCAGACACACAGGACCTCGTGAAAGGATCTTTCCCGATGAAGTGCCCTCAGTGCGCACCACCCCTCAGCCCTCTCAAAGTTGGACTCTTTCAGCTGCAGTTTGATTCTCTCCACAACCCCCCAACTTCCACAAAACCCCTCCCCCAGGAAGATGCTGGCAGAAAACACTGCAGTGCAGAAGCTGGGGTGAGCCACAGAGGGTAACCCAACTTTGTAGAGAGTGTGGCCCCCATCTTAACCCCTTGATACCCGTCTAGGGAGACGGGCCTGTGCGAAGGAGACCTCTTGAGGATGCTGAGGTGCTGGGAGGAACACAGGGTTGAAGAAAGATAACGGAAGAGCAAGGTGGCTTATCCCTCCTCCACTTACCAGGATAGCTTGAATCCTTTCATTAGTACAGTCACGATAATCCACTGACCGTGTCCTTAGCATCCCCGTTACAGCTCCGGAGGTCCCAGGACATATTTGAAAAGATGACGAAGTCCCCAAAGAACAGAATCCCATGTAATGTGACTTGAACTCAGAAAGAGAAAGAAGAGAGAGAGAGAGAAAGAGCAAGCCAGAAGAACTGATGCCTTCCCTTCTTCCCCCTTTCCCAGCCCAGAGCTGGGCTGGGAGGCGAAGGACAGCTTCTGCAAATCCAGCCCGGGGCTAGAGCTGCCTGCCCGAGCTGCTGCTGCCACTGCCAGTTTCTGATGGAGATGGGTAATGCTGGCAAGGCTGCAAAACAAGCCCTGGAGTTGCTGTCAACAGGCAGGCAGGCCGGCCACCCACCCACCCTCACCTCACGCCGGCTCAGAGCAGCCTTGGGGAAAGAACCCAAGGAGAGCCCAGGAGGAGAGCAAAAACCTAGCAGAACCTGCACCTCTCTTCCCCCAGGCGGCAGCTCCCGCAGCTCCATATAATCTCCTAATCAATGCAGTACCCAAGCAAAGCACTGCCAGCCACTTCCGCCCATTTAAAGACACAGCACATGTTTTGTCCCAGGACGGGACAGAAAGTCAGGGAGAGGGTGAGTGGGGAATGTGGTCTCAGAGAAGGGGGAGGAGAGGGTCAGAAATACCTGAAGATGAGCACTGGCATGGGCATCCACCAAAAGGTTAAAATGCCCCACCCCTAGCCGGGAGGGGAGCCTTGACCCCGGGCCCTCCGCGAAGCAAACCTCAAAGCAAACCTTGGGAATCCAAGCTGCACAGACCTGAAAGGCCGGTTGCTGAGTGCCTAGGTGTCCGAAGGCAGCGAGCAGCACGAGACCACCTTAAATAGAATGCTCACCCTCTCCCCAGCAAGGCGGGGCGAGCAGGGCTGGCTGCAGATCCTGAGCAGTTCACAGCACACAGAACACACAGTTCTCTTCCCCTGCTGGGGAAATTGCCTTGCCGAGACTTCTGGGGCGCGTGGTGAGGCAGCAACTTACGGTGGCCCAGCAGCGCCCCCAGTCACCTGGGGCCAGGGATCCTTTTAAGGTGGCTACAAAGGCCTGGTGTAGGATTTAAACAGCATCTCATCACCAACACAGGGCTCCAAGAAGATTCAGACCAAGCACACCATCCAGTGAGGGGGGACTGAGATTTTCAACTTCAGTGGGAACATTCAATTCATGGGAGTCAGGGAAAGGCCCCTCTTAAAATCCTTCAAGCTGGGCCCCAGTACTTCCACCCCCAAAAACTTCCCTAGCTGTGTGAGTCCTTTTTGTCCTCCCCTAGATTACTGACTATCTGAGTCAGTAATGCAGATGGGTGAGAGCGAACAAAGATGAGATTAATTACGAAATAGCAACCTTCAACTGAACCGGAATAAGCCTTTACCCTGTAACTTGCCCCAAAGCAATCTACAGACATCCATATGTGTTGCATGTATATCATCTATACGTGACCTTCTAAAGCAATGCTCTTAAGAAAAACTGGAGTGCAGGTCCCCGTTGATAACACTCATTGTAATTACTTATTATCTGTCTTCCTCTTTTTTCATGGTAAACTCCATGAAGACAGGGACTATGTATCTTATTCAGCTCAGTCTCCCGCTGACTAGGAGGGCTTGCGTACAGTAGGGGTACCATAAGCAAGTGTTTAATGGAAATGACCTTATTCAAACCGAACTAAAACACTGCAGTCTCTCTCCAGTGTCCAGATGGACCAGCAGAAACACTCTTTAAGGCATCCTGAGCTTTCAAAGATGTACTCCCAAAGCAGCCCTAGGCTATGAGATTTCCTTCCATCCACAGCCCTCATGCCAGACAACACTGAAACGCTTTCAAGACTTCTGAATACATTTGCGATTATGTTTTTAAAGCTCCTTGAGCCTGGACTCAGGCCACACTGTCAGGACAGGTATTGCAGGTGCAACAGATTCCAGAAGTGCACAGAATTCTCCTTTATGACGCAGATAATTTACTCGAGGGGCCGCCCACGACATATGACCCAGCCCCTAGACAAATGCCACTTCGAGGGTTCCAGGTAAATGAGAATATTCTCCTCCTGCTCCACCAACTGCTCTGATCACAGGTAACACCTAAGACCTGGATCAAGGCTTTCCAAGTATCACACTAGAAACACATTATTACAGTGTTAAAATTCTTTAACTTTTACTCTTTTTTTTTCAACTCTCCTTAGCAACTATTAATAAGAATTTTTTTTATTTTACATAGTTGTATATATTTTAGTTGTGGGTCCTTCTAGTTGTGGTAAGTTAATAAGAATTTATTAAGGGCTTATTATGTCAGGCATCGTGCTAAGCATTTTACATGCATTATCTCACTTAATCCCACATCTATACTATGAAGTAGTAACTATCATTATTTTTCAGATAATGCAGCTAAAGAGTATAAGGGGTGCAGTGTCTTGATTTGCCTAACGCCAAACAGCCAACAAGCTGCAAGCTTGGGATTTGGATGCAGACATGTCCAACTCCAAACCCACTCTCTTAATAACAATGGATGCTTATAAAACAATCTTCTCTATCAGACAGGCTGATTTATAAGGCCTCACATGCTCCCAGGACAAAAAGAATCCAGGCAACAGGTAAAAAAGAGACTCAATCAAGCGAGCTGCTTCTTTCTGTTGCTGATGAGTTAGCTGGCTGGAGTGTCAATGTGTGTATGTGAGGGATGCCACCACGGAAGGAACAAAGGAGAGCCTGGTGGGTTCGAGACAATCGTCTGCCTCGGATTCCCCTTGACTCTTTCTTGTTTCTGAACCCAGGGAACCCAGCTCCATTTTTGTGGTCCATAAAGAAAATTTCAAATTATGATCCAAACATGGCTTTAACGAGCCACGGGATCACTGTCTCTCCCTGAAGTAAATTAAAAAAACAAGACCAAGCAACATGAAGAAACATTTCTCATTTCCTGTATTTTCCCTCTTCTATCTTCTCATAGAGGGCAGTCTGTTTTGTACAGTTTGAAAAGTCCCCTGACCTGTAAGAGTAATTCCAGATTACTCTTGGGGTGGAAACGCAGAGTAACGATCAGGCAGGTGCATTCTGATTCTCTTGCTCCTGCCGGACTCTGCAATCCGGCTGGTCCTTGATATTCCTATTTCAGGAAGGGCAACAATTTTTAGACAAAACTAAATTCCAAAGACTGCAATTCCTGGCAATACGGCAGACTAGATATCCTGATGGACCTTCCTGCTGAAACCAACTAAAAATGCTGAATAAAATAAAACATTTAGATAGAAAAAAAAAGAAATTCTTTTAAAATGTTTGATAAGTTATCAACACAGTAAGGAATATTTAGAGGCTACAAACTTGGTAAGGGCAGAAACCCAGAAAAGGAAGGAAAGCCTTGTGGATGAGTGGTCTAGAGAGGGCGTTTGCAGAAGCTGTGAAGCTGGCCTGCGGTTTTCATGGCCTCACAGAACACAGCTGACAAGAGACAACAACGTCCCAGCCCACTAATGCGACAGGTGTAAGAGGAGACCTCCTCATGAGGTGGGCCTGCTGGCTGTGCCCTCACCCGAAGACGGAACTTGAAAGAAACTCACAAATGCTGCTGAGGAACTAAAAGGACAACTCCCTGTCTTAAGCCTCGGCAGTGAATGGAGGAGGAAAAACAATCTCCCCTGATAAATCACAATTACAAACGGATCCTCACACAGATTGTTGCCTGAGAGTTCCCAAACAATTCACAAAAAACAACGGCCAGAAAGCAGAAGACTGATAAATTCAACCACAGTAAAATTAAGAATATCTGATCATCCAAACTGATCATAAAGAGGGGGAAAAGACAAGGCTCTTCTGGGAGAAGATATTTGCAACACATGTAATTGAAAAAGGAACTGTTCACAGAATTTATTAAAATCATACAAGTCAATAAGAAAAAGACAAATTATTTGAATAAGCACTTTCAGAAGAGCAAATGATCAATAAATATATACAAAGGTGCTCAACCTCAATAGTACTCAGGAAAATGCAAATTTAAACTCCAATGAGGTGCCACCTCATACCCATCTGATTGACAAAAACTAAAAAGTCTAACAAAATCAAGGTTGGAAAGGAGCTAATGGAAGTGCATGTTGGTTCGATTATCTAAGAAAACTATTTGGTATTATTTAGTAAAGTTGAAGAACTGAATCCCCTAACACCTAACAGTTCTATCTCACATCAGGAGATGTACAAGAGAAACTTCAGACAGCATTATATGTAACAACATGGTTTGCAGAAACAAACCAAAAAACCTGGAAACAAAACAAATGTCTACCAACAGCAGAAAGGATAAATAACTGTGGTATTTTCTTAAAGGGGGATAATACACAGCAATAGCACACAGAAATTTTATAAATTACTGACACATGCAAGAAAGTGGACGAATCTCAGAAACAATCTTAAACAGAGGAAGCAAATCAATGAAAGATGCTTACAGTATGATTCCATGTATATACAGCTATAGAACAAACACATAAGACAGATAAATACTTTAAATCCATAAAGATACAGAATATCTGACATTCTATCTGTATAGATAGATATTCTGTGTCTATAACATGGAAAATCAAGGAAACGACAGACTGAACATTCAGAAAGGTGGTCACCTCTGAAGGGTGGGGAAGACAATGGGGTCAGCAGGATAGGTAAGAAGTTTGTTGTTTCTTCTTTCTATGTACTTTACACATATTTAATGTTTTATAAATAATCTTTGTATCTATTCAGTATTTAGCAAAAAAAATTTATAAGTAATTAGAAAACAACTGATACCAATCTTCTCCTTTGGGATTTTGTGAACAAACTTGATGAAAGGGCAGGATGGTGGTAGGGGAGGGATCAACTATGACAATGTTTTGTGTTATCTGCATTTTCAAAAACCTAAGTTCAAAAAATTGGCCTTCCCAGGCTTATGGATATTCAAAAGTTTGTTGTGTTTACAAGATGTGATTAACCTAAGATTGGTTTGTATGACTCCAAGCTTCTTGCTACAAGAGTTTCTTCCAAACTTACTGGGTTTGGAATGAAGGTTGGGAAAGCTCCTTTCTGAATTTACCTGCTTTGGCTTTCTCTTGGCGTCCTACGAGCCTTAAGGTCTCACCCAGCCCGGTACTGTTCCTTTCCTAATCCAACAAAAACACGAGTGGTGTTTCTTGCCTCATCCGTAAGTAGGGACTAGAATGGTGAGAGAGGTCTTTCAGCCACAGCATACTGCTCGTGATCTCATAAGCAGACACCCAAGGCCCCCAGCCAAGGGAAACCTGGAAGCTGTGGACCCACAGGAGAATTCAGACTTTCTGACTCTCACTTTCCCATCAGTGGCTCTTTCCACCACTAGAAGCTCATGCCTCCTCATGACCTTGGGAAGTCACTGGGAGCAAATCTGGAGCAGAAAATAGACTGTCGCCATGCTCCCTGAGGCTCTCCTTCTATCTCAGGTTCTTGGATCCTGTGCTGCTCTCCCTCTGTCCCTCCTCCGGAGGAGAGGAGAGCTGCCGCAGTACCAGGGCAGGGCTGCATGCCTCTAGGAGCTGGCGAAACTGGGGCAGAGCAGCGCTGCAGTCACACGTTGGGGAATCAAAGCTCCAAGTCAGGCAGGGGAGTGGTCAGGCGCTCAGAGTGTTATATTTAAGGAGCATTTTGGAGGTCAGGAAGCTAGCGAGAGAGAAGCAGTGGAGGAGGGAGCGCCTCCTAAACACTCTATTTCAACAAGCCTCCTCCTGGTCTTCCAGCCAGAATGCTCTTCCAAATTCCAAACTGCAGTCAATAGAGCCTGTGTGAGTGGACGGCAGATGGCCAGAGCTGCGCCGATCAGGTGCTCCCCACCACTTCCCTGTCCCCTCCTACCCCCCTCCCCACCCTCTGCCACTATTAGTCATTGGCTCTGGGGTGACAGTGTGGGCTGCAGGCATTGGCCTTGCCTTCTGGTCTGTTCATCTGTGTCAGCTCCCAGCCGGGAGCCTCCGAGCCCGCCCCTCCCCTCCTACGTTGGGACCTGCGCACACCCCTGCCTTCCAGCCCCACCGTCCAGTCCACGGTAGGGAGGGAGGGCGGGCCGCACAGGCCACAGGGCAGCAGACGTGGAGAGGCTTGTGTGGTGAGCAAGCAGGGTTCTGTTCATTTCAAGAATGTTTCCTTCTGCCTCTATGACCCCAGGGATTCACTTAAGGTACTGGAGTTAAAAAATGGAAAATGGACAGACTTGCCTCCCTCCCTCATCCTTCTTTGCCCCTCCTTCACAATCTGCTAATCCAGAATGTTCCTTCAGGCAACCAACAGGATGGGTAAGGTCAAGCTCCAGTTGGCTTCATCCCGCCCCTAGTTGCTTCACCAACACAGTTGACTGGAGAGAGAGGAAGACAGGATGGAGGCGGCCAGCGGCTTCCACAGATGGGTATCTGTCTATGCTGGAATTTAAAGCAGTCTCCCATACATTATGACATGTGATTCTCACAACAACCCAGTGAGGTATTACCAAACCACGTCTCACAGAGGAAGAAACTGAGGACCAGGGAGGTCTAGCTCTCTTCCCACTACTAGTAGCTTCTCCTACCCACAAGACAGGTGGTAGTTCGTGAGAAGAGGAAAAGCCAACAGGTAAAGCCCTGTGCCTGGGTTCCACAAACACCGCAGCCCTTACCTCACTCCAACCTAGGAACTCTCCTTCTTACCAGGCCAGGATGGAATTACCTCCTTTGCTCACCTCAGTGCTGAACCCAGCTAAGTGCTCTCTCTCCCTCTGTTGAGGCAGTCCAGGACATCCCTTCTCCAGGGAGACTTCCTGGCTTGATGAAAGGAGACAAGAGTTTCCTTGGCCCTGCCTTGTCTGGCAATGGAAATCCCAAAGAGGACTCTCTCTCTCCATCCTACTTTCCCCTTCGTCTCTAAAATCGCTCCCAGGCTTCCTGAACACCCGACCGCCTGACTCGCTGCTGGTTTATCTGTATGTCTCCCTCATTAGCGTGTCCTGCATCACAACTCTTTCTACTGCTAGACAGAAGGGCAGCCCCTAGGAGGCAAACGCCCTCCTGTCAGGAAAGATGCACACACCTCAGAGAAACCCCACCAACCAGGAGAGGGGAACGCTGCCTGACTTCATTCATGCTAATTATGTGCATAACAAAAGAAAATCTCTCTACTGCCAGATGGAAGAAACAAGGCAGATTTCTAATTACCCGCCCCGCTCCTCCTGGTTTATTCTCGGGAGAAATCCAGGGTGACTGATGGTGTCAGGGACCCTGGAGGGTGCTTATAAACTCAGGTTCTCTCGGGGAGGGAGCACCCATACACCCACAGCCAACTGCTGCATGCTCTCCACCCACCACACGGAGACTTCTCCTTTCCCAACTAAGTTACACATGAGAATTACCGTTAACAAACAGATGAATTGAGTGTTCGCTCATTTGAACAGTGAAAGTCTCCTGGCCAAGGACACGACAAGAATCTCTTGTTGGCAGAGAAACTGCCTGCTGATAGGACAAGTCTACAAAGACCGCATTCTTAATGACACGGGCCTGACACTAGTCCCAGAGGTGTGTACTGTGGTCTAGCACAGGGACTCTGGAATCAGACTTGAGTTCAAATCCATATTTAACAACTGAGTAACCTTGAGCAAGTTACTTCATTTCTCTAACCCTCGGCTCCATCTACAAAAAGCTGATGATGGGGGCCAGCCCAGTGGTATAGTGGTCAACTTCGTGCACTCTGCTTCAGCAGCCCAGGGTTCACAGATTCGACTCCTGGGCGCAGACCTACACGCCACTCATCAAGCCATGCTGTGGCAGCATCCCACGTATAAAACAGTGGGGCGCTCAGTGACAATCTTCCTCAAGCAAAAAGAGGAAGATTGACAACGAATGTTAGCTCAGGGCCAATCTTCCTCACCAAAACAATATAAATAAATAAATAAAACAGTGATGATGGAAAACTACTCAGCCAACAAAAACAACAAAATCATACCATTTGCAACAATACGGATGGACCCTGAGGGTATTATGCTAAGCGCAATAAGCCAGACGGAAAAAGACAACCACCACATGATTTCACTCACATGTGGATGATAAATAAAAACATGGATAAAGAGAACAGATTAGTGGTTAACAAAGAGGAGGGGACTGGGAAGAGCAAAAGGGGTAAAGGGGCATATATATATATATGGTGATGGATAAAAACTAAACTATTGGGGGTGAGCATAATGCAGTCTATACAGAAACTGATAAATCATAATGTACACCTGAAATTACACAATGGTATAAGCCAATATGACCTCAATAAAATAATTAAATTAAAAAAAGAAAAAAAGGTAATGATGACCACAACCATAAGGTTGTTAGGAGGAGTCAATGACACAACACACGGCATAGTATTGAGCAGGTGCCAACACATTTTAACAGTTATTATGACTATTCCCAACCAGCGTCCACAGACCACCACTACCCTACGGCTAGACCCAGTCTCCATTTCTATGGTTCCTGATCTAATTTTTTTCTCCTTTACCTAAACAAAGTTTCTAATTTTTCCTATTTTGTTGGGGATATTTTTGTATTTTTATTTTGTGATATTTGGGTTAGATCAGTCAGCTATTTACTTATTCAACAACAATTACACTTCTCAAGTGCCTAATACGTTCATGACGGAGGCAAATCATGATGATGTTTCAAGGGTAAATCCAGCATCCTCCTTGATCTCTGAAAGTTTACAGTCAAACAAGGAAAATAAGACATGGGCACTAAGTAGTTACGATAAGTAATTCTAACGTAAAGTTTGAAGCAGTGCGTCCCGTAAGAGAGGCACAGACAAGCAGAAGGACAGAGCACTTCTGTTTTCCAAAATGAACACAGGTTTGTAATCATTATGCCAATTTTTCAATCAACGAACGAGTAATGGTGAATATTCTCAGCTAATCTATACTAAGCCTGCCTGTGATAATTATTTCTTAATTAGTCTGTTCTTAACACAAAAGAGTTAGCCAGAAAAAGGATCCAATATTTGTCATCATCCTTTACAGAGACAAGAACTTCCTATTTGCATGACAGGTGTCCAGAAATAGTGCCTTCGGAACATATTGCTACCGTCACTGCCAATAAATACAGGTTTATCTGGATGGAGCAGACTGCATCTAATGGGTTGGATTTTGAAGTTTCATTTCCTACCATCAGCACATGTTCTCATCAGTGCCTTAAGGTTGAAAAAAGAGTGCTCAAACATGTTTAAGGCCTCCATACGTACCATATTCTCAACATCACAACAAACAGGAGACTGGCATAATCATGAGTGAACCTAAGAGCTCAGGTTCCATCTGTCTTGTGACCAGAGGTACTCAGTAAATGCACCTGTATCCTTCCACGCTAAGCCACAAGCTACCTTTGATGGTTCAGGGGCACCCACGTGCTGATGTGTACCATGACGTTTTTATGTGGATCCATGGACAACTGAAAAAAATAAGGGCAACGTGCTAAGTTTCAAAAAGCTAAAAATACTGAATTTTTAATTTTCGATACCACATCCTTTTAAATTTTTGCGTTAAAACACTCTAAATATAAATGATGGTGGCAGTAGTTTTATTTTTTAGTTCTGTTTTGTTACCTTTTACAGGCAAAATAAATATCTGGCAATTCTGTGTCAGTCCACCAACTTTTTTCAGTTTCTCTATAAAATCCACAAGTTCAGACTCCCCTGTGAAGAGGGCTTCTCAGTTCTAAGAGCTCACGTTCCACTACAAGAGGAGCCTCCCCTCTTAGCCGCTGTGAGGGGGATCTGAAAAGCTTCTCCAATAATTCCCTTGTCCTCAGGGTGCCATCTGGGTTACAGATGTTCCTAATCTAGTCTCCTTTTGAGATGTAATTGACGTATAACATTATATTAGTTTCAGGTGTGCAACATAATGATTCAATACAGGTACATATTGCAAAATGATCACCATGATTAAGTCTTATAGTTAACACTCATCCCCACCCACCGTTTCAAGTTTTTTTCCTTATGATGACATAATCTAGTCTTGAATGCTTTAACAATGCCTTGGAGCTCTGCCTGTGCCTCCCAAATAGATATATACCACTGTTACCACTCCCCTAACCTCAGACGCAAATTTCTAATTGTTCTCGAACACCTTCACCTAGATGTCTCCTGGGCATCTCCGAGCCAGCATGAACAAGTGAGACTCCTTACTGTCCTCCTTCTGAGTCTGACCTCCTGTGCCTATCTCAATAAATGGCACGACCAACTACCAAGTCACCGAGTCAGACACCTGGAATTCATCCTACGTTCCTCCTCTTCCACCTCCCATTTAATTAGGCATAAAGTCATGTCAATTCCAGCTCCCTAAGTCTCACAAGAGTTTGTTTCCTGCTATCAGTTTTCACTGCCTTTCAATTCTCATCTTTAGGTTTGCCATTGTTCTCACCCTCCCCTACTCTTTCGTTCATTCACCAAATATTTATTGAGCATCTATCATACAGCAAGTAATAGGCTAGATTCTAGTGGTTTTGTGACTTAAAAAGCAAAAATACAAACCCTGTCCTTAAAAAACTTATAGTCTATGGGGCCAACGCCATGGTGTAGTGGTTAAGTTTCATGCGCTCTGCTTTGGCAGCCTGGGTTCACGGGTTTGGATCCCAGGTGCAGCCTACACCACTCATCAGCCATGTTGTGGCGGCGACCCACATATAAGTGGAGGAGGATTGGCAGAGATGTTAACTCAGGGTTAATCTTCCTCAGCAAAGAAAAAAAAATGTATAGTCTAGTAGGGGAAGACAGATATGTAAAAAAAATGTCAGAGATGAAGCAAAACGAGGCAATTATCAGTTATTTGTCTACCTTATAGCCAGAGAGCACTTTTCAGAGCCAATCTGATGATATCTTAAAATCCTTCAATTATTCCCAGTATTGACATAATCTTAGTACTGTCATGTATGTCAATTCTTGCTCTTGTCTCCAGTTTCATCATTGCCTCCTGTTTCCACATGCACCCAACACTGCAATCATGTCAAACTCCTTATAGTGACCTGGGCTTTTCCACATACAAGCTGTCTCCTCCTCCTGCCTAGCTACTCTTCAGTGAACATCTATGGCATGCCAGGCATTTTACCTACGTTGTCTCATTTCATCCCCCCAACAATCCTGCAGGGCCGATGGTATCACCCTCACTTACAGATGAAGAAACTGACACTAGGAAAAGCCACAATAACTCACTCAAGTTGGCAAAGCCAGAAAGTAGCAGTGCCAGCATTTGAGCCCAAATACGTACAACTCCAAATCACAAGCAGACCACCTCTCTTCTCTTGTCCACTTGATAAACTCCCACCCGCGCTTCAGGTTGCAGGTCAAATGTCACTTCCTTTAAAGAGCCCTCATGCCTGCCCAGGCAACATCAAACAGTTCTTTGTGCTTCTCTGTTGACCTGCACTTCTGTGACAACCCTCACTACCTTCTGCCATCATAATTTGTTTACTCATCTGTCTCCCCCAAGAACGCAAGAGCAACTGCGCACAGTGGCCGTATGCTAGCCACTGAAACCCCCACACTGAACCCTCTGCTGGCCTTTAATTGGCATTTAATAAACATTCATGGAATTAATCGATTAATGAATGCTTACCAACCTCTGTTCTCAAGGTTGAAATAGAAACTCTCAGAACACAATTTATCATCTACGTATCTTAACAAGTCATGTCGGGACATCAGATGGCCCCAGTTGGAAATCACAACCTTAAAAAAAAAAAAAGAGGAGAACCCCAGTGATGCAACAACAGGGCCCCAAAGCCCAGGTTCCAGGAGCTGAAGTCAGGCTCCAAAAACTCCCGTCCATGAACTGAGCACAGTATGGACAGGCAGTGGTCATCAAGACTGACCACACCCCCACCCAAAAGCTATCTCACTCTGGGATAACTGGACCCCATACATTGGGGTCTAAGGAAAATGCGGGGAACAGTACCTCAGAAATAAAAGGAGAAAGGCTAAGCTAAGGTGGATGCATTTACATGTATTTAGACATCAAAAAAATAATATCCAAACCATGTAAATGACTTACCAATAAGTCACAATACGAACTTTCACTCAGCAGTTCCGCTGCTTTTACACATTCTCAGATATTCAGTACGGCAGCCATAACATACAGGTTCTCTATGTATCTGGGCTGCAAAATGCAAACAGGCTCTCCAAGGGAGCATCTTGATCAGTGAAAGGTTCTCCAAATTTTTGAGTTATAAGCCTTCTGAAGATCTGAGGAGAGCCATGGATACTCTCCCCAGAAAAATGCCCAGAGATACAAAGTTCTGCCTACAGAGGAGAGAGGCTCAAGGACTCTCTTCTCAAGTCCATCCTAGGACCTTAATGGTTCTGGGCCCAGACCGAAAACTTCCTGAACTAAACTCCCTCCAAAAGGTTTGGGCTGCAGAAAGTTGAAGAAAAAGATCACACTGCTTGGGTGAAATGGCATCTGTTTCCATGACCAATCAGGTTCCCTCTTGTGGTCAAGGTCCTGAAAGTAAATGGCAGTCTCAGGAATGGTCCAGCTCCAGGTCTAATTAGATAATCTGCAACCTGGACTACGGGATGGCAGGGCCTAAGAAAAATAAAGCGGTCTCTGTTTCTACGTCCATATGCAAATGCAAACATAAACACATCTCCAAACTCCAAACTGCCAAGTAACTGCCCAATCCCCCAACTACACCTTGCCCAGAGCATCCCCCCCTGCAACCGCCACCCCTGCAGAGCCAGCTGGTTGATCTCAACCCCTTACAACTTCAAGAGCTAGTGGACTAGGAGGTTTGTAAGTGGTAAGCCTGGCAAGAGATGCCACTTGACATCACGCAGCATTACAGCCAGACGGCAAACTGCTTGGAGCAAATTGTTTTGGATCCAAACATACTTGCAGATGCCTGCTCCCATGGCTGCCACTGCACACTGCCAAGAGGGTACAGCACCTTGCACCATCCATGCTCAAAGAGCATACGCAAATTTTAGTGGAAGGAGGGAAAACAGAGGGGAAGAGGGACCGAGGAGGGAGTCCAGGACGCCCGTTCTCATTTAGTTTTGCTCTCCCTAGCTCCTTTCTGCAGAGAAAATGAAGTATTTGACAGATCTAAGCTAGTTAAAACAACAGATGCAGGTAATTTTCACGACTGTGCAAACTAGAGGATGAAAGCCCAGAGAGGTTAAGTAACTTGGATCAGATCACACAGCATGTGGGGGTGGGAGAAAGGAGCCAAAAACCCAGTTCTGTGATTCCCAGAGACTTGTCCTAACCATTTTAACACGTTGCTGCCTGGAGCACTATTGCTGCTTAGGTCTCCTACCTCATTCTCTCTTCCACACACACATTGGGTACCCAACCTGCTCCAGAAGTCTGAGCCTCGTCCAGTCTTCCATCTCGGAGAGAAAGGAGACCCTGCCATCTGGCCAAAATGGAAGGTCCCCAAACCAAGAGCTGAGATACTCTCGAAGGACTACAGGTCTCTCCCTGCACACAGGGGCTGGGGTTGGGGCTTACAGCCTAGGCCTCCTTAGATTCCCCATCCACTCTCCATGGCTCAAGCTCCTTGTTTGGAAAAATGCACAGAAAAACAAATTTCAGATTGCAAGCAGGATTGGGGAGAGATTAGAAACCTATCTCAGGAACGCCCTCTAGCGTGCCTACAGGGTCCATGCAACAGAGCACCCGGGCAGCACCATTCCCTAGAGGTGCCCGAACCCGCACTTCCATTGGGGCATCAGATGAGCGGTGGGAGGGGACAACAGCAGCATCTCCCACTTAGAGACAAACTCCTCGCCAATCCCAAGGCCAACATCTGCTGCAGGATGAGAGGCAGTCTCTGCTCTTAAGACTGTCCAGCCCACATTGACCCCACCCATTCCTTATACAACAGGCAGAGGGAAAAGAGAAGCAGAGAGAAGATGAAAAGGAAGTGTGGAGATGACACAAATGGATTAAGAAAGCTTGGCAATGCTGGGAAGAGGAAGAGGAGGGAGAGAGAGAGAGAAAAAAGGAGAGGGATGACAGGATAAAAATAAAACAAGGCAGAGCTAAAGAGAAAGAGAAACACATAAGTCAGCCCAGCTACAGACCCCCCACCTGCTCAGACTTGTAGGCACATAAAGGCAAGGAGTGTGCTTTGTGGGGCCCAGCCCTTCCTCCCCTCTCCTGATGTCCTCATGCTCACGTCATTTCCCTCCGCTCTGACACAGCCCCTGGATGCTCAGGAGCGGTGGGCTGAGGGAGAGGAGGGGAGAGAAAAGTGAACCAAAGGCAGAACTTGCCGAGCGAAGCCACTTACGCACAGTGCGGCCGGCAGCATTTCCATCCTACCTTTGCTGTCGCCATGTCAGCCGGCTCCATGGTCTCTGCTTGGCCTAAGGAGCAGCGGCACCATCCAGAGAGAAAAGGCAGAGTCACAAACGTCCACCCAGAAAGAACAAACCACCCCTCTGGAAGGTCGGGGAAAATAAGAGACCTCTTTCTATTCTCTGGCCCCCTGGGACCTCCTCTGCTGGGGGGAGAGGAAAGAGCCTTAGGGTCTGCAGCAAGTTGGGAGGCCTGCCCGTGTTCCCACAGATGCCCATATCAGGCTGAGTCAGGGGGCATCTCCCCTTGCCTGGTCCTTCTTCCCAGGAGGATGGTCTCACCAGGGCTCCCCCTGCTGGGGGAGAGCACGCAGAGATGGAGGCCCTCCCATCACCCAGCCAACTGGTACCCACAGGTCAGGAAGAGGGGAGCATGTGGGAAGAGGCCAGCTGGCGGGAGCTGAGCAAGTGCTGGGGGTAGCAGGAAGGGAGAAGGCTAGGGGTTGGGGGGGGGGGGCGGGTGTGAGAACCTCAAGAAAAAGGTGCAGGCACTCAGATGGAGGCAGAAGGTGCTGTGCAAGGAGGTGCCGGAGCCACAAAGCCAGAGCTCAGCACGGCAAGGTGGAGAAGGCAGAGGGAGAGGAATTCGCCCGGTGAAGCCACTCACCTTGCAATAACATTCAGACTCACTGAGGCCTACACAGGAGCCAGGAGCGGGCGGTTCACACACCCCCACTCCACTCCCAGAGACTCACAGCCTCTGTCTAAAGGTACATGAGAGCAGCCGGCAGCCGGGCTGGATCTGCAGAGGTCCCTGGCTCTCTCGGAGCAGCCTGATTGGAGGAGCAGGATGACTTCATCCGGCCCCATTCATCACTCTAGGTTTCCTGCCCAGCAGGGACAGGCCGCTCGGCTTGCAGTGACTACAGCTTCCTCTCTGGCCCATTTCACTCAGGCAACCTGGGATAGGCTGTGCCTGTCAGGGGCAGCCAGGGGAGAGGGATCAGAGTGCTTCAAGCCCTAAAGGGAAGAAGGGAACAGGCTGCTCACATTTCTAGGAAAGCGTAAAGCCTCTACTTAAAACACAGTGCTTATATTCACTGGGTGCATTTGCTGGTGCCAGCGCCAGCATAAAAGCAAAAGAGCAACCCCCCTCCTCAAAACCAGCAAAGGACTGAGGTTGTATGCTCTGGGGAACCACTGATCTTCCTGCCACAAAGTTAAATCAAATACATTCCAATCTTTAGAGATATTTCTCTCAATCAGAGAGAATAACCTACGGAAATGCAGAGCAGTATCCTCAAGCATCCCTAAGCACCTCCTTCTTAACATTTTCCCTCTGTCAGCTTCAGCTCTCCCAGCTCTTCTCACGTGCTAACCTGGGCTTGCTGTAAAGGGGCTGATTCCTTCACGCCTATGGTTTCAGACCCACAAAATATAACAGGTGGAAGAGAGCTTAAAGCTTCGGCTCCATTTTACAGATGAGGAAACTAAAGTCCAGAAAAAAAGCAAAAGAGTCAAAGAAAATTCTCCCAGCACTCCTTTTCCAATTCCACGTAGATTTTTCCTCAAAAATGGTGAGATCCTGAGAGAAACGGTGCCCTCTCATTCCCCCCTCCTCTCCCCTACTCCCAATCCAGCCCCTAGAACACAGAAAAGTCCAGCAAAGCAAGGGTTAAACAGAGATTAACATATAAGAGAATAAAAATGAAGGTTCTGATCCTGCGATCACCCATCCATTCCCACCTGCGCTTCCCTGCATCCTTTCCCATTACCCTGCTCCTCCTCCAGCCCGACTTCACAAAGAAACCGTGCCTTCACGTAGAGCAACACAGGAGGAGAGAGTTTTCCAAAAGAACGACGACACCAACAATTCTACCAGTTTATTTTACCAATGACAGCAACAATAACAGTAACAACTCCCATGTGTACAGTGCTCCACAATGTCCAACGCATTTTCAAATCTATTACCTCATTTGATACTCACAGTGGCCCTGTGAGGTTAAGTATTGCTTTCCTCCTTTCAAAGATAGTTAAACTGACATTCGGAGACTTTAAGTGACTTGCCCAAGGTCACATAGTCAGCACAGCAGAGCTAGGACTCAAACCCGTGTTCACCGACTCCAAATGCCTTTCTATTAAACATCATACTAGCAAATCTCCCACCACTTCACTCTTTCCCTCTCAATCTCTCCCACTCCTGCTCCCCATTACTACAGACTCAGAGAAGATAAAACCTTAATTACTTTGATATTTCCCTTCAGGACCCCCCCACTCTTTTTCAAAGATGGCAAATTATAAGAAAATACATTATCAAACATTAGGAAAAAAATCTGGGGCCTTTCTAGAGGTTGGTATACACATTTAGCAAATCTCCTGTGTCCAACGGAAACTACTCTTAAAAAGAATCATCAAAGATGCATTCACGTTCGCTTTATTTAGCAGAAAAGTAGACCAAGACACCTGACCAAATTGGTCAACTATCAAGATTAAAATTAAGGGGGAGAAAAAGAGATGTGTACCCCGCTTCTTGGAGGTACACTATTTTCTAGCCATCATAAACACAGAATACATGACTTCTCCCTTTCCTAGCCCGTCTTACTCTATTAGTTAAGTACTGCAGGTACTTAACAAGATATATTACAAAAAAACCAAAGGTGTGGGGGCTGGGCCACTTCCACATGGCGTCTCTGCTCAGAGGTCGGTAACGTTCCTTCTGGCTATCGCTGTGGCCTGCCGTCCTCTCTGTTCCTGGGCTGATAGTCAAATGTACAAACAGATGGAGAGCAGAAGGCGGGTACCCACAAATGAGGATGTTCTGTTTCATCAAAATCACACAGAAATTGGACCCACGTTAATGGGGCTCCACCCAGTCTCCCGAATGACCAAACACATTTGCCTACTCGGTTCTTAAAGGCATCCAACTGTCACAGAGCCCTGGAGGGTGAGCACAGTGGAGGGGGTTTAGGAGAGCTGCTCAGCCAGGAGAATCCATGTGTATTTTACGAAGCAATTCTTCTGTCTTGAACTCAGGGCAGCAGGAAGAGTGCTATTAACTATGGAACAGACAACCTAGAAGATGGGGCAGGGTGGAAGGTAGGGGATAACGCTAGGCTTTAATGAGACAGGTGAGAAGACGTGTCCCAGAGTTCAAAGACAATTCCAGGAATTGATCCAAATAACTTGGCAGGGGATGGAGAAGGTGTGGTGAGAAGTACAGGCACCCAGTTCCCTGAGGACAGCTCAGAGGCTGGACACTGCACCTGCTTCTTTAGGAAGTGTCTCCTCTACAGCAGCTGCCTTTTGCTGGGAGGGGCTGCCAGGAAACCAAGTAAAGCTGTTTCAGACCCCAGTCAGAGTAACTTCCCCCTGCTGCACTATGGGATATGTAGTTCTCTGAGTAAAGGGCAGGAGCACCACCATATTTGCATTGCTTATAAAAGGTGCAGCCTAATCACTCTGCCTGTCCTGAGACTACAGATGTGGATCAGATGCCTTTGCCAAAAAGTTATAATTCCTGCTGTCTAGAGTCTGAGTGCTGACTGTAAACTGGAAAGATGGCAACGAAACAGGGACGACGCACAGAACGACAGGGGACTAGAAATACGACAGACCTTGAATGGTCACTCAACATCTTCTCTTCTTGTACACAGAAAATGGCAGCTTTTCTCAAGACGAGAAGAGACAGAAAAAGGAGGAGGAAGAGAGAAAGAGAGGGAGAATGAAGGAGAAGAAGGGCAGTGCATGTGTGTTCCTAGGACTGTGTGTGTCTGTGTGGAATGTGACTTCTCATCTCTTTTGCTTGTTAACCATCAACTCTTTGGAGAGGCAGTTGAGCATAACGAAGAGCAGGCCTCTCAAGCCATTCTGCTTAGGTTTGAATTCTGACTCAACCACCCACCATCTGTGTGACCTTGAGCAAGTTACTTAGCCTCTCTGTGCTCCCATTTCTTCATCTGTAAGACAGGGATTGTAATATTCCTCATTTCATAGGCTGCTTTGAAGATTAAATGAGAAGACATGTGTAAAGAGCTTAGAATCATTTCTGGCACACAGTAAACACCACCCAAGTGTTAGGTGCCTTTAAAAAAAAAAAGAAAAAATTCAGTGGTTCACCTCCTGTCTTGCCCTATCCACGAGACCTCTCCCCACAGAGCATGAAATTTTAAGATCTCTGTAGAGCTGATGATGGTAGAGGTTGACTGGACAGAAAACAAACCCCAGCTGCTATTTCAGGCGAATAAACACATTAAAAAAGTGCGGCAAGGGGCCAGCCCAGTGGCATAGTGGTTAAGTTTATACACTCTGCTTTGGCGGCCTAGGGTTCATGGGTTCGAATCCCAGGTGCAGACCTACGCACTGCTCATCAAGCCATGCTGTAGCAGGCATCCCACACACAAAATAGAGGAAGATGGGCACTGATGTTAGCTCAGGGCTAATCTTCCTCAGCAAAAAGAGGAAGACTGGCAACAAATGTTGGCTCAGGGCCAATCTTCCTCACCGCCCCCCCCGTCCCCCCCCCAAAAAAAGTGGGGCAAGACAGTCATTAGAATAAGGAAAAAGTAGAACAGGAGTAACGAAAAGAATGACAACAGGAGACGCTGGCAGGTAAGGCTGAGCGGTGGTGGACGTTAAGGGGGACGTGTAGGGGAGTCTGGGAAAAAAACTGAAGAAAATAAAAGAGTCCAAATGAAAATAAAGAAGGGAAAGAAAGATTCACAAAGAAAATCTGAGAAACTGATCAGGTTGGAAGTGGGAGGAGAAAGGAAACTAAGCAATTAAAAACTCAAAGTGGAAATTTCCACGAGATGATTTGACCGAAGTGTCTGAGAGGAGCTAAGAAACTGTCTGGCATGAGGAAAACTAGAGAGACGGCAGCTCGTACTGCAAAGTTCGAGTCTGAATTGGTCTAGCAAAGCTGAACTGATCTCTGGGAAGGTCGGAGTGCTGTCGGAGGACTGGGGCACAAGAGTTTCCAAAGCAGCCCACACAGAGGGGGCGAGATGGGGGTTCAGGTTCTAGAAGGAAAGGAAGCAGCCTTAGGGACCAGTCAGCCATGGTAGTGCCCCCTCAGCCGTGAGGGGATGTCAAGAAGAGGGAGGAACGGCTATTTGAGGACAAGTCTCCGCTGGAGGGATAAGGGGACCGTGCCTGGCCGTCAGCCTCCCACAGCAGCTTGATCACGGAGCTCACACCTTGTGCAAGAGTCACGTCTTGCTGGCATCGGTGCAGTTTTACTTCAGAGCTCCTCAGGGTGAAAACAACAAGAGAAGCAGCGGGGAGACCCACCTGCCCCGGCCGCTGGCCATTCCTGAGACTTCACAAGCGACAGGGCTATCAGTGATGTTACCTCAACACCAGTCTCTAGGCCTGGATGGGACAATGTAGCATAGTAGTTAAAATCTAGAGCCAAATTACCTGGATTCATATTCCAGCCCATCATTTAATTGCCATGTAATCTTATACAAGTTACAAAACCTCTCTCTAAGCCTCAGTTTTCTTATCTAGAAAATGGAGGTAACAGTAATAACCATTTCATAGATAATGAAATTGAAATTGAAATTGAAAGGAGCACACAGTGTCTGACACATAATAGGCACATTCAATAAACCTTAACTAAAATAATGATGCCTTTATAATTACTATCTTAAGGGCACTCAGGGGGTTGGGAACAATGGGAACTCCATGAGTTCCCCCAAATCTCCAAGCCGTCTGCACATGGTGCCAATGCAAGGCTAGCACTGGTGTGGTTACACAACTCCTTGCCTTCCCTACCATCTCCAGGCCCGATCACACTGCCTCCAGCCAGCAGCCAGTCTCTGTACTACACTTTCAAACAACAAATTCATGCAAGTGCTTCACAAATGGAAAGGGTCATAAAGTATAAGGCTGTCAACTCTCCCACTTTCTTCCCTGGAGCTTTACCCCCATGCCCGTACCAATTTTCACCAAAGACCCAGAGACAGGATGCAGAGGACTTCGGAGCCTTTCACACAAGCTTTTAGGGTGAGAATATATAGGAAGCCACAGGATTAACCAAGCAGGGGGTCAGCAGGGAGGGGAGAGGGGGGAAGAGGCCAATAATATTGCCTGACCTTTTTATGGTGCATGGTAAAGGGAGCCACACGTTCCCATTGTACGACCAAACACTCTACTGCAGACTACGGAGGCAGGTGCTGGCAGAAGAGTTAGGATGGAAGACCTGGGGGTTGTCTGAATGCCACTGGAACATCACTGGATGCAGGCCACTGGAGAGACCCTCTAGTGACTACTGCTGAAGCTGAGAGAAAAACAAGACAAGGTGACAGACAGACTGTGGTCACAGATCCCTGGACAGTCCAATGAGAAGCAGCAGCCTCAGGGACTCCTATTGGAGAAGAGTGGCTTCACTCCCCCATTCCTCTCTGTAGCTGCCAAAACAGGCCAGCGGGAAACTCAGGGAGAGTCTCCAAGTCAGGAGTGTTCCCCTTCTGCTCTCAGGTCTCTAGGGAACTGCGAAGGAGGTAGAAAGATGCAGCTACAGACCCCACCAATTCTTGGGCTGGGGCTGGAGAGGATGCAAAGCTGGCAACATGCAAAGGCAGGTGTGGAGGGGAACGCAGTGCTTCCAGAGCCCACTCCCTCTCCACACTGCCCTTAACCCTCTTTCCGAAGGAGACTGGCCCCAAGGTGGAGGTCTGCCACGTACCACTTATATCCAGAAAACAAAAACAGACCATTAAGCTATGGAAGCTGGCTGGGGCTGGAAACAAAAGAGTGACCAAGGAAAATACCATCTATACGCCCAAGGAAGAACTCATTGGCCCCAGAGGACTCTGAGGAGGAGATCTAAGAAGAACATACAAACCCATCTGCACCAGCAATTCTTCCTTTTCACTGGCAGCTCCCTTCTCCTAGTGTCCTCTCTTCCTAAGAGGGGGGAGCTGTCCTGCCAGGCAGACATGCCTGCCCTCCGCGGTTGAAGGAGTGGAGCCCAAGCCACTCCCCTTGCCTTCTGCCTGCTGACTCACCACTGATCTCACTACTGAGGAGGGATCAGACGGCCACGCCCTCCTCTCCTGGCACAGCCAGGGCCGGCAGGGGTTGCTGGTGAGCCCAACGGAGAAGGAGGACAGGCAAAGAACTCTTGCAGCCCATGCAAATACCGACAGGAGCTTCACCTGGTACCTGCAGAGAGGTGAGTTCTGTTCTGCGGGTTAGGCATGATAGGGAAACCAAAGGAAAGCATCAGAAGGAGATCCTGTCAAACAAAAAATGTACTGGATCTTTCCTACATATACCTTGTTCATTAAAATCCTAAGGCACTTCTCAAAATCAACAGGGCATAGGAAACATACTCAACAGAGATTGTTTTAAAAACTGACTTGGTAGGGGCTAGCCTGGTGGCGCAGCAGTTAAGTGCGCACATTCCGCTTTGGTGGCCTAGGGTTCGCCGGTTCAGATCCTGGGTGCGCACATGCCACCGCTTGGAAAGCCATGCTGTGGTAGGCGTCCCACATACGAAGTAGAGGAAGATGGGCATGGATGTTAGCCCAGGGCCAGTCTTCCTCAGCAAAAAGAGGAGGATTGGCAGCAGATGTTAGCTCAGGGCTAATCTTCCTCAAAAAGAAAACTGACTTGGCCCTCCGGCATATTTAACTGGATTACTCAGAATCCTTGGGGTCTATTCTCTCCTTGTCAATTTGTTTTCTGTTCTGTCTGGTTTTGAAGGCTTCCAAGAGATAACCGTCATTAAAAGACTCACTCACACACCTCCATATCTGGAGCTTCCGATCTAGGAAGTTGGTGAAGAAAGATCCATCAGATCCAAGGAAAAGCAGGAGGTCTGCACTGGACCCCAAGTGTCCCAAGAGCCACATGTCCCCTTTCTCCGGGAGGAGTCGTATAACATTGCAAACAAAAACGTGAGCTCTGGAGTTGAGTCTCAGCTTTGCCACTTATAAGCAGTGACAGTGGACAATCTAAATCTCCATTTCCTTATCTACAAATGGGTAGAAGAGGACATAGGGTTGCTAAGATGATGAAATAAGGTAGCACATGTAGAGACTGCATTGAGCATGCAGTAAGTTCCCAAAATAGGAGCTATTACTTGTAACAAGAAATCACACCTCAGAAATTACATGTGCCCACAAACTAAGTACACAGACACTCTGTTTTGTCTTGTGTTTGCTCTTCACATTCATAGATTTGCAGTCATTTCCTCTAATTAGAGATTTCTTTACTGAAAGAGATCCCATTTCCTTAGCAAATGTCCCATTCTGGAAGTTATTCACAGAGGGACAGATAACCACTTGATGGAGGGATTGAAGAAGAAATTCATGAATTAGGAAAGAGTACAGAGTATTTGACCCCTGAAATCCCTTCTTCAGGGCTCCTTCTATAGATCTCTGTTCTATACCCTTATTTACGAGACAACTGATTTAACTATTAGTCAGATGCAAATCCACCCATAGTTTAAAAGGCCCAGAAAAGGAAACACAGGTGATAGTTGTTTCAATTCTAGCGGGAAAAGGGTGGAGCAGGTGAAACTGTTCACTTTGTAGATCCCAAAGCAAGTCTGTCGAGGAGCCAAGTTAATAAACTAAGAGATTCAAAAGTCCAGCCCTGGGTTCTATTACTAACTCACTCATCACACTCATATAAAGAACAACACAAGGGAGCTTTTGTGTGTGTGTGTGTGTGCAGAGGAGGTACTCAGACATCCTCCACTCCCTCAGCCCCTCCCCTCTTTCCAGCCCCAGGACCATTTTGAACCCGGGTTACAACGGGCTTCTCTGCATCTTAACAGAAGAGTTTCACCTTCAGACTGAGGAGGAATGGGAAAGAGAGGGAGTGAGCCCAGCAGTTAACTGACTGACTCTCACGTGCCTGAGGAAAAGAAGAAAAGAAGCATTGAGCAACCTGGAAAGCTGGTGACAGATAAGATGAAATGATTAATTTAATTATACATCCCCTCCCCCATCCTCCTTGCTGCAGAATGGTGACTCTTGGGCTACGCAGAAGGGAGATAAGGAAAAAACAGAAGCTACATACTAATACCAGTGTCCCCAGGCTAGGGCTAAAAAGGCACCAAGGGTCTTCAAGAGGCTTCTTCCAAAACTCATGTCACAGGCCAGGAATGGGACACCTAGGCCCTCCCCATCCCAGCCCTATTAAATTGTGTACTTGATACTAGCCAGAACAGGGATAACAGGAGGCTTCCAGCTACAGGGCATGTTTCTCAAAGTGTGGTCCAAGACCACCTGAGTCAGAATCACTTGGGATATGTGTTAACTATGCAAATTCCTAGGCCCACCCTAGTCCACATATCTCGGAACTAGAGAGACAGGCCCAGGAATCAGCACACTGAGTAAGCTCTGCTTGTGATTCTGAAACCCATTAACAGATTGAGGACCACAGACTTAGAACCCTGGTCTCCCAACTAGGCTGCTCATTATCAAGGGGACATGAACACATACCCATGCAGTACAGGAAGAAAATATTAGAGCTTATATTTCTTTTTATCTCATCCTTTTAAAATTTACGATTAATCATATAATATACAAAACATTATTACAGTAGTGCATGTATATAATTTATATAAATACATTCATACATTACATTGGTGGCATATGCTCAAAAAATGCTCAAAAAATTTTTACTGATAAGGGTTTGCAACCAAGCTGGAATATCAACTTCTGGTACAATGGCTTCTTCAATACCTCGATGGGAAAGCAAGGAGTGGTCTCTGCAAATAGCTGCTCTGAACTTACAGTATTAATCAGTGACACGTAGAGAAGAGAACCCAGGGGTCTTGGTTTCCAAGTGCATCTCAATCCTAGAGTAAAAGGGAGGCAAGGAATGCAGTGCAAAGCATGGCAAGCCTGCAGGTGGAGTCTCTGCTTGAGCCCATGAGTTGTCACCCACTCCCATTCCTTCCTCACCCTGGCTGGTAAGAGGATGCGCTTTCCTCCAACAGAAAGTAGGGAAGCTGGGGAATAAAATTTACCTTCAGTCCTGCCAGCTGTCCAAATCTAAATCCCAACTATAGCATCCGCAGAGATAGTTTTCTGAGCTAAAATTAATACCCTTCTTTCTCAGGCAGAGAAGAAGAAATGCTGGAGTAGGAGAAACACAGAGCAGGTGATGGTTACACCTGCAGACAGTTCTGCTGACAGCAACAGAAGCAGCCAGGACTGCCAGAGAGGAGCCACAAACTGGGAACTCGGGGAGGGAGGGGCAGACAGGAGCGCCCACTTGCTTCTCTGCCCTTCCCCCAAAGTCAGAGCTGAGCCTCAACCTAAAATAAGGTTCTCCTCTCTACTATCCACTTGCCACCATGTGCTGTCTTCCCCAAGACCACAAAATCCCCTGTGCAGGTGTGTATGTGACGCAGACAAAGGAGGACACATGAGGGGCAGTCACAGATCAGACCATTTCCATGACCATGACAACGTCACAAGCATTAATAGAAGTACAAGGGCTAGTCGCTGGCCCTCAATTTGGGCCACAGCCACAGAATCCTATAACCATAGAATGTCAGAGCTAGCAACAGGCCATAGAGAGTTATCTATGTCCTCATTTTCTCATTTAATATTTACTGAACACCTACCATGTGTCAAGTTCTGTACTAAGTGTTGGGTGCACACCACTGAATAAAACAAAGACAGTCCCTGCCCTCATGAAGTTTAGGGACTAGAGAGGGAGACAGACAACAACCAAGCTAACGAATAAACACAAGTATAACATGATTAGTGCTAAGATGGAGAACAAGCTGGGAAAGTGAGGACCGAGTTTAGGTGAGTGGGTTCCCCTGGCAACTAAGGAATCATCACATGGCCTCTCGTGGACCCGTTGCTGGCTTACCTAACCAAGTTCTCCAACTGCCATTCCTCTAGGAGCTCAAAACTCTCCTCCAGGCTTAGCCCAAATCTCCTGTTGGCTGACAACAACAAAAGCTACCCTTTATTGTGTACCAGACACAGTGCTAAGGCCTTTCCCATTTTATGTCATTTTGATCTCCATAACCTCCACAGAATAGGTACAATTATCTTGGTTTTTAAGGAAGGAAACAGATTCAGAAAAGATAAAATGATTTTATGAAAGCACCACAGCCAGCAGTTGGTAGAGGCGGAATTTAAACTAAGGTCGTTCAGTCTTCAAAGCACTCCTGAGTTCCACACGACCACTGCAGAGAGAATCTTGTGCCTGCCCCCAGCACCCTGCCACAGGCTCAGAGAATTTCTTACTCTGCCATTCCCTGCTGGGTGCCTGCTGTGTACAAGTTCTGGGTGGTCAGGACCTGAGGAGTCACCTCATCAGAGGAAGGACTCAGTCTCTGTTCGCCACCCTCAAACTCTGCCATGTCAGCATCCCTGGGGAGAGGACACCTGTCAACAGATGGCTAAACAAGCACGGGCATCTACACCTATGCGTGTGTGTAAGTGTGCGTGTGTTGTGTGTGTGAGAGAGAAGAGAATCGAGATCAAGTCACCCACTTCCTCCAGCCCCTACCCACCTTTGAAATCCGTTTAGCCTCTCTCACTCCCTATCTTCTTCCTTTTCTCTCCCTCACTCCAGTTGTCCCATCTTTCCTTTTTCTTAATGCTGTCTCTCTCTTCACAAAAAAACCCCTGCCGATAAGCTTCCATGCCCCTCTCTCTCCAGTACCCACCAGCCTCCTGACTAAACTCTGCCCCTAGGAGCTGAAACATTTTTCTCCTCCAGGAAACCTTCCCTCTGCTTGTCACACAGGCCAAGGCACAGTGTGTGCAGCTGGGAGCCAGGGCACCACAGTTCTGCCAGGTAGAAGGCCCACATTAGGAAAAAGCGTCCCACACCTGCTTTCTGCTCAGATCTCCCCAGCGGCTGCTCAAGCAGTTCTGGGGTCAGAGCAAAGTCCCAAACAAGCAGAGATAAGAAGGGAACCCACAAAGTCAACACCCCTAAATGCCTCGCTGGTGGGCCTCTATAATGGGAAGAGAATTATCAGGACCCCCAAAGACACCAGCACCCCTGCTCTAGGCACCTTAAATGAGACAGAATACATCATTCTCTACAGCACTTACTCTTGGGATTCGAGTTCTTCACCAACTGGAGCAAGTGACCATGAAAGAGGAAAATGATGATACTTGGCCAGTTATGAACAATCCAAGAGTCAAGTACCCTCCTTGGGAGACCTGCAGTGAGGCCCAGTCAAGCCTTCCATCCATAGCAAAGGGCCACACGGCCTCCCTTGGTGGCACCTCCACTATCCTTTACCTTCAGTCTCTTGCAACAGATCACTGTCCCCCTCTTGGGGCCTCCTGGGTCGCTTGGTAAATGACAACAATATCCCCAAACGTGGGAGCCAATCCCCAAAGCACCCCCACCTCTGTGAAGAGCCCCAGGTGATCCCAAACCAGCCAAAGACCAATTCCTCGTGCCCTGATCTCCAGGGGCCCCCTGCACCTACTTGGCTCGTAGAAATGACAGCTTCTTCCTCAAGGAGGAGACGTGGTGGTGACAGGCCTGCTTTACAGCCGTGCTGCAAGAGACGGTCTCTGAGTGCAGGTTCTGCACCATGCTGGGCTCAAGGGAGGGCCAACCACATGGCAGCTAGCACCTCAAGAGCTGAGGGCTCACTCTGGAGCTGTGTGGACTTGCTGCCTCTGCCGCTCCTTCAGCTGTCGACCGTGGCTCCTGCACCTGAGTTCTCCCTGCCCTAATGTTCAATACAAAACACAGGCAGGTGGAGGGCCCAGGATGGGAGAGCCTGAGGCTCCCTGTTACCAGGATCCCTTCTGCCTTCAGCCCAAGCCACAGCTCCAAACAGAGCCCTCCTCCATTTTCCAACATCTGGCAGTGCTCTGGGCACTAGCTGAGTTTCCTCTCCTCCTCTGTCCTCAGGCAGGGAGGATGGAGCTGTACCTGCATGTGATGTCAGCTGCTGGTGCGAGAAGGAGGGGGAGGCCGGCAGGCACTGCTCCCAGAGGGCTTGCTACTTGGCTCCTTCCCCACGGTGGGGGAGCTGCCTGGAGAGAGCACCTGAGTGTCCGCAGGGCCATGGGGAATTCATTGGCCAAGCAAGTTGATGGAGCTGGGGTGCTCTGAAAATATGCTATTTGCGGATAATTTCTGGGATAGAATAAGCAGAACGGAAAACATCTTTCCTTCTAATAGGAAGCTGTCTATTCTTAGCAGGCCTGCATTCTGCCCTTGCTTCAGCTCTGGAGGCTTATCTTTTGGCCTCCAATTCCATTACCTTGGTTTCTCCATTTGTTCATTCATGAATTCCACAAACATCCGCTGAGCACTTACTCTGTGCCAGACATAAGAGATCAGTTTGTCTTCCAGGGTGTCATGGGCTAGTGGGAGACAGATAAGTAAGCCAAAGACTGCACACCATGGGGCAAGTCTAGACAGAACGAACCAGAGCCTACTACGACACCTGTAAAATAGGTGTGATGAAACTTGCCGTCTCTACTCCAATAAGAAGACTTGAGGGTGAGTTTGAGTAAGATGTGTAAGACACGAACGTCTCTTAAGCTAGTCAGAGAAAAGGTGACACAAGAAATCTCCAAATTAATTACACCCAAACCTTATACTACTCCCATTCCACCTTCCTTGATCTTAGGAGATGATCTCATTTCCTATTACACAGAGAAAACAGATCCTGCTGCTATTAATCTCACCTTCCCACCACATCACCTACATCCACATCCATTATTATAACCAGTTCACAGCTAATCCTTTTATCCGTGATCTAGGTCTCTCTTTTCTTGCCTCCTCCGAAACCTTGCGTCCTTATCTTTCAGTAGGTGGCGCTATCCAGCTGAGCAAGTTGGAATCCCAGGACTAACTCTGAAGACCTCCCTTCTCTCTCACACGTGATGCTCAATCCATCAGCAAGTCCTGGACGTTTTATCCCCTACATATATCTTGAATTCATCTCCTTCTTTTTCTTCCCTACCACCATCCCAAGTCCAAGCTACTGATATCCTCTGCCTGGACTATTATAACTGCCTGCTAACTGCCTCAGCTGATCTCTGCATCACCAGGGCTGCCTCCATCCTTCACATTGTAACCTTTTCAGAATGCAAATCTGATCTTGTCACCTCCCTTCTTAAAGACTTTCAACGGCTTCTTGATGCTCCTAGAATAAGACTCAAGTCCTTGTCATGACCAGCTAAACTCCTGCCCATCTCATCTCATCTCATCTGTCTCACCACACTGCTTCCTTCTCACCTCAGACTCATCCTTCTGGTCTTGGCTCAATCATTACACCCTCGACCTCACCCCTTCTCTCTAGGTCCAATTGCTTTGATACACTCTCTCACGGAACCGTGTTCCCTTCCTTTAATACACATATCCAAGTTTGTATTTTCCCTGCCATATACTGAGTTGTGTTAATATTAGCTCTTCAATAACACTGGAAACTCAATGAGTAGACAGCGCATAACTGATAAGTGTTTATCGAGTGAATGGATGAATGATGTTCTCTCTGAAATTCTCGTCCTTGACCTACTGGTTTCTACTTCAGAGATTTAAAAAGTGCTTGTGTCTCCCTGTATTAAAATAAAAATTCTCCTGAATCACCCCTGCCTTCTCCTGTAGGTGCCATCTTTATTTCTCTTCTCCCCAGGCAAACTTCTAGAATGAATTCTCCATGCAGTCTCTTCTTCTTCCCCTCATATACACTCTTCTAAAGCTGTTGTGTGGTTACAGATGACCTCTTAATTGCCACTGCAGAAGACTCTTTTTAGTTCTTATGTTCCCTAACTCTACCCTCTTTGTCTCTTTTTGACTTTCTTGCTTATATGATATTTCTGTCTCCTAGTTCTCCCAGCTTCCCTGGGTAATCTGCAAATTCCTCCTTCCTTTGCCTTCTGCTTACACTTTCCTAATCCTAAGACTCTTGGCTCAACTACATTCTCATTTCCAAACAAGTAGTTCTAGTCCTGTCTCCTGAGCTTCAAACGGGTAAAGCCAGCTGCCTAATGTATCTCTCCACTGGCATGCTCCATGGGTAGTTTAGACTCTACATGCCTGAATTAAACTCACTACCTCCCCTGCTCTTCAAATTCTTCCCCCCTTATCCAATATTTTTATAATAATAATAGTATTAATAATAACGGCAAGCACATATATAATAATAGTCGTGTGCCAGGCACTATTCCTAGTCTAATCATTATAGACACACACACTCAAGCCTCTCAACAACCCTATGAGGTATGAACTATTATTATACCCATTTTATAGATGAGGAAAGTGAGGCACAGAGGTGAAATGATTTGCCCAAGATCACACAGCACGCAGTGGAAGCACAATCCCAACCCAGGCAGGCACTTAACTTCTAGACTCTGCTGCCTTATATTTGCTGCCCAAGTCAGAAACCTCAGGTTCACACCAGACACCCTTCCCTGACCCAGATGTAAGTCCTATCAAACCTACTTAACAAGTTTTTTTCAATTGGTTCCTCCTTTTCTGTCCTCACTACCATAATTCAGAAATTTGTCCATCTGGGCTCAGCTTAAATGCCACCATGTCAGTGAGACATTGCTGCCTACCCAACTTAGAGTAGCCCCAAAAAGCCTTGGTCCACCATGTCACCCTTTCTCATTTTCTTCACAGCACTTATTGCTACTTGATGTTTTCTCATATATTTGTTTATAATCTATCTCCCTTGCTAGAAAGGAGAGACAATGGTTATCTTGTTCATATGGGTACTCCCCAAAGCCTGCTAGAATAGCTAGCATGTAATATGAGTTCAATTAATACTTGTTAAATGAAACAACTGCAACAGTTTCTTTCCTTGTCTATCTGCTTCCAGTGTTTGCCCCTTAAATCCATCTCTCACACTAGGACCAAAGTGATTTTTCTCATAATACCTGGGTGTGACCTTGGTACCCCCTTCTTCAAAGTCCCTCACTTGTTTCCTATCATCTATAAATAAAGCCCACTCTTTATCATGGCAGGATGTAACATGATCAGTCACCTGCCTACCTGTCCAAAGATGATTCCCAGCCACTCACTAGCTACCCTCCTCCTGGGACACGATGTGGCAGCAATACTGAAATACTTGTAGTTCCTGAACACGCCTTGCTTTCTCACGCCTCCATGCTTATGCACATCTTGTTCCCTTGTCCATGTGACGGACTCCTACTCATCTTGCAGCTCTCAGCTGAAGCACAACCCCCTCCATAGAGTCTTTCCAGATATCAAGGCCCTCTCCCTGCCCCCCGCACCCCTGCCCTCGCCGCAAGCAGAGTATCTGTGTGACTCTTGGGCTAATTTCTTAATTCCACTGAGCCTCAGTTTCCTAAACTCAAATATGAAGATAATAATAGCATCTATTTGATAGGGTTGTGTATGTAAGATTCATTACACAGGGCTAGGCACATTAGCAGACAAATTCTAAATTTTATCACTTTATACAAAATTCCGTATGTCAATTATTACATTATATTATACTTGCTTACTCACAGGTATGTCTCACCATAAGACAATGAGGCTCTTGAGGTGAAATACCACACTTTAATCTATTTATCCTTAGTGTCTACATCTGACATTTTGCAGGTGCTCGATATGCTACACATTCTTTGTCTCTGCTTCTTCGAGGACAGAAGAGTACAGATTTGCTAAGAAACTGAGAGCCAAAATCATCACAGTACTAGCAGCTACTACTTACTACCTGCTAAGTTATCAGGCATTTTCCATAAGTTCTCTCTTTTATCCTTTACAAGAAAAGACTTTCACAAATGAGGAAACTAAGGTTGAGTAAAGCTAAGTAAATTGCTTTTAAAAATGCACAGTTAATAAGGAAGAAAGGAGTCAAAATTAAGTCTGTCTGATGTTAAGGCTCTTGCTCTTTCCAACACACCACGGTGCCCAGCGCACACACAGTGAGCCTCTATTCATCTGGCAGCCTAGACTCCAAGAGGCTCCTCAGTACCTTGTAGACAGTTCATCAAGGTTTGAGGCACACAAGGCTGCGTGCAGGAATGGATACGTTACCACATGTGGCCCTGCCTTGGCACTCGCTTACCTCAGCCCTGATCAGGTCTCAATTTTCCTACTAATAAAAGTCTTCCTGGTCACTTGCTACCACATTCTGTTGAAACGAACACTATGTCCATAAAAGGCCCTTAGTAAAACAGCTCGCTTTTCTACAGTGCTGGCTTTGTTTGAAAGTTCCTGCCATTGGGTGAATGCATCAAATAAAGATCTGGAGACTTGAGAAACCCTCACAATTGATCCAGTATGGGCTGAACCTGCCCAGAACATGACTGTCTCCCTGCACCCACCTACCCTCTGCCCCCATCATGGGTCCAAAGGTTTTCTTCCTTCAGGACAGAACACTGATCGAAAGAGGAAAAAAATTCTCAGAAGCCCTCAAGTTTGGACATCACATTGAGCCATTTCCTCCTTTGCTGTAATGTGGACATTTTCTAGACTACAGTAGGATAGCTGTTTTGTCTAAATATTGTATCTATTCCAAACGAAACACGAGAAAAAGAAAAATCAATGTTTTATTTAACCAGTTAAATGTGCACCTCATACTGAAGGGTTATAATTTTGATCTTTAAAACAGAAATAAAATCGAAATTTTTTTTTTTTTTTTTTGCCTCTCTATGAAACTACCTTTCATCCTATAATTGATCACATGGTTTGGTGAATTAGGAGCAGCCACAGAAAAGGGTCCATGTTACCCACCTCACACTTGACCACTTTCAATCCATGATAATAATATCTGTTCTACCTGCCTCCCAGGGAAGTGGCAAAGAGTAAATGAGATGATTACGTGAAGGCCTTGCCCGTACAGGAAACACCAGTGTAACCAGCAGGGTGCGCTGTCCACCAAATAGGGCCCAAAACAGCTTGCGTCTGCCCCCACCATTGCTGAAAATCTCCCCAGGGTGCACATCTCACACTTGCCCCAGGCCAGGATGTCACAGACCAACATGCAAAATGCCCTAGAGAGTCTCCTAATTGGGTCGAAACATATAGAGGAAGGATCAGAAGCAGGGTGTAGGGGTTTGTTCTGAGCTGAAGCTGGGTGATTAATTACCACTCTGGGGACTTGTTCTCTCCAGGAGAACAAACTGGCTGAGAAGAGAAAAAAAGACTTCATTCAGAAAGGCCATGATGAACACGTTCCAGTCCTGAGTTTCCAAAGGGAGGGGTCCACAGGGACCGCCATGGGAAGCATACTTCTGATCACAGCGCTCTCTGTTTCCCACACTGCCCAAGATGAGCTGGTGCAAAACTATATTCACTGTCTACCATGAAGAGTTCTAGAGGCTATCAGTGAGCCAGGGATAGGAAGAAAAGACCAGGAAAGACATCTAGAGGAGTTTTCTGGGCAGAGGTTTGGATGGGAGACTCTGTAACATTCCATTTGGTTGAGGGAGTGGGCAGAGACGGAGATAGAACATAATTTATATCAACATAAAATTCCAAATAGCAAATAAAAGGTAGGGCTTTCTCTAGTCAGCAAGCAGCCATGTCCTAGAGTAAGAGATGAAGTTGCCTCGGGAAGAACTTGGAGTATGTTCAAATTCAGCACTTTCCTCATCTCTCCCACAAATGCCCCAGCAGCAGAGATGAAATAAACGGGCTTGAGGAGCTGACAATCATAGAGCTGACGGGTCAGGAGCAACTGAAGACAGCATGATCAGAAACGGACCTGGGCTGTAGGCTTGCGGATGTGCAGGGCACACAGCACAGAGAAGGGGCTGTGCTGGGGGAACTCTATGGTTCCTTCTAATTTTGAAAGTACGGCTGATGAAATCCAGAAAGCATTGAAAAGAGAGTGTAGGCCACTCTAGAGACTGAGGGAACTGCCATCAGATCATAACTGATTAAGCCTCTTGACAAGAATGATTAGTCTTTGCCCCCGGAGGCCTCATGCCTCCATATAAGCTCTGTCTAAATCGATGAGCTGAACTGTTAATTTTGCTTAATAATGAGCACGAAACTGAGAATGAGGGCAAGACTTTATAATCTAAAGAGAGAAGGATTACAGAGGTCCCACCCTCTCCCCCAGGACACAGTCCTTTTTATGACACACCATGTAGCTTTTCCTTGAACATTTCTATTCAAGGGGGTCAGTTCATCCCTCTCGAGGCCTATCCCACTGTAGTACAGCTCCAAGCAGGAAAAGGTCTTCCTTATCCTGCAACGAAGTCCGTCTTGCTATAAGTTCTGCCCCTCTGGTTCCATTTCGTAGGCTTTCAGATACTTAAAGAGTGCTGTTATAATCACTGAAAACTTCTCTTTTCCTGGCTGAACCCCTTTCCTTCAATGGATCCTTAAAATGCTACCAGCGATTATCCTGATCCTTCTTTTCTAGACTCTAAGTTATCAATATTCATTTCCAAAGAGTTGGGCATAACACACCAGATGTGACCAAACTAGTACAGACTACAGCGAGACCTGGTTTTTTTTTTTCCTTTTTAACCATACTCCACACTGCCATTAATGAATTCAGACTTTCAAAGATCGTTTGGTACTTGTGTCACATTACTAGCTCATATTTGGCTGGTAAATCAAACCCTCAAGTTCTTTTTCACAAGAAATCTTGTCAAATTAGGCTCCGTGTGGTAATACTACACTTAAGAAACTATTATTTTGGGGGCCGGCCCGGGGTTCGCTGATTCGGATCCCGGTGCGGACATGGCACCGCTTGGCATGCCATGCTGTGGTAGGCATCCCACATATAAAGTAGAGGAAGATGGGCACGGATGCTAGCTCAGGGCCAGTCTTCCTCAGCAAAAAGAGGAGGATTGGCAGCAGTTAGCTCAGGGCTAATCTTCCTCGAAAAAAAGAAACTATTATTTTATATATATGTGTATATATGTAATATAAATACATAATAGCACATTTCCTTTAAAAAAATCTCCTGGTTTTCACCCATTGTTCTATTTGAAATAATACTAAATCTTGATTCTATCATCCTCGGTGCACTCCACTCCCTCTCAGCTGAGTGTCTGCCACAAGTTTGATAAATGAGGTAAAAGTATACTGCTTTTTCATCCAGTTTGTTGATAAAAAACAGTAAACAGTGCTAGACCAAAAGCAGGGCCCTCTGGTATGCCAACTGAGACATCCTTTTAGTCAACATCAATACAGTCAACTTTCTCTGGGCACAGCAGTCTAACTTGCTATAACAGACCGCTCTCTGTCTACCATTCATAGGTGCTACGTGAAGCAGATGCTGGCTGGTCCTCATTTCCTGAGTGTTTAACTAGTCGTACCTCCCTCTCACTTCTTGGGTGAATATCCTGTCTTTCTAACCAGTCTCTGAGCACAGAGGTCTGGCAGTCTCCAAGCCCTCCTCAGTTTCCCACAGTTCTCACTTGTGGCAGAAGCACAATCTTACTCAAACATGTTGACCCCGCCCCCCCCACCGTGATCTCTGCTTCCATGCTCTCCCTCCTCCTTTGACCTTACCTTTCTTCTCGGGCCAGAGGACTCAGGAACCTGTTCGAGTCATCGTCGTGGCTGCTCTGCTGGCTACTCTGTTGGCTGCTGAGGAAAGACACAGGATATGAACCGTTAACGTTTGGCCTCTTTCTCAACGCTGGGGGAGGTCATTAAGACTTCAGCTAGACAAAGAGATGGCGTTACAAAATTTTAAAGATGCAAGCTCCCCGTGTAAGTTTACATGGAAAGTGTACTGACACAGTAGATATGAGAAGTGACACAAATGTGGTGCAAACACCACCCATCACACCTCCGGCAGCAGGGGAAATCCTGACCTATCACCTAGTTCTTCCCGGGCTACATAATCTCAGTGAGCATTCTCTGTATGGGGCCTCTTCACCTCTATCACAGGATACCAATTTCATTCTTCTTCAACCTCATGGGAGACTCTCAAGGGGCTGCTGCAGACTTGGGAGAAGAGGTGTGGAGGGAGGGGAGAATTCCACAGGAAGAAAGACTTCATGGGGCAGGGGTCACCTGGCCTGCTTCCCTGCCTCCAGGGAAGGCTGAGGAGGGTGAGGAATAAACGAAGGACAGAAGGTAGAGTCCTCACGCCTTAAAGCCCTGTAGGCAAAAGGATTCTAGAGCTTCAGCCCACAGTTTACATTAAAGGTATATGGGATTCAACTGTCTTCCATCTTACTTGAGAGGAATTCAACTGTTGTCCATCTTACTTGAGAGAAAGAAAAAAAAGTTCAAACACCTTATGACACTAACTGAACAAACAGCTGATGAACAAATAATTTTTATTAATTGCTAACTGTGACCTATTCCAGGCATCTAGTCAGGAGTCCCCAAACTACACCCACAGGCCACATCTGGAGCTTTCTGATGTTTCACAGTCCCATGAGCTAAGAGTGGTGTTTGCTCTTTTAAATTGGTTGGCAAAAAAAGTTTTCTTAAGAGTAACATTTCATGACACATGAAAATTATGTGAAATTCAGTATTATAAATAAAGTTTTATTGGAACACAGCCACTCCCATTAGTTTACATACTATCTACGGCTGCTCTTTTGCTACAACAGCCTAGCTGAGTAGTTAAGGCAGAGCTGAATACGTTAAGCAGTGGGACCTTTAGACCCACGAAGCCTAAAATATTTACTATCTGGTCCCTTACAGGAAAACTTACCAAACTCCTGTTTTGCATAGATTCTATTAGTAACAAATTCCTATATGTCACTATAATCCAGGCTCCAGTATAACCAAAATCGTTTCCTTGTTCTGGTGGATTGCTGAGCACAATAAAACACATTGATCTCCATGGAGTATATTCCTTAGACTAGATCCCCAGTAGACTGAACTCGGAACAATCTCGTAGGGTAAGTGCTTGCTCCAGTGCCTGCACACACTCTCCCAAAGAAGTGCACGATTTTTTGTGGTCACAGTTATATCCATACTTTTATGTTCTTTTCTTTCAGCAAGAAGAAAACGAACTTAGAAGCCATTTACATCAGATTTTCAAACTCACACAGAAACCAGAACAGCACCACACACAAAGCCCAAGTTGCCTAGCAGAACTAAGTGTGTACACAATCTTTTTCTCTTTCATTTACTCAACACAAAGTCTTTTTGCTGCTTGTCCACTGTGGAGTAGCTACTCATCATTTCCTCTTTGCCAGGTCTCACAGACTTGCCTACTAAAAAATCCTTACAACAAAATTGCACTATCATGTTGTTGACCCACGAGATTTCTTACAGCGGGACTGACCTGTTACATGCATCAAGCCCCCTCTTCTATATAACCTGGGATCCATGTTATACTATAGTAGGCAACCCACAAATAATTAGAACTCAAATTCCAAAGCAGACACAGCTCCAGAGGTGAGCATCAAAGAGAAGAAAACCAGTCTATACCATCAGGAGCTCACGCGAGAACAAGTAGAAGGGGGAAGGTCTTTGGACTCCAAAAACCTCACAGCAAACAGGGCTCAATCAACCCAAACGACCATAGTCATCATTACAGCCTTGGAAGAGATAAAACTCACCTTGATTATAGCTATGATGGGCTGGTTCTTTCCTCTCACTCTGACCTCCTCTGACAATCAAAACCTAAAGCTAAGGAATAAAAGGGGCTCCCAGATCTAAATGACGACGTGCCAGGGTTTCAGAAAACTAATTCTGAGTTGATATTAGCAAGTCATCCCACTAGATGGCACTGTTGACTTCCAAACCAGAACCTCGAGGCCAACCCATCCAGGGCTTCTGGAACCAAAACTAGAACCAACCTTCTGGTGCCCCCTTCTGGCCTTCCCATTGCTTAGAAAACAGTTCAGAGGGTGCAAATGAAAGCAACAATGGATCATCTTCAAACTGCTTATCGGTTCTAAATAATTAAGAAATACCAACCTATAGGCATCTGATAAACAGCTGTATAATGTCCTCTACGTACGCATATGTCAACAAGAGGCAGCACCAAGGCAAGAGTTAAGGCTAGGCTCTGGCATATGCTGCCTGGGAGTGAATCCAAGCCCCTCCACTTCCTAGTTACATGACCCTGAGCAAATTATTTAACGTCACTTTCCTTACCTACAAAATGGAGACAGATGTGAATGATAGTCTTACCTGGTAGAGCTGTTTTGAGGATTTAAGAATGAACATATGTGAAGTATGGAGAACAAATGCAAGCTCTTATTCTATGCAAGGTATTGTTTTGTGGGTCATGGAAAATAAAGACATGAATCCAACAAGGATCCTGCTCTCAAGGTGTTTACAATCTGGAAAGTAAGATTCAATATAAGCCACTACATTTAAAACGCAGAAAATGATAACTCTCTAAAGTAAATATTAAATGCTACAGAAACAGAATAGAGAAAGATCACTTCCTCCTGTGGCCGGTAACAGAAGACAGTCTCGACAACAAGGGTTTTACATGGACACTTGAAATTCAGATAGATTTGGGACAAGCAGAACTGAGAAGAACAGGCATTCCAGTTCAGCTCCTTTACCAAACACTTCTCACGCACCAGGCACTGTGCTAGGAGATGGGGACAGAAGGAGCTCCCAGTGTAGGAGGCATGAGTAGTCACTGCAGCGAGATGCAGCAACACTAGAAGGATGGACAAGGGGCAGATGGCACACACTGCTGTGAGGGGTTAAAGGGAACATGTCAGAGAGGCAAACACTGAACAGGAGGGACTGCAGATAAATCCACGGTGGCAACAGCACAGGATCCTTCCTCCTCTAGAGCCCCCAGAACGGGCCTGGTCCTCTCTCCTCCCATTGTTAGAACTTAGTTTTCAAGAGTCTTAAGTGAGATGGATGCCAACTACTCCTCCACTCAATCCCATGAAATAAGACTGCTGGGCAGAATTTCCAGAGATTCAGACATTGCCTCACCCTCTCACATAAACGCTTTCAATTTTCCTCTTACAAGAGCCTTTTCATCTGATACAGGCCACCTGCATACCGGGGCTCATCCTGCCCCCTAAATGAATCTGCCAGTCTTCCAAGGTCATGAAAAAAACAACCTGCATTACTAGGGTGTTTACAGGGGAGTATGGAATGCCAGAAAGTCAAGGGCCACATCCCCAACCACTCCATTTTAGTCAAGGTTTTGGTGGGACAGGTGTCCAGTCTGAGCTCTACAGCTTAAGGAAGTTGAGAAATATGTGTTAGAAGCCTGAAAAAGGGGGCTGGCCCCATGCCCTAATAATTAAGTTTGGTGTGCTCCACTTTGGTGGCCTAGGTTCAATTCCCAGGCATGGACCCACACCGCACAGCAGGGTCCACAATGTGGCAGTGACCCTCATGCAAAATAGATGTTAGCTTGGAGCTAATCTTCCTCAGGAAAAAAAAAAAGATAAAAAAGAAAACCTAAAAAAACGCTAAACAAGGATTCGGAATGACCTAGCCTGGGCACCAGATGACTAAAAAGTCAGCTTAACACCACAACAAAGGGAACTTACATAAGCAATTGTTTGCTTTCCCCCAAAACTCAATCCTTCCCATTGTAAATTCAAACTTCAGATAAAAATCACTATATAAACTAAATTTTGAAACACTAGACCATGTTACTAAATAAGGTGGCAAAGCCCTTCTTTAAATTCCAGAATATTCCTGAGGGAAAGCAGCTGAAGCAAATCAAATCCAGAATCCTGGTTTTGTTGCTAGTGCTGGGAGCTTATCCTAGACACTGACATTAAACCAATACACTGGGAAGGGCTGGGAAAAATCTGTTGTCACTGGAGGCAAAGCACACGGTCAGAAGCAGAAATTCAGAGGCTATGATCAGGAAGCTCACAATGCAGGCTGAGTAAATTCCCATGATTCCACTGATCCCACTACCGCCCCCACCCCTCCCCCACCCCCCGGGCCCCAGCAGAAACTTGCAGAAAGTACAGCCTAAACCCACAAGCCGCCAGGAAGGGGTCCTTTTCCCCACTGGGAAGAACAGCCTCACTGCTAGGGAGAAGGAATTTGGCACCTTTTCTGAGTTGGTGCTTCATAAGCAGAAACAGCTCTTTCACTCCTAGACAACACTCAACAGGTCATGCCTCCCAAACCCAGAAGGTTTTGAGAGATTCAAGGGATTCCAAGCAGTTATGGGGACTTGCAAGCTGTAATTTAGTATTTCCAGAGCGTAATGGAAACTGTACATTTACCCACACGATGGCTGTGCAGACTAATTTATCGCGTTTTTTTGCTTTTGGCTGTAATCAGAGCAATCTAGCATGTTAGCACCAATTATCTCATGCCAACTGGAAAGTTCAAAAGACTCAGAGGGGCTCTGATTGATACATGTCTTTGATTAATAAAAATAAGGAAAGAAATTATTCTAGGCAGTGGATGTAGTAGAAACAGCATGGAGACAGACAAACCCAGGTTTGCCCCGGGTTTGTTTCTTATTGGCTCTGTAACTTTGGCCAAGTCATTTATCCTAGCCTAGCCTCTTTCCTCAAAAAATGGGGACAATAGGGGCTGGCCCCGTGGCCGAGTGGTTAAGTTCCCACGCTCTGCTGCAGGCGGCCCAGTGTTTCATTGGTTCGAATCCTGGGCGCAGGCATGGCACTGCTCATCAGACCACGCTGAGGCAGCGTCCCACATGCCACAACTAGAAGGACCCACAACAAAGAATATACAACTATGTACTGGGGGGCTTTGGGGAGAAAAAGGAAAAATAAATAAATAAATAAAATCTTTAAAAAAAAATGGGGACAATAAAATACCACTTACAGAATTGTGTTGAGGATTAAGTTGTGAATAATCCAATCACAGTAACTGAGCTCAGGATTTAGAGTCAGGAAGATACAAGTTCTAGTCCTGACTCTGCCACTCAGTGGGGTGATACGGGAAAATTATTTAACTTTTCTAAGTGTGAGATGTGGGTATACCACATGCCTTAAATGATTGTAGTGAGGATTAGAAATGGCAGAAATCATCTATAGAAAGTGTCTAGGGACATATCTGGTCCTTGATAGGTATACTATAAATGGCGGACATCAACGGTACTTCATATTCACAGTTTGGCAGATAAATATTTCGAAACATCCAATGCATGGAGGAAGATAATAGACCCTTATGTTGAGACCCACTGACCTGAAAAGTAGGGTCACGCCATCACTGACAAAAGAGAAGGCTGAGTGCTCATGCTAAATTATATTCACCTGTGAAAGGACTCCAGCATTTACCATTTCAGTTTAAGTAGGAAAGGTATATGGAGGAAGAAAGGCAAGTGGCAAAGAAGTAGAGAATAAAAGAACAGTTTCTGTTTGCCATCTGGCAAGCATTTATAGGAAAGTCTAATAATAGAAAAAAAGTAAACAGATGTGATTTGGGATATTGCCAATGACTGTCAGCTTCTTACACAAAATACCTGAATATTCACAAATACAACTTAGAAAATAAAAGGCTCTGGGTGAAAATTGGTAATTTGTCTACAAAGTTATCACACTGCTTCCGTTTAATGGCTCCCATGGGAACCTGCAGCAAGGTGGGCAGCTGGTCAAAGATTCAGGAATTCAGAATCCAGCTAAATATCTTTTAATTCATTACAGCTCACTAACAGTTCTCTATTTAATAGTTCTTTTCCCTCTAAACCCATATGCCCATATCTTTTCCCTATGCTCATATCTCTGTATCTAAATTACAAAAAAAAAGAGAAAGAAAAAAAGCTCTCCCTCACTCCTTTATTTTTCCTTCCTTCCCTTCAGGGCCATATTTTATGGAAAGAATACACTGCTTGGTGATTGACAAACTTCCATCAAAACTATCAGAATAAGCTGGCAGCTTTACCATGCAGATTCCATAGCCCCTCCTCAAACTTACCAAGTCAGAGTCAACCTGTCCAGGAATGCGTATTTTTTAAAAGCTTCCCAGTGATTCTGGTGGGCAACCAGGATTGAGACCCCCCGGACATCACACTCACTGCCTCCATTTCCTCATCACTGATTCATGAATTAGTCCATGGCACCCCCACCCCTCCTTGGTTTTGTCAAGGAGGAGCTCTGTTACTGCCAAAGTCAATGACAACTGTTACATCCTAATCTTATCTGACCACCCAGGCAGGTTTGACACTGATGATTATTCCCATCCTTTAAAATTCACCCTTCTCGCCTTCTATGACCCCTCCCTCTCCTGGTTCTTGGGTTTTGTTCTACTTTTGTTTTTCTCTTCTTTTGTAGGGAACTTCATGGACTCTTCTGCTTGGTCCTGAAATGTTTCCCAGGACTCATTCAGCCATTTATTTAATAAATTCTCAAATACCAACTATGTACCAGGCATTGTTCTAGAATCTGGATACTGAGTATACAGTAGTAAACAAAACAGATGAGATCACTCTCAAGTTTACAGGTTAACTGGTTCCTTTCTCTTCCAGCTTTATACTATGGGGACCTCAGTTTCGTGGACCTCTGAAATTGTTATCAAAATACTGTGCAATAATATTCTACATTCATAGAAGAGCATTTATAACTCGTCAGATTCTCAAATAGGCCTGTAAAGCTCAGAAGATTAAAATCCACTGCAATACATCTCTGGGGAATCTTCTGCGCACCCAAGGCTTCAATTATGATGGATATGCTGATGACTCCCAAAGATAGCAGAGAGCTGAGCTGTCACTAGTCACACGGGGCTATTTAAATTTAAATTACAGTCACGCTTTGCTTAAAGATAGGGACACTTTCTGAGAAGTGCAGGCGATTTCGTCATTGTGCGAACATCACAGAGTGTACTTACACAAACCTAGATGGGATAGCCTACCACACACCTAGGCTACGTGGTACTAATCTTATGGGGCCACCATTGTACATGCAGTTTGTCACTGACCAAAAACACTGTTACACCGTGCATGACTGTAATTAAAAACTCTGTCCCTTAGTCACACTAGTTACATTTCAAGAATTCAGTAACTCCATGTGGCTATTAGCCTGTATATTAGTCAGTACAGATACAGAACATTTCCATCATTGCAGAAAGCTTTACTGGACAGCATAGAGGTTTCCAGATCAAACCCAGAATTTGAGTTCTAGCTCTGCCACCTGATACGTGAATAACTCAAAGCAGCTTATTTACCTCTCTACACATTCCTGTCCCTCATCTGTTAAAATGTAAGTAACTTGATAGACCTGTTTTGAGGATTGACAAATTAACTAACAGAAGGCACTTAGCAGAAGGCTTGGCAAATAATAAGTCCTCCCAAAAATGTTAATAATACTTATTTTTATTATCATGCGTTTGCAGCGGTACTGGACTTTCTTAGGAATCTCAAACTGAACATGCCTGATAATGAATTCACTCTCTTTCTCTCCTGGACTCCATAAGGAAGGATTCAAACTAGAAATGCGCCTCCCCACCAGTTTCACACCACGTCCTGCAGATTCTGCTTCCTCCCTACCTCTCTGAGCCATCCCGCTCTCCCATCCATCATCCCTCCTCCCTCCCCTGCCTTAGATCAAGCTCTCATCACTCCTTACAGGATTACTTTAATAGGCTCCTAACTGCTCTTCCTGGTGTCAATCTGACCTGACTCCAGTCTATCCTGGACACTGATACAATGATCTTCCCAAAGGCAGATTTGATCATGTCTCTTCCCGGCTTAAAAATCCTTCAGGCTTCCCATAATTTCAGAACAAAGTTCACACTCCTTAGTTTAGCCTAAAACTAAGATATAAAAGCCTAACAGGCAACCTTCCTAGCTCCCACATCTCTCGCCCACTCCAGAATCTCACTCTTCATTTGTCTTTGGCTTTCCATATGCTCCTCTCCTGGCCAGTATGTCCTTTTCTCTACTCCCTTCTTTGTTTCACTCATTCCCATCACTGAAGCAGAGTCCTTCAGGAATGAAGGATTAAGCCTGAGGGCTCTTGCTTTAGACTGTCAGCAACCAAATCTCAACTCTTCCAACCACTCAGTTTTAACCTCTATAAAATGGGAATAATAAAAGTATCTTCTTCACTGGGGTGTTGAGAAAATTAAATAAATTAATACCCACAAAATACTTAGAAAGGTATCTGGCATTGAGTAGATACTCAATATTATAGCTATTATTATCCTTCAAAAGTAGTGCCTTCTCAGGGAAATCTTCCTTGATGCCGGCCGCCCACACTATGGCCCCTTATCACCCTGCACTGCCCTTTAGCATAACACTTATCATATTCCCTGAGATACAGTAATTAATGATTCAGTTCCCTATGCCTTCCACCACACTTTAAGTTATTTGAGAGTAAAGATCCTATTTTATTTGTCATTTCTTTCAATCTCTAGTGCCCAGCACTGTGCTGAGCGCATATTAGGTATATAACATGTGTCTGATAAATTGATGTGCAGATATCTAGCCTTGTCCTCACTCCCAAGTCTCCACTTTCACCGAATACTCCCTGGCCAGTCCAGAAAGAAACCTTGCTGAGTACTCTCAAATCTGCACAGGTTACCCTCTCCCTCCAGATTACCACGTGCTTCCAAATGTTCATCTGCATTTTCTGAAGGCCTGTGTTCAAAGTATCTGCTAGGTCTTACGGGACCTGTAAGGCATGGTCTGTGAACTCAGGAGCCCACTATTCAGTATGAATTCCTGATGCGCCATTCATTCATCCATGTTTCCAACAGACTATGTTTCAGGCATTGGTGATCTGGAGATACCAACCTGAATTAGACATATGTGAATCTTCCAAATAAAGCAGCTGCTGGAAGAAAACCCCCCAGGGCTGGCATTACCCTCCTAACGCCAGCACTCCGCTGCCCCACTCCTATGCCAAAGTCGTGGTCCAACTCTCAGTTATCCAGGGTGAGGGAGCTGTATCTCCTATTTGACAGAGCCTCCATCAGAGGGTGGGCAGAAAAGAATGTGCCTCTCCAATTAGACATTACAGGTAAAAGTTAGTAGAAAAAGATTTTGAAGCCCATGGCTACAACATTTTTGTTTGTTTCTTTCTTTCTGAAATATCCATGAGTTTTAAATTTTCATGCCAATCCTTGGCTCATGAATACATAAAATCAAGCTTTGGTTGGAAAAAAAAAAATAAGTATTCTCTCATGCTCTGTTCTGAGATATTTTTCCAAAGGGTAAAGGATACTTCATCCAAATAAGATTCTAGGCCTTTCACCACACACAATTAAAAGAATTACACTTACCCCATTACATTCCTCAAACAGGGCCTGAAGAAAGGGGGCAAGGAGAACCTGTGTCAGCTCAGACTTTCCTCAATTGCTCTTACGTAAAGGAACACACCGCTTTTTTCTAGCTTCCCACAACCTAGGAGCTTCATTGGCCTCAATCACTACTTAACTTCACAGTGAAATCTTAGGCCCTCTCAGGAAAGTAAATACAAATTAACCAGGTCACTTAGTGGTCAAACTTTACTCAGGAGGTAGCGTGACCAACCAAGTTGCTTCCCAGAACTTGAAGTCTGTGAGAATTTGTTAAGATTCTGGGCAGTGGAGGCTCAAAGGTCAGCCTCCCCCTCGGCCCCACTCTCCCTTCCCAGCTCCCTGCACCCCCTCCCACATTTAGAAAGCTTTCCTTCCGAATCCAGAGCCTTCAAGTTGGAGAAGCAAGCAAGGACCAGGAAGCTGCAGAGAGTTCTCCAACCCCACGCAAGCCAGAAGACATTTTGTCCACAGATAACCCCAAAACCTTATTTTCGACAATCATCTTGATCCTGGTCCCTTTACCTGAACTGCTCAAAATAAGGAGGTACAGCTCCTTCTCCATCGATTTCCTCTCTCACAGGAGCATATCAGGTGACTCTCCTAGGACACATGGAGAGCCTCTGCATGCATTCCCCACACGTCCCTACTTCCTCCACACCAAGAACCCTAATCTATATTCCCACCTATCATGTTTTGAAAGAGATAACTATGCACTATTTGTCTCCTAGGTAATGTGCGTGTGCTTTTAATCAAAGGCACAGAACTACCGTTAAGAATTTCAGGTCAGGGGCCAGCCTGGTGGCACAGTGGTTAAGTTCACACGTTCTGCTTCGGTGGCCCGGGGTTCACCGGTTCGGATCCCAGGTGCAGACACAGCACCGCTTGGCAAGCCAGGCTGTGGTAGGCATCCCACACAGAAAGTAGAGGAAGATGGGCATGGATGTTAGCTCAGGGCCAGTCTTCCTCAGAACAAAGAGGAGGATTGGCAGCAGTTAGCTCAGGGCTAATCTTCCTCAAAAAAAAAAAAAAAAAAAAGAATTTCAGGTCAGCATCCAAAACACGCCTCACCACACTGGGTTGCTAAACAAATTTAATGTTTTAGGTTGTCTTATTACAGAAAAACGCATGTGTGGTTTCTGTTGGGCTTTTGGAAATTCTGGGAACACCTAAAGGAACCCCACCCTCCAGGAACCGTTGACTTCAGTAATCAATACACAAACTGCTGTCTGCTTGATCTCTTCTCGGCTTCTCTTTTTCTACCAACATCTGAAAATTTGTTCCTAGAGTGCAGCCCACAGTCCCCTTCTCTTCTCTACACATTTTCCCCCAACAGTCTCATCCAAATCCATGGCTTCTACAACGCACATGTTGACTCCCGAGCCTGTATCACCAGCTTCTACTGCTCCACCAAGCAGCAGCTCCCGAATCCAACTGTTGACAGGACACCGCCAAAACCCTGCCTCCCCAGGCTCCCCAAACAGCCTGCGCACAGCTACCCCCACTCCCATCTCCCACTCTCACCTCTTCTACCAAACAACTCCTGTCTTGACTTCCTTAGCTCAGCTACCTGCATCACTATCCATCCACTTATTTGTCCACACAGGGAGACTCAGAAATTGTTCCGGCAGTTCCCTCTCCCCATCTCCCTACCTCCGATCTGTCAGTGAGATCTGTTGCTCCCACCTCTGAAACATCTTTTATATCCATCCCCTCCTCACTATCCCTCCTGCCTGTGTCCTGGTCCAAACACCGGCAGCAGACTGGCTGCATAAGAATTGCCTGGAAAAATTTTTAAAAATAGGGTCCTACCGCCTCACCCTGAATTCTGATTCAGTGAGTCTGGGGTGGGGCCTGAAAGATTTCTAACACACATCCCAGGTTTGCAAACTACTAAAGTCCTGCTTTCTTGAAATGGCCCCTTAACTGTGCTGATAAATTTTTGACAATCAGCTTGCGGGGTGGAGAGGGGACTGATTCATATCATTTGCTGATTTCTGTAATGTAAGTACTCCCACCATGGTCGATTGCAAGCTATCAACTAAAATCACAGCTGGGAAGCGATATGCACAACTGGCTGATACGAGCCGACCCCAGCACGAGAATGTGCCTAGACCGCCACCTGTTATCTTCGAAACCAGCTCTAAACATGACTCTCCCCAGGTTAAAATCCTTTGAAGTTTTCCTCTCATGCCATAGATTACAGTCCAAAGATCTTTGCCTCACACACAGCCTTACAATATGAAACCAACTTCTTCTTCCCAGTTTCTCAACTTCCCCTACAGAAAGTTCCACCTAAGGCCCTAATGTTCTGTTTACACTGAACCACTTGTGTTCCCCAAATAAACCACGTACACTCATTCCTCCAAACTTTGTTCACATTGTCCCCGCTGCTTTAAATGCCTCTTCTACATGATCCCACAGACCCCACCTCAATAATTTCATCTCCCACCTTGGCCAACTGAGCCTCATGTCACACAGAAGCCTGGCTGTCTCTTCCCTCTGAGGTATTCAGGGCCTAAATCATTGTTTTTCTCTTTTTTCCGACCTGATCCAGAGTTCTGCTCCCTCTGAGCCACAGAGCTATGACAAATCCAAACCTGAGCAGTTATCGCCTAGGATAAGGGTAGTTTTGCCCAAGCCTTGGAGATAACCTGCTGGCTACATCAGAGAAAACCTCCTTTGGTGCAAATATTGGCTGCTTTTTTCAGTGTACTCAAGATGTTGCACACTCATATGCTGTGTTTCATACTAACAATAAACCTTCACATTTAAACAGCGCTTTCTAGTCTACAAACTGCTTCCACATACATTCTTCCATCTAACCTTTCCAACCTCATAAAGTAGATAAGAAATACGTATATTCTGATCCCCGTCTTATTATTTTTTTTTTTTGAGAAAGATAAGCCCTGAGCTAACATCTGCCGCCAATCCTCCTGTTTTTCTGAGTTAAATTGGCCCTGAGCTAACATCTGTACCCATCTTCCTCTACTTTATAGGTGAGATGCCTGTCACAGCATGGCTTAACAAGCAGAACATAGGTCTGCGTCCAGGATCCAAACCAGCGAACCCCGGGCCTCCAAAGCAGAACATGAGAACTCAACCGCGGCGCCCTGATCCCCATTGTAAAGATGAAGAAAATAAGGGTTTGCAGGGATACATGACATGTCTAAGAGTGAGTTGGATCTCAGTTCACTGAAGGATTTCAGTGAACAAGGATTTCAGTCCAGGTTTTCTGCCCCTGAATTCGTTGCTCTTTCACCTTGAGCATGTGACCATGCTGGGCAATAGCATTCACCTGGAGCTATGGAGGGGTGGGTGGCAGGAGTGACCTTAGTGATGTGACTGAGGGAGATGTGAACTTGGGGGGGTGGGGGAGGGGAGCTAGTAGGAACTTGAACGTTCATCTGCCGGAACTGTCAATCACCTCTGCTCTGCAGGAGGCGGCCCTCAGCCAGAAAGCAAGAGCATCTGGGAAGTCCAATGCAGCAAAAACTTTGAAACAAGAAGTGACAAGAGTTTGCCCTGACCAGTTAATGGGCATTGATGTGAGATGGGACAGTTTCCTACATAACAGCACTGGCCACAAGGTCACAAGTCTAAAAGTGAAACCACAGAAATAAACAAGTTTTGACCACACCTGAAAAAAACAACTTATGTCTCACTGTAGACCTGTCTCAAGAACCGGCTGGTGAAAAAGCCATAGGCAAGCCAAATAAGACAGAGCATGAGCCCAGGGAGAGGGAAGGACTTCCTAGAGCGAGAGCCAAGCCTAGAGAGTCTTCTAAGGAGCCAGTGAAGGGTTGGCCTGAGCCCAAGTGGGAGTCTCTGAGGACCAGAGAGGCCAGCGTCATCCCATTTCCGCATGAAGGCAGGACTCAGGAGGCATAGGCCAGCAGCAGGGCAGAAATGCTGGTGCCCTGAGGGCCTCTTCACAGAAATACGTTTAAGAAACTGTTCTAGTGTCAGTGCCAACTCGATTCTACTGCCAGCTGAAGTACTAGTAGCTTGATTTAGGAGCCAACCTGGAGTAGACTGGGAGAGCTGATTCCCTCGAAACAACTGGTGAACTCCTACAGGAACATTTTGGAAGCCCAAGACAAAGTGGCAAGAGTCTATTTTACTCCTGATTGAGGACCCAACTCAAGAATAAATACGTTTTTAAGATGTTTTATGACTATGGCTTCCCAACTGGTAGTTAATTTTGTCACCACTTCTCTGCTTCCCTCTAGTTAAGAGAAGTCAACCCCCTTAAGCCGAAAGTGTGTGAGTCCTGAAGGTAACCAAGCAGGGAAGATACAGAAAGCCTTGCGTTCTGCTCCAGAGGGCCAAGGACTCAAGAGGCACCCGGGCGAGGAGAGGCTGATGCATCTGGAAAGAAGGACAAATTCTTGAGTCCTAAAGGACAAAGGACACATGGGGGAAGCGGGTATTTATGCAAACGCTATCAGAGACAAACTGCTAGATCTCATGGAGCGACCATGGGGCTCAAGGACAGACTGCAGGCTGTGCTGTTCTCCAGAGAGTCCTTTCCGCTTCCCTGCCGCCCCCTTCCCTGCCCCACTCCTATTCCCACCCCCCATCCAACTTCATTTGCCCTTAGCCCCAGGAAAAACTGGTTTATGGTGAAACTGTTATCTTGGGTTTTTTTCCAATTAAAAGAAATAAACACAGTCCTAACCAAGAACTTAGGTCATTTACCAACTCACAGAGAGCCCCTCAGGGGCCTGGGAAGAAATAACAGCATTGACTGGACCTAGAGTCAGGACATCTGGGTATAATGGCCTGATCTGTTCGCACAAGGCCATTTTCCATACAGGATTAAATGCCATATCTTCTCTGCCAAGTACCTTGATGACTTTCTGATAAGGTATACACAACTCATGGTCACTTTTCATTAGTAAGAATGCAATGGGTACAGGATAATTCAGATAAGTCACACATCACTTAACGAAGGGAATATGTTCTGAGAATTGTGTCACTTGGTGATTCCATCATTGTGTGAACATCATAGAGTATAATTACACAAACCTAGATGGTATAGGCTACTACACACCTAGGCTATATGGTACTAATCTTATGGGATCACCATTGTATATGCAGTCAGTCCATCATTGATCAAAATGTCGTTATGCAACCCATGACCGTATTGAACACAAGAAAACAGAAGTTGGATAATCCGCATACTGTTTATTTTTAGTTAGAGAATGTTAACGAAACACACTGCCATCACATTCCTGTTCTATATGCAACTAACCCGCTTCAAGTTCAGCTCTGGGACCATTCACATAGATAAGAGCATAAAAAAAGATTTTGATGATCCCCAAAGTGGGTAATTCACTCACTCAAAATTCATTCAAGGGTAACTGACAGTTTGTATCATAGAGGAAGGGGAAAGCAGCATAGACTGAGTGCCTACTATATATTTTTCACACACTATTTCACTTAAAAGTCAGTACAAGAGGAAAATAATACTCTTCTCTTTTTTATTCAAACTCCATCTTGTTCTCCTTACTTTCTTTATAACAAGAATACAAGTGTCCCATTTTCTGTAACTAAATTCCCCAATCTGCCCTAACTCAGGATTGATCATTGTAACTATAACTCAGCCATGGCGCGTTCTTTCTGATCCCACAGCGCCCCTTACAACAACATCCTATAAATGCTTTTCCAAGCTCACAGCGAGGAGACAACTGCCTTGGTGAGGCCTAGAGCTCACAGGTGTGTCGTCTGAGTCCTCTCTGTAACTCTGCTGGGCTAAGAGCACTAAGGCGATTATTCCCACCCATCCCTGGCTGAGGAGATCTGACTCAGCATTCGGGGAGAATTACAGGAGCACAGACAGCTAGTCCCAGGAGAACCTCCACTTCCATTCGGTAACTGTCCCCCTGCAGAGCTGACACTTAGAAGTATCCCACCTAGCGAAACACACCCGACATGTTCTTGTCACTCAAAATGTTCCTGTTCACTGTCTTTTCTGCTCACTACATTTCAGCAGTAAATGGGTGTGGGGTTACGACGAACAGGGAAAAACCCTAGCCTTTCACTCTTTCTTTATCCAGCATACTCTTCATCCTTTAGATCAAAAAGCAATATGCCTCAAACTCTTCCTTACGTCCATTTTTCTCTCGGGGCGATTTTAGTGAGAAGGGAACGAGTGACCTTGCAGTGGGCAGGCTCCATTCCTCAGCTCAGCTGAGAGAGTCTCATTTTGATGAGATAAATTGGTATTTGTAGTTCCCAGTTGCCCCAAGAGGGTAAATATTCATCCAAATGAGCTCAAAACTCTTTTTGGTTTCATCATACTTCTTCACGTGTTGAAGTTACCTGCCTTTTCCGCTTTCCTTTCATTACACCCTCCTCTAACTGGTGATCTCCACCAGCTGCATCTATTTCCTCTCTATTGACTTCTTCCCCCTCTGCAATCACACTTCCATCTCTACTGCCTGAAACACAATGTTCTCTCATCAAAGGTCACCAATGACTGCCTAATGGACTTTTCTCCTATCCCAATTCTTTTTTGTTGTTTTTCTCCTGTCCCAATTCTTTCTGACATTTCTACAGCATTTGAAATGACTCTTCCCTCTTGGGGAAAAAAAAAAAAAATCCACCCTTGGCTTAATTTCAGTAGTGCTTAATGAAATCACATCTCTCATTTAACAAGTATGTCTAGAGGACCTCCTATGTACCAGGCTCCATCTGAGCGAACACAGGTTTAAAAAGAGAGAGAGAAAGAGACATTCCGTCCTTGAGGAGTCTACTCTCTAGTGAAGGAAGAGACATTCCATTGAATAATGAGATTACATACAATAAGATAATTGCTTCATGGAGGGTGGGATGAGGGAAGTGTATATACAAAGTACAGTAGAGAAAGAACACCTGGGGCTGCATGAGACTATAGATAGAGCTACACAGAGTAGCAAGCATTTGTGTGGACATTTAAAGATGAGTACAATTTTCCTAGGCAGACTATATTCCAAGCAGAGGGACTGACACATGCCAAGACACAGAAGCATGAAAAGAGGCGCATGCTCAGTCATGCTGCTGGAGAAGAAGGCTGAGGTGGGAACGGCAAGAGACAAAGGTGGACAAGCAAGCAGAGAGTACAACACAAGGGGCCTGTGTGTCCCAGAAATGAGATTAAATTTCATCCTGTAGGTGATGAGGAGGCACTGAAGAATTCTGAACAGGGGAGTGATCTGTCTACTAGAAGAAAGTAGAGGTGGTAAGTGGGAGGCCTATAAGGAAGCCCTCTCAAGAGAGCAGAGGATGAAGGCTCAAGCTAACGGAGCGGAATGAGGATGGAGAGATTTAGGAGGTGCCTGACTGCAGGTGACAGGAGAAGGTGAGGGAGAAATCTAGGATGTCCTTCTTCTTCTGCTTGCCAGCCCCTGGGGACAGTCCTAGCTGCTTCTTTGGCATCCCCACCACTTTAGCACTGTGCAAAACAAATACCTGCTGACTAGTGAATTATTACCACCTTCGTCAATGAATGGTCAGATAAGCCTAGAGCCAACCTTCAGTGGGCCTTGCACCTGGAGTGAGAGCAGAAGGGCTGCAGAAGTGCGTTATGAAAAGACGTCAGGGAACTCTAGCTGGGTCTACATAGCATCCACGTAGACTCATCTTGGCATCATGCATAACGTAACACTCACTTATTAAAAATAAAAATATATGGAAAATAGAGCACGAGTACAGTGCAGCAATAGATCTGGAGCTGGGCTCTGTCCAGCTCTGGCTCTGCCACTGACTCTGCAGAACACCGAGAAAGCAGCACTGCCATTCTGAACCTCCATTTGCTTATCTGTAAAATGAACTGAGGGTGCTACGATCACAAAGGCCCCTACTGACCTTCGAAGTGCAATAAAGCTAAGTAAGGTTTAATAAAGTGAGGAAATCTTCCAGGAAAATCAGGTTGAAAGCTAAGTGAGTGGCAGAGAAGGGAGCTGTGTGCACTGAACCAGGAGGGCGAGGTGGCACTGGCTGGTCAGTGGGGAGAGGAGAATGGCAACCTGAGAACAGCAACCTGAAAACAACTGTGGTTCAGACACCTTCGGAAAGGCAATTCACAGGCACAGAGACACAGAAATGTCACTTCCTGTCTCACTTCCTGTGTGTACTTTTTGATCCCTGCTTCCTTTTACTGTTATTCTGTTTCCAGCTTACCATTTTATCACAGTCTGTAATTCTCGTAACAAAATCATGGGCCAACCCTTACAGCAGGAAGGGGTCTGAAAGATAACCGAGTCTAATTCTTTCCCTTTCAGACCAGGAAACCAAAGGCCAAGGAAGAGACATGTGGAAAGCCGCAGAGGGATTTAATAGCACTGCAAAGAATAAAACTCAGGGCGGCTGACTCTCAGAGCAGAGTTCTGCCACAACACCATGCTGCCCTTCAGGTACAAGTACAGAAACTCCCAGAGGGGAGAGAAAGCATCTTACATTTTTTTCTTAGCTCTCTGGTATATCGCTCCTAACAAGGATAACTGCTGCCAGCTGTTCATTCCACAAAATCTGTGCATCGCGTGCTGTTTTTGAGTGTCTTCTAGGTACCAGCTCTGCTCTAACCACTAGAGACACAGTAGTGGACAAGGTCCCTGCTCTTAACGACCTCAAATTCACACGATTTAGCAGTAGGGGTGCAGAAATGGGAGACAGATCATCAGCAGAGAGGCAAAAGAATACGCTAATTTCTAAAGTAAAAAGTACTATGAAGACAGTAAATTGGGGGGCAAGTTTTGAAAAAGTTAAAATATAGTTAAGGTCACATCGATATTAAGTGGCAGAGCCTTGGACCTGAAGCCATGCAGGTCACTCCAGCGTCTACGGCTTTTCCAGCTGGGCTGTGTTGAGTGCCCCGTGCAGCAGTTGCCAGAACAAATGCTGAGGGAATGAACGACTGATGGAATGTGAATGGATATAATCAGAAGGGTCCCTCGTGTATTTTTAATTCGGAAGGGAGGAAGACTCTCGTGAATCCTGTTTTGATTTTAGTTCATCCTAATGAGTCTCTAGCTCGTCATAGGGAAACACAGATTATTGTTTAATGAAATATTTTTCCTTTCATTCTATATCTCTTACCTGCAGAGACAAAAACAGACTTAAACATTTGCCTCCCTACATTCCTAAATATTAAACATGGCTCTTACACAGCACGTATTCAAATAATATGTATCGTTCCTGTTGAGAGGGATAAAGCGGATCACAATACTCTCACTAATATAAGACTAAGTGCTCATAAAATATTCAGATATAACAAGTTATAAAGTATTTCTCAAAATATAAGAATGACACGTACGTTGTTCCACAAATACAGTCTCATAAAAGGTGGAAAAAAGCATTACAGAGTACACACAAAACCAATCCTAACCTCACAAATGCCCCCTATCCCTCTTAAAGACTGTCTTTAAATCTTACCTTGGCTCTTTTTCATAAGTTCTTCTCATTTTTCTAAAAGTTCTCATTCTGCATCTTCTCCCTAGCACCAAGAGCCTCTTCTCTCCTAATTACACCTCACATCAAAGAATGTCACTCATCTCAAACTCAGAAGACAATCCTGCCCTCCACTCATTTCGAGTCCTCCACAGCCTGATGGCAGCACTGCCCAATCAAAGATTCATGAAGCCATATCACAGAAAATTCAGCCCCAGGCGAGATACTCATAACAACACCCCCACGGCTGGTTACTTGTCCCCCTCCCTTACACACAAGAAGGGGATCAGGTTCCAGAAGTGCACCAGGAAATACTAAGAGACAATACAGGCTGCCTTAGCCGATCACACACAGCCCTAACCACCCTCCGGACCACCATTTTTTCCAGGTCTGCCAAACCCAGATGACTCAGCAAAGGTGCTGCAATGACGAACAACCGCAAGACCCAGAGCCTGCCGTTCAGATCAGATAAGCTGGGCCAAAATGACACCAACATGAAAACACCTCTTTCCCCTAAATTTAAAGGGGAGAGAGATAAGGAAATAATCAGAAAGCGAGCACCTACTGTGCATCAGGCACTTTGAGAGATGCCTTACCTGTATTATTCCATCTTCAAACCAACCTACAAGGCAGGTATTATCATGATGCCCTATTTATGTAGGAGGAAACAGATGATGCAAAGCAGCCTGAGGGAAGAAAACTTGCTCCAGGCTGGAATTTTACTCCATGAAAGCAGGCTGGAAATTGCGACTAGAATAAAAATCAAACGCAGACACTGAGAAGTCATCTATACCGGTTAGGAAGTGTTGGCCTGGGTGGTTATTGACAGTATTTTGCAAAGATGAACAGCTTTGGCAGTGGTAGAAGCACATTCTATTTCTCAGCTCTCCCCAGTCACTCTCAAATTCACAATCAGTAACCACCTGTGACTCTGGACGTGCCATCACTCGGCTCCAGCCGGGCTTACCTGGTCCTCACCTAGCATAAGGTAGGCCAAGTCTCCCAGGGGTGGATGGATCTAACCCAACTGCTGACACCAAGACAAGTCAATATGCAATATGCAAATTTCAGTAGGCATATTAAAATTTCTTGCTGATCTGAGCTGAGTCACCATCCCATGGCCAAAGAGCACTTCACCTGTGCTAGGGGGCATCCAGGGGTAAAAAATAGATACATATATACTCACACACATAGATGCATATGTAACATTTATATATATTAAATATACAATATATTTATTTTTAAAGGTCTATTTATTTATTCATTCATTCATTCTCCAGTACCTCTTGACCTAACCTGGACTAGTGTGTTTGGAGTTATCTGAATAGTGCCAACCATTTCATACTAACCCTCTGAGGATACTACTGAGCTGATTGAGACAGTGAAATCTAATTATTTCCCAACAGCACCTGTCACCCAAAGGGGCATTAACCTAGTAGGGAACTGAAGGCAGATGCTCTACGGCTCTAGATTCTCCATGGCTATGAGGGATAAGGTCAGAAAAATGCACAGATAATGACCCCAAAATGCATCACTTTTGAGTCCTCTGCATCAACGGTGCTTGTGAGAAACAACACAGAACTTGAGTTTCCCCTGCCCATCCTCTTCCAGAGAAACCAAAGGGAAGTTCAATGGTCCCATGTCCAGCAGAAAGAGAGAAGAGAAGTAAAAGGCTTGGTTAACCCATGCTTCTGCTTTCCTAAAACAAAATGTCCATCTAACACCACTTCCCAAGGAAGGCCTTCTACTGGAGGGGACGTCCTTCACAACAAGAACTGGCCCACTGCCAGGATTACCTACCTAACCTGCTGTCCTCGTCTTGAATGTACTTGCAGGTTTGTAAATTTTACATTTATTTGTATGATTCACATCGACTGCCTAATAGATGATCAGTAAAAAATCAGTTGATGAACAAACGGACAGACAGACAATAAATAAACTAGAGTAAATCTGTCAAGAGTAGAGGCCAGCCAAAGCTCAGCAGCCAGCACAAAGCAGCCAGGCTGTCAGTATATGCAGAATTTGGACTCTCCTCACGGTGGCAGCCTGAAGGTTTAATTTGTCCCTCCAAATGGGAAGGGGATCAAGAGGAGGTAAAAATCCATTCAAAGCTTTTCCCAGGGACTGCTGCTTTAAAGAATGGAGGCATGCTAAAACAGCTGCCTATAACACTTGGTCTTCAGTTTCCATTTCCTGTGGATTTTAATGACCCATATTATCAGCACGTATACACAAACCTCAGGATAATGTCAGACACATACGAGTATTGCACAATATAGAAAAAGGCCTGAATTAAAAGTGACATGACACTACCTCTTTTTGAGTCAAGTTTCCATCATTACTTAGTTGCATGGATGTGGGCACGTTTCAGAGTTTCAATTTCCTTAATTGCCAAGTGGACATACTCATTACATGTGCCCCATGGATGCAGGAACAAATGAAGTAATGGATCGTCACACCATAAGCATGTTACTGGAAGGCTCAGTGTGTGCCAGGCACTGTAGTATGTGCTGGGGCGAATATAAAGAATTATATTCTGTGCCTGCGTTCCAGGAGCCCATAACCTGGTAAATCACTTTAAAAAGGATAAAATGCTGCTCAAATTAAGAGATGATAAATTGCTATTGCCAGCATTGTTTTCATTTGTGTCCAGGTGGGCACCAATCTCGGCCGCTCTGACTGGAAGCTCCCAAAGGCAGGTGTCCCCTCTTTCCTCTGTACCTTCCCCACCAACCACCGGTGTCCCGACTCCCAGTTCAAGGCTCCACTCTCTACAGTGGCTCAATAAATGGCATTGACGGCTGCCTTGAAGGCTGTTATTACGCTGCATAGAGAAGAGCCATTTCTATGGACGGCCTATTGCTTTTGGCTTCCCCTACAGCTCAGAGGAGGAAAGAGGCAAAACACCAGGAGAACAACTGCTCTCGCACCTGACAGCTGCAGAGAGAGACTCAGCTTAACTTGGAAGATGTCTGAGCAACAGATGCCTCAGTATTCCAAAATGCCCACACTCAATTCAAATAAGTCTACCATCAATGGGAGGGGAGTCAGCCTCCCGCCTTCAGCCCCCAGCCCCTCCCCCATTCTTATCTCTCTTCCAAGGGAGGCAGAAGACATTACTTTTAAAACTCCTGATTTCCAAATTTTAGAAAACAAACTAATTCCCTTTCAGGGATGGGCCCAACAACTTGCTTTTAAATCAACAGGGGTCCATGTTGCTTTGCTAATTTGCTTCCTGTCTCTCTGCCCTCTCTAGGATGGATCTCTACTAGCACAGAAACTATTTTGTTCACTATCATTTCCGGTGTCTAGAACAGTACCTGGCACATAATATGTGCTCAATAAATATTTGTTGGATTAATTTGGGGAGAAAAAGGAGTAGCAGGAAGGATGCAGCTATTCCAAAATCCTTCGCTCCTGCAAGAGGAACAACTGTTGCCCTGACCTGGAATCAGAGGACTAGGAAAATGTACTGCGTTACCACGGCAACCACAGCTCCCAAAATAAAAACACCCTTCAAAGCTGGTGCAGGTCTTTGGTGGGAAAAGGCTTCTTGCAGACTGTATCCGGGCCCCAGGTCAACCATCCACCAAAATATGGCTCCCAATGTGCTGGTGCTCTCTGGAGCCTCTTTCTCGGAAAGGGCACCCACTCTCCACCTAACTATGCCCAATTCCACTCCCTGAATAGAGACCACCCTCAGAAGAAAAGCAGGCTCTGGTCTCCTGGCACTTACAGTCTGACAGAAGACACAGATAGCACAAAGGAAAAAACACAAAATAAACCAACAGGCTGAATGCAGACAAACAAGCCAATACATAATAGTCCAGATTTGCATAAAAAATGGCATAGCAGGGAGTAATTATTCAGCTTCAAGAGGACTTCTTGCTTTGCAAAATGATTTACAATAGAATTCCATGAAAATCAAATTTCCTTATAGTCCATTTATTTATTTATTCATTCCCTAAATACATGTTTACTGAACTACTGTGTTCCATGCAAAAAGCTTAGCAGATACTCAATGAAATAAACTCTGCCCTCACAGCTTATGACCCAGGAAAGGATACAATGTGACCAAGTACTCAATTTAGGCAGTAGATGTAATAAACACCCCTGGAGTCAGAAAACACTTCCTGTGGGAATGGATAACTAAGCTAACACCCAAAGGAAAAGAAGGACAGAAGCAAAGAAGGCAAAGCGGGTCAGTGTTACAAAAGAGGAACCCTGTCTGAAGGAACAATGTCTACCAAGAGCCGGAAATAAAAGAAAACACCCCATTCAAGGCCCTGCAAGGTTACTCTGGCTGGAGGCAGGGTACCAGCAGCGGTAAATGAAGCAGGAGGGGCAGCAGAAGTCATGTCAGGAAGACCACGCTGGCTGCAGAGTGAAAGAACCAAAGGGAAGGGGCGGCAGTGTAGTCAGGGAGACCAGCTAGTCTAGTCAATAATATCCATGAGAGATGCTGATGGCCTAGAGACGGGCAACGGTGGTGGAGATGAGAAGACAGACTTGAAGAACATTCTCTCCCGAGGGAGGGAAGCCTTGGGAAACTGGAATACCAATCCCCAATGCAAGGAACAGACCGAGAGGAACTGGTTATAAGGGAAAGATGATGAGTTCAATTATGGATGGACAAGCTGAGTTTTGAAGAACATCCCAATGGAAATGCCCATTAGCCTGCTGGAGGTATGCTCAGAAAAAAGATGAGGTCTGAGATCTGAATGTGAGAGTCATCATCATATAGGAAAAATCAAAGCCAAGAGAGGAGATGAAACAGCCCAAGGAGAGAATGTAGATTTAGAAGGAGGGGAGGAGAAAGAGGGAAAGGGAGGAGGGGAGGAGAAAGCAGCAACCTGGAACCAAAACCTTAAGCAGACCAACTTTGAAGAAACAGATAAGAGCAGCCTACAAATTATAAAAATTCATTTTTAGCACCTATCAGTAGATCAGAAAAGTGATATCTCATAAATAATCAAGGAAACAACAAACCACTGCTCCAGTTTACACGAGCCAAGGAGCAGACTCAGAGGCCTCAAAATCACGAAAAAAAACCTCACTTCTATTAAGTAATAATATCAGCATAATTCTTCAGACACAACTACTTAATTTTGTCTTACGAGATAAAGAAGAAATGTATACTCTCTGTTTTACAAATGAGAAAGACACTGAGGCCCAGAGAGACTGAGTAACCCGCCCAGGCCACACAGCGAGAAAATGAACAAAACCAGGGCCTCCAGCCCAGGCGGCCTCAGACCATCCACTGGCCTGGTGCGAGGGCAGGCCTCCTAGGAAAAACCACCACCCTGTCTCCAGGAGCAGACGAGGCCTGCCTTCACTGATGAAGAAATGGCTCCATCCTGGGCAGACATGGGCTCCCCAGGACATGCGATGGGCTGAACACTTAGTGGATTTGCAGGAGACCTCTAGAGCCCTCTCTGCCACTGACCAGCACATGGCCTTGGCCTTCTCCACGTGCTCAAAGGTGAAATGAGCACACAAATCCTAGCCACCATGAAGACTAGATTCTCTGAGCAAGATGCAGAACCAGAACTGTAGGTACTAACAAGGGGCAGCTCAGTGTGAGAGAAGAAAGGCGATATGGTGGTGAAACCCTAGGACCCTCCTTTCCTCTCCCTCCCGGCAGATCTTTTCCTCAGACCTATTTTTTTTTTTTTTATGCTTTAGTTTGAATTCCGTATTCTACTGAAATTATCTTTTTACATGTTGATCTGCCACACAGGCTGTGAGCTCCTCAATGGAGGGGCCATCTGTATCCATCTTTGCATCCCAAGCAGACAGCACAGCACCTGATTCCCTGTAAGTGCCAATAAATGTGTGTTGAATTGTGAGAATTACCTCTCCCGAGTTATCTACATTTTCAAGCCTACTCTCTCTGACTGCTAAACAAAAGGCATGTCCACTGATAGAGGCATTTTGGGAAGCAATCCAAGCATAGTGAAGGCACTTCAGAGAGAGAGGAGTCGTTCAGTGTTCCTAAGAACTTTCTGAATGGCCGGGCTTCTTTCTACTCTGCTCACTTCTAAGACTAGTTCTGCTTCTCAACATGGGGCTGCCAGTTCCTCCAATAAGTCTGTACGTCTCCACTGCCCCCACTGGAGAACGAGTGAGGTACAAGAAATTGGTGTACAAAATCAGGACTTCCCTCAGAATCTAGAAAAAACAGCCCAAGCTACTATTAATAGTCTCTGAAGGAATAGTCTCACAGGACAATGGCCAGATATCCTCTCATCTTCACTGAGGACAAAACAAGAGAAAATGAGTTTGAATTGTACCCTGAGGGATTTCAGTTAGATCTTAGGTAGAACTTTCTGAATAGTATGGCTTGAAAACAGAGAAGTAACCAAGAGAGGTGATGCAATCCTCTTCGCTGGGGTCTTTTTTTAAAAAAAGTGAGATCTTGGGGCTGGCCCCGTGGCCGAGTGGTTAAGTTCCTGTGCTCTGCTGCAGGCGGCCCAGTGTTTCGTTGGTTCGAATCCTGGGCGTGGACATGGCACTGCTCATCAAACCACGCTGAGGCAGTGTCCCACATGCCACAATTAGAAGGACCCACAAGGAAGAATATACAACTATGTACCGGGGAGCTTTGAGGAGAAAAAGGAAAAAAATAAAATCAAAAAAAAAAAAAGTGATCTCTTCACATGTCAGGAACATGTGGTTCACCATCGACACAGATAGAGAAAACACACGTTATCACCCAAGCTCAGGGCAAACTGTTCTCAGGAGAAGCTCCACCCTGTTCAGAGTAACCTTTATTACTGCCACTCCATACAACCCTGACAATCAACAAAAAGGTCAGAAAAAGCTGCAGAGTGTAATGACCCAGCCAGAAAACAAATGCGTGCTAGATCAAGGCCGATTGCTCTGAGAGTTCAGACTGGCAGTAATGTACGAGCCTGGGTCATGGAGAAGACAAGGACAAGGCTAACTGGCATCCGCTTTGACAGGAGGGTTCCTACCCCGCTTTGGAGAAATATCTCATCCTGATGGCTCCTCCAGAAACAGAGCTTTGGAAATTCCTTTTTCTTTTTCCTTATTTCACAGACTTACCTGTCCTCAACCTACCCACCTATGTTCTCCCTTACCTTCTACAGGTACAAGGTACAGAAGAGCCGGTGAAAAAGAAAAGTCTCTCAATTAAAAAGAAAATCTGAATAAGAAAAACGTCTGGAAGATAATACACCAACCTTGCTATTAACAGATTTGTTTTGTTTTGTTTTGGTGAGAAGGATTCACCCTGAGCTAACATCCGTTGTCAATCTTCCTCTTTTTTTTTTTTTTGGCTTGAGCAAGATTAGGCCTGAGCTAACGTCTCTGCCAATCCTCCTCGACTTTGTATGTGGGATACCTCCACAGCATGGCTGATGAGTGGAGTAGGTCCACGCCTGGGGCCCGAACCTGTGAACCCCAGCCACAGAAGTGGAGCGCCCACAGAACTTTAACCACTCAGCCACAAGGCCAGCCCCCCAACACTTTTATATTAACCAGCTATTTTATTACACACACAATAACCACTGACTTTTGCAATGTAAAAATTTCTTTTAAGACAACAAGCTGGAAGACCCTTGGAGAGACTCAAAAGTGTGTCACTAAACTAAACATCCACTGTCTTTCTGTATTTTCCTAATTGCTGGGGCAAACAGTGCAAGGGTGGCCCATCCTTCCCCAAACTGGGCCCCTAGGCAAATTCTTTTTCCATCGTTGCAAAAAAAAGGGGAAAAACCAAATGGGTTGTTGACTGTTTTTGTAGTCCCCTCACTCTACCCCCTCATTTCCTGACTAAACTTCTACCCAGAAGCAGCAAGACTAAACATCTCTGTGGTCAGACTGGAGGTGAGAGGCGCCAGGCTGGGAAAGCCATTACCCTAGGGTTGCACTGACATGGAGAGACCTTAAAAAGAATGAAGAGGCTCCAGAGAGGTGACAGTTAGAAATTGGTCGAGACTTTGGGGCAGAGGCCTGAGTTCCAGGCCATAACCCAGATCTGCCACCATGGCGTGCCTAATCACCTTATTTCTTTATCTTATCTAGAAATCAGAGTAGAACAACCGGAGTCTCCACCCAGTTAGAGGGTGTGCAAAGGATGGAGAAGAAAGTACTTCATGTCATCTGGCCAAAAAAATGTCTCAGGGCCTCAAATGAAAAAACCATGGATTTACCAATCCCTCTCCTCTTCTACCGCTAGTCTTAGCTAAGGCACAGCCTCATTTTCCTGGTGATGATTTTGAACTATATTATCTGAATCAAAAATCTAGACACACGGTCTGAAAACAGAGAATATCTGACACCAGGACTATCTTTCGGAGGTGGCACGGGCTGCCCACAGTGGTATGAGGGGGTCGCAGGCCACTGCCTGACATCTCTTTTCACCAGCTCAAAGCATCTGCATCCTGCCTCCCGCCTCCCTTCTCCCACCTGAAGGCCCACATTCGATTTTCGATTTTCGGTTATGCATCCCTGAGGGAAGCTTTCCTATCTCCTCTGAAAGGAGGAAGATTCCTCAGGCCCCACAGTCACAGGTCACAAGCTCATAGACCTTCTGCTCCGAGACATTTAAAAGCTGTATCTTTCCTCACACCAGTCACAACAGCCCCTCGGCGACTCACCATACTGATTTGGGCTCCGGAGGAAAGAATCCCAAGAGGGCAGAGGCTCCAGGAAAAGCCCTCAGATTTCATACAGCTCGTGTACACACAGCAACCCAGCAACCATCCCCGGGCTCTCACGCCGGCCTGACTCTGCGTCCAAACACCTGCCTCCAGGCCCAGCGGCTCACCCGTGGGTCAGCAAGGACACTCCCCACTGGACGCAGAGCCATTCAGATGCCTTAATGAAAACTTCAGAGTTACCCTGGATGCAATTATCAGTGACCAGCAGAGCAACTGGCAGACAGATAGTACCTAGGAGAAACTAAGCAAGCAGGACAGGATTATCACCTGTTAATCTACCCCATGATCGCCCCAGTCTCTTGCCTCACATGTAACTGGCACCTGATGAGTGCATAACCACCATGGAAACTCTCAAAATACCAACTCCCACAGAGGAAGCTGGCCAGTGTGATCAGCCCACAGGACTCCATCCCCACCCTCTCAGTTTCCATCAGTTGTTTGACTCTGGAAACCACATCTACAGCCAAAGCCTGGCTGCTTCTCACGGAGCAGTTCACTTTGGCTCGTCAGCATCACCCTCACACATGGCTGCGCTCGCCCACAACCTGCACCCATTTCTCCTCAGCATCCTTCCCATCCTCCTGACCTCGAAACTACCTTCCCTCAGAACCTTCCCCTCCACATCCATACATCCTCAAACACTCAAGGGCTGTTTCCAGGCCCTGGGGTGATGGTACAGTGTAGCTGTGAAGGGCTCAGGCTCTGCAATCAGGAGAACATGGTTCAAATCTCACCCTTGCTTCTGTGTGACCAGGAGCAAGTTAGGCTCTGAACTTCAGGTTCCTCAGCTGTAAAACCCACCTGGGGGGTTTGCTGTGAGGATTAAATGTGATTGTGTATTTAAGATGCTTAGCAGAAAACTTGGCACAAAGTAAGACGCAGTCCTGCCCTCAAGGAATTATGGGTCTGCTAGAGGTTTTTGCTAGTTTAACCTTATCCAGCATCGATTACTTAGTTAATCCGCTGAAAAATCACAGGTGTCCTTTGCATTTGTTGCTCTGTGTTAAGAAAGAACTGAGTTTTCTCTCTCCCCACTCCCTGTGATTCTCTAATGTGGCAGGGTACTCACAGAGGTGACAGGTAGAGCATCGGGATGCACACAGCACCTGCTGCCCTGAAACTGAGCTGAACCGGAAGCAAGACTCCATCCAAAGATGAGAGGAAGGGAATGAAAAGTCAAGATAAAAACACCAATGATGTATCTTCATTACCTGCAAACCCACATACCAGCTAGGCTGGCACTAGGCTGGGCAGAATCAGGGACAGGTGCCACCTGAGGCCAGATGTGCAGCCCAGCAGAAGCCCTGGGCCTCCAGGTTGAAAAGACTCTCTAGCTGCCAGCCTGCTAGAGTGTGAGCAGTGTTGAGAGGGTAGGTGTGTTATACAGAAGAGGGGACAGAATAGCCCAGGGTAAAGGAGATGCAAATGGTGATAATGGGAGAGCACCCTGGGCAGAGAGAAGCAGAGAAGTGCTTCTGTGTCTCCTGGAAAAATAGCTGCAGTTAGCCACCCACACCTGCTCACTTGCCCCTTGTCAGCTTTCCCTTCCCCCTCCAGAGAATGAAGACAGGATGCCATCCTGGAAGACGTGGCTCCATCCAATTTCTGACTTCTTCCCATAATGCAGCAGGTCAGACTGGGGCTCTGATCCTCAGTTGAGTTTTGAATAATCACCACAGCCAGATATGGCCAAGGGATACAGGGAGACACACAGTACAGATTCTAAGAGCTTGCCTGTCCACTTCAGACTACATTATTCACAGAGCTCAGAGGACAACATGGCCAGCAAAAAAGCGGTGCCATCTTATGTTAAACAAACCCTGCTAGACTGCTGGGAGAACAATGCAAGGCTTCGGGCCTCCACCTCACCACTCCATTCACACAGAACAGCAAGAATTAGTTGCCTCAAATACCACTCTGAGCATGTCTCTCCCAGGTTCCAGAACCTACAATGGCTCTCCATTGAGATGAATCCTCTTTGTATATAAAGCGCACTGTCTATAGGACCTCAATACATCTTTGTTGACTGACTGATTAATTGAAATTCAAACTCTGCAGCATAAATCACAGTCTGTCAGCCCATCAGCTCACCACCCTCACTTTCCCACATCCCTCATCAAGACCACACTTGGTCATCCATCCCCACCTTGAAACCAACACACCTAAATGCTTTCTACAACAGGTATTTGGTACCCGCTCAAAACTCAGCTTTGCACAGAAAGGAGATTCGTGGCTGCCTCGGGCAGGGCGGGCATGGGGGATAGGAGGATTGAGGTGACATATGGGGGTACAAGTTTCTTTTCGAGGTCATGAAAACGTTTTAAAATTGACTTGTTAGTTACATTTATCTGTAAACATACTAAAAATCACTGAATTATACATTTTAAAAATGAGTGAACTGTATGGTATGTAAATTATATCTCAATAAAGCTGCTAAAAAAAACCTCTCTCTGGACTCATCTCCTCCAGGAAATGTTCCCTGATTTATGAATAAGGAGAACTGCATTCCAAACAGTAGAGAAAAAGGAATCATTCAGGGGCCAGCCAGGTGGTGTAGGGGTTGAGTTCGTGCGCTCCACCTCAGTAGCCCGGGCTTGCAGGTGTGGATCCTGGGCACAGACCTACACACCGCTCATCAAGCCATGCTGCAGCAGGCGTCCCACATATAAAGTAGAAGAAGATGGGCACGGATGTTAGCTCAGGGCCAGTCCTCCTCAGCAAAAACAGGATGACTGGCAGCGTATGTTAGCTCAGGGCTAATCTTTCTCAAAAAAAAAAAAAAAAAAAAAGGAATCATTCATTCACTCATTATTTATTCATCAACAAACATCTACGGGTCATCATGAAAAATCAGGCACAGGGCTAGACAGCGAAGATACAAAGAGGAACCCGAAAGGATCGGACTGGGAGTATTTCTGTACTGTACCCCAAGGTCCTCAGATTCCCAAAGCATGCTAACTTTACCATTTTCTCCCCCTCTTTCTTCCTAGGGTTAGGGAGAGCAAAGAGGTATCCTGACCTTCTTTTCAACTTTGTGCAGTTAAAATCCACAAGCTGTGGCCCTCTTGGCCCCTTGGCTTCTAACACATCAGACAGAATTCCACCGCAGGCCTGAAAGGTGCTTTTCTCTGTTGTGGAGGGTTTGATCTGGAGTAGGGAATGTGAAGAGGAAGGATGCCATGCTGGGCTTGGTATGCTAATCCCCCCTAATCCAAGCCAGAGCACAGTCATTTTCCAACCATCATTTCCAAATCGTGTAATGTGCGAGGAGTCCCAGGTGCGGCTCCAGGACACATGAGCGTGTAACCTCAGCTCTCAAGAACACAGCCCCTCCATGGGAGACACTCACAGAAGAATGACAGGAATCCTTCACCCTTGCACAGCAAGGGGAAGTTTACAGAACATTTTCACGTGTATTACTCCTGAGACCTCCCATCAAACCCCAGATCTCCCCTTCCACAGGCGGAGGAAGCAAACACACAGAGGTGAAGTGGTGTGCCCCAGGCTCCACAGCTAGAAAATGACAGAACTTAAATTTAAACCAAAGTCTCCTGACTTTAAGTCCAATATTCTTTTTTTTTTTTTTCTTCCAAGGAAGATTAGCCCTGAGCTAACATCTGCCAATCCTCCTCTTTGTTCTGAGGAAGACTGGCCCTGAGCTAACATCCGTGCCCATCTTCCTCCACTTTATATGTGGGACGCCTGCCACAGCATGGCCTGCCAAGCAGCACCATGTCCGCACCCGGGACCCGAACCAGCGAACCCCGGGTCACCAAAGTGGAAAGTGCACACTTAACCACTGCACCACCGGGCAGGCCCAAATCCAATATTCTTTGTGCTCTGTTGCCTCTAAACGTCAGTTCCTTCTCAGGGCATCTTGTTGGGCATCTATATGCACCTATTCACTTGATTGCTTCCTTTCTTTCCAAGAAGCCATCTAATTCCAAGGCCTAAAAATGACGGGTTTTTGTTTTAGCCACAATCCAGACAGATTCCAACAGGAGGCTGTATAACAGTGGTTAACAGTAGAATTTGAGTCAGAAAATTTGGGGTTTGAAACCAGCCTGCCTTTGTCTACATACAGGTTTCCCCTACTATCCGAAAGTTCGCTTTATGCCATTCTGCTTTTAAGAAAGGTCTACGTTAGTACCTGTTTCTGCTAACCACAACAAATTCGAAGAAGTTTTTTGCTTTTAGGAAAAAAGGTAAAAATGGTGTTCAGCGTTTTGTGACAAGCCATCACAGAGAATAAGCAGTCAAGCATACTGTCGTATTTCAAGCCTTGCACATCAGCCACATCAGCTATATCAGCCACAGCAGACAATGAACCTCGACCTTCGACATGGAGGCAGGCAGACACAGAAGAAGGTGCTGACATTAGGGACCTGCCTGCCTTGAGGGATTCAGACAATGATGAGATGTTAACAGAGGACCCCCTTCCTCTCTCTCCTACATGCCAGTCTCCTGTACCTCTCACCACTCCAACCTCTGATGACTTAGCCTAACACACCATCACCACCACCACCACCTCTCAGCCCTCCCGTGTGCTGTCTTCCCCATTCGAGAAAGTGAAACTATACTGCACACACATTATTTTCTACTTTATAGAGGCTGTGTATTTATCATATCATTCCTGATTTTACTATATATTAGTCCTATTTTAGGTTTTACGTTTTGGGTTTTTTAATGAATATATTACCATTTTTTTCTTTTTGAAGATTGGCACCTGAGCTAACAACTGTTGCCAATCTTTTTTTCCCTTCCCAAAGCCCCCCAATACATAGTTGTATATTCTAGTTTTGAGTGCCTCTGGTTGTGCTATGTGGGACATCGCCTCAGCATGGTCTGACAAGAGGTGCCATGTCCATGCCCAGGATCCGAACCAGCGAAACCCTGGGCCGCCAAAGCGGGGCATGCGAACTTAACCACTTGGCCATGGGGCTGGACCCCGGTTTTACGTTTTACTTGGTATGATTTGGTAGGTTATTTTTTAGGTCTGGGAATGCTCAAAATTTTTCCCATATAAATTAATAGTAATTGCCTCTTCACTTTAAGGCATTTCCGCTTACAAAAGGTTTCATGGGAACACGATTTTTGGATTTCGGGGGAAACCTGTATATACATATATTCTTCTCATTCAACGGGCCACCATTTAAAAGAACTCCCTTAATGGGAATGCAAACTGGTGCAGCCACTATGGAAAACAGTATGGAGATTCCTCAAAAAATTAAAAATAGAACTACCATATGATCCAGCTATTCCACTACTGGGTATCTATGCAGAGAGCTTGAAGTCAGCAATTCCAAAAGTCCTATGCACCCCAATGTTTATTGCAGCATTATTTATAATCATCAAGATGTGGAAGCAACCTAAGTGCCCATCAACAGATGATTGGATAAAGAAGATGTGGAATATATATACAATGGAATACTACTCAGCCGGAAAAAAGAACAAAATCGTCCCATTTGCAACAACATGGATGGACCTTGAGGGAATTATGTTAAGTGAAATAAGCCAGATAGAGAAGGACAATCTCTGTATGACTCCACTCATATGAGGAATTTAAACCTGTGGACAAAGAGAACAGATTAGTGGCTACTGGGGGAAAGGAGGGGTGGGGGGGTGGGCACAAAGGGTGAAGGGGTGCACCTACAACACGACTGACAGACAATAATCTACAACTGAAATTTCACAAGATCGTAACCTATCATTAACTCAATAAAAAATTTTTAAAAAAAACTATAAAAATACATAAACTCAGGGGCCGGCCCAGCGGCCCAGTGGTTAAGTTCGCACGCTCTGCTTTGGTGGTCCGGGGTTTTGCGGGTTCAGATCCTGGGCGCAGACATGGCACCGCACATCAAGCCATGCTGAGGCGGTGTCCCACATGCCACAACTAGAAGGACCCACAACTAAAAATACACAACTTTGTACCAGGGGGCTTTGGGGAAAAAAGGAAAAATAAAATCTTTAAAAAAAATAAAAGAACTCCCTTAAACTACTCCTAAGACGTGAACATCCTTCCTGATTTTAAGAGTATGTTCCCTGTTCCAACAAAAATGAAGAATCCACCGCAGCCTTAGACAACTCGCAAAACCAGGAAAGCCGTCCTTAAATCTAAGCAAATCCACCCCATCCCCACCCTGGCCAGCAATGCAAGGCTCCTTTCCCGATATTTTGTCCTCAATATACATGGCAGAATCTCAAGGTCAAAAGAGGGTCTCTTTTAGGGTCTCTCACATTTGAGGGGAACATTGACAAACTATGACAAACTATTTTAGTTCAAGTTTAGCTCCCTCCCAGCTTGCCCCACTTGCCTCTACTCTGTGGAAAAGGCAGCAAGATGAAGCACCAGAACAGAAAGAATTGTTATCCCCAGGTCCACAAAAAGCCCCACAACAAAGCACCACAGGGATAAGCACATCCAGTCATTGCTCCCAGAAGAGAAATCCTGGAAGGCTTAGCATGCTCATCTTCTGTAAACCTGGCCCAGCTCCTCAGCGTCCCCTCAAAGACACATGGCCCACCCTGTTCTTAGGCCTTTGTCCCTACTGTTCTCCTTTCCTGATCTCACGCCCACGACCTCGTATTTTTCCTGTTATTTCCTACCACCTATCTGTATTCATCATGGTTTCAGCGTCTTCCTTCTGGAAGGCTTCCTCCTCTCTCTTCTTGCATGTGGCACACACAGCATATGTCTTCAATGCTTCTATCGCAATATGAGTGAAACTCATATCTTAATTTCATATGCAAGTCTCCTCCCCCCCTCCTCCTTAACTTCCACATCCCCTCCTTCTACTCAGCCCTCCTCCTCTCCCTCCACAACCATATCACCATTAGCTGGTGCCACTCTGAGCTCATAAGAATATTCAGTAAATACCTGTTGAATTGAAATGAATGAAACTGAATAGATTGGGAGGAGGAGGCCTGGGGAAGGTGGCCAATCGCTCAGTTGCCCCACACAAGAGCACAAACCACCATTGTGACACAGGGCCCTAGAGTCTAAAAGTAAATGAGTAGGGCTCATGGTATCAACGAAGAGTGGAAATTCCACGCCAGCTCCACCAGACCACGGGTTTAGCTCAAACACAACTCCTGGCCAAGGCTGCATGAAGCTGCACTATGGTTTTCTATACCAAGTTGTAAGGTAAGCGAACTTGCCCCACTACTCAGACCACCACATTTACCCAGGCAAAAAAGTAGCTGGCACAAACCACAGTGGTGTGGACCAGGCCTAGACGTCGAAACAATCTCTGTGGTAGGAACTATGACTCACTTAACACCAATACTCTGCCAGCTCCTCTACCGGTGTGGGCCAATAAAGGCAACCTGATGTAGCCAAAAATAAAGTTATAAAAATTGAAATGGAGTTCACAAACATAAGTCTAAGTGCAGGACCCACTTAACCTCTCTCATCTTCTGCTATCTCCATCTGTTAAATGGGAATAATAGCAGTACCTACCTCAAAAACTTTTTGTAAAGATTAAATTTGGAAATAGATGGTGAGGCGCTCACCCTAATGACCCGCACATGATAAGGGCTGGATAAATATTAGTTGTTGTGGCTTTTATTATTCATTCTGCTGTGAGGATGGAAAGAGATGGAATGCAGCGTGAAGCCCCATGTAAACGTGTTACATAATATAAAGTCACTGGTCCCTAGCGCTGGGTCTGGGAGACGGGTGACGCGAGGGGAAGCTCAAGTACCACCAGCCCTGGTGCGGGGCGCCGTGCTCGAAGCCGACTCTGCTAGAGGGCTCCTGCATTCCTCGCCGAAGTTTCCGCTAGGATGCCCTGGGGCCCCGGACGCCTCTAGGGAAGAGGAGGAGGAAAGGGGAACAAGGCAGGAGGCGGAAGAGGGACGTACCTGCTTTCACTGCACTCCTTCCGCTCCCTCACCCTCAGCCACTTGCGGAGGAGGAAGCGTTTTCGGCGCGGGGAAGCGCTGGGTGTGGAGCAATTGGACCACGGGGTGTCCTCGTCGCTGGAGGGCGTGATCTCGATAGACGGCAGCTGCAGAAACTCCTTGCCAGGGGCCAGGACGCCGGGCAGGTCCTGGGCCAGCCCGGCCTCCAGGCTCTGCTCCTGCACGTTCCTCATGCGGCGCATCTTGAAGCGCCGGCGGCGGAGCGTGGGGGTCGACGAGCTGGACCAGACCGGGCTGCCCTCGGGCGCGCCCTGCGGCTCGGGCACCTGCAGGGCGGGCAGCTGGAGGTTCTCCATCATGTTGGCCGCCGGCATGGGTCCCCGTCGCCTCTGCGCTTCTTCGGCGCCCTCCGCCTGCCGTCCCGCTCCCGCCTGCCGCGTCCTGCTCCCCACCCCTCGGCCGCCGCGCGCTCGGCCCTCTCACGTTGGGAAACGCTCGCCGCTCGAGCTGCAGGAAGAGCGAGTCCCTCTCCCGGGGCGCCGCGAGCAGGGGGCGCGAGGGGGCGCGGTGGGGCGCGCGGCCGTCCGAGGCTAACTTTTGCGCGCGCCGGTCCCCCCGGCCGGCCACGGCGCTCGCCCTGTCCGCCGCCGGAGAGGCGCCCCGCGCGCGCCCGGAGCCGCCTGCCAGCCACCCGGCCGCCCTGCTGGGGCTCCCCTCGTGCGCCCGCTTGTCTCCTTCCGCGGCTCTCCCTCGCTCGCTTGCGTCTTTGCCTTAGCGGGACTCGGCAGCCCGGGGCCCCAGGGGGCAGCTCCACACACTCAGCGGTTTGCGTTCGGCAGGGCAGGTTGGGGAGCCGGCTTGGCGCTGCAGGGAGGCAGAGAGCAGGAGGAAGAGGCAGAGGTAGGAGGGAGAAGGAAAGAGAAAGAGAGGAAGCGAGACACTGGATAAAAACAAAAAAGGAGGAGGAGCAGGGGGCTAGGAGGAGGGTGAAGGGAGGTCATTTCTGTTAAGAAAGGGCATGCACAGGCAGCGACAGCTAGTGTAACTGTACGTGGAATCCCTTGGGGAGGGACTCTACCTCGGAGTAAGGGCTGCTCCAATCAGCCTAATGAAACAGGATCACAAACCAAACTTTCTCAAAGCGACGATTGGCCAGGCAGCGCTCATTAATCCAACTCCCTGCTTTATCTTGGGGGGAGGGGGCGGGGAAGGGAGGAGTCAAGGAATTAATTCAGTCCTCACTCTCCAAGGCCATCCTATATACGGGGTTGTCCGAAAACTAGGGGACTTTTCAGCTGCATCTCTTCTCCTAAGAAAGGTGTCTTCTCAGAATTATTTGGGGTACAGGTGGGGACACAGGAAGCCTGGGCATAATGAAAGGGAGACAGCAAAGTTCCTGGAGGCTGCTTCCAAAATGACAAGCTGAGAAGAGAGGACAGTTCTCCTGTGGAATGAGCTGAGACGGCAGACATGACATACCAGGGAAGGACAGACAACAGGATCTGAGAGACACAGGACACAGAGAAGTAAGGAAAAGGGACTGCTCCCTGTACATCTTGAGCCACCCTGTCAATACCATAGCCCCATCCCAAGCAAAGTAGGAAATTGGGGAGGATGAGCACCCAGGAAGCAAAGCATCCAGCAAAGCCCCAGGGAGCTGAGGGTATTCCCTTTACATTCCCGGGAATGACTTGAGTTCTGCTTCGACCTGCAAGAGGCATAGACTGGGTCACAAAAAGTCTAGTATGTCCCCAGGACATGGAACCTAGAAAGTCTGGATCAGTCCTGTAGTGTCCCGAGCTATGCTGACCCACTCACTCCCTAGACTCAGGTACCACCCGGAGAGATTGGCCCTAGAACTGATCCACCTTACTGAGGCACTGTGTGGGGACTGAGTCGAGAGCAGCCCTGCTTCTAGAGCAGAGGCTCTATCGCCCATCCCCCCTCCCAGCCCAGTGCATTTGCCTCTCCAGTAAGTCCTGCATATAAGAACCAAAGTAGAGATGGTAGCTTTCAAATAGACCAGGAGGAGCACAAAAAGAAGCACCATTAAGTCCACAATGCACTCCACCTATTCTCTGCCCCTCTCTGTGAGCCCAGTTTCCAGTAGGGAGCCAATGCCGCTTCTGTGCCAGGAGGAAGGTCATGGGAACATTTCACAAGTGTCCCAAAGCTGAGGAAAAATCACATTCCTGAAGACCACAAGAACTCATTGCAAGAAAATATGTCCCTATGGTTCAGCAAGACATCAAATGCGACAGTTGGCCATGGGTGCATCAGGCCTTGTAATGACGCATGGAGGGCAACTCAAGATATTGCGACCTTGAACAACCTCCAAGAGGCCGGGAAACTGAGTATGTTTTGCTTATGGAGAGAAATACTGTGGCCAAGAAAGCCAAGGCCAGACCCACTGTCAATGACTCCCCAGAACAGCGGTGCCGACTGATTTCTGACTCTTCCACATCCGGCCACTGGCTCTCTCAAGGGTGGTTTGGTATCACTCTATTTTAACTCCCAGACGTGGCACGGAAAGGAAGAACCCCTTCCCAGAAGGTGTCAAGCCTGGCAAGGAGAAGGACACTTCTTCCGGCTCCGGGAATGCTGAGGAGGCTGGGCTGTATGTAACTCCAAACTTCAGGATCCGGAGCTAAGCCAAGGCACACAGAGTGGCTCACTGCCTTGGATTGCCTCCAAGGAGCGCTTGGCAGGGGAGCTGATAAGTTCTCAGTTCAAGGAAGTTGCCCTGTGTAGGGGGTCTCAGGCGTTTAAGAGGCGAAGGGAAGCTAGGACACTACCGTTCACTTGGAAGCCAAGAAAAACCCCAAAACACACAAAAACCCAGTAGGTTCCACAATAAGGGGCCAAAATATTCAAAGGGTATTTTGGGAAAGGGAGATTCACAAGGGGAGCAGCCCCTTGAAGTTTACCATGGGCACTCTGCATTTAAATGTAAGCCTCTTAAAAGGAAAAAAAGCCACCAGCTCCCTCTTCCCACACTTTTTCCACCCACAATAGATTCCGGACCTAAAATCTAAAATCGTATAAGACTTAATTTAAGCCTTGGGCTCAGCAGTAGTTGAGAAGGATCATTTACATTTCACCTGGCCTGAGGGAAAACCTCAGTCAAAGTAAATGTGAGCTGGCTTCACTTGGCTGGGAAGCAGACACCCAGAGTCCCTCAAGGCCCCTGCACTGTTCTTGCTCACTTCCCCCAGGCAGGCCCTTCTTTCCCTCAAGGCTTAACTTTTTCATCCGTTAAAACCTGATTCAAAACACATCCCCTGTCCCCCGACCCAGCTGTTTCTGTTTGCTTCTTATGATGCACTATCAAGTAAGATGATGAATGGGACACTACTTCGAAAACGAAATGCCCTACAGTTACAAGCCATCATTACTCTTAAGGCTGTAAGTGTGGTGAGAGAAGAACCTTTGATTCCATCCAGTGTCCTGTGTGTTTTGTTAGGATAGTTACCTTTACACTTTTGTAAAGGGCTTTCATAGACAGTATTTTATCTTCCCAGTGACCCTAGGAGTTTGGGAGAACAGATGTTATTATCCTCATTTTACAACTGATTAAAGTGAGACACAGAAAGACTCAGTAATTTATCCAAGCTCATAGATAAATAATAAATATTCAATGACAAAGCCAGAACTTGAACCCAGGTCTTCTGAAGCCAGTTAGAGACCACCAAAATCTCATCAAGTGCTTCAGCTCTGGAAAGCAGGTCCCTGATAGCATCAGAATTTTCCAGCCCTGAAATAACATGTAGCTATTCAATTCCATCAGTTATTTTACAAGTGCAGAAATGGAAGCACAAAGTTCTGAAAAACAATTTCCCAAAGCAGCTGATGTCAGGGAGTCAGGACCAAAGAGTTTCCACAACCCACTTCGGGATCTCAGCCACTGCATTCCTCTCAAAGTCTCCCCTCCCCACTTCTCTCCCATACTTGACTCTCAGCAGACTCTGGCCCTCCAGACAGGTGGTGGCCAGAACAACCTGGCCGCCCCTTCCTCCACCCCGCAGCCAGCCCTCTGACTTTAAATGAAAGGAGCTCATATTACCAAGCAACTGTTGTTTATCCTCAGCTGTTCAGGCTCCCTTTTCCTACAGACACAAGACACCCAACACCTGTCTATTACTTCTGGAGGCCCACAAACTATATAGTCCATTATTCAGCCGAAACTTCCAGGAGAGAACTTAAGTGAAAAACAGCAGCTGTGAGGCTAGATGGTGCCTGGGTGGCATCCAAGTGAGTGTGAGGTGGAAAGGGCAGGCCCCCACCAGCCCACCTGCCCCAGGGATGCCAAGGGCAAGACAGGAGTGTCCCTTCCAACACTGCTGCCTCAAGACAGACAGTCCCCACCCTCAAGTTTGCGACACAGAGTCTCTCTCCTGCACAACACTGAGAATGGCCAAACCCAAGGGCTGGCCTGTGTACAAGGGAAAGAAGCAGGCAGTGGGCATATGGGAAGTGGAATTTGTTGCTATCAGGGAAGGTGGAAATACTGATAGAAATGTGAACAGTGCTGTGAGAGCAGTGTTATTAACTGTCTTCAAATACAACACAAAGGATTCTCTAGCTCTCTTTCTGTGGTTGAGCAAGAGGAAATGAGTTTGCATAGAGCACAGCATGGGAGATTCAGGTTAGATGATAAACATTTCCTAAGAGTAAGGCCAGTTAAGGACTGGAATGCATGACCAAGGATGGTTAGAAAGTGGCTTTCTCTGCACATCTTTAAAGGTAACTTGTGCCTACTTAGACGCAATGGCAGGAAAGAGATGAGCTCTTAAAGGCCCAGTTCCCACTCTACCATTGCGGGTCTGTGAGACCCAGATTAAAACAAAGTCCATTTGAACTGATGCATTTCTGGCCCCAGGCATTTTGATTGTTGGATACTAAACACCTCCCTGAATCCCACAAACAGCTTTAATATCTTGCATGGTGACACAGAAATACAGGGATCAATCACTGGGGTGGTGATGGGGCAAGGGGCTGGGGCTGGGGAGTATGGACATAAGAGAAAGAATTGGAGAGAATAAGCTTCAATCCCTCCCGGGGTAGCTCATTTCTATTCCTTTCATGAGTCCCCACCTCATTTCCCTGTGCAGGAGCTAGCTACTGAAGTCAGATGAAACCACATTGACTTTGGGGTGGTTAGAGGATGCTGGCTAAACACAATCTAAATAAAACCACCGTTGACCAGCCCTCATGTCCAGCTTCTCCTTCTGAGGAAAAGGAAGAAAATGCTGTAAGACTTCTATGGAGTCTCAGTTCCCGAGAACAGAGCGCTTGGTGAGGCCTCTCAGCCGTGGGGACGGCACAAGGTTGGCCGAGCGCTTCCGCTAGCCTTCAGCAGGGGCCAGGGTGAGCAATGACGTCACCTCAGGAGAAGGACTGTCACCAGATAAGCCTTCCTGGTTTAACTGCTCATCAAAAGGCTTAGGAGTCAAAAAGGAATGTTTTGCACAACATATGGCTGCCCCTGATCTTGACACCAGCATACCAAGGCTCAGACAGACATCATCTCTTGTCCTCTAAATCTTACAAGGACAGTCTTTGCACAAACCGGGGCTGGAAAAGACTTCCTGAGGTCAACCCAACTGTCTCCTTGGTGTCCATTCCAAGGAAGGCAGGTGGTCTGCTCTGGGTACTCTGATGCTTTCCTCTGAACTGTCACCAGATACTATTGGCACTGTAAGAAAGTGATTAAGTGCACAGGCCCAAAGGCATGCTGTCTGAGCTATAGCCCCTTCTCACCACTTACTAGCTGTTGATTTGGGGATAAGTTATTTAATTTCTCTGTGTCTCAGTTTCCTCATCTGTAAAACTAAGATAGTTAATAGCATCTCCCTCGTGGGGTTGTTATGAGCATTAGAACAGCGCAGGGCACTTAGAACAGTGCTTGGCACATAGTGAGTGCTCCATAAATGTTAGCCTTTCTTCCATTGAATTAAGTCTCCTGTATAATACCCTTGTTAGCAAATATGACTATTCGTGTTGATTGTCAATTCCATTTAATTCCACAAGTACTTGTTAAGCTGGAGCACTGTGTGAGGCTCCTTACTAAGTGCTAGGGATACAGCAAGACAAATAAGACATGGTTTGTGCATGGGAGCACACAGTCTAGCAAGGCAGAATTAATTAAGTGCAAAATATAAGGGCAAACAAGGTGTGGTGGAAAGACTGATAAATTTTAACTAGAGGGAAAGAGGTGGTCTCGGCAGGCTCTATGGAGGAAGTGGTATTTAAGTTAAGACAAAGTATGAATTTCAATAGAAAAGAATAAGGCATTCTAGAATAAAGGGACAGTTTGAGTAAAGGCACTGAGAAGTAAAAACTCATGGAGAGTTTTCAAAAATAGGAAGAGATAAGTCAAGGCACATGGAAGGAATGATAGGAGATGAGGGTGGAGAGGCAAGAAGGTCAGATTCTGGTGAGTGTTGAGAGTTTAGATTTTATCCTTTAGACAAAGGGATGCTATTCAAGTGTTGTGGGTTTTTTTACATTATCGACCTGTATTTGAGGAACATCCATTCTAGTGACAGTGTGAAATATGTATTGGAGAAGCAAAAGATGGGACACATAGAGACCAATTCAGAGACTATTATTCAACCAGTCCATATTTTTGAAATATCGACTATATGCATGGGAAATAGTTCAGATCAAACATGAAGAAAATCTGAAATAGGGCAGGAGAAAAATGTGGAATGAGAGGAGGTGGCCAAGGAAAAGAAAAGCCCTATGAAGATTTATTCAGAGATGTAGATTGGGAAAAAACTAAGAATGAGGGATGATTTAGAAGTCAACGGAGGAAAGGAGCCAACATTTATTGAGTGACTACCACAAGCCAGGCACTGGGCTAAGTGCTTCATGCACAAAACCCCAATTGACTGTCCCAACTGCCCTGGAAAATAGGTATCAAAAGCTCCATTTTAGGACGATGAAAGATTTTTTAAAAGGTCACTTGCCCAAGTTCACACAGCTAGCAAGTGGAAGATGAGCACACATTTAAACTAGGGTCCCTTCACTTTAAAACTCATGCTTTTGCAATTATACCACATTTCAAAAAGATAAACAATGCCAAATACTGCAATGAAGTCAGGCAGGAGGAAGACTGAGATAATTTCATTAGATTTTGTAGTCAGGTCACTGATGACCTCTGAGAGAACAATTGCAGTGGTGTGGCAAGAGAAGAAAATGCTTTTCAGGAATCGTCCATTTGCCTCTACCCTGGCTGCACTCTGCCCCTCGAGCTGTCCCCAGTGGCAAGTGCCAGTACGATCCCCCCACCCCTCTCTAGGAACCTAGACTCTGGACCACTGCCCTCACAGTTTGCCTCAATTCAGTGACTGCACGGTATTTTAAATACCCTGAAATTGCTATTTGGGGATTGGTTACGCGGAGTAACCACTAAAGTCTTTAACTCTTTAACTTATTGCTAGAAGTTAAAGAGTAAAAAGGGGATGAATAGATGGAAGCTGCAAGATTAGACTGCCCTTTCCAGAAATTGGGCAGTGAAAGGAATGACAGACATCTATTCATTCTCAAATAGTTACTGAGCATCTGTCATGTGTTAAACACTCTTCTAGGACCTGGTATTAGATTGTGAAAAGTAATGTGTGTGTGTTGTGTTGTGTGTGCGTGCGTGTGTGAGAGAAAAAGAGATTTAGCGGGTAGGGATAAGGAGGGTTTTTTTCCTTTTAATTTACATGTGTGTGTGTTTTATTGTTGGTAGATGTTATGTTTCAGAGGAACAAAACGTGACTGTATGATTATGCCATTTAAATGGAGTTCTGCCTATCTCTGCTAAGAAAATTGAAGCTTGGTGGTGTACCTGGTAATCTAGCAAATCAATCAAAAAGTATGTAATATTCCCAGACTCTAAGCACACCTTAATACTGGGTACTTGAAGCGTCTCTGAAAAGATTTTGTACAATTGTTCATTTATTCCTAAAAATAATTTTTGAATGCCTATCAAAGATGACCCTGGCCTTCAGCTGCTTCAAATCTGGGGGCGGGGAGAGGAGAGCAGAAAACCAATCCAAGAACTACAATTTGGTAAGAAAATCCACTTCAACACAAGCATATACCAAATGCAGTGTGAGCCCAGAGAGAGATCTTCAGCCAGAGAGAACTTCATGGAGGAGACAGTACCTACCCAAGGTTGAAGGTTAGCAGACGAGTTTTCTGGGTAGACCAAGGGGGGCATGCTTCCAGGCAGAGGGATCGCATGTGTAAAGGCAGTGAGGTGTAAAAGAGACCATGGTCTATTCTTAGAATTACAAACAGAACAGCCTAGCTGGATCCTAATGTTCAGTTGGGTGAGGGATGAGGGCAAGAGATGATATCTACTATAAGTCTTCCTTCGTTCACCCATTCAACATGCATTTATTGAGCATACTATGTTCCAGGTGCTGGAAAACAGGGATGCACAAGTGCAAGTCTGTGCCCTGGAGGAGTTTACATACTGGTGGCCACAAAATTCCAGAATGATGGACCAGATTTCGAAGATCTGACCCAACCATCACTTTATCTCCAGTGGTTCATTCTCTTTTAGAGATGAGAAAACGGAGGCACGGGGAGGGTAGAGATTTTACTAAAATCCCACATCAAAAAGGTGAGGCTTCATGGATGAGAAAGGGCTTTGCAGGCAAAGAGCAAGAGTCAAAGCAGCTTTGGAAGCTTAACTCACCCAAAGAGAAGGGCACCAAAGCTCTAGGAAATGATGCCTTTCAAGTGCTAAAGCAACCATATAAAGCTTTTATTTCTGACAGGAACTCTGGCCATTCCAGCTCTCCCAACCAGAAAAGTAACCACCTTTCACAGACAAGCAAACCAGGATCCAGAGAAGTACAGATGTTTGAGCAGTGCGCTCCAAATTGCTTCCAGGGTTGAGCAGAACAGTGGTAACTTATTGCCCTGAGATATAGTGCTGAAACTGTGAAAAGTGCCTAGTTTGTTCTGATGGAATACAACAACATGTTGGTCAAGCACCAGGGGGATATCAGCCTTTACATACAATTTCAAACAAAAAAAAATGGAATTGTTTTCTTACGACCCAGGAAGGACCTGAAGAACACTGAGCTCAGTGGAGGATTTTCAGGGGCAGGCCCTGTAATCCAGCTCCAGACAACCATTCCCACTGCACCCTGAGTTATTTATCTTCCTGCAAGGAAGGCACTTGGAGGGAGTAATTGTAAATAATTCATTCCTGGAAAATTCTGCATTAAGCTTGAGCTCTTACCTCAATGAAAGTCACTCTGTTGGATATCCCTACTTTTCAGGAATCGTCCATTTGCCTCTGTCCTGACTGCACTCTGCCCCTCGAGCTGTCCCCAGTGGCAAGTGGCGGTGCGATCCCCCCAGCCCTCTCTAGGAGCCTAGACTCTGGACCACCGCCCTCACAGTTTGCCTCAATTCAGTGACTGCACAGTATTTTAAATACCCTGAAATTGCGATTTGGGGATTGGTTATGTGGAGTAACCACTAAAGTCTCTCTTGTAGTTCTGAGTCTATGAACTGGAAAAGTCTACTTTACTTTAAGCAAGCCCCATGTATGAAAATACAGATTTAAAAAATGTATGAGTTGGAATAATCATTCATATAATACAAATCATTTGTTTTACAAAAAGGATTCACTAAAATAGATTGTTTCTATGAACATTTTTATTCAATTAATCAACCGAATAAGGCACACTCTGTGAGGAAGCCACCTGCTGTATAACTTGAGTGTTCTCAAATAAACATGAAACATGTCACTGAACATAGAGTGACCTTGTTTCTCTGTGTTTCCAGGAAAAGAAAGAGTTCCATTTTCCATACCCTCAACCGCTCCCAGGATGTAAGCTTGTACTTTTTTTCTTTCTTTCTTTCTTTCTTTTTTGGTGAGGAAGATTGGCCCTGAGCGAATACCTGTTGCCAATCTTCCTCTATTTTTTTCTATGTGGGACACCACCACAGCATGATTTGATGAGCAGTGTATATAGGTCCACACCTGGGATCCGGACCCATGGACCCCAGGCTACCAAAGCAGAGTGCACAAACTTAAACACTACACCACCGGGCCGGCCCCTGTAAGGTGGTACTTTTGTAAAACATAGCAACTCTGTCTGACAGTTGGAAAATTTTATGAGCGAGAGACCTTCCTTAGGTGATAGGATCTAGGCCTAGGAGAGACATTAGATGTTTAGTCCAACACCCATCCTTCCTCCACCTGTCCCACCCAGGTTCACAGATGAGAAACTGAGGCACTGGCAAGATAAATCATGTCCAAAGTCATAAGGCTGGAATTGAAACTGCTTTCTGTAAATCAAACATCTTTGGGTCAAATTCTACCTTAATTATTTCCAGTATTATTTTGCAGGTAGTATTTTGACCTCAAAGAGTAATTTAAAAAAAAAAACAAATTGCATTCCGGAGTCCACTCACTGTGCTTTTGTCTGCACAGTCTGTGTGCATCTAATTCCCTCATAAGCCCACACAGAGCGGGAAGTTAATCAAACATAAACACCTCGCTAGAACTAATCCCAACATGTCAACATTTAGATTTGCACAAAAGATATAACAGAACGGTTACCTGCTTTTGGAAACATCTTTTTGCTTTACACAAACAGAATTCCTTTATGTGGGAAATTCCCCTAATGCCTTTTAAATATTACTTGATTTATATACGACTTTGCAACAACAATACTTAATAAAAGTGTGTCTGTAAATAATCAGCTTCCCTGCTCTTACCCTTTCAGTTCAAAGCAAATACGTGACAACAAGGACTTGAACCAAATGAAAAATCTGCTTTAGTCGGGCACGGATTAGAAACGTTCCAATGTCCTAAAAATTTTCAGATTAACCTAGGAATTCTTGAGCCAAGCACTGTATTTTCCCACTTAAGCCACGTAAAAATCCCATGAGGTAGTGTCATTTTTCTCATTTTAGAGATGAGGAAACTGAGGCCCAGAGAGATTAAGAACTTTAGGTGTCAAGATGTGATCCAAACCCAAGTATTCTGACTCCAAACCCAGTGTTTTCTCCATTCCCCTGTTTTACTCCATTTGAAGTTCCTATAAAATATATTTTTTCATCTACTATTCAAACTGCTTCTCTCTGTCGCTCTTTGTGAAGGCTTTTATTTGATTTGCAACTTGGTAAACAAATTAATATTTGAGATTGCGATTCTGCAAAGTAACACACTTTGTTTCCTTGTTTATTCAGTCAGTTTCTATTTGTTCCCTAAACTAAACATACCGTAGCATTAATACCAATTTCCTTGGGAGTTCCTACTAAATTCTAAATATTTTAAAAAGAAATGCCATCCCAAATATTTAGCAAAACTCACTGGCTAGAAATACTTGCAAGGAATACTTTTTATGGCATGCTCAGGCCACGGATGCAGTTTCTCTTTTGCAACTAATAATGTCAGTACAACGCTAATTCCTAATTTGTACCCAAGTGTCTCTAGTACCTCTTACCTGTTAAGAAGTCACCCTGTAGGTCTGGGGTGAGTCAGCAGGGCTGTGCAAGTGCTGGTGCCTGGAGGCTCCTATTACTGAGGACTGCCCACACAGTGCTCCAAGCTGGGCCTGCCCAGAGGAGGAGACCACTGGCCTCTTACTGACAGGGCAGCCCGAGGCTCCACTAATTTAGTTTGCTTAAAATGAGGCTTGCCATCGCCTGCTGAAATGGTAGCTTAATAAATGCTAAAAGACTTTTAAAAGTAGTTTCTCTGTGGTCTTCAGGTTCTAATTTAGCTTCCAAAGGTAGATCTAATGTGTTTTCAAGACGTAGTAAGGCTTAAATCTCACCAGCCAGAGCAAAGTCTCCGTTCTTGAAGGCTTGCTCACATGATCACATTCTGTGCAAGTTCGTGTTTGCATCCTCGGACCTTGGAACCAGGACATTAGACTCCATCGCCACCATAAGAAAATCTCCCCAGCTTAACTCAAAGAACAACCCGTCAGCACTTATTGGACCCACTGTCCTTCAGGCAGATCCGCACTATGATACTGAAAATCTGGGTTACCATCCTGCCTCTTTCTCCCTCACCCTTCTCTTCCCTTCTCTCTTTGTCTCTCTGTCTCTGTCTCCATCTCTCTCTCTCTCTCTGCCACACACATACACACACAATATTCTTAGAGATCCCCCAACTTCTTTCAGTGACCAGACACTGTTAATCCAAAAATAACTAGTGAGTTCCCCGTCAATGCAGGTGTTCAAGCAGAGACTGAATCTGTTGGGGACATCCTCACATTGAGGTTGAGATGAGATGACCTCAGAAGGCACCTTCAGGCCTAAGGGTCTATGGTATTCCACAGGTTCCGAGGTTCCGTAGCAAGCCCACCCGTATTCTTGCTCTTCTAATTGTCTTTTTATGACTTCTCTTTCTTTTCTCCTTTAAAAATGTCCTCCTTATCTACTTAAATCAATCCTTCCTAGTATAAAAAACACCTTGGAGTAGGGGCTGGCCTTGTGGTCTAGTGGTTAAGTTTGGCATGCTCTGCTTCTGCGGCCCAGGTTCATGGGTTCAGATGCAGGGCGTGGACCTACCCTGCTCATCAGCCATGCTATGGCAGTGACTCACCTACAAAATAGAGGAAGACTGGCATAGATGTTAGCTCAGGGCTTTAATCTTCCTCAAGCAAAAAAAAAAAAAAAAAACCCTTGAAGCAGTTTACCCATACCACTTTTCAACAAATCCTTTTCTACCTTGTACCACAATTATTAATGTGCATTTTCCATCTCCCCTCGGACTGCCACGGCCATCAAGGCAAGATTTATGTCCCATTCATCTTTGTTATCCTGTTACCGAGCTCACTGCCCCACCCAGTGTATATGCTCGGTAAACATATGTGAATGAAGAAATGATGGGTGGGGGAGCGTTGAGTGAAGACGGGTCAGGAGGTTTGAAGAGACGCCCCATGCAATTCGTTTTCCAGCGTCAAACTCTATGCAGTTTGCTCCTCCACTGCAAAGCCCTTCTGCAGAGCAAAGACTGAAGAACACCCCGTGTCTCAGCCCTGCAGTACCCCTAGGGACAGCTCTGACTGCGGTCATAACTTCCCTTGGATTATCACATCACACTCAGCCTACATCACATAAGAGGTCTCAGGAGAACTCACCTGGGACTATAATGCTCTTTGCCCAGAACAGTCATTCCTGGTTAACTAAAAGCTCAGGTTTCTTAGATAAGGGTGTTTGGACTATGGATCCTTGGGGAGCAATTAAAGGAAGGAACAAGAATGCATTTGGAAACAGCAGCTTATCTATGAACTCTTAAGAAAACACCTTAGGGGCCAGCCCAGTGGCACAACGGTTAAGTTCACAAGTTCTGCTCTACGACCCCCGACACTCTGAATTAGAGTTTAATCAATTCTCTTTCTGGTATTCCGTGAGGGCCTCAGCCTAACCATTCCTGCGAGAAGGGATTTTATCCTACTCTCTTCCACAGATCTCCAGATAGGCCAATCTCCCAAACTTCCCCTCAGGAACCCCAGCCCCTCTTGAGTTCTGGTGCTGCCCACAATCCAGAAAATAACCATCCTCTTCCATAGTCTCCTGTCCAAAGGATGTCTGCCAATGCTTATTATAAGGCCAACATTAAGCCATAATTTAATTCCCCCTAAATGTCTGTTCATTCTGTTTCAGTTTCAAAGCAGAAAAATACCTTAGAGGAAGCCAGCCCCGACACTGTACAGAGAAGGAACCAGGCTCAGGAAGTGCCTATCCGTGGCTGCCTTTGTTAGCTTGTTTGCTGTGATACAAAGATGAAGCTGATCCATTAATCATGGAAGAGCTGAATCCAGAAACATATTACCATGCACTTTTAAAAAAATAAACATTATTTTAAGAAGAGTTTTAGATTTACAGAAGTTACCACATTCTTCTAAACGCTAAACTACTTCATCCTTCCTGTTACTGTTTTACTAATAGTGCCCTCTCACGTCCTACCTCAGGACTACAGCACATTGTCAAAATAATCTGTTTTCCATTTTATTGGCACTAAGTACTTATATGGGTGAGTGTTTGGCCCAGGTTCCAGGAACAATATGCTTGTTTTCTGAGGGGAAATGTTACAAAGAACAACTTACCTACACAGCTTCTGTGCTGATGTTAGGAAGAGAATTTTCTTTAAATTAGCCTAATATCCAAATACAATCACAGTAAGGCTAGCTAATATTTACTACATGCTTACATGAATCAGGCATGATCTCAATTAATCCTCAAATCAACCCAATGAGTGAGTTGTTATCCTCATTTTCAAATGAGAAAACAGGAGGCTTGGAAGGGTCGTCTAAAAACACACAGCTACGCAGCAGCTGCACTGGGGTTCAACCTGCACAATCTCAAGCCAGAGCTTGTGATCTCCCACGTTAGCCTGGTCTCTCCCGTGGTGTGGAATGATCTCAGTCTTTACTGTCAGCATCTTGGTCCTATGTTGGTACCTGATTTGCTAACTCATTCATACACCTATACTACACAATTGTTGCGTATGCCTTGTACAAAACACCATATGAATTCTTAATATCCATCACATGACCTGTTTCAGATAAACATATGTATGGTATGTGCAGATACATATCCCGGACATATGAATTCCCAAAGCTGGCAGGCATATTTGCACATCCTTGACATTTACAGCACACTTTCCAATTATATTAAGCTTATAATACTCATTTATTTCCTTACTTATGGGAGACAGTATGACCTAGCAATTAAGTGCAAGGGTTCTGGAATCAGAACGTCTGAGTTCAAATTCTGGATTCACCATTTATCAACAACTTCGTTAATCCCTCAGTGCCTCGGTTAACCCTTGTGAAAAATCAGATTGACAACCATAGTGCCTATGTCATGGGCTTGTTCTGAGAGATAAACGAGGTAACACACGTAAAGCACTTAGCACAGCCCCTAGCACTTAGTAAACGTTAAGAAAAGTTCATGGTTGTCTTATTTTTATGTCAGCAATCTGTGTGTATGAGCATCGCATATTCATCACTAACGTAATAACGTACATCGGGTAGCGCGGGATGTCTGGTCACACAGACACATCATACACACGCCACACAGCATTATGAAAATCCACTTTACCCAGCGCCACACAGGTCGCACACAGGAAATCTATTTTTATCATTTCAGTAGCTTCCCCCTCACAAAAAGAGAGATGGATAAAGACTGAGGTCAACCTAATAGCTTAAAATACAGGTTTATTTATTTTAAGCCCTGTGGAGAAGGGGGCAGGTTGAAAATAGTGGCAATATCATGATCATTATTGTTATCATTATTATTATCACTCATATGAATAGAACTCTCAAGCCTCTCGCATTTCTGTACTTGCCTTTTCTAAGGGAACTAGAACATGCTTCATTGCCTCCTTACAATAGGGGTGGTTTTGCCATTCAATTATCATCTCCATCACACTCCACAGACGTTAAAAGATGGCATTTGGGTCTTCTAGTCAAGCGGGGATCTTTCTATCCCTTTTATTACAGGAGAAGCAACTGGTAAAGCTGATGCAATGTACTGTAACTAATGCCTTGGAAATGCCCAAAGCACCAACCCTAATCCACTTTGAAGACGAACTGTATTCAGAATGCTAGGTTTTATATTAAGCTATATATTATAGTAAAATCAGCTGCAGGGGAAAAATCCTCTTTGAGCCAGAGCTAAACCGTTTTTATTTATTTCTAATACTTGCAAGAGCCTGGTGCAAGAGAAAAAACTCCAAACGAACCTCAATAATAAGATACCAACTTAACCTTTGTCCGAACCACAGCAAGGGTGGCTGCATGGGTTTTGCACAAAGGCTATGTATGTGTGCATGATATTAGAACCCTCATGGACACCATAGGACCAAAAAGTAACAGGGCCTATTTTAATAGGAGATACTAAAAGCAAGCCTGAAAGACACTATTTTACCAAGGAAGCATCACAGCGAAAGTGAATGACTAAACAGTAACTAACAAGAAAGGGACCTCCTAAGCAGGCATGCTCTGTGGCTCTTCAGAGAGGAACCAGCAGAGAGGAACCCCATGTTTTCTCTCTGATCCCTTCCCACATGCTTGATGGAACATTAAACTCATCCCTGATCAAAAGAAAATAACAGGATGTGCAAATGGTCCCTGAGTTCTTGTGGAAGTTTCCAATGCCCACCTCCCCCATAATTACATTTCCTGATGTTTGCTGATCAATTCTTTATTCCAGACTTGTTACCCCAGCACTGGCATTAATGCAATGAAGGAAATGCAGGACATCTCAAAGCAGAGTGCCCTGTATCTCTTATTTTGATAGAATACGCTTTGCTACGTTTCTCAAAGGGGTGAAGGGAATGAAAAGAGGGTGATCATAAATAAAAAAGGAAGTATAATTTCTCTCCATTGCTAGTTTGGAAAGGCAGGAAATCACCTGTGCCCCACCTTCGAGTAAGGGTGAGAGCCCAGGACTAGGTGAACTCAGGGCAGACTGTGCTGTAATCCATGCTCATTCCAGGCAGGGGATACTCAAGCTCAAGATGGATTCAGTATACTTATAAGGTAATGAAGAGAGTGGATGTGGCTCTGTATGTTTCTTAGCTTAAAAAATGAAGTCAGACAAAGTTATGGAGAAAACAGTATACTCAGGGAGTGGAGTTTATACAACAGCACAAGCTTCTGGAACGCAACATGGAAAAATGTAGTTAGAGCCACAAGCTAGTAACACCTTTTGACCTTACACTCCTGTCCCTAAGAGTTTTGCGGTTTAGAGGGATAGGGGTTTGGGCATTAGGCAGACCTGAGTACTGTAGAAATCCTGGCTCTGTATTCACTGGCTGTGTAACTTAGCCAAGCTACTTACTTCTCTAGGCTCCAGTTTCTTTCTGTACAAAGAGGAAAAATAATACACACTTCGCGGGTTGTGAAAATTAAGTGATGCACACTACAAGTAAAGTGCTCAGCACAAACGAGGCACTCAACCAACTGCTTTAGGTTTTGTTCTTTTTTAAAAAAAAGTAATAATAATTATTTCTTATGCAAGAAACAATGCTTATTTAACAGTGAAAGGTTGGCAAAACCAAAATATCATATGACAGAATGACTAAGGAAATCATGGTATTTCCACTCAAAGGAGAAATGCAACTATTTAAAAATATAAACACACATCTGCTATATATTTAAATAATTTATGGTTATTTTTGTATACATTTGCTGGAAGTGGAATGATATTGCACACGTACTAAAATTACAACATTGTGTGTGTGTGTCATTTTCTATGTTGTACCAGGAGGTATCATTACAGACTTCATTTGCTCATAATAATTGATTGTTTTTAGATAATAAAATATTTTAACCTAAAAAGATGTCAAAATTAAATTCATTCCTTAATTTACAATGGAAAAATTAGGGATGTGCAAATGGTCCCTAGGTATTTTTCAATCTCTGGGGAAATATGACCTAAGCCAGTAAAACCAAGCCCATACTTGCCACATCAAGCCTAAATAGCCGCAGATCAGTTGAAGAGCTGATGGTATAATTTCTAGAGATCTGCTTACTGGGATTGCTAAAAGAAAACCATCATCTTCCTTGTTTATTTAATTATTAGGTGTCTGTTGCAGATATGTGTCACACCTGCTCTGTGCCAGGCACCATGCTAGACGATAAGCCTGCAAGTATCCTGCCCTTGATGAGCACATAACCTACGAATAAAGATACACTATTCAAGTATTTAAACATAAGGCTGTGGCAAGTGCCACAGGAGGTACACAAGGCACTTTAGGGTTTGCATCTGTTATCTCAATAAACCATAGGTAAGCATGAAGACAGAGAGGTGTCTTATAGATAATAAAACTTAAACCCTGTCTAGGAGCCACTCAGCAATTAAGTGGGAGAGCAGGGGAACCTGAACTCTCATGTCTTTTGTTTTTTTTGAGGAAGGTTAGCCCTGAGCTAACATCTGTGACCAATCCTCCTCTTTTTGCTGAGGAAGACTGGCCCTGAACTAACATCTGCGCCCATCTTCCTCTACTTTACATGTGGGACACCTGCCACAGCATGGCTTGACAAGTGGTGCATAGGTCCACACCCGGAATCTGAACCAGCAAACCCTGGGCTGCCGGGGTAGAATGTGCAAAGTTAACTACTGCGCCACCGGGCTGGTCCTAAACTCACATGTTCTGATGACACGTTCTCTGATTTCTTCACTCCATCAGAGCCTCTCCCTACATAAAGTGATCTGGAAGTTCTCTTTGCCAGCATCTTCTTTTTAGGTCTTCCTCATCCTTCCTCAGACCCTGAGTAAGCATGTAATGTTCCAGCTCTCAAGAATAGGAATGGCCACACTGCTTTTAAGGGATGTGGGATGCCCTTGCCACTGACAGTTGGAACAGGGACTAGCAGCATGGGAGTTCTTGTATCAGGAGAGAACTGGGGACTCTGGTGGCCTGAATCCCTGGCAGATTCACATAAAGAGCATCTAAGGCACATCTGGGCGCAGCTGACCTTGCTCTAAAATATTTGTTTCTGCTCTGTCTCAGTGGGAGGTTGGCACAAAGAGGTCTTCTCCTTAGCCCCTTATCTTCTTCCTTTCTACCCCATCCTGACTCTATCCCTCCTCTTTTCCTCCTCCATTTCTTCCCTTTCTTCTTGCCTCGATAAGGTTCCACCCTCCTCCCTTTTCTCCATGTTTTCTTCTGCTTCTATACACTCCTTTTTCCTTGTTCCCAAAGGTTCCGTCCCTCGAGTCTTGCAAGTCTGGTCCCTGACCTCATAATCACAACCCTCTTACCTCGGCCTGCCCGCTGGCCTCCCTGAGCTCATTAAAACCAAAGATGTCCAGTGGGGAGTGGAAGAGGGAAAGGTGGAAATGGAGAATCCATTTCTAAACTCTGATCTTGTGACTCAATAATTCTAACCCCACTACAGTTTGAGACTAACTGGAACTGGGTGAGGGCACGTCACCACCTGTTATTGACCACTAACAGAAAGTGAAGAGAGCACTGCCTTTGGAGCAAGAAGACTGTAAATGTCCTCAAGCCTTTTGGCTTTGTTGTTTATTTGTTTTAGGTTTTGTTGTTGTTAGCTTGTTCTTTGTGAACTATATTTTCAGGCACCTAAGTCACCAACTTTGAAAGTAGATATGAAGCCTATTTCTCACAGGTACATGTTGACAGGAAGCCGCATTAGCTGCAGGCAAAGGTCCTTGAGTTTCAAGGCAGCATGTCTCCTCCTTCTGCCAGTGGGTAATTAAGCCGCGGATAGTAACTCAACACCGAGAGGCCTGGACAGTGGCGTATTTTAAAAACCAAAGACAAATAAACAGTTGACAATAGTGATCTCATTCTCAGAAACTCCTGTCTAGGTGTCAGGGCAGGCAAGGGCAGGCAACCCAGATAAGACCAGAAGTGCCCCAGCTGAGAAATTAAATGTTCAGCAGTGTCAAGGGAGGAGAATGGGGAATTTCAGAAATCAGATGAGACAACCGGGACATAGCTACCAAAATAAAAACCACACCTGTGAAGCCCTTTGTAATTCAAACCCTTCTACACATATAAACCATCTGATTTTTACCACACCTCAGTAAGGGAAGTAAAATAGGTATCAAATTGCTTTATAGATGAGAGAAGAGGATCAGAGAAATTATATGATTTGCATGAGTCCCATAGTAAGAAGCAAAGGCAGGATTTCCAGCCAGGTGCGCCCTTTCCAAATTACTATAATTACTGAGAGTGCTTGCTAGTAGTTCTGTGGTAAGACGACGACAGTGCTGGGAAGCCAGGTCTGCTTAATTCCAGTTCAAAGGTCTTTTTACTACCTAAAAATGCCTAGGTAACCAAATTCTGTAATCAAGTTTCTTTCTCTCTGGCTCTTGGCAAAGATTACTCTAATCAGAGCTGCCTTTGGGCAAATACCAGATAAAATTAAAAAGAGGACGAACACCTCAGACCTGATCCTGTCACTTCTAGTCTTCTGAAACAATAAATACGGCACTTTCTCTGGAGGTTATAGAAGCAGCGTTCTGCTTTCAGCTGCAGTGGGCTTTTGACTAAAGAGTACTTGTAGCCTTCAGAGAATCTAAAAATTGACAGGCTGGACCAGCGAGAGTGTTAGGAGGCAGGGTTATCATGCATGAATTCATGCTCCACAATGTAGAGATAGTCAAATCATTCTAGCAGATTCCCTGAACATCCCAGGTATTTCACTTAATTATAAATGCTCACTACCCATCAGTGCCTTAATGCATGGGTAGTCTTGCCAAACTTTTTCAATTTGCCCTATGGACAACACCCCCAGCTCAAAGGTTTGGAGTGGGAGGAGTGGGTCCCAGAATTCTTCCCTCATTCCATTCTATTTTCTTAGAAAGCAGCAAGCTTTCGTGAGTAGTGACTACCATGTCAGCCATTTACACACTCAACTCATTCAAGTTACTATGAAAAATAAAATAAAATCTGATCCCTGAGTTGGACAATTATTCACTTCTGGGTTCCAGTATTAGTTAACATAACCTAGACCCAGTGTCTACACAAAATAAGAGAGATGGCATGGGGAGCCGTAGCCATGCAAACAAATGAGTAGCTGTAAAGACATAACAACGGTCTAGCGAAATCCCAGTTGGGTTTCAGCACTCGGGTAACGCCCCATAAGATCATTCTCTCTCACTTCACTTAGTTTTCTATTGGCGCCCTGGCCTTCTCCGGGAACAGCTAGGAAAACTTGGGTCCACAAAGACTCATGACTCCTGCAAGTTTACACGGCAAAGCACTGATTCCTGGCTTAGGACTCACAATGAGGCTGCATGGTCAACTCCAACTGTTGTTCCAAAGTTTAGCTATAGTACCAAAGGCATCAAAAGGCCACTTTTCTAAACTCCATTCACAGAGATCTACCTTCTCTTATTTGAAGTTGTGAAGATTATGAGGCTAACGCCTAGAGCCTTCACTTCACTATCAGAAAACAGCCTCATAACCTTGGATTCAGAACCACATGAGACCCCCTTGTGAGGAAGAAGCCATTTGCCTGTTGTCTGTGGAAAAACTGAGAACGTGAGCTCCTGGCGAGCAGAGGATTTGCTTTGATGAAGGCTGGGTTTGTAGAGTCTAGGCCAGTGCTTGGTACATGAGCGGCACCCAGTAGCTACCTGTTGAATCAGTGACTGGTCCAGCACGTTTAATTTGGGGAGATGAGGGAAATGAGCATCAGCCTATCAATTTGCTTATAGGCCTGGCATTCAGGGGCTCTGACTTGGCCCAAATTGCTTTGAAAAGGTCATTTTATCAACCCTGTTTAAAACTGCCAGCCTATAACTAGACAAAAATGGCAAAGCATCAGGAGATGTGGAACAGCAAGTTCTTAATGCCCCCTAGTGGCCAGGAGGATTTCCAACGTCTCCACAGCACTCCCAATGCTTTTAATTCGAGCATTCTGGTAGGCAGGAACCTGCAGGTTTCATTTTACCCATCCCCTCCTCCAGAAAAGGGAGTCCTTGGCCTATCAGCCAGAAAGATGCCACCCCACTCCCGAAGTCCTCAAAAGAGGCTTCTCATCTCTAGACTGAGAACTGATGAAAATGTCAAGAAGCTGAAATTGAACCTTTCAAAGTGAATCGCCTTCCAGTGAATGCTCTGTGGTTTCAAGAGCTCCTAGAAAAAAAGATCATTCATGGAAAATAATAATTTCCAGTCTGGAACATTCAGATTTCTATCTATTTGGGATTATCAGGTCAGGTCACGTTTCTGAGCTTAAAAAACCTTCAGAAGCCCTTTCAAAACTTGTATTTCTAACATTCCATGATTACATTCCCACTTCACAGAAGAAGAAACTGAGGATCCAAACCAATTATTGAGAAAATGATAACTATTCTCTCGAGCCTACAGAAGGTTTTCAATTGTATTTTGCTTTGTTTGAAACGTGTGGTAAGTGAAAAAATGATAAACTGCTACAGAGATTTCTCAGATAAGCAGCACATGTGCAGGGTTTGTGGCGGTTTATCCCACTTGTTGGCTCTCCAGCACCTAGAACAGTGTCTGACACATCAATACATATTGGGGAATGAATGAATGAAGCCTAAAGAGAAAGAGATGCTTTTTAATGGAAATTATTGCATATTGGAAAGGATGTCATCTGGTTCCTTGAGAACCTTTAAAAACAGGCTGTATTCTCATCTATCTTAAAAATTATAGAATTTGACAGCTGGAAGGAATATTAGAAATTATCAGCCTGATCTCAATTGGTTTCATTCATTCACTTCACAGATGAGGAAAATGAAGGTCAGAGAGGTTAAACAACTTCCTGTAGGTCACAGAGCAATTTCATGGAAGAGCCTACAATGAATCCAAGTCTTCACTCCTGATACTTTCCAAAAGAGCAATGATATTCAAAGATTTTGGCTGTGACTTACTGTGAGAAATACACTGTAACCCAGTAACACTCACTCACACACACACAACACTAAAAAGAGTTTCGTGAAACAACACTCACCTTCTCCATATAATGCACCGCGGTCTATTGTCTGTTCTATTTCATTTTTTATAATATTCTGATCACAACTCACTAAATTAATTTCACAACCTGAAACTTTAAAAGCATTCCACTATAGTATCTTGCCTTCTATATCCTCTCCTCTTGTATAAGGCTGACATCCTCCAGAATCTTCTGCAAGGAAGAGAATTAAAGTGACAGCTTCTTGGGACCTCTTGGCCCAAAGATCCCAGTTGGATGACTCAGTACAGACAGCATCTCCCACTGTCAAGTCCCATTTCACTTTGAAGAATGCAATCCACGCGACCTTCCTTTCCAGCCAGCGTAACCACATCAGTATCCTTCAGAACACAGACCAGGGCCATTGGCAGCAGCCTTGTCCTTGTCCTTGACTGGCCCTCTAACCCACAGTTTAGCAGGGATTTGCATCCTGACATAAAAGAGCACATCCTTATCTGTCACCAACCTCTCTCTGCTGCCGTCACTCTCCCCCTAGCCCAGGAGCCTGGGGCGGGGGTGGGAGGGGGGTGAGGTAGGGGGTGGGGAGGTGGACAGCAGCAGGATGAAGAGGAACAGGGAAGGGGGACACCAGGACAAGTAAGTGGGTCTGGGAAGGTCAGCAGCTACATAAGTAGGTGTGAACAGATAGACCGCTGAACAGTCTTGAAGAGCTGGGCAGTCCCTCTCTCTCTCTTTCTCTCTCATACACATACAGTTATAACATACTCTCCCTTATCCTAACCCTATTTGATCATTTTCTCCCCCATCTCTTCCCCTGACCACCTGTACCAACGACTCTCCCGTTCTCTCTATTTTGCTCAAGCTAAGCTAGTTAACAAGGTGAGGAGATGGTTTCTTAGCTATTTTCCTTCTAACTGACAGGCTGGGAACCTTCTACTCTGACTACTCATCTTCCTGCTGAGAATCAGCAAGAAGACAGGATTTGGCAGGGGAGATGCTTTGTGGCAGCCAGGGCCCATAGCAACCTGGGCACATTCCCACAACTCCCTGACTCCAGCCAGGATTTCCAGGGTTGGCAACTCACCCTCTCTCAGAAGCAGTGCACGAAGTGCAGGCTGTCCCCGTCCCTTCCCAATGAGTCTCAACCTGGCTGCAGGGCAGAGTGGGGAGGGCAATGGTCGGAAGGGAAGAGGGACAATGCTTCAAGCATTTATTGGCCATTTTGTTTCGGATATTCTCGGAGACAGCTTTTGAGCCCAGGGTTCTGGGTCTGGGGTTCTGCTCCTGAAAGCGGAAGATGAGAATGACCTGGGAGGCAGGAGAGCACTACCCTAGCTCTGCCGCCAATGTGCTGTGTGATGTTAGGTCAGTTACTTAATTTCTCTGGCTCTCAGTTACCCCTTTTATAAAATGAAAGATTATATTTAAAACACAACAAAAATTAACTGGTCACCTTCAGTACTTCAGGGAATGCATTCATTATTATCTTGAAAACTGGCCATAAAAGAAAAGAATCAAGCATTTACTCTTTTTTTTTCCTGTATTAACTACAACACTAGATAATCAAATAGTTGTGGAGGGGAAGCATCTCTTTTAAAAAGTATTCCAACAAATAAATGAAAAAGAAATGATGGAATATCAGCATTGTGCAACATCCAACGAATCGATGAATCTAGACATTGAGCACCAGTGGCTACTACCGTCACAAAAAGAGAGATAATCACACGTTATGTGCTTCCTGAGGAGAGCACACACCGCCACCACGATCTGGCCAAAAAGATCTCAGATTAAACCTATTTAGATCAAACTTCTGGGTCCAGCAGCCAATTTGCAGGAAATAAAAGAGGACAGAGAACATGTTGAACTGCATTACAAGTGTGCAAGCAGCAAAATCGAGACTGTGGGAAACTCTACAGGTCAAATGCCCTGAGTTCTTCAAAAAATAAAGTTTAAGGAAAAGAAACTGATGAAAGGTGAACCTGGAGAGTAACAGGGACATATAAGACATGTTGATTTTTTTAAATGGAAAAGATTATAGAACGTCAGGAGAGCTGCAGTTGAATGATAAAACAATAAACACAAGAAATTGATTACAAGAGTCAGCAGGGTGATGACCAGCAAAGAGGGGAGCATCTGAGATGGGATCAGGGTAGTAGAAAGGCTTCCGACATGGTCCGTGGAGTTCTATGGCTTGCGTGTCACTCCCTGTACTCGTATTTTATTTTATAATGAGGTGGTTTCTAAAAATGAGAGAGTAGAAAAATCACCTTTAACTCCTTACAGAGCTAGAACGTTGGATTCTGGAATTCTAAACCTGGAAACTTACAGGGGCTGTAATGATGAGGTCGCTCGTTTGACTCCTAGGAGGCAGGAGGCAGAGGGCAGAAAGGCTAAGATTATTCTGGCCAGAGAGTCAGACAGACTTGACCTTAAGTCCTGACTCCCACTTACTGGCTGAGACACTGGGATATTCAGCTAACCTTTCTCATCCCATTTTCCTCATCCACTAAGTGGAGATGATAATAGTTCCTGCCTTGTCATCGTGACAATTAAATAAGATAACTCATCAGCGTTCATAGTGCAAATCTGGCACACAGTAAGTACTCAGTACGAGTTGGCTAATAATAATAATTATTATTATTACTATTATTACTACTGTTATTATCTATCTGGGAATAAAGCTGTCCCTAATGTGGACAGAAGTAAACCAGCAGGCAGATTTCTCCTTCAAAAAAAGGAATATGAGAACATGGCCCCTTTGGGACACCAGTGACTGGGGTGGTTGTGGAAGGTGTAGCTTCGCAAGCCTGCTGGCTGCTCTCCCCAGTGTGACTCACTGTGGGCATGCTGCCTTCTCCAGCCACTCTTCCTCCTCCCCATTAAGCACTAAACTAGGCTCCCACCCTAAGCCATTCTCATCACTTCTACCCTGCCATTCTCATCAAAAACCATGCTCATCACATTAGTCTGGTGGCCTGCCTGCCCTTGGTTCTTCTGGTCTTCAGGTGGAGGAAACCTCAGGGCACCACTCGCTGTGTCCATTGGTCTTTGGTGCCACTTTGTGCCAGGAAGCCACCAGGATGGGCAAACACCTGTGTGAGGCAGGAGAGCCCAGAGGTTCAGAGATGAGCTCTGCACAGGGCTGGTGACCACCCCCACCCCCTAGGGTTACTGTGAGGATGAGGCTCCCAGTGGACACAGTCTTTGGAACCTGGGAAGCACCACATCTTTCTCGGGAATCACTGTGATGCCTCTGGCAGAATGGCCAAAGGTCATCTTCTTTTCTTACTTTAGCTCCTTGGGAGGGCGGGGGAAGTAGGAGAATCCTGTGCCATTTGGAGCTCCTGCTTGGTCAGCCGTCCTTCAAGTTATTTTCCAAATAATTTCATCTTATCTGTGTGACCATGGGCAAGTTACTTAACCCCACTGTGCCCTCACTTCTTCGTCTATAAAATGAAAGATAAGAGAACCTGCTTCATATGGTTGTCATGGAGATTAACTGAGTTAAAAAGTATAAATTGTTTTTAACAATGCCAGGCACGTTGTTAAAATAAAAACCCTCTGTTTTCAGACTTTCTGGGTTCAAGTACTAGCTCCTTCCCTTACTAATTGAGCAGCCTTGAAGAAGTTGCTTTACCTCCCGACATATTTGCTTTTCCATCTATAAAATGGGGAGAATGACAGTACCCAGCTTGCTGGATTGGCGCTAATATGAAATAGGATAATGCAAGTAAAGATCCTGGCTCACACAAAATATTTCATAAACATTAGCTATTATTATCCCCATAATGCCAGATAATGAGCAACATTTTGTTTTTTCCTCTCTGTCCAAAGGAGAGCAAAATGCACAAAATATTCCAACAGAATATTGGATAGACATCCTTTGAAGCAAAGTCCTTGTCTCCCAGGCACTGAGATATTCTTACAGACCATGAAGTGGCAGCCCTGGCATCGAGGACATGCAGGTCTCTCTGGATCCATCACATCTAGGGGGCAGTAGAGCAGTGGGACATGCAATGCAGCACGTCTAAGCCACAGGAAATGGAGATGAACGAAGGGGAACCAGCAAGCAGACTTTTCCATGGAAGGGTGGTTAGTAAAGGGAGAAGGAAGTAGCAGCAAAGAGGAGGAGAGGAGCTTTCCTCTCTACCATAGTGAGGTACACTCATAAACCCAGCTTCATTTTCCAAAGAGTGACCAAGCCATTACTACTGAGAAATAGCAGCCAGAGCCGACGGGGCTAATGGGATTCTCAGAATCTTTATTTCTAATTGCCTTGTCTCTCTGATACTTCATTTGATTCTTTCAACAGTTCAGCAGGACTGGAACATTTTGTACGGGAAACCCTATTTCACAGACGTACTAAGCCAGAAGAGATAAAGAAACTTACCCAAGCTCATGAGCACCTTGGGTCTCATCACCACCCAGCCAGGGCTCTTTGGTTGAGCACAGGTGTTCTCACCCCTGGCTACTCACTGGAATCACCTGAGGAGTTTCTAAAAATACCAATGCCTGGGTCTCACCCACAGAGATTCTGATTTATTTGTTTTGAGGTTCAGCCTGGACAGTGAGATTTCTAAACTTTCCTCAGTTGGTTCTAATGTATAGCCAACGTTGAAAATTACAATTGAACATATTTGACTTCTCAGATAATAAGTAAAACCCACACTTCACCTGGGGAAGCTCCGTTATTTCTTTGGTCCTTTTGGGTAAGGCTGGAAAATGGAGTAAAAATCAACTCCTTAAGAAATGAGTCCAGCCATCATTTGGCTATATACAAGGGGGTATGCATCTGAAGATGTCAAAGGAAAAAAGGATCCACTGTTTCCCTCTATACATTTCCAAAATTTTACTATTTAATTTTATTTGTGTGGCAACTGAGAAAGAAAACCACTTTTAATAGAAAAGCCCTTCCTTACTATGAAAATCAAAATCACCTTTCCAGAACCTGTTTGATTCCATTAACCTAAAATTTATTAATGACCCACAATGTTCAATGGTTTCATGCAACATTTATTGAGATTTTGCTAAATGTGTATGATATACACAATGGATGATAAACTGGTATGGGAACAGGACAGGTACACAAATAATTACAAGAAAAAAATATATGCTAAGTGCATGGAAGTACTTAGCAGAGTGCTCAGCACAGAAGATGCTTAGTAATTATATGGGGAAAGAAGGAGAAAAGAAGAGGGGTACGAAGAAAGAAGAGAAGGATGTGAAAGGCAAAAAATAATAGGAGGGTTTCAAGATGAAAGATCACAGTGTGTCGGGAGGAGGCTGCAACTGCCTCCTTGAAGAAGAGGTTGGAGTCCACGAGATGTGGAGGTAGAGAGGCAATTCCATTTGGAGGGACAAGTATAGACAAAAGCAGGAATGCGTGAAGGCCTGACTATGCTTGGGAACCACAAAAGGGTATCATTGGATACAGCGCAAGGAATATCAACACCGATAGAGAGAAAACGATGAAAAAGAAAGCTCTTGCCAGTATAAAAAATGGACAGAATAATATTCTTGTTCTTAACTGTAGGTAATAGGGCAACCATAAGTATGGTTTTCTCTCTTTGTTTTTGTGAGGAAGATTAGCCCTGAGCTTACATCTGTGCCAATCTTCCTCTACTTTGAATGTGGGATGCCTCCACAGCATGGCTGATGAGTGGAGTAGGTCTACACCTGGGATCCAAACCAGTGAACCCCACAGAGAGCACAGAACTTTAACCAGCCCCAAGTCTGGTTTTCTCAAGACAGTATTTATTTACATCTCTGGTTCATACATAAATGCCAGGAGTATCCTCTTAAGAGCTTCACTCTCAAAAGTGCTATGGTTTGGATAATAAATTATATGATCAACTTAGCAACAAGAAACCTTTAAACTCTTTTAAAAATCAGAGGGCAAAGGAGTAGAATAAGGATAATATTATCAGAGTTGCATTATACCAAGACTCACCAGGTAGTTCTATGGAATTTGCACTCAATCAGGAAAGAAATGAGATAGAGATGGGAAGATCATTCAGAGGCTATAGCTTTACTCCAGGCAAAAGTAAAAAGAGCCTCAGCTGAGGTGCTGGCCAAATGTAGTAGGCAGCCAGTGAGCTAGCCCAGTGATCCCCAACTCATGGTATTCAATCCTTGTGTAGTCTCCTCCTACACTGAATAAGTTGATTACAGAAATGACAGAGTGTGACTTCTGAGGCCAGCCCATAAAAGACACCGTGGCTTCGGCCTTGCTCTTTCTCTTGGAGCACTTGGTCTGGGAGAAGCCAGCTGACATGTTGTGAGGACCCACAAACAGCCCCATGGAAAGGTGCATGTGGTGAGGAACTGAGACTTCCTGTCGTCTCCAGCACAAATCTGCCAGCCCTATGAGTGAGCCGTCTTAGAACAGAATCCTCCAGCCCCAGTCAACACTTCAGATGACTGCAGCCCCAGATACCATCTAAGCACAATCTCATGAGAGCTCCTCAGCCAGAACCACCCTGCCCAGCTTCTTCTGAATTTCTGACCCACAGAAACTGTATGAGATAAAAATGCTTATTATTGTTTGGGGTAGATTTAGGGTAATTTGTTACACAGGATCAAATAGTAGACCACAGAAATAAAAGGGAAAGGATAAAAATGAATTTCCCATGGAAACCTAGAGTAACTGGCATTTGAGTTCTCCTCCCAGTTCCGCTGCTAATTAACTGTGTGATGTTGGTGAAAGTATTTAATATATGAGAGTCTTGGTCTCCTCATCTGCAAAATATGCAGGCCTGACTAATGATCTTCAACGTCCCTTCTAGCATCCACTAAATGATTCCGTATTCTAAAAGCAGGATTATTAGTCATAGAACAGGGTTTAGAAATTATCACATTATCTGGAAGGCTCTCCATGTCTCTGGCCTCATCCTGTTCAACAATCTTATCAATGACTGAATTTAAGATAAAAAGGCATTCTTGTCAAAATTGAAGATGATGTAAAACTCCAAGGGAAAGTGTCACAGTGGTTGAAGCAAAATGTCTAAAAATCTTGAAATCTTGGAACAATGAGTCAAATATAACAAGAAGAAATGTAACACAGACACAGAGACAGCCTGTGAAGGTCTGAAAATTTATCTCTAGGAGCATAAGAGTGTGGTAAGAGTAATATTCACTATTAGTTAATACTATGAACTGGTCGTCAACAAGTAAGTTCTGTTGTTCTTTTATTGGATTCATAAAGTTATTCAACAATCACCCAGGCACTGTGCTAGGTATTAAGTTATAGCAATGACTAAGACACAGACTTGGGATACATTTATAGAAATATAGAACCTAAAAATAAAGGAGGAGAGAATCCCATTTTCATCCTCGCTTGGTCAGATCATATATAAATATTGAGCCACGATTCAATTGATCTAAAGACAAACCCAGAGCTTGGTCTGAGAAGAGTTACCAGAATGGATATGGAACTCAAAGTAATCAGAACCAACTAACCTTTATTAAGTGGCTGCTCTGTGTCCTGTCCAGGGACAGTATGTCCAGAGAGAACTGAGGATGGCTTAGGATAGAATCTTGCTGAACACCAATAAGTAAAGGACAGGCAGAAGAAGAGGATCTGCAAAAGAAGCTGAGTAGGAGTAGCAAGGGAAGGAGGAGAAAAATCTAGAAGCGAAAACAAAAATATGTTTCAAAGGTCAAAGGTATGTGATCTGGTCTTGCTTCTCCTTCCAATCTCCTCTTCTATCCTTCTAACTTGCTCACTCCGACCCAACTACATGGGTCTTCTGATCGTTCCTCAAGTATACTACACTCATTCCTAACTCTGGGTCATTGTCTTTGCTCTTCTCATGATTGGTGTGCTCTTCCCCAGGATCTAAGAATGGTCCAGTCCCTCACTTCATCTCAGCTCAGATGCCAACTCCTCAGAGAAGACTTCTCTGATCACCCTATCTAAAATAATAACCCTCTGCCTCACCCTGATTCATTTCTCCTCTCAGCATTTATCATGCATCGCCTGATATTTTATATATTTACTTTCTCCTTTATTTATTATCTCCTTCCCAAATCCCCCAGCTCCATACACACACATTGATTCCACTTGCCTTTCACTGGTGCAGCCACACTGCACAGTACAGTGTCAGGTGCATTGTAGGAGCTTTGTAAATACTCGATAAAATAATTAACTAAGTAAAATCAAGATGCCAAGGAGGACTTTGGTAATCTTGACAAGAGCAATTTCAGCGAGGGAACATAAAGTCAGATATATAAGGGCAATAGATTAAACAAGGTCTTAGAAAGCAAGAGTGATGAGTGGAAGTAGCCTTAGACAGGAGACAGGCACCTCAAGAGGGGAGGAGGAAGGGATGAGTAGAGCTGCAGGTAGGCTCCTAGGTATGAAGTTAAGAAGTTGAAGGATTCCTCATCTCATGACTTCTCTGTTTTATTCTAAAGTATTACTAAGAATTTATCAGCTGAGATGAAGTGGGGCCAGTGGTGGGAATAGGGGTTTGAGGAAAATGGAGTAAAGGAGATTTGAAATAGTCACTGTGAGAAAACCCAGGTTGCAAGGTGGGTTCAATAAAAGGCAATGGGCATGAAAGTTAAGGGTATTGGAAGAAAGTGGCTGGAGTAAAGGTTCATAGAATTAAGTGGGATGGGGAAGAAAGTGAAGCCAACAGGGAGTTTATAGATGGGGTCATGTAGAGCTGTTAAGAGACTGGCCTGTATGGAGACAAAGAACAATGGCATGCCACCATGCCACTGACAACCAGTTGAAGGAACAGGCAATATCTATCCTATATAATAGAAGAAAGGAGCCATGGGGGTATGGAAGATGAAAAAGGATCTGTCTTCAAAAATAGAACAATCACCATGGGAAAACTCTATTTGACATTTATTCTGAATGGGACTAAAGCCAATAGATAGTATTATAAATAGATTTGATTCAATGTAAAAAAAAATTGCAAAGAATCATAACAGTTGTAAAAAGTGATAAAAAGATAAAAAAATTGTCTCTGGAGTGGGGGTACCCATTTCTGGAGGTGTCCAAAGATATATTGGGATGTTGTGGGGGAGGGAGGACCCAAGGAGAGCAGGGTCGTGCCAACAGGATGCTGGGCATTCCTCAGCGTTGCCTCAGAGGCAGGCAGGAGGTGAGGCAGGGGACCAAACAGGCGGAGCCCGGGGCTCTTTCCCACTTCAGCCAGAGCAAATCTACACTTATTTGTATATCATTTGACTTCTGCATAATATTTTGCTTAAATAAAGTATTTTTGTGTAAAGAAATAAATATTAAAAACCATTGGACTAGTCTTTGAGTTTCCTTCCAAGCCAGAGGGCCTCAGTTTTTAAAAAAAATTAATTAATTTTAACATAGCTATTTTTAAAATAAACTTTTTTATTTTAGAATAGTTTTAGATTTACAAAAAAGTTCTGAAGATAATACACAGAGTTTTTATGTACTCCATACCCACTTCTCCCTATTATTAACATCTTACATCCATGTGGTATATTTGTCACAATTATTGAACCAATATTGATACATTCCTATTAACTAGAGTCCATACTTCATTCAGGTTTCTTTAGTTTTTACCTAAGGTCCCTTTTCCATTCCAGGATTCCATCCAGGACACCGCATTACCTTCATTGGTCATGTCTCCTTAGGCTCCTCTTGACTGACAGTTTCTTAGACTTTCCCTATTGCTGATGACTTTGATAGTTTTGAAGAATACTGGCCAGGTATCCTACAGAATGTTCCTCAGTTGGGATCTTTCTCTGACATTTTTCTCATGACTACACTCAGCTTATGGGTGTGGGGGAGAAAGACCACAGAGGTGAAGTGCCATTCTCAACACATCATATCAAGAGTACACACCGTCAACGTGACTTATTACTGTTGATGTTGACTCTGATCACTTGGCTGAGGTAGTGTTTGTCAAGTTTCTCCACTATAAAGTTACTACTTTTCCCCCTTTCCATACTAAATATAGCTATTATTTATTTATTTATTATTTTTATTTATTTATTTATTTATTTTTTATTTTTTATTTTTTTATTGAGTTAATGATAGGTTACAATCTTGTGAAATTTCAGTTGTACATTAATGTTTATCAGTCACGTTGTAAGTGCACCACTTCACCCTTTGTGCCCACCCCCCACCCCACCTTTCCCCTGGTATCCACTAAACTGCTCTTAGTCCATAATTTTAAATTCCTCATAAATATAGCTATTTTTTAAATTATCATCTATAATCTGCATTTATGAGTCAGGTTATTTCAAAGAAAAAAATGTTGCACATGGTGATGGTTAATTTTATGTGTCAACTTTATTGGGCTAAGGGATGCCCCGATAACCGGTAAAACATTATTTCTGGGTGTGTCTGTGAGGGTGCTTCTGGAAGAGATTAGCATTTGAATCGGTAGACTGAATAAAGCCCTCTCCAGTGCAGGTGGGCATCATCCAATCTGTCGACAGCCTGAATAGAACAAACAGGCAGAGGAAGGGCAAATTTGCTCTCTGCCTGAGCTGGGACACACATCTTCTCCTGTCCTTGGACATCGGTGCTCCTGGTTCTCAGGGCGTTGAACTTGGACCGGGCCCTACACCACTGGCTCCCCTGGTTCTCAGGCCTTCAGACTAGGACTGAATTATACCACCAGCTTCCCTGGGTCACCAGCATGGAGATGGCAGGACCACCTGTAAACCAGCCTGAGTCTTTTCTTCCTATGTCAACTGATAATAGGGAACTCCCTAAGAGGCCACAGGTGCAGCCTGGGAGAGACAAAGCCATGTAGCAGGAGTGGGAACCATGGGCATCTGGGCCACTTCTTCATGTAATTTACTTATGCCTTCAGGGCCTGCTCAGGCCCAGTCATGTATATCCCACTTCCATTTGATGATGGAATGTTGCTGCGCACACCCAACTTTATGGCTTGTTGGGTCAGTTAATACCCAGCTCACAATGAGTAGCTCAGGTCTCATGGTAACTTGGTGTCCCACAGTCAAGTGTTCAGTCGCTACTAAGGCCCAGTAGGAGACAAGAGCTGTTTCTCAAAAGGTGAGTAGTTATTTGCAGATGATTGCAAGGCTTTCCTCCAAAATCCTAAAGGCCTAAGCTGTGATTCACTTATAGGGGCCTGCCAGAGGCTCCAAACAGAATCCCTCTCTGCCACTGATATTTCAAGCACTACTGGATCCACTGGATCAAATGGGCCAAGTGGCAGAGCAGCTTGTACAGCTGACTAGACCACTGCAAACCTTCTCTTATTCTGAGCCTCACTCAAAATTAGCAGCTTCTTGGGTCACTTGGTAAATAGGCTGGAGTAATACACCCAAATTAGGAAAATGTTGCCTCCAAAATCCAGAGAGACCCACCAGGCATCGTGCCTCTTTCTTGGCTGTAGGAGTGGCTAGATTCAACTCATCCTTCACCTTAGAAAGGATCTCTCAAAATACCCCATTCCATGTACCAGTTTCTGTCTTAGTCCTTTCGGGCTACTGTAACAAAAATACCATAGACTGGGTGGTTTACTAACAACAGAAATTTATTTCCCACAGTCCTGTAGGCTGAGAAGTCCAAGACCAAAGAGCCAGCAGATTCAATGTCTGGGGAAGGCCTGCTTCCTGGTTGATAGATGGTCAGCTTCTCCCATGTCCTCACATGGCAGAAGGGGCAAGGGAGCTCTCTGGGGTCTCTTCTATAAGGGCGCCAATCCCATTCATGAGGGCTCCTCCTTCATGATTTAATCACCTCCCAAAGGCCCTCCTCCAAACACTATCACATTAGGGATGAGGTTTCAACATGAATTTGCAGGGGTACATAAATATTCAGTCTACAGCACTAGATCAAAAAGGGTACTTTGGGGGGGTATAAGCAGGCTGATGCTTGTTTTTCTGCACACAGAGGGCCAGAAAACAAAAGTCTGAGACCTCTGGGGACGCCAGAGCCTAAATTCAAGAAGTGAAGGAATTTGTTACATCCCTTGCTCTGTGGAACGGTAAGTGGAGAGCAGAGACTGGGACGCGGGCTCCGTCCTTTGAGAAAACCCGCCCACCTTGGCACAAGAGTCCACATTCCCTGAAATGACCATCTTTTATCTGCTATGCAAAAAGTGCTAATTCAGGGACTTTAGAAGTTTTTGTTCCCCTTTCCTTCGAAATACAGTCTGTCTATGATGATAAACACTGGGCCTCACATACATGGGTGTGGGCCTGTGTGTCAGCAAACATGCTGGCTTTCTGAAGCGTGTGGCAATTTACTGTGAGCTGTGACTCCACAAGATGACTGTGCCAAGTTAGGCCTTTTCTGAAAAATCTTCCTGGGGATACTTCACATCCAGAACCATTACTCATGAAGCCAGATGACGCTTCTTAAAATGCCAGCATCTTGGTATTCAACAGCTTCACACACCCCAACTGGGGTAATGTGTAATTCTTTGGGGAGGCTCAGAGACCGCCTCTGGCCATTTCAACCTTTCTCATTCCACTTGCTTCCTTGAAAAGAAAACAAACAGAAAACACCTCTATCAAAAGACTCTCCAAGCACTTAACAGATGGTTACGATCATGGCCCAACAGGCACTCAACAGACCCGTGGCGCACTCATTCGGTGTACACGAAGTGGACTAGGCATTCCTTCCTGTTTCCCTCACAGACACAAGACGGGAGCTGATGTTACCACCTTCCACTCACAGGCGAGCCCAGAGAGGTTAGAGGATCTGCTTAATATCTCACAACCAGTGAAAGAGGTGCATCTGGTGAACAGGCTCCGGCTGGCTGCCGCTCCTGCCCACCCATTGCAGCCAGGAGACATTGGGCAGCTTTCTGTTGTTTACAGACAGACGTACATTTCAGGGGCCGGCCCCGTGGCCGAGTGGTTAAGTTCACACACTCTGCTTCGGTGGCCCAGGGTTTTGCCAGTTCGAATGCTGGGCACAGACATGGCACCGCTCATCAAGCCATGCTGAGGTGGTATCCCACATGCCACAACTAGAAGGACCCTCAAGTAAAAATACACAACTATGTACCGTGGGGCTTTGGGAGAAAAATGAAAAATAAAATCTTTAAAAAAAAAAAGAAAAGAAGTACATTGTGAGTCACATTCAGAGTGAAATTCTAAGAAGCTGAGGTTGGAGGAGATTGAGTGCCTTGAAAGCACCAAGAGAGGGATTCCCCCTGGGATAGGAGGCCCCTGGGTGGAATCCAGGGCTGGAAGTCACCCTACAAACAAATGAGTCCAACTGAGTAGCGTTGATCTGGGCCCTGAAGCATAAAGATTTTCACAGGAAGCAGAGGCAGGCAGGGTATTCCAGGATGAAAGGGAAGAAAGAACAAAGGTATGAAGGAATGAGTGGAACCCAACAAGAGGGTGAAGAGGCTGAAAATTACGTTAAACAATTTAAACTGCATTCGAGAGGCAAGAGAAATCTAATAAAGGGGTGAGGGGGTGAGCAGAGTGGCTCAGTCAGACCTTCTCAAGCACAATGGTGATTAGGAGGCAAATGCAGTGATCAAGATAAAGTTAAGGAGAGCTTGAGCTCCAGCAGTGACAGTGAGAAACACTGCAGAACTGAAATGGTCAGAGTTGGGTCATTGGATGGGGGAAGCAAAGGGTAAAGATGAAGCTAACCCAGGTTTCTGTCCTGGATGACTAGAATAGAGATAACGTAAACTGAGCAAAGTATCACAGCAAGTGGAGAAGCTTTTGGAGAGTGAAGAAAGAGAAGGTAATTTCAGGCCAGACAAATCGAATTTGAAGTGCCATTAAGTCAACCATGTGACAAAATCCACTGACTGGAAACATGAGCTAGTGCAGGGGCCTACAAATTATGGCCTGGAGGCAGCATGTTTTTATAAATAAAGTTTTATTGGGACACAACTACCCTGTGAGTCTATTGTCTATGGCTGATTTCGCTCTACAATGGCAGAGTTGAGTTGTGACAGAGACTATATGACCTGAAAGCCTGAAATATTTACTATCAAGCCTTTTAAGAAAAAGTTTGTTGTCCTGTGATCTAGAATCCAAAAATAGAGGTCAGAAATGTTTATTTGGGGAATACATAGTTGAGAAGAAGGCTAAGAAAGAAACACTGGAGGAATATTATAATCCATCCTCCACTCAACTAGTGTTTGTTGAACACTTACTCTATATCAGGCACTGGGACACTGGGTTAAGTGGTGGGAATAATACAATAAACAGGACAGACAAGGTCCCTGCCATCCTGAACTTTACAGTAGAAGCAAGAGGAGGAAACAATCAGATAACAACCAATTACTAGCAACATCTGTATTTTGTGAGTGAGAAAAAAAAGAGAAGTCAATGGTGGAGGGGTGGGGAAAATCCTGGGCAGGAATATTGAGATCAGCCAACAGAAAACCAAGAAAGTACACCAGAAACCAAAGCTGAAATGTATTCCAAGGAGAAGGACATGAGTGAGAATGTCAAATGCTGTTAAGTAGGGTGAAGTCTAGAAAGAAGTCATTGGATTTGGCATTTAGGAGTTAGAGACTTCTGAGATAATTTTTGGCACAATGGTGGAAAACAAACCAGTCTGCAAGCGGTTAAGAAGTCAAGGGGCAGTGAAAAACTTGGGGAAATGAGTGTATGCTGATTCTTAAAGAAAATCAGAATATAAGAAGAAAACAATAGCCAAAATATGGCAGATTAGAGGGGTATTAAGGTTGAGAGAGAGGTTTCCTTTTTAACATCAGGAAGATGTGAGTTTACTTGTAACGAGGAAAGAACCAGTAGACAGCAAGAGATGGAAGATTTAGGGAAGAGGAAATAATTCACTACCCAGAGCACAGAGTGAGGATTTATGAGAAAAACAACCAGCATTTACTGGACACTTAGCATGAGCCAACACTATACTGGGAGATATAGATATTGATATAGATAGATAGAGATTAGTCTTTAATTATCAGATCAACCATGAAAATTTAATATTATCTACCTTTTAGATATTAGGAAACTGGAACTTGGAAGTATAGCAACTTGCCCAAGGCCCACATTTAATAAGGAGCAGAGCTGGGATTTCAAGCTAATAGTATTTAGCTCCAGCCCTCATGTACTTTCCACTTAATCAAGGTGTCACACTTTGGAAATCAGGTTCCTCTCTGCCATAGGAGGAAAGAAACACAATGAGTGAAAAAAGAGAGAGATTCTGAAGTAGAAAACACTCTCAAGTGCAAGTCCAGGCAAGCTCCGGTTAATACCCAAATGTTCTCAGGAAACAATCTTATCTTACCTGCAATTACACATTTGACTCTGGCCAAATGTCAGATATTTTCCATTTGCCCTCCAGATCTACTCTCTCTGTCTCTCCATCTTGCTCTGTAACCCAGGAGGCTGACTCTTATAAACAACATGACTGGCCCCCTTGCCCTCTGGCTTCTGGTTGGGTTCTGCCAAGGGAGGCAATGACTGGAGAGAGGTGGGCAGGAGGAGAATGGGGACATGGATTTGACCTCAGCTTCTTCCTTGCCATATCACCACAGATCGACTGCATCCTTGTACCAAAGGCCACAGCTCTGGTCAGACAGCCCTCTCCTACAGCTATGGCCAGCCTCCAGGGTGTTTCATTATCTCTTGATGATTTCCCTTAACTCCACCTACACCTTTGAAAAGAGTCCCTTTATTAAACTCTCGCCCATTACCCTGTCTCTGTGTGCCATCTGTGTCCTGCCAAGCCCCAATAAGCCACACGGTCACGTAAGTTCCTAGATGCTTTTTCACAACACATAAGATAGTCACCCCCACGTGCATCCATTTTCTTACATACTTAGACATCACATTCATATGTGTCTATCAAGCAACTGCGAGGTCTTCACAATGGAAAAATTGAGGCATCTTTCACAATAAAAGAGAGTTCTAAGCTGAACCTTGGCATTCAATACCAGTTTAAACCTCACATCCAAAATAATTTACGAATCAATGATGCTTAATCACGGACCTTAGTATTCTCAACTCCTCTAAAAATCCCCTAGGAAACAAATCCTGGATTGACTGACCCAGGTTCAGAAGTGGAGAGAAATGCACCAGATCTGAAGCTACAATTAGGTTCAAGTTCAAAGCTCTTCCTAGTTCTGGTCTTGAAAGGGAGGCTAGCCAATCTTTCTGTTATGATTCACACTCTGTGATAGGAGCTTAATTTAAAATATTAATTTGCTTTTCAAAAGGGTAATGAAAAAATGGATGCCTTCAGAAGTGCTGCTTCCTTGTCCTCCCTTTTCTATCAATATCAACCTCCCCCTAAAAAAAACTTATTTTTTTTATTGATGTCATTCACTTATTCTGGGAAGGTCAAACGACCTAAGTTTTACTTTTAATGTGTAGCTTCTTTCTCAGGCTCTAAGCTAGTACTGCCAGGCAGTGGTCAGAGGAGGCCTCCTTTGCCCTGGGGACAGCACCCTCCACATTGTGGGCGAGCAGAGCAGTGGGTGCCAACCCAAACATCTACCCCACCCAAAGCCTCCAGTCCTAGCTTGTGACTTCAGGCCAGTCACCATCTCACTCTTTCTTTCTATCTGGGCCCCTGTTTAATTCATTTGAAAAATAATGGGTTTATAATAAATCAGTAGTTTGAAATTTTTTTCAAGTAGGGGGATTGCTTTTTATCATAAAAACATAGTGTAGTCTCAAGAGATGGTGGCCATGTTTGCGTATCTGGTCCACAGGAAGTGCTCAGTGCACACGCATGGCTTCTTGGAGTCTTTGCAATAAGTCCACAGCCTGCTGGGAAACTTTAATATGTGTTAGCCACATGTTAGAACCTCTGGACTCCAAAATCTCTTCTCGTTCTAGCATGTTGGTTTTTTAATGTGAATGCCTAAGACCTGGCATTCATATAAAGACCTGGCATGAGAGAATCTCACCATCGTCCCACCCTGGGGTTGGCCCAGAACACTACAAGGAATGGCCTGAAATCTCAGGGGTGTGAGTCCCTATTTAGAGCCAGACCTAATCTACTAAAGAATCAGGGGTCAGGGTTTCCCCACTTCAGACTTTAGATCTAACCAAAGCTTAGATTTGAAATTCTGAGGCAGTCCGAGATTTTAGAGGGAAGCACTGTAGATACGAGGCAAGGGTTATCTAATATGAAGGAGGATGCCCGATCACAGGCCACAGTTCACACATCCATCCAGGATTTGCTCTAGATCTCCGGGAGGTCAGTGGATAGTGAGGAGCTACCTAAATGGCTCCCACTCAAAATACTGCATTTCAAAAAAAAGTCCTTATTGTGTGGGACTAGATTCTTAATCAGAGTTCAAGGTATGATCAACCCAGATGTCATCCCCAAAGCCCAAAATCCCCCTTAGGCTTTTGAGAATAGCTTAGCCCAACATAGAGGAAGCACCTGGATTAGTTAGCTTAAGTGTCAGATTAAATGCATGCCATCAAGATGCGCAGGAATGGCAAGGATAACCTCCAGAAGGCCCTTCCATCTCTGCCAGTAACATGAACACGATGGTGGTGATTTGGGACCCAACTCTTCTAACCAGGGTTTGCCTCATAAGACAATAGGGAGAACCTGGATTGCCACTAAAAACCTGCCCTTTTCCTGTGAAACACACCAGATGCAAGTTTTTCTGAAGCTGCCAGACAACCACCCAGGAGCAGCCTCCTCCTAGAGCTACAACTCTCAGGGCCATTGTCACCACCATCTGTTCAGTCCTAAGACATAAGGCTTAGGGGCTCCCAAAGCATTGTACAAAAACAGATCCAAAAGACGCTCAGGGAAGGGCTGGGGAGGGAATGGGGAAAGGAGACACTCCCAGAGCCTCACAGAAATGAGCAAACCTCAATCATCTCACCCTTGTTCAAAAGTCCCCTACCTCTGGCCAGGAGTTTCCATGGAAACCTCGTAAGTTCTATGTATAGGGAGAGAAAAAAATTAAAACGAAGACGCATCCTGAGGTATGTATGAATTACCTCCAAGGAAGGCAGACAGAGGATGGAGGAGGGAGTGGGGGCTCATTGGGGAATAAACAGAGCTGATCATTACCCTGATACATAAAAAAGGCCCTGCGGGGGCTGGCCGGTGGTATAGTGGTGTCCCACACACTCCGCTTCAGCAGCCTGGGGTTCACAGGTTTGGATTCCAGGCATGGACCTACACACTGCTCATCAAGCCATGCTGTGGTGGTGTCCCACATACCAAAAATGGAAGAAGATTGGCACAGATGTCAGCTCAGGGCCAATCTTCCTCAAGCAAAAAGAGGAACATTGGCAATAGATGTTAGTTCAGGGCCAATCTTCCTCACCAAAACAACAACAACAACAACAAAAGGTCCTGTGATAACCACACTCTCTTCAGTCACAGAGTCAAGAGGGAGGCGGGGCGGACAGGTAGGTATGAGGCACTAGGGGCTTGAGGTGGGGGTGCACTAGTATGTGTAAGCAACTACAGGCAAAAGAGGGGACCACGAGGCAACTCATGAAAGACTCTTAAGCCAAAGGTTCTTTCCAGAGGAGGAACAGGACAGCAGGCAGAGAGCAGAGCTGATGGTTGTGTTCAAATGACGACAGGCAGCAGCCTCCTATGCTTTTTATCACCTCAGGCCACCTGCAAAGAGTCAATCAGTCTATCACCCATATTTCCATGTTTGAACACCTCAAAAATCAAGACTTAAAATAATAATAAAGTCTCTGGAGGTGTGTAGTACATCTTCATCTTGTAAAACTGCAATCCTTTGGGTCACCTGTCAAGGAAGGATTCTGCTAAATTCTTTTTCTCCTAATCTGGATTTCAAGATGAAGTCTGAGTGAGGAGGGAGTATGTGAGTGTTAAACGCCATGCAATTTGCTTTTTAAAAATAGACCATGAGGATCAAAGAACTAATATAAGAGCTCAAACTATAAAACTCTCAGAAGAAAACATAGGCATAAATCTTTGTGACCTCGGATTAAGCAGTGGTCTCTTAGATACAAGAAAAAGTACAAGCAACAAAAGACAAATAAATTGGACATCATCAAAATTAAAAACTTTTGTTCTTCAAAGGAGACCCTCAAGAAAGTGAAAAAGACAACCCAAAGAATTAGAGAAAATTTTTGTAAATCATATATTTGATAAGGGACTTGTATTTAGAGTATATAAAGAGTTCTTACGACTCAATAACAAAAAGACAAAAAAGAAACAATTTAAAAATGGGCAAAGGGGGGGCTGGCCCCGTGGCCGAGTGGTTAAGTTCGCGCGCTCCACTGCAGGCGGCCCAGTGTTTCATTGGTTCGAATCCTGGGCGCGGACATGGCACTGCTCATCAAACCACGCTGAGGCAGCGTCCCACATGCCACAACTAGAAGCACCCACAACAAAGAATATACAACTATGTACCAGGGGGCTTTGGGGAGAAAAAGGAAAAAAATAAAATCTTTAAAAAAAAAATGGGCAAAAGATCTAAATAGACATTCTCCAAAGAAGATTTATAAATGGTCAATAAGCACATTCAAAGATACTCAACATCATTAGCCATCAGAGAAATGCAAATCAAAACCACGATGAGATCCCACTTCACACCCACCAGGATGGTTATAATAAAATGATGATAAGTACTGGTAGAGATGTGGAGAAATTGGAACACTCATGCCTTGCTGGTGGAAATATAAATTGGTGTAGCCACTTTGGAAAGCAGTCTAGTAGTTCCTCAAGAGGTTTTACATAGTTACCATATGATCCGGCAATTCTACTCCCAGCTATATACCCGAGAGAAATGAGAACATATATCCACACAAAAACTTGTATTCATAGCTGCATCGTTCATAACAGCCAAGAAGTAGAAACAACCCAAATGTTCATCAACTGATGATTGGATAAATAAAACGTGCTATAACCACACAATGGAATATGATTCAGCAATAAAAAAGAATGAAGTACTGACACATGCCACCACATGGATGAAACTTGAAAACATTAAGCAAAGTGAAAGAAGCTTGTCACAAAAGACTACACATTACGTGATTCCGTTTAGAAGAAAAGCCCAGAATAAGCAAATCCACAGAGACAGAAAGTAAACGAGTGGCTATCTAGGGCTGGGGAGATTGGGGGGAATCAGGAAGTAACTGTTAATGGGTACAGGGCATCTTTTTGGGGGTGATGAAATGCTCTAAAATTGATTGTGGTCTTGGTTACACAACTCAGTGAGTATGCTAAAAACCATTGATTCTAGACTTTAAATGGGTTAATTGTATGGTCTCTGAATCAGAGCTCAACAAAGCTGTTATGAAGAGAAATAAATGATGAAAAACTGTAACTTACTGATCCTGCCTTTATTTAAAGTTTTGATATTTTCTTTATCATAGATTTTTTTTTTGCATTATTTTTATTTCAAAAAAATATATTGCATTAATATGTTATTTCTCTTGATTCTTGAGTTTTTTTTGTCACCTTAGATTTTGTGCCTGAGGCAAGTGCTTCTTTGCCATCACCCTAGGGCTGGCCCTGAAGTAGGTGTGGTAACAAAGACGTCAGGATTTAAAGAGCATCCCCTGAGCCCCAGGGGGATCTGCTGGAGGCTTCCTCCCACATACCTGCTTTCTCCTCCTCTCTCCCAACCTGAGTTGTCATTTGCACGCTTCACGGTTAACTCCTCTGATGCAGTTCTGCCTCTCCTTAATACACTCTGTCTCCCACTGGCTTCGTGTATGCATGTGTGTGTGAGTAATTATGAAGAATAAAGACGATTATGTAAAACTGAAAATGGGCAACTATCCCAATTTTCAAAAAATGAGAACAAAAGAAAGCAGATTCTACAAATTATAGACCAGTGAGCATGAAATGGATCTCTAGTAGAATTCCAAAACTATCGTTTCAGAATATGGTTTTATGAACATTCAAAAACAAAGTGGTTACCAATAGCAGCCAGGAAAGTGTCACTAAAACCAAGGAATGTCAAATGCACACCATTGCCCTTTTTGATAGTTATTAGACTATAAAAATAGATTAGGGAATTGCAAAATATAGTGAATATCTAGATTTTCGCAATGCATCCAGCAGTTATCTTTATATCATTAACAGGATAAAGAAATGGGGGCAAAATGATTGTATGTTAGGGAGAGTTGTAGCTACTTGATTGATGGTATACAAATTTAGTTTACTATAAGCTCAATCTATGTCAACAGAGTAAAGCAAAAAACTCTAAATTGATCTGGGCTACATCCAAGTCCAGATGCCTGGCAAGAGCCTGCTCTGCTCTCCAACTGGCTTCTCAGGAGTACTGCACTCAGTTCTGGGGGGTTCCACTTTGGAGAGGACACTACCCAACTGAAGTGATTCCAGACAAGGACACTGAGGCTGGAGCAGAGAATCAAAAGATTACAAGGGGCTGGCCCAGTAGCGTAGTGGTTAAGTTCCCACACTCCGCTTCCACAGCCAGGGTTCACAGTTTGGATCCTGGACACACACATACACACTGCTCATCAAGCCATGTTGTGGCAGCATCCCACATAAAATAGAGGAAGATGTCACAGACGTTAGCTCAGCAACAACCTTCCTCAAGAAAAAGAAGAAGATTGGCAACAGATGTTAGCTCAGGGCCAATCTTCCTCACCAAAATAAATAAATAAATGAATAACTCCTCTAAAAAAAGATGACAAAATATTTTTCACAAAAAGATTGAGGTCAAGTATTTAGCTTACCGTTGTGAAGCCATAAGGGAAACATTATGGCTACTTTTAAATATTTGAAAAACTCGAAAAAAAGAAAAGAAAAACTGAATCAACTTAACATAAATTCAAAGGGCATAATTAAAGCCAAACGATAGTAGTTATTAAAACACAAGTCATCTTAACAAAAAGAAGTGCCTCTCCCCACAGCCCGAGCTGTCCCACAGTCAAATGGCCTGAGGTAGACAGTTACCCTTCAATGAACGCATTCAGTGGAAAGCCTTACTAGGGTGTTTTAGACGAGATTTAAACAATTTAATGAGGTTGGAGCTCAGGTCTCACTGAGGCTCTTCCATATCAGAGATCCTACAAATCTGTGTTTTTTTGTCTCCCTTCTCTTCATATACTCTCTGCTGCAGTGAGTGAGTATTTGGAAGATGTTCTTAAGCTATAACCTGTTATTTTTACCTTATCCGTTCTTCTAACTCTGCTCTCCAGCCCTCCTTCCTCCCTTTCTTCTTCCATGTCCCTCGTTCCTCTTTAGGCTGACACAGAACAATGCTTCATGTTCTTCCTACAACCCCCACTGAAACTCAGTTATGTGAGAAAAAAAGAATAATAGGAAAAAATGAAAGAAAAGAATAATAGGAAAGAAGACTGAACTCAGGTGGCATATCGTGTCTGTTATGCTCTGATATTAAATCCCTTTTGCTTGCTTGCTCTGGACACACACAGATGTTCACTGAACTGACTGCCCTGGGTTTGCATGAATGAGCCTCAGAAGTATCTACATATGCTGTTATCTTTCTGCATAACACTCAGGGCTTGTAACATACTCAGTGTCTGTTTTCCCTGCTCTACTGGTAAGTTCTAAAGGCCAGATCATGACAGCTTTGTCTCTGCTATGCTATATCCTCAGGGAGGGACTCAATAGATAGTAATTAAATGAATAAAGAATTTCTCTTATCCTTCCCTCCTATATTCTGGACTGCTGAAGACGATGCTGACGAAAGTCTCACTTAAGACGAAGCATTAGACAATCACAGAACTTGAGAGCAGGTAGGGATGTCAGAAAATACCTAGCATACCCCCTCCATTTGACAGATGAATAAACTGGGGGCCAGAGTGATGAAGTATTCAGCTAAGAAGCAGCAGAGCTGGGGAATCAAACCCAGTTCTGGTTTCTTGGAGGCAGAATTTCACAGGAGTAAAAAACCACAGGTTTTCGAATCAGATGAAACTGGGTTCCAATGCCAGTCTTCTTACTAATTCCATGATCTTGGGCAAGATAATCAGTGTCTCCAAGCCTCAGTATCTTCAGAAGTACATAAATGGAAAAGAGAATACCTTCAACTACCTCACTGGCACAGAGGATATGCTCAATCGGCAGTAGGTTTGTTAACGATTACCAAGTCCAGTGTTCTGTCCGCTACAGCACACAGGCCCTTGGCTTTATGCCTACGGGAAAAGAAATATATTCATGCTAAGGGGGAAAAGAGGGTGGGAATAAACCAACACTGACTGCCTGCTATGTGCTAAGCACTTTTCCATACTCAGTCTAAAACACAGAGGGGCCAGAGACAAAGTAACAGAACAACTGCCATTCACACAGATGCCCTATTTCAGCTGGGAGCACATGACTGTGGAAGGCAATCCATTTCATTCAAGTTCAATACCTTTTGTGAGTCTTTTCTCTGGATATCTAACCTTTGTCCTCAAGTACCTATTATAGGGCCTTCCAGATAGAGAAAAACAAACAGGAAGCCACTAGAACATCTGAGTGTACATTATCTTCCAGCTATGCTGGATGGTACTTGAGGGCAGAGGCAAGGGAGCATGTCCAGTGTAGAGATTTGTCATTGTGGGAGCTTAAAAGCCAGGAATGGATACACAGAGCACACTGCTGATGCAACCCTCCCTGTCCAGCTGGCCTCCTTGCCGCCTCATCTGCTGCTTTTGGTGTTCACCAGACCTGGTCCAGCTTCCTTGGCAACACAGTCCCCTTCTCCTCTTCCGTAATGGCATTACTGCCGAGATGTCACACTCTAGAGACTCCTTGACTCAGTTCATCCAAGGGAACTTCCCTTTGTCCTGCACCCAGCACATCCTCTGCCCTCTTTTCTCTTATGCTTTGTCTACCCAGAACATCTCATCAAACTGCAGGTGATCATTCACATGAGCGAGTGAGTTCACATGTGAGATAAATTCTGGAATTAATTTGGCTACTGATGTTTTGAGGCATTTATCTTTGGATTTTTATACCAGCTATGATCCTGGTGTGAGGGGTACAGACAAGACAGAGGAGATGCTCCCCAGGATAAATCAGCCTACAGGAAATGATTGCAACAATCTTGTCTTATTGGACCTATTTTTTAGATTGTCAGAGGACTTCAGGAGCTGAGAGGAGGAATGGTTGAAGGCAGGTGTGGTTTGTTTGTCAGAGTAGGCGCTTGTGTCGTTTTAGAGCAGTTCTTGGGAATAATTCAATAATGTAGGCATGAACGAGAGGGCAAAGGATAATGCCGATTAATGTAGGTGAAACTCTATATAAGTTTTGTGGGTTTAAGACTTGCATAAATAAACCACAAGAATTGTGAATTACTGCAATTCCACATGTGTTCCTTTAGTTAACTAGCAGTTATCGAGTTTCCAAAATCCTATGGCACTTCTAAAACACAGCCACTACTTGAATCACAGAGCGAACAGCAATAGCAACCCAGACACAATCCCTGTGGGAGGCGAGAATTCAGATTCCAAGGCCTTGGTCCAATTTCCCCCACTTCCCTTAACCAAGAAAGTTCCTGTTCCTTGAATAGCCACCAGACAAAAGGGCAAGATTTGGGCCAACAGAAATGAAAAAGGGAATCACGTCCGTGGTCATGAATGAGAGAGACTGTCTTTGCACTCAGGACGGTTCCTCTCAGGGACGGATGGGACTACAGTGATCCTTACCTCACTCCTGATCATCAGGATTCCAATTCTCAAGTGTCCTGATTCCATGCTAAGATATTTCCAACTGTTTGTATCAGAACCCAAAAGCCACACCTCAGAAGTAGCATGCTGAAAACATTCATTGTTCCCATCTCTATTTAAATAGAGAAAACTGAAAATAACTTATAGTAACAACAGTGGGAAAGAGATAGTACATCCCGTTCTTGTGAAGACTATGCATCAATATTCATTTACTCAACACATTTTTATGAGCTCTAACTCTGTAAACAAAGCAGGATGCAAAATTGTACACACTCTCTGATTACAAGCAAGCAGAAAAGCATTATTCCCATGCTAAAAACTACAGATTATACCCTGGTTATGTTAGGGAGATAGGACTATGGGTGATTGTCTGTTTTTTCTAAACATTTTTGTAACACAGCCATACTGCTTCGATATTTTTTCAGATTTGTAAATAAGTTGGTAAGATGGATATGCCAAAGCTGTTCTCTTTCCTTCCGACATGTTAGCCAGGAAGAGGGGCTGCAGACAGGGCATACTCCAGCAAGTATGAGTATAGCTGTGAAGGTGAGGAAAGGTGGAGCTGCTGATGAAACACTGATTCCTGATGTGTCTGCAGGAGGCAGAACAGCCAGACAGCTCTGCAAAGTAGTGTTGAGAGAGGTACAGTGGCAACATCTGACCTCAAATCACTAAAACTCAAACTGTAGGAGACATGGCCCAGGGCTGAGTTGCTAACACTCTGTACCAAGCTAGGAACATTTTCTCCTATCTTCTCTTATACTACTTTTAAATTGTCCCATAAAGAGAACATAAGATACTTGAAGAATGACATGGTTCTTATTCTTCTATCATCACCTCCTTAACTCCATCCTTCATATCCTCCAACAGTGCCTAGCATAATTCCAGCATTGGAATAAATAATTATTGAAGCATGGTGAGGCATTCAAAGATATAAAAGAGAAGTCAGAACGCTAGCAGAATGGCAGAAAGCTGGATGTTGTCAATTTTCAACAACTAATCTGGGAATGAACCAGATGTCTACTGGTTCAGTAGGGAGAAGGCCCTTAGGGTACCCAGGTCACAGCCAATGCTAACGGCACCCAAGCCCGATGCCCCTCCTCTGACTTTGACTTTTCTAATGGCTAAGAGATGTGCTGATTGCTTTGCTTTGAGTTGGGTACTTTGCCACCTCTACTGCCTGGCACAGGATGTTATTTACTGGAAAGCAGTCTAATCTCCAAGCCTCTGATATAGATAAATCTCTGTGGCATACACTGTTGGTTGACTAACTTAATGCTCATTTCAAATGCCCCTTTTCCTTGCCTTTTTTTTATTATGGCTAGGAAGAATAAATATTTTGATCTAGCCTCCTTTGCAGGCAGTGGTGGCTCTTTCCAGGTCTGGCCAATGAGATATGAAGGCAAGCATACTGGGAAGCTTCTGGGAAAGTCTATGCTTCCTTGAAAAGGAACAGACAACACTAGCTCCACTACATTTCCCTTCTTTCTACCTTAAGCATGAACATGATACCTGAGCAGTAAAAACCTCCCCATGACCACAAGGTAACAGTATGAGGATGAAAAGCAAAAATGGAGAGGACAGTGTAATGGAAATGAGCTTGGGTCCTCAACTGCATTGTCATGTATCAAAACTGATGCCAGAAATCACCTTTATCTGGACTTCCTACTGTGTGAAAAATATCATCACATATTTGTTTAAGCTGCTATTAGTTGAGTTTTTAGTAAATTGGAGCCAAAGACATTCCTAATCGAATCACTCTCTTGAATCAATCATCTGTAACCAGACTAGATCTGCACATAAATATGATTATGACATTACTCTGTTTAAATTCCTCAGTAGCTTTCCATTGTCTTTAGAACAAAATCTAAGGATTTTAGCATGGTATGAGGTCCCTGATAACCTTACCTAGTGCACCTATGCAGGCATATCTCATCTCCTTCAAGCCATCCTTCTTACTTTACATCTAGTAATTCCAAAATAACATAATGTTTTTTGAAAAATCACATTTTCTTTGGCCCCTGTGATTTTGCTTAAGTTTTCCCTGTAGGCTGCTCTTCCCACCTTTCTTTGCTTTTTTCACTTATCCTTCAAAACATAAATGCTTAAGCATCACCTCATCCAGGAAACTTCTTCATACTCCCAGGTAGGGCTGAGTGTCCCTCCTCTACATGACTATAGTACCTGGACATACTTTCACCTTTTCCCTAATCATGATAGAGACAAAGTGTCTATTTGCAGAACTGACTTCTTCCCTAAAGAGTGAATTTTTCTGACAGCAGGGCCTGTAACTTTCCTCTTTGCAACCCGAACACGTAACGCAGTGTCTGGGACACGGTAGCTGCTCAGTTGGTAACTGTTGAAACACGCTGTGTTTCAGACGTGTGTATACACACACACATACAGAATGTTCCTAACTGGAAGAATCGGTGTGTGAAATATTCACTCATTCATTCATTCATTCATTCATTCATTTGTTGATTTTTAAGAAAGAGAAACACATCAGTAATCCAAAAGTCCTAAGTCATGAAGATAGAAAACTGAATAAAAACAGCCAAATAGAAAGAAATTTCTTTAAAGTGTTGTAAATACACTTAACAGGAAATTCACCTACTTGAGAAAGAAGATGGCTCATACGATAAATTGACAATCATTGCCACACAGTCATCACCCAGTAGCAGATGGGTTTAAGGATAATATGAGCTTATAGTTTAGGGGCAGAGAACTAAGTTGGGGGGGAGTATGGGAAGGAGATTATAATTGCACCAATGAAACTATCCAGTTCTTAAAAATTCTATTCATCCAGTTATCATTAGAACATAAAGCTATAAAATCCCTGTGCACAGGAAGAGTTCTCTCTGTTGCATCCTTTGTTTCAAATTTCTTGTTCTGTTTAGATCCTATGTCTTCAAATATGTACTGGTTTTGCCCATTTTGAGAAAAAAAAAAACATTGATCAATTCTTTTCTCCTATTGTTATTATCTTCATTTTCTTCTCCTTTGGCCACCGAACTTGCAAAATGAGCAGTCTATATGTGACCATCACCTCTCTTTTTACTTATTAATCTCCTGCAATAGGGCTACTATCCCCACTACACTACTGAAACATGTTCTCCAAGATCACCGATTCACCAATCACCAAATTTAAGATCAAATTCAAGAGCGTCAAATTTCTCTTGATCTGTAATCTCCTATCTTCTCTTTGATGCATCTAATCCCGATGACCCCTTTCCCTCTACACTTTCTTCAAACTCTCTCATTCTGAGCTTTGGTGATGTGACAGTAGCCCGATTCCCCAATCTGTCCTTTGACTTTTTAGTAGGCTTTCGTTCTTTCTCCATTCCCTAAACATGAGCATTCCCTGTATAGATAAATGGATGTCATTATCAGAGGAACGCCCACTCTGCAATGTAAAGTCCAGAAAAACTTAGAGAAGGAGGGCATGACAGAGGCAACCAGTTTGGAAATTTGTCAGAGATGGTTTTGAAACCCATCCATAGCTCCTAGACTACTGACTGTAAATTTTGGGTCTACAAAATAAAGTTACAACTCCTGAACTTGAGATCAGTGAGGGTCTAATCACATTTTCAACCTTATCTCTCATTCTTCCCCTATGGAACACCTCCATACAATAGGCATCCAGTAAATATCAGTTGACCAAACAGATGAGTACACAAATACTTCATTCTTGGATAGCTCATCATCTAACCTAGCCCCACGATTCTCCACCCTTCAACAATATAGGATGGCTTGTACTTGCTCATCCTTAGGGTTTATTCACATCATCCCCTTATATGAAATGTTTTTCCTATTTATTTTTCATCTATGTAAATCTTTCCCACTGTTCAAGGTCCAGTGTGAATTTCACCTTTTCCAAGACTTCTTTCTTATTAACATAATATTTATTATGTTCCACATATTGAGCACTTAGTGTATTGCTAATTATTTTTTAAATGACTTCTTGCCCAACAACATTTGACACTATGTGGGGATGGGAGGTATCTTATACTTCTTTGTACCCCCAACCCCATGCACCTAATATAATACCTCACATAGAGGAGATGCCTGTGAATAGTTTCTGATGGCTTTGTTTCATGTAGCATAGTTGTGTTGGAATCTCAGGCTGAGATCAGACCTAGATTTGAATCCCAGCTCCACACACTAGTAAAATAACCTTGAGGAAGTCATTAAGTCTCCTAAGTTTTGGTTTTCTCATCTGTAAAATCGGGAAATTAGTAGTACTGACCCACGGTGGTGCTGTGCGCTAAGTGGGGTCATGAATGTACTGTGCTTATCAAAGTGTCTGGCCCGCGGTAAAAGTTGACAACGATGAAAATGATGCTGAAGATGATGATTCTTCAGATAAAAATTAGACCTGTTTGAAGGCCAAGGTCAAATGAATATCTTTTATTAAAACTCTGTGACTACTTGGAGAGAAACTCACCCACAGAAGAGTTCTTTCTTGCTGTATGTGACATTGGGGAAGACAGATACCATCATGCCCCACCTAAGCTGTGGCAACTAAGCAACAGGGCTTTAAATTACATTTTAATATCGCTCATTCCTAGGATAGCTTCTCCCACATGTGTCATCTCAAGGCCCAAGCACCAAGCAGAAAGTGAGAGATCATTAGCTCTATACTGGGATGATCAGGAAATAAAAGCAGAGTGTCATTGTTGGTCGGTTGCTTTGCAATAGTTTAACCAAATCGCAGACAAGTGCACCAGGAGGCTTGTTATCAAAGTAAAACTTGAAGGTTGTAATGCCTATAGGGTCAAGGATCTGAAGGGTGCCAAGACTGTTTTTAACTTGCCCTTCCTGCATTCGACGTGAGCTAGGCTGCTCTCAGGCTTTTATTCCAAAGATAGTAAATGTGTGGTTAGAAATCTCTGGACCTTAATGATACCCATGTTGGACAGATGGCTCTTTGAAACTCTGGACTGTGGTTTCAGTTAAAAGTTCAACAGAGACAGCGGTTTATTATGATAAAGGAAGGGGTCTATAAGCAGTAATGTTTACTTTGTGTTAACATTTTCCATCTCTGAGACTCAAAAGCAAACTAGCCTACCTTGGAAAACTAGATTCAGAGTGACAGGGGCAGAGCGGAACTGGACAGACGAAACACAAAATTATTGACTGAGTAATTTAAGAAGAGACAGAAACAACAACACAGACAACAGAGGGACAATCCAGACGACAAACACATAAATTATAACATTTTGGAAGCAGTTAATAGCATTGGAACAGACCAGGAAAATACTCAAAGCATAGAGACCATTGACTTATGGGAACACCTACCACATCTCACATTCCTCTTCATGGCTAGCATGTCTGAGCACACCCTCAGTAAAGCTATTAACATGGATGACTACATGGCTGTTAACTGATATTTTGTCCAGAAGGGATTCTCCCTGGGGAAACCAAATCAGAGAGCAAAATAATCAGCAAATGGAAAACAATTCTCTAAAATGACCATGAGTTCTGTACAGCTAAATTCTTAGAGACCTCAACCTCTGGCAAAAAGAGCCTGTATGATTTCTTTGAGGGTTCCACAGTATTATTTATTAACTCATGTTCCAGAGAGACAGAGACAGGAGACCAGGAAACTTTCTCAGAGGATTCCACCATTTTCTTATGAACAGTTTAATTAGTCCCCATACATTTTCCCGCGTCTAGTCCAATGGTCTTCTCCCACCAACATATGTAAGACATATATGTTAGAGATTTCCTCCTTTTTAAGCATGTTTTACCCTTTTCCAGTATGCCTTTCCTGTGGAGTGACAAAAGTCTCAGAGTTAGGGACATTTACTTAGTACCAGCTTCTGCAGCCCTAAGCATCAAATCCATCAAACCGACTGACAAGGCAGTGACTTGGGAGAACTTCCCCTTCCTCTGAGAGGGGAAGCACTGACTCACACTCTCCACTAGGGCAGCTCATCAGAGAGTCTGTGCCATTCCTCAGCAGGCCAGAAGCTGGATAATCGATGACTGGCAATCAGGAAAAGCTACGCCTAATACTGAAAATTCATCCACACCCCCAAACCTTCCAGCTATAAGACCAGGTAAACTCTATTGCTGCTGTACACGGTTCTAGCCTCTCTGCTGTATGAGAGACTAGCAATGTTTTAGAAAGGGTCAGCTCTCACTTATCAACACAAATCTTTGCTTGTTAATAGAGGGTGGCATGTTATAGATAATCAGAAAATTAATTTTTATTTGATACTATTGTGCATATGATTTTTATATGTGTAGTGGTAAAACAAAATTTACCCATTCAAGGGGCTGGCCCCGTGGCCGAGTGGTTAAGTCTGTGCGCTCCGCTGCAGGCGGCCCAGTGTTTCGTTGGTTCGAATCCTGGGCACGGACATGGCACTGCTCATCAAGCCACACTGAGGCAGCATCCCACATGCTACAACTAGAGGGACCCACAACGAAGAATATACAACTATGTACTGGGGGACTTTGGGGAGAAAAAGGAAAAAATAAAAAATCTAAAAAAAAATAAAATAAAATAAAATAAAAATTTACCCATTCAAATTACCCTCCCTAAGCATACATCCACAGCAAACAAGGGCAGGAGGAGATAGATTCACTGGGTGCAGGACGAAAACTTTACAAGATAACCTACATGAAGGGCAAACGGAGGGCCAGAATACTTGACATGTTGCCCACAAACTGTCACCTAAATGAGAATGCCATTCTACCCCACCTCAAAATACCCTTCTCCAGCAGCTGGAGATTTAGTTGCTGACACTAAATTCTGTGTCAGGGGATGGGAGAGCTGGTCCCAGATCTGCCGCCAACCAGTTTTAGGGACTTAGATGGCTGACTTCTCTCCTATGGGCCTCATTTTCCTCATCTGTAAAAGGTTAAAGGAGACAAGATTCTAGGCTCCTGAATAGCTGGGAATATATGAAAGTGAAGTCACAGAAGGCAATCAAGATCCTAATTTTTAATATTTCTTATCCAAAATTCATCATAAAACTAAGTAATGACTGAATTATTAGAAGGACATTCTAACAGATTGTTTCCTGGGTAATTGTGTTTGAAGCCCCCCATTTAGTCTCCTACTGTAATAGCTGTGGAAGAAACCAGAGCTACCTGCAAGGAAGGATAACAGACTGACATAGAAAGAATGTTTTAAAACCTTGCTTCAGTGCTCTCTAATCGAGGTGAACAAATAAACAGGCAGATAAAACGCAGCTGAGACAATTTTTTTTACCCTGATTTCTAAAGCACGTTTTAGATGACATCAATTTTTCAGATACCTAGAGAATTGCGTTCTTTTGGTGTTTGTATGTAGAAGGGAGAAATGCAGTTGCACCAAATTACAGATGTTGCAGTGATGCAGCAGACAACACCTAGAAACAGGGGAAGCCTGAGGCTGGGCCTAGGGGGTGGTGATGGGGAGCAGAGTCAGGACAGACTAACCACAGAGAACTCTAATAGAACAAGTCAGAAGGGGCCAGACAAGCAGAGCTCATCACCTGCTGGTGCTGTTTCCTGAATGACAGAAAGATCCTTTGTCTGCCTCAGCAGGCCCATCATTTGCTTGGCTTCTGGGGACAACACTTGTAGAAAGCATGTGGCACTGGTGAATCAACCCCACATAATATGCCGGATTGAATGAAAACGGAAACCATTATGTTACCCGGCTGGAGTGGAGGTATGGGGAATGGCCCAGAAAAGTCACTTTGTGAACCTAAAATTTCATGAAGTGAGAGATAGGAACTGTTCTCTGGAAGGGACAAATTTACTTAAAGGCATTGATGATGCAAAATAAAATAAAACGATAAAGCCCATTTAATAAAATAATTCTGTGGCTTGGATTTTCAAAAGCTTGCAATCACAGGTTTTATAGACTCTTCAAAATATCTGGTAATTGGGTTCTGCACCTGTATATAATCATAACACCTGGTGGCAGATAGACTGAGATGTCATCTAGCAGAACGTTGTTCCTAGAGAGGCCCATGCCTAACTCATCCCAGATGGATGGGGACTACCTAATGTTGAATTTCACAGCCTTCCTTGGTCACCCAGTCAACAATAAAGAGCATCATCTTTTGATAATGCAAATAAGGTAATGCTAATTTAAGGTGTGTGGTTAGTGACATGCATCCTGCTAAAACAACCTTTTATCCAGACATCAACTCTAGAATCTCAAAGTACCTCTGAGATCTGTCAGGATCTCAAACTCCAATCCTTTGAAATTTCTCATTCTTTTCCCCTCTTAAATCTCTTCTATCTCATCATTTTGTCAGTTACCAGTTTACCAGTCATCTTCTGGCTTTACTTCCCTCTAGGTCACTTTCCTCACTACTAGTCTCACCAGCACTCTCAATGCCTTGTGGTTTTACCAAACCTTCCCAACACATCTACCCAAGAGAAATCCAACCAGCTGCTCTCTCTGCCCAGCTCATGTGCCGTAGTGAAGACTGAGACAATAGTGCCACAAGAGAGTATGCTTTCCAACTTCAACGGGTATGGCTCTGTGGGGAAATCTTTTTGCTTGCTCACAGTCAGTAATTTTCACTTTTTCAAACTTTTCCATTCTTCTTGAATTCCCTACCCTACTTCCCACTTTACTCTCAGAAGATGACTTCACCTCTCTTTCATGGCAGAAATACAGGTTACCTCTTAAAGTTACCTCGTGTAGTAATCTCTTGAAGCAACTTCCAATGGTCTTTCACATCTGCACTCCTGAAAGTAGCACTCATCTTTTGCTGCTTTCCTACCTTCTCCAAGAAAAGAGCATTGCTTCTCTCCCCTTAAAAGGTTTAATGAGAATTAAATAAATCAATAAACATAAGATATCTAACACAATGCTGGGAAAGGCATAAATATTGGTTCCTGTTCATTTCTTCCCCTGCAAATTTAATCCATATATATATATATATGTACAATTTTTTTCTAGTTTCCGTTACCTCTTGAAGTATTAGGGACTCTACTCTCTCAGATGTCTCTTCTCTTTCCTGTATCTTTAATCTCTTCCCGTCTATCCAGCTGTCCCTCCTTCATTGACAAACATATTCAAGTGCTTCTCCTCTTTTTAAAAATATTTTTTTCATTCTTACTTCTCTTCTAAGTTGTCAGGTCCTCCTTTCTTTCACATATTGAGAGCAGTGCCCCCAAATTCTCTGCTGCCTTCAACTCCTAAGCCCTTGGCAATGTTATTAACTTGCTCCTGTCCCATCTTCCCTCACAACTTCATTGACACTGCTTTTGCAAAGTTTGTGAATGATCCCCTACGTCTCCACTTAATCCCTTACATCTCTTTTCAATCCTCATCTTGCTCAAATTTTGACCTCATTACCTTTTCTTTCAACATTGCTTCTTTTCTGGTACTTCCTATCTCCATTTATGGCTATTGACCCAGTTCAGCTGACATCAAGCTAGAACATTAATGCAACCTATGGCTCCTCTCTTCCTTCCCTCAGTCTCCACCATTCGCCTGCTACCAAATTTTTATGACTCCTTTTTAAACTCATTCTCAAATCTGGATAGTCCTTTCCAACATTTCTTGCTGGAGTTCAGACCCCATCAAACCTCACTGAGGCTACTCAGCAGCCCCTCTATGGCATCCGGCCTTTGGATTCTCCCTGTTTCTGTTCATCCTCCACATTGCTGCCAACGTTATTTTCCAAAAGAACTAACCTGTTCTTCTCACCTTCTTGCTGGAAAACGTGTGGGGCTGTCAGTTCCCTCTCTTGAGGACGGCTGTCTAACCCTCACAATCTGACTCCAGCTCGCTGGTCCAGCGTCATCACCTCTCCTACAGCACAGCTGATATTCTGACTAAATTACTCTTTGCAAACACATAAAGCACCTCAAAACTCCATGTTTTTTGCACACACTATCAGACTGAAATATGATTTCACCCTTTTCCATCTGAAACACACTTACTCGCCTTTTAAAATGCAGCTCGAAAAATCCTTTTCTGAAAAAGCCTTCTCAGATTCACCTGGGCTGTTCTGCTCATTGCTCTGGACTCGGTGTTCCTGTGCCACCTCATTCTTATCTCTTTATAGCTGTTAACAAGTTGTCTTTGACTCTTCTACTTTGTTCATCTTCCTACTAGACCATTGAGCTCTTTGAAGAAAGAATTATCTTATTTAACTCTGTATCCCCAATACCCATCTGGTTTCTTGCTTAACAAAAGTTTGTTACAAGAATATAAAGAGAGGATGTGGTAAAAAATATGACAGAAACGAACGAGAACAGAATAAAATTGGGGCGAGAATACACTACTACATCCTGTCCACAACTGGTGAGATATCACGCTCTAGCAGAAAAGACTAGGAGATAAGGACACTTCACCAGTGCTCTGAAAAACCTAGATTCCAATCCATCAACTCATTTTCTTCCACTGCCTACACAGGAATAAAATCCATAAAAAGTGCAAATGTCCGTGTTCTTCTCTCTTCTATTTCAGGCTTGTTTGTACCACTTTTTATCTTCTTCCAATATCAGTTGTCCAAACTTGATCACAGTATCATCATTTCAATACAGGTTGACAAGATAGCCCAAGGGCTCAATGCCTAAATTAAATTTGGCTGTTGCTAAGAGGTATCAGGCTTCAGACAGAAGAGTCAAAACCTAGTACCAGCAGTGAACTCAGCTTCATGAGGCATCCAGATGTGTTAAGAATGATCATATTTTGGGAGAAAAAAAAGAATAGGTGAAATTATTTTTCAAACCCAATTTTATAAATCCTCTCGTCTCGTTTACAGTTGGGCAACACTCTAGGAAAAAGACCTGCTGTCCCTGCTAACTTGTTCTTGCTTCTTGACAAGCCAAAAATATATCATTCAGCTTGGGCTGGTGTAACTGCTAAATAAAGCCATCAGCACAGCCTTATTTACCTGGGTTTGCACTTTCTCAGACAAATAGCAGGAAGCTCATACATGCAAAGGAACAGCCAGGACCAGAAATTAACATTGTCTATTGATTGCTGCCAACTGAGTTCAAATGGAGGAAACAGCTCCAGCCAAGATGAAGAAAGACCTCAAAAGGCTGATTTATAGAGACTTGAATCCTAACCAACTTGCCTCAGCTCTCCTTCAGACGTGGTAGTTGCCCTCAAATTCTGCTATAATTTCTTTGCCTTACAGAAATTTAGTTAGCCACTGGTTCAGCTGGAGCAGGCTATGGGGTAGGACTCTCCCTTCAGGATAATCCACAAGAAAAGGAGGGATGTCACATTATAAGGAGTAGGTTTAATGCCAACTTTCATTCAGCATTTTCTTTGACTTAAATGTCAAGAAAACTTGGCAGTGATTAACAGACCAAAACCTAAAAAAAAGGCAGTAGGTGCCAAGGAAAGTAATATAGTCTACCTTTCTGTTCTAAATTCCTTTAGTTATGTTTGCATAGGTATCCATACTTTAAGGAACCCGTTTGTGTACCAACCATAAGGAGGTGCGTGTACACTCCTACCTGCAGAGATGGAGAACTAACAATGAAAGATGACAGGAAAGGCTTAAGAAAAAAGATGGCCTTGAAAATTTGGGGTGGAATCCATAAGAGAAAGAATGGTATCACAGTATTTAAGAATGGATCATAGTATTTAAAAATAGAACATGGGCTTAAGTCCTGGCTCTACCACTTTCTGCCTTTGTGATCTTGGGCATCGTGTCTCTGCATCCCAGCTTCTGCACCTATAAAATGCAGATAATAATAATTTATTCTGCGTAAGTGTCTCATGATGATTAAGTAAAATCACAAAGAGCTCCATGAGCAATAACACATACTACAAATGATATTTTAGCAGTAATAAAATAATAATGAAGAGTTCAAGGTGCTTTTGTTTACTGTCCATACTCATGAGATGGATAACTACGTCAACCTCACGAAGAAAGGGGAAACTTTTGTATAATGACTTTGTATAAGCTCTCTACTTCCAAGCAAGTCGAGGAACTCATTCTAGAGATTCATTTAAATAAAGACCCGAGCATGAAGAGGCTCAGGGACCAAGTATAGACGTCTGGGGAAGACACATGGCAAAGCAATGATGGAGACAGTCATGTTCGGCTCCAAAGGCTGCAGGACTGACAGTGGAATTGTGCTCAGCCCTGAGCACGACTGAGCTGAGAGACCTGAGTGAGACAGACGCTTTACACCTGGGATGCCATACTTTGAACTTGATTATAGGAAAGGAAGTCCTGACTTGGGTTTATCTTTTTTCCTTTTGTCCCCCAGATGCATAAAAAACTTCCTTGGCTTCAAAGCCATGTCAGGTGAACTGCCTGAACCAGACAGCCAAGAAGAAAGAACGCGGAGAGAAAATGCACATGAATGCCCAATTAGGGGGAAGGCAAGGAAACTGCCTTCTGCTTTTCACTTAATGGACTGTCAATCCTTCATTTCTTCAAGTCTTTGAACACACATGCATATGGCTCAGGTCGATGCTCTCAGTCGTTCTCTGCTCTGTCTCTAACCAAGTACGAGATATGCGAGATCATTATTCTTGCTGCCCAAGCCTTGTCACACCAGCAGGGTCCACATGAGCTTCCCTGGCCAGGCCAGCAAATAGGGCGCATGCCAAATTCTAAGCCGGGCTTCCACTCAGGGCAAGTTCAGCCAGAGTGAACCCTTTCTTGCCATCGACAAGATCTCCAGGGAGAACTGGACCAAGAAGTCTCACAAAGGCTGGAATCACCATGGCTGAGTGGTTAGAGTTCCACACGTTCTGCTTCAGCAGCCCAGGTTTGCAGGTTTGGATCCCGGGCACAGACCTGCTCCACTCATCAGCCATGCTGTGGAGGCATCCCACATACAAAGGAGGGGAAGATTGGCACAGATGTTAGCTCAGGGCTAATTTTCCTTAAGCCAAAGGAAAAAAAAAGGAGGAAGATTGGCAACGGATATTAGCTCAGGGCAAATCTTCCTCACACACACACAAAAAAAGCTGGAATCAAATTCAGTGCTAGAAAAAGAGTATGAGAGGGGAATTGCTAAGGTCCTCCAGAATTTAGTTAGCTGGAATTCTTCCTGCTGACAAACCCAACCCAGCCAGAGAACAAGGTTCCTTTCCGGCTTCTGCCCACCTTCAGCAAAGCAGCTCTGTATAGGCTGTTACCAGAGCCCAGGCTTCTCTCAAGGATCCCTTATCTGATTAAATGGAATATTATGCTAAACATTCAGCCACCCCGGGACTAGCTGTGTGGGTGTGCTGGATAAAATCTTCATGAAAATGCCATCACAGGGTCATTTGTTTAATTTCAATTCTGCAAAATGTAAAAATAGAACGAGCTGCCGTGAAGGGTTGAGGCTTGACAGCTTCAATGAGAAGGCTCCAATAGCACAAAACCACGCTGTTCCGCTGGAGCGCTTGCTTCCTCCTCTGCCAGGGGAAAAAGGGGGAGAGAAAAGCCTGGCAGCAAGGTGCTGCTTTCGCTTATCTTCTGCTCTTTTCCCCTCTCTCGCCTCTTCTTGCACTGAGTCCCTACATCTTCCTCTTACTCCGTTTCCTCTCTCCTCCCACTTTCCTTGCTTCCTCTCTCTGCCTCCCTGCCCTCCCCTCCTTCATCATTTTATGTGCCGTTTCTCCTTTTCTCCTTCCTGGGGACCGGTTCTCCTCCAAGGCTCTGACACACTCCCCTGGGCCACCCCTGCCTTTCGGGGCAGTCTGTCTCCGGGGTCTCTGGGTCTCCCAAACTTTTCTAGGAATTGCTCTTCCGCCCCATTCCCATCTCTGTCCCTTACACCCTCCCTAAGTGTCAGACACTGAAAATGTTTAGAAAGATGGATTTCAGAGATCAATTAGATGGAACGGCACATGAGGTATAGGGGCTGTCTTTTTTTTTTTTTTTTTTTTTTGAGGAAGATTAGCCCTAAGCTAACATCTGCTGCCAATCCTCCCTTTTTGGTGTGGAAGACTGGCCCTGAGCTAACATCCGTGCCCATCTTCCTCCACTTTATATGTGGGACGGCTGCCACAGCATGGCCCACCAAGCGATGGGATCCAAACCAGGGAAGCCCAGGCAGCTGAAGCGGAACATGCGAACTTACGCTGAGCCACCGGGCCAGCCCCAGGGGCCGCCTTTTTTCATACTCCCTCGTCCAGCCAAATATGCTTGAGCTCAGCCACTCCTGGCAGGGGGGGTGGGCGGGCAGGTAGTACCTCAATGGTCTTGTATTTCGGACAAATCAATTTTTTAATTTTATGAAGTCTTTTTAAAAAACAAATGCTCAAGTTGCACTCTCCAGTTCTGATCCTTGAAGCCCACAGGCCACCTCCACATCAACCTTATTACAATTCTGGCTCAGAAACGGAAATTTCTCTTTTACTGGGGGCTTCTGAGCTGCTCCAAAAACCCACATGGGCGCTGAGAGGAAGAGATGCTTCCTGCTTCCTGCTCTCTGGGTCTCAGAAAGGTCCTGCTGTTTGACCTAGTTTCACACCAAAGGACCCAGGTAGTTTCACGTCTGCTAATATGGCTGATGGAACCAACTCAGTCTAGCTCATTCACTGTGCCTAGAATGGGCTGCTCGCCTGTGGGGTCCACGAACAGCAGGAGCTATCCTTCTCCCCTCCTGTGGATCGCCAGGAACTTTCTCTCTGAAGACACAACTTCACTGTTGGTTTGAGGAAAGCGTAACAGAAAAGGTGTTGGCAGAGCACTAACTCACAGATCCGTCAGCGTCAATCCACTCTAGAAAAGAACTTCAATTCCTGTTTTTATTGCTATTTTACAGGTCTGTACTTGAGTCTCATGCCAAGTGTTCCCCTGTCTAAAGACCCCTATTGTCACACACACCAAATGGGGCTTCACTAAATCAAGGCAACCCTCATGACAGTGTACGCCTACCCAGAATCCCATTTCCGAAAACATCCCTCCCCCTTTGCCATTACACTGTTTCCACCCTCCTGCCTCTTACTGGCAATGTCCATACATTAGGCAGATGTGCAATGTATATCCACCAGGTACAAAACAGAGTAGATCCTGGAGCATCCCTTTGAAGCAGAGCCTTGTATACACCAAAATAAAGAGGATATGGAACTCTGGCCTCTAAAAGATACATGCAGTGCTTCTGCTTTGTGCACATGAGGGTTCTGGATCAAATCAGGAAAAGGATGATTTTAGTACAATCTGCAGAATGAAAATGCCGAGGCCAAAAATGAAATGTGGTTGCTGATGCACAGTTCGACAGGTGCAGAAGGGGGAAAGCAGAAGAAGAAAGAAAAGATCCTGACCGAGCTGAAAGAACAATGAAAATCAAAGCAGAGTATAACCTGCAGCAGGCACCCCGAGAGAAAGCAGCCCTTCAGCAGGGCAAGCGGAATGGTGATAATTCATAGCAGAATTGTAAATAGCAGCCCAGGGACACAAAAGCTGGAAACTACATGCCACCTGTGCAAAAGCAGCTGACAGTGCGAGCAGAGCAGTGGGAACACCTCTGGAATGCAGCTGTGGTCCTGGGGCTGGTGATTTCAGTTATAAGCATACATACAGACGTGCCTGATGGGAGAGCCCTGACAGGGGCTCAACTGTGAGCTAATCTACAAAGACATCAAAGGACTCCTATGGCCCAAAAGCCAAGGCTGGAAGGTGGGGGCAGGGACCACCTTTACAACGCAGTCTCCTTATAAAGATGCGATTTTATTCAAGGCCTACGCTGCTTGAATACAGCTGAGCAAGAAACCAAATAAGGCACTCACATTTGGCGACGATCTCAAATTGGGGTACTACAATGGCACCTCAGTTTGGCTAGGTATTGATCAGTTGCACATAACGGTTTCTTTCCAACACTAACACCAAAAAACAGCCCCAAGTCTCCAAGACTAGATAGCTTTTGAGTGTGGACAGGGGAAACCAGAACTTCCACATGCCCTTTGGAGAGCCGGGATCTCCTGAATACCGATGACGCCCAGGAGAGCTCTTGGCTCAAGTTGCAAGTTGAGGACAAGATCTTCTGAGCAAGTTACAAAGTACATGAGCCAAGGCAAGGGGACCTCAGGCAGAGCCTGGGGACCTCACCAGTGACCTCACCGTACACCATCAAAGGCAGCCAGTTCAAGCTGTGAGTAGCAGGGAAGGTGACATGGATTGGGACACCAGGTAGGAGTAAGAGACACAATCTTCAAGTAAGGAACAAAGAGAGAGGCACCACTGAATAGAGGGAACAAACGTTACCCTCACTCTGAGCACAGGATGGAATTGCTCACACAGGAGACACAGGAGCCCTCTAACCTTCTAAATGCTATTTAATGAAAAGAGAGAGAGAAAGAGAGAAACAGTCACGTTAGAGGAGTGTGGATGCCTCTCTTTGAGTGTGCCTGTTCCACGGAGAGCCTTAAGATCAGATAAGGAGCAAGGTGAGACCTTGGGGTGGGAACAGAAAGGCAGCATTTCCCACTTGTTTCCAATATTAGTTTCCCGAGCTCAGAGAGAGAGCCCCAGCTGAGACACGCCCCTCTGGAAAAGCGCCCAGGTAGAGGGCTCCTCATCCACAAAACACTGTTTGTGTCTCCCAAAGAGGATGTGCCCCCATAGGCACTGGCAGAGGAGACAGCTCAGCCCCCTGCACAAATTTCTTTGTCCTCGTCTAAAGTGGTGGGAGTTTTACATCTGCTGCCGTCATGAAAACATTTTATTATTTTTATACAAGTCTTTTTTTATTATTATTTCCTTGGATAAAGCTAGGGATCTTCCAAGTATATGTGATGTACAAATCCTTTCACTCTATCCCTCCTCAATTCTGGGCACGGGATGAAGTCACCCCTCACAACTACTCCAGGTCCACCAGAACTCGGAGCCTGGGAGCACAATGTCAACTGCTTGTTGCTGTGCCGCCTTGGAGCCTACACACCCTGCTCAGGAACTTTGAGAGGAATGAAGTTGCTCCAGGCATGAGGTTGGCAGATGGGTGCAAACAAGTGGTTTGGGCTCTAACAACTTCATTCTAACGGCCACACCTTCTCACACCTCATCAACTCCATAAGAGTAACTTTGTTCCTTCTGGAATGGGGCTTCATGCATCCCTGCGTCCAAACTAGGAATTCCTCCAGTTACCTAGACCTCCCACCTCCACCCTAGGAGGAAATTAAGAAAAGCCAAACCTCTCCCCAGTCTTACTAAGTACCTTCAGATAAACCTCACGACGTCCATTTTGTCTTTGTTCTAAATGTTGGACTTCTACAACCCAAGGGGAATGGGCATAGGGTTGATGGGAGTGGCCAGGTGGGGTGAGGGAAGCACTGCCCAGAACAAGAAAAGCCACTGTCCCCAGTTCAAACTTTTGCCAGAAAGCTGGAGAGAAGCAGATACAGTCTCCATGCACACAGCCCTGTCCTCACCACCTGCCTGAGCACATCTCCAGAACTGAATGGAGAAAGAAACCAGCTCAGCCATCCCTGGAAATTCATGAAGGAGGCAGTCTACCCCAGTGGTTTCCTGGGGACACCAACTCTCAGGTGTGGACACCACAGCCTCGCCACAATCCATGTTAATAGCTTTACCGTGTCCTCTGGTAACTTTGAGGTTGCTCTAGAAAATTCAGATGAGAACAAACAGCAGCCCCCACCCCCACTCTAATGTTTCCACACCCTCCAGTTTCACCAGATCCCTCATCATCCCCTGACGTCCCCAGGTGTGTTCCTCCTAGGACTCAGGAAGGTCAAGAAGTTCTTACCTGAGTCTGCTGGAAGAGGCACTCATGCGGACAGAGGGTCCGGGTGCGCCAGGTCAGCGGCGTCCGGGACACACCGGCTGCTGGCTACAGCTCACCACATCTCCGCGGGAGCCTGGCTTTGCGAAGAGGAGAGCCAGTCCCATCAGGAGGAGCACGGAGCCTGAGGAAGCCGAACCGAGCCCGGGTCGGGGCCGGAGCCAGAGCCGGAGCCCAGCTCCACGGAGGGGCGCAGGGCACCCTCGGCGCCGCCGGGACAGCAGTGTGCGCCCGGGCGACGCGGGGCTGCTCGGGCGGGAGGAAGCGGAACTCCCCCTGTCGCCGTGGGCTCCGAGGCTCCGCTGCCTCCGCGTCTAGTTGTTACCGCATCGCGTTCCTCCTTTCTCTCTATATATGTGCCCCCTCCCTGTGCTTCTGCGCTCCTCTCTGTGTCGTCCCTGACTCTCCCTCCGCGGTTTCCGCTCCCGTCTCAGTCCCTCTCTCCCACCTCAGTCCGCCTCTCTCCCCTCCCCCTCCCTCCTCGGGTAAAGCCTGCTGTCTGATTTCTCCCGGTGTTGCCTTCGCTCCAACGTTTAGCACTGCAGTGTAACTCGGGGACACACAGCCAGACAGTGCCTTTAAAACCAACCGCTCCTTTAAAAATCAGACCATCAAGTTTAGTGCGGAAACCGACACCAGAAGCGCCGCTGCCTTGCGGCTAGGAGGAGATACTAGCCCGTCTGGAAACCAGATTACCCCATTTTACGCAAGGCTGTGAAAAGGGTTGTGGGGAAGCGAATGGTACAGATTAGCACCAGTCCACAGGTGGCCCCCAGGGTCTTCAGGATGGGGTGGAATGCGGACTGGGTAGTGTGAAAATCTTGGCACTATAAAGCAGGACAGAACCTGAGGAGTCATCAGGTTCAAAGCACTCATTTTGCAGATGAGAAAACTGAAGCTCAGGGAGGTGAATTGACTCGCCCAGGATCACACAGCTAGCCAGGGAAGTGGAGACCTGAGTTATCCGATGGTCCAGGCATCCACGTTTCCACACCTAAAAAAGAAAACTCTGGGCGTGGGGTGGCCCTGGAGGTAGAGTTGTCAGTCTTCTTCATTCATTCTTGCTCAGTGCACCCTTATCTCTAGGCAGTTCCCTGAGCCCGTGAAGAAACACAATCAGCCAATGTACAAGTTAACACTCCATTCTCACCAAAAGCACTTCTAAAGGCCTCCCTTCTTCCAGGAAGGCTGTAAAGAATGGAAAGTACCGAAGGTGCAGCAATGGTGAGGCCAACAAAAAGGTGAAATGACATCCTTTTTCATTGCTGTCTTCCAGAGACCCAGCTAACAAGATTTCCTTTATAAAACCCCCATTTTCCACTTATTGTTTTCCACTCTTCTTTCCATCCTTCACGTCATTCTGACCACTCTCTGGACACAGATATTTTCATATTACCCACAAAGGAACACATTTCCCCATCTGCTTCTTACACCTACACTAAGATACTACCTAGCAGTATCAGCCTATAAATCAAGGGGGCTTTTCCACTGCCAGACTACCGAGGGCGTGGTGGCATTAATTCCCTTCCCAGGAGATGGTATCATCCCTGGCAGAGGCTTCTCCCTCACAAATGTCCTTCCCTTGGGCATTTCATAAGTTCAACAACCAGGCTTCTCTGGAACTGCTTCTCAGGGCAATGGTATTTGGTGCATCAACAGCTCCCTCCTGCTGGGTGGGTTCCAGTATTTTTCATACACTCATATGCTCTCTTTTGGGGAGTTAGATACCTATTTCGCAATTATGTACATTGAGAGAGTAAGGAAAGCTCCCCTGGAGTTATACTCTGGATTAAGAAGAGTTCCTTTGTCGACTGTGGCCTCAGAGAAGCCAGTGGCAGGGTGAGGGTTTGAACTCTGGAGTAGATACCTGTGGTATCCTTTACCAGATTTGTCAACTTGGTCAAATTGAATGAAAAATGGAGAAAGTAATTGGCCCTGCCAATGGAGATTAATTGAGATTCTGAGTAAATGAGATTCTGCATGCAGACTGCGTGGAACTCAGTACATCCTAGTGGTTATTCCTATTGCTGTTCATACTGCTAGTCAGGGCCAGAGAGCCCTCTTAGCCACCTCATACCTCGACTTACTAGCTGGGTAACCCTGACCAAGTTGCTTAATCCCTCCCCCTTTCTTTCTTAATCCAAGCTATCTTAATCTCTAAAATGGGGATAATAATAATACTATATCTGTCATAGGACTGTTGAGAGGATTAACTAAAATAATGCATGTAAAACACTTAGCGTGGTGCTTGATACATAATAAACATCCAAGGTAGATTAGTTCCAACTTCTTCATCCACGGTTACCAGATGTGTGATCCCGAGCAAGTTTCTGAACTCTTCTAAGCTTCCTAGGGTTGCAAAGATTAACATAACATCTGTAAGTTATCTGGCACATACTAAGTGATGACCATATGTTAGTTATCTTCCTCCCCTTTAGAAACTGCTCACAATTTATTTTTACCTGGAAGCATTCCCACTACATCTCCATCACTCATCCTTTACTTAAGATACTGTTATACCAGTTTGTTTCATTTAAATGTATTTGCATCTTTATCACATTCCCTCATTCACTTAGCAAAAATGTCTTACTTACTATGTGCTGCCAGGCACTGTACTCTCCTCTGACATGTATGTATTTCTTTTACATGATTTTAAATTCCCAGAAGCTATAAATGTATTTTCCATGTATTTTAATCTTTCACCATCTCTTATGGATGTAGTGACAGTCATAGATCCATTGAGCTAGAAGGAGGCTCGGAGATTATATTGGGCAACATTTTCATTTTACAGCCCAGAAAGGATAGCTGATTTACAAACACTATCAAAGCTGAAACGGTGGTGGTTTCTCGCGCGCCTTCTTATCCAGTGTTCTTTGAACTATGCAGGCACCTTTTGCCATTTGTTCCATGGAACACTAGCTCCTTGGAATGTTTATAAGGCGGCAGTCTGACAAAGGGTTCGATGGCCAAGTGTGCTCGAAAAATAATGGATTAAGCAAAATAAACCATGTTTTGTTTGGTTGTTGGGGTTTTTTTTACTGGAAGACTTTTCAGATCCTTTATTATGTTTCTGAGCATTGTGAATTTCCAAGAGAGGGATGTACTACACCTCGTTTGGTAAACGCGTCCAATCAGGAAACCCTTTCTCATGGAGTATTTGGGGAACTAATGATCTAAGACACAGATTTAGGGAACACCATGCTGTTCCCAGGAAATGTAAACAACCCATGTGACTGTTTATTTTGTGTGACCTTCAGAGAGGAGACCAGGGTCAGGTCACCCTAGGCATTCAGTCAGTCCTCTTTCTGGGAACTTGTTGGGTAGATGCAATCCTTAGACGAAAGGGGAACGTGCCACCATGAGTCCCCTCTTCCCTGAGCACCTTGCTTGGCATAGGGAACAGGAAAGCAGTTGACACACTCGTCACCGCTATGGGGATTCAGTTCTTCCTTCCCTGCTTTGACTCAGGGCAAATGTCCAGGCGGCGTAGGCTGGAGAGCACAGTGGTCAAGAACATGGGCTTCTGAGCTGGAGAGTCCTAGGTGTTGATCCCATCTCTATTTCTCACTAGCTGTTGGATATTGAACAAGGTGCTTACCCTCTTAAGCCTCAATCTTCTCATTTATAAAGCAGTATATTAAAGCTGGATAAAAAATTCTTGCATTCAAACCCCCGGCACAGTGCTTGGCACAGAGTAAGAACCCAGAAATGCTAGCAGCGTTACTGAGAGTGATCATAGTGGTAGGAGAGTAGTCATAGCACCTAGCTGTCAACATAGAGCTTGGGGATACAGCAGAGTTTTGCTGAATCCGAAGGTGCCCTTGTTCTCCTCTTTCCTCTCTCCCCATGCAGTGCTGAGCCTCTTATAGTCATCCCAACAACTGCTCTGCTCCCTGAGAGCTGGGAGGAAATGAGTAGTAGATACTCAATGAACAAGCTCAGAAATGAGCAAAGAAGGATATTAGTCATTAATATAATAAAAAACTTCCTTTAATTTTTTTTTGATTTTTTTTTTTTTTGAGGAAGATCAGTCCTGAGCTAACATCTGCTGCCAATCCTCCTCTATTTGCTGAGGTAGACTGGCCCTAAGCTAACATCCGTGCCCATCTTCTTCTACTTTATATGTGGAACACCTGCCGCAGCATGGCTTGACAAGCAGTGTGCAGGTCCATACCTGGGATCCAAATGGCAAACCCCAGGCTGCCGAAGCAGAATATGCGAACTTAACCGTTGCCCCATCAGGCCAGCCCGGAAACTTCCTTTAATTGAGCAGCTGCTAAACACCAGGCACTGTGCTAGGTGATTTATGTTTACATTTATATGCATTATCTATCTATATCTCTATAGATTGAAGAAGGAAATATCCACATCCCCATTTTGAAAATAAAAAACGAAGGCTGAGAAAGTTTATGGGACAAGAGGCCAAATTAACCCAATGACAAAATGAGCAACCACCAGCTTCCCTGTAGCCGTGTCAATCCTAGGGAAGCATAGGCATATTATGTACACACTTTATGAGACATGGCTGGGGCTGGTATTATTTCTGTCTTTCACGGGTGGGGCAGTTGTGGGACAGTTGTTAATCAATGCCCAATTAAGTAAGAAATGGAGCCAAGAAAATTCCTTCTCAATCGTGTCTCCTAAGGGTACCCTCACTGGACCCCACCTATCAGCCTAGAATATGTGAAGGCTGTAGGACTCCCATTAAGCCGCTAAAAGAAACTATGGTATCAGCAGATCAGAGAGGACATTTGCATAAACAGAGAAATGAAGACATAATTTTCTTCCCACCCCTGGGCACCCAGGCATATGAAGCAAGGATGGTGAATTAATGCATCCTCTTCCCCTCTCACTGTCACCCAAAATGTCCTTTCAGACTCCTCTACACCCACCTCACCCCTCATCCCAGCAAGAAATCCACGCCTGGGGCAAACCTGTGACCCCTTTGAACTAAATCTTCCTAATGACTGTGGTTCCCTCTTGCCAGTCTGTTCCTGAGAGGGTCGAGTCCGAGCGCCAGACACCCTCGAGTAGCAGCCTCAGGATGAGGAAGGGCAGACTTCATCCCTTCCAGGAGGCCAGAGCCTAAAGGCAGCCATGGCTGACTCCAGCTCCTGGCAGAAAACACGATCAGGCTAGTTTTTTTCAAGAGGATTTGGAGAGAAACCAAACTAATAAGAGAGAAAAGGCAAGAGGGACAAGAGAGTAAAGCTTTATTATTTCCTCAGGCAAAATTGAACAAGGAGCTTTTGCAATAAAAATTACACCTGCTTGGCTGAGATTGGAGAGGACAAAACCACTCAGATGTCCACGCTCTCTCATCCGAGGGTCCTACTCTGTTGTCCTCAGAAACATCTGCTGTGTGGCTCTGTGGGGGCGTGAGGTGTGGGAGTGTATGGATAAGGGGCCGGGGTGCGGGGAGGGAAAAACAACAACATTTTATAATAACTACCACAGCGTATCAGATATCGTACCCAGTGCTATCTATGTAGGATTTCCTGTCATCCTCACAATAATGCTTGAAGTTAGTTTAAAATTATTCCCACTTTATAGAAGAGAATACTGAGTCTTAATAAGGTTAAGTCACTTGTCCAAAGCCACAGAGCTAGTATTTCATGTGAGAATCTAATCCTTTATCTGTGACAAATAATAATCCTAACTGTCATACGCTTGGATATAGCATTTCAAACATATTCTTTTCGGATGGCAAACAATCTTATGAGATAGATCACACATTTCTCCGAATTTGCACATGAGGAAACTGAGGCTCAGAGAGGTGAATTTTATTCAGGCCAAACAGGTAGAAAATGACATCGTTTGGTCTTGAATCTAAGGCTTATTCTACCACTTAGTCACTTTAGCAAATAAAGACTTTGCAAATTTTGCAATCCTGATGCCCCTAACAATCAGAAAACATGCCACTCCTTGCAGAATGCCCCTGGTAAATTCCCATGGCCAAGCCAGTCACCACAAAGGGCAAATGCAGGGGAAAAAAACAACAATAAAGCCACAGAAAGGTCAGAAGAATCCCAGGGATTTCTAGTCACTGGGCAGGGGTTCCAGGACACAGAGCCCCTCTGCTTCTGTCTCTCAAAGACCTTCAGGCCAAATGTTCAGTTTTTCCTGTGTAAAAAAAAATATTAGAGATTAATGATAATAATAATAAAAGCGTACACTTATTTAGTTTTTCCAAATTTCAGGCACTGTTACAAGTGCTTTACATTTTATTTACTCATTTACTCAGGAGTCATGCTATCAGGTCCATACTATTATTACCTCCATTTTCTAGATGAGGAAAATGAAGTGAAGAGAGGGGAAGTCGCTTGTCCAAGATGACAGAGCTAGTAAGGGCAGAGTTAGGATTTAAACCCAGGAAATCTGATGTCAGAGTCCAAGTGCAACAGAGCTAGGGGCTACCCAGAACCTCTGATGAGGTCTTCCGAGCACCAGCTTACCAGAACAGTGAAGGGAGACCTTGGGGTAAGGACCTGCATCTGAGGGGGGGGGGGGGTGCACTGGGGCCGTCATACCCTGTCTTCCAAGCAGGCCTTTGCCCATGGGCACTTGGCTAATTCCTCTGTCCACCTCCCTGCCAGCGTCACCAGCTACCCCTTGTCAGCCCAGCACAAAGGTGAGCCAGACTGGCAGGGGGAGGGGTGGCAGCGCCTCTTCTTTTCCCCCTTCTCCTGGGAGTGCCCATCTGGCCTGTATCACCAGCTGATTTGTGCTTTGAAAAGCCTGCTTTCAAGTGAGGGCAATGGGATTGAGTCTCATGAACCATGTCTGTTAATCCAATCAGGGGCATTTTCCCTGATTATGGGCATCCCCCAACCCTGGGGGATCTACTCTTGGCTTTGAAATAAGGCTCCACTCAGAGTCCAGCCCCAGAGAGGAATAGGGGCATCTAGGACTTTCTTCACGGGGCACATTTGACCTCAGGGATTTTAGAATGGCTTCTTCCTATATCTTCTCTTTCCTGCTGGGTATTGTGGCACATTGTTGAAAAATAGAGGCAAAAGGATACGGGTGGGGTATGGAAGAGTGGAAGCCTGAGGTGGCAAAAAATACAAGCCTAGAGCTCAGGAGGCCCAAGCTGAAGTCCAAAGTTTGCTGGAAACAAGCAGTTTGAACTTAGGAAAACGATATGCTTTCTTTAGGCCTCACTTTTCTCATCTATAAAAACTTGGATTAGATGGACCCTGTGAGATTCCTTCCATATTGTGTGAAGTGGAAAGACCCCTCCAAGCAGCAATTTTCCAAGAGAGAATGGGGACAGAGCCCAAAGTTGTCTCCATCCTCTATGCTGCTCCCCTGGGACGTCTCCTAATGTCTCTAATAAACAGAACTCCCATTCTCCAGGACTCCACTCATTGATGTGACATGGTGGGCACTCGTGCAGATTGCTGGGCCAGGGTCTCTAACCCTGGAGGGCCAGCTCCAGAGCTCCCCTTTGACTCAAAGCAGCAAGTGCTCGGAGTCTGGGTTCTGAGAAGTATCCTGTCCTAGGTCACAGATTCTCTCAGCTGAGCCTCAATAGCTGTCAGTCTTAGGGTTGGGTCTTTATTTGACTCTGACTTTGCTTTCCTCTTTTGATCAATACAAAGAAAAAAACTAATGGACCATTACGGGGTTCCAGGCAATTAGCTAATCAGAAACATGGTTAATAAGCTTTGCAACATGAAGTGTCTCACAGGGAAAATCTATCAGACTTCTCAACCATGTCAGGCTCTGTCCCTGACAGGCAGTGGCTACTGAGAACAGCAGCGAGTTAGATGCTTTATTTTTAAGAGGCTTTCCCTGGTCTGAAAGAAATAAGACAAGGCTAGAAAGAAACCAGGTTGGAGCACATGAGGAAAAAGCAGAATTAGGAAGCCAACACGGTATCTTGGGTTGGACTACAAATCTTAGGGGTGGGTTCTGAGTCTTGGTGAGATGGCTTCGTACAGCACTAAGTATAGCACCACATACCAACAAGCGATCAGTAAAGCCTTTTAGTAGTATGAGTCGTGATGAAATGTCCTGTCCTTTGTTAAAGTCCCATGGCTCATTCTCTGCCACCAGGTGCTTCACCTAGTGTTAGGGGCTATCAGAATTGGAGCTGGGCTGCAGGCCATTCCAAACAAAGGGTCTAGGACCCAAAAGTTAAGTCTTCTGCCATGGATGGAACCTGTAGTTGGGGATAGAGACAGCAGTAGATACTGAGAAAAATTCATCCAGGCAGATGGCACATGACATCTGGAGAGGACGGTGACAGGCACTAGGCAGTGATCCGAGCAGGGAAGTCCTCAACAGGAGATGCTCTGAAAGGTGGAGTACAATGACATGATGTGGGGGTGTGCAGTTAGCTGGCCGTGTCTGACCCACAGCGAGGGAAGGAAAAGTTTGGGGAAGATGAGCAGGGAAAGTGGGCAGCTTTGCAAAGCTTTGTAGACTGTGGTCAGGAGTTCAGATTTTGTCCTCGGTGGCATGGGAAGCAATAAAGAATTTAAGCAAGAGAATGACATGATTGCAAATACTTTTTAAGAGGATGGCTCTGGCTGCTATGTGGAGAACGGTTGGGAAGTAGAGCAGGAGTAGCCATGGAGAAACCAGTTAGGGACCCAGTGTGTTTGTTTAGGGGAGAGAAGAGAGTGGTTTGCACAAGGGCAGTCCCAGCAGAGAAGATGCAGTGAGTCAGATTCAGGAGACATTTTGGAGAGACAGATGATACCTTCGGCCTTTGAGCAGATACAAATTTATTTTTAATTTTTATATTCAATGATTGTTAATGAGCTGGAGCTTCCTGGGGCAGAATTCTAAAGGAGCACTACTAGAGCTTTGGCCTGGGCTTTCTGTTTGTTAATATGATGCACCTCCCTTTAGGGTTATGACATGCACAATCCCCTCTGGTCTCCCTAATGGCCATCCCAATGACATCTAATTTGGCTCCCACTTTTGTGAACTGGCTTCTCAGGCAGTTCTGACAGGATACAACACACATGCTTTGCAGCCAATCTCTAACCAACTCTGGCCAGGGTGAGGAGGGGTCAGGAGGGCAGGCAGGTGAGTGATTGCCTGGTGCAAGCACTGTTGCAGAGTGGACTGTTGCAGAGGGGACGCCAGCACCAGGTGAGGATTTATGAGTCTCTCTGGCCTATTTCACCTCGCTTACAGTCTGCTTGGTTTTCTTGATCTTTCCCGTGGCTTCTAAGCCACAGATTTGGTTGGCCTACTTCTTTCTAGACAGTATGCCATCTGCATACACCATTTGCATACAGTGTTGTTTTTTTCCTGCACTACCCACAAAAGCGGCGGGGATGCACATGGCTCTCTCATTAACTAGGCACAGAAAATTTGGCTATCACTAGGCCCACACAGAATGGAGCCAGTTGCTGCAGTGAGAAAAAGGACTTCCAGGGAATTCTGCGGGCTTCTTTTTCCTCTTGATATGCCTGTTAAAGAGGGAAAAGAGAGTTCTAACAGGAGGAAAAAGAAAAGTTTTATGAAGTCCAAAATTATAGAAATGGCCAGGTTTATGCCAAGAGACTAACTTCTAAATCCTTTGGCGCTTCAATGACTGAGTCTATACTAGGAACCTATTTATCTTGCTGAGGATCTGGCATATTTTACACCTCCTGAAAGGAGCAGTTTACTCTGGAGCCATAGAGTCATGTAGGATAATAATCCCAGCAGACAAATGGGAGGAGACAGCAATAATAAATATCTCCGCTATAAGAGCGTAGAAGAAGTAAAAGCTTGGGGCATCTCATGTGTACCAGCTGCTTAATAATAAAGACAATGATAACGTGAGTCTTAGGCCAGGCTGCAAAAATGTGTCTTAGTTACAGGTATCAAAGCCCAAATGTCTGCCCTTGTTTATTACTGTCATTTAGTATGCAAGTGGTGTCTGCCTCCATCACAGTTTTCTCTGACACCAGAAACACAAGGCTTTCTCTCTCTGAATTTACAAAGTCTCCCAGTTCTGATCCATTTCCCTCTCAATTTTCTCCTAACCCAAGATTGTCTGGTCCTTTTGCTACGGAGAGAAAGGGACCTTGCTTTCCAGGAAGGCTTAAATCATTGCATTTGTGTTCATTGAACTGTTAAGCCCTATCCTGTCTGAGGGCTGGGGTGGGTATACAATTATAAAAATGATAATACTAAGAATACTGTTTTCTTTTTAATTCAATTCCACTTGTTGATCACAAGCCTCAAGAGTTGTAAGGAGTGAGACAGCTCCCTCAAGGAGTTTGCAATCTAGTAAGAAGGTTGCGATAAGCACAGGATTATAGTACAAGAATAAGATAAGCTGAATGAAAACAAGGGATCCTGTGAGCCACAAGGGATCCAATGGGCTGCAAAGGATCCTATGGAGAAGGCCAAACACATCCAGCTGGGGAGAAGAGAAAGGTCAGGGATGTCTTCATGAAGTTGGTGGCATTTGAGGTGAGTCTTGAGAGTTTGGTTTAAGGCAGGGAGCAGTAGCAGAAGGCTGGGGGAATGAACTGGACCCACATGAGACTGGAGAAATCGCCTTATCTGTAGAGCCTGAACCATTAAGGACCCCTGGGCAATCTTCGGCCCACTGTCTATGGATCAAGAAAACTTAGAGGTAATTCAGAAAAGTGTTGATATCAGGGAAGTCTTTTACTTCCTGGACACAGCAATGTGAAATTCTAGGTGATCAGGTAAGAATGTTGAGGAAAAGTAAACTACATTATGATGCTAGGAGATATGTGTATTTCTAGAGAATAACTAATGTTGTAGGAATTAGAATCCCATTTACCGGGGAGAGAGTTGGCAAGAGCCAAGCATGGTAAGAATCTGTCAAGTGGGCAGAGTTTGGGGCCAACATTCTAATCTTGAAGAGATTATGGGGCATTATGCAGGGTAACAGACTGACTTTAGAACTGGGAATAAGGTCCAACGCAAGAGTCCAAATCTAGGGCCTGAAACAAAGTGAGGAGTCCAAAGGGCTATTCTTCAGAGGTGTCAGCATCCAGACTCAGCCTAATCGCATCAGATACTCAATTCTGTTTAGCAATATATCTCAATGCCAAGCCTCACCAGATGGTAAGCCTGAGCTGCTGACTATTTTTGCCCTGAGCAGGCACTAGGGTTTGTATATCTGCAGGCAATGTCCTGTGTCAGAGATGAGAAGAGCAGGGGAAAGGGGACAAGGCAAACTTCTTCCTCTTCTGGCAATGCCTGACTATGAGCCCCAAGGGGCTTCTGCTACAGAACAGCAAAGCCTGGTGGGGGGCATTATTTGAGACATTACCAGTCACACAAGAGGAAAGAGATAAGAGGCAAGAAAAAAAAAGAAAGAATGAGCAAGAGAGATGTCAAGCCTGATCTACAGGAGGGTGAATAGTGGTTGCAATAGTGCTGCCAGAACACTGAGCGTTGGGCCAGCCTTGAGGTGAAGAGGACAAGTCTGGGACTCCACCATGAATTGAAGCTCTCAAGGGAGAGCAAGGAGGTTACAAGCGGTGCGGGCAAAGTCACTGACATAGCCCTGGATTAGCTGAACCTCTAGTGACTGTCAAAAGCCAAAGCAAATCTTCTCTGCAAGAAAACTTCTCCAATCCCCAATTTAAGCCCTCAGATGTTCCACCTATTATGACAAACAGTGAGCTCACAAAGATCACTAAACACAGAATGTAAGCCACTATTCCTGAGAGCTGGCAGAAATAACATGCAATGAATTTAGAATCCTATGGATTGCAGATATGAAATCAGATATAGAATATGTAGAATATAGAGCAGCTGTGCAAGCACAAGTATTATCTAACCCACAAGAAACTTTTGGGAGTAAAAACATGGATTTGTGGGAAAAAATGAAACAGCAAGAAATTAAAATTGTAATTGTTGATACGAAAATTTTAATGAGTTAATTAGCAGATTAGATACAGCTAAAGACAGAGTTAATGATTGTCAGATATACCTGGAGAAACTACCCACAATGAAACACTGAGGAGGGAATGGAAAATAAGAAAAGATATTAAGAGATTTGGGAAGTATAATATACATCTACTCAGACTACTGGAAAGAGAGAGTAGAGGAAACAGAGAAGAAGCATTACTCAAAGTGATATTGGCTACAAATTTTCCCACTTTGTGAAAAATATGGACTTACAGATCCAGGAAGAACAGCATATCCCTAGTAAGTCAGTATTTAAAAATCCATGCAGAACATCAAAGACAAAGAGAAGATCTTAAAATCATCTAGAGTGAGCGGAGCAGGGGAATTCACATGGAAGTCAGAGTGGAAGCAGGTCTGAATGGGCTAAGAAATCAGGTCCAGCAAAAGAAACACAGTTACCAAAGTGCTTAAGTCCATGGGCAGGGCCAGTTCAGCCTGGCCTTAGAATTTGGCAGAAATTGTAAGTGCGAATGCTGGCCACAGGGCTGTCACCTTTGTCTGGTTCTGTAAAGTCTGGAACATTGTAGTAGGCGAAAGGACTCATTATTTTATCCCTTGGGTGCAAAAACCAGTTATCCTTGACTGCCACATAACATACCAGTAATCACTGGAAATAAAAATTTACAGAATGTCAATGTCATGCTTTGCATCCTTTTCCGCGCAGTTGCTATCAGCAATAGAAAGGACTATGACAAGCATGGGCTGCCATCAATCACTATAGAGATCCTCAAATGAATGGTGGCTCACCTTGATGTCAGAAAACTGGTCACCTAGAGAGAGCTGGTCCCCAGAAAAGTGAGTGATGACCTATCCAACATGTTCTTGACACATTTGATCTTTAGGACAAAGTTCTCAGAGCAGTGAAAGCCAAACAGGCGGCTTAGCAGAAAGCAGAGAAGGCCATATTTGTGAAAGAAAAGAGAGCAACAGAACAAGGCAAGCATCATATCTGCCAAGGGCAACTCCAAAGCAGCTGAATTGGGCAACAGTTTGAGCTGCATAGGCTGGACGCTCAGGGGACATTGTGTGCAAGCTTCCTTGCTCTTGAAACATTAGCTGCCTGCCTACCTCAGTAATGCTTATTCTAAACTCAGCTCCTCCAGATGACCAGGCCACAGCTCCAATCTTAACATAACCTTCCTCCTGTCCTCACCCTACCAGATCATTGTGAAATTTCATGATTGACTTAAAATGAAGGGGAAAAAATCATTTTAAAAGATCTCAGAGGGAAAAAAATAGCCAGAAAGAAGAAAACAGGTTACCTTGAAGGAATAATTAGAATGACAAAGTGACTTTCCAACAGCAACAGTGGAAGTCAAAAGACAGCAAAATAATATCTTCAAAGAGCTTAGAAAAAATACTTTCAACATAAAGTTGTGTACCCAGCTAAAGTATCTTTCAAAAAAAAGTAAGATAAAGACATCTATAGACAACAAAAATGAGAAGGTTTATACCAAGAAAACTGCTGTAATAGAACTTCTAAAGGAGCTATTTCAGGAAAAAGGAATGTGATTCCAGAAGGACAACCTGAAATACAAGAAGAAATGGTAATAAAGCAGGAAAAATATGCCAACCTATTATAAAAATAGAAAAGAAGCAGGGAGGACAGAAAGGATTTACACAGAGAGTAGCTAGAAGGACAGTGTTGCAAACAGAGTGAACAACAAAAAAATTGAAGAGAGAAGAAAACCTGGGACATGTTGAAGACTTGATGGATCTTTGTGAGAGAGTGGCCAGGTTTCAAGAGACATTTTCTCCCTTCTTTCATTATTATTAGTGTCCGTCTTAAGGAAAAGCCTTCAGAATCTCTCTCTGCTCATCCTCACTCCCTGCTGTCCTCTTCCCCTCTCTCTTTCTCCTCCTTCCCAAGAGGCTGTCTGGTTGGTCAGATTCCAGATAAACCCTTGTTTCCTAGGGTGTTGTCTTCCCGTTAAAAAGTCAGTGCATGAGGATATAGCTCTGTCCTGGTCTCTCAGGAGGCGGAAGTGGGGAGGTCAGGGCCAGCTCTTGCATAGAAGCAGACCAGGCATATTGCTCTTTCTTTTTCTCTTTTGCTTTTATGCGACCAGTAGTAAGTTTTTCCAAACACTCTTCGCTATGTGACAGCCAGGTAAACCTACTGCTCCAGCAACAGCCCAAATTAATTTAGTCCTACATATTCAGGACAAATACATTTTCTTTTGCCAGCTGTTGCCCCCCAGTTCCGCCTGCTGGAATGTGTAGGTTTGTATTGCCCACCTTAGGGGTTAGATCTGTGGGTTAGGCATAGGACAGTGAGAAGTATGGTAGGAGATGGCGAATAGAGCAAACCCCATAATCTGTTTTGGACTGGAACTCATACTGTTTAGGCCTAACTGGCATAGAAATAAAGGACCCTCCTATTTTATCCAGCAAAGGACGTTGAAATTCTATGCACGCATGGGGAATATCAACTATGACCTGGGATTTGGGTATTTAGGGATCCCTTGGCTATAGCACCATGTATTATCACCTACTTACGTTAAGAATTCTAACAATTTCCTGAGACTGTTATAATTTAAAGGAAGTTTCTAAAAACAGCATTATTGAGGTATACTTACATACAATAAACCATATACATGTAAATTGTGCCATTTGATGGATTGTAACATATGTATATATACATGGAAACTTAAAACACAATAAAGAAAGTGAACATATACATCATCCTCAAAAGTTACCTTAAGCCCCTTTGTAATCCTCTCCCCCATCCCTTCCTACCCTCCCCTCCAACTTCATCCCCAGATAACCACTCATCTGCTTCTATCAGTGTAGATTAGTTTTCACTTTCTAGAATTGTATATAAAAGGAACCATACAGTATTTACTCTTCTTTTGTGTGGCTTCTTTCATTCTACATAATTATTTTGAGATTCATCCATGTTTTTGTGTACCAATAATTCGATATTTGTACTCCTAACTAGTATTGCATTGTATAAACACACAACCCTTTGTTTATCTATTCACCTACTGATGAACATTTGGGGTTGTTTCCAGTTTGAGGCCATTACAAATAAAGCTACTATGGATATTTATGTAAAAGTAAATATTTCTTTGAGTGGACAAAGAAATTTACCCATTTCTCTTGAGTAAATACCTAGGAATGGAAGGCGTGAATCATATGATAGCTGTATGTTTAACTACTTCAGAAATTTCTAAACTATTTTCTCAAGTGGTGAAAGTTCCAGTTCCTCCACGTCTTCATCAACACTTGGTGTGGTAAGTCTTTTAAATTTCATCCATTCTTAAAGGTGTGTAGTAATATCTCACTGTGGTTTTGATTTGATTTCCCTAATGACTAATGATTTGGGGCATTTTTTCATGTGTTTATTCGTCAGATATATATCTTCTTTGATGAGGTATCTGTTCAAATCTTTAGCTTATTTTTAAATTAGGTTGTCTGCCCTTTTTGTTATTGAGTTTTAAGATATTACTATCCACTCAACTCTGTTCCCCAAAATTCCTATGCTGAAGCACTAATCCTCCATTTGACTGTATTTGGAGATAGGGTTTTAGGAGTTAATTAAGGTTAAATGATATCATAAGAGTGGGGTCCTAATTCTACAGGATTAGTGGCCTTGTAACAAGCGGATGCACATGCACTGAGGAAAGGTCATGTGAGGACACAGCAAGAAGATTGCAGTCTACAAGCCAGAAATAGAGTCAGTGCCAGAACTCAACCATGCTGGCACTCTGATCTCAGATTTCCAAGCTCCAGAACTGTGAGAAAATAAATTTCTGTTGTTTAAGACACCCAGTTGATGGGATTTTGTTATGGCGGCCCAAGCAAAGTAAGACAGATATATATATATATCTGAGATATACATCTATATATATATAAAACGTAAGTCTACAAGCCCTTTATGAGCTATATGCTTTGCAAATATTTTCTCACAGTCTAGGGCTTTTCTTTCCATTTTCTTGATGGTGTTTTCAGAAGAGCAGATGTTTTTAATTTTGATAAAGTTCAGTTTACTAATTTTTTCTTATATGGATCACACTTTGGGCATCAAATATAAGATATCATTGCATAACCAAAGTCATAAAGATTTTCTCTTCTGTTTCCCTCTAGAAGTTTTATAGTTTATATCTTACATTTAGGTCTGTGATCCATTTTAAGTTAATTTTTGTGTATGGTGCAAAGTATGACTCAAAGGATGGGTTTTTTTTTGCATGTGGATATCCAATTACTACACTCTCCTCATTATTGTAACTTTATAATAAATCTTGAAATCATGTAGTGTTAGTCTTCCAATTCTGTCCTTCTTTTTTCGAAGCTGTCTTGGCTATTCTATATGTTCTACATTTCTAAATGAATTTTGGAATCACCTTCTCAATTTCTATTTTAAAAAAGCCTGCTGGGAGTTCGATTGAGATTACATTGAATATATATATCACTTGGGAGGAATTAATATTTTAAAATACTGTGTCTTCTGATCCTTGAACACAGTACGTGTCTCTTCATTTATTTAGGTATTTAGGTTCTATCACTAATGTTTTATAGTTTTTAGTGTATAGGTCTTACACATTTTTTGTGAGATTTATCCCTTTATACTTCATTTTTATGTGTAATCATAAATGATATCTCTCAAATTTCAATTTCCGATTTTTCATTGCTAGTAAATAGAAGTACAATTTTTAAAAGATTAATCTTGTATCCTGCAAACTTGTTTAATTCACTTACTAGTTCTAACAGCTGTTTTGTAAATTCCATCAGATTTTCTACCTAGAATCATCTTATCTGTGAATAAAGACAGTTTTATTCCTTCCTTCCCAATCTAGATGCTTCTTATTTTTTCTTGTGCTTCAGGAAAACTTTGATCACATTTAGCATAACTCATAATTGTACAGATGCAACTGAAGTCCAAAATAGGTGATCTTTCAAGTCTCCTTTGGCATCTAAAAGACCAAAACTGAGATTTTAACAAAGCTGACAGAACCTGCCAGATGTAGCACTTGTAGAGTGGTGTATCAGCTTTCTGCTGTCATAATAAGGGTATGTTACAAACAATCTCAAAACCTCAGTAGCATAGCATAGACAATAAACATTTACGTGGCTCATGAGTCAATGTGCTTTACCTGATCTGGGCTGGGTTCACTGAGTTGTCAACGGTCAGCTGCAGGGTGGCTAGGTCACTCTATTTATCTTCTCTGGACTCACTCTCATGTATGGTGCTGGCTGGCTGATGGCTGACCTAGGGCACAATTGGGATGACTGGGGTGAATAAACTCTGGGGTGTCTCTTACCCTCTATCAGGCTAGCCAGGTCATAGTCTTCTTATGGTAATGACAGAGGCAAGAGTAGCAAACGAAAATGCACAAACATTTTTCAAAACTTAAAATTTGCTGACATCCCATTGGTCAAAGCCATGACCAAAGCCAGAGTCAGAGTGGGAGGACCCTCTGAAGTTACACGACAAAGGACATGGATACACAGAGGCATGAAGACTTGGAGCCATTAATGCAGTCAGTAATGGTTAGAGCCAAGGGGTTAGTTAGTACAGATGATGGCAAAGAAATACCATAAATCTTGGCCCTGAGTCAGTTACATGTACATTTTACCTCTTCTGGTAGAGTGACTAGCACAGTTTCCCAGTAGTTCTTTGCCAAATTGCTGTGGCAAGATCTGAGAATTAGTATGAGTAGAAAGTAAAGGGTGGGTACTGTGTGGACAGTTAGATATATCTAATTTTCAAGAAATCTTCAAAGGCAGGGGAGACCAGGCAATAATGAGGGATTCATTAAATAGATGGATTCCAGTGTCCAGAATATCACATAGTAATTGGGACATTTTTGATTGCAAGTGACAGAAATCCAAGCGAAACTGGTTTAAGCAGAAAAGGAACTTTATAGGTCCCATAACTGAAAAATCTAGGAATATATCAGGTTTCAAACACAAAGCCTCAAATCATGACACTGTGACTCAGTTTCTCGCCATCACTTGGCCTGGAATTTCTCTGTCTGTCTTCGCTCTCAGGCACGCTCTCTCCACATGAGGGTTGTCATCAGCTCTAACCTTACATCCTCCATTTAAACAATTTCGTGGGAAGAGAGCTTCATTTTTCCTTCTAATTCCAATAAAGCTCTAAAATTGGTCTCACTGCTCTAACTTGTGTTACCCCCACGACACTGAAGCTGTTACTTAACTCGAAGGAATGGAAAATGCTTGCTGGCCAGTCCTGCCTCAGACACACACTTTAGAGAACACTGCATATCACAAACACACTTACACACCCTACATTTATTTAAGAGCACTCTGTCACTCAGGAAACCGTTCTTAACACTGGCGCAGCACAACCCGTAAACTGAAACATCTACTCCTATGACCAACACCAGTCAGGCCCAAGGAAAATTCTCACATAGTTTGACCTGTGTCCTCAAAACAAAAGAAAAACTGAATCAAAATGCTAAGTGTTGTTGCTCATGCTGCCCTGACACTGGAGATAGATACTACTTTGGAGTAAGCAGAGGATTTCAGTGGTTGAATTACTTAGGTAAGAGAACAAGCAGTTAGGTAATTTTACATTTTTTATATTTTGTTAACATGTCATGTCCTTCTTCTTAGATGACATGAATTATATAGATTCTAGCCTAATGAAATATTTTCTCCCAGTAGTGCTAATGACCCACTTTCTTATTTCTCTTCATGTTTCATTTTGTGGTTCCGTAGATACTCACAAATTAGCTTTATAATTGCAAGCTGGTGGCTGAGCAACATCTTACAATATTAAATAATTCATATTACTCTTAACATTTGTATATACATAGATATATATATATAAACGCAGCATGCATAAAGTATGGCATTCATTCTTTACCTAGGCGACTGGATGGTGATTGAACACCAGAGTTGTGAATATTTTTATTTTTTGTAAGAAATACTAATAAGATGTATGCAAATTTTCCCCAAAAATTAAAATTTCAGCTTTGTTTAGATAATTTTTAGTTAAAATTAGAATTTATGTTTGGCTTTTTAATTTTAAGATAATTTTGAGTATTTTAGAGGAAAAATGAATATTTTTGAAAAAGTATATGAAAATAATTTTATATTTTTATATATTTTATTTTCTGGATACATTCAAGTTTTGTTTTGTTTTGTTTTGTTAATTTTTATTGAGTTAATGATAGGTTACAATCTTGTGAAATTTCAGTTGTACATTATTGTTTGTCAGTCGTGTTGTAGGTGCACCCCTTCACCCTTTGTGCCCACCCCCCACCCCACCTTTCCCCTGGTAGGCACTAATCTATTCTCTTTGTCTACATTTTTAAATTCCTCATATGAGTGGAGTTATACAGAGATTGTCCTTCTTTGTCTGGCTTATTTCACTTAACATAATTCCCTCAAGATCCACCCATGTTGTTGCAAATGGGACGATTTTGTTCTTTTTTACGGCTGAGTAGTATTCCATTGTATATATATACCACATCTTTATCCAATCATCTGTTGATGGGCATTTAAGTTTCTTCCACGTCTTGGCTATTGTAAATAATGCTGCAATGAACATTGGGTGCATAGGACTTTTGGAATTGCTGACTTCAAGTTCTTTGGATAGATACCCAGTAGTGGGATAGCTGGGTCGTATGGTAGTTCTATTTTTAGTTTTTTGAGGAATCTCCATACTGTTTTCCATAGTGGCTGCACCAGTTTGCATTCCCACCAGCAGTGTATGAGGGTTCCTTTTTCTCCACAACCTCTCCAACATTTGTTACTATTTGTTTTAGTTATTTTTTTCATTCTAATGGGCGTAAGGTGATATCTTAGCGTAGTTTTGATTTGCATTTCCCTGATGATCAGTGATGATGAACATCTTTTCATGTGCCTATTGGCCATCCGTATATCTTCTTTGTGGATACATTCAAGTTTTATATTTTTTTATTACAATTATTTTTTTCCAGTTTTACTGAGAGACAATTGATATATATCACTGCATATGTTTAAGGAGCACAACATGATGATTTAATTTACATATATAGTGAAATGATTACCACATTAGGTTCAGCTAAACATCTATCTTCTCATATAGACACAATAAAAAGAAAAGAAAGAGGAAAAGAAGAAAGGAAAAAAATTTCTCCTTGTGATGAGAACTCTTAGGATTTACTCTCTAACCAACTTTCCTGTAAATCATACAGCAGTTAGCCATAGTCATCATGATGTACACTACATCCTAGTACTAATTTATCTCATAGCTGGAAGTTTGTACCTTTTGACCACTTTCCTCCAATTCCCCCTCCCGCTACCAGCTCCTTCCTGGTAATCACAAGTCTGATCTCTTTTTCTAAGAGTTTTTTTTTAGATTCCACATATAAGTGAGATCATACAGTATTTGTTATTCTCTGTCTGATTTATTTCACTTAGCGTAATGCCTTCAAAGTCCGTCCATGTTGTTGCAAATGGTAATACGTCCTGATTTTTTATGGCCAAATAATATTCCATTGTTTCATGGTTTCAGCTCTTACATTTAAGTCTTTAATCCATTTCGAGTTAATTTTTGTGAGTGGTGTAAGATATGGTCCAGTGTCATCCTTTTACACATGAATATCCAGTTACTCCACTACCATTTATTGAAGAGCCTGCCTTTTCTCCGTTGACTGTTCTTGGCTCCCTTATCAGATATTATGGCATACAGTCATGTCCATTCATTTATGTATTGTCTAAAGTTGCTTTCACACTACAATAGCAGTTGAGACAGAGATCATAGGCAAGGCTAAAATATTTACTATCTTTCCCTTTAAGAGAAAGTTTGCTGACCCCTGCTTTAGATTACTCTCAATAGAACACAAATTACATGAAAATATTGATTATAATAACATAATTAGTGATTATGCTAGGATAAAAAGAAGACAAATTTTGTGGAATAAATATGTAACAATTTATGAAGTGTGTATTTTAATATGCACCTGGACATTGCTAGTCCATCGAAACCACACCTAGACGTGCAAATATAATTAAAGTTTGTTGTATTTGGTATTTTTGCTGACTTTCAGTCATATAAAAATGACATTTTTATACAAAACTAAAAATTTTGGCATACTGAAAGCAAAATCATAGAGCATATTTTATGTAACAATTTGCTCAATTGATAACTTTATAGTATTTAGGAAAGTGGTAAAGCGGGGGGGTCCTCCATTTTAACTCTTGTTCTTGGGTCTTGTGAAAGTTAGAAACAGGACTAGGGAGAAGTTGCTAGGTTCCCCAAAGGAGAACCAAGATGTTGTTACAAATAGAAGGGGAAGGGAGATTGGACAGATTACAAACAACAGATGTCAATTAGAGCTGACAGTTTGCCAACAGGAGCAATTCTTTCAAATGCTACTGTTCTCGGATTCCAGAACAGGGATTAATGGAGGCAGGGAGGAAAATATTAGACCCATGGAAGACTAAGCAAGCTGTCTCATGGCATTCCTGGCCGGCGAAGTGTTTGATCAGAAGCTCAATGGCCACGTCAAGGGTACTGCAGAAGGGATTCCTGCATTAGGAAGGAGACTGGACTAGATTAGTTTAGTCAACAAATAGTTGTTCTGAACTGTTATGTTTCAGGCTTTGCACTAGGTCCCAAGGCTTAGACAATTTTATGATTCCAATAACCAGCTGAAATGCTGGGAAGGAACAGGCTAGTTCCCACTCTTGCAAATGTACACAGTTCAGACACAGCAGAGAGTCTAGCTCTGCTATTAAGAAAGCTCTGGGTCTATTTATATATCAGAGACACACAAACTCAGAAGCCGTCATCACTACAGGAGGTAATCTGGGAAGTTACCCGAGGACAGCCTATGGCCTTACCAGTTCAGCTTCAGAAGGAAGGATTAAACAATCTTTGTAACACAGATCCCCGATGTATAATTTTTTTCATCTAATCAGTCCACCAAAGGCAAAAGATGAAATTCTAACAAATTAAATTAAAATGCAGTATAGACCACTCTCAAAAGCAGATTTCAAAGCCAATTTTTCTCTGATTTCCTTTTGAACCTGGAAGTTAAAGAGGTCTGTGGAGGGAAAAGGACGCATCATCTTTGATCAAATCTATCAAATCAGTTTATTCTGTTTCTAAAGGAATTAATTAAAGGAAAAGACACACGAGCGTTTTATCTCACAGTAAAGGGAAAGAACAGGGCTTCGTTTTCATTCCTCACAAACCTCTGGAGCCAGTCTTAGGCAAATGACAGTCAATAGCACAGTCTGTACAGCTTCCCATCCTTGGTTTCTTTCCTTTCTTGCCATTTGCTCCTCCCACAAAATCATGCCTTTGTCTTCTGTCAGTCTCAGTTGAGAGCCACAGAGTGCTACTGAAATGCATTTAGTTCCTCTAAGCCAGTCTTACCACAGCTATTCTCTAACTAAAGAGTTTTCTCCTTTTTCTGCTTTACATGTGGGACGCCTACCACAGCATGGCTTGCCAAGCAGTGCCATGTCCGCACCCGGGATCTGGGCCAGTGAACCCCAGGCACCAAAGTGGAACGTGCGCACTTAACCGCTGTGTCACCAGGCCAGCCCCTAACCAAAGAGTTTTAAAACTGGAAAAGGCCTTAGAGATCATCTTGAAAACTTCTTCAGTGCCCAGGAAAGTTGAATAAATGGCTCTCAGTTACCCCAACTTTTGGTAACAGAAAAAAATTCTATGACCCAGATATCTCAACTTTCATTTAAATGTTCTTTCAATGGTGCCACTCAATGTGATGGTACTGTGGAAGATTAGAGAAGTTTTCTGGATAATGCATTCATAAAGTCCACTTTAGACTTGATTGTCTCTCAAATATTGGCTTGGTACCCAAATCATCCACAGAATTCTTTTGGGAAAACTTGGCTTTGTGCTTTGGCTCTGAAACTTCCTGGTTGTTGATTATGGGCTGATCTCCTCTCCTTTTAAACCTCAACTTAATTATCTGCAAAGTAAGGATAATCACGGAAGCACCTTGTAGGGTTGTTTTAAGGATTTTATCAGACAAAGTATGTAAGGCACTTCACAAATTGAAAAGACATACATATATGCCAGGTGTTATTACTGTTGTTGCTGTTAGACGCATGTTTCTCCAAGATATTTCCTGGATAAATTTTCCACAATCTATAATCTCTCCTCTTTCCTCTCATTCATTCAACGTTCATTCAATGTTTACTGGGTATCTGTTGTGTGTCAGGCACCATTCTATGTGATGGAGCTTCAAAAATGAGTGAGAGAAAATGCAGGCCATCAGGAATTCCATGGACTAGAAGCAGGTATATAGATAATTACCATGTAGAGTGAGTATATGGGTACAAAATGCTGTGGAAGCACAAAGGGGAACTTACTGATGCTGAGGTCCTTAGGAAGGCTGCATAGTGCAGGTGACATTTGGATAGTTTGAATCAAAAGTAGAAGTTCTCCAGACAGGAGAGGGAAAAGAAAAGAAGGGTGGAAATCGAGGCTTTCCAGGCAGTTGGCTTTGTGATGGATTTGCAGGTTTATACAAAGGCAGGTAGCCTAGAAGTGGCTAATACGTAAGATATAACAACAATGACAAGAACAACCACAACTGTCTTTTAGAATGACTTCTAAGCTCCATACCTTTTACCCAAGCTTATAACCTACACAATGACCCTTCAAGGTAGGCAGCATTACCTAAAGACTACAGGTAATAAAACTAAGGCTCAGAGAGGTGAAGTAACTTGCCTAAGAAAACCTAAGTGGCAGATAGGGAAATCAGGTTTTGCATTTAGATCCTTCTGACTCTCAAGTTTGTGCTTTTACTTAATTACCACACTGCTTCTCATGAACTGGGGAATATTAGGAGATGACTGGAAATATAGGCAAGGGGCAGAAATTGGAATACCAATGCCAGGAAGCTTGGATTTTATTCTACAGATTGTGGGAATCACTGAAGGATTTTTAAGCAGATATTTTAGAAAAGCAGGCCTTGGGGCAGTGTATAGAACGGATGGAACAAGGAAGAGACTAGAAACAGGAAGATCAGTCAAGGGAGTGTTACAAAAATCCAGGCAAAAGAAAATAAGGACCTCTGAAACTATGTGTTTATTTGCTCACTCACCCATGTGTGGGGCACAGATCATTGTTTTATTAAATAAGGACATACATTATCTCACATAGCAGAAAGTCCAGAGGTGAGGCAGCTCCCAGGTTCATCAGAAGCCCTGGCCTCTTTCCTTCTCTCTGCTCCAGTCTACAGTTATCCTAATATGGGTTCCCCTTGTAGATCCAAGATGACTACCAGTGGCTGTTAGAGTTCTACATACTTTCTTTTTCACATCCTACCAGTGAGAGGGATCTCTTCTCACAAATGGGAATTCAGTATTTCCATCAGTCTGATTGGGTCAACTTGGGTAACATGAATGAGTAATAGTTGCCAGTGGAACCATGCGTTGATTGGCTTAGATGAATCGGGATCCTCCTCTGGACCTGGGTTGGGTAAGTCTCCCTGTGCCTTGTGTGGTAGAGGCTGGTACTTGAACCAAATTATAGCTTTGTTAGGAAAGAGGAGTGGGGAGTGTTACCAAAAGGACAGCAAATAGCATCCACTAGTGTCACCAAGCTTTGGGCGTGAATACTTGAAGGGAATTGATTCCTATATATACCTTTCCTGAAACTGATCTGCCTGAGGACATGCCCATGGTCAAGGCCTCAAACTAGCTCCTTTCCGACTGCCTTTCTCAATCACTCTTCTCCCACTTTACAAAAGAAAGGCATTTCTCTCTCCTATTCCAAATATTACCATAGCACCTTGGCTCAGGAAAAAATTTTCTGGGGTGCCAAAAAAAGAGGAGTACTTAAAATATTGCAGTTGGCGTTGAGAAAGTGAATGATTATAATGACTAGGTAACAAATACTTTTGCATGTCAGGTGGTTTCCAGTTTTCTGAAATTCAAAGACAAAATGGACCTGTCACCTGTTAGGTCACTAAATATATATTTTAATGATAGGTCACAGTGCTATTTTTGACATATAAATTAGAAAAAGTAAAATAGAAATAGAAGTAGTGCTGAACTCTGTTTTATTCTAACAATGTGTTATATCCAACCACAGATGCGTGAACTGATTGGGAAACAGAATAAAAGTCCCAACTATCTTATTAAGTGAAGCATTTCCACTAAAATATACTTTTTATGTTTAATAATCATAAAAGGTCAATATATTTATGTTTTCATTAAGTGTGTATTAATAACAATTCTCATAACTCACTTTGAACACTTAGATATTTATGGCATCAAAATAAACTTTTTGTCAACCTCAGTTTATATTTTTTGTTTCAGAGAAGTATGAAGGGTGATCAATAAAAGATTTCCAAGTATCAAAGGTGGGAAAGTTAAATGGAAATAGTAAGTTCAAAGAGAAAATATGTAAAAATTTTAACCACTAAAAAAGAGTTCATTCATGTATTTTCAAATGAATGAGTCTGAGTATAAAATTAGTAATAGAATCAGAGATTTTACTGGATAAAGCTTTTTTAAAGCTATAATAGTTTGATTTTTAAATGTTAATATTGAGCCAGCCCTGATGGCTTAATGGTTAAAGTCCAGTGTGCTCTGCTTCAGTGGACCAGGTTTGGCTCCTGGGTGCAGAACCACACCACTCGTCTGTCAGTTGTCATGCTGTGGTGGCAGCTCATACAGAAGAACTAGAAGGACTTACAACTAGAATACACAGCTCCGTACCGGGGCTTTGGGGAGGGACAAAGAAAGAGAAAGCAGAAGATTGGCAATGGATGTTAGCTCAGGGCAAATCTTTCACAGCAAAAATAAATAAATAAATAAATAAATAAACCTTAAGACTTAACAATATGTTAGAAACTATATCTCTTGAAATATATAAACTTATAACAAAAAATTTTAGATGTCAACTTAAAAATATGAAGGAGTTATACAGTTTTTCCAAATTATTTTAGCAGATAAGATTGCAAAATTGTTGACCACTGGTTTAAAGGAGCCAACCAAGCTGCGTCCCAGAGCAGCCAGCTTGCCACAGTGCTGGGCAGATCACTCATATGGCTCCATTTCAGTTGTGCTAATTTTTAGGTTCCTATAAAACATCCAAGTTAAGACATCATTTAGGCAATTGGAATTCAGCAGAGGAGTCTAGACTAGAGATATATTATTTATGAGTCATACAAGTACAGAGACTAGTCAAAGACATATCTGCAATCATCAAGAGAGAAAATAACAATGGAGAAGAGGATCAGAATCATATTTTGGGAAATAATAATGGCAAGGGAAATGGAAGAGAGATCAGAGAATTAGGAAGCAAATAGGAAGAATGAAGACCAACCAAAAGTGCTAAGAAGGAAGCAGTGGGCAATAGTGCTAAAATGGCTCCAATAAGATAAAAACTATCAAGTATTCATTGCATTTGGCAATTAGGAAGTCAACAGTGACCTTGGGGATGTCGGGTTCAGTGGAATGGTAGGACAGAAGCCTGACGACTTTTTTTTGTCAAGATTCACCTTGAGCTAACATCTGTTGCAAATCTTCCTCTTTTTTTTTCTCTCCAAAGCCCCAGTGCATGGTTGTATGTCTTAGTTGTAAGTCCTTCTGGTTCTTCTATGTGAGCTGCCACCACAGCACAGTAACTGAACAGACGGGTGGTGTAGTTCCACGACCAGGAACCAAATTGGGGCCACCAAAGTGGTGAGAGCACTAACCTTTAACCAAGAAACCATCAGGGATGGCTCAGATGATGACTTCTTTGAATGGATATTATCCCTTGACTTTTAGGTTCAACAAAAAAAGGGTTACTGCAGTGTGACACTGATGGAAATTTTTCAGAGTACAGTGTTGTGGTATCACCACTTTTTCTGGTCCATTTGAGTCTTACAATCCCACATCAGTAACCTGGCAAGGGAGGACATAATCTGGTTCTTGAAATTAGTTGGAAGAGAGTGGATAACGTTTTTTATCCAGTCTGTTTGCAGGATAACATGCCAGTCATTCGTGGGTGAATAAAGTGTTGAAAGCCTTAGTCTCTTCCTAGAAAGAGTTATTAACTCTGTTGGAAAGAAAATATCCACACAGGAAAAAAAGTGAGAATAATTGAGGCAAAATGTGCTAATATTTTAAGAAATTGTCTGAAAGAGACATTCTTATTGGTTGAAGTCTTCCTAGAAATGGAAAGACTTGGGATGGGCTTCAGATTTTGTCTAGGAAGTGTCCCAAAGACAGAGAACAGGAAGAATGGTGACATGCCAAGGTATTGAATAGGATGACAATCAGCTAGCCCTGACTGGAGTGGAGGTATAGGTGTGCAGGGGGAGACAAACTAAAAGCTAGACATTGGGAGGTGGAATATGAGTCAAGCTGTTTGGACAGGATTCTGTTGGCAATAAGAACCATTAAAAATTTTTGAGCATTTGGATTGAGAGATGACCAAAAAAAGATGTTTTAGGAATATTAATCTAGTGATGGCCAGTAAGAAAGATCGAAGATGAGGATGAGCTTTTCTTCATTTAACTATCTTTCTTTTTTTAAAAAAAAAGATTAGCACCTGAGATAACAACTGTTACCAATCTATTTTTTTTTTCTTTCTGCTTTTTCTCCCCAAATCCCCCCAGTACATAGTTGTATATTTTAGTTGTGGGTCCTTCTAGCTGTGACACGTGGGATGCCGCCTCAACGTGGCCTGATGAGTGGTGCCATGTCCACGCCCAGGATCCAAACCAGCAAAACCCTGGGCCGCCACAGTGGAGCTCGTGATCTTAACCACTTGTCCACAGGGCCGGCCCCTATCTTTCTAATGATCATAATTACAGCCTGTGGAAATATAGTCCCTAAATAGGGCAGTGACAGAGTAGACAATAGAAAAGAAGGTAAAGGAGTTAGGGGAAAATTTCTAGGACTAAGACACTGGCTGGGGGCGTCAAACAAGACAAAGATGAATTTGAGGCTCTGATTACGAGTGAAAGAAATAGGAAAGTCAGAAAAAGGAGCCAAATGATTTTTCTCCTGGCTGAGAGGTAATGACAAGAGTGCAGCTTTCTGACAGCTGAGCTTACTAAACATGATTAATTTGGTTTTAGAAATGTAGGGGTTGAGAAGATCCAGCTTGAAATGAGCACAGAGAATTGAAGGGCTAAAGTAAAAAGAAGTTAGTGCTGCATCTGTGAACATAGGAATTCCTCATCTTTGGTGTCTACGGTATATGAGGTATGCACTAGGGTGTGAAGGTACAGGAGATAATAAGACACTCTTTGAGATGTGTTGGTTGAAGATGTACATAGTGAAAGAGATTGAGATGGATAAAGAACAGAAGATCATGGTAGAATCTTAGAGCTCAGTCCTGGCAATGCACTAGAGGAAGGAAGTGGTTATAGAAATAATAGGAAAATCAGAAGAATGAGGCAATCCAAAACCTAAATTACACACACAGTTTTAAGAGGGTAGTGGAATAGAATGCTGCCAAGGAGGTAACAGAATTGAGAACAAAGGAAAAAGTCAGGGGGCTTAATGATTAAAAAGTAATCGACAACCTTTGGGAATGAAATTTAAGTCCAGCTACAGAGGGTTAAGAAATAAGTGGATGGTGAAAAAGTGGCGGATATTGGTATGCGCTGCTCACTCAGAGAGGCTCCCTGATGACTTTTCTATCCCAGGGAGTCCTTTTGCTGCACTGTGTTATGGTTGGTATGTGAATGGCAATAGGGAGATATTGCACATTTGGTAAATTAGGTACCCAAGAATTTAACATCTTTAAAAATGAGAAGTGCTTTGCAAGTCATAGTCATATTACAGTTATGGACTCAGTAATAGTGTGAATTTTCCTGTAATAATAGTACTTATCTCATCACTTAAGGCAAAAAGGATACTTTCCAGCTCAGATATACTTTCTAATCATTAGTTAAGCAAGTCTCCTTTCTGTGTGCGCATCTTCTTAAATGATCCAATTAAGCTTTTATCTTTCCCCTAGAGAGCTAATCAAATATGTGGTAAAACCACTTAGAACCACACTATAAATTTCCTTTCTTCCTTACTTCTCTCTCCTTGGCTATAAAAACTTGGTACCCACCCAAAAACAAAACAAAAAGAACAAAAAAACACATTTCACTAGCAAGAACGAGAGCTCTATTTTCACTATGAAACCATTAGCCCTATACTCAGAGCATCTACCACGTGGGGTAACCCTGGTACCTTGTATCTTGGTGGCAGAGTATGCCTCCCCAATGGTCACAGTCTGAGAATGGTGGTGGGGGCCCCAGAACAGAGGCATTTTCTTATGAAAAGGTAATGATGAGAACCTGATGTTCTTTCTGCTACAGATATTTGAGGACTTGAATTTGAGTTGAGAAGCACAGACTCTCACGCTTGAAGGACTTCAGGTTACAGCTAGTCCAACTACCTATCCAATATTTGTATTCCTTCCACAACATTTCTGCCAAGTGTTGGGAAACTCACTACCTCCTGAGAATAGCTCTGACTCTTAGTAAGGTCTTCCTCATAAGGAGCCAGAATGTGTCTCCCTGTATTGTTATTGCTCCTAGTTCTACCAATTCAAGCCATTCAGAGTAAATGCAGTCCCTCCAAACCCTTCAAATATTTGAATGTAGCTTTGTTACTCAAACCCTTTAGTCTTCTCTTTTCCTTCAGCTTCACTCATTAATTTGCCTTTAAGCCCTCCACTGCCTTAGCTGCTCTCTATGAATGCACTCAGATTTTCTCCTCCTTTCAGGAAGATACCCCGACACAGAATGCATCTCAACTCCTGGGCTGTCCTAAGAAGGACATGGCAGGGGGTGTCATCTCCCACATTCAAGATTCAACAACTCTGTACCACTCCAGAGACGATCTATCAAAACACGTTATATTTGTGCTTTCCATGTCATTCATGGCTCACAAGTCTTCAATGTCTTCCTCTTTGTTGTTGAATCACATCTAAGTTTCCCTGCTTTTTCTCACCTCTCCTACTGGATTCATTCAACTTTATTTTGTATTCCACTCTAACAGATATGCATCACTTGGGTCAAACCAGTTTTATCAGTGTATCTCAAACATATCACCCCTATTCATCTCCAACACTGTGCATGCTCTCCTGTTCTTCCCTGTCTGAAATTCTCTTCCCCTTGCCCATCTAAATTCCCTCTATCCTTTAAGATCCGACTAAAATACTACCTCCCTTATGAAACTCTCCCATGCTATTCCAGCTTGTATTTATCTCCTACTTTCCTGAACGTTTTTAGGAAAGCTGACAGAGCAGGACTCACCTTATATCCCATGAGTATGAAACATCTCAGCCCTTTGTCTTGTATTATTCACTATAAATTATATGTCTAGATATTACACTCCCAGGAAAATGTGAACCACGTTTTAAAATTCTCTTTGTTTTGTTCACTATTCATTATGGACTGAATGCTTATATCCTCCCAAAATTCATGTATTGAAATCTTAACCCCCAATGTGATGGTATTAGAACGTGAGGGCCTGTGGGAGGTGATGAGGTCATGAGGGTGAAGCCTTCATGAATGGGACTAGTGCCCTTATATAAGAGATCCCAGAGAGCTCTTCAGCTCTCTTTCTACCATGTGAAGATACAATGAGAAGAGGCAGTCTGCAAGTTGGTCCTCACCAGAACCTGACTGTGCTGGCATGCTGATCTGGGACTTCAGCCTCTAGAACTTTGAGAAATAAAGGTTTGCTTTTAAGCCACCCAGTCTATGGTACTTCGTTATAGCAGCCTGAGCTGACTAAAACACTGGTGTATTGTCAGCACCTGGAGCAGAGTCTGGCACGTAGTAGGCACTCAATAAATACCTGTTGGATGAATAAATGAATATATGAAAAAGGCTTAAGAAATGCATATTGGTTGATTGATTGATTGACCTGGATTGGACAGATGATTAGCCAGAGCAGAGATTAAATAGCAGAGAAGGACAAACTATCATTCTTAAAAATCAGGAATGGGTCTGATTCAGATTTGCAGAAGGAGGAAAAAGAGGTGGAGGAAGAGGTGGGCTGTCAGCAGAGAAAGTCTCCAAGTCCTCAGGGGAATAAGATTATGTAGGGAGCTCTGACTCATCTCGGGAAATCATCAGCAATGCTCCAACACTCCCTAAAAACAGCAGCCCCCGGATGAAGCTTTGAGGCAGTTTGGAATCTTCTCTTGTCTTTCCCCCTTTGACATGAGGGAACTCATTTTGCAGAATGACTTGTTCAGTCTCCCAGGTGCTGTGGTTATTTAATATTCAGGATATGTCAGGGTGCGTCCTGCTGTATGTCACCTTCATATTCAAGTTTCTTCTGAACCCAGGAAACTACTGGAAGAAGGAAAAATGGAAGTAGAAAAAAATGGCTTCAAAGAGTGACATAAATTCTGATGTCCCACCTTACTCATTCTCTCCACCCACCTCTCCACTCCCCCAATCTCATTTCTCTTGCTCTATCTATTCAGTTAATGGTTCCACCGTATCTTCTCAGCCCCAAGTGCTATCTCCCATTCCTTCCACATTCTCATTTCTAATATCCAAGTGGCCACCAAATCCTGTCAGTTTTATTCCAAAATGTCTCTCAAATCTGACCTCTCTTCTGACGTCCCACTGCTTCTACCCTTTCTCAAGCTCCTATCCTCTCTCACTCAAATCATGGCAATAACTTCCCATTTTTCTGCTGCCTCAATTCTCTCCCCTCCTCCAGAACATTCTTCACATTGCCACCAGTAGAGTCACAAATGACGGATCCTGGTTGGTCCTAGTTATACTTCTGGTTGGTCTGTCATTCTCTGTTTGAAATATTCAATGGTTCTCTACCGCCGACAGCATAAAATCTAAAACTCTTAATCTAGCACTCAAAGTCTTTCTTATGACATTGTAACTTGCCTTTTCTCTGCCCATCCCTACAAGATATCTATTCCATTCCATTCTTGAACTTTCTCCACCTTAAGATTTCTCCAGCCAGAATATTCCTTATCTTTCAAAAACTAACTCATACTTCACCTTCCCCGGAACACTTCTGTCTCAATGAGTGAAAAACTAGGAGGATTCAGAGATCACTCTTTAAGGAGCAGCAAGCAAAATTCAAATAAATCTTGGAGGCAAAATGTGGATTTGAGGAGTAAGTCGAGCTCAGTCACTGTGTGATCCTGGTCAAGTGTTAAAAGCCAGACCTGGGGATATAGAGAAAGTTGAAAGGATAAACCAAGTTCAATTCCTAGTTGGTAGAGCTCAGAGATGAGACCCCCCCCATTTGTTGAAAGCCAATAAGATATAAGTTCTACATTAAGCACATGTACGTATATTATCTTGATTAATCTTTCCAACAATCCTGTAAGGTTAAGTGTCATTGTCACCATTTTATTAGATGAGGACATTCAGGCTCAGAGTGCTCTCACAGGTTCAATGTCATATAATAAGCTATTAGCATAACTAGAATACAACCTCAAGTCTGTTTGACTCTAAACTTAGTGCTCCCCCCACCTGCTAGAGCACCCACAGAAAAGTGGAGCAAATCTCAGAGTCAGAGTACCAAGTAGGTACAGGGTCAGGAACCAGCAAAGGAAAACAGAAGGATAGGAAATAATGGGGTTCTCAACCTGTGGTCAGGGTAGGGCCTCATCTTCAGCCAACAGTGTGATGCTGAGACAGAATTTCCTTTTAAGGGGATGTCTTAAGTACAGCCTTTGGAATTTGATTATCTTCCCCGATTCCCACATCTGCACCTCCCACCCACCCTCCACCCAAATTAGCATCAAGCTGTCCTCTGAGCTCCTGGATTCCTAACACATACTATGCCTTACATATAAGGCATAATAATAATAAGCACTCCAAAACTTAGTGACTAAACAAGAGCAACCATTTTTTGGCTCATGATTCTGCAATTTGGGCAGGTCTCAGCAGGGACAACTTGTTTCTGCTACCCATGGTATTCGCTGGGGCAGCTTGACTGGGACCAGAGGATCTGAAATAGTTTCATTCTTGTCTTACATCCAGCTAGAGAGGCTGCAATGACTTGGGGCTGGCTGCGTCTCTCTCAAGCAAAGTGGTTGGACTTCTTTACATGGTGGTTGGCTTCAAAGAGAGAAAAAACCAGAAGCTTCAAAACCTCTGAAGGCTTAGACCCAGAAATCACTCAGAGTCACTTCTACCACAATCTATTGGTCAAAGCAAGTCACAAAACCAGCCTAGTGTCCCAGGGAGAGAAAAATTCCACTTTCTGATGTGAGGGTTATCAAAGTCACATTGCAAAGGGCATGTGGGATGGGAGGGATTTTTCTAGTCATCTTTGGAAACAACCTACCACAGTGATTTTTATATCCATCTGTTTTCTCCAATAGGTTGTCTCGCTGAGGTCAAATCCTGTTGGTATTCATTTTATGTCCCTCATAGTGCCCAGCATAGCAGCTAAGGCATAGAAAATGCACCACCAGATTGAAAACCTACTGAAAATAGATGAGCTTGCAGCTTCCCCTGACCCTCCAGTTTATACTACTTCCTCCACTCAGCGGCAAGAGCATGAGCTTTGGAGTCAGGCGTACGTACACTGGCAGCCTGGTTCTGCCACACACAAATCCAGTGAACCTGAGCAAGAAACTTAACTTTTCTATAAATATTTCTACATTGTAAACTATTTCTTCACTGTAAAATGGGGATGAAAATTTGTATCTCAGAATTGTGAGGATTAAAGAAAATAATGTGTTCAAAGAGATTAACACAGTGCCAGGAATCTACGAAACATTCAAAAATATGACAATTATCTTTTTGATTTCCCTTCTCTATCCCTCCCACTCCCCAAAAATCTCCACCAGTCCAGGCACTACGCTTTCCTCAAAACCATCTCTTCCTTGGAGCACTCTCTGATCATCCAACTGGAAATGAACTTTCCATTCCCCAAGTAAAGAATTTTCCTTTGATTTTGTCCCTGACTTTCTTAATATTATACGTCATAGAATGCCAGTGCTGGCAGGAAATTAAATCATCTCGTCTCAAGCCCCTCATTGAGAAATGTGGAGAAATTCAGATGGATGAAGCAACTTGACCAAAGATTCATGGCTGGAGTTGGACCCCAAGACTTCTCTCACCTTGCAATCATGCTGTGTTTATACCCAACTCCTCCAACATGAAGGAGGGATGATGCAGGAGGAGTAAAGCAGAAAGGCTATGGTGTCAAATTCTCCAAAGGAACGTTGAGTCAGAGGACACTAACTGTCAGAGTGGGCAGCCTTCATAAGTAAAATGTGGCCAGCATATATGTTTTGCTTGGTTCATACAGTGTTTAAAAGAAAATTGAAGAAGTTGCCAACTTTGAAACAAAATTTTTTTTATATTAAAATTCAGATTATCAGCTTCTCTTGAGCACAACTGGGCCATCTAACCACACTGGGCCTAGCTTTGGAGGCTGATAGCAGTCTGCTGGGGCCATGTGGCTGCTGTCCTGTTAAATGCAGCTTTGGTCTCCAGAGTCCAAGTTTGCAGAAAGCTCGGCCTGCCTAGCCAATGCAGGTATGTGAGTGTGTGACTTCTGCCTTAGATGATGGCTTTGGAAAATTACACAAATATCTTCTTCTATATGGCAGTTATTTTCTTGCATGTTTTATCTCACTACCAATTATAAGCTTCTTAAGGACACTCATCATGTCTTAGATAATTTGGTAGAAGTAATAATACTTGTTTAGCGTTGTATACCTCCCAAATAGCCTTTATGTACATGAGCACTCATAGTACTCAGTAACTTAGCGATGTACATTTTATTAGATTTATTTGCCTTCTTTTACATTTTTCTATCAGATGAGAAAACTATCAGAGAGGTTGTGATTCACCAAAGATCAGCCAGCCCTTAAACGTGGAGCTGGGTGTGGAGAACATCCACTGTTTTGGGCTGTCTAGTATCCATTTTCCTTTCTTCTAAATATAACACCTCAATTTGCCTTTGGGAAACTAACCCTTTCCTTCATAGCCCTCAGCTGACCCCATGGGAATGCGACTCGGACCTGTCTAATAATAGTTCTGACTACCCCTAACCTCAGTGATTGGTTTAGATGCAGACATGTGACCCAAGCTGGGCCAACCAGAGCTAATCAATATCAGTTCTGTGATGTTTGCTGGAACTCTTTCTTCTTGTGTTAAGTTGATCACTCCTGGAACAGACCAACCTCCCCTTTCTTCAAACTTCCATGAGCAAGTGACATGAGAGTCCCAGGAGCTCCCCAGCTCCGCAAAAGACCACCCTACCCATGGCCTCCAAAACACCACTGACAGGAGTAAAATGGGCTCGGAACTCTGCCTATTCCTAGAAAAATCCTCTGGCCTCTCACCTCCTTCCCTTCTAACACTCACTGACCCACCACCACTGTCTGTCTTGAGATCACCAAGCCTTATCTCAATATACTTATTATCTGTTCACATCAGTCTCCAAGAAAGTGCAAGATTCCCAGGTCATCTCTCATTCCCAGGATACTAATCACCATACTGCTTTATGGGCAATCACACACACACACAGACACACACACACCCCACCCTTACAGTCCTTATCCCCTTTTCCTGCTGTTTTTATTTTCCATAGAATTTGCATTAGGAACATCTATAGTTACTTATTTCTTTTTTCCCCCAACTTTATTGAGATATAATTGGCATATAACTTTGTATAAGTTTATGGTGTACATGTTTATTTGATACACTTCTATATTGCAAAATGATTACCACCCCCCCACCCCCAGGCATTAGCTAATACCTGCATCATGTTGCATACTTATCATTTCTTTTTTGTGGTGAGAACATTTAAGATCTACTCTCTTAGCAACGTTACTTACTTCTTTTAGTTCTATCTCTCCCCGCTAGAATGCAAGCCTTATGGGGGAAGGGACCTTTCCTGTTTGACTCATTGCCATTTATCCCCAGTACCTAGAACAGTGTCTGGGACAAAGGAGGAGTTCAGTAAGTATTGAGTTAATGAATGCATGCTACCTATCATGTCTTGATAGGGATAAGCTTGTCTGAGAAAGAAAACAATAGAGAAGAAAGCAGATGCATAAGGAGGGAAGAAAAACATTCCTTTTACATTTTTTTTTTTAAGATTGGCACCTGAGCTAACATCTGTTGCGAATCTTTTTTCTTCTTCTTCTTCTTCTCCCCAAAGCCCCCCAGCACATAGTTGTATATTCTAGTTGTAGGTCCTTCTGGCTTTGCTATGTGGGACACCACCTCAGCACGTTGATGAGTGGTGCTAGGTTGGTGGCCAGGATCTGAGCCAATGAAACCCTGGGCTGCCAAAATGGAGTGCGCCAAGTTAACCACTCAGCCACGGGGCTGGCCTTCTTGCTACATATTTAAAAACCTTGTGCCTTAGTTGGATTGGGCTGCCATAACAAAATACTATCAACCGGGTGGCTTAAACAACTGGAACTTATTTCGTTACAGTTCTGGAGGCCGGAAGTCCAAGATCAGAGTGCCAGCATGGTTGAGCTCTGATGAGGGCTCTCCTCCTGCCTTGCAGACAGCCACCTTCTCACTGTATCCTCACATGGCCTTTTCTCAGTGTGTGGGTGTGTTCATGTGAGGTGAGCTCTCTCTCTTCCTCTTCTTATAAAGCCAACAATCCTATCAGATTAGGACTCCACCCTTATGACTTCATTTAACCTTAACTACTTCCCAAAAGCCCTATCTCCAAATACAGTCACATTGGGTATTAGGACCTCACCATATGAGTTTGTGGGGGGACACAATTCAGTCCATAGCACCTTGACCCCAGATGTGCCTTAAACTTTTCAGTTAGATGAAGCAATAAGTTCTTCAGTTATTTTTTAACTTAAACCAGATTGAGTTTGGTTTCTGAATTTTCATTTAAAAGAATCCTAACTGCTCAACAACAACAAAAAAATGGCCCAATTAAAAAATGGGCAAAGGGCTTGAATAGACATTTCTCCAAAGAAGACATACAAATGGCCAGTAATCACATGAGAAGATGCTCAACATCACTAGTCATTAGGGAAATGCAAATCCAAATGGTATCACAATGAGATACCACTTCACACCCATTAGGATGGTTATTATATATAAAAAAAAAACCAAACAGAAAATAACACTTTTGATGAGGACATGGAGAAATGGGAAAACCTGTGCATTGCTGGTGGGAATGTAAAATGGTGCAGCTGCTGTGGAAAACAGCATTCTGATTCCTCAAAAAGTTAATCACAGAATTACCATATGATCCAGCAGTTTCACTACCAAAAAGAAACAAAAGCAGGGCCTCAAATAGATATGTGTACACCAATGCTTATAGCAGCATTATTCACAATAGCCAAAATATGGAAGCAATCACTCCCATATTTATAGGATGAAAGTAAAGAAGTTGCTCAGGAAAACAAAATGTTTCCCTTTCTCCTGTTAACAGATACTGACTACTGATTGACTAGTGTTTTGTCAAAAGAAGGTTCTTGCACCATCCACCTCAGAAATATCTGAGGTGGTTATTAGTGATATAGATTCCTGGTCCCACTGCACACTGACTAAATCAGAAACTCTGAGAGTATGTCCATTAACAGATAGAAGGATAAATAAAATGAGGTATATACATATGATGAAATATTATTCAGCTTTAAAAAAGAAGGAAATTCTGACACACGTTACAACATGGGTGAATCATGAGGATATCATGCCAATGATACAAGGCAGTTGCAAAATGACAAACATTATATGATTCCCCTTATATGAGGTAAGAGTAACAAAATTCATAGAGACAGGAAGTAGAATCGTGGTTGCCACAGGCTGGGGGGAAGGGGAAATGGGGACTTGGTGTTTAATGAGTACAGAGTTTCAATTTGGGAAGATGAAAAAATTTTTCAAATGGATGGTAATGATTTGGATGGACTTAATGCCACTGAACTGTACACTTAAGAAAAGGTCAAAATGGTAAATTTTATGTAGAAAACTAACCAATACACTGGCTCTCAGGCTCAAATCTTTAGACTCCAAACATGTTTTTAACTTACCTCTCTGTGCCCCTTCCGTCACTTATACTGTCTAACTCAAATGCCCTGCACACCTTTTGCACTCAACAGAAATCAGGAGGATAATTGAATTAACACATAATTGAACGAATGCATTAATATTTATTTTTAATTAACAATGAGGGCTTCTCATCTCCTGGCAGAAAGCAAATGTTCTATTGGTGGTCTGGAAAGTATCATGAAAGTTCAACTCAATCTCTTACTTCAGGAAGCCTAGAGGCTCTGTCCCCACCCATTCAGTTCACACTTATGGGAAGTTCACACTTACATGTTCACATTCAGCATGTGAGAGGTGGTTTGCCTTTGTATGTGTATTTTGAGTGTGGCCTTTGCGTAGAAGCACCTTGAAGGCAGAGACACTTCTCTTTGTATCATCTGCCAATTCAGAGAGCCTCTGTGTCCAACTGCTGCTCCAGAGCCCCATGGTGAGCATGACGGCTGGACAAAAGTAGAAAAGGTGTTGAGACAAGCCCAAAGCTTTAATTCACTCCCTCACCAAGCCCTGATGATTTTTATATTCTAGGTACCTAGCTGTCATCTTCATCGGCACCACCCTGCTTAAAGCCTTCATCATCTGTCATCTGATTACCTGAAGGAGCCTCCTAACTGGTCTCCTCTTTCTCTCTTGCATCCTCCCCCATATCCTAGTCCATTCCTCATGGAGCATCCAGGCTATTTTCCAGACTATCATTCTGATTACATTCCACCCTGGCTTAAAACCTTGAATGAGTAATGTCAGCATCATGATGGAGTGAGCTCTTCCCTTAGTCTCTCCCCCCAACATACAACAAAAAGGATATTCATAAAGCAATAGAGGACAGTGACACAACACAATAGATGTCTGAGAGATCCATGCAGCTGTATTCTGAAGGTGGGGGTGCTGGACCCCCAGGGAGGCAGTGGAAGGAGGTAAGTGGATCTCCTCTCCCTGCTGAGTGCAGTGATCTAGGGCACATGACCTTCCACAGCAGCCAGAATGCAACTGTGAAAGGAGAAGGGGGGAAGGCAGACCTCCATGGGAACAATTTCAGTCTCGGAGTTGCCTCCCAGCCCGTGGGAACACTCCACACTGAGGCAGCTAAGTAATTGAAGGGGTGTCCCACCAAGCCGAGCAGCCCAGGTGGGCAGACAGTGACTGCAGAGCGGGAGCATGTGGGATCACTCGTGTGAAAGAAAGTGACCCTCCCCTGCCTCCTGCCTGGCACACTAGCTTAGCCAGTTTGCCAGAGCGCCTACACGCCTACATGTGTAAAGCAATAGTGGGCAGCAGGCAAATGCAGACAGGCCGTGTCAGCACAGCCTTCAACAGTCTGGCACAACTGTCCTGCGGCAGGTTCAGAAAACCCAGCTCCTGGTCCCCCTCCAAGTGGTGGCAGGTGGAATCTGCGACCAGATACCACCGCTATGTGACGGCAGAAGGCCACCCCATCAAATAGCAGGAAGAAATATATTGACACTCCAGACCGGAAGGAAAATGACAAGTACCCAGAAATCAATTCTGATGTCACAGAAATTTACAGTCTAAAGGACAGAGAATTCAAAATGGTTATCATAAAGAAACTCAGCAAGTTACAAGGAAACTCAGAAAGACAGTACAATGAGCTCAGGAATAAAATTAATAAACAGAGGGAATTCCTCACAGAAGAGATTGAAAGCATTAAAAAAAAAAAGCCAATCAGAAGTAGTGGGGATGAAGAACACAATGAATGAGATAAAGAAAATTCTGGATCTTTAAAAAAAAACAGAGCTGATATTATGGAAAACAGAATTAGTAATTTAGAGGACAGAAGTATAGAAATGCTTCAGATGGAGGAGAGAGAACTAAGACTAAAAAGAAATGAACAAATTCTCCAAGAAATATCCAACTCAATTAGGAAATACCACATAAGGATTATAGGTATCCTAGAGGGAGAGGAGAGGGAGAAAGGAGCAGAGAGCTTGTTCAAAGAAATAATAGCTGAGAACTTCCCAAACCTGGGGAAGGAGCTGTAATTACATGTAAATGAAGCTAATAGAACTCCTAATTACATCAGTGTAAAAAGACCCTCTCCAAGGCATATATTGGCAAAAGTCAATGACAGAGAAACAATATTAAGGGCAGCAAGGCAGAAGAAAATAACCTACAAAGGAACCTCTTTCAGGCTTTCAGCAGATTTCTCATCAGAAACCTTACAGGCTAGGAGAGAGTGGAATGATATATTCAAAATTCTGAAAGACAAAAACTTTCAGCCAAGACTACGCTATCCAGAAAAACTATCCTTTAGATAGGATGGGGAAATAAAAACTTTCCCAGATAAACAAAAGCTGAGGGAGTTCATTGCCACAAGAACCCCTTGCCCCAAGAAGGAAGGATCAAGAAGGTCCTCATACCTGAAAAATCTTGAATGACTCCCCACTGTGGAAGATTAAAGACCAATCCTCCTAACTTGGGCCTCATATGTTCTGGCACCTGTATAAACATTCAAGCCTTATATAGAACCACCTCCTGCATCTTCTCTGGGCTCCAGCCAGATGCTCTGGGTCTTCATTCCTGAGATGCACAAGTCTTCCCACCTCAAAATCTTTGTGTACACTGGAACCCCTCCCCACCACCACCTCTGCCTGTTCAATTTTTGTTTCTCCTTCAGCTCTCGATACAATCATCTTTTTCTCAGTTAGATCTTCCCTGGTCTCTTCCCACATCCCACCCAGGCTGGGTCAGTTTCCTTTGTAATAAGCTGTCATAGATCAGTGCTCTCCTCCTTCATGGCACTACCCTCAGTTAGTAATTACACATCCCTTCACAGCACTGTTTGATCAATGACTTTCTCCTGCACTGGGCAGATTCTAGGCTCCATAAGAATAAAGGCTGTGTTTACTTTTGTCCATCATTGAATCACCATTGTCTAGTACAATGCCTGGTGTATAATAGTTGCTCAATAAACATGTGTGGAAAGAAAGAAGGGGAGGAGGGAAAGAAGCAAAACAATAGGATCCCCATCTGGAATTTTAGGAAGCCATACAGCAACATAACTTGCAAAGGACCAGTACCAGTTTGACATAATAGCTGAAACTCAGCAGACAGATTTTCAAGTTTCATCTTAGTTTTGTGGGCTTGGTCAAATTGCCAAAATTCTCTAATTTTTGTTTTTCCCATTTATTTCATCAGATGTAGAATTCCTTCTGAGTGCAAGGTACATATTAGAAGAGTGTTTCTCAACTTGGAGGGATGCCTTCTGTAGATGGATATGTCAGAATGTCAAGGAGGAGCCTTACTCAGAGTACAAACAAACCCACAACCAATGAGATGGGCACATTGGGTATGTGAGTGAGTGAGCAGCCAGAGAGTGATACAGAGATGGATGACAGTTCGTGACACCAAAAAACTTACTCTCAAAAGTGGGACAGACAAGGGGCAAGAACTATACTATGAGCCATTTGCTAGAATAGAGACAAAATGTGCATGCAGAGCCCAGAGAAGGAGTGATAAAGTTCAACTTGGGGAGGCAAGAGAGGGTTTGTTGGTAACTTTGGGGCTGGGCCTGGAAGGGTAGATAGGACCTCATGGATAGCCATGAGGGACAGCCACCTGGATCTCTTTCCAAGAAAGATGGTGAGGGCTAACTAGTTAATGGGCAGGAGGCCCCCTGAAACCTTTTGCCAGAGGCTCTGTATCAAGAATTGTCTTTCGACAGCAGATAATTCTAATATATTCAACTACACAGCAACTTTGCTCAGCTGGCCAATGATATTACTCCTCTGAATTGAATTGAATGTATCTAAACTTTTTCCTTAACTACCCAAGAAGGTCTTAGTTACCAGCATAATCAGTTTATCAGAGAAATTATTTCAGCCACAAATAGGGGATTAACTTGGGAAGGGTTGACTTATTTCTAGAACTAACTGGTGATTTCTGCCTTATTACTGTTCTTACTGGGGAGCCAAATGTCTGGCACTCTGTGGCTTTATCAACTCAATTTGACCCTGGAGAAACACATAAACAAGGGCAGGTCTTCCCAGAACAAGATGTGGGGAAACAGAAAACAGCGATGGTGCTATACAAAACTGTGACGTCAACCACAGGAGTATGGGAACACTTGGTCCCTCTGACTGAAGTAGAGCCCACTGCTAATAATGGTTATTTCTTACTGGCTTCTGGGCATTCTTCTAAATGCTTTGTATGTATTGAGTCACTGAATCTTCCCACAACCTGACACAGGCAGTCATTGCAATCCACATTTTATAGATGAGAGAGCTGGAGCACAGAGGGGCTAAGTAACTTGTCCAACGTCACACAGTGGTGGGATTTGAACTCATAGTCCATGCTGTTAACCACCATATTAGACTGCCTCTCATCCATCGAGTTGAAAACAAGGACATTGGAGTCAGGCAAACCTGGCTTTAATCAGGGTTTTTTCACTTTCTAGCTGTGTGATCTTGGGCCTATTATCTAACTTTTCAGGGGCATTTGCATTACAATAAGGCTCAAAGCCTTAAACTTGGGAAACTCTCAGTTAGAGGAATTTGCTATCTCAACCTGCTGGTCTGTTGCCCCGCAACATCCTCAGCCCTCACCCCCAGCTGAGCCACTGCTTTCATCTCCCGCATGCTCAGCTCCACTCTTCTTGCTTGACCAGTTCTCAGTAAGGATGTCCTGAAACAGGCTGAGTTGTACCAAATGGAGGCCAAGTCAGAATACTCAGCCCTTTGGTCTAATGCAGGCTCCAGAGCACTGATGTAGGCCCCTGGGCTGCCGTGTACCTGACCCGCTTTTCCTTTGTGTGGTTCCTCTGTCCTGATAATGGAACACCAGCCCCTACCTTCTTTACCCAGATTCTCCCATGCACTCTGACTTACAAGACTAGGCTTCTGCTCTGACACTGTTATCACTCAAAGGGCACGATCTGCTCACTGCAAGACAAAAGCCAATCGTCAAGAGGCAAGATGGGGGCAGAGAAAGGGCATTTTATTACAGCTTGCTGGCAAGACGGAAGATGGCCGACTAATATCCAAAAGAACCATCTTAAGTGGGGCACAGATTCGTGAAGCAGTTATATAGGCCAGTGGGTTACAGGGGTGGGGGTTAGGAATGTCAACCCTCTGGTGTTACAGACTGGGAGTTGCCACACGAGATCTTTCAGTTTTCATTGATGACGGCTATCATCATAGACTCTGTTTGGGGGGCCATCACATTCCTAAAGAACTCAAAAGAACAAAGTTATCATCTTATCACAGCTGGGAAGTATATGCACTCACTAGCTGAGGTCATAAAATCTACAGAACAGGTAGATCTCCTGGAGGGTGCAAATCCAGCTGGGTTAGTTAGTCAGAGCTCATTCAAAGTTACAACAGGGGGCCGGCTCCGTGGCCGAGTGGTTAAGTTCGCGCACTCCGCTGCGGCGGCCCAGGGTTCAGATCCTGGGTGCGGACATGGCACCGCTCGTCAGGCCACGTTGAGGCGGCGTCCCACATCCCACAACTAGAAGGACGTGCAACTAAGATATACAACTGTGTGTGGTGCTGGCGGGGGGGGGGGGGGGGGGGGGGGTGGGGTGGGGAGATAAAGCAGAGAAAAAAAAAAGATTGGCAACAGTTGTTACCCCAGGAGCCAATCTTTAAAAAAAAAAAGTTACAACGTGGTTTCTCTTCTACAATATGCCTTCCCTTTTGTTAACCTTGTGTTGAGCTGATTTCAACACCTCCTTCCAGTTCCGGTTCTAGAAATCTTTCTAACGCCCAGTCCTGGCATATGGGTTGGGCCTGCCTTTCACTTACCAGTCCCTTTCCCCAGTTCAAAAGAGGGGCATTGCTCCCCAGATGACCCTCAGAGCCGGGCCTCTGCCACCTTGGATGGCCTGTTGCTTGACTGCTTCCCTGAGTACTTGTCACACCCGCACTCCCAAAACTGCTCTATCCACAGGCAAGGAAGCCTTGTATTCCTTTTTTTTCCCTGAGATATAATTCACATAATGTAATTCACATAATGTAAAATTTACCATTTTAATCATGTAAAATGTATAGTTCAGTGGTTTTGAGCATATTCATGAGGTTGTGCAACCGTCACCACTACCTACTTCTTGAATATTTTAATCTCCCCGTAAAGAAACTCCAGAGGACATCAAATCTGAAAAGAAAACCTGAAGGCCAGAGGGACAGGGAAGGCTTCACGTGACACAGCAGGCTACGCAGAGGTTCACAAGTGAGAAGTGGAGGAACTGCAGAGGATGGTGACAGGGTTCATGACAAGCCACCCCCAAATATGGCAACTTGGCATACTGACTATTTCAAGCTGAAGGAATTTGAGAAATGGCAGGGGCAGGAAGAATTTTCTGACCTTCCTCTGGAGCAGGTCATAAGACCCTCACGTGAGAGGTGCCTCCCTATACTCGAAGGAAGGGAGCATCCTTCTCTCTGAAGACAGAGGGACGCCGAGAGGAATCTGATGGACAGTGTTGCTCTTTCTCCAAGTTTACTGCTCTTAGTTCACATCCTTTTTCATACTGTTACATTTTTCCATGGTTCTCCAATCTTCACCAAATCTAGCCTCAATACTTAGGTTTAACTACAAAAAAAAAGAAACTCCACCCTCATTACCAGTCATTCTCCATTTCCCCTCCCTCCAACCCCTGGCAACCACTAATCTACTTTCTGTCACCATGGATTTGCCTATTCTGGACATTTCATATAAATGTAAGCAGAAACATTTGTCCCTTTTTTGTCTAACATCTTTCACTTAGCACAATGTTTTCAAAGTTCATCCATGTTGTAATGTGAATCAGTACTTCGTTTCTTTTTATGGCTAACAAGTATTTCATTGTGTGGTTAAACCACATTCTGTTCATCCACTCATCAGTTGATGGATATTTGGGTTGTTTGCATTTTTTGGCTGTTATGAATAATGCTCCTAAGAACATCTGCATGCAAGTTTTCCTGTGAGTATGTTTTCAATGATCTTGGGTATAAACCAAGCAGTGGAGCTGCTGGATCATATGGTAATTCTATGTTTAACTTTTTGAGGAATTTCCAAAGAGACCCTGCCATTTTATATTCTCACTAGCAATGTATGAGAGTTTCAATTCCTCCATGTTCTTGTCAACACTCGTTATTGTCCTGCCCAATATTTCTAGAATCCTCTGGCAGTGGATGTTTCCTTGAAATTGGTGATTCCTTGAACAAAGTAGGTAAAAACGTTTAACTTTGATGACAGAGTCCTAAGTTTGGGTCTACTTTGTCATGGAGAGTACTAAGGCAGGTATATTTCTTGGGCAAGTTATTATTTTTTTATCTTCCTAAGCTTCAATTTTCTCATCTGTTAAATGGGAATAATAATAGGATCATTGGGCTAATTAAATGAGACAATGCATATCAAGCTTTAGCACAATGCCTGTAAAGCTCTACTTTGAGAAATGATAGCTCTCGTTATTACCATCTTTCTTCCCCTACACACCTAGACCTCTGGTCAGCGGCCATGGCATCCACTATTTGGCCAGTTAACAAATATGTATGGAGAGTCCACCATGTGCCAGGCACTGTTTTAGGAACTGGGAATATAGTGCCAAACAAGTAAGAGACCCCACAATTAGGGAGCTAATATTCTACTAGGGCAAGAGTCATAATAAATATGTAAATTTAAAAATAAAGAAGGTAATTATAGGAACTAGAAGAGCCTTGATAAAATAAAACCGGGTCATGCGACAGTGAGCAGGGTAAGGGGCTGCTCAGCCAGTGTGGCCAGGATAAGCCTCTTGGAGGAGGTGCACTGGAGTTAAGACCTGACTGGAGAGGGGGAGGCAGACACACAGAGGGCTGGAGAAGACATCACACAGAAGGAACCTCAGACACAGAGTCTCTGCAATAGGAACAGCTTGGAGGGGCCAAGAAGAAGATGTGAGGGGAGGAGAGAAGATGTGAGGGGAGTGGCGCACAGCAAGCCTGGGATCATGGAGAAGAGACAGCAGGCGCCAAAGAGCTGCTGAGGTGCCGTGCTGGGGACAGTGACAAGGAAAGGAAACTGACAGTGGGGCCCCCGGAGAAGGACGTCAGTGAAACTGGGCCAGACCCCAAGTGTGATATTTGGCAGGAGTTTCGGGTACTAAATGTTCTCCGTAGTTGGCAGGAATCAAAGGAAGCCTCAGCAGAGAGCTTCAGCATGGCGCATCCCCTCCCCGAACACTGCTGCCCCTTGCTCTTGAGAAGTCCTGTCCTGATTTGGATTTCTTTATTCCTGAGACAGAGCACCTGATCACACATCTGCTGCCGGCATTTCAGGTGCTTGCACTTCAAAAAGGAGGGAGAAGGAAGCCTGGACTCTCTCTGCTCTCAGGGAACATTCTGGATGGGGCTGGTGGGATTGAACACTAGTCCTGTGATGCCACAATGTCCAAACACAAGCATTAAGGGGGTGTCACAGACAGCCCAACTCACAGCCCACCAGCTGCCCTGAGTGCTGTGTGTGCCTTCTCTGTGGCAATCCCCATGGCAATGGAAGACACCAGGAGCATTAGAAGAATGCGTCATTAAGGGCAAGGAATTGAGAAGGGGTACTCATGGGTTTTGCCTGTGCGCTGGGTTCTACGCCCTAGCTATCTGGCTATCAGAAGTTTCTCTAACACTCTAAGCTTCAGTTTCCCCGTTTATAAAATGGAAATAATACCTGTGTCATATGGGTAGCAAGGACATGGTGTATAAAGAGCTCAGCATGGAGCCTGGCACTTAGGGAGCCCTCAATGAGTGTCACTTATTATCATTTATAATATTTTTTTACTCCTACTCCTACGATTTTAAGAGCCTCCACTTGTGAAGGGTGGCCATGCTTTGAAAAGCAAGTGCAGAGATTGGAGGGTGTCCCAAGAAGGCCAGTGATCAAAACGACAATAAGAATTTGAAGATTCAAAGAAAAGGTTGGCGCAAGAGGGTGAGGGTAGATCCTGAATGAACGTGTATTGTTAAACAGCTTTTCAGGTGCGAAAATCGAAGAGCTACAAGATGGGAAGGGGGACAAAACTAATATTTTCTTGGTATGACCTTCCATATGCCAATTACCAGACTGCGGAGTCTTTACTTTTATTACTATATCTAATCCCTATTACAATCCTCTGAGATTCTTGTTGGTGTTGTTGTTGTTGTTATTACTATTTCCATTTGACAGATAAGGACATTGAGACTGAAAGACCAAAGTCAAACACTAAGTGATGCACTGGTGTTTCTTTGACTCTGATACCCATTGGTATCTGATACCCACTGGACTCTGACACCTATCTTTTTCCCACAACTTAAATCAATAAAGCCCCAGCAAAACCTCTCTTATTATTACAAAGATTATGAACTCCACAGATGCAAGTATATTTCCCCAAATGCTACAGTTGCACAATGACAGCTCTCATGGAGCAACTAATCCAGCCCGAGGAGACAGACACATGAGCATCTAAGCAGAATATTGGAATGATAAAGTCTCTTTGTGTAGCAAGAACAACGTTCCAGCAGAGCACAGAGGAGGAAGGATTCCTTCTGCTAGCGCTGAGAAAGAGGAGAAGAAAGGCTGCAGCCTCTTATAGAAGAGAGTTTCAGATGAAGCTCTCTGGGCTGTCTGGTGGAAAGGCATAGGAAGGACATTCTCTTCAGCTGGGGCAAATGAAGCCATGGTGTGGAGTGGGAATGCATGAGGCTTGTTCAGGAAAGACTTGACAGAAGCATGGACCAGGGTACAAAGGGGCAGAGGAGCTGGAAAAGTTGGGTGACACCTGAAGGCAAGGTGCCTTGTATGACAAGCTATGGGTTTTAGACTCTGTCCTGTAGGCAGTGGGGAGACACTAAAGGCTTTTCAGTAGCTGAACAGCTTGATCACATCTATGTTTTAGGACCTTACCTCTGGTAACTGTGTAAAAGATGCAGCAGAGAGAGAGTGAAGCCATACAAGTCAGGTTCTTCTAATTCGCCTTGCAGAACACCTGGCTGTGGAACCTGTGGGAAGGGGGCATTTCAAGGAAGCCGCTGGGTCTGGTCCTTCAAAGAGCTCCCAATACATATCACCTCTCTTGATCTTCTTCTCAGGTCCCTAATGAGGAAGCCTGCTGGGGTAACGGCAGTACGGTCAACCTTCATTTCCACTGCACTGAAAGGCAAGGAGGGCTTTATTAGTATCACAAGTGCTTTAGAAACAGTCTTCAGCTGAGACACCAGCATTTCCAGGGTAGACAGAGTGGTTGTCACCAACACTTGAGAAGTCCCCAGAAGACAGCAACAGTCCAGGGCCTTCCCCATCACGGGCTGGGAGAGCAGAACAGCCTGCAGCAGGGGATGAGGCTCAGGCCTCTGCCCATTCATTCTTTCACAACTGCATATTGAATGCCAGCTGGAGTCAGCCTTGTGCTGGGTGCTGGACATGCCAAGGTGAAAAGCTATGGTTCCTACCCTCAACCAGATCACAGTCTAGTATGGGAGATGAAAACGTAAACCAAAAACTATGACAAAATGGGAAAGGCATAGTAATGGAGATTCTCAGGGATCGCTTAGGAACAACAACTAGTTTGAACACTCAGGGAGGTAGAATAAATATCAGGGACCGTTTTGTAAAGATGCTATGTATTGAGCATATGTTAAGGTGTCAGGTTCTGGGCTGGACATCAGCTGCATCTTGAGGAATGAGTAGCCATATAATGAGGAGGTAAAGGAAATCGTATGTGCAGCAAAGAGAAAGAACATGACCCATTGTCGAACCTACAAGTAGTTAATAAGGCATAGGATAGAAAGAAGGAGGGAAGGTTTAGTATAGAACAGGGAGAGAGGAAGCTGGAGAGGTGGGCAGGGGTGCAATTACAATGGGCCTTATACGCGATGCTAAAGAGTTTGGACAGCCATTAAGACATTGTAAGTAGGAGAGTGACGGGATTGCATTTGTATTGTATAAAGATCACTCTGGCTACAGTGATATGGTCAGAGGATCATATGATATGATACAGAGATAAGATCAGAGCATAGTTCAGAAAACTATGTTGAACTTCACTGCTCAATATCGTAGGCAGGGAGATCAACCAAGTGGAATTAATATAGAGGAAAATATTGAGACTTTGAACTAAGGCAAGGGTAGTGGGGATCGAGAGGAGGGGACCTATCAGAGAGATGTTTGGGAAGGAGAAGGAGAGTGAGAATTGGCAGGGCTTGGTGACCACCTGGAGAGAGGGAGAGAGAAGAATCAAGAGTGAGCCTCAGGGTTTTGGCGTGCTGCCAGGTATATAAAAGAAGGCGGCAGATGGCTGGATTAGCCTAGAGACTGGGATTTTGTTGGGAAGAAAGGGCAAAACGACAAAGGAGAAGGAAAAGTAAGGATAATCAAAAGACAATTATGAAATAATAAACTATGTTTTCTAGACTCAGAGAAGGAAATTAAGAGAGAGGATTGATAGATGGCTGAAAATGGAGAGACAAAATGGCCAGAGAGCTTAGTAAAATCAGAGACTAGGTTTAGCATGAGTAAAGGAGTTCAAGAAATGGGATAAGAAACCATGGTGGGAGTGTGGATATTGGAGTTAAGGTTTTCAGAGATGAAACCACTTCAGATGACAAAATCCAGGGTGTGGCCAACAGTGTGAGTGGCTGAAGTGGAATGGAAATGAATGTCATGCCGAAGCTAGACTATTGGAGAGGTCCCTCTTGTAGACAGAGAAGTCAGGGTAACGGCGGGTCTTGGGGTGATAGGAGGACCTTGAGCTAGGCACTAAGGCCTTCCATGAATTAGGCAGATGAAAGCTATAAAAAAAGGATAAAAGGGAAGTGTGTGGGCTTTAAGGGAGCAATGTTTATATGAGGACTGAGAAAGTATGGTTTGGAAGCAGAACTTGGAAACTTCAAGGTTGTTGGTCGGGGCTGCTTGTCCAGGTGGTACCCAGGGGATGGGAGAATGAGCACGATTCAGAGGAGACAGTGTTAGTGAAGCAGTGCCCTCGGCTAAGAGCACGTTTCAGTTCCAACCAGGAAAGGGGTGGGTTTCCAGGAAGAGCTTAAGGATGTAGGGGAGTTTAATATTTACTGTGGTATATTGTCCCAGAGATGCTAGAGGACAAAGCGAAGGAGTCACCGGAGAAAGGCCCAAGAGACCTGAGGGCTGTTTGGTAGTGCCTGTGACTGGCATTGTCATCTTCACAGTCATCCTGGACTCCTCCTCCCTCATGCCCGCATCCAACTGGTAACCAAGGCCTGTTGATTTTGGTTCATATGTAGCTCTCAGGTCTCTCCTCATCCTTCCTTCTCCACTGCCCATGCCCTAAACAAGGAGCAAATGGTCCCTCACATGAACTATTGCAATGGCTTCCCTTTTGGCCTCTCCCTCTCCTGCTTAGTTACCCTTCTCCACTGCCCCTACCCCTACCCCATCCATCCTCCACACAGCTGACAGAATGTTCTGTTTTATCCACAAATCTGATCCCATCATCCCATCACTCGACATCCCTTAATGGGCCCTCAATTGTTAACAAGATAAGATCTGTCCCATTTGCTTGGCTTCCAGAGTTGTTCATAATTGGGCTCCTGCTGCTGATCTGTCCCACGTCATCTTCCACGATTCCCCCTCCAGAACTGTATGCTCTAGTAATACTCAATTATTTATAGCTCTCAGATCATGTTACTATATTCTCTCATGCTTCCAGATTTTGCACATTCCATTCCATCTGCGTCCATGTTATTCCCACTTGCCACATCTTGCCCCTGATGGAGCCCACTCCAGAATCCACGCAAGTGCTGCTTTGGTGAAGTCATCCTCCACTTCTCCAGACAGCCTGGGTGATCCTTTCCTTAAATTCTTCCTATACTTTGCACAACATGCCATGAAAGTAATTACGTACTATACTAAATGTGACTATTTATCTCCTCACTTAACAATTAGCTCTTTTTAGAGGAAAACATTGTCCTTTTTTTAAAGCCTTTATTTTTTCAGAGCAGTTTTAGGTTCGTAGCAAAACTGAGAGGAAGGTTCAGAGATTTCCCACATAGCTCCTGCCCCAACACATGCATAGCCTCCTCCATATCAACATCCTGCACCAGAGTGATACATTTGTTACAACTGATAAACCTACACTGACGGTCATTATCACCCAAAGTCCGTCGTTTAAGTTAAGGATCACCCTTGGCTTGTACATTCTAAGGGTTTGGACAAATGTATAATGACATAATCCACCATTATAGTATCATACACAGTATTTTCATGGCCCTAAAAACCCTCCGTGCTCTACCTATTCAGCCCTCTGTCCCCACTAATTCCTGACAACCACTGATCTGTTTACTCTCTCCATAGTTTTGCCTTTTCTAGAATGTCATACAGTTGGAATTATATAGGATGCAGTCTTTTCAGAAGCACTGTCTTTTAATGCTTACATCCAGTGCCCATCACATTACCTAGCACACAGGAGGTGCAAACTATTTACAGAATTAATGATTGACATAGTCCATGTCTGTTTAGGGAAAGGAGATCCAGTGACCTGAGGCATGGTATAAATAATTAGGCTATAAACTCCAAGAGGAGGCCTGCTCTGAGCTGTTTTGAAGCTACTAGACTATGTTTGATTCAATTCATCTCTAGACCTCATCCCCAGGGCTAGCACAGTTGCTAGCTGTATGATGGGGGCACAACACATATGGAATAAAGAGATAGTCCCTGCCCTCAAAAAATATGCAAGTGACCAAGCGCTATGTCTGCAACCACGCTATTCCTGTCCTCCTGCTTCTTCAGTTGTCACTAAGGATTGCTAGGACTCTGACCACTTGTTCTTTCACTCATTTACTCAAGAAAGCTGTCATAGGTCAAGTGCTGTGTTCTGCTTTTTAATTGGAAACTTGTGGAAGGGCAAGGCTGTGGTTAGGTGGCTAGTGCTGTGTCGCACAGGTTGAGCATAGACCCTCTCCCTCAAAACGTTCAGTGCCCAAGACCTAGGGCCTCCAGGGAGTCTTTCCTGCCCTGCCTGCCACTACCCCAGCTCGCCAGGCTTTTTTCCTGCTCTGGAGTCATGTTGTACTCTAGTCAGAACCAGACAGTTTGGCGTTAATTGCTCTCTAATTGTTTCAAGTGTGCTATTTTTATCTCCCGACTACACTGCACTCTCCTTGCACACCGGCCTGCTCTTTTAGTTTCGCATCGCCACTGTGCCCCCAGCACTCAGTAAAAGCTTGCTGATTGATTTTTCTATGAGCTGTAATTATTTCCAAGGCTGCCCTGGGGTATGGATCTCTCCCGAAATTCTGTTGCTACTTCTATCCCCTGCAGTGCCCCCCCCTCACTCCCAGCACCCACAGACTGTTTCTTCTATTAGCATCCTCTTGTCTCATCTTTGTTTTCCTATTTTCCAAAAGAGCAAACCTTATTTCTTCGCCCATCAACACCACTGAGGTTCTGTTTTTCCCACTAGTCCTCCTTTTGCATAAGGGCTCTCTTTGCAAGAGATGTTATTCTTATCAGCTGCCTCATGATCTATTTTTATTTCTCCCGCAACTTGTTAAATACTCCCGGGAGCTGATGGGGTGAATGAAGCCTCCACTTTGATTGAATTTCTATGTTTTCAGTTTTATTATTTCAAGACACAGTTAAAGGAAGGGACTCTTAGGGGCCTCTTTCTAGAAGGGAGCTCAGCAGTGAGTGCTGCTGGGAGGGGCTGGGGAAGGAGCATCACCCTGGCTCCCAGCTCCCTGTTATTTGGTCTCAGAAAAAAGACAATAAGCTGGTAGGGACACCTTGGAGCTTTGCTTCGGAAGTGCGACTGAGAGTGAAGAGAGCTAAGGGAGACTTTCTGAGAATTGCCAACGTGGCTCTCCAGAGTGTCTGAAACTGCCCTGCTCACCCCAAAAGCAGACTGAATCATAGGATCTGAGAGATCTGATGGGGCTGTGGGGATGGCTTTGTCCGAGCTCTCTCCAGGTAAGATCTCTGGGACGGGCTCTAACTGAGCCGTTCTGGTGACTGGGAACCCACAGATTCACAAGGCAACTCATTCTACTGGGTGGTGGTGATAATTATTTTTCAAATCAATTTAACATTTATTTGTTGCCTAGAATAGTGGTAGCAAAGTATCATCAAGGTTAAGAGGCTGGGCTCGGCTTCAAATTAACCTGCGCTTGAATCACAGCTGCACCATTTCCTGTGAGAATTCAGGCAGGTTACCCAAACTTGCTGAGCGTCAGTTTTTTCATAGATAAATGGGCGTAATAATACCCACCTCTTGGAGTTGTTATGAGGATGCCGAGACACATAAAGCCCTTAGTGCAATGTCTGGTATATAGTAAATGCTCTATGATTGGGAGCTCATAATATGATTATCCCAGGGGCAACCGTTATCTTCTTCCTAAACATGACTCCAACCCAATGCTCACCCAAATCCTTTGGGAACCCTGGACAAAGTGCTCTAAATAGCGACCCATCTTGTGGGCTTTTCCTGTGTGTTCAGTTGGTTAGGGGACTTTAGAAAGGACACAGTGTGTCGAGAGCCCCTTGCGGTGCGGTCTTCAGTGGTGGGAATTCACCTGGCCTTTTCTGTGAAATGGTCCAACCTTATCCAACAAGCTACCCATGCCATGAAATATTTCCCTCTGCTTGCCAATCAATATGGTGATCCATGTCATTTATCACTTGTTTGGTGACAAATTTATTATCTGTTTGTGACAGGTAATGTAGTGCAGGTGTAAAGAGCAAATGATCTGAAGATGGAAATCCCTGGATTGAAATGATGCCTCCATATTTACCATGATATACTCTTAGGTCAGTTGTTCAACATTGCTAAGAAGAGCTTTGGTTTCCTTATCTGCAAAATGGGAATACAAATATGTGATTAAGAGACCACACATGAGAAGCACTCAGCACAGGTCCTGGCACGTGGTAATAGATGGCTGGCGGTGTTATACTTGAAGGGTGGTGGTCGTTGATGGCGTTGCTCTCTTACTGAGACACCTGCTGCTTTTTGCCCCTTCCTTGCAGGTATCTGGCACCCTTCTTCACACCCAGCACTTAAAGCTCAGTTCATGTCAACCTAGACTTGAACCCAGATTAGGGGGCAAACAACCTCATCAGAGCGCTTTGTGTCTTCATCAGCTAAGCTGGGCCCAGATGCACTCAGGAACCTAGCAGAGCTCCTTCTGGTTGACTTGGCACCGCAGGAAAACAACGGTGTTGAACACTTCTTTCCCCCAAAGGCTGCAGACACTGCCTTTCACAATGCGGAGCAGACACCACACATTCAGACAAGTTCCTAATTAATGACGCATAATCAGTGTCTTTCAAATGTGCATTTGTTATTCTCTGTCCAACTAATTAACTGCACTGAACATTCCATGGTTGAAGCTGGAGCATGGGTTATCTGAAAAGCCCGTTAGAACCAGCCCAGGGTCAGAGCTCAGAAGATGCAAAAGTTCTGACCAGGTTACCACTGGGCTGACGGAGTCTTAACATCCCTACTTTCCCTCTCTAAAGCTCTCTGTAAGTAGGACCACAGACACTTTCTACCTCTTAAGGTTATTATAACCGGGGCACTCATGATCATCTAAGGGAAAGTGCTGTGAAAGGTGTAGGGAGCTACAGAAATGCACGTGACGATCACTCCTGGCAATCGCTGTAAGGTGGGCAATCTTTTCTAGGTGGGAAGGGTCATCAACCTTAGGCAAAAATGATGTGTATATGTGCCTTCGAAGGTGTAGGCTTTGCACGTAAAAGCTCATGTGATCCTCATGACCACCCATACCCATGAGGAAAATAAAACTCCTTTGAGGAGCTCCGAAGGGGCTCACCCAGATTCTGAATGGCTGCGTCACAACATGAATCCGGGTTGATCTGATTCAGAAAACCCAGGATTCATTCTCCTTCCTCTCCCATGCAAAATATAATGTTCCTTGTATAGCTCCTCTCAGACAGCTCCACCCTTTCTTTTCCATTTCCTTCTCATCCCTCCCCCTCTACCTCACCCCCCCCCACCTTTCCCCCTGTTAAAATATACTCTCTCTGTCACATTCTCTGAGGACCCTGCAGCTTCCTTTCTTCAGTGAGGGTCTAGTTAGCCTGATGGAATATTCCTTACCAGTTTGCCAGCTTAGTGCTGCCATTCTCCTCCCGCCCCGACTCCCCAGGTAATTTATTTATTTTAATAGGAGCCTCCTGGAAAGAATACAATACTCTCCAATCACACTGGAGATTACCTGCCTGCTCCACCTCTGCTGGGAGTTGCCCTGAGCAACCGTGCTAATGGAAGCTTGTGTGATCCTGGGAGCAAAGCCGGAAGGTTCACTGGTGCACAGTTTAACATGGGGATTAATAAAGAACAAGGTCATACGGTGGGGGCTACGGTTGGGAGAGATTGGGAGACGATGTGGGCAAGGACAAGATCAAATGAGTTATAATGTGTTAGAGCTGGAGAGCAGGCTTTACTTGGAACAGAGGGACCAGGGAAAACAGAACTCCCTACCCTTGGAAAGCCTGCATTCTCTCCTTCCCCTTGTTCTCTGTCCAAAGCCTTTCTGGTCACAGCTCTTGCGGCAATGAGTCGCAAGTGGCCGCTGAGCAGTAATTTTTGATGTACCACCAAGTTCCAGGAAGGGGTAGCTGACAGGGCCTCATCCGAGTTTTGCCATGGTATCAACTGCAAGAGGATGTTTATTCCGCATTATTACACTCAGGCGTCATTTTCCCAGACTGCATAATAGATAGCGACTGAGTGGTACTGTGTCAGCACAGGTTCGATGCCCATCATCTAAGCTGCACCTCACTTTGCATTCTCTCCTCTCTCTCTCTCGTGTCACACACACACACACACACACACACACACACACACACACTTGACTACAGAAATTGGGAGCAGGTGGACAGTGGTTCATTGTCGCTAGACACCACAGAGAGAGACAAAAGTCCAGAAAAACTGATGTTATGCTTTATAAATTGAGCAGGACACCGCTGCCTCTGCTTCCTGTCTGTTTGCTATAGCTATGGCTCATCCCCTCTCTGCCCCTTTGTCTCTCCCACCTGAGGTCTGCACCAGGGCCCTTCTAGAGAGGGCTGCTCTGGGATGCTGTCTGGGTTGGGAAGCATTCATCTGGGGAAATATTCTGAACCAGTTGCCTGGATGTTTAAGTCCCTCCACTTACTAGGGTTGCCATTACCCTGAAGATTTAATTAAAATAATTAAAATAGGGTCCAAAATCTCCATTCCCTCTTCAGTGGAAAAGCCAGCATCTCTGCAATATTACCGGAGATTGTCTTGGTCCCTCCTCCTGCCTATGCTGAATTTTTCATCTCTCCTCTTTCCCTCCTGGGCATGCTGTCACCTTTCCTTAATGAGTCACCCCCACTGGACACCCCCAGGTGTCTCCATCTCTTCACTCCCTGATGGCTGCCACATCCAGCTGCTGTGTTGAGCAGACATTCAGTGAGGGCAACAGAGAGAAGTCGCTCTACCTGTAGCACATTAAGTGACTTGACTCAATATTAGGTATTCCAGTTCTTAGAATTCCCTTGAGCCATTTCTGCCCCTAGAAGGGTTTTACTGATTACCCTTCTCATTTGCTTAGTCATCAACCTCTTGCAATGCTGCTAGACCTTTTCTCCTCCAGCCTCTCTCCCTTTCTTTCCTGGTTAGATGGTCCCCCTGCCCAAAATTCCTACACATTTTTAGGCAGAATAATTTAGCTACTTCTTACCCTCTCTCAGCCATATCCTAAGGCCTAAGGGATATCTTTTCACAACCCAAAATGATCCAGCAAGGTGTTCTGCTAAATCTGTGCTGTTCAATATTTAAATTCAAATCACTTAAAATTAAATAAAGTGCAAAATTCAGTTCTCCAGTTGCTCCAACCACTTCAAGTACTTGAAAGCCACATATGGCTGGTGGCTACTGTATTGGATAGTGTAGACAGCAGGAAGTTCTAGCAGACAGCATTGTAGCTAAACTGAGACCAATTTCTCCCCTAAGAGACCACGTCACTGGCTCTTCGACTACCATTTTTCCTGCCTACCTCATTAATGTTTATTAGTCCCTTTGCTGTGGAAGGCACTTTTCACGTGTTTTCATTTAATCTTTGTAACAGTTCTGTAAAGTGGGCAGCATTTTCTCCATTGCACACAGGCGTAGCCTGAAGCTCTGACAGCCAATGCAGCTGGTCCATGCTCTTTAATGTACCTGCTTAGGGGTAGTGATGGAAAGGTAATACTGGGAAGGTAAATATGGACCAGACTGGGAGAGAAAAGAAGAAAAGGGCTTTGTCAACCACGTATGATATTTTTATTACACTTTAGGAAGAATTTTCTTACTCTTACGGGTTCAGTCCCAAAGTGGGGTCACTGAAAGGGAAGCTCAAAGACTAGTTTTCAAGGGGATGAGATTTTTACCTTGCTGTGATGGATGCCATTGCTTCCAGCAGCTGGCCAGGCAGAAACGTGTGTGGAGGGAGAAATCATGGCCCTCCTTTGAGGGAAACCAGCAGTGACAGGAGACCGAGGTGGTTAAAGAGCTACCGATTCCTCCCCCACACCAGCTGCTCCTAATGCTTCCCTCTGCTCTCTGCTCTAGAGATCAGCCTGCCAGGCCAGAGCCGCCCCCTCCTACTTGGGAAAACCTGTGTTCCTGTAGGTTGAGCCCGGAACTGACCCATTTCTATCAACTCTCAGGGGAGGCCTGGCTTCGATGATGGCGCCATCTGCTGGCCATGTCTCATGCTGCAGCTTGTTACTGATTTCCTTCTCAAATCGAATGCAAAGTTTGGTCCCTAGACCAGCCACATCAGCATCAACCGGAACTTGTTAGAGATGCAAATTCGGACTCCACTCCAGACTTACTGAATCAAAAAGTGAGGTAGCTGTCCATGTTTTACCAAGCCCCTCAGGAGATCCTGATGCATGCTAAAGCTTAGGAAATCACTGATTAGGGGATCCAACTCTACCATATATTCATTCATCAAGACAGCAATCATTAATAGGCATCTTCTAGATAAACATGACTCCCATACATACATATAGGATGAAGAATTGCTTACGGTATTCTCACATCTCTGTGCAATAGGGAAGAGAAGCGTTATGATTATCCGTACTTTACAGACAAGGAAGAATTGAGAATAGGAGACTGGCTCAGGACCACACAGCTAGTAAATAGTGAGGCTGGGTCTTTGCATGTCAAGCCTGGGCCTATTCATCAAACCACATTTCACCAGCTTTTCTGGATTGGCTTGGGGTTTGTTTGGGAAGTGGAGGAATTGGGAGAGAAGAAACTGCCCCAAATCACACACAACTGGAACTTGTCACACTGCCTAAGATTGCCAGCAACCCTCATGTAGGGTTAGATATTTATTTTAGAAGGCTAACAAAGAAGCTCCCTGTCTATCGTGCTACTATAACCTTCCACCTAGCTGTTCCCTCTTCTTCTCTTCCATTGACGACAGAGGGCTTACTGGTTAGGTTGTGATGGGGAAAGTGGGAAGAGTTAAATATCCTGTGTGGGTGCTGCCCAAAGGGCACAGCTTAGGGACCTCTAGGGCAGTAGGAGTTTAACTGGAACTTCCTAATTGGGGATTGAGAGGGAAAGACAGCAGGACTAAACAGAACCAGAAAATTACTGAAGAGAAGGACAGAAAAGAACAGAAGACAAACTCAGTGTCCTCTTTCACAGCTTAGCAGCCTCTGAAGCAGCCCTTCAAGCACAAGATAGCTGCTCATCAACAGCAGACTGTTGTGGAGGACCTGCTAAGTGCAGGGCGTTGCAAGGTCAGGTCCCTGCCTTCAAGACTCGCACAACTTTGCGGGGGAGTAGAGACACATGCCTTAAAAACGTATGGACATTCCCGTGTTGAAAATTCCTTTGGCCATGGAAATATTTTAACAAACAAATAGCAATATTTTTTGTAATAATAATGATAGCACTTCTTGAGCACTTTACTAAACACTAGGCGGTGTTCCAGACCTGAAGCGGGCCCACGGTGAGGAAGCAAGTTCCCACCACTTCGAAAAGTCCCGTTTCTGGTCTTTAGTTTTGCAAGCCTGTGAACTGGATCTTATTAGTTCCCTCTCAGCTTATCGGGCTCATACCTATTGGATTCACAGCAAACATATTAACCAGAATGGCAATATGTCCATTTACAGCCAAACCTATTACTGTTAGGTGGTTCCTGTCATATTCGTGAGTCGGCACATCCTCTTTGCTTATGAAAAGCTGTGGGTGAAACCAGCTTCAGTCACTTGAGGGGCATGGAACCACCAAAAGAGGCATTGGATGAAGGTATTGGGGATGCCCGAGGGATATATGGCCTGATGCTTTCTCATCTTTGGCAGTGGGAACACAGCTGAGACGGTTCAGAACACTGGCGTAGATAGTTCACATGAAGGGCTCAGGGCACCCTCAGCCTGAGTCGGGGCTGAAGATATATGTATGGCTGCCCACCTTTCTGCCTCCTTGCATGATTTCAGCCAGGCTGCAATGCAGGTCATCTGGTTTCAGCTTTAGCCTCAAGGTCCTCTGGTCCCTTGGATTGGTGCTGTCTTGCCTCACTCCCGGGATAATAGTCACAGCTATCTCTCAAGGCAGTTTCATCAGTAGATAGCTCAGTGTCATCTATTCTGTGCTGATTTTTAAGTTACCGTATCAGGAAGATGGCCTTTTCCTGACCACGTCTCCCAATGCCAAGGCTGCCCTCACTGCTGACTGGCCCACAAGACGGCCCAGGCATCTGCTCTCAACCCCCTCATCTCAACCTCTCATGTTCTCCCCAATACTTATCTTCAACTCACACAGAGACTGGGAGATTGGGAAACGCTCATGGAGTGAGGCTTTGAACTGTTTGTTTTCTTCTGTCTCTCCCAACAACTGTTTCTTTCTTATTCATCTTTCCGTTCTCAGAGGCTAGAATAGTTTCTCCTACTTGTTACAAATTAATAAATCAACAAATGTATGTTGGATGAATGGAAAGAGTTCTGGTCAATACGTTTAAAATCTGAAATTGTTTTAATACCATCGTTAACTTGCTTTGCCACCTTTGTCTGTGTTCTCTGCTTCCCCAGACACAAAGTCGGAGACTCAGCCCTCTCCACTTCCCGCCTCACAAGCACATCAGGCAGGTGCACTTGGTCACTGCCAGAGACTGGAATTTTGTCAAGCAAGTTGTATATCACTGTTTCATATCTTTTCTCCATCCTAAGAGAGGTAATAATGCACAAAAGCTTGTAGGCATTGAAAGATATATTTTTCAGTTCCATCATGTGAGTCTTTCAGTGTTTCAAACACCAGAAGAAGCATCTCGTCCCACCAGACTCTTGGGAATAATGACATAATGTCTGTAAAGTATTTGATGGCTCCTAACGTTGCTGTTGATCAATTTGCACCATTATTTTGGTTAGCAATTGATTGTATGTGCATAGTTTTAATACTCAGGAAAGACTTTTAAAAAATATAGGAATTAGGACTGAGAAACAGATAAGAAATGAAGTGGTTGATTCACTTCTAGAATTTAGTGATTCATGTCTCTTGGTCAAGGAAGCCCTGGTACTAAATGAGATTGTGGGTTCTCCACTGAAGACCAAGTCAAACCTCCTGATGCCAGGACCCCAGATACAGAGTTCAGTGACTTGGGCCACTACTCCTGCTTCCCCAGTGGATAAGCCACCCTTGGGGTGTTGTCTTCTAGGGAATACTGAGTGGGCAACACCGTATAATGCAGAAGATGATCCAGGCTCCTCTTGGTTCTTATTGAAGGCTCTGTCTGTGCTCTGCCCTCTGGTCAGCCACACACACACTTTCTTCTTTCACACTGGGAATCTGGGTTTCTAAGAACTCTTAAAAGTATAAACCACTATGGGGCTGGCCCGGTGGCCGAGTGGTTAAGTTTGCGTGCTCTGCTGCAGGCAGCCCAGTGTTTCCTTGGTTCAAATCCTGGGTGCGGACATGGCACTGCTTGTCAAACCACGCTGAGGCAGCGTCCCACATGCCACAACTAGAAGGACCCACAACGAAGAATATACAACTATGTACAGGGGGGCTTTGGGGAGAAAAAGCAAAAAAATAAAATCTTTAAATAAAATCTTTAAAAAAAAATTATAATCAACTATTCGAATTTTCAAAGGACAGACACAATAGGCAAAAATTCATTTTGAAGCCTGGGGCTCAAGTCAATAGTGGTAATAAAATGAAGACAGTTTATAATCACTAATCCTTTCCTCAAAATGTTTCTTGATGATCTCCCTTTCCGCCTCTCTCCTCTGCCTTCATTTTTCCTGCCCCCTCCATCTTCCTTGACTAAAATACATAACTGAAACGGTTTTTCTTGTTAACGGATTTTTTGAATAAATTTGTATAATCTGTTTTCTTAATTTTAAAAGCAGAAGAGTTGAGCATTTTGCATTGCCTAAAGGAAAAACCAGTTGCTTTATACTTTTATTTGTTGGGGGGGTGCGGGGGTAGGAGGGTTGATTGTGTGGGTAGAAAAATGATTCCCTATTCTTGACATGAGTCTAAACTTTTCTCTTTGACTTTTAAACTTTTTCCTAACTTGCTGTCACCCTATGTGGGCAACTGTATTTCCAATCCTCTCTCCAGCCAGAGGAGTCTCCCTAAGGACCTTGACTTTTTGTCTTGGTGGCATCCTGAGGGACAGGCATGGATTGTAATACCAGTTGCACCATTTACTAGCTGTAACAAATCATTCAGTCTCTCTGAACTTCAGTTCCCGCATCTGCAGCTTAATGCACGACGGCCCAGCTCACAGTCAGCGAGACAACAGAATTACAAAACAAAGCAGCGGATATGCAGAAGTGTTCACGGAGACGTAAAGTTCTGTGTGAATGGACAGCGCTCTACCTCCTGACCTCCAGAATGAGTTTCCCCAATTTCCTGGTCAACCAGCTCCAATTTACTCTTCAATGATGACTATCAAGCCTCACTCTTTTTCTTTTCTTTTTATTAAGAAAAAAAGTAAACATATACAAAAGCAGAGAGAATAGCATAATGAACTTCCAGGTACCCACCACCCAGCTTCCATGATTGCAATTTATGGACAATCTTGTTTCGTTTCTACTTTCACCTGCCCCCTGATTATTTTTTAAAAAATCTCAGACAGATAAAAGATAAGGACTCTTTTTAAAAATAAATATATAAACACAATACTGTAGCACGCATTTAAAAGAACAGCAATTCCTTAATATTGTCAAATATCTGGTCAGAAATAAAATTTATCCCATTGACATATCACACACACATACACACACACGTATATTTAAAGTTCGTTTGTTTGAACCAAGATTCAAGCAAGTTTCATCCACTGTTTTTGGTTGATAACTCTCTCTAGTCTCGTTATCTATGAGTTATCTATGCCCCTACTATTTTTCTTGCAATTTATTTGTTGAGGAAGCAGAGCATAAGAGTTCGTGGACTCCATCACATTTTGGATTTGATTGGCTGCATCCCTGTACTGTTATTTAATATTTTCCTCCTTCTGCTGTATTTCCTGTAAACTGGTTGTTGGATCCTAAGGCAAGATCAGATTCAAGTTTGATTTTTTTGGTAAGAATATTTTGTGGTACGGTTGAATACTTCCTATTGCATCACAACAGGCCACATATGACGTGTGGTATTTCTAATTTTGTGGTATTAGCTTTCATCAATTGATTCAGGACTGCCAGGCTGAATCCGTGAACAGTATGAAGCTCCCCATCCACTTCTCACCCAATGGTTTTAGCAGCCACTGATGATTGTGGTGGTTTTGTAATGTGTCAGCGTGGCTAGGCAGGCCTAGTATTCTCTTTTCCTAAATGTTTCTGGTTAGGATGGACACAAGGAGGATTGTTGGGAGATGTGGAGGGCAGCAGTGAAGCAGCAGCCCTTTTGTAGCTCACACACCTCGTGGCTTATGTGCAGGCTTGTCTTCTTGCCAGGAGACAGCAGCCAGGCCTATAACTGTTCCACGGTCCCCTGGAAACTCTTTCAGCTTCCCCACTACTTGGGCCAGTGTGTGTTAGCCCACAACAAAGGCCCTGGCTCTGCGGGACACAATACCATCAACGTTAGAGACCACAGGAGCTGCCACAGGTTTCAGTCCGTCTTCCTGAACTCCAGCTTGTTCTTGTTCGCCTGCAATTTACATCCATCTTCCCTATCCAACTGCCTGCCCCATGGATTCAAGCTCTATCCCCAAATTAGATCCATTTTTCGTTAATTGCAAAATGGTGATATTCTAGTTGTAGCTTTTCTTTTGCTGAAATTTTTAGCTGAAATTCCTGAGCTGCAGTCCAAACAGGAAAAGCAGAATAAATACTTGTTTCTCTTCAGTTTTCTTCTTTACCAGTTGTCACTGTAATGAGTGGGTTCCTTACCATCTTCCAAAGGTGATGACTTAGTTCTATTTATTTACTTTTTTAAGTATCATTGTAAACTCATGGATTTTAATATATTTGATATAACATTGTAGTTGTTATTACTCATGATTATTATTGATATTATGTTCACATTATCCCATCTTTGGCCAGTGGGAGATTATCCAAGTGGGTTCCTGGATCTTCTTGATATCACCCTTGTAGTCTATGACAACTTCTTTGCCTTCCAGTCAACAGAATGTTCTAGGCCCCCTTTGCTGTTTCCTGTCCAAGCCTTGAAATTAGCATTTATCCAAGGAGGCATGGTGCTTTTTAGTTGGAAATTCTATTTAGAGAACACAATCTGGGTGTAGAAAGGTTCATTATTTTGGGGTTAGTAAAGCCTTCTAGACATTTTTAGTGAACAGAGCAAGGAAATATGGTTTTTTAAAGAAAATACATCATAAGCTCTTATTAATTTTTCAAATAAAATGTAAGACTATAGGATTTTCCCCTTGACTCTTTCAATTTTACATTTATATCTCTCTTCTTCTGCTAAAAGATTTGAATCCTAAATACCTTAACATAATTATTTATTTGATATGTCCTAATATATATACACACACACACTTAATAGTTTCAGAATAACACTAACATGGTGTGTATATATATACTAATATATACTATAGACCGTAATATTGACATAGTATATAGAGAGACTATAATAGATATATTCAGAAGTATATATATACTTGATGGTTTGAGAATAATAATACTTATAGTATTACTAATATTATAATTACAGAAAACAGTTTAAGATTTCTTTATAGTTCTTTTTATCCTTTGGATATATTCTTCTAGGGTTGTACAGTCAAATTATTCTGTTTAAAATAATTTAAGTAATTATTATGTGTCTAAACTATCAGTTTGATATATGTTTAGGTTTATTTCTTTCATTTTGCTTTCAATGTTTAGGCCTTGTATTTACATTTTTCAATTTACTTTTATAATTATATAAGACATTAACGTGGTTCTAAACTCAAATGTATAAAATTAGATACTGTGGTGATTTAAGATATGTCCACAAGGTGGAGCCTAATTTCCCTCCTCTTGAGTGTGGGTTGGACCCAGTATCTTGCATCTAACAAATAAACTAAGATACAAATGACAGTGTGGGAATTCCAAGACTAGGTCATAAAGGTATTATAGTTTCCTCTGCTCTTTTTGGATAACTGGCCCTGGAGGAAGCCAGCTGCCAGTCATGAGGATGCTCAAGCAACTGTATGGAGAGAGCAAGTCCATGTGGTGAGGAATTGAGGCCTCCTGCCAACAACCATGTGAGGGCACCATCGTGCAGGTGGATTCTGTAACTCAGTTCAACCTTTAGGTGATTTAAACTCAGACCAACATCATGACTGTGATCTCATGAAAATGACTGAAACTTGGATCAACATCTTGACTACAGTCTCATGAAATACCCTGAGCCAGGGCCACCCAGCCAAGCTGCTCCTGATCCTCAGAACTTCTCTGATGTGATAGAAGTTTATTGTTATTTTAAGCCAGTAAGTTTTTGGAATAATCTGTTACGCAGCAATCAATAACCAATACAAGTACATTCAGGAGAAGATTAGTTTCCATTCCTGTCTCCTCCATCCCCCTAAAGTTAACCAATTTTTTACTTGAGCTTGTCCTTCTATTGCTTTTTACTTTACATATAAGCAAATATGTATATATTTGTATCATCCACCCTTTCTTAGATAAAGGTTAGAATATTACACACACTCTTCTGAACTTTGCCGTTTTCAATTAACAATATTTACTGGAAATCATTCCAAAGCTGAATATAGAAATAGTCCTCCTTCTTTTGAACAGTTGCTTCATATTCCATTCTGTGGATGAAGCACAGATTAGCCCACCAGCCTCCCACTGATGTTGTGTTGTTTCTAGCGTTGCAAATAGTGCTACAATGCATACGTCTTTTCATAGTTTTGCTAATGTATCTTTGCAATAGGTTCCTAATTCCACTCTTTCTGCATTTTTTTCCCATTACCTCAGCTCTCATGGATTTCTCTTGTTCCCCTCCCCTGTTTTAGAGTTTATTCTATATAATTTAGCACTATCTGCTTTTATTTTGTATTATTCTGAGTTCCCCATGTGTATCTTTGTGCTATATTTATGAGATTGTGCTATTGTAGGCCATGTAAGGCAGTCGTAGCTCTGACCCACTGCTGTCAGGAGATCGAGTTTAATGCTGAGCTTGTGGGGATTAAAGAAGATCTGACCTAGAAAAGGAGGCAGAGAGGATCAGAAGGGATCAGAGTGTGCCATAAGAGAAATCTTTTTCAATAGGTATTCCAAACATGAAGCAACTCTTCTTGCCCAAGAGAAAAAACCATAATCCTCTCCCACCCCTATCATGATGACAAGGAAGATAACACTGATATCATCAAAGATCTAACATATGAAATAAAGGGAACTCAGGTTACAGAGAGATTCCTTCTCTGGGCTAACCAGCAAAGCAGGCAGCAAACATCTGGCCAAGTGCAGTGGCTGGAAGTAAAGCCTCTGCAGAGATAGATTACATTTTGTATGAATTTATAGAATTTGGGGAGCAAAGATTAAGAACCTATGATTGAAAAGGCATTCTCTAAGGGACAGTCATCTGAAACTGTGTCAGTTTCAGAAGAGATGTGCATGGGGTGGCAAGAGATGAATGGGATGCCTGCCTTTCAGCCAGATTAGCTCGATCAACCCTGATGACAAATACAAGTTCACTTGCCTGGTCAGATCCCCTACACACCCAGGATGAAGAACATATCAGTTACAGCTTGAAATAAAGAAGCAACATCCTCAACAAATAGTTAGAAGGACACAAAAACCACAGAAGAATATTGAGAGAACTTAAAAAACCCAAGGTGACAAAGAGACAGAACACACTAAGCCAAAGGTCACTCTCTGGACCACACTGAGCCTCACTGTGTCCTCAGGGTGGAGGGACTGGAATTGGATCAGAGCTTCTCTGTCCAGTCTAGTATTCACAATGCACTTATTTATGCCTAAATTAACTGTGTAGAAAAATGTATAGAGTTCTCCTCCTGGAGTGTGAGTCCAGTCCTTTGTTGTTTCCGTCCAGTCCTTAAATATTGTTATACACCTATATGAAGGTGGACTCTGACTATTTTAGATAAGATTCTGTTACCCACCATGGGAGAAACCAACTAGGCAATATCCCTTCCATAGTGGTCCCACGTGGTTGCTACCTATGACACTATCGCTGAAGAATACTGACAAGCACGAGGTAACAGCAGATCTGCAACACATGCCTGATAAAATAATCAGATCCTTAGCTCCAGATTTTCACCACAATTAGATTCTTATCCTTGCCTTTCTCCCCCGTCTTCATGTGAGTTAAATGTCAGTGCACGCGAACCCTTATGTATGCAACAGATGAGATCCTTAAAAAGTTGCGTATGAATCTACTTTTTATTATCAACAAAATATTGCAAGTCACTGAAGATGCAAATGCATGTCTATCATAGACATAATTTCCGCATTTTAGAAATTGATTATTTAGTCAAAGAGACCAGGTGCAAACACAAAGATAAAGACCGTCATTGCCAAAGGATTTCAGTAACAAGGAAGTTCACTTAGAGTACTGCCTGCTGGCAACACCACTTAGGGGCTGGAGAGCAAGCTGAAAGTTGAAGAGTTTGATGACAGATAAATGGAGAAGAGGGAGCAGGGTTTTGGCAGAAGGGACTGTATGAGCTACATCGAGAACAAGATACTGGTAATGTGCCACAGTGATAATATTAGCTGTGCTGAGGAGGGTGGGCGGTAGTATATCCCAGCAGCACTGAGGATTTTTCAGCTGGAGGGGAAGAGGGTGAAACATAGAGGTAGGTGAATAGGCAGGGACGTGTAGGAGGGAGTGGATAGAGGGAGGGTTGGAAGCAGGCGAGCTGCTCCAATGTCTGTAAATAGAATCATATTTTTCACAGTAAGATTGGGAGCCCAAAGACAACTAGTCATTTCAGAGAAGCTTCATGTTCATTTCTGATTACACTTTAATACTGCTTCAGCCTCAAGTGTCCATCCAGATTCGACCTCAGTGTCTACACATAAATACTGGCATAGAGTTGGGCTTTCTATTCTTGTTTATCTCTTAGCAAAGTGAGGAAATGCTTTAGAGATAACTAACAGCCGGTTAATTGGTCTCTGACAAATTTCAGTCTTGAATACTGGGATGGTTCAAAGTGGGTGTGGGCTCGTATGCCCCTCCTGGGTGCAGAGGATAGCCCACCGTTTGTCCCAGATTGCTTTTTTTTGTTTCAGGAACGTGGGAGGCATGAAAGTTACATATATTAAAGCCTTTTTAAGAGCTAGGTTTTTCACATGCACCACCTCACTTCCTTATAGCAGCAATTCTATGAGTTGTATTAGTCCCAATTTACAGATAAGAAAAATGAGACCTACAGCAATGAAATAACTTGCTCAAAATTACAAGCTCATAAATGGCAAGGCTAACGTACAAATTCTAAAGTTTGGGCAGATTCTAAAGCTGAAGTTCTTTCCTCCCCCCAACACTGCCACACTTGAAGGGGAAATCGTGATAGATTTGGAGGTAGGAAGAGGGGGGAGCGTGTTTGCAGTGAGAGGGAGCAAACAAATACTTGCTACTCACTGGTAAAGGGAGAATTATAAAATACTGCAGCTGGAGCTCAGCTCGTCCCTGCCCTTAAGCTATGAAGATTGGCTGTTGCTGGGAGATGAGGCTTTTCCTGCATAAGGTTATTTGTTGTAGAGAAATTTTTAAGACTGTCTCACTAAATCATGATTACTGATCATGCTATTAAGATTTCCTGCCTGGAATGCCCCATACCCTTAACTCTTTCTTCATAATGAGATAAGCTCAACGTCACCTCTCCTCTGAATCCTCAGTGCTGCTCACATGGTATAACTCCTCATCTGTCTGCAACCCTTGGGAAGGCATTCAGGTACCATCAGTTCTAAAAGGGAACAGTCTTACTTCTCGCCAATTGATGCCAGCCCTGATGTCAGTTCCCCTACATTAAACCCAGCATATATGGGGTTAAAACCAAAGCACTCTTTCCCTGCTCACTCCCTGACTCCCTGGCCCCCTGGCTCCAGAATCCACTATCCAGCCATGGAGACAAACAGCCAAGTTTGCCCACCTGGATTCCTTATCATCTCCTCCTCCTCCCTGCAAGCTGTGTCCCAAGGCCGAACCAGGTTGGTGGGAAAGCTCTGACCAGCAAGGCCACTGACTCCCACTCACCTCTCTACAAGCAGCCACATTCCTCACAAACTTTTAAAATCTCTTGCCTCCCCTCTCTCGGGGAGATGAGATGAAACGAGACAAATTGGAGGGCTCATCCTCGTCTCCCCGCTGATATCATCCAAAATAAAAACTCTTTCCTTGCCATAAGCCTGGCATTCCAGTTTTTATTTGGCCCCTCTTATGTGGCGGGTAAAGAACCTATGTTTGTAGGTGGTAACACAGTCACAAACCTTTGTGGAGTCCAGAGCCTCCTGCTAAAGATTTCCTCTCTTCTCTCATCAGTTCACTTCTGAATATACTGAGTAAGTTGGCTGTGGGTGAGTGGCCAAGAGTCCCTTTTCCTTCTTCCTCTTCTCTCCCCAACATTCTCCTCCATCTTGACTACCCCTCTGTCCTCTCTTTGAGGGCCCGGCCTCCATTCTGGAAACCAAAAGGAAGATCCTGATGCTGATTGTTCTCGGCCTTGCTGGAAGGGTGGCAGTAGGTTTCTGAGCCTACTCTCGATGGAGCGTCTCCTGAAATGGTACCTGTCCGATTATCGACCCACAATAAATATGTGCTGAATAGTAGACGGATAAAGATTTGCTGACGCCATTTGGATTCTCTCAAATGGAAAATATACTATATTTATAAGGTTTTTTGGGTTTGTTTGTTTGTGTTGTTCATAGTATTTCTGAGCTCTTAGCACAACTTTGAAATGTTAGTGTAGTGGACGTGTGTAGTTTTCCTTGTACCATGACATCCATTCTCCCTTCACTGTTTAACAAGGTTCAGGTTTTTCTTCAGGGAACCAATCCTGCTCCTCTCTCAGCCCATTCGGCTTGGGTAAGCCTTGTTTTCGAGGACCCTTTTGACCTATGCCAGAGCAATGAGACTATTTCATCCACCTGACCACCGTCGGGGACACGCATTGACCCCCTCCAGATCTATGAGTGTGACACAGGACTCTGTGTGAATTATTGGTAAAACAATATTGTTCTCTACTAGAAGGTTCTAAGCTGGTTGGATCTAAACCCATCCAGCCATCCTGCCACCCTGGAGGAAGGACCTGATGGAGAATCAAGTTCAAAGAGAGGAAAGCCCAACAAGAGATGGAGAGACAGTCTCCTTGCTTGAGCCGTGGAGCCAACCATGCCTGAAGGCAGGCACCCCTGGCCTTTTCAGTTTTGAGAGCCAATAAATTCCCTTTGTTACTTGAGCCAAGTGAAGTTGGGTTCTTATCACCTATGACAAAAATTCCTAACCATGCAGTTATTATGCTAATGAAGTCCTTGTCTGTTAATCAAAGTCCCCTGCCCATGAGAGATGGACAAGGGAAGAAAATAAGGGAGATGCAGAAGAAAACCCTGTCTTACGGCAGACATATTGTAGTCATTTATCCACATCTCGGTAAGAATATGAGCACTTTACAGGCACGTATCCCCAGAATCTGGCACAGTGTGTAAAACACAGTTAAAGCTCAAAAAGTATGCATTGGTTGAATAAATTTGATTTATTTATAGTTTTTAAGCTTTGGAGTCAACTGGACCTGTGTTCAAATCCTGACTGCGTATCATTTACTACTTGATTTTAGCCAAGCTGCTTCACCTTTCCAATTTTGATTTCCTTGTCTGTCAAATGAACACACAAATAACACCTGTTTCACATGTTATTGGGAAAATGAAATAAGATTGCTCGTGGTGCATATCACATAGTAAATACGCAATGATATGCAAAAACTGTTATTGTTATTAAACAAACAAACGAAAAAGAATGATTAGGACCTAGACTTTCTCATATGGAAATTTCGATAAAACACTATTTGCTGTAATGGCATTTTAATGTATATTGGTTTATTATATAATTATTTATGTATAGACATGTAATCTTAGGCAAGTTACTTAACCTCTCTGAGCCCAATTTGCTTCAATTGAGTATGAGTCTAATACTTCGTATATTTGTTCTTGGGTTAAATAATATATTAAAATGCCTAGCTGGGATATAGTAGTTGGAGTAGGCAGCCTGTAAGCTGGCCCTCAGGGGTCTGACCCTCTGGTGTTCACGTCTTGGCTAATTCTCTTCCTTCACAAATGCTACATTTGGTCCAACAGATGTCCTCTGTTCCTTGTTGCCTGCTCTGCTTGTTCTTGCCCTCCAACCTTTGTTCTCTGTCCCCTTGGCTGGAGCCCCTTACTCCTGTTCCCTGGCATTTTAGTAGCCTAGAAGCTTCTTATATGCCATCTCTTTTGTGAAGCCTTTTCTTATCCCTCCACCCCAATGCCTGCTGTTGGAAGTCACCTGTTCTTCCCCGCATTTCATAGAAAGTATTTATACCTTTCTTCCGCCACCTATATTTTTACATTGTATCATATCAATTTGTATCATGTCTGATCTGCCACAATGCTCAAATTGTAGATTTGAAAAGTTAATGTCCCATTCATCTTTGCAACCTGTTATATGCTAAAGCACAATGACTTATGATAATGGGTACTCAGTAAATATTGGTTGAGTAAACAATGCTGTGAGAAAGTGTATGAATGAATAAATAGATGATCATGAAAATAATGAAATTTACGTTCCTTTTTCCTTCTTGAACCACGACATTTTCCATTGCCTTCATGTGTCCCTCCTAAGTCATATTTCCAGGATTCTAACATCCACTAGGGAATTCGTGAACTACCTACCTCAAAGAAAACTTCAAATCAGCAAAAAGGAGCCTTTCCATTCTATTAGCAAGATGGTATTATTACAACTATAAATCAAGAGATTTCACAATTTGTATTAATTATTTATCCATTCAGTCAGTCTGCCATTTAACAAAAAAAGTGTTTATCACCTGAAAAGGGCACTATGGAGGGGGATGAAAGAAGCATAATGTCTGAACCCTGCCCTTATAGTCCATCTAGGAAAACGACAAACTGGCTAGAGGTTTACTAAGGCAGGGAATTGGAAGACAGCTCTCTGCAGAGACAGGGGTCAAGGGCGACCTTAAGAGGTATTGACCAAGACATTTCAAGGGAACGTACAAACAAAGGAATTAAAATCCATTATGATTTGAAGGTTTAAAATGATTTCAGGCACTGCCCTGGACTCAATGTTCCTTTGAAGTTTTCCGGATTGGACAACAGCCTTCTCCAGCTAGGTAGGAGATCAAGAATAATTAAAATATCAATAGAACTGCTTTTGTATTTTCATCAAATTAATACGTGTGGTTCTGTATTTTTCTTGCCAACCTGTGCAGTGAATCCGAGAGACCGTTCACAAACTATTCATCCTCTAGTAACGGAGGTGTTATCAGGTGCTGAGCACATGGGCATTATAGTGAGGGGCTCTGCTCCCAGGAGAAAAGCAGACCCTTAGGATCCGTCTCAGACACTGGGTTCTGAAGTTGAGTGGCCTGGTTCCACCTCCTCTACTTCTCAATTGTCTGGAAGTTTCAGGCTACCAACCCCAAGCTGAAAAAAGACTTAAAAATCATTTCATGTCACGTGCTGCAACCTGGATGAACCTTGAGGACATTATGTTAAATGAAATAAGCCAGTCACAAGAAGACAAATACTGTATGATTCCACTTATATGAGGTACCTAAAGTAGTCAAATTCATAGAGACAGAAAGTAGACTGGTGGTTGCCAGGGTCTGGGGGGAGGGAGGAATGGGGAGTTGTTATTAATGGGTACAGAGCTTCTATTTTGCAAGATGAAAAAGTTCTGGAGATTGGTTGCACAACAATGTGAATATACTTACTACCACACTGTATATTTAAAAATAGATAAAAAGGTAAAATTTTATGCTACGTGATTTTTACCAGAATTAAAAAAAATTTTTCAACACCTCCTCTGCCTTCAAACTAGACAAAACCTTAATGTGTCTCAAACAGAATGGAATTTCTTGTGTAGTTAAAGATCTTGAGAAAATACTCTGCCATCTATTTCCTGCGGTGTTCCGAGTCCTCTCTATGAGGAGTTTCATGTTTAAATCCACCAGAACACCTTTTGGGCAGTGTAAGCCTTTTTCTAAACTTTGCTCAAAAAACCCACTAAAGTCACCAACTTTTGGCACGTTAGAAGGCAACCATAGCAACCACCGTATGAAACCACTGTGTGTTTCCTTTCTGCCAAGCAGAAGCAGGAATGGGACATTGACTATTGTGATCATACCAGGTCAAGCAATCATTAAGAAAAGTCGGAGATGTGAAGGAAAGCTAATACTTGGAGCGCTCTGTGTGTGCCAGGCATATTTTTAAGAGCTTTTATGTATAATAACTCAGTCTCTATAACAACCCTACGAGGTAAGTACTCTTGTTGTTGCCCCTATTTTGTAGATGAGGAAACTTTGCCAGAGAGATGTTAAGTGAAATACCCAAGATCATACCCAAGAAAGTGGTGCAGCCAGGATTTAATTACACGTAGTCCAGCCGTTGTGACAATGCTCTAAATCACCAGCCGGCACAGCTCTTAGACCCAGTCAAGAGGGGCTCCCATTCTGTGCCCCATGCTCTAGGGGACCCCCGCCCCCAACCTGGCCTTGTTCTGGCTGCACCTTTCCCCATGGGGAGAGGAGTCCATGGTCCAAGTATCCATGACCATATGAATCCTGTGCCAGGTACCCCTGATCCCAGTATCCTCTTCCCAGATGGTCCCAAGCTTGCCTCCAGGGCCTCCACAATCTTCCTGCTGAGGGCCATCCTTGGCAGCCAGTACTGCACCCTCAGAGTATGCACTCCTAGAACCAAGATATGTCCAAGGAGTGACTGTGGGGAGTATGGAGGTATCCTCACAGTGTAGATGAGAACTAGTAATGGAAAGAGAAAGGAAAAGGCCACAGACTGGGGGCCATGGGCCAGCACGTCCCCATGCTGCCATGTTCTGGCATGGAACTCCAAGGAGTCTGAGAATTCTAAATGTGTACTGGGCCTTCCAGGTCACTGTAAAGGTCTATTTCTTAAGGTAGGAGAGTAGAACATATTTTATTTAACGGTTTATTGGCTTGTTCAAAACTAAATATTCAGGGGTAAGTAAGCCTCCGTTTGTAGTCTTGCCTGGGGCCCCCAGATGTTAGGGTTGGGCCTGCTCCCTGTTAATCTGCATCTCAATAATAACTAACACTTATGGAGTACTCCCTATGTATCAGGCACTGCTGTGAGTACTTTATACTATTCTCATTTTGCCCTCATAACAACACAATGAGACAGAAATCTCCATTTTCCACATGGCAGTTACGATCAGAAGCTATACTATGGTGAGGTTTTCTTTACCTGTCTTATCCCATAACAAGACTGATCTACAAAAAAAAAAAGTAATAATAAGGGGCCCGCTCCATAGTGTAGTGGTTAAGTTCGGTGTGCTCAGCTTTGGTGGCCTGGGTTCATGGGTTCAGATCCAAGGCACAGACCTATACCACTCATCAGCCATGCTGTGGTGGTGACCTGCATGCAAAATAGAGGAAAACTGGCACAGATGTTAGCTCAAGGTGAAACTTCCTCAACAGCAACAACAAATAAAAATTTTAAAGTTCTTTAAAAACACCACATAAGGAGAAATGAAGTCATATTTAGATGATTTTCAGACAATCCCACTACATTTTTTTCCTATCCTGACAAAATGAGCAAGAACCAGGCCAATTTTCAGCCACCCTGATGGAAGATACTGAACCAGCCTGGACTGGCATCCTTGAGAAGGATGGCATAAAGTCAAGTCTCCTCTGGTAGGTCTAATTCTGGGGCCCTTCTGCCTAAACACTCCAGTGACACATAGTGTGCCCAGGGCTTTCAATAGGAGAGGTATTTCCAAAATGATCTCAGCTTAACCTTCCTCTCCTTGTGATCAAGGAAGTTCAAGGATTCTTTGCTCATGTCACAGGAAAGGAAATGGACTCCAAGAGTACTCAAGTGGCTTTTCCAGGAAATTTGAATCTGTCACCAATAAAACCAGGCCTGGGATCCAGGTAAGCCTCTTATTCCCGAGGTACCACCCTCATCTTAGAAGAAAACCTTAGAAAGTGAAAGATACTAATTTACCCATTGGGATGCCTTCACTCTTCCAAATGCACAGAATTAAAGTGTTCTGTCCTTTTCCACAGGCATGCAGTCCATCTAAAAGGTAGTTGTCAGTGTCCAAACCTATTGCCATATCAGTGCTGAAGGACAGTGCTGCTGGGGGATTAGAAATCAAAATGCTACAGCAAATCTAGGATTTCCCTCCTGCCACTATGAATAGGCTGTCAAGAGGCAGCGAGCCTAGCAGGGCTGTTACACGTAGGACCAAAACTACCACATAGTTATTAGTACCCTTGTTTTCTTCTGCCCATAACTGTCATGAGGCATAATAACCTTATATAATCAGAGGGATGTCTTCCCCTCCAAGTGACTCTCCAATTTCTCTTCAGTGCCCCAGGCGTGGTCATTATGGAGATGGAGAGAGCTAGAGCCGCCAGAATTCAGCGCTCACAATGTTCCAGCTCTCATCTAAAGGGCTTTTTTTAGATACAAAGCCATAAGAGTGAGGGTAGGTGGGTGGTCCTTTTGCAGACCCATTATCAATAACCACTTGCCAAGGCTGGCCTGCTTTGTCCTTTTCTTTAAAAATAGTAAGAGGAGGAGGAGAGGTTGGGGAGGTGGGTGGGCAAGGAATATTTTGCTTTTTTTTCCCTTAAGCTTGAACCTAAGAATTTGCCTCCAGCTTTCTCTTTCCAACCAAGCAAAAAATCTTATAAGTAAAATGAAAAGACAACCCTATGACTTTAGCAAAATATTTCCAACTTGAAAACTATGCAGAGGGTGGAAAGGGACATAAGATTAGACTATAATTGGAGCAAAAATATTTTTCATCCCGTTTTGGGCATGTGGTTTCTTGTGGCCAGAATGTGCCAAGGCTTCACTCAAGATTCTCAAGACTGCGCCTACCTAGTCCTTACCTGCTCTATCGCTTCCCATATTTGTATCTTCCTGCTCACCATTTTGCACAGTACTTCGGTGAGCATCTTAGGTCAGGTTCCCAGGAAACAGACCGTGAGAGGGAGATTTGAGTGCAGGAGGTTAATTGGGATGTCCTCTCAGAAACAACACCTGTAAGGGAATAAAAGAAGCAGTTGCAATAGGGGCCACAGGCAGCTCCAGAGCTGGGGTAGCCCCTCAGAGTTACCCTCAACTGGGATGGGGGCTCAGGCTTCTGTATCCCCATACAGTCTGGTCACTGGATGTGGGCTGCTTCCAGTGGAAGAGACATAACCTTGGGCCAGGCATTTCCCAGAGAAGGATGGAGGTGTGAGCCAGAAACTGGGGGGATAAGTGCCTTGGTCCCGAAGGGGGAATCTGGTTAGTTGCTTTTTACTCCTCCTCAGAATACAAGTTGACAAAGGCAGGCGTCTTGTATGTTAGTGCTCCTGTTTTATCCCCAGGGCCAACAGCAGAAGTTGGCATGTAATCAGTGCTCAATGTATGGTGACTGAAGCCATGTTGAATGAGTCAACGCTTTTTATTCTACATACTTCCTTATTGTCTTAAACATGTAGGAGAATGTATTCATGTAAAACATTTTCCCTGGAAATATTTAAACAAGTATCTCCTAAGTCCTAAGGATGTTCTCCTATGTAACCATATTGAAATGATCACGTTTAAGAAATTGACATTGAGAGAATGCTACGATCCAATGGACAATCTATAGTCAAAATTTTCCAGTTGTCCTAATAATGTACTTTCAGCTTTTTCTTTCTTTATTTTCAAGTCCAGAATCCAGTCTAAAATCACACATTGCATTTAGCGGTCATGTCTCGTTAGTATCTCCTAATCTAGAAAGTTCCTCAGCCTTTTTTCGTCCTTCATGACATTGATATTTTTGAAGCAGTTGGACTGGTTGTCTTGTGCAATGTCCCTCAGTTTGGATTTTCTGTTTCCTCATGATACATTCACATTAAACATTGTTTTTTTCAATCAAAAATTCCGTGTGTTATTCCCTAGGTGTGTATGTGGAGAGGCCCAGAAGACACCCAGGATTGCTTGGGACATGATTATCCAAGATAGATGAAGCTCATTAGTGGAAGTGTAGGTGAAGAAACAAGCATTCTCACCTTAATTTTTTTTCTAATTTTTTTCTGATTACAAAAGTAATTATTGTATAAATTTCAAACAATGGAATGAATGGTGCAGAAAATAAAGTGCTCCTATAGGCTTATTCCACTGAGTTGTCAACTATTATAGCATGGAAGTATATTCAGCCAGATTGTTCCTTATGCATTTATTAATTATCTACCAATCTGAATATTTATCTATGTATCTATGTATGTAGATAGATAAATATTCATGTTTACACACTTTAAACTGCTTATCTATGTATACTTATAAATTACCTATGTATAACAAATACATAAAGTAGCAGTAAGTAAACATATAAAGACAGATTGCCTTTCTAATTAAAATTCCTAATTTAATTATCTTTTAAATTATTTTTTTGCCTTTTAAATTAAATTTTTAACGTTTTTATCAAGTATTTATAGCTTAAAAAGTCACGCTGTTCTCCAAGGCTTGAGATGGAAACCAGCAGTTCCCTGCCCCACTTCCTGCCAATCTCCGGTTCCCACGTCTCTAGCTGTTCACTTTAGGTTCCTTTAGCTATTTGTTTCTGTGTTTCTAGATACCTTACTTGCACTGTTCTTTCTTGATTTTCAGTTTTAGATATTTTCCATTGATTTTCCGCTGTGGAAATGAGCATGTGGTTATCTTACACTCGTCCCCCATCCCTCACATGCATGCGTAAGTGCACACACACTTCCTTTTTCTTTGTTCTATAGCTAAACCAAATATACTCGTAATCTTGGTTAGATTACAGTGTAATGTCCACATTGTAAAGACTGTGTAATTATTGATCAGGTAGCTGTGCAGGGTCCTAGACTTTCCTTTCTTTTTCTGTACAATTTTTGTTTTGCTTGATACTAGCGTTCCTGTTCCTTCCCTTGTGTACTTTTCTGACTACCTTGCACTAATTCATTCCCAGACTCTCAGCCAGCAGTATAAATCTCTTCTCATATTCATTTATAGCAAGTAATGCATCAGTTTCCTGTTCCTCTTGTTGACACACCTTCTGGCCTCTCCTCCTGGTTGCTCTCTAGATCTACTGCACGGTGGGCATAATGGAATCTAAAAACTCCTTTCACCATAATTCTGGGGACTCCTTTCTCCTCTCCATGTTGTATCCCTGTTTACAAGATTCCATGTCTGTCTCTTTCTTGGTTTACACCCTTATTTTGATGGAGAACATCCTCCAAAAGCTTTCCAAAAGAGGTGCACGTGAGATAAATTTTTGGGGATCTTGGACAACTGTAACTTGCACAACATCTTTCATCCTCTCGTTCCACAATATTACTGATACTTTTCCCAAATATAGAATTAAAGGTTGGAAATAACTTTCCTTTGTGATTTTTAAGGCATTGCCCTAATCTTTTCTTGCTTCCAGTGTTACTCTTGAGAATCTGGTACCATTCTGACTTCTTATCCTGTATATGTGATCTGCTTTTTCCATCAGGGAGCTTTTAAAGTGTTCTCTTCTTCCCAGTGGTCTGAAATTTTACTCTGTTGTATGCTGATGTGAGTCTTAAGTCACTGAGTGTGCCGGACACTGTGTGGGACCTCTCAGTACAGAAACTCATGGCCTGCAATTCTGGAGACTTTTCTTGAATTAGCCCTTTGATTAATCCTTTCCCTCAGTTTTCTCTTTCTACAATGGCTGCTATTTGGATATTACACCTCTAGGACTAATTTTCTATTATTTTCCCCATTTTTTCTCTACTATTTTCTACCTTCTGGTTTGTTTTTATTGTTATTCTACTCTCTGAGGCTGTTCTTCAAGTTTATCTTTTAATCCTTCTACTAAACTGTTCGTTTCTGCTATCGTATTCTTAATTTCCAACAGCTCTTTTTCCTTCTCTACACATTCCTGTTCTTAGTCTCTGGGTGCATTTTTTTCTTATTCCTTGGAAGATAATAACTAGATTTTTCCAATTTTCTTCTGCTCCTGCACTGTTTCTGTTTTCTCCAAATTCTTCTTCCTCTTCTTGTTTGTATTATTTGGCTATTGGCGCAAAAATGCCACATGATGGGTCATCCCCAAACTCATTAGTTTATAGTAATAAGCATTTATTTCTTACTCATGAGTCTTCATAAGGCAGCCTGTGGGTTGGCTGTCAGGTCTCTGCTGTTATGTTTCTCACTCTTCTGGGACCAACCAGCTATCCAGGATGTGTTCTCATGTCGATGGCAAAACCTCAGGAGCGCAAGGCCCAGCATCGAAGCTCATTTCAATCCTTTGCTCATGTCACATCCACAAACATCCCACTGGTCAAAGCAAATCCCGTGACCAAATCCAACACGTTGGAATCAGGTTGTACATTTGTCCAAAACGGAAGAGAGAAAGGGTAAATATTTGCTGAATAATAAACCAAATTTTCATTTATGCTTCTTGTGTTTGTTTTGGTTTCCATCTTTCATGACAGAGGCTTTCCTAAAACATTTGGTGAGCCTTGCCAGGTCTGCTCATACTTAAAAGTGTGGCCCAGAAAAACTGATTGAGAAGCTTTATGGGAATGGGCTGGACTTGTTGACTGGTGAACTACGTAGGATAATCTGGCTGGGCTGTTTCACTGGGGGACCACCACTGGTAAGTATCAGTGTATTTTGTCCCTTGAGCAGCTCTGTTTCTAAGAGAAGAATCTTCCAAGATCCTGCCTGTATAACGCTGGCTTTCAGCAACCTTGGAATCAAGTGGAAGAAGGGGCCCGGGCTTTCATTATTTCAGTAACATCCCTATTTTCAGTATGGTTCTCCTGCCTCAGCTGGGCCTGGTATTCTTGATTCCAGAATGTCTCTGGTTCAGCCCATACAGAAAGTAAACCCTTAGACTTCTCCTGGTTGGTGGGGGGAAATCGCCAGCAGAGTGAAGTTGAGGTGGGAATCGAGGTCTATCTGCTTCTTACATAGACCTTCAACAAATGTTCCCATTTCTAGATCACCCTGGACACCCACCCTCAGAGGTACCTTGTGCCACTCATTTCTGAACCATTCAGGAGCTCCATAGCGCGAATGTATTTATGTCTGGGCTTCTCCCACTGCAAATTTAAGATTTAGATTTACCTAGTACATGAAATTGGGCTATCAACTTTCCAGTTTCCAAAATTTTATTCTGTCATTCCCTTTCCTGTTCTGTCTCATATTGTGGATTTGTGCATTTTTCTATTCTCTCTGTTACTTTAGTTTAGGACAGAGTGGCACTAGCACAAATGTTTAATGTAAGATATTCTACCAGAAGTCTCTCAACTTATTATCATTTTTTAACGATCCTGTTTATCTAGAATCTCTTTTGATATCGATGTGGAAAAGACTTTTTGCTTATTTTTATTTTTGTTGTACACAACTCATTTACTCAATCCTCTATTTATGGCCATTTGGATTATTTCCAACCCTTTATTACTAAAATAATGCTACGGTGAACATCTCTTTGAACATTGGTAGGCATGACCGCCGGGCTCTCCTCCTTCCTTATCCAGGAATACAAACCTCACACGGCAGTCAGCTAGTTCACGAGCAATCACCCCCTGACATGTGCCCTCCCCCGTCCACTTTGCAGCTGTTTGGCTGATCCCTGATGCATCTACCATTCGGGAACAAAAGTAGCTGAGATTAAATTGTTTAAATCTGTGCTTCAAACAGTCGGGGCAGGAAAGAAGCTAAAAGTCCTGTCTAAGGCACTGAGTACGAATTTCTCCTTTCGGTATTATATTTATTTCACTCCCAGTGTTGGTCACATGTCAAGTAGGGTTAAAATGCAAGGACAAAACAGAAACAAAGCCGAAAAGACAAAACAGAGAGCCCAGCACCCGTTATCTTCTCAATGTTTTGTTTAATCCCACTTGGGTCTACTTAACTTCACTAAAAAGAATGATGATCACTTGTGCATTTTTAAAAATACTTAGGGACTCTATACTATATTTAAAATAGAAATTACCCAATGGAATGGGCATCATTTTTTGAGCGTTTTCAAGATCCAAGAGCTTTATATGCATTATCTCATTTGGATGCTCTCAACTCTTTGTGATGGGTGTTTTGATTACACCCATTTATTACCCCCATTTTATAGAGAAGGATCTGAAGCTAAGAGAAGGTGGAAACATTGCCCAAGGTCACAGGCTCATAAGTCATGGGATTTGAGCCCAGTATTCTGACTCCTGAGCCCACGCTGTTTACCACAATACCTACTTTCATTTCAATTTACCTTCCAATCTTTATTCACATGCATGCACATATTTTCTGTTGTATTAAACTGTGCAAAGTGTGTTGTACTCCACTCTCTCTACTCCCACTTATCATATCAAATATGTTTCCATGTTTCCTTCAGCAGCATAATTATAATTTGCATTTTAATAGGCTTATAATATTTCACTGAATCATCATAGCATCATTTACCAAACCATTTCCTTCTGTAGGAGTTTTATGTTTTCACTATCGTTGGTTAACGTAGATGACGCTGTAATAAACTTCTTTGGGCTCTCAGCTTTTGCTTTAAAAAAATATATTTCCTTAGGATAAATTCCTAGCAGTGGGATTTGCCACATACAATATTGCTTCCCAAAGTGTACTAACGTACAGTACTACCAGGAGTGAATTAGTAGACCAATTTCACTGTATTCTCACTAAAATTAGCCTAACAGAGTACTTTCAAACAGGAATATAAAATAAATCGTGTACTATTATGATTATTGTTGCAATGAAGATTATTACCAGAAATCAAATTGTCCTTGGAGCCTCTACCCCTCATTTCTCTGTGATTCCCTTCCCTGTTGCTTTAATATCCTCATCTGAAGTCGCAATGTTGAGTTTGGCTCCATTATGGGACACCGGCAACATGGATACATACTACTAAAGGCAGTCCATTGTTTAGATGCCAACAGCTGGCACTAAAATTGCTCCTTCTCCTGACTTCCCAATTTCTATCTCCCTCTCATTTACATGATACACAAAAAAAATTGGGAACATTTAGGCTCCTGTCTCCCCATCCCCTCATCACTTTCCACAACTTACACAGTGTCTTTTCCAATGTTGACCCATCCTCTCCATTCCCAAAGCCACTACACGGATTCTGATCCTCATCAGCACTTGCTTGTACACAGCTTTTGTAGCAGGACTCCCTTTTTACCCTAATCCATCCTACATGCAGCTCCCCCGTGAACCATCCTAATGCACAGACTCTGATCATGCGCTTTCTCTGTCTCAAGGCCAGCACCAGTTTTCGGTAGCCTCAGGAATGGTGTTCAACCTGTGGTATCTAGTGGACTTCAAAATGTGCTCCTTCCTCCTTCCCAGACTTCCCCTCCACCTCTCCATCCAGTCCCCTGGATGCCTCATCAATCCTTGGAACTTGGTCTTTCCAGGTCTAACGAGGGCCCTCAGCTGGGTAGGAGCTATATGCAGAAGCTTGGGCCCAATCCTCCCCCCTATATTTATTTGTGTCTACTGCTTTGAATCACTCTTGGGCTGGGGAGCCTAGGAAAGTCTCTTCTGCATCTTTAAAGCCACCAATGAATATTATGACACAGCCTTTTAGCAGCTTTTCTGTCTCGAATCTTGCCAACTCCCTTTCCCAGTCTAGCCACCACACAGCTGCTAGAGTGCTCTCTCTACCTGCAGGCTGGCTCGCGTCCCTCCTCAGCTTCCCATCGTCTCTGTAGGGTGTCATCCCAGGCCTTTTAGGAGCTGATCCCTCTCTATCCCTGCAGGTTTGTCAACCCAGAGCTCCATCCTGCTCACCCTGCCTCCAGCCCTCTGCCCCAGCCTCACATACCTTCTCAGAGGTCCTTAAATGGAGGGGCTCTTGTGTACCTCCAGGCCACGCCACAGGCACGGGCCTCTGCCTAGGGTGCCCTCTCATTCCTTCACTCTCCTGGCAGACTTCTACTTCATGGCTCAAGTCCAATGCCACGTCCTCTGGAAAGCCTTCTGAGACCTTCACGGATAGAGTCGGCATTAGGGATTTCGTGACACCATGGACTTAGGTTTATGCTCTCATTATGTGATACTGATTGGTTAGAATCTGTCTCTCCACTAAATATGAAGTCTTCTAGGAAAGGGACCGTGTCTGATTCATTTTGGCTTTCCCAGTGCCTGGTATCATCTTTGGCATAGGTAGTTGCTTCTGGATAAAAGTGTGGCTAGAGCCCTGCCTCCCCTAAATGGGATGGGCCAAATCTCCAGCCTGATAATCTCATGGAAGAATCCAACTGTGTAGAATGGAAAGATCTAGCTTGGAATAAAAGTGGACTCTGACCCCTGTACTTCCATTTCCCCTGTCTCCATTAAGGAAAGCACTGGAAAGTTCTCCAGGAGCCTCTTGGTTCTGGATAAAAAGAAGAGGAAAGAAAGCAGAAGCTGTTCCAATCACTGTGGAAGGAGAAGCTTGGGGATTTTGTCCAGGTCCACACATCTCCAGACTCAGGGAAAAGGGAGGAGTAGCTGGGTGGGCAGGAAATGATCAAAACTGGAAGTTATTACCTGATTGTCTGCTTTCAATGGACTGTGTTTCAGTTTCGAAAACAAAGGTTTGCAGATCTGGAGAAAAGCATGCAAGGGGTGTCTGTGTTTCCCCAAAGCATTTAGCCACTGTACACCTGAACAAATCTGAGGTTCTGTGAATCATGAAGAAGGGAGTGAGCTGGGTAACAAGCTGTTGTCGTCCGGTGCAAACCCTCCTCACACTCTTGTGCGATGCTGGGCCTGGGACACTGTAGCCTCATTTCTCCTTTGCCAGTGGGTCCCTGTTAATTACCACCAACAGGGACACCAGAGGGAGACTGGAAGGCAAGAGGAGGGGGCAGGCATCTTTCCAATCTTGTTTGCTTGATATCTGCCAATATCACTGCCACGATGCTTCTTCACCCAATAGCAGCAACTGGTTTCAGGAGCAACTCGTTCCAGTTTCCAGGGGTCTTCCCTTCTCCCTGACCCAGCCTCATGGTGCCCTCTCAGATGTGCCTGCCCAGTTTGCTGATACTCAGATGCCTGGGTCCCAGTCCTTCAGCCCTTCCTCCGGTCTCCTGAGATACCAGCCCTGGCAGGCAGCACAGCCTTTCTGGGGGGCCTGGGGCCACCCCGTGATGCTCCTCTTCTGGGCTTCTGAGTCCGAATAGCCTCAATCTCTTCTCCTTCTTCCTCCAGCTGCTTCCTGCAGCAGCTGTGTCTATATCGCCTCTTTGTCCCTCTTGCTTTTTCTTTTTTTTTAAGATTGGCACCTAAGCTAACATCTGTTGCCAATCTTTTTTTTTCTTCTTCTTCTCCCCAAAGCCCCCGAGGACATAGTTGTAGGTCCCTCTGGTTGTGTTATGTGGGCCACCGCCTCAACATGGCCTGATGAGCGGTGCCATGTCCGCGCCCAGGATCAGAACCGGTGAAACCCTGGGCCGCCAAAGAGAAGCGCAAGAACTTAACCACTCGGTCACAGGGCCGGCCCCCCCTCTTGCTTTTTCAGTCTTCCAATTCCTGTCACAAGTTTCCCATATTAAATGATCTCTGTTAAAATAACTGCTACGGTTTCCGTTTTCCTGATTGGACCCTGACAGGTGCAGGGACAACCATTGTTGGGAAGCTGCCACTAATGTCCGGCTGGATTGCCATTTTAGAGTCACCTCTGATCATGGTGAATTATAACAATAATGATCACCATTTACTGACTATCTGTGGATGTCATATACCATGTGACAAGCTTTGAGTGCATTATGAGAGACAGAATATCCAGGACAACAGCCAGACCGTATGTGACAACGGAACCCCGACCCACAATCTCTGCAGCAGCCAGCGCGAGAAGACAAACCACAGCCTCTGCAGTGATCGGCCCAGAGCGGGCAGGACTTGGTCACTGACTGCCAGCTTCCCTAATTCTGCCCCTGCTTCCAACTCGGGACCAATCAGAGAGAACCAAATACGCCCCCCAAACCAATCATATGAGATGCCCCACTTCTAGTCAGCCCACCTCCAGCTTCCCCATGCCACTAGCGTCCAATCAGAGTGTACCTGGAGCCTTCCCCTTGTTTCATTGCCTGCCTGTGTCTCTAACCAAACTAAGACAAGGTGGCTGGCTCCCTTCTCGATAGCAAGATCTGTTTGTTCTGATTTGGGTGATCTTCATTTATTTCCACAATTAGGTTTATTTCTTACTATCATCCATCAAAAGAGACATAATTATGTCCATTTTAAAGATGAGGAAACTAACACTCAGAGAGACCAAATGATTTCCCCAAGTATTTAACAATTAAGGGACAGATCCAGGATTCAAAGCCAGGTAAGTCTGACTCCAAACCCTGAACGTGCCCTATCACACCTCTGTCATGCACTGCTCACCTAGTGTTTATGGTGTCCTGCCGTGATTGTGTCTGAACAAGGCTGTCTCCCTGAGCAGCCTGTGCCTCTCTCAACGGTAGGAAAGACACCTTATAAACCTTGTATTCTCAGCACCTACTCAAGGCGTGACACATGGTTGAGGCTCCTAAATTCAGAAATAGCACTGAGGAAATGTTCTGATTATCCTTCCCAGACAGGTGGCTGAGAAACACCTTGAGAAGGAAATAAAATCAGTTGAGTGAATGGTCTGGGCTGTACTGAACCCTCTCATTTTCTTCCTGGGCTGTGGTGTAGACCGTGGACACAAATATGGAAGAGACTACCACCATCTGAGCATTTATGGGGCTTACAGCCAGGTATCAGTGGGACCAGGGATCTGAAAGAAGCGGGAGCCAAGGCATCCTTGTGCAGTGTTTGCATGAGGTCAAAGCCAACAAAATTGTCAACGTCCAAAAGTCAGTCATCACAGTGACTTAGAATTTTGCAGTTGTATGTAGTGGGTGGTTGCCTCATTGGTCTCCTCCCCATGCACGAGTATCTCCCGTGCTTGGGGAAAACACCTGTTTGAGGACCTGGAGAAGGGAGAGACCAAAAGCCCTACCCAATCTCATCACTGAAATGCCAGGAGGACCTGCAGACACTGGGGTCTGCCACCAGGTGGCACTAGTGCTGAGCTAATGCGGGCTCTGGCCTTCCGCCCATCCTTCCGGAGAGGCCGCCACATTTATCAACAGAGGCCAGTAATGGGAAGTAAAATAAAAACTGGAGCTGCAAATAGGGCAGCTCTTATAATCCCACAGCGAGCCTTTTATGTGATTGTGACTTTCATCATTAATAGCGCATTTGTTCTGCACCAGAGGCCTGAATTAGCAGTGGTTTAAGAACTGAAACCAGCCTGACGTTTGGACTACACTGTGCAAGGTCACCAGGGCTCTCAGAGAAGTGACCTGAGCCGTCTCCCAGCAGGATCAATGTAAATGAAGCTTTTCTTTGATTAGCTTCCTTCTGCTGCCCTGGGTTCTCAAAATTACAGGTTTTCTAGGGATACAGTTTAATTACATAATTGTACAAAAATAATACTTAATAAAGTACCAAGCAAACAAAAATGACAGCAACATTTCCCAAGCCATTTCCAGCTCCTGGAGGCAGCATGCTATAGGCAAAAAAGTGGGTCTTGAAATTGAACTTGGGTTCAAATCGTAGCTTTGCCTCTTCCTAACTTCACATCTTTGGGCAAGTTTTTTAATCTCTCCAAACCTGTTTCTTTACCTATTAAGGTGGGATAGTAAGTTCTACTTTGTAAAGCAGAGAGGGTTAAATGATGTGTGGCATTTGTAAATGCCTAGTACAGGCATGCCACGTAGTAGGTATGTAGGAAATGAAACCCCTTCCCCTGTCTACCAAATGGCAGGCTTTGCATCAATAAAGTGGATACGCTGCCCTTTTGCAGCCTGCACGCCCAGGATTTCATTCCTTTGAAATCATTCCTCATCTACCGTTGCATTTTGGCTTGCAGGTTTTGGAAAACAGGTACCTAGAGCAGAGAGCTGTGTGGGACGGAGGGGTTTTGTTTAAAACACAGATTAAGGATAAATGCAGACCATGGCAATCACCGTCCGTACTAGCACCTCCTACGTGGCTTGTTTTCAAAAGCCTTGCACTGCCCTGAAGACAAGCTCTCTGCTGAGGCAGAGGAGGATCAGCCAGCATCCTTCCTGCTTTAGCTTTATCACCTCAGACAGGTGGAAGTTGGATTGTGGGTTTGGTCTGGGTTCAGGTGGGCAAAACGGAAGGACAACGTGTGGTTTTTAAATATCTGTGGCCTCTCTCCAAGTCTTCTGGAGGTCAGAATACATCACAATTTCTCACTCTCTCCTAAACACCCAGCCGGAAAGCCAGGTGGGAGCCAGGTGCTCTGGGTCTGGTGTGGGCACAGGTAAAAGCACTTGACCTCGATTCTGCACACTCGGGGTCAATTCCTGGCTCTGCTACTGTGTAAGGAATTTATCTGCTCTTTGTCCCCGGTTCCTGGGATGGAGCTTCTAGAACTGGTGAAATTTCCCAAGTGATGGGAGGGTCTGTTGTTTATGAGCCCCTTGGATCACAACTGAGTTTATGGTAATATGATGGCTCAGGATGCAGTGGAGGCTGGTTACCTGAAAGACCAACCATGTGACTAAAGGGTTGGGGCTTTGAGCCTTGGGAGGAGTGGGGGGCTGGAGATGGAGCTGTCAATCACGCCCATATGACGAAACCCCAATTAAAAACTCTGGACACTGAAGAGCTGCATGAGCTTCCTGATTGGTGAACACATCGATGTGCCAGGAGGGTAATGTGCTCCGATTCCACGAGGAGAGGGCACAGAGCTCTGCATTCAGGACCCTCCTGGTCTTGCCCTATGTGTCTCTTCATTTGGTTGGTCCTGATTCATATCCTTTTAGAATAAAACTATAATTGTAAGTATAGAATTTTCCTGAGTTGTCTAACAAACTATCAAACTTGAGGGAGGCAAGGGGAATCCCCCAGATTTGTAGCTAGTTTGTCAAAAGTGTGGGTGGCCTGGGACTTCCCCTTGCAGCTGATGTTTAAGTGGGGGCAATCTTGTTGGGGACCATGCCTTTAACTTGTGGGGTCTGCACTAACTTCAGGTGGTTAATGCAGAATTGAATCACAGTTCACCGATTGGTATCAGAATAGGTATTTACAGGGCTGGCCTGGCGGTGTAGTGGTTGGGTTTGTGCACTCCACTTCATCAGCCCTGCGTTCACAAGTTCGGATCTTGGGCATAGACCTACACACTGCTCATCAAGCTGTGCTGTGACAGCATCTCACATACAAAAAGTAGGGGGAGATTGGCAACAGATGTTAGCTCAGGGCCAATCTTCCTCAGGAAAAAAAAAGGATAGCTATTTACAGCTATCTGATCTCTGGCAAGTCATTCACCTTTAGTTTAGTTTAGTTTCTTCATCTGTAAAGCGAAGCTGGCTGTGATGACTATTATAACCACCCACAATGAGACAGTATCAGCAGAAGTGCTTGGTAGAATGCCTGGTGCTATCTATGCCTATTCCTGTTCCTACTGACTCACCTGGTGACCTTAGGCAAGTCCAGGCTCCCTGGGCCTCAGTTTCTATATCAGCAAGCTGGGCCCCCTTTGTTCCCATACCTCACAGAGTTTTTACAGGGCCAAACTGAAATCATCAGTGTGAGAAAGTTTTGCAAAATACTTCATCTTATTTTCAAAATAAAGTTTCTACCTCTTTTTCTAATTTCTAAATGCATCACCCAACAACAGCTGAATTCATTTTCACTGAATTTGGAGAGTGTTTGGGACAGTCAGGCTTAAAAAGACAGGCCACAGATAATAAATGAAATTCACTCCAGAAAGCCCCAGGGACCCCTCACAGAGCTAGACAGTCATCCTCCTGAGGAGCAGAAGCTAAAGGACAATGAGAGGTCTTAGTGAGGGCCCTCTGCAGGGTACCACAGACACTGAGAGGCTACATCAGGAGAAAACAAACAGGGGTCTTGACGTGAATCCCAAGAGGGGCAGATAGTTAAAAATCACAAGTGCTGATTTGCTGTTGATTTATTTTTCACATGATGGTTAATGATTCTTTCCAGTATCTCTGGGCAGGCCAGCTAGTAGGTAAATGTGAATCTGATATAGTTATAGATTCAGATAGATAGGTTATAGAGATCTAGATGAGAGGTTTTTCAAAATTAAGAGACTCATGAATAAATTCCTTTCCTTCTTTATTCCAATTTGATGCCTCTAATCAGCCAGGATGGCAGGGGGGTAGGGAGGTGCCTCTCTTCAGTTCAATATGATGAAGCAGGCTGAAATAGGCTGGTTGGTGCCCAAGTTTTGTGCTGGGACCCTAGCATATGCAAAGGGGAATCCCCTCCTACTTCCTACCACCTGCTCCGCCTCCTGTGGGAACTTGGATCTGTTCCCAGTCTAAGTGGGATCCTGTTGGAGGCTACTACCCACGCCACTGCCCTCATGAGAAGCCTGGGGGTCTCTCTCTTCCTCACCCCCTACTTCTAAGCGACTGGCAAGTTCGGCTTATTCTACCTCTGAAAGATATTTGTCAAATCCATTTTCTCTTCTCCAGCCCTTTGGCTCTGAACCTCGTTCAGGCCCAGGCAGGCCTGAGTCTTTGGTTGCACCTCCAGCTACACACAGATTTGTTCAGGAAACTGAGGGGCTGAGATCGCAGTTTGGGGGCAAGGGTGGGAGGTTTCATCAGTGACTTTAGCTTGAAGGAGTGAGGAAAGCAAAAGCTACCAACATCTCTGTCTCTTTGCCAAACACATCTTGGTAAACTGAGAGGCTACTGTGAACTCTTATGACCCTCAGATTTTGTACCAGTTTTATTCAGAGTGTATAACTGCTTTGCTTTTATCCAATTATCCCTAAATACTCTTTAAAGAATGTCACTACCCCTAGACTTTTGGCCTGAAGCAATCGAAGAGTAGATTAGGACTTACTGGGTGAGGGGTGTGAGTGTCGTAAGGAGGAGATGGGAGAGCACACACCGGAGCCTAGGCCTGCGGTCATCGCCACACCAGCAACTGCAGCAACTCAGGCTCCACCCATTTGAATCTCCTGACTCTGAATGAAAGGCAGTTAATTTCAGGGTTTAACCTAACATCTTTGCAATTACAGTGATTATCTGAGCCACTTGCTAGAGAGTCAAAATGAGGTCTCAGAGGAGCTCGGGTCTAAGGTATATTCTCAAAATGTGCATTACCCCATGAATACAAGTGAGAGGATAGAAATAGACTGGGGATGGGGGAGTCTTTGGAAAGTACCAGAAGATGAAAGGACACGAAGAGTAGGGGAGAGGAAGAGAGCAGGATGCAGCTCATTGGACCAAGATTCCACTTGATCCCAACCATGGGGACATTCATTTGTGCCCTCAAGTCTTCCACAAACCTGTCTTGAGCATCTAATAGATGCCGCACCTTAAGCTAGGCATGGTAACACAAAAACAGATAAAATAATCTCTGTCCCTAAAGTGTTGTCTGGAAGAGAAGTCGAATATGAAAAAGATTGAGAATCAAGATGGAAGAGTCAGGAACCATCCACAGTTAAGTTCCCACGTTTGGGACCAGTACCACTACTTGGTACTTTTCCTATGTGGTTATTTATTTAATCCTCACAACACCTTAGTGAAATTATTATTATATCCCCATTTTATAGATGAAGTAACTGACGGTGAGAAGTTAAATTACCTGCCCAAGCCACACAGCTGTTAAGGGGCAGAGCTAGGATTCAAACAGGGGTCTTCATTTCCAAAACCTGTGTTCCCTTCCCTATTCCATTCTGCCTCCGATATATTAAAAATCCACACTCGGCTTAATTCCTTCTGCCTGGAAGCCTCTGCTCACATTGTTGATCTTCATCTTCATCCTATTATCTCCAGGCACATCTTACAAATTGTCATCATTTTCCCTTTCCAAGCACAGGCAATGCAGATTTGTTAGCTGGAAAGAGACCAAAGCCGTTCTCCATGTAAAAAAAATTCTTTCCCTCCATAAAGTTTTAGAAGGAGGAAAAGATACCCAAGATAAACATTATAACGTAAAGAATGAAGGGGCGGAAGAAAAAACCAGGCTTCTTCCGGTGAGGGACCCTCATTCTGAAAGAAAGCTGATCTGCCATCTGTCCTGTATTTGTGAAACCTGAACTACTTGCTGTAACCTAAATAGAAGCTCTCTGGAAACCCTGCAGCTCTTCCTGCTCATGAGAAATGAAGTCAAGGAAGAGACTGCAACTCAGAGAGTGAGAGTTGATTTCTGGGATGTGAAAGACAAGTGTGGGGATAACTCTGAATGCAGAAGGCTGCAGAGTGAAGAGAGGAAGTGTGAGCTGGGGAAGAGACAGAGAGGGAAAGAGAGAGAGAAAAAGAGAAAGGAAGAAAGGAAAGAAAGAAAGAAGACAGGGAGGGACGGACAGAGCAGAGGAGGGAGCGAGGAGTATTATTTTAAAACTCAAAGCAAGAGGTTTGGTGGTTACCTTCTATTTTTGTGCATGATCCAACTTTTTCTAGAGGTTCCTAAGGAGAAGGTAATGCCACAGTGTCAGATTAATCTTCAAGTTAGTTGTTTGGGGACAGTAGGACCCAATGTTCTTCCTAAGGAATTTACTAACACCACCATGGGACAAACTATTTCTGCTTTGATGTTTTTTTCTCTTAAGAAAGCACGCGTTCTGCCATACTGTTCTGATCATCAGTCTCTTAAAATACTCCCTAAAAATCTGTTTGCCAAATAACTGAGTTGCTGTGATGTCCCCAGGTAGACTTATTCCCAGACAAATTTGGGATCTCTTCCATGGGGTCTAAAGCAGGAAAGGGGCGACCTGTCTGCTCACATGAGTGTCCGCTGTGAGCAGAAACTGTCCTGGGAGCCAGAGAGAAATGTACACAAAGAGCACAGGCCCAGCCCTCAAGGAACTTCCAGGGCCAACAGGAGAGCTGTGACACACACACAGTTAGGCAATCAAGCGGGAGTGGTGCCCTTCACTAAGACAGGGCGCACGGGGAGGATGAGCAAGTCTGGAGGAGATGGGATGAGCACTGAGTCCCAGTTCAGTCAAGTTGAGCTTAGGGGATCACTAAATGAAGTGCAGATGTCCAGTTGGTGGTCAGATAAATAGATCTGGAGCTCCAGAGAGAAATCCGGCTGGAGACGAAAACTGAAGCCACAGGAATGAATTGTCTGTGGAATGAGAAAAGAAGGCAGCTTGGGAAACAGTTTATCTCTATTTGAATGAATGACTGAATGTATTATTGTATATTTAGTATACAAATGGAAGTGTTGGGAGTTAAAGCTACAACAATAAGATAAGTTGGCACCAGATTGCCCTTGGAGCCAGGCATCAAGGTGGCAGAGTTCCAGGCTCCCGTCTCCACTTTGTGTATTTTCTGAACAATTTCTAGCTTGTCAATGTCCTGCCAAGTATACTGCCCAGAAGTGAATGCGATATGTTGAACATAGAGGGGAAGACAACATTCCCTCGCTCATTCTAGATTCATATACTCCCACTAATGTGGCTCAAACTTATGTTAAGCTCTCTGGCTGCCACATCACCTTAATGACTCACAATGGACTGACTGCCTGTATTAGTTTCCCATGGCTGCCATAACAAATTACCGCAAAATGGTTAGCTTAAAACAACGGGAATTTATTCCCTCACAGTTTTGGAGTCTGGAAGTCCAAAATCAAGCTGCTAGCAGGGCCATGCTCCCTCTGAAACTTTTAGGAAAGAATCCTTCCTGGCCTCTTCCAGCTTGGGGCGGTGGCCATCCATCCTTGGCTTTCCTTGGCTTTCCTTGGCTTGTAGCTGCCTCAGTCATCATACGACGTTCTCCTTGTGTCTCAGTGTCCAGATAACCCCTTCTTATAAAGACACCAGTCATATTGGATTAGGGCCCACCCTAATGACCTCACCTTGACTTGACTACCTCTTCAAAGACCCTATTTCCAAATAGGGTCATATTCACAGGTTTTGCGGGTTAGAATCTGAACACATCTTTTGGGGGGATACAATTCAACTCAGAACACCATAACACCACCAGATAAAAACTGCCTTCAAGTCTTTTATCCCACATGCTGCTGTATCCTTCCTGAGCTTCATCTCAGCACTGAATTACAAGTCTCAATTTCCCTTCAGTGCAGAGAAAGAAGGACCCAGCACTATGTAAAAAGGACATTGCTGAAAATGTGAATGCCCAGCACTTCTCCTGAAGCGGGTTTTACAACCTCACAGTGAGAAATCAGAGGAAACAGGACTCCTTCACACTCAGTCCTCAGGTTCTAGCTTTCCACCCCATTTCTGCCTTCCCTGTCTCCAGCTCTGTCTCAGTCTGTCTTTCTGGTTCTCTCCCCACGCCTCTGTCTTCCTCTCTCTTGTCTTCCGCACTTTGCACGTGTGCTCACACGCTCACACACACCATTCTGCCTGAGTGATTACAAATACAAATGAGACGGCATAAGAGAGACAAACAAAAGAAACCCTGAGAAGCAGACAGACAACCACTAGTGTTCGAATTTCCAATTCAAAGAAAGCACTGGAAACTGGTGATGAAAAAGTGCTGCTGCCAAAGGTCTAATGTCCTGACTACACTGATCTCTTTTTCTCAACATCAAAAGAGCAATAGAGCTGCCAGGAGCAAAAGTTTCCTAAAAACCAAACAAGCTGTCAGTTGGTTCCGTGGTATCAGATTGATTATCTTCCAAAACCCAGGCTTGTGCCTGAACACAAAGGTGCTTAAGTCAAAATATTGTTCTATTTCTTGCCCTCTGTTTTGAAGAAATGAGGATGTCAGCAAGGTGAGTTGTTTGGTTGACAAGATGTTTACAGCCATTTGGCCCATTAAACAAAAAAATCCAACAATGAACACTCTCAAAATTATTCAGAGCACACGTTCTTGCTATTAAAAAAAAGTAATATTTACTATAAATAATTTAAGAAGTGCGTGCTTAGGAAGACTCCCCCAAAACGAAAACAAGAGTAAAAGCCAAAGATCTCTGATTCATCTTTTCCTCCCTGAATCCAGTTCAGCTGCCAGTCTCATGAGCTCTTCCTCTGCCGTGCGTCCAGGGCTTCTCCACTCCTCGCACCCACACTGCCCGCACCCGTATCCACGCCATCCTCACATCTATGTGACTGTGACAAAGTCTCCAGTCTTCTGCCCCCTCCCCTCTCGCTCCCTCACAGCCCATTTGCCAGAGAGAAGCCAGAACGACCTTTTAATAATGTAAACAAGATCACATTACACCCATAAAATCCTTCAATTGTCTCCAGCCACATCCAGGATAAGAAGCAAATTGGCCGTGGCCTCTCTACCTCTCTGTCCCACTCGTTCTCTCTGCTATAACCTCACCAGCCTTCAGCTAGGTCCTCGGGCGCAGCAAGTCTGCTTTGTTGCAGGGTATTTGCACTTGCTCTTCCTTCTGCCCAGAAGGTTTTTTCCCACCTTGACACGTTTCTGGCTCCTTCTCATAATTAGTCCCCAGATTAAACGTCACCTACTCAGAGCAGCCTTTCCCCACAGCCCCTACTAAAGTAGGGACCTCCCCTATCACCTTGTTTTGTTTTCTTCAAAGCACTCACCAAAATCCAAAAGCGTTTATTTGCTTTCATGTTTCTCTCCCTTCATGAAAGCAGAAACCCCATCTATCCTTTTGAAATCACCGACTCCCTAGAATCTAGAACAGTACCGAGCATGTCCTAAGTACTGAATGTTTGTTGAGTGAATGAATGAAAAGATATTTTAACTTTTATGGCAGATCTAGGGTTAATAACTCTACTATGTAAGCATCTTTATTAATCAGCCAGAAAAATTCAAGCAGACCCGAGGCAGGCTGCAGAAGCTACCAGCCAGGATCTAAGAAAACATTCTCAGTCCAGCCAATAATACTTAGACACTGTCTTTTTCTTTCTCTGCCATTGAAAACGAAGAAGGATATTAAGAAGCCAAAGGGAAAGGGGATTTAAGCCTGCCCATAGGATTGATAATAAGGAAGAGGTCAAAAGAGGAGGAAGAGGGCCCATGTGACTTAGGTGGCACTAAAATGACAAGGCTGAACAAGCCAAGGAGAGGGGCTGTCTCATCTCCTGATAAGCATAGCTGGTCCCAATGAGCAAAGTCTGAGGAATAATTCAGCGTCGTCTGCTTTCTGTCATTTTCTAATCTCCCTTCCCTCCCCTCTTCTCTTTCTGTTTTCTTGTTCGTGGAAGAAATAAGTAGAATTAAAGCAGAATTAAACAAGAGAAGAGAAAAGTGAGGAAGTAGGATATTGAGGAAGAGGGGTATACGGAATGATACATGACAGAATCGCTATTTGGTAAGTGATTGTGGGTGTAATTTTTTAATTTTTATAAAGTAAACATATTACCTGGATAATTTTTTTAATTTTAAAAAATATTTGTATTTTAAAACATGAATTTTTATTTTATATTAAGAAAATATAATCTTGGGGCTGTCCTGGTGGTGTAGTGGTTAAGTTCACACACTCCGCTTTGGCAGCCCCAGGCAGGTTTGGATCCCTGGTACGGACCTAGCACTACTCATCAGGCCACACTGTGGTGGTGTCCCACATAAAGCAAAGGAAGATTGGCACAGATGTTAGCTCGGTGGCAATTTTCCTCACAAAAAAACCACCCAAAAAACCCGTTGGTCATGAGTGTGGCATACATATTTGCAGCATCCTACTAGTTGTGCCAAATGTCACATATCCCTGGTAGTCATCACCTGATCCGCACAGCTGCAATCCTGCCATTCTGGTGATAACATTTGTATCTCCCAAAATCAGTACGGGGTTGATGAGAAGTCAATTGGAATAGAAGCTCAGGGCAGGAGAAAGGCGAAAGAAGAGAAAGGCAAGCCCTAGACCTTTCACCAATGACCCTGAGGAGGTTTGAGCCTAGCAAGTTACCTGCTCCCAAGAGGATCCAGTGAGACTGGTTGCCCACACGGGGGCAGAATCCAACCAACTGCGAGCATAGCTATAAGGGAGACCTTCAGAGACTGAGATTGCTAGACGGTGATTAGTTTATATGTCTGTTTTGCTAGCATTTTGACCCCACATACTGAAAGGTCAGAACTGGGTGCCCAATTTCAGAAGTAGCTCCTTGTACGAGGCTAACAGTATCTGGTGTCAACTCTGATGGCCTCCCTGCCCATCACACACAAAATTCAAAGTCTTGTTTCAGAGCCACAGGAAGGTGGTGAGATGACCTAGGTAAAAAAATCACCTGAATAGAGGATGCCCTTCCTGTCCTAGTGACATCTTAGCCCCACCACCCTGCCCCCAAAGGAAGAGAGTCCCTCCAAAGACAAAGAAGCTCATCTGGAGGCACCAGAGCTGTGACTTTTGAGGTCAGAATTCAGGACCACTTCAAATTCTCAAATCTCAACAGACCACTGGAATCAAACTCTATTTACACCTGAATCCCTGGTCCCCAAGACTTAGCTTGACAAAGAAAAACAACAAACAATGTGATGAGATATTAAAACCAAATCAAAATAATTTACTCTCCAATTCCACATCCATGGTGTATTTCCTTATCTGTGTTTGTGAATAATACACTCCACCACACCACCAGCGCCACACTTGCACACATGTGTGCAAGTACCCACCTTTTCCCTGGTTATAAACCCACAAACACACCATGCTGGCCTTCATCTAGAATCAATGGTTTCAAACCAGTGTGCATCAGAATCACCTGGAAGGTTAAAACGCAGACTGTTGGGCCCCACCCCTGGAGTTCCTGATTTCGTTCCTGATTCAGCAGGACTGAGGAGGATGTTGACGCTGCCGGTTGCGGGACCACACTTTGAAAACCACTGTTACTATTAACACAATACAGAGGGATTTGTCTCTCTCTGTTCACCACACTGTCCCAAGCACTAGAATGCTCAGAAACAAATACTCACCAAATAAGGGAAAGAAACTCACGTTACTGAGACTACTGTGTGCTGGATGTTTTACATGCATTATCTCGGTTTTTTAATCTGCACAAATTCCTGGAAAGTAGGTATTACTATCCCCACTTTCAAATGAGAAAACAAAGGCTCCCAGAGGTTATTTGACCAAGGTCATCCACGTACCTAGTGTTAGAGCGGGGATTTGATCTGGCTTCAAAGTTCATGCTGAATATTCTTTCATACGAAAAGCGGATGAACTGAAATGAATAAAAGTGTAAAAATGAACAGTTTTTAAGCCAAAGCAAAAAAGCAAGCAGTATAGGAAAGCTCTACAGTCACGATTAGTGTCAGAGGTAGACATGAGGTTACCCCAGTGCCCAGGAAACACGCAGCACTTGGAAGAGAGGGGCCAGACTCGGCCAAGAGCTCGCCGAGGTTTCAGATAAAGCAGCTACCGGAGGTCATCGCTGCCTCACAGAACAGAACACTATACATTATTCAGGACAGAAAGTAGTTTCTATTTTTGCATTCTGAGAAGTGGTATTCGTATAAAAGGGTGTTAGGGATGTTTGTTAAAAAGCTTTTTACAGATCAGAAATCCCCAACCTGGAGGCTTGATGAATTTAAAAAGTGGAAAAACAAAATGTGATGAAACACCCGAGATGCTTAAACACCCGAGAAACTGATTAACACCCCTCACAGCTTTTAGTTTCTGCCTCAAAGTGGAAGTGTTTGCTTCCTTAAGCATTCTCTTTATGTTTGATTAGGCAAACAGTAAGCATTTGGATTCCGAGTCTTTTGATTGTGTGTGTGAGGCAGAGGGGAGAGTTTGTATTCAAAATATACCTTTTGCATAAAATAATCTTGATACCCAAAACAGACTCATAGTTGGTATGTCTTGGAGAACCGTTAAACAGATTTTCATCAATAGCAATAATCAATGTGAAAAAAATCTAATTTCAACATATTAGGTAATGCACAATACGATTCAACCAAAGCCTCCTCTACAAACAAGCCATTGCCTTCAAGAAACTTGTGATTTAATCAAAGTAGTATGATAGACATATTGATGATGATGGTAACTGTTGTGGACTGAATGTTTGTGTCAAAATTCACATGCTGAAATCCCAACCCTCAATGTAACGATGTTAGGAGGCGAGGCCTTTGGGAGGTGATTAGGTCATGAGAATGGAGCCCTGATGAATGGGATTAGTGCCCTTTAGGACGAAACACAAGAGATGATTTTTCTCTTGGCCCTGTGAGGATACAGTGAGAAGACGGCCATCTACAAACCAGAAAGCAAGTCCTCCATGGATCCAGACACTGGATTTTCTAGCACCTTATCTTGGACTTCCCAGCCTCCAGAACTGTGAGAAATAAATGGTCACTGTTTAAGCCACCCAGTGTATGGTATCTTGTTATAACAGCTCAAACTGACTAAGACAGTAACTATGATCCAATCTGGAAGGAGGCAAGAGCCGAGAACTGCTCCTTCCTTCAGAACTCGTCTCGTGTCTCTTTCTAGCCCCAACCCGGCTTATTATCTGCCAGCTGCCATCTAAACTGTTCCAACTCTCCTAATGGCCTTGTTACCCCTGACTCTGGTCTACCCAACACAATGCCACCAGGTTTATTTTCCCCAATTAAAGGCAGTTTGAGGGGCTGGCCCCGTGGCCGAGTGGTTAAGTTCGCGCGCTGCGCTGCAGGCAGCCCAGTGTTTCGTTGGTTCGAATCCTGGGCACGGACATGGCACTGCTCATCAAACCACACTGAGGCAGCGTCCCACATACCACAACTAGAAGAACCCACAACGAAGAATACACAACTATGTACCGGGGGGGTTTGGGGAGAAAAAGGAAAAAATAAAATCTAAAAAAATAAAATAAAATAAAGGCAGTTTGAGACTCCTGCTCAAAGCCTTTCCAGAGATCTTAGTTGCCTGCAAAGCTGAAGTGATCCTGGCTGTCAAAGTCCTCCGCAGTGCAGCTGCAAACCGCTGCACCAACATTCCCCTCTGTCACTCCTCCGTGTAAGCCCTCAGCTCCAGTCAGACTGACGGACACTTGCTGTCCCTGAACACATTGCAAAGCCTCCCACTTCAAACCTGACAACAGTACCACTTGTTAAATATTTGGCACATGCTGCCTTGAGATATTATTTACTTTGGTGTGTCTGTCTCACGGCTTGTCACAATTCCTGAGAGTGGGAATTGTATACTATTTGTCCTCATGTTCTCAGTCCTCAACACAGGCCGGGTACGCAGTAGGCCCTGAATAAACCCAGCTACCTTTGACTAGGGCTTTCATGAAAGATAGCAATTCTTATTTACCACGACCCGTACTCAAGTCCATCCAAGATACACCTGAATGTACAGAGTCATATCAGAATCTCTCGGAACAAGGCAAAGTGATATTCAAAAATTCATACACCCATAGACTTTTCAAGTGGATGCATATGTTGTTCTCTGATAGGATAATTGCCCTGGTCCTTTGAAAGCCAATGTTAAGTGTCACACAACCATCTCATGTCTGGGTCAGCACCCTTTCAGTCTACTTATAGTTATTTTTTAGGTTAGGAAGGCATGGCCTTCTACAAAGGGGACAACACTGGGAATGCTACATGCTTCTTGGCAGCAGAATATCTGAGACAGCTTTAACCAATTGGGTGTGAAAAGCCTTCTGACAACTGTGCTAGACTCTTCAGACTAATTAGCAGTTTTCAACACGGACCTCAACTCAAACGCGCCTTCTGATTATAAGGCTTATTTCTCCTACTTTGCGTCTTGATCTGTCATGCGTGGGCCAATTAGCTACTTTTTTGTAACTTGAACAAAGGTAAAGCAAGGTAGTTAATTTCCTATGATCTATAAACATAGATTTTAGCTGTTGTTTAGGATTGATAACAATAGATTAAAATAGCCGAATGCATATAAATTGTAAAAAGCTTTTCTCGTTCCTCTCCCTTACCACCTCTCCATTGCCAAAATGGCTTATTAGCCCATCCATTCTGTTCAGAAAATGATTACCTTTAATTAAATGTTACTCTGAGAACAACACAGCACTGACCGAGTGCATAGGCAGGTGCCACCAGCAGAAACCGCTCACTAACAACAGCTGCATATAGAAAATATATTATTTATTTAAGAGCTGAGGAGCCAGAGAAAGCTTCAGCTGTTAATCAGTACTTTTGCCTATAATAAATTTTCAACTTGGCAAAATGAGAGAATCACTATCATGCTGGGTTTCTGGAATACAAAATAATTGAATGATTCAGAGAGGAATTGCTCAGAATTGCTGGCTCTGGAGACTGGTGGAGGTGGTCCTCATGGATTTTCAGGATTTTAAATTTAGTATTTAGATAATTTTAGATTTCAGGATTTTAGTATTTCAGGATTTTCTTATTTTAGAAGTCTTGCTTTTACGTAAGTATTTCTCAAATTGTTGGAGACAAAACCTCACTCACATGAGTATAATGAGCAGAGTCAGAGACTTGGCTCTCTCCTGCCACCTACCACTTCCGGTGCCTCAGCAAATGTACTTTCCAGATTGGGAACTTCCAAAATCTGCTAAAACATCATCAGTGCTGCCCTCTGCATCCCAGCCTACTGCTGAAAGCCCAAAGCCAGGCATCTAAGCCCTCCAATAGGTGACTAACCGAGCACTTAACTCTCCCACCTCGTGTCCCCTCACTCCCCCGAGGTCCCAATCAAACAGTCCTATCCCCGGTCCCTCATACTTGTTTCGATCACATTTGACAGTTGCTATAAAGCTAACAAGCAATTGCTGATCGCCTATTGTTCATTAGACATTATGTCAGACGTCTTCATATTTTGTCCATTTAATCCTCGTGACAATGCCACAGGGTATTTTTCAAATAAGGAATGAGATTCAGGAGCTTGTGACGTAATAGTAAGTGTTGGGTTATCTGCAACTCTACAACTTGAAGGCTTCCTACTACATATTGTCCCCCTGCTCTTAGAGTATCTTCCCTGCTCACTTTCACCTCTGCAAAATCTCTTCATGCTCAAGGACCAGACTAACCCTGCCTCTTCCTGAAACCTTCTCCTTACTCTTTAGAGACATCACCCTACTTAGAATTCATAGCACTTACTGATACTTTAGCACTTTACCAAGGTCTTGAATTATTTATGTATTTCATGTGTGTATGTAGTATTGCTCCAACTAGACTGAAATCTCCTTAAAGCAGAAGTCATGAATTGCCAGTGCCATACATTGCACAGAGTAGGTGCTGAATAATTCTCTGTTAAGGAACATGACACTACCAAATGTGTCTAATATCATTCCTGCAGCAGTCTGTCTCCCGCAATTGAACTAATTCGGAAAAACATCTAGCTAACTCACAAGAAAGCAGGCAGATGCTTAACAAACAAATGGAGTTTTCTGTAAATGATAAAGGGAAAGAGTCAAGGTTTGGAGGTATCTTAGAGGCTTATCCTATCTTTGACGAGGATTACAAAGGATAAAAAGAAAAAGAGATCCATGATTGTAATCAAATGTTAAATGGAGATTTGAGCAAGAGCAATGTGACCATAGGATTGGCGAAGTCTTCCCAGGAAAGTGCCCATAAAAATGACTGTCTTGGGGTGGCCCCACGGCGCAGTGGCTGCATCTGGCATGCTCCGCTTTGGTGGCCCAGGTTTGCAGGTTCGGATCTTGGGCATGGACCTACACTGCTCTTCAAGCTGTGCCGTGGCGGCAACCCACATACAAAATAGAGGAAGACTGGCACAGATGTTAGCTCAGGGCTAATATTCCTCAAGCGAAAAAAGAGGAAGATTGGCAACAGATGTTAGTTCAGAGAGAATCTTCTTAATTGCCCCCCCCAAAAAAAGACTGTCTCTGACAGCATCAATCTCACTTGCTCACATATTTAGCACCTGGTCTGTACACAATTGGCAGAAGAGGACAAACACCTACACAGAAGAGTGAAAATACCGGGGTATATATGCTAGCTACTGAATGAAGTACATTGAGAGTCAGTGCTGGTGGAGCTCAGAGGAGGGAGTCAGCCTGGTGGGTGTCATGTCAGGAAGGTTTCACGGATAAGGTGAAACTAGAGTTATACCTTGGAGTAAGAACGGGGCTTAGATAGGGAACAGTAATGGACAGGAAATTCCAAGCGCATGAGCTTCCAGTGGTGGTGAAGACTCAAATTCCTAGGAAGGCACATAAGCTTATGAAGTGGCCAGGTCAGATAACATCATGCTAGGCTGCTTCATTTTGACTCCTGTCACATCTACCTAATGCATTGCCTTTTATAGTATTGCACTGAAGCAAAAGAAAAACAATCAAATGAAACAAATTTGTGGGTTACTAGTTCGTGAGAACTGACAGGTAGAAATCAAATAATATGTGTCCAGCTTGGCGCTAGGAATTGTAGAAAAAAACAGGACGCAATTAAAAGGTGCCCTTACCCTCCAAAAGCTAAATACCTACTTTGAAAGCAAGACTAACTCATACAGAAATGTTTAAATATACTTTAAAAGCCAGTGTAATCAGTGCTGAATTATATTCTTCTGGCTATTTAACACAAAAGTATTTTATAGACTAAAAATAGTAGTCTGGACACTGGTGTGTAACAGAGGTAATGTCACAGTAAATTCCCTGAATAGCCCATCAAAATGCAAATCCAACTTTCGTTTAGGCTGGGTCTGCCCCGATTTCTCCCCTCAGACTCCAGCTTCTACAGGCACCGAGAATCTCTGGCAAGTGTTTCAGAAGCGTCCCATTCTAACCTGAAGCCTTTACAAAGTAGAAGGCTTTCAAGGCCAGGCAAGAGTCATCTGACCTGGCAGCTTGGAAAGCGGGAGAAGCTGCTGCTGCCATTCTCCTACCCGCTTCCATTTCCACTGAGATCCACCAAGTGAGAGACACCTGGCCAATTTGCAGGATATTAAAAGCGATAGACATAGGCACCCTGTGACGGGCGCTGCGACTCACAGAACTGAGTCAGTGTATTATTCATGAGGCATGAATATAAAATGGTTTATGGTTATAAAACCCACAAACCCAGCCGATGGCAGAAGCAGCTGTTTTATGCTGCCATTTAAAAGTCTGTCTGAAATTGTATGTGTCTTATTTTAACTGTTCCCAAAATGTTACAGTAACACCGAATTCAGCTCTTGAGCTTGTTAAAAACTCCTCCCACACAGTTCTGCTCATTATCCCTGTGATCTATACCAATTCAACAGCCCAGCCAGTGTCTCCGTGATGAGTCAGGCATGTAGGAACAGGATGCATAGGGCTCCTTCGCCTCTGGGAGCACAGTGTCTCCCTGATGGCAAGTTGACTTTCTTAGCTCCAGCGACCTCTGGAGAAGGAAATAATTATCTCTTCCAGTGACTGAAGGGAATGCAGAACCAGCCATAGAAGCATAATGAATCAACCTCTGAGGAGGCAGTTGACCGGTGGCATATGTTGTTCTCTTACTGTGTGAGGAGAAGCATGGGAGTATAGCATCTCCATATGAGTAATGAATTAATGAATGAATGAAGTCACAGTTCTCTACAAACTAGGTGGTGGATTGAAATGGTGAAAGGCATCCGTAATAACAAAAGCTACCATTACTGAAGACCACTATGGGCTAGGCCCTCTTCTAAGCCCTTTTCTTCATTATCTCATTTTGTCCTCACAAGCCTCTGGAGTTTGTGCCATGATTATCCCCAGTGTACAGAGAAATAGAGAAGTTAAGTAGCTGGCTTAGCTTCACCTGATAAGAGGCAAAGGTAGGCTTGGAACCGAGACATTCTTGCTCCATAACCCAAGCTCTTTAACTCAGTGCTCCACAGCCAGATTTACAAAACATTTAGGACACACACAGAGAAAGAAAACTACATGTTCATTCATGGTCTCTTGAGGGCAGGGATCACAAGATGGCTTGCAATCAAGTGGGGGCCCTCCGATGCCCGTACCCATGATTGTGGCACAGTATGAGGAGTCCAGTGAGAGTTGTCAACCTGGGATTCAATGGGAGGACAATGGAGATAAGCTTCCTGGAACAGGTACTGCTTGACTGAATTTTGAAGCATACGTGTAAATTAGAATGGGAGAAGCAAACGGTGGATTGATTTCAAAAACACCGACCAATTTTCAATCCTCCTGTATCCTTGTCCCCTGCAATTGACTTCGCAGCTCTTCTCATGAAAAGGTAGAGTTGATTTCTCCATGCCTTGAATCTCGTAACTTGCTTTGGCCAATAGAGTGCAGTGGAAGTGATGGTGTGCCAGTTTCAAGCCTTGGCCTCAAGAGGCCTCACGTGTTTTTTTCTCTCTCTCTTGAACTTTGCCACTGACTTGTGAAAAGCCTAGGCTAGTCCCCTGGATGATGACATACCACATGATCCAGTCACCCTTGTCACCCCAGCCAACTGCTGACCAACCATCAGACATAAGAGTGAACCCATACTAGACTAGCCAGCTCCCAGCCAAACCAGTTGACTCCAGAGATGTGAGTGAGCTCAGTCAAGGTCAGCCAAGCCTGGCCCAGTTTAGGAGAACTGCCCAGCTGACCTCTAGTCTCATGAGCAAATGTCAGAGTTTATTGTTGTATGTCACTGAGGTTCTGTGGTTGTTGTATGGCTGTGTTATCACAATAGGGGTAGGCAGGTCCTCTTTTATAACACTCAAACCAGCATGGTACAAACTGCACTATAATCCTACTACACTTTGCTTACTTTAGAAAGAATACAGAATTCTCCAACTGGTCCAAAACAAGGTTTCTCAAACTTGACACTATTGACATTTTGGGCCCAATTGTTCTTGTGGGGCACTGTTCTGTGCAGCATAGGATGTTTAGCAGCATTCATGGCCTCTACCTACCAGATGCCAGCAGCACCCACAGTTGTGATAACCAAAATGTCTCCAGGCATTGTCAAATGTCCTCTAGGGGCCAAAATTGCCCCCATTTGAGAAGCACTGGTCCAGAACCCAATGCGATGAAGTTCAGTTACAAATACCCAAAGTCCCCCAAACTGGGCAATCTTTTCTACAGGATAGCTCCAGAGGTAGACCAAGCGCAGCCCCAGTGTGAACACAAGTGCCTTCCATGGAAACGTGATATGGGAGTGGCCAGAGGCAGGAGGAGCTCAACAGGGAGGCTGCTGTGAGCTGCTCCAGGCCATGTTAAACTTACTCTGGGAGGGCAGGTGCTGGCTCAGAACACTGTGTGCTGCCCATACAATGAAGTTCAAAAGAAAAGAGAAACTAAGAAACAAGACAAGAGGCAGGAATTACAGACCACCATGCAGGGGAGATCACTTGTGTCCAAAAATTTCTTCCAATCTACCTCTGACTTAAACTTTTGTTCTTAGGGCATTGTTTTTCATTTTCAGACTGTTATGAAAAGCAGCAATTCATCATTGCATTCTCATACATATCTGGATATTCTCCGTGAGAGTTCCAATTACAACACTCCTATTTTATCAGAGTTTCTTAAATTTGGAGCTAAGAAAGATGGTTAGCATTTCTCCTATTCCAAAGCTACAGTTTAAATCAACTTCTCTAATCATAATTGCACTTGCCAGGAGCTAATTCCACCTATGACTGAATGCTAGATCCAGGTCCCAGAAGAATTTGTCTTTTCTTAACACCGCAGGTTAAACAGCCAATTCACTGCTTCCAGAAGATGGAATGCAGTGAAAGAAGGCGGCCAAGGATTTTCTGACTTCTGACTCTCCATTGACCCATCATTTAATTGCTTGACATATTTGAGACTATTGTCTTTGGGGCCTCAAGAAAATTGCTTACCTTCTACGGGCTTCCATTTTCCTCTAAGAAAAAAAGATAACCTTCTGCTTTTCATGCTTTACAGGAAAAACAGATTCAACCATAAATGATATGTGTTTCACAAATTCATGAAAAATAAAGAGAATATCCATTAAGAAAAAGAAGGGCATATCAAAGTTGATGCTATCTTGAATTCAAAATTCTCAGCATCTCACAGGCAACTCTGTCTTCCTGATTTATTTAGTTTCCTAGTGGAACTTTGCCCAGCCTTACATTTTATGAGTGCTTCAGAAAAAAAAAGATGAAGTCATAGATTCTTGATGTCTCAGTGTTGGACTCAGCTGGACTTTATGAAAATGAACGATTAATTCACTCTCTCTGTAATTTGATTGTTATTTTTCCTGCGGGGGTTTGTGGTAATGGTTCAGCTTGGTGAACACACAAGCGTACTGCGTGGAGAATAGAGACGAGAGTTTGAGAGTTTAGGGTGGTCCCCCTAAGGCTGTTTTTGGGAATTAGCATCAAATCTAGATGTTAGATATGCCAAATTAACCATGAGTTTCAACAAGTATGAATCTTTTGGCGAAACAAGAAATGCAAAGATTGTCTCCACTGGCCAAAGGCAAAGAATGCTGCGGATGCACCAGCAGAGGCAGCCAAGCATTATCTGCAAGGCTATGGTGACAATTCCAAAGTGTGCCCTGACCCTATGGGTGCATCTGGGTCCAGCAGGTGCTGCTCAAGAACACTTGACACCCTGCCAGGCCCACATCCATACAGAAAACTATCCATGTTAAACCGGAAAAGAAGAGGGAAAGCTTCGGCCCTGCGCCTACAACGTTCATCGTCCAAAAGCCTGCTTCCTTGCCTCTGCAAACCTAACAAGCACACTGAGAAGAGAAATGACAACTTCCACGTGTATTGTGCCTTGCAGAATTCACAGCATTTTTTCATAAATTATCTTGTTTGAGCCTCAAAACCCTGTAATGCTCATAGGAGAGAGATTACAACCCAGATTTTTCAAATGAGGAAACTGAGGACATTGAAGACCTGGCCCGTGATCACAGGGCAAACATGCAGAGGAATCAAGGTTGGAACCCAGTTTTTCTGACTCCAGACCTCAAGTTCTTCCATCCACATTTGCTTCTCCAATTAGACTTGGAACATTCAAAAACAAGGTTTCCGGGGACCCTGGTCACTTGTAGCAACACCACTGCCCCCATCCCCCACACTTATTCCCAAACCAGCCCTAAGGAATTTGGTGGCGATCTTCTCGAGAAACCAAATGCAAACAGGTGAGGCAACAATGTTCCTTTCGTTGGTAATGATACGAAATCTGAAGTCCTTTCAGTCTCGTCTGTTTCTCTGGGTATTGATGAACATACAGTAAATAATACTGATAATTAACAATCCTAACCAGTTAAAATGTGCCCTTAGATCAGTTTGCAGTGTATGGTTACGGGTTGGGTTCTTTTGAGGGTGCCCAGCCAACGGCGTGTGTGGGAGCTGGAGTCCAGCCTGCTGCTCCCTTCACCAAGCCTTGCCCGTCACACAGGGCTGTGGAAGGGGCACCTTCTTATAATTCTGCATATCGATCCACCTGTGCCCCTAAAACGTGGCATCTGCTGAGAGGGTGGCCTTCTCCTAATTCACACTGAGGTGCCCTGGGAGCTAGTGGCAGCCTGGGACTACACCTATGATATCACATTTACCAAAACCCTACAGGGTAGACACATTGTCACATCATTTTACAGGTGAGGCAAGCAAAGCTTAAAGAGGTTAAATGATTTGACCGAAGCCTCACAGCTGGAGCTGAATTCTGCTGAATCCCATGTGGCCTGTCAAGTCTATTTGCACACAGGCAAGGTGCCATTGTGAGTAAGCTTCAAAAATCTAATCAGAAAAGCAACCTCTAGATAATCATCAGAAAAAAATGATTTAAATGCCTTATGCTTGCAGATCTGAGCCAAGATCCTCTGGCAACAAGTTTTCATAGGTGATAGGAGTTCACACTTTATAATTTCTGTCTCCCAAGAGAACTAGGGAAACAAAACTAGGGCCGTTTTTCAAAGCAATAAGTTTTCCCTTAAGAAGATTTTATTTAAAAAATCTTAAGGACCTGGAGAGAAAGAAGGAAGACTGGCTTCTTGGTCCTGAGGCGTTGACAAGGGCGGGAACGCCTGATCCTTCCCCCAGACCGTCTGGGCCCCTTCCTCATCTCCATAAGGAAATATTCTTCCTCCTCAGCTGTTGTCACAGTAACAGCTCGGGTCACGTGGCTGTCACTTTACAATCTGCTTATGGAGCTGCTTGTAATTCTCACTCCAGGGCACAGTGACAGCTCATTTAGAATCAATCAAACATTTATTAATAGAGAGAAAACCAAGGAGCACAGTCTCTTGATTGAAATTCCCTGGTTTCTTGGCAAGGGCAAGAGAGAGGGGGAAATAACTCACAGGTGGGTGTTGGGGAGGTGATAGATATCCTGTGGGGGAGGAATCCACTCCTGGAAGTCAGACAGACCAGGTTCAGAGCTTGGCTCTACTGCTTTCTTGCTATGTGTTCTGGGCAAGTAATAAAACTCGGCTGAGTCTCAGTTTCCTTTAAGAGATTGTTGTGAGGCTTAAAGATAATGAAAGTAAAAGGTCTGACCCTTAGGAAGGACTTAATACCTATCAGCTATTATAAATGAGAGAGGTTGTGAAGATGGAAGACGAGTGAAACAAAAAGACAATCGTGATTTAAGGCTGACTGCTAAAGAAGTGAAATTATCTAACCCAGCAGCTGCTTTCTAGCAGAAGTACTTTTAAACACAGGGAGCGGGAGCCGAGAAAACAGGGAAAGGCAGGCTGCAGAGAGAGGTAAGGGGGCGCTCAGGAGGATGAGCTTTGTGTTTTCTTTTTCTTTTGTTTTGTTTTGTTAGCAGAAATGTGACTAGGGGAATGCCTTGCAAAATGTTCTCTCTTCTTTCATCCGGTGTGTGAGCTTGTCTTTACAGCACAGGTGGTCCTGCTGGAGACCCAACAAACAGAAGCCCGTACAGTGCCTGGTACATACCAAGCCCTTGTTAAATTGTTGAATGAATGAATGAATGAATGAATGAATAAAAAGTAATTTTTTTTTTTAAAGATTGGCACCTGGGCTAACAACTGTTGCCAATCTTTTTTTTTTTCTGCTTTATCTCCCCAAACCCCTCCTGTACACAGTTGTATATCTTAGTTGCAGGTCCTTCTAGTTGTGGGTAAAAGTAAATTATTTAATGCACCTAATGATCCCATAAGAAAACTTGGGCTTTATGAAAAAGGGAGAAACTGATGCTAACATCCAATTTCTTCCCTCTGTGTCCTAGTTTCTTACATCTAAATGTGTTAAATATTCTTCCTGGCAAAGGCATTTGGGGAAAAAAAAAAAGGCAGAAATGTCCAGATGGATCTGACATGGGTGACAATCCCCAGAAGTGAAAAAGCTCGAAGATTGATGAATCAACCTCCTCCCTCCAGACTGGGCCAGTGGTGTCTGATCCAACATTTTTCCGTTTGAATTGTTTACAGCCAGAACGATGAGACTGACCACGGTCTTAGTCCAGCCTCCCACCTCCTCTTGCCAGCCCAAGTGGCTGACTGGGGCCAGGGCAGGCTGCCTTGGGCAGGGCTCAGCAGGGCCACTGTGAGCAGAACTCGTCCCTCTCTAGGATCTGCCTCACTTTTTTCCTTTCTTATTTCTTCTCTCTAGCACCTTGCTCTTTTTTCTCTCTTTCCTCCCTCTTTCCTTGTTCCTTCATTTTCCTTTTCTTTCTCATCTTTCTTTGACTGTGCTCAGCGATTGTTATTCAACGTCAGTGTTTCCCAGAGCTAAAGAACATGCTGCTTTTTTGCTAAAATAAAGTTGCCTTGTCATCCTGGGTCCCTGAAGACTCTGACTGTAGGTCCACGTTAAAGATCTTACATGACTAATCCATTTAAACTCCACAGCAGTGAGAGCCAGAAATCCTTAAATAAATTTCCTTTCTCCTGAAAATCTACCCTAAATCATCTTGTCCTACCCCTTCCTATCCAAGAGGACTCCAATCTCTCTCTTCCAAGACTTTATTACAGACTGACGTCACAGAGCGCGTCGGCCAGTGCACCACAGCATCTGTACAGAGGGATTTCAGTGAAGTCTGCTTCAACGTCTATCTCTGAAATTTGTACCCATCTTTGAGTTGTAGCTGGTGACTTCTTCCACAGCTTGCCCAATAGAAACAGAGTTTCTTAAACCTGTCACTCCTCTGCTCAAATCCTCCACTGGCTCCCCATGTTCCAAAGGATAAAGTCCAAATGCTCTGTCTGTCACTTGGTACCCTAAAAAATCTGGCCCCAATTTACCTTTCCAGTTGCATCTCCATCCAGACAAACCATCCTCTTTTCTACTGCCTCAACATTCATTGTACCTGCTGCCTCCTTGCCTTTACTTGTGTTGCTTTTCTCTTTCCTCACTTCTACCTACCAAACTTGGGACCCTCTTTCTAGGCCCTACTTACATATTCCTTTCTAAGAATCCTGCCCTGATTACCCCAACATGAAATAATTGTATTTTTCTCTGCTATCCTATAGCTCGGATGTGGTGCTAACCTTATACTGCCCCATGTTATAGACAGCAGCTACCACACCTGAGTGCCCGCTATGGGCTCAGGACTGCTCCAGAGAACTCATACAAATTATCTTTACTCCTCACAACAATCTCATTTTACAGATGAAGAAACAAAGATCCTGCCCAAGATCACACAGCTGGTAAATGATAGAGTTGGGAATTAAGACCAGATGTATTGGACTCCACATCTCTCACTATCACAACAGGCAAACACAGAAGAGACAAGGCCCAGGCATTCTTATTTGCATTCATTCAAAAGCATTTCTATGTGTAGAACAGGCACCAGGCATGATGCTGGGAGTCTAGTGTGGGAGATGGACAGGTAATCCGGGGCTTAGGTAAGAACTAAGGCAGCAGGTATGAAGGACTCTTTTCAACAACATCTACATATCTCATCTATGAGATTACAAACTTTTTGAATAGTTATATGTGTGTGTATCCCACAATTCATTTTTTGCTATATGAGTAAATGTTTTTTTCTTTAAAGAAATGGACTTCAGTTTATGTCAACACTCCTGTGCCTGTTACCATCTTTAAGACCACCTAATTCTTATCTTCTTTTTAAAAGTATAGAAGCTTAGTTCTGGAGAGGGAAAGCCATCCGCCTAGAGTCACACAACGAAATAGTGGCAGGGCCAGGATGAGGAGGCAGGTCTTGGGCCCTGGCTGGGTTATTTTTCACTGGCCCACACTAGAGGTAATGACCTGAGTCCCTTTGCTGCTGTCATCCTCGGGCATTTTACGTACTTTCCCTCTCTGAGTTAGTTGTCAACATTTAATCCTGGATTGTTTCCAGGCTGGAGCCTTCAAGTCCAGGTCAGCAGAAGCCTGTGAGTTGCAGTGAGAAATTTCAAATCTGACACTTGCCAGTTCCCATCGAGCTCCGAGTGGGAAATGTCCCTGACCTCGTCCATTTTTAATGTAACAGTCAGTCTAGCGGAAGAGATCACCTCCAGGTAAAGTCATTCAGAACAAGGGTTTGTCATTTTAGTGCTTTTCACTTGGGGCAGATCATATGGCCACTCTCGCTCACTGGCCCTGGACTTCCAGGGGATGGGGTTTGGGACAAAGGACAAAGGTTCTCCCTGCACCTCTCTCCTCCCCACCCCGGGTGGTCAGCCAGATCCTAGTGATGTCAAAGCCCTTGACAGAGTTTCCTGAGGCTCAGCCCCCAGGAACACTAGTCCTACAATTCTAGTCCTGGTTCTACTGCTGACTAGTCAGTCAGGTAACTTTGAACCTCTTAACCTCTCACAGCCCCCATTTCCTTGTCTTTAGAATTGACTAATAGCACTGCACCACAGATTGACTTTTGAGGACTAAATGAGAGCATCAGAAAAGTACTTTGTAAACGATAAATCACTATAGAAACCCAAATGACAAGTTTTCAGGCTATATTAGGCAAATGCCTGATTTTCTTCAGGATACAAAATGCTGGGGAGGTGGGGTATCTAGCATCTAGAAATAGAGAAAATAGCCTTCTTTACAGATATCTGTTTAAACATGTCCATAACACCTAGGAAACTGGCCATTCTTAGAGTGATCTGCTTTTCTTTCTCCACACGAAGAATAGAATGAGAGGAAATTGTTGTCAGTTAATAAACACCACATGTTCATTTATTCATTCCTTCAAAGTACATTTATTAAGCAGTGAGATGTAACAGGCATTACACTGAGCGAAGTGCTAGGAATACGCATATTAATATCAACTTCTACGTATAAACATTTAGAAAAAAGTCTATAAGGATATCCACCAAAAGATTTCTTCCTTCCTTCCTTAAGAAAAATTAATTTCACAAAACTCTAGGTCCCGAGGCAAGGCAATGCAAATGTGGTCAGTTCAGGCTCAGTGGCGCCTGCTCTGCCATCCTCGGGTGCTCCCCTTGCAAAGCCAAGACAGACAAATACATGACACTGACCCGCAGAAGCAGTGTAGCTGTATCTTCCTGTGGCACCCTTTTTATCTTTGAGGAAAATTTTCCAAGTAGATTGAAGATTATTTACAATAGCCAAGACATGGATTAACCTATGTGTTCATCAATGGATGAATGGATAAAGAAGATGTGGTATACATACAAAATGGAGTACTATTCAGCCACAAAAAACGTTGAAGGCGTTATGCTAAAGGAAATAAGTCAGACAGAGAAAGAGAAATACTGTATGATCTCAGTTATATGTGGAATCTAAAAATAAAAACAAAACTTATAGAAAAAGTGATCAGACTTGTGTTTACCAGAGGCAGAGAGTAGAGGAAGAGAAACTGGAAAAAATGGGTCAAAACTTCCAGTTATAAGATAACTAAGTTCCGGTGATCTGACGAAGACTGTGGCTACCTCTGCCGTATGACATACAGGAAAGTTGTTAAGAGAGTAAGTGCTGAGAGTTCCCATCACAAGGAGAAAGGTTTTTTCCTTTTTTCCCTTTTTCTTTCTTTTCTTTTCATTGTATTTATATGAGAACATGGATGTTAGCTGAACCTATTGTGGCAATCATTTCACGATATATGTAAATCAAACCATCGTGCTGTATGCCTCAAACTTATACAGTGATATATGTCAACTATTTCTCAATAAAACTGGTAGTGAAAAAGTAAAACAAAAAACATTGTTTCATCAATTGTACATTACAGTTGCTTAATGTATTCTAATTTACACCCAGCCATTCCCTAAATCCTGCTTTAAGGGTGTTGCTTGAATGGTTTTGTTTATGCTCTGTTCCCATGATTAGTATTAATGACAACCTGGGACTCTTTTCAGCACAGTGGATCATGTTTCTTTATTACTGTATTCAAATTAATCTCTGAGAAATAATTTGTAACAGGATATTATATATGACCTAAGTCTGATTAGACTCAAAAGCATGAGATTAGAATTTGGAATTTACTCATAAAAGTAAAAAAATCAGTTAATAAGAACCCACGTAGCTTTGTTACTCCGTTTTTGTTTCTGTGTTTAATGACAATTTGAGTGTCAAAGAACAATTTGAGGAATAATTTATGGATTTCAGTAAAGATGCTTATATAGAAAGAAGACAGAAGGCAGCCAGGGTGCTAAGAGGCAGAGATATGCTCTAGAATTTGTCCAAATCAGATGAAATTTGATATGTTTGCTCAAATGGAGAATAGAGCCTATAGCGAGTCTAAATTCTTTGTATTCCTCCTAGGGAAACATACACTACACCATATATTTTGGTAGCTATTTTATTTCATTTCCACTGTTGTTGTCAAATATTTTGGTCATACTGTATTTTTATTAAAGAGGGAAAGTATGGGATCTTTACCTTTATAATCTCTAGGAATTGAAAAATGTATGTGTATTACATTTAAATGTTATCTATAAGTTTTCAGTACCCATGATATGATTATTTTTGAACAGGTTTTAATTTTTAAGAGACGTAAAAGAAAATTTGAGGATGGGAACATAGAGTGCTTTGTCCAGTGCTCTTGTGAAGTCCTAGAATATTCCTACAGAAATGATAACAGACACGTATGCACTGGATGAATAAAGGTATAAATGAATTATTTGAAGATGTGAGAAAACATTGTGAAAAGTAGATTGAAGAATTCTCCTCATTTCTCCTTGTCTGAATTGGGTCACGAGTCCATCCTACATCACTGGGATAGGGAACAGCATTACTGATTTAGAGCAGTGGTTTTCAAAGCGTGCTCCAGGGACCCCTGCGAGACCCCAACCCCTATCAGGGGGATCTGTGAGGTTCAAAATATGTTCATAATACTACTAAGCTTTTTTTTTCTCCTTTTTCACTCTCATTCTCTCACAAGTGTACAGAAAGAATAAAAAGTTTATAGATTTGAAACTATGACTTTTTGAGTTTTGCTGTAGTACCAAATCAGAATAGCAACAATTATGGGGAGTATTATAACACTCCTCCCTTTTCTAACCACCTATCTGTGACACCACATTTTCTTCACGTATTTTTTAATCAAAAAACATATCACAACAGACTGAACGCGGAAGCAGATATGAAAGTCCAGCTGTCTATTAAGCCAGACATCAAAAAGATTCGCAAAAATGTAGAACAATGCCCACCACATATTTTTCTTTTGGAAAATATGTTTATTATTTTTTCATAAAAAATGTTATATGTGTTAACCTGCAACAGATTTATTATTGTTATTTTAGATAAATTAATAAATTAAAAAATGTATTTTAACATTTAATACAGTAAACATTAGTAGATGTAACCTACACAAACTAAAGCTCTTCGGGGTTTTCAATAATCTTTGAGTGTAAAGGGATCTTGAGATCAAAAAGTTTGAGAAGGTCTGCTTAAACAATTCTAGATAAGTCACTGTGTCACATGTGGGGTGAGGAAGACACCTAGACTTTGCCAGGAATGAAGGTGCAGGAAAATGCCTGCTGTTGAAGTACCCAGCCACGCCTGTAGCAGTTGCTTCTGATTTCCAAGGTTATAGATTATTGCTATTTTTTCTTTGATTTTCTTTATATATTGTCTGAACCTTTAAATGAGAATATACTGCTTTTATAAGCAGAAGAAAAATCGATAAGACAACTTTTACTTTGAAATAAATAAGTAAAAACAAGGAAGAATAAGATCCCTATTTATAGAAACAGAGAAGTATACCACTGGGATGGGCCAACTTCAAGTTGTGACTGCCTCTTCCAAAAAGCTTGGATGTGAAGAGAAGGGGAGGGAGTGGTGAGGTTGGGGACAAGGAAGGGAGGAAGTCTCTTAAATAAGAGAAACATAAGCATAAGCATATGTTAAGAAAAGAATCCAGTGAAAGAGGGGCAACAAAAAGTAGAAAAGAGGCAGAGACAATGGATGAAACAAGGTCTTGGGGGAAGAGGCTGCCCAGGAACAGAGGCAGAGGCTTGAGGTTTGGACCAGAAAAGGAGCCCTTGTCCCGAGATGAGGGACAGACAGGTGAGTGCAAGGCGGGCAGTTTAGAGATAGAAGGAGTGGAGGGAGTTCTGACTATGTCTTTGTAAAGATACTCATCCCAGAATCGGAGAGGTTAAGAAGCACAGAGGATACTGTATAATCGTTTAAGCCTTCCAGGAGCATGTAGCCTGATAGAAGATTGCCAAATAAAAATTCAACAGGCACAAAACACCACTTATTTGTCATTCAGAGAATTTAAATAATGCCTTATATGCCATGCTGTTTACATGGACAGATTCATTTCGATCTTTTCTACCCTCAACTTTCAAGTTACATAGGATTTTGAACCATTTAAACAATATTTACTCAAAAAAGGAAAAAAAGTAATAATTGATGCTGAGTTCTTCCAGTAGATCTGAAGCACTATAAAACAAGATATAATCATTTATTTGAAGCAAATATTAATATAATTGATCATTTAATACAGGGTTCAGCAAACTAAGACTGCAGGAAAAATTCTGCCCACACCAATTTTTGTTGAGCTTGAGTTAAGAAGGATTTTTATATTTTTAATGGTTTAAAAAAAAAAAATCAAGAGAGGTGACGTGAACATCATGGTGGAGTGAATTGTTCCCTTTGTCTCTTCTCCCTAAGTTTCAACTAAATGGACATCCATTAACCAACAGAGGATTCCCTACACAACACAGGAAACCTGAGAGGTCCACACAGCTACACATCTGAAGGTGGGTGGACTTGACCTCTGGGAAGCAGTAGAACTAAGGGAGCAGGCCCCTCCCCCTCTTGGATAGCAGTGATCTAGGTTGTGGATCCTCACATAGGCTGCCAGTGCAACCATGGGTAGAGGTAGGGGCAGCCCAGCCTGCACATGAATGTTTTTGCAGTGGTAGCCCAGCCCAGTGCACCCACCGCTCACTGTGGTGGCCCTACCTGCACAAATGCTCCCCACTGAGTGGCAATGGCTCAGCCAGCCAAATGCATCCCACCCACCAAGCACAGCAGCCCAGCTGGACCCACCCACTGAGCACAGTGGCCCGCCCCATGCAAAAGTGCCCTGCCCACATGAGTGCAACCCACCGCTGAGTGTAGCAGCCAGCCAGGACTTGCCCGCTGGGCATAGTGGCCCCATCCCTGAGCATGACCTTCCAAGCAGATGTGGCCAGCACACATGAACACAGAGCAGCCTGACTGACACAACTATGGGCAGACCGGGTTGGAATGGAAAACACAGCCCCTCGCTGCCCCCTCCCCACCAATGGAGGCAGGTGGAATCTGTGAACAGATGCTACCACAAATACACTGGCAGAGGATCAATTAATCAAAAACCAGGAAGAGGGGCCAGCTCCGTGGCCAAGTGGCTAAGTTTGCATGCTCCGCTGCGGCGGCCCGGGGTTCGGATCCTGGGCGCGGACATGGCACCATTCATCAGGCCACGTTGAGGTGGCGTCCCACATCCCACAACTAGAAGGACCTGCATCTAAGATATACAACTGTGTACAGGGTGGGTTTGGGGAGATAAAGCGGGGGGAAAAAAAAAAGCTTGGCAACAGTTGTTAGCCCAGGTGCCAATCCTTAAGAAAAAAAAAAGAGAAGATTGGCAACAGTTGTTAGCCTAGGTGCCAATCTTTAGGGGGGAAAAAAAAACAGGAAGAACTATAGTAACACTGTGGAACAGAAGAAAAATAACAGCTCTCCAGAAACCAAACCTAAAGTCACAGAAGATTACAATCTAAATACAGAGAATTCAACATAACTGTCATAAAGAAACTCAACAAGTTACGAGAAAACACAGACAGACAGTTTACTGAGCTCAGGAATAAAATCAATGGACAGAAGGAATACTTCACCAAAGAGACTGAAGAGCTTTAAAAAAAAAACATACAGAAACTCTGGATATGAAGAACACAATTAATGAGATAAAAAATAATCTAGAAAGCATAAAAAATGGAGCAGACCTTATGGAGGAGAGACGTAGTGACTTGGAAGATAGAAATCTAGAAATGCTTCAGATGGACGAGGAGAGAGAACTAAGATTTAAAAAAAATGAGGAAGTTCTTTGAGAAATATCCAACTCAATTAGGGAAAGTAACATAAGGATTATAGGTATCCCAGAGGGACAAGAAGGGGAGAAAGGAGCAGAGTGCTTGTTCAAAGAAGTAATAGCTGAGAATTTCCCAAACCTGGGGAAAGAATTGGACATACAAGTACATGAAACCAATAGAACTTCCAATTACATCAATGCAAAAAGACATTCTCCAAGGCATATAATACTAAAACCGTCAAAAGTCCATGACAAAGAAAAAATATTAAGGGCAGCAAGGCAGAAGAAAATAACTTACAAAGGGACCCCCTTTAAGGTTTTCAACAGATTTCTCAGCAGAAACTTTACAGGCTAGGAGAGAGTGGAATGATATATTAAAAACTGAAAGACAAAAACCATCAGCCAAGAATACCCTATCTAGTAAAATTATCCTTCAGAGATGACAGAGAAGTAAAAGCTTTCCCAGATAAACAAAAGCTGAGGGAGTTAATTGCCACTAGACCTGCTGAAATGATGAAGAAATGATAAAGAGAACCCTCCTACATGAAGCAAAAAGGCAAAGATTTACAAAGCTTTGAGCAAGGAGATAAATAGACAGACAAAATCAGAAAACTGTAGCTCTCTATCAGTATAGGTTAGCAAACAATTATAACATAAAAGATAAAGGAAAGAAAGCATCAAAAATAACTATAAACACTTCAATTTAGTCACAAACTCACAACACAAAAAAAGAATAATTTGTGACAACAATAACACAGAAAGGGAAGAGGAAAGGGATGGAACCTGCTTAGGCTAATGTAGATAAGAGGCTATCAGAAAATGAACTATCTCATCTATGAGATCTTTTATACAAACCTGATGGCAACCACTAAACAAAAATCAGAGCACTGTCACAAGTCATAAATAAAGAGAAAACTGAGAAAACCATCACAGAAAACCTCCAAACTGAAATGGTAATCATAATTACAAGGGAAAAGAAGTAATGAAAGTATAGAACAACCAGAAAACAGGAGATAAAATGGCAGCATTAAGCCCTCATTTATCAATACTCACTCTAAATGTAAATGGATTGAATTCACCAATCAAAAGACACAGAGTGGCTAGATGCATTAAAACAAGACCCAACAGTATGCTGCCTCCAGGAACCTATCTCAGTTCTAAAGACAAACATAGGCTCAGACTGAAGGGATGGAAGATGATAATCCAAGCAAATAGCAAGCAAAAGAAAGTGGGTGTAGCCATACTTATATCAAACAAAGCAGACTTCAAGATATAAAGATAATGAGAGAGAAAGGGGGGCAGTATATAATGATAAAAGGGACATTCCACCAAGACGACATAATACTTATTAATATGTATGCACCTAACACAGGACCACCAAAGTATTTAAAGCAACTATTAACAGACCTAAAGGGAGAAATTAACAGCAACACAATAATGGTAAGGGACCTCAACACCACACTTAGATCAATGGATAGAACATCCAGACAAGAAGTCAACAAGGAAACAGTGGCCTTAAATGAAACGTTAGCCCAGATGGACTTAATAGTGATATATAAAACATTCCATCCCCAAACACTAGAATACACATTCTTCTCAAGGGCATATGGAACATTCTCAAAGATAGACCATATGCTGGGAAACAAGGCAAGCTTCAATAAATTTTAAGAGGATTGAAATCATTATCAAGCATCTTTTCTGACCACAATACCATGAAACCAGAAATCAACTATAAGAAACAAGCTGGGAAAGTCACAAATATGTGGAGACTAAATCACATGCTACTGAACAACAATTGGATCAATGAAAAAATCAAAGGAGAAATTTAAAAATACCTGGAGATAAATGAAAATGAAAACACAACACACTAACTCTTACGGGAAGCAGCAAAAGTGGTACTAAGAGGGAAATTTATAGCAACACAGGCCTACATTAACAAACAAGGAAAATCTCAAATAAGTAATCTTAAACTACACTAAAAGAACTAGAAAAAGAAGAACAAACAAAGGCCAAAGTCAGCAGAAGGAGGAAAATGATAAAAAGTAGAACAGAAATAAATGAAATAGAGACTAAAAAACAATAGAAAGGATCGATGAAACTAAGACCTGGTTCTTTGAGAAGATAAAATTGACAAACCCTTTGCCAGATTCACTAAGAAAAAAGAGAGAAGGCTCAAATAAATAAAATTAGAAATGAAGAGGAGAAATTACAACAGATACCACAGAAATACAAAGGATTATAAGAGAATACTATGAAAAGCTACATGCCCACAGATTGGATAACCTAGAAGAAATGGATAAATTCTTAAAATCATACGACCTCCCAAAACTGAATCAAGAAGAAATAAAGGGACCCTTCCCATGACTGAGTGGTTAAAGTTCCACATGGCTCACTTCAGTGGCCCGGGGTTCACGGATTCAGATGCCAGGTACAGTCCTACTCCACTAATCAGCCATTCTGGAGGCATCCCACATAGAAAGGAGAGCAAGATTGGCACAGATGTTAGCTCAGGGCTAATCTTCCTCAAGCGAAAAGAAAAAAGAGGATTGGCAACAGATGTTAGCTCAGGGAGACCCCTCCTCCCTCCCAACAAAAAGAAGAAATAGAGAATCTGAATAGACCAATCACAAGTAAAGAGATTGAAATAGTAATCAAAAGCCTCCCCCAAAACAAAAGTCCAGGACCAGATAGCTTCTGTGGAGAATTCTGCCAAACATTAAAAGAAAATTTAATACCTATGTTTCTCAAACAATTCCGAAAAATTGAAGAAGACAGGATGCTTCCTAACTCATTCTACAAGGCTAACATTATCCTGATACCAAAACCAGACAAGGACAACACAAAAAAGGAAAATTACAGGCCAATAGTGCTGATGAACGTAGATGCAAAAATCCTCAACAAAATATTAGCAAATAGAACATAGCGATACATTAAAAGGATCATACACTATGATCAAGTGGGATTTATACAGGGTTGCAGGGATGGTTCAACGTCTGCAAGTCAGTCAATGTGGTACAGCACATTAACAAGATTAGGAATACAAATCACATGATCATCTCAACAGATGCAGAGAAAACATGTGACAAGATCCAACATCCATTTGTGATAAAAATTCTCAATAAAATGACTATAGAAGGAAAGTAGCTCCACCTAATAAAGGCCGTATATGACAAACCCACAGCCATAATCATACTTAATGAGGAAAACTGAAAGCCATTCCCCTGAGAACAGGAACAAGACAAGGGGGCCCACTCTCACCACTCTTATTCAACATAGTACTGGAAGTTATGGCCAGAGCAATGAGGCAAGAAAAAGAAATAAAAGGGATCCAAATTGGAAAGGAAGAAATAAAAATTTGCTGTTTGCAGATGACATGATTCTATATACAGAAAACCATAAAGAATCTACCAGAAAACTACTAAAAATAATCAACAATTACAGCAAAGTTTCAGGGTACAAAATCAACATATGAAAATCAGTTGCATTTCTATACATTAATAACAAAGTAGCAGAAAGAGAAGTCAGGACTACAATCCCATTTACAATTGCAACAAAAAGAATAAAATATCTAGGAATAAATTTAACCAAGGAGGTGAAAGACCTATATGCTGAAAACTGTAAGACATTATTGAAAGAAATCGAAGAAGACATAAAGAAATGGAAAAGTATTCTGTGCTCATGGATTAGAAGAATAAACATAGTTAAAATGTCCAGATTACTTAAAGCAATCTACAGATTCAATGCAATCCCAATGAGAATTCCAAGGACTTTGTTCATGGAAAAAGAACAAAAAAATCTTAAAATTTATATGGAACAATAAAAGACCCTGAATAGCCAAAGCAATCCTGAGAAAAAAGAACAAAGCTGGAGGTATCACTATATATTGACTTCAAAATATACTACAAAGCTATAGTAATCAAAACCGCATGGTACTGGCAGAAAAACAGACACATAGATCAATGGAACAGAATTAAGAGCCCAGAAATAAAACCATACATCTACACACAGCTAACCTTTGACAAAGGAGCCAAGAACATATAATGGAGAAAGGAAAGTCTCTTCAATAAATGCTGTTGGGAAAACTGGACAGCCACATGCAAAAGAATGAAAGTACATCAATATCTTACAACATACAGAAAAATTAACTCAAAAGTCTGCACAGGCACCTTCAGCTGGGATAGGGCCTCCTCTGTTTACCCCATTTTCTGAGTGTGTGTGGAGGGGTGGAAAGAGTTGTGAAACACTGTACAGGGAATACAAATGAAATACAGGGTCCTCGACCTTGCCTGCAGGACACCACAATCCACCTGGGGAGATGAGATTTATTCACTGCAAAAAAATTAGAGAAAACTCACAGGCTGCATTGTTTGGAACAGATTGTATATGCAATGAGATGGACTGGGTTGATCATAAAAAAAAAACCCTGAATTAAATAAAGGTCTCCCAAATGCTCTCCCAGAATGGTTTCCCAAAATGAATAAGGGAAACTTGTGAATAGACATCCTACTTTTTGGCCCTGCTTAACACTGTTCAGAAATCACAGCCACCATGAGCCTCAACTCCACTTTACAGACATTTTTTTCTCCCTGTCTTTACCTCCTTTCTCTCTCCACTCGTCCCACCCAATCTCTCTCCCCTTCTGCCATGTCTCCCATCTCCTTCGTTTCTCGCTCTTTTCTGATCATTTCCCTCCTTCTCCTATCTTCCTGTTTTGTTTGGCTTCTTTCATCATCACAATGGAACACGAAATGTTCATTTTCGACAGGAGATTACTACTAAGTGAAAAGACACCACCTCGAGAAACAACTTTAATAATCTCAAATTTCTAACTGCTTTCAATCTTGCTATTTATACAGGCATGATTTTACATGGTTGCCATTATAAGCCTATATCAAAGCAATTTTTGCTGAAGGCAGAAATTAGAGATGTATGTGCATTCTCTCTAGTTTTAATGGTCCACTGCCCACTTAAACCAGAGTCAGAGCTGCAATAAACAGATATTTTCATTGCAATAGGATGCCAGTGAGCTGTCTAGTAAAAAATTCAAACAAAACAATCATCCACTCTCCAATAACCAAAGCCCCAGGGTAGGAACGCTCTTAGGAGTCCTTTATCCTCCCCATACGGAACCAATCTGACAAATTCACAGGGTCCCAATAGCTGGATAAAGACCCTCATTCTCTCTTTCCTGCTCATCCAATAACATGCTAGAAAATAAGCCTGCTCATTTCAAGGCATAGGCTGCTTTATATATCTATAAGCTATCATCTTATGTGAATGCTAATTTGAGAATCTGTGATCAGCCACCTGCAAAATTGCTTAACTGGACTTTGATATTCTTTAGAGGAAAGTTATCTGCTTAGCTAGGCAACCCTTCCTTTGGATGCCAACTTCTGGGGCTACAAGGTTAAGGAACAAACAAACGAAAATCAACTCCTTAGTGAACCAGGAGGCATTCACTTGAATCTTGAATGAAGAGTCAGTCTGGACCTGGGGATTTTCTCTTTCAATCTTCATACCATCTACGGGTATGGGCAATATAATTATCCCACTTTACAGAGAAGGAAACTGAGTCTCAGTTGCATGTCAGAGTTACTCAAGTGGTTAATGGTGGAATCAGATGTGAATTGAAGCGGTCAGACTCTAGAGTTTGTATCCTGAACCCTCACGTCATGGGGCTTCCTCAGAACTTTTTGGAGGGCCATGTCTTCCCTGAAACCTCCCCACCTGTTGAGAGGCATTAAAGTTCTTCCTATCTCTTCCCAGAGCATCCCAAACTTGGGTAGAACCCTCTTTACAGCACTTTTTTGTTGTCCCTCCCGAAGACTGTGAGCTCCTCAAGGACAGGGACTATGCCATTTTGATCTTTGTAACCTCACCGCCTAGCTCAAGGTACTTTCTCAGTAGATGTTTGTAGGCTAAGTGGATGGTCTACAAACACGTCCTGTTACCACGAAGGGTCTTAGAGAACAATTGTATGTTCTGTATGGTGCCAACTTGTATTCTCAATCAATGTGCAAAACCCATCTTTCTTTTAGTCATTCTATCTTCCCTCTTCTTTGTCAGACCCAGGAAATCTTTTTCCTAAGTGCAACCTCTGTCACAATTACCCTTCCTTCTTTCATCCAACACATAAAATGTATTTATCTCACACTTTGGTTTAATATATTTTCCTTGGAGACTGTGAGCTCTTTTGTTTGTTATTCATATTTATTTGTTAGAGACTATAAGTTCTAAGACAGAAGGGATTTTGTAATAAATCTCAGCAGAGGAAGTCGAACCTAATAAATGAATAAGTTAATATTAACAAATTAATAAATTAACAGATATAATTCTCTTGGAACATCTCTCAACCTAGCACCACACACAATTCAACATTCTCTCAAGATTTTTTCATTCGTTCATTCCTTCTCTGAATGGATGAATAAACGGCTATTATATACAAAGTCACATATTATAGACTGAGAATACAATCCTAAAAGAGAAAGGAACTTAGCCTTCAGAAAGCATATGTTTACAAGGAGGAAAAAGGAATATTCTACAAAAAGGAAATAGAGAATATACTGTGACCATTTCTAGCTGAACAGGTTAGAGAGGACTTCACAGAGAAAAGTGACTTTTCACAAGGCCTTAAGGATCAGTAACATTTAGAAATTTGGAAAAGGAGGAGACAGAAGGGCATTCCAGATGGAGCGAAGAATTTGAGCAAAAGCAGAAAAGCGGGAAAGCCTGGGGCATGTACTTGGAGCCGAGTTAGTTCCTTTGCTGGGGCATGGAGTCGGGAAGGAAGAAGGGTAAGGAGTGGAGATGGAAATGTTTGTGAATGCTGGATGATACAGCAATCCAAACGAAGCTCGGGCATCAAGACACTAGAAGAATACCCCTAATTTGCATAGCTCATGGGTGCCATCGCTGTACCAACCAATGAAGGGGTCGCAGGACCTTGGACCTCATGGCGTTGGCTTCTATGCATTTTCTAATCCTAGTCATCTCTTACCAGCTACTTTTCCCTTCTAGCAGATTTTCACTTCTGGAAATGTCATCTACATCATAATCACATTTATAAATGTCTTTTGCACTTAGGCAGCCTGATACATGCAGGGATTCCATTAATTAACACATTATTAGGAACTCCCATAGCACCTTGGGAAGAGACTGCCCCCTAGGTTCTTTTTCCCACCCCCAACTCCTTCCCCATCACCCACCCCAATTACAAGATAAGAATGAAGCCCAAAGCAGTTGGAGTAGCGGGCAGCAGATTCAAGGTATCTAGGACTTGACCTCCTAGGTCGCAGTTAGAGGCAATATTCCAGATAGGAGGATGGTGTCATAGGAATGACATATCCAGATAGGGAAGCATCATTATTGCCATTGAAACCATTACCTGGGGCCTGTGTGCATGGCACAGTGCTAGCTACTATACGTAAGGAACATTCTCTGTGAGCTTCAGTGAATTTCTTTGCCTCTCTAGGCCCCAGTTTTCTCATCTGTAATATGCTGTGGAGAGAGGAGGGGTTGCTATCACCCAACTTGCAAGAATATTGTGAGGATCTACAAGGTAATATGTATAAAGGCCAAACACGGTTTGTGATACATAAGGGGTTCTCAATAAATCCTCATACGTATTCTCAGGGCCCTTGGAGAGCTGTTGCGAGTCTAGTTTTAATTGTCAAGGTCCACAGTTTCAGTCATATTGGGATTGGCTGGAAGACAAAGCCAGGCAACAGGACAGAGGATGGGAGCACAGGCAGGCGAGGAAGAAATGGGTCAAACGAGGCTGATCCAGAGGGGCAGCCAGGAAAGCCCACGCTGAGGGTGTGTCCGAAAAGCAGTGAGCACGGGGATGCATGCCATCAAGGCCAGCAATGATCTGCTCGAGCTGGCGGCAGCTCCAGCTGGCTTTCTTCCTTCTTCGTTTGGACGCTAACGTTTTAGTCAAGAAAAGTGTAAATGGAAACGCATGACTTGGATGTCTCTGAGCACTGAGGCAAATAAATCCAGGAAAAAAAGGGCCAGAATTGTAGTTAGCTGATTTGATGGCAATTATGCTGCTACAAAAGGTAGGGGTGAACCAGGCCAGGCTAGTGGGTGTGTTTTTCTCTGCAACAGTCCGCTATGAAAAGGTTGCCACCTCGGTGTGCTCACTGGGGTTCAAGAAACTATAAAGAACTGCAAGCTGCATATCCAGGAGCTAACAAGATTCAAACTGAAGAAAGCCAGGTCACAGACGTAAGGGAGTTTTACCAGAACTTGTAAATTTACACTTTGTTTTCTTAGCTAAACTTTTAACAAAGAGTAGGGGGTGAGAGAAAGCGATAGACAAAGGCCTTGAGACCCTGTATCTAACTTTGCTCCCTGATGCTGCAACGCGAACCCCCGAGTCGCTCAAGCAACATTGAAAAATATAGGAAGTCAAACCACTCTTGCGTTTTTCATGCTGATACCCACCAATGAAGCAGGCAGAACGGAGGCCCCAGAGCCCCAGCAAGTAACCCCACCTCGGCCTCCACGGTGAGAAAAAGTCAGAGGCTCAAATTAAAGTGTTATCTTGCTGGCAGAAGAAGTGTGAAAACGGCTGTGCCCTTTGCTAGCAATCCCAATGAGCTCATGTATTTTCATTCTGAGGTGTTAAATATCGCCAGAGAGAGGGCGTTCTATGGGCATTTAGGTCAAATGTGAGGATTTCTTTTAACGCTTTAGAATTCCAGCCAAATTCAAGGATGTTAAATTGAGATCCTAAAATTGGCATAACAAACTTTTTCTGGAACTTTAACAGAGTCATCACTAATAAGGTTTTTTAAAAAGCCTGTCTGATCTCAGACAGAGCTGTGTTACCTCCTTCTGTCCCTAAGATGATGCCCATGTGAAACTTCACGGAGCGTGAATAACATTGTGCAGTGTCTCTTTGCTCTCCCTTCTTCACTGCCCACTTGTGCTTAAAGTTAGGCTGGCTCCCTGACCGAGCAAGGATTACCTTCCTTTCCTGGTCACTCCCCAGAGAGTTATTTTAGGTTTTAAGACAAAGGGAAAGTCATCACTTCTAGGCTTTCTTACCCAGGCAGATCTCCGCAGGCCTTGAGGAAACCCTAAACCTGGCACTGAGAGATGACTTTCAGAGAAGCCAAACTCACAGAAATAGAGAGTAGAATGGTGGTTGCCAGGGGCTGGGGCGGGCGGGGGGAGTGGGGAGATGTTGGTCAAAGGGTACAAACTCCCAGCTGTAAGATGACTAAGATCTGGGGTCCGATGCACAGCATGATAATTGTAATTAACAACACTGCATTATACACTTGAAAGTTGTTAAGAGAGTAGATCTTAAATGTTATCACCTCACACACACACACACAGAGATCGTAATTATGTGAGGGGATGGAGGTGTTAACTAACCTTATCGTGGCAATCATTTCGCAACATATACATGTATCTACTCATCACATTGTACACCTTAAACTTATATATGTTATATGTCAATAATATCTCAATAAAGCTAGAAAAAAGCAAACAAACAAAAAATAAAGACCAGAATTGAAACAAAGCCTAAATGGATGATGATAATTCCTGAGGTTTCTTCCTAGAGATGCTCAGTGTAGAGAAATCACCTAAATTGTAGCTAATACATACAAAGCAAAATGGTTTCAAGGGGAACCCATGGTTTCTAGTAAAATACTTTATTAACCACCGGGGCGTTTCACCTGGGAAGTGACTGAATGACTGAAGCGTGACAGAATGTGTGCGTGTGTGCGGGTGTGTGTGTGTGCACACACCCTGTAGCCTGGTGGTGGCAGCAGGGGTGTGAGTAGAATATTCAATATTTTAAGCATCATTAAAAAAAAAAAAGGAGGCCCTGAGAATGAACCAGTCTGACAAGAGACTATTAACAGTCTATTCTTCATCCTGGAAAGATAAATGAAATCAACCCTCTCTATCTCTTCTCTGGTACCAGTTGTCACTAAACTCCAAGAAGCTCCAACTCCCAAGAAGACGCACAAAGGGTCACTTGGTCACCAATTAGTTATCTTAGGTGCTTGGTGGGAGGTGTTAGAGTTAGGGAAATTCTGTCAGCTGGCTCATACACAGCTATATACAGAGATCAGTAACTTTCTTATATACAAGTAACAAGATATAATGAGAGAAAAGACCTATTTTATAACAATTTTTAAAAAGCATAAAAATACCTGGGAATAAACTTAAGAATATGAAAAATGAGGGGCCAGCCCCTGTGGCCTAGTGGTTAACTTCAGCATGCTTTGCTTCTGAAGCCCAGGTTTGGTTTGCACACTCAGATCTACATTGCTCTGTTAGCAGCCATGCTGTGCTGGTGGCCCACATACTAAAAAATAGAGGAAGACTGGCATGGATGTTAGCTCAGGGCAAATCTTCCTTAGCAAAAAAGAAGAAGAAGAAGAAGAAGAATATGCAAGATGAATAAAACATCAAAATGCTGAAACTAAACTGAATGAAAAAAATTACCATGCTCTTTGGCAGCCAGACAGGGCATTATGAAGAAGTCAATTCTCTCTAATGTATCTATAAGTTTAATGCACTCTCAATGAAAGGTCAAGATTTCTTTTTTAACCAGTCAAACTGATTCTAGAGTTGACATGAAAAAATAAACATGTAAGAATATCCTAGAAATGTTTTAAAAGAAATATAATGAGGAGAGTACAAGCCTTAGCAGATACCAAATATATTCTAAAGCTGTATTAACATAAATTGTACAGACTCAGGCAGTGAATAGAAAGATCATGGAATGGAAGAGAAAATTAAAAAAAAATAAACACAAATACACATGGCAAATAGGTGTATAATCAAGCTGGGATCTCCCCTGAGTAGAAGAAGACAGATTATTTATAGATGGCTTAGAGACAATATGATAGCCATTTGGGGAAAAGATTAGACTGGAATCATACTTCATACCAAACACCAGGGCAAAAGCCAAATGAATCAAAGATTTATACGTGAAACACGGGACCATAAACGTATCCAAAAGAAACCTGGGAGATGTTATGTACAGCACGCTGACTATAGTTAATAATAATACTGTATTGTATATTTGATGAATTGGGCCACTTCAGGGTGGTACGGCTATAGACTGTATTGTATATTTGAAAGTTGTGAGAGTAGATTTTTCTTTTGCTGAGGAAGATTCACCCTGAGCTAACATCTGTGCCAGTCTTTCTCTATTTTGTATGTGGGTCACCGCCCACAACATGGCCACCAACAAGTTGTGTAGGTCTGTGCCTGGGACCCAAACCTGGGCCACTGAAGTGGAGCACACCGAACTTAACCACTATGCCACAGGGCTGGCCCCAAGAGTAGATCTTAAAAGTTCTCATCACAAGAAAAAAAATTTGTAATTATGTATGGTGATGGATGTTAACTAGACTTATTGTGGTGATCATTTCACAATATATACATACATTGAATCATTATGTTGTACACCTGAAACTAATACAATGTTATATGTCAATTATATCTCAAAAACTTTTCTAATAGTCAGATTAAAAGAACTAAAAAGAATGTGAAATTATTATGTTTTATTTAGCCCAATATATTCAAAATATTGCCATTTCAATATGTAATCAATATTAAAACTTCGTGGAAAAAAAATCCTTGCCCTATATACTCCATAAGGTTGTAATGATTACTAAATAAGATGCACATATGAGTTTTATATACTGTTAAGTCTTATACAAAACTATACAAATATTTAGTATCAGAATGGAATTTTGGCATTCCCGTCTGGTACTTCTTTCAGATTCTCTCTTGAGAGTCAATTCTCTTAACTTAGGGAAACCTTCCTGGAAAAAATGACCTTGAATTGCATTATAAGGAGAGGAAGAGATGCGATGCAGCTGTCAGGAGGTGGGAGGTTGTCCCAGACATAAGTGACAGTTTGGACAAAGGCTCGGAGAAAGGGAAGGGAGAGTCCATCCCAGAAGACCACAAAACTGCCAGACTCAGGCTCACAGGTGATGGGAGCCGACAAGTCAGATGGGCAGACACTGCAAAATCATAATAACTCACCTATCCCATGGAACATCAGGGTGGCACCTGTCAAATTTTCCCCCAAGTATCTCTAAAGGCAGAAGAAAGACAATAACTCTCCAAATAGGCCACGATAATTGGGACACTTTAAATGTTTGTGTTTATCTTCATAAATTCATGAAATCTTTATATTCTATTCCATTACATACCCAAAATTATTTTAATATTAAAAATAATAGTTCCAGGGCCAGCCTGGTGGCATAGTGGTTACGTTGGCATGCTCCACTTGGTGACACAGGGTCCACGAGTTCAGATCCTGGGCACAGATCTATACACTGTTCATCAAGCCATGCTGTGGTGGTGTCCCACATACGAAATAGAGGAAGATTGGCACCGATGTTAGCTCAGCAACAATCTTCCTCACCACAAAAAAAAATTTCCCCTCTCCAAAAAAAATTTTTGGTAAAATTGAATTCCATAAAGATTTTCCATTTTATTCCGTGGTTCCCATAACTTAAGAGGCTTAAATATCCCCATCTGAAAAGCACTATAATGTTAGCACCTTACTATAATATTGTTCACGACATCTCAATGATAAAGGCTACTGCACAGAAGATTCCACACTTGACTTGGCACTTCAGGAACCAGAACTCCTTGGATGGGGTCCAAAAGAGGACATGCCCTATGCAGAAATTTCACTCCACAGCCTCAGTTACTTCCAGCACTCTCTGCAGCCCTTTCTCTCTGCACATACTCACACCACCATGAGCCTTCCCTCTGACCCCTTTTTGATTCTCAGAGGACTAACTGGTTTAAGAGATTTATGACTGTTTGAGTTTTTTCAAAATTCCTTCCTCCTCGTTCTTTTACCTTCTTTAGATTTTCTGCTCCATAATTGGGCGCAGAGGTGGAGCGATAGAAGGGGGCCCCGCAGGGGAAGGGTGAGCTGTAGACTCAGAACAGAGAGAATTCCATGAGAGGAGGAGAACAGTCTCTGAAATCTGTGACCAGGAGACCACCCAGGCTCACTAGCTCCTGCCTGCTGCACTGAGCCCCTTGAACCAGGCACGTATTTCTGCTCTCCAGAGCCCTACCCCGCTGGAGCAGAATTATCATTTGTTTACGATTAGGACCAGGCTGCTGATTGCAGACAGGACTCTAGTAAACTCAGAATGCAGCCCTTCTGTTTCTAACGGGTGCAGGGAAGAGCTTCTTGTGTATTTCCATTGTTAGAGTCTGCAGCTGTTGCTCAGAAACTTGGTGACAATTTCAAGGAGCAAAATTTATGACTGCTTCTTTGTGTCTAGAAGAGGAATTAAGGGTAAGCTGATGGTTCTTCCATGATCCCTTCTTCCCATCCTCAGAACTTGTTTTTATTACCAGCAAAGAGCAGATGGGTTGCAAAATAGGAGATCAGAGGAGCACGTAAAATATCTTTCTGCATTTGCTTCAGAATGGTGGAGGCTGGGGAGGAAGCGCCGGGTACAGATGAAACAGGTGAGACAGATTAGCCTGGTGTGGCTGATTGTTGAAGCAGGGTGATAGGAACGTGGGTGCTCATTATACTACTCTCTCTACTTTTTTTTTTTTTTTAAAGATTGGCATCTGAGCTAACAACTGTTGCCAATCTTTTTTTTTTTTTTTCCTGCTTTATCTCCCCAAACCCCACCGCCCCGTACATAGTTGTATATCTTAGTTGCAGGTCCTCCTAGTTGTGAGATGTGGGACGCCACCTCAACGTGGCCTGAGGAGCGGTGCCAAGTCCGCACCCAGGATCCGAATCCTGGGCCACTGCAGCGGAGCCCATGAACTTAACCACTCGGCCATGGAGCCAGCCTCCTCTACTTTTTTTTAGGTTAGAAATTTTCCATAAGAGATTTTTGAGAAATCCTTGCCCTCATAGAGCTTATATTGTCTTTTGAAAAGGAGGCCGTCTGAGAGGATGGGCACACAGCAGGATGCGTGGTGCTTGTGCCCAGTTTTCTTTTTCTCTCTCCGCTCTGTCCTTTGGTGGCTGGTCCCCAACCAGAGCTTCACTATCACGTCTCTGCAGAGGGCTCCCTGGAAGAGCTCTCACCTTCACCTCTCTGCCAAGCCCTTGCCAATCTGAGGACAAGCCTCTTTTTGTAGCTCTCTTCTCCGCTACTCAGAAGAAAGAGGAGGAGGAGGGAGAGGGGGAGAAGACCAGGAGCACTAGGGTCTTGTCTACAGGATCAGCCCTGCAGTGAGCATCCAAGACCAATTCAAAGCAGAGATGAGAGCCATTATTCCCCACCAGACTAACACCTAAGAACCAGAATGTGAAGTGAAACTTAAAAATACAGATTTCCAGGCCCTATTTCAGAAGTAATGAATCAGCCTTGAGGTGGGGGAGTGGGGAATATGTCATTTTAAATGCTCCCCTCTGATTCTGCTGCATTGCCAGATACGGCAACCACTGCCCCGGGCCAGCACTGATCATCAGGTCGCTGGGGCTGCCAGTCTGACCTAGAAGATGATTGCAGCTCTAAAAGTTTGGTTCAACCTGCTGTTCCACCTCGGACCTCCCTATTGCCTTACCGTTTGCCCTGATGGTGCCTGGAGATCTCAGTATCCCCTCAACTGCCCTGTTTCCTCGTGAGTTTTCTCTGTCTTCCAGCAGTCTTGTCCCTGTGGGCAGCTCTGGTTCTGCCCAGCTGCCCTTTCCTGATGTAGATAACCAATAACCCAAATGCAAGCTAGAATTCCAGTGCGCATCTCCACCAGGGTGTCCCTTAGATTCCTCAAACTCAACATAAAGGAATTCACTGGATTCTCCTCTCTCAACCAGCTCCCTCTCCTGGCTTCTATGTTTTTTTCTGGTCTTAGAACTATAATTCTTGTCATCCTGGCTTGAAATCAACATTATGATTGACTTCCTCTATTTCTCCCTATCTCCCATGCTCTTCTCTAATCAATTGCCAAATCTCATTACTCTCGACAAAAATTTACACTGGTCATCTCTTCCTTCTAGGCACATGGCTTTTGATCAGCTCAGCCCACTTTACTTCTCATCTGGAACACTGAATGCCTTAGAGGTGAACTTGCCATCTCCAGTTGGTCCCGACACCCTCCTCTCACTCCCTTTAACCATTCCCAATCCCACCCTCTTTCTTTAAGGTGTTTAGTAAGTAAATCTAACCAGTCTTTGTAAAGACTGTGTTGCTCCCCAGATCAAAAACGTTTGACAGCTTCCTTTGCCTACTGAATAAAGCCTAGACATTTTTTCAATGATTTGGCCTGTAGGGGAGGAAGAAATTTTCCTCCACCCTTCTAAGTTCTTTTGGCTGGTCTAAAATCAAATTAACACAAGACAGATTAATGGGAGAAAATGAAACAAAGTTTAATAACATGTATACATGGGAGAGATTCAGGAAAATTGAGTAATTTGCCAAAATGGCAGAAGCCACCACCTTAAATGCCATCTTCAGCTAAAGACAAAAGAAGATGTTGGGGGTAGTGGTTTGGGACTTCAAAGGGGAGGAAGGCAATTCACATGGAAATGGAAAAAGCAAGTGTTTGGTAAACAAATATTAGCCAAGCCATGCAGACATAGTGGGACATGGAGAGGACTCTGATCTCTAGGCCCTGTCCAGTCTTCCCCACCACACTTAGCGCATATTCTTTGTAGATATCTCTGGCGTTAGCTCTGTTCTTGTTACAGGTCATTTATCTAAACTCAATTAGGGAGTTAAGGAGGAGGTAACAAGAAAAACTTTCTGACTCTTCTGTTTCCTAACAGCCTAAAATAATCCTCGTGTTAAAAAGACACATTTTGGTGTGGCAAACTTTGTTCCCCTTCAGCCTCTATTGGACTGACATCATCCACATGTTTCTTTTTTCTTTTTTTTTCCTGAGGAAGAGTCGCCCTGAGCTAATATCTGTGCCAATCCTCCTCTATTTTTTTTTGTATATGGGACACCTCCACAGTGTGGCTTGGTAAGAGGACTAGGTCCACGCCCAGATCCAAACGGGCAAACTCTGGGTCACCAAAGAGGAGTGCAAGAACTTAACCACTACACCACTGGGCCAGGCCCACCCACGTGTTTATTACTCTCCCACAAAATGTTATCACTTATGGATCCTTCAAATTTTCCTATTCTCACTCCTCTGAGCCTCTGCCCTTGCCATTTCCTCCATCTGGACGTCCACTTCCTTCTTACTCATGTATTGAAATGTCACTCATCCTTCGAAGCCCCAACTTCACCTTCTCCACGAAGACTTCTGTCATCACCTGCCAGATGGGACCTCATGCTCCTGACTCCCAAGATGAGTATAGTTTTCTTATGACAGTTTTCACACACTGCCCTTACTGAGGTTATTTGATTATATACCATAGCTCTCTTCCTAGACCATCTGTTCCTTAGGGTATGTTTTGTTACTCTTCTTTATATCCTCCACTGTGTCTAACCTAATGCTTTGCACAAAGAAGCTGCTCAAAAACTGTGAACATTAACAGACTGAATAAATGAAGAAATTAATAATAGATCATATTGCGGTGAGAAAGGCTGATATTAAGGTGGTACACTCATTATTAAATATTGTAATATTTCCACTCTGGTTGGTACGTGTAAGCAGCTACTGTCTGGGGCCCCTAGTTGACCTAGTTGAGTCCTTCTCTGAGAGCCCCTGAACCCCTTGCATAATCCACCAACTACAGAGATGATTCTTGACACACTTGAAGGTCTCCAGAATTAGATGATGCCTCCACAGTGATTTCAAATATCACCCATGGGGAGAGCAACATCATAATCAAATGGGGCTAACAAAATTGACTTTTAGACAGGATATTGTACTTGTCGGAGCCAGAAGGAACTAGAAACATAGACATAGTTCCTGCACACCTTGGAATACAAATGTTCTAGTGGATAGAGGGCATATCGGTGTCTGTGTGATGACTACTGAAGTGTGGGTGGGTATTACCATTAGTAGTAATAGTAATAACAACCAGCATTTGACAAAACACTTTTGCTAATGTAATTTAATTTTCACAAGAACTCTTGGAAGCAACTGTGATTATCTCATTTTACAAGTGGATAGATGGCACCAGAGGAGCAGATAGATAGTAATGTGCCCAGGTTCCTACAGCAATAACACAAGCGTCAGAGTCCAGAGAGCTTCTCCACTATTTCCTACGGCTTCAGTATCAGACGGCAATGATACTGTGCCCCCTGAGGGAAAGAAAGGGAGGAAGCAAGATAGAGGAGAATGAAGGAAGGAGAAAAGAAGGGAAGGAGGAAGGGAAAGAAAGAAAGGAGAGAGAGAGAGAAATGAAGGAGGAAGGGAGGGAAGGAGGAAGAAGGGAAAAAAAGAGAGAGGGAAAAATAAACTTATAGGGGCCAGCCTGGTGGCACAGCAGTTAAGGTCAGACATTCCACTTCGGAGGCCCGGGTTTGCTGGTTGGGTTCCCAGGTGTGGACCTATATACCGCTTATCAAACCATGCTGAGGAGGCATCCCACGTATAAAGTAGAGGAAGATGGGCATGGATGTTAGCTTAGGGCCAGCCTTCTTTAGCACAAAGAGGAGGATTGGCAGTAAGTGTTAGCTCAAGGGCTAATCTTGCTCAAAAAACAAAAAAACAAACTTATAAGCAGTAAGCAGGGACGTTTTGAGGCCTTCATAGGCCTTTGAGAGGCCCCATACCACACCATATTAAGCATATTAAAATATCCTCAATCTCATTCTAACTGTTTTTACTATAAAAATACTGCATTATTATTTTTTTTAATAATTCTACTTTTGAAATTTGGCCTAACAATGATTTCTTGGCAATCATTGCACATAATCAGGCATTCTGCCAATAACGTAAAACTAGCCTGCGAATTGTTTTCAAGCAGGAAAAAGTCTTGTGATAATAATGTAGCAATTAAAGAAAATGACATCATAACATCTTTGTAGATTTAGTGAGCGACTTATTAATTTCATATTCACAGTTTTCTTTTTATATTGTGAAGCTGATTACATTTTTTAAAGACTGACGCCTGAGCTAACATCTGTTGTCCATCTTTTTCTTCTTCTTCTTCTTCTTCTAGTACATAGATGTGTATTCTAGTTGTAGGTCCTTCTAGTTGTGCCGTGTGGGATGCTGCCTCAGCATGGCCTGATGAGCTGTGCTAGATCCAAGACTAGGATCCGAACCGGCAAAACCCTGGGCCCCCGAAGCGGAACGCGTGAACTTAATCACTCGGCCACGGGCCGGCCCCCAATTACATTTTTTAGCTCTTCAACATTTTAGGTCACCAATGCCAGCCCTGGAGATAACAGCCTTGGTTGAAAGTGTTTGGATAGGTCAGCAGAGCTCAACTTTGAACTTAACCTGGCCGCTTGTACCACGGAAGTGCAATCAGCCACCTCCTGCCCAAGCCATCTTCATCTTCGTACTTCTTCACAAGAGGTGCTGACCACTGCTTTCATGCGGAGTTAATTCCATCTCCCAGGAGGCCTTTTCTGGAAATTCCCTCTTCACTTTGGATCAGGCTGAGCCATTGGGAGAGGAGTGGCAGATGGAGAGCTGAGTGACCCATGGCGGGAAGCTGTTCAGCAAGAACAAGGCTTGAGCTGGGGAGCTCCCTGCCTGGCCGTCCCTGGGCCCAGAGAGAGAGGCACAGAGTGGTTACCAGCGAGCACTGTTTCCTTGGGCCAACCTGAGTGCGTTCCCAGCCCAGGCTGCAGTCCAAGATGACACTAAACAGTCCTCCTTTGCTTTTCAGTTTGCTATGACAGCCAGGAATTTGCAAACCAAACTGGACCTCGAGAAGAATTCTGTCCTTGGCCCAAAAAGTTAGTAGTTTCAAATGGTTCTGCTATGTTTCCTCCTGTTCCCTTTAACACCTGCCAGATGGAAGGATCTCTAAATTGGGAATTTGGAAACGTCCCAACGGAAAAGCCATTTCCAAGCTGGCTGAAGCTGCGTCAGAAGGAGTTTAGGTGTGATCGAAGGACCTTCTTGGCAAGATAAGTTGGAAAATATTAGAAAAGGTCCCAGAGAGAACCTCATCGTCCTCTCGAAAAATCTTTTCTATTTGTTTACTGTTCTGTGGTTTGCTAAGCACATGAACATAAATTATCTCAATGGATTTTCACATCTGCCTGGTGAAGTTGTCAAAGTCAATATTATCATATCTGACCAAACACAAGGAAAGGGAGGCTCAGGAAGAACGAGAGCAGACAGCTAACGAGCAGCAGAATTGAGATTTGATCTGGGCTTTCTGATTCAAGGTTTAGCTCTTTGACGTCTACCAGGACGATCTCCAAAAGATAAACTAGGTCACATCTGATCTGGACAGTTTAGGAGCAGATTTTTTAAAGAGAAAGTGATGTAGATGAATGATTTTTTTTACGGTAGTAAAATATACATGACATAAAATGATCTACTTAACCATTTTTAAGTGACATGGCCAAGGGGATCAGCAGGCTCTCTTCCCAAACAACTCTAGAATCTTGGGGCGTCGCTTCATGTCTGTGAGGTTCCTTCTTTCTTCTTTATCCACCCCTCCCACTTCAGAGGGGTGAGTTAGATTGTATCTGGAAAGGACTTTGAAGAAAGTACTCTGTGAGCACAAGACAGAATCATATGTGATTATGTCCAGAGTTGTAATTACATCACCGGGCAAGAACTATTCAATTCCCTATAACGTGGTTCAGAAGAGTGATGGAAGCTGGGGCTAGGAACCACGTCTGAATGCCCCAGTCTTGGGTGTTTAAGCCCCTCCCACCTCAAATACCACCTCCTGCACGAAGCAGTCCTGATCCCTAGATCGGAAGACATAGTTCCCTCCTTTGAAATTCGACAGCACTCCCCCTATACCTTTTTTAGGATCAAGGCTATGTTTTAGCTTAGTTTTATGGTTATTTAAGAGTATATTATATATCCCCCCTTTAAACTGACTGCCCCTTAGAGGCAAAATCCAGTTCTGGTTTGCACGTAGTATAAAGCAAATGTTTACCAAAAGCTCCCTGGCAAATTTCGCTTACCCCTGACTCATTGGCTAGAACTCTGTCATGTGGCCCTCCCTGGAGCAAGGGAGGCTGGGAAAATGTTTCCATTTTTTAGCCTTTTTGGTGGCGTTGTCTTGGGAATGAGGTTGGGTGATCCAGTAAACAGGGTCTGTCCAGATCTGCCTTTGGGCTTGGCACATCCTCTGGGAGTCAGCAGGGAGAAGCCTCACCCTGAGTCCTGTGTCCGGGTTCTGTTTCTTCTGTGTGCCCCCCTGTGTCTATCATGGGTACCCGCTAAACGCTCCTGGACTGAATTATTATCTACCCCAACTAAGAAATGGGGGAACAGAGAAGAATCACCAACGAAATTAGGTCACACCAATTCCTACAACTTACATTCCTAATAATATTTGCCTCACATTCACAAAGCACTACCATCCCTATTTTATTCAGATGAAAAACAGACTCAGAGAGGTTAAATAGTTTATTCAAGATAACTCAGTAAGTGACAGTGCCAGGAAGGGCTCAATCCTGGTTTCCTGATGTCACACCTCATGCTCTGTTCATCACTTCCTCTTCCTCTCAGACAGTGGTTTCAAGTCACAGCTGTCCTATACTGCACCCCACCTCCTGGGGACAGTATAGTCAGAGGAGACGTGAGGTCATGTGAGAGGCTGCAGGACAGTGGTCTGAGTTGCTGTCATGCATTTGTGTGCGTGTGGTGGTTGGCAGGCTGGGAACCTCCCCTCCCATCTACTCAGCCTGGCCACCATAGACGTCAGTCTTGTCGCCAAGCAGCTGCAAGCAGCTGCTGACAATTCCCAGCATCCCAGACCACAAAAATACCAGTTCCCTATAGGACACCAGTGGCATATTCAGACTTTGGATATATTGTCCTCAGTTTAATTCTATGGCCTTGACATCGTCATCTATGACTAGAAAAAGAATCCCAGCTCTTCCCTGGGCCCTATCACACCTGTTTCTGCCAGCAGACAACACGGAGTTTTCTGTTCTCATTCCTGACCTTTTAGGAAGAGACAGAGCCACTCGGTGCGATAATTTTCCACACGGCTGGAAAGAGAACGGGGCTCGTCGCTAGGCAACCAGTGCTCGGCTCAAGCTTGGCTCTGCCTCTAACTTGAGTGTGACCCTGAGATTGCACATCCCTGCCTGGGTCTCAGTCTACAAAACGAGGAAGGTCAACCAAAAGGAACTCTCGGGACGCATCCAGCTGGATGGTGGAGCCAGCAGCTGCACCGAGGTGGAAGCAGGCAGGCTTACGGGCTGGGACGTGTCCTTTCGGCCTAAACGAATGAAGAGTACATGAGGGCTCATGCTAGATGGGGACAGCAAGTGGCCAATCCCCATTGGAGAAGATGGGAACTATTTCTGTCTCCTGGTTTGGTGGTTTGTGTTCTCCATCGTGTGCTTACGTGTCGCAGAGGAAAACATGCTACTGGATTCTCAGAAAAATCACCAAAGGTCTCCATTTGGCTGAGGAATGAAGCCAGGCATAGATCTTGTCACCTGCCTCATGGCCTCTCTCGTTGGAGAGAAGTCACCCAGGGATCACAACAGGCCCACCTGAGACAGTGGCAAGAAGACCGAACTAGGAATTAGACTGGGGTTCTTAGAACTTCTGTGCCCCCAACGAGCTGTGTGGCCCTCGACAATCTGCTCTTCCTCTCTGGGCTTGTATCCTTTGCAGTAAAATAAGGAAGTTAGATCAGAAGCCTCTAGTACCCTTTTCAATCTAATGATCTGAAATTTAGTGCTTTGTCTTGTTCCCCTCTCACATGGCTTCCTTACGACAGCTTGTCTTGTGGATAAATCTGAGTATTATTACCCAAACAAAAACTTTCTGATTTTTTATCTCAACTCAGAGATGGGGAATGATGTGAGGAAGGGAGAAAGCACAAGAATACTTTTTTTTTTCAAAGAGGTCTTTTATTTTTTTTTTATTTATTTATTTTTTGAGGAAGATTAGCCCTGAGCTAACATCTGCTGCCGATCCTCCTCTTTTTGCTGAGGAAGACTGGCCCTGAGCTAACATCCGTGCCCATCTTCCCCTACTTTATGTGTGGGACGCCTGCCACAGCATGGTTTGCCAAGCGGTGCCATGTCTGTACCCGGGATCCAAACAGGTGAACCCCAGGCCACCAAAGTGGAACATGTGAACTTAACCACTGCACCACTGGGCTGGCCCCTCACAGGAGTACTTTTAACTACTCCTTTTGCCCTGTGGTTTTTTTTTTTTTTTTTTTTGAGGAAGATTAGCCCTGAGCTAACTACTGCCAATCCTCCTCTTTTTGCTGAGGAAGACTGGCCCTGAGCTAACATCTATGCCCATCTTCCTCAGCATGGCTTTTGCCAAGTGGTGCCATGTCTGCACCCAGGATCCGAACTGGCGAACCCCGGGCCGCTGAGCAGCAGAACCTGTGAACTTAACCGCTGTGTCACCGGGCCGGCCCCTGCCGTGTGTTTCTAAGGGAGTCGCTAGACTTCAATCCACCCTTAAAGGAAGGAGGTGCTGTCTTCCTCTTCTTCCAGCGGTAAAAGGACTGCCTGCAGACCTGGTTACAATGTATCCCGGAGTCATGGCATATATTGTTGCATTAATTAAGGGGGAACCAGAAGGGAGCTAACTTTGGCTGAGTACAGATGTGCCCTGTGCAAGGCGCTTTCTTTGTACAATCTCTTGTAATCTTCTCAACAGCTGTATGAGACACTTGATAGATGAAATAACGTAGGCTGAGAGAAGTTAAGAACCCCCCTCCAAGTTAGACACAGTAAGGAGAGTTCAAAATCAGGAATTCAAAATCAGCCTGTCTTCTTCCCAAAGCCTGAACTGCTTCTCTGAGGGTGTTACTTTAGCAGGAATTGGCAGTACGATGTGGGGAGGAGCTGGGAAACCCCACATCTAGCTGACCTCAGGGAAGAAGGTGGCATGTAGAGTACAGACTGACTGTAAATCCTTAGGCTTAGTAGCTATCTAAACCTTCTCTGTTTTCCATCTGGGCGCTTGGCTTCCCCACTGGTGCCCTCAAAACCCCACTGGGTTTGAGGGGCAAACTTATACATCACGGGTCCTGGCAGGCAGATGGAGGCAGAGGTTATTTCTTCACTAATAAATGTCCTACGAGAAACACTAGCCCCACAAAAATCCCTGTTTCTCAGCTGGCCACCCAGATCAAAGCTGGGGATTGCCGGCTCATGGTGTGAGAGGAGCAGGGCCCAGTGTTCTCACCTCTGCCCCACTCAAGGTCCCCTGGGGCGTGCACAGCTGCTTTCTCTACCTTGGTGAGAACTCTTTCTTCCTTAGCCTCATTAGCACACAAGGTTCCTCAGACACAGCCTCAGGAAAAGGTGTCCCTTCAAGACTCTGAAAGCCAGCTGGGGCCTCTAACTGTAAGCCAGAAAAAGAACCAGCACACTGAACAGTCAAGTCAAGAAGTCTTCTTGCAGGGCAGGAAAGAATATATAAAGATAACCACGTTTTAATAGAAAAAGGAAACGAGACAGAAGTTGGCTCTTTTTTACTGCAGGGAATGGAATCCCAAGAACTCAAGTTTTAGTTGGAACAAATATTTACTGAGTGTCCTATGTGTAAAACACTGCGGTAGGCGCTTTCACCATAATTTCAGTTCTTCCTCATAACAGTGTCAGGAAAGGAGGAAAGGAAGGCTCAGTGAAGTCAAAGGATCTGTTCGAAGCCACTGAGAACTCAAACGGTCCGCCTCCAAGCCCAGAGCTCTTTCCCTTATCCCACAGCTGCCTTCTCCTGAATGCCCTCATGCGCATGTGTCTTCATCTGAGAGAAATGGGCAAAGGTGGATGGATACTGGAGCTCGAAGGGATGAAAAGATGTGGTCCATGGTTCCCAGGTGTCCTATGCAATGAGACAATAGCACAGATCTCCCTCTTCCTCACCACGCTCCCCTCCGACTCAGTTTATAGGACTTTCCCCAGGTCTTCCCTGACATCTCCTACACTAGGTTCAGGGTCAGCTCCACAGCACTCTGCACTTTCCCTCTCAGAGTATTTCTCACTCCACCTTGGGAAGGCTTGTTGGTTGTTCATCTTCCTTAACTCACCATAAGCTTCTGGGGGGCAAGGACAACTTTCACTTTGTTCACCATTGATTTCCCAGGGCTTGGCCCATGGTAGGTGCTTAACAAAGATTTACTGAATTATTGACTGAAAGAAAGAATAGAAAGATGGATGATAGATGGACAAATGAATGGATAGATGGATGACGGTTTATCATCCCCTCAAAGCTACCACGTCTCAAATTAAATTGATCTTTCACCTCCTGACAAGTTAACTTACTTGACTTGCCTTGTTCATGAGTAGTGCCATCAAAAGACAGTGACATGTAAGGACTTTCCATCTTCTGACTTCAAATCCTGCCTCAATTTACTAACCATGGAATGATAACTAATTTATTTACTCTTTCTGAACCTTAGTTTCCTCATTGTAATATGGTATTGTGAGGCTGATTGATGATGCTTACAGTGCCTGGAATATACTAGGAGGTCAAGAAATAGCTGTTATTAATCTTAGGGTATATAACAATATATTAGATCACTTATGCCTACCTTTGGCACCTGTCTGTCTTCTACTCCCTCTCCCGCCCACAATCACTGTTGGGTATTTAACCTGTCTAATCTTCCTTCCAAATGTCTTCCATGTTTGTTTCACCCCCGCCCCCCCATCTCATCTCCCCATTTAATGCAAGGTTCTAACCAGTTCCTCTGCCAGGTTTTTCTTCCACTGTTTCAGGCACACCCTGTAGTGGCTCTAAAATTCCTACTGAGAAGACATTTGGGGTGGCATTCTTTGGCTTCCCATAGTGTAGGGCGGATATGAGACCTGTCTTGAAGCTTCATATGCACATCACTGTACACAATATTGGGAAAATATCAGTTGTCCACATTAAAGCATGGGGGTAGGGAACTTGGTAGAGATGCAAAGGATGCTAAACTCTCCACCTTTGGCCAACCCTTGGGGTCACCTCTGGGCAGAGGCTGCTAATTTGTATTTCCTAAAATATGGTCCTCACCAAGGTTCTTTTTGCTAAATTGTTTTTCAATGAGTCTGGAGAAGCTGCAGAACAAGTTCCAGGATCCTTTGCCTCACGTTAGGATTCTTCACAATTTTGCTTCAGGATAACTGTTCCAGGGCATTTTGCTCCAACACCAATTTTTCATTTCATTCAATGCCCCCTAAATACACCAAAGCTATTGCCAACTCCATGTCTTTGCCAGGAGTGCCTCTGACCCCGACCCCTCAGTGGTCCTCCCCAGTGTCTCTCATCTACTGAAATTGTACTCATCCCCCAAGGCCTGGCTCAAGAATTGTTCTCCCGAGGAACCTTCACAACTGCCCCAGCCTACATTGCCCCCTCCTTTTTTGGAATTCCCAGTGTTTTTACTGCCAGGATAGTTTATTCCGGCACTTAACTACGCAACTTTCTTGTACTGTGGTTGAAACATTTCACATGTTTATGTTTTCTCTCCCACTGGACTGAGACATCCGTTTAGGATGACTTCCACATACCTCTTTGGCTCCCCATGGCACCCAGCCCAATCAGTGTGAGATGCAGTGGAGGTAGGCATGGGTTGCTGAGTTACAAGCCATCTGAGGAGGCACTCTGCTCTTCTGAGCCACAGCTGCGTCACAATGGAAAAATGGCCTTGGATTTAGGCACAGTCATCTCCAGGGGACCAAGGACGCTCCCCAGGGAATATATGCCAAATATCTACTAGCTATAAGACTTTAGACATGGGAAAACCGAGTATTTATGACCCAATTTCAGCCTAGTCAAACCATTTTCTATGCTGGTGACTAATGACTTGAAACTGAAGGCATCTTGTTACCCTCAGCTTGAGCAACATGGGTTTAAACACACAACTATCGCCATGTGCACTCCAGCCCTCAAGCAATAAATGGTGTCACCAGGTTCTTGAGGAAGGCCACCAGCGATGGAGGATTAGAGACGGGGCTTTAAAACTGCTGCGAAAGTATCTCCTTTCGAAAGAAATAAAAGAGAAGAATCTGAGTGAAGAGTATCCAAGAATTGTTTGTACTATTTTTGCAACTTTTCTGTAAGTCTGAGATTATATCAAAATGTCAAATAGAATTTTAAAGCAGAATAACAAAAAGTCACCTTCACTCTATAGTTTCCCATCCACCTTCTTCAGCCTTTAAGAAAAATTAACATTTTTCTCAACACATTCACATATGTATTATAATTGTGAATATTTCTATTTCCCTTATTAGATAAGAAGCATAAAATGGAAAATGAAAGTACTGAGTCAAAGAGAACTTTTACATATTTTGTAATATAAAAATAATAATATTTTAGAATACTAAATTAGAATATTAATATTAGAATAGAGGAGTTTTAATATTTTGTGATCTGGGGCAAGATATTTAACTTCTTTAGGTTATAGTTTCCACATCTTTAAGGTGGAATTAAAAATGCCTATCCCCTGGCATTGTCATAAGAATTAAATAAAAAGATAAATATTAAATAATTGACATGATTCCCAGTCCACAGCTGCTGCCATAACATACTAGTTCCAAATGTTTAAAAAATGTCAATAACCAAGTTCTATTCACTTTGTGTCCTCACCTAAAAAAGCACCTGGCACAGAGTGGATGCGTAATAAAAAGTTCTTGAAGAAGCAGGGCTGAACAAATGCCGGAATTCTACCACAGCAACTCCACAGCTGACCCCAAACCCCAGCAACAGCCCTTGCTTTTCCCATTCCTTCTGAGTGACCTTGTGAGAGTCCCATAGCCTCTCCAAGCCTCTGCTTTCCTCATCTGTGAAATGGGTTGCTCTTGATTACAACCTGAAAGGACTAGCTATTTAGAGAGGACTGTTCAGCTCCTGGGATCTAAGACCCCTGGAGAGAGGACTGGAAAACAGGGCAACGTGTGATCCGGTTGCCTGTCCTGCCTGGAGGGGTCAATCTCTCTTACAGAACCCAGCTTCTCAGAGCCCTGGCCCTGGCTCCCAATACAGGCTCAGGTGAGGTTGAAGGTGAGCAGTTCCGCATGTCTTAGTGTGGCTGAAGGAGAGTCCACTGCTTCAGGGACATCCAGAGGCTGGGGACCCGAGAGCGCAGGTCCAAGGTTCCTCAGGGCCCAGGACACATGTGCACGGCAGGAGCTCCAGACAGCTGAGACCTGAGCGTGGCCCTCACTGCCTTGTCCCTCTCTAGTCCCCTCCCAGAAGGCAGACCGGCAGCGCTGACCCCCAGCCCTCCGCGGACCTCCTAGGCCAGCTCCCTGGGCCCTTGCACAAAGGGAATTCCATGCCTTCGGCCTTCTTTTCTCTCTAAAAGGGGTGGTGGTGGGGGGGTGTGCATATCTGGGCCAGGGCCACATGCAGTGGGGTTTGCTCCAGCGCTTCCTAAGGGACCCCACCCACTGAGCTCTGGACTGAGCGGGACTCCCTGGGCTGATGGCTAGCTTAGCTCTGCCCGGATCTGAGGGCGGGCGACTGTAAATACTGACCACAGAAAGAAAAAGAGAGGACAAGAAAGGCCAAGCGAAAGGGAGGCAAAGGGCGCCTGTGGTGCCAAAACAGGCAGTGAAGCCAGGAAAGCCACAGCCAGACGGGTTGCTTGACTGTCTTAATTGTCACTTCCACACTTATTGTCTCTATGGTCGGTCTGTAGTTTCCTACTGACAAAACCAGACCGGGAGGGCAGAGGAGAGGAGAAAAGACGGGAGAGGAGGGAGAAGGTGAGAGAGGAGAGGCCAGAAGAATGTGAATAAGAGAGGGAGGGAGGGGGAAGGAGATAGAAGAGGGAGACAGGGCAGATTTGTGAGAGACACGGAAGCAGACAGAACGAGTGTGAGCGAGAGAAAGATCCAGAGAGAAGCGGAGGGAAGGGCAAAGTGAGGACAGACCGGGAGACTGAGGCCTCATCCCTCGGCTCTTAGCCGAGGTGTCGCCAATGCCCTCCCACACAGAATCAACTCCACACCGAGGCCTCGCGCAGCCGCCCCGCCTCTGCGCGCCCCGACCCCCTGGGCCCTCGCTCGGGCCCCGAGGTGGAGCCTTGCCCAGCGACTCCCGCTCTCCGCCGGCCGACGGGCCCCGCTGCTCACCCCAAACGCTGGGAGGGAGGGAGCGAGCGAGCGAGGGAGGGAGGGAGGGGCTGCCGGGAGGAGGCAACCATGTGGTTCCAGCTCACTCTCTTTTTTTCCCCTCTCTCTTTCTTCACTCCTTTTTCTTTCCAAACAGGGAAAAGTGTTCCACGAAGCAGTAGCGCCTTTCCGCCTCGCCTTTTCCTCTCTGACCCTGGTCCCCGCTCCCGTCTGGGCGCGAGCTGGTGGGGCGAGCGCTGGAAGCCCCTCCGCGCCGGGCAGCGCGGGCGCGGGGACCTGGGCGCGGGGGCGCGGGGCCAGCTCCCGCGCCGGCACATGGCTGCTGCCACCCCGCGCGCACCCCGAGGCGCCGCGCCCAGCTCGCCGAAGGTCCGTCGGCTGCGCCCGGCCGCCCCGGAGCCAGGCAGCGGCTGAGCGGGGAAGTGCCCGCGTCCGGGGATCGGGATGACCCTCCTCCTCCTCCTCTGGCTAGGTGAGTGCCTCGGCGAGGGCAGGAGATCGGATGGCCCTGGGCAAACACAGTCGTGCGTCCCAGCCCGGACGCTGGCTCCGAACGGTTGTCCCCGCAGCCCGTGGAGTGCGCCGGACGCCTCGGTCCCTGCCTCCCGGCTGCAGAGGAGCACATCTGGCAGCGGGGGGCCGCCCAGTCGGCCATCGAAAACGTCTTACACATCTGGGCCCTGGAGCAGGCTTGGGGGTGGGGGTGTTTCCTGGTCGAGTTTGGCCGTGAACCGATGGATGTGGAGGGTAGTGTTTAGTTTCAGGAGCATCTGGGGAAACCGGAGAACTCGGGGAAGGAAGGTTTACTCAGGAATTTTTGTGCCAGGTTCCTGAGGGTGGGGGAAGATTTTTTGTTTCAAACAGGCGCCTCGAGGGCTCCGATTAGAAACAGATGTGTTGAAGAGTAAGAGGAAGGGAATGGAGGAAGAGAAGCGGGAGAGGAAAGGGGGAGAGGGAAAGGGCAGAGCACCAGGAGCACCGAGAAGGTGCAAACGCGCCATGACCCGGGGAAGGAAGAAGAGGGAAACGGGGAAGGTGGAGAGGAAGAGAGAAAAGAGAAGGATACTACGAAGCAGAAGAGCCAGCCTGAGGGAGACTGAGCAAAGCGAGTGCCACGAAGACTTAGGAAAAAATGGAGAGGAAGAGAAGAACCAGAGAGAAATCGGTTCTGGGGCAGGGAGGAGCCCTCCTGCTGTCCCTCTGGGTGTCACTCAGGCAGGACTCCTGGGGCCTCAGAGGCCCTAAGGCACAGACTCACCTGGTTTGGAAGCCGGTGGGTTTTCAGGACTGGGCAGGACTGTGCACTTGAGGATGTGTGCGGGCAAGAGCCGACAGGAGGGAGACTGAGAGTCTCTGAGGCACCGGGGGCAGGGAAGGCAGGCCGAGAGCTGAAGAACAGTCAGGATGTGCACCACGGAAGCACGGGGTCCACCCAGGGACAGGACCAAAAGTTAGTCCGAGTTCAGAAAACCAAAGAGCCAGCCGCGCGTGGGACAGTGAGCGCTTGCCTGGACGCCGGGCCTCCAAGAACTAGTCCTGGTTTTCAACTGACTAGCTGGGTGACCTTGGACAACTTAGTATCTAGGGCTTCAGTTTGTTTAGCTCTAAACAAGAAAACTAGATGATTCCTGAGTCTCTTCTAGCTCTGACAGCCTAAAACTCCAGGAGTTTGAGAGGGCTTGATGTCTAGAAAACCCCCAAACAAAAGTGAGAGGCAATAAAAAGTCACCCTGACATGGATGTCTAGAGCCCTCTCTTTTTATTTTTTTCTTTTAAACTTTACAAACCCACTGGGCCATATGCATGGCTCTCTAGGCCAGCCTGAGGCCACCAACCGCCTAGGTTAGAGGAATACAAGAGATGGACTCTCCGAAACTATTGCTCAAGCAGGGCAGTTGGGGAACCACTATTTTCAAAGCTCTTTAAATACTAGCCAAGTATTGCAATGCTACCCCTGTACACAGCTGGCATATCTGGATGGCACCTTTGTCACCTTTACTAGCCTCTACCCTAAGCTATCTATTACCAGATGTTCAGGAGACTCAAACTTCAGAGCTGCTTTATTAAAAACAACTAGAATTCATTAAATACTTATTATGCTGAGCACTTTATATGTACTGTCTTGTTAACTCATTTATTCTTCACACCACTATTGGCTACCCACTATTATCATCCCCATTTTACAGATGAAGAAATCAAGGTGTAAAGAGGTGACTTGCTCAAGGCATTAAGCTCATAATTAGCAGAGATAGGATTCGAATGTAGGTTGTCTGCCTTCAGAGATTACTCACTAAACCGCCAGGTATACAACCTTCTGTCACTACAGAAGGGCTCTTAAAAGTGTTCTCCATAGGGAAGTCCAGTTTAGTTCTCTTCATCAAGCATGAGATGTCAGCGTGGTCCTGCCCTATAGGAGAGGCCTGGGGAAGGGAAACAAAACTAAATTGTTTTGAGGACTTGCTCTCTATTCAGAAGCGTTTGGGCACAGTTTACATTGAAAAGAGGAAATTGACTTTGGCCCACAAGGTCAGTTGAAATCAGCTAGGCTTGGTGATGGTTGTCCTCTCAGTTCATGAGATAGAGGAACTCACTGAGGCGTGGATCAAAAGATGTCATTGATTTGCTGGCCCTTCTGTACTGAGTGCCTACTACCTGTAATCATTCCTCTGGTGAGAAAATAATCTGTTGGGTTGATACTGTGTCCTTTCACAGAAGCTACTTCTCATGATTTCTTTCTTGGTTCTGTCTTTATAACATTGCTACAAGCTAAAGCCATGCAGAAGAGAAAAAGTGGACTACTGACTTAGAATTCTGCACAACTGGATGTTCATCATTCACACCTACTATTAAGCTTTTGCCACATCTATGCCTTTGTGAGACAGACTCAGACTCATGATGTCCCAGCTCTAAGTTGAATAAACTGTTCAAGCAAGAAGTCACAGAAGAGAGGAATTTCGGGCAGGACAAGGGACAAAGCAGGAGACCCGAGATGAGGCTGTTGAACCAGAGAAAGGGAGCTGAGGGGAGCAACACTGAAGGAACCCCTCTCTGACTGACATCCCTGCAAGGGTCGGAAGCCCTTGGGGAGGTGCTTTTGTGGGCTGAATTCCCTTGTCTCCAAAGTGGTTTTGAGCCATGGCATGCTCTGGCACTTTTTAGTAAAGCCAGAAAGAAAACCCCAGAGTTGCCTGAATCCTAAAATCATCTACTAGTCCCTTAAAGGAGCAGTTCCAGGGCTGCTTCTGATCACCGCTGACATGATTTCTGGCCTCTTTTTTTCTGGAGAATGCACAGTATTGAAGGGGAGTCAGAAGGGCTAAGAGTTCGTAGTCTGAACAAGGATAGACCAGTTGACTCCTTGCTTTCTGGACCTGCCAGTGAGTGACTCAAATGCCCTGACTCTCTGATGGGAGTGAACAAGTAATGCTGTGAGCCCCATGGAGGAGAGAGAAGGGAGATTCATGGGTGCCCCAGCCCCAGCCCCTCCCCCAACTCCGATGCCCCTCCTGCCCTCCTCCCCTGAGGCTTGTGTCCTCTTATTCCACCTGGACTTCTCTCCTGGGCTTCTGCCATGTTGGTCTCCTGCCTGAACTCTCTGTTCTCCAACCTGCACACTGCCACTAGTGTCACCTTGTGAGGCACCTGGTATAATGCAAAGAATTTGAATTAGGAATCTGGCAAGCTGTCTGAGTTCTTGTTCTGACTCCCTTGTCTGTAAAATAGGAGTGAATTCAAGATTTCTATAATTCTATGATCTCACTCCTTTTTCCCATAAACCTTTAGTAGTCTCCATGGCTTGTAATATTGAGTACAAACACTTCATTCTCATATAAAATTTTGCACAATATCATTCATAATTCCTCTCCTCCTTGCCCCTAGACAACTCTCCAGGGAACCTGGATTACTTCCTGTGCTCTAAACATGCCCCAGGCTTCTTTCTGGCTCTATACTTTTGTTTATGATAATTCCTCACCAAAAATGCCCTCTTACTCTCTGTCCCTGCAGATCAAAATCTCGTTCACCCTCCAAGTCTCACCTCAAAAACCACTTCCTCTAGCCGCCCTCCATGATTCCCTCAGCAGAATGTACTCTTTCTTTCCTTCTTTTGAATCCCAGTAGCCTTTCTATTATGCTTGTTTGTATTACAGTGACCTGAATGCTCATCTAATACTCAGTCAGACTGTAAGCTCCGTGGAGACAGGACAGTGTCTCTTTCATCTGTGTACCACTTTCAGTACCTTGCATAAACTAAAAGCTTGGGAACTATTTGTTAAGAGAATTGGACATTTGAAACATTTAAAGTCAAGAAAGCTGAAAGATTGGAGGATTCTCACCCTTTGACAGTGGATGACACAATTGTGAGGACCCAGTTTTACCTCAGCTTGCCTTTCTGCTTCCTTGGCATTAATGCAAATAGGACCAGTACTATTTTTTAAAAAAATTGTACATAGAACATTACATGGACAGGGACCAGATAATATAACAAACTGATTTTGTTATGTTGAGTATGTTAGTACTAGATTAACAGTAGCCTTCTTCATTGAAAATTCTGCCAGGATGGGGAAGTCATTCCCAGAAAATGAGTTTGAGGAAGGCTTGAATGTATAGTCCGTTGGTCTGAAGTATAACGACAGGTCTCGCTAAGATTCCATGTCCTTCCCTCATCTTCTCACATTAATGGTGATGGTGATAATAATGATCCATTCCCAGTAGGTTCATATCTGTCTCATCCTATTTTTGTCTTGCACTCAGCTGGGCAGTATACACATGCGTATATTTCATGAACGTACCTAATGATAATGAACTACACAGACTTTTTTTTTTTTAAAGATTTTATATTTTTCCTTTTTCTCTCCAAAGCCCCCTGGTACATAGTTGTATATTCTTCATTGTGGGTCCTTCTAGCTGTGGCATGTGGGATGCTGCCTCAGCGTGGTTTGATGAGCAGTGCCATGTCCGCGCCCAGGATTCGAACCAACGAAACCCTGGGCCGCCTGCAGCGGAGCGTGCGAACTTAACCACTTGGCCACGGGGCCAACCCCATACACAGACATTTTTTAAAAAGTAGGGTCAAATATTGTCAGAACTGGCGAAAAACTAACAGACTATCTAAATAAATGATTCTTAAAAGTTTGAGACCCAGATCTCTCTGAGAATCCGATGAAAACCATGAATCTTCTTCTTAGAAAAAGACACATAGACATCAAATTTTGCCTATAACTTCTAGGGGTTCATTGACTTCCTGATACCCTTCCTTGGAACCTAAGTAAATCCTTAATCTAAACCTATCCCTTCTTTTATGATGAAGGAACTAATGTTCAGAGAGGTTTGGCTAAAGTTAAACAGCCAGTAGAAGGGCCGAGACTAGACCCGTAATTCCATGATCTGCCCTAGTGCACGTTCTTGAAACAGAAAATGTCTCTCCCTGCTTTTCAGCTCATGTAGTTAAGCTCCAGTATCACAGTTGCTCTTCAGATGCTTCAATGCTGAATAATTGGCATTGGTTTTTATGTTGAGAAATTGCCTGAAAAATAGGGCAGATGTCGTAACATTTCAATTTAGCCATCATAACTGGAAATCCTGGAAACTTCTGCAGTGCTTTGTATAATGTCTGGTATGTTCAGCAAAAGGGAATTATACCCAAAGACTCAAAGATGTGGGTGGGTGCCTGCAAGGAATGGAACGGGAAATCAATAGGTCTAGCTGCTACATAATTTTGCTGGGTTGTTCTTGGCAAATCATACCTCTCTGAGCCTCTGTTTCTTTCTCTGTAAAATGGGATTATTAGACTAAGGTTATCTCTAAGTTTCCTTATACGACCAGCCTTCTCTGATTTTTTTTAATTCTGAGAATTTGCCGACTGGTCTGGATGTGTTTATGACCAGGAACACACGGTGTTACCTGTTTATCTGATTTTTTTCAGGCACTGCTCTCTCATTGGTAGCATGTGATTGTAACTCTAGAAGGGCCGACTGCCTAATGTGAAGAGAGCAGTAGTGATGCCTCCTGGAACTGCACTGTGGCCCTTCCTGCTTAGCCAGGGAGCATCATTCAAGGCGAGGGTGGATGGCCGGAGACCTCTGCCCAGGAAGTTTAGTAACTGAAATACTCACCAAGAAGACCTCATCCTAAGCAGAGTTACCTACAAAGCAAGCCCTAGCAGGGACACCCAGGGTAGACTTCTCTGCAGAGGGTCTACTGTGTGAAATTATTTGCAACATTAGGCATTTTCTTCACTTTCTAAAATTAAGGCATAATTTACGTGTAATAAAGTGCACGCATTAAGTGTATGGCTCACTGGGTTCCTTGCATGGGTTTGAACTTGTGGCTGGATTTTGAAATATGAATTGTGTATTATTGGCTCACTTATAGTACCCGAGAGAGGATTATATGGGTAGGATTATTGTGACAGTAGAATTCGTTTCTAACATTGTACAAGGTTTAGTTTATGAAGTATGGTAACAGACCTTATCTCATCCTCAAGTTAGACTTTGAGAGTAAACATCATTATTATGCCATTTTGCAGATAACTAACTGAGGCTTAGAGAGAAAGCGAGGTTCTGAAGATTACCCCGTTAGTAAACAGCTGAGCCAGGACGCCAACCTAGCACTTTGGGTTCCAAAGACCATTTGCTTTCCGTTTACCAGGAGGCACTTAGTTATTCTGAAATCAAGGCTTCTGTGTTACCAAGAAGAGAGGGTCAGGCTGAAGCAGAGACTTTGCTTACAGGATGCCAAACGATAAATCCCACAGTGGAAAATTCAGTTAGAAGGTTTATTACCCACTCCCTCCCCCCGCTTCCTTCACATAATTAAGAAATGATTTGTTTGGGTTGATGACTATTGTTTTTAACACGGAATTACTACATATATCGTAGATTGATTACGAGTTCCTTCCATTTGATCAGAAGACTCTTGTACTCACCGTTATGGTTGTAGAGACCCTGCCCTGCTTTGGGCAAGGCAAAAGGGATGTGTGAGCCCCCCTGATTAGCACACAGTCCTCAGGCTGAGGGTGGTAAAGGTGTATGATTGGGTATGACTTGCCCTGTATGTTGCTTTTTCTACTTAAATTTCTGTTTTCAGCAGTTTTGACTTCTTTGTCCCCCTCTCCCCAAAAAAGAATGCAGACTGTACAAAAAAGAAAAATTCTGGTTATCTGAGCTTCCCAACTGTCTGGAATCTAGAAATATAAAAGTTTATTTCTTTTGGCACCATATAGACCAAAATGGGGAAGAATGCCCAAATCAAACAACCTTTATTTTGTTAGTGACTGTCAGTTGGGTCTCTGTGTGAGCTGCCTCAGCCGAAGTCTGGCGGTGATAAGACCGAAGGCTGCTTTGTTTCAATAGAAGCCGGCGGGGGTGAGGGGTGGGGAGCGGGGGGCGCACTGTTTCCTTTGTGCCCATACTAAGGAGAAAAAATGGGCAGCCGTCTGCAGAATGGTTCCCCCGTCAGTGTGGAATATTGGAAGTTTTTCTGAAGTGAGGCAGCAAAGAGGATCTGGAGAGTTCAGGTCACAAAGGGGACAGAGAAGAAAGGAGAGGAGCAGGAGGGAGAGGAGGAAGGGGGAGGTATAGAAATAGCAACAGGGGAGGATGAAAAAGCTAAGCTAAAACCGCTGAGCTCCTGGGGTTTACAGAGCGGCTTCTCTGAGCTCATTCTCCTTCATGGATGCGGCAGCAGCTCCTTCATCTCCCTTTTATGATCTTCTTTACCACCCACATGTGTACTATTACATTTTCTACTCCATTCACATTCTCACTCACAAAACAGTTATAGAAGGGAGGCATCTTCTGTAGTTCAGGCCCTGGGGTAGGCTCTGAGACTCCAGTAATACAACAGGTACACTTTCTACTATCTCAGAGCTCAGCCCAGTAGGGAAGACATATTCATAAACAACGAATTACAGCTGTATGAAAGTGCCGTAATCGAGGAAAGTACCAAGGTTTCTAGGAGGCCCAGGGAAGAAGCAACTTATGTGCTGTCTTGTGGAGATAGGGTATTTCTTCCATGTAGGTCTTCAGGGACTGTGTCTTTATCCCTCACGGCACTTGCACGTTAGTGGAGTTGGTGCTAAATATACAGCTGATGGGTTGACAGATCAGCCCCATCGTCATCAGAAAGTATAGATTAAGTGGTATGTCCTTGGCATCCGGCCAGGTGCTTCCTGGAGGGAGTCAATCTCCCGATGTCCTTGCCTACTTGAAGTTATGGTCTCATTCTTCATCACAACCTGCCAGCAACATAGTTACCTCTGTTTCCTCATCCCTCATGGGATGTTAAAAAAATGGAGAGAGAAAGAAATATATCAATGAATTTGGATCTCTTAATTAAGAATGGTGGTCTGTGCATTCAAGGTTTTAATTGTCTCCCTCTACATGGAAAGTGATTAGGATCAAGCAAAGGAGAAACTTTCTGTTCCAGAAGAAATTCGTTGTGCTGAACGGAGACTCAGCCCCTGACATGGTCTTACTTCTTTTTCTGTTTGGGGGTGAGGGTGGGAGGATCAAATCCGGAGAGGGAAATCGCTTTGTGGCTTCATTGTTTAAATTTAGGTTTGGGTTTGTGGGGATCGTTCAGACTCGGAGCAATAAGCCTTCTAACCCAGCCTCTGTCACTTCTCATTACTTCCAGTGACAGTTCCAATTATTTCCAATCATTCTTCAAGGGGAGAGTCGGGGACGGCGTATAAGGCTTCCATGTGGACCAGCAGTGTAGCAACCTCTAAAAGAGCCCAGCCCTGGGGTCCTCAGACCTCCGCTTTGAAGCCCAGCTCGGCCACTTCATGACTGTGTGACCTTGCATAAGTTACTTCACTTTCCTGACCTTAGTTCTCATAGGTTTGTTGTGAGAATTAAATGGGGCAATGCACATAAAGAATTTTAGCACCCTGCTTGGTAGATAATAAACAGTGAATAAATGGCTGTCATTATTACCATGACTGTCCTTGCGGGGAGAGGCTCAGCCCATGGATGTTTGGAGGGTCCGTGTAAAGTCAGCTGACACCAGATCAGCAGGGCCAGCCTTGGAGCTTTGGCCACTGCTGTTCCTCCACCCTGCAGACAAGTTCCTAGATGTCCTTCTGGGAATGTCGCCCTGCTTCAGGACCCCAAGAGCCATGTGGACCCTGTCTGTGCCCCAGCTCTCTGCAGCTGCTCTGGGAGAGTAACTTTCTGCGCTATTTAGCCCTGGGCAAGAGGTGCCCTTCTTTATGCTGCTTGGCGTACTGTCTGCAGGTTGCTGAAAAGACACCACCGCGTGCAGGCCTTCTTTCCTAGGCTCTGCGCTCTCCACTACATGCTCCTGAGTGCCTGGGCCACCTTGGGTTGGCCCAGCCTAGGCAAATCCTGGGTGGTTCATTTCTGCTTTGGATGTCGAGGGTGGTTATACTGAGCAGCTGCTGGGTCGCAGGCACTGTGCTAGGGACTCTATACAAGTAAGCTCTCGCATCCTCACAACCAGCTGTGAGGCAGGAATTATTAGCTCTATTTGACAGGTCAGAAAAGTGAGACTGAAGAGGTGAGGTGTTCTGTCCTAGGCTCTACAGCTTGAATATAGCAAAACAGGAGATGGGAGCTGAGTTTGCCTTCTGCTTTGGCACTGATCTGGGGAAGACAGGAATGAAGAGATAGATGGATAACATACATATAGCGATGCACAGACCAGGGCCACTCAGGGTCCACCTGGTCTTTGAGGATTCGGCCTAATAAGGAAGTGCAGGTCCCTGCATTCTCCATTTTTCAGGCAGTCATTTGTCCTGACCAAAATTAGACTCCAATGAGCCCAACGCTCACATTCAAAATTTGTTGAATTATATTCATTTTTAAATTTGGGAGAAAAGGAAAACCTCAAGGTGAGAAAAAAATGTCTGTTTTTTTCCATTCACCTGAATAGCAAAGAATATGATTTCTCTCCCCATTGAAGAGGGCTAAACAGTGTCCCAGATTTCTGCAGACCTAGAATTCCCACTCAGAATGCATTCTTGGGCCGGGGAGGTAGAGTCTGGGTTTCCAGGGGAGGCCTGGTCTCCATCTGCTTTTGTCTAGGGGAGTTCCATCCCCGACCCGGCTCCAGCCAATAGCAGAGGGCAGCAGGCTCCCACCTTCCGTCCTCTCCTCTCTCAAAGGAGAAGAGCCTGGAAATGGGGCTACCTCTCTGCAGCCACCTTCTCTGCTCCACTGCCTCTCACTCCCTGTTCCCGGAGTCCTGCAGCTTCCCAGGCCCTGAGGAATCCAGGTGACAGTCCCTCACATGCCGGCCACTTGGCCTGACTTTCTCCTTTCTCTTTCTCTCTCTCTCTCTCTGGGCCCAATATGGCCTGCTCTCAGATCTGGCACTTAATGAGAGAGAGACAGAGGGAAAGACAAAGGCACAGAGAGAGAGACGGAGACAGAGAGACAGAAAAGATGGAGAGAGAAACAGAGAGACAGAGACAGAGAGGCAGAGAGAGAAGAGAAGGAAGCATGAACTCTGTGATGCTCTTCTTTCATTTGTTGCTTTTTTTCCTGCCTGTCCCCACTCCCACTTCTTCACATTCACAGCCCACAACCTTTCCTGAAAGGTTTTGCTCTCAACTGATCCTAAGCTCCTGCTGGTACCAGCCCCTGGTCTGCCCTCAGGCCTCATACCTCGCTCTTCCTCACCTCCATACTGTTGATCTTATATTTCCCTTTGCCTCTTCACATGTCCCTGACCAGCTCCCACCCATCCTTCCAGACCGTGGGTCCACAATCATCTCATCAGCAAAGGCTTCCCTGGCTTTCCCGGGCAGACAGCTCTGCTGGCCCATCTGTACTCCCATGGCACGTGTCACGTTAGAGTGGAATTGCTGTGTCGCATTATAGTGTGATCTGGGGTTCTCTGTGTTTCCTGTGTGCTTGCGAGCAGCGGACAGTATTCTAGTGTCTGTAATCCCAGGCCCAGTGGCTGGCACACGTTAGATACGTGGACAACAGTGAATGAGTGAGCAGATGAACAAACTTATGCATGAACAAGTTAGTGAATGTAAAGAGTAAGCTTGTAAAAGTAAGGATGTTACCTCATCCTAGGGTATCTTTAATGGGATTATTTATCATAAAAAAGACCCCAAAGAGGAAATGCTAATTGTAGGCACGGAACAGAAGATGGGGGAAATATTTGCAGGTAGAGGGGCCTGTCCAACATGCCTCGGAATCCTTCCACCGGAGAGGTCGCCCACTTAGTTGCTCCCTGAACAGGACTGACTCCAGCCGTAGGGGGATGTTAGAGCTGTGCCGTGAGCAGGTGCATGGGCAGGGGTGGCGTGACATCCTGAAAACCCTCTGTTTAGATCTGGTCGTGGGAAGCCTGTAGCAGTGCAACTCTTTTAGACTTCGGTGATTTCTTGTCCATGTAATAATTTTCAGGGCATGTGGCGTCTCCTTCCAGCATGTTCTGAACTTTAGCCTCATTAGTGCACAAAGCCAACCAGCCATGCTGACCGATTTCTTTCCTTACCCTTCTCAGGTCCTCTGGGGGTGAATGGCAAAAGTCGTGTACGGGTGCTTAGCCAATGCAGTGGCCCCTGCCCGGGCACATGGAGTTAAAGGTCCTCTTCCTGTTCTTTCCTCTTTCTGTTCTTTCTTGGTGGATTCACCCTGCATATCACTAACTCTACTGAGGCATCTCTGAGGCAGGACGAGCAGAGGAAACACAAGTCACTCAATGATTACAGAAAGTGTTGGTGGGATTTAAAATTAATATTTCCAGGCTCAGTGCTTATGCATATGTTGGCTCATAACAGCATTGTGAGGCAGATATCATCAGCCTCCATTTTATAGAAAAGGACCAGAGAGAGGTTAAGACATTTTCCTGATGTTACACAGCTAGTTGGTAGCAGAATCAAAATGAGAAGCTAGGTCATCTGGCTCCCAAATCATTGCTTGTCCCTCTCCTGCACATGCCCATGAGCTCCCCTTATGAGTGGCAGCAGCATCCCACAGCACTCAGCAGGACTGTTCGCTGGCTTCCATCCTCAGTTGTCTCATTGCCACTCCAGCTCACTGAGTGGGCAGTGGATGAACTTCCTTTGGAAGAGCCTTGCCAGGTATGGCTGCTCTCTATTCTGGGAAGGGTGAAGTTTGTTTAATAGGTCCGATGTCCAACTATCCTGATTTTCTCAGGACTGAGGGGTTGCTCGGGACATGGAACACAGGATTTTCAGTGCTAGATCCAGAACAGTCCTGAGAAAGCCATTTGATTGGTCATCCTGGCAGTGGAATATCTCACCGCTCAAAGTGTGATCCCCAAACTAGCAGCAGTGGTACCACAGGGAGCTTGTTAGAAATGTAGAATTCCAGGCCGCACTGCAGACTCACTGAACCAGAATCTACATTTTAGCAAGGTTCCCCCCCGACCCCCAACATAAGAAACATCTGAGAAGCTGTGGAGCAGGACTTAAGCCGCCTTTGACAGGAGTTGGGGAAATGGAAAACTTGCACCTGAATTATCTGACCTGGAAAAAGCTTTGCTATCATCCCAGGTGATGTGCATTGACATGTGAGACTTAGGTTTATAGGCCGAGGAAGAAAGGAGTTACAGATCTCACATTTGACCCAATTGGGATGACAGGCTGAGGGGGTCTTGATGCTGTCTGGACATCAGTGATGAACGGTTAAGCTTTCGGTCTATCCTTGAAATGATGATGCCCTTATAAACGCTCTGAAGTTTCCTGGATTCACTGGCCCTTTTCCTGGGGAGAGGCTGGAGCTGTGAGTAGCAGACAGCAAATGAACCAGAGTGCGTGCAAGGACAGCAGCAGGCTATACTCTTGGGGTCTGGAGAGTCAGACACGTGAGATAAAAGCAAAGAGGACAAACCATATAATAGATCCATGCTTGGCAAATAGTAGCCTCTCCAGAGTTATTTACCGAAGGAATAGTGCGGCTATAAAAGCAGAATTCCAAACCTGCGTGTTTTCCTGTTTGACACCTGGCTCCTTATCACAGGACCCTAATCCTGCTTTGCAAATGAGTTGTCAGTGGTTACACAGCCTATCCTTCCCCATGGTGATCCCTTGCTCAGACATAAATAGAAGGAATTGAATCTGTGCTCCAGGTGAGGAGGCAGTTGGCCAACTCCTAATATATTTCATCAACTTCTCTAGACTTTGGCTTATCTCAAAGTAGACCTGGGTCAAATCAATTGTTCAAATCCTTTAAATGATGGTGGTGTGTCATGTTTTGTTAATCTTTTTGCTCTAAAAACTGACTGTCAGATGTTAAACTAACAGGCACCAGGTAAGGTAGAAAAAGACATTTGTGTTTCTGGGGCTGCAGAGCAGCCTCAAACGAAAGAAGCATAACCCACATTTGTCAACTTTCTGTCTCTTCCCAGTCACATGCCCAGCAGGAGCTCTGAAATAAGGGCAGCCCAAGGGAGGGAATGACAGGCAGGCCTGGAGATGAATGTGTTCATGCGTTCAGTTAGAGCTGTTTCAGACAAAGCTGATTTCTGCTCTGATAGTTATCCCACCCCGGCACCAAGCATCAAACCGTCCCTTTTCTCATAGTAGAGAGAGATGTCTCTGACCAAGGTTGGTTTTATAATGATTTCTTCCGTGTGTTTTGTTTCCCTGGGATCTCGAAGGGCTTGGTTGTGGGTGGATTTTATGAGAAGATACAGATTTCCAGTATGGAGCAGCTCCTGTGTGCTTGGTACAGTGGGTGGAGATGGAGCCGTACGTGACCCGAGACCCTGCTCATCGCAGTCTGGTGGGGGGACCAGACTGACAGAGGAAATGGTGAAAGATGTCAGCAGAATGTAGTTAAATGCCAAAATGTTTGGTTCAGACAGGAATTGAAATGGGAGTTTTGGAAAAGGTTAGTCATTAAGATGTAGGATCTTACTCCAGCTAACAGTGGAGCAAGAATGTGTGTAATGAGGTGAATACACGGTGACTGAGGGCATTGCGTCAGGGAGTGGGTGACGGGGCAGGAGCTTGGAGACGCAGAGCCTGGGGCATAGGAAGGGGGAGGATATGCGGGGGTGGAGTGGAGACGGTGGTGAAATAGTTGTTCAGTCTCACCCTGGAAATAACACACATTCATAGCTTACAGGCCAATTTGGGGACCTACCTCAGGCAGTGCTAAGTGACCTTGGGCAACTCACTCTCTGGGCCTCACCCTGCAAAGGAGAGATTGGTGGAGAATTTCGAATCCTTCTGGCTGTGTAGATGGAGGGCGCTGCAGGATTCCGTAGTGGGAGGCTGCGGCCCCAGTGATTGCTCCTGTTCCTCCCACTGCGGGCACTGGGAGCTGACGCTGTCACCTGCACCCCCGCAGCTCCTTCCTGCCCTCACAAGCTCCGGGCTGCTGCTCTGGCTCTGCCCCGTGCTTTCCCTTGCACTTAGAATAGACCCCAGGAAGCCCTGCCCAACCCTCTGCCCCTGAAAACGTCCCAGGGTCTTTACGCTTGTTTCTTTCTAACCCTGGAAATGCTCTTCACCTGGTCTTTGCAAGGCTGGCTCCTTGCCTTCCAGGTTTCAGTGCAAATATTGCCTCTGTGAGACCTTTCTTGAGCCCCACCCAACCTCCCCTCTAACTGGAACCTCTACCTGGTCACCCTCACATTACCCTGTTCTATTTTCTTGCTAACCTTTATCACAATCTGAAATCTTCTTTTTACCTCTGTTTGTGTACTTGTCTATTGTCTGTTTCTATGAGATCCTGGACTTTGTCTATATCATTCACTTCTGTATCCTCAGTACTTAGAACAGTGCCTGACACAGACACAGATGCCCAATAAAGATATGATGAATAAGCACGTATGAGCCCTTATGAGCAAAGGTCTTTGTATAAGTTATTTCTTTTAATCCTCATAACAACTCTGCCAAGTAGGTATAATTGGATCCCATTTTACAGAGGAGGACACAGCATGTTACAGAGGCTAAGTCCTTGCGGAAGGTTACACAGCTAGTAAGCCATGGACTCCGAATTTGAACCCAGGCCGTCTGACTTTAAAGCCGGTGCCATAGTTAATACACTATTCAAGACATCTAAACCCATGCTTCTCAGACTTTAAGGTGCTTATGGACCCCCTGGGGATCTTGCTAAAATGCAAGATCTGATTTGGTAGGTCTGGAGTAGGGCCTGAGAGTCTGTTTTTCCAACAAGTTCCCAGCCAATGCGATTCATCTGTGGAAAATATCTCTCAGGAAGGAAGAGACAGCCAGAGGGGGAGAAACTGAGGCTCAGAGAGATTAGGCTGCTTTCCTTAGATCATATAGCTGATTAATGGCGGCAGAGCTGGGACTCCAGCCCAGTGTCCTGGTTCCTAGCCCAAAGCTCTTTCAACCGCTCAGCAACCCCAAGGATTTTAAAGTATACACACATCTTCAAAGACTGTTTGCAGGAATATGGCCACCTGAGTTAGAGACGGCAAAGGGGGTCCATGGTACTAGCCTATGTCCCTGCTGATCACGGCTACTGTACCTGGCTGCCACTGGGCTTCCCATGACGGGGCATGACAGTTCTTGTTTTGAGAGGCAAGAGTGGTTCCCCTAGAATTTCCAAACCTCCTCTGACCACAGACACTCAGCCATCTAGGCATGTGTCTCCAGCGTCCCCACCATCACTCTCTCTGCCTCATGGAAAGAAAGTGCCCTGAGCTCGGGCTGACCAGGTCCCCTCTGGCCGCTATAGGGTTTGCCTTTATAGTACTTATTATAATGCCTCAGCTCATTTGTGCAGCCTCCACCTTTCCCCAGCCCTCCCTGTTCACAGAAGATTAAATGTCTACTTGTTGAAAACTTTTACAAGTCTGTCTCTTCCCCCTTCCACCCAGCAGAGATCCTTTCTGGAAGATGATCATCCATCCTCCATTTGAGCAACAGGAAGCTCAATACTTGCAAAGCGTCCTTCCTGCTCTAAGACAGCTCTTACCACTGAAAAGGACTTTTGACTCTGAGCTGGAGTCGCCCTCCCTGGTAACTGCCACCAACGGAGGCTACAAAGATTAGTAACTGCCATAATCACCTTACAAGTACAGGGTCCTCCAATTTATAAAGTGATGTTTTAAAAACATTTACCAGTGATAGGCGCTGTGCTGGACATTTCCATATACCCTTCACCTCATGTAATACTCACAGCCACAGCCTGAAGCCTGTAGTTTCGATGCCCACTTTACAAACATGGAAATGGAGGCTCAGACGGAGGGATTTAAGTGACTTGCCCCAAGTGACGGCCAATGAGCTTCAGAGACAATGTTGCTTCTACCACATCGTAGCCAGACATCCTCCTACCCAAAAGCCCTTTCCTGTTTGTCTCTCCTCCTGCTCTTCCTTTTTACAAACTAAACATTCCTGTTTCCTTTCACTTTTCTCCCCAGTTATTATAATAACTGGGCTGACCATCGTTAATTGAAGTCATGTTATGGGCACTCAATATGTAGATGAATTAATCTCCATAAGAACCCTAAGCTATCTCCATTTTATAGATGAGCAAAATGCTGAAACTCATTATTTGTCCAATGTCACTCAATTGGTAAGAGAAAGCGAGGATTTGAGCCTGGTCTCTCAGACTGTGAAAAGGAGAAAAATGCTGGGGCGAAGGGATGGAATGAGGACAGTGGGAATCTGAGTGAGAAATAGTGCAAACTTGGATCATTTCCCGTTTTAACTATCTTTATTGTGTTGGCAGGCCTGGCCCCCGTACAGAATAAGGTAGCACTAGGCGGGACTTTCAGGGAGCCTAATCTGTGCAGGGGAGCAGGGCCTTGACTTATTGAGGGCGTTGTTATGGAGGAGGCTATTTGACACCAATTCTAAGTACTTAAAAAAATCCAGCTTTACTGAGATATAATTGCCATACAATAAGCTGCACATATTTAAGACATACAATTTGTTAAGTTTTGGCATACGTATATACCCATGAAACCATCATCTCAAGCAAGATATTTTAAACATATTTCATAAATCCGAAAGGATGGCATTCTTAGTAATGAATTTTTTCAGGTTCTGATCTGGACCCAGGAAGGATGGAAACCCATCTCTGATCCCTAGAAAGCCTTGGAGAAGGTTTAGACCTGAGGTTCAGCTGTAATCCAGATTTGTAGGATCCTTCGGTCTCCCTCTGCTTCTAGACTTCTGTACTATTTTGTAGGTGTCAGATTTGTGTGTGTGTGTGTGAGGAAGATGGGCCCTGAGCTAACCTCTGTTGCCAATCTTCCTCTTTTTGCTTGAGCTGCGCTAACATCTGTGGCAATCTTCCTCTATTTTACGTGGAATGCCGCCACCGCGTGGCTTGACAAGCAGTGCTAGGTCTGCGCCCATGACCTGGGCCTGTGAACTTCAGGCCGCTTAAGCAGAGCACGCAAACTTAACCACTATGACACGGGGCCAGCCCCTGTCTGATCTGTTTCGAACTTGAGGCAGGGCCCACATCTCCAGCCCTGTCTCAATTCTCTGCATTCCCATGAACCTTCTATCTGGGTTCAAGATAAATTAACCATCAAGTTCTTGGGGCTGGAAAATGAAGTAAAATGGAACCAAATGGGACTGGCCCCCCAGCTCAGGGGCCCCTCTTTTCAGTTCTCCTTTCAGCAAGGATGAGGTGACCCACCAGAGCCTCCAAGAGGATACCCAAGAGACAGGAGGCACAGGGTCAATACCCACTTCCCGTCTTCCCAGCTGCCCCCTTTTCCCTCACCCTTGCCTCCTGAAACCCCCTCCCCAAATACACATTGCATCAAAGGGAGCAAGAAACACCCCAAAGTAGTGAGGATTTCCGGAAGGACTCTGAATGCAAAGACAGAGGCTTGCTCCAGGATAGCTAAATGGCTTCAATACCATCTTTACTAAAGACCTTCCTCATTCCTCTCAGTTGAAGTAACCTCTGTCTGCTCTAAAGTCTCATAAACTTTCCGTTATGTCACCAATCACCTCTACTCTTGGGAATATAATTAATCACATACATATCTTCTTTCACTTTCTGGCCTGTAAGCTCTCTAAAGGCATGACCTTGGTTTGCTCCATCTTTGCTTTCCCCGCAGTATCTAACCCATAGTACACAACAGTGCTTGTTGAACACATGAATGAATGACCCCCCCTTGTCCTAAACCTCTGGGAAGAGCTGTGTCTCTGCAGTGAGCAGGCTCAGAGCTGAGTATAGCATTACCCTGGTGTCTCTCACACCAAACGTCACACATGAAGTATTAGTAAATTACGCACAAAATGGTGATTCTCACTCGTGTGATATAAATAGTCAAGGAGATATACATACTGTCTCTTTACATACACTGTCAATTCTCAGCAAAGGTGAGACTTAGCTTGACAGGCTTGGCTCATGGACGGAAATGGACTGCTGGCACTGGTGAGGCTGTCTCTCAGGGGAGATACAACTTCCACCTCCAGTGGTTCCGGCAGGGGTGAATGAGCCAGGAGAGAATAGGTAGTTGAAGTGGGAAAGCCTAGTTCTGAGCAAGGTGAAGGAGGATGAGTCTCAGTGGCTAGGGTTCCATTTGCTCAATCCTGACCTTTGAAAGAAGTCTACAGAGTCATGGATCACCAGTATAATTCCCCACCCAGAGACAGCCATTCCTTGTGGACAAATGTGGAAAAGCCCAAGAAGTGAAGGTTCCTCAGGTCACTCAAAAAGTAACCCATTTATGGATTAGACAAAACTTGATTTGGGGTATAGGCATGCCTAGATTAGCGTTTCTCAGACTTTTAGATTACAAGGACCAGTAAAATTTCAAAAATAAATTTGGGCCCACTTTTAAAATATTGCTGACTATAGATATTCAACAAAAATAGGAATTATCATCCTACTTTTGAAATTTTTCCTAAAAAGAAATGGCATTTCAACACAACAAAAATAATAGCAAAAATACAATTGACAACCATACCCTAACAGCTCTCTGTCTGCGACAGCTAACATTTGCTGAGTGGCTGACTGTATGCCAGGCACCATTCTAAGCATTTTACCATTATCTCATTTTACACCATACATATTACATTGTCTGTGTTTTTTCTTACTTCCTTATGAAACCATGAAAGTTTCATCATGGACAAGTGGCACCAAATTATACCCTAGAGTTAGGGAAGCACTAGATGAGAGAACTTCTTGAGGTAGCTCACAGCCCTAGGAGTCAAAACTTCTTGAACCTTAAAGTTTCCACTTGAAGCAGAGGCCAAGATGTGATCCTCCAGAGTCAGCTCTTTATGCAGGAGGATAAACATCTTCCTCTGAAGTTTTCTTTTTCTTTTTTTTTTTTAAAGATTAGAACCTATGCTAACATCTGTTGCCAATCTTTTTCTTTCTTCTTCTTCTTCTCCCCAGAGCCCCCCAGTACGTAGTTGTATATTTCAGTTGTGAGTGCCTCTGGCTGTGCTATGTGGGACGACGCCTCAACATGACCTGATGAGCAGTGCCAGGTCTGCGCCCAGGATCCGAACCAGCGAAAAACTAGGCCGCTGAAGCGGAGCGTGCGAACTTAACCACTCGGCCACGGGGCCGGCCCCTGAAGTTTTCTTTGATATTAGGACCCACTGAGTTCTATTTCCAGTTGCAACTGAGACTCATAAGGCTGCAGTCTTTATCGACAAATGCAATGGCCCAAGTAAATCATAATCCAGCCAAAGCTAAAATGCTTCCAACTACATTTTTGGGTCATGAAAGATGAAGGAAAAGCTACCACTTTTGCAAGATAGAGCCTTTCCCCCTTTTCCCTGCCTGTACTTTCAAAAGCTTGACATCCCACTATCATGTTTCACAGTGAACACAAACCATATGGCTTAAGGCAAGGGAAAGAATGCTGGGTTGAGTAATGGGCTATGAAATAAATAACCCTTAAATGATCATTTAAAAAACAATCTTAAGTATTTCCTAATGTCTAGATTAAAGAAAATTCATGGGGGCCTGAAATAGAAAGAGAATATAAAGGACCTTAGAATGCTGCCTCTGGACAGAAGGGCCTTCTTGAGAAGAGGGACAGGCCAGCAAGGTCATCCAGTACAAAGTCTCCCCAGAGACCAGACACATCTTCAGAAGGAGGAAGCAAGTGGGAGGCATTGTTATTTATTTTTTCAATGCTTAACAAATCAGCTCAAAGAGACCCAATGTCAGGCCTAGATGTGAAATCTTACATTTCAGGAGATAGCGCTTTAGAGTCCAGCTGGAAAAGGAGCCAGATTCAGCATGTGATTTAAGTCCAGACAATCTTTGCTTGTGTCATCCCTTCCTCTTAACCATCTTGCTTCCCTGAATAGGAAAGGAGAACACAGTTGGAACTTCCTATTATGCATAGTATGCAAAAAAAATTGTTCTCAAACTCCCTCCTATTTCCAAAGAACTAAATTTGGAGGGAAATATGAGGAAGCATATTATAGTAGATACAGCATTTAAGTAAGTGTAGGAAGAACTGACTCTGAAGGACAAGTCCTGGCCTCTCCATCAGGGGGAAAGCTCCAGGTTCATAGAAGTTTAGACTCCCAGCACTGGAATTTAAAAAAAAATCTGATGGACAGGGGAGCCCTGGATACCTCCCTATTCTGTCAGCTATGTGACCTTAGGTAAGTCGCTTGCCCTGAGCCTCAGTTTCCTTATCTGCAAAATGAGGATACTAACTTCCATTTTGCAAAGCAGAAAAGTAAGGCTCTTAGAGATTCAAAACTTGGCCAAAGTCACAACCTAGTACTGTATATATCTTGTTGCAAAGCCTGTGCTGTTTTCCCTAGCCACACCAAGATGAGATCATACGCATTAAAATGTTTGTAATGAGCCAGGCACTGTGCAATCATTCCCTTGTGGTTATTAGGCACAGACTTCCATCTGGCATGCACAAACAGACGTGTCAGCCCATATCTACGTGTGCCCGTGCATACGTTCATGGAAGACTGTCCTTTACAGATATAAGCAAGTTTGTGGTCTGACTAGCACGAGAATACTTGAGGAATAACAGGACACAACCAGGGTCTCTCTCAGAAATCCAGGCTATGAGGTGGCACGAGCCTTAGGAAAAGCGGTCCTGGATCATGGACAGTTGCTCCTGCTCTGACGAATGCCAGCACTGATCTTCCCAGCCTGAGTGACACGTGGCCCACTCTAGGAGGATCCTAGTCCTACCATCCTGTCCCAGAAATGAGTTCTTTCTAAGAGGTTAAAGCAAACTATATCTGCTCTTACGGATCATTATTCTGGGGAAGCCTGGGAAAAGAGAGGTTTGACTTTGGGGAAATGATAAAGAGGAGAGGGAAGCTCCTGGTTGGTACCCACATGTGCAAGGGGTGACATGTCCCTGGAAAGGTGTCATCAAAACAGTGAAGGGGAAGACTGTAGCCCTTTCAGAACATCCTTCCAGGAATTCTCATACATTATTAGTGGAGATGCCTTCAGAATAGGGTAAAAACCTCCGACTGTAAAAGGAGTTGGACACTGTCCTCCTTGGAGACTGGAAGGTGGACAAGGTGACGTCAGCCAGCCCTTGGCTTCAGTGTATTGTCCGAGGAAACAGGGTGGGAAGCTCCGCTGTCTCCCAGAGCCCACTGTGATTCAGCTATAGGCCCGGGCAGGTTTCCATGTCAGCTGCACTTCCAAAGCCAGATCTGCAATTTGAACCTAAAGCCCTGCAGACAAAGAAGACTGTGTTAAGAGTGGGGCCGATTGCTCACGGAGCCCAGCAGGGCTCTTGGCTCCACAACGTTCATTAGCATCTTAAGTTCACATAAATATATATGAGGCCTGGGATTCCTCTGGGAGTCCCGGAGGCCCTCTCAGCCAAAGCAAAATCTCTCCCTCTTTGCACCTCTTCCTGGGCCTTCGGACGCAGCTTCTCCCCAGAGCCCAGTGTTGGGAGGCTATTCCCCAGCAGGGGTCCCATAGCTCATTTTCAGGTGCAAAAATAGACATTTTGTCCTTTGGGGGACCGGCTCTGTTCTGCTGTCCTCCTTATGGCCGTCCAGGGTCTCTGAAGACCAGAGATTTCCCCACCATCCCTCTCATAGCTGCAATACTGGAGACTTCAAGGCAAAGTGAATCTGTTGCATGGAGGCAGCATAGCCCCCTGCGAAGCCCAGACTGGATACTGCAAAACTTGGGACTGAGGGGGATAAGGACACTTGAGGTTTTTTCTTCTTAAAGGACTCCCAGTCTAATGGAATATACAAATTAGAGAAGGAAAACCAAAAAGTAGAAACCTGAGACACAGCACCAACCTCAGAAAAATGTAAATGAGAACATAATTAGCAGTATGTGAACCTTGTAAATTCTGTGGAGAGGGGGAAGGACAAGAAGAAACTGCTGCTGGATCCAATCTCAGAGGGCTTCTTGGAGGAGGAGAATTCTGACAGGAAAAGGCTAGAATTGGGAAGGGTACTGACTATTGGGCAGGGACAGCTGCTCAGCTGCCCTATCTCCTTCACAGGGGCACTGCAGGACAATTGAATTGGCAAGAAGAAAAGCAGCTCCAGAGGTTCTCAGACACCCAAGAACAGCCCCGTCTCATTCCAAAGTAACTAGCCCAACTACTGCAATTGTTTCCAAGTCTGGAAGGAAAAGAGGGCTTTCAGAGAAAAGCCACAAAACGAAGCCAGTTGAATCCCGATGTACATGGGGAGAGCCTGTGTGGGTGACTAGCCTGGGGTGCTTTCTGGCTGAAGCTGGTGTGCCCTGGCCCCGGCTTCGGGGTGTGGTGCCACAGCACTGCCCTCGCTAGATAGATGACCCTCCCTCTGCAGCTTGCTCTGAGCAAAAAGCCCATGTCTCACGTAGTGGACCAGAGGAGGGCAGTGGATGAAGTGGGAAGAGGAAGTTAGGATGGCAGATTTCCAAGCTCTGACAGCATTTTCAGCTCAGATTCTTTGGAAAAGGTTTCTTCAGTCCTACTTCCTTCGCTGACCTTGGCAGACTGGCGTCCCTCAGTCAGTTTGAGAGCAGGCATTCTGCTTTCTGATGCATCTTTCACCCCAGGTAGTCTGTCCATCTTTCTTCCCTGGGCTGGATGAGAGCCCAGGCTCTTCATTTGCTTCTCCTGGAACGCAATCCTCCTCCATCTGCAAACAGCCTTCTCTTGGACAAGGAAGGAGGCAAATTTCTCCGCTAGGAAGGCGCTCTCCCTTCCCCCGAGATCATCAACTTCAAGTCACAGCAGGTTACATTAGAAGGATCTTTGGAGGTCAATAATTTCAACTCATACTGCAAGCCCAGAGTAAGGAGGTGACTTCTTCAGAGCTGGGCTATACTCCGTGGTCATCTCTTGCCACTCTGGTAGAGGTGGCACGGAACGCAGGCATGGCAGAGTCTCTGCAATCAAACCAGCCTGGCTTTCCACTCCATCTTTCTGACCTGATGGCAATGAAACCGTGAATTAGTTATTGAACTTCTCTGAGTGTCTGTTTCCTCAGCCACCAAAAAACAAAAAAGAAAGAAAAAACGATAATAATAATATTACCTTTTCGTAGGATGATCTATAGGATTATTGATAATAATAGCTATCACTTATTGAGTATTTACTCTGTGCCAAGTGCCGTGCTGAGCACTGTATGCACATTACCCCAGAGTACCTCATGCCGTGCTTGGCACACGGTCATGTTCACTGTAATTATTACTACACCAGAGCCAAACAATCAGTGCTTCTCATGGACATGTCTCACCTTTGGCAGCAGACTTCTGAGATGATGAAACTCCTACAGTCCCCAGTTTCTACAAGTCAGGACGACCCAAATGCAGGAGCACACTTCACATTCAGGCTGAGCAGTGACGCTGACCTGCTCTCCAGCACTGGGGAAAGGCCACCAGCCTGCTAGTCCAAACACAGCCTGCTCTCATCTTGTTTAAACAAGGCCAGGGAGGCAGGCAGGCGGCCTGTGGTTGGGGAGGAAGAAACGAGGGCTGTTTGGGATTCCATGTAGACTCTGGGCTATTGAAGCTGTCAGGCTGATACACAAGCTCTGTCAGGCTTGTAGCTCTTGGCATTCTGGCCGCTTCCCCTTGATGACCATTTATAGCAATCCCTCCAAAGCGCGTGGAGCCCTGGGGTTGGGTGAAAGTGATGAAGCTGGAGGGGAGGCTCCTGGCCTTGGGGAGGCAGGTGGTAACTACTAGAAACCTCCCTACCTGCAAACCCTAGGAATTTCCCAGAACTCGGGCTCAACTGCTCCCTCTTCAGTCTGCGATGTAAGAGCAAGCCAGTGCGGAAGACAGGTTGGAGGGTAGAAGGAATGGAAGGATCGTGGCCACCAACCATGAATTTTTAGCGGAGTTTTAATGTAGGACAAGCCCATATGGTTTTGTGGTAGGGAATTCAGTCCCTAGGCCCCTTGAATTATTCTTTAATTTTCCCTTTTAGGCATATTGGAAGTAGCAAACATTTAACAGAACTTGGGAAAGGGAAAGATGGCTTGACAGCATCCACAGTCCAATCTAGTCATTGACCTCTGGCAAGTTCTGCCTCTTTGCATCATTGTGATTTCCATGGTGTCTGCTTCAGGAGAGGGTAGTGGATTACGTGGGTCCTAGGCAGACTCTGTGCTCTCTTAGTGCCTAGGATGATGAAAGGTTAAGAAGAGGGTTTGGAACCAGTCCTGCAGACTTAGAGTTGGGTAAAAAGAACACTGTCCTCAAAGCTAGCTGGATGAATTGCTAGCGTGTCAGGAAACGACAAATAATGATGACAAAAGGAGAAGGCTTGTGGACGCCGAGGCCACAGGAAAACAGTACTTTGAGGTGGTCACCATGCGCTTGCGTGCACCTGCAGGAATGCAGAAGAATAATAATGTCCTTGTTAACCGTGAGAGGAATGTCTGAGGGTGGGTGGGAGAAGGATGGGCAGAGGCAGGGGAGGGACAAGGGGCATTGATATTATTGTGCTAGGTACCAGATACTGGGTTATGAGCTTTACACGCGCGATTTTACTTTTTAATGTTCATAACCTTGAAAGGTTAGTTTCATTCTTATTTTACAGATGAAGAAACGAAGGTTCATAGAGGCCAAGTAAATTGCTCAAGGTTTCAGATTTAGCATCTAGTGGAGCTAGGATTCAAACTTCCTTCTGCTTGGTCAGGCTGCTTTTAGCAGCTGTCCCAAGGCTAGTTACCTGCTCTGAACACTCTGACTGGGGGGGTCACACATCCTCAGGAGGCCAGGTTTCAGACCGGAAGTTGCTCTCATGGATATGAGGATCCTCCCACCAGGCCGGTGTAACTGGAGAAGGTGTCTCCAGTCTGAAGAGGTGTCTGTTTTTATCAGAAGAACAGCCAGTCCTCTCCATAGTGTGGAATGACACTGTCAAAATCTCATTTTCCTGGTTTCTTTTCCTAGAACTTTGTAGAAATCATGACACATCTGTTATGACATCCTTTCTTCCTTGGCCAAATGAAAACATACTTGATAATGTTACAACATTCTTTGGTGAAATTCAAATCTGAGGATTCTGAGGTTCCTTTTATTAACTTTAGGAGCTGACTAACACATTTTAAAAACCTTTTAGTGCAAACTACAAATTCATTCACTCATCCAAATTTATTGAGCACTTACTGTATGTCTGACACTGGGTTCAATACTGGGAACAGGAGAATGACTAAACTTGTCTCTTCCTATGAGGCAGATACATCAGCGAGTGCACGGTAATATGTGCCAAAGTATGGTGGTGTTGAAAGCACTGCATGGATAGCTACTCTCATTCAACGGGATTTTCATTCACTAAAAAAAAAAAAAATGAGTTCATTGTAAGATGCTAGGTTAACTACTGGAAAAACCAAGAAGAGTCTATTGGGGGAAACAGATGGATAAATAGATAAATTATATGGTACAAAAGGTAAAAATTTATAACAAATAAGGGAAATTTGGGGTAGGTACATTACTGTTCATTTGCATAGAAGTAAACTATTTAGTACCTCATCTGGAACAGGGCAATCACTCAGTAAATGGTAGTATTTGTCGTTATCATCACTATTATCATTATTGTTGACAAAAATTTGGTGCGTTCATTTGGGTTTTTTTCCTATAAAACATAAAATCGGGGCAATATTGTTATTTCTCCATTTTACAGAGAGAATTTTATACAATGTGATTTAAGTCGCTCCACCATACAATGATTTGGAGTAAAAATACAAAAATTAAGCAAACACTGGCTCCCAACATTTCCCTTTATGAGCCCCTGAACCCCCATGCTGGTCCTCTCAGCCTTAACACAAACTGATTCTGACTCTACCCCCAAACCCTTATGATCCAATCCTCAGAAGATCTGACGTTATCTTAGAATGTCCCCCTACTCCCTACCTTCAGGAGGTTGCCAGGTCCTGGTAACCAAGGCTTCTCTAACTTTACTGTGTTAAAATGCAGATTCTTTTTAAAATGCAGATTCTGAAACACTTTGAGTAGCAAGCTGTCCATTATAACTCCAAAGCCTCTCTTTCAACTACCCTCTTTTCTCTTGCTCCTGCCATCCCCAGCTCAGGCCATCCAAATCCCCCTTAGATTAGATATAAGCTCCTAAGTGGTCTCCCTACCTATAGTCTCTACTTCCACTCCACCCTACCTGCTTCTGTTACATTCAACTTCCTAAAATATAACTTGCCTCCTGTTACTCCCCTGCTGTAACACCTCCAGCGTCTCCCTACTAACACAAGCTGGACACAGATTCTCCAACCGAAGGTAAGCCCCTCTAAGATTTAGTCTCAGCTTTTTCATTGTGCGAAATCTCCCGATTCCTGTTGATTTATCCAACTCTTTATCTCCATTACTTCTTTCCCTTGGGGACTTTGTGGATACTCTTCCTTCCACTGATGCTCCTTCCCACTTCCAGCTGTGGCCCTAATCTCAGCACCCACACCTTTGACCTCCTTCAAGACACAGGCACCCACTTCGACAGCTGGAAATGACCTCTAAACTGTTGTAGCTCTTTGTCCAAGTAGGGTTATTGATGTGCATTTTGATTGTCCTTTCTTCCTCCTTCATCTCTCTCGGCAAACCCCACAGCATCTGTCACAGGGCCCTGCTCCCAGCAAGGCCTCAATTAATTCATCCCAGGTGCCTGAAAGATGTGTCTTCCAGTTCCTTTTAGTGGGACTCTATTCTCTTCACATTATTTTTCTGTTAGATGTGTTTTCACATTGTAAACCACCTCCAATCCCTTTTGGCAATTAGTGAGCTCTAAATCATAAATAGTCAGTAAGAGTAGACACTCAGGAAATGTCTGTTAATTGAATAAATGGATGCTGTCTTCAGAGCTGCGTAAAGAGCAGGTTGTTGTCTGCTCTTCCCTCTCCTTCCTGCCCCTGGCCCTTTTGCTTTTCTGTCCCTTGAAAAGGTCCTCCTGCAGCCTTCTGGAATCCTGCTCAGCTCTAAGACACAGGGTGAGCTCCAGCTCCTCCAGGAACTTCCCGCAGACAGAGCTGTTCTGGGGCATTCAGTAGCATTTGGTTTAATATTGTCCACTAAACTGTGAGCTCCTTCATGTCAGAGACTAAGCTCTCTGCATCCCTGCATCTCCCGTATTACCGGCCCAGTGGTTCCCAATCCTGACCGCACATCAACATCTTTGTTCAGCTTTGGAAATATTCAGGAGCCCAAACTCCCACTTCCCACGCCAGGCCTATTGAATCAGATGGTTCTCAAATTTGAGCATTTGTGCATCATAAACACCTGGAAGGCTTGTTAAAACACAGATTGCTGCCCCCACTCCCACCCCCTGAGACTGGGGGATGGGACCAAGAATTTGCATTTGTAGCAAGTTCCCAGATGATGTTGATGCAAGTCTGAAAGGCTCTTGCAGGGCCACTGCTCTGGGGGTGAGGCCCAGCCATTCTGCATCTGAAGAAATCACAGTGCTCCTCACAGGCAGGCTGAGCGTGACTGGGTTAGCACATGGTAGGGGCTTGGTAAATATTTAATGCATTAAATCATTTGCTCCATCTATTTTAGTCCTACCTCCTCAAATAGATTATAAGTAACTTGCAGTTAGAGACCAAGTCTTAGACTACTTGTCTCGCAAATCCCATGGGGTAGAGCCCAGGCTGGGCATCAAGTTTGTACTCAGTACCTACCTTTGCATGAGCAGTGACCCTTCCCACCCCTTTTCAGTATCGCTGTCAGAGGAAAGCTAAGGAAACTTAAAGTTGCCTGTTTAAATCAATAAATGGGAGAGCAAGTTTCTTGTCAACTTCTTTGAAGCATTCATGCCTGAGATATTTACAGGGAGGAGCTTTCTAAGGAAGAGAAGTACAACAGGCCTAAGCTGTTCTACACATCTTAGGAAATCAGTAAATCAAGACCTGTCGCTAACCCGAACCATCCCAAATAATTGCGCACAATTCAGCCCCTTCTCCCAAGGTTCTGGTGCTGCATATCTGCTACACTCCCTGCTTTTCCCTGAAAATGAACAGTTAGTGTTCATGTGAGCCAGGATTTAGGAAATCATTAAAGAGTATAGAGAAGACACTCAGCAAATCATGCTTCTAAGGACTGTCCTTCCCCAAATGTCACTATTTATTTACCTTCCCAGGAAAGAAATTAAGTTCATGAGGGTGGAGCTGGATTATTGAAATAAATTCTTATCAGCAGAGTTTGTGGTTCTCAGAGCATTTAATAGCTTGTTATAAAAATAAAATCATCATCATTATCATTAGGTAGGAGGTCTTTATAATAAACAAACAAACATGGTAAATGTAATAAAAAGTAGACGAATTCCTCATTTTTTCCCTTTTGGACTAGAACTTGAAAAGAATTTCTTAAAGCGACAATTATTAACCGGCTGAGAGTATTTGCAGAGACTTATGGAAAACACCGCCTTACCCTCACAGACTCAGGGCTTCACAGCCTTCCTCAGGGTGTTCCCGCACCTCCCCCCCCCTCAACCCCCCAAACCCCATCCCCCTCAACGCCCTCCCTACCCCCCCCCCAGGGAGCTGCCCCTCCTACGTGCCCCCTGGCACAGCTCAGCGTCTCTCCACTGTAACAGCACTTACCTCACTGCCTTATAATTGTCAGTTGGCCATCCCCTATTCTGTTAAGCATGAGATAGTTATCCCAAGATCAGAGCAGTAAAGTTAACATAAATCATAACTGATTCAGGACACAAATTCTCAGCATTTGTTGACTCTGGGCAGTAAGCTACACATTCTCATGTTCTCCTTCAGATGTTACACACACTCCGATGGGTCCCACACCTGCTTGGAGGGTTGCCTGCAGCATAGGGACCCAAATAGACACTAGGAGACCCTGTTTACCCTTCTCACCCACTGGGTCTCTGTCTCTTCCTCCTCCTTCCTCTCATGCCCAGGCTCGCCCTATGGGGGAATGCACGGCTCTCTTCACAATGGCCTGCAGGTAATCTGGTATGAGCACATTCTGGAAAGTTTGCAGCCTGATATTTACTTCTTACTGAAAATAGCTGTTAAATACTTCCTAGGAGATATTGGGTTTTTGCTGGGCTTTCCAGACACCACTCTAATCATTTTTTTAAAGTAACACACACACACCAATATTTAAGCACTCTCATTTCTTTAATGCTTGACAGATCATTGGTCTTCCCCACATTTTCCAAATGCCTCAGAACCAGCCCTGCATAGCAACTACTTCATGAACTCCTTGAGGCAGCGGCTGTCTATGTTTGCAGCCCCGGTGTCCAGTACAGTTCCTGGCACACAAAGGGGCTGATGAACTAGATATAGGATAGCAGCAGTCATAGCTAACATTTGCTGAACATTTTCTCTGTGCCATACACTGCGCAGCGCTGTGCACGATGCTCTCATTTAATCCTCATAACTACCCTGGGAGCTGTGTACTACTAGCACCACCTTTTGTAGATGAAATCAACCCGGGGCTCAGAGCGGTGGAGCAACTTGCCCAAGTCCAACAGCCAAGAAGTGAGAAAGCAGATTTTGAATCCAGGTCTGTCTAGTTCCAAAGCTCTTGTGTTTAATACAGCACAATATGAGGACAGCAGTTGAACTAACTCTGATTTTAGGGACTGTAAATACGCAAGTAATCTACTGGCTTTGGGACTTATTGCAAAATGAAAATAATATATCCAACAGCATAGCACGGATGAGAAAATAACAAGCAATGTCTTTTAAAGAGGGAGATGGTGAGGCCCAGATAGGTGAACAGGTCCACTCAAAGCCAGCAGGCCATGGTAGCACTGTCCCTTGAGTCTCCAAGTCTGATTTGTAGCAGTGGAAACTGGCACTCCAACCTTCCACAGTGCTGAGTTCTCCACCATGGCCTTGCTTCTCCGGGAGAGAGGCATTTTATCAAGATCAGAGCATTATATTATTTAAGCACACTGAGACTTAGCTAGCTAGCTCATTCAAAGGGATTGCTTTCTCTCATTGATGAGATGGCAGCTATAATGGGAAGGGCACTTCGGCGCTGCAAAGCAGTGTGTGACTTGCCTAAGATGCCAGGGTAGATCTTAGGTGGCCAGTATTAGCACCCCAGTCACCTAACCCTGCCTTCCAGGCCACTGTCCCTTACACGGTCTTCCTACCCTGACAAAGACTTGCTGGATATCAGAGTCTGAGCGAAGCAGCATAGAGTACTTTTTTTTTTAATTGAGGTTATGATAGTTTATAACATTGTGAAATTCACTTATACATTATTATTTATCCATCACCATATATATGTGCCCCTTTACCCCTTTCACCCACCCCCCAACCCCTTTTCCCTCTGGTACCACTAATCTGTTCTCTATCTCCGTGTATTTGTTTATCTTCCACGTATGAGTGAAATCATATGGTGTTGGGCTTTCTCTGTCTGGCTTATTCACTTAATATAATACCCCCAAAGTCCATCCATGTTGTTGCAAATGCGATGATTTTGCCTTTTTTTATGGTAGAGTAGTACTCCATTGTATATATATATACCACGTCTTCTTTATCTATTCATCAGTTGATGGGTGCTTGGGTTGCTTCCACATCTTGGCTATTGTGAGTGATGCTGCAATGAACATGGGACTGTATAAGTCTCTTTGAATTGTTGATTTCATGTTCTTTGGATAAATACCCAGTAGTGGGATAGCTGGGTCATATGGTATTTCTATTTTTAATTTTTTGAGAAATCTCTGTACTGTTTTCCATAGTGGCTGCACCAGTTTACATTCCCACCAGCAGTGTATGAGGGTTCTCTTTTCTCCACATCCTCTCCAACATTTGTTGTTGTTTGTCTTGGTTATTACAGCCATTCTAACAGTTGTAAGGTGATCTCTCATCAGCATAGAGTACTTTTCAGGTGGGTTGAGTGATCTGTGTGAGAAAGCCTCTGAGACGAAACCTGGGGGTTTTGTGCAGAAGGGACCACATAGTGAGGAGCAGGAGAAAATAAGGAAATGGCTGTGGGGGGGGGCAGTGGTGCAGTGCTGACTCAGGTCCAAGGTCTCCCTCGCAAGAAGGCAATGGCTTTTGCGCTCTCCTCCCAGCCCTGAAGGGCGTGGAACCACCTGCACTTCAAATGCAGAGGCCAGAGCTTTAGTCTCTGCTCCATCATTTACACCCATATCACTTACACTTGGGCAAGTGACTCGGCCTCCGGGCCTTCACTTCTCCTTCATGGTGAAATAAAGAGGTTGTCCTGGCGATTTCTAAGATACTCTAGCTCTAACATTCCAAGATTCTCCTGAACTGGAATTATTTAAGCTTAGGCCTAATGTCCTAAACCTACTCAGTATTCCACCACTGTGACGATCACCTCTCCAAGTTCCTCTGAATTTTATTTTGGAGTGCAGAGCCAGCTAATAAATTGATTCCAGGTATTTAATGCCCATGATTTCTTCATTGTCTCACGAGTTAATATCTCTGAGTGTTTCTGCTCCTAAAACTGTTACATATTCATTTGTTCATAAGCCTCAGTATTCAATAGAAATCTTAACCAAAATAATTTATTAGCCAAGTAAAAGACAGAATCCTGAAAAGAAAGTGTCCATGTTGTGATATCCTTAGTGGCTTTTCCTGGAGCCATATGCACTGCTGCTGGGGATGCTTAGCAAATCTTTCTGGGAGGAAGGAAGCATCATTTGGGAGATGTTATCTGTGGGATGGAGCATAGCTAGGCATCTGTCCACCACATCTCTCCACCCTTTGGCATAGATGGAAGAAGGTATCATCATTTATGGATGTGGGATGGAGCATAGCTGGGCTCTGTCCCCCAGGTAAAGTCTCACAAATGATGCTTCCTTCTTCCGGCTATGCAAGTGCCCTGCGTAGTATACTGCCTTGGGATAAAGGGTTCTCTCCCTCACTTCTTGCATCAGTTATCTATTGCTGCATACCAAATTACCACCCCGCCACCCCCAATTTAGTGACTTAAAACAACGAATATTTATTTTTTCACAGGAATTCAGAAGCAGCTTAGTCAGGTGGTTCTGGCTCCGGATTGCTCCTGAGTTTACAGTCGAGCTGGGGCAATAGTCATCTGAAGGCTTGGCTGCGGCTGAAGGATCTACTTCTCTGTATTAGTCTGCTTGGGCTGCCACAACAAAATGTTACAGACTGGGTAGCTGAAACAACAGTTATTTTCTGACAGTTCTGGAGGCTAGAAGGCCATGATCAGGGTGCTGGCAAATTTGGTTTCTTGTGAGGGCTCTCTTCCTGGCTTGCAGATGGCCATTTTCTCACTCTGACCTTACGTGGCCTTTCCTTGGCTCACTGAGATTAGTTAATGATAGAACTAGGGCTCCAGCCTGGACCTCCTGATTCCAAACCAATGATCATTCCCTAATTCTAAGTGTTACCTTATTTATTTGACGTGCTATGCTATATTTCATGATATCTGACATGATAAGAGATCCGAGGTATCTTCCAGGCTAAAACTATAAAACTCCGGGATAAAATATACACCTTTTCAAGGCCCTGTTTGCATGGACAAGACAAATGGGCAAGACCTCCAAACCCCACAAGTGGGCCCATAAATACAACAGAACAGGCCATTGCCTATCTGGCCTCCATGGAGGGCTGTCCCACTAGCCAAGATGCCTATAATAAATATGCTATTTAGTCAGAGCATTGGGATAGGGAGCTAGTTTTGTGTCTTCAAGTTTGCTGGCTTATACTCCAATCACAAAGAGAAACCAGCTTCTCGTTGACAAATAGAACTCAAGTCAGGATGGGGGCACAGACATCATCCCTGAGACTGCCTGCATAGAGGAGGGTGTGAGAGGGTCTGTTCAGCATAGGCTCTGTCTTGCTGTGAGGAATGAGAGCAGAGAAGTATGAGGGCTCTGCATTCATCGACCCATTTTTTGGCCCGTATATGCCAGGTGTCTAATCCCAAATGCTTCTCTGAAAGGGAATAGAAAAGAACCAAAGGAAGAAAAGCCTAAGAATTAGAGAGGAATTTCCTCAACCCAGAGGTGGAAAGAATAGTCCTTATGAGCCAGTTAAGTGGGCCAGCTGTTTAAAGACAAACGCTTCATAAATATTTTTATGCTCTGCATATGTTTGTGCCCCTCCCCCTTTTAGTTCATAGTAAAGCTCCTTTTGAATCTTCCAGCCTGTGTCTGCTTCACTAAGGAGCACAAAGAAAGAGGATTAGGTATTTTCCATATTTGGGCCAAAATTTTAAGAGGGAGAGGTAAATCTCTGGGGACAGATTTAGTTGTGGCAAGAGGACTCAAAGGAGAGATGCTGGCAGGAGAGAAAAGGAAGTTCAGAGAAAAAGATCAGATAAAAGTTTTCAGTGGCGCCTTCCTCCGTGAAGAGAAAAGAGCTGCAGCTCTTATTTGCTCAAAGCCTGGAGGCTGTTCTGTGCCTGGGGAGAGGAGACGGGTTCAGTGTTCCAGACGATGGGTAAGCTTGAATGTCAGTGCTTGCTGCACCCGAGCCCGGAAACCTTGGGAGCTCCATCAGCAGTGGTCCAGGGGGATGCTTTAATGTCAATTACAGTTAATGTCATTGCTCTGTACTTTCTCAGCCAGATGCGGTTCATGGCAAGAGATTGAGTTTCCTAGAGAAAACCTTTAGGAAAAAGAAGCGTCCTCAATGAACTTCCTTTGAGGGCAATCTGTATCAGCCCAGTGGCTGAAACACTTTTTTCAACATGCTTCCCCTTCAGGCGTTCCTTCCACAACCTCTGTGCTCAAAGTCCCTTTCTGGGCCCTACTGGGTATGTCAATAGAAGACATAGCTCTGTGCTTTAGCAATTGACAGTCTGGTTGCGACACAAATGAAATACAACATGAAAAGATACAGGAGGAAATATGGAGACAGGAAAAAAACGACAAGGTATGAGGCAAATATTTCCCTAATTCGAGCTTTGGAGCGAATCAAAAGTGGCTGCTCTTGAGGGAGGAATTAGTTTGCTAGCGCCGCCATAACCAAATACCACAGACTGGGTGACTTAAACAACAGAAATTTATTTTCTCACAGTTCTGGAAGCTAACAGCCCAAGATCAAGTTATCAGCAAGGTTGGTTTCTTCTGAGGCCTCTTTCCTTGGCCATCTTCTCTCTGGTCTTCCCTCTGCAGCTGTATGTCCTAATCTCCTCTTCTTGTAAAGACACCAGTCATACTGGATTAGGGCCCACCCTGATGACCTCATTTAAATTAATTACCTTTTTAAAGACCCTGTCTCCAAATACCTACACATTCTGCGGTACTGAGGATTAGGATTTCAACCTATGAATTTGAGGCGGACATAATTCAGCCCATAACAAGGAGTGTTTAGTTTAGAGGAGGAAAGCATTGACACTCATGTGAAAAGCTATGTAAATCTATCAGTAAGGCTGCTGTGCCACCTGCCAGGTGTGTGGTACTGTGGGAAGGAAGGAACTCAGAAGATGGAGAAATCGCCACGAGCCAGAGTGGTTTGAAGAAGCCCTTCCTGAAGAGGTGAGAACTGAGCTAGCCAAAATGGAGAGTAAGATTCGGATGAGGGCAGAGTGAGGGAGGGGGTGGAGGAGAGGGCATTCTAGGTGGAAGGAACAGCATGGAAAATGGTTCAGATGGGGCTTTAAGAAGACATGCTCAGGGGCTGGCCTGGTGGCACAGTGGTTAAGTTCACACCTTCCGCTTTGGTGGCCCGGGGTTCACCGGTTTGGATCCCGAGTGCAGACCCACGCACCGCTTGACAAGCCATGCCATGGCAGGTGTCCCACATATAAAGTAGAGGAAGATGGGCACAGATGTTAGCTCAGGGCCAGTCTTCCTCAGCAAAAAGAGGAAGATTGGCAGCAGATGTTAGCTCAGGGCTAATCGTCCTCAAAAAAAAAGAAGACATGCTCAGAGGATGTCGATTAGACCAATCTTGTAAGATCGGAGCATTCATTTTGTGGAAGAGGAGAAGAGAAGCACTTGAGAAAGTCAGCTGGAGCTAGAGTGAGTAGGCCTGGGCTGCAGACAGGCTTTCTCCCACCGAAGGCTTTTAGGCTGGGCAGTAAAATGATACCAATAATAACATCTGTGTATAACTCCTTACAAGTATTATAATTTTTAATAGAAATTATCCCATTTCCTCAAAATCAGCAGGGCATCATTATAACCTTTCTATAAATGAGGAGGTTGAGGTGGAGAGAGTTTAAGTTGCTTGAGCAGCAGATGTAAGGGCTACGACTAGAATTGTGCTATAGGCAAATTAATCTGACAGGCTGTGAAGAATGCTTGGAGAGCGAAGAGGTGGGCCAGCAAGCTGTTCAAAATCAGGATAGGTGTGAAGTGATGAGAGCCTGGATTAGGGAGTGGTCCTAGAACTGGGAAAATTTAAAACAGACAGACTGTGTTGGTTTTGATTGATAAACATGCTAAAAATGAAGATGCTATGAAATAAGCAAAAATGCCCCTGGGAAGGGTGATGCATTTTGTTCTCATCAGACTTCTGTATCTCAGCATGAATTAATTTATCAGATTCTTTCCTGACTTTGCTCAGTTGGAACAGGAGAACGTAAGTGCAGCAACATTCCCACACACCTCTTACAAGCACTTAGCATATTACAGTGTAATTATGAATTCATATATCTGTATCTCCCACTAGACTATGAGTTCCTCCAGGAAAGTGACCTGATTTTATTTGTCTTTGCATACCAAATATGTCATAAGATTCTTCAGTTGTTAGCAGCTCAATAAACACCTTCTGAGTGAGCGAATGAATGAAAGTGAGCAGGTGGGACACCAGTAGAGGGGCATGAAAGAGCATAAAAAGCAGGGGTGAAGGACCTTGAGGACAAGTGTCTGTGACTTCACAGATGTCCCCTAGATAGCCTCATATGCAGTCAAGTAAATCCAACCTAAAGGAGACCTCTATGAGACCAGGAAACTTCAAGGAAATGGCTTTGACCACCAGGTCACTACAGGCAGCAGCCTTTTTCACATATGGACTTTGTTGTACAGAATTGCTGGGGAAATAGCACGGATGACGTGAAATAACTTATTTATAGAATAGATTTCTAGACAGAAACCAATGGTTTCCTCTCCATGCCTCACCCCAGAGGTCCTTTCCCATAAACTCTTAGATGGTCTCCTGTCCTCCTTCCCTCCTTCCTGCTGCCATCCCCACACTGCATCTCTGCCTGGCACATGGCCCCTGAACAACAGAGCCCCCTGTTAAATGAACAAGTCTGGCTGTGGGAGAAAGGTGGTGAGACAAGATGGAGACACCCGAATATATCAGCATGACTTGCTCTCCTCTCACTCTGCCTATCAAGAAGCTTAGGTGGGCTGGAATCACTTGACCTGCTGTTCTTTTATTCTCCTGGGATATAACTATAATCGGGGGCTCCTAAATCAGTTTGTTTCAATAAGTAGGTTTTGTGAAAACTATAAAGACTGGCAACAGATAGTCCTTGCTTTCCAAGAACTTATTCTCTTCATGGGAAGAGCAACGTCTTCCTGCTTAGTGTTGCAATTTGACCTAGGCCCTTTCTACAGGGAGCAAATCCCATTCTTGTGCATGCAGCAAAAGCGCTAAGAGTTCAAGAAGCTAAGCAACACTTTCTTATCAACTGCTTCCTTAAAATTCAGGGCCCCTGTGTCTGGCCCACCCCTCACCACATCCTAGCCCACTTCCAGTGTTTGAGCACATGCTTTGATTGTACAGGAAATAGAATATGACCCTTGCCTCGCAAAGCAGTGAGCATATGCTCTGTGAGGGTACAGCTGTGACAGGGTGGAAGTAGCCCTTAATGTGTTACTGATGTTTCAAAGAGAAGCCAAGACATCAGGCTGACACGCTAGACCTCAGCCTCTATGGAATAGAACAGAGGCAGTAAGTTGGTGAAGGAAAAGTCTTGCTAATTTTTAAGAATGTGAGTAACGACCAGAGCCTGGGTCATGCACCCAATTGGCCCTCTTCCTACTGTAAACGTCAAGGAGATACAGATGGGATGAGGGCAGAAGTTTAAAGACTGGGAGTTCTTCAATGCATGATCTGTTCATCTCTTAGAAGGTCTGAATGCTGGGAGTAAAGATCCTCATTGTTCAATGAAACAATCCTAGGCATCAATATCCTCCCCAGCTGCTAAGCTGTCAAGAGACTATCTGTGGCTCCCAAGCGACTGACAGAAAGTAGAACAGGAACCAACTCATTTTATGAACATGTAAATTTAGGATGGTCCTATTATAGGGCCAAATTTTCTCCCCATCCTCTTGCCACAATCAGGCACATCCTTGTATGTTAAACTTTAAGCTGCCAGAACTTCAGACCACTGTTGCTCCTTCCTTTTCTACTCAGATTCCATCCAAATGTCCTTGTGCAGAGTTCATACAAATCTGTGACAGCACGGTATAGTGGAAATAGCATAAGCTTTGAGGTCAGACAGACCTGGGTCAAATGCAAACTTTGAAAGCTACTTAAAAGTTCTACAAGCCTAGATGGAACAGCTACACTTACATAGCACTTAAAACATGCCAGTGAGTATTCTATGTCTCCTGCATATGTTAACTGATTTAATTCTCCCCACTCACTCATGAGATTTTGTACTATTATTATGCCCATTTCATAGACGGGGATACTGAGGAATGGAAAGATGGAGTAACTTACTCCTAGGTAAGCTGCAGAACCAAGATTTGAATGTACACAGTCTGGCTCGAGACTTAACATCCCTAACCACTACTCTATACTGCCTCCCTGCAAGGCAAGTTATATTACCTCCATTCATTTCTTTAACTACCATTTCCTGAGCACCTTCTGTGTACTAGCACTGCACAAGGTGCTGAAGATGCAGTGAGGAAGGATATGGCCCTGAACCACCAGGCACTGACAGTCTAGGAGGGGAGACGTCATAATACAGAGTGCCAGGTTGGAGGTATGCAGACAGTGCTCGGGGAACACAGAGGAGGGACAATCAAGCGAGGCTTGCTGGAGGATGTGACCTCTAAGTCTCGAGGGACCAGTGGAAGGTAATCCATGGGGTCACAGGCAGGATGTAAGGGTAGGGAAGTGTGCTCTAGGTGGATGAAGCAGTGAGTGCAAAGACTGAGGTATAAAGGTTCATATTATAGGAAGGGATTCAGTGCAGCTAGAACATAGCACAGAATGGAAAGGTTACAAGGGATGAGGTTGGCGAGCCAAGCGACAGTCACCATGGGTCTTTCTACTATACTGAATTTGAAGTAGAAGTTGAACCTAAAAAAAAAAATGGCATTTTAGAAAACAGGTAGTGAATGAATTGGAAAGTATAAAACTGAAAGCAAGGGGGCCAGCCTGGTGGTGCAACAGTTGAGTTCACATGTTCCACTTCAGTGGCCTGGGGTTCACCGGTTCGGATCGCAGGTGCAGACTTGTGCACTGCTTGTCAAGCCATGCTGTGGCAGGTGTCCCACATGTGAAGTAGAGGAAGATGGGCACGGATGTTAGCTCAGGGCCAGTCTTCCTCAGCAAAGAGGAGGATTGGCAGCAGATGTTAGCTCAGGGCTAATCTTCCTCAAAAACAAACAAAAAAACTGAAAGCAAGGAGTCCATTTTGGAGGAAACTCAGTGAATATCCTGGAGGTGTGCACTCCAACAGAGCAGCAGGGATGGAGAGGGGTCAGAGTCAAAGGCATTGGGAGACTGGCGGGGAGGGGGTGAGTGTAAAGCAAAGGAGGAGAGGGAGCACGCGTGCCTCTCTGGTTCTGGCTGAGGAAGCAGGCGATGGCACCATTCAGTCAGCTAAGGAACACAGGGGTTATGGTGCTGAGTCTGGGACCCTCTGAGTTCAAGGTGCCTGTAAGACATCCAAGGAGAGCGACTTCAGCTGGATCTGTGGGACTTGGTCTAGGTGGTAGGGTTAGATTAGGAAGTTACCAGCCTTTAGGTGCATGGAAGCCGGGGAGTGATGAGAAGAACAAGAGCAGTGTGGAGGGAGAGACGGAAAAGAGCTGCAGATGGAGCCTGGGGCAGCGCCAATATTCACAGGACATACCCGTGAGGAAGAAGACCCAACCACAGGGACCAGAATGGAGGGAACCCGAGAGCACAGGGTGTCACACAAGCTAAGGGCAGAGTTTTAAGAATGAGGACATGTCACAGAGTCGACGGGTGGGCGTACTTCTTCTTGTCTACCCATCTAACTCCCCACTAAGACTGTGACCTGAGAAAAGGGTTGCGCCTGATTCATCTCAGTTTTCCCAAAACAACAGGCACTTACTACAAGAGGAATAAAGAAATAATAAGAACCAACACTTACTGAGTGCCTACATGTGCCAAGCGCTAAACACTTTGCATGGATAATCTCATTTAGTCCTTACAACCACGCTATTTGGTACCTGCCCTTCTCCTTTTTTTATGGACTATGATTCAGTCTTAAAAACGAAGGAAATTCTGCAATATGAGACAACATGGATGAACCTCGAGGACCTTATACTAAGTGAAATAAGCCAGTCAGGAGGGACAAATACTGCATAATTCCACTTATACGAGGTATCTAAAATAGTCAAATTCATAGAACCAAAGAGTGGAATGGTGGTTGCCAGGAACTAGGGGGAGGGGGAAATGGGAGTTGCTAATCACCCAGCATAGTTTCAGTTAAGCAAGATGAATAAGTTCTAGGAATCTGCTGTACAACATTATACCTACAGTTAACAATACTGTATCGTACACTTTAAAATTTAAGAGGGTAGATCTCATGTTAAGTGCTCTTACCACAAAAAAGTCAAATTTTTTTTAAAAGTACATGATTTTCTTATCTGCATTTATAAATGAGGAAAGCAAGGTAAAGAAAAGTTAAGAAACATGCTCAAAGTCACACAGCTATTAAGTAGTGGGACTTGGGGCTGGCCCCGTGGCCGAGTGGTTAAGTTTGCGCACTCTGCTGCAGGTGGCCCAGTGTTTCGTTGGTTCGAATCCTGGGCACGGACATGGCACTGCTCATCAAACCACGCTGAGGCAGCATCCCACATGCCACAACTAGAAGGACCCACAACGAAGAATATACAACTATGTACCAGGGGGCTTTGGGGAGAAAAAGGAAAAAAATAAAATCTTCAAAAAAATAAATGGGCATATTTAAAAAAAAAAATAGTAGTGGGACTTGATGTCAAGCCCAGGTGCTTAACTCCAGCATCCTTGCTTTTAACCACTACATTATACTGCCCTCTGACAAGTGAAAGCTAACAGCTGAAATGGATTACCCCTCCCAGGGATATCCAGATTTTACCAGGAAAAAGCAACCTTCATGAATGGCTGTCTAACCAACAGGACTGTAAGCATCACTAGGAGAATGAGAGGACATAATGCTGGGGAGGGATGCCTCAGAGCCTCTCACCTGAGCCATCATTGTGCACTTTGTCCCACCCTAACCAGCATTAATGATTGGGAGAAACTGACGCAGCTGAGAGCTACCTGCCCTTGGCCCAGAACCAAGTTTGCTGGTGTCAGGAATATTCTCCTCCAGGGAGGGCTATAGGTGTGAGCTGAAGAGCAGGAGGGGACATGCAAGGTGACAGGGGTAATGCAGTAGGTGCTATTTCCTGGCGAGTCCATCAAGCTCACTAAGGCTCGGAAGTGCGATGTCACTCTGCATTACAGGGTAGAAGCACGGCTCACTCAGCACATTAAAACCATTAGCGGATCTGAACCCGCTCACAGAGCAGCACGCTGGCAAGTGAAAGGGGTGTCCTCCTCCCTTAGTTGCCTGTGGCCAGACTTAGTAGAGCCCTCACATTGGGCAGCAGCTCTCAACTAGCCACCACGGTCAGTTGTCAGGGTGTTCCTTCCACCACATAGGGACAGTGAGCCATGGGTCCTGCTCTTAGACAGCTTGCTAAAACATTGGGGAGTGGGAGCTAGAAGTAAGACCACCCAGAACTCTGGCAGTGCCCTTGCACAGACGAGAGGCTTGGCCAGGGAACAGGTTGTTAGGAATCTCCACTAGGTTCTTGATGTGTCCCTCCCTGGACCTATGCAGAGACAGCAGAGATGAGATGGGAGACTTTGGCCTGAAGAGAAGAAATCGTGAGCTCATGTCCAGGAGCAGACTGCCTATTTTAAGAAATCCTATCCAGCCAAGGACCTCATCCACAACTTTTCCTAGGTGATTTTACACCAGGAACCCCATAATCTCCAATTTCCCCTTCTCTCACTTAGGGTTTTGACTATGTTGTGCCGAGGTCAGAGCCACTTTCTGCAGGTTTCCCAGCTCCCCCTCTGCCAGGTGCCATGGAAACTTCCCTAAAGAGGCACTATCTAATCTTAGGCTCACCTTTCAACAACTTTTAAGATCATTCTAGTATCCCTAAAGGAAGTGCCTGGACAATCTGATCTCCCACTGCCTCCCCTAACCCACCCGTGATACTCAGGATCAAGGTCAAACCTGAAGAACTTTGACTACATCAACTGAATTCTCTCTTTCTGGCTCTGCCAAAAACAATAGCCCATCTGCTGGGCCTCCATAGAGAGGAGAAAATTTGAGTACTAAGTACTGTTGAAGTCTTTGTGTGTACTTGTGCAAAATCAAAGGAGTTATAAACACAGTCCCTGTCTTCAAAATGCATTCACTATGCTTTAGAGGAAGAGAGATGCAAATGATGAATACAAGACAATATAAGCCACCTCATAAAAAATTACTAAAAGTAATTCAGGAATTAATTTTGTGCCAGCTCTGGGGTCTAGTGGTTAAGATTCTGCACTCTCACTGCCCCAGCCTGGGTTGGTTTCCTGGTCAGGGAACTACACCACCCGTCTGTCAGTTGTCATATTGTGGCAACTGCATGTTTCTGTGATGCTAAAAGCTGTGCCACCAGTATTTCAAATACCAGCAGGGTCACCCATGGTGGACAGGTTCAGTGGAGTTTCCAGACTAAGACAGACTAGGAAGAAGGACCTGGCCATCCACTTCCAAAAAAATTGGCCATGAAAACCGTATGAAGAGCAGCAGAGAATTGTCTGATATAGCACCGAAAGTGAACAAGTATAACTGTGTTACAATAAAATTTATTTATGGACACTAAACTTAAATTTCACATAATTGTCATATGTCGGGAAACATTATTCTTTTATTTTTTTCTACCATTTAAAAATGTAAAAAACATTCTGTTTTTTTGCTGAGGAAGATTAGCCCTGAGCTAACGTCTATGCCAATCCTCCTCCACTTTATATGTGGGTTGCCGCCAGAGCATGGCTGACAAGTGGTGTAGGTCTCCGCCAGGGATCTGAATCTGCTAACCAGGGTGGTCGAAGCAGAGTGCACCGAACTTAACCACTATGCTAAGGGGCCCGTCCTTTTTTCTTGTGAGGAAGATTGTCACTGAGCTAATGTCTGTGTCAGTCTTCCTCTGTTTTTTATGTGGGATGCCTGCCACAGCAAGGCTTGACAAGTAGTCCTAGGTCCACGCCCAGGATCTGAACCAGCGAACCCTGGGCAGCTGAAGCAGAGTGCGCAAACTTAACTACTCGCCACAGGGCTAGCCCTCCTAAAAATCATTCTTAATTCCAGGCCATTCAAAAGGTCGGGGGACGTGAAAAGGGAGTGTTGTGGGATTTGACCCATAGGCGGAAAGTGCTGATAAGCTTCTATAGCTCATCCTTCTACCTTGCTTTTCTTTCACCTTTTCTGATTGTAAATCCCATTTGGGAGCTGAAGCTAAACTCTACTTTCGCCTGAAAAACTTTCAAATCCTACTGAAAATAAATTACAAACAATACATACAATAAAATCCTGTTTTCACTCAATGTAAAACAAAGTTTTCTATTTCTATATGTACACATACATGTACATATAACCACACAGAGGAAAATCTAGAAGAATATTCATAAAATTAATAACAGGAATTACTTGGGGGGTGGTTGGGGAGAATGCGTCAAAGGAGGCCTTGAAGTGTTTTCATTTTTTTATGATGAGAATATACTTATGCATTAGTCCTGTAATTTAAAAAAATTTTAAATTGAAAAGGGTTAATGTATATCTTATACTAGTTTGATAAATTCGCCTCACCACCCCCTCCCCCTACCACCACCACCAAAAAAAGAAAAAAGAATCTACCCCTTTTTGCTATCTCATACTGAGGTAACTAGGGCATCTCCCAAAGGTAGAGAAATCTAGGAGGGGCCTCTGAGGCAGCGGCCCCAGGCCTTGGTGGTTTCGAGTCATTTTCTGTTTTCTGGGGGATGGAAAGAGGATGCCTTTTCATTAAATTTAAAAAAAGAAGAAGAAGAAGAAGAAGAAACAACTACTGCTCTTTCTGCCCCGATACTGGCGGTCTAGGGCCCCTCAGAGGATCTGACTTTGGAGACCAGAAGGAGAAGGGAAACGTTGGGGGCCGGAGCCTGTTCCCTGGTGTCTGGGTCGCGGCTCTCAGAAACCTCCAGCACATGTGGTTTCAATCACCGAGCCTGGCGCCTTCCGGCGGGCCCGCCGCAGAAGCCCAGCCGCTCGGGGCGCCCAACTGACTTCTTTGTTCTCGAGGAGCTGGGCCCAGCGGGGGTGGCCGCCCTCGGGAGGCAGTTTTCACTCCGCCTTCCCCTTTCCATAAAGTTCCGGAAATCGCAGGCAGCCCCAGGGGAATGGCTGCAGGCTGCAGGCAGCGTGCTCGGGGAGCCCGGGCTGCTGGGGGCCGCTCTGGATCTCCGGGGAGAACGTAACCCTGAGACCTCTTGGCCAGCGCTGTCCAAAGCAAACAGCGAGCAGATGTCCCGGCGCTGCCTCTGGTGAAACTGTTTATTCTTAGGAGATGGCCATCTCCCCTCTGGGACCCTGCAGGCTCCACCAGCCTTTTCTCCTCTTACACTCGCGCTCCCGCTTCCTCCTTCTGAAAGCTTTCCTCTGCAGCTGATACCACTTTGTGAACTTTGAAAGAAGGGTCTGCAAGGAAAGTTCAACATTCCAACGTGGAAGGTTAATTTGGTTTTCTAGAAAAGCAGGAGTTGCATGGAAACTTCTATGGGGCTCGGGGAACTGGACACAGGTTTGGTTATCTAGTGTGGAATGAGCACAAACCCTGTCAGTCCACGTTGGCAGCAGTCACACCTAAAACCAAAGACTCTTAGCCAGCCCATAAGTAAGATTCCACTTATGGTAAGTTATTAGTTAACATATTTTGGGCCTGCATTTCAGAAGTATTGCTTAAAAGTAATAATCTAGTTTCTATCTATGAAATGTCACACTGGAAATAAAAATCTATGGGCAATCATCTTACTTCAAACAACTCAATATGCAGCCGACACTCCTGAAAAATATCTACAACAGACATCTCATTCAGGATATTTTTTCACTGTTCTTCCCTCTTGGGACATTAACTGTCAAGTCCTTAGCTTTGACCATACACACATACAGTTTATACACTCTATAAATCAAGATGGCTGTTTTCACAGAAATACTTTACTTTTAAGAATGTCAACATAAACATTGCAAAGATGTTTGACAACTTTCTTGGGTATTTTGTTGTTCTTGAGGTGAATGAGAAAAAGGGAAAATTTCACAGGATCAAAAACAGTTAATTTGTTTATTGCTGCTCTCAGATTTCTTGCAGCTGGCCTCCATGAAACCAAGCCCTCCCCTTGCAGTCCATTTGTCACACTGCTAACACAGCTCTCATGCTAGAGTGTAAATTTGAACATGAAACACCCCTGCTTAAAAACCCCTTTGGCTCCCCATTGCCTACGCATCAAGGATAAACTCTAATCTCCTTACGATGTCAGGCAAACTTTTCCTGGTCTAGCCCTATGCTACTTTTCCAGCTTATGTCCAGTCATTAGGTCCTGTCAATTCCAAACTGAAGTCCCTGGAAATTTCTCCTGTTTCCCTGAACATATCTCCAGGTCATCCCAACAACTCTGGAATTCCCTAGTGGGCAATTATACCCTCAGAGCATAGAGAAATAGGAAACATTGGAGAAACTGTTGTTTAGGAAATAGCCTTCTCCAAGGCTACCCTCCAAACAGCTTTCCCTATTCCATATATAAGTGGAATCGTACAGTATTTATCTTTGACCTTTCCCCCAGGGCATCATTCCTTGGCTGAGTCCCTTAATAAGGGCTGCTGCCCACTCACCAGCTGTGTGGCCTGGCGTGGGACTGGATCAGCCTGGAGGAAGATATAAGTCATATCTTTCTGCAGTTTGCTGAGAAAAGGTGCTATTTGTGCTTGCAGAGGCCCTGCCTTACCACTTGGGGTCAGTTCTGCTCCTTCCTTAGAGGTTTCTTACGTATATGTCCTCCCTCCCCCTAGGATTATTACTTTCTTTCCCCTTTTATACTCCTTATGATAATAGAAAAGATCTATTTCATACTACCTTCTATGGGCTTTAAAACAAGTGTTACACTGCGTTTAATCTTTACAATAGCCCTGTGAGATAGGGACTATTATTATGCATTTTACAGATAATAAAACTAGGTTTAGTAAAGTCAAGGATCTTTTTTAAGGTCACAGTAAAGAGCAGAATCAGGACTCCAATCTGACCTAAGCCAGCTCAGGTAGCCACTCTCCTCACTGTTGTTAAACCTACTATTTTAACAGTTTGGAGGAGCTAAGTTTTGGGGTAATTTTGTTGTTATTGCCCGTTTGTTTTGTTTTGCTCCTAATCTTAAAAATATAAAATTAAACTAAAAGGAGTGAAGAATTCTCTCCAAGACTCAAAATATTCTTTTCCATATTTATGTTCTAACTTCCGTGGCTACCAGGAAATATTTCTTAATGGAACTGACGGGGCAAGTAAATTTCGATAGTCTCTGTACCTGAGAGAGGACAACAAAGAACTAAAACTAAGTGGTCAAACTATTTTGGGGGAAGGAAGAATGATCATCTACATCCTATTTTGGAATGATGTATATTATTTTTGAAATCTACTTGGGAAGAAAAGCAGACTACGCAGGTCGTAGCACACTTTTTCTGCTGTGTCTGAATATCATAAGTACATGTGTACCAGGTGCTGCTTAGAAGCAACTTTCAACCAAGTTTTAGATTTGTGAACTACTTTCTGACTCCTGAACTACTTTTTCTTCCCCAACATTTTCAAAATGCTTGTTCCGCACTCCCCTCCATGGTGTGGACACAGGAAAGGTGCGGTTCACGGTGGGTGCCTGCCAGGGAAGGTGGCCTCCTTTCCATCTGGGTGAGAGCGTGGCTTAAGGGACTTCAACTGTGTAAAAGGTTGCTGACACTGTTTTTCTCCCTCCTGACCTGCTTAGAGACCATCCACTCCATACTCTTTTTCTTCTTAATTCACGTTCGTGGATTGTGAAGGATTTTTTCTTCCTTTTTAACTTTGCCACATCTTTCCAAAGGGCAGGGCAAAGCTTCTGAGCCTTAATGGCCCTGGGGCCACTTCCCAGCACCTCTTGGTGGCTCTAAGAGGCCCTTCTGGCTGTGAGTAGGAAGATGGAAACTGATCTTTGTCAGAAAAGGGCCAGTTTGAGGCCTCCTGGGGCACTTACACCCCCTGTTCAGGCTCCAGAATTTCAAATTTCTGAGAGATGAATATCATACAGCATTCTCTAGCCCCACTCCTAACTTTCTTTACCTTCTTTTTCCTTTACTACTTTCTCTTTGTCACCATCTGCATTCCTATGAAGGGAGGATTCCACTCAATCCTGCTTTAACATGCTCTTTTCTGAGTGTGGGCAGTGTCGTCTATGTGGCTTAGTGGTTTTGAATGCTAAACAGAGCAGAAGATGAAATTCAATCCTTGGCTCTCTAAATTATATTTATTTCTCAAGTATTTCAGGCCTGGAGCTTCTTAAGGAAGAAAAATGTGTGTTTTGGTGAAAAAGGAAGGGGTGGGTGGATTAGATGTGAAAGTAACACAGTTTCTGGAAAAAACCAGTACCCCAGGAGTCAGAAGACCTGGGTTCTAGTCCCAATTTTGCTATTAACTTGAATCAATGTCACCTGACGCTCAGTGTACTAATTTATAAGATAAAGTGGTTAGTTGAGAAGTAGTACTGAACAATGGTTAAGACCACAAACTCCAAACGACAGACCTACGGTTCAAATACTGGCTGTGCCATTTACCAGTTGTATTTCCTTAGGCAATTATTTGATTTCTCTAAGCCTTGGTTTCATCATCTGTAAAATGGGAATAAGAATGGTACCTATTTTACAGGGTGTTTGTAAGGATTAAGTAAAATAATGTTCATAGAGCTGTTAGCAAGTGCTAAATAAAATTAGCTATTAGCATAGAAGTGCCACAAGGTTTTTCCCACATTTATACATTTGATGACTCAATTTGAAAAAATGTCATTGATGATTAAATTTTTAATTATTTTTCACCTTTTAACTACTAGTTCCATTTTGGTTTTGTTTTTTTTTGTTTTTTAATAAGTTCCCTTTAAGGTTTGCTGAGAATTTTTTAAAAATCATGAATGGGTGTTGAATTTGTTAAATTCTTTTTCTTCATCTACTGAAATGATATTGCTTTTCTCCTTTTCTATCAATATGGGTAATTACAATGATTGATTTTTTTAATATTAAACCAACCTTACATTCTGAGAATAAAACCCACTTGGTGATGCCTTATTCTCTGTATTAATTGCTTGACTTGATTTGTTAAGTGATGATGGCATCTATGTTCATGTCTGATTTTGTGTGTGTGTGCACGATATCTTGATCTGGCTTTGGGGATCAGAGTAATACTGATAAAATGTGTTGAGAAGTGTTTCTCCTTCTCTATTTTATAAAAGAGTTTGTGTAGAATTGCTATCATTTTTCCTCTCTAGGAAGGTTTTGCTCTGGTTTTTAAAATGTGAAAGAGGCTGTCCCCCTCAATCCCCCTTCCCTACACAAGAAGTCTTCTTTACCAACATGGAAAAGAAGTCATTATCTCAGCAGGTGGAACAGTCTAACAGTATAGTTCAAAAAGGGCTTAAATAAGTTAAGGAAAAGTTTGAAAAGGAAGAGGAATTCTACTATAATCAAACAATATAACTGTGTGGATATTAAGAAATCAAATTATATTTAAGGATGGAATTATATGTTCATAGCTTCCTGTACTTTTCCTTTATAACATTTGTCACATTTACAGATTTCATTTAATTATTTAATTATATTAATTTATCACATTTATTATAATTAAATACCTATAATTAGGTATTTTTCTTCTATGCCTGAGAGTCTTCGTCACATAATTATAAGCTTCCTGAGGGAAGAGACTAATTCTGTCTTCCTCACTATTACCTTCAGAAGCCTGGCTCAATAGTAGAAAGTTGGTAAATATTTAATTAATGAAGGGATAGATGATGAATAAATTAATTAAAGCTTTCAGATGAGCTTCGCAGAGAATTTGCCTGTCCCCCTGAAAAATTAATTAGTTCAGCTTCCATTCATTGAAGTCCTATTTGGTGACAAGCATTGTATAACTGCAAAGATGGATACAAAAATGTCCCTGCCTGGGAAGCTTAATGTCTAGTGGGAGAAAAGATGAGCAAATATTTAGGCATGACAAAATGGACTAGAATAGTAGTGTCCATTGAGTAGAATGGGAAAACAGATAAAAGAAATTCATGCTATTCAGGCAAAGCAACAAACTTGAAAGGGGGAGAGGGATTTTCCAGGCAGCAAAGGTGAGGCGGAAAAGAGCATGACTAACTCTTTGTGGGTTGGGGACGGGAATGTGTCTTTGTCAAACATGAACCCCCATCCCAGCACAGAGCCTCGTGGGTGCTCCGTATGTGTTCAGTAATTGGTGTGTTTAGGAAATGGTCACTCCTTCCATAGGAAGCAAGGAGAGTGAGTGCTACGGAAAGTGGCCTAGGACCGTGTCCTGAAGGACCCTGAATGCTCACGAAGCAGTTTCCACTTGATCCTGCGGGCCTTGGTGAAGCCACTAGAGGTTGTTAAGTAGGCAGTGCTTTGCAAACTTTCCCACCAAAGTGCTCCTAAAGGCAGAGAAGCATGCATGTGCCCCTCTGAGGATTTGGGAACATAATCCAAAACCTCCCGCCACAAGGGCGTTTCTTTAAAGTCTTGCTTTAGCTTAAAAATGCGCATGGATTTTGTGTTCCATCCATATATATTTTTTAAATAGAGGGCATTGTTTTCAATTACTTACCATTTAGTAAAATCACACTCCAAGAAAATACTGATTATGTGATTATTCTATAACTCTGTATGGCCCTGTCACACTGCCTATGACCTTCAGCGAGATGAGCATATCTTTTTGAGAGTCACAAAATAAAGAGAATATCCATTTTGTTCACTGCTGAATCCCCAGCACCTCAAAGTGTCTGACATTTAGCAGGTACTCAATAAGTATTTATTAAATGAATGAATGACAGACATGCAATGATATGATATGACCAGTTATTCTAAAAAGCGACATGGGCTGATGGCTGTTAGATTATTTCAGAGGCACAACCCAGGGAAGTGGGGATTTGGCACTCCAGGCCTCTGCTGCCAGACAGACCTGTGCTGAATGAAATATATCCGAATCCCTTTTTATGTCAATTCACTCACCTGTGACACTACAGCCCACCTAAAGCTTGGAGATTTACAAAGGGGTGGAGGGGCGGGGGGCGCAAAAATAAGTCTCCAGCTACCTTTGAATTAATCTCAAAGAATGATAAACCAGTCAGCTGGGAAAATCGAAAATAAAAACAGAGACTATTGTTAAACTAAAAACAACCACCAAAAAAACCACAGAGCTGTTCTCTAAGGGCCAGTTCAAATGGTATTTCTCTAGAAACTTTCCCTTTCTAAGTCTCTCCTCAAATGACTTGCTCTCTTCCCTCAGCTCCCCTTCTCTTTCGCTTGCAATTCAACCTTAAGTGATCAACTCACTGCAACTCAAACATCCAGCACTAGTCCTGCCTCTCTGTCTCAACAAAGTTCCCCTCAACCTGTCGCTCATTCTACATACTTAAATGCTATGACCCCTCAGACTGGAAGTCTTACTTCCTTCACCGATTCTCATCATCCATTGGTTTCCATCTTCTCTGAGCTCCTGTGGCTTTAGAGTTTGTGCCAATTCTGTGCTTTCTTGCACAGAATTCTTTCATACAATTTACAACTCTTTTGGATGTTCCGTGTAGGGAGGAATCAGGAATTCGGTGTTAATTCTACTCTTGTATCTTTCACAGAATCTCTGTGCAACGCTGGAACCTAATACATGGTCAAGTTGTTGGTTCACTGGTTGATAGAGAAGCTGGTGGTCTAGGAAATGTGCCTGCGTGTCCCACACAGCTCCTCATAGGGCTTGCCACCAATTTCTCATGGACAAAAGTCTTCAGATCTCTGCTAGAGTTCTCTAGAGTTCATGCCCTGAGAAAGGTCACAGTTGGAGGCCAATGTGATATGCCCAGAAAAGCTGATTCCAGGACTTAGAACCACAGTGGCTTTTAAAGACCACAGAGAAAATGAAAGATTTGAACAAATATTTTTCCTAGGCAGGCCTCTGCCTCTGGTTGGGTTTCCAAGCTGCAAACACAGCAAAAGTGCTGAGAGGGAAGGAAGGAGCTCTGCTGGGCGGAACGGGGAGGGCTTCATTACACCAGAGTGATGGCCTCATCCCTGAGATTTCTGCAGTACTCCTTTAATGTGTTCTGAAACCTTGCTTCATTTTTCCCCAGTCTGAACCAAAATAGCTGAAATACAACATACCTGATGAAAAGGAAGAAAGGAAGGAGGGAGGGAGGGAAGGAAGGGGGAAAACAAGACACTAAAAAATGTCCCTACGCTCTTTTTCTCTATGCATTTCATAGGTCAAAAATTAGCAAAACGACTGGCAATTTCCTCATTCCGTATGAGGAACTGCTTTCACATTTTTCTGGTACCCTTCTCTCAGGCGAGTTCTTACGGAGAAGAGAGAATCTGCATAGAAATGGAAGCATCCTTTCTCCTTTGCGATCATGCTGAGCAAAAGATGTTGCAGCAGAGATGCTTTCCAGCAGGAATGTGACCACCCTGTCTCCAACATGAGCATCCTGAGGACAAGGACAAGCAGTTCTGTTCCCAAAAGACTGTCCTATCAGGCACAGGATTAGACAGCAGTGTCATAGATGAGGAACACGACCCTGCAAAGATGACCATCTGTTGAACAGGGGAAGTGGGAGGATAAAAAGTCACAGATATTATCAAGTGTTTAGTTGTTCTCAAAAAAGTAGCAGAGAAAATGTCTACAGTATAGAAGACAATACCTACCCCCCCAGATCGCTTACTGGTATTTTAGGTAATGCAGTAGATTGAACACAGGTGTTTTTCCTGTGTCCTCCCCAAATCTCATTAAAATGAAAGAATAAACAGATGTAAATCCACAAGGACAAGAGAATGGGGGAGGCCATAAAGGTGAAAGAGAAATGTTGACAAATGTTTGGATGAAGGGAAGCAGATGGAGGAGAGACAACTGCCTTACCAAATCACAGTGGCTGAAAACCAGCTGCTAACGCAGGGCAAGCCAGTTCATGAAAAGGCTCAAGGACTGGAAGCTACACAGCTAAAGTCGAGCTGAGGCACGGGCTTAAAGCTGGGGGATCAGGTGAAAATCTGCTTAAAAAGGTCTAAATTTCTCCTGCACCCTCCACAGAGAAGGTCCAACTTCTCGCCCATCCCACAGGAGAAGGGAGTTTGGGAGAACCAGACTCAGAGACATTAGGCACAGCAAAGAGCAAAGGACCAGCTGTAAACACAGGGATTCCCAAAGTCAGGGTCTGTAGGTCTTTTCTTTGAGGCTGTTTGATTTGCATCCTGAATAGGACTCCTCTGACCCTTTACCCGCCCCGCTCAGAGACCACTGGCAGCCATTACCCACCTCCCACTGACAGAGGGGTGACTTAAGAATTCTTCTCTGGAGAAAAAGAACAGCTTCCAAGAAAAGCCTACAGACACTGGCATTTGGGAATTCCACGATGAAAAAGCCTACAGAGAAATCCACTGTGCAAAAAGCCCTGTTCACTTATAGTACTTCCAAAAAGCTTTTTTAGTATCTCTGTCTCCAACATGAGGATTTAAGAAAAGTAAGAGAAAAACAAATAGAAACAGACTATGAAAAGAACCCTGTGATTAATATCCTCAGAGACATAAGGGGAGAAATTGTAGAATATTATTCAAAAGGAACTTAATAATTACTCTCAAAAATTTAGTATGTACCAGACAGGTATTAAAACTAACTTAATCCTCATAACATGCTTTAATTCTCATTTCATGCCCATGAATTGGGTCCAATTATTTTCCCCATTTTATAGATGAGAAGACTGAGGCTCAGAGAAGATAAGGAACCTGTCAAAGGTTATACAACTAGAAAGGAGTGTATACTAAATGTATTTGAATCCCTGATTTTAATGACTATCTTATAATGCCTCCTAAGAGATCCTTTGAAAAAACTCTTGGGACAACTCAATCAAATAACATGAGACAATGATAAGAAAATTAGAGGGGCTGGCCCCGTGGCCGAGTGGTTACATTCGCACGCTCTGCTTCAGTGGCCCAGGATTTCACCGGTTCGAATCCTGGGCGTGGACATGGCACCGCTCATCAGGCCATGCCGAGGCAGCATCCCACATGCCACAACTAGAAGGACTCAAAACTAAAATATGCAACGATGTACTGGGGGGGGATTTGGGGAGAAAAAGCAGAAAAAAAAAAAGAAGAAGAATGGCAACAGTTGTTAGCTCAGGTGCCAAACAAAAGAAAAAATAGAGAATCAAGCCAAGAGGTCCAATATCTGACACATATGTGTACAAAGAGGAAAAGAGAAAATGGAAGGAATTATTTTTAAATAGTGTAATAACATTTCCTGACATTTCAGAGTAAATGACCTAACAGTAAATGGAGAAAAAAGACCTACACCAAAAACCTATCAGGATAAAATTTTACAACTCTAGAGATAAAGATAAGACCCTAAAAACGTCCAGAGGGAAAGAAGAGGTCACTCACAAAAGACTGGAATTAAAAGTGGCATCAGACTTCTCAGCAGTAACTCTGGAAGCTAGTAGTCAATGGAGTGATGCCTTCTGAAATTTGAGTGAAAATTACATCCAACCCAACAATCTATACGCAGCTGAACCAGAAATGAAGTGTGAGACATCAAATGCACATGAACTAGTAACAGGTACCTGAAGGAGGGAAACAAGGCCAGGTGTGGGGGAGAGACCCACTTTTCGCTGTATGCTACTCTGTTCTGTTTAAATGTTTACCATATGCTTATATTACATTATTCAAAAAAGGTGTTTAAAGCTTTTTAAATGATGCTAATAATTAACTAGATCTGGGAACCACCCATCTTAAATAATAAAGCACTTGGCTCATTTCTTGTTCTTTACTCCTCTCCTGTAAGTATGAGGTTCACTGGGTCTGTGGGCAGGGAGAAAGGGAGGTCAGCCAGAACCTGTTTGCTGCACTAGTGAAAATGCCTAGATCATCTGGAAGACAATCCTCTGGCAAGCCAAAGCCAAGACTCATAATTAGGTCACTTGAGTAAATACATGAGTGAATGAATGAATAAATGAGCATGAAGAAGCCATTTGAGTCATTTGGGTGTGGGTAATGACGGGAAGAAAGTAAAGTTAGGAGAAATTACTCGGCATTACAAATCCTCCCTTGCTGGACCTGATGTTCTCTACAGAGATACATACCGGGTATATGGAGCTCAATTGCAACGCGGGGCTTATTCTTATCACCTTAATGTGAGAAGCTGAAGTCTGCTCTAGCCGATTTATCTGCACACCATCATTAAGTGGCATCCAGATCAAGGTCCAGATTTTTAATTGCCATTATCTGTCTCTGGGAGAAGAGAAGCTGAGATGTTTCTTGTGAAGCATGAGCTAGGCCTGATTATAGTTCTGTTCACACACTTCATGGAGAAGCATATTAGAGCTTATTGTAGTCTTTAAGGGCTTATCTAATATGCTCGTTATTTTTAAACCCTTTTTAAAGAATCTGTGTTAATTGAATGGTCTGATGAATATGGTCATTTTTTCATGAACATATTAGTAAGAATATATTCCAAACACTTTATTCAAATGATCATAGGTCAGTAGCGTCAGCCTCTTGAAGAAAGACTACCACATTCTTTAATGTTGGATATAAGTGCCATATGGGGAATTACTGTCTTTCACATTCTACCTGCCACAATCTTTGAAGATAATTCCTTTTTCCCCACCTCACATCAGGATGGCACAGCTTTTTAAAAAATTGCCCCATGACATATTCCAGGAAAAGTTACTGCCAGAGTGATATGAAGGTTATAGTTTACACCATTTGTAGAGCATAGGAGGTCTGAAGTCAGACTGTTTGAGTTGAAATTTTGGCTCTACCAATTATAAGCTCTGAGACCTTAGCAAATTACTTAGCCTCTCTGAGTCTTAGGTTTTGCTCTATAAAATGAGGCAAAGCCCCGCTTCATAGGGTTAAATAATTAAATGAATTTTTAGGTATAAATATATATGTACATACATATCCCTTAGCATACAGTAACTGACAAATAGTAAACACTCAATAAATGCCAGATATTATTAACATTATAAAGCATTTTCATAATTTTCAGAGTACTTTCAGATAAACTAACACTAAACTACAATTCCCATTTATTCTGAACAACAAAACTCAAAATATGTATGGGAAAGAATTGTGAAATCTGAAAAGTGCTATACAAACATAAAAGTGATAATATCAACCTTATTATTACATTTCTGTAAAACAGAAATAATAATTCATGTCATAATCTACTCTTAAGGGATGTTGCAGTTGCCAAAAAACTAGTGAATTGGTTAAAGCATTTTTAATTCTATAAGACAATGATTATCATTGTGAGTAGGGAGGCAGAAGAAGTTAATGTATAATTTTGAAACTTTTATTAAAGAATGTGGTAGGCAGCCCCTAAGATTGTCCCCAATGATTTTTGCTTCCTAGTATATTCCTCTCTCCTGGAGTGTGGGCTGGAATTATTTAATTGCTTATAACAAACCGAATATGGCAACAGTGATGAGATATCTCCTCTGACTTTCCATCTTAGGCACTTTCTTGTGCTCTCTCTTGGATCACCCACCCTGGGGGAAGCCAGCTGGCATGTGGTGAGGCAGCCCTGTGAAGAGGCCCACGTGGCAAGGGATCGAGACCTACCCACAACCACATGTGTAAGCTTAGAAATGGACTCTCCCCACCTCAGTCAAGCCTTCAGATCAGACCACAGTCCAAGCCAACAGTTTTATTGCACCTCATGAGAGATTTTAAGCCAGAGCTATCCAGTTAAGCTGTACTAATTCCTAAGCCACAGAAAATATGAGATAAAATATGTTTGTGGTTTTGAGTTACAAAGTTTTGGGACAATTTGTTATGCAGCAATAGATAATTAATAAAAAGTACAACATACACACAGAAAAATGCACAATCATAAGAGTAGAGATTGATGAATTTCACAGAATGAACATACCCAAGTGATAAGCACCCAAATCTAGAAATAGAACATAGCCAGCTCCTTAGAAGCCTCCCCATGTTCCCTTCTACTCACTACCCCTTCCTCCAAGAGTACCACTCTCTAGACTTCTAACAGCATTTCTGTATATGACCAAGAGTAGAAAAGAAGATGATGAAAAGCTTTGAAGGAACTCACAAAAATACTAGCATAACTCCAGATCAATAAAATTTTTGTTAAATATATATACAGGGAGAGAGTATAATATGCTGTTAAGGGTATAGGTATTAGAGCTAAAATGGCTGGATTAGAATCGTAGCTCTACTCCTTACTAACTGTCTGACCTTGCGCAAGTTAGTCTCTCTGCATCTCAGTATCTTTGTCTGCAGAATGAGGATAATAATAGTGCTTACCTCACAGCACTGTTGAGAAGACTAAAAATGGAAATGAATGTAAATCGAGTAGTACAATGCTTTGCACATGTGTTCAAAACTTATCTATTATTAATAAATGCTTCCATATGGGGATTTTAAAATATATTGATGACAAATTTCTACTATCTTTTTGTTTGTTTGCTGGCTCTTCTATCTGTCCCGAGAGAGAGTGACTAAGGGGAAAGAGAGGAAGTTCAGACCAGTCATCTCCTTGGTGTTAATAGGAAGCTGGAGGAGGAAGGATAAAGTTAAAGGCTGAATTGAAGCTTTAATTTATCAATGGATTTTAATTATCAACACAGTCTCAATTCTCCACTGCCATGAATCCCTAAAAATGGACTATTGCCCTCTTAGCCGTAAGTCTGTGTCTATTTTTAATTTTCCCCCTCTTTTCAAATCTCTCTGCTGAAGGTAATAAAAGATTTAGATTTAGAAAGCGACTTAGCGTTTAGAATGAGATAGAGGCTATAAATAGATAGGTCAATGAAATAGGTTAGCAGGGGATCTCAGAATCAAAGGCACACATTCTTATCTGATCTGTGTACTGACACAGGCATGCTTGTGGGGTCTCTGGACAGGTGTGTGTATGTTTTCCTGCATATGTGAACATGAATACTTGTACTAGCATATTACTGAGGACAGAATTCTGAGGATAACTTGTGTATTTCTGAGTGGCAGAGTGATCCCTGTAGACCAGGTTGGCATTTTCCCCCTGACAATTATTACTAGAGAAATCAGGATAAAACATTACTCCCATACGGTCAACGTCCAGTCTGAAGGCAATGGCACAGCTTAATGCTAATTAGGTGATATTGCTGACCAGCCTTTAAGAACTTGTCAGGACTAAGGGTCCACAGCAGTGTTCCAATCTGTCAAATGCTGAGGTCAGCTTAGTGACTGGTTTCCTAAGTAGTCAGGCTGCCATTTCCAATCATCACCTATCATTTACAGTGGCTAAAATTCCAATCTATTCTTCAAGGCCCACGTTAAATATTTCCTTTTCTATGAAGCACCCCTGATCACCTTGGTGATCTTCCTCCTCTGAATTCGTATACCATTTTATGACCCTCACGTTGATATTGATCACACACTGCCTTGAACTGGGTTTGTTGGGTGCTAGTTTCCTCTATTGTTGTGATCTCTTCATAGACAAAAGACAATGTCATTCATCTTTGTATCCCCAGCAGCATCTGGTACGGTAACAGGGGTGTTACTCATATTCGTTGAACAAATGTGCACTCGTGGTTACTCCCCTCTGGGTGCCAAGTATTTTGTCAATGTTCCTGTTTGTAGCACCTAGAATCTGAAGCATTGAGGATAAGGTGTTTGTTTAAGGAAATGCTGTAGAAATCAGTATCCGGAATAGCCTATAATATACTATAATAAAAAATTTGATACTAACAGATCTGTCAAGATCTTGGAATAGACTTGCTGTGATTTCAGATTCTCAATGATAATAAGAGAATATGAACATTTTGATACATTTTAGCAGACTAGTTTTAAATATGAAATTTCCCTGAAGGCAAGACAGTGACCTTCGGCAGGCCTACCCAAGCTTGAGATTCTAGATTACATACAACCAGAGCATTTCAGGATTTTTAAATTCAGTATGATACTGGCCTAGAAGCAAAGCTAAACTCCAAGATTGAAAGGACCGTGTGAGTTCTTTTCCTGATTCCTCAGTCCCTCTAAGCTATCTGGGACAGATTTTTGATCTTTCCCTCTTTGCCTTTCCCTATTGACTCTGTATGGACAATACTTCACAGTACCTGAGTGATTTGTTTCATAATACATTCTGCAGTTAAAACAAGTTTTTTGGTCTCAAAGTAAGCATCCATTTCAGCTGGGAAAAGTTAAAACAGTGACCTTAAGTTATTAAAATAGTGTATGTTTCTATTTCCTTGATAAATTTCCTCTCAAATACCTCACCATATTTTCTAAGATTTCCTTTTTCCCGTGGCTTTTGAAAATTAAATGCAGATGGTTTGAAATTTAGCATATGACTACAAGCGGCAACAAAGTGCTTATCAAGCTTAAATCCTAGGTAGTCTATAATTCTTTGTCAATTATAATTCTTTTTACTACTAATATAAGAACTATATTAAACGTGAGGGATGGCTAATCCTGTCTAAGTAAATTCTGCCCCCTTGTGGATTAAAACATCCACAGATAGGAAAGAAATATTATAGTCACGTGGGCCAGTTCCTTTTAGTTCTTTCAAAGAGCACTTTGACAATCTTTAAAAGTAATGCTGACAATGGAACAAAACTAGACCATGTGTATAACCTGTGTAAGAGCAAATTGATGATGACACAATACATTGACAGATTATAGTATACATTTGTATCTTATACTTTGCATCCCATTCAACTAGGACAGTGCCTTGAATATTTATTATATTTATCACTAAATATTTCATAGAATATTAGATTTAGGAAAGACATTAAATATTGAGTTCCACATCAACATATAATGATCCTTTTCATAACCCCTGACTTACTCCCACTTGAACGACTCCAGTAGTGGAAAATTCACTAAATGGTACAACTCATTCTCCTATCACACAGGACTGTTAGAAAGTCTATCAACATATTAAGCCAAAATGGAATAAGTCTTTTGCAAGAGAATCATATCATTTCAGAACTGGAAAGGGATGCTTTAGATCTCTCAGTCTGTCATTTTATGGTTGAATCTCTTAAGCCATCTGGACCTAATTCTGCCCTCAGGAACAACATCCAATAAGCCTATTACTTGTTTTGTAGCCTTTTAAATGTTGGATGGTAGCTACTATACTGTCTCTTAGTTTTTCTTCCTCCTAACTTTTCACCTATAATTGTGTCAACTATTCCTCATATGATATGTTTTTCAGACCCCATCATCCCCTAGTCACAACCCTCTGAATGCCAACTTTTTTGTCAAATGTTCCTTTCGTGTGCAGCATCTAGAATTGAACACAGATGCTCTGGATCTGCTCGTTTGCCTAACATAGAGTACAACGAAGCTGTTGCTCCCCATGTTTGGGACATCAGACCTCTATTAATACAGCCTGGACTCGTCTTGCTTTTGACTCAGGATCCCAGCTAGCAAGATAATTATAGATCTTAAGTGTGTCCAATCAGATCAGCTCTGCTACCTACCTCTGTGCCATCTGCATTTAATCATCATGATCTCTGTGTTTCCAGCCAGCCAATTTCAAGGCAAAGAGAATAGGATAAAAATCGGAGGTGGGGTCATGTCAACCACAGTGCCACCCATCAGCTGTGTGGCCTCAGGTGTGTGGTCTTCAGTTTTCTCTTCTCTAAAACAGAAGTGACAGGCTGACTCCATGGTATAGTGGTTAAGTTTGGCATGCTTCACTTCAGTGGCCAGGGTTCGTGGGTTTGGATCCCTGGCACGGACCTGCACCACCTGTCAGCCATGCTGAGGCGGCAACCCACATATACAGTGGAGGAAGATCAGTACAGATGTTAGCTCAGGGCTAATCTTCCTCAGAAAAAAATAAAAATAAATAAAACAGAGATGATAACATTAGCTCACAGTGTAGTCATGGGGCTCACATGCCATAATGCATTTGAACAAGCTGACAATTTTTTTTTTTTAAAGTTTGGCACCTGAGCTAACAACTGCTGTCGGTCTTTTTTTCTTTTCTTTTTTTGTGTGCTTTTTCTCCGGAGTCCCCCCAGTACATAGTTGTATATTTTAGTTGTGGGTCCTTCTAGCTGTGGCATGTGGGATGCCACCTCAACATGGTCTGATGAGCGGTACCATGTCTGCGCCAGGGATCCGAACCAGTGAAACCCTGGGCCACGGAAGCAGAGCACGCGAACTTAACCTTTCGGCCATGGGGCTGGCCCCTGACTTAATTGTTAATTACTAAATAAATGTAAAGTATTATTAATCATTAGCTTTCAAATGGTTTGAGGGTAGAGGAGAAATTATGTTCATATTTCCAGCATTATAACTGATAAGAACTCAATGCAATTTTTTTTTTTTAAAGATTGGCACCTGGGCTAACAACTGTTGCCAATCTTTTTTTTTTCCCTTGGCACCTTTCTGTTTTTGTTGTTTTTCTGCTTTATCTCCCCAACCCCCCCAACCTCCCCCCGTACACGGTTGTATACCTGAGTTGCATGTCCTTCTAGTTGTGGGATGTGGGACGCTGCCTCAACGTGGCCTGACAAGCGGTGCCATGTCCGCGCCCAGGATCTGAACCCTGGCCCGCCACAGCAGAGCGCGTGAACTTAACCACTCGGCCGAGGAGCCAGCCCCTCAGTGCAATTTTTTAATGTGGTTGAATACATATAGAGTATATATTGAGTCAGTGTTTTACAAAGGGGAAAGGAGGTGAGTTAATCATTTTTTTTTTAAGATTTTATTTTTTTCCTTTTTCTCCCCAAAGGCCCCCAGTACATAGCTGTATATTCTTCGTTGTGGGTCCTTCTAGTTGTGGCACGTGGGCCGCTGCCTCAGCGTGGTTTGATGAGCGGGGCCAGGTCCGCGCCCAGGATTCGAACCAACGAAACACTGGGCCGCCTGCAGCGGAGCGCGCAAGCTTAACCATTCGGCCACCAGCCCAGCCCCCTGAGTTAATCATTTTTAATCAGCCTGTGTTTGGTCTGAAAACTTCTTCAACTGTCTTCTATCAGCACAAGGTTCTCCCTCTTCCCTTCCTTCTCCTCTCCTCCTACCTCCAGCTCTGCTCTGCTCTCCTCTTTGGGTCAGCCTCCTCCCCGACTCCATCTTGTTCCTCCCTTCCCCTTCCCCTGCTCCTTCTCCTCCTCTAAAACCAACCCACAGGGGCCGGCCCCTGGCCGAGTGGTTAAGTTCGCACGCTCCGCTGCGGTGGCCCAGGGTTTCGCTGGTTCGGATCTTGGGCACGGACATGGTGCCGCTGGTCAGGCCACGTTTAGGTGGCATCCCACATGCCACAACTAGAAGGACCTGCAACTAAGATACACAACTATGTACCAGGGGGGATTGGGGGGAGATAAAGCAGGAAAAAAAAAAAAAGATTGGCAACAGTTGCTAGCTCAGGTGCCAATGTTTAAAAAAAATTTAGAAAATAAAAAGTAAAGAAAACCAACCCACAGCCTAGTGGGAAGGGGGAGGAAGCTCAAAATCTGCCTCCCCTTCCCAAAGCCCACGGCTCAGGCTGCCGCCTAGGTCCTTGCACCTACACCACTAATTTTAGGGACTCCAGGAACAAATGCTCACCTCCTGGAAGGAAAAAATAGCAAGGCAACACACTGATTCCCAGATGTCTGCAATTCCACTAATCACCTGCAAGCTTCATTCCTTTAGCTTTAGGCTTTCTCTAAATATCAAATATGTGTTTGCATTTGAGAAGACATTAAAATATATCAGCTGCTTAGCAGCTCATAGTGAATGTGGTTTTCCTTTTCCAAAGGTCTCATAAAGGGAGCTGACTGAAGAGATTCTGGGGTTGGGCTGGGTATGGGGTTGAGAAGACAAAATATGTAGAAGAGAAACTTCCCTGGTTCACAGTGAGAGAGCTTGAGGGGAGCAGACAGAGCACAGGTGCTGCCATTTGCTCAAGCTGCTCCCTTCACTAGGAAAGCTTTGTTCCTTCCCTCATGTCTGTGCAGGAAAAGCCTGGCCGTCTTTCTAGAACTAGCTCAGTTCCGCTCACTCATCAGAGTCTTCCTTAGCCACTCTTGTCAGAAATGATCTTCCAAACAATAGTATTGCTTTTCTTAGGTGTGATGATGATGTTGTGGTTGTGTAGAAGAACATCCTTATTTTTAGGAAGTGCTTGCTGAAACTTTTACAGGTAAAGTGTTGTACTATCTGCAACTTACTTTCAACTGGTGCAGCAAAAAATATATATATGGGGAAAGAGACAAAGCAAATGTGGCCAAATATTAACAGTTACCAAGCACACTGACTTCTAGACTCCTCTGAATTTTGCTTCGCCTCCTTAGCATGTTTTTCCGGTTTTCCTTGTCTTTCAAACTACAGTGTGTACAATTATTATTAGTAATAATTACCATTTGTTGCATATGTACTGTATATGACATGCCAGTGCCAGACGTTTTACATATATCATATAAAATCCTTACAACAATCTTTCACAGTCGATGTTTTTATGCTCATTTTACAGAGAAGAAAAAAGACTCACTGCTGTCAAGGAATTAACTGGTCTTGTGCCACTACTTAAATCCACATCTGCCTGACCCCAAAGCTCATGCTCCTTCTATTGCATCATGCTGTATCTTGAATTGCACACAGTGTTCCGGAAACAGTCTGGAAGGTACATGCCTTCACACAAACACACACACACACAGAATTTTATAGATATTAGCCTAGAAATCAGGAGGGCTTTGGGTGAGTCACTTCTCTCTACACCTCAATTTCTTGATCCATAAAATGAGAGAAGTTGATTTAAAATTTCCAAAATCCTTTTTATTTTTCTGACATTCAATGATTTTGATTTTCCTGATACTTTTTCAAATATTCTGTGTAAAACAAAACACAAGAAAATTCTCTTCCCATTCAGGTAAGTAAACAGGTTCATTGAGAAAAGTGCAATCACTGAGTGGAAGAAGGAGCCTGCACGCCTCAACTGCCCATTAGCGGGTGCCCTGCCGTACACTAAACACTGTGAATGGCACAGCTCCTGATCCTGATATGGGACCATCACTAGTATGGCTCTCTAACTTTGTTACTTGTAAACTGCACGTCTACACAGCCTTGGAACCAACAACTCAATTCTAAAACAAGAACCGACTTGTGCTCAACCTATGCACCAAGCACTGTGGCCTCTTCTAAATGGGGCCTTGGAGCATGTGTGCCTGTGTTGATGATGGTAGCACTGGAGGATCCATTCTTTGGATCTCTTTGGAGAGTAAGATGTAGACCCAACCATGAGATCTCAGGCAACTTGTGCTCTGTAGGCCTTCAGGAAGAATTTGAGAAGTAGAATTCTCTGTTAGGGAAATAAGAGAGAAATAGATATTTTAAATGCAACATCCTAGTTTCTATTAAAAGTTACCCCTGGCCTTTTGCCTTGTTGTATCTGTGAAAGCAAGATGCATCTGTGAAAGCGTCTGTGGTTCTACAGGGAGCCATCATGAGAAAATTCAGCCATGGTTCTCATTTGTACCACTTCTGCTCAAACCAACACAGTCTGATCTGGAAATACGGCCTCAATATGGGATGGAAACAATGTTTCCGCCAGTACGTGAAGGATGTTGGCTTCATTAAGATGGACTAAATGAATTTCTTCAAAGGGTCATTCAGGACATCTACCTGACCCCAGAAACAATTCTAGCTCTTTGTACACAAATTTTTTTTTTTTTTTTGAGGAAGCTCAGGCCTGAGCTAACATCTGCCTCCAATCCTCCTCTTTTTGCTGAGGAAGACCAGCCCTGAGCTAACATCCGTGACCATCTTCCTCTACTTTATACGTGGGACACCTACCACAGCATGGCTTGATGAATGGTGCCATGTCCGCACCTGGGATCCAAACGAGGGAACCTCAAGCTGCTGAAGCGGAACGTGCACACTTAACCACTGCACCACCAGGCTGGCCACTGTACATAAAAATTTTTTAAAGACTTCAATTATGGGGGCTGGCCCAGTGTGGCACAGCAGTTAAGTGCGCACGTTCTGCTTTGGCGGCCCGGGGTTCACCGGTTTGGATCCCGGGGGTGGACATAGCACCACTCATCAAGCCATGCTGTGGTAGGCGTCCCAAGTATAAAGTAGAGGAAGATGGGTACGGATGTTAGCTCAGGGCCAGTCTTCTTCAGCAAAAAGAGGAGGATTGGCAGATGTTAGCTCGGGGCTGAGCTTCCTCAAAAAAACCAAACAAAAAAAGACTTCAATTATGAGTGTTTTAATGTGAATAGAATAGTCAATTGGTTATAGAAATTGCCTTTTAAAAATTTACTATTATCTTCTCAATGGATTCATCTTCAAAATACGTAGCTTATTTTCCCTCAGTGATATAAAGGTATTCATGTTGGGGAAAAAATGTTACCCCTACCCCATCTCTTTGTAGGAGATCTTGAAGGCTCAAGAGAATCTTTAATAAATGTAAATCCCTTTAGAAAAGAAAACCACAAACTAGTCTTAACTGAATGTAGGCAGCAGTCATCTGAGAAAAAGCCCCTGCTTCTAGGAGAGAAGAGCATTTTAGGGGGAGACTCCTGTGTGCCATCACTAGGTGCTTCACCTCAGTGTCTCATTTAATTGCCATTTTGCAGAGGAGAACACGAAGGCTCAGAGAGGGTAGTTCTCCCAAGCTCCCAAAGGTCCTTTGTTAAGTGCCTGAGTTGTATGCAGAAGGCTCCACTTATGGAGAGCCGTAGGCTTCCATGACTGCATTTTGCACATGCCTACAGAGGCTGTCCTCACGACTGGCACGTTCCAGCACCTCTCCGCATCACTGAATGCTGCAAAAGTCCCAGACACCCAGGGGAGACTATTCCCTTACTTGCAGTTCTGCCACTAACTAGCTTGTGACTTGACGTTTCAATTCTCCAGGCTGCAGTTTCCTTGTAAGTTAAATTTTGATGATCCCTAAGGTCTTTCTTAAAGAAGATGAACCCTTCAATGCCCGGGGAACCCAGGTCTAGCCACGGGGTGTTTGGATTGCCCCTTTCACTCACCCACCAGGTGGCAGACACATGCTCAGCAGCCCCCACGAGCACTGCCAAGCTTCAGAGTTATACACAGCGCCCAGGGCCCTGTCTGCTTAGGCTGTGGAATACCAGTGTGGGTCAAAAAAGCACAGAAGGACCTGAGAAATCAGCAGGGAGCCCCATGGCCTCCTGGAGTCTGAGGAGCTGAGGTTCAGGGAAAACTAGAGATGCGTGCACTCTGATCTTGAGGCTCCCTGCCTGGGTAAAGTCATTTATATTCACTGAGGGGCCCCCTCCCTGCACTGCTGTATTTAATTCTGAATGTGGTATAAATAGAACTTGGTGCTCTGGCAAAACACACCACCCACCACTGTTCCTTTCCTTTCAGGATATCAACCAAATCTGAGCCTCTGATTCCCTCTAGTGGCTCAAATCGGCAACTTTCACAGCTGATTCTCTGCATTTATTTACTCAATGTGTAGTAAGTGCCTACTGTATGCACCAAATTGGTGCTGGGTTCACCAGTTTTACCTGGGGTCTGGGGCACTGGTTTCATTTGAGCATTGTAGGTCCAGTGGAAAGTGATAAGGGGTAGGAGCCGAAGCTCCTTCTTATAAGCTTAGCTTAGTTCAGTGCCAACTCCTAATTTCCCTGCTGCTCTATAGTTGCTTTATGGGGACTGAGGGAGGATGGGTTTTACATAGGTTATTCCTGCCACTAAATGAGTTGTAGGACCTTGGGGCAGCTCTTTTATCCCTGGACTCAGTTTGCTCATTGGTAAAATGAGTGTATGGGTTAGATTCAAAACAATTCAACAAATATTTATTGGGTATCTGCAGTGTGCGAGACACTGGGCTGAGTGCTTTGGGAATGCAGCAGTGAATGGTACCTAAACTTAAGGAGCTTACAGGTTAATGGGAGAACCAGACATCTGGGATGCCACGCAAAACACAGGGCATGAGCAGCATAGCATGGCTGCCAGAGCGTGAGCTTTGCAGTGAGACAGATCTGGGTCGAGCCCTTGCTCTGTCACTTCCTAGCTGTGTGATCTCAGGCAAGCTGCTAATCTCTTTAAATTTTCTCAGTAAACTTGAATAATAATCCTTTCTTCATAGGGTTAAGTGCTCAGTGAAGAGTCATGCGACAGGAAGTTCTCACTAAATGGTGGCCACTCCCATCGTAGTTTCAAGTTTTGAACAGAAATAACAGAAACCTTCTTGAGAATGTCACTTAAGACCCTACAAGGAGTTTATCCCGTTGGTTTTGAAGATGCCTCCTTAAGCCCAGCAGATTTCTATAGTCTCCTTTCTCTGCCATGGAGCTTGGGAATCCACCTGCTGCTTCTTTTAGGGTGGATGCCTTTGAGGTTCTAACCCTGCAGTTTCAGCCCAATCAGCCCCCCTGCAGAGAGAACCACAGTCGTCCCTCCCCCCCCTTCCTCATTTCGTTTCCCTGCAGGCAAGAATACAGGCCATTTTCCTTCCCACAGATTTGCTGCTGTTCAATTTTGGGAAATGAAGAGGAAATGAGAGGTAGTTTACATGCTTCTGCTAGTCATGATCCTTGGTCTTTAGTGCTTAAAACCCTTCTGAAGTGGCAGAGTGAGTTCTCTCCAGGAGAAAGGACTTCACACAAGCCCTGGCACTAGGGGCTGTTCCAACCTGGAGGCTGTGTGACCCTTTTACACTGTGAAAGATTTGAGAGAGATCACTTTTCATGCTGAGCTTCTTTATCACTGTGTAAGGAAGTAAAGGAGGATCTGGAGCTGAAGCAAACCTTGAATGCCAGACACATCATACCTAGAATCCTATGAGGTTTCATCAACTCATCAGTCATCAATACTGTAGATTTAACAGTCAACAATGTCACAGCTTTAGTCAGATACTAAGAGAGAGATTAATAGGAAAGAGAGAAGGTGAGCTCGGAGTCCAAAGTTGCTGACAAAATACCATTCCTGGAAAAAGATGAAAGTTAGAGGTAAAGAAAGCCAAAAGTGGAATTGACTTCCTATTGGCCAAAGAGATAATAGATGGATGGCGGGACAGGATCCAAATGTGGTAACTCAAAATTTTGTTTTGCATAGAAAGAGCTGCCTCATATTTTGAAACCATGTGATATGAAACTATAAAGAATGAGAGAGAGAAGTCGGGGGCATGAGAGAACGTGTGTCACTAAGGGAAGCAGGAACTGCCTATAAGAGCCCACTTGTGCCTAGAGGCATTCCTGCACTTACTCAGAGGTCTGAGAGGGAAACTTGTCTCTAAGAAGACTCTAAGGATTGAACTGGCATCAGGAGCCTGTTCTGGGGAGGATGCCAACCCCTGCCTTCTCCTTTGGTTTCCATCCTTTTAGAAGCCTCTACTAGTAGGGGAGAGAAGGATCAAAAGACAAACTTGTTGTGGGCCAACCCCAGTGGCCTAGTGGTTAAATTCAGTGTGCTCCACTTCAGTGGCCTGGGTTCAGTTCCTGGGCGCAGACCTACTTACACCACTTGTCTGTTAGTGGCCATGCTGTGGTGGCAGCTCACATACACGAAAAAGAGGAAGACTGGCCGCAGATGTTCGCTCAGGGCAAGTCTTCCTCAGCAATAAAAAAAAGACAGTTGTTGGTGACCTGAGTGATTTCACTGTTCATAAAAACCCAGTAAGGTAGGAAAGATGGGCATTAGTAGGAGTGTAATTCAGGCGGTTAAGGAAGACGTGATGAATTCACTCAATGGAGGAGCCAGAGTGAGACCGCAGGACTTCCAGTACTTCTTGTCTAGGATTCTTCCAACACCTCGATTTACCCCTTGCCTGCAGCAACATCCAATAATTATTAGTTGTAATATTTGCTCCCCACACATTGCATTATTCATTAGAGGTTTTCCTCTTCCAGTTTCCTACTATGCTGGAACCTTGGGGACTCACACTGAGATCAAGAGAGTGGCAGAGGAAAAGGTCACTTTGCCCTGTCACCATCAACTGGGGCTTCCAGAAAAAGACACCCTGGATATCGAATGGCTACTCACCGATAATGAAGGGAACCAAAAAGTGGTGAGTACACACCTGACTAGAGCCCCCCTCCTTCTCTCTCCTTGGCCTCCTGTGTTTGCCTTTCCTCAGTCCTCCAGTCTTTCTCATTGGGTCAGAAAGGGCTAGAATTGCTTTCTTTTTTTTTTTTTTTAAGATTTTATTTTTTTCCTTCTGTCCAAAGCCGCCCGGTACATAGTCGTATATATGTTTAGTTGTGAGTCCTTCTAGTTGTGGCATGTGGGATGCCGCCTCAGCATGGACTGATGAGCAGTGCCATATCTGTGCCCAGGATCCGACCCTATGAAACCCGGGGTTGCCAAAGCAGAGTGTGCGAACTTAACCACTCGGCCACGGGGCCAGCCCCTAGAATTGCTTTCTCATCTGGCTGATAATTGAAAGACTCTAGATACAAAACTATAGAGAAGAAAGGGTATTTGTGTTGTGAGGATAAGAGATTCTATGTTCTTTGGGCAAGCAAGAACTACTGGAAAGGCATCTATGATTTGCCCAAGGAGGGAACCTGCATGATTAATGTCTTTCCTAAGAAGCGGACTAAGATGCAGAAGCTTGAATTTCTAGTCCAGCAGCCAGAACTATACCTACACTAGGAAGCCTGCCGCTCTTCCTCCTCTGAAACCATTACCGTATGGCTTAAGATTTGCACAAAGCCATGACTTCCAACCTCTAAGACTGTGCAATATGATAAATAATATGATACAGAGGAACAAGTATGGGACATGAATGAACATGTTTAACACACATATAATTGGACAGCAAAAGAATTGATACTGGTTCCAGACTTGGAAAATAAAGGAGCTGTCCCTGGGTCTTCAGGGCTCAGATTGGGTAGGGCCACCATGATGGTCCACTGGTTTTTATAAGCTTTTGGCAGTGTGAACAGAACCTGTAGTACTCTGCTCCTGATGATCCACTCGGCTGGCCTTTATTAGAAAATGAGAACTGAGTAACCTACTGGTATTATCCTTTTTGCCTTGGCTGCATTCAGCCACTGTAGCTTTCCTCAACCTATGTTTTCTAGCATAACTATTTTCACTCCCTTTACCCACTGACTTATTTTTTTTTTACATCTATTTGTTCAAAATGTGTGATTTTTAAAATTCTGTAACTTAGGGAAGCTGACTTTAGATTTTCCTTCTTTTTCAGAGATTTACTTCCTTCCCTACTAAAAAAGTGAAAAGTTGCCCTTTCCTCTCCTCTGTCTATATCACTAATTTTATAAGATTGTTTATGTGGGGAAAAGCTAAGGTTTTCACTGAAAATAAATTTCAGGATCATTATTGGAGTTTACCCTGCTTAAAAAACTGGCTACATCGCCTTGTTATTTTGATACAGTTTGCCATTTTGTTCTAGTACGTCATCCTAAGACTCTCTCTGTTCTTTGTAGAGCAAGGTCACCTTAACCTGAGCATGTTTATTCCAATAACTTCTTAGTCAGTCCTAGACATGATACTCTCAGTTCTGAATGAAGTAAATAAGAGCCCATGTTCTGTTAATGAAAATCCAAGAATGACTCTACTCATCTAACTTTCACCCAAGTGTTTTCATTGAAACTAGATGAAATTTAAACTAGATTTTTTTTTTCAAGAAAAAAAGAGTTGCTTGGTTATGTACGTAAGTGAGTATAAGGGCTTAGGAAGTTAATTGTTGCTTAAGGAAGGCCAGTAGTATGGCTTCTGATAGCACTCTGATAAGCAGTCACAGTTCTCTACTTATCTTCAGTTAATAGTCTAAAGTAAGGGTTGTCATTTATTCAGTCATTCAGATTACATGAATTTATCTTACACTTTCTGTATGCCATACTAGGCACTGGAATACAATAATGAAGATGATATCAGAGCACCTGCCTTCTTGGAGTTTACAGCAAAATGACATTCAAAAATTTTAAAAAATTGTTTAAAATTAGAATGCAATAAATGTTAGCTACATGCCAGGCACAAGTCTGTTTAACACATATCATCTCATTTAACTCAATCCTCATAACCAGGATTATTAGCCCCATTTTATAGATAAGGAACTGAGGCATGTACACATACACACACAAAGTGAGAAAATTGCTTAAGGTCACCCATTTTGCATTTTGAAATTAGGCACTCTGACATCAGTACCTGGGCTGTTAACTGATGGGGATTTTAGGCTGGTTAATTTTAAAAAACTGCAGATGAGAAGCAAGCTCAGAGGACTGGAATTTGCTTGCTCTTTGAGAGATATTTGCATTTGTGAAGGAAGAGGGGATGACCTTGTAGGGACCTGAAATTGGCCAACCCAGGACATGTCTCTTTGGCATCAGGATTGTTTGGGGCTGATTGCTTTCGATAAACTGGGACAGGGAGGGAGGCTCTGGGGAATGGAACTTGCCCTTGTTGGGATACATTTACATTTGTAAGGTAACTATCTGTAAAAGGTGCCTCCCTCTCTGTACCAGGAAGAAGAAGAGAGATGACCTTGTCCCTAGAAACTCTTAATGGGGAAGGCAAGAACTTAAGTTGGTTGCTGTCTGGCAATCTCATGTAACTGATTTAGGGTGGTGGCTTCTAACCTTTCTAACCTTTACTTAATCCGATTTGATTCTTGTCTAAAAGTCATGGGATCACCCAATGACCAGACCCCACCTGCACTGATACCATTTTAACTTTTTTTCATGTTCTTTCCTCTGTCTTGTAAAGAGATGACTCACATACCCATGCCTTATAAAATTAGCCCTAACCCTCAACTCGGGGCAGCAGCAGTGGCTCTGCCCGCCCATGGGTCCTGTCCTCATGCCAGCAGGGGCAGCAGAAGCGGCAGCAGCAGCAGCTCTGACTGCCCATGGGTCCTGTCCCCATGCTATTCTATTCTCTAAATAAAAGAGCACTACTGCCAGATCGTAAGAGTCTAAGAACTCTTTCTTTCGACTCCTCAGCTCACCGACCCCGCATCATTAACTACTAGCTATATTACCTTCATAAATAATTTGAAATTGTAATATGTGCTATGTAGGAAATAAGGAGAGTGTGAGGAGAAAATTATTCCAGGCAGAATTAATTATGCAAAGAACTTGATGCAGGAAAAAGCTTGACACTATTGGAAGTTCTCAAAGATCAAAATCAATTTAGTTAAATTTAATTAATATTTCTTGGATTCCCACTATACGCACACTCTATTGTGAAGAGAAAAATTCTTAAAGAGACAGTTTCAGAACTAAGTGACAGGGGCCGGCCCGGTGACGCAGAGGTTAAGTTCGCACGTTCTGCTTCTGGTGGCTCAGGGTTTGCCGGTTTGGATCCTGGGTTCCAAAGGATCTGCACCGCTTCTCAGGCCATGCTGTAGCAGGTGTCGGGGAGGAAGACTTTTCCTCTATCCAAAATGGGGGTTCGTCTGGCCGGAGAACGAATTAAATTCACATGAGACAGAATAGCAAGAGAAAATTAAACAAAGCTTTATGAGGAACCATGGCCCGGGGCCTCTCTTCCGGAAGGAAGAAAGGGCACTGAAGAAGTGGGGTGCATAGAGTGGTTATGTACCCCCAAACAGGGTGTTTCACATATGATTGAAATGTCCCTCCCACAACAGTCACAAGATTGCCCTGTTGGCACAGCGCTTGATGGACACAGCAGGAGGCAAGTCTATTGTCTTGAGCTGGGTGGTCACAGGTGAGCTCAGCAATCAGTTCCTAGCCTAAGGAAAGATGCTTAATCCTTAAAGAAATGCCACCGTTGGGAGGGGGAGGGAAGTCAGTTACAGGAGGTTACCAGACAAGCACAATAAAATGCAGATTTAAGTCCTTGCCTTTGGCATTGATTAAGAGTTTCTAGAGAGAAGGTCATCTCCTTTCTTCTTCCTGATACAGAGAAGGAGGCACCTTTTACAGATAGAGATTTACCTTACAAATGTAAATGTGTCCTAACAAAGGGCAAGTTCCATTCCTCAGAGCCTCCTTCCCTGTCCCAGTTTATCAAAAGCAATCAGCCTCAAATAATGCTGATGCCAAAGAGACGTATCTTGGGGTGCCAATTCCAGACTCCTACACAGGCATCCCACATATAAAGCAGAGGAAGATGGGCATGGATGTTAGCTCAGGGCCAGTCTTCCTCAGCAAAAAGAGGAGGATTAGTGGCAGATATTAGCTCAGGGCTAATCTTCCTCAAAAAGGAAAAAAAACGAAGTAAGTGATAGTGATAAGCAGAGTGTTCTAGGTGAATACAAAAGAGGAGCTATTGGCCAAGAGTAGTTGGAGGAGGGGAGAGGTCAAGGACAGCTTCCTATAAGAAGGCACAGCTGATCTGAGTGTTAATAGAAGCCATTGCCCTGAGGAAATCCCAAGAGCACAGACACAAAGGCTGGAAAATTCTGGAAGATTATAAGCAGCTAGTATAGTTGGAGTGCAAAATGTGAGCCTGTGAAGTTGCAGGACCAGAACATGGAAAGTCTTGTATGCCATGCTGGGGTGCTTCAAACGTTTCCCGTAATGTCGTGGAGTTCTTGAAGGATTTTAAGAGTAAAAGGGACGTGTCTGCATTTTAGAGCAATCACGCTGGCACTGTGTAGCACACTGATTGAAGGAGGACTTGAGTAGAAGCAGGACCAGTTGAATAATTTCAGGCTGTACAATAAGGGCTTCAACTACACTCACAGACAGTGGGATATCAAGAAGGGATGATAAAAACTTAGTGGATAAAGTTGCCAAAGCTTTTTAATTGCCAGGGTGTTGGGAATGAGGGTGAAGATGACTGAAAGGGTCGGAGTGGACGTGGTGCTTAAAAAGTAGGCTAACCAATGACCTAGATCCCAAGTTTAGCTTTGCATTTCAATCTGAAGAGAAAATGTTTTCGTCCCTTTGTCTAGGATACTCAGATACGCAGGAAACATTTGGAGGTGGGTAGGCAGTCTCAGGAAGATGTGAATTTCAGCCTAGATAGCATGGCCACTAGAACACTGGAGGTTTCCCTCTGGTTCTAGGGATGGAAATACCCTGGACTTTCCAAAGAGTGACCACTTCTCCCAACATCAGTCAGGAACACACAACAGAAAACTTTCCCCTCTATTTTTCAGATGGAGAAATTAGGACAGAGATGTTCCAATTCCCATGCCAAGCCTCTCGGCCACCCCTTCACCTTTTCCCTCTTTCACTTTGGCCTTGAGCAAGAAAAATCCTTATCTAAAACATAGAGAGAGGGGCCTACATCCATCTCATTCAAAGCAGTTTCACAATGGCACAGCAGAGCAGTTACCAGAAAACTGAGCTGATCCATCTGTTCCACACCAAGGCCTAACAAACTGTCCTGCCTCCTCTCTCGAAAACTGCATCCGGAACAGGTCCATCAGGAATGTCAGGAAGACAAACAGCCCTACAGCAGCTGTAATTCATATATTTAATTTGTTTGTTTGCAAAAAGATTAAATTTATGTTCATTGTTCTCCCATCACACCTCAATCAGTGGCTTAGTCTCAGCATTACATTTCCTAGAATGAAAAACAAAATAAAACAAAGAGACACACAAACATCTGAGATTTAATGTATGTCTGAAAAAAACTGAGCCAAACTGGAAGGATGGAAATAAGCCCCAATCTGTGTCAGAAGTGTGTGTGTGAAATTCTCATATTACGTAATAGTTATTTAATTATATTAAGATTATTTTGGAGTTGTATAATCTTTGCTTTCCAAAGATGTTAAATACTTACCTTAGCTATCCCTTTTTTCCTCATTAACTATTGGGAGAGGATTTGGGGGAAAGGAGAGACAGGCAGACAGGAGTCAGCGCTTCCTGAATGTACTAAAGTGCTATGGTATAGATGTGCCCAAAGTGCTGAGGCTCGCGGGAAGGAGTCAGTGAATCTAACCAGGGAGCCAGGAAAGGCTATGTACACAGAAGGTGACCCTTGAGCTTGATCTTGAGGCCAATGTAGGTGTTGTTTAGGCAAAAATAAAAGAGGGAGAGGCATTTCAGAAGAAGACTGCATGATCCAAGACAAAGACACATCAGAAGACACTTGTTCAAAATCAAGGGACATGGAGTTTGGGGACTAGGCTATTCAGAGATGTAAGGGCCAGGGGCCAAAGGTGAGGCATGGTCCAGGCTTCACTGGCCTTAGGTCCCACATTCAGAGGGCCAAGCTTTAGTCCAGTGAGTACAGGTGATGGGAAACAGATGGAGGCTTTCAACCCAGGGTAGCTCTGCTATACAAATACACGGAATGATTAATATTCTTGGGGTACTGGGCTGAACAAATTTGGAAACCTGAGAGGCTTTCTTGAACTCAGAATCAGCCTAATAAAAGTGATCATAAGTGCTTATTATCTCATTCCCACAAAAATCCTATGAAGTAGCTTATCCCAGGTTTACAATTGAAGACTTTAAGGTTTAGAAAGGTTAATTAACTGACTCGAGGCACACAGCTCTAAGTGGAGGCACTCCCACTTGAAAGTAAACCATTTGACTTCCTAGCCAGCTCTCCCAATCACTGGGCCCTGGTGCAGCGTTTTTCAAAATTAGGATTTAGTAGTGGATCCTAAATGACTAGACATTTTGTTTTTGTTTTGTTTCATTTTAACTCAGACTAGAAAATATCAGAGTGTACTGCACTTAACACTCTTTCATGAACCTTATGTTTCAGTTATATATGTGTATGCTAGGTCGCGAAGAAAAATGTATTTCTTAATATGTGTCTGTTCAAAAGAATTTGAAAGCTCCTACAGTACTGTACTTCCAGCTGTCCAAAGCAGCCAGATTCTACTCTAGTCCACACCTATGAAGGCTCTCGAAAGTCAAATGCACCTTTCAAGACAAAAGTATTTCTTTTTTTTTTTGAGGAAGATTAGCCCTGAGCTAACTGCTGCCAATCCTCCTCTTTTTGCTAAGGAAGACTGGCCCTGAGCTAACATCCGTGCCCATCTTTCTCTACTTTATACGTGGGACGCCTACCACAGCATGGCTTTTGCCAAGTGTTGCCATGTCTGCACCCGGGATCCGAACTGGCAAACCCCGGGCCGCTGAGAAACGGAAAGTGCAAACTTAACTGCTGCGCCACCAGACAGGCCCAAGACAAAAGTAGTTCTTGATGTCAGTTCAAATATTAAAATGAACAAGAGAGAAATCCCCCAGACCAAAAAAGAGGCACCAACCTCTGAAAGCCCACAAAACCCAAAGTTCCTAAAAACTACCCAGGTCTTTAGTGATTTCTAGGTTTAGAATCTCTTCATTCTTCCTAAGCAGCACAAACTGACTTCTTTGTAGATGAGTATGCACCCGGGGAAAATATGGAAAAGTCAGAAAGAAAGAAAATAACACTAATTGAATGCCTGTTAGGTCTTTCAAGCTTACTTGTCCTATCTCCAAACTCAGCCGCCTACCTTCAGTCTTACAGTGGAGATAAGTTCTAAAGCTTCCAGTGTTTTCCTGTTGCTAATGTATTTCCTCCTCTCCCCATTGTCCCACCGGGTTGGCATTTCTATGGCAGGTTTTTCCACCCCACAAGGAACTTATTCTTTCTATGAAGTGCAGCAGGATGTGGGGCCAACAACGCCCTGCAAACATTTAAAACAAACAAGTACTATGTGGGGAGAAGAGCTGTGATCCTAGCTCTTCCTGGTCTGAGTCTAAAGCACAGGGCTTTAGTTGAATGCTAGGAACCCTCTGGAATTATTTGCAAAACAATATGTTATGTGCATTTTTCTGGGTCTGAGTTCATAGGTTTTATCTGATTGGGAGAAAAACAAAAAGCAGTGAGGAGGGGCTAAGAAATTCCTCAGAATTGATGCTGGCCACAGCCTGGCAAATGAGGTTGGTTGCATTTTAAAGGATAAGACTAGGATAGGAATCTCTCCCTGGCCCTAGGAACTCTTCTCTGGGATGCCCCCTTCAATGGGAAATGCAGTTATTAATTAATGAATACCAGAGGACCCAAAAGAACTACCCCATTCTAGCAGGATTACAGTCTAACTGCCTCAGTCTCAGATTGAGATATATGTACCCACCTCATAGAAGGCACTCTACAAACATTTTTTAAACAAAAGAATGGCCTTAAATCTAAGCACTTTACTGGAGAGACTAACTTCCTTAATCTCCCTAATCTTGTCTTGAACTTTTCATTGTATCATGCTACCTTTTTTTCCTCAAATGCAAAGAGTTAATATTTGTAAAGCATTTAGAACAGTGCCTAGCACAAAATACATACCATATAAATGTTTGCTAAATAAGAACAAAAATCCCTGACTGAGTGTATTGCATTGTGTTGATGGATTTTCATTTCTGCATCTAATTTACATTCCTAAGCCCAGAGCCAAGCACTGTGCTTGGCACAGAACAGTCGCTAAATAGTCACTGAGTGAAGGAACAACGCCCTTTCACAGCCGGCATCTCTTAAAATTCTTGCTATAAGCCTGTGAAGTTGGCCTCCAACAATAAGAATTGTTATACTAATTTTCTTTTAATATATGAGGAAAATTAGACCTTAATTCATCTCCAGAAAACTTGGACTCTAAACCTTTTAGACTTTAAAAGGTGCCGGCCCTTGCCCAAGATGGATTTCGGAGCTGGGATCTGAACCCAATATTCCTAGACCTAAATCCCTTTCCTTCCCTCTGCCCCTCCCCCCATCACTTGCAGCGTCTATTGAAAAGAATGCAGAAATTCAAGACACAACGTCTGTCTGAGAGTAAACACTGGACATTTGACTGAAATCATGCATTCCTGTACTTTCCAGAACATTTCTCGGCATGAAGATGATGTTCAGGAGACACCTACCTATGGTGTTTTGGGGAGGGGGCAAGTTTTCAGGGTATGGTAGGGAGAGATCCTCCACTGGTATAATAATGAGGGGAATTAGATCTCTTCAAGGCTGTTCCCCCTGCCCCCTCTCCTCTACTGCCTCCTCCCTTCACATGTGGTCTCCTGGTTCAACTCCCTGAGTCTCTAGTTAGAGTCCTTGAAGGGCTCCTGGGAAGAGCACTGGGGGAGAGTGTTTTCTTGTGGCTGGGATAGGGGTGGAGGGGGCTGGGGGTAGCTTCACCAGGACAGCATCATCAGGCTGCTCCCGAAGGCTAAAGTGAACTCTTGAAAGACCTCTGTCAGCAAATTGGTAAGCATGACCAGTTAAAGAATATTTAGGAGCCAGAAGAGAGGGTAGGATGTCGACGAAAATAATCCATAACAAATCTATAAATGAAAATTTGGGTGAGTTTATTCTGAGCTGAAATCTGAGGACCATGGCCCGGGGCCTTTCTTCCCGGTGCACAGAGTGGTTATATACCCCTAAACGGGATGTTTCACATAGGATTGAAATGTCCCTTGTACAACAGTCGCGAGACTGCTCTGTCGGCATGGAGATTGATGGAAACAGCAGGTAGGTCTTCTGTCTCAGTGAACACAGCAGGGTGGCAGTCTGTTGTCTCCAGCTGACTGGTCACAGGTGAAGCTGGGTGGTCAAAGGTGACTGTAGCAATCAGTTCCTAGCCTAAGGAAAGATGCTTATCCCTAAGGAAATGCCAATGTGGGGGTAAGTTGCACCTTTATCTCAAGGGCCTTTGTTCTGGCCATAGGAAATGTCTAAGCAGATATACAATGCATGCTCAATAGCCACAGTCAGGCCCTTTTGGAAAAAACAAAGTCAGGCCGAATTAGGTTTATACCAAATGGCTTCCTCATATACTCCAATATATCCTATTGCTTGCCATTTTTATTTGTCAGAAGGAAGAGAAGTTGTCATCCAGAGCTAAGGCTGGACTTGAATGTTAAGCTAAAGAGATCCATGACAGTCATTTATTTTACTCTGAGGTTGGTGGTATTTTACTCTGAGTTCTCATTTTTGTGTTTAGATATCCACTATTTGGATAGCTTCATTTTCCTTTCTCTTTTCTTAGTCTCTATATTCATGCCCTCATGGATCTTACCCAGTTTCACGGCTTTAAATATTGGCCACATACTTTTAATTCCCTAATGCGTATTTCCAGTCCAGGCCTCACCTCTGAACATCAGACTCATATATATGTAACTGCTTATTCAAAGTAGTTTGGGTGTCTAACAGGTATCTAATATGTAATAAGTACAAAACTAAACTCCTGATTCCCCTTCCCACCCTACACACTGACCCCAAACCTGCCCTATCCAATCTTGCCCCTCTTGGTTGATGGCAATTTTCTTGTTTCATAGGCTCATGCCAAAAACACAGGAGTAGTCCTTGACTTTTCTCTTTTTCTCATACCACAAATACATATTTAAATAAGGCGGTCAGTCTATTGGGAAATCCTGTTGGTTCTATTTTCAAAATACATTCAGAATCTGATCACTTCTTGCCACTTCCACTGCTACCACTCTGGAGGCAGTGCTTCTCTTGCCTAGATCTTTACTACAATAGTCTTTTGACTGGTTTTCCTGTTTCCACTCTTGACCTCCTGCCGCCTATTGTCAAAACAGATCAATCATGATACTGTTCTCAAAACTCTCTAATAGACCCCAATTTCCCTCAGAGTAAATGCCATCATCTTTACAATGGACCACGAGGTCTATGATATGCCCCCATTGCCTGACCTCATCTACTATTCTCCTAAAAACTCACTCCAGCTATGTGGTCTCTTTGCTGTTCCACAAACATGCCAGGTACCTTCTACCTTAGGGCCTTTGTATTGGCTCTTTCCTTGGCCTAGAACTCTCCTTCCCCTAGATAGCTCAAGGCTGCCTCCACATCTCCTTCAAGCGTTTACTCTAATAGCACTTTCTGGAGAGGTCTACCTTGACCATCTTATTTAAATTGCAATCTGTCCCCCTGGCCCACCTTCCCTGTTCTATGATTTTCAGAGTATTTCACACTGTCAAATATACCCTATAATGTTCTTTTGTGTCTGTTTCCCCATCACTAGAATATATGCTCCTCAGGGGCTGGGATTTTTACATGTGTGTTCATTGGTATCTCCCAAGCACCTACAACAGGCGCTGGCACATGGTGGAGGCTCAGAAGTCGTTGACTAAATGACTCTCATCTTGGATCTCTTTAGCTTAACATTCAAGTCCAGCCTTGGCTCACGTTTCCAGCCTTAGCTCTGGATGACAACTTATCTTCCTCCTACCCTCTCTTCTGGCTCCTAAATATTCTTTAACTGGTCATGCTTACCAATTTGCTGACAGAGGTCTTTCAAGAGTTCACCTTAGCCTTCGGGAGCAGCCTGATGATGCTGTCCTGGTGAAGCTACCCCCAGCCCCCTCCACCCCTATCCCAGCCAGAAGGAAACACCCTTCCCCAGTGCTCTTCCCAGGAGCCCTTCAAGGACTCTAACTAGAGACTCAGGGAGTTGAACCAGGAGACCACATGTGAAGGGAGGAGGCAGTAGAGGAGAGGGGGCAGGGGGAACAGCCTTGAAGAGATCTAATTCCCCTCATTATCATACCAATGGAGGATCTCTTCTTACCCCAGCCTGAAAACGTGCCCCTCCCCTGCACAAATACCCCAGGGAGGTGCCTCCTGAACATCATGCTTAGAGTCCAAGTTTTCTGGAGATAGGCCTAATTTTCCTCTTGTATTAATTTCTGCAGAAATAGAAATTAACTTGTGGAATGCTAATGGCGATGCCTATGTTTCCTATCCATAGAGATGCAAATGAATTTTGTCTGAAGGAGAATATAAATCCTTGCAGTCCAACCCTTATTTGAAGCTGTTGTAACATCTTTCTGGTTCCATCGTTAATGAATGAGTTAAATAAAATCTTTGACACATGTTTATTTTCTATATCTATGAAAGTCATCATTTTACTTTTTTTAGAAAACAGTTGTCCTTTAGGGGCCAGCCCGGTGGCACAGCAGTTAAGTGCACAGATTCCGCTTGTGGCCTGGGGTTCACTGGTTTGGATCCCGGGTGTGACCTACGCACTGCTTATCAAGCCACGCTGTGGCAGGCATCCCACATATAAAGTAGAGGAAGATGGGCATGGACGTCAGCTCAGGGCCAGTCTTCCTCAGCAAAAAAAGGAGGATTGGCAGCAGATGTTAGCTCAGGGCTAATCTTCCTCAAAAAAAAAGTTGACCTTTAAAACTGTAGGGGAGGAAAAAAAAATCTATTTTTCCCTCTACCCTCCTAGGTTCTCAGGCCGGGGCACTGTAAATTAGATTGGCAAAATATAGATTAACAAGAGAAAAACAAACAGAAGTTTATTAAGGCATGCATTATGTATCTAACACCTGGGAGTACCCAGAGATGAGTAACTCAAAAGGGTAGTTAGGATTTGGATTCTATATACCTAACTTAGTAGGGGAAACGGATGGGGAGAAGGGGTACTTAGGGAAAAGCAAATGACTTTTTGGAAAGATAAATGAGCCTTTAGGAGAACAGATGGGAGATATGCTAGTTTGTGACAATGTCTATCTGGGTGTGGTGCCAATTTCTGGTCTCCCGGAAGAGAATATTAGAGTTGTTTCAAGGAATGGAATTTATGACACTCATTCTTCTGGGAGGCTCTGCCTTTAGGCAGATAAGGAATTTCAGGAGCTCAAATGCCTTCAGCTGAAATTAATTCTTATGCACATGCAAAGCGGCACATTCTGGGGTGGCATGTCCTGGTCTCCAAGAACACTTATAAAACTCATTTCTTTGTACTGTTACCATCTCTAGCACAGTGCCAAGCTCAGAATATGTTTTCAGTAAATGTTTATTAAATAAAGGACTGAGGAATTGTAAAATAGCCTAGCCAAAGACAATCAAGGGCAATAGACATATATAAAATCAGAATGCCTGAAGATCTCATGGACAACACCTAGCATTACAGAAAGGGGACCTAGCAACATATTTGCCCAAAGCCTTTCATAATTTCTCCTCACATAAAAATGATGCAAAGAAATGCTGTGGATGAGAGCAAAGAAAAGAGACCATTCTTAGTCTCAGTGTCATATAAAGGAAGATTTCATAAGGAGTTAACAGTGATTTTGGATTTAAAAGAATGAATAGGGATTCTTTATGTGGAGAAATGGAGAAAAGGGAATTTGTAAGTGGGAAAACACAGTTTTCCCAAAGGTATACGAATACAGAGAAAGCATACCTATTAAAGAAAGGAAAATAATGTAATCTGATTGAACCCAGGTATGTGAGGTGCACAAAATAGGAAATGAGACTGGGAAGGTAATGCAGAGGTCATTTTGAGAACCCCAGACTGAACCTAGTCATCACTGAGAGGTGACGGGGAGACATTAAAGGTTTTCAAGCTGGACAAGAGCTAATGTGAGTTTTACATCAATATTAACTTGGCATTAACTTACATTACTATGTAGGGTAGACTGGAGGGGACAGAAATATACAGCAGCCAGGCAGCTGGAAATATGAAACTGGAGCTCAAAAATATGCTGGAGTTAGAGATAAGGATATTATCACAATAATTATCACAATAGTGGTGTTGGTTGAAATGAGGGGGCAAAACTAAATACTGAAAATGTTTTAAGTATATTATCACAGTATTTACCTTAATTTTCTTATTTCCTTCTCCCCCATTTTTTCCCCCACAAGGCTGTGAGGTCCTCAAAGTAGGAACTGTGTGTTATTGCTGCTTGTTTTCCAGCGCCTTGCACAGTACCTGGCATGTGAGCTCAATAAATATTTGCTGAAGAAAAAGAATATTCAGAGAAAGGAGAAAACACTTTTCTCAGAGAGGTGGTAAGGGCAAAATGGATGATACTGAAGAGGTGTGATATAATGGAGAGAGAATTGATGGACATTTTATTGGACGGTTTCAAATCTTTTCAGGAAAGCATTTGATGAGTTGCAGAGCATCATGTGATCGAGGATGGGGTTAAGGGCTTAAGTAGAGTGAAACAATTTGAAACAGCTGCTGCCAGAAATGTGTTCGGGAGACTCCCATATGCTTGCATGCCTTTTTTTAGAGCCATTCTGTGTGTCTGGAATGCTCCCTCCAGCCCTCTTCTCCCTGCCTCTATCATCTCTTCTTTAGTCTACTCATCTTTCAAAGCCCAACTCAAATGCCACTAACTTTTCTGGGACATTCTCTCTGATACTATTTCAAGTTAATCATTCCTGTTTCTATGTTTATACTTCTCTCCCTGTTAATCCTATTAGATTATAAATTACTTGAAGACAAGTAAAGGGTTTTACTAATCTGAATAGCCTCCTCCTGACGTGATGGGAAGGAGTCATTCCGGTAAAGGTTTGCTGACATTTAAATCAAATGAGTTTAAGAATATGATTACTGAGGGGCAGGGAAGACAAAACTGAAGTCTTGGTGGACCAGATCAGCATGGTTTTCGTGACTAATAGGAGTGAGACAATGGACTAAGAGAATTGGAGAAAGGTTCAAAAACAGAGGTTGTGACGCAGGCAGATGAAAATTCAGTAAAAATCAAGATTATTTTTTTCTGTTGGGGAAATTTAAACTTTGGTCTCCCTACCTTGGAAAACAAAGACCTGAAGCTCATGTGTATTTTATGAAAGGAAAGGACATAGTTTACTCTTACTAATCTGTAGTGAAGCCAAAAAAGAAGGAAAGCCAAACAATGAAGGCCTCCATGTCAGACCTGAATTTTAAGCATTAACTTCTACTATTCAACTCCTCCAATCCCTTCAGCTGGACTCTAAACTTTTTAAGAACAAAACAAATTGAGTTTTTAGTTTTACGTTTTCTCCTTCATTTCCAAACTTTCTGGAAGAGCAGTCAATTAGCAGTGAAATGAACGCAGGTGAGAAAAGAAAGCAAGAGAGACATAACCGTGGTATACCAGAACAATGAACTAGATGGGTTTAGATGGATATGTTCAAGTGCCGGTTCTGTGACCTGTCTGTGAAATGGGATAATGACTACTTGGAAAAATTGTGTGAGAAATAAACGAGATGTAAAAGCAAGCTCCTAGCACAAGGAGTGTAGCTCCTAGCACTTTGAACAGATCACATGCAAGTGGTGAAAAATGCAAAAGTTAGAAAGGGTATGCAGGGGAAAGGTGAGTCTCTTCCTAATCCTTCTCCTTTATTCTCTCCATTCTCAGTCAACTCATGATACCAGTATGTGCGTTTCCTTCTTTCCTTGACTTAGCTGAGTGACCTTGAGGATGTATGTCAAATTTAAAATCCCTTACCTATAAAATGGAATGGTTCTGAGCACTTAATGAAATAATTACTACTTTATAATTAAAATTCTACAATTTCTAGAAGCAGCAAGGCCTAGACGAACATACTGTATTTTTAACTTTAGAACAGAGGTCTCTTAGGCCCTTAGAATCAGCCCCAGGCTTGACTGCTTTGTTCCACGAGGAGTATTCCCTTAACTGATCTTGACATCAGCAGGAGACTGAAAGCCATACTGCTTGACCCTGTCTTGGTCTGTCCCACAGGTGATCACTTACTCCAGCCGTCAGGTCTACAGTAACTTTACTGAGGAACAGAAGGGCCGAGTGGCCTTTGCTTCCAATTTCCTGGCAGGAGATGCTTCCCTGCAGATTGAGCCTCTGAAGCCCAGTGATGAGGGCCGTTATACCTGCAAAGTGAAGAATTCAGGGCGCTATGCGTGGAGCAACGTCATCTTAAAAGTCTTAGGTAAGACAAAGCGCTATGGTAAATGCCTACATCTTATTAATAAGGTCTCTGCAAGGGATAGCCAAATGCATCATGGTGGTACAAAATTTCTTGTTCAGATACAAAGAACTCACACTACTTAACAACAAAAGAACAAACAACCCGATCAAAAAATGGGCAGAGGACATGAACAGACATTTCTCAAAAGAAGATATGAATATGGCCAATAGACACATGAAAAGATGTTCATCATCGCTAATCATCAGGGAAATGCAAATCAAAACTACACTAAGATATCACCTTACCCCCGTTAGATTGGCAAAAACATCCAAAACCAAGAACGACAAATGTTGGAGAGGTTGTGGAGAAAGAGGAACCCTCATACACTGTTGGTGGGAATGCAAACTGGTACAGCCACTATGGAAAACAGTATGGAGATTTCTCAAAAAGTTAAAAATAGAAATACCCTATGACCCAGCCATCCCATTACTGGGTATCTATCCTAAGAACCTGATATCAGATATCTCAAGAGTCCGTTGCACCCCTATGTTCATTGCAGCATTATTTACAATAGCCAAGACGTGGAACCAGCCTACATGCCCAGAAACTAATGATTGGATAAAGAAGATGTGGTATATATACACAATGGAATACTACTCAGCCATAAAAAAAGACGAAATTGGCCCATTCACAACAATGTGGATGGACCTCGAGGGTATTATGTTAAGCGAAATAAGTCAGTCAGAGAAAGACGAACTCTATATGACTCCACTCATAGGTGGAAATTAGTATATTGAGAAGGAGATCTGATTGGTGGTTACCAGGGAAAAGGGGGGGTGGGGGGAGGGTACGGAGGGGGAAGTGGTGTACCCACAACATGACTAACAAAAATGTACAACTGAAATCTCACAAGGTTGTAATCTATCATAACATTAATAAAAAAAAAAAAAAAAAAAATTTCTTGTTCAGTACTTTGTATTATATATTCAGAGGTCACCTAGTCCAGCTCCCTGGAAAGAAGTATATATACTCTGTATTTTAGCCATAGTAAAAGAAGAAAAAATAATTACAATTTTCCATAGTAGCCTATTACAAAATTTAAATATCCTCTAATGTTTAAATGGTCTCCTTGCACTTAACTTACACGTCTCAGGTATGATTCAAATCCACTTCTGTTTTCTGAAAGCAGGAACTACTAAGCTCTACTTAGTTGCTTCCAAGTTAACGAATTTCTATCCCTGTTTCACTATTAGTAAAATCACACTCAACTTTCTTAAAATTTCCAATTAAAAAAGTATCTGTTCTTTGAGAAGTACAGTATCTATTCTTTGAGAAGCCTCTGAAAACTACAACAGCACCACTGGAAGCAGCTGGAATTGGGTGTTTATGTGTGCAGGGGATGGAGCTGGCTGCGTTTCTGCAGGTGATGTAAAGCATGGCTAGGTAGCAAAAGGCTACTGAATCCCAACAAGCTGACCATAGGGATGGCTGGAGAAATAATTTAACAGGACATAGTTCTTCCAGTGACCTATTGTTTAGGGATCTTTGAATGTTTCTTCGTTTTTGGCCAGTGAGACCATCAAAGCCCAAGTGTGAACTGGAAGGAGAGCTGACAGAAGGAAGTGACCTGACTTTGCAATGTGAGTCATCCTCTGGCACAAAGCCCATTGTGTATTACTGGCAGCGAATCCGAGAGAAGGAGGGAGAGGATGAACACCTGCCTCCCAAATCTAGGATTGGTAAGTCATCTTTCTGTCAGTCTACTGAGACAGCAGAACAGTACTCTACCTATGAAGTCTAAATCCGGTCTTGTCAGCAACTCACCATGTGACCTTGAATACACTGCTGAACTTCATTGAACTTCCATTTTTCATCTGTAAACTGGGACACAAAAATCTGTTTTCTCTCCTCAAATGGTACTTAAAAGTGGTAAAAGAGATTTAGAAGAAATGTATTATATAAATCCATTATATCTCATTATGTTTATCCCTTAAATGTTCACAATATTTTGTAATTTTTGAGGATGCACTACAATTTAAAGGAATGTTCACCCTTCTTCCCACATTCTATCATCTCACCCTTACCAAATTTTATTAGAGAATCTTAAGTCAATGATGCAATAAAGTAAACAATATAGATCCTGTCACTAAGGGGATTAGTCATTCTTTCTGCTTGTGTAGACTACAACAACCCCGGACATGTTCTGCTGCAGAACCTCACTATGTCCTCCTCTGGACTCTACCAGTGCACAGCAGGCAATGAGGCTGGGAAGGAAAGCTGTGTGGTGCGAGTGACTGTACAGTGTAAGTATCCAAAAGGTTTGTTTTTGTTTTTGCATTGTGGTTCAGTGTAAAACATTTTTAATAACAAGTAAGAGTAAAGTCAAGGTCAAAATCTTTATTTCCAGAAGAACATGGGTAGCACTAAAATAAATGCAGTAGTTGCAAGGACCACTCAACAGTTGTAGCTAACTCTATATTTACATAGATGTGTGAATTTACCAGTCCCCTAAAGAAATTTATTACATCTAGGAGGGGACCAAATGGAGATTTCCTTTATAAATGTAAATTTTGTTTACAAAAGGGTAACTTCTCTTTTCAAAACTTCTCCTGTCTGCTGCTTTTCAAAAATAATCAGCTTAAGGGGCCAGCCCAGTGGCGCAGTGATTAAGTGCGCATGTTCTGCTTTGGTGGCCTGGGGTTCGCAGGTTTGGATCCCGGGTGCAGACATAGCACCACTTGGCAAAGTCATGCTCTGGCAGGCATCCCACACATAAAGTAGAGGAAGACGGGCACGTATGTTAGCTCAGGACCAGTCTTCCTCAGCAAAAAGAGGAGGACTGGCATCAGTTAGCTCAGGGCTAATCTTCCTCAAAAAAATAATAATCATCAGCTTAAAATAATCCTACTATCAAAGACGCATATTTTGAGGTGGCATATTCTGCTACTCTTCAATATCAAGAGGGATAGTTGTATACCACGAAAGGGTAAACAGGGAACTCAGGAAGCTAGATATAAAGACCTGGAAATACTCATCCTGTCCAGGACTTATGATTTTTAAGTTCATATATTTCCTAGCTTATGTTTGGTTTTACTTTTGCTTTTGTTTCTGAGAAAATAGATGTACCAAGCATCGGCATGGTTGCAGGAGCAGTGACAGGCATGGTGGCTGGAGCCCTGCTGATTTTCCTCTTGGTGTGGCTGCTAATCCGAAGGAAAGACAAAGAAAGATATGAGGAAGAAGAGAGACCTAATGAAATTCGGTAAACCTCCCTCCAAAATCCCCTCTTCCACTAGGCTTCCTTTCTACGGCCAGCTCCACAGTGATCAGCCAACATAAATGTCTCCTTTCCTCTTAACCATGAGTCCGTTAAAAGAATTATTCTGGTAGGTAAGGAGTTCCAGCCTAGGGACAGAAGGTCTAGTTTACCTCAACTTCATTGTGAAACTATCTATCCTCCACAGAGGCTTAAAAGGATCAACTTTACGTTACTTCTGATTCACTTCTGCTTATAAAGGGCATACAATAAAGAATGGGCATAGCCTACAGGCCATGAAAGGGTTTCCGTAGAGAAACCCCAAACCAAGGGGAGTGCTGCCTAGACCATCTCACTGGTGAGTGCACATTCTTCCAGAATAACAGGATTGACCCTTGGGCTAAGAAAACATACGTTTGCCTAAGCCAACCATTAAGTCTCGGGAAATGGCAAAGTCCCTATTTCCCTAAATGGCTGCCTTCCACAGGTATTATTTGAGGTTTTACAGCTTGGGGAATTTATTGGGGAACCTCAGAGGGAAGCAACCATAGTGGAAGCTATCAGAGTCCTGCCAGTATTAAAATTTATCTTTGCTGTTTTTCCTCTTCAGAGAAGATGCCGAAGCCCCAAAAGCTCGCCTTGTGAAACCTAGTTCCTCTTCCTCAGGCTCTCGGAGCTCACGCTCTGGTTCTTCCTCCACTCGCTCCACAGCAAATAGTGCCTCACGCAGTCAGCAGACACTGTCAACTGAAGCACCACCCCAGCCAGGGCTGGCCACCCACGCATACAGCCTAGTGAGGCCAGAGATGAGAGGTTCGGAGCCAAAGAAGGTCCACCATGCTACCCTGACCAAAGCAGAAACTACACCCAGCATGATCCCCAGCCAGAGCAGAGCCTTCCAAACTGTCTGAATTAGAGTGGACTTGACTCCCGTGCTTTCCTAGGAGTCAGGATCTTAGGACTATTCTAGTCATTGAAGCTCAGTCACCAGGCACACAACCCCTTTGAACCAGATGAGAGGTCATTTAAGTAGTAGTGAGCATTGCATGGAACAGATTCAAATGAGCACTTTCCTTATATGACAAGAAACAAGAAAAAAGATGGAAGCCGATCATCTCCAAAAAGGAATCTACTTGTGTCTGTAGATTACAGTCGGGGAAAGCAGGAGTCCAAATCTGTGCATTTGTTGACCAGGACCTGTGGTGAGAAAGGCTGGGGAAAAGGGAAGTGAACACACTTGAAACTTCTCACCTGAGATGTTTTGTATCAATACTTCGATTCACCATTGTCAAGAAGAAATGATGTATTGTTCATAAATTTTCTATGCATTTCTGCAAACCTACTGGATTATTGTGAGTATTCAGAGTCAAGCAGAACTCACAGCCTTATATTATACCTATTTGCACCATGTACTGGGCTTACCGCTTCTGAGAAACTCCAAAAAGGAGACGTATCTCTTCTATTCTGACTTGACTTCATTTACCATAAGGTTTGAATACTAACTTCAAGAGAAGTTCACATAGTGGGAGATGGAAAAGAATGAATGAGCTTCTCCCACTCTATCCACTACTAATCTTCCTACTTACATTGAACTGTAAGGAACCAAAAAAGGTGTCCAAAATGTTTGACAAGGGACTATGAAGAACTTTCCATCTTAATGATGTTCAGAGGGTCACTGACAAATATCAGAAATATATACTGGAACAATTGTGGATTTTCCCTCAAATCAGAAGTCTCTAAGGACTTCCCTGCTAGATATCTCTGGAGCAAGAAAACATTCACTATATGTCATTTAACAATGTCCTTAGAAGTATTCTAGAGAAAAAGAGATCTTTTAAAGATGCTGACAGATCATCTGACATACCATTATATTCTCTTCTTTCTGAGAACATATGAAATCAGAATTTCAAGATTGACTAGACTAAAAGGGGAAATTAGATCAGTTTTTTCTTACTTTGTAAAGGAGTGGTATAAGGAAGTTTAGTATTGCACCAAATTTGGAGATTCCTCCACTTCTTTCATTTTAGGAGAAGGATGAGAACCTGGGACTTTTGATGATTCTCAGCCTTAAGTTATCAAAAAGATCAGGGACTACCAACGTTTTCTAATGGCATCGCATGTCATAATCATTCCCTCCTGAGACGCTAGACAGGAAGAAATTCAGTATTTTCCCAGCTTAGCCTCTAAGGAAGTCTAGCTCTGGGCTGGAAGGAAAGAGAATTAACATTTAGGGAAGAGATGATGAGGATAACTGGTGGGTGGCAGGAGAGGGCTAGGTTAGTACTTGTTAACATTTTAATTGTCAGCCTCTTGGGAAGAATTAGCAGAAATGATTCACCACGACAGCTCTCAGAAGAGCTGATTCATGGAAGGAAGGTGTTTGAAAAATAAAAAGGTAGCAGCAGCCTCCAATACAATAACTTGTTTTCTTAATAGTTTTGACTACTCTGCTAGTCAAATGCATCCTATGGCAAGAACACTAAATCTGAAATAACTCTTCATGGACCCTAGTGCAAATGTCAACAGATCGCCATTGGGAGAGCAAAATATTTATTATTATTAAAAGGGCAGCAGGCTATAGGAAAGAAAATATAATGCCGAATATGGTGATGAAAGCATTGTTTCTAAAATAGAAATCAGATGCTTAAAGGGAAAAGGCTGATCTGGGATTTTGCCCCATTTCTCGTTATCTATTTCTACATTTAATTCTCACAATAGTGCCCTCAAATAGTGCAAATGCATTTCCTTCTAAAGTCCTTTAAGAAATAGGGGTTTATCCTTGGGTGAAAGTTTTCATCTGAGTTTTGTCTTCCTCTAAAAACAAAGGTGGCAAATAAGACACATTGAGGAAGTAATGTAAAGAATGTCTGCTATTAGTTCAATCTAAGAGGGCTGGCATATTTGGAATGCTTCTTATACTAACTGCCTCATTGTAAGATATAAAACGCCTTACTCTACTTTTTTATTTTTCTGGTAGTATGGTATTCAGGCAACATTATCAGACAAGTACACTGTGGAGGCTGCAGCTGTACCATCACTAGCAATGTGCTCTTATCATTATTTACTACCTTTGAACCTAAGGTTTCCTGCCTATGCCCTTGAAAGCAGGAAACAGTTTGCTATGCATGAAAAGGAGGTTTAGATTTTTTAACATGTTAGTTATTAGAAAACGAAAATACCAGTTGAATATCCAGATTATTCTGAAATCTATTCACACTGGAAATCTACAAAAAGTCACAAAACAGATTACTACCTAAAATCTGAGAAATTCTAGGAATTGGAGATTCTGAGAGATAAGGTGCTGAAGCCTCAGCAATGATAGTGCACTTCTCTTTGAGTCAGGCTTTTGGGTTCAGATATGACAGGGTCAGGACTGGTTCAAACTGGTTCAAACCATATTCCATTAACTTGCAAATCAACTAACTCTGATTCTTTAATATGAAACAAACAAACAAGAGGGATAAAACAAATGGTGAAAGAAAAAATGTTTGTAGGAAGAAAATACAAATGGAATGATGTGGATGTTTAGAGAATAACCATTTCAATAAAATATATAAACCAAACTTAAAATTGTAAAATAATGAAGTTGATGCCTTTGTTGTTACACTGTGTAAAAATAATTTCAGAATTGCTATTGCAAAAAGACCTAATTTTGCTTCATTTCTGGTGTTAAACTTTATATTTCAATTTTAACTTCTAAGTTGCCTTGTAATTGGGCCTATGTTTGATTGCAAAAACCAAATATTTATTACAGATGCATCTGTATCAGCAATTAAAAAATAAGTAAAGGCGATACTTTAGGAGGCTGAAGCTCATATAAGCTGAACTGGAAATTTGTTTATTAGCTTGCTGCCAAGTGAAGAACACAACTCAGACTGAGTACGACCTATTATTTATTGATTTCAGTCACAAATATACCAAGTACTTTTTTCTCACATGGCAAGATTCTATGTAGTACTGGAGATACTAAATGATGACAGTGTTCATGAGAGTTCCTGCCCTTAAGAACTTTATCAAAATAACAAACACTATATACTAAGCAAGTATTTTATGCCAAGATGAAGTAGCAACAGAAAAGTAAACACAGGGGCTAGGCCCGCCGCCGAGTGGTTAAGGTCGCCCGCTCTGCTCCGCTGCAGGCGGCCCAGTGTTTCGTTGGTTCGAATCCTGGGCGCGGACATGGCACTGCTCATCAAACCACGCTGAGGCAGCGGCCCACATGCCACAACTAGAAGGACCCACAACGAAGAATATACAACTATGTACTGGGGGGCTTTGAGGAGAAAAAGGATAAAACAAAATCTTTAAAAAGAAAAGAAAAGTAAACACCAAGAGATTCAAATAAATCCAAAAAAACACTTCACAGAATTAAATGGGGTAATTTATGCAAAGCACTTACGACAGTGCTTGGCATGTGACAGGTACTAAAATGTTAATCATGACCCTATTCCCCAGAAACTCTAGACCTCAGACTCCTGCACTGCATCCATCATCCATACATCCAGACTTTCAGATCCTGATTGTGTTTGAAACCCCTTCCACTTAAAGAGGTGGAGACAGGATATTCATCATATTCTTAACTGCAAATATGTAAACTCTGAATCATTCTATTTAACAAGGACATAGTCCAAGTCCTGGAACACACTCTGAGAGTGACCAGAAACAGAAGTTGCCTGTTCCACTTTCTTTAATCACTGCTATTAGGTGGGATACCCCAAACCAGTGGATCTGGACCCGAGTTCTGTTTTCCACTGGTTCAGTGGTTACAATATTCTAGGTAGTTCAGAGGTTAGTTACAGAAGCTGCAAAATGTGGGGTGTAGTTCAGATTGTATTTGATAAGTTGAGTGGGGAAAAAACTGTAGATACCAAGGAAAACTGAGAAGAGCCTCCCACAGTACACATCTTTCTCTTTCTGAAGTTGGAAGCACGTGTGTTTTTAAAAAGGAAATTACACCGTAGCGTAACTAATAAAAAAGACCAAACATTCTGGAATCAAGAGTTCGATTGCAGCTCAGCCAGCTGTTTATAACATCTCTGAATCACATTTTTCTCCTAACATAGGGTGAATAATATATATCTCAAAGAATTGTTCTGATGGTTAAATGTGCTAAATGAAAGCACTTAATACTTTGTAAAAACATCACATAAAATTAACTTCTTGAGAAGTGCGGAAGTATCTACGCCCATGGACTCAAGCCAACGGTTCCCACCAAAAGCAAACACAGAAAGAAAATTCTTTATGTTTCAGTCTCTTTCTAGGCTTTACTGGCTTTCACAAGGAAAATGTGTCCTCACTCTTCTGACAGCCTTTTCCGCAGTCTGGGGACGTTTCTAATTCCAACCACGCCACTAAAAGTTACGTAGTCTTAAAAAATCTTTTCACCTATCTGTGCCTCCTTACCTATTAAGCAGGCACATGAGCTGCCCCGCCTGTTTGAAAGAAGGCATCGGCTAGCATTCAAGGTCCTGAGAAAGGCTCTTAGCACGCCAAGGCGCCAAACACCTGCCGCCGCGCACCACAATTTCAAATTCTGGATACTACCGTTTTGCGCACTCGTTCAGTAACGCTTTCAAGGCGTCTCCGCACGGCCTCTCGTTTAGTTCTCAATAAAAAGTCAAGGCAGGAAAAGTATTACCTCATGTTACTGAAAAGAAGGCAGGCTCAGAAAGTCGTAATCAAGGACACAGGCTACTGGAACCCAGGTTCCTGACGCCCGGTTCACCAACATAGGAAAAGCTCGACTCCCTTGCCTTGTCTTCTACAAATAACTGAGAGCTGCGGGGCCTGACGAGGGGAGGAGGGGGAAACCAAGGAGCCGAATCGGTTCTCGGCGGGCGGTGGAGGCCCGGCGCGAAGAAGCTGGTGTGGCCGTTTATTTCGCTGGGGGTCCCGACACAGGATCGGGCGTTGGGGGTCAAAAGTCGGACCCGCAAACCTCCGCGGCGGGGCTGCCGACCTCCAGCCGCCACAGTGAACCGAAGGTTCTAGGGGCCTGCCCGGCTCACCTGTCCCACCCCACGCAGAAGCGGAGGCGGGGCCCTGCAACGGCCGGGCGACTCCCGCCGACCCCAGATCCGGGTATCCGCAGGCGAGATACTCCTAGCTGCACCCTGAGGTCGCAGCCTTTCGCCCCAGCCGCTCGGGGTCAGCCCTCGCCCAAAGCCATGCTAGCTACGAAATGTGGGTATGCGGACCCTGGGAGGGCCTAGACCCTGTTCACAATGCTGGGGGACAGCTGAAGGAAGAGGATGAAGACTCGGGGCGGGGGGGAGGGGCGCAACAACCTTCGCGGCCATTTTGTCCTCGCTCCACTTCCGTCTTCTCTCCCGGGCCGCCGGCTCCGGTCCCGCCCTCCAGGCGCGGCGCTCTTCCTCCCCCGATTCCGCACGGATACAGAGCGCGGCTAGAGCTGCTGTCATTGGTTGGTTCCAACTTCGCCCGCCCCTCTGCCTTCTCCTCCTTCCGTCCCCTCCCGCATGTGCGCTCGGGCTAGCGCATGCGCAGAGGCGGACGCTCCCGACCCCCGCCGGGGGTGACTGAGGACTCCCGCGCGCGGGCTCTCTCGGCCCCACCCTCCCTTTCCCCCGGGCCGTTCGGAGAGCGGGGGCGAGAATGAAAGTTCCAGAACGCTGGGGTGAGTGCGTCATCGCGAGGCGGGGCGGGATGGGGCGAGGCCGGAGGTAGAGTCGGTCAGTCATTGGGGCTTGGAGAGGTAGCCGCGCGCTCATTGGTCGAGGGCGCCATGACGGGCAGCCGGCAGGGGCGGGCCCCTTCTGGAAGGTTCTGAGGTAGGGTATAAGAGACAGGGTGGCGGCCGGAATCCGGTCTCATTGAACGCGGCTGCAGCTTTCTAGGTTCGCGTCGTTTTCGCAGCCTGAGCCGGTCTACGCTCAAGGTAAGGCCTCTGACCTCAAAAGACCTAGTGGGTAGTGAGAAGAGCGTGCGGCCTGGGGCGGCCGGGTGGTCTGGGGTTCCAGAGCGTGTCTCGTAGGCGGCGTGCGGGGAGCCGTCTGTAAGGTTTATTCCAGACGTGAGGCGGCCGCTGTGGCTGCTGTCGGGACGAGGACGTGAAGGGCTGGCAGGGCGGCGCCCGCGGGGACGTGGAGGGAGCCGCATCCGCTTTCGGGGTGCGGGAAGTGGAGCTTGCGCCTTAGAGCTGTCCGTTTCGGGCTGCTCCAGGCTGCCGCTTTGTAGCTAATCCTTAAAGGAGGAAACCAGCCTTGGCATGCGCCCAAGGTGGGGGAGGGGGCTTCGGAGCACTGCGAGGCCGGCGGCGTCCTGGTGCTCCTGGACTCCCGGTGTGGGGAAAGGAGGGATGAGGTTCAGCTCGGAGCTTGGTACCACGTGCTCCAGAATGTCGCAGACCCTCCGGGCAGGTGCTGGCTCCAGCCAGGGGCGGGCTCTTCTGCGTTGGCACGGCAACCTCGCTGCAGCATTGCTGCTCGAACCTTCCCGCGTGGTTATCTTGGACACGGGCAGTGTTTCTGAGGGAGGTGCCAGGTGTAGTTTTATTTGCCACGGTGATCGTACGTGATAGCCTGACTTGGGTAAACATTTCTGTCGCTTAATTGGTTTTACAAACCACGGGCTTTTTTTTTCCTCGCCAGCAACCATGTCTAAGGGACCTGCAGTTGGCATTGATCTTGGCACCACCTACTCGTGTGTGGGTGTTTTCCAGCATGGAAAAGTGGAAATAATAGCCAATGATCAAGGAAACCGAACCACCCCGAGCTATGTCGCTTTTACTGACACGGAACGATTGATCGGTGATGCCGCAAAGAACCAAGTTGCAATGAACCCGACCAACACGGTTTTTGGTGAGCCACTGATTTTAAATACCACAGCATACGTTTCAGGGGTTTAGGCAGCATGTAATTTGAGAGACTCGGAGAAATTTGTCAAATAAGAGGCAGCCGTGAAATCCCTGAGAACAGGGAAAGCTAATTTTAAGTCTTGAATGATTATCATCTTGTAACTGTTCAGGATAGAAAGCTGAGATATTTAGTAGCAGCGAGAAAAAACTTGGATGAACTTTTGGCTGTATAGGAGTTAAATCTGTTTACTGCTGTGGAGTGTAAGGTAATTCGAGGTAACAAGCTATTTGCATTTGATAACTGTTTACAGATGCCAAACGTCTGATTGGACGTAGATTTGATGATGCTGTTGTCCAGTCTGATATGAAGCATTGGCCCTTCATGGTGGTGAATGATGCAGGCAGGCCCAAGGTCCAAGTAGAATACAAGGGAGAGACAAAAAGTTTCTATCCAGAGGAGGTGTCGTCTATGGTTTTGACAAAGATGAAGGAAATCGCAGAAGCCTACCTTGGGAAGGTGAGTAATGCACAGTATTAACAGGCAGAGGACATAGCTGGAGGTTGCAACGTTAGGCACCAGGTTCCCTGAGGAATAAAGTTGGGGTTTTGGCTGGCAGAGAATACACAGTAGTTAGCTGTCAAACTAGGTGATAACGTTTTTCAGAACGTTTCCGTAATTTGGTGCTGTAACTTGAGTGCATGCCCAAGTAGACAAATGTGATTGTGGGACTATTTTATGAACCAGCTGCAATGTTTTGGCTTTAATCTTTTCGATTTTTATTCCCAGACTGTTACCAATGCTGTTGTCACAGTACCTGCTTACTTTAATGACTCTCAGCGTCAGGCTACCAAAGATGCTGGAACTATTGCTGGTCTCAATGTACTTAGAATCATCAATGAGCCAACTGCTGCTGCTATTGCTTACGGTTTAGACAAAAAGGTATGTACTATCTGTAATACGTGAGTTATTTGAAGATTGATTTGAGCTGTCAGGTTTAGGTAATAAGGTAATTTCTGCTTGAACTGCAGGTTGGAGCTGAGAGAAACGTACTGATCTTTGACTTAGGAGGTGGCACTTTTGATGTGTCAATCCTCACTATTGAAGATGGAATCTTTGAGGTCAAATCTACAGCTGGAGACACCCACTTAGGTGGAGAAGACTTTGACAACCGAATGGTCAACCATTTTATCGCAGAATTCAAGCGCAAGCATAAGAAGGACATCAGTGAGAACAAGAGGGCCGTCCGACGCCTGCGCACTGCTTGTGAACGTGCTAAGCGTACTCTCTCTTCTAGCACCCAGGCCAGTATTGAGATTGATTCACTCTATGAAGGAATCGACTTCTATACCTCTATTACCCGTGCCCGATTTGAAGAATTGAATGCTGACCTGTTCCGTGGCACCCTGGACCCTGTAGAGAAAGCCCTTCGGGATGCCAAGCTGGACAAGTCCCAGATTCATGATATTGTCCTAGTGGGTGGTTCTACCCGCATCCCCAAGATTCAGAAACTTCTACAGGACTTCTTCAATGGAAAAGAACTGAATAAGAGCATCAACCCTGATGAGGCTGTTGCTTATGGTGCAGGTAATAACCCTACTATAAATGGTTCAAACAGGTGGCCTAAGAGGCCCAAGCTAACTCACTCGCTGTGATGAATGATTCTTAAACATTCGTAGTTTCCACCAAAAGCTTAGCTAATGATGGCCCAACTTCCTTGGATGTCTGAGCGATTGAGATTTCTTAATGAGACGACATGAGTTGTATTGCATTTTTTTTACACTAATGTTTTTTTAATCTAGCTGTCCAGGCAGCTATCCTATCTGGAGACAAGTCTGAAAATGTTCAAGATTTGCTGCTGTTGGATGTCACTCCTCTTTCCCTTGGCATTGAAACTGCTGGTGGAGTCATGACTGTGCTCATAAAGCGCAACACTACGATTCCTACCAAGCAGACACAAACCTTCACTACCTACTCTGACAACCAGCCTGGTGTGCTCATTCAGGTATGTTTCTGTATTTTCTTGGGCTGGCTTACTGAGATCCTGTAGAACTTGGGGAAGACTTCTCCCGCTGTGATGATGGATTCCAAAACCATTCGTAGTTTCCACCAGAAGTCTTGTGTTGGCCAATTCCTTCCTTGGATGTCTGAGCGATCAGTCTTCCCTTATTAGTTCTAGATTTGTGTAAGCTAACCTGGAGATCGTTTGTAATTGCTTAGTAATTTCTGTTCTCTTCTAAGGTTTATGAAGGTGAGCGTGCCATGACCAAGGATAACAATCTGCTTGGCAAGTTTGAACTCACAGGCATACCTCCAGCCCCTCGTGGTGTTCCTCAGATTGAAGTCACTTTTGATATTGATGCCAATGGCATTCTCAATGTCTCTGCTGTGGACAAGAGTACAGGGAAAGAAAACAAGATCACCATCACTAACGACAAGGGTAAGTTTGGCACATTTGAGTGGCACTGTCATCTGGTTCTTAAAGATTTGTGATTTGGTGTAGTAATAACTGTTTTTCAAGTGTCTCTACTGCCTAAAAGCATTTAATCTAGAGCTCCCTGATCACTCTTAATTGCTAAAGGAGCTGCAGAGTGGTAATTGGTCACAGACGTGGATAACTCAACGTTCAGTCTTAAAGCTATGCCTAAAACATGTTGATTGACCTCACAGGTCGTTTGAGCAAGGAAGACATAGAGCGCATGGTCCAGGAGGCTGAGAAGTACAAGGCTGAAGATGAAAAGCAGCGGGACAAGGTGTCTTCTAAGAATTCACTTGAGTCCTATGCATTCAACATGAAAGCAACTGTTGAAGATGAAAAACTTCAAGGCAAGATCAATGACGAGGACAAACAGAAGATTCTTGACAAGTGCAATGAAATCATCAACTGGCTTGACAAGAACCAGGTTTGTAGTTTGTTGGTAAATTGAGGGTGGTGTGGATGTAAGGGCTTAGGCACAAGCTTAGATGGGTTTAAAAACTTAAAAGGTCACAGTGATGAATGGTCCAAACATTCGCGGTTTCCACCAGAATAACAAATGTTGGCAGCTAGCTTCCTTCCTTGGATGTCTGAGTGACCCAAGATTTCATATACAGCTAAGTCTTTAATGTGACAGTAGGCTGCTTCTGTGTGTGGTATCTTTTAACATTAGATTGCGTTAGGCTTAAGGAGTAATACTATTTTTTTCTCTCCTCAGACTGCAGAGAAGGAAGAATTTGAACATCAGCAGAAAGAGCTGGAGAAAGTTTGCAACCCCATCATTACCAAGCTGTACCAGAGTGCAGGAGGCATGCCAGGAGGAATGCCTGGGGGTTTCCCTGGTGGTGGAGCTCCTCCATCTGGTGGTGCCTCCTCTGGACCCACCATTGAAGAGGTGGATTAAGCCAACCCGAGCATAGATTTAGCATTGTTCCACATAAAACAATTGAAGGACCCAAATTTGTAGCAAATTCCATGGCAGTTTTAAAGTTGAGCTGCTATAATAAATAACTGGGCATTCTTGATACTTGAATATGGAATATATGCACAGGGAAAGGAAAATAACATTGCACTTTATAGGCACTGTATTGTAAGTGGAAAATGCAATGTCTTAAATAAAACTGTATTTAAAATTGGCACCCTACAGTTGTCTGGCTCCATATTTGCAAGGGCAACAGGCAACATTGGTTTTAGGGGTTGGATTCCATTTCTTTCTGGCCTAGGTGTTAATGAATCACTGTATCTAGGTGGTTAAATACAGATTGTTCAACTTCAGGAAAATGTGTAGGGAAGATTTTTGAATTAGGGTAAGTGGGAGAACTTGGAGTTTTGGCGTTGTGTCAGTAGCTAGGCTCATAATTAACTATAGTAACATGTAGTCCAAACTCCTTTTGGAGTTTGTGCTGCAGATACCAGTAATCATGCTTTCCAGTGTGGGATAAGCTGTTGATGGGTAAGAAGTGTTGGAAAAATTAGAAGGGAGAAATCTCAAATATTAGAGTATTTTGTGTGATTCACCAATTCTGAAGTTAACCTTTTGAGGGCTCAAAGTTAGAGGACAAAGCCAATTTGAACAGGGAGTAGCCAGTGAGAACTGGGGGGGAAATGGAGTAAAAAGGTGACTGTTGTGGGGTGTCTCTTCTGAAACTGTTTTCTGTGAGCACAGTTTTTCACTGTTCTCGGCATGAGTCCTAAGGGCTGACAGGTAACTTGGAGAACTGGCTGTGAAGTTGACATGGTAAAGGGTCCTTTGCTCACCTTAGAAGCAAAACTTGGAAAAGGAAGGGCATTGGGCATCTAGTTCTGATCTCATCTGACTGAATCACAGCCTATGTAATCATGTGAAAGGCTAGAAAGGCAGAAACTGATTATGAATAGTTCTTTTTAACAAATTTGTTCTAATTACATAGGACTGCCTTTAGGTAAGCTTGCCTTCAAAGGTCTGTATTTGCTTGAGTGGGTCTTTGTTCATTGGGTTAGCAATGTGTTAGCAGTGAACTTGAGTTCAGAATCAAGTCTAAAACACAGGAAATGCTGTTGGGCAACAAGCCAAAAGTATGCCAGCTTAAAATCTGAATCATGTAAAATCACTTGTGCGAGTCACATAACCCTGATAGCCCTCTTGTTTCCTCGAGGCTGAAGCAGGGAAACTGGGTTAAAGGTGATTGCTGAGTTTATTCACAAGGCTTGGTGGCCTGCCACCTGCTGGTCAGTTTAGAAGAATCTGAATCCTCAATGATGACGTGTGCATGTCAAAATTTATACTGACAGCAAAGTGGCCCAACTTTAACCTCTTTGAGCCCTCCTTTTTCTGTTCATAAAAGGTTCATTCTTGGGTGACGCAATTTGGGTTTCTTAGTATAAGAACTTGCTCCAGTAACTGCAGAGTTCTTACTGCATTACCCTAGTTCAGTTTATTGAGCATAGCAGAGGCTGCACTTAATTTTCTTTTGAAAGAATATGTTGACTGAATTCAGTGCCTTAGGTATGTATCTGTTGTAATGTTTGGAGTCTCTCCAGGGCTTTATAGCACCATAGTTGATTTTTGTCTTCCCATGTTTTCTGAGGGTCACAAATGAAGTTTGAAAGCAGCACATCCTTAGCACATCCTTGGGGAAGGCCCAGCTCTGAATGTGTAATTTGTATTTTTTCCTTTATTAATGAAGAATCAGACTTGGGTTTTTGTTATTTTTAACTGCATTATTTATGAACTGGAGCAACGATTTGATGTGTTTGAGACCAGTTACAGCTGAAGAGGAATGTAGTGCACTTTCCTTTTTTAACTCTGGAGTAACGAGATCATTGTAGGAAAATTGGGGCAGGGAGGTCAAATGTAATAATGAGTGAAAACCATCAGACCTAGCCCCATAGCAAGTTATCAGTGGTAGCTATTGCAAATTGTTGAACTTGAGGTTGATGTCCTATCTAAATTTCATGAGTGATAACTGAAATGGGAGAGGGAAATGTTTTACTTAGGCAGGAGAAGCAATATGTTGCTGGGCCTGTGTAATAGAAAATAACGGGCTTGGGAGGAGGGAGGGCAGTAAGTATATAGCTTTCTCAATCTGAACAAGAATGCAGATGAGGACAGTGAATTTCAGAGAGGCTTAGTAACCTCAAATTAGTGTGGGGGAGGAGATCCAGGCATTGAAATTCTGGTAGACTACTCTAAAAACCTGTATTTTTGCCTCAACATCACAGTGTAGTGACTTAAAAAGCGTTAGCTCAGCTCAACACAGCATCCAGGATTCTATGCTTAGTGGAAGGAATTTTTTGGAAGTTGCAGTAGTTTTGTAATCTTGCTACTCAAAACATGCAGTTATTTACATGACAACTTGGTCCCAGTAGTCATTAATTCTCTGTTTGAGTTCACCGTCACACTGGTGTTTTCAGGTCTTGAGGTATTTAGATTTGCAGTTTTGCCCTTTGGAAGTAGAAGTCTAAGCCATCTGGGGATGTGAGGAGCTTAGAGACTCAAGTCAACTTTTGTCCTTTACTTAGTTTTTAATCAGATTTGTGCTGTGAGCTAAACGGTTGCTGGTAAAGATGTGTTCCAGCCTTATATATATCTCTAGGGTAGCAGGAGATAGTGACGTCCCAAGATGAATTGAGGACAATTACAAAGTGACAGTACAAAGTGGCATACTTACTGTGGGGAAACCTTGGCAAGAAGTACTGTAAGTTAGTTTATTATAGAAAGGTTAGAGGAAGATTCAGATAAGCTTGTCATAGGAAGAGCAATGTTTACCACTTTCCATTCAGTTTAGAGTTAACAAATGGCTTCCACTTGTCTTATTTGATTCTCCTAACAAATTTACATAAGGTAAGGATGGCTACATGGTCTAGCTGTGCATGCATAAATTTTATATAGGGTAGCAAAAGCCGTTTATCTTTTGCATGAATTACTATAAGGATGTTGTGGTTAGAAGAAGGAATGTCATGGCCCAAGATGGCTGGTTCTTAAGTTTTGCACAGGGCATCACTGGATTGGGAAGAGGGAGCATAAAAAGTTCAGTCCCTCAATCTCCATGTCCAACTTTAAGAGTTACATGCTGGTTTCAACTGAACTTAGATAGCAATAACATAATTGTGTTTTAAAATGTGTGTTTATTACCATAGTTCAAGTTTTACTCGAGTAATTGTCGCACTTTTAAACTACTAAAGGAATAATTTTGTCTTTAAAGCCGCAGAAATGTTTACTCTGAACAATATTATTACAATATTTATGTAGTTAAAACGTAATATAAGAAAAGAAAATGATAATGCCTGCAAACAACTGTTTGCTCAAACAATATCTATTGAGTGCTTATAATTTTCCAGGTCCTGTGCTTTCAAAGGAAAAGTAACCTTTTGGATTCTGTTAAGGTGGAATGGGGCAACTGATAGGATGTAAGTAGGAAAGGTTGAGAATTTTCATTTCTGTCATCTACATATGGATGTAAAGACAAGTTTGTCCGCTAGATGGCAGTAGCTATTTAGAAAATGATTACAAGAGTACCTAGGAGAAGCTTCTGGAACATTTTCATTAAAGCTTGTGTTTTTTGTCTGTCTCACAAATTGCTTAGCTGGAAACATAGCAAATACTGAGGAAGTAAGTCAGCCCCAAATATTCATGTTGATGTTCCAGGCAAAGCATTCCCAGCTGAGTAAGTTGAGCAAGTGCCCTGCTTGTGGGTATGGCTTTGAGTAGAGATCTCAGGGCATTTGTATGTGTGTTGGCAGGGTGTGGATACAGACAGAGCTTTGATATCCACACAGAGCTTTGAAATATGGAGGGGAAAAAGATAAATCTCAGTGGGAAGAGAAAATAGTCTTTCCTGTCTGATCCACTCTTTCTGGTTTAAGCCCCCTTGTTAATTCCCTAATCATCCCTGACCTTCCGCTCCTGAGACTCATCACACTTGTATGAAATGCTTGAATTCTCCACGAAACTCAAACCCAAGAATGCAAGAATATCCACACACTCCTTTATTCCCAGTGTCTGGCACATTATAAGCGTATAATATTTATCAAATAAATAAAAAGGGATGGAGCAGGAACCCAAGAGGTTAGTGGTAGAACGTGTTCCCTTTGGGCTTTGTAATGGTATGGTCATCGTCATGGGTCTTGGAGTGGTGAGGCTGGCTGGCTGGCTGGCTGGCTGAGCTCAGGCTCCCTACAGATCTTTGCTATGGTTGCACCTTGCAGAGTTGAGTAGCCAACATCAGAGTTGCGTGAGATGATGAAATGATCAAGCCTAGGGTAGCCCTAGCCAAATGAAAGTTGGCAATGACAGAACTACCAAAATGTTTGGCCTGAAGGACCACCTGATGTCTTTAGGTTGCCCCTGAGATCTGGGCAGTATGTGGAGTGAGTGGAGTGAGTGGGGTGAGCAGAGGCAGCACAGCTAGTCTGAAATAGGAGAGGACAGTGAACCAGGCCTGGGTGGAGGAATGGGGCCTGTCCTCAGAAGCTGGACCACAGTTCAGAACATTCAGAGAATACAGCCAGCCCCAGAGCCCTGAGAAAATGGCTGCAAGTCTTCTTGACCTTGGATTAGGCAAGGGTTTCTTAGATATGATGCCAAAAGCACAAGGGACAAAAGAAAAAATAGACGTATTGGATTTGATAAAAATGAACTTTTGTGCTTGAAAGACACCATTAAGAAAGTGACGAAAGACAACCCACAGAACTGGAGAAAGTATTTGCAAATCATATATCTAATACAGAACTGGTATCCAGAATATATTAACAAAAACTCTTTCAACTCAATAACAAGACAAACCAATTTTTACGATGGACACAAGATCTGAATAGATGTTTCTCCAAAGAAGATATACAAATAGCAAATAGGCACATGAAAAGATGGTCAACATCTTAGCCATCAGTGAAATACAACTCAAAACCACGCTGAGATAGACGTTAACACCTCTAGGATGTCTATAATCAAAAAGACAATAAGTTGGGAAGGATGCAGAAGATCACACACTGCTGGTGTGAATGTAAGATGGCTCAGCCACTTTGGAAAACAGTCTGGCATTTCCTCAAAAAGTTAAACATAGAATTATAATGTGACGTAGGCATTGTGCTCCTAGTTATGTACTCAAGAGAAATGAAAACATACATTCACACAAAAAGTTGTACACAAATATTCATAGCAGTATTATTCATAATAGCTAAAAAGTGTCAATAACCCAAATGTCTCAACTGATGAATAGATAAAATGTGGTATATCCATACAATGGAATATTATTTAGCCATAAAAGCAAATTAAGTACTGATACATGCCACAATATAGATGATCCTCAAAAATGGGCAGTCACAAAAGACCACATATTGTTTATATTTATGTGAAACATCCAGAATAGACAAATATTTTGAGACAGAAAATAGATTGGGGGTTGCCTTGCGGCTTGGGAGAAATGCAGAGTTATTGCAAACAAGTGTGGGATTTGGTTTGAGGATGATGAAATCATTCTAAATTGTGGTAATGGTTGCACAATTCTGTGAATAAATATACAAAAATATTGAATTGTATACTTTAAATGGATGAATTGTGTGGAATATGGATATCTCAGTAAAGCAGTTTTATGGTTTTTTTAAATTTAAAAGCACAAAAAGGCTGCAGGGCTGTCTTCCCCAAAGGGAGGGGGGAGAGAGAGAGACCTGCAAATGTGTGTGTCTGTGTCCTACCCTGGTAATTAGGAGGATGGAGGAGAAGAAACAATAGAAACATATGATAAAGTTCTTAGTCTCAAGAAACTAAGTACTCATGGCTGTGCTGTTTTCCTTTTTATCCCATAGCTTTATTGACATGTAGTTTAAGGTGTACAATACGTTGATTTAATACACTTACGTACTGTGAAATGATTACCACAGTAGGGTTAGTTAACACCTCCATCACATCACTTAATTGCCATTTCCTTTTTGTGGTGAGAATATTTAAGATCTACTCTCTTAGCAACTTTCAAGAATATCGTACAGTATTGTTAACTATAATCACCATGGTGTACATTAGGTCCCGAGAACCTATTCATCTTGTAACTGGAAGTTTGTACCCTTTGACCAATATCTCTCCCTTCTCCCTTCTACCTGTGCTGTTGTTTTCTCGTGTCTACACTTCCATTTGAGACATTGTGGACTCTCAAACCAAGTAGATACAGGTTCCACACGCAGGGGTTGAAAAAATTAGATTGGACTGAAAAAAAGCAGGCTGGCAGCAACTAACCACTTCAAAAGACGTTGGAAATATTCACCAGAAACCTTTTTATTTGGTTATTTATTGATTTAGTGTTTCTCATGTTTCTGTCTGAGACCGGCTCTGCAGATTACTAGGTGTGTGCCCTTAAGCAATTGATTCTTTCTGAAGCTGAGTATCTTTACCTATGAAATGGGGATTATAATAACCTTTAGGTTTGTTATGAGACTTAAATGAGCCAGTATATGTGGAGCATTTAGCTTTGTGCCTGACTCTTAGAATAAGTGCTCAGTAAGGGCTGTTATTACTAACTACTAATTAAACAATAATTTTTTTTTTTTTTTTGAGGAAGATTAGCCCTGAGCTAACTACTGCTAGTCCTCCTCTTTTTGCTGAGGAAGCCTGGCCCTGAGCTAACATCTGTGCCCATCTTCCTCTACTTTACATGTGGGACGCCTGCCACAGCATGCCATGCCAAGCGGTGCCATGTCTGTACCCGGGATCCAAACCGGCGAACCCTGGGCACTTAACCATGCACCACCAGGCTGGCCCTTAAACAATAATTATTGTTAACATTTCCTAAGACTGCCATAACAAAGTACCGAAAACCGTGTGTGGCTTAAAAAACGGAGATGTATTTTCTCGCAGTTCTGGAGGCAGTCACTCTGAAATCGAGGTGTCGGCAGGGCCATGCTCTCTCTGATGTGCTAGAGAAGGAACAGTCCCATGCCTCTCTCCTAGCTTCTGGTAGCCTCGTGTGTTCTTTGGCTTATAGGTGCATCACTCCAATCTCATGGCTGTCTTCTCCCTGTATGTTTTCGCATTGTCTCCCCTCTGTGCACATCTGTTTCTGTGTCCAAATTTCCCCTTTCTATAAGGACATCAATCTTATTGGATTAGGGCCCACCGTAACAACCTTGTTTTAACTTCATGACCTCTGTAAAGACTCTCTTTCCAAGTAAAGTCACATTCTGAGGTAGTAGGGATCAGGACTGCACTATAATTTTTCGGGGGGCAGGGGACACAATTCAACCCATAACAATCACATTCTTTGTTATCACAGAAGAGGAATCCCCTCCCCATCTTTTGCACAAAAATAGAAAGTAAGCCCTAGACAAAATCCAAATACTTTTTCTTCCTTGGGACCAACAGAAAGGCCTTTTAATTACAGTCTCTTTCCCTGAAGCAGGTCCCACCACAGGCCACCAGCTGTGGGCAGTGTTCCCCTCTATCCCTTTACCAGCCCATCGTCCCTCCGGATTCATTCCCAAACAATGCCTAATTCTATTATTTCCAGTGATTTCCCCATGGGCAGCAGTTTATTTCTGTCATCAAGTCTCTGATGAAATCTTTAGTCATGAAATGTTTAGTCCAATCCCAACAAATCGCGTATAGTGTTAACATGTCACAAGCTGCCCGTGGCCCGCATTATGTGGTAATTTGGAAGCGAGAGAAGTGATAATATAGGGCCTGGCTTCTTTTGTGAGCTCGCATTAATGCTGGAGCTGGTGATGTCAATTGACAGTCCATTGATTTGGGCTAATAGTGCATGGAGGAGGCAGAATTGGGGCGGGGTAGGGAATAAAGGATATCGACGGCCAGGCACCAGGATCCCGGCAGCTTTTAATCTATTATTGCCCTCTTTTAATGCAACTTCTGTGTCAACTGCATTTACTTCCACCAGCTCAGCCTGCTGTGCTGAACTGTGAAGCCAATGGGATGCCACCCCCAGAGTGGCCCAAAGTTCCCCAGTATTGATTCCTTGATGCTCTGGGGTGTGAATTATAATTATTTCATTAAGCCCTTTAATGGGTATCAACTATGAACCTTCCCCAGCCCAGGCTGGGGTGGCCAGGGCGAGGTCTGCATCATTAATCTGTGTTCATCTCATTGCCACCAATTGTCCTACCCTCCACTCTTTTTTTTCCCCCTCCTATTATCGCGTCTATGGTTTTCGTGGGAAGCAGGTCGATCTGCTCTCAGAGAGGTGCTGGGAAGGGGAGTTGGCTGATTTGGGGAGGCCGGAGGGGAGGCCACGGTTGAGCAGGTTGCAGTGGTGGCTATTCACACTAAGGGACTAGCTAATCACTCCGTCAGATCTGCTCTGCCCAATTCTGGTTTGCCTGTGCAGGGAAGTGATGCACAATACCTTGGGACAAAGTGAGAGATCTTGCAGTCACTTCGTTGTGTGGCTTTGAGGCCTGTTGTAGCTCAGGAATATTCCACACTCTCACTTAAGTCATTCATCAACCTTCCTGGGATGCTGTGGATGCAGAGGAGTGCAAAACACTGCCTGTGCCCTCAGGAAGCTTCAACTCTAGTAAGTAACGGGCGAAGAGGTAGCAACAAGATACTACTGAGTGTTCAGAAGGGGCAAAGGACAGGGAGTTATGGCACCCCATAGAAGGGGGCTTTACCCAGGTTTGGGGGTCAGGGAGGGCTTCCTGGAGGGGCAAATGTCTAAAGTAAACCTGAGGAATGAGTAGGAGATAATCATAGGAAAGAGAAAGGACATACTAATCAGGGTGAACAGTCTGTTTAAGAGGCCTAGAAGTGGAAGAGAGAAGGCACGTGAAATTTTGGGGACCTCATCTAGTTGAGTAAGGCCAACATATTGTATGAGGTGGGGAAAAGTCCCTCCCCCACCCCGGTTTCTTGTCTTCTACCCACCTGCCCTTGCTGATCTATCTCATCAGGACCCTTAGGAAAGCTCAGAATCCCAGGTGATATTTCCCATCATTTTATCAGGTGCTTTCTTGTTTCTACCATGCTTTCTTTTAGGCCAAGAGGGACTTTCCTTTCAGGCCTTTCACTTCTTTGGTTCATGTGATTTAAAAACATATCTGTAATTTTTTTTACAGTCTTGTCATCAAGGTGTGGAGTCTAATTCCTGTCCCCTTGAACATGGGCTAGCCTCAGGGACTGACTTCTAATCAATAGAATGTGGAGAAAGTAACTCTGGGTAACTTCCAAGTCTAGATTATTAAGTCCATGCTGCTTCCACGTGGTTCTCTGAACAGTCACTGTAGGAGTCTTCAGCTGTCCTGTAGGAAGCTTGCCCCCTGAGGCTCCTATGTGGAAAGACCACATAGAAAGAGAGCTATGCTTGAGGAGCCCCAGCTGTTCGAGTGGTCCTAATCTGGGCACCAGACATGAGAGTGAAGCAGCCTTGGAGATGACTCCAGCCCCAGCCATCAATTGACTGACATCTTCATTCAGAGAGAGACCCTGAGTGAAAATTGGTCAGCTGAGCCCAGTGAACCCCCAGGTTCAGGAGCAAAATAAATTATTGTTATCATTTTAGGGTGATTTGTTACACAATGACAGATAATTGGAACAGTTAAATTTGGTTAAGTTTTTGTTTGATTAAGTTTGATTACTATAGCTTTATAGTAAGTCTTAAAATCAAATAGTATGTATCCTCCCAACTTTGTTCTTCTTTTTCAAGTTTGTTTTGACTTTTCTAGATCTTTTGCTTTCTTATGTAAATTTTGAAAACCAAATCAATTTCTACAAGAAAAAAATAGCCTGCTTGAATTATAATTGGATTTTAATGACTCTATAGATTAAATCGGGTAAAGTTGATGTTTTAACAATAGTGAACACCAATCCATGAACATGGTATATCTCTCCATTTATTTAGGTCTTTAATTTCTGTCAGCAATTAAATGTAGTTTAGAATGAAGAAATCATTCATCTTTTGTTAAATTGGTTCCTAATTACATTTTTAATGCTATTGCAACTAGAACTGTTTTTAAATTTCATTTTTCAATTATTTGCTCTTAGTTTGTAGAAATGCAATTGAACTTCAATATTGATCATGTGTTGTGAAATCTTGCTAAATTCAGTTATTAATTCTGGTAATAGTTTTGTGAGTTTCTTAAGATTTTTTTCCATAAGCAATCATGTTGTCTGTGAGTAAAGATGGTTTATTTCTACCTTTCCAGTCTGTATGCCTTTTACTTGTTTTTCTTTCCTTATTGCTTTGTCTAGAATCTCCAGTAAGATGTTGAATAGAATGCTGAGAGTGGACATCCTTTCCTTGTTTCTGCTCTTACGAGAAAAGCATTTAATATTTCACCATTAAGTATGATATTAACTTTGGGTTTTTCGTAGATACCCTTTAACAAAGGGTATCATGGTATCATGCTTATATTAAGGGTAAATTTGTAGAGCATTGCAATCTATCCTTGACAAGACTGCCAGCAGAGAACAGGATGGAGATAGAGGACTAATGCAAGTAAACATAGGCACTCACCACTTAAAGGATTGAAACTGAAGCATCAAGAAGTGTTGCAAGATGTGGCTATTGGAGATAGCCTGGGAAGAATGGAGGTAGGTAGGGCCAAGAGAGAATAAAATCTCCAGGATGGTACTTGTGGGCTTAGAATGACTCCTTTCTTCTTCTGCACCTGGTGAGCTATTCACTTTTTAAAAGCCAGCTGAAATCCTGCCTCTCTGGAACGCTCCTAGGAAAAGTTGGTGACTCCTGCAATCAGTGCTCCCTACGACCTTTGCACCTTTAGTATAGCACTTTTCACACATTTTGGAGATGTCTGTGTATCTGGCTGTACCCCTTGCCCCAGACAGTGAGATCCTCTGAGGCAGGGATGGTGGCTGCTTCATTTTCATATATCCCCCTCGTCTAGACCCTGCCTCTGGGAGTCATGGAGCACAGTCAGACCTCTGGGGTTTGTGTACCATATTCCCCCAGCTGTGCAAACCTCAACAAGTTTTCCCCCTTAGAATGCTTTTCTTTATAATTCCCTTCTAGGAATTGTACCAAGGTTGTTACTTACTACTCAGGAACTCGATTTTCTCATCAATAAAAAAGGAATAATAATACTGATCTTAGAGATAGTTGCTACCTGCTCTTTTTTGGGGGTAGGACCTGGTGCATATTGTTGAATAAAGGGACACAGTTTTGTATTGGAAGAAAGGTGTGGCATAGAGATGAACAAAGGGACAGTCTTGTACGATCACTGGTATCAGGAAGTGAATTTGAGTGGAAACTTGGTTAGTGAAATCCCACCAGGCTTTAGAAAATGTATACTGTAATGCAATGGGGTTCCCAACGCTATTAGAGCTCAAACCTCTTTTTTGCGTCACAAAAATTTTGTGACATCCTCTTTACTATCCTGGAATAAAATTCACAGATAACTAAAATATTCCATATAATGTAGTAATTAGAAATCTGAAGGAAAATTGAATACAACAACTTACAATAAAATAATGTGTGTTTCAATAGATGAATGTTCAAATTCAGTTAAACTGGGAAACATAAAGAATTAGTGAGATGCTCACTCCTTCTGCAGAATCTTTGTGAAAGCGAGTTATAAACGCAGACTGATTCAGGCCAATGCCTTGGTAGCTCAGAAATCAGTGGCACTGCTGTAAAAACATGCACTTCTGAAATGGGGAATAAATCTTTGTATTGTCCCAAATGAAATGAAGGACATTCATCTAACATACTAAATTATAGAAATTTTGTTCACCAGCTGAATATCTGGAAGATATTCAGGAATCGCTTGAGATGTGGAAATTTCTTTGATGTGCAGAAATGACCTGCAAATTGCAAGACATCAAGCATCCCTCTCTCCTAACCACTAAAGACCAGTGGTGCCTCCAATCACTGCAACAACCAAAAATGTTTCCACAAATTTCCTAAGGGCCCTTTATGGGGCAGTACCACCTCTGAGCCCTGATTCTGGAGTTAGCCCTGGGTTCAAAAACCCTGGCACTGCCCCCTTTTTCTATGTGACCACTTGACTCTCAGTTTCTTGACCTATAAAAAGGGGTTGAGGGGCCAGCCCCATGGCCAAGTGGTTAAGTTTGCACTCTCTGCTTTGCAGCCTGGGGTTTGCAGGTTTGGATCCTGGGCGCAGACCTACACATTGCTTATCAAGCCATGCTGTGGTGGCAACCCACATAGAAGAACTAGAATGACTTACAATTAGAATATACAACTAGGTACAAAGCCCCACTTTGGGGAGAAAAACAACGAGGAAGACTGGCAAAAGATGTTAGCTCTGAGCCAATCTCTCCTCAAAATAAAAAAAAGAAAAGTTTGACTGTCATAATTAAAAAAACGAAGGGGGTTGATATACCCAGTCACAAGGTATGTAAAGGCTTAAATGACAGGATAGCAAATGACACTTAGTACAGTGTCAAGTACCTGGCACTCAGAAATAGCTGACATATATTGAGCATTTACTATTTGTCATGAAGAGTAACAACCTCTGAGTTCAGTGGCATTATTAACTCTGATTTTCAGTTGAGTAAATGAGGCCAAGTGACTTGCCCAAGGTCACACAGGAAGTGACATGGCAGAAATCTGAACACGGGCAGTCTGACTCCCAAGCCTATTTGGTTACCTCCACACTGTACTGACTCGACTATGAGCAGTAAGAGGCAAGACTCTATCTCTGTAACTTGCCAAGATTTAGTCCTTCCTGAAAGCTCATCACTTATACAGGGTCTCCACTGGCTGACTCTCTCGAATGCTGATGCTATCTGAGGAGGAAAGGGCGGTTAAGCCAAGTGAGAGAGAAAGGGGCAAAGGGCACACAGACCATCCCACCAATCCCGTCTGCATTTCACTCTCAACTCACTCCCTTGAGTGTGGGATTGAGAGTTCTCATCTAGGGGATGCCGTAACTTTAATCATACCAGGGACACTGAGGCCTGGAGTGGGTGAGATGGTTTGCTAAGTTGGATAGGCAACTTGTTTTGGGCTCAATACAAAGACTAATTTTCTGAGCCAGCCCTGATGGCCTAGTGGTTAAAGTTCAGTGCTCACCACTTTGGTGGCCCGGTTCGCTTCTCAGTCGTGGAACCACACCACTCATCTGTCAGGAGCCATGCTACGGTGGTGGTTCACAACCAAGAACTAGAACGACTTGACAACTAGGATATGCAACCATGCACTGGGGCTTCGGGGAAGGAAAAAAAAGAGGAAGATTGGCAACCGATGTTAGCGCAGGGTGAATCTTTCCTTGCCAAAAAAAAAAAAAAGGGCTAATTTTCTAATTTTTAGCACAATCTGACAGTTCACATCAGTGCTGTGAAAGCACCTGTGTGTTCACGGTGTTATGCAGAGTCCAGAGGGGCGTGAAATGAGTCTCACAGACTCCCCGTCCTAAGGAGCCCACAGTGGAGAAATCTACGAAAGGTTCTATCAGGCTGGAAAAGGAAAGCACGAGGAGGTTGGGAGAAGTATTTCTGAATAGTTAAAAGTGTGAACGTATCCGTATTTCTCCGGAGGTCAGAACCGTTATCCATGGCTGAGTTAAAGTAACAGGAAGCTGTTTGGGGGCTATTATGCCAGTTGTTAAGCTATTGTCTCTAGCTCCAAACCCATTCTTTTAGACTCTGCTTTTTCACGCTGGGCCTGGGACTCTGAAAACCACATTTCTCCTTGCCAGTTGGATCCCTGTTTAGTTCCCTTGTTAGAGGGCATCAGAGGCAGACCGGAAGGCACGAGGAAGGATGAGGGCCTTCCATCTTCTTGTTTGCTGTCACTGATAGCATCACCCAGCAATGGCCCTCCACCATGACGGTGGCAAGAGGTTTTAGTTTCCAGCTTTTGTCCAGCACACCCAGAACAAATATTGTCCCCCTTTGTAGGTTGTCAGTACTGGGTGAAACTGCCTCCTCAGAGGTCTGAATCGTGCTCCACAAGGCTCTCCTCCAAGCTCCTGAGGCACCAGCAACAACCAAGCAGTGCCCCTCCTTAGAGGTCTGGGTCCCAGCCTTGTGGACCCCTCCTGCAAGCTTCTAGGCTCCGGTAGCCCCCTCCTCTTCCCTTCGTGCCCCAGCCGTAGAGAGGGTGACTGACTGTTCCTGAAATTAGCATCTCAGTGTCCACTTTGAGCTTTGTCAGTTTCTACCTATTTAAGAAGTTTCTCACAGGAAATTCTCTGCACTGACACCCCTAGTGTGGCTTCTGGTTTCTTAACTGGACCTTGACATAATTACTATCAAGAAAGGTCTTAGTACAAACCAATTAGACCGGTTAAAAACTAAATGCATGATTTGGGAGGTTGCAAAGGCTTCACCTCTAAAAGTATGGGATCACAGAATTTGTAGACCTGAAAGCATCCTTAGAAATCTTTTATTGTAGCCCATTATTTTACCAAAGCCCAGAAAATTAACTGGCTTACCGAAAAGCATGCTATTTCTTTTAACATACATATATAGCATTTCCTATATGCAAGACGCTATTCTGAGCACTATGATAAACAGCTCATTTAAAACTTAACAACACTCTCAGGTAGGTCCTGTTATTATTCCCCCTTTTGTAGGGGGACTGTAATGCAGAGAGGTTAAGTAACATGTATTTCTTCACCACCTCCAGTTAAAAGTTCTCTCAGGCCTTGCCCAATGTCCGGCACTGTGCAGAATAGATGTTCACTACGTGTTTAAAGAAAGACTGAGTAGATAATTACTGTTAGTGTTATTAGTAGCAGCCACACCAAATGGTTATATTAAACACTAAAAAAAAGGTTTTTAAGACTGAAAATATTTTTAGCTGTGGTAAAATATGTGTAACATAAACTTTGCCATCTTAACTACTTTTAAATGTACAGTTCGGTAGCTTTAAGTACATTCACATGATTGCACAACCAATCTCCGGGACTTTTCCAGCTTGCAAAATTGAAATTCTGTATCCAAGAGACAACAGCTCCCCATTCCCCCTCCCCCTAGCGGCTGGTAACTATCATTCTACCTTTTGTTTTTTTTGAGGAAGATTAGCCCTGAGCTAACTACTGCCAATCCTCCTCTTTTTGCTGAGGAAGACTGGCCCTGAGCTAACATGCGTGCCCATCTTCCTCTACTTTATACGTGGGACGCCACCACAGTATGGCTTTTGCCAAGCGGTGCCATGTCCGCACCCAAGATCCAAAGCAGTGAACCCCAGGCCGCTGAGAAGCGGAACCTGTGAACTTAACCACTGCGCCACCGGGCCGGCCCCTCATTCTACTTTTTCTTTGTAAGAGTTTGACTACTCTAGATACCTCACGTAATATATAAAAACTTTTTATAACAAACTAATTTTACATTCTTAGTCTTATTTGATTACAATAATCTCATAAACAGGCAAGACAGAGCCTCTTAGAGAGAGGCCTGGACCATTTCCGGTTTTTTAGACTCTTAAGATATTAAGAAATGCCAAACTGAGATTACAGAAATTGTAATATATTTAAAATGTTACATTGAATGATTGAATGCTTTAAAAAGTGCAACACCATATACTCGTCCCAGGAGAAATTTATTTTAAAAATTCCTTAGAGTGTACTGCAGAAGGTATGGCCCTAAAACGACATAAGTTTCAACTTGGATGATACACATCTCTTTTCAGTCTTGTTAGTATTTCTCTGTGGCTGAACGCATATTTATTTTGAGATAATATCAAAATCTAAATTTGATGCCCTTCATTATTGGGAGGTTCAGGGGAAATAACCATTTCTCCCTCTCCGCCAACCCTTCTTCCCATTGTGAAAGGCCATGAGGCAGGCGTCACCCCCTTTTTCACAAACCAGAAGAGTCTCGGCAAGTGTCGTTCCCAGCTGAGGATATGATAGCAGATTTGGTGGTGGGGTCAAGACTTGAACTCAGATTTTTGACGGTCAGCCTAAACACTGCAAGCACCAAGCCCAACAGACCAAGGCCAGCCGTGCTTCAGTTCACTGCTCATACAAACGATGTTAATATGGCTGCCGTAGAAGAGGCACCCTGTTCTACTGAGCTTGCTGATCGAAATGGGCTGCCTTGGAAGTAGTGAGATGCCAGGCTCCGGGCGCTGTCAAAAAGAGGTCTGACTGATGTGATCTGCATTTGCTGCATAGGAGATTCAAGAATGGGGGGTGGAAGGAGGAAGGATGGGAGGAGGGAGTTGCGTTAGATTATTTCCAACTTCCCTTCAGACACCCCAGCACAGGGCCAAGCCCGCCCCATCAGCACATCTCTCCTCTCTGGGGAGAGGCAGGCTGGGCTGCACATTCATTTCCCCACCTTTTCATTTGCAGCAGCCTGCCGCTGGTTGTTGGGCAGCCTCAGCTTAATTTGAGCAATTGGGCTCTGGTTTCCCCAGGAAAACAGTCCGGGCGCCTCAGCCATCCATCAGTATTCTCTGCAGTCCCCCGACAGCTGCTCGCTGCGGGCTGGCTCAACCTGCACTGACCTCATCTTCTCACACAGAGCAGAGGAGGATTTGGAAAAAATTAGTTATATTAGTGACTCCCCGAAACACTCCGTTTACTTGTGATATGACAAATATTTCAGCCATTAGGATCTCTCTGTCTCTTATCATCTTAAATGCACTCACTTACATTCCAAATCACTACTTAATTTAAAAGCCTATTTGTTGTGATTGTCACAGGCCTAGGGAAAAGGAGAGACAGACACTCAGCTCTGGCTGGAATAGAATCAGGCTTGGAACTTTGATTGAATCTTTTTCCCCAAGACTTATGCTCGGTCAGGTACGATCTAAACACTTAGGAAGCAAGAGACTTAAAGGGAAACCCACACTGTGGAGATTCATAAGCTCTGCTCTGAAGAGGTAGTGTGAAATAGTGACCTTGGGCAAATGACTTTGTTGCTGGGTGTCCTCATGCGCCCTGACTCCCAGAAATAGTGCCTCACTCAGTGAGCATTTATTGAATCCCTAATATGTGCTGGGCAGCGTGACAGATTCTGAGGGTACAAAGGTGAATGAGCCATGCCTGTGTGCTCAAAGCTGTTCTCAGTTTGTTACCAACAATAAATGTTTATTGAGCACTCGTTATTTGCCAACTATGCTAAATACCATTCATGCTTTGTTCATTTAATCCTCACCAAACTCTTAGGAGTTAGGTCCTACTTTTTTCCTTTTTTTTTTTTTTTTTTTGGTGAGGAAGATTGGCTCAGAGCTAACATCTGTTGACAATCTTTCTCTTTTTGCTTGAGGAAGATTGTCGCTGAGCTGACATCTGTGCCGGTCCTCCTCTATTTGACTGTGGGACACTGCCACAGCATGGTTTGATGAGCGGTATGTAGGTCCATGCCCGGGATCTGAACCTGCGAACCCTGGGCTGCTGAAGCAGAGCACAAGAACTTAATCACTGTGCCACCAGGCCGGCCCTTAGGTCCTACATTTAATTCCCATTTTACAAATAAGCATACTAGTCTGTCTAACCATTTAATTTATAACATTAAACACTGTGCAGTACTCTCTCTCCCCAAATAAAACCTCCCCCAGTGGAATTTGTAAATGGAAAGTTCCCAGAACAGACCCATGTTCTATAGACGTGTATTGTATGGTCAAGATATTGATATGCTGTCAGATCTGCAACAGAGACAAAATGACTCTCAGCATATAAGAGGTAAGTACTGATAGAATTCATCGCGTCTGTCATCACTGGCTAGCTAGCACACACCAGAAACCTTGTTATTTAGATTATTTTATACTCTTGTTTTCCTTTATTTCAGTCTCTTGTTCCTCTCGAGGTCTTGGCGATTTGTTTTTAAGTTTCAGCATTTTTCAGCTGTGTTAAAGAGCAGCAAGGAAGCAGAATCATCCTACCTGGGCTGGGGTTTGAAGGTTAAAAGCAGAAAGAGCAACCTTCTTTGGACACAGCGTGGAGGTGACAGGAGATATCAATGTGGGTGACTCCTACGACCCCTGTCTGTGCTGGGAGACACGGCCCCTCATCTCCCTGCCATAGCTGGTTGATACAGAAGTAGACTCCTGACTCCAACTTGGAGCCAAGAGACCTGGATGCCAGACTTTGGAGCAGCCGTGTTAATGACAACTCAGAGAGACTTTGCACAGCTCCTGCTGTGGAGACCCCCTGTAGTTATCCATTGCTGTGTAACAAACTATCCCCAAAATGTAGTGGCTTAAAACAACAATTTATTATTTCTCATGATTCTGTGAGTTGGTTGGGCCCACTCACACAGCTGCATTCAGGTGGCAGATTGACTGGGAACTGAGCTCAACTGGGAGCCCAGGATGGCCTTCTTGTCATGTGGTCTTGAATCCTCATAGAGTCTAGGCCAGACTTCTTCACATGGCAGAAAGAGCGTTCCAAGAGGGAAAGGCAAGACTTTGCTAGGACGCTATAACCCAGGTCTTCCCTGGCATTTTACCATTCAAAGCATGGTGCAAACCCAGTCCAGAGTCAAGGGGTGGAGACAGAGACTCCAATTCTTGATGGGAGACATAGCTGCAAATAATTGTGGCCAGAGGATGGACTTTGGCAGATTAAAAGTAGACATAAATTATGCGTGGCCTTTCCCATTAAGAGGTGGAGTCTGTTCCTCAACCCTGGAATCTGGGATATCCTGGTGATGTTCTCTGACCAACAGAATGTAGCATAAGTGATGTCTGGCTGCAAAATAGGCCTTGGAACTCCACTCTTGCCCTCTTGGAACATTTCCCATCACTGTTTGAAGAAGCTGGGTTTATCCTCCTTGAGGATAAAAGACCACGTGGAGAGAGAGGCCTGGTTTTCACAGCATTCCCAGCTGCTCCTGGCCCCCCTGTCTATCCACCAGCTGAGTGTTGTATTGTGAGTGAGTCCAGGAGAAACCAACAGAAGAATTTCTAGCCAACCCACAAAATTGTGAGAAATAATATGTTGTTGTTGTTGTTTTAAGCTACTAAGTTTTGTGGTGACTTGTTATGCTGCCATAAATAAAACAGCCTCCAGACTGTCCCACTCAAAAGCTCTCCCCAAAGTGTGATTGGTCAGCCTTCCTTTGATCTTGTGGCCACCCTCCCAATAAGTCATTTTTCCCCAAGGCAGCCAGAGTGCATGGCTGTTGCCTGTAACGAGTACTCAATATAAGAAAACCCCAAGCATAGGAAAGAAACTCAGTGTATTCTGGACTCCTTGGTTTACACCTTCCCCGGGTGGAGAGTCACTTCCCAAAATTAAAAAAAAGGAAAAGAAAAGAAGAAATTAGGATTTACTGCATAATCTCTTTCTATTTGCCAAGATCTTTACTAGCTTTTTAAAATTTATCCTTTATTATTTTTTTTTTTTGGCTGAGGAAGATTTTCCTTGAGCTAACATCCATGCCAATCTTCCTCTATTTTTTTTTTTTTTTCCAGTATGTGGGCCACCAACACAGCATGGCCACTAACAGAGCGGTGTAGGTCTGCCCCCAGGAACTGAATCCAGGCCCCCAAAGAAGAGTGCATTGGAGTCAACCAGTAGGCCACTGCCCCTCCATCTTTTTCTTACATTGAAAATCTTGGTTCCTGACAGCATTAGTATGATTACCTATTAGCATTATTCTACAATACATAAAATAGTTTTAAAACAATCAAACTAATATTATTACTAACAATGAGACTACCAAATAAAGTTTAAAGTTTCTCTCCAGCCTTATTTGTCTTTAGAACACATTCCTCTATTACTGTGGTCTAAAGTCACTTGGAATGATTATTTCCTCTGAGTCCTTATTCATCAAATTGATTTATAGTTAATTTTTAATTTTTAGAGATTACTTGTTTATGTAATACCCTTTTTGAATATATAAAACATGTATGTTTCCAAAGTCAAATTTATATAAGGTAAATTTAAATAAATCTTGCTTCTAACTATGATCCTCCCAATCTCCCTTCACTTTTATTAGCTTTTAATCTATTTTTAGTGTTTCTTTTTGCATGTATAAGCAAATATGTATGTATACTTGCATGTTTCCCCCTTTTTTGCACAAAAGGTGGCATTCTATATACATATCAGTTCCACATCTGTTTCCTCCTAATATATCCTAGAGATAACTCTATATCAGCATATGCAATTCTATCATTACTTTTCACAGCTTTGGAGTATTCCATTGCATGAATGTACCACACGTACTCAACTAGTCATTGATGGATGTTTGAATTGTTTCCAATCATTTGCCATTACAAATAATGCTGCAAAGATTAACTTTGTGTATTTTGAATGTTTGCTAGCATATCTTTGGGATAGATTCCTAGAAGTGAGATTTCTGGGTCAAAGGATAAATGTACATAGTTTTCTAGATATTTACAAGTCCTCTTCTAATAGAGTGATGCCTTTTGAGTCCGCACCAACAATGAATGTCCATTTCCTCACAACTTCATCAGTAGAATATTCTCTTGAACTTTGGGATTTTTGTCAATGTGATAGATGAAAAGTAGCATCTTGATCTAGTTTTATTTTGCATTGCTCTTATATTATGAGTGAGGTAGTGCATCTTCTCATGTGTGAGATGGCTATTTTAATTTTTTCTGCCTGTTCAAATCTTTGCATGGACTTTCAAGTATATTAGCATGTAACAACCTTTAATCTCACAACGACCAATAAAGTAGGGATTGGTAATCATTACTGCCCCTTATAGAGATGGAAATTCAGCAGATTAGAGAGGTTAAGTAATTTACCCAAGGTTACACAGCTGATATGTGGCTGAAGTCAAGCTGCCTGACTGTTAGGCCTCAATTCTCTATGGATCTATTTCCAGGAGTGAAACTTGGAGCTCCTGTGTATTGCTTTTAATAAAAGATCAGTGCATGGGTTCACATCACTGACATAGGACACTTCAGGAGGTTCTGTCATGATTGGGCCTGGGGTAAGGCAGGGGAGCCTGTGCTTATAGAGAGGAGGTGGTACCGATGTGTCACCTAGCAGCACCCAGCTCACTGGGGCATTTTGAATCTCAATGGTAGAGGATAATGGTGAGAGACCTGCAACCTATTTAATTCTGTTAGAGAATCAGTGAGGTGCTTGATGAAGCCATTAACTGGGGTTCGTGTCTCCATTCTACTTATAAGACTCCAGGAGGGCAAATGCTGATGGAAATTTATTGATTTCTTTTTCTGCCTTTACCGAATGGGTCAAAAACGTGGTATAACACTGCTGGTTCCAATTAAAATCACCTGTTAGCTTACAAAGGTTGGCCCTTTCCACCCTCCCCGATCTCCCCCATTTAAAAAGGGTTTAAAAGATTTTCATTTAATTGATTTGCTGTAAAATGCCCTTTACAATTACCCAGATAAACTAGGCGTCACCTGTGGAGTAAGAGCCAATTTGAGCTGTTTATCAAGACTTCGCCTCTGGCCACTTCTCACCCTGGGATCTTGAGTCTCTGTATTGATAGCTTGCATCTGTCAACATTGGATATTTTTAGTGGGCTGCAGAAAGCTTTTAGGGAGATGGGGATGGTGGGGCTGCATCTTTGAGCAGGTGAAGAAAGCATGATGGGGTTTTTTTTTTGTTTGAAATGAGAATGCCCTATTGTGCTGAAAACAAGTCAGAAAAATCAGCCCTGGCCCCATATGCCTAAAATTAATCAGAGTTGACCCCATTTAAAAACCAGGCAGTGGACCTCAAGGAAATGGGAACACAGGCAATGGATAAAACTGAGTAACAAAATTTGCCCAGTTTCTCTTGGTTTGGGTTTCATGTCAAGCTGTGTTTAATGTTAGGAAGGATAAGTTGGGGAGTCTCTACAAGAGTTGTTAGTGAAGTGACATTTGTGTGCTTTGAGCTGATGGGGGTGGCAGGAAGTTTCAGAGGGTGGGAAACAAAGAAAGAAGGACAGAGGGGTATTTGTTCTAGGTCTTGTGTATTTCTGAAACCCTACACTTGAATCCACTTAATCATGGACACAGTGTTAGTTCTGGCTAAAGAATTATGAGAAAAATCAGTGCCAGAAAACAAAAGACAGGTAAATATGGAAGGAGAAAGGTAATTCTGGAAAGTATAGACCAATAATGTTGAAATTGATCATGACAAGGTTCCAGAATAAATTATGAAAAACATGTTCGGTGAGCCTTTGAGAGAAGATAGTGGGTCACTAAGAATGAGGTATGATTTCATTCTGACTGTTATAAAACAGGGAAGTGCTCCAGACGCAGGAAGTCTTGACTTACAGGGTGGTTGAAGAGAATAAATGATGGGATATTTTTGAAAACTCTTGGCACATAGTAGATGCATGATAAATCCTAGTCGCTCTACTTCAGGCTTTCATAATATCCATCATAGTCAAACTACTTCAAAGACTAACCTACTTTTGCCATCTCTAAGTCCTCATCTCCTTCACTCTTGACTCTGGTGTGAACCCCCACCTATCCACCAACACTGCTCTCTTCCTACGACCAATGACCACCTGGTTGCTACATTCTTTTTTTTTTTTTTAATTATTTACTTTTTGGTGAGGAAGATTTGCCCTGAGCTAACATCCGTTGCCAATCCTCCTCTTTTTTTTGCTTGAGGAAGATTATTCTTGAGCTAATATCTGTGTCAATCTTCCTCCATTACTTTATACATGGGACACCTCCACAGCGTGATTGGTGAGCAGAGTAGGTCTGCTCCAGGATCCCAACCCACAAAACCCACCTACCGAAGTGGAGTTTGCGAACCTTAACCACTCGCTGCGTGACCGGAGCCACTGGTCACTACATGCAATGGACACTCTCAGTTCTTATTTTGCTTGAATTCATTGAGAATTTTGACATTGTTAACTTCTCCTTTCTCTACAAAACTTTTTCTTCCCTTGGATTCTCTGACACCACACGCTCTTGGATTTTCTCTTTTCTATCTGCCCACTTCCCAAACTCTTTGGCATAACAGAATTTCTCTGCTGTTCCTTAACTAATAGTGTTGCTTGGCGTTCTTTCCCAGATTCCGTTTCACGCTTTTCTTGGGAGCAATTTCAACACAATTCCTATCAAAACCCCATCAAGATGGGTACTGGATACCCACATGCAAACTGGATATCTATATGCAAAATGAAGGAATTTTATTTTTATTTGTTTATTTATTTATTTTAATTTTATTTATGTATTCATCAGTTGATGGACATTTGGGTTGTTTCCCCTTTTTGACTATTATGAATAATGTTTATGTGAACATTTGTGTACAAGTTTTTCTTTTAACACTTTCTTTTTAAAGATTGGCACCCGAGATAACTGTTGGCAATCTTTTTTTTTTCTGCTTTTTCTCCCCAAATCCCCCCATTACATAGTTGTATATCTTAGTTGTGGGTCCTTCTAGTTGTGGCATGTGGGATGCCGCCTCAACGTGGCCTGATGAGTGGTGCCATGTCCAAGCCTGGGATCCGAACCAGTGAAACCCTGGGCCACCGAAGCGGAGCGTGCGAACTTAACCACTTGGCCACGGGGCCGGCCTAGAATTTTAAAGGAATAAAAAATGAATTTAGACCTCTACTTCACACCATACACAAAAGTTAACTCAAAATTGACCAAAGACCTAAATGTAATTGCTTAAACTATAAAACTCTTAGGAGAAAAATATAGGTGTAGTGGCCGGCCCCGTGGCCGAGTGCTTGTTTGCACGCTCCGCTTTGGTGGCCCAGGATTTCCCCAGTTCACATCCTGGGCGCCAACATGGCACCACTTGCCAGGCCATGTTGAGGTGGTGTCCCACATGCCACAACTAGAAGGACCCACAACTAAAAAAAAATTTACAGCTATGTACTGGAGGGATTCGGGGAGAAAAAGCAAGAAAAAAAGAAAAAAAGGTGTAAATCTTAATGACCTTGGATTTGGCCAATGCTTTCTTAGATATAACACCAAAAACAAAAACAACAAGAGAAAATATGGATAAGCAGGACATCATCAAAATTAAAAGCTTTTGCATGTCAAAAGATATCATCAAGAAAGTGAAAGACAGAAAGAATGGAAGACACATTTTGCAAATTATATATATAAGAGATTTGTATCAAGGATCCATACAGAACTCTTAAAACTCAAAGATAAAAAGAAAAATAACCCAATTTAAATATGGGGAAAGATCTGAATAGACATTTTTTCAAAGAAGATGTACAAATGGCCAAGAAACACATAGAAAGATGCTTAATACCATTAGCCATCAGAAAAGTGCAACTCCAAACCACAAGATACCATTTCATACTGGCTAGGATGTTGAAAGATTGGAACCCTCATACACTGCTGGTGTGGATGTAAAATGATGCAGCCTCTCTAGAAAACAGTCTAGCAGTTCCTATAAAAGTTAAACATAGAGTTACCATATGATTCAGGAATTCCTCTCTTACTTATATTCCCCAAAGAAATGAAAATGTATGTCTACACAAAAACTTGTACACAAATGTTCATAGCATCATTCATAATAGCCAAAAAGTGTCAACAACCCAACTGTCCATCAACTGTTGAATGGATAAATAAAATATGGTATATCCATACGATGGAATATTATTCAGCCATAAAAAGGAACGAAATACTGATAGATGCTAAAATATAGATGAACCTCGAACACATTGTGCTAAATGAAAAAAGCCAGTCACAAAAGACCGCATATTATATAATTCTATTTATATGAAATGTCCAGAATAGGCAAATCCAGAGACAGAAAGTAGACTGGTGGTCATCTAGGGCTGGGCAGAGGGAGTTTGAGGAAGAGGTTTGGAGAGAAATGTGGAGTGACTGCTACTGGGTATGGGGTTTTGTTTTGAGGTCACAAAAATGTTCTAAAACTTTGACGTTAATTCATAACTCTGCGAATATACTAAAAGTCATTGAATTATACACTTTAAATGAGTGAATTGTATGTTTGTGAATTATATCTCAACAAAGATGTTAAAAACTTCTCTCGCAGTGCTCATATCTTAGTGAAAAGCAAACTGTTTCAGCCTTCTAAAGATCTTTCAAATCTGGCCACTTCTCTCTGTCCAGACTGCCACCACCTCCTGTTCCAATCACCACAAAGGCCTCCTCACTGACTGTCCTGGCTCCAGCGTGGTCCTCTGTGAATCTCCACTCCGCTGCCTTGGAGGGCTTTCTAAAGGGCAAATTGGTCACATCACCTCTTGCCTCAATCTTGCCACAGCTTCCCATGGCGTTCCAGGTCAAGTTCAAACTCTTTACCCGCCTTCGAGAGCCTGCATGATCTGGTCCCTGCTCATCTATCACCCCGACGTCATCTCTCACCACTCACCACTCCAGACATTCACATCTTCTTTCAGTTTCGCAAATCTCTTTGCCTTATCTCATTTGCAGGCCTTTAAAAAGGCTGATCATTTTCTCTTTTGGGTCTCAGTTTACATGCCACTTGCTCTGAAATATTTTTTCTTAAATACTCCCCTTCTTCACACATTTGGGTTAGATGCTCCCCTGCCCACATTCCCACTTATTTTATAATGTTTCTGTGTGCCAGGCACTGTTCGAAGTGTTTTATAAAATTAACTCATTTAATTTTCACAACAACCACAGGATGTAGATGCTATTATTAGCCTCTCCATTGTACAGATGAGAAAATGGAGGCACAGAGGGGCTTAGAAACTTTTCCAAAGTCACACAGCTCGTGGTAGAGCCTGGATTTGAATCCAGACAATATAGCTCTAGAGTTTGTGCTGTTATGTGAAGCTGCCTGCAATTGCTTAACACATCAGAGCACTTATTAGATTATATTGTAATTGGCTGCTTAATTACGTCTCCAAGTGACTTTTAGTTCATTGACAGTAAGGATCGTATTGAGTGTATTCATTCTTATATTCCCAGCTTAGCCCATAGTTCTTTAATTTAAAAAAATCGATGAATGAACAAAGCAATTAATTAGTTAAGAGACAGGTATGTGAGATGTACAAGAAAAGAGTTATTGGGTTTCTGGCTAGTAGAACAATGCTTTGATAATTATTTGATATTATGTTAAAAGATCTCTAATTTGCAGGTTACTTGTCTTGAAAAGTTAAGTTCTGGTAAAGTGCCTTATACATAGTAGATGATCAGTAATCCTTATCTAACTTTATTTTAACTTTTCATTTAGAATTAATGTAAGATTTGCAAAAAATTACAAAAAGAGTACAAAGAATTCCTATACACTCTTTACCTAACTTCCCCAAATGTTAGCATATTACATAACCAAAATACAATGATAAAACCAGGAAATTAACATTGCTACTATACTATTAACTAATTATAGATCTTACTTGATTTTCACTAACTGTCCCACTACTCCTGCTTATGGTCCAGGATCCAATCCAGGATTATACATTGCATTTATTTGTCATGTCTCAGTCTTTTTTAAACTAACATAGTGTCTCGTCTTCTTCATGACTTTGCTTTTGAAAAGCACTGTTCAGTTAAATTGTAGACTATCCCTCAATTTGGGTTTGTTTGAGTTTCTTCATGACTAAATTCAGGTTGTGCATTTTAGTAAGGATACCACATAAGAGATGCTGTGTCCTTGTCAGTCCATCATATCGGGAGGCACATAATGTCCATATGTTTCATTACTGGTAACATTAACTTTGACCACTGGTTAAGGAGATATCTGCCCAGTTTTTCCACTGTGAGGTTATTATGCTTCTCACTGTAATGGATAAGCATCTTGTGGAGAGAGACTTTGAGACCATGTAAATATTCTGTTTCTGGTCATATTTTCACTCACAAATTTTAGCATCTGTTTATGATACTTCCTTGAAACAATTATTACTGTGGTTTTTGTAATTGGTGATTGTCTATTTCCATCATCCCTTCTACATTTTTTAATTGGAGTGCTACAGTAAGAAAGAACTTTCCCTTTTCCTCCATTTATCTATCTATTTATTTATTCAATCATTTATTTATACCAATACGGACTCATGAATATTTTTCTTCTGTGGATTATAATTCATTATTATCATTTCTTATTTTGTTTTCCAAATTGTACCAGATTTCAGAGCCCCATCATTAGCTTATATCATTTCAATATGTCCCGATCATTTTTGAGCACTTCCTTACTTGCTGGTATCACAAGATGTTCCAAGTTCACTCTGTACTTTCTCCGCCCCGGTCACGTAATCAGCCATCTCTTTAAGTAGGCCTGGTTCCTTTTTATTTGAGAATAATATTTAGAAGCAAAGATCTGGACACTAGGTCTTCATGGCTACTGGGGTGTCATTATTTCTTCACTTAGTGGACAGAGCTGGGAAATACATGTATGTGTGACGTATACACACACCTCTACTTATTTCCATATCTGTCTGTCTATTAAAAACCATGCCTTTATACTGATAACTCCGATTCCATTCTAACACTTGGAGTTCATTCTATCCTTTCCCTTTCTTATTTGTAGTTCCTTTCTCTGACAGAAAAACACCTGGTGCTTATTATTATATATTTACTTTTTGCTCAACCCTAGATTACACATAAAGCAGTTTCAAAATTGCTAACCTATTTGAAAAACAAGTTTACTAATTAGAGTACAATACAGGTACTCTTTAACCCTAGAGTATACAGTTTAAATTACTATCCAAAGTTACTTAGATTAATTCTTTTTTTCCCACACCTTTTATTGTGGTTATCTTATTAATTTGTTAAAAGGTCAATACGTGTTTTTAAAAGTGAATGATATTTGTAAAACTATTTTGAAAGACACCATGTGTATGGAACTGTTTCTTTCTCTCTGGAGAAATATTCCTGGGCTAGGTACTCCAGAGTCTGTAGAGAGACTCGAACCCTGATCTCTTCCGGCCCTGCTCCTTTCACTACACTTCTCTCCTCCTGGATCCCCTGTTCTTTAGTGTTCTGGGAAGAAATTCTCACAGGTGCTTTAAAAGTCCTGAATTTCCATCTAGCCCACCTCCACTGAACTCCCCACTGCTTCGGCCCCAGCCCAAGTGAGACCTTTTTATACCTGTAATACCACCTTCATCTGTGGGAATTTTCTACCCAAATGTCAGTCCTACCTGGATCAAACATCTTAATTCAATTCCTTTTCCTTTCTCTTGGGCTGAAAGAGGCCACCAGGTGGCGCCTCAGAGTCTACTGCAGTCCCATTTTAAAAGTGGTTTATTTTGGCTTTAGGAAGCAATTGCATTCCTAAGAAAGGGAGAGACATTCTAGCTCCACTTTTAATTTAGTTAAGGAATTTCTTGCCATCTAGGTCTTCAGCTCAGCTTTCAGCAAAATGACAAGAGAAGTGCAGTTTAGCCTCTTCCTTCATCTTTGCCTGGAAGCCTTGGGCTCCTTCCCTTTGCTTTTCGTTAAAACTTGCTCTAAGGAACAACATACAAGTTTGTTAACAGCCATAATGGGTTTGCCTGCCAGGGGGCCTTCACAGTAAGTGTGACTGAGCTCCTTGGTCTGTCAGCCTCTCTGCAAAGGAAGCTCAGACAGGACATGAAGAGGCTGGAAATCATGTAGAAACACCACCACTATCGGTGGCTCCTTGAGGGGTCATTTAGCTGTCCTGGACTTTGGTTTTCTTACGTGTAAAATGAAAGGATTATTGAACTTTACGGTCTCAAACACAAACCCCTCAAGAACCAGGGGGACAATGTAAATCTATCAAGAGCCTGAAGAGTGGTTTAAGACAACAGGAAGTTGTGTTGACTAAACTAGGATTGGAAAGTGCATGTCTGACTAAAATGCACTTTAATTTAAACTTTTAAAAAACGTTGAGTAGACCAAACAAAATATGTCTGGGCAGTGAATGTGTCCAGAAAGCTGTCGATGTGCAGTTCGTGGACTAGAGACTCTTTATCACCAAGGTTTCTTCTAGGTCTGAGGTTCTGTGAATACTCTGTAACTTGCTCATGCTCTTCTATCTTCTTGGAATATTAGCCGTCGCCATTGTTCTCCATCACCTCTGCATGTCTAAATCCTAATTCCTTCCTACAAAAGCCGCTCAAATGCCACCTACTCCAGGAAGTTTCCCTTGATTTCTCTCTCTCTAAATTGGAAAACATTTTCTCTCTCCTCTGAATTCTTCTAAGATTCTAACGTACCCTCTTCATGGCACTTAGGGCTTTTTTACTGTATTGTGGTTATTTTCATGCTTGTTGTCAGTCTTTCTCTCTCTATATTTTTAAGCTCCTTGAAGGCAGAACTCACGTCTAATTTTGTTTTGTATTTCCACCATCAGGAAAAATCAGTTAACAAGTATTTGCTGAGTTCCTATTCTGTGCTAGATATAATTTTTAGGCACTACACTGACTACATAGTAGTGGGTCCAATTTAATCACGAGTCCTTTAAAAGCAGAGAGTTTTCTTTAGCTGATGGCAGAAGAGGGCATCAGAGAAATTCAAAGCATGGGAAGGACTTGATGCATTGTTGCTGCCTTAACTGGGACTGAAAGTGGCCTCTAGAAGCTGGGAGCAGCCCTCAGCTGACAGCCAGCAAGAAAATAGGGAGCTCAACGCTATATAGCTGCAAGGAACAATTCTGCCAACAACCTGAATGAGTTTGGAAGCAGATTCTTTCACAGAGCCTCCAGATAAGAGCCCACATCAGCTGACACCTTGATTTTGGCCTTGAGATCTTACGTAAAGAACCCAGTTGAGCCTGACTAGACTTTTGACCATAGAACTGAGATAATAAATGGGTATGTCAGTGTCGCAATCCAATGTACACATCAGGATAGATGCGGAGAGGGCTGATGGCCACTCTGAGTTTATTATAACCAGCCTTTCAATATATACATAGCTTACATCTGTTAAACATACACAGGTGTTCTGGATGAAGTAATTAGCAAATGCCAAGAATTCTTAGTGATTTCTCAAGGAGCCCTCCCTTGGCCTCTGTTTTGATATTATCATGTTATTGCTGTGCTCGTATATTTTATCTCAGAGCATGCAAGGCCTCCTAGGCAACGGCCCCTCCTGCTCCCAATATCGTGTCTCCATCTGTGCCCCCGGGCGACCGATGCCTGTCTTAGTTTGGCTCCCCCTGGAGGTCTTACCCATCATTGGCTAACCGGCCTTCTCACGTCCGGGTCACAGTTTGTTGGCAAGCTTTTTCCAGTGATTATTAACCCTTCCTGCGTCAGGGGTGGTTACAGGGTGCTATTTTAAGCTACTTAGTTTGTGGTAATTTGTTATTCAGCAATGAAATGCTAGTATAGACACTCAACCACAACTGTGGAGAGAGGCACATGGAGAGGAACTTCTGGGCACCACTTGCCAACCATGTGGGTGAGTGATCTCAGGAATGGGTCTTCAAGCCCCAGTCGAGCCTTCAGAGGATGCAGCCCAGGACAACCTTCTGACTGCAGCCTCACAAGAGATCCTGAGCCAGAACCACCCAACCAAGCTGCTCCCAAATTCCTGTCTCACAGAAATCACGAGAGAAAAGATATGATTGTCATTGTTGTAAGCCACTAAGTTTTGGGGTAGTTTGTTATGGAGCGGTATGTCACTAATAGAGTAAACGCTCAGTGAATGCTTAGGGATTGATTGCCTACCCTAGGGCATCAAACCAACCAAGGGCATTTCGGGCACCTTTGACTTCTGGCATCCCAGAATCCAGACTGTGCAGGCAGCGTCACACACCCTAAGGCAGGTCCTCTGGGTCTTTTGCCCAACTCCCCTGCCCTCGTGCCAGCCCTAGTTGGAATTCCTGCCTTGGGTTCTCAGGGTCTAGAGTTGCATGCATTGCTCTGGGGAGCATGCTTAAGAGCAAACTGAGCTTCTTTAGGAGGAAAATGGGAAGAAATATAGTTTCTTCACAAGAGTCTTGTTAATTAAGTGATAATGGTATGAAAATAAAATACTATATAGTCATTAAAAAGATGGAAAAAAGCACTCTCTATATAGATGTGGATCACTGACCAAGGTTGCTTTGTTTTGTTTTTGTATGTCACATGGGTTTTTTTTTTTTTTGAGGTAACATTAGTTTATAACATGTAAATTTCAGGCGCACATAACTATATTTTGATTTCTGTGTAGACTACATCATGTTCACCACCCAAAGTCTAATTGCCACCCATCACCGTGTACATGTGCCCTTTTACTCTGTTTTCCCTCTCCCTTCCCACTTCTCCTCTGGTAACTACCAATCTAATCTCTACATCCACATGTTTGTTTGTTTTTGTTGTTGTATTTATCATCCACTTATGAGTGAGATCATACTCATATGGTATTTGACTTATTTTGCTTAGCATACTACCCTTGAGGTCCATCCATGTTGTCACAAATGGCAAGATTTCATCTTTTTTATGGCTGAGTAGTATTCCATTGCATATTCGTATTTATACCACATCTTCTTTATCCATTCTTGCATTGGTGGGCACTTACGTTGTTTCTAAGTCTTGGCTATTGTGAATAATGCTTCAATGAACATAAGAATGCAAAGAAAACACAGATGGAAGTATCAAACTCTGACTTCAAAGTATGTTACAAAGCTATAGCAATGAAAACAGCACAGTACTAGCACAAAAACAGAGACACAGATCAATGGAACAGAATTGAGAGCCCAGAAACAAACCCACACACATCTATGGACAGTTAATTTTCAACAGGGGAGCCAAGAACATACAACGGAGAAAGGAAAGTCTTCAATAAACGGTGTTGCGAAAACTGGACAGCCACATGCAAAAGAGTGAAAGTAGACCATTATCTGACACCATACACAAGAATTAACTCAAAATGGATTAAAGACTTGGATGTGAGAGATTAAACCATAAAACTCCTAGAAGAAAACATAGGTAGTATGCTCTTGGACATAGGTCTTAGCAGTATCTTTTTGAATACCAAGATTGTTAACAATAACAGATGACAGATCTATTTTTAAATAAAAAGAGCAAGGTTCAAAACAATGTGTACATTTAGCTATCACTCTGCTACAAAAAAAGATATTTATAAACATATACAGTATAAGCATAGAATATCTCTGGTAAAAGATTGCCTTTTGGGAAGAGAACTGGATGGTTGGGGACAAGGGTGGGAGAGAAAACTCTTTTCACTTTATATCTTTTGTACTTTTGAGTCGATGTACATATACTATCTATTAAAAATAAATTCATTTCTTGGAAAGAGATATTAGGAGCTCACCAACAATTTCCTGCTCGCTTCCCTTAACACACTCACATACAACTAGAACTCTCTGCGCACACACACCTTCCTTCCACATGTACACTTGAACAGTAAACATATAGCCAAATGCTCTCCCTCACAACCACACAGACTGGGTATGCACACAAAGGCGATTGTGCATCTGTTGTACTCACAGATATCCCCACGCATGTACCCAACAATCATGCAGTCTCGTGTAGTTGTGTATATATATATATATATATGTCTATGTGTATGTACGTATATATATATATGTTTCTTTTTATATATATGCATATAGGCCCTTTACCCTCTATGCTCACCTGTGCCTGCTTCCTATGTGTGTACACCTGGATGGATGCCCCCAATTACAAGGCGAAATAGGTTAAAAGTATCCTATTCAAAAGCACTAAAAAGGCCTAATTATAGGTGACTGTAAAACTCTAATTAGGGGAGGACTCATTAGCCACTAAACAAGGGAGGAGAACGCAGACCTGAAATTAAAAGACTTGAATAACAGATGCAGCCTCCTCAGACAGGAGAGAGGGGCTTAATTGCCCTTTGACAAAACTGGAATGGGGTAGACAGGAAGGAGAGGGAGGCCAATAATCAAAGGAGGGGAATCCTGCAGACAAGGCCTCTCCCTCATGCTCCTCCAGCATCTGCCTGGAGGCCATTTGTATGAAAACAGTCACTTGCCTTTCCACTGCTGGCAGATGAAGGAGGAGGAACTTGAAACTCACATCCTGCTCTCTCTTTCCTCCACTCTCTGAGCTGCCTCTGGTTTCCCTCAGGAATCCCCGGTCCTTGGTCCCCTTCCAGCTATCAAAATCTATTTTCTGGATGCTGCAAACATCCCTTGTGGAGAAGGCACACGTTCTAATCCTGACTCAGTCACTCACTAGCTGTGTGACCTTTGTGAGTCACTTACCCTAAACGTACCTGTTTCCTCAATTACAAAATAGACAGATAACATCTATCTTCCAGAGTTGTGAACCAGCACAGGATGATAAATGAGAAAGTGCTTTGTAAACTTCAAGTTGCTACATAATTATTAGCCATTATGGACCAGATCCGCCGGACCAGATCGAATGTTCCTGGAGGACAGGAATCATGTCTTAGTCATCTTTGCTTTCAGACTCCTGCTACGCTTATCTAACAGGGTGGAATTGAAAAGTCACTATCACTGTGGGGTGAATGACAGACCAGAACAAATAGGTTCTCTCTGCTTTGGTGTGAACACGTGGACAAAACCTTTGGAGGGATGAAGCTGTAGTGGTTATACCATTAAGTCTAATATTTACTGAGCATTTACTGCATAGCAGGTGCCATCCTAAGCAGTTTACATGTATCCACTTATTTGATCCTCAATGTCCTTAAAAGAGAGTATGTTATCAGAATCATCCCCATTTTCAAGATGAGGAAATAGAGTCTCACGTTTATGAGCTTACCTACATCTACACTGCTAGTAAGTAGAGGAGCAGGTCTGAACCAAGGCTGTCTGGCTTCTACACCACAGTGTGTAGGCACCAGCCAGCAGATGGCTTTTGGGGTTTGTGGCCTTTCTGATGCCCTTGAATTACAGTCATAGCTAATATCTCTTGAGTGCCTATAATATAACAGGCACTCTACTGAGACTTCTACACATGATCTCCTTTTACCCTTCCAACAACTATATAAAATAGGTGATATTGTTTATTTCCCCAATTTTACAGGTGAAAACCCTGGGGCCCAGAGAGGTAAAATAAATTACCCAGGATCACAGTAAGAGATGAATCTAAAGTTTAAGTTGGAGCCTTGTTAGTCTGACTCAGAGCCTACATCCTGAACCATAATAATATTTTGCAGTTACTTTGCATAAGCAGCCACCTCGTCTGTTGAAACTTTAAGACTGGTTCCATGTGGTCCAACTAGTCTGGTTCTGCAAGAAGAGGAGAGAAGTCTGGTGGGGGACAACTGCCATGGGGGTAGAGAAGAGACTGAGCTAGCCATGATATGTGAGGGCAGGAGGAGGGGGGAGGAAGGAGAAAGGTGGTGATGGTGACAGAGTGTCTTGTAAAAGCAGGATATTCTGCTAGTTGCTTTGGGGTGAAAAGATAATATAAGCCCCCAAATAGTTTGTGGCTTAGTGGTGGCACAAAACTAACCATCAAATGATTATGCTATGAAGTTGATATGTGGAAGAGAGGAGCAATGAGCTTTGGAGGTTCATCGCGGGGAGAAACACATACGGTGGATGGAATCAGAAACAGTGCCCTGGGTGAGGAAGAATTTGACTGGGGCTTGAAGGGAGGATACCAATAAACAAAGAGAACTGAGAAGGGCTTTCCAGGAGCTATGGTTGTGATGCCTGAACTTTACCTTTTAATAATGGCCCCATATTTGAAGATTTTGCCTATCCAAGTGATTTATTAAGTAATACCTGTGTATAATTAAAGATATTAAAACTTGATTCAAGCTCCTGATCATCACACATTAGCCAACATTTATTCAACAACAAGTGCTTAGCACTTGCTGTGTGTATATCGCCGTGTCTGTACTTGGAATTCACTGAGTACATCAATGGACAAGATACCACCCCTCCCTTGAAAGAACTTTCTGAATTTTCCTGTTGAAACCAAAGAAACTGGACATTTCTGTCCAGCACTATCTTGGTTAGATAGATGGACATCTGTTATTTTGAAATATTTGAAAAGAAAAATTATTACCATTTATTGAGAGATAGCTACGTGCCAGGCATGCATTGGGCGCTTTATAAATACTTGGTTTTGTTTGTGTCTCTTTCCATCTTCACTCGAATGCAAACTCCATGTTTTGTTCGTTGCTTTGTCTCCAGTGCCTACAATGATGCCTGCCGCAGAATAGGTGCCAACAAATACTAGTTGAATTGGCCAAATGAATTAACTCTAATCTCTCAACAACCTGCAAGGTAGTTGTGATTATTATTATTATTTTTTTACTGATGAGGAATCTAAGACTCAGAGAGACTGAATAACTTGCTCAAGTTCATGCAACTCTCAGTAACAGGGCAGTGATTTAAACCTCAGATCTGTCTGACTTTAAAGGTACTCTTCCTATTCTATTCTTCCAACAGAGATGCCTAAAGACAGGGGCACTAGATTGGAAAGCTCTAAAATAAGAAGTGAATATACAAAAGTGTGTTTGAGCAGGGGAAGTGGTCAGTTTGCACCGTCAGAGGAAGGGCGGGCAATGAGGCAACACAGCATGTTAGTGTGGAAGCCTGAAATGCTGGGCTGAGGACTTCGACTGGATTTGCAATTTTTGACTTGGTTGGAATTGTGTTTTAGAAAGATGAATCTATCAGCAATGTATAGAGCAGTTTGGATTTTAGAGTGATGGAAGATGATCAGTACGACTAATCCATCAGTTGAGGGGGAGGTAGACAGTAATTGAATGGAGGCGGTGACAATAAGAATGGAAAGGAAGGATGATGCCAGAGTTGTCTCATGCCCCAAGTGAAGGAGCCAAGATAGAGCTCAGAGATCATTTGCAGCAACAGGTAGGTGAATCAGCTAGTCTGTATGGTTTCCTCCCTCTTCCTAGGGTTATCTCCAGGTGGGTAGCAAACTCCGCTTTAGGGCCACAGCTTTAAACCAGTCATCTTCTTGGCAGAGACTGTAGCTGGTTGTTTCTTTAGTGAATATTTATGGAGCACTTAGTATTATATGTTTATAGCATCAGTATTTTTTTTTTTGCACTTTGGGCTCAGGTCAATAAATGAATTAAGGTCATAACTATCTTAGGATTTGGAGAGACGGGAGGGAATCTATCAGGCTTCCTAGCTCAATCTATAGGTAACCCCTGCCTTTCAGTTTCTTCAACTGTAAAATGGGGATAATAATTGTGCCTATCTTACAGGAGTGCTGTGAGGATTCAATGAGTTAATATAGGTCAAGCAAATAGAAGAGTGCCTGACATGTAGGAAGTGATTGGTAAGCGTTTGCTAATATTACGTACAAGACAAAGCCCCTCCCCTCAAAGACACAACCATGTAACTGGATTCATACAGTCTGGCAAGACACTGTGATAATAGACTTGTTTATTGTTCAAGCAGATCCCTCCCACTGACAGCCAAGCTCTCTTTATATCTCCCCAGACTCCTCGGTGATAAGATGACTATCAACTCTACCTAAGCCGCCACCACCCTAGGACTTCCCTAGAGTGTACAAGAGTCAGAGACCCCATGCAATTTTGGAGGTGACCTTTGTCCCCTGTCCGCTCAGCAGACCTGCCAGGAATTAAATCTTTGCCTGGGACAAATGAGATTAGGTTCCCTTTGGAGAGGAAAAAAAGACAATCTTCACCTCTCTTTGGACACAGATATTCATTTGTCTGATCACCTGCAAGGCAGATGAGCCTCTGAGATGCCCTCTTTCTTGTTCACTTAGGGGTGAAAAATTACCAGCAAGAAACCAATTAGCATCCTCTATGAGCAGATCTCAAGCCTTCTGGAGCCAATTCTTTTGCTCCGTCCTCTGCACATAAGCAGCATCTGCTTTGGGATCTTGTCCTAATAGAGTTGAACCGTGTTGTTATTATTTGTTAATCTAGCCCCAAGAGAGGAGAGGGAGGGATGGAGGGAGGGAAGCGGCTCTGTCCTTCCTTTGTCTCCAGCCTAGAAGAAAGCAACCAAGAGAGAGGGTGATTGGCCAGAGAGGTCAGAGCTCAGGATGGAGGAACTACCTAGACACCTGGTTTACGTGCAACGAAGAATAATAAAACTGAATCTTTCTTGAACACTTATTATGCACCAGGCACTATTCTAGATGCTTTCTATGGATTAACAGATTAAATCACCACAGCAGCTCTGCAAGTTAGGTGTTCTCATTTAAAAATGAGGAACATGGAGGCACTAAAAGGTTAAGTATTTACCCAAGGTCACATGACTAAATTGAATGGAAACCGAGATTTGGGCCTCAACATTCCTTCTGCTGCCTCTGTGCTCATAACCATGATGCTGTACTTCTCACCTCAGCTGGTCCCTTTGCTGTGCTCAGAGAGCTGGGTCGTCAGCTGCAACTTTGGAGGAAAGACCCAAGTCCAGCTGCCTGGGTCTTCGTGATCTCCCACTTATGTGCTGGGAGAGTCTTTGTGAACATCAGGTAGAGGTGGTGCCTGAATGCAGAGCTCTGACCTGGATGCAGAGGAGAGACGCAGAGGAAAAAGAAGCAGCTTTTGGGGATGCCTGGTCTACTGGGGAAACAGGATGTGCAAAGGATTGAGATAAGCAAAGCAAGTTAAGACCTGCCATTGGGGACAAACGGGCTGAAACCCAAAACTCAAACTCCTTGTTAAACCCCTTAGTAAAGCCTGAGAGGACCCTTGCCCTGTGGTCTCTGCCAACCTCCCCAGCCCCAGGGTGCTTGCCTTGGGTGAAGACTGAGAAGAAGAAATTCCCATGTCCCAGATTCTCATTTAAACCCTGCGGACAAAGCCCAGCATCCCAGGGAGCCGGCCCTGAGGCCAAGCGGTTCAGTTCACACGCTCTGCTTCAAGGCCCAGGGTTTTGCCAGTTCGGATCCTGGGTGTGGACCTAGTACCGCTCATCAAGCCATGCTGAGCCTCTGTCCCACATAGCAGAACCAGAAGGACCTACAACTAGAATATACAGTTATGTACTGCGGAGCTTTTGGGAGAAGAAAAAAAAAAGCCAAAAGCCCAACATCCCCCTCACTGGAGTAAAACTTCTTGGGTTCACATGCAAATGCTAGATTCTAATCCTTCTGTTTCTTGGAGCGCAGGGTTGCATGTTCAAATGTCCTCAGGGGCCAGGCAGGTCAAATAAACAAAACACAGAGGTATATTGGGGCCAGCCTGGTGGCGCAGCGGTTAAGTTTGCATGTTCCACTTCTTGGAGGCCTGGGGTACAACCGTTCGGATCCCAGGTGCGGACATGGCACAGCTTGGCAAGCCATGCTGTGGTACGTGTCCCACATATAAAGTAGAGGAAGATGGATACGGATGTTAGCTCAGGGCCAGGCTTCCTCAGCAAAAAGAGGAGGATTGACAGTAGTTAGCTCAGGGCTAATCTTCCTCAAAAAAAGAAACAAAAAACAGAGGTATAATCCAATAGTAAGTGGTGTATCCTGTCTTTACCTGAAGCAAACACATTTTGCCTAAAGGCTTTCAAGACAAAAAAAATTTAAAAACACTGTGCTGAGCAGGCAACCCCTCTGTGTCCATCACTGCAAGGCTCTTAGCTCTTCAGGGGGAGGAATGAAGGGAGTGGACCTAGAATTTCTCCTTTCCTTTGAATTCCTTTATGGTAAGAAAACAGCACAGTGTGATTCATCCACCATGTAAAGGCAAGGATGGACTCTGAAGCCAGATTACATGATTTTGATCCCAGCTCTAATATTTATTGCCTCTGTGACTTTTGACAAGTTATGTGCTTCCCTCTGCCTCAGTTTCTTCATCTGTAAGATAGGGAGAATGGTAGGACCCACTTCTGAGAGCTGTTGCAGGAATTATATGAGTTATATGTAAAGTGCTTGGGACAGTGTCTGGCACATAATTAGTGTCATATAAGTGTTAGCAATTATTATTTCTATAGTACACGTCACAGGTTCCAGATGCTGTGGAGATATGATGATAATCTACAGTTATGTACACAGTGTGACATCAAGAATGTAATCAAGAGTTCTATTTGTGGCAATATTGCTAACTTCCTGGGTTTCCTGGAGTTCACTGCTATATCTCCACTTATGATTTTATGGTTAATAATAATTAGTATTACTATTAGTATTATTTATTATATAATACAATATATTAATAATAATAAAGTTAATTCATTAAAGGTAATAACAGCAATAGATTACACAGAGAGAGAGCCTTCTGTGAGCTGGGCACCAAACTAAATGTTTCATGTATACGTCATCTCAATCTTTTCATTAATCCTATGTGACAAGGTCTATTATCATCTCCATTTTACAGGTGAGGTTACTGAGGTTTAGAGAAGTTAAATAATTTGCTCACTTTGTAAAAAGCACAAAAAACGTCCTGCCTATATCCTCTGCCAATATCTATGAATCTTATAGACAAGAAATTCTGGGGATAAGAACTATTCTTTCAAAGGAAACTCTTCTGGTGTTTATTTCCAGGTAATGACCTGGTTGGCTAGGAAGAGACCGCTCGGAGCAAAAGAAAGCAGAGAAACTTAGGGCTGAAAATGTGTGTTTAAAACTGTTGCATAGCACTTGACATTTTATTAAGTGCTTTCTAGTTGCTTTAGATCCTTTTTGAAACAAGGCATTGTGTAACTAAATAGTGATGTCACGTTCTTTTTCTTGAACAATCCTCCACAACAAAACTGTGAAATAGGCATTATGATCCCCATTTTACAAATGGGAAAACTGAGACTCGGCTGAATTAGGTGACTTGCCCAAGCCAAGTGCAGGGCCAGGACTCATACCTCCGTCCTCCAGATTACCATCTAGCAGCCTTTCCCCACACCATGCTACCTAAGAGAGTTCGTGCCACTGTCAGGGGAGTCAATCAAGCCACTATATTCATGACACTGTACTAAACGCCACGGAGGAATCAGAGTATCCAGACTAGACATTCCTTATGCTTAAAGTGGAGAGGCAGGATCCACACAGGGAAATGAGTTAATGATGGAAGAAATGTCCCAACCCAGTACAGTTGGGAAAGTAGTTCTTAAATGTCAATAGAGAAGTCGGCTTCTGTGCATATGAAAGAGATCTGTGCACAAAGTATATGGAACATGCTGACTGAATAGATGAAGCCGAAGGGGAGAGAGGCTGCTGCCCTGCTCAGCCCCATAACCCCAACCAGCATGGAGCTGAACTCTCACACACAGAATCCTTTATTGCCACAAAATGTCTCTTCTTTTTCCTTTTCTCCAGTTGTGTGTGTGCTTCATTATGATTTTGATGGAGGACTGGGGAATTTATGCCCTGCAACTCTTCTCTCCAGCATTCTTACCACCTTAATTTGTTGAGCTGCCTGATTACCTAAATACTTCTGGCCAAGAAGCAGGATGGGGATGTTGGGGCTGGTGTATCTGTCACCTTCCTCCTCTCCCCTGGCAGTGCCATCCCCATCTCAATTCGAAAGGCCCGGCGGTTTCTGTCAGACTATAGCAGCTCCATTTCCCTCCAATATTAATAATTATGACATTAGAAGGATGATCGGCTGCAATTCAGCCTTTCTATTTGCGGGCTGGTGGCTGAATATCAATGGCATGATTAGGCAAATGAAATCAGATTGGCACTGTTAGGAAATATTTACATGGCTAGAATGCATATGCTTCAATCTCATTGTTCCCATTATTAAGCCATTTTATAATCTCATAACATTTAGACTCACACTTTGCATTTCTAATTAACTTGAGGAGTGACTTTGCTGGGAATTAATTGCAACTTGTGCATTCTTATACACACAAACTCACGGAGAAACAAACTCTGGTTGGCAATCATGCAATTCTCTCCCAAGATGGACTCTAGACTGACTTCTGTTCTAAACCATTTTCTCTGTCAGTTGGGAAAAGTGGCTGGGGACATTGGTTTTCATTAAAATTTGGCTACATATCACACGCAGGAACAGTCCAAGGACAAGAGTCCCTTTGGAGGGACTAGTTTCCACCTGAATAGCCTTTCACAAAGAAGCGGTTTAATGTGGGACAGCGGTTTAAAGCCTTTTCGATTTCCTGGGTCAATAACATCGCTAAAATAATAATAATAATAATAAAAGATTTGGGATTCTAAATAGCTGTTCTACTAAGCTATAATATTGCCTTTATTTCAGATTACTTCAGTGTGAAGAGTGTGATCTGTCTCTCACATTTCATGGTTGGTTAGTTAGCATTTGAAAGTCTCTAATCAAAAGTCCATACCCCTGAAGTGGCTACTACAGGCACTTTTATCATCTTTATCTCCTGTTAACACCAGAGTTTGTTAATATGCACAATTGATGTCGGAAATGATTTTTTGAAGGTGAAACAAGTGGTGTTCAAGATTTGTGGATCGGTTAGAAATATTGATCAGGCACGTTCTGTCATGAATGAACAGGGATGTGCTTAGAGCTCACATGCTTTGGAGCAGTGCGTAGGCCTAGAATTTTGCCTGGTTTTATTTTAGGAAGCTCATACAGGATCTGGTTGCCTGGCTCTGATTAAGAAGTGATCTGAATCATCTGTGAGTGGACCTTGCTTGCAAGATGCTTGTTGGAGTGAGTGGTTCTCAGTGGGGGACAATGTTGCCTCTCCTCCCTATGGAGGGCATTTGCAATGTCTGGAGATATTTTTGGTTGTCACAATTGTGTGTGGGGGGTGGTGGGGTGGGGGGGTGCTACTGGCATCTAGTGGATAGATGCCAGAGATGCTGCTAAACATCCTACAATGGGGCCAGCCTCGGCGGCCTAGAGGTTAAGTTTGGTGTACTCCACTTCAGCAGCCCGGATTTGGTTCCACCGGCATGAACCTACCCCACTCGTCTGTTAGTGGCCATGCTGTGGTGGCAGCTCACATACAAAAAGAGGAGGATTGGCAACAGATGTTGGCTCAGGATGAGTCTTCTTCAGCGAGAAAAAAAATCCTACAATGCACAGGATGTCCCCCTCCCCTAGCAAAGAATGACCCACCCTCAAATGTCAATAGTGACAAGACACCCTGGGAAAGGATAAAGCTTCAGCTTTACTGAGCTCACAGAACTGGCTGTATGACTGTTTTTATATCTAACTGTTAATGTTTGTGTGTGTGGCAGAATTTAGTCCGTGCCTCTCTTTCACTGTAATATATGACCCGATGGTGAAGTTAGGGGGAAGAAATCTAGATCCTATGCCTATGTCAACTATTAGAGGTTACCAAATCTATCAAAAGGAACCCAATCATTGTGCATGACCAAGTTGTCTTAGGTCAGTTTGAGACAATACTGTAGATTCTCAGTTTTTTATTTTAGAGGCTTCAAATTTTATTAATTCCTGACTTTAAAAAGAAGCAACTATCATCTACTACCACCATGATATACTAACAGAAGAAAAGCTTTATTACCAAAGACGTATAATAAAGAACAATCCTTTAAATAAAATATGTTTAGCAAAAAAAACCCCATTTATTTTTCTCAACTCATCACGTTAGGATTTGCTCTACTGTCCCCTGATACTGGCAAGAATAAGCCCAATTTAGGAGTAAGTGTGGTTCTTGCTGTCTTTAAAGGGATTCTTCAGTCCAGGTATCAGTCCAGAAAGAGGAGCATCTTTCCCAGAGAAGGCTGAGAAAATCTTCAGGTAGCCAGGCCATTGGGATGACTTTCAAAATCCTTCCTTCACAGTGCTGGAAAGTCACAGATGGTACAAGCTTCTCTATTAGCAATAACTAACTAACTAACTAACTAACTAACTAACTAACTAATCATGACTCCCATTTGACAGAGGAGAAAATAGGCTTTAATGACTTGTCCAAGGTCACAGGACTAACATATATTTTGAGTATGTGAACTCACGTCTCCCTGCCTCTAAGACCTCAGATGGGAAACATCTCTGCCCCAATTTAATAAAGGACTTTGAACGTGTTCCCACTCAGTGTCTGATGGATCATAGTATTGAATGATCTTTAATGGACCATCTGGTCCAGAGATTCCCAAACTTGAACATAATAGATCAACAAACCTTTTGAAAGATAATTGCATATTTTGATTTTTTCCAACGAAAAATATTTTTTTAAAAAACCCCAACACTTGCTATTAATAGTGTTTCATAGAAAACAGGATATTTTAATACCAAGAAAATAGAAAGGAAATAATTCATTCAACAAATATTTATCAAGTCTCTGTTATGAACAAGTATTCATCTGGGTTTTGGTGAAAAAACAGAGAACAAGAACACCAAAGAAGTCCTTGCTTTCTCAGAACTTACGTTCTAGTGATATAATCTCAGAATAAAAGACAGCTCTTTAAGTGAAATAAACTGAACTCCATGAAAGGTTCATCACAGTGTCCTTACTGATCTCATTTCATTTTAATTAATAAAAACCTTGTTGTGTGTCAGCATTGGTCCTCAGACCAGCCTTTGGGAATTCTGGATCCAGCACATTTGTCTGCTTCCAGGGACTGAGCCTGGAATTATCTCAGATGGAAGGAAATCAGAACAAAAATTAGATGCAGTCCAGATTCTCATTGGGCCCTGGGTTCATGGCTCAGGTGGGAAGCGGAGCGTGGCATTGTGCACCACAGGGCAGCATGAGTCAGATTTCTGTGAGTATGACTTCTGGCGCTTTGGTTCAACCCTAAAGTGGCATTTTCCACATCACGTTACTGTGCTGCCTTTTCTACACCCTCACCGTTAAGTCTGGAAACCCTCCAATGCACTCCAAATACCTTCCCATCTCTCAGCTAGTTGTAGCTCATCAGCAGCCCTGGGAGGCTAAGTTCACTTCACACACGGGGACACTGAGCCCCAGGAAGAGGTCATCTGGTAAGGCAGACATGACTTTAGGACCAATCTCAGCTCTTCTGCTTTTCATCCCTGGATCTACTCAAGGGACAAGTCAGAAAGTCATGTCTGTTCAGAATAGAAAAGGCCAGAAGCATATTCTCCAGGCCTCTGTAACAGCCACTTTGTTTGTTTTTTCCCTCTACTGTTTGGGTTCTACCTCTTCAGAATCACCCTTCCCATTCTGCCCAAAGCAGTGGCCTGGGAGTTCAGGGTACCAGGTTTGCATGGCTAATATCGCTTACTTGTTGAGCTGTCCAGCAGACTTGGAAATGACAAAAAAATGATTCAAATACTGAAAAATTACACCTGAGAGAGGGCACAATGCAGAGGAAGCAGCAAGAGGAGAAGCAAACTTGAAAGTCTGAGGCTGGAAGTCTATTCAGTTAGTTCCCCAGAGCCACCAAAATCCTGAATGCAGAAACCAGAAGGCTAGAATCCTTGTCTTAGTTTGACAGCTGGAAAATAAATACCCAGCTTCTCCTACTCTGCATGAGTGTGGTTAGTTAGCTTTGCTTTAGAGAAAGGAAAGCCTGGCTGGCTGGTATTTTTAAGCTGTCCTTTGGCTTCCAAGCAGGGCTGCATTTGCCTCATGTTTGGCGGCTGCTGGCGGGCAGCGTTCCTCTCCCTCCTGTCAGGGCTACGCAAGTCCTGTTCATAAACGTGCTCTTCCCAACCCACCTCCCATGGAAGCCGTCCTCGGCTGAACTGAGTGTAGTACATTCACAAGTCTCCCCTTGATAGCTTTCATTCCATTTTCTTACTTAACTATGGAATTCATTCTCTGGCACTCATGTTAATGCCATGAAGAACGGGGTCTGGGGGACAGCACAAAACAGAGGCCAATAGCAAGATCTTTCTGTTTGGCACTGCGAAGTGTGGAGCAACTTCTTGAGAGAGACGCATCTCTTTTTGTTTTATTCTTTAGGTTAAGGGCTAAACATGAATTCGTGGTCCCTGAGCCCGTAACAGTTGCAAACAAAATGAAGAATCCCAGGAAGCATGGTTGGGATGGCAGCAAGAACCTTAGAATTAATGCTTGCCCCTGGATAATCTTCAACACATACAATCAAGAGGTAATCTTCTTTTCATTTCTGGAACATTTTATTTTCTTATTTTTATTTAAATATAATTGACATACAATATTACATTAGTTTCAGATGTACAACATAATGATTTAATATTTGTATATATTGCTAAATGATCACCACAATAAGTCTAGTTAACATCTATCACCACACATAGTTACAAATTTTTTTTCTTGTGATTAAGATCTACTCTCTTGGCAACTTTCAATTGTACAATACAGTATTATTGACTACAGTCACCATGCTGAAGAGGTAATCTTTTACGTATAGCATTTATTATACTGTTTAATAGATACGTCCATATATGTGACTAGCTTAGTTTCTTCTGTCAATATATGTTGGATTAATTAGTTAATCAATGAATTAATACAATATGTGTTTCTATCCAGCTTTATTCAGACCACATTGGAATATTATATTCAAGTTAAGTCAGGCGCTCTTTTAAAGTTCAGAGTCCGTAATAGTGAGAGGGTGGAAAAATGATGTGTTAGAAGAAGCAGTGAAGGTTCTGGGATATTTATTCTGGGAAAGAGAATAATTAGAGAAGATCGAGCTATTTTTAATGTTTTTAAATTTTTAATATTGGAAAGGCTTCTCTATAGCAATAAGATTTTTTCTATATGATTCCAGAGGTCGGAATAGGGGTCAGTGGGAGAGGTTACATGGAAGTAAACTGACGCTTCCTATGAGGAAGTTGTTGAACTGTCTTGGATGTTTTAGACGGGAGGCCTACTTTCAGTGGAGGTTGGACCAGATATCCTTTAAGGCCCTTTCCTGCTATAAAATTATTACATATATGTGTATGTGTATGTGGAGATATATATATATGTATGTGTATATATCTGGCATGTAGCTCTCCTCCTGTTCCCAGGCATAGTTTTTTGTTTGTTTTTTAATGGGTAAAATGTGGGTAAGAACATCCCCTGCAAGTACACCATTTGAGGGAATGTGAACATGGTCCATACATAGATACACATACAAAGATGCATCAGCACACGACAGTATTGCCTCATTTTTATTAAGCACTTGCCACATGCCGGGCACTGCACTGACTACTTTCCACCTGTCTCATTTAAAGCTCTCAACCATCCTGTGAGGAGATAGGGACCATTTATTTATATCCCCATTTTACAGATGAGACTGAGGCTCCGAGAGGTCACACATAATCTACCCAAGGGCACACAGCTAGGTAGACCTGGGTTGAACATCCAGGGGTGTCTGATGATCAGCCTCATAAAAGAGGATGTGTGGTTTGTGCTTAAATGCAGACACACATTCTAAGACTTGAATGTATTACAGAGACCAGTTTCAAAGGATGGAGTCACGTGAATACTTGCTGCTGTCCAACTCAATCACTGGCTCATCTGATGACGGGACTGGAGAGGGGGTGGTTTAGCTTCTCTCCTAGGTGAGTGTCTCTCCCTCCCTCCTTTAGGATCCACTCAGCTCAACTTCAAGGAGCCCAGAGGTCCATGGCCATGCTGGGCCATGCCTGGCCCTGACGTTGACCTGGAGTTTCCCTCCTATGACCCATCACAGAATGTGAATAACCTCAGGTTTCTTTAGTTGAAGCAAATGAAGTTTTCTGTGCCTATTTCTTTTTGGTATCTGTGTCTTTTGTGTCTGAATGTATATATGCAGGTGGGGTTTTGTTTTTATTTTCCTAATGGATGAAGTTGGCATTAGAGTAGCTGAACTCTCTTCGGCAGACAGAAGCCTCTGGATGAATGAGGATGGTTAAATGAGAGGAGATGCTTTCCATAATTTGCCCAAACAATCACTTAATCGGCACAGGAAATTTCTGCGAAATGGGTGAATAGCGTGGGTCCATTTTATTAGCCCCTCAATGAAGTAAAGCCCGCTGGCTTTTAAGACCCAGGCAAGCAAACAAAAAGTGGTCTTTATCCTCACACACCAAATCTGTGCGTCAGTAAAGTGCAGGCCCTGACAGGAATTTCAATTATTTAATCAAAAAGAAAATGAAAGAGGTCTTAAGTGTTGTGATTCGAAGACAGCCTTTTCATAGACCAATCTAGTGCGCGCTCACATTGAATATGAAGCAAAATGGGAAGGAAATTAAGGCAGCTTCGGCTTAAATCATGTGATTGCAAATAGTAAATTAGTTTCTCGATGTTTTCATTTAAGTGTTTAAGTGGAAGGTTTTATTCCTAATGTAGTGTAGTGACACAGAAGAGAACTCGCCCGACTCCAGCCTCCCCACCCTCGCCTCAGTGCTGCATTTGCCCTGGGGTGGGAGACGGAGGCAGAGAGGTCAAAATGGAGAGGAGGGAAAGCAGAGCCGCAGGCACGTTAAGGTGCTTTTGTTTCAAATTGCTACCAAAGTACCCTTTCACAGCAGACTCATTAATCGAGCAGATGAGTAACGTCTGTTGAAAATGTACTAAGCGAAATGCATTTAATTTGGAAGGGGAATCAGGAACTGCATTAGTCAGAGCATATAAATGGCAGCATCATCCATTCGGCTGTTGTTTTGTTTGACGTGGACTCACTGAATTTGTTCTGAAGGGATCAGGGTTAGGTAAAAATGGTCAACATGGAGCTTGAGAGAAAACATGCCCCTCTGGTTTTCAAAGGCTTCTGCAAGGTTTTGCTGGGGCTAGAACGGGAGCCCGTCGTTGGGATGCGCCCGGATGTCACGGGAATCTCTCGGGAAAACACTAATTGGGTAGGACTGAGTTGACCGAGTTGACCTCCGACTGGTGCAACAAGTAGCTGGAGGTCATTTCTTTGAAAATGAGCATCCTTTTGTGTTTGTAATTAGCTTTGATTATTCGGCTGAGAGCTTACAGCGGTGCACGGTGGGAGGTCGGGCTCTGGGTTCACGCTATAGACCAACAGTGAGTGGACATTTAATATCAAATTAGGCAATGAGGCTCGGCATCTCCGAGGGTTAGCTTCCTCGCACCCTTCCTGCCGCCCACTGTGGGAGGAGAGTGGAGTGAAGTGTGTCTTTAAAGAGGCAACTGTCTTGGCTCTGCTAGGATTTCTGACCCCCGGCTCTGCCCGAGCACATTTCACTTTCGTTCATCCAAGTTGCACCTCCTCCGTGAAGTACTCCTTCCCCACCTCAGGCCAGGAAGTTTTTCTTCTCTCGACTCCTAGAAAGCTCTTGATCCATTTTTCAGTACACAATATTTTTCAGTATTTTCTGGACAGTGGATACTGAGAATACACCAACTTTTATTATTGTCCAACTTTCTTTTTTATGGGTGAATGGTATTTTTGCCTTTATCTTTTGCTTTTTGTTATGGAAACTTTCAACAAATAGAAAAACAAAGAAAATAGTGTAAGGAACTTCTGTGTACCAATCACTAAAATTTGCTATTAATCTTTTGTCATATTTATTTCATCTTCCCCACCCCCAGGTTTACTTAAATTCAGACATCATGATGTTTTACCTAATTAAGAATACACATTTTTTTTAAAAAGGACATTTTCCTGTATGACCACAAAGCCATTATCACATCTAACAAAATTAACATTTTGTTAATATCATCTACTACCTTAATACCATTTAATACTTAGTCTCTATTCAAATTTCCCCATTTCTCTAAAAGTGTGTTGGTTTTGGTTGGTTGGCTTAAAGCAGCACTCAATCAGAGACCACACATAGGGTTTGATTTTGTTGAAGTCTCCAGTCCTCACTTTATTTTTACTTTCCTCAGGACATTGCCTTGTTGAAGGAAATGGGGAATTGTCCATAGAGTGCTGGGCCTCCTGGGTTTGTCTGACTGCTTCAGTGCGGTATAGTTTAGCTTACTTTTCTATGCTTTGTGTGTTCTGTAACTTGAAGTTGGGTTTAAACCTGACTGGATTCAGGGTAAACATTTGCTTTAGTTTATAGGTGATGGCATGTACTTCATTTAGCATCACTACAGGGGCAAACGTAATGTCTGCTTGTCCCACCATTAGAGGTGCTGAGATTGATCACTGGGTTGAAGTGGTGACAGCCTGATTGCTCCATATAAAGTTACACTTTCTTGTTTGTAAACAGCAAATAATCTGTAGGGTGATACTTTGGCATGTGAAAACATCCAATTTCTCCAATTTCACAGCCAGAATCAAACGAGGGCCAAGAGCCCTGCATTAGAAAGTTTCCTCTTTTCTGAAGCAATGAGTAGTGCAAGATATGTAGTAATGTTCAAAAATATTGGTTGAAGGAGAGAATGAGTAAATGGATGGATGCATGAGGTTCTGAACGAATAAAACGAAAACTTTGACATAATGAGACATTCTGCAAACCTACCTGTGACTGTTACATTGGTGAAAGGGTCCAACTCCTTTGGGAGTCATAAAATGCTAGCACTCACTTCACTGGATGGGGAGAGACTCAGGTTTTCTAGCCTCAGCTTTGCCACTAATTTGCTGTGTGACTTTGGTCAAATCACTTACCTTCTCTGGAACTTATTTGTACAAGAAGGAATACAAAAAGAAAAGATCTCTAAGGTTCTACCAGCCTTAGCAGTCTAGAATTCTAAAAAATACAAAGAACTATATCAACGAGGTAGTTGGAGCCTGCAGATCTTGAACCCAGCTGAATCAGTTTTTTTTCTGTGCAATATAGGCTAGTGGTATTTAATAGGCTTACAGGTTGTCATAGCAACCACCCTCCCCACCTCTTACCTGATAACCAGCCTTTCCAACTCCATTGCCACCTAGGATCTCTGCCCCACTTGATATTGAATTGGAAAGATGACCAGGGATTGATTCGCCCTCATGCCATTTTCTAAACCATGGAAAACCCTTCTTTCCCAAGCAAAGTAGAATCTTCCAGGCTGGATCATGAGTGGCTATTTCACCTATGCGTTTATTTATTTATTCACTTATTCAGTCAGTTAGTAAATATTTGAGAACTTACCATGTGCCGGCCATTGAATTAGAGGCTTGGGATAAAATTGGTCCTCCTTGCTTAGAGTTTACAGTTTACAGAGGGACGTTAAGTGATTAAAGAAGCAGTTGTAATACAGTGAGAAAAAGATGATGATATGAGAACTGTGTGATAGCAGAGAGGCAGGGCATCTAACACACCTGGGGGCATCAGGGAAGGCTCCCGGGAGGAAGTGATTTGTTTTAAAGGAGAACTGTAGAGGAGAAAGCCAGTGTTGGAGTGAGAGATGGCTAGAGTAATAAACGTTCCTGGCAAAGAGGGTAGCATACACTAAGACCCAGGGATGGGAGAGAATATGGTATGGTAAAGAGTTTAGAGCACTGGAAAACTACCACAGAGTTGTTTTTTAAAAAGTTTTTTATTGTGGTAAAATATACATAACATACCACCTAAGGATTTTAAGCATGGACTAACATAATCAGATTTCCACTTTTGAGTCATCACTCTGGCTAGTGAAGAAAGGATTGGAGGGAGTGACAAAGAGGAACAGAGAGAATGTTAGCAATTAAGATCATGCCATTATCGTGAGGTTTGAAAGTCCTAGAAGCAGAGACCATGTTGTATTTACATTTATATCTTCTAAGCTACTACTACCATGCCTGACATCCATAGAAAGTGACTGATGAATGTTTGTTGAACGAATGAATGGTGGTTTATTGACTGAAGGCTGAATGGACTTAAATCTGGAAACACCAATAATTTACTTTCTGGACTTTCTAGTACTTTTCTTCTAATTCCTCACGCATAGAGACTTGAGATAAAATTTCCTAAAACATTGCCATCCACGGTTGCAGCTCTGCTCAGAAAACCTTCACTGGCCCCTACCCTCACCCCTCTGTCCTCCAAATTAAGAACAAAGTCTTTTGACTACCTTTCAAAGTACTTATTAAAAAGACCCTAACCATGCTTCCAAATACTACCCAAAGCCTCCACGCTAGTTCTGCTAATCTCAGTACCTGCAGATACACTATGTTCTGTCCCATCTGCGAGTACTTGTACCTGCTGTTCTCCTGAGCTGGAACAGTTTCATCAACTCCACTTCATCTGTCCAAATTGTACCAACCCTTGACGATCCAGCTCTAGTCTCGTGTCTTACATGAAGCCTTCACTCATTTGTTATATTTGATGATTTAAAAATTTTTATAAAAATTAAAGCAATAATAGTAGTTTATTTATTGAAATTATAAGTCAAAATGAGGTTCGGTGGGAAAAGCCCAGTCTTTGAACCTGCGCAAGCCTGGGTTTGAATATCTCTTCTGCCACTTAGCAGATGTGTCGCCTTATCAATTCCTATTCTGAGCTTCAGTTTCTTGAAATGCAAAACTAAGTTGGTTATGTTTACTTTGCAGTGTAGATTAGAGAGAATATATTAAAGCATGTAATACACTGCCTATCACGGAGTGAGTGCCAGCAGCTGTTATCTTTAATAATAACATTGTCATCCTGCTGGACACTCTTTAAAGCTCTTTTGCATATTTTCCTCACAAAATAGTCCCTTCAATGGGCTCTGAGGTAGATGACAGGAACTCCATTTTGCAGATAGAATAACTAAGGCTCTCCAGGGTTCAGTGACCTACTAAAAACGAGAGTATTGTCCTTAGATCAATTGTGTGAGAGTCACCTGGGGCTCTCTACTATGCCACAGAAAGGAGTACACGTTGATCCTACCTTTATGGAGTACAGTTTGGCAAAGCCAATCAAAATTACAGACTTGATCCAGTAATTCATCGGCTAAGAATTCCTACAGATATATTTGCCCACGTGCAAAATGGTAATATGTGTATGGTTACTTATTGCAGCATTGTTTGTAACAGCAAAAGTTTGGCAACATCCTAAATATCTTATTATCATCAAAGGGGATTGGTTAAATAAATCATGGTGCATCCATAAATGTTATAATGTGCAATAAAAAAAAAGCTGTTAAGTAAAAAAACTAAGATTCAAAAGAATATTTAGAGGAAGATGGGCACAGATGTTAGCTCAGGGCCAGTCTTCCTCAGCAAAAAGAGGAGGATTGGCAGCAGATGTTAGCTCAGGGCTGATCTTCCTCAAAAAAAGAACATGTAGTATGCTACCCTCTATATAAAAAGAGGGAGAAATGATGTGTGTATGTGTGAGGACTATATATATATTTATTTATTTATTCACAGGTATATTTGTATATAATAAATAGAATAAAATAAAATTATATATAATATATATTTACATATAAATATATATATAATCTGTATATGCTTAAAATATCTCTGAAAGGATACCTAGAAATTGATCACAATGATTGCCCCCAAAAGATGAATTGGGTGGCTGGAAGAGAGGGATGGGGAAGATTTTTCACTTCATAACTTTTTTTTTTGCTGAGGAAGACTAGCCCTGATCTAACATCTGTTGCCAATCTTCCTATTTTTTTGCTTGAGGAAGACTAGCCTGGAGCTAAAATCTGTACCAATCTTCCTTTACTTTATATGTGGGTCACCACCTCAGCATGGCTAGCAAGGGGTATAGGTCCATGCCTGGGATCCAAACCCCAGAACCCAGGCCACTGAAGCGGGATGTACTGAAATTAACCCTTAGACCATGGGGCAGGCCTCACTTCATAACTTTTTATAATTTTTACTTTTGAATTATTTGAATATATCACCTACAGAAAAAAATAATGCAGAGTCTAGTTGGAAAAACAGAATGTGACATGAAAAGAGATAAAACATACCAATGTAGTATTTAGCCTATTGCAAAAGTTCCGTGAGTGGTACATCTGCTTATACTTTGGGGATTAAGTACTGTGGACAGGAATGGTTTCCTGAAGGAGGAAAGAATGAGCTGGATATAGATTTGGATGGAAATTATCTATGTAGATGGGAGGTGGTAAGGATAATCCTTCCAGAAGGAAGACAGATGAAAGCAATTTTTTGTGTGTGTGTGAGGAAGATTGGCTCTGAGCCAACATCCGTGCCCATCGCCCTCTACTTTGTAAATGGGATGCGACCACAGCATGGCTTGATGAGCAGGGTGTAGGTCCACACCTGGGATCCGAACCTGTGAACCCCAGGCCACCGAAGCAGAGCACACGAACTTAACCACTATGCCGCTAGGCTGGCCCCAAAAGCAATTTTTAATAATCAGCTCTTGTGAGGGTAAGACCTCAGAGTGCGAAGTGGAGACTCTGTTTTTGTTCAATTTTGAAGAGATTTTCCCAAATTCATCAGTCCATATTTCTTTTTCACCCAAAACCACATGGTATGTTTTCAAAGAAAGCGTGAAGTATTGCCACACCATCTTGAGGAGCTGCCTGCCTTCCAGCCCATTGGGAGGGATATGGCAACCAGTGCTAAATGATTCTTTTATCTGGGAAATGTCAAATAATACTGCAGTCAATCATAGAAGTATTTTTGTGTCAATTTTGGGAGAGTTCAATACTGTACGTTGAACACAGTGGATAAAATTAAATCCTGGGCTTAAAAGTGGAGGCAAACTATATACATATGAGAAAAAGCCTCCAAATGGATACCCACCTTTTTAGAAGGTCCATGTTCAATAAGTGTTTGCAAATATAAACTGAATAAATCACAGAGCTCTTGGCTTCACTGTCTCCCAATATTACTTTCTATCTTAATTACAATTGAGTGTGCGTCACCTTAGTGATGAAAATATTTTCCTAATTAAGTAAAACGCACAGAGAAGCTCTTGGTTGTTTTTGTTTGTTTGGCATATTTTGGGTTGCATCTATTTAGGTGTGTGTGTATTTGAAGCAGATCTAAGGCTTATGTTTTTCTTATGTTTCTTTGTTCCCTGCATTTCTCTACCCTATCTCTCCAAACCACCTCCACAGAGCCTTGCAAAGGCAGGGTACCTGATAGACACTCAATAAATGCTCATTTCCTAATTGGTTCTCCCCCCACCCCCACCAGAAGAAAACAGACTTGGTGTTGATCTTAAAGTATTTTCTAATTTAATGTTTTCAAACTCTGACTGGGGGAAAGTAGAAACATGAATACTGCAGCCATCCAATAAGATGTCATCTTTCTAAAGTAATCTTCAAGGTGCCTTCTAGAGCTAAATAAATATTTTTTACCCAGAGGAACTTTTACCCAGAAGAACACTCCCTAGCACTCATCACCTCCTTCCCAATACATTCTTTTGTTTTTCTTGGTAAGAAACTCTTTCTGGAATTATATAAGCATGCCTTTACATAGCAATATGGTGTTGGATTTATTGATCACTCATGTCCATGGTAACCCTTGTTGTTAGTACCTTGGAATGGATTCCAACTCCTAGCGACCCTGTGTACAGCAGAGTGGAACCCTGTCCAGGCTCTTTGCGCCATCCTCTCACCTTCTGGTGCTATATCAGATACACAGGGTTTTCATGGCCAATTTTTTTGGAAGTTGGTGGCCAGGTCCTTCTTCCTAGGTTGTCTTAATCTGGGAGACTTCACTGAAACCTGTCTACCATGGGTGACCCTCCTGGTATTTGGAATACTGGTGGCATAGCTTTCAGCACCACAGCAACATGAAGCTGCCACATATGACAACGAACAGATAGTAGCGTGGTTCTCTGACCAGTAAATGAACCAGGCCTTTGTGGTGAGTGCTGGATCTTAACCAGTAGACCACCAGGGCTGGCCATGGTAGCCCTAGGGTTCCAGTATTGATTTGGATTTGCTTTTATCAGTTAGTCAAGCCCCTGTCACCACCACAACCTCCACTACCACCACCAGCAGCAACAGTAACAGAGCTCCTTGATGAGCAGTAGGTGTGTGCCAGACACTGAGCAAAATGCTTTACGTATATTGCCTTTTTACAATTAAGATATAATTGACCTAAAACATTGGATACATTTAAGGTATACATTACCTTACTTACTCCCCAAAACTATCCCATGAGGTAGGCACTATTATTATCTCCCTTTTACAAATGAGGACAATAGGGCTTAGAGGGTTAGATAGAATTTCCAAGATCATATAGCTAGTATGTTATGGTGGTGGAGCCAGATCTTCAGCCTCAGTCTGTTTGACTGCAAGTCCTGATCTATTTACCACCAGTAATGTATCCTGCCCTTATCACCTTGAAGTGATGCTGGCAAGTATATGTGGTGTGTGTGTGTGTGTGTGTGTGTGCATATTCACATTCCAAAATTCAACCCTTAAAACATCTTTCCTGGCATTTTTACATTCTAGCAGGTCATGGTATGAATTTATAAACCCTCCAATGAAAAGAATTGGGCAGATTGGCCTCTTAAATTAAGATTTCAAGTTCTATTCCAGATGAGAAATAAGCAGCATCTATTATTCCTTTACTTGTTTATCTTTCAAAGATACTGTGTTTGAATGATTACAGTGTGGACTCTGGGGAGAGAGAAACCTGAGTTCAAATCCTAGCATACAAAGCTGGGTGATCTTGAGCTCACGGCTCTACCTAAGTGATCCTCCAATTCTTTATATGTAAAAAAGAAGAGTTGTGATATTCAAATGAGAAGGAGAGCAAAATATATGATGTATAATATAAATGCAAGAAATCCACCTCATTATCCATAGCACCATCATTGAAATAATCAAAAGGCATTCTTCAAAGACCTTTCTTTAAATGATTAAATAGACATTATCCCTAATTTCTGGATGGGGTGAGGTTTGTGATCAACTTTTTGAAATTACATATAATTTATATTAAGGTAAAGAGTTGCAGAACTTTTACTAAGGAATAAAAGTTTATCGTACCTTATAAGCAAATGTCAATTAAACACGACTATGGGGGCCGCCCTGGTGGCGCAGTGGTTAAGTGCGCACGTTTTGCTTCTCAGCGGCCCGGGGTTCGCCGGCTGGATCCCGGGTGCGGACATGGCACCGCTTGGCAAAAGCCATGCTGTGGTAGGCGTCCCACATATAAACTAGAGGAAGATGGGCATGGATGTCGGCTCAGGGCCAGTCTTCCTCAGCAAAAAGAGGAGGATTGGCAGTAGTTAGCTCAGGGCTAATCTTCCTCAAAAAAACACAACTATGTACTAATTTGGGTTCAGTAACTTATGGGGAAGGGCTAAAATCATAATGAAAACAATGTAGTGAATTTTGATTTAAATATTTTTGGGGGGTCAAAATTCTTTTTTCTTTATGTTTTAATTTTAATATTTATTTGTTTATTTATTTATTTAATTTCTTTTTGTGAGGAAGACTGGCCCTCAGCTAACATCTGTGCCAATCTTCCAGTATTTTATGTGGGATGCTGTCACAGCATGGCTTGATGAGCAGTGCTAGGTCCATGCCTGGAATCTAAACCTGTGAACCCTGGGCTGCCAAAGTGGAGCATGTGAATTTAACCACTACACCACTGGGCTGGCCGGGATATTATTTATTTTTAACACATATTATGTGCATATGATTCTTACTCAAAAGGTACAAAAGGGCATATAGGGAAAAACATCCTTCTCAACAAGTCCCCAGTACCTCAGTCCCTAAAGGCAACTAATGCTGTGCGTTTCTTATGTATCTTTCCAGAGGGATGTATTGCATAAATAGTCAAGTTTGTATAGTTTTCTCCTTCTCTCCTCCTTTAATACAACACTAACATTCTGTACTTTGCTCTTTTCACTTAACAATGCACCTTAGAGCTCCTTTCATTCTGGGTTTGTGTAATTTAGCTATGATGTGCAAATCATATCTGTTAGATCAATTTCAATGTGCATCTGTCATTTTGATGTATATTACCAAATTGTTCTCCACAGAGGTTGTACAAATTTGCATTCTTTGCATCAATGTATAAGAGTGATTCTTACCCCGCAGCTTTGCCAACAGAGTGGGTAATTAGATTTTTTATTTTTTAATTCGATAGGTTAATGAAGTCTCAGTATAGTTAAACTTTTACTAGTCTGGCTTTTAGTGTTATTATTAGCGTCTTCTAAAATACTTAACAGTCATTTATATTTTCTTTTTTGTGAACTGTTTCTTCCTATCCTTGGTCCATTTTTAAATTATGCTACTGATCTTTTTCCTTATAGATTTGTAGGAACTTTTTACATATAACAAATTATTTCTGTATCTGGGATGTGAGTTGCAAATACTTTTTCCTAGCTTGTTGTTTGTCTTTTTCCTTTGCTTATGATAATTTTTGCCATGCAGAATTAAAAAAAATTAATATAGTTTTATAAATGTTTTCTTCTATGGCTTTCTGGTTTTTATGTTATACATAGAATGACTTTTCCTATTTTAAGTTTAAGAAAACCTCTCTAATATTTTTCCTTCTGTTTCCTTTTAATATTGTCTACCATCTTGGTCATTGCGGCACAAATTTAACATTTGTACTTTCCATTTTTTGGCCCACTAACTTGATTGCATTATCAATGAGAGAAGAATAAAAATCAATTTGACTTCATGAACAATATTCTCAAACAAAATGTAAATGATCCAGCATTTTAACAAAAACATACCAAATATTTAGTTCCATGCACAAAGTCCATTTGGGAAATGTTTACAAGCTCATCTCTATACCTCATAATAGAGTTTGAAAGGGTCTTACAGTCTCTAACATCAGAAATTTACAGTATGTAGTGGTAGCAATTCATGCCCCTTTTGTTTTCAAAACTATGCACACTAATTTGGTATTATTGTTTGAAGTATATTGTGTCTGTAGATGCTAAATTTTAAATCTGATAATAGAATTTAGATGGTTTAGAATGAAAGAAAAGGATATTTAAAAGGCAGTTTTGTTAGCTTATTGTTTTTTTTCTGGTAATACATTTGGCTACTCTTTTGAGACTTGATGAAGAAAATGGGGGAATCCTAATAAGAAACTGGTTTAAAGATCATTCTCATTCCATAATATACCTCTTACAGGATTAAGAAATGATATATGATCGTTCATATTTCAAGCCTTTGATTCTCTGCCCCAGGTCTATCACTTTATGAAGCATGTTTTTGAATTGAGATGCCAAAGGCAGCATAGAAAACTTCAAGAGAGAAATGAAATGCAAATTTTTGACCCTACAGACTGACGTAATCCTGAATGAGCAAATGGGATGGATTTAGTCCTTTTTGCAGTAGGAATACTGTGATTTGAATATCCTATCCATGAATGCGTTCTCATGTGAGTTCACATCCTAAATTCCAGTGTAAAAGCATTATTTGAAGATGCATTTGCAGGAAGCATTCAGTGACTCCTGCTCTTCTCTACACATGTCATCCACTTTGGTAGTGCTTAAAATAAAGTACTCAGATAGAAGATAAGTTGAAACAGACAACAAGCAATATAATACAGAATTTCATGAGTAAAGTGTGTTACTCAGATCCTTCTAAAATACATTTCTCCCTTTATTTTGAAGGCCACAGTATAGGCAACTTGGCTAATGGAACCAGTCTCTTCCTTTGATCATCAATAGGGTTATCTTTTCAGGAAACTAAGTCCCAGCTCAGATGACAGTTTTAGATGAAGCTGACATGAAAGAGAGAAGGATTGTTTAATTATTAGCTCCCTAAAAACCATGTCTTTTCTCTCTTTAAATTAATAATCCTTCAGCTGAAACCATAAGCAGGAGCTCTATCAGGTCTTGCAGGCTGGGTGGGGGGAAATTCATTTGATCTTTATTTTTTTTTTGCTCAGGGCAGTATGCAGGATCTGGTTTTATCTGTCAGCCTGACACACAGCTACAGCCTGCTGGCTCTGGGTGACAGATTTTAGTTAAGTGAGAATCAAAAATAAATGTCATGTGAGCGCATTTATTTAATCTTCTAAGGCTTGGGGAAAGCTTGGGTAGGTGTGTACTGAGTAGCCTGGCATATAGTAGATGCTCAGTGAATGCTCACACTAATCGAATACAATGGATGGAAGAAGGTCAAGCATTGAGAATGTGCTAGGCTGACTTTAGCAACTGCTTTCCATTTTCTGTGTGTCTACCTACATTGGAGAGGGGTAAAAGGGATTACAGCGATTAACAAAACGTGCTGCTCAGTAGATAACCACTAGCCATATATGGCTATTGAGCACTTGAAATATGGCTAGTCTGAATTGAGATGTTCAGCAAGTGTAAAATACACACTGGATTTTGAAGATTTAGTGTAAAAAAAGGAATGCAAAAAAACCCACTCAATAATATTTACACTGACTACATGTTGAATAATATTTTTAATATATTGGGTTAAATGAAATATATTAATATTTCACCTGTTTTTTCTTACTTTTTAAATGTGACTAGTAGAAAATTTAAAATTAACTATGTGGCTCACATTATATTTTTTACTGGACAGCGCTGGTCTAGACTTTTGAGCTAGTTCAGGCAATGAAACATCTCTGCTTTTAGGGACAAATTATTTACAAGCTATCTAAAAATGTAGCATTTACCCCTTAGAGAGGCTGGCCCTGGGAGGGGTAGGGGAAGGCCCATTGGCCCTGAATGCCTCCTCCTCTTGCAATGGGACATACCAGAATTGAATCTCGAGAGGGGGCTGAACATCTTGGGGGTCTCCTTCACTCCATCCCGGAAGTAGGATGGGCCAGGCCGGAGCCCTGAGGGGAAGGTAGGGTCTGGGTTCTGGTAACCCTTGCGTTCCCTCTCTGTTCTGCTCAGGAGCCCCGCTACCACAGAGAAACTTCGCAACTTTCCTGACCTCGCAGTTTCTCCTAGCATCAGGGTCATAAGTCTAAGAGAAAGGTGGGGCCCAGGCACGAAAGGAACTTTTCCAGGGCAAAACCCACCTGCACAGCCTGCTTATTTGCGCGCGGGCTCAGGCCACACAGCCCCCATGAGAGCCCCAGCTGGGATGATCTGAGCGCCCCGGGAGAAGAGAGTCTCCCTCCTGGAAAAGTGTGGTGACTGAGGAATCCCTGTCTCTGCCTCCACTTCGGATCCCCAGTCCCTTCTCCGCGCCCCCAGGGGCCTGCTTTGGTGCTGGCAGTCCTCTCTCAGCCACCGGGCTTTGTTTCCCAGCGTCGCTGAAAGGGAAAGAAGGGGAAGGAAGACTCCTGCGGTCTCGTGGTCCTGCCTCTTCCCACAGCTCTCCTCCCTCCGTCTCTCACTTAGGTTTCTATGGGCCGAAGCAAAGGCGGGATAGCTGGATTCCCTAGGGAAACGCCTTCAAGTCTCCCCTGGCTGCTAGGCTCTCGGGAAGGCGAGTCCTGGAGCGAGCAGAACTAGAAAAGGGAGAGCATGAGGGGTCGGCCATTCCTCCGCGGCGTCTCAGCCGGGGAGCAGGGTGTGGGGAGATCGCCTTAGCTTTGGGGGAGAGCAGCGAACTGAGTCCAGGGCATATGAAAGAAGGGGCAGGGTAAGGACCGGGCAGGCGCACTACCCTGCCCTTTCCCTTTCCTCCTCAAATCCCTCAAACACTGATTGACGTTTAAGGCTAAATTCTGAGAAAGGTTTTGCAGTGCCTTGGCCCAAAGGTAACTGTGACCCAGAGACATTTTTTACTGCCCCAGCTCCCAAAGGGGCATTCAGTAATCTCTTCATTTCCGTTTCTGAGGCAGAGGTTAGTCCCTGCCCCAGAACGAAGCTGAAATCCCACCCCCAAGACTGGGTGCAAATCTGTGTAGAGATGAAGTGTATTGCCAGCGCAGGCACAGGAAGGTTCTCTACTGAGGCCAATGTTCAATTTTATACCCACCAAACTCTCAATAGCCGTTCAGCCTTTTACTATCTTAAGAGGCAGGACAGGGGCCGGCCTGGTGGTGCAGCGGTTAAATGCGCACGTTCTGCTTCCTGGAGGAGGCCCGGGGTTCGCAGGTTCGGATCCCTGTGCGGACCTGGCACTGCTTGGCAAAAGCCATGCTGTGGTAGGAGTCCCATCTATAAAGTAGAGGAAGATGGGCATGGATGTTAGCTCAGGGCCAGTCTTCCTCAGCAAAAAGAGGAGGATTGACAGTCGTTAGCGCAGGGCTAATTTTCCTCAAAACAAAAAAAAAGGCAGGACAGCTTGGTTTTCACTCACTGGGTACCATAGTCCTTCACTGGGAGTGGGGTGGACGTGGGTGAAGTGTGGACGGTCAGCCCAAGAACCTCTCCATGAGTCTCCTCTGTGTCCCTTTAGCCCTGCGGGAGATGACTGGACCAGGGCTAAGGACTAAGGAAGACTGCTGGAAGTCTACCATTTTCCCTGTCCGTGGCTGCCTGCTCTCCGGTCTCCAGTTCTTACCATTATAAACTTTTTTAAAAATCACATTTTAGACTCCAGGACAAAGCATTCTGATTTTGTTTAGATGCCTAGTTGCCAAGATCTTATTTTAAAGTTATTTTCCCCCTTCTCCTCCGTCCTCTCACTCTCCTCGTCTATTTACCATTTACCAGTTCATCCGTATGGAACATGATGCTCCCACTTCCCGGAGCACTGTAGTTTGGGGCATAATTGATTCGGGTAATTAATTTGTTCTACCTGCTAGATGAGATGGAAATCCTACCCGTGCGCCCAAGGATTAGCACTTGGCTTTCTAACACCTCCTCTAATTATCTAATAGCATGGGTTGTGAGGACTCAGTCTCTATTAAAACACTTTTACTATTAGCAGTAGTGATTGGAATTGTGATGACGACTAGATTTCAACAAATTAGAGCTTAAAAATGGGGAGATGGAAGAGAAGTGGCTTCTTTTAATTTCCCTGAGTTTAACATCAATAATTAGAGCAATTTTCGGAGATGCGAGCCGAAATTACCCCTGCTGTGCTGTAGATGATCACCTTAATTTTAGCAAATTGACTCCAGGGAAATAAATGTGACAGATTTAGAAAAAGACAAACAGAAAAAAACCCAAAAGATTGGGAGAAAGGGAAGTGAAAAGCAAGGCTGGGAAAGCGAATAGGAGGCAAAATCTGGTACAATTATTTCAGGAGGCTAGGGTTGAAAAGGGGTAGTATAGCAGAAATAGCAAGCCTGGTGAGTGGAATGAGGAGGAAGTAATGGAAATCTGAGAGGAGGCGGAGGCTGGCAGTGAGATGTAACTCTGGACATATTTACACAGACCAAATTACTTGACTAATGTAGATATAACTTTCTTCCCACCACTCTCCATAACTGAGGTAAAGAATGTTATGATCATCGTCAACATTTTATTTATTTACCTCAACAATCCAGTCATCTCTCAGACTTCAACTTAAACTGACTAGCATAAATGGACTCTCTTTCGCCTCACTTCTCCTCTTCTCCTTTTTTCTACTATCATTTCTCTAATGTTTAAAAACCCAGGCCCAAGTGCCGAAATAAGTGCCTTATCCTTATTTCTTTGGGGCTCTTTAAATGCCTTCTTCTCTCTAAAGAGGAGTTTGTCAGACGACAGAGACTTTTTTTTTTTTTTTTTTTTAAGACGGCTGGGAACAAAGCAGCTCCCGCAGTGGCGGGGCAGAAATTGAGGTCGAGAGAGCTGGGAGGAGCAAGAACCCGACCCGCTCCGCTCTCCCCGGGCCTGGCCGGAGATATTCAGCACAGCGGACAGCTCCCTGCCCCGCCCCAGCCCAAGGCACCCTCCCCTCCGCCGCTGGCAGCCTTGCCATTGGCTCTCCTGGCTCCCCTCTCCAAGCTGCCAATTCTCCTACACATAGACCCAACCTACCCAGGAGCTTGTCTTCTCGCCTCTCCAGCGCCCGGGGTAGCCCAGGCCAGGGAGAGAGCCGCGGGGATCTGAGCCTCGGAGGGTGGTTGTCGGCTCTCGACCAGCTTTGCTGAGACGCTTCCTGCCTCTTACACTCCGTCCCCAGCCCTTGCCCTGTGGCAGGCGCTCGGGCTCAAGATGAATCTCAACTTCACCTCCCCTCTACACCCGGCGTCTTCTCAGAGGCCCACGTCCTTCTTCATCGAAGACATCCTGCTGCACAAGCCCAAGCCACTAAGGGAGGTGGCCCCTGACCATTTCGCCAGCTCTCTGGCCTCCCGGGTGCCTCTGCTAGACTATGGCTATCCCCTCATGCCCACACCCACCCTCCTGGCTCCTCATCCCCATCACCCTCTGCATAAGGGAGATCACCACCACCCTTATTTCCTCACCACCTCGGGTAAGTAATAGGGGCCTCAAGATACGGGAATGGAAAAAGCAGGACTTCCAGCGCAGACCCTATACCTGTGATGGAACCAGAACTGGCTTAGCCTGGGTTGGCAGCATCCTTCGCTAAGTGACAGTGGAAGGTTGGGAATATAGCTGAGAACACGGGGAGCTCCCTTGAGGCGTGCCAACCCATGGGGATAATTCGTGGTCCCTCCAACTCTTTCTAATGGAGGAAATGTGCCTAGCCAAGAGGTGGCAGAAGTTTTGATGATATTCTTGGTGGGCAGTGCTCAGTCTCCTTTTTCGTGGTCTTCCTGACCACTTTGGTCCAGCTCTTAATCCCAATTCTCTGCCTCTCTCTGCTCTGAGGGAGACCTGTGACCACACTATCATCCTATGGATCAGAACTCAACTTTCCAGCTCAAAAGCTTGAAAGGCTCCAATGGTTCCAGCTCTCTCCTCCCAGGCGCTGAGCATTCACTGATACTGTGGGGGCTTAGTAGTGAAGGAGGGTTTGGAAAATTTTGAGGACTGAAGGTTTGGGCTAGACTGAATAAGGGAGAAAGGGTAAGACAAAATGAGGGAAAGATGTGGCTCCTCTTTAACCCTCTTCATTTCTAACATCTAGCATTTAACTCACAATCTTGGGCTTGGCTGCCCTCCTCTGCCCCAGTTGCTGGCATCGTTGAAGCCCAGTGCCAAAGTATTTTGATTTCCCAGGCATGGCAAGGAGCTGGGGCCAGCAAAGTCTGGTTGGGACAGGGAGACGCACAGAAATACCCAGGTTTTTTCTGCCTTTCTCTGAAAGGCCACATTCACGCTTTCATCTCCGGCATTTTCATTCCAGCCAGAATAGAATAATTTGTTGAGTCCAGATGCAGAGCAGAGCTGGAAAAACAACCTGGCAGGGGCTATGGAAAGACTTGAGACAGTTTGTGAAATGTGGGCACTGGAATCCACGACAAAAGCTAAAAGTGTGTGTAAAACGGTAAAAGCCAGACTCTGGGACACTGGGTTGGAAGCGTGATTATAAAGTCGACGTCTGCATCTCGGCTTTGGCATTAGCTTCATCACCCAGCCAGCCATAGTCTCTATTGGGCTGCACGCATGTTCTTCCCAAATAGCGCAGCCAAAGCCTGTGATACTGAAACTGCTAATTTTGTTTTGTTTTTTTACCCTGGGATTGGCGAATATTGATGTCTGTGGCAGTTTGTCTGCCTGATTCGTCTTAGACACAGTAAAGCCTGCCAGAGTCAGGAAAGACAGAAGTCTCCCCCGACCCAGCCAGGGAAAAGCGCTTCAATCTTTCTGCTTGGGGTTGGCGGGAAAGAATGAGAAAAAGAATAAGGATGAGATTAGTGAGCGGGGTCCCCAGCGCAACCCAGAAACTGATAGCGAGACGTGCGAGGCGGGAATTGCCCCTCGGTTCTCGAGCCTGAGCCTCTCTGGATAAGAGTTTTGGTCTGTTCCCTTAGGCGGCAGGCGGGGACAATGGGGACGGCTGGGGAAAGAGAACGGTGCCTTTCAGTGAGGTTGGGAGGCAAGATCACATTCACGCCTTTATTACACCCAGAACAACACAGAATGTAGTCAGGGGTCTGGAAGATGCGGGCGTCGGGGGAGAGACAGTTCCTGGACCACCCAACGTTTGCAAGAAAACTTGGGGAGACGCAACAGAGGACAGGGCGCTGGCAGACGCTACGGAAGTCTCTCCGAGAAGACTTTTTTTTTAAGGCCTCTGGATCTATTTTATAATTTTCTTTTCCGTTTTACTTACTTTTTATTATTTGTATTTCTAGATGGCCTTTCCGATAAAGATGGCTAAACGCTATTCTTGCGATTTTTTTTTTTTCCTGCCCTGCAATTCCTGGGAGAAGGGCTCGAGGCGCTTTGGGGCGAGGTGGGGACTGGTGGAGGAAAGAGGCGGAGGGAGGCGCTGGGGACTAGGCTGGAGAGTGAAGCGGCGGTGGCTCCGGGGTGACTGGGCTCTGCCCACCTGGCTGGTCTTCTCTCTGCAGGGATGCCGGTCCCCGCGCTGTTCCCGCACCCCCAGCACACCGAGCTGCCGGGAAAGCACTGCCGTCGCCGCAAAGCTCGCACGGTTTTCTCGGACTCGCAGCTCTCCGGCCTGGAGAAGAGATTCGAGATCCAGCGGTACCTGTCCACGCCAGAGCGGGTGGAGCTGGCCACGGCCCTCAGCCTGTCCGAGACCCAGGTGGGCCGGAGGACAGGGAGGCCCTGATCTCTGCTTCACTCTCCTCTCCCCTCAACTCCTAACACATTCTGGACCCATGGCGGGCTTCTCCAGTGGGAATGACCCGGCTCCCTTTTATTCTAGGCGTCTCCAAAGATCCTTAGCAAAAGTACCGGTACCTCCAACCTCGTGTCGGACTTACCGAACCAAAATCTCTCGAGCCGTCTCTGGACGTAGAGGAGAGCCTCCTCGGGTGATTCTGATGATTATTCCGAGAACTATCATTTTTGTGCGTCCTCCACTCTCCGATCAGGGCAGTAACCCGCGTGAAACGTAAAATAAGACATTAGATGGGTTCTTGTCCTGAGAGAAGCCCACACAAGGAGTATTTTTTCTTATTTTAATCTCTCACATAGTTGCAAGGCTTCATCTCCTCCCCGCGCCCTCATAATTTAAGCCCCGTCTCTATTGCCCTGCCCTGTATGGAAGAACTGTTTATCTTCCTCCAGAGGCTATTCACCTGCAACCTCAGAACTCCACTCCCTCTGTCTTCTATTCCCTGTGCCTGGAAACCGAACGTGCGGTAAAATCAGCCCTCCCGGGCGCCAGTGATTTTCTCTCTGGTGAGAATTAGAACGTTTGATTCTCATTCTCCCGTCCTGCAGTCTTGCTGGACCGGGTATTTAGAGGTCGCAGAGGAACGTAAGTTGAAAGTAAAGGAGAGTCATTCGCGCAGCACTTACTCTTAGAAATTCTAATTGATAACAGCATTAGTATTTACTAACCACACCATTTTGATCCTCGTCGTTGTTTCGGGACAATTCCTTCTGGAGCCTTAGAATGTTTGCTTCTCATTCAACTTAAGACGATAACTTGTGAGCAGTTCAGGTGTGAATTAGCGAGGGTGAGACTGTCACAGCTCTTGGATGATTGGGCGCTTGGATGAATGGATGGCGGTCCGCTTTCCTAAACCCCACCAATCGCTCAGATCTTAGCTCAGAAACAATGAGTCTGAAGGAATGACGTGGTTAATTTTTTTCTCCCCGATATCAGGTGAAAACGTGGTTCCAGAACCGGCGGATGAAGCATAAAAAGCAGCTGAGGAAAAGTCAAGACGAGCCCAAAGCGCCCGATGGGCCCGAGAGCCCTGAGGGGAGCCCCCGCGGCCCAGAGGCCGCGCCTTCCGAGGCTCGGCTAGGCCTGTCCGCCGGCCCCTTCGTGCTGACCGAGCCGGAGGACGAGGTGGACATTGGGGACGAGGCGGAACTCGGCTCAGGGTCGCACGTGCTCTGAGCAGCTTGGCTGGGGAGGCTGGGAGGACACCGCGGGGCGGGGCGCCGGTCCCTCCCGGACCAGCAGACTCTGACTCCAGTCTTGGGGTGGGATCAGCTTCTGGAAGACAAACAAAACACACCCGTCAACTCTCCCACCGGTGCGGAGCCGGCGCGGCCTGCGGCTCGGCCTCACGCGCTCCCCCGGCTCCTGCTCCCTGCGTCCCTGCCCGAGGCGAGCGTGCCCGGGTGAGCCGATTCCCGCGCCCCGCGTCTTCAGCGGCGCACACTGGCACTTGGGCTCTTGGCTCTCTAATTCGGTGGGGGACGTTTTCTCCGCCGCGATCGCAGATCCCCCTCGGCCCTCACTTCTCAGTCATCTGCCCCCAGCTCCGTTGTCCAGGTTCTGCGGCCTCCCCACCCGAACCCTTTCCTTTCCTTGGGTAGACCGATTGGCTGCAGGTAAGGGACCGGGTGTCTGGGCCTTCCGCTCTGCTGGGATCCAGGCAGAACCACCGTCTGATCCTTAACACGTCCACGTCGGGACGGACTAGGGCGATGCTCGCCACTAACTTCCCACTCGGGTCCCTCCACCCCCATCTCTAACTCAAACACGAAGACGGCTCCCTTCTTCTCAGGGCGGCGCTTTCATCCACTCCCGTCACTGCTCCCCTCAAGAGCTCCCCTCTGCACCCTGGCACCCTTCCTGAGCTTGTGGCCGCCAGGCACCGGCCCTCTTTAGGCGCCCCTCTCCACCCCCCATACTGAGCGGCGCCCGCGCGCGGCGAGAAACTTGGGCAGAGAAAACCCACCGAGCAATTTCTGCTTCCCGACCTTGTTGCGCGCCTGCCCCGCAGCTCTTCCACGTCCCACGGGCTACTGATATTTTAAAAGTGAGTGTTCCTTGGGTTGTGTGCGGAAATGCTCATTTTCATTGCATTTTAGGGGATGCGGAGTTTTAGCAAGATTAAGACTAAAGGGGAATACGCATCCCTTTCCGGGCGTGCACCTTTTTGGGGACTGTTGAGGTGGGCAGGAGTCTGATTGGCCCAGCGCGTTGCTCCTCTCTCTCTCTCTGTCTCTCTCTCTCTCTCTCTCTCTCTTTCCCCTGGGAGGTCTCCTATTCTATTCCCAGATTTGCAGTCTCTTTAGATAATAAAGGGCTCGCCGGGCAAAACTGGGAACAAACACGAGTTTCCGGGAATCATTTGTTACTGCGTTCTCCCACGCGCACGCCCCCTCCCCTCCGCCCTAGGCAGTTTCCTGTTCTCGGTAGGAATGAACAGGGTTAATAACCTTTCGTTAACAGATCCTGTTTCCCCTACCACGATTTTTCTGTTTTTAATCGTTTAATAGTTTTGAGTTCCACCTACGTGGAAAAGGTCACCGCAAGTGGTATTTTTTGACTCTCAAATGCTGAAGGGACAGAGATCTCTTGATAGTTGGAGTTTGAAATTGTGTTAACGAATTGTATGACGACACTACATGCCCAGTACACTTATCAAATACAGGAGTCGTGCCAGAGGTGACCTTGTATTCCGGATCTTCCTTTCACTTTGGTTGTGTGTTTACGTAAGTGAGCCCAGGAAGCCTGGAAAACAGTGAGTGTGGCTAGGTGGAGTCCTGACTCTTGGGTTCTAATGATTAATAATAATTATATAGACCACAGTGGTGTGAGCTTGGGTTGTGTTATCTTTTTGGTTCCTTATTTCTCTAATAAGAGGATGGATCCTAAAGATGCTTTTAGGTCTAAGTTCTATGATTCTCTGAATGTAGCAGTAGGCATTTTTTTTTTTTTTACAGTAGGCTTATTTGGGGCAACATTAACTTAAGCAAAGATAAGTGTGAGAGTGAGACTTTTATCCATTCTGCATCATTTAGGAGGCAAAGCTATTGCTTTACTAACATAATCATTGTATAGCTGTTCGAACTTTCCGAAGTGCTCTTTACCAATCAATGATCTTGTGAGTCACAGGCAACAAGGATTATTTTTCCCCTTCATAGATAAAGAAATTGAGGTTTGGCAAGATTGAAGGGTTTATCCATGAAATCAGGACTAGCTAACAGCCAAAGCAGGACAAAAAATATCTCTTCTGACTCCTTGTTCATTTCTTTGCCCAATCCTCTTTGTTTTCCTTCGGTAACAATGCACTGGTTGGTATCTTGCCTCTATCACTTTGTAGGGACACCTCTCATTTATTTAGATTGTGTAGATGTGCTATTAAAAGAAAATCTAGGCCAGATTTCTCCTCTCCTTGTTCAGATAATGACACTAACATTTTAAGGCAGGAGTTTTTGCCAAATGCTTTACAATAAGACAAAAGACTTGGTTATAGAAAAAAAGTGATTTGTGAATAAGATGTTCCTGGTAACCTGGAAGGGAAGGTAGATACTATTATACAAAGGGAAAATCTCAAATTCTTCTAGGAAGAATAGCTACTCAAAGGAATTTGGGGGGAATCTTTAAAGTGAATAATAAACTTTAATTAGATGGTTAACAAAAGCCACAAAGCACTAGGCATTTATCTCTTCTGTCTTCATGAGAAGATGTCAGGGCTTATTTTGGGTCTAGGAGGAGCAGATTAGGTACATTCATGACCTTTTGAAAAGGCAAGTAAATAGGAAACATTGTTATCATAGGCACAGCTCTGCCTGCCTGGAAACAGAATGAACCCTGGAGCCCAGGGAATGGCTACCTGTGTCGTGGGTTCATGAGCATTAAGCGTGGGAAGATGCTCACTCTGCCGCATCATGGTCCTCCCTTTGTGGCTGTTCCTGGCTAGATCAGGTGGGAAGGGAAGAGCTCAGACCTGCAGCACCAGCCACACTGTCTATGGAACTGTTTTCTCATCAGACGGTATTTCCTGAAATTGATGGCAAACAATTCAATAGTAAAGTTCTCCTCGTTTCCTTTTCCTTTTTTTATACACAGGGGGTTACTGATGATAGTAGAAGATAGACATAATTTGGTCTCAATTTAATGTAACATGATGGCACTTTTCGTTTTGGGCCTTCAATACTGATCAAAGCCTCCATAGGCTGAAAAGACATTTTGTCTGAATTACCCAGGCTTTTGCTTCAACTCAGTTTTACTTGGTAGTGAAGATCTAACAAAAGCACGTTCATTGTGGTGTGTTAAAGAAAGAAAGACATAGGTCTGATTCTGAAGGGGTGAAAACATCTTAAAATAGCTAAGGTGGGCAAGTCATCCTACCTGGAATCCCAAATGTGGTAAATAATTTGTTCTGTATATGTTCTTAATGCTGTTTCCGATGGACTTCATTTCATGGATTCTCAAAGAGGGACTCTTGATAATATTGCTGCTCACATGACATAAAACCATAAGAAATGGACAACACACCATTCAGCCCAGTATTAGCTGATAGTGGCACTAAGACATGATTAATTGAAATCCATGACACCACTTCAAAAGACAGAGGGCTGGTTCTTGTCAATGTGTTTGCTAACTAGAGATATAGAGCTGTGAAGACACAGAGCAAGCAGAGTGCTTTCTGGTGCTAAGAGAATCGTGCAATAAACATATTTAGTTGAAGCAGTGACTCCCTGGTCTTCTTGAATTGGGCTCAATATATGTGCAAAAATAATGAGGTAATTGAAATATTTTATATTTATGTTATATTCTTGGCATCACATTTTAAAGAGCATGTTAAGCTAAAATTCACCCAGTATACAGGAACCTGGATAGTAAACATTGGAAAACAAGAAATAAAGGAAAGTGAGCTTTTCAGCTTGGGGAAGCAAAGCTTTGGGGAAGGGAGGAAGAGGAGATTAGCTATGGTAGTTGTATCTCAATGGTTGCACGGCTATTAAGTATCAAGGGATGTATCTATTCTGCCATGCCAAACAGAGCAGAACTGGAACCAATGGGTGGTTCCAGGGAAGCAGGCTTTGGAACAACATTTGAATACCTTCTACAGGGTGGGTACTGTGTTGTCCATCTATAGAACAGGCTACGTCCACAAAGCACTAAACACCTTCCTCTAGAAAAGTTTGAGCAGAAGCTAGAAGGCAGAATATTAGGGATGCTCTACTATGGAATTCTCTGTTAGCAGGAGGTTGGGCTAGATATCCTGTTTGGTTCTTTCTAACCCTTAAGATCCTAGTATTCTGTCTTTTTGTAGGAAAGGAACTATAAGTTCCAACTTATTAAAATTAAAGTTGTCTTCTCACTAAGAAGATTTCAGTTCATACACTCTAATTTAAGTAAGTATATCCATAACAATTAGAAGGATTAGGAGAAACAAGAAAAAGAGGAAAAGGATATTCCTTTATTCATTAAAGAAGTACCAAACACCTCATTCTAGAAAGTAAGTGAATACAAAATGATGTTCCACTGCGTTAAGGACCCAGATATAGTCAGGAGGGAATTGTCAGTGTCAGAAGAGACATTTAACAAAATCTGAGCCCTTTGTTTTATAAGTGAAGAAATTAAGATCCAGATGTAATGAATGCCTTACCGATGTCAAATAGACAGTGGCAGAATTAAGGCTAGAAGCCAATTTTAATTATCACACCTTACCACTGATTAATGTTGTGATAAAAGTCATTGTATTATGTGGAGGAGAGGATTTTGCATAGCAATTTTGGATGTAAAATTAAAAAAACATTTCGTTGGAAATTATCTAGTAAAATCTTATATCAATTTATGGAAAAACTTCTGATTAAGAGCAATCTGAGACTTGAATTGGCTTTCCTAGGAGGTACTGAGTCCTTTAGCCTTGTTTCTACTCAAGCCAAGGTTGAATAAACACTTGCTGGGATGTTTTAGAAGAGGTTCATATATCCAATAGGATGAGCTAAATTATCTCTAAGCTATTTAAAATCTCTACATTTCTCTATTCTAAAAATTTTTTCGTAATCTCCTTTAGTTACAGACGAGGTAACAGAGAGAGATTGACTTGCCCAATATTACATGACCTAATAATTTGGTGAGTTACAGAATTAATACCTATAGAAGTCAGAGATAATTCCAGTAAATATTTAGGAGTGAGATGAAGATTTGAAACGATTCCTATATTTTCTCTCCGGTTACATTTTCTCCATTGTATTTGCTGGTTTTAATCTCCTCTCCACAGACAGATTTCCTTTCAATTTTATTTACTCCTTCCCTCTTAGAATTCCCAGTGTGTATGCCGGATAACCTTTCTTCTGTAATTTTATTTATAATAATTCTGTGAGCCTTCTTTTATCACTCTTTATAATGTTGTGGAGCCACAATCAGATTTGGCATCGTAGCCACTGGCTAGATGGCTTGGTTTAGAGACTTAAATTCTAATCTTACTTTTGCTAATGATTATGTTACTTCTCTTACTTGGCATTTGAAAAATGAGGAGAGTGCCCTATAAGTCAGTTAAGAGTGGTGAGGGGGTGTGAGATAAGAGATCTAGAAGTACCTACTGTGAGATCTTGAATGGAAAGTGCGAGAGGAAGATAAAGGAATTACAATATAGATCTAAAATATTAGTTTGCTCCTTGCTATAACTGTAACAACATGGTTCACTAAAAGTTAGCCTGGTGCTCCATCACCATCTTTATGAGGGGGTTGTTATGTCTCTTTCCAAGGAATTTTGTTTTTTTTAATAACTTTATTTATTTTCTCTTTGTCATTATTCTACTGCGTGAACTCAGAGAGGACACATGAGCCCAGAGCTACATAGGATGCTTCAACTGAGGATGTTTCATTGAGGATGCTTCAATTACAATATTCCTTTTCCTCACCCTTACCTGTTCCACCCCATCCTGCCCCAGGGTTTCTGTTATCCTACTTGATGACAGACGGAATACTACACAGGGAGAGAAGTTAGAATTCAAATTCATGCATACCCTCTTAAGAGACAAAGAATTGCCTGTGATTCCAGTACAGAATCTACCAGGGACATCCAAGATTTAACCTTCCTTCTGAAGCTTTTTACAAGAATTCTTTAGTTTAAAAAAGGCACACCTTATGAATCTATCTCTGTGACAAGAATAAATGAAGAGTTGTTTAGAAATATTGAGTAATATAGTCCTTGTGGATTATTGAACATTTCTACCATCCATTCTCTCCCTAGCCTCCCCCCATGGCTATAGATAATGGAGTAATTAAGTATACTTACCAATATTCTAGCCAGAAGTCAAAGAATGGCCAAATAGTCTATTACTCCTCAGTGCTTGACTTGGGAAGATCAATAAACTATAGAAAGGAATGGGAATAGGGATAGAAGGGTGGCTCCTTATCCTGAGTTTCAAGTGGGAATGATTTACAAGCTAAAAGCAGGGAATGAATACTGCATACTTGTTCTGCTCTTTTCCCATCTGTTTTTTTTTCTCTTCCAATTCCTAAGTTCTATAATTTTATTTTTAGAGATCTGAGTTTTCTCACTTACCCATGCACATTGTTTAAAGAGTTAAATAGTTCCACAAGGATTATTTAAAAAGGCAGCAGTCCCCTGCCCTCTTCCCTATTTTGTTCACCACAGAGGCAACCAGTTTCCATTTTTGGATGATTATTTTGGTATCTACCTTCATGTTTCTAAATGATTTCACTGAATTGCTGCTCTTTGGTATTTCTATTTTAAGAATTATCTAGTACTTCATACTATAAAAGATGTACTTCTCTTTCTCCCACCACATACATGCACCCTCCCTATCTCTCCTCATTATTGTAATTTTAATTAGATCATTATGATATGTATGTGCAATTCTGAGCTAAGCCAGGTAATCAACTATGATTACTTTTCTTTTTCTGCAAGACTTCTTGTTTTTCTTGGAATTAATATTTGTCTTACTTTATTCTTATTTTTAATGTACTTGTGACTCATTTAACTCTAAACTCTTCACCATTTGTCTATATCCCCCTCCCAAGTATCATATATTCTTAACGTTCCGTTTTCCCGAATAAATCTGTCCCAGAGCCTCTGGTCTGCCCCACTCTGGATTCTATGTCAGTGCATCTCCCTTCCCCCTCATCTGGGGATTCCTTTCCTCTTACTCGTGTTTCCTTTATCTTTTTCTTGGCGGAGAACAGTCTCCTGTAGCTTCCTGAATGGTAAACGTTTTGGATCATCCTTGTCTAAAGCATATCTTATTTCTAGTCTCATGCTTTATTAGTATTTTGGCTAAGTATGGAATTCTAAGTTGGAAATCGTTATTGAATACTTTGGAATCATTTTGAAGATATCATTCAATTGAGGATTTTAGCTTCCAGTTGCTATTGTAGAGTCTAAAGCCATTTTGATCCTTGATTCTTCGTGTATCCTGTTTTATTCATTTGTTTTCCTTTTTGGAAGCTCGTAGGATACCCTCTTTCTAGCTAGTGTACTGAGATTTTACAATTATGTGCCTTGGTTGGAGGTCTATTTTCACCCGCTGTTCTGGATACTCACTTGGCTCTTTCAATGAGAAGACTCATTTCTTTCAGTTATGGGAAAGTTTTTTGAATTAATTCTTTGATGATTTCTATTGCTGTTTATGTTTGTTTTTTTTATGGAACTCCTCTTACTTGGATTTTTTTACCTCCTGGATTTATCCTCTAAATTTATTATTGTTTTGCCTCTTTGCTCTGCTTTCTGGGAAAATTCCTCAATGGTATCTTCTAACCTTTGTGGTTTTTTTTTTTCCTGAGGAAGATTAGCCCTAAGCTAACATCTGCTGCCAATTCTCCTCTTTTCGCTGAGGAAGACTGGCTCCGAGCTAACATCCATACCCATCTTCCTCTATTTTATGTGGGATGCCTACCATATGATGGCCCGAGAAGTGGTGCATAGGTCCACACCTGGCATCTGAACCAGCAAACCCCAGGCTGCTGAAGTGGAATGTACGCACTTAACTGCTGCACCACTGGGCCAGCCCCTAAACTTTGGGTATTTAAAAATATTTCTGCTACCATATTTCTAATTCACAAGATCTCTTTTAATTTTCTTATCTTCCTGCTTCTTTTTAATGATGTCCTGTATAATATTCTCAGATGTTTGGGAATCCATGGTTGTCCGCTCGTTTAAGTATGAGAAATGAGAAAGCTAATAGGATGTTATGAATACACGAGCGGGACTTGTTGACTGTGAGCTCTATTATAGGATGACATGGCTGAATTCTTTAGTTGGAGAACCTCTGAGGTCAGACGTTTTAGATCTTTTATTTTGGGCTGATCAGATTCCCCAGAGAAGTGTTTTCCGAACTCCTGCTTGTAGGATGAAAGCCCAACATTCTGGGAGCCAAGTGGCGGAAGAGGACCAGAGGTCTCTATATTGTGTGTGTAGTGAACACACATGTTCACTGTTGACTGTTTCCAGTACTCTGCCTCCTAACAGAGCCGGTTGTCCTTCACTCCAGAGACACCGTTCTGCCGTCTTCAGAGGGTGGAGCAGTCTTTAACTGGGCTGGTGGAGGGGCAGCCATCCTTCGTTTAGCCCCTTCACCTTTTTCACCCCTACTTCCAGAGGTAATTGACACTATCAATTCCTAAGCATTTTGGATATCCGATAGTGTAAATCAGATTGATTCTTGGATGTCCTCTTTGCTAGGTTAGAATTTAGTATTTTTGGAGTCTGCCATTTTTTTTTTGACAACTCATTCATCTGCTTCCAGTTTTCAAAATTTTGTTACTGTTGTCCCTCTTCCTTTTCTCCCTGTTCTTTTATGCTCATGACTTTAAAAAACCCTTAACGTGAATTTAGTGGGGGCTCGCCAAGGGAGTGAAATAGATGGGTGTGTTTAGTCTACTGCATTTATCCAGAAACCTCATGATTTGAATTTAATGTTATTTATTGAGACTTTTACAGTCAGTGATGGAGGCGTTGGTCTTTACCTTGGTGTTTCTTTTATGTAACTGAATTTGTCGAGGTTCAGGAGCATGGCATTGTCATTAGAACAGATTAAAAGGCTGACTTCATTGCCAAAGCACAGAATACCCCTTCCTACCACCTATTGAGTGATACACTGCCAACGGCTTGGGAGCAGCCAGTTTGAGAGCGTTGGAAGCTACAGTTAGTCCTTCAGAATCTTTGTGGAAGGTCCTGAATAGTTTTACAGGATATTCTTAGAAATTTCAAGGTGAGGAAATTTGTGTTATTTCATTTTCCTTGGTCTCAGATTAATTTGAAACCTAGGTCCCTAATTCTTTGAGTAGAGAAACAGAAAGGATAAACAGAGAGAGCAAGACAGAGCTACAGACACACACACACTCAGACACATGCACACATGCTCCTAAGAAGAATGATGCAAACAGGACAGGGAGAATTGGAAGATGATCAATTAAGACATTAAGTGTTTTGTGACACATGGACGCATCTGCATTTTGCCCTGATAACAAGGCCATCAGCTCATTTTCAGAGGGCTGCTGCCTTCTTTAGCTCAATCCTCAGATCAAAGCAAAACTGTCTGCTTGTATTTTCCAATCAGAATGGGGATGCTAATTTATACTCCTTAATGTGTGATGGTAAGAGACTCCTTCAATTAACTGAATTCTATAGCCAGCAAAATAAAAGGTATACAAAGAGGCGCAGGCTGGAAGAGCCGAAATTCTCATTAAATCAAAAGGTCCAGTATTCATTACCTCGTGCATCTGAGGCTAAACACTAAATATGGGGACCATCAAAGGAGGTTTAATGGGTTAAATTGAGAATATAATCTAATTAAAATATTAGCCATGGCTAAATAGTTCTTTGATATTCATCTAAAGGCTTCATTAAAAATAGGTGCTTGAGGTTTGTATGATAGGAGATTATCAATTTTAAGTAGAGACAACAAATTTAGGGACTTCATCAGCACTGCTTCAAAGTGTCACCATCGTGTGGAAGTAGAGGAAATGGGCAAAGACATCACTGCCAGGTGAGTGGGTTGGAGATACGAGGTAAGGTTAACCAGGCTTCATGATAGTGATTTTGATAGTTGCCTGGATGGCAAAAAAGAAAGCATAAGGATTAATTTGGGAGACAAATTTGCCACAGAGGAAAGAGTACATTTGGAGCCCAAATTATTTAGTGTAGACATCTACCTTAGTTTTATTCATTGGATATTCATTCTGTTCTCTTATTTCCTTTTCCTGTGTAGACAGCTTCCCAAAGGATAACTGATTATACTTTTTGGATTTTCAATTTCTGAAGGTTATTTTCCCCAGTGTCAAATTTTCACCATAAGGATATATCCTATTTAAATATTTCTTGCAAAAGCTTGGGACTTTGGTGACAGAGGGTACCCTACAAAGCCAGTCTAGCAGCCCCACTGTCAGGTCTGGTCTCTATGAGCTGTCAACTCAGTAAAGGACATTTATGAAGTCTTATCAGATATCTCCAAGGCTTCACTAAATATATTTGCCTGAAATGCTCATATCATTGTAATCCTCTCAACCTGTTAGAGCTATTTAATAGTGGAAGACCATTTATTCAGCTTATTGAAAATTAATTACTTACATTGCTTAGGTTTGCAAGGGGAAATGAAAAGGCAATGGAGAGGTAGCAAGGGAGATAAACCCTGCCCACCAAATTCTTTTTTCCTCTCTTCAGATTACCTAAAGAGCCCCTATATTGAGGGGTAGAGAGAGCCGAAAAATCTGTTCACTTTGCATCTTATTGCATCTTGCAATGCAATATTTTCATAACATTTGGGGAAAGCCCTAACTTTCCAGTTATTTCCCTCAGCCAAAAGTAAGTAACCAAATAGGAAGAATGGGAATCTGTAAAACTGCAGAATTGAATGAATGAATGAACAATCTGCCATCCAAAACCTTCTGCTTTCCATTGACCAGATGTTTGCTTAGGAAATCGAGAGCTTTTGTGTTTTCTCAGTACCTTTGTGAGAAAGATGTGTGGTTTTGCTTAATGAAGCTAGAGGGGGAGTAGAAACAAATTCTGAGTGTGGAGGCAATGGGGGGAGGGGACAATTCTAATATCAGAATTTTAGCTACTCTGAGATTCTACTTCAGTATATTGTAAAAAAGTGGAATAAATATCGAAATAAAATTTTTATTCATATATATTTCTCCTTTATTTTGCCTTTATAGCATACAAATTTCGTTTGACTGTATAGACAGCTCCTTGCAATCAGGGATATAGAGGGAGTGAGACTCTGAGGATAAACAAAATCCACAGTAACCAAAAAAAATGCACTTTATGTTACTGTTTTAAATCCTTTTCTCATGGGGAAAACAACCAGACAGGTAAATGGAGTATTCACCTATCTTTTTGTCTCTGTTTTTACCCATTAGGAGAAGAACTTATGAAAATGCGCTTGGCATTAGGGAGGTGAAGCCCTACAGCCACCCTATGGAATTCTTGAGAGTTGGGTAAAATATGTATTATTCAAGATTTATAATAGGAAATCTCTAATAAGAAATCTTTAAAAAGGCACATTTAGGAGAGCAACCTTGATTTTTTCCTTAAGAACCTTGTCTTTTCAAATGCTATTTCTAATATAATGGTAATACACATTTTGAAGCACGTACTGGACAGAATGAGCTGAACTTGCCCTGATATCTGCAGACTATCACCCAAATTCATTTGCTGCTGTTTTTCAATAAGTAATTAAAAAAGCTTCCCCCCTGAGTTTATCTAGTCTGCTATTGTAGACCATTTGCCATCAACTCAAAGTTCTCAATTAGCTCCAGTGTTGTTGTAATTACTGGATGTGTTTTCAAACAACTCCCAGCTAATAACTGTTGGGATGAAGAGTCATTTTCTCACTATAGACTAGCCTGTGCATGCTCATGCTTTCTGTGATGTTTTGACAATGATTCATTAACCAATAATAAGGCCCCAATTGGAACTATTAGGCATCAGTGCTTTTGCTAGGCTTACCTTTTATTTTGTTCCTCATTATTGTCTTTTCTTGAGTTGTTTTCTAGATAACTCCCAAGAGACTCCTTACTATACAAAACAATATCATGGAGACAGCTGTCATTAAATTCAGCTACTTATAAAAAAGCTCCCTCTTAGAGGATGTTCTTGTTGGAAAGGCAAGATGGAAAAACACCATAAAAAGGAGGCTGTAATAAGAAAGAATACATGGTTTAAAGGTCCTTTATTTACACCAGTTCGTAGAGATTAGGCAAATCAGGCGCTGTCTTTCAATGGCATATATAACATCTGGTCAAATACAGTCCCTCCATCATTCTATCAAGTTTGAAGTTCCTTGCTTTCTAATAGGCAAATTGTTTTTCCTTCTTAAATATCTGAAATAGAAATACTATAAAAATTGATCATTGATCCACTTGGGTCTATAAAAGATTCATGTTATTGTCATTAGTATAATTTACTGTAAAGAAGGAGCAAAACAGTGTTTGTCATTTATTGTTTTTGCAGAATCTCTACCCTGCTTTAGTATCACGGTAGCTTAGGGACATTCTGCTGGATCTTACCATTGTGAGATGACTTGGGGCCAGGTCAAGGCCTATTTTGGTCCATTCTTTGATTTCAACCCCAAGCTTTCAGCAAATATGTTCTATTTATTTAGCTAAAGTCATTTTAGATGCCACTTGTCACTTTCAATATTTATGTACAAAGAATTTTGATGTTCTAGACTCTTATCTGCTGGATGATAAAGACTTGCCTTGGGAGTAAAGATCCTGTGAACTGTCGTTTGACATGACTGTGTCGTTTAACCTGCTTCAGCTAAGTGTGGGTTCTTGACAGGATGTGTGAAAGTGCCCGAAGGATTTAACCAAGCCTAGGCTAACAGAGAAATGGTTATGGGAAAGTTTTTAAATATTCTAGAAAAAATTAAAATAGTATCTTTTATTGGTCAACAACTGAGTTGCCTTATATATTTCTTTTTATATTTACTTTATCAATATAGTAATGAAGTTGCCAAATTGTACATATTAAAAATATGATAAGGTATATAGTAATGTATATTTTTAAAAAGAGAACTTAATAATGGAAGTTCAGGTCCAAAATTGAGATTCATAACAACACATGTTCCTTCTGCCTACACAGAAAAACAAGCACCACCTCTGCCAACAAACAAATAATCAAACAGTGCCATTCTTGGTGTTGAAAGATCCGAGTTTAGACCTGGCTACTCTCTCATTCCTATCAGTAGGCTGGGTGGACTTCAGAGTCATTTATCCTTTCTGGATCTCCATTTCCTCTTCTGAAAAATTGGCAGTTGAACAAGATAAATCTGTATCAACCTCTAAATTCTTTTAAGATACTCTAATAGAAACGGAATATTAAAAAAATTTTACCCTGTCCCTTTAAATACAAAAACATGAAAATGTCTCTATATGCATTATTTTATCTTCTAGAGCTAGTTTAAATTTAAGGCCATTTAGGAAAAAAAAAAACATTCTATCTCATGTTTCTAGAAAAGTCTTCACCATGTACCCTGAAGGATCCTCTTCTTTTATGAACTGTTTTTGGAGCAGTGTGGGCTGTGATTTTCCTGAACTAACTCCTCATGTATGACATGATTTTTCAAGTACCACTGAAACATGACTTGCCAGTTTACTACTTATCTTCGGATACTTATCCTTCCAGACTTTCAATTCTTTTTTTTTTTTTGAGGAAGATTAGCTGAGCTAACTGCTGCCAATCCTCCTCTTTTTGCTGAGGAAGACTGGCCCTGAGCTAACATCCATGCCCATCTTCCTCTACTTTATCTGTGGGACGCCTACCACAGCATTGCGTGCCAAGTGGTGCCATGTCCACACCAGGGATCCAAACCAGCAAACCCCGGGCCGCCGAAGCAGAATGTGCACACTTAACCGCTGCACCACTGGGCCAGCATCCAGACTTTCAATTCTAATTGCTTCCAGTTTTAAGAGGAAGTTTTGTACCAGGCAGCTTTTATACCACATCTTGGTATATGTAAAATGTATGCAACATAGGCATAAATCTCCAAAGCTAGTCCTTATGCCACCTGTATAGATAAACAGATTTGCCCTAAATTATTGTTAAAATTGTCCATTTCTGGATATGGGCATCTAAGAATGCAATGCCCATACAGTATAAGCAAGTAATAAAAAATTAAATCCTCCAGTAGTTATTTTAAGACTTGGGAATTTTACAATGTTCATTCAGTTTTAAAAGATTTTTTTAAAACATTTATTAATATTGACATTTAGTAGCAAACTGTGGAATGCTTTTGTCTTACCTAATATTTTTTGTGTGAAAGCACACATTTGACAATATTTTAAGATATCTCTGATGGCAAGATGCCCAGCAAATTTATGTACTTGGAGTAAGAAGCTTTGAGAAGGTGTGGCTCGTGGAGTTGCCTGAGTTGGGTGCGTCTGGGCTGGTGGGTGGATTTCTTATTAATCTCTTGATGCTCTGTTGGTATGACATTGGGATTCGTTCTGCCTGAGTAGGCACATCCAGATGGACCTTCATTTTTTTTCAATTTTACATATAAGTCCTGCTAAATTTAGAGATTTTGGAAATGTTTTGGAAATGATATCTCAAAATATACTGATGATTAGTCCAATTTGAATTCATCTTAGTAAAAACTGAAATGTTTATACTCTTTTTTTTTCTTATCAGGAAGTAAGAGAGAAACACAGGTAGGTAGACTTATTTCTGGGTAACTTCAAAGTTTATGGTAAGGAAGGGTAGAGGTCATTTAAGAAATCAAAAGATCCAATATAAAACCAAAAGGCTTTATTCCCTAGTTCTTATTCAACCCAAATTCTAACTGATTTGAAAATAAATAATTAAAGAAAACTTCTTCCTAGAAGGCAAAATGTGGCACCATAATGTATTAGGGCCGCTTATTTTTAAATCCTGTACAAAGTGAAGGTGGAGTGCAGTCAGATGATGATCCTATGTCAGCCCTCTCAATGCAGAGGGGTCGCTTAGCGTTTCTGTTCTCCCTGTCCATTCCCCGGGTGTTTTCAGTCTCCTGCACATACGTTGTCTATACAATGTGAAGGACTTTGAAAGCAGCCACAGCCTGTTTTTCCCTTTCGTGTCTGCTCTGCAGTATTTCCAGCAGTGAGATTTCAGGTAAAGTGTCTTCTTTTCCAGCATGGGTTGGATTTTTCTTTTCCTTTGATGCTTGATCGGTCAGGTTTGAAGGTTTGGGTTTTGGAATGGTCTTAGCATATTCCAAAGCCTAAAAACATAAAGAAAAAAACTTATTTGAAATGGGAAGTGAGCCCTGGATTCCTTAAATTAAATCTAGTCTTAGCAAATGCTTATTGATAATATAAAAGGAGACTTGCTACAATAATGTACTAAGATATGGATGGAAATAGAGACTGCGGGAAAATGCAAATAAGGCAATGTAATGCACGTTTAAACAAAATAAATTAGCCACATCACAATATGCTGTGAAGAAGAGTTGGAAAATGATACGTACAGTTGTACCTTTGGATGTTTTCTTTATAAAACTGAGTTTTATTCAAGCATTTGAAAGTAGATTTCTCCTATGTTTGATCTCTTTTAGCTTCCGGCAGTCTTATTAAAACTAAACTTCTATTAAGGAGATATTAACAGACCTTTCCATCCAAAGAGGACTTGTTATAGCTTGAGACCAAAGACATCAGTGTAGCTGATTTAAACTGAGCCTCCATTATTTCACTAACTATTCTTGTTCCTAGGCTCTTAGAACTCTAGCAAGTATTTATTAGAGGTTGAAAATGATCTTTTCTTTAGTATATCTATAGACACCTGCATACTGAAAAAAAGCAGGGTTTTTTTCAATGATGTCAGTTCTGAAAGGCATCACAATAAAAAGGAGATTACTAAATCTGATTTCTAAATCTGCCTTTATATTAGTTCTATATTGTAATAAGAATTTCTTGATAGCTAAAATGGGAATGGGTAATATATTCAGGTCCTGGAAGGGGAAAAAACTTCAAAACAGAAAAACTCCAGACTTCTCAGTGTGTGTAGGTGACTTCTGTAGGAATTTCTAATTATAGACTTGTTGCCTTGAATCTCTTCATGTAAAAATAATGGATTGGAGAAAAAAGAGAACGTGGCATCATGGAAACTCCAATCAAGTGGATTGAGGCCTTCAAGGTCTGAGGAAGAAAGGCAATAAATAGAAAATGTGATGGTCTGTGAGAGAACATGAAGTACAAATTCCTAAAAGCACCAAAGGGTCACTTGTCCCTCATGCAGAGGGTCCCACGTCTTTACTGGGATGGAGCAGAGACTTGCACTGCAAAGCTCCGTGTCTCCATAGAATATTTCACTCACATCATAACTTATAGCTGGATGACATCTGAGAGGGAGAACATTCTGTATTTTATGAAATCATTTTTCTTTGATTGAGGAACCCACATATTACAATCCCTTAGGAAAAACGTAGAGGAATGAACTTGAGAGAAAAAATGAAGGACTTTCCTTTGACATAGGTACGCATAAACAGCAAGAAGACACTAATTTCTTAAAACTCTAATGGTAGAAAAAGAAATTGATAGTTAATCAAGATGGCAAGTTTCTTCCACAAAATCACCATACTATTCAGTTTTTATGTGTGACAAACTCGAAATACTAGGAAGAAAACGTGGAGGACTAAAGACAATAATGAACTTCAGGGAAGAAAAGGCTAACCTTATAGCCCCCTGTGTGTGTCCTTTTTACATCAATATCTACGAATGATGGGTAGCTGCAGAAATCGTACTAGCTAAAACATCCTACGTTCAAAAAATGTGAGGAACTTAAGTTATGAGGTAACAAAGGTTTCCTTTTAATTCAAATTGAAAAGATAACTGTGTTGGTGAGAATTTCTTACCTTCTGCCGAGGGACAGCAGGCTTAGTTTCAGTTTTTGCCGTTTGGGGTTTTGACAGAATGGAGAGTGTCTTCATGTTGTACTCCTTAACTTGTTTTGCATATTCCTTTTGCTGTTTTAATTTCTGCATCTGCTCAGAGAAACAACGTCCCGGTGACTCACAAGTCCTGTTAGATCTCTCTGTTCTCTGTTTAAAGTGACACGAATTTCAGTGAGCTGGCATATTGTGTCAGCAGCACAGAGGCAGCGGGATGCCCACGCCTGGGGTGACAGCAGGGAAATGGTTAAGTTAACATTTCTCCTGGAAATGGTCTCTCTTGGGGGCACGTCACGGCAATAGCGTACCCAGTGTTCCCTTAACAGTGGCTAAATCATATTCAGCCCCTTCTTGGTTGCATTTACCCAATTTATTTTCATTTTTGCTTCCAACTTTGAACTATACTCTCTTTTTATGCCTTGAGTGCAACTGCAGTTAAAACACATTAAATGAAGATCTCCTTTCACTGGAGGAAAGAGAATAAAGTGGATGCACTTTCATGGGCTGGGAGTCTCTTCCCCTAAGTGTCTTCTCTGTAGCCACTCTTCAGAATTACCAGGATAACTCTATTGTGAAGGGCCAACAACCATGTAACATCCATAGCTCTTTTCATGTGCACGTGTCCCACTTTTCTGTTTGGGCCCTCAAAACTAACTAAAAGGTGGCTATACAAAACAACATTGGCTAAGTAATTTTATTTTATGGTAAAAGGAGTGTCTGGGTCTCTATTACCAATGCTGTTTCAGAAGGGTCTCTATTCAGAGTGAGACATTTGGATCGGGACTTGGTTCTGAGGAGCATCTTTATACAGTTTTGCTCAAAGGGAGATGGGCTAAGCCAAGCCTGAGAATGCTGGATGTACATCACACTCACCTTGTCTCGGATGGACTCAAGGTCAGGTCCAAGGCCTCCAAGCTTCACTTCTCTTTTCTGATAACCTTTCAGCTTGGAACTCTAAAAGTATAAACACAGAGACAGTTTCTTTCGAGAACTTATCTGTCTCCCCAAGTTGTCACAGCCACATAAGAAAGGGAAGAAGGAAAATGAAGAATGGAAGCCTGTGTGGACTGTCAGAGAGTGGGTGCATTTCCTGACAATTCTTCCATTTTAATGGTAGTTATTGATAATAGTTTCTTTGGTAATTTGTAGCTGGTTAGCTAACATGTTTTGACTTTTCCACTTCTGCAATAAAAAAATATTGAAATTCTGAAAATTATAAATAAAAAATTCCAAGTGAGTAAAGTGCTGTTTTGTTATTCACATTTTTAACATAACATATACATTGACATATACACGCACTTTGCTGCTGCTGCTATTGCTATTATGTCTAGTCTTGTGCAGTTCACTAAACCAAATGATTTCCCTGGTAGAGGCAATCTAAACGAATCAGGTAAGCACATTGCTTTAAAAAGAGAGCACCCTGTCTAATGATGTCATAATATTCAAAAGAAAGTAAACATTTAAGGGTTAAGAGTCTAGGCAAGACCTACTGAGACACTCATTCAGTGTGCTTTTAGATATTTTGAAGGGTACAAATAATTTTATATAGCTCTTATTAGTATTTCATATTCAAAGGGACAGAGTAACATAATGAGGCAATTTAATTATAAGATTATGACCCGAGCACAGTAAAAGGCAAGAAAAATACTAGCGCTCTCCTGACTGTAGGCTAGATTAAGATATTTTTGAAACTGCTGCTTTTGACATTAAAATTGACTTACTACTTGCAGCCGATGCCTTTGTGGGGAAACCAAATCCTTTTTTCTTTGAGTTTGTGAGTTTATTTAGTTTCCTTCCTTGGGAAGGGTAGGAAGGACAATACCAGAGAGAGGGTTTGGATGACAGTCATTATCTTAGGACATAGCTAAGTTCGTGCTTAGAATGGAGAAAGAACAGCCATCCTGAAGACAGGGCAGTTCTGTACTAACTGCGCCGGACCATGTGTCTGTATGCTAATGATAAGGCATGGTTTTCCCCTACATTTCGAAAGCTCCTGTTAATTATTAAGTCCTCAGATATTAAGTATATCTGATGTGCCCTTTCCTGAAAGAGAATTTGGCAGACATAGTCCAGAGACTTAAAAAAAATTTCATCATATTAGTTACTGCATATAACTCCCAAATCTTAACAGTGAACTTATGCATACACATTGTATCAACCATTACAAGAATGTGTTCTACTCACAGTGGCCTACTGACTGACTACCCAGAGGTCATACCCATTAGCTTCTCCATTGCCATTCCCACTGTAGAAGCTCAGAGTCAATACTCTTTGCCTCAGCGCCCCAGCAGTGAGCTGTGGCCCATGAGGTATGAATGAAAATTTGCTGGAGTAGATAGAGGGTGCATCTTGGAAAGCTCTTATTCGGGCTGGCATGGCTTCTCTCTCTTCCCTTTTTCTTGCCTTGAATGTGGATGTGATTCCTGGAGCTAGAGCTGCAGTGGCAACCTTGCAGCCAGGAAAGAAAAAAGGAACAAGAGAATCATACAAACACTGGTTCTGATGTTTTGAGCTATAAAACCACCAGTGCTAGCAACTATCTACTTGTGAATTAATTGTATGTAAGAAGAATGAACCCATATTTTTGAAGTTGCTGTAAATAGTAATTCTGTGATTTGTAGCTGAGGGCCATATTTCTATGGTACTACAAAATTTCTATGGTACATCTTAGCGCTCCAGAGGGCCAAAATCACATGTCATTATGGCAACACTTCTACACTGCAAGGATTAAAAGTTCTGTAAATAGAATTTGCTCCATTAGAATGTTAAACATTTACAGTCAAAACTCTTTCAGTGCATTTAATTCTAAAAGGTGAGAGAAAATCTTTTCTTAAGCTTTTGGACTAAAATCATTAAAAAATAACATATAGAAGAAATATTGTTCATTGAAGGCATTTCAAAATCATAAATCTCCTTCAAGAAAACAGTCATCACCCAGCAAAACCACATAGCTGCTTCCTGCCCTTTAGATTGATCTGTTCATACTTTTATAAAGTTGTCATAATGCTACAAATTATTTTTTTTTCACTAAGCAGTTTAGTATTACACTCTATTTCCCTGTCACTAAATGTTTTTTGAAAATGTAATTTTTTATGCCTAATATTCTATTGTCTAGTTACAGTTGAATTGCTCAGCTATTCCTCTAACTGTTGAACATTTAAGATGTCCTAGGGATGAGCATTGTTTGTGGGCTACTCTGATTATTTCTTTGAGAAAATTAAGAGAAGTGAGATTGAAACAAAATCATGAACATATTTAAGGCCATTAATGAACACTTCCAGTAACAATGTGTAAGAATGCCCTTTTTGTCCAAACCTTTATTTATACTGGGTATTACCACATTTTAAAACTTTGCTAATTTTTAATAGGTGAATGCACTCAGATATTGTAGGCTTTGCAATTGCAAATTTGTTCTTTGTCTGGCATATGCCATTTGTACCATTGTTTGCAATCTCTAAGTTACTATTTGCCAAAGTAAACCAACAACAAAAAAGAAAGCGAACCCCAGTCATATCCAAGTCATAAATCCAATTTGTCCAAGACTGATGAGAAAGAAATGATCAGTGCCCAGAAATCACCTCCTTAGTCTGAAGCAGCTTAACTTGAATCATTCCACTGACTCACAGAAGGTACGCTGTGAAGCATGAATAATTGCTCATCGCTCGCCAGCCACCGTTCTTACCATCACCTCAAACGAACATCGTGGCTGTCAGAAAAACAGAGCCGAGGGTCCAGCGTTACACACTGACGTGAAGGAAGGAGCGTGGCACAAAGGGGCTATCCCCAAATGCCACTGACCCCTTTACGGGATGAGCTGCTTCTAGCAGAGATGTTTCTCAAGGGCGAGCGATGGCTCCTAACAGTGTTCTGGGTGACTGGCAATGAAAAATCCTGGATTTACTTAAGTTTGGCTCAAATAATCTTGATTGGTTTACAGCGCCGCAATTTTGTTTGATCTCTTTCCATCAAAAGTCTTTTTAACAGCTTTATTGAGATATTTCACATGCCACCAAATTTACCCATTTGAAGTTGTACAATTCAGCGGTTTTTAGTATATTCATTGGGTTGTGCAAACATCACCACAATCCAATTTTAGAACATTTTCTTCCCCCTAAAAAGAAACCCCAGGCCCATTAGCAGTTACCAAGCTTCCCCCTCCACCTCCAGCCCTAGGCAACCACTAATCTACTTTAGGTCTCTTCAAAAGGCTTTTATAATAAAATAAGCCCTAGAATTTACTTTGATTAACCTCTCCTTGGCTGTTACCAGACTAAAAGGTCACAATAGCATAAAGAAAAAAAAATTTAAATCAACTATGATAGTCCCACTAGGTCTCCAAACACAGGGGAGAAACATAGGCACGTTCTCAGCAAATCCCTGACGGGTTCGCTGCTAGTCTTTGCATAAAACCCACACAAACTGACACCCACCAGCCCCGGCAGTAGCTGCGGATTGCTAAGAACAGAGCTGCCCTCTGAGCTGGTGCTCACCATCCATCTCTTCAGCAGAGGATGGCACGGGGCTTTCCTGACGGAAGGTTTCCGCTGGTAACTCATGACACTTCTTCTCAAGCCAGAAGAATGATTTTTATTGTAACCTTGGGGCCAAGTGAGCCTGAACTGAAAATGACATTGTCCCGTGAGGACTTGTTTCAACTCTGAAATGCCATACCCTGCTGTGAGCGACACTGCAGGGCTTTTCTCCAGAACATTCTTCAGATGTGTAAGTGTGAGAAAGTTACTCAAATAACAGGACAAAAAACAATGCCTCAAATACCGGGGAGCAGCAAGTGAAGGAAATTTGCTCTGCAGTTGCTAAACTTAATCCCAATAAACCTCTTCTTAGAGGCAGTCAGGCAGCAATGCCCAGATTGTCTGTGACAACAAACACACGAGTTAATTACCGCAGCTCAGCTCAACACGGTCAGCTGTTAGGGAACGCCTTAAGCAGTTACTTTTGGAGGCTTGTGATGGATATTTTTGTACTGTTTGTCATTCCTTGCACCGTGTTAATCTCTTACAGCCTGACGTCGGGATTTAATGGCATGGACAATGCTCAGTATTCATAAATCAGCCACAACAGAACTTCCGGGAAAGGAAGAATGGTTCTTGGGCCTATTATCTTTACAAATCCTCAAATTTTTAATATGATTGAAGTCGATTCCCTTGGAAACCACGAGATTTGCTGTGACCAGAAAATGGGCATGACCTGGATAATGATTCCCTCTGTCTGGTGCCCCAGCTACCTGCAGTCCTATACAAATAGCTCAGTTCTAAATCATTTTAGCTTCTGGAATAGCTTAAAGGACAAAGGGTGCTTCTGTGTATTTGTCAGCTGTAGGCGGAAGGTGTTGGGCTGAGAAAATGGATACGTGTGGATTGTAACATTCCTGAAAGAGCAGGGAGGGAGGGATTTTCCACGTTGGAGAGCCGGTTTGGGAAGCAGTAACTGGAAGTTCTCTTTCTTCCTCTTCTCCACCCTTCCGTGCTCTTAGATTTCTGGTGATACACACTGTCACTGGGATACTTTCCTCAGTAAAACATGAATTCTAATTACTAAGAAAAAGAGGAAGGAAAAGGAAACTAACATTTAGTTAATGTCTATTTGCTAGAGACTAAGCTAAGGTTTTATACATTATTTTGTTTACTTATTACACCAAATCTACAACAGGAAAGAACAATTCTGATGATGCATATGAGGAAATAGGGACTTGCGTGAATTAATAACTTGTCCAAGTCAGAGAGATATGAGGTGACAGAGCAGAGATGAGAACTTAGGAATGGCTGGATCCATGACTTCCATTAAACTCTGCTCACTAAGAATTGAGCACAAAAGCTTGCATTTTCAACAACTATCCATAGTTGGCGAGAACCCTAATCCAGAAGGTTCTTTTCTCAGGTAGTGTGTTTGAGCTATTTTTTAGGCCCTGGTAACCCATAAGTTCCGGAGCAAATGGGCTGGCCTCACCTTGAGAACGTGTCGGTTCCAAAGCTCTGAAAACATCTCCCTAAAGAAATAGTAACATGCATGGTGTCTGGCTTCCTCGTCTAGTCTACAAAACCTATTTTATTTATGCAGTTCTTGAAAACTGTACTAATTGTACCTCAGAACCTAACTACCATGTAATGATGTTTCTGTGAAAAGAGAAGTTACTTGTCATCCCAGAAACACCTTTCTTCTTATTTATAGTGAAACTGGGGATTATGTCAGCTCCAAGCCACTAGTAGTGGTTTCCACGGCCTGGGCAAGCATTAGGGCCCCCGTTGGAATGGAGGATATGAGTGAGTGGAATCAGAATGGGGAGTTCAAGGAGCCCTCAGGTGGGGGTATGTGAAGGAGCTGAGGTAAGGACTCCAGGGTTGTGAGTGAGTGAAGACCTGGGCTGCAAAGGGCTCCAAGGTGAGAGCTGCAACTGTGGGCTGGGGTGTTTCATATCCAATGACTTCTGAGGTCATGTCTCATGCCAAGCCAGTACATCTTTTCTTCTCTTTAATATGACCCACCGTCTATTTGAGACCAGCTTCCCCATCTTTTCAAGGCCACCCTTTTCTTTTTTTTCTGAGGGCTCCACATGAGGGTCCACTGACTTCATAATCTCCTGACTTCTTGGAACATTTTGCATCTGCCCTGCACACCATAGCCAGAGCAGTCTTTCTAAAATACAAATCTAATAATGGTTAAAATTCTTCAGTGGTCCCCACCCCTCAGCCTAGAGAATAAAGCCCTCCTTCTTCGAATGATAAACACGATCCTCTAAGATGTGGCTCCTACTTACTTCTCCACCTACATCTCTTGATGCTCTGTGCCTCCCCGTTCCAGTGACAGAAACACCAAAATGCTGTCAGTTCCCCACATGCATCATGTTGTCTCATGCTTAAGAACATTTCACGCTGGTCCCTTTGCCTGAAAGGCTCTTTGTTAACTCTTGATCATCCTCTAAGACGCAGCTCACAATGATCTCCTGAAGCTCTGCTTGACCCCAGATTGGGATGTGTCCTCCTCTGTGTTCCTCATGCATCTCTCTCTTCTTTTTTTTAATTGCAATATTATCCTGAAGCCATTTACATGTGTATCTTCCCCAGTTCCTCGGGATGGCTCATGGCTCATTCTCTTTACATCCCAGTACCTACCCCAGTTCCTAGTAGGAATTCAACAAATACATGTTGAATTGAACTAAGGAAGATTTCCTAAAACTGCCTTGTTGTGGATGCCCCTCTGGACCAAGGCACTCATTCTCCCAGCTGCTGGGAGTGTTGTATGCTACGGCTCACAGTTGAGTCCCTCCCTAAGAACTGCCCTCAGCCAAATGGAGCTGCTAGGCCCAAAGTTACAACCCTTCCCCAGGGGCAGTCAATAGCCAATGGCTGGTCTGTGTTGGGGAACAAAGCCTGGGTCCCTTGACTTTGAAGGGCCATCCCAAACTCAGAACCCTTTTGGGCTTCGTTGATGCTTCTGCTGCTACTGCGTCACGAGCGCTCTCTCCCTTGGCCCAGCCCTCCCTACCTCAATCCCTTACAGGGGTGGTTCTGAGGCCCTGCTTAACAACCCTCCTGCACACAAATCTCCATTTCATTTTGCTCCTGGGGAAACCAACTCACCACAGGTCTATTGCTTCCAACCATGCCTTTCCCTATTGCTCTGTAAAACGGAATGCATTTCCAGCTTTTTTCTTACAATTTGATGCTAGAAGCAAGTGATCTTTCCTGAGGGGTTTTTATTGGTTATAAGAGTAGAGAAATACAAAGGACATAAAAAGACTCATTCAATGCTCCTTCATGTCTTCCTGGAAAGATTCCACTTTGCCAAACTTGCCGCCCCCCCCCCCCCAATTTCCCTTATTTAACCATATAGATCCTATGGGAAAGATTTAAGGGTACAAAGGTGCTAGTAATGGGGAACCTTCTTGTGAACAAAAAACCCGGTAAAGGTTAGCAAACATTTCAGAAGAAGGCTCAATCATCAGCTTTCCTGGGTATTTTACTGCAGGAGCTGAAGTGAGAATAGGGCCGAGAAGAGTTGGGGGCGGGGGAGTGATGGATGGTGGGGAAATGCAGCAGCAACAGGGGCTTTCGCTCACTCAACCCTACTTTCTCTTCTTCTTGGATAGAGAATGTGCCTGGGAGACAGCCTAGACTGGGAGTGAGGTGTGGCGTGGGGAGCTTTCCTGAGGATGTGATGTTTATGCTGGGGACAAAAGGAAGACTATTGCCTCTCAGCAAATGTAGATGCTTCCCTGAGATGAATCAGAAAGGGGACGGAAACGGTGTTCCTGGCAGCGACAACTTCCAGGAAGAAGAGGAGGGAAATTCCAGGCAGTGGCAGGGACGCGAGTAAAGAAGTTCCTTAGGCCTTGGGCCACCCGGTTGTGGCAGCAGCTCAGTAACGACCATCCTATTCCAAGGCTATCATAAGGGGAATGGAAATCAAGGCCCATCTGTATTCTCAAAATTAAAAGCTTACTTGGTAAAATGCTTTTATTACCTTAATGCTGCTTCTTTTCCGATGCTTTTTTCCTTTTTCCAGTTGAAACAGATAGCCTTCAGAATTGCTACGACTAATTTTCATTTGGTTTCTCTGGCTTCTCTCTGAACTGAGTTGAGATTCACTTTCCACCCCTGATGATATGGGCGGAAATGTGACGCTGGCTAAGGCCCCTTCACTGGGCTGCACCTCGGTCAGCTGCATTAAGGCTTGCTGATGCTGCTGCATTATCTGCGACAGCCGGGAATCTGGAGAAGCTCTAACAGGTTGGCTGTCAGAGGAAGAATGGAATTTCCTTAGCAGAAAAAAAAAAGCACAAACCTGTTAATAAAACCTGAATACGTAAGACTTCTAGCACGAAAGTCTTTATGAACCATATATTTGATGTATTTATCACAGCTCAAATCAAATTAATGAACTTTAGCTTAATCTTTTCACACATTAATTTCCTATCTTAAAATTCCCTGTGACTTTCTATGGGACAATATTTGGGGTTCATATTTACCTACATAATCATGGAAATCCAACACCAAGAAATTAATATAAAAATGATCCCAGAGGAGGGGTACCTCTGTACATCCGGCAGAGCAAATATAAAAGTTCTCTGGAGGGATACTCACCTACCCAAGCCTGCTAGATTTCTATAAACATAAGTTCACAATCCAAAATCCCAGAATATATGAAGAAATAACCTACCAGGTAAGGGAGTCAGCAGACACACATGCACACGCACACACACACAAAAGCCGTAGTAGATTTCTAAGAACTTCAGATAATAGAATATTAGATAGCATTCATAAAGTAAGCACGTTTAAAATGATTAAGATGTGAATGAAGAAATCAAAACCCAGAGAAACATATTTTGAAAAAAGAACAAAAAAGTTTTAATCAGAGCCATATAGAAATTCTAGATATGGAAATTACCATCATGGAAATTTACAACACAATGGGTATATCAGAGTATATTGGACACAGCTGAAGAGAGTTATTGCACTGAAAGACTTATCAGAGGAAATTTCTCAGAAGCTCAGAGAGATAAAAGATGGAAAATAAGAAACAATTAAAAAGACACAGAGTCTAGAATAAGAGAATCTAATATACATTTCTTTGGTGTTCCTGGAGGGGAAATAGAGCAAATCTGGGAGACATAATACCCAAAGGGAACATGGGTGATAATTCTTCAGAATTTATGAAAGAGACAAATCCTCAGATTTAGGAATCACAGAAGAGTCACAAGCAGGATTAAAAATTTCATACTTAGACATATCACAGTGAAACTTCAAAACACCAAAAAAGAAAGGAGAGACTTTAAAACCAACGAGAGAAAAAAGGTGACAAATTAAATACAAAAGAAATGATAATTATATAACAAAAGACTTTTCAAAGAAACACAGAAGCCAGGAGATAGAAAAATAATGTTTTCAAAGAGTTTAATTCTTCACCAAGTTAAATTATAATTCAATATAGAGAGTAAAGTAACGGAATTTCAGGTAAGTTCACGGGTGATGCACACGGGCTGAAAGAACTTCAGAAGGATCTACTGCAAGAAGAGAGAGCAAAATGAAAGAAGGAAGGGGAGGCAAAGACATTAATCAACAATTAGTGAAATCTCAAACAGCACCGATTTTGTACAGCAGTAATAAAAGCAAGGATTAATTTTGGAGCTATAAGGTCCTAGACAAAATGCTGGACCAAAATAATAAGTGTAACAGAAAGGATATCAGATTGAAACAATTCAATGATTTTGAATATGTTCTGGAGGAGAATAGAAATATTAATTTAACACCACACTACTTAAGTATGTACGTTAAAAAAATAGAGAATACGTATTTCCAAATCAGAAGAGGGAAAAAGTAACAAAATTCTTATCAGTTCAATAGAAGATATAAAAAAAAGTGGTTAGAAAGGATAAATTAAGATGGTAGAAATAAATCCAAATACATGAGTATCACAAAAAATGTAAATAAAGTTAAAAATATGCACCCCCAAACAAAATAAAACAAAGCCAAAGAAAAAATACATGACCTAAATAGTTTTATAGGAAAATTCCGTGACACTTTCAAGTAACAGATAATTCCACTTGTATATGAAGTGTCCCAGAGGATACAAAAATGGGGCAATATTCTCCAACACATGTTATAAGGCTGGTATAACTTGATAACACTTCCAGACAGGGCCAGTGGCAGACAGGAAAATTTAAAGCCAGTCTCAGTTCATGCATGTGAATGTTAAATTCTAAACAGTGTTAACAAATCAAATCAAGCAATTTATTAAAAATACAGTGTAAACTGGATTAATCCTGGGAATAAATGGATAGAGTAACATTAGGAAATCTGTTACTATATTTAGCCACATTAAAGGATTAAAGGAGAAAATTTTTCAATTGATGCAGAAAAACTATTTGGTAACATTGAATATCCATTTATGATAAAGCTTCTTTGCAAAGGAATAGGAATAGGAGGAAATTTACTATCCCCCTATCTACCAAAAATTAAATTTTATTCTTAATGGTAAAAATGTTAGCAGCACTCCCTCTAACGTCAGGAAAAAAGACAAAGATGCCTGTTCTCTCTCTCTCTTCTAGGAAGCTAACTCTGAACCTTATAAAATGTACATTCCATACCTCCAAGGGTAGCACTTACATGTCTTTTGATTAATTCATGTGTGTACAACTTTCTCCCTAGTTTGAAAGTAAGCTCCTGGAGGGTAGCCATGCGTCATATTACTTTTGTATCTTCTATAGCATTCCAGCACTATATTCAGCACACATCAGGTGTGTAATAAACACATTTGATTGAATGACATCAAGATATGTCCCCTGAAGTGATCTTTAAAATAACTTTTCTTTTTTCTGATTATAGAAATAATACATCTACATTGTAGGGAACTTGAACAATTCAGAAAGTATAAAGAAGAAATGAAAAATAACCCCAATCTCTCTTGCCAGAGATTACCACTATTGACATTTTCGTTCATTTTTCTTCTTCTGTGCACATTTTAACATAGTAAAGTTCGTACACCTTAGGTGTAATTTTGTACCTTACTCTTTTCTTTTAATAGAAGTGTTTCCTCATAATTATAATTTTTAATGGTTACATGATATTAAATGTCAGAATTTATCTAAACATTTCCTTATTGTTGGTCAATATTCCTTATTGTCATTTCTATAAATCATATTTTTGTACATACATACTTTTCTATATTTTAATTATTTTCTAGGATAGGCCATGACAGTGTTAGAGATAATCTGTTTCCCCCAAACGTTGCTTGTAACCCTCAAGCTATACTGATCTTTTTTGACTGGGTCCCTCTGTCCTTCTCCCCTCCCACCAACCTCTGGTTTAACTATAATGGAAAAAGTAGAGGAGACAGGGAAGAAGAAAAGAAAAACGTCACAAGTGGACTATTTTAGGCAGAAATCAGAGCAAAAAATGTTTTTAGGTGCATTTTCCCCAGGAACCCTCCCCACCCCACCTGCTTTTCTCCAGCAGTCTCTCATTTCTCCTCTAGAAAACCACTTTAGAAAAGGGAATTCTTACCATAATATTTCTAAATTCTTATATCTTGTCTCTGTAAAAGTCTGTTTGGGTTGCTTCTTCTTTTCAGTTGATCCATTCACATTTATGTTAGAAATAGGCTGAGAGCCTTTCTGGCTCAGGGGCACTTGTCTCTTATTAAGTTCATTAAGGTAGTTCAAGTTCATATTGGAAAGAGTGTTGATATGTAGCTGCTGATATGAAAATCTTTTCTCTTCTTGGTCTTTGCGTCCTCTTTCTTTACTAACATTCATCACCAAGTGATATCCAGGAGAGTTTTTATATAACACTGTGTCAACAGCCTGCTGTGGTGGAGCAAATTTATGGGAGGTGACTTTGGGATCCTGGCTCCTAGGTGGACTTGAGTGTTGTAAATCACTGTTATGGGCATTCATAATCACAATTGTTTCGTGCTTTACTGAAGTATCAATAGGCTTATTTTGGTTTTGTTGCTGTCTGGGAGTGTTATTCTGGTTTCCTTGACTGACAACCAGCTCTTCAGTCACCAAAGACTTCTGGCCAGGCTGGTGTCTATGCTGTTTTCGAATCTTAGGCTTGGCTGGTCTTCTGGAAGGTTGCTGGCCATTGGCTACTTCAGAAGATTGACCTCTTGGTACATTGCTTGATTTTGCACTTTCATATTGAGACCAGTGTTCCTGGTAATTCTAAAAAGACATTTTTGATTAATGTAAAAGTAAAAGATGGGCACTCTTTCCACATTTTAAATTAGTGTTTTTTAAACTGGGAGTTGAGACTTCTAGGAAGGTGATCATGGAATTGAAAGGGGACAAAGAAAAAGTATGGAGGGTCCTTTTCTAATTTCAGGCAATGAGAAGGTGACTAGCTGAGTGATTCCTCCTGGCAATTTCAGATTATGAATTTTCTAGGAAGAAATAGAGAGCTTAGAATGGGTTTTATATGAAGGAGAAGTCTTTGACTTAAAATGTTGTAAAATGAGGGCCAGGTAGGTGGTACAGTGGTTAAGTTTGTGTGCTCCACTTTGGGGCCCAGGGTTCGCTGGTCTGGATCCTGGGTGCAGACCTAGCACCAAGCCATGCTGTGGTGGCGTCCCACGTACAAAACGGAGGAAGACGGGCACAGATGTAGGCTCAGGGCTAATCTTCCTCAGCAAAAAGAGGAAGATTGGCAATGGACGTTAGTTCAGAGCTTCTTCCTCACACACACACAGAAATGTTGTAAAATGAAGTGCTCTCAAATGGGAAAAAAGAAGCTTTATCTCCTTTAAAGAGCTACTTACAAAGAAAGTGCAAATCTGCATCAAAATACACAAGTTTATTTTAACTAAGATGAATATTAAAAAAAAAATCTTAGCCAGAAACAGCATCAATGATTTGCTTTACCAACCAAGTACAAGTTTAGTATGAAAAATAATTCAGATTATCGGATCTTCTTACTCATATAGGTCAGAAGCTATAAATGACCTCTTTACCAGATGAAACAAATTAGATGTTATTCAGAAGATTATAAGAGTCCACACTGTGATAGGACATCTGTGAAACCATAAGTGTTGTTTGGCTTCTCTTCCTTAATAGAGCCTATACTTAGGCAATCAAACATCTGGGAGAAATATTTCAATTTCAGAACAGTCTTTATGCTTTTCAAAGTCTTGTAACAACAAAACATACTCCTCGTATAATGATACACTGTGTAACTATATTGTGCTAAGCCATTTAGAAATATTTTCCAAGGAATAAAGCACTCATTACTTTGTGAAAAACTAGCTGAGATAAGAGGCCTTTGGAAAGAATGATTAAATGCCCACTGAAAACAGTAAGATGACCATATGTATCAGTGTGTTATATAACTGCAACATATTTCTTCCTTTCTGAACACACATCTTATAAAAAATATGGCCTGTATCTATGCAATGTTAACTGAAAACTGCAAGTTACCTGGATCATTTGAGAAAAAAAACTTGAAGTGAATAAATCCTGTTTAGCTCAAATGGTTTGTTTTAGCTTGCTAAGAAGAATGATCAAACTATTGCAATGTGTTCAACTTTTATTTTACTTTTCTGATTTGATTGCTAAGACGCATCCTATTTCTGTGTAACCTTAAATGGTATTCTATTTCTAATGAAATGAAATTTAAAACAGTAATATACAATATTTTTGTACCAGAGTTTTAAGTAAGAATGGCTTATAATTTGAAAGTTAGAGTATGTTCTCCTTAGAATTTGAGCTTTCTGGAGGATTGGCCAGGTTCTGGTTAACTCTTCTAAACTTTAAATTTTTACCTGTGGTGCCAAAAAAGAAAAACTTTTTTTTTTTCAATATTTCAAATAAGAAAGGTTCTTCCTTCCATACAGTATACTGAGCTACATGGGGGAACTGTGGACAAATAGATAGCCCAAGAGCATCCTTCCCTGTAGTGGAGCCAGAATAAAATTGTTGTTTTACGATCTTATAAGTGTGTTTATGAAATACGGTGGCTCTTTTCACGGCTGTCATCACCGTTCATGAAGGTCAAAAAAGACCCCCTTTGCTATGATCTATAAATCTTTACTGTTGCTGATCATGTCATTCTTTTCAATATTTGTTCAGCCTTTTAATTTCTAGAAGAATAACTGGCCATGAGCTCTTTTTCTGCCACCATCTGACTGTTAACTGTCCCAGTTTTCTCTCCTCATTCCCACTAAAAAAGAAAAAAACCTATCAGGAATTTTTCTCCTAGGGTACCAGACTTGAAATCTTGGGTTACCCCTTGGTTTAATCCTGTTATACCTTTGCTGCTGACAATTCAGATCACAATAGTACTCTTCATGGGGCGCTTTGTCAACAAGGCCAAGGACTCATCATTTTATGAAACTTCAATTGTCTCAAGTGTTAAATCTGCTATTCACGTAAATGTAAGTGCGAGATGGCATTTCAGTCCCCAGAAAGGAAGACATTTATGGGCTTGATGTGATTTCTCTCACCTTCCAAGCAGCCTACTTGAGATCTGTGGGTTACTGAAGATTTATTACCCTACAATTGAGGCATCAGGTGTCACTCTTTAGGTGGCAAGACCTGAGTCCCCTGAAGTTAATATACAAAGCCATTCTCAGGCTATTTAATCTCCATCAGCACTGAAATCCTCTATTTCATCCTGCTCTCACTGGGGTTCTTTTGTTACCAACACTCACAATCAGTCCATACTGCATGCACTCAGAGTAACTGCTTAATGGCAGTAGGTTTTCCTGGCACACACAGAGCCGGGTCCTTTGGCTGGAGCATTAGCATCGGGGAATCCTGATGCATAATTCTGGGACGATAATTTCTTAGTAAGACCTGTCCTTAGTTATTAATGTTTGTTCATACTGTGCCATCCAAGGGAAGTTCGCCCCCAACCCTGTCAAAGACAGCATCCGGCTGTGTCTCTTTTCCAGCTTCCCTGTTTACATGGCATAAGCAGAGAGGAGAATGTGTGCTCTGATCTCAACCAAAAAGTTCATCTGCTTTAAAACAAAAGCTGTTCTTGCCCTTAGTGACCCTGATCAACCCTGGAGTCGTGAGGGTTGTGCCTGGCTCCAAGATCGGCTCTGAGGTAGAGAAGTTTCTGTTGTGTTTCTTAACAATAACACACAAGTACTTTGAGTTTGGGTTATAAATTCCATCTGATAATATTAAGAAAATTTACAGCACACACATTAACTGGCTCTAATGCTCAGTATCAGTAAGGAAGGACTGTGTTCAGATGAATAAAACAAGCACAGCACTGTTGACAGTGTTGAAGGCAAAACCAAACTTGGAAAGTGGGAAGATTACTTGGGATGTGATTACAAGGACTTTGACATTAACTAGTCAAAGAGTGAATGATTGATACTGTCATTCCTTTTCCTTGCCTGGAAAGTCAAGACTTATTTTAGAGTGGCAAGAAAGAAAACGTCCTATTTCATCCTTTTGAAACCTTATTTAAATGGAAAACTTTTGTCTATTGAAAACATGCTCCTCGCCTGGAAACTCAAGACTTATTTTAGAGTGGCAAGAAAGAAAACATCCTGTTTCATCCTTTTGAAACCTTAATTAAATGGGGAACTTTCTATTTTGTCTATTGAAAACACGCTCCTTGCCTGGAAGGGTCTTCTGCCCTTTGGACATGCTTCCTTGCACTGGCCAGCAAGGGTCAGACCCTTTGCTAAGTACTATGTCTGGTTCTGGGTACACGACGGAAGTGGGATTTGGAAAACCTGTTCAAGATTCACAGGAGAGCACACAATGATTCAGGAGAAGACCTATGTGGAAAGGTAAAGTGAAGAGGGATTAAGACACGTAGAAAATGACGATGATGACCATCAATTCTCAGTATTTTTAAAATGAAACTACATAGGCTTAAATTGTCTCAGGCACCTTGTTTCTGGCATATCTTCTTTCTTTCTTTCCTTGCCCTATCCCTAGTTTCTCATTCTTTCTAGCATGTGAATGTGTTTAGGTCTCTTCTATTAAAAAAAATGAAAGAATCCCTCACTTGATCTCATTCACTGGTTAAACTTCATCTCTTAATCCACAGCCAAGCATCTTAAAACTGTAGGCTACACGGGTCTTCACTTCCCCATCTGTCATTCTGACCTCGACACCCACAGTAGAGCGCTTATTCTCACCACTCCATGGAAACGGCTCTGCTCGGGCCACCAATGACCTCTTAGTTGTTAAATCCTGCTGTACCTTTCTCTGTAACTTTCTATTTTTTCAAACTTACCCAAAAAATGACAAGAATAGCACAGAGAACTCCCAAATATCCTTACCAAGCCTCACCAATTTTTAACATTTTGCCACATTCTGTCATTGCCTCTCATTTCTTCATATATAGATAGACACACAAAGATACATATGTATATCAGTTATATTATTATTGTTTGTATTATTGTTTTTAGTTTTTTATGGACCATTTGAGACTTGCATATATCAGGCCCCTTCCATGGCACCTTGCTACTTGTCTTCTCTGCAGAGTTTGACCCTGTTCACTGATTGTTCTTTCTTGAAATTTTCATGTCTTAGGTTCCATGACATTATTTTACTCTGGTTAACTCACTGCCTCTCTGGCAATTCTTTCTTTCTTTCTTTTTTTTTTTGAGTAAGATTAGCCCTGAGCTAACTGCCGCCAAGCCTCCTCTTTTTGCTGAGCAAGACTGGCCCTGAGCTAACATCTGTGCCCATCTTCTTCTATTCTAGACGTGGGACTCCTACCACAGCATGGCTTGACAAGCGGTGCCATGTCTGCACCCGGGATCTGAACTGGCGAACCCCGGGCTGCCAAAGTGGAACGTGAGCACTTAACTGCCGCGCCACCAGGCTGGCCCCTGGCAATTCTTTCTTTTCTATTTTTTATTTTTTTTTATTTTTTTAAAGATTTTTATTTTTTCCTTTTTCTCCCCAAAGCCCCCCGGTACATAGTTGTGTATTCTTCGTTGTGGGTTCCTCTAGTTGCGGCATGTGGGACGCTGCCTCAGCGTGGTCTGACGAGCAGTGCCATGTCCGCGCCCAGGATTCGAACCGACGAAACAGTGGGCCGCCTGCAGCGGAGCGCACGAACTTAACCACTCTGCCACGGGGCCAGCCCCCTGGCAATTCTTTCTTAATCTCTTACCTTCTGCTCTCTACCTCTACCTCTGTCCACCCTTACAATTCCACCTCTCTCTATAGGGCCCTGTTGTTGACCCTTCTCTCTTCTCCCACTGCCTACAGTTCCTGGGGCATCTCAGCAATTCCTACAGCTTCAATCCACCTGTGAATTCTTATGACGCAAACGTACATGGCTAACTCAGATGTCTCTCCTGAGTTCTATGCCCAGATAAGATACCTTCCTCCCCACAGGTACCTCGAGACTCAACCGCAGGCCCACGATGTCCTTGTGCCCTCCCCTCTTACAGCCCCACACCAAAGCCCTCCTTTTTTCCTCAGTGGTATTGGCAACACTTTCAGAAACCATTCTCTTTCTCTCTTCCCCATTTGCCTTGTATTTAAGCAATTGCTAAATTTGTTACTTCCACTTCCTGACCATAGGCAGCAGCTGAGGGGGATCAGGTGCTGACCTACAAAAAGTTTAATCCAGTGGGTGGAGTAAGATACATCCACCAGACTGAAAAGTGAGCCAACGGTACGTGGTGTCTGACGAACACAGAGTGAGCACTGCCACCTTTCTTGTCCCCTCATCATCTCTTGCAGAAGCCACAGCAAAAGTCACCTTACTGGTTTCACTGTCTCTGCATCTTATTCCCCTCCAATTTATTCTTCAGATCATGGCCAGAAGGAATTTTCTAACACACAAGCCTGATTATGCCATTAACCTTCTCAAAATTTATAATGGCTTCCTGCTGTCCACAGGATAAAGTCTAAAATCTTTTGATTGACATAAAAAGCCTTCATGGCTCCCAGCTAACCTGTCCAGCCCCGTGTCACCTGCCTCCCTGTCCTCATCCTTTCTCCTTTAGTTACGGAACTACATGCAATATTCAGGACATACCACCTTCTCCCGCACTTTCATACCTTCACCCCACTTGTCTGCTTGGCATGTCTTGATTCATCCTTGTAGGGGCCACTCAAATGCTGTCTCTTTTTAGGAGACTTTTCCTGTCTTTTTAGGGCAGAATTAGATGGTCTGTTAGTTCCACTGCATTTTGTTTCTGCTTTCATAATATTGCATTATAATGATTACGTGTAAGTGTCTTGCCACTAAAGTTTTGAGCTCCTCGACAGTAGGGACTTTTTTTTTCTTTTTTTAAATATCTTTCATCGAGTTTTATTTATTTTTTTCAAGAGTTTTTCTTTTTTTAACCGTGTCATTTGGGTCAGGCACCTAACCCCAGGGCCTGGAATACGGTAGATACTCAGTAAATATCTGTGGTGTGAATTTTAATTTTATATAAAGATGTTTCTTATTAGCGAGAGTTATTCATCGTTAGCGTAGGTTTACTGAGGGATATATAGCTTCTTTGAAAGTCATCCTCCAAGAAAAAAATTCAAATGAGGCCCATTTTCACTTGGAGATTCACTAAATGACCTTTAAATAATGTTTCTTTAATCAACCAGTAAATATCGATTGAGCATCAGCTTTCGGCAAAGCATCATGCTAGGAGATATAGAGAAAAATACAATGGGGACCTTCAAGAAGCTTACAGTGTAGTTGGTACAAGAGAAACACAGGCAGCAGCTAATAAGACATGGGCAAATACAATCAACCCTGAGGGAGTGGTCCAGACCGCAGGCACAGCAGGAGCTGAGAGAAGGGGCAGATGACAGGGGGAAGAGACTGGGAAATCTTCATGCAGGAGGGGGACCAGAAAGAAGGCATAGGATTTGGGTAGTTGAAGAGGAGAAAGAAAGGCAGCCTGAAGGGTTTGCATGCCGAGTGCTGGCCAGTGTGTGTGCAGGATGCAGCGGGCAGTTACCAAATCCTTTCTGAATAAAGAAAGAGGCCACTCTGTCACTGTCATTTACAGCTAAGAATCTTTAGATGTTTGGCTCCTCTCTGTCTTCATTCAGGATTGGGTTGTAAACAAATGAGTTCTGGTACACACAGAGGATAAACAGCATTCTTTTCACTTTCCTCTGATTTTTTCCATATGAAGTTTTTTACTGCCTCTGTCTATGGCCATGTCATGAATAATCAGACCTTGATGATTTTATCATTGGCTGAGAATCCTACAATTTTCTGTAGTGATAATTATGAAGCTATAGTTTGCAAGACTCTTACATACTTCGAATGTGTTTTCTATAATAATTAAGTAACTAGAGATAAAGATCATAGAATCATATAGCATTTTGCAGCTGGGATGGACCTTGTAGTTCATTTGGCCAAACCTTCATTTAATAAAGAAGAAACTTAAGGCTCGGGGGAAGTTGAGATTTGCCCAGAGTCATGCATGAAGTAAATGGCAGGTGAAGGCCCAGAAATTCATGTCGACTAACTCAGTCCATTACCCATAATGATGACAAGCCCCAAAGTGCTCCCTTTGTCCTCTTGATCCTGTTGGCCAGGACGAGCCCTGGGCTCTCCATTAGGTCTGGTAACAGATCCTGTCCTCTACATCCCACTGCCATGAGACACTTCAGTGCCCATCCTCGCCGCTTCTGGGTGTGGCCCCCTTGGCATCAGCTTTCAGGAAGCTCTGGGTGAACAACCATTTTTATTTCTTTTTTTGTGACTCTAAGAGTAGCCTGGAGGCCACTGCGGACGAAAAAAGAAGATTTGAGCTGTTCCTCTCTTCTAACTTCTCTAATTTTTATTCTTATATTTACCACTGTCTATAGTTTTAACTGGTGACGTCAACAGGCTCTACAGTCTAGGTGATTTCCAAGGGTTCATCCCTTGTTAAACAGGATAAAACCTGGTCCAAGAGTGACTGCTCCACATAACTCCATACACTCAGCTGCTAGTACTTTTCCTCTTTCTTCTAGAAAAACAGTCAGTGGGGACAGTTTCACAAAAATCTTCTCTAAAATTACGTTATGACTTCAGAGTAGTGAACCCATGGCCAAACAGAATGCCATCAAGCTACATTATTGGGTTCCATCTGCAGAGGAGAGTTCAGTGAGGCTCTGGGGCTTCCGCCCATTTTTAGGAATCGTGTTCCCCATCACCTGGGGACACTATGTAACCACCAACTCCAAAGGGAAACAGACTTGGGAGTGGAAGAGAATTGGACAGTGTTTTGGAACTGTGATTTTTATCCTGCATTTTCTCCATGCCTTCCTTCTGGGAGGAGTTTCAACTCTGAATGTTTAATGAGCGATATGATGATTTTCCTCTAGGAAAAACAGGTAGGGCTGGCTGAGCAAGCAGTGGCCCATCTGGGCAGAAGCCAGTCTTAGCCATAGGAAGGTGGGTAACTATTTTCAGGCATAAGAACAAACCCATAAGCGATGAGAAGTCAGTTGTAAACATTACTTATATTCAGCAGTAACCCTTGAAACCCATTTAAAATTCACTCTAGCAGGTAACCTTTAGCTGTTGGGCTCTTTGATGCCATTTGTCTTCAGGATCGATGGCTGCATTTTCAATCTCTTTGGCATTCTGAATAGATGTCTTGTCAGTTACTCTGACGGGGTAGGAGATCTAAGAGGATAAAACATAGATAGCATGTTAACTGGATTCCTGTTAGTCTTACAGCCATGGGGCTCAAGTCTGTGTACTTGAGAAAGAGGTCCTGCAGGGCTGCGTTTTATTTTCAGTTCACTTCAAGGATTCCTCTCAGTCCTCGGGGACCTGGATTGTTCCCAAGAAAAAGGGGAATAAATAATGTTTCCTCTTGCAGGCGTGATGTGAGAATTGGTGCTTTGAGGTCAAACTATTAATTACTTAAAATGCTCAATACATACTCAGGGGACCCAATTTTAGAACAGTTTTCTGAGCTGGATGCTACAACTAATGTTTGAGTATGTCAAATGAAATAATGAGTATGATAAAATAACACTATACTCCAAAATGATAGTAACAACAATAACAGAAATAACAATATCTACTATACAGTGAATGTTCATGGTATGCCAGTAGCAGTCCTAAGCACTTAGCAAATAATATACCTATTAATCCTCACAACAACCTTATCAGGTGCATAGTATTATTAACCCCTTTCTGCAACTGAGAAAACTGAGGGACGGAGAGGTTAAGTCACTTGCCTAGAATCAACAGCTGTAAGTGGTGAGCCAAGCAGTCTAACTGCAGAGCCTGCATATGTAACAATTCTGACTAACTCACTTATTAGAAATACTATCTTTGACTTGCAGAATTTGTAGTTTTGGACCCAGTGAATTTGAATGATGTAGAGTCTCAACTATAGTTAGATATTAGAATAACCTAGGAAACTTTTCGAAAATATCAATGCCCTGGCGCCATCCCAGACCAATTAAACCAGAAGCTCGTGCTTTAAAACCTCCTCAGGTGAGGCTCATCAGCGGCCAGGTTTGGGAACCACTGAGGAAGGCAGCTAAATGGGATTTAGGTCCTCAAATTATTCACACGAGTTAGGTTCCCAAATTATGGAGGCCCTTCATTGCCTCCACCAGCTACCTGTTTTAAATCAAGAAGTTAGATTGTCTCCGTGCTGCGTGGAATTCTAGCCATCAGGTAGCATTTCAGAAAGCCAACTTAAAGTTACACAATCTTAATGTCGGAAAGATTCTGCAGCTGATCCAGTGCAACCTCTGCTACTTCTATACCAGCCCTGGCAGAAGGTCATCCGCTCGCTGCCTAACACATCCCCCTCCTCCTGGCAGGGGCTCCCTGTTCGTCAGTATTAGTACAGGTTGAAAGACTTTCTATGGTTTGAGGAGGAGGGGAAGAATAAGGTGGCTTGTGAGTATTCCCTTTCTGTGGGAGACCTGGTCTTTTCAACCATGCCGTGGAGGAAAACATTAGATCTCAATCTCTGCTTCATGGACGATGAACATATTGTTCTACCATTGAGCCACTTACTGCTGGAAAGCTCCTTCCTTATGAGAGCAGAAATGTGTTTTCCTCTAATTTCTATCCCTCTGTCCTCCGAAATAACAGAATAAGTCAACCTCTCTTTCAGACAACAGCCCTAACCTGCTAGAAGCTGACTAAGATGTCTTTCCGAAGCCCGCTCTTATTTACAGGCCCTGCGGTGAGCTTTCCTAGCCATTCCTCCTGGGACAGGTTCTCGGTTGGGCTCCTCTGGCCACTCTGCTTTATCACCTGTAAATGCTGGTCTCCCCCTTTCTAAATGGACAGAACTGAGTTTTAAATTTAGATTTAGGACTTTACACTTGTTTTATTAAATTTCCCCCAGTGGGCTCTGTAGTGTGAGAAGCAGCAAGCTGTAAGACTGGAAAGAACGTGGAGTTTAGAATCTGCCATGTTTGTCTTCAAATTCTCCCACTGCTGCTTGCCGTTACTTCCTGTTTATGCAGACCAATATTCCATAGAGAAAGAAGCAAAAGTATCTGATAATATTAATAAGTAAGCATTTGACAATGAAGATAACCTCATTCCTTACCACTCAATGTGGCTTCTCCGGCACAAAGAAGACATTTCCTTTATTTTGGGGTCTACCCTTATCTCTAATTGAACGCCTACCTATCACAATTACTGTACTCATATACATATAGATTAGGCAAATAGATGGTGTGGAAGTTTAGATACTTAAAGGTGGATCTCAAAATGAGAAAAAATGAAACTAAAGCTTTTTCATGCTTGAATTTTTACTGCTAATAGAAGGAGCAAAATGTACTATTTGATCATGGAACTTTTCTGATTACAAATGGAAGTAATCAACAGGTTTTGAATGATTACCGACTCTGCAAGTGAAAACTTCACCCTCAAACAGTTTAACTGGTGCTGAAATGGAAAGTTTAGAACTATAAATGCCGCTGCTCAAGGGCGGGAAGCATTTCTCATGATTCTCAGTCCCTTTCACGGTACTTGTTCAAGGAACACCAGATGACTATAAAAGTATTAGATCTTACAGCTTTGTCATTGTTATTGCAAACGTTTCAATCCTTTATGGCCATGATGTTAAAAAGAAACACAACTGATTTGAAAGCAAAGTCAACTCTGTCCTGGAAAAGAAATGAAGGCCAAGAGACTAAACACAATCTAAAGAGGCTGCCTGAGCAGTCAAGGAAATAATCCTTTTTCAACCTTCAAACAGGCAACGTCTTGGCGAACTTATCTGAAGCTTGGGAGAAAGAGAAGTTGGGCTTATTCCTAGATCTGCCACTAGGAGGCGTGCTTCCCTGGCTTTTGTAAAGGGGACGGTTAATTCAGTTTTCACTGGCGATATTAATTGTTTGATTGACAATGATGGGATGTCTTATATAGCTTTGGTAAAAAGTTTACAAATTAAAACTACATTGTCTTACGCTTCCTTCCGTAGAGAATGCAGGATGTACAATATTTCCGTCCACAGGCTGTTTTAGTGGAACCAGTCTGAGTCACCCCAGGGGGAGTCTCGGGGCAAGTAAAGCATACTTCTACATTATCTCTTTGAAAGTGGAATGGGACACAACCTCTGCCAGCTATTTTTTTTTTTTTTTGTGAACCATTCTATTAATACCAATCAAATCGAGAAAATGATCAAATGAAATTGCATTTTGAGCATCATAAGCTGTGTAATGTCTATTCTGTTAAATTGGGGCCTATAATTGCTTCTCTACTGAAAAGATACAACAAAGACAGCAATCATGGCTTGTCATTATCCCAGACTAGAAAACCGGCCTTTGCTGGGAGGACTTCAAAGGCTTGTGGTTCTCGAATTGCATTTGGCTGCTATTGTTGAAGCGCAGGCAATCTTGATTAGGTGTTTACACTGAGGTAAGGCGCAGAGCAGAGAGCCTGAGTGCCTGGGTCTAGAGCCATTAAAAGATTGTACATTATGTTCCTTGCTTTGAAGTGAGGGTTTGTAGGTAGGAGAGCAACTCAGACTGAGTACAGCTGAGCTAGATTGGGCAGCTACTTCTCTCTCAAAGAAACTCGTCAGGTTCTTAGAGAATCAGCAGCACACAAAAAAGTTGATGCTTTAGCAAGAGCTGTATGTGAATTAGTGTATTTGCATAGATGCACATTGCAACATGTTTAAATAGCATATTGCCATTAACTTCTGCAATGGCTGGGGGTTTGGGTCCTTTTTCCCTTTATATTGTTTTTTTTTTTTATTATTACTGACCTTATATTTAGATCTTGTGGGGAGTCTCACATTTATTTATTAGGTTCCTTAATCGTATTAACACTTAGCATGTATCCAAATTAAAATAGGCCAAAGAGTCTGCTTTTTTAACGTAGTATTTGCCTATCGTCATTCTGACATAGCCGTTATTTAATCCCCCTCTTAGGAGCATAGTCACTGGATTCAGTGAGCATTTCTGTGTGTTGACTTGGCTAATGAGCGATCTGCAGTGTTAATTCTCTGTCCTGTGTCTAGTACATTTCACTCTGTGTCGGTTTGTGCCCACTAACATCAGCTCTGCGGCCGCCTGTGTGTATCCATGGCCCTCAAAAGCGGCTGGGGCACGACAGTACACAGAGCCTATGTCGTCAGGCTCCGACAGGGACAGTTAGCTCAGCTGTTTAAATTATCTGGGGGATCTGTATTAGTTATTCAGCTACAGACAAAACACATGAAATAGATTGGCTCTGCTGTTGGCCACTTTCTCCATTCCCACAGAACACTTCAGAACATGGATGTGCTCAGTAAGAATTCAATGACACTGACCTTTGGATATAGCATTTTTTACATTAATTTTCCAAATAAGATATTCAAGGTTTTAAAACCCCAAGACTAATTATGTCAGTCATCTACTTTAAAACCTTCCAAGGCTTTCTCATTGCCTTTAATCTTTAAAGGTATATAAGGCCCTATGTCCTCTACTTCTTCAGCCTTGACTTCTTGACTCTTCATTTTTCAGTTCTGCTAGGGCGCCACACACACGATTATTTCTGTCTGTGCGTTGGCCATTCTTTGCCTGGCAACGCCTCTTCACCCCACTTATTCTGACCAATCCCATTTACTGTTCCAGCCTTGGCTGAACCAGGACTTCCTCTGGGAAGCCTTCCCTGACACCCCAGAGAAGGTTACAATTGATGTACCTGGGCACGTGGCCTCAGCACCTTGTACCAAGTACTTTCCCTTTTGTAATAAGCATGACCCTGGTAATTATGTCTGTTTCCCCTCTAGACTGTAAGTCCCAGGAAGACAGGAAAAGAGGGCCACTGTGCAGGGCTGCCACACTGCACAGCTCTAGGGACACTGCTCACACAGCTATGCGGTGGCTCTGAATGTATGACGTGGCTCTGAATGTGCCTGGCACTTAGGTGCTCAATAAATATTACTGAGTGAAAAGATCCATGTGCACTGCTCACTGAGCTCTCCATTTACAGCAGAATACATATGATCTACTTGCTTATCTGGCTAGATTAGTGGCTTATATTAAAGCCAGGTAGCCAACTGTCAACAAAATAAGGTAGAAACTAGGACCTCATCCTCCATGCCTTTCCCTGGTCGCTAGGCCCCCGGCCCACTGACTCTTTGGCCCTTTGCATTTGCCGTTCCCTCTTCCAGGAATGCTCTTTCCTCAAATATTTGCATGGTGAACTCGATCACCTCCTTCATGACCTATTTAAAATTGTCATTTTCCTGGGGCTGGCCCCGTGGCCAAGTGGTTTAGTCCGCGCGCTCCGCTGCCGGCGGCCCAGTGTTTCGTTGGTTCGAATCCTGGGCGCAGACATGGCACTGCTCATCAAACCACGCTGAGGCAGCGTCCCACATGCCACAACTAGAAGGACCCACAACGAAGAATATACAACTATGTACCGGGGGGCTTCGGGGAGAAAAAGGAAAAAATAAAAAAATTAAAAAAAAAAAAATTGTCATTTCCCTCCACCACAGCACACCCCACCCCTCTGCTCTGCTTCATTTCTCCCCTTAGCAGTTACATCACCTACTAATACACTGATTTATCTATTTTTTCCATCATCCATCTCCTCCTAATAGAAAGGTAGCCCCACAAGGCCTGGGATTTTTGTCTGTTTTGTTCAGTGATGTATTCCAGATACCTAGGACAATGCCTAACACATAAAAGGCTCTTAATAAATATATGCAAAAGGGGCCAGCAACCAGAGCAAAGTGGTTAAAGTTCTGCATGCTCTGCTTTGGCAGCCTGGGTTCACAGGTTCAGATCCCAGGCACAGACCTACTCTACTCGTAGGCCATGCTGTGGCAGCATCCCACATACAAAATAGAGGAGGACTGGCACAGATCTTAGCTCAGGACTGATCTTCCTCAAGCAAAAAAAAGAGGAAAGTCAGCAGTGGATGTTAGCTCAGAGCCAATCTTCTTCACCAAAGGGTGAATATATGCAAATGAAGGAAGCAATTAACCACTTTCAAAAATGCAACAGAGATTTTTGTGAGTGTCTTGTGTAACCTAGATGGAGGTCAATTAGCAAGCAACCTGAACCCTCTATAACACAGTTAAGAGTAGGTAAGTGTGACCTCTGGATGGTCACAGTATTCAAATTGCTTCATTACTAAAATCAGTGATTCTGTATCACGTAGAGGAAAGGCCCAACTCGGTAGTACAGTGGAACTAAAACTTGAGCATGTGTCAGAACCACTTGGAGGGTTTGTGAAAACACAGATGTAAAGGCCTCACCCCTTGCATCTGAGTCAGGAGGCCTGGGATGGGGCCCAAGAAGGGGCATGTCCAAGGAGTTCCTAGGTGATGCTGAGGCTGCGGGTCCAGGGACCACATTGTGAGGGGCCCTGCTTTAAAATGACACACAAGGGCCTACGTGAAAGGCGCCTGCCAATTTCTCTCACCTAAATACGAATCCTCACCATCTAGTCGTATACAACACAGCAGTATCCGCCTCCTTAACTAACTTCCTGCATTAGGCAACACTTTCCAGTCCTTCTTTAAGATGTGCTAACTGATGCCCACAGCTGACTGCGCATGGCTGCTCGGCTGCCCGACAGTCTGCCTCCACACTTCCAGTTCCACCAGCTGTTTGCCAAGAGTCTTGTACATTTGTTCCCAAACCTGTTTATTCCTATCGTGCTTGTTAAAATTATGAAATTTATTTGATGACTAGGTAATCTGGAAAAACCTAAGCGTGAACAGAGTTGTTATTTTCATGAAAACTAAGTTAAATAATTTAGAATGACCCAATAAAAGCAGATGGCAAAATAACAAGTGAGAGGAAAAACTGCAAAAGATTAGGGGCAACATACATAAGAATCTAGAAAGATTATGTTCTTAGATTGTTTCTAAAGGCTTTTTAAGTTTTCGCTTTTAAGAAATCAAAAGTGGGAATCAGAGATGCTCTCAAATGATGTGAGAAAGACAGTGCACGGCTCCAATCAACAGAATATGCACCAACAGAAAAGGCCTTGGCCTCTCTGGAAAGATTGGTGAATTCATGTACATTATATACTTTAAGTGAAAATCCAAGATTTAAGGTATAGTTATTTTTCATATCTGCATTAACCAATTTATTTGATTAACTGATCAACAACCAGCTCCTGACTAGTCCCACAGAGGCTCCCCTCGGAGCGGCGGGCTTCTATTAACCGGGGTCCTTTCACGCCTTCAGACCATTGCACATGCGCCCTTCACCTGAGATGCCTTTAATGCCCACCTCCACCTGTTAGCTTTACTTCTTTTGAAAGAATCGGTTCAATGACTGCCTCTTCTGGGAAGCCCTCTGACAGAGTCAGGCACTTTTTCTTCTGTGTGCCTTTGGGACCCTGCATGCCTCCAGTAGAGCAGTTATCACTTAGCGCTGCCTGTTTCCACATCTGCTTCCCACTTGGCCAGAAGCTCCTGAAAAGCAGATACACTGACAGCAGCAAAATTGACCGCAGACTCACAGCAGTCTGGGGCATTTAATAAAGAAGGAAAGAGGCATTCCCATCGCCATAGCTCCCGCCTTTACTACAGAACACTGCAACACGGCCAATGTAAGAGCACACAGAATTCTCAGGTACACTGGGCACATCTTTGAAGGCTATCCTCCGAAATGATTAATTATGTTAAAGTTCTGGTTTTTGAAAGGGCATGATTTAGTTGAGGGGAGAGTTTTCTTTCTGTGGATCCCTCCTCAATAATGTCAAATTGATGAAGTGTCACTCTATAGATCACACAAATTGGTAGTTAAGCAACTAAGTGCCGGCTAGTGCTCACAAGAAAGATGCCCGAAGAAATGTCTTGTATTGAAAAAACCATAAAGATCAATTTAAATTATGCTGTCATAAGTAAGTGCTCCTGTTGTGGTTGTGCAGGGAAAATAAAAAATCTAAGAATCAATGAACATACAGAGTAGTTACTCTGTAGAATAATTCTACAAGTGTAATAGGAGCTGTGGGACTCAAAAACACCAGCAAACTAGAAGAATTCTATAAAAAAGAATTCTATGTCTCTAACAAAATATAATTAGAAAAATATTTTCATAATTTAAAGGTAAAGCTTAATTTTATAGACAACCAAAAACTTCACTAAATTCAAAACTATAGAAAAGGAGAGCAATATATCACTTGGATATTAATCTTATCCAGCAGGAGACTAAATCCAAATCAAACATTCAATAATAAATATAACATATTTATACAGGGCTGTATGACTATACAAAGCTTTCGCCTACAGTATCTCTTTTGGTCACCCCAATAATCCCGGGTCTGTGGTAGAAGGCAAACATTTGTAACCTCCCTATAGCGGAGAAAAACGGGCTCAGCAAGATTCTCTGATTGGCCAAAGGTAATAAATGGCTCCAATAATAATGGGGCTCAAATCAAGTCTTTTGGTGTCAAATACTAATACTTAAGTCAACAACACAAGTTCCAATTAGTCTTTTTTTTCATTTTGAAAATAATAAAATTCTGGCCCAAAGAAAAAGTAGTTAAAAATTATATCCCTTCATCAAAGAATCAGATAGTGCTTCCTGTATGCCAGGCTGTGGGAATCAGAGATGAGTCAGCCCATGCCCTAATGGAGCTCAGGGTCATGTAAAGACACACAGACACATAAATGAAGCAGTGCAATATGGTGTCGTGGGTTCCGTGGCAGATGTTGAAGTGTGAAGGAGGTTGTGGGAAGGAGGATATTCAGGGAGTCTTCATAAGGGCAGAGGCCTTTGAGCTGCATCTCAAAAGGAGGGTAAGGTTTTCCCAAGCAAACAAGAGAGGGAAGAGTGGTCCACCAGCATGAACAGAGACCCAGGGGAAACACTGGGTTCTGGGAGCTGTGAGTTCCCAGAGTATGGCTGGAGCAGAGGATGCAAGCAGGGAGTGACAAAGGATGAAGCTAAAGCAGCAGGCAGGGGCCAGGTCACGAAGGACCTTTGTACCACTTGAGAGACGGCACAGCAAGTGTGAGGTGTGCCTAGGAATACCCCTCTTTGTGGACAGTCTTTTGGGAGTCACATCATAGAAAGGGCTCTAGAGCATACAGATGCTATTCTTTTGGCTACACTTTGTTCTTATTCTACCTGAAGTCATATCCCTCTCATTTTGAGGCACTGTAGCCTGAAAAAAAAATCTGTTTAGCAGGGCCTATTCCCAGGGTAGATTCCTTTCCTTTCTCATGGCTTAAGGAATGCCTCATAGTAATAATAACTTCCCTTTACTGAGTGTCGTCCCTGTGTCAGGAGCTTTGTGTAAACTTTTCCAATAGCCCTCCAAGGCAGAAATTGACCCCACAGAATTGATGACAAGATAAGGTTTAAAGAGTCACTTGAAATGTCTAGTAAGTGCTACCAGCTAGTATGCTGAAGAGCCAGGATTTAATCCATGGTTGTCTGAGTCCCAAACCAGTGTTTTGTTTTGGTTTTATTTTTTATCCCATAATATTGTGTTGCCCACTCTGAGGAATGCTGTTACCGAGGCTGGGGCAGACCAAAGCTCTCCCCACAGCTTGCCTAGCTTTCTCTTTCTCATCCAGTCACATCACGACTCGAGATCTCCTGAGACCCTTCTCCAAGCACCTGGCTAAACATCCAGTCACAGCCCCCCCATTGCCTTATTAAGCAATAAAGCTTATTAATAATATTAATAATTCTTAATTAAATTTAATTTATTAATAATAGTAATCAATAAAGTTTATTCAGTCTCCTTTGAGGTGTTTATCAGTAGCTGAAATTATTTTTCTACATGTTTCTTGCCTGAGTTACATGACTAGAATGTAGCTGCCTCAAGACAGGGGAGCTGCATGTCTTGTTTTCTGTTATGTCCCTAGTACTGGGGAGAGTACCTAGTACACAGTTGGGGCTCAATAAACATTTGTTGGCTGACTGACCTGCTGTCTCAGCAACAGCCACAATGCTGTGTTGACCCTGAGACTGGAGAGTGTGTTCTATACAGGGCTTTCTATTGTCTTGAAGACTATAGGTGATTGAATACCCTTCCTATATCCACATTTGGAAGAGAAGAATAAGATGTATGAAGCCCTTATTGCTCTTCTCTGAGCTCATACTAAATTTCACCTTCATCGGTTTTCAAGGGTACATTAGAATCAAGATAGGAAGGTAGCTCATTTTTTAAGACACAATTTCCTTTAATGGTAGCTCATAAATGGACTCACATTCTAATGAGTTTCAGACAAATACTTCTAGCTACGGAACAAATCATGAATAAAAGTAAGCACTGAATATCCACCAGCAAACTTCCTGGCTGACTGCGAGACTCAGGTGCCCTCTAGCGTGTGCTGGCTTGTACATCAGTTCCTTGCTTCACACGTCATGTGATAAAGATCTTATCATGCATTCAGAGGTGATTTTTCCAGTGCATCTTATTGTATCATCCACAGATCTATGAAACATGGCAAAAACGTTGTGGAGCAATTGAATTTAAAAATCAATGGTTCTACTCTAAGCCATTACTTACAAGTAAAAAATGCAATTTAGGTGACCCTGAGTGTCAGGGGGTGTGAAGTTACAAGGGTTACTACAGAATATCGTATATTGTAAACACATAGGCATGGTTCAAAGATAAGAGAGATGAAAAGGTACAACGTGAAAAGTTGTTCTCCAGGGCTACTCCCCCTCCACCCTCTGCCATTAACTGTCTATAGATCCTTCCACAGTATTTTATGCATGCCAGGCAATATGACATATATTTTTATTCCTCCCCACTTTTTTATACTGTATGCACTGTTCTACTCTTTAATTTCTCTAGTAATAAATCCTGATATGTTGTCTATAACAGTTCATGGAGAACATTCTCATTTTTTTTAAACAGCTACAGTGTATCTATTGTCTGGTTGTACTATAATTTATTTAAGTACTCCCCAAATGATAGACATTTGGGTGGTTTCCAATCTTTTGCTATGACAAATAAGGCTGAAATGAATGCTCTTTACAGGAGTTATTTCAAAACTGCATACATATAACTAGGATAAATTCCTAGGAGTGGAATGTGTTGGGTCAAATAAAAATAGTAATTGCTAACACTTATATAGTGCTTGCTACAAGCCAGCCATTGATCTAAGCACTCTACATATTAGCCCATTTATTTAATCTTCTTAATAATCCCATGAGGAAGGTATTATTATTATCTCCATTTTAAAGATGTGGAAACTGAGACACAGAAAGGTTAAGCAACCTACCAAAGCTGACAGGTGTCAGAGAGCTGGCAGGTGTCAGTGCCAACCAACCTGGCTTCAAAGCCTATACTGTTAGCCATTTTGCTTTACTTTCTCAAGGAGTATATGTATTTGTATTTTAAATATATATTAAGAAATTGTCCCCTGTACCGGTTATACCAATTTATTCTCTCACCAGCTTGACTGTACTTTTTTTTATCTACAGGCATCAAACTTTGGGAATTTTGTTCATTTAATTATAGGTGAAAAATGAAATCCCAGTGTAGTACTAATTTGCATTTCTCTTATAACGACTAAGGTTGGATATCTTTTCATATGTTTAATAGCTGTTAAGTATTAACTTTTTGTGAGTTATTCATATCTTTAGTGTATTTTTATATTGGGATATGGGTCTTTTTCTTAATGATTTCTAGCAGCTCTTTATATAATAGAGACATTAGTATTTTGTCTGTGATACGTTAGAAATACTTTTCTAGTTCTTCATATTTTGACTTTCCTATGCTTTTTTCCTGCAGAAGTTTTTTATATTTATGTAGCCAAATTTATCAGTCTTTTATAGATTCTGGATTTTAAGATTTTATTTTTTTCCTTTGTCTCCCTAAAGCCCCCCGGTACATAGTTGTATATTCTTCGTTGTGGGTCCTTCTAGTTGTGGCATGTGGGATGCTGCCTCAGCGTGGTTTGATGAGCAGTGCCATATCTGCGCCCAGGATTCGAACCAACGAAACACTGGGCCGCCTGCAGCGGAACGCACGAACTTAACCACTTGGGCATGGGGCCAGCCCCCAGAATCTAGATTTTAAATAATTTTAAGGTTATAGGAGAATTTTCCTGTTTTTTTCCTAGTATTTTTATTGTTTCATTTTTAAAAGTTAAATATTTGATCCATTTGGAATTTATCTTGTATTATATGAAGTATGGATCCAACTTTATTTTTTTCCAGATGCCTTATCCAGTTGTCTTATTGAATAATCCATCATTTCTTCGCTGATTTGAGATACTGCCTTTATCAAATCATAGTATCAGATCATATATTCTCATAATTTGGTCTGATTTCCAGACTTTTATTTTGTTCTTCCATTTTTCTGTCTGGATATGCATTAAATATTACTCTACTTTAATTATTGAGGCTTTATAAAATACTATACTGTCTAGTAGGGGTATATTCTCTCATGACTTTTAATTTCCACTTTCTTTATTATTTTTGCCTATTTTTCATATGAACTTAATAATCAGCTTTTCACGTTTTACTTTAAAAAACCCAACTATTGACATTTTATTGGGATGTTGTAAACTCCTTAGACTTACTTTCAAATCTTCCCAAATACAATACACTACTTAAGACCCTGTCTGATTCAGCTGGGCATGGGTGCTTGCAACACAATGACGTATGAAAAAGCTGGGTTTTCTTGGCAGTGTGTAATGGTATTTGACCTTTATTCATTCATTTAACAATAGACGTCATTTATCTTTTCAACGTTCCTATTTGTAAGACAGTTGTCATCTCTTTCAAAGAAGTTAGAAGAGGAAAACAAATTTTAAAATATGAAAAACTTCCAGATGGATGCTGCTTGATCTAAAACAACAGCCTCCAAACCTGCTGCCCTAAGTTCACACCTCCTGCCCCCAAACCAGACAAATGATCCCATCAGCCGAAAACATCAATGCTCTATGCGTACTGACCTATGCAACTTTGACTTTAGGTTTCTGCTAAACCCTTTCCTAGCCCCTTGCTACTCACAGTGTGGTCCATGGACCAGACCAGCAGCCTTGGCATCACCTGGGAGCTTGTTAGAAATGCACTCTTGAGTCTCACCCAGACCTTCTAGATCAAAATCAGGATTTAACAAGACCCTGAGGTGGTTAGAAGTACCTTAAAGTTTGAAAGCAAAAGATCAGTGGTTCTCAAAGTGTGGGCCTGATAGCAGAAGCGGCATCACCTGGAACCATGGAGCAAATTCAAATTCTTGGGCCCCACCCTACACCTATTGAATCGGAAATCCTTGAGTTCGATCTAGCAATTTCTTTTAACAAGCCTCCAGGTGATTCTGATGCACGTTGATGTTTGAGAACCACTGCTCTAGATCAGAATTACCTGGGGAGCTTGGAAAACTCCCCATGCCTAAAGTGCACCCTAGATAAATTAAATCTGAATTTCAAGGCTTCAGGCCAAGGAATAAGTACTTTTAAAATTATCCAGGTGACTCTAAAGTGAAGCCAAGGGTGAGAACCTCTGCTCTAGTCTGGAACAACGCTTCTCCAATGTGGCTTCACCTTAGAATCACGTGAGGATGTTTAAAAAAAATACTGATGCTCAGGAGCTCACCCAGAGATGTCAACTGCTCTGAGTGGAGCCAGGAAGCACTGTTTAAAAATTGGTTTCTCAGGTGATTCTAATATCCAGCTAGGATTTCAAACCACTGCTCCAGAAATACCCCCACATAAACCTCCCCCACGTAAACTTCAAGTCATACTAAAGAGAATCAAGTTTGGAAGTGATGGAAAACACAGTTTTCATTTCCCATGTACTTACTGAGCCCTTACAATGTGTTAGGCTAGTTACTATAAAGATTAAAAGTAAGTACAAAACATAGTTCCCGCCCATAAGGGAACAGATAATCTGTACTGGCAGAAAAGATCTGCACACGTTTCATATATAAACAGTGATTCAAAAGGAACACATCATTCAATGCTACTGACTATAATTCAATAAAACAAGTAATACACATTATTGTACTACTGTTAGGTCAAACTAATCTCTATCCTTTTTAAAATAACAGGAGAAAGATAAAGGAAATATACATTGGGAAGTGGTGAAGAAACTATTTTGAATACAGTTAGCAATCAGCTCTTAGACATTTGAACATGGAAAATGTGGTGGACAAGGCCAATGGCCACTCAAAGAATAATTCACGAGCTTAAAGATCAAGCAAGCCCAAAATGCTTTAAAGTTTCCTCCTTGGCATAACGAAAAGAAAATTAGCTATGCAATCACTGACAATCAACTCACCCTGATATTGTTTAGTAAATTAAGTTATAACTCCTAAGAAAAGTTAGCAATTAAGAAATCCGCAGTTAGGGGCTGGCCCCATGGCTGAGTGGTTAAGTTTGCGCGTTCTGTTTTGGGGCTCGAGGTTTCACCAGTTCGAATCCTGGGTGCGGACATGGCGCGGCTCACCAAGCCCTGCTGAGGCGGCATCCCACATGCCACAACTAGAAGGACCCATAACTAAAAATACACAACTATGTACCGGGGGCTTTGGGAGAAAAAGGAAAAGTAAAATCTTTAAAAAAAAAAAAAAAGAAATCAGCAATTAAAGAGTTTATAAGTTTTTTTTTTTTTTTGAGAAAGATTAGCCCTGAGCTAACATCTGCCGCCAATCCTCCTCTTTTTGCTGAGGATGACTGGTCCTGAGCTAACATCTGTGCCCATCTTCCTCTACTTTATATGTGGGACGCCTGCCACAGCATGGCTTGCCAAGCGGTGCCATGTCCAAACCCAGGATCCGAACCAGCGAACCCCAGGCCACCGAAGCGGAACGTGCAGAACATGCACACTTAACCACTGCGCCACCGGGCTAGCCCCTTTTTTTTTCCCCTTTTATTATTAGAAATATAACTATTTCTTTTGGTCTCAGTATTTGCCTCTCCTTCTAGATCAGCTTCTTTTGAGAACACATTTAAAAATAATGAAAAATATCACCCTAATCTGGAAGAAATTAGTAACTATAAACATTTTTCAAAGATATTGGACTGTTGAATTTATTTATACTTTTAAATGTGCAATCAAGCAAAATTCAAAATTTCACATAAGTTTTATGAAACAAAAAGGTATGTTAACATCTAAAATTGGGTCCAAAATGTTGAAAACTTTAAATTCAGCTACGTATTTGTTTTGATAGTTCAGCTAAATATACTACACCCATCCCTTTGTTTTATTATTAGTTACAAAGGCAAAGTTGTGGCTAATCCTTTAGGACTATAAAGAGAGTTTCTGAATACGAAAAAATCACAAATGTTCATCCACCTCATCGCTCTTGTTCCATCAGAAAACACTTACAGGGTAGAGCACTTTAAGTAATACTGATTTGGATTTGGAACAGGTCTAAGGGCATCCCTATTTCATGTAATAACCTCTCCTTCATATCTGAAAATGACCCCACATTAGTAGGTGATGAATTTCAAGCTGTTTCCCCAATAAGGGTGGCGGATGGACGGAGCCAGTGACTCTCTTTTCTTGTGTGCACGGACACGTCTGCTGGGAGATAGGCTCATGTGATCTTTATGTGTGCCCATGAAATAGAAATAAGTTTACTGGCTCCAACAGGTTTTGAATCCATCATCTGGGATGGAATTTACCCTCAATGAGAAAGGGAAGGTACTTATTATTGCTCCAATATTATAGACGGAGAGACTAAGGTTTAATCATATCACATCATTTGCACAGGGTAATAAAGGACTGTGTAGTGATTATCAATGGGGGGTTGGACAGGTCATAAAATCACCCAGATAATTAAAAACTAGACTTCAGGTTGTACCCTGCCCCCTTTCCACCCAATACGTATACAGAATCTGAGTTGAGAATCACTTCAGTATGTGAGTCGCTGTCATTGATATGAGCGTGTCATGTCACCTCCAGTGTGTTGGGGGCAGTTACTAGGGTTGGAAACCAGTGCTGCAGTGGAAACAAAGGTGTTCAACACAGGGACTCAACCCTCAGTCTTGTATTCTATCTATTGGCGTATGCAGTTTGAAAAAAATTCTCTGGTTGCTTGAATGGAAACATTTTGGATATAATAATCGAATTACAGCAATTGCACCATTGATGGCTTTTATTTTGCTCTTAAGAATTTGTGGGATAATTCCCCTGATTCTTCAAAGGGGCAAGGAATAGGGCATTTGTTTTACTCAGCCAGGTGGTTACAATGACATCATCGTCCCTAAGGAAGTGCTGCCCAGCCATTTCAAGCAAAGGCAAGTTCCAGTTTAGTGCTTCGGGAGAGATTTTTAAGTAGGTGCAACATACCTGTTCTGGGTGAGTATCCCCCCTTTTTTTATTGTGAAGTTGAAGATAAGAGTCCATTCTAGGAGTGGGTAATCCCAAAGTCAGCTTGTTTTTTTCCACAAAATATTGTTTGGATTTCCTTCGCCGAGGGCCATGTGATGCTGGCAGGAAAACCTCATTATGTGAACTTGAACTCTTTAAGTAGGAAGACAGGTTGCTCGACTTCTCCTCCAGATCACTGTCGCTCAGCTCTGAAAATGGCTCACTGCGAGGTGCACCACGCTCATAGTTTGGGCTTAAAAATTCACTACCGAGTAAGGAGGCTATGCTCTGTGGGCTCTTTTTCTGTTCACCTTCTCCCCCTGAGAGTTCCACTGATGTCTCCTTGGAAGGGTAGAGTGGACCCAAAGTCAGATTTTCTGTAGAGCTGTCTACAGACTCAGGCAATGCTTCCACGGTCAACAACTTGCCCTCCTCCTTCTTATTCTTCCAGTCTGGGTCATATCGGAGGTCTGAATATTTATCTTCTATTGGTTGTTGGCTGCCCAAAGCAGAAAAGCAATGTCAAGTCCTCAATCCAAATAAATTGACTCATTATCATCAGTTGATCATCTTAGTATTTGAAATCAATCTCAATCTTTCTCCTATAATTTTCCTTTTACGATCAATATATTAAAGACATACTCCAGGCTCAAATCAGGCCTATTCACTACACATAAGGGCAATAAGGTCTTAATTACCCAAATGCATTGCAATATGGAATAAAAGTGGGAGACAGTTAATTTCTAAATGCCAGAAAACAACTACAAAACAAATGTCCATAATGTTAAACCAGTGAATCTCTATGGTTAAGGAAGGCTAATACTTATGCACACCATAACTATTTCAGCTGGTGAAAATAAAATCGACTTCACACTTTAGCTGATGACATACACATTTGGTTGTTTAGCTAGGAAAGGAAAGCCAGGTTGTTGCCTACACAACATCGACCTCAGTCTGCTACTTTTAGGGGAAGCAAGATTTATCCTGACTGAATAGCCACATAGGTTCATCCTCCTTTTCAGTGGTTTTGTCACTTTATTTTGCCTTTGTAGATTTTATCAAATGTACTACAGAAAGATCCCCAACATTTAGAATCAGATAGTGGCTCAGTGAAAAGCTCTTAGTTCATAATCTTTTGGCTGTCAGACCTATGCACAAAAAACTCAGTAGACAGGTCAGCCAGCACTTGAAGCTGTAGGACAGCCCTATGTGAATAAAAGGTTAAGTATACGGTTCTGCCTCAGGGAAGTGAACTAGTCCGTAATCAGTGCATATGACCCCAAACAAAGTCCTCCCTTTTCCCCATGACAATCTCAATTTGTAAAGCACCTCCTAGTCTTAACCAAAAAAGGAAAAAAATGCTGTTAATATGGCATATTTAATGGCTCCTTTGATCTTCAAAAGCTAAATGGCAGAGATTCTCCTTCCTTGAGTACAGTGGATGCAATCCTCTAATCAAAAAGGAAATGTAAATCACCTGGGCTTTTTATGCTATTTGCTATTCCCGTTTACAGAGGACAGAATTTTATGCTGGGTAAACAAACTAATGGTGCCCCTAATGCTAATTTCCTTTTCTTAATGTGGACCCAGACTTCTTTGATTTGAGGTAAAGAAAAACTACAGCAAAAAGCCCCAACTCCAAGGTCTTGCTAAATTGTCATTTTGAATATTTTTAGTTCACATGTTAAGATGGAAAACTTCTTGGCATAGCTAGCTCTTCCTTTTGCACCCAGGGAAGAGAAATGATATTCTTCTCCAGCAAAATGCCAGAATGGAGGTGGTCCAAATTTGTCAGGAAATCGGACATCAAATAATACTTCTCACCACTCCCTAAACACCACAGGGGACCTGCCTCAGGGGCTTCCATGAGGAGGTTCTCCCAGGTGATGTCACCGCGCGCGTGAACTGACTGTTTTTTGGCCCTGCCTGTCACTTGGCTCTAAAGGTCACTGGGCATGTATTGAGGACAGGGAGTCATCCAGCAGGGTACCAGCTGGACGTGGGGCTGGACAGACCTGGGTTCGTGTTCTGGATCTGTCAGTACCTGTCTGTGCATCCACTGGCAAAGCATGTGGTCTCTGAGCCAGTTTCTCTCATCTGTAAGAGGGAGGAGTTATATTTGTTCTGTTTATTTCTCAGGATCACATAAGGATCAAAATGAGACTACTGTCTTTGTGCTTATTTGCTTTTCACTCTGGTGACCCTGCCTCCTCACCTAGTTACGGTCCTGGGCAGTGGGGACTGGGGGTTACCCTTCCTTCTCTAACCTCTGCCCTGTGCTGTGGACAGAAGAGTTGGTAAGTGTTGCTTAAATCAATAACTGAGCCTCTAAAAATACTCTAGCAACACAAACGTAGTATTAGATATTTATTTTTTAAAAAAATCATAGTAAACTAGAACCTAAACATTCAGAAAAGCTTCTTGCATTGGATGATTTCAGAACTTATCTTGCACTGAATTAAACATAAGGTTCAACTGGGGTTGTTTATGTGGGGAAGAAAAGATTACAGTAAATCTTCAGTAAATAAACATATAAAGATTTTTAAGGAAGAAAGGTGCTGTTTCCTCATATCTATGATACATTGAAAGGAAAAAGTGAATTTAACTCTCCTTGTTCATTCATTCACTTGATTCGACAGAATTGAACTTTCCACATCCATTTGCTCACTCATTGGTTCTATAGAGATTTACTGAGCACTTACTAAGCTGGGCGGAGTGGAGGGGACAGTGGTGGACTCACAGCCTAGTGGGGGATACAGACAAGGAAGACAGCAATTTACAATGGAGTGATGAGGACCCTGATGAGGAGCACAGGGCCATCAGGACTCAGGAGGGACATCCAATTCTGTCTTGGGAGACTGGGGAAAGCTTCCTGAAGGAAGTGGTGGTTTACCTGGGCCCTAAGGCTCAGAAAGGCAGGAAGTGTACACTAGGCTGAGGGAACAGCATGTAAAAAGGAATGGAAGGGAAAGAGAACATGGTGCCTTCCAAGAACCAGTTCTGCATGGATAAGATGGAGGGTGGGAGGAGGCAAGGGCGAGGAGCAGAGCTCAGAGTTAAGCAGAGGTGAGATCTTGAGGGGCTTTGTAAATTCTCTGAAGGAGTTTGGCTTAACTACATTAACTTGAGAGTTCAGATTTAATTTAGCAAAAATAATTTAATTAGAGGACAAAGATTTTATTTGGTAAGACATAAATAGTTTTGGATAGCCAAAGTGATGACTTTTGGGAAGAGATTATCTACAGAGGCTCTAAGGTGTTTTTTGAAAAGTTGTAGAACAGGTAGTCCTCTTTTTTACACTGTTCAAAGCAGGGTTTGGCAGCCCTTAAAGGTGACACATCACCCTGGGATCACTGCTCTGCTCCTCAGTCAGGGGTAGGATGTGGGGTGCTGCCTTGGGAAGGCAGCGCATGTTACTGCATGCTGATCTAGGGAATGCTTACAGTGACTCTCCAGTTTTTTCCTTACAACAACTCTGTAAGGGAGGTTCTATTATCATTCCCATTTAACAGATGAAGAAACTGAGGCTTAGTGCGCTTATGTAAATTTCCCAAGGTCACAGAGCTACCCAGTGGTGGAGCCAAGATATAGACCCTGGCAGTCTGCCCCAGGACCTGGCTCCTATCCACTAAGTTGCCCTGTATCATGCAGCTATTCCCATAGGTGGTAGTGAAGCAAGTGTTGTTTCAGGGCCCGCCTTATGTGAGTTAGTCAATCAGTGAGTCAGTCAGTTGGCCAGTCAACAAACATATACTGAGCAGCTCCCCAGGTACTGGCACTGAAGATAGAGTGGTGAGCAAAACAGCAGCAGGCTGACGGACCTTACCTGCTATTGAGGAAGACGGGCTTTATGCGCCAACAGTAATAATCAAGTCATGAATTAGATGTGTAAAGAAATACACAACGTTATGAGGATTTAAAATAGGACATAACCTTGTTTATCACTGAAAATGTTAACCTCTTCTTTCTCAATTCAATTGCTAGACGATATCTCAAAGTCCATTACTACTCTGTTGTACTGTGATCCAATGATGAGCTCACAAAAGAATCAATAACTGAGGAATGTCAATTGTTTTTTAAAAATACGTAGTCTTCAATGATTAAAGGAAATGGATTCCCTGACTTCCATCTCTGCAGTTATACTAAGAAAACTGGCACTCAGGCTGGCCATCATTTATTTAACCCGCACCAGCTGACAAAGGCATAACGTCTACAGTCATCGCTATACACCTTCCTCAGTCATATGGCATCTCTGTGGGGCTTTGCTTCTCTGAATCATGATGTGGAGTATGTTAGTGCTGAGAAATAGTACAGCAGAGTGTCTAAGGACAGGGGTCCTAGAATCTGACTGCCTGTACTCAGTTCCTGGTGCCACCAGTTACCGTTTGAGCGTGGGCAAGTTATTTAACTTTTCTGTGCCTCAGCTTTCCCATCAATGAAATGAGCATCACAATAGTACCAACCTCAGAGTATTGTTGAGAGGATTAAGTGAACTAACATGTATATATATAAATACTTAGAACTATGTCCTTGACACAGAGTAAGGATCCAGTAAGAGCCAGCTGTGAAAGCACGTCAGTGGGCTCCATCACTCGTCTTTGCTTGCTGTGTGTTGCATTCAGTCACCATGACATAACCCTGTTGTGCATTGTGCTTCCTGCTGATGGATCTCAAGAGAGTCTTCTCTCTCCAGGGCGTAAGTTATTTCCAGGGCACAAAGTTGTCTTGTGATACACTAAGTGGCACCTTAGTGGCCTGAAAGAATTAACACGTCTTTAACAATCCAATATTTTTCCATGACTTAGGCAGCCTGGAGAATCTGTTCAAACAGTAACTTAGGAAGCGGGATTAAGAAATGTCAGTGTTTCCACATGATGAAAGATTCTAAGAACTTCTGAAAGATGATAAGGAAGATAAAACTGAGAGAATTAAAATACTTTAGGCTTTTAGAAAGAGCTGTAGCTTCTAGCCTCAACAAATTTCCATTTTTAAATGCCCATAGAAGCAATATCTCACAACGTAAGTGGAAACTAGAAAATATAGAGGGTTTGGGGACAAATCAGACAAAATGAATTGCTTCGGCTGAGAAAAATGTTTTTGAATCAATCATTTGAAGAGAAACTCTAAAAATGTATATATACAAGATTAAAACCTGAAAATGTGGCTCTTAAGAGCTTTAATTACACTGCATCATTTACACCGGTAATGATTACCTAAAAGATCCCTTTTCTCCCCTTTCTAGATGGAAACCATATGTTGAAACAAATGGGAGGTTATGTTTTGCAAAATCATGAGCATGGCAAGCTGTAATACTTCATGGAAACAAATCTAATGGTTGAAATAGGACATGATACTAAGGAACCGCATTGTACTGAGCTTGTGTGCTAAGCAGCTCAATTGTGTTGTGTGGTCCAGGTCAACACACTGGAACAAATGAGTGTGAAGTGCTCCTTCGTCAGTAATCATCTGCACACAAAACATGCACCTCTTTTCCTCCGCATTTGATAGAAGGGTTACACAGACAATGAGTACACAACTCTTTTGTTACCGTTCAGACAACAGATGCCAGGTCTCCTCTTCAGATGCCTAGGTGAGACATGGATGCAGAGAGGAAGGGGAGGGTGGTCTTACAGGCACAGGCCATGATATTTGCTGCCTTTAATGGACCACATTTGAGTAGTTACTGTGACAGCTTCAAACAAAATAAAATCAAATCTCCTCTTAATGAAGAGCCTCATATTCAGTACAGTATTCAATCAAAAAATTACTAAAATTAGAGCATGTTTCCAGTACAATTAACATCCTTTGCACTCATAATAAAATATTCAATAACTGCCCATTTTCCCTGTTGAGGTGGTGAATAAAAGCATTGCTATTAATCATTTAGCTGTTATTTATTTGCCACTTTATTTTAAGCAGGCAGTTAAATTGAAACTGCATGTTATTATTGATTTAGGTTTAATTTAATCCTTTTAAACAGAACAATTATTCCCAATTTATATGCCATTAAATCTTTTATGCATATGAGCAGCAAATTCAATTTTCGTTTAAGTGTAAAGTTTTTAATGCTTCTTTAAGGAACTATAAAACTGATGTTGTTTCCAAGGGCTTCTGAATTCTATGCCCTTCTTAATCTTTTTATCAACGGCTTTTAAGTAAATAAAATGAAATAAATCCAAAGGATTAAAAGATCACTTTTGCAAGTATGAAATAAAATGGTCCCACAAATATACTGAAGGGCTTTGGGGAGGTTATTTACAACCCATAAAATTTCATGTAAAGCAGGTATTTATTTGCTAAAAAAATGAAACATTTTAATAGAAAAAAGATGGTTTAATGAACTGAAGGCCAAAGACCGTCTGTGGAAACACACTAAAGTGCAGGGGCTGGACTGTTACCCAGTGAATTTTATTTACAGCAATTGTATAATTGGGATAATTCCAACCAAAGTCCCTACTTTTTCTTTGACAACAGATTTATGGCTGCAAAATAACCACATATTTGTCCCAAGTTCTTATTAGTACCAGTTTTGATTCAAGGACAATCTGTGAGTCAAATGAAACCAAATTATCTAAAGAGGGCATGTTAGTAATTGCAATGTAAAATTCTAGCACCTCACTTCTATTAAGATGATCTTATGTGAAACAAAGGCTGCATCTTCACAGGGGACATGCTATATGACACAGTATTTAGAAACATAATTCTTCTCATTCAGTGACAGTTTTCAATGCTCATGCCAGACATTTTCCATGGAAGGCGTAGATGTTCTTTTCATTCTCCAGAAACATGGCTAAGAGGCAAAGGACCAGATTTATAAAATTTCCAGGTGCTTATACTTTCTTTAGATAGAATTTCTTGTGTTTTAAATGCCAGACATTGGCACTGGAATTGCAAGGTAGCTGTGACGTCATGGGAAAAGCAATGGTCTTGACATCTGGATCCGAGTCCAGATTTTGCCGCTGACCAGCTGTGTGAACTTGGGCGACGCTCTTCACCACTCTGGGCCTCAGGTTCCTCCTCTGTACAACAAAGGGAATACTCTGACCTTTAAGAGCCCTAACAGCTCCAAGAATTCATTATTTTATTGATTGGATTGGGGCTGTCAGATGAAACTCGGCCATGTATGTAAGTATTGGGAAAATCATTTATTTTAAATTCAAAACATTAAAAAATTATAGTAATCACGGGGCTGGCCCCGTGGCCGAGTGGTTAAGTTCGCGCGCTCCGCTGCAGGCGGCCCAGTGTTTCGTTGGTTCGAATCCTGGGTGCGGACATGGCACTGCTCGTCAGACCACGCTGGGGCGGCGTCCCACATGCCACAACTAAAAGAACCCACAATGAAGAATATACAACTATGTACCGGGGGGCTTTGGGGAGAAAAAGGAAAAAAATAAAATCTTAAAAAAATAAAATTATAGGAATCAACGCTTTCTATATTTTCAAACTTGTCAGGGAGTGGAAATAAATGAAAACAGTAAAGGTCATGAATTAAACTATCCCTTCAGTATCTTGGTTACAATCCTCTTAATCCTCTTGATAAACTCACAGGATTCTAGGGCATATAAATTTAAATGACACTTTGTGAGGTTTCGAACTCACTATTTGTTTACTTACTTTAACACAGTAATGCATCCCAGTTTTGAAATGAGCTAGAAAGGAACTAGTGGTTGTCTCCGAGGGCAATAAACCCAGGAGTCACTGGCTTGAGCATTTCTGGCGGGGACTCTGCCTTTAATAGACACAATTCATGCCCACGCACACTCTGCTTCCTTCTCCGACTGCTCATCTGTTATGATGGCACCATGCCTGCTCTGAGGAGTGTGCCAGGGTTTAACTACAGCAGAGTTTGTGAGCAAATGAGCGAACATGAAACAGAAATGACTAATACCTACGAGAGAAAGTCTCTTCTTTGATATAACTATTCCTATGTGATCAGAAATAAACAAATAAAATGCTAGTAGCTATCCCCCAAATACTGTGTAGAATAAGGTCTGTCATGTAATGCATTTGAAGAGGTTGGCCAACCAATACCTTTAAATTGAAAATCTATCTAATGAAGACGATAGAAATTAACATGGATGAACTTTGCTAGAAACCAACAGGAAGGAAAGTCGATTCCCGGAAGCTCTCAGAATGCTCTTACTTATACTAGAATATTAGACCTAGCCTTGAGTGTTGTCTTTGCTCTCCCAGACAGTGCAAAAAAAATTTCTACAACACCTGTGAGAGAAAGTAGGCTATCCTCAGCTTAAATATTTCCAATGTGTTCTACAAAACAGTCTGGGAAATAGGAGGGGAAATGAAAGGGCTAAGTTTTGGTCTTTACTAAGTCTCTCTTTACTCACTATCTGTTTTGGTTATCCAGTACTGCGATTTAAGTCCTAGAAATCATCATTCAATATTTTACCAGATTCTTGCATTATTAATCAGAAACAACGTCCTTGAAAGCATTTGAGAGAAAAAAATTATATACCACCACAACACAACACAAATTCAGATTATTACTACTGAGTCCCTTTCTTACTTTCAGACAATTGTGAATATTCAATTTAATTAATAATTCCTCATTGTGCCTATCTCCCACCCAGTCATTTCTGGCATAAGGTGGCTTATTAGAATACGGGATCTTTTGTGAAGGCTATGGTTCCCATGTGATGAGAGAGGAGGGCATCTGCAGACCTCGATGATGGAAAACATTCTGTTTCCCAGGAGAGGTGCTCAAGATGACCCTGCTGCCAAAGTAGACGGTGATTATGTTTACTTATTTCAAGGACACAGCGTCCTTTAAAAATTTTTATTACTTTACTAAAATTGATGATTTTGCATGTATATTTACTCTGGCTCTGGGTTAGTACATATTAAAATGGCTATATCTTTAATTTTTGCTAGATAGTACAGTTGAATCAGATCAGTCCTTGATCACCTATGGAGATACCCATAATTAGAGGCTCAGACTTTGGAATTAGGACAGCGTTCATTCAGTTCAATTTCTGGCTCTGCCACTTAGTAACTACATACACCCACACAACTCTCAGTGCGTCCTTTCCTTACCTGCCAAATGGGGATAATAATGCCTACCTAAGAGGCTCTTAGATAGTATATGAGATAGTATGAATGAGATAGTATATATCAAGCAAACCGTGCTAGAAATGACAGCCAATTATATTTAAGTATCTTTGTAAACAAGACCTTATTAAACACGTATATTTGGTACTGTACTGCTGCTCTGATTTTTTTTTTAAAACATATAAGGTTTCAGAGGGCCCCAGGACTGAAGAGGTTATTTCTAACACTCTAGGAATTACATTGATCTCTTTCTTTGTGAGCACCGAGTGTCACAAGGCTAGTTGTGGAGTGGGGTTTAAGGATTATCACGTGAAGATCCTCTCTCCACTCTTGACTCATTCACTGCAGTCAATGCTGCTCCAATTTCCATTAAGTAAAAGGTTTTCTCTAATCCATATACATTGAACTATGGCTTGACTTTGGTGAGATACAAGGGAGTAATTGCTTTGAGGAGGTTGTAGTAACATCAAAACACAAGAGTAGGGCTCAATTGACTTGTCAGGCTTTTAAAATTGTTGCTTATAAAAGCAAGAAGAAAGAGATTTTCCTTGGTTTTCAGGCAAGGCTTTGACTAATTTTTTTGAACTACAATTCCCAGAATGCCATCCACCTTACAGACATGAAAGCCTCCTTCAATTTCATATTGAGAGTCTGAGATCAATTTGTCTATTTCACGGCTCATGAACTACTTAGATCCAAGCAACACTACACCGAGGAGAGGTTTCCAAGACAGAAGTGAGGCAGAGAAAGGGGCTGATAACTAAACACTCACCTGAATAATATTTTTGAGGCATTATTTGGCTAAATGATCCAGTTCTGCTTTCCTTTGTATGTTCAATGTATGAAGCACTACAGAGCCAAACAATTACTAGGACTAAAACTCATTCCAAACCGAGGATTATAGTCTACCATTAAAGATTTCCAAAGCAAATCAGCCTAAGGAAAACAGCATTATTTAAAGATCTCTGAATCAGAAGATCACGGACCTAACCATAATTTTGATTTTTCTAAGTATTATTCTTTATTTTGAAATATATTGAGTGGTATTTACCGTGTCCTTGGGTAAAGAGCAGGGTTAAAGTTAGGTCCCTGAGCACCAACTCAAAGAGGAAAAACTCAACACTGGGGAAATGAGGTCACTTAATGGATCCTTGCTTTGGCTTCTTCCTCTTAAATATACAGACAAGAATACCTATCCATCACAAAAGATCTTTCCTTTCTGATGCCCCCATTTCTGTAAATAAAACCACTACCACTTATTACCTAGGAGACTATGACTCTCTTAGAGTAGAGCTATGATAAAAACATGGTTTAGGGGCTGGCCTGGTGGTGTAGTGGTTGAGTTTGTGTGTTCCGCCTTGGCGGCCTGGGGTTCTCAGGTTTGGATCCTGGGCACACACCTGGCACTGCTCATCAAGCCATGCTGTGGCGGCATCCCACATAAAATAGAGGAAGATTGGCACAGGTGTTAGCTCAGCGACAATCTTCCTCAAGCAGAAAGAGGGAGATTGGCAACAAAAGTTAGCTCAAGGCCAATCTTCCTTACACACACATACACACAAAACTTGGTTTAGAGCATAGAGTCAGACTGCCTGAGCATTCTTCTCCACCACTCGCTAGACGTAATAAATGGGTCTAACATAACCTCTTTAAGCCTCATTTGCAACCTTTAAAGTGGGATCATTATAGTGTCCACCTGCCAGGGCTGCCATAGGACTAAATGAGATAATACATGTCAAGTGTTTAGCACAGTGGTGGGCTCATGATAACATTCTATAAATGCTACCTATTGTCATTACAACCTTACGGTAATCTTTGGCTTCTCTTAATCTTTCAGTCACCATATCTAATCTGTCAACAAGCCCTGTCAATTCGTTATTTTTTCTCTATATCAATCAATCAATCTCTCTCTCTCTATCCATCTATATCCACTAATTATAAATTACCTATGGAGGAAATGAATAAAAGATTGCTAGGAAGGATATACACCCACATAAGAGTACCAAATTGGTTCTCTCGGAGGAGGAAGATGGGAGTAGGGTTTAAGGAGGGGAACAAGGAAACTTTATAGATTTTATGTCTTTAAATATTATATCTGAAACAAATATGGCAGTAAAAGTTATATGGTATTTTTCTCTATACTTTTCTGTAGGTTAGACTTTTTCATAATTAGAAAAACTAACATCAATAACAAACAACAAACATCCTCCCAGAGCACTATGATCAGTTGCCTCCCCATCTCTGTTAGCCTCACTGTCCTTCTCTGGAACATGGGAAGCAGCACTTTCCTGCAGGGTGACAATGAAGAATTAAGTGTAATTACAGCTAGGCCTTGAAAACGAGATTTTGTCATTGTCATTGTTGTCATCCTTATAATTATTACCATCTGGTAGTCTCTTTGTCCATTGTGTGTTTACCTGCTAATTCAAAATGCACCAGCTTGCAGAATAATCTTCCTTAAACACTGCTTCATCTCACTGCCCTACCCAGGATCCCGATTCTCTGCTCCTGGCGATCCAACCCAGCCCAGGCAGGGCTGGCAGGCTGGCTGGAGCCGTCCCCAGCCCTCTTCCTGTCTCCAGCACTACAGCTGCACCTCGGTGACAACACTCGTACTGTACTTTGAGATCCCCTAAGAAACAAATGAGTTTGATTCAACTCCATATTCCCAGGGAAGGAGAGAAGGAGGGGAAGAAGAACAGAAGAAAAAGATCAAGACTGGGCTTTCATTCTGGCTCCCACACGAGCCGTCACTGTGACTCTATTCCTGGGTCGAGTCCTTTGAGTTCTGTGTCCAACGTCCTACCTGTGGTGTGGGCTGGTTGCACTCCACGACGGCCCCTATAATCAGGTCCTACCCAGTCCACTTTCCCTACACTCAGAACAAAGCCTCTGCCATCAAGCAGGGCTGCTTATGTGCCACACATGTCACACTAATTCTGTTCTTTTTTCTAAGTCTACAAAACCCTGCCTGCCCAAGTGACGGGCCTTCCAATAAACTTTCCTCAATATATTTTACCTCTAATTAAAAAAGAAAATCTAACACATATATAACTTACAAAGAGCCAGTCACTCTTCTAAGCACTTTATATACATATATGTATGAAATATATATATGTTTATTTTAGCTTCATGATAACTCTGTGAGGTAACTATTATTATTTTCCCATTTTTACTGACGGAAGACTGAGGCACAGAGAGATTAAGTGGACTTAGCCAAGGTCACACAGCTAGTAAGTGGCAGCATTTGAACCCAGGTGGTCTGCTTCAGGCTCTATGAACTTCACCACACTAAAACCCCTTTCCAATCAACAGTTTTTAACTTTTTCTATATCATATCATTTATATTGTCATTAAAAGTAATATTGCACTAATTTATATTATATTTTTTGGTAGCTCATAGCATAACGTTAATATCTCATAAATACTGGTTATTAGGAGTTCAATCTTTATGTGATTATATAAGCCCCGGGGGTAGACCTCTACTAGCTCAGGGAGGGTTCTACCCCCAGAGCGCACTTTACTGACGCTCATAGCAATCCTGTGAGACAGGCAGGCCGCATCATTTGACAGGAGAGAAAAAGCGAGCCGCAGAAGACTGACGTGACTTCTTCCAACTTCTACACTAAACAGCAGAGCCTGGACCAAATCCAGACCACCTGACTCCAGGTCAGGGTGCTTTCCTCTACCAGGCGTCCTGGGATTTCTCTGAGGTGAGGTCATAGCAATATGGACAGGAAACAAGGAGCATAAGAAATGCCGACACCCCTATGAATACCTAGTCTTTTGCATATATAGATATATAATATATATATTCACACATATAATGTGACCAAAAGCCTGGCTCCAAGCTGCACTTAGCTGCTTGGAGACCTGTCTCAGACACATTACAGGGTGCTCATTATGACAGCCTGTCCTTACTGTCACTTGGGACAGTACCAGTAATTACTTAGTACATTTCAGAACCCACTGTTGTCTCACACGAGCCAATTCCTTACCTGTTCTTTGCGCCACTGTCCCGGGTCTGGAGGTTGTCCTTGCTGGCCGTCTGAGCTGCTTTTGTGCTTGCTTCCTCTTCTGCCTCACTCAGGCTCTCCTGAAGAGGGCTTTCCTCCTCTAAGCTGTCAGCCTCCATATCGTTGCCCTGGATCCGGTCTCCAAGTTCAGACTGGGACTTAATCTCTTGAGTGAGGCTTTCTGAATCAGATTCCAAGGAGTCTTTTGAAATCAGATGTAAGTCTTCTTTCTTAAAAGGTGGCTCTGAGGACTGGGCCTTTAAGTTGGTATGGTGGGTGGGAGATTGAGTAGAGCGCTTGGGGATTAATCTACTATGACTCATCTTGAAAAAATACAAAAGTTAGGGTATTCTTGTTGATACAAGCAGTTGGCTGAATATTTGACGCTGTGGTTCACAAAAACATTACCTAAAAAAATTATATTTATGTTATTCTGTGACTACTGAAATCTCTTTAATTCCAATGTTCATCAAAAACTTTAAAGAGCAAGAGAACCTTGTTAAATTATCTCCAGGCTTTTGTGTGCACCCTTTTGTGTGTATGAGGAAAGTCTACTGGAAAAACTATTGTGTTTTTTTCTGTACAGAAACAGACCTGAGGCAGAGCTCATAAACAGCCTGAGTAACTGAATGCAGCTTTATCGAGGAAATCAAATGGCTGGATTCCTTTTTCTAGCTTCTAAGGGCCTGTTACAGACAAGCCTGGACAAAGCCAAAAGGTTAATTATGGACAGTACTTTGATGGCCTGATTTCAAATACCCAGGGCACGGGTGTAAATATGCCATATTCAGTAATAGTCATGGATAGAATAAAACAGGTTCAGGGTCTACCTTTTGGAAAGTAAAGGAGGGAGAGAGGGGAAGAGTGTGGTTTCTGCAGTTGGAACTGTAAAGACGGACACTGTTTTGTTCCTGGACCTATTTTGGCTGGCTTCATCATTTGGAAGTCTTTCTGATTACCCAGGTTATGATTAGGTAGGAACATGTAATTTAGGTAGACATTACCTGGAGACCAACTGCAGCTCAATATTAAAAAACCCCATAATAATGATTAAAACGACTAAACAAAAGATTTGGCAGCTCTGTGAATTCTGCCACTGAGCAATTCACAGCAGAGGCTGGATGGCCACCTACCTGAAAGGGATGCAGTCCTGGGGAACGTGGGGTGGGTGAGAGATTGGCCTGAATAAGAGCTAGGGTCCTTTCTAACTCACTTAAGACTGTGGTTTCAAGTGAGCCCTCCCTGTCTCAAAGGGCTGTTGTGAAGACCCAGCAGATGGTTTATGGAAAGGGTGCTTTGAGTTCATACAGGATTGAGAGGAAATGATGTTTGCGGATTGTGCTTCCTTTCATCTCTACCTCGAATTTCTATCTGTTCTGTCTTCTCTCTCATGGCCTTTAAGGCCTTTTTTTCTGTAGGTCAGATAATAGAAACTTTTACTATCAGAGATTACTGGAAAATTTGTTTTAATGGCTTGCTCTTGTTCTTTTGGCAAATCTTAACTTTAATTAAATAACACAACCTTCCTCCTACTCCTAGCATCACTCATAATGTTGATCTTGTTGCTAACGTTTCCAGGGAACATCTTCAACTCCTCGGAGGAAAGCACGTTAGCAAACAGAACAGACAAAAGTAACGTTCATATTTAAATATAGATGAAGTGGTTTTCTTTCTAATTCAAAGTTCCCCCTGTTGGTAGACTAAATATTATTGTCCAACTGTACAGACTGGTTTGCTGTATTGTCTCTTATTTTAAAAACATATATTTCATTCTATAATTTTATTTTAATATTGATAAGCAGATTAACAGTTGCTTTTTAGGATATTTCTAGAAAGCAGCAAATCCATCAAGTACTAATACATTTTAACTGAAATCGTTTGTATAAACACTAGTTTTACCGTAAGAGTTCAAGTCACTGAATTTGGGATCTTAAAGAAAAAGCTTAAAGTAATCATAATATTTCAGTTTGGAATGGTTCCTTCATGAAATAATTCAGTCCCTTCAATTTCTCTTCTTTTCCTAAATGAGACAGACTAGAGATTCTTGGAGGTAAAAAATTAAAAAAAAAAAATGTCCACAGAAGAATATAATTTTGTTAACAGATTAATGAAGTTTGAAAGAGTATGAAGAGAGCAAAGCCAAATACCACAAAAGCTTGGTCTTCTGTGGAGGCCTAATCCTACAAAAGCTGGGATTAAAGAAGGAAAAGCTGATAGCTCGAATAAATTAGAAAGTGGGCATCTGAAACGTAAGGAATGTGGCTTCCTACTGGCACAACAGCTTTTCACTGACATTCCTGACCAAGAGAGGCTGACATATCGAAGTAAACAGGGCAGCCAGGGATCGATCCTAGGTGCTGAGAAACGGCCGGTTCCCTAGGGGTCCCTTCAAGACCTCGGGTCTAGTCTTCTAGTGCTGGGAGAAACGAATTTCCTGCTACAGACGAAAAGGAACCCTGATCGCGTTCGCCCAGATGAATGGTAGAGAAAAAGTCGCCTGTTTTGGAACAGGCCGAAAGCTGCCCATAAGGGGCGTTCGGTTTGTTTCCTCTTTGCCTTTTCTCTGACGAGCAAGACTGGGCAGCAAGGGGCGTTTTAAGGCCCAGGAAGTGAAGGGTCCGGCGGCTCTGGTGCCCTGGCCTGCCCTCAGTCAACCGAGGACAAGGCTGCTCTGGGAGTCTGGGAGCCAAAGTCTTTCTAGATCCCGGCCACCCGGCCCTGGGCCCTCGTCCCTGCCTCTGCCGGTCCACCCTCCGCGCACCGGTCCCAAATGCTGCCTGGCGTGGGCTCCTTGGAGTTACCCCCGTCCTGATGCAGGCCCCTCCGGAGGTTTCTCGCTGTCCCCACCCCCCTGGCCCAGCCCTCCGCCTTTCCGTCCTCTGGCACCCGCACCGCCCACCCCCGTTCCGCAGGCAACCGCCCGTCACCTGCCCGGCGCTCCTCGGCGGCCGCGACCCGGCGGCCCCGCATCCTCCCGCGCCGCCGCCCCGGCTCCAGCAGGGCCGCCTCCCCGGCCGCCGGCGTCGCCCAGCGCTGCCCTGGAGACCGAGGCCAACAGAGCCCGCCCCGCGCCGCTCGGCCGGGCGGCCGCACGGGGAGGGCGGGGAGGTGCAGGTAGCGGCCACCGCGTCCCGGGGACACCCCCTCCGCTGGTGGAGAGGGCGGGAACGGTTGTGATGACCCCGGAGCTCTCGGTGAGGCTGCTGTCAGGCCACCTTGACTTTGCAAAGTTGGAAAGCCAGGCCACCGAGCAGGGTAAGTTATTTGCAACCAACGCTACTAGGGTACGTGAAGAACCCCTACAAGTCAAGAAAGCAAAGAATCCAATTAAAGAATGGGTCAATGACTTGAACAGGAATTTCACAAAAAAATCCAAAGGGCCAATAAATATTTGTTGTTGACTGAAAGGATGCTTAAGTCATTAATAAGCAGAAGAGGACAAATTAAAACCACAGGGGATATCACTCCATGCCCACCAGATACGCATAAATTAAAATATCTGCAGGTGCCCAGGGTTGGGGAGGACGCCGCGCGGAGAACCCTCAGGTGTTGTGGATGGGAGTGGGAAGTGGTGCAGCCACTTTGAAAAATAGTTGGACGTTAGCTGCGGTATGTACACCCTATGAGTCAGCAATTTCACTTTTATGTATTTACCCCTCAAAAGTGTGTGCTTATGTGCACCCAAGTGGAAATAACTGACATCCATCAACGGTAGAATGGTTAATTACATTGTGGTATTCCATATACTGGCACACTACACAATAGTGAAAATGAATGAAATACAGCTACAAAAACCCCAAAATACATATTGTATGATTTTGTATATAAAAATTAAACGTAGGCAAAATTAAAGTGAATTATGTTTGTGGATGCATACTTAGTGGAGAAAACTATGAAAACAAGCAATGTAGTGATTCTCGAAAAATTAGATCTTGGCAAGCTCTGGCAGGTGGGGTGGGGGTTTGGTGGAAAGTGGTTTTGAGATTGTATTTCCTGCTTTTTATTAGAGTTAGATTTTTTAACAACTTTTTGACAGCAGGGACCTTGTCTTCAATGTTACTTGAAGAAATGAAAGCACAGTAGCCAAAAGCTATTGGTGTTATTCTGCCCAGCATGTTAGATCCATTAACACAGAGCAACTGCAAAGGTGCAAACGAACGGCAAGCGGAAGGATTTATTCCTCATGGCAGCTTCCAGAATGTGTTATGGAATCTGTGCCGAGTTATTCACACTTGTCCACTTTCTCATCTACTGGTCCATGGAAATTGATGCTGTGGTTCTTCAGGCTCTCCAAGTGCTTTCTGCATCATCCAGAGAAGATTTTATTCTGCTTTTCTGGGAATGAGTGGTTCCTATGTGAGTCAGGAGTCTGTCAACCCAGCAGCTACCTGCAGAGCCTAATCACACACGGAACCTGGGACACCCTGAGCCTGATTTTCCTCCTTCCTCCTCTGCTATGACTATCCTGATTATTCTTATTTGGAGCAACTACAGACTGGAATAATAAACATGGGCGGCACTCAGGGGCCAATCAGGAGACAGAAGCCACACCACTTATTTTAATGGAAATAACTTCATATGGAGATTTATTAACTGAAAAGTTGAAAAGGAAACTTAGGTATCATGGGAATAGTAACTACAGGAAGCAAGTGCCACCCTTATTTCTGGGGGAAAACAGGGATGAATTTGGAAGCTTGGAGGAAGGTTGCCAGAGCGGCGATCCAGGCCTCTAAGGAGAAGTCCCAGGCTGGTGGGTGCTGGAGTCTTTGAACAGGTGTGATGAAGCTGGTTCTGGGAGTATTGGGAACACTGGAATCAACTGCTGCCGCGAAAACAAACCAAGCTGCTGGGACGAAGACACGTTGTCAGGTTGACGCAGAGAGGGATAGGAGGAAAAGAAGGAGCTGTCTCTCCTCCGTCTCCCAGCCTTGGCGTCTCCCTCTAGCGCCCCCTACTGGCAGAGGCTAACAAAGCCTGTTGACCAAGAAGAAATGAGGTTTGCAGAGGTTGCCTGGTACCAAAACAAAATAAATGAGTGAAACTGAGAAAAAATGGTTTAATAAGCAGCACAATAATACTCCGTCCTTTAGAATTCTTAAGGAGTATGGAGTGCATACAAACAAAATAAAGCCATAAAGTACTTTGCTTTTATCTGCTGTTACGGTAATAATAACGATAATTGACATATGAATAACACTTCCCAGGCTTTACAAAGTACTCTTCCACATACTATCTGTTCAGAATTATGCTGCCAATCTGACCTTGAACTAATCAAAACACAAAGAATGAGAAAAACAAGTCAAAAATAATCAAAATAGGTTAAGCAGTAGTGAACTGATTTTAATCCTTCGCCACCCCCACTCCATCTGTCCCTTCAACTCCCTCCTTTTTCCCTCTCCTAAGCTGTTACTCATGCTCTGCTTGCAAAGCCCTTTCCTCTATTCCTTTTCCCCTCCTGGTCTAACTTCTACTCTGTCCACAAGACCTAGCTCAGCTTCATCTCCTCTAGGAGGAATTTTTGGACAAACTCCCAAAACTGTCCTCATGGCTCTTGGACTAGAGTAATTCTCAACCTGGGGCAGTGCTGTCCACCTGGGGACATTTGGCAATGTCTGGAGACATTTTCCATTGTCACGGCTTAGGGGAGTACTACTGGCATCTAGTGGATAAAAGCCAGGGATGCGGCTAAACATCCTGCAATGCATAGGACAGCCTTCACGACAAAAAATTATGCAGTTCAAAATGTCAGTGGTGCTGAGGTTGACAAACGCTGTGCAAGAATAATGGCCCTTGGTCTGTGACCCTAAGGTACCCCAGTGCATGCTTCTATCTTTATAGATACACAGGTATGGCATTGTGTTATAATTATCTGTTAATGGTTCTGTCACCCCTGTACTATAGCATAAGCTCCAAGAGAGCAAGAACTACCATTGTGCATGGCAGCTGATAGATGTTCAATAAATGCTGAGCAAAAGCCACAATTCCCTTATGCTTTAGCACTTGGATGAGGGCAGATGAGTGTAGCCCATCGGGCCTTTTATTAGAGATATGATCTTATGTGGCACGTAACTAGGACAGTTAGATAATTTATTATTAAAACCCAGGATGCATTCAAGAATTAAAAAAGATGCTATTAATAAATGCACAAAGACAACAGGTATAAACTGAAATTGTCCTGGGTAGCCAGAAAGTGTGGTCACTCTCTGTATAACTCTAACAAGTTTAAATGTCTGCTTCCTTCACTTGTATGTTAAATTAGAAGCAGCAAATTAGGAATGGGGAGGGAAGGGTACGCTGAGGACAGAGAGAAGAGACAGTACCAGCAAGTGAAGGGACGGAAATATCACAAAAATAAGAGATGTTCAAAAAACCCCAAAGCAAACTGGAGTCATTAGGTGTAGCAATGAGCAACCTTATAGCTGAAAACCCTCTGTGAGAATCAGTGTGATAGCAAGCGTTGCTGATTAATTTTCACAGTGATTAATTTTTAAAAACATGTAGAATAGATCAGTTTAATAAATACTGGCTAGAAAGGTAAAAATTATACAATATATTTTACAAGGGTTTTTATCAAAAACACTAAAATGTTTAAAATTTCAAGGGATCAACTCTCAATCATCCAAAAAAAAAATTCATTTAGAAGGACCAATCTTGAGAATTTTAAATGACTGAAGTTGCATTAAATATGTTTATACAGACGACACCATTCAACACAGAAGTTTAAGACTAGAACACTGTTCTAGCAGAACAGGCGGCGTGCAGGGCGCCCAGAGGGAATTCTGCCTGGCTGGGATCAGAAGCTTTAGGAACGAATGACCCTATAGGGTGGTCCTTATGAAGACAAATTAACAAATTACCAATGACTGCCTTTTTTCTTTTTCTTTTTATTTCCTTGGTTTTCTTTCTTAAAAATAATTTTAAAGCATTTTTATTATGGAAATTTAAGAACATATACAACAGTTGAGAGAAAAATATAATGAACTCACATGTAGCTCTCACCATCTTCAACAAAGATCAACCTGTGAGCAATCTAGTTTCTGCACGTGCTGTGCTCTACTCCCACTAAATATTTAAAGGCAAACCCCAGCTGTCATACGGTTTCATCCATAAGTACTTAAGAATGTATCTCTAAGAGATAATTTTTTAAAAACTGCCGTAGCGTTACTTCTAAAATAAAATTAACGGCTCCTTAAATTCATTTAATGCCGAGTCAGTGTTCATTTAGTGCTGAGTCATTAAATTCATTTAATGCTGAGTCAGACTTCCCAGATTGTCTTCTACATGTCTTTTTATAATTGGTTGGTTTGAATCAGGATCCAAACAAGTTCTACAAAGTGACTTTTTAAAATAACAGTTGTACTAAGATACAATTCACATACCACACAATTCACCCTTTTAAGGTACACAATTCAGTAGTTTTTTTAGTGTATTCATGGAGCTGTGCATCCATCACAACTATCTAGTTCAGAATATCTCCCCCAAAGAAACCCCACACCGGTCAGCAGTCACTCCTCTTTCCCCTTTTCCCTCAGCCCCTGACAACCACTACTCTACTTCCTGTCTCTATGGATTTGCCTATTCTGGACATTTCATACAAGTGGAATCATACAATATACGATACGTGTTTTTTTGTGTGTGTGTCTGGCTTCTTGCACTTGGCATAATGTTTTCAAGGTTCATCCATGTTGTAGCATGTGTTAGTTCTTCATTCCTGATAACATTCCTCTGTATGAATATACCACATTTCATGTATCCATTCATCAGTTGATAGACATTTACGTTGTTTCCACATTTTCACCATTATGAGTAATGCTGCTATGAACATTCTGCTATGAACATTCAGGTACTGGGTTTTGTGTGGACATATGCTTTTAATTCCCAAGTGTATACCTAGGAGTGGAACTGCTGGAGCATATGGCATCTCTATGTTTAACTTTCTGAGAAACTGCCAGGCTGTTTTCCAAAGTGGTTGAAACATTTTACATTCCCACCAGTAATTTCTCTATATGCTTTCCAAAACATGTTCTTCTCTGTCTTTTTGATTATAGCCATCCTTGTGGATGTGAAGTTCTAACTCGTAGTTTTGACTTGCATTTCCTTAATGACTGATGATGTTGAGCATCTTTTCATGTGCTTATGGCCATTTTTATTACACAGTGACTTTAATGATGTATTTCAAACTTCAGATTACAGAGTTGGTGTCTGAGCAATCTCTAAAAGTGATCTGCCTTTGATAGTTTCTTTGCTTTCTAGTATAAAATTTTCCAGAATCATCTTGTACATTTTTTGCCCAAACCTGGAGTTAGCTATTTCTTCAAGGAGGCTTAGGTTGTTTTAGTGAGAATGTTATTTAGAGACCACACTCTGGGCCCTAAGGGTGCTTATTGCCACTGGAATGTTTATTGTCTCTGGGCCACTTCAGTAGAAAAAGCTAAAAAATACTTTTGTTTTTCTTTTTTCAAGAGAAACGTACACTATGAGGGCATGCTTTTGTTTCCAATTCCAATTTAAGAATACTTAGTTGATTTTATATTTATATCTCTTTTATGCTGGAAATCTTGGTTCCAATTCTATTAATATAATTAATTTACACTTTGCCCCTCGCAATATATATTATATTTTCAAAATGGCTGTACCAATGTTGTAACTAACAATATGACTACTGAAAACAATTTAAAATTTGTTTGCAATTCTGTTAGGATATATCCTGATGGTGTACGCAGTCAAATGTCGATGTTTTAAAGTAACTTGAACTAATTCTTCCTGTGTTGCAGTTTTTAAATTAATTTTTAATTTTGATTTAATTTTTAAATGATTATGTAAATCATTTAAACATAGTTCCAAAGTCAAAACTGTAAAGCCAGGTATATTTAGGGAAGTCTAACTTCTACCCCCAACCCCTCCACTCAGTCCCCTCTCAGCTCATATAGACAATGATTTTTATTAGTTTTTAGTTTAGCCGTCCTGTTTAAAAAATATCATCTAATATGTATATATTTATAAGCCACCCCCTTTCTCAGATTAAAGGAATCTATATACTCTCTTCTGCACCTGGTTTTTTTTCATTCAATAATATATCCTGGAGATCACTCTATAGACATAAGCAATGAACTTCCTCATCAATCCTTTTCATAGTTGTATAATACTCCACTGTGTGCCAACCAGTACCCTATAGATAGATACTTGAGTTGTTATAGATGGTGCTGCAATGAATAGCTGTGATATTGTGATTTAACAAGAAATATATATTTGGTCTTCATCCCCAGTACATGGCACAGAACTCCTAAAACCCTTGTAATTTCCTGAGTGATAAGAGTGATGGGAGCATCCTTTATTATAATATTTGGTCTTTGTCTCAGGTTCCTGACACAAGAGATTCTAAAACCCTTGGAGTTTCCTGAGTAATAGTGGTGAGAGGAGTGTCTTTTGTTTTTCATAATAAGCCCCATTCAACCATACCTAAATTTATGCCAATAAGGCGACTCTTGGTGGGCCCTTAGATAGCTTCAGGATGAGGGCTGGTTGTCAGAGGAGCCAACCATGAGATTAGAAGGTTGGAAGTTTCAGCCCCACCTCCTGACCTCAGGAGAGGGGAGAGGGGCTGGAGATCAAGTCAATCACCAATGGCCAATGATTTAGTCAATCATACCTACATGATGGAACCTCCATAAAATCCCCTAAATGATGAGCTTTGGGGAAGCTTCCAGGTTGGTGAACCCATCCACTTGCCAGGAGGATAGTGCAACCCAGCTCCATGAGGCCTGAAGCTTCTGTGCTCAGGACTCTTCAGACCTTGCCCTATGACCTCTACGTCTGGCTGTTCATTTGTATCCTTTATAATAAGCCAGTAATAGTAAGTAAAGTGTTTCCCTGCATTCTATGGGCTGTTGTAGCCAATTCTTAGAAGTACAGGTGGCCCTGGGACTTAAGATTGGCATCCAAATTGGGGGCAATCTTGTGGGACTGAGACTTTAAACTGTGGAATCTGCCCTAATTCCAAGTAGTCAATATCAGAATTGGGTTGGACTGTAGGACACCCAGTTGGTGCCTAGAGAGTTGGAAAATTGGTTGATGTGGGAAAAAAAAACTCCACACATTTGTTGTGTCAAATGGCAAACTAAAGCAATTCAGTAACGAATTTGATATCCTTTATTCAAGGGAAAACAATCCATGGATTGGGGGAGTGCAGCGCCTCACAAGCGGTGGAGCACCGTTCCTGAGGGATTTGGGGCAAGAGTGAGTTTTCTAGAGCTTGAGAAGAGGCAATGTGGAAATGGCATGATTGGCCAGGAGGTCGGGATTTCCTTATAAGGCCAGCAGGTCCTGTTTTCTAGGGTGAGGCAAGCTAGCCAGAGCTGAGTGGGAGGATTGTGACTGGTGTACGTTAGGTTTCCTTGACAGATGTCTTCTGTATGTGCAGACTGACAGGTTCAGATTTGTGATGTGGGGGTGGGGATGGAGGGTCACTGGGGTGGTCTCCATTTTGTGGTTCCTGACATACGAATTAACTTTACCAGTTGTTGGTAGTGTGAGTAAAAAACAGTTCATAATAGCCATGTCCATGTGTCAAATCATAATTCTACCATTTGCCTTTGGGTTAGATTCCTAAAAGTGGGATTCTTGGATTAAAAATTAACTACCAAAGTAATTTTGCTAGATGTTGATGAATCCCCCTTCATAGGGTCTCTATTATTTTTCATTCCCACCAGCAACATGTGAGAGTCCTTGTTTCCCTATAACCTGGCCAACAAACCACGTTGTAAAATGTTTGCATTTTTGCCAATATAACAGATTAGAAATCATATTTCAGTGTAGTTTTAATTTTGCGTTTCCCTTAGTATGAGTATCTTTTTTTTTATATGTTTGACAACAATTTGCCTTATTTTCTTGTCCTTTTTTGTTGAATGGTGTTGCTTTTTTTTTTCTTTTTAATTTTTAGAAGCTCTTTATACTTAGGGATTTAACCCTTTGTTTGTGATATTAGTTGCAAACATTTTTTCCCAGTTTGTCATTTATTTACTTTTTTTGGTCACAAAAAGGCATTGATTTTTATGTAGTCAAATTTATCAATCTTTTCCCTCTCCTACTTCTCAATTTTGAGTCATTGTTTGCTGCCGAGACCAGCTAGGCAGCCAGCCGAAGGGGCGGACAGAATTAATAGACAGAACACAATCTATATTATTCAATGGGACAGGGGACCATCAAGGACTGAGGTGAGGTCCCTCGGATCGCCACATATTTATTTGCGGGTAAAGAATCACAAGCAATTACAATAGCAGAAACTCATGCCTGCAGGGACACACAGGACAGAGTCCAAAGGTTCTATTCTTCATCCCCAGAAGCACACCAGCCCATCCCAGTCATTCCCTTGGGGAGTATCTTAAGGACAATCAGCAAGGTATGCAGTCAGCGTTCTGTTCCTGCAAGGGCCCGGCGTTCCTAAGCCCCTTGCCTTCATGCCCCATAACATATTCCCCTCCGGCCTGAGAGTCCAAAGCACAAGCAATCTGGTATAATGATTGTGAGAATCAGCAGATCACATATCCCCCAACTCACCCATTTGGAATTTATTTTTCCTTAGGCTTAAAGCCTAGCAAGAATGCTGCTATGATCTCCTGCAGCAATTGTTAGGTAAGTTTATTCCATTTCCAGGTTATAGAGCAATCAACTGATATTTTCTTCTAGTATTTCTGTGGTTTCATTTCGTACATTTAAATCTTGCATCCACTTGGATTTTATTTCTGGTTTATGATGTGAGCAATACCTCCAATGTTATCATTTTCTATATTGCTACCGAGTTAGTAAAAAGTTGATCTTTTCCTACTGATCTGAGATACCACCTTTATCATATACAAAATTTTTATTTTACAGCATCAATTTAAAATATTTGCCTGTAATTGCTACTGATTTTATTATGAGTTGAGGTGATCAAGTTTGTTACAAGTCTTCAGTCCCACTGAGTTTTTCTGTGAGTCTTTCTTCAACAGCCATCCCTTTGGGTCCTATTAGCTTTAACGTTAGAATTCTGCATATCTGGTTATCAGGGCGTCCTCAGTAGATACACCCAGACTCAATGGTGTCCATGTCATTATCTAAAATCAGTACAGGGAGAAAACAACGAATCTAAGGAGGAGGAGAAAAACACTAGCATTTGTTATATACTTACTAATCCTGGGCTAGACACTGTGCTGCCTCATTTAATCCTCACACTAATCCTGGGTGGGGAGGATTGTTATCCTCATTCGACAGATGAGGAAACTGAAGATACAACAGGTTATTCATGACCATAACCAACTAACACAATTTGAAAATAAGAAATTAGGGGGAAGAAAAAAGAGAGAGCATCCCCCCATTTTAAAGGATAATATTTATTTATTTATTTTTATGTTTGTCTCCAGAAAAGGGGTAATTCAGTCTGAACATTTGGTCTGGATGACTGTGGCTTAGTTCCCTCAAACCACACTGGAGGTCACAGAGTTTAGCATTTTTCTAAAGGGACGTAATTTTTAGTTCACAAACTAGGACCTAATTCAAAGGCGGCATCTTGGCTTAATTAAAAATTGTGACCCATTGCAAAAGACCTGGCAGAATTATTTTCTCTTTTCAAATGTCAATACAGGGTATTTCCACAGTTAGGCCTCTCTAGCATTAGCCAGATATCTTTTTTAAAATAAACGGTGAGGGATTTAGGGAGAATATAAAAAGTTTTTGCGGCCTTAGTTTTGATTTGCTTCTATCTGAAAATAAGATGTAGTACAGAAAATGTAGGAAAAAATTAACATATTCCAACAGATCTAGGGTAATGATTAGTGAGGACAAATTTGCTCATGAATGCATTACAGGAAGGAAAAGGCTTCTCTCTAGAAGGTGTGACATTGTAAAAATAGAACTACATTTCATCTAGATCAAAACCCCTGGTAACTATAGCAAATTACCATAACTTCAACCAGGGGAAGTAACAGGAGATTATGTTGTTGAGTTAAACTAGTGGACTCATGAATGATTAGCAGTTCAAACAATCTTCTTGATCTGCAGGGAGCCTCACTACTTGATGCGTGCTCAGTCTGTTGGGTACTGCAATTTTGCTCTCTGTTATGTTCACCTAATGATAAATATTACAGCTGATACAGAGTGCCGGAAAATTTTGGTTTAGGTTTTTTGAGTCATTTGAGGAAAAGTAATAAAAGCACCTCTTGCCTTAGTCCTCGAAAGGTAAGATTAAGAAAGACCATTAGAGATTTCCTAGTCCTTTAGCTCCACCTTCCAGTGAGTAGAAGTGAGCATTAAATGCTCTCTCTGGGATTTAGGTTAAATGTAAGGGAAGACGCAAAGTCCTGCTGTGGTCTCTTTAGGAGCCAGGAGACCAAGGTTCTAATCTCGACTGTCTTCCTAATTAGTCGTGTGGTCTTTGATGGCCAAAGAAAGCTCTCTGGGCTTCAGTTCCCTCATCTTTAATACAAAATGGTTGTTCTAGAGCAATGTTTCCCAAATTGTTTTGTTAGAACACGAATGTTCCATAAAAGAACTGTTTTGTAGTTTAACAGGTATTCCATTTAGGAGCTAAAAATAATTTAAAATCTGGCTCACCCAGCTTAAATAACAATATGGGAATCTTTATCTCACTTAACAAGAAGTTCTGAAATATTCCTCAGCCTAACAAAATCATCAAGGGTTTAGTTATACTCTGTCTCTTTTCTATGGCATCCTCACCACATTAGCTCAGAGTGCTTGATGGGGAGAGAATGGCTGTGGCAGTTCCAGGCATCACTTGCAGTTATGACAACATTATGGAGGAAGCAGGATGCTTTCATTCTGAGTGTCTCTCTTATCATTAAGAGAAATCTTTCCCAGAAGCCCTCTGGGAACTTCCACTCCTATCTCAATGGCCAGCATTGTTTTATGTGCCCAAGCCTAAAGTGACCATCAGCAAGAGGAGCGGGACCATGACTGGTTCAAACCAATCATGATTTCTCTTGTTGGCTGGGGATGAGGCCCACCTCCCCTGAAACACAGGATTATACAGTGGCAGGTGGATGCTAGAAGAAAATCACAGATCCACTAGGAAGGAGGAGAATATTGGCAGGGGATCGTTGGCTAGGCGCCCATTGTCAACTGTCGTATGTGGTTAAGTAAGTTGGAGCTTTGCTGGGTTGAACAAAGCGACACAGATTCCCGTGTGAGAAGACTTTCCAGAACCTTTACTATGCTCACGTGCATCACCTCTATGAGGGAGATATAGTGTTCAACGTTTTTCAAACTTATTTGACCCCAGAAAATTTTTTCCCCCCACAGATTGCCTATTAACATTTCTAAGCCACCATAGTTCCTCAAAACACATTTAAGAAATGCTTGAGATGAACTCTAAAATCCTTTCTAAATATAATATTCTATGATTGTGTATAATCTATATCTATAGATTATATCCATACCTGTAGATTCAAATTTGTTAAAATGCAAGGAATCTGTAAATATAGCTATTATGTTGGCTAGGGTCTCAGCAGGAAGCAGGTGACACATTCAAATTGGGAAATATGAGGAGATTTAATAAGTGAACTAGGTACAGAGCTTTGAAAGAACCACAAAGATAGTGCAGGATCCATCTAGGCTTGATGAGGTGAAGGAAGCAAGTAGATTCCAGAACCAGAGACAGAGACAACACCCTGACAGGAGCTGTGACCTCCAGTGGGGCGACAGCAAGTCCCTAGCAACCTTGCGCACACGTTCTCTACTCATCTGCTGGAGGACATTCCATTCCCCAACTAGAATCCAGTGAGAGGGCAAGGAAGACCCCTGATATAGCCCAAAGTGTCAGTGTCCCAGGACACCAAGCAGGTAGAAAGGGTGGGGAGTGTGGAGGAGCAATTGAGTACAGCTGCCCAACATCTCATTTCCTCTTAAATGTCCCCCTGGGGTCATCCTAATATAGCAGTAGAAGGGGCACAGCATTCAAACCAGACCAACTCAGAACAGCATCTGGGCTCTCTCCTTAACTGGTGAAAGAAACGTGGTAGTCTCCTAAACCGTTTTGTAGCGTTTAGAGCATCTCTTATGTGTCAAATGTGCATTATAATACCTACCTTACAAGATTGTTGTGATGATTAAATTACTTTACTCATAAGAAGTGTCTGGCTCATTGTAGGTCCCCTGCAAATGTCATTTTTCTTTTTCCTGTCTTCCCTCTGCTATTTGCTAAATATAAATTGAGAAACTACCAATTGAGCAGATAAGTAAATATGTTAAGGATAATGGGAGCTAGGTTTCTCAGAAAAGGTAGTTACAAATACAGAAAGGGAGAAAACTGGAATAAACTCATGGTTTTCAACAGATAGATTTAAATGTATATACACACAGACACATGTGTACATATATCTGTGTATATTCTCATATATTCCCTAGCTCTGTCTACTGAGATGACTTGAGAACAATGATACCCCAAAAGCAGTGAGTACATCTAGCCCCTGGGTCTTGGCTTCTAAATCCCATCTTCCACTAAAAGGAAGCAGGGATCCCTCCAGAAATGGCTGATTACAGGGCTGGGGCAGGAAAGGTTTAAAATAAGCCTGGAATATCTTATATCAGAAAGTAAGAAAGTGCTCAAAGATTGAGGATAAGAAGGCCACAAAAACCTGTTTCCCCAATTTGATCATCAAATCAGCAAGAGATAAATTTGATAGTAGTAGATTATAACCCAGTAAATAACATAGGATAGTAACAGATTGTAACCCACTGAGTAATGGAGGAAACCATGAATCCATATAGATATAAATAAATAGACGAGTAACTTGAAAGTTGGATGAGGAACAGGTTATCTACATACTAACTTTAGAAAGGAGAAAAGAGTAACTTTACAGTGGAGAAGTCTGGCAGCCACCACCTTAATCAAGTGGTCAAAGTGAACCTCATCAATAATGAGGTAAAGAGAATATAATGTGATAAACACAACAACACTCCTGTGACAGTTCTGTCAAAGAGGCATAACCTGAATCTAACCGTAAGGAAACATCCAGCAAAGCCAAACTGAGGGACAGCCTACAAAATAACTAGCCTGTGATCTTCCAAAATGTTCAGCTCATGAAAGTGAAGGAAAGATTGAAGAACTTTGAAACATGCGATTCTTCTTCTTCTTTTTTTTTTGAGGAAGATTAGCCCTGAGCTCAGTACTGCCAATCCTCCTCTCTTTTGCTGAGGAAGTCTGGTCCTGAGCTAACATCTGTGCCCATCTTCCTCTACTTTATATGTGGGACACCTACCACAGCATGGTGTGCTAAGTGATGTCATGTCCGCACCGGGGATCTGAACCAGAGAACCCCGGGCCGCCAAGAAGCAGAAGGTGCGCACTTAACCGCTGCGCCACTGGGCCGGCCCTGAAACATGTGATTCTGAACTGGATCCTCTATGACAATTGGAGAAACCTGAGTGGAGTCTGAGGCAGGCTGGTATAAAAATACCAGTGTGAATTTCCTGATTTTGACAGTTGCGTTGTGGCTAGAGAGGAGGGTATCCTTATTTGTAGGAAATACACAGTCATGTACTTGGGAGGAAATGGGACATTGTGTCAGCCTGCTCTCAAATGGTTCAGAGGGAAAGGTGCTATGTTCAATCTTTACAACTTTCAGTGATTTTGATGATTGGTGAAAAAATTTACCAAGAGAAAAAAATCAGCACAGCTGGATTTGGCCCCTGTAACAAATTACAAACTCTTAATATGAGTATGTGTGGTAGGATGGGGGTGAGGGGTATTATTTTGGAATTAGTTTATTCAGATCCAAACAATGAGAAACAAATACATGGCAGAGTTTGCTATGCCTTAATTAAACTGGTGTTGGGAAAAAGACACGTCACATGTGACTTTCATGTGTGAAAGTGAAAGTAGGAAGGAGAAATTGTAATACAGTCACTGGAAAAACAAATATATATTCTGCTCTTTATTAAATAATTCTTTAAAAGCATCCATTCGGTCAATAATCAGTAAATTAAACTCATTATTTCTTTTTGTACATGTTTAGGTAATGAAGCGTCCTGGTAAAAACTCTGTCACCAGGTCAGCTTTTGTGATTTAGCAAGAAAATCTAAGAAAATCGAAGCTCTGGGCCTACCTCGAACTAACGCTTGTGTCTTGGGGCATGAATCCTGGGGCATTCATGCTCGTCGGACTCATTCATTGCTATGCACCACTTCTCCCGGAGAGTGTCTGTGCTGGTTGCATCTTCTGAAAGTCTGCCTTGAAAGAAACTCCTAGGATTAGAGAATCTTTTCTAGGTCCTTTTCATCCCAAAGTTCTTTATTTCGAGACCAGAAGGAAAGATTAAAAAGAAGTTTTTTTTATATAGCTCCATTAGAGCCCAGCATCTAAAAAACTCCTGTTTCCTTCACAGTGAGATGTTAGCTGGTCACATGGACCCTGATCCCCGAGCCTTAGGAGAATCCTCTTGCTCTGAAGTAGTGTCAGGTATAATAGCTACTTTTTTTTTTAACTGGGAAGCTCTATGTCCATGGTTTGGTCCTCATTTTGCTGCTCTGAATCTGGGGCACATGGGAGGACACCATCTTGCATTGCACTCGAAGTATGTTTTTCGTTACAGTAACTATGCTCCTTCTTGCGGGCTGCTCTGTTGAGGTGACGATGCGGCTGCCAGGCAGCATGTTCTTCTGCGGGGCACACGCTACACAATGCTCTCTGGTACACAGGTGGGATCTCCTTTGAATTTTGCTTGTTGTGCCTTCTCCTTCCCCTTTGTTTTTGCTTCGGAGTACAATCTTGTGATGTAACTCATGCAGCTGCTAGAGCGGGAAACTGAAAGAAAAAACATGGTGAAGATGAATATTTATTTTGAACAACATTGCACTCGTTTATTTGAAACATTTTGATCGCACATGATATTTTTAGGTCTATATATTAATGTCTTAAAAGATCAAATCTGAAATTCACATGTGCGTATAAATGATCTGAATGCGTTGTTTTAGTCTAATTTTTTTAAAAAATCTTGTTACATAAACAGTATACTAATAAACCTGAAATAAAATATGTAGACATTTCTGCCATAAAATAACATATGTGTTGCTGAAAAAAACCCACATTGCCTTCAGCAAAATTTCATACTAAAAAATAACAGGGCTTGAGGCCAGCCCAGTGGCACAGTGGTTAAGTTCGTGTGCTCTGCTTTGGTAGCCCTGGGGTCGCAGGTTCGGATCCTTGGCACGGACCTACACATCACACATCAAGCCATTCTGTGGTGGCGTCCCACATACAAACCAGAGGAGATTGGCACAGATGTTAGCTCAGTGACAATCTTCCTCAAGCAAAAAGAGGAAGATTGGCAACAGATGTTAGCTCAGGGCCAATCTTCCTCAAGCAAAAAGGAGAAGATTGGCAGCAGATGTTAGCTCAGAGCCACTCTTACTCACCCAAAACAATAAAAATAAATTAACAGGGCTTATGGGAAAAAAGAGGGTTGGGGTGTTGGGGTGGACCACTCAAAGCCTATGTAACTCTGTACACAGACAGCTCCAGAGGATATCTTTTAAGTGAGCTAAAACAATGGAGTTGAAATGCTGGATTTGAGGGCACTGTGGGAAGGAGGTTGGAAGTGGAGTTGGAGCCTGGGAGAAAGAGCAACCTCCCACAGCTGTGGCAAGCCCCTGGGGATGGACTTTTCTCGGGAGGGAGCCCTGAGTGCAGGTGCTCATTGTAAACTTTTGAAAAGTTGAACTGTGAGGGCTTCTGGTTGTTCAGCAGCTGAACTGAGGGCTTTTCTTTTCCCGCTAAAGGTTATTCTACCGTTTTGGTTCCCTTGCCTAGGAAAATGGGCAGAGGAAGCGACCCAACTTACACATATTGCCATCATTGTCCTACTTGCCAGTCAAGCATGAGGGGATTGCTGTTACAGAAACAGGTGTTGCCGTACAACAGACTGTAGCTTACACACATTTTCCCCTTGCACCCCCGGTTCTCACACAGTCTGCTCACTCGTGCCCCTTTCCCTGCTAGTAGAGCTGTTCTTTCTTTCCATTTCACACCCTACTAGGTCAAAACAAAAAAAGCCAGAGGTGTTGTAAAAGACACACTTCCTACGAAAACCTCAATAAAACCAATAGAAACTAGTGGCAGGGCTCACCTCATTGCTTGCAACTCCTGGCAGGTGAAATAAGTTAATTTGCACAGAGAAAACAAAATGATTGGAAGGTATAAGATTCTTGCTTTACAATAGTCCTAACTTCTGTCTACTGGATCTTTGTCAAGAATACACACACTTTCTTCCTGTTTAGACTCGTCTTTCACATTCTTTAAGTATTGTGCATGAGCAATTGCAATGAAGTCACCCAAAAGGTTTGAAACATTTCTGCTTGAATTAGTTAAGCTTTGTATTCATTTATTCAATATGAATTTATCAAACACTTCATTTGTGCCAAGCTCTGTGCTAGGATCTGGGGACACAGAGAGAGCAAATCCATTTACTCACCACCTGAACGAGTATTGTGGTAGCTAAATCAACATGCCCAGAATGACAAGCTGGGTGCTTCATTGGCAAGGGTGGGTGTAGGATACTGTGGAGCACAGGAGGGACATATAGTCCAGGGGGTGCCTGTGTGTGACAAGAGGACTCAGAGATGGCTTCTCAAGGGGCATAATTTCAGCTACATGGACTTAACTGCTGCTTTTCATTTTTTAAGATGCACTTCCTTTAGTTGTACAAGATGATGTATGTGGTTGACTTTCTAGAGCTAAAAATCAGACTTTGAGTTTTACGTTCCCCTTGAAAGACAACAAATTAATGAACCTCATTGTTCGAATCTCAGATCACATAGTTGACTTACTTTGGCTGTTTTTCTCTTGGGATGATGTTTCTTCATTAGTTGACCTCGATTTGTAACTTTCCAGAGTGTGTTCTGAAATTTCATTTTCTGCAAGAAAAGAAAATTAAATTATTAATTTCTGGTATCATAGACATCATCTGTATGTAGAAATGTATGTTTGAATAAGAGGATACCTCTGTTATTGTAAAATAGTAAACTTATCACTGCCCCTCCCATACCTCCTGTCCTCATTCATTCAACAAATCCTTCCTTACTCTTTACTGTGATTCCAGCAGGCACTGTGCCAGGCAGTATAAAAGAGTTGCAGATGTCAAATGACAGTAGTTTAAAATCAAGTATTGTCCTTTGGGAAGGAACAATTCCAGTAGCCCTTAAAGAACTATGAGGGAAGGGCATTAATGGGAGAATTTGAAACACTACTATTGCATTTGCTTACTGTATATGTACAGCGGAAAAATCAGACCGTGTCTCTAGGTTGATTTATCATGAGAATGTTAGTCCATCTGAATAGCTACAGAGATTGATATTAAACTAGGAGAAGTGGTACTTTTAAGAGAGTCAGAGCCATTCAAAGATGTAGTGTTTTGCCTTGGGACATAGTGAATTCTCTGTCACTGGAGGCATTTGAGCCATATGTGGCTAAATCAGTGATGTCCAATAGCACTATAATGTGAGTCACGTGAAATTTTAAATTTTCTTGTAGCCATGCTCAAAAAGTAAAAAGAATCAGGTGAAATTAATTTAATAATATATTTTACTTAGTAGATCCAATATATTATCATTAGATATACTCTTCGTGCGTGTGTGTGTGTGTGTGTATACTGAGTCTTCAAAATTGGGTGCGTATTGTATCCTTACAGCACATCTCAAGAGTGACCAGCCACATTTCAAGTGCTCAATAGCCGTATTGCAGCTACTGTATTGGACAGCACAGGGCTAAATAATCACTCAGAATTAAAGAGGGGATTTAATCCTGGCACACATTTATGGAATGAATTGAGTAGATGGTTATTCTGGATAACTTCTAAGGTCACTTCCAGCTCTGATATGTGTTGAATCTATGTATCTTAATGGATATCTTCTATGGGAGCTAAATGATTTTTTTTGTTTCCAATGATAACTTTTTAATCAGAATGCTTAGGAAAAATTATTAACATATTATGGTTGAGGGAGGCTGAGTGCATGCTTTCAAAATAAGAATGGGACTGAAACACTCTATTATAGTCAGACTTTGATCACTCCTAGAATATGAACTCCTTGAGAGTAGAGACCTGCTCTGCCTTGTTGACAGATGTGTCCCCAGTGCCTGGGACAGTGCCTGGCACACAGTAGATGCTCAGTGAATGCTTATTGAATGAATGAATGAATGAATGAACGAACTCTCCATCTTGTATCCTTTTATCCTTGAATAGAAGCTTCTATAATTTAATGCCAATTCCTGGAGCTACCCTAGTTTCTCTTGGTGATGCACTCTTTGACTATACTCCCTGGAGATTCACACCCCATGTTTACTACAAAACAAACAATTGCTTATTTGAGTGACAACACTTATCAAATAGATTGTGGAGCATCTAACAGAAAAGCTTTAATTGACAGAATTTTCCTTTTTGCTAGCCAATTATTTCAGCATCTCATAGCCTTCATCAGGTTCTCTGCCCACTCACCTCTTTTCCATATCATGTGTGCTTTCCGAAGCTTCATTATGAAGAGCTGGACTATGATGAAGAGTATGAAAATGAGGAAGGACACGAGAGTGAGCAGCAGGATGCCACTTTTCTTCCTCGCCAATCCCACATACTGACGGTTTGCTTCTATAAGGAAAAGGAAAGGATTTTAGACAGTTTGAGGGGTTTTGGGCCACTGAGGAATATACACAATAGTACTGTGAAGTATTCAGATGAAGAGACAAAGGAGAGCTTTACCCTGAAGGTAAAGAGATTCATATTATTTATTCTCTGAAAACAAGTAAATCGGCATACAAACAAATAAAGCAATTTTGTGGAATGATTTGAAAAATGTTTTTAAGTTACACAGATATCAAACTAATTTTTCATTTCTAGAGAAAACATATGAGAATATTGTGTTAAATTATTGTCAGAGGATTCAAGTTAGCTGTAAGGAATGATTTCTTAGCAAAGTGTAGTTAAGTAGCAAGAGAGGTTGTTAAGGAGTTTGAAAAACTCTGCAAATAAAATGAAAATTCATTAATCTTGGCTAGGTTAAATGTGATCCTACATGAAGGTATTTGGAGATAAATTAGATTAGCTCTTAAAGGTCTTTCTAAGCCTAGAATTCTGATTCTATGGGCTCTCGTTTTGCTAAATGTCCTGGTCTCTCATCTTAACCAACAAGCAATTAAGGAGTGCCAGTCATGTGTCTTGGAACCGCATAGGAGACAATTCCTATGCTTTAGGGGGTAGTTCTCTCTCCATTTAAACAAATAAATTAATAAAAACAAACAGAAGTAAGATATCTGTGTCAAATTCTAGATCCATATGTGTTAATATAATAATGTGTTTAGTGATTCAGAGGCAGGAGTGGTCCCTAAGTTGGTCAGGAAAGTTTCAGCGATGATGCTGGCCTTGAAGGAGGGGTAAGGAGAGGAGTCACAAGGACTTTCCATTCATCAAGGGCAGTTCAGATAGATGAGGGCAGGGCAATCAAAATGGGATGATGTTTTCAGAGAAAAATGTGTACTCTTGTCAGGACTTCACAGAGACAGGACTGCAGAGGTAGGGGTGGTATGCATCTTATGGAGGGTTGAAGGCTCCTGTTCTGTGTTGTAGACTGTGGGAAGCCATAGAGGTTTTCTGAACACAGGGGTGAAGAGTGCAAAGGGGTGTTTTGCTGATAGAATGCTAAAAATAGATACCAAGAGGAGAAACTGAAGTTACAATACTTCATGCAGGAGATGATGAGGGTCTGGATCAGGGAGGTGGCGGTGATAGTGGACAAAACACATGGAAGAGAAGACTCAGAAGTCCTTGGAAGCTAATTTTATATGTGTGCGTGTACGCACACACATAGGAGTAAAGGATGACTCCAAGGTTTTGGGCCTGTGTGATGCTTTGGACAAGTGATTTTGTGGAAGAAGAAGCTGTTCAGTTTTCAGCCATGTTGAGTTTGAGGAGATGGCAGAAAATTCAGTTAGAGATATGTAGGAAATGGGATGAAACTAAAGCTCAGGAGAATGTTCTGGAAATGCAGGTAAGGAAATCTGCCTAGTGGCAACAGGAACAGTCTTGGGAATGGGTAAACTTAAAGACAGAACAAGAAGTAAAATCAGAAGTATATCCACATGTAAGAAGTCAGAGGAGGAAGGGAAGTTACTAATGGAATGGAGAGGGAGAGGTAGCAGGACCAGGCAGAGCATGTCAAGGGAGCCAGGGAGTCAACTAAGTCAAGGAACAAGGGAGTGATTAACCAATCATGTCATATAGAGCAGAAAGGTCAAAAAAAGAGGGCAGACAAAGGCCACTGGATTTATTGATTGAGAGATTAAAATATTAAGTGTTTATTCTAAATGCTGTGGGGGACACTTACCAGTGATCAAGTCAGGGTCTTGAGTGGTTTGTTCTTCCTCTTTCTTGTCAATCTCTGATGTACTAGAATCTTCTGTTACTGCAACTAAGGTGAAAGAAAGTAAGATATGATATATGCACGAGACTATATACACATAGTCATTCCAAAGCAGCAAAGGAGATTTGGAAGCCAAATTAAGTGCTCTTTGTTAAAAAACAACAATGAGGTCATTTTTCAACTATTGACTTCTTCCAAAAATAGTTGCAAATGACCAGGCTCACTTTGCCTTATTTTTTTTTAAGGTAAATGTTTATTGAACACTTTGTGCCAGGCCTTAAACTAAGCATTTGGTATATATTATTAATATGGAGTATATATTACTTCTCACAAGAGGTCTGAGCAAACAGAGGTTTAGAGAAATTAAGTAAATTGTCTAAAGTCCTGTGGCCAATAAATGGCAGAGCCAATCCTGAGACTCAGAAACGCAAAATTGAAACCGTCATTGTACATTTCCTTCTCGACTCAGGCCTACTGGTGAGAAGGTGTTCAGGATGCTTCAGGAGAACAACTGAGCAGCGCAGAATGACATCTCAGGCTCTATAGAGAGAAGACCTACAGCCTGAAACGCACACAGCAATGATTTTTATGTTGAAAAATGGGCTCAGTTGTCATTCAAACCTGTGCTTGCCTCCCTCTTAGAAGTTGGGTGTACTATGACTTTTTTTCTAGCTAAGGGAAATTATAAAAATAAGAGATCTTTTTCTGATTTTCTTGTTTATCCTCCCTATTTTCTGTTTTCTTTTTTTTTTCTCTATAGTCTCTTGCTTTTTAGCCCATTGCACAGCGCCACAATGTGGACCACGAGAGGAATGAAACCACCCATTCTACTAAAAATGGCTATTATTAGCAGTAATAAAATCACAGAAATTGAAAGCTGAAAGGAATTTTAGAAATCCTATTTTTAAAATCTTATATATGAAAAAGCAGAGCATAAAATTTGTTTAGTAGTGATGTAAGCCAATTTAAAGACAACTAGATTCTAAACACGTTTAAAAATACTGGATTATTAAAGCAAGTGGCATTGCTGTTCCACTTCATAAAATTTTCAATTTCCATTGCCTTTCAAAAAACTGTATGGTACATATTATATTTATCAGTGTTTAAAAACCCCTAACATTTGCTTTTTAATGTTATTCAAGATACAGATTTTTTAAATGAGATCCAGTACTCAGAACCATGAACATGATGATGCTATGAAGGCACTTATCGCACTAAATGAAATTATTATAGAGACGCTCTTTGAAATAGAAAGAAGATGTGTAGGAATATATGCCTTTCTGGATGAGGCTGACTATCTTGCTCTGAGCCCCATAACAACTGCATGCATTCATCTATTCATTCATTCATTCATGCTGCATTTTCTGAGCACCTGCTATCGCCAGATGCTGTGCTAGGTCAAAGACAAAGGTAAATTCAATATACAGTCATTGCCCAGAGTAAACCACCTAGTGGGTTCACTGTCTAAAAAACTGGAATTATAGTCCAGGCTTCTAAATTCTTCCACATTTATAGTTGAATCCCATCATCACAAGCTATCTGAGTTCTGGACAATCGAGTAACTAATGAGCCTTGAAAGGTGCTCTTGTTATTCAGGGACGAAGAGCCACAAATCTCCAGGTCCTCATTCTTTGCTTGTTGTTGATACCAAGTCTTTATTTTGCGTTTAGTCTGTTCTAGACAGAAAAACAAACAAGTCTCCCCATAAATGAATTCAACCTTGCCCTTTACCACAGAGGAAATTCAAATGTCACAGTCTGTGTGTGTGTGTGTGTGTGTGTGTGTGTACAAGGCATTAGGTACCCTGAAGCCCATCCCACTAAGTGAGCACTCCTTATACGGCACTTTTCCAGGACACCACAAAGCTGGAGCCTGTTGCAGTGGATCCTGTGTGGTCTTATTAAAAATTAAAGTAAAAATATTCTCAAAACTTAGAATGGGAACAATGACCTTCCCAAGGAGGCATGATTTTTTTTTTAAAAGTCTGACTGGTTCAGCACTTACCGGTGGTACTAGCGGGCTGCTGAGGGTCTTGAGAGGATAGAGAGCTGTTCTCCAGGGCATTTGAAGCCGTCTGTTGGTCAGCAACTAGGAAAGGGGAGAAACAAAATTCTGCTACTACGGAGAGCAATTTTACCCACATTGTGCGCAGTACAATAGGTCGGAGAAGGTATCTGACCGCTACCTGCTCATGGAGGTTTTGCAGAAACCTCAGAACTATGCGTTCGGCAGCTCCTGCTCTGGTTTTTAAATCTATATCCCGCTGATTGCCCATCTGCTAAGCTGCCTGGCGTAGAGGTCCAGCATGCTGGAGGGGTGCAATTGGCAACAGTAGGCAAAGGCTATTCACTGTCTCTATCTGTATCCATCTGACCATCAATCAGTCCCTCTGTCTGTCCATTCATTCTCATATCTACCTACTTATCTCTTAGTTAGGTGACTTTGGAGTCAGGCTCAGCCTGGGTTGAATTGCAGTGCTGTTACTTGCTTGCTGAGAGTGAGTTTGGACAGGATGCCCAGTCTCTCAAATGCTCAGTTTTTTCTAACCCATAAAATGGAGATACTAACAGCTTTTACCTTCTCAAGTTGTTTTGTGAGAATTAATGAGTTCATTCATATAATGTCTTTAGCGCGATGCCTCGCTATTTATTAAGCACAATGCTATCAAAAGGTTATTGTATAATACAAAAAAATGTTTAGGAATGTTTCTAGGGGTTCAGATTAGCGTAGATTTGACGAGTCAATGAACATGCCTGCAACCCGGTTGCAGATTAACCCAGTTAATCTACAAATATTGATACTGATATATGACAAGTGGGTAATGTCTTTATGAAATCTGTGAGTGCTTCTCAGCTTTTTAATCAGTGAATTTTCTGAGATTTAAAAAATTTATTTTTTCAAATATTTAAAGTTTTGGAAAACTATAAAAATGCCTGAATTGCATGCAAGAGCTCTGAGAGAAGGAAGAAGAACCACCATGGAAACATTAGAGAAATTGTAATGTACCCTATACAGCTAAAATGAGCTCTGTGACCACACAGATGCCATAGTACGCTGAAGAAAGGGGAGAGCTGTTGGTAATGAAAAGAGGTAGCAGCTTAAAAGCCAGTCAAACAGAAGTACTGGGAGCCAGTTATGGGAAGAGCATAATATGGGAAATATTGGGCACATATAGAATAAAATTTGTCAGTAATGATTAAGATCTTCAAGAATAATGGATATTCTGAGAATTCAGATAATTATATGTTTATTTGTGTACATATATATTTATGAACAAAACAGGTTTTATATGTGTATACATTTAAATGTATATATATACACATTTATATATATATATATAAACCAGAGGTTGTATTTATACTGATGTATCCTGTCAGTCAACAAGCTGCTAAATAGGTCAAGTTAGACTGATGGTTGTTTTGACTAGGTGGACACTAGTCCGTTATGATTTATCTCCCTAGTTGGTGAGAATGTTATAGACCTGTGCTGTCCAATACAGCATCCACTAGCTACACTGACTATTTAAACTTAAATTAATAAAACAATAATATTAAAAATTTGGTTCCTCAGTTGCAGTAGTCACATTTCAAGTGAGAATTTTGTAAAATCTGAATCCACCACTGTGTGCTCGACAGCTTCCAAATACTTAAAAGACCTCTGATGAGATCAGTGAGGATGCTAATGGATGCGATTTTGATCCCGAAACGTGTCAACATTTGGAAGATCCGTATAGCTCAGTGAATCGACATTTTCCAAATGGCCAAGGCGAGGTGTTACAAAATCATGCCTGGATGAAAGATCCATGCAAAGTGCAAGACTGTTCAATGGATTTTAATGTAATAGAGTACGAAAAGTTTATTGATGTCACTTTAGAGTCCACACAGCAATGACCTTTAAGAAACGACCTTTTGTTGAGTTTTAGGGCAGCATCAAAGAAGAATATCCACAATTATCTGAAATGGTGATTAAAATGTTCTTTCCCTTTCTGACTGTATATTTGTGTGAGGCTGAATTTTTTTTATGTATTTCAAGCAAAACAATGTATTGCAGGAGATTCAATGCAGAATTTGTAAGAACCTAGTTGTTTTTTATGAAGCCTGACATAAAGGAGATTTTCAAAATGTAAAACAATGCCATTTTTCTAATTTTTTTGATGTTGCAAAATATATTTTTCCATAAAAATATGCCATTTGTTTTAATATGTAGTGGATTAATTATTTTTAAAATACGTAAGTATTTAAACATTTTTTTCAGTTTTGATTTCTAATAGGTAAGCTTTGACAAATATAATTCACATAAGTAAAAGTTCTTTGGGATCCTCAATTATTTGTAGGAGTATTGAGGGGTCCTGAAATCAAAAAGTTTGAGAACTGTTGGTAAATTTTTGTTTTAATCCTGTCTCTGGATAAGTAGTAGGACATCAAGATTCCACATTTGGAATACTAGTGAGATGAAATAAATCATCTTGAAGATGGTCTAATGTATTCCTGTTCTGTTCTCCTTCTCTAAGTGAAACACCGTGGGGTTTTCAAAGGAAGCCATTTCCCTTTTTAGCCCCCTCACAGATAAGGTGCTTGCATGGTCTTCCTTTTCCCCAGGTCCTACCGCGCAGTGTGTGGAGATGAAAGGGGTCGGAATCTCTACCTGTCAACATGTTTTAAAGCATCCTCAGCTAGCAAACTTTTTCAACTAATTGGATGAACAAAATGTCTGTAATATCTGTGTGTCAAGGTAATAGCTTGCCAAAGGGAAAAAGTCATAAGCAAATAGAAGTCACCCACAGCTGATCCTGGAGTTCCTCTTTGAATATTTATTGGAGATCTGCCAGTGGGTGCTAGACCATCAGTAGCTAGATCATAATTAAAAGTCAAGTCTTATCCTATTATTATTATTGGAAACATTTTATGGCTAAGATTTTGAGTCATATAGAACTACGGCCTTAAAGGAGGAGAAACTGCAATTTTCCCCTTAGTAGTAAGTTTTTGCAGATGGCTTGACTAGTTGCTTAAAAGTAAAAATACATTTTTTAAATATGATTGGTGCTCTTATTTAAGAATGTGAATATCTTTTGGGAGCATTTAGATAAATAAAGTGTCATCTTCTCTTTGATGATTTTCCCACATCCCCCTTGTGCCCTATGCGCCTGTTCCACTGATGGGGGTGGAGGCTGGGGAGGGGAGTGAATCATAAAGGGGTAGGAATATTTGCGTCAGATTACAGTACAGCCCCGTCTGTGGGTCCTTGAGCTTTCTAAATGCAGCTTCCTCAAGAATGACTTTTGGTTTGATGAGAAAGTGACCAGTGGAAAGCATGTGGTAGTGAGGGGGGACCTGTTAACCACAGCTGCAGCCCCCACAGGGCAGCACATCAGTTTTCCTACTGGGGGGTTCTCATTAACCAATGCCTTTCATTTCAGCTATTTCATTTGCTAAAGAGCTTTTTCAACAAACGCGTCATCAGCCAACATCTTCCTCCTTCACTGCTGTGCGTGAATCCTTGTGCTTTAGGAATTTCTTTTTACACTGAGAAGTACTTTATAAAATAATGGTCAAAATCCTATTAATTACAGGTGTGTGATTCGTCTACTTCTTTTAGGATACTTCTTGGCTCAAAAAGTCCTATACAGTTTTAAAATGATTTCTTTAACTTTTAATGAAGGAATCAGAGAGAGATTCTGAAAATGGAGGCAGTTCCTCTTCACATTTAATATTTGATGTCTTACTTATTATTATTATTATTTTTTGGTGTTCTGCTCAGAATATCAACATAGTGAAAGTAGAATCTTCAAAACAACTGCAACAAAATAAATCTAAAGAGTAATCATGATTTAATGTGATTGTGTGTTTTATATTAATGTAAAATGATATTGACAAGTTTAGATTTATTTCTGTTAATATTATCTCTTTTTGGGTCAAGTACAAAGATACAGTATGCTTCATATTATCTCTCCAAAAACACAACTGCAATAAAACTATTTAAGGTCAAGTTATGCCAGCTGTCATTATCAAAAAGCAAGCATGACACTGTTTGCATATGGCGCTCTGCTAGGCTTTCTGCCCAACTGGTGTTCTTCTGAATATTGGTACAGTTGCAACCCTGTTGCCCAGATGGAGAAATTTCAATTATTAAAGGAATTGGCTATTAAGAAGAGCTGTGTTGACAGTGAACTCACCCTGAAGGACTTTTCCCACTCCATTTAATTTTTTTTGATAGTGTAATATTAAGGTAGATTAAAAATAATAAAGACAATCATTAGTTCTTCTTACCCAAATCTTCAAACCGGAAAACTGCTACCAGTTTCCTTCCTTGCAGGCCTTTGTGTCGGACGATGCAGTCCACTGTTGAGTTTTTGCTATATGTGTGGACTCTGAGTGTGCTGGTGCTGTTACATTTCTTCCCATCAGTTTCAAATTCATGGTGGTTTTCACCTATGGAGCAATTTAAAGATGTATATGAGGTTATGGCTATTTAATGCTATTGGATGGATTTGGTTTTCTAAGAGACCAACGGCCTTAACATCCTGACAAAAATGTTAAACTTCTAACTTCATTCTAACCTCAGCCAGCTGCCTTGTACATGCCTGGCCCAGGCACAAAGGGAAGCAAGTGAATAAGAATGGATAGACTTCTATAAACCCTTCACTACTGGGAACAAATTTCAGCTTATAATAGTTATGCAAGAAGGACAGCCTGAGGTGGTTGTGAAACACAAAGACCCAGGACCTTACTCAGGTTGAAAGAATAAGGCAAAGTAAAGGTAAGGTCTTATGATGAAGTAGATGTGGCACTAGCCTGAACCTACGATTATATAAAAATCGAATGTAATGTCTGTTGAAATGTAAACAAATTATAAATAGTTTCCAAGCATGACAATTAGTTAGCTTGCTTTAATCGAAAGGCTCAAAGTTTAGATTCTTGGTTACCATAATAGTCTTACCTGTCCTTGGGGGTGTGACACAGGACTACACTGTATAAGGAAGGTCACACCTGTTCTAGTTACACGTATCATATTAAGTGTATTTTCAATTTTATGCCTGCTATGCTCAGAGGTAATGGTTATACTGTACCTTTTTCATTTTATGAAATTTTGTCAAATTTTAGGAAACCATAATAAGTATTCCATTTTAGGTTTCTACCTTGTTTTAAGCAAAAACGTGTAATCATGTTTTCTGTGTTTAGGCTTTCAAGATTAAGGCATAATATTGATTGGTTATAAGGATAATTTGTCTGGAAAACAACCAATGAAATGATTGAATAGTGTTTTCTGGCACCTCCTGCCACCAGAGGGTGCCAGAACACTGAAAAATCCCTTGGAAATTTCAGTAGGAAGGAAAACAAAGGAGGAAAGAATGATTTCTCCTCTTACCGGAGAGCTCCATGTCATTCCTGAAAAGCCAGGTGATCTGCGGACGGGGCTTGCTTCTCACCGTGGAGCATTTAAGTATAATGTGTTCTTCTCCATTTTGCATTTTAATAATTGATGCTTCCAGAGTCGGCTTGAGAGGAGTTGCTAGAAGAAAATTGATTTTTCTATGCTTAATTAGCTGGTCTACATATCTCAGCAAAGCACAGAACCTAATAATCTATAGGGATCATTGTAGAATGATCTAAATAATGGGCATATTCTTTTACTTTTTTCCCAGAACACAGTCGAAGGGCTGTTATGTACTTGTAAAGCTACTTTGGCTATAATCAGATTGTTTGTTACTCAGTGTGTGATCAGTGTCTGGAAATTCTCAAACTGATTATGTTAGAACAGCATTCTTAAATTTGATATCTGACTGTATTTGATGGGTAGAGTACTACATAAGGAATAGAGACCTGAATTCTAGTCCCACCTTTGTCACCAACTAGTTGTAAGAATTTGGATAAGCCCCCCCACCTTCTTGGTGTATCAGTTTCCTTGTCTGTGACATGAAGGGGCTGGTTTGTGAGTTGGCTATTTCAGCTCTAAACTTCCAAGAGAGCCTATGACTCACCTCAAGGTAAGTTCCTTCTGTCCCCTCCTAACATCAGAGATACATTTCTCTTATAAAGGGCATTTTCTTCCTACTCTTCTTTTGGAAACACCTTTTAGTTAGGCTTACTTCTTCCTCTTTCCCATTCTACTTCACACTCTGGTCCTGAATTGCACTCTTCCACATTTATTTACTCATCCACCTGCCTTCGAGACATTGTACAGTCAGCTCCAAGTACACACTAGATGTGTTAGATGCTGTCAGTGCGAAGGTGGAGAAGATATGGCCCTGCAAGGAACTAATAGTCTGGTGATAGACTCAGTCCCTAAACTGTTAATTAAAAGATCATGAATAAGTGCCGTGATAGAGGTATGTACAGCATGTTCTGGGAGCCCAGAAGAGCACACATCAGTCTGAGGAAGAGTGCTTTGAGGGCCAGTGAGGTGGGGAGAAGACAACCCCTGAGCTGAGTCACTTTGGTTTTCAAAACCCTTAGGGAGCCATTCCGTCCCAGATGCTTTTCCACCATGCCTTTCCAACAAGAGAAGTCTAAGAAATTCATTTGGTGATATGTAGGATAATGTTATTTAGAGATCAATAAAAAGCAATGTCTTTAATTGATCTGTTCTGCCCCCAAAAGCAAAAAAGTAAAGATGGTAAGACTGACACTGAACACATCTGACCATCTATAGAACTGAGCTAGGCCCAGATGATCAGGAGGCTGTCACTTCCTATCCACGCTATATGTCAGTGCCGTTACAGCTGAACTCATTCTCTCTTAGGATACGCTGTCATAAGGTTCTACTTTATTTTCATACGTGTTTTGTTTTCCTAAACTAGTGTGCAAAATCCTTGTGAGCAGAGATTGTGCCTAATCCATCTTTCATTCTGTAGAGCCTGCATAGTGCCGTGCACATAGTCACAGCTTATCCAATATGAACTCTCTTTTCCTTTAGTTCCCTGGAGAGAAAATTTAGTTGATGCCAAAGATGAATTTCACAAATTCACATTTTAATCTGGGGCTCGCCACTCAAAATACTCAGTTCTGTTTGCTTTCAACAAAAGATGGCAGAGGCACCCCCAGGAAATGGCTGGCCGTAAGCTTAACATTTCAGTTTAAAAATGATATATCGTGTTCTTAAGTGTATGGCTCCCATCCTGGGTTTAGTGGCTTCCAGGCACCTACCTAACACAATCACTTTCACTTCCTTTGTTCTCACGGGCTTGCTGTAGTGTAAACACTTGTACACGCCTTCGTCTTGCTGGGTGACGTTAGGCACGCCGATGGAGAGCTGATTGGGGGCGTGATGAAGAAGCTGGTATTTGGAATTTTTCAAAGCTGTACAAGAGGGAAAAAAGCTGTTGTAAGGAAAGGTATCAGATGCACACAGACTCTCAGTGGATGGATTATTCACAGGAATAGCTTTTGATTTTCACACTTTAAAGGAACAAATGTCACATCTTCGATTGAGCTGCCTTCCAAATTCTAGTGTTACCAGCTGGATGCCTCTCAATAGCTTGAAGTTAGTTTAGGAAATGAAATATTTTGTTACTGGGATTTGTGAAATAAGCAGTTTGCTTTATTTGTGCTTGTAGGAAATTAAGAACACTACGTTGGTGAAGGGTTCCGGTTATAGGAGGATTTCAAGGAATTTTTTTTTTACCTTATGAAAAATGCTCCATTGTGATTTACCTCTTTGAAATCTGATTCATTTGAGGTTGTCTTGTCACATGAATGTGAAGAACGGAAGATAAATGTGCTGATATTCGTTGCTCTAGCTGGGTGCTTTTTATTTCGTTTTATAAAATTTTTTTTTGAGGAGGATTACCCCTGAGCTAACATCTGCTGCCAATCCTCCTCTTTTTGCTGAGGAAGACTGGCCCTGAGCTAACATCCATGCCCATCTTCTTCTCCTTTTTTAATATGTGGGACGCCTACCACAGCATGGCTTTTGCCAAGTGGTGCCATGTCCACACCCGGGATCCGAACCGGCGAACCCCGGGTCACTGAAACAGAATGTGTGAACTTAACTGCTGCACCACCAGGCTGGCTCCTATTTTTAATTTTTAAAAGTTCTTTATTATTTGATGTTTCCCAAAGATTATGACTTAGTCCTTTCAGGTATTTAGCCAACAGTGCAAAAAACCCCCCAAAACCCCCAAAAACAAAAATGCAAGTCCAGAAAGTTCCAGTCAATAGCAAATGTTCCTCTTGATTCTATGTTGACCTGGGATTTCTATCTCAGGTCAAAGGTCTCTTAGCAAATTGGAGGCTCCTGAAATGATTGGTTAGGGTTGTCTTTCTTTCTTTTCTTTTTTACTGTAGAGATATATAATATGAACAACCCTAAAATAGTTAAACCTTGAATGGCTGACCAAGGAAGGTTGTTACTCATCTGGAACAATGGTTGTGTGTCCTGGGACACTGATGTTCCATGAGCTAGAATTCAAGAGTTCTCAAGCTCAGCACTGTTGACTTTTGAGTACATAATTCTTTGTCGCCGGGGGTTAAACTGTACGTTGCAAGATGTTTAGCAGCATCCCTGGCCTCTCTACTCACTAGATGCCAGACCCCCCTGCTTTTCCCCAGTTGTAATAACCAAAACTATCTCCAGACATTGCCAAATGTCGCTGCAGGCAAAAAGTACCCTCGGTTGAGAACCACTGAGCTGATCAAGCCATTCTCCTGTAGAAATCTGAGAATGTCTATCTTCTGCCAGTTCACCAAAAATAAAACAAAACAACAAAAAGCATTATTTAACAGAATTATCTCTACTTACAGATTTTCTCTCAAAACTGTTAACGGTTAGTATCTACTTATTCCATTGGAATCTAGTATTAATAGTTGACTTAACTTGAAATAATATATTGTTATTTTACATTTAACATATCAATATTTAATAACGTTTTCAAAGGATATCTAAAATTTTAGAGGCTCTGCTTTTACAAAGCAGAATGAAATTTGCTGTTTTGGAGACTTTTCCAAGTATTTGGCAGTTCGGAATATTAAATGAAAATACAAAATGGTCTCAATATGAAAGGGAGGGTTTAGTAAAATCCTGCTCAAAGAAGTAAACAGATTTTTTTTTTGCTAAGGAAGATTTGCCCTGAGCTAACATCTGTGCCAATCTTCCTCTATTTTGTATGTGGCTCACTGCCACAGTAGGGCTGCTGACGAGTAGTGTAGGTCCATGCCTGGGAACTGAACCCAGGTTGCTGAATTGGAGCGCACTGAACTTAGCCACTAGGCCACGGAGCTGGCCCCTAAATAGATTTTTAAGAATCTCTTTCCTTGGGGCTGGCACAGTGGCACAGTGGTTAAGTGCACACGTTCTGCTTCGGTGTACCGGGGTTCGCCAGTTCAGATCACAGGTGCAGACATGGCACTGATTGTCAAGCCATGCTGTGGCAGGTGTCCCACATATAAAGTAGAGGAAGATGGGCATGGATGTTAGCCCAGGGCCAGTCTTCCTCAGCAAAAAGAGAAGGATTGGCAGCAGATGTTAGCTCAGGGCTAATCTTCCTCAAAAAAACAAAAAAAAGACTCTCTTTCCATAAGAAAAAAAAATATAACTATGTGAGGTGATGGATGTTAACTAAACTTAGTGGTAATCATTTAGCTATATATATATAAAATCATTACATTGTACACCTTAAACTAATACAATGTTATATATCAACTATATCTCAATAAAAGTGAAAAAAAAAGTCCCTTTCCATCTCAGGCATCTAGGACTCACTTAATGTGTGTTTGTGGAGAGAGGAATGACTGCTCTCCTTTTCATATGTGCTGTCAATTCTTATCATTTAGCGACCTTGATTTCATGTTCAGATCAATAGAAGAGGCCATATCTGGAAGGGAGCTTTGTGATATGAGTTTGGATTGCCCAGATGGAAAACGAAGCAGCTGGCTCCAGATGTGGGCAATGGTGTTGGCTGCACGAGGACGAAGGGCCCCAAGCCAGTCTCCCATCCATCTATCATTGTGCCGCTGTTTGCTTCATGGCCCCCAAAAGTCAAAAAGTGATATGGGGGTGAGCTGGGGGCATGGAAATGTGCTTTGTAATTTAAGCCCCCTTTACCAAACATTCTGATGGGGTTTCCATTTCAGACTTCCTGTCAAAAAAAGTAGCCGTGAGTAACATAACAGGCTTCGGGGTGTGATTGACGTGTAACAGTAGGTGGGGCCAAGCCTATGTTGCGAATGACTCATACTGGCTTTCTGTCCCACCAACCTGCTGGCCTGGAAAATCCCTCAGGTTGAGGTCTGGTGGTGATTTACTTTTCCTTCACTTACCAGGATGCTCATTTAAGAAAATGGTGAACCCTGACGGGGCTAGCCACTGCAGGGAGGCGTTCTCCTGAGAAACGACACAGTCTAGAATGAGTGTCTGGCCTTCCTCCACGGTGACAGTTTCTGTGTGGTTAGTCAGAAAGGCCTCTGCAGAGGAAGAGAATTGGGGACAGTCAGGCTGGCACCAGCCATTCCACTCCGGAGCTGGGGCAGGGACTCCTTATTCATTCACTCAATCATTTATCACACATTTCTTATAGAAACAAAACATAAGTCAGTACCAAAAAACACAAGGAAAGGAGCGAGCACTATATGTAGGAGCAGTAAGGATGTCTCCTGAAGGAGGGCTGAATGAGGGGGGTGGTTTTGATAGGAAAAAGGGGAAAGTGGAACAATATCTATTGGGTACTTGCTTCATCACATGCCTGGAACTGTGTCAGTCCATGCTACCTATATTTCATTTAACTTTCAAACTAACCTGTAAAGGAAGAATTATTTTGCTCGCTCTACAGATGAGGGAATAGAGGCTTAAGGTCACAGGTCCTGGAACTGGAATCTGTACCCAGGTCTGTGACCTTCAGAGACCGGGTCGGACTATCCCAGTGACCAGCTTGGACTATCTAAGTGATGAGACCCTAGAAAACTCAACCTTTCTGGCCTCGGTTTATAAAATGGGCGACTTGTACCTTTAAGTGCAAGTTGTGTGTCTTGGATTCTAAGAAGGAATGTTCTAGGCCATGCTGCTCTTGTGAATTAGGGAGCTGCCCTTCACTGGGAGCACTTCAGCCCCACCTGCATAAGAGCTTCTACACCAGAGGGAGGATGTTCTGAGATCTCTTCCGATTTAATATTACACAGCAGCACTTTCTCCAGGCAAATGGGAGAGTCTAATTTTCCCAAATCACAGCCCCCAGAGAATGGTAAACAATTGCTTCTAAGCAGCTGCAAATTTATCCTCCCAAAAAGGAAATTGATAGAAAAATAAATTGGTTTTACTGCTGATTTGACACATTTATTACTGTTTGTTGTTTCTTCAAGTTTTAAATTAAAAAAATTTTTTTTCCTGAGGACAATCTTATGAATGAAAGTAGCAAACACTTCTATAAACAGAAGAATACCATGAGGTTCTAAATTATGAATAGCAAATGTAATGAGTTTTACTGCATCATCTTAAACCTTAGAAAAGAAAAAAGCAAGATGAGACTTTATTTCCTTGTCATAAATTTCAAGTATTAGGAAAAGTGCTTTGGAGAACTCTGGGAATTAATTGATGCAGACTTTTGAGTCTGTTCCATTCCCAGGTCATTAATTTCAATCTAGCCTCTGGCAATAGCAACCCAGAAATACTGTATTGTATTCATATTGACTTTCATGGAAAAACAGTTTGCTTGAATCCTAATGGAAAAATACTCATATCATGAGCCAGTATACTACAATGCACAATGAAGAGTCAATAAAAAATGGTCATGTTTTCAAAAACCGTTGAGGCATAAAGCCAGAATTCTGCTTAGGTTGGATCATTTGGAAACACTCTCATCCATAAAATCAACTCAGAATTGAGTAATAAGGGTAATATCAGTACAGATTCTTTGAAGTGACAATGGAATTTCTTTCAATGTTAAGCAACTTCTGAGCCAAGAATTTGAATCTAGAACTAACTTCCATTGCTTCCATAATTGTCCCATTATGATTCCTGCTTTGCTCTCTAGTTCTTGTGCATTACCTTGCTTTTCACAAACAGATGAAAGTTTCTAGAGGGAATTGACTTCGTTTTCTATTTCTCTAGAATTCATTCCTTACAGAAACTCACAGTGTGAGCTTGAAAAGTAATGGTTTAATGCCAGCTTTCACGATGATGCTATAATGCACAGATATCTTTGCTCTCCTGTTGCTAATAAGAATACTGAGAGACAGGAGGGAAGTTACTACATTGAGTCAATGGTAGAACAAAGACCAGTGTTAAGCAACATGCTCTGATTTCATCCTTTCGGCAAGAAGTTGACACTTGGAAGTTTACCAATGTTCTTACCTTCGGTAAATGGCTGTCTAGACAGGAAGCCTGCATTTGGGGAAATGGGAGTTGTGAGATTTGTTTGCAGCCTGTTTTTGAATAAATGTCTTCCATTTTAAAGATGTATATATCACTGTCTTTTTCTTGGGATTCTGCTTATGAATTATATAGCATCATTTAATTCTTACAGTGTCGTCAAACTTGTAATGAAATGTAGTATGGCTTTTTATCACAGGCTAAGGAATTGTGTCTCCTAAGATTAGTGTTTGCTCTTGCTGTTGAGAATTCAGTATCAGGCTGCTGACCACGCTGACCACAACCATAGATGCCTGATTTTTCAGATGGAAAGGGCTATGTTTGAGGCATAGAACATTAGTTGTTTCCTCTACTCTTTGCCTTAAGCCTTACTTTCTGCTTTACAGGCCTATTTATCTTTCAGTGTTATCATGTAGACCCCACGTTTAATTTAGAGACAGGAAATCCTTGCAGAAAGGAACAGTGGCCCCAATGAGAAGCCACAGACCCACACAGCTTCAGCCATAGTGCTTAAAAATCTTGTTCAATGTCTAGGTCACATTAAAGGGGAAGAGGAAGAGACCTGTGCCCAAGTTTTGATGGCACGTCTTCTTAGGGAAATGTTCCCCATAATCCTCTCATCACCATTGAAAACTAAACTGGAACTCATCTTAAAAATTTTTTTTTCAGCTAAGTTTGGAGTCAAACTTTTACCTTCTTTGTGGGAGGGATGGGGTGTGGGGTGTCTTTGCTTACCACTTCCTCCTTCGCAGTCTCTAAAGACATGTATATCCTTATTCACCCTTAGCCTTTCTTGGGTAAACCCTGAAGGCCTGAGCTTTCTTCCTAGTTCTGCCTATCCAGGCTTCAGAATTCCAGTCTGCAAACTAGCCCTATGTTGCTCCACAAATGCTGAGCATACAGAGCTTGGCAACAAACGACTGTGGTGCTTCTCCTGGGAGGTCGCCACTTACTACCGCTAAGTCCTGTTGACTGACCAGTGGATTATTGACTTCTGGGCTTGATCATGATCTCCACGCCTGGATTCATCCATCCATGCATGGTCCTGTGTTATGAGGCTGTAGTTGACTCTGGGGCTGTAGATTGTGACTGGTTTGTATATGGAACTGGAACCTGTGACCTTCACCGTCATCTCTACCCACAACCCATAAACTAGTGGTCCTATCAGTGGAATGGCTTCATGCCAAGGCACATGTGATTGACCCTTGAGCAGAAGGACAAGCAGCAGTCACAGCCGCCTACCAAAGCACCCACAGACAAAACCTGTGCAGGTCTTAAGATTCCTTGATTTTCCCCAAGATTTTGGGAGTTGCCATGTGTGATCTCCACCTCAACTGTAGGTCATCATGGTAGACCATGGGAGAAAGAATAAAATATTCTTTCCTTTTCTTACCTTAATAGCCCAGTTATTGCATGCAATAAATTTAAAAACTGCAGAACAGAGCAAGTCTGTCCTTCATGGATCCCAAATTGGTCATGTCCAATTGGAGCTGGTCATCTCTAGTGCCCCCTGTGCTCCACACACACCTAACACAGATATACCACCTGGTCCGTCCCAATGTTTCCTTGTATTCATTAATATCATCACCAGCCACGGCATACCAGAGATTTGAGAGACACCCCAGCCTCCTCTCTCTCCAAAACATCTCTTCAATCGGTTTATTCCTCTTTTTTCATTACTATCGTTGCCTTAGCTGAGGCCTCCATTGTTTCTTTCTTGGACTTGCACTGACTTCCTTCTAGTCTCTCTTCCCTTCAATTTATCATCCTCATCTGCTTCTAGAATTACATTTAAAAATGTAAATTTGATCATATGTCTTCCTTCATTAGAATATTTGCTATGGCTCCTGTTGCCTGTAGGAATCAGGCCAAAATTCCAGATGACTTGACTCCTATTTTCTCCTTCAGTATCTTCTGTCAATACTCTCTTCCAGATGCTCCATTCAAATAGCCACTTGCCATTTCCAGAAAGTTCCAAGCTCAAGTAGATAGTTTGCCTTTGTCTACACTATGCTCTTGGCCCCAAATGCCTTTCTTATCTCCTTCAAGACTCAACTCAGATTACACCACTCTTGTCAAACCTGCCCTGTCAAACCATTCTTTAGCCTTCCTCCTCCTCACAATGATAAACTCTGTCCTCCAGATCCCCAAAGGCTTTGAATGGGCTTCTATTACAGCACTTAGCACATTACTTCATAATTATTTGATTACGAGTATGTCTCTGTGGACATTAGATTACAGACTCCTGATGGAAAAGTTGTTTGCCATTCACTCATTTTATAGTCTCAGGGCCTAGCACAAAGTAGGATTTTAAGTGTTAATTGAATTAATGGCTAAAAATGAGTAAATGTATATATACAGTAATAAATAGTTTAATAGGATACGAACTTTGCTCTTTGTTATGTTGAATAAGAAAAACTAGAGCTAATTTAAACCAGAGACACACAATGAGTTGTCTTAAACCAGAGCCCTGTTTACATGACTTTTATGAGGCAGTAGGCAAAAATGTGCCTTAATTCAGATCCTTACCAAAAGGGATTATTATTATTTTTTTAGATAGAATCAATAGAGAAAACTACAGGTATGAAAATGAGTCTGACTTTGTCAAAATCAAATTATTTCCAGCATAGCTTTGAAGAAGCTCTCTCAATAAGTTGTCAACAAACACGTGATTCTTTCCTGGTCAGAAGAAGTATCAACAGGACCCTAGTCACTTCGCAACTGTTCTTTATGCTTCCTACAGCCTACCCGCCACTGAATAACCAGGATAGAGGGTACAAATTGGCGGATTTTCATCCTCCACAATATAGGTAAGTTAGATGCAGTTCCATGGTGAATGCACATTTCCAAGGACAGGTGCATTACCGAAACATAACTACGGATTCAGTATTTGGAAAGAAACACACACACAACAAACAAGCAATTTATATGGGGTTTCTTTTGCAAGAATCTCATACAAGTTGCAATCAGAGATTCAGGGACACCTAAGCCCTGCCCCCACCATTGGGTAGGAATAATTTGACCTGCGCTAAAGAGGTCACTGTATCCTTCTTTAATTTTCATAATGCTACATTAGAACTAAGCATTAAAAATCAAATTTGAAAAGTCTACTAAAATGTAAAGTATTATTGACTCAAAAAATAAGCACAAAGTTTTCATTGGGCTCATTATTATCTCTGAACTAATTAAGAGTTGTGTAGCACTTTGCCATTTTCAAAGTGCTTTCACATTTGAAATTTGATCCTTGTAACAATCCAGGGAGTTTTGTAGATTAAATATTGTTATCGTCTTCATTTCAAGATGTGGAAACTGAGTTTCAGAAAAATTAAATTATTTGGTGAAGGCTTATACAGCAAGAAAGCTTTTAAATTCAAAACCGATGCTCCTTCAACTGGTACACCCTTAAAAGACAGAACTTAGTAAGCTTGTTACGTTTTCCATAACAGTGATCCCATAGAGAGACACACTCCAATGGCCCTTTCTATACAATTTAGCAATTGAACAAGAGATTAACTAGACGCAGTAACATTGCTCAGAGGTGTGACTCTGGCAGGCTGGGAAAGCGTTAGCAAACTTACCTGGTTGTCTTCTGCAGTGAGCCCTCCGTGACTGCAGTTGACTGACTGATAGGTAGATTTAGCAAAACGTTAGGTCAACTGAGCATCAAAGAACGTTAGCTCTAAGTCCTTACCTTGCAGGGGGAACCAAAGCAGCAAGCTGCAAACTCTCCACCACATATTGTGCAGTGCTGCTGTGACACTTTGTCGACTTCCTCTAGGTTCTGAAATAAATGGAGCAGAGTGGTTTCTTTTGAAGGGGGAGAGGCAGCAGCTCTGTGACCTCACGTGTCTCAACTCCTCCATCGGCTCTGGAAGCCCCCTCTTAGTTGGCTGCCCCCAAAATACCTCCTGGTGGAACATTTGGGGACCACAAGTGTCATCTCGATTGTGGAGAGGTGTGAATGATGTGTTGGCACAAATCATTCTACTACCCGTGGGTAGGAGTGGTAAGTCAACTAGTTACAAGGCTTTTTGGGGGAGGAGGGGTGGGAGAAATATGAAAATGTCCCCGTGTAGTGATGTTACCTTATTTTTACTTTTCTGGTTTGTTAGACAATTAGACAATTTTTGCTGAACCCTTGTGAATGTTTTACATTTATGACTCTGGCAACAATTTATAACGGTTATGAGGGGTAGAATTTATTCATTCACATATTTGCCCATTTAAAAAAATCTGTGTATCTATTTACCCATCCATCCACCCATCCATCCATCCATCCATCCACGCATCTCTTTACCTATTCAGCCATCTGGTATGTGTTGCTCTCTAAGATATGATCAGATGTGAAAGAGAAATTCCTTGTTTCCTGGAGAATATGATCTAGTGGGGATGACAATAGGCAAATGAACTATTTTGGTATTTAATTCTCATTAACTGGGCAAATTGAGATAGATAGATAGACTTTATTTCATTTTTTCTTGGTACATACAGCAAAATACCGAGAGACATGTTTAGAAAATAGAAGCTGGTCTGCAATGTTTAGAAAGCTGTAAATGAAATAATATTTACTGATTATAATTGAAATGTGTTAATATTCTATAAATGTGTTGATAGTTTGGGTAGGGAAACTTTTATCCATCAAAAATGTCTTTTGGGGCTGGCCTGGTGGTGTAGTGGTTAAGTTCACATGCTCGGCTTTGGCAGCCTGGGGTTTGTGGGTTCAGATCCTGGGCATGGACATACACACTGCTCATCAAGCCATGCTGTGGCGACATCCCACATACAAAATAGAGGAGGATGGGCATGGATGTCAGCTCAGTAACAATCTTCCTCAAGCAAAAAGAAGACTGGCAACAGATGTTAGCTTAGGACCAATCTTCCTCACCAAAAAAAAAAAAGTCTTTTAAATATTTTACCTATTTATTAACACATAGAAAGAAAATGAAAAGAGGATAGAAAAATAGAGCTTTCTTTTAGTGTTTAACAGGATGTAATGTAATGTTTCTCAAATTGTATGATGATATGAATGTCTTCGGCCTCCACCTAAAAAATACAGATTGCTAGGGTCAGCCCCAGATTGATTAAATCAGAATCTCACTTGAATGAGGAGCCACCTGCATGTTTAACAAGCCCTCCAGGTATCAAGGCAAGTTTGAGCAATACTGATAGTGAGAATGTTCTGGAATGGAAATCAAAAGATGTGGGAGCTTGCCCTGACTCTCCTACCAGCTGGTGTGGCTAGGGTCGTAGAAGGTTCTCCATAAATGCTGTTGACTATAGTGAAATGCATTGACTTGCTTATGGAAACAGAGAATAAGGAGTTTTGTTGTACCATTTTTAAAAATAGAGAATTAAGGCGTTTGCCTCAGGTGACACAGCGAGTCAGTGGCAGAACTGAGAATATAAACCAAAACTTTGAGTCTTTGGTCAGATTTTTTTCCCCCATAAGATTCCCTCCAGGAACTTCCATGGTTGACTTTTCTGCTTATGTCGTGTCCTTGCTTTAAGGTGACATTTTATTTTTGTACTGTGTCTCCTACCCCCTTAAGAAAGCCCAGGGAAAGTGCATGTCTCTTTGGGCCTCCATGGAAGGTATGAATTGCCCATGGCTAGTTAATAATTCTCACATTTCCACCTAGAAGAGTGCTATTCTTTATAGGATTTTCTAATAGTTCCTGTCAAGGCACAGAGGAAATGGCTTTACCCTCCAATGGTGTCAGATGTGACATCATGGAGCCAGCAACCTGTCTGGACATAGACATTGGTTGACTTTCCAGATCTTCCTTCAGCTTATCAGCTGACTTGAATGCATGAAGAGGTCAAAAGTCACTTTTACGAGAAACAAAAGTAAAAATGTCATCATGGGACTTGTATTTTAAGTCCGTGGAAAAAAACTTGGACCAGTTCTGAACTCAATTCAGGTAGGGGCCTGGAGAAGGGTCACTTTCTTCTCTCTTTTCCAGTTGTGGTTTTCTGTAATTTTCTCTGTTGGGGAAAAATGTATAGAAACATAGGTGAAAACAGTATGAATACAGGACTCAGGTGACCAGAGAATAAAATATTCTGAGGTGAAACCTAAATTTATAGTCTAGTCTATCCTGGATCTATTGATTGTATGTGGTTGTAGTGCAATACCTGCGAACGGAGGCACATGAAATTGGCCAGGTGTTCGTTTAACTGCAGACAGGTGGATTTGTCTTTGCTTTCCATTCTCTTTCTAAAACACAAATTTGATGTTAGTCTTCTGCTCAAAAACTCTCAGTGGTTTCCTTTTGCCTGAAGGTTGTGGTCCAAACTCTTTAGCAAATCATTCAAGGCCATTCACACCCTCGCCCCAGTCTACCTTTTCAGCCGTCTTTTCCACCGCTCCCCAAAATATGCCCAGAGAAAGTTGTTGTTATATTTCAAGCACACATTTTCATAGCTGTAGTCCTACTGTGTCATGGTTCACGCTGCCCTCTCTGCCAAAAATGGCCTTTTCTTTCTGGGGAGACTCTATTTGTCTTCTAAGGCCCAGAACAAATGTGGCACTTCTCAGAGAGGAGCAGTAACTAATGATTAAGAACATGGATTCTCAGGGGCCGGCCCAGTGGTGCAGCTGTTAAGTTCGCACGTTCCGCTTCTCAGCAGCCCGGGGTTCGCCAGTTCGGATCCCGGGTGTGGACAGGGCACTGCTTGGCATGCCATACTGTGGTAGGCGTCCCACGTATAAAGTAGAGGAAGATGGGCACGATGTTAGCTCAGGGCCAGGCTTCCTCAGCAAAAAGAGGAGGACTGGCAGTAGTTAGCTCAGGGCTAATCTTCCTCAAAGAAAAAAAAAAAAATTAAGAACATGGACTCTGGAACCAAAGCCTCAATTTCCTCACCTGTGAAATGGATATAATGATAGCACCTATTTGTATGGTGGTTGTGAGAATTAAAGAACTTAATTACTTAGTGCCTGGCACATAGTAAATGCTATATGAATTAGCTGTTCACTGTCCTCCTTTCACCCAGAAAGAAATCAATTTCATCTTTTTTTGCCCCATAATAGTTTATTTCTGTTTATCATACTAGGTTTTATTCTGAGTTGCATTATATTTAGTTGGATGTGCACCTGTCTCCCTTCCTAGACTCTGAGCTGCATGAAAGCAGAGTTGGTTTCTCATTTACCTTAGTGTTCCTGAAGCCTGGCACAGACCCTTTCACAGTCATTTTAAAAATAGCTTTATTAAGGTATAATTGACATAGTGAGCTGTGTATACTTGAAGTGTACAATTTGATAAATTTTGACATATGCGCACACTCGTGAAATCATCATCAGAATCAAGAGAGGGAACATATCCACGACCCAAAGTCTCCTCCTACCTGTCCGCCCCCCAACCTCCCCTCCTGAAGCAGCCACTTTTCCGCTTTCTGTTCCAATAGGTTAGTTTTAATTTTATGGAATTTTGTGTCACTGGAATCACACAGTGTACTTCCTTTTGTCTGGCTTCCTTCACTCGGCACAATTATTTTGACGCTCATCTGATGTAGCATCTGTGGAGAGGTCGTTCCTTTCTATGGCTGAATAGTAATTCATTATATCAACACACCACAGTGTGTTTACCCAGTCACCTGTAGATGGATTTCTGGATTATTTACCATAGTAGAGTTTTTAATAATTGTTAATTAAATTGAATCAGTTGTAGGATAACCTTAAATCAAGAGAATCTGGTATGTTCCCATATTTGCTTTTCATGATAATCTAATTTAGAGAAAAAGTTCAAGGTTGGTAGGAGTAGTTAAACTAAATGCTGGTCCTTAGTTGGCACTTGGGGTGTACACTGTGGTGTGCTACCCAAATTTTCCCTTGATCCCTAAGTGGCTGGAAGGATGGGACATGTCAGCTGGGTCCTTCTCTGGGAATTGACCTCAGTGGGAGAAAACCACTTTACCCAAGGCCAAGCCTCTTTCATGGGGCACCCATGAGGGGTTTAAAGGTCCTGTCCCCTTGCCTCGATGCGGAGCAACGTGGACAATCCAGCTCCAGAACTCCCCTGGGGGTCAGGATCTGCTGACTGCATCTCAGTTTAGCTTCTCTGTCCAGCTGATCTCGCTTCCTTCACAAGTATTGTCCGGAGAGCATGCTCCTATAAACTCCCACACACAAATCTCCATCTCAGCATCTGACCCAGGGAAGCTGACCCAAAACAGCACTTGAAATAGATTGTCAAATGAGTGAGTGAATGAAAGAATTAATGAACTCTCCATTTGAGATATAAACACTGCTCTTTTTGCTCTAAAGTCTAAAAGGATGTTGACTTATAATTCTTCTAGAGCCTTAAAGAAGATCTTACTTTAAGTTGCACTTTGAGGGGCCAGCCCAGTGGCATAGTGGTTAAGTTTGCACACTCCGCTTGGGTGGTCCGGGGTCCACAGGTTCAGATCCTGGGCCTAGACCTAGCAGTGCTCTTCAAGACATGCTGTGGTGGCATCTCACATAAAATAGAGGAAGATTGGCACAGATGTTAGTTCAGGGACAATCTTCCTCAAGTAAATAGAGGAAGATTGGCCACAGATATTAGCTCAGGGCTGCTCTTCCTCACACATAAATAAACAAATTTAAAAAATAAATTGCCCTTTAAGCAATGATGAGTATATCTTTTTCACCCACGGGTATGATATTCAACTGGTCACAAATTTTGACAAATGTCACAATACTTCACGGGACTCAGAGATGAAAAATGGCCCGTGGGGGAAATGCTGCAAGGCAGGCTTGTGAGTGACACGCACTTGTGGTTTGCACAGTCCTTCCCACTCTCTCATAACCCCCACTTCAACCTACACCCATAGGGGGTTCAGCAGGCGAAGGCAGCTCATTGTGGCTGCTTAGCAGAGTGGAGGAAAATGATGAGGTTGGAGGCTAGTGGTCAGGGACTGCTCTTCTACCTACTTTCTAATGGAAAAGCATCTACTGACCACCTAGTATGTGGGAGGCCCACCATCGACAGCCAATTTGTCATTTTGATCTGCACTTCATGAAATCCTCATATTATGGTTCAGTACTAATAGGAAGGAACATTTGGTGGGGTGGTGATGTAGGGACAGATTTTAGAGAGATAAACAAACATCATCACCTTGGTCAACCTAGGTTGTCAGGGAGAAAGATAGACTGTTCGAAGGGTCAGAAAAGATAGGGAATTTCCCATGCGTAGAAGCCACTGGGGTTTTTGTTGTAATTACAGGAGGGGCCTCAACTTTCTTTTTGACCTTTCATGGCTCCTGTGAAGAATCTGTGGCCTTTCCCATGGCCAAGGCAAGAGGTGCCCTCGCCTGCATTTCCCAGCAGATGCCTGGGATGGCCAGTTCACACGTAGGGTTGGCATTCTTTGAGCCCTGTTCTGCACTTGTAAGAAGCAGTTGTGGAGTTTCTAAGCAAAAGCAGCAGCCTTTGTAACTAGTTATTGATTGAGAAAAAGGCTTCCTAGGAACAGCAAAGCTTAGTGGGCTGAGTATGGGGGCAGGACGCAGACAGACCTGGACTTGTCAACTGGGCCCTGTCACGGTAGCTGAGTAACCCTGAGCAGACCACTTGCCTCTTGGTATCAGTGTCCTCATCTGTAAAATGGGGAGAATAATTACAGCATGAGGTGACTGGGAGGTATGAATTAAATACAGAATCCAAAGTGCCTAGCATGGTGGCACATGAAAGATCCTGCATAAATCTGTAGACCTCAGGTGGCTGGGGCTGCATCTCATCCCACGGGAACCATGGTAGGTTAGATGTGCCCGGAAAAGGAAAGGGACAACTCGACTTTTGTTCTTAAGGCTTCTGCCTAGAACTTAATCTAATCAAATGGATCATTCTGAAAACAGAACCCAAGTAAAAGCTGACTTCAGAAGGAAACTATGATTTGGGGGGACAGGGGAATGTACAACAGAACAGCAAGCGCCAGCTTTAGGTCCCAGCTCACAGATCTCTCCCAGGACAAGTGACTTCCCTCGGTGTCTCTTCATCTGCAAACGAGGGGACTGGATGAGAGTTTTCCAACTGTGTTCTGAAGACCCCAAGTATCCCCTCGGCACCTCAGGGTTCTGCAATATTATTCTAAAAATTTCTTTAAAAAGTATTTTAAACCATTAGTCCAGGTCTGAAACCAGACTGACATGGCTGGAATCTCAGTTCTAACACTTACTAGCCACGTGACTTTGGACAAATTGTTGAATCTTTCTAACTCATCTTCCTCTTTTGTAAATTGGGAATAATAATAATGAATGGGGTTGTTGAGAAGATTAAAGAAGTTTAAAGACTTAGAAAAGTGCCCCATATATATAGAGATACTGGCTGTCACTCTGCCAGTTACTGGATACCACCAATCTATTAATTCGTATGCCAGGTAAACTAGTTTCTGTGCCACACTCTTTGGGATGAGAACAAAATCCAAATGCTTCACCATGGTCTACAAGAGAGGTCGGCAGACTTTTTCTGTAAAGGGCCAAGCAGTAAACATTGCAGGCTTTGAGGGCCATATGGCCTCTACTACTCACCTCTGCCCTTGTGTCCTGGAAGCAGCCACAGGTGACATGGAAATGAATGAGTGTGGCTAGGTGCCAATAAAACTTTATTTATAGATATTGGAATTTGGATTTCATATAATTATCATGTATCATGAAATAGCATTCTTCTTTTGATGTTTTTCAACCATTGAAAATGGTGAAAACATTCTTAGCTTGTGGGCTGTTCAAACACAGGCTGTGGGCTAGATTCTGCTTGTGGGCATAGATTGCTGATGCCTGGTGTACAGGACCCCATGTCTTTGGGTCTGCCTACCTTTCCAGCCTCGCTTCTCCCCACTTTCTGCCATGCTTACCGAGCTTTAGCTCCCTCACCCCTTCTTTCTAACCCAGTTAGCTCCCTTCTACTTGGGGCTTTTGTACTCATCTGATCTTCCCAGAACTCTCCTCATTTAGCGCTTCACCGTGACCAGCTTCTACTCAGCCTGAACTGTTAGTTTAATTGCCACTTGCTCAAGGACACCATACCTGACCATCCTGTCTACAGTGGCATCCCCTGCCCCATATCCCTCCCAAAGTTATTCTCTATCACATAACCCAGTTTTTTTCCTAAACAACATCGACCAACATCTATAAGGATCTTGTTTATTTATGGATTCATCATCTGTAGAGACCTTGCTTTCTTATTTGCCGCTGTAGCTCCAGCTGCCACCCTGCTAGGAACATAGTGTTCAATGACTATTGTAGAATGAAGAATGAATCCACACCGTCAGTATCTTAGTATCTCTTATACAATGAGCTGGTTAATAATACCTGATCTCCTTACCTTGATAAATTGTTACAGGGATCAAATAAGAATGTGTTTTTTAAATTACAGAATTATACAAAGGGAAGGTGAGGCAGCCTCTTAGACCACAGAATTCAACCAATGCACCCACTTTTACCATTCTCCTCTTACTCCAGAAGTTAACTTGTGGGGAGGATACTAAAGTAATACCAGGGTGAATGAGGCCCTTTTAATTTCTTGTCCCTGATATTTCCCATAGATGAGAGGACTGGCTAGATGTGTGACTTGATCTTGACCTAAGCAAAAGCAATTATTTATTTATTATCATGTAGAATCTTATTATTAAATTGTAGTATTAGGATTTTATATTCATTATCCCATTTGATACAACCATGCTATAAGAAAATCTATGTGCCCATTTTATAGGTGAAATGAGTTTAAGGGATCTAGAAAGCAGCTGAGCCAGGATCGTAACTGAGCTCTTTCTGATTCTCAATTAGGGCTTCTTCTCAGGTACATGAGGTTCTTCTCCAGTGATACACAGACTTTATGGGTTGCCCCATCAACACAATGGCAACCAGCAAGCTAAATAAACTTTGGCATCTTTTTGTGGCCAGGAGCAAGCCATCTGGGTTTTACCTGTTTATTTCTGGCAAAATGAAATATTCTGTTTCATTAGAAGGAAGACTGTTGGTCCTCAACTTCAAAAAAAAAAGGCATTTTGCTCATTTCAGCTTAAACAAATTCCAAGCACGCTGATTCATTCTCTCTGGTCGTGCAGGCAGCCTTTACGTACATCACAAAAGGGCAAAATGAGTTTGGGAATCTGTCAAGCAGAGAACAGCTGAGAACCAGCCACAAGGCTAAACATAGCTTGGTCTTTTGTCGGATATGAGCATTAACTGTTATGTGTCCTCGGGAATTAAACCCTGCCAGGGTAGTAGCTGGTCACGTCAATGAAAATCTGCATTCGTGTCCTGGATATAAATTTGCATACGTGGCTTTTAAAGAAATCTATTAGCTTAACATATCATTACTTCAAAAATGGGGTCTATGGCTTTGAGTAGTGTGGAACCTAGTTTGAGCTGGATTTCCCCTCTCTCTTGCCCGAATTCTCACTCTGGATTGTTCCTGGTGTACCTATTCGAGGTGTAGTGGTGAGGGATGAAGGCTCGCACATGTGGCCGAGAAAGCATTTGGAACTTGCTTTTTCCCTCCTGGGTGGGTTTTCACCGCTCCAGTCTGGGTGACTCAGAGAGATGCTTGCCCAGAAGGGACCAGAGGCCCACAGTGCTGCTGGAGCATCCTCCCATTTCCATCAGCAGCAAGTGCCCCTCTCGCCCTGTGAGTGAAGAATCATACTCTTAACAGACATTTACGAAATAACGATGACCACAATCACATTTGAAAACATGGTAGGAATAGAGACCACTCAGAATTTAATATGAGATCGCTCTGGATCGACTGAGGACACAGTTCCTCTTTATTAAACCGTCTACGATCCACTTAAACGGAGATGCTCACAGAATGGAATGAACTAATTACAATGATGCCAGAGCTGTATCTAGGGGAAGAGCACGCAGCCAGGAAAACACAAATGCCACAGGTAGTTTACAAGGAATTTGGCAATACAATTAGGTGTGGTTTTCTTTTTTATAATTACAAAACTTTTTCTTCAAATAAATACACCTCAATCACATAGAAAAAAATGATACAATAGCCTTATAAATGAGAAAGAAACCAATATACCTCCAAAAACAGTAGGTTTAGAATGGTCTATGCATAACCAAAATGCTTCAGGATGGTGTTCCCATCTTGAGTGGCAATCAAAGAACCAGACACATTTCTCATTATACATGTGTATCCTGTACAGAGTCCAAGAATAGTTGAACAGCTACAAAATTCCAAATTTTTGTGTAATGGCAGCTAATTGGTACTGGGAAAACATTTGTAAGAACTGATTGTATATTAGGTTTGACTACTCATCACTATAATTTTAAACCTACATACACTGAACATAATATTATATGTATTTAAAAATCAGGTTATTTCTTCTGTATTTAAAGGCCATTTTTTTCATCCCCTTGAATTTTTGTTATAGCTAGTCACTTTCCTAGGAAAATTCAATATTTTGAAGTATTAAAGAGAAGCAAATCCAATTTTAATCCTATGTTTAAACATGAAAAGCATCTGCCCTCACCTATAAAATATCCCCCATCACCTTTGTAAAGTGAATATTAACCTAAATAGATGTTAAATCGCTCTTTTCCCCACCCTCCTCCGCCAGTTTCATCTCTCCTAGCAAGGCAGGCAACCGACTAACGCCTCTTCGTTCTCACACGTGTGCGGGACTTCAATTTAAATGCAAATAACCCTGCGCCTCATTATCTGAGAAGTTCGTGCAGACACAGTACAGTTGTGACTGTGCCTGTGAAAATTAAAGGCTGTTCATCTGTATTCTAACACACACATCACTTAGAGTAAATTCAAAAGAGCAATTCATCACTGCTTGCAAATTAAACACTGGAGTTGCGGAGTGCCTAGGTTTCGGAGGAATGCCTCCCTTTTTGCTACACAGGGACGCCTTTCTGCAAAGGCAATGAGATAGGAACTTCTCTTTACTGTAGCTCTTCAATTAGTTCCCAATGACACTAGGTAATTGAAATAAAAGACTTCGTTTAATACGAACACAGCTAGTTGAGTGGAAAAGATACATTGATGGCAATGCTAAGCACAGCTGGATGACAATCTACGTGTATTCCAAACACCACTGACAGGAAAATGACCGCATCGGCCTAAAATGCAAGAAAATTATCAACAATGATTTACCAAACCGACATCACTCCAGAAGATTTTTTTTATTTTTATTTTTATTTTTTGCAAAATCGTCTTTCAAATATAAGGTTATTTTAAAATAATTCTTTGGTTAAAGTATAATTCAAATAAAAAGTAGAAACTCCTCCAAGCCTTTCACTATAGGGTGAAGAATACCCCCCCTCTTTCAGCCATCAGATGGCCATTTAATCAGCCATTCAGATTCTATGAATCTAAATGTAATGGAAACACTGTATTCTGAACTCCATACTGGGGTGAAGCAATAAGCTCCTAGCTACCAATGCAGCGATGGAGAAGAGAGCCCGGGAAATTGAACCCCCTAGCTTGTGCATTAAAATGTGCCAATTATTCTAGTCCACAGAGGAATAGATGTGGCATTTTAAAATCACCGAAACCAAAGTCCTATCTATGAATAATACTGGGGCATTAGCAGATTGACGTGGCACTTGTACAAGCAGCAAACTGCTTCAGACTTTCAATCCCAGATTAAATCTTTTAGTTAATTTCATCTCAGTTTATTTCAGGTAATTTTCTACAATAAAAAAATTCCTCTCTACAAGAAACCATTTGGTTCCTCTTATCTGGCATTTCCTTCCTTCCTTCCTTCCTTCCTTCCCTCCTCTCTTCCTTTCTTCCTTCTTTCTCCCCTATACCCCTTCCCCCACCAATATTTGTTCTTAATAGGCATCAGCCTCAGATCCAAAAGAACTAGCCTGAACTTCACTTGGAATATCAACCTAGAATTTTTGGATGAATATGAAATCATGTGATATAGCTGTCTGTTCCTTTAATTACACAGAAATTCAACATGACTTCCAAAGAATTTCCTCAGTTGGAGTCCAAGCTTAGTTTTTAAGGAGGTGAAAAGAGGATTTAATATGAATTCAGATCATTCAGGCCATTTTAATAAACAATCCGGATAATTAAAGCAGAGGAATAAACTGTTTTATTCAGGGTTTTCCACCTAAATTATTCAGAAAATTATTTCAGATCTCTGCCTCCTTTTGCTCATATAGACAGCAGCCTAAGTCTCTGTCCATATTAGACGAAGGACAATGGATTGTACCCCAGCTAAGCTGCTCTATCAGGTCACCATAGGACTAAGACAACTGAGAGGGAGGGAGAGGCTAACCTATTTGAACTTTCTTCTGTACACACTGCTACAGTTTTCACAGAAATCGGATGAGAGCTTCCAGCATTATTCTGAGCGCTGAAAGTCCAGGAATATTTGTGGAGAACCACTAAACATTATAGATCTGATTAAACAGTGGATTCACTTCACTATAGATAAAAGAATGAATGGCAGTGACATTACATTAGCTGTAATGTGATTTTTCTCTTAAAACTTTTAATGGGAATATTTCTCCCATTTTAAGGTTGAAACCTGTGTATTACTCAATGATGTCAGCACAGAGTTATTTCTGTACTCAGAAGCTGGATCAATGTTTGTGCAATGCTATGCTAGAAGAAATCAATATTTGATTCTTCAAATGTAAAATTCATGACATATTTCTTTGACTTAAAAAACCCCAACTAGAATCCTCTTGCTGATTAGTATACATAGCCAGCATCCTTTCACTTCCTCTTCTTTTCAGGGATCATCAAATTCTAGTTTCAAATAGGAGCACAGATCCATTTTTATATGCCATATGTTTTATGTATCTGGGTTTTGAAGCTTATTCAATGCTACAATGTATACTGATTTGTTTTACACTAATGTTCCCTTTAAATGGCTGGGATTTCATTTTGCACACATATTCTACACAGTGAAGGATTCCATACCAGACCATTGTCTGTAGCTGTCAACAGTCAGCTAGTCACACAATTAAACAGACATTGATAACTGATGTTTTTGGTTTGATTGTCACTGATTTTTCTTTTAAATTAACTGCCTCTAAATTCAGGAAGTAGGTATGATAAGAGACCACAGGATGTAGCTCTCTCAACTCTCCTCGAGTAGCCCTACCTGCATATTTTAAATTATCGTAGAAAAACAAACACACAAATAAAAACGACAGCACAAGCAGCAGTGCAGTCGTGACTGTTATCATTTCAATTAGTTCCCTGACATCATTATACATCCCTGGTACAGCTGATGCATTTGTGGATGTTCTGTGGTGACTGACACGTACTGTAAGTGTACAACGACCTCACCCTTGGTATGGTTTGTAAAGATGTCCATATTGCACAAGAATGAGCTTCTTGCTAACTCAAATAATGCATCTAACATACATCCTTTCAAAATGTCAACATCCTTAACTAGTTAACATAGCCCAGCCTCTAGGGGCAAAGACGAGCAAATCATGGTGATTTTGAAGTGCTGTGGCTCGTTAGGCTACAACACACATGATTCCAGGTCACTTTCTATTTTGCAAATTCTTTGCTCCTACAACTGAATATTTCACACATTTATCTTCCTCCTGAGTATCCAAAAGTGCTTTGTCTCCCCATTTCACACATAGAAGCAAGGGGGAAAGGCTGTAGCAAAAAGCCGGAGCCAGCTGCTCTAGAGAAAATGTGGCGGTATCAGGGTAAACGGTAGCGTCTTCAAGCAGGTGTCGAGCCAGCAGCATTGGTGTATATGGGTCACCTTGAGGGTAGAATTCGATGTGTAACCTAAGAACAACTCGCTGTGGGGGCATGTTTTCTAGTAACCTTAAAAGAATTCTTCAGCTTGGCTTTGCCTAACTGGAACATGGAGTTCAAAAGAAAATCCCCTCACCAAACTGGCAGCTCAGTGTCTCCCCAGCTGGATTCTGGACGTGCTCCTTCCTCAGAATGGGCTGGCAGCTCCCTTTGGGAGGACTCAGGCTCCTTAGCCATGCATAGATGGAAGGAAGAGCACATTCTCTGCTGTGGCAGGTGCCTTGATTTCGGAAGACAATTCTCGAAAGCCTTGTTAAGAGTCCAGAGAGAATGCATTTTATCCCTGAATCAAGTCTTTCTCTCATTCACACAGTCTCATTAGAAGAGCTTTAAAGCATGAAAGGAAATATGCTCAATTATTCTGAGCTGTCCGCTTAGAATGTGGTGCAGAATTTTCCACTGTTACTAAAACACATGAAAAGACACTTCTCCCAAAGGCTTTCTAAAGCCTTCTCTTCTCGATCACTGTGTGGTTTATTCTTGCAGCAAGGTCTCTCTCCAGTTGAAGCCCCCAGTTGGTCCATGAGTAAGAGGAAGGATGGGTGGGTCCGTCAGCTGCCATATTCCAGTTTCTCCTAATTCTTCACAGGAACAAAACCCCAAATATGGGATCTGAAGTAAGAGTAGTAAAAAAAAGGGAAAATAGAAAGCAGGTTTAATGCTTTAACTTCTGTCTAGACACAAAGATCTTCAGGTGTCCCTTGAGAGTAAGGACTATCCATAGGAATTAATAGGGACTTTGCAGACATGCAGCCCCTCCCACAATCAATAAAGAAAATTAAATGGATAAAACTGATAAATGAGAGGGGTGCGTATCTACGTTGTAAGAGGATTCATCGGGATTCATCAAATACGGAGCTCCCCCAGTACAACTGAGTCCTTGTTTATAGATTCCTTCTTAATAGCATGGGAGAAAAGAGGAGATCATATATAAAGCAAAGGTGCTGAGATTTAGTTCCTAATTACAAGTCAAGCTAAAAATGACGCTCAAACATTTCTGAACTTATACTTGGACAGTGGGAAAGATTATTCAATTTTTAAAAATTCATTTCATTCAGTCTCACCTTTTTTTTGCATGTGTATCTGTAACATTCAAAGCTGAAGCTGTGCCCTTCCTAACGTCAGCGTCAGGGCGTTTCAAAACTTATTTTTGCGTGTGTGTCCTGAGCTGCATTTATAACCAGGGCAAAAATCTCTGCCCTCAAGCAGCTTACAGAGTAATGGGAAGGAGAGACGCATAAATAAGCTTTTAAAAAATGAGAAAAGAACTACAATTGAGTTTGAATGAGCTTCTCCAGGGACAGATAAAGGAAGCATATAAGTCAGCCTGGAGGGAAGTGTGTGGGAGGGCGGCTGACGGGAAAACTGATTCCACAGGCCAGAGAAGGAAAAATCCAGATGTGTCGGTCAGCCTCCTGGGTATTCTGTCTCGCTGCCTGTTCCTGGGTTTGCCTTTCAGCCTGATCATTTGAATCACTGCTTCCTTCGGCCTACCAGCTATCTGACAGTTCTCATAGCTGCACTGTCAGATGCTGTGTTTCAGCCTTCTCACCCGTCTTCATCCAACCCACGGTCGTTCAAGGAAATCCAGACAATTTCCCTATAATTCTTAGCTACATCATAAATTTCGGCTCTTAGAAACTAGAACTAGCTCAAACATATCTTCGTCTCTTACACAAGGCCTAATAAAGTGTCTTAAACAGAGTACCACTCAATACATCTTGGTCCATTGAATCAATAAATGCATCTTCCCAGCTCAGAGTAAACTGGTGCTTCAAAGAATTCAGCTACCAGCCGATCACTGAACTGTTCTAAAACTGTTGGGCCCACAGGTCCCTGACACGCAGCTAGGAATTACCTTTCGGACCATCTGTACAAAGTCCTTGGAGTTCTGAGGTGACAGGCCCTGAAGCTGGCAGGTGCACGCTTCAAGGGAAGATGCGTGGGCCACAATCAGGATGTTATTTCCTGGGGGAGAAAAGCAAGGAAGACCGTTTCTATAAAGGCACATGTAAATTTTATAAATACTGGAAGCCAAGTGTTCTTGGGAAGGACAAACATCCTCAAGAAGGAGACAATGCGGCCAAGCAATATTTTGAAAATACTTTGTACAGTGAAGGAAGCCTAACGTCATTACAAAACCCCACAAAACCCTTTTAATCTTAAAATAATTATAGATTCACAGTTTACAAATACATATATATGATTACATATTATATATGCCATATATAGTACAATATGTATATACACAAACATACATATACACATATTATATATCTACACCTAGTATATACACTATATATACATATACACACACACCAGGGAGGTCCTTCGCACCCTTCACCAGTCCCCCCGACCCCCCAAGGGTGACATCTTGCCTAACTACAGGAAATGGACACTGGTACAATCCACATAGCTTATTTAGATCTCACTAGGTTTACCCAATTCTGTCACATGTGTAACTTTTTGTAAACACCATCACAATCAAGATGCAAAATGGATTTATGTCTACAGGGCTCTCTGCTACTCCTTCTAATATAGTTTTCAGTGTTGCCACAGTAGAACCATGAGCACCTGAGACTTTCTCATCCTCATAGGAGGGCGCCCTGGAGTGGTAATGGAGCGAGTGGCTTATGAGTGAAAACTGAAAGGTGGCAATCACCCATCATACTGTTGACCAGGGTTATCCACTGTAAACATTTTGTTGTATATAATTCCAGTCTTTGCTTTATGAAGATAAATATTTTAACTTGAAAAAAAAAGCGATGGGAATATGCAAACTCTTTTGTAATCTGCCCTTTTCACTAAAAAATTTATAATAAACAGTCAGTCCTACATTATTATTAAATATTTGAGTTCAATGTTTATAAAATTCAATAGCGAACAGACTTGAGTCTTATAGAACACTGCTCTTGGTGGTAGCAGAGATGGTAGGTGTGTTTGTGTGTGGGTGTCCATGCTCCTGGATCAAATTATAGGCAAATAGTGTTATGCTAAAGAACTTCTGGGAAATTGTAGCAAAGAACTTCCTTCACAGGGACCAAGATAAATAGCTGTAAGGCAGAATTCTAAGTTATTTTGTGCAGTAAGTAAGTCTGGTGTATTCCCATGGAATAGCTACCATTTTAGGTACTCAAGAGAATATTACAAATTCAACATTAAAGTATCTATAAGAGAGTCTGGAAATATTGTTCTTTGCGGTTAAGCAAGTGTGCCAAAGCAGGTTGAAACTTCTTGAATAGCCTATTAACCAAGATGGAGAAATGATCACATATTTAAATATGGAATCCAAAATAATACCACCTACCTTTACTTTTACATTCACTTATTATTTCTTTTGTTACTTGGAAACTTCTACTGATATAAGTGTCATAGGATTCTGAAACCACTAATTTGCTGACTGGAATGTGAGGTCTGTAATAGAAAAACCAACAAAAGCAATGAAAACGTTTTCATCTCACGATACAGCAATGATACTACTCTAAATTTTTAAGACCTTTCTAAAGTTCCTGTATTTCTGTTTATCCATTTCCCTAGAAAGGATGGAGGTATAGGGAGGAGTATTTCCACCATACAGAAGTAGGGTTGAAAGGTAGAGAATGCACAAAAATAAAGGCTACGTGTGCATGGTGTCAGAATGAGCAGCTGAAAAATGAACCACTCAGTGCAGGTTTCTCTCGCAGGATAACTCCTCAGCAGTTTGATTAATTTTACTGACCATCAGTCTTAGGTCACATAGCTGACAGGAAGCAGAGCAGAGGTTGGATCTCTTTCTCTAGGTAGATCACCAGAGGTTTCCCAGGCCTCTCTTCCATAGCCTTATACATGATAAGCTGAAAGGATAGGTTTTATCTATTTATTTATTTTTTTCAGCTTTTTGGGGATATAACTGACATATAACATTATATAAGTTTAAGGTGTACAACGTATTGATTTGATACGCTTATATATTGTAAAATGATTACCACCATAGCGTTAGCCAACACCTCCATCACTCACATAATTATCATTTTTTTTGTGGTGAGAACAGTTAAGATCTACTCTCCTACAACTTTCAAATATATGATACTTAACACATAATACGGTATTATTAACTATAATCACCATGCTGTACGTATATAGACATATCAAATCAATCCCCAGAACTTATTCATCTTGTAACTGGAAGTTTGCACCCTTTGACCAATATCTCCCCATTCACCACCCCCCAAGTCCCTGGTAACCACCACTCTACTGTCTGTTTCTCTGAGTTGAGCTTTTTCAGATTCCATATATAAGTCATAGTATGTGCAGGTATCTCTTCGAGATCCTCTTTTCATTTTCTTTGGACATATACCCAGAAGTGGGATGGCTGGATCATATGGTAGTTCTATTTTTAATTTTTTGAGGAAACTGCATACTGTTTTCCATAGTGGCTGCACCAATTTACATTCCCACCAACACTGTACAAGGGTTCCCTTTTGTGCACATGCTTTATAACACTTGTTATCTGTTGACTTTTTGATAATAGCCATTCTAACAGATGTGAGGTCATATCTCGTTGTGGTTTTGATTTGCACTTCCCTGATGGTTAGTGCTGTTGAGCATCTTTTCATGTACTTGTTGGCCATTTATATGTCTTCTTGGAAAAAATATTCATTTCCTCTGCCCATTGTTTAATTAGATTGTTTGGGTCCTTTTTGTTTGTTTTTTTTTTTTTTTTACTATTGAGTTGTATGAGTTCTTTATATATTTTGGATGTTAACTCCTTATCAGATATATGATTTGCAAATATTTTCTCCTATTCTGTACGTTTTCTTTTCATTTTGTTGATTGTTTCTTTTCCTGTGCAGAAGCTTTTTAGTTTGACGTAGTCCACTTGTTGATTTTGTCTTTTGTTACTTGTGCTTTGGTGTCATATTCAAAAAATTATTGCCAAGACCAATGTCAAGGAGCTTTTTCTTTGTTTTCTTCTAAGAGTTTTATGATTTCAATTCTTATGTTTAAGTCTTGAAAATTTTGAGTTCATTTTTGTGAGTGGTGTAAGATAGAGGTCCAATTTCATTCTTCTGCACATGGTTATCCAGTTTTCTCAGCAATGTTTATTGAAGAGACTATCCTTTCCCCATTGAGTATTCTTGGCTCCCTTGTCTTTTATTAGTAGACTGTATATTATTTAACTATATATTCAAGGGTTTATTTCTGGGCTCTCCATTCTGTTCCATTTATCTGTATCTATTTTTATGCCCGTGCCATACTGTTTTGATTACTGTAGCTTTGTAGTATAGTTTGAAATCAGGAGGTGTGATGCCTCGTACTTTGTTGTTCTTTGTCAGGTTTACTTTGGCTATTCAGGATCTTTTGCGGTTTCAAGGAAAGTTTGGGATTATTTTTTCTGTTTCTGTGAAAAACGCCACTGGAATTTTGATAGGGAGTTTAATCTATAGATGGCTTTGGGCAGTAGGGATATTTTAACAATATTAATTCCTCTAATCCATGAGCAGGGGATATCTTTCCATTTGTTTGTGTCTTCTTCAATTTCTCTCATCAAAGTCTTCAGTGTACAGATCTTTTACTTCCTTTGTTAAACTTATTCCTAAGTATTTTGTTTTTGATGCTATTGTGAATAGGATTGTTTTCCTTTCTTTTCATATATGTTATTGTTAGTGGATAGAAACACAACTGATTTCTGTATGTTGACATTGTGTCCTGCAGCTTTACTGAATTTATTTATTAGTTCTGACAGTTTTATGGTGGAGTTTTTAGGATTTTCTACATATGAGGTCATATTATCTACAAACAAAGACAATTTAATTGCCTCCTTTCCAATTTGGATGCCTTTTACTTCTTTTCCTTGCCTGACTTCTCTGGCTGGGACTTCCAGCACTATGTTAAATAGGAGTGGTGAGAGTGAGCATCCTTGTCTTGTTCCTGATCTCAGAGGAGAAGCTTTCAACCTTTCACCATTGAGTAGGATGTTAGCTGTGGGCTTATCGTATATGGCCTTTATTATGTTGAAATATTTTCCTTCTATATTCTTTTTACTGAGTGTTTTCATCAAGAAAGGATAGTGTATTTTGTCAAGTGCTTTTTCTCATCTATTGAGATGATCATATGATTTTTATCTTTCACTCTACTAATGTGGTATATCATATTTATTGATTTCATGTTGAGCCATCCTTGCATCTCAGGGATAAATCCCATTTGCTCATAGTGTATGATCCTTTTAATGTGCTATTGATTTCAATTTGCTAATATTTTGTCGAGAATTTTTGCATCCATATTCATCAGGAATATTGGTCTTTCTTGTAGTGTCCCTATCTTGCTTTGGTGTGAGGGTAATGCTGGCCTCACAAAATGAGCTGGGAAGTTGTAAGGATAGGTTTTAAAAGCAGATGTTAGGTGCGTTGGATTTCTGAGCTTAAAAAATCTTCACCAGTCTTTCTTTTTCTTTCTCTCTTATTTTGAACACAGATCACACAACTAGCACTAGGAAGAGCCCAGGGAACATAAAGATGAAGATAACCCAATTTCTCTGCTTGAGGAGCTCTCAGTGTGTGGTTGAGGCGAGTAGGCTGTTGATGTAAGTGATAATTATGACACAGTGTACAAGGCGTATAAGAGGATGATCAAAGCAGGGTCCTCCCATCCTGGTGACCCTACATGTCTTCAATCCCAGTCACTTCTGCCTGCTTCTACCTCCCTTTACTATTTAGTATTTCTGGTCTATGAGGTGTTTATCTTGTTTTTGAATACAACTATTCATATTTTCTGTTTTTCTGTTTCGTGTTTTAGCTGCATAGTGGATGGAGGTGGTAGTGAGTTCTGAAAGTGAGTTCACACGGCATCTTGATCAGAATACATTACTGCTGCTGCTGCTACTACTATTACAAAGATTTACCGAGAGGTTCCCACGTGTCAGGCTCTGTGCAAAGTGCCCTACTTGCATTCCTTGAATATAGCCCTCCTAGCAATGCTTTTACAAATTGTGACTTTATGGATGACAAAACTAAGGCTCTGAAAGGCTACAGATGACTTGCCTATGATTACACATTAGCAACTCTTACACCCTCAATTTAAACTTGGATCTGAGATCAATGCCTGTAAACTTATCTTCCACTTTGAATGACTTTTGATAGTATCTTCCTCAAGACTGGCCTTCTGTGCACTTGGGTTTTCTGTTCAGAGAGAAAGGATGTCGTTCCATTTGAAGGAAACCTGCCCTCATCTAAACAACATTCTCTCAGCAAGTATACTTCTCCTAGGAAACAACCTTCTGAATCTCATAGCACCCTGGGAGATAGGGAGGGACATGAATCACCACTTGTGAGGGATGTACCTTGTTGTTCTGGAGCAAACTCTTCCTCCTCACCCCCACCTCTCATCCACTTCTACTACCACTTGTGTCATCTGCTCTCCTAGGAGCCCCACACCCACTGTGACTAAAGGTCTCTTTGTATGGCCCAGGGAGTCAGTTTAGGGGTGAGACCACGTTGTGATGTATGAGGTTTGTGTAAGTGAAGAGCAGGTAGATGCTGGGATCCAGTTCTTCCTGGTCAGTTCTTGCCTTTAGCAGTTCTTGCCTTGAAGTTGAACCTATGAATGGCTTCCATGTGTGAACCAGTCCTGATGGGGATGGGACAGAGAAAACCTCTCTCACCCCTGTCAGCAGCACACATCATGCTTCCAGCCACACCTGCAGGACCTATGTGCTGTACTCAGAGTCAGGTGGCCTCCAACCACCAACTAGACTGGGAATCCAGCGCTCAGGATGCTCGGGCAGCATCCCCGGAACAGTCTTCTCCTGGTACACTCTCTACTCCCCAGCCTGGTCCAGGCTGTATATCAGGCTTCTGCTATGAGCCCCACCACAAAGTTTGATTTGTTGCCCCTCTAATCCTCCAGATCCATGCACCACCCCACCCCACCATCCCCAGTCAGGGCCCTGTTCTGAACCCCATCCAACAGTGTAGATTTTGTTTTTTGCTCCCTTGCTTCTCCCAGCCCAGCTCCCTAATAATCCAGCAGCTTTCTGCACCCAGCTCCCAGGCTGAGTCTTGCTGCCTGTGGATGACACTTGGATATGAGTCACTAGCCTGGTTAGTTTCCCTTAACCTGGCTTCCAGTCCCACCTCCCTCTTGTTCCAAGGTGACAGTGCTCTTTAAGTGTGCTAGCTTGACTTACAGTACCCTGTCAGTCCTTCCTCCTGTGCCCATCACTATGTTTCTTGAATCATTGGGGTACCACTACTTGCTTCAAAATGACTGCCCCCTTGGCACAATTAATTTCAGAGAGAATTTAACTCCAGGGGCTGTGCCTCTCACATACTTTGTTGTTGACTTTCATAATTGATGTATAGAATTAGACACTTTATTTTTTTTCCCTTCAAACACAAAATGGTTGAATTGAATTTTGATTTTTTTGTAGAGGAGAAGAAAATCTCGACTAAGGACCACGTCCTGACCCCCAGGCTCCTGGCATTCATCCATCTGCTAGTACTGCTGGTGGGCTGTGTGGTCTGTGTGTGCCTGGGTGTGTGCCTGCATGTGCATCGAAAGGCTCAGATAGAATGATCTGGAGACCTTTGACCTTTGTAAATCAGCTTGGGAAGAATTGCAGGATGCATTGAAGGGGGAAACTGAAGATATAGTTGGCTCAGGTTGGCCTGGGAGGGGCTGGTGATGAGTGAGAAAAGTCATTTCTTCAATGTTGGCAGCAGCTCATCCTCCTTCCAGGCCAGAGGGATGATGGCCGTTGGCATGGGGACAACAATTTATTGCTGTTTCTACCAAAGAACAGAAACACAGTGGACATAGAGTGGCTAGGACAAAATGTAAAGCATATTAGTAAGGGATATGATTGATTAATTTAATTTTATTTTGGAGGAATGCTAACCCTTTAAAGCAAGAAGAAGTAGCACACATTAATTAATTTATGGGGTTATCAGAGGTCTTATTTGCAGAGCAGGAAAATGAGTATGGAAAAAGAGATATTTTCTTCTACCTTAGCCAGAAACTCACATTGCTTCATTTGTGGTTTGGATGGGTAATTGAAACAAAAGATTAAGGGATATCACAAGCAAGAAAGCTCTGCTTATATTGGTCACTTGTTCCAAATTCTCCCCTAAGAAACATGAAGTTAACTCCCCACTACAATGGTTATGAATTAACTGTCCCTCCTCAAGAACATTTTACAAATGCCTGAGTGGATTTTTGATCGTTAACGTAACTATATTATCATCGGTCAATTCTTAATTGTTTACATGTGGATTATTTACCTGTGAGCTATCTACAAACAGTGCTTTTTAACCCCAGCACAGACAGTCTGGTCTCACAGAAAAAGCAAAGGAGTAGGAATGAGGAAACTAAAGCAGATTACACAGTGCCTGGCATGCCAACAACAAGCAAGTGGGGCCGGCCCCGTGGCCGAGGGGTTAAGTTCACGCACTCCGCTTTGGTGGCCCAGGGTTTCGCTGGTTCAGATCCTGGGCGCGGACATGGCACTGCTCATCAGGCCACATTGAGGCGGCGTCCCACATACCACAAGTAGAGGGACCTACAACTAAAATATACAACTATGTACTGGGGGGATTTGGGGAGAAAGAACAGAAAAAAAAAAAAAAAGGAAGAAGATTGGCAACAAGTGTTAGCTCAGGTGCCAATCTAAAAAAAAACAAGCAAGAAAGGCTAGTTATTATTGTCATATGTGGCCACTAAATGGATAGCTTTCAGCAAGCCGCTTGCACTCTGTTATGTAGAAAAGTGGCTTGCCTACATTCTGGGGTTATGGTAATAATAAATGAAGACAGAGAATTAAGAATGCTTTGAAAAATTACAAATGCCAATCCAAGGCGAGACATTGTCATTTCCCTTCTCTCCCCCCAGCCTTCTGGATCTGCATCATTAGCTGGTGCACGCTCCTGGAATCAAAGTGGTTTTATTATTCACTGAAAGAAATATAATAAAGTCAGGAAGTTCCGATGTGCGTGGGGGGATATAATCCAAACTAATGCTAACTAAAGGGAATGCTGGCTTTCTCCAGGTTTTTTTTTTTTCAGTGAATTATTTTGACCAGTAATTTTCTTTTCTTTTCTTTTTTTAGCTGAGTTCATAATAGTTTACATCAATGCGAAATTTCAGTTGTACATTATTTCTTGACTGTTACCACATAAGTGTTCCCCTTCACCCCGTGTGCCCACCCCCCACCCAGGCTTTCCCAGTTTTGGTCTTTCAAGTCATAGCTTGACTTCCACCAATATAAACAACTGCCTGAGGGCTAAGTCTGGTCCTTCATGTCCTTAATCAGCCTGGCCTGGTGTGAAAAGCACTTCCACATGGGCCTCAGGACACAGTGAGTTCAGAGGGTTACCTGTAGGTTGTATCAACACTCAGGTTGGCTGCAGCTAACTCTGATGGAGGTATCCACGCAGGTAACGTGTTCCCAGCAACCCATTTTGTCCACTCAAATAAGCCCGGCTCTACACGGATCTTCAAGTGATTTTCTTGTTGTAAACCTTAGAGGTGAAATAAAATGAAGATGAAGGACATGCACAATGCTCTCAGTGGAAAAGTAAGGTAGAGGCCAAATTGCTATAAAAATTCTGGTAAATCTCCTATTCTCTTTCTTACCAGATGCTATATAAGCAAAAGAAGGTGGAAGCATGTGGGTTTGGACACAGGTTTTTAATTTTTGTGTGTTACAAACATACGAGTTTAATACTATGGCCACAGCACCAGGATGTCTACTGGCTTTAAGTGGTATCTGATTTAAGGAAAAAACCCACAAGTCATTAGCCATATAATTTACACAGTTCTGTGACTACTACAATTCCTCTTTCTAAAGTAAGTTCTGAGATAGCCTTACCATGAAACATCAGAAATTCTCTTAGCATCCTCTACTCTACAATAGCTTACATTGTATTTGAATATCATGTAAATTATTCATTTTCCCTATCAGAAAATCTAGTGTTGGATATTTACAAGTGCCAGTGCACAAGTCCTGTGTTTTACTGTCATGTAATTACTCTGAGAGTAGGAATTCGCCGTGTTTAACTCTCTTGATACTACCTTTAGCCCAGTTTTTCGGTGCAAATTTAATGCATAATGCCTTTCAATACACAAATGCACCTGGTTTACTTAAGGTTAACGAATAGAATTCTCGAATCTAGTGGAAATCTTTTGTTGGCTCAGCTCTTTCTGGCTCCTTTGTGTGTTTGGTGTAAGTAAACAGACCAATGTGTCTCTTCTAGTTTCCCTTCCAGTGAAATGAGAATGGAGATCCCTGTAATCAGCTTCCAAGGATTTTAGGGTGAAAGTTGAGTCTTTTTACGGCAATGGAGCTTTTAAAGTCTTTCCAATTAACTAAAGAAACAAGGAGGATTAAGATTTGCAGACTCCTAGGAGTACCATTGCTGCTGTAAACAAGAGGCAAAGAGAGTGGAGTGGGAGGAAACAATTTCACTGTTTCGGTGCAAAAAAACGATCACGCTCTGCAGGCTCTAAACTGTTGCCAGACGACAGTATTTTACAAGCCTACAACTCATCCAAGAGAGCTTTACATTTTCAAGAAAAAAATTATTTGTGTACTTCCTTTCATCTCGCTTATGCTGCCAGAGTACGATTTTGGGACTTATGCAAAGACATCTGAAAGAATCATTGCTAACAATTCCAAATTCAAAGCTTTCAGTTGGCTAATGTCCCACAAGTCTAGGATAATTTAAATGTGGGGCTGCAGAGAGACAGAGGGATGGACTAGTTGACCTTTGTCAAGTCTTACCTTTCAGGATGTTGTATGCAGTCTGAACGCAGCGCAGGGATGGGGAGCAGTAGACGTGGTCAATAATGGTGTTACTCTCCAATAGGGCTTCACCTATGAAGAAACCAAAGAGAAGTCAATCTGATGGATTTACTCAGCCTCAGCTTGACTCTCAATGTGGGAGAGGGTGCCAGGCAGACCCTGCAAACCTCTCTTTTAAGTGTGGGCTCACATAGGGCCCACAGTTTCAGCCTTGTTTCTAAAAAATCCTCTGAGCAGCGTTTCTGTGAAAGAGCCAAAGGGAAGACCCCTCTTGTCTTTCTCTTTCCTGCTCTCTGGTGTTAACAGGCAGTAAAATGTCCATTTAGGAGAGAACTATAAACATGATAATACTCTGATTTCAAGTTTGTGATAAAAGTGAGAGAGTTTATGTTATGAAAATTACGACTTGTTTTAATTTTATCCTGTGCTAAACAAAATCTCAACTTGTCATATTCTTAGACACCAGAGGTAAATCCCAACACCCAGTGCTCCACCACTCTCCTCATGGATAAAGTCCAAACACCTTAACGTGGTGGTCAAGGTCTTCCACAAACTTGTCTTCATCCATCTCGCCAGCCTGATCTCTTGCCCTGCTCACAATCGATGCTCTAGAAACAAGACAGCTTGTATCCTCCATACTCTTGATGCCGTTTCTTATGTCTGTGACTTTATCCTGTTCTTCCCACTGAGAATGCCCTTCCAGCCCTCCTGCTCCTTCTTTGCCCAGCTGACTTCCACTTCAGGTCTCAGCTGACCTCTCTTCTCCTCTGATGTGTCTTTTTGGTGCTCCCATAATACTCTCTACATAGTTCCATTCTTGACTCTACCATACTCTATGATATTTATCCACTTATAAGTTTGTTTCCCTGAGGGCGGGGACTCACACTTGGACCCCCAACACCTAGCACAGGACCTTGCACAAAGTAAGTGGTCAATCAGCGTGTGTCAAATGATTGAACAGAGCAAGGCTGCTGTTCTGCATGGCAGGTACAGAATAGCCCTGCAAAGAACTAAGCCTCTTCAAAGGATCACTTGGCCTCTATACATTCAGCTGCTCCAGGGTTCCCTCCTCACCCTGGCGCTAGAAGCTGACCTGCCTGCCACACCAAGCCTGACCTTGCCCCATCACTGGACCATACGCCCCTCAATAGGGATCGCACCTTGTTCATTTTGGTAAACCAATGCAGTGCGAAGCACAGTGTCCTGAACTTAATGATTATATAAAATTCCTTTTGAGTTGAGGAAATATACTCCTTGTAGGAAAGTCATAGAAATCCCTAGGAAGTGTCCTGGCATAGCCACTGGAGCCAGTCTTTGGAAGAAGTAGCCAGGAAAGGCTGTACAGTCACTCGCAACACTTACCCACTAGTCTTGCTTGCATGCATCCAAACACGGTGATTGGAGCATCTTTCTCATAATCCCGGAAACCACCGCTTCGCTGAGGTAAACTGTGAGGCATGTTCAGGTTGGTGCGTATGTAGCGGCCTGGAAAAAAAAGTCCAACAAAGGCTACATGAGTTGTTTCCTCAGGACTTCCACAGCTGATCCTGACAGCAAACCCACTCCCATTCCTTTTTGGCCAGAGACCGAATTGAGTTCTCTAGAAAATATTCAGGCTGACACTCTCCATTTGGTAGAGTCTCTTGGAATCCACTCTTCCATTCTATTGACAAAAATGACAAGAGATAGTTTTTAAGTGACAGTAATAACCAGACACTCGAAATCAGATTATCTGATATGGAAGCCTCCCTGTCTTAAATATGCCACTCAAATGAAAATGGAACCACAATGAGCCAGGGTGATTTAATGGAGGGAACTCTGGCCATGGAATCGGGACACCTGTCTCTGCCTCTGACTTTGCCATATGACCGTGGGCAAGACATCTGCCTTCTTTAGTCCTTGGTGTCCCAGTTTATAGAATGGGGACAAGGACACTTATCTCTTCCGTAACACTGCAGGCATCAGGAAGGACTTAGATGCAACAGATTACAGGCATTTCCTATAGCACATGCAACCGCAGATGACTCCATCTAGATAAATGTAGCTTGACTGTGCCCCCTAGAGGCCATGATAAATATGCCAGTGCTGAGCAGGCAACCAACTACTCACCTTTGGCATCAAAGCACTGGGATAGCCAGTACTTCCCAAACACAACATCCATCCTCTCACCGTGCCGACACACAAAGAGGCATCTCTTTTGAGGGCCAGGCTGGCTATTGACTCTCAGAGCCTGCAGAGAGAGAAAAGCTATTAGGGGAGAAACACATGAGAAACTAGACATGTCCCGGGGCCAGGGGCCAGGTGAGCTAGCTCTAGAACAAGTTCTGCCAATGCGTGACTTGGATAAGCCCCTTAACTACCTTGGATTTAGCTTGGCCTATCTGTAAAATGTGGATAGTAAGACTCATCCTACAGACTTCACCAGTAATTTTGAGATCAGATGAGATGAAGTGCAGGTGCTTTGCAAAAGAAGAAGGGTTATGAAAATGGTATTGTCACTGCTGCTGCTGTTGTTAGTAAGAGTAGCATTTGGCCAGTACTAAAACATGAAGGTCGCTTGAGTTACAGCTCAGAGGTACAACTGGCCTTATATAGAGATAGCCATCTGATGGGACAGCTTCCTCCCCTAAAGAGATGCTTTGTCAACTTCTTCAGGGAGCAAGGACTTTTACTGTCACCAATGTGTCTGCCTCATTTCTAACATGTGGTGGTTAGACCACAGGGTCCAATGGTCTCCTCCAGCATGAGGGCCTGCTTCACCTATTCTCATCACATTTAGGCTCTACTGTCTGACCACATGCATGTTGGTGTTCCCAGAAATGGTTCAGGGAGGACAAGTGCTACCTCTGGGTGATGAAATAGGCAAGTCTGCTGAAGGGTATGTCCAAACGACTTTGGTTTCTGTAAATGCTGGGTGGATCTTTACAGACGTGGGTCCTTCTTTTTGGTAGAGTCAGCTATTCCCAGTTTCCTTAGGGCTGCCAGCTTCACGTTGGCCAGCACTTCACATTTGCTTCCAGTTGCCCCGACGAGGTCAACATGTGGGATGGTGGCCTGGTCTTTCCCATCTCTTCTCCTACTGTTCCCCTAATTCAAGCCCTGGGCTCCAGCGAATGTGATCTAGAATCTTGATCCTCAACATGCTTGAACTTTCAGCTTGCCTTTGTCTATGTTGTTCAAAACCTCTCTCCCCAATCCTCCATTCTGCACACTTGCTGGCATACACTGAGCACTCTAACATACATGGAGCACTCATCATGTGCCAGGTACTGTGCTAAGAACCTTATTCTTATTATTTCCTTTAATCTTCACAACAGCCTACAAAGTAGATACAACTATTATTGCTTTACAGATAACATGTCCTCCTCTCTGCAGAACAGCCTTCCTTACCAACCTAGACCCAGATGCTGGTAGTCATTTTCAGTACCACCCATCTGCCACTTCCTAGGCTTGAATTTTTGTATATCATTTATAATCTTCTGCCCTTTCTCCCCAAGAGATTGAGGACCCTTCAGGGCAGCAAGGGGGAGCCCTCATGCTTAGTAAACGGGTGCTAGGTGGATCACTGAGTAGAGCTGAGGATGTGACCCCGACAGTCAGCCTTACCTGCGTGGGCTGGCAGATGATAGTCAGGGGAGTTGGCTCCCCCAGGCCCTGGTCCTCATACTGTCGCCTCTCCAATATGCCATCACCAAATGACAGAGCATTGGAAGATGATGTATTCAAGATCGAGTAAGAACTGCAGAGGAAGGTAAGAAAGATGTTAACTGCTTTGGCCAGGAGTCATCAGCACCTCATCGTTGGGCTCAACAGGAGTGTGGAATTAGCAGGAAACACTCTCTGGGCGGTGCAGTCGTTAGGAAAGCGGAGCAGGGGGCACCCCATTCCTATGAAGGAACATCTTGTTTTATACAGACTGAAGTCTTACAGTTAATAAATTAGGGGCAGATGGATTTCCGTACTTGGAACAGATGCATTCATCCCTCTGGGAAGGGATAGGGCCCATGATTTTGTGCTTATTAGGATGCCGCAGGCATGGCTGGCACCAAAGACATGTGAAAGAATAATGAGGTATCAATTTTGTACCATTGTTTCCAGCTATTTTTCTTGTTCAAAAGAAATAAACAATCTTTGTTGCCTTTAATCTTATCCATAGTGGTTTCCATCTGAACTGACAAATTAGAGGATTTTTACTATCTCCACCACTTTGCCTGTGGCTCCTATTGGTCAAGGAAACCTTATGGCCATTATCCTCTATTCTATCTTCTTCAGCCTCCAAACCCCTCTCCCCACCTCAACAATACCCCGAACAAGATGGTTAAATACAGTTATTTCAAAAGAGACCATTCTCACCAGAGGCACAGAGCTGTGAGCCAAGAACTCTCATTTCTGGGTGTAACACTGTAACTACAGAAGCCCAAAAGAGGTCTTGTGAAAGGGAGGCAGCAAATCATGGCAGGTTTAAATTATTTTGATTAAGAAGGCCGCCAAAAAGCTTTATCTAATAAACATTGCAATTTAAATATGGTTGTTAGGCAAATCTCCTTCTGCATCACTGGGCTGTGTCAAGGCAAAGCATTTAAATTTTCGATTTCTTGCTTCTTTACAACCAGGGTAGCCATACATCCCGGTTTGCCCAGCCTAGTCCTGGTTTGTACCTGTTTACCCAGCAATCTGTTCAGTTTTACATCTGTTCTGGATTATTTATTTTTAACACAGTATTATCCTTAGAATCTTATTTTTGAAAAGAACTTTTTATATTCACCAATATAATAAAACAAACTGGTTGTTAGTAAAAAATTTTTCAAAAATCTATGATTATAATAATTTTAGCCCCCCTTTTTCTCTCTGAAGTATCCTTTTTTTGACTGTCAATAGACTCATCCTACTGATACACAAAGGTCCAGAAGCCTCAGACCCTGTGATGTTTCAGCTTCTGTGCGTGTCAGAACCACCGGGGAAGTTTTAAGAAATGCACATGCCTGGGCCCCACTCCTCACAGACTGCGATTCAGCAGGTCTGGGGTGTCCAGGAACCTGCACTTTAACGAAGCAGCATCAGTACGTGTGGCGTGCAGCCAATGTGAGCTATTATGGTAAAACTTAAGCAACTGTAGACCAAGGAAATCTCGTGCCATTCACACAGTCTAAGAGACAGTCTCTTCTCCTTGATTTCAACCGAGATCCTCCCAAACACCACACAGTTAAAGAAAATTCAGTTTCACTGTCTAATTCATCAAAGCTTCGGGGCCTGAAATGTCTGGATATGTGGAATCATCCTCAAGTCTTGCTTGTACATGTCCCTTAATTTCTTTACTTTATTACAGCTGTGAAGACACGGATAGAATCCTCTCTCCCCTTCAGCTCAGCTGGCAAGGAGAATGCCGACCTCCTTCTCTTCTTAACTGCTGTTATAATCAAAGGCCCTGACTCACTCTGAGACAGTTGGGGCTGTCAGTTCCAGTCAGACAATAGTCAGATGCTTTATGTTGAAAGCAGCGAAGGGAGGAAGCGGAACCTGACACCCAGAACATCTTCTCCAGCACTGGGGAGATGCCGGGACCTCCCTTGGACACATAGGCCTGTGGGTAAACCCAGAGGGACTGGCCAGCCCAATCCAGAGGACATAATGGGCTTCGACAATTGACAAATATCTAGGGATACTCAGAACCAGGCAAGATGCCCTAGTAAGGGTGATAGGAAATATTTCTTTAGGAGAGACTCAGAGAACGGAGGGCAGGGTAGGAAGGGTTGGGAAGGGTCAGCGGTCCCCAGTCCCTACTTGTTGCTTGAATCAGCAACTTTCCATCAAGTCAGCCAGGTCCTGCGTGAGCAGGGGCTGTGCTTTTACGTCCTTGAGGCTAACTGTGGTTAGGGGTGAGCTGGGCTCTGCCTGCTGAGTCATTTCCACCTCTGGGGTTAAGTAGGAAAGTACAAGTCTTCTATAGGATCACTTTTGTGGAAGAGACATTTGACTTGACAGGCATATAAGAAAGGACTAGAAAACACGAGTTAGAAAGAAAAGAAAAATCATAAAGCTAATGGCTCTTTTAGATTCAGTGCTGTTATATACATGGTACTGATCCATGGAAAGCTAAGTCCCTTATTGCAGTCTTCACAACACCCCTGTGAAGAAAGTACAATTATTATCTACATTTTATAGATTAGCAAACAGGTTCAGAGTGGTAATGTAACTTAGCCAAGGTCACACAGCTGGTAAGTGGGAGAGTTAGGATTTAAATCCAAGACTATTGAAATAAAAACTCGAATTCTTAATTACAATGTCCTAACACCTAACCTTAGTAGTTCCCCACTCTCAGCAGGGTTGGCTGTGGAAGCTGATAGTTTAATTTCAGACGTGGTTCCCAGGGAAATAACTCACAAGTAATCTCTCAGAATAAAACGGGATGACACACAGAGCTCTCTGTGATCCACGGACCGAAGTCCCTGAGGCTCATCCGTGTTTCAGCCTGAGCTCTAATCTGGGCGAGAGTGGCTCTGGATGGAGCGATCTGAAGTGGGTCAGCAGGGCTTCCCACACGCTCTTCTCCCACATGGAGCCTTGCTTTTAAGAAAGTGATCTGGGAGCTGTGCATCTTCAGACAAATAATCTTTTAGTTCTCAGTTTACTCATGTATGTTATGCTTCACTTGTTTTTATGGGGATAAAATAGTGACTTTGGAAACCTAACTTATTTATTTTGATGTTCAGAAACATTTCCGAAATAGCAACTGTTTGGGGGAAATGAGGCAGCTTTGACCTTCCAATTTGTGCCCCAAAATGCTGGATGTTCATGGGGTGGGGGCGGGGGGTGGACTGGAAGGAAGGGCAGGGGTTGCAGGGCAGGGGTTATTAATTAAGGAAGAAGGAGTTCTTTCCTATCGTTGGGTTTGTGATTTGTCTGCTTGCTGATAACCAGGGAAACTTCTTTTCTTTTCTCCCTCCAGGCAAAAAACTCACTGCAATTGCCCCTCTCTGCCTCTCTTTTATGGCGGTAATAACAATGTTAGACACCATGCAGCTGGTGCTCAGAGCTTCCGGCTCTCAGCCACGTTGGCACATGGCAAGAACAAGAGGGAGGAAAAACAAACCAGCATGCACACCCTGGCGAGATGCCCGAGTGCACCAGGGAAGCGCTGGCTGGCTCTGAGCTTTTCAGATTAAGAAAGAGAAGGTGGCTTTACTCCTATTTTATCCAGTGGGACAAAGCTGGGCATACAACACAGGCCACTCTCAACATGGGCCAATTTGGTGTGGGGGCAAAACAGTAGTGACCCATTGGTGGAAGTTATCATGCTAAAGAAGACTGGGTAGTCATGTGCCTTTTTTAGGTTCTGGCAGTCGCCCATTTCCTTAGACACAGTCTCTGTCGTCTAGGCATTCATGTGCCAAGTCTGAGGACTTGCACAGGGTCACCTAACAAGTGAGGGGTACAGTTAGGTCTCCTGACTCTTGCAAATCCTTTTACTACTGGTCTGGCTGGCATAGTGGGAATCTGCCAGCTGCCCTGCAGAGTCACACCACTCTGAGCAATGACCCAGGACAAAGTGGACAGAATCCTGACAGCCGTGAAGACTCAGCCCTGGGACGACCCACACTTCAGCCAGAAGAGATGGACCCCAAAGCAGCCTCAGTTTAATCTCCGATCAGGAACTCAGACAGACAGTTACATCAAATGCGGCAGGCAGAGCGGAGCAGAGCAATCCATCTTTCATTTTTCCCATGCCCCAAGTCAGCCCTTTCCTGAAAGTCTAAAACCAATAGAGCTTTCTTCCACACAGATTCCATTTACTGTTACTGCTGCCCTGTGTGTCCAGGATCAAGTCCATTTCCCTGCCACCTCCTCGAAATCTGCAAGTGCAATGCTCTTCGAAAAGCAGCAGGCAAACAACATTGAGTCTGCTCACCCATGAAAGATCCAGGTGCTGCATTCGTCAGCCTTGGTAATGTAGTTCTCGGGCAGGAGTCCCGAACAGCCAGTAGTTAAGGATGTGCCATAGATCCAGCCCTCGCTGGTGCTGGTCTGCTCCATGGGAGACATGAAGATGAAGTCCCCAGGGACCAGCTCCAGCTCATCATCATTTTGTGGGGTGTAAGGGTAGATCACCTGTAATGTCTGAACAAGGAAGAGAAAGATGAGCGAGGCCCACATCTGACCCCTTCTTCTGAGTGCCTCCAGGGCATGTCTGTGGGTTCTGCTTTGTCCAGATGTTGACATTTACAGGTACCCTTGGGGTCTGCAGGCTCCGAGCAGATTTGGATTCAGATCAGAAAACATTTCTTCTTTTTTCAGAGTATTGTGGGTGGGGGCCTGGTGCTACTGATGGTTCCAGACTTTCTTTCAGGCATGTCTTTGCTTCCCATCAGGATTCAGATATGGTTTTTAGAAATTCATCTACAAGCTCATAGGCTCTCCAGTCAACTGCTATACAAATGGGGTTGGACCTAGCTTCCCCTGCTCCACCTGCTGGGAGAGGCACCATAATAGACACTTGAAACCCAGCTCATGGAGAGTGGGGCTTCCATATGGGTCTTACAGATGGGCCAGATGGAGAGACTCTTCCATAGGAAGGGTTTGGAAATTAAGTATTTCTCTTTCTATGTAACTAAGCTGCTTAAACAAGACAGGTCCCTGCCTTCAAGGAGCTTTCTTTAAACCCACGTTTTTAACAAAGACCCTGAAAGAAAACTATCTTCCATAGCCATCAGTGCATATGTCTGCATAACCAGCTTTCATAAGCAAACAGATGGAGACCACGTGTTCCATCTTTGGGCTCAGAAAAAGCCCCCAGGGCCAACCGTAGGCCATGCCACTTGGCTGATTTATTCCATTTTTTCCCTCCTTTCCTGGTATATATGAACATCACAGGCATAGGCATGAAGGTACTTTAGAAAACACTTATTTTACTATTTTTTTAATTAACAGCAGGAGACCTTCAAAGTAAGGAAAATATTTCCTGTCCTGTTTGTTTCACAAGGGACACAAAGATTGAGAGGCTTTCACAGCTTTTCCTACGGTCCCAAAACTATGAGTGGTAGATGAAATATTCTGGTTCCCACTTTCAGATTTTAACTTTGGCCTCAGTTTTCTCACCTGTGAAATAATAGCTGGACTACAAAAGTTCAATGAGACAATCTAAGAAAACTCCTTAGGTCAGAGCCTTGTACGCAGAAGGGACGTCATTATTTCTACTGAATCGTGACCTCTGACTTTCCAGGTGGTGTCTTTCCTTCTAGCTGACCCTGACCCCTGGACCCCCGTGCAGGGTAGGCTTGTGCGCTAATCAGCTCATTGGTGTCAAGGTGACACATCAGAACATGTATTAAAGAAGGGATTTCTTTCTGGAAGTCTCTAATGAAAGGAGCCAGTCAAAATGTGATTTATCTCAGAGAATGAAAGTGATAACGCACAGAACTTGATTGCACCCCTGGAGTTCTGATTTTCCTTTTATTTAGGGTACCCATGTCTTTCCCTCATTCTGACTCCAGCATCTTTCAACTCTAGACCTTCCTCTCTTCTGATCGCCTCCCAATTCCTCTGCCACAGACACATTCAAACCACTTTTCCAAACCAACCAGGAAGGTTTTCTGCTGGTTTGTTAAAACAGCTTAAAGAAAACAAAATATTCACAAGAACTCTCTTAAATCTCAAAGCTAGGTTTGCGATGATTCACTAAAAGGAAGATGCTTTTTCCTGGAACAGGGTGGAGAGGCAGCGAGTCATGAGGCAAACAAGCCTACACTCGTGCTCCTCAGATGCTCAAGCACAGCACAGTTTCGGCTCATAACGCCTCTGGCCCGGTAGTGCCTTTCCTCTGAGAAACTGCAAGCGACTTGAGAGAAGAACTCATTCCTCCTATCGCTCAGGGGGTGAGTATTCCGTCTCTAGGTTATCTCCAGGGAAATCGAGGCACAGCAAAGGAGGGGAGGAGACAATATGACCTGGGTAGAGAGTGGTTGGACAATAAGTAGCTTTGATTTATTGAATAAGCAATACAAGAGGTAAGGTATTGCAGCAAATCTTGAATTCTAAGTGGTGCCCATGTCCCCAGAGCCCTTTTCCACTCACTGAAAGCACAGGCCAAAGTCAGCCTAAGTTTGAGAGACATCAGGACACACGCCTAGATTTGTCCTATGTGATACTTACTCTTTTGTTTTACATTTAGCATCTACTTGTCAGAATTCTTGAGTCTATCTCATGTATGTTTTTCTCCCTTCCCCTCCTTTCTGCCCCCATAAGGGGACTAAACTCAGAGTTTGCTGACTGACGTCTTGAGAAGGGGTAGTCAGAGCCCTGTGGGATTCTAGGAATTGAACCTCATGGTTTGAAGCCCTTTTTACTCTTAGTAACAATAATAGCAGCAGCAGTTTTTGCTGTTGTTGCCCCCGCTCTGTGCTGGGTATTATGTTAGGGCCTCTCTATACATCCTCTTCGTCCTCACAACAGTCCAGCAAAATATTAGCACCATTTTACACATGAGAAAACTAAGGACTGGAGAGTCATAGAAGTTGTAGAAGCAAATCTAACAACTGCTAGAGTGATGGAGCCAGGATTTGAAGCCATGAGTGCTAGACTCCAGAATTTATACTTTTTGTATAGCTCTGTCCTTCCTCCAGATTTCTATTGCTCGGCATATCAAACTGGCATGGCCCAATGTAATCACCAATGTGGAAGAAACTACGTGAATTACAAGGAGGCATTTGCAAGCTGGGATCAAGTGAGAATCTGAACAGCAGAGGGATGAGACCTAGGAGTCTTCCTAAGCATCACTTGCTGAGTGTCCTTGCCTAAACCACTTTGCCTCTCTGGACATCTGTTACCTACCTGGGACAATCAATCACACCTGCCTCCTGAGGACAGACGAAGGAGGCAGGAAGAGTTTACATATGCAGGAGGGCTCAGGTGAAGCCAAATGACCTCGGAGGGAGAACTTTATCAGAAAGAACAGTAATAAATGAGCTTTTACAAATAAGAGATAAAAGAGGCCAAGGTATTTTTAGAAAATAATTCATGTGGGCCTTGCTGCCTCTTTCCCTTGGTGCCAGTTGAGCAGAATGTGGGTCAGGCAGAAAAGCAATTACCCTTTGAGTTAACTGGAGGGCAGTGTTGATTAGAAGATATTCCTTGTAAAATTCCATTGCCACCTTCCTTCTCTTAGAAAGGTGACTTCTCACAGTCCATCTGCATGAACGTGACTTTTTTTTCTTTGCCCTCAGAAGGAGTCCAGTTGGCCACACCTCTCTTGTTATATTTAGGGCTCGCCCTAAGCAATTCCAAGAGATGTCAGAATTCTTAAGTAAGATCAAGCCCAGTCTCCTTGTTGTGTCTTTACAGAAACTTGCATCAAATGACTCGGAAGGAGGACACGACATTCCCATCAGCAGTCAGACAGCACTGCATGTTCCTGACCCTCACAGGCCCATGCCCAGGCCTGGACCTGGGGTTCATGGGTCAGCTCTTCCCAGCACTTCCAAAAACATAATGAGGTCGCCTACTCTAGACCCTGAGGTTCTAACTGTTTTTCATACTTAAAAAAATATCTAAAAGAGATGTTAAAAGGCTATGTAAATTAACACAAATATCAGTTCTTTTGCTGCTGAAAAATTGGGTAACAAATATAAGAACTGTTTCATAAATGTAGTTAAACTGGATGGCAACTTTTTCATCAAACAATGTGGTCTTTTTAGATGACTTGCCCATCTTTGTTGGTCAGAATCCCTGGGTTCTGGCTTCAGCTCTGGTCCTAAACTGCTATTTAGCTTTGAACCAGCCACTTCATCTCTTTCTGTCTCAGCGTCTTCTTCAGGGAAAAAACGACAATATTGCTCTTCAGGGATGGCACATGCCAGTCCTAGAAAGCAATGTCGATGCCCTCAGAAGAAGGATGCTAGGATGGTGCCAATCCTTCTGCCTGCACTGGGATTCCATTGTCCCGTCATGCTTCCCATGTGATGTACACAAACTCTCACGACGTTTGGTCTGTGCTTTCACTTCATGTGTGTCTGTTATCTCCCCTCTGCTGGACTCAAAGCTCCTTGAGGACAAGTCCACATTTTAAAATTCTGGTACATTCCATGGTGCCTTGCCTGCCATAGATACTCATCAAATATCTATTGATTATCTGTTTACAGATTTTTTTTGTATTTATGGGTTCTCCTCCTCACCTAAGATCAGGATGATGTCGTCTATCTATTAATACCATGAACTGATATAATATTTAAAATTCTTCCAACATATTTTATCTATTCTCCCACTTCATTTCTATATCATTCCAGTAAGGTTGGCAGGGCAGACAGAACAATGGGGATATTACACAGATGGGCCACTTGGCACCCAGAGAGAAGTGATGCAAGCTCAAAGCTTCCCAGTGAGTCAGACAGCACCTGGACAAAATCCCGGGCCAGCTGACTCCGGGTCTGGTGCCTGCTTCATTGCGTTCCTTTGGTACCCAACTCCTCGCAGCAGCAAGCAGCAAGCACTCCTGGTTCTGATTGCACCCCTGCACCTCTGGTAGAATCAGGAGCCACAGTGACACATTACCTCATGGTTAGCAAATCGGATGTCCCGAGAGAATATGGTAGCCACCCAGTCACACCCTAGTTTCACATCAATATTCTGGGCTAGTTTCTCCAGGGTGGGTAGGTGGCTAGCTTGGAAGTGGTAAGCCAGGGTCACATGCAGCTGCTTCTTATGAGGTTCCACATGTACTTCTGGAAAAAGAAAGCAAACGGTCAGTTATTAGAATGTGGTAATCATAGCAATAGTGGAGACTTAAGGAAGAACATAGAAAGGTGCCCTCATACATTCAGCTTCCCAAATAACAAAGGAGGGAGTCCCTCCATTAGACAAGAGCTGTTTCCTTCCTTCACAACAGCAGAATAAGGGAGGAGGGATAACAAATCCTGAATTAACCCACAACTTGACAGATCAAGAGCCACACATCTGGCTTTTCTGTAGGAGCTATGGATCAGCTGAGAGGTAATCATTTTGGTTGGCTCCTCCTCACAATTCCAACTGATTATCACCAGCCCCACCGTTCAGATGAGGAAACTGAGACCTAAAGGAATGAACTAATTTACATAGAAATAAAGAGCAAATTTTATTATCCCGTGACTCCCCAAGCTATATTGCCTTTGTTTTGCAATCAAGCCTCTTAGCTTCTGGGTGGCTCTGATGGAAAAACAATGGAAAAAGATAGAATATTTTCAACGTTTAATACCAGGTCTCTCAACAGCATTGGGTCAAATAATCCTTTGTTGTGGGGGCTGTCCTGTGCCTTCTAGGGTCCTTAGCTGCATCCCTGGCCCCTACCCACTAGATGCCAGTAGCGGCCCCCCCCAAGTTGGGACAACCAAAAATGACTCCAGATATTGCCAAATGTCCCCAGGGGGCAAAATTGCCCCAGTTGAGAACCACTGGTTTAAAATACACAGACTGTTATTCTAAACACTCTAAAAAATAAACCAAACCAACCTACCTACACGAGGCAATGGCTTTTCTCTCTCTTTTGCACATGTTTAAATGGGGGAGAGAAATCTACTGTCCAAGCTAGGACACTGAAAAAGATGCGACTAGAGGGACTTGAGGGAATGTGAGAAATTAAGGGGCTTGCTCAAGTCACAGAGATAGAGGGAGAAGCTGAATCTGGTTTTGAGCACTTTTTCTGTTATACTGCATTGCATTTCTTTGGTACACGCCCCATGAGGCACAGGCTATGTGTCTTGTTCACAAGGCAGCCTCAGTGCTCAGCACACTACAGGCTTTTGTACTAGTCAAACGAATGAATACACGTGAATGAATCTCCTTAAACCATCTAGGATGGAGGATGACACTAAATCTACTTGCTGACAGAAAAAACTCTAGAATACCAAGGCAGAAGTTCTAGGACAAAGACATGGTGGCCTGCTTTTAGGTTCCAAGAGCTGGGCCACCTACACTGGGCAGGGCCACCCAGTTCTCCAAGTCACCACCAGGGGGCCACACAAGGGCAGAGAAAGGAGCCGGCAGAGCTCTTAGAGAGTGGCCAAAGATTCTTAGAGAGGAACTGGCTCTCCCCTTTTTACAAAGAAAGCAAGCAAGGGCCTGACTGCCTCTCACTCAATACGTGCCGTAAGAACCCGCCGCAGTCCTGGCTGAGACCCGCTTTACTCATTTGTGAAGGATTTTGGTTTTGTGGCTACAACATTAGTTTTGGTCCTTGTGGGACTTTTAGTGGTATTGACAATAGCTACTGTGGGATGAAAAAGAGCCATTTCTCTGAGGTAGAGGGATAGGAACAGGAAATAATGTGCCTCTTTATTATGCCATTTTTGTGAAATATTAAGCTCCTGTGAAATGGCAAGCTCCACCAAAGTCAGAAAGCAGAGACCAGTCCTGGGGGAAGAGGCGTGCCCAGGGAAGGGGTCTAAGGAGGCCCCAGTCCTGAAGTAGAGGAGGTATCTTAAGGACCCAGAGTTCCTCTGAGAGTAGAGACCTTGCTGTGACCCTGCTCAGTGGTGCTGAGCCCTCAACACACTTTTCCTAGAGTCTGGAGCCCTATTTGGGGCTTTTCTGGAGAAGAGGAACATGGAGCAAAAGGACCAAGTCAGGGATGAAAACAGCAGCAAGGAATAATGGCAGGTGAGGTACAGGTCACAGGTCAGGAGACCAATAATCAAACCATGCTGCTTTACTCAGGTCTTCCCCCTCTCTGGTGCTCCGTATGGTGTTGAGTTGGCAAGCTCCCGTCCAGCTTTGCATTCAACACTTGGATTCAGTTGTGCAGCTCACACCCTCCGCTCTGGCCAGGATGGCCTCTACACTGTCCTCCGCACGCACCCTGCTCCTTCCTGCCTGTGCTTATGCCACCAGCCCACCTGCAGGGCCCATCTTCCATCTATGGATCAACATGGTCCCAGTGTGAGCTTCCTTTCTTCTGTGAAGGTGGAACCACTCCACCTGGTGATGGCCTCTCTCCTCTCAGAGCTCTGTGATCACACAGTGCCTGAACTGGGATTCCCAACTGTGACTCTGGCCAGGAGAAACCACTTCTTATGCTCTGTTGGATTCCTCATGGATAAACACATAGTAGGTGCCCAATAAATACCTGCAGATTGTGACTTCATTCTTAAGGGAGCCAATAGAGACTCCCCCACCCCACTGTCTGTCTGTCCCACTGCAGGTAAGGCTCTTGCTCAGCTCAGAGAGCTTGTGTGCACCTGGAGTCAGACAGGGGATGCTTGGCACACGTCTCCCTCTTGTCCTCTCTCCATGCCTTCCCCCTAAGTCAGCACACGTCCTGAGCATCCCTTTAAGCTAATTCCTTTGATGGGAATTCTCAGTTGCTTGAACTAAGAGCTGCCGTGAAAAGAGCAGGAGCCATCTTGTATGGGTGGCATTTTTGGACAGCCTTTGAGGCTTAGAGGTCTGTCTAATGGGTTTCAGTGAGTTGAAGGGCAATGGCTCAGTGGGTTTTATCACTACTCGATACTAAGTGGTTCCACTCTACTCTCTGTGTTGTGTTACCCCCTGAGCAAAGCCCTGGGTCCTCTTGGAGTGAGACCCAGATAAAAATGCCTGCATGGGAGGGAGTTTGGGAGGAAGAAAGGAAGGTTCCTTAATTCTGAAATGGGAGAAGAGGGTGGTGGTACCAAAGAATATATTTATAGTTCAATGGGGAATAGTCATTTGTGTGCCTTCAACTTGGGCGTTAGGGAGTAGGCACTGGACACTCTCTCAAGGTTAGCAGAACAATAGTTTAATATTTTTTAAATGGAGCAAAGAGGTGTCGGGTGCTGCAGGAAGTGGCTGTGTTCTTTGTCATGTTCTGCCCATTCCTGCAGGACCCTCCAGCTCCTGCCTCCATCTCACTCCTCCACAATAATTTCCTATCCTCTTCCTTCCCAACTTTCTGATCCACAGGCCCCAGGGCTGGCCCGGCAGCTGGGTTGGCTCACCGGTTTTGGATGCCGCCTCTGCAGCAAAATCAGCGGCAAACTTCTTGAGGACCTCTGCGCTGTCTTCCTTCACGAAGAGGCCGATGAAGTTGGAGGAGGTATAGAGCTCCAGGGGCAGCGGGGCTGAGAACTTACACTTCCAGCGACTGACGGTGGTCTGCAGGGCTTCCCCCAGGGCGTCCACCTTGCTGTCCTCACACTGTCAGGGGAAAGCAAGAGGCTTCATTCAGAGACAAGAGGAGATGAACGTCTGCTGACACTTAACATTTGGCATCCTCTGTCCAGACCTGGAGGCTGAGGATGTAATTACTAAATGAATACTCCTGTTTGTGAAGAGGAAAAAGAACTGCAGACTCCCAATTAGGAAATGGATTATCCAACTGCTAAATTAACCTAGGGCAATGGCCCACCTCTTCCCTCCCTCCCTGCTATGATGTGCCCCTCTGAACCCAGCCGGAATGCAGTAGGACTGGTCTAGCAGAAAGGAAGAACGGAGGAACATGCCAGGAAAGAATACAGCGCCCCAGGATAAATTGTGTGTTTTCTACTGTTTTGCATCATCTGCGCCTTTTCTATTCCTCTTAGACAATCAAAAGTTCGACTCTACTTCCGCCCCCATGATAGATGGGAAGAATGAGGCTCAGAGAACTGTGACATCCTCCTCCTACCCTCTTCAGAACACTGGAAGAAAGAATGAGTGTGTCTACAACTCTGAATGCTTTTGAGAAAGATTTTGGGATGACTAAGAGGAAATGATAATCGCTTTAATTTTCAGAGTGAATGGTAAGGGAGAAGGTGTTAGGAACACATTTTTACCTGAAAAAAAAAAGAGAGAGAATCTGGAAAAAACAACCCAAAATATTAAAAAATATATATATTGTCTTAAAGTGCTACCATTCTTCCTAGTTTTGAATATATCTGGGTAAATCAATTCTTTTCCATCTCCACAGAGAGCTAAAGTAGATGAAACGTATTTATATTTATTAGAGTGAGGGGGATTTAATTTAGTCATTAAATAAGCTTTGTGACAGCCAGGACTATTAACTAGGTAACTATGGCAGGTGGAAAGTATCTTTGCTGTCTCTAGAAAGATCTAATGAGACAAAACCTGTGGACAGTGTCCACGAGGCTAAAGTCGCTTTCCCTGTCTGTAGACTACATCTCTTGTTCCCAGCTCTCTAATTTCTACTCTTCCCTTGTTGTGAGAGTAGAAAGGTAGACAATGGACAAGGGGGAAGCTAGGTTAGTGAATCTGTTCCCTTTGTGGCTGCCAGACCAATGGGTCACTGAGTGGGTCAGGCTTTTCCCTAGGGTCCTGAGGAGCAAGCAGTCATCACGAAGCTACACCAAACCTGGGGTGCTCCTGGGCCTTGGCAGATATTGGAAAAAGGAGCTAGGGTGAGTAGCTGTGGACCTCACTGACTCCTTCAAGGCCCATCCAGCTCTAGCAGCCCACGACTATTTCCGCCAGCTTCCTGAGAGGCTCTTGACTTTGACTCCAGGTCCTAAGGGGCTGGCTGCGTTATGGGAGGCAGGCTCCCCCGGGCAGGGGGTAAGGGGATTGTAGCTTACCATAAAGAACTGGCAGAGGGTGATGTGTGGGAAGATGTTGTGTGCCTTGTTCTTCCCGCAGATCTGCTTCGACTGTTGCCAAAAGTCGGAGAGCTTCTGTGCTAAGGGGCCAGTGGGGCGGAGGTAGAGGACGTACTCCCGGGGCAGAGGGTCATCCAGGAAGGGATCACCGACGTGGGAGAATAACCTGTAAGAGAGGTGAGAGCCAAGCAAGCCTTGCTTCAGAATAATGGAAGGGAAGGAAGAGATAGATCCACCCTCCATATGTTCCACATCCTGGGTACTACAAGGGGAAAGGTTTTCATTTTTGTGCTTTAAAAATATACCCCTCAAAGCTCACCCCTTATAACCAACTCTCAGAATACCAACTTCTCTTCTCCTGTCTGTCACATTGTACCCAGGGCCCACAGCTCCCTAAAAAAATCCTAAATTCGCCTTCCAGAAAGCATTCTCAGATAAACCCCAAATCCTTTTCCAGTCCACCAGTACAGTTCCAACCTGGCCTGTCTCTTTAGTTCAGTCTATGATTAAATCCATGTGCCTCCAAAGACAAAGGAAGCTTTGGGAGGGTCGTCTTGCAGTGTCTGCCCTGCATAGCCATATTCTGGAAGGTAAGCAGGAATTTTTCTAAGTTGAATTGCCCAGCATCCACACACCTAAAGTGTATCTTTAAGTGACTGGAGCGGGGCGGATATTGTGATAGGGGCTTTGTCTTGAAAATACTTTGAATTTCTTTAACAGCTTGAGGAGAAGCATGCCTTGGGGCCAGGGCAGAGGCAATCAGCTTGATAAATGGGTTGTCACAAGGTCTTTTGGCTCATCTCCCCCCTGGAAGGGTCCATTAGAGAAAGGCTGCACATCCCTGCTCATCCACATACACTTAGAGTTAATTATATGCTATTTCCTCAATTTATTTATTTCATACCAACCAGTCACATGCTGCCTGAACACTTCTTCCTCCTGTGGATGCCAAGGCTTTTTGTCTGGAAGAAGAAATCAAATTTCTATTGTTAGTATTTTTAGCCTCCTATCAGCTTTTCTCCCTGCAGTGGCGAGAGCTGAGTGTGAAGTAAGCGACATCAAATCTCCTCCATGGTGGGGAGACACCTGCAGCAGGACTTCCCCCCAAGGGTCACAGCAAGGCACATGGAAGTTAGGACTTGTAATTAATTTCCATGTCATTGGCATTGGATTTGCATGCAGCCCGACAGCTCATGCAGTCTATTTTCAGCAGCTTCCACATTAGTTTTATTTTCGCTTCCCGAAAGGTTGCCACGTCTTGCTTCTTCCCCCTTCCCTTTCACCCACTCGCTCTTACTGACCCAGATCCCCTACAGAGCGTTTATTTGCAGCCCTTGGCAAAGTGTGTTACAAAGTGGTGCTGAGAGATTAAAACTTGAGGCAAGATGCCCACAAGGACCATCGGTTTGGATCAATTCAGTGCCACCTCCAACTGCCACCACCAGCCTCAGGCTGGATCCATAATCTCCAGCTATTCTATAGACATCTTTGGGGACAGGTAGCCCTGGGTGAAAGAGTAGGGCCAGAGCAGTGATGTTCTCACTCCCACGGCTGGAAAAACAACTCCGAGCCTTACTGGTGGTGGGGCAGCATCATAGGACGGTTACAGCAGAGGCCCTGTGGACAAGCACACAAGTAGAGCGCTTCTAAAATTTCACACCGGTCTCCAAGAGCGAGCTGTGTATAAGGAGCCTTGAACAGTGCCTGCAACACTGGAGGTAATCAACAAATGATTGTTCCCGTCCCTTTCCACTACACTGATACAGGGGCGTTGGGAGAGAGGTGGGGGAAGGGAATTCTAGTTTATACTGACACTCTTTCTAAGCATCCTTTTCCTGGTGATGAACACAACTCTTCCGTCATTTTCCTGCTCCCTCTATGGAGCTATTAGAATGGCTGATGCTCTGAGAATCACAGAGGGTCAGATTGGAAGGGACTTCAGAGGTCATCCGTGAGCCCAACTTCTTCACTTACATGAGGGGAAACTCAGGTGGAAGGAAGTAAAGTAACACGCTCAGAGCAGCCCGCTAAGGTGACAGCTGAGTGAAGGTCAGCCTCTGTTTCTCGGCTCCACAGCCCAAGGTTAAACGCCTTCCTTTTCCCCATGAAAATCTTAGCACAAAGACCAAACGCTCAGGATAAAGAAATCTGCACAGCTAAGTAGAACAACGTTACAGAAGACACACCTACTTACAGTAAGATGAAGTTACGGAGAAGCAAGGCAGGCTCCTCTGAACCCCTCGGAACAGAAGCTCATGCAGAAAAGGCTGGACACACAGGGACTCCCCCGACCATCCCCACACCTGACAAGGTGCTTAATTGCTGCGAGTTGCCAGCCTGTTTCCTTTACTGCTTACTAGACCATCAGAGGCCACACATCTTACTTTTTCCAGTTCCAGAAACCATGGACCCACAAAAGAACACAAAACATGGTCTTTCAGAGGTTAGAATCTCTGAGGATTAAACTCACCCAAAAAAGACCCATTGTTTCAAAAACAATTGGGAAAAGGAAAACTCATTTGTGGTACAATGTGCTATTTATATGAAGGATCTAATTTCTTTTCTTTCTAGGCCCTTCCCCCAATGAAATGTATCTGACTGAAATTTAATTTATTTTTCCTAAGTACTAGGAGTATCCTCTGGAAATGAAAGATCTAATTAAGTTATGGTCCTCGTAACTCAAAAGACAAGTTTTGGAGAGCATTCAAAGATACAAGTGAGAAAGATCATGAAAGGTTTGGGTGATAAGGCTATGAGGAAAGGTTAAAGAAACCCAAATTCTTCTTTCTGAAAAAGACAAATCTGAGAAGTCTTCAGTTTTATGGAAGGTTATCGTATCTGATGTACCTTCTCTAGTGAGGGTAAGCCAAAGTAAAATAAGCTTTTGCTATAGCACAAAGGGCTCCAGTTAGATACCAGGAAGAACTTCCTGGCAGTAATGTACTATAAAAGTGTTTCATTTTTTGGGGGGGGGAAGTTTCTAGAAAAAATTTACTGATCTGAAACAGAGGTGTGCGATTCTCTAGGCAAGAGGAGTAAATTCACCGCTTCCTTAGGGTCACAAGCGGAACTCTGCTGCTCCTTCACCCACTGCCAGGCTGACGACGACTTGGGTTGAGTTTGTTCCCAGAACTCTGCCCACAGAACAGACTGAACATGGGCACTGGCAGAACACGCCCCCCCCCACCCCGCCCCACCCCCACCCTGCTGAAGAAAGACTGTTGCCATAGAGCTCCCACCTCCATGGTCCACAGATGGGGCCAATGCCAAGAAGAGTGGGGTGTGTGGGGTGGACCCCAAACACCAGGCTGTGCCTGAACAGCTGCTATCCTCAGAGTGACTCAGAAGTTGGCAGAGACTGCTGGAGACCTTGAGCAGATAAAGGAGGAGGATTCCTTTCAAGTCAAAGGCGAGCAGTCCAGCCACTGGATGATAGCAACTAGTTGTTTACATGGGACCTTTGTGTTTAGAACCGGTGGGACATGGGAACTGCTGAAGTTAAGTTATGTCAGAACACAGATTTGAGTTCTGAACCTGGTCCTAACCTTCCCCATTATGTCTAGGGTTCATTCGTAGCCAAATGTGGGGATAAAAAGATGCAAACTCTGATGCCCTGCTAATGATACGGAAGGACACACAAATCAGATAAAAGCAAGGGCTCATCAAAAAATCAGGCAAGCAGCTGGGAGGCAATTAGCCAAATTAGGAAGCAGCAGCATCCACCGAGGGCTTTGCTGCCTCCAGCTGGGATGGCTGGGATCCCTCCCACTGTCTGCCCTCAGCTCTGTTGAATTTTGGGTTCCTGGTTGGTCTGGTTCCAGGGCTCCGGCTTCATCCAACCACCGGGGTCAGAGGTTTAGGAAGGAAAAATCCCTTTCCAGTTTGTGTGAGACAAAGCAGCCTTCCTTCCTCCCTCCCTTCTCCCCCTCCTCTCCCTGCCTTCCTTCCTCCCTTGCTTTCTTTCCTCCCTCTTTCCTTCTCCCCTCCCTCCCTCCTTCCCTTCTTTCCTGCTTCTCTTCCTTCCCTTCTCTCCCCAAGGAACTCTTACCAGGAAACCAAATTAAAAGCAAAAATAACACCAAGAGTTTACTGAGTGTAGCTTTCTGATCTAAAGTTCGACCGGTTGGTGCCGTTTCAGAGACAATAGCCTCTGGCTCCCTTGGCTGGACTCAGGCCTGCCTGAGTAGATTCAGGCTGGTCCCATGTCCAAGTCCGGCAGGATTCTGACTCCCTCTCAGAACCACAGGTTTTGAGCTTGACTGGAATTTCCTGTTTAATTGTCATCCAGGCTGACTTCCTCTGCAGCCACCCTAGTTCTCTGGGGTTCCACAGTGGTCTCTGACCCTCCTGGTAGGTCAGTTCCTCTCAGCTGAACACCAGCTATATGCCAGGCTCTGCATTACTACTGGGTATACAGAGAAAAGAATGGTCCTTGCCCTTAAAGAGGTCACAGCTTTACAGAAAGAAACAGACACACGAGCAGCTTCTTACAATGCAACATGGTGATGGCCATGACAGAGAGGTGTTGAGTGTGCTAAGGCAGCTCGGTATAGGCGTACTAACTCAGTATGGGGGCAGTTTCTTGGGCTAAGGTTTTCGAACTGTATACAGAATTACTCCAGGTGAGGATGCCACTGCAAACTCAAAGAGGTGCCATGGGATATTTTAAATTTTTGAGGGGAACTTAGCAATACCTATCATCTGTTGGACATTCCATAAGCTCCTAGCTTGAGGTAGTTATAACTTCAACACTAGATTGTATTGCATTCCTTTTGATGCCATATCTTTGTGAAGCAGGCATTTTTGCAACTGCTGTAATAAAAAGCAAGTACCCAGTGAAAACCAATGTGGAACAGGACATGAGGGTGGCAGCGTCCAACCTGATTCTAAGGTTTGAGCAGTTGTGCAGTGCCCAACAGACACACACATCCCCTTAGTAAGTAGTTGTGATTATTTAAGAATGATATGAAGATATTACTTCTTTTCAATTTTGTGTATTATTTTTTCACACGGCTCTGTTAGGAGACAAATACTTACATTGTTTAGATCTAACGACTAAATAAACAGAACTATTAGGTATTTATGTTGGCCTACAGGCTCTACGTAAAAATTACTGAGACACTAAGGGTACTGTGAACTGAAAAGTTTGGAAATCTGACCTAGAAGAAATGATGTTTTATCTGGATCTTAAAAGCAGAGCGAGAGCTGGCTAGAGAAAGACAGGAGAAAGGGACATTTGCAGTGAAGAGAATGGAAAGAGCTAGTGTATGATGGCAAGAAACAGCACTATATGTGCAGGGAAATTAGGGTTTGGTGACACTAGAGCAAAAATGGTAAAGCTGGAAGAAAGTAAAGATGAAGCCGAAAAGGTAGGCAGGGGACAGCTCACCAAGGTCTTTGTGCCATTTTAGAGAGCTTGAACCTGATCATGTTATACAGTGGGCAGCAAGAAAGGACAGTAAGTCAGAGAGGCATGATGAGGTTTGCATGCGAGGGATGGATTTAAAGAGAGGAACTGTATGCTGGAGACTATTTAAAAGGCCTTGACAATAGATCAGAAGGGGGACATTGAGAGGTTGAACTATAATGAGGATGGGAATATTGGGATTGTTGATTGAATAAAGCTTAGAAACTGATTAGGAGTTGTAACTTGAATGCCTATGTGGATGGTGGAGACACCTCTGAGTGAGAATGCAGCAGTAGAAACAAGTTTGGGCTGGGGTGGTAAGTGGGCCATGAGTTCAGTTGTTGTTCCCTGGAGGACCTGGGGGTCTGGGCTAACAGTGAGCCAAGTATCCTGAACAGACACCAGTTCCAGTCGCAGTGTGCCCTGTTCCTAAAGCTTTCTCTGTTGGCTTGACTATGAAGCCTTGTCTCTTTTTGTTTGTAAGGCAGACATTTCTTTTAGGCTACCCATTGAGTTCCTATTTCCTGTCTCAGGATACCTGCAGCTCCCAACTCATTCAATACTGAGGTCAGTAAACTCAAGCCATCCCCAGCTCAGGGGGATAGGTTAGCCCAGAATCCCAGGTTCTCCGAGGTGACTCACCTCTCACGTGCCTTCAGAGGAGAGTCCATCCCCTATTTTATTGCACTTGACTAAACTCAAATATCTGATGCCTGAAGAGAAAAATGGTAGGCAGCATATAGATACTAATGGAAATATATTCCCTTAAAATAGTAAGACCTTGATTCAATTAAGTAGAAAACTAATTTGTTGAGCTTTCTAATTACTTGAAGTCGTTCTGTCCTTGGCTTTGAATTGCTGGTAGACACATACTCATGGCCTCAGGATCCCATCTGCTCTGTGCATCGGTTCTCTGTGACCAAGGACTTACTTATGTAGGAAAAGAGAAGACAAGGGGTCAAGTGTGTGATCCTCCAAGTGGACAAAGCTCCCTATGCAACCAAAATCAAATTATATCTTTCCTTCATGTAGCTAAGACAGTCTCAAATTTTAGAAACATTTAACGCTAACTATAGGATTTTAAAAAAGGTTCTCAACCTCCAGGATACCGGTTGTTAAGTTTTCCATATCTGATACTGTGAATTCAATTAAAAGATGGCCTAATTAGTCAGATATCTCAATCCTTTTCCTGGATCTGCACTGGACTGGGGGATGGGCAAACTTAGATAGACCCCGACTCCTATTTTTCCTGATTGGAGAGTCTAGTCACATCAAGAGGCCACTGGGGCCACGAAGCAACATTGAGGGATTCTTTTAGGGTGTATTTGAAAAACAGATGCTATTTTGTAATGTGGTTTTAGGTAGAAATATCAGAGACTTTTATTGTGCTCTATGAAGAGTCGCCTGCTCAGTGCCGACCTTCTTCATAGCACGGTTTGGGGCAGCTTCACAGCCTGCCTCAGGCTCACAGCTATCCTGAGAAAAGAGGGCGAACAGGCGAGTCCGCATCTATTTGTTTCGGTAGCAGGAGAAAAATAAGGATAAAGAAGTCAATAATGACTGAAGGTCTTCTGTGTACCAGGCACTTAATAGACGTTAGACCTCATGACAAATGGTGAAGCCAGTGTTGTTAGGAGCTCCCTGGACCTGGGTGGCTCTGCCCTGACATGTCAGCTGTCCAGTCATGTGTGTGGTTGTCCCAATCCAGGGGCTGGTTCTGGAGGCTGTGACTAGAGTCTGAATCAGTGAAGGGAGTATATGGAGTAGCTGAAGCAAAAGCCTAGACCCCCGAGGAAGCATCTCAGCTCATGGCCTCCAAGCTCCCTCTTCTCTAGAAACCCGAGGAGAAGTGGCCCCCAAACCTCTCACTGGACGTGATCATGGAGATCTGCTCCAGACCCCTGGGGTGGCTTCCAGGTTGGAATGGGACTACTTGGCAGCATCTCTCATGTGCAGAGCCTTCCATCAGGAGCAGTAGGGTATGATGATGAGGTAGATGGAGACAAAATACAGATCAGACATGAGTCTAGGCACTCCAGTGACCAAGGATGAGAGGTGCTTACAGAGTAACCAACTTAATCCCCTGAATTTACATACTTCAGCCCCTCTCATCGTTCATTGCCCATTAATTGAGACTTCACTTTCTGATATGGTTACCCTCTCAGCTACTAGTGGCCAATGAGATCCTTACAGATTCAATCCTACCTTTAATTGATGGTCAGAGGCCAAACAAATGTGGCAGAGCATCTGAGGAGCAGCTAAGAGACACACAAGCCAAGGAGCGTCTAGAGGTGGTATTTTAGCCAAGTCTTCTTGGCTCAAGTAAAATCAGGTTCTGGTTAAATACTGTTGCTCTAGCAGGTCCTTGCAGGAGGCTAGAACATGAGCACTGGTTTTTAGGTACCCTTTCCCCAAAGGAAGGCATTTTCTAATCTGCTGCTTTAGTTTTTTCATCTTCAAAGAAGAGGTGATGAATGGGCACACAAGAAGGTCGAGAAAGAAAAACATGAGATTTATAAAGTGTTTTGAGGTCTTCAGAAGCAACCCAAAGTGATAAACAGTGATTCTGTGGCTACAAAAGATCTTGAGACCATCCTGTCTGTTCCTCCTTATGACCAGAAAGAAAGGGGAATTCAACAATGTCTCTTGATTACCTAATGGCCCTTGTGCTCAGAAAGTCCTTTCTTGTGTCCAAACTCCTTCCACCTGTGCCCAGACTCATGCCACCTTTTTTGTACCTGGTAGAGTTGATCACTCTTCCCTATATAACAAAATAACTTATTCCGTCACTTTCACACAAGGAATCCAGCTACTTTTTGTCACCAAGGCCTGTAAGATAGACTTGCAAAGAGCCTGGGCAGTTCAGTTTAACAAGCTCATCTCCAAAGTCTCTGCCCCTCTGGCCTCCTCCCTGTGAAGCTGAAGGAGGGCAGTGGAGACGTCTGTCAATAAACATAAACCATAATGGCCCTACCCATTTCCTTCAGAGGAAATGAACCTAATGGAGAAAGATATATGGATCATAAAGACCCAATTTCAGAATCAGTCTCCTGGCGGTGAACTCTTTCAGTTAGCTAGGGCTAATAGCCTACGCTTTCAGCTGCTGTGGCCTGTTTGAGAGCTGTACATCTAACAATCAATGGGATAGGAAGCCTGCCGGGGGGTGGGGGATGCGACTGCCAAAAGTCCGGCCAACGGGAAGGAAAAGGCTGTGGGCTATTTTATAAAGCTAATCAGAGAAGGAAAAAAAAAATTAGTGAGCTATTTGGGGCCTTACGAAGGTCTTCAGGTTGAAGTACTCCAACCGGCAGTGGCACCCCTTTTTCTCTCCCATCAACAAGACTCTATTTTCCAACCCATAAAGAGCCCATTAAGCAGGTCTCCTCAGGGGGTGGTTAGCAGGGAAAATGCTGCTTAGGTTCCCCAACGTTTTCATGTGGCAGAGCCCAGCAGCCCATATGGAGAGGTCTTCTTTTGTTCTTGCTAAAGCGGCCGGAGCTCTGGCCTCTGCTGGAGGGAGGCAGCAGTTTGTAATTGGGAAACCAGCCATTAGACCATGGGTGGTGACATCATAAAACACATTTCTCTTTGCCTCTGTTATCAGTCTCCCTAGGATCTAGAAAATAGCTTTCCCTCCCCACAACATCAATGAGTTTTTGCAGAGGCACTTTGCAGTATAAAAAGAGCACCTTCTTGGGAGCCCAACTCTTACTAGTTGTGGGACTGTGGACAAGTTAATTATCCCGAGACTCATCTTCCCAGTCTCTTAAAGATGGACAACAATACCTCCCTTGTAGGATACAATGATGATTAATATCAATATTAGATACTGTATTTGAAGAGCTCAGCACAGGGTCTGGCTTATACTGGGTCCTTATAAATAACACCTGCACATACGCCTATGCATATTATCAAACAATCTTTGCAATTTCCCCAGAATAAATGTCTGTAAATTCCATGCTAATAGAAACATTTCAAGACTGGGCATCAGAAGACCCAGATCTCTTCTCGGCTGAAAACATCTGGGAAGGTCTTGAGAAGCATATGGGATCCGGGAGAGAGAAAAGCTTTCTAGACAAGGCAATAACACAAGAAAACGTGGAGAGGGGAAACCAGCCAGTGATGTGTGACTATTGTGAGGAAGTCTACTGCAGAGTTTTCACTGGAGAGAGGGATGTGACCCAGATTGTCGGGAGGCAGGCAGGGGAGTTCAGATTCTATCAGGAAGGAAGTTGGGAGGCTATGAGAGGCTGAGAGGCTCTGAGCAGGAGAGGGGCAGTTTCCACTCACTGAATGTATCCAAAGAGAGGAGCGACAGTCCTGAGCTGGGTGTCTCCAGTCATCAGGAACTGGGGAGAGGCTGGCCAGGATTCCCTTTTTCTCTAAGGTCCTAAGTTACTAGCGCCCCCTATGGGGGCTTTATTCCTTACTCTGCAGAGTAATACCATCTCTCCCCACCTGACCTACCTCCCAAAAAACAAGATGAAAGTTTCAACAGTTCAATCCATTGTACAGTCACACACCACATAAAAATGATTCAGTCAATGACAGAACCAATATATGACGGTGGTCCCATAAGATTAGCACTACATAGCCTAGGCGAGTAGTAGGCTGTACCACCTAGATTTGTGTAAGTGTACTCTATGATGTTTATACAACAATAAAATCACCTAATGATGCAATTCTCGGAACATATTCCCATTGTTAAGTGATGCATGAAGGTACATGCTGAACTATTATTATTCCTCAAGAAATGGAGGATCAAAAGCTGCTCTCTTTTGCCCAAGGACACGCAGTAAGCAAGGATCCCAGAATCAGATTAAATAAGATCATGAATGTTATAACAACACTTGGCATAGTCCGCTGCCTATAATAGATGCTCAATAAATATGGTCATAATTTATATTTTTATGACTCTGTCTTCTCCAGGACTTTACCATTTCTGTGTGCGTTCATATACTTTTCCTCCTCCGAGAGACACCTGAGAATGGAATGTGGGTTAGTGCTCTAACCAGCCGCTCGGTTCAGTTTCACATTTAAGGCATCAGTCTCTGACTCTTTGTCAGGCCAGAAGACGCTGTTTCTAGGTTATGAGTTCTACAGAAAACCATGGAAATCAGGCACCCCTGGGGGGGCAGTGTCTGTTGTGCAGAGTGTCTGTGTCCCTGCAGAGGAAAGTCCAGCTGATTTGGTGGCAAAGGTGTCCACTGAATAAAAGAGGTTGTGTCCCCGTGGGGCACCGTGGAGGGCGGAAGGTTAATCCAGAGCCCCAGTGAGCCCCAGACGCCTTTCAGGCTGGCAGCCCTATGCAGAAGTGCCCTGAGGCGTGTGGAAGGCAGGAAAGCTTCTGTGGGAAGCTGGGAAGGCAGTGACTGCCCTCAGGGAGGCAGGACATGCCTGGGGAAGGATGCAGCCCACTGATAAAAACAATGTGTAGCACCGGCACCACAGTAGTGTTAAAGCTTTTCTTAAGATTTTTACATAATCACTCATGGATCCTCCTAACAGCCCTGAGAGGTAGGCAGAACATCATTGTTATTTTTATTTCACAGATGAGGAAAAGGAGGCAACAGAGAGGTTAAAAGACTTGTTCCGCTCATGCAGTAGCATAGGGCAGAAGTGTGACTAGAACTCTGACCTGGTTTTTGTTGTCTAGCGCTCAGAGGTATGACTGGGTCTTGAAGGAGCGGTGCGGGTCGGTGAGGTTAATCTCTGCTGCAACAATTGGCAAGTGGGATTTAAAAGCCCCACTCCCACCCCCACCAGAAAACGGATCTGGAAGAAACAGATGAAAATGAGGAGTCATTTCAGGCTGCAGAGACTAATTTTTTTTTCTCCTCTCATTTCCACCTCCTCCTTCTCTAAGCCACTAGAATCAGTTAAAATTACTTAAACATGGATGATTTTTACTCCTTCTGAAATGGTTTCAGCCCAAAGCTACATAAGAGGCTCTGACTCACAGCCTTGGTGGGTCAGAGAAAAGACCAAACAGACCAAACAGAGCCATTGTCGCCATTCTGTACCTCTTCACATAAGCGATTCGTTAGCTAACATGTACTGAGTATTTACTAGGAGCCAGGCACCGTACTAAACATTTTAAATAGCAATGATCTCATTCAATCCTTACTCAACCCTTTGAGGGAGGTGCCATTATTTCCCTCACTGGACAGGTGATGAAACAGGCTTGGAGAGATTGTAGAATTTGGACGAGGTCCCACAGCTGGAAAGAGGAAGATGTGGCATTCAAGTGTGTGCTCTGCTGCTGGGCCACATGTCCTCCTAAGCAGAAGGATGTCACTGCCAACAGTGGCCACTCTGTTTCTGGATCATGGGAAGGTGAAGCACAGTGATGATCTTCCACAGGAACTTTCCACAAAACATGACTGCACTGCTTTCTCAACCCAATACTTGGCAGTTCATTTGTTTGTTCACTCACTCCATTAAACGTTCCTTCACCGAGCAAGTATTGTGTGAAGCTCTGTTGCCAAACACTGTGTTAAGGGCTGTGACTATAAAGACAGGAAAGCATGGCCCCTGCCCTTAAGGGAAGTCATCATATGACCACTTCAACAACAGATGGTGGAAAGAGAAGGAAGGTGACATTAACGGAGTACCTATTATGTGCTGTGCAATTTACAGGTATCATCTTACTTATTCTTTAAGCCAATTTGTTGGGGTTAGTATTACTGCCTTCATTTTACACATGATGAAACTGTGGGAGAGACAGACTAAGAACATTGTTCAAGGCATACAGTAGGTCAGTGGCAATTCTGGGATCAAACTAAGTCTGATTTTCAAACCCACATTCTTGTGAGCACCCCTGCCCCCAACCCTCCCCCGTCAACACCTCTCTCTCCATTGAATGACTGAGGTGAGTTTCAAAAAGACTTATGTGGTTAAATGAAAATCAGTCCTGGATCTGAAGAATTAAGCTGAGGGTTTTCTACCAGGAGGATGGGTTATTATCGCAGGATTCTTGGGTGGACCTCTGAAGGAGAACGTAAGGCAGAGGGACACCGTGAAGTCTTATATTTGTACCAAATTCCACTAGGGTAATTACTCTTGCAGGTCAAATTCCATTCTGCTGGCCACTTATTTCAGGAGATATTCATGGAGACAAAAATCCAAGCTAGCAAAAGAACTGGACAGTCTTAGAGTTCACCATATGAGGCAATGATCAGTACAGTTATGTATGTGATATGAAGGGGCAAAAAGAGGAACAAGCTTTGCAGGAATTTAAAGCAAAGGGAACTGGCTAGTTTAGATACCTGCTGCCATCAGGGTTCAGTATAAAGCATTCCCATCTTAATTTTAAAGACCTTCATTTCCACAAATGTATAAACTCCTCACCAAGGCCACTGGCCCTTGATGGCCTCATCCTTGTCTACCTCCTCAGCTTTGCCATCGAGCATTCTGTTCCTTGGCTCTGTCTCAATCAAAATCTTTCTCCTGTTTGTTCCTTTTTCTGCAGTGCCAACTGTACCCTCAGTTAGCTGGCTGCTTCCTACCTATCCTTTAACGGTCCACATGGGTTTCATCTCCTTCAGGGAGATGTCCCTGACTGGTCTGGGCATCCATAACACCCTGTACGTGGTTGTATCATAGCATCTTGTGCATTATATTTAAATGATCTGTCTTCTGCAATAAACTCTGAGCTACTTGAACCTGAAACCATTTCTTACTTTCTTTTCAGCCTCAGTAGCTGGTATAGTATTCAGCACATAGTAGGTGTTAAATAAATGTTTTTAAAAAGTGAACTTCATGAAGATCTTAAAGGTATAGACACGTAGTGTGGCAAACAGACTCTAAGGTGACACCCAGTAATCTTTGTCTTCTGGTATTCACTCCTTTGTGTAACCCCCTCCCATGGAGGGTAGGTGAGACACAAAACTTGCTTTGCTACAATAGAATATGGCAAAGGTGATGGGTGTCCTGCTCATGATTATGTTACCTTATGTGACAAAGGTGATGGGTTTCACTCCTGTGATTCCATTATAATGCACATATAAGACTCCCAGTGACTCACTCTCCTGCTGGCCTTGAAGAAGCAGCATGTTATGAACTGCCTATGGAGAGAGCTACATGACAGGGAACTGTGGGTGGCCTCTAAGACCTAAGAGTGGCTTATAGCCAACATCTAGCAAAAAGCTGGGGCCCTTGGTCCTCCAAACAAATGGAAATGAATTCTTCCAGCAACCCAAATGAAGCTGGAGGTGAATCTTAGTTGAGCCTCCTGATGAGAACACAGCCCAGCCAATAGCTTAATTGCAACCAGCCTCTGAGCAGAGAATCCAGCTAAGCCTGGACTCCTGGCCTATAGAAACTGTGAGATAATAAATGTGTGTGTTTTAAGTCACTAAGTTTCTAGTGCAGAGTAATAGAAAACTAAAGGATGTCCAGCTTTTCAGGAAGGGGTGAATAGGCATGAAAGTAGCATTGCTTGAGCATTGGCTGGTATGAGCTGGTGAGACCAACCTCAGCGTTGAAGAGTAATCTAGGCATTTAATGCAGGAGACGGGAGGCCTCAATCCAAGAACCAGTTGAAACTGACTGATCTGATTCCTTTATCATGAACACATCCCCATCTCATTCCTGCTACCATTTAAATTTGATTTAGACCATTACATGGCCAAGAATCATAGCTTGTTACTCAGGGGAGGGGGTACAATGGAGTGGCCAGGACCCAGACACGGAGTCAGACAGAACAGAGGTAGAATCTGCAGCCACTCCTCTAAAGATGCAAGACCCCAGGTAAATGACCTGAACCTCTCTAAGCTCAGTCCCCTAGCTAATCTAAGGCTGCTTATAGCACTCTGTTACGATTATGTGCAGTGGCATATAGAAGTGGCTACCTCAAGATCTGTGTTCCCAGCCACTGCATCCCTCCCCACCCCCACTGCTGACTGCCCTCCCCAACTTTCCCTGACTCTAAGGTTAAGCCTGCTTCAGGATTCTTCTGGATGGAATCCTTCAGCAAAACAGTTCTTGGCTGATGCCTCAGAGGTTTACGCTGTAGCTGAAATCCCAGGAAATTCTACCCCACCTGTTTCAACAGTGCTAGGCTACTGAGAGGTCAGCTTCAATTTCCTGAAATGACTTACTGCTTCCCCTTTCATGAGGGCAGTTCCTATATCAGAAATGGGACTTTACCAAACGTGCTGGGAAGTGAGAGAGGTCCCAAACTCTCCAGGCAGCCATTTGTCTGCTGGCCTGACTCCATTCCCCCAGACCTTTGCCCCCACATTGTCCCATGTCCATGTTGTGTGTCCCCCACCCGAACTCAGGTGACATGCACTTCGGGGAGCAGTAAACACACTCCTGCCCTTGCCAGCCTGGGGACCCTGAGGAAGCCTCACTCAGAGGAGTGGCTGGGGTTTTTTAAATGAGGTCTTGTCTCTGCATTGGGCTTCTGAAAGCTTAGAGCCCTTCCACCTCATGAGCCCTCCACCCTCAATGCCTTAGCAGGGAAGGAAACAGAAACCAGAAGGCAATTATTAATTTTATGTTATGGATGGAGAACATGCAGCCCATTCTTCTACTACCCCGCAGCCTGGAATATCCAGATTTATCAGATGTCTACTAATGCCCAGTACTGCGTCAGACACCCCGAGCATGACAGCGTGAGTGCATGTGTGTGTGCGTGTCTGCAATTTCAGGATCTGCTAATGGTATATGTATTAAGATATGATATTTAGGATGCTCACAGAATTTCAGGCCTTTGAGATGAAGATCACTTACTTCAATCCTCTCATGTTACAGAAGAGGAACTAAGATCCACAGAGGTAAGCGACTTGACAGGGACAGGAAGAAGCCAGGTTCCCTAACTTCCCCACACTGCACTCTTGGCATGTTCCAAGGCTGTGTCTCTGCCTTTTTTGCTTAGACTGTGCTGCTTAATCTCCTTTTGATCTCGTGCCCCTTCTTGAGCTCCTGGGCAATGCTAATTTGCTGAGAGGCCTTGGGACGCCCTTCCTAGGGAGCAGCATCAAGAGAGGACCCCTCCGCGTGCCTCAGCCCCGCAGTGCGGTCTGGGCAGGGCTGACGGATCTCCTGCCTCAGGTCCTACTTCCTTCTTTGACCTCCTCCACACTGGGTGCCCCCGTGCCCCGGTCCTACCACAGCCCTCCACACTGGGGAGCTACAGCCTTTGAGAACAGTTAGAACCACCCTTGATGTGAAGAGAGGGGAATCTGCAAAGAGCCAAACACGCCCCCTTCCCTGGGCTCTAGGAACTAGCTGGAAATCAATGGCGGGCAGTGGGGATGAGGAAGGAAAAGAAAGAAGTGTCAGAAAGACTGTGTGTCCAGCAGTGGCCTAACTGGCCTAGCGACCTTTGCTCACGTAACAATATCATCTTTAATCCTCAGGGCAGGTCTGTGAGGTATTTTTTAAAGATGAGGAAACTGAGGCTTAGAGAGGGAGGCAGTATTCTTAGGCTTAAGCTTACAAACGTGCAAGTTTAAGAATCCAACCCACTCATAGGCTCCAATTATCGACGTAGTTCTACATTCCTGGTACACAGAGGGCCCGACTTAGCTCTTGGTAACTCTGCATGGGTTTCAAGGCTGAAAGCGCTGAAGGATTTTTCACACAGCTCTTTCTTACTGCCACATTCAAATGTCACCCTGACTGAAGTGGTCTTTGATTTCCCGTGGTTCCTTGATTCCTCAAGGCCAACACATGGTAATACTTATGCCTCAATGTCAGCCTCAATTCCTTCCATCCTGATTAACTGACCCTCTTCTTAACCAGCTCGAGAGTTGCCCAGGAACACCTGTGTCCCGTGTCCCGCGCCCTCCGTGGTAACACGGAAGAGGCACTGTAATGTTTGGATACAATTTCTGTAATAAGCTCCAAACCCCAGGAAACAGACAATCAAGTTAACCAGGGAGTAAGAAAACCAAAGCAGATTATAATTAATTACTCATGTTTAGACCAGGTTTGTCTTAGCCATGAGATTTACAGGAGAGCTTTCTGGTCTGTTTTCTTTTTTCTAAATATAAATCCAGTCTTAGAAATGTAGGACCTTGAGCCTAAGTTGACAAAGGCTAAGTTGACTCTGTCCCCAGCTCAGAGGAGGATCCTAAATGAGTCACTTCCCCTCTGCCTGCTTCCCCTTAGCTGATAAGGCCTTCCTCTCGGGGTGGGAGGGAGAGATAATGAGCTGAGGGCTGAGAACCACTCTGGCATTAATCAGGAGCACAGGGCATGCCCTGCTCAGCAGAAGCATCTTAATTGACAGGGGAAGCTTTTTCTGAAGCTGACTGGGCAAGCCCTCAGTGCCAGACCGTCACTCTGGGTGCACACTCTCTGGCCCACATTGCCTCCCCCAACCCATAACCTCACCCTCACTTTCCTTAGAAAAAAAAAAAAAGTGTCAAATGTTCAGGCCCTTTCCACAGAAGGCTACAAGTCAAAAGGTCAACTGCTATCTGGGTTATCTGAGTCTCTGTTATGGACAAAGTGGGACGCTGAGAAGCTGAGAGAGGAAAGGAGCGACATGTTCCTTGTGCTTATGTATTAAACTGAATTCATGCTGATGTGCAGTTTGAGCTGACAGTGTGTTAACTTCATTAATATGCTTAAGAGCTCTAGGGCTTCATTGAAACTCATGCAAAGATATTTACCATTGGACTGTGAAGGGGAAAAATCATGTAATCTAACTTCTCCATTTTATAGCACAGGGGAGTGAGCTTAGAGAAGAAAAATGACTTCTTTAGGGTCACAGTGAGTTGGTACAGAGCTTAACTTAGATGCCAGGACTTACAAATCCTTGGCATGTGTCCATTCTACCATTCCAAATGTCTTCTTGCCACCCCTTGTGACTGTTGTGAGGCCTTGAGAGAAGGACTGAGCTGATGGTGCGGCCAGGGTTCTAGACCAGACTCTGTCTCTATGTGACCCTGGGAAAGTCCCTTAACCTTCCTGGGATTGTGGAAAATGAAAAGGGACTTACATGGATCTCAAAGGCCCCTACCAGTTATAAAAGCTCGTGATGTTTGCGTGCTGTAGATTCTCTTCTCTTTCCACACACCGGGGGAGGAAGTTGGACTGTTTCTTTAACTTTAGACAGCCATGACGGACAAAGCAGAGGTGCCAGGTGTGGGCTAGGTTTGGGCTAATCGTGAAGAGTGTCTTGCAAAGGAGGGAGGGAGGGGAGTCATGGAGAATCCCCAGTGGGAATTGACACCAGATACCAAAGCAGGAGTCATACTTATAAGACCCAATGCAACGTAAAGCAGCCCTTTCAAACTGTAGCCCTCTCTACATGGGGCAGCCTCAAGCCTCACTCTGCTTCATCCCAGTCAAAGGGACCATATACTCTCTCTCTCCAGGCCATCCATGCTCAGTCTGAGTCCTTCAGCTGCTCTCCCAGATACAACACAGGTCAGGGTCCTCCAATTACTGTTCTGTGTTCAGTAGTTAAGACCCAAAGAGAATGAGTCTTCAGGAAAATGAGGGCCATTTTTAGCTTATCAGGAAGACAGTTTCCTTGAGGAGAAGAGAGAAGGCTAAAAGGCCCATCTCCACTTCTGGAGTGGCAGTGATACGCTAGAAAGGCAGCCTCCATTATTCCGAGGAAAAAACTTACTTCCCCCCGTAGTTTGCCTCTTAGCAATTGAGTGCAACATTTGGAATTCCCCTCACGATTGTCTGTAAAACCATTCCATGGGAACTATGCTGGCCTGTATGCTAGCCACGAGCCACATGCCAAATAAAACTGAATATTCAGTTCCTCATCACACGAGCCACATTTCAAGTGCTAGTGGCTACCATGTTGGCAGCGCAGATATGAACATTCTCAGAACATTCAATGGGGCAGTGCTGCACTGGAATGTAAGCTGCCCAAGAGCAGGGATGTGGCCTTGTTTATTTCTAGATCTCAAGTACCTAGTGAAGTGCCTGGCATATGATTGACACTTAATTTAGTGAATGCCTTTATTGAACTCATGGATAGACAGGTTAGATAGGGCAGAGAATACGGTAATGTCAGTACAGTTATGCTAGTCATTCAAAATTACGCATCAGACCTCTTCCAAGAAACTCGGACTTCTCCTAGTGTTCATCTCATCTCTAAGAAGTTCTCGAGCACCCACTGGCACTTCCCTAGGCTAGGTGCTAAAAGGGATATGAAAAACAACAGCAATAAGAGAAGAGGTAGTTAAATGTATTGGGAGGAACAGAGGACTGGGAAAGAGAAGACTCAGGTTCTAGTTCAGATTCAATCAGAAGGACAAGTGAGGATGAACCAGCCCCTTTGAGTCTCAGTTTCTTCAGCTGTAAAATGGAGTAATGATACTATCCCCAAGGAGTTGATTGTATGAACTAAATGGGATAATAGAAAGTACTGTGGAAACTATACAGAGTTGGATGTTTGTGGTACTGACCTTGCCCTCAAGTTGCTTTTGAGCCCCGCTGCCATGATCCTTAAGAATATTTTGCCTTCTCCAACTGCCTTCCCTGGCATGGGATCATTACTTCAATCCATCATACACACTGTTAAGGAAAATTTTCTGCTAAAATACCACTATCTTCATGCCCCTGTGCTTGAAAGGCTAACATGGCTCCTCATTGCCTTAAGATCAAGACTGATCTCCGTCTTCTAATATTTGATACTATTACATGCCACATTTGCTTAGGAAGCTCCTATTTCATGTCTATCAGATAGGACCATCCTGAGGTGAGAAACATTATTCTGTTACAAATGTGCTCCTGCCCCACCCATGCCTTTCTTTCTGCCACCTCTTCAAATTGTACATGCTCCCTTGAGTTCACCCTGTCTGTAAGTCCAGCGCCCAATGACCCTGGCATTTGTAGTGCCTACTTTCTCTTGTACACTATAACACATTCTCCCATGTGGGCCTGTTCCCTGATTGCTTCGTGTGTCTTATCTCCTCCCCAACACTGGACAACACTCAAAGAAGGTAATTGTTCTTAGGCACTACTTGGTTCCTCAGGCGTAGGTACCTAGGGATGGGGAGAGGGAGGTTGGCCCTATAGGTCTCGGTTTATATGGGGCCAGATAGAGAGGGGATGAGGCAAGCCAAGAAGAAAATTAGGTTTGAAAAGACAGTCCAACCAGCTTTGGACAGGTGGACTATGCTTTTCCTTCTGTGGATTCCACGTTTTAGTATAAACATTTCAAATGCCTTGTGTTTATTAAGTAATAATAATTAATTTCCCCATTTTGTTATACTTTAGGTTGATATAATTTCAGCCTAGAGGAACACAGAATTTTAGTTAGTTGAAGCTTTACTTTAGAGATCTGACTCCTTTTGGTTGCAGCAATTGGTCTCACCCTGGGTCAAGTCTCTATGCCTCCCACTATTCACCTAGAGGCTTCTTCCACTGGTCTAGGAGGTACAGCAATGATGGCTATGATGTGGAGCCCAGTGACTTAAAATGGCATTCTAGGGAAAAGTGGAACACTGTTACAAGCCAAGATTATCCCAGAAGGTGAACCCAGGCTCCCAATCTACTGCAGAAGGTCAGCTTGTGGCCCCAGGCTTCATAATAAACACCATCTTCCCAGGGGAGAGCAAGGTTGCAGCCAGGCAGCCATTGCCTGTGTGAGGCCTAAGCCAGCACAACAGTTCTGGCTGAGTAAAAACAGAGGCCCAATTAAAACACCTAATTATAGGGCAGGCTGGAGCCAGGAGGTGGGCTTTGTTGGTGGCCCTGAAGCCAGCTGCCAGCCAGGCTGCCAGCATCTCCCAGATCAACCACAACCAGTCTCAGACTGGACTAAGCCTCCATGTGGACACATGCATTAGAGGGTTGGGAGGGCAGAGAAGAGCTCTGCAAGAGGGGAGAAGGCACACCTCGCTGCTGCTTAGCTCCTAGGGCTCTGGAGCACATTCTCCCAAGGAGCATCTCGGCAGCTTCCTGGAAGACTTCAGGGGAAGATGCTCCTTAGTGCAAGAAAACTGGGATTTCGCTTTTTTGGGGCCCGGTTGCCTCATCTATAGAATGGAATATCTAATTCCTAGGATTACTATGAGATAAATGCTGCCAGGAGTAACTTAAAAGCTCTTTGCTCTTGGCTAAGCACTGCAATAGATTATGCACTTTCCCCAAATGTGGGAGGCAGAGAAGTGTTGTGAACTGGGCACAAAGTAGAGTTCTTCCTGCCTACCTGCAGGTGTTTATCCCTCTTGCCAGGCATTGAAACGTTGATATTCATGCAACTCTACCTCAATCATCACACTGTCAGTGTTTAATATATCGTTCTCGGGGATACTGACAATGAATTGAGTTTCTATGATATCCTTCCTCCTAGTATCTCAAAGCATGGTTCCACAGTTGTCTATTACTCCAACCTTCCTCTAAGAGGTTGACAGGAGAGTAAACACTTGGATCTTATTGGTGGAGAATGGGGGCTCTATGTTTAAGTGACTTGCCCCCAGGTTCTCTAGGATGACAGAGGTAGAGCTTGGACTAGGACCTTAAAATGCAAGCATCAAGATCATCTTCTTGAAACCCTCCAGGTTAGCCTTTGAGCATTGCTAAAAGTGGACACTCTGGAAATGGAGAACTGTTGTTGACAACTACCAGGTGGAATGCAGGCAGAGTCTGGAGTTTCAGCTTCTCTGGAATCACTTCACCAGCCTCTGTTGAGAAGAATGCTTCTTCTGTTTCTTTACACTATGAAGGATGGGTGGGATTTGGCCCCTCACCTCCTGGAGGGTGATATAATTAGTCAAGTGTTCTTAGCTCTCACAGCACTGGCTGAGTGGACATCTGTGTACCTTTGGGGGTTTAGATCAAAAGCATAACAATGTTATGTGGGTGTAACTGAGGGTACATTGTGCCCATGAGTGGAGAAAACACTGTGCCCCTCCAAAGCAGCCTGAGCAATCTGCCAGAGAGGGGGCCCTGCCACTGAACCCCATTTCAGCGATGGGCATCCCACACTGGCAAGCCTGTTCCCTTAGCAGCCCAGGCATTCTCTGACCAAGGGATGGGAGTTGCACTAACAAACACACTGAACACGGGGTCAGAGGATCTGGCTTTGAGCCTTGGCTTTGCTATTTACCAACTGCAAAGAGGGGAAACCTCCATGGGCATCTCATCTATAAAAGTGGAATGATAAGAATTACTTCACAAAGCTATTGTTAGAGTTAAGAGACAGTGTGGCATAGTGGTCTACCCCGTGGCCTCGAGACACAGACCCAGATTTAAATTCTGTTCCAACCACTCACTAGTTATATGACTCTTGGGTAATTTACTCACTATAACTAACCCCTAGTTTTCTCATCTGACACTAGAGAATGGTAACAATACTTAGAGTGTTGTTTGCAGGTTTTCACTGCCTGGTGCACAGTGGGCCCTCAGTAAACTTTCCCTGTTCGTGTTACAGACATGAGACATAAAGCACAATGCAACTGCAAACAATTGTGATGATTTTCCAGGCTTTGGGCAAGTGTTGCCAATATGCGAGGTGCTTTGCATATAGTCAATGCATAATAAGTACCCGTGATATGTAATTATGGCATCTGCAGCAGCAGTTTCACTCTGGAATTCAGCTCAGAGATTAGTATCATTTGCAATAACTATATTCCAGGCTGCCAGCCCTACAAATTAGACTGACGAAAGACACGCAGTACATGATTCAGCTGTATCTCAGAGGAGGGTTTCTGGTGACAATGAAAGCCACAAGGGATCCAACCTGAGTACTTTTGATGTGTCAGCAGAAGGCTCTTCCTCTCACAGTGAGGATAAACATACTGCCACGTGTAGTCGGGGGCATGCACTGTGCAGGGATTACTCTGGGACCAGGAGAACCCACAGCTGTCCAGGGCTATCTCAGCAGCAAAGACTCTCCACATAAGTGCAGCCAAGTTGAGGGCTCCCCCTCCCTTCTTCCTTCCACATGCTCCATCCCTCACTGACAGCCAAGAAACTTGTTAGGTGGCAAGTCAGTATTCTCCCTGGGGAATATGACATGGTGCAGGGCTGCTATTGCTACTCATCTCCAGCCAACTGTGCACCTGCAGGATGAGAGCCCAGAGCTGCCCACAGTGTTTTTTGGTATGATGAATTTCATCAGTCTCCATCCACCGGTTGAGATCACTCTACCTTTTCTTATTTGCCACAACGTATTTCTCCAAGCACAAGAGAGGTATTCCTTCTCTTGTCTTGCAGGATCTGGGGACTGACTGCGCAGACACCCTCTTCCCAGTCCATGTTAATGGCTAACATGATGTGCTTATCATGTGTCACCCCCTTGTACCAAGCTCTTCACCTGCATTGTCATTCAATCCTCACAACAATTAGGTCATTGTTATGCCATCTAACCCTCACAACAATCAGCTCAGGATTATCATCCTCATTAGACAGATGAGGAAACTGAGGCTGAGAGTTGCTAAGGAGCTTGGCCAAGGCACTATGATGATCTTAAATTGCAGAGTCAGGATTTGAACCCAGGCAATCGGCCTGGGTCACTCTCTACTCCTGTGCTATAAAGCCTAAACTTTGGCAGACTCCCTTTGATCTTTCCAGAGATTGAACAGCTCTAATATTTTCATTGTGTCTCTACAAAGAAACCTTTCCAACACCTTAATCACCTCAATGCCCTTCTCTGGACCTTCTCCAGCCTCAATGTGCAAGAGCCAAATCACATAGCATCACTCTAGGTGCTGACCGTGGTGTTCATAAAGAACTTAAAAATATGTTACCTCATTTTATTCTCACAGCAGTCCCAGTGGGGGCTCAGGCAGGTCAGACAATTGTCCAAGGTCATGGAGCCATGGCTCAGCCCACGATCTACGAATCCAGTGCTCTTTTCTCCCCTCCTACCTAACGATGCTTCTAGGTATTGATCTCAGCATTGTTCCCACAGGGTGCCCTGCATGTTCAGCGAGAGAATGACATTCCCCAAATATTACTGGCTGATGTCACCAGTCCAATCCCACTGCCTAGGTCATTCTGGGTCCATTAATTCATTCTACTCTCCATGCATAAGTTCTTGCCTGGATGATTTTAGAGGTCCTCTTGGCTGCTGGTTTCACCCTCTCTTCCATTCCCTAATTCCCAGTCCATCCTCCACTGAGCCCAGAATAATCTTCCTAAAATAATAGCCTGGATCGTGCCACTGTCTTACTTAAGATCCTTCAGAGGCCCCCCCAAATCCCTGGCCACAGCCTATGCTGGCTCTCATCAGCCTGTCTGCCTCTCCTGCTGTTCCCCGCTTAACCAGGTGACCCTTCCACCAGGCAGCCTCTGCTTCAGCCACAGGAGCCCTGCAGTGGCCTGAAGGACCCTGAAGTTCTCTCTGTTGAGTCTTTGCCCACTTTGCTTTTTCTAATGGGATTGTCCACGACCCTTCTGTCTAATGAACCTAAGGATGACTTGAAGACTAAGCCAAGACTTCATCTCCTCAGTGGAATGCTTCCAGAACTTTCTTTCTGAATCACACATCTCCCCTCACAGCCCCTCCCACAATTTACCTCTCTCTATCCCCCATTGGACTGTAAACTCCTTAGAGATAAGGCTCCATATCTGTTTAACTTTGTGTCTTTGGAATACAGCACAGTAAATCCCTGAAATGTTCATTAAATAAGGAAGGAAAGAAGGAACCCTCCCTTGCTGCCCCCTCCCCAGCAGAGCAGCTGTCTGCTGAGGTCTCATATCACTCACAATATTCTTCTATTAGCACTTGCCAGCCTTATCTCTAAACATTTCCTTCGATGTCTATTTTGCCCACTACCTTGGAAATTTTCTTCTTCAGTCGTCTCTGAGATCTTTCAAGGGTAGGAGGTAGTCCTGAGCACAAAGCCCAGCACATAGCAGGTGCTTAATTAAGTGACTGAATGGAGCGACTTCCAGATCCTTGCTCTTTCCCACCAATGCTAATCACTGAGAGGCACCATCTTATACTTCAGATAACTTCTGCCAAAATGCAGTGGCTTGAATTTGCCCTCACTGAAGCCACCTTTCACTTGTCTGCCAACAAACATCTTAGGAGATCCTCCCATGGTCTACCCCGTTGGCGTAACACTTGACTACCAAAAGAGCTCTGTGTCATCCACAGACGTGCGAGTTTCACTCTGAACTTCCTTTTCCAGATCATTTATAAAAATGTAAAGAAGACCAGACTCACCATCTGCCACTGTTAAAACTCCATCGCTTGCATGGTCCGTGGGCCTTGGCCTGCACTCCTCATCCTAGGCTGACATCGCTTTAGTGTCTATCTTTCATTACATAAAGGTGGTGAGGGAGCATTCATCTAACCACCCATCTGCCCACCCACCCATCTTCATCTGTCCCGTATGTGTTGAACATCTGAGAAGGACCAGGCCTTGCACCAGGCTCTGGGAAATTCAGTGATAGACAAAACATAGTTCCTGGCCTCCAGGAGCTCAGTCGAGACAGAAGACAAACACGGAGCAAATAATCATAATGCCCTGTGATACACATGCTCCCCTGGTCATCTAAAGTGTGCAGATGGATCACCAAGAGGGAGAGATTCGCTCTGCCCAAAGAGTGAGCAGGATTTGAGCTGGACCTTGATGGATGAGTGGAAATTTACCATCCAGACAAGAAGGGAGAAGGAACAGTAGGTGTGATGTGGGAAAGGAGGGAAGGTGCTAGAAGCTCCAAGGGGCCAAGAATGGGGTGGGGTGGAGGTGCATGGCAGGAGAAAGAAATGTTAACAATTTATCTTTTCACACTAGGGGAAAATTTTTGTTTCCAAAAGACTGTGGTCAATAACATGATCTTAGTAAATGAAGAAAGGCCTATTGATTATGGCCTTCCTTCTGCTGACAGCCAGGAAAGGCCATAGCCTCATCTAAAACCCAAGGAAAGAGCTTTAAAAGGAATCCATTCTTTCATCCAACACTAACAGCACCTGCCGTATTTATATATGTATTCATGAAACTGCAGCTGTCTCCCCCAAAAGACTATAAGGTACCCGAGATCAGAGACTTTGTTATGGTCTGTGTTGAATCCTAAGAGCCTCAAAGAGTCCTTGGTACATAGTAAGCACCCCAGAAATACTTGCTTCATGAAGTCACTGGACTCCTGCTACCTGCCGGGAACTGTACTAGGTACCGAGCATAAAGAAACGGACTAGACACATTGCCTGCCCTTTAAGTTAGTTCTATTCCAGGATCTGGTTCTTAGGAAGCCATTTTTGGATCAGTAAATCACTTCTGTTTTAAAGCTTGGAAAAAAAATAAGAAGACCTTTCTACAAGCTAAGCGATGAGGTTTTTAGAGTTGACAGAAAAAGCCTCGGCAACCTTCCCCGAAATGTTTGCAGCCACTTAGTTCACAGCACTCCCCCCTCTCGCCACTCAGGTGGAAAGGTCTGCTGGGAGAGCCACAGCTCCAGGCAGCCCCCACCCCAGAGGCGTCCCCTGCAAGGGCAAGCCCTCTGCCTCAGCTGCCATTCCCAGGCCGTGGGGTACACTCATGCTCACACAGTCGCACACAGACACGGCCACACACTCACAATGTCACACAGATACACGTGCTCATACACTCACAACAGACACTCACATACATGCTGTTTACATACATGATCACACTCACAGAACACATATTCACACAGATACACACAATCACACATACATCTGCCCACACTCACACACACGTTCTCACACACACTCACACAACAAAAGCTCATACACATTCACACAGCAAACACTTTCACACACCCAGATGACACATATACACACGTTCTCACACACACACAGACTGAGCCGTTAAAGTGACAGCACTCACATTTTCCATCTATTGGTGGTTTCAAAACAGGAAGCCGGAGAAGGGAGGGGAGGTGTTGGTGAAGTGAGAGCTGTGTGAAGGGGCCCAGGTGCATGGGCCGGATTCAAAAGGGACATCTCGCTGGCGCCTGTCTCCTTCACAGGCAGAAGAGCTGGGCTGCGTGAGGCCTCATCTTGGCCCAGCTCCTAAGCGGCATCAGTCCTGGCTGGAATGGAGCTGAGGCCGGCTCTCCACAGCCTGGCTGCTGACTGTCCAGCTGGCCAGGCCAAGCAGAAGCAGAGATGCAGCCACCCAGATCAAACTGCATCTCACCCTTGGCCAGGGGTTTTCTGTGAGGAAGAAGTGAACACCCCATGCCTTCTTGTCTGCCAGGGTGGAGCCCCCTCTCTTTTGGGAACCACTTCTTCTAGGAGTCTTCTGGGACTGCATGCCACTCAACCTCACCCCTTAGGTCCTCGGCTACTTACTTGGTCATGCTTCTTTGCAATGCAAATATTGTTCTGTGCCCCATCCCTAACCCCACTCTAAGATGAAATTGACCGAGGACCTGTTTTCTAATATCAAATCCTTGCAGAACACTGTATTTTACAAAGTTTTTCACAACCAGCATCTTTTTCTTCAAGACAGCTCCCTGAGTTTGTTACTACCATACCCATTTTACAAATGAGGAAGCTGACAGCAAAGAGATGAAGGCACTTGTTCCAGGGTCGCACAAGGAGACCTTCTGATCTCGACTGTCCATTTTCGAGAATGTCACAACTCGTATGTCCCACTCTGGCTTTGAATGCAGGTGTGTCTAAGATGGATAAGTTCATCAGAACAGCCAGAGCAAAAACCGATGGTGAGAAGGGAGCTGAAAGTCAAGAAGACTAAAGAGAGAAGGAATAAAGCTGTGCCACTGGCTGGCAAAGATCTAGGCCCACCATGGGCCATGGAGGCACTCCCGTTACCCACCCCACCTCTCTCACACACATACCAAACCACATGCGCAGAAATAAACTGCAGCGGCCTGGCACCCAGGGGTGGGGTAGGTCCATTTATATACTTGAATTGCCCAAGGCAGTTGGGGCTGATTTCCACAACTTCCAGAGACAGACTGAGGGGAAGCCATAGTGAGATGACATTTCTAGGGGTGAATGACATTTCTGGAACTTCACTTTCTCTCTCTCTCTCTGAGAGAAGTGATTACAAACATTTTTTTTCCTCTCAGCAGTGACCTTGCAAAGGAAATTGGCCTCACTGCTCTGAAGCTGAGGGAGGGCACACACAAGCGCTTTGTGCTGTCTTCTTGCCAATGGTGCTCTGGAGGAGAGAGTGGGGGTGTCAGCAGGCTGCTCCCCGCAAACCAGCCTGAGAGAATAAAACCTAGCGGCAGCATGCGTGTAGCTCAAGGAGACAAGAGGGGACAAAAAAAAAAAAACGAGACCAGGCTGGATTTTTCTGCCAGGCTTGCAATTCTGTCAGATCATGACCTTCTTTTCATGTTCCCCTTCCTTTTAGGTTGCACATATTTAACAGCCGGAACCTATAAAATGGGACATCAGAGGTCACAGGAAAAAGGATGGGTGAGACTCAGGGGAAGCCCTGGAATTTCCTTTCCTGGAGATCTTCAGGACCGAAATGAGAGACTCCTGAGCTTGGGAGCATTTCTTGCTCTTCTTGGCTTGCTTTTCTTCTCCTGTCTGCAATACTGTCCAAATCTCTCTCTCCTTCTCCAAGTCCCGCCCTGTTTTTAAAAGCCTCTCCTGACCCGTCCAGGCTTTAGTGCTCCCTGAGGTCAGAGACTACGACCAATGGAGTCTCGCTGACTGACAAGTGAGAAAAGGGATGCCTGAGATGACCTTGGAACCCACCCAACTGCAGAGTGTGTCATCACTGGATTGTTTCTCTTGGGGGTGGGAAGTGGGTTCTCCAGGCTGGACTCCACTAGCAGATCAGAGAGGCTCAAGTCCAGCTTGTGTAGGTGATGAATGTGACCCAGGTTCCAGAAGAGATCTGGTAGAAGGGGAGGAGGTTGTTCTAGAGGAGCTGGACTGCCTAGGTTGAGTGACACACCAAAGAATTGCTCAAGGCTCATTTTGTTGGTCAGCAAAAGGATCCAGGAAGCAGAGCTCGTGGGAGGGAAACTGGGCTGCTCTTTGCAGAAGAGGTTCCACAGCAGCCTGGCCACCCAAGTTCAGCAAGTTCATGTTCGAGGGGCCTGGAAGTCGTGAGGGCCTGTGGGAGGGAAGAGGAGCAGCTGGGCTGCTTGCTATGGGTCCGTGCTTTTCCAAGCAAAGCATCTCTGGGCCTCATAATCCAAACAGGTCAGCACTCCTACCAGGAGACTGGAGAAGATTTTAAATTTGGAGTATTCGATTACTTACGCAGCTCCTGTGAGGTGGGAAGTTGAATAACCAGTACATGAACTACACAGATCTTAAAGTGAGGGGCTTGAAACGGAGCGAATACACTCTTTACTGATGTGTATCAGCTGAACTCTGACGTGAACCCAAATGTTCGTTTATTAGTAAACAACAAACACAGTGTGCTATTTCTGTAGTTGATTTACGTTTTTGACTGTTTGAGTTATTTTTGCTTTTTGAAATACTTCATGAATATATCTGTACTAGGATCAAATTGATAATTCTTAGGGAAAAAAAAAAAAACCCAGAACATGAAAATGTTCTATGAATTGAAAGTAAGTTGAACACATTTTTTTTCTGTGCAAGTTTCTACAGAAATGTGAATGACATCATAACTTAGTCCTTAAACTAGCTGGACGTGAAAGCTAATCTATAGTCTTTAATTTTTTAAGAGAAATAAATTTCATCATTTTTAAGGTGAAAAGCATGAATAACTTAGAAGTACTCTTACATTACTGTGGTTTACTTTGATGACTAAAAAACAAATCAATGGATGCCTCAGTCTGCATTTTTCAAGCAAGCAGGAACAAAATTCCTAAGAATAATTGGTTTTTAAGGTAGATTTCTTGTCCTAACCCTCTCATTTAAATAATTATTATCTCCCACTAAAGCAGGACTTCTGCTAAAAAAAAATGAGTCTTAAATAACGGGTTCTATTTCGCTTTAAAAGTAATACAATTAAATTTTTATAAAAAAAATAAACATGCAAAGACATATCTACCTATCCCATCTTAGTGTTCAGTACCTCAAAGCAGGTCTCAATTCACCTTCTGCCTTCAGCTTGCCCCCTTGCCCCTTGTCCTTTGTGCCTTGCCCAGCACCCAGGTCCTGTCCTGTGCTGGTTCAGAGTCCACAGACCCTGGAGTAGGACAGCTTTATGTGAAAATCATAGCTATGCCACTTTGTGATCGTAGGCAAGTTACTCAACCTCTCTAAGCATCAGTTACCTCCTGTGTAAAATGGGAATAATAGTAGGACTTGCCTCATATGTGTGTTCTGAGAATCGAGTGAAATAAAACACAGAGCACTTAGCCCCCTACATGGCACATACTGAACTCTCAGTGAACATCTGCTAGTATCCTAATCCTGGAACAATGAACGATTCACCCTTTTCAGGGCCGGCCGTCCTCTTTCAAATCACATGCTGTGTCATGAGGAAACAAGTCAGGAAAGCCCGTCCCTTATTTCCTCACCTGGGAAAATCAAACCCACACTTTGAGGCTCAGTTCAAATGCCAGCTTTGCTAAAACTTTTTCTTGTAGCTTCCTAGTCCCTACCCACTTTAAAGCCGATGGTAGCTCCTACTTAACCTAGCCACAATCTACTGAAATTATGTCTTTAGGCCTTGCTTTTCTACAAAATTTGGAAGCATTCAGAGTGCAGAACTGAAGAGTATTCCTCTTTGCACTGTAGATGCCAGGCACCAAGCAGACACTCAACAAATATTTATTGAATGAATAAAACCAAATGGCATCAAATGGCATTTGTGTGGATGCCAGGATGTATGGAGTATATGGCTTTAGAGAAATATCATCCCCCTTATATCTTTTCCAGAAACCAGTTATTTCTAGGTGGAAATGAATTTAACCAAATCAGATGTCACGGAAAATGGGATAAAGGAGAAATTGGAGGAGAAATTAGGGGAGCGACTTTAGGGTTTTGCATCTGTCCAGGAAGGACGTATTATCCATCTTGTAGGTAAGTGCCTTAAAAGCTTAACGGGAAAGTGATGCTCTCAAGCCACTGCCCAGCCCCAAACACAGAAACTCTTATATCAAGATAATTTGGGGCAAAGCAAATAAATTATGTCAGTTTGCCAAATCAGGGAGTAGGCAGAGATGAGAATTTAGCCCTACATTTGGAAGGAAACTTTTTGGAAGATGAGATTGTAATTTTATTTTAGTACAGCAAAGAAAGGTAGGAAGCAGGGGCTGGTGCCGTGGCCGAGTGGTTAAGTTCGCGCGCTCTACTGCAGGCGGCCCAGTGTTTCGTTGGTTCGAATCCTGGGCACGGACATGGCACTGCTCATCAAACCACGCTGAGGCAGTGTCCCACATGCCACAACTAGAAGGACCCACAATGAAGAATATACAACTATGTACCGGGGGGCTTTGGGGAGAAAAAGGGAAAAAATAAAATATTAAAAAAAAAAAAAGAAAAGTAGGAAGCAAAGTTACATCTCTTAAAAATCAGGTGACAGCAAGACATTCAGGTATACTACCCAAGATGGGGGAGGCAGGGGATGGGCAACGGGAAGGGTATTGATCGACATGTTCATTGCAAGCCAAGCACCTAGGTACTTAACATGAAATGCAATGCTCAAAAGAACCTCAGAGATAAACATTATCATCCCAATTTTAGTGATGGGGACATTGAGTCTTGATGAGGTTAAGTAACCAAGCCAAGGTCAAATGCTCACAAGAGGGTTTTTGCTCTGTGTTAAATTCTTCCACCAGCAACCGCAGTTTGGACGGCTCTTACCTAAATCTTTCTCCTCTATAATCCGTCCTTCTGTCTACTGTTAGAGTAATTTCCCTAAAACAAGTTGAGTTAAACTTTCCACTCCTTTAAAACTGTCAATGGTTCCCTTACATTCACAAAATAAAAATTCAGATACTCCAAGTGATTAATGTAACATTTTTTATAGGCTCAATTCCCACTATAGCTCATCCTACATCTTCCCAACCATCACTCTTGACCGTGTTCCCTTGTCATCCTGTGTAATAACACACCTCAGGTGCCTTGGTTCGTTCCTGACCTTCTGTTGTTTTGCTTTATTCCCATTGAAAGCTAATTCATCCTCCTCCCGGTATCTTCTACTTCTTCCTCTCTGTAAACTCCTCCTTTACATGTAAACAGTCTCTTCCAAATCCTTAATCACACTTTTCCCTCTGGCTCAAAGCCACTCTAATTTGGCACCTCTCCACTAAAATTCCTCCACAAAAAGTCCCCAATAGTACTCCATGTCAAAAATAATGAGAAAGATAATAGCTAATATTTACTCATCATTTAGAGGCTGGTCTGAATACCATACAATCACTTCAATTCATAGATGAGGCTCAGTGTAAAGTTAAGTGACTTGTCTAAGGTCACTCAGTAAGGAGCAGTGAGAATTCGAAAAACTATAGTCTATTCAACGGGCTTTCTGAATTTCAGTCTCTCATGACCTCTCCACAGCATTGCACGTTTTTGTCACTCTATTTGCTCTTTACCTTTTACTTCCCTGATGCTTTACCCTTTGGTTTTTCTTCTGCTGTTTTCTCTAGCTGTTCCTTCTCAGCTTTCTTTGTAAACTCTGACTGTTCCACAGGCACTTTGCTTGTATTCCTCAAGAATCCGTCCAGTCTTTCTTTTCATATTCTATTCACTCTCTCTAGGAGATCTCAGCCACTCCCATGGCTGTAACTCCCACCTCCACATACTAAGGATGCCCCAACCTCTATGTGCCATCGATTTCTCTCTTAACCTTTGGGCTTCCATAACATGTCCCTTCCTGGAAATATCCACTTGAATATCTTGCTTGTATTAAACCTCATGTGTTCAAAAACCCAACTCCACCTTTCCCCTCTCCAAACGTGCTTCTTTCCAGATTCTCTTGGTTAATGACACATTATCCATCCAATTTCCCAAGTAGGAAGCTTAAGATGAACCTTTGACTTCCCCTCCCTCTTTCCTCTCATACCCAGTTAATCATTAAGTTCTGTCCCAGTCTGCTTCCTAAGTTCCTCACACACCCATTCTCTTCAATCTGTCGCCTCCTCTCTATGCTAAGCCCCCATCACCTCTCACTTTGACTACTGTAACAGTTTCCTAACAGATCCACTGCTTCAAGTTTTGCCCTTTCTAATTTACTCTCCAAATATGCAATAATCACACTACCCTTCGGCTTAAACCTTCAGTAGCTCCCTATTTCCTTTAGGATAAAGTTCCAGAACCTTAACATGGCTAACCAGCCTGTATGATCTGTTTTCTGGCCCCTCCCAGCCTGACTTTAGGCGACTCCCCCTTCTCTCTACACATCTACATTAGATTTCTTTAAGTTCCTTAAACAGGCTACATTTTCTCACAACTGAGCAAGTGAACATGTACCTCTCTCTCCAGGAACACTCTTTCCTCCCCCACACCAGTATCTCTGCTCACCTTTTACGCATCAGCTTACGTCTTCTGGGTGGCTTTCCTGAGCTCTTAGACTAATCTCTCAGTTACTTCTTCTCATGACACCCTCCATTTCTCTTTCCAGTGTTCATTTTGCTTGCAATTGCTTACTCATTTAGTTCATCTTCCTCCTCATGGTGTGTACATACTTGACTGTTATGCTCAGCGCCAAGAGTGAAGCAGAGGGCAAGAGGAAGATGCTCAATAAAAATGAACAGCCTAGTCAAACACCATCTTGTACGTGAAATCCCCCTGAATTCACCCAGGCTTCTCTCCATGCTCCCACAGCCCTTTGGTTTCCATTCTGCCTCAGTTAGTATTTAGTGTTTTACCTGTCTTTCTCCTCCTATGAGGCTATGAGCTTCTTCAGGAAAAAGACCAGGTCTTCATTGTGTGTGCCTTATCTTCTAGCACGATGCCAAGGATGCTTACTGAATTAAAGAGGAAAGAGCTAAAAGTTCAAGCCTTGTATATTACCAAGTCCTCAGACCTAAGAGTCAGGATGCAGAAGGAGGTTGTGTCCCCCCAAAAAACTCTAGGAATGAGTTACCCATTTCTGGAAGGAGATGGAGGAACACTGAGAAGAAGCAGGACCTGTGCTTTAGCAGTAAATATTTTTATCTATGCACTTCAAAAATTGGCCAAACCACTGAAATAAGCAGAAATTAGGAACAACTTTCAACTGCCCTGTCTTCTTCATGCCCATTCCTCTATCAGCTACCAAAGCATCCTAAATGAGGCTGACTGCACCTCCTTCACTCCATCTGCACCTCTTCTGTCTTGGGCCAGAAGAGCTTCATCTTTCCCCTGGAAAGTCTTCTCTGGTTTCCCCTAGTCTTTCTCCCCTCTTATACACCATCTGCATTGCTGTCTGAGTTGTTATTCTAGAACTTAGATTTGACCAAATTACCTCTGCTTAAGCCTTCAGAGACTCTCTGCTACCTACAGGATAAAATCTTTTCCACACAGCATCCAAGATGCTCCATGATGGCGCCCAAATCCACCTTTCTAGGCTAACCCTGCCATTTCCCTCCCATGCCCTCTGGATTTCAACAGCCCTGAACCCTCTCTCCTTCAATACGCTGTTTCCTTCTTTGTCTTTGCACATGCTGGGCCCTCTGCCTGGAACACTGCTCCACCATTCCCACAGATAAATGTCTTCTATATACTTTTCTATATCCACATTGACTATTTCTCTGGGCAATATAGTGGCGTTAGTTGTTCCTACCAGGGACTCACAGATCTGTTTGGACATGTGTTAGGCTGTGTTTTCCTTTACTGAACTCAAAGAAGACAGGGAAATGGCTTTTGCTTCTTTGAATCTCTGGCATCTATCATATATTAGGTGCTCAATAAATATTGAATAAATAAAGGAATGAAGTCTATGCCTTTGTGAGTCAGGTTGGCAGAATAGGCCTTCCTGGCTGTCTAAGCTTTTATTTCTTTCCTTAACTAGGAGATTGTATATTTAGTTGCTCTTTATGATGATTTGTTCTTGGTAGAAAAGAGTTATATTAGTCTAGCTTTCTGTTACCCACAGGCTGATGAGTTATCCACTGTACATTTTGTTGCCCATCTACTATAGTACAAGAATTGCAAATGAAGCAGTTTAGTGTGCTAAAAGGCAGATCGTAAGTACATTCCAAGGACAAATAAACAAATGGGGAATATATGTCATTGAGTGTTATCTACGTGATTGCTCTAATGTCATTTTGCTCATAGTTTATTCAGTTCCCATTCTCTACTCAATTCCTTAAGTGCAAATAATTGAAGGTTGTAAAAACATTTTAAATAACTGTGAACTTTGTGTGTACCGTGAGTAAGAAAATGCAGAAAAAGTACTGGCCTGCAAAAAGAGGAAAAGTTCACTCCTGAATTGCTTAAGAAATGACAAAATGAGTTTATACAAGGCTTGATAGGAAACAGGAAGTTAAAAAAAAGACTGTGATAAGGAAAGCCATAAAGAGAAATGCTGACCCAGAAAAGATGGATCTGAAAATGCAGAGGGAAACTTTTTGACATAGACGCAGGATCATTTCTTTGAGAGTTTTTTTTAAAGGTAGGGCTAAAAAAGCTAGCATTGAACTCATCATAATTCTGTAAGACAAGCATGTCTGATGAGAGGGGGAAATGATTATTCACTCCATTGGAATTGCTTTAATGGAATCTTCTTGATGAAAGCTGCATCTTAAAATACTCATCCAGTGATGAGGAGTTATTTCAAGATGTGAATCAAGGCAGTGGTTGCAGTGAGGTCTGTATGTGAAGCATGCCACATCTTCAGGATGTTGAATTGAGCCAGATGAGCAGCGTGCTGACAACTGTCTGCACTGGCCTTTCTGGATGGCTGGTTCCCATCCCAGTGGCATACTGGAAGCCATCAGCAACTAGTAAATCTATGAACTGCCCAAGCAAAAGGGTGAGGTCAGCCCTTGAACCCCTTCCCTTCTCCTTGGTCACCGCCATCTGCCCAGACAGAGTCCTTTCCTCTGGCTCAGCGGTCCTAAGCACTTTCCAGTTTTCTCTCTCTTCACTGTAACTGTCGACAAGGCCCCCAGTTGATCATCAGGCCACCAGCCCTCTTTCTGTGCTCATGAAAACCAAAAGCTTTTGACGTGTAAATTTCAGGGGAGCAGAAATTAAATTTCCACTGCCCAGTTTAGTGGTCTCTGTTGTTATGCATCATTCAAGATCCAAGTCAAATGTCACCTCCTCTAATACCTTATCCAACTCTTCCAGGCAGCAATCCACTACTACTCCTGAATGCATACATTTCTGTACATACCTCTCTTATCAGACACTCTTATCATCACTATGATAATCTGTTTACATACTTTAAGGCAAAGACTGCATGGTAATCAGTCTCCCTTCCCCTTGACCTAGCACAGGGCTACTCATTACACATTTATGGAGGAAATGCATGAATGAATGCACTTCTGAATGAAGGAGGATGGTGGGAGGTAGATTTTGTCTGTCAACACCCATTAAGAGACAAGAGCCAAACATGTTGAATGGCAGGAGCTGCCAACATACAACTTGGATTTGGGCCGAGCTTTGGTGCAAGGCACCCGAGCCACACAAACAAGTAATCTGGATGGTTGGGATTTGTTTCCAGTGACTTATCATTGACATACTTGAGGATGTTAAGACTCCCCTTTCCAAAGTCAATACCCTCATCCAGTCACTGCCAGAGATCTTTCCCGGATGTATTTATTAAACTGGGCACCAGGGAGCTCCAGAAATAGGAGCTTCAAGAAAGCACTTTGCATTTGTGATGATCTGGATTAAAATTTAATTGGGGTTTGAGATGGAGTAAGTGGGAAGCTGCTAAGGTTAGCCTTCCAGTGCAACAGGAGCACATTTTCTCTTACTGTGAAGCCACCTATTTGTTCACCCCACCCCACACACACTCCCCATATCCAAAGTCCTTTAGCATTTCCCATTTAGTGCAAGGGCTTTATGTCTCCAAAAAGGGGGAGACCAATTATATAACCAATATGGTTGAGAGACATTTGCTCTGATATCCCAAAATGCCTTCAAAACACTTCTGTTTGAGAGTAAGTGGGTATAGTGATGGGGGACCATAACAAGTCAGGAATTTCAATAAAACTCATTGAGAGAAATGGAAACATTTCATTGGAGGGAGAGAGAAGGAGGGTGGGATTCTGGCACTATTTGAAGAGGTGTAGCCATTTTGGGAAACTATAATTTAAAAAATAGCTCAACTTTTTGGGTCTTAGAGCTAATACCCATTGAGTGGAGTCCGGAACACTGCCAGTCCCTTTGAATTGCCCATAGGAAATTACAGGGGAAGCCTTTTATGATAAAGTTGTTGGCACACACAAGTGACCCTCACTTTAAGGCTATTTTAAATTAGCTCGTTAGCTTATGTAATGGAAGCCTGTTGGGAATGGGAAGGGGGGGGGTGGCAGGAAGACAAACCATGATTTCACCTCCATTATAAACACAGGAAGTAAATGGTGCTACAATAGGACTTTACAAGTTGTATTTTACAAGCTGCAGGAAATACCATGGGAGAACATAAGCTCACCTTAAGGCGAGATGGAGGCCAGCCTGGAGCAAAGTTCCTGAGTCTCAATTAGGATACAGATGCCTAAAATGGACAGGGCCTGGGCAAGAATATAAAGGGAGGCCCGTATATCCAACGTCTAAATGTTGAAAAGTAATAAATCAAGCAAACAAACTAGGAAATAAAACAGGTCCTGTCGTCCTACTTGACAAATATACCTTCCTAATGGCCTAGTTAGATCTCTCAGACTCCTTGGCATTCTGTGCCAGAACATGGCAGCTTGGCAAGAGGTGGCAGCAGGCAGCCCCTGATCCCTCTAGCCATGATCTGTCCCCATCCACTGTATGCCCTGCCTCTGGCTCCCTCGGGTACTAGAAAGGGCCTCATATGCAGGTATCTGGACACTCCAGGAGCAAGGCAAAGCTTTGTCCACACCCCCACGAACAGTTGCTTCTTGGTTACCCTCAGAGCTAGGCATGTCTCTCCTCAGGAAGCTGGACATGATGGGAGAAACCCAGGCAGCAGGCTCCTAGTCATTGGGTCCTTAATGCCCAAGTGGTGTGGGTGTGTGTGTGTGCGTGTGTAAGGTGGGGTGGACACAGACTCCAGGTAAGCATGTCTCTATGAACCTAAGATATCTTTATTTTATACTAAAGAGCATGGCCATAGGATGACCAGAATGGAGCCCTCTGGTCTAAGAGCAGGGCTGGGTAAGAAAACCTCATGAATGAGTAACATAAGAGAGAAAAAAATGAAACGAACTAGTAATAGACAGTGAAATCCCTACACTGCAGAGGCTAGGGCTGACTGCAGATCCTTCCGCAGAACTATCAATGGGTAGATGTAGTGATGGTGTCACTGTCAGGGAGGAAGAGGAAGAGAGCAATATGGACAAAAGGGTGAATAGGGATTCAGATATTTGTACCACAATGGGCCAGAGAGATAAGCTCTGTTGTGCAGCGATGTGCAGTGTCGGCAATACATCACACAGCAGCTCAGCAAGAGCATTTGCCTTCCGATGGGCCTCCCTGGATGAGTCTGAGGGGGCTGGCCTGGAACAGAGATGGACTGGCGATGGAATGGAGAACACCAACGATGGCACTGTGTTCACCTGGTTAAGGAGGAGGCAGCTTTCAAAGACACGACAGGGATGAGATGGAGGCATCGGGTGACATCATACACGCCCTTGAACAAACAAGCCCAAGAGGAAGTGCTCAGTCCTTCCATGTTTCCTCTGAGATAACCAGAGACTCAAGCCAATCACTCCGGGGCCTCTGCAGCATCATCCTCATCTGGTCTGCCCTTGCAGTGCCAGCCTCCACCCTGTCTGAAAGGGTTTCACTGGAGGGCATGGAGGGCAGGGGAGAGATCCCGGCCCTATTTTTTTAACTTTTATTCTGGAATTTTCCAAACATATACAAAAGTAGAGAGTATAGTATAACAAGCCCCCTGCACATATCACCCAGCTTCAATAATTACAATGATCAATGTTTTGCCAAATTGTCCATCTATTCCTGAATTTTTTTCTGGAATATTTTAAAGCAAATCCCAGGCATCATATCATATCACCCCTAAACATTTATGAAGACTTCTTTTTTTCCCTAGAGTATTTTAAAACAACCTAGACATCAGTAAGCATCTCCTACTGATGAATGTTTTTCCTTTAACACATCCACTGTGCTAGTGTCATACGTAACATTCATGATCATTCCTTAATATCATCAAATATCAAAACCACATTTGTTTTCCCCTGATTGTCTCAAAAACGTCTTTTTACAGTTAGTTTGTTTGAATCAGGGCCAAACAAGGTCGTGGCCTTATTTTAGTAGGATGGAAAGCTCTTCTTTGTGGTTTAAGAACCAAAAGCCCTCACACATCTAAGCCGGAAAACCATTCGGCACCTCAGCCGAACGGAACCACAAGGTCAAAACTGATGAGCCTTCAGCTTGGGAATTCTGGCCTCTCGAGAACGACATCCCGGTAGGAACTACAGGAGGCTGGACCCCTGCTGCCTTTGCGTAGCTCGCTCTGCAGCCCAAGGCCGAGAACCAGTGTCCAGAGCTTCCAAGTACTTACAGGATCTAGGTCACTGAGCAACAGCACACGGGCAATGAAAGTGGGTTCCTGCTCTCTCTGGTACTGCCTCTACTTTTCAGTATTTGATCTTTCTGGTTAAAAGCCAAAAGCAAGCTGCATGGGGTGCTACAAAGAGGTGAAAGCAGGAACTGTGGATGGAGTTCTCTCTCGGCCCCTGTCTGACTGGGTGGCCTTGAATGCAAGTCTCTCACCAGTCAGTTTCTTCATTTCTGAAGGGAGAGGGAGGGACTGCTCAATCCCCAAGAGCCTCTAGCTCTATCATTGCATAATTTTAAGCTCAAAAGCCACCAAGTGATGACTACATTTCTGGCACTGTGCTAGAGGTTAGGAGTACACAGCTGCCTCTCCTCCTAGATTATAAACTCTTTATGGTGAGGGGCTGGATCTGATTTTGGCACTACCAGATTCTAGCACAGTGCCAAGCACAAAGTAGATAATCAGTGTTGATGAAGTACCCAATCCAGCAACAGACTATTGAGTATTCACAATGAGCCAGACACTGCTAGGCTGGGGTTCACAAATATCTTCCTGGAGAGGCTAATGTTTAAATATAAGCTGTTCAATGGGAAAGGAAAGTTCTCTCATTGTAACAGAAGTGGTTATGGGTCCTAACAGCTCAGACCTATGGTATAGACATTGGGCTGGTGGTCCCAATTTATAGGTTTCCTGCTCCTCAAGTTGAACCTCACCTGCTCCAACAGGAACACCATAGAGAGTGGTCCTAGCAAAAACGAAGTGCAGAAAGCTGCCTGTGACAATTTACAAAGGAGAACATCTCCCCGACAGCACTCATAGCCCTTTCAAGGGTCAGTCTTCCTGAAGGGAGGCCTACTGGGAATGGTACAGATGGCTAAACATTCCATAAGTGAACTCAGTGATTCTCGCATCCTCCTGAAGACTGAGTAGAGATCCGCCCAGGACAACTGTGTAGTTCCTCTTCAATATGGGCTAAAACTACAGAGCAGGAGAGGGTCCCTACCACATGGATTTCCCAGAGGTGAGGGCCGTGAGCCCTCAGGATGAGGAATATGCCACTGGTTGCTGTCCCGCCTGGCTGGGCGGGAAAGCTGAAGCAACTGTTCAAAGTCCTCTGGGTCCTGGAGTGGGACAAAGATCTCTTGAATCTCAAAGCTGGCACTGGCAAGGTTTTGAATCATAACTCAGAATTAAGCTCCCCATCACCAAGTCCACATCTGAGAGACAAGCACCTTACCCGCTACCTCAGAACCAACACGAATATTGCCTCCAGGAAGCTTTCCAGTAAATCAAAACCCAAATCCGTTTCAAAACATGAACAGCTTCTGTGGTTTCCACACAATAGCATCACCGTCGTTTTTCTCCTGGTGCACATCTCAGAGGCTTCCACTCTTACCGTCCGCTAAACTTACTGTGCGCAATGGTTAACTCCCGGCGTTGGGACAGGTAGTCCCCGAAGACGCCGTTAAAGTGTAATTTTAGAACTGAAGAGATCTTAGAGATCATCTGGTCTAGCCCATCCCCCATTTCACAGACAACTTCCTTCCTCTGAGCGTCTCCAGCGACCCCAGAGACGCAGGAAATTCTCCACACTGAGCAAAGATGTGAAGATATGATGTCCTTCTGACCAGGAGGAATCTGCAATTCTAGCTAATTACAGCCAGCACCGGCTCACTGCTGTGCTGTGATCTGAAGTCTCGAAGCTTCTGTGTGGCTCAGCACGTGCAGTGGAAAAAATAAAGAACTGTGCAACAGATACCTCGAGAAGCACTTAAAGCCACATGTGTGCAGGCAGGAGTCTCCGGCAGGATGCAGCTTAAAATCAGACACACATGGCTTGGGCAGAGACTGAGGCTGCCAATTAAGGCTCAGAGGTTTTGAGAGGAAAAGCTGGAGGGGAGGAAAAACCCAACAACTCGTTAACAATTAGCAGTCTAAATTTGAAAATAAAAAGGTCCTAGAACCAGTGAGCAAGAGAGAAATATTTCACTGAGAAATCATCAAAACAGCGCCACTGTGAGAATCCCTCCACCAGAAAGCTCAAAGCAGTTTATGAATGCAAAATCACTTATAACTTTCCCATATGGGAGTTAGGGTAGACAGAATATTGTCCCTATTTTACAGAGCAGGGAGACAAAGTCATAGTAAAGCTTCTACTCTCCTTTATTTCACTCTTGAAGGAATAAATGGACTTGTTAGAAATCCCCTAATAAGCACGATTTTTACTTTTGAAAGAGCTTATGGGTATATTGCCTGAAGAAGAGATGATACATATGCTAAAAGTGCCCATACTTACATAAGGGGGTACAGTAAGAATCTAAATTTGTAGTTGCATAAGCAAATGCTGGAAAGATACCCAAGAAACTAGTAAGAGTGCTTTCTTGTGGCAAGGATGGGGACAGTGGGTGGATGTGCCTAGCGGTAGGAGCAAGACTTGTATAATTTTTTCTATCACTTTGCCTTTTGAATCATGAGAATGCTACCTATTAAATAATAGCGTTAAATGCAAATATATTCTATAGAAAGATCAAACAAGCAATGGACCCACAGTTTTGCTTCTGAGTAGGCTACATTTGGGGAGAATAGAGTGCAGTACACTGCTCCCACGTAATCTAAAGATGACGTAGGGAGAGGGGGTATGCAGACACTTGCAAGGCCCTTTTCAAGGTCATCCTGAAAGCCTTGGGCAGAACTGGTACCAAGTTCTCCATACCCTTGTCTGCTGGCCACAGATGGTGTTGGACCCTCTGTGAAATGGTAGATGAGCTACACTCTCATTTAATGAGGGTGAGAGACTCAAGTCATCAAGTTGGTTTGTTCCCATTTTTATCGTTCTATGTACCTCACAATAACCAGCATGATTTTATTACAATACAAACTTGAGCATGTTGCTTGAACGCCCCCAATGACTGTCCATCCTTAGGATGAGGTCCAAATCCCTCAGCATTTATGGTTCTTACGATGGTGTTCACTGACCCCTCACCTCACCTACCACCTCCTACCTCCTTTCAATGCATCATATTCTCCACCTTACACATGTCAGAGTTTTCGTGCCTCTATGGACCTGCTCGTGCTGCTGCCTCTGCCTGGAATGCCTTTCCCCTTTCCTCCATCTGGCGAATTCCTACTGATCCTTTAAGATCAAATGCTGCTTTCTCTGCTAAGACGTGGCCTTTGCTCAGGCCTAGCCCAGCCGCTTCCTGGTGCACAGCCTACCTTTTGTCTGGGCTCCCACAGCGCTCTGAATGTTCCTCTAGTACAGTACTTCCCACTTTACGCAGTAACTTTACAGTCAATGATCAGTTTCTGCGTCTGTTTCTCAGAAACTGTGAATTCCTGCAGGGCAGGGTCTCTGGTTTTCCCCTCTGTACTACAGTGGTGGACACAGAACTTGATGTTTGCTGAACAGCATGACACCAGCACCAGGCGGCACCTTCTGTGTGTCTGCCTCCATTCCAAGCATCCACACGTAATTCATCCAATCCTCACCATCACCCTAGCAAGTGGGTACTAGGTGTTATCACAATTCTTACAGATGAGGGAACTGAGGCACCGTGACACAAACAACAAGGCTAGTAAGTGGCATAGCCAGATTCTGAATCGAGGGAGTCTGCCTTCAGGGCCCATGCTTTTAAACACTATGTAATAATGCCTATAAGTAAATGATTGGATTAAATAACTAGAAATCAAACTCCCCTCCCTAAGGCAAAGGTCTTCCAGGTTTCAATTTCTAAAATCCTAAGAACAGCAGCCACACTGGGGATCTGGGCTAGAACAAAAGAGCTTGCTCTCTAGTTACTTTTACACGCTGACCAAGCACCAGAAAATCTACTCAAAGTTTCCCATACCCACCCCAGGGCCACCCTGCATCCTTCCCATTACAAGGGAACTTGAGATTTTGAGGTTTCTCCACGATGATCTAGCTCCAAACACAACGTACATGGAAAGAGGAAAGATTTACCACCAACCAACTCTCCACGCCAGTGGTCAGTGGTTTCTGCCTATGCTCTTCAGAATTCTTTCTTGGAACTGGACTGAAAGATCTGTTTGGGCATGAAGGCTGGTCTGGGGCCCCTGTACTGCTCAACTGGTGATGGCTGCGCCTCCTCCAGCATGAGGCTGGGCCTGTCAGCCATTGTTGCCTGACAGGCCCAGATAAGTGACATGGATAGATGGTCCAAAATGCTTCCCCCGGGACCTGTATTTCTACTGTCTTCTCCAAACCTGCTCAGAGCTGTTCTCAGGGAAGAACAGTTGGACCTTGTCGGTGAGACTGCTGGGGAGCAATCAGAGTATGAGGAAAAACCAACACCCCTAGGGTAACTGAGAGACGGAAGAATGAGTCTCCAAGGGAGAATGTAGTGGAAAGAGACGCAGGTTTGAAGACAAAGGCCTGAAGCTGGAGGCTTGGCTCTGCCATTCCCTAACTTAGAGACTTGGAATAAGTATTTACCGTATTTCAGTCACATCTGCAAAAGAGGTTAACAGCTTCCTCATGTGCTGCGAGGAACAAATGAAATATTATATACAAAAGGGCTCTGTAATCTAAACAGTGGTTTCTAAGCCTGGTTAATTGTCAGAATCGCCAAAGAATTTTTTTTTTTTAATTACAGATTTTTGGATCCTTCTCAAACCTACTGAGTTAGAATGTCTAGAGGAAGGGTCCAGGAATTTATTTTCAAAAACTCTCTGGGAGCGTCTGAAGCCAGATGCAATTCTAAAGTGCTGTACAAAGGTTGACATTGGTATAAATCTGTGGTCCTAGAAATAGCAAGTCTGAGTATTATGACTAAAGATACCCACTAGAGTTGCTTGACTTATGTGGAAGATTTCTAAGGGATGTGACTTCACTATGGATGTCCAGAGAAGGCTACTGTCTACCAAGTTGGAGCTGAGATACCCATGAACTAAGGGAGGGCAGCTCTCCATGGAGGGATAGACGGTTCTTTCTGCCACTGAGCATTCTCCTAGGGAAAGAATGGTCCCAAAATACACAGAGACACACAGACATTTCCTTTGTCTCTCTCTGAACCTGGAGGAAGAGGGAGAGCCATAAGCAGGATACTGCAAGTTAGAAATGGACTCCCACAATAAAGGGCAGTCATCAAGGGTTTAAGACAGGGGGGCTGGCCCCGTGGCCGAGTGGTTAAGTTCGTGTGCTCCGCAGCAGGCGGCCCAGTGTTTCGTTGGTTCAAATCCTGGGCACGGACATGGCACTGCTCATCAAACCACGCTGAGGCAGCGTCCCACATGCCACAACTAGAAGGACCCACAACGAAGAATATACAACTATGTACCGGGGGGCTTTGGGGAGAAAAAGGAAAAAAATAAAATCTTTAAAAAAAAAAAAAAAGGGTTTAAGACAGGGACTTCAGCTCCAGGAGTGCTGGAGAGAACCAGAGAAATACCTATCAATATTACAGGGAGGCCAAAGGCTGAAGTGGAAGTTCTGCGAGGCCAGGAAGTGGGAGAGCCTCAGACCCAGAGCTGACTGGGCCATCAACCAAGAGCAGTCTTAAACAAGTCACTCCCCTTGCTGTGCCTCTGTTTTCACCTGTAAAATGTGGATACCACTTGCCTACTACAGGAAGCTTCATGAGCATCAAATGAAATAACAGATGTGAAGGGTTGCAAAGCATGATGAAAAGCCATGCAAATACAGCACAATGTTTCTTCAAAAGTATTATGACTAATGCACTGTACCATGAATACAGAACATTCTCCAAAGAATTAAAAGTCTGTGCAACTGGTCCATTCAATAAAAAGTATCTTCTATGACTATCATTCTTTGACTCCCCAGGGAAAAGAAGCTTTGCTCTCCTAAGAGACATCCCAAAAGAAGGGAATGGCATGTTTCTAAATTTCACCCACTAAGAGATGGAAGCACAGAGGAAGTGCACTAAGAGATTTGCTGATGAGCTATCAAGTCTAAGAGGTTATGTTAGGTGACTTAGAAAAGAAGGGTTAAAAGTGAGCAATCTCTTTGGGGTAAAAAGGAAAGAGATCCTGGAAGGCTTTTCAAAACCACTAAGTAACAAATGTAGCTCCCACCTCCCACCCACGCACCACTGGAAATAACTTTAAATAATGCATCTGAGAATGTCTTCAGAACACACAGTCTGGATTAAGGACTTTTAAAGGGATGATGTTCCAACAAGGATCCTTTCAGGGAAACCATCTTGAGAATCATTGAATTCTCAGTTAAGTACATCCTGACAAATATCCTCGGGCAAACTTGGAGCTGGAGCTGAAATCTTGGTATGATAAATACTATCACATGGAAAAGGAATTTATAGCAAAAAAGGTCTAGTGGCCTTCCCAACCACCATGCCCCCAAGCCTGCCCCCAATAATGTTGTGAAAGATTCACTTACTCTAAGTGAACAGAATTCCATAAACAGCTTGGCTGGTCATTCGGAATCTGTTGTAGAAACTGACTTATAGTCACTTATTCTTTTAATAAGTATTAACTGAACATCTGCCATGTGCCAGGCACTATTCTAACCCTGGGGATACAGCAGTGGACAAAACATACAAAAATCTTCACCCTCATGCAGTTTACATTCTCCGGGAGAGGACAGATAATAAATAAATATGTACATCTTCAGTAAGTATTTTGGAGAAGAAAAATGCAAGGAAGGATGGGAAGGGATTCCTATTTTATATAGAGTGGTGAGATAAGATAAGAAATGAATGGGGGGTGGGCCACAGGAGCCTTGTGGACACCTCCTAAAGAGCATTCCCGGCAGAGGGACCGGCAACAACAAAGGCCTGAGGCAGTAGCATGTTTAGTGTATTCAAGGAACATTAAGTAGATCATGCGGCTTCAGTTGAATGAGCAAGAAGGGGGGTGATGAAGATAATATTTGGAGAGGTAACAAGGAAACATAGCACTTAGGGACTTGCAGGTTTTAGATTTTACTTTCACTGTGATGGGGAAAGCCCTGGGGCATTCTGATTGGTGGAGTGAGATGATCTGTCTTAGTTTTAAAAGGATCTCTGGTTATTTTGATGAGGATAGACTAGGGAAAGCAAAAGTAAAATCAGGGAGACCAGTTTGGAGGCAATTGCAATAATACAAACAAGATGTAAGAGTGATTTGGACTAGTGTGGGAGCAGTGAAGCTGACAGAGTTGCTGGGGATTGAACGTGAGAGAAACAGTGAGGCACTGAGATGACTCCAAGGCATTGGGCTTGAACATCTGGAGGAATGGAGTTACCATACCTGGAGATGAGAAAACTCGGTAGGAGGAACTGTGATTGAGGTGTCTGTTTGACATCCCAAGGAGATGTTGAATATGGAGTTTGGGAAACAGGAGAGAGGAGTGGGCTGGAAATGTAAACGTAGGGGTTGTCAGCAGGTGGATGACATTTAGAGCGAGGAGTCTGGATGAGGTGACCACAGGGCTGAGTTTAGACAGAGAAGAGGTCCATGTTTTGGCCCGAGACCCTCCAATATTCAGAGGTGAGGAGATGAGGAACCTGCAAAGGGGCAGAGCAGAAGCAGCTAATGAGGTAGGAGGACCAAGACAGAAGAGTCTCCTGGCAGCCAGGTATCTTCAAGGGAGTGTCAAGGAAGGACGGAGGGGTCTCCTGTTCAAATGCCACTGATAGACACAATGAGCATGGAGAAGTGACCCCTGGATGTGGCAATGCCAAGGCCATTGGTAACCTTAACAAGAGCAGTTTGGGCAGGAGGTGGGACAAAAAGCCTGACTGGAATAAGTTCAAGAGAGAAGAGGATGATAGGAAGTGGAAATAGCCAGTACAGATAACTCTTGAGAAGTTTAATTCTTAAAGAATCTGGTTTTAATGCTTAAGGTTTTACAAGAAAAGAAACAGCTGCAGCTATCTCTCAAGCTGCTAAGCCTGACTGCTGCTTCCTCTGACCTGAGGCTCCTTGACTTACACGATGGGAGAGATGCTTGGTTCTGATGAGTTAATGATGCATACTAAGGTGTTTCCCTCTCAGAGACTGATTTTAAGGAGGAGGAAGAGGAAAGACAAGGAGAGAGAAGTGAAAGAAGGAGGCAAGAGGAAAAGTAATACTTTTTAAGAGTTTCAGGTCATTTTAAGCTTCCTAAACGGTTTCTTTTCCACCACTATCATCACTAAGGTAACTCAAATTCTCATGTACTCCAAAAGGTTCCCCCACGTAAATTTAGCGTAGACATAGAATTTTGGACATCAGCGAGTATCTAAGCCAAACCCCTGATAAGGAAAATGAAACTCAGAGAGGGCAACTGACTTTCTGGCTCTCCCAGTTATTAGCTGTACGGTCTTGGGCAGTTAATTTTAACCTCAGTGCATTAGTTAACCCATCTGTAAAATGAACAATTGTAATGGCACCCACCACCTTGGGTTGTAATGAAGATTAAGATAATCGTTACATATAAGATTCTTAGAATAGTGCCTGGCACATGGTAAATCCTCAAGAAGTGTTATTTTTAATTTCTATTGCACAAGTCCCTCAGACGGCTTGTGTCATATTGGAGTAGCAAGATGATAAAGTAGAACCATTCTTTTTCTACTCCAATCTGACACAAATCTTGATACAATCGTATGCTTCCCTCCACAAAAGACACATACTCCATGAGTTAGCTTTTAATCTCTGCTCCCCTATTCTGCCTTTATTGGCTCTGATCAAAAAGATTTTCTTTATTCCAGGCTATTACTATTAACATAAAAACTATTACTGAGGGTCTGCAGAGTGATAAATTCTTTGCTTTTACATATATCATCATATTTAATCCTTGTACAATCCTAGGAGGTGAGCTAACTATTCTACTTCTCAGGTCAGGCAGTTGGTGTTCAAAGGTTAAAGAACTTGCCCAAGGTCACACGCTGAAGGTGGCAGAGCTGAGATTGAAGCCCAAGTCCATAGGACTCGACAGCCTCGCTCCTTGCACAAGCCGCCCCAGCACCGAACGTTGGTGCCTTATACTAACGTCTCAGCCACCTGCCAGGAACCTGAGGCTCTAGGGCTTTATGTTGGGTTCCGCTGGAACAAGAGAAGCAGCTCTATCTGAATTGTATTCTAAACATCTGCCTAGGTACATATGTATCTACCTTTTTTGGAGGTGTTTAAAATTTGGGTGAAAAATCCATTTACAGTTGATTCATTCTCACCAAGCAACTGCTGGCCCGGTGTCATGGGGGCTGGGCCGTTGGGGGTAGTAGGGGAAGGGAACAGGAAATCATTTGCCGGTGGTTGACCAGGCCCTCTGTGACTTCTCAGAGTTACAGACCTGCCACCAATAGTCACAGCAGTTCCTGGAGAACGAGAATCTTGGGGTCAGCCAGAAGGCACCTGTGATGACATCATGGGGTGCAGCAGTGGAAAATATACACTCTCCAAGGGGTTGTTTCCCTCTTTGTGAACACAGGGTACTAGAGAAGATAATTATAGCCACCATGCCCAGCCTCCACTGAGGGCAATTGACATTTACAAATGCTTTTGTTTGTTTGTAGTGTTTCCCCCCATTGGTCTGTAGCCACAGCCACACCTAATTCGTGCGGTGGAGACCACAGGACCCAGGTGGCTTGGGTGGGGGTGAGGACACCTCATCCCCATCCCATCTCAGCTCCTGCCAAGACATCTCTTACAGTGCCACAAGTCCTTCAGGTTCTGCTGTGATTATCTTGTGGGACTACAGGGTAGGATCGTTTCCCTAGGGGTGAGGAGGGGGGCCTGACACTCCCGTTGTCAGTCAGGCCAGAGTGTAGCAGTTTCTGGGGTAGTCAATGAGGATTTAGAGGCTAGGCCTTGGAAGGGAGAGGAAGAGAGAATCTCCCTGTGTCTGGGCCTTGCTTCCTATGCTAAGACTCCAGGGAGTCTGTCTGTATTTGGAGATTATTCTGGGACCTGGGGGACAGGGGTCTCTACCACATGGAGGCAGCCAGGCCCAGGCCAAGAGGTAGCCTGGAGGGAATGCCATGAAATTAGGCTGGTCCTAAACCCTGAGCAGTTAGTCAAGTCTTGCCCAACTTGTGGCCTCAGCTGTGCTATGGAAAATTTAGGCACTAACCTGTGTCAATACTTGGGCAGGAGGGGAGAATGAGAGGCGAGGCTGTAATCGACATGACTCCCTCTGTCATCTACAAATTATGAGGTTGGAGCAGCCGTGCCCAAAGTCTTACTCTAGGAGGAAAGAAGAGGATTTTCTTCTATCTCAACTCTGGCAAAACTTTCTGGGGCTCCATTCTTCAGCCTGGTCTGACGCCCAAGATTTGGAAAACTGGACTTGACTTCACAGACAAGAGTTTTATCTAAGTGGGCAACACGGCAGTTGTGTTATCTGCCCAGGAGTGGCGAGAATACATGTCTATAACCCAAACCTCCTTAGAGAGCAGCCAAGACTGAGAGCTCTGAGCAAGGTGTCCTAGGCAGACTGGCCTCAGAAGATGCAAGGGCATCCTGATGGCCCACATCTCAGGGTGGACAGAGATTCCCCAGGCAGTTCCTCATAACTCCCACTCATGTCTCAAGATTCCCCTTCCTTTTGGGGTTTTCGCCAGCCCCAGCTTGCTGCCACCACCACATAGCTCTTCTGCCCCTACAGAGGGACAGTGTGACATGATGAGAAAATTCCCTTCCTAATCCTCTCTCCACGGTCCCCACTGCCTCTAAATCCAAGGCAGAAAGGTGAGTAATGGTGTGGTGAAAAAAGGGAAGGGAAGCATTTGAATCTTCTCTATTTTTTGGAGTGTTTTCAAAAGAGAGGAAAATGTAATTATGATTAAACTTCAAGGGGTTGAACTCCACGACCCCCAGTCTTTGAGGGAGGGTCTTTGAGTCTCGTCTCTGCTGCAAGCAGTCCCAAAGCTGGGGGCTGTGGTGGAGGCTGAAGACCTCTCTCTCTTTGCGGTTTGCAGAACCTGGCAATGGCTGAGAAGCCATATGTTGTGTTCTGAGACTCAAGCATAAACTTCTGCTGGATGTTTGGATTTTGGTTTTTTAATTATTCCCTGTTTTGAAAGAGAGAGGAAAAAAGGGGTGTGTGCTTTGAAGGGGGCGGGGGACTGAAACGGATGGGGTGGGGAAAGTAGAGAGTGGAGAAGAGTAGCAGTTATCATTATGGACTTTCTAATCAGTGTTTCTCCAGCAAGTTCTGCTGTGTCTCTTCCGGCGATAGATGGGGTAAATGACCCTAAAAGATGATAGCTCAGCTGAAGCTACAGCAGTCATGGGGCCCTGTTGATTCAGAAGCTGCCTGGATGGTCTCTGCGGAAGCGCAATAAAGCAGCACAATAAAGACAGTGTCCTGTCTCATTCCCAACAGACATAGACAGCAGGGCTACAATTGTTCTGAAAGAGGCTGCCACCTCCCCCAAAGGCAGCAATGCAAAGTCCTTCCAGATCAAGGAGTCATGCCCCCACTGCCAATCAATAATGACAAGAAATAACATTTCTTGAGTGTTATGTGCCAAGCACTATGTAAGCCTTTGACATTTATCCCTTTTAATCTTCAGAACAACTCTATGATGTAGTTACTATCATTATGCCCACTTTACAGATGAGCAAAGGAGAAGGTAAATAATTTGTATAAGATTATGCGGCTGGTGAGTGGGAACTGGGCTCAAACTCAGGCTTGCCTAACACCTCTGTTCTTAACCACTATCCTACTGTGCCCTCCCATCATCAGTTCGCATTGCTTCCCCCGCTGGGCTCCAGGAGCTGGCATCGCTCCACTGTGAGCAAGGCTGGAAGGAGGAAGCACATTTGTAAAGTGTTTGAGCTTAATTCTCTCCACCATTAGTATCTCCAGTTTTACTGATGAGGAAACTGAGGGTCACAAGTAATTTGTTGAAAGTCCCACAACGGAGAAGCAGCACAGCCAGGATTCAGAGCCGGGACGGAGTTCAGCCCTGTGCTTTCTCCATTTTATCATGCTGCCTCTGAACCAGATTCCTGGAGGGAGGAGTCTGCCTCTCAATTGCTTCAGATTTTAAAGTAAAGGTGGAAAAGGAAGCTCAGATTTTCTTAAATGTCCCATGAATATGTTTAGCTGGGATTTTCTAATAGACTTGAACCTGAGGGTTAACAGCTAGCAATTTCAGGGAAGCAGATCTGTGAAGAACTTCCTAATCAACGAATATGTTCAAAGATAGAATGGACTGCCTTATAAGGTGGAGAGCTCCCCGACGGTTCACACATAGCCTTGATGCTACTTGGTGGCAATCCTATAGAGAGAATTTGTAAGGAACAACTGTCATTTTGGCTGTACAGTATCTGAGCACCCTTCTTATTCAGGGGGCCTCCCAATATGCGTGAGACAGGAGCCCCACTAAGGAAACTGGGGGGCAGATATTCTCTCTCTCAGCTTCCTGCCAGATAACACCCAGGCGTGCAACCTAGACTTAGCCAATCAGCTGCTCCTATTAAGGACCTGGAACCTTAAAAGAGTAGCCTACAGTGTAGGGGCGGTGACAAGCGTCCAGCAGCAGTGTCCTCGGTTCCTGTTTTCAGAGCCTGGTTATCCACGCTCCAGGTCACTTCTGTGAGCTGCCTAAAACCTTCTGTTAGCCAGAGGTGGTTTCTGACGTGGGATACACGCATCTAGTGGAAGGCTGGATTAGATCACACCACCAAGCTGGCTGCATATCTGGATTACTGGTGCAGCTCAGTAAAAATACAGATTCCAGGTTCCCAGGCTCCCCACGACCTACTGAATCAGAATCTTCAGGGATGCACTCTAAACATCTATATTTTTTAAAACTCCCTAGGTGATTCTGACATGTAGCCAGATTTGGAAGAAACTAGAACAAATAAGCTCTACAGACCCCAAAATAAAATACTGTGATTCTCTGAGAAACTCTTACCAAGAATTTGGGCATGGCTCTCAAACAAACAAAAGATGTCTATAGTTTATTTACATTTTTATTTACAAGCTAATAAGAAGCTTATCTCCTTGGACAAATGACATACACTCCCCAGGGGCTAAAGCTATGATATTGCTTCCATTTCTGCAGGATATTCCTTTCCAAGGGCTTTCCCATCTACAGATCTTTACTGTAGCTGATACAACCCTTGCACCTTCCTCAAGTGGGTCAGATCAGTATTTTTATGTTCATTGGTCTGACGCCACAACACTGGCCTATCACAAGGCTTTTTACTTCCCATACCAGGCCCCCCTCCATTACGTGGTGCTGCTCTACCACGCACCTTCCGTATGCCCAAAGGAAAGAAAGCCTTATCTCCACTCTGAGCCTCAACTTCCCAGCCTGAAATGAGGAACACTAACACCACGCCACTTTGTCTAGTCTCACAGCGTGAGAAGGACAAGTGAAGGTGGAGAGGTTGGTGCATCACAGTCTCCAGATTCTGCCTATCAAGGCTCAGAAAGTAGGCATTTTAGAGAAGAAAGATGAACATCCAGCCAACTTCCTGGGGCTCAGCTCAGAAGCATGAATCCCTGTACCACCAGCGCTCCTTCATCCTGGAGCAAAATCCCCCTTACTCCTCGAAACAACTGCTTTTAAGAAGTTGTACTTGAGGCTATTGGAGCTTTACGTGTTTCCGGGTTGTTTTTTTTTTTTTAAACACCAGGGGTAGGAAGGGAACTACAAAGCCCAGTGACACCTCCCCTTGCCTCCCAGCAGTTAGACTTTTCTAGTGAAGGCACTTTCTAGGGCAAGAAATTCCACAGCCTCCCTTAGTAGCTCCTGGTACTCAAGGCAGGAGAATGCAAGAGACTGGGCCAACTGGACCCTAGCTGTGCCAAACCATCACTCAGGGGCAGGATGGAAGGAGGCATGAGACTCCTGGGTCCCTTTGGGCTGCCGAGAAAGCCCCTCCACCCCCCTCTCTGGAGAAGCTCCCAAGTCACCCTGGGAGTGTATCTGCCAAGGCAGCTCCTTAGGAAAGTTAACTGACCTCCCACCTCCTCACCCTAGAGCTTCAGATCGGCCACTACCCTGGAGAGGACCTTGAGGACAACTTGGCCATCTGGTTTCTGTACAATCTGCATCCGTACAACGCACATAAATTTATCTTCCAGTGCCTTCAAAATGTACACAGCTGAATTCTACTGCTGACTTTGGCACTTGCTTCTGGTATCTGAGAAGAACAGATTCAATTAAAAAGGAAGTAACAGATGCTGCAAATCACTCCCTCATTTTGAGAGAAGTATTTTTTTTTCCAAATGGCCTGAATTACTTGATGATGAACAGCAATGCAGCAAAAAAAGCTGGCATGACAACTTCCAACTTGGCTTCTACCCAAGGGGAAGCTGTGGGCTCTTCCTCCTAGGTGGTCTTTATGCCCTGGCACATTCTTTTGTCTCGTACGGGTATTGTTGTGTAGAGAACTTGGCTAGAGGTAGAGAATGGACAAAATGAACCCTGGGGTACTTTTTAGCCTTGAGAGTCTTTGCTTTTGCTCATTTGTCCTCACAGTATCCTTGTGGGGGGGTCTGTGTAGACAGCAGGGACAGGACTAGGATCCCCATTTTAGAGGTGGAAGAAGAAAGGCCCAAGGAAAGCAAGGGATTTGCCCGAACTTAAACACAGAAAATCAGTTCTGTCAGGAAACCTCGGTTCTTTTCCCACATGCATCTGTGCCCAGTACGCAGAATGAGGTAGCGCTAGCCAAGGTCAGGCTGAAATGCCCCAGGAGCATGCTTAAGAGAATCAAAGGCATATGTTTTCCTGGTATGTGTCCTCATGAGGCACTTGAGGGTTGCCAGTGCCTGGCCTGCCTTGCCTACCACTCAGACCTGCTCACCAATACCACATCCTGGCCTGAGCGCAGCTCCACCCTGCCTGCGTCCTGTGAGCCTGCCTAGGACTCAGGGGCGACCATCTGATGACTTTGGATGGGACCCCCCTAACTGGAGAAGGAGGCAAGGAAATAGGAAGAAAGGAGATGGATTTTTGAATGGCATCCAATCGCCTCTCCTCTCTTTTCCCTAAGCACTAAAGCACTAAAAAAGATTACGAATTCCAGGACTTGGACTAAGGATGGGGTCACCCCCTCAAAAAACAAATCTGCTACAGAGATTTTTGGAACCTGGAACTGCAAGGCTAAGAAGTTTCCTTGCCAGAGATTTTGAAGAGGAAGGATCGGGGCTCCCTTTGGGGGAACTGGCTCAGGGGATCCTGCGTAGAGACAGAGGCACAAAGTCAGGAGTGCTCAGACTTTCCTTTCCATGAATCCTGCGTCCAACAAGAGCAACAGGGCTCCCACACTTCCTAACCCTGTGACTTTCCTGGTGACCTTATTTTCTGAAACAAGAGTCAAGATCAATGTTTTCTCTATGGCCTGTCAACAAAAGGCATGATTTGAAAATTAAGCTTGTCCCAGAAAACCCAAGATGCATGCTTAGCTGTTCCCGTGACCTCTCTACCACCTCCTCCAATTCCTCCCAAAAGCCTACACCTGGGCACCCTCTCCCGATGGAATGAGAGCACAAAAGCTCTAGGGAAGTGGCGTGCAGCCCAGGTTTTGTGTGTTCTCATAGCCCACCAATGGTAGCCCCCCAGCTCTCCCCAGTATGCCCTACTGGGGCAACCTCCACCCCCATGACCACCTCTGCTTTGGCCCCTTTGTTTTTCCATTTTTAGCCATTTCAGAGTTGGCTTCCATTTAACTACAGCTCAGGATCACATGCTTCTGGAGGTGGAGGTTGGGGACACTGCAACCAGCTGGACGAGGGTTTCACCTTTGGCTCCACTTCTTTTCAGTTGGGGGACATCAAGTACAGCACTTAATGTCTCTGAGCATTCTCTTCACAAAATAGGAGGCGACTGTACCTACCTAGCAGAGTGGTTGAGATGCAGAGTGAGATAATATATGCAAAGGACAGCACCACGCCTGGCATGCAATAAGCCTGCATAATAATGGTGGCCCCACCAGCTCCCAAATACCAGCACCCTCCCAAACTTGCTCTTCTTCCTTGTCCTGAATGCCTCCCCTGACCTGCCTTTACCTATATATTCTAACCTTACTTCTGTAGTTCATCTTCCTCCTGTTGTGGGGACCTGGAAGGCCAGGCCATGTCCTTTATTATCCATCATCTTAAATGTATGACTGAGAATGCTCTTTCAGTCTCAAGCGAATGAATGAATGCACAAACGACCCATAAACAAAAAACAGTTCAGAGCTCTAGCTTCTGAGGCCTTGTGATAATCTCTTCCAGGTCTCCAGGAGAAAGAGCTGGGTGGGGACTCAAATTTCTCATTTGCAAAAGCCTTGTACTAGATAATTCCACTGCGGATGTCAGGAGTGCTTGATGACTTGAAACATTTCTGCTGCTCATGGGCCCACACCTGGAAAGAGTTAACCATCAGCTGTTGGGGTTATTTTCGTCATCTTTAATAAGGGATCAAAGCAGCAGGACACACAAACACTGACTCTCCAATCCCTCGAACACCCACACGTGTTCCCCTTCCCCTTCTGATTTACTGAAGTTAAAGCTCACTTATCAGGCAATACACTTGGCTTGCTTCTCTTGGGCTGACTCTGTAAGTGATGAAATCCCAATTCTTCCCCAAAACCTTCACTCCTGAAATTCCATCATTACCAAATTCTTCCTGTGGGATAGATGTTGGTATTTTTCTCTCTGAAGCCTCTTTTACAAAGTCGACATAAAGGTGGGAATGAGGAAGAGAAGGTGAAGAGTCTCAAGTATGAATGAGTTTCTCATGTTTAAGTTGGCCAGGTCTGGGGTAGTCATGAGAATACCCCTGCATTAAGGAGAGGTGATGGGAAATGACCACGTGTTGAGCATTTAAATTCCAGGCACCATGCTAGATGCGTTACACACATTTTCTCATTTCATTGTCTCGACAACTATGACAGACGGAATTATTATACACAGTCTGCTCGTGAGAAAAACTGAAGCCCAGAATGGGGACTCGTCCCATGTCATATGGCTCCTAGAACATTGAGCCAGGACTCAAACCAACATCAAACTGAGAGATGTTCTGACTCTAAAACCTAAGCAGACCTTTTGAGAGATACAAGTGAATGGTACTATCTATTTGGCAATAAAATTTGTTGGAAGAAGGAGTGAACAAATAGGTTACCAAAAATCAAACTAAAAGTTTAAAATGACTTAGTGAAACTCCTTGGAGAACAGTCTTGCGTCTCACATCTGAGGTCCCCTCGCAACCAACACTTTCCTCTCTAGGATGTTGAGGATGGTGAGAACCTTTGAGATAATCGCTCTCCATCCCTTTCCTTTACAGATGGAACACTCAGTCTCCAAAGAGTAAGTGACCTGGGACAGAGGCAGAACTAGAGTCGAGGTTTCAGATTCCTGCCCCAGTGCTTCTCTACTAGTGTCATTATTACATCAGGACAAGAGCTGGCCAAAGAGGGAATCCGTCACAGTATTCATGCATCAGAAGGATTATTATACAGATTAGCTATTTATTTCCCCTCAAGGGGACAATAGGCTTTAATGGCAACTTGAGATTTAGGATGCTTGTTCATTCAACAAATATATATTTATCAGGCATTGTGCTTAGTAATCACACACAAAAAAACGATGAAAAGATAAGCTGTCAGGGACCTCACAGCTTAGTGAGGAAGAGCCTCATTCAAATGATTATCTTTTATCTTGGTAAGGGCTACAAGAAAGTATGGACACGGTGCTTGGACAGCCTATAGGATGAAGAGGTAAATTAGCTCTCTTGCAAGGGCTATCTAGGAGGTTTCAAAGGGAAGAGATAAGGAAGGAGGGCATTAAGCAGAAAAGGCACAGGCTAAGAACAGATTACAACTCCCCATTAGGGGCAGGAAGAAAGTATTGGAAAAGCCTGCAGAAGAGGGTTGTAGAGTGTTCTCCTAGGATAGGGAACAGGAAAATCTTATCTGCCTGGTGGCTTACAAGAAGGTGGGTAGATCTGTTGGTCCCCAATATTTGCAATTTATGGACTAATGCACATTGAAAACAGGGGTGGAGGTGGATCGCAAGGAGGTGCTAACTTTTAATTTTCTTGAGTAAGAATCTTAATCTAAAATCCCCACTACCGAATATCACCATTAGTTCATGAAAGAAAGGATGTTTTAATACCAAAAAAGTAGGAAGGTACAATCTCAGAAGAAAGGGCGCCTCTTCCTGAGGAAAACTATCTGGAAACTTGCCGCCAGTATTCTTTTCACTCTACTCATTTCACTGTGGACTCATGACAGCGTTGACAGGATTTGGACCAAAGTCATGACTGAAGAATATAGCCCATCAGCCCTGCTAGATTTAGATAGAGGCAAACCATTTTCTTTTACCTGGAATGGTGCAATCTTTTGCTTGGTATACATAAGACAACCTACAGGTATGTGCAGCTGAAATTCTCCATCTTACAGTCCCTTTTCAGTATATGAACTAAGCTGTAAATTATTGTTTTTGTGTATGTAAGGTAACTTCTTGGTATTCCTTCGAGCCAAGATTTCTATACTCATCCATCTACATAGGTCTTCTGAAAGACTTCTACTCCGTTTTTGATTCCAACATCAGGAGGGCAATAAGCCTAAAATTCATTATTCCGAAGGCTTATTCCCAAACTCCCCCACCCTCCCAACACACTCAGTTATGAGGATCAGTAACTCCCCCTAAGGGAATCTTGTATCCAGGGTGCCAGAGTACAATGCAAAATGTACACTCTAGCTTAATAACACAAGTTGCTGGCAACAAAGCCGCTTCTCCAGACCGTTATGGGAGGAACTTTCCCACAGCCGGCCAGATGTACAAACAAGACCTTCAAGTGCTCAGATTATAGATGCCACCAAACGTGTAGAGCTGAGGAGAGGGTTCTCAAATCTATTTTTTCAACTTTGTTCAGAGAGGAAGGATGGATTTTTCCAAACAACACATACTTTCTAAAGTCCCAAGCCCTAATCTGAATCTGGGGATGGCATTAAGAATTAGAGCTTTGTCAAATAAGGAGCGAATGTTTTTATCTTCTTTTCTCATGATGAACATTTTGATTCCTTAGGAATAGCCATTTGGGCTTAGGTGGCCTGAGGTCCAGACACAGTCAGGCCACATGTGGCCCCCCTACCTCAGTGTGGCTTGTGGAGATTGATGCCACACCCGGGACCAAAAGACTCCAGTTGGTCAACTTCCGACCTCACAACAGAAGGCTATCAGCCTCTGAGGACTGAGTTAGGCAGAGCAAGGGTAATACAAAGTCCTGTGATAAAGTTGGGTGGTAAGGATGAGAACGTCAGACAGAATCCATTGTCAGTTGTTTTCTTTCTCCACTTAGCTACTCACAAAGCTCCTCAGCCTCCCAATTAACAAACCATGAGATAGCTGGTGATGGGGGGCGGGGGAGGGAGAGGGATGGATGCCCCACTGGGTTGTGAGTTTCAAGGTCATTTCTGAGGAAGCCCATGGGCCACACCAGTACATTCGGATGGTAGCTCCTTGGTAAATAGTCTCTCCTCTTTTAGGACTGAGAAGCAGGCCTCGGTTCTACAGTTTCTATGAGACATTGCCACGGCATGTAAAGGGAAGGAAGGTCACTGGCTTTCAGGCAGTGGACTGTGGGCTCTTGGATTGATTGTCAGTAATGGAGAAGATTTTAAGTTGAGCCAACTACAACCTCGAAACCGCTTCCCTCTGGGATGCATGAGTCTGGCTGGCAGCTAGGAGCACAGCCTATGTCCATGAAGGCAGTTTCTCTCTGCGTAGGGCCAGGCAGCTGGGACATGGTAAAACATATCATTTTGGCCAGGTGAGCACCTGCTCTCTCCCGCTGTTAGCTTGGAGCCCTAAGACAAATCCTTCTTTAACCATAGGTCTTTCATCGGGATAACACTCTTTCCCTTTCTTCTAACCCCCCACATAAAGAAAACATAAGAGGGCTGTCTATTTCCACCCATTGCCACCTCTAAAAAGTGAAGCCCTTAAAGAAATCTTGAAATAAAGTCCTCTATTTAAAAAAAAGTTAACCAATTGTTTCCAGAGACATCGGTCCATAATCTCCCTGGGGAAAGCGGCCTCTCTAATATCCCACCAGCCTTAGAATCGAGCAATTCTCTTATTATCTGCTGCAACTGAAGCCTCTTCAGTGCCCCGTGCTCAGTCCCCGTGGAAACTGTTCTTATACCTGCTGGCCTGTCTGACCTTTCACAAAGGAATCTGCAACCAAGGTAAAGAGCAGCAGGTGTTTTCAAAGCTGAAAACTGTGAACTTCTCCCAGCCACCTTCTCAAAGGAAGACACCGGGAGGTTGTGATTCAGATGCTCCATATTTGGCCAAATTAAACAGTTCAACTGTCAGGTTACAGGCACCCCAAACCAAAGACTCAGCCCGTATGTAAAATGTCAACCGGCTCTGGTTCCTCTGAGTTCACACATAGCCCACGAAGCATTTGCTGCTGTTGGCAAAACTTTGCTTTGGTCTCCATGGGACCTGTAAGCCACAGGCTCCTTGAGCAAGTCAGGCTGGTTTCTGAGTCCAAGTGAGTCATTCTTGAGGCTGTGACTGTTGGCCTGTAGGGGACAGTGGCCTCCAAGCCAAGAGATCCTCTTGTCCACCAAGATAGGAGGAACAACCTCTCCGAAGTAGGTAGGGCACATTCTAAGGATGCCAGGTCACTAGAGCACACTTCCTAGGACCCATGACCTTGCTAATCCCTCTTCTACCCCAGAAAAATGTACTTTTCCATCAATGCCTAAACCAGTACCAGGTCTCCAACTCCTTTTTCTTTTAGAACTTCAGTCAGTCATTTCCTGCGTCCTGGGAGGCAAATGCTTGCATTCACAGAATGAGGGGCTTGAAAGCAGAATAAAACAATACTTTATATTTATGCCAAGAACCCTGGAGTCTCAGGTGGCCCCACTATTCTCTATGTCTAAAAGTTTCTATTCAGACATGGTCTAAACTTCTTTTTGAACTCAATAAACAGCCAAAGTTTCAAAACCTAGTCTATGACTGTCAGTCAGGTAGATTTTTCCATATTTTTCAAGCAAATAAGCATTATTTGACTGATATTTGTTTTGAAAAGTAAAAAGAAAAAAGTTCCAAAGAAGTATGTGGCATGTCTGCACCAACCCAGTGCAACAACCATGTCCCAAGTACCTGCTGTGGGCCAGGCTCAGGGGAGAGAGGGAAGAAGAGGATATTCCAAAACTGAACCAGACACAGCACCCATCTTCAGGGAGCATGTGATATGTTTAAAAAATGAGAGAATAAATGAATAAAGGAATGATGAATAAATGCAAAATCAGGATGAGCAGTAAGTTTTATAGCAATTTTTCTCCTTCATTTAATTGCATTAATATGGTCCAAAGAAGAGTAAGGAGAATATACATTTTTCCTAAGTTAAAATCTAATGGTTCTTCTTCCTGCTTAATATTTTATCTGTTCCTCAAAACCCCAAATACATCTTTGGTTTCTAGAATCTCTTGCCATTTGGGGTTCTCTGAAGTCTCCAATCTGACCTTGAATGATGAAAGCAAGGAGTCTTCATGCCTTTTGGGGACAGAGTGCTCTATTTTATTTTATGTGATGATATTCTCTGCCCTCCTTTAAGTACTTTCAACAGATCTTTATTTTGGACTCTTACATCTCTCTCCTGGCTGATGTCCTTAGTGTTTTGGACGAAAAGTTTCCTTGCGCGTAACTATGTTGGACTTGGATTCATTTAGTAAAGCAAATAATTCTGTTTTCTAAGGAACAAATTCCACTTCTCCTCATGGGGTGTTTGCTGGTCATCTTTCTTTGTTGAGCATACATGAGAGTACTTGCAAGCCACGAGTTAGGATAAAGGGAGACACAAAGAAGTAAAGGACAATGCCCTCATGGAGTCTGTAGTCCCCACTGGGAGTCAAGACTAAAACATGGGAAATAGTTAAATGGCAGTGCAAGGCCTTGTAAGGGAGGAGGCCACACACACCTTAGGAGTTCAAAGGAGGGAGATGGTTCGCTGTGGGCAAGACAGGGCAAGTTTTGAGATGGTGGCAGGGACATCTCCAGTCGAGAGTCAAAAGGAAAGAATTGGTCCTATTCTGAGCCCTCCATCCCTTCCACCCCAAATACCTTTAGCTCCTCACGAGAAGCAGTGGACTGGCGAGTGGGTGCTATGGTGGCGTATACAGATGCAACCCTGTGACTCTGGGTAAACCTCTGTGCCTCCGCGCAGCTCACGGCCTTGAGATGAATGTCAGAAGAAAGAACAAGCTCCTTGTGAAAAGCCCACAGATGTCGGAAACTGTGAGTATTACCCAAAAAGCAGCTTGAAAAGGCTCCCATCCCACTGGATGACCAGCAGAACTTGCCACTGCAAGTCCCTCACTCTTGTTAATAAGACCTCATTTTATTATTTCCATGCTATGTAATTTCTCCCGCTGCCTTTTAGACTGGAACATTTAACTTTTTGCACTTCATGTTAATTACCCTAGGGGACTTCAGGCTACAGCACACAATAAAAAGACCAATTAGAACATCTCCCACTGTCTTTTCATTTCTTTGTAATCCAAAATCAATCAATAATGTCCTTACACCCTCTCAAGAAACAGCTAGATTTGTTGGTGCCCTTGGACAAAGAAGCCAAGAAATTCAAAGCAGATGGAGCAGAATCACACAACCATGCAAATTAGTACAGGCCCATGGGCTGGGCAGGATTAGAATGCTGGGGACTGGGAATTATTAATATAAAAAAATCATCACCCATGGCACTCATGTTCTTTCTGTGATGAAACAAGATGATTCTGGTTAAATGTGGAGCAGAGCGTCTTTTTCTGGAACTCTGGGCACATGTAGGCTCTGGTCCTCCCAGGGCTTGCCCCCATCGCGTGAACTTCATTGTTGGGGTAGTTTCCTGTATATACCAGGTGAAGCTTTCCCTCACCTGTCAGCAATAAGCTTCCAAACTACATCCCAACTGCTAACATCAGGATCAGTAAGTAATGTGAACAAATAAACACACAAAAATTTAAATTGAAAAAATAAAATAAAAAATTAAACGAAAAGAAATGTTAAGTTTATCCACTAAACTGTAAGTTTAATAAAAAATCCTAAACTTGGAGAGTGATTTAAAAGAAAAAAAGTACTCAACATCTGTAACTCTGGTCACGGCCCAAACCAAGGAGGAGGCAAAGCTGTGGATGTTAAACCATCTACTCAGCGCTGGGAACTTCACCCTTAGTGTAAGGCCTGGAGGAATCAGATCTCACACCAAATCTGGAAAGAATAACTTCCGGGGTTCCACCTAATCAGGGACTGACTTCTTCCTCGCTCAATGGCGGGGCTGCTCCCCGGGGAGCATGGCTGCTCCAGCTTCTCCTGGCCTCCTCTAATATCCACACCTTATTGCTCACACCACACACCTGCCCACCAAGTGAGTCCAGGTGGATAAAGCTCCTAATTGGGGAACCACTGACAATGCCACTCCCTCTAGTTCCACCGCTGGCCTGTGTACCATTATCAATTCCTTGATCAATTTTTAAAATTAAACAATATGATTTACATAGGGCTTAACAGATCACGAAATATTTTAAATTTGTCAGCTGATGGGGTTCTCATAATAATTCCAAAAGGTGGATACTATTATTTATAGAGATTTCCCAGAAGAGGAGACAGCACAAAGAGATTGAAGGAAATGCCAAGAACACACAGTTAGGAAGCTGCTGGGCCAGGATTCAAACCCAGTATCTGTCACTCTGCATGCCACGCTCTTTTGAGTTGTGACTTCTTCGAGATCAGGGGTTCTATTGTTCCCCGCTCAAGATGTTGAAGATAGGTACTCTGCTACATCTGATGCAAGGCAAAGTGGAAAGAGCACGTGCTCTGGAGAGAAAGCTGGCTTCTGACTCTGGTTCTGCCACTTGCTAGCTGGGAAACCTTGAGCAAATTACCTACCCACTCTGAGCCTCTCAGTCTTCTCCTCTGTAAAATGGGACTAACACCCACCTCATAGTGCTGTTGTGAGGATTAAATGAAATAACTTATGTACAGCAGGCACCTAAGAGATACTAGTTCCCTTCCATGCAACCCCTCCACCTCCCCTGCCCCCGAGGCCCTGTCTGGGACCAAGAGATTTAGAACTAATCCCAGTATATGGTTTGCGCAAATTACACATTTATACACACAACTTCAGATTAAAATGAACATCAATGACGGCACTGAAGCAAATAGATTTTCAAAGAGAGGGAAGTGCAGGGTGTAAGGAGAGTAGAGGATGGCAATTTATGGGACTGCTGGGGGCTGGGGACCAGCTTTGTGTTGGGCTTTGTAGCAACACTGGCAGCCTCCACACGTGGCACTCAGGATGCCCCAGGGCCTCGTTTCTAGTTTCCTCAAAACTGATGCCCACCTAACACTTACCCTGGGCTCTCACATACTGTGGGTGCTGTTTCTACTATGTGATGCTTCCATCTTCCTCTCCTTGAGCTTTATGCTATCCTACTCTTCTGTAGTTTCCTAAGCCACTCTCTCCTACCTTGTTGCAAGGTAGGGAGTAAACGTACAGATCAAATGGGCAAATGGGGTTACCTGTGAACAACTTTTGTTAGAGCCTAGATGAGGGGCATGGAGGATTCTGGAAGGTGGAGAGCAACAGGAAGTACAAATCAATAGCTGATGTGAATTGCAACAAAGAGTTCTCATGACTACACAGGCATAGGTGGGGGGAGGGGAGGCCATCTGCAATGCTGACAACTTCTCATCTGATGGGACAGAGGAGAATCCCAACCCTCAGAGATGAGGTCTGCCAGGTGTGCTGGAAAGGCCTGGGATTATGCTGATGAGACCCAGCTGAGTCACTGCTATGAGACCATAGCCGTCATTCCACCACCCTGATTTCCTCATCCACAGAATGTGGGGGTTGCAATGGGCTGGTTTTGGAATCAGACAAACCTAGGTTCAAAGTCAGGCTCTATCAATTACTTGTTACGCAACTTCGGCCAAGTTTCTTTGTGTCTCCAACCTCCAGTTCTCTCATCTGTCAGATGGGGATGAGAGACCACATCTCCAGAAGTTGGTGGAGGATTAGGAAAGGAGGTATGTACATATATACCCTCTTGCACAGCGACAGGTGCACGAAGCTCCCAGTACAACAGCTGCTTGCTCAGTAAATACAGTCATGTGCCATACAACCATGTCTTGGTCAACGAGAGACCACATATACAACGGTGGTCCCGTAAGATTAGTACCACATAGCCTAGGTGTGTAGTAGGCTATACCATCTAGGTTTGTGTAAGTGGACTCTATGATGTTCACACAAAGACAAAATGACCTAACGACACATTTCTCAGAACATGTCTTCATCGTTAGGTGATGCATGACTGTACTATTCTCTTTCCTTAATTCTATCTCTAGGCTGCTGTAAAGTTATGAGTTTGAGGTGCAATGCAAAAGTCAACCCCCAATTATCTTACATGGCTACCCTGCCCCCCTAACCTCAACTATCAAGGCACTAAGGTGCTGTATACTGAAGCAGCGAATAGACAGTTCAATTTGGACAAGAAGATAAACAAACATTAGGCAGGATGGTGGAGGAAAAACGACCCAGAACTGGGAGGTAGTGGACCTGGGTTTGATTTCTATCTCCTCCAGTCACTAGTCACAAAATACATGACTTTGGTCAAAATTTTCTCAGTATTTCAGAGCTTCGGTTTCTCATCTGTAATACGGGAATAATCTTATACGTAAAAGTGCTTTGTGGATTGGAAAGTGCAATTGGAAAGTTAGCGGTCCATTGTATGCTACAAATCCTGGCGATTGATTTGAAAATTGTCCAATTATTTGAGTTTGAAAATGTAGTTTAGATGTTTAGAGAGCTACCTAATGCCTCTTAGCAGTCCAACAAAACTTCAAACTTTCCCCAAACCCTGATCTCCAAAATCAAATGACTATTATGTGATTGTTGATGTAGTCCCCAACAGAGCTAGGCTAGCTTTTCTTTGCAATCAACAAATCCCTCCAGTGACCCACTAGAGTCACCAACTACTGGTGGCTTGATCTTTACTAGAAAAACAACGATAAACCACCCTCGTATTTTAACAGCTAACACAGGGCTAGGCAGGAGGAACCCCCACCCACGCTTGTTCTGAACAGACATCATGTTGCAACCGATGTGAAAACAAGATAAGGAGGAATGTCTGTCAACAGACTCGGGCCTCCCCTAGAGTTGGGCTGCTTTCTGTGTACTCTGCACAGACGGGAAGCCAGAGGCCATGCAGTCACCTGCAGTGCGGCTGACGCGGCGTGGTGCTAAACATGGCCTGAGGAACGTTGGGCAGCAGCTCAGACACACAGACAACTTACTCATTCTAGCCTTGAATTGTCTTTAATTTAAATTTAGCGACATAATGCCTTGCAGAAATCATCATTAAGGTTAAAATCCAGCCTGCTTAGAACTGAGGAATTAGAACTGCTCGGTCCTCGGGCTGGAAACCTTAGGCTCAATGTTTCTGTTCAATAACTTCCCGACAGCTCTGTAGTATGGGTAGCTCTAAATAATGTAATTTGAAAACTTCATTTTAAACCCCCTTTGACATAGCTGGGATGCAGGCACTGATGAGCTGATGCAAAAGTGCTGCAAGGCAGTTCTTTTCTCTGTCTTTCCTGAGCATTATCGGACCTCCAGGGAGAGAGGCACAGTGTAAATGAGAGTCCAAACAACATATCCAGGGCACTAAGAGGATCATAATGCATAAAACATGACACGCATAAATACGAGTAGGGAAAAAAAGCTTTCTTAAAGGAGCAAGAAAGAAACCACAAAGTCTGTTAGAGCTACTGAAAGGGCGATCAGCATCCACCGTCTCAGGTTGTCATCTCTTTGAGAATAATGGAGCCACTACCATAGTAGGATCCAAGGGGACAGTCTCAGGAGGGGTGCAAGTGTCATCACAACACAACTCAACATGTTTGCAGAGGAGGACCCAGGTGCGCACGCTCTCCAGTCTGCCAGCCCTAGTATGGGAACTCCTGTCCAACCACAGGCTCCTGTCAGATAATGCCAGAGCTTCCAGCTCCTTCCAAGCATCTATGCAACTGAGTGATGACAGGAGCAGATGGAACAGAAAGAATAGATGCGCTTTGGATTTTAAAGCAGACCAGTTGTGAACGGCATGGCCTGGGAGACCCAAAATTAAGTACATGCTAAGTGCCAAGCTCTATGCTAGGAGCTGGGACGTCAAAACCAATGTGACACACTTAACTCTGGCACCCAAGCAACCCCCAGTCCAAACAAGTCTCTTTTAGCTGCTCTTCCTTCCCAGTGCTTGCAACGCTTCCCATCGGCAATGGCAGTGCTTCCTAGGCTTCAGCCATTTCCATGTCAACTCATTAGTTCTGCTGTATCTGCATCTGTATTCTACTGTATTTAAGTACTTTTCTTTAAAGTAATTCATTTACTTTAACTGAAATACACTTTAAAGAAAATTTTATACGGCTTGTATAAATGGAAAACTAGTACCACTTGCCATAAACAGAAAATATCCAATAATTAAAAAAAAACAGGAAACAAAACAACTTTGCTAAATTCTAGTTACACTCTTGCCTGCCAGTGTTCTGAGCCTAAGGCCAATAGCTCTCTGTTAAAAAGAGAGATTAACAAGTATTAGAGAGGTATTAAAAATTGACTGGCTCATAAAAAAAGACAAAATTGGCCCATTCACAGCAACGTGGATGGACCTCGAGGGTATTATGTTAAGCGAAATAGGCCAGTCAGAGAAAGACGAACTCTATATGACTCCACTCATAGGTGGAAGTTAGTATATTGATAAGGAGATCTGATCGGTGGTTACCAGGGAGAAGGCGGGGGTGGGGGTAGGGCACAAAGGGGGAAGTGGTGTACCCACAACATGACGAACAAAAATGTACAACTGAAATCTCACAAGGTTGTAATCTATCATAACATTAATAAAAAAAAAAAAATTGACTGGCTCACAACTCGGCCCCTCGCCCTTGCAATCAGAATTGGAAAGGGAGTAATTGCTCACCATGTGAGTCATTGTTTCTTAATGTCATGTCTGCATCTCACCCAAATCAGACCCTGTGGTCCACTAAGACCATCTGTGCTCCCTAGTCTACTTCATGACTGAGTCTCCACCATGGCATCTCCAGAGCCTAGAACTTAATACAGGAATACTGCGGGCACTGAACACACATTTGTTGAATGAATGAATGCATGCACATCTTAGCCTCATCATTCTTTATTCGAGCCATACCTATAGGCTTATTCACCCTCAAATGACCCATGCCCACTCAAAAACTTCCATGCCTTTCCCCATTCTGTACCCTTCATGGAATGTTTTTCCTTTTCCCCCCACTTTCCTCCAACTGGCTAACTCTCAAATCTTCAAGACTTTTAGATTGTGTCATCCTCCGTTCACTGTTTTTCCTTCCCACTTTGACTGAGAATAGCAACCCTTTCCAGTGTGCCCACTACATGAGTACCTTGATTATTGTGATTGGCACATAATAATCACTAATTTGCTTGTTTTTCTGTCCCTGTTAGTCTCAAAATTCCTTGAGGGGAAGAAATGTGTCTTCTCTCTCTGGCTATTTCCCCATACGCTCTTCCCGCACCAGACAAACCCCGCCTTTGCCTTCTCCGAGTCTTTGTGCAGACTGCATCTTTGCCTAGAATGCCTTCAGCCATATGCAAACGCCATTCCAAGTTCCTGCTCTGAGAAGCCTTTCAGGACGCATTCCCCAAGCCAGCTGTGACATTCCTGCCTCCCTGTTCCCACAGTACCCCCTGTAGACCACTTTTCCTGGAGGGCTTACGCCACGTCAGTGCAATTCTTTGTTTCTGTGCCACTATGAATTGGCAGGCAATGAGCCGCTTGCTTTTATGTCCCCAAGGTCTAGATAGTGCTGGGCATATACTAAGTAACCACTAAAATTTGCTGAAGGAAGGAATGAATGTATATAGTAGGAAAATATTGTTCTATTCACCTCTCTCCTCTTATTAATTCCAAAAGTACCTGGGGTCACAGTCAGTAAAAGCATAAAAGAATTGATCGCTGACATTTATAGAGTGCTTACTATCTGTCAGGTACTTCATAAGCATTCTTTCCTTTAATTATCCCCACAACTTTGTGAGGTAGGTACTTCTACTGATGCAGATTTACAAGTGAGGAATTCTGGGTTTAGGAGATTAAGCCACTTGTCCAAGGTTACATAAGTGGCAGAGCCAAGAAATGGACCTAATGTTCTTACTACCACTCTGCCAGGTCTGTGACCTTATTCTTTCTGACCTACTGCCCTCCTTTGTGATCAGAAGCCAAATCTTGGGCTCTTGTGGGTACTTTGTGCCCTTTGAGAGTACAATTAAGCCACCAGGCAGGCCCTGCCCAGAGCACAAGGCCCTGCCACAGAATGTTCATCATGGTCTCTTGCTTGAGCCATGGCACTCAGCAAAATCACCAGCTCCAGACTTACCCAGCAGAAGGCAAATCAAGGCAATCTTTCCATTGATTCCAGAGGTGTCTCTCTCTCTCATTTGTAAACTAACCCACAATTTGACACGTGGGGATTTTCCTGCAAGTGGTGGGTGGCTACTGTGATAAGAGATGAACCGGTGTCTTTGAAAGCACACTAAAAATACTTTTTTAATAAAGATTTTAAACTTTAAATTGACTGAGACACTAAGCGAGAGTCCAGTAGCACCCCAGAGGGAGAAAGAATCTTGGCGCAGTTTTTAGAGCTGCATTCGCTGCACGAGAGAAGGGGCCACGGCTGCTCTTTCTTCACTCACAGTCCTGTGTTGAAAGCGTCCGAGGTAACAAAGGCCAGTTTCCTCTAGTTTGCACCCGAGGAAGTGAGAGAGAAATGCTGCTTAGCTACAGAAGTTTTTGTCCAGAAAACACTGACTTTATCCCACAAAAACTAGCTTCAAATATTTGTCTGAAATTTAAGAGAGGAAAGATGAAATAAGAGCCACCTTATAAAAGTTCCTGCCTGCTTTATGATGATCTTAACAGAATTCTCTGCAGGAAGGTCCAGCACGGGCAGAGGACAGAACACACAGCCCTGTGGTTTCATCTTTCCAGTGATGAACCTCTTAGGAGAAACACTCCGTTTTGGAAAGAGAGGCAGACGTATCTGGACAACAAGTTAACCGCAACGTCTAATCCTGGGTTCCTTTTCGCTAGCTGGAAATAACCATGGTCCAGGGAGAAAAATCCTGGATCGGGGAGGCATCCGGAAGACTTGGGGTTTGGTTCTGGCTTTGCCACTTATTTGTTTTATGGCCTTGAACAAATCATTTAAATGCTCTGGGCTTCAGCCTTCCACAGAAGTGAGGGATCAGCCTCAATTTTCACTAAGTTTCCTTTCAGTTCTGAAATTCTGATATCAGATAGTATATTATATAGAACAAGATGACACGTCTGACCCACTTTTGGGCGTCACACTGGAAGGTAAATCCTCTTCCAGCAGCAGCGATAATTACATTGAGCCCAGCACACCACCCATAATCAACATTCCTTACAGTTAAGGCACAAAGATGTGAAAGTAGGGGACAAGGATGAGTTTTGGCGGGAGGGATGGCTTTATGTGGCTCTCACTGGCTCTCGTGGGCACGTATTTAAACCTTAGCAGCTGCTGGGACACACAATATGTTGGTACATCAGGAGCCCATGTCTTGACCAGGGATGCTCAGGACGGCGGCAGTCTGACTGCCAAGACCCCATCTGTGGGTCGGTGGCTGCTTACCTGATTGGCTTAAGCAATGACTGAGCTGATACGTTACAGCGGCTTCCTGTTTCACCTGACCTTTCCACTGACCTTCAGATAAGCTATCATAATTAAACCACACAGCCCTCAAAACCTTGAGAATGTAACTCCACTTCTTGGCATTTAATTTAGGAAAATAATCAGACGTATAATAAGCTAATCATAATAGCTACGGTTCATGGAGATCTAACTATGAACAAGACACTATACTAAGTACTTTATATATATTATTCTATATAATCTTCATGACATTGCTATAAAATGGGTATTATTATTTCCATTTTACAAAAGCTAAGACTAAGCTTTTAATCTCACTCTGCTATTCAGGACACAGAAATTTATGTTAGAATGTTCGTTGTAACAAAATGACCCAGATTTCCAAAAATAGGGACTTGACTAAATGGTATATTCATATAACAACATACTAGAAATGCATGAGAAATCATGTTAGAATAATTAATGACATAGAAAAATGTTCAAAACAAATTGCTAAATAATCCCAACTTTGTTTAATTTATATATAGTTATATATAATATATATAACATGATATTTGTTTGTTCTTCTTTGTATTTTTCTATATTTTCCAAAATTTACACAATAAGTATATATTACTTTCTAAATTGTGGTGCTATTTAAATGCCCATCAGAAATAACCAAGAGCCACCTCCATCCCCTTGGATCCTAGAGACAGCATTCCAACAGATTAAGTTTCTATATGACTGATCTCTCCCTAATCAGAACCAAGGGGGGCCCTCAGCTGCTCACTTATTCCTGAAGCATGTGGAGCGTGAGTGAGGGATTGGGTGGAATTTTAAAGCAGATGAACAGTTCTCTCTTCAAGGTTACAGCTCCTGCCATGCCAGTTGGCCCAGACTACTACGCCGTAAAGTCAGGCAGAGAACCCCAAATGAAACCACCTAATAAAACAAAACTCATGAACACTCTTTCTCTGCTCAATTACTATTATTATTGTCATCATTAGTAGTAGCAGTAGTTATTTAAATAAGGCTTTTGTGTCAGGATAGGGATAATACACAATACAGAGTAGGCTTCATGACTTCGAAAATTCTCTCAGCTTGGAGACCTGGGAGCACCAAGAAGACGGTCATAGAGAAGTGGCAAGACTCTGTGGTGTGAGGGAAAGAACACAGGCTTTGGCTTCAGGCAGACATAGTTTAAAATCTTGATCCCATTTATGAACTGAATAACACCGGGCAAATTCTTGATTTTCTAATCTGTAAAATGGCTTAAAAGAGCTGTTGAAAGGAATAAAGAGCCTGTAAGACACATGGCGTAGTAGGGGACATGCAGTAAGCGCTTAATCTTTCTCCCAGACCCTCACCCATGCCCTTCCCAGCACAACACTCCTGTTCTCCATCATCCTTAAGTTCTAAAATCTTCCCCCTTGCAGGATAGTAGCAAAAAACCCTCCTATTTGAAACCCAGTGTTGTGAGACACCATCTCAAATAGCAGGTTTGAATCAAAGTGCCAAGCCATTTTATCAGTCATCAGGGCCAAACGGGAATCAGGCAGGATGCCAAACAGAGGGCAAATTGCTATCTTATGCACATGTGAAGATGCAACGACCTTATCGTACTTCTTAGACATTATTAAAGTGCTAAGATGATGGTATCAAAACCATCCACCATTTGTGTAGCACATGATAAGCTTTTGACTTTCATATTCATTGCCCCACATCTCGCTGGAGGTATGAAAAAGTAGGAAGCAGTTTCATTTTACTTAGGAAAAAATAGGGCTCACTCAGAGAGTTTGGTTGATTTGTCCGAGATCACTTGGCACATGGGAGTGGCGGTGGCACAAGAAGGGGATTTAACGGAAAGGAGGAAGTCAATGCCTAGACAAGTCATTCCAGGGAGACATTTGTGGCAGGATGGGGAGAGGAGACAGAATATTCTATTCTCATTCTCCCCTCAACATCCACCACCCCAACCTCTATTCATGTGCGCCCAGATGGCCTTTCCTCGGAGGCCATGTTCTTTCCCTGCACATCACGGCCAAAAGCCTTACTTACCCTGCACAGATCCAGCCCTCAAGTATGTTTTATAGTTGTTTTCTTAACCTTTAAGACCATCTCAGCACTGTTTCAACCTTTCCTATAAACCTAACACTGCACAGTCCACAGCATCGCTGGGTTCCAGCCAGCAGAAATGGCTGCTGCCAGCTCCGAGCCCTGAAGTCAAGCAGAGCCCTGTGCTTCCTCACAGAAGTGGACACGGGTCTTGCAGTTTCCACACTAGGTCATGTATGGCCAGTTTACTTCCATACCGTTCCCTCATGGGCATTTGTCTCTGACTTGACATGACTCAGTTTGTCGGAGAAAAAGTCGGTTACTCTGTATTCATGTAGGCTTGGTCTGGCAGCTCCTATACACCGAAGCAGCCCCCAATATCATGTTCCCCAAAGGACCCCAAACCATTTAAGGCTGAAGCTGGGGTCAGACTTCCCCACAGGGCTTTCCGAGTAGCCTGGGGCAAAATGTGCTCCTTGTTGTTCTTTATTTTCCGAGAGCAGAGAAAGGAGATGGGCCTGGTGGTCTGACAGAGTGTTCTGCCAGAGAGAACACTGGCTTAGGCACCAGGCAGGCCCGTTTTCAGTGCCTGCTTTGCTCCTCCCTGGCTGTGTGACCTTGAATAACTCGGCCTCTCAGAGCCTCGGTTTCCTCATCCATCAACAGTGGTAACAATATCTGTTCTGCCTTCACCTTAACAGGGCTGCTGTGAAGCTCAAGTAAGACAAGAAAAACAGAAATGTTCTGTCAACTGTAATGTGCTGTAAGAATGAGAGGTGCCGTCATTATCATGGGGTTGTGTCTAGTTGTAACTTTACATTTTAATGAGTCCATTTCTGCGTATCAACTGCAGCACTCACACGAGCGAGGGCTCCGAGGGAAACGCCACTCCAGGTAAGAAAAGCTGGGAGTGGACAGAGATAGAGACTTTCATCAATTCTACAATATTTCTGGAGCAGATGTTCTGGCAAACTCTTCTGGACAGTGGGATCAGGGTGATGAAGCAGACAGTCAAGGTTCTTGCTCTCAGGAAACTCCTTTCTAGTGGGAGTACTGCATTCTAGTAAGCAAGCAAAAAAACCAATAAAAAACAAGGTGAGTTGTCCTCCCACTGTGGGCACCACTGGGCTTTGCCTTCTCCATTTTCCCGCTCTGATGCTGTAGGAATGTTGGCTGTAAGCTCTGTGTTCATCCAAGAAAACTCAGAATTGGTGAAGGAAGCTACCTAACCCCTGACAGGACACGACACCCAGTTTCAGACCTGGGGCATGTGAAGATGTATTGGTTCTTTATGTTTTTGGCATAGTGAAAACATGATGAAATGTCGGTGGGCCAGAAAGAAAGATCCAGACAAATGATTTTCCAGTTATATGAGGATTCTAGCCTCTGCTTGGGATCCTTGTTGAAAATCTTAAAAAATGCATACAAGTCAGCATCACTTTGAGTTATTCTCCATTATTCCAAATGCAGGAAACTGAACCAAATACTTTCAGTTCTAATTGTTCATACCTCATCCTTCATAATATGTCACCTCCTCCAGGAAGCCTCAAGCTTCCCAGTGAGATTAATACCCCCCCTTCTCTGCAGCTCTAGCATCCATGAATAACTCCACACAGTGCTTTCACAATATACCATCGTCCTTGACTTACTAGTTTGTTCCTTACTCGAGGACAACCATCCCGGGGCCTGGGCCATGCTTTATTTGATTTTGAATCATCAACACCTAGTGTCATGGAGGACACATCTTAGGTACTCAGTAAATGCTTATTCACAAGATCGCTTCACAGTGGTCAATCTTGTATCCACAGCCAAGTTAGTAGATGGGCTGAATGTGAACACAGACTCTACAACATACTTTGCAAGTTGATTTAACAAGACAAATGCCCCATCTTAGCCTATTCTTCAGTGACTTTCCCTTTTCTCCTCTAAGGTCCTGTGCCATCTCTGGTGTCTTACCAAGAGTTCCTGGTCAGGTCAGATTTTTGATCCAAATGCAATCTATATTAAAAACTGACAATTTCCTCTTGATCTAACTATCAATTTATAAAAACTACCAGAAAAAGATGTTCCATGACATTCTGGGGCTGACATCAGCATCATCCAGACTATAGGAAAAAAAAATATGACCTAGTTTCATCAACAAAAAAATTACAAATAAAAAATAAGAGAAGGGCAGGGCAGGCCCAGTGGCGTAGTGGTTAAGATTACATGCTCCGTTTTGGCGGCCTGGGCTACAAGGGTTCAGATCCTGGGTGCAGACCTAATACTGCTCACCAAGTCACGCTGTGGTGGCATCCCACATACAAAATAGAGGAAGATTGGCACAGATGTTAGCTCAGCAACAATCTTCCTCAAGCAAAAAGAAGAGGATTGGCAACAGATGTTAGCTCAGGGCCAATCTTTCTCACCAAAAAAAAAAGAAAGAAAGAAAGAAAAAGAGAGAAGGGTAAGAGAAGGTAGTCACACTAAGAAACATATTTGCCAATTTAAGTATGGACCTTACTTGAATCCTGGTTTACACAAAAAATTATTTTAAAAAAATTATAAGGCAATAAAGGATATGTGACCACTGACTAGACATTTAATATTAGATCATTATTTATTTTTCAGGTATGATAAGGAACCCATGGTTATATTTTTAAAAGACTTGCAACCTTTTAGAGATACATAGGAAATATTTACAGATGAAATGATAGGATGTCTAGGATTTAATTAAAAATAATGTGGAAGAGGGTGGAGGAGAGGGTAGGGATGTGCATGTATAGTTAGTTGAGATAAAACTAGGCAGGAATTACTCAATACATCGTTTCTTTATATTATTCTTACTATCTTTATATAAGTTTGCAATTTTTCATTAAAATTTTTTTAAATCAGTAGTTTATTGAATTTCCAAACAGTGACTCTGGTGAATTCTACAGAGCTGGCTGACCCAGGACAGCGCTGTGCTTGGTGCCGGCCCCTCCTGGAGTGGTAGAGTGGGCTGCAGGCTGGGTCCAGCCCCGCCAGAGAGAGAGAGGGAGAGCGCATCCCCCATGTCCTGATTAGCATCTTCCTCAGAGAAGCTCCTGGTTAGACAGAGATGCGCACGTCAGGCTCTGGGAACCAAAGCAAGGGGAAAGAAGCATTTCTCAGCTGCTCATATGGAAAACTAAAAGCTCAGCAGAGGCAGACTGGAAAGAATATGGGATCTGGAGTCAGAAGTTTTGAATTCATAAAAATTCACAGTTTGTCTCACAACTGGGGCAAGTGAACTACTCAGTGCCTGAATGTTCTCATCTACAAAATGGGACTCTTAGTACCGTCCATGCCAAAGAACTGTTGGGAGGATAAGACGAGATCTCACACTGGAAGGGAAGAGGCAGTGTGGTGTGGTGGATCAGGGACTCGGCTCTGAACGGTGGCTCCATTGTACCATCTGCCCAGTCAAGTACTAAATAAATGAAAACTACTATAATTAATTATTTAAGAAAAAGCAATTTGTTCAGGGCCTCAAAGTGAGTCAGCAGGGTACTGCTCAGGAGGAGAATTTGCACTCGCTGTCCTCCCCACTAACACTTTGAGTTTCCCCTGTGGCTCTTAGAAGGGCAGCTGATTCACAACGGGGCGCTTTTTTGACAGTGTGGGGAAGACGGAGAGGGGGAGATGAGCCAATCTTGTTCTGACAGCTGGGCCACCCTGGGAGGCAGCGATGAATCAGCCTCGCTGCTGCCATGCTCAGCACACGATGCTGCCCAAGCCGAGGGAGAGCAGAGAGGATGCCCTGACCAAGCGGTTGTATGATGGCAACAGATGACTGTCTCTTTGTGCCCCACTCGCCCGCAGCACTCGGTAACCTCACAGGCTTCTCCCAGCCCCGAGTAGAAGCACATTGTTTTCCCAACCCTGCAGGAATCAGCCAGCAAGAGCGACACGCATGTGTGCATGTGTGTGCGTGTGTGTAGGAGGATCCATATGAACCTACGCCTATTCCTTCTGCGGGGCAGTGCACTATCCCAGCGCCATAGTAGAAGAACAGGGAGCAGTTCACCCTGACAATGGATGCCCAGACCCCCGCACCCCCGGGGCCAGCTTTATGGAAAGGTGTGCTCGCCATGTTTCCCAGGACCTCCCTGCATATGGGATTTCAGAGGCGAGTATTCAGTTTGGCTTATCTGGAACCTATATTCTGCATCTCATCATTGTCATTCTGTGTCCAAATAAAAAGCACAAGAGGTACAAGGAGGCAGAAACTCCATTTCCTTTGTGAGCGACTGCTACTGTTTGAGTAAACAGCTTCTGTTGAGTAAACCTGGGAAAAGAGAAAAAGGGCCACAGCTGGGGATATGTATTTATGGAGGATGTAGAATTTATTGGTGAATTTTTTGTTAATCTACAATGTCTTAGATTTTGCTATAAGAATCCCTTAGGTTTCATCCAGTTTTGGACAAGAAAACAAATGGAACACTTGATTTGTTCTATTATGCTTTTAAATATTTTAAATATTTTAAACTATTATAATGAACAACTCATTAATTACTATGAACAAGCAAGGTTTAAATAAATACAAATAGGTATGAATGAAATAATTTCTGATCACCTTCATTTGTTATGGAATAGCACCTAATCTAACTTTCATTTTGCCAAATTAAAAAAGAGCTTTGATGTCTTATCTGAGGTGTTGAAAAGCCTTGGGTCTTGCTCTGCATAATCCATTTTCCCAGGACGGTTTGCTCACAGCATTTGGCTTGACAAACAGCCTTGACATTAAAAAGCCCTTAACTGACCTTTGTAACTTATCAGAAAGAAAAAGTTAATTTGCCTTTTAGGCATTCTTTATTCTGCTTCAGTTGTGGAAAAAAGATAGGGCTCTAGTCCTCCTTTCAAATTGGTTGCACGCGGAGTGGGGGATGAACGTTTTCTTCAAAGTAAGCAGACCAGTGTTTGAGTCCTCACCAGTGAAGAGCTGTGTTACTTTGAGCAAGTCATTTCCCTCTCTGGGCCTCCATTGCCTCATCTGAAAAATAAGGGTTTGGTTTGGATGTATTTCCAAGCTCATTTGATTTTCACAATAAAGTATAAAGGTCAGGAGGGATTCTGTGAAAGCTGACGATCAGAATGCTATTGATCAGGGGTCAGCAAACTACAACCCATGGCCCCATCCATCCTATTGCCTCCTTTTGTACAACCTGCAAGCTAAGAATGATGTTTACATTTTTAAATGGTTGGGAAAAAAATCAAAAGAATAACATTTTGTGACGAGTGAAAGCTACATGAAATTCAAATTTCAGTGTCCATAAATAAACTTTAATTGGCACACAGCCACCTCATTTGTTTACACGACGTCTGCCTGCTTTTGCACTACAACGGCAACATTAAATAGTTGCCACAGAGACATGTGGCTACAAAACCTATAATATTTACTCTCTGACTCTTTACAAAGTTTGTTGACCCTTACTATAGATCAATATGTCTCCAACTGTAATGTACATACTGGTCACCTAGGGATCTTATTAAAATGTAGATTCTAATTTAGTAGGTTTAGGGTGGAGCTGAGATTCTGCATTTGTAACAACCCCTGGGTGGTGCCAAAACCACTGGCCTGGGGTCCACATTTTGAGAGGCAAGGATAGACTCCATCAGACGAATCTGGGTTATGCCGTGAACTTGTTCAACACCCTTCGGTGCCTTTCCAGAGCCTTCAAAGTAAACTTAGACTCCTCAGTACCATGTGATTCTTGCCAGTCTCTCCAGCTTCATGGCCCGCCATGCATCTCATGCACATACATGGAAACACGCTGCCACGTGTGCACACACATGCCCTCGGCTCCCTGATGCACTGTGCTTTCTCAGCCTCGTGGTTTTGACCACACTGACCTATTTGTCTATAACAGCCCCTCCTCAGCCCACCCCTCCACCCTCAACATGTGCAATTGTCCAACTTCTTGTCCTTCACGTTCCAGCTCCAGTGGCACTTCCTTCCAAAGGGGGCTTTCTGAATTCACTGAGGCTGGGCTCAGTGGCCCTTCAGGAGGTCCCTTAGTACCTCATGCCCCTCTTCACAGCCTTAATCACATGGCCTATGACACTAACATCCTAAAGCAGAGGTTGTCTTGTTTATTCCTATGTGCCCACCAGCCGAGCACAGTTCTTGGTACATGGTAGGGGTATAAGTGTGTTATTTGAAATGGACAAATGAATTGTCCAGGATCACCCAGGAATCCAAGTGAAAAGCAGGGACTAGAGCCCACCCCTTATGAATCCCGGTGTATGTTTTCTTTTCCCTCAGCCATTTCTCAGAAATTAGAAAGAGACTACTCTCTTTCTAATTGATGGAGGAATTAGTTCTATGGCATTTCAAAGAGAGGGAAACTCAGCCTGTGCTCTGAAACTCTTAGAGTGTTCAGGGATAGCGGCCCCTTCCCATGGCTGGCCACTTTGTGGAGCACAGAGAACTCCTGAGCACAGGCAGCAGCTCCTGAAAATGCACCCTGTGGCCTCAGAGCAGCAGGTCCTGGTGGCAGTGCTGGCAGAATCAGCACTCACAGCAATGAGTCAGTCATCCCCAGATTGATCCCGCGCAGAGCACCCGGTAAGTGGGTAGTGAGAAAGCCTGGGAAAGAGACACAGCCTTCACCCTCTCCCCCTGGGCTGCAGGCATTTCCCTTCTCACTTCTTGTGGCTTCTGTTTCCTTATTGGTCACCTGGACCCAGAGGACTGTGGGTCAGCCACACAGGCCTAGGCTGGGTGCAGCCGCAATGGACAGAAGGGCAGTGAACTTGATCCCTCTTGTTAGCCCAGCTAGTGGAGAGGGCTGGGGCAGGGCCGAGTGGGTGGGAGGGACAGTGTGCGGAGGAAGCTGTAACGTACCCTGAAATATGCCCCTGCCTCTCAATAAGGCATCCTCCCCGTCCCTCCCCCCACCGCTGAACGTTCCCATCACTAAATTCACATAGATATTCTCTCCAGAAGGCCACTGATAGCTGCTACGGACTGAACTAAACTGTGTCCTCCCTAAATTCATGTGTTGAAGCCCCGGCTCCCAACATGATGGTATTTGGAGACGGAGCCTTTGGGAGGCAATCAGGGTTAGATGAGGTCATGAGGGTGGGGCACAGGCCCGACAGGATTAGTGCCCTTATAAGAAGAGACACCAGAGAACTCACTCTCTCTCTCCATGGGCACCCACCCAGGAAAGGTCATGTGAAGACACAGTGAAAAGGCTACTGGGCGCTGGCCCAGTGGGGCACAGCGGCTAAATTCACGTGCTCACTTTGGCAGTCTGGGGTTCACCAGTTCGGATCCTGGGCACAGACCTACACACCACTTATCAAGCCATGCAGGTGTCGCACATATAAAGTAGAGGAAGATGGGCACAGATGTTAGCTCAGGGCTAATCTTCCTCAAAAAAAAAAAAGGATGCCGTCTGTAAGCCAGGAAGAGAGCCCTCACCAGAACTCTAACCCTATCACACCTTGATCTTGGACTCCTAGCCTCCAAACTGCGAGAAAACAAATGTCTGTTGTTTGAGCCCTCCAGGCTGTGGTGCTTTGTTATGGCGGCCAGTGCAGACTAAGACAGCAGGCTTCTTCCACAGGTAAGTTGATCCATTTCAGTTTCCTCCCACAAACGTTTATTAAGCTCCCGAAGGCAGGGACAAGTGGAGTTTTGCTTGCCATTGTCTCCCTAGCACCTAGCACATGGCACATCAATAATGACTGTTGATAAAGAAATGAATGAATGAACTGAGTGCTTGCTAGGTACTGGGCACCACACAAAGTGCTAGGAAAATAGACAAGTCTAAGACACTGTCACTCCAAGGAGACACGATTTAGTCTGGGAGACTGATGTAAACCAACTGTGATGATGTGTCATGACAAGTGCTCTAACAGAGTGGGGGATGGGGTACATCCAATGTGCTGGAGCAGTGCACAGACATACGCACTCATACATTTTCTGCCTCAAGCTGGGAATGGAGAGAAGTGGGTGGAGGAATGAGAAAGGGTAATGCAATCTGAGAAGTTTTCTCAAAGGTCAGTATATCTGAAAGGAATGCATACAATTTCACCGAAGAGAAAAATGCACCCAAGGAAAAGGCATTCGTCGATTCATTGATTCATTCTCAAACTTGAACAAGACCCAGATGTGTTAAAAACGCAGGAACTTGAGAAGTCAGAGATAGCTGAGTGCCACAGAAGGCATCAGGGCCGGAGAGAAAGGTGGGGAAGAAGGGGCTAGAAAGACAGGTAGCAGCCAGACTGTGAGTACCTTCTGATTGACAGTGATACCTGCAAATACCCAGAAGCAGAAAGAAACAGAAGACATTCGAATAGCAAAGGGATGTTGGACTGTGGGTATCTTGAAACTTTAAAAAAAAAATCTTCAAAGGGCTGTTAGAGTGAGGTAGAAAGGCAAAAGGCTCTAAGGCCAGACTAACTCAGGGACGCTGGCGCAGTCATTCAGAGGTTGGATAAACCCTTCCATTGCTCTGCCTCACTTTCCTGATTTTTAAAATGGAAAGACTACCTACTAATCCCTTCAGGATTGAGAAGAGTAAAATAACACATAGTAGGTTCACAACAAAGGTAAGTGCTCACTAGCTGTCTGTCTCTAGTTAAGAAGCTCCAAACACCCTGCAGTTCCAAGACGGTCCTTTGAAAACTTGGAGGAAACACAGCTCCCCTTGCAGCCCGTCGTACCTCCTGGCTTAGTGATGATCCACCGTTTCTGTATGTAGCCCCCTCTTAATCTCAGCAATTCACAGGGGCCAAGAATGCATCCTGTTTGTCTCTGGGGCCCATGGATCTACACGATGCTTGGCTCATCAGAGATGCTCCTTGAAAACTTGGAGAACTAAATTGCACAGAAAGGCAAAGCAGACGTAAACTGTCTTACCCAAAGCACAGGACAGATTAGCAGCAGAGCTAGTTCTAGAACTTTGACCTCACAGTTCATTGATTTCTAAGACCACATGGTCTCAGACCAAACATAACAAGGACTCTGATCTCAACCAGTGACATACGCATTCCTCTCCAAACCCCCACCAAATGGGAACTGCTACCCAACACTGAGCATCCCATGTCACCTTCCTCTCTCTCAGAAGCAGCGTCCACAGTTTCGCATGGAGAAGCAGACACAACACTCGAAACGACTCTTAAAACACTTTCCTGCAATGTGGTCTATAAACACAGGAAGCAGCAGCTGGCTGGGTTGCCAGTAACGTTTACTTGCCAGTCAGGGTGCTGGAGCTCTCTGTGTGTGAGTTTAAAACTGTGATCCAGGAACGAAAATAAACCAGTAAAGCAGAAACTGAGGCACCCTGACTATAGATCTAAAGGAAAGGCCTTTGGAGTCAGAAAAACTAGGGTTAGAAACCTAGCTCAGCCACTTAGGATGCATATTAAACAACCTGTTGTGCCTCCATATCCTCATTTGTAAATGGGTCCATTAATACTAACTGCATAGGTTTTCAGTGAAGAGTAAGTAACATGGCATTTGTAAGGTGCTGAGGCTAGTGACTGGCACATAAAACATGATTAAAATGGCTTTGACCTCAGGCTCTTTGGTATGTAGCCAAAGGAGTTGAAAACTTACATCCACACAAAAACCTGCACACAGATGTTTACAGCAGCTTTATTCATAATTACCAAAGCTTGGAAGCAACCAAGATGTCCTTTACTAGGTGAATGGATAAATAAGCTGTGGTACATCCCGACAATGGAATATTATTCAGCACTAAAAAAAAAAATGAGCCATCGGGCCACGAAGACATGGAAGAATCTTTTAAACGCGTATTACTAAGTGAAAGAAGCCAATCTGAAAAGGCTGCATACTGTGTGATTCCAACTCTATGACATTTTGGAAAAGGCAAAACTATGGAGATAGTGAAAAGATCAGTGGTTGTCAGGGACTGGGGGAGAGGGAAAATAGGAAAAGCACAGAGGATTTTTAAAGCAGCGAAAATAACTTGTATGACACTATAATGATGGACCTAACACACATTTGTCCAAAAACATAAAATGTACAACCCCAAGAATGAACCCTAATGTAACCTCAGGCTTTGGGTGATTATGATGTGTCACTGTAAGTTCATCATTTGTAACAAATGTACCACTCTTGTGGGGGATGTGGATAATGGAGGAGGCTATGAACATGTGGAGGCAGGAGTACATGGGAAAGCTCTGTAGCTTCCTCTCAATTTTGCTATGAACCTAAAACTGCTCAAAAAAAATAAAGTCTTTTTAAGAACAAAGCTAGAAGCATCACAATCCCTGATTTCAAAATATACTACAAAGCTAAAGTAATCAAAATAGCATGGTACTGGTACAAAAACAGACACACAGATCAATGGAACAGAAGTGAAAGCCCAGAAAGAAAACCACACATCTACGGACAGCTAATCTTCAACAAGGAGCTAAGAACATACAATGGAGAAAGGCAAGTCTCTTCAATAAATGGTGTTGGGAAAACTGGACAGCCACATGCAAAAGAATGAAAGTAGACCATTATCTTTCGCCATACACAAAAATTAACTCAAAATGGATTAAAGACTTGAAGGTAAGTCATGAAACCATAAAAATCCCAGAAGAAAATATAGGCAGTAAACTCTTTGACATCAATCTTAGAAGGATCTTTTCGAATACCATGTTTTCTCGGGCAAGGGAAACAAAAGAAAAAATAAACAAATGGGACTTCATCAGACTAAAGAGCTTCTGCAAGGCAAAGGAAACCATGAACAAAACAAAAAGACAACCCACCGACTGGGAGAAAATATTTGAAAATCATATATCCGACAAGGGGTTAATCTCCAAAATATATAAAGAACTCACACAACTCAACAACAACAAAAAAAACAACCCGATCAAAAAATGGGCAGAGGATATGAACAGACTTTTTCCAGAGAAGATATACAGATGGCCAACAGGCATAAGAAAAGACGTTCAACATCACTAATCATCAGGGAAATGCAAATGAGAACTACAATGAGACATCACCTTACACCTGTTAGAATGGCTATAATTAACAAGACAAAAAACACCAAATATTAGAGAGGATGTGGAGAAAAGGGAACTCTCATACACTGCTGATAGCAATGCAAACTGGTGCAGCCACTATGGAAAACAGTATGGAGATTTCTAAAAAGATTAAAAATAGAAATATCATAGGACCCAGCTATCCCACTACCAGGTATTTATCCAAAGAACTTGAAATCAACAATTCAAAGAGACTTATGCATCCCTATGTTCTTTTTTTTTTTTTTTGAGGAAGATTAGCCCTAAGCTAACTACTGCCAGTCCTCCTCTTTTTGCTGAGGAAGCCTGGCCCTGAGCTAACATCTGTGCCCATCTTCCTCTACTTTATATGTGGGATGCCTACCACAGCCTGGTGTGCCAAGCGGGTGCCATGTCCGCACCCAGGATCTGAACCGGTGAACCCTGGGCCGCCAAGAAGCGGAACATGCGAACTTAACTGCTGCGCCACCGGGCCGGCCCCTGCATTCCATATGATCATTGCAGCACTATTCACAATAGCCAAGTCATGGAAGCAGCCCAAGTGCCCACTGACTGAAGAATGGATAAAGAAGATATGGTGTATATATACCATGGAGTATTACTCAGCCATAAAAAAGCAAAGCCATCCCATTTGCAACAACATGGATGGACCTTGAGGATATTACGTCAAGTGAAATAAGCCAGACAGAGAAAGACAAACACCACATGATTTCACTAGTCTGTGGAAGATAAACAAACACGCAGACAAAGAGAACAGATTAGTGGTTACTAGAGGGGAAAGGGATTGGGGCGGTGGGCATAAGGGGTAAAGGGGCACATTTATATGGTGACTGACAAATAATAATGTACAACTGAAATTTCACAATGCTATAAACTATTATGACCTCAATAAAAAAATTTCTTTAAATAAAGCCCTTTTTCTTCAACACCTTTGAGGTTCTAATGTGAATTCACTTGACAATATCCAGATCTTTGCAGGAACTGAGGACCCTCAAGAGGAGATACTTGCTCGCTCCTGTGTGATTCTGTAGCACCATTCACATCTCTGTTTCTGGGCACCCAGCAGAGTGCAGTACACTTATTTGATCACTTCTCTGTCTTCCCTGTTAGACTGGGAGCACCAAGGCGGCAGGGGCCCTTCCTTACTCATAGTTGCTTCTTTTGATCCTAACATGGTACATGCCTAATAAATGCATGTTGAAAGAAGACAATCCTATTATCAGCAAATTAGTGGAAGGAGAAGAAAGAGGCATCCTGAACCCTTGACACACAGCTCTAAAATGATACTCCGCTATTTGGCCAGGAGTCCAGCAGTAAGCTGAGAAAGGCTGAGGAAACAGGAGAGGACTTCCTCCTTCATCAGGATCTTCTTTTGCTTTTAAAGAAGAAAACGCTCTCTGTAGAAAAAGCAATTCCAGGGCAAAGAGAACCAAACAAGGAAATAGCCTTGGATTCTTCAGTAAAAAGTGTTGCAATACACATTCTCTCCATCATCAGAAATTGCAGTGACAACAAAGAACATCAGCCCTTCTGGAATTTTCTATCGTGAGCAGTTAAAGGCTGCCCTAAGGCTATTCCTCTTTCTGCTGCAAACTTCAGCCTCCTAAGTCTATTAGAAACTCAAAGCCATCCTCATTCCCTTTCTCTCCAGCTGAACAGTTCTTTTTCTTCCTTCTTAGGGTGGCTGTTCTGCACCGGCTTGGTTACACTGGACTTGTTTGCCATCTCCTTCACTGCATTTTGTTCACTGCTGCTTCCCTGAGCCGACACCTATGCCCTCTGTCCCAAAATGCTGGTCACGAATCACTGTCACATGCCCAGAGCCCAGCTAATGGCTGGTACACATCAGTGAGTACTAGCCCAACAAGTGAGTGCTCAAGGCTCACTCCTTCTGAGGCCCTTGCTTGACTCTCTCAGTTCTTCTCTACATATCCCTTCAGTCTTGTGTGTGGATAATCCATTCCTAAGCAACCCTGGTGGGACCAAAAATGATGATGCCTGGAATCGCACATTCAGGGAATGCCAGAAACTTGGCACCAAGACACTTGAAAGACAGCAGGCTTGGCGGGCAAGTGCGCACACCCTTGCCGTGGGATTACTCCAACAGACCTTCTTACATCTTGGCTGTTCACCACCCTGGGGAGTCAATGAAGTCTCTTTGTGGTTCTCTATCTGCATGCTCATGATTCTGGGACTGCCTGCCTAGTTGTACAATTTAATAGCCTTGTGCGCATTTCACATCTTTTAAATAGGGGAAAGTCTCTGTTTTACCATCAAAGCCATGGAGGGAATTATGCATGTGAAGCCAACGATCCAGAAATGTATCCATAAAGCATACTCTCAGATGCCATAGCCCTCCCTGCAGACCTCAGATCCTAGGCCGGCCCAGCCTAATCCTCCAGGGACTTCAGATGTGTTCTTGACTCCAACCCAGAACTCTTAAGTTCTTCTGAGGAGGCTGATAACATTCAATCATAACCAGAGAGAAAAAACACTGCCTCAGGAGGCAGAGTATACCATAGTTGGGGCACTGGTTTCCAAAAGTTGTTTTTCCTGGTGAACTGAAATCTGCACCCCTAGCAGTTATAACCCTCCACTGAAGTCCAGAAAATAAGTGTTCTCTTTTCACATGAGAGTTCTCTAGATATTAGAGGAGAGAGACATTGCCTCCCTCTCTATCTTACCACATTATCTCAGTCATCTGCTTGAGTCTGTCTTCCTCAAGAGCTTGGGAGCTCCTGTGGTTGGGGACTGGGTCTTACTCATATTTGTACCTCCAGCACTTACCATAGCTGCCAGGGGCCTGGCGCAGTCATTACTCAGTGAATTTCTGTTGAGTTAATAGGATCTTCTTTCGCCCTGCCTCAACATCTTCCTTATCCCTTCAAGTCTTCTTCAGGCTAAACATACCTAGCTTCATACTATCTGTTTCCCAGATCAACTCAGAAAAGTAGTGGCTAGTTTCCCAGAATGCATCAAATGGAAAGCAGAAATAAAAAAGAAATTTCAAATGAAATTTCCCCCCTTATCCTCCACATCTTTCAGAACCAGCTGCCTAGCAAATGGCAAACTTCTTTGTTTATGCAAAGTCCCCTGAGAGTCCTTCCATTTGAAAGCCTGTCACGCACGATACAGGCCATCTTGCTGAAGCGGTGTTCCTGGTGCCCAGTCCCTCTTTCCCTGCTGGCCTGTCCCCGACTCCACTGGCCTGCAGGGCTGGCAGCCGCAGGCCATAACCAGACAACCACACTTGCCGCCTCCCTACCAAGGCTTGATGGATGAAGTGACACCCGGAGACCGGTGGCGCCTGAAGCAGCCAGACAGCAAAGGGGTATGGCTGGCTGTTCAGCCTTACAGTAGTAAGCCTATGATCTCACATTCAGAGGAAGATAAGAACTTCAGAAGTTCTCAATCCTGATGCACAAAGTTGCTGCAGGTCTGTCTGAGTGAGGTCTGAGGTTCCCACGGGGCTCATCTTGATTATCAGTTGATTTTCAAGACCTACCTACAAGCTGACTCCCACAGGGCCCCTTGCCATCATCACCACACTGCTGATGCATCAGGGATTCTTCTTGATAAGGAGAGCAGCTCTGTGTACTCGTGAGGCCAGGCAGAAGGCAGGAGCCACGTGGTTAGGATTCTACATTGAGGAAAGAGAGCCATCCCACGTTTCTAAGCCAACTCCCCTCATCTCCCCAGAACACTTATTCAACCAACTGAATGCTATTTCAATTATCCCTAGGCGCAAGTCTTAAAGATGTTGGGGAGAGAAGTTAAAAAAACACTCTCACCAAAGATTTAGAATGGCTTATTAACTTGTACCCAGAGTCCCTTTCTGCATCCCACAGAACGCTGTGATTCCGAAGCTGCTGATCTGAACCATCAAAGCTACCATTTATTGTGCACTTAGGAGTCAGGCTCTGTGCTAACTGTTTCATATGTGTTATCTCACTGAGTCATTGAAACAACCCCTTGAGCAGACGTCATTACCCTCGTTCAACAGGTGAGAAAACTGAGCCTTAGAACGGTTTAGTAACTTGCCCAAAGTGGACGGAAATTTGAACATATGTCACTTTGACCACAACTTGAGCATCAGGAAAACCACTATGCACTCTGTCCAAGGAGCCCCTCATCAAGGCCATGGGTACAGGTGCCCGTTTCCTGTTTCTACTGTGGAGGTTCAATTAGCAGCAACAGGTGGATACTGGGAGAGGTGGCTGACAGGGACTTGGTGTTCTACCAACTCCTGAGGACAGTCCTGTGCCTGTCTTCTCATAGTGTGGAGCTGAGGTGGGTAGTATATACACACACACGCATACATTCACACTCACACACCTCCACTCAGACACACACACACACATATTCACAGTCACACACAATTTTAGAAAGAGTGATAATATCATTGCAACTCTAGACCACCACACTGACACACTCTGACACACTCAGACAGCCAACCACACGGCACTTAGTTGGGGCCCAGCAAGAGACCAAACCAATGGACAAGTCAGGTTGCCCTCTCTTTTTTTTTTTTTTTTTAAAGATTTTATTTTTTTCCTTTTTCTCCCCAAAGCCCCCCGGTACATAGTTGTATATTCTTAGTTGTGGGTCCTTCTAGTTGTGGCATGTGGGACGCTGCCTCAGCGTGGTTTGATGAGCAGTGCCATGTCCGCGCCCAGGATTCGAACTGACGAAACACTGGGCCGCCTGCTGCGGAGCGCGCGAACTTAACCACTCGGCCACGGGGCCAGCCCCTCAGGTTGCCCTCTTGACCTCAGTTCTGTGTAATCTTGGGACATCACATCATTTCTTTGGAGCCTCATTTCCTTCCTCCTGCTATTCATTGAACTATACTAAACACCAGCTACACACCAATACTCTGGGTGCTGGTTAAGAACTGAGACTCAGGAGTCAGACCACCTGGAGTTTGTATCCTGGTTCTACCACTGACTAGTTGTGTGATCTTGAGCACCTTAAAGATCTCTGTGCCTCAGTTTCCTCATCTGTAAAGTGGGGATAATAATAGTTCCCATCTCATAGGAACTCAAAGAGAGAGAGGAGATGTGATGACAGAAACAGAAGTTGGAGTGCTGCCTTTTGAAGATGGAAGAAGGGGCCACTAGCCGAGGAATGCAGGCAGGCTCTAGAAGCTGGAGAAGTCAAGGAAACAGATTCTCTCCTAGAGCCTCCAGAAAGAATGTAGCTCTACTGACATCTTGATTTTAGCCCATAATACCCATTTGGGACTTCTGATCTCTAAACTTTAAGAGAATAAAAATTTGTGTTGTTTTCACCACTGAATTTGCTAGAGCAGCAATTGGAAACTACTACGCATGCCTTGGGTCACATGTGCGATATTTCACAAAACCTCTTGTTTTCACAAAAGCCACTTGTTAACTCATTATGACTCATGTCCCGACTTCCCAAAAGAGGTGAAGTGAAAATTTAAGCTTCCAGAAGGAAGTGTTCACTTTGAGGGAACTGGCCTCTCAAATGGCTCCTGCTGTTCCTCACTCTGACAGAATTAGCCTCTCTGAAACAATGAAGCTTGGTTAGGGAAGACTAGAACAGCCTGCCAAGCACCAGACAAAACCAACAGCTCACAGACTTTCTGGAAGAGCCTCAAAGTACCAGGACCCAACCGTTAATAACAAATAATAGTATCACTTTACGTGTGCACGACTTTTTGTGGTTTTTGTCACATTTATATACACTGCCTCATTTTGATTCATCCAACTTATAGAAACAACTTGCTCAAAACCACATCCTCAGAAAGTGACAGATCCAGAATTTAAGCCCAGTCTTTTGACTCTAAAGCCAATTTTCTTTCCCCTCTAGCAGAATACAACTTTGTTCTTACCGTCATGGATGGGTGACTGAGACAACTATGGATCCCCCCTAACACTTACTCTATAACTGGTGTGACACTTCCTCACCCACTCATTCCACCCTGCTTTTCAGAGGTAACCATTCCAACTGGCCTATCGACAAGTTAGCTTCATCTTCTACAGACTGAGACCCAAACAAATGGCAGGCAGAATGGGGGAGCAAAAGGGAAAGAAAAGACAGAGAAACTAGATGAAAGGGCTAATCCAGACAACAGATCAGTCTACTCTTCCAGGAAACAGAGCCAAACTTTGTTAGAAATCTATTTCTTGGAGGCAGAGCCTGGAAAAAGAACCATGGTTTGGACTGGGAATCACAGACTAGCTATTAATGGTTGTTAGTCTTGAAAATTCACTTCATCTGCTAGTCTCATTTTACTCATATGTAAGAAAAGGGAGTTGGACTAGATAAGCTGTCCTAGAAATCCCCAGCTATATAGTTCTGAGATTCGACCTCTGCAGGGTTTTTCTGAGCAGGAACTCTATTTCAACAGGGATACCTGAGTCATCCTGAACCAAGGACAGGAATATGATATGAGCTTCTTCACCCTGAAGCAAAACCTATCTGCCCTCATACGTGACTCTCAAGTCAGGAGCAAGTGATTACTATTATGCAGTTAAATATTAGGAATAGTCTAGGATATGAACAATAACTAACATTTCTTGAGCATCTATATCTATCTACACTTTCTGTTATCTACAGCTTTCACAAAGTATTTTGTTCAGGACACGGTTCATCTTCACATCCTTTTGGAGCCCATGAAGAACCATCACTCACCAAATCACCTAAATTTAAAACTATATGTTCTGTGTTTACATTTTCAGTGTCTACCAACTCTTAGAAATTCAGTTCCCACAAACATACAACCTATCATGTCAAGTACAACTTCCTTTTATTTGGGGTAAATGTACTTTCTCTAAGTTTGATTCAGGTACCCCTGGTTCAAGGTCTTCTGCTTGTTTCCTCCTCTATATTCTTTCCTCTATCATTCCTGTCAAAGCACCCGATAAACCTATCATCCATTCATATTCCACACCTCCCCACTTATGTCCAAGTTGTAGGTGAGTGCAGACAGACCCAAGTGTGCAGAACAACTTGCAATGACTTAGAAGACTAGAGAAAACCTTCCCTCAGGTACACAGAAGTTGCTCCAGCCCCTGACCACCAGCCATCTCTTGAATCTTGATGTCTTACAGGCAGAGCATAGACCCCAGCACTCCTTGGTGAGTCATTTCTGATGGAGAGCGGTGGTTGCAGGAGCTTGCTGGAGAGAGGAAATTACAGAAATGAGCTCAGTGCATGGCAGGCTGAGATCTCAGCATCCTGACACCGAAAAGGGGAGAAACTGAGAAGGTTTCTCAATGATCTATCCACAGCACTTAATGCACTGACTGGCATGCAGTAAGGATCAGGAAAGATTTGTTGAATAAAGAAATGAATGATGGTTCACTCCTGCAAAGATAATCAGGTGACCTTGCCATGTTTTCCAGTGAGGACAGGTAAGTTCGGATGTGATATGGATGGGGGTGCGAGGCTGGTACTGAGGTAGGGATGGGGGAGGCAGGTAAAATCTGTAAGTGGAAATTAGCAGTGGGGGAGGGCAGATGATTCTTACATCAGAGATGCCAGATACTCCGCCTATTCACAGTCAGATCTCAGTCAGCAGTCTCAGTTTCAGAAAGCAGATCACAGCTCTCTGTGCAGAGCTGTCAAAGAGCTAGGCAGGATCTCAGGATCCTGGTCCTCAGGAATCTGGAGGAGCTGGAGAGGATTACCAGAAAACCTAAAGAGAGGCTTTGGAACTTTTGGGAACATCTCATTCACAACCAACAATTTTACTCACTTGGGAAATGCATAAGAAAGAAACATTTTGTTGACCCGAATCTTTTTCATGAAATTCTATTCTTCCAGAACATCTCTCCTTTTGTTCTTTTCCTGACTCTCAAGCCATTCCTCTTGGCCTCTGTCACCTGTTCTTTTTCTCTACCCACCAGCTTGTCCCCTAAAATTCTATCCTTGGGAGTTGGCTTCTTTCCTTTTCTTTTACACTCTGCCTGGCTTGTTACACCTACTCTCATGCCTTCTACTACCATCAATTCCCAAATCTATATTTCTAGCCCAAATCTCTCCTCTGAGTTCCAGATCCCCATTTCCAACTGCATCTTTATCTACATGTTTATAGAACCTAAAACACATCTCAAACCAAACTTGTTGCCTCATCCTCTAAATCATCCCATCTTCTGTGAGCTCTATCTTGGTTAATAATGTCTCCACCTTTCCAGTTTCCCAAGCTGGAAATCTTAAGTTATATTTTTGCTCCCCAACTCTTCACACCCAATAGATTTTAAATCTTGTCAATTCAATTTCAAAAATGTCTCTAGAATCTGGCTCTTAAACTTAATCCAAGCCCTATGAATCTTTCACCTGGACTATTACAACCAGCTCCTAACTGGCTTCCGTGTCTTGTTTTTCTCTGCTCCATTCCATTCTTCATACTGACTTCTCTGCTTAAAACGTTATTCTCCATAACCTCTAGGAAACAATCTGGCCCCACCTAATTTCTCTACTCTCATCTCTCCCTACTCCTCTTCTGTCTCCTTGCCACCAATCCCCAGCCTCCATGTGCCTTATGCTCTGAATTTCATGCTATTCTGACTGAAACGCCCTTCCCTCTTCTATGCCTAGAAAAATCTCTATTCATTGTTTAAGGTCTGCCTTAACTGTCACCTCTTCTGCTTTCCCCAACCTTCTCAAGTTGCACTAGTTGGTTTTTCTCGGCCCCACAGAGCTTTTTCAAACCTCTACTATGGCACTAATTGTATTATTATATCATGTTTATGGTTTATACGTCTTTCTCTCTTGAAGAAGGCTGAGCTCCTGGAGAAAAAGGACAGTCTTCACATCCCTAACAAGGTCCTGGCATAGAGTAGGCACCCAGTATCTGCCCAATGGAAGAATGATTAATAATGTCACATCTAAAGTTAAGCCTAACTATGGACCAGGTGTTTCTTTTGGTAGCCAAAAGATCTCTTCTTTCTAAGCCGGATAGTAACGTAGTACCTAAGGTACTCATTTAGTTGATGGGGGTGGGGGTGGGGGTGTCATGGTGAGACAGAAGGTGGGAGGATCACGAGCAAAATGATTCAAGAAACCCAAGTCTAAATGAAAATCTGCCTCTATCTGACACCTGTGGTGTGATATTAAATCATGTGACCTGTCTACTGAACTTCCCAAACCCCTATCTCTCAAACTCAAGAAGAGTATTGTTCTTATTTGCACTTTAAATTTACTTTAGGGCTTCTGTCTGATTAGCCTCCCCATCTCTCATACATACTACATTTATCTCTTGCATCGCAATTACCACATTTTATCATAATTTTCTATCTTCCACACTAGATTGCCAGTCCCCTGAGGGCAGAGATTATATCTAATTATCTTCGTGGTCCCAACTCCTATTATCATAGGCTGTAACAGCTGCCCATAAATATGGGGTGAAGAGTCTATACGTTAAAAAAAAAAAAAAGTTGGCATTAGCCAGGGAAGTTGTCATGGACGTAAGACAAACACAATGTTGCGTTTTTTTTTTTCCTCTTGTCTTGTTCTTCAAAGATTTCAATTGTCAAGATATGTTAGAAGAGACTCTAAAGTCCAAAGCTCACTCTCTACACCTTGCTTCCTTCACAGGGGAAGCTTAATAAGGCTGAGGAAGAAGACAAAGGGAGAGAGAAGAGAAAAAGAGAGAAAAGGGGCGGGGCGAGGAAAGCCAAAGGAAGCCAAGTACTGTGGTTAAGCTGGTTTTCTAGGACGGGTAAAATCTGATTAGGCAAACAGAGGTGAAAGGATGGGCAGGCAGGCAATTTGAGGACAGGCTGATTAAGAAGTGAGACAGCAGACACCACTGGTTCGGAACGCCAGCAACCCCGTGTAGTTCTGCATGTGTTTGTCTGTGTTTAAACAGACTGTACACAGAAACGGCCAGTGGAGGAAGATTTCTTTCCTACTCTAAGTGCATCCTACCCAAGATGAAAGAACAAACATTTAGAGAGCAAATGCTTGCAGTAAATATTTTTGAAGGGGGCACAGTCAATACGGAAGTAGGATTCTAAACAGTCCGGCTACCTGATTCATGGAGAAGGTTTATCTAACAAAATCGGAAAAGAAATCTGAAACATTCGGCTGCCTCTGGCCATCTGTGCTGTCAGCTTCCCCTTGGCATTTTCCGGACTGCTGTGAGCTGTTAGGGCTGTGTTTCTTTCAGCTTCCCACTGTGTGTGGCAACAGCCCTGGTCCTGGTGGAGTTCATTGCTGCTGTTGCTTTATGTACAAGAATGTTTATGTTTCCACTGGGGCAACGAACACAAAGGGAATTGTTACACAAACACCTGGTGACTTGCAGAAGGGAAAATGTCCCTTTAATTAAAAAGATGCCCATGAGCAATTTATCTCCCCCAGGGGCTGGGCTCAAGGCAGTAACTTCCTCTCTTATTTGACTAGCACTTTGGTTGTATTTTGCAAAAAAAGCACATTATGTACCAATTTGAAAATTATATTAATGCATATTAGTTAAACGACTCCCCACCACTGTAATTGCCTCATATCTTTCTTTCTTTTCATTTATTTACTCTCTAGAATATCAACAGTCCTGAAGAGTTTTCTTTAAAGAGAGAAGAATTTGACAATAAAGCACTGGGGAAAATCAAATAAAAACAAAAAAGTCAAACACTCTGGAACAGAAAAGCAGACATGAAGCAGTGAAAACATCTTTGTGCTGTCTCAAAATGCTTGTCCATGTCACCTCTGAGTCACCAGAACTGCAAGGGACCTGAAGGGGACTTCAACTCCTTTTACAGCTGGGGACACTGAGGCGTGAGGAAGGAAATGGATGTGTGTGCGTCCAAACAGCAATAAGTGAGAGCAGAGCAAGAGCTCAAAGCCAGGGTCTGAAAAAAGGTAAACCAAGTTTGACTTCATGTGTGATACCAATGGGCTACCTGTGGGGTGTGAGCCAAATGCAAAGCCTTTCAACTCTCTGTAAAGCGTTATTTACCCAGGCCAAGAAGAGGCACACCTGTTTCTCAGAGGGTCACTGTGGAGGATTTACAGCCAGCTAGAGAGAGGGGCTGACTTCAGAGCACCAGCTAGTGAAACTTGACAGTCACCTTTTTCCTCCTGAAAATTGCACAGAATTTAGTAGAAGGCTATGCACATAGTAAGAGCCCAGACAACTTCCGGAAGTTCATGTGAAGCACTTCACCATAGGCTTCATCCTCGTAATAGCAGGTGGCAAAGAACACGACTGCAAAGTCACTGGAAAACGACAATATAAGCAAGACGGACCAACAAGAAAGGGGATCCTCTATCCCATACCCTGAGCCCCTGACAGAAGGTCCAGAGGACTCAAGCAGCTGCTACATCTATCCATCCTTCCTCTAGGGAACAGAAAACCCAGAGATTCTCCCATGAGCCTGTAGGTAACACCTGGGTAACACCCAGTAGCCTGTAGGAAAATCCTCCAATGAAGAAGACAAGGGCTTTCAGTCCTGATGGGGACCGTGGGCATCTCATTCTCCCAAAAGCAACTCTGTGTCCTGCTGGGGCTGTGCCCATCCCAGGGCAGAGGAGCCATTCTTGAGTGTGCTTTTCTTTTTTCCTCTCCAGGGCTGGAGTCTGATTCCATTTGAGACTAATCAGAAGACAACCACAGGCCCTCCTTCAAATCCCCAACCCCGGCCATTTACAATAGTCAGCAGCTTGGGCGGCACTGGCTCTGCTCTGGGTCTGTTTCCACTCAGCCTGGCACCCCTTGGGGAGCTCTACAGAGACAGAAGTGCAGGGGAACAGAACTGAGGTGCTGAGGGAATGCTTCAGTCAACCTCCACCCCACACTCACTACTTTATGTCCACAGCCAGTGAGGAACCGGGAGATGTAAACGTGGAGGGCAACTCAGGAACCAGGCAACAAAGAGAGCCTACTGAATAAGTCACCATTGGAGGAGCAGTAACACCCACCTCCTTATTGAAGGCTTACAGAAGGCCCGGCACACTCCAATTGTGTGCATGGAACAGCGCCCTTGGCCCGCACAACAGTCCTTCGAGGTAGGTACTGTTATTGTCATCATTTTATAAATGGGGAAACTGAGGCTTAGTGTGTTCAGCAACTGCCCAAGGTCACCCAGCAGGTAAGGGACAGAGCTGGGATTGAAATCCAGGCTGTCCGAACAGCTGCCACGAGTTTAGACTCTTGCGTATCAGGCAGATAATGATGGGGTCTCTTTAGTCCCTGGCGGCCCAAGTGGAGGGACACCACCTCTCACACACACACCCCAGATGCCTGCTGGGATGGGGGTGGCACTGACAGCTCCAATCGGCAGGAGAACAGCTGGTGGGAGACATGGGATTCCCTAGGTTTGCTGTCTCTCTGAGAAGCAAAGCCTTTAGCTCTGAGAATTATTGTCCACTCTGAAAAGTAGCTAGAGTTTGAGGTGGCTGAGGGCATAGGGTGGGGTGGTGACAGAAACCACAGGACAGTGTCATAGGAAGGACGCTCTTCACTCTCTGTGGCACTTAATCTTCTGAACCTCAGTTTTCTCATGAAATTACCAACGTCTGAGACTTGATAGTGATTATGTATATAAATCTGCTTTGTAATCTCTAAAGTGGCCTAAAAATCTAAGGTAATATTAGGGCATAGAGGGCAATTTTCCTAGAAGCAGTGTGCAAGTGGTTGTAATTACATGAGTAGCACATTCAAAAATTGTACATCAAGATCTACTCAGCAATAAAAAGAGACAAACTACTGATACATGCAACATCACGGAAGAGTCTCAAAATTATTAGGTTGAAGAAAAGGAGCCAAGTAGGCACAAGAGTATGCACTGTATGATTCCACTTCGATGCAAGTCTAGAAAATGCAAACTAATCTACAGGGACAGAAAGCAGTCAGTGATTGCTCAGAAATAGGGGTGGAGAAGGGATGGACTGCAAAGGGGCACAAGGAAATTTTTAGGGGTGACGGCCATACGTTGTGTCTTGTGGTGGTGATTCCAGGGGCATATTCATTTGTCAAAACCGATCAATCTCTAGACAGGTTTAGTTTCTTGTACATAAATTACATCTCAATAAACTTTATAAAACACACATATCAAGGTCTTTCCCTTTGATCCAGGGCCTCTGTGTAAGCTGGAAAGTTCACTGGACTTGTTGTTTCAGCCCAAGGCTGTCATGGCAACATGGCCCCACGCAGGGCAAGTCCCTGAACTCCTCCGGGCCTCAAGTCTCCACGTCTTTAAAACGAGGCTTTATCATGTGCTTTACCTCACAGGACTGCTGTGTTGATCAAGAGGGATATTTGGTACATACGAGAGCAATTTTTCAGCTGCAAAATAACACACAAATGTAAGGGAGGGTTGTGTGGGCGTATGGTCGTGATGGGTAGACTAGAGACTTCCTTGCTCTGCCCACCCATAAGATCCCTTCGGCTCCAAATGGGCCACGGGTTTGTCTTCTCTTTCTCCCCAAGGTCCCTGGGAAAGCAGCTGCAGTCCCCATCTAGAACGGGCCATAATTCAGAGACGCTGAGTTGACCGAGTAGTTTCAGGGGATCCAATGTCAAGCACCAGATAAGCTGTAGAAGGCCAGAGAAACTGGATACTTTAATTCATGGGCTCTGCAAGATGCCTCCCAATTCCTCGTGTAGCCAGCTTTTAGCTGTTTTTATCCTTGGGCTGTGAGGCATAGCCAATGCAGCTCACTGTCCAAAGCAAAGTTGAAGGTGCTTATTCTAGCTCTTTCCTTCTGCCACTGTCCTGCTCTTTAATTAGGTGTTGTTCAAATATTCTCAGAAGAAAAAAACGACAACCTAACAGCACACGTAAATCCTGGCTGGAGACCTCAACCACCATCTCACCTCCCGACTTTTCTTCCAATCCAACACAGTAACACCATAATCAAACCTCGCATCTAGATTATAGTTTTAACTTTTCCAAGTCCTTTCCTGCCCATGACCTCATTCTGTCCTCACAAAGCCTCACGGTTACACAGGACAGGTACTGCCATGCACAGAAGCTGATCAAGATACTGAGGAAAAGGGTTGAACAGAAGACCTAAAAGTTTCAAGTGTCAGTCAGAAGCTGGACAAGAATTCGGACATCGCACCCCTACCACAGCATCCTTTCGCAAGATTACATCTCTCAAAAGTAGGAAACATTCAAAGCCATTTGCAGTAGACAAAGTTCTAGCCACAGGCAGCCTCAAACAAACAGAACCAAAGCAAAACAAAAGGCCTGAGTGGTACTAGCCCGGATCCTCAAATTCCGTTGTTCAGTGACTTGCTCCCACATTGGCCTCAAGCTACAGAAGAGATAAGAGAGACAGCCTTCATTTCCCCAGAAACCACAGCGGCCAGGAGGGGGATGGTAGGAAATCGAGTTGGGTTACTCAAAGCCACAGCTCCATCAGAGTTCCTGTCCTGCTTCTCCCGGAGATGGGCAGCCCCTCTCCAGGGCCACAGGCATCCTTGTCCTCAGGCCTTAAAGCTGGACACACACTCTTCCTCTTCCTTCCAAGCTACCTCACTCTAGTCCTGACGAAGCTAGACCTTTATTTTTAGAACTTTAGGAACAAGGAAGAGCTAACAGGCATAGAAAGAAAAAGGAACGGATCGGCTATTTTGGCCCCCTGAAAGTTTCCTTGCCGAGGCCTCCCTAACACCTCCTTACCTTTTGCGCACACACACACACATACACACACCCCATAAACATCATCACTTCTCAATCCTTCTCCATGTGGCAGCTTCTTCTACAGCGGTGTCTACGTTGGACCAAGGTCGTGGGATAGGATGGAAAAAACCTAGCACAGCTCCAGGGGAGCCCTGAGCTAGAGAGAACGTGCCCTGAGGTCACCCTGCTTGCTCAGCACTCCTGTCTGGGAGCTCCGTCAAGCACTTAACAAGTGTGCACTAATTAATCCTGTTCCCCTCAGAGGGAGCCAGTGAGGCCCTGAGGGGTTAAGTGGCTTTTCCATGACCACAGCACAGCTCGGGCTGCAATGGGACCTGGCCCTTGCCGGCCCCTGGGCTCTGGGTGAGCCAGCAGAGAGCTTACCTCTGAGCTCTGAGCTCACCTCCGAGTTCTGGTGGCCTCTGGGCTCTCTGTCGGCCCACCTAGAGGCCAGTGGAAAGTCGATTCTCGCTGCTGCACACCACCAGACCCCGTTACACCCAGATGGGAAACCAGAGCTGTCAGCTCTGGCTATCACCATTGTCTCCAAAGGGCCATGTTCCAGACATCGGTCTTATCCCTTCTTGAGGCATCGCAGCCAAGTCAGCCTGATCCCAGGAAACCATCACTGCTCTCTCCCTGCTTTCAATTTCATCCTGCTCCTTCCTCCAGGCTGCAGGCCGAAAAAAGGGGCTTCTCAGAAGCTAAGCCTGACGCCCTCGCTCTCTTTCTTCTCAACTCTCCAAAATGAAGTTAAAAGTCTGGTCTCTGGAATCTCAGATGGCCCCATGGAGAGATCCCTCTTTTTACTGACCTGAGTTAAGCTAGTGAGGGGAAGGCTGACCACATCAGCCTTTCTGGATTGAGGTAGAAGCGATGCCAGCCTGAGTAGCATGGAATTAGATCAGGTGACTGCCAGGGCTCCCCCCGGTCCGAGGCAGAGAATTTGAGGGATACAGAATAGCAAACCCAACCTTCCTTCACCCAGACTGTTTCATCATGACCCACTCTGTCGCTTTTTCAGTATGAAGGGCAGTGCTAGTAATAATAGTAGCTGTGAGAGGCTGAATAATGGCTCCCCCAAAAGATATTCATGTTCTAATGCCTGGAACCTGTGAATATTACCTCATAGCAAAAAGATGGATTTTGCAGATGTGCTTAAGTTAAGGACCTTGAGATGGGAAGACTACCCTGAATTATCTGGGGAGGCCCAAAATGCAAACACAGGTGTCTTTACAGGAAAGAGGCAGATGGAGATTTGACACAGACAGAAGAGAAGGCAAGGTGAGCATGGAGGCAGAGACTGGCACCATGCAGCAACAAGCCAAAGAACCCCGGCAGCCACCAGGAGCCGGAAGAGGCTAGGAATGGACTCTCTCCTAGAACCTCCAGGAGGGAGCACAGCACTGCGGACACGTGGATTTCAGTCCGGTGACACTAATTTAGGGCTTCTGGCATTCAGAACTAGGAGAGAATAAATTTCTGTCATTTTAAGCCACCCAGTTGGTGCTAATTTGTTATAGCAGCCACAGAAATGAATGCGGTAGCTTGCACTTAATGATCGTCCACTCTGTGCCAGGCGCTGCTCTAAGCATCTTACCCACATTAGCTCATTACCTCCTGGCCGTGGATGTGAGGCCTGAGCTGAGCAGACACACTGCCTGGATTCGAATCCCAGATTCACTGCTTACTGCTGTGACCCTGAGCAAGGTATGTAACCTCTCTAAACCTCTGTTTCCCAAGTCATAAAATGGGTCTACGGTTACCTTTCTCATTGATTTGCTAGGATAATAAAATGGATAATAAAAGTAAAGTGCTTAGAAGGGCACATAGTAAGCACTCAATAAATGCCAGCTATTATGAGATCTCAGGGATGGAGGAAGCCAAAATTAGAGCATCTGCCTCATCTGTCAGGACATGGGCAAGGCCGCCTGCATCCAGTGTAGGAAAAAGATGTCCCTTTAAAGCCAGTTCAGTAGCAAATACGACCATCTGAGGAGTGCAGTTAAGTATTTCTTCCCTTAATTAAGTAATTTAGGTATTTTATGCTGGCCTCACTTCAGAGAAGGCAGATGCCTAAGACTGAGGTAATTCTGCATCATTGCCCAGCAGACTTCTCGGCCCCTACCTCTCGTTCTTAAGAAGAGCTATGCACAGCCATCATCCATACGAAGGACGGAACTTGCAGCATCCACACCTGACACACCCCTGCAGAGCCCACCACATCTTGTCCCTGTAACTCTGCCACCAGGAACCGGAGCCCCAGGGCTTGGAAGTCAGTGGGGAGGCAAAAATGTGAGTCCATTTTGTGGCCACTCCAACCTGCCCCAGTAGGTTGCGGGGAATGATAAAATAAGGGGCTTCCTTTGATTAGGAGGTTATAACCAAGTTAGTAAAGAATAAACAAGGTTTGCCCAGAGGTGGCAGAAGGGAAACCAGAGCTATCACCTGAAAAAAGGGGGAGAAAGAAAACTTTTATTAACTTGGCCCTTTCTGATAAAGTTTGCCCCAGCCCCCTTTCAGGTGATGTAATTTAAAGAAGCAGCACCCCACAGGATCCCATGCCATGTGTCCCCACCTAAGAAATCTGCACCTGAGTAATTAACCAAGGGAAGGGTATGGCCACCGAGCCTTGGCTTCCTCCTCGGCAGGGTTCCAGCCCCACAGTCCTGGATAAGCAGCGTCAGAAGACTCCTGCTGCTGCTGCTGCTGCCTTGTGCTGGCTCCCAGGCCTCTTCCCAGCAGGCTGCAGGGGCAGCCACCTGCGCTGTCTGCCCTTGTCTACCCCATGCTCCAGCTCCCCCTCCTTACTCTCAGGCACCCACAGATTTCTGCGCTGCCGTCACCACTGACGAGAACCCAGGTCCCCGGAGAAATTGCTGCTGCTTCTCATTCCATCCTCCCTATCAATGAACACGCAGCAACACCCACGTTCCCGCTCCTCCTACTCCGGAGGGAGACCAAACCAGAGAGACATCCGGAGCTGGAAGCCGCTGCAGAGGGAACGCCGGCCTCCCTGCCCCGCTGTCCCTTGCCCTTTCCCAGCCATCAGAGGATCCCAAGCCAGTGCAGCGCTCCGGATCGAGAGGGTGCCTGAATCCACTATGGGGCCCCGCCTCCCTGGGGGATCGGCGCTGCAGACCTCCAGGAGCCCGCGAGACACCTGCTTAGCCCCATCCGCGGAGGCCAGGCGCTGGGCACGGTACCCGAGACTCGAACCTGGTGCTCTCGCCCTTAGGCATCCCTCATCCTTAGGCATGCCTCACCTTAGACATCCCAAGCAAGCCCCCAGCCCAGCGCTCGGGCGCGGCGTCTTCCCTTGCATCCCCGCCCGCAGGAGACGAATCCCAGGCTGCCTGCGCGCCCATCCTGCCCCCAGCAGGTCGTGGGCAGCAGGGAGCGCGCCGCCTGGGAGGCAGGCGCGGGGAGGCGAGCCGGAGCGAAGCCGAGGGCCGGCGCGTGGGGCGGGAAGGGTCGCGAGGGCTGCGAGCCGGCCACTTACGCGCGCGCTCTGGGGAACCCCATGGAGAGGAGCACGTCCAGCGCCGATCCATGCTTGATGGTGCCAGGGCGCTGCTGGCGGTTCCTCCGCGGGGTGACTTTGCTGTACAGCTCCTCTCTCGCGGCCATGCCGAGCGGGCTGGGGTGGCCGTACTGAGCCATGGCTCAGCGGCCAGCCATCGCCGGGGAAGGCACCCGAGCCGAAGCGTCCGGGAGGAGGAGGGAGCCGGCCTGGGGCAGGGGCACGGGCTCGGGGACGGGGAGCTGGGCGGGAGGCGGCGGCGGCGGCAGCGGCGGGGGAGGCGGCGTTCGGAGCTTCCCCAGTGTCGAGACTGACGCTTCCTGGTGAGGCCACCGGTGCCAGAACGGCCCGCGAGCTGCTTCTGCCGGACCAGCCGTCAGCTGCTCGGGCCCCCGGGTGCCCCCAGCGCGGCGCCTGCAGCAGCCCTCTCTTCTCCGCCCCCTTCCTTCTCCTCTCCTAGCAGTCCGGGAATTTGCAATGAGTAATTTTTGAATGGATCAAAAAGGAAAAGGAGCCTTGTGGGCTGGCCCTGCCTTGGCTGCACCCGGGCCCCGCCCCTCTCTTAAAGCGGCAGCGCTGCCGAAGGCCGCTAGAGGCCGGGAACAACCTTATAGACGGCGCTTCTAGGCGGAGGATTCGAACCGGCGAAGTCTGCCTGTGTGTGTTGGTTGCGGAGAGTCATTCCCAGCGCCCCAACCTTCTCCATGGCTTGCATATAAGGCCAGCAGGGCCTCAAGACACCAGACGAACCCATTTCAAGTTTCACGTCGTTCCAGATGGGGTTAATAATGGAAGTTGGGCGAACTGATGGTTGACATTAATGAACCAGAAGGCCAAGCCATAAGGAGCAGATACAAGGTTTTGCTTCCTATAGACCATGCAGAACCCAGAGGATTATTATGGGCCTTGGAGACCAAGTTTCCCTCAGCCGCCAAGTGGCTACACTGAAGACTGACCGTGCTCTCCAGACTGAGAGAGTGCCTTCAGGGCAAAGAGGGCCACCCGTGACTCTCAGGCCTGGGAGGGTACAGGAGAGGAGTGAGAGGGTGGAAAGAAGAAGAGAGAGGGGAAGATGAAAGGAGGAAGGAGGAGGAGAGGGAGGAAGTGGGAAGTGGAAGGAGGGTGGAGGGAGAAGGAACAGAGAAAGAACACTTTCTAATTATGAGGCGTTCAAAGTGGAACGGATTGCTTTTCATCAGGGAATAAGTACCCTGTCAATAAAAGGATTCAAAGAAAGACTGGTTCATCATCACTGTTCAGCAATGAGGAATAGGTGAATTGAGTCATAGGTTGGACAAAACTACTCCCACCTCAAAGGTGGATGTCCCAACCACACCCACCCGCTGTGCCCCACACCACAAGCTTGGCTTGCGGATGTTAAGCTTCTTTCATTTGGAGATAAACTTACCCTCAGTCAGAGGCAAGGGCCCCACTTGGTGTAATGGAAAAGGGACAAACACAACCCTAGCTGCTTCTCTTTTCAGGTAATAATAATAATTCTCTTTTCAGGTAATAATAATAATAAAATCTAACATTTATTGGGCTCTTGTATGTATCAGTCATTGTGCTAAGTGTAATAAATTGCTTAACTCATTGAATTTTTACATTACCCTATCAGGTGTATATGATTATTATCCCAGTTTCACAGATGAAAAAAGTGCTCAGAGAGGTTGAGGAAGATCATAGAGCTGGTAAGTGAACAGCCAGAGCTTTTATCCACTGCGCTGTCTTGGACACGTTGCTTCTGCCCTCTACAGCCCTATGTCCTTATCTATATGCATCATAGGAACCTAGCCTTACACACGCTGGGTTCTCCAAAAATGTCAGCCCTTTTCCCAGCCTGAAGTGTGCAGGAGGAATGGTGACCAGCACACATGGAGCAGTTTCTTGATATTGCTGTATAAGGCATCCAAGGGTTTTACCAGGGGAAATGACACAGCTTGGTTCTCTTAGCCCAGAACTGGTTTTGTAAAGAATATCCAGTGGTGTTTGAAAGTGGGGAGATTAGGACTACTGGGACTTAAGCAACAATGTGCGTAATTCTGCCTCCTGCTGTGTAAGGCATGAGGAAAAGGTCACACTTCCTGGGTGGGAGCTTCTGCCACAGCAGAGGAAGTGCCCTGGAGCATTGCAGAGTGCTTTTCCAGGGCACAGAGCAAAGAGAAAGGACTGGGCTGGGAAAGCCATACCTTGTAGACTAGCCTTCTTGGGATGTGTTCAGTAAAGGATGCTGGACTTTACCCAATATTCTGAATTTCTTCCAGATGCCTGGGCTGAGAGTCCAGTGATCTGGAGCCTAGACAAGAGATACTAATGTCTGTGGAAGCACTTTGTAAAACATAAACACTACACAAATAACATGTCAAATTTATTGAGAACTTACTACGTGCTGGTGCTGTTTCTTAGCTTCGTACACATATAATTTAATTCCTCAACAAGGGAATGGGGCAAGTGCTACCATTTTATCATCAGCCACTTTACACATGAACATGCTGAAGCAGACAGAGGTCAAGTATCTTGCCCAAGGTCATGTGCCCAGTAAGTGATAGAATCAGGATTTGAACTCTTAAAATTTGTCCAAATAGCCACTTACCGCCATTGTTAGGATGATGAAGAGATGCCAACCACTAAAATAACAGGATCACCTTTTGCCTCTTTCCATGCCCCTTGCCACAGAAGTGCTGGGTCTCTATTTCTGAAGAAGAATCAAATTGTCTTTCTCCCTACCTCTAGGTAAACTGTGAGAGGAAATGATGGATATAAAAATAGTTTTACATAGGCTGGAAAAAGCACTATAGAAAACCAGACCCCTTAGATGCAAACTGCCTTGTCTGGGGCACCTTGACAGACATCCCAGCCTGGCTTCCTCACCTTTCTTCAGCTTGGTGCCAACACTTGTTTTATTTAGGACTATTGCCATTTGTTCCGCATAGGATAGGGGGCTGGCCATTAAGACGCGTTGTGCTTTAATTGTATTGTCTTTGAAAAGTGAGGGAAGCTTTATAAATGTCCGTATTGTTAGATCACACAGAAAAGAGGAAAGAGTGCTTATCTGACAGGATATCTAACAGCAGTGGGAAGGAGTGAGGCGGGAGTGGGGCCCTGCACACTGAGAGAGCTGATACATGAGCATTAAGCTGCTCCCTCAGAAGGAGAAGCAAGTTGTCGTGTCCTCCTGTAGCAATGGGTCATGTCAGAATCCACCCTGGACCACACCTTTTTGTTCATGTGAACACTGTTTAACTCCATTCTCACTGGCCCCAGCCACTTTCTTGGCGTGGCAGCCCTTCTGAAATGGCCACGGGGATGCCCAGGATGGGGCTAGTCAACTGCACTCATAATTTTTGAAGTGTGTCCTATGCGTTTTTCTTCTCTTTATCTCTGTCCTTGAGAAAAGGTCAAGTGATTGCATTAAGAATAGGCAGTAGGGGCTGGCCCTGTGGCCAAGTGATTGAGTTCCCACGCTCTGCTTCGGCGGCCCAGGGTTTCACCAGTTTGGATGGGCGCGGACATGGCACCGCTCGTCAAGCCATGCTGAGGTGGCATCCCACATGCCACAACTAGAAGGACCCACATCTAAAAATATACAACTATGTACCGGGGGGGCTTTGGGGAGAAAAAGGAAAAATAAAATCTTTTAAAAAAACCCCAAAGAATAGGCAGTGAGGTCTGCAGGATGTCACCAGCCCCGAGGGTTGGCAAATAAAGGCAGTTTTCGAACCACTGGGAATGACTTCAGTCCCTAGACTTCAAGGGGATTCCTCATGGCCAGAAGATTTTGAAACCATGTGGTAAGGAAAGAAAGGAAAGAGCATGGAAGGGCTCCAGAACTGGCAATTGGGATGCCTAAGTGTTGGCTGTGACTCGAAGATTGTTTTCTGCCCTTCTCTGGGCCTCAGCTTCCTCAGCTGCCAAATGAGGGAGTTGGTTTAGACTGAGGATCCTCAGGATTTTGCCAGGGGACCTTCAGGGACTCTTTTGGGCTGGGGTTGGGGTTTCTCAACTGAAGGTTGAATGAGTCGAGTGTGGCATCCTCTCTTCTTCTTTTCAGAGTGGATACACTTTAAGTCTGTACATGTTGGGGTTTTATGTATGGTTTTCCATGAGAAGATAGTTTAAAGGATCAAAAACCATTTTGAAAAACACTGAACTAGATGATCTTTCATGCTCACTTTAGTTTTGACAGACCATAATTTAATAGAAAGGACAAGTAAAGCAGAATGGAGTGGGGTTAGAGATGGGGGAAAAGGCTACTGGGAAGGGAGAGACAGCTGAGGGCTGGGCTGGGGCGAGAAGTGAAAGGTCTACACAGGTAGAATGTTAGAGTGAAATGGACTTTAAAAAGTCATGTTGGACAGATGGCAACTAGACTTTTGCTGGTGAACACGATGTAGTCTACACAGAAGTCGAAATATAATGATGTACACCTGAAATGTATATAATGTCATAAACCAGTAAATATTTTATTTATTTATTTTTTTAATCTTTTTTTTTTTTTTTGAGGAAGATTAGCCCTGAGCTAACTACTGCCAATCCTCCTCTTTTTGCTGAGGAAGACTGGCCCTGGGCTAACATCTGTGCCTATCTTCCTCTACTTTATATGTGGGACGCCTACCACAGCATGGCTTTTACCAAGCGATGCCATATCCGCACCCAGGATCTGAACTGGTGAACCCTGGGCCGCCGAGAAGCAGAAGGTGCGCACTTAACTGCTGCACCACTGGGCCAGCCCCAATAAGTAAATATTTTAAAGTCATGCTGTTCCTGCCACTAGAAGAAATAATAATAATGTGACTTGATAGAATGCTACAATGGCAGCCATATTGCAAGACAAATGTATCCAGTATGTTGTACACTTTAAACTTATACAATGTTGCATGTCAATTATACCTTAATAAAAAAATCAAACTAAATTAAAATTTTTTAAAAAAATCATATCATTCCTACCTTGTCCTAAGGCACAATTAGAATAAATCTAAGGACCTAGAGATTGGTGACTATTTCACAGTCTGAAATTTGTCCCTAGGCTTAGCACAGTATTGGGCACATAGAAAGTCTGTAGCATTTACACGATTGTTTTTCCCCCCCAAAGATTGGCACCTGAGCTAACATCTGTTGCCAATCTTTGTGTTTTTTTCCTTCTTCTTCTCCCCAAAGCCCCCCAGTACATAGTTAGTTATATATTCTAGTTGTAGGTTCTCCTGGTTGTGGTATGTGGGGCGCTGTCTCAGCATGGCTTGAGGAGCGGTGCTAAGTCTGTGCCCAGGATCCAAACCTGTGAAGCCCTGGGCTGCTGAAGCGAAGAGCAAAGTTAACCCCTCGGCCATGGGGCTGGCCCTCCACAATTGTTGATGGGTTGTTTAATCTGTGAGGCCATGTCACGCAGTAGGAAATGCTAAGGCTGAAAAAAAGTTTGAAGCATCACTCCAAACCAATAAAAAGCTTATATTTTTCTCATGTATTGAAAAAATTAAGATCTCTCCCTCAATTGCAAAAGGAAGGGTGGGGGGGAGTCTATTTTTTTTTCTTTTTTGCCCGTCTCTGAACAAAAATCCCAGCGTGTCTGTTCTGGAATCCTCATAGGAGACACTCCATTGTGCACGTTTCCTCCTTGTAAAGGCCTCATCCCAAATGTCACTGCCCCAGGGTCTGTGTCCGTGATTTGCCACGTAACAATAGAAGTGTTGTGAAATAAACAGTACAGCACAAGCTAAAAAAAAAGTAGTTTTTTCCTCTTCTCATACAACTTCCTTTTTGTATACAAAAGGAAATGTACAGGCAGCATAAGCGGAAATTTCATTCCCAAGAAATAGAACAAAATTAAGTAGCTATAAAAACTTACGTATAAGGCCAAAAAACTCCTTGATTTAAAAGAGTGGAAACAACAGTCATGGACCAAGATTCTTGCAAACATAATTTTTACCATTTAAAAATTCAGAGTGGTCTCTGCAAGATACAATTTTTGAATATTTCTTTTTAAAAATGTAAGTTTAAAGTTTTATGAAATGCATTTTAATGAATCTTTCTGGGACTGTGTAAATAGTTGTTAGATATATTTTCCCAATTCATGCATAATATATGATGTCAACATAAATAACTTATGACCTGTACAAATAGGGAAAATTTGTTATGCCAAACGATAGGTAGAATAACATTCTGGTCAGTGATATTTCTTCCATCTTTGACCTCGCAATTAAAATATTAAAAGTACCAGCTGCCGCTTCCCCCACCCACTGCTTGCCCCATCCTCTACCCAAATGACCCCACACATACTTTATGGCAAGTCCCATTCTCGGACTGGGTTATAGGTTTGGGAGAGTAAGCAGAATAATTTACCTCAGTCTCCTCAGCTTTAAAATGGAAATAATGCTTACCTCATAGGGTTTTTTCGAGATAGTTAAGTGAATCATGAATATGAAAGTATCAAGGGAGGTGCCACACGCTTGCTGAGGGGAGAATGACACCGTTTTTCCCCTGTGCACTCTTCCCCTTCTCATTCTCGTGACATTTGTGCAATTTATTTGTTTAATTAGACCTTAGGACTGCAGAATTAGATTAATCATAATCCGTGGTCTAGATATGGCTCAAGTTTAACTCGTTATTTAATCAATTCATTTTTAATAATACAATAAGCACCTACAAACCCTTCACCTAAAACAAAAGGTAGGACCTTGACAATAACCAATATCTCACCAGATGGCCGCTGTCACCTCCAATAAGCTCTTCTCCTGCCTCACCATACCTCAGGTATCTCCATCCTTAGCCTGTGCTCATCGTTCCCTTGTTTTCCTTTCCATATAATTTTATTGAATCTATGAGTAGTCTCAAAAAGTATACTTAAAACTTTTTTAGCTGTTTTTATATCATAAAAGGGTGTAATGCTGTTTGCAATGCTTTTGAGAGTTAGTTTTTTTGCTCAATAGTGTATGGCCAATATATATCCATACTGCTGAATATTGGGTAGTTCATTAGTTTGGTTGCTGTATAATAGTCCATTCTCCTGTTAACTCATGTTTGGATTATTTCCAGGTTCTTGCTTTTATGACTCTGCTGCTACAAACGTTCTTTACTGTCTCCAGCTGTATGTGTGTAAGAATTATTCTTGGACATATCCCTAGGAGTGGAATTGCTGGGTCATCTTCAACTTAGAAGGTGATACAAAAATCTTTTCCAAAGTAGTTACCAATTTATATACCCACCAGCAGCACATAGAGATCTCTTCGCACTGTAGTTGCCTGTGGCTGTGTAATTATTCCGTATTCTAGACTATTCTACAAGCCACTTGAGGTAACATAGAGCGTTCAAGAGTATGGGCTGTATATTTGACTTCTACTTTCTTCCTTATTAGCCATGTGACCTTGAACAAATTTATTCCTTCAACAATTATTCACTAAGCATCTATTATGTGCTGAGGACACAGAAATAATCAAGATAAAGCCCCTGTTCCCAAGTAGCCTACAGTCTAATAAGAAGAAACAGACAGTCGAAGAGTAAATGTAAATTCCATACAGTGATAAGTGCTATAAAGAAGGCAAACAGGCTGATCTGCTAAGGAGCTGCTGAGGGTGGGGAGCTGCTCTAGCAAAAGTAGGTATGAAGGTCGCTCTGGAGGTGACGTCAGAGCCAAGATCTGAGTGACAAGGAGGAGGCAGCCAAAAGAAGATGAGGAGGGAGAGGGTTTTAGGCAGATGGCACAGCAAATGCACAGGTTTTAAGACCAGACTCCTCAAAGGAGCCTGAGGAAGGCCGGCAAACCTGAAACACAGTGAGTGAGGGAGAATTGAGACAGGCAGTGGGTGCGTCCGAGCCAGCTCATGTCGCTGGTCAGAGCCCATTGCTAAATGTTCAGCTATTTTTACTTAAACCATTAGTAGCTGGGAATCAGCCATGGTAGGAGTATTTACACCGTGGCAATGGGCACGTGCTTCCTCAGGGCTTTTTCCTCCTGGCCCCGAGAGTGGCGAGGGAGGTTGGGAGGAGGGGAGGCACACTACTGAAAGACACAGTTAGAAAGTGCGGAGGAGTTATGTAGCCTCTCAGAACAGAATCTCAAAGAGTTGCTGTTAGAATTAAACGAGTTGTTAACATAGGGCACAGGGCACGTGATGAGCAACGACTGACCAGTACTTGTCTGCTCCTGCCAATTTTCATACTCCTTCCCCAGCTTCCTTACCCTCCAACAATCTGTGCACCATGATCCCTGGAGGAAAAAGAACAGACACATGTCGAGTGGTCACCATAAGCTAAGACGTCCACAAATTCTTATACCGTCAGCAACACTGTCAGGCAGGTATCTATGTCGGCAATTTACTGATAAACTTATTGTGGTTCAGAGAGGTTATGAAACTTGCCCAAGTTCACACAGTTGCTAAGTGGTGGAACTGGCATTGAAAACTAAAACATAGGAATCTAACTTCAGGGTACATTACAATTAACCTTAATTAATATCAATTAAGAGATTTTAACAGGCAACTCATTTCAGTGGATAATTCATTTGGATGTGCTATTAAATGAACCACAGGACAGCTTGAGCCCACAGGTCAAGACTGTTTGAAGACACGTGAGTAAAAGAGGTTGCAGTGAATCTGACGTTGAAGTAACCTTTACTAAACTCATCAAGCCATCAGGCAACTAACAGGTAAAAGACAAATAAAATTCTTCCCTCCTCTCTCCTTTTGCCTTCTGCGGTAATTGGATGCCTACTATATCTGGGAATTGGGCTCAAAGATGGGGTGGCTCCAAGATGTGCAAAGTCTAGTGGGAGACAGGAAAGATCAGAGCAGGACAACACAGGATGATTGAGAGACATAGAGCTTTGCCTAAGCCCTTCAGGGGCTGAATGGTGGGAGGATCATTGGGAAAGCTTCCTCAGAGAAGGTGATGTCTGAGCTGGACATTGGAAGATGAATGGAAGTTAATTAGATGCAGAATGGGATGCTAGGGGTAGGATGGGGCCGGGTAGAAAGAGAAGGGAAGAAAGAAAAGATGTTCCAGGCATAGAAAATACCACATGCACAGGCCAGAGATAGGCAAGATCAGGTCATCTCTGAAAACCTGCTTAGCAGAAGCACGGGGTTTGAGGGGAATGGAGGTTCGGATACTGGAGCGAGGTTGGAGAATTTGGGTTACTGCAGAGCCAGACTTCTCTATAGGTAGTATTTCCTTAGCTGATGTCTGCTCAGCTTTGGCACCTAGTGAGAAATCCATCGCCACTTAGTGATTGGGTTAGCAACCCAAAACCACATAGAAGCCAAGGTGCCATGTGCTTGTGTTCCTCCAAAATTCACATGTTGAAATCCTAACCCCTAAGGTGATGGCATTAGGAGGCAAGGCCTTTGAGAGGTGATTAGGTCGGGAGAGTAGGATGCAATTAGTGCTCTTAGAAAAGAGACCCCAGAGAGCTCCCTTGCCCCTTCCACTATGTGAAGACACAGCAAGAAGTCTGCAGTCCAGAAGAGGGCCCTCACGTGACCATGCTGGCACCCTGATCCCGGACTTCCAGCCTCCAGAAGTGTGAGAAATAAATTTCTGTTCTTTATAAGCCACCCCGTCTGTGGTATTCTGTTATAGCAGCCTGAGCAGACGAAGACACAAGGGCAAATCAGAGCTACGTCTCAAAACACTGCTCATTCTTCAAGGCCCAACTGAAGTCCTGAAATTTCCAGAAAGTTTTCCCAGGCACCCAGCTACTAAGAGCTCTCAGGGCACTTTTGAAATCATGAAATCTCATGGATAATTTACAATATGCTGCCTTTCATTTTTCCTTTACTTTTTCATTCTCTGTATTTTAAATGTAAATGCTTTCTTAAAAAAATTATAGAAGCAGTATAGTAAGGTATTTTTATCATAAAATTAATGTCAAAAAACAAAGAAGGAAGAATAATCACTTTAAATAAAAGTGATCTAAGGTAATGTTTTAGTACATTTTCTTCCACTGTTTTTTAGTAAAATTGATGATGAGTGCTCTGGCCTAGTCAAATTAATTCTAAATTACTGAGAGTGGGGATTATGCACTGTCACTATATCCTTTTTATCTCCCATGTGGAACCCCTTAAGTATTTGTCATTGATGGACACAATACTCAATGGTTATGTGCTCCCAGCTAGTTGGGACCATGGCATGTGGTGAAAAGTGTGCTAATGTCGATTTGCTTGAAAATTTGTGCCCTGAGTGAGGAGTGTTGTGAAAAAGCCCAGAGGAGATGACATAGTCAGCCTTGTCAACGTCAAAAATGCAGAGCAAGGCTTTACCTAACTCTCTAGAGTGGAGACCACCAGTGTTGGCCAATATCCCATGGGGATGCTGAATCCATCTTTGGCGGCAGGCAGCAGACTACCACCTGAAAAGTAAAAGCAAAATTAATAAAGCAAGAAAAAGATAGCCTCTTTTTCCTCTCTTCTCCCTCCTCTTTCCAAAAGTCCCCTGGGCAAAAAAGATGGTTGGTCTTTGGAGGAATCTGATTGTTATTAGTCTCGGTGGCTGCTGTAAGACATTACCACAAACTGCATGGCTTAAAAGAAGAGAAATTTATTCTCTCACAGTTCTGGAGGCCAGAAGCCTTAAATCAATATCACTGAGCTGAAATTAAAGCGTCAGCAAGACTGGGCTCCCTCCTGGAGGTTCTAGGGGAGAATTCATTCCTTGCCTCTTCCAGCTTCTGGTGGCTGCTGGCATTTTTTGGCTTGTGGCCACGTCACTCCAGTCTTTAAGGCAGCGTCTTCAGATCTCTCTCTGCTCTGTCTTCACATCACCTTCTCTTCTGTGTGTGTCTGTCTGAAATCTCCTTTTGCCTCTCCCTTATAAGGACCCTTGCGATTGAATTTAGGACCCACCCAGAAAATCCAGGATAATCTCTCCATCTCAAAATTCTTAATTTCATGACATCTGCAAAAATTCTATTTTGCTTGTAAGGAAACATTTACAGGTTCCAGAGAGTAGGACCTGGTATCTTTGGGTGGCTATTATTTAGCCTACTACACTATTCTTTAGAGCAGTTAATTTTGAGGCTGGATGGACTTCAGGGTTCAGGAAAGCTTTTTCAATCTCATGATTTGGGTTAAGGGGAGGAGACAGATTATGCGCAGGGGCAGGAAATGAGTAAGTAAGTCATACTTTCCCAGTCCTTTGGGAAAAGGCCACTTTCCTCAATTTACACCATTCCCTCTGCCTGGAACTCTTCTTTCCCTCCCTCCTCTCAGGGGCCTTGCCTGATCTCACCTGCCTTCCTTGCCCATACTGCCTGGATGAAATCTGTCACCCTCTTGTCCTCTGGGTCCGTTTATCATAGCACTGAACACAGGAAAGGCATTTCGTACACCTAGTGCTTACGTCCAGAGTAGCATATGAGCTCCATAAGACTGCGCTTGACTTACCCCCTCTGTGCCCTCAGTAGGTGCTTAATAAATGTCTATTGAACTGACTTGAATTGCATTCCAGCTGAGATGAGAGGCACCTTGACAGTCCATGTGCAATTGCATTTCCTCGCTTCCCTGATTTGGATCCCCACGCTGAGACTCTCTGTCCCACTCCACTGGCTAGACTGGCTCAGGGCCCTGGTCAGAACCTTTCCTCTCTCTCCCTCCATTTCCTTGGAGATTAGACAAATCTTCATCCTGAGTTCATGTCTCTGATGCATAGAGTGCCATGAGTAACCCCAAAGTGAGCCTCTTGTTGAAAGGTCTGTCTGAGGGGCACCCACCAGAAGGGGAGCACCTGTGACTGGAAGCTTGTGGGGGTCATAGAGGGAAAATGATCCCCCTTGAATGGGCTGGCCTGAACCAGCAAGAGAGGTAATATTTAAGCAAATCTCCAACGTTCAATGGGAAGGGTGGTTTGGGAAAGACGTGTCTCTAACTGACAAATGACTCTGTTCTTTCGGGCTCAGACTCGTGCATTAGTCATTGCCCTCCTGCCATGCTAAGTCTGGGTGCTCCTGGGTGGAGCGTCCAGCGCGAGCATGGTCAGAGCCTCTGGACCACCCTGAGAGGTTTCCTCATGGCCTGTTCTCTGCTCATTAGTTAGAAATTCCTGTAAAGGGAAACCAAGAGAGGAGAGATGCAAGTCCAAATCGGCCCCTTAGTTAGGGACTTTGGTAAAAGAACTGGGGACTGGGACTCTGCTTGAGTTTCAACTATCTCTGCTGCTTCTGTCCACCTGGAATATCATCCTCTTCTTCCTTCTTGTGACGCTGTTTATATAGCTCTTTACAATTTTCAAGCACTTTCAGGTTTAACACCTTGTTGAATTATTATCCCCTTAAGAAAACAAAACAATATGAAGAAGTTACATTAAATATATGTTTCTTAGGGACAGAAAAAAAAAGACTGAGCCTCCCAAAAATTATGTGATGAACCCATGATAATACAGTGACACAGGAGAGCAAATTTGGTAACCCAGGTTTTTCAGAAATGAAAGACGTTCTGGTGATGTCCTCTCTTTCTTGCACTGGTCCAGAAATGTCTTATGACTTGGTACTTTTATGAGGGCAGGGTAAGCTCCTTAAAGTAACATTCACAAATCTCTCGAGTGAGGCCAAATTACCCCTCATACTCTGAAAGGCATCAGAAATGGAGTTTCTCGTAGGCAGAAGGTTTAACAGCCCTCTGGAGTCATGCTGTACTGCTGTAACCCTCACAATGTCTCGGGAATCCCAGAGCTGGGTAGCAGAGGCCTAGAAATTTATTGATTTAAAATTGCATTTGAGAGCACATCTAGCTCATAGATTTTGATTTCTAGGTACCATTTCTTACTAAAAAGAACCAGGGCTCCATGGAAAGATGCTGATTTCAGGTCAGAGGCAGGGAAAGCCCAAGGTTGGCCTGGAACATCTTGTGCTATGATGTTGGGAATTGCCACAGATGAATGAGATTATATGAAAAGGATACAGAAGCCAGTTTGAAGGAGCTCCCGCAGCCAAATCCAACTGGGACATCTTCCTTCCCTGCCCCCAAATTATGATATTGGATTATAGTAGCCTAAATGAAAAAAAATCCATAAATCCATAGTGATACTTTAAAAGATAAGGAGGGGGGAAAAAGGAGTATAGAAAAGAGAAAACTGTTATTTACAAAGCAATGCCAACAAATAAACATAGAAACAATGATAGAATTAGAAAAATCACCATTTTGCAACCCTCAAAGTAATGGCAGTTCAGTTAAGAATCACTAATAGATATTAAAGCCATTGGATAAAAAGGTTGTTGGGGACTAGGATATTCACATTGTTTCAGTCTCACCCCACAGATTGTTTATTAATTAGAGAAGGAGAAACAGGCCGTTACAATGGAGAGACCTAGGGGTCTCCTCTTTAACCGAGAGCTCAATCTTGGCTTTGCCAGTCATGGGATGGCCTGACTTGTAACTCCTGAGATGAGATGCAGTAGGAGGTACACATCATGAGCTATGCACTGCTCCTGTCAGAAATGTCACCTCATTCTGATCCCGAGGAACAATCCTTCATCCAGAGTGTGGAACATCCTGCAGGACAAGTAGCTGAGGCTCATTAAAGGACCCAGTACCATGAAGGTCAGAAGGAGATGGCAGAGTGTTCCACACAGGGAAAAAGTAAAGAGACACAAGAGCCAAGTGCAATGCTTAGACCTAGATTAGATCCTGGATCCAAAAAAGTCCACCTTAAGGATGTTTTTGGGACAATCTGGGAAATCTGAGTATGGATTTAATGTTGGATGATATTAGTGTATTAATGTTGATTTTCTTAGGTGTGATAATGGTGTTGTGATTACGTAGGAGAATGTCGTTGTCCTTGGGAGATGCAAGATGAAGTTTTTAAGGATGAAATGTCATGATATGGGACGCCTACTTTCGGATGGTATAACTAAAGGGAAGCATGTGTATAAATGTATAGATCCCGAAACAAGGTCGCTATGGCAAGAACTTAGTTGTTGAATCTAGATGAAGGGATATATGGGTATCGTATTATCCTTTCAACTTTCCTGTGGGTTTGAAAATGTTCAAATAAAAAAATTTAAAGAATTGCAATTAAGCCTTTCAAATTACAAAGTAGTGATGTGTTTGCAGGAGAGATGGCAAACTTGAGTAGGGGATGGTCTATAGCCTTCGGGCAGAGCTAGCACAGCTAGAGATGAAATTGGGGATGCAAGTCTTCTTCCTGGGAAGAGTGCCTAGCAGAGGTCCCAAGAGCCCCGAGGCCCCAGGGGCATTCTCACTACTTGGCTTCTCATTCATGGACTTTTCCTCTTTCATTTGACCACACAGGCTTTTCTCATAAACCCACAGACCTAACTAGTAATCACTAGTTAAGAGCATCAATATGGCTGGCCTTTGAAATATAAGTGGTTCTTCTTTAGCATGCTTATAGTCAAAGCAAATTTTTCTGTAAATAAGGGCTCTTGAGACCATCTCCAGGGAAGTGCTGTTTCCTGAAATGAGGTTGCCTCAGTCTCACATAAGCCTTGTTACACACCACCCTACTCCTCCTCATTAAAGCTAGTGTTTTTGAACCTTTCTCTAGCCAGAAGAATGCTCTAGATATTTGTAATTCTATTCCTGGTTCCCTCTGTTTTCAAGCATGTCACCATCCCTCGCTTCCTATGACTAATACACACTGTCCCTCGGAGCCAGTCTACTTCCCCATTTAGAAAGTGGCTACTGGAAAAGTTGCCCACAAGTGCTTCTCTGAGCATATCTGGAAAAAGTTCTGGGAAGCTGAGTGATACTTGATCAGAGAGCTGAATGGCTACTCTGTAAAGTGGTGTGAGTGTTGTGGCTTGCTTCTTATCTGTTGGTCTATTTTGAAAATAATCACTCATTCACTTGTCCAGGATGAGTAACAATCCACGATGGATGAATGACAAAGTGTTGATTTCATTTCCTGTGAATGTCTTCTACATAGAGGTCTGACTGGTAGACAGAAGCATTCCAAAAATGCTTTGAGCCAACACAGCACAGTTAGGGAAAGTGGGTACCTTCCCAAGATGCACTGCTGCTGGGGGCCACATTCATTTAGATGTTGGCATTCCAGCAGGTTTACTTGCAGTATCGATCTTGTTCAATCCTGTTTACGATCACATCCAATATATGGACTAGTAAATCATTATGAACAAGGGAGAGTAGAAGGAGACCAAAATTTACTTATCACCAGTTGCACACCGGGTAGTTTTCTATGAATTGTTTCATTTAATCCTTACAACATCCCTGTAAATAAGGTTTTATTTTCTGCATTTTACAGATGAGAAAAGCAAGACTCAGAGAGCTAAGAGACTTAACCCAAAACACATTGTTAGAAGTTCGAGAAGTTGAAATCCATGCTCTGTTTACTATCTGCAGTAATTTATAGCCAACTCTAGTTATTTGCATGATAGGTGATAGCCAACAGGTTTTAAATTGTTAATTTCCGTTCACCCCTAAACACACATCTGGGCCATCCTCCCTCATGACCAGTCAGCATATGTTCTTAGTGAAATGATCTTCAGTAAAATGTGTAGAGAAGAATGAGAAAATGCATTTCCAAGCTGGATATATTTGAGGCCCATACTGCTGTTTGTTTCCATTAGTCTGAAAAATACACGTGAATCATTTCATTGTTGTACACATCAATCATATGATAGATTTCAGTAATTGTCAACCCTCCTGAAACTGGTAGATACTAGGATGCCATCAATTTTCTTAAGAGATGTTGTAGAAGTTATACATTAATTCTGAGAACAACAACAGAAAAAACAGCCCATCCTAAAAAATAATCAAATAGCACTTTTAAGGGACATTAGCACAGAACTTAAAAGTGTGATCATTGCAGTCAAATACCTGAACTCTTCTCCTTAAACTCTGCTACTACTGTTTACACTTGGAAAGTAACCTAAACTTTATAAACTTCTGTTTTTCCATAAGTAAAATAGAGATAAAAGTGATATTAACTTCATAAGTCTGTTGTGATTATTTTATTAAAGAACGGAGGTCAAATTCAGACACAGCCTGGCACATAGAATAGCTTACAGACTTAAAATCAACAACAATAAGATGATATCAAATAGCAGTAGCTATAAGTGAGGTGGAGAAAATAAAACAGGTGAATGGGAAAGAGAGTGAAGGGAAGAGGGCACTGAGCAAGCAATGCTGAAGCTGAGACCAGAATACTCAGCAGGAGGTCGACATACTAGAGGGAAATGGCAGGGGTACCCGGCTTAGCTGCAGAAGACCTGAGTTCAAGTTCCCATTGTGTTACTTCTGGCCTCGTTCAATGTAGGCAAGTCTGGATCTCATATTCGTGGTCTGCAAAAATATAAAAATAAGGGCCAGCCTGTGGCCGAGTGGTTAAAGTTCTGTATGCTCCACTTCGGCAGCCTAGGTTGGTGGGTTTGGATCCCAGGCATGGACCTACTCCACTCACCAGTCATGCTGTGGAGACATACCACATATAATGTGGAGGAAGATTGGCACAGATGTTAGCTCACGACGAATCTTCCTCAAGCAAAAAAAGAGGCAATGGACGTTAGCTTAGGGCAAATCTTCCTCACCAGAAAAATAAAAATTAAATTAAGAAATTGAAAAATTAAAAGCTAATTAAAGGGATGTGAAGATTAAAATAAGGTAGCATATAAATGTGCATTGCTGACTCTAAAATCCGACAAAGGCTGAGTGAGTATATCATTCTGCTCATACTGATGATAAACTGTTATATTCATTCATTCATGCACTCATTCTCACGTTCCTTTATTTTCTCCTTCCTTCTGTAGGGTTGACGTAGTCCTGCTAAGAGCCTGAAACTGGATAGGCATTGGAATAGCTCTCATCTGTGTGGTGCTTTATAGTTCTTGTATTAATCATCTCCCGACAGCTGGGACATTTATGGCATTGTTGCCATTGGGAATCACCTTTAATGACATGCCTGAAATGACAATACTCATGTAAAGACAGTTGCCTGTCTCCACTGCCCCCTGAGAACCCTTGAGGGCAAGGATGTCATTCACAAGGGCTTGGCGTATCTCCTCGTTGCTGAAGTCCTTACAAACTCTCAGGGGTGCTAGGTACACACTACAAAAATGAAGACAAGATGGACAAGGCCAGGCTGACTTTCTTCCCCAAGAAACGTGGTGGGAAACAAGCCTCAGTAGGCCCCAGAGGACCGTATGAGGCCACCTATGAAAGAGGTGACTATTTTCTGGACCCAACATCAGCTGACATGGCCTGACAATAAGACATAATATTTAAAGTCAGACTGTCCCCAGTGGGCATATGGTTGGCATACAGTTGCCAAAGAGAGGAACCATCCTTCACAGGGGGCTTGGGTCTAACTGACTTGCTGGCTACTGTAAACACTGAGACTAGAGTGGGAGGGAGGACAGGAAAAGAGAAAACAAACCAGGTCCGGGTGAAAACACAGTCCAGGCTCATCCACCTCCAAATTCCTAAGTTCTCCTGCTCTTACTCATTAAAACCTGAGGAGGATGGCTCTCAGGGTATTCTAATCTCCCTGGAGTAACAACCACAAAATGATAGCTGGCACTGGTTTCGAAGGAACCATCTGTATGGAATGAAAATAAGTAAATTTCTTGGAATGTTTGGTAAATTCAAACCTCCTGGGCCCCTCTGAGGGGACAGAAGCCAGTTCCAGAAGCTCCCTGTAGTTGTCCCTTCCATTAGTCTGCAGGGTTTCAAGCCTTGCTGTATTCAGAAGGCAGGGGTGGAGGAGGGATATGAGGAGGAGGGATGAGAGAAGAGAAAAAGGAGGGAGAGACAGAAGGATTGGCCTTTTGTTATGGCAGCTTTTGCACTTCTGGGGTCTCTGGCAGGATGTGAAGTGGGAAGTGTTTTGTGGTAATAAGAAGAGCTGCAGCTGGTGGGGGATGGCGTGGGCCGAGGGATACCCTGGAGAGAGACAGCAGAGGACAGGAGGAGGGGGGGAAAGAGCTGAGTGGGTGGTGGGATCAGGAAGACTATTTTTCCCTCCCATCAGGCGGTCTTCCTCATTTGCAAGTCCAAGGGTTGCAGATCGGTGCTTAAGGTTTGGTGTCCTGCTACAATCACTGGGTTTGGTTACTGGGTTTGGTTACTGGGTTTAACTTTTGGCTTGTGTTCTATTGCTTTCATGTAGTGTGGCCTTGGGCAAGTATCTTAACCTCTCGGCCTCAGATCCTTCACCTGTAAACTGGAGATCTTACTACTTAAAGCATAAAGTTGTTGAAAATAAATGAAATGCCTTGCAAACTGAAACACACACATGTAAGGTATTCTTGGAGATTTCTAGAAATGACTGAAAGGCATGATGGTGGCAGAGGGCTCCAGAAGGGCAGCATTGTGGTGCAACACACCTGGTAAGTCCACATCATCTGCAGCTCACCTGCATTTTCTAGCCACTTCTCACTTTATGGACATCAGGTTCTGGGGTGTCCAATGCCAGCTCACTTGCAGTGCCCCTCACACCCCCACTCATCTCTGCAAGCCCACTTCTCCCATCCTCTCCCCACCTGACCACAAAGGCGCTGGGAGGAAGACATAGTGTCTACCCTTTGATGGCTTTCTTTGACTGAGCCTCAATGGGAGAAAAGCAGGGAGGTGGGAGGGAGGAAGGAAGGAACAAAGGAAGGTGGATTGGTTTTCTTTTTACTTTGACTGCAGCCTCTATTCTGCTCACCCTAATGCCTTTTCCGGACACAATCTCTGATCATGAATTGCCCAGAGCTCCCCTGGTCCTTCATTTTCTTCAACTCCTCTCCTCTCCACTCAGTTGCACTTGAGCTATGCAAATAATAGAAGGGGAAAAGAAATAATGGCCATTCCATGGCGTTTGAACATCACATTGCAGTTTATAGTCATTCCATGCCCATGACACCACATGGGCCTCCCGGAAAGGCTCCTACTATTATTGATACCAAAACTCTTACTCTCAAATTTGTGTGCCCAATACACAGTAAGCCAAACACTGAGATATCTGTGCTTGGAGATGGAGAAAGATTTTATTCGCATTGGCCAAAATGAGAAGGTGGGAGCATGGGTTTGCTCAAATCTCGTCTTCCCAAGAGCAGAAAGCATGGGGGTGGGGGGCTGTTTACAGAGGTAAGGGGCTTGCCAGAGGAGCTTCAGAGAAACAAAGGGGTCACTCTTGATAAGCCCCCGGGCAGTCTGACTTCTAGGAATCAATGGCAGCTGGGGACTGGCCATCTGGCCATCTGGGATGGCAACCTCCCCGAGGGCATTCTCTTTCTTCTGCAAAACAAGCTCACAAATCCTCTATACCCCTGAGTCACCTCTTAAGTTAAACAGGAAAACGGCAAATTGCCTATTGAGTATCTACAGTAAACCTCAGGTACCCGGCTTCACTGTGACCCCGTTGCACAGGTGAGAGACTGTGGTTAGTGAGGTGAACAGATTGATCCACAGTCACACAGCTTGTAAGTGCTAGGTCTAGCGCTCAGTTCTGGGGATCTGACTTCAAACCCTGACCTTTTTCCTTTCTTCCATGTTTGCCTGGGGATAGAGTGTATGTAGGGGGAAGCAGACAATTCTCTGAAAAAATTTGCACCTTAACAGAACTGAAGGAAGAATTTTCTACAAAATATTAGGACAGTTCCAACATAAATCACCCCTCCACTAACCATGCCCATCTCAAACATTGCTTTTAGTTTCTCAAGAGAAGTCAGAATCACACTGTTGGAAAAATCACACAGCATTCCTCCATGCTTTGGACACTTAAGGAGGTACTTAAAAACAATTCGTTAAGAGAATGATGGTGTCTGGCTTTCACACTTGGCCCAAGCCAGAGTGTGAGGTGTGCAGAGGCCCATGGATCCTGAATGTGGTTGTGCCTTCCCTTCTCCCAGATAGAAGGACAGAACTGGAAAATGTCACCATATGACTTAGAACCCAATGAACAAACATGAGCTCAACCACCCACAGGTTAAAATAGATTTCTCGCACTTGTACTAAGACAAAATATCACCCAACATCCAAGCAGAAGCCTAGAGCATTAGTAATGTTAAAAGGGCTGTTATGTTATCAATTAAATTAGCAATAGATAACAGTGTCTTAACAGAAGAGTGGCCTTCTGAGAATGTGAGAAAAAAGGAGCTAAAATAGTAAAAATTAGCATTATCTGAGCCCTGCCTGCAGGGCAGGACATCCTGGTCTCCAAGACAAATACTTTGAGATGGAATCTTGCCTGCCTGGATCTCTGTCTTAGTCTTTTTGGGATGCTGTACCAAAATACTACATGGGCCGCCCAGTGGCATAGTGGTTGGGTTTGCGTGCTCTACTTTGGCAGCCCAGGGTTTGCCAGTTTGGATCCCGGGCGTGGACTTATGCACCCACATATAAAGTAGAGGAAGATGGGCACAGATGTTAGCTCAGGGCCACTCTTCCTCAGCCAAAAGAGGAGGATTGGAGGCAGATGTTAGCTCAGGGCTAATCTTCCTCAAAACAAACAAACAAACAAACAAACTCATAGACTGAGTGGCTTATAAACAACAGAAATTTATTTCTCACAGTTTGGAAGACTGGGAAGTCAAAGATCACGGTGCTGGCATATTTGGTGCCTGATGAGAGCCTGCTTCCTGGTTCATAGACTGTTTTCTCTCTGTGTCCTCACATGGCAGAAAGGGCTCTCTCTGGGGTCTCTTCTATAAGGGCACTAATCCGCTTTATGAGGGTTCCATCTTTATGACCTAATCTCCTCCCAAAGGCCCCGCCTCTTAACACCATTTCATTGGGGATTAAGTTTCAACATGAATTTTAGGGGGACAAACCTTCATTCTATAGCAATCTCTGAACCTATCCTTGAGGTAACATTTAAATTATTTTCTGTTCCCTGAGAATAAAAACTTAGCAACACCACCATTTCTCCTTTCTAGGCCTTTGCCAACTTCAAATGCTATTTATGCCATAAATCCTTCCTAATTTTCCTCCTCTCTTTGCTAGAAAAAAAATCTCTCTTTTTGAAACCCAAAGTCACTTTGATTTTGACCCTCACAGTCATTTTGTATGGAGGTTAGAGCCAGAAGTATTTCACCCACAGTACCAAGGCTGGCTCTAACTGAAATGAAAGTTATCTTCAGGGGTCCTGACTCCAGACCATGTCCTTTGCACCAGGCTTCCGTATCTGAAAGGACTACTGTGGTAATCTATGGTCCCTGTGGGCAAATTAGCAGATTAGTTATGTAACTGCTGTCACAGACCAAGACCCTAAGGACCCAGGACCAGGTAGCTTTGGCAAGGCATCAGGAGGCAGAAGAGATCTAGAATGTGAAATACCCAAGAGCAGGACAAGCCTGGTGAGAGTGCTAAAGGGAGGGTTGGGGGGGAGTTAGTCTTGACCATCATCCATCCTCCACACTGTAGGTAAAGTACTCTTTCTAAAATCTGATTGGGCAATGTAGTCACGGCTTTCCCAAGCTAAAACGCTTTAAAAGCATTCTCCACTGCCTTCAGGATCAAGTCAAATTCCTCAACATGGTATTAAAGGCCCTCTTCACCATGGCCTCTGTTTTCCTCTAGAACTTCATGCCATACAACCACTACCACCTCTCCTGTGCCCCATCACCACCAGTAACACACATACTCTATGCTCTAATTCAACACAATGATGAGTGAAACAATATCCCTGCCTTCAAGACATGCACCGGCGCTCTTGAAGGCAGATAGGTAAACAGGCGATTACAGTGCAGATAGATCAGTGCTGTGAAGTTCTGGGTCTTATGGGAACTCATGGAAAGGACACCTGGGCAGATTTAGGAGATCAGGGAAGACTTCCCAAAGGGAATGATAGGTAAGCTAAACACTGGATGATGATAATAAACCAAGAGGGTTGGGACAGAGAGTGTTTCAAACAGACAGAATGGAATGTGTAAATGCAGGAGTTAAATGAGGACATGGAGTTTGGGAACTAAAGGAAGAAGGAGTGGTTGGTGGGATGGGAAGAGATGAAGCTAGAGGTAGGCAGGAGACAGATCATGCTAAGACCCTCGAAGCCATACGACAGCATTTAGACCATGTCCTGGAGACTCTGGGAGACCAGCAAAGGGTTTTAAGCTTAAACTGAGGTGAACAAGGAATTGAGGAGACAGAGAGAGTTTGTGAGAGAGATCACTAGCCTCTACGAGTTTTGCTCAACCAATAAACATTTGTTGAAAGCAATCGCACAAAGCTCTATGCCAAAGCTGGTAGGGAAGATACAGAAAAGAACACCCAAAGCTTTCTTTTAAGAATCTCACAGTCTAGAACGAGAGATAAGATAAAATGAAAAAAAACAAAAAGCAAAAAAGAAAACAAAGCAGAATATTGAAACTGTGATAATAGAGGTACAATCAAATGGTAGCTGAATTCAAGAAAAAGTAGTTCAGTTCAGTCGGAGAATTAAAGCTCTTAAGAGGAAGATGCTATTTGAGGCTGTGTTGAAGAACAAGAAGGATTTCAATCAGTGGTGATGGGGAGAGCAAAGAGGGGATGGACTAGCCCACTGAAGGTCAGGAGTCAGGAGGAGAAGGCAGGAGAGCAGGAAACAGCCCCCTTAGAGGATTTCCTCACAGGATGGGGGAGGAGGATAATGAGAGAGAAGCCTGGTAGGTTGAAGCCAGTGGACCAAGGGCCCCAAAGGCCAGGCCAAGGAATTTGGATTTAACTCAGCAAGTAATGGGGAGCACTGAAGGCTTTTAAGATCAGAAGAGCTATGATAAGAACTTGAAGATTAATCGGCAGTGGTATCTACATACTAGTGTTACACAAGTGGGGTTGGTGAATATCTTCTCAGTGCTCTGAGAATTCTACAATAATTTTCAAATTATGTATTTTTGTCCTAATGAGAATCTTAAAATATTATGATATTCTGGAGTATTTGAATCACCATATTATATAACAGAATTCTGCCACTCGAGTTCAATGTCCATTTCTTCGCTCGATATATTCCTGGAGCACCCACCATGTGCCAGGCATTGTTCTAAGCATTGGGCATACAGTGGGAGACAAAACAGACAAAAGTCTCCCTCTGCAAATTTGGACACTAACTGGATATTTATCAATATTAAGAAATTATTGTTGGGGGCTGGCCCCGTGGCCGAGTGGTTAAGTTCGCGCGCTCCGCTGCAGGTGGCCCAGTGTTTCGTCGGTTCGAATCCTGGGCGCGGACATGGCACTGCTCATCAGACCACGCTGAGGCAGCGTCCCACATGCCACAACTAGAGGAACCCACAACGAAGAATACACAACTATGTACCGGGGGGCTTTGGGGAGAAAAAGGAAAAAATAAAATCTTTAAAAAAAAAAAAAAAAGAAATTATTGTTATCTTTTTAGGCATGATAATGGTATGTGGTTATATTTTAAAAGGAGTTCTTACCTTTTAGAGATATATCCTGAAATATCTATGTATGAATTTACATAGTGTCTAGGATTTACTTCAAAATTGTCCAGTGGTGGGGTGGGGTGGAGGAAAGTGGGTGAGGATATAGATGAAACAAGATTGTCCAGGACTTGATGGTGGTTGTGGCTGGGCAAAGGGTACAAAGAAATTCGTTGTGTTATTTGCCTTACTTTTGTGTATGCTCAATATTTTACAATAAAAAGTAAAAGAAAAAAAGAAGACAGAAAGAACTCCTGCCCTGTGGAGCTTACTTTCTAGTGTCTGAATTTGTGCAACGGCATCAACACTTAGTTAAGATGATACGCTGTCACAGCACCAGAAAAGAACAGAGGTTGCGAAGCAGGTTAAATAGAGAGGAGTGAGGAACAGAGGCCTTACCTGGCACATGAAGCACATGCATCTTGGATTCCAAAGATCTGGTTCCATCTGGTTCCGTGGAACACCTGGGAGTGGACGTTCCTGAGTATCCTGTCTCCTACATTTTAACCTGTGTTGATGAAGATAATCCATAACCAATCTATAAATGAAAATTTGTGAGAGTTTATTCTGAGCTAAAATGTGAGGACCATGGCCTGGGAGAGTACTTCCACAAAGGAACGGAGCACTCCAAAGAAGCGGGGGTATACAGGGTGGTTATATACCCTCAAAGAGGGTGTTTCTCATATGATTGAAATGTCCCTCTTACAATAGTCACAAGATTGCCCTGTTGGCACACCGCTTGATGGACACAGCAGGTAGTGGGTCTGTTGGCTCGGCGGGTGCAGCAGGAGGCAAGTCTATTGTCTCGAGCTGGGTGGTCACAGGTGAGCACAGCAATCAGTTCCCAGCCTAAGGAAAGATGCTTAATCTTTAAGGAAATGGGACTGGGAGGTAAGTTGCACCTTTATCTCAAGGGCCTTTGTTCTTGCCATAGGGAATGTCTAAAGCAGATATACAATGCATGCTCAACAGCCACGGTCAGGCCCTTTTGGAAAAACAAAATCAGGCCGAATTAGGTTTACAACATGTGGCTTCCTCATACATTCCAATATATCCTGTTACTTACCATTTCTATTTGTCACTTGAAACTGTTCATTTGCAAGTAAATAAGAAAGCATTACATTTTTTAAAAAAAATTTTTAGAATTATGGAGAACTCTATTAAAAATAATTCAGTGACAGTTTTAAAAATGCTTATTTTTAAATGAACAATGTCACAATAACTCAAAAAGTGGCCCACCCCACTCAAAATAAAAATGAACAAATTCACTTTTCTAATACTAATTTCAGTAAAACAACATACTGCTACTTTAAACTAATGTGTTTTATTTATTTTATGTTTTTTTGAGGAAGATTAGCCCTGAGCTAACATCTGCCACCAATCCTCCTCTTTTTTGCTGAGGAAGAGTGGCCCTGAGCTAACATCCGTGCCCATCTTCCTCCACTTTATATGAGGACACCTGCCACAGCATGGCATGCCAAGAGATGCATAGGTCAGTACCCGGGATCTGGGCCAGTGAACTCCAGGCGGCCAAAGCAGAAAGTACAAACTTAACCACTGTATCACTGGGCCGGCGCCTAAATAAATGTATTTTAGTCTCATTCATTCTGCATGTCCATTTAATCTAAAATGTTTTGGTTATATAGTCTAAGAACTATAGGTAAAAGACAATAATTAATTTCATGTTTGTGTGTATTTAAATAATATCACAATAAAAAATGGATTACAACAGCACTGGAGGATCATGGGATTTTTTCCCTCCTCTAGTGCAAAGTCAACATTATCTTCAGGTCCGTAGACTGATTATGATGTTTCAAAAACTCAGATGAGAAAATTGTTTAAATAGGATGTTGGCTGTGCAGTTGAAAATGAAAAATTAGATCTTAGAGATATTTTGGAGGTAAATCTACCTCTTCTAGAGCATTGGAAATGACTTAGATATGGGAGGTAATGAGAAAAGTTTGAGTCTGGAGGACTAAGAAAATAGTAAGGCCGTTCGCAGACACTGGAGACTGAAGAAGAGAAACTTACTTGGGGGTGGATCGGGCTGAGTATGAAAACGACACGCAGAGCCCAAAGCAAGCCCAGTTCCCCAGGACCAGAGATTCTGTCAGCCTGAACCACGCTCTAAGTGGAAGGCGCCAGGGCCAGCAGGACCCTGTAGACAGGACCACGTGTGGGGAGGGGCAAAGGGCCCCAGGGCTCCCCCTTACTCTGCTCCAAGACAGAGGGAATTCCTGGCGTGACTTCCAACCATCGGTTTTGCGAGTTGTCACTTGAAGGCAATTGTATCTGCCTCCTGTTTTTGGTTCAGATTACAAACAGTAAACAACCAACGAAAAAAAAACTTTCCGGTTTGGAAATCAGAGACCATCTGTTTCTCATCCTATTTCCCCTCTCTTCTCTGGATTTCTTCTATTCTCCCCCCCGCCTCTCTTCCACCTTTAAGAGCACACAGCTCTGCTGGGAGCATGGTGACCTTATTTGACTACCTTCACTTCAGTGAGAATGTTGGCTTTGTTATTGGGATTAAACTAGAGAATTCCTTGTCCCTACTCAAAACAGGCGTCTTGAATTGTTTACTTAAGAATATTTTTTGTCCATGAAGTTTCTCTATTTAATCTAAATAATAAATAAACCTAAATAAAGTAAAAAAATAATAAATTCATGTCTAAGCCAAATGTAGTTTTGTTGAAGGCAATGCACAAACTCAATCTTAATGTCTTGTTAGCAGACTTATTTCAATTTAACCAAAGAATGGTAGTTGACTTTTAAGTCAGTTATGGAAAAAAATGGTACATTAAACTGGCTAAATTGGAGACAGCAACTGTGTTGCTGGGACCGCTGCTCTCTTGGGATCGAGGAGTGGGCAGGCTTGCTTCAGAAGCTGTCTGTAGTCTGGTGTTACAGGTCCCTCTTGTGTTGGTTGTTAACATTGTCTTGCTTCTATCCCTAGAGTCAGGAGAACATGATTCCCAATTGAGTTCATCAGCTTTTTGTAATCAGTATCCTCATGATCCATTATCACCATCGTCTTCATCATCACCATCAGCATCAGCATAACGGAAAAACAGCAGAGCGTAGTTCAAAACCATGTGCTTTGGAGCCAGCCAGATCTGAATTTGAATTCTTTCATCTCTACTGTGTTACGTTGGGCGAGTTACTTACAGCTTTGTATGCCAGTTTCTGCATTGATTAAGTGGAGGTGATAATGATACATCATTGTTTTTAGGAGAAAAGAGGATAATATATGTAAAGTGTCTGATGTCAAGGGCTCAAAAAATATTGCTTCCTTTCCCATTCGTTTCTCCTTTCTCTCAGGAAGACAGACATTCCTACAAAGAAAGAGTTAAGACGTAATTGAGGCAAATTGGATGTGCTGTGAATTTATCAAAGGATTGAGTACTCTTTAAGCTACCTACATAGTAACAAAGCAACCAAATAAAAAAAAAAGAAAACTTAGCGATACTGTCTTTGCTCATCATTGTGCCCTAGGGGACACTTTGCTCACTTCCTGTTTTCCAAACTTCCTGCCTTTACTGTCACTACTCCAAAAGGCAGAAGGACCTACCTTTTCTTCTAGCTGTTGACTTCTGGCAAGTGCCTGTTTCTTCTGTGCTGTAACCTTGCTTGTAGCAAGACTTCAGATCAAAACACAAACACATTTTCTCGAGATTAGTCAGGAGAATTGTGTGTACGAAGTATTCCCCAAGGCAGTATTGCTTATACATAATTATCCTCCTGCTCAAAATAAAGAATTTCTCCTTCCTCTGAATACATGTAGAACTTATGCAAAAAACTCATTTTCCCCTTAGCATACACCATTTTGTTGTTTTATACCATTTGTTCTAATGTATGCCTCTCCAGGGTCCTTGGGCTGTCTTAATTCCTTTTTGAATTCCTACCAACAAGCATAGACTTAACCACAAGTCAACTTTAACAAATATTTATTGAATTAAGTTGAATTGTGTATCTTGTTTGCCCAAGGATACTGGAAATATTTCAAAGACAGGAACTTTATTCTCTGCTTCTCTGTACCTCTTTTTCCCTCCTCTTATCCCACCATGATGCTCATGACATGATCAATAAATACTGTATTTGATAATATTTACAGTAAGCAATAGAATAAAGCAGATTTAGAATTCCCATGCTGCCAAAAACTTTCACAAGCATCCAGTCCAGACCTGAATTCTGTGACAATACTCCTGCCACAGGCCAGTCTGCCTTTGCCAGGGCAACTCCTGTCTCCAGGAATGCACTGCTTAACCAAGGCAGCCGTGTCAGAAAGAAGGTCTTTTTTATGCTGAGCTAGTTTGTCTCCCTTAAGCTTTCATCTTTGATCTACAATCTATCCACTGGAGAAATACAAAACACTTTTAAGCCCACTTTCCACCTGACAGCCCATCACATATTGAAAGACAGCTCTTGAATCTATTCTTTCCGTGATAAAAACTTCAGTTCATTACACACCATAATTTTTATTTCTTTGTCATCCAAGCCTCTCTCTCTGAGTTTTCACTTGGTTCCTCACTTGGAACTAGTTATAATAATTATTATTTTTCTTAGTTGAGAGTTTACTGTGTGCCAGGCCCTGTGATGAATCGCTTACAAATGTCTCTTTTAATTCTCCTTAACTTGTGTGAGAGCTATTATTGTCACAGGTGAGCAGACTGAACCTTAGTGAGAAGTAACTTGGCCTAAACGGTGAACAGCAGATCTGGAACTGGAATCCAGAAACGTCTGATTCCCGGGTCTAAGCCCATATTTACGATATTACACTGCCTCCCCAAGTTAAAATGGATCAGTCTGCTCAGCCCTGAGTTCATTTTTCATCTAAACTGGACCCTTTCTGCCTATTTTTCCCAAATTTTATTTCCTCTTTAATTTGTAGTTCAATCTACTTGCCTTCTAATGTTGATATATTTTTTTCCCCTCTAGATGTTCTTGCTTCTTCTAGTATAAGACAATTTGCTTTTTTTCTTTAGCTTAAAATTAAAAAAACCCTGTTTTCAGGATGGCACGGTGACGTATCTAATTTGTCCAAGTCATGTCCCGACACATTCCCTCTTATAGTCATTTTCACATGGTATGTGAGGCAGAAACATGTCTACATATTATGTTTTCATGTCCATACAGCATGCACGTAAGCTTGATTGGGCTGATGTTCCAGTTACCCTGGCAACATGGAAAATAAACTGTGTTCTCAGAAATACTCTTCTTAGACTCAATTGAAAATCCCCTTTGCTACTATAGTACTTTTTTTTCTAAAAATCAAACCTTTGTGGTGGGAACCTGTTGAAAACTCTATATTTCAACCAGTTCTCTTATACTTATGACAGTTATGCAGCTTGAAGTTTCAGACATACACCCAGTTTTAAATACTTTGTCCTCCTGGACACAAAGTCCATGCAGTCTGATTTGTGGTTGGGAAGTTGTGTTCACCATCTCAATACTAAGATGGGCTGAGGATGCTCTGGGTACACGGAGAAAAGAAGAAAATGGGACATGGGTTTTCTTCACTCCTTAGCTGTTCTTGCCGCACTAAGTTCATTTCTGTCGGCTGCCCGAAAGTCAAACCCCAAGACAACAAGATTGCAGCAGAGAGAGGGTTTTAATCACAAGGTAGCTATGTGAGGAAGTGAGAGCATGAGTCTCAAATCCACTTCCCTGAAAATCGGACTCAGGGATATTTATGGGATAGGGGTGCAAGTTGGTCTGAAATGTGGAGCTAGATGATTGGAGGTGAGGAGAGGTGAGGTAATTGATGATCTGTGCAAGCGTAGTCAGACTCCACGCCTCTTCACAGGATGCATGTTCACAAAATGGCGGCATTAGCATGATCTGACAGTGGAGTTTTTAGCCTCTTGAAGTCAAAATATTGCTTACTGGACATCTGCATAGGCCCAGTTTATGGGTTGGTGGTCTCAACTGGCCTGAAGTGGACAAGGGGTTCTAATTCCTGAAAAATAGCTCACACACCCATTACCATGGAGACCCAGGCTCCAGGGAGATGTTATCTATAGGAACCTAATGAGAGTCAGATAGCATAAACAGCACAGTTAACAATGGGTGGGTTAAACAGGTAAAAGCTATACTCAGTAATTGCAAAAAGGAAAAAAAAACACTTTAGTTCCTAGCAACTTAATCATCAATGGCTGTTTGCCAGTTTCACTGTCTCATCGCTCTAGGGCCTTTTCCTAAGAGTCACTGAACACAAGACCCAGTTTGAAGCATTATGCAATGTACTTAAGGGATCAGAATTACGTCTAGGAAAAATACTAGATACAAAAGAAGACAATTTTGTTGTTGGAGCATGGAGTTTGGTTACCCAAACCAAAAATATTCTCCTACACACCTAGGCAAATTGTATTACTTGTTTAAAAGAAGACAAGAAAACTTTGCCATTTTGGTAGTGAACTATTGGTTATCCAGAGACAATGTTGATTCTATCTTTAGAAGTAAGTACTCTGAAAGCTCTAGAAAGACCCACCCAAAAGCCACGTGGCAATAGCTTTATATTTGTGAATTGGATACAATTTGCCTTTGGATTTCTGGACCCGAGATGGTCTGAACACCAGTAATTTTGTGGGAAGTTGGATTGATTCTCTAAGACTTAACGTTCTCGTTCGATCCTAGGTGTTCTGGTAAAATCACAGGTGGTTTGGAGACAAAAAGTGAGCAGAACTTTTCTATCTGCTTTATAAATATCACCTGAAAGGGGGACTTACAATGTCTTCTATTTGGGATTCTGATTTGTAGGTTTGCTTTACTTGGCCTCAGGGATACCCTACTCCTTGGTTTCCACCCCCTTCGCCTCCAGGGCTGACTCCTAAATCTTGGTGCCCTAAGGTTCCTCTGGGCTCCTTCTAAGCTCCCTTTTCTTCTCTATACGTCTCCTTAGGTATAGATAGAGACATAGATCTTTGTCATTCACATGGCTTTTTTTCTTTTTTTTGAAGAAGATTAGCCCTGAACTAACTGCTGCCAATCCTCCTCTTTTTGCTGAGGAAGACTGGCCCTGAGCTAACATCCGTGCCCATCCTCTTCTACTTTATACGTGGGACGCCTACCACAGCATGACTTTTGCCAAGTGGTGCTAGGTCCCCACCTGGGATCCAAACCGGCGAACCCCAGGCCGCCAAGAAGTGGAACGTGCAGCACTTAACCACTGCGCCACCAGGCCGGACCCCACAGAAATTTCTTTTGAGACCAACCTAACCCAGAACCATACAGGGAAGGGGATTCTGGGAAATGTAGTTCTAGGTTAGTTAGTTGACACAGTACAAAACCAATACAATATCTTAAGAACTACTTAGAGATGATTATTTCAATATGTCAAATTCCAAGTGCTTTTGATTCTCTCGGCAAATAATTGTTTCAAAAAGTCTGGAGTAGGGGCTGGCCCCGTGGCCGAGTGGTTAAGTTCGCATGCTCCGCTGCAGGTGGCCCAGTGTTTCGTTGGTTTGAATCCTGGGCACGGACATGGCACTGCTCATCAAGCCACGCTGAGGCAGGGTCCCACATGCCACAACGAGAAGGACCCACAACGAAGAACATACAACTATGTACCGGGGGGCTTTGGCGAGAAAAAGGAAAAAAACAAATGTCTGGAGTAGATCCAATGCCTTTCCCTTTTGCTGGGGGACAGTGGATATCAGGACATCTAAGTGACAGCATCAGCTTCTCAATTGTCTATGTCATGAAAAAACAAACAAACCCTGAGTCAGAGTTTATCGTACACAGAAGAATGAAAGTGAAAGGTTCCACATCATCCAGCAAGTTCCAAAGCCCTGGAGGCCTAGCACTGCATTTGAACTTTTGTTTCTGCTCCCGTATCTGATGTGTGGGAACCACCACCGTCGCCTCAGGGAGGCCTGAGGATTGAGATCACTACTCTTCCCTGCTCTGGTTGAGAAAGTGAGGCTGTCAGTGTACGTGAAGGTGTCCAGACTACTGAGAGTGATTTGTGTGTGTGTATGTGTGTTGGGGGTGGCAGGGATATGAGAAAAGGATTCAAAGAAAATATCATTTCCCTGGGGGCTGGCTCACACCAGGAAGTGAGCTGGAAACCTTTCCCTTTGCCAGCCTTCCTGGGGAGGTACGTTCTAGTGATACCCAAATGGGCAACCAGAGTGGTGATGACCACAGGTTTTGACTCTGATCCAGTTATTACCTCTGCCTGCCCGGGTCCAGCCTGGCCTGCAAGCTCCAGGAGCCGACTGCCCAAAGTCTGTGTGGCTCATTGTACTCCCAGGCCACATCTTCCATCACAGCTGCATCTTGACTGTTTCCCAACTTGTTAGCAGCCTCCCTGGAGGGCAGCTGGGAGAGGAGACGGAAACTCAAGTCTCCCCTGATTAGGAGCTCTGGCTGGATTCCCGAGGAATGGAGAATGACACCGTTGGCTTGGATTACCCATAGATTTTGATTGTTTTTTTATTGCATTGTTGGTTTACGAAGTTAAAGATTTGTAAGATTGTTCTATTAGAGGAGTGTCTACACTCTCACCTATTATCTCACTTTCCATTTATTTATTCCATCAATAAACATTTAAGGTATTGAGGATACAAATATGAATATAACATGTTTCCTGTCCTTGAGTCAAGTGGATGGGGGGAAACACAAGCATGTATCTCAGTCATTAGAATACAATGTGGTAAGAGTCATGATAAAGCAATGAACAGGATATTAGCATATCATAAAGAAGCAGCATTGAATTCTGGAGAGATTAAAGGAGGCTTCTTGGAGGAGATAATATCTGAGCTCAGCCTATCTTTGTGCTATTTCTATGTATGTGACTGGCATTGTGCTGGGGCAGGTGGAAAGGGGTATGTTTAGTTATCTATTGCTCTGTAATAAATCCAAAAACTCATTGGGTAGAAACAACAATTTGTTTGCACCTGATTCTGCAATTTGGGCAGGGCTTGGCAGGAATGGCTTGTCTCTGCTCCTGTAGTATTGGCTAGGGAAGCTCACCTAAGGCTGGAAGATCCAAGATGGCCTCACTGGCATGTCTGGTGCCTTAGCTGGTGAGGCTAAAATGGCTGGAGGCTGGCTGGACCCCTCTCTGTTTCATCCCCCAGGGCTCTGCTCTCTCCACATAGCCTCTTTCTCCAGCAGGTTAGTCAAACTTCTTTACATGGTGGCTGGCTTCCAAGAGGATGAAAGTAGAAGCTGTCAGTCTTCAGAATGTCTAGGACTAGGTCTGGCACAGTGTCACTTCTACCACCTTCTACTGGTCACGGCAAACCACAAGACCAGCCAAGATTTAAGGAAATGGAAAATAGGCTCCACTTCCTGATGGGCTGGCAGGAAATTTTGGTGGCCACCTTTGCAGACACTCTACGATAGGGGAAGGGAGGGTGAATAAGACCTAGTTTCTTTCCTAGAGGAGTTCATGGTCTAACCACCCGTGGAATAAGATGGACACATGCTTTGAACAGAGTGTAACAAATCTCTGAGCCCTATAGTCTGTTCCCTTGGGGAGTGGCATGCCACACTTGATCCCTACGTGGTCCTGTGTCCAGCTTGGTTAGGAAGATTTCTGGTTACCTGATATTGACTCTCAGGGGAACAGAATCCTTCCCCTGGAATGTTGTGCCTTCCTTGCAGAATGTTTGGGACACTAAAAGAACAGAGCGCTGGGAGTTCATTGTATTTACCAAACAAGTTATACGAACTATTCTCTGTCAATTTGCTCCTATCTGCTTGTTTAATAATTTCTTGTATATATTTGGTTTGAGGCTTATTTTCATTTTACTCTGGTTGCTACGTTGTAGGGGAGCAGCTAATTTTCACCTTCTTTAAACTTCCTTTGTAGCTATGATTTATTCAAAAAGGACCTAGGAATTGTGCGTGAATTGACTCAGCCAGTTTACAAGTGGTCTCTCCTTTTCACACCTTGGGCTACAATCCCCAGCTACCTTCTCTGCTCATCTACTGCCATTGGAATTTTGTCTCCTAAACCAATTTCATCTGTGCACAAAAGTGACCCCTTGTGGTTTGCCCTGGGCCCTGCATCCCTAGAGGCTGACTCCCATTCCTGGAGGATTGTGCCTCTCCCTTCCTGCACACGATGCACCAGTCTGTTGGAGGCACAAATCAAAAAGAACAGTCTGTTTGCCAAGGGAGTCTGTCTATGCAAAAACATATAGCTCAACACAACTGCTGTGCTGAGAGGAGAATCAGCATCTGCCAACACACGAAGCCTGCCACAGCTTTTCCCTGCTCTCCTTCCACTTCCCAGAACAGCCGCTGTGGTTATTCCAACCACACTTAAGCGATTATTCTGGAAAAGAAGAGCCCAGGCCTGCACCAGCCATCTGATCTAAGAGCTAATTTGTACTTGAGCACAGGATGAAAAGTACTGGTACGATTGACCTCAGGGAGTTGTAAGCCATGGGGTGAAATTTTAATGATGTTTACATTTTCAAAAAGTTATTATCCAGGACTTTGAGGAAATCTGCCCTAAGTATAAACCCAGAATAATTAATGTTCAACAGTACTGAAAACTATTTCATGAAACCCATAGCAAATATTTATTGCATATCTGTTATATTCAAAGGGCTGTGCTACATGACATAGGAAAGTGAGAGGTACTTATACATGGTCCTGATGTTTCCTTTTGGCCCCTACTGAGTTTAGAAAACAAATATTGGTGTTCCATTTGAGTTCCTTGTGGATCCTGGTGCCATGATCTGTTATTGCGCTCAGGATTAGAACCACTGGATGCGTATGGGACTTTACTTTTTTTAAATAGATAAATTTATTTATTTGTTTATATTCATTCATCAAATGTGTTTTGGTCTCCAATCACAACTTTTTAAAATTGTGGTAGGGATATTTAACATGAGATCTACCCTCTTAAATTTTTCTTTTTTTTTTAAGGAGGATTAGCCCTGAGCTAACTGCTGCCAATCCTCCCCTTTTTACTGAGGAAGACTGGCCCTGAGCTAACATCTGTGCCCATCTTCCTCTTCTTTATGTGTGGGACGCCTACCACAGCATGGTTTGCCAAGTGGTGCCATGTTGGCACCTGGGATCCAAACCAGTGAACTCTAGGCCGCTGAAGCAGAACATGTGCACTTAACCGTTGCGCCACCAGGGGCATCCATTTTCTATTAAGGAAATTAGGGTTTGTGTATAATGTGAACTGAAAATATTTTTCCCCCAGCTGTAACTTGTTTTTCAAATTTATGGGGCTTTTAAAATGCAGATTTTTAAAAATGTGGTAAAATTTACAACTTTAAAAGAAGTTTATGACTTCTGGTTTCTTTTTTTCTTTTTTTTAAAGATTGGCACCTGAGCTAACAACTGTTGCCAATCTTCCTTCTTTTTCTGCTTTTTCTCCCCAAATCCCCCCAGCATATAGTTGTATATTTTTTCAGTTGTGGGTCTTTCTAGCTGTGCATGACTTCTGGTTTCTGTTTCCACAGGTAAGGAGCTTGGAAGTTGCTACTTCATCTTAGCAACAAGTTAAAGCTGAACACACTGAAAAATCAATAACTTTTCTAGGATCCATAAGAGAGGTGACGACACAGGGAAAAACTGGTGAGACGGTCAGAGGAATACAGGGAGTCATTGCCTCCCAGAGCAAAGACTCATGAGTGGAAACCATGCCGAAACCAGTGACGGGGTAGGAAAACCCGAACTGTAATTGATGAATCGCTGGAGGCTCAAGGTAGGCAAGCCTGGGAACTAAAAACTGTGGGGGGACCTAGTCTTAGAGGGACTCCTGCAATATTGTGAGATTTACCTCCAGGACCCTGACCAGGTTCCCACAGAAAATTCTGGAGAAAAATCCCCTAGTTCTTTGGCAGGGGGAGGGGAAAAGGAACCTTTTTGAAATAAACCAGATTGCACTGTTCTTAACGAGGCTTGTCCTCAGGGGAAACTAATTAACAAGAGCCTAAGCTGCTGGGGTTAGGTAAGCCTAGCTGACCCGGGGAGAGAAATACCCAACTCCAGCCCACTCTAGCCATCTTCTCCCACCTAAGGGAGGAGAAGAGAAACCTGAGAAACATCTGTGAAGGTCACAGTGCAGGGGCACAGGCTCAGTAAAGATTGAGACCTAACCATAGGACTATAGAATGCTTCCCTCCCTTACACCCCACCACATTACCAAAGGCCTGTTTACAGCAGTTCCTTTTACCCAGGACGTCATTCCTGGCTATCAAGAAAAAAAAATCACAAGACAAACCCGAAGGCAAAACGCACAATTTTAAGAGTAATCGTCAGAACCAGATAGGGCAGGAATCTTGGAGTTATCAGACCAGGAACTTAAACAACTGTTATTAATACCCTAAGGACTTGAATGGATAAAGTAGACAGCACACAAGAACAGGTGCACAAGCTAAGCAGAGAGATGGAAATCCTAAGAACCAAAAAGAAATACTAGATGTAAGAAACAGAAATGAAAAATGTCTTTGATATGCTTATTAGTAGATTGGACATGGCTGAGGAAAGCATCTCTGAGCTTGAGGATGCCTCAATAGAAACCTCAAAAACTGAAAGCAAAGAGAACAAAGACTAAAAAAAAAAAATCCAGAACAGAATATCTAAGGACTGTGGGGCAACTACTAAAGGTATAACATACGTGTAATGGGAATACCAGAGGAGAATAAAGAGAAAGGAACAGAAGAAATATTTGAAGCAATAATGACTGAGAATTTACACCAATTAATGTCAGACACTAAACCACAAATCTGGGTAGCTTAGAGAATGTCAAGCAGGATAAATGCCAAAAAACTATACCTAGGAATATTATTTTCACTACAGAAAATCAAAGAGAAAGAGAAAATCCTGAAAAAAGCCAGAGGGAAAAAACATTACCTATACAGGAACAAAGATGAGAATTACATCTGACTTCTCCTGAAAATCATGAAAGCAAGAAGAGAGTGGAGTGAAATATTTAAAGTTTTGAAAGAAAAAAACACCAACTTGGAATTTTTCACCCTGCAAAATTATCCCTTTCAAAAGTGAAAAAGAAATACTTTCTCAGACAAACAAAAATTGAGGGAATTTGTGCCAGTAGATCTATCTTGCAAGAAACGTTAAAAGAAATTCTTTAGAGATAAGAAAAATAAGTCAGAAATCTGGATCTACATAAATAAAGGGAAAGCATCAAAGTATGAATAAAAGAAGGTAAAATAAAAACTTTTATTTTTCTTATTCTTAATTTTTCTGATAGATAACAGTTTATTCAAAATAATAATAGCAACAATGTATTTGATTATGACTATTTATGTATATATCTTATGTGTGTGTATGCTCATGTATGCTTATATATAAGTGAAATGAATGATAGCAATGATATGAGGATATAACGGATGGGAGAGAAGATTTAGGATTATTTTGTTATTATAAGATACTTACACTGTCCATGAAGTGGTATAATATTATTTGAAAGTGGACTTGGACTAGCTGTAAATGTATGTTACAAACTCTAGGGCAACACTAAAAAAAGTTTAAAAAAAGTATAACTGATATGCTAAGAAAGCATATAAAATATGCAATTAAACCATAAAGGGCAGAAAAACAGTGGAATAGGAAAAAGAGACTAGGGTAACAAATATAAAAACAGTAAGAAATATGGTTGATATTAATCCAACTATATCAATAATCACTTTGAACATCAATGATCCAAATGCACTAATCAAAAGGCAGAGATTATCAGAGTGGATCAAAAAACAAGACTCAACTATACGTTGTCTATAAGAATCCCATTTTAAATATAAAGACACATATAGATTAAAAGTAAATGGATGGAGACAAATATACTATGTTAACACTAATCAAAAGAAAGCAGGAATAGCAATACTAATTTCAGACAGAGCAGACTTCAAAGCAAGAAAAGTTATCCGGGATAAAGAAAGGCATTACATAATGATAAAGGGAGACAGCAAGAAGGCACAGCAATCTTTAATGTGTGTGTGCCTAATAACAGAGTGTCAAACTTGGCAAAAACTGATAGAACTTCAAGGAGAAATAGATGAATCTACTATCATAGTGGAAGATTTCAACACCCCTTGATCAGAAATGGACAGATCCAGTGGGCAGAAAATCAGTAAGGACATAGTTGAACTCGACAACACCATCAATCATCTGGAGATAATTGACATCTGTGGACTATTTCATCTAACAACAGCAGAACACATATTCTTTTCAAGTTCACATGGAACATTCACCAAGACAGACCATATTCTGGACCATAAAACACATCTTAACAAATTTAAAGCAATAGAAATTATGCAATGTCTGCTCTCAGATGACAATGGAATTAAACTAGAAATCAATACCAGAAACATAACTGGAAAATCTCAAAATATGCGGAGATTAAACAACACATTTCTAAATAACACATGGGTCAAAGAAGAAATCTCAAGAGAAACTTAAAAACATGTTTAACTAAATGAAAATAAAAACACAGCTTATCAAAATTTATGGGATACAGCAAAAGCAGTGCTTTTAGAGGGAAATGTATAGCTTTGAATACATACATTAGAAGAGAAGACATAAAATCAATAATCTAGGTTTCCACCTTGGGAAACTAAAAAAAGAAGAGCAAATTAAACCCAAAGTAGGCAGAAGAAAAGAAATAATGAGAATTAGAACAAAATCAATGAAATTGAAAACAGGAAATCAATAGAAAATAAATGAAATAAAAGCTAATTCTTTGAAAGGATCAACAAAATCAACAAGCCTCTAGCCAGCCTGGCCAAGAAAGAAAGAGAGGGGACAAATTACTAATATCAGAAATGCATGAGAGGATATCACTACAAAAGCCTGGACATTAAAGGATAATAAAGGAATATTATGAACAACTCCATGCCCACAAATTTGATAACCTAGATGAAATGGACCAATTAATTCTTTGAGAGACACAAACTGCCAAAATTCACACATGAAGAAATAGACAAACTGAATAGGCCTATATTTATTAAAGAAATTGAATCAATAATTAATAACCTCCCAAAACAGTAAGCACCAGGTCCAGATAGGTTCACTTATGAATTCTAGTACACATTTAAGGAGGAAGTTAAGTCAATTCTCTACAATCTCTTTCAGAGGATAGAAGCAGTGGGAATACTTCTTATTCTATGAGGCCAGCATTACCCTAATATGAAAACCAGACAAAGACATTACAAGAAAACTACAGACTGGTATCTCTCATGAATAAACATGCAAAAATCCTCAATAAAATATTAGCAAATTGAATCCCACAATGCGCAAAAAGATTTATAAACCATGACCAAGTGGGATTTATCCCAGGTATGTAGGGCTAGCTTGACATTCTAAAACCAATTAACATAATACATCACATCAACAGGCTAAAAAAGAAAAATCACATGATGGTATCAATGGATATAGAAAAAGCGTTTGCTAAAATTCAACACCCATTCATGATAAAAGCTCTCAGTAAACTAGGGAACTTCCTCAACTTGATTAAAAAAAACCTATAAAAACCCTACAACTAACATCATACTTAATGGTGAGAAACTTGAGGCTTTCCCATTAAGATCAGGTACAAGAAAACATGTCCTCTCTCACCACTCCTTTTCAACATCATACAGGAAGTTCTAACTCATGCAATAAGACAAGAAAAGGAAATAAAAGGTATACATATTGGGAAGGAAGAAATAAAATTGTCTTTGTTTGCAGATGACATAATCATCTATGTAGAAAATCTGAGAGAACTGACAAAAAACTTCCTGGAACGAAGAAGTGATTATAGCAAGGTTTCAGGATATAAGGTTAATATACAAAGTTTCCCCTATATCAGCAATGAACAAGGGAGATTTAAAATTAAAAACACAATGTCATTTACATTAACACCCCCAAAAATGAAAAAGGTATGAATCTAACAAAATATGTACAAAACCTGTATGAGGAAAACTACAAAAGTCTGATGAATGAAATCAAAGAAGATTAAATAAGTGGAGAGAGATTCCATGTTCATGGATAAGAAGGCTCAATATTGTCAAGATATCAGTTCTTCCAAACTTGATCTATAGATTCAGTGCAATCTCAATAAAAATTCTATCAGGTTATTTTGTGGATATTGACAGTCTGATTCTAAAGGTTGTATGGTGAGACAAAAGACCCAAAATAGCCAACATGATACTGAAGCAGAAGAACAAAGTTGGAGGACTGACACTGCTCAACTTTAAGACTTACTATATAAAGCTACAATAATCAAAACAATGTGGTGTTGGTGAAAGAACAGACAAATAGATCAATGGAACAGAAAAGAGGGCCCAGAAATAGACTCACATAAACATAGTCAACAGATCTTTGACAAAGGAATAAAGGCAATACAAGAGAGCAAAAAAGATCTTTTCAACAAATGGTGCTGGAAGAGCTGTACATCCACAGGCAAAATCAATCAATTAACCTAGACACAGACCTTACAATTTTCACAAAAGTTAACTCAAAATAGATCACATGCATAAATGTAAAATGTAAAACTATAAAATGTCTAGATGATAACATAAGAGAAAAACCTAAATGACCTTGCCTATAGTGATGGCTTTTTAGATACAACATCAAAGGCACAATCTATTAAAGAAATAACTGATAAGCTGGACTTCAATAAAATGAAAAACTTCTGTTCTGAGAAATACAATGACAAAATAATGAGAAGATAAGCCACAGACTAGGAGAAAATATTTGTGAAAGACACCACTGATTAAGGACTGATACTCAAAGAAGTCTGAAAATTCAACAATGAGAAAACAAAGAACTTAATTAAAAAATGGGCCAAAGATGTTAACAGACACCTCACCAAAGAAGATATACAGATGGCAAATAAGCATATGAAAAGATGCTCCACATCATATGTCATCAGGAAAATGCAAATTAAAAATTAAGATGCCACTCTATACCTAGTCGAATGGCTGAAATCTGGAACATCAACACCCAAAGCTGGTGAGTAAATGGAACAACAAGACCTCTCACTCATTGCTTGTTGGAATGCAAAATTGTACAGCCATTTTGGACGACACTTTGGTGGTTTCTTACAAAACTAAACATACACTCATAAGATCCAGCAATCATGCTCATTGGTATTTACCCAAAGAAGTTGAAAACTCATGTCCACACATAAACCCGCACATGGATATCTACAGCAGACACAGCTTTATCTGTAATTGCCAGAACTTGGAATCAACCAAGATATCCTTCAGCAGGTGAATGAATAAACTATGGTGCATCCATACTACGGAATATTATTCGGTAATAAAAACAAATTAGCTATCAAGCCAGGAAAAGATATGAAGGAATTTTAAATGCATATTACTAAGTGAAAGCAGACAATTTGAAAGGTTGTACTGTATGATTTCAACTATACGACATTATGAAAAAGGCTGAACTATGGCAAGAATAAAGCGTAGTTGCCAGGGGCTGGGATGGGGGTAGGGGGGAATAGGTGGAGCATAGAGAATTTTTAGAGCAGTGAAAATACTCTTGTATGTTATTGTAGTGATGGATACATGTCATTACACGTTTGTCCAAACCCACAGAATAGACAACACCAAGAGTCAACTCCAAGGTTAACTACGGACACTGGGTGATTACAGCGTGTCAGTGTAGGTTCATCAATTGTAACAAATGTATTGCTCTGGTGGGGGCTGTTGATAATGGGGGAGGCTGTCGATGTGTGTGGGCAGGGGGTATATGGCAGCTCCCTGTACTTTCTGATCAATTTTGCTGTGAACCTAAAACTGCTCTAAAAAAATAAAGTCTTAAAAAAATTATGGCTTCAAGGTGTTGATTCTTGCTTGGAAAGATTAAAATGTGACTTCCTATGTTTTCTTCCAGTTATTCATAGTTTCACTTATACAGTTAAATCTATGATCCAACTGGATTTTATTTTCATGTACAGTGTGAGACAGGGATTTGTCTTGAGGTTTTCTCAGCATCTATCTAGCTGTTCCAATGACACCATTTCCCCTCTGATCAGAAGTGCCACCTCATCATGTACCAAATTACCAGATGCAGGGGCTGGCCCCATGGGGCAACTGTTAAGTTCGCACGTTCAGCTTTGGTGGGCCGGGGTTCGCCGGTTCAGATCCTGGGTGTGGACATGGCGCCGCTTGGCATGCCATGCTGTGGTAGGCGTCCCACATATAAAGTAGAGGAAGATGGGCACGGATGTTAGCTCGGGGCCAGTCTTCCTCAGCAAAAAGAGGAGGATTGGCAGCAGTTAGCTCAGGGCTAATCTTCCTCAAAAAAAAAAAAAAAAAAAAACCAGATGCCTTTGAGGCTGTTTCTATAATCTATATTGTTCTAGTGATATCTTTGCCTGTTTGAATATCATTATGAAGTTATTTTATTTACTGTGGCTTTATAACATGTTTTAACAGCTCTTGGTTCTTCTTCGTCCTCAAAATTTCATGATTTCATGTATATTTTTGATGTGACTTTTGGAACCAGATTGTCTAATATTGACAAAAATTCTTGTTGGTATTTTTACCTACTTTATTCATTTATTTATTCAATTTTTAAGATAGACTTTAGTGTCTGGAGCAGTTTTAGGTTTACAGAAGAATTGAGCAGAACGTACAAAGAGTTCCCATAGACTTCCTGCTCCCCACCCCAGAGTTTTCCTTATTATTAACATTTTGCCTTAATCTAGCACATTTGTTACAATTGATGAACCAGTACCGATGCATTATTATTAACTAAAGACCTTAGTTTATATTAAGGTTCACTATACTGTAAAGTTCTATGGGTTTCGATAAATATATAATGTCATATATCCACCATTACAGTATCGTGCAAAATAGTTTCACTGCCCTGAAAATCCCCTGTGCTCCATCTATTTATCCCTTTCCCTCTGGCCCCACACTGAATCACTGGCCATAGCTGATATTATTATTATCTCAGCAGTTTTCCTTTTCCAGAACGCTGTATAGTTGGAATCATTTAGTACATAGCCTTTCAGACTGGATTTTCACTTAGCTATTTGCCTTTAAGTTTTCACCATGTCTTTTCATGGTCTGGTAGCTGATTTCTTTTTTTTTTTAAACTTCTTTTCCTTTTTTTTGTTTTTTGCTTTTTCTCTCCAAATCCCCCCAGTACATAGTTGTATATTTTAGTTGTGAGTCCTTCCAAATGTGGCATGTGGGACACGGCCTCAACGTGGCCTGATGAGCAGCGCCATGCCCGCACCCAGGATCTGAACCAGTGAAACCCCGGGCTGCTGGGCCGCCAAAGTGGAGCACGTGAGCTTAACCACTGAGCCACCGGGCCGGCCCCTGGTAGCTCATTTCTTTCTAGCGCTGAACAATATTTCATTGTATATATGTACCACAGTTTATCCATTCACTTATTGAAGGACATCTTGGCTTATCCCAATTTTTGGCAAATACGAACAAAGCTGCTATAAACATTTGTGTGCAGTTTTTTGTATGGACATAATTTTTCAACTCACTGGGGTAAATATTTAGGAATGAGACTGTTGGGCCACACAGTAAGACTATGTTTACTTTGCTAAGAAGGTACTGAACTGTCTTCCAAAGTGGCTGTAACATTTTGCATTCTCACTAGCAATATGTGAGAGTTCCTACTGTAATACTGTTAGTATTTTAATTAGAATAGCATTAAATATATAAATTAATTTAGAAGTACTTGGCCTTGTCATTATATTTAGTGGTATTATCCAGGAATGAAATAGATCTTTCAGTTTACGTAATCATTTATATTCCCAAACAGCATTTGAAAGCTTTCTCTACATATATTGGGAGACAATTCTCCGTGGGTCTGTCACATTTCTGCAGTTCTTGTGTTTCTGCCTTTGTTTCAGACTCTCTTTTCAAGGATGTTTGTATAGTAACAACCTTAAAAGATACAGAGGGTGCCTTCCTCTTGAGCAAAGTGTAGGTATGCGTCATGTCTAATATGAATGTCTCAGGTTCCCTCAGGATTCTTCTTCAGTGATGCAACCCACTGCGTGTGCAGGTGTCACTTGGCCTTCTTTCGTGTTGCCCTGTGGGAACTAGAGCTCAGGGAATTGGCCCAAGAAAATGCTAATACTCTGACTACTGTAATTACTGTGAGTAATAAAATCCTTTGTTTCTGACCCAGGTGTCTCATGTCTGCTGCCAGCATTCATGAAAAACTGTGGTGGACTAAAGTGTTAGTTTGCAAGTAAGGTAAGATATAATTGTTGTTTAGGAAAAAAACTTGTTATTTAATGGGAAAAATATGTCATTTATGTATAAGAAAGCTATCGTTAGTTATAAAAGTCTATTTTTAGACTTCTATTATTATCAAAAGTCCACTTTTTGGTTATATTGTCACCTTAGTGAATTCTCTTATTCTTTCTAGTAATTTTATAGTTAATTATCTGTATATAGTCATGTCACCTGCAAAAAATAATTTTGCTTCCTTCTTTCTAGTATACATATATGTGTGTGTGTATATACATTTCTTTTGTCTAACTGCCTTGACCAGTACATCCAGAAATATGTCAAATAGAAGTAATGGTAATAAATAATAAATAATACCGTGTCCAGTTTCTAACTTTAATGGAATTGCTTACATCACTTCACTGTTAAGCTTGACACTAGTCTTTGGTTTTCGAGTTCATACAGCTATCAAGGTAGATATAGATACAGATAGGCATGAACATGTACAAGTGTATTAAGGAAGAATTATTTAACAATCAAGAGTGGATGTTTATCAAATGATTTTATAGCATCTCTGGATAAGCATTTCTTTTACTTTGATCAATTAGTAGGCTAAGTTAGCAAATTATGTAAATAGAATTCTTAGTATTTACCCATTCTTTCCAGGTTTAAATTCTATTTGGTCCTGGTATACCATTTTTTAACGAGTTGCTGAGTTATGTTTTTACTACTTTTTGTTTAGGTCTTTTTGCACTCATATTCATAAATTAGTCTTTAAAATTTGATATTATTGTGATATACTTATTAAATGTGGCATCAATATACGATGACTACATAAAAAAATTAGGAAACAATTTTTTTGGTTTTGGAATAGTTTACTCATATTGGAATTTTATATTCCTTAAACATTCATAGAATGAAATTGTTCAGTTCTAGTGCTTTTAAAATTGGAGCTCTTTGATAACATTTTCAATTTTTTTCTGTTAGCTTTTAAGGCACTTACATGCTGTGTACTTGGTTACATTCCCCTGAACTATTCTAAAATGCGTTATACACAGCTCTCTTATTTCTCTAGTTAGACTATGACGACCACAGTGCCTCACAGTATTTGGCATATTCTACTTTGCTCAGTACTGACTTGTAAGTTAATTGAACTCACTCCCTGAATATACTTGGCAGACTAGTACCTTCAGTTTATCAGTACTTTCAGATAAGTCTGAAATACATGAAGTTTAGTGAGTGTTTTGTGAGAGCTGTGCTGGATGATTAAATACATTTTATAAACTCTGTCTTCAGCAAGCGACCAGATTCCTTGACTGCAGAATATCCCAGAACCTAGGAAATGCAGAGACTCTTAGAGAGGAGTAAACAGTATACATACTGTGTTTTTAATGTTTATTTGGCCATAAAACTTCCCTCTGGCCACCACCAAGAGTGACTCATATGTTCTGAAGCAGTAGTACTCGAGTGTATTTTTAAAGTTTTTAAAGAAGTTTCATTTTTCAAGTAATTCATTTTTACTGTATGTTACAAAAATATCAGTCTGTCGTTGGTTGGAAATTTAAAAAAAATTTGTCTTTCACCACAGTTTGAGGAACACTGTTCTATAGCCCATTTTGTGATATATGGCACACATCTTTGACATCTTTTCTGATTCCTTTACTGCAATTTATTTATTTTCATTTTATTTATTTTTTAAAGAGTTTATTTTTTTTTCCTTTTTCTCCCCAAAGGCCCCAGGTACATAGTTGTATGTTCTTCATTGTGAGTCCTTGGGACGCTGCCTCAGCGTGGTTTGATGAGCAATGCCGTGTCCGCGCCCAGGATTCGAACCAACGAAACACTGGGCTGCCTGCAGCGGAGCGCGCGAACTTAACTACTTGGCCATGGGGCCAGCCCTACTGCAATTTATTTTTTAAATTTTTTTGTTTTTTAAAGATTGGCACCTGAGCTAACATCTGTTGACAATCTCCATTTCTTCTTCTCCTTCTTCTCCCCAAAGCTCCCCCAGTATATAGTACATAGTTGTATATTTTGGTTGTGCTATGGGGGACACTGCCTCAGCATGGCCTGATGAGCGGTGCTATGTCCTTGCCCAGGATCCAAACTGGCGGAACCCTGGGCCTCCAAAGCAGAGCACATGGACTTAACCACTCGACCACAGCACCAGCCCCCATTACTGCAATTTAAATTCCTTTATTGTAACTGAAAAGGATGGGAGAGTTAACTCCTTATGGAGTGAACGTCAACCAAAGGGAGATGTGAAGTTGGTGGGTGCAAGGCAGACTGATTCCCTTACCGTCTTTTCTATACAGCCTTTCTGGAGACATCCCATGTGTCAGATGGACACATCTGCAAAGGTCTGCTATGTCTCTTTTTGGCTTGTCATGAACAGTAGCCAGAATGCTAACACATTGCCTTAAATCTATCAGGCTCTGTTTTCTAGAGAACCCTAACTAAACCTGCTATAGATATATTACAGTGTCTAAGCAGCTTTCAGAGTAATTTTTCCATATGTAAGGATAAACATACAAATATAAGAATATATAGAAAGATATATATATATCTTTAGAATATATAAGTCTAAATTCTAGGCACCATAGCAGAATTTTTGAAGATCTTTGACTCGCATTCATTCACTAATCATGTTTTGAGGGCTTACAATATGCTGGGTGTGGTAGGAGCTAGGAGATGTTGATGAGTAAAACCTGATCCGTTTGCTCAAGGAGACCACCATGTGGTGGAAGACACAGGCAAGCACGAGGCAGAAACACTGCAGTGAGGTAAGTGTGGGCAGAAGTGCATACAGCTATGACGGGGCAACGGAGGCTGGCACCAAACCCACAGGATGGGATGACGATCAGAGGGAGCCTCTTCAGAGCTGCATTGTGAATCATTTCAAGTAAGCTGTGTGGGTGCAGGGGTGCAACGGGAGAGGGGAGCATTTCAGGGAAAGAAAGCATCCATGTGCAAGAGCATGGAAGTGGGCCAGGTCCTGACAAGTTCAGTCAGGGACCTGAGAGTTGTTTGGTGTGACTGGAGCTTAGGTCTGAGGTAGGGAGGAGAAGGGGCATGAATCGGTGAAGCTGAAATTCAGACAGCCAGAGAATGCCCAGATCAAGAAGGGCCTTGTGCGCCTGCGAAGGGAGCTTGAACTTCATCCTGAAGGTAATGGGGGACAACATGTGGGTCATAGTTTTAAAATATGTCTACGAAGTCTATGGCACTGTCGTAACTTTGTAAAATGAATATTTGTGAAGTAGAACTCCAGAGTATTGGATGGTGAGCTATAGCTCAAAAAGTGACCACAAGGGAAATTGGAATAGAAGAGTTTGTTACTCACAGGTCCTGGAGAAAGTACATAGCACGCCTCCAGGGAGGTCAAGGCAGCTGGCAGACAGAGAGTGGCAGGGCCTGCCTTTGTTAAGGTCTGTGGAGGGAGTGCTAAGCGGTTCCTGTGCTAAGGTCAGATTGGTCAATTCAAATCAAAAGGTGAGGGATTTTGACAAGCATCAGGGTCACAAAAGGTTAAGGCCCCAGGAGGTGGGGGAGACTGTGTTCTCAGGGCTGCTGGGGAAGTCACATCAGGAAGGTACATTGCTTGTCACCCTGCAGGCTGTTATCTAGGACATGTGCTTGCATGAGGGGCTATTGTCAGTTTAAGGCCCTGCAGGCCACTCGGCTAAATAAGATGGATGCTGAGTCAGCAATACCATGGAGTAGTTTAGCTAAAGTCTCGACAGATGCTCTTCCTTTCAAAAGATGAAGTCTAGTTCTCCTCCTCTTGAATGTGGACCAGACTTAGTGACTCACTTGTATTGAACAGAAAGTGGTAGAAATGACACTGAATGATTTCCGAGGCTATGTTAGGACCGAAAACATAGCTTCCACCTGGCTTTCTCTCAGGGCTCTTGACTTTGGAGCTCTGGGTCACCATGTCAGAAGTTTGCCTACCTTTTAGCTGCCACACTGGAGGGACCATGAATACAGACGAATAAAAATAGAGAGGGCTGTCGAAGGAGCCCCCAGCTATGTGAGTCTTCCTTGTTCGGGTACCAGTCATGGGAGTGAGCGAGGCTTTGGGTGATCCCAGTCCTGCAACCATGGCGAGACCCGGAGTGAGAACTCTCTAGCTGAGCCCAGTCAAACTCCACGACCATGAGAAATAATAATCAAAGATCATTGCCATTGTTTTCAGTCACCATTTTAGGCTATTACATGGGGATAGATAACGAATACGGCTGGCATGGCAGGATATGCAGCTTAGAAACTCACTCTGGTTGCACAGTGAAGAATGAAGATGGAGAGAGTATAGCCATATGGGAAAGAAATGCTGAGCTCTCAAGCCAAGAGACTCCAGAAACTACTTGGGCAACCTGTAGGCTCTTCCTGATTCGGGAGTCCTCCATGTCCCGCAGGAGTTGCCTAATTAGCACGGTGTCTATGGGGTTACTGAAAAGCTATTTTAACCCAAGAAAAATCTGCCTGTGGGGGATCCAGCCCCTGGATCCAAATCAGTTTGGCCAGGTGGAATGCGTGGCCCAGATTGGGGTTTCTTTGGCTCAGACTGGTCACTTGCTGGAACACTGAAGCCTGCAGCTGAGGACTGAGGCTCTCACACAGCTCACACAGGGGAGAAGAGGGGACCAAGAGTGCAGGCAGACCACAACAATCCCTTTTGCAACTCTGGTTTTGTGCCAGACATTGTTCTGAATGCTGTACATCCATGGAGAGTGAATCGAGGGAGACTGTTCCGGGGACCTTCTATAGTGTTGCCTATCTCCTTTGCCAAGACTAGGAATTGTATTCAGTTTTGGCCAATGTTATTCATACTTAGGTCCTCACACTGCAGTAACGTTTCACTCACCCAGTTTTGACTTCTAGCATTCTTGAGTGTTTACAGTGTAGCTGTGAACTTAGAAGGAAGCAATGTAAAAGGGCCAGAAAATGGATTCCACCAAGCTTATAGCCTTTACTTTCTGCCTTAGCAGAGAATGGAACCACCTTCAGGTCTGTGGATTTCAACATTTTTTTTGTGACCGAAGTGAGCTGATTTGATTGTCTGATGTCCTGTAATGGAGGACAAACAGTAGAGATGGAAATGAAGTGTTGCCTACAGCGACATCCTCAGAAATGGCCATAGACAGAAAAAACAGGATGAAATCCTCAACAATAAGAGAGGTTATCTTGTTTAGAGGGAAACACTTCTAATATAACCCTAAGTCATGAAGAGAAGTTAAATTATTGCTTACTATGTTCAAGAAAATAGGAACATCTGTGATGTATTTTAGAAATATTCCCACCAAATTAACTTAAAAATAAATAAATAAAGGTTATATGCACATAATACCATAACCTTTGTTGTCCAGTCTTAGGGAAGTTCTGTGATTAAAAAGATACACTGCAAAAAGTAAAATGGTTCTAAAATAATAGCATTTTACTTGCATGTCTCATGCACATGAGGGTGACTATGGAGAGTGCAGCAAAACTTCTTCCAACCCCTTATAACTTTCCTCAGATCAAGGGTTATCCTTTCTTACTCTACCCCCCACCTCTTGTCCCCACCAGGTTCTCATTGTTTTCTTTTTGTCCACTTCGTCTACTTTATCCTGATTGGGCATCACAATGTCTCCTGGGCTTGGCCAGGTATGATCTTCCTAGGAAGACGGGAGCGCAGCTGAGCTGAGCCAAAATCCTTAGCAAGGAAAGGAAGAACCCAGGAAACACACACGACTTTATCTTTTTTCCCTCCACCACAAAGGGTGAGCTTCATTTATCTTTTTGTTTCACAATTTCTTTTTTTAAAGAAATGTTATTCTATTATCTTTTTGAAACTTTTTGTAAACTTATTTAAAAATCTTTTTGAGTGTTGTATTATTTACATTATATTAGGACTGATTTTCTTGGCTCTTTTCTCTTAGTGTTAGTTTTCCTCGTGTCCTTTGAAAAAACAGCCAACAAAATCAACATTTGGGAGCTGAGTTTGCTTTCAATAAAGTGTAAGTAATAGAACAGTCTTGGAATGATCTGAAAATTCAAGTTTCTAAATGAGAGTTTACCCCCCTTTCTTCAGTCCCTCTTTCCTGTACTGGAATGTTGTGATTGGCTCCACTTCTTCCCCTGGAAGCTCTAGTTTAGAAATGGTCTCATTTTGATAGCTTGGGGCTCCTCCCAATTGGTGGTAATGGGGAATTATCCCAGATCCAGCAGATGCCTTGGCCCAGGATCTGTGTATGTTTCTCTCAGCCTCTCTGCTTTTCCTCTGACCACAGAAACCTTTTATGCAAGCTGTAGCCCCAAGTAGTGGTCATGGCTTTTCCAGCTTCTGTTTCCTGCCAATGAGCCCGGTCCTGGCCCCCTCTCCTCTCCTGCTTGTTATCCTTCAGGGCTTGGATTCCCTCTGCCTGTTTCCAGACCAGGAGACAGATGCCTGTGGCTTCAATCCCCACTTACAGTTCCACTTTGGGCCCTGCATATAGTAGCACTCAATAAATATTTATTAAATGAATAAATTAATGATCTTGTTTTGGGGAGCGGCTATGTCCTTTTGGCTTCAAGAATAATTTTTCACTGCTGAGTTTGGAAAACAAAAGGACATTTAAGGATGAATGCATCTTGACCACAGGTTGAATTTCAGTTATCTGGAACTCCACTTAAGTGCAATGGTTTATTCTTTGCTGACACTTGACAAGTTTACTGTTACTATCTATACTCACGGTGGGGGAGGTGGGGTGATGAGCTTGACATAGTAGACTAGGGCACAGAGACCAGGAATGGAAAGGTTCCCATGACTAATTAATCATATTGAAATTCACAAAGTTGTAAGATCATAGGAATTGTAAAGGAACATAGAGATCATCCGGGACAAACTCTATGACATTTCTGATGGATGCTCATCTGGCTATTTGACTACTTACAGCCGTGGAGAGCTTCTTATCCTACAAGTTAACTCCTAAGCACTAGGAACAGAAAATTCTTTAGGTTGGACCAAAAAAAAAAAAAAAAAAAAACCCATGTCCTGGAAATTTCCAGCCATTGACTTGCAAACAAATCCATGTCTACATGGTGTCAAGTCAAGTATGTGTCCTTGAGTTTTCTCTGTTTTGGGTAAAATATCCCCAGTTTCTTTGACAGCATTGAGTGGTGATTCAGGGCAGGGTGTCTGCAATCAGGCTGAGGGGCAATGATTTATTTAATCCAGGAGTCAGCAATCTTTTCCTGTAAAGGGCCAGATTGTAAATATTTTAGATTTTGTGGGCCATATAGTCTCAGTTGCAACTACTTAGTCATGCAATCGTAGCATGACAGGAGTCACAGACAACATGGCTGTGTTCCAATAAAAATTCATTTACAAAAACAGGGACAGGCTGGGATTTGGGTGGTAGTTTATCGATCCTTGAGTTAGCCAGATCTCCCATAGATTCAAGACTCTAATCTGTTTGATCCCCTTGTCCCTCCAATACTCTCTTAAAATGTGGTCTCCAGATTTGAGGACAACACTCAAGATGAGGGTGACCAACACACAGTCCAACAGGCTTCTTGCCTTTCCTAAGAAGAACACTGACACAGGAAGAGAGTGCCACACAGTGGATTAATGCACAGAGGATATAGCTCTGCCACATACTAGCTACATGCCCTTGAGCAATTCTTCATCTTGCTCTGAACCTTGGCTTCTGCATTCGGAAAATCAAGATTCTCATACCTATCCTGCAGACTTGTCTTGAAGATCTGGGATAAAGCACATAATGTACATAGCACAGTGTAGGCACTTAGAAAGCAGTTATGAATATTAGTTGTTATAAACGATGTGCTGTTAAGTTCTATTGTGACTGAGTTCTCTGAGCCGAAACTGAGGTAAGGAGAAGGAAAATTCCACTCTGTTTGAAATTAGGCTATGGCAGTCAGCTTTTGCCCTGTTCACTCTGCTGCTCACTCCACCCTCTGTGCTTCCACCTGTTATCCAATTAACACCCTATTAAGCTGAACACCTGCACGGAAGCCATTAGTGGGCCCCTTTCCAGCACCCTCGTTGCCGCCTCACTAACATAGAGCCCCCTGAGTCCACTGCCAGGTCTCGCAGGTGTTTGCCTGCAGGGGGGCTCGAGAGTTTGCTGAGCTTTCCCTTGGACAAGAAATTAATGTGGTAATTAATGCAAATATCTTTCCACAAGCTTCTCTCCTGGGCCCTAATCAGAAGAGATGATCTTCACATTTTAACTTTGAAAATATAACTCTGTATGGATGTGTCTTAGGGGGTGGATGGGGCAGGAACACAATGAGTAAAGGAAAGAGACAAGGAGAAGGGCCAGTGAGAAGCAGAGAAATGACAATGAGAGGACAGAGGGAGAAAACCAGCTTCCTAATCTGTACCAGGCAGTGACAGGAAGTTCAATGATAATGGCTTTTGAAATTTCACCGATCACATCTCAAGTTCAAATTAAGGAAAGTGAAAATGTCTGGTAATCTCATTCCTTTTCCCATAAAATGGACTAAAAAGCTACTTCTTAAGTGGCTCCCATGCACCTGGCATAGCACTAGATGCTCTATGGTTGTTACAATGTTTTAGTTTATCCCGTATATGTAATCTTGGCGTCCAAGATGGCAGCAGTGGACTTATACTAACACCTTCTCTTCGTAGCATGCTGGCCAAAGGTGCTAAACAGGAGGATGCACGTATAAAATCATTGCCTGTAGAACCTCAAGGATAGGAGGGAGCTCAGAGAAGTGCTTCTCAAGTAGAATGTGGATATGAACCACCTGGGACCCTTGTTAAAGGGTAGATTCTGATTCAGTGCATCTGGGATGGAGAGGAGAATCTGCATTTTAATGAACTCCCAGGCAATGCCCATGCTGCTGGACCACAATTCAGTAGCAAGAATATAGACAAATTCCATTCTGAGTCAGTCTGAAGGACTGCTGCTTCCAACATGGGGCCTGCCTTCTATTACCGATAGCCGTGCTCAGTTGCATAATACACTTTTAAATGATCATAAAGATAAGAATCAGTGGGCCCATGGCCTATTTGTGCACTGAGCCTGCTCACTGAGTCCTGAGTCTGACTCTGAACCTTCCAGAGTAGCCTACGGTCATTGACTTTGACCACGAACCAGTATTCGATCCTTGACTCATCCTAGGAAGGCTGTCACATATCTGACAAACCCAAGACCCCAAATCAAGTGGTAGCTAGGGGAGGAAACTGCTATCGTTCTGAATTAAAAATGAAAATGAAATGAAGTTGGAAGACCAGAGTTGAGTCAGCAGAGACTCTGACATTTACTAGCAAAATAATTAACATTCTTTGGCCTTAATTTTATCACTTATAAAATGGCTTACTCTCGAAAGGTTGATGGACAGAGAAAAGAATCCATAGAACCATAAATGGAGACAATCCATGTGAGAGGGCTCTACAAAGTAGCACTATTTTAAGATAAAATACACAAATGTCTCATCTCTGCAGAATAAAACCAAAGAACAAGGCTGTGCATATGGCTCTGTGTAAGTCAAGGATGAGTAGCAGAGTCTGGGTGTCTCATACAGGTCTAAAAGTTTTATGCCAAAAGAGACTGTGCTTTCTTATCCAACTGTCAGGAACTATAGTCTAAGTGAGATGTATTTATGGGAACAATGGGACAGAACAATTAAAATATGCAATGTCTTAGAAAATCTGAGCTTTTGGTTTCTCTATAATTATGTTACCTCTCTACTCACACATAGGTTTCTCTGTCATCAAATGAAGCATTCAATTCCCACAACTTCCGTGTCTACTCCAAGAAGCTGACTCAGTTAGGTTATGGAACTCCAGGGAGTTGCAAATTTCTGAGTCTGCCTGGCTCTCCATGGCTGTTCTGTGAGTCAGATCATGGAATCCATGAATCTGAGAGCTGGAAGGGTCCTTCGAGACTGTCCCCTCCACGCCCTTCATTTCCAGATGAGCTGTCATGGCTGGCCAAGACCACACTGCTTGTTAGTGGAGAGCCAGGGCTGCGATTCATGGCTCGGGCACCCGAGCAGGGTGCCTTCCTCTATAACCAGGTTGTCAGTCATTCTTTAGGAACCTCGGAAAACTCAGCAGAAGGTTTCTTTCTTCTGGGTAGCAGACTGTGCTTAAAAACAAATGACCTTGGCTGCCTCTGTGCCTGTTGTCAAGACCACCCAGTCACTCAGGCTAATACGTCACCTTCCAGGGAAAAGCTTGAGGTATTCATCCGGAAATCCAATCAGAGACACTGAGGACTGAGGTGGAGACAGAGTAGTTTAATACAAGAATTCCTCCATGGAGAGGGGCCATCCAGAATTCATCGTTTTCTTGTTATGGGCAGTGCTGCAGCCAAGTGTCCTTATTGCTGGACATATTAGTAGTAGTAATGAGTTATTAAGACAATAATAATAATGTGAGTAGAATTTTGATGGCACTTTTAACTTGCCTAAGAATTTTCACAGGACACGTGAGTCATTACAGTTCTGGGTCCACCATAAACTGACCATGCGACCCTAGGACAATGATTTCAACTTCCTGAGCTTCAGTGTTATCATTTTTACAATGTAGATTCCATTGTTGCATTCCAGAAGAGGAGCTGTTAAAGTGGATGATAGAATTTTGGCCAGAGTCGACATCTCTTGTATGGATAATAAATTGGCTCCAAGATTGTACTTGACAGACAAATATAATCACAAGTTAAGTTCCTCCTCCTTGCCCCTTTTTTGTTTCTTTCGCTAAGTAACTCAGAGTCCTTTTTAGCTTTGACTCAGTCCCACTTGTTTTTACATTTACTCCAGAATGACAATCTGAGTTTGAGACTGGCAAAAGGTGAAAGGACTCTGTTCTGAAGGGACTAGCCTAGCTGTGTATCTCCCAAATGGGCCCCCATTTACTCTGAATCCCTCAGGGTCTGCCATTCAGACAGAAGACCACATTTAGTGTGGACACCCCACGTCTCACGCTTGAGAAAGACAGCTACACAGTTCAGTAACCCCGAAGTTTGCTGCACGTTAGAATCACCCTGGGAACTTTGAGAAATATTGATGCCCGGGCTGCACCCTGCCTCAATTAGTTCAGAAGAGCAGGTGGGAGCCCAGGCACCAGTGTATCCTAAAGATCTTGGCGATTTCAATGTGCAGCAAGTTTGTGACTCACTGAGAAGGGAGGCAGGCCCATGTCCACAGAGCAAAGCAGAACAGGATCTTTGGTTTTCCTTTTTGCGTCCCTTTAGATTGCTTTTTATGGAGTAGGATGAGGAGAAAAAGCTGCAAAAGGGACAAGTTGGAGAAACTAGAACGAGGAAGGTGGTTAGATTAGAGAAGGTGTGAAGGAGGAGGAAGTGTGGAGAGGAAACAGAGGGAGGGAGGCAGAAGGGGGGCACCCAGAGGTGTCTGTTGCAATAAGATTTTATCTTCAAAGGTGAAGGGTTCGGGATCCCGTAGAAGGTGGTGGAGGGCTTAAGAGGAGAACAGCATCACTGAGAAATGCAGTGAGGCGTGGGTGTGTAGACATAAACATGTCAGCCGCTGCACTGTAGGTATTTCCTGGGGATCTTTCTGGGTTGGGGGACTCATTCTTTGTAGCTAATTAAGAGAAGGCAATCCTTTCTGAAACACTGCTCCCAGTTCTCCAAATGGAATTTATGCACCAGGTACAATTTATCCATTTATTATCAGACAGGTAAAATTTTAAGCTTTCAGTCTGCTTGATTATATCCTCTCCAGGTGCGAGTGTTGTCCAAGCCTAGAGAAAAAAAGACTCCTTTCTACTTGCAGGCCCATACAACCTGAAGCTCTTCAGTTGGGAGCTTAGCGAGAAGGTTCTCAGGTGCTGTGGGGAGAGGGTCTGAGGTTAAATAGGCTTTCTTCATAATGGTTCCACGTCGATGACAGCAGGAAGCTTTGAAGCCAGGCAGGCCACCCCATGTCTGGGTTAGTTGGCCCCCTCATTGTAATCGTTCACTTGCCTGCATCCTCCACAGACTGCATGCTCTGTGGGGGTGGGGATTGCTCTTCTCGTTCTTCTCTGACTCTTCAGCACCTACGTGTGCCTGACATTCCATAGATGCTGAATACTTACCTGTTAAACGAGTGAATACTGATTTTCTAGACTACAGCTGAGTAAATCTGGTTGGGTTACTCACCCTCTCTGTGCTCCAATGCTCTTTATCTGAAAAATGAGGATAATAAAATGGATCTCGTGGGAGATGTAGTAACAATCAGAAACCCTCAAAGTAAAGTGCCTTTAGAGGGTCTGGTCCAGAGCTGGCGCTCTGTGTCTGATCACTGTCGCAGTTCTTGTCCCGGGGTAGGCGTGGAATTCACCTCCAACCCCTTCCCTGCAGACCTGCAGTGGTTCCCTCTGCAAGTTTCCATGAGTCCCACTTTAGCTGGGCTTCCATACATTTTCCTTTTAAAATGAATCACAGTGGACACGTGTTGACTAAGCTTGGCATATAATTATGAGTTTCCCAGACATAAAAACATGGCGCAGAAGGCCAGTAGTCTGCCATGTTCTTCATGACGTTCTTGTGTGATAATACTGCTTAAGTGCTTTATGTCCTTTAGGAGCTAATTCATGTTGAAGTTTTTATGTGCTAACACTGCTCCTCCAAAAGAACAAACTTAAAGAAGTTTTCTATGTTAATGTAGGACAGTGTCAGACTGGTTTGTGAACATCATAACCTGTATTTACACTCAAGGCAGGCTGTTGGGCCCACTGTCACCTCTGTTCTGGAGCTCTGGTGGCCACAGGATGTGGGTCATCAGCCAAACCCTCTAACCACACTTTCTCATGTTCATTATCTTGCTATGAAGATCAGTCTTCTGACTTTTCCTAGGGTTTGGTTTAATCTCATGTTTTCTAGCAGGAAGTTTGCCTTTCAGGGCAGACATCTTTAGGGTTCCTCTTTCCATCCCAGCTGTTGGAAGGAGGAAAACTTCTTTCTCCAAGTCTTGAACTGGGTGCCAGAAGATCTGAGTTCTAGCTCTGGCTTTGTGCTTGTGGTTCCCCAACACCGGACCTCAGTTTTTTCCTCTGTAAAAGGGAAAGATTGGACTACAATGGTTGGTTTATAAACTGTGCTTCAGGAGACCAAGATGTTCTGTGGAACTTTTGGAGGTCTTTGGAGAGAAGAAGGTGGAAACTTAGCAAGTTGCCCCTCCCCTCCAAGTCTCATTTCTTCAGGCAGAGCAGCTCCCCTCTCCTCTGCTTTCTTTCTCTCTCTCTTTCGCCCTCCATTCCTTCCTTTCTTCTTCTTTTTTTACTCATGAGTTTTGTAGCTAAATAAAGTTTGAAAAACACTGTACTAGCAGAATTTTTGCAGTTCTAACATTCTGTGGTTCTGATTACCCTTATATTAGTGTTAAGCAATATTAATAATCAAAAGAGATCTGACAATTCATAGAGTCTTGATAACTCATCAAAGTAGAAAACATTCACATCTTCCTTCAGGCCCCATTTGCTCCTGCGCTCCTATAGGAGGAAGGATACAGACAGCTAGATATTTGCATTCCTATTGTTCTTGTTGTACTTTTTCTTGTCCTTTTATATTACTTTTCTCCCCTCCACTGTTATCTTCTCAAAAATAACCAACTTTGCCTATAATAACACAGAGGCACTTGCTTTAAAAAAAGAAAAAAGACTGAATTTGTTGGTAGCATCATATGTCTTGGAAGAAGAAAGGGCAAGACAAGACCCCTAGATGGAAGGCTGAAAGGAACCTCTGTTTCCACCTCTTTATTATGCGGGCTTGTGTTGGATTCTGTCAAAACTTGGGACTCCTCTTCTGTTTAGTCTAAATCATAATTTGTTGTGATTTGTTTTGTGAGAAAGATTGGCCCTGAGCTAACATCCATTGCCAATCTTCCTCTTCTTTTTTGCTTGAGGAAGATTGCCCCCTAGCTAACATCTGTGGCAATCTTCCTCTATCTGGTATGTGGGATGCTGCCACAGCATGGCTTGACGAGTGGTGCATAGGTCGACACCCAGGATCTGAACCTGTGAACCCCAGGCCGCTGAAGTGGAATGCTTGAACTTAATCACTATGCCACCGGGCAGGCCCCATAATTTGGTTATTTTAATCACATTGAGATAAAAATGTCAGGATATCAAAATGTAGTGTCAAGAAACGCGTCTATATTTTACGCACAGTTCCTGCCCTCTTTCTGAAGGTGCATGTCTTTGATCTTTGGTCTTTGAAGGCAGAGGACAGAGGAGATGGCTGCTGTATCTGCAGCCACATCCCTGCAGCATAACCAGGGGTCCACCTTGAAGGAGGGAAGTGTCGTGATCCCCTTTATTGTTCTTCTCAGTGCAGAAATTGTAGGCTAATTGTGTTATTCAAACCTAAGTCTCTTACATACTTTGGAGCAAGCTTTATAGGGATACCCCACCCCAACTTGCTTTTTAAAAATCTCATTTGGACACTGAGAGACTTTCCTTCCTTATTCCTTAACAAAAATTTCAGAAAACAAATATGTATAATTTCTAGCAAAGATGGACTTTTCACAGGAAATTTGCAACTATCTTATGTTCTTTTCTTTGTTGCAAATCTATAGCTTCTCTTCTGGGAAGGCATCTACAGATCTTTGCAGTACTTTACTTAAGAACAGCAGACAATTGTCAGACCCTGTTAATCTTTCCTGAATGCCATGAGATGAAGAGCTGTTATTGTGATGATATCAGTGGTCTTCAAGGCTTCCCCCTAACTGGCTTTCCACCGTAACAGGGGGCATGATCAGGGAGAGCCCTGGGGAGTTAATGTAGAATCTTTTGAAAATCTTTCTACGTGATTCAGACTGAAACTGACACATTACCTGATTTCCATGATGTGTTCTACCAACACAATCTCATAAATCCTCTCACCAAGTGGTTTTGGTCTTTCAACTTATCCTAGCATCCCCCAAAAGTCTTAGCTACCAAACTTGGGGGATGGGTCCTGGTAGCCAAGATGATATCTGTCAATCATTCAATCAAAACCCTGTCTATAAGGTTTTTTTAGGCTCTGACTTAGGGCCTCTGTTATATGTGAATTGCATCCTCCCCCCAAATTCATTTGTTGAAGCCCTAACTCCCAGTCCCTGAGAATGTAATCGTATTTGGAGATAAGGTCTTTAAGGAGGTAATTAACTTAAGATGAGGCCATTAGGATGGGCCCTAATCCAATATGACGGGTATCTTTAAAGATGAGGGTATTGGGTCATAGACATATGTGTGCACAGAGGAAAGACCACGCAAGGACACAGTGAAGTGGTGGTCAGTACAGGCCAAGGAGAGAGGACTCAGAGGAAACCAACCCTGCCAGAACCTTGATCTTAGACTTCTGGTCTCCAGAACTGTGAGAAATAAATGTCTGTTGATTAAGCTGCCCAGTCTGTAGTATTTTGTTTTGGCAGCCCTAGGAAACCAATACAGTCTCTAATAAGATCGTATGCCTTTAGATTTTTTAAATTATTAAAGTCAAATGATCACAGAGTGAAGTATTAAAGACTAGATTGAATTTACTGTGCAGTTAAAAATCTATTCAACAAATGATAAATAGGAAAATGTTATTCATATGGATTGCCTGTGCTGTAGTGACCAGGGGTGGCCCTGTGATGGAGTGGAAAATACCTGGGCCTGGGAGACATGCAGATTTTAGTCAGAATCCTGCATCTGCCACTTACTACCAATGTGGTTTGATGCAAGTTTCTAAAGCTTTCTGAATGTTATTCTTTTTATTTGTGTACTGGGGAAAAACAGTATTTATGTGCAAAGGCACTGTGAGAGTCAAGATAATATAGGTAAAACATGTAACTCTCTTTCTGGTCATAGAATGTGCTCAGCAAGTATTAGATGTAGCAATTGAAATGATGGCGTTCTGGACTGATTCTGGGCAATACCTCCTTGCCAGGGTATTCATGTAACTCTTGGTCAGGAATGACTGGGAAATGTCTGTTTTGATTCTGGCTAAGGTTCTCCCTTCCCCCTCCCCTTTCGTGGTCATGCTGATTATGTTCTGTGTGTCCCAGTGGTCCCCAGCTCACTTTTATCATCACCTTTGGAGACACCAGTTGCAAAGGCTACTTGTTATTCATCCTGCAACTGCTTCAAGTTCACCTCCTAGATTTGCATTTCTCTAGCAGTTTCTATTCTTCTGATTGCATCTGAACTAGTTTAGATGCTCACAGGTTTGCTCCAGCTTCATGTTCATACCCTCTGAGGTTGTTAAGTGAGGGGATTTTTAGAATGTTTGAATTTTGGAAGGGAAAGAACAACTTCCCAGATGAGTTATTCCAGAGAGATTTTCTTCCTATAACCATAAACTCTTTACCCTACAATTACTTCCTACGGCCCCTCTCAAATATCTGTCCTTCTGGAGCAACTGGGCTTAAAAAATGTAATTTCTGCCTCATTACTGTTTAACTATTTCATGAGTACTTACATCTAGAGTACACACGAACCCTGAATCGTCTTTCTAGGAGTAAGAGTGGATTTCTGCTCTTCCTTTCATACCCTCTGCTGAAGACCCTATTATTTGCTTATTTAATATCCATTCACACCTTCTTTCCTGCTAGTAAATCCCAATTCTGTTCAAGGCAGAAATTGCACAGGCCCAGAGGAGATACTCACTTTTCCAACCTCTCCTGCAGATTTTAGTGGCCAGGCAGCGCAGTTCTGGGCAATAAAATACAAGTGGAAATCTTTCTTAGAAGGTGTTTACTTTTTAGGATAAAAATGGAGAGACAGAACTGGCATCACTCTGTTACTCATCCTCTTCTTGATTTGAAAATTGCTATTATGCCTGAAGCTGGTGCATCCATCTTGCTACCCAGAAGCATCAACAGAAGAGAAAGAGAAGAATTTGATCCTGACATCACTAAGCTGCAGAACCATGCTAGCAGCTGCCCACCTCCAGATTTCTTAAGTCAGAAAAATGGATCTATGTTTATTCAACCACTGAAAGTTGAGTTTTCTGCTATTTGGAGGTGAATGCTTCTAATGACTTACTAATGACTATGACTTACTAATAAAGAATTTAAAAGTTGGATGCATAAATGACAAATATATATATATATACAGGTTCCCACTATGTTTCTTAGAATAGCATTATATTGTGAAATGTTAATAGGTGTTCCAAAAATTTGCGTAACTCTGAGATAAACAAAGTTTAATGTGTTTTCTTCTCTTTACAGCAGGCTTTCTTTTTCCTTTTTTTTTTTTCTTAATACCTCAAAGTTCTTTTTGAATCTACAAAAGAGATGTATAGTTTAGAACATTCCCCAAATTGATTTGACCATGAGGCCTGCATTGGTAATCTACTGCTATGTAACAAATCACCCTAAAACTTAGGGTGAGAACCACAAACATTTACTGTCTCACACTGTCCATGGGTTGGGAATCTGAGAGTGGCTTGGTCAGGTGCTTCTGTCCCAGGGTCTCTCACAAGGTGTCGGCCAGGCTGTGGTCATTTCTGATCTCTGATTGGGAGGATCTCTGTCTCGGTTTGATCATATGGCTTAAGACAGGCAGAAGAAGGCCCGCCTCCCTGCTCGCTCTTGTGGTTGTCTGCAGGCTTGTTTCTTGCTGCATGGGCATCTCCATAGGGCTGTTTCAACACAAGGCAGCTGACTTCCCCGACAGCGAGCAATGAGAGTAAGAGACAGAGAGGCCAGGATGGAAGACACAGTGTTTTTTAAAATTAGTTTTTATATGTGGTAAAATATACATAACACAAAATTTACCATTTGAACTCTCTAGAGTGTGCAGTTCCTTGGCTTTAAGTACATTCACATTGTTGTGCAACCATCACTACGATCCAACTCCAGAATATTTTTTCATCTTTCAAAACTGAAACTTTCTACCCACTAAACAATAACATCCTCTTCCCCCTTGGTTCCAGCCCGTGGCAACCCCCATCCTACTTTCTGTCTCTATGAGTTAGACTTCTCTAGGTTTCTCACATAAGTGGAATCATACATGTGGCTTTGTAGTAGCTTTTAAAATCAGGAAGTGTGAGTCCTCTGACCTTGTTCTTTTAAGGCATAGTGTTTTTATAACTTAATCTTGGCAGTGACTTCCCATATGCAATAGTCTATTCATGAGATGTCAATCAATAAGGCAAGCCCACACTCAAGGTGGGGAATACATAGAATGTGAATACTATTGGGGTGCTTTTAGAGGCTGCCTATCCCAAAACGCTTTTCCTTTTTTACAGAACATCTAATAACATTTCAGGAGACAATATTGTTCTGTAACTCATCATTTGAGAAATCGCAAAGCAGGGACCCACTAGGCACCCCCAGAAGGGCCACAGCACTAACTTTTTGGTTACTAACTTACTACCCTACCTAATTAAGCTACCCAGGGGGACCCTGGAAATAGTGGATGACAGAAGAAAAGGGTGACTATTCTTGAGCTGCTCTGACAGTCTAGTTGGAAAGACTAAATGTAGATGATACATGAGAAGAATATTTGTTGGAAAAAATTCAGTGAGTATTTACCCGGTGCCAGCGAGCTGCCTAGCATTTTGCCGGGTGCAAAACTTATCAAGGAGACAGCAATGCATCTGTAAGTCAGTCTCAATGTGCCGAGAAGTGCAATAAGGCAGGCGAGACATGCAAAGAAGTCCCCTAGGTAAAGCGGCTTATGAATACTGTTATAACAGAGGGTATGGGGGAAATGTTACGGGCATGGAAGGTATTTCGGAAAGAGACATTATGCAGACACCCTGGGGGTAGGAGGTGCTTTATGTGCAGAAAAGAGAGCCTATTAGCCTGGCCGAAGCAGGGGGTCTGTAGGAGAGGAGAATGGAGGTTGGACTAGGGCTGTCAGAGGGGCTTGAAAGCCTGTGCAATCAGTATTCTAAGCAAAGGGGAGTCTTTGTAGGAGCTCGAGTAGCTGCTCACACTCTGGAGCCAGCTCAGCCGGGGCCCTGACCTCCCCAGGCATGGAGCTGGGCATCTGCTTTGGCTCCCAGAATAATAGATCACCTAAGCCACCTGTCCTGTTTCAAATGAAGGCTTTGAAACTTTTCATTATTTTCTATTTTTAGTAAAGTAATACACATCCATAGTTAAAATCGAATGATTCTAAAAAGCTTGTATCAAAAGACCAGCCCTCACTCAAAAAAAAAAAGACCAGCTTCAGGCGTATTCTTCTCTCAAGAGTCCTGCTCCAGGCAAGCAGCCCATTCAACTCTTTCAGCTGCTTCTTATGTTATTTCCATCTATATTTCTAAGTAATATGCTTATACAGCTATGTCTTGATATATCACTTTTTCCATGGTATCCTTTGACTGCCCTAAATGTTTGATAGAATTCCTCTGTCAATCCCCTACGTCTCGAGCGTGTATATTTTTTTAAAACTGCAGTCCTTTGACGGTAATTGATCTGTTCAGTTTTCCCTTTCTTACGAGGCTAGTTTAGGTAATTAATATTTTCCCAGGAAGTTAACCATTTCATATAGTTTCCCAAAATTATATGCATAGTTTTGAACAAAGTAGTCTCTATGATATCTTTAATTTCCTCTGTAAGTGTGAAAATTTTTCTCCAATAATATTCCTTATTTTGTGTACTTGTTGCCCACTTCTTAAAAAAATCAGGTTAGCTAGATTTCTTTGTTGTTTTTATTGCTGTAATTGTCATTTTACAAAGAACTGGTTTTTATTGCTTATCAATTCTATAATTTTTTCTATTTTTAAATTTATTAATTTCTGCTTTTTATTTTTTAATAATAATTCATCCTGTTTCTACGTAATATTTTCATTATTGCTATTTTCAAATGTTTTGCACCTCAGTTATGACTTCCTCTTTGACCCAAGAGTTGTTTTAGATTACTCACTTTCGAAACGGATGAGCTCTTAGACCAGCTGTTTGGGAGACAAACGGTGTCATCCTCCGGGAGGTTCCCCTCACAGCACCGTGCTGTGTTGGAGTGAGGCCTTTCAGTCCCTTAGTTTCTGTAACCAAAGAGATTAGCAGCTGCAAGGCTGCTGACTGAATCCCTTTCCTGTACCTTCCATAGGTATTTTCAGGTTTTCTTTTATTCAAAATAGCATCCCTATTTCTGTTTCTTATTCTCTTAGTTACCTTTGGGTGATTTCCAAGAAGACGAAAGGAAATGCATCTTTGCTTTAGACCATGTTAAAACCAAAAGTCCTGATTCCCGTTTTCATCTTTTTGAAAATTGGTTAATGCTTTATGAGTTCTATTGAACTGGCAAGTTTACCATGTGCTGAGTACCAGGTGTAGTATAGGAGACAATTCAAGGATGATTAAAATAAAGTACTTTTCTTCCAGAAGCCATTAAATGTCTAGGAGAAGACTGATGAGTGTTATAATGGAGGCAGGAGACAGTGCTGTGTGAATTCAGAGGAGGTAGAGACATCAGCTCTGGCCATGGAAGAAGAGATATTTCAGCTTGGCTTCTAAGGATCAGCACAATATTTACAGGAATAGGTGGGGAAATCAAGGGCACAGTGGAAGCCAGTAATTCTCACCAAATGCATGTTAATATAACCTGGTACTTAAAAAACTACCAGGGGTTCTGGTTCAGGTTAAGATGGAGTAAGCACATTCCACCCTGCCTCTCCCACTGAATGCACCTACAAACCTGGGAAGAATGAATGGGGCAGAAGTTTGAGGACTCTGAAAAGTAAATAGTGGCAAGTAAATTGGGGATGAAGGCCACAATTTGAAAGTACCACTGAACTGAAAGGGAGCTTACCATTGTTTTTCTAGTATCCCTAGGCCTGAACTCAACACAACCCAAACTCAGAGTGGGCACTGGAGTGTAGACAGAGAGAATTCCAGAAGAAGCTTCCTAGCTCTGTCTCAAGGAGCATGCAACTCTTTACATTGAGAGAGAATGCAGAAATCTCTCCTTGCTCTTTCTCCCTTTTTTCATTCTCTCAAGCTCCAGCCCCCAAGCAATCTCATGTCAGGAGCAGTGGCAGCAGGAGCCAAAACTCTGAGGAAGTAGAACTTTCGCTTCTGATCAGTAGAACTATGGTCCTAAGAGGGTGAGGCAAACTCTCATTTCTTTTTTTCTCTCTGTCCTCTGCTGTTGGCCCTGGATGCAAGCACAGTCACAGAAATATGCAGCAGAATGGGGCAATTAAAATCTCAGATTTCTGGAGAAAGGACTGAAAAGAGAAGCCACAGAAAACCAGAAAGTATGAGAGAAATCATGGGAAGAGGGTAGGTCAGGAAGGTGATCCCATAAAGTTATTTATGAGATCCTGGGCTCATCTTCTAGCTTGGCAAGTGTACGTGTGTGTTTTTAATCCTCATTGGCATGTCAAAGACTGTGAGAATTGAAACTAACAGATAGATCACTCCCCAGGTCCCAGTCACAGAATGGCACACATGTGGGACAGATCCAAATAATACTGAAGACTTTGAAAACAGAATTAACATCAGAAGCCCACAAAAGGCAAGTTAGAACTTGTGACCTGAACCAATCAGGTCAATTGTCTATGAAAATTGTCTATGGATTTAAGCAAGACCCAGCGTCTCATAACATAATAACAAAAATGTCCAGGATACAATCCAAAATTGCCTGGCATATGAAGAACCAGGAAAATCTCAACTCATAAGGGAAAGGACAAACAACAGATGCCAATGCTAAGATGCTGAGATGGTACAGATGTTGGGATTATCCGACAAAGACTTAAAGGAGCTTTTATAAAATTACTCCATCAGGCAAGACCAACACTCTTGAAATTAATGGAAAAATATGAACTGTCAGCAAAAAAATAGAATACATCAAGAGGAGCCAATAGAAATATAGAACTGAAAAATACAATACGTGAATTTTTTAAAAAAAACCACTGGATGGGCTCAACAATAGAATGGAGATGATGAAGGAAAGAGTAAGTGAACTTGAAGATAAATCAATAGAAATTCCAATCTGAATAACATAGAGAAAAGAAAATGAAAACAAGAATGAAAGGAACTACAGGGACCTGTGGGACAGAAGCAAGCAGTCTAATATTTTGTTCATTGGTTTCTCAGAGGGAGAGGAAGAAAAGTGCAGCCCTGAAAAGATGTTTAGAGAAATGACTGAAAATTTCCCAAATTTGGCTAAAGATATAAACCTACAGATCCAAGAAACTCAGTGAACTCCCCAAACAGGATAAACCCAGAGAAATCCATATCTAGACACATCATAATCAAATTCCTGAAAACTAAAGGCAAAAAAACTATCTTGAAAGTAGTCAGAGAAAAACGACACATTACCCACAGAGAAACAATGATTCAAATGACTTCGGATTCTTATCAGAAGCTATGGAGGCCAGATGGAAATGGAACAATATTTTTAAGTTGCTGAAATAACTATAAACCCAGAGTTCTATCCAGCAAAAATGTCTTTTAGGAATGAAGATGCAAAAAAGTCATTCTCGGACAAAAGAAAAACAAAAAAGTTCACTATTAGCAGAATCACTCTAAAAGAATTATTAAAGGAAGGTCTTTAGACAAAAGGAAAATAACACCAGGAGGACACTTGGAATATCAGAAATGAAGGAAGAAGAAGAAAAATGGTAAATATCTGGGAAGCATCATACGTCATTCTTCTCATTTTGAATTCTTTAAAGTATGTTTGATGTTTTAAGGCAAAAATTATAGCATTGCCTAGTGGGATTTCAATGTACACAGATATAGTAAAAAAGACAACTATAACATAAAAAAAGTGTGTGTAAAGAGACCAATACGGTGGTATGATTTCCATATTTCACCTGAAGTGGGAAGGACCCTGTTACAAGAATAACAAGATAAGTTCTAGAATGGGAGACATATCTGTAAATCATATATCTGACAAAAAACTGGTACCCAGGGTTTATAAAGAACTCTCAAAACTCAGCAGTAAGACAACAAACAACTGAATTTTAAAACTGGCAAAAGCTTGAACAGATACTTCACCAATGAGGATATATGGGCAGCAAATAAGCCTATGAAAAGATGCTCCACATCATTAGCCATGAAGGAAACGCAAATTAAAACTACAAAGAATACACAAATTAGAAGAGCAAAAAGTAAAATATTGACAATATCAAGTGCTGAGAAGGATGCAGAACAACCGAAACTCCCATATATTGCTGGTAGGAATAAAAAATGGCACAACCGCTCTGGAAATAAGTTTGGAAATTTCTTGTAAAGTTAAACATACACTTACCACATGACCCAGCATTCTTTTTTTTAATTTATTTTTATTTTTTATTGAGTTAATGATAGGTTACATTCTTGTGAAATTTCAATTGTACATTAATGTTTGTCATTCGTGTTGTAGGTGCACCACTTCACCCTTTGTGCCCACCTCCCACCCCACCCTTCCCCTGACCCAGCATTCTTGCTCCTACATATTTACCCTAGAGAAGTGGAAACTTATATATACATGAAAACCTATATACAAATATTTATAGCAACTTTATTTGTAATAGCCAAACACTGGAAACAACCCAGATATCCTTCAACAGGTTAAGAGATGAACAACTATAGTGCGTGCCAACAATGGAACAGCACTCAGCAAAAAAAAGAGAATGAACTGGGGTTGACCCCTGGCTGAGTGGTTAAGTTCTCACACTCCACTTCAGCAGCCCAGGGTTTTGCCAGTTTGGATCCTGGGTGCTGACCTAGCACTGCTCATCAAGCTGTGCTGAGGTGGCATCCCACATGCCACAACTAGAAGGACCTACAAGTAAAATACACAGCTACGTACTGGGGGGCTTTGGGGAGAAGAAAGAAAATTTTTTTTTAATTAAAAAAATGGAAAAGAATGAACTATGTGTGATGTATGTAACAGTTTGGATGGGTCTCAAAGGGCATTACTCTGAGTAAAAGACACTAGTCTCAAAAGGTAACATAATGTGTGTTTCCATTCACATGCCGTTCTGAAAAAGACAAAAGAGCAGTGATGCAGAACAGATCAGAGGTTGCCAAAGGGTTAGAAGTGCAGAGAAGGTGTGACTATAAAAGGAGAGCATGGGGGAGCTTTTAGGTGATGGAACTGTTCTGTATCCTGGCCGAGGTGACGGCTACACGGATATATACATGTGTCCCAATTAAAAGACCTATATACCAAAAGAAGTTAATGTTACTATATGATTTTAAAAATAAAATTAAAAATGTTAATGGTGGAATCTAGATGGTGGAGATACTCATATTCACTATAAAATTCTTTTAACTAAACTGCAGGTTTGAAATTTTTCAGAACAAGTCAGGGAAAAAAATTACCAGTGCCTAGCCCCCTGTCTTAGACTGTTTGGGCTGCTAGGACAGAATTCCATAGACTCAGTGGCTTAAACAACAGAAATTAGCTTCTCATACTTCTGGAGGCTGGGAAGTCCAAGACTGAGATGCTGGCAGATTTGGTGTCTGGTGCGATCCTGCTTCCTGCTTCATAGATTGCTGTCTTCTGGGAACTCTCTGGTGCCTCTTTTATTAGTCACTAATCCCTTTCATGAGGGCTTCATCTTCAAGACCTAATCACCTCCCAAAGGTCCCACCTCCTAATACCATCACATTGGGGGTTAGCTTTCAACATACGAATTGGGTGGTGGTGGGGGGAACAAACATTCAGTCTGTAGCAGCCTCACTCCCAGAAATTCTGATTTAATTTGCCTGAATAGGCCTGAGCATTTGTATCTTACAAAGTAAGATGAGCAGTGAGACAATGCCTTATAAAGTTGAGTGTGTTGTCTGATCACTCTTTCTTCTCTACTTGTCCTCATAGAGATTCTTTCTGCCCACCTGCTACCCAGCTTTCTGATTTTCTCCTAAAATAGACTCACTAGGTCTGGTCCTTAACCAAATCATTTTCTCCTGGTCTTCTCCATCTGTTATCAGTTGTTGTCATCCCCACACTTGAAATTTAGGTCACTGATCTGTTTTCTTTTAGTTTGTGTTTATGTAGTTTGCACTCTTACATTCTTTGGTGTAAACACTCCACACTCGCATGCCTTTGCTCATGTAGTTTCTGTCTTCCAGAAATTTCTTCCACTTGTCCTTATGAAATAACTCCATTCTTAATTACCTTGCATGTGGCTAATGGAGCCATTCCCTACAGGATTCTAAGCATTGAAGTCTGGAAAACGTGAATGAGGTCTTTGTGTCACCCACCTGAGATGGTGATAATTAGGAGGAGGGGAGAGAAGAGCAGAATGGTATTCACGGGTTCAGAAGTGGACAATGAGAGGAAGCCAAGGACAACAGGCAGGAATAGAATCCTGGAAAGAATCTGGGCAGTGATCAGTCCACTGCATCTCTTGTGTTCCATCGTGTTCTAGTCTGGGCTCCTCCATGAAACACTCCGGGGCTTAGGCCATCCACTAATGTCTTCAGGATTCAGTTGTGTCATTTTGAGAATATGCGGTTTGAACAGATGACCTCCATGCACTACTCCACTTCTAACATTCCGGAGTTCTACAATTCTGACAGAGGATTATGTAATTCTAGGAGGGAGAGGCTATTATTAACCATTTTCATATTATTGTAAATTAATTCAATGAGCTTGCTTTCTTGGAAACTGACATAACCTGACAGTGAAGAAAAATGAGTTTTTATTAGAATGCGAGAATGGAGCACGTAATTTGAAAGCACGGACACGATGAAACCCCACAAGAGGGCGCCGGTGAGGTTCTGTTATCTTCATTTCATAGAAGACAAACAAGGTCAAGAAACATGTATAATATCACCCAGCTAGCAAGGGAGGTAGTCTGAATTTGAACTGAGGTCTATCAGATTCCGAAGTGTGGAAGACAGCTGCTCTGGGAAGTGGAAAAAAAATGCAGAAGGAAGAAAGGAAGGAAGGAGGATGTCGGGGGTATTTCCTCAGGCTAAACTGAAGTAGGGGGAAACACAGAGCCTTGTTTTCCCTTCTTCTGCACCCAGGGATGACTCTGGATTCTTTCCTAGGCTCTGTGCCTCCTGGCCTAGGACAAGGAAGTGACGGCTTCAGCAAGATGCTCTCAGGAAGACTTGGGACGTTTTAGGGAGCCAGTCAGTTCCCACTAAGACAAAGCATCTGAGGGAGAATAGTAGATTCACTCAGGTTTTCTGCAATGGCGGATTTTAGAGAAAGCTGACCACGTTGGATGACTATGAGTCTCTCGTCCACAACGGGGCCCTAGGATAATGTTTTAGTTCTTAGAGCAGGAATGGTCTGCCGTGGTGTTAGCTGGAACTGTAGATGGCACAAGCCCGGCATTTGGACAAGCCTAGGACTTGATGACCGGGGACTATGAATGTATACTGACCACTTGGTTCAGGCCTAACGCCTGTATCAGGGACGGGTGGGGACAGAGGAGTGAAATATATAATATAAAGTCCTTCCAGACCATGGCCTCGGCGGCCATCAGAAACAGAAGAGGTCTTGTTAGTACAAGTCTAGAAAAAAACAGTTCACACCACGGGGTGGCAGTATGGCGTTCCTCTTTGTTTCTCATAAGTGGCTGTATTTTCCGGACCTAAGGAATTATCTTCCTTTTGATCAACCCAACTACCCTTTCCTTCCTCCTCCCTTGCCCCCTGTCCCTGTCCCTACATATTCTGAATTTCAGCTGTGTGTGTGGTGGTGGTGGGAGATTAGAAAGGAGAAGGATAAACGTTTAGGATCCATTCCGTCTCCTCCCTTCCTCACATCGTCTTTCCGTACCTCTGAAACAGTTCGGCTAGGTCTTTGTTTTCTTAATAGAGATTTATAATGAATTAAAAAAAAAAAAAAAAGGGGGCAAGCCTAAACACAACCCCGTGGGGGAAATTCATTTCTAGGCTGAGATGTAAAATACTTCTGCTCAGAATATTCCTTGGGGGAAAAATCCTAAAAAGAGGAAATAAGATATTTTTCCGAAGATGAGCTGGTCATTCCGCCAAGGGCAAACGGGCGGAGGCAGCGGAGGTGGAGCCTCAGGGAGTAAAGCGTAGAGCTGCTCTGCCATCTGGTGGACAAAGGGGCACCTGCAGTGTGCAATCTATTCTATGGTTCCCAGACTTTTAGGTTTTTATGAATTATAAAACAAGAAACAAGCAAGCAAAAAACCCCCAAAACCCCTAAAAAAAATCCTTAATAAATACATAAAACCAATGCATAATTTCCAACTCTTTATTTTGCCAGGTAATATTTTTAAAAAATCTAGCATCTGTGGTTACCATCATCTTAATTTTAAAGAACAATTATTCCCAAGAGAAAGTGTTTTCTCAGAAAAAAAAAAAGACAGCCCTTTCAATTGAATATTTAGTTTAATAGAAACATCATTACATTTTTCTTATTTTTATAATTTTGTTGCAAAAAGGTGAAAAGTTTATCAAGGTTTGGCACTGGTCTGAGGATTGACATTTGAGAACTGCTGGTCTAAAACACTTCATACAGTAATTCTAAATCATTTATAAATACCTGAGGTCCTTGAAATATTTCAGTATAGAGACTTGGAATAAACCACTATATTCACAATTGTCTTTAGTGGCTATTTTTAACCATTCTATTTTTTTAAAAATTGTCATTATTTTACAGTTTCTGAGTCTCAAAGATTCCTGTGGGTTTCTCACATTTGTTCCATCTTTTCATGGTTTAGGACTAAATTGCCTCATTATAGTATTATCACAGTAATTTACTCGCGGTAACATGTTGTGTTTCTCTGGTTCAGTTGTCTCTAAATTTTGACTGTAAAAATCATGTTTAAGCACTCGCCACTTGTTATATGTGTCCTTATTTTATGAAGTTCATGTACTATGGATTATGTACATTATAGGGCATTCTTATGGCTGGCATATGAAGTGTGGGCAGTCTTATTGTGGACTGTGCCCCTTAACTTGTGGGGTCTCTGGTAACTCAGGATAGTTAGCGTCAGAACTGAACCATAGGCTTGCAGTACCTTAGTTTGTATCTCCTTTGTAACATGGGACATACTAATTGTATTTACCCAATAGATTTGTTGGGACATTAAATGTATTAGTACACACCTCACATTAGGGAAACTAAACATTGTTTGGATGGAAATTCTTCCAAAAGTAACATATAATCAAAATCACAAAGCAATTTCTTTGTACTTCTGAATTTTACCTAGGAGAAGAAGCAGGAGAAAATATTAAGGAAAACTTGAAAAGTGGAGCAGGAAAGGAAATTCCCTAGCAGGTAGTAAAAGATCTAATGCTACTACACTGAAAAGTGTGGCACTGATGCCAAAAGAGAATAGTGACCTAGAATAGAGTTCAGAGACCCTAAGGAGTTGGTGTCTTTTTTTGTTTTTAATGAGATGAGCACAGCAAAGTTTATTATGCATCCAAAAGTTTTATGATTTTCTAACAAGGTTGACAGAATGTATAAGAAAACAGTAAATATAATTGAGCTTTACAATCTCAGTTTTAACGTCAGATTTACACATTTAAAAATATATTTCTCATCTGTGAAATACTCAATACATTTATCATAAAGACTCTGAGCATAGCTTTAAAGTTAGAACAGAATGCTTAATTATCATACTAATGAATGAAACAGTGAATTTCAATAGCACATTTTCAATTCAATGGTGAATAGATATATTTTCAACAAATGGTTCTAGGACAGTTGGATACTGGTTTGGGCAAAAGTTAATTTTCTTTTACTCACAACACTTACCAACATAAGTTCCATAGTTATCAAAAAGTTAAAATAGTAAAATAAAGAAACCATTAAAGAATTAGAGGAAAATATAAGTGAATATTTTTCTGACACTAACAAAAGATAAGACCTTTGGAAGCACGAAAGTAAAGGAAAATCACAAAAGTGAACACTGACAGAACTGACCTCACAAAATCAAAAACTTACAGATGTTGAACAATTAACATCAGAAGTGACAAACTCAGAAACATTTACAATGTATGTCAGAAAAAATTTTAAAACAATTACAATAATCAAGATCGACAAGGTTATAGTGTAGACCACGGATTGACAAAGTGTTTCTGTGAAGAGCCGCAGAGTCAGTGTTTAGGTTTGGCGGGTTATATGTTCTCTGTGGTGACTACTCATCTCTACGATTGGGGCAGGAAAACAGCCATGGACAATAGGTAAACAGGTGGGCATGGTTGCGTTCCAATAAAACTTTATTTATAGACAGTGAAATTTGAATTTCATGTAATTTTCGTGCGTCAAAATATTTTTCTTCTTTTGATTTTTTCCAATCATTAAACAATGTGAATATCCTCCCTACCTCTGGTGGCAGGCCAGATCCGCAGGTCAGTTTGCTGAGCTCTGGTGAAGATGCAGATTCTGGAAGGGGCTTCAGAGCACTTTCATGTTTTTGAGGATGGTGGGTTGTACTTGGTTCACTACTAGGTCTTGTCAGAAAATAAATCTATGGGGATTTGGGACAAAGAGTAGACTGATATTCAATAGAGAATGGGGAGCCATTCACCAAAGATTTTGTGGGTTGGTTCTACCAGGTAGGATGGGAGGGAGTGGGGTGAGTTAGGAGGAGGTCGTAATGCTCCAGAGTAGGAGAGTGGAGATGGGTGTAAGAGAGAGTGAAGGTGGAATTGGCTGTTAAGGAGGGTTCAGGACGACAGTGGACAGAGAGCTTCTGACCTGTGTAACTGGAAGGGAGCCGGCCCATGAACAGAAACGGGAGAAAGAGGAGGCAGTATTGGGAACGGGTGAAGAACTCAATTTTAGCTGTGGTTTTAGGTACCAGAAAAATACTCAGGTGAATACTCAAAAAGGGAGGGCTGGAGCAAGGCTGGGGTACTGATCTGGGAGACATCTCAGGGATGTCGGACAGAATCCAGAACTTTGGACAATAGCCAATATTGGAAGCAAGAAGAGGAAGAGGAGCAGCCACTGGTCTAGTTCACGATGTCAGTTCTGGCTCCATCACAAACTTTAGGATTAAGTCTCATAGGAATATTATGAGAATCATTTGATGAAATAATTTTCACACTGCCGTATACTTAGGGGTGCTGGCTCCTGTTATTGAGACTGAAGAGTTGCATAAGGATATGTTGAGAGCAGGGACTTCCAAGCTCAAGTGGCCTGAATGATGATTGGCAGGCTGTGGCTCCCAGCTGTGCTGTCAGGAATCCTGACTCAGGGCAGGGGTGATGTTTGATATCTTGTAAGTGTTACATTGCCCCAGCAGAAACTAATCATTTGGCGGTTTTTAAATTTGTTAATTAAAAGGGTTTCTTTTTCTTGTTATAAAATGTTAATTTGGGATTAAGTATAGCTCCCATGATAATTTGGTTTCCTTGGAGATGTTAGAAGTAGGAAAAGGCTTGATTGACACAGTGCTCCCAGACACACCACCAGACACATAACCAAGGCCAACTCGGAGCTCCCTCTGGCCTGGCCAGTGCTCTATCCCACCTGTGTCCCACCCCCAAGCCCCAGTGCTGATGTCACTGATGGACTTGGGCTGTGAAGCAGCCTGCCGGGAGCCCTGAGAACCTGGAATCATTCTCACAGCAGCCTTTTCAGGACAGCCCTTATTACTTCATGTTCTGAGACCCAGCATCAAAGACCTTAGTTCACGCTTTCGTATGCTTTTGATGTGGGGACCAGGGTTTTGTTTGATATTGTCGTTTAAGTCTTCTCTTTCCTTACAGATTTTCTCTGTATTTATTCTATGAATTACTGTGAGAGGAGTATTAAAATTTCCGATTGTAATTGCTTATTATTATCTATTTCTCATTTCAGTTCTCTCAAGTTTTGCTTCATGTATTTTCCGATTCTCTTGTTAGACAGTTACATATCTTATTTTATTTTTTTGGTGAGGAAGATTGGCCCTGAACTAACATCTGCAGTTACACATTTTAAAATTGTATATCCTTTTGCTCTATCAATCATTATAAAATGTTCCTATTTTTCCCTAGTAGTGTTCCCTGTATTAAAGCCTACTTTTTCTGATATTAATATAGCTACTCCATCTCTTTTAAACTTACTATTTACATGATATATCTCTTTCTATGTTTTCACTTTCGGTCTATGTATGCTACAGAATTTGAAGTGCATCTCTTTGAGACAGCTTATAGTTGGCTATTGCATTTTTATCCTGACAGACAGGCTGTGCATGGTGAGTAAAATGTTTAGTCCATTCACATTTAATGTAATTATTGTGTGATTAGATTTAGGTCTGCTCTTTTGCTATTTGTTTTCTATTTGTCTCATTCCTTTTTCATTTGCTTCTGTTTGTCCTTAACTAATTTTTTTCTTGTTAAACTGAATTCTTTTTTGTTAAATATTTTTATGTATGCAATTCCAATTACTGACTTTTTAGCTACACTGTTTTGCATTTTTGGAGGGGTGCTTTACGAATTATAATATGTATCTTTAAGGTTCACAATATATTTTATTAATGCCAGCTTCCTGTAAAATCTAGGAAGTTTGCATATTATAGCTTCAATTATTCTCCTCTTGTGAGCTATTGTCATATATCCATATCTATCTGCAATAAACCCAAAATTATACTTTTATAATTTTTGCTTTAAACATTTATATGTCTTTTAAATAAGTTAAAAGAAGGGAAAATTTATATAAAATTTTATAGTTCCTAGTGTCTATATTATTTCCAGTGTTCTTTATTCTTTATTGAGACTCTGATTTAGACTCTGGTAACATTTCCTTTTAAAGGATTTCTTTTAGAATTTCTCGTAGTGTAGGTCTGTTAGCAGTGAATTTTTGCCATTATTATTTATCTGGAAATGTCTCTGTCTTGCCTTTATTTTTGAAGGACAGTTTGCTGGATGTGGATTCCTGGTTGATAGTTTGTCCTTTTTTTCTTCAGCACTTTGAATGTGTTCATCCGATGTCTTCAAGCCTCCATTTTTATCTGATGAGAAATCAGCTATTAATCATATCGTTTCCTTGTATGAGTTGTATCTTTCTTTTTCTGCTTTCAAGATTTTGTCTTTGTGTTTTGCTTTTAGCATTTCTACTATGCTTTGTCCAGGTTTTTGGGGTTTTTTTTGTATTTATCCTACTTGGATTTTGTTGAGCTTCTTGGAATTGTTATTATTTTTCATCCAACTTGGGATTTTTTTGGCCAATATTTCTTTAAATATATTTTCTGCCCCTTTATTGCTCTCTGTTCCTTCTGGGAATCCAATTATACAAGTATAAGAATTCTTTATATTGTCTCACAGATCTCAAGACTCTGTGAATCATTTTTCAATCATTTTTCTCCCTGTTCTTTGGATATGCTCTTTGACCTATCTTTAAGTTACTGATTTTTTCTTCTACCATCTTAGGCTTACTCTTGAATCTATTAGTAAATTTTTCATTTCACTCTTTATACTTTTCCGCTCTAGAGATTGCATTTGCTTTGTTTACAAAATAGTTTGAATTTTTCTGTTGATATTCCTATTTGTTCATTCAGTCGTGGCATAATTTCCTTTAATTCTCTGAAGATGTTTTTCTGTAGTTCTTTAAGCATATTTATAATAGCTATTTGAAGTCTTTATCTCCTAAATCTAGCACATGGGCTGACATGGAGTCATTTTCTATTGATCATATACTTTTCCCTGAGTATGGGTCATACTTTCCTGGTCTTTGCATGTCTAACAAATTTTTGTTGTTGCTGTTGAAAAATGGACATTGTAAATAATATGTTGTAGTGAATTTGGGTTCTGTTGTTCTTCTGAGGGTGGGTTTTTAAGTTTTAGTTAAGTAATTAACAACCAATTAATTTGGCTACACTCAAACTGAAAAATCTCTCTCCTCTGTGGTGTGCAGCTGCTAATGTCTCTGCTCACTTTTTTTCAGTGTGACTTCCTAGGTGCTTCCCCTGTGCTTGCCTAGTTTAGGGGTTAGCCAATGATATGGGCAGACAGTAAGGCTTCCGTTCTCTGCTGCCCAAGCAGTTTGTGGTTTGAGAAGAGTGTTCAAAGGCACAGCATGTTTATGTCTTGCTTACATTTTTTGCCGAATTCTCTGATGTTTCTAACACATCTGTAGTTTAGCAGTCGGCCAGGGAATGTGTGAAGAGTTTGTTATTTCAGCCCAACTATGGCTCTCTGGCTGCTGAGATCTCTCTGCTGTGTATCTACCGGCTCTGGAACACACCACAGGCTAAGTTCTCCTCTTCTAGTAAGGAAAGCTGTGGTTTATACCGCCTGACGTGGGGGTAATAGCAGTATTCCTTGGCAATAAGGCCATGAACATGCCATTCTTATTAGATGCATTAGCAATTCTTCATGAATAAATTATTTCTCAAGTTGTTGCTTGACTTTTGATGTTTTCCACTGAGCTAAAATGGTTGATTTTATAATTTTGTCTAGTTTTATACTTGTTTTCTCCTGAAAGGAATCCCCCAACTTTCTCACACCATCATTATTGGAAATAGTGCTTGTACAGACATTTTTAAAGTTATTTCTTTAGTTATTTTAAGACACATTTTATGACCAATGCTATTGATAGTACATGAGGCAATAGAGTGTGGAAAAATACAGACACCAACATCCCTAAGGCATTCGGAAGGGCTGCAATCTGAATGAGAAGTTTAAGATTTATCTTGATTTTGTAGTTATTTTCTTGTTTTTTTTCTGTGCCCAAGAGTGATCTATAAAATTAATCTATGCTGTGTCTAAATGCTTCTGAAATTTTTTTCTTTAGGATAAAACCCAAGAGTGGCATTGCTACGTGGAAAATATGAATTTAAAAATGTATTTAGCTATATATTAAGATAGGCTTGAATTTAAGCATCTCGCCCAAATTCATTTGATCGCTGTATTTGGTAATGTGACACTTTTACCTCCTGATCACCTCCTGCTTTCTTCAGCCATTCATCTACACAGAAAATATTTATCAAGTGTTTACTACGTGCTTGAGACTGCAATATGCTGGGAGGGCAAAAATGTGCAGAACACAGTCCTTTCTGGTCTGGGAGCTGATGAGTTAGTGACTGGAGCAGATAAACCAATTGCTATGAAATATATATGCTCTACATATGTACGGTGACAGGTGAAAACTAGACTGTTGTTGAACACGATGCAGTCCATACGGAAACTGATACATAGTAACATACACCTGAAACTGCACAATGTTGTAAGCCAATATGCCCTCGATAAAATAATTTTTGAAAAAAGACTGTATAAATTGCTTTAGTGTTTTCCTATTTGAGGACATTTGAGTTGTTTGGTTTGGTTTGGTTTTCCTTGGGTATTATTTCTTTGGAAATATTCCTAACAGTGGAATTATCGAGGTCAAAAATATGAATAATGCTATAGCTGTCACTGTAACCATTGACCGATTGCTTTCCAGGGGAAAAGTAACCAATTTAAAAAGCTACCAGTAATGTTCAAATATTGTTGTCCTGATCTCCACACCACTCCCACTAACATAGAGTTATATCACATTTTTCTTTGTTTTTGCTGGTCTGATAGGTATATATAGTGCAAAGCTTGTTAGAATATGGTTTTCATCACTGGTAAGGCTGAACATTATTCCTTATGATGACTCTACTTTTCTAAATGCATAAAGACCACTTATTGAGCAACAAAATATATATATATATATATGACCTAGAGCAGAGGCTTCACTAAGTGCTCTGAGCCCACAGAATAGGCAGTTCTAATTTGTCCTGAGTCAGGGGGGATGGTCACATCCGAGGTGGATCTTAGAGTTTTAATTGCTGTTATCAAGTGAAGGGCAAGGTCAACAGGAAGACGTTCCCAGAAGAGGGAATAGTGTGTGTAGAAACACAAAGGCATAAATTGGGTGGCAGAAGATAGAATTGGCAAGGTAGTTTGAAGTAAGAAAGTGAGAACACTTTCGTTTGACATTTATGTGCAGCAACCTGAATCAGGGTATGGGTGTGTGGAACCTGCTGATGGGGCTGAAAGAGAAGAGAGAGGAATCAGTTAGTAAAGATGCTTAAGACTCAAAAGTGAGGCCAATTAGTTCTCCAACACTGTTGGAAACAGGCAGGCTATTGTATTGTGTGGTACTGAGATACCTATGGAGTGCCTAGCATGAGTTGTAAGCCTTAAAAAGGAAGGGTCAAGGAAGTCTTCTGTTTATCCCTCTGTGGTGTTCATATTATCTATAATGAGGTAATCAGATAATGAGATAACCAGAGTAGCCTGGACATGTGCCCACACTGACTGCCCACTGGAAAGAGAGCCTAAGGACTTTCAGTATTAAACGACTGAAAGCACAGGTTCGCTTCCAGGTTCGAATTCGCTCAGGAGAAGCTAAACTGTTATAGCGGGAACGAAGCTCAGTATACAAACCCAGAGGTGCAAAGCATATCAGATTTCTTAATTTCCTTGAAATCTAATTGCATCTGACTCAAAGTCTCCAATCGATCTTCTGGTGGGAAATTAAGCCTTGGTTATTATTGGAGTTCCTCTCCTCAAGAACACACAAAGGTCCAAGGTCACCCAGTGCTGAAGCATTGGGGAAGGGCTTCCGGTCAATGGTTGCTAGTTGCTGTCTGCTGGGTGCCCAGTCTCCACGAGTTTGTCCCTTCAGGACCACTGCCCAGCTGTCTCCATGCTACATGCAGAACATAGAGAAAGTTTCCAAGACTCTAGACTTCACTGCTTGGGGTCCAACCTCTTTAGGTATACCACAGTGGGAGCACATTACATTAGGAGAAGCATCCAGTATAGAGATGGAGAATCAAATAAGGCTTCTTGGAAGAAGTGCTGTTTCTGCTAAAGCATTCTGCTTTGTTTATTATTATTCTCCCTTCTTCTCTTAAACCTTCCAGTTAAATAATTTTTCACTTTTCTCCTCCTCATCCTGTCACACCTGCTTCTGTTCTCTCTTGAGTAGCCTGGCTCACTGCCTCTCCCTGGCTCTTCATCTTGCTGATGTCTTTCCTACAGAGATGCAATAAACACCTACACAATGCAAGCAATACAATTTCCCATTGGAAAAAGCGTTACAAAGGAGTTAGGAAGGAGGGTAAGTATATGTTCTCTTCGTTTAGGCTCTCTGAGTATATGATCTTCTTCCTACTGGTCTTAGGTATCCATCTTTCCCAGAGGTAGATTAGGACTCGGATAGAGGGAATGTAAAGGAGAAGAAGGGAGTGAGATAGGACGATGAGAAAGGCAGACTGCCTTTTCATTTTCTCCCCACCTCTTGAGGCTGTGACAATCAAGAATCCCAGGGTCTTTGCTTTCAGCATGTGGTCCAACAAGTCATTCCCTGTTTCCTCGCCATACACTCAGATGCCACTGGAGAGAAGAGCTGGAGAGGCAGGCAGGAGATTGAGTAATCTGAGGCCATGGGTATTCAGATTTCCATACAGAGACTAAGTATTCCCTAAAGGGACAATTTTGATTACTGTACCGGAGTCAACTAAATCTAGGCAGATTTTCTTCCTAATTAACCATTGGGTAGGGGCTTATGAGGAACACTGGCTCAGTAAGGCATAAAATAAATAATCTTTATTTTCTCTCATATCTGAGTGTACTGTGAGTAGATTTCCACCCTCATATGCCACACAGAGGAGGAATAGGAGATAGAGGGAGGGAATTTTACAGGTTGTAGCACAAACAAAGGCAGAGGCAAGAAAGTTTGAGATATGTTTGGAGGATAGTGTGCAATCCAATTTGACTGAAATGTTGGTTATGTGTGGGGCAATAATATGGCGAACATGGGTCCAGAAAGTTGGGGCTAAATTCTCGAGGGCTTTGCACACTGGAGTGAGAAATTTTTAGATAGATCAATGAGAGCTGAGCATCATCAAGAGATTTAGGAGAGAGGGATGCTATTATGGGACAACTCCTCATCTATTAGGTTGAATAATTCAATTTTTTTGAACTACAAAAATAGTGTCCTTATATGGTTCCACCTAACATTTAAGGCAACTATCTTGAGGTCCTGTAACATTATGACTGATTTTCACTTGTTGACTCAGAACCCACCAGCAGGACCCTCCTCATGGGCAAGTTTTCATTAAACTAATTCTTTAATTATTTGTCCTACCATTTACTAATCCTCTTAGTTATCTTTCTATAGATACATATTTCTTACTTTTTTTTTTCTCTACGAGATATCATTGAAAGTCATTGTCAAATGCTTTGATAAAATCTGTTTTAGTGCAGTAACCCTGTCAGTGAAGGGAACAAGGTTAATCTGACATGACGTGCTCTTGGTGAACCAGTTCTGTTTCTTCGTGATCATCATTTCCTCCTGTCGGTATTTCTAAACCGCCCTGTAAATATCCATTCTTTGAACTTGCCCAGGTATAACATCAAGCTAGCCTGACTATTTTCAGAATCCCTTGTCTCTGAGTTTTTGAAAATTCTCCCACTTTCTACAACAGAAGTACTTTACCACATATTAAAAAAAATATATTACTGAGCCTCAAAACTTTTCAGAGATTATGGTCCTATAGTACGAACTTTGAGAAGAAGTGCTATCATTTTCAGATATCCAGTTTCAAGAGGAGAGATGGACTACTTATTTTTAAGTCAGGAATTGATAATTTGCCGTGAATATGTTTACAATAATAAAAGAGGCACAAAGTGATAATACATATAGAATTTCTCCTAACGAATTGCATTCTAATTAAATTTTGGACCTGTATTATCCTGTGTGCTTTTAATAATTACAAACTCTCTGGATAAGAATATGTTTTTTAAATGGATTATTACTGTTTCTCCTGACTCTTGGTACTGCATTTTAGTTATTTGTGCAAAAACAATTATAGGACTGGGTGCTTTAAAGTGAATGGGAATTTGTTCTCAGTTCTGTATTGAAGACCTTTTTTACTGTCTTGTGGGTGAAAGTAGGTTGGTGGTGCACGCTAAATTTCAAGGTCAGGAGTTATGGTTGGAAAACCAACCCTAATAGAAGTTCAGGAATTCTAAGGCTCAATTGTATACATTTACAGCTGTGAGTTATGGAGCAATAAGACCTAAACCATCAAGATGGGGAAAAGGGAGTACGTTGCATAGGAGTAAACAGATATAATTGGATAGTAACTCCTTCCAGTGAGTGGGGCTTAGTGCAAACAGCCCAGGCTTGGACTCAGAAGCCCTGGGTTTGAGTTCTGCCTCTTTTACTTACCGGCTGTCTGTCCTTGCACAAATTGTGAGGTCCCTGTGTGCCACAGGTCTTCACCTATAAAATTCAGACACAGATTGCTCCCAGGTGGGTGATTATTAACACTAGCTGGAATAATGTATTTTAAAGCATTTATAAATATCAGAACACTGTAGAATAAAAGGAAGCTTCAGTCTTATTTTTAAGGTAACATGTTTGAAAAAGTGTCAACTAGCAACCCTTCTGGGCTTCATTTTTGAGGTGCCCAGGATACCTAAATTCAAAGGGCTGAACCTAAGTAGAGTTAGGAAGTTAAATCTGTTCCAAAAAGTCACACTGTCTCACAAAGTCCTGTCAGTGCTACTGTTGCAAAGCACTGTGTGTCATAGTAGCCTTTTCTAGAAATGCATGCAGTTTCTCACGGTTTTCTCTTTTCTTCTAGAGCAGTGGTTCTGAAAGAGTGGTCCCCGGACCAACGGCATCAGCATCACCAGGCTGCCTGTTGGAAATGCACGTTCTTGGACCCAGACTAACCATTTTAGAAACGTCAAGAATTTCTTTCTATGTTTTAACAAGCCCTCCAGGTCACCTGCTGCACACTAAAATTAGAGAATAATCGTTCTAGAGAAATCCTAAATTACGTGACAGGGGTTCTTAAACAAATGCCATCTTTAATGATTTCAAGTAAAAATTAATGTATAGATTAACTACTAAATGCCAAGTACTTTCTATTATTATATTTATATTTAGTTTTCTGACATGTGAATTATCATCTCATTTTATAGATGAAGAAATTAAAGTTCAGAAAAGTGAGCAGTTCGGAATCCAGGGCTCTGTCCACTAGCCTGAGGTTTGTAAAATACAAAGAACATCCAATTATCAAGTGTGATTTAAAAATAACATGTTTATCGTTGTTGCTGTTTTCATTTGAAGCAAAATGTATGCACTGTTACAAGTTTTGAAGTCTGTCACTGTTATTGGGGTTGGTTGAGGGTTTTTTTCCCTTGACTGCATAATAAGCCGACTGGCACATTTAATTAACAAAACCTGTCCTGTGAAATGTGCAAATACAATTAAACACAAGTTGACAAGTCAATGCACTTGAATAATGGAGAGATGAATGGAACCTTGTATATGAATAAATCTATAGTGTCTGATACACATCAGCATTTTCCAAACTGCTTCTATAAAGCCTTGCTATGGAAATTGTGGTCTGTGGGCCAGCTGCATTGGAATCAACTGGGAAATTGCCGGAAAAGAAGACTCTCAGGCCCCATCTCAGACCTACTGAATCAAAATCTACATTTTAAGAATAAATCCAGTGATTCATATGCGTATTAAAGTTTGAGAAGCCCTGCTCTAAATAGCAGTTTCCTGAGAGAGAATAACAGGTTTTCTGTAGGTCAAGGGTGCCATGTCAAACAAGCTTGAGAGTCCCTGCATTTAACAGGTGGATTTAAACAAGTCAGATAGGTATCCCACCCTGCATTGTAAAGCTCTGGTAGGACGATGTAGTAGGAAGCGTGTTTCTCAAATTTAAGGTCACTTTCAGGCCTAAGACTCTCTATGGTTCTCTAACCTATAAGATAAGTATCCCCAGAAACAAGTCTACCTTTCCAGTTCTTCCTCCATCTTTTGTTTGTCTTGATAGATATAATTTTATTACGTAGTTATTCCATCAAGGCACTGGATAAAGCACTGAACAGAGATTATTCCATTTATCTTACAAAGGAGTTGTCAATACTGCTGTTTTACAGGTATGTAAATGAAGGCACAGAGATGTTAATTAGCAGGCCCAAGATCACACAGATCATAACTGACAGGGCTGGGCTTCAAATCCAGGCAACCTAGAGCTGTAGAGTCTTTTGTCTTAACCGCTATTCCATGTGCCTGTTCAGATTTGCGTGACTCCAAAGCCTGGGGAATATTATAAATTACGTATTTAATTTAAGGGGGTATTTGGTACAAAGTCTTTTGGTGCAAAGACCTCTGTCCCCCAGCCATCCAGTTCCCCTTTCTGGAAACAAATAATGTTATCAGTCTCTTGTGTATTGTTCCACAAACATTTTAGAAAATGTCTATGTGTGTGTTTTTATATATTTCCTCTTCTCACCTTTTCTAGACACGTGGTAGAAGACCATACACATATGTTTTTCACCATGAGTGTGTGTTTAATTAACAATCTATCTTGAAGCACATTCTATATCAATACACAAAGGGCTTCCTCATTGTTCTTTGATTGATGCTTAATATTCTATCAGATGAACAAATAACCACTTCTCTATTGCTGGACTGGTTGGTTGCAATATTTTGCTATTTTAAACACTAATATAATATATAACCTTATATTTCCATCACTTTGCATGTTCAAAACTAAGTATGTAGAATAAATCATGTTTTTCAGGAGTGTTTTAAAGTTTTCATTGTCACAATTCTTGCTTCTTGGGTATTAGAGTTATGCTCCTAAATATTTTAGCTTTCTATTGCTACTCTTTCAGTATAACTTCTAATGTTTGTACTTTTGAGTGCTATTCTGACCAATTTCTGCTCATGATGCACTTCTGACACTGAATATGCGGGTTTTTTCCACATGGACTGCCAATTCTCTAACTCTTCAGACACAATTGAGTGTTCAATGATTGAAATCGATTCTGATACTAACTACCCAGAGTAATGTAGACCCACAGGTTGAGGGCTCAGTGCCACAAGGGTGCACCCACTTCAGATACCAGCTGAAGTCCCAGGTCTCCCCTACTTCTGACTGGCTGGCTATAAATTGGGGGTTCCCCATAACTCCCTCCTCAGGTTCAATAATTGGCTGGAATGGCTCACAGAACTCAGGGAAAAGAGTTTACTTCCTATTATCAGTTTATTATAAAAGGTATTATAAAGGCTAGGTACACAGGGCAAGACAAAGATGAAGAGGTACATAGGGCAAGGTATGGGATGGCAGGTGCAGAGCTTTCCTGCCATCTTTGGAAGCATCACCTTCCCAGCATTTTGATGCACTCGCCAAGCTGAAAGCTCTCCGAATCCCCTCAGTTAGGGTTTTATGGAGGTTCCATTACATGGGCATGATTGCTTAAGTTATTGGCCATTGGTGATTAATTCAATCTCCATCCCCTGTCCCTCTCTTCAGGTTTGGGGGTGGGGCTAAAAGTTCCAACCCTCTAATCCCAGGGTTAGTTTCTCTGGCAACCAGCCCTCATCCTGAAGCTACCTAAGGGCCACTGAGTCACCTCATTAGCATAAACTTAGGTATGGTTGAAAGGGGCTTATTATGAACAACAAAGGATTCTCCCCTCACCCCTATCACTCAGACAATTACAAGCTCTTGTGTCAGGAACCCAGACAAAGACCAAATACATATTTGTTATTGTATCACAATATTACAGCTATTGATTTCTATATCCCAATTATGCGCCCATCCATCTTTCTGAATTTGCTTATTGTTTGTTACAGTTTTTAAGTTGATTCTTTTGGGTTTTACAGATTTATATCATACTATCTGCATAAAATAATAATTTATCTCCTCCTTTCTAATATTTATTCATCTTACTTTCTTTTTCTGAATAAGTGTTTGCCAGACACTAAAACAGGAGTCAGTAAATGGCAGCCATTGGCCACATCCAGCCTGCCACCTGTGTTTGTAAGTAAAGTTTTACGCTCACACCCACACCCATTCACTACATACTGTCTATGGCTTTTTCACTACAGCTGAGTAGTTTCAGTAGTGACAACATGGCCTGCAAAGCCTTAAATATCTACTATCCAGCCCTTTACAGAAGTTTCCCTATCTCTATGCTAGAATAATGTCAAATACTAAATCACAATTAATAGTAGGCATCCTTGTTTAGTTTCCGACTTTAATGGGAATGCTTCTGGTGTCTCCTCATTTAGGAATGATGCCATGGTGGTTTTTAAAACGTATTTGTACATTTCTGCCCCTCTCCCATAGAGATGGGTCTTGTCTCCTCTCCTTGAACTTGGATAGTCCTTTATGGCTGCCTCAAGGAACATAGTACAGCAAACTGACTCTGGTTTTCCCAGCGAGGTTAGAAAAAGGCTGAGCTGCTCTCTCTGTCCTGGAACACTCACTTTGGGCACCTTCAGCTGCCACTTACAAAATCTAGCTCCCCTGAGGTCTCTACCTGGAGGTCTCACACAGAGAGAGAGAAATGCCTGAGGCGCCCCGCCTGCTTCCATCTTGGCAGCCTAAGCAGCAGACATTGCAGAGAAGCAGCCTTGGAGAAGGCCCAGTCCCGGACGTGTCTGCCCGCCTCCCTGAGAGACCCTGGAAAGAGCTGCCTGACTGAGCCCTGGCAACCCCCAGATTTGGACAAAAATAAATGATTGTTATTGTTTTAAAGCCACTGCTTTTGAGTGGTTTGTTACACAGCAATAGATAACTGAAACACCGACTTTTTAATAAAGTTAGGTGCACTTTTATCATGTTAAGGAAGAAGCAACCTATTCCTAATGAGTTTTTGACATCGAAAATGGATATTATGTTTTAACTAATGGCTTTTCAGTGCTATGAAGATGGATCATTTTTCTTCTTAGAGATACCATAATGATAAATTATATTAGTAGATTCCTAATGTTAGCCTATCCTTGCATTCCTGGAATAAAAGCCACTTGGTCATAATTTTATAAGCAGCTGAGCTGCGTTTGATAAAATTTTGTTAAGGATTATTTGCATTGATATTCATAAGTGAAATTGTACTGTGGTCTTCTTATTTTTGTGCTGTTTTTCTTGGGTTTTAATTTCAGCAGGGGTAGACTTAAGTTTTGAGAGGCCTGAAGCTTATACAATTTGGGAGGCACTCTGAGAAAAAGACTAGAAAGTTAAGAACTTAAATTTGGGGCCAGGGCTTTAGAAGGAGCCCTTGCTAGCGAGGGATTCTGAAATTTAAGTTTCTTTAGCTTCATTTATGTCTGTCACCAGGTGTCAGTATTATTCTTACTTTATAAAAAATTTTGGAAGCATGTTTTATTCTGCTTTGGGTTGTAGTAATGTAAATCACATAGTGTTTCATTTTGGTGAGGAAGATTGACCCTGAGCTAACATCTGTTGCCAATCTTTCTCTCTCTCTTTGTTTTCCTCCCCAAAGCCCCAGTACATAGTTGTATATCGTAGTTGTAAGTCATTCTAGTTCTTCTATGTGGGATGCCATCACAGTATGGCTTGATGAGTGGTGTGTAGGTCTGTGCTCAGGATCTGAACCAGTGAACCCTGGGCTGTGAAGCAGAGCATGCGAACTTAACCACTTGCCACGGGGCTGGCCCCTAAATCACATTTTAAATAACAGAAAGAAGACAAAATCAATTAATACCATCACTGTACAGAACAATTTTCATTTTTATGTCCTATTATAGTCCTTGTTGTTACAGAGGCATTCTTTTTACATAGTTCATTCATTCATTCATCAACCATTTACTGAATGCTTACTGTGTTAAAGACGTTATACCAGGGCCCATGGACAGTGGTAAAAGATAGAATGCCTACCTCACAAGGCAGAGGCAGTGACACCAACATGCAAACATTTACAATTCAGTGGGACGAGTGCTGTCTTCCAGGAAAGTGGAAGGCACCATGGAGGTACATAGGAATTCACCTAACTCAGACTGGGGAGGAGTTGAAGGGGGGAAGGAGCATTTAAAGAAGGCTCTCCAGAGGGGCCGGCATCTAAGTTAGATCAAGGTGAAGAAGCACTTCCTTATTTTGCTTTTTCCAGTGAGCTAAAATTCATAGTGAGCTCTGATGACACTTTAGCGATACTAAAAAGTCCTTCCAGAAGACTTGGTTGGTTAGCTGGTAGGAGACCTAAGAAATGTCTAGCTGGGGCATGAGCTGGGTTCAGAGGCAGGTGGAGAGACATTGGGTCCACTCAATGTCCTGGACAAGCTGAGAAGCCCGGCAACCAAGCCCCAAGGCAGAGCCAGAAACGTGGAGAGGTCTGAGGGTGAGGATGTGGGGTGTTCAGCCAGGTCTGGAGGCCAGGTATTTCCCCTGCAGGTCTGCTCCTTCTTCTACAATTTTAAGGGCTCGTGTTTCGTGTCAGACAAAAGTTTCAGTAGGGATGGGAATGGGGAACAATTTCACCTAGCCAAAGTCCTCAGTTGGGAGGGGATATCTTGGGGTTGTCTGATTGAGGCTGTGTAGGGTCTCCACTGAATATCTGTTTCCTAAGGCTTCTCTGGGGTTCCTGAGGACCTAATGTTGGCTCCTCCTGATTGCTTTCCTGTCCTTGGATTCCGTCATCCCCACCACTCCACACACGGAGGCAGTGCTGGCCAGCTTGGTTGGAAGCTGTGATACAAAGCAGAGGATTTTGAGTAAGAAGCCCTACAAAGCCACTTAGATGGGACTCAGTTCTTCATGTGCAATATTGCACACAATTACAGGGTGATTGTGAGGATAAAGCAAGAGTATATTAGAGAAAGTGTCTTACACATTCAAAAATACTACATAAATAGCCCCTATTCTTAGAGGTTAGAGATTCTTTGTCTTAGAGATTAGAGAAGTGAGACTTGATGGCTTAGAAATGTTCTGAGAGTGACACCAAGCTTACAGAGATGCATTGGGCTCCACCAATTGGCATCAGTGAAGGAGCTCTAGGTTTTACCTTTAGCTAGGCTGGAAAACCTTGTTGGGAACGGACTACAACACAGAGGTGTAGAGGTGGAAGCAATTCTCACCATGCCTTGGACAAAGCACATACTTTGTATTCTAGCAGATATTTCTGGTGAGACTCCAATGGGATGGCTTCTTCTCAACTGCGTTCAGGAAAGCAGTTTCTAGGAAGAGAATGGAACCAGATAACGATGTGGGTATAGATGGGTAATGCTGAGGCAGGGATAGTCATCTACCTGGCCAGGTAAATGTCCAATGACTCTCTTGGAACAGTCCTCTGACTGGTTTTAGGAATCAAAGCATTTGGCTTTGACACTTTTTTACCCATTCTTGGTGTAATAATGATCCCAACTATATTCCCTCATACCTGCAAAGCACATTTAAAGTTACCAAACACTTAGGCATACATTATCCACATGATTATTGCAGTTCTATATGTGGTAGACCAGACAGCCACTTTTATACCCAACAAATAAACTATGGCAAAGTGTTTGACAGAGAAAAGAAGCGACCATGCGCCAGGCCCTGCATCAGGTCTTTAGGATACATTGTGTTATTTAATCCTCTCTATAACTCCATGAGAGAGGAATTTAATCATGGTTTGACAGTTGAGAAACTAAAATTGCAGAGAGATTAAGGAAGCCAAATAAAGTCATACAGCTGTCTTAAGCAAGTGGCAGATCAGTGGTTGGAATGGTGGTCCGTCTTCTGACTCCAAGTCCTGTGTTATTTCCACCTTCCTCCTTAAAAAAAAAGCCAAAAAACTCTATCTTACCTCCAATTGTTTCCAAATGGAAGCATATGTTTGGGCTGGTTGCTGAGTCTGAAATAAATAGCTCCTTTTAGACTGTTGAGACAGCCAAATGCTTTCAATATGCTCCCAAGGTCGGTGATTGGGTCTGAATAGAAGCCAGATGTCCTGGATTCCAGAGCCATTTCCTTGTTGAATGCTTCCCCTAACCCCCAACCTTCCATTAAATGGAGGAAGGGAAGGTGAGCCCAGACTGACGGATTTTGCTTTTCACATATTTCTCCTTGGAAGAGGGAGGGGAGGGAGCCGTTGAGGTTACAGTTGGGCTGGAGCAGACTGTGGGCTTGGGGTGGGATGTAGCCTGGAAGAAAAATAGCCAGGAAGAATGTGCAATCACTTATTCCAGGCCTGTAGAACCCCTTTGCCGCCTGACCTTTCTGTACTCCTTCACAGTTGACAGCCCAGCCTTCGGCTTCCCGCTAGGAGGAAGTGCCCCGCGGTTAGTCTGTTGATTACTAAAACAGAACCATCATAACACTTGTCAGCTCTGCTTCCTCCATGCACTTTGGCAGATTTTTTTTTTTTTTCTATTTCTTGTTTTATTACTGTTTGTCAGACTGGGGAAGCTTTGAAGTTCTTTACAGATCTGACTTTTATCAGAGCATGTAGGAGTTGGGGGGTGGAAAATGGGGTGGATGCAACCCATCACAATATTCTATTCTGCACCCAGCTAACTCACCCCCCTCTGTCTTTGTCTGAAAAGGTTTTTGACATGGTGTTTCTATACGTGGCCTGCCTTCCAGATGAGAGAGTGACATCTATTGTCGTAATATAGGGAGGAAATTATGATTACTTAATGATAGCATGTCGCAGCTTGTCGCTTCTTTATTTTCCTTTTAAATACTTGCTGTCACAGCAACACACAATTGGCCTTCAATCCTGGGGCTGGGTGGGACCTCGTGTGGTACAAAGTGGTGCAAGGATGACTTATTGGTAAAGCCGGGTAGGAGAAGAACGAACACAAAAATATTTCCGCGTGTCTGGCTTGGCTCCCCGCTCCTCCTGTTGTGATATGAAGCAGAGGCCTGCTCCTTGTACACTGGCCTTGAAAGCACCATGGCCAGCTTGAATATGTGAAATGCACCCTTTGTCACTCAGATTCTAATAATCTTTTCCTGTCTGGTTTACTCACAGAAGCGGGAGGCCACCGTTCATGGAAGCACTAAGCAAAGGGTGAATGGCCCAGTCTCAGCTGGGCGCAGCCAGCTTGTTCACTCTCTGCTACCCCTCGACTTAGCTGTCTGACAACAAGAGCAACAACGAAAATAGTTTCCATTCTGTTTAATAACCTAACATTGATTCCCTTTTGTTCAAACAACAAAGTACAAAATACTCATTCCAACATGCAACATCTTCCCCATCTGGCCCAGACTTACTGAAACCCACCTCTCAACCCCCTCATAGCCTCTGCCCAGCCATGTGCCTTTCTTTGTTTCCTAAAAAGTTAATTTTAATCACAGAACATTCCAAACACAGGAAAAAGCCAGAAAACACATAGACACTTGTGTATCCATCATATAACTACATGGGTAAATGTAAAAAACATAAAGTTGAGTGTAAAAAGAAAGCTGAAAAAATACATACAGTAAAATATTATTTATGAAAACTTTTAAGGCACCCACAGCCTATTCTGCCTCCACCTGGCGAGCTTCTGCTATCCTTTATGACCCAGTTCAAATATCACCTCCCTCTTGAGTGCCTGACTTACCCAGTAGAGTCATTTTTCCTCCTCTGTGACTTCCAGCCGCTCATTTATACAAGTTTCCATTACATGCTCATACTCCCTGAATTGTAGTTTCCGTTTTCATGTTGGTCTCCCTCACTCAAGTGTGAGCCCCGTAAGGACAGCGAGTGGGCTGCATTCTTCTTTGTACACTCAGGACATAAACTCATGGTAATAGTCTTGTCGAAAGTTTAGTGAGACTAAAATATCATTATAGGACACATAAGCATGATCTGACTACAGGCACAATAGAGAATAATTTAAAGTTGGGTTCCCAATCTTAATTGCAACAGCTATCTTTTATTCTTTATAAAATGCTTTCAAATTCATAAATTCAGCTTCATTATAACTTTTTTTTTTGAAGAAAATTAGCCCTGAGCTAACTGCTGCCAATTCTCCTCTTTTTGCTAAGGAAAACTGGCCCTGAGCTAACATCCATACCCATCTTCCTCCACTTCCTATGTGGGACACCTACCACAGCATTGCGTGCCAAGTGGTGCCATGTCTGCACCCAGAATCCAAACCGGTGAACCCCGGGCCGCCGAAGCAGAACGTGGGCGCTTAACCGCTGCATCACTGGGGCAGCCCCTCATTATAACTCTTTAAAGTATATAGTGTAGGCATCATTCTCATTAAATGAAAGAAGAAACTATGGTTCAGAGAGGTTAAATGACTTGTTTGCAGTCACACAGCTTGTCGGTGATGGAGCCGGCTCACTGGCTTTAAAGGCAATGCTCTTTTATTATGACTTTTTGGATCGGAGTAACTCCATAAACCAATCCCTCCCATCCTCCCTCTTTCTCTTCATTCAGTCACTCGTTTGTGTAACAAATATTAATTGTGCACCATGTATAGGTGCTGGGTTAATCTCTGGGAATAAAATAATAAGCAAAACTAGTCTTGTTTGTGGCACCTACGGAGGGAACAGTCCTTTGGAGAACTTGAAATTCTTCTAAACAATACACAGCATGCAGGCTGGTAAATGTTTGGTAACTCCTTGCAAGACTGTGTTATGCTAGAATAGTGATAGGAAGATGAAATGCTTCCTGGTGCTTTGACAGAGTTCTGAGCACTTTGAGATTTTTCTGAAGCTAATTGGGAGGGGGGCTTTAATTCACTTTGTTTAGCTCTTAAGAGTTCTTCCCTCTGCAGCGAATTGCTTAATAGTGGAGGCTTTGATGCTGGCAGGTACTTTTAGTGGAATATGACTGCTGTTGCCCTCTCTTACAACCTGCACTGTTGTGTGGGCTGAAACCAATTAGACCTAAATTAATTAGCAAGAAAATGATGGGCCCACTTGCTGAGCCATTCACAATACCATGTGAAGAAGGAGGAACAATGTTTGAAGGTTGCTGTGTGTTTCTGCTCAACACTAATGATTGAAGTATTTCCAAATATGGAAGTAAATTCAAGCCATTTCTGGATTAAGTGATCCGCTTCTGTTAACCCGTGAAAGTCCTTTATTCAAAGGCAAGTTAGGAAACTATGAAGAACTCCTATGGGTCCTTGGAAATTTGATAAACTTTGGGATGAATTTAGAAAATTATTATGTAATTAGACTTTCTAAGGCCCAAAGCAACTGGGGAAATTGATGGCTGAAAAATGTACAAGGACCAATATCCCAAAGCACCACGTGAGCTGCAGGAAAGAAGGCTTCTTCTGAAGGACAAAGTCAGCTCTCCCTGTTCTAGGTTCTCTACAGTCTCCTTTGCTGGCACCTCTTCCACTGCCTATTTCTTAAATGAGATTATTCCCGGGGCTCTGATCTCTGCTAACGGCCCCTCCAGGGCCATCTCTTTTTCTCTCCTGATGATAAGTACCACCTCTGCATTGACTAGTCCCAAGGTGAGGCTGCTATCCAGATGCTTCCCTGAACTCCACCTGCCTACATTTATTCTACTGCATATCCCACTAGCACCTCAAACAAGTATTTCTAGAACCTAACCTCCTCTTCCCTCTACTGACCAGCCAACTGGTCACCCAATCTAGAAACCTGGGAGTCATTCTCTTCCCCATCCTCTCCCTCATTCCCCTCATCCAGGATACTGAGGAGTCCTGTTCATTTTACATGTTAACTACAATTCTCAATTCCAAATACTTCTTTCAAACCCTTGTTTAGACCAGGTTCCTGCTCCTCTGCCCCTTGGCTTATTTTTCTGGTCACCCTTGATGTATTTTTTCCTAGGCTTTTGCTGCCAGGACCCTTCTCTTTGAACGCTGAATTGTACCAGAGTGACTTCACCAATTTCAAGGTTTCAGCAACCATTTTTATGCTGATGGCTCCCAAATGTATGTTTCTAGCTTCAAACTCTCTCCTGAGCTCTAGATTCACATATTCAGTGACAAGCCAAGCATCCTCACTTTGATATTCCATAGGCATCTCAAACTCAGTGATTCCATGAACAAGTTCATTATCTTCCTCTCTAAACCTGCTCTCCTACTGTGAATCGTATCCCTATCCAGTCAGTCATACAAATGAGAAATCTCAATGCCATCATGGACTCCTTACTCTCCTCTGCTTCCTTTATACCCTTGTCCTTTTTTTCAAATATAGTTGATTCCACATTTTAAAACTCTCAAATTTGTGTCCACTTTTCTTTGTTCTCATTGTTATAGTCTTGTAGAGGGCAATACCGTCTTTCCTTGAATTACTGCAAAATCCTCTTCCATGGTGATTTTGCTTATCATCTTCTAATCATTTAATCCATATTCCACTTGGCCAGATTGATCTTTTTAACGCGTTGATTGGCTAATACCACTCTCAAACTTTAAAGTGTTGATGGTTCTGCAAAGATCTGAGGATAAGGCCTAACTCCTTACTTTGTCTTTGCAAAGTCCTTTAAGATCTGGCCTTCCAATAATCTGGCTTCATCTCTTGCTGTTTTGCTGTTGGACCTCCATGCTCTAGGTATATTAAACTTAATACTTTTCCAAATGTACAGTATTTTCACTTGCCTCTGGTTGCAGATACTGTCAATGTCTATTTATCTTTCAGACTTTAACTTAGATGATACTTCTTGGGACATAAGGCAGTCTTCATGGCACCTATTATGTAATGTAAATGCCTGTCTACTTGTCTGTCTTTCTTATTATGCCAGAAGGTGCTTGAATGCAAGGAGTATGTCTTGTTCATTGTTGTCCCTCCAGACCCCTGGACAGAGAAGAAAGATGCTCTATTGACCATTGATGATTTTGAATTTGAATGATGTCCTCATATATGTTTTCCTTCCCTTAGTCTCAACCTTTCCTAGCTCGTCCTCCGCACTGCTCCAGGATGATCTTTCTGAAATGCAAATCTGATTATGTTGCTTTCCTTAAATGTTTCCTCAGCTCCCCGTTGCTGCTGGAGAAATACGGGTTATATTCTTTGACATGGGCCTCTGTTGTTTTGGCCACATAGTATGCATTTACTCTTCATTGGTCAAATTACATTAATTTCTCCTCAATCCCAGACTGGGACTAGAGTGAGATTGTTTCCATCCTAGCACCAAGGTGGAACATGTGATCCAGTTCTAAGCCAATCGTAGCATCTCTTGTATACAGTGACTGGTTTGGAAATAGGCATGTTAGTCAATTAGGAACAAGGAGAGTTTTGCTAGGATTTTTGGAAACGTGACTCTTCCCAGATCTTTCTATCATATGAAACCCAGGACTGAGGCCAAAACGATGGAAGGTAAAGCCCAGATATGGAGAGAACCTGAGCCCTTATTACTTTATTTGATCCTTGAGCCCAGTAATGCCTTAAGCCAGCCTGACCCTGTGATTTTAGTTTGTGTAAGCAAATACATTTTCTTGCTTGTTTAAGCCAGATAGGTCAAGATTTCTGATATTTCATTTATTCATTTGTTCATTAAACAGATATGCATTGAGTTCTTGCATTGTTATGGACACTGTTATAGATCCGAGTGAAACAGCAGTGAACAAGGTAGACAAAGTCTCTGTTGGCAGTGGATATCACAGGAGACCTCACTGATGCCTTACACAAGAATGCCATAACTTCCATAATCTATCTTATGCCTGTCTCTCCAGTTGACACTAAATTCAGTCTTGACTGAGTCTAAAGTCCTAGGTTCCTTACACAGTATTCCTTTATTCTGAAATCACAAACTTTAACATTCTGCTATCTAATCAGTCTTCTATCCTTTCATCTCTTGGCACCTCCATCCTCCCGCCTATCAAGACCTCTAATCTTTTATCTCTTTTTCAGCCATTTCATCACATACCCATCACCATCCTGGCTCAACTTTTCCCCTCAAGACCACCTAGATATAGCCCACCACTTCAGCCACCCTTTCAGTTACCTCACCTCCTGTGCCATGTAAGTTTCTCTCTGCCCTGCCTTCAGAAAAACCCAGTCCTGTATCAACATGACTCTCCACCATCTATGGATCTTATATCTGCTTTTTCTTTTTTTTTAAAGATTGGCACCTGAGCTAACAACTGTTGCCAATCTTCTTTATTTTTCTGCTTTTTTATCCCCAAATCCCCCTAGCACATAGTTCTATATTTTAGTTGTGGGTCCTTCTAGTTGTGGCATGTGGGATGCTGCCTCAACGTGGCCTGATGAGCGGTGCCATGTCCACACCCAGGATCCAGACCAGAGAAACCCTCGGCCGCCAAAGCAGAGCACGCAAACTTAACTACTCGGCCATGGGGCTGGCCCCTGCTTTTTCTTTTTAAAGATTGGCACCTGAGCTAACATCTGTCACCAATCTTTTTTTTTCCTTCTTATCCCCAAAGCCCCCCAGTACCTAGTTGTATATTCTAGTTTCAGGTCCTTCTGGTTGTGCGATGTGGGACACTACCTCAGTGTGGCCTGATGAGTGGTGCTAGGTCTGCTCCCAGGATCTGAACTGACGAAACTCTGGGCTGCTGAAGTGGAGTGTGCCAACTTAACCACTCAGCCATGGGGCCTGTCCCCTACATCTGCTTTTTAGAACATGATTGGAGGAAAAAACAGAGCCAATGAAGATTAGTGCTTCTATATATTAATGATCTCCAAACCCTACTGGGTCTTCAGTGTTGCCTGCAATCTTTCTCTGTCTCTAGCCAACTACTTTCTGCCATTCCCTTCAGTTGCTAATTCAATTCTTCACTTTTCTTCACAAAGCCTCTTCATGATCATCTATCTCTAATCCTAACTCCTTAATTATTTAATAAATACATGACAATAACTTGCTATATAATAAGCACCATGCTGGGTATTAGAGTCACAGTGACTTCAAATGTGGTGACTGTTATAAAAGGAAAGGAGGTGACAGGGTGCTGTGGCGGTCCATAACATGGAGACGTAAACTATTGGGAGGGAGGTTAGGCAGAACTTTCCTGAGGAGGTGACACTTAATGGCAAAGAATGCATTTAGTCAATGGGAACAGCATGTGAGAAAGCCCTGCGGTGAGGAACCGGAAGAAGTCCAGTATGTCCAGAACATAGTGTTCAAGGGGAATGTGGCATGAAGTAGAGTTGGAGAAGACCATTTCTTCGTTTATTTATTGATTACAATATTCACTCAGATGTCTGTTGAGAGCTTGCATGTGTCTGGCACTGTTTTCTGTGCCAGGGATTGGAGAGTTATTGTGGATGCTGTCAGGAACCTGCTCCTATTCCCTTGAAGCTGTTATTTCTATACTCTATCCCAACTTCCGTTTGCTGGCACTTGGTTTCTTTACCCAAGGGCTTTCTCCGGCTGCTGGAGCTGTTCTGCCTTCATCTAGGGTAGGCCAGAAGTGCTGGGAAATTAGTCTTCCCCCTCCAACCCCTAGCATTCCTCAAGTAGTGACTGACACACAGGAGTAGGTGGATAGAGACCCCGGTTCCCTTGCCTCTGGGTGGGAAGTCTCTGATGTATGTGTTCCACACTGACTGACAAAGGTTCCTGCCAGGATTATGCACCAGTTGCCCACAGTGGTAACTTGTTTAAACAGTCACTCTTTATTCTCTTCCTTCTCTACTCCCTTCCCCATGTATCCTTGGATCACCACCCAAATAAACTCCTTGCAGTCAAATCCTAGTCTCAGGGTCTGCTTTTGTGAAGCCCAGATGAAGACAATGGTGAATAAGATGTAAGAGATTCCTGCCCTCATGGGACTTACATTCTACAGAGGGGAACAGACAATGGAGACAAAAATAAAGAAGATATTTTCAGCTGGAATTGATGTGGTGCATAAAGTAACATTGGGAAATAGGAAGTGACTGGCATGGCAGGGAGGCAGAGGTTGGGAGGGTGGGCTACACAGTTGGGTGTTCAGTGCAGATGGGAGGTGAGGCTCTATGAGCTTTTCTGCCTGTGGCCTCTTCTTGCCTGCATGTTGGTGTTGTGCCAGTTCTTCCTTCTTCCAGTTGCTGTCTTCCCTTGACTCCAATGTTACTCATCACCTGTGCTTTTTCTTCCACCCTTTCTGATGAGTACACTCCAGTCCTTTCCATGAACTTCCCTTCATTCATCTAAAATCCTAAATGTCCGGTTTTCCCAGGGGCCTTTCTTGTTCTCCGTCATTCTCCCTCTGATGGCTTCAGCCAACACCTCATGGTGATGATTCCCAAATTTGTTTCTATTGTCGACCTCTTTCCTGTATTCCAAGTCCAGATGTCCAACTATTTTTTGCATATCTCTTCCTACATGTTTCACAGACACTCTAAACTGAAAATATCTAAACCCAACTTAATCGCTTCTCCCCCCAAACTGATCTTCATCTTAAATTCCTTATGTCAGGGAGTGGTATCACTCACATTCAATTAGTCAGCAGTCTTCTTATTCCTTATTTTCTGTCCCACCATCTCTTTTTTTCATCACTGATTGATGTTTAGGGCATTGTTAAAAGCCCTTACCTGGATTACTACAACAGCCTCTAAACAAACCTCTATCCTCACTCCAATCCATCCTCAGATGGCAGCCCAAATAACTCTAAAATTTAAATTTGCCTATATCATTGTTATGTGTAAAATGATTCGCAGGCTCCCATTAACTTCAGATAAAGTTCAAACTCCTTAAAATCACAATCAGGATGCTGCAGGATCTTTTTACCTCCCTTTCCGGTCTCATCTTCAGCTACTTTCCCCTCAAACTGTTTTCTGCCTCTGCATCACTGCATATGCTGTTTCCTCCCACATTTTGAGCCCTGGTCTATTCATGAGCATTCTGCAGGATTCAGCTGAAGCATCACCTCTTTCAGTAAAGATATCTTGACTGTCTAAAACAGGAGGTGATTCTTCCCTTCTGAGCTCCCTCAGCTCTCTTCATGGGAATATCTATATAGCTATTGCGCCTTGTCATGGTTTACTGTTTGCCTATTTATGTCACTAACTTCTGAGCCCCTTAACAGCAGGTAATGGGCTATTTATGTCTATCGGCACCCAATACATGTAGATGTGCAGTCAACCTTTGTCAAATGAATTAAGAGTGTAGCTTACTCCCTGTGTAGGTCTGGGATAACATATGACCCAGCCTTGAATATTTTCCCTAAATAATAGTATGAAAAATTCTATTTAACATAGAAATGCAAATTGTTTGTAAAGATCACTCACCCTGCTCCTTAAACCGCCTAGACCTTTGTCTGCTCCCTGTGACAGAGTGCTTCATGAGCAGACAGCTTCACATGAACCAGCCCACTCCCTGCTCTTACTGTAGTTTATAACAGAGGGAGCTGTGGTTCAGTGTTTGAATTTCTGTTACTTTTGCTCCATTTATGTGCTTATAGTCCTAGACAACAGGATGGAAAGGATGAGTTATTCTGTGATTTTTAGCTATGGTTTTTTTTTTTTTTTTTTTTTTTTTTTTTAACAAGAACCTCAGATGCAGAGCACAGCTCTTGCTTTGAGGAAAAGGATCTTTTTTTTTTTTTAAAGATTGGCACCTGAGCTAACAACTGTTGCCAATCTTTTTTTTTTTTCCTGCTTTTTCTTCCCCAAATCCCCCCAGTACATAGTTGTATATTTTAATTGTGGGTCCTTCTAGTTGTGGCATGTGGGATGCCGCCTCAGCATGGCCTGATGAGCAGTGCCATGTCCACGCCCAGGATCCAAACCAGCAAAACTCTGGGCTGCCAAAGTGGAGAGCATGAACTTAACCACTCGGCCACGGGGCCGGCCCCTCCTGTGTTGTTTTGACATATGCTTTTGTTCTCCCTGTCTCTACTCAAACCAATCTTCAGAGGTGACCCATGAAAAACAAATTGAAAAAAAAAAAGCAGATTTGATAAATTTCCGTTAAAATTCCTACTTAGTTGATTTTAGATCTATGTTGGCAAGGTCTCTCACATATTGTTCACTATTGTACAGAACATTGCCTTTCTCTGCAGTCAGTCCTTTATTTCAACACTTACTATGTTCAAAGTACAATAATAAGCACTTTTCATCTATTATCTTTTTTAATCTGTCCAACAACCCTATGAAGGATTAGCATAGGAAACACCTGGAGCCAAGAGCTGGCATGATGTATTTGGGAAACATAGCAGTTCTGTGTTGCTTTAAGCACTGAGATTGTGGAGATGGGTGGCGGGGGTGGGGGGAATGGGGAGAGATGAGAGAAGCTACAGTTAAGCACAGGGTACACCTTGTGGTCCTTGTATACCATGTTCAGGAGTCTGGGCTTTATCCCAAGAGTAATGGAGTGTCGTCGTTGGTGACTTCATTAGACATGTGCTTTATAAAGATAGCTCTGGCCGTAGAGTGGAGACTGGACTGAAGGACCATAAAACTGGAGGAAGAGAGACCAGTTAGGATAATCCAATAGCCTAAGTAAATCATAATGATGGCCTGAACAAGTGTGGTGGGAGCACAGAGTCAAGAGACATTTAGGAAGTAGGAACGCAGTATAGTATAGTATAGGCAACAGACCCCAGTAAAAATCTCTCTGCTATATATTAAAGTGACCTTAGGCAATTTCGGCAACTTCTCCAAATCTGTTTTCTCATCTGTAAAATGGAGATAACCATAGTAGCCATCTCACAGAGTTCTTGAGAAGATTATGAGATAATGCATGTTGTGGTAGGCAGAATACTGCCCCCCAAAAGATATCTACAGCCTAAACTTGAGAACCTGTGAATATGTTACCTTCTGTGGCAAAAGAGGCTTTGCAAATATGTGAAAGTTAAGGACCTTGAGATGGGAAGATTATCCTGGATTATCTGAGTGACCTCAACCTAATCACATAAGTCCTTAAAGGTGGAGAGCCTTTTCTGGCTGTGGTCAGAAAGAGATGGGATGAGGGAGATTGGTCAGAGAGTTGTTATGCTGGCGGCTTTGAAGATGGAGGAAGGAGCCATGAGCCAATTTGATTTTACTCTGGTGAGACTTGTGTTGGACTTCTAACCTACAGAAATGTAGGAATACATTTGCATTATATTCATTTTTGCAGTGATTTGTTACAGCAGCAATAGAAAACTAATGCACATGTAGAGAACTCAGCCTAGTGCTCCCTATAGCAGGCATCAACTATAGTGACCCAGTCAGACATGGTGAGTCATTAGACGTCAGGTAGAGGAAGAATGAAGAATCAAGAAGAGCGCATAGGAATCTATGCCATTGCCATAGTTTAATTTGGGAAAAGTTGAGTTTTAGGAATCTGAGGGATATTCAAGCAAGCATGTTTCCTAGGTGGTTGCATAGAGGGTCTGGACCTTAGAAGAGAGGTCTGGGCTACAGACTCACATTTTAGAGTTATCATCAGAAAGTGAATGAGATTGCTTCACTTCATCACACCCAATGGATAGTTGGGGGAAAATGATCCCTCCTCTTGTCCCTGTTCCCTCAAACCGACCTCCAGGACCTTAGATTCTGGATTGCCTGTATCCACAGGGGACATATCTGTATCTCCATCAGCCATTTTGGGTTAGAATCAATGTCTTAAATGTGGCCATTTGACCTCAGCGAATTCTGAAATTGGAGATTACTCTCTTTTCTTGAAACAATGAAATCCAACGGAGTGGAGTTATTTCATATGTGAAAAGCAGTGCCAGACCACGTGTTTTAGAGCCACTAACTGAAGATAGTAAGTGGTTGCTCTCGCTGATTGTTAAGGTATTAAACATCTCTCTCAACTACCAGCAACTTCAGCCCCGTGAAGTGGTGTTCACTTTTCCCCCTACTTCTTTCTGTTATCACTTATCCTGAGAGCTGGATCTGTAGTGCTGTTGCTTTGTCTTGGATGTCAAAATACCTGTGTAGCCTTCATAAGTGATTCACTGTCATGAGGATTTCCTAGCTTACCATCTCTAACTCCAGCAACAACAGAGTGACATATGAACACAGTTATACTTCCGTATTGACATTATTTCACACTCAGAAAAGCCCCTAGTATTGCCAGGCTAGTGTACAAGCACAAATCTGTACATTCCAACCATAAAATTATGGACAGAAACACTCTAGTTGTGCTAAGGCCTTCTCCAGTTATTGAGTCCTGCAACAGAGCTATTTGTTGGATAAGACCATCCACTAAGGCTCCTGGGGTTTGTGTTGGTTCAAAGTCCATCCCAAGAAGATATACCAGGTTATCGCAGCAGTGACCATTTACTGGAGGCCTACCATCTGCTTCACCCTGTGCTACGCCACTTTACATGTGTGATTTCCTACTCTCGCCACAGCTTAGTGAAAAGGGTATTATTATTACTATCTTGATATTTTAGGTGAAGAAAATGAGTCTTAGACAATTTGAGTAAATTGCCCAAGTGAATGATATGGTCCAGGTTGAATTTAAAGTCATTTTTATCTGTTTCCAAAATTAACATTCTTTCTAGTGTACAGGTTAGCAATGTTTGTAAAAGGATGAAGGACAAATCTGGGAGGATATTGCACCTTTTGGTTCTCCAGCCCAACCCAAAGGTGTCTGTGGGAACTTCATAACCAATTTCTCCCATCCCAGGGTTGCCTATTTATTCTTTAATTCAAACTAGTATTATTGAGTGCCACCTGTGCCAGCTGTGCTAGTTGAGGAAGATGCATCTGTTACCCTCAAGGAGCCTATTTTCTAATGGAACAAATAGATAAATAAACAGGTACTTTGTGCTGTTTCCTAAGTGTCACGACAGGAAGCAGCTTGCTATGGGGACCTGTTTGGTGGACCGTAAGGCTCTCTTCATCTTCACCACATTGGCCGCCTTTTCCTGGAGAAGCCCTGTTCTAGATTGATTGTGGTCCTTTACCTGCATTCAAGAGGTCTTGGGATATGCAAATACAAAAATGCATAGATACACAGTCTCCTGGTTTGCACTATCTCCCATCTCGGCCAGCAATTAGTCCCCTGCCCTGTATGTCAAGTGAGAGGTATCTTCTCCCATTTGTGATAAAATGACCAGAAGGCATACGTAACAGACTGGAACAGTCAGTATTTATTACCTGGAGGCTGAGGAACAGGCCTACAACTCTATCATCTCCCACTTGCTCAGGATGCCTGTTTGAACCAAGAGTGGAGCCCCCTTGGCCCCTTGGAGGCAGACCCTCTAGAGTTTCAGAACTGGACCTTTTAGGTCAGCTTTATCAGACCCTCCATCTTGCCACTCAAAGCCCCAGCCCTTTAAAATAGCAACCACAATCCAGAAAGACGCTGTTATGCCAGAATAAATTTGGACTTCTCTGTGTTTCTAGCTGGACTTCCCATTCTCTGAAACCTTGACATTTTTTTCCTATTTACAACTACATTTCAGGTGATGCCTTTGTGTTTTAAAGTCTTCTCCTTTGATGACCTGGGCCCTGCTTGCCTGTTTACCCATTCGCTCATTGCCTCAGCCTCTCAGTCTGGATTTGATTGACACCCGCATTGTCTCTGAGTATCAATAAAAGGCAAAAACCTGATTTTGATCTCTTTTTGCTTGTCCTGTATGCTAAGGCTAGATTTTGTGTCAGTTTATTATTCCTAAATGCTGCTTTCATTCAAGAACCTTCAATGACTCCTCATTGCCATAGCAAATATTTTAAAACCTTGATTCTGTCTCCTGATTCCAGCCCTCATTTTAGCTCTATATCCGTCAACTGCAACACAGGACCCAAGCTCCAGCCGATATGGAGCGCTCCCTGCGCCCAAACATTCCTGCTTCCGCGTAAGTTACTTCATGCCCCAAATAGGCTTCATTCATTTTTTTTCCTTTTTAAAATCATTGCGCCTGCCTGGATAACCCCTACTCATGCTTCAAGATTCAGTCAAAGCCTCTCACTATTGGGGTGGAGTGTCGGATGCCCTTTTCACAGGCTGAAGTAGTGACACGTGTTCTTAAGCTATGTGTGTAACTCACACGTAGCACCTTACTGCCATCTACGGCAATTATTTCCCTACATATTTCCCACTAGTTTGTAAGTGTTCCAAGGTCAGAAATCTTGCCTCTTTCATCTGTTTATCCCAAATACCCAAGCACAATGACTGGCATTCTAATAGGTGTCCTATTGCTTCTGAGATAGATAAGCAGATCAGTATTAGCTCCACTTGCTGTATGTTTTGGAGAAATAATTCCTCAATGGCAAGGAGACAATAAGATGTCACCAAGATGGCAATTTCTGACATGAACACCTCAAAAACAGAAAAAAGGATTTTACCAGGCAGGGAAGTGAAGAAGTTCATTTGAAGTAGAGGAAACAGCACAGACCATGCAGGGGTAGAAGTCTGGTGTGTATTAAGGGATGAGAAGCTTGTAGGAAATGACAGCTAGTCGTGTCTTGATCCTAAAGAGCCTTGTCTGCTGTACTAAGGATTCAGACCTTATCCTGTGGTCACCAGAGGGGCCATTGGCCATTTAAGTTTTGTAAGTGGCAGAGTGGCATGGTTGGATGCAATTGGTATGTAACTCTGGGGCTGTTTCTTTGCTTTTTTTTTTTTTTGTTAAGATGCTGTGCGTAAGTTTTCTGTAAAATATTTCTGAGAAGTTGTCATCCTGTATGCTAGCCTCCTGGAAGGATAGGGCTGCCCTGAGAGAGCCAGGTGCAGGCATTTTGTCCTCTGGGCTCAGCCAGAGGCACGCCTGCCACTGGAGGTCACTGTTGTACCATAGATGTGTGTGCAAATCACCATGATGCCCTTTCCAAGTAGGCTTCTGCGAAGGGTGAATCTGACATCCCCTGGGCAGGTTGGAAATTCCCCAGTGCACACATCTTTCTGTCCCCATTGGGGACTGCCCTGGAGACCTGAAGACTGTGGTTGAGGAAGAGCTGTGTCTGAGGCAAGAGGGAGAAAAGCTGGAAGACTTGGTACAAGGAAAGGCTATGCTGTAATCAAATGGGGAATTTCATGTGGTCTGGATTTCATTATCCTGAGTCTGGTGTGGGAGAGGCTGGATGCCCCTTTGGGTCAAAGAGACTTTTCTCCTGCTGCTTTCTAGTTTGAATCTGGCTGAGGTTAGGGAAGGTTGTTATTGTCCAATGGGTCCGTAGAGGTCAAGGGACAGAAAATAAGTTGGGCATCTCAGACTCCATCCTAAACGGAAGTCTGGAGATTGGAAGAGACCTTCCTCATCCTGCTGGGGTGTGACAACAGGACCTCTAGGTAAAGAAGGGGAATGGAAACTGAGGCTCGCTCCTTCAAGACACCCACCTACCGACGGACTGTACCCAGGGTTGGGCTTCAATTGAGGCATCTAAGAGAACCATAGAGAAGAGAAGGAACTGATATTTCTAATGAGAAATTCTCCATGCCAGGCCTTTGTATATATTTTCTCACTCAGTTCTCATAACAAATGTGTGCAGAAGGTATTATTTTGCCCTTTTATTATTTGAAGAGATTGAGGTTTAGAGCCAACATTTGAACCTATGTCTCTTGAAATACAAAGAGGGAAGATGGTAAAACCACTACTTGTGGGCACCTTCTGAGACTTTATCCAAGCTTGAAAACTTAGTTTGAGTCACATAGGGGAAGAGAGTCTCTGGCTGTATCGTTTTGATAATAACTCACTTGGACATTGGTTGAGAGTAACTTCTGGTGGGAATTGAGTAGCTTTCTAATACGTCATCATTTGTTTATAACTTTACATAGACCCAAGCACTTCATCACATGTTAACTAATTTGATCCTTATAGTAAACAACTTGTCCCCATTTTTGTAGATGAGGAATCTGAGATGCCAAGGATTTGATTTGTCTAAGATCACATAGTTAGTTAGTGATAGAGATGGGGTTCACACTCAGGTCTTTTTATGCCAAGTACAGCACTTTTTCCATGACACTGCAATTATACTCCTAGGTAAGTCTTGACTGATGGGGAATATTGTACCATAGCCTAGTTAGCAATAGAAGTCACTTACAGGTCATGTAGCAAAACATTTTATTTTTAGAGATGAGAAAATTTCAAACTAGAAAGATTAAGTTTCTTGCCCATGTTTATACAGCTCTGGGGTGACAAATGTTGTCTTCCTAAGCTAAGGTTCCAAGATTTAGCAAATAGAACTACAGGACTCCTAGTATTGATGAGATATCCTTATACTAAGAAATTATTCATTGTTTATGTGAAATTCAAATTTAACTGGACATCCTGTATTTTATCTGGCAAACCTATCCTAAGTCCAAAGAGGGAAAGCTAAACTTGCTGTTCTTTTGGACATCTTTGAATTTTGGAAATGAAAATATTTGGAAAAGAGCGCCTTGAGCACCCTAAGAATGTAGAAAGATTTTCTATGGTTTTATCCTGGTGTTACCAACCACAACCTCCCTGAGCTGAGCTTGTCCCACCACATCACCTAATGGGCTCACTTTTAAGGTCATCCTAAGAAAAAACAATTGCAAAGCAGTTTGAAAATACAAAGGGCTTCAGGACAATTATGAAAGAAACCAGCCCAGTTAATCATACCAACTACTCAAGGGAAACCAAATCATGGAAAGAAATCCCCAAGGAATGTTGGGGAGAATGCCCTTCCTATGTCTACCTTTAATCAAGATTCAAAAGGAAGACGGCTAGTTCCCTTTGGAAACTATTATGTAATGAAATCAACCCTGCTTTGTACTCCCAGACTAATTACTGGATTTCTTCTTCTTACTGAATCTATTTCTAGGTATTTGGACATTTTTCATTGATATTCTTTATTATTTTACTAAAACAATCAACAACAATAAACAGTAACGATGATTTGACCTGACCAGGTTTAAGAATGTTGATTTTAGAACTGGTATTAAGGATTTAAACATTAAAGGAGTTTCCTGCTTCTTAAATATATTTATATTTAACTATAAAGAGAATTTCCTGATCTACTGATCTATCGTGTGTATCACTGTGGGTTCAGGACTTGTACTGATAAAGCTCTGTGTCTGTATGGTGACTTTCAGTCATTCTGGAAAGAAAAAATTGTTGGTTCTTAAAGTCACATGGTAATAGGGTAGATAGTAACGTCTGTATGTTTCTCCTAACACTGCATAAACATTGGCAATTAGAATTTTTTGTTTCCATGTCAGAGCAGCGTCTTCTGCCTTTTATTACCTTTTCCATTCCCTCTCATCACTCAGTTTCAACAAATATTTATTGAGCACCAACTGTGAAGCACACACTGTGCTAAGAGATGGGGAAACAGAGATGAGAGCCACAGCCCTGTCCTCAACATGCTCACAGGCTAGACGAGAAAGAAGGACCTGTAAACAATAAAGTTGAGTGGAGTAAATGTGAAAGCACAGAGGAGAAGGCAATGAATTCTGCTTGGGGAGGTAGGAAAGCAGTGGAAATGTCAGTTCAAGCCAGAGCATAATATTTACAAGGCAGGGGCTTGTTGAATGACCTAACACATTTAGTGAATGACGAGAAGTTTATGATGGAGTGGAGGAAAATGAGACTAGGTAGATAGTTGGGGTCCATGTCAAAAAGGTCCTTATACATGAAATGAAGGAATTTGGGTTTAATAGGAAGTCACTGAAAATCTTTAGCAAGAGAGTGACATAAGCAGATTGATTTTAGAGGAAAAGAACAGTGAGAGGGGAGTCTAGGATAAATGGGAATGAGGAAAGACGAGAAGAAGAGCAGCCATATTAGGATACCACTGAATCCAAAGGGATGATTTGGAATGGGTGAGAAGCTTGGACTAGGGGGATGGAGAGGAAGAGAATGGACTCCCTTTGATTGTATTCCATTATTATTCTTTAATCCTTCTCATCTTCAAGTCCTACAAAACTCAAAGCAGTAGTTGAGTAGGATGATATAAATATGCTCCAATTAGAGGAGGTGTTGCCACAGTTGGGAAAAGTCCATAGAGAGCTCACAAGAATGCAATTATGAGAATATTTCTGGAAATGTTAGTCCAAGCCCAACTTTTCAATTATTTTTATTAATGGTTCAAAGTTAGAAACCTTGATCAAATTTGTAGATGCAAGAGAGTTGAAAGGAATAGTTCATATACCAGATGAAAAAATCAAATTCCAAACAGATATTTAAAATATTCAGAGATCAGCTAAATCTAATAAGATGAAATTTAATAGGGATAAATGTAAAGTTATGCAATTGGATGAAAAAATCAATGCATAATTACAGAATGAAGAAAATGATAGTTTATAAATGTGAAGAATTTTAGTTGATAACACATTGGTATGATGTCCCTCCTCTCAAAATTGATGGTTTCTTACACTGTTTTAATAGGTGATGGTATTAGAGTAATAGCTGCTATAAAAAAATGGACCCCCAAATCTCAGTAGCTTAACATAATTTAAATGGAATTCTTGCTCACTTAACTGTCCGAGTCAGACATCCCATGTCTTGTGTGTTGGTTTCCTCTATGGGGGATTCAGGGTCCCGGTCCTGGGTTCCTTCCATCTGGTGGCTCAGCGATTCTCTAACCTCTAAGCTTTGGCCTCATTGCCCTGTGCATCTAGCTTGAAGAAAAGGAAAGAAAGAGTGGAGAGGGGACCTCTGCTTCATAAACACTGTGGTTCAGAGCTATCACACATTTCCCCTCACATTTCATTAGCAAGAGAGACTAGGAAATATAGTTCTTCAGTGGGCAACTGCTTTCTAGTGACAAATCCATATTGGGGAAGTAGGAAGATACATATTGCTGGATTGTTTGCCGTCAATGTCCTTTATGATATCCAGAATGGAGATGATATTCTCAGTCCTGGCCAGTTCACAGCTCGTGGATTAGTATCAGCTGAGAGGAGGGAAACTAGCAAAGTGAAACATATTCGGAAGCAATTGAATAGAACATACAATGGAAAGATCTGTGAATGTTTATTCTAGAAAAGAGAAGACCTAGGAGGAACACAATGGTTTATCTTGAGCTATTGAAAATCATCTTAAATGTTATTGTTCCCAGGGATCTATTTTTATGCTGCTTCTTCCTCAGATTGTGTTCTGTACCTGGATGATCTTACTCTTAAGCTCACAATTATTCACATAGATGCTGGGTTTCTTTCTCCAAGCTCAGTCTTTCCTCTGGGCTGCTGACTTGTATCCAATTACCAACCGTTCACGTTAACTGGTGTTTAAAGTTGTATCAAATAAATCCAGCCTCCCTCATACTAACACCACCAACTTGGTGTACTAACAATTGGCAGTACCAATAGTCACCCAATTACTCAAGTTAGAAGCCAAAAAACCCATCTTTGGTCCTCTATCCTCTACATCAAATTAGTCATCCAGATCTGTCAATTTTACTTCACAAATATTTCTTAAATTCACATTAGTGCAGATTGAATTCAGGTTCTCATCATTTTTAACCTGGATTACTGAAATAACTTATTAAACGATCTTGCCTCTTCTACCTTTGTTTCTCCACGCTGCCACCAGAGTGGTCTAACAAAAAGGTAAATCTGATTTTATTATTCTCTTTTTTAAACCACTTCAGAGGAGTTAGGCATGATGTGCAAGTCTCTTTATCAGATTCTTGCCTTTGTCTCTAACTCCATTGCCTACCACTCCCCCTTCATATCATTCTACTTGTAGTTCCTTGAATATACCATACTATTTCTCATTTCTGCATTTTCCCTTAAATTTTTCCCTCTAGGGATTACTTCTTTGGCTAAGTCCTATTTGTCCTTAAAAATCCACTTAAAACTTCCTCTAACTCCCCAAATCTGGGTTAAGTGACCCTTTCTATACATCTTAGCACTCTGAGTATACTAGTACACGTCTGTCTCCCCATTACAATATAAATGTCTCTAAAGCAAGGACCATGCCTCATTTATCCATTCACTTAATATCCAGCACCTAACACAATGCCTGGCACATATTCGATAAATGACTGTTGATTTGAATTGTCATGTGGAGGAGGGAACAGATTTGGTCTCTTTATCTCAAAAGGCAAAATCATGAAGCTACACAATAACAGATTTTGGCTCTCCTTAGGTGGAGTAAAAATGGATAGGTGACTTTGGAAAGTAGTAGGTTTCCTCTCATTTGTGATATTCAAGTAGAACCTGGAATAGCCACTTGATAGGGTACCACAGTAGCGATTTAAGCTGCCAATGAAGGGTTGGACTTGACATCTTGTAACATCCCAATAAACCATAACATCCCATAATTTTGACTCACATTTGATGCATTTGTAAAAATGTATTTTAATCACCTAAAGAGTGTTATGGGATATAATCAATGGTCTTGGAAGATATTTTAAAAGGGACACAAACGTAATGATCTGTAGGTAGAAAATTTGGTCTAAATAAAATAATATATATTCCAGTGAGGTTTGGAAAAATAGAAATCTTTTTAAGTCAAGCCCCTCCACCTCTCTTTTCTGGACATATTATTTTCATATAACATGTCCATGCATATTATAATAGCTAGGCCAACAAAATTGGTTAAGATCCATGGTTGAGATGCTTTAATGAGGAATTACCATTCTGTTTTGTTACTTCTGCTCCTGAAGTATCTACATCTTTAGTTTATCATAAAGGATTTAACAGAGAAAATGATTGTTTGGGATTTCATGAATATGTTCCTTTGAGGGCTCTGAATTATTGTGTTGAATCTTGCACTTATTTAAAATAATTGACCCCATCTTTTAACCCCAAATTGCAAATCTTTTGGTCTAGTTTTTCCAGGGACAACATTTAGAAAGGAGACAGCATTAGGAAAATAAATTGAAAGATTTCTTTTCACAGGAAACAGACTTCTTCTCCTTTATCTTCTGGGGCAAATTTTGCCTTCAGATGCTGAAACTCAAGGAGAATGTGGCTTTTCATTATCTGGCCTTTAAGCCTGCCAGGAAATTTATTCTCATAATGCACAAGAGGCTCATTTTTCTGTCAGTCTTTAAGAAAGATTACTCCATTTTTCTCACAGTAGGATGAGCATACACTTTTATACCTTGCTTGCATGAAAAACAATGTTTGGGTTTTTTTTCACGTGTAAGTTCTTTGAGGGGAGGCATATTGCCTATTGTTTAAGAAAGAGTTGGGTATAGTAGGAAAACATTGGATTTGCAATCAGGTCCTTGGGTTTTAACTCCAGGCCTGGCTATTGTTGTTGGGGAGCTCTGCCCACACCCACAAATAGAGCTCGTTAGGCAAAATAGCCTCTCAGCTCCCTACTACTCCGATATTCTCTGTGTTCTGAGATTCTAGACGGTACCTCCCTAGTGCCTACTACAGTGCTAGCTCATTGCATTGGACCAATTTAAGTGAAGAAAATGACCTAGAGCTGGAGTTTTAAGTTCAAATCCATGACCCTCAACTACGTTTTGCACAAAGAACACTCCTCAGAAATAATGATGTCATTTACCTTGGATTCTCTTTCACAGACACCCCCTTACAAGGACTGCTTATCAGTGATTGTTGAATATAAGCCTGGGATTCTATTCACAGCAATTACATCCAAATTTCCCCCTCTTTCACCAGTACCTTCCGACTGCAATTTATTGTGCAAACTACTGAAAATTTAATTTTCCTACTGATTTCCTTTCATTCACCTGCTCTTCATTGGTTATGGAATAAAATCTATATTCCTATACATGCAACTCAAGACTTCACACTATGGCCCCAATGTGTCTTTCCAAATTTATCACTGAACATGCTCTATGCATAAAACCTCTGTTCTAAGCAGACTGAAAGCTTCATTGTTGCTCCAGGGTGGGGAGATGAGGTGCTTTCCTACCTGCATGCTGTTGTTCACACTAGTTTCCCTGCTCAGACATCCCCATTCTTATTCTTTTCTGCAATAGAAATTCTTCCCATTTTTTACAGTCCTTTCAAATCCATTCCTTTATCCATCCCTGATCCCCACAGCCCACCATGATAGCTCTCAATTACTATGTAGATACTGCAACTAATTCACCATCAACATTTAGTCCTAGCTGTGTTTTAGATAATTATACATTTGGCACTTAGCAGGAACTGCCTACCAGGGCTAGGGCGTGTTTTTCTTGTTTCTCCACCTAGATTAAAATCTCCTTGAAAGCAAGGACAGAGTCTTACCCATTTTTGGATCTTCATTGCTTATTAGTCTGTATTCCCATATTATCTTGTTCAAACCACCAGTAAGGTATTGATTATATGATTTAACAGCTATTTATATTTCTGTCTTCACAGGTAAGCTACGAGTTTCTTGATTAAAAACCCTATCTTTGTTCCCCCAGTGGCCATGCCCTGTGCCTGGCACATGGTAGACACTCAATAAATGTTTGTCGAAAGAATGAATGCAGTCAGATTCAACTTCGCCAGAAAGAGCTGACTCTGTAAGAAGTTGACAAATTGAACTGCTTTATGATCAGTCTAAAACATAGAAGGTGATTGCCTCTGAAAATGGGATGCATCTTTCCTTTGTTTCTTGGCATTTTTCCTATTAGGAATGGAACTTGAGCAGATTAAATAGGACTCAATCTTGAATCCACAAATGACACCAAGCCTGAAATGATGCTGAGGTTGGAAGTGATTTAGTTCACTTGAATTTTATTTGGGGGATAATGTTTTCCTTCTGGGAAGAGAAATGCTAATGAAAAAATCGCCTCCCGACTACGACTCAGAAGTAATAGGAATCTGGCCAGAAATATGATCTTATGAAAACTCTCCAAGCAAAGCATCTTATACTCATGTCTATGCCTTTGGATTGACATTCTGATGTTTGCCTTTCTCTGGTTTCCAGAGATCAGGGTGGAGAGAGGCGCCAGGGTAACAGGCCAAATAGGTCTATTATGGGATGTCATGCTCACTGGGCATGAGTGCTGTCTCCTAGGACATTTATAGCATTTATTACTCAGTCCAACTTTAATAACACATGGACAAGCCTGGGGCAATTTGTAAAGGATCTGAGAGTTTTTTGTTGTGGATGTCTGTATTATAGAATTAGTGAGTCTCAGGGTTGGACTGGGTTGGAAAGATGATCTCATCAAAGGGGCCCCAGCTCTCTACTGGAGAAGAACTGCTTTCAGTATCCCTGACATTCTAAATGGTCATGGGTATTGGAGGAGCAATTATAAGAATAAGTTGGCAGATGGTGACTGTTAAGTTGTAAGTTAGGATATGGGCAAAAATGGCAAATGCTGACTCTACTTTTTCTCTTGGAGCCATGGAGAGGTGGGACAGGGTAGGAGTGACCAGCCATTCTGACCTTCCTGCTATAAACCATAGAGAGAAGTATGTGATGGGGATTGATGATGTAAGCCACCCAAGAAAGATTCCAATATCTTCTGGATCAGTGCTTCTCAACCTTTAATGTTCATCAAATCACCTTGAGAACTTGGTAAAATTAAAATCCTGATTCAAGAGTTCCAGGGTGGGGTCTGAGATTCTGTATTTCTAACAAGCTTCCAGGCAATGCCGATGCTGCTTATACCTGATCCACATTTTGAGCAGCAAGACTCTAGAGTCTACCATACTGATCAGTCTCTTGGGATTTGAGCCCCGTGTTAACCACCCCAAATAGAGAAGAAGCGTACTCTTAGGTCATAATGATGAAAAGATTACCACATTATAGATGATCAGAGTTGTAAAAGATCTTAACAATAATCCAGTTAATTGGTTTCACGTTTTTTTGTTTTTATTATTTTCTTTTTTTGAATTCCTTTTTAAAAGCAAAATTATATGCAGAACCTCAATATGTAAAATAGCTCAAACTTTTAGTGCTTTGATTAAAGCTGAAACAGAGAGCTTGGAGCCAATCCATCCTCCTATGACTCCCGTCCAACACTCCCAGGCCTTTCCCTAGAACCCTAGGACTCTGAGTAACACTGTTTAAAATCTACTAACCTTATTCAATGCATTAGGATATGATAAAAGGGAACCCAAACCTAAACCCTGATTGCTAGTCTGGTGTTATTTCCAGTATGCAAGGCATCACAACTTACTGGTTTGGAAACTAATTGTCATTGATATGGGCTATCTCTGGCTATCTGGGCTCTGGTCAATCTCTGACACAATACCAGGAGCTTACTATGTCCCTTGCATCCACAGCTAACTATGTGGACTGGGGAAAGTCCCTTAACCTTTCTGGGCCCCAGGTTCTGATCTATAAAATGAAGAAAATTATAACCTTCTTTAAATATATCACCAGCACAGAGTGTCCAGAACATTATGGGAACTAAATAAACATTCAGTGAATGTAAATTAAATGAAAGCAGAGACTGCATTTCTCTTATCTACCGTTGTAATCCCTACAAACGTCTTGCATGGTGCCTGTCATGAACAGATACTCAATAAATATTTGTTAAATGAAGAATGAAGATGATGATATCACAGGCAGGAAACTAATTTTTAAACTTCTAAGTGTTATAAAAATTTAAGGGATCATTAGGATTATCGTCATAACCAAATAAGCTCTAAATTATCTGTAGTGTTCTGCTGAGTGTTGACAAAAAGGAGCCATGTTATCTCTCTCTGGCATCTGGTTGTTCACAACTTCTGACAAATAACAATGATTGGAATACATAGTGCTTAGTAAGAGTTGGACATAAACTTAATTCTTTAAAAAGGGATAAGAAAGGAAGATTTTTACATAGTGTACACATATGGGAAATGCATTTTAGACTGAGGAACAAAGACAAATATATTTTGGGTGAAAAGTAAAGAAAGTAGTAATTTTATTTTCAAACTAGGCAAAGCAAAGGATTTTGTTAGCCCTCCTCTGAGAAACTGGAGAAGGCATCATGAAAGAAATGGAATTCTCAGAATTTTGCCATTCTTTTAACAACAGATTAAAGCATTAGCCAAACTATCATCTGGCTCATTTTGCCCAGAGGCAAAGGCCAATATAGAAAACAATTGGACTTCATGTAAAGAAATGCACAGCAGACAAGTACAAACTATACTCATCCTGGTCATGTGCTTTTCACTGGGGAGCAAGACATTTGGGACATGGTGCGTAGGTGAATTGGCTGGGGCCAGACTATGAAGCGAAGACTCTGCAGCAAGCATGTGCACTTTAAACAATTTCACCAGGATTAATTTATCTTCTTTTCTTACTTGCAAAGCCTTGACGGAGAATATCCGCTGGTTCTGTTGAAGAAAAGAGACTTCCTGAGACATGATGTAATTTTTGCAAAGGGGAAACACATGTTGTGTCCTGCAGTACAAAACAATACTGAGGTGCTGATAGCCCTGCTGTCAGTCACATGACAGGATACCGTATGGGTTAGGCCGTGCTACCCAGGAGCCTTTGGAGCAGGCGATGTGGGGGAGGGGAAGGAAAGGAAAAGTCTCTGAAAGTTTTTCAATGTGGAGACTCCATTAAGTTCATGGGAGTCTGGAAGAAACGCTTTTCTGTGTTCAGTTAGAATGATCTTCCTCCTCGGAATACAATATATCATACATGTACTTCTTTTTCACCCCAGAGACAGTAGGTACTTACAGTCTTTGTGTGAAGAAAAAGTTTCAGTAAGTGTATGTTTTAAAATTCAGCAAAATAAGTGACAATTTTATCAGCAGTATCATTCTGGATAAATTTCTCATAATATTATGTTTCTAATGTAGCTATCACAGAGTAGTGGGCTATATGTGGGTACAAGGGCTTGAAGGACACTCTGGTTTTACTTTCCCTGAGCACTTAAAAATTAAATACATATGCATATGAGTCAGGGAGTGAGAAGTCAGGGTTTGACTAGGAGGCGGAAGATTGACCGAGATGATATCTATTTAAGTCTCTCTCAACCTCTCTCATCATCTATACAGCTAGTAAGTATCAGCTAGCTGCACAGCCCTGTATTAGGTGCCATGGTAATCACCAAGGTGAAAGTAACTCAGTTTTCTTCTTAAATAGCTATTTTTCTAGTTGATGAGACGGTAAAAATATCAGACCTTGCTACTCAACAGTGGAGTCCTCTCAGGCTAGCAGCATCAACAGCACTTGGGACCTTGTGAAACTAGAGTCCACGCCAGGTGACTCATATGCACGTTGAAATCTGAGAAACATTGGTATAAATAATATATTATGAGAGCATAAAGACAAAGAAATTACTTCTGGCAGGATGACACTGGAAGACTTCAAGAGAAGTTGGCACTGAGATGTGCCTTGAAAAATGGGTAGCTAGAAGTATGCCCAAAGACTTGGAACTGAGAAAATAGTGGATTAGAGAACTACTCTCTAGGATGAGAATCTAGACATTAAAGTCTAGTTAACTGAAGACTTCCATCTAATTTCTGGATTAGATTCTAGAGAATCTCTAGAATATAGAGATCCTCTATAGAGATTCCAATAGCAAATATCTTATGGGGAAAGTGGGAGATGAAATTGAAAGATCTTTTAGGGCAGATTACCCTACTAGAAGTTTGGACTTTTGTAGTACAGATATGAAAGTGCAATTGCTTCATGTTTAAATAGTAATAACAGTTATACTACTGATAATAGCATATTATTAAAATTAAAGTTATAGTATATAACTTTATATTCAGAGTTTTTTAATAACATACATTATTTCATTAAATCTTTATAGAAATCACATGTGATAGGAACTATTACTATATTCATTGAGAGGCAGATTAGTGAAGAGGTAAAGAAGCCTTTTTTTCAGCACTTTGAAAGTATAGTTCCATTGTCTTCTGACTTACATTATTCCTGGTAAGAAGTCTATGGAATTATGTGCTTTTTCCCTCTTTAGGTAATGTAATGTGCATTTTTTTCTCTGTATGTTTTTAAATTTTTCTCTTTATCACTGTTTTTTTTCAATTTGATTATGATATGAAATGATGTTGTTTAAAAATCAAGTTTGGGAAAATTTCAGCCACTACTTCTTTAAATATTTTTCTGTCCCGCTTCTCTCCTTCTGGGACTCTAACCACACATATATTAGACAGCTTGAAATTGTTTAAAGGTCACCAAGACTCTGTTCATTTAATTTGCAGTTTCTTTTTCTTTGTTATACTTTAGTTTGGATAGTTTTTATTGCTATATTTTCAAGTTTACTGATATTTCTTCTAATATGCTGTAATCCAGTTAATTTTTTACTCTGGATATTGTAGTTTTCATTTGTAGAAGATGTATTTGTGTGTTTTATTTTATTTTATTTTTTTACAAATTTCATTTCTTTCAAAATGTTATGTTTTCTTTTAAATCGAGGTTTGGTAAACTACAGCCTGTGGGCAAAATCTAACTGATGACTTGTTTTTGTGTGATGTATGAGCTGAGAATGGGTTTTACATTATAAAGGATTATTTTAAAAAATAAAGAAAAATATGCAATAAATACCATATGTGGTCCTAAAGCTTAAAATATTTACTATCTGGCCCTTCACAGAAAAAGTTCGCTGATCCCTGCTTTAAATCATGTAATAGCTGTTTTAAGATCCTTGTCTGCTAATTCTGTTATCTCTATCATTTTTGAGTTTGTTTCTATTGACTCATACTTTCCTCCTTGTGTGTTGCTTCTTTGCAAGTTTAGTAATTTTTTATTGGATGTTAGACATTATGAATGTTAAGTTGATGGATATTTGCGTTTTGTTATTTTTCTTTAAAAATGTTGAGGTTTGTTTTGGGAGACTGTTAACTTACTTATAGATCTGCTTGATGCCTTTGAGGCTTTTTAGGAGGATAGTTTAGCCATACTGCCAAGGTGTGACTTTTCTAGTGTCTTTCCTCAATGTCCTGCATATTCAACAAGTTCTCTCCATTCTGGTTAACAGTTACTAGAATATCTTCTAGGTATGTGTAAGCTCTGGGAATTGCTCAGCTTATAGCTCCCTGGGAGTGAGTCAATTTTCGTCCTGACTTGTGGAGTTTTACCTTAACTTGCACAGATTTTTGTTTAGACTTGAAGGGACTGTTATGTAGGCTTCTGGATCTCTTTCTTTGAATAGAAGAAAGAGATCCTTTCCCATGCTCTTCCCCACAAGTTCCATCTTCCTTATTGTGCCTGAACTCCTATTTCTGACTCTTAAGCTCAGTAAAACCCTGGGGCTGTGCGTGGGCTCCCAAACCCTTGTACAGTAGCCTGGACATTGCCTCCAGAGGGAAAGATGGGGCATCAAAGGGTGCACCTTTTTTTCCCTTCTCCCATTGGTTGCAGTCTTGTGCTACATGTAGTCCGATCTCTGAAAGTAGTTGTGCCATGTATTTTGTTCAGTTTCTAGTTGTCTACATTGGGAGGGCAAGTCCTGTACCAGTCACTCTGTAATGAGTGGAAGCTAAGAGCATGAGCATTTGACTTGGACAAACTTGCTATTTAGTTCTGACTCTATAATTACAGCTGTGGGCTGTAGGCTAGTCATTAACTTCTATAAGCATCAGTTTCCTCATCTGTATAACAGGGATAATAATAAGACTTTTTGTGAAGATTAGATTGAGGCAACATGTGTCAAATATTAGCAAAGTGTCTAGAAAAGAGTAATAGAAAATAATAGAAAATACTCACATGATGGTTATTATTAGCATCTCATTTTTGGGGGTGCCTACAGGGATTAAGTCACTTGTTCAATGTCATACAGTAAGCAGTAAGATTGGACTCCCTTCCAGGAACTCAAACTCTAAGTCCACTGTTTTATGTCAGCACTGACTATGGCTAGCCCACATAGAAACGGTTGAACCACAGAGACCAGAGAGTCAAAGGGTCCAGGAAAGAACCACATTTGTGCAGAACGTGTTATACAAAATGAAAGGTTCTGAATCACGATTAAGTCTGAGTGTAGCTCAGACTGGGACATAAGTTTGTGGCTTGTTGGGGCAGGCACTGTTTAATGGTGAGGCATATGCTAACATTTAGAACAACTGAGCATTAGGTTACACTGCAGTCTTCTACTAATTGGTTCAACCAATATGTTTTTAATTGTTCCTCCTTCCCACTCTATCCCTCTGCCCACACTACCAGGGTGCTTCAATGAAGCCTACTCCACCCTTTCCAGCTACCTACCATTCCCAGCTCCCTGGGTGAAATACTGTTTTAGTGCAAGGGGCTTCTGTATGCCTACATGGGTAGTAAGACCTTGAAAAGGGCATCTGAGTAAACATACCATCAGCATGTTGAGGGGTAGAAGTCTAAGACACATGTGCCAAAGAAGGCGTCAAGATGGACTTCACTTGTTCTGTGGCTGAAGCCAGCAGATGGGTCTGACAACTTCCAGATGCAGAGAGCATGAGTTTTGGTAAGAGATTGATTTGGATTCTGATCCCAGCTCTGACACTTACTAGCTGGGTAACAAGGGGCAATCAGCCTCTGTCTTGTAATCTGTGAAATGACGAAAATAAGTACTTGTAAGATTAAATAAGATAATGTATGTAGCACACATCAAACATAGTAAGAGTTGAGAAGAATAATAACATTTCTGCCCTCCTCCAAAAAAAACCAAGAGCCTATTCACAAAATCTAACTTTTCCTTTCAAATATCCATTCCACTCTATTTCCTCCCAGATTCCTGGGGAGCTAAGAGCTCTGATAACCACCTCAATTCATAAACACAATCCTAAACGGAGTTCAATCTGGAAAACAGAAACCACATGCATTTTTAAACACAGAGAACTTAATATCAGGGATTTGTTAAACAGGTATTAGAAAAAAATGAAAAGGCCAAAAAAGGAACACCAAAGTAAAGCAGAGATAGTAATTGCAGGAAGCAACCACCATTCCTAGGACCGTACCCCCAGAGGAGAGCAAAGAGACAAATTTGGAGAATTAAAAGCCGAAGTTTAGAGGAACTACCCCATGAAGCTAGCACTGAGACCTTAGAGGAGGGAGTTCTGATCTTGCTGGGGCCTCAGGAGCTCGGTGAGGGGTGGGACCCTGAGGAGCTGGGACTCAGACATCTGAAGAAGGGGTACTGCTCAGCTGGTACTGGCATCTCTGAGGGGGGCCCCCATGATAAGGGAGTGTGAAAAACCTGGACACTGGACCAATTGCTACTGGAACTAACTGCCACTGCTGAGATGAAAAACTTTTGCTGGGCAACACTTACAGAAATAGCAAGTAAACAGGAAGAAAAAGCCCCTTCTCCCTTCTCTAGCCTTATAGTCTATTGACAGAGCCCAACAGGGATCCGGCTGGCAAAGGAGAAATGAGGTTTTCCAAGGCCCTGCCCCAGTGTCATGAAGCAGAGTCCAGAAGGGTAGGTTTGGAGATAAGAGACAATAGCTTAAAAAGCCAGCACAACATGCTTTATACACTGATCCCTGACCTTTTCCTGATCTCCTTGGCTTCTGACTCTCAGATTCGTTTCCTGTTTACAAGCTAGCCGCCATGCTAGAACTTAGTATTTTGTCCCATTTATGCAGCTCTAATCTTTGGGATTCTCTCCTTGATTAGGAATTGCATTGGTTAAGACTCTTTGGGTGCAAGTCACAGAAGGTCAACTTGAACTAACTTAAGCATTTTTCTTTGGGGCTATCTTGGATGACACAACCAGGAAGGATAACGTGCAGCTGGGGACAATTAAAATAAGGATGCAGCACTGCTAGCATTCCTCCTCCATCCCTGGTCTGGTTTTCTCAACAATTTGGCTAATTCTTTCCTCTTGTAGGGAGGCTTCCTCATGTGGATGGCACATGGCAGCCAGTAGCACTGGGCTCCCAGCCTCACCACAGTGTTGAAAGAAGAGTTTTCTCCCTCTTAGCTCCAGAGTGAACAATTCCAGAGAACTCTGATTGGCTGGCTTTGGTCCTGGGCCTTCTCTTTGGACCAGGGGATGAATTATGTTATGGCTTAGCTGAAGTCTTACGTCCACCCCTGTGAGTTGGTGTGACTAGAAAAAATGAATGAAGGTATTGGGGAATGAGATCAATAGTTGTATACTATAATATTTATTTGTTTATTTAATTATAGACAAGAATTCCTTTATTATCCATGTAAAAAAATGATAGATGGAGGGGCTGGCCCCGTGGCCGAGTGGTTAAGTTCGCGCGCTCCGCTGCAGGTGGCCCAGTGTTTCGTTAGTTCGAAGCCTGGGTGCGGACATGGCACTGCTCATCAGACCACGCTGAGGCAGCGTCCCACATGCCACAACTAGAAGAACCCACAACGAAGAATACACAACTATGTACCGGGGGGCTTTGGGGAGAAAAAGGAAAAAATAAAAAATCTTTAAAAAAAAAAATGATAGATGGAGATTGCACACTGATAAGTCTGTTATGAGCAGTTCCTTGATTATATTGTCCTATGTGCAGACACCAGACAGCCAAGAGTCTAGATGGCATTTTTACAGGGTTCCTATGAATCCCATCGTTGGGCAGCTAGGACACTCAATAAATAATAGCCCCTCTCCATTTATTTTTTTACCAGAGTTCTGAAACAATCGGAGAAAACCTTAGGATTACCCGCATCTGTTACAATAAAGACACGTAACTGGTCTCATTCAATCTTACATCTACTACCTTACTTAAAAGATGGATCAAGAGAGCATAAGCAAGGAAATACTATATCCGTAGGTTTATAAGGGGAGAATCAGTTAAAGCAACAAATATATACCAATCCAGGGACAATGTACCAGGTGTAATGGGAGATTTCATAAGAAACATAAAACATTCAAGCTTAACCTCTAGTGACAAAATCATATAATTGGGGAGAAAAGATCAACACACAGGTTATTTTTTATTTATTGAGGGCTCTCTCAGTGGCTGTTCCAAATTATCCCATTCCTCTTGGATCCTCAGATCCTCCTTCACTTCCTTTTTCCTTCCATCTCTCCTTTCTCTCTTCCTATTTTACTGTATAAATGGAGCCCGTTGGATTAGTCAGGGTTCAACCAGAGAAGCAGGACAAGAAAGAGATATATATTAAAAAATTTATTGTGAGGAATTGGTTTCCATGATTGTGGAGACTAGCTAGGCAGGTCTGAAATCCAAAGGGAAGGCTGAGAGGATGGCTTGAAATTGAACTAATCATTCTTTTCTCATTTAATTTGCCTTCTTAATACCTTTTCCTCTCAATTATTCTTTTAGGCTTCCAAGCTTAAACTTGGGAGCTGCTCTTGATTCTTCCCACTTCCCTGTCTTCTATACCAGTCAGTTATTAAGGTCAATGGTTCTTCCTGATAATTCTTACATTGGTCCATCCCTTTCCATCCCTACTGTCACCTCTCTAGCTGGAGCCCTTAGCTCTCGTTCTTGGACTATTTTGTTAGACTTCTATTAAGAGATCTCTCATCTTTTTTCTCTCCAGTTTTTCCTGTATAATACCACCAGATTATTAGTCTCAAAAATACTATTTTTAGTATGCCACTCTTCCGATAGAATTTTTCTATGAGTTACAACTACATATACTGACCTGAAGGGATTTAACCTTATTAGGTTAAAATAGCAAGTTGCAGAGTACTGTGCATAGTAATAGGCTATTTTTTTAATTAATCAAAACTCTTTATATTGGAATATATGTGTGCATGACTGTATGAGCATAGAAAAAAGGGTGGTTGAGGACATATACTGAGCTAGTAACACTAATTCATTGATTATCTAGGGCTGTTGTTTTCAATCATGATTTCACCTTGAGATCAACTAGAGACCTTTAAAAAAAAGAGATTTAATTAGACTGGGGTGTGGCCTGGGAATCAGAATCTTAAAAAGTTCTTCTTATGAGTCTAATGTGTTGAGAACCATTGATCTAGAGGATTAACCCGGCTGAAGTGATTCAAAAGTGTGTTTCTATACATAAAGACATGTATACCTAGAACTCAGTCAAGACTTCCACAGCTAAAAATGCACTCTAACTTGCTTAGTCAAATGAGCAGAGAAAAGGCAGCTTGGCTTAAAAATATACTATAGGTGATCTATAAAAGTGAATGGATAATAATTATATGTATAAACTCTATATAATCTATATGCATTTCATAGTTATATACACACATACATATATATGCATATATATTTGATATTTGATTATAGGAGTCTGTGAAGAGATTATGTGATTATTTTGGAAACAAGTAAGTTTAGATTGCAAGTATTTTGTTTCTTTTCTTTTTTTGATAAGAAGTCAACACCAGTAGAAGTCTTCCTTGGTGCAGTCTTGGTATCTGACACCAGAGGGAGGAGACCTGAGTGTTGACATCTGATTAACAAGCTGGTTTTATGGAGCTTTGGTGAGGAGGATGTGGGTGAATGTTATCTGATCATCCCTAATTAGGATTCCAGGTTCCCTGTGGTTTCCTTTCCTTAAAATCAAATGACTCAAAGTAGACATAGGATTCTAAAGAGACAAACTCGAATTGTGTTTCACAAAGACAAGTTAACTGACAAATTGAGATAAGTGAGCCAAGAAGTCATTGGTCTTGTCCTAGAAACCCTGGAAATCACGGGTTTGGTTCTAAGTTTGCTCAAAGCTAGAGAACAGTTTAGGCTGAGAAACCAATGGCATACTCCTTTCCCCATTCTAAGTTTGGAAATTTTGCCTATTATTTATCTGCTTCGATCTGGACTCTTTTCAGTTTCTGATTTGATGATCTCAACAGTGCATGAAACATTGAGACTGGAAGGTCATATCTATCTATGTAAGGTCCGCTACACAAAAATTTGAGCGATAGGAGGTTTTTAGTGGGGGGAAATGGTCTATATGAAAGAGACAAGCTGGCCCCTTCAGTTTCTGGGACATCTCCTCACTATCTTATTTTCAGCCATTAAAGATCTGCAGTATATTAAGAAGTGGGTGAGCACTGTGGCCATTAAGCTGAGAAGTATTCAGTGAAGTGCCACGCTGGCTCATACTGGCTCACAGGAGATGACTGTTACATTTTCAGGAATTTTGCTTGTTGGTTGTTAAACATGGTCATTCTTAAAAATTAAATCATGTAAACTTATAATTAATCACATTAATTAAATTACATTGAATTATATTAAAAAATAAATACTTATCACTCATCACTTCCTTGTTATTTTACTACATTTTGCAATTATCTATGCTCATGAGCTTATTTACGTCTATTGTATCTGCATGATGAAAATGTTTTATAATGGCATGATGCTCATTTCTTTCTAACTCCACATTCAGTGACATTACATTGGCAGCTTGCAATTGGCCACTCTGGGCCACAAGGCAACATGACAGGCCCACATGAGGCTACGCAAGCCAGTCGTCCCATAATCATACTGTGGTCACCTTCACCTACTTAATTGCCTACGTGACTAGCTAAAAAATGGCTCGTGTCAGAAGATGGTTAGGTCATGCAGTTTGACATACTCAGCAAGGACATGCAAGGATGTCTGTAGCCCAGAATGGACTGCCTCTCCTAACAGATATGGATACAAGAATTCAGCAAAAGTCAATGAACGAAAACACACTGAAAATCCATTGGTTACATGGGATTTATGATAAAGAGTATTATATATTCTATCATTATTTGTAAATTGTATACTACACATCTTTGTATCAATAAAATTTTAATAAACACACATGTACCCATACTTTTTTTTTAGGAGAGCTGTTAAACACTTACTGCTATACCACTGGATGCCTTCCATTATAGAACTTCTTGTGAACAAGACAACCTGAGCCTGGAGGTAGAGGCGCAGGAAAAGAAGGGGAAGAGGGAATTTCTCTGTGGCTTCCTGATTACAACCCTTGAAGAACTCCGAGGAAAAGATCTTCATATGTGAGGCAGGGACTCAATGCTGGACAATATGAGACCCTATTAGTATGCAGGGAGGCAATCTGAGATGTATAAATTTCTCATCTTTGATACCCTTAACCAGAAAGGAGGTCTCTCTGAGACATTAACATAGGTATCACTCTGAAAGCCTGAGTTGCCTACACCAGCCCCAGGGGAGAAGAAGGAGGCTGGAAGAAAGAAAGGCAGTCTCCCTGGATTTTTCCCCCTTTCCTTCCCTGCAAAATATCTAATTTACTTGTTAAAGCCAACCTCACATTGTTTAGCTAGACTGTCTATTTTTTTGTCCTAATTGATACTAATTAAAATCAAAATAAAATTACGACTTCAAAACTTGGCTGGGGTTTTGATCCACTGCCAGCATGCCCACAACCAATGAGAATTACTATATAAACACTCTCATTTTGAAACTCCAGGTATTTTGATAATGAATGGATGTGAAAAAAAAAGAAAAAAGAAAAAATGGTACCCTTGTTCTAAAGTTTCTTTCCAGCTTCTGCTATGGAACATAACAAAAATAGAGCCTGACTAATTTTTTACTGAGACTGAGGATCTTTCCTTAACAACCAAAAAGTAAACTTGGTATATGTGAATAAATACTGATGTGAACCTGGAATGGTTAAATCAATTGCTTAGTATTGGTGCTAATGAGGCCAAACTCTTGGGTTCTGTTCCCTCACAGGATGGTTATCTCTACCTGGAGAAAAACTCTGATCCACAATGAGGAGGGTGTTGCAATTGGTAGACTCTTTTTGCAGGTGCAATAATTCATCATCTGGGGACTGGGCAAGAGTTTATGAATGGTTCAAGGCAAATCAACCCCTCGCCCCAAGAAAATAACTAAAAAAAGTACACATTTTATTGAGGGTAGGTCATTAATATCCCTTTTGGTTTGCTATAATACACCCTACTAAAGCAGTGAGTTGAGTATATAAAGTGATGTCTCAAATCTTATCCAAAGGAGATTGTTGGAAGAATCATGAGGTGTAGAAGAAAGAGCACACAGCCTTGATTGAAATGTAGGGGTTCTGCCATTGATGAGAGTTAATATTTGCTACTGTATGCTAGACATGGTACTAACTGCTTTACATTTTCTCATTTAATCTTCATAAAAATCCTCTGAGGTAGGTACTTCTGAACTCCATCTCCTACATAAGAGGTTAAATAACTCACCTGATGTTACACAGGTAAGTGAGTGAGTTGGCATTGGAGCTCAGGTCAGTAGAACATCAAAACCCAGAGCTTTAACCACCTATTATGCTCTCTCTACTCCAGCTACCTTGTATTTGAGGAAAACAACTTTCCCTTAAACCTCTTTATGTCTTGATTTCCTCTCTAACGTAATGGTGAGAGTAACACCTGTTGTTCCCACTTGTACGGTGTGTGAGTCATGACATAATGTAGGTGGACTATGAAAGTTTGTAAAAATGTAAGTATTATGATTCTAATCTTGGCATGAATCCTAAAAAGAACATCACAAAGCAAGAATATTATTTAAATGCAATGCATATGTCGACATATACAAACCCTCAGAGCCTGTATAACAACAGCTATTGCAGAGGACTGTGGCAAGAATTAATTAAGATGATATAGGTGCTCAATAAATGTAAGCTTCTTTGCCTAACCCTAACTCTTGCTGAGGTTACAGTAATATGAAGTTTACAAGATAAGTAGAAGACAAATATCAAGATGATTTTAGAATTAGAAGATGGTTAGAATTCATCGAATCCAAATTTCTCTTTTTGCCAATGTAGAAGACGAGGTTGAGAGGGACTGATGGAAGACACAAGGCCCCCTAGTGACAGAAGTAGGACTGGAACTCAGCTCTTCTAACTAAACTCCTAACTTTCAATGGACTCAAAATACCCTGGCTCCTGGATGCCTCTGAATAACGACAACCTGCGGTCTTCATGTCCTAGCATTAGAGGGATAGACACAAGTTTTAGAAATGTAGTTGGGAGATGCAAGTGTGAATCAAGCTTTTCTGAGTCTGCACAGATGACTTCACAACCATCCTTCCATTTCACAGTTGAAGTGCCTTGTGTGGACCATTCCCCTTGCAAAATATGCTCGCACTGATTTCATAAGCACTCAAAATCTCAGTGTGGCTCTTGTCCTCAGAGAGCTTCCTGCAGATTTGTGGGCACAAAACATGGGCACATAAAAAAGTTGAAGAACATAGAAATGTAGCTTAGAATGACTACAAGGTGAATGATACATAGAACTACAAAAGCATTTCAAAGAGAAAGTTATTCTTTTCAGAAATATCTCAGGGAGACGGTGAATGTCTATCTTGGTCTGGAAGGATGTATAAAATTTGATACCACAAAAAAGAGGGATATTCTAGGTAGGGATCAAAATGTGAGCAAAGGCCCAGAAAAAGGAACATGCAGAGTGCATTTAATTAGTAATTAGCACTAGCAGAGTGCTGGGGACATGTTGGGAACTATTAGGAGATTAGGTTGAAAAGGTAGATTGGGACAGCACAGAAGGCCTTGGATGTTACATTAAGGAGTTTGGATTTTATCCTACAGAGGATGGTGACCAACTGAAACCCTGGCAGCAGGAGAGTGCCATGAACACAAAGGGAAGGGTTATCTGGTGGTGCTGTGACAGCGAGGAGAGAGACTGGAGCCAGAACACTAGTTAGAAGTTTATTCCAATAAGCTGATAGGCTGATGGCCAAAAGGACACACATCAGAGATGTTAAAGAGGGAGGATAAAAAACCTTGATTAGTTAGAGACAAGAGAACATAAAGATGACTTTTCAAGTGGGTAACAATAAGATTGGTGGTAACATGACAAAAATAGAACAGTAAGGAGAAGGAATTTGGGGAGGGAAGGGGGAGGGTATTTTGAGATAATGAACTTGCTTCTAGACTTAAGATAGTTGATGTGATGGTGAAATATACAAATAGAGATGTCCAGGAGTAAAATAAACATAAAGGTGGCAAGTACAGAAATCTGAATTCTGATGGTGTTGAAACTCTTGTGGGCCAGCTTGAAACTGTGAAACTAAGAGATTCTGAATCATTTAGACTCCAAACACTCTAAAACATAAAATCCAACTTGTCATTAAATTATTCAGATTTGATTTTATTCTCGTAATAAACTGGGTAAAGAATCTCCTGTCCTGTGTATTTTTATAAATAAGAAAAAAATAATGTTTTAAAAAATCATTAATGACCTCTGAACTTACTGGTAGAATTTTTAAACGTGAGGAAAGTAAAGTGTAAAAATCTAATGATGAACTTTTACACTTACACACACACACAAATACCACCCAGATCAAGACACAGAACATTTCTACCACCCCAAAAACCATTCCGGAAAGCTCTCTCCCAGAACACACCCCCAAGGATAGCCACCATTCTGACCACCATCCACACACGTTATTTTTTCCTGTTTTGAACTTCATGTGAATCGAATAATGTAAACATACACCAAATGGAAATAATTTTACAGTATACATCAATATGTTTACACCCAAATTCTACCATTAAGAGTTTATACTCTTTGAGGTTTAAATTTATCATCTTAATATTTGTTCTCTATTCATTCATCTCTTCTTTGATACTTTTCCCTCTTACATTGTCTTCTTTTTTGATTGTTTCTTTTATAACTCCAATTTACCTTTTATCTCCATTGTTGGCTTTTTACTTATACCTACTTTCCCAGGAGTTTTTCTAGGGTTTATTTGAATTTAACCTTTAATTTATTGTCTACTTTTAAATAACATTAAACTACTTCATATGTAATGTAAGACCGCTAGAACAGGATATTTTTATTTTTCCTCCTGTCCTTTTTGTTATCAATATTATACATCTTACTTCGGCAAATGTTACAAGCTCCATAATATTTTGTTATTATTTTCACTTTAAAGAGTCAGTTATCTTTTAAAGAAATTTAGAAAATCATTTTTAAAAGTGTCTTTTATATTTACACACATATTTAACCATTTTCAGTGTCCTCCATTCCTTTGTGTAGAGCTCAATTTCTATCTGGTACTATTTTCCTTCTGCCTGAAGAGATTCCTTCAATATTTCTCGTAGTGCAGGTCTGCTGCTGATGAATTAACTCAGTTTTGTTTGTCCAAAAAAGCTTTCATTTTGTCTTCATTTATGAAAGATATTTTTACTAGGTATAGAATTTTAGATTCCTAGGTTCTTTTCATTCATTATTTTAGAGATGTCTCTTCATTGTCTTCTCACCTGCATGTTTCTGATAAGAAGTCTGGTGTCAACTTTATCTTTGTTCCTTTGTGTGTAATCTGTCTTTTTACTCTGGCTGCCTGTAAGATTTTCTCTTTATTGTTGTTTTTCAACAATTTAATTATGATATGTCTTAGTGTTGTTTTCTTCTTTTTCATCTACTTAAAAAATTTTAAGCTTCTTTATCTAAGAGTTTATAGTTTTCATCAGATCTGAAAAATTTTCCATGATTAGTTCTTCAAATAATTTTCATGTCCTTTATTTAACTCCTGCACCCTTTTTTTCCTTGGCCTCCAATGAAACACATGTTAGACTGCTTGATATTGTCCCACATTGTACTGAGGAACTGTTCTTTTTTTTCCCCCAGTCTTTTTTTCTTTCTGGGTTTCGTAGCAGTTTCCACTGCTATTTCTTTATGTTCACTAATCTTTTCTTCTGCAGTGTCTAATCTGTTGCTAATCTCATTCAGTGTATTTTTCATTTCAGATATTTTCTTTTCAACTCTGGAAGCACAACTTAGGTCTTTTTTATATTTTCTATTTCTCCACTCATCACGATCATGTTTTCCTCCACATATCCTCTTGAACATATGAAGTATATTGGTAATATTTATAATAGCTGCTTTAATGTAATTGTTTGCTAATCCTATCGTCTGTATCAATCAAGTCTGTTTTAATTGATTGACTTTTCTCCAGGTTATGTATGTCTTTCCTGATTCTTTGCATGCTTGGTCATTTTTTTTTAGAAAAATTATTTTTAATTGTGATAGAATACATGTAACATTAAATTTATCATTTTAACCATTTTAAGTGGACATTTCAGTATATTCACATTGTTGTGCAAACAATCTCCAGAACTCTTTTCATCTTTCAAAATCAAAACTCTATGTTCACTAAAAAACTTCTACCCCTCACCCCAGCTCCTGGCAATCACCATTCTATTTTCTGTTTTTATGAATTTGACTACTCTAGATACCTCATATAAGTGGAATTTGTCTTTTTGTGACTGACTTATTTCACTTAGTATAATGTCCTTAAAGTTCACCCATGTAGCAGCATGTGTCAGAATTTCTTTCCTTTGTAAGGCTAAATAATATTCCATTATTTGTATATACTACATTTTGTTTACCAATTCATTCATTGATGGACACTTGCATTGTTTGCACCTTTTAGCTATTGTCAATAACGCTGTTATAAAATAAGTGGACAATGCCTGCCTGCTCATTTTTGATTGAATGTCAGACATTACAAATTTTACCTTGCTGCATACTGGATTTTGTTATATTCCTTTAAAGATTAAAGCTTTGGTGTAAGATGCATACAAATTACTTGGAATAAATTTGATCATATTTTAGGGTTGATTTTAAGTTTTGTTGGGACGAGTTCTAAGCAGTCTTATGCTTAGGGCTAATTTGACCCCAGTACTGAGGCAACACCCTTTTGAGAACTCTACTTGATACTCTATGTATTAGAAGAATTTTTTTTACTCAGACTAATTAGAAGAAAAATTATTCCCAGTTCTGTGTGAGTGTCCAGAATTGTTCTGCCTACTAATTTCCAGTTTTCTTTTATTGGCCTCAAGCAATTGCCTCCCTCACATTTGCAGACCAGTACTCACAGACTTGAGTGTACCACTTTGAAGATCTTTAAAGTCCTCTCTCTCTGATGCTTCTTCCTCTCAACTATTTTGTCTCACAAATTCTAGCTGTCTTTGTTTCCCCAAATTCTGAACTCTGTCTCCTCCATTCAGTGGGCTGCAGCCTGGGAACGGTCTCCCCAGGAGGTTAGCAGAGGGAGTTATAGGGCTCACTTTGTTTGTTTCTCTTCTCTCAGTGATTACTGATCATTTCTCTATTTGTTTAACGTGGCAGGGTAAATTGAGTCTCTGTTACTCCATCATGGCCTTTAGGATATCCTTTTCAGGCCTTATTACTTTCACTCAATGTTACATCGGTGTGATTTATTTTTATTACTGCACATATAAATAATTCTTTTCTTATTACTGTGTGGTATTCCATTGTGTAAATATCCCACAATTTTAATTTTTTTATTTCTTCCATTGCTGATGGAAATTTGGTTTCCATGTTTTGACTATTACAAACAAATCTATTATGAACATTCTTATACATGTCTTTGGTGGATATAAACACAGGATCTGTTTTTGAAAAGTAATTTCTGAAATCCTTTGGAAGACTGTATTGTATCAGTTCTTAATCCATATGTGTTTTTGCCAATAATGAATCTCATGCAGCAATAACTCATACTTTTAAATGATTGGTGGGAATGAAGGGAGGCTGTTCATCAAGTATATTTCTGTACAATGTACCAAGAGGACTGAATACTTCTATAATGCCATCCTTAAAGCTCAAAGGTAATGTAACTAAAGTTAAGTTCTCTGGCCACGTTATTTGCAAAATTACACAATCACACACACGTCACCACAAGTAATGCACACACGCTGAGAATCCATGCAGAGACACAGAATACTATATGGAATAGCGTGACCTTAATATAATTAAGATTTCCTTTTGAATCCTTATTCTGTATCTTTCTTGCTGCTTGTCCTGAAGCAAGTTATTCAACTACTTGCCTTAGTTTTCTTAACTAGAGAATAGTAATATTCTTACACATCGTACAGCTGTGAAGATTGGATGAGGTAGCAGATGCCAAACGCCCAGACTTTTCTTGAGGAACTTGCTAAGTTCTTTAAATAAGGTTAGGACACAAAGACTATAGATGATAAAGGAAGCATTCTCCCTAAAGAGCATGTGCATAAGCAAAAGCATGGAAATGGAAAATTATTCAGCACCTTCCTAAAATGATGTGTTGTGAAGTATGGCTAGAGGGATGGGTTTATGAAAAGTAGTAGTTATTGAAAAATTTGGGTGAAGAGGCACTTAGAAGCAGATTTAAACATTATGACATGTCAGCATGAATGGCTCAACTTTATCCTTGAGGGGAGTGAATTTTTGCAGGGAAGGAAAATATACAAGTGTTTCAGGGAAAAGGAGCTTAGCCATGGTTGAAAAATTTGAAAGGAGAGGAGGTAAGAGGCACAGAAAATCTGTGCTTTTCATGGATGAGTGGACTCTGTGGGACATTGTTGCATTTTCCAAGAGAAGATTCTATTAAACCAATCAGGCAGACCTGCTCACTGCTGTCTTCCTGGTCACCTGCTTTAGGCTATTTCCTTCCCTTTTCTCTCTGCCAACTTACGTTCCAGTCTTCCTCCAGAACCTGGCTCAAGGTTCATCTCCACCGGAAAACCTATTTGGTATCTGGTCTATACTTGATTTTTAATCAGGGTCAATGATCCATTAAAGAAAAATAATTTGCCATTCTGAACTACAGGGCTGACAGCTGAGAGATATGCCAAAGTTTTGTAGATAGTGTTGAGAAACTGCACCAATAGGGGTCAGAGCAGCAACTCTTCCTAAGAAATCAGACAGTGGATCTGATGGAAATGAAATCAACCCTTCTTCATTATATTTTCCTCTTTGTGTACTTTTCCTGGGATGATGCCCAAGTCTGGGGAGTGGACAATGAATAAAGCTCTGAATGGGTTTGCTGTAAGCATCTGTGTTTTTGGATCCCACAGCCTAGGGAGCAAAAGGAGGTCAGAGTGGTTATAAGAGGGAATGGAAGGATTTTAATTAATGAACAGATATGCCCAGTGTGCAGGTCTATTGTAAAATGGAAAAATTTGCAACAAATTAACTTATAAAAAATGTGCGATGCTATTGTTATACTTGCTCTTATTTTGTGACTCTAAAGTAAAAATAAATAGGTCTTTGCCAGCATTTAAGTTTGTATTTGGCTCAAATACATATTCAGTTCATTGTTTGGTCAGTTTTCTTTATTTTTCAGTCAGTAGTATTGAAGTATAATTTATATAAAATAAAATTCATTCTTTTTAAGAATATAGTTCAATGAGTTTTGACAAATGTTTATAGTCGCAAATACTGTCACAGTCAAGGTAGAACATTTCCATAACCTCTAAAATTCCCCTTATTCTCCTTTGCAGTAAATCTCCTGCTTCCATTCTTACTTCCAGTGATTTCTACCACTCTAGTTTTGCCTTTCCCAGGTTATATAAATCAAATCTGGCTTCTTTTACTTAACCTAACACTTTTGAAATTTATTGATGTTGTTTCATATATCAGTAATTTGTTCCTTTTTATTGCTGTGTGGTATTCCGTTGTACGGATGTACAATAACATCAGTTCACTAGTTGATGGAGATATGAGTCGCTTCCAATTTTTGCTAATTAAGAATAAAGCTGCTATAAGCATTTTCATGCAGGTCTCTGCACAGATATATATTTTCATTCTCTAAGGTAAATACCCAGAAGTGGGATCGCTGGACCATGTGGTCAGTGTATGTTTAACTTTATAAGAAATTGCCAAACGGTTTTCCAAAGTGGTTGTACCATTTTGCATTCCACCAGCAAAGTGTAAGAATTCCAATTGCTCTGCATCCTTGCCACTGCTCGATATTGTTGGTCTTTTAAATTTTAGCCATTTAGTGGGTATATAATGGTATCTCATTATGGCTTCAATTTGCATTTCCCTAATGACTAAAAATATTGAGTCTCTTTTCATGTGCTTATTTGACACATATATTCTTTGGTGAAATATGTGTTCAAATATTTTGTCCTTTTTCTAATGGATTATTTGTTTTCTTACTATTGAATTTTGAGACTTCTTTATATATTCTGAATGTAAGTCCTTTATCAGATATGTTTTGCAAATATTTTAACCCAGTATGTAGCTTGTCTGCTAATTTTCTTAGTGTCTTTTGAAAGGCAGAAGTTTTAAATTTTGATGAATTTCAAGTTATCAATTTTTCTTTTTTATGATTCATGCTTTTTTGTCCTATATACAAAATTTTTGCCTAACTCAAGATCACAAATCTTTTGTCTTGTTTTATTTTAGACATTTTATAGTTTTAGCTGTTGGATTTATATCTCTAATATATTTCAAGTTAATTTTTGTGTATAGTGTAAGCTAATTTCTTTTTGCATATGGACGTCCAATTGTTTTAGCGCTCTTTGGCTTTAAAAGGCCCTCTTATCCCCATTGAAATATCTTAGTGCCTTTAGCCAAAGTCAATTGATTATATATGTGTAGGTCTACTTCTCTTCCATTGATCTATATGTCTATCCTTATGCCAATACCGTACTGACCGATTACTATAACTTTGTAATAGTTTTTGAAATCAGGTTGTGTAATTCCTCCAAATTATTTTTCTTTTTCAAAATTGTTTAGTCTATCTTAGGTCCTTTGTATTTGTATATAAATTTTAGAGTCAGCTTGTAAATTTCTAAAAGCTTGCTGGGGTTTTGCATGGGATTGCATTAAATCTAGATATCCATTTGGTGAGAACTGCCGTCTTAACACTATTGGGCCTTCTGATCCACGTACACAGCATGTCTCTCCATTGACTTCAATCCTCTCTAAGACCTCCTAGCAATGCTTCGTAGTTTTCAGTGTACCAATTTTTCACATATTTTGTTAGATTTATTCCTAAGTATTTCATATTTTTGAGGTTATTTTAAATGGTATTACAAAGATTTCTATTTCCAGTTGATCATTGTTACTATTTAGAAACACAAAAAATTTTATATGTTGATCCTTGTATATTAGTTTTCTAGGGCTGTTGTAACAGACTACCACAAACTTCCTGCTTAAAACAGTGAAAATTTATTCTCTCACTTTTCTGAAGGCTCAAAGTCCCAAATGAAAGTGCCAGCAAGGTTGGTTCCTTCTAGAGACTCTGAGGGAGAATGTGTTCCATACCTCTCTCCTAGCTTCTGGTGATTGCCTACAACCCTTAGCATTCCTTGGCTTGTAGCTGCATCATTCTAATTTCTGCTGATGGTGTCACACTGATCTCTCCCTGTACGTGAGTCTCTGTCCAAATTTCCCTCTTCTTGCAGGGATACCAGTTCTTGGATTTAATCTCATATGGCCTCATCTGAACTTGATTACATCTGCAATGACCCTATTTCCAAATAAGGCCACATTCATAGGTACGGAATATATGTATATATACATATATATTTTTTAAGATTTTATTTTTTCTTTTTCTCCCCAAAGCCCCCCAGTACATAGTTGTGTATATTTAGTTATGGGTCCTTCCAGTTGTGGCATGTGGGATGCCCCCTCAGCATGGCTTGATGAGCAGTGCCATGTCCATGCCCAGGATTAGAACCAGCAAAACCCTGGGCTGCCGAAGCAGAGTGTATGAACTTAACCACTTGGCCACGGGGCTGGCCCCCGGAACACATATTTTTAGGGGACACAATCCAATCCACAACACTTGGTGTCCTGCAACCTTGCTAAATTTAATTACTAGTTCCAGGATCTTTTTTTGGTAGATTTTTTGGGATTCTTTTGTATGGATGCTAAGGCAGTTTACTTTTGACAAAACACCAGAGTCACATCCAAACAAAAATCCCCTGAGCCACCTCTGATGGCGTGGTGGCTAAAGTTTGGTGCTCACCACTTCAGCAGCTCAGGTTCACTTCCCAGCTGCAGAACCACACCACCCATCTGTCAGTAGCCATGCTGTGGTGGCAGCTCACATAGAAAAACTAGAACAATTTACAACTAGGATATACAACCATGCACTGTGGCTTTGGGGAGCAAAAGGAAAAAGATCCCTTATGTTAACCACTGCTCCGGTGCAACTGCCACAGGATTAAGGGGTTTTTTTCCCCTTTAAATTCATTTCTGTTAACTGCACTCTTGACTAATAAACTTCAACTGGCCTTTCTAAGTTTATTCCAGATTCTCTTCATACATAGTGTTTTTCAAATCATCACATGCTTTCCAAACTATTTAGTAGAATGGGGGATCAGGGGGGCGGTGAGTGTGGCACTTGCCTCAGGTGCAAAATTTAAGGAGGCACCAAAAACCTCAGTAATTAAGATAAACAATATCTTGACGTGATATTTTAAAAATAAAAATGAACAAAATATGAAAATTCTAAATAAAGATAGGGTCCTACCCTGCACTTGCGTGACCCTGCCTCACTCCCCTCACCCTAAACCTGGCCTGTGTTTAGATCACAGTAAACTAGTCTTCCCCAATGTGAACATTTATAGGGACCTACTCTGGCTTCAGGGGCCAACTTGGCTGAGCTTAAAACATTTGTTTTCTTTTCCTATTTTCACCTGATTTAATCCTGTAGTTCAATTGTTTCTTGGTCTTCTGTTCTTTAAAAAATGATGTCTGTTGTGATAGGTTCCTCGAACAAACCCGGTTTCAGGCCAAAGTGTCAATTGCAGAGAGTATTCTGGACATCTTGAGGGTATATGTCTCATTAATGAGCCACTCCCTTGCCCAATTTCTACCATCCATGTGCCCTTCTCCCAGCCATGTGACTGTGTCACAGGCGGAGAGCCGATTCAAAGTGAGCCTGCTGCATTTTCTTGACTTCTAATTTGGAATCTGGTTTCAAAAACAACCTATTAAATGCTGTAGGGGGCAGGAACTGCAGCATGAAAACTGTTATGCACCCCCAATTCTAGCAGGTCACCTGAGAAACAGAGCAAGTTGGTTAGCAAAGGAAGAAGTTTGAAGCAAACTGGCAGAGATGAGAGATAGAGAAGTGGAGTCAGGCCTGTGTTACTAACAGCTTTCCAGTTCATGCTTTCAATCCCTTTTTTAGACCCAGCTCTATCCCTTTTTTGAATTCTATTAATGCCACATCATTCGTATAATAAATACTCCTGACCCTACTTTTTCCTTAGGGTATCTCAATTTGTTTCCATTAGCTGCAATTGGAGAACCTTGGCTAACACACTCTCTCCAGTTTCCCAAATCAGATGCTTTCCCCCCCTGCTACACTAAGGAAACTTCTCCAAACTGCTCTTTCCAGTTCTGTGGGTGGGTAAGGAAATCCTCTCCTCTCATAATGCAGAGGTTCCTTTCTCCCTTTAGCTTTCTTTCTCTTCTTCTTTCTTTTACACATTTCCTTGATGTTCTTCACACCCACCTCATTTGTATTGTTCCCAAGTTACCCTTCCATTATTCTGTTCCCATATTCCATATTCTGTTTCTTCTCAGCACACTTTTGTTCTATGCCAATATTAGCATTTATTAAGTATCTATATTGCATAAAATGTACAGAAGTCAGATGTCTTCTGATATTTTCCACCTATTCATTATGCAAGTCCAGTTTAAACCTCATTTCCTCTATAAACCCCTGTCTCACCAATCTCTTTCCTTCTCCTCCAAAAAGAGTGTAGGTAGGTATCTTTGCATATAAATCTATTATAAAACTCTTCTATTATATTTCCTTAAGGCAAGGGATCATATCTTATTCATTTGTATTACAAGCACCTAACCCATAGTATGTAATCAGTAAGGACTTGTTGAATGAATGAGTGAGTGAATGAAAGTTGTATATTTTGCTACATATGAAATTGGGGAAAGTGCCTGATGATCATGACCATCCCTTAAACATCGCGTTCTTCAGGGCTCTGTTCATCTCAGTCTCTCTCTTCTCACTTTACCCTGTGTCTCTGGATGATCTCAGTTACCACCAGGACTTCAGTTACCATCTGCCATATGTCAGTCCCTATCAAGTCCATATTTTTAGTCCAGATCTGTCTCCTGAGAGCCAAACCTGTAATTCCAACTACTTACTAGGCTTCTCCAGTGGGTGTTTCTGCAGGCACTTCAGACTCAGTGTAGTTTGCCAAATATTTATTCATTAACTTCACCACCCACTCCTTCCCAACCTCATTTCTCTCCTCCTCCTCTGATGTTCCCTAAACAGTGAATGGCAGCACTATCTAGCCAACTGAACAAAATTGACGTATCTCCAATATATAGCACATTTCCTGGTACCTAGTAGGCACTCAATTAGTATTTGTTGGATAAACAAATGTCATTCACTAAGATGGCCAAATCATGATAATAATAATGAAAATGATAAATTTAGTGGTTACATTTAGAAGTGGTTTTAGACTCAACAGTAAAAAGAACGAATGAGAGTAGGCTCAGGAAATTTCCCATCTTTCAGTTTTGGTGTCTTTGGAACATCAAACAAACCACTGTCACTCACGAGGTCTTAGTGTAAGATCAGATCTACGGGCTAATTATTTGTGATCCTCCATGCAACTGTCTGAAATGTTTTCCTCTAGGCCTATGGGATGTTGTAGTGATGCCCTCTTATGGACAGTCTCCATACAAGTGCCAAGGTTAAGTTTTTCTGCCTTTTAGAGATTGGCAATATTTTGTGTAATATCCTATCAGGAACTAGGTTTAAAACTAACTTTTCACTCTTCCTTCTCAGGCTAATATTAGAGGCATCAACTGTAATGAAAGAGCAGGGGCTTTGGGAATCAGACTGATGTGAGTTTGAATTCTGGCTCTTTCACTTACTAGTTTTATGACTTTGGACAAGTTACTTAAATTCCTGGAATCTCGGTTTCTTTATCTATAAAAGGGAGACAATATTAGGCATAGCAAAGAGTTATTTCAAAGTTATGTGTAATAAGCTAAGCATGTCTCTGAAACAGGGGAGTCTCAATAAAGGTGAGCTTCCTTCCTTTCTTTTGTTCCCTGAGTGGTCTTCTGAAGTTACTTACCTTAATCGAATGTCAGTTTCCTCATCAGTGAATGAAATAATACTTATTCACAGGGTTGTTGTGAGGACTAAATTATATTCACATGAAGTGTATGATTATTTAAGAAATCTTAGGTTCCCTCCTTTCTTCCTTCCCAGTAAGGCACTGGGAAATGCCTGACTGTATTTTGAGTGTGTCAGAACTTCTAGTCAACCTTAAGGCTCTTGTTATACTATAGGAGGCCTAGGAAGATATGAACATGGAGGAATATTATTGCTTTGCTCATTTGTATGATTCAATGTTGCTCAACAGCAATGGTTATGAGAGGAAAATCGCCATCTTCTCTAGGCGACAGCTGCACCCCCCTAGCCTATATTATTGGATTTGCCTTGGCTGGGGTCTTTCATCATGGTGTGTTTAACCAATGAGATATGACTAATGCCCTGACTGCTCTCATTGGTTACTTGAGGGAGCCTACATTTTCTGATTGGTGTAAGCATCAGCCAATCCTCATCCACTTATTAGCAGCAGTTCAGTTTCTATTTAGGCAGTTACTGACTGGCTAAATCAAGGTATCTTTCCCAACCATGTGGACTACTCTCTAGTTCCCCTCCTTCCATTCTGCACAATGCCCCCCTCTTCACTCTCACCTCCAATAAAGGGATGGTAGTCCATTCTCTTCAAATACCCAGAAAAGTGAGCTTTCTGCAACTAACAACTACAACAACAGTAACAACAGTAACAAAAATTACTTGCATTTCACTGGAAACATATAACTCAGTAATGAGTAAACTGATATAACTTCAGTGAGTATGTTTGTGTAAAGGTGTGAGCTGAGGAATGGGTATGTGGAGGCAGGTTTTTCTAGCAGGTGGCACACACTGAGATGATAACCACTACAAAGAGCTGTTTTCCAGGATGGGTTGATAAATGGATGACTGTCACCAAATCTTTGCCTTTACTATGACAGACCCTGTCACTCCTCAGCTTACTTTAACTGGTTGCCTTAAAAGCCTCCCCTTCTGTGGGTGTGGCAGGAATGGAGGATGATAGAGAGAGCTTGACTAGTAAGAAGAGAGAGAGCAGAGCCGAGGCCATGGGAGATGGCATGGGGATGGGAATTTCCATGTAAGAGACTTTTGGAATCTGGAAGCAAACAATTTATTACCCAAACCTCCCACTCCCTTGATAGATTGCTGTTGGCATCCGTTATTGCAAAAAAAAAAAAAAAAGAGAGAGTCCTTGTTTCTTAGAAAAAAATTAGTGAGGCAAATACAGGACATTCAAATGCAGCAGTGGGAACGAAAGAAGGGAAAAAATGAACTTGGCAAGAATTCAGAGACAGCCAATTGTCTTTATTGAAATGGCATTGAATTAAAAACTCAGACGAGGTAGGAAATCTTCTTTAGTAAAGAAATTAAAAAAAAAATCAACCACCAGGCCATCACCACCCAGTAAACATTGTAGAAAAAAATGTATGCAAGGTTTCTTTTCTTTTCTTTTCTTTTATCTTATCTCTAAACAAAGAGATCTGTGCTTGCTACAGAAACAAGGCAAATATACTGCCCACATGCCCACATGCCTGGAGGTTCTGAATTCTCTCTCAGGAAAGCCCCCCCCCCCCCCCCCCCCCCCCAGTCCCTGTCCCATCTATGCAGGCACTAAGTCCTGCCCCTCTGCCCGGGCAGAACACCTCCCCTAGTGTTGTTTCCAGAACATGGACCTTTGCAATGGGCAGCATTTCTCTCTCTGATGAATGGTTAAAAATGAGAAATAATTAGAAAGTTTAATTCCTCTCCAGACATCTCAGAATATAAGCCACTTTCTTATTTTTATAAGGAATCAGCTACAGATTGGGTAGCACTTCTGCTTTGAAACATTTCCTGTGTCTTTCTGGCATAACTGTGTTCTTGTTAGAATGCTGGAGCGTCTCATATTCCTGCTCCCTCTCCCATTTCTCTCGTTTTTTTTTTTTTTTTGGCTTGCCAATTCCAGCACCTTCACATACATTACCCCGTCCTTTCATCTCCAAGATGACCTGAAATGACCTTTTGCTTGGCACGAGACGTGATTCAACTGATAATAAAAGAGCTGAGGGGTGGAGCGTGGGGGGTGGGAGGTGGGGACGGCGGTGGCTGTCGGCGCTGGGCTGAAGAGCCAGGGAGGGGAGCTGAGAAGGGGGGACCGTATCAATTTAAAGACAAATGCTGCCGCTTTTTTGCTGTGCCATTTCCTGTAATTAATTTTCCACATATCACCTATTACACGAAGGGAAAAGATTTTTTTTTTTCCCTTAAGGCATACCTCTCTTTGTTTAACCCGAGAGCCTCCGCTGTTTAGACGAGGCTGAGGAGGAAGCGCGGAGGGGGTGGGGGGTGGCGGGGAGAGGCTGCGCCCCCAGCAGGGAGGCCAGCCTTCCGCTGGAATGCCGGGTCGGCTGCCCCGCTGCTTTCTTTCTTTAGGCCGAGTGTTTGCTGCTGGCAGCTTCTCTCCAAAGCAACGGCTCCTGCTCGGGTTCCAGCACGCAGTTCCCTTCCATTTTACATCCGCTGCCTTGCAGGGGCGTGGGCTTTTTCCGGAGGCTTTATTTCTTTGTTGTTTGCGGAGACTAATTTTTCTGTAACTCCAGAACCCCAAATAGATGCCCGTGGCAAGTCTCATCGATTCTCTCTCTTACTTAGGGAGGAAAAATGAACAAACTATTTATTTGGATACTCAGCGGCGGTTGCAGGAGTTGCCACAGCAACAGCTCTGAACCTTGCACAGCAAAAGGCTCTTATTGTAGAGTGTCCTGCCTTCCGAGACCTCCTCTTTAAAGAGATACTCTATCAGTTTGGGGCGGCGTGGGGGTGTGGGAGCGGGTGTGGGCATTGACATATCATCGACACCATTTGAAGAGACAAAGACAAGGGTTTACTTGGGTGGTTCGCAGGATATTTTTAGCCAAGCTTGACTAGCTGAGATGTGAGAAGAGAAAAATGGACTTATGAAGTCACATGGGGACCTGAGATTAGAGAACTTCTTGTCCGAAGGTTTATGAAATGCTAGAACATATTATAAAGGTGTCCTGTCCCTTCTGTAGGTTGTAGACAGCTTGCGTGTAAGCTGACTGGGGTGATTATGCAGCCATCCTGTCACCCTCTCCTCTCTCTTGCTAAAGAAAAGGGACATGAGGTGCTCTGAGCTCAGAGAGGTGAGGAACTCCTCCTCCTGGGTCTGGGAAGACTTTCTCTTCCTAAACTGCCTCATATGCTGGAAGTTCCCGGAAAGGAAGGGGTTGTCTCCACAGTCCTCTAGTTTCACACCTTCTGGCTTTCCTTGGAGGCCATTAATTCATTAAGTCATCACAGACATCTTGACTATTAGCTCTGTGCTAAGTGCTATAGATATAAGGTTACAAAAAAAGATTAGTCTTAGCCCCTGCCCTCCAGAAGCTTACAGTCAGCAAGTGGAAAGACACAAGTAAACAGATAATTAAACTGAGGGGAGACGAGTAACTGGTCCTGCCAGTTCCATCACCACCACTGACAAATGATCCTTTTTAGTTCCTTAATTAAAGGAGGTAACTCCTGTGAAATGCCTGATAGAATGCATTCCCCTGTGCTCTCCACCAGTCAATATCTCTCTCCTGTCCTTCTTCAAAAGTGCCTTCTTATAGGAAAAGCGTTGCTGTTCTGGAACAGATGAGTGCCAGGAAGCTTGCCTTGAGAATCACAGTGTGGAAGGGCACTGCTGTCATCTTTGATAAGAACTCAGCCAAGTTTCTTAGAGAGGAAAAGGAACTAATATTACTGAGGATCTTCCATGTGCCATACATTATGTTGATTATTTATTTATTACATCTCTATTGTATTGAGTCCTTATGCAGTCTTTCCACCTGGACCTGGTTTTATCTGAATCATAGAATATAGAAAATGATTTGAGTTGACTATTTTCTCAATTATCCCAAGAGTGGCAACTAACTAGTATTGTTCTAGGTGCATAGGAGAGAAATTGATTCATTATAGGCAATGGATGCGTTAAGGCATTAGGCTTCATTCTCTCCCAGATCCACTCCTGAGGAAGTTGTAGGGTATCCTAAAACTGAGGGTCAAGGAAGTTGTTCAAGATCACATGGCCAACAGTGATGGAACTAGGGATGAGAACCTTTCCTTTATGACTCCAAAATTCACAAACTTTTGCACTATTAAAAATTAGCTACAATTCTAAACTTGACTATTAAAAAGAAAAAAGAGTGGAATGTTAGCGTTAAAATTTTCGGTGACTTATTTAAGGTCACAACTAACTTACAGAGTTACTTTGATTGGAAGCCCTACAAAGACAAGAATTGAGTCATTCTTTTCTCTAATAGTATCTCTCTTGGAAGTATCTTTGGAGTTAGGCAAAGAGTCTTGCCAAGAAAGACACCACTCAAAGTGACAGGAACATCTTGTTTTTAACTCACATCGTTACTACGCAGCCTGATCTCTCACCATACTTGACCTCACATGACTTGTAAAATCAAATATGCCCTGAAAGGCCAGAGTCTTTTGTCATGGAAATCAAAGACTGAGCCTCTAGCTCTAGCTTCCAAGAGAAGAACCAGATAACTCTTGTGATCAACTCTGGCATGTTTGGCAAAAGTGAGTGCTTTTAAAGGGGTGATAATAATTTGTAAGAGTTTTTCTATGAACTTCCTCCTTTGTACAGTAGGTTCTAAGTTCAGGTCCTGCAACCTTCGGCAAATTAGTCAACCTCTCTGTTCCTTAATTTCGTCTGAAAAGTGGAGCAATAGTAGTATTTATCACATAGGATCATGGTAAGGGTTACCCTGAGATTAAGCATGCACAGCACTCAGCAGAGTCCCAAGCCCATACAAAGTGCCATTTATTATACTAGCTATTATTATGTTAATTATTATGATCACTTTTATTTGTATTAGAATTGATTGATTAAAGTGGATAGTTAGCATTTTATTTCCCATGCCTACAGTGGATTTAACGCCACATTTTGAGGCGGATAAATCTTTTTCTTTCTGAACTCTTTGTTTTCCCCTCACCATGACACCACTTCTCTTGATTATAAACATCCATTTATCCTTGCACTCCTCCCTTCTTCCTTCTGTGGCCCTCTGAAACAAAACAAAAACTCTTGCTCCAAAAATGGCTCTGTTATAAATCATTTACACCAGAGATCAGCAAGGTTTTTTTCCTGTAAAGAACCAGATAGTATTTTAGACTCTGCAGGCTGAGTAATCTCTATTATAACTGTTCAACTCTGCTCTTTAGTGCAAAAGCACCCATAGACAATACCTGAACGAATGAGTGTTCCGATAAAACTTTATTTATGAACGTTGAGATTCGGCTTTCACATAATGTGCACATGTCCCAAAATATTCTCCTTCTTTTAGTTTTTTTCAGCCATTTAGAAATGTAAAACACCCTTAGCTCCCGGGCTATATAAAAACAGGCAGCGGGTCCTTAGTTTGCTGACTCCCAGTTTACATTTTAACGTGAATTTCAATTGCTGTGATACTCTCAGGAATATTTTGTTTTTAATTTTTTCAAGTTCTAGAAGAATGTACAGAAAATACGACTTTAAGGGACAGTGCCATGCATGGGGTACACACATAATGACAGATTACTCCCTTGGTTCTCTTTGGGAAGGATGGCTGGCACAGAGGGACCCAGGTTGGCCAGTTCAAGGTATTCATTTACAGGAAAACAAAACATCTAGGAAGAGGCAATAAAAAGAACATCTGCCGTCATATCAGACTTGGCTTCAACCAAATTTGGTCTCTAAGCCCTTAGTGGTGTTCTGATTTGGGCAAGTCACTTAAAGTCTTTGAGCTTCAATTTTCCTAACCATAGAAGTGGAAATAATATTGCCTACTCTGAAGAGTTAGTATGAGACTAAGTTATGTAGATGCTCTTTGTGACAATATATATTAAGAGGATGATGACTGGAACGTACTAGATATTCCATAAATGCTTGAAGAGTGTTAGTTGGCGCTCAGCCCATGTTTCCTTCAATCATTCATCAGTGAGGGCAGTAGGGGTCAATCTCGGCTGTTGTGAAATGTAAGAGTAGGAAGGTTGGACATGATGGTACTTCTGGTATTTAAAAAGAAGTCTTCTGATCTTTTCAGGAGTAGATGTGTGGCTGATGAGAAGACAGAGTTAGGACATTTTTGGCAAAGAAAAAAAAGATTATTTGACATAATTAAAATCCAAGCTGGCAGAAGCAGTGGCTCTGTCGTCAGGTTAGGATTCAGCTCAAGACAACATTAGTTTCTGAGAGAACAATCAAGGTGTCAGGGTCATTTCTGGAATGACATCTTCAGACAGAGTAAACCATCATTGCTTGGTTCCCACATGAAAAGAGGGTCTTTGAAGGAGAATCAGGGCTGTATGAAAGGATCTGTTTGCACAGTCAGAATCTAAATCACTGATTAGAAATGTATGTATATGTGCATGTGTGCAGGAGAGAAAATGAGAGAGAGAGAAAGAACGAAGTGTACTTTTACGCTCACTTGGGGTAAGTCTTGCTGATGGAGAAAAACAGGAGCGAAGTGGCCTAGGAGTCAGAAACACAGTGCAGACATTCCGCTTTATGGATTGCACACCCACTAGGCACAGGGTTCTGAGCTGAGGCAAACAGACCTCTCCGTCCGGAGGGAGCTTACAGGTGTACTTTTTGATATATAAACAGAGATTAATTTGATATAAAGATAATTTATGAATAATCCTGATATTAACAGATGCCTTTTAGTCGAATTAGAGAGATTTAACTTTAGCTTAACAACGTAACTTTTTTCCTGATTTTAAACACACGTATATGTAATTTTAACACAATATTTTATTCGAGACAAGATTTGGGTTTAGTTTCTCTTGACTTAAGATTTTCTAAAGATTTAAAAATTCCTACATAAGTTCTATAAGCTCAGTGTCATCATTTTTTCTACAACTTCTTTAAAATTATAAGAGTATAGAATCATACTTAATTATATGAACCTGTGGTAATACATATCTTTTAAGAAGGACTGATGGTGTGTTTTCTTCTAATGCTATAAATCATATGGACATAATGTGTTAGCTTAAATTGTAATTTCCAGGTCCTTAGTCAACCTTAGACTGATATTAAATCAATTAATACATAAACTTTGGATATGTAGGCAATTTTTAAGTAAGAAAAAGATGCAAATATCAGTTATTAAATATAGTTTTAATTGCCCTTCCTCCTTATTTTGTATATAAATGACTGTACCTTAACAGAATATGGGAATATCTTTAAGTGATGTAGCAGATATGCTTATTTTTCTTCCTTAAAATTTGTCAAAGTGATATAAGATGTGTGTGGAAAAAATTAGCTAGACCGTTTTAGGTTCCTGTCTTCTAGTTTTCTCTTATGTCTGGAAAAACAAAAGATGCTTACTTTAGTAAGGGAGTAATTAATATAAATTGTTGAGATAGTACTAGGTACAATAATTTTGGAGAAATATAAATATGTATACCAAATAATAAATATGGTTTGTTTGCCTTTTAGGGAAATTGTTACAGCTTATTAGGATAGTAAATTCAGTTATATACACACATATATGTATATACACACACTCTTTTACTTTATATGCTGATAAAGTTAAAAGATTTAATTAAAATAATCTATTTTCACAGCTATATATTTGTATATGTCTAAATACATATACATGTAAAAGCACATTAAAATTAATTCAAAAAGTTTAAAGATAAAAAATGTAATGAAAGACTAATGTTGATGAAAACTGTAGGTGTTAAAGGTCTCTGGAAGGTAAAGTTTCTTTGCCTGGGTTTGTAATGCTGGCACGAGTTTGAAGAAAACACTGACTTGTGTAAAAAAAAAATATTATTTACAAAGTTGGCTCAATGTTAATGGATTTATTCAAAAAAAAAAGAAAAGGTTTGTGAATCCTTTATTGCAAATTTTTATATGGATGATATGTACACAAAAAGTAAAATTAGGATTTGGGCTTTCTTTTGTAAAAATGACCAAATTATTGTGTGTCCAGACAACAGAGATTTCTTTTCATTGCCAAAATATTCTGTTAAATTCCTAAATTTGTTGAATCACTTTGCAAAAAATTTCCCCTTTTGTTGGCAAAATTTAAATTTCTAATAATCGTTAGTTTTTCTTGTGAGTTTAAAAATACTGCTTATAACTATTTTTTGCCTTTGGATATGATGATTTATATTCTCATTCTTGTTTATTTTGACATCCCTCTTGATTTTAGCTTTCCAAAGTAAAACCCCAAATCAGAAAGATCAAACTGTTAGGATACCATTTAAGCAAAATCTGCCTTTGAGTTTCCTGGTCTGGCCACTGGGTAGCATAAAGGTCTACTCTTTCACCCTATAAAAGGAAGAGTAATAGAAAAAATTAGGATTTTTCATATGAGCTTGCCTTTGTAATCAAACATTTTTAGAAATAGAGCTTGGGAATAATTTAGGGAATAATAGTGTGTTTTTGGAGACTTCCATTTTTTTCAGATCTTATGAAAAAAGCTCATTACTTAAGCTAGACCCCCATTCTTTTGATTTAGCCATAGCTGATGATCTCTGCATTGCAAATTTTATCTTCTGGTGCTGTACCACCCTTGATGAGTGGTCCAACACTCTCTGGTACTATTCGATAACCCCACTGGAGTATTTTTTCCTGAAAACAGATCATCGGATGGCCCCTAATATCTGCTATTGAATTTACAGTGTAAAAGTCTACTGATGAAGACCCAGAAATTGGGCATAAATCTGTTATCTTGCTAACCTGATGCTTGCATTCAGGATAGTCTCTGATATCATCCAGGATTTATCGTGGGTAATGAATTTTTCTTCTCAGTAAAAGAGATCTTTAAATAATTTAATTCAAGAAGGAGAAAAACTAGGTCTCATTTAGGGTTCAAAGACTTTAACAACTGAGGGTGGACTCTGGACTGCCTTCTTCTGTCTTTAAGCCCCTTCATTTAATGTTTTATAAGAATCCTTCAAAGTAGGAGAATCTAACACATTGTGGTTTAGAAGAACAAGATAGTTAGACAAAAATCAGTAACACCATAAAGCTTCTTGCTCGAGAAGTTTGACAGATGAAATATAATACTGGCCCCCTCAAGGTGAAGTGTGTTCTATGAGAAGATTTTTGTACTTATGTCTCTATGGACCTCTCTAGTATCCTTAATGTTATTAAAAAGTTCTAGGGATCAAAGAAATCATGAAATTAGGTAAATTGGTTAATACCTCCCTATCTGGGTCTTTGGTCTTTCTTCTTGATTTAATTTGGGCACTCTTGGATTCTAGCTTGAAAGTGGATCGTAAACTCTAATCATATTCCTTCTCTTAGCATTTGTCCTATTTGCAGTGCTCAAATGTATGGTCTCTAGAGTTTTAAGTGCTACTGTGCACCATCAAATGATCCAAAAAGTGATATTCTAGAACAAAAGGAAAAAGAAAACCTGAGAGGGTAGAATAACTACCATTGGAAACACCATCAAACACTTATGCAGCTCTAGATTGATCATGTCTGCATGAACAACGACTAAAATGGGGGACTTAAAATAAAACTAACCTACTTTCCTGTCCTTGTTCTAAATAATTCTGTGATCAAGCATACTTTCACATTCTTGTGCTAAATAATAGTGGGATCAGGAGAAAAATAACTTACTCCAGGTAATACTTGCCCCTAGAAGATAAGACTGTTGACCAACTAAAATAGTTTATTTATCAAAACTAACAGATTGCACCAGACACAAAAGGTCACATATTGTATGATTCTATTTAGATGAAATATCTAGAATAGGTAAATCTATAGAGTGAGAAACCCCTGAAGGGTATGGGAAGGGAAGCAATTGCTGTGAGTGTGGGTTTTCCTCTTCATTTTGGAGTTAGATAGAGGTAGTGGTGATTGCACAACATTATGACTGTACTAGTTGCCACTGAATTGTTTAATTTAAAATGGTTAATTTTATGTTATGTGAATTTCACCTAAAAAAACACAAAAAACAAAACTAACACTTTGCTCATCAAGGTTCACTTTAAGACCCTTAACTTGGTGTGCCTACCACTCCAAAGCTGCTACGTCATAAACTTCGCCCAGTCTCAACCAGTTTCATGCCTTCTAAGACCTGCCTTAGAATAATACAATCCAAGCCCTTAAACTTTATAAATATTTCTCTCTAATTGCTCCATTTGAGACACCTTTTGTCTCTCTTGCTGCAGTAGTTCCAATAATTACTTGGAAGGTCAACATGATCAGTAAAATCTCTTCCAGGGATTAAAAAAAAAATCACAATTTTTTGATTCTCTTTTTCTATCCTCAATATTAGATAGGTAGAATCTTTCTGATTACAGGTAGATACATGATTGGAGCAGGTCTCTTCATAGTGGCCAGAGGTAGAGAGGTCAGTTCCAGCTCCCTGAGAGAGGGGACAGGTGAAGATTAGGCATAGTGATGTCACCAGTGTTTAATACAAGTCTCTAGCTATTTTGGTGGCCAGATAAGGAATAAAGAATTCTTCATTGTCAGGAATTACACAAACATGTCAGGGGATAAGGAAAAGTCCAGAAAAGCTAATGTCTGAGGCTCACTCTGGATGAGAGTCCAGGCTTTAGAGAAATCAATTTTAGACTAACTCTGCTGGAAAAGGATCTAAAACTATCAATGATGTACTTATTGCCTTGATTTGGTTTGGCTCAAGAAATAGTCAATGCCAAACCTTTATATGAAGAGTCTCAGTATCGGTAGATGACTAGAATTGATTCTTAAAAAATTGTGTGTGTGTGTGTGTGTTGTCTGCAATGATGTATTAGGTATCTATTGCTGTAAAACATTACCTCAAAACCTAGTGGCTTAAAACAACACACCTTTGTTATCTTACAGTTTTTGTGGGTTGCAAGTCCAGGCACATCTTAGCTGGTCCTCCACTTCAGGATCTCTCAGGCTGCCATGAAGGTGTTGGCTGGGCTGCAGTCTTCTCAAGTCTCAACTTGGGAAGTTCCACTTTCAAGCTCATGTGGCTCATGACAGGATTCAGTTCCTCACGGGCTGTTGAACTGAGGGCATCATTACGCACTGGATGTTGTCTAGAGGCCACCCTCAGTTTTTTGCCACATGAATCTCTCCAATACGGCAGCTTGCTTCATCAAAGGATGCCGACTGAGAAGTCAATAGAATCTAACAAGATGGAAATCATAGTTTTTTTGTAACCTGATCATGAAAGCAACATTTTATCACATTTGCTGTACTCTATTCATTAGAATAAAGTCACTAGGTCTACCCTACACTCAAAGGAAGGGGATTACATAAGAATATGAATGCTCGTGGGCATCATTTCAGTGACATCTTTGAAAACTGCCTACCGTAGTTGATAATAATACATAAATTAAACATTGCATCCCTTTAGTCGCAGAAGCTTGAAAATTAGAGGAAAGTTGTTTTGCTTTGGTTTTAAGTTAAATCTGAAATATCACAAGTAAAGGAGCACGCACAAGTTTTATTTGGAAGTTCTATAAGAGGCTAAATATTTAATACACACATTGGTCTTTAAGATTCCAGACCTGTTTGAAAGTATTATTACCTTTTTCTCAGACTAAGTGTCAGATAGTTTTGAAACAGAAAATGTCTGACAAGTTAGGGTACTTTGTAAGTATTTGCTGTTTTCCTTGAAACCTCAAGGCTTGTGTTGTCATCAGCCTCATTCCAATTAATTAACTGTGTTTGCAGACCTCTCTGGAGCAGCTTCACTGAGTCAAGTGTTTTACAATTAGTGAAGCATCTCAGAACATGGGAAATTGTGGCATTTGCTTCAGAAACAGGAGGGATTATTGTATTTTCTTACCATCTGAACTTGTCTAACTATAGAAACAGAAACTTGGTTTGACCATATCCAGTGGATTATCATCAGGTGTTAGTTCATTATTTCTTGGAGATGGAGATCTTTGCCCAGTACAATGTTTATTCTGATGGATCAAGAGCTAGATAAGTGATTAAGACATCAAGGCATAGAAAGAACAATTATATAAAATATCAAGGATGGCCTTTACAACAACCCTCCCACTTTACCTTTGAAGAAATCGAGGCACAGAGACCTGAAGTTGTTTATCCAAGAAGATAAAGCCAGTTGAAGGAATGTTTTCAGATTGATATTGAGTCTATTCTTGATCTAGTTCAATTCCACACTAGAAACACTGTAGTGGAAAGTGCACTGGACTAAGACCAAGATTCAAATCCCACAAAATTTGTCCATTTTGTTCTCCTCTGTATCCTATATCTGAAACTGGAAACCTATACCTCAAAGTAGATGTCAAGAATAGTTGTTGAGGGGCCAGCCCAGTGGCAGAGGAGTTAAGTTCCCACGCTCCGCTACGGCAGCCTGGAGTTCGCCTGCGTGGATCCCGGACACGGACATATGCACCGCTTATCAAGCCATGCTGTGGCAGACGTTCCACATATAAAGTGGAGGAAGATGGGCATGGATGATAGCTCAGGGCTAGTCTTCCCTCAAAAAAAAATTGTTGGACAGAGAAATGAATGAGAGAATGAAATCCTAGTTCCATGATGCACTGGCTGAGTGAGTATGGACAATTTATTTCCCTTCCCTGTTTAGTTTCCTCATATTTAAAATGAGAGTTTTGGTCTGGTTAATCTTTAAAATTCCTTTCAGTTCTAAATTTCCATGATTTAATAATAATAATAAGTAGCATTTGTTGAGTACTCTTTGTGTCATGTACTGTGATTTACACAATAATGCCATTTAATGCTTATAACCACCCTATGATACAACAAACCTATGAGGAAAATAGCTAACAGCTAATGGTTATTTTGATCTACTCTGAGCCAGACACTGTTATTAACTCATTTTAATCTTCATCTCCATCCTATGAGGTATAGAAAGGTTTAATTTGTCCAAGGTCACATAATAGTAGGGGGTGGAGCCAGAACTTGAACTCAGATGTTCCAATTTCAGAGCCTACCTGCTTAATCACATTGTTATACTGAATACTAATGTTGTAAAGTCAAGACCATGGGCCCATTCTGTTCAGTTAAACCTGAGTTCAAGCTGTTTTGTGGCTACCAGCTTCTTTTTTATTTCCTATTCATAAAAATTATTTGCACTCAAATACATGAACCTTTCATTTCTTTCTACTGTATAGACCCAAGCAAGTCTTAAATTGCTAAATAAGGTGTTGATTTGCTAAGTCTTCTATAATACTACCCAGTCATTCAAATAGTGGGTAGAAGTTACTAGAATCAGCATTAGTGCTCTTTCAAAGATTGGGAATGGAGAAATATTTTCTGAAGTCATGTCTGGGGTATGGTGGGTGGATGTTTGGCTTGCTCTGAGAAATTTAGCTGAAAACTCCAGAATTAGTCAAATGTTTGGACTGGTGAGGCTTAATGTTCTGGCCAACTGGCAGCAGAAAAACATTAATCAAACTCACAGAGAATGAGGAAGATGAGGTTCAGATAGTGTGGATCTATCTGTTTAATTTTTGCTTTAATCTCCTTAGATTCTAACTCAAGAATTCTGAGTCTTCATTTCTGAACACCTATTATGACTAAGAATATATTAGTTGCATATCTGTATGGAAAATTTGAAGTGACATTAGAGGCAATTTTCTAGATAATTTAGTGTTTTTTCTTTAAGAAAGATGAAATGCTGGTGAGGATATGGAAAGGTATGTATTTTGAGCATAATCGTTTACTCTGGTGGAATCCACTGAGTGTCTTATCACTGTTTGCTTCAGTTCAGCCAGCCTGTGGGTTTCTGTCCATATGACTGTGGGTGGCATTGTATAGGGTAGTATTAAAGAGAAATAAAATACTAAAAGGCAAAGGATTGAGCGCATAGCAGGAAAAGTGTTATTATCAAACAGAGGACCCAACCTAATACAGTCTAGATCCCAGGAGATGAGATTTTGGAAAGGAGGATGAGGTAGGTGTTTTAAACACAAAGTTTTCAATTGTCTTTGTCTCATATTTGGAGAGCAATGTCTTTGGGTGATGCTGATCGGTTGATGATGCCTGGGCTCGTCCCTTAGGTCAGTCTAGTCTGGATGAAGGTGCTTTGCTGCATGTATGGGGGTGCCTGCCTCAAGATTATGGTGGCCAGCTGCCTCTGCTGTATATGGGATATACTGCTGTCACGTTATACTACCTGCTCAGTGTCAGCAGGTTAAGTGGACAGTTCAGAATTTATCAAGAGTGAGCCTGTGGAGCCTAATCTGGGATTAAGAAATCCTGGGTTCTAGTCTTGGCAATGCCATTGGCTTAGCTGTGTGACCTTGGGCCAATGTGAAACTTCTTTAGGCCTCAGTTTCCTAATATATATAAAGACAAGTGGACCTAGATCTGTGAAAACCACTTCATATTTTGCTATAGTTCTGCTGAGTTATTTCAAGAGTGATCACATGCCCTAGCCATTCCCCTCTCTCCCCCCAAAATCTCATCCAACAGAAGCATTTCTGTATATCACCTATTTTGACATAGAGAGCTTCTTCTTTAGAGTTTCTTTAAAGAAAGGTTCTAGTTCTTAAAAATAAAAAAGAGATCTTTAAGATTCCTTCCAGCTCAAACATTCTGTAAAATCTAGTTAACCTAATTATTACTTGTTTTATCAATTATCAAAAATGAAAACATCATTTACCAGGATTCTGAATGGGAGGGGAGAAGAGTTTGGGTTTCGTTTTTTTTTCTTTTAGCCTTTTAAGACTGATTTGTTGACATGCCATTGCGCATATTTGGAAGGCTGGAATTGCATGTGAATTCGCGTTTGCGAATCCTGAGCTTAGCCTGGGAAATGTAAATGTGTGGAAGACATTCTGTTCACACAAAGAAAATAGCCTCACACTTATGAATTCCTTTGGTAAATATCATTTTAAAGAAAGACAGCGTCATTTCCTCTGAAAGTTTTCCCTCCTTCATTCCTCAGAGTGAATTTCTTGAGCTCCTTGGAAAAAATAAAAGAAGAAAGTGAAAGAAAATCACAAAGAGTACATCCATTCAAAGTACCTAATGTCCCATCTGAGCCTTTGGGAGGTGTAAACACTCATAGCCAGCCCCAGTGACTCGAGGCAGCTCTTTTCCGCCCACAGCCCCAAGATCAATGGTGCTGTTAGCATATTTTGTGTTTTATTAAGGCAACTAAATGGAATTTGTGTGCGTCAGGCTACTAGTGATTTGGCAAGAAATATCATGTATGGTGCAAAAGTCACTGACTATATTTCATGGAAATTAAAATAGTGATGTACTTTTCTGCCCAAATGCTTCATCCTTATGTAGACAAATCCCATTAAGGTGAGCGCTCTCCTTATGCATTCTCCCGATGTCTTAACTTCACCAGATTCTCCTTGAGGTTTTCTCTAGTGGGTTTGTTTGTATCCCCACAGCTCTAGAGGGAGTTTTCACAATTCTAGCTAAAGACCATAAGGGTACTTACTATTCCAAATGGGATGCAAGTCAATGGAGCATTAGGAAGGCTTCATTTGGCTTCGTGCTATCTTAGGTAAGTGCTGGCCTCAGTTTTCAGCAACTGTCTCCTGACAGGCACAATATTTGTTTGGCAACAAAGAGCAAAAAGGCATCTTTGAAACTCTGTATTCAACAATCGTGGTGAAAAAGATGAGTTAGGCACTGTCTCTCCTTCAAGGATCTTATATGGGTGCTCTTGTTATCTCTTGCTGCATCACAAACCACCCCAAAACTTGGTGACTTAAAACAGTGGGCATCATTTATGTTTGCAATTTGGGCAGTTTAGTGGGATCACCTGACCCTTTTCTCTGCTCCACACCATGTTTGGGGGCCTCCACTGGGACGACATGAGTAGCTAGGGGTTGAAATAGCTCAGGCTGGATAGGAATCTCCTTCTCTTCATCTCAGGGTCTTTCTACGTGGCCTCTCTAGCGTGGTGGTCTCAAGGTAGTTGAACTTCCTATGTGTAGCTCAGGACTCCGAGAGCTACTGTTCCATGAAGCCTGCGTTGAAGTTAAAAAGCTTCATGAGGCCTCAGAGGTCTATTGTTCAAGCAAGTCGCTAAGGCCAGACCATGTTCAAGGGAAGGGAAATTAGTCTTCAGCTCTCAATGGGAGTAACAAAGAATTGGCACAGCATCCAGCATGCTATGTATATTTCCCTCAAGGTTAACAACCACCCTGGGATAAGAATGTTACAGATGAGAAAACTGAGCTATGATGGCTCAAGTAACTTGCCCAAGACACTCAGGTGGTAAATTGCAGAGTCAGGATTCAAACTTTGGATTCTGGTCTTGCTAAAAGAGACCTTCTAGGTCTTTTGTTCAATTTCTTTAATTTACAAATAGGAAAAACAAACAAAAAACAACTGAGCCCAAAGAAAGGAAAGGAAAGCCTGTTTTGTATGGCACATTTTATGAGCAGGATTAGGATAACCTATGCCCCGCAAATTAAACAAACTCCATGACTCTAGGCCACTTAGGCAGAGCTCCGAGAGAGGGAGGGTCTTTGAAAGAATTAACGAGGCAGATCTTTCAAGGCTGGGCAACATCAGGTTGGTGTTTTTAGATGAGGTAATGCTGTAGATGGTCAAGAGACCCCGGTGTCATTGTGCTCTCCAATACTGCCAATTCCAGGAAACTATAGGAATGCTAGGAACAGACACCCAAAAGACTTTGACCTCAAGTTGAAGTACTTGGGGTGAAATTATTTCACACTGCAGTCTAAAATTCTGTTAGGTTTTGTTTAAATGTATTTTAAATGATTGTGTTAACTAGGATTTGAAACTCAAAATGGATAATATGTCTTTAAAAGAGGAAGTTTTCTCCTGTCTTGCCTCATAGAAAGTTGCTAGGGATGCCATTTTGTTTAGATTCATCAGCATTAACCAAGGGGGGGTGGGGGGGGCGTAGGGAAGGAGTCTGTGCTTGCTGTAAAAGTGAATGAAGCTTTTTTTTTTTTTTTTGGCAAGGAAGACTGGCCCTGAGCTAACATCAGTTGCCAGTCTTCCTCTTTTTTTTTTGCTTGAGGAAGATTGTTGCTGTGCCAATCTTCTGTGCCAATCTTCCTCTATTTTTTGTATGTAGGATGCCACCCCAGCATGGCTTGACAAGCAATGTGTAGGTCCACACCCAGGATCCAAACCTGCGGACCTCGGACCGCCGAAGCAGAGTGCACTGAACTTAAGCACCATGCCACCAGGCCGGCTGCAGAATTAAGCTTTTTTGATTGTGAAAGATGGACTTGTGTCGTACTGTTGATATGGATACACACTGTGGGTCTGTAGTCCCTGTCTTTTTGCAATTTAATGGCTAAGGTAAGCAATTTCTGCTTTCAAAGAAAGAAGGTAGAAGCCTAGATAGTATGTATGGACACTGCAGGCAGAGAGAGAAAGAGGGAAAAGAGAGAGCAAGAGAGAACCAGACTCTGGCTATCAAATGACTTCCTTTTAGGAAAAAAATTTATAACAGAAGAGACATTGCCAGGCTTTTTATACCTGCTGAAGCTGTTGAAAACTCCAGAAATACGGACCAATCTCAAGATATCCATTTGTAGTTACTACATAAATTTTTAATAGATTAATCAGTGTTTGCAATAATTAAGAATTAGTGTGTAAGATGCCTAAATGTATCAAAGGGTTTGTGGCACATGGGTGTATGGGTCTGTGTATGTGTGTGTTTCAGCATGTATATTTCTTCCTATCTACCTGTGTTGTTAATCTAGTTTTTTGTAATAATTAATGATACTGGTTAGTTTTTTGCCCCACTTTTTCAACAAAATACTCATTTTTAAAAAAGATAAATGAGGAGGAAAATAACCTGCTTGCCTTTAATCATAATGGAAAACCATGAAATCTGAACAATAAAATCAAAGTTAACACATTGTTGGAGACCTGTAGTTGCTTACTCTAACTGCAGGCTAAGGACATAAAAAATAGGCAAGCCCATAAAGAGAAGATTGTCATCATGCTTTTCACAGGTCCAACCCCATATTTATGCAACTCCTAGAGCATAGTCTAAGATCAATTACCTGCTTTAGGAGGGACCTATGCCAAGGGCAGAGAGGGCAAGGGAGCAGGAAGAAAATGGTAAAGGAGGAAAAAGTAAAATTATTGTATGGAGAAAACATTCACCTTGGTTCTTATGTCTTCTGGTAGCCAAACTGAATTTTCTTACCCTTTAGGAAAATCTATATAACCATTAGAACTTGTAAGACTTCAAAGTCTCTAGAGAATTGGTATTTGAAAGTTTTTCCTTTTGAAAACCGAGTTAATGTTTCCCTTTAGCTCCAACCTAAGGCTCTCCTCTGCTACAAGGTTAGGGCACACTAAAATCTCAGGAAGACTGCAGACTTTGTGGGAATCCACTGTCCTAGCTATGGGCCGTCCCAGGTAGCAGAGAACCGCATGGCTGGAGGCAAGCACCGTTCTCAGCAAAACTGACCCCACAGGTTGAGCGTCAGAGGTTCTCCAGCCTTTTTCTAAGGAAAGCTCTTTTTCTGCTTTCCCCTATAACCTACCGTGCCCCTCCATACACAGAGGCATACATTCTGCCAACACTCCCACCTGGAAAAGTATCAAAGAAGCGTGCTATGCAATCAGATAACAGTTCTCACTGAAAATTAGAATGATTATAGAAAACACATTTTTATTATTTTCAACCTTATGTTTCTAAAAAGGATATATTCCGATGAATCTGGAGGAGAGGAATTAGGCACAATTTGGGTTTGCACAGTTTCATTCACAACTTTCACACACCTCCTTTTCCAGCACGTTTGAGTTTGGCTGGGCAGAGGGTAGTCTCCTTAATTTCTTTGTGCAAACCCTTGGCTGTTCTTCCTGCTCCCCCTTTAAACTTCAAATCCTCCTGACAAGGCTGACACGTTAATTCCCAACCCTTTGGTGAGAATGAGTTAGGAGGAAGGGTTAGAGCAGGAACTGGCCTCTAGACCGTTGAGTTTTGCTGAGGATTTCACCTGCCTTCACCCACTGAAGCTGTGTGATTTTTCACCTACCTTTGAAAAAGGCTAGAGAGATTCTACTCTGCACTCTGAGAGCTATGGTCTCTGCTTTTCAGCAAACCCAGAATATCCAAAAGGAAGCTCCATCCAGATTATTGTAGGTGTATTTGTTTTGGCTCTGAGGACAGCACATCTTTTCCCTGTGTCGTGTTCTTCTGTAATCCAGAGGGTTCTAGAATTTGATTCTCCCCTCCTCTGACACCCAGAGCAGTGCCTTGAAAGTAAGTATTGCTCCTGGAGGGAAGACATATAGGATTTTTGTACATTTTCAAATAGTTGTTGAGCTGTTGACCCTAATTGTCTCCAGAAGGCCATTTAAGGCAATGCTTGTGCTCTGGGAGCCAGGAGGGAGGACCTGTAATGCTCTCCCATTAGCCCACCTGCAAGGCAGTTTGTTGTCAGTTGTTTTCTTATTGTGTTCTGAGAAGCCAGATTTCCTTGTACCGTGCCTCCAAAAGCTACTGGCAAGGGAGGCACAGGGAACTGAGAAGTGGTAGGAACTTTGTGCCTCTCTTCTGCTTCAATCAGAGAAGGAGTCCCTTATTTTTTTATGTATTTATTTGGAGAAAAGGAGAAAGGAGTTCATCTGGCTTTTTTTTTTTTTTTCAGGTGTGCTTTTATTTTGGCGAGGAAGATTGGCCCTGATCTAACATCTGTTGCCGATCTTTCTCTATTTTGTTTTCCCCTCCCCAAAGCCTCAGTACACAGTTGTATACACTAGTAAGTCATTCTAGTTCTTCTACGTGGGATGCTGCCACAGCATGGCCTGATGAGTGGTGTGTAGCTCCTCACCCAGGATCCAAACAGGTGAACCCCAGGCCGCCGAAGTGAAGGACGTGAACTTAAACACTTGGCCGTGGGGCCAGCCCCGGCTGTTTTTTTTTTTTTAAAGTTTGAAAACTATTGGAATATGAAATGTTTGGAATTTGCAGTCCCTACCCCCAAGGCCATGAAACGCAGAACAGGAATGTCTCATCAGTCAAAGTGAAGGGACAATGGTGAGCATTTACCAAGGATATCACAAGAATCCTCAGATTGGGCAGGTCTCTGCAGAGGGGCAGCTGAGCTAATGCTCACCCAGGTTCTGTGTGCTGGGGGTTGGGGTGGGGCTGGTAGAGTTTTGCACACTCTGATAGAAACATGTTATGAGGCAAGGGATTTCCTCCCTATCACATTACTTTCGCCCCTTCCATCTTCTTCCAACCACACGTCTGCCTCCGTGGTTTCTACATCCCCTCTATTCACAATGGGCAAGTGTGTTGACCAGGTTCGGAGACTTTCTGGAACAGATATAAATGAGATTATGGGGGCTGGCCCCGTGGCCGAGTGGTTAAGTTTGCACGCTTTGCTTCGGCAGTCCTGGGTTTCACTGGTTCGAATCCTGGGCATGGACATGGCACTGCTCATCAAGCCATGCTGAGGTGGCGTCCCGCATGCCACAACTGGAAGGACCCACAACTAAAAATACACAACTATGTACCGGGGGCTTTGGGAGAAAAAGGAAAAAAAAAATAAATTATGAAGGATTTTACCTGAGTCAAGTAATCATATAAAAGAATTCTCCTTCCAGCCAGCTTAAGTGAGGTGCCTCTGTCCTAGGGCTTAGGAATCCATTCAGTCAGTGTCACTTCAGTAAAACAGTAAGAGGGACCAGTTAGTTGAATTCCATTCTTTGTAAGACTTTTAATTCCATAACATTAGATAAAGGCATCCAGGATGGAAGAGCTCTTTGATCTAATTCCCCTCTTCCAGACATTCTTAGTCAGGTTGTTCCTAATGGGCTTGACTAGGACACAATGGGTATTGCCAAATTCAAAAAAATGGGGCATCTCTGTCTCTTCTGCTGGATAATTGGATAGTTAGATGGTAAAAGTTCCATCTCTGGGATTTCTTTTTCCCTCTAAATGTGTAATGTGAAGAGTCAATTTAATGTAAAGGGATTCTCTAAATTTCACGTTTAGCCCTTGCCAAGGAATTCAGCATCAAGCTGCGTGGATCTCCTCCAGCTGACATGAATTAAGAATGTCCAGTTTTTGCAGTGCATCCCCGCTACCTCCTGGCCTCCCAGAAGCCTGATGTCATCTTTGGCTCCAGTCTACTTTATCGCTTTTCTAATTCCATTAGGTTTCCTTCCTTTTCCCCTACACTCCATCAAAGGACTGGCTAATGATCAGGTAGCAGATTTCTGTGGTTGTGCCAACAGTGAACTCACTGAGGGTGGCAGGCAAGAGGGAAACTCTGGATGCCACCAGGATGAGCTGTGTCCTAGTGATGCACTTTCCCTGTGGGTTTTAGACCAAGAATTTGGCTGTATAAGGAAGAAAAATGCCTCTGACGATAAATGCTGGCTTTGAGGTTCCATAGAGAGTAATGTAGTTTAACCTAAAGCCTTTCCAATCCCTTGACTAAATCAGTACTCAGTTTGAAGGAGGCCAAGTGTCTCCCTATAGGCCAAACCAGCAAAAATTGCCTTTCCCCCTCATTGTTGATTTGATATCTTTACTTTTATACGTGATATGTTTGGTGGTTTTCTTAACAAATGGATAATTAGTGCAAACTCTCTTTTCCAACCTCCAATTAATTGACTAGACAGATTAACTAAGGCTCCCCATTCTCTCTGTAAAACATACTGGGTAACATCGACACAAACCTAACACAGGGCAGCCAGCTCACTTCTCCATCAGTTGAGTACCCAGGAGCCAGCAGTGTTTGTTGCCAAGCCTGTTTCAGCCAGTTTTATTTGTTATTATATAAATATAATTTAATTATATATTACATGAAATGTTGTTTCTATGAAAACTAAATTGAATGCTTTGAAAAGGCTTGGGAAAATAGAGTCACTGCAAACTTGCTCTTGAATTAAGTATGGTAAAGTCAACTGTAAAAGGTAGGAGAAATATCCTAAATACCTAGAATGATTCTAGGTACTTTTAATAATTACTCCAGGGAAAAAGCCTTAAGCCAGGACAGTCCTGTGCAAATTGGGGTATAGTGTCACTATATGTAAAAGAGATACATGATTTACCAGACCCGGCATATGCAGAATGAAGGATATTTCAATAAGCGGAAACTGCATGAGTAAGGATGCAAAGGAGGGCATATGCTGTGTGTGTGTGTGTGTGCGTGTGCATGTGAGAAAATGAACCTTGGTTTGGTGGGTCATGGAAAGTCAATGCAAATTATTGGATAATAGGAGAAAAACATATACTTTGTTTTGTTTAAACTTTTTACTGCAGTATAAGCTATACAGATAAAGGCAGAAATCATAAGTGCAGAGCCTGATGAATTTTCACCAAGTGAAAATATCCATGCAACCAACACTTCGAGTAAGAAACAGAGCATTATCAGTACCCCAGAAGTTCCTCTCCTGACCCTGAACGGTCAGTATCCCCTGTAAGGGAAGCCAGGTATCCTGAATCCAAACATTATAGATTAATTCTGTCCATTTTTTGTCCTTCCTATAAATGGAATCTTGCATAATGGATTCTTTTTGTGCCTGGCTACTTTCACTCAAGATCATTTTTCTGGGATTCATCCACGTTCTTGCAAGTAGTTGTACTTCATTCGTATGTGTTGCTGGTGAGTATTTCATAGTATAATTACAGTACAATGTATTCATTCATTGTATTCTTGGTAGATATTTGAGTCATTTTCAGGCCTTGACTACAGTATCCCCCCTTATCCTGAGGGGATATGCTCCAAGACCCCCAGTAGATGCCTGAAACCCCGGTTAATACCGAACCCTATATCTACTATGGTTTTGCCTAACCTACGGGCTAGTGGGTGGGTAACATATACAGTATGGATACGCTGAACAAAGGGATGATTCACGTCCAGGGTGGAATGGAGTGGGACAGCGTGAGATTTCATCATACTACTCAGAATGGTGCACAATTTAACTTATGAATTGTTTTTTCTGAAATTTTCCATTAATATTTTTCAAATGTGGTTGACCATTGTAACTGAAATTATGGAAAGTGAAACTGCAGATAATGGGGGACTACTGTATTATAAACAGTGCCAAATTAATGAGCATTCTTGAATATGTCTTTTATTGAATATGTGGACATTTCTGTTAGGTATATAGCTAGAGGTAGAACTACTGGGCCATACGGTATGTGTATGTGCAACTTTAGCCGATACTGGCAAACAGTTTTCCCCAAAAGGTTGCACGAATTTGCATCTCCATCAGTAGGTTTTAGAATTCCATTTGATCCACATCTGCACCATTGCTTGATATTATCTCTCTTTTTAATTTTAATTAATTAGTTAATTAGTTAAAATTTGATGAGGGAGATTTTCCTTGAGCTAACACCTGTTGCCAATCTTCCTCTTTTTGCTTGAGGAAGATTAGCCCTGAGCTAACAGCTGTGCCAGTCTTCCTCTATTTTGTATGTGGGATGCTGCCACAGCATGGCCCACAAGTGGAGCAGGTCCACAGCCAGGATCTGAACCTGCGAACACAGGCTGCCGAAGCAGAGTGCATGGAACTTTAACCACTTCGCCATGGGCCGGCCCCCAATCTGTCTTATCTGTCTTTTTTATTTAGTCTTTCTGATGTAGTGTACAATAGTAATTTACTGTGCTTTTAATGTTTATTTTCCTGATAACTAATGCAGTATTTTGTCGTAGGTTTACTGGCCATTTGGATATCCTCCTTCATGAAATGCCACTTTAAATTTTTTGTCCATTTTCTATTGAAGACCTAAATTCTTTCTTTATTGATTTGAGGAATATGTTTTCTTTCTGACATTTTTATATTGAAATAATTTTGCACTTACAGAAGGGTTTCAAAAATTGTATAGAGTTCTCATATAATGTTCACATAGCTTCCTCTAATATTAATATCACGTAACCATAGTACCATAATCAAAACCAAAAATTAACATGAAAGCAGTACTAATAACAGACTTTATTAAAATTTCAGACTTTATTAGAATTTCAGCAGTTAGAGTAGTGATTTTCAGACTTCACGTTGTGACCCATTAATGCAATGATTCTCGACTTTGGCTACACATTGTAATCATCTGGGGAACTTTATTTATTTACTAAAAATTATACATATTTAAAGTATACAACATGATTTGATATACAATATATAGTGAAATGATTACTATAGTCAATCTAATTAATGTATTTTCTCACATAGTTACTATTTTTGGTGTGTGTGATGACAACATTTGAAATCTACTCTCAGCAAATTTCCAGCATCCAACACAGTGTTATTAACTATAGTCATCATACTGTATGATAGATCTCTAGACTTATTCATCCTACATAATCGCAACTTTGTATCTCTTGACTAACATCTCCCCATTTCTCCCACCTCCCTGCCCCTGGTAACCACTGTTCTCTTTGCTTCTATGTAGCTGACTTTCTTTAATTCTACGTGTAAGTGAGATCATGCAGCTTTTTTCTTCTTGTGTCTGGCTTGTTTCACTTAGCATAATGTTGAGGAATTTTTTATATATTCTGAGTATGATTTCTCTGTCGGATATGTGTGTTATGTATATAAGCCACTCTGTGGCTTGCCTTTTCATTCTCTTCATGCTTCTTTTCATGAACAGAACTTCTCGATTTTAAGGTAGTTTAAATTTATCATTTCCTTTTTGGTTCCTGTTTTTAAAATCTTTGCCTATACCGAAGTCACGAAGGTATTCTCTTATGGTTTCTTCTTATATTTCTTTCCTTCTCTTCTAAAAGCATATTGAGGAAAAAAAATAGGATTTTAAGAAGATCAAGGTGGCGTGTACATGCAGGATGGACTGTGGGGAGAAGTTGGAAACAGGAAGCCTGGCCAGGAGCATCCACCTAGATATCAAGTATAAAATCATCCCAGACTGGGAGAACAAGGGTGAAAAGAGGAGAATAGGAACAAGAGTTCTGTAGAAGATGTGGGGGCAGATCTTCTTGCTTGACTGAATAAAAGATGAATGGATATGAGAAGCTACTTTGAGACTTTCTTAGATACTGAGAGAATGTAAACACTTTCTTAGCGCAGGATTAGACTGTTAGATACTGTGGCCTCTATTAGTATAAAGTAGATATTAAGTAAGTATTTGCCATGTGTAGGGAACAGAACAAATAAGAATATCGTCCTGTTTCAGAAAGTATAGTCCTGGAAAAAGAAAGGATTGGAGAAGTCTACAGGGGGAGATAGTAAAGTGGAATGGACCAGCCATCCATCGTGTGAATAGGTAGAGTGCTGACTAAGGCAGGGAGTTGACGCACATGACATCATGAGCTCTCTAACAGCTTTAGTGAGTTCTTATCTGCCTTGGAACTGGAGGGTGAGTCATGGAGGCCATTTACCATTGTAAAGGCGACATCTGTTTAATGCCAAGAAGGGCTGGGTTTGCCAAGTTTACTTTTCTGAAGCAGTAATTGGTAAATTTTGCTGGAAGTCTTTCTCCTGCTCCTCTCCACTAAAATACAGATGTCACATTTGAATGGCTTATGCCTTGGGACTCTCTAATTACGCAGCCTTAAACTCAAAAACGTCATGAGGGAAAGATCTGTGTAAACTTTTCAGAGCATGGAGCCTGGAGTTTAGATTTTTTTGTTACTATTTCATTTTCACTGTGTTTTAGCAGACGATGTGTTTCTACGATTTAAGTAAACAATTTTCTCCATCAGATTGGAGATTGAGGTAAAAGCACCACCATCGTTTGCTAGGTCAGGATGTTGTGCCAGATTAAGAATTCTACTAGTTTCTGCTAGCAGTTTTGTTTTATTCAGAGGAAATGAAGAAATGAGCAGAGTGTGAGATATATAGAGACTTTGGTTTTTAGAATCCTAATATCACTTCTCATTTTCTCATTCTTGTATATGTTTACCTCCTTTGTCCCTGATTTGTCCTCATGGGACTGATGAGGAATTGGGTTCTTTTTGCAGAAGACTAGTCCCATAGTAGAGCTTTGTCTGTGGGTTCATTGATTTGCTCTCTGTCATATCCTAAACCAGCCCATCTGTGTTATAACTTTCTAGAGAGCCAGGTCCTGGCCTTATTCTTTGCATTCTCTAAATATCCTAGCGTATTTCCTTACATATAGAAAATATTTAATAGTATTGAAAAAAATCAACTGAATAGAACAGGGAAACGGGGGTGAGAAGTGTAGACATTGGGTCTTTTTTTTTTTAAAGATTTTATTTTTTTCCTTTTTCTCCCCAAAGCCCCCTGGTACATAGATGTATATTCTTCATTGTGGGTCCGTCTAGTTGTGGCATATGGGACGCCGCCTCAGCGTGGTCTGATGAGCAGTGCCATGTCCACGCCCAGGATTCAAACCAACGAAACACTGGGCCGCCTGCAGTAGAGTGTGCGATCTTAACCACTCTGCCATGGGACTAGCCCCTAGGCATTGGGTCTTTAGTGACATGCCTCAAAGTTGTATGTCCACTTTTATTTCTCACCCCAGACTATCATATAGCTGATCCTTTAGCTACAACGGACAATTTGCCATTTCTTGAATTTTTCTCATGTGTATATCTTTAACGTACACCTGTAATTGAACCTGAAAGTAGAGAGAGATTGGGGTGGAAAAAATATTTGAAGTAATAATGACCAAAAAATATCCAAATTTAACTTAAAACATGTAAACTAAAGTGACAGGAAGGTCAATGAACCCCAAACAAAATAAGGAAAGAGAAAACCACATTTTTCACCTCAGTGATTTGACACATTTCTGTCCCTTGAGCTTGGATGATCTTTTCCCTTTAAGGCAAAAGCCTCCAGCAGGCACTTCGCCAGAAAAGATCTCCAAAAGGCTGGTAAGCATATGAAAAGGTATTCTGCATCATTATTTACCGAAATGCAAATTAAAACCCAAGGGGATACCATTACACCCATATAAAATAGCTAAAACTAACAAAACTAACAATCATAAGTGCTGGTGAGAATGTGAAGCACATGGAACTGCAATTCATTGCTGGTAAGTAAATTGATACAACTGCTTTGAAAAAATTGTAACTAGTAAGGCTAAACACACATATTCTATGACTCGCTAGTGAATACATACCCAAAAGAAATGAGCTTTTCTATCTATAGACATTTACAAGAATGTTCGCAATAGCCAAAACCTGGAAACAACTCAAATCTCTCTCAATAGTTGAATGGATGAATACAGTGTAGTATACTCATGCAACAAAATGTTGCACAGCAATGAAAAGAACAAATTAAAACAGCACACAACATGGATGAATCTTTTAGACATAATAATAAGTGAAAGAATCCAGAGGAAAAAAGAGTATTGATGGTACTATATGATTACATTTTTGTGAATTTCAAGAGTACACAAACTAATCTCTCCCAGTAGAGGTCAGAGTAGTAGTTGCCACAAAGAAGGTGGGGAGAATTACCGGGGAGGGGACATGAGGGAGCCCAGTGGTTTGCTGAAACTATTTTGAATCTTTATCTAGGTGGTGGTAACACAGATGTTTACATAAGTACAAAAGTTGGGCGCTGAACACAGTATACTTTGTGTAAGTTATATCTCAATAAAAAAGAATAAAAGATAAAAGAAAAATCAACATATAGTGAGCACCAAAACCAGTTAAACATAGATTTACTAAATAATTGTGATAAATACCGTTATAAAACAAAATCAAACATAAAAAAATTAGAGATGAAGTATATTGTAAGAACAATGTTATTGCAAGAAAATGACTTTTTAACCTACATTATATTGACATTATTTGGAAGTAGAGGTGAGAGGTGGGTAACTAAAAGCAAAATAAATCAATCATCTTATATAAAAAGAGAAAAAAGTACTATTGATTTTTTAAACTGATTTTAAGTATAGAAAATATGGGGAACAGAAAGTTAGAAAAAACTAAGAAACTTCTAGCTGCTTGACTTTGGTTTTCTCTGTTCAAACACAGAAAACTTGGGGCCAGCTTGGTGGTGCAGAGGTGAAGTTTGCATGTTCTGCTTCAGCGGCCTGAGGTTCGGATCCAGGGTTGGGATCCCGGGTGCGGACCTATACACGGCTTGTCAAGCTACGCTGTGGCAGGTGTCCCACATATAATGTAGAGACAGGTGGGCAAGGATGTTAGCGCAGAGCCAGTCTTCCTCAGCAAAAAGAGGATTGGCAGTAGTTAGCTCAGGGATAATCTTCCTCAAAAAAAAAGAAAAGAAAAGAAAAGAAAAAACCCCCCACAACACTTAAAAACAGCTTCTTTATTCTTAAGTTCTATATTGGCTAGTAACAAACACTATAATTTTTTTTTAAATCATGTCCTTTGAATCTGGACACCTCCTCTGTGGTTTCTCTTTCTTAGCTATAGACCTAAGGGGTGTGCCCATTGTCCAAGGTCTCCCACCGCCCGCCCAGCCTCTGCTTCACTGCAGTGTGAAATAATAAACTTCTGTGATGGACAGCGTAACTCTGACCCCTGCTCTCACACTGCTCCCTAGCTGGCTGCATTTTACAAAGCGGGTGGGGTGAGGATTATTACTTTATTTACAGAGCCTAAGAGCCTAAGGCAGGAAGTTCTTGAAAGATATCTGAGAAATCAAGTTTCCCCCATTTCTCTGGCTCCAGTTTACCTCTCAGGGGCTTCATATATCCCTCCCTTCTTTGCACTAACTTAAGTGTGGAGGAGACGTCTTTTGCAGGTCTTCAGGGTGCATGATGCTCTGCCTACCGTGATGTCGGGTCAGCGACCACAGGCAGAAAGAGATTCTCTTAATAAAGCTGTATCTCTGCCTTGCTGCTCCTTTCTGACTTCAAATCCAGCTTGGACTCAGGCTTGCCCGTCTAATCTAGCTCCACAGTGAACAGAGTCAGGCCTCCTAAAACAGCAGCCTTGGAGGCAGCATCATTTAATCCTCAAGACACCATAGGGGACGCATGAAGTCTACAACTTCTCTGCATAACAGAATTGCTATTATAAAACGAAATATAAACATAAAATAATATGAAAATTTTATAAATATAAAAACATATTTAACATAAAAATATTAAATAAATGTTAAAAATTGGAAATGGAACATATAACAAGAACAATTTTATAGCAAGTTGTGGCTTTTCAACCTAGATTATCTTCATATTATTTGGAAGCAGACTTGAGAAGTGGGAAAATAGAAATAAAATAAATCATTCATCTTATATTAAAAGCTGCCCACCACCTGATTTTGACTCAAGCAATTTCATATTTCAGGGTCTGTCACTTGTAATACCCCTATCCTGGTAGTAATTCTCTGTGAGAAAGCTTGCCATTGAAAGAACTCAACTCAGTTCAACTTAGAAAAAAACAAACATAAGGAAAAGTGAAAATAAGAAGTTTGTTGAAAAATCATTGGCAGAACTCTAGAATAGGAGGAAGAGATTTCAGGGCAGGCAGCTCCTAGTAAAACAGGGATTAAAACCAGAGGTTCAGCCATTGTCAAGATGTTGTCTTTTTCTTTTTTCTCACCTCCGTTTCTCTCTACTTGGTTTTATTGTCTGTCTCTGTCTCCCTTCTTCCCTCTCTGCCTCCCTCCATCCTTCTCCCAATATATATGTGTATATATGTGGACTTTTTTCCCTTTGGTGGGAACACTGGAGCCAGCAACTCCAAGTTTGTACTACTCTATTCCATGACCGGAGGGGTAAGAGCTTTTTTCTTTCTTCTGATTTTGGTGAATAACATTCCAGGGGAGGATTCTGATTGACAGAGTTTTTAGATCATATATCCAATTGCTATAGTCAGAGGGATGGGGTATTATGTTTTGCTTAGCCTGCTTGGGTTAGGGACTTGGCTTTTAGTCAAGGGTGGGAATATGTGAGTTGGACTGAGATCTTAGCTTCTGTCTGCCCTGCTTTACACATGAAAGGTGTTTTGGATGAAATAACATTTTTATGTCAAAATATTTTTTCTCTCCAATTCTTTTTTTTTTTTTTTTTTAAAGATTTTATTTTTTCCTTTTTTCTCCCCAAAGCCCTCCGGTACATAGTTGTGTATTCTTCGTTGTGGGTCCTTCTAGTTGTGGCATGTGGGACGCTGCCTCAGCGTGGTTTGATGAGCAGTGCCATGCCCGCGCCCAGGATTCGAACTAACGAAACACTGGGCCGCCTGCAGCGGAGCGCGCGAACTTAACCACTCGGCCACGGGGCCAGCCCCTTTCTCTCTCCAATTCTTATAGATGTTGTATTATTGTTTAGAATTACTGAGATGTCAGAGACTTCACTGACGTTTTAATCCTTTCTATTTTATTTCTCCCACATGGAGACTATAGAAATAGTTCCTTTTTCTTTGTAATTTAAAGAATTGCTAGGAAATCGTAAGTTAAAATTTTTTTAAAGTAACGTTCATCTGGCATGCAGCCTGTCCTTTCAATTAGTACACAATACATTTTAAAAAATCCCTCAAGACTTTCTTGGATTATTTCTTTGATTTTCATTTTTCTTTATTTTTTCTCTTGAAAAACAGTAAGAGAGTGTACTTTCACAATCTAATAAAGTACACTTATTCTAAATTTACTAATAATTTTATACTTCTAGGTGACACACCAGCAGCATTCTCATTAAAGTCAGGAATAAAACAAGGATGTCTGCCTACGCTATTGAAAATTCACATTTTTTTCAAATGGTTCTAGCCAATGCAATAAGATATGAAAATAGAAATAAGAAATAAAACTATGAGAAAAGAGATTAGCCACTTTAATTATTACAATACCTCCAAATGGTTTTCTACATTTTAAGAATTTGTCTAATCTTCTCAAAACTTTCCTCTAATCATATATTACTTTCCTGCTCAAAAAATCTTCTGTTGCTTCTCATTGTCTAGGGCATCCATTTCCAAATGTGTGTGATTATGCATGCCTTATAGTAAACTAAAATTTAGATCTACCCCTAATATATATATATATATATATATATATATATATATATATATATATATATATATATATGAAACATGCACTCTGGGAAAATAGTTTATTTAACCTTTATCATAGAAGATTTAAATGAGGTTTCTTTATACATCTTGGAAAGGATTCTAACAGATCTATTCTAGCTAAAGATGGTGACAAACTTCCTCAGCATCACTAATTCCCCTAAATCCTCTTTACATTTCTGTGGAAGATGGAATGTTGCATTTTTGATGCAATGTTCCATCATCTTCAGAAGATCTCAATTCAGTGTCAGTGCAAAAACCTTCATATTCCTTGCATTCCTCCAACAATAGAGAGCTTTTCCCCTTCACTTTCTCCTATGTCAAACTCTTGACATTTATAACTGCTCTCTGTCTCCTTAAACTCTTTCTATCTGACCTTCACATTTCAACTTGTCTAGAAATTCTTTAACTGTTTAATAAGCAAAAGAAAGATGTTCAGCGTTAACAGGAAGAATATGCACTATTATTTATAGTCTAAATAATTGATGACCCACCCTAGGCAGAACAGCAGTGATAGCACGAACTGCAAGTCACTGGCAAAGTACCTTTGGCTAATATCTTGGCCCAGGTCTTTCCAGAAAACAAAGGCTGAGACAAAATGTTATGAGCTCTCCCTTTATCAAGGAAACAATCTCATCTCAGGGAAGCAGGAGCAAGGGAAAAGAGGAGTGAGGCAAATAAAGAGGATGTGCCTATATGAGGGTATGTTACCAATGTGTCCGCTGCTTGCAATGAAGTGAACTTATATCCACAGAGAGTTTGTTGTTGTATTGGCAACTGGGGTGGAACAAGGGTCCCCCAAACTGATGAGGCTGAGAGGATTTGAGGTGGCACAAAATAAGTATTTAATAGTGTAACACTTGCATTATTAAAGTCCATTTGGGCCCTTCTGTTGTATCTGGCTCACTATTTCAATATGATGCGTCTGTATTTGCGAGAACAAAATTCTGTTGCTTATTTTCTGATAAGGGAGGTACATGTCCAACTAATCGCAAAGACCCCTTCAGAATAGTAGCCAGTAGTGATCTTGGATAAGACTTATATCAAGAAGATTATGGAAACAAGCAGCAGCTGTCCCCAAGGCCACCTTTGATGATCATCATCTCTCCTCTCCTCCATTCATTTCAGATTTTCCTTCCCATCAGCCAGCACTGTGGATGGTCTGAGTTCCCCACCTGGTGGAGTAATCTAGATTTCTACTCCTGAGGGGTTTGCACTCTAAGTTATCTTGACCTTTTGAGTTATGGTTGCTATAATTGCTCATTTTCTCTGATCATTAGGCATAGGAGCACAGAGAGAAGCCTCAGTGCATCCCTGGCTCCTAGGAAACCCCTCATTGTACAGCTGCAACTTTAACTTTTCATAGTAATCCAGTCCAGTTATCACCAGCAGTACAGTCATTCTTTTCTTTGACTTCTGGTCCACTAGGCTGAAGAGTGAAAAGTGGCTAGCTGGCTATTCCTACTTTGAATTCAGTGAAATGCCTGGTGGAAGTGTTTCCCTCCAAAGAGCTAAGACTTTTAACGTGGCAGAGACTAATAACACAGGAAGGGGAAGCATAAATTCTGCAAGTAGGATCACTGGGAGTGATTTTGAGAGAGCTCAATCTTACTGCTATCCTTCGGTCCCCAGATTTATGTATTCCAGCTTTTCGAGACACAGGCCATTCCATCATGCTATGTGTCTGGCTTTCTATGTGATGGGGTACATGGTAACATAGTGGATCCTATGGTCATACATCCTTGGCTGTAAAATATTTCCCTTGGTCTGAGGCAATGTTGAGTGTCATACCGTGTCAACAGATTAGGCATTTGGATTGTGGTGCTGGTGAAAGCAACATGCTCAGGAGCAGGGAAAGAAAACCCATTTTCTGAATAGGTATAACCTTGAATAGAGAAGAACCACTACTCCTCTCAGGATGAAAAGGACCTGATGTAATTGATCTGATGTAATTTATGATGTAATTGCCAACAAGTGCTGGATAATTTTATAGGGCAACACTACTAAAAATGTGGACCAGGGGCCAGCCCTGTGGTTAAGTTTGCATGCTCTGCTTTGGCGGTCCAGGGTTCGCTGGTTTGGATCCCGGGTGCGGACTTATGCACTGCTTATCAAGCCATGCTGTGACAAGTGTCCCACATATAAAGTACAGGAAGATGGGCATGGATATTAGCTCAGGGTCAATCTTCCTCTGCAAAAAGAGGAGGATTGGCGGCAGATGTGAGTCAGTACTAAGCCAAAATAAGAAGCTAGCTGACATCTACAGGTGGTCATGCTGTCTCCCTGGGGACTCAGAATCTTTTCTAAGGTGAATGAATATACTTTAGTGGATAGTAACATGAGACACAAAAATTCTCACATTTTTTGTGCCAATTTCCATAGTTCTACCCACAAATCTCTTTCTGACATCTGCTAGTCCCAAATTGTGATAGACTGATAGTGGTCCCCAAAGATATTAGGTCTTACTTCTGGAATCTATAAATATTACCTTATTTAGAAAAGTGGCCTTTGCAGATGTGATTAAATTAAGGATCTTGAGATTGGGAGATTATACAGAATTATCTGCGTGGGTTCTAAGTAAAACCATGGTATCTTTATAATTGAGAGGCAGAGGGAGATTTGACAAAAACTGAGGAGAAGACAATGTGAAGATGGAGACAGAGATTGGAGTGATGTGGCCACAAGCCAAGGAATGCCAGCAGCCATCAGAAGCTGGAAGAGGCAAGGAATGGATTCTCCCCTCAAGCCTCCAACACCTTGTTTTCAATCCAGAGATACTGATTTCAGACTTCTGGCCTCCAGAACTGTGAAAGAATAAATACCTGCTGTTTTAAGGTACTGTATTGGTGGTAATTTGTTACAGCAGCTGCGGGAAGCTAATACGCAAATACTGTATTCCAGTCTTGTTCCTTTCAGCCAAGTAATTTGCCACTTCTCGGGAGTTCCTGTGTGTTTCTGGACCTCAGAGTTTCCTCCATGTCAAGTGAGTGGCCTAGTTTTCTGCCTAAAGTTCTGACCTCTGGGAGAATTTTTCTTCACCAATGTCCTTAGTGTCACTCCCAAGTGAGTCTGTAATGTGCCAGTAGTCTATTTTTGCTAGCACTAAATGTGGTGTAGCCCCATGTTTAAACTAGGTTTGAGCCATTTTTCCTTCCTCATAGGTGTAAGTTGGAAGAGGAACAGGGGCATGGGCATGGACGGCTGGCCACTTGCTCATATTATTTACTTGTGCCTTCTGGATCTCTACAGGCCTTACGCACGATTTCTATTTCACAGGAATTGCTCCTTGCCCACTTTATCTTTTGATTCAGTTGAGTGAATAATACCCAGCTTATGATGAACAGCCCTTATCACATAGTCACTTGGTATCCTGTTGTCATTTATTTACCCATGAGCTTCTTTTCAAATTCTTCAAAGGCAGTAATTTCCTGCTGCAGAAGACATGGTTTTCCTCCAGATTCATATAGCTCTGTGTTCTAAGTGTTCCTGTGGGGCTTGCAATTCTATACAGCATCTTTATCCATCTCCAATACCTCTAGTTCCATTGGATCGAGGTCTGAGTGTCAAGACAGTTTGAACCAGAGGCTGGACCTGCAGCAGAGCCCTCTTTCTCTGGACCTTTTGAAACTCTATGTAATATCAAGAAGTTTAATTTCGTGGCTACACGGCTTATCAATCCTGTTCTACAGAGGACACCCACCACTGAGTCTCTCAAAGATGCCAGTGAGCCCTCACCAGTGTATTTCTTATTAGCTTAATGAGGAGAGTGTGCTCTGGGTCCTCCCAGAATGATGGGTTCCAAAATCTTTATTCTAGTGCATTCAGTGCTGAGTGGAAATATACAGAGGGAGTACAGCTGGACCCACTGGGTTTTGCTAAGCCAGGAAAGAGAGTTGGAAAGAACTGACCCTCTCCCTGTTATTATTTGAATCAGATAATAAATAACAAATCAGATTCGAAGAAAAGTGATAAGGGTGGGAGCTGGAGCAGGGATCCAAACAGATGGTTAAAGCAATGTTATCTGGGTTGACTTGGGTACAGTCTTGGTAACCAATTACTCCATGTACTGGCTGCCATGGTAGAGAACTCAGCAGATAATCAGTGGTATAAATCTCCAAAAACCACTCACCCTCCCAATTCCTATAAGGCAATAGCCTCGTTTATTCTCCCACCATCTTTCATGACTAAGAAGCCACTTTTGGTAAGTGGTGAACTCACTGTGTGGAGGAAGTGGCACAGTCCTGAGCCTGCTAGCTGCACGAAGTGGACAATCTCCTTTGCCTCCATCTCCCTTCTGTCTCTTCTGCCTGGGCTCATCTTACAGCCTGGTCCTGGCAAGACTGCTCCTCTACAGTCTGCAAAATTCCATGGAGTGGAGCTTGAAGCTATTCTAGGGTTCCTGGAACAGTGAGAAAGAAGTCAGGAGGGTTACCTTACACATCCTTAGGATTTAATAAGTCATTCTACCCTCTGGCTGTCTGGGTCAGTTCTGAGAAAGAATGATATCCTACTGTCCAGCAGGGCATGGGAAACAGTTGCTCCCAGCACTGCTTGTCAGCGTTTAGCTTGCAGCTAAACTTTTGGTGAAACAATTTTCATGACTTGGAATAATTAGCTTCTGGGACAAGGAAAGATGGGCAAATGCAAAACAATTAAGAAGACAAGGTCTATGCATTTCAATAATTCCCTTTCCTTCTCCTCCTACCCCTCCCTGAAATGGAGGCGAGGGCCAGGGCTGGAATCCTTCCCAACTGGAACAAGAACCTGTCTCCCTTCCGAGCCAAGGCAGAGTTAAATAAGCCATTGTGCCATGTGCTCATGGGTAATTAGGCATGAAAAGAATCTGCAGTCGGCTCCCTCCATTGTTCCTCACAAGCTGTCCTTTTGCCATGTGCCCGAGCCCCCGGGTCTCAGTGCTGGCACTACTACAGAGATATGGATGTCGTCGTCATGGCAACTCTTCTGTGCTAAGCAACTTTATGGTCTAATATTATTAAGGGGGCAGGGGTCAAAAGCCAGTGAGGGACTTTGTCTCTGAAGCCCAGGATAACTGTGTCAGGGATGGGGCAGGATTGCAAGCTCATGTGAGAAGAGGGCATCTCAGTAAGTACCAGATTGCCCCCCTCTCAAAGAACCCTTTGAGGCAGTGAGATGGCCAAACTGTGAAGTCCATAAAATGTCTCTGAGATGCCCAGTTTCTCATCTCCCATGTCCCTTTCTCTCTGTGGCTCACTCTCCCTTCAGATGCCTGGTACCCTGCTGCTCCCTCTTGGGAATGGATCTGCTTTCAGTAGTTTCCATCTGAATGTGAATTCTAGTCACTATCCACTTCTATTTGTGTTTCTATTTCCAATCTTATTTCCAACTGTGAAATGAAAAGCATTGACCAGGAGGTGGTGGAAAATATATGCGGAAGAAAAATCCCTTTTCCTCAAACTCTAAAAGTTACATAGGGAAAGAAGCTGCCTTTTCTTTCTGGTTTCACTTTTTATTGTGGAAGATTTCAAACATTGACGAAAGTAGGGATAATAGTAAATGAGCCCCCATGTACCCATCACCCCAGTTGTCTTCTTCAGAGACGTGCATCTTGCTCAACAGATAAACATGGACAGGAAGGGTCCCTTGTTACCCTCTATCCTCCACCTCTACCTCAGCCACAGAGGGTTGCTCAACAAGCCAGGGTAAGGATTTCTTTAAGAGCGACACAGAAGATCCAGTGTTGGGCACTGCCCAGGCACTTTTACAGCGTTGTATTAGGTGCTGAATGTTGGTGCTTTCCTCTCCCTTCCGTCAGCCAGTCAGAAGACCTGGGAATGCACAGAGCACCCACATAGCCAGCCAATCAGAGGCCAAAGGTGGCTGGCCTCTCAGCCATTCCTCTATTACCCATGTGACTGTTCCGTGGTTTCATGGGACCAGCTTCACAGACTGTATCATCAAGTTGTATGAACCAGCGGATTGACTTTCAGTGTTGACCAACAGAAGGGTTCAAAAAATGCCCTCAATCTTTGAATAATGCAGTGCATCTCCATACTAAGTGGCAAAATGTATCCATCATTCTAATAGAATCCAAAAATGCTGCTACTGCTGCAGAGGTTTCACAGTACCCTGAGCATCCTTCTGACTCAGTTTTTGGCCTCCATGGGCAGGGAGTAGGGAGCTGTGCAGTACATGAGACTGTGTTATACCAAGCTTATTCTCATCTATATGCTAATAAAGTAGGTTTATGATGCTCCCAAATTATATTGAAAATCGGTACTATGTCATGAAAAAATTCTGGTTTAAAAAGTAAGGTAAAAAGGTCAGCATAGAGTTCTTTGTACAGAGTAAACATGTAAGAGTTCAGCTCAATTTCGGATTACCAAATATAATTTTCTATAGTGTACACATGATGACATCGACTACCACTGGTATCACCAGTACTTACTACTATAGCTACTATGGTCACTGCTGCCTAACAGTTATCATTTTTAAAGGACTTTCTTGCCTGTTGTAGCTGGAAGAACTTTTTTCAGGTTAACAAACATGTTTGAACTTTTCCAGGTGAGGTTTGTTGATCCAGTTACTGGATTTTAGTAAAGCTCAACCAGAAATAAAAGACAGCAATGGCAGAGCAAGTAAAGAGCTTCACATGCTTTATGAGAGAGAAGCAAGTGACTGGTAGGAGTGATGGGGTGGATATAGCGCTGTTCAGTCAATCTTAGGCTGATCTTACTAAACAGATAAGGTAAACATTTGCTCCTATAATTGATACAACTCACAATTATTATTAACACTTCACAGTTTTACTTTTCAATAAGGTATCTAATCTTTCAATATAATCATCCATCCTATGAGATAAGTAGGTAGATATTTACATCTCCAGTTTATAGGTAAGGAAACTAACACCCAAGTGAAGTGACTTATTGAATAATTGAATGAGTTGGCCAAGCTTTAGACCCTTTGTCTCCCAATTCAGAGCGCTGCTTTAGGAACAAATCAGTAAGACAGACAAGCTGGTCAAGTTAGTCAAAGTAGCTTATTAACATCTTTTCAGTCTGTTCCATTATATAGAGCTCAAAATGCCCTTGTTTTACACAACCCTTCTTCTGTTACTGCCTTTGCTTTTTGCTTTCTTTCACAGACAAGAGTCCTTTAAAAATTTTAGTTAGGCTTTACTGGTTGCAAAGAAGAGAGACACTCAACTCAAAATAACCAGAAGAGAAAAGGAGCTTAATGTAAAAGTGTTTGTACAGGAAACAAAAAGCTCTCTGGAACTGAAGGGGTTGTAGAGACCGGTGATTCCTTCCGCCTCTTGCGGTGGCCCCACTTCTCTCTACTCCTGGATTCCATTTTTCTCTTCACCAATGGATTCCTTAGCTTACTTAGAACTCAGTTTTCCCCTAACTTTCACCTATATGTGGCCCGTTATGGCTATTCTGGCCTCCAAAAGATAAACTTTCTTCAGCTTTTCTTCTATTGCCAACTAATAAATTCTCATGGTATTTCCTTGCTCAAAGTCTCAGGCAAGGAAATATGAGAGAGAGAGGAAACTCTCTGCTGAGAGTTTAGGATCAGCTGCCCTTGGATCAGATGTCCAAGCCTGGGCCAGTTAAATGTGGCCTGTGTTGGGGTTCATAGAGACAAAACACGGCAATTTAAGCCTCCCCTTTCAGAGTGATTTCTGGGAGAAGGAGGTGGAGAGCCTGAGTCAGTGCAGCAAAATTACATTTGCTGACTCTGCTTCCTTCCCTCTTATTTACTCTTCAGCATGGACAGGACTAGAGTGACACAAATGAGACAAGGGAGGCACTAGGGGGCAAAATTTAAGGTGGCGTTCGCTCTTAGATGCTGATCCTGCTCTTGCACAACTTTGAAAGTGTGTGCCACCTTAAATTTTGTTTCCTAGGTGTCTCATTTGCGTCATCTAGTCCCCATCCCTTCGCCAAATGTATTCCCACCAAGGTCACCGACGACCTTTGTATTGTTAAATCCCATGAACATTTCCAGGCTTTTAAGATCTCTTTCTTGGCCTCTCTATGTGTTTGACACTCCTTCATTGAAACTCTCTTCCCTTTTTTTTCTGGATACTCTATATTGTCCTCTTCTGTCTCCAGATAATCTTAGTCTCTTACATGGCTCCCGTTTTTAACCAGTCTTCACATTTTGGCATACTGTATTAGGTTCTCTCTTAACAAACTCCCTTAGGACAATTTACCTATATCCACAGATTCCACCTAACACTGTATGTTGATGTGATTCTGAAGTTTATATCTTCAATTAGATCTATCTCCTGATTGACTGTCCATATCCCATTTGCCTTCTAAACCTCCACCTTGATGTCTCACAGCAACATCAAACTCAATATGCCCCAGCACATATATATATATGTATGTATAACTTTCCCTTGGAAAACCTTCTCTGCATTCTGTATTATCCATATCAGCAAATCCATGAAATCTGTCAAAACAAGTGACCATGCCATTTGTGACTCTTCTCCATCACAGCCAAGTGGTCATGCTTTTTGACTGTCTCCTATGTATATATCTGTCCACTGTGTCCACCTCTGCTATTATCGCCTAACTGAGACTTTCCTCCACCTCCATTGGGATAAATGCAGTAGTCAACAGATTGGTCTTTCTGAGTCCATCTTCTTTACTTTCCAATCGATTCTTCACACTGCAATCTGAGTCATCTTCCAAAAATGAAATTCTGAACATGTTAGTCCCTTGATAAATATTCTTATCATTATTTAAAAAGATAAAGTCCAAAATTTTTAGTATGGCATTCCAGATCCTTCATAGCCTGATCTCTTACTATCTCTGAATTTCATCTACTGCTACACAACTTCTCAAAGCCTATGATCCAGCCATATCATATTTCTAATATTTTCCCCCAAGCCAGGCTGTTTCATAACTCTATGCCTTTTATGTGCTGTTCCTTCTACCACTTTCCCTATTTGCCCAGAAAGTTCCTACTTGTCCTTGAAGACTTACCTCAAGTGTTAGCTACTATGCGGCAGTTTTTCATAACCAAAGCTGCCCAACTGGAGCTGAATGCTGCCTCTCTACTATAATGTGTTTATACATCTATTGTCCAGTAATTATCCTACCACTTTGCAATGATTTTTTTCCCCTCTTAGATTTTAAGTTCCTTTCAGACCAAGGATTTGTTTTACTCATCTTTGTAGCCCTGGTGCCTACTTCTTGCACAGAGCTAAAACTCAATACTTAATATATATTTGGAGACGCTTTTACCTTTCTGGGCTCAGCGACTGTGTGTTCAAGAATTAATATTCTTTCTGGTTTCCAAACCATTTTCGCATGATTCATATTGTGTGGCCTCTTCTTTTCACTGGGCCATATCTGTATTGGACTTTTTGGACCATGATTTCTCCTGGGATTGATCCTACCAAAGGGCAAAGTAGAGTACAAGGGAGCCAAAGATCTCCCCAAGTCTATCTTTGGTGATGGCATCCCCCAGATCTCCATTTCATCCCTTTGGGGGAACCACTTTTTCTTCTTCTCAGATGCCCAGTATGTCCCTCCTTGTCTCCTCTGTTCTCCTCTCTAGAATAACCTTTCTGTTCTCAGGAAATAATCTGATCTGTTAATTCACTCACAGATGAATGACTAACAGTACTCAAAATACATCTTCCTTCAAAACCTTCCAAATCACAGCAGTCAGGCGGCCACCAAATAACACCCCCAAAAGACCATCTTTGGTCTCCTACCCCAAATTTCCTTCCTACAGTACAACGTTGCTTCATCTCCTGGATTAAAAAATATGCGTTAACTTTAAAACATAATATTCAATAGTTGATTCATTAAATGTTACTGGAATCTTGGCACTAGTTTGTCATGTTACCTTACTTAATAAGGCCCTGAAGGAATAGCCGTCTGACCAGGGGTAGGAGGGCATAGGGGAGAATCTGGGAACAGGGAACAGGCACTGCCTGTAAGGTCTCAACGGAGTGGGGCTCATGGGTAATTCTGACACAGAGGAGTTATCTGGCATTTTGAACAGTGGTAAGGGATCAAAGGAGGAGGGAGCAAATGGAAAGAAGAGAGAGCATGTTTGGTGCTTTATTCAACACTTTTACTGAATTTTACTATAGACCAGGCACCCGGGCTGATGAAAAAAAATAATAAGGTGATGATTCTGTGTTGCAGGAACTCATTATCTTGTGGGAAAATTAGATACTGAAAGTCACAAAACAATATTTTAAGTACAATGGCAGAGGTTAAATATGATACGCTCTCGAGCACAGAAGAGGGAGTAACTGACTCTGACAGGGAAGAGAAGTCAGCAAAATCGGGGCAGGTACAGAGAGAAGGTAATATCTGCTTTCTGTCTGAATGGGTAAGTATGTTTTCCAGGTAGAGAAGAGGAGGAAGAACATTCTAGGGAGGGACGATGTGGCAAAGGGATTCAGTCAACAAATATTTATTGGGCACCTACTATGTGCCAAGTGCTTTTCCAGTTGCTTGGACATATCAGTGAATGAACAGACAAGATTTCATGCTCATGGAGTTCACATTCTGGTTGGGGGGATGGAAACTAAATAAGACAAATAATTAAAATATAGAGTAAGTTACATATGATAAGTAGTAAAGAGAAAGAATGAAGTAGGTGTGAGAGAGATGAAATATTGGGAGGGGGATCCATATTTTAGATGAGGTGGCCAGGAAAGTCTCCCTGAGAAGTGACTTTTGAGTAAAGATCTGAAAGAAGTAAGGGAACCAATCATATGGATAGCAGGGGCTAGAATACTTTGAGCAGAGGCCAGCCTGTTGGCATAGTGGTTAAGTTGCACTCTTCTTCAGTGGCCCAGGGTTCACTGGTTTGGATCCTGGGTATGGACCTACACACTGCTCATCAAGCTATTCTGTGGGGACATCCCACATACAAAATAGAGGAGGATTGGCACAGATGTTAACTCAGGGCCAATCTTCCTCACCAAAACAAAACAAAAAAGAATACTTTGAGGGCTGGCCCGGTGGTGCAGCAGTTAAGTTCACACATTATGCTTTGGTGGCCCAGGGTTCGCCGGTTCAGATCCCAGGTGTGGACCTATGCACTGCTTGTCTAGCCATCCTGTAGCAGGGGTCCCACATATAAATTAGGGGAAGATGGGCACAGATGTTGGCTCTTCCTCAGTCTTCCTCAGAAAAAAGAGCAGAGTTGGTGGTGGATGTTAGCTCAGGGTTAATCTTCCTCAAAAAAAAAAAAAAAAAAAGAATACTTTGAGCAGAGGAAACAGAGTAAAGGCCTGAGTGAGGGGCAGACATGGAATCTTTGAGGCACAGAAAGGAGGTCAGAATGACAAGAATGGAAAGATGGAGTGGGGACTAGGAGGAAATGAGATCAGAGAGGCAGAGAGGATGCAGATAATATGGGTCACAGTAAAGACTTTATCTTTTCCTCTGGGCAGAATGGAGAGCTATTAAAGGAGTTTGAGCAGAGGAGAAATATGTTCTGACTTAAGTTTGAACAGAGCCACTTTGGCTGTAATGTTGAGAAATGACTGCAGGGAGTCGGGGACAGAAACAAGAGGACCGTTTAGAAGGCTATTTGGACAATCTAGGTGAGAGATGATATTGACTTGAACAACAGTACGGGCAATGGGGGTGGTGAGAAGTGGTCAAATTCTAGATTTATTTATTTATTTATAGAAGGCGAGACACAGAAATTCATGATACTTTGGAAATGAGATGTGAGATAAAGAAGAATCAAGAATAGTTCCAAGTTTGTAAGCCTCAGTAAGTTGCCGTAAATTGAGAAAGAAAAGGAACCAGTTTTGGGAAAAACAACAGGAGCTCAGTTTTGGGCATGTTAAATTGTGGTGTCACTTAGACATCCATGTGGTGATGTTAAATAGGCAGTTTTAGATAAATAGGGAGAGATCCAGGCAGAAAATATAATACTGAGAGTCATCTTGGTATAGAGAGAGTCATCATAACCACATAGATTGCATTTAAAGTCATAAATCTAAGAGAGATTATGTAGATCATAGATGAGGTTATATAGGGAGTGAGTGTAGATGGTAAGAAAGAAGACATTCTAACTGAGCCTTGGGGAAATCTAACATTTAAAGTCAGAGAAAACAGGACAAACCAGAAAAAGGAGATAAATAAGTGCAGCCAGAAATGGAGGAGGGAAACAAAGATAATGTGTTGTTCTGGAAGCCAAGAATGTCAAGTGTTTCAAGGAGAGTTTTCCCTAATGTCAAAAGCTGCTGATAGGTAAACAGAGATGAGAACTGAGAAATGGTCTCTGGATATAGCAGTGTGGAGGTCATTGGTAGTCTGTAAAGAAACATTTCAGGGGAGTCATGAGGACAAAAACATGATTGGAGTGTGTTTAAGAAAGAATGGGAGCACATAAAAAGATAGATACTCAACATCATTAACCATGAGGGAAATGCATCAAAATCACAATGAGCTATGATTTTACACCCACTAGGATGTCTATAATAAAAATGAAAGATAATAACAGGAGTTGGCAGGAAAGGATTTGGAGACAGTGGAACCCTCATACACTGCTGATGAGAATGTAAAATGTTGCCGCTACTTTGGAAAACAGTCTGGAAGTTCCTCAGAAAGTTAAACATTGAGTTACCATATGATCCAATAATTCCATTCTCAGTATATCCTCAAGAAAAATAACACAAAAAGTTGTACATGAATATTCATAGCAGCATTATTCATAATAGCCAAAAAGTGGAAACAACCTAAAAGCCCATCAAAATCAACAGATGAATGGATAAATAAAATGTCGCATATCTTTATAAAGGAATATTATTTGCCAATCAAAAGGAATGAGGGGCTGGCCCTGTGGCTGCATAGCTAAGGTCATGTGCTCTGCTTCGGTGGCCTAGGGTTCCCCAGTTCAGATCCTGGGCGCGGACCTATGCACCGCTCATCAAGCCATGGTGTAGTGGCATCCCACATAGAGGAGCTAGAACGACCTATAACCAGGATATACAACTATGCAGTGGGGCTTTGGGGAGGAAAAAAAAGAAGATTGGCAATGGATGTTACCTCACCAATCTCCTCATCAAAAATAAATTAAAAAAATAAAAAGAATGAATCATTGCTACAAGATACAGCATGGATGAACCTTGAAAACAATATGCTAAATGAAAGAATCTAGTCATGAAAGACCACATATTGATTTCCATTTATATGAAAAGTCCAGAATAGTCAACTGTATTTAAAACCATTGAATTTAATACTTTAATTTGGTACGTTTTACAGTACAATAGAGCTAGTAGAGAATTCTTTCAAAAAGTCATATGATGAAGGAAGAGGAAAAATAAGGCAGTAGTTGGAGGGGGAAATTGCATTGAGGATGGAATTTTTTTTAAGATCAGAGAAATAGCAGCATATTTTATGATATTACAATTGATCTAATGGAAAGCGGAAGTTTGGTAATACAGGAGAGAGAGAAGACTTAGTGGAGAAAGGTTTTTGAGTAGGCAAGAGAGAATGGAGATTTAGTGCGTAGGTGGAGGGATTTGCCCTGCTAGGGTATGGATAGTTCATCCACAGTAATATCAGAGAAAGTAGAGTATATTCACTGTGATTCTGGTGGTAGGTAGATTTGGGCTTAGAATTTTTTTTCGTGTGTGAGGAAGATTGGCTCTGAGTTAACATCTGTTGCCAATCCTCCTCTTTTTGCTGGAGGAAGATTAGTCCTGAGCTAACATCTGTGCCAGTCTTCCTCTATTTTGTATGTGGGATGCTGCCACAGCATGGCTTGATGAGCAGTGTGTAGGTTCACACCTGGATCTGAGCCCACAAACCCCGGGCTGCTGAAGTGAAGCACACGAACTTACCCACTATGCCACTGGGCCAACCACTGGGGTTAGAATTTTTGAAAATTCTCTGCTAATTGCTTCATTTTTTCCCATTAAAGTAGAAAGCAAGATCGACTAGCTGAGAGTGAAGGTGAGGAAGGAGATGTTGGAAGTTAGAGGAGAAAATCTGAAATGATTGTCCTGGAGAGCGAAAAAACAATGGATTAGGGGAAAAAAGAATGATTTCTGGGGAGTGTTAAGGACCTATATGAGGTTTAGTGAGCATGAATGTAATATGAGACCAGCTATCTTCAGTTGTATGGGTTCAAGCATGGAGCAAGTGAAAAGTTGAATTTAGACAGGGTTTTGAATTTGCCAGATTAGATTGGGTTTCAAGAAAACAAAGTCTGAGATAGAGACTTGTGTGCAGCAATTTATTGAGGAATGCTCTCAGAAGCAACATCTGTAAAGGAGGGAGAGAAGGAGGACTAGGCAGAGGAGAGGCTGAACAGCAATGCAGTTGTAATGAAAGTCTCAGACAATCCTATGGGGAGCTATGGAGCTGGGGTGACCTTCAGAGTTGTCCCAAATTGAGGCAAGGGGGGCTGAGAATTTGTCTCCCCTTTGTAGATATTTAGATGTGGGATTCCCCTGAGGAAGGAGGCTTCCTTTGGGTGAGGGGAATTCTTCAAGAGGGACTCAGCAGTGAGATGACAGCAATCAATGCTCCTAGTAGTTGAGGTAATGCATGCCTCAGTCCAAAGGGGAGCTAACAGGTGGCATACCACAGAATCCACTACAGTTCACCCTTTGCATTTCTTGCTTACATAAGTTTATTCCCTCTAGGAAGAGCTCCCCCATGATTCTGATTTGCCTCTTTTCCTAGGCAAACTTACAAGAAGAAGGTTAGAGGGACTAATCCCACTTCTCTAACTGATATTCGTTATCTCCCTGTTGTATACCCAGTCTAGATTCTCTTCTCCTTTGGTTAGCACGTTTGTTTATCTAGATGTCTGACCTGGTGGTATGACCTAGATTTTCATATATGAGGTGTCTTTGGCCCTGAGGACCAAGCAATTCTCAGGATTTGGCTGGTGCTTTTGTCATCTACCATCAAAATTGGGCAGGGAAGTACCAAGAGATGCCACATTAAATCACTTAGTTGTCAAACGTAGTCTTCATTTCTCTCTTACGGACGAGCCATCTTATCTTCCTCTGATGATCAGGGTCAATTTCTTCTACCAGTATGGTGACACCTTTCCTCAACTGCTGGTATTTTGGTACAAGGAGCTCAAAGTGATCAGGTGACAACCATAGCTTAAAGTTTCATGGGACCATAATATGTCCCCTGATTGATTTCCATTCTGAGAATGAGAACCTCTAAATCTGTTGGGCAGAACTGTGGGGACAGGAAGCACATATTCCCAGGTATGTTTTTGGGAGTCCTGGTAGGCAAGTAAATTTGGCTCCCAGACCCATGCATTCTACATGCTGGGGACATGGGATCATAAAGTAATCATTGAACTGAAGTACATACTGTGCCCTGAAGGATAGTACCTTGTCCTTTCAGCTTATCATCTCTAAGATGGTGCCTCAGTTGTACTTTCAAAAGGTCACTCTGTGGCTTTATCAGGTTGTTAGTTTGAGGTGGTGCAGTATATGATAGGACTAGTGGAGCCTATGTTCATGTGCCCTCTGCCACACCTCTTTTTACCTAAAGTTTCTTGGTACAGGTCAATTCTATTTAGTATTTCCTGCTGGTGGATTGAATATTATGTATGTCCTTGGATAGTAGTGAGTGTCAAGGCCTTTTGGGTAGGACAGGCAAACTCATACTGGGTTTGGGGTTCCCATGAGGATTAATTGCTGCTTCTTCCAGTATGATAGGGGTTCAACATAATAAACTTGCCACCAGTATCTTGTAGGTCTCCTTTAGTGAAAGGGCCACGTTAGGGGCTGGCTATTTGTCCCTGTTTCTGGCAGATTGAGCATTGGCAACATTGGTAACTAGGTCTGCATTGTTGAGTAGTATTCCATCCTGTTGGGCCCACGAATAGCCTCCATCTCTTTACCATGGCTACTCTGTTAATAAGCCTATTATGCTGGCTCTGGAGTGGCTAGAAACAGTGCCTGGATAAATTATTCTGTCCCCTGGGTTGTTTAGTGCTTATTTTATAGTGAGTGCCCTCTTGTGGGCATAGCCAGCAATAAAGATTTCCATACTTTGTGTTACTCCCATACTTCCATTCACATACCACTTCCCCTGACCTCCTATCCACAATCTTCCAAACTTTCTAGGTTCTGACAACAACCCAAGTCAGTCATCACTGACCATGAGTCCACGTATATTCTCACCTCAGACCGCTGCTATTTCCACACAAAATGAATGAACAGGTTCTTCACCTGAAGTCTGCCTGTTGTAAGAATTTCCATTCACCAGTATCCTTTGGTGCCATCTTTGAGTAGGGTTGCAATACAGCAGGGCTCCATGTTTGTCTTGCAACCATGTACTGAACCAATGTGGCCATGAACCAAACTTAGATTGTTTCATCCTCTGTCACAGTGATCCCATACCCCATGAGCCATAGGTGTGAGCTTAGAGACAGGTATTGGTGCAACAGTGGTGGATGACACAGGGGTCTGGGCCACCTGCTTATGCAGCTTGCAAGTGCCTTCAGTACTGCTTATGTCTAATCCTAGTGTATCACATCTTACAACGAATTGCTACTGGGTTCTCCTGACCTTACAAAACATAGACCCCTCTATTTCTTACAGATGGTTGATAGAATCCAATTCATAATGGTAGCTCTGGCCACGTGGTCACTTAATGTCTAATGGTCAAATTCTCTATCTCTACCAGGGTCCAGTGGCAATGCAAGGAGCATTGTGTCAAATAAATTATGGTTATCTGTTATAGAAAGCATAGCCTTGCTCCAGATCCTTAAGAGTTTGATTTGTGATTCTTCTATCAAAGCTTGCTATAAAGTCCATATGATGTTTTTTTCTTTTAACAGGTAAAACATCTAATATCATAGGCTCTGCTGGGTCACATGGTCCAAGTGGTTGGCTTTTCCTACAGTGTGGTCTTGATTCCTATTCTGGGGCTCACATGAAGCTGGAAGATATTTTTTTTTTTTTTACCACTTTGTTTTTATTTTATTTTATTGAGCTCATATTGGCTTATAACATTGGGAGAATGTACATTATCATATTTCAGTTTCTGAATAGACTGCATGCTGTTCACTACTAATAGTCTAGTCTTTACCTGTCATCATACATATGTGCCATTTACCCATTTCGCCCTCTCTCCACCTTGTTGCCCTCTGGTAACCACTAATGTGTTCTCCTTATCCAGACATTTGTTTGTCTTTCATATATGAGCGAAATCATACAGTATTTGTCTTTTTCTATCTGACTTATTTCGCCTGGCATAATATCCTCAAGGCGCATCCATGTTGTCACAAATGGCACAATTTTGTCTTTTGTTAGGGCTGAGTAGTATTCCATTGGATATATACATACACCACATCTTCTTTATCCATTCTTCCATTGATGGACACTTGGTTGCTTCCACATCTTGGCTATTGTGAATAATGCTGTGATGAACATAGGGACACATAAACCTCTTTGAATTGTTGATTTCATGTTCTTTGGATAAATATCCAGTAGTGGGATAGCCGGATTGTATGGTATTTCTATTTTTAATCTTTTGGGAAATCTCCATACTGTTTTCTGTAGTGGTTGCACCAGTTTGCATTCTCACCAGCAGTGTTTGAGGGTTGCCTTTTCTCCACATCCTTTCCAACACTTGTTATTTCTAGTCTTATTAATTATAGCCATTCTGACAGGTGTGAGGTGACAACTCATTGTAGTTTTGATTTGTGTTTCTCTGATAATTAATGATGTTGAACATGTTTTAATATGCCTGTTGGCCATCTGTGTATGTTCTTTGGAAAAATGTCTGCTCATATCTGCTGCCCATTTTTTGATCAGGTTGTTCGTTTTTTTGTTGTTGAGTTGCATGAATTCTTTATATATTCTGGAAATTAACTCCTTGTCAGATATATGATTTGCGAATATTTTCTCCCAGTTGGTGGGTTGTCTTTTCAAAGCTGGAAGACTTATGTTACTCAATAAATGGGTCAGAGCAGCATCTCAAGAGTGGAATATGCTGCCTCTAGAATGTGGATAGGTTCACCAGGCATTGCTTCCTTCTTAGTGATGGAAAGTACATGACTCAATAATATATGCTTTAATTTAAAGGAGGGTGTTTCAGCATGATCCAAAGCCCTGAACCTGCTCCCCCCAAAACAACTTCACCGATATGGTGGTCTCCTAATTCTTTGAAGATTTATTTCCAACTGTCAGGAGCACGTGTGTCTTATTAAGACTTCTAATGTACTTGCCACTTCTTGTTCCAGCTGGACTAACGAGATGTCATCAATATAATGGAATAACATGATGTTCTGTGAAACGTTCAAACTGTTCAGGTCTTTTTAGGCAATATTATTAAAGAGGAAGGGTAAACTTGGAGAAATTGTGTACTTTTATCCATTGCATATGGATGAAAACTGCTTCTGATCCTACTTTTTGATAAGGAAGAAAAAGAACACACTTACCGGTTAAGTGGCTGTCTGAATACTGTGTGCTTAAGGCTGTGTATCTACCATGATTCCACATCTGGCAAAGTAGCTGCAATTGGGGTTACTACTTGGTCAAATTTGCTGTATGTCACTGTCATCCGTGACAATCCATCTGGTTTTTGTAGGGGCCAGAATGGAGAATTAAATGGGATATGATGGGGACCATCACCCCTCATTCTTTAGGTCCTGGGGATGAGTTATCTCTGCCATTACCCTCTGGGATAAAGAGTTGTTTTGATTTACTATCTTAGCCAGAGGATATGATTTAAAGGATGTCTCTTGGATTTCTCACTAGATAACTCTTATTCCACAGCCCAAGGAACCAATGTGTGGATCCTACCAATTATCAAGTATGTCCATTCCAACTGTACATTTGGGAATCAGAGAAAAGATCACTGGGTGGGTCTGTGAATAAGTGGAGCCACTGTAATTTGGACCTAGGACAAGACTCTGTGTACTACCTGGTCCCCAAAGCCCCCGCTGTAACAGAGTGGCCATAAAAACTTCAGCTTTCAGTGTGTCCTCAAAATACCCAGTCATTTCCCTTTTCTTAATAAATGACTTTCTTTCCATCACTTTGCCGTTTCTGGAAGGATCGGGAAAGTTATTTTCATATATATTTGCTGTGTTCCATAAATTTTCTTCATGGGAACTCAGACTTTATTTTAATCAATGGGTTCTGGATCTATTCCAGAAACTGTTCAAAGGATTTTGACTTTTTATTGAAGTGGCTACCTTCAGTTTTCTGACCATTCACCCTTGATTTCTTTGGGTTCTATGAATTAAGCAACTTCCTTGTTGGCTACCCATCATCTCTCCCTTAGGATTAATAAAAGCCATCCTTTATTAGTCATCTTCATGGCTGTCTGTAGGAGGCACATATTCTTTTGCGAAGCCACGGCTTCTGGATTGTCCTCAATAAGGGCATAAATGCCAGCTTGTAACAGGGAGAAGTGGGCCACTGATGCAGGTCCAGAAGTCCAGCGGAAACAGGATTCTAGATTTTCAAGTACATCAACACAGATGTCCCCTTCCCAAGTCTCAGGGTCTTATGCCTTCCTAGTCAGAATTCTAACTTTGGAGTAGCAGCCTCTTGGGGGCTGAGAATTCAATGACCACTGGAGTTCTGCTACACCTATAATTAATTTCTGGCCCTGGTCTTCAGCTTTCTGATTCTCTGGCTACAGAAGAGAAAATGTCTTTAAATGCTGCTAAGGAGGCCTACTGGCTTTCACACTTAACCTTTGATGATTAATTACCCACAGCCTTTCATTGTCATTCCCCAATGTCTCAATAGCTCCCAATAACAGTTATTCAACTTCATAGTCTGTGTCTTCCAAGTTCCTGAGATATTATTCTTGCTAGTGAGTTTCATTACACCAGTATCCTATCCAATTCACCAACAGGGGAAGTTATAACAATTGCACAACAACAGCATGCTAGGAGCTACCCATTACCACTTACCACAAGTGATGGTGTCCTGATTGCCAACTGGCTGGTTGGTGATTTGGCTCCAAAATTTGTTTTGGAGTCTGCTTCCAAAACTTCATGGTACCAACTGTCTTGGGTCAAATTTCCTGGAAACCAACTCTGAGGTAGATATTTGCGTGTAGGAAGCTTTTGGGAATGCTCTTGGGGGAAATACCTGTAAAGGAATGAGAGCAGCAGGATTGGGCAGAGAAGAGGTAGAACTATGATGCTATTGCAGTAGAACTGGCAGAGACTTTCAGCATTGTCCCAAATTAAGCCAAAAGTGTCTGACTTTTGTACAGCCTCAGAGACCAATCAGTGGATGTGGGATGTCTCCTGGGATGGAGCATAACACTGGTAAGGTGGCTCCCATTGGCTGAAGACAGCTCCTGGGGTGTCAGCTGTGAGCTGTCACAAGCCCATATTCCTGGCTGGGTGTTGTACTGAGGGCTTGGTACTGAAGGACTCTGCTTAGTGCACCACAGTGTCTACTCTACCTGGGGAGTATGATGATATGAGATAGAATCAGGGGAATTGAGGGCATGCACAAAAGCATAACTCTGATAGTTGTCCATGCCTTTAAGCTTGGCAAAGAGAAAAGTTGGGATGAAGATAGTGAAAAGGTGGTAGGATCAATAAATTATAGGTTCCTGGAGGATTGAAGGATTATTGGGGTTAGAATACCAGAGCAAGAGGGTAAGAAGGATAAGATGCTGTGTGGTGAGTTGATGGGCTGGATGTTTAACATTAGGGAGAGGTTGCAGTTATTGATAATGACAAGATCAAGAACTTGTCATTGGACTGAGTGGCGAGAAAGGTAGAAGACAAGATCATGGGAGGAAAGTAGGTCTAGGAATCGAGCAGCCAGGTTGATGGAGGCAGCACAGAGTCAAAGTGTTTGGTATGTAGATGTGAAAGGGCTTAGTATGCTCAGGGAATAGTGAGAAATCAAATTGGCTGGCGTCCATTTATGTAGTGGTAAGTGGTGGAAATTAGTCTGAAAAGGTAGTTTAGGGCCAGCATGTGAAAGGCCCTAAACATCAGGCTAAGCATCTTGTCTTATGTCCCGTAGAAAATAGGTAGGTACTGGAGATTTTAAAACACCAATTTGTCTTAATTATACGTGCTTTAGAAAGATCAGAAGGGGGATGGGGGGAAGGTAAAATTGGTAAAGGGGGTCCTTAGTATGGTGATGGACGGAAACGAGACTTTTGGTGGTGAACACGATGTAATGTACACAGAAGTAAATTATAATGATGTAAACCTGAAGTCTATATAATATGATAAACCAACGTTACATCAATGAAAAAAAGAAAAAAAAGAAAGATCAAACTTGCAGCTGCATAGACAACACATGTAGGCTAGAATACGGGAATAAGGGCAACCAATTAAGATGTTATTATAATAGTCCAGGGTTAGTCCTGGCCTCACATGCTAGATATTTGTGTCAGAGACTGTCAATTGCCTACCCAATAACTATTCTCCTTTATTCCTTAGGATTGAGCTCTCTATTGTCAAAGGTGGTATTGTGTTTAGCCTTCCTTACAGGTAGGAGGGGCCATTGAATGTAAGAGAAAGACACTGGATGAAGCTTTTGAGAATTCTATGTTAAGATGGGTAAACCAGTTGAAGGCAAGTATCAAAGACAGAATGATGCTCCCTGCACATGTCTGTGTCCTAATGCCTGGAACCTGTGACTATGTTACCTTCACGGTAGCAGATGAAATTAAGGTTGCTAATCAGCTGGATCCTGGGTTATGTGCGTGGGCCCAATGTAATTACAAGGATCCTTAAAAGTGAAAGAAGGAGGAAGAAGAGTTCAGAGTGATGCAATGTGAGAAACATTCGACCCACTGTGGCTGGTTTTGAAAATGGAGGAAGGGGCCCAAAGCCAAGGATTGCAGTGGCCCCTACAAGATGGAAAAGGCAAGGAAATAGATTCTCCTCTGTAGACTAAGAAGGAAATACAGCCCTACTGACACCTTAGTTATACCCCATGAGACCCATGTCAGATTTCTAACCTAGAAAACTGTAAGGTAATAAATTTGTGTTTTGTTAAGCCAGTAAATTTGATGTAATTTGTTAAAACAGCAATAGAAAACTAATACAGGCATCATTTTTACTTTTTACTTCCTCCCTGCTTCCTTCTAACTGCTAGAATGCAGATGTGATAGTTGGAACTCCAGCATCCGTATTGGACTATAAAGCACAGCTGATGATGTACACTATGCATGAAGGATGGTAGATCAAAAAGATACAAAGCCTTGGGTCCCTAGTGGCCAAGCTTTTGACTGTCAGCCTCTGAATTTCTTTTAAATGAGAGAAAAATAAACTTGTAGGTAATGTAAGAGACTGCAATCAGTTTCCTTTAATAGCTAAATATACTTCCTGACTAAAATAATAGTGTGAGTTGAATATCCTTGTAACTCTTAAACTCAACATACCACAATCCAGTAAATACTTGAGTTTACCATATGCCAGACACAATTTTTTTCCTCCATATTTCCTGATTTCTGCTCAAGGTACCACTATTCTCAGAGCTACTGAGGCCAAAAATCTTGGAATTTCCCTTAAATGCCCTTTCATCCTCAGTTGCATATCCAGTTAGCTGTCAAAGTCTGTCAATTCCGCTTCCATATCACCCCTCACACCATCTTCTCTCCATCACTATTGCACTGTCCTAGATTAGGTTCTTTCTTTCTCATCCATGCTGTTAAAAAACTGGTCTTTTCATGGTAATCTCTGACCTAGCCCACAAACTGCTATATTCTATTAAGATTTCAATCTTTTAAAGAATAGTTCTACTTATATTTTTTCTTCTCAAAATCCTTCAGTGGCTTCCCATTCCACACCATATTAAATCCAAATGCCTTATTCTTGCATTCAAGACCTTAACCCAGCCATGTCACCTATTTTTCTCTTTAACACATATTGGATTGGCTACTGCTTATTTTCCCAAATATACCTCCCATTTTCCTGATTCCATGACTTCCAGCCCCTGACACACCCACCTTGGTTTCCATGACTTATTTTCTCTCATCATTTCCTTTTTATTTCCTTCTCTTCACTTACTAAAATCTGTAAATACATTCATTATTTATTTGTTTATATATTTATTTCTTTACATTTTCACCAGAATGTAGGCTCCCTGAGGATAGAAAGTATGTCTGCCTAGTCACTGCCCAATTTCCAGTGCCCAGGTGAGTGTCAAGAGTAAATATTTCTTAATGGAATGGATGAATGTGATGTTACTGTATGACATCAGCAAGTATTTGTTTATTGAATGGTTGAGTGTAACGTCACTGTAAAGACCATCATAGCTTCACATAAAATCACCTTAAAATTCAAGCTGGAAAAAGCATGACTCTGTTTCCGTCAACAGCACCCTTAGACTCGGGGATGAGTGCTCATTCTTATGGGAGAAGAAAAAAAAAAACAGTGTACCTGAAGGCAGGGAGACAAGGCTGTCTACAGGTCAGAGCACCAGGACAGAGGGTCCTCCCCTCTGTGCTGGGGGGGCCTCTCTGATCTCTGGGCAATCTCTTTGCATCAAATGCATAAATGTCCTTCCTATTTTATACTCACTTTACTCTAGGCCATGAGGACTAGTTAGCCTTTCAAAACTCTATTTCTCTTGGGCTTCATCTAACTGCTGAAAACTTAGTTTGCTCCGTAACAGCATAAATAAACAGACTTGGAACAAGGGGCTAAATTTTATTCTTCCCTTAGGCAAAGTATAAAAACAAACAAAACAACCTCTATACCTAAACTCTCTGAAAACCTCATAATTACACGAAGAAAACTGTGTCTGAGGAAATTTTATTTATTCACAGCAGGCAAGGAAATATTTTATGCTACAAGGACCTTAGATAAGGGAAACATAATAGCAGCTCAGGAGTGGCCGCTGAAGGCCTTACAGGTAAGGAGAGGCAATGAATTTACTCATAAGGTACATGGAAGCCCCTTTTATTAATCCAGGGAATCAATGCCAGCTAAACAGGCTCCCTATTAGAGACTAGGCACACTTTATTTCTTTGTACACTTAGAGAATTTCTATCGTCTTTTTAAACACTTTTTAAAAATTTGCTTATTGAGGTAACATCGGTTTACAACATATAAATTTCAGGTGCACATCATTATATTTCTATTCCTGTGTACATTGCATCATGTTCACCACCCAAAGACTGATTACCTCCGTCACCACACACATGTGCCCTTTTGCTCCTTTTGTCCTCCCTTCCCCCTTCCCCTCTGGTAACCGCCAATCTAATCTCTGTGTCTATGTGTTTATCTATTGCCTTTTGATTCTCTGTGACATCGTTTTGTTCCAAACACAAATTGAGGGATGTGTGTGTGTAGGCAAATAATTCCACTTTAATTCCAAATGAGTATTTAATAATAGAGTTAGTAATTTGATAGAGAACAGAAATATATAAACAACACTCTGGAAATATCAGAAGGACAGCAAAAGATATTTTATTATTGTTATTATTATAAATATAAAATGCCCTTCTATTACTATGCTGTCTATATTAGGTTCTCTCTCCACCTCTCCCCTATGTCCCCCCGCTCCTGGCTGTTTCCATTTGCAGAGTAAGAATCCTGCCTTCTCAGCCTGTCAGAGAAACAGTCTATTTTTAAATTTCCAGAATTCCAGGTCTCCTGTCATGAAACATGACAGAGGATTTAGGGAAAGGGACAGCGCTGTTTGAAAAATAAAACCATTTTTTTACCGTGACCTAGATGGCACGGCAGATTAAATCTGAATTTTGAACATTTTTTCAGATTGTGCACTGGCATGTAGCATTTTAGAGAGAGATGACGTGTAAGTTATCAGAAAGGATACCTTTTGAGTAGAAATTTAAAAAAAATTTTATCCAGAATCTAAACATCTTCATGTTGTGTTTTAATATTCAGACACCTCTCATCCTGATCTGGGTTTAGAAGCTTGATTGGGAAAGGCCTTTAGAGTGGCATTTAGGACGTGGTGTTCTTTACAAAGAAAGCTGCCTATTTTTCTTTTCTCCAGGGGAACTGCCGTGTAGGACAGGCACAAAGCTGGGAACATAACCAAGGGCAGAAAAAAATTCACCCCCGTGTTCTATTTGTCAAACTGACCTGCGGGTCACAACCTGAGAGTTTATGGATCTGTGAGGCCTTGTCTCTGCATAAGCGTGTTTTCTGGACTTTGGCTGAAGCTAAATTCCTCACTTCTGAAAGAGGAGTGGGTGTGGACTTCCAGCAGGAATAGCCAGTGGGAAGGAAGTAATATTCATTAAGAGTGTCTCATGCAAGCAGTGCGGGGCTAAGCATGCTCAGTGTAAATTCTCCTGTAGCCTGTCAAGCTATGTTTGAACTCGTTCCAGATTCCTGGATTTACTTTTTTTTTCTACCAGGAAGAATGCTCGATTAGACTGCATTTTGCTCTGCTTTTCTTTTTCTTTCTTTCTTTCTTCCCTTTCTTTTTCTTTTTCTCTCTTTCTTTCCGCCAGAAGATTGGAAACAATATTCTTTTCCGATCAGTTCAGTAATACAATGTCCTTCAGTGTCCACATGAGCGTTTCAGTGAAGAAGAAAAGAAACTTTGCTACCTGGGAACTGAAGACTACTTAGATCAGTGAATGCTAATAAAGTCCTTAAGGACTTGCGGAGCCAGGAGTTAACTTTTCTCAACTATTAAGGTAATCTACAGCAAATTTAATTGCTTTTTCAACTGAGTGGGTGTACACCATTTTTTTCCACACAAAAAGTATGTTTTTCGTACGTTGGACTGATTTTCCAAACACAGGGAAAATATGTCTTTGGGTTAATTTGCATTTGAAAGAACTTCTTTTTGTATTAGAGGTTCTCTCTCTTTACCACAAATTATGTGTTTTTCAAACAAATATTGTGGTGAGCTGATGTAGCCATAATGGTCTGAATGTGGATGTGTTCTGTGTTATATTAATTCTTGGCATGGGTTGGTTTGGTGAAAGTTATTGCTTTTGTTGCTGCCAAAGATGAAAGAGAGTTTGTTTTTCGTTGCTGTTGTTTTTGGAAGTTTTTGTGGGCTTCGAGGCTGCAGTGTGAGCCCCTTATGGAGAGGAGAGACCTCTCTTTCTATGTTTAATATGCATTTTTCACAATGTTCAACTCTAACTCTAAGAAAGGGGTATAGGTTTTTGAGTCTGTGTAGGAGTAGTTTTTTTTTTTTTTTTAATGTAGCTTTGGAGGGAAACAGTGTTCAGAAAGGCAGAAACAAGGTCTGTAATGAAGAAATTAAATCAAAACCTTCTTGACGAATATAAGCAATGAATGCAAAAAATATTGTGTGCTGTATCCTCACTGATTTAGTTTAGTTTAATAATTTTACTTTTAAATTTTAAAAAGTAGATCAGACTTTAAAGTGTAGTCTTATAAAAAAAAACTCAGAGAGATGTTAGGAACTCAGAAAAAGCAAGTTAGCAAAGTTGGCCCCTTTAAAACATCTGAGGACTGAGGTTATGAAACCACATGGCTTCCTGGAGCAACAGTGCATCCTGGGCTAAAGCAGTTTAATTTTATTCAAGAATTTTAAGAGCAAAAAAAAGGGGATTTATTTCTTTTCAAGCAAGAACAGCCAGGCGAGGAATATTGATCAGTCGGGGATTAAATATTTGCTGGAATACAAAGCATCACATATTATCAACGTGTAAATCAGACTGGCCAGCTATTCAGGGGATGTAAATGAAAATACCATAGTTTCATACAGAATCAAATGCAGCAGCACCCCTGCCCTTCATTCTCCATCTTCATGTCCCAGGAAGGGACGATGGAGGTGGAGCCGGGTGTGAAATAAGACTTAGCTGATGAGCTGACCTTGCTCCTTTAACTTCTGTCCATCTGTTCTTACTGGGCAGCTGAAGCAGTGAGCAAAGTGGGAAGGGACCTCAGGGGAGACAAGGCAGAAGAGGCTGGACCCCGCCAGGGCTGTGATCTGTTCCCCATCCTGTGATTCAGACATAAGCAGAGGAACTAAGTGGATGGATCTAACTCCACTTCCTTCTGCTCCCAGGGCTTTGATTTAGTACCAATTGATGCAATTCTGCACCTGCCTCTGTTTTTCATAAGTAAAAGCTTCTCTGATGCATAGATAGTGGTTTATTTGATATAGATCGATCCCCAAGGAGATAGCCAAAGTAATTCCGTCTTGTTTTGGTTTTTCCTTTCTTCTGTAACATGTGCCATAGATCTTGATGAGTTTAATTGAAACAACAAATCCTTTCTGGGATGAGAGAGCACACTTCTCCATGAAAGAGTGTGTGTGTGTGTGTGTGTGTGTGTGTGTGTGTGTGCCACTTGCAGTCTGGGCTCTGGGACAGTGCCGCTTGGAAGGCTTTGCATGGCTGAGGGCATTTGTCTGGAGTCAGGGACCCTTTCACTGCCTTGGCTCTGTCTGTATTGAAAGAGAGGAGGGCACATATTCTGGAGCATTCTATAACTCTTTTCTCTGACTCCCCTTTCCTATCACTGCACCCCTCCCCAACCCTGTTCCCCTTTCATGACCTATGTCTTGAAGAATAGCACTGAAACCTTTCAAGGCACAAAGGAAAACCAAAGGGTATGCAAAGAGGCAGAGAACAAACAAAGACAGGCCTCTCCATGTTCACATCTGGATAAAATTTAGATTGTGACAAGGGAAAGTGAGTGGGGGAAAAAAAAGTCTGACATCACATTAAAAAAAATGCATCTAATTGACTTCCTAGAGGTTTTCTTGTCTCTAGTTTTCTGAGTACTTTTGCATCCTTCCTTCATTCTCCCCTTTGGGCTTGGGGAGGGAAGTATTATATCCATATTTTGTAGTGAAGTCCAGTGGTTCATCCAAAGCAGTGGCTGAGTTAGAACTACTACACAGTGCCCTCAAGCTCCAGTCTAAGATGCTGCTGACACAGTGATAGGAATGATCTGGGGTCAGTTTCTATATCTTGGACTTGGTTTCCCCATTCTCTTTGAGGTTTTGGACAATGGCAGTTATTTCGTGCAATAAATTCTCAAACTGACTCTGTTACTATAATGGTTTTTTAAATTTGAGAAGTACTTGAAACCTTTCCCAGAACTTTCACGTCTTTCCTTTTAACTTATCTTCAATGCTTCATTAAAATAGGTTGGATCAGTGTTGACATTTTCATTTGACAAATGATGAAACTGAAAGATTAAATGACTTGCTGCCTAAGGTCAGACAGAGACTGGATGGGAATTCAGGTTGCTCAACTCAGAATTTGAAATTCTAGACCATCTTGAATCTATGTGGGGGCCTCTACTGAGATAGAGAGGATAGATAAAGAGAAGGCCCATGATTCATGAAGGTGGAAGTGTGGCAGTGCCAGGGGCTTTAAATATTGTTAGTCCCATTAGGAAGGAGAAAACTCAGACTGGAAAAGTTGTGTACTTCACCCACAGTCACACTTATGGAGTTGGGGAGCTGCCTTTGAATCTTATTTGTAAGACCCCAATATGTGTGCTATATGGTATAGTGAAAAAGCACATGAACTTTGCTGGGTTTTTCTGCATCTCTTTTTGCTTGCATGTAGAATGGGGATAGCTAGCATGGGGTTGCTGTGAAGACTATATGAGATGATACATGTAAAGTACTTAACATGGTGCTCTGCACGGAGTAAATGCTACAAAGTTTTGAATGGTGCATGTTCTTATTGTTGTTTGTGTTCTATATTACTCAAGGTAAGCGCCAGCTATTCTTGCTGTGAATCCCAATCAGGTCTTAACTCAACTCCCAGATGCTCAGGGAGGTTGTGTTGACGGGTTAACATCATCAGATGAGTATCACTTAAGTTATATTTATTGAAAATGGCACAGGGAGCTAATTAAGGCAAAAGCAGTGGTCTCTTGATCCCCATCCAGAGAGAGGCTGGAGGGAGGTTATCCAGGCAGATATGTCTGAGATAAGCAGTACTGTTGAGTCAAATCTAGTTGTCTTTGGTGGCCTTCAATACTGCTGAGCAGCCTTCTTCCATGTGAGGAATCTCTGTGAAGGGAAGAATGGCTAGTCAGAGGTTATCCCAGGCTCATAGGTCTGGTGGGTATTGAAAAAAAAGTGAAGATACATGTGCAGACTGGCTATAGAATTGCCAAGATTTTCTATTTCTTGGCTCTTCTGACCAGCACTGATTGGGCTGTTGAGGTTGATGGAGTATCTGGGCTCCAAAGCTCCTGGACTTACATGTGCTGTTATGTTAGAAAGATCCCCTTAAAGAAAGAAAGCTCAAGGGCCGACTTCTGACAAAATCAGTGGTTTGTATTTGAACATCTCTGTATAGAAAACTGTAAGCACAGAGCCACAGGGCCCCAAAACCACATGGAAGTTAAGGCCACTTCCCTCAGCACGCGTTCAGTCTAGCTGAATACGTGCTACCTATGAAGGCATGGAACACTTAAGTGTAGATGGACAAAACAGGTGTGGTGATGCAGAAGTGTGAAGCGGACTTCAGGGGCAGTGGATGATGAGTAAAGATTTTAAAGGTCTATTTAAAATCCTTAAATTTCTTAGATGTTCTCCTTCAGACTCCTCACCACAGCCTTCAGCCTCTTACCATAACCTTCAGCCACTTGCCCATGCTGGGAAGGGAAGGTCACTCTGGCGGGGATGGCGGAGTGTAGATGGGTGTTGGTTTCTTGAGTATCTATTATGTATTTGACACTAGATTTTTATTCTTTACCAACATTAACTTCTTTAAAGTTTACAATATCCTTGGGAGGTTTAAAGGGAAGGAAATCTGTTCTGAGAGGAGAAGGGTACATGACCACTAGGCAAAGAGTGTTCACGTGTTTAACCAACTGATCATACAATGCCATATGTAATAGGGAGAGCTCCAAGAAGCATTTTAAGTAGAAAAAATGGCTGTTGTCCAGTAGACTCTTAGCTATTGAGTAGTATTTCTGCAAATTCCTTAGTCATTGTCTTGCCTAATTCTAGATCCACCAACATGTATTGTCCAAAATTGGGCAAGTGTGGTCCCATAAAGAGTTAGTGATTAATTAGCTCTATGCACACTGCCTGCCTTTGGGGAGCCGTTCCACTTGAATGATAAATCCAAATTATCTTCCCCCCCCTTCCCAACAAATAGATCCTTACAAGTTTTTCAGCTTCAGAAGTGAAGACCTCAGTAATTGGTAGGTAATAGTTTAAAAACAGAATTTGAAGTTAAATGACTGATGTTTAGGTCCTGACCCTGGGACTTTCTAGCTACGTGACTTTGAGTGAATTATTTCATCTCACTGTGCCTTAATTTTCACATCTAAAAATTGGAATGTCAACGAGAATTTCTTCAGATAGGATGACTAATCTTAAAGTGATTTTCAAAAATTTAGACTGCTATATAAACACCTGTTGTTACTCTTTTCTCTTCGACTGTTTTCTCAGAGATCTAGTTTTCTGTTCATCTTTTCTGTTCTGAAAAGGGTTTCTCCTTCACCTACTTAGTTGGAAGTTGGCATGATTACCTGAGCTGGGCAAACTGCTTTATATCATAGTACTGCAAACTCTTTAATTTCCCAAATTAACTTTACATTTTCTGAATTAGTGAAAGATGGAAGACTTTGGAAAAGACGGTAAAATTAGACAGAAAATGTAGCCAGACAGAATTTGGTTGACCATAAGAAGTTCCTATATGCAATGAGAATGAACAACAAATCAGGATACCAAACAAATTGTTGACATACATGTATTTTCCCTATATTTCCCAAGAAGATAGGAAGACCACCACACCCATTAGGATGGCTACTTAAAAAAAAGACAATAGTAAGTATTGGCAAGGATGTGGAGAAATTGAAGTCCTGTGCACTGCCAGTGGGAATGTAAAATGGTACAGCTGCTCTGGAAAACAGTATGGCAGTTCCTCAAAAAGTTAAACACGGAATTACATATGATCCAGCAATCCCACTTCAGGGTATATACCCAAAATAATTGAGAGTAAGGTCATAAAGAGATATCTCATGTTCATGGTAGCATTATTAATAATAGCCAAATGGTGGGAGCAGACCAAGTGTCTATCGACAAAAGAATGGACAAACAAAATGCAGTCTATATATACAATGGAATATTATTCAGCCTTAAAAAAGAAGGAGATTCTGACACATGCTACAGTATGGATGAACCTTGAGGATGTTATCCTAAGTGAAATAAACCAGGCATAAAAAGACAAATACAGTATGACTCCACATATATGAGGTACCTAGAGTAGTCAAATTCATAGAGACAGAAAGTAGAAAGGTAGGGTTGCCAGAGGCTGTAGGATGAGGGAAATGGAGAATTAGTCTTTAGTGGGCACAGAGTTTCAGTTGGGGAAGATGAAAAAGTCCTGGAGATGGATGGTGGTGATGGTTGCACAATAACGTAAAAGTACTTAATGCTGCTGAATTGTATATTTAAAAATGGTTAAGATGGTAAATTTTATGTTATGTATATTTTACCATAGTTAAATATGAAAAAAATTGAGAATATAAAAAAGTCAGTATATTAGATAATTTATAAGGGCTTACCCACTAGAAATATTTGTTTCAGTACTGAAATTCAGCTGTGTGTTAGGAAGATTAGGCTCAAACTGAAGAAAGAAAGAGAATAAATCATTCAATAAATACAGTTTGTGGAAGTGAAAAAAAGAGAGAATAGGGGAGAAAAATAAGCCTTTGATATAGAGCTATGGAAATTCCAGAATTTCTGTCTCTGAAGTGCTTAGCTTTGTTTTGACACTGTGTTCGCATAGCAAGCATGCCACTTGAACTTAGACTGTTAATTTGGGGTGACATTTAGTGGCTGATGTAGATTGTGGAGGTGCTGAAAACCCTCCTGACCCACCTCTGTTTGCTAGACCTTGAAGTTGTTATTGGGTTAAATTTTCATCTGGGGCCACCTTTGTGAAAAATCTTTGGTAAGAAAAATTGTAGGACTCAAGAGAAATCAAAAAGCTACTCATAATCAGACAGAGGGAGGGAAAGAAAAGCAACTAGTACCTCGTGAGGGCCTATTTGGTACCAGGTGTTTAGGTATATCATCCATTTAGTCTTCTCAGTTGCCTTGAAGGTAGATTTCAGATTGCTATTTTATCAAGGCGGGCTTACCCAGATCCTTTTGCTTTGGAGTGGTGATGCCTGGACTAGAACTGAGGTCTGTGGGAGCCTACAGCTTATTCTGTTTCCTCCCACTTATGGCTTTAGGAATTACATGTCTTCAGTTAACTGTCTAGATGATCTCTCCCTTGCTTTGCAGTCAGCACCCGTAAAGGGGAAGTTTCCTTGCAACAGATATATGTCTCGCACACTCAGCTTAGGGCCCTCGAGGGAGCTTCCGAGGGGTCCCAGCATTAGCATCCACAATCTGAACATCATTTTTAATTTTTACAAATACGTAACATAGCAACATTTAGCCTTCCTGAGGGAAAAAGCTCTGGAAGCACAAGTGTCTGGGGAACATCTTTTCTGTGGTGCTATCTCGGGTTCAGGTGTTGGAATAAATGAACCCAGAGTGCACCAGCCCCTCCCTGGAAGGCTGCTCTCAGGCTCCTTTGTTTGCTTTATGTATAGCCATCAATGCATCATTCCTTCTGCTTCAGCTGTTTGAGAATCCCATCTTCTCTATTGATTTCCCACAGAACGTTTACTGCTCTCCAAGGTGTGACCTGTACCTCTAGCTAATTTATTTCTGTCATGGCTGTAGGATTTAGGAATGAAGGGGGAGGGAGGAGTAGGGGCTGGAGGGAGGGAGGGTGGGAGGAGAGTGATGTGTCCAAGATGTGGGAAATAAATTCAGCATTGGAGCCCCCGACAGGCACGCCTGCAGCTCTGGAGGGCAGTTCTATGCACACAGCCAGGGGACTTTGTTTGAAAATCTGCTCAGTAAGATGGAAGCTGCAGCCACGGGGTTTCAGAAGGCCAGGAATTATAGCAGGGCCCCATGGGGATGGAAAAGCAAGGAAAGAATGTGTTTGAAAATAACATCTTGACTGTTCAGGAGCCAGTCACCATATTGAGCAGTATGTGGTAGTTTTTTTTCTTTTTTAATGAAATGATGGAAAACTCTTCTAGGGGCAGGGAGGCAACTAGTGAACTCACATTCTTTTCTTCATTATGGGATTTTCAACAACAGGGCATTCGTGGGTCAGTCCCTGGCACTGCGATTACAGTGACTGACGTGAGATATTAAGTTGAACCACTTTAACATAACCCTCCCTTACCCTCTGCCTAGAATATACCGTCACCCTCTTTGTCATCTGATTTTACTGGATGACTATTCAAATGTCCACTTCACATTTTTTTCTGTGAAAACAACTTACGTCTTCTTAGAAAATCTGATTATAAACTTATACAAGGAAGAATGTGGATTATTTATTATTTTTGCCTGGATCACATTTGTCAAGTGAGTAGATAAGTTATATCTGGAGAGAATTTTAAAGTTTTTTTCATATATGCTATTTTATTTCATTTCCATAACTATGCTATGCAGTAGGTGTTATTATTTTCAGTACATAGTTGAAGAAACGCTGGCTCATTGATCAGCTTGCTGCCTAGCTGGGGTGACACGGGTAGTAAATAGCAAACACAGGATTCAACTCTAGGCCTTCAGAGTCCAGATTCAGGTGGCATCGCATGATACCCCAGGAGGGCAGGGGCCACAATATCTTGCCAAGATCACCCACTGAATAGCAGAAGCTGGAGAGTAAGAGGCATAAGAGTCAAAATTTGCCCAACCCCTTAGAGAAACACTAGCGGGATGAATCAGAATTGAACTAGACATACAGACTTCAAAGCTTCCTCTCATACGATTTATGCCCAAGGTCAATTCCTCTGAGGTATGACAAACCTTAGAAAGAAGGCAAAACATTCACTAGTGACCGTTTTCTCCCTTCTTCCCATATACCAGCCTCCAACCCCACCCCAACAGACATGCAGATTCTCTGTCACTCTTTACAGGGAATAAAATAAAATAAGTCATCACTCCTCAGGTATTATCATCAATTATAATGTACCATTGGCTGGGCGTTAGAATAGCAATTATTTGTGAGACTGGCTAATGGAGCTCCTGTAAATGTGTCTATAAATCACAGGCACTCTAAGAACCTCTCCCTTTTCCACAGCAGGATGTATAATGGGCTTCAAGATGGCGGTGATGGTGGGCTGGGTCTTTCACAGCCGGGGCCTAGTCTACCTGGAACTGTCTAACTCTGGGGAAGAGCAGCCCATTTCGTCTTGCCCGATGGCCAGGCAAACAATCTCAGAGCCCACCTCAGAGCCTGAAACATCCTGAGATTCTCAATAAAGAGGTTCCAGACTTGAGTCATTCCTCTTTTAGAAACATATAGAATGACAGTCTCATGGAAAGTTTCTGTCCTAAGTGCTTGTAATAAAGAAGAAGAAATAATCTTGTAGATAAATAAAAATATCCAGTGTGTAGGTATAAAATGTAACTGTGAATTTTCCTGGAATAACTGATCTTATTTTGGTTTGAAAAGATCTGGACTTTGAAAAGAAACTTGTACTGTTCCCTTGTATGCAGCAGACTACATTCCCCGCCTCTCTGAGGGAACTTTTATCTTAGCACGTAGGACTTTGAGAAGGAATGAGTGAGTCACAAAATAAGAAATGCTCTGGAGAAAGTCATATTCACTTCCATATCAATCGTGTGTGATGCTGTGTTTTGCTGTTTCTCCTGCCTGGAGCAATTTTTCTTTCTCTGCTTCTTTCCTTTTTGCAAGCTGATTTAGGATACTGGTGCCTTCCTTGAAGTCAACCGGAGATGGCATGGTGTTGCAGAGAGAACTCGGGACTCACAAATTTAAAAAGCCTGAATTTGAGTTCAGCTTCCACAACTTACTAGCTGTATGGCTACAGCATTTGACTGTCATGATCAATTTCTGCATCAGTAAAATGGGTATATTAATATCTGTCCTAACTCACAGGGTTGCTGTGAGGACCTCAAGAGACAATGGGTGGTAAAGTGTTTTGCAAATTCTAAAGCACTGAACAGGAAACAACTTGTTCTATATCATTTTGAGTTCTTAAAATGTATGTACAATTGGTGGTATCTCAATTGTCTACACTATCATAATGGCATGTTGTTCCAGAATGTCTCTACTTAACATTAGAACTTATGTGGGGCTATGATTTGGAATCGACCTATAGCTCACGATTAAATATCAAACAAAACCTTGTCACTCCTCTGTTCCACCTCTCCCACACTTCCCAAATATCCTGCCTCTTTGCTCTGAAAGTTTGTTCAACCCTTGTATCTGCCACTGTTCCTCCTCGGAGGTTCACCTGGGAACTTCTTTAATTTAAGCCTCCTTGTCAGTAGGACTCCATCTTGCTACTCCTGGAATTTCCACAATTATTGGAGCAAAGTGCCGTGAGGTGGGTCTGGGCAGTGTGCAGTACTCTACGGGGTGGGTGGTGCTGAGTTTCAGACATTACCATTCTCAAATTGGAATGTGTTTTCTAATAAAAATAATAGAACACAAAGTGTAAGTCTGATAATGCAATAATAACATAGTTCTGCTACCTGATGGCTTAGGTTTTTGGTGGGCTAATATAAGAATCTACAAATTATTTATACAATTGTTTATTTCAGAAAACGCTGAATGAGTTACAAAGACTGACTTATTAACGTATATTGAGAGCTAAACCTAGTTATGACTTGAGGCTTTCCTGTCCTGAATGTGAGAACCTTTCTTCCGAAGTTAATTTGTAGCAGTATTTTATAACCAATTACAGTGGGTTGTGACTGGGTTAGTGCGGTAGCTGGGTGAACGCTGATGCTGGGGTGGATGGAAAGGGAAGGAAGGAGTCTGGTCCTGGGTCTGCCGTTCAGCAGCTGTGACACTGGACAGACACTTAAGCTTTTAAGTCTCAGTCTCTTCACTTACAAAATAAAGATAATTACAATAGCATTCAGTTCACAGGGTTGTGGTTAGAAATTCTTCATAGAATAGAACAGGTTATACAAAGAGCATTGTTATAATGACTCAGTGCAATATTAAATCAGCTTTCTATTTTATTGAACAGGCGATGACTGGCTTCTGAGTGAGAACTCTTAAGAGTGTGTTCGTTGAAGGTAGGGTGTTCAGAGAGTACTGAAGATAAAAAATCACCACAAATACTTCATGTACGAATAAGGAGTTGATTAAAGTGTGGTATATACACACAATGCAATATTATTCAGCCACGAAAAGGAAGGAAGTATTTACACATGCTACACTGTGGATCAACCTCGAAAACATTACGCTAAGTGAAAGAAGCCAGTCACAAAAGGTCACCTACTGTATGATTCCATCTATGTGAAATAGCCAGAATAGGTAAATCTACAGAAACAGAAAGCAGATTGGTGGTTGCCAGGGGTGAGGGTGTGGGGGTGGTAAATGGGGAGTAACTGTGTAAGGGGTTTAGGGTTTTCTTTTGGGATGATAAAAATGTTTTAGAACTAGATGGAGGTGATGGTTGCATAGCATTATGAATGTACTAAATATCACTGAATCACTGACTTTACAATGGTTAATTTTATGTTATGTGCATTTCATCTCAGTTGAAAAGATACTTCGGGGGAAAAAAGTACAAAAAAAAGACACCTGGAGCCAGCCCCGGTGGCCTAGTGGCTAAGTTCGGCACACTTCGCTTCTGCCGCCTGGGTTTGGTTCCCAGGCACAGACCTATACGATGTCAGTGACCATGCTGTAGCGGCCACTCACATATAAAAAGAGGAAGATTGGCAACAGATGTTAGCGCAGGGCAAATCTTCCTCAGCAAACAGAGGAAGATTGGCAATAAATGTCAGCTCAGGGCCAAGCCTCCTCAGCAAAGTAAAACAGAACAAAGCAACACGAAACACCTGAGAAAGTTGACTTTTTAGGAAGCCTTCCTGACTATATAGTCTGGTCCTTTGGTGAGTTTTGTGAAGAAAGGCTCCCCTCTTCCCTACGTTTTTTTCTGCCTTTGTAGCCCCATCTAACATTTTGGTTTTCTGTACCCCCAAGAGTACTCAAGTTCTGTTTGAGTCACTTCTTTCATTCATTCACAAACTCATTCATCCACTTGGTGTCAAGGAGAATGATAATTAATGTGATCCAAGACAGAGAACAGCAAGCTGATCCTGCTGTGTAACTTTGACAGGCATGTTAACCTCTCTGGTCTTAGGAAGACATCAACTAGGTTACTTCTCAGGACTCTCAGTTTTAAAGTTCTATATTTAAGGAATGAGAAATGCATTATTAGGTTTCCTTTAAATATTCTACCAGCTAATTTCTCCAATTCTTTTACTTCGAATTCATTTATCAAACTTAGTTAGACAGACAGAAAAAAATACATTACCCTTTGAATTAGCCTGCTCTTTTTCATCAGACCTCAATAATGAGGAGAAAATTTATCTGCATGTCTGTGGCAAAACTTCTTTGACCATGGGAAAGCTTTCCTCATATTTTTTAAGATAAAAATGCCAAAAACATGTAACTGATATACTTTTAACATTTGAAAAGCATCAAAAATGATTTTTATCTTTAATTATAAAGTGTAACAGAAAAATAGACACTGCAATAACTTAATAGCCCATCAAAACACTATCTTCAAGGGTCATTTAGCATTTCCATGATAAATTGCTATTTTTAGAAGCTTATGTAACCAAACAAAGAATGTGTTCTTGGCTATGGCCACGAAGACAAGTTATTATCGTGGGAGGGACAAAGGAATCTGAGAGGCTCATGAGAGACGGAGCCAGTTGTAGAGGACATTTCATAGAGTGCCCTTTCTCTTTAGTCTCCATTTTCTGCGATCAGGGTGATGCAGTGCATTTCAGTGCCATTCTCACTTTTGAAGTGCTCTTTCATCATTAGCTAATAAATACTCATCAATGAATTTTCCTCCTCGTCTTGGAAGTTGGAGGAAAAAGAAAGATAATCGCTTTCTATCTTGTAAGTATTACTCCCCTTGGGGCTTCCCCTCTTGTGCTTCTAGTAGAAACATAAGAAATAAATTATACCTACTCATTTGAAAGGACCGAAGGGTACCATTCCTTCCATATAGAGCACCTGGAAATTTGCATCAAATATTAATGATCTTCAGTAACTACCCAACTGTAGTAGCAGAAGGAAGGTCTGTCTTCCATTACCAAGCTCTATACTGTTTAGTGTCATCTTGAGGAAGGATGCCTTGGGGGAGTCTTCATCAGGGAGCTGAGTATGGTAGAGTTGGGCTGGGAAGAATTGGTGTCTGTCTGAGCAGGAGCTCCCAATGTACTTCGTATCTCTAATGTCCAGGGTCAAAAACTAAGGGTTTTGGAATTTTCTATTCTTTTGTATTATCCACACTTCTCCCCCATGTCATCTTAGTTCACTTAGACTTGGCTGTGAATTTCACAGTTTCTGCTTGGTGAATTGCACTACGCATGCTTAAAGATGCCCCTAGACTGTTCTAGCTGTGGATGGGTTTTGAAGAAGACAATCTGATTTATAGCATAAGTAATGTCTTACTGGGTGTCTGCTGCCTTGTCGTTGGTAGTAGTGTTATCCAATAGACATATAACGCAGACCACAAATATGAGCCGTATATGTAATTTTAAATTTTATGGTAACCATATTAAAAAAGTAAAAATAAACAGATGAAATTAATATATTTTATTTAACCTAATATATCCAAAATATCCGAAATATTATCACTTCAATGTATAATCAGTATGAGAAGTGTTAATGAGATATTACACATTTTTTTCACCAAATCGATGAATTTTGATGTGTATTTTACACTTACAACACATCTCAGTTTGGACTAGCCACATTTTTATTATCAACAACCACATTTCATATGCCTGGTGGCCACTGTATTGGACAGGGCAGGTTTATAGTTATGGATAGACAATATTTTAACAGAAATTTTTAAATTAAAAAGCATTCTGAATTATTTACCACAAAGTGAAATCCTGATGTAAATTACTGTAAGTTTTTTCTTCAAAGCTTTCTCTTTATCAAGTAAATTACCTCTTGTTTTTTCGGGAATGAGGGGAAATTAGAGGGTTCTAGCATTTGCCAGCAGGGAAAGGCTTACTATATGTTTTCTCAAACCTACAATTCGCTCGGGTGGTTAGCGTTGGTACTGGAATTAACCACCGTAGTGTGAATGAATTACAATCCCTCCCTCCCCATTTTGCTTTAAGTCCTGCTGTACCTTGAGCTTGGATCGAACTAAAAACCAGGAAATGATGTGACTGTTGATGTCAGATAGCAGTTAGGATTTGACCGTGTTTCTTTGAGCTTAATCCTATAGTAGCTGCCCTTTAAGTGGTTTCCACATACTCTTACTTTTTATTGCCATCATCCTCTGAAATAATCTTTTGTGTTTATTTTTATGTGGTTGTGTTCCCATGAATAAAAAGGATCCTTCTTATACTTGTAGCTTCTCACCTCAGCTCAACTGACAGAATTCTAATGGGCCACAGCAGCAACCTAAGGACATAGAGGCGCCAACGTGGCCACAATGAACTCCCTTCTTGGGCTAAAAACCTCATTTTTTTGGAGAACAGTATCACAAATATTTGGTCAGTCTGTCATTCCATCAACTGGAACTTTATTCCTTGGCGCTTCCACACATTTACAGGGGAATGATCATTAATGTTGGTAATTATTTATCTTTGGACATCAACCATGAGCAAAGCACTGTGGTAGGTGCTGTGAGAGATATGAAAAGGAAACATCATCCTCTCTGCCCCCAAGGTACTTAGCCTGATGATGCCGGTAAGCATGATACATAAGAGTCCCAGTCAAGGTTCTAAAGGTTTGAGCAGAAGTATCAGCAGGGTGCTCAGATGTCCCTGAGGTCCTCTAAGATATAGGGAGCAAATATTTGCCATGGCCTGTTTCGAGCCAGGAGATTTACTAGATGCCAGTGACAATTAAGAGGAAGACATAGTTTCTCTTCCTGAGGATCCCCTAATCTACTGTGAGATGTGGGAAACACAACCACCTGCAGAGCCGTATGAGATATGATATGATAGAGAAATAGAACAACTGAAACACAGACGAAGGAGAGACCAAGACCTCCAGTCCCAGTTGGGGTCATATCTTCAGAGGCAATGGTGATGGGGCTGATTTTCAAAGCAGAAGTTCAGTGACAGGAAGAGGAGAGGAAAGCAGCCTGGTGAGAAAGGGGCAGGAACGAAAGCAAAGGTGGTCCTAGGGCTGGTGAGCCTTGGAGAAAAGTTGTATCTGAGCAAGTTGCATTCTCCCCAAATCATGTGATTCTGTCTTAGGATACTTGATTCAAATTATGCCTGTGTATGTTCTCTAGAGTTCATGGATGTTTAAAAAATTATTGTAAGTTACTAAAAATGGATAATTTAATTTTCGCTATCATTTAAAAACTCCCACATCAATGGCTATTTTTGTTTCATCATTATAATAGAGAGGTGCCATGTCATGATGGTTAAGAGCTGACTCTGGAAGCCAGATTCAAATCTCAACTCTGCCACTTAAAGCTCTGTGATAGTTAGCACCTCTGTACTTCAGTTTCCTCATCTGGAAAATGGAAAGTAATAATAGCATTTACCTATGTTTAGTAGGTCATTTTTAGTAATAAAATGAGTTAAGGTTTGGGAAGGGCATGAAATAGTGTCTTGTTCATGGTAAGTATCCTAAATGATTGTTAAATCAAATGAATGCAATACACAAACTTCTAGAGGCTTGCAATGGCAAACAGCTTTCTGTGTGACTGGCATGTGATCAGGGCAGTGCTGATTGTTTTTTTTGAGACAGTGAATTTGCTTGTTGTCTAACTGGTCTGAAATCAGTCCCTGATATACACTGACATGAATGCAGATTGCAGTAGACACCCTTCTAATAGGATTGTATGAGCTTTCTATTTTATTTTAGTACATGCTAAAAACACTTTTAATTGTTCTAAATATCTAAATTATCCACTTCAAAGAATTTGCATTTGAAATATCCAGAAAAGCAAGTCTCTTCTAAGAGAATGTGTGAGGCTATGTGTACATCAACATTGGATCGTATATGAAAATAGCACTTTTGTAGGTAAAGGTAACGTTGTCCCATTGCAATGAGTGATTGTTTTGCATTTATGTAAAAATTGCTTATTAAGAAAAAATCCAAACAGGCATAAAAGTAAAGAGAATAATATAGTGGCCGCTCACATATCCATCATTTAGATTTTAACTATTCTTTGGTTAAAGTATTTTAAAGCAAATTCCGGAAATCATGGCATTTCAATCCCTAAATATTCGATTAGAAATTTAGAGGTATATTTTCTTATATAGCCACAATGCTACCCCACCTAACAGTAACCTGTCTTTGATATATCCCATCCATATTCAAACTTCCCTATTTGCCGTCAAATGGCTTTTTCAGTTAGTTTGCTTGAATCAGGATAAAAACAAGACCTACACAGTGCATTTAGTTATCAAGACTTCTTTTAATCTAGGGTGGTCTGTGTCCCTATGAGAGTTTGAGAGGGTTTTATAGTGTGATGGGCTCAAGGTCTGAGACCTAGGGAAGCCCTGTACAGGCCAGGTGTTGGGCTGTTACCTAATTTGCCTCAGGTAGAAAAACTTTTGCCAACAAAGTTAAATCATAATTATCATTCAACAAGTTTTCATGTCCATTATATGTATTCTTGGCACTGGGCGAGGCACTGAAGGTCCAGAAAGACATGAGACACGATCCCTGGGCTCAGAAATCAGGCAGAGAGTGTCTGCTTTTTGACCACGAAAGTTTCTGCTGCATGACCCACCAGAGGATGTGATGTTGCAGTAGAGGGAGGAGTGTGGCTGTCTCCAGGGAACCAGTCAAAGTGCAATGCTGCAGAGTCCTGCTTATGGCTTTTCTTTACAGTGTTGGAATACACCAGACAACTGAGACTGCTGGCAATTTTAAAGCCCAGTCAGAAAGGTGCCTAGTGATTAGAGACAGGAGATTCTGCCCTCCATGCTAACACCCTCTCCCTTAGGGACGTACTGTCTGATGTCATATTCCTTGGTCAGTATAAATTGTGTCAAGCCTCCATAAATATGCCAAGTACTAGATATCATTTGAAAAATGGTTAATGTCTCCCAGGAAGTAGCATTCTAAAGGAAAATATATACAAAAAAATTTTTCCCCTTATATTTTCTTTAATTATGTCTTCTTCCTAATTTGGAAGGAATTCTTGAAAGTGATGAGTTTACAGGGAAGAAAGGAGAAAGTCTTTTTTCTCAGGAATATGTGTATTAGGGAGACAAATGCCAAAGCTGGACCAAAACAGCACGGAGAGAAGCCTGGGGGGCAGGAAGGGCTCTGGACTGAGAAATGGAAAGCCCTGGAGCTGAAGTCCTCGCTCTTCACTTACAGTTATTTTAAATTGAGCAAGTCACCAAACTTGCTTAAAATCAGTTTTCCTTTCTATAAAATAACAATGCCTTTTTCATACGGCCTGTAATGAAGATGAAATAAAAGATGATAATTTCAAAACTTTCTAGACTTTGCAGCCCCCTTACAAATAGGAAAGGAGTATTATTATTACGGCCATTAGGAGGAGGAAACCTGTCTGAATTCTTTGGAAGAACAAATATTTACGAGAGTACTGTGTGGATCAGAAGATGGTGAGCCAAGGTCCTTGGAACTCAGAATGAAGAATGGTTCAAGACTATTTATTTATTTATTTCCAGAATAAAGAATGAAGTATTTTTAAAAATGATGTAACTTTGTCTCAATCTCTATCAGTGTAGTAGCAAGAATAAAATTAACCTGACGTGTTGAGTAGGCTAAATTCATTCCGTGGCAGTGTTAATGAGGAATGCCTCTGCTTCAGTATAAAATAGAGTTATAATAATGAAAAATTGGCTTATTGAGTACAGGTATACACTACTGGGTCTTCTATAAAGTTGAGAAGTCAGTGAACTTGTAGCTATATAGTGTATTGATTATTTGCACAGAAATTATGACTTAAATGCTAGTGGGAGAAAGAAAGGGGAGATTTGACTATTTGACCTTCATACAACTGGGAGTCAGAAAACTTCAAGAGGGCGTGACAGGGAGACGGATTTCAGAACCAGAGGAAGGTGTGAAAAGTGTAAATACAACAGTCAAATATCCTCTGGGTGCCTTAAAACTAAGCTGGGGGACAATTTTGTTTTTGTTAGTATTCTGGGTGCTCAATCTGTGGTAATTACAATATATGGCAATGTAAAACTTGCATTGATGCCAGCCCCCTTCGATGTTCTAGGTATTCTTGGATGGTCATTAAGTAAACCAAGCATATGCTGGTATGTTCAGCTGAGCCCTTCTAGAATTTCCAACAGAAAGCCATTGAATTAGGTGATGAAGGTGGAAGGTAAAGAAGTATCAAATAAGAGGAGTGGTGAAATTCAGAGTAACAAGGATTGCTTGTATAACAGCACATAAGATGCCTTTATTTTAATGGTGTATCTAAACTATAGGATGATTTAAACACTTGGCATGTTATGACTACATCACTCTCCACCACGAAATTACCATTTCTATTTCTTTAGTATCATCTATTTTTGTATCATACATTTTATTTATTGAGCACCTACTATTCGGGAGCACAGTGTCAGGTGTATGTGAGGGAACAGTCTTCATTCGTCAATGGCAGAGTGAGATCAAGCATGATTAAAAACTCAACAGTAACCAGGGGTGGATAATTACTAATGCATTAGTGGCAAGTGCCATTTCAGACGAATGGGAAGAGGAATGACGCAGATAGTTTTTGCTCTGTCTCTTTTCTGGCAATATGATTGTCACATACTCAGGCCTTGCAAGGATTCCAAGTTGTAAGTATTGAGGGTATCTAGTGAATTAGAGACGTTAATCAGTTAGCTGTTCCATCCTGTGTCTCTAGGACTTGGACACTCTCTTTAGATCTCATTGCCAGACATGTAAAAAACTGCCCTAAGACATGATCCTAAGACTTCCTCAATAGAATATGATCCCTATGAGGGCAGTACTGGGGTCTATCTTAGTCGCAACTGCATCTCCAGTCCCTCACATTGTGTCTGAAACAGAGTGGGAATTCGGTAAATAAAAAACTTTATATTTGTTGGAGAAAGATCTTCCCTGAAACAGAAAATTCCTTTGAAGCTTAAATGTATATCACAAAGCTCTGAGGCCATTAGATGAAGTCTGAAAAAGAAATGAGCACTTTTAGAATCACTACATTTCTTCCGATGGACAGTATATCCCTCCATCACAAGGAGCACCCATACACATATGCCTACGCCCGTGCATACCTACGTAGACTCACGTCTGCCCACTTTTTGGTCCTCTGAGCTTTTTAATCTAGTTTAGAAAAAGAAAGGAAAATGACATGAATTGAAAGTTGTACACTGTAGGCTTTAGACCTTAAAAGACAGTATATCATCAGAGAAATAAATCCTTTCTTCTGAGACTGCCTGTAATTTTTTTTGGCGAGTTCTCACTCTCCTTTTGCAACTTTCCCTCTTCCTTAGAGGATTCTTTAAGTTCTATCCATCATCTCATTTACTGAAATGTACCTCATTTGGGAATGAGAACATTTTGGCATAGCTGAGAGCTTTTAATGGAAATATGAGAGAAGACATTTCTGACATATATAATACCTTCAATATGTTGCCATATATTGCACCATCTCTGATGCGTTACCCGAGATGCATAACGACAGATGGGCCGAGGAACGAGAAGGAACACTCCCCAAGTGGGGATTTCTTTAGAAACCAAAACTCCTTCCAAGGTGCTTTGAGCTATTCTTAGCAATTGGGGTTCAACACATTCACCCCCAACAGAAGCAAATGTCTGCCAAGAGGCTGCCTGTGGGAGCTTTGTTGCCTAGCATTTTTCTCCAAACAAGAGTCAAGCCAGGCAGCGTAGTCTTAGACTCAGGGAAACCTAGAGCCAGAGCATTGAGTCCCTGTTTTCAGGTGTGTGACTGTGGTCAAGTTACCTGACTTCTTCGAACCTATGATTCTTCAATCATGTAATGGGGCTGAGAAGCAGTTTCTGTTCCAAACTCTGTAATAAGCTATGAGAATTTTTTACATAGCGGTGGAGATTATGAAATTTTCAGTGTTCCTTACAGTTCTTTTATGTATCTGGAGTGGAAATATTTAGGAGGGATGTTTCTTTTCCTTTTTTGTTTCACCCAAACCTAATCTAATCACTCGATGACTCAAATTTTTCCTCGAATGCAAACCACACATTCCAGGATAATGCAAAATTTCATTTTGGGGTGAGAGGAGTGAGCAATAATGTGATTTGACCATGTATTATGGGGTTAAGAAAATTTAAAAACCATCTCAATGAAGATACAGTTTTGGTATCAATAGCTGTACAGTCATTAGCAATGTTTTACTGTATAGCCACTCTAAGAGCATCTTTCTCCTTCTCTTATTTTCTTTTTCTTTTTCGTACCTTGTCTGTCCCATGCTATAACACGGTCTGAGCGAGTGCATAGATCTGAATCTATAAAATATTTTATATGCTCTCTTTCTTAACCATGTTCCTTGAGCTTGAGTTGTTTATCAGAATCTGCTTTTTTTTCTAACCATCTTTTTGACTTGCACACAGTTTAGTTGCCTGTTTTCACCACACCCATACGTTGTGCTGACAGGGCCTTGTGTTTTTTTCAGCATAGTTTTCCCATCTGGGGCGTGTGCTTGTTATTGTAGTAGGATAGATAAAATACCTACGTAAAGACGTATTCGGGCCAAACTGAGCGTATTCCCAGATTTATGGCTTGTTAGAGTAGGAGGGAACTGAGAGGTCTTTGGAGCCAAAACCTCAGCTTTGCAGATGAGACAAGAGGGACTTAGAGAAGGGACTTTGGGGCAAGAGGGACTTACACAAGAGGGGCTTCCTGGGCATTATGGAGCTCATGATTCATCAGGGGAACAAATGCCTTTAGAAGGGAACAGCTACCAACAAAAGAAACCCTAGACTGTCTTCCTGGGTTAATTTAGAATTCTTTACTGGCAATAACTAGGGCCATTGGAAGTACAGAAAATTAAACACATTATCTTGTTTCTCTGAACTAATAAGAATATTCTTCAAATTGGAAAAACAGTATCCTTTTGCAGATTGCAAATCAGAAGACATCTATCCATAACAGGCAGCTTTACTGGATGTTCAAATTTCTTTTGAAGGTGTACAGTAGGTATGACTACAAATAAAATTTTTCCTGTTTTGCATCCTTAATGTGCCTACCATGCTGACCACCCCCTATCACTCACTGCCTACCTTCCCTGCCTCCGCCCCTGACTCCAGCCTAAACACCCATTGCAAAGGCATCCTCATTGCTTGTTTTCAGCTGGCTTTTGTTCTGGTCTCATGTCAGCCCATCTCCGAATGCTTGGCTTGGCAACCTTAAACTCCATTTCTGCCTGTGGTTCTTAGACTTGGTGTTTGGCCTTGGTCTCCATGGAGTTTGAATTTTGTTCTGTTCAGTAGATGAGGAAACAAAGGCTGAATGAGAACAGCAGCAAGTCTGAGCTTGCAAGGGGAGGCAGAAGCTCTTCTAGTTGGGATTTCTTGATACAGGGACCATTCCATTCATCACAGAATCACACTGACAAGATGTGAACACAAAGGGAGGCTCTGCTATGTCAAGGACCAGTGAGTATATTCTGAGCAGATTGCCTGCCTTAAGGAATAGTGTCCTTTACCAATACCGGTGAGAGGCATGGGACTTCCCTCAAAGGAACACCCTACCACATGTTCAGAACTTGCCATTTTCGGATTCTCGGCCACTCAGCATTCTCCAGCCACTCTCTACTCTTCTTCTTCACTGATCTTATTGCCCATACCCGTGGTGCACACACCTTGCTCCTCTGAGCAAGCACACTATTCACCTTCTATGACCTGGGTTTCCCTTCTGACTTTACTTTTGTTTCTCCTGAGCAGTTTGATCACCAAGCTTTCAGTTAATAATCCCTTTTTCACTTCTAGAAACTTCTTCCCGGACACCTCCCATTCAGGCAACATTTCACTCCACTCCTTTTGGATGGATTCAGGAAAGTGTATAAATTGTTCCTGAATCAAGCAAATTGCAGATACTCTTTAGAGGTAGGTGTGTGTGTGTGTGTGTGTGTATGTCTAAACACAGCTTCAAAATAGTGATTTAGCTTCTGATTCATAGCAACTAGGCATAGAAGACTCAGCATGGGGTAGTGAACAGAGCCCTCGGCAAGGATTAGGAAACATGAATTCTATAACTAGCTCTGCTAATAGCCATTGCTATGTGACAGAAAACAAGTCACAGCCTCTGTGAAATCTTAGCTGCAAGCTAGTGAGTTGAATCATTTGACACTGGAGTCTTTTACAGATTGTGTCTATATGAGATAGGACAACTGTGCATGGATTTGGGGTAATATATGTGTGGGAATTTATTGTAGAAATATATTAGATAGGATCTCTTATCTATCAATGGCAGTGGTTTGGGGATACCTGAGATATTGGTTCAGTTGAAGGAATTGTGCATGTTCATAGCTAGTAAATAAAGGGATTGGGAGAGAGAATACCCAGAGGTAAAACATCATTACCTATTATTTAAGATATTCTGCTTCCATCTGTCTGATACTGTCAACATGACTTCCTGTGAAAATACTCTTCCTGTAGCGTTTGACTGGCACAAGCTATATTTTTGTTTAAGATATTTTACTCTTCTCACATAAACCAATTAAGTGTCATATTTTATCCTTCCAGGAGTATCCAAATCTAAGGTTGGCTGGCAGCCAGTTTGTGAAGTCCTAGAGGATAACAGCTTATTGTCTATAAACGCCTGTTTTAAAGTTTCCCTATTCGGTTCTGGCAGTACTTGTGATGCAGAGGATATTTATAAGGCTGTGAAGAAAGGTCATATGTTGGGTGTTTGCTGCACTGAGTAGCCCAAGAGATTTTATTTTTTCGTTCAACAGCTCTTTGTTGCTGTAGATGACCAAAACATTGACTCCTCTTTCACTTTTTGCTGAAAATTTCAATGTTTTCTGAAAGCTTTGATATCTGACTTGTTGAGTGGTTTGGAATGGCCCATTGCAATCTTAGGTATATCCTGAAAATATAAATAAATAATAGGAAAACGTATTTAGTCAAATTTGGCACTTCAAATTCATAGGCAACAATATCTTGGTATTAGGAAGCAACAATGTCTTCATATATTTAGGCTTCTCTTCTGTAAAAAATGACCTCCATATTTAAGAGGAAAAGCTGCTTTCAACAACTTCAATGAAAGGGTGATTTTTTTGCATCTTAAAAAGCTCATTCAAACCAGCATATTAATGATTTATGAACAAATGACGGGAGACTATATGGGATTACATTCCTTTTGAACTGTACAAAGTTGCAAAAAGCTTAGAGAAAAAGAACTTGGTTCAAGATAAATGTTTGTTGAATTGATTTATTGAACCCTTCTAAATGCTTTGGATGAAAAAATTGAAATCTAAATTTTATTTTATATTGCAAAGGTTTCTAGAAGATGGCTTTGAAACTCGAATGAGCATAAGTTTAACCATAATTTCTAGCACTTGATAATTCCAGTTAGGCATGTGGATGCTACAACTTTCGCGCAAGAAAGAATGGCAATCAGTTAAGCCTCATACACCCCAAGAAAAAAGGAAGAACCATGTGGCCAGTCATCTGTGTTTGAACCCACTCTCATTATTTCACAATGCAGTGAACACCTACTGAGTGCCTTCTCTGTGCTAGCACAGGCCTCCCTGTTGCAGCTACAATAAAAAAGAAAAAACACATTCCTTGCCTTCAAGGAATTTACAGACCAGTGGAAGGGTCTGGACAAGAAAACTGAATATTGTGAGACAGCGATATCACCAGAGACAAGTGAGGCAGTTTGGGAATTCACGGAGCCCAGGCAGGAAGGGCAGGGAAGAGCTCCTGGGAGAAGAGCAGTCTAGGCTGAGTCCTCAATAGTGAGTAGGTGGCTCCAGGTGAAGGGTGGCAGTGGAAGAAGATTGTTTAGAGGAGAGGGAGCAATATGTATAAAGGCCATCAGATGACAGAACAAATGTGAGTAGAGCAGAGCATGCAAGGAGTGAACGGTCCTACCTCAGCTGCTCTTTATCATCGTGGAAAGAAAGCTTTCACTAAGGGTTGGTTGTATGTGGCTCTGTGCTACCGTACAGTGATTGCTTGTCAATGGTTCCCTACTGGTAAAAAGTAACTTTGGTTTTAAAAATTCTGCACACGTTATCTCATTTAATTTTCATATTATACCTGTGAAATAGACCACTTTATCCTGATTTTATAGGTGAAGTTCAGAGATATAGTGACCTCGCCAAGATTACTTAATGAGTAATGAGCTAGAACTGAGTCTCAAAGTAGTTTCCTCCCCCACCCCGGCTCCTCCTCCCTCTCCTCCATCATCTTCCCTATCTTTATCTTCGTAATAATGACCCCTATTTGTTGAGCTTCTACCATGGGTCAGATACTACCAGGCACTCTACAAACTTGGTGTCATTTAATCCTTTTAGCAATCAGGATTGTCTGTAGAGGAGGGAACCCGTGTTCTTTTCCCTTCATCCTATCTCCTTTTTTTGTGAAGAACAGGGCTTGCCCCTCTTCTGCCTTCTGTCACATTTGGAAAACATTGCTTTGTGGGGAGAGGGGACACTATAACAATTCCTTTTATATGAAGACTACTGAAATGTTTTATCTTCCGGATACTCTGAATCTTATAACTGATGAGGTTTCTCCTTTGATTGATTGCCAGCCAGTTTAGAGCTAAATTTGTAACCCGCTCATGTCCCCTGCAAATGCAAAAGTCTTTGTGGTATGTACTTTTGTATTAGCTCCATAGTATAGCATTTTCTGGCATTATTCTTATTTTTCTTCTTTCTTTTTCTCTTCTACATCTAGTTTATCTTACCGTTTCTGGATAAAGTAGGAGATAAATGATTAAAATGTAATTAAATTGCCTGAGAATAGCATGGAATTTAAGTTTTGCTTTATTGGTCTCCGCTGCTGAGAGTGAATTTGCACCAGTCAGCCCACACATTTTTTGCTTATTCTTCCCCGGGACTCCAGCTCTCGTGTGTGAGTTGGCAGTCCAGCATTTAGGGTGACCAGGAACAGAGGACAAAGAGTTGGCTGACAGTCCTGCCCAATCTTGGCCAACAACCTTACTCTGATCAGTCTTGTGTCTCTTGAGCTCACTGTTCTTTTGCTCTTCAGTTTTGTCTTGTCTTGTCTTCATAAATTACTACAGCTTTTTTTTTTTTTTTGAATGAGAAGCTTAAGGAAGAATTCAATTCTGTGGCATATAGTGTGCTTTCACTCCAGAAGGATGTACATATAATTTACTGTAATTTAGAGTGAAGTGATGGGATTCAGTTTAGTAAATCTCTCCAAGAGTGAATATCAAGAATATACTCTATCTTATGGAAAGATAGGGAATTTCTTATATTTCTTGGAGATGTTTATCTAAATCTGTCAAATAACAATACTGGGCTTGGGGTGAAGGGTGCTCAGTATCAAGAGCCTGGAGTTGCATCTAACTCTGCCACTAACTTTGGGACTTCAGATGACTTCATTGTGCTGTTTTCTTATCCTTATTGGTTAAAAGAGAACATGAGCTCTTTCTTAGCCTTGTGAAGATTAATGTGGTAACATGGAATTGCTCGGTAGAATGCCTGATGATCAATAAGTGTTAGTTATTATCATTAGCTTAACTTCCACTTATCCTTTGTATCTGAGCTTGTTGTTACATCTTCTGGAAAGATGTTGATAGAAATAATAACTATTATAATAATCATCATGAGGTTATTAGGTATGTGTATATATGCATAGAGTGTTCTATATATCAATTAATATAATCCATATATGAACTATATACATATATGTGTATTATAGGACTAGATATATAGAATACTCTATACATATGTATGTGTGTTATACATATATATGTATATAGAGGTCCAGTGTTTTTGTTATTTCTTGCTATAATTTTGCCATTTACAAGAGCTTACTTCCCCTTTCCTCTCCTGGTCCCTCGTCCCTTTTTTCTTTTTCTCTAGGCACTTATCATCATCAGAATCAGATTTACTACATATTTAACTTTTTTGTTTATTGTTTGTCCCTGCCCTGCTCGAACATACACTACAAGGGGGCATGGTATTTGTGTGTGCGTGTGTGTGTGTTGACACTACAATAATCCCCAGCATCTAGAACATTACCCGACATGCAGAAGTCACTCAAATCTTTATTGAATCAATGAATGATCTTCAAACATCATCAAAATTTCATTAACATGAGTCTTGATGATACTTGAAAATGAAAGGGTACTTATTTGGCTGAGGGCAGAAGCTCTTCCCTGTGGAAGTGGGTGCTTCAAAGGCCAAGGGAGGATATGGGCTTCATGGCTCTTTAAAGTGGTTGGGAGCTCAGAATTCTGTAATAAATTAGTTCCAGTCTTTTTGTCACCAGCGAATGGAGTGCCCACTGTGAGCTAGAGAGAGACCAAATAGGACACTCCAATGTGCCTTCACAACACTAGCCTTTTTTCTGTTTGTAGACAAGGGTATTTTGACAGGACAAAGAAATATGAATATCTTAGTTGGAATTCACAGATGACAAGTATTTTTCTTGTGCAATGTCTGGTCTAACTGACCCACTTGAGGTCATAGAAGTTGACCATTTTATATTCAAATACCCTATTAGTTAAAAATAATCTAAGTTGTGATGGACAGAAGAATTCTGAGATAAGTTCAGCTCAACAAATATCCACTTAGCACATATTAAATACAAGGATTCTGCACGGTGCAGGGGGAGACACAAAGATAAGACCCTGTGCTGCCATTTAGGAGCCAGCCATCAAGTAGAAGGAATGAAACAAATGCCAACATCCAGGGCCAAAAAGAATCAAGAAACTTGTTTTCTTGTCTCTACGCTTTGTGGATATTTTTAATTCTTCTGGTTATATTAATGAAAAACTTTCTGAAAATGCCTTTCTCTTTGTAAAAAGGCTTGAGGATCGGTTCCTGCCTATCACCAGTAGAGGTGAATATTTTTACATTATTTGGGCTTCTGGATTTCTGTATGAAAGGGAAGTACTTTTACAAATACTTCCTCTGTGGCGGATAAAGTGCTAGGCACTGTCTTATCTGTGATCTTATTTAGCCCTTAAATTTCATCGTGAGTCAGGTATAATTATGCCCACTTCATAGGTAAAGAAGCTGAAACAGAGAGGTTAAGTAATTAGCCCAAAGCCATAGAGTTAAATTCAGTTAGTAAATGGCAACTGGATTCCAAAAACTTTTTTGTGACTCAAATCCCATGCTTTTTTCCTTTTTTCTTATTTGTTCTATAATTCACTGGATATAGAGGCTTTCCTCTCTGAGAAGGAAGTAATATTATGGCAGCAATCTTCCTTGTTCAAGTGAAAATATCACCATACAGTATCATATACACAGGAAACCTGCTTTAACCTATAGTAAATCTTACTCTGGCATATGAGATTTTTGAGCATAAAGTTTCACTTGAATTATTCATGTAGGAGCTGAGTTACCAAGAAGTTTCTCAAATGTAAACTATGAGTTGGTTATGAAATAGCAAGAGACAAGAAGTCACCAGCAAGGAATGTCATTCCACGGCTGCTAGGACCCAGTAGACTCTGAATGGCAGAGCTTGCCACAGAAATGAACAAGATGAGAAGAAAGAGCATAATCATCATCAAACAGTGTTTGGTTTGCAGGTCTGTTTATGCTCAGAGCAGCACTGAAGATAAATATATTCTTTTGGCCAACACATGTTTCAAATTGCAGCCTGGAAGAAGTGTATATAGTACAACAAAACCTTGTTAATTTGAATTAATTAGTGGGAAGGTCAATCTAAACTATTAAGAAATTTGAACCAAGGGAGAGATCTAAAAGAAATACATTTTTGTTACTCACAGGAACCTTGCATCAGAGACCCAAAAACTGGAGGGCTCCAGAAGGCCTCTGGTCCTTGGATAACATAAGACTAAAGCGTCTTTTTACAGAGAAACCATGGAAAACCAGGGACATCAACTGATTTTTCCCGATGCTCGACAGCTGGTAAATGGCCTGAGAAATGCCGGAATCGGGTCTTCCAGAACAGAGCTGTCTGCCCTCCTCTGTGCTGTATTTAGAATTAACAAAGTACTGCCACTTAGAAGTTTCATGTAACTTTTCACGAATGGCTGCAAACACTTATAATATGACTTTTTTTTGTATGTAAGTGGGTGCTGCTAATGTGCTTTAAACCAATTATGGTTTTATTTTTTTCTTCTTGGTACTAATTGACTTTTTTTAAAAAATTGAAGCATAATTGAGAACATTGTAATATATTTAAAGTGTACAACCTGATGATTTGATATACATATACACTTTGAAAAGATTCCCACCATTGAGTTAATTAACACATCCATTACCTCACACATTTACCTTTTTGTGTGTGTGTGAGAACACTTAAGTTCTAATCTCTTAGCAAATTTCAATTATACAATACAGTATTACCAACTATAGTCATCACACTATACATTAGATGCTTAGAACTTCTTCCTCCTAGAGACGAAAGTTTGTACCCTTTTACCAACCTCTCTCTATTTGCCTCATTCCACTCTGTCAATCCCTTGCAACCACCACTCTACTCTCTGTTTCTGAATTAGACTTTTTTTTTTAGGTTACGTATATACATCGTATTTGTCTTTCTCTGTCTTGCTTATTTCTCTTAGCGTAATGCCCTCCAGTTTCATCCATGTTGTCACATATGGCAAGATTTCTTTCTTTTTAAAGGTTGAATAATATTCCATTGTACACATACATCACATTTTCTTTATCCATTCATCCATCAGTGGACACTTGGGTGGTTTCCATACATTGGCTATTGTAAATAAAAGTGCAATGGAAATGGAAGTACAGATATCTCTTCGAGATAATGATTTCCTTTCCTTTGGATATTTATCCAGACATGAGATTGCTGGATCACCTGGTGGTTCTATTTTTAGTTTCTTGAGGAATCTCCATACTGTTTTCCACAGCGGCACTAATTTACATTCTTACCAATGGTGCATGAAGATTCCCTTTTCTCCATAGCCTCACTAGCATTTATTATCTCTTGTCTTTTTGATAATAGCCATTCTAACAGTTGTGAGGTGATGTCTCACTGTGGTTTTGATTTGCATTTCTGTCATGATTAATGATGTTGATCACCTTTTCATGAACCTGTTATCCATTTCTATGTCTTCTTTGGAAAAACATCTATTCAGGTCCTTTGCCCATTTTTTGTTGGGTTATTTGAGTTTTTGCTATTGGGCTGTATGAGTTCTTGCGTACTTTGAATATTAACTCTTTATGGGGTATGTGGTTTGCAAATATTTTCTCCCATTTCATAAGTAACTTTTTTCTTTTGTTTTTTTCTTTTCTGCTGTGTGGAAGCTTCTAACTGACTTTTAAAAGAGAATTGGCAGTATAAAAGTAAGGTTAGCTGTCTGGTTTGAATTTTCCTCAATACGAATTAGTGTGACCAAAATTAATGGAATTTTACTTTGACTCATTTTTAAAGAGGTTAGTGTCACCATGACGGAGATGTTTTGGTGGATATTATCCTAAATTTAAGGGAGGTTTCAAATAATGCTTTGACAATCAATTTCCCATGTCCTTACAAAATTTTCTCTTCTCTTTTATTACTTACATATCCTACGACTTTCTAAAGAACATTCAGTTAGTATTTTCTTAAGGAGTCGAGGATTCATTTACAGGAAACATCTTTTTATTTATTTATTTTAAAAACTTTTCTGTTGGGTCTTGTTCTGTTTGCACTTTCTGTATGAAATCTAGAAAAAAGAATTAATAGCTATAAATGTAACTTTGTAACAAGGCCTGGTCAGTTGGGTTGAACAATCCCAACTGTGTGAATTTTTTGAAGCTATACTTGTCTAAGGAAAGACATACATTGAGCCTAAGATCACAGCAAAGAAAGTGACTTTCTCTTAACTTCACTTTGTAAAGGCCTATTAAAATTAGACCAATACCTAGTCTTGGGAATTGCTTAAACACCACTTTAACAAAATGCTCTGTGCTGGCCTGGATCATTTCTTTTGGGCTTTTTTGTTTTCTTCTTTTCCAGTTTTATTGAGGAATAATTGACATACATCACTGTATAAGTTTAAGGTGTACAGATGATGGTTTCATTTATGTATATTGTGAAATGATTATCACAATAGGTTCAGCTAAAATCCCTCTTCTCATACAGATACAATAAGGAGAAAAGAATAAAGGAAAAAAAATTTTCTCCTTGTGATAAGAACTCTTAGGATTTATTTTCTTAGCAACTTTCCTATATATCGTACGGCAGTGTTAGCTATAGTCATTATGTTGTACATTACATCTCTAGGACTTACTTATCTTATAGCTGGAAGTTTGTACCTTTTGACCATCTTCCTCCAATTCCCCCTTCCGCCACCCTCCACCTCTGGTAACCACAAGTCTAATCTCTTTTTCAATGAGTTTGTTCATTCGCTTTTTTTATATTCCATGTATAAGTGAGATCATACAGTATTTGCCTTTCTCTGTCTGGCTTACTTCATTTAGCATAATGCCTTCAAGGTCCATCCATGTTGTTGCAAATAGTAGGACTTCCTCATTTTTTATGGCTGAATAACATTCCATTGTATTTATAAACCACAACTTCTTTCTCCATTCATCCATTGATGGACACTTAGTTTGTTTCCATGTCTTGATTATTGTAAATAATGCTGCTATGTACATGGGGGTGTAGATATCTTTTCAAGTTACTGTTTTTGTTACCTTTGGATATATTCCCAGAAGTGGAATAGCTGGATCATCTGATAGTTCTAGTTTTAATTTGGGGGGGATCTTCCAAAATATTTTCCCTCGTGGCTGTACCTGTTTACACACCCATCAACAGTACACAAGGGTTCTATTTTATCTACACCCTCACTTGCATTTGTTATCTCATCTTTTTTATGATGGCCATTCTAACAGGCGTGAGGTGATAGCTCATTGTGGTTTTAATTTGCATTTCCCTAATGACTGGTGATGTTGAACATCTTTTTATGTACCTGTTGGCGCATATCTTCTTTGAAGAAATATCTATTCAGGTCCTTTGCCCAGTTTTTAAAATTAGGTTATTTGCTTTTTTGCTACTGATGTGTATGAGATCTTTATACGTTTTGGATATTGACTCTTGTTAGACACATGATTTACAAATATTTTTTCCCATTCTGTAGGCTGTCTTTACACTTTTTTGATGGTTTCTTTTGCTGTGCAGAAGCTTTTCAGTTTGATGTAGTCCCACTTGATTATTTTTTATTTTGTCACTTGTACTTTAGGTGTCTTTGGATCATTTCCTGAAGTCCTTTGCAGCTCTAGAATTCTGTTTCTATGACCCATTGCTCCTGTTTCAAGGATTCCAGCACTTCACCTGGCAAAGTTGTTTGCATTTTGAATAATCTGTTACAGGAATGTCATCTTCAGGGCTTGGAATGATGGAGACTCTGTGCCAATAAAAGCACACAAAGCCATGGTCTTTTTGAATGTAGAGAGAGCCTAAAACTCTCTTGTATCCTTACCCAGGTTTGAAGCTCAATTGTGGCTCAACAGAACTGATTAACTCTCCCTGAACTCTTCTAGGGAAGATCTCAATATACAGCCTGAGTCTCTCAGATTTTGTGAATGCATGTTTCCCCTTGATATGAAGTGTAGCTGATGGAAGGCAGCCCCTTTGAGGTGATCATTTTCTCAGTCTGTGTTTTTCTTGGCTTGGATATGGAACGTGGAGGTCTCTGAGCCCTTGGAAGATGGACCCTGTGCACGTACTACTCAGCTCCTAGGCCTGTGTGGGAAAAAGTTCCTAAAGAAACAAATTGAAATTGAGCAAGATCAAGTATTCACTTGTGGGTTTCTGTGAAAGCTGTTTTTTTCATTTTCCCCTTCACTTGCTTGTGGATATGTCTCAGGGCTGCCTCATCTGGAGAGATTTGTGCATTAAGCCAAAAAAATTTATAATTCATATCCCTTTCTGTTCTCTTGGGGCTTCAACACACAGACAATCTTATTGGCATTCTCCAGCATTCATCTCCCTGCTTCCTGCCTGTTTCAGGACTGTCTTAGTGAGTTGCAACATCCCTTCTCTCCAGCCCTGATGCCTGTGTCTGTTGTAAGTCAGATATTCGGTTGTGCTCAAAGTGGAAGGAAACTGTTCTGCTTCACCAAGAAGATGCCTTTCTGTACAACCACTAGCCTTTTTCCCCGCATTTCAAATTCTTGAACTGAGAGCCAGAAGAAATGGTAGGAGACTGAAGGATTCAATGGCAAAGCCTTGTACCAAATACCAAGTACCATCCTCTCTTCTCTCTGCTCCAGGAGTTATTCTTAGCTTGACGATTTTGCATAAACATTGGACTAAGTGTAGGGCAAATTCCCCCACCATAAAAGATGTTCTTCTAGAGAACGTTTATTTCCTTTAGAAGCAATGCTAATTCTTTCAGGCCAAAGAAAGGACTTAAACTTTCTCAAACTTCCTAACTTGTAAGTGGAAACATGTTACTCTGAACATTTTCAAAGCATTCAGAGAGATATTAAAGAGAATAATTTATGTCAAGGGAAAATCTAGATAATTAAATGCTCCATTAAGGACTATTCCCCTTTGCTTCTTTGTCTCCAAATCAGTGAAGAGCCAAACATCCTCTGTGTCTCCAAATCAGTGAAGAGCCAAACATCCAGCCCTCCTCTGGTATTGCCCTCAGTCCCTTACTAAGTCTGATGGTGAAATTCAGTCCACCCAGCATTCAGTCTAGACTTCAGGGCCAGAAGGAAAGAGGATACATTAGTCAGTATGCTAATTTTCGCTTTGCTTCCAGGTTCCTCTTATATCCTGGAGGAAGATGGTATAGTACATTAGCACATTAATGAATTCGTTAATCCATCCATTCATTCATTCAGCACACACACTGTCTAGGTCCTCAGAGTATGTGGGGTGGTGAGCTAAGTCTTAATATTCAAGAGTAAGAGTTTAGCTGCTCAAGAAAAACATGTACAAAAGTAAATGGACTGAAATGTTGTACTCACTGTAATAGACTATATGTAGGAACAAAGGAGAGAAATAGATGATCTCTGGCTTGATGAGAAATGCTTGAGATAATAGGGCACTCAGCATTTCCTATGGCTGGTTTCACCAAGGGATGAAGATAGAAATGGAAAATCTTGTGTTATCTGAGAAGCAATTTGTGCTTTTTTCAGACATTCGCTTAGTGCTTTCTAGTAACTGTTATGAAAAGCCTACATCTCACCTAGCTGATGTCCCAGTGCTGGTGGTAAAGGAGTACCTGCTGCTGGTGAGGACCACTGATGTAGAAGTCTGATCTGGACAGAATCTAGCTCCCTGTAAGAACCCATAGTGAATTTTACATTGCAGGTCTCAATATGAATCAAAGAACCAACGAATCAGTGACATGGGTCTTTTTCCTAGCTTTGTAACTAACTCACTGCATGACCTCCTTAGGTTTCCTTTTTAATAGTTGTACAAATGGCTGCTCTGCTTTACTTCATGGGGGTTGATGTGAAAGATCAAGTGAGAAAACCAAGGAAATATTTTGAAATGTGTAAAGTTCTTGAAAAAACTATACACGTAATAAGAAATGCTATTAATCATTGTCTTTTGGGAAAAACATGATGTAGCGAAGGCAGGCAGGAGAGAAGGAAGAAAGGAAGGGAAGAATAGAAAGAAGGGAAAGAATGAGAGGGGTGGGGGAGAGAGAGAAAGGAAAGAGAACAGAAGAGAAGAATACAATGAAACACATACTTAGACACCTGAATCCAGGCTGTGGTCTCTGCATAATGCCGAGTAGAAGGTACTAGGAGGAATGGAGAATCTGGTCAAGAAGGATCTCATTAGCCTCAGAGGCTGTAACCTGCTAGGTTTGTTCGGACTCACTATTCAATGACTGGGATTGATTTTTTTCTGCTTCTACTAAATTGGTAGCAGTTGAGGGGAACATTTTTGGATAAATATATGACATGAAACCAGCACTCGCTTGGTTTTAAAGTTCTTATCTATGCCTCCTTCATAGGTTTCAGACATGAAATAGTATACTGTTTATGGAAAACTACTAGCCAGAACATGGAGAATACCAAATGTGAGACTAAAGGCTAAGTTAATTGTTTTCATGACAGATAAAACGGAAAGTTTTATTACAAATAGTCACCTGTATAGCAAGACTTCAAAGGAAAATTTTTAAAGTGTTAGGGGATTGCGTTGCTTGAGCACATGCTGTGCGCTGAGAACGGTACTAGGTCATCAGGCGGGTGGTGAGAGGGTTTGGGATATGGACAGGGACACAAGAAAAACTTCAAAGGTATGGAGAAATAGTTCTTGTCCTTGGTGCACTGTACTCTTTAGAATGGATTACACAGTATGCAGAGGAGAAAAAAAGAAAACAGTAAATGCTATGCAATACAGTGGAAAGAAGATCTGGGGTCAGCAAGACTGAGTTCTAATTCTGACTAAATGGATGTGCAACCTTACCAGGTCATGTCAACTTTCTGTCTTACAGGCCCTCTGCAAAATGGAGAGATTGGAGTAAACAGTCTCTGAGGTTCCTGACACCCCCAGAGTACAAGTTCATTTAGTACCTAGAGAGTATTGGTTTATAATAACAATAATTATAATAGCCAATTTGATGTATTATTATGTGTTAAATCTTTACGCATTATCTCAGTTCATCATCATGCACTCTTACAAAATAGATATCTTTCCACCCATTCTTTAAACAAAGAAACTGAGATTCCAAAAGGTCCAACACTCTGCTCTTAACCTCTGCACAATAACAATAATAATACTAGCTAACGTTTATAGAGAGCTTGTCGTGTGTCTGGCAGTATTCCAAGCATCTTGCATATATTAACTCATTCAGTTTTCCCAACAAGCCAACGAGGTAGCTAGTGTACTATTACGACCTCCACTATACAACTGAGGAAACTGAATCACAGCAACTGTAAGTCATTGGCCCAATAAATGGCATATCTCAGATTATATTCTACAAAGTCTGGCTCCAGAGGTCAAATTCTTAACCATTAAATGATCCTTCCTTTATTCTATGCATAACTGCAGAAGAGGTGTGGCTTTAACAATGTAAAGACTACATTCTACACCCAAAAGTAGTTTGTGTGTGTGTGTGTGTGTCTGTGTGTGTGTGGAGTGGCATATCATAACAGAAAGCCTCTACCAGAAAAACAAGTCTTGAGTTTGACTTGGAAATGGAGGAAGAATATAATTCTACAGAGAGGGAGCAAGAGGAGAAATTTTAGGCAGCGGTTAGGCGGCGCTACAGTAGGACACAATAACGGGTGGTGAGCACAAGGAGTCAAGAGGATGCTGGTGATCTGACCAGGCTGCGAGGTGGCAAGGGCTTTGACAGTCAGGCTAATTGTCAATATTAAGTAGGACCATTAGTGGTAGAGTGTAAATCTTGGTCACAGTTATTCTTTCAGAAGGAAGGATTCGGGGTGTATGGGTGGAGGGCATCCAACTGGTTAGTAGCAGATGTGATCATTCAGGGCAGATGTGAAAAGGAAGAATAAGGCCCTAAAAGAAAGACTAAATGGATGAGAATTATTCACCTTGAGAAAGAGGGCTGAAGGAAGGAAATAATTTTCAGAGATCATTATTTTTTTAGCAGTCAGCATTGTGAGACAGGAGTTTTTGTGACACCGTGCTTTTCTTGTCTAGGGGTCCTTAAAAGAAGCTCAAATTGCATTGTCTATCTGGGTTTAGGTTTATCTTGTTCTGAGGGAGGGTAGGCTGGCAGTCAGAGATGACAAATATGGTAGCATGTCCATCACCTGTCTCCTATGCCACACCTGCAGCAGATGGGACTAGTCGATCACCATGGCACTCTTTCCTTTTGAAGACCGGTCTGGCTCCAATATTAAGAGAGTGTTTCAAAAAATTCCAGGAAACTTCAAATGATTGAAGGTGACGTGTAAGTTAGGAGGTGTTTGTCCTCCATGGTTAGCAGATCTTGCCATATCCCTTAAGGAACAGATGATTCTTCCTTCTGAATATCACTTTGTCACTGCTTCTTCTACTGCCCTGCCTTCTCATTTGCTGTTGCCTAGATGACTGATAGATTTCCGCTAACAGACTCCCTGTCTCCAGCCCTGATCTCCTCTCATCCATTCTCCACATCCTTGTCAGAATTGCCTTCCTACGACGCTACTCTGATTGGGCCAATGCCATCCTTAGGATGCTGTGATGGCCTCACTTCCTTTTCAGAAGCAAGCCCCAACACCTTAGTGTGGATAATAAGCCACATTCTCATTTTCCTCCTGCTTCCTCTCATTTATCCAAATTTACCAAAGTACTGTGTGATCTCACTTATATGTGGGATCTAAAAAAGCTGAACTCACGGAAACAGAGAGCAGATTGGCGGTTGTCTGGGGCTCGGTACGGGGGAAATAGGGAGATGTTGGTCAAAGGGTATGAACTTCCAGCTATAAGATGAACAAATTCTGGGGACCTAATGTACAGCATGGTGACTACAGTTAAAAATGCTGTATTCTGTACTTGAAAGTTGCTATAAGAATAGAGCTTAAACGTTCTAACTATTAAAAAAGGTAACCGTGAGGTGAAGGATGTGTTAACTAACCTTATCGTAGTAATCATTTCACAATACATATGCATATCAAATCATCATTTTGTACACCTTAAAGTTATACAATGTTATGTGTCAACTATCCCTGAATAAAGCTGGAAAAAAACCTCAATTCACCATTATTCTAGCTCTACCAAATTACCTGGAATTTTTAACTCAGCATACTATTTCTGCTCTAATATCTTTTTACATACTCTCTCTCTCTTTCCTTCTTTACAAAATATGCTCACTCATTTGTTTTCTGGCCATGCTTCAAGATCAGCTCAGACATCAATCCTTCTAGAAAACCTTCCCTGACTTTCCCCCAGGACAGCTGGTTGTACTTTCTTTAGCATTCTCATGGCCCTTTCAGGGGCAAAGACTTGTCTTTTTAACCTCAGTATCTTGATGCTTAATATAATGTCTGGCATGCAGTAAATTGTAAAATTTGATTAATAAAAATATACGTCAAATTACACGTCAGTACTAGTTTTCCCCAGTCCATTTGAGAATGAATACAGTACAAGAGAATTGAAACCAGGTTTTCTGACACCAACGCCCTTTGATTTTTCTCCATTTCCATCACTAGGTCAGGATCTTATTACTTAGACCCCTGAAATGTCCTCCAAATGGATTTCCTTGATCCACAGTTTCTTTCCACCAGACCACACTGCATCCAATCCATAAGCGGATTAATTTTCCTAAAATTAGTATTTATACAACTTTTCTGTATAAAATTTTAAAATTTCTCTTTTCTACCCAAGAAAGTTCAAAATCGTTAGCCATATATTCAAGGCTTTACAGTTTGTCCATGACATTATTTTGTTGCTTTATCTAATACTTCTTCCCAAGCACAAACTTTCTGCTGTTGCCATCTGTACTGCTTAGTATGTCCAGTGTGCATCTGCTGATTGCCTGCCTCTGTGCCTTTGCCTGTGTCCATCTCTTTAGTTTGGAAGGTCTGCCCTCTTCATTTCCATCCTCACCACTACAACTCTCTCCCCATGTCCTCTTGTCTGTCCTTGCTCTTCTTTTTCACATCCACTTTGTGATTCCTTTATGTACCACACAATTCGGAAGTAATCCTACCATTTCTAGTCTTTCCCTACAACACTTAGGTGATTTATACTACTTACTTTGAACTCGTCACATACTGAATTATATTGAGGAAGCCAGAACATTTCGGTTCTAATTCTAGCTTCACCATTTATAAACAAAAATGACTTATTCATCTTTGAAATGAGAATGGTGATAGATACCTATCTAACTTTTGTTACAGTATGATAAAGATCAAGTGCACAAATGGTATATGTATAAAAGAACTCTAGATTGTAAGGAGGCTCTTGCTATATTTTATCGTTTATGTTAGTTTGCAAGTCTTATGAAAGCCGGACCTGCATCTTGAACACTAGCACTTTCCCTTTGTTTCCTGAACAGTTTGAAGCATAATGCCTTGCACATAGCAGGTGCACAGGAAATATTTATTGAAGGAATGATGAATCATCTCCACAGGAAAGAAAGTGAGCCAGCCAATCGTTCTTGTAGGGTTTTTTTTTTTTGTTGACAAATGAGACTAGGTATTATCTAGAAATGTGAGATCATGAAGATTCTCTGACATTTCTTTCAAGCTGCTCTTCTCTCAACCTCTCCAATATACTTACACTCACACCTATCTACTTGTTCCCTGTTCTTCCTTGCTGTCACTGTGTTTTCGGAAGTAAATAGCAGAGCCATGAACATCTGCTATTCACTTTACTTTGGTGCTTGTGCTTGAGGGAGCCATTGGACTCTTTGCTCAAGCCAAAGACCTAGGGTGTGTTATGGGACTAAGCATATTTTCTTGGTTATGATAAAAATGACAAAGTCTAGTGAACTATTCCACAATGCTATGGGGAGAGAGTAAGATAGCTAGAGTTAGAAATTGGAGACAGATAGCTTTACGGCTCTTGGTTTTTAGTCTTTTATTAAAATCACCATCGGAAACATGTCCTCTAATGGGCACCACCGCAAGAATTTAAGAGTAGTTTTGGAGGTTATTATGAAAGTGAACCAGTCCTCAGAATGAAGGACTAGTGATGCATTGGGTGTCACTGATGCAGCTGAGGCCCCTGAAAAAGAGCTTGTTAAGTTTTACCTTTGTGGACTACTTGAGGCGAGTGTCCATGTGTCGCTTCAGTCGCCAGGCTGAGCCATACTGAAACCTAACTGAAAAAGAAAAATCAGTAATACGGACGTTGTCTTCAGAAAAAATTGTATTGTGTTCAGCATGGATTTTTTTTTTATGATGCTGCATTAAAATATTATTTATCTTGATTACTGAGATGGTTTTGGCTTGACCTTAAATTTGTGCCTGAGGAAGTCACCTCACTCGCCTGACTTTAGTCCCAGCCCTAATTCATTGGATTTTAATGTGTGTGCACTGGTAACAAATGAAATGGGTAAAAAAACAGAAACTGCCTCAATTATAGAGAAAATGCATACTTCTTTGAGGGAGCATAGATTAAGAAGATAATGAATGTATACAATACAGTTTGCAAAATCATGGAGTAATCATTATCTTTATAATCTCAACTTGTAGTGACTACCTGTTTTTAGATTTCTGCTAGGTGTTTTCTAGAATGCTGTGATCACAGCTGGTGCCTTCCTTCTTGGAATTTACAGTCTAGCAGGATATACACAGGGAACGTTTAAATGCAGTTGACATTTATAAGTACACACAATGTTCTAGATGCTCTATAAAGCAGGTTTACATGCTTTATCCTCATGATAATATCATAGCATTTTAAAAAACAGATAATTTTTTAGAGTGCTTTTTGGTCCAAAACAAAACTGAGCAGAAAGTACAGAGTTCCCATACCCTCTTCCCCACTACATACGCAGCCTCCCCAACTATCAACATCCCCCACCAGAGTGGTACATTTGTTGCAACTGATGAAAGTACATTGATACATCATTATTACCCAGAGTGCATAGTTTACCTTAAGGTTTTCTCTTGGTGTTATACATTCTATGGGTTTGGACAAACGTGTAAAGACATGCATCTATCACTACAGTATCATATAGAATAGTTTCACTGCCCTAAAAATCCTCTGTGCTCTGTCTGTTTACCCCTTCCTCCCCTCAGTCCTCGCTACCAATCCTTTTACTGTCTCCATAGGTTTTCCTTTTCCAGAATGTTATACATTGGAATCATACAGTATGTAGCCTTTTCAGATTGACTTCTTTCGCTTAGTAATATGCATTTATATTTCCTTCATGTCTTCTTATGACTTAATGGCTCCCTTCTTTTTAGTGTTGAATGACATTCTATTTTTTTGGATGTCATTATATATCTTTTTGTATGAGGAAAACGAGGCACAGTGAGGTAAAGTACCTACATCAAAGTCAAAGTGAGCAGAGAGCCGAGATTTGAGCTCCAAATCTCCTGATGCCAATTTGAGTGCTATTTTCTCAAAACTACAGTTGCTTCAGGTGAGAAAGTAGAGGACATTGTTCAGTTATGTATAGATACCAAAGGAAAGTTCATTGATGAGGCCTCAAATGAATGGAGCAGTCTTTAGAACGTCATTTATAGATAAGGCATTACTGGGACAAGCTGCTATTTTTTCTTTGGTGATTTCATGGACTGAGGAGTCAGTGGAATGAGGAGGCATTTTAAAGGCTTCTCAATGGGTGAATGATGGACTGGGATTTGGGAGTTTCCCAGGTATATGCTGTAAGTTAAGAAACATGGAAGGAGATGTGAACAGTTAATTTTTTGAGAAACTTCCCATACAAAGCAGATATAGTCTTGTATAACAACTATCAAATTAGCAGAACTAAAGGAAGACAAAAGCAGAACTCTTTCAATAGAGTCAAGTTTATGCTTCTCTTATTTTGATATTTTTCTTCCCCACTTAACAATGTGTCTAAAGTAGGTATTGACAACAGCTTGCATTTGTTAAGCACTTACCATGTGTCGGGCCTGGTGCTAACTATTCTATATGTATTAATTTATTTAATTCCCACGTGTCTATAACATAGCTTCCATTATTCTGGCCATTCTACAGATAAGGAAATTCCATATCTAGGAAGAAGTAACTGGCTAAGAACAGAAAGCTAGTTGATGACGGGGTGAAATTTGAACCCATGTTATTCTGATTTCAGATCCCAGACTCTTATTCACTACATTTAGTAGAATTGGGCATCAAAGTGTATTAAACTGATGTTAATTTTTCTTCACCACATGTGATCATCCTCTTTACACTTCTGGAAAAAGTGATGCAGGAGAATTTAGCATCACCAAACACACATTAAATCTATCACTCGATAAAGATGTTCTATGATATTTGTTTTACATATTCGATGTAGCTGCATTTATGTGTAGTTATACCAGACAAACATTATCACTTTTAAAAGTAGAGAATTAAAGTTACATTGAGTTAGCAAAATGGCCAAGCCTCGCATATTGCATCAACATCCCTTAATGAATGGAAGAGAAGCCAACATTTATTGAACTCTGTAGCAAAGATTTTGTTCCTTCAATACTGGGCATCATTTTGTTCATTTTAGAGGTGGGAAAACCAAAGCTCAGAAAAGTGATCTGCTTAACTACCGAAGAGCCAGTAAATGGTAGAGTTTGGATTTCGGCTCACATCTGTTTTATTCAATACCCTTTACTCTTTCTGGTACGTCATAATGCTTCTTGTTAAGCTCAGTTTCCTGGATAAATGTTGTTTCTACTTTTTATGTGTTGGCCCTGTTGCATGGGGTACTAGTTGGATGCCTAGTAAAGAAAGACATGGTAATTAAAAATGCCTATGAGGAGAAAAGATGTCAGGAGCATGTGTGGGTTTAATATTGGCTCTAAAATACCCAAGTGCTCTCTAAAGGGAAGACTCAGATTTATCAGTCCCGTTCTGTAAACTGCATGTTCTCTTTCTACAAACTGGGATAAAAAATAATGTAGTATTGACTCAGGAGTCCTGGCCTATCTACAAATCACTTGTGTGGCTTTCTGCAACTTTGGACATTGGTTTTCCTCTGTTGCCTAATGGGAAGAGGTTGTACACATTGTGTTCCGTGGCCTATGATATTATAATATTTGGGAGTGTGTTTCAGCCTAGTCTTCTTAATTCAAATCTATAAGCTGGATCTTCATCTTGTAAAATCTTTATTTCTTATTTATCACTATAATCATAAAACATCAGACAACCTTCATTGCTTTCCACAATTATGGTGACATATTTGTATAGCTCTCAATACTTTATAAAGCTCCATTACACACTATATCTCATTTTATCCCACAATAACCTAGATGAAGGGAGACAAGATCAAACATGCGTCTGAGTTGCTTAAATTCTTCTTCTGTAAAATGTGCATGATATTAGTATATATCTCCTCAGTTGGCAATGAGGGAAAAATAAGATCACGTATGTATCATGCTTAACAGGGTGTCCACCACATAATTGATGTTGAACATGTGTTGGCTGTTTTTTGGTGGCTTGCTCCAGATGCTATGCATTCCTGATGACAGACATGGACTAGAAGCCAGCTGTTCTAATGCAAAGACAAGTGCTCTTATTAATACACTCTACAGTTTTTCAAGGTCTTGGAGGGAAACTAGAAGAAATTTTCTTCCAGGGAAAGAGTAGACCATTGGCTTTAATCTTGGGTTTATATATGCCCAGAATATTCAATCAATGTGCTTGATTACCCAGAGTAAGTCAGGCACTGTGCTAGGCATTGAAGATACGAAAATATAAGAATAGTATAGTCTTTGTATTCAGAGAGCTCACATCTAGTGAGTGAGACAGATATATAAAAAACAAACAGTGTTCTAGGCTTTTAATAACTATTTTTGTAGATGAATAATGAAATCAAGTGCAAGATGCTTTGGCATGCAGAAGGAATTCGGAAGCACCTAAGTTCCAGGAGAGTTTGGCAAAGTTATGCTTGAGCGAATCCTGACTGATGAGTTGGTGTTGGCTAGACAAAAGGCTGGAAGGAGGAAGGACATTGCAAATAGAGGGAATGGAGTGTACAGAGGAAAGAATTGCGGGAGAACATGACACACTCAGGGAATGCAAGTACTTCTGTATGGCTAGAGTTCAGTAAGAGTCTGAGGGGTTGACAGAAGTTGAGTCTAAGGAGGAGAGGAGGAGTCAGATTGCAAAGGGACTGTATGCCATGCTAAGGGGATGGACATTTATCTTGAAAGGAAGAGAGTAACACTTCGTGATTTTAAACAATGAAAAAAAATGCAAGGTTTATTTATTTTATGAGAGTATTCTGGCGTTCATGTGGGGAAGGATTGGAAGCAGGGTTTAGATACTACTACCATCTAGGCAAGAGCAACTGAGGCTATAGATTAAGACTACAGCAGAGGCACTGGAAAAGTGACCTAGGTTAGTGAGCTATTCTGGAGATATTTGGGAGGACTGGTTATTGGGAGTGGAGAGTAATTTAGAGGGAAGAAGTGGGGGTCACTCCCAGGTTTCTGACTTTGGTGACAGAGTGGCAATATTTGTATAAGTTCAGGCGTTGAGGGAGAGGAAAGGGTGCTGACGATGAGTTCTTTTTTAGCCATGTTGAGTTTTATTTTCCTGGGTGTCATTGGGAGAAGTCTAGCGAGACTTTGAAAGTATCTGTCTGGTGTTCTGGAGAGAGACCTGCTCTGGCAAAAGGAACGTAAATGAGCAGTATCAGTCAAGAGGATAGAGCTTGAAGCTTCGTCTGAGGAAGAGATGGACCACGGAGAATGGGTAGTGAGAAGTTGCTTTTTTTGCCTGTGTTTGCAGAGACCAGGGATTTTCATTACACAAATGATAATTATTGGATAAAGCTCCTCTAAGAACCAGTTCCAGGCATCTCATTGGGTCGGCACACTTCTCTGACTGGCAACTCCTCAGTAATTAGCCAGTGATTAGGGAGTCAGTAGGGGATTTAGGGTTTCTCTTCCCTACTGCTCACCTTCTGCCCTGTCATTGCTCTTCTGAGGCTGAATCAAGTAAAGTTGAGAAGAGAGAAAACAAAAGAGTTCACCTGGCTACATGTGAAAGACCCCTAGTTTTTTAGGATTAGAGATGAACCCATAAACTATTGGCTATCATGATGCTACAGTGTTATTTTGAATTTGTGTTGCCATTCCCAGATGTTGTTATGGCTGGTGGAAAATTGTCTTAACTAGGGTCAATATTTTCCTTGGGGTGAAGCATGATTTTAAAAATGCAGTTGTTTTTTTAAAAAAGAAATTTCAAAGACCCCCTCCCCTCAAGATCCTTTCTCCAGAAAGCTGCTCCAGAGTGAGTAGCTCTCTGATATTTTTCTCAGAAGAACTTCTCTTTTCAGTTCAGAATTTTATCAGCAATTCTTATGCTAAGAGGGGTCAGGAGATGAGGCATTTCTCACGTTACCCTTGACGCTGCTCATGAATAATGGCCTATATCACCTCTATTGTCTGCCCCAAAACATAAGCAACCAGACATAAAGGCAGAGGAGAAATTAAAGATCACTGAATGAGCCAGAGAGCAGGCTAAGGCTGACAGTGTGAAGAGGTAAAAAATGCAAGGTAGAACAGATGGTTACCTGGGGAGAAATGTTTGAGCAGATTAACTACGCAACAGATAGAGAATAAGCCAGATTCCCCAGTTTAAAGGCAAGAAGAACATCAGAAAAGAATTCTGAAATCTTCAGAGTGAGATTAAGGGCATCCCTACCAAAGAGTAAGGTAGCTAAAATAAATTAGGGGTCATTATTCCCGGCTGAATGCACAATGGACTAAGAAGCCCACCAGACTTCTCCCCGCCCCTTCATAGTTTCCAGTGATTTATGCTGCCAGTTTCTGCTGGGGTGGGGGTAGAATCTGTCTCTTTAAGTACTTTCTTCCTTCATCAGTGAATTGATTTTATTGAACTCTGACTGGGACTTTAGGTTTGCAGGGGTGGGGTGGGGGGAGCAAGCAGGAGAAGGTACTAAGAGGGACTAGCGAAGTCAAGGGGAGACAAATAATGCCAAATGGGTGGGCTGGTAGGACGTGTCCTGGGAAAATACGGTTCCGATTTTTTGTGGGAAGACTGTGCGTATTGTTTTCCTGCCTACAGGTGACAATATTTACGAAAACAATGACTTCTAACTTGAAAGCATAGCACCTGCCTACCAGAAAACTCATCCGAGACTCTCAAGAGAGGGGTAGCATTTAAAATGAAAACCTGGCGGGGCTTTAATGCTGTGCCGCCTGAGTCATTTTGAAGTGAGGGGAGGAAACAAAGAACACACCAACCGAGGAGGTCATGGAGTGTGACAAGTGGTCTGTGAGCGGGCATACCATGCTGCCTAACGAGAGAAAACCAAGCCCTTTGTGGTGGGGCACGAGTCCCGGGAGCGGAGGATGCTGTATGCACTGAGGTTCAGACCTTCTTGTCGGTGGCCTCGCTGCTGCTGGGCCCTGGGAGGTGACTGGCTTGGGGGGTCTGGACTTTTGTTCCAGAGCCTTCCGAGGCAGTGACATCAGACTTGATAGGCTACTGGCGCCTTCAGAGAGGCAAATTTTATGTTCTCATGTTTCTTATTAAAGATTCTTAGAAGTACTAAGTAGAAAGGAGCCCTTCATCCTAACTGGGAATAAAAGAGCTGAGACTTTTAAATGAGAATAGTAACAAAACAAAAAAATCACTTCAACACTCCAAGACTTTCTTAAAAAAGATTACCTCATGCAGTACCTCCATTTAGACAGGCAGAGAGTAAAATAGCATTGCATTCTGGCCTGAATCTTCCTTGTTTTGTTTTTAAACAAATAGCTTAAGGCAACAGTGTACTCTTGTCCCAGTCCCCCACCACGAGTGACAGTAAACCAATGGCTGCACCCTGGGGGTCTCCGAGGATATGCTTTCATTGGGTGGTTGGTGGTGGTGGTGGGTTCCATTCCAGAGCTGAGCGGGGTCTGATGTGTTCAGAGTATCTTTCAAGTGAGGTGGTTCGGGACTGTTCTAAGGACTGGCTAATATTCACACCTTGGACTCTTTGGATTGAAATAGTAACGAATCAGAATCTACAGAATCAGAATGAGAAATGGAAAGGGCTTTGCAAGGTCTCTCTTGTCCATCACATGTCACTAGGTGAAGAAGCCCTTGAATTACCCTAGACAGATGAAAATCCCCATGTATAGGACCCTATGCCCTCCATTTAAATAAGAACCAATATATAATATTAAACAGCCTCCTGAAATGACTAGCCAGCCCTAGCCAGGAATGGCTCAGTTTTGTTATACTCAGAGCACTTCCCCCTTTTTTTTTTTAACCTACTGAAATCCTACCAATATATGGATTAATTAAACCATTCATTTGTCCAAAAGGCATTGATATGTTAAGTGTCTAGAGTGGGGACAATGCTGAACTGAGCACTGTGGGGAATACAAAAGAAGTAAAGGAATAGTCCTAGTCCTTGAGGAGTATCTCATGTTGAATGGGCGAGAAAGTAATTCATGAAGTGACTAGAGAACAATGCAGCACAGTACGGTGGAGGTATGATACGATGCAGGCAGACGGCACATGCTCTGGGAAGCAGGGAAGTCTCATGGAACCAGGCCAGTCTTGAACTGGCTTTTGAGGGATGTGCTGGATTTAAATTGGTAGAAAGAAGAGGGTTTGACAGAAACATCTTAACTTTCATACGGACTATATGGGAATTTAAGATTCCATTCCTTTTTTCCTCAGAGCTTGCTCCTATCCAAGTTGTAGGGGCCATCCCATCTACGTTGTAACCCACAGTCTCCATCCTTCCCCAACCACCAAGGCTTCTATTATTCATATGGACAGAGCTTTGTGCTGTTCGTTCTCCAAACAGGAGCCTGTCTATGAGATGCAGATGAGATGCTGTTAGAGGAATGGGTTTCATGGAAAAGGCTCTCTGAGCGCCCACCTTGCCTTTCCTTCCTCATGGTGGGTGGTACCAGGCTGGTGTTTGCCTTCATCTTTATCTTCTTCAATGAACGGCTGGTGAACTTAGGTAGTTAGGGTTCTCGTATTGTCAAGCACGGTGCTCACTAAAAGCAGGATAACTTCTGGTGGGCAGTATCAGGAATTTCTTGTGGACTGCTTTCGTCAAGCCAATGTTCATGACAATTTTGTACTCAAAGCTCATGTTGCTTCTGATATATCATTCTTCATATCAGCTTAAATGCCACTTCCTCAGGGAGATCTTCCCCTGCAGATCCACATAAGCTCTCTTTCTCTTCTCAACTGTGGTCCTTCAATCATAGTTTGTAATGATGTGTTTACCTGTGTGGTTACCTGGTTACTGTTTGAGTCTTCCACTAGAATCTTAGCGCCACGAGTCAGGAACTTGATTTGCTTTGTCCACGACTATACACTTAGCCCTCAGCTTAGGTACAGAAGTAAATGATGATTGGATGGATGAATTTAAGAATAGAAGCTTGGGTGGGTGGAGATGCATGGTCTTGGGAATTAGGACACTTGGGGTCTCCTTGGGATTATTAGCATAGGCAGGGAAGTTCCAGCTCTGAAATCACCCCTAGGATCTCTGAGAAAGTGGTTGAGAGAAAATGCCTGCTGTCACAGTCTAGAGAAAGGACATCCCTGTGCCCTCTGAGTGAACTCAGTAGACCCTTGGAGCTGTCATCACAGCTGTTTTAGAGGTGCTGCCTTGTCTGGGATTACATGCTGTCTGCCTCTAGCATTGCCACAGGAATCCATTTTACTGCAATGTGGGTTTTCCATTAGGGATGGGAAAATCAGATTTAATTATAGTATCTTTCTAAAGGAAAAGAAATTTCCCCTTATTTCATGTTTTCAGTTTCTTGCTGACTTTCGACCTGGGAATTTCAGTTGCACAATCTGGATACTAAAACGATAGCAGTAACCACAGCTAGTTTTTATAGCAACAGGCATTGTTCCATTTCATTTACTCTCCACTACAGCCTTGTGGAGTAGTTATCATTGTATTCATATGTCCATTTGATAGAGGCAGCAGAGAGAGATGAAGTAACATTACAAACAAGTAATAGAGCTAGTGTTCGAATCCTGGTTTAGTCCTGCACCTTGCCTTCCCTCCACTGCCTCCTGACACAGGCTGATATTTATTTGAATGCTACCCATGTATCAGACTCATATACATAGTTAGTATGTGTTTTTTAAATTTAGTATTACAATAACCCTATAAGGTGAATACATTTATTATGCCCATGTTAGAGGTGATGGCACTGAGGCTCAGAGAGGTTAGAGAACTTACTCAAGATCACACAGCTAGTTATTGGCATAGCGAGACTCAAGTTTTGATCAGCTCACTCTAAAGGCCATGTTTCCAATCACTGCACATTACTTCCTATACACTCCAGAAATGTTCCGCGTGAATGGTTCAATATGGTGGCATTGTGGGACTAGCTAATTGCACGCCATGCAAATGGCCCATAAAAATTGCAGTAGAAAGCTGACAAGTTTTTCTGCCATTATGACACAGTCTTTTCCTCCTAGTACCTCGGAAAGGGGAAATGTTTTTTGGTTTCAAAACCCTGCATTGTCAAACTGACTTGTTTTCCCCGATTGGAAATTCTCGCAATATTTACTACACTAGCACCCTTCTGGTAAATGAGCGGCTTCAGTTCTCATCCTTCCCACCTGAATTGATTCTGGCCCTGGAAAGGGAGAAGGTGAACCAAGGCAGGAATTCTCCTCTGTTTATTTCAGTCAAAACTCTACTTTTCTACCAATGAAAAATAAGGGAATTTAAACTATCCAAGTCAGTTCTCTATAATAAATTCATCATGTATTTGTTTGGGGAAATGTAAACTGTAGTTAAGTTTCTGCAAACCAGATGTCTAAATGAATTTGTGCTCCTTGGCCTTGACCCACTCTATCCATCCATGCACGGTCCGTGTGCTAGCCCAGGAGATGAGCCCGAACCCCCAGCCCTCTACAGCCACATATCCTATCATTCTCTCTTTGAGATGCTTTGGCTTCTGTCTTCAGCAGGTTCTGTGAGGATGAGCTCAAGCTGGGTCTGATCTCTTGAGATTCTAATTTGTAAGCACTCTTGTCGGTCGGGGTCCCTGGGTCTTGATTTTCTCCTGCAGATTCTTATTTGATTAACCCTTTTGACTCTTGCCTGGCCCTGTTGCCTTAAGGTGGAATCTTCTGCCCTAATCTTAACTCCTCCGAATTCAATTTCAGCCCTTTGGCCATCAAGGCCAATCCTGAGACCCAGCTAGTTTTAGCAGCTGTCTTATCGCACCTAAAATCAACAATACAGCTTGGCCCAATCCTTAATAATATGATGTTTTTGTCTCTCACTCTCATAGCAGAAGTTTTTCAGTATGAAAGATGATGAAATAGAAAAATGCTTTGACAGTTTCATTTACTAGAAAGAATTTAAATACTAACATCTGGAAGGGAATAGGTGGCCCTGAAAATGCCTGAATATATATACCTTATCACACACAGAATATCAATGGAGATGGGGATGGATGCTAGGAAAATTGCCAGTTGAAGAGGAAAAAACCCTCAAGTTATACCCTTATGTCAAAAAAATGCACCAAAATAAATTTCAGGTAGATTAGATCCAAAAAACTCTTCACATAAAATAACTTGAAGACAATATAGGTAAATATTTAATTTTGAGTGAAAAGTACTTCAAAATATAAGAGCATCTGATGGTATCACAAAGGAAAATATTGATAAATTTGCATATATAGAGTACAAAAGTTCTGTAAACTAAAAAAATAATAAGCAACTTAGAAGACATATTTCCAATATTTGACAAAGGGTGTATGTACATACGTATGTGTATAAGATGCACATATGTACGTATGCATCTTAAAAACCAATAAAAGAATAATAGCAACAGCAACACGGTTGAGAAATTGAAAAGGACACAAACAGATAATTAATAAAATCAAAAGAATAAATGGTCAATGAATTCTTGAATCATCAGCCCGATCTCACTAAAATTCAAAGAAATACAAAGTAACCAGCACTGCTAAATAACTAGTGGATATTAAAATAAATAAAGCAAAACTCAAGGCTAGTGAGACTGCAGAGAAATGAGAATTTCCTTCAATAGCTAAGGATGTAAATTGGCAAAAACTTTCTAGAAAACAATGTAGCAAGACTTAAAAAAAAAATGAAAACACTTTGATCCAGTAATCGCATTCCTAATCTGTACTAAGGAAAGTGGTCAAATAGTTATGTAAAAAGAAGTCTATCACAACGTTATACATGGTACAAACCCTAAATGCATCCTAAGGGTCCACTATTGGGAAAATAGTTAAGTAACTTATATCTATGGAATAGAATACTGTACAATGTTTTAAAATGTTTTTGAAGGATATTTGAACACCAAAAATGCTCCTGATGTGATGTTAAACTACGAGGGTAGGAAGCAAAATTATTTACATTATGATCCAAATGCTGTAAAAAAATACATAAATATATTAATGTATAAAAGCCCACATATATAAAAGATTGGATGGAAATGTATTAAAATACCAAAGTGCTTATCTTTAATTGTTATTATTATGGATCATTTTAATTGATTTTTGTTATTCTTTCTGAAATTTTGGTCGCAAATGTGTTACTATTGTAACCAGAAAAAGTAATAAGCATTATTAAAATGTGTGTGTCTACATCACTTGCGTTTTTGTGTGTCTGTAAAACGTCAGGGGAGAGTGGCAAAGAGGAAGGTTTCTTCCTTCTTTCACTGCAGTACTGGGCCAGAGCAGGCTGTGGGAGAAGCAGAGGACATGCATCTCCAGGGTAGTCAACAGGGAGTCCTGGTGAGTTGCACAGATCACACAGGGCCAGAGAAAATAAAGACAGAAATTTAAAAGAGTGACTGTGGTTAGCATTAAACCAGATGAAAATACTACTTGAGATCTGTTCCTGAGAAATTTCTGGATCCAGACACTTCTGACCTCATGAATCTGCTCTCCTAAAAGCTATCCCAAATGGAAAACAAATATTCTGATTTTTCAATTTTAGTTTTTCTAACGGGGCACTTCTCTCGCTGTACTGTGAAGTTTGCTGTAATGGCAGTCTCTTACACCGGCTTGTAAACTTTGTGGGGGTAGAGACCGCTCTGTCTGGTAGAGTTATGCTCAGTCATATTTGCTGAATGAGTGCATGAATGAATGGACTTGGAAACTAAACCAGAGAAAAGGAGAAAGGCTTTATAGCAGCTTCACACTGTTACGTTTTGTTTCTGGTTATAGGTTTTACTTGGCTACGTGGCTTATTTCTCTTTTTCTCTCAGAGTTCACCCATAGCAGTCTTAGCTTGTTGGCCATTCAGTCCCACTTTGTACTGAAAATCAGAATTGATGAGCATCTAAAGAAAAAAATAAAGATGAGAGGTGATTGAGTGCAGTGGTCAAGTGTGTGAGCTCGGGCGTTACATTGCCTGGTGGGAAATTTGGCTCAGCCATGTGCTAGCTCTGCGATCTTGAGCGGGTTACTTGACCTCTCTGTGCTTTAGTCTCTTCATCTGTAAAACAGTGATGATAACAATAGTATGCACCTTATAGGGATTTTGTGAGGATTAAGTGGGTTATTAGACATAAAATTAGCACCTTGCCTGGCACAGTATAAGTGCTATCCAAATAGTAGCTAATATTATTATTTTTTTCCCTAAAAAGCAGCAAATATCCTCTGCAGCTCACCATAGCTATTGAATTAGTTTTTTAGTTTCTGTAAGCCTCCCAGGTTTTCTATCTAAACCATGCATAGAAAATGAATTTGATGTCTTCATAAAGCTTGATGTTTCGTAGCAGCTATTTTAAGCTCACTCATCTATTGTCTCTTTTCATTAGTTAACGATTGTCGCGACAAAGTAATAAAAAGGGTCCTTTAAAAATACTTCTGATATCGCAGATGTCAAAGACCGATTACCACAAATATCTAAGACCTGTGATATGTTTCTTACTTAAGGCTTTGGAATTATTTGCATTTTATGATTTAAAATGTTTCTTTTCTAGACTCGAAGCGCTTTGAGGGAAAATTTTTTTCCTACACTTCTCACTTTTACTGTTCTTCATGAATATTTTACTGATATACAAATATTTATTAAGGGAATAATTAGCTCCTTTCTCCTTTTATTATGAACACAGGGGGCACTGAGTGTCTCTGACACGTTGCTAGATTTCTTGTAATTTCATCCGGGGACTTTCAATTCTTATTTTACACCCTCAAACAATGGCATCTACAAATAAGAGCGGATCCGCCGGAAGACTGGTTGGTGCTGGCTGGTTCACTGGATGTACCTCCTTCAGTAGATCTGACAGCCAGCATTTCCCCTGTGGGTTTGAAATACATAATTGCAAGTATCGTGAGGTGCTGGATCCTATTATTCATCCTTTATGTCTTATACTGAATGTATTCAATTTTTGAAAACATTACTGTTATTTTATGTTAACAATAATAACATCCTTCTTTTGTATATTACTGAAGAGTTTATAGAGTGTCTTATATACATCATCTCATTTAATCTGTACAATAAGCTTATATTTTTATTGCTATAATATATGGAAATCTGAGGATTGGGAGGAAAAAAGGTTAGCTAGTGGGTGCCATGTGCTTTACACACCTTATCTCATTCAATCATCACAGTAGCCCTTGAAGTAAGTGATAATATCTCTCTTCTACTGAAAGAAATCTAAAGTTCAGTGATGCTAACTAGTGTATGATACGATTGAGATTCAAATTCTTGTTGGTCTGGCAACAAACCCTACACTCTTCCCACTATACCAGTGGTTGACTGAATTACATTGTAACCTTGATTTAGTGGAGTCTACTTTTTATGACTGAAGTCACTGTTTTTTTCCCCCTAGTTTTATCGAGGTACAATTAACCAATAAAAATTGTATATATTTAGGCTATGTAACATGATGATTGGCTATACGTATACATTGTGAAGTGATTACTACAATCAATCTAATTAACACATCCATCACCTCACATAGTTACCATTTTGTGTGTGTTTGGTAAGAACGCTGAGATTGATTTTCTTAGCACATTTCAAGTATACAGTATAGTATTGTTAACCATGGTCACCCTGCTGTACGTTAGATCCTCAGAACTTAATCATCTTATAACTGGCAGTTTGTACACTTTGACCGACATCTCCCTATTTCCTCCACCCCCAGCCCCTGGAACCACCGTTCTACCCTCTATTTCTGTGAGTTCAAAGAAATCACTGTTTATTCACCTCTAGTGACATGAAGATCTGGACATGCACATGATTCTAGCTAACATCATAGGATAGCCTTTCTTTGCCTCATCCTTCCCGCAGAAAACTTACATTTTGCTTTCCCAGTCCTCTGTTGCTGGTGACAAATGTAGAGCATGCAGACACCATGTTGCATTATTTGTCACTGTTTGCATTGTCTCAAACCAGGGCAATGATTTGGGACGGGGCTGAAGTCAATTAGCATTCTCATCATTCTTTTCCTGTCCCACTCTTTCTAAACCTAACTCCTTTATGCAGAATGCCCTGGGAAATGAAGATCACACATTTGGCAGTTTGGCTGGCCTAGGAAGCAGAGAGCAGTGGCTGCCCTGGCAGATACTCTGACTTGCATTTCAAGGTTGTTTGTTCCAAAATTTCAAAAAATGACCAGTTTGACTAGACCTGTGGTGGTGTGAGTATAATACAGAGAATCTTGTGGAAAAAAAAATAAGCTTGCTCCTGACAGAGCAATTTGATCTTTGGATGCTAATAACTCTGGTTGGAAGGTAGAAACTCCAGTGTTCACTTCTGGGTCAGGGAGTCATTTCTCAATATGCTGGAGAATTCATTTTCCTTGAGTGTTTTTCCTTTCAAGTCACGTTTTACTGCTGGAGTTACTCAGCGAATTAATAGGTATAGAAATGCAAAGCTCTTTTCTTATTACATTCTATCGATCTGATTGCAGTGTCATTAATTGAAAGGCTAGGAAAATGTGATGGATAGTTCAGCTCAAGATTCTACATTCATTTTGGCCCAGATCTGTTGGAAGAAAGCTGCGTGAAACTGACTGAAAGAAGCCTTTTGGTCTGACGTGAATTATTCTTTCTTTGTCAATCCTTGTAAGAGCATTCAGTCCTAGTGAGATTTACAACGTGAAATTATAAACCGCTTCTCCTCTTAAAGGAAAATCAAAACTCAGAATGCTTATTTGTAGAGTTGGAAATAATCCATGTTGTAACTCTCTTTTATAGATTACGTGTATATGACATTTTGAAAAACCAGTTTTGACAGAAACAAATTCGGACTCAAAAATAGGGACGCAGGCATTTTACTCTTCATTTTAAGCAATTTCTTTTGGAATATTGTGGTTGTGAAACATTATTTTCATTCATCCCCCTTGCATCCATCTCATTCTAGTGGTGTGTGAAACTGTAGAGAGACTGGTATATGGTTAGGGATTTTTTTTATGGTTATTTTCTTTTTGGGTTGTTTGATGTACTATCCCTTGGATTTCCCCTATAAATTTAAATTAACTTGAGAATTTTGTATATGTGCAGATATGCCCACATACACATTTAATAAGTGTACCTAATATGAAAAATGTAAAGGAATCTTTTAAAATATTTTAATCCCCTATATGAAGGGAAAATTCCCCAGGCTCGGACAAGAACATACCAGCTTTTGTGTAATTTGTTCATGAAGGCTGAGCTTGTCTCCTTTCTTACTACTTACACTTTAGTGAGCTGGGCTATTTTTCTGTTGTGTTATTATTTTAAATATTTGAAGCTTGAACTAAATGGGAGAAATATTCAAATTGAAAGCACATCTAAATGACATAAAATGCATTGAACTCTTGCTTTTAATAAACATTGTTGTTTGGAGAAGTTTATAAGTTTAGTACGTGTTGCTAATAATACATGTCCTGCCAAGTTTTTTTATCCTTGGTCTTTGGTGTTTGAACTGTCTTTCTCAAGGTGCAATTTCTTCTCCTGGTTGTGCTTTTGATGGTAGAATAAGTTATTTTTGCAAAGGTAGGAAGTGAGCAAATTGCCACGCAGCATGACCTCATTTTGGAACACATCTTGAAAGTGTATTTAATGCTTTCTGAGCTCAGACACAATGGATTATGGTTTGGGGTCCTCCTAACTGACCTTTGGCTTGGTGAGCAACGTGAGCTGCTTCCTCTGCTCATCAGCTACTCTCAGAGCGAAAGAGAGGCTGCACCAACGTGAGGAAGTGAGCGCTGTTGATGAGAGCGCAGGCTGCCTTACCCCTGATATTATGTCTAAAAATATATCCACAGAGAGGCAGGCATATGCTCGCGCCTTGGTGTGAAGGAGCTCTCGCCTGTGTTTCTTGCTATACCCATCTAAATTCTGGAGTGAGGAATTAAATTATTCCAGAAGCCTTGCCAGTCTTTGATTTGCCATTGTCTCTGCTTCTTCGTTGCCTTTGAATGGGACTCTTGATACAGGGCTTTCATAGACCAGCCGGTGCTGATGGGGTCTGTGACTTGACGATGGCGCCTGCTCGTTCCGTTGTGTTCTGTCTGAGGAGTGCTTTTCTTTCCTTTTTGGGAGGCTGAGAGCACTGGGCAGAGGTTGCACTTGGCACATTACAACTCCGTTGTCACTGCTGTGGCTGTTATTCCCCTCGGCAAGAGCCAAGGATCCAACAGGACGGTGGGTCACCTCGTCAGCTATTTAGCACCATTTCGCTTCTCCCTCTCAACATGGTTAGGATATGTTCTTTCTTCAGTGACAGGGTTTGATGGGGGTTCCTGAGTCTCCCTCTCCATGCCTGCTTTATCCTGATAGGGACCTGCTCTGTCTTGATTTCTCACACCTGTCCTCATTCTGAGGGCTTGCTAGATTCTCACTCCCCTGCAACTCACTTTTTAGGTACTATTGTTGGGGTTTTCTCTTTGAGTGTTGTTCCAAATTTCTCAGCTCCTATAGTTACCTCACAAGTTAAAAGGGGTAAAATTATTATTTGAGCCGTTTTGTCTAGGAAGAAAGAAAACAGAAATTGCTCTTTAGAGTGATAGTGCTAAGAAGAGGAATAAATAGCAGAAGGAAATAAGTGGCACTGTTTTGCAGCCCCTCCTACAGCTTGGCTGTAAATACATGTCTTCAGGTAAGACTTTCCATCTTATTTGCAGAGTTAGAGGAAGATGTTAACCTTCAGGATATTTTCCATACCTTGTTTGAAAATAATTTTGATTCTAACAAGAAGTGCTGAGGAAAGAAAGGCAGCTTTTCATGCACCAGGAAAAGACAAAAATCACAGAAAATATCAGATACAAAGTACAGCATTCCCTTTGAAACTATCCATATTCAAAAATGAGTAAGATCAGCTGTTACTCATACCTCCCTCTTTCTTCTTGTATATTCAAGTTAACAATATTTTGATGTCCTTGAAAACCAAAAGGCATAGCATTGTTTTTCAGAAGGGTTGATTTTTTTGAGGTTTCTGCTAAATGAGATAAAAGAATTCTTTATATTGCTTCAGATGGTTAGCACGGAATACGTCCAATGCAAGTTACCACAGACATATCCAATGTAAGCTGATGTTCACATTTGCAATTAAAAAAATACACAGACACACACTCAAAAAAAAACCCACCCAATGTTAACCAAAATCTAGACTTGAATTTAAACCAAATAATTTCATCTGTTCCAGAGGAGAATTAATCTTTGTATATGCTTTTCTGTAGCTGAACATTCCCCTCTCCTTCTTTCAACATTGTTTTATTAGTTTCTTTCATAAAAACCACTGAAATGGACAAAGAACTGTACCATATAGTTAATTTAAATTCTGATGGCAGTTGATTAAAATGGAGCATGGATCAAATATGTCATAAACTCTTATTTGTCACCGGGTATTTCCTTTTAGTTCAGCTTAATGCATTTTATTCATGATGGTGCCAAAGAAACATACATGCCTATAGACACTCCGTACCTAAGTAGGCGGCTGGATACATTAATAACTTGTAATATTACATAGATTTGAGAGTTAAGCAGAAAAAACCCCAGGATAACAGTGCTGTTATTTGTAGCCAGCAAGCTGTGTGATCCAGGTGCTGGAGTATTTGCATGTCTTTCCACCTTTGTTCCTTCAGAGGCGTTGAGGGTCTCAGCTACTGCTGACTAATTGATAGTTGTAGTAACCGCTATAGGCTCCTTAGATTAGAAATGCATGCAGACGTGGGTCTCGATTCAAACACTGAGGAACGCACACTCTCACTTACTTACACAGGCAGAAAGTCTTCATACTAATAGAGGTGTGATGGAGATAGCAGGACATAAAACAGAGGAGAGAGAGAGACAGAAAGAGAAAGAGAGAGAGAGAGAGAGATGGCTGGCAGCAAGTACACCCCTGCAAATAGTTCTAAAATGCGTTTGCAAATGCAGAAGGCTTCAGAACCATCCAACAATTCAGACACCCTTTTTATTTCTTCTCTGCGGGACGCCTCCATCCAGACTATTCGCAAAAAAACGGAAAAGGTGAGAGCCCTGCCATCTTAGCTCAGAATTCATCTGATTTCCTTTTTTCCCCCCTGCCTTGTATTCCTCAATCCATTGTCCATGCATCCGATGGCAGCCGCCCTTGCTCTTGAATGCGAGTGTCACAGCAGGAGCAGAAAAAGGGTTGAGGGAAGGCATTGTCAAAGCCACGGTTGTCTATTGTTTCTTCGCTTTCACTGCTCTGCTATTTTTTTTTTTTTTTTTTGAGTCTTTCCCTTGCCAGTGGCCTCTGTCCAGGAGGAGGGAGAAAATTGCAAGAGTTCGTGGAGTAGTAGAGTGGAGCGTTTTTTATTGCACACTGTTTTGATAAACAGCTCAGCAATACAGTCCACGAAATTAGGAAATACAGCAAGAGTGGAGGATTCTGCTGGGAGAGTGAGGTGGGGGTGGGGGGTTATGCCTCCAGCCTAGATGCCAAAGGCAATTTCTTTGCAATGACTTCGGTGGTGATATTTGTTTTCTGCTGCATTTTCAGTTTAAAAATCATGAGAAAAGTCTTATTCATCTGTCAAGATTTCCATTTGTTTATTTTTGTTCAGCTCAACAACTAGATGGAAATTTTAAGCCAGGCCAGATCTGCTATTTGTGATTTGCTCAAAGGTTGAAATCGTTCAGCTTGAATCAGTGATTGTCTTTTTCAGATCATTTAAGATTGCATGTGAAATGTGTGTGGGAACTTTCCAGTGTACATTACAAAAACTGCATTTGGTCCTCGTTTGTGTGGCTATAAATCTTGGGATTATGTTATTTTGCACCTTAACCATAGTTGTTCTTTTGGGCGACATTTATCCACAACTGATTCTATCTTCTTTGAACAGGCCAACTGCTCTGGTAACTCCCAAAGTTTTCAAAGGTTACAGAGTGGCGCTTCCAAACTAGGTTTTTAGGAAAGTATTTCAAAGGAGCGTTTGGCATAAGCATGAAAATGCTGGGAATTTTTTTCCAGCAACTTTCACTTTATGTAATCTATATTTCTTCAAATAAATAAAAGTGATTAAAACTGATTCCACATAGAAAGAATCAGAGGCAGATTGAATTTGAACTCCATGTTCAAACAATTTTGCTAAAAACAAACACATTGGCAAATTTTATAAACTTAGTTTTAGCTTAGAAAAAAATCGCATAGCTATAATTGGAGTTCTCCATAGTTTTCTTCCTTCTAAATATTGTGCTATCTATAATTACCTAGAAAAAATTATTCCAAATTGATCATTTTTTTTCCAAACCAGCTAACTTCTAGCATGAGCCTAGGACTTTTCACTATTATCAGAATTTGCTAAACACTCAGCATTTCAATTCTGAAGTGTATTTTAAGTCAAAAGGCATTACATCTGCCTGCAGAGGAAGAATTTTTTTCTTTTGAGGAGCCATTCCATTTTATAACACATGCGGGTGGGTTAATGTTCAATAAGAGCTTATGATTTCTTTCTTTCCCAAATAATGATTGCAGTCTGTGAATGTAGGAGTGAAATAACTTTTGGGTTCCACTGGAAAACACTCTAAATTGGAAGTCTGAGATCTCCATGTATGTGAACAGCTCATTGGGCACCCTGAAAATATATTCTCTCCTTTTCCATTCTCATTGTTTTGATTTAGGGGACTTGGGCCCAGCCACCCTGCCTCCTTCTTTTGTGAAGGGACATTTTGAAATGTCTATAGAAAGCAAACTTCTCGAAGAAATGCAGAGCAGGCCATGGTTTGAATGCAAGTCTGAATTTAATTGCGGCCACCCTGGTAGAACACTGTTTAATTTCCAGCACACATCTGCATGATGCTTACAGCAACTCTAGGCCAGAAATTGTGAGCAAGGAAAACTTATCTGTGATAAAGTTACATATCTTTTGCCAAGGAGCAGTCGCTTGGGGTTGACTCAAAAGTCAAATTTAAGCAAATGTTTCCAAGGCTTTTGTGTACGGGGAAGTTGGAATGGCTAACTTCTTCAGAATACTTTGGACAGAAACAAATGGTGGAACCCACTTTCTGACCAATTCGGCTTTGGTACAAGGTGAAGTGAAGGGAAAATGGCTGAAATATTACAAGGTCGGCTAGTATTTCCACCTTAAAATGCTAAAGACAAAAAGGTTGATGAAAGGCTCAGGGTCTCTGCGATTGAAGTAGTGTCAACAATTTCCTTTTTCACTCCAGGACAGCGTAATTCTCCAAAAAGCTGGAAAGAATGCTCATACCCCTGGGAGAACAGACTTGGAGGGAACCCCATCGCTTAGCCTGTGCCCCCTGCAGCTATTTCATTTCTGCTGGATCCACTTAAAAGGAGCAACAAATCTGTGGCCAAGGTCAATCCCCAGACATTTTAAAGGCATGGGTTCAAGTTCAGCTATGAATCCAAATATTTTACACAACTGTCTGTAGTTATTCCAGTAGATATAAAACTTGCAAATCATACAGAAGACCTAACCTGGGCATTTCTCGAAAATGGAAACCCCACCTCTCATATTTTACATATCGAACTCAATGTGGTCAAAATACTGTCTGTACCTTATATCTTCTGCGCCCTAAAAATACAAACATCTTTTAAAAAGAAAGGGAAAAACAGCATCTTTTAGAAGAACAACTTATCAAGAATCAAGCAAAAGATCACATGTATGTGCATATAAAAGATAAATGCGATGTAGCCGTTCTACTTCTTTTTATCCGGGTGCCCTCAGGCTGATTTAAAATAACCACCGAAATGTCAGCGTATGGCCAAAAATACTAAACTCATTTTCAATCCCCTCATTAACTGAAAACATTTTCTTTCTCAAAAGCCTGAGCTTTGGTGAGACTCTACAGTTAAGTAGCAGACACACCCAGCAGGGTTATCACTTTTTAAACCCTTTTGGATTTCTTTTTTTCCCCTCCAGATTGGGAGGAGCTGCCCCTTTTTGAGTGAATAACACACCTTCCTCTACCTAACGGTATGAGGCCTGTAGAGATAAAATGCTCATTTAATTTCCTTTATGATACAGGGTTCCTCGTACTCATAAGAGTGTGAAACTTATTAGCAAAATGAAGACTTTCTACAGGGCTCGTCAACTGGCACTGTGAACTGTTCTTGTGATATATTGGGAGGCATACAGCAAGCTCCTAATGGTTTGTTAAATTAGCAAAGAGGTGGCATTTGGTTGTGATGTCTCATGTTCAAGGATTTGGGTTTTAAAATAATCAAAAATGGAAAATGAGGATTCCATCTATAGAGGACACTTTGACTAAGCTCTATTTTCTCCCCAGATTTATTTTTTCTGGAGTGGATGGGGGAGGAGGTAGGCACTATTTTATTTATATAGACTTGCTAGGCTAACTACAGATGTTGGGATTTCCTTGAAAAATAATTATATTATTTTGACAGTTGATGTTTTCACTACAGCATAAAACTCCCAAGAGTATTCTAAGAGAAATTGTGTGGTAATCCAGAGCTGGATCTTTTTTTCGCTTGTTTTCATATTCATTTAATGTAAAACTCTCTGTAAAAGAAATAGTGATGATTTGGAGAATACGTCCGCTCTACCTACTTCTCTGAGTGTAGATCTGGGAGGATGAGAAGAGGGTATGTAAAATGTCTACTCCAGAACTGCTAACAAGAAAGTCTATGGGAGGGTATTAAAAGGGATGCCAGCCCTGGTGGTCTAGTGGATAAGATTCCTGCTCTCACCACCACGACCCAGGTTGGTTTCCCAGTCAGGGAACCACACCACCCATCTGCCGTTGTCATACTGTGGCAGCTACGTGTTGCTGTGATGCTGAAAACTACAGCACCGGTATTTCAAATAGCAGCAGGTCACCCAAGGTGGACAGGCTTCAGTGGGGCTTCGAGAGTAAGACAGTCTAGGAAGAAGGACCTGGCCACCCACTTTCAGAAACATTGTCCATGAAAATCCTATGAAAAGCAGTGGAGCATTGTCTGATAAAGCATGGGAAGGTGAGAGGATGGAGCAAAAAGACTGGGAAGGGTTCTGCCTTAGGGTCACTAGGAGTCGAAATCAACTCCACGGCACTAACAACAAACTAAAAGTGATATCTCAGGTTAGCCGCCTTTAAAAAGTTAGCAATTTTGTAATGCCTCTCTAAGCTTCTTCAAACCAATTTACTGGTCCTCATCTCTTTGGGCCCTCTTGTCCCACCCTCGCCCCAACTACTGGGTGGGTAGAATTACAATAAAGCCAATAGGAAACACGAGTGCCATTACCCCACTGAAACCAGGTCATCGAAGCCTAAATCAAAAACTCATAGAATAATGGTAATTTATGCACATTGTTCAACGTCTTGAAGGAAACAGGTAATGGTTATCACCACAAAACCTTTTCCAAAAAAGCTAAAGTCATTTGACTGTCACAATCTAATTTGTCTTCATACTCTTGAAAGAGTGATTTTTTTTCCCCTGATATACATAAAGGGACACTAAGGACCAAAGACAGTTTGGGCTACCCAAGGTTAAGAAACATATGGTGCTGCATCATGTACCCAAGTAAAGACCTGATCTTCCCCGGTCAACATCTTCTGCCAGCATGCATCACTTTTCAAGGTTATACTTGAGATCTCAGAGGAATTCAGATGTTTCTCTGGGCTGGTTAGTGAGACCCAAGACCTAGATTGACCTTAAGAAATTCACAACCAAAGGGGAAAGTTGTCTCAATATGATGCACTTTGCTGGTTTTAAGGACCTATTTCCTGGTAAAGAGAATCAACTTTTTTGTACACTTGAGACATTTTAAATATTTTTTAACTTTCCTTTCTTTTCATGTAAAGCTTTGACAAAGCTTTGACAAAGTAGGACACATGAACATTAGGATGGATAATATTAGAAGTGTTGAAACTTCTCAAAATGTTTGGTTTTTTTCATACTTGCTAATTTGAGAAATGATCTGAAACAGCACCTCAGGACTGCAGGGTGGTGATCTTAACTGGGACCTGTCCATTCCTGACTAGGACTAGTTATTTTGGATATTCCACATCACTTCATTTCATGCCAATGAACTTTGATGGGGTAGATAATCAGTTGGGATGATTCAAGCCTAGACTAATCCTTTTTTCTAGTATAAGATTTTGAAAAACTAATCTGTATTATTGGCTCAATTCTTGACTTAATTTCATTCTTTTTCTTTTCTTTTCTTTTTTTCTGGGGAAGATTAGCCCTGAGCTAATATCTACTGCCAATCCTCCTCTTTTGGCCAAGGAACATTGGCCCTGAGTTAACAGCTGTGCCCACATTCCTCTACTTTATATGTAGGACACCTGCCACAGCATGGCTTGATGAACAGTGTGTAGGTCTGTGCCTGGGATCCAAAATGGTGAACCCTGGGCTGCCAAACAGGAGTGCACAAACTTAACTGCTGTGCCCCTGGGTGGACCCTCTCATTTCATTCTTTTTGATGGAGTCTTAAAATACTGCATTGCAGCTAATCACACAAATGACCTCATTGCAGAAAGAAAATCATCTATCCTAGATCATAGAATTGTAGAGTAATCATGACTCTGGGGACTTTTAAATAAAATCATAAAACGTGAATTAAAGTTCACCAATATCCCATGTCTTTTACATTAAAATAGGAGGGCAGTGTCAATATTTTCCACCTCTAGGTAATTTCGTACATAGATCTATCCAGAAGAAACTCTAAAATTGTCTGACAACTCTGCTATCATGGTATATTATATGCTTTCTCTCCCTCCTCCCAGTTGATATGCTATGATCAATGTTGAGCTTAATCTTTTTATTTAACTCAAGTTAATGTGATTTCCTAACATCCAGAGAAACTATGTCCTCATTGGTTGCTCAGTAGCTAACAATGTTTTGTATGATTATGTCAGCTAAATTGTGCCCAGGCGTTCAAGAATGATTGGGAAATTTATAAGCTTATATATGGATATTTGTGTTATTTTATTTAAATGATAGAGAAAAGAGAACTTTTATCATGTTTATGCTTTTTAAAAACTTGGTTATTATTCTTAGCTTAAAATGAAACATACTGCAGAAAATCTTCATAAATTTTATTTTAATAATAATGTGAGATTGGGTTTATTTCCATGAATATTTTGACATTTTAGTTTATTCTTAAAAAACAAAATCCCAAAACCCTCGAGTTGCGGATAAAGCAATGTTAAAAGTTTTCATTAGGGGCCGCGCTCGTGGTGTTGCAGTGAAGTGCTCGTGCTCTGCTTCAGTGGCTGGGGTTCACCAGTTGAGATCCTGGACGCTGACCTACATACCACTTCTCAAGCCATGCTGTGGCAGGCGTCCCACATATAAAGTAGAGGAAGATGGGCATGAATGTTAGCTCAGGGCCAGCCTTCCTCAGTGAAAAGAGGAGGATTGGTGGCAGATGGTAGCTCAGGGCTAACCTTCCTCAAAAAAACAAAAATTTTCATTATCCAGTAGGTCTATATATTAAGAATGCATTGAGCGGTAACCCAAACCTTAGTTTCATTTGAATAGAACTTGTCACATGAGTAGGCATTACTTTTAATTTTCCTGAGATTTTTATTTCCGTGTCCCCTCTAAATATTTTTTTACTCCTGAATAAAGTTAATATGACACATGCCAATCTGGTGAACATGTTGGGGCAACTGGAAAGGAGAGAAGTGGCTAGTATTGGACTAAGTAAATAAGCTGGGAATTGGAACAGTGACAGATCTGACTTTTCTAGTGACTTGACTAATCATGCTGAAGTATCAGGATATACATGGAACAACAATTAGAGGTGAGGAATAATAGCTGCTGAAAGACCAAATCCTTCCTTTCCTATAAACACAGCTAAGAGGGACATTGCATCCTCTCATGGCAGGGCTGAACCTATACAGGAATATTCAATAAGAATTTGTTGATTGACACATATTTGTTGAATGCTTGCTCTCAGTCCAGGGCTGGAGGAGATGTTGTTGAAAATGAGAGAATGGTAAAAGATGCATTGGTCCTTGAAGAGTTTATCATCTGGAAAGAAACAACAGAAAATTCAGTTAGTTGTTCCACAACATTGGTGAGCAGTTATTTGGCAGGTACTATGCATGTGCCACAGGTAAGAAAGAGTTAAAAACATGGCCCTTACTCCTAAGGAACTTACAGTCCTAGTGAAGGTTATGGACTCATAAGCAGATAATTTCAATAAAAGATGTGCTGTGGTGACAGGGCAAGGCAAGGACACTTCATAGGGCTAGTAAAGACTTACTGAGGAGAAGATGTCTAATCTGAATCTTGACTGAGGAATTATTTATTTAGTGCCCACTAAAATTCTGGACCCTTGCTTGGTGCTGGGGATTTAAGGAAGGATAAGGTGGTATCTATCATTGAGAAGACTGTGAAATAATCTCGTAGACAAGTTATGTGGTGTGTTTGGAGAGAGTCAAGAAAGGTGGCCTACCCAAGCTTTTGTTCAGCAGGAGCACTGTGAATAGAATGATATTGAAGGTATAGAGGAGGGAACAACTAATTCTACCTGGAAGAGGGTAGAAATTGGCGAAGACTTCATGGCGGAGGTGACATCAGTCTGAGCCTTGAAAGTTAAGTGGAATTTCCCCAGGTAGGGATAGTGAGATGAGAACAGAAGGGAATTCCAGAAGATGAGATGGCATGAACCAAGGCATGGGATTGTGAAAGGGTGTAGTGTGTTTAAGGAAACAAGGTCTAGTTTGGTTTGGCTGGAACTTATGGGGCATGGAAGGAACTGGAGGAAATTGGGTCAGGAAAGTGGCCTGGAGCCAGAATGTGAAAGCCAGGCTAAAGAATCTGTTGTTAGTTTGTTTCTGAAAGGCAGTAAGGAGCCATTATCATTAGAGGTTTTGAAAAGTAATTTGGGCAGTAGAGGGGGAAAGGAAGAGAAGAAAAGTTAAAACAATGGTTCTCAGCAGAGGTGGGCAGTGTATCAGAATAACCTGGGAAGCTTTTGCGAAATACACAAGGCTGATTTTTTTCCCTTAGTCTTCTGTCTTTTCCCTCAACCAAGTTTCTGATATCATATGGGGGGATGGGAAGGTAAATAAGGATATTTTTTAAAAGCTTGCGAGGTGATACTAACACATCCTGCCCTCTACTATCACAGTGTTCTAGTCAAGAGATGCTCAAATAAGGCTGAGACAATGGAGAGGAGAAAGGATGATTTTAGGGATGCTTAAGAGTTGGAATTAATAAGATGGATTGGAGCAGGATGTGATGGAGAGGAAACATGCTAAACACTTAGGTAGCTAGTACAAGCGACTGAGAAACTATGAACTGAAATGAACCCAAGAAGAGGAGCAGGGTCTTTGGACGAGATTATGGATTCTACTTGATACATGTAGAATTTGAGGTCCTGTAGACAGTTGCTAACATAAGAAGCTGGAGTTCAGGAGAGCTTAAAACCATACATACCCAAATCAATTACGAAGTACTATAAAATACCATATAAATGCTTTAAAAAGGCAACAAAAAACCAGAGACAAGAGAGATTTGTGTTGGCTGGAGCAGAGAAGTCTTCATGGAGAAGTGGAAGTTGAGTTGCATCTCAAAGCATTAATAGAAAACTCAACTTCAAGAGATGAGGAGATTAAAAATGGAGATCATTTGCAAAAAAGTTTGCGTTGAGAAAGAAAAATGCTGTTTTGAGAGAGCAGGACAGCAATATAAATGATTTAATAACAAAACCTAATATATTCTCATTTATTCTTCGCTCCTAGAAGGAGCCATTATTATTCACAATTTATAGATGAAGAAATAGGTTCAGAGAGGTTAAACAAATGACCCAAGTGGTTCTAATTGAAACACTGTGCTTTGACTCTCGAGCCTTTAAATCTAGACTCTTGTTCTGATCCACTAGCTGTGTGCCCTTAGTGGCCAGGTTCATTTCTTACCTAGCCTGAAAATAGAGTAGACTCTCGATAAATAATTGCTGAATTAAAGTGAAACTTGGGGCCAGCCCCAGGGCCGAGTGGTTAAGTTTGCACGCTCTGTTTTGGCGGCCTGGGGTTTTGCTGGTTTGGATCCTGGGTGCGGACATGGCACTGCTTGTAAGGCCATGCTGAGGCGGCATCCCATGTAGCACAACCAGAGGCACTCGCAGCTAGAGTATACAACTATGTACTGGGTCGGGGGGAAGAAAAAGAAGAAGAAGAAGAAAAAGAAAAGATTGGCAACAGATATTAGCTCAGGTGCCACTCTTTAAAAATAAAAAAATAAAAAAAATAAAGTGAAACTTATCAGTTCTTTTACGTATTAGTTTAATTGTTTGCCATCTACATTTGCAAGTAAACATAGAATGTAATGCTGTGGGACTAGAAATCACCTTAATGATTTTCTAATCCAACCAGCTCACTTTATAAGAGGAGGAAATTAAGTCTCAAGAAAGGAAGTGACTTACCTGAAATCTCACATCCAGTTACCAGCAGAGCTGGACCCAGTACTTTGATCTCAATTTCTTCTTCAACCAGGGCTTTTCTCGCATACCTTTCAATCCAAGAGAGCCGTATATGCAAACTGTGAGACAATCCTCCCTCTTCTGAGCTCTCCAAAGTTAGATGGAAATGGAAAACATAGCTGGGATGTAAGAGGTGATTTGATAGGTAAGAACTTTGACTTTCTTTTTAATCATCCAGTCTAATCATTGTATTTAATGGCATGAATAAGAGAAGATTGACACAGAAATCAGATACAAGAATTAATGAGTAATTCGTCTGAGAGAAGAACAATAACAAATAAAAGGTTAGGGGAGGTAGTAAATTTTTCTAAGTATTGTGATGGGATGCTATGGAAGCATCTGTGTTTTGCTATCTTTTAAATGGAAAACATAGTCTCACTATGTGGGATAGATGAGAAGAAATATCATCCCAGGCTAGGGAACTGATGAGGGAGTGGTGCAAAGCATGGTGGGAAGGGTCCAGGGCGGGGGTCCGGACCCCTGAGGGTGCTCACAAGCTGTGTGATTTTGGGGACTCATATTACTTTGCCCTCCCAGGTTCCTCATCTGTAAACGAGAGGGTTAGATAAGATTTGTCTAGCTTTGTTTGCCACTTGCCCTCTCAACTAACCCCCTGGCCAAAGCTGATGAACCCCTCCTTACCAGAAAGGGAGGTGAAGGAATAACTTGAGGCAGCTCTACACTAAGGTGAGTAGAGACTCTGGGGCTGCACAAACATCGAGTGGCAGCCTCCTTGCTTAATCAACACTACGTGGGGCCAGTTGGCTCCTCTGGTATCTTCAGCTGCTGGTATTCAGCAAAATACCACATGAACCAACTGGCTGCCTGCGGGGGCCCGGATGTTGTCACCTAGTCCTTGCCAGCCTGTCCTCCTGGCTCAACTCAACTTCTGGCCTTCCATGCTTTACCTCAACTGGGCATTCATGAGGATGGCCATGGATTGATCTCACTCTTTATCTCCTTATTCCATCCTGCCCTTCAGGTTATATCCCTATCATGTTTTTATGCATTATTTTTTTTGTTTTAAAATTGTATTTTTTAAATTAACATATAGCAAAATTGACTTTTTTGGGTATACAGTTCTACAAAGTTTGACGCATATATAGAGTCATGTTATCATCACCAAAAGCAGGATGCAGAACGGTTCCATCAATTTCAAAAAAAAAAAAAAAATATTCTTTCATACTAGTCCTTTGTAGTCATACCCTTCCCTCATCCCCACTCCCTGGCAATGCTGAGATGGTGAAAATGTCATATAAATGGAATTATGAGAATAGAAATCTTTCTTGAGAATAGCTTCTTTCACTCAACATAATGCCTTTGAGGTTCATCCATGTTGTTGTATGTATCAATAATTTGTTATTTTTTTTATTGCTGAGTGGTTTTCCATTGTATGGATATAGCCAATTTGGTTTATCCATTCACTGGTAGGAAGACATTTGAATTGTTGCCAGTTTGGGGTCAATACGAATAGACCTGCTATAAATATCCATGTACAGGTGTTTGTGTGAACATACATTTTCTCTTCTCTAGGGTGGACAAGAGGAGTGGGAGTGGTGAGTTGACCCTGTTTAATTTTGATTGCTTCCCACTTTTGAATCTAGGTTTGCCCTGCACCTTGGCCTTCTGATTCTGGACTCACCTCTTCCTCAGATAAGCAGGCTCGTCCGTCAGTGCTGTTCTGGCTCTTTCTGCTCCATCCTACAGTCCTCCTTTTTCTGGCTAGGAGCTCCCAGCACATAATAAAACTAGAGCCCATTTTGATTAGTCTAAATCCTTTTCAGCTCTGAATTGGCTGTGATTTGGATTATTGCACCAGTATTGTAGTACCCTCTGCTGGCTGATTCACAAAGCTGGCTTTATGCCTGTGCAAAAAGAGAAGCTGTAGGTGAGATGGAAAAAAGAAAAATAATTGGGGGAAGGAGGTAGTTATGGCGAGCTACCATTGTAGCGACAGCCTGACAGGGACACTTCCTGTATTTGATGCTATACATATAGATAAATGCTGTAATATTTTTGTGGAACCCTACAATATTGTGCTTGTCTTCTCAATTGTAGGCAAAGATGGGCTGTCTGGAAAGCTGGACTCAGCCTGGAGCCTGTTACCCAGATTGCTATTTTGTGAAGACTTCCGCATACAAATGACTCAGATCCAAATATTCAAAAATGATCTTGGAGGGCCATCTGGTTCTTACTGGTTCTAAAAGCTTCTTTCAGCCTGGTGGATGGATCCAGTACAAAAGATAGTGAGGGCTCTTCATTGAGATTTAAATATGTTTCACTGACCGAAGCGAGAAGCTGACTTTTAAAAATAGCCAATGCTGATGTTCCCAGGGCCAACTAATGATGTCTCCCTCTCATAGGTTGGTGGAAGTCTGATAAACGTTTAATTGATGATCATACAGTTGCATAGAGGCTTAGAAATGCACCCACACACCCACACACACAATTTCATATCATCGGGGAACATTTGTTAATTTGTTTGGGTGTCTGAAACAGGTTGGGAATTAGGCTGACCCAGCATGTGAGGCCATGAGGTCTGTCAGAGCCATGGGATCACTGTGATGTGTCATATTTAATTTGTGAAGACAGCGCTGCCAGCCTGGCACTTTGGATAGTGGTGCTGATGGGTTTGCTATTTGCGCTTGTTGTCTGCTTGCCTTTCTGATCAAAAGTAGGGCTGTACGTTCTGTGGCCCAGGGACAGGGAGTGTCCCCACTTTGGGAGGCGAACAGGCTTGGATAAGGATGGAATCCTGTGCTCTCAGCCTCAACTCTGGCCAAGTCCAGACAGAGACTGGGAATGTAGTGAGAGGGATGCTACGCACCAGGGAACATGGATTTGGGACAGCCACCTCATTTAGCAGAATGCTTGAAGGGGCGCTCTTCGATTAACCTTTTGTTTCTCCAAGCTTTCGCTTTCTCATCTGAAAGGATGAGAGGGAGGTGTGTGTGCTTCCTTCGGTTCATGCAGACAGAGCCACAGTACATCCTGTATTATGACAGTGTAACTCATGCTGTAGTGCTTTCTCATTCTCTAGGATGTAGTTATCGAATGCAGGGACTACATCTTATTTCTATGTACCCCCAGCTCAGCACAAGACTTAGCCTAAAGAAGACATAAAAAGGGAGCTGTTTAAGTGCTGTGGGTAGAGATGTGACTTTTTAAGGACACCCATAAATTGGATGTGGTATATGGGTGTTGAGACCATGGGGAAGTTACCTTACCTTTACCTCAGGTGATTTGTCTTTCTTGTGTTCCCTTTCAGTGAAGATGCTGGTGTTCCACATCCAATTGCTCTCGTCTTTCCAAGACTGTGGCACTCCAGGAAATCTTCCCTACTGAAGGGGGACCACGAGCTACAGTATCTCTTAGATGAAATCAACAGGTAAGTCTTTACCAGCAAATTTAATATTTTGTTTCCAAAGCGTACCAAATAACCACAAAGATCACCTCGGTACCCAGGGCCCTGTCTGAAGACATGAAGCAAAACCTCTTCATAGTCACAAGCAAAAGTTAACGACTTAGAATGTTTCAGTCTGCCCTAATACGTCTAGTCTATGAAGGTGGCACTTAAAGTGATTTCTAACTGTTAAAGGAGAAATTTAACTTTCTCGGTTTTATAAACATTTAGTGAGGCTTATGATTTGCAAGGAAGACTTGCTGGGGTTCTGTGGTGTACCAGCTTCCATCAGCTGGCTTTCCCTCTTCTCTCAGGATATCATACTTTCACACAGAATCTTAACATTTCCTTGTGAATGGTTTCCATAGGGGCCTCGACTAGCATGGTGCCTGGCAGTGTTTGCTGGGGCACCAGAGACTTAAGCTGGCTCATGGTGAGTTTACTGATGATAGTGGTTGCAGCACCCGTACTTTTTAAAATTTTAGTAAAATATGCATAACTTAAAAATTAACATCTTAACCATTTTTAAGTATACAATTCAGGAACGTTAAATATATTCTCATTGTTGTGCTACCATCACCACCTACATCCACAGAACTCTTACACAACTAAAGCTCTATACCCATTAAATAACCACTCCTTATTCCTCCCTGCCCCCTAGTCCCTGGCAATCACCATTCTACTTTCTATCTCTATGAATTTGACTACTTAACCTCATATAAGTGGAATCGTACAGTGTTTGTTGAACTGTCACTGGCTTATATCACTTAGAATAACGTCTTCAAGGTTTATCTTTATTGTAGCATGTATCAGAATTTCCTTTGATTTTTTCTTTTTGAGGAGGAAGATTAGCCCTGAGCTAACATCCACCACCAACCCTCCTCTTTTTGCTGAGGAAGATTGGCCCTGACCTAACATCTTTGCCCATCTTCCTCTATTTTATATGTAGGACACCTGCTACAGCATGGCTTGATAAGTGGTGCGTAGGTCTGTGCCTGGGATCCGAACTGGCAAACCCTGGGCCACTGAAGCTGAATGTGCAAACTTAACGGCTATGCCACCAGGCCAGCCCCTCCTTCTTTTTTTTAAGGCTTAATAATATTCCATTGTATGCATATACCACATTTTACTTATCTATTCATCTGTTGATGGATATTTGAGTCACTTCCACATTTTGGTTATTGCGAATAATTCTGCTATGAACATGGATGTACAAATATTTCCTCAAGATCCTGCTTTCAACTTTTTGAGGTATATGCCAAGGCATGCAATTGTGGAAACATATGGTCGTTTTGTTTTTAAGTTTTTGAGGCACTGTCACACTGTTTTCCACACGGGTTGCACCATTTTACATTTCATCAACAGTGCACAGGAGTTCCAATTTCTCTACATCTTCTTACTTATTTTCTAGTTTTTTGATAGTAGCCATCCTAATGGGTATGGGGTGGGATTTCATTATAGTTTTGATCTGCATTTCTCTGGTGATTAGTGATGTTAAGCATCTTTTAATGTGCTTATTGGCCATTTGTATATCTTCTTTCAAGTGTCTTTTCAAGTCCTTTGCCCATTTCTTTTTAAAGATTTTTTATTTTTTTCCTTTTTCTCCCCAAAGCCCCCCGGTACATAGTTGTATATTCTCCGTTGTGGGTCCTTCTAGTTGTGGCATGTGGGATGCCACCTCAGCGTTGTTTGATGAGCAGTGCCATGTCCGCGCCCAGGATTCGAACCAATGAAACACTGTGCTGCCTGCAGCGGAGCACGCGAACTTAACCACTCGGCCACGGGGCCAGCCCCAAGTCCTTTGCCCATTTTTGAATGGAGTTGTTTTTGTTGTTGTTGAGTTGTAGGAGCTCTTTATATATTCTGATTTCCTCATTAGATAAATGATTTGCAAATGTTTTCTTCCATTCAGTGAGTTGCCTTTTCACTATGTTAATCATGTCATTTCATGCACAGAAGTTTTTAATTTTAGTGTAGTCCAATTTATCTAGTTTTTTCTTTTTCTGTTTAGCTTTTGATGTTATATCTAAGGAGTCATTGCCAAATCCAATATCATGAAATGTTTCCCCTATGTTTTCTTCTAAGAGTTTTATAGCTTTAGGTCTTACATTTAGGTCTTTGGTCTGTTTTATGTAGTACTTGTTTTTACCCCTTCATAGACACTGAATTTCTTGAGCACTGAGACTATTCATCTTTGTGTTCTTAATGTTTAGCATATACCTGGCACATAGTACATGATCAGTAAATTTTAGTTGAGTGAAACAACTTTATCAGACATGATGAGACTAAACCAAAGGATATATTTATAGTGATTTTCCATTCCCATAATAATAATATCAGACTGCCTTGGAGACCCATAAAGAGATCTATGAATTTAAAAAGTAACACTGCTTTCAGGGACTTTTTTGCATTTCATTTATTTACTTTCTCTTGAGAATGTTTAATGGAATATTTGAATATTTGTCATACTAAATGTATGCTTATCACATTTGACCTTGAGTGCCTTTCTCATGAGCTCTATGCACAGTTAGCTCTACAATGATGAAAATGACTGTACAAGGAGATTGTTTCTCCCATCCATATGAGTCCATAAAACCCTGGGTCAACCAGTGGAGGAGGTGGGCACTGGATCCATAGCTGGCTTCATGACCTTGAACAAGTTATCCCATATCTCCGAGCCTTCCTCAGTTTCTTCATTTATAAAATGAGAGCATGTACAAGATTCCTTCTAGTTCTAAAATTATAAAAGTTTAGGTACTGGTGATAGGACATTTCCAATAGGAGTAGAAGTTCAACCACTTCTGGGAAGAAACAAGGATGAGATTCACCACAATCTGGCCTCCCACAGAGAACCTTTCTACCCTGGAAGTGATCTGAGAGTCAGGAAGAGAGAAGGCTGTACCCAGCCTCTGGAGTTATGTCTTTGCTCATGCAGTGTGGTGGCAAGGAAGGGGGTGAATTGAAAACAAAATTCCTATTACTATTGTTGTTATTACTGAATCAAGGACATCTTATCCACATTTCGGCCATTCCAGAACCAGTTTTCTTATACTTGGGTATATGTGCGGCAAAAACAGTTTAAAAGATAAGAGAGCTCTTGGTTACAATACTAGTTAAAACTATGAGTACCACACCCCCCACCAGACTCCATATATTCCTCATGTTTCCTGAGTGAGTTTCAGCCAAGTTTGAGAGACAGTTCCAACTACAGCCTCCCTGGTGGACACCTCTACAAGAAGTGGCCCATGGAGTACTAGTATCTGATTTGGAACTCTCCTTTCTGCCACGGCCGAAATTGAGTATTAGGTCATCTTTATGGTGCCAAAGAAACAGCAAGGCCTAGCAAGGGCATCAGGGAAATCTGGGTTCTGACCTCCACTCTTTCCATCTGAGTGAGGTCTGGGCAAATGACTTACCCTCACTGGGAATGGGTTTCTACAAATATGAAATGGTAAGCGTGCTATCTACTGTTTTACTTGGAGAATTACCTTGTTCAAAGACAGGAAGAGTGGAAGGAACTAACTTTCATTGAGCACCTCCTATGTGCTAGGTGCTGTGCTATGTGTTTAGTAAATTATCTTGTTTAGTGCTCAAATAGTTCTATGAAGGGGCCATTGTTAGCCTCATCTTAGGATGGAAAAATTGATGCTCAGAGAGATTAAGTGAGAGTCACACAGCTTATAGAATCATGCACCACATAATGACATTTTGGTCAACAAGGGACCACATATAAGATTAGTACCATATAGCTTAGGTGTGTAGTAGGCTATACTATCTGGGTTTGTGTAAGTACACTCTATGATGTTTGCATAATGACACAATAGCCTAACGACATGTTTCTCAGAACATATCCCCATCATTATGTGATTCATGGCTATACCCAGCAGAATCAGGGTTCCAATGCATGTCTGCTGGATTAAAGCAAGTGCTCTTTCCCCCACGTCCTTAGACCTTGATGTGGAATAAAGCGGATGTATTCGGATGTATTCTGCACTGATGGGGCCCCTCCCTGCTTCTTCCACTGCTCAGGTTGCTAATTTGCTTCCCTTAGGCCTCCTGAGAAGGGGAGCTCTCGACCTTTGAGTCTTCTGGCATTTACCTTTGCTGTAGAACAGATACCACCTATTTTCCCAGAAGCCATATTTTCTAGAGAAAGAAGGACTTTTGGTCATATTTGAGGGGCAAAAAACTGTCCCAAAGATAGAGATTCAAGCATAAGTGAGGCTCCATCTATCCGTGATCCTGCCTTACAGTCATTTCTTTTCCTAAACATATTCTTCAAAAACTCGTTCTCACTGGGGGCCCAGGCAAGTGTGATGGTGACCGGAATCCTGCTCTGGGGCCCTGGATTCACAAAGGGCCAAGTTGACGTCCATTCTGCATCTGGCTTATTTGATGCCAGAGGAGCGCTGAGGTCTCCTGAGAGAGCCAGGAGAGATTTGCCTCCTGCAGAGGTTTGGATAAGCCCCAGCTAATCTCCATGGCTTCTTAAGGGCACACCTGCTTGTCTGCCAGCCAGCAGCCTCCTCGCTCATTTCCCGTGGGACGGCTGGGGTCAGAGGGCCTCCAGAAAGCCTTTTATCCCCCACTGCCCGCCAGGCCCCCCTCAGCAGCACCTGGGTCCACACATAAGACTTCCTTTGAGGGGAGGTCGAGACGTTGTCCCTCCCAGAGTGGGGGCCAGTGCCCTTTTCCTTCCTTTTGAGGCGGCTTGCTTGTTCCTTCCTTCTGAATAAGCGTTTAATTCAAGCTTTATCGTGCATGCCTCAAACTTTATCCCACGGGGGCTGAGCTGATCTGAATTGGTTTCTGGGCTGCTGAGCTGTGGACACGTAGTAGGTGCTCAGTAAACAGAGGTCATGTTTGATTGTGACCTGCTTGGGAGTCCAGGAAAAACACTGGGTCAGCTTTCCATTGGTTTCATCATTGGAATGTAATAGTAACACTGATAGTATTAAAGTGTATCAGGATTCAAAAGTCATTTCTGTTTGGCTGTAGGAGTTAAAGATTCTCTCCTCTCTCTTTTTCCAAGTCACATTTTCCTTCTTGATTATCTTTAGGAGTAGGTAGTAGTGAAATTGACTTGTTTTCTATGAGCGTTCTGTTTAAGATGTGTGGTCAGAGACTGCTGTTTGACACAGGAAGCTCCCAGGGGTTGTCTGCCTCCCTCCCTCCCTTCCTTCCTTCCTTTCTTTCCACTTCTTCCTTCTTCTCTCTCTCTTTCTTTTTTATTTTCTATACATAAGATGGAGACATAGATCATTTTTGAAGAAGGAACTATTAATGGTAATCTGTAGGGGTATGGCTGAAAAAAATCTAATTTGAAAAACTATGATCCTTTGAACTCACCAATTTTTGTTCAGGTTTATAATTCCACTTGCCCCTAATTCTACTAATATTTATTGAGCCCTTATTCTAAGTCCCTGGGCTGAGTCAGATGGGATGAATCCAGACCCATGGAAACCAGTTTAGCTAGGAAGATAGGCCATTGGAATTATATGCTAAAGCTATGTGTGGATCGATGGTCAATTTGAGTGTTGAAGAAACGATGGGTGATATATAAATATCAGTTATTCTGACTCTTGGCATGATATCACAAGCTTATACATATTTTAGTTATCTTCCCCAAACCATGCAAGATAAGCAGTGTGATCCCTGTGTTGTAGATAAGGAAATGGAAGTTCAAAGACATTGAGTAACTTGGTAGATTGGTTGCAGAGCAAGGACAATAACCCAGGTGACACAGCTAGTACTTAGAAATCCAGCTGTAATTTGAACCCAGCACTGGATCTGAACAACCCTTGGATTCTATCCTCTTCCATCTATACAGAAAAGCAGCTGTAATAGAGGTAGAAAATTCTGTGTAGGCAGCCACTTTAGATAGTTGATTCTCCAAAGTGATTTTTTAAGGGGAATGCATGTAAAGATAATTTACCAGCTAATTGCTAATTTTCCCTTTCAGCTTGGATTGTACATATATCAGGGTGTGTGGTGACTTTAAACTACGGGTTTTAATTATTTTAGCTGGGGTGCTCTAACTCTTCCTCTGCCTGCAGCATCTCCGTTAGGATGCTTCCTCCTTGCTGAAATGCTTTGGCATTGTCTCTCCTCTGATAGTATGTACACAAATGGATGCTCCGCACCTCCCTTCTCCCCAGTGGAGTACACAAACAGCAAGCAGACAGACACTATCTAAGAGGCTGAAACTCAGGGCCCATAATATTGTGGCAGAAAGCAGAAAATAAAACAGCCAGTGCTGTGTGCGGGATAATAGCATAATAGGATAAGTGTGAGAGAGTCAGGAGGCGGTAATGGCCCAGGAGATGGAGAAATTCTGGGAAAGTAGGGCAGTATAAAAGCGGAGACACCATCTGTGGGATCCAGGCAGTTGTGACACTCTGAATGACACAATATGGAGATCTGTTGTACAACACAACAAATAGTAGTAAAGGAGTCATCTGGCCTTACAATTGTCAGATGTTCTTTGTTTGAAATACCACCTTCCTGGCCGTGAACACCAGTGTAGCCACGGTTATAAACATCAAGGTTATAAATTGCCTCTTCCTCCAGCCAATTAAAATTACAGAAAGTGAGAATAAAAAAAAATTTGATGGATCCTTTCCTCCCTAGATGGATCCTCCCCTTGGACCAGCAGTGGGCACCATGCATGCCCTCACCCGATCTTATTCAAGCACAATAAATAGCTATATCAATAAACAGCTATATTGGAAGAGATTGAGAAAGAAAGTAAGCTTTACTGAGTGAGCGTGTATATGTGCCAGGCATGACACATGGCTTTTTGTGTAGATCAACTCATTTGGTCCTCATAACACCACTTCAAGGTTGATATCATGGTTCTGATTTCAAAGATGAGGAGACTGAGTCTCAAAGAAGGAAAACGACTTGTTCAGCTTCACCGAGTGGTGGAGCCAGGATTCTCACTCAGACCTGGATGGGTCTCGGGTCCCTGCTCTTTCCACTACGTTTCCCAGAGGCGGAATAATCCATGAATGCATCACATCTCCTCATCTGAGATCCTTTTCCAAATAGCCATTATCCGTGAAAGGTTCTTTTGACATGAATGCTTCTCTTTAAGTCTCTAGAAATCTGGAATCATCTAACCCACACCTTCAAGTATTGGAATGATTCTTCTATACTCCAGTTTTAGGTGAAAGAGGCAAAAGAGAGGCATATCAGTTAGTTTAGGAGTTTAGACAAAACACTAACTTCTTGGATGTACATTTATCTCAATACAATTTTTCAGCTCAGTAATCTATACCTTCTCCTCTATTGAACTATGACTGATGAAGCTTACAATGATGACCCAGAGGTATGGCAAGGACCTAAATCATTAAAAAGGACCAAAGAGAGCATAGAAGAAAAACACTGATTTTGAAATTCTCAAGAACATGAGCTTGAATCCCCATGCAACCACATAGGTCGTGGCTTGAGGCAAATTGATCACTGTATCTTCAGTTCCATCGGCTGGAAGGTAGGTGTGTAGTTCTCAAAAGGTGGTTTTGAGAAGTCCATGAGATAACATGCGTAGAAATCACCTGGCACAGAGGGTGATGCCTCGTACTTGTTCTGCAAATCCTAGTTTTCTTCACAAGGCTGAAAAGTAATTTGTAACCACAAGTGAAACAAAGTAGATGTTGGTCATTTGGAATTTTCTTGTTTTCACCAGTAATGCAGCATCTGTGAAATGATCGAGAGGGTTGAGGAGTCTCAGACCATTTAGACCATTTGCCTAGGCAGACGGGCCCTGAGAATGTGTTCCCAGCAAGGAATTCATGTCCTGGCAATCAGCTCTCTGTCTCCAACACTATTCTTGCTTCTCTCTGTGTAGGTTCTCACAATGACATGTCATATGGTGAACAACAACAGAAATGTAGAGGTTTGAGCAACCCACAGCAGAATTCGCCAGTTTATTGCTTTAATTCAACAACTCAATTTTCTCTAAGCAGACTTAGCCGAGGGAAGCAAATGGCGCACACTACGCTTATATCTCCATGACGTCTGCATTTCCCTGTAATCCATCATTTTCTGCCTCCACTCTCTACCCAGGAAGCTCAACACCTTTAGAGACAGTTTGTCCTCATTCCTATGAATCCAGATAGGTCGAGCGCATACCAGAGACCCTGACATAATGAAGACCAGGAGGAAGAGAAAGGCCTTGAGAAACATATTTAGCTGCATTTACAAATGAACCTTCCGAGGGGCTATACAGCATTGGAGTTGAGACCACTGTCTGACTTCATAGTGAGACAGACCTTCGTCTGAGTCCTGGATTTACTGCTTAAATCTTGCGATATTGGGAAAGTGACTTCGCCTCTCTAAGCCTCAATTTCCTTATTAGTAAACTGTCCCTGGCTCATGTATTAAGTTCTCAATAAATTTAAGTCATTTAAAAAACATTTGCTTTCTGTTTATCCTACCGTTAATAACTTCACTTAACTACGTCCTGATCTCTTCTGAGACTGAGGTATCGTTTATCCCCATAATTCTAAAAATAGTTGACACGCCCGTGTTTTCTCCTTGAATTGGCCAGATGGGCAATAAACTGTTGGAGTTTCTCAGTTGAAGACAACACAATACTGCAGTATCAGCCCTGGCTGCTGCTGATTTTGTCCCCGCCTCTCCTCCTCATGCTCCCCTCCCATGGAGGGCGTGACACTGTGACAATGTCAATATGGCCGATATAGGGCTTCCATCAGGAGCCCTGAGCATGGAGACCATTTTATCTAAATTTGCAATGATTTGTTTCTTACTGCAGACACTACTCTTTAGCATTATTGATCTCCTCTGTCTGCTGAGCCACGTCAGATGTCTTTGACCCTGGTTTGCACCAGAAGCAGTCAACGGCCGCCTGAGACCGTCTGGCATTGTGATTGAAGTCAATTCCTCTTCACGTTTGCATATGCCTTTTTTGTCCTGCCTTGAGATGGTTTGTGCCATCGCAGTGAGGACAGAGTCTGCATCCTTTGTGTCATGCTCCTCAATATAGTAACGACTGCTCTCAGGGTCAGAATCTCTTTCCTGCATTGCTCCTGCTTTTTTAAGGAGGAAAGGGCACTCAAAGCTTGGGCTTCTTCTCCAGGAAGTTGGTAGTATAGTTTCTGAATGAAACTAGGAGGGGACTGGAGAAGAAATTATCTAATCAGTACATACAAACAGAAATGACAGGATGAGATGAGGAGGAAAACGGGAATCTAGAAAACGGTGAGGATGCCATCTTTTTTCTTTTTTTCTTCTTAGAGTTGAAAGTTTTCCTGAATTATAAGCTTTAGTGAGAAAAGAAGTCTGGAGAGTTTTTTCGTAATGCTTTCATTTTACCCATTCAAAGAACAACTAGAAATATTAGTCTCCCCAAATTGCTCTTGCCGGCCAACTGTCCTTCCTCAGCTTGCCACAACTTGTGAACCCAAGCCTGTTTCTTTTCTCTTTTATTCTGATCCTGCATGATAGTCCGAGTCACCTGCCGTTTGTGCTGGCTCACGGACAATTTGAAGCCTTAAGTTTGCTCAGAGAGAAGAGTAATCTCCCTGAGGAGGGTAAAGTGGCCCCACTTGAAACATTTAATTTTCCTAAGAGAATGATGATAACTTGAATAACTAGCAAATACATTGCAGAGAAATAGGCCCCTCGTCCACAGAGAAGGGATCAGTGAAGGTTCTGTTTGTGTGGTGAAGTAAATCAAAGAGTTGGGGTAATTACTTAAGAAATTTGCTCCAAAACCTTTGCTCAGGAGGGGTTTCATTTGATTGCTTACTTTAAATTTATTGTCCCCTCAGTCCATCAGTTCTGTCAGATTTTACTTGTGTAGGCCCAATCTCTCTCTCTCTGTCAATCTGTGTGTGTGTGTGTGTGTGTGTATTTTCTTCCAGGCAGGTGGGGATAGAGTGATGATCCTCTACCAATAATCTTATCTTTATTCTAAAATCCAATTCATTCCAGAGCTGGCAATATTTTAAAAATTGTTAACAAACCAGTGTGTTAAATTGTGGTTCCTAGAAGGTGAAAGACAAATAGTTGACTGTCACACTATAACCCTTAGTATAGTTTTCTCTGTATGATATAATCATGGTATGTTTTTGCTGGCATGGCTAGCACCAAGCATCCCAGTGCATCACATACACTCTGTTGCTTTAACTGTTGCCATGGCAACCTCAACATTTTTCCCACAGTAACTGAATTTAAATATGTATCTATGAATTTGAAGAAATGACTATAAGATTAAATAAAATCCTACTAACATCCGTCTGTTTCATACAGGATTCTGAGATGATTTCCATAACAACAATTATTGGATAAAATTTCATGAGACACAATCTATAGTTAATCTTTCCTGGAAAAGTACAAAATAATCAGGCTTTTTCATAGGCAAGTGGGTGAATGCTCTATTCAGTTATGCATCATCTTTTGACTGTCTATATAAACCACTGTGTTAGGCTCATGTATTAGTTAGAGCACTCTGGTAACAATTAGACCTAAAATATATGAAGATTTTTTAAAAATGAAAGTGTATTTCTCCCTCTTGTAATAGTCCCATACTGTTTCTAGTCAATATTAGCTTTCTTCAGGGCAGCAATTCCGAGACCCAGATTCTTTCCATCACGTAGCTTGCCCAGCTCCTGAGCCCTCATCAGCCTCTGCATCCAGCTGGCAGCAGGCAGAAGAGAGTGTAGAGATATAAGGCGTTATAAAAGCCTTGAATTGAAATCGATCACTTCTGCTTATTTTCCATTGGCTAATCCTAGTCACATGGCCACATCTACACATAAATTGGGCTGGAAAATATAGTTCCTGGCTTCTCAGCAACAACTCTGTGTTAGAGAAGGAGAATCATGAATTTTAGTAGCTTGCTCGCTAGCTCTGACACTGTGCTGGCAGATAGAAAAGTTAGGAAGATGTGCTTAAGACACATAAAGGGGTCCCAGTTGTGGGGGAGAAAGTCATGTGACATATAAGTGTGGTAGTGGAGGGCTGAGTGCCATGGCTGAGTGACTACTGCTTGGCAGGATTGGGGAGGTTGGTGGCACTGCCTTTGCAGCAGCTGTACCTTTGTCTTATAGTAATTTTAAAATAATGGGCTTGCTTAAAAGCATGTGTGTAGGAGCGGGAGGCTAGAGGAGATGGGAATTAAGAGGAATAATGAGATAATATAGTTGTCCCTGCTGGTTATTAAGTGATAAGCCTATATTTCTCCCTCACTCTCCACTTGCCTTATCATGAGTGGGTGACCTTGATGAGACATTTTCAACACGGTGCCTTTGGTTCCTTTTAATCTCCTGTCAGTTGCTATCACTGTCAGCATGACCTAGCTCCAGCGAAAAATTCAGCTTCATTTCAACCTTACCAGGAATGCTAAATTATGAGGAAATGTCAGGATGAGAGGAAGCTATAAACACTGTGGACACATTAGTTGAAGGGGTCATGGAAGGACACTGAGATCTTCCCTCAACATTACAAGGACTAAGGGGCCTGTATTTTGATCTTCTGAATCCCTCTACAGTCTGAGTTCATATAACTTGTCTCTGTCCGACGCTGACTGCTGTTTTATTCCAGCCAGGTGAATTGTGATGGTGATTTACCTGCCTGGGGTAGGAATGGCCAGTTACCTGTTTACCAAAAGACACTAAGATTCCAGGTATAACTTTCCTTGGTGGGTCTGGCAATTAATGGATTTGTGGTTGCAATGTTCTTTGAGGTCTGTTCATGAAACAAATACCAAAATGAAATGGTAACCATGAAAATGCTGTGAAAAGTTATAATGACTTCAATACAAGCGGAAGAAGATAGAGAGCAATTATTACCAATATTTCAAATAGAGAACTTACCTAGTGGTATTTTTAGGAAGTACTTGAACTAATCCCTCTCACCTAAGGAAAGGCAGGAGTTGAGTTTGTATGAAACATGGTGATTCTATGGGACAGTAGCCAACCGTAGTGAGCATGGCAAGAGTTGAGGTGGATAAAAGAAACAGTCATGGCCCTCAAGTATTTGGAGTTGAGTTTAGTATGGGAGACAGAACTAATAAACAGGCAATAATTGACAAAACGTGAATGCCCACGCCTGAACCGGCAGTAGAAATGGTGGCAGTTGTTCAGAGAATTGAATCAAAAACACTTATCTACAAATCACTGTACATTTTTGCACATTTTGCCGTATAACAGGATTAGTTTTCTCTATTTGAAAGCTTTTTAAGAAAAAAAAGAAGAAAACTTTATAGTTATACTTAGTTCTCAGATCTTCACCTTTCGGTTCTGATTGTGGCTTTGCTTCTCTTTCACTCTGTGTAGTCAGTCACCTGACAGCCTTGACAGTAAGGAGAGAGAAGTGAGGTTCTAGACCTCAAACAAGACAAATGCCTTGCCAACTCTTCAACTTATGTCTGTAACATTCATGACATATTGGTTGAACAATTTAATCTTTTTTTTCCTTCGCAAAACCCTTTTTTTTTTTTGCTGGGAAAGTTTCTCCCTGAACTAACATCTGTTGCCAATCTTCCTCTCTCTTTCCCCACCCCCTCAAAGCCCCAGTACGTAGCTGTATAGTCTACTTGTAAGTCCTTCTAGTTCTTCTACATGAGCCATCACCACAGCATGACAACTGATGGATGAGTGGTGTGGTTCTGCACCCAGGGAGCCGAACCCAGGACATCAAAGAGGAGCATGCCAAAATTTAACCACCTGGCCATTAAGGCTGGTCCTAATCTTTTTAACAAAGCCTTATTTTCTCTATTTTGATTGTTGGTGGAATAGGTGGCCCCAAATTTCTAACGTATGTTGAGCTCTAAAATTATTTAGCTCAACTTTGCCCAGAAAAGGACAGAAGCTAAGATTCCACCGAAGATAGGTATTTCTGGGTGATGAACTGAGACCTGAGGAGTTTATCATCAAGGCACATAGAGAGTCAGGCCCTGAGGGCCCAGGCAGCATAGAGGACTGCTGCAAGGTGTTTGGGTAAGTGAGAGTAGAATTGACCATTGTTCCAGCAATTTCTCCCACATAATGAGCAAGAGGCCTTTCCAACAGGGATGGAATGTTCCACTGATGTCCTCATCATAGAATAATCTTGTGATTTTCCTTTGAGGTCAGTAAATGATACAACTTCACGTTATAAGTGATATTAGAACATTTAGTCTAACTTTCCAACAGGTGAAAGTCTTCCACACAAGGTGTCCTTGACTAAAGGCCATTCAGCCTCTGAGTGGACCCTGAAGTTATAACAATAATAAGAAAATACTGTCATTTTATGTCTCTCCCAACAAATTATGGGTTTCAAAGGAGCTCTGAGTGTCTAATGTGAAGATCAACCAGCTAATGTAGATACCAATCAGAGTTTTAATTACAGCCATCACAAAGTTTCCACATTTAACGTTGATGAGTAACTGCAGACTGTTACCTGCTTTCATAACAAGAAAGCAGCCTGCAGGTTTAGAAAATAAAAGCATCTTCAGCATCATGCTTATAGCCATTTAAGACCCTTCTCAAATCTGAAATGGCCCTATTCTGGAGATGTTTGAATGTGGATTGATAATCAGTGTGGGAAAGAATTGGGACCCACTGACTGAAGCACATACCTAGTAATAAATTCTGATTCTTATCCCTTTTTTTCCCCGCTTTATATTCTTTTTCGCTCTTCTAATTCCAATTCTTTTTTTTCCTCCTCCTACTCTTTTGAAGTCTGATCTGTTCTCCTGTACATAGTCACCTTTTGATTGTCTATGTCAATTAAAAATCCTAGGCTACCTTTACCCATTATTGTGACACATACCGCTAACTGGAGTGTGCGTATATGCAGGGCAAACTAATTATGAATTTACCTTCAGCAAAATCAATTTTAGAGGCAGATGTGTGTGTGCGCATTTGTGTGTAGAGAGGAATTATGATATTAACCAAACACAGATGTTGTAGAATTATCATCTCTCTGAACTTTTCCATAGCAATGCTCTTCTGCATTAAGACCTGTCATCTAGAATACATTATGCCTTATATTTCTATGGCCTTAGAAATAAGTATAAAATATGTCAATCATAAATTTGTTGGTTTTTAAAGCCCCAGAACATACCCATATATTAAGACATTTTATTGTTTAGTGTCATATTGTTTTTGCATCAGTTGTATTTTTTGCAATTTGCACTAGACTGTATTATATCTTGTGCAAATGGGCTGGTGGCTGCTTTCAGGACTCACCCAGATATCTATTTACCTAGCTAACACTTGGTAAATGGCAGTGATAAATGATCATGTACTTCCTGGAAGCACAAGTGTATTTTCAAAGGTCAAGCACATTTGAGTGATCTGTGGATGCTCTGTAAAGGTGGGAATCAGGAGCCGCAAGACAGAACAATAGCAAAAGCTGAAAGTTAAGCAGGGGGCAGAGTGACCCTGAACTGGGAGGTGCTGAATAGCAGGACTCTTGTGCTTTCTAACAAATAGTCTTTCACAACAGTTCATGAACTCAGTGAACACATAACCTTGGAACCTAGTGATGCCAGGGCCTTTGAGAGAATCCTGGATCCTCTGTAGCTGCTTGTGTCAGAGCGAAATGTGGTGGAATCCTGGAAGGAAGCTCCTTCATTGTCTCTGAGACACATTTTTGTCATCCTTCTCCCTAAGAGGCATTTTCTGTAATAACCTGCTTTGTCACTTAAAAAGCCCTTTACTCACATTCCCTAATGAAGCCCACAGCTCCGTGGATTGTGGTCCCCATTTTCCAGAGCCTGGGTTATTAGATGCAGAGAGGTTAGGGTAATTGCCCAAGAACAGACTGTTTTAATCTGAAATGAACCTAGGCAGTTAGAGTATTAGTTCTAAAATGTTGTGCCCTAGACTTTCTGGATCTGAATGGCAATTGTTTCATGTATGGCTTATGGAGTCATTTATTTATTCGTTCGGCACACATTTACTGAATACCATTTTGTACTAGGTTAGATGTTAGAGAAATTAAGATAAGTGAAATGTGGTCTCTACCATCGAGGACTTCAGTTTAGAAGGAGAGAGAGATGTAAATGGAAGTAATTACAATATCATGTGACTAAGGCAGTCACGGGGGAATAAGGAACAGGTGCAGGCTGTCTGCCCCGGCACTGAAGGCTAGAGGAGGTGACGTGAGTCCCGGAGGACTACAGGAGTTTGCCAGGCAGACAAGAAAGCGAAACAGCATTTTCCATAGTGACTATCTAGGCAGTCTCCAGCAACATCCTGGTTTCCTTTCCTAGAACTCTCCTTGCTGAGCAGGTTGAGACCACCTGAGGCGAGTTGCCTCACTCCCCTCCACATCGAAATTTCTCTATATCTTTATCTGTCTTCTCTTCCTTCTTCTTGAATCAGAGGAAGAAGTGTCTTCCCCTTTGCCCAGGCTCGAGCTCCCACCCGACACGAGCTCTCCAGATTCTCTCTTCATTCACAAATTGTCCACAGCTCTCTCTACTTAAAGTTCTACTCTGATAACAAACAAGGTACCCCTTGTCTGGGACAGGAAACAAACTCCTTTGAATTAACATCCATCTCTTGCCTCCCTTTTATTACTAATCTTTTCAAAAGGCAAGTTGACGCTCCCTAGCACCACTTTCTTACCATCCCTCGTAATTTGGCTTTACCCTCCACCCTTCATGGAATCTGCTCTCTCACTGTCTTGTGCTCCTCACTGTGCCACGACCCAGTTGTTCTCAGTGCCCACTCCACTTTCCATCGCTGTAGTATTTGACACTGCTAGTAATTACCCACCTGCTTCTTAAAACTCTTTTTCCTCCTGCTTGCATGACATAGTATTCTGCTGCTTTTCTTCACTGTTACTTCTCTTTCTCGACCTTGCTAGATCTTCCTTGATTTTCCTGTCTGGATTTAATAACTCTCATCAGCTCCTTCTTCATACTTTTATGATTTTTGTTTCCCCTGAGTCTTATGATATGCCATCTTGTCTTATAATATTCTTTTCAAGGACTATATCTTATTCATTATGACAAGAAGCAGCATTGCAGAGGGGTAGGGCGAGCAGTCTAAATCAAACTGCCTGGCTCTGCTGTGTGACCTTGGGTGAATTACTTAACCTCTCTGTGCTCATTTCCTTACCTGTAAATCAAGGGTAATAATTCCTTTTTTTACAGTATTATTGTGAGGATCAAATGAGTTAAAACATGTGAAGTGCCTAGAACAGTGACTGGCATGTGGTAAGAGTCTAAAAGTGTTAATTAGCTGCATTTGTGTCCACCATGGCACCCGGTTCAGGAGTAATATTAAAATTGCTTATACACATTTATTTAAAAAATAATTAACTATAAATAATAAACGTTCAATAAGTTCATTATGACTATTGAGAGCTTACTATGGGCAGACTTTGGCCTAAGCACTTTTCTTGCTTTATCTCATTGAATTCTCACAAAAACCCTGGAAATAGGTTGCCATTATTATCTCCATTTTGCAGAGGAGGCAGCACAGCCTCGGAGAGGTTAGGCGGCTCGCTCAGGTTCCAACTCCTTGTGGTAGGGCCGCTCTGACTCCAGAGGATGGTTCTCGACTCCCGTGCTCGTAGGGCTGTTCCGTCAGTGCAGCTGACAAACACATTCAGGAATGTTCCCGCCTCCTTCTAACAGTCCGCAGCCGTGACAAGCTTAGCTCCGTGGTGAATCCCCACTCGCACTATGCAGAGTTTGAAGAGTTCTACATTTTTATGAAGTTATAAAGCTAAAGTTGGAGTTCCATTGCCACACATTCACCTAAGTTATCTAATTATTTTATCTATGCTTCTTCGGATTCACTATTGCATTTTAAGTTCTTGGGGGGAGGGAGCCTCTGTTTTACTTTGTTTATGTGTCCTCCATAGTGTCTGAGACAGTACTGTCTTCCAACAGTTCTTACTATTACTCACAGCAGGCAAGGTTTGACAGAGCCAAATTCAGCTCGAAGGACCTTAGTGACGTGATCCCGTACCCTCACCCCTAGCCAGCCCCTCCTCTGGAGAGACTTCCAAGATCCCACCCCTTCCACCACCCTGCCTCCTTCTGCCTTCACGTCAGAACTGGTCACCCCAGCCTCGCCCCTCTGTACACCTCTCCCTCCGGCCACATAGCATACTAGTCTTCAGTTTAGACGACTTGCTCCTGCTACAGGTCAGAGTCCTAGTCGACCCTTTTCATTTCCTTTGTGCCTAGCAGCACTCGACGCATAGAAGGTTCTCAATAAATACTAATCCGTTAAGTGAATGAACGAGGCTTTTTGATAAACGTTTTGGATCTGCCTAAGAATTTGCACGTGGCACTAGCACTTGATTCCTTGGGGGCTTCAGACAGGAGGGGGGGAAGATTTAGTCCCTCCGTGTGTGTATCTTCTGAGTGTGAGTGATGGTGAGCCTGTGGTCAGGCCTTCTTCAGTTGGCTAAGTGGGTCGTATCTGTCAGGTCTACTTCCCCTCTCTGTCTGGCTAACTCTGAAACATCATCTGCATCTCCGCCTCCAGCCAGCTTAGGCAGCGATGATACAAATGTCTCTAGACCTTTCCTCCATACCTCTTGGTCGAGCTACCTCTAAATAGGAGCTCCCGTTTCCCTCACTGAGTCCTGTAAGTGCGATTATCTCCCTGGAACTTTTGGATCAAGAAATATTGTTAATTTTTCTGTGTGTCGGCTCCAGTTATCATAATTATTGTGTGTGTTTGCTCTCATAAAGTCCTTTCACTTATTGAAGCACTGACACATACTTTTCTTCATTTAGACAAGGCAACAGAGGGAGTTTAATAATAAAGTTGGGAATGTGAAATGAGTGATTGGTAATATTGTTGAGTGTCTGGTACCAGAATCAATATTTTATATATTATTCCATTTAATTCCTAAGTGGTGACTAATAGAGCTCTAAAGTTTGGGCTGATTGAATTTGAATCCTTACCAGCTGCCTGTCTCTGGATAACTTTCTTCAACCCTCTCTGCCTGCTTTCTTGTAAGAAAGAAGGTCCTTTAAAAGCAAATATTCCACAGAGATGTTGTGAGTTGGAAATAAGATCATGTCAAATGCTAAACACAGCGTTTGGCACATAGAGAGTATGCAGTAAACATTTTTATTATTATTATTAATCCTCACCGTAAACCTGTTATGAACCATATTTTAACAGATGAGTAAAGAGAGGCTTGGAGTCTAGATTCAGGGTCCGTTCAGCTAACCACCATGCATCCCACCTCTTGGATATTGGCAGGCATACATTCTTATTAGATTGGATCGAAGAAGATCAATTGGTCCTGAAAAGTAATGAAAGCTTCCGGCGTGTTATTTGATAATTTGAATTCTCTTTTTCCCAGGTGGTATGTGCCAGGCCCTCTGATCTTTCTCTCTCATCCCCACCCCCCACCAGACTATAGGAATAAACTTCTCAGTTTGCAAGGGCAGCGCAGTCCTCTGCTATGGTTGAGCGGTCACATCCCAGCCGTTGACCTTCCCACCAGCTGTCACACCCTCTACCTGCTGCCAAGTGGCCCTGGAAGAATCTTCCAAGTGATTTCCTGCCCCTGGAAACATCAAAGCCCTCCCTCTCCCTATTCTTCCTACTGAATGCGCCACTGGTTGGTATAAATGGAGGCAAGTGCTCGTAGCCTCAACGACTTGGGGGGAATGCTGGTCCATGGGAGGGGGGCTCAATGACCGGGGCAGGGAGGTGAAGTCCCACGCAATGTCCAGGGATATGGCCAGACAGTCAGACCCTGAAAGCACCCATGAGAAGACCAGCAGATTAGATGTGAAATCATACACCCAACACCCTGCATGGGTTTCAAAGGGGAAGCCTACAGCCTTGAATTATTATTTCTATATTGCATAATAATCAGGCCGCTGTTTTGAGATCATGTCAAAGATAACAAAGCATCAGAAGCCTCTTCTGTTGCTGAAGAACCAATCAACCTAAACTAATACTTTAATGACCACTTTTCCCAACGAGAAAACAAATTCAGGCAAAGAAAAAAAAAAGGAAGCAGGGCACTGAGAAGAACCTTGTCTGGTCAATGAAAAGAAGAAAGAGACGTCTGGAGCCATGGCAATGGAGTAGGGATTACTTTGATCTGGAAAATAGGTTTCTTCTTTTTTTTCTTTCCTCCAGTGCTTTTTCTCAGGCAGCCAAGAGATACTATTGAGCTTGATGACGGAGGCCCTTTCAGAACGAAGGGGCACCTCCAAGCAGAATTGAATGACCGCTTTCATGGACACTTACTTTAATAGTCTCATGTTTGAAAAATATGCAATTAAAGGAAATACTATTACAAATAGCCCCTATTTGTTGCTTGAAAAATGCTATCGATTAATTGAAAAATGAGAGAGAGGTGTGCAAGATGATTATGTTAAGTGTAAACGGCCGATTATAGGAAGGAAACATACGCACACACAGACACACGACCTACGTACGACGCCCAAGGAGATGGAGAGAGGACACCCTTAATGCATCGTGAGCTCTTTATTCCTTTACATATAAATAATAACTTTCAGAGAAAGTCTTGCCCACCAGAGTTTTTAATCACTTCGTGTCAGTAATGTTAATAAAAATGGAAGTGTTATTGGTTAAGGATTCAATTTCTTGTAAACTTAATCTGTACGAGTTGGGGGTCTTCCTGTGTGAGAATGATGTTTTAATGAACGCTCTTTGGACATTTTAAATGAAACAATAGCCATCCTGGGCAGTTTGATCTTGCATTTTCCACTGATATTTGCCTTTACCTTGCAGCCCCCTGCCAAGATCCTTTCCATTCCGCCACCTGCCTGCTCATGACATCCTGCCTCCTCTCAGATCAAGCCCTGAGTTAATTGGGAGATATTCAGCAAACAAGTGGTTGTGTGTCTTTAGCGGAGGATAAAGGAAGACTTTGTCCTTCCCAAAATAGACAGAAACATCTCTGGCTATTCTTTTAAGAGATTTCCAAAATCTTTGTCCAGGTAACCTGCCTCGTTACCATGGCAACAGCAGGACGGTTCCTGTCTCTTTCTTCTTTTTTCTTTGCCTTCACGGATTTAACACTTTTATAACTGATATATAACCGCCACTTAAGAGTGAATGTTCTACTCTTCTGCAAAGTGGTAGAAAATAAGAAAACTAAAAGTGTAATTACTATTTGCTTTTTTTAAATTACTATTAGGCATTTGCTTTTTTTGGTTCTCCCTGGCAATGTTGACCAGAGGTTTGTTAGTCTCTAAATTGTGTACAAATTAACCTCAGATGCAGATGAAATTAGGCATTTTTTTCACTTTATTTTTTAAGCTAAAATTTGGTAAGCATTTATGATGAGCTAGGCACTGTATGAAGCCTTTTATCTATATTTAATCCTCAAAATGAATTCACACGTAAGGCCTATCATTGTGCCCATTTTACAGGTGAGAACCTGAAAGTTTGAGTAATTAGCCTAATATCACTATGCTCACAAGGAGTAGAGCCAGGAGGCAAATGCTGACTCCGGGGACTAAGTGTGGCTGAGTCACAGGTGTCTGAGGCAGTATCCTCAGAGCTGACTACTGTTCCACCACACATGAAAACACAACTGAGAATTCAGGCCTTTTTAGCATGAAGGGTTTCTATCAGATTTGAGTAAGTGTATCTTCACGGAAAGGATGATATGACATTGGAACGGGAGGCTGAAGGAGTTGGAGAAATCTTTTCTTAGGAAAAATCCTTTTCAGAAGCAGAGGGATGAACTGGAATAGCTCTTGGGATCTTTCAGGATGCTCTGATGCCATGGTGTTGAGGCAGCCTGGTGTTAAAGGGAGAGTCAGAGATCTCCTTGCTGACACAGCAAGAAGGACTCCCTGGCCATTGGGGCAGGCGACCGGGGGACACAGTCAAGCACAGTCCCTGGGAACCCCAGCGCACCAAAGACCTGTGCAGTGGAACCAGGTTGGCTGCCCCAGGGCCCAGTCACTATCCTACACCTTCACCGGCAATGGCTAAATGTCCATCGCTGAGGAGCCAGAGATCCACCTGGGACTGTTAGAGCCCCATCCTTCAGGTTCTCCATGTGTCCTGTTTGAACTTCTCACGATCCTTTATGTATGCAGGGCCTTCTACCTCAGCCTTCTTTGTCTCGCTCTTCAGGGACTAATCGACTGGAGAGGAAGGACAGAATACTGGTTAAAGGTGTGGTCTCTGGAAGTCAGTCTACCTGGGTTTGAATCTTCCTCCTACTGTTTACTGTTTACTAGTAACCTTGGACAAATGGTGCTACTTTAGCCCCAGTTTCCTTATCAGTAAAATAGACTAATGGGAGCATCCGCTTCGTAGAGTTATTCAAAAGATTAAGTGAAGTGATACATTTCAAGTGCCTGGAAGAGAGGACACATTCAGTAAGTATTGATTGTTATTATTATTACGCAATTCTTAAAATTTTAGCCTAAATAGCAAACTGACAAATATCCTTTTAGTCACCCTATAGATCCAGGTAGCTGCCGCTCCTTTGTGCTTCTATGGTACCTGCACTTCTCTTAGCCCAGCATGAGTACCTGTTTGTCTGTCTTCTTTGTAAACTGAACAAGTTAGTGAAGAAAGGAACACTGTCTTGCTCCCAAGCGCACAACATATTGTTTGTGCATAATATTTGCTGTGGAATAGTGTCAGGGATGGGAAAGCCAGCCTGCACTTGAGTGGGGCAAATAAAAGTTTTGTTAATGTCTCCAGGTAATTATTTAAGCAGTTTTCTGTTAACCTAGTGCAGTGTTGGGCAATGGTGGAGAGAGAGAGGAGAAACAGAGTACATATTCTGTTCCTTTAGAGAAGAGCCAAGCAGAAGGACACATTGAAGACAGGACAGACCAATTAATGCAACAATAGAGAGCACTTAGTATGAAAAGGGATTTTGTTAGAGAGCCACACGCCAAGGGCAAGGCTTCCAGTGAGACTGACAGGATGCAAAAGAGTCAGTAAAGCAGAGGGACTGATTCAGGAAGGGAGAAGAACTGGAGTGAAAGTGCAGAGCTAGAGACAACCACTGAGCCGATGCGGAACAGTGAAGAGTCTGGAGGCTAGACTGGCAGGTGCTGGGTGTACAGATGCACAGCTCTGTAGGAGAGAATCTGCACAGTGGTTAAGAGGCTGAATTTTATAGTCAGAATTGCCAGAATTTGAATGTCAGCTCAGTTGCATACTGTGGCAGTGACCATGGGCGAAAATGCTTAATTTACTAAGCTTCAGTCATCTTTCCTCTAAAATGGGAGTAAGAGGGGCTGGCCCCGTGGCCAAGTGGTTAAGTTCGTATGCTCCGCTGCAGGCAGCCCAGTGTTTCTTTGGTTCAAATCCTGGGCGCGGACATGGCACTGCTCATCAAACCACGCTGAGGCAGCGTCCCACATGCCACAACTAGAAGGACCCACAACGGAGAATATACAACTGTGTACCGGGGGGCTTTGGGGAGAAAAAGGGAAAAAAGTAATAATAAAATGGGAGTAAGAGTGTCTCCCTAAAGTTCCCACGAGGATTAAATGAGATGGTGCATGAATGAGTTGAAGCCTGGTGTATAGTCGGTGCTCAGTTATTATTTGCTTTGTTACCAAACATCCCTCTGTGAATTTTTTATTTTTTATTTTCCTGAATCTGGGGGTCGGTGAGACCTATTTCATTTCCAGGTCCCCTAAGGGAGAGTTATACCATCCCTCTGGTTTAAATATCCCAGTTTTGTAATCAATTGATCATGCATTCGACTACATGAATGGCAGTTAAAATTTGCGAAAGAATTATTGAATTTCAGTAAGCCTACAATCTTGTGAGGTAGGCTGGCCGAGTATGGCTATTTCTATTTTCCAGCTGGGGCACCTGAGGCGGGGAAAGGTTGGAGGATTTTTGCAGGGTTATGCGGTTAGTGAGTCAGGGCGCCATTAGTACACTCAGGACTTCGACCACCTGTGCAATCCCCTGCCCGCCTCCCATACCAGGTGGGTGTGTTTGTTTCTGATGACTGGCTTTCATGGAACCAAAGTCCTCTTCCTTGATGTCTGCCAAATCCTTTTAGAATTTGTATCACATCATAATTTGAAAACTTGCTAAAGTAAGAATGCAAAAAGGCGTTTCAAGGACAGTGATTTTGCATTCATTGTCTCTAAAGGACAATTGAAAGAAGAATATAAAGAAAGAAATCAATTTACTAGATATCAACCTCAAAGGTACCAAAAATCTATTGTGCCAGGAAGATAGAGCTGAAAGGGACCTGGGGCTTACTGCCTCTAGACAGACCGTAGGCATCATATGTGCCGGGTATATTGTGGTTCATTGTAGAGATTTTTGTTTATTTTGAGCTTGTGGAATTGATGCTATTACATACTGCATTTTTAGTTTGGAGTATTTGGCTGCATTAAGTGATGCTGGCAGAGAGCCGTGTCACCCGGGCATCTCCTGGCAACCAGAAGGGAACCCTTTTAGTAGAGAGCTGGGCAACTCCTGGTAGTGTGAATCCCTTCTCAGGTACCACAAGAGCAACTGAACGCTTCTTCCAGCCTGCAAACTGAGTAGATCCTGTGTTTGAAATTACTTCTTTGGAGCCTGCTGGAGATTTTTTAGCCTCATATCTGAAATTCATGTGGCGATAGACTACTTTCATTTTGTTGTGAAGCAAATACAATAAGAGATCTGAAGCACAAGCGTGCTTAGCTCCTGAAAGTCTCTGGGATACAAACACATGTAACAGTTGTACCTCTCATTGTTCTTGCTTTATCTGGGACCAAGACATTTGATAATTTGATACACTGGGATGTCGCATCCCAGTGGGATGTGGGATGATTGAGGCACTTTTTAAAAAAATTCAAGAACCATCAGTCATTATTCAGAGGCAAATTTCACAAATGAAATTAGAACATTGCTGCTTATACTGCATAACTGAGCCATCTGTCTCAAATTGCAAATGAGGAAATTTACTTTTCATTTTGTTTTTGGGAAAAGGGTAGTATTTCTTGGATATATCTTCAAAACACATGGTACAAGGTGATAGAATGTTAAAACTGGAAAGGACCACAAAATAATAGACGGCACTGAGGTCCTGATCGTTTCCTACTGAAGAATGCTTTACATGCATACAGAACCATAATCCAAACTGACAAAGTACCCTTGCTCTTCTTACAGGATTTAATACATTCCACATACACTGTGACTGCAATGGCTATGCAATTTGTACTAATTTATAATCTTCTTTGGGGATTTCATTCAATGATAAGCTTTCATTTTATGTATGTAGTTCAGTTTGCACGTGAAGACTTTGATTAGAGCATATGTCTACAAACTTGGCTACACGTCTAGAAGAACCCTATCAAATAGTGATGCCAGGTCATCAGTGCTACTCCTGGGTCTTGTCGTGTTATGTATATCTAATATACATACTACATACTTCAGGCATGTGGCAAAGTTTGCTACATTAGAATTTTCCGATTCATCTCTTTAAGTTGATAAAATTGTATAACACATTTTAAAGGGTCTGGGATTGATTGAAAACTTAAAACAAAAAAGGAAGCAGGCAAATGAACAATTCTGTGTAGAACTGAAGTTACTCACAAAAAATAAGAATGATTTTTCTGCACGTAAAGGATGAGGGAGAAACTGCATTATCTTATCAGAAGGCAATCCATCTTTACATTGGCTGAGCCATATACATGCAGTTGAATGAATTCAAATGAAAGCATTAACAGATACCATATTTGTTGATGTATAATTGATTATGACATTGAAAATATTGTCAATGAATGTAACATATTCCAGGCTATTTAGCTTGTTTTACCAAAGGTTCTTTTCCATGGGAATGGATGGAGAAACCTTTGTCAATAAGCCATTTTATTTTGTGGAACTTTTTGAATATACTCAGAGTAGCCACTCAAGATATATTTTTGGAGAAACTCTGATGGACTGTCTCAAAACGTTTTAACATGCTCTTAATTCCATTGCAAAATCCTGCTGAAAATTCACAGCATTGAGCTTGTATCTTAGTTTTCTATTGCTACACTTTTTCAAACTGGAAAACTTTAGTTTAGGGAAGGAATACTTTTTAGAGCAAAGCATCATGATGTCCCAGGGAGAAGTTATTGTTAAAATTAACATCTTTTAGGTTACTTTAGGCAATTAGTTGCTTATTTCATTCCAAAGGAGTCCTCCTAGAAAATTCCAACATCTACATATGAATAAATATATCAGTGCTAATTAGTCCTAAATTAACACGAAATTCTTACTTACATCTTACTGAAATACTCTTTGTGTTTTATAGTTTAAACCTATTTGCCTCTGAGATGGATGGATAAGGGTAGCAGCCATCAGTTTTTTTCTGTTAATCAACTCCACCTTCAAAATGTATAGCTAATTCTTTTATTTCTCTCTGTATCCACTGCTACCACGCTAGTTCATATCATCACTCTTTCTCAGTTGGGCTACCATGTGAGTACCAGGTGAGTACTGGACTACTAGGTGGCCCCCAAGCTCATTACCTTGAATCTTCTTTTACCACTTCAAGATCCATTCTTCACATTGTAGCCAGAGTTGCATTTTTAAAATGCATGGTAAATCATGTCACTCTTCTGCTTAAAACTTTCCAATCATACCTAGAATAAAATCCAAATTCCTTTCTTTGGCCTAGACTCCACAACATTCATGTGTTTGATTATGTGCTGGCATCTCGGACCTGCAGTGACCTGCTTAAGATTGGGAAGATGCTAGAATCTCCGTTAATCAGCTAGCTGGAAGAGGGTAGACCAGAGGTCGGAGAATAGACACAGCTGTAGTCAAATCACAATATCAAAGGGGCATGGCAGGCTGGTCTCAATAATCTTAGGAGGTCAGCCTGGGAGGTGGCTATTACAATAGGCTGTCGAAGCAGTGACAATAGTCTCCAGGCTGGCGGTTCCAGGCATGTTAAGTTCAGAGTACTGCCTGGCAGCTCCACTGTGACAGCTAGCAAATCACCTGGGTTCAGAGTAGGACCCCAGGCCAGGAGGGAACTCATTTACCTTCTGGAGTCCAGTGGTTGGGGAACAGGGAGGAGGAAGGAAGGCTTCAGCTTGGTGGACTGAAGGATTCCCAGGGCAAAATGACCCCTTGTGAGCCTCATCTGCTGTGGGGTTCCACAGGGCTCACATTCATTCAGGGCTAGGCAGGGGAAAGCCCTGTGCCTGATGGTTTTCAACGTCTATATTTGGTTAGGGCTGGACATGTGGGGCCCACTGGGATCCAGGGATTGTTTTGAACATCAGCTTAGGATCCTCTTTTCTTCTAAGTGGGGACGCATTTGCCTCTTTTGTCTCTTTCACTGTGGACTGTGCTGCCATAGTGTTCAATCAATACTTGATATTCGGGGAAAAAGGTCCTTGCCTGAAAAGTTTTTTAAATTAAAAGCTTTATTAAACTGCAACTGCCCCTCCATCCATTTCACTGCACTGGTCTTCACAAAGGAATTGTTTTATTTTTGTTTTGGTTTATTTTTTGGGTAAGGCTGCAGTGGTTCCCCAGTGTTCAATGTCTGGTGAAGGTGTTTGATAAGACATTGATGGTGACAGAAGAGTCTATATTTTCTTTTGAGCTCAATATGGTCTTTCCCACAGTTTCTTTAAGCATCTTCCAGTTGGCCTACAGAATCACCGCTTCACAATTCTGTTACTTCCTTTTTATTTCCTTTGGAAAACGTTAATCCTTTTAAAATCCTCAAGTTGCCCTTAGGGTTTGCCTCCAGTGCTCTTACTAGATCATATCCACCCAAGATTCTCTATCTATTAATTTTTTCTTGCTGGGACACGGTAATGCTTCCTCTGCATTTTGAGTCTCTGTTTTCTGATTAAGAAGAAATTAAACTTCACAAAACTCTGAGATCCTAAAGACTATTCATTTTCCACATCTAATTTCCTGGCAGAGAGAAAGACATGAGTATTTCTTGGGAAGGAGTACCAGATATTCGTCAAGAGACAGATCTTCCTGTGATGGAGGCGGGCATCAGGGATGAGCATAGGAGGTGAAAGATGGTGCAGCTCATTATTGTCTTGAGTCTTTCTCATCTGAAAAATGGAGGTAAAGCAAAGAAGGGAAAGGGCACTGGATTGTTTCAATAGGAACATTCCAGTTGTCAACAATAAAGGGAATTTTTAAACATCAGTGTGACATTAGAGCAGGTTACCAATTGTGAATGTGGGGTTCTTGGAAATTATTGAGAAAAAGAGAGGGAGTCATCTGCCTAATCAGTTTTGGCAGTGTGCTGCCTGCAAGTAGGTGAATGGGATGCACTGAACATAGAACGAAAAACAGCTAACAGGAGAAGGGAAGCTGTGGGGCATCCTTTCATGGATGGGTGTCGGGTAGTGGCTGTGCTGAGCATCTCTGGTCCAGGACAAGCAGATACTCTCATCCTCCATTTCTCTTGCCCCATATCCAGCATATGAAGACTTGGAAGTGTAGTTTTATTTAGTTTTAATTAATTTCAAGAGCCCCATGTGGCCGGGCCTAACATGTTGGAGAGTACAGGATCCTAGGGGAGCATAGTACTCAAAACAGGGACGTAATCACCAAATGCTCGTTGACTGACAGTAAGTGAAAGGACAAATGAAAAAAAATAATAAAAATAATGAACAATGAAAAAATAAGTGAATACCTATCTACTTGCCTCACAGGGTTGCACTGAGGATTAAGGGGTTTATTATACTCCACAGAACTTTAACGAACTTCACAAGCTGCCATGCTGTAGTAAGGGAGCATTTGGAAATAAGACACTGCTTGAAAATTTGCACTTAAGTGAATTTTATTTAGATCATTTGCGGAGGGAGATCTATAAAAAATGTAGCCTATAATTTACTATCCTCTTAAAACTTAACGTCTCTTAGATTTTGGTTATTTTATCAGTTGAGCAAGAGGGTGTAAGCAGGTTGAACTTCAAGTATTATTAAGAACATCACTGGGTGTAGCCTTGTGCCTAAGGTCAGTTCTTCTTGCCGCATTCCCAGTTTGCCCTTGTCGGTCATCATCCTTAGCTTAAAAGCCTCTCGCCCTCCCTTCCCGTCTAGTTTGTTGTTTACAAACTGATATACTCTAAACAACCAAGTAAATAAGTTAAGAGTACGTGCCAGTGACTGTGGGGAAGGCTCTGACCGACTGACTGTGTGTGACCAGTACTTATGGGAAGACGTGTCTGTGTATCCAGCGGACACAGAGGTCAGGAAGACATTCTTGTGACAGCTAATGCAGAATTCAGATATTGTTCACCCTCATTTATTGCTAGGCTAAGGCTTTATCCAGAAGGCAAAGTATTGCCTTTTATGTGGTTGATTTTATTGTTCTGGTTGTTTATTTCTAGGTGCAATCTGAGTTAAGTTCTTCCTAGCTATGGGAATCTTGTGCTTTACACAGGTTCCTTCTTGCAAAAGGATGAAGTGGGGACTACATTAGAGATTAAGCAACTTTAGCTCCGTTCCTGGCTTAGACAGAAACTTCTATTTGACTTTGAACACACTTTACTGTGCAGTTAAGAAATTAAATAATTTTGTCAATTTTGTTTTATTAGCAAGAATTGCACCCCATAGGTTTTTCAGGAAGGTTCTGACTGATGCATGAGAAAATATAGACGTAGTCAGAATCAGCCACTAGTCTTCAGGCTTTGTGGTGGCTGGGACACTATGTGCCTAGCAACTAGGACAGAGATAGGCACAGATTAGAGCTCTATAAATAATTGTTGAGTGACTAGTGAATGAATGATGGTGAATGAATCAACGTGTATGTGAAAGAAGCAACAGTGCACATAACTTGCCCCTAGGTTTTCGTGGGATTAGGTACATCCCATTTCTTAGCTAGTCTGGGGAATTTGTGCTGACCCTACTTGATTGCCTGCTAAGGCTTTCCCTGGCACACTCAGACACAGCTGTCTGTTCAAATATGATCCAACAACAGTCTGGTTTGTCAAACACCAGAAGCTGGTAGACTTGGTCTTTTTCACATCTTTAAGCAACATGAAATGAATATTACGAAGAGTTGCTTTGAACCACCTGCTGGCAGTCACCATTCCCCTAGGGCCAGCTGAGTCAGAGACAACCACTAAATCCAATTTGGCTGCTCTGATTTAATTCGCAATTTTACTGGATAGCTGGAGGGGGCTTGCTTTCATCTCTGGCAGATCTGGCTAAGTCATACATAGCAAAGGGTCTGGAAGGGAGCTACTCTGGGGTCCTTGGGCCTCACCGGGCAGGCTGCTGGACTCTCATTTCCTTGGGGTCTAATAGAAGAGGACCAATGAATGGGCATGCTAGAGCTTTTGTTCTGTTGGCTGGCCCCTGGGACTAGGACAACCAGTAGGGGGCAGTCACTGCACTCTTCTTGCCCAGATTCCCTGGTTGATGGGATTGATGAGAGAGCCTTGGTTTTGGGTGTGGTCACATTCACGTTGCTCTCTGACCCTGAGTCAGAGAAAGCCAGTGGCAAGTGTTTTTATTTATTTATTTATTTACTTTTTTATTTATTTGTGAGGAATATTTGCATTGAGTTAACATCCATTGCCAAGCTTCCTCTTTTTTTTTTTTTTTTGCTTGAGAAATGTTAGGCCTAAGCTAACATCTGTGCCAGTCTTCCTCTACTTTTTGTATGTGGGATGCTGCCACAGCATGGCTGATGAGTGGAGTAAGCCCACGCCCAGGATCAGAACTCACAGACCTGGGTTGGGGAAGTGGAGTGTGGGGAACTTTAACCATTTGGCTATGGGGCCGGCCCCCGCAAGGGGTTTTATTTCTTTTCTTTGGGGGACATAATTTTGGGAAAGCAACTGAAAAATAAAATCAATTGAAATTATTTTCACATCGGGAACACAGTAAGAGACCTAGAAAGAATGCATTTTGTTTGGTCTTAATGCAGCCATTCCAATGCTGGGGGAAGAACCCTTTCTCTATCTCTTTTCTCCCATTTTTACCCCAATCATGTACCTTCTAAATTTTGAAGGACCAAAGTAACTGCAGAGTCAGGGACTTCATAAAAAAGAGCAGGTCAACAATAGTGGTGATCAGTAAATGAAATCAACAAATCTCAGGGCAGCCAGAATGCAGACCATAAAGCAGAGGAGAGACTGATCAACGCCATTGGAGGGGACCCTCTGCCCTTCAGGGAGAACATGTGAGCCATCCAGAGGCCTAGATGTCATCCTGGAGGCACTGGGGTCCAGAAAATTTGCTAGAGGGACTCAGTGTGTACCCCTCTCCCCTCTTTGGTTTTAACACTCTGGACCTTGGAAGTCTAACCGTTATACATAATTACTAATTCAAGTGACTGCGTTGTCACCTGTGTAGAATTAAGCATCTCATCTTGGATTTTTCCTGATGCATTTGGGAGAGACACAGAGTGAGGTGAGGGGAAAAAAAAAAGACATGCCATCACTTACTGCCCTTGAGGAGTTTCAGTCATGTCACAGAAGCTGTAAGTACAATGTTGACAGAAGTGCCAGACATATGAATTCTAAGAAAGAAGATTAGATGAAAAACTTCACTGAAAGCTTGGAATGAGACCCTGATCCATATCAACTGTTATTAGACAAGGGCTCCTTCATAAAGCTATGCCACGGCATCCCTGAGGAGCATATCTTTCAGGAACGTAGACCCAAATATTCAGTGGAGTGTACTTTTGTGTGTTTTTCTAATGGCTGAATATAAAAATCCACAAATGCCCCATAAAGAACCCTTCCAATAGGATGCAGACAAAGCAGGTAGAGGTCTTATTATAAATGTTCTGAGAAGATAGGAGCATTAGATGCCAAGAGTTGATTGAAGGAGTAAGCAAGACCCACACTATTAAGAAGTCACACTTGACTAGCTGCAAGCTGATGAATTAATTGAATAAAGCAAAACTGAAGAAATCAAAGCATTTAAATGCACACACACGAGACCACGCTACACTTGACTCAAAGGTCCGTTAGCTCCTCCGTATTGGAAAACCTTAAGTGATGAATCCATGTCAATCTGATGGTAAAACAGATATAGGAGAAACTGATTTTAGGTATCTGACATCAGAGAGCGATTGAGCATCAAATGATGACCTAGGTCTTGGCTCTGCTGATGGGCTTTTGGAATATCAAAAATATGGGTCCTTAAACTAGGTATGGACATGAAGCCTTTGGAACAAGAGTTCCTTACATATTAGAACAATTGTTTGCTTCATGTTGACTGAAGTGTTCCAGTAAAGCTAAAAATAATGCTTTTGAGACAAAAAAGCAAAGCAGAGTTTCTTTAACTGAAATGTGCCCAAGAACCACCTGAGAGTTTGTTAAAATGGCAGATTCCTGTGCCCTACCAAGAGAGACTGGGATTCTGTAAGCCTCAAGTGGGGCATGGGAAGCTCACCTTTAAACAAGTCCTCAGGTGACTCTGGACCATATTCTGAGAAACACTGATTTGTGGCCACCATTGAACTAATGGAAAATACTACATTAGCCATCGGAAGCTCACATGGGCCAAATGCTGTGCCAGGGATATAGAGACAAATAGTATAGAGTTCCTGCCCTCAAGAAGCTCAGAGCTGGGGCTGGCCCCCTGGCCAAGTAGTTAGGTTCACATACTCTGCTTCTGCGGTCCAGAGTTCACCAGTTTGGATCCCAGGCGTGGACCCACATATAGCTCATCAAGCCATGCTGTGGTGGCATCCCACATAGAAGAATTAGAATGGCTTAACACTAGAATATACAACTATGTACTGGGGCTTTGGAGAGAAAAAAAAAGAGAAAATAGGAAGATTGGCAACAGATGTTAGCTCAGGGCCAATCTTCCTCACCAAAGAAGAAGAAGAAGAAGAAGAAGAAGCAGCAGCAGCAGCTCAGAGCTGAGTGGGGCTTAAAATTCTTTGAAGGCAGTTTTGTTGTTATTATCTCTATCCTATTTCAAATAATATTAACATCAAAACAAACTAGTTTGAGGGCAGACAGGTCATTCACTAATCATGTTTATTATATGAACATAGACTAGGAAGAGTAAAAGCAATGTTATTTGGCATAAAGCAATTAAATGTAAACATTATATGATATAATCTGTAATCTACATCTACCATCTAGTGTAGTAATGTTTCCAAAATAAATTTGATAGCTCAGAGGTTAATCTATTTGATTGTTTATACCGGAATCCCATTTCCCAATGCCTGGGGTCTATCACATCTCCTTGAATCCTTTACATGGAAAACTGAAATTGTTGCCTGAAATGGGAAATTGATACCACTGGCCCACAACCTACTGGAGGAAATTAGTGCCTATATCTGACAAAATAGAAGTTTTAACTAACCTAGATGAAATCTGATAACCCAGATAGTTATGAAGGATACTAAGCTACTGTGTGGGTAGGTTTAAAGCCTTATCTTGGTCTCATAGAAGTATTATTCTCCATTTGGGGGCTATGGAATCCATGGTGCAGATAGTTTAAGTGATCTTTTCAGATTGCACTGAAAATTAGCTGCAAAGCGAGGACATGAATTTCTACTCTTCATTAAGAGTTTGTGATTTAATGTCCTTTATGTTTTCTCTTGATCATGTTTCCTGGGGGAGGTGGGAATGACTAAGATAGATGTCTATGAAAGAATGAATATTGATGATACATTATGTAAGGCTCAATGAAAGTTGTGAATTCACCAGATGCTTCGAAAGTCAGCAGCTTCTCTTTTATGCATCTCCTTGGCCTAAGCTTGGATGTTTTCCAAGAAGCAGTTACAGAAGCAAGTGGAAGGACCTGGTGTGTGTGAGTGTGTGTGTGCGTGTGTGTTTGTGTGTATGTATGTAAACTCTAACTTCTTAAAATGAGCAATGCGTGAGCAACTCTCAAATCTTCCTTTAACTGAATGATGAACTTAGATTTGATAGGAAATCAAATTAAAGCCTGAAAAAAACCTGGATCCTGACTTCTAAGCTGGCCCCTAGGCAATCATTTTTATGAGAACCAGGTCCTTACTAAGTTTGCTTAGCAACACGTTTTCTTGATGATGGTTCTCCAAGCAGAGGGAAGTGAATGGAGGTTTGATTAACCACAGGCCATAATGGCTATATCAGTTTCTTTTGTAAGTGAAAGATTGTCTTTGCATATTCATAAGGGGGTGTATAAGCAGCGCCGCGGGAGCTGTCAAGGCCTCTAAGCTGTGTTGGATTAGTAAGTGTATGGGAGGCCTCCCAATGGGTGGCCCTGGGGACATTTTTTCACAATCAAGGAATTCAGATTGTACAGAATTTACCCACTGTAGAAGTTGTTAGGCATAGAAGGAGGTTATAGAATTTATTTTTCCCATAGATCTTTAAGGACAGGACAGAAACTCACTGAATGGATTGGATTCAATACAATCCTGAAGCCTTTGAAATTAACTATTACTAGGATGGAAGAGCTAAAGGAAATGTAGAAACTGAGAAGCATGAAAGTCAATCCAATTATCTCAGCAGCTGGGGGTGGGGGCTTGTATATAAATCGGACATTGTGTGGGATGAAGGATAGATTCTGTATTTTAGGATAATTCAGGTTTTCCTAATAATATGCTACTATAATGAGCTTGGCCAAATGGATCCAACCTGTTAAAATGTATCCATATACTAAAGTCAGCTGAATTAGGAAAATAAATATAAGGCTTATATTATTTATACCAGAGTCAACCAATTGCTAAAGATAAAGTTTTTTTTTTTTTTTTTTTTTTTTTTTTTTTTTTCAGATCATACCAGAAAATTTATTTTTTTTTTTTTTTTTTTTTTTTTTTTTTTTATTAATGTTATGATAGATTACAACCTTGTGAGATTTCAGTTGTACATTTTTGTTAGTCATGTTGTGGGTACACCACTTCCCCCTCCGCACCCTCCCCCCACCCCCCCTTTTCCCTGGTAACCACCAATCAGATCTCCTTCTCAATATACTAATTTCCACCTATGAGTGGAGTCATATAGAGTTCGTCTTTCTCTGACTGACTTATTTCGCTTAACATAATACCCTCGAGGTCCATCCACATTGTTGTGAATGGGCCAATTTCGTCTTTTTTTATGGCTGAGTAGTATTCCATTGTGTATATATACCACATCTTCTTTATCCAATCATTAGTTTCTGGGCATGTAGGCTGGTTCCACTTCTTGGCTATTGTAAATAATGCTGCAATGAACATAGGGGTGCAACGGACTCTTGAGATATCTGATATCAGGTTCTTAGGATAGATACCCAGTAATGGGATGGCTGGGTCATAGGGTATTTCTATTTTTAACTTTTTGAGAAATCTCCATACTGTTTTCCATAGTGGCTGTACCAGTTTGCATTCCCACCAACAGTGTATGAGGGTTCCTCTTTCTCCACAACCCCTCCAACATTTGTCGTTCTTGGTTTTGGATGTTTTTGCCAATCTAACGGGGGTAAGGTGATATCTTAGTGTAGTTTTGATTTGCATTTCCCTGATGATTAGCGATGATGAACATCTTTTCATGTGTCTATTGGCCATATTCATATCTTCTTTTGAGAAATGTCTGTTCATGTCCTCTGCCCATTTTTTGATCGGGTTGTTTGTTTTTTTGTTGTTAAGCAGTGTGAGTTCTTTGTATATTATGGAGATTAACCCTTTGTCGGATAAGTGGCTTGTAAATATTTTTTCCCAATTAGTGAGCTGTTTTTTTGTTTCAATCCTGTTTTCCCTTGCCTTGAAGAAGCTCTTTAGTCTGATGAAGTCCCATTTGTTTATTCTTTCTATTGTTTCCCTCAACTGAGGAGTTACAGTGTCTGAAAAGATTCTTTTGAAACTGATGTCAAAGAGTGTACTGCCTATATTCTCTTCCAAAAGACTTATTGTCTCAGGCCTAATCTTTAGGTCTTTGATCCATTTTGAGTTTATTTTGGTGTGTGGAGAAAAAGAATGGTCAATTTTCAATCTTTTGCATGTGGCTGTCCAGTTTTCCCAGCACCATTTGTTGAAGAGACTTTCTTTTCTCCATTGTAGGCCCTCTGCTCCTTTGTCGAAGATTAGCTGTCCATAGATGTGTGGTTTTATCTCTGGGCTTTCAATTCTGTTCCATTGATCTGTGGACCTGTTTTTGTACCAGTACCATGCTGTTTTGATCACTGTAGCTTTGTAGTATGTTTTGAAATCGGGGATTGTGATTCCGCCGGCTTTGTTTTTCTTGCTCAGGATTGCTTTAGCAATTCGCGGTCTTTTGTTGCCCCATATGAATTTTAGGATTGTTTGTTCAATTTCTGTGAAGAATGTTCTTGGGATTCTGATTGGGATAGCATTGAATCTGTATATTGCTTTAGGTAGTATGGACATTTTAACTATGTTTATTCTTCCGATCCATGTGCAAGGGATGTCTTTCCATCTCTTTATGTCATCGCCTATTTCTTTCAAGAGAGTCTTGTAGTTTTCATTGTATAGATCCTTCACTTCCTTGGTTAAGTTTATCCCAAGGTATTTTATTCTTTTCGTTGCTATTGTGAATGGGATAGAGTTCTTGAGTTCTTTTTCTGTTAGTTTATTGTTAGTGTATAGAAATGCTACTGATTTATGCACGTTAATTTTATACCCTGCTACTTTGCTGTAGTTGTTGATTATTTCTAATAGTTTTTCTGTGGATTCTTTGGGGTTTTCTATGTATAAGATCATGTCGTCTGCAAACAACGAGAGTTTTACTTCTTCGTTACCTATTTGGATTCCTTTTATTTCTTTTTCCTGCCGAATTGCTCTGGCCAGCACCTCCAGAACTATGTTGAATAGGAGTGGTGAAAGTGGGCACCCTTGTCTTGTTCCTGTCCTCAGAGGGATGGCTTTCAGCTTTTGTCCATTGAGTATGATGTTGGCTGTGGGTCTATCATATATGGCCTTTATTATGTTGAGGTACTTTCCTTCTATACCCATTTTACTGAGGGTTTTTATCATAAATGGGTGTTGGATCTTGTCGAATGCTTTCTCTGCATCTATTGAGATGATCATGTGGTTTTTGGTTTTCATTTTGTTAATGTAGTGTATCACGTTGATTGACTTGCGGATGTTGAACCATCCCTGTGTCCCTGGTATAAATCCCACTTGATCATGGTGTATAATCTTTTTGATGTATTGCTGTAATCGGTTTGCCAAAATTTTGTTGAGGATTTTTGCATCTATGTTCATCAGTGATATCGGCCTGTAGTTCTCCTTCTTTGTGTTGTCCTTGTCAGGTTTGGGGATCAGAGTGATGTTGGCTTCATAGAATGTGTTAGGGAGTTCTCCATCTTTCTCAATTTTCTGGAACAGTTTGAGGAGAATAGGTATTAAGTCTTCTTTGAATGTTTGGTAGAATTCTCCAGAGAAGCCGTCTGGTCCTGGACTCTTGTTTTTGGGGAGGTTTTTGATTACCGTTTCTATTTCCTTACTTGTGATTGGTCTATTCAGATTCTCCATTTCTTCCTGATTCAGTTTGGGGAGATTGTAGGAGTCTAGGAATTTGTCCATTTCTTCCAGGTTGTTCAATTTGTTGGCATATAGTTTTTCATAGTATTCTCTTATGATCTCTTGTATTTCATTGGTATCTGTTGTGATTTCTCCTCTGTCATTCCTGATTTTATTAATTTGCGATTTCTCTCTTCTTTTCTTGGTGAGTCTGGCTAGGGGTTTGTCAATTTTGTTAATTCTTTCGAAGAACCAACTCTTTGTTTCATTGATCCTTTCTATTGTCTTTTTTGTTTCAATATCGTTTATTTCTGCTCTTATTTTTATTATTTCCCTCCTTCTACTGACTCTGGGCCTTGTTTGTTCTTCTTTTTCTAGTTCTGTTAGGTGTCGTTTGAGGTTGCTTACGTGAGCTTTTTCTTGTTTAGTGAGGTGAGCCTGTATTGCGATGAATTTCCCTCTTAGGACTGCTTTTGCTGCATCCCAAATGATTTGGTATGTCGTGTTCTCATTTTCATTTGTCTCCAGATAATATTTGATTTCTTCTTTAATTTCTTCAATGATCCATTGTTTGTTGAGAAGCGTGTTGTTTAGTCTCCACATTTTTGCACCTTTCTCTGCTTTTTTCTTGTAGTTGATTTCTAGTTTAATAGCGTTATGATCAGAAAAGATGCTTGATATTATTTCAACTCTCTTGTATTTATTGATGTTTGCTTTGGTTCCCAAAATATGGTCAATCCTTGAGAATGTTCCATGTGCACTTGAGAAGAATGTGTAACCTGCTGTTTTTGGATGAAGTGTTCTATATATATCTATTAAGTCCATCTGGTCTAATTTTTCATTTAATTCTATTATTTCCTTGTTGATTTTCTGTCTGGATGTTCTGTCCATTGGTGTTAATGGTGTGTTGAGGTCCCCTACTATTATTGTATTGTTGTTGATGTCTTCTTTTAGATCTATTAAGAGTTGCTTTACAAATTTTGGTGCTCCTGTGTTGGGTGCGTATATATTTATAAGTGTTATGTCTTCTTGGTGGAGAGTCCCTTTTATCATTATATACTGTCCCTCTTTGTCTTTCTTTATCTGTTTTGCTTTGAAATCTACCTTGTCTGATATTAGTATAGCGACACCTGCTTTCTTTTGTTCATTATTAGCTTGGAGTATTGTTCTCCATCCCTTCACTCTGAGTCTGTGTTTGTCTTTGGGGCTGAGGTGTGTTTCCTGGAGGCAGCATATTGTTGGATCTTGTTCTTTGATCCATCCTGCCACTCTGTGTCTTTTGATTGGGGAGTTCAATCCGTTTACATTTAGAGTGATTATTGAGACGTGGTGGCCTACCACTACCATTTTGTGTCTTGTTTTCCGGTTTTCTTCAGTTTCCTTTGTTTCTCGTCCCATGGTTTAATCTGTTCTGATGTAGAGCTGCTACTCTCTGTTGTTGTCCTTCTACTTATCTCCTCTGCTCTTGGTTTTGTAGTCCCTTTCCTTTTTTGGATTTTTCAGGAATGAGGGTTTTCCTGAGGATTTCCTGAAGAGGAGGTTTTGTGGCAATGAACTCCCTTAATTTTTGTTTATCTGGGAAAGTTTTTATTTCTCCATCGTATTTGAAGGATATTTTCGCTGGGTAGAGAATTCTCGGCTGTAGGTTTTTGTCCTTCAGATTTTTGAATATATCATTCCACTCTCTTCTAGCCTGTAAAGTTTCTGCTGAGAAATCTGCTGATAGCCTGATGGGGGTTCCTTTGTAGGTTAGTTTCTTTTGCCTGGCTGTCCTTAATATTTTCTCCTTGTCGTTGACTTTTGCTAGCTTCACTACTATATGGCGTGGAGTTGGTCTTCTTGCATTGATAAAGTTTGGAGATCTATTGGCTTCTGTCACCTGAAGATCCATCTCCCTCACCAGATTTGGGAAGTTCTCAGCCATTATTTCTTTGAATAGGTTTTCTGCCCCTTTCTCCTTCTCTTCTCCCTCTGGTATACCTATAATCCTTACGTTGCATCTCCTAATTGTGTCTGATAATTCTCGGAGAGTTTCTTCATTTCTTTTAAGTCTTGCTTCTCTCTCCACCTCTGCCTGCAACAATTCTATATTGCCATCTTCCAAATTGCTAATTCTTTCCTCCATATTATCGGCCCTACTGTTCAGAGCATCTAGATTTTTCTTAATCTCCTCTATTGTGTTCTTCATTTCCAGTATTTCTGTTTGGTTCTTCTTTATCGTATCAAACTCTTTTGTGACATAGCTCCTGAACTCGTTGAGTTGTCGGTCAGAATTCTCTCTTAACTCAGTGAGTATTTTAATGATGGCTGTTTTGAAGTCATCATCATTTAGGTTATATATCTCATTTTCTTTGGGATTGTTTTCTGTGTATTTGTTACTTTCTTTCTGTTCTGGAGATTTGATGTATTTTTTCATATTGCTTGATGATGTTGATTTGTGCCTCCGCATGGAGATAGAGTTTAGTTGCTCCTTTCACTTGTTTCAGCTGCTGCGGTGGGGGGAGCAGCTGTTTATACTTCACCAACCAGGAACCCTGTCCGTAGTTGCTAACTGGGCCTGGGCCCCTCTTCGTAGCCACAGTGGCCCTTTGGATTCCCTCCTCTGCCGTGGGGGCCGTCACGGGGGGCTTCAGACTGCAGGTGCCTACTGTTGTTGCCCACCTAGATGCGCTCTCTCCTTGGGGTCTGCAGCGGTGTTATGGGCTTTTCCAGCGGCCAGGGGTGGGATCACTTTTATTTGTCGCTCGGTTGCTGTCGGCACCCACCAAATCTCACTTGTCCTCTATGGGTCGCAGGAGAGCTATTGGCATCTTCTACAGTCTGTGGTTAGTACACCTAGCTATGCTGCTTTTGCCCTGGGGTCTTCCAGCCTTGTGGCTGGCGGCTGGGTGCCTTCTACTGGTGCTGTGCCGAGGCTTTCCCTAAGGCTTCTGTGAGCCTGTAGGGTTTCCCCCTAGGCTACTAAGCTGGGTCTCTGGAACTCTCTCCAGCCCCAGTCCTCTCCGAGATCTCCGGCAATCCCTAGCCTCACCTGGTGGGCAACGGCAGCTGGGGGTCGCCCCGCCCTCTGGGCTTCTCTCCGGGCCTCTGCCGGGAGCTCTGAATGCTCAGCGTGGCCCCTCTGCTACCGGCAGACAGAGAGTTTTGTCTGCTGCCCAGGCGGAGCTCCGGCGCTTCTCCACCGGATCGCCGGACCCGCCTTTGAAAGTTCCCCCGCCCCGGTCCTCTCCGAGATCTCCGGCAATCCCTAGTCCCACGGGGCGGGCAACGGCAGCTGGGGGTCGCCCCGCCCTCTGGGCTTCTGTCCGGGCCTCTGCCGGGAGCTCTGAATGCTCAGCGTGGCCCCTCTGCTACCGGCAGACAGAGAGTTTTGTCTGCTGCCCGGGCGGAGCTCCGGCGCTTCTCCACCGGATCGCCGGACCCGCCTTTGAAAGTTCCCCCGCCCCGGTCCTCTCCGAGATCTCCGGCAATCCCTAGTCCCACGGGGCGGGCAACGGCAGCTGGGGGTCGCCCCGCCCTCTGGGCTTCTGTCCGGGCTTGTGCCGGGAGCCCTGAGTGCTCAGCGTGGCCCCTCTGCTACCGGCAGACAGGGAGTTTTGTCTGCTGCCTGGGGGAGCTCCGGCACTTCCCCTCCGGGTCGCCGATCCGGCCTTTGAAAATTCCCCCGCCCCGGTCCTCTCCGAGATCTCCGGCAATCCCTAGTCCCACGGGGCGGGCAACGGCAGCTGGGGGTCGCCCCGCCCTCTGGGCTTCTGTCCGGGCCTCTGCCGGGAGCTCTGAATGCTCAGCGTGGCCCCTCTGCTACCGGCAGACAGAGAGTTTTGTCTGCTGCCCGGGCGGAGCTCCGGCGCTTCTCCACCGGATCGCCGGACCCGCCTTTGAAAGTTCCCCCGCCCCGGTCCTCTCCGAGATCTCCGGCAATCCCTAGTCCCACGGGGCGGGCAACGGCAGCTGGGGGTCGCCCCGCCCTCTGGGCTTCTGTCCGGGCTTGTGCCGGGAGCCCTGAGTGCTCAGCGTGGCCCCTCTGCTACCGGCAGACAGAGAGTTTTGTCTGCTGCCTGGGGGAGCTCCGGCACTTCCCCTCCGGGTCGCCGATCCGGCCTTTGAAAATTCCCCCGCCCCGGTCCTCTCCGAGATCTCCGGCAATCCCTAGTCCCACGGGGCGGGCAACGGCAGCTGGGGGTCGCCCCGCCCTCTGGGCTTCTGTCCGGGCCTCTGCCGGGAGCTCTGAATGCTCAGCGTGGCCCCTCTGCTACCGGCAGACAGAGAGTTTTGTCTGCTGCCTGGCGGAGCTCCGGCACTTCCCCTCCGGGTCGCCGATCCGGCCTTTGAAAATTCCCCCGCCCCGGTCCTCTCCGAGATCTCCGGCAATCCCTAGTCCCACGGGGCGGGCAACGGCAGCTGGGGGTCGCCCCGCCCTCTGGGCTTCTGTCCGGGCCTCTGCCGGGAGCTCTGAATGCTCAGCGTGGCCCCTCTGCTACCGGCAGACAGAGAGTTTTGTCTGCTGCCTGGCGGAGCTCTGGCGCTTCCCCACCGGGTCGCCGGACCCGCCTTTGAAAGATCCCCCGCCCCGGTCCTCTCCGAGATCTCCGGCAATCCCTAGTCCCACGGGGCGGGCAACGGCAGCTGGGAGACCTCCGTGCCCACCGTGTCTCTCTCTGGGACCCTCCGGGCGCCCCGAGCACCAGGCCGGGTCTCCCCGCCAATGGCGGGGAGAGACTCTCCCCGCGGGCTCAGGTGTGCAACTCCAAAGTTTCCCTCTGCGTTTAGGAGTAATTGCGGGGGGTTTAAGTAGGGTTCTGGTCACCTGTTTCCACCGTCGCTCCTCTGTTGTGTTCTCGCTCCTGCCCTAGATGTGTGTGGATCCTCTGGGGGCGTCCGTTGGAAGAAAGCCGCTTGCGGGTACTAGGCTGCCCGTCGGGGTCGGAGAGTTTTCACCTATTTCCACATCCTCCCGGAGGAAAGTCCGTCCACCTTCCGATGTATAGTCGCGTGGGTGTCTCAGACGTCCTGAGATGCTGTCTGGATATCCTTTGTCAAGCGATAAGTGTCCAAATAATTGTAGACTCGAAGGGCGAGAGACAAAGAGGACTACTCACGGCGCCATCTTGGAAGCCCGCCTAAAGATAAAGTTTTATTTCATTTACGTAGTTTTTATTTCTTTGAACATTACTTTTAAATGTATTATCTCATTTTATCCTCCAAACAAGTTTAAGTAAATGATGAGGATCTGGACTAAACTATTTACAGCCTGTCTTATAATTATAGTCGTTTGCTGAATAACGGCATTCAGATCAACGACAAGATGCGTATATGATGGTATAGCCTAGGTGTGATAGTAGGCTATACCATCTAGGTTTGTGTAAGTACATTCAAAGATATTCACACAACAATGAAATCGCCTAAAGACATATGTCTCAGAATGTATCCTCATCATTAAGTGATGCATGAACTGTATTGGCAAGGCTAAGCTTAGAATCCAGTGCTCTTTCCACTTAACCACATTGCTTCCTTCTGAACACTTCTAATCTTGGCATCGTCTAATTCTACAGTTTTATAAAGCATTATTATGTAAAGTGAATTCCACTCTAGAGACTTGACCCTAGAGAGGTGATCACAGCTACCTGTCTAGAAATAAATCAGAAATAGATTTCCACACCACTGGTTCCACTCCAGCCTACATTTCACAAAATTTAGGATCAAGGAACATGTTTATAAACATTTTGCAAGAGACAAATGTGAAGGCAAGATTTAGATTCTTGCAGCAGCTTTGATACAATCCCTGCTCAGGATGCTCTTAGCTTAATGAATACACACGCTGAGTAGTAAAGACTTTTCAGAGAGTTGGTTTTGCCTGTGAGCTTCTAGAGACCGTTTTTTGATCCCTAAATTCAGCTTACAGGAACCTTTAAACAAATGTATGCTGCATTATTCTCATTATTCAATTATGACAGTCTTTCCCCAAGCATTTTAATTAGCACTCATTTACTGAGAATTAAACTGTCATTTTAGTTGAACTCAAAGGAGTACCCCAGGGACATGCATTCCACAAGATAATAAAAGCACCATATAATTCTGATGCTTCAACAATTTAGACTGGAGCCACGACAAGGCTTTTCCGTCAGCCATTTCTGTTGGGACTTAATCACTAGTGTTGAAGAGGGGAAGCACCATCAGTCTATACCTGAAAATTTGAGACCTAATCATGTTGGATCAAGAAAATCTGATTTTTTGATTCCTACTTGATGATATCAAACAGGAAAATCAAAAGAAAAGATCGGCGATGTTAGGGTTAGACATTTGGCCTCCAACCCTGGTTTTGCACCACGACTGCTGTGTTTTCCAGGTTATGTACTGCTCCTAGTTTTCCCACAGGTGCAGTGGGTACAGTAATGACTGGTCACCACTGTGGGCTGTGATTGTGGCTTCAGCTGCTTTCTAGGTCTGCTTCACCTGTTCAGATCCATCACTTTTTCTTGGCATCTATAGTATAGAAAATTTCACGTCTGAGTGTAGCAGGAACCTCTGTCAAGACTATGAGATGAAGAGCTATAGACTATCCCATTGTCAACACCGAATAATACAATTCCCTTTCATTTCTGGAGGTTCAAAACCAGTGGTTTTTTAATCTACTTGAGATGTGGTTCATCTTGCAGACTTCCATTTTATCAGCCCAATGATTCACCAGTTTTGAAAACCTGAATGATTACAACAAGCATAATCACAGGACCACAGCCAAAAGGTACTGGCTTCCAGTTATAAGATAAATAAGTTCTGGGAATGTACAGTGTGGGGACTATAGTTAACGATACTGTATTGTATATTTGAAAGATGCTAAGAGAGTAAATCAAAGTTCTCATCACAAGAAAAAAATTGTAACTGTGTGTGTGTGGCTATTGTAGTCATTTCATAATCTATACATATATCAAATCACTATGCTGTACACCTTAAATTAATACAATATTATATGTCAATTACATCTCAATAAAACTAGAAAAAATCACAGGATTGTAGGAGAGACACAAGGTTGACAATCCAATAGTATCCAGCGTTTCCATTTACAGTTGGGAAGACTGAAGGTCAGAGAAATTCGGTGACTTTCCCAGGGCCAAATAACTTAGTTTGTGGGAAATGGAAACTGGAACTCGAGAATCCTGCTTTCCATATATTTGTTTTCTCTATACCTATGGGACAGTATATCGTAGCAGGGAAGATCAGGAACTCTGGAGTCCAAATTCCTGGGTATGAATTCCAGCTCCACCACTGTCCTACTGACTTTAGGAAAATATCTTAATTTTTGTGAGAGCACTTCTTTCAGTGTCTAATATAGTAAGAGCTGAAAAATATTACTTATTTTGTGTGTGTGACTGTGTGTGTGTGTGAGGAAGATTGGCCCTGAGCTTACATCTGTTGCCAATCTTCCTCTATTTTGTATGTGGGATGCTGCCACAGCTTGGCATGATGAGTAGTGTATAGGTCCACGCCCGGGATCTGAACCTGCGAACCCCAGGCCGCCAAAGAGGAGTGTGAGCACTTAACCACTACTCCACTGAGCTGGCCCTCTCAAAAATTTTATCTGTTGTCATTACTGTATCTCCCTGTTTTCCATGATTCCTCAAAGCCACCAAAGAGTAGGGAGCAGGCATTTGCATTTTGTCTGTCTGTTATCCCTTATCTTCTGCCATGCTTTGCAGAGGCTCTTTGTGCTTTGTACCTAAACCTCACAACAACCATGCAATGTAAGTGACATCAATCCATCTTTAAGACGAAAAAACCAGGCATGAAAAATAATTTGTCCAAGGTCCCATAGCCAAAAAATCAGAATTCTCTTTGATTACAAAAATCTAGAGAACTTCCATGTACGTCAGCTTGATTATCGCTTATGGTTCTCAGTCTACACCTTTCAGATGTTGGCTACTGTCATGGAGTTTTATTTTTAATGAGGGAGAGAGTAGTGTGCATCTTCCCAAATTATGTTTTGAAAGTACATTCTATTGTTTTCTGATGAGATGGCTTCACCTTTAACCTCTTCCCCTTTAGCAGTAAAGATTACTCTTTTCTTACCTCAGCTTCCCTGAAAGTCAGTTAGGGGAGAAGGATGTTTAGAAGTCCTAGGAGAAGGGAGGGTGAATATCAAAGATAAGTGAAAATATCTTACTTTTTTTTGTTTCTTGAGGCTGTGTTTGGCTTTAAAAAGACAGAAACAAAGAAAAAGACTTCTTTGAAAAATAGGCAAGAGCAACTTGATAGAAGAAAAAGTAAGAAAATTCATTTTTTTCTTTTCACACAATTCTCCAGTAACATTTGCTCTCCTCTCATTGATGGTCTGCCATATTGATGTTCCTGACACAGAGGTATGCTGAAGTCCAGAGCTCTTACAAGAATTTCTGTTCAATCCTCATTTCCTTTTACTTCAAGTGAGTTCTCTGACTTTTGTGTGAGATTTTGAATTTTTCTTGGCAAAACTAAGAGGAGAAGAACCCATTGTGAACAGATGAGAATCTCCCCCGTTCATATCGATTTGAGAAAAGGAGCTTCTCAGAAAAAGATTAAAGAGTTCTGATGTCTGCCCTGCGAATGAGGAATTGCAGGAAGTAGCAAGAACTGAATGATGGTTTATCAGAAGTCAACCTGAATCAGAGGCATTGACCAGTTATTCTCTTGAACATAGTAAAAACAACACTCAATCTGTCAGTCAGCACTTACTGGTTCCAGGTGTTGGAGAAGCTTCAATGGGCATAATGGCACCTTTGCCCTTAGGAGTTTACCTCTTAGCGAGAAAAAAAGCAAGTAAATACAGCAAATAAATAAAAGATCAGACAATAAGGTAATAATTCTACTGTGTATTAAAAAATAAGTTGTAGTTCACTAAATCTTTCTCTATGTGTTATTTCACTTAATCCTCATAAGGATTAGTTTTGGTTTTCTAGGCAGGCACTTGGCACTGGGGTGGGAGACACATTCTCCCTGGCTGTCTCTCTCTTTTCAGTTCCATTCATTCTGGGTTGGTTGAATCACCCTTTCTTCTTATCATGAAGGTAAGAGTCTCCTTTTCTATTAGAGCTCTGGGTCGTCCTCTTGCCTCTATCACTACTCTCTCCCTAGGTGAGTTCTTCCAATCCAATGACTTTACATACATAGTGATATCATCATGCTCTCAGATTTATGTCTTCATCCCTAATCCTCATCTGAGCTACAGATTCACATATTTAACTATATGTAACTAACTATAGATAATGCCTTTAATTAGACGCCTCAAAGGAACCTCAGTGTTAAGATATCAGAGTGGAACTCTTGATTTTCTCCTGCTTGCAAACTCTTTCTCATTATACCCAACCTTGCTCCTTCCAAGTCTTAACCCCAAAGAAAAAGGACAGCATCAGCCTCTCATGGGCTCAGGCCAGAAACTTAGGATTTAATTTCTGTCTTTCCCTCATTCCCAACATCCAGTCTATGAGCATGTTCTGTTGATTCTATGTCTACAATGTTCCTCAAATGGTTTTCTCCTCCTCATCTCCTCTTGCCACGATCCCAGCCCAAGTTATCATTATCTACTGCCCAGGTTACTGCTGTGGCCGCCTAACCTATGTCCCTGCTGCCACTCTGCCCTTTCACCCCATCCCTGACAAGCCACTTCCCAGGGAGTATCTAGAGAGATCTTTAAAAAACAACAAAAAATCAGCTCATGTCTTTCCCCTGCTTAAATCTTTTAATGACTTCTAATTCTTCTTAGAAAACTTTTAAACTCCTTACCCTGCCTTAAACAACATGTGGGATCTTGTTCGTGCCCATGTACTTAACTCCCTAACCTCATTCCAGACTCTTATCCTCCTCCTCACCATTGCTCAGCCCTCCCTGGCTTTCTGACACTTTCTAGAACACTCCAAGCTCTTTCTTACCCCAGGAGCTTTGCACCTGTTATTTTCTTTCCCTCTCTTCCTCTTAGCCTGACTATTCCTCATTCTCCATGCTTTGTTTTAAATTTAATCTTTTCTGGCCACTCCCTCTCCTTCCTTTTTTCTCTATCACCACACCTGGTTGATTTTCTTCTTAGAACTTAACTTTTGTCTAAAACTGTTTAAATCTGGAAGTAGGGTAGTCCATATGTTTCAGGCCAGTTTTCCAAGTTTCTCTGCTTTGGGGTTAGATGCTAAGCCATCTACTTGCCTTTTTGTATCAATAGCTCCCATATTAGCATCTCCTAGAAGCCAGCCTACCTTGATTTCTAAGAAGCCTAACTGATTCAATGAAGCCAAATAGAGGTAAGTTTCCATTTGCCAATCAAAGCTCTTTGCACTTTACTTAACCTTCAGTGACAGTGGTAGTTAATCGGTGGGTTGGTTCCAGAGTAAGTGGCAAAGAATATGTCTGGCGAATGCCTATGATTGATGCATTTGCCTATCTATCAGTGATTTTTGGTTAGCTACTATTTGTCTCTCTTTTCTCTCTTTAGTATAATGGAAAGAAAACTCTGCACACCCTCACATAGGCACACATAAAAACTAATGAAGTCTTTGAGCTAGAAAGGCACACTTGCCACCACTCTGAGCAAGTCATTCTGGTTTTATTCCACAATTGTTTTAAACCCACCAGAGGCAGCTTCTCAGAACAAACATTTGTTCTTTCTACTTGCTTTCTTTTCTTGCTCATAGCACTGTCATCCTTGTTAGGTGCCCGCTTCAGAGTAAACTTTGTTAGAGAGTAAATGAATAAGACAAAGGAAGAAAGACATGACACCAAAAGAGGGTTGTTATGTCAGAGAGCAGGAGAGGCCAGTATGAACAATCTCTGCTCCTGCCTGTTTTAATTATCTCCCAGTTTAGTTCAAGGCTAGCTTCCCCATGGCTGTCAGGAGCTGTGATTTCAACTCATGGTATTTGAGTACACTGAAATTTAATACCACCAACATTGTAATGATGCTCAGTACCACACACTAATTAAAACCAGCAAATGACAGCCACATAAACCCTACGTGAAGTGGATGTGCAGTGAATCTCAAGCCCAAGAGGTAAAGGAGAAGTAGCAAGGAAAACCCAGTGAAAACTCAAGCTTCACCTAGACACTTTTCACACAACCGCTTAATGTGTGAAACTTAGCAATAACCAATGAATTGATAATTAGTCTGAATTTTGTCCTCCAAAAATTCCTATGTTGAAGACTTAACCCCCAATGTAACTGCATTTGGGGATAGAACCTTTAAAAAGGTAATTACGATGAAATAAAGTCATACATAGAAGTCCTAATCCATTATGTCTGGTGTCCTCATAAGAAGAGGAAGAGACCCCAGGGATGCATGTGCACAGAGAAAAGGCTATGTGAGAATAGCTATGTGCCAGCCAATGAGAGAGGCCTCAGGAGAATCCAACCTTGCCAGCACCTTGATCTTGGACTTCCAGCCTCCAGAAGAATGAGAAAATCATATTTTGTTGTTTAAACCACCCAGTCTGGGCTATTTTGTTATGGCGGCTCTAGCAGACTAGTACAATCAGACTAGCTCTTATAAGCATTAACCAAATAATTATTGGAGTGCAAGATAAATGAAAGCAAGGATTCTATCTTGTTCACTTTGATATTCATAACACCTCACAAAATGCCTAGCACATAACTGGTACTGAATAAATAGCTGACAAAATTAAAGAACAAATGAATTGATTTAGACCTATGCCCCACAAAACCATACTCTCTGTACAATATAACCACAGGTGAGATTGAAAAGACAGAGGTTTTGAAGCCAGATAGACTGGTTTCATTCTTTACTACCTGAGACCTTGGGGAAGTTTCATGATCTTTCTGGGCTTTAGTTCCTCATCTGTAAATTAGCAATAGTAATTTTTTTTTTTTATCATTTGGTTGTTGTGAAGATTAATTGAGATAATGTGCCTGGTATCTAGTAAGCACATGTAAAGTGATAGCTGCTATGGTGACGATGTTAATGATGGTGACCTTCATCTTTTCATTCATTTATTCATTCAATAATTATTGAGCAAGCTCTTTCTATATACCAGCATCATTCTTGGCATTGAGAATGAAACGGGCGACAAGATACTGTCTTTGCTCATGTGTGCCTTATGTTGAAGAGAGTGGACTCAAAAATAACAAGAAAGTATAAAATAATTTCAGTGAGTGATAAGCACCACAAAGAAAATAAAGTAGATTAATGTAATGATGACTGTGTATGGCAGTGTATGTGCAAGGGGGTAGTTGGTGAAAATCTCTCTGAGAAGGAAACATTTGAGACTGAGTCCTGAATGATGAGGAGAGTGTCTGGGGGACGAGCATTCCAGAGAAAACAGCTTATTTAAAAGCCCTGAGGAGAGAAGGACCTTTGCACATTCAAGGAAGAGAAGAAGGCTGGTGTGGCTCCAGTGTAGTGAACCACGTGGAGAGAGGTACAAGATTAAGTCAGACAAATTAGCTGGAGCCAAATCATCTAAGGATTTATACGCCAGGGGGAGGGTTTGGAGTTTTTCTAAATGCAATGGGAAACCATTGTAGGGTTTTAAGCATGAGGGTGACATGATTTGATTTACATTAAAGATTATGTTTTGCTAATATGAGGGGGTGGATAGTAGAAAGTGATGAGCAGAAACAGGAGGCTCATCAGCGGTCCTGTCCAGAGAGCCCTGGCTTGGACTAGGGTGGTAGTAGAGATGGATAATGGATGAATAGAGATGGTTGTGAGGCAGATGGACCTCCAATGGATTGAATGTGAGCAGAAAAAGAATGAGAGGATCAAGGATGACTCCTATGATTTCAACTTAAGAAACTAAGTGAGATGGTGCCACTTGTGATCATTTGAGGGTAAGGAGAGGAGGAGAGAATCAGCAGAGATGACATTAACCCTGGCTTTGTCTCTGTTTATGGGTAGATTTGATGCAACCTTCATGGCATAGCCAGCAGAAGCCTGATTCTTGAGAAAAATCACAATATTTCCGATTATCAATTTGTTGACCATTGTTAAGCCACTTTAAGTGGTTGTGTGGAAAATTATCCAGATGAAGCTCTGTAACACTGATGATCTGAAAATATGAATTCTTTGTTTTAAAGTATGAATAAAATCTGAATTTCCAACTGGATTCATATTGGTACTGTATAAGTCCTAGATTAAACACATTTATATTAGCATGTGATGCCTATGTTGTTTCAAAGTCCAAGACTATATTTTATAAAGATATGCAAAATCGGTTGTTTATAAGAGAGAAAGATCTGAAGAAACCTTATTGTAAATAATAAGTGCACCAGCACAAATAATGTTCATAGTAGCGTGCGATGGCCAGACAGGCACAAGTTTATCTTGAGTATAGCCAAGGCTATTTCTGCCATTCACATCTTCATAAGTGAGTGACAGACTTATGCACATATTGGATTTTCATACTCTGTCTTCTCCTGGCAGAAGTGTATAAAGAAGGTTCTGAAGGGGCCATGACTAAAGGTATGAGGCATGTTCCGGCTGGATTCAAATAATCATTCCCAACTGATTTTGCAGAACAGAGTGATCTAATGGTTGGCTAAGACTTGATTATATTTATGACCTTTTGCCTAGAATACCAGCATGGCTTATTAACACTGATGGAGGGGTGCAATGGCCCAAATACTTAAAAAAATAGTACATAAACAAGGACATCTTTATATTTGGGTTTGAAAAAATTATTTTTTGAACCTTTGCCGGTAGGCAAAAAATTTGAATTTTTCTTTTCCTTAAGACTTAGCCAATCGAAACTATAAAAGTTATAAAGATCAGGGAAGAGCATGTTACCTCTTTTCTTTTTGTCTATCCACAGAATTTAGCATAGAGGCCCAAGCAGGGTAATGCTCAAGAAAGTTCAGATTTTTGGAAAGCCTAGTTACACAACACAACAACCACCACAAAAAGAATTGCATTGTTATTAGAGAAACAACATGGATAGTGGGGGGAAAAATGGGTACAAACCTTACACAATTCTGGTCCAAACACTGCCTCTGACTAGCTGTGAGACTTAAGAACAAGCAGCCCTGCCACCCTCTGCCATAACGCTTTGGGTCTTGGTTTCCTCATATGTAAAATGAGGCAGACACGCTCGTTCCAAGTTCTCTCTAAAATGTCCTGTTTTATGGTGATGGGTGATGATTACCAGTTGGGCATTAGGTAAGGTTGCCAGACTTAGCAAATAAAACTACAGGTGCCCTGTATTTTATGTCAACTCTCATATTAGAATTTGCACTGAGAGGCCCCTGGAGAATACAGAGTCATCATGAATGATCTGTAGTGTGCATAATCTGCTGGTATTTAATAGAGACTTGGCTGCTTATGTTAATTTTTGGAACTTGTAGCACTTCAGATGGGTTTTGGATTGGTGGAAAAATCTTCCTCTCCCTACTGATATAGCCCATGACACAGAACCTAGAAGGAGCTAGGAGGCGAAGCAGAACAGAAGCAGCTGTAATCATCTTTCCCAGACCCCATGATGGTTCCCTAATGGGACAGAAACCTGTTGACAATACTCCCCTTGCAAAGTTCTGCTGTGGTTGAGAAGGCAGCCAAATTCTTGCTATGCCTCTGCCCTTTCATACTTAGTCTTACATTGGCATTCAGGAAGAATTACCATTCAGAATTATGTGATTTCATGGAAGAAAATATATACATGAGATTCTCTTAGATCTTGAACCAAACTCCACCCCAGTTTGGCCACATTCTTACAGATTGGGGAAGAAAGAAGTCAATTCCAGGTGTTCCTAGGTCAGGGGAAATCATCTCCGTGAGAACTTTAGAAATGTTCTGTGTGGCAAGAAATCTTTACAGAAACCAGCAATTTATTTGTTCCCTATACTAGGCTAGTACTGCCCTTCCAGCAATGAGAGCTGACATCTCATGGTTTAGGTCAGACTTGGTAAGTAAATTAGCCAGCAAAGTTATCCAACACCATAGCAAAGAAAATGTGAGTAAGGCATAGCAAACGAGGCATATGGGTTCTGGGTTTTGGGGTCGTGAATACAGGTTAGGAGCTTCATACCAATTGCTTCTATCCCTCGACACATTTCCATTTTAAGGTTAAGTAGGTTTAATTACACAGCTCTTTTTCTCATCTTTGCTTCTTTTTGACACTACATAAGATATTTTAGGAACAGAGAAAGGTTAATGGGCCTATGATGGGGCCGAGAATTAACTTCCTTAATTAAGCCTCCAGAAGACATCTTTTCATTTTTTCTAATGACCTGTCTCGGTTAAAAAAGACCCAAAGCTCCTGCAGTTTTGTGCAGGTCTTGCTTGTGTGAGACCTACACCATCCATCACATGATCGGAGCTTTGTCTTAGATGATGTTCCTCATTCAGGCAACTGCTGTCATCAACAAGGGGCCTGAAGTGATGGGCAGTGAGAAGAAAAATCTGATCAGTGTTGTGACTTTGGAAAATCCGCCTTTGTGGATTTCAACACTTACAGTCCAGGCATCAGTTTATTTTAATGGGGTAGATAGATGACTATATCCCTCCTCAAATTAAGTTCATCAAATATTTGTAAATTAAATTACAATTTAAATGTACCAGACTGTTAGTGGACTACAATCAAAACCTTGCCATGAATCTTCTCTAAATCTCAGGTTCATACCCTTAATTTCTCTCTTATTATTAAAAGATGTTTATGATGTGTTTCTCTTAGGTGAGGGCCATCTGTACATTAAATTTCTCCCCCCTTTTTTTTCAAATTAGATCTCTTTGAGGAACAGTCATCATTGATGAGATTTTGCAGAGCTCATTGCATTATGATCGGAATTCTTCTATATTTAAGGACACTCCCTTTTTTCCTAATTCTTTTGATTTAGTTTATCAGCATCTCATTTATATTTCCTGATATTATTGGAGCAGAATGTGTATGCTATTAGTGTTCTTGCTCTTCCAAAATGATAATTCTGGCGGTATTTTCTAAACAGTAACAAGTATCAGAATCTCTTTTTGAAATTCTAGCATTCTCTCTCTATATAAATACCTGGGCCATAGTTGGCAGGTTCTGATTTAGAGATACGGAGTAGGATGATGAAATCTAATCAAGATTTCTCAAAGTTTCCCCATTCACATGCTCCCCATGTGTGTATGTCTGGGAATACAGTCTGCCTTACAGCTCCAAGCCCAGGGCAGTGGATGGCTTCCGTTCCCTCTTTTCCAAGTCTTCTTAACTGTCTGAAAAGGGGAATTGTTGCTAAACAGCTTCCTGGGACATTGACCTCAGTACTGAGCATGAAATGGAGAACCGTTATTATCTGAACTATGCAAATGTCAGAGTAAATGCATGTGCAGTTCATTGAAAAGGCTTGTTAGGGACAGAATCCTGAATCTGTTCCAGATGTTTCCACGGATTGTCTCTCCCAGGTAATGGAGCACTGATGGTTTGTTTCCTGGTGTGTGCAGATATTTTAGTTTGTTAATGGACGTCCTGTGCTTTGTTACCATGCGAGTTTATGGAGCCTAGATAGATATCTAGGAGTACGTCTGTAAAACGATGCATTGTTAAAAACAGACCTTGTCTTTCCTCTTTCCCTAATTCAGATATTATATAGTGTGGATGCCTGTCACCTCTCAGTGTTTTATGCATATGACATACACTGAATTTAATTCTTTTCTATCAGCATTAATTATCTATATTAAATAGAGTGGAAAATAAATGACCTTATGCCTGACTTTCACTCTCCTCTTCAGAACAGGGCTGGAATGAGCAGATTAATCTGTAATAGGATGACCAGACTGAGAGGTGGCAGGGAGCATGTGGCATGGGGACCGAGGTTGTGCAGATCCAGCTGCAAAGTTCAAAGCATAATATCTGAAGGGTAAGGTGACCCGAAGCAGTAAGCATCATGGAATCTGCAGCAATTAGACAGAACATGACCAGAAGAAACCAAAACAGAAGAAGCAATACAGGGAAACTTTTCTATGTCTTTGCTTCCCTCTTCTGTAAAATGCTGATAATTCAGTACCTAGTAAATTGTTTGTTGTGAATATTTAACTTGTTAATACACATGAAGTACCCAGAATGGTGCCTGGCACATAGGTTGCATTAATGTGTGAGATAGCATTATCCATATTGTTTCCATAAGCAGAAACTGGAATATAAGATGAGTTCTGGGCTTCAGGAGCAGGGGATACGAATGTGAGGTGGAAGACAGGGTGCAGGTGTAGCTTGCCCTTGGAGGAAGAATGCTGAGCTGGAGTTCCTGAAGTCTTTCCTGCTTGAGGCCCAAATTGATCTTGGAGACCAGTTGAGCTGAGCTTGAAGCAGAGGGTCTCGTGAACCCCAGTGTGGGGATACGGGGGAGCAGAGGCTGACATCCAATTCCTAGAATTGTTTTCTCCAATTGAGCTCACTTCTTGTCTTTCTCCCTTTCTAACAGCACCATCAGGCCGCAAGGGAAAGATTCTGTGACCATCCGGGAGAGTGGCTGGTGTCCATGTTAGCTGTCTCACACTGAAAGTCCCTAGAAGGCAGGGCTTGGTTGTGCCTTAGGCTATAATTCTGCTGATCATTAGATGTTACAGGTGATTAGGTGTTTAATAAATGATTTGAGGTAGATCTTTTCCCTTGGTAGAGCTAACATAGGTAATTTTCACTATTAACATCAATTTCTCAATAGCCATCATTGGAGAATCTCAAAGATTAATTCATTGAAACTATTTCCACTAGATCTGTAGTTGCTGTGTATTTTTCACAGTTCCCAGGGATAATGTGATAGCTATTTTACACAGTGACTACATTAATTACCTAATTCATCAAACATTCATTGAGTGCCTACTACATGTTGACAAAGGTACTTGATACTCAAGATACAAAAGAAGATGGTGACATGGTTCCTGGCCCCAAGGTCTCATAGACTCATGCAAGGACAGAGTCAAGCTGACAGACACTACAGTTCGGTGCAAGTGCTGCTAATAGAGCAAATATGAAGTGCCATTGGGTTGCAAGGATGATCAGATGTACCTCGTGGTGGAGAGTCATGGTCAGGAAGAGCTTCGCAGAGGTGATAAAAAGAATGACGTGATCATAAAAGGTAAGAAGAGGTTTATCTGGCAGAGAATGAAAAAAGAGTATTCCCAGCAGAGAGGAAGCTTGGGCAAAGGGAGAGGCATGGACCACATATATTAGGAGGTTGGTGGACAAGTAGGAAAGTGGGAGAAATAGGATTGGGAAGGTAGAAAAAAGCAATATCACCAAAGACCTTGCATGAAAAACTTGAAAGTATTGACTTTGTCGGAAGTCATTAAAGGACATCAAACAAGAAGATAATGTGATCAGATTTGCCTTTGATATGTCCTTTCTGATGACAATTTGGAGGATGCAATGGACGAAAGCAAAATACTGCATAGGGAGACCAGATAGGCAGTTGAGAGACTATTTTAACACCCGTGTTATAGATGATAAGGACCTGAGCTAAAGCAGGGTGGTGGGGATATAAGGGAGGACTCAGATTAAAAAATCATTTAGGAGGTAAAATCAAAAGGACTTGGTGGCCAACTGGATGTCTAGAAACGAAAGAAAGGCACTTTAGTGCCAAATATGTTTACTATTGGTTATCACAGTCCACAATGCATATTCTTCTTTCAAATCTTTGCTGGTGATCCAAAGCAAATTCTGCTCCAACAGCACTTAAAGGAAAAAATGGAGGTGATAAACCTGCTGGAGCAAAAAATGAATACATTTTAAGGAAGCTTTAGATTTTATTGCATTCCTTTCTTCTCCACTGAAATGCCCAGAAAACCCAACGTGGTCCACCAGTTGAAATTTTGTAGAGGTTGCTAATGGTGAAGCCAGACAGTCATGGTGGGTTAATTTCTAGATCAGTGCTTCCCAATTTAATATGCACACAAATCACCTGGAGATCTTTCTAAAATGCTGATTCTGATTCAGTAGGTCTGGGTGGGTTTGGGATTCTGCCTGTTTAACAAAGCTCCAGGTGCTGCCTATGCACTTGACCATGATGTGAGAAGTGAGTCTCTAGATTGTTTCACAGAGAGAGAAATACAACTTGTTAGTGTCACATCCACAATCAGATTGCAGCAGTAGAGGCAAACAGCATAAGTCTCAGGTTGTGCTGCTGCTGCTTCAGATCTTTCAGACCTTGTCTGCGTGGGGCCTCTTGGGAACGATATCTGTTCCAAGAAGAGAGCTGGTAAAGTCATATATAGTCATATACAGTCTGAGCCAATAGGTTGTCCTGGTGTTCCACAAAGAGCCACAAAAAGTTTTCGCATCATACTGGCCCCAGTATGGCTCACTGAGTAATCAAGCCCTGAGTCAAACCTGAAAATAACCCCAACCCGCTGGCTCACAAACAGTCCCACCTAAATAAAATGGGATAGAGTAAGTTTTGTTAAACTTGCTATGGGATTGTGGAATATTTTGGGTTGAGTTTTAAAATGTTCTTTGTAGCAATTGCAATATTTATGTACCTGTCACCAGAGATAAACAAGACTGGAAACTTTTAAACTGACTCCTTCTTACCTTATGAGTCAGCACTCACCCATGTTTGGCCTCTACTCACTGACCATGTAGTGCTCAAGTTACAGTTTGTTTGTATCCGTCAGCTCTTTAATTATGAGAGCAGAAGTGCTAGGGACCAGGACCAGATGCCGGGGTTGGCATTGCCTGGTGAGAGACTGGCACTGACAAATGGCCTTGGGTGGCACACACACAACCTGGTCTGCTCTGGTTGCCTGAAATAGAGAGGAAATTTTGCTGTAGGGAGACTGCAGGAGGCTCTAAAATTAAGAGGAGTCTGGTATGAGGAAAAATGCTGTCTTGGGAATCACGAAACTAATTCCACCTCAACAATAACTGGTTATATAATTTTGAAGGAGGCATTTTGTCTTTCTCAGTCGTAGTTTCTCTCTGTGAGAAATGAGGTCAGTGGTCTTCAAACTGGTCTCTGCAGAGCCCTTCAGACTTCACAGAGGTGCCAAGAGGATCAGGCAGGACCCACACAAATCCTTTCCCACTCTGGGTCATGTGAGTTGGGAGGTCCCCAACATGAAGATGCCCTTGATTCTTGGTGTCACGGTAAACCTTTTCCAGTCCATAGAAGCGTTCCCATTTGTGAAACCATTGATTTGGATTTTGGACTTTCTGCAAGAGTCCTTTCTAAACTGAGCACTGACAAAATTCTAGAGGGTAAGAAAACTCCAAAAAGAAGTTACCTCAAATGCTGCCCTCAGGAATCCTAAGTTCTTGGGTCACACACATGGAAAACATTTAGAAGAAAGCTTATTAGCTATACGAACTTGACAGCATCTATTGTTTCTCCAGGGTATACTTCATCTTAAGAAAATTGATAGATTTCTGAAAAATCAGCTGCAGAATTAACTTTAGCAAACCAACCAGAACTAACCTACTGTTTAAAAAATGCACTTACTCGAATTCCTGGACCATAGGCTGGAGTTACATAGCTTGTGCAACCAGTAGACTTGTCTTTATCTCAAAACATTTCTTCTAAGTAGTCTGCAATCTTAGCAATTCACTTAAAAGACATTTACCTGTCTTCATTGTCTCCATTGTGTTTTAACATGCGTTAAAATTCTTTCTGTGGACTGTACTAGAAGGGTTGTTACTATACTATTCTTTCTCTAACCCTGATCTTCCGAGGGTGGTTTGCCTTCAGCAGGATACACAGGTATACAAGTGGTGAAGTGCCTAGGAGGAAAGTTCAATCAAAGAGGCTATTTATATACAACTCATACATGCAAGGGAACGTTTTGCAAAGGATTTCCCTTCGTAACACTGACAACAGCCCCTTAAAAACAGCAGGCGTACTTGTTGAATGACTGAATGACCATTCATTGGTTTATTTGTTCCATGGAGTTGACTCCATCACAGAGCTTTGTATGAATTACTGTTTTCTTCTTTGGAGAACTGATATAAAGCTATGCTTCTCCTAATAACTACTTGCACCTTGATTCATTCAGCTCACTGGGGCTTCATGTTTACCTGGCTTTGAAAAGCATTCTTCATTCTACTGTTCTGTTTCCTCAATAAGATTTTCCTTTTTGGCTTTTCCCCTTGACCACAGACGAATCATTCAACATGGGCTACTGACAGAAAGGGGCATTTTTGGTTTGAATAGGGGTAAGTCACGATTAGTTAATAGAAGCTTGATTCTCAAAAATACAGTGAAATCTTGGGAATTATCATCTCATTGATTATGGTTGTTTATTGGATTATGTCAAAATATACAAGTTTGTGTGCACAAATTTTGAATTTATTTAGTTTTTTCATATTACAAGCAAATATCGAATTGAAATTTGACATCAGAAGATTGATAAATTGGACTCAGCTTCCTATGGACTTGAGAGCATCTCCACAAATAACATTAGGTTCCTGCTTTCCAGGAGATGGGGAATTGGCATTTCAAAGCATTATGTATGAGAAAGATAATCAATAAACTATAAAAATTATGGGATTATAGACTCTGGGAAATCGGTTCTGGAACTCAAAGGGTAAATGGGTCCAATTCATTTAGTTAAGAAAAATATAGGTAAGATAGCATAAGACCAGTGAAGACGTCCTGGGAGAAGGGAGAAGACTGGAATTTCATCTCCTTGCTTGACCTCGAGCCTCTGGAGCTTAGCATGCCCATGTATAGACAAAGGACAGGAGTATCTACCTCTCACCTTTCAGTGCCCTTTGGAGGTTTGTCAAGATAATAATTATGAAAGCGTTATAATGCTAAAAGTGTTACAGATATGCAAGAACTCATCATGATATGGCTATGGCAAAAGCAGAGGCATTGAAGCCACACAGATCACTGTTCAAACCTCAAACTCTGCCCCTTGTTATGATACGTTGAGAAAGACATTCAACTTTTCTGAGCCACAAAACTATGGCTTCACTTTTAAAAAGGAGACAATAAAGTTGTTGGGGTAAAAAAAAAGTAATTTAAATATATGAAATCCCACACCTTACACAGTAGATATTCAGTTCATGGTTCTCATTGTCATCACTACAGGTAATAAATAAGAAGTCCATTTCCTAAGCATTCATTTATTCAACAGGTATTTTGATTGTTCACTATGTACATTAGAGATTAGATACAATTTAATGTCAGCTTATAATGTCAGTGGAGACAATATGAAATCATTTTAATGCATATTAAGGTGATATGTTGTCCTTAAATAAAAAGTTCAAGCTCATAACTGACCAATAAGATTTAAATTATGCACAAATTGTTTTTGTTTGTGTTTTTTGTTTTTAAGTTTGTGTAAAAATCATTCATATCCTCACCCAGTCTTCCTTGTGATTAACAACGTATTTGTAAGGTGGTCACACAGTGAAGTAGAGCTGGAACCTAGCTGATAAACTATGGGCTCCTTGAAGGCAAAACCTGTGTTATAGTTACCACTGCCTTTCAGTGCCTAGGAATAACGTATAGACTTTAGATTTTTTTCTGGAGGAGATGGAAGCCATTTGAAAACTCTGAGCAGAGAAGTATCATGAACTGACTATATTTGAAGAGACTTATTCTGCCTAAGGGTAGAGAAGGGGCAAGGGTGAAGCTAGGGAGACCTTTGGATGGTCATTGCAATAATAAGGGGGAAATATGATAGTGATTTGGACTTGAATGGCTGTGGTGAGAGCTAGTGATAAATGGTCAGATTCTGGATCTGATTTGAAGATAGAACTGCAGGATTTGCTAGTGGATTGTAGTATGGTGTGAGAAAAAAAAGCAGTCAAGCCTGAGTACAAGTATTTTGGACTGAGCGATGGGAAGGATAGTGTTGCCTTTTGCTGAGATGAACCAGACTGGGAGCAAGTAGGAAAATTTTTGAGGGGACGATCAAAGATACAATTTTATGCAACTTAAATTTGAGATGTATGATATATATACACCCAAGTGAAGATGCAGAGTTGACAATTGGATATTTGAATCTTGATTTCAAGGGAAATGTTGAAGCAGGAGATAGAAATTTGACAATGATTGGGGTATAGCTAGTATTCAATGTCGGGGACTGGAAGAAATCACCAGAGAGTGAACGTAGAGTGACAAGAATATGAGGTCTCAAGACTGAGCGAGCCCTAGAGCACTTCAGTGTTTTGAGGTCAAGAAGATAAGAAGGAACCAGCAAAGGAGAACAAAAGGCAGACTGATAGGAAGGAGGAAAACTGGAAGAAAGATTGTTGTCTCAGAGACAGAAAGAAAGTAAAAAAGTAAAGCTGTTGTAAGGCGAGGAACAGGAAGTGGTCATAAAGCTGTGATACTGGAAAGATTGGAAAGATAACCTGATTGGAATGAGTCCAAAAAAAAGAGGAAGAGAAATAGAGACAGTGAAAATAGACAGCTCTTACAGTGGAAGAGAGTAATGAGGACGGGGGGAATGACTCGAAGAAAATGTAGGGTCTTAGCAGGGATGATATTAATAAATATGGCCCAGGCCCTGACAAGTCAGATTGGATGCTGACTATAGGTCTGGAGCAGAGTCTTGCAGGGCCCTGCTGATCCAAACTTTAACCATTTGCTTGCTAGATTATGGCATGTCCAGGAGGTCCCAGAGGAGAGGTTGGGGTGAAAAAAGTGAGAGAGGGGGTACTGGGAAGCTCAGGGTAGTGGGCACTTACCACCAGGTCCAGAAGTGTTTCAATATTTTAACAGTCAGGATGGTAGTTCTGGTGTGTTCCAGCTGAACACCAGCCTTGGATCCATAAAAAGTTTTTTTTTTCTTTATTATCTTCACTTTTTAAGATGAGGATATTGCAGCATATTTTCATGATGCTGAAAATGACCAGAACAGAGGGGAAATTTGATGATGTTAAGAGAACAAAGTGAGGATTATAAGAGATCCTTGAGTTGGTGAGCGAGGATGGAGCTAGTGCGTAAATGAAAAGGTCGATTTTGATGGAAACACAATTTCTTTGTTCCTTATAAGGGGAAGGAGCATAGAGGATAGGAGCACAGACTAGGTTAGCTGCTAAGTGGTGGTGGAGTTTTTTCCTGCTTGCTTCTATTTTCTCTGTGAAAGGGTGGATATTTATTAACACCTCAAGTTTTCCTCTTCCTCAGGATCACTATGCATCCATATTTTTTCTGAGATTCATTTGGAACTCTGTGGAAATCCTGGCCACTAGACCAACTTTTGATTCAGAATCTGTGTTTCCCACCAGGAAACATGCAACTGTGGAACTTTGGTCACATCTTGTTCTGTGAATGATGATCAGAGCCCACCTTCCTTTAGAGACAGTTTCTTTAGAATGTGATGAACCTTGGTGGTCTAGTACCCTGCTTTGCTCTGGACTGGCCCAGAGAAGAAACATTTCTTGCCTGACACAGTGATGTATCCAGGGCCACCATAGAACCCGACTCAGAGTAGGTGTTCAATAAATATTTGTTGAATGACTATAGGACTGAAGGAAGGAGGGAGGGAAGGAAAGATTCAATTTGCATCTAGAAGGGACACCACTAATCTACCCTAGTTACGTATGTTTCTGCTCAGGAGATTTACATCTTGTTTATAACCAATTCCTCTGTTGCATGTTTGACGTTCCAAGATTTTTGCCTACCCTCAGGAATACATCCAAAGTGGCTGAAGGATGACAGTGTTTGATTGTTTTGCCTCTTTCTCTATCTCTGAAGTTAATATGATGCTCTCGGAGTGCAAAGGCACAGACAGGAAGGAATTTAATGCAAATTTAGCCAGGAGTCTAGTGCCACTTCACAAAATATTGATTAGGTGTCTGATTTGCTCTCCCCTGACAATGGGCCATAGGAATAAACCAATGAGGTGGGCTCAACTCCAGCTCGTCATGGTCATTCGATAAAGCCAGGCAACCAATGAGGAGCAGCTACCTTTTGATTGGGCGAGAGGACAGTGAGGGGGGAAACCATCTTAGCAACAGCAGAAAATATTGCACACGCCCTTGCACACACACACAAACACAGACATCATGCTTTACCACCGTGCTGCAGTTAACAGTCACTGATTGTGTCTCTTAAGGCTTTTGTTTAGCCACAGTCCTGCTTCCAAAGGACCAGTTTCTGTTCACAGATCATGCTGCTTACCTGGTCAGTCACCTCATAATCCCTTTTTAATGGAATAAAGGGAAACAGTCCTCTCTCTGCCCCCTCCGACACACATCTTATTAAGAGCCAACTTTGATCTGCAGGTAAACGGCACAGGCTTTGTTCTTGAAATGTACTGTTCTGATCCCTGTCAGGGAGTCGGCCCCACCACTGCCCTTCCTGCTCCAACTGCAGACGTGGAAGGAGGTGTGGCGTGGAGGCCAGGCCCACTGCTGGACTGCTATTTCTTTTGCTTCCTGTAAGAACTGCAGAAGGGATTGCACCAGGCCAGCACAGGCTTCTGTGTTGCTGTAATTTTCCTTGCAGACTTCTCCTTGCGTTGCTCCCTGGCCTTTACATCCAGGGCCCAGGAAAGCTTTCCTGTTTTCGGCATGACATTTGGCAATGTTGTACTTAGCCACTGGGTTCCAAACATTTAACATTCTCATTTGAAAGGCTCCCCTCCTCTGGTCTCCACTGTGTTTTTATGTTTCCTGAACAGCTGCCCTTATTCCCCAGGTGCCAGGGCATGGGGACTGCCTGCCAATCCTTAGTTTCCCCAAATTAGTAGCTGCTATAGCCTACTCGCCTCATTTTTATGCTCCCCTACCCCATATCCTGGCTCTGAGTTTATTTTGAGGCAAGTGGTGATGGCAGGTAACTGGGAAGGCTCATTGGTTCCCAACCTCACTCTTTCCTCCCTGAACTTTGCTTCTTTGCTCTGACAGCTGGTTTCAACATGAATCTTTGATCCAAGAGCATCTGTCCATGGATTATCCAGTCCTGCTGCTGCCTGTCACTCATGTTCCCTGCTAACAGTTATAATCTGTCTGGGTAAGAAAGCCTATCAGTTAGGACAATCTTCCTAAGAGGTGTGTGGCTATATTTTATACTAGAGAAAAGGAAGTCAAGATGATGTCATAGGAATTTTCCAGTCCTGGGAGGATTATTGTGTAAGAAATGGTAGCCAGCTGTTTTCCATCTTGTTGCCTATAAAACAAAGTGAAATGACATGAAATTGAGGCAAAAAAGAATCAAGACAGGCACAAAGAATAAGGTCCTGAATATTAGGGTTAACAGGCCCTGGAATGTATTACCAAGTGAGCATTTGGAATTGCTCTTCAAGTTAGGTGCGATGCCCATCCCCTGGAGTTTCGTTTAGGTGTATTGTCTCACAGATGCAGTGAGATGGGTATGATGACCTACAGGGCGGCCGGGCACAGGCTTTGGAGTCAGATTAGTCTAGATTTAAGTTGCAGCTTTTCTGCAATCTCATAACGTGGTGTTAGCAAATTTCTCACATTCTCTGGGCCTTTTTAAAAATCTTTAAAATAGAAGTCACAATATCAACCCATATAGGTTTACACAAAATCACATATGTAAAATGCCTATTTTAGGGTTTACCATGTAAGAAGCATTAAAAAATGTTGAATCTTCCTCTCAATTCTAGAATTCTCAGACCTTCATTTCATCAATACACTTCTGGACACAGTATTGTTAATCAATTAAAAAAATTGAGCATTTACCTAGAGCTTAGTATTATGAGGTCTAGACACAGTGTCTGCCTATGACAATTTACATTTCAGGCCAGAAAAGAAGCCAAACAAGTTATATAACAGGGAGCAGCTGAGGCAAGGCAAGATTAATGCCAATTTTATAGAGCCAGCAAGTATAATATGAGTGAGATATCTACCTGCGTTAGAACCATCCAAGAGAACATTACAGGAAAGTAGGACTCAGATTAGAGCCTCAAAGAATGGATAGAATTTGAATAAGTTGAAGAGATGGAGGTAGGGAGAGGGCGTATCCTCCCAGGGTGAGGCCGTAGCGTTGGCAAACACTTAGGAAAAGAAATAAGTGTGACTGTTGAGGTAGAAGAGAGGAGAGTGGTTGACAGGGAAGAGAAACTCTTAAAGTATATTAGTTAAAGAGCTCAGGTCCTACAATTAGGCCTATCTCAGTTTCAGTTCAGGAACTACCACTTATGTTCTTGTGACTCAGTTTCCTTAGCTGTAAAATGGGCATAATAATTGTGAGGATTAAATGGGATTGGAAGCAGATAAAAGGCTTCAGGTATGTCTGACTGCAAAAACCACACACGCTGCCTTCATAACAAGACGGCCAATCATATATTTTTAACATGAGAAATAAATAGATAAAAGATACAGCTATTAGTGACGGCTGGACAGAATTAATCCTGTGCTGCTGAGGAACTCCATGACAATGACCTTTGGTGTCCTCCCTCCCAGACAGCTGCTTATACCCAGTTCTCCCTCTGTGGGTTGTGATTCAGCACATAAGCATTTTCCCTTTTATCTCCCCATTTGCATGCTTATATTAGACATGGATTTGGTTAGACCTGCATCTGTTGAGACGGCTAGCCAATAATAGAAGCCCCACAGGGACTAATGCGGTCTGGTTTTGGGAGTGGGTCTGGTGAGTGAGGCCTAGGTCAGGAAGCTATTAGCTGCCGAGTCAGGGAATATATTCAGCTGTCATCACTTTTTAATTAAAAATAGCCTGGTGGCACTTGCATTCCACCACTCTGTTGTAGATAGTTGAGCACCACCCTTTCCCCTGCACTGGGTCCTCCCACAAAACAGGACGAATATCTTCTACCCGGTCCGAGGACTCTGGGGCTTCTTCAGAGATCATGAGAAACTTAACCTTTAGGACAGAAAAAGGCACAATGCATAATGCATAATCTCTTCCCAACTCCCCCTTTAGGAATGGCTGGTTGGTGAAAGTATTTATACCAGGGAAGTCTGCAAATGCTACAAATCAGGACTTTTTCCTCCCTGGAGAGTGGCGTGTCAAACATTGACCATCACACCACCGGAAAAGAAGGGGTCAATTCCCAGCTGGTACTTCCTAAGATTACTATTGAGAAGTAGTATTTTCTATACTCCAGATTTTCTTCTTCATTTTCTATCACATTAAAGCCACTTATTTCATTGCTTATATAGAATGGAAACTTAAGAAACAGTATGGGATCAATTCAAGAGCCCACTGAGCTAAACCTAAGTTAAAATCCCCGCTCCTTAATTACTTGTTACATGGCCTTGTCCTTGTTTACTTAGCTATTTTAAGCCTGGGTTTCCTCATCTGTAAAATGGGGCTAAGAATACTGTAAACCACTGAAGGTCGCTGTGAACGCTCAATGAAATCTTTCATGAAAAGCACATAGTGCAGTACTGAGCATGGAACAATCGTGCAGTAAATGTAGGCTGTTTTATTAGTGAGTATTTATAATTCTGGTTGGGAGACACAATAAAAAGTTGACCGGGTACAGATTGACCAGGTTGTATCCAGCTTATCATGAATGCGGAAGTTTAATAAGGACATTGTTTGACGTGGTTATCTGAACCGTGTAACAGTGAAGTGTACTAGTAGGGTGGCACAGCACTTAATTAAAATGTTTAATTTAGTACTCTGGTGTTTTTGCATTTAAATATAGTGTGTAAAACAAAACAGAGCACAGTACTCACTCTCTTAAGTTGGCATAAGACACAAATTATATATTCAGCATCTTATAGCAATATGCAGATAAAGCGTCAACATATTTGCAGCTTCATCCACACAAAGCATTTTTGTGTCTATTTTCCATAGACATACCAGAACAAAATGATTTTTGACAGTTTCTGCTCTTTTGGAATTTTTGGTATGAAAGAGACAATACTAAGATCTCTCTCATAGGTAGACGACAGATAGGTGAGAGAATGAGAGAGGATATTCTGGACGTAGAATACAGAGCAAGGGGCCAGTTCGGCAGAGACCAGTGGCAAAATTCACCCAACATTTACCAGTCTATTTATTCCTGGTTTCACTGGGACCAGTGGTAGATCTAGAATCAATGGTTGTCCATAAGCCCCCTCTTTATGGTGAATTTATACTCCCCAGAGCAGCATCCTCAGTCAACCCGCTTTAGAACCACCTGGAGTGCTTAGTAAAATGAAGAGTCCTGGGCCAAAGTCCAGTCCTGTGAACCATGCGGATTGAACCTAGGAAGCTTGCATTTTACCTTGGGCCTCACATCATTCTATCCACTTATCCACTACTCTACAGCCTACTCTCTTAACATTCCTCATATCCTGCGCCTCCTTATTACTTCTGCTACTGCCTTAGTTCATACATCCAGCCAGGCTGCTACAGTAGTCTCCTAGTTATTCTCTTTACTGCAGTCAAAATAAACTGAATAAAATTCAAGTCTTATTGTGTCAGATCCTACATAAAACACTACAATAGCTCCCTATTTTCTGTAGGATGACTTAGTCTCTTTCCTAAGACTATTAAGGCTCTCACCAGCCTTCTTCTCCTGCCTCATCCACTCAGCTGCCCCTTGCATGCTCCAGCCACACTGAAGGCTTTTGCAGTTCTCTGAGCACCCTGGACTGGGTCACAGCTCCACCTAGAATGACCTCCCCTCACCCTACTCCTGGCTTTCTGGCAAATACCTACTGGTCTTTAACATAACAGCTCAAGAATTACCTCTCCTGTGATAGCTTTCCCAACCTATTCTCTTTATTGTGCCTGTCCTCCCCTCCAACTTGTATTTACTTTGACGATAGCATTTATAACCTCCTCTGCAGTATTCGTTGACACGTCTGTCACTGCCTTGAAGGCAAAGCCCATGTCTTACTACTCTTGGCATCTCAAGGAACATATTAAAGTAACGTTTTTCAGAATAAATGAATGAACCCATGAACTGTACAACAGGGAACCTAAATTTCCCCAAATTAAGTTTGTAGCTCGAGAGTTGGGTGCATCATCTTTCTTTTGATGATTTATATCTTATCAAGAGTTTTCAAGATTGAAAACAAAATGAAACCATTTGGGGTTTCCCATATGTAAGTGGACTCAGTTCAGTTTGACTAAAAATTACTAAAAGTGGATGAAGCCACAAAATATCCCTTCCCTCCAAGATATGGAGATTAAAAAAAGAGGAGAATGAAATAAATGAAGCCAATGTCTTTGTTATATAAATCTCAGAGTAAATTTGGGTAAATGAGCAATCTATATGGCAAATGTAACTGATCTTTCTGGAGAGTTATTTTACTTAATTGGTTGATTTAATTTCCTAGCAAATGAAATCTGAAAATACCATCCCTGAGAACACTTACTTGCTACAAATCCCTTCTCTTATCTAAACCTCATTTATTTCAATTAATTTTCCATCATTCCTTCTCTCTAACTGTCTGCAGTGTGATTCGAGTGTTTCACAGTTTTCTTTGAAGGTCACAGTTCAAAGATCAAACATAAAAAATTGGAGACTTTCAATTCTACCATCTAAGCCCATTTTAAAAATCAATGGTCGCCCTCATGTGTTGCTGGTGGGAATGTAAAATGGAACAGCCACTTTGGGAAACAGTTTGACAGTTTCTTAACATGTTAAATGGAAACTTAGTATAAGACTTATCAATTCCACTCCTAGGAATTTACTCAAGAGAAATGAAAATACACGTGCACATAAAGATTTGTACATGAATGTTCACCGCGGCATTATTCATAATAGCCAAAAAGTGGAAACAACCCAAATGTTCATGAATCAGTAAATGGATAAACAAAATGGAGCATATCCATACAAGGAAATACTAGTCAACAACAAAAAGAAATGAAATACTGATACATAGTACAACATAGATGAATCTCAAAAGTATGCTAAGTGAAAGAAACCAGACACAAAAGTACTCATACTGTGTGATTCCATTGATATGAAATGTCTAGAAAAGGCCAATTTGTAGATACAGAAAGCAGGGTAGCAGTTGCCTGGGATGGTGGGGAGCAGAAATTGACTACAAACAGGCTTGAGGAAATTTTGGATGATGATTGGAATGTTTTAAAATTGGGTTGTGATGGTAGTTACCCAACTCTCTACATTACAAATTATGCAGTTATAATGGGTGAATGCTATGATGTGGGGATTATAATTCAGTAGAGTTGTAAAATCGGCACTTTGTTACCTTCAAATTTTATTTCACTGATATTATGGTCTCAAAAACCTTTCCCAGGTAATGTTAAAAAAAAAGTCTTTAATCACAGAATCTAGATTTTAAGTTGACTTCTTTCCTTTTCCACACAGCCCTGAGACCTTTCACCTTTATGCCAGTGGAGACATATTCAGACTGTAAAAACTTTTCTCTCCTTCGAACTAATTAAGCTCTGATGACATCAGCTGTACTTGCGGTGCACCTGATTAAGGCCATGATACTAATTAAATTCTTGAATGATTAGAAATGCAAATTACCAGACTTGGTTCAGCAACAGGCATGGCTGCCTGGCTCCAGAACAGTGGAGGAAATAACTGGGCTCATCTCAGGTAATGGAATGCTCTCCAGTCTAACCTGAGTCTAATGAGACAGTAATATCAACTATGAATGACTGAGACTTACCTGTTTCATATGGGCAATATTTCATTTGTAGAGCAGCTCATTTCTCGCTAGCTCATACCCATGTGAGGATGTCAAGAAGTGCTGTGGCAGGATGGAAGGACCTCCAAGCTTTGGAGTTAGACAGAACTGAGTTCAAATTCTGCTTCTCTCACTTACCAGTTGTGTGATCTTTGGCTAATCATTTAATTTCTCTGAGTTTATATCCCTTCATCTATAAAATGAGATTTGAATATCTATTTCAAAGGATTATCTGTCCCAAAGGATTAAAAGAGTCATGTACCCCAATCATCTCTGAAGCTAGAATTTGTAGACTGTGCTTAAGCAGAATAGGAACTGCTGTTTTATTTTTGTCCGATTCTGATCCATTTAGTTGTATATGGCATCACCTTATGCTGTGCCTATCCCAGTACTCCAGCACAGTTCATGGGGCTGCTAGGAAGTTGCACTGGATGAAATAAAAGGACCATTCTGAAGCGTAAAAAAGGGATGAGAGAGATAATCATTAATTTATGCATTCAACTAATAATTATTGAGCTTCTCCTACATTCCAGGCATTTATTGCTTGGAGAAGAATAGTGTGGAATGTAGTAAAGATTTTTAAATACTGGGAGGACAATAAATTTCATACCTATATAAATGTGTTTCCGTGTGCACATGTATGTAGTTCTCAGAATCAACTACCTACCAAAGGTGACTCAGACATTTATGGAACTTTTCTCAAAGACTTCTGGTGATTGCAGGCTGGAGACTGAGAGAACAAGGAGGGGACATGGTGGTTCCTTCAACGTTAGTCTTCTCAAACATTTCTCTCCTTGTCTCTGGCTGGCTGTAAATGGTGTCATGGAAAGAATACCAGATTCAGAGTCACAAAACCTTGGTTCGACAACTGCCCCTTCAAGTTTTAGCTGTGTGACTCGGGATTGTCATTTAACTCCTCTGAGTTTTATTTTTCTCATTTATATAATGGACACAAAACCTCCGTATTTTCTGCTGCCCAAATATCAAAGCTCAAATGAGGAAATCCGTTTGAAACCATTTGATAAACTATAGAACTAAACACAGGATGAGGCGAGGTGCGGGTCATTGTTTCAGAAAGAGGCTGGTGGGAACTGAGGAATGGCCATTATCTGTTGTAGGAAAGAAAGATTCTGGCATTTCTCCACAGAGTAGACATTTGGTGCTAATTTATGCACATTAGTTAATTTTGTTTTACTTGGGGCTCAGATGGGACTCCCTGATGGATGTGCCATCCCTGACAGAATTAAGAAAACCACATGGCTCAATGCTCTGATCCTTCCAGGGTTGGAACTAAAGGAGACGGGCTCTTGAGAGCACAGGCTTGGCTGACAATTTCAAAGTCATCTGCTCAAGGAAGCCCCGCTGAGGCCTAGGAAGTGGGATGAGTAGAGAAAACCCTTTTGTCATAAAAACTGTTGGACTTGTTTTCCACCCAGCTCCCCAGTCCTCTGGGTTTTGCATTCCAGGCATGTAGGAATATAGTCACCCAGTGGTAAGTGGTGGTGTTGAGCTCTCCTTTGCAAGCTCTGAAACCATCTGGGCTAGCTGAGTGAGAAAGAAAAAGGTGGCATGCTTTTCAGTGGGAGAAAAACACTTTCAACCGCCAAACTTAAGGCAAGTTCTTGAAGAAAAGAGAATTATTCAGGAGAAAGGCAGCCAGATGCTCTGTAAAATCATGTGTCTGGTTATAGCATAAATTGAGGGTGGGCAAGAAAGAATCACTGAATCCTAAGAATTATTGAGCCTCCTCGTGGACGTGACTCTGGTAAACCATAGATTCCCTTGCATCTCTGCTTATGTGTTGGTCTCACTCTCCACACTGGAAGCTGCTCCTAAAGAGGACCGAGCCCTTTGCATTTTTTTCTAGCTGTAGTGCTGACCCCAGTGCTTGGCATTCCACAGTTGCCCCATACACGTGATTGAATGGCATGGTTGCACTGGCCTTTCCACACTCCAAGGCTGACTGGGGAAGGAGGGCAATCCCTGAGTTTTCCGTGGATAATTTACCTCACTGTTCCATAATCCTTAATATCCAGGGAAGATTTTAATTTGGTTAAAAGCTAAAAACATTTCTCTTCTTTGGTACTTGTTCATTTTGATTGTGCTTATAGCACCAGCAATAGGCTAGAAATGGACTAGAAGGTAGGCAAGCTGTGATCTCTTTCTAGAAGGCAGAGCTTCCCAGAGGCGCTGTGGCAGGCTTCGGGTGGCTGGAATGGTTCACAAGCATTTCCTGAGATATGGGTGGTTTTAAGTTTCTTGTGGTGGTAGAATATGTAAAAGCAGTTTTCAAAACTATTTAGGAATTTTCAATTCTGTTTGAACATTCATTGTATGGCTTCGTCTATAAGCACTCTGACTTCTTGAATGACTATTTGAGCATCTGAAACTCTACGAACAGCCCCCTGCCACCTGAGTGTCCTGGGGCAGCTATATACAATTCACTTCCCCTTGATCTTCCTGTTCAAATGTCCTGGTATTAGTTAAATTATTTTTTAGTCAGGACTTATTTATCATCAGTGATGTTCTTTGCTTTGCCTGAAGCATAAAATATTAGATTTTTTTCTGATTTAATTTGCTCTTATATTTTATATTTTTTCGAATAATACAGCAGATACATGTGATTTTAATCTTTACATTTTAAAATCAGGTATTAGGTGTTCCTAAATAGAAAATGATTTATTTTTCTAGGAGATCTTATACAAAGTCTGTATTTAATATCTTCTACAACATTTTCTAATTTAAAAAATAATTAATAAAGTTTAATCAATTTTATTACTGTCTCAAATAGAATCTCCCAAATTCTTTCCAACGTATCCCAGTTGTGCAATTGTTATAATTTCCTGTGTGTAATGACGTGAAAAAGGTAGGGCGATACTGTTATAAATTATCATTGTTGCAATTTTTCACCCTGGGAGATTGGACGTAAATGGAAAGAATGTTAATCTTGGTGGAAGGGATTTGTTGGAGGAATCCAACATGTTGCTATTTTCGTTTTCCAAGTTCCATTTGCTAAAATAGTGAAATAAAGAGGGCAAGTTGAGCTTGAAGACATTTCACAGTGATGGACACTGTCTTCTGGGACTGAATGTGTTTCTGCAGATTTGTCCCGTGCCAGCTGGAACTCTCTTGCTTCTTCCAGGAGAGAGTGGGTTGAAAGAGCCAGTAGGAGCTGAAAAGGTAAATGTCACTCCATCCAGCTTCCATACTTTGAAATTAAACATGGATTTAACAGATTTCAAAGTGTCATAGTCATACAATTCATTAAACCACATTTAAATGAAAAGTAAGTATTAACTCTCCCATTTAAAAATAATTGAGCAAGTGTTTTTATATTGAACGGAAACACTTAAACTTCATTTCTTTTGAATAAATACACAATACACCTGATACAGGAGAAAAACACAAAACGGTTCTGAAACTGACTTTAGAATACTCTTCCAAAGTTCTGGAAGTGTGTACAAGGGGTGCCCGCCTTTCTTCTGGAGGGCTGGGAGAGGTCAGTGCTGAGAAAGTGCACCTGCAGCTTTGAATGCCCCCCACCCCTGGGACAGGGAACAGGTAACAAGGCATGAACTCAGTGGTCTCAGGACCGAGGTTGCCATAGTTAGCAAATAAAAACCCAATAACACATACCATATTTGCGGTATACTTATACTAAAATTTATTTTTGTGTATATGAAATTTAAATTTAATTGGGCATTCTGTTTTTATCTGGCAGCCCTACTTAGGAGGGAGTTGGGGGGAGAGAGATCTGGGAAAACATTAAGAAGCAGAGAAAAAGGAATCTACAAAGTGGTGAATGAATATTAGAGGAGGGGGATGTCTATGCCACGTACTTGATGTGAGATTTGCACAGGATTTCTAAGGACACAGAGGAGCGAAGTGTTGGTCAGGGAGGACTTCCGATGACAGCAGTATTGATTCTTGAAGAAGACCAGAAATGACCCACAAAAGGAAGATGGTGGGAGTTAAAGAAGGACATTCCAGGCAGAACAAAGTGTGCCCAAAGGCACAGAAGGGTGAAGCAACTCCAGCATCTGCCTCCATGGAGCCTTTCTGCCCCACCCAGAGGGAATTCATCCTTCCTTTCTCTGTGCTCTCATGGCCCTTTGCTGGAGCCTGAATCACCTAGCTCTTATACTTTCTGCTGTTGTGACATCTGTGAGGGGGCCCCCATTAAGTTGCTGGTGCCAGGTTATGGGACAGACCCCAGACTCAACTACTGTCCTGGTTGAGCAGACTCTGCTTTTTGCAGAAGAATGAGAACAAACACATCAAATGTTTCAACAATTTTTTCAAGCAATGCAAAGTTTTGCATATATGTATATGTACTTAAGTAAACACCAAGAATTGATGACTATAACATCAGATCTTAAATATCTAGGATTGTTTTCCCATTGGGGGAAGTAACAACAGGAAAGTAAACCAAATGGAAAAATAAGTAAAATTCCTTGCATTCGCTAAGATTTATCCTCAAACCAACCCATACTGCTTAAGTGTATGTGGTAAGCTGTCTGTTGCACATCTCTGCAGTCTCCTGCTTTTAGACCAGAGAAGCTGTCCTATATCTTGTTTGTGATACTTTTCTCCCTCTGCTTAGAATCTTCACCTGCCTGAAGGTCTTCAACTGATGGTGCTGTGGAAATAGATAAGGACATGGCTTCAGCCCCTTGGGCACAGAAGCTGATGAGCCTTGGGTGTATGTGGGAGAGGAATTTTCTTGCTGCCCTCTTCCCATAATGGTATGATTTGGAGGCAAGCTCACCCAGAGATAAGAACATTGAGAAGAAGGTGGCTTCTTATAGTAGTTTTAAGGCGCAGATAAATTTCTTTTTCTTTTTTTTCGTTATCATTGTTTTGCTTTTGTTTTGTTGGTTGGTGGGGGGAGGCTATTTGGGGAATTATACTTTGCCCACTAGCAGTCTAAGGGTTGGAGTTGTTTCAGCCTTTCAACACTAGGAGTGTTTATCTTACCCCTGAAGGTAACGTTGTATGTTGCTCTTCTCTTTGGTTTTCTTTGCACATTTCCTAAAAGTGCTGAAAGTGCTCCACCCAAGCATTTCACTTAGACCTCTGAGGACCTCTCTTGGCTTTTCTTTACCTGAGAAATGTCCATATCTGGTTCGATGTTCTATCCAGGCAACTTGCCTTTTTCAGCGCCTTGCAGAGAGCCTGGTCTCCTTTGCCTTTCTTGGCCCTAGTGCCTCTCTTTGGGGTGCAGTTAATCCCAGGCTTTCTCTCTGGCCCCACTGAGGGCTGGTTTCTGCTCTCCTGCGCCACCTGCTGTAACCAGCTCCCAACGCAGCTTTCCCAGTCTCCAGCCCTAGGCTCCCAGCAGGAGCCAGAGCCAAAACCTCAGACCAAGCAGATGTTACTTAGGCTGCCAGATTTCTGTCCCAGTCTTATCTGCGCTGCCTCCATGGGCTCGCTAGATCAGAATCCCAAATGTCCCCAGATGACTTGCCTCAAGTCACGCAGACCCTGAGCTCCTTGGCCAGAAGGAGGGAGGCTGCCAGTTTGGGGGCTGGTGATCACGGGCTTCTGCCAGCTTCCTGAATATGTGGTCAGTGGAGGCTGCCTCTGCCCGGAAGTGAAAATGAAAATGGATTTCTTTCACGATGTCAACACACACATGGCACTTATCCTTTAAGGGGCTCTCCAACGTGTAGCCAACATGTTCCCTGATTGGGCCACTAGTTTTCTCTCAAGGTGTTCAGGAATTGGAAATTTTGCTTTTTTTTAGCACTCTGGACTTTACATTCCCACAAAACTTGGTGATTCTAACCAAGGAACCACAAAAGAAGTGGAGTGCTGCTTTTTATTAGTTCGATTAAGTACCCCCATTATTCCCTATTCTAGGTTAAAGATCCCTTGATGGCGGGGACTTGGGCATTTTTTTATTCTCTGTCACACACAGTCCGCACAGAGTAGGCACTTCACAAAAGCTTGTTGAAATGCGCAGATTCTCTGTGGTCAAAGTCCTTCTTGAAAATCCTTCTCTATTTGTCCATTAAAAGTAAAATCTGTCAGATCTGAGGTTTTGATGGCTTAATCTTGCTTTAAGCCTGAAAAAATAAAGCTGACTTGGCTGAAAGAAATGTTGAGTGATAGCAGTGATTTCTACCATTGCTCTGATAAGAACGAGGATGATACCCAGCTGTTGTCTCCGAAGGTTAGAAAAAGCAGCCATGTATGTCTGCAGTAGAGTTGGGTTAGCTATGAGATAAAAATTCCTGAGAGTGAAGGTCACAGGACACTCATATAACATACAGATGGAGGTGTAAGGCAGCAACTACTCTAAAGATCGATACACATCCAGTTAGTTCAGTAAACATTTATTAAGCTCCTACATTGGGTCAAACTGTGAGAGAACTGGAGTTTAAATGATTCTTAAAGCACAGTGCCTGGCCACAGAGAAGACTGAGACAAATAGACAATTTCCATGTCATTTCCTAAGTGCTACGAGAAAGGTGTGCCCCAGGGTGTGTGGGAACAAGATGAAGGGGCCCTAATTCGAGCTGTGTAGTCAGGGAAGGCTTCCTGGAGGAGGTGATACTTATACTGAGTTTTACCATTGGATGAGAGATACCTAGATGAATAAATGCAATCAGTGCATTCCGGGAAAGGTGGACAGCTAGATTAATTGACGTAAAAACATCTTTTGATCATAGAAAATCCTTTCAGTCCTTTTGAGTTGATTCATCTGGGAAATATTGTTGTCCTAAAGGAAATGTCTGATAATCCTGATGGCAAAAGGGACTCAGTTTTCTGTTTCCATGTTTGACTTGTCACCTTATTGGGACAGCCTTTCACAGATTTAGGAGGGAAAAGATAAAGGAGGGAATCTCATTTTTCTCTGCATCCAAGGGTCATGGTCCTCTGGGAGGCCTCCCTTCTCTGACATTCAAGGCACTGCAGAGCTGACACGTCCTTGATGCATCAGCTCTGACATATTTGGGGGCTGCCCGCAGAGCAGGCATTCTCCATGTGATCCGGAGGCCACACAGAGGAAGGCTAGGGCTGGGGCCTGCCTACTGGCTCCGAGAAAACAGACTGCCACCTAGAGACTCTCACAGCAGCTGCTCTTTGGATTCCAACAGATTATCTTACCAGGCCCCATTGTACAGATGCGAAAATCGAGGCTGAAGAGCATGGAGCTGCTTCCTAGGTCCTGGGGGACAATGATGGCTGCTGTGTATTGATTGAGCTTCTTGTTTCTCACTTCAGTACTACAGCTAGTACCTCCCCAGGGTGGGAACCTCTGAGAGGCATTTTTCCCAGAAAGAAGTGCTTTTGAAATGGCAGGCCAGTTAGTAATGGCCTGTTTCCACTGGATACCCTGCTTATTGGGCCGGCATCGTGGGGGTGGGGGTTCCCAGCCTCCTCCAGGGAGGTCATTCAATCCCAGCCATGGCAGCTGGTGTCCTCCATGCCCTGGACCACCATCAGAGAAAGGAATCTGGGGGAAAACAAAGCTTGCAGCCGTGGCTGCAGACCTGAGCCCTCCACGCCCACTTGCCTGAGGCGGGCCCCAGCGGGGCTGGTGCCAGGCGCTGTGCTGCTTCTCCACCCCCTTCCTGGGCCCCTCGGCTCATCTGCTTGCTTTCAGAGCTCCAGCCATCCTGAATGGGGCTTTGTGTGCGCCCCAGGAGCTGGCTCGGAAGAGCCCTGATCGAAATGCTGGACAGAGATGTCTCCTGTGGATCCAGGCGCAGCTCGGCGCCGTGCCCGACTTTGGGAGGCAGGCCTTTATTATGCCGCTGCCACGATGCCCCCTATCTGGGAGCGAACTGGGACCTGGATGAGTGGGAGAAAGGTTCTGCACCCCCCGCACAGTGGGGTCATTGGCAGGGCCGTGGGGATGGCAGTGACTTAGACACTTCCCCTGAACTCTTTCCCACTCTCTCTCTTTACTCCTTTGCCCACAGAGGTGACTGTAATACTAATACCAAGAGGTGCCATGAAATGGTCCCTCCTTATGCGCCGGGCATGGTGCTAAGGGTTTTATCCCATGTAATTAAGGCTTCTCAACAATCTGTGAGGTACGTCATCTTAGGATCCCCATTTTACAGGTGAGGAAACCAAGGTTGGAGATGGGAAGCAACCTGCCCTGGTAATTCTGAACACACATTGGAGGAGCCTGCATCCTTGCCTCCTCCTTCTAGCTTTCAAAGTGTCTCTTACCAGATATGGAAGTCCTAAGGCCACTTTACGCTTGGCTACCCAAGAAATCACCATGTTCCAAGGTGTTGGCGGGCTCAGGGACCCAAAGGGAGACAAAGCCTGGTTCTGGCAAAATGCAGAGAGCTTCCTGGCCTTCCGAAGTCCCATCTTGTTAGCATTGTCACCCCTTTGTGCTTTTTTTAAAAAATCAAGGGTAACATTTTATTTTATAAAACAGAAAAAACTATGCATGTATAAGAAGAAAGTTAGGGGTACGACTACATATTGAAAATTTTGCTAAAGAATCCTACACTCACCCTCAGGAAATAAAATGGTCTTTTGAGGCTCACACCACGTGAGGGCTCAGCGCACAGGCCAGTTCAGGTGTTGGAGGGCCTGGCTCTGTTTCTGACTGCGCCACTTTGCCAGGTGTCCTGCTGTAAGTGAGGGGATAAGAGTTAATTCCAGGCGTCTGACTCTGCAGCTCTCTCAGGTCAGGTTCAAGTGTAGGCACAAATCTTGCTTTTATTTTTTTCTAAGTAGATTCAAGTAGTGGTGATGACGGCTTCTACACACAGGTTTGGCGGGGCTGTCTACCTTGAGAGGTGTGATGCATAGCTCTCTCATGGAGCAAAGCTCAATGGCCCTTTTGGGGGACAGAAATTTTAACCATGGCTTTTAGAACAGCTCTGTTAGCTGAGCCAAATAGCCAGCTGGGAAGGGCCGTGAGTATTTCTCCGTTTGCAAAGAGACTATAAGCAATCTATAGTAAAACAAAACAAACAAAAATAGCAGGAGAAATGCAGGTTAGATCTTAGGAAGAACTTCCTAACTGTGTGGTATAATAAGATAGTCTGGCAAAAATGTAAGTTGTCCTCCAGAGTTTGTATTTGTTTGTTTCTTTTCTTTTTTTTTTTCTTTTTAAAGAAAAGTTCTCTCTTCACCTTTCTAGGCTAGTATCCTTATGGCCCCTGCTGCTTCTGCGCATAATGGAATGACTAGCACAGGCCTGATGTAGCGGGAGCTTCCGTCTTTCAGACATGACAAGAAACTCTAGAATTTGAATCCTTAGAATTGTGGGTGATATTTTGTGTTACACACCTCACTGTGAAGAGTTAATGTCCATTCCTGGTCACTATTGCACTCAGCCCCCAAAATGGCAATGTTGTAATGGTGGGTAATGTGACTGAGTAATTTTTCTATGCATTATTCTCCAAGTTGCTTTCTACAATCTTTATGTATCGCTCGGATATCCAAAGATCTTACTCAAGCTTGTTTCTCCATTAAACCATTACTGTCTTCATGAATCCTTATTACAGTCTAATTGTGGTGATAGCTAATAAATACTTAGATTTTAAGTAACTGAAGCATAAGTACAGCAGAGAAATACCCATCACAATCCAGATAATAGTTTGTAGATGATTACAGTCCTGGGATGTAGGGTGTTGAACAAACAGAGTCACAAACACCCGTTAGCTTACCTTTCTGTTCTTGCCCTTCTCCACCCAACATGCTGTTAATCTTTGGCATTTTACTTGGGAGTCACTTGTTTCCTTTTTTGCTTTACTGGTCTCATTTCTGAGTGTGGAACTCACTCTTAAAACAAATAATCATTAAAGATAGCAGAATTCAAGAGCCTGAGGGATATTTCAGGGTAGACACACGGATTGTGACAAGGAGAATATGTAAAAGAGAAACTCATTTGGACAGGACAAGTGAAGTTCACCTCTAGTGCGTGAGCTCCTGAAACTGGAGCAACTTTTTGGGTATCTGTCCTTTATTCATAGGGTAACATGTGAGTCCTTGGACAATTTTATCTTTGTGGATGAAGCTGTCCATTTACTCATTGGACTTTGGTCGGTGGGCAATGCAGAATCTCTATGTTTAGACTGTGACCAGTAGGCAACATAGTGTCACCAAGAGTTTTTGAACAGAAGAGTGACGTGATTAGAGGTATGCCTCAGGAAGACTAGCTGAAAGTCACGTGTAAAATGGATTACAGTGGGTAGATACTAGTACAGACACCAAGTGGAAAGATACAGCAAAAGTCCAGCGGAGAAAAAAGTGAGAACTTCACCAAGGAGAATTGCAGCAGGAATAAAAGAAAAGGATGAATTCAAGAAATACAATGGAGAAAGAATGGACAGAGCTTGGTAACTAAGCGACTATGAAGGAAGGGCAGGGGTGAGGGAGGAATTAACTATGACACAGTCGCCATCAAATTTCCACAGAGGGCAATTGGGCGTTTGTCCAATGGCCAGTGGGAGTAACTGAACTTTCTGTGCTTTTCTTGCTGAGGAACAAGGAGGGAGTAACAGTGGCCTGTTAGCTGTGTAAACTTACCTCCATAAGCTGTCATTATGGGCAGAGTACAGCCATGACATAGAGTGATTCAAAATCATAAATAGGGTGGTGGACACAGGTTTGTATTTCTATGAGGGGTGATGCCATTGGATGGATCCCATTGCCGCAGCTCTGCCCCCACTCTCAATGGTGATGGTATCTAATACTCAGGTTGTTTTTAGTTAGTTGGGTTCTCCACACACAGAAGTGGCGAGAGTTCTACAAAGAATTGAGAGGGAAAAATTTAGCAGAAAGTGCCATGGCAATATCCTGCATGACCAATGGTATTGCGTGACTTTAGTGTTTTAAATTAATTCCCACCCTCACTCTTCTTGTCTCCATTTCCCTAATCGTAAATCCAAGGCCCTGATACCAGATTTCCTTGACTTTAACAGGGAAATGAGAAATGATTTACAGTTAAGTTCTGTAGTCATTGCTGTCATGCCACCTGAAGACAGTAGGCATTGGGAAGTATGGTGAAGTTGGCATCTTAATGGCCTTCAAGATGAAAGATTTCAGTGTGGGACCATTGGGCTTGTCTCATTGGCATCTCCCAGTGGGCCTCTCAGATAACCTGGCAGCACTTTCTTTTACACTGACTCCAGGACAAGAAAGAACATTCTTTCAATAATCAAAGCCCAGATGACTAAAGCTTCCTTTAAAAGAAAGGCCCAGGGGGTTTCCTCTTTCTATGATCCAGGTTGGTCTCCGGCCAAGGGCCTATGAAATCCCCTGAAGATGAGCAACTCTTGAGGGTCCAGCTGTATTCTTAATTAAAGACAAGAAATTTGAGTCTTCTCACTACCCCATTTAACTTTCCACACTGAAAGCTGCTTTCAGCCTAAGATGTCCTTTCTTTTCTCGGTTGGAAATACTAATATCTACTATTCATTAGTTGACACAGGAAAACTGCTCATCCATATGGTTACATCAGGCAAACTTCAGTTCATAAATTTCCCTCCAAAGCATGGAGATGTGGTTACTTTTGATTGCCAGGTCCCACTGGGGACTGGAAACTACTAGAGAGCTTCTGGGTCAAGCAGTGCTGGGGGCTTTTGGAGGAGGTGACTCCTAGGAGGGTTATCAGTATTAACTCTCTTGCTCAGAATGCCAGGCTTTTTGATAAGGGCATTGAAACCAGCTCAGGTTCCTAGAATTTATTTACCCATCTGCAAATGAGAGTTTCCTTGAGTTCTTTGTCTTCTAAATTAAAAATGGCGGCTTGGAATTCGGAATGCTTTGGTTTCTGTCTGGGTAAGAACATTTAGCACGGGATGACTGACAGCTCTGGGTACCTCTGGACACACGTGGGTCCTCTTAGCCTATGAGAATAAGTTCCAATTTTTCTTTTCAAGAGACTCTGTGTCCCCTGTCTGTAGAATACCCTCAGATTCCGAGCATGGACTTGTACTGCTGTTGCCTTAGTTAGCCATGAATTGATGCCAAGAATTGAGGACACACTTCTATGATCATTTTTTGTTGTTGGAAGGCTGTTTGGCTGATCTTGCAGGCACCTCTCAGAGGCAGTCAGTTCTCAATGATCTGCACATGGATTACATGCTTTTTGAATTATTCATGGATAATTTTTAATTCCAAACTGCCTGTGCCACTGCTTGACATGCTCCATTAAGATATCCCTCACTGTCTTCCCCTCAGCTAGGGATACCTAGGGAATGTTATGCATTCTGATATTAGCATAATAGAAAATAAACTGGGAGGTAAATTTATTGAAAAGTCATTGTATAACAATTTCCAAACCAGAAAAAGACAACTTTGGAGTAATCCCTTGTGGAATTGGGTTATTTCTGCCCAAACATCCCTCCATGATTATTTAAAAAAAGTTATCTGTACGCTGACTCCATCTTCTTCCCAATGTCAGAACTTACGAGAATGTAATTGCAATATTGTACCCTGAACTTTGTGGAAGTTCAGGAGTGAGAGAGGGTATTGACACATATAAATTCTTCCGCCAACCTGAAACCCCATGGGGCTTGCTCTAAAAGCTTCTCCAGCCCTTTCTCAGGACACTCTTCAAGGGATTTGACTCTGAGCCATCTCGTCCACCCTTTTAGACAGGATGAAACCCAATCAAGCAATGTAAAACCAACGTGAAAATTAGTTGTGCCCCATCCCCTCTTTGGTAAAAGCATCCCGTGCCTACTCCACTTTAAAAGTGGACTGTGCACTTTCTGCGTGCAGAGACTGCACGAACTGGGCCCCTGCTCTTTTCAGGGAAGGAATGTAAGCAGAGTCCTCAAGAAACCACTTGGCTCAGCAATTTTAGAGCTTGTTGTAATTGGCCTGCCCTAAAAGAATTCAACAAGGTGTACCTGCGCCAAGGAAAATGCAAATGCTTTCCTGAAACAGAGGCATTCGGGGTGGATAAGAGGAGCTGGGCTCATCTGTGAGTGACCCAAGTAGAAAAGCAGGGTGGATAGAAAACTCAGGAAATCAGAGCGGCTCCGTTGGGACCATTTTCTCACTTAGCCATGGGTGGAGGCCACATCAGCTAAACTGACCAGACCAGGCAGGGTGAGTGGAGTCTAGAGGGCAAGAAGCTTGGGTAGAAGGCTTCCTCCTTCCACTATGAGCCTCGTTATATCCCTGAGGAGTAAAGCCAGTCTTCTCGCCCAGTCCAGCTCCCATCAGTTGCCCCAGTGATCCTCTGCTGGGCTCAGCATCTGCCACCTTCCCTTGGACCTTGAGAAGTTGACTGGGGAATACTCTCTGACATTCTCAGGCCAGGAATAAACTAGCTGTGGACTGACTGCTCCTGATTCTCTATGGCTTCTCACATCCCTTATCTGTTAAAAATGTAGAAACTAAGAACCCTATTTTGTGTGTCTGTTACTTTTCTCCATGGCACCCTATAATTCTTTGCAGTGGGTTTTACATTTGGCATCCCCCCTCATTATTTGTGACCCCCATGAGAGTAGACCCAGTAGTACCTAGTGCTTACCATAGTCCTCACTCATCATAATTACTCAACAAATAATTGTTAATTGACTGGCTGAAACTCAGATTACTGTGGGACATTTTATAGCATGATTTTTTACAATCATTTTGCTTTCCATTTCTATAACATATCAGAGCATGTAGGAGGTGTTCAGGCAACACTTGATGGATTCAGATTTTTCTGATGAATTAACAATCTTTTGCAGCCAGAGAAGTACTCTTGACTGCCCTCCTCTGAGAAATGAGCTAGTGGAGAAACTAAGTCTGATGATAAGTCTAGCTTTTCTTTCTATTTCTTTCCACTCAGAAGATCTTTCAATGCCTAGTCTCTTCCTTGTCTCTCAACATTTATGCTTATCTCCAACTCTCACCATCTCTTGAAACCCCAAGATGCTCTTGGAACATCCCAGGTATCTTAGACCTCCCTGTAGGTGCTCTCTCCTCTTTCCCCTCCTCTAAATTTCCCTTACTGATCTCACTTTCTCCCTTTTCCTCCATCCTTAGCTTCTGTGTCTTTTCTCTCTTCCCCTCATGCCCTCCATTCCCTCTACTCAATCAGAGGTCAATTCATTAATGCTCCATTTCTCTTGTCTGCCACTCTCTCCAGCTTTCCCCTCATTTTTACATCTCTGCCCCAGTTCACATCACTCAAGCAATTCCAAACACGTAGCACATCCCAGCACCCTTCAAACTCCATAGTATTTCTTTCTTCCTTATTAGCAATCTTCACCTTTTTTATTTCTCCTCCTTCTATTTTTCTACCTTCCTAACTTGCACTGGAAGGCTTGTGTATGTATGCAAAAGATAGCGTAACAGGCAACAATTTCACCTATGCTTTTTACCAGTACCGTGTGTCGTAAGTAGTGGCCACTCAAACTGGAGATAGTGTTTAAAAAATTTGCTATAATTCTGACTTTTAAAAATCCTGTCTAATTTTAAGTTCTGTCTTTATACTTTGAAAGAGTGCATACTAAAGGTACCATTTTTATTTTCCTTTGTTTCCATGTCTTCCTGATGCATTTTGCTATGTGTGTATTTTTCTTATTTCCCCATTACAGTGGCCTAGGATGCAATTGGCTTTGGAGGCAACATTCAAATAGAGATCAGGCAATGCTCAATCGGGGAAGATATGGAAGGAATTCAGACATGAGGGATGGGGGTGTTCGACAAGACAGCTTCCAAACAACTCTTTTAAAACCTAAGATTCTCCTTAAACTGATCAGAGTGTAGAGGTTTTGCCTTTTCCACTATGCTAATGGGCATTTTCCCCACCTAGGAGGTGCTTAAATATTGGAATTCCCTGAGATAGTAAAATAAATAATTCTGTTCAAAGGACAGAGGAGAAGGCAGCAAGCACCTTTGGATTTAGGTGATCATTGAATGTATTAGACCACGAGATCCCTCAATAGGAGTTAAATGCTCTGTGCGATGATTTCATATATTTCTTTTGTCCAGTTTCTCCTTTTGGACCTCGGATTGTTCATAGACCCAAACACTCTGAGAGCTAGCGGGGTCCCCAAGCATTATTTGAGTCCAGTATGTCTTTGCGTTGGGTGTTCTCCTTGACAAAGAACTTCCAATGACAGAGCCCTCCAACCTTCTCTAGATAGGAAGTGACCTTTCCAATTACGGACTGAAGTGGTAGAATATTTTTCTTCTAGTGAGTCAAAAAGCATTCTCTTTGGAGTTTCCCCCATTGGTTCCATTCTGTTCCCTGAAACTCGGCAGGGAAAATCCCATCCTTTTCTACCCGAGAGCCCTTTGGATGTTTGAAGATGGCAATTATTTCCCATACAGAGTTGTATCTTCATCTGCGTAAACATTTGCAGTCTTCCAAATTCCTCATGACATGACTTCCGGTCTCTTCTACACTTCAGTTGCTCTCTTTTCAGCGTATTCCATTTTGCCCGATGTGGGGTCCAGTGCAGAATGTATGTTCTGACCAGCCCAAAGGAGAATGTGACTCTCTTTCCCACTCCATTCATCTTCCTGTTTTTCAACCCCTGATGCAGTGTCCTCCACATGCCCCAGACGCCCTGTTACCTTCTCCTTGAGAAGTATTTCTGGACTGTTATTCCATCCTCCACCGACGGTCCTCAGTTTTAGAACCATTTACATGAAAGGCAATCTTTTGTTTTCGTAGCTTTCCTTGAATTCTCCAAATCCTTGTTACTGTTTTTCACTTGGCTTGAGTTTAAGTGTCTTCAGGGCAGGTTGCCTTTTTCATATTCATTCCAGAGCCCAAGATAAGTCTGAGAAATATTTATTCAGTCCATGGTCAGTAACTATATCATGAATTGACTTATCTTCAGCAGCAGCATCGTTTTAGTGGCACACAGCTCCTTTTGTTTGGCGTTTGTCTGTTTTCTCTTTATTCCTGTAGTGTCTATGTTGCTTATGGAGGAAGAGCCTGTGAAGAAGCTGTGGTTTTTAATAAACGGAATTTTATGATTTTACTCTAAGTTCCATCTTCCCGTGTGTTTCAGTACAGAGCTGCTACCAACATCAGGGAGGTAGTGGAATTTAATAGAGATCAGTGGGACTTGGCTCAATATTTGGTTTGCTGAAATTCATATGAGGCGTTCTATGTTGATCCCTTAGTCAGAGTTCTCTTGCCAGGATGGCTGGAAGAGTCACTGAGGCAATGTGATATGGTGAGAAGCATTCTAGGCTTAAATAGATTTAAGTTTGATCTCTATCTCTGTTACTTAGTTTATGGTCAATTAACCACTCTGATCTCAGTTTCTTCATCTGTAAAATGGAGTTAACTTAACTTCACAACCAAGATCTCAGAACTGGTATGATGGTGAAATGAGATAATGTGTCACAACACATATGGTAAACTCTGGCCAGTGCACTGTTGTCATTCTGCAAAGCTTCCTTATTCAGGCCCCACTACCAGTTCTGTTAAATAAAGAGCATCCCGAGAGGCCCATTGGTTGTTTCCCCTGCATTCGACATAATGACGAATTTTCTCCTGCAGGCTCAGTCTGGGTCTCTCTGTCTGTGTCACACCCAACATGCTGTCCTCATGGCTGGAGAGTCAATCAATACTCCTTAATGGTGCAGCTCATTGCCCTGCACTGAGGAAGGTCAGTGAGCATCATTTCCCCTTCTCTCCAGAGACACAGTATAGTCTAGACACATGGGGCAGGAGGAAGTCAGGAAACCTGGGCCCTCAGCTTCACTGAGGGTTTTTCTAGTGTACTGGACACCTTATTTGGTTGCATGAGCCTCTGATCCTATTTGCAGAAAGAGTAATCTATTTGAATTCCTACCTCCTTCTAGAGTAGGAGAAAATGAATGAAATTTTCTCTCTCAAGAAAGATACCATTTGGACATACAGTCTGTTTCCCGTCAAGGTGGGGAGCAGTAAGTTGCCAGGGCTCCAAAAGGCCATGTGCCCACACTGATGAGCGTCAAGGAGACTAGACCATCCCCCTTTACTCAGACAGCGGAGACCACGCCTGTCTCCCCAGAACAGCCCTGTGTGAATGTCTGACTTTATGATACATTTGTGCCAGTGAGGGAATTGGGCATGAGGCAGAGGCAAATGGTTGCCAATCACCACTTCCCATACAGAGCAGAAGCTGTGCAAGCTCATGATTCACGCCATACTCACCTGGACTCAGAGACTTCTAGGCACAGAGAACTCTGTCTCCCCAAAGTATTTCCCTGGTTAATTACGAGGCCCTCAACACTGCAATCGCACAGAGGCCCATTATTCGTGGCTGGAGTAGGACTCCACACCCTCTGGGGCACACTCCCGGGTTGTGTGCACTCTCTTCTCTCTGGCCCTCCTCCTCTGGAGGCACCGTCCCAGCTGGGTCCTGCCTTGCTATGCCCCACATTTCCCACAAGGGGGAGCCCCCGGAGGGCAGCGGAATTTTGGAAGCGCTGAAGTTTTCTCCTCCTGTCCTCTGATTCTCGCGCACCCAACTGTGAGATTTCTTTGTTGCAATGTTGGGGTCTGAGATAATACTTCTGGAGGCTGCGGGGAAGACAACCACAGCTGATACCAGCTTTTATTGTTTGTTGTTATTTATCTAGCATTGCAAACTAAAAGGAAGAAAAGTAACAAAGAACTTGAAGACTTTCATGACTCCCAGGCCCTGGATGGAGGCAGGCGGCACCAGACAGACAGAACCAAGAAATCAGAGGGGCAGCCAGGAGGTGCCTGTGGCTGCAGAGCCCAGGTAGGTGCCCGGGAGAGGACGACGGAGGGGCTCACGGGGGAGAGAGGCACAGAGACCCTGATGGTGGGAGGAGTGGATGTAGCAGACACGGCGTGGTCAGGAGAGATTAAGGGGGAAAGGCAGTGCAGAGAGGAGTTGGGAGACTGAGGGAGAGTGGAGGGAGGGGTCCCAAAGGAGCGCAAAAGAAAAAAAGATGCTTGTAGGCTCTGATGCAAAAGACTGACCACAGAGCTGGAGAGGGAGGGTTTGTGAACTGAATCAGAGACTTAAACTGGTTTGAAGTTGGTTCCAACTCTGCCACCCCAGAAACTTCACAGGACATCAGAGGCTGGGAGTTTGAGAGCAAATGCTCAGTTGCACAAGAAAATTCAAAGTGAGTAGGTGTGCCCGAAAGTCGATCTAATCATCCTGGTTGTATGTCATATAGCCACACCTACTCCAGACTTTTGACCTAAACTAGAAGGAATTCTGGTCTGATGTTCCGGTCTGATGGCATTTTCAGGTTCTCTGCACTCTGAACTGATGTTTCAGACTCTCCCCTTCTTCCTTCCAGTCTCCCACGGCTGCTCTCAGTAATGGACTTGGAGTCAGAAGTTCTCATTCCACCACTTAGCGAGAGGAGCTTAAGCAAGGAAACATCAGTCTCCTTTTTCTTTGTCTATAAAAGGGAGATAATAATATGTTACTGATGAGCCTTATAGGATTTTTCTGAGGATTGAATAAGTAAGATAATGTGAGTAAGTGCTCTTAATAGGTTATAATTGCTAGCTAAATAAAAGATGGCATTAATAATAATTAATCAGTTAACATACCCTTACTACTCTCAGCGGGGTGTTTTCCTAGTGAGCTTTGGAGGAACCTGTGTGTGTGTGTACGTGTGTGTGTGTATACACACTCTACTATTTGTGGGAAAATTTAAATACATGACCCCCTATTTCCACAGCACTTTCTAGAGTAACTTCTTTGGCAGATACGTGAAAAACTTTGTGTTCTTTCCCTTTTAGCCACCTTCAAATGTTCTTTTTCCCGGCCTCGGCTACATTTTTCTATTTCTCAGACATGCAGATAATGATCGATGGTGTCTGCCTGGCCACCTGAAGAGCGATTTGTCTGTGTCCTGGACACCGTGCTGCCCGAGTAAATGTCACACCATGTCTCAGGCACATGATCAGACTGAATATGCTTGAAAGAAGCAAATAAGAGGCTGTGTTTATAATCCCACCCCGTATTTCCTGCCTGGGATGTTCTTTCCAGACCACTTGTTACTTATTCATTGAGATGTCTCAGACGGGAAATTGGGTTCTGCACTCTGGGTCAGGCTGACTCGGTTGACCTATGAAGGCTGAAGTTGGCTTTGATGCTGTGGACACATTTACCCTTTCCTCGGGTTCCGGAAGCAGTGTGGTGTATGGGGAAAGAAGTGTAGACCATGGGCAAATCCCTTGACTTCACTGAACCTTCTCCTCCCCATCTGTCAAAAGAAGTTATTGCTTCTGTTTCTTTCTGCATCCAATGGGGGATGTGAGGCCACATGTGCAAGCTCATGATTCACGCCATACTCACGCCAAAAACTTGTAACTCCACAGTGTTATCTAATTATAAGATATCGTCATCTGCCGCACGTTTCTTACTAGTGACTTACCCGTATTTTACAACTTCAATTGTTCTAAAAGCTGTCTTTCCCCTGATGCTAATTCATTCTTTTATTTCTTTTCTTTTCCACCAATTGACTGATAAATCATTTATAGAGATGCCAAGTTTGTCATACACCTACTCACCTTCAAAAATTTGCTATCCTATCTAAATCCCATGTATAGATGCATAATATGTACATAGACTGTTTGTATTTTTCTAAAACCACGAAACACATATATACATCCCTTCTCCTTTCAAGCACGTACTTATTCCCCTTTTAATACAAAATATGTACAAATATATATTTGAGCAAAAAACATACACTGATGTTTACACAGCACACTCACTCAGAAAGCAGATTTAGTGGGGAAGAGGGACGCACACCTCTATCAGCATTTCAGCTATTGTAGAGTCCAGAAGGGACCACAAGACACAATTCATGTGGTTAAAAAAAAAATCATGGATCAATTTCTGCCCTGTTCCTAGTAATGAATATCAATATCTTGCCTCTTCCAGACAGACTCTCAGCAGCTTCGGATATTTTTAAATGAGTTTTTTAAATACATTTGCAAAGTCAATTATTTTGAATCTCATCTGAAGCAATTAAAAAACATCCTGACATTTAAGGTGATATTTTTTCCCAAGTAAAATAATTATAAATAATACTAATTATGAACAAATCATTCAGTTACTCTCAGTCTGATTCAACCTTTAGAGTAATAAACCAATCCATTAAAACTCATCTTGCTCAAAGGACCAATTTGTTAAAAAATGTAGCGACCTTTCACCACAAGTATGATTGATGTTTTCTTTAACAATAATCAGAGCTGTCTTTCCCAGAAGAGAGTGTGGTCAAGTGGTAGGTATAGAAACTAGGGTGCTTTTATGCCTCTCTGGGTAATACTTCCCAGTTAGGTACAAAATGGTGTTGAAGATGATGAGGATGGTGATGATAGTGCACAAAACCCTGATTTCAAAAAGTCCCTTAAAAAGATTTCTGAAAGTCTCAGGGAAGTTGCTCACAAAAACTGACAATATCATTCATCACACTTGGAAAGATTTTAGATATGTCTTCTGTCTGCCTCTGGTGTGTTATTGCCTCCAAAGGTGTAGGGTGGGTATTTAAAAATATGGCCCACAGGCCAACTATAGTCTTCCCCCTGTTTCTATAAATAAAATTTTATCAAAACAGAGCACATCTCTTCATTTACAAGTTGTCGATGGCTGCTTTCCTATTACAAAGGCAGAATTGAGTAGTTACAACAGAAACCATATGGCCCACAAAGCCTGAAATATTTATTTGGCCCTTTAGAGAAAAAGTTTGCCAACCCCAGGAAGGGTAATGAAGAAAAAAGCAAAAACCAGTTATCTTTGAATTTACCACACCAATTAATATTTGAGCAGCACTTTACAGTTTCTAGTCTGACCACCTTCTATTATGACAGGTTTTCTTATCCTCACTTAACTGATAAAGAAATTGCAAACTTTTCCATGGTCATTCAGCCGCTGAGTGGTATAGGTTGGACTGGCCTCGGAGAGGTAAGAGCATGGCCGGGACTGGCGGCCTTTAGAGAAACAGTAAAGGAGATGCTTTCAAGCTGCAATAATGGTTGCTTATCTCTTTCATCCACCCAGATGTGGTCATTGCCAGAAGGCAGTAAGGGAAGCAAAAATCTTGACATTCTGTTCCCTCTTTATCTGACCTTGGCCTGGGTGATTTTAACCTTGTTCTGCTTCTATGTCCCTACTCTCGTAACCAGAGAGTAATAAACAGAACTAATAAACAGAAAGGAGAGCAAAGTGCTTTGCAGTCAAACAAAACTAAGCTTTATTGCATCAACTCTCGCTTATCCATACTGAAGGAATGTATCTGCCTCGAAGTTGGCACTGTGGCAAGTATATTCTGAAACAACCAGGAACAGAAAAGTCTTTGTTTTGGAATATGCTATCTTTTTAGAAGCTTGCTTTTTGAAGCGGCAATTCCCCTCTTCAATATGTTTTTCTTTGACTCTCTGTATTATCAAAATTATATTTTCCCCCTGAGTTCATTCCGTCTACTTACAAGGTGGGCCACAAGGTGCTGGATATCAGGAGGAAGGAAGCCTTGAATGAAGACCTTGCTTTTAAGATTCATAGATATAAAACAAGTTGTTTGCAGAGACCAAAGTTTTTCTTAATCTTAAGTATTCTTGGAAAGGAGGTAAGGGATAAAATGGGAGGATGAGAATAAGAAACTCCTACGTCAAACCTTTCCTGAAGATTCTAAGCCAATGATAAGGATTTAAACAGTTGAACTAATTCACTTTTTCCACTCAACTAACTTTTATTTTGAGTGTCCACTATGGAAAGCACTGCTAGGAAGTGAAGGAGTCTCATTGACTAAGATTCAGATGTTCTCCAGGAAATGATTTATTAGAGAAATGAACATGTGCATACATGTTTATAATACACATTAGAAATAAGCAATGGAATGGGAATACAGGTAAAATCTGAGTATGCTCAAAGAAGTTATTCTTCCTGGTTGAACAATCACTGAAGCTATTGTGGAGGAAGTGGCATTTTGTCAGAATAAATATGTAGGTTTCAGACATTTGGAAATGGAGGAGGTGGGCATCCTAGGAGGAAACAGAACGAACAAGGTCATAGAGCAAAGTATAGGATTTGTATGTGATCAGAAAGTTGTTCATTCTATTTGGAGCCTATGGTTATGTGGGAGTGGAGGAAGATAAGGTAGATGACGTAGGTCAGAGTCAGATCCTAGAGGGCCTTGAATTGTAGGATAAGAAATTTGGTCTTTATTCTGCAGATGATGAGAACCATTGCATATTTTTCTTCAGAAGAATTACACGATCATCCCTGTGATTTGGAAAAGAGTGTAACAGATGTTTGAAAAGAACTTAAAGCTAGGTCACAGTAAGCGGCTAGAGCAATGGTCCAGCAGAGATGAGTAAGGTAACGCCTTCGTCTTGTGCTCTAATTGCAAGACTGCTCCTTTATAACCTCACTATCAGAGGTTATGGCACTGGCGGAGGGCTTTCTGAGGGCATTTATTTAATGGCATGCCAGTGGCATTTACTCATAAAACCAAAAAGCCATTGGGGCCAGAAATAGGGGTTTTGGTTACTTCCCCAGACAGGATGCAGTTGGGGTGATTATACATGTGATTCATCGAGGTCGGGAAAGAAGCCCTCCACAAACAAACACCCCTCCCCTCCAAGCCCAGTGACTCATGGCTTCTTCAGTTTGGAAAGCTCTGGAGTCCAGGCAGAATTTGAGGTACGATGTTAAATCATAAATCTTCACTGGTCATTGTTACAAGAGAAACATTTTTATTCATCGTTCAAGCAGTAAGCATTTATTGAACTCTTACTGTTTTAGGCACAGAAAACATGGAATTATAAAACATAGCTCCTGCCATGAAATATTCTCCAGTTTAGCTGGGACAACAGATATAACATAAGTAGTAAGTGGAGTATCCCATAAGTGTTATAATAGATAAATACAAACAGTACTAAAAAAATCAGAGGAAAGACCCATAACTGCTTTGGGAGAGGAGGGATGGCATTGGCGTTGGGTTCTAAACACTGACCGCTCATCATTTATTCATTCAACAAACAATTATTGAGCACTTACTATATGCCAGACACTGTGCAAGGCATGAGATAACATGCCTCTATGGAGCTTACGTTCTAGTGCGAGGACTCATATTAAATACAGTGGGAACCAAACAAACAAATCTCAACCCTCAGGGAATTTACATTCTTGTAGAGGAACACTACAGAGATCAGCAACTAACACTGCAGAAATAAACTTTAGATTTGGGGGGTACCCAGTGTGACAAGAGGGCTTATTTATAGGCCTGCATTAGAATGCTCAAGTTGCCCTGACATTCTTTGGCTGGATTTGACAGATGGAAGATGGATATTCTTCTTACATGGATACTTGTAGCATTGAGTCCCCAGACATTCTGATTTTGCAGTATCTATCAGGCAAATGAAGTCTACTGATTCAGGAATCTGAGTACTGTGGTTTGGACTCACTGATAATTTTTCTATACCTTCAGTCTGACTGTTCTGCAATGGCCCGGTGCCATGAAGATAAAAACTTAAGACACTGGCTGACTCCTTGCTTAAATAATATTCAGGTCAGAATCTGTAACAGCCAACTCTGGCTTGGAGGTCATACTTGATTCTCATTTTATCAGGTTGTCTAAAATAACCAGGCCATGAGGTGGTTACTGTTATGGTACTCATTGGAATGGGATTTGACCTATATAAGGAAAAGAACTAGGACAGAAATAGCTCTTCAGCCCATCACAGACTTGGAGAAATCCAGTATAAGCAAGTGCAGAATCACAGAGCTGGAAGGGACTCAAGGTGACTTAAGGTGATCCTGGCACCTGCCTCCAGGCAGATATATGCCTGTCTGGAAATTTAATATAAATTCTGGAACTCATTATTTTAACAATACATAAAAATTTACCCGTCCTGAAGAGTATAGTTCCCCTCAGGGCAGTGATGCTGCCTAGCCTTGGGCAAGACATCTTCGAAACTCCTATTTTACAGTAGACCTCAGAACCCATAGCATATTCTTCTGAATATACATAGTAGGAGAAAATCAGTGTCTTTGGAGGATGTTTTGCATTTTCAAAAAACCAAGTGCCGTATTCAGTTGGTCCAGCTGAATGATACCATTTTTTATTAAAAATGAATTTAAATGCAGCTCTGAAATTATGAAGTGACATTTTTGTTTGGCTCATAACTGGTTCAAAAGGGACTTACCAGCAATTGCAAAAGTAATAAGTACCTGTTCTTCCAGGTGGCTAATTTGAGGGTATATGAGCTTTGGTAAACCAGACTACTTCTCACTCTACTCCATGAACTGCTTGAGGTCAAGGAGCCCTCCTTGTTTGTCTCAAAATACCCACCTACCACAGAGGCAGAAGCATGTCAGAGGCTGTTTGCTGAATGAATTAAAAAATAAGGTCATGACTTTATAATCATATCATGAACTCTTTGTCCATTTTTATTTTTTTCACCAAATATGAATCCCATGATCACCTCTTACCTTAAAGCTAATTAGCCAGCAAATGGCAAGGGAAGCAGTCTGTGGTGCATGGAACACTGTTCTGGGAACAGAGTTCAAGTTCTAGTGTAAACTCTGTTATGAGTAGCATGGGTGGCTTTGGGAAAGGTACTTAAGCCTATGTCACCGTCTTTAAATAAAGGGATTGAACTAGATGATGGGAAAAGGTCCATTTGAGGAACAAAATGTTGAGTAGGTACTTTGTGCCTATCTCTGTGCACATAGTGGGAGATTGTTTTTAAAGTTTTAGTGTTGATCAGGATTCTTGTGTTTTCAGGTGACATAAACCCAGCTTGATTTAGTTGAGGTAAAAAACCAAACTCCAGTAAGCACAGTGGTACACTAGACTCCAGAAATTACCAGAATTCGGGACTCAAGCACTTCCACGGCACATTTCCTCCAGCTTTGTCCTAGGGTTCTCTCTTGCGGTCAGCCATATTCTCTCAGATCTGCTTCCTCCGTGAGCTGGGAGAAATTTACAAAGCCTCTAGGAAGTCCTCTGGGCCCGGAAAACAAGATGTCATGACTGGTAGCTGCTATTAGAGCCACCAGGTTGGCTGGAGGGAGGGACAGTTCCCCCAGAGAAGGGGCTGCTGCACAGCCAAAAAAATAGAGCTCCACTAAAGCCTGCCAACCCTATTAGCTGCCCACTCCCACCCTACTCCTCTCGCTCCACGCACATTGCTGGTGACCTTCCACTCTTCTTGAAGACCCTGCCCAACTTCATTGCTTCTGACGGCTGCCTGATTTTTTCTCCCCCATGAGACTAGGAACTCCTCAAAGGCATTAACTGCCTTAATTGGTTTTGTGTTACTTTATTTATTTATTAGATTATTTATTAATTATTGACAGCCTACTGTGTACTAGGTTCTGGGGATTCAAGGAGAACTAACTCAAGATCTCTGTTCTCAAGATGATCAAGGTCAAGAGGGAAACACAATAAACAGCCACTTGCAGTACAGTGCAGTGGATGAATCCACCACAGACGTCAGCGCTGGTGCTATAGGAGCATGCAGCACACAGGAAAGTCTCCTTCCCAAGCAAGGATGGATATTGAGAAGGACAGAGAGGGTTTCCGAGAGGCAGAAAAAGGCCATCCCTGGTCTGTGCTGGGTCCTGTTGAATGGGATTAAGCTGGTTGTGTAGTGTCTGGAGGGAGGTAGTGTTCTTTGCAGTAAGAACAGCTTATGAGAAGTTCAAGGGATGCGTGAAAGTACACTGTAATCAAAGGCTGATGTCTGAGTGGGCTAGATAAGATGGAGATACACAGAATAATTGGGAAATAAGACAGTTTCCAATAAAATACTAATTTTACAGTACAATGCACTAGGAATCTAGAAAAATCTAAGATCACCATAGACTTATAAGGGAAATCCTTCAGAAAATGTGGGTATTACCTCACTTCAGGGGTTGCTGACTGTGGTAAACCTGAAATCAGAGTCTGAGTTTCAATCTCACTCTGACAGGTATTAGCTTGGTGATAATTTCTCAATCTCTGATTTTTACATCACAAAATGTAAACCTTAAAAGCAGAGGTATACTGAGGATAAAATAAGATATGTAAATGAAAGTACTTAGTAAACTATAAAGCACTATACAAACTTAAGTTATTCTTTAAATCTGCTTATCTTTAAAATAGAGTTCTTAATTGACAAGAATATTTGGAAGATATGAAAAGATGTACAAATATAGTTACATGGAAAGATACAACATTCACATTAAGAGTTATGTTAATTTTACTTACTGGTTAAAAATCTTGGTTAATGCTATTACAAAATGCATAATGTGTTTTCAGTTGACTGTGGCTTTTTATACATTTGTGACACTGAGGCCAAGGCAGACAAATACTACTTCAGGTAGGCAGTCTGACTCAGCTGGACATGTAATGTGCTAGGAATTAAGTCTTTGGGATGTTGTGATTATCAGGTGTTCTCTTTACCAACTGAACTACATTCTTATAAACAGAAGGTCGCCTAAGGATTTCCTTCTAGCTATAGAAAGCTAAGCAGGGAAACTTTCCCTTCTGTGCCTCAACTTCCTCCTCTTTAAATGGTCATAAATACTGACGTCATTTTAACGAGTCACACTCACACAAAGGATCTGAAGAAGTGTGATCCCATTATATTCTGTGTGAGTCCGTCTTATGCTCTGGTCAGGTGTGGGAGAGGGCAGGGAATTACATCCAACAGATACAGAATGACCCACTAATGGAATCTGAACTCTTTGAGCGCATCTCAAAGACTATGGGTGAACTACTAAAATGTGATTGACACAGTGGTTCAGGCACACCGTGTAAATAATCTTTCACTCCATGTGCTCCTTCGGTTTTCCAGAGCTCTTGGCTATCGCGTGGGAAGAAATCCCTGCCTAGTCTCCCACATTTGCCACCAAGGCCAACTCTGAGCCGATCATTACAGGAAAGAATGACTCTAATGCTTTTCCATGGTGGCCGTGAAAAGCTTGGAATGAGACATTAGAGGTTTGTCAGTCATTCTTGATCAATGATGAACCTAGAGAAACTGGAAGTGGAGGCTCATCACTCCCAGGTATGGGGTCAAAGACATGGCCAGTTGATAGTCATCTCTCTTCACCTGCTATTCAATCTACCTGGACCTAACTCTTCTGATAGCTGCCTTTCTAAAACTTATATAGGGAAGGAGAACTTGGCTCCTTTCTTGGAACACCAGATCTATGAGGTATTGATACGAGTTCTACAAAATAAGAAGGGATTGTAAGGTCAAAAAAGTTCGAGATATTCTGAATATATCCCCATTGGAGATACAAAATGCACAAGCACAGATCTAAGGCTGCCAGTAAAAAAAATTGAACTCAACCTTCTCAAAGTTTTTTGACTATAGTACTGTTTTACTTAGCAATACTCGTTAGCACCTCTTGTTCCTCTGTATTACAGTTTGGAAAATGCTATTCTTAGAGAAGTTTCAGTAAGTCTCCTATTGTAGGCTGAAGCCTACGCCTTAGATTGAAGAAAAGTTGAACATAGCTTAGATACAACCTTGTAAATAGGGAATACATGTTTACCATCCCAAAGGTTCTTTTAAACAGCTCATTCTTTATTAAATTGGAGGTTTGTGGAGAGGGAGCTGAAATGAGCAATCAGCATTTTAGTCCATTCATCTAGTAAAGCTCTAGTTCCAAGATTAATTCAGAAAAAAGTTTTTCTTCTTTTCTGTTAAACTGACTAGATTTCGTGGAAAATCTCTTGAAAATGTTGAAATTGACTCTTCCTCTCTCTCCCCTCTGCCCTTTTGCCTTTCTTTATAAAGAATGAGTTTGGGTTTGATTTATAATTATTATGGTTTGTATTTCATGGAACCCTTTGGAAATCTACTCGCCAAGGGAAAGAGTAATAGCTAGTAGTCTTAGCTGTAATCACAGAAAGATCCTTTCCTCTCCTTCAACCTTTCCATTGCTGTGATCATGAGCCATATCTTTAATAGATCCTTTCCAATGAGTACTAAGATTGTGTTTTCTTTTCACAAACTCTCCAAGGTAGCTTTTCTTCCTACCCACAAAAAAATCAGGAAGGTATTAGGTAATGGGATCAACTCTATTCATCATATGCTTTATTTCTTTCCTCCTCTCAGAAGCTTTCCTTGATCAACTTTCTCCCCTCTCGTCACTGTTTTCTGCTGCATCTCTTCAGAATTTATTCAATCCATAGGATGTCATTTTACCTATGGTGACACAATGCTTTGCAACTGACTTCAGTCCATTCATCTGTGTATTTTCTCTGCCAACTAGAATTTAAAGTTCATTGGACGTAGGCACAATATATTTAAATCTTTTATATTATAGTGAAAGTCTCATATGCAGTGCTGTGTACAGAGTAGACATTCATTTATTTGAATTGATTTAGGAATAATTTACACGGAGTGAATATATACTCATTTTTTGAGATCTATATGACTAGAACATAAACATTGGAGTCCACCTGACCTGAGTTCAAATTTCAAGCCAAAAAAACATAAATCTGTTTGTTCTTGGTCAAGTTACTTATCTTCTCTGAGCTTCCATTTTCTTATATACATAATGGAGACATTATATCTACCTTTTTATAAAGGACTAAATAAGGCTAGTAGTTTAAGTTCTGGGGTCAGACAGTTCTAGGTTTGAATCTTAACTGCTTCTTACTTGCTACATCATCTTTGGCAAGTTAGTTAACCTCTCTGACCCTCATTTCCCTCTTCTGTGAAGTGGGGTCCATAACAGCATTATCTCATGCGGTAGTTTGGATCGAATGAAATAGCACATGTAAGACCTAGAGTGGTACCTCATACCTCGTAAGAATTCAATTAACGCCAGCTATTACTACAGAAGAGCACTTAGCACACCCAATAGTAGGGGCTCAAATAAGCTTTAGTTCTCTCTCCTGCTAATTCCCATTTTTAAAATGGTTGCCATTGACAAACACGCTTTGTATATATGTTGGCTAAAGGGACTTCATGCATAACTTTCATGTATGAATGGCATCCCGACTCTTACTTATCGTAAATGGCACCAAATTCTTCTGAAGAAAAGGCTTTCTTGGGAAGATAATGAACATCTGGATTAAAAAGAGCTTACATTCTTAAAGTGTGGTGGGTTGGAGATATTTTTTATTGGACATAGCCATTTTGTGATTTGATTTCCTCAGGATATGAATCAGAGAGAAAAAAACTGAAGTTTTGTCCCAGAAAAAAAGGGGCGGACAGGCAGAGGATTTTTCACTGGTAAGGCAATTTACACGCTTGTCCTTTTCATTGTGAGTCATGGTCTATGATACATTTTGTAGCAATGTCTATGAGTTTCCAAATCTGGAATTAGACATATCAGCCAACTAAGAGAGAGAGAGAAGAAAACAGACTTTTAATCCATGTAGTTAGTATTCACAGAGTTCTAGAAGTGGAACTTCAAAAAATGACTATTCTAGCACCCCACTTTTAGGTATACCTTTTAACTCATCGAGAGAGAATTAGCTAACCACTTTCAAACTATCTTCAATAGAGCAACAGAAAGTCTGTCCCCAGCTCTAGTGTTCTAGAAAAAGTTCTTTTCCTAATCTCTTTCCCAAACCCTTTTTTCTTTTTTTTGCTATAACTTGAGGCTAACTCTTCTCTCTCTTTTTGCTTTCACATTGGCTGACCTAAGTTTGTCATAAAATGCCATTGTAATTTTTGTAAATTTATTAAAGCTTACCCTTTTTTATTTTGTAAATTTTTATCTTTTTATTTTTCTCTTCAAGCAATCTCAATTCATTTAAAAAGCTCTCAGGTCCAATTTTTCCATAATTCACGTCATTTTAGGTTACTATTCTAAAGGTGTTCCCCCAGTATTCTAATAACAGAGTAAAAGACACCAAGACTGTTATATATACACTCAGGTATCCCTAGGACCTAGTGCCACTCAGAGTACATGACATGTGCTTAAATAAAGTGATGACTGAGTAGATAAAAATGACCTCAGATTTGTATAGCTTTTAGTGCTTTATGGAAAGCTTTAACTTCTTCAGAAAACCCTGTCAGAGGTTCTCTTATTTTCACCACTCACACACACACAAAATCTCACCTTTAGTTAGAAAGCCGGTAAGTGGCAAAGCAGAGACCTGAACTTAGGTCTCCAATTCCCAGTCACATATGTTTATTGACTTAACCTGAACATTTACTAGAGCAGAGCTGCTAGTGTTTTTAAAAAATGTAGACCCCCAAACTCAACCTCATACTTGGATAATGAAGAGAATAATGGAAGGAGGGCATACCAGTTCTAATGTGTCTTTATTTGGAAGTATATCTGAACATTGCTATTTTTTATTTTTTGAGGAAGATTAGCCCTGAGATAACATCCGCTGCCCATCTTCCTCTTTTTGCTGAGGAAGACTGACCCTGAGCTAACATCTGTGCCCATCTTCCTTTATTTTATGCTGGACGCCTGCCACAGTATGGCAGTACATAGGTCCACACCCGGGATCCGAACCTGCAAACCCCAGGCCAGCCGAGTGGAATGTGCGAACTTAATCACTGCACCACCAGGCCGGCCCCAGAACATCATGTTATTTTTAATCGCAAAGTGTGATTTGTTCATAGAGAGCTTTTAGTCTTCTCTGACACTGAACTCCAATTCCCATAGCCTTTCTGTAAGCTTATCATTTTTTCATGTGGTATCTCCACATTTCGTCTGGGTATGAAATATTAATAGGACATGACAGGACACTTTGAAACTCTTCATCATCAAGATGTCATCTAGGGGCCTTGATTGAATGGTGTGTGGCCAGTATGAGGAGCTTGGGACATCTTGTGGTGAAATTCTTGCTGCTCTGAGATTTTTTTTAGTGCCGAAATCAACCATCTTTACCGTTTCTTCCATTTACTCTGCTGGAACGTACAAAGTCAGCCAAAGGTAGGTATTACATGATCAGGAAGACAAGGTCTCTTGCACTGAACTCTTTAAAGGTAGGGACTATGGGAAGTTTTTATATTCCCATCCCTAATCCGTGGTCTGGCACAGAGCAGATACTTAATACTTATTTCTTATATTGAATTGACATCTATCAGAAAATCTGAGAAATCTGAGGCTCAATATTGACTTTGTCCATGACTATGTGTCCTTAGATAGGTCACTGAGCTTCTGTTACATCATCTGTAAAATGAGTTATCTGTCTACTTTTAAAGGTCCAATGGGAATGTGAGTGTCAGGAAGTTGGACTTTATGAAATATTTGTTTTAGACTTCACAGACCAGGTGAAGTTCTATTCTTTAAATACGTACTTTACAAAATGATGGTTTTTGTGTGAATAATCAAAGCAAAGGGACTGTTGGTGACCTAGCTGTGGATTAATATCTTTAATTAGTAAGTCATTTTTTGACAAATTCCTATAGCCCTCAACATCTGTTTTTCCCCTTAATTCACATTCCATTGTGATCATCTTTATTATCGAAATGGAACTGTCAAGTTGAAGATATGTTGAGAAATGCTTTCCTAAACCAAGGTTGATAAATCTTAACAGGAAAAGCCAGGAGCCAAGTGGCTCAGAGCTTTGTGAAATCAGTTAAATGAGGTTTCTGGAATTTGTGAGCAGTCTACCATTTTCTTGTTAATAAGAGGCAGAATGCCCAGAAAAAGTATGTCATAAAGGTTAGTGCAAGAGAGAAGCCCATTGAGTCATTGTTGGGTGCTGGATGACCTAGGAATTTATTGCATTTATCAATGAAAGAAATTGGTTCTAATGTTGCCTTGCTAAGAAAGTTATTGTAAACTTGTGAATGAACAATTTTGATGATTTCTCTCATTTTGCTTCCTCAATGGTTCTCAAACCTGATCAGTCATTAGAATCAAGTGGAGGACTTGTTCAATCACAGATAGCTGGAGATCGCCCTCAAAGTTTCTGATTAAGTAGATCTAGGGTGGGGTGGGCTCCAAGAATTTGCAATTCTAGCAAGTTCCCAAGTGGTGCTAATACTGCTGGTCCAGGGAGCATACACTGAGAACACCGTGATACCTGGTATCCCCTAAGATCACCAAGGCTGGTAAAAATAAATATTCCATGGACTGCTGCTCTTTTCTGAGACTACTTTAATAAAATGGGACTTAGATAAGCCACGAGTGGAATAAACCACAGGCAGACATCTATGGGTCAAAGTGTCTGTATAGAACTATGATGAACACTAGAAAAAGAAAGCCAGAATTGTTGTTTATTTTTAAAGTTAAACTTTCAACTCCTTCATGACTTTGTAGAACACATTATTGTGGTGTTTTCTAAACTCCTTCTTGAGTCATCTGAAAACATATTACCTGACTTTTTAGGAACAAAAGGGGAAAGATATGTCTCTGATTTCCCTCAGGTTGTCATTTTTTGATTCCATATTCTCTGTCCCAACAAATGGACCATGTATTCAGGTGTCTTCTCCTCTTGCTTTATGATCTAATTAGATACTATGCAATAATCTTCTATCAAGCGTTTTAAGTCGAGTCCTTAGTTTGTATAGGCACAATGTTATCAATTCAAATTCTTTTCCTGGAAGCCTATTTCATTCAACTTAATTCAATTCAATTTAACACCCATTGAGTGCCTTCATATGCCAAGCACTATTCTAGATGCTTAGGAAAAGAAATGACGAAGACCTACACAAATTCCTGCCCTTGCAGAGTCTACATTCCAGCAGAGACAGACAGACAGTAAGCAGAATATATAAATCAATATACTATTTTCCTGGTAGTAGATGCTATGCAAAAGAGGAAATTAAAGGAGGGTAATGAGTAAAGAAATTCAAGACTATAGCGCTGGCAGAGGAGGGTTGCTTGTGCACTTGAAATTTTAAATAGGGCTGCCATTTGAACAAAGACCTGAGGCAGGTAAGACTATAAGCATGTATATGTCTAGGGAAGAGTGTCACAGGCAGAGAGAATAACCTGTGCAAAGGTCAAAAAGCAGGAGCATGCCCAGCATTTTTAAGGAACAGCAAAAAGGCCATTGGGGCTGAAGCAAAATGCATGGAGGGAAAGTAGCAGTAGATCAGAGAGGAACTGAGAGGCAAGGTCAAGATCATATCAGGCTTTGTAGGTCACTGAAAAGGACGTTGGCTTAAATCTGAGTGAAATAGTAATCACTGCAAGGTGTTGACTTTTTAAGAAGGATCTGTTTGGATGTTGTGTTTAGAATAGACTGACTAGGGCAAGGATAGAAGCTAAAAGACTAGTTATGAGACTATGCCAGTAACCCAAGCAAGAGATGATGTGGATTGGGCAGTGGGTTGGTCAGGAGAAGTGGTGAAAAGCAACTCGGTTCTATATATATTTTGAAAGTAAAGTTCAACGTAATTCCATGATAGCTTGGGTATGGAATGTTAGACAAAAAGCAATGAAGGTTTTGGCCTGAGAAACTAGAAAGATGAAATTGCTATCAATCGATATGTAAAAGGCCACAGGAGGAGCAAGTCTGTGGGAGAATATTAGGATTTTGGTTTTGAACATACTGAGTTTGAAATGACTACTAGACACCTGAATGGAGAAGTCAAGTTGGTTGTTGATCACCCATATGTGGGGCTTTTGAGAATATGTTGAGTATGTCTAGGCTAAAGATGGAGTCATCAGCATATTGGTATTAAAAGCTGTCATGCTGAGTAAGATTATCAAGCGAGTGGGTATAGATAAAGTAGAGAAGAAGATAAGGATTCAACCCTGGGTGTTTCCAGCATTAAGAGATCAAGAAGGAAAAAAAGAAACCATCATGAGAAGGAGTGACCATTGAAGCAGGACGAAACTAGAAGGGTGTGGTGTCCTGAAAGCCAAGAGAAAGAATTGTATCAAGTAAAGTGGAGTCAAAAATGGTGTCAAATTCTGCTGATAGATCAAGAAAGATGAAGACTGAAAAGCCACCATTCAATTTCACAACTAGAGATCATTGATAACCTGAACAAGAACATATTTGCTGGAGTGGTGATGATTAAAATGTGACTTAAATAGCTTAAGAGAGAATGGTAGAAGACTTGGAAATAGTGAGGAAAGCCAACTCTTAAAGTTGCTGCAAAGAGAAGCAAAGAAATGAAATGGGGTAGGGAAAGTAGAGTCAAGCTAAGGGTTTGTCGTTGGTGGTGGTGTTTGTGTTTGTTTGGGGCCAGAAGAAATAACAATATGCTTGTGTGCTGATGCAAATGATCTAGAAGAAAGGGACAGATGAATGTTTTAAGAAATATAGGAAGAATTTCTGAAACAATTCCATTGGGTTAGCAAATAGTGATAACGCCTAGTAGCCAAGTAGAAGATTTGGCTTTGGAGAAATCAGATATTTTGCTCCCTGGTGACAGGCATGTGTAGGGTACTAATGTTGGCTGTAATAGATGTTGATGTAGATATAGTGTTGAGACATTGTGTAAAACCCCTTTTGATTGCTTCAAGTTTTTCCATGTATTAAGAACCAATAGTGTCTCATAAAATATCAAAATTATTCAAAAGAAAATAAAGGTTAAATATATACCTCTACAAATATTATTTAAAAAATAAAACAAAGCCAAACACAATATAAAAAGTACACGATAAATGATTCATTTTGGAGTTTTTCTAAATGAACTGAATTGACTGAGGTTTTTAAATAGAGATGTGCTGTCTTTTCAACTACGGACTCTTCTTTCCCTGGTAAATGTCTCTGTATCAAGTATAGACATTCTTCATTGCTCTACTAACCTTCATATTTGTTAAAACTTAGGAGCATTTCTATGGAAAATTTTAATTTGCCAATTCAATGTGCATGAATGTCTATAACACTTTTTAGGTGATAAATGTGAGTGGAGTAATTTCCATGAGAATTCTTCTACAGTGATCTCTTGCTCTCATTTCACCAAGATGGCTGACCTCCACCATCTTGTCAGTGTTGTCAATTTGGCACTTTGTAGATACTGGCTGCAGTTCTTAAACAGATATTAATAGGAATTTTGGCCTTTCTTATTTATGATAGGGTCATAAACTTAATCAGAGATAGGAAGTACCTATATGATTAAAAAAGGGAGATAGTGAGCTCTTTAATCTAAATTCTGTTTCCTTTCTGGGGTAAAAATGTCACTTTCTGGAGGACTGAAACTATATCTTAGTGCTTTGCTTGAACAAAATTTTGCGAAACACACTTCAGAGGGTATTGCATAAATGTTGTGCAATGATAATAAAACATACTTACATAAAATGAATGTTTAAAAAATACTTATGAGGGTTCTTCATATTAGTGAACAAGTGAATTTGAAGCAAAAGAAGAATAATGATAGTGTTGAACTCATGGGGTTGTAGAGGAAATGAAATGAGATTGCTCATGTGAAGTGCTTATTACAGTTTATTAAGTGCTTATTACATGGTCCACGGTAAGTGTCCAATAAGTTATTATAGTAGGTCTAAGGTGACGGGGTTCCTTAGGAAAGATACAATAAAATTGTCAAAATTAGAGAACTATCTTAGTTAGCCGTATTTTGTTTTGTTTTGTTTTGGGGGGAGAGGGTGGCAGGTTACTATAGCCCAATATTACTTTATTGAGAACCAACGTTTAGCAGTAGAACCATATAAGGGCCAAGTGGACAAGAAACACTCATTCAGCTTTTATATGCCTGGCACTATAGTAAGCATCTAATATGTATATTTTATTTAGTCCTTATGGTAGACCTGCACAGTAAGTTGTATTAACCCAATTGTATGGGTGAGGAAATTGAGTTGTGGAGAAATGATTAAGTGTTACAATGGGAAAGCTCTCTGCAAATTGTTAAGTAAATTAAAAAACTGATACCGTTTACTAAGCTGTCCATAAAAGAGCAAAATCCTCACCAAGATCATGATGTGATCTGATTCCTAAGCCCCCAGTCTTCTTTCTACTGTACAAGTTATTGAATTGATCGTCTAAATCCAAGTCAAACTCAAATGCATGTTGCTGGCTTGGTCAGAATCAGGGAGTCAGCTTACTTTGCTATCCATCATCAGTTTCAGTTCGTGCTTCCGAACATGTAGGTAGAAATGATTTCTGCTTTGGTCTTAACAAAGGTTGAAGACAAAAGGAGACATCTCGCCTTCTGTCCCATGAGAGAAAAGGCTCTTCCCCTTCCTGAAAACTATAATATAGTTTCTTTGGAACCTGGGTGTGTTTTAAACTCAAACTAGTATCGTTCTGGTTGATGAAAAAGAGAACATTCCCTCTCTCTTCCTGTAGGAATGCCAAAATGAAAAAACAAAAAGTCCAATTTAGTTTTTAAAATTTTCTATTCAGAACAAAAGGAAATCAAGTAGAACTATAGTTTTCTTTTTTTAAAGGGGAAAACCAAATGGCAGTAGCTTGGTTTTAACAGCTTTTTGGAGAATTCTAAGGATGTCACACCCCCTTCATTCATGGTAATCAGTTGCTTAACACAGCAGCTCCATTTATGAATGAAGGAGAACAGTTTGGCTGACAGAACAACTTACAAATATAATATTCAGTTCATGAATATTACGTAAATTCAACAAATTCATTCAATAATGAATACGTAATATATATATCACACATCAGCTTATTCCAGAAAGAAAAAGAAATTAATACAAGAATTTTGAGGAAAAAAGTTAATATAGAAATGTCAAATCTCCAGTTCTTAACCCTTTTAAGTTTTTCTTAACCTGTGAAAATGGAAACTCTCCACTCAGTCTACAATTGGCCCCCTGAAATAGGAAAAATGACTCCAGAGCATCAAAATGGTTTTTTTCTTTCTATAGCCAGAGGTGGGGGTGGGAAGTTTATTTGAGAAGGGATGAGAAAACTTATGCGTTTCCATTATGAGTTTACTATGAGAAGAACTATGTGAAAATATGTGAAGGATTTATACTTTTCAATGGGAAAAAAAATGTTCGTCCATGTCCACAAAGACAAGTTTAGAACAGGAAAAACTGATGTTAGTTGTAGCAGAGCCTAATGGCTAAAAGGGCAGTTAAAGATAGAAATTTGTTACTCAGAGGAATTGTGATTTTCTTTTTCCCCAAAGAATATTAAAAATCTGCTTAGCCTCTGTCTCTGACAACCTAGGTGCTCCACCACCTGGACACAGGCATCTACATTCATGATTCTCATGGGCATAGAGGATCCCACAGTCTTCCCTCCTCCTTATCTCAGGACTTATTTATACGGTGTATACATTTTATACTTTACGCTACAAGTGAAACTTGATTTCACTTGTTTGACAATTTCTCATTGCCCATTGGCCAGCTCACTTGCTTCCTTTGGCTGATTGAGGAAGAACTGAAGTCCCTTGAGAGAGAGGGAGAGAAGAAAGGAGGGCAGAGACCCAATCCAGACTCCTCCAGCTTTAGTCCACTTCATCTGAGGAGTCTGTCACTCATCCCTGAGTTCCCCCACCCCCAAGCAACTTACATGAAACCACAGCTCCCCAAACGCATTGTTGAACGTTTTCTTTAGTGGTGCAATCTTGTTCTGAGATTACAGGGAATGCTGATTTTATTATTCTTTCAACAAACTCATTTGACTTGCTGCGCCTTGGCAAGTGCTGAGTCACTCTCAGTGCTTCACAGCATTCCGCGAACACCTCATCCTTCCTTACTTTCCTTTTTTCTTTCCTTTTTTTTTTTTTTTTTTTAAGATTTCCTTTTGGTTAATTTACAACAAGTCCTCATTTTTTTCCCAACAGAATTGTCTTTGGAAAAGATTGAGAAGAGCCAGTAAACTTGGCTTCCTAACTTCTGCTTCTCATGTGAGTATAATTTATATTTCTATTATGCAAGTGTCATTAAGGCAGCGTAGTTCCCCAGGTTTCTGTGGCAGAACTGCCTTGTTTGATCTTTGTGATGCTGGCACTCTTTTAGAATTAACCACAGAAAACCCTGATGACACTTCGTGCTTCTTATAAAATTCATCTTTGGGGGAATTTTACAGTGTGTGTTTTCCCCCTTGAATGTTTTAAAGAGCTGGATGTCTGTCTCTTTGCAGAGCATTCTAGCAGCTGTGTCTCATTGCTTTGCAAGGGCATTGGAAGAAATTGCTATTTTGGAAGCTCCTTAACATATGGGATAATTGTACAAAGCACTTTACAGTTTGTGTAGTGATTTCCCATTATTTTACCCAGTCATTTCTCACAGAAGCCCAGGATATATTATTTACATTTTTCAGAAAGAGAAATAGAGGTACTGAAGAAATAATAGAAGCTTGGCAGAACAATTTCTCACTCTGGAATTAATCAATGGATTAAAATCTCTTCCTTCAGATCCTCTAATACCTATGCCAGAAAGCCTCATGCCTTCTGACGTTAAACAGGTAGACCTACCCACCTGCTGTGCATCTCAGGAATGTGTGGTTTAGGCAGTCTTAGGTCTATCCTAACAGAGAGCTGTCTGAGTGATTGGACATTGGGAACTGTGCTGTTTTTTTGTTTGCTTTTATTAAAAGTGATATAGCGGATGGCTAAAAGCACTGGTTCTGGGGTCAGACTGCCTGGGTTTAATCCAAGCTCCAACCTTTACCAGCTGTGTGACAGTGGATGAATCACTGGACCTTTCTCAGCCTCATTTTTCTTATCTGTACAATGAGAACATTAGTAGCTACTTCATGGAGTTATTGTGAGGCTAATGACTGAATCCACATCAAGCTCTAAGCACAGTGATGGGCACACAGTAAGCCCTCAGTAAATGTTAGCTGGCCAGCCCTGGCAGTCTGTTGGTTGAGATTGGGTGTTCTCACCACTATGGCTGGGGTTCATTTCCCAGTCAGGGAACCACAAGGAACCTTACCACCTGTCTGTTGGTTGTCATACTGTGGTGACTGCATGTTGCTATGATACTGAAAGCTATGTCACTGGGATTTCAAATACTAGCAGGGTCACCCATGCGGACAGGTTTCAGTGGAGCTTCCAGACTAGGAGTCAAACTGACTTGACAGCACTAACAACAACAAACAAGTTAGCTATTACCATGTTGTGGTTCAAAAGGTGACCACCTGGTCATTTTTCCTGAGGTTCATTTAAGTTGAGTTTTTTCATGAAGTTACACATATGGCCAATTAAGACTGGAGATAGTTGGTGGTCTTAAGAGATGGTTGATGGGGTAGACAGAATTTATACTAGCATTTCCGCTTCTCTTAAGAGCTGTGATAAGTATAACTTCTCAGTCCCTCTGTCGTTCCACTCTTTAAAACTTGAAGTGGCGATGTTGTTCCTCTTGAATAATGTGGGAGATTGACAAAGGAACCCATTCACTAGTACCTACAGTATTTCAACCTAGTACTTTTGAAACAGCAGCACACAAAAAGGGCAAAAGATGGTGTTGATTTTCTTACAGTTTCAGGTGAAAGTAAGGTATAGAGGAAATAGCGGGGACCTGCCTGGTTGCGAATGTGCTCTCATTGGAATACAGAAGACTGAGTCCCACATCTGCTTCTAGTTTGCTGGGTAGACTGGGCAAAGCACTTTGCTTTTCTATACCTCAGTTTCCCCAACTATAAGTGGGAATTATAATACTCATAGGATGATCAACTTGTCCCCCATTTGCTGGGACACTCCCATGGCAAGTGCCATGTCCTGGGAACCCCGTCAGCCCCGGGAAAACCAGGGTGGTTGGTCACCCTAAATATCTACCTCCCATCTTACTGTGTCCACCATAAAGGCAGCGGATACAAAGAGGCTAGCCATTTCATGAACTGAAAGGTATAATCAACTCAGTTCTGAAGATCTAAAGTCCCACAATAGTGCTTTGGGTTATTGGAAGAAAAACATGGTAATAGAGAATACCATTTCTTAAGTAAGAATATCACACTTTAATTGTTGGCGTATCATTTTAAAACTTCTTAGAAATACGTAATGTGACTGGCAAATTCCATTAATGGATATACCATGTCTTACATTATTCTTATATGTTTAAATACATGTGATTGAAAGTACTCACAAGCATATTTATACGGAACACTTAGGGCAAGTACACTGAGGTCATGACAAAGATAATTTGCATTGGAATGACCTCATTTAAACCATCCTTACTTCCTGAAACGTTCTGTTTTGCAACCAAGGCACATTTTTTAGAAGATTATCATTTACAATAAATTGATTAATGATTTGTCTTAGAAAACTTCAAAGGAAAATAGAATTGTTTGGGGAAAATGGCATAACTGACCATCTACTTGGTATCTGAAAAATAAGTGCATATCAAAGGATAATAGTCCATTGCTAGGAATTAACTTGAGGCAGCATCAGTGTTCAATAGATGCGCAAAAATATTAATCAGTGTGCACACTCAGGAATTAGAGCAGTTTCCAAAAAATGATTCACTTAGTTTTCTTTCATATCATATAGAGATTGTACTTGAGTGGAATTTTCAAAATATACAAGCTTGCATTTGCTTGCAAATTCAAAAAGTTTTTTGATAGACTTTTATTTGTGTTTTACCTAGTGGCATCTGACCAGAATTCAAGCCAATGTAAGATCTATAAGTGTCAGAGTGAAGATGCATAACAAGATAGATAATACATAAATAGTAGGTACTAGTAAAAGCATAAAAACAAGCAACTTCAGTCAAATTCAGTTGCTTACATTAATGGAGAGAAGTAATATTTATTTTAAAAATTAGAATTTTAAAATATAATGGCTTGTTTTTTGCTTGGCTTTTGAAATGGAACATGTAAACCTCTGAGAAAATGTTAAGAGACTTGAAGACCCTGAACATGTCCTGCACTTTTTCTTTATCTACCCCAGAGGACCTGCTGCAGCCTTGGCACATGGTGGACACTCAATAAAATCTCGTTAACTTGTATTGAATGTTTATGTATTAATAATAATTCAAAATAACATAATGAAACCAGAGTGAAAAGGGCATGGTCTACCATTCCACATTCAACTTTTCCCCAAGGAATGAACTACTTTACCTCTCAGATGGAAGCAAAGAGCTCATTCAAAAGCAGAGTTGAAGGCTGTTGGAGTTATTGTTGTTTATTTTTCCCTGGACAGAGGAGTAATTATGTTGGCTTCAAAAGGGCTTTTCTTCTACCTTCCATCATGGCAAGCTAGTGCAGAAAGAAGCCTTCATTCTATTCCTACATTTTACAAATGGAACCCCTGAGGAAGGAACAATTTTCCCAAGGTTATAGATTCAAACCTTCCCAGATCTTTGTTAATCTTCATTTAATTTTTCCAAATTTCACCAAATACAGCAGTAGGTAATTTTCTTGGCCCTTTTTTAGTTTAGGAGACTCCCTCCTCCCTATGTCTTGCCCTCCCATCCATTGTTATTCCAATCCCACTACTCCTTAAACAACTCTACTTCCTTCTATTACTTTCAAGTGGCATTTTCTTTGCTCTCAGACAACACACTTGAACCTCCACTCCAAAGTATCGAGCTAAAGGAATCTTCTAGATTACCCAAAGTGCTATATAAATATAAGTGCGATTCCTGCATTTTTTTCTTAGGCCTGCAGTCTTCAATATAGTGATGCACAGCTCCAGGCTTGTACTGATTTCTCTCAGGCTTCAGTAATGTGAGTCAAGGCTTTGCTCTAAGGTTAACTTAGCTGATGATGAGAGCAAGCCGAAACTTGTGAGGATAGACAGAAGCTGGAACAAATCGAGGTCATAGCTTGAACAGAACCTCCAAGAAGACAGATTGCCTGTGACTCTTAGAGCATCCTTCCTCCAACCGTAGTGATGCAGACTGAAAGTAGGAAAATGACAGTCTCCTTTGAGGAGCATATGAGGGCACAAAGATTTTTCAAAACTCAGCCCCACAGAGAAGAAATCTGCTTGATATTTATTTAAGCCTCTTCCTTTTAAATCTTGATTACCCTTGGCTCAGCTAGGTGCTGAAATTTATGCATCAGCGACAGGTGATTCTTATATAAGAATGGAATCTCGAGTGTGATAAATTTGGTCTTGAGAAATCTCAGCTCGGTTGCTGCAGATGGCAGTGTCATGACGGCAGAGTTAGAGAGTGGCGTCCTGCAGGGCTGTGGGCTGTCTGTGAAATGGCTACTCATTTCAGAACTGTCTGAGCCAATTCTTTGAGTGTCAAGGTCACAACCAAGGGGCGCAGCCCAACAGTTGGATTCACATTCATTCTAGCAATATTCTTTCCTACTCCCTTAGACCCTGCTGCTGACTCACTCCCACTCAAAGGTCCAGCGAGAGTCAGGTTGTAACCTGTGCTCTTTGTCGATATCTTTATAATTTGGGGTCTCTGTCTGTCCTGACTAGCCCCTGTTATGGGTGAATTCCATGCTTGTAAAGAATTGCTTATACTGTACAATTTTCATCAATCTGGTTGGTTTGGCCAAGGAGACATTTCTATCCACTCCATCCCTGTCAGGTCCTGCTACTTTCAGGGCACAAGTTCTTAGCCTTAGTTTTGAGGAGTCTGGAAATTCCCAAAAAGTGCACACACACACACAAATCGTGAACATATATGCCTCTTTCTAGGGAGAGCATCTACAGCTTTCATAAAATTGTTATAGAAGTCTGGGATCCAACAAGTAGTAAGAATCACTGCTGTAGATGAAGGAAATAGTCTGAAGCATCCCTGGTTCTCTTTTAACTAGATTTCCCACTTTGAATTTTAGATTGAACTTGAACACAGGTTAGCAACATAGGGCAAGCTTTGGAGTCAGATAGACCCTTGATTCCAGCTTAGACCCTGGCTCTATGTTTCCTGACTGTGTGAGCTTATACATGTCACTTCTCTAAGTCTCACATCCTTATTTAGACAATGGATAAAATGGGAAAAATATCACCTACCTTGTTATGCAATTGTGGGAATTGAATGAGAACCTGGTGTTGGTTTACTGTTCAATAAACTGTAGCTAGTAGTGGTAGGAGTCACATGGAACTCATGCCCCTGGAGCATGTAAAATGATGCCCAATGCCATGTGTCTTCCACTTTTTTGTATTTTTAAATCTTCTGCCTTTGTCTAATCAGAGTCATTAGCTGCCATTTCATGTTCTTCATATGCATCAACGTGTTTTACCCACCACTCTTAAGAGATGCCACATTCGCATCCTTTAACCCATCTTTTATGGGCAAAAGAATGATATTAACTGGGATTACCCTCCTGGAATCCCACTTTACAGGTATTAACTTTCCTTTAAAATAAAAATATCATGTTTTAGTAGCTTTAAAAATTCTTCAAAAGGCATATATAATGTATATTTTAGCTAGGGACAGTTTTTCTTACCTTACTTTATATGTAACAGCTTGCTTCATTTCCTAGCACATAGTAAGTGCTAGTAGATACTTGCTGAATGAATAGGAAAGAAAACCCTAACAAACTAAAAATAAGGGACGTATGCATGAGAACATTAGTTATTTTACATCATTCTCTTATGTATTCTTATTCCCTATTCTTTTTCTCTAAAGACCACCACAAACTTGACTTTTACCTTGGAAACTATGAAAAAGAATGGCTTTATTTGAAGACGTTTATCATCCTGGTGTTTTGTGCTTCCTTTCTACCTGGGATTTGAAGCCAACAGTATCCAACCTCAGTCACTCCTTTTAGAATCGATATTTTCACTTCAAATGTAAAGTCATCGACTAAATGGGGAACCCCATCTTTTTAGACTAGAGATGACAGTTTTTTGAGATTGGCAGAAAAATTTTTGAAGAGAGAACACACTAAGAGTGAAAAAGCTATGTTTATGAAAATATCATTAGAGCTAAATGTGATGTACTGGAAAAACGTGACAACAGATTTTACTGTATACCCATGAGATCTATATCTTAACCATATCAAGAAATACTATTCAAGGGAATGTAAAAATTCTTTCCATATATGCATTTCTGCTGGTCTAGCTCATTGCCTAATCCACAGAATGTACTTAATAAATATTTGTTGGATGGATGGATTTATATTACATTTTTATTATAATATAAATAACATTTATGTTATATTTATATTATGCTGATAAGGAAAATGCAATAGTCCTTCATGTAATGTCTTTATGAACATATTATCTCTGAAGCTCAGCTAACTGATAAACCATTACAAGAAAGTGCCTTCTACATCTGTTTTCTATGACAAATAGGAATTTTAGAGAATATGGTTGTAAGGCTTTTGAGTGAGCCTTTATGAGTGTGTGTGAATTGCTGTTTAGTTTGTTAGCAGTTGAGTTTTACAGTTACACCCATTCAGATGAACAATACTTTAGGAGCCCGCAACAGTCTTGTGGATGTGCACCCTTCTCTCTTTCTCTCAATCTTACCTTTCCCAAAAGAAATACCAAGCAAAATCAGAATGGCATTGGCCTGCCTGACTTAGGGCTGAGACCAAGTAAGGGCAGCAGCTTGTTCTGCAAGAAATCTCTAGAGCCTCTTGTCCCAGTAGGAAGACTCCCCTGAGAAGAGGTTAGGGGAAAGATAGCTGTGTGGCTAGGATAGCTATCTACAGCTGCCAGCTTCTTTATAAGGCATAATTGAACCTGGAGTACTGGTATCCAGAAGCCTGTGGTCATATGGGAGAACCATAGAAATAGGGAGGTCACAAGAACAAAAGAGAATGAAACAAAGAAATTATCACCCAAAGGAACAGTGCCTTCCTTCTTTTCTTTATTGCTCCTCAAAGCCCTGTATTCACCTCTGATTACTCAGTACTATATCTTAGGTGTGTTTCCCACATCACCACTTGGGCTGCTCTCTAATCCTCCTCGTGTTACAAAAACATTTAAGCAAACACATGGCATTGGTCCTTACCTTGTGTTTCTGTTAGGGAATGAGCAAAAATAATCAACATTTATTGGGCATCTCTAGGTGCCAGGTAATTTTACTTACTCTCCAACTCAACATGTTTTAGATGGGAAAAATTGAGTGTGAGGAATTTAAGTAACATATCCAGACCTGCCAGCTAAGTGACAGGACTAGGTTTCAGACCCTTGGCTGTCAGCACTTCTACATGGAACTCCTCAAGACAGATAGAAAATCCTGAGAAACTGAATAAAAGGACGTGCTTGGTGATAAGGAGTATTCTCTTTGAAGATTTCTTTTCTTGCTTCCTTGCATTCCTTTTCGAGACAGACCAACACAGAGACACTCATTTGTATATCGACATATGTGAGCTTCCAGGCTTTACCATCTTGCCTATTCACACAACAGCAAGGGTTGCGTTTCACAGATGTGGAGAACAGAGTCTATGACTGTACTTCTGCTGTTAGGCAGACCACCATGGTCACGGGAGGTGAAAAAATAGTATAGGAATGGATTTATAAGTGCCAGATCAAAGAGTTGTATGTGGCCAAACAAATATTGGAGTATCTTGGTTTTCCTCTTACCCATCTTGATGCTCAAATTAATTGCACTTGAGCTTGAACTTATTCTAAGACAATGCTATAACTCATTTCTGGATCCCTTTTTTAAGTAGCTTGATTTAGTGTTCAAGTGCCTGTGCTTGTATCCTGATAATTTATCAAATGCTTTTCTTCCTTATCCTCTAACCCTGTACTCTTCCCTACTGAGCTCGAATCCCAGGTACAAAAAAGTATATTGAATGCCAGATGCAAGTCAACAGATATCTCTGTGAAAACCAAGAGAAACAAAAGCTTACCACTTCCCAGTACTTGTTAAAGCATACTGAAACAGCTCATGTTGGTGCCAAGGTCAAGGAGGTCAGCCCACACTTGAGCTCAGGCATTTGAGACTGTCAAATGAGTCAGTGCAATGGGAATGCTGGGGTTTCTTGGCTGGATGCATGTCAATATCACTGTGTGTAAAAGATGTCTGTTTGCTGTACCAGTGTTTGCCATCATATTAAACCATCAGTTTAAAGAGTGACTAATGTCCTGAGTAGCTTTGTCTTTACGAGAAGTTCCTTGCTGCTGAAGCAGATGAATTTTATTGAATATTCTTTAGTGTCCTCTTTCCTTTCCTCATCTCTCCCTGATCATCCACTGTCTTCCTCAGGCCTCCTCTGCACCTCTACAAGAGGTAGTGTACTCTCTTCTTGCCCATTGGCAATCTAGCGCATGTGCAATGACTTATGCACCATCTGTCTTCCCCACTAGAGTGGACATTCCACACAGACCTGTTTTCCCACTCATATCTATATAATTCATCTGCAAGTCACTGGGGCCAAATACAATGGCTGGCACAAACCAGGCATTCAATAAATATTTGTTGAATGAATGTAGGATAGAATGAATAGAAAAGCACCTTGGTTTATTTTGCTGCATGTTTGGCTTCACTGAAACATTTGATTTTTTTCTTTTGAGTATCATTCATTCATACTGCCTCTCTGCCTTCCTCAATCAGTATTTATTGAGAGTCTTTGATGTGTTAGGCACTGGACTATATGCCAGCATGAGTGAAACATGGTCCCCTGTTCCCTTGGAAAGTCCAGAGTGGATTATACCGATCCTGTTGGTTCTGAGTCAGGCAGCCAGACTTGGTGAATCACCAACCACTGTGGGTGGAGCCTTGAAGTGGCTGTTTGTGGGAGATGCAGAGAAGGAAGACATTATTCCAGTCTTAGAACTCCCATGGCTCATGGGCTGGTGAAGAAATAAAATATATGAAATATATAGGGTAAGATATGCCTAGCAATAGGAAATAGTAGGGTACAGTAGAAATGGCTGGGGTGTCTTGTAGAGGTAAAACAATGAATTTTTCCCCAGATATGAAATCTCCCGGATACTTTTAGCTAGTGTGTAATATATATAACAAATATTTTTTCCATGCTAATGTGTGTTTGACACTATCCCAGGGCTGGGCATGCAGCAGTGAAGAAGAAAGATGTGAAACTCACCTCTGGAAAGGTGCAGGCCAAGACACCAATGTCTGACTCATACCTGAAAATGAGAGTGACTATGAATGGGCAGAAGTGAGAGTAACAAAGGAGGGAGAGGATGGGGAAAGTAAGAAAGACAGAGACCAATCTATGAGCTCTTGATCAGTCCTCTGCTTCTAGGTCGAAAGAATTCCAAAGATGGTGGCTTTTAATTCAGGAATTTTAACTTTCTCTCTTAGAAACTTTTTCAAGAAATAGCTTGATATTGTTGAGGTGACAATGTGAATTTAGTGGAAATATGAGAGATGCCTAAATAACTCCAGCAATCTAGATTATTGGAGGTCATGCAGTGTCCTAGGCCCTCGGAATTCATCAGCCCCAAATCTTTGACCCTGTGCTGGTATCAATAATCTTGATTTTCCTTGTATAAGGTATATTTCAAGGTTCCTCTGAAATGCCTTTAGACTCCATTTTTTGACAAAAGGATTCATCATTGCATGTGTGTGATTTAGTTTTAATCATTAAAGGGAATATGGAGCAGAGCTGAATAACAGAGAAACTCTGAAATTAAAACAATTTAAGAATTTCCAAAAGCGTGACTGTCTTGAATGGTCCTGAGTCACCACTTTATCAGGCTCCCACGAGGAAGACAAGATAGGCTCAAAAGACGATTATCTGCTATACATTTATAAGAAGAAGTGTTTGCTTTTATTGACCTAATGCTTAATATGCCTTGGGCGCAAGGCTAGGCACTTTCACATGCGTTATTTTGTTCGCTTCTCCCAATCACCTTGTGAAACAGATCTCATTATTATTCTCATTTTATAAATAAGGGAATTGGGGCTCTGAGTGAGTAAGGAAGTCACCGAAGACAATACACCTAATAAATAGGGTGGAGAACACTTAAATACAGATACATTAACTGCAAAGACCTTGCCTTAGGTTGAAATCTCTTTCAGACTATTCTTCTGAAGACTTAGAGCCATTTCTTAGTGACTCTAAGAAACTCTTCGCTATCTGAAAACTAAAGAAGGGGTTAATGCGGTTTTGGATTTTGTCTTCAAAAAACCTTTGGGATTTACTGGAGACTGCTATCACTTGCTATGTCTTGGTCTGCCACACATAGAACATGCTACAGAGTTCCTCTTCAAGTTAGCCGTCTGTGCTCTTGGCTTTCAATGTCCATGAAAATGACTGGACACGTTCTTTTTATTCTATCCATACCCAAAGCCAGAGAGAGACATTGTGTTGGCCTTCTTCAGTAATCTTTCCTAACATTGTTTTCAGTGTCTGTTCCAAGGCCTTCATATCACCTTCCCTTTTGTGTGTGTGTGCATTTTTTATATTATTTCTTACAGTAATCATATTACAGTAACATATTATAATTATAACACAAATATATTAAAATATAAAAATTTTGTATTTTAATCATTGAGAACCAATGCTCAGAGAATGTCCTTACTAGTTGGTTTTAGTAATTAAAGAATATAAATAGCAAGAGCCAATAACAAGCAGCTTCTCAATTTGAAAAGTATCCAGATGATAGCCCAGGGACCCAAAGACAGCTCAAACCAGGTTTGAATAGTCCATCTTATCTGGCTTATGTACAGGGCTACCTAAAGGCAGGGAATTGGATTAGTCATGGGCATAGAATTTTACAACTTAAAGGAGCATTTGAGATCCAACCTTTACAATGTAGAGAAAGAACTGAATTCTGGAAAGGTTATTCAAACAAGAAGGCAGAGCAGGATCTAAAGCAGTGACTCTCAAACTTTTATCTATTGATAGAAAGGAGATTCTTACAACATAGATTCCTGAATCACAACCCCAGAGACGTTGATTCAGATCAGGGCTGGAGCCCAGGAATCTGTATGATTAATAAGCCTCCTGGGTGATTTAGCAACTGGTGGGCCTGAGACCACACTTTAAGAAACTCTAATCTGGAATCTAGACCTCAGGACTCTTAGTGCAACTTCTTCCCAAAGGACTATGCTGCCTCCCTACATCAGAAAACATTCCAAACAATACATAAGAGTCTTTGTGATTCATATTAGTGCTCTTACTTCCTGGCTCAACAGTTAATTCGTGATTGCATCATTCATTGAATAGTTTTCTTTGACTTGATCAGTTAGCCCCTATGATGTGCCAGGCACTGTGCCAGGAGCTAGAGATACAAAGATAAAAGACACAGCTCCACCTCCAAGGAAGTCAAGAGTAGTCGCTGCCATTTCTTGAGCACTTTATTCATACGTGCGTCATACAGTTTATCTCATTTGCTTTCTCATTCCTTACCTTTAGATAAGCCTGTACGTAATAACAACATAATTTGGGAGTTTTTTCATATGTTGAGAATCATACATATTCTCTGCAACTTTTTCTTCACACTTAATATGTCTTAGAAGTATTTCTTTGTCTGTTGTTTCTTTATATATGTTTAGTCTTTATAATGGCTACAGAGTATTTCCCAGTATTGATGGACCATGTATTTAACCATGCCCATATTGACGAACATTAGATTGTTTATATTTTCTCCTATTGCAAATAGTCCCATGATGGATTCCAAAGTAAATATTGTTGTCCCTGTTTTAGAAATGAGGAGATAGAGGCAAGTTAATCCCCTTGTCCCCTTACAATGGCCAGAACTAGGATTCAAACGGAGGCCTGTCTGTCTCAAAGAATACAAAGTTACTTTCTTTTCACTGTTATGCCTTTTAATAATTGAAGTAGAATAGGGTAAACACTTGACGAGGTGGGTACTACAGAATCACCAAAAACCTAGCTGCCAATAGAACCTCCGGGTCATCTGAGGAAGGGACATTTGAGCAGAATCTAGGAGTCTTCTGGGCAGAAAGGGAGAAAGCCACTCTAGAAAGAGGGGTAGGTTTATTACAAACCAATCAACCACACATGTTGATCACCTACTAGAGGAAACCTGTAATACACACTTGTGGAGAGATTTATAGAAAGAAGACATGATATTTGTGCACCAGGATCTTATAGCATGATTTGTGTGTGTGCGCATGAAATTTAACAGAGTAATAAGCTAGTGAGTACAGTGTAAATAAATACCTACATCATTTGGCAGCTTTGGCAGGGCCCTGGAAATGAGTGGGCCGTGAGGTACTGTCTGCATGGTATGGCAAAGAAATTTCCCCTCCTAATAGCTCAGTTTCTTCCTCTGAAATGAAGAAAGTACTATCTAGTCTCTGCTTACTTGACAGGGGTGTTTCAAGGCTTGAATAATTTCTGTAAATGTTTTGAGCTCCTCCAAGGTATGTGTTCTGTAAATAGGAGGTATTAATAGCAGCTATCAGAACCAAAACAAAACTGAATTGGGCTGCAGTCATTTTCTGAGAAAGAAATACAAATGCCCATAAAGCATGAAGCTCACACTGGATCCGTCACTTTGACCCTTCTCTGGGCAGCCTGGGTCTCACGTAGGACATCGCAACAGCTCAGGCCCTGATCTCAAGTGGGAAAATTCGGGAGACTAGCTGGATTTTCCAACATTTAATTTCCCAGCTGATTACTATGATTAACAGCCCATCTGGCACAACCCATTTGTGAGGTATGTGTGTGCAGGGAAGCAGGACTCTAGTAAAGGCAGAGATCTAACAACAACAAAAAAATGCCCAGTGGAGCCAACACTACTTTGGAGACTTCCACTAAGATGTTTAAATAGGAATTTCATCATAATAGCATTAGTGAGGCCGATAGGCCATATGTTGTAAGAAAGGCAGTTAGGGAGTGAGTGTTTCTCTTTCTCAGGGCTTTTATGTTAGCTTAGTGAGGATTTGGTGCTACCTTTGTCTGCCATGGGTCTAGAGGGCAGTGAACATGCTAAGAAGAAAATCCAGCTCTGGGTTTCAGTAGCAACATATCAACATCTCTACCTGCAAACTCATGGAAACTAAGCACTGTCCGGGGAGACGCACAATTACACTCCTGCACAGGGGTGGCGGTGATAATTCTGGGCAGTGGAGGGGGACCCCTACCTCATGCTCCCATTGCTCTTACCTCCCCAAAGAAAGCTCTGAGCAGTGAGCAGAGGAAGCCATGTGGTAGCTCTCATAGCTTCATAGCCCCTTCAGTGTGACTGCAGTTCCAAATCTATCCACCGGCAGCTGATCTCATAAGCACTAATAGGACTTACAGATGTGTAGAAACTAAGGTTATGATGCTCAGCTGAGCTCCCTGATGGAATTTCTTGTAATGTTCTGTTACCCAGGGGATCCAATGTAAACCTGCTCCAGACAGAGTTTTATTGTGTTTTATTTCTGAGCTCCAAACGTGCTTTCCCTTTGGAGGTCAAGCCTCTAAGTCTCCTTGAAAATTCCTACCTCATAGGTAGAGACTCCTGACTCCTGTGGTCACCACTTCTGCTGGGGGCTCCAGGTCCACAAGGAAAACTCATCAGTGACTTGATCTTAATCCCTCACTGCATGTGCACAGGTCACTGAGAAACATCTGGTGGCCCTGACCCTTCGTATCCATTTGCCAAATGTATCGAAGTGGGGAGGAACTGAAGAACCCATCTGCAGTCCTCTGTGGTGATAGAGGGATGGACTAGGTAATGTCTGACTTCAGGAGGACCTGTGAGCCCTATCTATTTTGCCCAGTTGAAAAAGAATTGATGACCTCCCTACAACAGTTGGAAGATCTTCACCTCTACAGGCTGTTATGCTGAGTTTCTTTGGAACAAGTCTAGGAAAGTATCCTCTACTTCGTCTCAGAAATGTGAAAATAAAGCTGGCTTCTGCACAGGTTGGAATTAATACCAAACTGCCCTTTGGGAGATTCCTACCCTGTGTCTCAAGAAGGTGGACTTCGCAGCCCATAATGTGGGGTTCAGCAGAGAAGCTAGATGAATAGGTAGTGAGAAAGTCTCTGATGTGGTTCCCTTGGGCTTCTATCTCTGAAAATGGACTTTTGCTTTAATTTCTTGGACCATACACTAAAGCTTTACCTTCCTGTAGGGGCAGAAGTCTATTAGCAAATCTATGAATTACAGTGAGACTTCGATTACAGTGATGAAGCTTCCTCAAGGCCTAAGGATTTCTAGTGAGCTCTGTGGCTGAGTGTCCTGAATAAAGGGCAAGTCTACTGATTTTGGGTTCTGTTCAGCCAAAGCTGAATAACGTCCTAGCAGGAGGGAGCTCAGCAAAGTCAATGAGATAGGAAGGGAAGCATCCCTATCTCACTGTAGTGTCTTCTCCTTGCCCCTGCTTGCCCTCACCTCGCACCAGGGACCTTCAAAGCTTCAACAGGGGAAATGGTAATGCCAATCTGGACCGATTGCATTGCCCAGGGAGAGATCTCTGTCATAAGATGTATCATCTCACATAAATTCTAAGGAGAACTAGATTAGGATTAATGGATTTGGCATCCCTGCCTGCACAGAAATTGTTCCTCTCCATGAGTTTTCTTACCTTCAACAGAGACTTAGCTGTCAGTAGGTTTGCATGTCTCAGTGATTGGAGGAAGAGGATGGGAATTGTTTTGCTATTTTTTCTATCTTGCTCCAGTAACTTAGAGTGTACTCTAAAGAGCGTGTGAATAAAATCTGTAGGACCTATTTCAAGCATGGTAAAAATCAACCTGAACTCCCTCTTTAATTAGCTGGAATGTGCAGAAATAAAATGATAATAACAATAATACTTTCCAGGAATCCAAAAATTTATCACGTAGAGGCTGCTGAACAGCTCATCCTCATTGTCATGAGGAAGACAAAGAAATACTGATACAGGAAGAGTTTGGGGTCAGTCAGGAATGGCAAATAGTTAGTATGTGTTTCATCATCAGCCTCCTTCCCCCATGGCAGTCATAACTTACTGAACGCTCATGAAACTCTTTCTCACTGAGATCAGACAGGATTTCAGAATCCTTCTCAGGTTGAACTCCAGACAGCCTCTACCAGTCAGTCAGAGTTGGCATAAAGGGCTTAATTTTTAAAAATAAAAATAAAAATAAAAATGGTGGCATCTTGAGTTATTCATGGCATAATAAAACTGTTTCAAAAAGGGATTTTGAACTATATCTGTGGCTTTTGCCAGCCTTTTCTGTTTACAAATTATTTACATGGGATTCAAGACTCAACTTTCCACTTACTCCACCCATTCTTGTCTACCGCCCCAAAAATATCACACCAAAAGAAATGGGAAATATGATCCTGCTTTTATGAGCCATCCATGAGGTGATGTCTGGTCCATATTAAATGTCAGAAATAAATTATTTATGTGAAATGAAAATACAGAGATGTGACTATATTATGGATATTAATCGTCCCCAAGAATAGCAGCTTAACCACCTTGAATGCCCCCTGAGGGACACTAGCACTTTTTCAATTATACTTTAATAGCCACTTGCCTTGGGAATATTTAGAAAATATGTAAACATTTTACAGAGGACACTGAATTTGATGTTCTTTCTTCAAATCTTGAATCTATCCCCTCCTCAGTCCTATCCCATTTGTGAAAACAAATACGGATTCAGCGAGCACCAACAATTACCTCAGGTAATGGATAGATGGACTTTAGTATGTGTTTAGATAGATAGGCTAAAACCATTTTGCAGAATCAGGAGCCTATGACCTGTTATCTGTCATGGATGATCAGAGGTACAGGAATGCACGGTTGGATTAGGTTGACTAGAACACACTACTGGAGACCTTTCTCAGCCTTAACTGACCTCTGATGTCAATCTCCAATATGAGCATTTGGTTGCTTATTCTTTGGGGTTACCCAAGATAGCAGCTGCTAGAGGACACGTGGCCAGTGTTTTCTATATCTTGGGATTATAGGTGATACAAGATGGCTGACTGACAAGTAAGGTAGAATGAAAGAAGGGGCGCCATGAAATTCCTTCAGTCTGACCTAGGACTTTCTCACCAGTTTGGGGAGGGAAGGGGAATCTTGATGCTGCCATTGCAATAATATATGAGCTTTGCAAAGACACTTTCCTCTATGTCAGCTCTCCACAGCATTGTAGAGTAGTAATACCAGCTGGACTTAGGGGACAATTACTGAATCATGTGTAAAGCATTTTGCAGTCTGAAGCATTAGCTCATAAAAGATGGAAAGGCAAAACATTCTGTTCCTTACCCTGTATATGGGGCATAAGACTGAATTTCAGGGCAGAGTAAGGGAAGGTCAGTTTACAAAATGTAAAAGAGATGTGGTCTTTGACCTCAAGATTAGAGGTGACAGATTTGGATGGCAAATATATATATATATATATATATATATATATATATATATATATATGCGCACAGAGACACACAGATACACACACACATGGACCTATACCCCTGTTAAAAATAGAAGTTGTATTACTTTATACTTTAAGATGTGTCTGTGTAGCATTTAAGTTTGCCAGTCACTATTAATATGGCTATTTTTCTTTCTGCATCTCAAAGAACAGACTCCTTAAAGATTTTCCAATATGATGTGAAAAACCATGGTTTTTATCTGAAAGTTCTCTGAGTTGACTTCTTGCGCATCTGATGCAGTCTTTCTTCTAGGCTCACCTAGCTAGGTTAATCGTTTGTTTACTGGTATCTTTCCTTTTTCCACAAAGGATTGGCAGGGTTGCAGGGAGGGTAGGTGGTGCTGTAATAAAAGGTATCTAATATGTTTTCTGTTCTTTTGGGAATTTGAGAAAGCAGTAAGCCAACTTATAAAGGAAAGCGTTTTTTGGACAATCTAAATGGAAAAGAATCCTCTGTTGCAGGACCTAGTTGCTACATTGATCCTGTAAATTAGTTCTTCCTCTCTTGGATGATATAGGCTCATGCAGTTCCTAGCAAATATGTCTTCACATTAGGGTGAGACAGTCCTTCTATTTCCAGCAGGCAGGACGAATAGGCCAAGGGGCGACTAGGCAGGATTTCCCGGGGTTCGGGCTACTGCAGCTTCCTGGACAAATGAAAAAATGCAGGTGTCACTCCCCTGCCCCCAGGCCAACCAGGTCACAGGGTAATTGCCCTGTTGCCTGCTGGGATAGGCCCACCCTGCCCTTCTCCCTCAAGGTTCATTTTTCATTTTGATTGAGTCATGATAGCTTAGTGCCACAAAACGTCTGAGGATATGCCTGGTAGGGAAAAGGTCATAAAGGACTCCAGTGATCTCCCCTTCCCTAAAATCCAGGGCTCGGTTTCATGAGTCATTTGAAAAGGATGGACAATCAGAGCTGGTTGCAGGGTTATGTCTTTCTCTGCGTATGGCAGGAGTGAAATCTCCATCTTGCTAGCTGAAGAGTTGCCTGGCTGCCTTATTTCAACTGAGGCAGCACAGCTTGCTTTAGCTTTGAAGTGTGAAAGCCAAATAAAGGTTGGCAAAGGGAAGGGATAGAAGCTGCATAGCCTTCTTGGAGCATGAAGAGACACATTCGGCCCTGTGCACTGAATGCAGAAACTTTTCCCATCTCTTTACCAATCCCTCATCCATAGCCACCCTTGAGAATTGTGACTAAAACAGCACAAGCTTGGTTGGTTGCCCCTCACTGGAGCTTTTCTGTGGTGGCTGGTCGTCGGACATTGTGAACTTTAATTTGGGAATGAACCAAGCAGATGCTCACTCTCCAGCTATCTGGGTGAGTGTCTTGCTAATCTATCCATGAGAGCGACCAGGGACACACACACACACAACACAGACACATGAACACACACACACATGCAAACATACAAACACAAACATACACACACACACACAGATCTGACTTTGATTTGCCCCGGCGCCCTGAGCAATGAGTTAGGCTATTTATTGTCCTACCCCCTCTATGTCCTAGGGAAGATTTTAGAAATTCTAATACGGGAGGCTGAGAAAGGAAAATATTGGCTTCTACAGTACAAACATCTCTGTCCTGAAAGAAAATGTTAATTTTCCCCTAAATCAAATGTTGACATATATCAGCTGCTGCTGAAGATGTGTCACTATGGGAGACGTTCTTGCTCCGGATCAGGGATATTGGACTGGACTCTCCTCTGAAACGCTAGCTGCTTTAGAATCTGAACAGGTTTGGTTAAGAGGTTCTATGAATTGTTCCAGTTCGTTTTCAAAAAGCTGATCTCCGTGGGACCCCGTCCTGAGCAGGGGACAGGGGACAGGGTGCCACTTTGTGGAGCGCACTGTTTTCTGCAGAAGCTGGGCCCCCAAGTTGGCACCTGCAATGATTTAGGCACTGCTTATCTCTGCCAGGGGATATAGGATTTTAATTGGAGATGTGGGAGGAGGGGAAAAGGCGAGGGGCACGGAGAAAGGATGGAATCCACAGGCAAAGAGAAATTTCCAGCACTAGATGTTTTACCCGACCCTTTTCCCTCTGCCCCCAAAACACGCAGTCTAAGTATTCTTTGTTCAACACCTATGTTTAAAAAATTCCAAATTAAATTCCCCGATTATCTCTCTCTCTCTCTCTCACACACACACTCACACACACACACACACACATCCTTTTAACTTGTTAAGTTTGAAAGATGATGATATATACAACCAGTGTGCTTTGCCAGTCTGCACAGTGAAGGCCAAGATTAATGCAGAAGGTTGGTGCAACGTTGCCGCAGAGCAGCGTGATCAGAATACAAGATGGAGCAGAGGGGGAAAGGCCAAGAAATATGTCTGTGCTTGGAGTTTACACAAGTCTCCTTAGCAACTTGTCTGAATTTATTTTTCCCTTACTGTGTGTGGGTTTCTTCCAAACCCTGAGTGAAATGAGAGTTGAATTTCTAACCGACCCCTGTTTCTCTGCTTCGAGGGTGAAACTGTTTCACTTGGTTAGCCAGCCTGTCTCTCTCTTACTGGCTCTTTCTCCCCCCAAACCCTCCCCTGTGTAGGTAGCTCTGATCCTTTGCATTGTGACTTTGTGGACTGTTGGTAGCTTTCCAGAAATTCACATCTCCATGGGGGAATGAGAGAGCCTGTTTCTGATGGCCACAGCTGTGCAGATTTCTGCTGCAGCCTTGCAACTTCTAGTGCATGCTCTTGTGTGTGGCATACGTGTAAATGTGCCTGTTTATACGCCTGTGTGTTGTAAAATAGGGAGAAACAGCAGAGCTCACTTCCTCTTGACTATTTCTTTTCTTTTTCTGTCTTGCTCCTCTCCGTTTCTATCTCTCATCATCCCTCAACACACACACACACACATACACACACACCCAAGGTCCTGTAATTCTAATTGGGAGATGAATAGAAAGCTATTAGAAAAAAACCCCTGACTTTTAGAAACCTGGTATGTTGGATTTTACATGACCAGGCTCGCTTCAGGAGAGACTAACCATAAATACTGCAGTGGTTTTGCTGAAAATTGCTTTACCTTGAAATAACTCTAGGGGAGTAGAGGTGCTGCCTCATTGGAGCCGATGTTGAATATGAATTTTAATATTCTTCCTTCTTGCACCCTCCCCTTTTAGAGTCAGGGGAAAAAAGAAACCTAGCCAAAAAATGTTAAGGTTTGATTTTGGCTCTTTTACAAACAGATGTTGCTTGTCATTTTGTTGTTGTTAAGCAGGCACCAGATTGGACCAAGCAGCAGTGTGCATGCATGCATGTGTGTGTCTGTGTGTGTGCATGTGTGTGTGTGAAAGGGAGAGAAAGAGGGGAAAGAGGGAGGGTAAGGGAGAGAGAGAGAGGCTTGGGGGAGAGAAAAAGAGAGTTGTGGGGTGGATAAAGGGCTGGAAGGCAAAAACAGATTGATTTTGGGAAAAGTTGAGAGCAAAAAAGTAGGTAATATAGGTTAATACCTTTTTTCTTTCCAAACTTCAATTTGGCTAAGACTGTATAAAATCGTATTCTATTTGATAGTTTGCTGTTTTTCCAAAGTAAGAGGGAAATGTGGAAATCAGTAGACGTGGACGTGGAGAGCACTAGGTGAGAAAAGCTGACCTCTTCTAGGCTGAAAGGCAGGGAGAGGGTTGGTAGGCTGTTCCTGTGCTCCTCTCAGCAACTATACCTGGAGTCTATACCTGGAGTAGGTCGAAGGTCTTTACCTGGAGTAGGTCGAAGGTCTTTACCTGGAGTAGGTCGAAGGTCTTTCTGTCCCAGTGGAACTTAGTTTCTTGTGTTTGACGGTTGCTTCTTTTTGTAAGTATCATCGGGGAGGTTCCAGGCTCTTTTGTACTCTTCCCAGAATAAGAATCCCGTTGTCAAACAGTCAAGGTTCTAAGGAAATACTGACTGTTTGCGTATTGCACATCTCTTTGCTTGCAGGATCCGAGTAATTTAATCCTCAATTCTTTCCCAAGCCACCCTATACACTCACTTAATTCGTAGCTTTCTAATGCAATTGTGGTATACTTTCTCAAGAGCAAAACATAGCTTTGAATATCAAAGTGTTAACGTTGGCTGGCATAGAGGAAGCCTTGTGCAGCGTATAGTCCATGTACATTAAAGAAGTGAAAGATGTCTAATTTTCAAAATATGTATCTGACGTTCCATATCAGAACAAGTGTCTTCTTTTTTTTTTTTAATTTTAATTCTTTTAAAAACCTTCCTGGCTTTATTAACAGTATAGCTAGAAAGGAAGTTGTAGGTTGGCATCATTGTTTGCATTTTAGAAAGGAAGGAAAATTGTCATCCTGAGCAAACTTATTGCTTTCAAAAGTGAAAGTAGTCTGCTTAGCCAGCTGCACACGAAGCAACTTGTTACTGGCAGCCTCTTAGGCTTTTGTTTCATCGAGTATGTCAAAAGCAAATTTGCCTCCAATTTCTCACTCTTAAATGGTTGATCTCTGTTATACATCTGTTGTAAGTGAACATTTAGTGGGTTTAAGATTGTTTTTAAATTACCGAAAAACAAAAAGCCCACTACTCTGATAATCTGAGGCATCTTTTGTTTTAGCTCAATCTGTCTTATTCTATCATGCCATTTTTCACCTCTTTGTTCTTTAGTCCACCTAGCCACACTTTCATTTTTCATTTTACATAAAATATTTATTTTTTTAATACAGGGGGATGTGTGGTAGGACGATTATAAATATCAATTTCTAATTTTCCCTGAAAGGAAAATTTGCCTGAAAGGAGCACTAAAACCATGGCATTGCTTTGCCAGTCTCCTCCCTCTCCTGCTTCCTTCTGGTCAGTTTTTCCTGGGTAGAGAAGAATTAATTCTACCTAAGCTAGCTGGCTGTGGTGCCAGAAGCCTCTGCATTGCATGCTTGAGAGACGCTCCTGCACTGGGGTCCGGTATCCTGGTGGCAATATCGCAGGTGGATAACGCATGGGGTGACGCATGGCACCAGTGAATTTCTCTTGGAGCAGCAATCGTTGGATGTGCCTCTTTTGTTGAGGTGATTGGATCTTTCTACAAAAATCGAGGGCTGCAGAGGGTGAGAGAAAAGACATCAGGAAAACTGAAAAACCATAGGAGACCAAAGACTAGCTGTCACTCCTCTTCATGATGTCGGGGAGAATGCCAAGGGTAGATTTGAGTTTTCTCTCTCTCTTCCTTCCTTCTTTCTTTCTCTCTCTCTCGCTTTCTGTTTCATTCTCTTTCTTTTTCTCTCTTTCTGTCTCCCTCTCTGTGTCTTTCCTTTCTCTTTCTTTCTTTCTTTGCTTTATAAAAAGTTGCTCTATCCCCTCAGGACAAAGAAGGTCTGCTGAGATTCTGTACAAGAGGTACATCTTTGAAAAAGAAGGAGGGTGGAGGGCAGGAAATCTTTCTGCTGGTGCCGTTCTGCTGACATCACCATGGATTTGGTGTTCAAGTCCATAGCCAGGCAAAACTCAAATACATTTTCCCTTTTGCAAGCAGCTGCACAGTGAGTTTGCCTTCCATTAGTAAAGGAACAATGAGGGAAAAGCAAACCCTGCGTCTAAAACATGGCCAATGAAAGAACGTTGGAATGGAAGCCAAGAATCCTGCTGTGGTGGAAAGGGGATAGACTCATGAATCCACCACAATCAGATATTTTACTTCTTTCTAACAGCCCCATCAGCAGAGAGAAATAATGACTCCCGAATCATTTCAGAATCAAAAAGTTAAAACGATGTCTCAATGATGCTACATCATGCCAGGTAATGATTGCCCAACTTGATTATACCTTAACCATTCTTAATTATTGATAGCCTAGCTCTTAATCATGTTTAGCAAATGAGCGGTTTGGTATAAAACATTGGTATTTGGGAGTATTGCGAGACTTCACATTCCTATTGGATCATTTTTCTGGTAAAATCGTTCTCAAGGTCTGTCGGCAGCCAGGGAAATTCCAGGAAAAAATGCGAAAGTGACTTATTTGCAGAATCTTTATATCGTGTATAGTTCTGGAAAATGAAGTAAATGTAATGCTGCCCCGTGATTTTCTAGAATTACTTTTATTCCAGTTTTTGATGTTCCTTTTTACTCTTGTTCTGGCATTAATTTTAATTTAGCTTTACAAAAGAATTGGGTGACAAAAAGAAACCAGACAAAAAACAAGCAAAGAATCTTGATCCATTTAAAATAATTTTATTTTCCAGACACAGGCGAATGGTTTGAAGATATTGGCCTAGCAAGATGGCAACGGGTTTAAAAAATTCATAAGATTCATAGGATTCATAAGAAGTTACTTTTTTCAGGTAATGGTATTTTCCTATAATTTCCCAAACCTTCCATTTCCTCAAGTTTTGCAAATTTTTAGGGCCTGCTTGAATGATTTAATTATGAAGAATAACTGCACTTTAAACTTGATTTGTAAAAATAGCAACCAGTTTTATAATATTCGTAGCCAATGAGTAGAGCAGCCATGGCATTCAATTCTGTGGAGTTCAGAAAATGTTTTGAAAGTTATTACTTAACAGTGCTTATTTCTTTTGACAATGATTTAGGCAGAACTCATGTGAAACTATCGGGCACTGTCCATAAACTCTGTGACTATCTTGGGTAATTGAATTTAAAAATATGAGTATTAGAGGATTGTCTCTAAAAAGCCTACCATGTGCCCTGAATTCCTGGAAGATAGGTCTCATATAAATTGCATAATAACAATAATGGTGTTTTAACTTTCAGCCTAGATTGGTAATACTATAAGGCATTTTATGGAACTATACTTATACATGTGCAGTAACTACGATTTGAGCTCAGCTATCATGATATAGGTAGTTTTCTTTTAGTATTCCTAAAGGACTTTGTGCCGCTTAAAAATGTTTGATAACATAAATGATATATTTTCTTGATAAATTACTTTACACTGCTTTTGCTATTGTTTATAGGCATTAGCCTACATTTTCCAACTTAATTATTAGTGTTACCATGTAAGAGAGCCCAACAGAATCTTGGTTAATAAGGCAAGCCAAAATTTCCTCTGAAAAGAACCCTTATTTTTTTCCCCAACACAAAGAAGGTTCTTGAAGGAGGCATCCAATTAATATTTTTGGGAAAATACCTACTCCCAAACAAACCATTTTTCTGCTAGGTCAGTATTTGATTTTCTTTTTTTTCTGCAGCCTAGGCATCTTCTAATTTCTCTTTTATTTTCTGAAATTAAAACTGGATTGTTTAGAAGCTAACACTACAAACCATTTGGAATGAATAACTTCTCTGTCCTAAATTTGCCCAAAAAAAGATACAGAGATGGCCCCAATTGAAACACAGCATTGACCTCCTTTCTATGGACTTCAAGGGTGCAAATACATGAAGGAGGTGCTACTTGAATGTAAATGTGACACTTTGACAGATCTTTGTCCATTGCTAACAAATATTGTGTTCTATCTTTTTAATAAATATGATAATGACAATTAGTTCTCATGACTTTGGAAGCCTGGGCCTATTCCTTCCCATTTTAATAAGAGCGCCTACATCTCACGTGTTCCAGAAATCTTTAACAGTGTTCAAAGTGCCCATCCTCAAATACTTCTGGCTCCAGGCCTTTGTCAGAGGGATCAAAGGAAAAGAGACTTGAAGTTCATTTTAAAATTTTTTATTTTAGAAAGGAAATGAGCATTTTTAAATAAAATAAAATAAAGACCATTTTGAGGTGACTGGTTTGGATCCATTTACTTCCACTTGCTATTGTTGTTTCTTTGGATCTAAAAGTCAAGCCACGGAGCTGCAACTAAGTTCTTGGTTTTGGCACCCTTCACAGCGCCAGGCGGCTCCAAGCAATTGCAGCCACAGCTCAGTCCTGATGAAACAGGCGGCAGTGAAGTGTTGATGAGCAGTTGCGTCTCAGCCCCTATTCATTCTTTTGTTGGTTTCCCGTTCTCCTGCTTTCACCTTTCACCTTTGTGTATATAACAGCCTCCTCTTTTCTCTGAATAATTCCCAAATTTGGCTCTTTTTTGTTGTTAGTAGAGTCTCCCAGATTCTTGAGAACGGAATGAATGTTCATATGTCGAGGCAAAGGAGATAAAGTTTTTGTGAGCTAGGATCTATAGACATTGCTAACAAAAATTGAAAAGGTCTCTTTTTAGGTCCTGCAAAGAGCTGGAGGCATATGTTTTTCCCAGTGTCTAGAAAGGGGGACTATTTTGCTTTTCATCATGCATCCTTGAAGTACTTATGATTAAGACTGTCTTCAATACAATTCACAAAAGGAACCATTAATGAAAGTTCATTGTCTTGGATGTTCCATTCTTACAAGTGAACATTGGTTTTGAAGAAAGGATTTTATGTTGACAAATTAAATCCTTTTATAAGAAGACCTCAGAAACAGATTCATTCCTACATCCTGGAGCAATTTCGGGGGAAGAAATTATACAATTTCTTTTCTGGTTGAAGTTTTATAAAATATGCCCTAACTTGCTCATTGTTGGTGTTTGGACCAATAATGAGGGTGGGTATGAGGGTGGAGTGCAAACATAAATACAAACTTTTCCTGAAGATGAATCTTTCAATGTAATATAGCTGGAAATGTCCTCTAGAATAGTTTTCAGAAAATGCTAGCCTATTGGAGGTGTTTTATTCCAGCTGTTTTCCAGAATGCAAATAGAAAGGAAAAGTTCACCATCCCTTTTCATGTAATTACAGGTATTTAACAAAATGAGGGGCCCGCCGGCTGGTGTAGTGGTTAAGTTTGTGCCCTCCACTTCGGCAGCCTGGGGTTCTCTGGTTCAGATCCTGGGCATGAATCTACACACTGCTCATCGAAGTCACTGTGTGGTGACCTCCCACATACCAAATAGAGGAAGATTGGCCCAGATGTTAGCTCTGGGCCAATCTTCCTCAATCAAACCAAACCAAACCAAACCAAACCAGAACATGAATTTTGGCTGTCATGTTTCCCTCTCTCTCTGCCAACAATTTAAAAAATTTTCTTTATCCTGCTGATTTGCATACGATATCACTTTGCCCTGATGTGTGTTAAGAACTGAATAAATGAGTCTTCTGTAGTATTAAATAGTAAATGACAAGGTTTACCTAAAGCTCACTGTACCTGTGGAGTAAGTGAAAACAAAGGGAGATGTGTGGGGGAGAACAGAGAAGATGCAGGATGAAGTCTTTCCATTTCTGGCATAAAACAATAGAATGGCAGAACCTTTGATTGGACTAATGATTTTAACGTTTTATTTTCAGACATGTCAAACCCCCAAACGAGAGAAGATACTGAGGCCTGTTGCCACAAACCCGTAGATCCGAACTTGTGGTGATAGTCCACACAAGCTTGTGTCTATAGGTATGTGTCTGTTAGGCAATCTCACAGACCGCGGGCTTTGGCTGTATGCCACTCAATATCCCTTCAAATACCTTTATTCTCCCTTTCTTCCCCTTAGTTTGCTTTAAGAGTGGTAGAAATGGAAAGAGGGGCTGACATGGAGGAAGGAGAACTTTTGATCTGAAATGGATGAGGTTCTTCGATGATTAATTTATAGGCTTGCCTTCAACTTCCTTATCTCTTATAACTACTCTGAGCCGTCAAATTAAGAGACTGGGCTTGCAGGTGAGGCGGCAAGAATTTCTGTGACTCAGACAGCTTACTGTTGAGTGATGAGTAAATTGATACATAAACAAGGGTTTGTTTTGTTTTCTGTAAGCCTGACTAATGGTTTTCAGAGTTATTATGATCTTTTTTGGAAACTGACAGAGACGTGTTTTCAAGACCTGTTTCACCCTAGTTTGAGTTATACCTTACAGCAATTCTTCCTCACTCATTGCTCTCCAAGCGCAGTCAAATCAGTCCTTATCTTTAAAAATAAAACTAATGAGAGGAATGAATGTGCTTAACTATTTATCCTTCTATAAATACCCAGCACTGTAAGAAAAAGAACTTTTTATAAAAAAGAATTAGCCTGTTTAAGTCCAACTTCATACTTGGCCAGGGCTGTTTTATAAGTCTTCACCATGTTTAAAAGGCTGGAATGAAAATAATTTTATCCCCTTGCCTCTTAAATGTCACCATTGTGCCAGGATTGGAAAGCCAAACTGACTAGAGATCAAAGCAAAACTGGCTGTATTTGTCTCATTCCAACAATGTGAGCTGAAGTCTGTAAACAGAACCCAGGGTGAAAAGTTGATCAGATTTGGATAACTCTTAAACTTTTGCATTCCCTTTTGGTCAAACATAGTGCCAGGAATTCTCGTAAGATTTTTTTTTTCTATGCAGCCTCATCTAGCAAAAAGAGTTCAATATGAAGTAGTTATTGAGTTAACATCAGCAAGAAGTTTGAAACTCAAGTAGATACATTTTATTTCATTAAATTCTGTTTCCTCTTAAGAGCCATGCTGTTCAGGGATAGCTAGAACTCTTTCGTTCATTGAGTATATAAAATGCAATTTTGTTTGTTGGAATTAGCAAGGCCCAGATAGAGATCACCTACGTTTAAAGGGTAGAATCAAGCTCTGTAGATGCTGCACCCAGGGGATATTGTGTATATGCATTTCCTTTGCGTTTCCCCTGCATAGCGTTGAGGAGGGTTGTCTATACATCTCAACTTTCAGCTTGCCAAGAAATCATTGCTTTACTATGGAATGATGGAACTTTACATCCAGAAGAGAAAGACTGTCTCCACTGGTGTGTATCATGTATTATTGTTTGCCCAAGGCCTTTATCCACCCATTAAGCAAATAATCTACTTGGTTGGTTTGACATGCCTCTTTGAAGTGGTTGACTTAGAATGGATAAGCTGCTAACAAATTAAACTTGTACCTTCCCTGGATAAACACTTGTGTTTGATAAAAGCAAAATCACGTCTCTACTCATCATCCCTTCAACCTGTTGTTAAGTGTGCTACCAGTGGGACCAATGGAGTTCCTGAATCTAAGGGGACACTGAGCTGCCTGTATTCCCTGTACAGGGACAAAACAAGGGCTGCAGGATGGCCAGTAGGTGACTGCCAGGTTGTTACTTTTAAAGAGGTTTTTTCTTTTAAAGAGGTTTTTTAAACCCATCACCCCAAGCAAAAAGATTATGCAGAACAGTCAATCTTTTCAAAGTTTCTAAAAGAACTAAGACGTTATTATTTGATTCACCTGGCTAGAAAATATTCTAGTGGAAAGCCCAAAGCCTCTGGACCCTGGCCACAAGAAACAGGATATTAAATATTTTACATGATGATGAAATTCAGTATTTTTCCCTTCTTCCATGTTCATGAATGAATGGTTCTGTAGATACTAATTATTCTCTTGAGGCTCCCTCAGAGTGGACCACATATTCTACAGGAAGTTGCTGAAAGTAAAATAATTTCAGGTTTCCCCAGAAAGACTCTAAAAATATATATTCAATAGTCATTACTACATTCGTTTTCCCTAGTTTTATTAAAATTCTCAAATCACCACTATCAAAATACATTTATTAAGCTGTAACACCAGGATATAGTTTAGATTTTTTTAAACAGAAAAAAATAATTCTGATTCCAAGAATTGTGTTCGATAAAGCAATTCAGCTCTCATCACCAGAGTTTGGAGGGGAGAGAAGAGCTGATATTTAGTTTGAAAAGGTTTCTTGTTTGTATTCCAAAATTAACAAATGGATTTCTCTACATGGGAAGAAAATGGTCTGTGTAGGGTAGAATTAACTTTGAATTTTAAGTTAATATGATTTCTTATTTTTCGTTGTGCTTACCAATCATTCCCCAAGATCTGTTAGGTCCTGTGGATCCTTGTCTGCTGACTGTGGCATTTAATCTCACCAAATGTTATCAAGCCTCTCTAATTACGATTTTAAAAGCTTCTTATGCCTGTAACAGCACTGAAATTTCACAGAGAAGTCAATATGAGTGACTCTTCAAAAAATGTCAAAGATTTATTAATACCTAACATGGTGCTCAATAAAGTATGAGTTGGAATAAAGCCACTTTTTTCTTTCAGTGTAGCCATATGGCTGGAAAAATTATAAGTTTCATTCACTCTCTCATTCATACAACAAACCTTTATGACTCCTTACTGTGTGTTCAGTACTTTGCTAAAAGAGTGAAGATATAACTCTGACTTCCAAAAACTGATTATGTGGTCATGATGAGTCCCTTTGCAGAATTGCATGTCAAGCACACTGGCACGAATTTTAATGAATCATGTGTTTTAATCATAACATTTGTCCAACTTCCCAATGCCTAATCAATACAGAACATGTTCCCTAACGGGGAGTCCCTGCTTTTCCTTTCTATCAGACACTCATAGCATTGTTTGAGGTTCATCCTCACTTCATTTAGGGGGATTGCTACTGGTAGCACTTAAAACCTCGATGTTCAGTAGACTGAGGGTGTGTCTACTTGTAGTCAGAATACCTTTGGAATGTATTTTTTAAAGTTAAAGAGTACAATAGATTCTCTATACCTAAAGATATATAACTATAGTTCTTCTGTAAATGCTACTTAATTTATTTTTTACTTCCTCTTTTCAATAAGACTTTTTTGTGACATCATTCCATATCATAATTGCATGTTGTTATTACATGCCTACAAATATTTACACTAATTATGTAATGAGCCATAATTGCACTAATACATGATAATGGGGTAAAATCAGTGTAAATAAACAAGGAAATTCACACAACCAAAAGAGCAGTGTATTGAAAACCATTAGTATTCTAATGGCAACATCTTTTTATCTTTGACCCCTAGAAGAAGAATGTACATGGAGAAAGATGAATTTTTCCATTTCCAGATATTTAAAAGCTCTGTTAGCTATACATTTAGGCTAATATGCTAGCAGCCTAGCACACTGAAACTTATCCTCTCTTTGTTGTATTTTCTTTTGGCAACTCTTACCTGCCCCTCCACTGCCTTGTTTCCCATTCATAAGGGTTATATCCTGACTGTGTTTATAGAATCAGGCAAATGGCCAATGCAGGGAAAATGAAAGAAATTCAAGTGCAAAGGAAAGAAAATGAAATCTATTTTCTTTTAGTGTCCCAGTGAATATTAAATCTTATACATGAGTATCTAGAGACAGATGACTCACAGTGACTCCTTGAATTTCCATATGAGATCCAGGATTTAAGGCAAACTTGCCAGGTTGAATGCAGCCACTCTGCAATTGTTTTCCCCTCTGGAATCTTGATAGCAAATCTGCCTTACTATGATTGAAGTTACAAAGCAAGTGGAAGAATAAGGGACCTGACATACAAATAAAAATCACCTGGCCCTTCACTTTAGGTTCATTAATACTTCCACTTTATCCATTCATTCATATATATTTTTATTTCATTCAACAAACATATTTTTAAGTCTCTACTGTGTGCCAGGTGGTAGGCTTGGAGGTGGTACCAGACTTGCAAAGAAGAGTAGCTCAGCCCCATATTCAAGTAGCTCAGGGACTAGTTAAGGAGACAGATAAATTACAATGCAATGGTGTTAGGGTTAAACTAGAAATGTGTATATGAAATTATAAGACAATCAGAAGATTTCTTTGAATTGAGGCTTGAAAGATAAATGGGAGTTAGCTTGGTAAAATGAATTTCCCAGACTTTCCCCCAAAGCAGGTCACATTGATCCAACAGAGATAGCCTCCTCAAAATAGCAGCCCCATTCCGTAAAAGCTGCATGAGGGAATAGGGTGGTAAAAGTGGAAAAATAGTCCTTCTCCAGGTTAGTAGAGTAGCATGAAGAAACACCAACTCTGCAGCGTTTCTATCTATCTTTTGAACACAATCAGCACCATAGAATTATCACTCTTTGATTCTCTATGTGTGGAGACACTCCTCCATCTCTATATGCCTAGGTCCAGCTCCTTTGTGGAACAGCCTTTACCAGACAAAACCAGAGTCCAGCTAAGCAATGAGGAAAGGCTGCCGTCAATAGACCACAGAGCAGTCCTCATGGGAAAATACAAACCGCACCAAACGTGAGTTCGCATAGAGATAGGAAGTCATCAAGCTTGTGAGAATCTGTCTGCTACTCCATCATCGACTGGAGCTAAAGATAAAGGAAAGACCCCATTTAAAATTAAAAGTACAAACAGGGAAATTTACCACATTCCCTTAAAAGAAAAAAATACAGGGTTACATTTTTATATGTTGCTAAATAAACTACTGGGGACAGACTTTGTGAAAAAGTGTTGAAACAGTCAACTCCAGAAGGAGGGCCACTTTAACAACATGTGAACTATGTAATGTGTATGATAAATACTGTTGCGTGAATGTTGAACATAGCTTCTATATTATATGTTTACCTTTACTTTGCTCAGAATCCTGTTATCTATATCTTTTCACTGTGTTTTGCCTTAAACAATTTTCCCTTGTTTATTGACCCTTCAGAGATTCCAGTTTTACAGTTTCACAAGGGAAACATTTGTTTTCCTAATCCTTTTTTCAATTCTCGAAGTTTACATATTGGTCTACTTTGTATTCTGTCAACAGATACCAGAAGGCATTAGATTGAGCAGAACAACCACCATTATATAACATTACCGTAATTTTCATGCACAAATAATTTCCAGGAGGCCAATCCCAAGTATTTCCTCCCTTCCTGTCTACACACTAATTTCAAATCAAGGTTCTTGTGTTAGTTTCTCTATTGTCAGACCCTTTGATGTGTGATCTCTTGTGAATGGCCCAAATAGGTGACAGCACGAAGAATAATTATAAGACTAACTTGCAATTTCATTGCTTAAGAAATGGTAGCTTTCCAGCCATTGTGACTGCATGTTCCCAGGTTGAGGTAGTAGGTTGTATAGTTTAGAATTACATCAAGGGAGATAACTGTACAGCCTCCTAGCTTTCCTTGGGTCTTGCACAAAGCAACATGCCAAGAATGATCATGATTCATCCGGGCCTTTTTTTCCTAGGAAAGCGTATGAAAGGTAAGATTGGGTACTGGCATTTTAGAATTCAGGTTTTGTTTAATTCTTGTACCCATGTTGTATTTTCATGTTCTGTTTCTTTGGATTTTGTGTTTTACCAAAAACATGAGACTTTGAGAGATTCCATATATCAGTTACCCATTGTCACAATAATGCTGCTTAACAAACACAAAACTTTAGTGGCATACATCAATAAATATATATTTAGTTCATGAGTCTATGGATCAGTGATTTAGACTGGGCAGTTTTTCTCGTCTTGGTTGGTCTCATTCATTCTGGCTGTCAGCTGTCAGATGGGGTGACTAGGATGACTGGGGCAACTCAGTTCTATTTCATGTTTCACGTCCTCCAACAGGGTAGTTCCAGCACATTCTCATGGTTAAAACAGAGGGGAAAGAACAAGAACAAGCCAAATGGCTTAAATATTTTGCAAGCTTCTGCCTGCTTTATGTTTGCTAATATCTTGTTGGTCAAAGGAAGTCAGATGACCATGCCTGGAGCCAGAGAGGAAGATGCTACAAAGTTTCTGGGCAAAGGGCATGAATCAGGAAAGCAAGACAAATCGGGGCCGTTTTCGCAATCACATTGAACTTTCTTGGGTTTCATCAAGTTGAAAGTAATGTGTACCCTCCATCCTCAGAAGCTCCCAAGATCAAGAACCATGTTTGTGAATTCATACTTTGGAATTTAGGATAAGCTGATCTTTGTCTGAATGCTATTTATGTCCCTGTTAACAAGATATACTCCAACCAACTTTTGTGGAAAAATCGCCAAGAGACTGGAATGGTAGTAATGTGGGGATTGATTATATCAGATTATAAGGCTCAGTCATTTCATGGTGATAGCCAATGTCATGAATGATAGACATTTTGCCTGACTTAGACTGAACTCACACAATCTACACAGAGCATATGAGCAGCAAACCAGCATTAGAATACAAATCTGTTGGCTAGAATGGGGTTGCTCCGAGCCCAGACACTTTTTCAATAGAAAATACAGACAGGTAGTCAGAAGGTACTTAATGAAATTATTTAATCCACTACATTATTTTTCTGGCATTTTAATATACAACATAGGTAAAAAAGAATGGTTTTGCAGCCTTTCTTTCTGAGCTACCTTAAAAAAAAAAGACGAGATCGCTGTGTCATCATTTTGATTCCATGCTCAAACATTTTCATGGTGCATCATAGTGATTGTTACCTTACTAGGAAGTCAAGGATGACTAGCCCCAGGTTGATGATGAAGCACAGCTAAAGGTTCAGTGTTTTAGGCCATCCTGAAAGTTTACAGCAGAACTAGAAGCAAAGGTCTAAGGCTCCTGTATGGTCTTCATTTCTTGGCTTGTTCATTTATCCTTTAGAAGGGCCTGTGGCCTTGCTCTAGAAGACACTGTCATTACTTTGTCACATTTATTATGAGTTTGACATGAAACACAGTTATTACCTGTATCTGTGTTGGATAAGAGTTTGTGTATTAAACATCTGTAGCCACTTGACATATAAGGACCTACTTAGTACTGTTTATACATTTATATAGCTTTTTTAAAAAAATTGAGTTATCTTCCTGTACAAGACAATAAAATCCTCTCCTTTTCAGTAGCATAAACTTAAGTGGTTTCATGCAGCCATGGTCCCTAAAGGTAAAGTAGTGTTTTGGGGTCCTGCTTCTGAAGACAAAGTAAGTTTCACATAATTGAGTGTCTACTGACTTGGTAGTCAGGTTGCATCTGCTAGAGTTTAAACAGTGCCCTGTTTGCTTTCTGAATGGCTATGGTGTTTGGGAGGTCATACTGTTGTGTTTTTCAGCCAATAGCTCATGGTAAGACAAAGAGTTTGGGAACTGCAAGGAAAATAAATTATGTTGGAGGCCACTTTAGACACATCTTAGTGTCAGTTTCAGCAGTAGTGGATGGGTAAAGTATTATTCAAAATGTTTCGCTTCTTATGTCCATCTTTGGTGAGTATGAGCTCTGTTTCCTCAGGGAAACTCTTCACTGAATTTTATATCTGACAATCATTCTTAGTCCCAGAGATCCAAAATACGCCGTTAATACAAATCACCACAGTATCTTCTGGAATTAATCTTAGGATTTAAAAAGAAAGAAAAAGAGTTGCAGAATGCTGCATTTTTTAATATCATCAAGAAATTATAATATCTTTATGGGTGATGTAAATGTTATTTTAATTTTCCAGAATCTGGTAATTTAATCCAGCTATTTTCCAGCACATTGATAAGCTTCAAAACCTAAATGTGTCGCTGGCATCTTGACCTTCTTCATCAATCACGGAATGTTTTGCTGATGCAATTTAAGGAGACTCTGGCTAGTCAGAATAGCGAGTCTACAAACTTTCTGGAAGACAGGTCATTTGTACTTCTTTATTTGCATGCATCAGACTCTTTTTGACTTGGTTTATCAGTATGACTAGTTAGAGACATTTAACTAGTATGTGATAACGCAGTCAGTCTTCTTGTACTGGGTAAGTATGCACTTCCAAAAACATTCTTATAACGGCAAACACTAGCCTCTTCAAAGTTGGCTTTGGCTCATTATCTTCTCTGACCTTTCTGAAGACCCACGGAGAAATGAGTAAACCAAGCTTTTCTTACCTATACCAATATATATTTTCTAAATACTTAGTGCAAGCTTTGACTGCAAATAGAATAACACCTTACATCATTACTCTTCTTGTACCACTGTACTATTTTCCCCTTATCTCTTGCCCTCCAAATTCTAACCCCACCAAAATACTTGTTTTTCTGTTCTGAGTAAGGCCAATCTCTGGTGGTCTTTAATAGCCTATTTTTCTAACAGTTATACGTCCAAGTTCTATTGAAAGCATCTTTTAAATAGTGTATATCAAACTTTAATTGATATGAATCTACAGGGATCTTGTTAAAATGCAGATTCTGATTCAGTGGGTCTGGATGGGGCCTGAAATTCTGCATTTCTAACCAACTCTTAAGTGAGGCTGATGTGGTATATGGAACACACTCTTAGGTAGTAAGGTTTTGCATAATCAAATTCTTCTAAATTCCAGGATGTCCAGGCATTTAAGCTGAGGGCAAGAATTTGGCGACAGTTTCCCATCTTTAGATAAAATCCTTCCTTTAGTTGTAGTCACACAGCTTATCTTCTTAAAATATCTTAGTTCCTTTTCACTAATACACTAATACATAAGACTCAGCACTATGAAAGTTACATTTTAGAAATAGGGACATTGTGACATTGAATATAGTCCTAAAGATCTTCATATCATAGTAATCATTCACTCAATAGAAGCATCTTTGAATAGCACATGTAAAGAGAATTCAACTGGGGACATGAATGCAAGTACCAAACCTGGTTCTGCAGTACTCAAATCACTTAAACTTTCTGAAAATCAGTGTCCAAATATGTAAATCCATGGGCTAGAACTGGATAATAGCTGAGGTATTTTTAATATAGAATATTCTAGAATTCTGGGATTGTCATTCAGGAATCTTAGTGTCTAGGAGTTTTCTTCTTAGCCTCCATATCCTCCCGTCTTATAACATGAAAGAGGATATTCCCAATTCTATCTCTGGACTTCAAAAGAACATGAGCAGAATGGTAAGGAACAATTTGCAGTAATGGTTACCACAACAAGCTTCTATCACTGAAGGTCACATTAAGACAGTGGAAAAAGTAGGTTAGGAAAACAGTAAATATTAATCCCCATGTTCCTTCCATGGTTTGCAGATCACTAGGGTAATAAAGAAAAGTAAATTAATTTCCACCTAGTTAATGCCTATGAGGAGGGTGTGTTAAAGCACTGAATATCATTTTAAAGAAGAGATTATCTCAGTGGTGAACAGGATGGGGATATGCGCGAAATGTGAAATTTGCCACCTCCTTCCCTGGTTCCTGTTTGTGCTCTTTCTAAACAAAAATTATGTTCTTCGTGCTCCACCACCAACTGCAGTATGGAGCACATGAGAGCCTCTGTGGCCCTTCTCAACCCTTTTACATCAGTCACAGAACTCCCACTGTTCTGTGCTAATGCAAAATGCAATAACGTTTAGCATCAGGACATCTCTGAGTCAAGAGGTTAACGGAAAACACATCTCCCATTGTGTTCCTGCAGCTCTGATACTGTTAATGGTGAAAACACCATGGAGACAAATAGATCTCTCTTTATTCAGGAAGCTTTGAGTGAAGAGAAAATATATATGACATCTTTACAACATGAGAGCCCTCTCTATATGGTGCATTAAGGAAGGATGGAGGAGGGGAAAGTTCACATAACACTGTGCTTGATATGGCTTGAGTCTCATCTAGGGGGAGGATTCTGTCTCCTCCATTTTCTTTCTGTCGCTTTAATAAATAGTTCCAGTTCTGGCAAGGAGGAGTGAAATTTAACCTTTCAAGGTACAAATTCAGGGAAAGAGGACTCTTTGGATAAGCATAGTGGAAGACTTTTTATGGGTATTTTCTAAAATGTGACCAGAGGAGATATATGATGACATAGCTGCCTCTTTCTTTCTTGTTCTGCTTTTGTGCATCTTGTCTTTCTCTGTTGTGTGCTTCAGGTATAGAGACTGTGGACCCTATCTTTGTGAAAGGAAACTAGGGCAAAAAATCAATACATGATCATCATGCTGAGATTGTTCTTACTTGAAAACTACCTGAAAGTAGACTGTGTGTTCTGTATGGCCATATAAAGATCATATGTGAGCATATTTTTGTGGTCTTATTATCCACGCACTTGAGAATATCCCTCAGGGAAACCTTTGCCAAGGTCACTTCTTGTTCCTAGACAACTTTAAAAAGAAATTTGTTTTATAGTTTATGAATTATGATCAGAAGCTAAAATTAGGATGCTCCATTTCCTTAGGACCTAAAGACTTTTCACTCTGTGGTAGAAAAAATTCTGGATCAAGAATCGCTTTGGGGAGTTACCTGCACAGTTTAGATGCACCAAATAATTACCAAATTTTCTATGTTACATGTGGTCTTGGAAACATTTGGAGGGTATACATGATTGACGACCACTCAATCCTGTCAGATGACTGCACTGGCTTTGCTAGGGCAGGGAGTGGAAGAGTGGGAGTTTGCATTCAGTTTTTACACTGCCCTGGAAACTTCTAGACATGTTTCCAAACCAGGCTGATGCACTGCAATACTAGTACTCTAATTGTTGATTCACTTGCATCAAGGGTAGCCAAATTTCATGTATAAAACTTCATCAAGTCCAAGAAAGAAGGAAAGGAATTCCAGAATGACTCATTGTTTAATGAATAAGGCCCCAAGTGTTCTGTGGTTGCCATTGTTAAATTTGAATAAAATGTATAGAATTCAAATCATAACTTGAATTCCAAATTAGGACAGGTCATGCTTAATGGTGAAGCTGCAATGTTATAGTGATAAGCTGCTTCTGGTCAACTGCTAATAAGCAACTTCAAAACATAAATGGGCCACACACTCATGATGTGTGTTCTGAATCCTCTAAGGGTTTAAGAGTCTTTTAATCTATTTGTAGCTTTTTATTATTGAGTAATGAAGTGCTGCCGATATCCTGGAACCAATATGCAAGACACATTAAATCAAGCATAATTCAAGCAGAACATATCCCTAAAGAATGAACGAAAAGGTGCAAAATGAATTTATGGGAAGTAAACTTATTTTGAGGGGGAAAATAAACTTTTTATTACTTCCGTGACCAAGAAACAGAATTTTATGATTAAGTCAATATAATTTTTAACAAAATTGCCAGATATGAGATACATGAATAGCCAGTTTAAAAAATAAAGATTATATACTACTTAAAGCTAAAATTGTTGTAAATACAGTTTAGTATATCTCTAAGATTTATAGGTTATTCAGAATCCTCTATGCTTCAAGATCAGCATTATAAAGCTAAATTTACGTTTTATAGTTAGTTGATGTGTGAAGTGCCAATTATAGACCTCCGCTTGGCAAATACTAGTTAAACTAGATTTTACCATTTATGTTCTGTGGCTTAAGTTGGAAACTCTTGTTAATATTGACTGTGATATCATCTAACGTAGAAGTGCCAAAATATTCTGTTGTAAATTAAACACTACTCTTAACCAATCTACCAAAATATTTAGTTCTAAGTACAGCACATACATTATCCTGTGAACTTGTGTGGTTCTAAATTTAGCCAGCTCTGTTGGCTATTCACTGCCTTGTCAGATCTTCTCTCTACCTTTTCCCTTCCTAGTCTGCGCTCTCAGAGGTTGACTTTCATGGGCTGCCACAACAATCCCTTTTGCCCTCGGGCTTCTGAATGTATTTGGCCAAAGGGAGGCACCAGCAGGAGACCCAAGGGAAAGTAGAGAGAGAAGTTAGGGTACTTAATCCCCCTCACTTTCTTCTTGCAGGCCTTGGGGTTGACCTGGCTTCATTCCTTACTGAAGATGATGGCCACCTCTTAGAGTTCTAGTTCTTGCTTTCGCTTCCTTTTTTTTTTGTCTGTTGAGTTAGCACTGATTTATAACATTATATAAGTTTCAGGCATACATGATTATAATTCAACTTCTGTTACTTTATGTTGCGTTCACCACCAAAAGTCTAATTTCCATCCACCACCATACAAACGACGCCCTTTACCCATTTCACCCTCCCACCATGCTCTTCCGCTCCGGTAATCACCAATCTGTTCTCTGTATTTATGTGTTTGTTGCTGTCTTATCTTCCACATATCAGTGAAATCATATGGTATTTGTCTTTCTCTGACATTTTGCTTAGCATAATGCCCTCAAGATCCATCCATGTTGTCACAAATGGCAAGATTTCATCTTTTTCCATGGCTGAATTGTATTCCATAGTCTATATATATATACCACACCTTCTTTATCTGTTCATCCATTTATGGGCACTTAGGTTGTTTCCAAGTCTTGGCTATTGTAAATAATGCTGCAATAAACGTAGGAGTGCATATATCTTTTCAAATTAGTGTTTCTATGTTCTTTGGATAAATGGATAAATTCCAGAAGTGGAGTACCTGGATAATATGGTAGTTCTATTCTTAATTTTTTGAGGAATCTCCATACTGTTTTCCATAGTGGCTGTAGCAGTTTATATTCCCACAAGCAGTGTCTGAGGGTTCCCTTTTCTCTCCAGCTTCTCCAATACTTGTTATTTCTTGTCTTGTTAATTATAGCCATTCTGATGGGTGCGAGGGGATATCCCATTTTAGTTTTGATTCTATTTCCCTAATAATTAGCCATGTTGAACATCTTTTCATGTGCCTATTGCCCATCTGCATATATTCTTTGGAAAAATATCTGTTTAGATTGTCTGCCCATTTTTAAATTGGGTTGTTTGTTTTTTCTTGTTGAGTTGTATGAGTTCTTTATATATTTTGGATATTAACCCCTTATCAGATATATGATTTGCACATATCTTCTCCCAATTGGTAGCTTATCTTTTTGTTTTTTTGATGATTTCTCTGTAGCTTCTGATAACCACTCTCTCACCTTGTTCTCTCAGCACTAGATATGGTAATGACTTCCCCCTGTTGTTAGTCTTAAGACACTTCACCATCCTTTTTTGGTTGCTGTTAACTCTGCCCAATCTTTGCAAAGAATCCTTCCACTAAACATCCCTCAGTTTCCCCTATCTGACTGTGCTATTTTCTTGTCTGGAGTCTTATTTTCTAGCTAAAGTCATCATAAACTAGATAACAGAAATTAGTCATTCGCTTTCCATCCTGTGTGGGAAATGAGGGATGGGGGAGTAGATATTTATCTTTTCTATAATACTTTAAGCTCTGGAAGGGCAGGGACCATATCTAATACCTCCTTTATAATTCTTTACAACACCTGCAAAGGGCTTAGCTCACGGTACTACATGCTCAATGCACATGGACAGTCTTACTGACTTCCTCTGAAATCCTCAAATTTGTTACAGGCTTAAATGGAATGTAGCCTCTTGACTTAGGATGTAGACTTTAAGAAGTCAAAGACCGCATAATTTTTTTTTCAACAGCATTTCTGATATAATATAATCTCACATGACACAAATATCATACCCATTCTGCAAATTCTAATTTGGTAAAAATAGATTTACTCCATGAGTTAGATTTACTTGTGTTTAGTAGATGAGAAATAATTCTATTTAAAATGTTTATATCTAATTTTCCTTTTACATTACCAACTCATCCTCTAGTATTTGTTAGTTTTCTTCTATTTGTGCTATTTTTTATATATTTATTTATATGGCTTTCACTTCTTCAGTAGTACTGACAACTTTCTGAATATAATCTTGGTAGAGGGAACGCATAGATTGAAATAGGAATTAAGAACCACAGGATAAAGGGAATAGTTACCAGAATGGATATCTTCACAATTTCTTTGGGGTTCATATTGCTGGTTTGCTCCCTGACTTTACCATAATGCCAAACCTATCCATACTTTAAATTTCAAAATTACTCCCAATTTTATGAAACGTAAATGGAAAACACTTTGATTTGTAAAGTAGTAAGTTATTGTCATATTGTATTCATTTCCTACTTAGTGCAAATCAATGTTTTAATATCTAATTGCTCTGAAACTTGTGAAAATAGATTAGGGAAAAGTTAGGAAGAACTAGCCTTTTGACTTTCTTTACTGAGAGGAAACTGTCTGGCTAGTTCAAAGAGCAGATTCCTTACTGTTCATATTTTGCTAACAAGATCATTTCTTCAACAAATGGAGGCAGTTGGAACATTGTCAAGTCAGATAAGTTAAACTTTGTGTCTCCCTGATAAGTGAAACTGTTTAATGATAATTTTACTAGTCCACTTGGGAAGCGACCAAAGCACTATTAGATAAGTTAAAACAAAAAAAAAAAAGCATGGAAAATATTTTTGCCAACTGTTTCTTCTTGGCCTCTTGGCAGAGATCAACAGTTACGTTCCCTATCTGGGGACTATCTCTTGTGGGCCAGACCGGATGATCTAATAGGTCTTTACAATCTCTAAATACTGTGACTTCTATCCCCAAGTGAACTACATAGTTTATTTACATAGAAACACACTCACAGGCTTAAGGAAATGCAGTATGACTAATGCTAAGGAAATTGAGCCAGGATGACTCAAGTGGCTTTTTTCTAAATAGGATAAGTAAATTAAAATCATAGATATTCTTTCCAGTTTCCCTCCAGCATTGCAATATGTAGATTTTAGACGTCAGAATTTCCCAGTAGTGAATTAGTTTTCTGCCACTAGCAAATTATAAACATGTTGTCCCGTTAAATCAGTAAACCTTTGCTGTCCTTATCAAGAAAGTTCTTCAATGGAGATTTGGTTTAATTGTTGTTTTAATTTCACATTCTATCTCAGGCACATGGGAAATTAAAAATGTTGGGAACGCTAGAAAAATAAAAATTGCTAGAAAAATACAAGCATGATGAATAAAGCATAATCACTGTGCATTTCAACTTTATTAAGAATGTGTTTTTGTGCCTTTGGCTATGTTTATCTAGATAAATGAAGCATTGGGAGGAATCTCAGATTTTTAATAAAAAAATTGTCTCCTCAGGACTGTGTTGGCAAAGACAACACTTTTAAGGACCCTTTTTTTTCTCTACTTTGTGTAAACATTTTATGCTTTCCCCATGAGGTAATACTTTCAATTGTCTATCTGGGACTAAAAATCAAAACTATTTTTATTGTTGTTGTTGTTGATTTTTAAATTTCTTTAATCAACTCTCCTCCATATCTGACATTGAGCCCCCTTGAAAATAAGTATGGGGACAGTCAAGAGATCTTATTTCTAGAGGGCTTAGAACTTCTCAGCTGATTACCTGCACAATTCACTCTGGCATACATAGGTTAGAAGAACCTGGTTAAGATATACCAATTAAGAGGGAGATGACAAAACTCTCATATTACCTATGGATTGTGTTCCTAAGGCAACTGGACAAACTTCAGGCCATTCTTTATTTTCAGAGCTGGTGCCTGGATGCCAATCCTTTCTGATGAAAATAGTGGTAGTGAGGAATTCTGTCTGAGGGTTTGATGATCAGTATCTTCTATTTTGCTTTCTGCTTTTAGGGTCCTGAGTTATCATTTGGAAATACTTCTATTTCAGCACTGAGGAAAGCGGCCATGTAAATATAATGCGTTGCTTTCTGATATGCTATAGCTTATTGCACAATTGATTATGTCGCTTACTCTTAAACAAAGCATTCCTTAAAATATGATTATGTTTCTACAGGCTGTCTGAAGGTACATGCTAAAAGTTCCAGTAATTCACTCCCAGCCCCCTCTGTGTCAAGTGAAGACATCTCTCATTGTCACTTCCCACAATAAATTCAATATGGAATGTAGCATATATTCCTTATCCAGCAGTCTTATGCTTTAAGTGAGTATCGCCTTCATGAATATAATTCATTTTATTAGCTTAGTTTAGTGTCTCATCACACATTCTACGTATGATTTATCTTTTATCTCAGTTACTTTCATAGCTCATGCTTTGAAACTGCCCTAAAACTTAGATTCCTGCTGAGGGCTGTGTTTGTCGTTGAGGATGCATTTGTGTTGACTGTGTCCTCCAAAGTTTAGCTCAATGGTCCCTTTCTCTCCTTCTGTTTCCCTTTCACTTCCCTCAGGTAGCTCTTTCTTTTGTGCTCACATAATACTTAGTTCAAACAACTATCTTATCAGATTATATGAGTATTATAAATATTTATTTTACTGATAGTTTTGTGAATTCCTTGATGGGATGGACACTATTTTAATTAATCATCCTTTTATTCTCAGGCTGATACATAATAGTTGCTTAAGTGTTGGTTCATTTGAACCAAATTTTCTTTCAGTAAACAATTTTTGACAGGCCCATGATCTAGGAAACGTCAAACTCAGTAACATTTGTACCTTACGTTTAAGTTTTGTATTATATTCTGTAGCATCTCTAGAATTTTTTCCTTTCATTCTGCTATTGTTTCAGTGAACAAGACTGAATCTGAAATAGGTTGAAAAGTTTCCTTAGAGTGTTGTGAGTTCCCAGAAATGAAAGTATTCATTAAACTACAGAAACAGAGATTAAGCTCCAAAGAGAAATATTTTAATGCTTATCAGAACAGAATTGACTAAATTTGATTACTTAATTTTTATTTCAGAGTAATCACATGGAATTTTCCTGCAATGGAACAAAACTTATTGGTGAAGAAATGTCCCTTGATGTACCCTTTTCTGCATTGTTCATTGAGTGTAGATAAAATCATCATGGTCATGAAGATGATGAATGCTTGTGCTTTGATGTTGCTAAACTTCCACAGTTGTTGTAGCTTCCTACTGAGCTACATTTCTAGTATAGTTTTTGAAGTTTTTTTTTTTAACTAAGGAATATATTTTATGGTGATGGTGGTAGTGGTAGTAATCATGGTGATTTTTTAAAAATTATTTCATTGAGGTCATATTGGCTTATAACATTGTGTAAGTTTCAGGTGTACATTAGGATATTTCAGCTTTTGTATAGACTGTATCGTGTTCACCACCAATAGTAGTGATGGTGATTTGTTTCACTAATATTCACTGTGCAAATGGAATAGACACTAAATACTGAGTTATTTTTTGCAGTTAATCAAAATTAAAAAGTCCTTCAAATTAAGTGATATATTATTACAATATTAACTGTGTCTAGCATTGTCTGTTCAATTTAAGAATTTGTTGAATACATTTATTCTTGTGTTATCTTTTATTTTTAATCTCAGGAATGAAATAAGTAAACCTTTCCATCCGGAAGGATTTCACTATAACCCTGCCTAAAGAGTTAATGTTACTATTGTTAACCACTAATCGAGTTTTCTGATCAATTTCATTTCGCTTTATCAAGTAACTGCTAATTCACTACCCTTTTGTTCTCTTTTCCCCTATGTCTATTTCAAATTTTAATCTGTCAATAATATGGGCCATTAACAATGTGTTGTACCTTCTTCATTCTTCTCTGTTATACACAGATTATATTATTTATACATATATACTTTATGTATATTATGTACATATGCATGTTAGGTATATATATATGTGTGTGTGTGTGTGTGTGTATCTATCTCACATTCATTTGTTTGGATACTAAATAGTACTTTCCTGAGCATTTATGCCAAGTGCTGTGGTGAATGCAAGATAGATGTGATATTTCCTGCCCTCAAAGATTTTGAAATATAGTCAGGAGAATAAAATAATTACAAAATAATTCTTCAGAAATACAAGTGCATTAAATACAATCCCAAAGTGCTATGGCGAGTCAGAGGAAGATGATATTTCCAAGTATAGAATCAGGGAAGATTTCATGGAAGAGATGTATTTTGAGCTGGGGCTTGAAGAGTTGGTAAGATTTTGAGGGACAGAGATTAGGGACAAAACATTCCTGATAAAGGGAAAAGTGTAAATAAGGGACTTGATTAGGGAAAAGTAGGATCTATTTGGGAACAGAAATAGTCCATTTGGGCTTTGACATAGTTTGTGAGTGGATTTAATAGAAGAAAAGGCTTTACAAGTAATCTGAAATCAGTTCATAGAGGGACTGGAATGCCATGTAAAGGTGTTTAGAATTTCGTCAGTTAGCCATGGGGAACATGTAGGTTAATTAACTATCTACTTTAAGATGATTAATTATAAAGTGGACGGGACAAGATGTGGGGAGACTAGTTAAGAACTTACTACCATAGACTCAGGTGATGTATGTATCACTATGAACTGGAGTGTTGGCCATGTGTGTAGAAAGGAGGGAATATTTGGTATATCCTGTCCATGTGATTGGAATTCAACAGTAGATAAGTAAGAATAAAAATGGTAAGAACTCATTAAAGGTTGATTGAGTAAATTAACTTATTTTGGATTTAAATAGTATGGTTTTGTGTTTTTGCAGAAATACTTGGCAGACCAGGAGTGGAAGCAGAGGAAACAAATGGTGATTACCAAGATCATAGTTTGGAAAATGAAAAGATGTAAAGGTCAAAAGATAACAGATCTTGGGGTGCTAGTGAAAGCATCATGGGAATGACTTCACCAGTGCTACCGACTAAACAGAGATCAAGTTTAAGTGCAGCTAGAAGAGAGTGATTAGCTGGGGGGATATGTAGGAATTTTGGAGTTTCTATATCATAATTAGAAATTGAATAGATTCAATAGAAGTGAGGAGTGGCTATGTGATAATTAAGAGAGGATTTCCTGAAGGTGAAGCACTTCCAGATAATGATGATGTTCAGGTTGTGGCCATATGTACTGATGACTAAAATGGAAATGAGACGAATATCACTGGACTTGATGAGGCTAGGGTACTAGAAAGGCCCTCCATGTAGACAGAGTGGGGAAGAAGACCATAAACTGAGATAGAACTAAGTGATAGAATTAAAACGTCCCCAGATGAATGAAAGTTCAGAGACAAATTTCCATGAACTTTCTCCATCTCTAAGAAAGTTGTGATACTAAAATTGGGCAAGTCTTAGTGAAGAAGCCCCACTCTTTCTGCCAGGTTCTGATAAACTTAAGAATGCTCAGTCACTTTCTAATATTTCAAAGATTCAATTTATCATTTCAAATACAAAATTATACTTATTCTCTTATTCGCTAAAGGAAAGGGCATATAAGTTCACGATCATTGGATGTGTTTAAAGGTGCAATCAACCCTCATTATTTATGAATTCCATATTTGCACATTCACAAACTCACTAAAATTTATTTATTTGTAAACCCAAATTAAGGTAGTATTTTCATGGCCATTTGCAGAATGCGCAAAGCAGAGAAAACTTTGTGCCACCAGATGCACACATTCCCAGCTGAGGTCAAACAGGGCAACACTCTGCCGCTTTTTTAAAGTTCTCATACTGTGTCATTTTGAAGATCTATTTAGTGCCACATTTTTCGCATTTTTGCACTTTTTGTTCATGATTTCACTGTTTAAAGAGGCCCCCAGGTATAGTGTTGTAGTGCTGTCTAGTGTTCCTAAGCACAAAAAGCTGTCCTGTGCCTTAGGGAGAAAATATGCATGTTAGATAGGTGTCATTCAGGCATGAATTTAGTGCTGTTGGCCGTGAGCTCAACGTTAATGAATCAACAATATATATTAAATAAAGTCTCTTTAAACAAAAACACACATAAAACAAGACTATCTTTGGTTGGTGAAAACATGACCAGAGGCTTGCAGGAAACTAACCCTATATTTCCCCTAGGAGTAATTCTTCAGGATTCACTAATTCAGTGTTCACAGCAACTCTATAGAACATAACTACTGCAAAGAATGCGAGTTGACTGTACCTTTTTGTTTCGGTTAAAGGTAGCTGTCTTAGTTGTTTGGATCCACACTCAAGTTCTTTATCACTAATGACCATTCCTTCTTTGCAGTGATAAACTTTGCATAGGTACTGTTCTCTTGTCAATTGGTCGATGAAAACCAAAATATGATTTATTTAAATTTTTATTTTGAAGCAATTTTAGACTTATAGACAAGTTGCAAAAGAGTACAGTGTTCCTCTAATATAAGATTCCCCTAATGTTAATATCTTCATAACCACAGTGCAATTATCAAAACCAGGAAATTAACATTGTTGTGATACCACTAACTAATCTACAGACCTAATTAGAATTTCTCAACTTTTCCCATTAATGTCCTTTGTCTAGTGCAGGATCCAGTCGGGGATCCCACATTGAATTTAGTGTCATGCTTCCTCATCTCTTTCAATCAGGGACAATTCTTCAGTCTTTCATTGTCCACCATGAACCTGACACTTCCAAAGAGTACGACTGGTCAGATATTTTGTAGATTGGCCCTCAGTTTAGATTCATGTGATGTTTTCTCATGATTAGATTGAGGTTACTCATTTTTGGCAAGAATACTATAGAAGAGATGATGACCTCATATCAGGGTCAATGATGTCAATATGTTGTCTTACTGGTGATGTTAATTTTGACCACTTCGTTAAGGTAGTGTCTGCCACATTTCTCCACTATAAAGTTAAAGTTTTTTCTCTTTGTAATTAATAAGTGGAAGATGATTTTTTAATGTTAAAATTTTCTAGATTGCTTTTCAACCAATCAGCAAGCACGTTATCACTTATCAATTCAGTGCTGAGCACAGTGATAAGGAGTTGGCATAATTTTTAAATGGCATTCTTTTGTTCACTGAGAACTGACAGTCTACTCAGGGAGATAGATAAGGGATACCTTAAACAACATTATACACGGAAAAATATAGAGAACTACATTGTGGCAAATTGTGTGGCACAGGATATAAGAGTTACAGGAGTGACCAGGGAAGGCTTCCTATGAAAAGTGGGAACACCTGCCGGACTTTGAAGGGCAGGTAGGATTTTTCCAGGTAGAATTTTATAATATAGTGAAATATATTGAATACTTTAGTTCCTTAGGAACTGTGCTAGAAGCCAGCAATATTTAGATAAAAAACAGAATCCCTACTTTCTAGGAGCTCCCAGGCCAGTGAGAAAGGCAGAGATGTCTATAAATGGGGAGCAAATGTGATCAGTTTTGTATGAAGATGGGAGAAGAGAGGGTATTATAAGTGTAGGGAGCTATATCGTACTTTAGAGATGAAAGGAGAACCTTCTGCTCAAACTCTCTGCGCTCTAAGAATGCCAAAAAGCATTCCTGCGATGATGTCATTCAGTCTATACTTGAACATGTCTAGTCACAAGAAGTGATCGCTGAAGACATATTCCACTGATTTATGCCTTTTACTGATAGAAATTTTTTTTTTCTATTGAGCCGAAATGTACCTCCTCCAAACTTTCACCAATGGGTCTAGTTCTTCCCTCTTTTGCTGCAGGAAATAATTCTACTCCTTCTGTTTCAGGATAGTTCTTAAAAGTGCAGACATTATATCCTTTCTTAATGTCCCCCTTTCAAGGTAAACATGAAGAAATCTATATACTATATGTGATTTCTACATCCTTAACAATTCTTCATGTATTTGTTTGTTAATTGATGTGGCAACCAAAATTGAAAATATTTTCAGGCTTTCCAACCAGTGGAGAATCTCATGTAATTAGCCTCTTCTTTGTTCTAGACAACATAATTCTGTTAATACAGCCTAAGTGTGCTTTGGTTACTCTGGAAGCCAAACTGTTGGCTTCGTTTCTGTTTCCTTTCTAAATAATCTGTTCCCCCTCACTCAATTCCCCACACCCTCATCCTCAGCCTGATTTCTTCCCCCGGAAATATTTAAGAATAATTATTATATGAGGTGAGGTCTCCCCCATTCAGTTCAGTTGCGGTTTTGAACCAAGCATTCAAAACTTATTTCTGTCATATTTTGTGCTCTTCATTTTGGCCTCCTATTGGAGTTCTCTTTATAGTTTGATCTTGTTGTCTGACATAGCTTTCATTTTTTCCCCTACTTTTAATATCTGCAGATTTGGTAAGAATATAATCTATTTTTATCCGAGGCTTTAATAAAATAAATAAGATAGGGTCAAGAGCAGAGCTCTTGGACAAACCATGTATGTCCGATCATTTCACAATATAAAAAACTCCCACCTATCCTACCAGTCAGCCTCTGTGTTTCACTCGTTCTAGAGGGAATGTGTGGTGAGGGGAGAGCAGGGCATGCTCATTGACAGTGATGAGCCTGACCTAACCAGAGCCGAAGGTGGAATGTTGACCAGTAGTTTCAAATCAGGTTCTGCTTCTGGGAAGATGGATCATGTTATGTCATATTCTAAAATCCAGGAAGAGTCATTATTGCTAACAGCAATAATTCTATAAAGTTTTATTGCTTCTGGAGTTTTCTCATGTGCATGATCTTATAGATATGAAATGGTGAGATAAGTTGCCAATGAAGATTTTGGGGTAGGGAAAGACAAAAAAAAGTGGAATTTAAAGCAGAATATTCTGCTAATGGAACTCCAGATGGCTTGGAGGGGGAAGAAATAGGAGAGAGGGAGGCTAGTAGAGAAGTTGCTGGAGTTATCCAGGAGGTGAGCAGGCACAGAACTTAGACCAAGACAATAGTGGAAATTGGAGAGGAAGGAACAGATAAAAGACACATGTTCTACAGAGGAGCAATAGGACTTTGTAACTAAAAATGAGTTTGGGGAGGGAGGTGGGGGGCATATTAAAGATAACTCCCATATTTTAAATCTGGAAGAATGATGGTTCAGTGGACAGAAGCAAAGAAATTGGTAAAGGGAACCCTGTTTAGGGTGAGGCTGGTTTTCTTGTTTTTATGTTTGGCTTAATGGTGATGAGAGACAAGAGTAACTCTTAGATGAAAGCCTAAGACTGAAGAGTCTTCATCTGTTAGCATAGAGAGAAGAGTTTCCATGGAATGCTATGTTCAAGTAGAGACTTAAATGTCCTCCTTTGTGGCACGGCAGACCCGTAGGATCACAGTAGCTGTCAGCACCTCTTGGTTTCCTGGCACACAGGTGAATTATTGCAAAAGTAATAAATATGGTTTCTGATTGAACCAAGGATCTCTCAACTTTGCAGATCCATTTAAATCTTGCAAATAGCAAATGTGGTTATGAAAATCTTGGAAGTAGAGATTGGCTAAGATAAATTATGTCCAAATCATAGAATGAGTCATAGGAATAAAATCCTCTTTAACCATCAGTGAATATTCTGACAAAGCTATCTACCTACTTCTAAATAGAATATTATACTTTTTTCTTTCAATGAATGTTCAATTTATAGTGTCTCTACACCCACGCACACAAAAAGAGTGCAAAGAGAGAATGAAAAAGATATTAACTTGAAGCCCCATTAATCAGGCTTCAGAGAAGACCCTGTTATTAAGCTCTTGATCATCATCAGCAGCAGACATTCATTAAGCACCTGATTGTGCTTATGCTACGTATTCATGCACTGGGCAAAAGCCACATGGGCTTGCCCTCTCTGGGTATGTAGACCCTACATGCAAGAGCAAGAGAGAAAATAGTGTAAAATGGCCAGATAAAGTGCTAATGAGCCCCTCTTCAATTATATTAGCAATTCTTCAGCTGTCCTATTTTTTCTAGGAACAAAATCTTCCATATAAGTAAATTTTCATAAGAACAAATGTTTTCCTATGCTAGCCTCACAACAACTTCTGCCTTTTCAATTTCTTTAAACAGTTTTCTTCACCTAACCCACTTGATGGCTAAGGGCCACCCCAGAGGAACTGCTCTGGTTGAATTCTATGCTCTCAAAAGTCTTTCTTTGCTTTTTGCTTTCTAGTCATTTCAATATTCAGCCATTGGTGGTTGTCTTTTCCATTCTTCTTGTGCCTGCCCCTCAATAGCTCCTCGACTTCCCTCGTAGTTTGTTACTCCAAAACATCTTCAGACCTGGGGAAACAGTTAGCCAAGCTCATCACAAATTGTCAGTGAAGGGAGTCAATATACAGTTCTGAGTGGGACTCTAAGATGAAATGGTATGAGATAAGTTGCATAGATCTTTTGTGGAGACATCCAGCTTGCTGCTTTGAATGTTCAAAAACATGTGATCTGCCCCCTTCTGCTTGCTAGGATGGGCTCTAGGAAGTTGAGGTTGAAGAAATACTGACCTCTGGGTAAGGGGAGGGGGGGATATTGCACTATTTACTGTATAGATTATTAGGTCACAAGTTAGTACATATTTTAGGAATAGAAAGCAAAGTCTCACTTCTGTTAAGTGAAGAAATGATAGACTTTCCTGTAATCAATCTGATGAAATAAAAGCTTAATATGAAACTATAAAGATAAAGATAAATATTCTACTGCCATCTTGGGTGCCCTCTCCCAAATATACACATATACAAACACCATTTTGTTCACTTCGCTGGTCATTCTTTAAAACCAGAGCAAAGTGGCTTATTCCACTAATGGGAATACTGTCATTTTCAGTGCTGCTGGAGAGCATTGTCCCCAGTGAGTCATGGAACAATGCTCTGACAGGCAAGCACTAAAGAGTAAGCTGAACACACAACCTTTGGGTGACATGGAAAAAGGAAAGAGTCATTTTGAAGATCACAACTGTCTTTTATTACTGAAAGATTAAGAAATACCATGATTGGTTCACAGCTTCAGGTTTTGTGTTAAGCTTCTTGAGTGTTATTTGTGAGTCCCTATATGTATCTAGGTGGGCTTTTCATGTGTCAGGTGGTATGTAGTAATCTTCTCTTTCTTCGCTATTTTCAGCTTCTTCTAAGAATGTATGTGTGGCCATACTTTTCCTTCTCCAGGCCACATACTATTCTAAATGAAAAAAATTTTAAGATTTAAAATTTATGGTAATTTCTAGATTGGCTATTTTAAACTGATACAGAAATAGTTTGATTAAAACCACAATTTAGATTACCTTTAGTAAGGTCAGCGATAAGAAAATCTGTTCTGCTTGCAAATTAGAATGGTGTTTGTATCTCCAATGGTGGCCTTTTTGTCTTTAGGAGATCTGTGCAGAATGCCTGAGAGCACGGAATTCCCATTGTATTCACGGTTAGACTAGAACCCAGGGCCATGCTGGGATATGGATAGCAATAGACCAGGGCTGTCTGGACGGAACAGGACCAGAAGTTCAAGTTAGCAGGAAGGGTTTGGCGGCAGCAGACTCAGTTTCAAGTACAAAGGAGTAACTTACAAGAGAAGAACAAATCAAAGCAAAGAGAGTCCCAAATTTTAAAGGTCAGGTGATAAATGGGGCTATGTTAACCAGCAAAGCTGAAAATCAGTCTTAGGATGGAAGATTTCCTCTCTACTTAGTCTCATGCCATTTCTGGCACAAGCAGCTCCAGGCCTCAGGATTCAGTCACGGAGAGAAGAGGAATCCTGCCCCTCAATGAGACAAGAACAGAGATGCACAGATTGCCTCATAGTTGGTTCTACTTAAGTGGCACACTGAAACTGAACTTCTATTTCTGAATTCATTGCACAATTTCTTCCATAAAACTACTAAATGAATTGTAGTGTTTGAAAAGCTTTTCCTTTATCTTAGTGAAATGGTTTCAGGAAAGATTAGAGAATTCAGTTTTAAAAAGGATCCCAGTAACACCATGAGAAAAAAAACCCTCTAGAGAGCTTTTTTCCCCCCAAGAAAAATGATTTAAAATTAATTTTGTGGGGCCAGCCCCACGGCCGAGTGGGTTAAGTTCACATACTCCGCTTCAGTGGCATGGAGTTCGCTTGGTTTGGATCCTGGGTGCAGACCTACACACCGGTCATCAAGCCATGCTGTGGTGGCATCCCACATAGAAGAATTAGAGTGAATTACAACTAGGATACACAACCATGTACTGGGGCATTGGGGAGAAAAAAAAGGGAGATTGCCAACAGGTGTTTTCTCAGGGCCAATATTCTTCTCCAAAAAAACACATACCTTAAAAAGAAAAAAACCTAATTTTGCAAATGCTTGCATAATCAGCATAAGGAATATAGAGTTGTTAGGAAAACATAGCAGGTATTCCACAACGTATGGAAACATGACTTACTTCTCTAGGAAGAGACAAAGATCATATATCTAGGTAAAAATTCAAATTAAAGCCAAATCTAGAAAATCTCTTCTACCAAATAAACACCTTAAAAGGTCTTTCTAGAAAGCAGTAGCAGTTAATATCACTCTGGGATTTTGAGATAATAACCATCTTAACTAATATGATTGCCCTAGAACACTGATGGAGAAGAGGAGTCATAACATTTATTTGAGTGGCTACTTTGTGCTTGGGTTGTGTTTACATTCCACATTTAATCCTCGCAGCAACCCCATAACCGAGGAATTATTATTTCCACTTTACTCATAAAGGTGGAGCCAAGATCTGATGCTTAGCCAGTTTGTTTCTTCCAAAGCTAGAGCTTTTTGCACTGTACCACATTACCCCCTCTGCACCTTAACTGAGTGAATCTCATTACATCCGAAGAAAATCTGGCATTGAGCATAGTTTAACAATTAACCATTACCAAACTAAGATATGATTTTGCCTTGTGAGTAAAAAGGACAGTTGATTCAATTTATCTTATGCCAGAGAAAGAGAAATTTGGCAAGACATTTTTGGTTCAGCTGATAAGGTACTTAACTCTCTTCTTCACAAGTTTCACTTTAATCAGTCTCCCTAAAGATTTTAGCTTTAATAGGATTGTATGGTATGAGGTGGTTTGAGGACCCAAGAGCTAAACGTATTTGACTCCTTCTTTGTTCATTTTTGTTGTTGATTCATATTATTGCATGGATATTTTTCTTTTAAGTCCAATGTGCCGTTCTCACTATTCTTGTAAGCAGACCTCCCCTATTCCTGATATAACATCAATGCAGATATTCCAGTGTCCAGATCTAACTTTGTATTATCTAGAAAAAGGGGCTGTTAAACTCCTTCTCTAAAGGGCCGGAGAGTAAATATTGTAAGCTTTGCAAGCCATGTGATTTCTGTTGCACCTACTCAACTCTGCTCTTGTAATGAAAAAGCAGCTATAGACAGGAGTAAACAAATGGGTGGATCTGGATTAATAAATCAATAAAATAGGCAGCAGGATGGATTTGGCTTAGGGGCTGTTGTTTGCTGACCCCTAAAAGTAAAAGAAAGAAGTTTATTTACCAACAAAAATGTATTGAAGAGCAACCCACATCTCCCCATATGTCATAGGGAGTTCTTCATCAGTATACTGCGGAACACGGAGGAATACCAAAGCTCATCTGAAGTCTTCAGTCGCAGAATTTCTCAACAAATAGAACTGCTCTCTTCTATAATTTGTCATTTCAGTCAAACATTCATATGAATCAGTCTTTGAAAGATGATTATATTATCCTTTTTATTTCTTGGAGAAGGGATGCCTGTGTTCCCCTTACTAAATGTGTCTGAGTACCTCTTAAAGACAATCTTCTAGCAATTTTCCTAAACACGCATTTCCTCTTCTAAGCAACTGTATTAAAGAGTCTCCTCCAAGTCTTGATTTTTTTCAGTCAGATGCCCTTGCTGTATCTATTATTGCCCCTTCTCCTTGAAATCTTCACACTGGGACCACATTTACCCACCACTTGTTTATCCTTTGTTTGTTTACTTTTTGTTTAGACAATAGTTTACTCTCCATTGACTGCACTAATAGCGAGCAGTGGCATAGATAATATAGAAACAATGCATAATCCCCAAGTCACTCCTACTTTGGAATGCTTTATGTGATTTTTTGAGGAACAAATTTACTTTGGTAATTGTATTCTTCCCAACCTAATATTAAAATCAACTCTAATTTCTGGAGCACTTCATTGACGGAAGTGATACAGAAGCGTGTCTCTGATTAAGAAAATCATTTGACATGGGTAATACTTATGCAGATAAGAGATTTGAGTATATGAATAACCAAATTACAGTTGGTATGTCAATCAACAGATATGTTTTGCAGTCTCATTATTTGTCGTGGATATGTAGCACATACTAAAATATTATTAGGCACTTTCATATGTATTATTTTAACCCTTGCAACAACTGTATTATGTGGATATTATGATTTTCATTCTGCAGATTAGGCTTTGAGAGGTCAAATGACTTCCTGTGGGTCTTTGAAGGATAATGAAGGGTTGGGATTTGTACTCAGTCTTCTGATAGTAGATCTAGCACTCTTCAAACAGCTACCTATGAGGATATAGTGAATAGACTCCATGCAACTCAGAAACATCATTGCCATCCCTATTTCTGGGCACTGAGAGGACTGTAGATATAAAGCAAGACGAGGTTGCTGCCTCGAGGGAATTTGTAAACTCTATTCCAAGATAAAGCATAGACGCATTCATACTTCTGTTCCTTTGTTCATGTGCTTCTCTCTGCAGACTTCATCTTTTCCCCTCATGCGTCTGCTATCCTTTTACCCAATATGTTTAGCAAATTTATTGAGATATAATTTACGTGCAGCAAACTGCATCCATTTATAATATACAATTGATGTGTTTTGACAGGCTGACATCCATTAAACTTCCATGACAATCAAAATACAGAACATTGCCATCACTTCCAAAGGTTTCCTTGTGCCCCTTTACAGTTTGTCTCTCCCTCTGGCCCTGCCCCTAGGCAACCACTTGTCTAGTTTCTGTCTCTACAGATTAGTTTGCATTCTCTACAATTTTATATAAGTAGGATCATACAGTATATACTGTCTTGTGTCTAGTTTCTTTCATTCAGTATAAAGATTTTGAGACTCATCCATGTTGTTGCATGTGTAAGTAGTTTGTTCTTTTTTATTGCTGAGTAGTATTTCACTGTTGTATGGATATATCTCAATTTTATCCATTCACCTGTTGATGGACATTTTGGTTGCTTACAGTTTTTGGCTATGGTGAGCAAAGCTGCTATGAACACTAGTGTACAGGTCTTTGTGTGGATGTACATTTTCATTTCTCTTTGGTAAATCCCAAAAGTAGAATTGCTGGGTCATATGGTAGATGTATATTTAACTTTTAAGGAACTGCCAGTTGTCCACAGTGGTTCACCATTGTACATTCCCACTAAGAACATATGTGGGTTCCGGTTTCTCCCTATTCTTGTCAAAAAAACCTGTCATCGTTAGTCTTTTAAATTTAGCCATTCTAATGGGTGTGTAGTAGTATCTCATTGTGACTTTAGTTTGCATTCCCCTGATGACTAATGACTTGGAGCATGTTTTCATGTGCTTATTGGCCATTCGTATATCTTCTTTTGTGAAGCGTTTGTTTAAATTTTTATCTTTTTATTAGGCTGTCATTATTATTGGTTATAAGATATCGTTATATATAGTAGATACCAATCAGTCATATTATGTGTGTTAGAAATATTTTCTCTCAGTCTGTGGTGTGTATTTTTATTTTCTTAACAGTGTCTTTCAAATAGCAAATTTTTACATTTTGATCAAGCCCAACTTGTTGAATTTTTTCTCTTACAGTTCTTTGTTTTTGTGTCTCATCTTTGTTCTCTTTGCCTACCACAAAAGTTTCGAAGATTTACTGCTATGTCTTCATCTAGAAGATTTGTAGTTTTAGCTTTTGCATTAAAGTTTATTGTTTACTTCTAGTTAACTTTTACATATGCTATGAAATAAGGGTCAATGTTCATTCTTTCTATACAGTTATGTCTTTCTAACACCATTTGTTAGAATGACTTTTTCCTTCATTGAGTTGCCTTGGCACTTTTGTCAAAAACATCAATTGACCATATAAGTCAATTGTCAAAACATCAATTGACCTTGTAAGTGTGGGTCTACTTTTGGACTCTATTCTATTCCATTGATCTGCATGTCTAGCCTATCCTCCTAGCCTGTCTTTATTATACCTCTGTAGTCAATCTTGAAATAAAGTAGTATAAAACCTCCATCTTTTTATAATTACTTTGAAAATTCTAGAGCCTTTGTATTTCTATGTAAATTTTAGAATTAACCTGTCCATTTCTGCACACAAAAAAAATCCTGCTGAAATTTTGATTGTAAGATTGCTTTGACTCTATAGCTCAGTTTGGTAGAATTGACATCTTAATGATATTGGAGACTTCCAATCTAAGAACCTGGTATATCTCTGCACTTCTTTAGGTCTTTAACTTCTTCCAGCAATATTTTGCCATTTTCACTCTAAAGGTCTTAAACATTGTATTAGCTTCTTAGGGCTACTGTAATAAATTACCACAAACTGGTTGGTTCAAAACACAGAAATTTATTCTCACAGTTCAGGGGCCAAAAGTCCAAAATCGAAGTATTAGCAAGTTGGTTCCTTCTGGATGCTTTCAGGGAGAATCCATTTCATGCCTAGCTTCTGGTGTCTGCCAGCAATCCTTGGCATTCCTTGGCCAGTCTCTCTGCCTCTGTCTTCACTTGGCTTTCTATGTCTTAGTTTCATCTCCTTTTCTGTCCCTTCTAAGGACACTGCCATTGGACTTAGAGACCAGCCTAATCCAGGATGATCTCTTCTTGAGATCTTTACCTTCACTAATCTTAATCTGCCAAGACCTTTTTTCCTAAGAAGTTCATATTTTGAGGTTCCGGGTAGACATATCTTTTGGGAGCCACAATTCTATTCATTATATGCATATTTAAAAAAATACATTCCTATTTTATGTTTTATGATGCTATTATAAATGGATTTTAAATTTTAATTTCCAATGATTTGCTGCTAGCATATAAAAGCATAATTGACTCTTCTGTATTAATCTTGATCTTGTGATTTTACTAAGTGCAGTTGTTAGTTCTGGTCATTGTTACGTAGATCTTTAATAGAATTTTCTACATAAACAAGCATGCTACTTACAAATAGAGGTAATTTTACTTCTTTTTCTATCTAAGCCTTTTATTTTTCTTGCTTTATTACAATGGCTAGGATTTCCAGTGAAATATTGACTGGAAGTCATAAGAGCAGGCATCTTTGCCTTGTTCCCAATCTTAGCAGGAAATAATTTTATAGTTAATCATTAAGGATGATGTTAACAATAGGTTTTTTATAGAATGCCCTTTATCAGATTGAGAAAGTTCCTCTCTATTCCTAATATACTGAGAGATTGTTTTTTAAAAATGATACATATGCGTTGAATTTTATCAAATAATTTTTCTGTATCTATTGAAATAATGATATTCTTTTTTTCTATTTATCCTATTAATTAGGCGAAGTACATTAATTGATTTTTACATATAAAAACAATCTTACATTCCTGGAATAAATTCTAATTGGTACTGATGTATTTTTATATGTTGTTAGATTTATTAAAATTTTGTTAAGGATTTTTGCATCTATGTTCATGAAGGATACTGGTCTGTAATTTCCTTGTAATTTATTTGTCCAGTTTTGATTTAAAAAAATGAATTTGGAAGTGTTCCTTCTTCCTCTATTTTCTGGAAGAATTTTATAAGATTAGTGTTATTTCTTACTTAAATATTTGATAGGAATCACCAATGATACCATTTGGACCTGGAATTTTCTCTGTGGGAAGGTTTAAATAATGCATTTAATTGTTCTAATAGATATAAGGCTATTTAAATTTTCTGTTTCATCTGTGTCAGTTTTAGTAAGTTGTACTTTTCAAGGACTTTGTCCATTTTACCTAAGTTCTGACCTACTTATTTTTATATATCTAGTCTAGATATCTTTTCCTCTTGAAACCTTCCCTGACACCTCCAAGAGAAGTGAAGTCTCATCTTTTTGTGCCACTATTTTATCTAGTACCATCTGTACTTTCCAACTGACTTTGAAGTTGTTTGTCCATTTGTCTCTTCCTATACCAAATTAAGGGCCCTGAAGTTCCATGATTGCATCCTATATACGTTTGAGTTTCTGCCACCTTATATGGTACTTGGCACATAATAGATACCCCCCAACCCAAAATGTTTAAATAATCAAGTTATTCCACTTATCACTGTCTAATTTATAGACAATGGGATGTTTACACAGGGACGTTTCTAACTTCCTCAGTAGATGATGAGCATGTTTTGCAAAAATGGCAAGTAAAATTCGATGTTGACATTCCTTCTATTTCTTATGTTTAGAATAATTTTTAAAACTATTAAATTGGGGGCCAGTCCAGTGGCACAGTGGTTAAGTTTGCATGTTCTGCTTCTCGGCAGCCTGGGATTCGCCGGTTTGGATCCCGGGTGCGGACATGGCACTGCTAGGCAAAAGCCATGCTGTGGTAGGCGTCCCACATATAAAGTAGAGGAAGATGGACATGGATGTTAGCTCAGGGCCAGTCTTCCTCAGCAAAAAAAGAGGAGGATTGGTAGTAGTTAGCTCAGGGCTAATCTTCCTCAAAAAAAAAAAAAAAAAGCTATTAACTTGAATAGATTTGCTGAATAGTACAGAAAAAAAAGTATTCTATGAACTCAGAGAAGAGAGGTTAAGTGGAAATCTGGAAAACATGTATCAACAAAGGGAGAGGAATAAGGGAAATAACTATATTGAGTACTTACTGTGTGCCAGCATCATGATAAACAATTTATATTCCTTATCTCACTTAACCTTAAAATAGTTAGGCATGAAAGATATTATTATCCCATTTTACAGATCAGGAATCTGAAGCTCAGAAAAGTTAATTACTTTGCCCAAGTCCACAGAGTTATTAAGCAACAGATTTAAGTGTGAAGGATCCCATTATCCATGTTCCTTGTTTCAATCATACTTTTGCCCATTCAGTTTTCTATAAGGCTCCTGATGAATTTTCCTTTATTTACCTTTAAACTTTGCTACAGTAGAATATTCTGTAGTCCTCCTAATTGAGTGTTGGAATAACTGTAAATTTAGGAAAAGTCCAAAGTATTCCCTGAAAACTTGTTCTGCCTATTGCATAAAATATACAGAAATCACATAGAGGATCCAAAACAGACTTATCTCAAAGTATGCTGCAGAACTCCCTGTGTCTTCTCACTAGTCTTCATCGACCTTTACTCTACAACCCTAGCATTATTTAGATGATAGCAGATGCTACCATTCTGAATGTGGATAATTGGGGGTATCATTGGGTCCTGAGTTCCCACTCAAATGGCATAAAGGAAATTAAGAGGCCAAGGCCACAATAACCCAAGCAATCTCCATGGCTTGGTGTGAAAGGAGAGGATCTTTCCTTATAGATGATCTTACCTTTTTGTGTGTTTCGTATTGGTCCTTTTTAGAAAGGTCTGTGGGCTAATTTGTGCAAGGCACATTCTTTCTCCCTATGCCTTGATACAAGATAGGTGAAACACCAGATCAATCATATAGCTTCTCTGATGCTGCTAAGTAAGATGTTTCTTCGTTAGGTCTCCTTTTTCTCTCAACACAATAGTACTCTGTAAATCCCCTAATCTGGGTTGCCTATGATAACCAGGCTTTTCCCAGTTAAAAATGTGTTTAACGCACCATTTTACCAATACATCTTAGCCAAAGAACCCAGAAGGTAAGGCAAGTTTTCTATGATTCTAGTCTATTAATTGAAATGAGATGTTTCTGAGGTCTTCTCAATGTGAAAAACAAAAATTACTAGCACTTGTTTATTTGCGTACAATACTGTGGTCAGGAACTTGCTACTTCTTCAGGGAAATTATTTGTAACACATCATTGAGAAGACAACTTAACAATTCACACTGATCATTCCCTGTGGTCTGCCATGGTGAGGGTGATACGTTCCTGTATTAGAAGCACCAGAAGAAGGAACTCAACCCTCTCCCTTGAAATTCTAGTCTCGGTTGGAATGACTCCCTAAGGCATCCACGGCTACTAGATTCTTGCTGACCAAGAAATGAAACAGGTCCTATCAAGGCTGTTCACATTAGGGGAAAAAATCTAAAAGGCATCCTTGACAAAAATCAACATGGGGATCTTTCTCACTTTTAGGTAGGAGATACAGCTTTTTTGTGGTCTGAGCATCAAACTTGAGAGGAGGACATTGCTGAGACTTAACATTAATTAATAATGTTTATTCATGTAAACCTGCATCAAATGGTATTCTACATGGAGGTAAGACAGAAGAGGATGGAATTAAATACGTGACCTCTTGTAAGCTATTTTCAGTTAAGGATTTTTGAGTAGCCACTTGAAATCATGAATAGTAGGATTGGGAAGAACAGGGCGGAATAGAACCACTTTTTTCTTTCTACCTAACACTGTACTTAGGCAAAGCATAGTCCATATAAGAACTGCCTTATAAAAACCAGCTGAATGAATGGAGTGAATGAATGGATGGATGGATGTTAGAGTCTGAACTTTTCTACATAGTTTCAAATGTGGTGAATTTGTTGTGTTCCATCCGGGTATTGTTGGAGGCCAGGAAAGACCTTTCTATTCGATTCTAGAAGCTGAGAGTGTCCTCTGCACCACTTGGATAGGACAAGCTTCTGGTAGTTCCATTTATCCAGAGGCAGAAGGCACTCTCTTGCCTGCACCTGGAGCATTGTGGCCAGATTCAATAAAGAGCCTATACTGCCTAAGGAAACGGTGTTTCCTCTTACAAGGTAAAATCTTGGCTCCTCTGCCATGAGGGGTCTGTTCTTGGAAATGTACTCTAGAGCTTTCCTATCTAACCAGGATAGGAATTGCATTGCTACATAATTCCCCTGCTGAGGCCCTACGAAAGGAATGAGTTGGGACAGATACAGCAAGATATTAGGACAAATTTTCCCCATTCTTCATGTTGTACAACACAGAAGTGAACTTTATTTCAACAAGATGACCCAATTCTTAGCATGCTTTTCTACCCACTTTACCCATAGTGCTTCCAAATCACTGTCTTTGATTCAAATTGTGCAGAGAAACAAGAAAATGAAAAGAAGATAAGCTGGCTAGTGCAAAGTAAAATGGCATTTAATTAAAACTAACTTTGCAAATTCATGGGGGAAAAAACTAGATGTTTTGCCCCCCCCCCCAAAAAAAGCCCTGTGATTAACCTTCAGGGCAGCATAGCATATCACTGACCGTTTGTTGTTTTGAGTGTATTTCATTTATACATTGGAAGTAGATATTTTTCATATTGTTAATAATCACTCTACTAAGTTGTACACTCAGCATCGTGCATCATTTTAACCTTGTTTAGTCACAAGGCTTTCATTTTCTTTCTCTACTTTTCTTAAGCTTGTTTCTGAGTGGTGGTTCATTCACACAAGCTTTCAATTTTAAATAACACAATCCATTATTTCACTAGGTGTCTTTATTTGCTTAAAGTGAAGAATCAGATTGTGATTGTGTTGTAAATAAGTCAATCCTTTCCTTCCCTTTACAGGAAAAGCTGTGGATGCTAAAAAAAGAGAACTGAAAACTAGTCTTTCATGAACTCAGTTATTGGAGTAAGTAGAGCTAAAACTGTGGGGGTGGCGGGGGGAGAAGAAAATGAAAAAGGCATTTTTAGAGCTTTTAATTTAAGCCACTCCAGTGTCCCTGTTCTCTGCTTCTTTCCACTACCCCTGCCCCACAGTCAGAACCCAGGGCACCGGGCAGCTCAGAAGCTGAAAGGAGACTAAGAGTGAGGCTCTGGGTTAACTTTCCAGTGATCTTAAAAGGTGGAGGCAGAAAGACTGCTTGGAGAAACTCCTTTTTACCTTTCTAGAACTGCATCAGAGAAACTCCTAAATTGCATCAGTGATCCTGAAACCTTTATAAATAAAGAGTTTCCTGCATTTAGGAAACTTAATCTTGTTGGGATCTTTTGAGGTAGGAAAATGTGATGAGAAATAAACATTCTCTATATTCCTATGTATTGGGTATGCTCCTGGAAACATTGGAGGGACTGTTTGCCAAAAACTCTTGGCAGTTTTCAAAGATGGCTGGCCAAGTCAAAAGAGAATGAGGAGAAGAACAGGTTTATGGAGCTCCGAGTCCAGCATTGTGTGTAAAACCCAGGTTTCAATTTAAAGAAATCTGTTGCATAAAAACCTTGGGAAACATATCATCCTCTCTTTTCTTTACTACATAGATACCTCACACAAGTATCCTGTTCTTCAAAAAAATTTTTTTAGAAAATAAGAAAAATATAAGAAAATCAACATGGTCATAATGAAGCAAATTTTATATTAATTTTATTTACTTTTGCTTTTAAATTTAAGAGTTAAGACAACATTTCAGCAAAGAAATGTGGAGAAGGGTAAAGGGAAATCAATAAAGTCACTCTGTGACTTTTCCCAGGAGGGAGCTGTGTTAATCGAGAATGACTTGCTTGGCTGTATATCAAGTCCGAGGAAAGAGCAGGAGTTGATTTTGAAACAGATTTCCCAGCTAGATTGAAGGAGATACACATATATATATACATATATATATACATAATTATACACATATATATATACATAATTTTTACAAGAATAGTATATGTGTATATACACTGTTATATCCATTTTAATATATATTAAAAATGTGTATATATATATACACACATACACATTTAAAAAGTAGATAAAAGTAATTTCTTTAGATAATTAGTAATATCAAACAAAAATTCTTCTGATAGTATTTCATGTATATTGATCTAGGATGAGTTTACACTTTATAAATTTCTCTAATAAGCCTTTTGATTCCTAAAGGAAATTGATGTGCAAAATCCTAAAGTGATAGATGAAGGAATGGAAACCAGATTTCTCGACCAAGGCCCAGTGAAGTGTCTTTGACCGTAGGAAATCTTCTAGAGTCTCTCTGGGTTGTACATGTAGTCACTTTCTCTAGTGATCAACATTACAGAAATTTTTAGCAAGTGTGATTTCAGCAGAGCTTATGAAAGTCCAGCTGGCCAGGGGCCTACCCAATTCCCCTGGGCCATGGTACCACATTCTCAAGTTCATTGGAAGCAGTGGTAGTTTCCAACAAATTCAGACACATAATTGGGTGGGAGGCAGGAAAACTTGGTGTCAGGCCTGACTTCATCTTCACAATGTGATCCTGAGTGAGTTATCTTTCCTTTGCGCATGTTGGTTTCCTTTTGTATGAAATGGGATGGATACTTCTTGCCCCTTCCCAAGAACATGCTTTCTTATTGCCTAAGAATCTTGTCAAAATGTTTTTGTTCTATTCAATGATCAGGAGATTTTAGAGACAATTAATGGGGATCCCCTCTTCATGACCCAGTCTACTATGATTAATTCATTCCACCTTGCTGAGACTCTTAACATTTTTCTTCTTTCATTTTTGTATATCAAACTCTAAATTGTTTTTAACATCAGCTAAGGTGTTCTATTTATTTTCTAATTCCAAATTCCATCTATATCTTAACTTTTCAGAAAGTATTTTTGTAAAAGAATGGAACTTAGACAGAGAGAGGGCCTATGCAATTCTAGAGTTTCCCTGTAGGGAATTTAAGAGTTCATCTAGTCTAATTCTCTCATGTTATAGTTGAGGGAGCTAATGATCTGAGAGGTAAAATGTATCGTGCAAGGCTACTGTGATAGGGCTAAGCAGAGAATCCATGTAGCTTTAACTTTCAGTTCTATATTCTTTCCACTTGTTCATGTGTCTTGGGACCACTATAATTAGAAATAGGACCTCAAGTTCAAGTAGACAAGGATATGTAAGCCTTTAGTTTTCCCCAGGTCCAGATTCCAACTCTGTGTGCATAATGTGGCCAGCATGGCTTTAGCATCCTCATGGAGGACGGAGGATTCGGGGTGCTGAAACCTCTTCTTTGTCCCTTCAGCTGTTCCACTGGACCCAGAACAGAATCTGCGTCTAACTGAAGTCTCACCTTTCCATGTTTATTTTGGATGTGGTTGCATTTGCTGTATCTTATAGCTCTTAAATTCTGTCTTCAAGTTGACTTTATGCATTTTATATTCAACATTTACTGAGTGCCAGTCATAGTGCAATGGGCCAGAGATACAGAGCTGTATCTCAGTCTCTTAACTACAATCACAGTGCAACATGTCCTGCATAAGTTATGCTTACAGTGCTGGAGGGTGCTGAGGAGGAAGAGACTGAGATCATCCAAAGGAGCCAAAGAAGACAGCTGATCAGGTGACAGTTCTTCTGCCTTTACTCTCCCATCCTCTTCCTTATCAGGGCAGAGAAGTTAATTTTATGCAATGGTATTTTCCAGAGTAATCTCTCCTTTGTTTTAAATAGAAGAGAAGTAATACGTAGGATTTTTCCCTTACCTGCATGTCCACCCCCAGTCTTAAATACCTCACCAGCTCTCTATGAAGTCTCTGCACACAGCTGGTTTCCTGATGCTTCAATCAATTCTTACTGTACTGTGGAAAGCAAGTCATCAGGGCCCAGGGATAGACACATATGTAGATTAGCTGGGGAGAAGATATTGTGCACCAATTATTTCCTCCCTTACTTTAGTTTTAGAATCTGTTTTCTCTGTTGACTTTATTTTCAAAAAGACATTGACAAGTAGACAGCTAAATATTTACTAGAAACACCCAAAGCGCGGTTAATGTTTTAAACAGAATCTGAACACCAGTCAGATTTCTTTTTGCTTTATTTTCAAAAGTTCTTTTCCTCCTTACTTACCTTAGCACTGTTCTCACTTTTCCATAAATTTTAAGATACGGATTTTGAGCAATTAAACTCATGACAGGAGAGAAAACGTTGATTGCTCTGTGTTATATAACACCATGGCCCTAGATTATATTAAATTCCTGGAAGAATACATAATGAACAATAATTTCTAAAGCACCTATTACATGGAAGGTTAAGTGTAGTAATATCAAAATCAGCACATATCTTCATTCAGTGGATATAAGTACCATAAAGAGCTAAGCATATAGACCACGGGCCCATAAACTGAGCAATTTTCCAGACTTGGGGTAGGTAGTCAAAATATCACAGTGAATCTTTAAAGACTTAAAAATGCCAAAAAAATTTACTTAACCTCCCACCTTTTGAGAGTGCATGTTGGTCCCCATCTAGAGTTGGTTTGCTCGGTGCTGGCCTCAACTGGAGCATGCAGTCCAACATCCCTGAAGGGCGAGGCCTCAGAACTCAGAAAGCTAACCTGGCTCCCTCTGATACAGTTCTCTGTGGTCTTTATGTCATGGCTATTTGTAGCATGTAGAGACTCCTTGAGAAATGTCGAATGTGCCAAATTTAAAATCTCCGAGGTAGCAGTTTCCACCTTTAAAATATTCCTCGGCTTCTCCCAAGAGTGCTTCTTATTCATCACTCTGTTTTAATCTCAGCAGGAATTCTGATACTGCTGCTGTACCTCAGTCCCAAAAATGCGTCTCAAAATATGTTTCTGTGTTCTTTTAATTTTATTAATCCTGCACGCTCAGCGCTTTTGAAACTCATCTATTTCACAAACGCTCTAGTAAATTTAATTGTATCCTTTTGAAGCTCTTCCTTACTGTGTTGTTATTAGTTAATAATGGAGGAGACCAAGATGCATAAGGTATGATTATTATTAACGATACCTTGGATGTACACAAACTCACTCTGAGTGAACTTAAGGCAGTTCATATGTATTAGCTCATTTTTCCTCGCAACAGCCGGGTTGAGAGACCTAGATTCTATTCTTGGTGCTATAACAATCTTCTTGGGAAAAGTGTTTAGCCACTAATTGCCTCAGTTCCCAACTATGAAATGGGAATAATGGCATCAGGATATTTGCTTCCCCCTTTCCTTGTCCTAAACTTTTAGAATCTAAGTAGCTAAAAAAAAAAAGTCTGAAGGTGAGGAAGGAGTGTGTCTTGACTTTATGACCATTAATAAAAAGGTGACAGACAGTAGTAGGAGTTTGACTGGAAACCCTGCAATCTGAATTGTAATCCAATCTCTTCTTAATGATGGGTCAATGCCCTGGATACCCCCTTCCCTTTATGGAGAGGAAGTACTACATAGTATGACATAGTGTATTGCAAAGTATTCAGAGATCCAGAGATGATAGATACTGTAAAGGGCCCTGATCTTCTAAAGAGCATTAATTTGGTCAGCATAGATGTCTCTAAGAACCATGGTATCAAGAAGTCTGGATCTGAGATGAGAACACTCTTGGCTTCCAAAGCTTTAGCCTTCCTGCACTTCTCTCCCCTCTCACAACCTTCAGGCTTTGTAGCAGTTTCAAAAAATATACAAACAGCTCCAGACCAAGTCCCTGGCCTGTATCCTTGGTTGCATATCATCTGTAGATTCTTGGCCTTGCAATCTCAATCGTCAAAAGTACCAGGGGTGGAAACATGCCCCTTTGCTTGCCAGCCTAAACCTAATGACTGAATGGCAGGGAACCTAGACCAAAATAGAACTTGGCTCTTAGATGACACACTTCAGCCAAGAATAATGATTTTTATAATGTCAGGCTCAATTCCCTTAGTGCACAGGTAATAGGGATCTCATCTTATAGAAGGGCCTTGATTCTCTCTCTCTCTCTGTTTCCCTCTCTCACTTTACCCATTATTATACAGCAGTGGAAGCTTTTCTCTTTCACCTTCCTGGACCCCAAAGGTTATTGAAATGCACTTCCTACAACTTGGTAGAATCAGGCCCCAAGTGAGCGGACCCTAGATTACCTTCCAGAGAGCTTCACAAACCACATGGGCCCATCCCATAAGCTCCAGCCCTTCTGTAGAGTTAAGCTAGAAGCCAAGAAAAGTCCTCTGAAACTCACTCAATGAGGCATAAAGAGGCAACAGAATTATTTTATATATTCATATCAAAAATATTAATAAATATATATGCTGAAGAGTTATCTCATCATTGATTTCGCCTTATATCCTATAAGGCTAAGGAAAGCAAAAAAAATTTTTTTAGTAGGCCAAAATCCAAGTATTTAGCCTGTCATGACTGAGCCTGGCACTTAGAGCTGGTGTGGATTTGGGGTATAAAATCTGCCAGATGACTCCCCTTGAGACCGCTTGAGCTACAGATTGCCTGTACCAAACACTGCTCCCTACTGGTTCAAAGCCTCATTGCCTTAGGGAAGGGGCTCTGCTACCCTAACAGGGCAAAAGGAAGCTTCCTCTTCCTCAGCTTCCTGGGAAGAGTAGTAAGGAATATTTTTGTCATTTAATGAGGGAATTTAAATAGTTCGCGTTCAAAGTACATTTAGAGTTTAGGGGCTGGAATAGAAGGACTACCATTACCAACCCAGCTCTCTCATGAGAGAGACCAGCAACCCCCAAGGACGTGTCTTTAGAAACTATATTCTGGGTTGATCTAATGGAAACTATCCCAGCCTAGTGAAGATAGTCACATTTTTGTGATGGAATTCAGTGGTGTTGAAAGGCTGAGTGTGCATCAATGTTTGTCGAAGGACAGAATGGACACCATCATGTTGCCCTTGCCTCTTCTATTCAGAGACAGGAATTCCTCAGATGAAGGATAGCATAGAAGCTAGCCTGCCAAGGATACCATTTATACATACTTAAATATTCTTCCCTTCGGCAAAATAAAGAATTGTCTAATCTGTTTTTAGAATACATATTATGAAACCCTGGAGCATATAGTCATGAACCATTTCTAGCCTTTCAATCTTTTTCTTTTTTTGTGAGGAAGATTGGCCCTGAGCTAACATCTGTTGCCAATCTTTCTCTTTTTGCTTGAGGAAGATTGTCACTGAGCTAACACCTGCGCCCATCTTCCTCTATTTCATGTGGGATGCCACCACTGCATGGCTTGGTGAGTGGTGCTAGATCCGCACCTGGCATCCAAACCTGTGAACCCTGGGCCACCGAAGCAGAGCGTGTGAACTTAACCACTGTGCCACCTGGCTGGCCCCCTCAATCTCTTTTTTCTGAAACAAGGGCATCTGAGCTGGGTTGCTTGTCTCAGATTTGGACTTACCCACACACTCTAAAGTGTAAGAGATCTCCCTCCCTGCATGTAGCCCAGAATAGTCCTTCACAGCCACCTCATCCTGGACACTTTATCACTTGACATTACCTCCTAATCCACAGATCAGTGGGATTTCAGACAAACTTTGTCTGGCTTCAAACACAAACAGCATGACTCTGGAAGATTCAGAAAAACTTAAATAGACAAATTTGCTATTTTTTGGAAATACAAATAAACATGGCTATAAGGGGGACCTCAGCTAGAGTACAGTCTGAGAGAATAAGGCTGCAGTTCACCATTTACTAAATGCTACTTTTACATGGCATTTTACTAAGCATCATTATATTATATAAGCATATTATAAGCATATTCAGACATGAACCCTCCTCTCTCAAAAAGTTACAATCAAAACCACATTAGCATAAAAGAACTGCATGCCACGTGCTGTGCTATGTATTGGGAATACAAATGTGACCATGGCACAGCACTCTCTTCATTTACCTGAGAGTTTGGAGATGTAGACAGCACAGTGTATGGACAGTACCAATACTACAGCATCATTTTCTGTCCTTTAGCTAAGGAAATTACACTGCCAAGCACGCTGCCTGACATACGGTCAAGTCCTCAAACAATATTTATTAGATAAAATGAACTAAATGAGAAGAATGAATAAATGCTAAAATAGAGTAAGTATAACGTGCTATGCAAAATACGTAGGACAAGCTAGACTAGTTTGAGGAGACCAACTGCAGAAAGTGACATTTACGCTGAGATGGGAGTCAAAGAGTATAATGATGCAGAGGAAAGACCAGGCTTATGGAGTTAGACTTGGGTTCAAATCCTAACAGTGCCACTCAGAGCTGAGCAGTCTTAAATTCTGAACCTTATTCTTTGCATCTGTAAAACATCTATGAGGGCTTTCACGGCCGTTTTGAGGATTAAATGAGACATTAGTTATCTGTAAGTGTGTGTCACATAGAAGAACCTCAATGACAGCTATTAAAGGAGTCACAGAAAACAGTATTGCAACATTAAAGCAATAAATACCTAAGTAATAATGTTAAGAGCACAATATTTTGAGTGACGGATAGCAAAAATAAGCTGAAAATCATGGTGGAAATAAGGGAGAGGTGGTACAGCAGTTCTTGGCCCCTAAGCCCTTACAAGAGTGGAGGGGGGCAGGCACCTGGTGGGGGGTTGTCTTCCTCCTCCAATCCATCCTGGAAGATTTTCATATTCAGCTTTAGCTGCAGAACCATGGAGCCCTGCCTGTCACTTTTCACGGCGTGGTAAATACCTTTTCAGATAATCAGATAATCTTAGGATATTATGATGTGTGGATGCTTGATACAGACCATACATATGTGTGTGTGTGTGTATATATGTAAATATAATTTTTTCCTGTAAGTTCTGATAATAATTAGCTTCTGTTGCTTTTATCTTAAATTTACACAAATATACCAGATTCCTTTATTCTGTTCTTCCTTTCACCCATGTACATCAGGCCCTTTCCTGCTGCATTCTTATAGTTAAATCAATTAACACAAGCACACACACAAACACACACACACACACACACATCCTGTTCTCTACTGGCTTCAGCTCTTTTTAGGTGAGCTTTTGGGAAATGCCCTGAGATGAATCAGATTGTCAGATATGTAAATGTGGGTGATGTGGGTGGGGGAGGCAAGAAGGGGGGTGATGCTAGCAGCTGACTTTTGGTTTGGGTTTTCAGTTCATAATATGAGATACAACTATATTTTGATATAGTGCAAAAGTGTCAAGCAAGAGTGTGAGAGAGACCAAAGAAAGGCGATAGTGGTGGCCAGAGATGAAAGAAACTGCAAGACATCAAAGCATTTTAAACGTGAAATTTGGGGAAAGGAGAACTGGAGGTGTTTAAAATGATGATGGAGGGGAGAAAGCAATTGATTGGGTCTTTGAAACCATGCCAGGAACCAAGAGCCAGGGGCAGTGGCAGAGGGGAAGGCCAGGTAGGACAATTAAAACGGAAATCTGGCTCCTCACAGCGCAGCATGGAGCGGGGCTACAGAATTTGCTGCAGTGGGAGGTGGGGCCAGTCTGGCACAGTCTGTGGGTTTGAAAGGAGCTGGGCGGGTTGGAGAATGCCAGTCAGCCTTTGTAGTTCTGAGCTCAGAGAGGGGGTGACAAATACTGGGCTTCAGGTCAGAAGCCTGGCTGGGGTGGCTTTTGGAGAAATTTTCTCTCTGCTCCCAAACTCTTAAAATTCACTCATCATACCCCTGGCCTCCAATCACAGCATAAACACGTGTCCTGGAGGCCGTCCTCCGGCCGAGATTTCGGCAGTGGTACCTGTTGGCAGACTAATGGGGTCTTTTCCCTTTCGTATTCCCTAGAGACCGTGAACTGGGCTGAATACAATATCTTTGCATATTTCCCTTCACCCTTCCCACATGCTTCACATCTCCCAGACTCCTAGGGTTAATCCCCAGGACAACCTTGCTTTGAAAGAAAAAATGTGGTGAGCCTACTTGAAGATTTGGATCCCAGAGGCCTCTGTCTGTCCTGCCTCAGCCAGACCCCAGACAGCCGGCTCAAGGAGATGGACATTTACAGAGAAAGAAGCAGTAAGTTTTTGTTGTTGTTTGTTTTCAAGGCTTGGTTGTTCTCCAGAATTAAGGTCCCTGAAAGCATGGGGTTTTCTTTTTTTTTTTTTCCCCCTTTCATTTTTTTACTTTTTTTCTCAGCAAAAATAAATAATATGCCCTTCCCATCTTGGGGATGATTCATAAAAGCAATTGAATTAGAAAGTGCTTCTTCATTGCTGCTCATAGCCTGGGTTAAAGATATCTGAAGTTGATCTATGTGTGCTTATTCTCAACATTGTAAAATTTTAAAATGTATCTGCCTTTGTTAAAATAATTTGTACTGATTGTTCTTCTCCAGAACAAATACTATGTAACTGGATGATTGATTGTAATTATGATGAATTTGTCCCAGGACTTGCATGGATGTCTTCTTTGGGGATTTTTGTGTATATTTGCTGCTCATCAAAGGAAGGCTAGAAAGACTTTGGAAGGAGGGTGTGGTCCAGCTGATTCAGCTTCCTTCCCGACCCATCACTGACTCCTTCCTTCTGCTCCTCCCTCTCCTCATCTCCTACCCTGGCTCCTCAGATCCATCCTGCTGTCAATGAAATATCATCTACCTTTCTTTTCTATGACAGCCTGTGTTACACTCTGCCAGGTAGGAGACCACTCCCCATAATCAAACTCATTATATTTGTGACCTCAGCATATCTTCAAACTAAGACATAGTCCAGACAATTGCATCTACTCCCTCAGCTTCTCCCATCTTTGGATTATTAGCCAAGGTAGTAATAACAATAATAATACTGTATTTAGAAGCTCTCTAGCACATTTCATCTCTGAGAGTCTTACAGATGTTAACTAATTAATCTTCACAGCACTCCATACAAGAGAGGTAAATATTATTAACCATGATAGAATATACATATGTATATGCTAAGGACAGCAAAATACTTCACTTATTTATCATGGTTCACTTGATATAGTAACTGGTATTTTTAAAACACCCATCATAGATACAATAATTAGAGATATGCTTTTGTTAACAAAACCACTACCCACTTCTAGCGTACCCTTGGGTACTAAATAATTACCCACTTTGTGTGGTTATCTAGCTCACTAATTACCCACAGAAATTGGGGTCAGGTGTTAACTGCTTGAAATAAGTATCCTCCAAAGACATCGCTGAGTTGTATAGAGAAAATGATGTGTTCATAGCAAAACTTTCATAAGTTATATATTTGTATATCTTTGTAAGCAGAGTGAATACAGACAGGGGGAAATTAGCTTCATATGTGAAAATCATGCTGAACTATTGTTGCAAATATATAGAGGTTTAGGAGAGTCTCAGAAAATTTTATTCTCTGTTTACCTTTCCTTTTTGAAGATGAGTGCAATGAGTCTCATAATCTGGCTTTCATATACAAGTACACTAAGACAATTGACGATTCTGGTTAAAAGAATGATTCATTTTGGCGTTACAGGGAGGCACCCAGTGAGTCAAAGATTTTTTTTGACAGCTCCACCCTTTATGATTATTCTAGTGTGTTTCTTTTTTCTCCATCAGTCTAGTGCAAACCCCTATTAGCCAAATCTGAAAAAGATTCTAACCCAGTCACCAACCCCTGCCAACCATCTCTTTCTCCTTCCCAATAAAGACAGAATGAAAAAAACGGATTAAAAGAAATCCAACACTATGATTGTAGGTATTTCTCTTCTTGCCTCTATTTGCTCTGCTTTTCACTCCTGTCCTCTCCTCTCCCTTCTTCCTCTCTCTGTGTTTCCTTCTTGTCTCTGCTTTTTCTTCTCCTTTTCCTTGGCATCCAGCCGTGCTTCTGCAGGTTTCACAGTCAGAGACAAAGCACAATATCTCAGTTGAGCACAAAGAAGCTACCTTTTAAAAACATCGACTTGGAGGAAACCTGCATCCTCAGATACCTCCCTCCTTCCTCGATATTTACTTAACACAGTGCTGCCTGTTGTCTGCATGATTCTAGCCAGGGAACTTGGGTTAAGATGGCAATATACCCACTGTGTGTATAGATAGGTAGAGACTCTAATTTTCAGGAGATACCTGCTGTACAGGATCATTGTGTAGCCAAGCTTTTAAAATGTGTGCCAACAGAAGCGATAGGAGATGCTCCTTTAGTCAACTCGGGATGTCTTTCCTTTTTCTCTTGTGCCACTTTTTTGTCATCTGAATTATTACTTATCATTATCAAGGGACTTTAGGCTGACCAATGAAGTGTGTATATATCTGATGGACATTTGAAGAGAAATGCTTCAGGAATAAGGAAAACGTATGCAGTAGGGCAAAGGGTTAGGATGAGCAACAGTGACTGATGAGTTCACTTCAAAATCCAAGGAAACGTAAGTGGTGAATTAGTACATATGGCAAATATAGTCAACAAGCAAAACCCAGCCATTGAAAGGAAAGAGAGTTTTAGCCTTGTAGTCGCCACATGACTGAATAGAGTGTCTACGTATCTTAAATATAGATTTGAACCACTGCTCTTTATTCCTCTAAATGCTGATTTCAAAAAAGTATTTGGTCATCGTTGACTTTCTTCCTATAAAGAAAACCCACCAAGAGTCACAAAATATATCACCTACACTCATCGACGCAAAGGTGCTTGAAATGCCCATGGGATGCAGAACAATTAGGCACTCCTTTCCCCCTTTTTTTTTCCTTTTAGAAAATGTGATACCTGATCTCTGGGTCTCTCAGGCTGAGGATTTTTTTCTGTTTGTATAATACAATGTCTGGCCTTCCCCCTGACCTGCTGGTGTATTTTTGGTCTCATTAGTAGTCAGGGAGATGCCTTAGCGCATCCGGTGCTGCGAGTCAGGGACGAGACACACTACAACAGAGAGAGGGAGTGAGCGCAAGAGGGTATTAGAAGAGAGGCTTGTCTCCAAGATATGGAAGGAAGTGAGAAATGACAGGACTGCCGAGCTTTGTATGGAGGAGCCTGGCAGGGCGGGGGAGCGGTGAGGGGAGCGAAGTGGATTCTCAGGAAAGAGGGGAAGCCATAGAAGAGCTAAAGGTGATTACAGGGGGATATTGATTCCTTATTCTACCAGAGATTTAAGCAGGCATGCGAGGAATCTGCACCATGGTTGGCAAAAAGAGACCCGTTGCCTCCTGTAACCAGACACTCGGGCTTTCCAGGAGCCTAGGGAGAGAGCTGAGAAGAAAGGGGGCAGTGTGGTCTAGGAAAATTCAACTTGTCGCTGATTTGTGCCTGATGCTTGCTGTCCGTCAGCAGCCTCCCTTACAATCTTTTTTTCCTCTCTCTCCCTTTTTTTTCTTGCCTTCTCCTTCTTCACTGAAGCCTAGGGGAGCCAGTAAAGATTAAATGTGCTTTCTCAAAGGCAGCCACTTCATGCTGCTATGTCGAAAGGGCCATTATTATTATTATTATTTTTAATAGTAAAAGAAAAAGGGAGAGAGGTTGGGAGAGAGAGAGAGAAGCTAGGTAGGATGATGACGGACTAGCTTTTCTGAGAGGAAAAGGAAAAGGGAAGGGAGAGAAAAAGGAGAGACCCTGAAGTGAACGGAGGATTGTGCCTGAGAAGAACCTACAGAGGTGAGAAAAAAAAAGTTGTCTTGAAGATGGGGGTGGTGAGGATGCTGAATAGACCCTGTACAGAGGGAAAAGAGACATAATTTAGCTGCCTTGCTGGTATGATTCTATTTTGAAAGGTGGGGCGAGGAAGGGGAGAGAGCCCCGAGCTTTAACGGGTTTTAGTTGCATACCGAAATATATACAAAATATTCAGAATTTTTACTAAGCGTTTGAGGCCCCCTCCAGTGTCTTCCTTGTGGGGGGCTGCTTTGTCATTCTCTCTGACTAGCCAGCCATCTACCTTACTCAGGCTAGAATAAAAGAAGAAAAAAAAAGACAGAAAAAAAGGGAAGAAAAAATTTTAAAAGAGTCATCTTCCCACCCACTTCCCCTCCCTTTCGTTTCATTTTTGGAGGCGGCACAGGAGCCGTCTTTGCACAGGAAAACTCAGCTTCCAGGCGATGGGGAAAAGCTACTATCTATCAGGTACAGAACCGGTAGCTGTCTGCGAAGATGGAGGGGAATTATGCTTCGGATTCCTCCGAAATATTGGCAAACGGCTTCAAAGGCTCCGCGGCGGGCGTGGGGCGGGGGAGCTGTATCTCGCAGCCCGCACCCACCCCTTCCCACTTCGCGTCTACCAAATGACAGCCTGGTGCTGGCTCGGGTGACTTGGCCTTGGCTTCAGCCAAGCAGCTGATGCAGAGGAGGCCCCGTTTGCAGGACTGGCAAAGTGCACGCTAAAGAAAGAAGGAAGAAATTTTGAAAAACAGCTCTGGGGAGGTTTCTCGTTCTTAAAAAAAAAAAAAAAAAAAAAAAAAAATCAATTTTTAACTATTTTCAAAATTTGATCAGTCCCAGTGCTTCCCTCCACTCCCACCAAATTGCCTTTTTTCTCTCTCGTCGAAGCATAAACGACAGAGTTACAGTCTCTAGATTTGGTGTATCGCTTCCTGCCCCCGCCTCCCCCTCTCCGCCCAGTTCTCCGTCCTCTGTTGAAACACCTCGCCCAGGCTAGCGCACTCGAGCTCACATTCCCCCCCTTGCTCGGAATGGTGCTACAGGAGGCTGCAGCCCTGCTCCGCTTCCGATGGGTGAGTTTCCAACGCTATTCGTATTTATACTTTTAACAGCCTCCAAATCTTACCTCTTGGTCTTCTCCTTCTGATTTCTATGATTTTGCATGCGGCATGCTGGCCCAAGGGGAAAGCGATGCCTCATTTTCTTCGCAGTCATTCGTGCTTGTTGTAAATTAAAGCTTTGAAGAGATATTTAATCCGTATTGTAGACCAGGGTTTTAAAAACATGGGCATTTCTGGGTCTATTCATATTATTTTCCATTTTAGTAAACTATTTTGCTCAAAGCTTTAGAGTTTTTTCTGATCTATTCGTGAGTGTGTGTTCAGGTATGTATATGCGCCCAGAGGTACTGCGTATGTGCATATGTAGACATGATATTTAAATAGATTCTAAATCTAGTGAACTAAAGAAGCTCGGAGAGTGAGGGAATACCCTGCCACCTGTTTGTTGCCTTTTAGTCATGAACCTCAATCAGAAATTGCCTGTCATTCTTGTTTTGCTTTGTTTTGTCTCAAGAAAGAACAATTTGTTGCGCTCCTCTCAATCCCTGAGACCCTAACTTGTGATGTTTACCGTTTAAATCCACGGGTTAGGCTCTTGGGAGCTGCGAGTCGTGCCTTTGCATCCTGGAAATTTGGTGGAACTTTTTTCTTTAAAGCAAAAACAAACGAAAAGAAAGTTTGTCTGAAGTGATTTGAGTGTACCTCTGAGGTTTTCATTGTTAGATGGGATCAGGTGACCAGAAAGTGGCAGCTCCTGGATTTCTGTTAAAGTAGGTATACATTCTGTTATAAGAACGTTGGCTGCTCTCTGTATGTCTATATACATTATTGATGCCTGAGGCTTGTGGAACTCTTCTACCGTGGTCTATTCCTTGAGAGCAACACGCAGTACTATCCGAGCGTAACAAGAACAGCTCAGTACCTGGTGCTTGACCTCAGAACATGTCAGCTGAAGTCCCAGCATGCCCTGTGCCTCCAACTTTTAAACTCAACAGTTTATCTTAAAATTGTGCCCAATTAAAATGAGAATGTGGACATATTATACAGTCAATGCTCACACACGTGTGTCATATGTGGCTAGACAGTGGACACACAGACACATAGCGAACCAATAGTTTGGGCTAAAATGTCGAAAGGCTAACATTTCTGCTCTTGCTATTCTACGTGAAGGGTGGAATTTATGGGGTTAATAAGATTAAATTTATATTACTTTGCAAGATTTAAAAAAATAAAATAAAAGGAGAGATATAGCCTCCTTGTTTGGCATCTGTTTTAAAACATTATACACTATGAGTTTAAAAGTAATAGGGATTGCAAATACATTTTCTGAATACATAAAAGGAAAGAAATAACAGCACACCACACGCACACAATTATTATATCCTTTAGGAGTAATCAATGTCTATTATTCTTCATTTAAAAATTGGAAAAAATTTATCAGGACGTAAATTCAATCCAAAAAAGTTATTTATAATACGAAACTGTATATTTAAAATTATCTTCTCTTAAGGTAATTGTTACCATACCTAGTCTGTAGTTTTCTGAAAATGTAACTTTTTGTAACAGAATAATTTCAGTGATTTAGATCTATCTCATAGTTGGAGAAAAGAAATAATAACTTACCTTTCCTTTGTTGTGAAAAATTCCAATATGCAATTTCATTTAAACAATTTTTGTATTCTTGGGCAAACATTTGTCTTCTATTTTGGAAAATACCTAAATCAGCCCTGACTTCAAATGCTTTCTTCTTTTAAAGACTTTATATTGGTTGTAACCTCATTTTATACGTGTAGTCGAAGGTTAAGGAAACTGTTCTTTTCCTGTTGCTTTTTTTCAGGCGTTTATTGCAATTTTAGTCATTGACTCCAAATTGTAGTCAAGAAACCATTTTGTATCAGAAAACTGAATTGAGAAGATGAACTGTGCAACATTGCACCATGCCTTTTGTTGAAACCTCTTGTGTAGTTATATTATTTAAATATTACTTTCCAGGTTTGATAGTCAGATTGAGCTTCAAAGGAAAGAGTTACTTGATTTTCAAGTCATCTTTTGGTTTCTCTACAATAGATTAATGATTTTCCTCCATCTTAGCTGACGAGTATGCATAGGTATTTGGAAATTCTGGAAAGGCATCTATTTAACTTATGGATATATATTCCTACGTGATTCATATCAAATATTTGCAAAACATTTGGTGCTTTTGGAAGTCAAAATTATCTGCAGCTTATTCTATGCAAATGTATGCATGGATCAATAAAAGCATCCTAGATATAATTCTTCTGTGATTTGAAATGATAGCAGGATAGTAATTTAATACAAGTGATACAATTTGTAATTCCAAGGCACTCTTTTGGTTTTTTACGTGTTTTCAAGTGGATTGCTCGTGTTCTGAGGTTGCTATCATACAACTGATCACATAGCCACTTACGAGTGCATAACGACACGCAAGATTTTATATTTCAGCAGGGAACTGCTTCAGTAAGGGCAGGTTTCTCAACACCCCTTCTTCTTCACCAAGCCCATCAGTGAAGTTCAGTGAAATGAATAACATAATTGGTGGTTGGTTCAATCACTACCAGTCTAGACTAGCCCAGACGCATCAATTAGAGGGGGCTGTCTTTTAAAGGGAGAGTGCAACCGAAACAAGCAGGGCATTATTGATACTGATCTTTAAAAGTGCAAATCCAGCTTGGCAGATAAAAAAAAAAATAAGGCGGGGAATTGAGGGGTGGGGGGGGTGCATTGCAGGAAGAAAAGAGAAAGAAGTGAACTGGAGCTTTCGGACACAGAAGGACAGGAAGCTTGAGAGAAAAGGAGGGGATAATGAGAGAAATGCAATGCGCACCTCCTTGGAACACACAGTTACAATTCAGTTCACAGGGCACACTGGTTCACCGTATTTTTAACTAGATGCTCCCCCCGCATTTTTTTTTAATTCCTTTTTTGCCTCTGTTTCCAAAGAAGTGCCAGCTCAAAACCAATGCAGTTGGAAATTTAACAGCTCTAGGAAGCTCTAGTGAGAATAAAGCCAAGTCATACGAACCAGCCAAAACTCCTTTTGCAACATTTTTCCCCAAAAGAAAAACACAGAAGATGTTTATTTTCGAGTCTCTAATTCCACGTTTTTAAAAAATCAACTGTACTAATGAATAGTACTCATTTTAAACCCAGCACCTGGGAACTAATTTTATGGGCAAGACACCTTTAGGTAAACAGCTTGTAGTTTTCTATCGAATACAGTAAAATTATGAAGAATGTAACAAAAGGCTTTGGCAATTTTGTGGGGGGTTTTTGGATGGATAAAGGACAGATGATTTAGAAAGCGTTAGGAACACATCAAGCCTCAGGGAAAGAAAATGTTTGATTGGTATTAATTAAAACACTGCTAATATATTCTAATAAAATCAAATTTAACATTCTAAAGTAATCCGCTTGGTATGTCAAAGGAACAGAAAAGTATTATCTTATTTGCATCTCTGCAATCCAAATGCATTTGCTCATTCAGCAGAATTAATTTTTATCACCAGCCTGTTTAATCTCCTCACAGATTTAGTCAAACTTATTCTTTCAAACTAAAAAGGATCAGGGTAGGGAATCCATGGAAGGTACTGGGGAGACTAGCGACCGTATTTACTACTGGCTTTATATTTTACGATGTTCTTTTCTCTTCATTCGCTATAATGGGGTGTGGAAGAAAACAGGGAGACTGCAGCAAAAATGATGAATGGTTAATTTTTCCTCTCTTTCTCTCCTACCTACCGGGTTATTTAGGCATTTCAGTTGCCAAATTATATGAGTGGCATTTATTTACATGATTGATGTTGGTCTGTTGATTAATATCTCATTTATTTCTAGTTTCAGAATCTATTTTATTACAAATTCCTAATGAAAAAAGACTCTTAAGCCTGAAACCAATTGCCGTTTCTCAATTATTTTCAAGTGTAGTCCTCCTAAGAGAAAGTGGGGAGGTACATGTAAAATTTCATTCACCAAGAACTGAGTTCTTTGTTTCATTTTTAAGTCAAACTTTTTACAGAAAAATTTATACTTTTATGAAATGATGAGTTTTATGCTCTTTATTGTTAAACTCTCACAATGGATAAAATTGTCCCAAAATGACATCATAGCCAAAATGTTTCTCCTCTCATTAGTCCCCCATGCCTAGGATATCACATATAAATATGTGCCCAACACAAAAAAGGAATGGGCTATCAAGATTGAGGACCACATTAGTGTATTTCAAAAGTGAGGTGTTCTACACACTATCCAGGAGACGTAAACTACTGACTCGACTACTCATGGTGCTGCCTTCTTGCTCCCCTGCCTTTTTCAGTTCTTCAACGTAAAAGAGCAATCGCAGTTCGGTTTCACATGTATTGTTCTATAATCCAGGCAATAAATGCTAATTAGTAATGCTCAAGGATCCGACCATTCAGAGTAATTATCATAATTTACTTCTTTCTTGTTAAAGACATTCCTTGCTGATTAAAAAAAAAAAATTAAATCGTCGTTTTACCATTGCACTGCAGTGGAAATGCACTGGAGAGATGTTCAAGGTACAGTCATATCGTTCTGGCTGCATTCGAAGTCACCGACATGTGCCTCTTAGCTGATTCCAAATGGAATTGCAACTTAATTTCTGAAAGGAAATTCATGTAAATGCATAAAGTTTTGCATGTGCACCAGGAATGTATGATTTTATTTTACAAACCCCAAGGCTCCTCCTTTCTGGGCCCACCCCCTTTCTAGAACCACTTACTGAGCAGAACAAAGGACTCTGCTAACTATAGAGGGATCATTAAGTGTGAACAGCAACAACATGATAAAGTATGTGATATGACAACATATTTCATTGCACAGAAGTGCAGATAATTAAATAATTCAATAGTAACCCTGACTAATTAGCAGAAAGATCTTTAAGGAGGAATCAAGAAAATGGATCCAATCAACTTGAATAATATGCTCCATTCTCCAAGATCAAAAATATATATTTGGTTATTTGATGATTGATTCAGAAAGATGAGGACAAAAGCTTATTCCTCAAAATGGAGGTTTGATCCAGCATCCTATTTAGGACAAATTAATCGTATGTTTTATAAGAGCGGAATTTATTGTCGGGCTCTCTGTTTTCAGTCAAAGGTATAATCTGCCATTCAACTGCACATTTCTCTTTTATCAGTTGATCTAAAAAACCATCAGCCTCTTAGCTTTTCATATTATTGCTCAGAATATATATATATGAAGCCTCCTCCACATTTTCTAAAGAGGCTTGTATTTAAGTTTGTTTCTTATTACTTGAAGCAAATAAGGACCCTATGCACAGAAGGAATAGAATAAATAACCATGCTGAATCCATGTTTGGTGGCACCCTCCCCCCTTGCTTTATCTATCAAGGTAATATTCTCGGTGTTCATTGTTCATTGGTTCTTTAAGGGAGAGCTTCAGCTTTTACTTGAGGGTTGAAGCACATTAGAGGAATAATTCCCTTTGGATACTATACAGAAGGAGCCACCTGCAAAATGTTGATGCTGTTATTGAAATCTCAAGTGGAATCAGCTTTCAAAAAATTAGATATTAGATACATCCGATATCATTTGCAATGTGTAATTATACTAATGCGCATATAGTTGTGTGTTGCTTTACATGTTGCCTACTTGAGATTTTTTTTCCTTGGGCATTTCTCATCATTTGAAATGGCTCCTGAGTAGAATGTTTTTAAAGTCAGCTTTTAAAAAAAATTCTTGTTAACGAGTATAAGGATAAAAGGACTATACAGTTAGCATTCTCAGGCAAGAATAAATGCGTGTGACCTAGATGTTGGAAATTAATGATCTCTAAAAGGATTGTCATTGTGGACACTTGAGTTATTTGTAAAATATTTGCTACTCTTTACTGATTTCGTTTTCATCCTGACTTTGGACGACTCGAAGTAATGGAGAATATTAGAATAGTAAATCTTACTCATAGGAAATCCATTTCCTTTATTGGAATAATGAGATAAAATGCCAGGGAAATGGCCTTAGGCAGAGATAATAATTTTAATCTAATCAAAGCAATCAAAATCATAACAATAATAAACAACTTCTTCTCTATTTTTCCTCCATTTTGCATGGCACATGATGAATCACTGAATCTCTGCCTTAGGTCATTTGTGCACTAACATCAACTTCCCTTTTGGTGTCTCGACATGGGGTCTCCTTGGACTGGAGATCCTCCTCCAAGGAGCTGACCCCTGAAGATCTAGCTATTAAGGAAGATGCCAGACAGAGCACCTGTGAGTTGATTGGTCAGCCTGGCACTTGGCACTTGCTATGTGCTCAGTAGGAGAAGATGCTCTTGATGCAAATTCAGAGAATCATTACCATCAGATCACAGAGGGACCCTAAGCAAGACGATGCAAGGATCCCAATTTATGCTTATATGTTCAGGAGACAAAAAGGATTCCAAGGGAGGCTCATGTTGAGATGATACAAGATATTACTCATTCCAATTAAGTAGGCAGAGGCTCCAAAGAAAGCTGGTTTGTTAAACATTTGACTTATAATAGACACCTAGAATATGGTGTTTCACATATTTATACTATTTATTTCTCAAAATTTATTTTAATAATGGGGTCCATATTATAAAAAAGGTATTTTACATGAGCCGTCTCTATGTAACACTAAAGAAATACATTGGTTTACTTTTCATCTGCTCATGTATACAAGGACTTTCCATTATTAGCCATGCAAAGGAGTCACCAAAAAATTCTGTGAAACATCCTTCCTTACTACAGTAGCATTTTAATTTATTTGCAAATGAGTCTTTCATACGTGTATCAAAAGCTTAGCACCCCACCCTCTCACTCTATGTTCACAAAATAATGAATTCTAAAATCTGTAAGATGTATATTTAATTACTCATCCGGGATCAGTTATTGCATGCTTGATCAGAACAGAAAAATACCTATTAACAATATTTAACAGTAGGTTGTTTTACAGGTTTTAGGGGAAAAAATATACCTGTCATCTAGAGAAGCAACATCTTCAATGTACCCAAAGCGTTTAGGGCAGAAAGCAGTGGTATGTGGTAGTGTGTCCCTTTTGCTGTGCCTAACTCATTATGCATCTCCATTGTGCTGGCATAATGAAGAGGCTGACAATAAACACTTTAGTTAAATTAAAATCCACCTGCAAAGTGTGTTTCATTCATAATAACTTTTGTAAAATAAAAGAAACATTAATACATCTCTTCCCAAACAGCCTTATCTGTAACGTGTGTGAGTTGGATTAGTTGGTCTCTAAATTCTTTTACAGTTCTAAAAATTTTGGAAACTATTCTAAAGTATAGAGGTACAAGAACAACTCCAGACCCCTTGAATCCAGAGTCTGTTTGTACCGACAGTTGCCCTTTCAAGTTATATTTGATTCCACCTCCAGGTACTGTATTTACTAACATACTTTGCCTTGATGCTAAAACAGTAAAGACTGAAGTTCATTTTCAGGAAGGGCAGTGTCAGAAAAGAAGAACAGCTGAGGAATGAAAAAAGCTACACAGTGGGAGAAGGAAATTCTTGATCTGAGTTCTAAGCCCATTTCCTTTAACATTAACATAGAAGAAACCCAGACAAGCACCTGCCTTTCTATTTTAAGACCATATTCTTTAGTCCTTCTGTCTTCGTCTAATTTCTTGCAATATGGTTTGTTTTTTCCCGTTGGGTTGATGCCTTCGAGTTTCACAATTCCCTTTCCACTTGATTCATTAAATTGTGTTACTACGATAGTTACAGTAATACAGCACACTTCCCAGATTAAATCCTAACGTTTTCAAAACCTCCTGAAAATTGTCCCACCGCATTTTCTGAAACCACTCTGAATGTGTAATCTCTTTTTGAATTAAGTGAACCTGCCGTCCCTGGCTCCCAAGTCTTTGAACTTGCTCGCACCCTGCCTTTCTCTCTGCACACTCTGTCTCTCGGCCCGTCTGCATTTTGGAAACCTTTCTTTTCTTCTTTTCTTTCTCCCCCTCCCTCCTCCTTCACTATTTCTCTCTCTGTTCTTCTTTCTTTCCTGCCTACCTTCCTTCCTCCCTCCCTCCCTCCCTTTTGTTCTTTCATTCTTTCTTTCAGTGGGTACCATGTCATGCTCAGAGCGAGGCACTAGAAATACAAAGACAAATACGAGGAATTAACATTAACTCCTAATCATTCTAGTGACTTCATTCACTCCTGCATTGCTCAGCACTTATGAACTCACAGTTATTTTATTTTGTGTTTAGTCTTCAGATTTTTTGAGTGTGTCCTTAACGTCCTGTGTTCTTTTGTTGTTTTCCTGCGTGTCCTATTTCAGTAAGTTGCCTGTTGGATAAACCTGAAGTTTTTCTGATGGAGCATTTTCTCCCAGAGCAATTAAGTGGTGCTCCCACACACACTCAAGCGATACACTTGCTTGACCAATTCTTGAGCAAAGTGAACAATGAGAAAGAGCTACATTTTTCCGGTGATGCAGAATTTCACTTGTAGTTAGAAACAGCATAGCCTCCAAAGTATCATTACATTTATTTATTTTTATTAAAGAGTCAATGTGATAACTTTCCGTGACATGTTCTGTTATTCTTTTAGTTGTGTTGATGTTCCTTTCAGCTGATCCTATAGCCCCCCCCCCCCCAGGAATGTCTCCCCAGTGAAAGGACAAAGACTACAGAGACCGATGCACTGAAGGACGCGCAAGCCAACTATGAAGTTGAAACAAAGAAAGCCATCACCTGAAGAAACCTCTCCTGCTAAGCAGCACACCCAAATGGGACAGTTTCAGCCAACAGAACTCTCAGAACAAGAGGCAATCTTTTCAAGAAACGGAAAAACTTAACAACATCTAGATTAGATTTCTAAGGAGCCAAGGACTTTCCCTTCCTCGTGTGTATTCCTCTGTTTGTATTTAAATTCGGTGTGACATTCACTTTTTAAAATTTTTCCTAGTATGAACATGCTTATTAATGCAGTGATTTTAAAATCAAAAATGGCACAAATGTGTTAATGTTATAACAAAATTAATGCTATAAGTAGATTGATTTTTAGCCACACACAGAGTTTGATCTTAAGAGTAACCTAGAGAAAATAAAGTACTTTCGAAATAACAACGGAGTCAGAGGCAATCCAAAGGATAAAATAGCGGTGTAAAACACTCATAATGCAGCATAGAAATATCAAATTATTCCACCTGACACCAACAATCAACCATTTTTTTAATCAAGTAAGCTAGGTTCTGTGAGACATCGTTACTACTTCTAGAGTTTAAATCTAGTCAGACAGAGGTACATAAACTTTTGAAAAGATAAGTAACAAATTGGGTCAATAGACGATAAGAGCAAAACCAAAACAAAATAAAGGATACAAACAAGGAGCTTAGAGGAGGTCACCATGAGCTGGACAAAACTGGTCTGTTTAGGAAGAAAGTTCCCAAAGGAGGAAAATATAAGATGAATCTCAAAGGATGTTAAAGATTCAGATAAATGGAAAGGAAGGAGAAAACAGAGTCCTTCAGATGGATCAGTTTTGTGAGCAAAACCATGGAAGAAGGAACCTGCTTGCTGAGTTTAGGAATTATGAATACACACATCTAGTTGACTTCACCTCAGACATTCAATGCCAACATATATATACATATATGGTAAAGAATTTGCACACACATTTCCCCTCTCCCACTCCAGATTTCACCTAGAATTGTAATTGCATTTCTCTGCCATTAAAGCAAATGAGAGTGATTGGTGATTATAAGGAGAACTTGCGATTTTTCTGTTAAGCTAATAGTAATTGGTATTTATTGAGTTCTCACTATCTGTTAAGCATCTTACATATTAACTCACTTAAGCCTCCCAACAATCTTGCAAAATAGGTGTTATTATCCCTATGTTACAGATAAGAAAACTGAGGTTTAATGAGATTAAGTAACTTGCCAAAGTGCCGTATACAGGGTTTATATTCAGAATTGCGATTGCAAAGCTCACGATCTATCTAAAGCATGAAGTCAGAATGTTGTGGTCAATGTCACCATATTGCTACTTCTTCTGTACGCTTTGATGTTTTTCTATGGTAAACAAATAGTTACTTTATTTAATTATCCCATAAAAACTTTAATTTTCTGGTTAAAACACTTGAATAATAGAATGTATTTTCATGATAGAAAATTGAAAAAATTGGGCAACAGAGGTTTTCAGCATTTTAGGCTTTTTTTTTTTTTTTTGCCAGACTTTAATGAGGTGTTCACTTTGGTCTGCAAGAAATCTCAAATTCTTGAGAATAATTAAAAGGGAGGTGGGAGAGCTTAAAGGTCATCTACTGTAATGTTCTTTTTCACAGATGAGATAAATCCATATAGTTAGAGTGACTTATGGAAGATGACGCATTTGAGTGTGGCGGATCTAGGTCCAGAAACCAGGCCCTTCAGTCTAGTCTCAGAGGCTCTTGAACTACTCCACCCTGTTCAAGTAGAAACTCGAATTTGATCAATGAAAACGTTCTATCTGCGTGATCAGGGAGCATTGTACCTAGTAGATGGCTTCAATTCTGCACCTCTTTGGCTTCTCACCTCGATGGGACAAATAGCTAGCTGTGAACTAACATCGTTAGATCCAGAAATTGTCAACAGTCCATCCCCAAAGAACACGTAATGGCCCAAGTTGTGTGTACAATGTCTTCAATGATATTCTTAAGTTATTTGGAATTCTCAGTTTACCCAAACAAATCAGATCTCCTAAAGAGCATTTTCTTAATCAACTTAGTGCACAGTATGTATTCATAAGTGCTTCTGATGACTATTTATACATGATTGTTTCAATAGTTCTTATGTTTTTGAAAATATCAATAGTTATTTGCTATTTTAATCCTCACTTATCCATGTAACTAACTCAAGAGTACTTCGGCAATAAAAAGCTAGAGTTAAGGAAATTTCACTTTTCTTTATCAGCCCCTTTACATTTGGTTGGCATTTAGTAATGCTTAATAAAATGGTCAGGTGGATAACACAGAGGTTCCAAATGCAATTCTGTCTTGAAGGAGTCAATTAAGCTGGGATTGCTTAAGGACAAACATCTAGATGTTTGGAAGTACCTGAATATTTGACTGTTGTAAATTTCCACTTAGGTATCTGGCATTGTCAGACTTAGACCTCCTTGTGGCTCAGCTCGTCCTTTTTTCAAAATGATGATTATTGGCCATATTTCACACAGTTCTCATTAAGTGATTTTTAAATAAACAGGATTTTTTAAAGAGTAGCCAAGCACAAAATGTGACTTTGTTGACATTTTATGAGACTTTGTCATATGTCCCCCAAACCCCCAATAAAAGCAATGTTGCATCAACTGTGAACTTGTGTTGATTTCTTGAAAGAGCGTGCTCTCATAATTCGTTTTCACTAGTGTATATAAAAGCTAATTTCAGGATCCACGAGGATCAAATAATCTAAAGTGGTGGGAAAATTGAAATTTAGAGACAATTTCTAAACCATCCCATGTTGCCTTTGAGTAAAAGACACTATAATCTACCCAAGTCAGAAACCAATGTGTGATCCTTGTCTTTTCTCTTTCTACCTGACATGGGCAGTCAACCAGGTAAATCCTTTTGATTTTTCCTTCTTTTTGTTTTCAAATACGTCTCCTTTTCTCTATCTTTTATGTGACTATGGTTAAGTCAGCCCTCATTTCTCACCTAGACTACTGCATCATGCGTCAGATTTCTCTTCCACACAGCCAAGTAGGAGCCAGAGAAATCTGTCTAAACCACAAATATGATCATATTATTCCACAATTTCAAACTTTTCAGTGGCCTCCCATTGCCCTTTGAATATCATGACACCTAAAACCCTTCGTATCCTGAATCCTGACCCTCAACACTCCTCTCTACACTCATGAAGTACCTCTCTCCCACTGCTTTTTTTGGTTCTTGCCATACATCTTTGCCATTTTTAAATTTAATTTTCTCTTTATCTTCTGGACTTTCTCACATACCTGACCTTCTGTTTAGTGTTCTCTCTACTACCCCTTCCAGAGTCCATGTCTTGTCCTTCAGGTCTCGTCTTAGAAGTCATTTCCTCTTAGAAGTCTTCACCCCAAGCATCCACTTCCCCTAACTACTAGCTTCCCCACCTCGGTGCTCTCGTAGCATTCTGTGTTTACCTCCTATTGGCACCTATCACCAAGATTATGATAATTTATGTGCCAATCTCCTCCATTTGAATGAGATTCTAGAGCTGCCTTGTTCAATAGGTTAGCCATTCCCGTATATGGCTACTTCAATTTGTTAATTAATATTAAATAAAATTAAAAATTCACTTTCTCAGTTGCACTGGCCACATCTCAAGTGCTCAATAGCCACATGTCACTAGAGGCCATCCTATCAAACAGCACAGATATAGAACAGTTCCAACATAGAGAAAGTTCTGTTGGACAGTGCTGTTCTAAAAGACGAGTATTCTGTTTTGTTCGTCATTTCATACCCTAGACTTGCAGCCTTTCTTAAGGGAGTTTGTCATCTGAACCACAGAGCAGAAAAATTGGGTGACTATTTTCTCAATTCTCTCAAGAATGATATATAACTAATACTTTACTATATTCTTAAGAAGGAAGTTAATTCATTACCTGTAAAGTTGCCCAGGGAATTAGGGTTTAATTCTAGAATAAAACTCTAGTTGAGAAAGCCTGTCACAGTGCTTGGCACAATGTAAGTACTTCATAAATATCTGCTGAATGAATGAATGACACCTGAATACTCAGACATTTTGTTTTATTTAAACTTTCACCTAGATGTGTGGAGTCGTGTCTTTAGATTCCCAAGGGTTCTTCTCTAAGGGATATGGTGATAGACGATTTCCTTACCTTCATCCCAAGGATGGTTGAATTGTATCCCTGCAATGAGATTACCCTTTACTTCACTTTCCTTCATTGTTTACACTGGCAAACAAAGTAGAAAACTGAGCTCTTAGTCAGTGGCTAAGACTAAAGTAAAAATGATCAAAGTATATACCATATTTGACAAGCCAGATTCCTTTTAGAGGTTGGCCAAAGTTCACTAAAAATGTTATTATTTCCTGGGTACCTACTATGTGCCAGGTACTTTGTTAGGTCCTGGGGATATATGAGGGAATAAGATGCACACAATTCTTGTGCTTATAGTGAAACAACATTAATCTAGTTATCTCAGTTCCTCTCCCTGCATTGTACCCAAAGCAGGAGTTCTCAACCTTGGCTGCACAGTGTAACTATGTGGGGTGTTTAAAAAATACTGATACCTGGGTCTCTCCTCAAAAGACTCTGATTTAATTGGCATGGGGGATTGGGATTTTTTTCAAGATCCCCCGGGTATTTTTAAAGCTCCCCTGGGGATGTGCAGACAAAGTTGAGAACTTCTAACTTATGAGGATGTAGTCTTAGAGTGTGCTCAGAGATCAAGAGCTATTGGTACCAATAATTGATAGCATATTAGAATCCAAAAGAGAAACTTGAAAATCACCTCTCTAACATATCTTCATTTTACTTTTAATTTTTTAGGATATAAGCCAATAATTAAGAGTCACTGAGTTGTCCAGGTCAAATAGCCAGTTCACGACTGAGATAAGACCTGACCCCAGGTTTCTGGCTCTAACACAATGCTCTTTTTGCTGCACTAAGCTGTCTCAGGAAATGGAAAATACAATTATCTTCAAATCAAGAGACAACCAACATCTACTGTGGTCATAATTTTTAAAAGTAAGAATTGAATTTGGACCAATTTGAAACCCATGGACTCAAATTTTTCTATTAATCAAATGTGAGCACGATAGATTCATTTTGTTAGAGTGCAACTTTTTCTTTTAAATAAACATACAACATTATATGTGCAACTGTAAAGAGAGAATTCAGTTCCCTGGGAGCTCTTAACCACATTCTTACAAATTCAAAAATCAATAGACGTGTGTTAAGCTCCATACATAACTAGGAAGGACATTTTGCCTTTAAACTTGAACTACTCAATAGCAGAAATTGTAGTGGGAGGAGAAAATAAAAGAGTGCATTGTGTTCCCACATCCTCTGTCCCCACCCACCTTATTACATGACATTCCATTCAGTTTAACATTGCACAGTACAGGTAAAAACTGCCAGTCTGTCCCCATGAGAAAAGTTGACTTTGAAAAATAACTACCATAAAAAAAATTACCTCTCTTAGTTACCACCTCCCCCCACCACCCCATTTTTAGATTCTACTCATGGATCAAGAGAATCCGGGAACGATAAATCATTTAGTCCACTCTTCTTCATCCATAGAAGACCACATAGTGAAATTGTGCCTTTCCATTTTTTTAAGGCGTCAAAATAAAACTAACGCTCACATACTTCCTCCGAAACACATTTCAGTGTTTGAGAGCCTATACAGCTGAGAAATTCCGTTTAATTTCGATTCCAAATCCCTCACCCTGTAGTTTAATCCCATTTTCTCTTCTACCCTGTGGAGAGAAAGAACAGCTGGTCTCCATTCTCTCTAAACTCAATCCCCTCATGTCCTTAAAGACACCTACCTCCCAGCCTTCTCTTCTCCAGCACAAATAATAGCAGTTCCCACCAGGAAAATGTGTCTCTTGGATTGTGCATATTCACTGCCATATCACATATATTCATGCTCATCACATAATGTTTGTAACTAAAACAAACCAAGGCCAAGAGCAAAAACAAGCAAATGCATCATTGTTTTCATGAATGAAGTTACAGATCCAATAATAGATGCTGAATACATAGTTGTGAATGATAATCTTCCAATAATTATGTGCCAAAATTACCATAATTTCTTTTAGAAAGTATTGGTAATCTGTTGCTTTTGGAGAGGAGAATTAAAAATTCAATGATTAGGTTTCAGTTTTCTTTATGCAAGTTCTCCCCATTCCCTGCAATGGAATATTCCATTGAGCATTCCACAGCAGGAGCCACCATTGCTTTGACAAAAATAGATACAGTATTGGAACATTCAGTCAATGGAGTAATCCAATTGTCTGAACATTCTTTTCTGCTTTGTCATTTACATTTTAATAAATCCCAGAATATGTCAAGCTGTATCGAGTTGTACCAAGTGTAGCTAATAACATGCAGTTACCAGATGCAATGAGGAAATCATAACATGTAGGTCCTGCAATGCATCAGCATTTGGTTTGCATGTATTTTTAGGCTCCTAGATTTCAAATAGGGATACTCTTAAAAATAAAAAATGGATATTTAGCAAACTCTTTGCTATTATCAAAATTCTGTTAGTATACCCAATTTTCATATAGGAAACTCTGGGGAGTGGCACTCTACTTAATTGATCTAGGAATCCTGGCATCTGTTCATCCCAAGGATGACACTATATATAGCTAGCAAAATGTGGAATGTTGTTATCATCTTATATCTATTTCTCTGCCAGTTTACTGTCTCTCCATTCAGGAGGCTCAGATAATCACGTTTTAAAGTCATTTGACACTGAAAGATGCCAAGATTTCAGGCAAACCAGTCCTGAAAAAGATTGTGTGTGTGTATGTGTGTGTGATTATTATTAATCTATCTGCATAACTTATTCTATGCATATATTGACCATGAATTGTTTCAACACTTTGAGAGATTTGTTATCCTGGTTTGACAGAATCCATTGAATTTTTACAGTGTGGCAGAGCTATAGTGATGGTAGAGGGAGCCTCAGCAAGTTGAGGATCCCTAAGTGTCAGGTATGTGCCTAGAGAGAATTCTTCAAGGATGAGACAATTCAGATTAGCCTCAACTAGTAAAAATTACATGAGACCTGAGGATTAAATTTAGCTCTGGTTATATCTTTTGTACCTAATACCTAGATCATTTAAGTTAGCCCATCAGAAAACCCTCACTTTAGGCTTCTCCTCTCAGCCTTCTGATTATTACCCCGTGGGATATTAACTGCCAAAGGACCAAGGTTATTTCCTGACATCAGGTAAACCTGATTAGTGTTAAACTTGTAATAAACTCAAGGACTAAAAACAACCATCTTTTTTTTGCAGATGATTAGAGCAGTTTAAATACTTGCCATAGGCAAGCACACCACTATCGCTTCATAGGGTCAAGGATTGCATTGAGAGTGATATCACAGTTTAACAGTAGGGCGATGGAGAAAACCAAAATGCAGTGGCATTGTAGTGCGCAACTGAGGTCATCAGCACTTCTTGATTCCCAGAGTTTTCTTTTACTCTGCCTCAGTGTGATAACTGGTAGATTCAGCAGAAAAGTATGACCTAGCCAATAGTAGAATGATCACAGTGTCTTGAAGACTTCAGGAGAAGAACAACTTGTCCATTCCCTTAGAATATCATCAACACTTATTCTCATAAAGTATTACCACGATTATAGAATAACGGGTTAGGAATTTGATAGCACTCAATGAACTTGAATTAATCAACTAATGATCTCAATCAACATTAAGGAGAATTTTAAGAGGTATATCAAACAGTGAAGATCAAAAGGCACAGCTGAAAGTTCTATTTTCGTGAATCAAAGGTCTCGTGTTCTAGATCTATCAATAATTATCTCCTTTAAAATTTCTGGAGTTGAGTTAGCTGATTTCCAAGTTTGGGAGATGTAGCTGATCTACCTAACACATAGAAATAAGCACAGAGAAGTTGGATAAAGAGGAGACAAAGGAATATGTTCCAAATAAGGGAAAAGGACAAATCCTCAGAAAAAGAACTAAATGAAACAGAGGTAAACAACCTACCTGATAGAGTACAAACTATTAGTCATAAGGATGCTCACTGATTTGGGGAGAAGAATAGATGAACACAGTGAGAACTTCAACAAAGAAATTAGAAAATATAAAAAAAGAACCAGTAAGAGCTGAAGAATGCAATAATGGAAATGAAAAAGTCACTAGAAGGAATCTTCTGTAAAATGAGAAACATGGTAATTGACTTGTCCTTGCTTTACAAAGATATTGAAAGTAAATGTGGTAAAGCATTTTAGGAAGTCTCAGATTACATTATCATTGGCTTTTAACTACCCAGGTTAATAGGAAAAAGCAGGGACACAGATGTTACAAAAAATGAATACGATTTTTCAGAAGGCACTTTTGATGTTTGCTTCCACCAAATTTCCCTTTGGATTCTAGATCTCTGGACTTTCAATGATGAAGAACTCATACAACCCATCTAGTCTATATTTTGTTTGAATTTTCTCTGCTAGTCTATAATGGACCACCTCCCTGATCAGCAAGTCCATCTTTGGACAACTCAGATAGTTTGAATACTTTTTTCTTAGACTGTTCTATCATTTCTCATTTTACCCTTGGGCATATGATGTAAGTCTGTTCTCTTTTCTACTTGTCAGTCCTACAGATGTTTAAAGGAAGAAATTATGTTCCTTCTAGAATCTTCTTTTCTCTAGGCCTCACACACCTAGTACCTTCAATCACTCCTCCTATGGCATTATTTCAAATACCTTGATCATTCTTATTAGTCTCCACACTCCGGTTTGTGTATCTGCCTTTTTAAATGTGCTACTCAGAATTGAATGAAATTTTCTAGATGTGGACTGACTAATGGAAAGCAGAGTGTGATGACCACTTTTTAAAAATTTTTTCTAAGTACTGGATTTTTATGAATAAAATCTCATTAATCTTCTTGGCAACCATTTAGCAGTGTTGACCCATCTCATCTCACATTAAGTCTGCTTTGTATGTGCCACTGTCAAACATCATTTCCCTCATCCTTGGATTCAGTCCATTATTTTGTCTCCCAATATCTTTTTTTATTCTAATTAAGATATCTGATATATTAGATATTTCTCTCAGAGTCATCTTATTCACATATTTGACTCAAACTTTCCCAAAGGAGATCATAAGAAGCCTTGTCAAGTAACTTCTTGAAGTTGGGAACCCAAATGTCATTCCTCAAAACTATCAGTCTAAAAACTGTCAAAGAAAGGAGTAAGGTTCATCTGGCATGATTTCTTTTCTTTTCTCATTTCTTTTTGGTCTCATGTTTACATTAGTTTTTCTTAACACCTACTGATTCTGAGAAGCATCCATCTAGATGAATGATGAATGGCAAGGGAAAGTTGGTTTGGATCAATGTTTTGCCTTAGGTAATCAAAAGAGGGAACATACGTGAAGAATTGAGGTCACTATTGCAAACATCGATGTTTTAAACAACTAGATTTTCCTCTTTCTTGCTCTCTTTGGCTTTATAAATAACCTTCCTTGAAAGAAGAGATTTAGGTAAAGAGAATTGGAAATCTTTTGTGCATAGTATAGATGGATATTAATGTGTTCATAAATCCTTGCACTTATCTCTCCCACCTAATAAAGTAAAAGTAAATGTGATAAAAAAAAATAATGATAATACTGGGGCCAGCACGGTGGAGCAGCGGTTAAGTGCACACATTCTGCTTCAGCGGCCCAGGTTTCTCTGGTTCAGATCCCAGGTACAGACCTACACACCACTTGTCAAGCCATGCTGTGGCAGGTATCCCACATATAAAGTAGAGGAAGATGGGCATGGATGTTAGCTCAGGGCCAGTCTTCCTCAGCAAAAAGAGGAGGATTGGCAGCAGATGTTAGCTCAGGGCTGATCTTCCTCAAAAACAAACAAACAAACAAACTTTGTTCTTTGCTGTAGGAACAATTCTGTATGAGAGGAGAGGGAGTTATATAAGGTGAGTACGATCTGGCACTTATTCAAAGGGTTTAGTTACCAAAGTGCCTAAAGAAATTCATAATAAGGCATTTCACCTCAAATTGTTAAAATGAATTGAAATTCATGATAAAGCAGCTCCACAATCTGACCCCAGAGGACAGAATTCTTAGCAAAGCTCCAGTGTATTGTGCTGTAGGATGGTCAAGTTATCCAGAAACATCGAAAGTTTCCCTTTCATTCCTTTTCTCATTCCTGCTATGCTGAGACTTGGCAGTGCTTTCAACGTACTCCTTTTCCTTTTTGCTTCTTTTTCTTTTGCTCCTTTTCCTTTTGCTCTTTCTTCCCTTCCCTCTATCTGCCTCTGCCTCCCTTTCTTCCTTCTTTCCTCCCTCCCTTCTTCTCTCTTTTTTTCCCTTTTTTTGGGGGGAGAGGTAAGGAAGATTGGCCCTGATTGGCTAACATCTGTGCCAATCTTCCTCTATTTTGTATGTGGGTCACTGCCATAGCATGGCTTGGTGAGTAGTGTAGGCCTATGTCTGGGATCCCAACCCCCAAACCCCAGGCCACCAAAGTGGAGCACACCGAACCTAAACTACTATGCCACTGGGCTGTCGCTTGTCTTTTTCCTTTTCCTTTTTTTTTTTTTTTTTTTACTGATTTTCTGAAAAGTTGTGGCTCTTTCCTCTAATTAGGAACTATTTAAGAGCCATTGCTGCTTGAGTTTGGTGTGCAAAAATGGCTTTATTTCTCATGCTTCTACCATTGTCTCAAGACTTCATCTTTGAATAAACATGTTAAAATTTCATCTGAGGATATAATCACATGTAGAAAGTATTTACCAGGGTTCTGAACTCCCCTGGAAAGAGAAGAAAAAGGAAGGAGCCCTCCTGGGTGGTTTCTGTGCTTTTTCTCTAAGTACTACCTCACTTTTACTTTACTGCTATCTGGTATCTTTGGAAGGACAGGGAGAAAGATTCAACATTTAGAGACTCACTCATCTTTTCTGTTCCAATGGTTAACACCACTCCCTTTCATAAATAATGAGAGCATTCCTTGTGACCACCACTCCTGTTCTTTAAGTGGTTCTTCAACTAGCATGTGCATCATAATCGTCTTGGAGAGCCATTAAACCACAGATTGCTGGATTCCATCCCCAGAGTTTCCAACTCAGTAGGTCTTAGGTAGAGACCTCGGATTTGCATTTCTCTCAAGTTCAAAGCTGCTGCTGCTACTATTGGTCCTGACCACGTTTTGAGAACAACTGCTCTAATTCTAGACCATTATTTCATTCTCCTTCAACCATTTCTTCAATGAGATAAATAATACCATTCCTTTAATCTTCTTTAGCAACATCTATTTCCAGAACTTTTAGTCATCGGAGTGGCTCTTCTTTGAACTATTTCCAAATTCATCTTTTGCTGGATGGCTGCAATGGGCTACAGAACTGTAGCTAATTCTGACATAATAAAAATAACAACCCCTTCCATTTCTATGATGTATTTCTCCCAAAGGGTTAGAGCAGTATTTTCTTATCTATTATCTTGTTTGTCTGCCTAATATCCATATGATATTATCTCATTTTGGTAAAGGAGACATTTAAGAGAAAAGATATTGAGCAACTACCATGAAGATATGCAGGACAAGACTTGAACTCAGCTTTCCTCGCTCCTAGTTCACAGCTCTGTTTGAGTTCTTGGAGGATTTGTTTAATTTCTAAAACCTAAAGTCCAATTCGGCTCGTTGAATTAAGGGGAACTGCTGTGATCTGTTAATACACTGTCAAAAAATTAATTTTGTGTCCAAGTTGCCATTGGCTGTGCAGATACAAACTAAGCCTAATTTAAAGAATTCCACTTATACTATATGAAAATTTAAAACTCTTTTGCCTAGACCTTTGTCTCTCTGATCACAAGTAGTGACTTTTAACTGTCATCCCGTTTTAGCTTTCAGTTCAGTGAACATTAATTTTGTGGCAGTTTCTCCCCAGATTTTACCTGCTGTAGTCAAATAGCTTTCTACTTGGTTCTACAATTCGTTATGCCATTGTTTTAATTTTCCAATCTTGCTAGTCATAAGATAATTAGGAATTTCTCCATTTGTCATTTACCTGGTTTGGGGTATTATGTGTTTCCAAAAACAAAAGTGAGAAAGAGAAATTAGAGGGAAAGCGATTTGTCAACATACCAATTTTATTATTTACACGATCTTAAGGTCCTTTAGCTCCTTAAGCGCTGTGGTCCTCTCTCAGCTTTTCCTATATCCTGTTCTGTCTTCCCATCATGACAAAGAAAATGAAGAGTCTGGCAGCTTATAAAACCATATAGCTGTATTAGATGGGTTTTTAAGGGTCCTATCGTTTACCCCTAAACAATTGTTGCAAAACTTGAACTCCAACTGTTCAATTGATGCACAAACTGCCATCAGCAAGGTATTAAAAGGAATCTCATTTATTACCACCAAGGAAATAAATAACACCAATGGACTGAGTGTCTTTCATCCAAATTAGACTAACCAAATCAATTCAAATCATTAGAATACATTACATCCAATTATATATAAATCTGCCTTGTAAATAGCCACTTACCTGCTTGCCCGGAGCAATGTAATGCTTTATGCTAAACCAACAGTTTAAAAAATTATAGAATTGACTGGCAAAATATTTTAATGCGCTGTTAAATATTTTGTACTTAATTCAGTCAATAAACATTAATTGAGGACCTACTACATCCTGGGAATACAAAGATGAATAATACATGATCCTGGTCCTCAAAGTGCTCACCTAGTAAGGGGAAATAGACGCGTAAAGAAATGATTACCCTTCTCTGGCCCTAAACTGCATTCAATCTCTGGAAAATTAATGGTGCGAGTTTCTGCCTGATTCATGCATGGAGGAAAAAAGATGAAGAGACTGGTGAATATAACTAGAGGAAAGTAAAAGATGAGAATTTGAGAGAGAATGCATGAAGGTTCATGTCCAATGCCCTCAAATGACCTTCTCTAGTAAATGCGGGTTTTAGGTTAAGAGAAATATAATGAGGAAGGTGGGCCTGAGCAGGAATGGTGAATATTGTGTTCCAAAGTCAATAGACGTGGCTCTTAGATTATCTAGAATATTATGATCTTATTCTATCTATTCTTATGGATAACTAAGTACATTCAAAACATATTTGCAAGGGAATCACTAGCAATGGGGAAACATTTTCATTCCTCGAATTATGCCTCTATCCCCAAGACAGTCCATTTGTTTAGATAATAACATGTTCTTTCCGTTATATATCAAGATAGTTTGACTGTCTCACATTTAGCAGAACACATTTGTCAAAGACGCACATGGGTCCACTCACACTTTCTTTCAACAGTGGTCCCATCCCCTTTAAACAATGGCATTTTCTGGCTGGACGTAGGCTGCACTATCTGAGATCATGATGCAAGTGCAGACCAACAAGTGTTTGTGGAGCAGAAACTCACTGGCTTATCTAGGGATTGAATTTATCACCTCATGAGTACCAAGTCCAAACCAGCTGACAGTAGAGCCATATAACAAGGGATAAGATTATCTTCTTTGTTTTAGTTTTTTAATATCTTCTTTTAAAAGGCACAATCCCAACACAACATGTTAACTGAGATTAAATGCTCTTTTGGGACTCCAAGGTGAGTCACAGAGACCTTCTTCATACCCTTAAGAGAGAAGAGGTTCTACAGTCTGTCAGCGTCAAGTCCCTTATATGTTCAATCAGGGGACCCCAGAAAGAAAGTAACTCTCTTAAAGGTAGTGCTGAGAGGAATTTTAGACGTGGCTTTTGAACCCTAAGAGAAAGTCATACAAAAAAACAAGTCACCTTTTTCCAAAGTCATTCATTTTTGCCTTTTTTTTTGCTGAGGAAGATTTGCCCTGAGCTAACATCTGTTGCCAATTTTCCTCCTTTGCTTGAGGAAGATCTGCCTTGAGTTAACATCTGTTCCAATCTTTCTCTATTTTGTATGTGGGTCACTGCCACAGCATGGCCACCAATGGGTGGTGTAGGCCTGCGACTGGGAACTGAATACAGGCCACCAAAGCAGAACACACTGAACTTAACCACTAGGCCACGGGGCTGGCCCACTTTTGCCTTTTTTAACATAACTTGTTTCTATTTTCAGCCCTACTTGTCATGTTGCATTCTCCAAGATTTTTTTGCAATGATTATAATCTTATTGTTAGCTAATAACCATGAGTAAATAATTCACCTTTTTGACTGATTTTTTTGTTTATAAAGTTCTGTTATCAAGAACCTTTAATCTTTTGTTATCGGGCTCTGAAAACTGGCATTTCTTGTGTGTGCGACCAGTTTGTGATCAAGGCATTGCGAGTTCTGATTGGCCAATTTGCTTATGGTCTGATTGCCAGTCAGTAATGCCCATTCACAAAAGCACAGGATGAGTTAATCATGCTTGCAGTGAGGAAGACTTGCATGCTTTTTGCTTTGTATGTGGCTTACAATCACTTTTTCTTACATCTGGTTGAATATCTGACCATGTGAAGTTTGGTGAATGCTGAAGAGCGAATGCTCTAACTATGTGCACATTTGTATTTTTATTGTATTATTGATGCAAGTGACCCCTTTGTGAATAAAGCATCTGCACATACAGTGACTTTGGGTTAGGCCAGGAGCTGTTTATTGGGAGCCAAGAAAGGTGCTTGTACAATTGAGACCCTGGCTGAGGCTCGCTTGTGAAGTTGGATGGAATTTTCTCCAGCATTATCCCACTCAGTAGTGCTTACGCCCAACCCTTAGCTCTGTCACATGTCTTCTCCCTTTAGGGCCTCAGGCTCAGCTCCCTGTACCTATTGGAAAATAACTGATAGGTTAATGCTTCTTTAAGGTATTATTTAATAAGATGGGTTCCTCACATGGGGATTAGTGTTTTAATAAAGGAACCTTGAAGACTGAAAAGATTTAACATCTCAGAGAAGAAGTCTCCCACGATAGATTTTTCTGACACCATGGCAAATTGTGGGGTGAAGGGGGGACCCCAGCCTAAATCACTTTTATTCATGTTTCTCAATACCACTTGCCTCGGAAGAACTGTTAAGCAGACAAATAGTGATGTCCTCAGAAACAGGGTTTTTCTCTCCCATTAGGAAATCATCTCCACCATTGTTGCATCAGCAGAGATAGAAAAGTCTATTCAGTCCACATAGGGAGGTACAGAAAATATGCTACTTTTTGGAATGTACATGATGTCTCTCAGAGCCCAAAGACACCATTCTATCTTCTAAAAAGTTTGCTGTGGATATTGAATAGTTAATGCAGTGTCTCCTTGTTCTTGATGCACCTTCTCCCTCTGCTTTTTCAGCTCTTAAGAATTTTGACCTCCTGCATGGAACTTAGAGGCATTTATACAACTCCACCTGCTTTTCCAGGAGCAATCTTTAACCATTCCATTTAACCTTGAAAGTTCAACCGGAAGTGTGTTTACAAACAGATATCCAGCCAAAGCCAGAGGCACAAAGAGACTGACTCCAACCCCTCACATTTACTCCCATTTCTACCCTACTCTTCTTTGTTTCAATCACTCCATACATCCAGAAGGGTGATAACATTACATTGGTCCATTACATTGGTCTAGACATAGACATGCATAATCTCATGAAAGGCCAAGTTAGGATTTCTTTTGGTCAAAATTCTTCCCTTAAATTCCAAATGCAAAAAATTGAACTGCAGATAAAAGATACTGAAAGGTAAAAGATTTACAGGATTTATTTGAGCCATCCAGGATGGAGATTGATGGTATACTCATCATCTCATCCTCTTTTTTTTTTGAGGAAGCTAAGCCCTGAGCTAACATCTCCTGCCAATCCTCCTTTTTCTGCTGAGGAATACTGGCCCTGAGCTAAACATCTGTGCCCATCTTACTGTACTTTATGTGTGGGATGCCTGCTACAGCATGGCTGGACAAGTGTTGCGTAGGTCTGTAACCAGGATCCACCGGTGAACCCCGGGCCGCCGAAGTGGAACCTGCGAACTTAACTGCTGTGCCCCCGGGCTGGCCTCCATTTTCCCCTTTTGTTTCGTGTTTATTTCTCTGCTTATTCAGCTTTATCATTTATTCATTGATCTATTTTTTCCCCCTCTCAGACTTATTTCTCTCCTCCTTTATCGTGTTCTTCTCTGGACTACCCTTCTTACTGTCTGCCCACTTTGTTTTCAACATGCATTTGAAATTATTAGCATGGATGCTAGATCGCTTGCCATCCTCACACAGTCTTAGAAACATCTGATTGCAGGGTAGAAATGCCTTTAAATGGCCATTCTATTCAGTCCCCTGCTGTCAAGTCACTACTCTGCCCATGATCAACTGCTATCATCATTCAAAGCTGAATAGAAACATCAATCTCAAGGAAGCCGTCTCTGACCTCCCCCCAATTAGATCTTGTCCCTTTGTTTGTGTCCCCATGACTGGCTGTAATGTTTTTCTTTATACCATTCATGGTTTGTAATGATGTATTTGGCCAATGATTTAATAAATGTATGCCCCTTCCATAGGACTGTGAGCTCCGGAGAGAAGAGATGTATGTTTCACTCACCACTGCATCTCTACCTCTTCATTCAATGACTAGCTTCTGATAGGTATTGATAAATGTTAATTCATAGTTATTAGCATTATTATGAATACTAATGTCTGTGATCAGCCTTGTTTTTATTATAAAACAAAACCTGGTGATAGTTAAGGGATTTATAGATTTACCTACCTTTTCTTTCACTCATTCATTCATTTATTCATTTAGTTATTTAATACACTTGTCAAACAAATAACAACAAATATATATTGCTTGACTCCTGTGTTTAAGCCCCTTTTCCAGCAAACAAGAGTGAAACAATGAAAATCTCTGCCCATTGAAGGAACTTGCAATTGTTTAGGGAGAAAAGCAGATACATGAATGATTCTAATATAAAATACAGACAACTAAGTGACCAAGAGAGCTAGCGAGCACTTACAGCTTAGGGGACCAGGGACAACTTCACCGAGGAAGTTGCCCTTGGCTGAGACTTGAAGATTATGGATGACTTGGACAGGCAGAGATGGAAAGGAATGGCAGTCTAGATGGAGAGAAGAGTGAGACCAAAAGTTTGTGCCTCTTGTGACTGTGTAGGAAGCAGCCCATATCTTAGTGTTCTTGAAAGGGAAATAAAGCAGAAGGTGGACACTGAAAGGAATCCTGGAAGAATTTGTATGCTCCTCACAGGAGCTTAGATGTTTATTCTCAGGCCTGTGAGGAGTGATTGGAGGTCTATGAGCATGAAGATCTCATCTGAACTGTGTGTTTGGTGGAGTAATTCAGCATTACTGTGTCTCAGGGTGAAGACGGCTGTTGTGCTGATCTTGACAACTCCCATCTCTGGTGCTTGTGTCCCTATCCTTGTGTCTTAGTCTCTGAGGCCCTGGACGCCAACCCTGCTGCCCTGGCCTGGTGTCCGCGGCTAAATTTCCCTGATACTGATTGCCCACAGTTTGAAACTCTGCTTATCACTGTGTGGACTCAATTGACACACTTCATTTTGTTCTCGTGCTAAATGGACTGCTCATGGTACGTCTTTTGAGTCAGGTCTTCTTGGTTCCTTTTTCAGAGGAGGAAACCAAGACTTGGAAGCAGCAGAACTGATTTTCAAATCCAGGTCTTCTGACCCCAGTCAAGAGCTCTTTTCTGTCCTAAGTTCACAATCTCTCTTAACTTTAATAAAAATAAAAGAATAAGTGAGTAAAAAATCAAACCACAACAGTTAAAATTTATTGAGTCCTTTCTATGAGTAGACCCTACTCTAAGTGCTTTTATATGTATTGAATCATTTAATGACCACAAAAAATTTTGAGAGGTGGATACTATTGTTCTTTTCACAGGTGGGGAAACTGTGATAAGAGAATTGAAGTAACGTGTTTAGTCATGAAGCTATTAAGTGGAAGAGTCTGAATGGAAATCTTGACAGTCTGACTATTGAGCCTGTGCTGTACGGTTGTGCCACTCCCTCCTAAGTTAAGGGATAGACATATGTGAAATCACCTACTCATTGTCCCACATACAGTAGGTGCTCAATAAATGCTGCCTAAATGCCAGTTCACTCTTTTATCTAATGCTGTGTGCATCCCACTTGTCCTGTGTCTCAGACCAATTTTGTGGCCAGTGATTTGTTCTCCGGAGGCTAACACACAGGTGGTCATCCTGAGATGAATGGCTCCACTGCTGTGCATTTATGTTTAGTCTCTCATCTGCTGCCAACCCCAGGAGTCTAGCTTCACTTTCCAACCTGGTCTTCCCAATCAAATCCAACTTTCCCTATTCTAGTGAATTATAGATGGCGTTTTCTCTTTTGCACTTGCAATAGACATGGTCTTTGGAATAGGTCCACGTAACCACTTTCTGGGGAATGAACCTTTTAGGAACCTACACCTCCTCTATCAGCATTGTACGGGAGTCCAAAGATTATCAGGAAAGATCTTTTGAAATAACAAGCAATTTACTTAAAAATTCAACAAAAGGGATTGAATTAAAGAGGAGAAAACTAGTAGCTATTGCATAGCTACTATGTTATGCCAGAAGCTATGTACTGTCACACACATGTAGTCATGCAATTATATGGAGAATTGTCGCCTCATTTTATGGATAAGAAATCAGGTTCAGAAAAGTAAAGATGCCCACGGTCACAATGAGTGAGTGGTATAAACATTGGTGTGTCTGACTTCAAGCTCATCCATTTGATGATCAAATATTTTTTAAGTGCCTACCTACTATGAGGGATGTGTTAGGTGCACACCCTGGGGATGTGTTAAGTAAGCAAGGTGGGCATGGCTCCTGTCTGTAAAGAACTCATAATCCAGCAAGAAGAACAGATAACTGAATAAACAACAACATCACATGTGATAAATGCTGTGATGGAGGAAGCTCAATCAGTGTGTCCCTTCTTTGTATTCCATAGGTGGCAAAAAGTATAGGCCTTAAATTTTAAAAAAAATATGTACACATCTAATGAAGCAATTATTTCCTTCCCTCCACTCTTCATTCCTCATCTTTTTACTCTAAATTAGTAAGGAGTTTATTTGAATAATTGAGAGCCCTAATAGGATGTAAAGCATCATGATAACTGACTTCGGAAACTTTAGAAATATGAACAGTATGGTCCCAAGACGATAGAAGCTTAGACAGAACTGGGAATAGCAGTGAGCAATGTAGATGCTAGAAAATTCTAAGAGAATCTTGTAAAGAGGGTCAGCCTCAATACACTAAGTTCCCTTTGCATGAGTGGTCAGGGAAAGCTGGCTAGCAGGGGCCGGTGCTTTGGCGACGGCAGCGACAGGCTGTGGGCCTGAGAGGAGTTTGTGCCCTGGTCTTGTTTACAGTTTGTCTGAAGCTTCTTGAGCTCAGCCCAGCCAGATGGACTCTTCCTCTCAAATATCAGACCTGATCTTTTCAAATAAAACAGTACAAAGCACATTAAAAGCTTTGATCCAACTGTTTACTTTGCATTTGTGTGTGTTGGGGGAAATAGGGACAAAGGAAGGATTTACTAGGCCCTGCTGTGGGTGGCCAGTGCAACCACTGGGCATGTTAGAGGAAAATTGGAAGTGCCCTGGGCTGACACATATTGGATACGTGTCAGCACTCGGACACCCTGATGCTCCAGCTAGATTTTGTGGACTTGCTCTGGGGGTCTCCTTGAACATTTCAATCTTCTTGTCCACAAGGGGGGAGTTCCTGAGATAGGAGCCCTTGGAGTGTAGCTAGTCAGTCCATCTCTCTGTCTCAGGGCAGGTTAGAGTCAGACACATTTCTTTAGGATTCTTCTGGAAAAGAAGTTTCTCAACATTTCTGGATGACAACAACTTCCTTTTTCATGAGCACATCATGCTTTCAAAGCATTTCACATAAATTAACTTATTTGATCTACATCCTCCTGAAATGAGTGGTTATGTATATATTTTCTCTCTCTCTCTCTCTCTCTCACACACACACAGACACACACACACACACACTGTACAGACATTTCTACCACATGGATTAGAAAACTGAAAGTTTCGATTACAGGAAGGAGGAATCTTTAACTGACTGCCACTATACGCCAGACACCTTCAACAGATGATCGCATTAATCTTCTCAAAGTCCCATAAAGTAGGTAAGATTTGCCCATTTTAGAGGTGAAAAATATTCAAGCTTAGAGGAGTTAAAAACTCTGGCACATTTATAGTTGCTATTGAAACCTATGATCACATCGCCAAAGGGGTGGAGCTAAGAGTCAAACTCAAGTGCGTTGATTCCAAGGCCTGTTTAGTCTCCTGTGCTAGCTGGCCTGAGGTGGCAAAGCCCAGCTCCTCACGGGACTCTTGTCCTCTGACTTCCAGCTCGATGTCCTTTGCCTCCACCAAATATCCAGTGCAAAGGGGCTATTGATCTCAGAAAATCCTCCTTTGTGTCTGTTTTCTCTTATATTTGTGTTCAGTAGAGACAGAGAACATCTAAAAGGAAAGCTGCCATAAAGGTTTTGAGATCAGTAAATGAAAGAAAATTATATAGGCAGAATATACAGCGTTCTGAATGAAGATTCAGGAAACTTCTTCTGTTTAGGAATAAGAATGTAGTAAAGAACTGCAGCTTTCTTTTAGCTCAACGGAAGAGCACCTCTGATTACTTAGTAAAGACAGTGTACGGAGTATAGGGAATCCAAGAATGTTAACATAGAATTGTGCTCTTATTTCTCAGCTCCAGGTCCCCTTTCTCCCCTCCTCCCCACTCTAGTCCTTCCCCCAGATAAAACTGTTGCACATTAAACCCTTGGTCTCTGCTTAGTTCAGGGATGGGCACTAGAGAGGAAAGGAATTTAGAAATTCCAGTACAAACACCATACATAAAGCTTAATAAATTGCAGTGTCTAGTGAAATTAAATGCCTCTTTTAAAAAAATCAGTTCTTCCTAGATTTCAAAAGCAAATGAGGCATCTTGAAAAATAAAAGTAAAACATGATTATTGCATGTTTATTAAATAGAATTTTAAAACATCTAGGCAGGGTGTATGGGTGTGAGAGAGAGAGAGACAGAAGGACAGAGAGACAGAGAGAGACAGAGAGACTAGGTACTGTAATTTTAATTGCTTGTAATCTAACTTGCCTTTTTGTTCCTTTTTTCTTTCTTTCTTTCTTTCTTTTCTTTTTTTTGTATCAGTTAATCTGTTGGTTACATTTTCAGCTTTTCTTTGCTTCTGGTTTCATTTTCAGATGAAAAAATGCTAGGCACACAGTGCTGCTGTCTGGTTGCCATGGCGACCACAGCCTATTATCCTGCCTTGTCATTCATCAAGAAAGAATTGCACTTGACAGAGGGAGAAGAAAATGCCTGCAGTCTGCAGCATAGGAGGAAAAAAGGGTTTTCTTTTCTTCTATCTATGTAAAAGGTCTTTAATGCCCGTTTAGTTACATGTTTTATTTAGCATTATTTATTACTTGTAACGACCATAATTGATACCTGTAAAAATACATCCCCTCCCCCCAAAGTATTTAACTTGCAATTTGTTCATTTGCCTTGCTTTCCCATTTCAAATCTCTACCTAGTGTTGCACCCCCATGCCTCACCACCACAAACACTGCTTCCACTCCAGTAACAGAAACAGCCAAAGACTATATTCTCCACAGAGAATGATCATTGCAAAGGTGGCTAAACAAACCATTTCTTCCTAAAATTGCGCTTTATAATCAACAGTTCTCTCGTCCTGCTATTCTCAAAACTAATTAGTATGATACATAATCAATCAATAATTGAATATAACTTTTGATTAAATGACTTCTCCAAGTGTGCAATGCCTATGAAATATAGCCTTAACAAAATAATTCAAAAGTACGGCAATCTTTCCATTAAATAATCGAATACAAAATCGTGATTGCTCTTTACAAATCTGGATCCATCCCAAATCCATTGTTCTTCAAAGGCAGGAAAAGGTAATTACTTGTTATTTGACTATGCTTCATCATGGCCATTTGAGTTAACCCAAATCATTTCCAAAAATAAGTGGTCTAATAAATTTTATGTTTAAACACCTAGGCTTTTGTTTATTATTTTTTTAAGTCTGATATTTGCCACCTCATTATTCAACTCTTAAAATATCTATATCTGATGGATCATTTTAAACAACTTTGCTCTTCTGAATGCTTTGCTTTGCTGTTTTTGAATTGTTTGATTTCCTTGTTAAGATGGAAAAGGTAGTTTTAAAATAGGCAGTTATTTAAGTTGAGATCTCTGAGCTTGGTTTTTGAATATCTGCTTGATCTTCTGTCTCCGTGATCAGAGGGAAGCTGGACAATGATGACACTTTACCTTGAGTTGGTAAAACCCCAGCATTCAGCATAACTGATGCTTGTTGCAACTAAGCCGTTCCACCTTGAGTGTAAATGGGCAACTAGGTTGAGGGATAATGAACTTCTGAAGTTCAAGTTCTATTCTGTCTGAAGACAACTTCCTTACTAGAGGTCAGACTTCACTAGCATACACGGAGACACAGAAATCATATTTCTACATTGCAAGTGAAACAGAGTTGAATAATTACCTGGTCAGTTTTGGTTTTAAGATGGTTCAGATTCTAACGTTCCCACTACTTCCTTAACTATCTGGATAATTCTGGCGAGAGGAAGTTTGGGATTGGAGAGGGATAATTCTCAAAGAATTAAATAATTATAGCTGTCAGGAAATCTGTCCTGGATCTTAGATATTGCTACACAATAATTCAAAATCTCTTGATTTTCATTGCATCTAAGATATATTCAATTAGTGCATACTTCACAGCATCCTTTATATACCCTCGCTACGTAAAAATGTAGAAACCATGGAATGTTTTTCTATAATCTTGACATTTAGGAGAGCAAAAGGAAACAAGAAAAAGCAGAAAAGCCATATTGAGTTTAGAACTGTGGCTATTTTCGATTGGTTCTAAACTTTTACTTTAATATTGCAGCAACACCACTGTTCATTTCCTGTTAAACTTCAAGCCTACCTTTTGATTTTCAAATGTCCCTTAGGCTAATGTTTTCACTGAAGAATGAAATGAACAGGCAGAAACAATTAAGCGGGCAGATACAGTGAAAATGAACACCACACTGCACTTTCACAGAAATGGACGTGTATGAAGGAATTCTGCTTGGAATTTGATCCTATGGCAGCAAAGCCTTTGCTTCTTGTCATTTTTCTTTTGCCCACCCCCAATGCACACCACTTCCCCTTTATGGGGAAAAAAAGATCTAGGCACATAAAGGAACTCCTAAATACTCGCAGGCATGGGAAATATTTTCTCTGCCTGTTACTAGTACAGGATAATCTCCAAGAAAAAAATTCATCTAGATATTCTAAACTGCAAATGTCTCCCAAAGCCTGTTAAATGTTCACATATGTCTTTATGAAATTTGTAATATAGATTGTTTATACACTCCTGATTAAGGGCATGCACACCATTAAAAAGGATCAAGTCAGTTTAAAGATGGAAAATTATAAAATCAGATAGGATTGTAACCTACGAGAAAAAGCGTGTATTTTTTTTAAAAACTTAATAATGTAGGACTCTTTATATAAGAAGATAAATCAAAAGCCAAAAGTGAGCTGTTAGAGAGCCTTCTAAGTTCTATCAGGAATTAACAAGGAAGTAATTAACTCTACCCCAAACAAATCTGCCATCACATGTTTATAGCATTTTTGTCACTCTATGAAAGCTGTATCTTCTTTCTCAGCACCAAACTGAGAGATTTTACATGGCAGGAGCTTGGCATTCCTATTTTTGGATTTACTTTGTTAAAACAGAACTAAGTCACATGCTGTAATACATAAGAGATTGGTTACAATTTAGGAAGGTAAGGTGCTGAGACTGAGACTGAGGCATCATTGTACACATTTTGGAAGACTATTATCTGACATAAGACCTGTATGACAGGTTCAAGGTCAGTTCCCGTTTAAGTTCAAACCTTCTTTCTAAGATATGCAATGGGAAATTGCCTTGTGAGAGGATCAGAGCACCAAAAACATGCATAAAGTTTAAACTTCATGGATATCCTTTGTAAGGTAAAACAATACCTCAGTAATGAATCTGGAAGATGGAGGACATCCATAAGATTATACTGAGCGGAAGGCATGGTTTGGTCTTTTATTGAATCCATCCCTTAGTATTTTCCCCATAAAACAACTCTCATAAACCAGAGACTTCGTATTTTTGTTGTTGTTATGAGGATTTTTTTTTTAAATACCAGTATAATAGTTTTACTCTGCAGTAGTGAAGATTTGAAGACAGCTGCTAGTAAACATAAAACCGGCTATATAATGGCATTACAATGGATTTTTTATTTGAGATTCCAGGATGGGGTAAATTTGTTACCCTAACAAACTGCTGGTTACGTGGAAATTGACTTCACATAATAGGGAACATTTCCCTGGAAGAGAAGGCAATTTATGCTGGTTAAAACACTAAACACCAACACACTTCCTCTTCTTTGTTACTTATAAAAACAACAACAACAAAAAGCCCCACCTATATGGTGTCTAGACATGAGAACCCTCCAGTAAACCATTCTTCTTCCAGGTGTCATGGTACCAGTCCTGGAGCAATTACAAAAGCACAAATGGATTTCCAGCTGTCTGTGGAAGCCATAAGTGGAATAGGACATTTTCTTTTTTTTTTAATTCCATGTTTTTTTCCAGTTTTATTGAGAAATAATTGACATACGTCACTGTATACATTTAAGGCATAAAGCATGATGGTTTGATTTACGTATATTGAGAAACGATTCTCACAATAGGTTCAGCTAACATCCATCGTCTCATATAGATAAAATAAGAGATTTTTTAAAAAATAAGAGAAATAAAAAAAGAGATTTTTCTACTTGTGATGAGGACTCAGGATTTACTCTCTTAACAACTTTCCATATATCATCCAGCAGAGTTAGCTGTAGTCATCGTGTTGTACATTACATCCTTAGTACTTATTTATTTTATAACTGGAAGCTTGTACCCTTTGACCACCTTCCTCCAGCTCCCCTTCCCCCTACCATGCACTTCTGGTACCCGCAAGTCTGATCACCTTTTTTATGAAATTTACTTTTTTATATTCCACATGTAAGTGAGATCATAGTATTTGTCTTTCTCTGTCTGCCTTATTTCACTTAGCATAATGCCTTCAAGGTCCATCCATGTTGTCACAAATAGTAGAATTTCCTCATCTTTTATGACTGAATAATACTCCATTGTATACATATATATGACAACTTCTTTATCCACTTATCCATCCATGGACACTTAGGTTGTTCCCATGTCCTGGCTGTTGTAAATAATGCTGCTATGAACATGGGTTGCAGATATCTTTTCGATTTAGTGTTTTCATTTTCTTTGGCTATATTTCCAGAAGTAGAATTCCTGGGTCATATGGTAGTTCTATTTTTAATTTTTTGATGATCCTTCACACTGTTTTCCATAGCGGCTGTACCAGTTTACAATCCCACCAACAGTGCACAAGGATTCCCTTTTTTGCACATCCACACCAGTGTTTGTTGTCTCTTATCTTTTTGATGATAGCCATTCTAACTGGTGTGAGGTGATATATGATTGTAGTTTTGCTTTGCATTTCCCCAATGACTAGTGATGTTGAGGATCTTTTTGTGTACCTGTTGACCATTTGTATATCTTCTTTGGAGAAATATCTATTCAAGTTCTTTGGCCATTTTTTAATTTGGTTATCTTTTCTTTTGCTATTGAGTTGCATGAGTGCTTTATATATTTTAGATATTAGCACCTTATCAAATATATGGTTTGCAAATGCTTTTCCCACGCTATAGGTTTTTTCACTTTGTTGATGGTTTCTTTTGCTATACAGAAGCTTTTTAGTTTTATGGAGTCCCACTTGTTTATTTTTTATTTTGTTGCTTGTGCTTTAGGTGTTATATCCAAAAAATCATTGCCAAGGTCCATGTCAAGGAGCTTTATTCCTATGTTCTCTTCTAGGAATTTCATGGCTTAACGTCTTACATTTAAGCCTTTAATCCATTTTGAGTTAATTTTTGTCAGTGGTATAAGATATGGGTACAGTTTTATTCTTTTACATGTGACTATCAAATTATCCCAGCAGCATTTATTGAAGAAACTCTTTTCTTCATTCAGTATTCTTGGCTCACTTGTCAAGTATTAGTTGACTGTATATGCTTATGTTTATTTCTGAGCTCTCAATTCTGTTCCATTGGTTTATTTGTCTGTTTTCATGTCAGTACCATACTGTTTTGATGACTACAGCTTTATAGTACAGCTGAACTAGTCAAATGAGGCTAAGCTGCCAGGATCTTATAAAACATGGCAGTTCCTGGGGAAACCATATGAACAAGTGGAGGTGCTGGCACCTAGGAGTGTTTTTTCTACTTCTGTAAAACATGCCATTGGAATCTTGATAGGGATTGCATTGACTCTATAGACGGCTTTTGGTAATACTGACATTTTCACAATATTAATTCTTCCAGTCCAGGGGACATTTTCTTAATCTTATCTACAGTTACCTATCACTAGCATCATTTGAACTAAGCAAATTGAGATCACTTGATCATCTTTCTTGTCTTTGTAACACAAGAAAAGGTAAATCTAAAATATTCATGGGAGTATTTACACATTTTGCAACACACTATTTTTCAGATTATAGTGTTATATTTGTTAAATGTCAAAATGACCCTACAGAAAGAAAAATGTGGGCAGCGGTGACAGTAGGGAAAGTGTAATTAAATCTATGAAAGAATTTATTGAGATGGCTATCACTAAATATTGAAACTAGTCACAACTACAATTTGGGCTTCTCTCTTTCTGGAGGTCCATAGTGACCTCCCCCAAAGATATGTCCACCCAGAACGTGTGAATGTGGCCTTATTTGCAAAAAGGGTTTTTGTAGATGTAATTAAGGTAAGGTTCTCAAGAGATCATCCAGACAAGGGGTGGGCTCTAAGTCCAATGATAAGCTGACTTGTAAGAGAAAAGAAGGGGAGAAAACACATAGAGACACACAGAGGTCACGTGAAGACAGAGGCAGAGATTGGAGGAATGAGCCTACAAGGCAAGTCTACTGCAATCACCTACATCCAGTAGAAGATAGACATGGAATGAATTCTTTGTCAGAGCCTCCAGGAGGAGCTAACCTGGTCAACACTTTGATTCTGGACTCCTGCCCTTAGGACTGTGAGACAATACATTTCTGTTCTTTTAAGTCACTCAGTTTGTGGTAATTTTTTTACAATAGCTCTAGGAAACTAATACAAGGTCATTCAACAATTAACGCAAAAAGGAGACATATTAATACACAAAGATACAAGAGCGGATAGAATGACCAAGCTGTTAGAAGGTCAGGTGTGCAACTAGACCTCATGAACAACCAAAACTCAGGGACCAAATTCTTTCCATCTTTCCTCTCTACTTCAGTGTCTTTCATCAAAAACTGGTTTTCTTCACTTGGCCGGAAACATTGCCGCTAACATCTTCTGAGTTTTCCATTTTATGGCTTCAATTATCTCAGAAAGAATAATTCCCTTTCATATTCCCAGATCCGGTGAGAGGGTTTTACTTTCTTAACTGGAGTCATTCCTATCCCTGAACTAGTCACATGAGGCTAAGCTGCCAGGATCTTATAAAACATGGCAGTTCCTGAGGAAACAATAGGAACAGGTGGAGGTGCTGTGAGGGACAGAAGCTAGGTGTCCCTCACATGGGTTCTTTTCCTAACTGTGTGTGATTCTATAGCCATTTTTCTTAAGGACAACAGTGTGGTATTTGCAAAGACATTTGTTCTGTGGATAAGATCTGGAGGCGAGTCCAGGCTCTGCCGTTTACTGGAGGTGTGATGTCAGCAAGTCACTTGACCTTTCTGAGCTTCTTCATCCTCTTTTGAAATACTAGGATAGATTCACTGTACATACAGAAGAATCTCAATCATGTTTGTTAATGATGATAATAGCAGCATAGAACTTGAATGTGCGTTAAAGATAGACAAGGTCAATCACTCCATTTTTGTAGATGAGATTTCGGAAGTTAAGTTGGCAAGAAAACCAGGGCGAGAATTTAGGTCAACTACCAGATTAGTGCTTGTTGTTACTTTATAGGATCTGTGCCCATCCCTGTGGATATAAAATAAGGTCTCACCTGAGGGGTGTCATTCAACTAAGGAAAAAGCACCTCTCTTAGAACAGACTGATATTAGGCTTTAGATTAGAGAGTAACATGTGGGTAAAGATGTCAAAAAAGAAAGTGTAAAGAAGAGGCTTGGAAGCTAAGATGTGAGGGACCCAGCTAGGTGCCTGCAAAATTTTGCCTGCCATTAAGCCTATAGAATGCAATTACCTTGAGAAAGCTTTCAGAAAGGAGAGAAATAAGTAAGCCATGACAGGATCAGAACTCTCTAATTTTTAAGCCATATTGTTTATATCCCTCTACCCTGTGTTTATTTTCCTTTTGCCATCCCTTATTACATAATGAAAACATTTTGAAAGGGCCCACTTGCCTCAGTTTTGCAATGAGGAAATCAAGAAAAAGGTTTTGCCTCCTTTGGGCCAATGTTGGGCCAGAATAAAAACAACTACGTAGTGACTGTGTTCAACTCATTTTCTAAGCTTATAACAACTTGATGCTCATGCTTATGTTTTAAAGTTTTTATAAGATCAGCTACATTTTCAGTTTGCTCTGGACCAGGAATATCTACTCCAGTTTCTTCAGGATACCATAGTCACAGCCAATGAGACCTACGTATTCTGTTACACATGTGTGCACCAATGCACATTCACATACACACCACTTGTAAAATGTGGCATTAACAGAAAAGAGTATGCTTTTTGAAGATGGTATTCTGTAAGAAATACTGCTTAAAATGACTGCTCTGAGCACAAGAATATTACCTGCGTTTTTCTAGTAAGATATATTCTTTACATAGCTATCTGTAGGAATATTTCAAAATTTTCTTTAACATAGAACTTTGTGAATACAGCAAAAGAATTACTTGAAAATGGTGGAACATATGTCTTGATATGAAGACCATATTTAGTTAATACACAGTTAGTTTAGGTGTCATTGTATAGCCAACAAACTATGACTAATTCAATCTATGAATCTGATAATTAAATTCCAACCCCCTCCCACTAAGTTATGATGAGACAAACATTAACCAAGCAGTTCCATAATGACTTGATCCAGTCGGAAACCTATTCTGCTTTTGTCGATCATCTTCCTCCTTGCTGTCCCTTGCTATCTTTGCCCCATGACAGTCTGTGCTGAAATGGTTCCCTTGCCAGAGCATTCCAGGTAAGTTTCAGTCCCTAGGTCTGCAATTTCGCAATGCTCAGAATTTGTAAATATAAAGGCATGAATCATTTTATTTCTACGGAATTTACTTTCTTCCATTGGCCTCTGCAAAATGTGTACCATTTTCTTTTTGCCAAACAATGGCTTCTCTGTGTATGTGTGCAGCCCTGAAGCCTGTCTCTCTGCATGCCTCTGCCATGTTCTCCAGTAGACGGGAGTCATATATTCAGTCATCCATCTATTCATTCTACAAGTGTTCACTGAGTTCCTGCTGGGTTCCATGTAATGTTCTAGGTGGGGATATATTAGCACACAAAACAGTCCAAATTAATTGGCCTTCATAGTGCTTACATTCTGTTGGGTAAAATAAACAAAAAAAGCCCACAATAAATGTGTTAAATAAGCTATGGAGAAAAGGAAATAAAAACCAGAATAGGGTGATTAGGAGTATTGGCAGAAATGGGGGTATAGGCTGCAGTTTTAAAGAGGATGGGTAAAGTGGGTCTCATTGACACAACTTTTGAGCAAAGTCTTTGGGAGCATGAGTGAGTTGGACATGTGAATACATGTAGTAAGGGTTTCCAGGCAGATGGAACAGCCATTGCAAAGGCGCAAAAGAGAGCGAGTAGTACTTAGCTTGTGGTTGTGGGTCCCTAGAGAGGTCCACACCTAACACATGGAACCTGTGAATATGTTATCTTACATGGAAAAAGGGACTTTGCAGGCGTAATTAAGAATCTTAAGATGGGGAGATCATCTGAGTGGGTCCGGTGTAATCACAAGTGTCCGTGTAAGTGAGAGAGAGAGGAGAATCAGTCAGAGGAGATGCACGATAGAAGTAGAATTTGAAGCAATAGGATTGCTGGTTTTGAAGATGGAAAGCTGCTACGAGCAAAGGAACGTGGACGGCACCTAGAAGCTGGAAAAGGCAAGGAGATGATAGATTTTCTACCAGAGCCTCTAGAAGGAACACAGCCAGGCCAGCACCTTCATTTTAGCCTGTTGAGACCTATTTCAGACTCTGACCTCTAGAACTATCAGATAATAAACTTGTGTTGTTTTAAACCACTAATATTGTGTAAGTTTGTTAATTAGGAATAGCAAATAAACTAGTTCAAGAAATAGTACATTCATTCATTTATTCAGATAATTTTTAGATAACATTATTTAGTGCATCTAATACATGCCAGGCACTGAGGAAGGAATGGAGATTCAGGGTTAAAACACACAGCTGTTACCCTGAAAGCTGTAATCTCAAAATAATGGTAGATAATTCCTACAAAATGTGGCAAAAGCCATGATACAGCTAAGCAGACAATGCTGTGAGAACACATGAGAGACATTTAATCAGACAGAGGAGGAAATAGCCAGAAAGACTTCCTGGAGGAAGTGATATTTTAATTAAAATTTAAACAACAAGTAGGAATTAATCTGGCAAAGATGGGGGAAGAGAACATTATAGACATAAGTAATGTTGAGTTCAGACAGCCATGAAAACATGTCACATCCAGGGCACTGTGAATACTTTGCTACTCACGGGAAAGTAAAATGAAATGCATGAGAAACCAAAGACCAACCTATTCATAAGATGTAGACCTTAAACAAACAAATAAGTCTGATTTGATCCTGATTTAATGTTATTATTCTTTTATTGAGGTATCATTTGCCTATCAGGAAAGGCACAGATTTTAGATGTACAGTTTGATTAGATTTGACCATTGAATTCACCTGTTTAACCCAGGCCCCAACAAGATACAGTCAATTCCACTGCAATGTGAAATATGCGTTCTGAAAAACCACCCTTGCCATGCAAAATCATGCAGCAGACATCACATCATAAGGCTTATGCATAAAATGGGAGTGAGGCAAAGCATTCAAACACTTTGTCAGTGAGACATAAAAATAGGAGCCTAATAAAAAGAGTAGTGCAGTTTTACGCGTTAGGTAATTGAAAAGTGCACAAATGCTATAATAAATACGGTACTTTACCTTGAAAAAGCCCTGAAATTTGCTTGCGGAAGCGGGCATCAGAAGGGCTGCAGCTTGAGAGTTATTGTGCAGTGGAGGAAGGAGAGTTACCTGAAATGAGAGAAATATGTCACACCTGATGTGGCTGATTGTGACTCATGAGACACGAGATGACTGAAGCAGCTAGTCAATGTTGGAGGACGGTTGCTTTGTGCGAAGTTCGTGTCAGCCTATGCAGCTCAATTCAGCTAGATGCGGTTTTCTGCATTTGCTTAGTATTTCTTGCAGACAAAATCACTCATAAGCAAATGAAAAATCTACATCACGCTCGAAGTTTTTCCTAAAAATCAATTGCACTGGAAGAAATGGACGTTTTCAAAACAAGTGTTACAGCATAACCAACTGTATAGAACATTTCCTTCACCCCGAAAAGATCCCTCATACTTCTGTCCAATCGACTGCAAACTCTCACTCCCAGAGGCAACCACTGCTTTGATTTCATCACCGTAGAAATCACCAGGGGCCTGGCTTCTTTCACTCGATGTCTTTGAGGTTCATTCGTGTTGTTGCTTTCACTGGTTGTTCGTTTCTTTTATGGCTGAGTACAATTCCATTATACGGATATACAGTAATTTGTTGTCCCATTTTCCTGTTGGTGCTCATTATGGTGGTTACCAGCTTTTGGCTATCACGTATAAAGCTGCTGTGAACATTTTGTACATATCCACCTTCCCCCATATGGATGGCCAGCATTCTAGCACTATTTGTTGAAAATAATTTCTTTTCCCATTAAACTACTTTGGCACCTTAATCAAAAATTAATAGATCATCTAAGTATGGGTTTATTTTCTACATCCAGTCCTGTTCCATTCATCTATTTGTTAATAATTTTACCAATACCACACTATCTTAATTTCTGTAGCTTCGTAATATGTAGTAAAATCAAGTGCTGTGAGAATATATTGATGAATATATAATGATTTGATGATAGACAAATATTTCTTAGATACAATTCAGAAAATACTGAATATAAAAGTATGTTGCTTTGCAAAATCATTGTAGCTGTTCTAAGTCGTTGCATTTCTGAAAACATTTTAGAATCAGCTTATCAATTTCTACTTTTTAATAGCCTGTTGGGTTTTTAAAATTGAGACTGTGTGATCTATAGACCAATTTAAGAACAGATAGCTTAATAACACTGAATCTTCTAATCCGTAAATATGGTATACCTCTCCACTTAACTGATCTTTAATTTATCTCAACAGTGTTTTGTAGTTTCCAATGCAGAACTCTTGAAATTTTTTGTTAAATTATTCCTAAACATTTCATGTTCTTGATGATATTGTAAATAGTATGCTTATTGTTCATTTTTCTATTTTTTTATTGCTAATATGTAGAAATACAATTGACTTTCATATATAGACATTAAATTCTGTGATAATACTAGATTCACTTATTAGCTGTAATAGGTTTGTGTGGCTTTTTAGTAGATTCCTTAGGATATTGTCATCTACATATCACGTCATCTACAATTCAAGACAGGTTTCCTTTTTTCTTCTCAGTTTACACGCCTTTTGTTTCTTTATATTGTCTTATTGCACTGGCTGGGACATCCAGTACAATGACGAAGAAAAGTGGTGAAAGTGGACATCCTTCCTTTGTTCCCTATCTCAGAGGAAAGCATTCAATATTTTACAGTTAAATAAATATGATGTTAACTGTACTTTAAAAAAAATAAATGGCCTTTATGAGGTTGAAGAAATTTGTTTTCAATTCTAATTTTCTGGTAGTTAATATTGTTATTATTATTATTGGATGTTGAATTAGTCAAATGTTTTTTCTTCAACTAATGAGATAAATAATTTTCTTTTATCCTGTGAATATGTTGAATTACATTGATTTTATTTTGAATGTTAAAATAACTTTGTGTTTCTGGGATAATCCCATTAGGCCATGATGTATTCATCTTTTTATGTGTTGCTGGATTTACATTGTTAGTATTTTCTTAAGGAATTTTGTATCTATGTATCTAATGAGAGGTATTGATCTGTAATTTTTTTTCTTGTAATGTATTTAAGTGGTTTTGCTTTCAGGGTAATACCGACCTCATAAAAGGAATTGAGAACTGCTCCCTATTCTTATATTTTGAAAGATTTTGTGTAGAATTAATATTATTTCTTCTTTAATTGTTTGATACAATTCCAATGAAGCCATCTGAGTTTGGAGTTTTCTTTGTGGAAGGTTTTTAAATTATGAATCAATTTCTTAATAGATATAGAGCTATTCTCATTTTTCGTTTCTTCTGTTTTAGCTTCAATAATTAGTATTTTTCAAGACATTCATCCTTTTATGTAAATTTTCAAATTTATTCTCACAAAGTTGTTCATAATACTTATCAAGTTTTTAAGTTTGAATGATCTATATTTATCTGTCCTTTCATTTGTAAAATGATAATTTGTGTTTTCTTTTTTTCTTGATTAGTATACCTAGGACTTTATCAATTTTATTAATCTTTATAAAGAACTAGTTTGTGTTTTTTTTCTTTTCTCTCTATTATTTGCCGATCTTCTGTTTAATTGATTTCTGCTCTTATACTGATTGTTTCTTTCTGTATTCTTACTTTGGGTTTCTTTGTTCTGATTTTTCTGGCTTCATGAGGTGGAATCTTAGATCATTGCTTTTAAACCATTTTTATTTTCTAGCATAAACATTTAAAGCTGTAAGTTTTTTTCTAAGCACTACTTTAACTTCATCCTACAGATTTGATATATTGTGTTTTGTTTTCAATTAGTTGAAAATATTTTCTAATTTCCTTTTAATTTTGTCTTAAATCTGTGGTTTAATAAGAAGCATTTTGATTGATTCTCAAATATTAGAAGATTTTCAGAATGCCTTTTTGTTATTGATTTCTAATTTAATCCTGTTGTGGTCAGAGAACATACTCTAAATGATTTAAATTATTTTAAATTTATTGAGACATCTTATGGCTCAGCATAATGTTTATCTTGGTGATATTTTATGGTCACTTGAAAAGAATGTGGATTCTCCAGTTGTTGGAAGGGGTGTTTTGTATATATAAATCAGATTGGGTTGATAGGATGGTTCAAATCTTTTATACGCTTATTGATTTTCTTTTTAGTTGTTCTATCAACTGTTGAGATAAGAGTGTTGAAATCTCTAACTATAATTGTGAATTTGTATGTCACTTCCTCCTTTCTCATCTATTTTTGCTTCATGAATTTTGATGCTCTGTTATTAGATCCACACATTTTTATGATTACTGTGTCTTCTTTATGATTTGACATTTCTATAATTATTCTCTTTATCTCTGGTAAAACTATTCTTCCTGAAGTCAGCTTTGTCTAATATTCATATAGCCACTCCATCATTCTTATGGTTAGTGTTTTCTTGGTATATATTTTTTCTATATTTTTACTTTTAAGCTATCTGTGTCTTTACATTATACGTCAGTCTGTTCTAAATAGCACATATTGGGTTAAGCTTTTTAATACAGCATGACAATTTCACCTTTTAATGGAATGTTTAGTCCATTTATATTTGATGTATTTATTTAAATGCTTGGTTTTAAGACTGCTATCTTGCTATTTGTTTTCTATTTGTCCTACCAGTATTTTGTTTCTTTTTTCTCTTTTCAACCTTATTTTTGGATTAATTGAGTCTTTTACTTTTTCATTTTATATCTTTTGTTGGTTTATTATTTATACCTCATTTTCTTTATTTTTTTAATTATTGCTCTAGGATTTATCATATGAATCCTTAAGTTATCATATTCTGCCTTGAATTAATATGAGTCCATCTCATGTAAAATGTAAGAATTTAAAAACTTCCCCTGCTGTTTTTTTTCTAATTCTGCCATACATTTAATGTCTTCATTAGGACTTTGTTAATTTTTTCAGCCTTTATCCCCCATCTGTGTTTCAGTTTGGATATTTCTATTTTCCTCAAATTCAAATTCAAATTCACTGGTCTTTTCTTTTGCTGTTAAGCTCATCCAGTGACATTTTTACTTCAGATCCTTTTCTTAAGTTCTAGGATTTCTTATTGGTTCTTTTATGTTCTTTTATAAAATTTCCGTTCTCTATTGTTTTTCTCTACTTGTTATCCCTCTTTTTCCATATTTTCCTTTAAATCCTTAAACACATTTATAGTAGTCGTTTCAAAGTTCTTGTCTGTTAATTCTATTATCTCTGTCATTTCTGGGTCTGTTGTTACTGACTGATTTTTACCCTAGTTATGAGTCACATTTTCCAATCTTTATATGTCTAGTAATTTCTGATTTGATGCTGAACATTATAGATCCTATGTTGTGTAATATCTGGCCTTTACTGTCTTCCTTAATAGAGTGCTGAATTTTGTTCTGAAAGGCACTTAAATCAAGGCAGTTTTATTCTTTTGGGTCAGTCACTCAGTGAACACATTTTCTAGCACCTAACTACTATACTACTATGCACTGTTTTAAGCACATGATAGAATATCTTAGAGGAAAACTATGTCTATGTCAAGATGTGAATATAAATGACTGCTTTAATTAACTACATGTTGAACAAACCAAGAATTTGAAAACTCATCTTCCCAATCTCCCATTTCAGGAACATGAAAGGCGTCACTCATATGCTGAAAAAAATCACCTGACCAATGAGAATTTTCTTTTTCCTAAAAGTGGAGCTGCACTGATACTAGTCAGTAGCACATTTCGTTGCTGACAACCTTAAAGTCAATCCCAGCTGTGAGTAAACACTGTCGGTTAGTTACTCCCCCTCCTCTTTTAAAAATATTTTTTCAAAGCCGTAATGTCCTTGGCCTAAGTAATGGCTGAAGGAGTTTGATACTCAGGAAACTTTTTCTTAATGCTACATGGAATCAATCTCAGTTTCTAGATAGCTTCTGGAATTATTGTTAAGAGCTAAGTTAATTTTCCATTGTAGTTGGCAATGTATCACATCACATCCAGTTGAAGATCCCTCTGGATGATAGGCTATAGAATGGCGTAGATTTCTCATCAGATGCATCTGTTAATTAGTAAGGCATTTTCAAAATTGAAGAAAGAAGATAATTCATTTTTATCTGCTTTGGAGTCTCTTGCTTCATGGAGCCTGGAAGTATATAATACATTGAATCTTAGTCATAGATCTCATTGCGGCTGGCACTTGAAGCTTGTGTGAGAAGCAAATGCCGATCAATTCCTGTGACTCTCATCTAAAAATACATAAAGCCCAAGTTGTACTCTAGAGATTAACTGGATTTATCAATAACAAATGTTCTCCTTCACTTGAGATTAGCAAGAATTCAGACCTGGTCAGGCTGCTTTTATGTCTGTCTTGGATGACGCTTTTAACAGATGTCATATTGCAGAAAAAAACACAGATGTGAATTTGGTATTTCGTACTTTCTTTGTGGAAAATTGCATCTAGACATTTAACATACAACAACTACAGACCTATTAAATGCAGCAACTATAGATGTAATATGTATTGCATCTTCTTTCCTTTCGTTTGAAATAAGTCATTGATATCTGGGGATGTGTATATATAATTAATGATGGATACACATACACACACAAATATAAATGTATGCATTTTAAAGTTCTATTAAATATTAGTTTTCCCTTGAACATCCAAATATCCAGGCTATGCCATATCAAGATGAAGGAAATACAATTAATCAAAAAGTAAAAGTTTTTAGTAGTTAATTTCATTTATACAATTTCACTTGGCTGATTTCCTTTTTTCATAGAACTGACCAATTGTTTTGACATTGTATAGACATTTTGAAGAAATATGTTTGCTTGTAATTATTAAATGATTAACTTTGTATGTAACATACGCTAATTTCATATTTTGTTAACAGCCTGCGTTCTTAAAGGACAACTTCTTAAGTTACTCATCCAGCTCCAGCATAAGGATTTTATTTAGAATCAGTTAAGGCAGAATGATACCACCACACATCTTTAGTCTTAAAAGGACAGCTAGGAACAGAATTATTCAGTGTAGTGTAAGCAAGAGAGCTTCTCAGGGACCCATATGGCTCCATAGTAGTTCTCAGTAGGTAAGGTTTACCTAGAACTTAAAAAATAAAAATAACAAAAAGGATGCTTTCTTTAGAGGAAATTTTCTTCAGAACAATGGAGAAAAACAAAGCTGGCTCCTGTAAAACCAAAGGAGGAAACAGGCTCCAAAGCATACTAACATGGAATTATTAATTGGTTGTTTAAAAACCACCTAAGAATAAGCATTGTGAGTAAGAGGTTCACACTAAAGTCATCCAAAAACACAAAAAGAGATACACTTTATATGCTTAATTGATATTTCCTTTCCTTTGTTCAATATTTTAGCATGAAAAATATCAATATATTTTGGCAATATGCTTTAATTTTAAAATAAATATTACATATCATAAATGATATATTAACCTAATTAGCATCATCAATTCACTTGGAAGCTATGAACAAAGCAAAGTGGGATTTTTTTTTAGGGTCCTTTTATTTTAATCCTCAATCTGTGATGAATATGCCTTAGGCATACTCATAATTTTTCATTTAACCGCTATCATACACACAGTATCTTTAAACAATAGTTTTACATTAATTTTCATCTTTTATTTTTGGGAGATTTCCAATAGTGTTACAAAATGTAATGGCCATCATCAGTATTTGTGGATCCTTCATGTGTGATATAGGGTGACCAACTGTCCTGATTTGCCTGGGACTGAAAGGTTTCCTGGCACATGGGACTTACAATGCTAAAACTGGGAAAGTCCTGGACAAATCAGGACAGTTGGTCACGAAAAATGAGGGACACTGACTAAAGTGGCTAATATAAGTACAGGTAATATTTACTGAGGACTTAAACATCAGGCTTGACGCTAAGCAATTAACTTTTGCTCTTTCCTTTAATCCTCATGACAACTCTTTGAGATAGGTATTAAATTTCATACAACTCTTTGAGATAGGTATTAAATTTCATATCCATTTTATAGATGAGGAAACTGAAGCTTAGTCAGACAATGTAAAACTTAGCTTTAAGTAACACATACCTATTGAATGTACCAGAATATATGCTGTTTTAAATCATTTCTTCTTATGTCTCAAGCTCTTATTATAATAGTACTCAAATAATATCATTTTATGGTAAGCTTGATGGTGAGAAAATAAAAAGATAGACATTAAAGAGAATTGTTTCAGCTTAGTACAGGAGGAACATCCATTAGAACAATGTTCCTTAACTCCAGGGGAATGAACTCTGATCTCATAGTATTAAGATGAAAGAGGTGAAGTCCACCAGCTGTTTTTAAGAACTTGAGGCCAATTCACGTGGGTGTAGAAGAGTTGGTACTGGAGCTTATAAGCACCATATATTTTACCCTGCTTCACTTTTTTTGAGGGATGAAGGTGACAGGACTTAATTTAGGCGAGGCATGAAGGAAAAGGGGGGATTTTGAGTACTGTGTGAGAGATGAATGAAAGTCCAGAGAGGAGAATGACGGGAGGCAGTTGAAACAGCTGCATGATCTGGAGTGAGGATGATGGAAGCAGCGAGTTCTCCTCTCCTGTCTCTTCAAGGCTTGACATTCTGAATGTTGTGGTCTGGCTCATCCTCTCTCCCATCTCCCCTTAAGCCCTAGCAGAATCTGATACTTGAGTTTAATATCTAAGGGGATTGTGTCTAGTATTATGCAGCTACATATTAAACACAGTTAAATACTTGTTTGGGTAGCAGGATTGACAAAGGAAGAGTTGAAACCCCTCGTAAGAGACAGGGTTTCTAACCCTCAGGCCTGATAGGGATCTTGACCCAAACCGCATTAGATGTGGTCCTGCTCACTGCCCTGGATGTCAGATAGACAAATACTAGAGCAAAGAAGTGAACTTGGGAAAACACATTATCTGGCCTCTCTATTCCTTCAAGGCAACCTTGAAGGAAGCCCAAATACTCAGATGTGGGTTACTAATATTTCCTAGATGAACTACAAAAAAGAAGGAAAGAATGAAGGGATAAACACAGTGTGGTGTGTACATACAATGGGATATTACTCAGCCTTAAAAAGAAAGGAAATTCTGACACATGCCGTAACAGGGATGAAGCTTGAGGACATCACGCTAAGTGAAATAAGCCCGCCACAAAAGGGCAAATATCGTATGATTCTACTTATATGAGGTACTTAGAGAAGTCAAATTCATAAAGACAGAAAGTAGAAGGTAGTTGCTGGGGAAGGGGAGAATGGAGAATTAGTGTTTAATGGGTACAAAGTTTTAGTTTTATAAGATGGAAAGAGTTCTGGAAATGGATGGTGGTGTTGATTGCACAACAATATGAATGTACTTAATACCACAGAACTGTACACTTAAAAATGGTTAAGACAGTAAATTTTATGTGCGTTTTACCACCGTTTTTAAAAAAAGAAGAAGAAAGGAATCCTTAGGCCTTTCATTATGAACAATTTCCAGCACCATTTAAAGAGTCCCTATATTTTTGTCTTTATTCTGATAACAGCTCTTACCAGGTAGTTAAATAAGTCTTTGACTTGACTGTTCTTTGAGTTTCTTATCCATAAACAGGGAAAAATCCATCTTATTATGCAAGTGCTTTTTTTTTTTTTTTTTTAAGGGTGATTGGACTTTCTCTTAAAAGCCAACTAAATAAAACTCAACTTTTCTCTTCTTTTTCTGCACCACTCCCAAAAAATAAGGAAGGAATATTTAATCATGAAGCCAGAACATGGTGCGGCTCTACTACAGTTCAGACTTCTCCTGCATTATTAGAGACCATGGTAAAGTAGGGAAAATGCCCACTGTGGCTGGAGGGCTGGGCTGGATGTGGGTAGAAAACTACACCAAGGCTCACGGTACAAATATCTACCGACGATCAGGACATCTTACTAAACAGCTTCTACTCCCCATAGAGAGGCCTAGGGATGTTGTGATTCCCCCAGAACTCCTGACTTCACTTCCCAGATCTTTTTACTGAATCTCATGTATGGCAGAGTCCTTCTATCTTCATCCGTAACTCCTTATTTGAAAATCAAACACTCACGTAACTAGCGGAGGTAGGAAAGCAGACTGATAAAGAAATCTGGAGCCTGGAAGACCTGGTTTTGAATTCCTACTCTGCAATTCACTAGCTGTGGGTCCCTGGTCTTGTTACCAAACCTTTCATGTTCTCATCTGTAAAATGGAGATAATAGTAATCTACCTTTTGGAAAGGTCAATGATTGTGGTGTCACAAATGCCTAGTGCACTTTGTCTGAAGAAAGTGTTCAATACATGTTAACATTTATTAATCAATATTACCCCCAGAATAGGAAAAAGTGGGCAGAGAAGATTTTTAGTAATGGTACCAGACTCCACATAAAAATCCTCCTCTGTATCTGTGACTTAAACTCTTTGATAGATGCTTCTTGACCAATCACCCACTGTGTTTTTGGTTTTACCTCGACACCTCCCTAATACTGTTTTACTTCTAAATTCTTTCATCATCTCCTTGTGTTTCCTTTTCTTTACTTCTTAAAAAGTGTCATCAAAGGTTAAGAATAATCACAGTAGTCTGGCTTCAGAATTGGTTGACATAGAAATTCCAAATATAATCCAGCCCCAGAAGATGTTGATAGTGAATTATTCATACAGTCTAATGAGGAACTCAAGAGCATTTGCAGTCAAATAACAACTTTTCTCCAGACAACACAAAGCACATCTGAAACAGATCACAGTGATCTCACTTTGCCAGATGGGAAAACAAGGCCCAGGAATGCAAAAGGACTGAACCAAGTTGAACAAGCAATGTAGATTCAGACCTCAAAATATTTCTGCTGGAGCTCAAGACTTAGTAGCAAATCCCCACCCACTCCCTCTCCTATCCCTTGTTTCCTGTATTATAAATTGCATGATTTTAAAGAGAAATGCTTAGGTGAGAGAAAACCACAACCATATGAGGACACATGGTTAACCCAGATGCTAACAGTTTATAAGCTCAACCAGAGCCAAATGTAAGCTAAATCCGATACCTGATCTGCTCAAACCTGGCAGACAAAGCCTTTCATGACCCAGCCCCAGCCTGCTTTGTAGCCTCAGCTTTCCCCACTCCCCACTTGGAAACTGAAACTCTAAGTAACATCCTTACTAAACTCGCTTGGTATGCCCAGTATCTCCTACCCACCTGACTTTTACATCCTCACCCTCTACCACTCTTCACTTCTTGACTTCTTCTTATCCTTCTATCTTTGGCCTCAGCATGAGTGCCTCTGGGAATACTTCCCAGCCCTCCTCCACTCCTCTTTGGGGTTAGATTCCTCTCCTTGTGATCCAAGGATACCCTGAACTTATTCCTGTCATGGTATCTCATATCATATTAACATGACCTGCCTCCTTACCAGCCTAAGAGCCCTTTTAGAACAGGGAATATAGCTTTATATCTTACGTGCCTGGCATATACTAGGCTTTCAATAAATGTTTATTGAGGAAATCAATACTGTTTCTAATTCTCCAAAGAATTTCTTCCTTTTCTTCTTTTTCTTTCACTAATAGATAACAATTTTGCACCGCCCCCCCCCCCCCCCATATAGTAAGGATATGGCCCAGTAGACTTGTTGTATGGATTCAGCGTGACTCAAATTAAAAAAGAATGATAGATAGCTGGACTTGAAAGGATGTTCAGAGGTCTTTTTATCCATTCCCATCAGCACCAGTGTGAATTTTCTGGAAATTTGAAAAGATTTCAGTAATGAAAAACCACAAAAAGGAGTAGTTAACATTAGAAATAAGGGCATGTTAAGCTTCAAGTGGGCTTAAATGGCATGTTCAGATAAGTTTGGTTTTCAAGAATCAAGAACAAAGCTTTCAACTTGTTACCCCTTCATGTTGAAACATGTAAGTACATAGAAAGTAACATAATTCATATGTCTATGATTCATTTACTATTCATTCACCAAAATGCTTAGTTGCAAGAGTGTGCTTGATGCCTGTTTAAGTTTTCTTTTCTTGACAAGGAAGTTTGTTTTTTGAGAAATAACTCACGTCCTAAAATTTGGGCACTCATAGGGAAATTCCAAGCATGTCAAGTCAAAGATGCTTGTAGGTTGGCCCCAAAACTTTCTCCCAGTACAGGTTAATAATCTGGGGGATAGGAGAAGTAATAGTACTTTAGATGAACTAGGTCACTGGCTAATTGACTGAATTTCCCAAGAGATCAGTGATCAACATCAGAACTTCCAAGTTTTTCCCAATTTGCTCTACACTCTTAATTGGCTTCAGATTTATAGCATGAGGCTAAAATGTGTAAAAATGGTCAAAGGCCTCTGAAAAACACTCAACTAAAATAGTGATCATTTTGAAAAGTATTAAGAATGGATCAATTCAAATCATGAATTACATTATTACCTATGTAAAAACCCCATACTAAAATTTAATGCCTTAAAATGCCTCTGTATAAGGAAGGACCGAAGTCCTTCATTTTGCCTCTCTGATCAAGAAGGCTACAATCAAATCTTCAGATGAGAGCATTGATCAGAAGTTGGTGTCAGATTACTAGTCATGACTAAAACAGAACAAAACAACCTGGATGTCAGAATCTAGGATAAGGCTGAACCTCCAAATAAATGTGACATCCAGAATTGAGGTCTGAATTATAGGGCTGACTAAGTCAGAAGCAGCAGAGGTGAGACTCATGCTAAGGAGAGAAAGCCCTAGAGTTCTTAATCTTGGGCTTAACCAAAGGAAAATCAGTAGATTCAGATCAGTTAGAATTATAGGGTGTAATTTTAGAGATCTAAGAACCCATCTACTTCTTGAATCATCTGATTCCTGCTGCATGGTCTTCCAATCTGTGCTTGAATGCTTTTGGACATACAAAACCCTTTTCCTCAACTGGCCCATTCCATAGATGACTCTTACTGTTAGAAGATTTATCCTTATATTGAGTCAATATTTATTTTAGTATTTATTCCACCCACGGTTCCTTTTTGAGGTATACACAATAATTTGAATTCTTTTATCCCACATAGCTCTGTGAGTTTTAGGACCTGGTTATTGAGATCTCCTTGATTCTTCTTTTCACTAGATGAAATCTTCTCAGATCTTTCTACTTTTCCTCATATGATGTGGCTTCAAATCCCTCAATTTTCTTTGTTGTTTTCCTTTGAAAATCCTTCTTTTTGTCACTCTATCCCTTAAGCGTGTTAATTAGAATGGCTGTATGGATTTTCATCTCGGACCTTGAAAAATCTGTGATGGAGTCATACTATCTTTAAAGTGAACAGTGGATATATCTTCTTTCATGAGCTATCTCTCTTCATAGTCAACATGTGATTTTTCAATGCTTATCACATCTAAGTGGCATGTTTGTAGGCATTTGTTTACTGGAAAATTCTCGTCTCATTATTTTTAAATTCTTACAGACTGTTGAGTGAAAGATCCTACCTCAGACCACATTTAAATCCTAACATCAATTACAGGCCATTCAATTCAAGGTCAAATAAACCCCAAATGAAAGTAAGGAGGAAAGGCGCTCTCTGTACATTATTCAAAAGCAAAAATGAAACATCACTGTTTTATATAAGTGGAAGATGAAAGGAAATTCAGGGTAGGGTTAGTGAAGGGGAACAAAAGCCTTATTGGTTTATTTTTCCACAGAGAAAGCCAGATTGGGTAGAAATAGGGTGTATCTGGACCTTTGGTATATACGCACGCAGAATTAATCAAGAAGAGAATGTACAACTATATCAATATGTTGTTCTTTTTATGGTTATTTATTGAGCTTTATTTTTCTGTGCAACAGAGAACAGTCCATAGGTTCTATGGGAAAGGTTTGCATGACATAAACTGTAGCAGAAAACAGATGATCATCTGATCTTCATAACTATGTTTAAACAGAGCTGAACTGTTATTAGTGATACCATCAATGATGATTTATTTGGGAAGCGTGGTAAAGGGACTTTCACCCTTATGCCATATTTTTTCTACCAATGTTTGCGGTTGTCTACACAACACTGAAAACATCTGTGTATAAACTAAACCTTTCAGTCCATCATCTGCATGGCTGGAATACGCAATGCCAAACAACTGAATGTTAGGAAAGAAAAGTGCAACTTTCTACACATTATTTAGGGATATACAGATTGCTAGATCTGAGTAATCATTCGAAGGTTGGTGAATATAGGTGTCTTACTGGGACAAAATATAAATCTAATTCAGATCACTCCAGTCTGTTAAGACCCTACTTGGTTTCTCATTGCTTACAAGTGTACAGTCCAAATGCCCTAATAGGGCATCCAGATCACTTTGTTATTGTTCCCAGACTATCATCCCAGCCTCACTTGCTGCTTCTTTTCACTCAATGAATTCTACAATCCAACTACACAAACTGTGCACCGATCCAAGAGTGCTTATGCTTTTTCATGATTTCAGCATGTCTTTGCTCATGTGCATTCTCCCTGATATGTTTTTCTTCCAATTTCTCCATCTGATGAACTTTCTATATCCCATCTATCTTTTAAGATCATGTTCAAGTATCAACTTCTCTGGGAAAGCCTTTGCTGACTTCTCTGTACTAAATTTGTTGTTCCTTCCACTCTGCTCCTATTGGGCACCTCATGAGAGTTGCTATCATCCTTTGCATTGTCATTAATTGTCTACACATCACTCGTCCTTACTGGACTATGAGCAGAGTAGGAGACACATCTGTTTCATCTTTGACTCTCTTGTGCCTGGAATAGTGGCTGACTCATAACTGGTGCTCCACAGATGATATTCAAATGAATGAATTCTAATTTAAACTCTTTTTCTTCAATGAGAAGACTTTTAGCTGAATAATTTGGGGTCCTTGCTCAACAACTCACCCTAGCTACATCGATGATAGCTAAGGGAATATATCTTAATCCAACATTGATTTGATTACATAAATTTAAATAATAATATGTTCAATCAACATTAATTCATTGACTGCATATTTTGCATTTCATGTTTTTATGCAACTGTGTGGAAGACACATTTTTACAGTACTTGAATTATTATTCACAAAATATACTTCAGTATGTGGGTAGCTGTGAAACATGGCTTATGATGATGCCTGAACTCTCTTTAGGAATTTTCCAAATCTCTCTAGAGTATATGATGCTAAAAAAATACAGTGAATGTTATATACCTAGTAACCTTCATAGAAGCTAGGTTCACGGCATGAAAAGAAAGCTATAAAGAGATTATAGAACGTCCTATTCTCCTATTCAATTCTGGGCACTAAAGAATTTTCATCATGTCTTTTTTGATTTATCTTTTATTATCTGGTAAGAAAACAATTTCCCACGTTATTGTTTGTGTGTGTGTGCAGTAACATACATGTACATTTATATTTCATCTATAGAGAGTATATATGTCGATAGATACACACATATATGTTTATATATGTAGAAATATACATTGGTATTCAGTGAAACAAGAACAAACAAAATCCAAAGAGAAAATTACTTCATCACCCCAACTTCACCCGTAGCCCCTCGAAACATGCCAATATTTTCCCTTCTTCACCAAAATTGTCAGTATAAAATGGACACCGTGGAATGAAGGGTAATAGAGGAATACTTTCACCAGGCTTAAGGGTGTGAGATAATGAAACTAGTTCCTGGGATAAGCATATTTATTGGGTTTGTTATGTATCAAATGTAACAAAAGTAGAGGATCTGAGGAACACCCTGTGTGGTTCTTTTCACACCCTTTGATCACACAATTCCTCTTTAATTCAGATGCAGTAGAGCTTAAGTGGCTTCATTGATGTGTTAAGTGTGGAATGATTTTTGTATAAAATGAAAAAGGCTCCATTATGTGTCCAGAAAAGCCTGTGTGTGCTTGTTTATTGAGACAGGAAGTTGGTTTCCCACACAGAACAACAGTTCTGCTATGCTGAAGCATTGTGTCTGAAAGAAGAGTAAAGGAAACTTAATTTTCTACCTGGCAGAAATAGGCTTCTGGAGGAAGGGGCAGACAATGCGATTGGGCTCCCACTGAATGAGAGAACTTGATTGATTTTCAGAAAATGCGCCCTGCCATGTAGAGGGAGGTTGCCCGGAATACTTTTGTTAGGAAAACGTACATTTTATAATAGGTGTCTGGTTTTTGTACCTTGTTAAAAGTGTTGCATCCCAGTGAGCACTTGCCATCCCCTCCTGAAGTCAGGTGGGGGAAGAGAGAAATGCTCTTTTGGAATTTTCTCTCCTGGATTTGTCTACTGGTTGATTTTTTTGTTTGTTTTTCCATGGGTAACATTTACCTTATTAATATTTCAGAGATAAGTGAATTTTCAGGGTGCAAAGCTCAGTAAAGGATGGTTATAGCGGTTTCATGCCCAAGAAAACAATCATCAGGCTGCATAAATGTGTGGGAGAGACAGGATTAGAAGAGCTATTTGATTGGGGTAGGTGAGGGAAGTAAAAAGGTAGATGTTCCAGACACAATGAAAGCCTCTCAGTTGATTATCTGATTATTCCTTGTGTAGATGGATCCTTTTCAGCCCATTCTTCTTTAATTTTTCCAAACCTACTACTAACACAACTCCTACTTTTTCTTCCCATCATGCATGGGTGAATTTTTTCCTTAAACTTGATGTCATAATATCCTTTTGATCATTATAAATCCGTTTTATAAGAGAATTTCAGAGTCAAGGAATTTTAGGGTTAAGTATTAGGGCAGGACAAGGAATATTCTTCGAGAAGGTCCTAGACCAATAGTGACAACCATTCACTTTCTTCCCCTTGGCAATCAGAATGAATTCTTCATCCCTGACTCTTTTATTAGCCTATTCTATTTCATTACAACTCACGGTAGCTCTGCCATTGCTTATCCTAGATATTTAATGCTCCTTCTTCATGCACTTCTCACATTCCTCTCATGCATTTCTCATTGAGCCTCATCTCTCACCCCCTCCATCTATTTGTGTAATGCTTGGTATGTGACTGTTGCTATGAACAACAAGAGGCCCTGACCAAATCATGTGACTTTAATTTATCACATAAGACATCACTTTTTCCTGGAGAGAATTAGTTGCTGCCCTAAAGCTAATTCTCTTACTCAATATGACATGTCTGATAACGAAGGAGAAAAACAAATCTTTTAAAATCTCTCTTCACTCTGTGTTTATATCCAAAACAAGGGTACTGGGCCTTTATCATCAAAGTCAATAACCCAGTGAAAAAATGGTAAGGTCAGGAATTCATGAGCTGAATCCTGATCTTGATACAGTAAGAATCAAGACCAGTTGCTTAATCTCTCTGACTTTCAGTTTCTCCATCAGAAAATTGTCTTTTTCCTTTCTTTTCTTCCTTCCTTTCTTTTCCTTTCTTTCTATTAACTCATATTTACTGAATATCTTCATTCTCAAGAAAGGAATATAAAAACCAAATGAAATATTAAAATAACAACACAAGGCCATTGTAATTAAATAACCAAATAAAAAGCAGTAAACTCCATATGCATTTGTGAAGCACTATGTACAACTATGATATTATTGTTATGAGAGAATGACACTCCTGGGAAGACTGGAAAATGTAGAGGTCAAGAACACAGGCTTTGGAATTAGAAAAACATGACTTTCACTCCAACTAGCTGTATGACCACAGGCGCATAAAAGTGTCCAAGTAGAAGTTTCCTCATCTGTAAAATACAACGTGTTAATTAAAGTACATAACTCAAAGAGCTGTTGCGACGATTCACTGAGTGAGATTATATATGTAAAATGCTAAGCACAAATGCCTAGCATGTAATAACTGCTCGTCAATGTTAGCTATTATTATTGTTAGGGAAGGCAGAGTAACTCACACTATTATCATTTTTGTTGTTTAAAATAACAATAATAATCCCAAAGGAAGCAAAGGTTGGGGGGGGGGGGCGGGGACTGAAAGGAGTCAGCACTTCTCCTGGGGGATGTCAGTTTCCTCTGAAGAGAGGAATTTAGGAAACGCGAGGAGTGACTTTGCCGGGATAGAGGCACAGCAGCGTAACGATTAAGGCTCACATTTGTAGACCTTCTCACTTGTTGGCTGCCCACCTATCCCTATCACTGCCGAACATCCTTTTCTCAGTGCTTTACTGAGGTTGTCTTGCATTGTATTCTCTTAAGTGTATGGTCCCTGAGCCAGAGCTTTCTCTGGGGAAAATCAGCTGATGGCTTTAAAGTTTCACCCTTTTTCCGATATCTGTCAAAGTCCTATTCATGCTTCGTGGCCTTGTTCAAATATCATCTCCCTCATGAAGCCTTCCTGGGTTGCCCTAAAATGTCATTCAAGAAGCCTTTCTATGTTCCCACTTCACTCGGAGCAACCAATAAAGTACAGTTCAAGATAGCAGGTAAATCTCAATCTGTGCATCCATCCCTTGTATTAGACTGTGAGCTGTTTAAAGGCAGGAATTAGATTATATTCATCTTTGAACCCCATATCTTAATTACTTGTGCTTAGTACAGCATAGAACTAGACAAGTGAAACTGAATTGTTTATAGTGAATTGAATTCAATCCAGCAAAGGAAGAAGCAATGGGTCTGCTTTCCTAAGAGTCTTTTTAAGGTCTTGTGTTCTCTTGGGAGCACACAACCAAGGAAAGAACTTAAGGGCTCTGAATTCCACCTCAAATCCTCACCTCCACCACAAGCAGCCTCTGGATCTCAGAGGCCCTCCATTACTGACTAGGTGGCCATAGGTCCCTTGAAGCTGGAATTAAAAATAACCCATGTGCAATATTTGAATTAATGCCTTGATGATACAGACTCTAGAGATCATGAGGCAACGAGAATGTTCCATTTAGCTTATTTTTGCTTTGTGCCTATCAGAGCATAGTGCACATGTCCAGGAGATTCAGATGGCTGGAGTTAAAATGATTAAAGGGTGTGGAACCTATATTTGGCTAAATGCTGTTAAGAAATTCCTTGGCTAAAAAAACATAATAATAATCTTTCCTTTTTTCTTTCTTTTTTTAAATTTGTATAAGTTCATCTAAAAAAAATCTTGCAGTTCAAGATGGAATTTTTTTTCCTTTTCTCTATCTTGGGGACCTTATCTGATTTAAATCAGCACTGGCCTGATATGATTTGAGAGACAGCTGTTTCAAATCCTATCAGGAAATATTGAGACTACCTACACATTCTACTCCCCTCATCCAAGGGAGTATGTGTTGTCAAGTGTAAATATTCTGGATTATGAATTTACCCTTAAAACATTTCAATACCCTGCAGAGTTTTCTCAGCAATTTTAAAGTCCTGTTAACCATAAAGCAGCCGGTTCTTGATTATCCACAAGAAAGGAAATGAATAGTGGCACAGATAATCCAAAACAGAAGAACAATCAAAGTGTTTCTTATATTTTACTTTGGAATGCTTTGTATGGCTTTTGGGAATTCAGATTTTCCTTCTCAGTGATGTTCTGCTCAGGAAAAAGTTAAAATGAGTTTGCATTCTCTAAGCCCACACTAAATAGCTGAGGGGGGATGTGGCCCAGCCACATGCTGGGTGGCAGGGAGAATGCAGCCTGAAATCTGAGGGGAAAGAAGTCTCCTGATAATCTAGAAGTGGGAAATACCCATATGAATAATTAAGTGCTGACTGGAATATAATTCAGTCTTGTAAATTAATGTGGACAATTTTCTAGCCTATATTTTAAAAAAATCAGGTTATCCTCTTCAGAGAAGTTACACTGGTAGTAAAAACAGATGCCTTCAATGTTATTTACTGCTCCTAGTCGCTTGGCACCGGCACTGTGTGAAGGAGTCAGAACCTATTGGAAGGTCATGGGGAGTCACTCCTTAGCTCAGGTACTTCAGCTCCATCCTACAACCTTCTTTAACTAAACATATATAGGTTTATAAAAATGTCGGACTATGACATTACCACCATCACTTGAGTCCTCTGTCTCTTTAGCCTCTGGGGCCTTAGGTATCTGTGAGCTCCATTCCTTGGTCTAGGAACAATTTCACATCACTATGGGCACGGCCTCTGTAAAATTGGCCCCAGAACTCTGGGTTCTCAACGTCTAGTTCTACTCCTCTTCCGGCAGTGGATGCTGTGGTGCACCATGCCTTTCAGGACCAAGGCATTCCAGCTACCAGGAGTCTTGACTGCTAACCTCCCACAGCTGAGCCTTCCCTGGAACTTGCTTTCTGTCAAAGGAAACGTCCTAGCCAAAGGTCATGTACTGTCCTCAGAGCTTGCGCATATCTAATGATTGCCCAGACCCTTTGCCACAATTCCAGACAACTGTGAACTCCAGAACTTCCTGAAGGATCAGTTTTATGCCCTCTCTTGTCAGTGCACCACCGTTCATCTACTCCTTTTGCTTAGTCCTGCTTTCCTTACTCTCTTAAGAGTGTTGTTCCTGACAACACTCCTAAAGAACTGTTTGCAAGTAAATCTCCACTTCAGCATCAGTTTCCCAAAGAACAAGTTGTATGACATTCTCATTGCCCTATATTTACTGTGACTTCTATGTTGTTGCTGTAGTCACCTGCCTGTAATGAAAGAAACACTCACAAACTTTGAAGGGGTCAGAGATCAAGTTTTTGGTAGATTATGTACACGAGTCCGCTGAGTCCAGTGTTTACCCCAGTCTAGCGATTTTTTTACTTCTTGACCTCCAGTAAGAAATTTATCATTCCTAGGTACTGGCTTCCTCTGGTTAAAAATGGATAATAACCTGTGTGATGCAGTAATGGGGAAGAAAAATGAACAGATGGTTAAGCAATCCCTAGAAGACTATTAAGTGCCGTGGAAACAAACTCTGTGGTGAAGGCTCCAAAATCTAGAGCCCCATAAGACTGAGATTCTACAGAGCCTACTTCCTTGGAGGTAGTTTTGAAAATATCCTTTGCTTCATTTCCTGTGGATTATGCAACCACAGAACTCCTCTGGGGACTCAGCCACACCCCAAATCCTAGCCTAAATCACTGAGTTTGACACGGATTCACTGGAATTTGGCAAGGAGCTCACCCAATTTTTCTATCAAATTGGATCCAAATGTTGCCTAGGTTGGCTGAGAGTTCAGTCGAAAAGAAGGAGGCCCAGGCCAATCGCCTGCTAAATGGTGATATTTGAAACTCAAATGACTGTGGCTGGGCTTTAAGACTGGGAGGAAAGTTTTGAGCCGTAGTATATGATATAATCTCTGGTCCAACTCAAAACAGTTTCCACTTTTTCTGGTTGTCGTTTCAGATCTGCATGTGACCCTGCTGATGTACCCAGGTCACTATGCTCATTCCAAATGCCAAGGCCAGTTCCAGGGAAGTTCAAGGCTCTTTGGGGGTCAAAGGATAGTGGGGAAGCAAGTTCTCATCACCTGTTACTTTAATTCCCTCTGGAACAGAGCAAGCCCTGACAACGGGCAGAGAGGGGGAGGCATGTTTGATAAGGACTAGCGGAACCCCTGGTTCAGCTCCGGTGAAGATTCCAACAAGCATTTGGCTTTGTGTGTTGCTGCCCTGATGGAATTCTCTCTCCTTTCTCTGGATATTCAGAAAGTGCTGGCCTCCTGCTCCCTGGAATAGTGGCTATGGCTAGCACAGGCAGCAGTAGTTTGGATAGAACTGTAAATTAGAGAAAGTTAGGTTTTGCTGCTCACATCAAATTTTCTATCACGACTTCTTTGTAAATACTTGTTATTCTAGTTTTTCCCCCCAAAGAACGCCACCACAATCTCCACTGTCTTCAGGCCTCATCCACAGCTCCTCCAGAATCTCCCACTACCCCAGCACTCAACTATGGGGCTGGCTTTGTCCAAGTAGTGCCATGTGGTCTGGGCCTTTCTCTCTACCCCCACCCCACACAACTTGTCTTCACCTGATCCCCATCTACACCCCTCCACCTCCTACCACCATTAAGATTTGGCTCTCATAGGTCCTGTCGCCTAAGGCCCTAGCTGCTTAGACAAACCAATATATTACAAAAAATATATTTATGGGAAAATCAACTAAAACTGTTGTCAAAATGCGTTTGAATTTTGACTTTGTCAGTCAGACTGAATAACATGGGGCAAGACAATTTAGACTCTTTAAGCCTCAATTTCTTCACCTCTAAAACAGAGGTAAGAAATACTTAACTCACAAGGTCCTAGCTTAAAGTCAACTTCCATTAAAAAACATCTCTTGATCTTCTAAAATAGATAAAGTGCCCCTCCCTTATGCCCCTGTGACACCCTGTAATTCACTATGGTAAGGCTTATAACTGCGTCCTAATTGCTTGCTCCCTTTCTGATCCTCACTAGCCTGAGGCTCCAAGGACAAGGACTATAGCTGATCACGCTTGAAGCCCAGCAGCTAACACAATGTCTAGCCTGCAGTTGGTATTCAAAATATGTGTATTGGATGAATGGGCCACCTCTGAGAGCATTTATAAATAGTAGAGATTGTTTCTCCCGGAGAGCATATTTATATTGGAACAGTGTCCTTTTAGACCACGTCTTTCCTGGAGGAGAGACCATAATGGAAATGTCAGGTGCAGGAAGATGTTTTGAACAGGTGGAGTTCATGGTGTCCCTCAAATAACTCTATGTAGGTGGCCTCTTGCTCTCCCCAGACATCCAGCTGGCCCTGTGCCCATGCACCTGAAGGAGGATATCGGAGACTCTTAACACTTCCTGCTTCATTTCGGTGACACCAGTTTGGCTCAGTTTTCATCTCCAAGCTGGGATCAAATGTTCCCCAAGTGCGGAGAGAAGAGGACTGATGTCTCGTTCTCTCCCTTGACTTCCTCCTCTCACCGCAACGCCTCTCTTCTCACATTTTTCATGGGAGCTTAATCTAGATTCCCAGAGAAAAGCACTGTCTTGCTCAGGCCAGCAGCCTCCACAGCTGAAGGCTCTGACTTTACTCTAAGCAGTTCAAAATGGGGACAGAAAGTTCCTGACGGAGCACTTGAATGCTGACATGATGGGGAGAGGAGCAGAGGAGTGAGATACAAGGCATATGTGATGGGGGAGACTCCCATGTTCACAGAGCAAAGTGATGTTGTACAGAAAGCCTGCCACTGCTAATGAGTCTGGTAAGAGGACAGGAAGGAAATGGATTATTTCTGTTAGGCCTTTTGGGAGACAATTTTCCATGTGTCTCACATTTTTAGGTCTGGCAAGCAGGAGTACTGACTGCCTTTGTTCTGGACTATCTTTTCAAGGATGTTTCTATTGCAAATAGCCTTGGAAAAAAGAGAGAGTCTGGAGCAAAGGGCAAGTATGCTTACTGCCCATTGTACAATTTGAGTTCTCTAAGCTCAGGGCTTCTCTCCCATAATGCACCCCACAGTGTGGCCAGCTATCACCTGGCTCTCTTCCCATTGCTCTGTGGAATTTGGGCCCAGGGAAACAATGCAAATATGCTGATACTCGTGTTGCTTGCCGTGCTATGAGTAATCAAGTCTTTTGTGTCTAATCCAGGAGCCTTGTGGATTCTGTCGGCATCCATGAAACTGTGTCAGGTTAACTTCATAGCTTAACAGTAGCATAAAGTTTTAGACTCTTCACAGTTCTTAACAATGCTCTGTCCTCTCTGCCTCAGGGCAGCCTGTGAAAGAGTTCTGCCCTCTATGGGGGTATGTGAGCCCTGCCTCCTGTGGGAAAAGAAGAGAGAGGAAAAGAGAACCTATTTGTTGAGTGTCCTCTGTTTGTCCAGCTGGGCTGGACTGAGCTGACTCTTTCATACATTATTTCATTTAATCTTCACAAGAACCCTGGGAATAGACATTATCGTCCCCCTTTTACAGATGAGGAATCCTAGAAATCCTAGGCTCACTGAGGTGAAATGACTCTCCAAGGTCATACACGTGAAGTGTTGGTGTGGGATTCAAACCAGGCCTCTGAGAGAGCCTCTGACTGTTACGTCATTCTGGAAAGTCAGTCTTTTCTACTTGTTGAATAGAAGATCAACCCGAGATAAGACAAGAGAAGCTAGTAAGTCTAAAATCAGTTCTCTTCCCATTCTGTTATCCGCATCTTGATTTTGCCTAGTTCTAGCCCTGGATGCAGTCCTATATTCCCAGCTTAACAGAGCACTTTTTAGTTTTTAATGTAATCTAAACTTTTGCCTTCTCTTTTCTAGGACCCCAACCTCCAGCCAATGTCACTGCTATTGCTTAGCCTTGATCTTCTTGACCCTGGCTATTGCCCTGTTTTGTTTTCTATTTGGAAGGAAGGATGTGAAGCAATTTCTCTGATATCACCACAGAGCCAGTAACACTCTCCAGACTTCACAGTTCTGAAGAATCTTGTTTGGTTTTCAGATGTGACTGCAGTGATTTGCACCCGGATGCTTGGACTTGCCATCTGCTCCAAGACGGCTCAGAAAGACCCGCCTGTGCATTCTCCGGCTGCATACCAGCCTGCTCTGCCTGCAGCTGTCATTTCCAGGGACTTCGGACCTATGCCACATGGTTTGACGCTGTGCTTCAAGGAATCATAAAAGCATTTGCCTAGATCTACTCCACAGCCTAAATTCAGCATACGTTGACCTTGTCTTATAGGAAATGGGTCAAGAAACGGGCCTCTTTTTTTGTGTAGTGCCTATTTGTTTTTCAATTAAGTGGGAAATGCATCAGGCGGATAGAATATACAAGTGAGGACATGGGAAACAGAAAATGAGCAGCCTTCTCCATTGAGACTTTTCCATCAAGAGGGTTTGCTGGGGTCTCAGGCTCTTGCACATCACTACTAATTCCTCTTTCTGAGGCACTATCCCACTAGATTACCCGGATTCTCGTGGGAGCTTTCATGGGGGTTATATTTCACTGATGAAAACAAATTTTGTGAATAATCTAGATGTTTGACCAATGACATATATGTTTCTTTGTGGAATAGACTTAGGTTAGCAATAAACTAATATAGCTGATGTAACGATAATTCTCTGGGGAGGAAAACTGCCACCCACCCTCCAGGCCTACAACACCAACCAAATACTCACAGTGTGACTGGACTATCTAGCAGTTAATATTTATTAATACTTATTGGCACTGCCTAGATTCAGTGTAAGCAAATTTTGAAGTAGAAGGAAATGGATGTTGGGACACAGACTATGCTTTATGGAGCTCATAGCCCAGCTGAAGAGAAAGACAGTAACACATGAAAAAGAAATAACCTATGCCAGATAGTAGGTGAAAAGACACATACGAGCAATAGACAATAAATAGATGCTGCAGAGGTTGTGAAAAAGTATCGTTAGTCTCCTAGTTACCAAGACTCTAAATTGAGGAGACACCTTCAAATCACATACCTACTTCGCTCCCACACACACTCCTTCAAAGTCTCTCTTACCACCTCCTCTTTCTCCTTTCCATACATAATAGTAGCACTTTACCTTAAGTCTTTATCAATTTGTGTTAAAATTTCTAAAACTTCTCACTTGTCTCCTTGCTGGCCTCTTCCTGCTCCCAATCACGTGGGCACAAATTAAGCTTCAGAAAGCACTAATTTAACCCTTTTCCTTCCCTATTCAGAAATTCTCCTGGATGCCAATTGAAATAAAGACTTGAGGATTGGCATGAAAGAAGGATCCAGGTTTGAGATGATCTGGGCTTAGTCCTAGAGTGGTAACAGTGGAAAAGGAAAAGAAAAAAAGGAAAGGAGAAACAAGACTTGCTTGGACTATAGAGGATGAGAGAAGGCAGCATTACTAACAACTATGAGCTAAATCTAGGAGACTGGAAGATGGGCAAATGGCAAAAATAGAGAAGAGCATATTTGGAAGGAGATGATGAAGTAAGGAGATTTAGGGCTTTAGTAATATAATCCATCACTTGGTATGCGCTTAGTAGGACATTGGAGGTGTTCAATAGATGTTTGTTGAACAAGTGAAGAAAAGAATCAATGAATAGTCTCTTAATTCATTATGTCCATTATTTTATGTTGTCTTTACAATAACTCTATTCGGTGGTTCTTATTATTATCTCCATGTTACTGATGTCTAAACCCAGGCTCAGAGAGGTCGTATAGTTTTCCAAGATCTCACAGTGAATGAGTGGCAGGGCTGGAATGTGAAGCCAGAGCAGTCTGATGTTGCAGTCCATCTGTCATATTGCCATCTGGAAACATTTAAGAGTCCAGCACATATAGAATTGGAGTTAGGAAAATAGGTCAGGACTAGAGAAATAGCTGTGGGACTCATTTGCAAAAGGTGATTGTTTATAGTTGAAGCCACAGCCATGAATGAGACACTAGAGAAATGTTGTAGAGGACAAAAAAATAGAGGTCCTTGACCTGAACAATGGAGAATGCCAACATTTTGGAGATAAGCAGAGGAAGAGGAACCCTTGAGAACAACAGAGAAAATAAGAGGAGAACTAACAGAGGAAGAATCATGGAACCAAGAGAGAAAGTAGATTTGTCAGAAAATATATGGTCAACAGAATCAAAAGCTGCAGAAATATCTTGGAAGGGAGTAATGAGGTAGCACGGTTCGAGTGAAAGGAAAGAGCCTGGACTGCAATAGACAGCCTGGGTTAGAACCATCCTTCTGCTTTAACCTTGAGCAAGCTGCCTAGGCTATCTGAGATTTGTTGTTTATCAAATGGTCATACTACCCATTTGGTAGAATTAAATGAGATAATGGAAAGAAGGGATCTAATACTGGGTCTGGCATGTAGCAGGTAACAGCTAACATTTATAAGGCACCGGGGAGTGGTCTAGGAACTCAACATGTATTGATTCATTTAATCCATACAACAACCTTGTTAACTAGGTTCTGTTTTAGTCAGCTTCAGTTTGCAGATGAGGAGACAGAGGCTCAGAGAGTTTAAGTAAATTCCTCAAGTTCACCCAGCTTGTGAGTGGCAGAAGCTGGGGTTTAAACCCAACCACTCTTTTCCCAGAGCCTATGCTCTTGACCGCCATGCTAAACTAAATTTTGTGGAACAGTAAGTATTAGTTTCTTTCCTTTCAAGAACAAGTGAGCTATACTAATTTTTTAAGTAGGTAGATTAAAAGTATTTAAACTAGGGATCAGCAAGCAACATTCTGTGGGCCAAACAGGGCCCACTGCCTGTTTTTGTGCTAAGAATGGTTTCTACATTTTTAAGTGGTTGAAAAAAAATTTAAATAATATTTTGAGACACCGTAAAACTATATAAAATTCAAGTTTTAATTTCCACAATGAAAGTTTTATTGGAACACAAACATGTCCATTTACATATTGTCTACACCACTTTTGTACTATAAGAGCACAACTGAACAGTTTCAAGAAAGACTATACGGCCTGAAGAAACTAAAATATTTACTATCTGGCCTTTTACAAGAAAAATTTGCTTACCCCCGTGTATAACCAAAACCTGTCTTTGGTGAAGGGAAGAGAAGTAGATTTAAGGGTTTGAATTTCTCAGGAATGTTGTTGCCATTCACCCCTCCCAAAGCCCCCTTCTCTCATATTCTCTACGGGCTGCACACGCACCTGCACTTCATTAGGGGATGGTAGGGGGGAGAAGAAATCTCTGACAGAGTAGTTTGTTGAATTTCTTGGGTGGAAAAAGAAGGCAGAAGGAGGCTTGCTGGGTAGAGTCAAGATGAGGCTCTCTTCTCAGTCCTGAATTACAGCCAGATGAATTGATCCCTTTTTTTTGTCTAGAATTACGACTTTTAATAAGCATAGGAAGTGCAGGAGCTCAGCAGTGAGAGGAGGAGAAGCAACGGCCAAGTCACATCACAGGTGTCTTCTCCCTGGGGCTAGTCTGTGATCAGCAAAGCGGTCAGCCCAGACTCCTTCCACGTGTCTATCTGCTCTTCACTGGGAAAGGGTGAAGCCTCTAGGGCTTGTGTGCAGGGCCAGGAGGCAGCTCACTCGGGTTCTGTGGTGAGTTTTGTCAGCGGACCTCCAGTATGGTGGCAGCAAGTCAATTCCTTTCTTTCTGCCTTACTAAACATAACTAAACTGAAAGAAGATACCAGATTTTTCAGTGTGTTCATACATCAAGCCTATGAGATAAATAAACAATAGAGTGATCCACAGCAGGGATATGTCTGCTTGCTATGTTTTTTGTAATTTTCTCAAGTTGTGGTAAAATATACATAAAATGTACCATTTGAACCAGTTTTAACTGTAGAGTTCTGTGACGTTAAGTACATTCATATTGTTGTGCAACCATCACCACCATCCATCTCCAGAACTTTTTCCTCTTCCCTGACTGCAATTCTGTACCTTCTAAACAAAAACTCCCCATTATTCCCTCCCCTCAGGCTCTGACAACCACCTCTTTCTGCCTCTATGAATTTGACTTCTCTAGGAAACTCAGATAAGTGGAACCATACAGTATTTGTCCTTTTGTGTCTGGCTTATTTCACTTAAAATAATGTCTTCGACATTTACCCATGTTGTAGCGTGTGTCATAATTTCATTCCTTTTTAAGGTTTAATGTTTTACTTTATGTCCTTTTGTTTATCCATTCATCTGTTGATGGACACGAGTTATTTCCATCTTTTGGCTATTGTGAATAATGCTATTGTGAACATGGGTGTACAAATATCTGTTCAGGTCCCTGTTTTCACTTCTTTTGAACATATATCAAAAATTGGAATTGTTGCGTCATACAGAAACTCTATTTTTAATTTTTGGAGGAATAGCCACACTGTGTTCCATAGCAGCTGCACCATTTTGGATTCTCACCGGCAGGGCATAAGGGTTCCAATTTCCCGACATGTTCGCCAATACTTGCTATTTTCTGTTTTGTTTTTGTAGTTTTTAAAATTTTTTACAGAAGCTATCCTAATGGGTGTTAAGTGATATTTCATTGTGGTTTTGATTTCCATTTCTCTAATGATTAGTTATGTTGAGCATCTTTTCATGTGCTCATTAGCTCATTTGTATATCTTCTTTAGAGAAATGTCTATTCAAGTCCTTTGCCCATTTTTTAATTGAGTTGCTTGATTTTTGTTGTTGAGTTGTAGGAGTTCTTTAAGTATTCTGGATATTAATCCCCTTTCAGATATATGATTCACAAATATTTTCTCCTTTTGTGGTGGTTACCTTCTCACTCTGTTGATAGTGTCCTTTGAAGCACAAACTTTTTTAATTTTGATGTAGTCCAGTTTATCTATTTTTGTTGTTGTTGTTGCCTGCACTTTTGATGTCTTATGCAAGAAATCATTGCCAAATCCAATCTTGCAAAGCTTTTTTCCTATGTTTTCTTCTAAGTGTTTTATGGTTTTAGCTCTACGCTTAGATTTTTGTTCCATTGTGAGTTAATTTTCTTATACAGTGTAAGGTAATGATCCCACTTCATTCTTTTGCATGTGGATATCCAGTTTTCCCAACACTATTTGTTGAAAAGACTGTCCTTTCCCAACTAAATGGTCTTGGGACCCTTATTGAAAATCATTTGACCACATATGTGAGAGTTTATTACTGAGTCAGCTAGGGTTCTGGTATTAGTAGACATGCCTCTTACATCAAGAGCCAAGTTGTATAAACTTTCTATAGAACATCTAACTAAAGAGTCAATGCATTCATGCTATTAGAATATTGGTGATAGCTCATCTCGTGCTAGAGTTTCAAATGCATGAATCTGTATCACCACTAGTTTGTGAGTTCCTAAAGAGCAGGAATGCTCTTATAATTCAAATTTAATCTGTATGTATTGTTTGCCTATTATGTGTCCAGCATCATGTTAGCACTAAGGAGGCAGAAACTTTTATCCAAGAGCTTGCAAATTAGTGGAGAAGGAAACACACAAACATACAAATATCTTTTTGTGAGAAGAGTACTCCAGAGGTAAATCAGGGGTACAAAGAAGGAAGTGGCGAAATCCAACCGGAGAGGGAAGAAAACCTTCTCACAGTGATGACACTTCTGCTGAGTTTTGAAAGATGATTAAGAATTTGCCTGACAAGTAAAAAAGGTGGAGGTTGTAGGGACATTCAAAGAAGAGGAGAGACACATGCAGAGATTTAGAGGTGGGGCCACAATGTGGTCATTGGAGGACTATTATGGAACATATATTATAAGGCCAGGAGGAGCAGGTGAAGAGCCTAGAGGGGTGAGCAGGAGCCAGATCCTAGAATTTGAACTTTGAGTCTAATTGGAAGGATTTGCATGTCTATTCCTTAGACCAGTCCTTAGCATCTATAATTGTTTATTGAATTGATTTTAGTCTGGTAAGACAATAATTTATGTTTCTTTTCCTTCTCAAACATGGCCTTTCTTTTTCCTTCTTTCTTTTTTTTCTTTCCCCTCCTTGTAATAAGGTTTTGGTGGCTCTCCTATTTTTTCCTGGAGAAATATCTCACCTACAGAAGAACGTAAATAATACTGGGGCATGCATCTAGACAAAAACAACAAAAAAATTAACTCATACAAGATAACATTGAAGCTACCCAGGTTAGTCTCAGTTGAATTTCCAAAATGTGTTTTAAATTAGGTCATCTCAACCATGACTACAAGTTCAAAACATTCAAGGCAACCTTATTGGAATGGGAACAAGGCATATTTGGTTTTTTCAAAGGCATTTAAAAAGTGTAGTTAAGAGCAGGGCTCTTAAATGTAAAAATACGTGAAAAGAAAGTCCATAAGCAAATAGTACTCATAATAAATGACATTAAAACTTCCGAACTCTCAAAAGTTATGATTCCTCAGTAATGTCTTACTTATAGGAACCATGCCCATTTAGCAACCTCATTTTCTGGACAGGGCCAATCAGATGGACGTAAGCAGAGGAAGCATTTGCAACAATCAAAACAGATGTGCAGAATCCATAAACTCAGAGAGGTTTTGCTCTTATTTTATATACAATACAACAAACTTCGTTGCCTAGTTTCCTAAGAGGACAGAATATGAGCAGTAAGTTATAAGAATACCAAAAGAGAGATGGCTAGAAATAGGCACAAGGATTCTTCTGAGAAAAAAATATTGTTGGTTTGACATAGAGAAGACAGGAAAAATATGAAAGGAAAAATTTACAAACTCCAAAAAGAAAGCCCGTATACAACATATGTCTCCTTGTATTATTTAATAAGGCAATAGAGGTCTACCCATCTCAAAAGCCTCCAAAGCATCTCCAAAGGAAGGCGCAGAACCAAAGCTGATGTTCATACTGATCCTTTCCATCAGTATCGTTATACTTTAAACATTTGGGCTCACAAAGTAGTAAAGATGAACTATTCTGGAAAATTCTCTTCTGCAGAAATAACTATACCCTATTCTGCCATGATGCCAGTTAAAGGAGGCATCAGACCACCTCACCCTATCTTAGCATAATTTCTTGTTTTATTACAATGATAACAAAACTTTATAGTTAGAGAGCTTTTATAATTTTCCCATATACTAAATAAGACCTTAGTCAAGACTCAGTCTCCTTATCTATAAAATGATGGTAATAATACTAAGTATATCATAGATCTGTTCTGAGGGCAAAAAGAGATAATTAATGTACCGCACCTAGCATTGTACATAGTCAATGCTTCATAAATGCTAAATACTTCTACAACTACTGCTACCACCACGACTGCCACCACTATTGTTGATCTTATAACAGTGCTGCACCTGAGTTCCTATCCTGGCTCCACCATTTATGAGCTATCTGATCCTGGAAAACTCACTTCTTTCTGCCTCAGTTTTCTCATCTGGAAAATGAAGACAAGGCTATATAATATCTATTTCATGGGGTTTCTACAAGGATTAAATCAGATAATGTATGAAAGACACTTAAATTAGGGACAAGCAGAGAGTAGGGATTTAAGTCATATTAGCTGTCATTATTATTGTGTATTATTATTGCTGTGTATTATTATTGCAGTTATCCTCCATTTTACTTCTAAGGACCGTAGTTCTCAAAGTGTGGTTTGGGAACCTCTGGTGGTCCCTTTTTCAGGCAGTCTATGAGGTCCCAACTATGTTCATAGTAATATTAAATTGTGTGCCTTTTTCACTCACCCTCTTCTGGATGTACAGTGGAGTTTGCCAGAGGCAACATGAAGTGTGATATCACTACATGATATGCAGATGCACATTTGAGACTCTAGCTGTCTTCTACTAAACAATAAAGAGATTTGCAAAAATGTAAAACAATGTTCTTCTCTATTTTTTTGCAAAATATACTTATTTTTCCTAAAAGTATTTTTTATGTTAGCCTATGATGGATTTATTGCTGTTATTTTTAAATAAATACATATTTTAAGCCTTAGTTTTAATTTCTAGTATGGTAGATATCAATAGATGGAATCCACATAAACAATTTGGGGTTCTTAATAATTTCAAGAGTGTAAAGGGGTCCTGAGACAGAAAAGTTTGAGAACTGCTATCTTAGTATATAAAACTTCAGAGTCATTGATATCCTTCAGGTCACCTGTTTGAGATTTGGTATAGGTAGAGTCAAGCCTCAACCAAAGTTTTCTGATAATGAAAGGTAGTGGTCATTGTAATACATCTCACCCCAAGTCATGGAGCTCCCACATGGGGAGAGGGGCCAATAAGTCATCACAAGGCTTGTTGAGTGCTGTTGCAGGGCTCTGGATAGTCTACTTGACAAGACTCTACTGTTAACATGGTATTCAAGGCTAATAGATGTTTTCCAAAATCTTAAATTTTATTACAAGTGGCCAACCACTGCAGAACCAAATTCACATGCAGTTCTTGCCTGGTGATTAAGAGGAGGCACCTAGTGTTAATAGTCTTGAGTTATGGTTTCAGAAGCCAAGCTGATTCCCATCACGGGTTTTCAGTCTCAAATGTCAGGCAAGAATTCTCACTCATTTGTAAGCCACTTTAAATACGCTTTTCAGGAGTTCAAGAACTAATCCCTGAAGGAACTGGGTCAAGTTCTTCCCAATCCTGTCCCCATACCACAGATAGCTAAGCTTCAGTCTTAAGGAAATACTTTGGAATACTAGGGCAACTTAAAGGAGGGAAAATAAACAAGGACAGTCGTCCACAGAAAAGACATTATGTGGTCTCTCTTTGAATAAGTATTTGATACTTGAGTGTATTTGACTGGAACAAATTGGTTTAAGTATGTCATATTCTGATTTAGGGTTCCCACCATTGTCTTGGTGCAAAGTTGACACCTGCTACGTTGTTGAAGACCTTTTTTCTCAGAGGCTTCAGATTTTCTCACACATGTACACACACGTATAGTGCATTTGGTTGGGTTGGCTTGAAATCTTCAGTAGTAATTCCGAGAGTTTGGCTTGTGGGGCAATGTCACAGTTTTGCATGCATTATGCAGAATTTTCCGCTAAGTGCTATGGGCTTTTGGAAATTAAACTGGTTTATTTCAATCCAATGCTCCTTTGACATAGATGTCACTTTTTTACCAAAGAATCATATCATTGTTATGTTTCTTCTCCAATAATGTTAAATCTTAAAATGTTACCCTACATAGGCTGCGACTACACAACACCAAATATCCATCTGGAAATAACAAACCTTTATTGTATTATTGTGATGTTCTCAAATCTAATATTTAATAAGATGGAGTTAAATTACTTGGATATGTAACTATTTTCCTCTATAGCTAGATGCCATAGTATTGTAGAAAACCAGAAATAAGCAACACGAAATGAAAATCATTTTGACCAAACTATATAGTAACACAGAACTAAACAACCCTACTCCAATATTTTGCTAAATTTAATAATTTCAACCAAATGTTATCAGATCAATTTGTGTGTGGAATACAATGTGCCAAACAAAATGAGTTGACTATTTTGCTGTCGAAATAGTGGGGAAGGACCACGGTACCTGGGGAAATAAGCACGAGATATGTGGGGCAAGACAAAGATTAGATTCCCCCTTCTCCTCCATGGAGGGTCTGGACGGAGCTGGCTCCTCAGCAGTAGAGGGGTCTCTGATCTTCTCATCTTTGACTCTACAGAGGAGGCTACTCCTGTGACATCTTCATCCCAGCCAGCACTGTGGTTTTGGAAGAGAGGCATAGAAGATAGGAGATCTAGCTACTGACTTACAGCTAAAGATTCTCCTTCCCTCAGTTTCCCAGCCAGGGTCTCAGTGGATACTAGACACACTCCAGGCTTTAGGGATAATCCATTCATTTATTCCATGTCACTACCTTAATCTAAGACTTGGAAATTCAGGTAGCAGACCACTACAACATCCACAGTCTTCTACTGCTAGGTGCTGGTTTCTCTTGTCCTAGAGAAGGACCTAATATCTCCTGGGTCACAAGTCTACACAGAACAGGCTAACCAATATGAGAATCCTATAAAAGCTGTCCAGACTTGAGATACATCCTCAAAGTTGTTGAGGCATGTAAGTATGCTGAGATTTCCACTTAATCCCATTTTTGTCCAGCTTGGAGTTTGGCTCATTGTTCATTGTTCCCCTTCTCTAATCAGATCTATAGTATTTAAATGGGAGTTCAAGGTTAGTCATTTTCTGATAAATCTGGAAAAAAGTGAAGTCATATCATATCCCCAAGCTCTACTTTTTCCTCAGCTAGCTGTGCCAACTGAGCCACAAGTTGGTTTGGCTTAATGATTCAATTAAATAATTTACATCTGTGCAGTTTTGGTCTTTGTCTCAAATGAGTGAAAAAAGAAATGTAGATGGAAATTTTAAGATAAATAGTGCAGGTAAATTGCCAAAAATGACCATACTTACTCAAAGCTCCCCAATGAAATTGAAAGATGGACATGTTACACATTTGCAACTTAGTTCAACAAGTAAACCATTCAATGCATATTTGTTGAGTGCCTACTATGTGCCAGTTTCTGAAAATGAGAGTTAAGTAAAGGATAAACTTATTTTAAGGAGTTTACAGCCTAAGTAAGAGACACAAAAGTAAACATAATTTCTTATCAATAAGATAAGATGAGATGCAGCTATGCAGAGGGTGCTTTGGGAACACAGAGGGCAGTGATAGTTTTCTCATTATGATTACCGTTAACAAGCACCTCCTATACAAATATTATATCCCGTGCTGAGTACCCAGCAGAAATAGCCTAAGAATTCTGGGAGCTGCCTTGTTACTTCCTAATTCTCTGTTGCCAAGGCTGCAACGATTAATCTTTAGAAAAGCTACAGTTTAGCACCTGTTGAACGATATTAGAGAGAATCATCTGTGTTGCAAATAGAGAATATGTTAGGGAGGCTGGACTCAAATGGATCCAGGTTTTGATATCTTTCTCCTTCTGTTTTAGCAGACAAATAATCTGTTGCAACTTTGCTGCTTCTCTTCCATAGCTTGGCTCTGTTCCCGTGCACCATTTTGTTCTAGGGGATGCCTAAACTGATTCTTCAGCGTTAGCCAAAACAAATGAGGAGCTTGGCTCTCGGTCTGGTCGCAGCAGCTGCTGTGATTGAAGTTCTCTGCACCTAAGACAGTGGGGCAGCTTTCCGTTTGACAGATGAACACATTTTCATCACCAGAGAAACAGAAAGCATTGCATACGAGGCAAAAGAAAGAAAGAAAGAAATATTTGGGAAGTTGCTTTGTTCTTTCTTATCACAATCGTGGTTGCTATTCAGCTGAAATGTTGGTAAGGTGGTTGACGGAGTGGGATCCTAATACCCAAGCCTCAGGCTTCTCTTCCTCTCAAATTGTAACTGTGAGCTGACAGCTGTGTGGTTTCTTGACCTCACGTTGCCTCAGCCAGAAAAATCCTTTGCAGATCTGCTCTGGGAGGCAGTTTCTGTTCACGCATGCAGCAAAGGGCACGGAGAGGCCAGAAGTTCTAGGGGAACCCTCATGTAATGAAACGGAAAGAAATACTTGGCTATTTCCATTTATTCAGTCATACAATGGATCTAAACTGTAAAGTGAATACTTGAAGACCTTCAAAATAGCTACTCGAGACTTTCATGGTGATTTGGGAACTTGTCACAAACTCAACTGCAGGGGGACTGGATACAGGTTCTTCAGAAAACAGAGCAAATCTCTACTAGGGCAACCTTGGGACAGTCTTTCCTTCATAACTTCATACTCAGATTCCTTTTATCAAAATGGTAGCCTTAGGAGGCATTTTGATTCCCAGGTTTTGTGTGTCAAGTCCCTAGATAAATGTTGGTGTCATTCACTGATATGGCAAATCCAAAGAGCAGAGGAAAGTTGTGGGAAGGAGAAGCAGAGGAAGATGATAAGAAAATACATAAATCTAAGGTGTGAGGTTGCAAATGAAATGGCAAAAATTTAGTGTAAGTATTGAGGGATGTCGTCAGGGATGAGAGGAGTCTAGAGCCCTCCCGGATATGATTTCTGGACCTTCATTTACACTTATCCTTGCACCAAGAACCTCCTGGCTACTGTGTAATCTATTGAAGAAGCTGGATTGCTAGTCAAGGAAGCTAACATACATTGACCAACTACTATTTGCCAGACACTGTGCCAGGCGATTTAGATAATATCATACCTATAACAGCTGAGACTCAGCCTGTCCAAGGTCACACGGTTAAGTGACAAAGCAAGACTTACAAACCACTTCTGTGTAACTCCAAAGCTGTCTGAGAGTTTGAAGGTTCATCTTCTGCACACACACACCCTGCTCTTTCTCCCCTACATCCTTGATAACTCAGCATTCTTTCCTGCTTGGCCTGGACAAAGTCACCAGTCGCTCCACACAGGACTACAGGCTGCTAGCAATTGATGAGAGTTGGCACACAAGATGGATCCTATTCACAATCCTTGTACCCTTAGCAGTGGGCCAGGATGGGAGGAGGGAACTAGTTCTGCTCTCATTTGTATTTATCAAATACTTGCAATATAGCAGGCCAGGCATCGTACTTACATGTTCATTATGTTAATCAGTGGGTTCCTTGAGGACTGTCTCTTTCTCACATTTGTATCCTTGTCACATCACATGCATGACGCTTATTCTCTGGTCTTTCAGGCTAAGGACTCAGACTTGTTCCTTCAAAATAGCAAGTCCCTTTCTATTTAGTACTCCATGTTCATAAAAGCATTTGATGAGGTCTTATTGGTGGTGGTGGCTATAATGCCAGAAAGATTATGGGACTTGATCAAGGTTCTGCAGTAAATAAGTTAGAAAACCAAGCAAAAATCCAATTTTTCTGTTTGTCAATGAACTCCTCCCTCTTACAGACCGAGATGATAAAAATCACACCTCAGAGAGGTCTGTTTCAGTTAAAGCTTCCTAGGATTCTTTTAAGTTTTTTGCAAAAACCAATCAAGGTTTAATTGTTTTTATAAAAGTGCTACATCTAAAATAAGCTTCTGATAGTCTTTTTTTCCCCTTATTTTAGTTTCTTTCTCTCTTCTTATCTCTAAATTACCCTCTTATCTTTGCTCTTGCAAATGAATTCATTCTCAAGTGCAACTAAGGGTACTTTGTAAGAAAAAAATTGTAAATGTTGCTGCCTATAAGCAGAAAAATTGTATGTTTAAATTACTAAACTTCTTAGATTCAATTTCCTCTTAGTGGTATGAGATAGTACCTATCTCACAGAGTTCTTGTGGAATTATATTAATTATTTTATATAAAGCATATACAAACCACCAGACACATAGTAGGCATTTAGCAAATGGTAGCTCCTGTTATTATTAATATTGACATAAATTTTCTAAGGAACAACATAGAAAGAATAAAGAAAAGTACTACCACCATAACTTCTTACTCTATATTATTATTTTTGTACCTATGATTTCCTTTTACCGTAGATTATTGATTACAGAATAGTTTTGCTTTGATATCTATCTATCTATCATCCATCTATCTATCTGTCATCTATCATCAGACAAGTCAAGGTCAACTCCTGTGCTGCCATGCCTACAACCTTTTCTCAGGGAAACTCCTTTGCACACAGCTCTTTCTGAAGGACCAAAGGAGCATCCCTGGACAGCCATAGTCTCAACCAAGTGGTCCTGTGTCCAGCTTCACCAAGTCAGGGCAGGGGTGAACAACCGACTTGAGAGTAACCAATCCATAGACCAGCCAGTGGCCTGTGAAATCTCTAAATCTCTACTCGGGAAAAAGCTAAGCTAATAAGATCTTCTCAACTCTGCAATCAGTCTTGGGAACTGTGGAGAAGGTTAGGCTATTAACAGTAAGAGCTGAATTCTGAAAGGAGACACAGAGAGAGAGATCATGAAATAGAGTGAGGCCATACACTGGAGTTCCAAGGAAACAGAAACTAAAATTTAGCAGAAGCCATGAGGCTACACTTGCTGCTTACGACTACAATCTCTCAAGGGCCTCCAGTTAAAAATTCCACGCACCTGCGTCCTCCTCATCCCAACTGTGAGGCTCCTCTTGGGGAGTTCTGAATACCAAGCCGCTCTTCTCACACCATGTCGTGATTCGAGGGTCTCAAAGCTGTCCTCAGATCCATCTGTCAATTTCCTTCAGCAGCTGCTACTCTATCACTCAAATGCCGTATTGGACCTGGAATTTCTCTATGAGGCTTGCAGTCTCTCAGATCACATAGGGAAAATTAGAAAATGATACGTTCTATTTTAGACTTCTCTCAGCTTGTCTGGTATTTCTATCAGGTGTTCCATTATCCCTATTATCTCAACCACAACTGGGATGTGGGCCACTTCTCCAGGACTGAAGAGCATCCCTGTTAATCCACTCTTTCTCCCTTCTTTGATCAAACTCTGCTCTCACTTAATGAATTCCAGTGTCGTTCCTTACTCTCTGGCTTATGGCATACATACTGTGGGGTTTTGTTTGTTTATTTGCTTGTTTGTTAGTGGTTGCCCTCAAATCTGCAACATTCGTTTATAACTAATCCAAGTCCACTTTCTAATACTACTATACCCCTTCAGGGATAGTGCAAGTGCCTTTTAACAGAGTATTCCCAATTCTTCCTTCCTATTCCTTATAACATTACTGTCATTTATTTCACTTATAGATAAACTATAATCTCCAAACACATTGTCATTATTATTTTGAACAAGCTGTTATCTGTTAGACCAACTAAGAATAAGAAAAATAAAAGACTTTATTTTACTTTCATTTATCCTTTCCCTAATGCTCTTCTCTTTATGTCGGTCCAAGTTTCTGACCTCTATCATTTTCCTTCTGAAGAAATTCTTTGAAGAATTTCTTTTAATATATCTTACAAGGCAGATCTACGGACAACAAATTCCCTCAATTTTTGTTTGTGTGAGAGAGTGTTTAGTTCTCCTTTACTTTTGAAGGCTAATTTCACTGAATACAGAATTTTAGTTTGGTGGGGCTTTTTCTTTTAACACTTTAAATATTTCACTCCACTCACTTCTTGCTTGCATGATTTATGAAGAAAAGTCTGATGTAATTCTTATCTTCATTCCTCTGTAATGGAGATGGAGTTTTTTCGCCCTCTGGCTTCTTTCAAGATTTTCTCTGTCTTTGATTTTTGGCAGTTTGAACACGATACGTCTAGGTGTAGACTTTTTTTGATATTTATCATGGTTGGTGTTCTCTGAGCTTTCTAGATGCGTGATTTGGTTTAATTGTCCCCAAATTCTTGGATATTCTATTCCATTTTTTTTCATTCTTTTTTCTCTTTACATTTTAGTTTTTGAAGTTTGAGTATTGACATATCTTCAAGTTCACTGATTCTTTAATTGGTCATGCTGATGAGCCTTCATTTCTGCTACAGTGTTTTTAATTTCTAGCATTTCTCCTTAATTCTTTCTTAGAGTTCCCATCTCTCTGCTTACACAACCCATCTGTTCTGGCTGTACTGTGTTTTCAATCTTCTAGGCCTTGGCTTTTCCACATTTAAAGCCAAGGAAGTTAAATAGTTGTTTTTCTATTTCAAATACTTGGTTCTTGGAATAAAAGGCAGGGATTTCAAGACTATTTTTTTCTGCTTTAGATCTACTTAAAGCTACATAAGAGCTCCAAAATGAGCAATTTAACTCTTTGTTTAGTATCAGCCCTACCTGAAGGGCAGCATTGTAGCAAATTATTGATGCTGCTTGAATCATTAGAGGATGGGAAAGATGAGGTAAACGGATTTCGATATTAAAATATCCTCCTACTACATTTTGCTTCTTAAGGGGTTTGTAAAACCTGGAACACAGAACTCACACTGCACTGACCCAGCTAAGAAGCAAGATAGTCCTGACCAGCACTGCAGAGATGAGACAGAAGGAACATCTCCACCCCAACCCTGGGCATTACTTATAGCTCATTTACCCATTTATTTGGCCAATTGATTTACACCTTGGTGGCCATAATAAATAGAAGGAAACCCAGACATACCCCACTTCTTTCCAAAAAACAGAGAAATTTGGTATTGTACTTGGGATTCAGGAAAACTAATTGATTTGACAGTTAATCAAAAACTCCTAAAGAAAAATTAATATAGAACAAAATAAGCTAGTCTGTAATTCTGTATGCTATTCCCCCTAGTATGTTGATTGTGTAGTATCAGTGTCATCTATTTTAGATGGGAATGTTACCAACTATAATGCTTCTGTTGATATTTCAAAAAGATTCTAATCTCGTTTCAGTAATAGCTTCTGTCATTCCTAGCGACACATATGCCATAACATTCTTGGTTAAATTGACAGAAATATTAATGTGCTCAGATTATATACTATTCAGACCACTGTATGTCTCTTTCTCAGTATTCAATTACCTTTGCTTTATACACAGCGTCAGAGCCTTGCTGCCCAGTCCCAATGCATTGGGTATTATTCACGAGGGACATCAGTCTTCTCATCTCTGTGTGATTTTGGTCTTCTCTAGCAGAAAACTTTTCTACAATTCCATGGATTTTCTTCTTTAAACTTTATACTTTTCCAACTTCTGTAACTCACATGAACTTGTTATATGCTTTGCTCCTCATCTTCATTTTATTTCCTTAGAATTATTGCCTCTTAGAATTGGAATGGATTTATGGTGCATGCCTCAATTTGATGTTTGAAACTGTCCTAACCTTCTCCACCAAATTCTTACTCTATCCTAAAACTCATTACCTTCCAGTAGCCAATTCCATCTTTGCTATTACTATTACACAGATCTTATATGAGCAGATATATTTCAATGTATTTTTCACCCCTCACTCTAGTTTTACTTTTCAGTGTCACTTAGAACAATCAAAATCTTTTTTCTACTTCAGGACCCTGCAGATATTTAAAATAGCCCAGGTGCATTTACTTCTCTGGACTAAATATCCCTAGTTCCTTCCATCATTCATCATAGAATATACTTTTGAATTTCCTTACCATCTAGTTGGTGACTCACTATGTGTTCAAGTTACACATCCAGCAACAGTTTAGAAGGGGTGTTAGGAAATTTCCCCACCTTGTCCTCAGAATCCAGACTGGAATGATTAAGAGCATAGAGCTCTCTCTAACATTTTTAAAATTTAAATGAGGCTTTAGAAAAGTAAAAAAATAAAATAAAAATGAGAGGTTAACTGGGATTCACTAAATCATACACTAGAATAAAACCTCATACAAATTTCTGTAAATCTGATAATTAACATTTTTAGATGTCATATAGCAGTGATAATCAATATAAAGTTCAGTGTCTGAAATCTAGTCAGTACTAAGTAAATATTTGCTAAGTAATAGACATTTTGATATGAATTTCAAATTCCCCTCCACTAAATATTAGTACAAAGCCCTGGGAATACTATGGAAAGCTTGGAGAATTATCTAGAAGATTCCATAATAGTTTCAGAGTATCTTCAGTGGAGATTGGGTGAAGGGGTGGGCAATCATACTAGAAAAAAGAACTAGAGAATTTGTCTTAAAACTCTATCTGCATAGTAAATAATATTTTTACCTAAATCGTATATGACAGATCAGTTAATGTAGTAAGGTGCTCTAAACATACTTTTACTCATACTTCATCTATGATTAAGAAACCACTCATGGCGGGGCTGGCCCCGTGGCCGAGCGGTTAAGCTCGCGCAATCCGCTGCAGGCGGCCCAGTGTTTCGTTGGTTCGAATCCTGGGCGCGGACATGACACTGCTCATCAAACCACGCTGAGGCAGCGTCCCACATGCCACAACTAGAAGGACCCACAACAAAGAATATACAACTATGTACCGGGGGGCTTTGGGGAGAAAAAGGAAAAAATAAAATCTTTAAAAAAAAAAAAAAGAAACCACTCATTGTCAATATCAAAGATCATTATTTTTGTTTAGCTTAGCTTTGGAAGGTGATGGACATTCTGGGAAGGTAAAAGACATTCTCCCACCAAGACACCTATTGGAGGCATCATTATTCAAATTCCTGATATGTTATTGTTTTCATCCTAGGTGATTCTGCATTGGATGCACACTCTCATTGATTATAGAAAATATGCAAGAAACTATCAGTCTCTGTGATGCAACTGCTTAATATTTACTTGAAACAGCAAGACTTAGCAGTGATTGTAGAGAAATATTTCTGATATGCACTTTAAAGCGTCTGCTACCAATTACTTTTTATTCTGGCAATGGTTTCTTATCCCTAAATGATTCTGCATTTTACCATCTCTGTGTCTCTCTGTCTCTCCCTCAGATGCCTCTTTGTTCTATCTACATTGTGTTTTCAGGAGGAAGAAATATTCGGCTCATTTTAGTCCAGAATTGGTCATTTCCAGGCCAAAAAAATGTGCTCCCATCAGAGTAATATTTATGCCAAAACACTTTTAAACATTCTTCCTGGCTACAGCTGTTCAAGATTTTACTCTCTAATCATTCCAGGCCCATTAATCCTAAGACTGCACATGTGATGCTTTTAAAGTATGGCAGCTAGAACAGAATCCAATGCCACAGGTGAGATCTGATCCTAGCTTTCTCTTAGCTTGAAAGTCATGTAAATTCCATTTGGGAGGATATTTTGGACTTGAGGAACTGATGACAGATTGCTTTTATTAAGCATCCTCTGTAAAGAGAACATTATGTTCAGCCTTGGAGGATCAACAAGCTTATAGACAGCCTTGCAGAAGGCAGAGAATCCTCCCTCAAGAACTGTAATATAAAGCAAGGCTGAAAATTGAGCCAACACTTGTGCTAATCATAATGTCATCATCTGGTAAAATCTCACCTACTGGTATTTGTGCAGCCATCAAAACTTCAGAGATTTAGGCTCATAATGACAAGTTTTATGCTGCAATACATAGTTGATGCATTTCATGTAGACACCTCTTTGGGGGCAGGTTGGGAAACAGGAATATTTGCTCTGGGCCTTCAATGTGCCAGCACCACCTCATTGAATTTCCAAAATGATCTTCTAAATTTGGATGCTTATTTCTATTTTATGAATGAGGAAACTGAACTTCAAAGAAAAGTTAAACAGCATGCATTTTAATAACTGGCAGGTCCAGGATTAAAAATAAGATAGTTTGCTCCAAAGCCCAAGCTCTTTCCACTACAACATGGTTCCCAGGAGGTTGCCTGTGGGTAAAGTGAAAATTATGTTCTAGATAGAGCACTAGCAAACGTATGAAAGAAAAAAACAGGTAAGACAAGAATAACCTACAACTGAAACAGTAAATAATTCTTAATTGTTGCAATGATTCTAAATGGAAATGTATTACAACTTACCATATTATTACTCAACAGATATTAGCAAGTTATTTTAGTTACAGATTTCCACCGTTGTCCTTGGTATAGTCTCTTCTGCTCTGTAAATCTTGCACAAACTGCTGGTGACTTCACAGGCAGTCTTGCATCACTAATGCATGTTAATTCAGTAGGCATTCTTCTTGCCCTAGAAATTCTTACTTTTAGTACCAAAGTGGAGGAGTCCCTTTCCACTTTTCAGTGTTTGCAGGTTGCTGAGGCAGTCTTTATCCTAGCAGACTTTTAGAGCAGGTAGAAAGCTTCGATGCAAAGCTATCTATAAATGTGCAAGGAATCATAGACATGAGAGCTAGAAGGGATTTTAATGCCACTTACTCAAGCATACCATTTTTATCAATAAGGAAACTAAGACCCAGAAAGAACTATAAATAGAATGCTATGCTAATACCTACCCTATGTGGGATGACTATGTCATTCATTTTCCAAATTATGACATTTGATAGTGAAAGGAGTGCTAACCAGACGGGAGGCTGGGAAATGGGCACTGGGACTGTCCAGGCAAACTAGAATATATAGTTATTCTAACCTCCTTGAACTTTTATAATAATGAAATGAGATGACATATGCGAATTAATGCCTGCCACATACATAGAAAGTGCAAATGAATTTCCGTGAACTCTGAATCTGAAGTCCAGCTGCCCAGGTAATTAGTGGAAGAGCTGTGGGGTAGGCACAAGTTTTCCTCTTTGGAAGGCTAAGAGTCAGCAGTACCAAGTGAAACAAAAGAAAACATAAAGTGACAACTAATTGTCAGATTTTATTTTTGTTTATTTTAATTTTTGGTTTTGTTTTGTATCTAACATAGCAAAACTTCCTGTCATTTTTTTTTCCGTTTTATAGGGTGACCAAATTATCCAGTAGCTTTAAGACGGAAACACATCAATAAAAAGCTGTGCAGACTAGTAAGTCCAGCTTCAAGGAAGGAAAGAAAGCAGGAATAAAGGAAGGGAGGGCAAGAAGGAGGGATGAAGGAAGAAGGATGGTGAGAGCAATTGTTTCCTAAGATATAAGATTCTGTGAAATCTGTACCCAGACAAGGTGCTACATATTTTAAGCAGAACTGCTTTAAAAGTAAATTAGATTGAGTACAGATTTGTAACTTAAAAATAATGGATTTACAATTACTCCATTTGACTACCATTACACTGCATAAAAGTCCTTCCTCCATCTCTGTTTCAATCAGATATTTATTTAGTGCGATCTGCTTTCAAAGCCATTGAACTCACACCTTCTCTACTTTTGCCATAAGAATAACTGCAGATCATTCCTTAATTTATGGCAAAACACAAAGTGAGTGACCTAGTCTTACTTTCTCCAGTGTTAGGAGAGCCAAAGAGTAGTTAAAAGGTAACATCTATATAAACTGCTTTTCCAGAGGATGTCATTTAGAAGCTCCAAGTTTTACAAGTTCTGATTCTGTCTCCAAAGAGACCTAGAAGTATTCACTTCTCTGCTTCCAAATCCAAGATGTTTTCTCCCTCCAAAATACTTCTGGTTGAAAGATTATCCCTGGAAAGGCAGCACATGGACCAACTGTATTCCTTGCCATTTGTCCACGGCAATGAGGAAGTGAAACTTCAAATGTTATCCAGGCTATGAAATCTGGCCCTTATCCTGTGTTGACCTTTTCATTATTCCCTGTTCTGACTGACTGGCCATCGTCAGCTCCTCCTGCAGGTTGGCTGTGCTCTAAGGACTGGAAGAGCAGAATCACGAGCTAATCAACATACCAACTATTGAAAAGGTCAAAACCAGCTGGTCTTCTCTCTAGCTTCAACCCCAGAGTGTGCAAGAAACTGGCACCACTTTAGAAAAGTCCTGTTTTAGTTTTAGTGCAATTAAAAAAAAATAAGGAATTTGAATAATACTGGTTATTTCACCCTAGCAAACTAACATGGGAAAAACTACCTTTCGTTACATAATTATATTATAAAGCTTATGGAGGGCTATGACTATGTCTAGTTTATAATCAACTTTGGATTTTTTCAACTCTAGGATTTTTTTCAAGTAAGAATTTTCAAATAAGATGCCCCCCAAATGACTGATTTTTCATGTCTTCAGTTTGAGAATCTTATTCCTAAATCAAGTTTTATTTTTCTTCTGTTTTTGAATTAGATCTTCATCTTTACTCTATGTTGGTACATTTTTTTCCCAAGTTCAACAGAATAATGTTAGAAAGTGAGCACTTAAAATGAAAATGTCTTATATTTTCACGGTGCTATCTATTTTGCAAAAGATGTTGTTTTAGTCAGGATAGGATAGTTTAAGCTGTAGTAACATTAATCCCAACATCTCGGTGCTTAAACACTAAATCTTTATTTCTTGTCACATGATATGTCCAATGTGGGTTAGCTGGGGGCTGGGTTCCACATTAGCTCACAGATCACAGGCTGAAGAAACACAGGATAAATTGGAAATGCATCACTTATGCTCATAGCACATTGGCCAGAATTGTCACATTTCCCTACCTGGCCTGGCAATATGGGGGATCACCTGGATATTCTACAAGCAACAGATGTCTCTGCAGCACACATTTATGTCAATGTCTTCACTTAAGCATAATAACTTTGAGATGTTGTTTATCTTGCTTCTAGTAATGATACAACAATAATTTATCATTTCCCAATTCTGTGTTAGGTATGGATCCTTATGACATCATTTTACTCATCTGGAAACTGAGGCACAAGGAGAGTAGTGTCAGTTCAGGTCATCCCGGCATCAGATGCCATGGTGGAGTTAGAAGTAGAAGAGATTTATTGGGGGTAACCCTCATGAAACATAAAGGGGAGAGGAAGCAGTACACGGAAAGCCTTTGAACCATAGTGGTGGTCCAACATCTGTGAAAGGATGGGGAAAGGAAGAGCCAGCCTCAGACTGCCAAGCAGCTCTGAAGGTCTCAGCCAGCCCAAAATGTGCTCCAAGGGAAAGATTGACAGTAGAGGAGTTTCACATTGGGAAGAAATGGCCAAGCCCTAGTGCCCATGCCATGCTCAGTCATTGACTGGGAGCCCATGTTCTTGGCTCTAACACTGAGGCAGACTCCAAAAGCACTGCAGTTGGAGGTTGCCGACTGAGTGTGCACCTCACAGCAGGTTTTCTCATGGCTCCAGCTCAGAGTTTCTGTTTCAGGAAATCTTGAGAGAGGCTGGAGATTTGCATTTCTCAACAAGTTCCCAGGTGTTGCTGCTGGTTGGGAGCCCATACTTTGAGAACCACTGGACTAGATGCTCTCTAAGGTCATTTAAACTCATAAATACTATGTGCTTGTGATTCAGCTACATTACTTTAAAATTATTATTGCTACAGTTATTCACATCTACCTCCTCACTCCCCATTATAAACTAACATAAATGTCGCCTTTATTATTATCTATATAACACCTGTATAGATAACCTATAAATTAAATAAAAACATCTAATGATTTCTTACCATGTGACATATACTGTGCTAAGTACAAAGAAAATATTCTTTATGTTTGATTTAAGAGACTAATAGAAGAGACATCATCATCATCATTGTAATAGCTAACATTTGTTGAATACACGCGATATCCTGGACTCTGTGCTAGCCCTTTAGATCCATTATCTCATTAATATAAGTACATGATTAAACATTATGTTATGAGAGTTACAAGGAAGGAGTAACAAACTTTAAAGCACGGAGATGGAGCAAAATAGTTGTCAGAGAAGATAGATGAGGTGGGGGTGATCCATCGCAAGGAATTGTAGCCATACATATATGGCGTGGTCTCTGGGGAGGAGAGAGTAGTCTGGTGAAGTCTTAGCATAGACTGAAAGCGTTTTGGAGATGAGGAGGGAATGCTGTTTGTATGGGTGGGGGAAAGGAAAAGAATAAATTCAGATAAGCAATTCAATTCTTCAGCTATGCAGTTCAATTCTTTATCTAACACATTTGCCAACCTTGGCTTAGAGCAGTCCGTACTGCACCACCTGGTAGGTAAGCAAACACCGGTAGGTGATTTCACTACAGAGAAATGGCAAAGAGAAGTGGAAAGAATGTAAAACCTGTCTCAGCTCTGCTACAGAGTCAGCCATGTGGCTGTGAGCAAGTCACTAAGCTCTCTCCATATTCCATTCTCATCTACAAAATGAATGTAGTACTCATCATGACTATCTTAAAGAATGGTGAGGAGTAGAAAGTGAGAGCGTGATGCTAACCACAAAGATCTGTGCCTCAGTATGATGTTATTAATAATAAAGCTCTCTCATATTTTTAGGTTATTCAAAACATCTCCAACTTTCTGATTTGGTAACAAATTTCAGTCTCTCCCAAAAAGGTCAGAACTCCCACAGAGAATGGACTAGCATTTACCCAGTTGTCTGTGGGATATCTGCACTTGTGGCAGTTTTAGGAATGTGGAAAGGGAATCCACCGCCTCATGACTTGACACCATAAGAATTCCCCCACCCACATGGGATAGGTTGTCCTCTCCAGGCTAAATGTAAATAGGAAACTCCCAGAGAGTTCGTCCACGTGATGTTTTGTGGTATAGAACAATAAAACGGTGAACATAACAGAAAACCAAAACGTGGTTGACAAAAACATGTCATCATTAATATATCCCAGGAGCTCCATTGGCTTCTTACTCTGGTTCGAGCCTAAAGGAACAAAGGGAGGAAGGGGAAAATCCAGGTCAATTAAAGAAAATTCAGCTCAGGTTAAAGCCAAGGCTGTGCTCTAGGGATCGCCCATTAACCACTTGAAGGCAGGTTCAGAACGGGTTAATAGAAGCTTTGACCTCTGGCATTAGGAATATGTTGTCAAGGGATAATCGGATTCTTAGCCAGAGAAAAGACAGGAAAATTTGTCTGCATTTCAATTTACAGATGCGTGTAGAGTTGGTATTTGGAAAATTGAGTCTGTCTATGAGGAGAGTGCTGTGGAAGCTGGCTGAATTGGGACACTTTGCATTTATGCGTTATCATTCCCTTTAAGCAGATGGATACATTACATTTGAAGGCATCCAAATACTGGATTATAGGAAATAATTCAAAATTCAGAGGGGACTATTCTCAAACAGTAGATAATATCAAATAACTTATATTTGGCTTTAGAGCTTTATCCTAACTCATTTTCAGCATATTTGCCTATCCATTGTTATTTTGTTAAGATGAATATTAAAATAGGCCGGCATTCTGTGAGTCCTCGACACCTAGAGTAGGGTGATGGTGGTTGAGACTCTGTTTGGACACATAAAATGTGAGAAGACTAATAGACATCCAAGTGGAAGTATGGAGTATATGAAAAACCTCAAAAGCCATTACTTCTACACTTGATTGTCTCCTGAGAGTCCTACAGTCTTAATGTGAAAAGTTTAACATTTCCACAACTCCTTTTGGATGTTCCATCACCATAGCAAACCCAGTATGTCTGAAACAAGTCACCTTCTCTTCAACAAGTTGGCTTTATTTTTGCCGTTCCAGTTTCTGCTGTGGATTTCATCATTTTTGCGCGTTCTTAGGTTCTAAACTTCACAGGTAGTCTCGGCTCCTTCCTCTCCCTTTCCTCCCAGGTCAATACACTGAGTCTCATCAATCATACCTTTATAATGGCCATCCTATAATCTCTTCCCTTTCTAGTTCATCTGGTGCTACAGTAGTCTCCCCTTATCCACAGGGTATGAGTTCCAAGACCCCAGTGGATGCCAAACCCTAGACATACTATATTTTTTCCTATACATACCTATTTGAGGTGCAAAGGCAAAATTAGCACAGATGTCTTTTTCCTACTTCATGGTTTCACAGATAGAAGATTGGTTCCTACCATAGGTCTTAGCACCCCAGCACACAATCTTTTTCTTCCCTTAAGTCAAGAACGTTCACCTTTTCACTTAAAGGACGCACTTTACACCTTCTCTTTGGCATATCTAAATTGCCAGCATCACTACTCTTGTGCTTTGGGACCATGATTAGGTGAAATAAGGGTTACTTGAACACAAACACTGTGATACCGCAACAGCCCATCGAGTAACCTAGACAGCTACTAAATGACTAACGGGCGGGTAGCTATACACCGTGGATCCACTGGACAAAGGGATGATTCATGTCCCAGGTGGGATGGAGTGGGATGATGTGAGATTCATCATGCTACTCAGACAGCACATAATCTAAAACTCATGAATTGTGTATTTCTGGAATTTTTCATTTAATATTTCAGACCATGGTTGACCAAGAGTAACTGGAACCTTAAAAAGTGAAACCATGGATAAGGGGGGACTACTGTACTCTGGTCTAGGCCAACATCCCTGGGACTCCCTTACCTCTAAAAACTAGTCATCTTGGCTACAGACTCTCCCAACATTCAATTTCATTATTTGTATTACTTCCATGTTTATCTTTTACAAACAGTCCTTTGCAAGTGTCCCCTTTCAACTCAGACCTATTTCTTGATCCATGATTTATTGTAGAGACTGCTAGATGATGCCCAGTGTCCATTAATGCATTCATTATTCCTTAGAAACAAAACCCTAGTCAATATGCTTAACTCAGAAACCCACATTTCCCAGTTTCCCTTGCAGCCATGTGATCAAGTGCTACCCAATGAGATATAAGCACAGATACATGGGTCTTTTGACTTGTTTGCTTCAAAAGGAGCAATTTCTTCATCCTCTTTTCCTCCTTCCCAATGATGGAATGTAACCATATTGCTGGAACTCCAATTGCTTTGAATCTTAAGACAATATTGAGTGTGGAAGTCAGCTCTGAAGATGGCTGAACAGGAAGATAGAAGGAGACGGAGTCTCTGATGACTTACTGGAGCTGCTGTTCCAACGCCAGACTGCCTAATTCTGTAAATTTTTTATCTATATAGAAAAGCAATCCTTTGTATGTTTAACCCTCTATCCTGGGGGTATGTTACTTACAGATGAGTGCAAATCTGAACTGATACATCAGGATCCCCAAGATGCCAGACGTTTCTTAACTTGATATTCACAATGGAAACGTGGCCTGCCCCTAAGCCTTTGTCTACAACACTTCTCCTACTGGAAACATTTCTTAGGATCGTGTTAACACACTTCAAATGTGCTATGCATTCTCCTGTTTCTGGAATTTCTGTATGACCTCAGGGACCTTGACTTGCAGTTAGCCCCATAGCACATAGGAAATACTTTGTATCGGGACTCGAATAAATGACAGAATAATAGACTTTTCAAGATGGAATGAAGTTAAAATTTCTCTAATCCAAAACTTTCTACACAGTGAAGGACAATTCTCTACATCCTTGGTAGCTAAAGTGTATTTGGTGATCAAGAGCATTTTATAAGACTCCAGGTGCTCCAAATGCACCTTCAAGTTTGAGAAGCATTTCACCTGCAGCATCTCTAATCGAATGCCATTCAATTGCTGCTTGGTTTGCTCACAAATACACAAAACATCTTAGCCTGTTCTTGGACAGCTGCAATTGTTAGCAAGTTATTACACATCATAAACTAAAAATTGCTACCTTGGAACTTTCCCTTAGGACTTCCCTGTTCCTAGTCTCTGGAAAAACAATAAATAAGCCTGATCCACCACAATTATTTAAAGATAGCTGGTTCTAAGGCTTCTCTCTTCAAAGGTGAACAACTCGTTTGAATTAGCATACTTTGCATAACCTGATTTTTAGACACTTCATCTGCTTTTAATGCATACTGGGTTGTTAGCGTCCTAATTAAAATACAAAACCAGAATTCAATATTCTTCCCTAAATGCGTGGGACTAGGTGCCACAAGAAACAGTAGAACGTAACTCCCCAAATCTGTAACCCATTACATGCAAATTTTGATTAATCCCTATAGTTTTGAAGTTTTTCTCAGGATTAACACATATTTTTACTTAGATGGATATTATAAAAATCATTTTCAAATTAAAATGAGCTGAAAACATATCAGAAGTGGTATTTTTGTTTCTTCACCTAAATGTGTTTTAGTCAGGAAAAACTATCTATGAGTCAGGACCCCTCTTTTCTCTTTCTAGAGCTTCATCTACTATCACCAAAACTAAAACAAATTCCATGTATCGCCTTGAGCTCTCTCAGTGTAAGTCTTGGTTTCTAGCTCCGTGTAGGACACTTTCTCTTGAGTAACTTGCCTGTCCCTCAGACTCAACAGCTTTACCTAACTCATCTTTCTGTGCCTTTTGTGATTGTGTATCTATGTGTCTTACTACCCTTTGAGAGAGCAGTTTCCTTGACAGCTGGAATACATATTTCCCATAACATCTAGCACAATGAAGAACTCACACTAGACACTGATGAAATATTTTTAAATGAATGAGTCACTGTTTATTCACTGGGATATAGGACTTTACTAGATTAGACTTTAGCAGAATGAGTTAGCATAGACAAACTAGTAAAATAGCAGAATTCTTCTTGCTATCTTTAGGTGAAATGTATAGCTCCCTCTGGGATTGTCCCAACAAAGGAGCTGACCTAGTTTAATAGAGTATAAATATAGTGTGTTCCCAAAAAGTCCCCAAACACTAGATACACAAAAGTGTGTCTTCAGTGTTTCAAGTGGTGCAACTAATACAGATTGACCCACTTAAAACAAGCCTTTTTACACAAAGTGGTTTCTATTTAAACTAGACCATCCGGCAGAATTCTTGCTGTCTACAGTCCAGCAAGAGTCCATTCCTTTTCTCTGAATGACTTTTGAAGAATTTATGTTTACCAAAAGACAAAATCAAAGCAAACAGACAAATAAACAAACAGCAACAACAAATTTTACCAAAATCATCTGGTTCTTAAAAAGAAATCGAGGTAAATGCAGACATTAGGAAGAACATCTAACTTTAGCATTTTCCATCATTTTATAGTCTCAGTTTGCACAGCCTCACTCAGGATGCTATTTATATCTTCTAGATATTTTGTCTGAGGTTAGAAAGCTGTCAGTGAGTGAGTATTTTTGCCCTGATTATGGTTTCATGGACTATCCGTAAACATTAGTATCTGGGCAAAAATACACTCATGATTTCCTCCTGGTTGTATAATTTTTAGAAAAATGGACCACCTTACTGAAATAGGCAAGTGTAAATCTTAGGCAGTATTAGTCATATATTGCCCTAGTTAAAAGATAGGCAAAATTAAAAAAATATATATGAGAGGTACGTCCTACATCTAGGGAAAGGTCACATACACCCCTCAATATTATCCCAGCAAGGAAAAGTTCTGACAGTAATTTGTAGAGGTTAGATTCCTTTGCATTGCTCCCTCTTCTGTCCATCTCTCTCATGACGCTGATGTCCTCAAGTTGGCCTGAGGTCATCTCCCACTTTGGGGGGCTCCATTACATTGGAAGGACTAGTAGGACGGAGGGGCAGTCCAGGGCAAGGAAGAATGGAGTAGGTGGCTAAAGCCAGCTCTGCTCTAAGCTTAGGAATAGGGGCTCATTTTTTTTTCCTCTTTGAAGCTGTAAAAGCAAGCTAAATGAAAAATCAGTCTCCTATTGATGGAAGATTTGGGTTGCTTCCAATCTTTTGCTATTACTAACAATGCTGTAATAGATATTCATGCATATCATTTTGCATGTGTTTTAGTATAACTCTAGGATACATTCCCAGAAGTGGAATAGTTGGATCAAAGGATATACACGTTTGTAATTTTAATAGATACTATCAAATTGCCCTCCATAGGGGTTGTAACAATTTACATTCTCACCAGCAATGTATGAAAGTGACTTTTTACCTATAGCCTCACCAACACAGTGTATCACAATTGTGGAATTTTCTTCTTTTTCTTGTTTTTTTGAGGAAGATTAGTGCTGAACTAACATCTGCTGCCAATCCTCCTCTTTTTGCTGAGGAAGATCGGCCCTGAGCTAACATCAGTGCCCATCATTCTCTATTTTCTATGTGGGACGGCTACCACAGCATGGCTTGATTAGCGGTGCATAGGTCCGCACCCAGATCCCAACCGCAAACCCTGGGCCGCTGAAGCAGAACGTGCAAACTTCGCTGCGCCACCAGGCTGGCCCCAACAATTCTGGAATTTTGACAATCTGATAGGTGGAAAATAGTATGTCAGTGTAGTTTTTAAATTGCATTTCACTTATGAGTAGTTTCATAAGTTTAAAAATACTTTGTAGGGGCCTGGCCCCATGGCCGAGTGCTTAAGTTTGCGTGCTCCGCTTCACTGGTCCAGGGTTTCACCAGTTTGGATCCTGGGCACAGACATGGCACTGCTCATGATGCCACACTGAGGCAGCGTCCCACACGCCACAACTAGAGGGACCCACAACTAGAATATACAGCTATGTACCGGGGGACTCTGGGGAGAAGAAAGAGGGAAAAAAAAAGAAGATTGGCAACAGATACTAGCTCAGGTGCCAATCTTAAAAACAACAACAACAACAAAAAACTTTGTATTTCCTTTTATATTCCTTGCCCATTTTCCCATTGCATTTTATCAAAATTTAGGAGCTATTTATATATTAGGGAGATAAGCTCTTTTTCTTAATATTTGTTCCAAGTACTTTAATGCGGTTTAACATTTATATTTTTCTTTGTTTAATGGTATGTTTTCTTTTAACTTTGTTGAGTCAAATACGATTTTTTTTAAATTGTGGATTTTGATTTATGTTTAGATGGGCTTTTCCCTATCCAAAACTATAATGGAATCCTTCCATGTATTCTTTCAGTATTTTTATGGTTTCATGTTTTATATTTAAATCTTGATCCATTTGGAATGTATCCTTGCTTGAGGTATGGTACTTTGAAGATGCTGGTAATTTTACTTGGATTACATTAACTTTTAAATTAGGTTAGATAAAGCTAACATCTTTATAATATCGAGTCTCCCAATCTAAAATATACACGTCTTTCCATTTGTTAAAATCTACTATCTAGTTAATTTTATAAAGTTTTCTTAATATGTCTTGTACTTATGTTAATTTTCTTCTTAGGCATTTTATCTTTTTATATTGCTATTGTAAATCGGATTTTTTTCTTCTCTCATATCTTCCAACTGGTTATTGTTTACATATATTAAAGTCATTGATTTAATCATATTAATTATATGTCCCAACTAACTTGGGTTTTTTTGAGTTGATACTTTTGTTCAGCTTATTCTCTTGGGTTTTCTATGTTACCATCAAACACCATGAAATACTGGTTGTGTTTCTTTCTTGTTTCCAATTTCGTACCTCTGACTTTTTTCTCCATTCCAGCTGTGCTGGCTAGTGCTTCCAGCACAACGTTAAATAATAGTAATGATTGTGGGCATCTTTTGTGTGCTTTTAGTGGGAATTCTTCTATGGTTTTGCAATTAAGAATGATGCTTAAAAAATAAATAAATAACAACAAAACAAAATGAAGAAAACAAAAACAAAAAATCAACAAAAAAAGAATGATGCTCAATTTGGGGCTAAGATAGAAATATTTAATTATATTAAGAAAGTACCCATCTAGCTCTATTTATTAAGTTTTCTAAAATCAAGAATAACTGATGAGTTTTTTCAAAGTCAGGTTTATTGAGGTATAATTTTCATACAGGAAAATTCAGATTTTTGGGTATACAACTCAGAGAATTTTGACAAATGTATACAGTTTTCTACTTACCAGCACATTCTAGAGGTAGAATATTTTCATCACCGCAGTAAATTCCCTTGTGCCATTTTATAATCAATTTCCCCAATATCCCCACCCCTGGCAACCAGTGATCTGATTTTTTCGTGTGTGTGAGGAAGATTGGGGCTGAGCTAACATGTGTTGCCAATCTTCCTCTTGCTTGAAGAAGATTGTTGCTGAGCTGCCATCTGTGCCAATCTTCCTTTGTTTTCTGTGGGATGATGCCACAGCATGGCTTGACGAATGGTGCTGGGTCCGTCCCCAGGTTCTGAACCTGCAAACCCTGCTCCACCAAAGTGGAGTACGTGAACTTAGCCACTACACCACTGGACCAGCCCCAGTGATCTGATTTTTTTACCTATGGTTTGGGTTTTTTCCAGAATAAATGGAATTATGCAGTATATAGCTCTTTTGTATCTTGCTTCTTTTCTTTAGCATAATGCTTTTGAGATGCATCCATATTGTTGTATTTATCATTTGTTATTCCTTTTATTGTTGAGGAGTCCATTGCATGGATGTACCACAGTTTGTTTACCCATTCCCCAGTTGACAGACATTTGGAATGTTTCCAGATTTCAGCTTACTGTGAACAACCTACAGATCTTTGTGTGAACTTAGGCTTCCATTTCTTTGAGGTAAATATTTAGGAGTGAAAAATATGTGTTGTATGGTAAGTGCATGTTTAACTTGATAAGAAATTTCCTAATTGTTTTCCCAAGTAGTTATACCACTTTTCATTCACACCAACAATGTATGAAAATTACAGTTGCTCTGTATTCCTGCCAATCCTTTCCTTTTTTTTTTTTTTTTTTTTTTGGTAATTTTGTACGGTAGTAACTCATTGTGACTTTAACTTGCATTTCCTTATTGATTAATGATGTTGAGCATTTTTTCATGTGCTTATTTGCCATCTGTATCTGTTCATTGGTAAAATATCTGTTCAAATATTTTGCCCATCTTTTAATTGGGACTTTTGTCTTCTAATTATTTTAACAGTTTAGTGAAGTATAATTGACAGATAGTAAACGGCACATATTGAAGGCAGACAACTTAAGTTTTGACAGATGAATATAACCATTACCAAAATCAAGATGATGAATATATCTATCCCCCCTAAAAGTTTGTTCTTGACTCATTGAAACCTCTCTCTCCCACACCTCTTAACTCTGGTCCTCATCCCCAGGCAAACAATGACACTATCTCTGTCACTAGAAATTAGGTTGCATTTTCTAGAATTTTATATAAATGGAATCATACAAGATGTATTCTTTTTTTAGTGTGACTTCTTTCATTGGCATAAGTATTTTGAGATAAGTCTATGCTGTTCCATGTATCAATAGTTTCTTCCTTTTTTGTTGTTGAGTAGCATTTCATGTAGAGACAATCGTAATTGGTTTACCCATTTTTCTGGTTTGCTTCCTATTTTTAGCTATTATAAAGGTGGTAAGTCCTTGTGTGGACGTGTACTTTCACTTCTCTTAGGAAAATATCTGAGAGTACAAATAACTGTATGTTGTGCTAGGTGTATATTGAATATTTTAAGAAACAGCCAAACTTTTCTTTTTAATTTAGATATAATGCACTTACCATAAAATCCACCATTTTAAGATGCACAATTTAAGGCTTTTTGGTTTATTCACAAGATTGTACACCTATCACCACTGCCTATTTGTAGAATATTTTTGTCACTCAAGAAAGAAACCCTGTACTCATTAGCAGTCACCCCAATTCCTCTTCTCATCCAGCTCCTGTCAGCCACTATCCTACTTTCTGTCCCTGTGGATTTGTCTATTCTGGACTTTTCATATAAATGCAGTCATGAAATATATGGTCTTTTGTGTCTGGCTTCTTTCACTTAACACAACGTTTTCAAGGTTCATCCATATTGCAGCATGTATCAGTATTAATTTCTTTTTTACGGATGAATAGTATTCCATTTTATGAATATATCATATTTTGTTTATCCATTCATCAGTTGATGGACATTGGGTTGTTTTAACATTTTGTAATTCATGTACAAATTTTCGTGTGAACACATGTTTTCAGTTGTCATGGTTAGGCACTTAGATGTGGAATTGATGGGTAATATGGTAACTTTATGTTTAACTTTTTGAGAAACTGTCCAACTTTTTTCTACAGCCAATTTACCATTTTACATTCCCACGAGCAATGCACAGGGTTCCAATTTCTCACATCCTTGTCAACACTTGTTATTTTACTTTAAATTATAGCCATCATAGTGGGCATGACGTGGTATCTCATTGGGGTTTTGATTTGTATCTACCTAATGACTGACCACACTGAGCATCTTTTCATGTGCTTGCTGGTAATTTGTCTATCTTTTTTAGAGAAATATCTATTCAAAACCTTTGCCCATTTTTTATTGGGGCTATTTGTCTTTTTATTGTTAAATTATAAGTGTTCTTGATATATTCTGGATATTAACCCTTATCAGATACACAATTTGCAAATATTTTTACCCAATCTCTGTACTGTCTTTTCACTTGTGTATAGTGTCCTTTGATGCACAAAAGTTTTTAATTTTTATAAAATTATTTATCCATTTTTTCTTTGGTTGTTTGTACTTTAGGTGACATAGCTAATAAACCATTGCCTAAACCAAAGTCAAGAAAATTTACATCTGTGCTTTCTTCTAGTAGTTTTATAGTTTTAATTCTACATTTTGATCTGATGTATTTAGATTAGTTTTTGTATATGTTGTGAGATAGTGGTCCAATTTCAGTCTTTTGCTTGTGGATATCTAGCTGTTCTAGCACCATTTGCTGAAAAGTCTATTCTTTTTCCAGTTCAATTGTTTGGCACCTTGGTCAAAATCAGTGCAGACATGAGTTTATTTCTCATCTATGTGCTATTGATCTACATGTCTATCTTCATGCCAGGTACACGCTGTCTTGACTAGTGTAACTGTAGAGTAAATTTTTAAGTCAGGAAGTGTGAGTACTCCAATATAATTTTTCTCTTTTAAATTGTTTTGGATATTCTTGTTCCCTTGCATTTCCATGTGATTTTTAAGATCAGATTGTCAATTTTTGCAAATAAAAGGCATTCACAATTTTGATACAGATTGCCTTGAATCTCCAGATCAATTTGGAGAGTATTACCATGTAAATAATATTATGTATTCCAATCCATGAACATGAGCTATCTTTTCATTTTTTTAGCGTTCTTTAATTTTTTCAACAGTATTTTGTAGATTTCAGTGTATAATTCTTGAACTTCTTTTGCCAAATTTATTCCTAAATGTTTTTTATGCAGTTATAAATTGATTTTTCTTAATTTCATTTTCAGACTGTTCATTACAAAGGCTTAAAAATACAACTAACTTTTGTACGTTGATCTTGTATCCTGTAATGTTGCTGGATTTGTTTATTAGATCTAATAGATCTTTTGTGAATTGCTTTGGATTTTCTATATACAAGATCATGTTGTCTGCAAATAAAAATTGTTTACTTCTTCTTTGCAATATGAATGCCTTTTATTTCATTTTCTTGACCAAGTTCCCTGGCTCAAACCTCCAGGAAATGTTAAATAGAAGCAGCAAGAGTAAAGATTCTTGACTTAATTCTGATTTTAGGACAAAAGCTTTCAGTCTTTTACCATTAAAGATGACGTTAACTGTATATTTTTCATTGATGCCTTTTATCAGTTTGAGAAAGTCCCCTAAATCTCATTTGTTTAACGTTTTTATCATAAAAAGATGTTCAATTTTTTCAAGTATCTTTTCTGCGTCTTTTGAGATTCTTCATCAGTTCTCTCCCCCTCTTTATGTTATCGATATGGCATATTACTTTGATTAACTTTCATAGGTTTGAACCAACTTGCATATCAGGGATAAATTCCACTTGGTCATGGTGTATAATCCTTTTTATAGGCTGCTGGATTCAGTTTGCTAGTATGTTATTGATGGATTTTTGTCTCTATATTTATAAGGGGTATTTGTCTATTTTTTTCTTGTGATATCTTTTACTGCTTTTGGTGCATAGTAATATTGGTCTCATAGAATGAGTTGGAAGGTGTTCCCTTCTCTTCTATTTTTTTTTTTGGAATTTAAAAAGTTCAATGCTCTGTTGCCTGTCATAGGTCTAGTTAGATTTTTTATTTTTTCTTGAGTCACTATTGGTAGTTTGGTCTTCCTGGGAATTTTTCCATTTCATGTAGGCTATCTAGGTTTCACCTATGTTGATATATGATTGTTCACATTATTCTCTTATAATCCTTTTCATTTCTATAAGATTAGTAGTGCTGTCTTCTGCAATCTTAGTAGGTTAAATTTTCTCTCTTTTTCTTGGTTAGTCTATCTAATTTTGTTGATCTTTCAAAGAATCTACTTTTGGTTTCATTGATTTTTTTTGTATTGTGTTTCCATTCTTCATTTAATTAATTTCTGTTCTAATTTTAATATTTTCTTCCTTCTATTGTCTTTGGATTTAACTTTCTCTTCTTTTTCTAGGTTTTTTAAGGTGGAAGTTTAGGTTATTGATTTGAGATCTTTCTTTTTCTATAATGTAGGTTTTTAGCTATAAATTTCCCTCTGAGAACTGCTTTAGTTGCATCCCGTAAATTTTGATATGGTTGTATTTTCACTTTCATTCATCTCAAAGTATTTTCTAATTTAATTTGTGATTTCTTCTTTGATACAATGGTTATTTAGGTATATGTTGTTTAATTTTCAGATATATATGAATTTACCACAGTTTTTTTCCTGTTATTCATTTCTAATTCCTTTCTATTGTGGTCAGAGAATATACTTTATATGATGACACTCCTTTTAATTTTTTTTGAGACTTGTTTTATGGTCTGACATCTGGCTATCCTGAAGGAAGTTTCCTGTGCTTTGAGAAGAATGTTTGTTTTGCTGTCGTTAGGTGGTGTGTCCTATACATTTCTGTTATGTCTAGTTGTTTTATAGTGTTGTTCAAGTTGTCTATATCTTTGCTGATCTTCTATCTTCCTGTTCTATTCATTATTGAAAGTAGAGTCTTGAAGTTGCCAACTGTTATCATTGAATTGTCTATTTCTCCCTAAATTATGTCAGCTTTTGCTTCTTGTGTTTTGGGACTCTATTGTATGTAGGTATATATATGTTTATAATTGATATATTTTCTTGATGGATTGATACTTTTATCATTATAAAATGTCCTTCTTTGTCACTAGTAACAATTTTTGTCTTACAGTCTATTTCTTTCTGACATTAGTATAGCCATTCAAGCTCTCTTTTGGTTACTGTATTCTTGGCATGTATTTTTCCACCCTTTTACTTTCTACCTATTTGTGTCTCTGAATCTAAAGTGCATCTTCTGTGGTTAGCATATAGTTTGATCATTTTTTAAATCCATTCTGCCAATATATGCCTTTTAATTGAAGAGTGTAGTCCAATTATATTTAACAGAATTATTGTTAAGGTAGGATTTATGTCTTCATTTTGCTACTTGTTTTATATTTGTTTAATAAATTTTATTGTTCTCTATTTCTCCATACTGCCATCTTTCATGTTAAAAATACATTTTAAAGTGTACCATTTTAATTCTTTTGTTTCTTTTACTATTTATTTTGAGTTATTCTCTTAGAGGTTGCCCTGGGGAATTGACATCATCATTTATAACAGTCTAGTTCAGATTTATAGCAACTTAATTTCAATAGTATATGTTAGGGACTGAATAGATAGTGTTCCCCCAAAATTCATGTTGAAGCCCTAACCCCCAATATGACTGTACTTGGAGAAAGTACCTTTAATGAGGTAATTAAGGCTAAATGAGGTCATAAGAGTGGGGCTCTAATCTGATAAAACTACTTTCCTTATAAGAAAAGAAAGAGATATCAGAATATTCTCTCTCTCCACATGCACACAGGGTAAAAGGCATGTGAGGACACAGTGAAATCGTAGCTGCCTATAAACCACAAAGAGAAGCTTCACCAGAAACCAATTCTTATGGCATCTCAGTCTTGGATTTCTAGCCTCTAGAACTATGAGAAAATAAATTTCTGTTGTTTAAGCCACGCAGTCCATGGTAGTCTGTTATGGTAGCCCAAGCAGACTAATACAATATACAAAAACTTTTCTCCCATGTAGCTCTGTTCCCACCTCCTCTTTATGCTGTTATTTTCACAACCTATACATCTATACATTATATGCCTATAACACAGATTTATAATTATTGCTCTATGAAATTGTCTTTTCAGATAGGAGAAAAAAGTGGCTTCTAACAAAAATTACATTTGTGCTGTCTTTTACATTTACCTATGTAGCTACCTTTACTAGTGTTCTTTATTCATGTGGATTTGAGTTACTGTCTAGAGTCTTTAATTTCTGCCTGAAAGACTTCAATTAATATTTCTTGTACAGCAGATCTCCTAGAGACAAATTGCCTCCATTTTTGATTATCTAGAAATCTCTTAATTTCTTTTTCTTTTTTGAGGAATAATTTTTCTGGATATAGGATTCATGGTTGAAAGCTTTTTTGTTTGTTTTCCTTTCGGCATTTTGAATATGTTATTCTACTGCCTTCTGGCCTCTGTGGTTTCTGATGAGAAATCAGATGTTAATCTTATTGAGGCTCACTTGTAAGCAATGAGTCACTTCTCTTTTGCTGCTTTCAAGATTTTTTTTTTTTTGACTTTTGACAAGAGATAAAGATGTGTCTAGGTGTGGATCTTTTTGAGTTTATCCTACTACTGATTCATTGAACTTCTTGGATGTGTAGATCAATAGTTTTCATCAAATTCAGAAGTTTTCCACCATTGTTTCTTTAAAATATTCTTTCTCTCTCTTTTTCTTTCTCCCTTTCTTCTGCAACTCCCATTATGTATATATTAGTATGCTTGATGGTGTGCCAGAGGTTTCCAAGGCTCTGTTTATTTGTCTTTATATTTTTTTCCTGTTTCTTCAGACTGGATAATGTCAGTTGATTTACCTTCAAGTTCACTAATTCATCTCCTTGTTCCAATCTTCTGTTGAATGCCTCTAGTGAATTTTTTATTTCAGCTATTGTATTTTTCAACTCCAGAATTTTTATTTTGTTCTTTTTTAAATAATTTCTATCTCTCTGTTTATATTCTCTATTGATAAAACATAATTCTCATACTTTCCTTTAGTTCTTTAGACATGATTTCTCTTAGTTCTTTGAATATTTTTTTAATACCTGATTTAAAATCTGTGGCTCCTTAGTCCAGCAGCTGGGCTTCCTCAGACACAGTTTCTATTGACTGCTTTTTTCTCTGTGTATGGGCCACACTTATTTCTTTCTTTCCATGTCTCATAAATTTTTAATGGAAACTAGACATTTTAAATAATAGAATATGGCAACTCTGGAAATCAGATTCGCTTTCTTTCTCAGGGTTTGTTGTTATCTCTTCTTGTTGCAGTTGTTTGTTTGTTTACTGACTTTTCTGAACTATTCTATAAAGTATTTATTATTTTTCATGTGTGGCCACTGAAGTTTAACTTGGTTAGCTTAGTGTTCACCTAATGATTGCATAGAGATTTCCTTAAATGCTGTGTAGTAGTTTTATATAGCTCTACAAACATTTACTAAAAATTTGGTGACTTAAAACAATGCACATTTGTTCTATCATAGTTCTGGATGTCAAAAGTCAGAAATAATTTTCACTGGGCTGAAATCAAGGTGTTAGCAGAATTTAAATCTCTCTAGACGATCAAGGGGAGAAACTGTTTCTCTGTCATTTACAACATCTAGAGTTGCATTCCTTAGTTCATGGGCCTTTCCTCCATCTTCAAAGCCATCAGTATATCAACTTGCTTTAGTCTTCACATTGCCTTTTTCTTTTGTGTCAAATCTCCTTTGGCTTCCCTCTTATAAGGACAGTTTTGATTGCAAAATTAGGGCTCATCCAGAATAATCTCCCCATCTCAGTAACTTAACAACATCAGTCTCTTTTGCCAGGTAAGGTAACATTCATAGGTTCCAGAGATTAGGACATCTTTAGTGACCATCATTCAGCCTACCACAGCCAATAACTAATATATCCCCTAGTCTTTGCCAAGAGGCTGTGTGTGTGTGTCTGTGTTGGGTCAGCTGTCAACACTCAGCAGACAATTAAGAACTCTGCTTTAGCCTTCACTTCCTGCTTAAGCAACCCTTCATATACCAGTTTTTCCTTGTATAATTTTTTATTAGTTTATTGTTTACCCTGATCATTATCCCCTGCCTCAGGCAGCCACAAATTTAAAACACTTGTCAATAACTGTTTTTGATAAGGGCTCCATAGGGAGAAGGCTTTTCATACTGGGCAAGCTCCAAGTCAGATCAAATCCAGAAAACCTTGTAAGTGGGGTCTCCTAGAGAACCTCTGGACCGGTCAAATAATGACAACTCTTTGTGCATGGGCTTTTGCAAGCAGTTTGGCACCATTGTGTTTTTAGTGTCTGCCAGGCTGCACAGGGAATGCAGGCTATTTTTCAAAGTCACTGCAGAGCTAGAGAACAGGAGACGGGAATAGGGCAAGTTAAAATGCCACAAAGTTCACCGTTCTTAATCATGATTCAGCCATTTTTCTGGAGTAAACATTCCCTAAATTGTTGCAAGCCTATGGGTAATTCCCAGAGTTATAAAAAAGTGAGTCTGACAATTTCTGCTGGTTTTTCACTGTTTTTATGAAGAAAAATTTTTGAGGTATTTACTCCATCATTTTTGCTGATGTAACTCACCAAATTGTTTTTTAAAGTGATTGTACCATTTTACATTCTCAGCAGCAGTGTATGAGAGCTGCAGTTCCTGCACATTCTCATCAATACATTGTATGGTCAGAATTTTTTGTTTTAGATATCATGGTAGGTGTATAGTGGTATCTCATTGAGGTTTTAGTTTGTATTGAATAATATTGAACATGATTTTATGTATTTATTTTCCATTTACATATCTTTTTTGGTGAAGTGTCTTTTTGGATATCTTGTCCTCTTTTTATTGCTTGTTTATTTTCTTATTATGGAGCTTTGTAACTTCTTTGTATATTCTGGAAACAAGTCCTTAATCAGAAATGTGATTTGCATCACATATATAAGCATTTTAGGCTCTAAATTTTCTTCTACTCAGTTACTACTTTATCTGTGTCCAACAAATTTTGATATGTTGTATTTTCCTTTTTATTGAATTCAGAGTATGTTAATTAACCCTGTGATTTTATCTTCGTCTCATTTTATGTAAATATATGTTGTTTAGTTTCTAAATATTTGGGGATATTAAATATATCTTTTTCTCATTTATTTTAGTTTTATTTCATTATGGTCACAAAGCATACTTTATATGGTTTCGATTATTTTCAATTTTTTGAAATATGTTTATAGCCTAGAATATGATCTATTTTATGTATTCTTTAAAAGAATGAGTGTTTTACTGTTTGAGTAGAATATTCTATAAATATTACTTAGGTTAAGTTGGTTGATACTGTTGCTCAGGTCTTGTATTTCCTTACTGATTTTCTTCTATGTCCTTACTGAGAGAGGAATATTGATGTCTCCAACAAAATCTGTGGATTTGTCTATTTCTCCTTTCAGTACTATCAGTTTTTGTTTTGCATATTTTGAAGTTCTCTTATGTTTTTGATTAATATAATCCTTTAATATCATGTAATGCTTATTTTTATCCCTAATAATAGTCCTTATTCTGAAGTCCATTTTGTCTCGTCTCATATTAGTAATGCCACTCTAGCTTTTTAAAAATTTTTTGAATTAGTGATTGCATGAGACATATCTTCCATCCTTTCACTTTTAACTTATCTATGTTTTTATGTTTAAAGTATATCTCTGATAAATAGCAGAGAATTGAGTCTTGTGTTTTTAACCAATGTGACCATCTCTTTCTCTTTATTGAGGTGATTAGAACATTGATATTTCATTATTGCTATGGTTCAATTTAAATCTAATACCTTGCCAAATTTCTATTTGTTGCACTTGTTTTTTTGCTCCATTTTCTTCTTTTCCTGCCTTCATTTTTATTAATTGAGTTTTTATGATTGCATTTATCTCCAATGTTAGCTTATTAGTTGTATCTTTTTAATTTAAATTAGTGACTGATTCAGAGCAGTGATTCTCAACAGGGAGAAATTTTTCCTTCTAGGGGATATTTGGCAATGTCTGGACACATTTTTGGTTGTCACAACTAAGGGGGGATTTCTTATGGCATCTAGTGAGTAGAGGTCTAGATTGTAGTTAAACATCCTATAGTGCACGGGGTGGACATTCACAGCAAAGAATTACCTGGCCTGAAAAGTCAATAGTGCCTGAGTTAAGAAACTCTGTTCTAGGGTTTACAATGCAGTGTTTATGTCCTCAATGTGCAACAGTCTACCTTCAAATAATATTCTGTCACTTTATGTATAATTTAAGAACCCTACAGTGATTTATTTCAACTTCCTCCTTCCCATCCTTCATGCTATTGTGTACTAGACTGAGTACATTTTTTGGTGGTCGGTTGCTGAGAACTTTCAAGCTACACCACTCCTCCTTCTCCTTCTGCCCCACATCTGGGCATGCTGATGAGAGAGCCACGGTGCTCTCTTCTTTGGCACTGATGGGAAATTCAAACCATGTGAGCCTTGGCCCAGCAGGAACTCTCATCCCATCCCCACCCCCTAAACACCATAAAAACTGAGTAAGGCTCCTTTCCCCACTCTCTCAAGCCAATTCAGATCAGCTTGGGAGCCCTCTGCTCTCCCCATAAAGCTTAATTATGTGAGTAATAAACTTTTTCCTGTCCTCTTGGTAAGTGTAGGGTGTCATTAGTCTCAATATCTGAACCAAATTTTGGATGTATACTGCTCTATCTCTTGACAACGGCTTAATTTTTCCTTGCTTTTTGTTTTTCTCATAATTTTTTATTGTGAACGCCAGACATAATGTGAGAAGAACAGTAAATATAGAGGTAAATAGCATTTATGTCCAGAAATGGTCACCTCTTTCCTTCTGTCAGGTCATTTGTGTGTGTCTATAGAGGCATTTTACTTCAATGTTGTCAGTAATTGAACTGAGTTTGGATTTTGTTGTTGCTATTATAATCCTCAGTGCATGACAGGCTTAAAATTATTCCAGTTGTGGGCTTCTATTACCGTGTAGGGGTTGTGATGGGTTTTTCTCAATGTTCCAGTTCCACCCTTAGGTTTCATCCATCTCCATGTCTCTGCCATAGAGGAGGTCTTCTCCCATGCTGTTTCCCCATCTCCAGAGTAAACTACTATTCTGTGTTACTTAGTGCTAGTTCTTGCTGGGGTGGGGAAATGGTCTTAGTCTAGTTCTGACTATTGTCTTTGTCAGTCTTTTTTAGCATCTCTGAACGAGATTATATATTTTACTCTTCTTAAACCTATTAATATGATAAACTATGTCAAAGAATTTTGTAATAGTGAACAAATTTCATGTTTCTTCAATAAACTCCACTCAGTCATTGTGCTTTACTTTAAATTTTTCCACTAGCTTCTGCTTACACGTATTTTATTTAAGATACTTGAAAAAATATTTGTAAATGATTTTGGTTTGTAACTTTTCAAAGCAATATTTGTCCAGATTTGCTTTAAAAATCATTGGGAAGTTAATATTTAGCTTGATAAGTTAATTTGCAAGGTTTTTTTCTTTTCACATTCCTTGGAACAGTTTAAATAGCATTCAAATTACATTCTGTTTAAAGTCTTGACAAAATTCTCCCATAAAACATCCTAGCCCTAGTACTTTTTTATGAGTAGGTCTTTCCCAGGGAAATTGATTCGCTTAGATTTTTTATTTCTTATGGAGTCAAGGTTGGTAAATCATAGTTTCCCAAAATATTTTGCCTTTAAAATTTACTTGCATAAAATCAAACAAAGCCCTTTCTTAAGAGTATCTTAATTATTTCTGCTTATGTGATAATTTGCTGTTGTTGTTATTTTTGTATTTGCACATTCTCCCTTTATTCATTGATTAGGTTAAATTATAGTTAATCTGTTATATTACTTTTTTCAACTTTTTGTATGTATTAATTTGTTTTTCTATTTTCTAACTCATTAATATCTGCTTTTATCTTTTTTTTTTTTTAAAGATTTTTTATTTTTTCCTTTTTCTCCCCAAAGCCCCCCCGGTACATAGTTGTGTATTCTTCGTTGTGGGTTCTTCTAGTTGTGGCATGTGGGACGCTGCCTCAGCGTGGTCTGAGGAGCAGTGCCATGTCCGCACCCAGGATTCGAACCAACGAAACACTGGGCCACCTGCAGCGGATCGCACGAACTTAACCGCTCGGCCACGGGGCCAGCCCCTCTGCTTTTATCTTTTAATGTTCCATTCTTCTGCTTATGTTTAGTTTATTTGGTGGTGCTTAATTAGTTTGCTTTAATTCTTGTTTCATTTTTATGTTTTATGATCTAGCCTGTTTTCCGTGGTGTTTATTCTTCATTGTGCTTCTTACAATTTTTATTTCATTTCTGTGATGAAATTTTCCCCATCACTATATTCTTAAGTTCTGCTTAAGCATGAATTCTTAAGCTCATGTTTTCTCTCTTCTCTGAGTTCTTGCATTTCTGCTTTATATAATAGGTTTCTGTTTTTTGCTGGTAAATTTTGATATGTTTTCTTACAGATTTCTATTATAGCACTGTTCCATTAATGGCCTGATTGAATGAGTTGGGTTTTCCTAGATCTGCTCTTTGCAGGAGGTCCCTATGGAGGGAGAGATCATAGGGTAGCCTTATGACTGGTACAGAGACAGATTGCATCCTACAAATCTTGTTGCTTGTTTCATTTCTTTTTTTTTTTTTTAACTAAAATCCATACTTTATTCAGATTTCTTAATAGAAGGTAATATTTTTTATTTATTTATTTATTTTTTGAGGAAGATTAGCCCCAGCTAACATCTGCTGCCAATCCTCCACTTTTGGCTGAGGAAGAGTGGCCCTGAGCTAATATCTGTGCCCATCTTCCTCAACTTTATATGTGGGACCCCTGTCACAGCATGACTTGCCAAGCAGTGCTATGTCTGCACCCAGGATCTGAACTGGCAAACCCTGGGCCACCATTGTTTCATTTCTTATATAACCCACACTTGTCTGTTTTGTTTGTCTCCTTGTGTTTTAGTTATATTAGCGTCAACTACCAATGAGTGCTCCAATATTAGCACCTGTTGGTAGCCCTTACATTTTTTTCCTAGCTGTGTATCATATCTTTAGTATAATTTCATTTAAAATGGAGTTTTCAGAGTTTTTCTTTGTTGTTTTGTACGAATTCTAGGAAAGGAAGGGAACAGAGGCTATTTTGTGTAGCTGCATTAATAGAAAAGGTCCAAATTTTAATTTTTATGCTTTTTTTTTTTTTTTTTGGTGAGGAATATTAGCACTGAGCTGACGTCTGTTGCCAATCTTCCTCTTTTTTTTCTTCCCAAAGCCCCAGTACCTAGTTCTATATCCTAGTTGTAATTCATTTTAATTCTTCTTTGTGGGATGACATCGCAGCATGGCTTGATGAATGGTATGTAGGTCCATGCCCAGGATCCAAAATGGCAAACCCCGGGCCGCTGAAGTAGAACACATGAACTTAACCATTCGGCCATGGGACTGGCCCCCAAATTTTAATTTTTGAAAATCACATTTAAAACAGAATATATTAAACTTCCTGAACAAACTAATAAAGGAAATTCTCCATGTAATAAAATTAGGAATTATCTTATAATCTTCTCAATGTAGAAGGCAGAAATTCTAGATTTATGTTACCTGACCAAGAAATATCCATTTTCAAAATATATTGCCTTTAGCTAAAAGACCTATATTATTATAATGAATTAAAACTAAATTAATCTGAGCAATTAGCTAAAGCAAAACTCCTTCAATATTTTAATTTTTCTAACATTCTTTTATCTCTGTACTCCTAGATTCATAGAATTTTAGAATTTTAAATCTGGAAAAGATATTAGAGTTAATTTTGCAGGAAATTGAAATTAAGTGCCATGATCTAGATGCCACTGCTGGGCAGCAGAACCATAGCATTTGTACAGCCCAACTCCCAGCCTTCAGTTCTTCCTCTGGTCCTGCAGGACTCTTTACTATTTATCTCTCATGACTTTATCTCTTTAAAAATTTATCTCTAACGAATTATCAAAGATAATTTTCTTTTACATGAATGTGACAAAATAGACTTGAGTTGGAGAAATCTGTGCACTTTTGTTAATAACAAAACTAGAACTAAAACCCAAGACCACTCAAGGTAGACAGTCTCAATTATTGAGCCTCTCTAATCTATTATCTCTAATTATCCTAATCTAAATATTGGGATAATTATTGGGACTCTCTGTCTCCTCCCAGTGTATGCATTTACTTCTTCTTTGGGAGGACTGTTTCAGAATAGCTGCAACTGCTTTGGTTTTGAAATTCTAGGAAACAAGAATCTGGGTGTACAAAGTATTAAAAATCACCCAACAAACCATCTCATTGGTAGCTGCTGAAAGAAGGTTTTCCAATGGTGAAGGTCCTGTTGAGAGTAGTTTAAGTTTTGGTGTTCCGCCTCCCTTCTTCTTCCTTTCCTTCTTTCCTGATCCCCTTAGCCACCTTCCTCAGGTATCCAGCTTCATACCATGATCGTGAACAGTGGATAATCCCAAAAGCGGTTGTAAGCTAACACGGAAGAAGATAAGACAAAGCGAGAGACATCAGGTAAGGAAAAGGAAGGAGTAGGGAAGACCCAGGGAGTCCTGGGAGTTGGGAGTTAAGAGAAACCTAGGGATCGAGAAACAAGAGACTCACAGAGTCTGTGTACGTATAGTCCTAGGCTAGGAAGATGAGAAATCAAGCAAGCAGCCAGCACAGCAAATGCCAAGCACCAGGAGCAAAGAATGCTTGAAACCAAGGTGGGACCAGTCTCAAGAAGAAACTAGCTTGGGGCCTGTGGGCGCAGGGCTACCATTTTGCGCAACACCAGGGAGCATCATTCTTACTATATACTGTGAAGAGTAGGTCAGCAACATTAGGGAACTGGCCAGTGTCTTTAAAAGGTTAAAGATAAAAGATGAGATGTAAATCTCTCCTTGTGACGTCTACTATCAAGCATGCTCTGGGGAAAAGTCCTGAAATTGACACCAAGGTTACGCCTCCCCAGAACAGTTTTCATGTTAGCAGAAATCAAAGCAATAAGCTTAAGGACTTAGCCTTCAAATGAGGGAAATGTTGTGAGCAGGGAATGATCTGGGGCATTCCTAGGCTCCCTGACACCCCTGAGTGGTTGATGTGCTGTCTGGGAGCCTAGGTAACAAGTCTGGTAATTGTGGAGTCTTTGGGAGAACACCCCCACTCAGCTCCTCAGTTCAATACACACGCCTTTAATTTGGTGTTTTTTAATTCAGCTCCAAGACTGTCGTCAGCCATTTTTAGCTCTTTGCTTTAACACTGACCACCTTGTTCCCTTTATACCCTGAACAGAGCCAAGCAGTGTGCATTGAAATCCAACATCCTTTGTGTTGTTTGAGAAATCTGAGGCTAACATCTCCGGGGCTTTTTTGTTTCTCTTGCCTCTCTCCACCATGACCTGCCAACTCCTTTTGGCTCTCCTGGGCTTTCGTCATGTCCCGTATCGATTGCTACCCTTTTCTTTATTTGCGGGATGCTAAGGATGAACCCTGCAGCACAATGACGCTGGCTTTTTACACAGTTAGGTCAGCCCCCGACCCCGGGCACATAGGTCCAGTGATATTTCACCAGACCAGGGTTGTTGTTGCATCAGCCGCTCATAAAAGAGCCAATTGATTTTTCTTTTTTCAGACTCCTATTCCAAATTCACCAGGTTTTTTCTGGGATTTCATTCTGCTTCTTTAAATGCTATTTTTCTGCTTCTCTTCAGTTTTAGACCTTGTGATCCTCAGGTATCCCGTTTACTAATTACCCCCAATGCTGGCACCTGACAGCAGGTGGCCACAGTTCTGTTAATTATGTCCCCAGGCTTAGGAATTCTCTTGTAATGACATCCAATCATCTACCTCTGACTCTTGGGCTGAAAGCAGGTTGCAGGCATGCTTCTCTTCCCCTGAGCTCTTAAAATCTATTCTTCTAGCCTAGTACCTTAAGATTCATATGCCGTGCCTTTAAGGTATGTGATAGAATAGCCAAGTACTCAGTGCCTTCTAGAGCACTGGTGGAGTCAGTTACTGCAGGCTCCAATGAACGGGGATTTGAGACCCAGCCAGCACAGCATCCATTTACCAGTCACACAGACCAACTGGAAAAGTGTTAGCAGAGGCATTCTGGGTAGACCTGTAGCAGATTAAAGCCCTTTTCTTGTCTCCTTCCGTCCCCCTGACTCCAATGTAAACTGTCCTTTGGCCCAAACAGAGATTGCAGCTTTCTGTAGAGAGCAAAATAAAGATTAAAGGGAGCCATGATTAATTCCTTCGTATGCAGATAACTGAGAAAGACTATGGTACAGGATGTAAGAGGCCTGGGTTTCCAGAGAAATAAGGTCTAATCAATCATAATATTCATTCCATGAGTGACTGGGCCTCTGTTTTTCATCCATAAAGTGGGGGAAATATCTCTTTCTTGTTTGCAGTGAAGCCAAGAGAATTAATCGTGCAATATTTCTAGAAGGATTTCCATGGAGGCAGGTGCTGTGTGCGTATATGTGAACACACAAAGATATGTAGATATATAGATAATCCCTCATTGATTCTTTCAGGATACTGAAAGAAATGAATTATGGGTAAGGAGAACAGTTGAACAGGGAGTTTTGGTCAATTTGTAGGTACTTGAAAGCAATTGTGATGGATGTGAGTAAAGAAATCAATGGAGAAATATCAATAGGGATTTCACTGTAAATACAATATCCTAACAGCCTAACTAGTCATCAAAAATACTGCCTATCTGTAATGTGGGCAAATTAAAAGGGGAAAATAAGATCTTTGCAAATAAGTAATAAAAGTAAATAAAGCATGCACTTAACCTCACAAACGAAGAGGCAAGTCTGGGGAGAAACAGATAAAATTGGTCCTGGTCAAGGTCAAAGGTGCCTTATCTGGTCTACAGTTACAATCACAATTTTCATTTGCATAAAAGACCTTTATATGTGTCGTTGCAATTGATTCTCATAATACTCATGTAAGACAGGCAGGGCAGGTTCCCTTTATACATATGAGGAAACTGGCTCAGAGGTCTTACTCAGGATCACAGGATGGACACGCAGGAATGTTTGGACTTAATCCCAGGTTCTTCTTGAGCTAGGGCACTTCCTACTATTTCACACTTCCCCTGGGAATTAGGTATTTTCTTCAAGGCCTTAGTTCTGTCCTTATACTTTCTCCTCTCTCTTTAGAGAATCTTCACTTCATTGGCCCCTTTTCAATGACCCGGTCAGCAAGGCCCATTTAATGCCTGTTCTCTGTAAATAAGACCTTCCTCTTGAGTCAGCCAACCCCCCAGGGCTGCCCTGAGTGAAGATGTACCCTTTGGCTCTGGCGGGTTTCCAGAGCCTCTCTTCAGCTGATTCTACCTGAGCAGCCTCCCAGGCTGGAATTTCTGGTCATTGCCCAATCAAAGGGAAGCCCACAGAAGGAGGCGGAGAAGAAGGAAGTAATTCGGGAGCTGCCTAAACAAATGCACACTAAAATTCCCGGCAGCTGTGTAGTTTCCCCTTCCAACTGCAGACCTGACTTGGTTAGAAATAATTTAGATTTTCTTGCTGAGCTCACTATTATTTGTCCATCATTCACATCTGCATTGATAAAATAACTCTCAAGCGGGATTTTAATTTGTACTTGGTTTTGCTGGGTCTCTTCTTTCATGCTTTCCCTCTCTAGTTATTGAATTATTTCCACTCTACCTCTCGGGTTGTTTGAAATCTTCTCAATCAATTAGTTCTCCTACTCCTACTTGCCAATATATTTGGGAGCTTTGGCTCTCAGACAGGTCAGGGTGTCATGTTAAGGAATCTGCTAGATATGCAGGCTGGCAAATACCCTACGTTATGACCACTGTATCCATTCTTTGCAGTATGTTTAGATCTAGGAAAAAATTATCACCATCGTAAGTCCTTCCATTCCCTCCCCACACCCATCGTAATTTTTCCTGACCACTTGGAGACTAAGATAGGGTAGCAGTGGTAAGGATTTATTGCTTTTCCTTGATATGTTGTGAATAAATTGCATCATTCCAATGAGATCTGAACTCATACAACAGACTCTCCCTGCCGGCTTGGCTGTGTTCTCTGTTCTGCAGACAACAAAAGATGACAGGTTGTAAGTTCCAGCATCAGAAGAGAGCAACTGGCTTCCGTTGGCAACCTTACTTGTTAACTGGCAGCTCCAAGAAACAAGGCTCCCTGGGTCATCTAAGGACAGGCAGGGGCTGATGAGTTTGAAAGTAGAAGCAGCAGTAAAGAAAGCGTTGGCTTCCATTCTATGGTACTGCTGTGTCACAACCCTCTCTCCCTCTGTGCTTTCCTCCTCTCCAGAGCTCAGCCCCATCTCTCATCCCCACCCTGAGATGAGTGTCATATTTAAGAAATATAATAAGATGCACTCCCATTTCCTGAATAGGCTTCATAAGGAACCCAGAGCAGCCTCTGTGGCTACAGAAGTTATCTCCTCAGTAAACGTCTCTCTATCCTCTAAGGCAAATCCAGTCAGCTGATATCAGTAAGGAATGAAGTATACCTATTTGATTTGTTTTCACTAGAAGACTCCCAGATGCTTAATTTTAATTCAATATTCTAAATCCAGTTAGGTCACACATATGGGATCGATTCTTTTTTCCTTTTTAATAAATGTTTTCCAATAAACAATTCTTTTTTTCTTTTCTTTTCTTTTTTTTTGTGAGGAAGATTGGCCCTGGGCTAACATCTGTTGCCCATCTTCCTCTTTTTGCTTGAGGAAGATTGTCACTGAGCTAACATCTGTGCCAATTCCTCTATGTTTTTGTATGTGGGATGCTATCACAGCATGGCTTGATGAGTGGTGCATAGGTCCATGCCTGGGATCTGAACCAGCAAACCCTGGACTGCCAAAGGGGAGCATGTGAACTTAGCTACTACACCACTGGGCCAGCCCCTGAATAAACATTTTGTTTAAGAATAATTTTACATTTACAGAAAAGTTGCAGACAAGACACAGTTACCATATATCCTTCACTCAGTTTCTAGGAGATCAATTTTAATACTTCACTGATTTTAGGCTAATGCTTTAAATAGGATCAAACCAGGCTTTCAAGAACTTTTTAGACTAGTCTAATTTGCAGCACCATCTCTTCTCTTCATAGCTAGAGTCCTTAACTCCCACCCAGTGTCTCAGCCCCTTCTCAGGCTCTAGGCTAAGCCTGACCAGCATAAGAGGAATTTAAGCAGACCCAGCCCCATATTCTGGCTCTCAGCCACAAGTTTCCATGTGGATAGCCCAGCTGGTCCTTGGTTCTTAGATAAGAGCAACTGCACATGGCATTTACTGCATTTCACAGGATGAGTGTCCCTTTTAAGTCTATGTCAGGACATGTGAGTTAGGAACCCTGTGCTCAGCTCCCAGCTTAGGGAATACCTCAGTCTCTTGGCCTTAATATTGGCCCATCCTTTCTTTGGGCTCCTAGAGGCCATGCCTAACTCCTGCTACTTTCCAATATGTACTCCTGATGCTGTTTGTGGCACTGGGCCCCTACTTGTTGAAATGAGGCCTGTTGGTACCACGCTTTCCAGATCTTATGTCGTGGCTGCTGGACTAAACTTCCTCTTGATCCCTACACTCTCAAATGAACTAGTCTAGGTCCTTGTCCAGCCCCTTCCAGGCCTCTCCAATCTCCTGAACCTGACCAGGCCATGCCTGATAACATCATGAGTTATGATAATGCGCTCTTTATTCAGTCATTTTTATACAAGCATTCACTGCCTGTTACTTTCTAGGCTCCATTTTTGAGCTTTATGGAGAGGAATAATAAAACTCTTCTTTCAAAGAGCTCACAGTCTAGCAGAAGAGACAGGTAAGAAGAGTGAGGATTGCTGTACAGCAGAGTAGTTGCTCTGAGGAAGCTGGCCCAGGGTGAGTGGATAGGTAGGGCTCCATTCCCTGAAAGGGGGCACATAGGAAGAAAAGCAGGTTTGAAGAGAACAATAAGCAGCATCATTTTGGACATATTATATTTGAAGTAACTATAGGACATCTAGAAGAAGATGTCCATCATGCATCAGATAGAGAAGCCTGGGGACAGGAGAGGTTATCAGAATACAGAGCCACATTGAATCTTAAGGCCATCCAGAGATCAAGAGTAGAAGGAAAAGAGGTCTAAAAGGGGGGCCTGGAAGAAATCAACATTAAGGAATAAGGGAGACAATACTGCGTAATTCCAAAAACCATCCCTCCATCTTGGAGCATAAAAGGCACTGGGGAAGATGTGTTTATTCGTATCTTCTCTTCCCTCTACCTCAACTCTCTTCCTGTAGTGTACTCTGCCCAGGCAGGCAGCAATTAGGGATCACTCTCTTCTGTTGCTAGAAGAATAACAAGAAAGCTGAGTGTCATGGCCTCTGCTATTAAGGCGTAAGGATATTCATTCTCCTCCAAGTTGTTCTGGATATTGGTGACGTTGAAGGAGAACTTGAGAGGGAGAGATGAGGCACAGCCACAATCCCTGAGTAGATTTCACTGTCCTCATCCATAATGTGGGGATGGGTCATTAAGCGGCATTTTGAGAAAAGCATTCTGTGCTCCTGAGACAAAACTTCCCTTGGAATCACCAAAGAGTGATTGGAACCAGTAAGAGAGGGTAAAAATTAATAAATGCCCAGGTTCCCAAAGAGCTTCCAATATACTGAGGACCCCCAAATAGCCTAATTAGTAAAGGATAAACCCCAGAGTCTGTACTTGGGAACTCGAAAAGCAAGTATGTGAGATCTGTATCCTGTAGGAAAAAAAAAAAAACCAGGACAAAAATATATAATCGTAATAATGGTGCCCAGAAGTATCACAGATATATTGAAGCTTCCGAATTATTACTTGTGTTGAATTAACTGAGCCAAAATTAATAATGAGCATTGTTTTAAAGCTCTGGAATATGGAAAAAGTAGTGTGATTATTATATTGTGGATCCTGTCATCACCCTAATTTCAAAGCTAGTCTACTATATTTGAATCTTGGTTGTTTCCCTGGGAAATTTGAGCACACAATATGGGTTCCTCTTGGATCTCCTATCTGAAAACATTTCTTTAAAAACTCCTGAGCTCCAGCAACAGATCAGATGTTCTCACTGAGCTCTCAAGCCACTTCTGTCCATCTGACCTGGAGGTGGCTCTCACAGGTATTTTCAATTAGCACAGATGAGTTATTGTCTGGCATCTGGGTATCTAAAGACTGCAAGCAAAGACTACCCTTATCCCGTTAATGGAGAAGCCCAGAGACTTGATAAGATACAGCCTGGAGCCTGTATCTATGTGACTAGATATCCTGGGGCAAGTTCACCTAGAGACAAAATACAGGAGCAGACCAATCCCTGCTGACAGCAGGACCCAGCAATGCTGCAGATGTGGGAGAGAAGGCTAGAAACTGGAAGTCTGAGAACAGTATGCAAGAATATCCCTTCTGGAATGCAAACTTTTTCTTACCAGTTTGAAAAGCTTTCATATTATTTGCCCTAAAACTTTCCTGCAATCTTGTGCCATGAGAATGAGGAAAGAAGGTTCATTATCTCATTTGATCTTCTTAGCATTCCTATAAAGAACAGGTATCAACATTCCCACTTTCAGAAGGAAAAGCAGAAACTTCATTTATCCAGTAAATCTCTATTGAGCACCTATTGAGTACCAGCACCTACTATGGGGTGAACACGAGATACAATCTTTGCTCTGATGCAGGTTGCAAATCTGAGAGGCAGATAATAAGCAAGTAAACGAGTAAACACAATTTCAAATTTTAGCAATGCTAAAGGAGAGTGGATATTGTAGATTGTATTATTTGTTCAAGTTCTTTGCTACCTCTCGCTTTTATATCGTTCCCTGAGGGGCACCTCCCTGATCCCCCTCGCTGTAGAAAGTGTATTCTTATCTTACGAGACCAAGCTTGGATGTATGATGTACTTCTACCAATGAACTATGAATGGAGGTAATCTATGCCGTATCTAGGCAAAAGTTTAAAGAACCACTATATGGTTTTGCCATTGCTTTGTTCCCTCTGACTAAAGGATGGAGTGTCCCAGATAGGGACTGCTTTTTCTACCTATCCCTAAATGAAGATGGCACATGGAAGAGAACCTTAGCCTTCCCACAGCCGGTGTGAGTGAGATGAGAATGAGAAATACACCCTTTGCTGCTAGAAACCACTAAGATTTGGGGACTGCTTGTTATTGTAGCATAACCTAGAGAAATCTAATTAGTACAATGGGTATATTGTGTGTTGGGGTGGAGGATAAGACAGAAGCAACTTCTGAGATGGTCTCTGAGAGTTTGGCGTAGGAGCTAACATTTTTATTGGACTGGCCTAAGGTCACTATGTACCCAACATAGTGACTAAGTTTCCCCCAGCCTGTTTAGGCCATTTCTCCACAAATAACACTATATTCACAAAAGGGCTGGATTCTGAGTAAAATTCACAGAGCACATAATGGAAAGATGCGTAACTGAATTTCCGTGCAGATTCATGAAAATTCCAAATGATTTCTCAAACATTTATGTTTGGATTAAGTCTAAAGCATGTTTTGCCTCAAGCTCCTTGTTCCTTAATTTTAAATCCGTATGGATCCTCAGGAAAATAGAATCCATATGTTTCTCATTCATTTGCACTTACCTCATCAAAATACAGTTTGAAAGAATCACTTGATGTTTTAAGCTCTTGAAATCATATTTTCCTTCCCAAATTGAGAAGCTGCCTTTCCTGTGGTCTGCACCTCAAAGGAAAAAAATATGTTCATCCTTTTGGGGTGTGTGAGGTCCCCAGCTTAGACTTCTTCTCTCTCTTGGCCACAATGCAAAGTCCTCTAAATATGGCCTCCATTATCATCATCACATGGCAATCTGCCAAACTAAACCACAATCTCCAGCCATTGGAACAAGACGTAGTTCTTTCAAAAAAATGAAAGGTTCAAAGCCAAAGAGTCCATCATTTCCTCGGGAACCTACTCTTTTTACTGGCACTTAATCTTTTTCTTTGCAACCAAGGCAATTTCAATATTTTATATTTTATTTCTAGCTGATAAGGAAAGTCATTTTGGAATCTTGCTTCTTTAATATTTAGGAAAACATTAAACATTTTTAGCATGGCATAACTAACCTTCTGTCCTTCACTCTAGTTTATTATTTTAATCTCTCCCCCTCAACACCAAACCACTTGTAATTCCCCAAGCATGACTTGTTTCTGCTCCTTTGCAAACGCTGCTCTCAATCGATGGGATGACTTTACCCCCAGGTCCACCAGGTGCCTTCCTGCTCTTCCTTCCAGATTCTGCTGAAAGGTTTCCTCCCCTGCGACTCCACGCAATTACGTGCTTCATCTCCAGTGCTCCCACATGGCAATGCACACACTTCCATTAACATTTACCTCACGGTGTTATAATTATTTACACACAGTGTAATCTCCTCCAATGGACTTTGTCCTATTTGAGGGCAGGGCTTTATTGTTCTTGTTTCCATCTCATCGCCAGAATAAGAGGCTTCAATCACTGTTCACTGATTGAATAAATGGTTAATTATGTGCAAGGCTAAATGACATTTAATAGTCATTACTATATCTCTACTGCAGTGAGGAAATATATATATTCTGGGTTGGGGAAGCGGGGTTCAAAGTTTCGTGTATAATAAAAAAAATCAGAATTTAACATTTTTTCAAATTAATAATAAACAAAAAGAATACACCTGCTGAAGTGAAAGCAGAAAGAAAGGAGGGGAGCTAACCAATTATCCGGAGAGTTCAGACAGTGTAATGTAGTCTGGATAGGGGGGCAGTCAGTTCTCAACAGTTCTCCAGGTCTGCAATGTTCCACATTAATTATGCTTTTATAGCTTTTCTGAAGTTGTTTTTGTTTTTTTCTCCCTACTTCTCTAGGCCCTGTTGCTAACTCAGTTTAAGTCCTGAAAAAAGTGCTGACTTTTCGACAATTGAACTGAAGACCTAGTTTCTGAGGGAAGGTAGAGAGAAGAGCAGGCAGTTTTTTTCAAGACTTGTCACGTATAAATTATATATATATATCACATGTACGTATATATACACACAAATATATATATTTCATATATGTGGTTACATGTACAGAGAGAGAGAAATTGAGAGAAAGAGAGAGATGTAATATTGTATATGAGTTTGTGTGTGTGTGTGCATGTTCATTTGACCTTGGATGTGAATATATTTTCAAGACAATTTAAATCCAAACTGCTTAATTACCATGTTGCCATAAAGGAAAATTCTAGATTCACTTTGCGTGGAAGGCAAAAAGAATTTAATTAATTAAGCACCCATTATTACAATAATAAGAAGCCTGATAAAAGCTGGTGGGATTCTGCCCTTAGTATTTTGAGCAGCAGAAATAGGGCAATTTTTTTTTAAATGAGAAACTAAGGAAATAATTAAAACAAAACTCATGTGTCTCCTCTTGAAACAATGAAAGACTCAATCAAAACTTCCCTTCCCCAACTCTCTTTGCCTCAAACCTTTGAGAATCTCTTGTAGAATCTTTGATTTGTTAAAACCATGGATTGAGGAGCAGTGTGGAGACTAGGGGGATAAACTTCATTGGGTATTTCAGAGTCAGAAAACCTGGACTCACATTAAAACTGTGAGCACTGAGAAGTATGAAACAGTGATTCTTATCTCCTAAAGAATTTTACAGTCATCAATGCCCAGAGTAAGCTGATGAGCTGGGAGTGGGTGACCTTAATAGATATAACTGTGTATGGGTTCATTGTACCATGAAATTAAATTTTAAATCTGAATTGATGAACAAAAATGCTGGTTTGATATTTTTGAACAACAGTTTTAATAGTTTTGTAACTCTTTCCTTTCCTTGAGAATTGATCTGAATTTGGGACTGTACAAGAAAGCTCCCCATTTCCAAAGACTGTATCTGAGTTCTATCACTAATTAGTGAACTTAAATTATTTTGGGGATAATGGAGCTGATTATCCATGAGGGCAGGCGTGGGGTGGGTTCTCTATGTCTGTATTCCTTTTCTCCATCATCTTGTGCCTTCACGGAGACCACGTCCTCTCTTTCCTCTTCTTTGTGCCATTGATCCTCTTCCACTGTCTATAGGACCCTGCTCCATTTATCTCCCCCGAAACATCGTATCCTCAATCCCCCTCCACTCTTCCTTAGCTCAGGTTTCTCCTTTTCTGGTCCATGTAAATGTCTTATTTCTCCTAGTTTTTTTTTTTTTTTTTTCTATAAGAACGAATATTTTAAAAAGCTTCTATATTTGCTTCCTTCACTTTTCCATCCCCCATCTACTCGCTTATTGACCCAGAGTAACTTCGCTTCCTTAACAATCACTTAAGTAAATTGCCATATCCAATGGCCTCATCCTACCTGCTCTCTCTTGGCATTGGGCATTGTTAGCCATTCCCTTTTTCTTGAGGAAGTCATCTATGGCTTCTAGGACCAAGGCTCCTCCTACTCTTCTGTTGACTCTTTTTTCCTACTTGCTGTGTTTTCCTCCATGTTCCCCAAGTGGCCCTGATCTTACTACCTCCCTCTCACCACCCTTTTCCCCCTCAGCTGTCTCATCCTCTCCTTTGACGTTAACCGTCACTGCTTCACATGACTCCCAAATCTATACTCTCTATTTGGCCTCTCATTTGAGAACTTGCTCCATATTCTTAGTTACTTTCTTCACAATTCCACATGGATGTCTTCTTAGCACCTCAGAATCAGTATGATTAAAACTCAAATCATAACCTATTTCTTCATATCTGAATCTCATCCTGACTTCCCAATACAGAAAGAACAAGACGCATGGAAATAAAATTCAGAAACTTCCAAGTTCTGAGCAGTGAAGAGATGGAGGGGGCCAGGAGATATTGACATATCTGTGCCAGTCTCCCTATAGAGCATTTTAGGAGTATCTTTTCACTTGTGTCTTCACTCACTAACTATTGTCAAGAATACAAATATGAGTAAGACATAGTCTCTGACTTCAAGGTATTTCTTAGGAAGAGACAAAAATTGCATTAAACTTTCCAGATGCTTATATTCAAAATTTAGAACACCAATTAGGAGTTGGTCAGTATCATTGAGGAGAGATAAGTTCAGAAAATCTTCAAAAATAGGTGCACGAGACATATATCAAAAGATGAATTGCTGTTCATCACGTGTACAGGCCCAAGATGCTGTATGAGCAAACACCAAGGTCTGAAACAGCCTGGGACCTGAAGAAGCAGAGAGCGGAAGACACTGAGAGTTGGAATTAAAGAGGTAGGCAAGGCCAGATGGTGAAGATGCTTGTATTTACCATGCTTAGGAGTGTGAATTTCCTCCTGAAGTCCTTGGGGAGTCACTTGGGAAGAGCTTGGGATGGGGGATGGCCAATTGGAGAGGTGCAGTTTTATCTTCTCCTTGAGCTCCTGCTACCACCACCCTTCCAATTCTAGAGTTTCCTGTTCTGGCTTTAGGCTCAGACCCAGACATGAACACAGCCTCCCCTCCTCGCTTCTCCTCCTCCCAACTCTTGGAACAGCTGGAATAATCGCCAGTTTTCAAATAGAACTTTAGTAAATGCTAAAGGGAAATTGTGGCAGAAATGTCATCTGTAAATCAATAGTCTAGTTTCCTGTGTACAGATGTATGAGTCTATCATTCTATTAGAAAGAGCAAAGTGAGTTACTTGGTTTCCAAATCTCTTTCTACTGTTTGTACTACTCTCATTATCAGCACTATTATTTCTACCACCACCAGCACCATTACTGCTGCTACTGTCACCATCAGCACATTCCAACAGTTAATATATATTAAATACATGTCTTGGCCATTCACCATGCTGGTTGCATTATTGATAATGTCTCATTTAGTCTCCATAAAAATAAACAAATAAAATCTATGAAATACTTATCAATATTCTATTTTATAGATAAGGAAACTAAAATTCAGATGGAAATAAAGGAGCTTCTCCAAGATCACACAGCCAGTAAGTGACAGAACAAGCAGTCCATGTCAGCTGGTACTAGTGGGTTCAAGGAGAGGAATCAGGTTTTTGTTATCATGCTTGGCAACCAGGCATGCATACACAGGTGCCTAGCACACTGTAGCTCATGCTAAATACTTGCTGGATATATCCTCGCTATTGTCCTTTCTGCCGCTAAGTGTCTTCTCCTCTTTTTAGCTCCTTTGCCCAACAGAGCACTTTACTGGGGTTAGAGAGTAACCTCTCTCATTTCAAAGCACTTCCCCAGAGCTAGGACTCTGGTGATTCTCTCAAGCAGAGAATTCCATGCGAAAGGATGGGGGTGGGAGAACTATTGATCTGACACGTGGTCGCTTGTATATGACCCAAAGGAAAATTCATAGATGAGATTCAAATGTGTTTTATACCTTGTCATTCTCTTGGATTAAGGGCTTTTGGGGGAGAAGGAGGTAGTACAAAGACAACTGTATCTTTTTCTTATGAGGTTTTGAGAGGACTCTTTATGCATTGTTGAGGTTTTGTCTTGCTTATTTCCAATAACTGAACCAACTAAATCATCTCCAAATGTGAAATAAAATAATCAATCAATTGTATTTAGTACAACACTGCAAGTGCAAGGAATTTCCAGGAGCCATGTGACTATCTCTAGGACCCACTCTCAGGGCCTTACAACTAGGGCTCAACTCAGACTGTCTCTTTCCTCAGAAAGTGAATATTATGATGACAGTTCATTTATAAAACATGTGCCAAGTTCTAAGCACATCTTCAAATGTGTTGTATATCTCAAAATAATTCTACAATATAGGAATTATCATCCCCATTTTTGCAATGAATACATTGAAATTTTGATAGTTTGGTAACTTACTCATTGTTACATATATTTAAGAGGCGGAGTTGAATTTCAAATCTAAGTCAGACTAACTCCCATGCTTGCTTAGAATCAGCAAGTCTGCGTATGGGGCCACATGAACCTTCCTTACTAGTTAAGACCCAGGGATGCTGTTTCTCATCAATACATCTGTGTTCTGTCTTGCTCTCCTCTTTCTGCTAAGTCCCCACTCAAAACATCACCCACTGCCTGTAGATTTAACCTCTGCTGTACCGTCTTATATGATCTGGAATCTCCCAGCACTGACTTCAGTCTATTATACCCCTGCATCAGTTATTCTCTGCCTCTTGTCTGTCTTTCCAGTTTGACCTGAAATCAAAGACGTTGACTCCAGCCTCACGCTCTAAATTTATGGAATGATATAGCCTCTCTTTCTACACAAAGCTCCATACTCTCCAGGGAGCCCTCTGTCTTGGATTCTGTGCCATCAACCATACATACCACCTTGGAACCACTTCTTGCCTTCTTGCCTTATTCAGCAGCCACTCTTTACTGGTCCAGACAAAAGGAATAACTAAATGGACTATGTGGCAATATTAACAAGAGATCAGAAACCACATATTTTGAGGAAAGGTCACAATGGTCAGGAGCTGTCAACAACTTTGTCCCACAGGCAATGACTTCACTTACAAGGATCATAGCCACAACAGTTCAAAGGCCGCAAAGTCTATCTTTTCTGCTGTGTGTATTTGTATGTGTAATTATTTATTTGAATGTGGAAGTGGAATCTTTAGAGAAGCAATCACTTTGCAGAACAGACAGCTCTTCCTTCCCAGGTGAAAGTTCAAGTTCAAGTTCAAAGTTACCCTAAATTGACTCATTTTCCTAGATCATTTCAATATCCCAACTATTCCTTGGTGCTTAAGTACAAAGCTGCTCAGGGAAGATGAAGTGTCTCCCAGGTCTTTGCCAAGGGAACAATTATTTATAGCCCTAAGAGTTTTCTGAAGCTCAAGCAATAATAATGACTTATCTCATCATCACCACCACCATCATGGTATCATCTTGTTTGGCACTTTAAAGTGTGATCACAAAATGTTTCCACACCTAATTTATACTTTGATCCCTATTAAAACCACCTAGTGAGTTAGGAATTGCTGACCTCAATTTGATGTAAGAAAATGGAGGCTCAAAGAAGACAAACCACAGAGAATGAAACCTGTGTTGATCTCCAGGCCTCCTAACTTCTAGGCCAGGCTTATTACATCATAGCATAGCTGTGTGGTCAGGGCTAGATGATACTTACATGTGCAGGCAATGCAGTGTAGAGGTTAAGACCAATAATTTTGGAGGCAAATTCCTTGGAGTTCAAATCTTAGCTTTGATGCTTGCTATTTGTGTGGCTTTGGACGAGTTAATTGAGAGTCAGTTTCCTCACCTGTAAAATGGGGCTAAAAGTGTCTATTCATGATACTGAGGTGAAGATTAAATAAAATAATGCCTGTAGAGCACTCAGGCTCAGTACAATGCTTGACACAAAGTGGGTGCTCCTTAATTGGGATTTCTGTTACAAGAAGATCACAATCTTCCTTCTTCTATTCAGAAATATGAAAAGCTCTGGAAGTCAAAATTTTTTAAAATACCTTATTTCACTGCAAAACCCAACCCAAATGGTCCTGAGGTTAATTTTGCATTTCTTTTTTATATTTTAAAAGGTTGTTTTTAGCTCTGTTTATCCAAGTTAGTGTGAATATGCCCGTATTTTGCTGCAGAAATATTACTGCTTTTGCTGCCACAGACCCACTGGGTGTGTTACATAATATTCAATATCTGTACCATATTACCTTCCTAAATTCAAAACATTCTGTATTTTGAAATACAACTGTCCATGCCAGTATTGTCAAATGACTGTGGGTCCATCCGCATTTCCACACTGGTGGCACCAGCATTAGTAAAGGCTACTATTTCTGTTATGCCTGATTCCCTCAGTATTTTGTTTCTTTTACAAGTAGGAAAGAAACAAGTCTAATCCATGGGGTTGGACTATCTTGCCAGTCAATTTGGAGTTCTGCAGGTCTGGATCTGGAATGGAGAAGACAACTTGACAAAGGGTTAGCCACAGAGATGGTTAAACCAAAGTGGGTTGGAGAGAAGTAAGCCTCGAATGCCTGAGAAAGCAAGCAAGGACACTGAGTGCAGGGGCCAGAAACAGGTATTATACCAGTGTAGGCCTTCCAAGAAGCAGACACCAAGACAGAATTAAACCAGCAAGAGATTTATTGCAGGAAACATCCATTCAGGGTAAGGGATGAGGAAGCATGAGTCAGCAGGAAAAGTGTTCAGATTGCAATGCTGGTCTGATGCCTCTGAAAAGAAAAGAAGACAGGAGCATTGGTAGGAAGAAACTCAGGTGGCAGCACAGCTCTGAGAAAGTCTTGGCCAGGCTGATGGGGAGCCTGGAGCACAGGTTTCTTAGGGGAGTACTGTGCTGGGCAGAAACAGCCAAGCTCTAGTACCTTCCATGAACAGTCATTGGCTAGGAGCAGTCTGTAGAGACTGAGGCCTCAGCACAAAACACTGTGGGTGATCCAGAGGGGCAGCAACTAGAGGTTGTCAGTCTGATACACTCTTCACAGCAGTTCCTTTGGAGGCAGGCCTGAGTGGCATATCTCTACGGCTGCCACAAAAGTCAAATTTTGCCAGAGAAGGCATTCTAGGTCTGGCAGAAATGCGTTAGTATCAGAGAAAATTAGAAACAAGTAAAGTGAATGAGGAACATATTATAATAGTATTAAAATTGTGAGACAATTTCTAAAGACCTCAGAGGATGTTCACAACTTATCGCTTTGGCCACTGGGTTTGCACATGAGCCCAGCTAGCTTACGTGCCGGGGCAGAGTTCCTGATGCGTTAGGAATTGTCTGGAGTTCATCCCACCATACTCAGAAAAGAAAGAAAATTATCGAGTTGTCCACTCAATTCCCTGCAATTCTCCAGGGCCATCACACCACAGCTCCTCCTTTCAGTCCTTCTTCAGAATGCTGCTCGTGGAGTTCCAACACAATACTCTGCACACAGCAGACCTCTTACAGACGCAGTCCATGGTCTAGCACAGAGGCTGGAAACTGTTGTTTCCCAGGTCTGATTGCTCTACTCAGTGTGGAAGATCATCTCTACCCCTGTCTCCCCTTTGTCCTTTTCTACCGTTTTCTGCCCTCAACAGAATGCTCATTTAAAAAGAAATTGGGACCAGCCAGACAAGGGAGTGAATAAGTTCACGCACTCCACTTCAGGGGCCCCAGTTTCACAGGTTTGGATGTTGGGTGGGGACCCAAAACCAATCACCAAGCCACACTGTGGAGACATCCCACATAAAGTGGAGGAAGATTGACACAGATGTTAGCTCAGCAACAATCTTCCTCAAGCAAAAAAAGGAAGATTGGCAACAGATGTTAGCTCAGGGCCAATTTTCCTCACCAAAAAAAAAAAAGAAAGAAAGAAAGAAAGTAATACTTTGGGTTCTTATTCTGAGCTGAGGATTTTGGAACTGGTCTTTATCTAGGGAAAAGAAACTTGCTGGAGCTGGCAGACAATACAATTCAAGGGACCGGAAATCTGAGTCAATAGGTGTTTTCTGCAAAGATCAATACTAATATATTTAGTGCTATTGAACTTCATTAAATATGTATTGGTTCTTTTTATTCTCAGCTTAAAATCATTCTAAGTGTTCTGCATGCAAATGAGTATTTAGAGCTGATGAGCAAGTTTCGAGTCAGATCGCATTAATGCCCTGTCTCCAAGCATGGGATGTGTGCCCAAGCTCAACTTTATTCAAAGAACGAAGAGTCACTGAGCTGTATTGAGTTGACTTCATATGGCTCTTGGCACACTTTCTGATGGAGTACTCTCCTATTGATCAGGTAGTCACATGCCTTCCTAATGCCAGTGGAAATTGAGAATGTGCATTAAACAAGAACTACGGTACTCTATAAGCAAGGGTCATATTTGGACACTGTCACTTTGGGACCAAAAGGACTTTAAGAAATGAAATGTATCATGCACTTCAACAAGCAGCCCCATTTGGCTTCCTTACATTCCATGTCTGGCCCTCAGCTCACCTTTCAGGAGAATGGCTCAGGTCAACTTGAGTTGAGGAAGAAAGAGGTGACTTTTCTTATTTTCCTGCTTTTTCTCCCCAAATCTTCCCAGTACGTAGTTCTATATTTTAGTTGTGGGTCCTTCTAGTTGTGGCATGTGAGATGCTGCCTCAACGTGGCCTGATGAGTGGTGCCATGTCCGCACCTGGGATCCAAACCAGCAGAAACCCCAGGCCGCCGAAGTGGGAGCGCGCAAACTTAGCCACTTGGCCGTGGGGTTGGCCCCTGAGATGACTTTTTAATTACAAAAGTTAGGCCAAGTAATAAATGTATTTATAAACTAAAGGGAATATATCTCACAATCTTTGGGATCTCTTTAAGGCAAAAGCTCTAAGAGACTCCTAAGTAAAAAATTTAGAAGATAATTATGCTGGAATAAAAAAAAAAAAGACCAAGTTTGAGTTGTTCAGCCCCTGCCAGGCTTTCATCAATGGGTTTCCAGAAGTTTATGCTTTGACATACAGATGTGACCACTTGAGTTTTGGTTGGATTCTTTCTTTTCTGGTGTGTAGTATACAACAGCTTCTGTCCCTAGGAGAAAAGGGAGGCTTATGCCCATCAAACTCTAGAAGATTTCGTTACAGAACGCAAGATTTGGAATCATAGACTTGTGCTCGAATTCTGTCTATCCCACTTCATAGCTCTCTACCTTTCCCCATCCACAAAATGGGTACAACAAATATGGGCCTCACATGGCTGATATGAAGCCTACATGTGAGAACTGATACAAAGTGCTTGCTAATATGGTGTGACAGGAAAATGGCCCTTTCCTCCCATACCCAAAGGCCAGAATCAGAATGGATTTTGTCACCTCTGTCATTCTCCTTAATTTAGAAGGATGAATGAATTGGGATCTGTGTAGTCATGGGAGACACAGATGTAACCAAGTAGAAGAGAATGGTGTTCCCTAAGTGTGCAATGAAATCTCAGAGATTTATATACTCAAAGGTAACAATCAACACAACTTTTTTCCTGTGTGGCACACCTCTCTAAGAGCGAAAGCAGTCTTTGCACACAGAAGGCAGAGGAACGTTCTCCACGCATATCTGGCAGCTGCACTAACACGTGGTTCCAGGGACAGACTACATAATCCTGGAGCCAATAGTGAGCATCAGCTCTTAGAGATTTGCAGAGAAATAACGGTAAAGTTTAAGAACCATTATGCTGTCTCTGGAAGAATGCCCAGAGACCTACATGACAGCATAGGAGGAGCTAAAATATAAAGCTTTAAAACTGCATTGTAGTGGTAATCTATTACTGTCTAACAAATTATTCCAAACTCTGAGGTTTAAAGCAATAAGCGTTATCTTACAGTTTATGTGGTTCAGAAATCCAGGAGCAGCTTAGCTGAGTATGACTAGCTCAGAGTCTATGAGGAGTTGAAGTCAAGATGTTGGCTGGGGTTGCAGCTATCTCCAAGTTGGATTGGAGAAGGCTCTGCTGCCAAGATGACTGACATGCTTGTTGTCAAGGTTCACAGTTCTCTACAGGGAGCCTGCATGTCCTCACACCGTAGCAACTGCCTTCCCTCTCCCCGGGGCTGCTCATGACATGGCAGCTGGCTCCTCTCAGAGGGAGTGATTTGAAGGGGTGGTAGTGGGGAAGGACACCCAAGACAGAATCCATAATCTTTTTATAACCTAATATTAGAAGTGACATCTCATGATTCTTTTCTACTCACCAGAAGTGAGTCACTAAGTTCAACCTACACTCAAGGGAAGGGGAATTAAGCTCCATCTCTTGAGGGAAAGAGAATCAAAGAAGGTATAGACACATCTTTAAAACCACCACATGCATTGAAATGAGGAATTCAATTAAAAAAAAAAAAACAGTAGGCCTATTGGTGGTCATGCTATGAAAGATCTTGGATGAAATGGAGACAATAAAATCTGAATGGACTCTATTTTATCCATTTGGAATAAGAAACTAATGAGATCTCAAACTGTCTGAATGAACCTGCTGTGTTCGTAGAACACATTTCCTTCTCCTTTTGACCACAGAGCTTTCAGCTACATTTCCCAACCTACTTTATAGGTATCTGTGAGACTGAGTTCTGGCCAGTTAAATGTGGGCAGAAGAGATATCTACTCTTTCTAGGCCTGCCCCATAAAAACTTCTTCCACAAACTCTTTTTTCTCTACTGAATGGAAATACTAATTGGAGATGAGATGACTCAAGGACATAGAAGAGGGTGGAGCCATGAGAGAAAAGAGCCCAGGTCCCCAAAGGAGCAATTGGAAGCCTGCCAGACAGGAACATCTGATGTGAATCGACAGGAGCCAGAATGAACTGTTATTGTTTAAATCACTGGGCTTTGAGGGCCGTTGGTCGTAGCAGCTAGTATGACTCATTCTAACTAATTCACTGTCTGTTGAGGGTGGTGGTTCAAAGGTGATCAATTAAATAATGTTAAGTCCAAAGTATGTTCTAAGCATGAATTAATAAGATTATTTGCTTCTAAGGGCTTTTAAAGAAATTCAAGAGTAAGCTTGTGAAATGGTTATTTAAAACATCTCCTGTGCCCTGTGACCAGTAAGTTGCTAGTCTTACTCTGATTCTTGAATGTACTCTGGGAAATAGACCAGTAACTTTTGATTGCATGCCGTTTACGATATGGAATCCATTGTAGAGTATAAGATTATTAATCAACAAAACATATGTAATCTGCTTGGTTTTGGGGAAAATCAGCTCATAAGTGACACAGCATAATGGGAAAAGGTGTGGTGTTTGGAATTAGACAGACCAGGCATCCTATCTGTTTCATCACTTTTAAATTCCATAACCTTAAGTTTCTTACTCAATTTATTTGAATCTCAGTTTTCTAATCTATAAAATTGGAATGACGATAATAACAATTATATCATTACCCGATGAGATTGTAGTGAGAATTAACTGAGATAATCTACATGAAATACATAGAAATTACACATGCTAAGTGCTCGAGAAGTGTTAACCATTATTATTATGACTGTTGCAATTTTTGTTATTTTGGGGAGGGAAAATAATGCCTTGCTAGTTTCCTATTGTGTGTTTTTTGAGGAGAGATAAATAAAGTTATAGATAAGATAGAAGTAAAGATTGTAATTTATTGAAATATCAAAAAGACCTTTTACTAAGGCTAATGGAAGAAATCTCCTATGGGTGACTAAGGAAAGATCTTACTATGATAGGTAAACTTTGTGGGAAACTCTAAGAAATAATAACCCAAAACATATTTCTCAGGTGCAAGAATCCATGAGTTTTCAGTATAAACTAGGAAAGGGATAACCACTTAGACACTCTTGTCACTTAGATTGTCCTCTGGAGACAGCTGCTGTTATGAAGTGAGAAGCTCCAGCAGCGTGGGAAAGAAAGGTGAAGGCAAAAGCCAGAACCTGGTGAAGTGACTTGGCTGCTGTGACTGGCCCCAGAAAGAGCAATGATGGATCCAACGTTTTCAGAGGGAATGTACTGCTCAGGAGTGTGTCATTCAGATACCATCACACTGGGGAGAGCGAGAGGTCCATGGTAATAGGCAACACTAGCTCTAGAAGAAACTGAGGTAATTCTCAAAGTGTTGTTGTATTATTGCAGCGGGTCAGTCCCACAGGCCAGGCCAATGCAGCAAGCTCACAAGACCTAGGGGTTCTAACCAAACAGGTGTGATCTGAGGCAGTGTCAGACTCTGAGCTGAGGATGGAAGGAAAATTGAGGCAGAAAGATGGTTGTATGGTCTGGGCCAACAGGGATGGTGGGGATTAGGGAGTGGGGAGTGGATATTAAGAAATGTTCTAATCACCTTCCCACACCAGGAACCAGACCAAGTTGGCAAACACCTGTCAGAGCTTTGGCCCTTGTTTCATTTCTTTCAGAAGCCAGAATTGCCCAGGGCTTATAGGTAAGCCCACCAAAAATAGATACAGCTAAAGAGAGCTGAGAAAGATTGGGATGGGGAATGGTCACAGACAGACAGCTGCCTGAAAAGCTCTGAACAAGTCAAAAAGGGAACATAAAATGATAAAAGGTACAGTCCACATGAAGAATTCACATGACTCTCTGTGCACTAAATATTATAGGTTCAGAATTCATAAAGGAAAGCCTCCAGAAATTATGAGAAGCCCATCAGTAAGACGGGATTTATTAGGTTTCTCTCAGCTATTGGTAGATCACAGAAAATATTGCAGACCATATTCCCTGATTAAAATGCAGCAAAACTAAAACTAGAAAAAAATATCATACCATCTAGAAATTTGTAAATTGAGTAATTCTTGGGTCAAGGAGGAAAACAAGGTGAGAACTGGTGCCTACGTGGAAAATAATATCAGATTCTGTGCAAAGTTCAGGGGAAAATTCATGGTTTTGAAAACTGTTTATATTAATAAGCAGAAAGATTAAAAATAATAGAATTAATATGAAATTCAAGAAGGAAAAAAGTCATCCAAAGAAAACAGAATAAAGATAAAAGCAGAAATTAATAATAAAATCTAAAAAAGTAGAATAAATAAATATACTCAAGAAGTACATTTTTAAAAAGTAAAACAAAATAGATAAAATATTTGCTAGTTAAAGCACAAATATATAAAATAAGAAATAAGAATAGAGAAATAACCACAGAGAACAAAAGAATCTTTAAAAACTACTTTGCACATCTCTGCAGATAAACATAAGAACCTAGTTGAAATGGACACTTTCCTAGGAAACTATATATTGCCAAAACTAACTTCAGAAGAGCTCAAAAGTTTAAAACTACCAATATTCATAAAGGAAATATAATAAGTTTTAAAGAATTAGGCCAACATATTTTCGCAAAAAATTCAACCAAACTTTAAAAACAGACAATATCAATGTTATTTAAACCCATGCTATTCAGTGATTGGGGATCAGCAGCTGGGCCTCACCTGGGAGCTGGTGAGAAGCACAGAGTCTTGGGCTCCACTTCAGACATACTGAAAGGAAATCTGGTTTTAACAAGATTCCCAGGAGATTGTATGCACATTAAAGTTTGAGAAAACCGACTTATACCAGGGTTCAGCAAACTATGGTTTATGCGGCAAACCCAGCCTTCCTCTTCTTTTCATAAATAAAGTTTTACTGGAACACAGCCATCTTCATTTGTTTACATATTGTTTATGGCAACTTTCTCATCACACTAGCAGAGTTGAGTAGTTGGGGACAGTGACCATACAAGCCACAAAGCATAATATATTTGCCATCTGGCCCTTTACAAAAAAAGTTTGGTGACTGATTTATATTGTTCCAGGACATAAAAAAATGAGAAAAACTTCCATTTCTATTGTGACACTAGATTAACAATGATTAGAAAAATATCAAATAGGTCACAAAAACTTTAGACTTAGCAAAGATTTCACGAATAGTAAATAGCAAAATAAGATCATGCTCACTTGTGAGTATAAAGGAAAAAATGGAACCCTATCAATGTTATTCAATGGAAACTCAGAAGATAATACTCAAGTATTGAAAAGGAATTTGACAAAGTTCAACATCATTCTTGACTTTTAAAAAACTATTAGTAAAATGGGAATAAATTTCTTTAATGTAATAAAATTCATAAATTTTAACCTAAATTTGGCATCAGGCTTGATGGGGAAATAAATGATTTCTGTTAAAATCAGGACCATTATAATCATATGTTGACAACATTGCAATTCTAAGTACCCAAGAGAATCAATTGAAAAAACTATGACAAACAATAAAATAATTCAGGAATCTACACCTATTAGTTATCTGTTGCTGCTTGACAAATTATCCTAAAATTTAGCAGCTTAAAACAACAGACATTTATTATGTCACACAATTTCTGAGGGTTGGGAATCCAGGAGCAGCTGAACTGGGAGGTTCTGGCTCAGGCTCTCCCATGAGGTTATAGGCAAGTTGTTGGCCGGGGCCGCAAGCATCTGAAGGCTTGACAGAGGCTGGAGGATTCACATCCAAGATGACTCACTCACATGGCTGTTGGCAGGAGTGCTCAGATTCTCACTAGCTGTTGGCATCTATTCTTTGCCACATAGGCATCTCTACAAAGTTGTCTAAATGTCCTCCCAACGTAGCAGCTGGTTTCAGGAGGAAGTGCAAGCAAGCAGGAACCTTTTATGACCTAGTTTATAAAGTGGCACATCATCACTTCTGCATTAGAAGTGAGATACTGAGTCTATACACTCAAGGGAAGGAGAATTAAGCTCCATCTCTTGAAAGGAAAAATACTAAAGAATGTAATACTATCATGGCACCATGTCACATGCCATCATGGTATATGATACGTAATTCATGTACAAAGTCAATACAATACCATTCCTAACAGAATACGTAAAAAATGTAACGGATATAAAAAGAAAAAGAAACAGAAAAATGTACAAAAGATATGAACTGGCAGTTTATTAAAAAACGGAAACCTAGATGGTTAATGAGCATATGAAAGATGCTCAAACTCACTAATAACTAGAAAAATTCAAGTTAAATGAGATACTCTTTCATACCACTTCAGATTGGAAAAATGTTAAAGTCCATGATACCAAGTGAAAGCCAGGATGTGGAACATACGAAACTCTTAAACATAGTTGGTGGAAGTATAGCACTTTCAAAACGATTTGACACTGTCTGCTGAGTTTGATGGTGAATTATCCCACAAGCCTTCAATTCTACTCCTAGAGAAACTCTCTCTTTTGTACAAAGAGATATGAACAAGAATGCCCCCAGCATGATTGTTTCTAATAGGAAAAAGAGAAATAGGACACCCTAAATGTACATTTCCAGAAGGATGGATAAATAAATTGTGAGATACTCTCTCAGTGTAATGAATGAACTAGAAGTCTCCATATCAGTATAGATGAATTCTCACAAATACATTGAGTGACAAAAGCAAGCTGCAGAAGAATGCATTAATGTAAAGTTTAAAATCCTACAAAACAATTGTTCAAGAATACATACCTATATAGTAAAATTATTTTAAAGAATAGTAGGAATGATGCACATAAAATGTGAATAATGATCACTTCTGGGAGGGAATGAGAAGAATGTGATAGGGAGAGATAGATGGGGATTTCAACTTTATTACTAATGTTTTATTTATTAAGCTAAGCAGTGAACACATGGGCAATTGTTTAATTATTTTTATGTCTTTTTAAATGTTATTTCGTAATTTAAAAGTTTAAAGAAAATGTAATAGAAGAAAAGATCGCATTTAAAATTGCATCAAGGGAAGAAGCTAAAATACCTAAAAATTTAAAATAATCTCAAAAGAGAGAAGTGATATGTTTAACTATATTTTTTTGCCATGGTAAATGAAATATAAACAAAATGTAAAGATTAATGAAAACTGGGGAAAATATTTCCACATTCCAAAGGGCCAATGTCTTTAATATATACAGAGTTCCTTATTAAAAGTCATATGACCAATAATCCAGAACAATAATAAGCTAAAGTCATGAACTGACAATCCACAGGAATATAAATAGCATTTAAATATATGAAAAATGCAACTGGAAACCATGAAATAATATGTTTGCCAATTGTATTGTTAAAGATGAAAAGGTTGGTGGGGATGCGAGGAAGCAGTCACTCTCATACGTTGTTGCCCAATTGTCTGGGAGTGTATGTTGTCAACTTGTCTACAAAGGGGCATCTATAATGATCTATCAAAATGTAAAGAGTCCACATCCTTCGACCTAGAAATTCCACCTCTATGAATTTCTCCTGGTGATATACTTGCACATGTGTGAAATGATTTATTACATTGTTTGTAAATGCAAAAAAGGGAACAAATTAAATATTCCTTGATAGGAGCTTGGTAAAATAAAATATGATACATCCATTGAATTGAATACTGGGTAGTGGTTTTAAAGTGGGGTTATTTCTGTGTGAATATTGAAGAAACATCTCCAAGATAAATTGCAGAGCAAAAGTGATGTGTGGAATAGTGTGTATACCACCATTTGTAGAGGAAAAAAGAATGGAGCACATACATGGTTATTTATACAGAGAAAATTCCTGAAAGGAGAAGAATGAAACTAGTAGTAGTTACCGCCTCCAGTAGTATCACAGTAGTATGAGAGAACCTTGAATTATGTAAGCAAACAAACAAACAAAAGTTAACAAAATCTCTAAAACTAAGAAGCTAAGAAAGCTGATCTAATTTAGCACCAAGGGATAAATTTTAAAATCCATAGTGCTAGCCATTTGGAAACAGAGGAATGTTGCTGATGTGCAATTCTGCCCTAATTACTTTCTTGCTAACCTCTAAACATTTCTCTCAAAAGGTCCTGCTACACAGCCAGTCAGAGAGAGAGACAGAGGGAGGGAAAGAAATGTGGCTGTTATCAACACAGCCCCATGAATCCAATGGCCATCCTAGAACTGCTTACCTTGTGCTTCCTGAGTCATTTCTAAGGAGAGATAATGATGGCAAGGTGGGGAGGTCTCAGGTGGTGTCGAGGAAGGGCACCAATGTAGGCCAGGTCAATTTTGATTCATTGCACATTGAACTTTTCACTTTTCCTTCCTTTTCACATTTATAGCCATTAGGAAGGAATTTGGGAACACTGCAAAGACAAGCCAGTTGGCAAAATTGGCTTCAGTTCCCTTGTGGATGTAGCTTGGAACTGGAAATCTAGATGAAGAGAAATAGTGTCTATCCTCAAAGAGATGCTATAAAATAGATGCCCCTGCTTCGGGGATATAGGAGCACACACACTGGGAGTGGGGCAGGAGCTTGAGGGAGGGGAAGGAAGACAGAGCAATCCTTACCAAATACATAAAAATAGAATGTTCCCAGGTGTTTACTGCATATTGTGGAAAGTGTAAAGTGAGTAAAGCCAGGTGAGGTTCATTAGCAAATGTTTAGTAGCTCTGGAAGCACAGGGAAAACTATGTGATTTATTACATCAGCAGAAATGTTAAACATGGAACATTCATTGAGCACCTACAATGGGCCAGATACTGCTCTAGGTCTTAAGGATCTATCAGAGAATAAAACAAAGGCCTGATGCTCAAGTGAATTACATTTTAGCAGCCAAGGCAAGTGGGTGGATATGGAGAAAATAAATGATCCACAAATAAGTATGAAATAATGTTAGGTAATGATCAATTTCAGAGACAATTTTCAGGTTAAAGGAAGAGATGCACAAGGGGTAATGTGAGGGTAGGGACAATTTCAGATAAGTGGTCCAGGAAGCCTCTCTGATGAGGTGACATTTGATTAGAGACCTGAGTAAAGTTAAGGAGCAAGCCCTGAGGATATATGAGGGAAGCGATGGTGCAAAGGCCCTGAGGCTAAAACGTGATTTTCCCCACACAGGTAAAGGAATAGTACTCAGAAAAAAATGATAAGAAACAATTGAAACCCAAAAATGTACATTCCCTCTGTGATTACGTATGCATAGAGATATATATCAGAAAAAGACAACTGAAAACTATAAATCCTTATAGCGCTTCGAGGAAGGGTTAAAGACTGAGTGTTCTCAAGGGCAGGCAGTATCTTCTAATTCGTTGTGTCATGCTTGGTACATGTAAATCTAAACAATATCTGAGGACTAAATGAATGAATCATTACAATTCTTTCAAGAATGTTTTATTCATCATTTAAAAAAATAAAACTAAATGGCTGTTTTTGAAAAATTAACTATATAATAGCACATTGCCTAGTAGAGTTTCCCAGAAAGATATGACTTTAGCTCTGGGCCCGCCCAAGATGTAATCAGGAAAAGAAGATTACCTGACATCTGCTACATATTTGTACGTATGTGTTATCTTGGGCAAGCCTCAGACTCGGAACAGCTCAAGGAGGAAGGTACAGTTATTCCCATATTGCTGTGGAGGACAGTGAGGCACAGGGAGATTCAGTTTACAGCCTGTGGGCTCAAGGCCAACAGACGGTAGAGCTGAACAATAGATCTTCTGACTCTAAGTTCAGACTTCTGACAACCACAGCTAGGAGAGGTCTACTATAGACCTCTTCCCTCATGCCAACAATTTTTGAGTACCACTTCCTGGTCCCCAGTACTCTCAGTGGTCCTTCATTCCCAAACCCTCCCAATGCAGCACCTCATGGGAGCTGTTCCCTCTGCTATCCTCATCTCTGATCTTAGCGTCAAAAGAATTGGACCCACAGCTCACATTTACCAATGTGAGTCAATGGTGTGACTCTTGGCAGGTCATTTCATCTTTCTGGGTCTCACTTTTGTCATTTTTTAATGGAGATAACTATGTGTTGGAATTGTGGTGCAGAGTCAATGAAATCATGCAGTCAAAGTCTTTGGACCAGTGTCTGATATATATGGCAGATACTCAATAAATACTGGGTAAATCTATTTGTGGCCAACTTGTGTCTGGGTCCTGCTAATCATCGACCAAGCTGATAAATGAATCCTGGATTAGTTACCAATGATGATAATAGCATAAAATATTGTGCCTCCCCAATAACACCGACAATATAACTAACTCAAATTAATTGCTGATCGTGTGAAGGCCAATCATGGTTGCCAGGGAAGACCTCATCGACATCCCTTACTTTGCTTTTCCCCAAGAAAGCAGCGCATTTGTCCAACATTCATTAGGCCATGACTTAGGCTCAGAGTAAATTTAACATGTAGGTTAACCATCATAAATTGAATAAAAAACTCCTGCTAAGAAGAGACCAGTCTGCATACGTTGCCCCTAAGCTTAAGGATCAGAAAAAAATGAAACTGTTCAGAACACTCCAGAAATGAGTCAGTCTAGTGAGCCATGTTTTCTGAAATCTAGGGTTTACCTTTTTATTCAACAATTTTATTTTCTTAATCATCTTGATTGAGAGCAGGAGAATAGGATAAAGGGAGAGTCTAAAAGGTGAGTGTAACAGTTTCCTAGGGCTGTCATAACAAAGTACCACAAGCTGGGGGCTGAAAACAACAGAGATTAATTGTCTCACAGTTCTGGAGACTAGAAGTCCGAAATTAAGGTGTCAACAGGACAAACTCCCTCCGAAACCTTAGGAGAGATTCTTTCCTTGCCTCTCCTAGTTTTTGGTGTTTGTCTGCAATCCTTGGCATTCCTTGGCTTGCAGATGCCTCACTCTGATCTCTGCTTCTGTTGTCTCATGGCCATCTTCTCCTTATGTGTCTCTTCTTTTTTTAAGGACATTAGCCATCTTGGATAAATGGCTCACTCTACTCCAGTATGAATTCCTCTTAAATAATTACATCTGCAACAACCTTATTACCAAATAAGATTATATTCTGAAGCATCTAGCGTTAGAACTTCAATAAATCTTTTTGAGGGACACAGTTCAACCCATAACAGTGGGTAACTAGCCTTCCTTGGGGCTTAGAGGGACACAGAACTGGAAAGCCAGGCAGGTGATTATAAATTTATATCCCAGAGCCTATGTTAGCATTAGGGGCCTAGAAGTCATCACTCCCCTATTTCTCATCATGTAAGGCTTGTCTCTGCAGATGCCACAAGTCTCAAGCTGGGCTGCCCTATTCAGATGTCTTAGAGCCATAGAATGTAAGTCTTTGGGAGACAAAGTGAACAAATCTTATATTTCCATTTTAATAGCTAGATTTGTATTTCAATTCCATATCTGAGAAAAACATATGAAGTGTCCTTAGCACCGATTATCCTACATTTATTAGGTGGAACCACAGGAAATTTCCATCTTTACAGATGAAAAATAGTCAAATATCGGCAATTTCACGTGGTTAGACCTATGCATTCCATTTGATGCTGTCATGGATGAGCTCTACTTGGCCCTGATTACTTAAATTTGTCCCAAGACTTTGAATTTTGGACTTGGCTCAATACTGCCCTTATATCCTACCGGGCACCACTGAGAACTTATACATCCTACCACGCCAACAATTCCCTGAAAGGCACACACTCAGGAAAGAAGCAAAGATTGGGGGATTCAGAAAGGTCTGGATTCAAGTTATCCCTTTACTATTTGGGTTTGACTTTAGGAAGCCAATTATTTAGGTTTCTTTGTGTCTCAAAATCCTCTTGCGAAATGAGAATAAAACCTTGTAGGATTATTGTAAGGATTAAATTAGATACACATATATAGAGAGACACACACACACATACATACAGGTTAACAACACACAGTAGGTGTTCAACAAATTCTGATTCCCTATACTCATGACTTCTTTGACCTCTACTACAGTCCCTAATAATCCCAGGAACTGCTCAGAGACAAACTGAAGCAACTGGCAGACCTGCAGATCTAGTGAAGCTTACTAAGATTAAATAACAATGGGACAAATAAACAGACCACTTTGCATGGATGTTATTCTTTTGGATCCTATGGCAGACATCAGTCTCAAGGAATATACCTTGAAACTCAGTTACCGAAAGACTACATCATTATGTAGTCTTTTCTCATCTCACAATAACTAAACTCCATTTGAATTGCATACATGATAGGCCTGTGTTTACACCAAATGTCATTTTCCAGCATAGTAGTTCTCAACCTTTTATCCGTTGGGACACACATGGCATTATCATAAATTACCATATATGGCACACTCTTCGGGGGCTATCCAGAGATTCCCTAATTCCCTGTAGCACTCCTTTCTCTCCGGCTGTAGAAAGCATATTGGAAAGGCGAGGATGAGGATGACATTATAGAAATAACCCCCCTAATTTTTTTCCAATTAAATTTCCTACAAACTTTAGCAAATGATACACAAATACTATGCTTGTAACCTACCTGAAACTTGTGTATGGTTCATTACTGAGGCTGAATGTCACTCTGCTAAGAGATGTTATTATCATGACCATTCAGAATGGTTAAAATACTCTTAACTCACTAGACAATTCAGATCCGAGTAGACAATTGCAGTGTTCTACATCTTATTTAGATGCTTCTAGGTGCTCTGACCCAGAGTGAATACACAAACTCAGGATAATTTTCTCTGCACACTGAACAAATGGATCTATTTCAATGACAGTGTGTTGGCACGAATGGTACTCCTGCCTCCATGTCACATAGACAAAGGAATGAGGTATAAACAAAACCACTCCAGGATTATTGTCTTCCAGCATATTCTATATGTGTGACATTGCTACTGATATAATCAATGCTATCTAACCACCAGAAGCAGTCTCCCACTTCTTTAGGCGCTTAAGCATTCTATTCAGCTAATCTACTCTCCCCTTTGGTCAAAGCCATTTATTATCAATTGTAAGTAATGTGACTATGGGGGATGCTACCTGGGGCCACTGGAAACCTGCCATGGTTTATAGCCCTTGGAACAGACTCAGACATTGTAAGTTAAAAAAAAACTCTTTAATCCAAACCCAAACCTTTTATAATTGAAATTATAATAAATCACAACTCCTAAATCTTCCTGGAGGGAGGACTCAAGAAAGGTCTTCTCTCTCTCTGCCAAAGAGCTCCCTAATAAGGGATAGAAATCAAGAAAAAGGACAACTGTGCTTCAGCCATGCTCAGGGCTAAGGTAGGGAATACAAGATTTGGTCAGTTCTTAACACATAGAGGCCAGAAATAGGAATAGATAGAAGAAAAGGGAAAGGCAATTGGAGTATGTCACTTCCCAGCTTTAACCATCAATGGCTCCCTATTACCTCTAAGATTAGGTCAACACACTTGAACTCGATGTACATATAGGACCCTCCAGGATCTGCCCACACTGCTGTGTCCCTCTACTGTAGCACTCACCTCTCTGTATTGCAACTATTTGTTTGCCTTCCCCATTAGACTGTGAGGCCCTTGAGGGCAGGGATCATGACTTAGTAAACTTTAATCCTTAGTACCGATCAGAAGCCCAGTAGGTGTTTAATCAATTCCAAAGAAATGAGCAAACTGACCCTGCACAGCAGCTGTACACAAGCCAAGAGGGCAAAGTCTAGAGAAGTGAACCTCAATTTTTGCATAATCTGAAGAACTCATGGGCATGTCCTTTTCTTCTAGATGGGACCATAAGCTCCTTTAGGAAAGGCTATTATAAAATGTGACCACCAGATAATGAGTTTCATTTTTTTCCTCAGCGAATGTATCAGGATCTATGTCCCTTCTAAGCACTCTCCTTAGGAGGCCATGGGTATATTCTAAAAGGGTTGCATTTGCTCAACAAGCCTCTTTGGGAATTGCAGTGTGGTTCAGTTTTATGCCATACAAGAAAACCAATCTAATTTCTTTATAGGCACATTTATTTCCAAAATAACGTTCCCTCAGCTTGATTGCCCACCATATTCATTGGGCATAGCTTCAGGGTAACTTTTAGTGGCTTCCAACAACAAATCCACCCTCTGAGGATGAAGATGTGCCACATTTGAAGATATTTAAGAGAGAGTGCCAATCATGTCCACATGCAATTCTAAAGAAGAGTTCCAAAAATGCTTTAAGCAACAAGAATAAGCATAAATCCATCAAGGAGACCGCTTTAAAGGCAATAGGACTGCTTCAGGATTATATATTCTAATGTGCTACATAACAATAACCAGTACTTATTAAGTGTTTAGTATTACCAAGAAGTGTGTGTGTGTGTGGGGGGGGGGGGGGCGTATTCTTAACTATATGGAAATAACAACAATCCTAATAGCTAGCACTTATTGAGTGCTTCCTCAATTGAGTGAGGCACTGAGTTAAGGGTTATTTAATTTTAATCTCCATTTTGCAGACAGGAAAACTGAGCTCTAGAGAAAAGTTAAGTACATTGCTAAAGGTCACAAACCAGCGAGAGAGGAACTGAGATTCAAGCGCAAATTTGTCTGATTTGTTCTTAATTACTCTGATATACGCTATGTTATAAGCTATGCTCTTAACCACTGTGATTGACCTCTGGATTTTTATTAAAATATTAGTGATATATGTTAAATAAATATATCCTAACTTATACTTCTTATTAATCAAAACATTGCCTAGTTCAGTGCTCAATAAATACTAGTTGAATGAATAAACCTATGTCAGCAACAGTGGTCTAACCAAGACGGGGAAGAAGGGCAAATAAGAACAATAGGCCAAGGTGATACAAGACGGTTCAGCTCATCTACTCCCCAAACTAAGGCCATGTTCACAGGAAAGAGCAGCCGATGCCAGAGAAAGTGCCTGGATGGCTCCATGCCAGCTACAACATGCGGCTTTGTGATTTGTCTGCTATTTCGTTCCAAGCAAGCCCCTGAAGGGCCCTGGGCCTCAGTCGCTCCATCCATGCATAGGGAATGGGTACACTCATCTCTCTTCTTCAGTCTTCCCCTATGAATATTTATAAAGAGCTCTAGAATCCTGGTATCCCATAAAAATGCAAAGTACGATTATTATTAATGATACAGTTAGCAAGAAGGACATTTGTTATTTCTACTCAATTGGTTTCCCCTGGGAGCAGAAACAATTTTTTTTGACATAGTATTAATGTGCCGTCTTTGCAACTTTGATCATCTGTCATTTTCTTTTTGAGAAAGTCGTGCCCCTGTTGCAGGCAGCGCCCTGCCTCTTCCTTTGCAATATGGGCACTATCTGAGCACAAGTCGCTTCATAGTTTAGATGAAACTATGGATCTTTATTTGATTTCTGGTATCAGGAAACAATTTATTAGGATCAAGGCAGTTAGGCTACGAGACTTCCTTCCTTGCCTGGGTAGTCACTAGTTGAGCAGACAGCCCTGTTCATAAATCTAGTTTTATTTCCTCATCTATTCACCTGGAACTAAGTGATTTTTTTTTTTTAAGGCAAAGGGGAGAACACATTTCCTTATGTAAGCACTCTTCCTCCAGCCAGTAATCACCATTGTTTCTTAGACAAGCCAGTGAGAAGCTGAAGCAGGGAGCCATTTCCATTTCCGTGCATCACTCTTGTATTTTTCAGAGTTTACAGAAAAATACTGCAACCAATTTGGGATTTCCCTGTAATGATCCACTTCCTCTAAGTAAATCGGAATTGATTCAAATGTGAATTTCAGAGACAAAAGGGCTTTCTGCAAATATCTGTTTTCCTATGTCCTTCAGAAACTACCTTGCCTTCTTTTCTGCCCCATCCCCCGCTCCCACCCTCCCTCAAGCCCCCCAGCCCGCCTTCCCCTCCTTCTTAAGAAGACTTTCCCAGGTCCCTCTTGGCTGTGGTTGAACGACGTTGGCTCCTGTCCATGCTGCAACAAAGACCTGGCATTCCAGCTGTCTGCGTCTAATCTCCAGTGTCAGCTCTCGTTAATGTGTGAGCGTGAAATCAGAGGGGGCAGAGCTGCACGGAATATTAAAACCATGATCAGAATTCCACTGAAACGCTGAGAGTCTGCAAGCACCATTAGAGGAGGCTGTCAAATCACGGCTTCGCATTAAATAAAAGAAAAGATTTCTATCAGAGGAAAGTACAATCAGTGAATCGCTGAGCTAAATTAGCATTTTTTCAATTGGAGATCGAAGTTGATTTATTGTTCTACACGACATTAATGTAACTATGTGCTTGACCTGCTAAGGCAGCTAATTTTTCATTTAAATGGTTTCTTTCCTTCCTGGTGCAAAGGCTGCAATCATATTTCAACTTTGCAGAGTGATCAGGAAAGTCGCGGAATGCTGCAGAAATGTCTTGGAGCGGCCTTCCCTTCTCCTCCCCTCTCCTTCCTTTCCTTTTTCCAACTCCAGAGCCTTCCTCCTCCCCTCCCCTCCCCTTCCCCCCTAACCTCATGGCTGGTGGTCAAGGTCACAGAGGAAGAGTAATCTCAAAGCCACCAACTTCAAAGCCGCCATCAAAGAAGCCCCTACGTAGCCACTGAATTAAAAGGGAGTGGGGGAGGGAGGGCTCTGGGCACTGGCGTTCGTATCTACAAGAAAGGGCCCTTTAAATGCCCCATTGGTAGGGCCCAACCAGGGGCACCCTAGGTCCACTTCTCTCCTGCCAGCCTCTCAATATGGGTCTCTTCTCATCCTCCCCATCCCCCCTCCTCACACACACATCGCCTGCAGATAATATACATTTCCAATTAGCAGTGCACATTCTAGTCATGTTCTCTTTTACTGCCCTATCTTCCTTTTGCTAAAAAGCTGGGCTGTCATTAATGAAATCCTGCAGTTCTGTTAATCCAAGATACAATGCTTCTTTTCTCTCTCAGGCTCTCCCTAACATAAAAACTACAGTTACTCAAGCTCCCCTTTTCTGTTTCGATTCCTTGTCATTTGTCTTTCATTACATACCTGATGTAGCACTGTAGCAGTTGAAGTTCCTGGACTAGGGGGAAAGGACACAATTATATTCATTTCCCAATGCCCTATTTGCAAAGGCAGCTGGCATTTTCTTGGTTTTTTTTTTTGGTTTTTTTTAAAAGCACACTGATTTTAATCTCTGGAAGTTGATGAATATGTTTTAGGGCATTTGGGGATCCTAACGTTTACCAAGCTTGTTAGACTTTAAACTAGCTGTAAGTCCTGGAAGAACCCTGATAAGTTAGATTTCAGCATTTATCTGAAATGCCTCTTAGGAATTAATTCATTGTACCCCACAGTGAGAAAAAGGCAGGCACTGGGAAGTGGGTGGTGGGTGACGGGGCTGACATTTGCCACCCTTTACCAATATAAATGCTACTTCTAAAACAAAACGGACATAGGACCAATAACTAGTGTTTATATTTTATTTTTCTTCCTCCCATCCCCAAACAGCCATCTTCTGAAATGACAAACTGAGCAAATTTCTGTTTGGGGGAGGCACGAAGGCAGTGTCAATCCCATAGATCTGAAGGACCTCAGGCTAAGGAACAGAACCAATTACTCACACAGGGCTGGCTATGGCCCAATGAGGTAGAGAATAGCGCCCCATCCTCCACCCCTATGGCCTTTAAGACTGATGGAGTCACTCCAAGGGTCATCGGAATGGAGGAAACTTTCCCTCCCACTTCTATCACAATAGGACCTAATTGGCCCCCCTTGGTCAGCCAGGAGACCATGGAATGAATGGTCAGGATGCTGCTCTTTGCTCTGACCCAGCTAGAGAGCCTCTATCCAGGCCAAAGGTGAGGGTCTTGGCAAAAGACTGCTTAGCCAGATGCTGGAGACAAGCGCTTTTGTCATTTCATACTTGCCGCCATTTTGTCCAAGATGCTTACCCTTGCTTACCCCTTACTCCATTTAGAAAGTAATCCCATCTCTCCCCCATGTTGATTATCATTCAAGTCAACCACTCCAAAAAGCAGTGTGGATTTCATTCTCCAAAGGCAATAAGAGTTCGGTCACTAAACACAGAAAATCTTCACCATACAGCACACTAGTTGTTTGCTTTTCTCCTGGATGACTTCCACAGTGGTTCTGTACCAAGAGTCAGTGTCAGATGATCAGGGTTCCCTCTGTCACCTCACAGTCCACATTCATTAGCCAAGAGGTGGCATCACAGCACGTTGCTCCCACTTTTCCGAGCTGCAGGGTGATTCCACTGCAAAGCCTCCTGAAGGACCCAAATGCAAAGCTCTACTATTTCCTGCACTCACTGTTTCCATGGTCACTTGTTCCCCAAAGATAATGCACCTCTCCTTTACACGATAATCACCTTCTGAATATAGTTTTATTCATGGAATTAAGGACCTTCAGATGATTTGGGTCACTTCTGGTTCACCAGTGTGCAAAATAGAACCCCAGCACCTGGAAGAAATAATGCAGACATTTTGTTAGTCAATCCGCATGGCCTGCAGCATGTTGTGAACCCAGGAAGCAACATGAGTCTCAAAGGCCAGGAGAGACCAGGTCTGGGAAAAAAAGCATGTTCCTTAGGGTAAAAAACACGGGAGGGGACAAATTTGGTAGCAGAAGCAGACTCTACAGAAGGTAGTCAGAGACACTATAGCTACGCCCAAAACGCTATCGTCAAAGAGCATGGTTCAAGCAATTCTTAGCACCAGAGACACAACTCAGTGGACATTTGGAAGGAAGGCAGGGCAAAGGATGGGGTCGTGAGATCAGCCCATGGCATAAAAGCTCAACATTCAGGTTTACTCCAGAGAAAAGAAGGCTGTGGTGAGTGAGGCAACAGTTGAGGCCTGCCACCAGTTGGACTTTGGGGACAAGACTCAGTCCTCAAGGAAAATGGGACTGCTGCCAGAATAGGTGCGGATAGACTGAAGAGCAGACCCAAAGCTGCAACCCCAGCCTGAGAAGCGGTCCCCTTCTTCTTCCTCATCATAGAAAAGGGATCATAATAGTACTACTCCACAGTGCTATTGTGAGGATTAAATGATTTGATATCTAGATCCGGATCTATTTGTTTGTGTGTGTGTTTGTGTGTGTGTGTTAGATCATACCTGACACATTGAAAGCCACTATCTAAGTCACTGTCATTCAGTACTATCAAAATGCTCAGGGCTCATCCCAGGTGTATCACATTCGGTGGCCAAGAAGGCCTTTTTGAAAAAAAATAAAATAAAAGAATGAAACAAACATTTATTAAGACTGTCACCCAGGATGCTAGACACTTCCATATGTTATTTACTTAACTCAATCTCACAACACTCATTTAATCATCACAGAAACCCTGTGAGGGGTGTTGTGATTACCTCTCCTTTTTAAGTTGAAGAAATAGAAGGCTAAGGAGGTTGAGTAACTTTTCCCAGGGAAGACACCCAATAGTGGTAAAAATATTGAAACTCGAGTTCTGAGATCTAACTCCAAATGACTTATCCTTCAAAAACACGAGGAGGATTTGAAGTATCTATTCTCAGCAGTGGCTTTTTGTAAAAGTGAGCCTCAAAGCTTTCAGAACGTAAATCTGATTAAAAAGAACTATCAATAGTGTGATACCACAGTAAACTCCAGGAAGGAATTATTTCATTTGGAGAATAATAACTAATAACTAGCAGCTATTGAAAATGTAATAGGTGCCATACACTGTTCCACGTAAATGCACATTTAATCCTCACATCAACCCTATAAAATATGTTCCATTATTATCCCCATTTTAAAGATGGGGAAACGTAGGCACAAATATATTAAGTAACTTTCCCAGTGTAACACATTTAGTGAATGGCAGAGCCAGGATTTGAAGCCAGCCAAATCTGGACTTCAAATTCCACACTCTTAGCCACCATGCTACACTACCCTGGACAAGAATGTAGCATAATTCCTTGTCATTATTCTAGTTCAGTAAAGAATTTTGAGAAAGGCACATTGGAGGCCTGCAGCTGTGTTTGAGCCAAAAGAGATTTTCAATGCAAAAATTACAAACTTAATTATAATCCTCCCTTTTACGAGGTTTAGGCCACTAATACACTTCCTCTTCCTGTTAGAATTTTCCCAGAATTAGGGAAGATCTGGTCCTACTAGTTTTGGGGATGTGGGAAATATGAAGGCAGGAGAAATAAGGTACTTTTATCAAATACCTGCTATGCAACTTCAGAGATAGAAGCACAGAGCTGTTGGAGTACTAGAAGAAGAATGATTAATTCTCACTATGGAGAAAAATGATGAAGACGAGTAAGGAAATGCTCCTAAGCTGGCTCTTAAGAAATGGGGAAGATTTCCGTAGGGAAAAAGTAGAGTGAAGTACATCCCAGGTGAGGAACACTCGTGAGCAAAAGCAGAGAAACTATGAACTCCTAAAAGAAGGGATATGCATATGGCTTCTCTCTGTGCCCTTCACAGTGCCTTCTATAGTATTTGGCTATGGCTGGATCACAGTAGGTGCACAATAAAAGTTGAATGCATTGGATGGATAATGCTTTCATGCATGCATGAATGAGTGAAATTAAAGTGCATGCTATGTTCAAATAATAGCAAGTAATTCAACATAGCTGAAGCTGATCTCCCAGAGCATATATATTGATCCCGAAGAATGGTTTAAAGAACAAACAAATTTGGTCCCTGGTGGTCTCTGTCTTCTGTCTCTCGCCATGCCACGGCATCATTGCGATGTGTGAGAGATTTGTTTGGAGTGGGGGAAGCATATTTTTGTTTGCATTTGCTTAGCACGTTGCTGTCGCACATTTTGCTATGAGATGTAAAGTCATCTGCATGCGCCGGTTGTGCAGTTAGAGAAAAGTCAAAACAAGCGTCAGGCGGGTTGTCAGCCACATGGCCTAGGCAGATTGTCATATTCCCTTGCCCGTGATTGGTGCCACCTTCTCTCTCCTCTTTCCCCACTCTCTTCCTTGTTCTTGAATCCCACACCTACATATATACCCTTAAATTCCAAGGTCTAATTTCTAATTGGCTTAATAATGTAGAAGATAGCATCTATGCAGACTGCAGATCCAAATCCACCAGGATGGCGATTCCTACACCATTCAAACCTCGGTCTCACTGAACAAGCTCTGCATCAGTCTTTACTGCAAGTACGTTTGTGTTGAGAACTCTCAGGAAGCCACCCCACCCTGCATCGTAGTATCTACTGAAAAGTGAATTTCGCAGTGTGCATAGCCCAAATGATAATATTTTATTTCTCTTTACTATCTGGAAATATTCTTGTTCTTTCAGGTCTATCTCCATCCCAAGGTACAAAAGGGACAATCACATCCAGAGTGTCAACATCAAGATTATTAATGTCCCAAAGAACACAGGCTCATTTTACTGGTAGAGATAGCTGTGATACAGAGGGAAAAGAGCTAATAATTTGGAGTCAGGAGACTTCATTTTGAGTACCCAATCTGAAACTTTGGGTAAACCACTTAATTTTTCCAAACTTATTGGTAAAATAAGAACTATAATACCTATTTTATCACAGGGTTGAAGTAAAGACCATCTATATTCCTTCATTTATTCAATATATCTTTAGTTAGTGCCTATTTTGTGCCAGAAACTATATCAGGCTTTAAGATAGCTAGCAAAGCAGAGTTAGCTCTCACCCTCATGGAACTGAAACTTAAAACCTACAAGAAAAACAGATCATCAAGAAATGTGATGATTGCTATGAAAGAGAAGTATTGGTGCTTGGAGGGGTGCATTAGCCAAGAGGGAAAGGAACATGTGATGGCTCTGTGCACACCAAAAACATGCTGCATTCACAGATTTGAAAAAAGCCACAGATGGCTGTAGGATCACAAATAACGCATGTGAGAGAACATGGAAAATAGGAAAGTACTGTACAAGACCAAGGATTACATTCTAATAGAGATAATATCTTTTGTAAAAGATCACCTCTAATGCTGCTCCTGGCAGATTGGCAAAGGAGATGTTTTAGAGGCAAGAGGAATCATTTTTACCTCTTCTCAAGTCTCATCTTATAGGCAATCATCTATTTTATCAACATTTGAGGCTAGATCCACAGAAAAATGTAGAGCAGGAACGTCCAGCCCACCCATTGGAGTGATAAACAGGAAAGATCATCCGAATGGCCAGTGTCTTCCAGATGCCCTCTGGCAGTATTCAGGCCAACCATGCCCAAGTTCACGGATTGGAAGATTTCATTCCACACATATTTTACTGCTGCCACATCAAGGTCACGCCATCCAGCCATCTTACTTGTCCATTTATTTTGCCTTTGTTTTGAAACACTGGATCTGATGAGATAGATTAGCTCACACACTACATATAAGGATGCAGCAAAGGTCATTCACCAGTAAGTGGTTCAGAAGTTCCCCTGGTTCCAGGACTGTCAAGGATCTGAAACATGGGCATCACAGGCTTTGGTCAACTCTGGGTGCTACTGGAAAAGAATCAAGCCTGGATCATCATCTGGGTGTTTAGTAAGCTCCTTTCCACTTCAAGAGAATAAGAGTTCCATAGAAAAGACTTTCAGGGTCTTCTAGGACTCCAGTTCAGGTATCTCTTCTGCAATAGTACTAACAGGTAGTCAGTCAGTCTCTGTGTGAACACTTCCAATGACTGGGGAGCTTACTGCATTGTCAAAGTACCCACTCCATAATTAGCCACAGTTCTTCACACTAGCCACTCTATACATTGGTCTTAGTTCTTCCTTCTCCTAACCCGGAGTACAGCCCTGTTCCTCTATTCAACAAACATTTATTGAGCATTTCCTATGTTCCTGGCTCCATAGTAGGTGACCAGATTACATACAAAGACATGTAAGACAAGACTTATTCTTAAAAAAGTCTACCATCTGGTAGATTTAGTACACTCTCTGTCTTCATTTGCTAGGGTTACCAAAGTGCCACAAATTTGGGGGCTTAAACAACAGCTATTTATTTTCTCACAATTCTGGAAACTAAGAGTCTGAAATCAAGGTGTCAGCAGGGTGGCTCCTTCTGAGGACTCTCTCCCTGGCTGTCTTCTCCTTGTGTCTTCACATGTCTTTCTTTCCTCTGTGCACCTGTGTCCTAATCTCCTCTTCTTATAAGGACCCTAGTCATATTGGATTAAGGCCCACCCTAAGGACCTCATTTTAACTTAATTACTTCTTTAAAGACCCCGTCTCCAAATACAGTCACACTCTGAGGTACTGGGAGTTAGGACTTCAACATATGAATTTGGGAGGGAGGACACATTTCAGATGATGACAATCACCTTTCCTCATGCAACTCTTCAAATATTTAAAAATATACATTACATCCTCCCTCTAAGCTTTTTCTTCTTAAGGGTAAACATTCTCAATTTCTTTGACTTTTAATTCTGTTATTTGGCTTCCAGATCCATCACCATCTCTGTTAGTCTCCCATAGAAACATTTTAGTTTATTAACTTATCCACTAAAATGTGGGGTCTGATAGGGCAAAAGACTATTGAGTTGTTATCTCCCTTGATCTGGTAACACTAAATAACTCTCAAGTAGCTTTTGGTTAGGTATATGTTTTGGTAAACTTCTTGGACATTAACTCAAAATAACTTTGAGGATAACTAAAATCCTTCAACATTATAGACCATTGTTTGTCATATATGCTTCTATTTTTAGTACTTCTTTTTTTTGAAGCAAAGTATAAACTTTTGTGTTTGTGAACAAGGTGAGAAGGATAGGAACATGAACACTCTGGAAGCAGAGGACTAGAAACAATATACCCAGCTTGCCAGTCTTCTATTAATCAAACCCTTTGAAGATAGTGGTTTAATCAGGCAAGAATCTACCTAATTGCATTGTTGTTAGGTCCATGTTATTCCATGTTACCATGGAACCAATTGTCAAATGCTTTGATAAAATTCAAATATATATCTCTATGGCAGCATTTCCCAAAAAGCGTTCCAAGGAACACTTACTTCTATGGAATTCTCCAATTAAGGGTGATCAAAAGATTGTTCAAAGCAGTGTGATTATTTATTCTTGAAGATGCTTGAGCTACATTGTCATATAGAAGGCCATTAGGTGTTCTAGTGTAAGAAAACCTGTTTAATGTTATATAACATACTGCCTCACAAACTTATTTGAAAATGGAACACTTTTTAAAGTTAAAACCTACTAATATCAATAGAACTAGTTTCTGTGCAATGTGCTTTGGGAAACACTAGTCTACCAGCTGAGCTAAATTCTACCAATAGGGTTTCTGTTTTCATAGATTTTATTTAGCCTTCTTATTGCTGAGCACATGCAAAAACATCCCTCTATAACTCTCCCACTGTCCTCTGGGCCTATCTTTCTTACTGTACTTTTTATTTTTTCTTTTCTTCTATTTTTTTCCCTTCCCTCCTCTTTTCCCACATGTAACACTTCCACCAGTTTCCTCCAAAGTGCCTAAATAGGGGCCAGCCCCATGGCATAGTGGTTAACTTCGGCACACTCTGCTTCCGCAGCCCGGGTTTGTGGGTTCAGATCCTAGGTGCAAATCTATACCACTTGTCAGCCAGGCTGTGGTGGCGACCCACATATAAAGTAGAGGAAGACTGGCACAGATGTTAGCTCAGGGCTAATCTTCCTCAGCAAGAAAATAAAAACAATAATAATTTTTAAAATTAATTAATTAATTTTAGAAAATGCCCAAATAGCAAATCACACAGGCTAATGGAACTCACCACCAAGGATGTGTACTCTTCATGAGGTCTTGATCAGTGCCAAGTAAGAGGTTGAAATTAAGGTCGAGAGGATAATCAGATTTGTGGGAGCACTGAGAGTTGAGTTCAGTCAGAATAGAAGGCATGGCCATATCGCCAGTGTTAGAGGGATGCTTGTGGGTGATGCGCAGGGCCAGAAGAGAGAAAATTCTAGTAGTAGCACTTCATTTAGTTTTGGACATTTACTCTGCACTGGATACTGTGCTAAGTTCTGGAAATTATAAGTGAATAATCTATATTCCCTTAGAAGAGTTCATTGTTCAATGGGAGAGACTAACAGGTAAACAAATAATTATGAGTCAGGGTCATAAATGTTATAACAAAGGCAGGTTTAAGATGTTATTGGGGCATAGAGGAAAAATTATTAACTTTGGCCAGAAAGTCTCACTTGTGCCTCCATTTTAAGCCTTAGTACTAAATGTACAAGAAAATGTTAGTGGCAGAGTCTCCATCGGAAAGGGTGAGGGACTAATGTCATTGCACATCTCCAGTGCGCTCCAGCTTCCCACCGTAAAAACTCTGTCTCTGCATCAGGGAGAGTCAGGACACAGAGAATCAAGGGGCCAGCAAAGGCAATGTCATAAAGCCCCTTAAAACAAAGGCTTCTTTGATGGCTCTAAATTACTATTTTGCTCAATTAACTGCCAGCATTTGGTACCTGGCGTTTGAGTGGCCCTTTATAGTTCACAAACTACATTCAAAGCTGTTACTTTCAACAGTCTTCTAAGATTCTTTAGATTGTCCCAATTTACAGATGAGGAAATAGAAGCCTAATGAGACAAAGTCACACATATCAAGTCTCATGGTAAGTGAAAGAAAAGAGGAATTAACTCCCCAATTCTTCAGACACCAAGTCCACTTTTCTTTGAAATGAGAAAATTTCTGAGAGTATAAGAGAACTATCAGAGGGAAAACCTATTTAGTAATATTCCCAAAAGTAGATGATGAGAAGGGGGATAGCCAAAGAATACAGGATGTAGATAGTCCATGACTGGATAGTGAAGAAAGAATTGCATGAGAATTTTTTCTTCCATAAAGCTTAAAGTAATTTAAGGATAGACATATCCCAGTAATAGTCCCAAAAGCAAGGAGAATGACTACCTCTGTTTCACAGGTGAGAAAATTGAGGCATAAGAAGAAAAAGTGAATTGTCCAAAGATATTCTCCAGACTGAAGAGAAAGCTCCATCTGCTCCCTGTCAGATAGAGTGCAACTCAAGGGCAGCTTCATCATTCAGAGTCTCCAGCACCCACTTAGCTGCTGCGGCTCACTGGTTGGAGGTCCTCTCCGCACAAGAGCTGAGTGCTCAGTGGAAGAGAAGAGAAGACATTTCTTCAAATAGAGTCATCCTTCACACCATGCCACTCTTGATAGTAAGGAGAAACCAAGATGAGCATACCTGTCCCTGGCATTCCAGTTTCAATCGGTTCGTTACATCTCATCACTGAGAAAGAGAAAAAAACCTAGAGCACACAATAGGGGAGAGTGCACAGCCTCTTGCCTACCTCAACTTCCTCCTACCTCTTGCACTTTCTGTGTTCTAGCCATAATTCTTTCCCAACAGATGGAGCACCTATCTGCTCATTACTTTATTCTATGTGCCTAGATAAATCTCTAGATGGCTCACTCCCTCCAACCCCACCTACTCTGCCATGTCAGGGATTCCTACCAGAGAGTAATTGAGCATTTGCCTAGAGGACTATTGAACTAGATTTCCTCTGTTTTTCTAACATGAAGGAAGGAGCTTAATATATACCAGGCCCCTGGAAACCCCACTCAATAGATTGTGTAACAAGGAACTTCCAAAGACTACTCTGGAGGATGTCTTTTCATCCTACTGGATTATTTTTTGAACTACTAACCACTTGCTAATGTTCATCTCTTAATGGCTTCTTGGTGTTGACCTGGGTTCATTCTTTCATTCAGCTTCTTGAAACATTTCAATGAGACAGGTTGTTATCAAAAGCTATGCAGCAGCTACAGTGCACCTTCCTCTCATTAGAGAACACCAGGAAGTATGTAGTAAGAGCATATACAACTGATCTATTTTTGTTAGTCTACAATATTTGTGGACAATTTCTGAGAGAGGTCCATAGGAGGTCTTGATCTGGTGACGTGACCAGAACATCCTGCAAGGAAAAATGAGAATGAAAGAAAATAAAATTTCCTCTCCCTTAAATATGGTCCACTCCAGTCCAATCCTTTGGCTTTGCAATTCACTGAAATTAGGAAATGGTGCTTTCTGTGGACAGCCCTTGGAGATGTAACTAGATTGAGTATAGTCGCCCCAGAGAAACACAAGGTAGTCCTAAAAGCAGTATTTCTTCAACTTAAATGATGTACGGATGTCTTTTTAGAGAAAAACAACCTTCATGGAGTCTCATGTTGACTTCAATTTTATTTTTTTGAGGAAGATTAGCCCTGAGCTAACCTCTGCCACCACTCTTCCTCTTTTTTGCTGAGGAAGCCTGGCCCTGAGCTAACATCTGTGCCCATCTTCCCCTACTTTATACGTGGGATGCCTGCCACAGCATGGCTTGACAAGCAGTACATAGGTCCGCACACAGGATCCGAACCGGCAAACCCCGGACCACCAAAGTAGAACACGCCAACTTAACCACTGTGCTACCAGGCCGGCTCCGACTTCAATTCTTTTAATTTTAATGCTTCTTAAATATGTATAACCATAAAACTAGGCATAAACTGCTTGTACATATAGCCTTTATGCAATATAGTCAAAATTAATTTGCAAATTAAATACAAACGAAACTAAAAATCAATATTGGAATTATCACCGTTAATTTAGTATGCTACACGACAGTTTGATAAAAATTAATTGTTGCCCACACGTGTATGGTTCCAAGAGCCATGGTGTACCTGCTTTTGAGTTTGGTCTGCCTCTGCTGTCATGTGCTGTCAACGTCTCCATCCTCTCAGTACTTCTCTTTATGAAAATTATGAGAAACCACCATTTCTCCCACACATTTTGATGTCCTTTGGTCTTCACTAGGGTGTAAGTGAATTCCACCTCAAGCCTTCTCTCATTAGCGAGATAATTAAAGTAGTACTACTTGGCCTGATGCAAATGCGCCTGGGGCACTGGAACCACATGACAGTACTCAGTTGCATGAAGGTCTTCTAGATACTCCAGAATATGTTCATATGTGTTTTTAAAATCATCAAAAAGAAAAAGTAACATTGAAAACTTCTCATAAAGAACTTCTGACTTTCCAAGAATATGTTTCTGGCCCCCTACTGAGGATCCATGTGTTCCTACTTAACAAATATGACCAGGAACCACCCCAGATTCTTCTATCAGAGCCCATAATGATGCAGGTCTTATATCATGGTCCAGCAGAGCCAGCTATGCTGGCATCACAGAAATGTGGGGGATGAAGAAAAAGGTATGGTCTCTCAGACTGAGCCATTTCAAGAGTCTTCCAGATGAAAATCAGGCAAAAATCCAGTTCATTTGGAATAGTTTGCACTTGCCACAAATGGCCAAGTGATTATTATGATCTAACCCTGTGTAGGATGCTTTTATGGGATGTTATAAAAGAAAAATACACACACTGGCTAGCAAGAGAGCCTGGATGACATAATGGCTTATTTCATCTGTAATTTCAGTGATTATATAAATGATGAATAAAATCCAACTACAAGTGCTTTTTTATTATCTTCTCAATGGGGTAAGATCTGAAAGCTTGACCCCTGGAACATAATAGTCTCCTTTAGATGCACCCAGAGCTGGAATAAAGCTGGGAATCTGGACTTTGACCTGAAGCTCTTAAAGAGAATATTGCTTATCACTCCCCTGGGAATAGAGAGATTTTTTTTTTTTTTTTTACAATGAGATCATCTTACACTGGAGGAATTGTATAGATGACTCTTAAAAATCAAAGGAACCTACCCCAAAATGGCTTCTGTTGGGGGCAGCCGGGATATTTTATTGGCTGTACTAAGCTATTCAGCAGAGGTCTCCTACCTTGAGTAGGATGGAGAAGAAGCGCAGAGGTCAAGTTGCTGATGTTCATGATAGGGAAGCAGGAGATCCTATCTCTACATTGAGGTCACTGGATAGGGCCAGACCTAACTCATTCCGCCCAAAAATGTTTGAACTCAGATCAAGTCCCTAAAAACCAGCAAACTGACTGCTGGGCAAATCACCTAACCATTCTCTAGCCAGGGCGACCAGAATCTGGGTTCTTTCCAATAGAGTGAAATCTCTGGGTAATATCCTGCTAGCATCCCAGGGAAGTGCTTTGTCATGCTTGGCTGAGGTTGTTTATGACTGTTATCTGTTAGTGTTTGTAGTTGAAACCAACCTCACTTCTAATGCTACCTGATTGAACCAAGAAGGCTTCTTTTAGAAACTTCTGCCATCTCAATGTGTGATCTAGATATCAGCCGTTGAGCCATTGAGGTAATTTGGGGCACTAGTCCCTATCAATGGACTCAGCTGTCATGCACTGAAGGAGGCAGGCAGATTTAAGTAGCCCTTCTTGGTAGAAGTGGGCAGCTGAGAGAATGGGTTTGCAGATCTTTCGCGCCTCTGATGGTAATACACTGGATCCATTAGAGAGACACCTAATCATCTGCACCTGTCAAATCCAAACTACCCTCTTTTAAGAGCCAATTTGTTTTCTTGCCAGATCAATGCTCTTATCTGTAATTGTGTGGACCACCAGTGACAGCCAATAACCAGTTAACATGCAATTCAATTTCAGAAGAAAAGAAATGTCTTAATTCAAACATTTATTGTACAAGTGTGAAAATGCCCTAAGTGAAATTAATTGAGGCTAAGAGACTGTAACTTATAAATCAGTTTGCCCAACTGGAGCAAAATGATAGAAAGAAATGATACAGGTTTTGGAGCAGACAGACGTAACTTTGCTCAGGCTTTCAATTTTTAACCCAGCGGCTGCTGTCGTTACTATATTATAATGATAACGGTTGTCAACATGCCTGGATCTTAGCTAGCACAACAGCTGGAATAACATTCCAAGTTTGTAGTGCTCCTACAAGTTGAAACTTCTGACTAGAATGATGCTCCTCTGCCTACTTATTACATTCTCCGCTTCTCTCCACCTGGATAGTCTTGGTACCCCCCAAAAGAGTGTCTCCAGATGCCCATTAATCTATCATTAAACCCTACCCTTCATTTTTTAATTTGAAATGAATGCAAAGAAAGATTTCTACTTGTTGAGACACTCTTGTGTTGTACAGAGGCTATGCTCTAATTCACATTTTTCTGAATAGCTGAATCTTATCTCCCTGCCATGCTCCAATACATTCACTCATAAAGCAAAGCATCATTGAAGGTGCTCTAAGCAAGTAGAATTTTTCAGTTGACAAAACATAGAATGGCTAGCTGTTCACTAAGCCTGTATCTTCTTTTTCCTTGTCGCATAGCTAGACTATACTCCCCACCTTCCTTTTCTGTTGGGCATGGCCATGTGACTGAGCTCTAGCCAGTAGAATCTGAACATAAGTGATGGGCTTCACTTCAAGGCCTGGCCCTAAAAACCTCTTATACATCATTCTTCATGATCTTTCCCCTTCCATTAGATTGACACAGATTAATCATGATGGTTTCGGAAGCCAAATATTGATGATGGAGTAGTGGATGAAGGAAATCTGGGTCCTTGAATCACCGTCTGAAAGAGAGCTGTGCATCAATCAGGAACACCTATTTTATACTTTGAGAGAAAAGAAAATTTATTCCATTTTGATCCTTTATATCATTTTGGGTTGGTTTGTTACACCAGCAAGCATTAACAACTATAGTACCATGTGTTCTACTGAACACAAAGGGAATAGAAGGTGATATTTCAAGATTCCTAACAGTTTTAGGATGTTTTTCTCCAAAAATGAGCATTTAAAAAAGAGTATAACATCTTCATTTGCTTTGAAATTCAAGTTTCTTGTCTGAGAAAAAAAGAGAGAATTTTGGACTAAATCTTCACAAATCCATTTAGTGCTACTATTTTATTTTGCTCACACAACTCAAAATCCTCCTCTTTTGAGAAATAAAATGAAAAACATAAGACTATATAATGAAACATCTCCTTTTTCTAAGTAGGATAGAAAAAAGTCAGGAGGCCAAATCAATGTAGAAAGTGAATAAATACAAAATGTATTAGAACTAAGCCAACTAGTTACACACCTGGCTTTAATATTGCTTTTGAGCTTCTTATTGCTACATAGAACTATGTAACAAAACAGTATATTATGAAGAGAGGGCAGGATAGAGGGAGGAAAGGAGGAGAGGAGGGAAGAAAGCAGACATAGTGCTAAAACTCAAGTGGGAAACAAAACAACATTTAGCATTCAATCCATGACTCTCTAACCAGTCAACTCTGGTAGAATGCGATCTCATCTGCTAACAAAAAGAGGTATTTGGTTCCTGCTTCTCAACCATAGGCACACCTTGGAGATATTGCAAGTTTGGCTCCAGATCACCGCAATAAAGCCAACATCAGAATAAAGCAAGTCACAAGAATCTTTCGGTTTCCTAGTGAACGTAAAAGTTGTGTTTACAGTGTACTGCAATCTATTAAATGTGCAATAGCATTATATTTAAAAAACAATATACATACCTTAAAAACCATGTTATTGCTAAAAAGTGTTAACTATCATTTGAGCCTTCAGTGAGTCATAATTTTTTGGCTGCTGGAGGGTCTTGTTGATGATGTTGATGGCTGCTGACTGATCAGGGTAGTGGTTGCTGAAGTCTGGGATGGCTGTGGCAATTTTCTAAAATAAGACAACAATGAAGTTTGCCACATCTATTGGCTCTTCCTTTCGTGAATTGTTTCTCTGTAGCATGAGATGCTGTTTGATAACATTTTACCCACAGTAGAACTTCCTTCAAAATTGGAGTCAATCCTCTCAAACCTTGTTGCTGCTTTATCAACTAGGTTTATGTAATATTCTAAATTCTTTGCTGTCATGTCAACAATCTTCACAGAAACTTCACTCGAAGTAGATTTCATCTCAAAAAAACACTTTCTTGGCTCATCCGTAGGAAGGAATCCCTCATCCGTTAAAGTTTTATCACGAGATTGCAGCAACTTGGTCACATCTGCAGGCTCCACTTCTGTTGCTGTTTCCACTTGCAGTTACTTCCTCCACTGAAGTCTTGAACCCCTCAAAGTCATTCATGAGGACTGGAACAAACTTATTCCAAACTCCTGTTAATATTGACATCTTGACCTCTTTCCATGAATCACAAATGTTCTTAATGGCATCTAGAATGATGATCCCTTTCCAGAAGGTTTTCAATTTACTTTGCCCAGATCCACCAAAGGAATCACTATCTAAGAAATACAATGTATTTTTTAAATTATAAGACTTGAAAATCAAAATTACAGTTTGATCCATGGGCTGCAGAATGGATGTTGTGTTAGCAGGCATGAAAGCAACATGAGTTTCGTTGTACTTCTCCGTCAGAGCTCTTGGGTGACCAGGTGCATTGTCAATGAGTAGTAATATTTTGAAAAGAACATTTTTTTCTGAGCAGTAGGTCTCAACAGTGTGCTTAAAATATTTAGTAAACCATATTGTAAACAGATGTACTATCATCCAGGCTTTGTTTTTCCATTTATAGAGCACAGGCAGAGTAGCTTTAGCATAATTCTTACAGGTCCCAGGATTTTTGAAATGGTAAATGAGCATTGGCTTCAACTTAAGGTCACCAGCTGCATTAGCTTCTAACAATAGAGTCAGCCTGTCCTTTGAAGCTTTGAAGCAAGGCATTGACTTCTCCTCTCTAGCTATGAAAGTCCCAGATGGCATCTTCTTCCAACAGAAGCCTGTTTCATCTACCTTGAAAATCCATTGTTTAGTGTCGCCACCTTCATGAATTATCTTAGCTGGATCTCCTGGATAACTTGCTGAAGCTTCTACATCAGCACTTGCTGCTTCACCTTGCACTTTTATGTTAGAGAAATGGCTTCTTTCCTTAAACCTCATGAACCAACCTCTGCTAGCTTCAAACTTTTCTTGTGCAGCTTCCTCGCCTCTCTCAGCCTGCATGGAATTGAAGAGAGTTAGGGCCTTGCTCTGGATTACGCTTTGACTCAAGGGAATGTTGTGGCTGTTTTGATCTTCTATCCAGAACACTAAAACTTTCTCCATATCAGCAATAAGACTCTTCCAGTTTCTTATCATTCATGTGTTCAGTGGAGTAGCACTTTCAATTTCCCTGAAGAATTGTTCCTTTGAATTCACAAATTGGCTAATTGTTTGGTGCAAGGGCCTAGTTTTTGGCCTTTGTAGGCTTTCAACATGCCTTCCTCACTAAGCTTAATTATTTCTAGCTTTTGATGTAAAGTGAGAGACTTGTGACTCTTCCTTTCACTTAAACTCTTAGAGGCTATTGTAGGGTTATCAATTGGCCTAATTTCAGTATTGCCGTGTCTCAGGGAATAGAGAGGCCTGAAGAGAGGGAGAGAGATGGGGAATGGCCAGATGGTGGAGCAGTCAGAACACACACAACATATATCAATTAAGTTTGCCATCTTACATGGGTACAGTTTGTGGCACCCAAAAATAAGTAGAATAGTAACGTCAAAGATCACTGATTATGGAACACCACCACAAATACAATAATAATGACAAAGTTTGAGATACTGCAAGAATTACCAAAATGTGACACAGAGACAAGAAATGAGCAAATACTGTTGGAAAAAATGGCACTGATAGGCTTGCTCAACACAGGGTCGCCACGAACCTCCAATTTGTAAGATATGCAATATCTGCAATGCACGATAAAGCAAAGCACAAGAAAATGAGATCCGCCTGCATTGCTCCTCCAACAACAAATGAATCTCACATGTACAAACACATATACACACTCCCACACAAGCGTACTTAGAGACAGCAGGTCATAATACTCCTTCAGCATTAATTCCAAGAATTGCTACACTGTTAAATTCTATCTTCCAAACAAACTTAACCCTCATGTGTATATGATTTAGCATTACAACTCTTCCTATTAAGAAAAAAAGACTTTCTGTAACACACAACTTCTAATTAATCCCCAGTATGAAATGTAATTTACAATAAATGTTTAAAACATTCCTGGACACACTTTAATTTGCTAATCCCTTCTGTAATCAGGAAGGGTCTTATAAAAATCGACTGCCATTTATCAACCCAATAGAGCTGGCACCCGCAATTCAACAACACATTGTTTTCACGAGTGGGTCCCCTCGTTGGCGTGACACCACAAGCACTGTGGAATGCCAAACACCCAATGCTGTGGAATAATGGCACAGTAATTCCATGAAGTTTTTTGTTCTGAGTTGAGAGAATGGTTCTGTAGTGACTCACACTTCTTCAGACTTATCAAAGTAACATTTTGTCAAGTATTTCATAGAATGAACTTTTTTTTCTCACGAGGAGGCAAAATTTAAGGTGGTTTTGTGGATTTCTCCTTTAAACTTTCCTAACTACAATTTAGTTTTACTCTCAAACAGTAAAAAGATTTTTTTAAACTAACCAAACTTTATGGAGAAATGATCTCCTTCGATCTGGCTCCATAGGTAAAAGAGTTTCAGGGAATAAGAAAGGCCCTCTTCTTTAGTCCAGTAAACAGTGAGCATGCTCAAGATTCCAAGCACATAGGAAGTGGAGAATGAAGATGTTGTAGGATTTGCCCATGATTTCTCTCTCAAATGTCACTGCTTTTTACCCAGCAGTGACGTATGCATGAGAAGGGCTGCAGCTTCCAGGAGCTCTGAGCTTGACCAGTCACTGGTGCCTGAGCATTCTCCATTGAGTTGTTTAATCAGACACATAAGAACAAGTCCAACATCAGAGGGAAAGACTGCAAGACCAGGTTCTGGACGTGGTCTGGATTCAAATCAAAGAGAATTGAGTATGGAAATCGCTTGTGACATACAATTCACATTTCTTCCCATTTTCCTATTTGTTTTAATCCCTTGTTTCACTCCATAAAGTATTGAAACAGATCCTGGGGTGAGGATGGGGAGAAAGTATAAATTTAAAATTATAAAATAAAAATTGAAAACCAGAATGAAAGAAAAAGGAAACACAAATATATTAGTCATAATGTAGATGCTGTGAAAAAGAGTCATGTTTGTTTCTGGTGAAAAGAAAACATGATCAGGAATGTTGTTCTCTTTATTCATGCTTTACATCTGACTAAGGTTCTTGAAATTTTAGAAAATGAAAAATGTACAAGTAACTTTTAAAAAAATTATAACCCCACCACAAAGAGATTTACAACTATTAATATTTTGGTGTGTTTCTTCCCAGTTTTCCTCATTCTCTCTATATTTGTAGATTACAGCATGAGCATTCTCCCATGTCATTATTTTATGCAAACATGATTTGTAATGATCTTAAAATGTTACCTCGTATGAACATTCCATAATTATTCCAGACTCTTCCCTTATCATTAGACATTTTGATTGCTTCTAATATTTTGCTGTTATAAATAAACGATGATGAAGAGCCTTATACACAATCTTTTCAGACATTTCTCATAATCTTCTGAGAATATATTCTCACAAGTGGAATTTCCAGGACCAATGGTAGAAACTTCTCTGCAGTTCTTGATAACTATCGTCAAATCACTTTCTAGAAAGTTACTACCCATTTTCATTTTAGCAAATGATTCACAAATTTCTAGACATTCTTTTTAAAATAAAGTATTACTATTTTTAAAACATTCACTAATATAGGTGGAAAATAATATTTCATTATTTCGATTTTCTTTTCTTTGACTTCTGATGAAATAGAATACTTTTTTTCTTACATTCATTAAGCATTTGATTTATTCTTTGGAGGATAGCTTATTTATGTGCTTTGCCAATTTGCGTTTAATTTTTAATAGGTTCTTATTGATATATAATTTTCTGTTTTTCATATGGGTTTTTCACATATTTTGTTATATTTATATTCTTGCAATGCTTTAAGTGGGTTCCATTGTATTTTCTAAATGTTTATAGTAGGAAAGTAATTGAATGTCATATATGTACTTTGTAACCCACCGCTTGATTCAATGTTAACATTCTAATAGGTTTTGGTTCATTGTTTAGAGATTTCAAATAGACAATAAAGTATTCTGAAAATTATGAGTATTTACTTTCTTCCTTTCAAATAATTTTACTTTTTATTTTGGTTTCATATGTAAGCATCTTCCCTCTCACCTGCCAATTTTAATGAGCTTGATATTTGTAATTGATTTAAGATATAGACTTTTTCACATCAGGAAAGAGTACTGTTTGTTCTACAACACTATGATTTTCTTTTTTAATACTGTATACTAAATTTTATCAGATGTAATTGATATGATCAAGTAGTCTTTCACGTTTTGACTTATTGAGAGACACAGTATTCTAGTAAACTTGGATTCCTATATTCAGAAATACATTCTTCTATGTCAAAACGGCTTTTTTTATAGAGGTAACTTTGGTTCATAACATTCTATGAACTTCACGTGTACATCATTACATTTCAACTTCTGTATACACCAGATCATGTTTACCATCAAAAGTGTAGTTTTGACCCATCACTGTAAAAACGTCCGCTTCTACCTCTTTTACTCTCCCTGCACCCCCTTCCCTTCTGGTAACCGCCAATCTGCTCTCTGTAACTTACGTTTGGGGATTTAAAAAAATCTTTTACATTTGAGTGAAATCATACAGCATTTGCCTTTCTCTGACTTACTTCACTTAGCATAATACCTTCAAGGTCCATCCATGTTGTCACAAAGGGCAAGATTTCATTTTTTTTTATGGCTGATTATTATTTCAGTGTGTATGTTTACCACAATCTTCTTTATCCATTCATCTGTCGATGGACACTTAAACATTGTTTCCATGTCTTCATTATTAAGAATAATGCTGCAATGAACATAGGGATTCATATATCTTTTCAAATTAGCGTTTTCTTATTCTTTGGATAAATATCCAGAAGTGGAATAGCTAGATCATATGGTATCGTATTCTTAATTTTTTGAGTAATCTCCATATTGTTTTCCATAATGGCTGCAACCGTTCACATTTCTACCTATGGTGTACAAGGGTTCTCTTTTCTCCACATCCTTTCCAACACTTGTTATTTCTTGTCTTTTTAATAATAACCATGCTGATGGGCATGAGGTAATGTCTCGTGGTTTTGATTTGCATTTCCCTAATAATTAGAGGTGGTGAACATCTTTTCATGTGCCTGTTGGCCTTCTGTACATCTTCTTTGCAAATATGTCTGTTCAGATCCTCTGCACATTTTTTTGATCAGGTTGTTTGTCTTTTTGTTCTTAAGTTGTATAAGTTTTTTACGTATTTTGAATATTAACCCCCTATCAAATTTATGATTTGAAAATAGCTTTTCCCAATCAGTAGGTTATCTTTTCATTTTGTTCATGGTTTCCTTTGCTGTGCAGAAGCTTTTTAGTTTGATGTAGTCCCATTTGTTCATTTTTGCTTTTGTTCCCCTTACCTGAGGAGACATATTCAAAAAGATACTGCTGAGACCAATGTCAAAGAGAGTACTGCCTATGTTTTCTTCTAAGAATCTTATAGTTTCGGGTCTTACATTCAAGTCTTTAATCCATTTTGAGTTAATTTTTTGTATGGTGTTAGATAATGGTCTATTTTCATTCTTTTGCATGTGGCTGTCCGGTTTTCCCAACCACTATTTATTGAAGAGACCTTCCTTTTTCCATTGTATCTTCTTGGCTCCTTTGTCGAAAATTAGCTGTCCATAGATGTGTGGGTTTATTTCTTGACTCTTAATTCTGTTCCATTGATCTGTATCTGTGTTTTTCTACTGGTACCATGCTGTTTTGATTATTATCCTTTGAAATCAGGGAGGGCGATAAGTCAAGCTTTGTTCTTTTTTCTCAGTATGGCTTTGGCTATTCAGTGTCTTTGTTGTTCCATACAAATTTTAGGATTCTTTTTTCTATTTCTGTGTAAAATGGCATTGGGATTTTGATAGGGATTGAATGGAATCTGTAGATTGCTTCAGGTAACATGGGCATTTTAACAATGTTAATTATTCTAATCCATAAGCACATAATATCTTTCCATTTCTTTGTGTCTTCTTCAATTTCTTTCCAGAATGTCTTATAGGTACAGGTCTTTCACTTCCTTGGTTAAATTTATTCCTGGATATTTTATTCTTTTTGTTGCGATTGTAAATGAGATTGTTTTCTTGATTTCTCTTTCTCTGCTACTTTGTTGTTAGTGTGTAGAAACGCAAGTGATTTTTGTATGTTGATTTTGTGCTCTGCAACTTTACTGTATTTATTTATTATTTCTAATAGTTTTTGTGGATTCTTTGGGGTTTTCTGTGTATAATCATGTAATCTACAAATAGTGACAGTCTCACTTCTTTCTTTCCAATTTGGATCACTTTTATTTCTTTTTCATGCCTAATTGCTCTGGCTAGGGCTTTCAATACTATGTCAAATTAGAGTGGATAGAGTGGAATTCCTTATCTTCTTCTTGTTTTTAGAGGGATAACTTTCAGTTTTTCATTGTTGAGTATAACGTTAGCTGTGGGTTTGTCAAATATGGCCTTTGTTGTGTTGAGGTACTTTCCTTCTATACCCATTTTATTGAGAGTTTTTATCATAAAAGGATCCTGAATCTTGTCCAATGCTTTCTCTGCATCTATTGAGATGATCATGTGATTTTTATTCTTCATTTTGTTAATGTAGGTTGTCATGTTGATTGATTTGTGGATATTGAACTATCCTTGCATACATGAAATAAATCAAAATGGTTTCTTTTTAGCCCTACTGTTTAACTTCATTTGTTAGTTTATTACTTATTTCTCAGCGTTTGTTTGAATTTTTTATATTCCTATTAATAAATTCAAAATAGAATTCCATGGTATTATTATATGCTTTATAGGTTAGATTTTTGTATCAGTGTTATATTAAATGAATTTGATATGTTCATTTTATTTATTGAAGCTATTTAGATTAATTTATTTAATTTATCATTTACTTTATTATATGAATTAGATATGTTCACTATTTTCTCTGTTTTAATTTTTTTACATTTTACATTACTTTTAGCATTTTAAATGAACTATCTGTCCCTGAAACTTTTATCTGATAGAATAATTCCATGATAATGCTTTGAAATTTTTGCCATATTATTTCATCTGTTCAGAATTTCCACTTCTGTTTGAATCAACTTTGGTAATTTGTAAATTCCTAGAGATTTACCATTTTATTGTGTTTTTCAAAGTAGCATGAAGTTTCACATAGCATTCTTAAGAAAATTATTTTAATAGCATATATATACAAATGTAGCATATCATTTTATTCACTTATTTTAAATGTAATGTTGCTTTTTTCTTTACTTTCTGATTTAAATTTTCTCTACTGATTTTTTTCTGTTTTCTAATTCGTTTATTTCTGTTATCTTTACTATTTTATTCTTCCTGCTTTCCCTAGGTTTATTTTAGTTTTCTAGTTATTTCACAAAAATCATTATGTATTTTTCATACCTAAGTCATTCTAGGTGATAAATTTACTTCTAATTAGAACTTTGGACACATCCTATGAGTTTTGATAAACTGTTTTTATTGTTGTCATTTTATAAATAGACTGCACTTTTGATTTCTTGTTTGGTATACTCGTCCAAAAGTGATTTAGCATGCTTTTGTGAACCATGTTTCCCGCCAATATGCACACACTGCTCACACACTTGCAGCACATCTTGGGCTTTGTTAATATAGTCTAACCTTTAAAAATATTTTTCAAGAACATTTTCAGGATAATTCTTGACATTTGCCCTCAATTTTATAACCAAATGTATTACAAATGATATTGTTAAATCTTATGTTCTACTGCCTAAAGACTTAAACACAAACAATAGTTGATTACTTAAAAGAACTATTCTAGATCCCATAATAGTAATTAATATTAATTAATTATATGAATTAATAGTTCTATACAATTTTTATCTCAGTGCTATTTGGTGCTGTGAGCTAAACCATCAGAGTTTGTATCATTAAATTAATCTGTCCAGGAAACAAGTTTGAAGTTATGTTCTATAGACATTCTACCCATAAGCAACAATGGCTATTATATTGGCATCATATTTACAAATATAATTTTATCACCTTTAACACAATTCCTCTTTCATCAAGTTAACTCCTATTTTTCCTTCAAAACTCAGAGGAAAATAAACTTAGCTAACATTTCTCCTCCATAAAGTTATCCTTAATCTCTAGTTTTCTTGAAAGTCTCCACAGGATTTCCCAAAGCAACCCACACACATAACTATACCACTGTATGTACTTCTAGTTTTCTATGACTGCTCTTTTACTAAGCATTTTGGGGGCAATGCCTAGCATAATACCAGACAATTTATATATAGTTAATGAAGGTTTTGTTAAATGAGTTAAACTAATAAAAGGAAGACTCAATCAATCAATCATCTTGAATGGGCAGTAACTATTGTCTATATGTCCCTCTCCTCTGATTGGCTCTTTAGTCCTAGTGCTGCAAAGAGGAAAAGTTGGAATGAGACTTCCCTGTGAAGTCAGACTGAGATCTCACTATGACATCGGAAGGACACCTTCTTAGGAAGTCAGAATGAGACCTCCCTATGAACTTAGAGAGGAGAACTGAATTCCAAGAAAGTGGCCACCTACTAAATTATTGGTGATTTACTCTTCAGTATAGTGACAATGGTCATAGTACATTGTGAAATTTCTGGGAACTTTGTAAGTTTCCCTTATTATGATCAGTTTGCCCTTTTCCATTATTTCCCCCAGGGGCAATTTTTAGCAACATACTCACAGAAGAACAGTATCTTCATACTTCAAGATCGTGTCCATGTTCGAGCTCCTCCTTACAGTCTTCTCTGACTACTGCAGTGGGAGTGATTCCCTCCATCCCTGAACTTCTTCCCCACATAATGACCATACCAATCATTTGACTTCTAACACTTACTGCTTTCTACTTTATTTTTCCTCATTAACAGAGTTAGAGATCTTTGAAGATGGAGAGAAAACTACTTTTCCATCCCCCAAAGTTTCTAGCCAAACACCTTGCACATTGTGTATACTGAATAAGCATGTTAATGCATGCATGTATATATATGGGCATATATGAGTGTGTGTATATAAAATTACACACCACACAAATATCCATTTCTAAATTTTCCTCCCAAAACAAAATCAGAAGAAGGGAGTATGTGGGCAATTTGTGAAGGGAGGGTGAGGGGATCCCAACTTAAATATTTCCCCAAACATCTTCAATCTTACTCTCTTCTACTCTGCCCTAATATCCAGAAAAAACATTCTGAGAACTTTTTCTCCTCTCTTTTAGAAAAGATAAACACAATTGGTCATCATTTACCAGAATATTTCTGTGCTTCCTCACATTAAGATTGAAACATTTCTGATTCCTCAAGAAAGTTTAAAACACTGTCCCCAAATGATCGATAATCAAGAGAAACTCTCTGAGATAAGGATGTAATCCCCCCACCTCCCCCACAGATATAAATACATGCAGATCATTGTCTGGAACAAGGAGGTACATGCAAAAACCTAGGCACACTATGTGCCCCATACACGCACACATAGATACACATTCCTCTCAGTGAGTTGGGAGGACCCTCCCTGACAAGTGAGGATGGGCCTTGAGGGCTCTGGGAGCACAGTAGATTTCTAATACCAGCTGCCATCAAGTACTGGTCCAGACAAGCAGAAAGACCATGTGGCTGAATTTCAGGGTAATTAAGAATGTAAAAAGGAGCCCAGAGTGCCACTGGGCACTTAGCAGCATGTGCAAAATCCTCCCAGCAGATACCCAGGTGGGCATGAGGCCAATAAGCTTCCTATCCCTGTCTCTTGGCAAATGAGGCTGAGCCTACCCTGAGGAACATAAATGTAAGAGCTGTGGTGGCGAGGAAGATTCATGTTAGGCAGCCAACACGTTTTGCGCTCCATGCTGTAGTATCAGTTGTATGCTGTTCCCCCTTTAATCTGTTAGCTCTCCTTAACAGCCTATTAGGACAGTTCTGTCCCTACCCAGTCAGCTTGCCTGCATGAACAGTTATGAAGGAGATGTGGTCATCGGTGGTAGCCTCTGACTTCTCATTAGCCAACCTACTCCCGCTGCTGTGGCAGGCAGCTTGCTAATCCATGAGGGCATATCCTCCCTGGTCTTGTTTATCTTCTATTGCTCCTGTCTCTCAATTTCTGATTGGGCTCCATTGTCACATGGCCCTTCCCCAGCCTTAAATAATAGCAAAACTTGGGAGCAAATTATTTTGCCTCCTCTTTATGTCCCTTGGTTCTCATGTTAGCTCAGAAACACCTTCAATAAGAATTAATAAATATTTCACCAATGGTAGATCTTTAGGTACTGTGATAACTGGGTAGGAGAATAATTTTTGAAAGGCAGTGTTCCTGAAGCTGTTGATTATTTGTAGGGTTGACTTTGATATTTTTATCTCTTTCTCCTGTGCCACTTCCTTAGAATTGGCTTGGTCTTCAGTTTCCACAGGATGTACCAATGGGTATGAGGATGCTTTAACTTCTGTGCTTATACAGCTACGTAGATGGCCAAGATACTCTCCTCTTCTTGTTCTTTGGAATGAACCTTCTAAGAGAGCATGAGAGAGTCGAGATCCTTAGCACAGCAGAAGAGACCTTTTAGGATCTGGTTCCTATCTACCTCTTTATCCTCAACCTCAACTACACATATTATACTTCGGCCATGCCAAACTCCTTGCAATCCACTGCCTCTATGGCTTTCCTTGCTATTCCTATCACATAGAATAGTCTTTGTCCAGTCTGCCTATTTAGATGTCCTCATCTCGGAGCCCCCATAGCACCCTGTGCACAAATTTCCCACAGCACTGGGCTTTGGGAACACAGGCACAATCAACTGGTCATATAGTGTTTCAAGACTTCTCTTTGGGCAAAAGTATGAAAAAACACTTTCATAGAAACAGGGAAGGAAATGAGAAATGGCAGGAAATGGGTGGGTGCTAACACTTTGTGGTCTACTCTATCAGGATTATATTGACAGAAAGTGGGAAAAAAATGATAGTGGCTTATACAAAGTAGTTTCTCTCTACTTACAAAGTATGTTTCTGTCTCATACAGAAGTCACCCCAGGTGGGCAGTCCAGGGCTAACATGGTGGTTCTGTTCCAACAAAGCTCTCTGGCTCCTTTCAGTTCTTAGTTGAACACTTGTCCTCATATACTAAGGTCTAATATGGCAGTATCCTCATTCTAGGATGCAGAAAGGAGGAAAGGGCAGAGAATAATTGAGGGAGGGGTGTGGAAGAGCCACCTCTGTGAAAAATTCCTAGAAGCTGGCTCAGATTTTGACTTACATATCAATGTCTAGTCACATGAGTCCCCTATAAGGGAGCTGGGAAAACTAATCATTTTTCTGGGAGAGCACATGCTCAGCTAAAATCTTATTACAATGAAATAAAGGGAGAATGTGCACTAGAGGACAACTACTACAATGTTATCCCAATGTTAAGGCAATCTTGCTAGTCAAATGCATCAGATTATGCTAGCACATTCTATAGTGATATGCAAATATTTCTTTTAAAACCACACATACATCTTCTTTCACCTCTCCTATTCAACATCATACTAGAAGTCCTAGATAGTGCAATATGACAAGAAAAATAAATAAAAGGTGTTTTAAAAAAATAAAATAAACACATATACATTTGCCTAATTAATCATCAAGAATTTATTGAGAGCACCGTGCTAGTTTTTACAAGAATTGCAGAGGTTTGAGATAGAGTCTTTTTATGCACATAGTTGAAGCTAATTTTCTGATGGAAACTGTGCCCAAGGATCCACAGCTAGTCAAAAGAAGAATTAATGAATATTATAAAGCCAACTTTTCAACACATCTCTCTGCAGAACCAGACTTGTGATTCCATCTGCTTACAGAACACATTCTTCTAGAGTCCCTTAAATACTCATATGCAACATTGAACTAATTTATCCTTTCCCAAAGTCACTTCTCTAGAACTCCCCCTACAGCTATTGGAATCACAATCCATCAGGTTGTCCAAGTGAGAAATCTAGACTTCATTGTTCATCTGGACTTCAGCTTCACCTCCTATAATTAATAAAACTACCAAGTACCATCAATTCTATCTCCTTCCACACATTTCCACCAACACTGTCATTACATCACTCCAAACAATTATCATGTATAACTTGACTGTTCTCATTTCTCTGGTCTTGTCTTCTAGGGCTGGCACAATTTTAGAGGAAAAAGAGAAATATAATGTGATAGTTGCTTTACTAGAAGTAAGAGCAAAGTACAAAAGAAACATAGAGGAGGGAAAAATTACTTCTAGCTTCTGATGGGCCTAGGTTTTTAAGAGATACTTTGAGGAAGAGACAAAATATTTTCAAAGATAAATATTAGCTAGAAAAGGACAGTAAGTAGAAGAAACTAAACAAGCAAAAGTATGGTATTTTCTAAAGTTAGAGTAGTCCTGGTTGAGTAGTATATTCTAGAAGCTGTGTGTTAGTTTGCCAGGACTGCCATAACAAACTACCACCAGCTGGATGGCTTAAACAATAGAAATTTATTTTCTGACAATTCTGGAAGCTAGAAGTTCAAGATCAAAGTCTTGGCAGAATTGGTTTCTTCTGAGGCCTCTCTCTTTGGCTTGTAGATGGCTGTCTCTCCCTGTGTCTTCACAAGGTCTGTCTTCCCATGGGTGTGTATCTGTGTCCTAATCTCCTTTTTTCTTTCTTTCTTTCTTTCTTTCTTTCTTTCTTTCTTTCTTTCTTTCTTTCTTTCTTTCTTTCTTTCTTTCTTTCTTTCTTTCTTTCTTTCTTTCTTTCTTTCTTTCTTCTTCTTCTTCTTCTTCTTCTTCTTCTTCTTCAGTAAGAAGGAAAGCCAATATTTTCTTTTCCAACTTTGGGAGATAAGGGCCTATTTATTTCTTTGTTTTTAGGGTGTGATGCTTTAATATACACATACATTGTGAAATGATTGCCACAATCAAGTTAATTACATCCATCATCTCACATGGTTGTCTTTGTGTGTGTATGTGTGTGAGTATTTGGTGAGAATACTTAATACTACTCTCTTAGCAAATTTCAAGTGTACAATACAGTATTAACTATAGTCACCATGCTGTACATTAGATCCCCAGAACACATGCATCTTGTAACGGAAATGTTGTATATTTTGACTAACATCTTCCGAATCTCTCCCACTCCCTAGCTGCTGGAAACCATTCTACTCTCTACTTCTACAAGATTGACTTTTTTAGATTCCACACATAAGTGAGATCATATAGTATTTCTCTTTTCGTGTCTGGCTTATTTCACTTAACATATCATCCTCCAGGTCTATCTATGCTGTTGCAAATGGCAGGATTTCCTTCTTTTTATAACTGAATAATATTCCATTGTATGTGTATATCACATTTTCTTTATCCATTCATCTCTCAACAGACAAGTTGTTTCTATATCTTTGGTATTGTGAATAATGCTGCAGTGAATGTGAAAGTATAGATATCTCTTTGAAGTAATGATTTTATCTTCTTTGGATACGTACCCAGAAATGAGATTTCTGGATCATATAGTAGTTCTATTTTTAGTTCTCTGAGGAAACTCCATACAATTTTCCACAATGGTTGTACCAATTTTCATTCCTACCAACAGTGTGCAAGGGTTCCCCTTTCTCCATACTCTCACCAACACTTGTTACCTCTTGTCTTTTTAATAATAGCCATCCTAATAGGTGTAAAGTGACATCTCTTTGTGGTTTCAGTTGGCATTTTCCTGATGATTAGGGATGTTGAGCACCTTTTCTTATACCTGTTGGCCATATTTATGTCTTCTTTGGAAAAATATCTATTCAAGTCCTTTGCCCATTTTTCTTAATCAGGTTATTTATTTACTTTATTTTGCTATTGAGCTATATGATATATTTTGGATATTAATCCCTTACCAGGTACATTGTTTGAAAATATTTTCTCCCATTTTATGTTACCTCTTAATTTTGTTTAATGTTTCCTTTGCTGTACAGAACCTTTTTAGTTTGATATAGTCTCACTTATTTGTTTTTTCCTTTGTTGCTTGTGCTTTAGGTGTCATATCCAAAAAATCATTGCCAAGACTGTTAAGAAGCTTTTTCCCTATGTTTTCTTCTAGGAGATATATATATAGTTTAAGGTTTAAGCACTTATATTTAAGTTCTTAATCCATTTTGAGTTAATTTTATGGTATAAGATAGAGTCTAATTTCATTCTTTTGCACATGCATATTCAGTTTTCCCAAGATGATTTATTAAAGACACTTTCCTTTCCCCACTGTACATTCTTGGCATACTTACCAAAGATAAGTTGACCATACATGCATGAGTTTATTTCTGGGTCTCTATTCTGTTCCACTAATCTATGTGTCTGTTTTCATGCTAGTTCCATACTGTTTGGTTACTATAGCTTTGTAACATAGATTGAAATCAGGAATTGTGATGCCTCCAGCTTTGTTCAGCCTTCTCAATATTGCATTGGCTATTCAGGTCTTTTGTGGTTCCATAGGAATCTTAGGATTACCTTTTCTACCTTTCTGAAAAATGCCATTGGAATTTTGATATGGATTACTTTGAATATGTAGATGGCTTTGGGTAGTATACACACTTTAACAACCTTAATTCTTTCAGTCCATGGATACAGGATATCTTTTCATTTATTTGTGTCTTTTTCAGTTTCTTTCATCATTGTCTTACAGTTTTTGGTATACAGATCTTTCACTTCCTTCCTTAAATTTATTCCTAAGCATTTTATTCTTTTTGATGCTATTGTAAATGGGATTGTTTTCTTAATTTGTTTTTTGGGTAGTCCATTGTTAGTGTATCTAACCTCCTTAAAAGGCTATCAATCTATTAGATTAGGCCCTAATGATCTCTTTTTTAACTTCATTAACTTTTTAAAGACCCTATTTCCAAATACTGTCACATTCTAGGGGTTAGGATTCAACATAAGAATTTTGGGAGGACATAACTCATCCTATGTTTTATTTTAGAGGCTTGGAGGAACTTGTCTAGAAAGCTAGGTAGGAGTCAGATTGTAAAAAATGTTTGAAGGTTGAACTAAGGAGTTTGGACTTTTTCCTGAACTAAAGGACAACACAAAAGAGTTCTAAGTAAGAATGGGCCTAGATCAGACATGTGTCTAGGATAGCTGACAGAGTGAGTTTGGTAGCCCAGACCAAGGAAAAGCTGGAGATATTAAGGTCTGTCAGGAGTCTGTTGTGGGAAGGTGAGATAAAGATGAGGAAGGTCATAATGGAAACACTGTCAGTGGGGAGTAGAAAAGAGATGACACCTTTGACAGGCATTTTGTTCAGAGAATTGAGAGGACTTGAATGATAAACCTAAAGACTCCAAGTTTCTAGCATGGTTGACTGAGGAGGGTAGTGTCATGAACTAAAATCAAGAACACATGTTGAGTATGAGGAACTATAGAATATCCAAGTGCAAACATTCAGGAAGTATGAATCTAGTCGAGGAGAGAGAACTGAGTTGAAGATATAAGACAGACGTGATAGTTGAGGTAAGAATTGCGATCATCCTGGGACCGTACTTGGCCAAGAAAAAAGACACCCAAAAGAGGAACCATGGAGAAATATGACACTTAAGGGGCAGGTAGAAGGGAAGAGAAGTCAGAAAGAGAGGAGGGAAAACAGGAAAGAATAGTGTCCCAAGAGTCAAACAAGAGAGTTTCAAAAACAAAGACCTCAAAAAGCCAATCAGAAATAGAGTAAGAGAATTGAAAAGAGACTATTGAAGCTGGCCTCCAGAAGAGAATTTTAGTGGACGAGTGGAAATAGAAACCTAACTACAGGAGGTTTGGGAGTGAGTGGAAATCTGATGGTGGGAAGACAGAATGTAGACCATTTCTAGAAGCCAGGCTGTAAAGAGAGGAAGGAGCTGGGAGGTAGTCAAGGAGTTGCTGTCCCAGCCTGGTTTCCATAGAGTAAGTAATTGCCAGATGGGGAACTCTATCCCACACCTCACATCACAAAGACAAGCTTTGCAGAACCTCTAACTGTTTCGCCACATAGCTCTCCTTTATGCTCCCACAGTAGACTGTACCTATTTCTGTCCCAGGATCTATATATATGGTTCTTGTTTACAAGCTCATCTTTCCATTATTATGACTATAACTACCATAATCCTCTCAAGGGCAGAAATCATGTCAGAGTCATCTTTATACTCCATGTCGTATATGTATTTTATAAATGCACAGAGAAAGAAGAAAGAGAAGGAGGGAAAGAAGGTGGGAGAGAGGAATAAAAGAGTTAACACTGAGCATTTATTCTGGGCCAGGTGCTGTGCTAAGCATCTTTGTTGAATTAATCTTTACACCAACCTATAAGGTAGATACTATTATTATCTCCATTTTACAGCTGAAGAAACTGAGGCACTGAGATAAGCAATTTGTCCAAGGCCATGTTGTTAGCAAACAGCTGAGCATGCATCTGAACTCAGGTATTCAGAATCAAAAGCCTATACTCTTAACTGTGCAAAAATCAACTAGAGTATTTTAAAAACTTGACCTGTATAAGGGATATATGGGAAATAGTTTAAAGTGTTTATTTTCTAAAAGAAAAAGAGTGAAAGCCAACAAGAGCTACATTTGATCTGCTGAACTGCTTTTCAATGGCCTCGCATGGTGCAAAACAGAACACGTGATCATCTCATCGCTCCTGTAGTGTTGCGTTATGTTCAGCTGTCAGGTTTGTTGGTTTCCTAAATCAATCAGTCACACATCATCACCTAAAATATTTTTCACTGAAAGGTTCTAGAGTATAAAATTAGTTTTTATTGCTTTGACTATTACTGATTTCAAAGACCAAGGAATGACCATGCAGCAAAGGCAGCAAAGCCCGGGCCAGAAGGGCTCCCCAGATGAAACAAATTTTTGCTGATGGCTTTCATTTGAGCATTGATGTGAAGAAATTGTCAGGGCTCTGGGATGTTTCCTTACGGCTGGGAAGGATGCTGGTCATCTGGTTACTTTTCCCTCTGAGCACTTCTTCCTGTGGGCTGAGCAATACCACTGAGTTAGGGCCCAGGCACTAGGCACGCAAGGGAAGTCTCGGCCTAGCTAGATCTCTGCTCAGGGCCTCAGGCACTGTAATTCTGGGAATCTTCAGAACAAGAGTCAAGGTGCTTCCCAGGAAGCTTCCAAAATAGTAAGTCTTTCCCATGAATCACACAAGAAGGAAATAAATTTGTCAGTGCCTCTCCTTCAAATGGTACCTGTTTTTAGTATAAGGAGACCTGCCAGTTCCATTCCTAAAATCCAACTTGGATCATCCATGGTTTGAGATGAAAGAAAGGGTCAGACCATGCCTCAACTTCTCTTCTTTAAAAGTCATTTATCCTTTGGTGATCTTTTACTTATTTTTACTGCCACCACCACCTGGGCTTAGAAGGATTTCTGTATGTATGGTGGTTGCAGTGGGTTTAGCAAAAAAAAAATCTCAGGACAAAGATACACTTTGGAGGATAGGAGTGGAGGGTGCAAAGTTGACCTGCTCCTCACCACCTGGATGCTTTCCTTAACAAGGGCCACCTTTTACTGAGGGCTATTTGTGAAGCACCACGTCTAACACTTCATATGTATCCCCCACAATATCTCTTTGATTTTGATACCATTGTAATTCTTCACTGTTCAGAAAGGAAACTAAAGCTTAGAAAGGTTAACTGCTGTTACGGGATGAATTGTTTCCCCCAAAAAGATATGTTGAAGTCCTAACCCACAGAACCTGTGACCGTGACCTCATTTAGAAATAGGATCGTTATAGACGTAATCAAGTTCAGATGAGGTCATTAGGGTGGGCCCTAACCCAATATGACTGGTGTCCTTATAAAAAGGGGTTAGTTGGATGCAGAGACAGACATGCACAGAGGGAAGACAACATAGAGACACACAGGATGACAGAAGACGGCCACAGGACCACAGAGACAGAGGTTGGAGTGGTACATCTACAAGCCAAGGAATGTCAAAGATTACAGACCAACACCAGGAGTTAGGAGAAGCAAGGAAGGAGTCTCCTCCCAGATTCTTCAGAGGGAGCATGGCCCTCTCAACACCTTGATTTTGGACTCCTAGCCTTCAGATCTGTGAAACAATACATTTCTGTGTTTTAACCCACCCCAGTTTGTGGTCCTTTGTTACAGCAACCCTAGGAAACTATTACAATTGCCTTGCCTTAAATCACAGAATTAATCATCTCCAGACAGGATTTGAATCCATGTCTATCTGACCCTAAAATCCATATTCATAGCTTCTATGCTTTACTGCTAATGGGCTAAGGCAGCATCGAGGAGAAGCAATCAATTCTACCTTGAGAAGCTGTTACAGAGAAGGTACCATCAAAGCCTGCTTCCGAGGTTGAGGATGAGTTTGTCAGATGAAGAAGGAAAGGAAGAGAAATCCAAAGAGAAGTAACAAGACCAGCATGAAAGATGTGAATGTGTATGCTGTGCTTCAGAAATAAATATGGCTCATGCATGAGGTGGAGGGGTTGTGTATGGAAAGGAAATGTGACCATGCAAAATGCCTCCTTCTTCTAGGAAAGTCCTGGATGCATGCTTGCAGGTGTGTTTCCATATTGGAGGAGCACTCAAAAAGATGGGATGGCTATAGTCTGTGCCCACATCATGGGGGCTCCTGCCCTGCAGTTTAATGTCAGAGCTTTCATGGCAATGAATCCTTCTTGCATAGTCAATTGCTTTAGCCAGGGTGAGCTGGAAGATTCCATTAGCAAAGGAATGCACAAGATAAGGAACATTTTCCTTCCTTGTCATTAAGCACTGTCTCTTAATTAAGTTGTCTTCCGCACTCTTGATCGGAAGAGAATACCAAGAAGTCCTTTTCCAGGAAAGTGCTTATTTCTCCTCAGTACTTACCCCACCATGTCACTTAGTAATAGGCTGGTGTTCAGAGGTAAATAAGCCAAGGGACTGGGGAATGAGTTCCCTTTATCTTGATATGTGTGCAGGTGTGTGTGCCAGGGGAGGAGAAGGGCCCGAGCCACTGGCAGGTGCAAAGATGGTGCTCAGAGCATGAATCACAGATGCAGTCAAGCCAAGCTTCGTGATTGCTGCAGTGAATCCTTTAATCTCACATAGAGAGAGGAGGTCAAGTGCTAATTATAAGAGAATATCACCATCGCACCTCTAGATTCCAGGCTTTCCCTTGTTTCTACCAATAACAGCTCTTTTATCGAACACTGTACAGTGTGATCCAATTTAGGTAAAGTTAATTTAAATGAAGCAAAAGAGGCTATGTAGGCAGTGGCCAGTGGTACTAGGATATCTTTAAATGAATAAAAGGAAAAGAGTAAAGACTTCATAGCCATTTATAGCCCCTCCCTTCCCTTGTTTCCTGCCCCATAGCCAGGCATTCTCAAAATGCTATCAGTTTTTTCTTTTTCCCTCTGCCTGTATCTGTCTCTTTCTCTCCATTTCCAGTCTGTGGTTGACACACACCTACTCATCCTTAAAGTTGCAGCTCATACCTCACCTCTCCCATAAACACTTCTCTGACCTTACCACCTCCCCTCCCATGCTGTGCTGGCAGAATCAGGCACTGCCTTCCTTATGCTTCAATAGCACAATATCAGCACAGCTGTTATGAGATTTGTCACTTTGTACTGTAATTATTTATTTATCCTCCTCTATGGCTACATAACAAGCCATCTCAGAACTTAGTGGCTTAAAACAACATTTATTAATATTGTGATCTCTCACAGTTCTGGAGTTTAATTGGGCTCAGCTAGGCAGTTGTCACTCAAGGTCTCTCTACAACTACTCTCAGAGTAGGGCTATCAATAGTAGTCAGGGCTAGGGCCGGGATCATCTCCAAGGTTTTGTCATGCACGAAGTTAGGAAAACTCAAATGGCTGGGGCATCTCTCTGTCTCTATGTGGTCCCTCCTCATGGCGTCTCCTTAATGGCAGTTCCAGGGTAGCCACACATCTTATATGGCCACTCAGGGCTCCAAAAACAAGTGTCCCAAGAGACAGTGAACCAGGCAGAAGCCATATTGCCTTTTATCACTTAGCCCAATCACACAGTGCCACTTTCACCACAGTCCCAGGTGACCAATATTCAGTGGAGAGGGAATATAATCCATCTCTCAGCCCCATGAAAGAGGGTCATATCACATTGTAAGAAGAGCATGTAGGATGTGATATGTCCATGTGGGCGTTTTTGGAAAATACAACCTGTCGCAGCTATAAACCCAGGGTTTGGCAAAGTGCCTGGCAATTAATGGTCTCTCTTTAAATACAAATGACTGATTGAATGAATGACTCTTATCCTCCTATGTAAACCATATTATCTCATACCCAGCTTCTATTCTCGCCTTTCCCATATCAAATGTACTCTTTACCCTATTTTCTGAAGAACCATCTTCTAAAACCCTTGCTTTTTCCATGTCTCATTTTCAAAAGCCTTCAGTAACTCCCAATGGCTTATGGCAGTATAAGGATATTGTCACATCTTGTGATGCCGTAGCACTACTGTGAATATAACAGAAATATACATGTCCGTATATGTATCTCAACCTATCTCCAGGCTCCAAGAAGAGCATGTCTGGCACATGTATATGTTATTGTCTTTCAAATGTGCAATTTCTTTTATTTATAGAAATTATGCTGAGTTCTAGTTCATAGTAATGGATTAAAACATCACATTTATTCTGCTCCCTCCTGTAGTTCCACAAAAACAATAGCAGAAAGATAGAAAAGACACAAATACTTAAGAGACTGGATTGGAAAAAGAGACGCAACCTCATCTCTTTTTGGAAACTGGAAAGCCATGGAGAGCAGTAACTGACTTCGAGGATTTGCAAAGTTGAAGCTGCTTTGTACCAAAGAGCTTCATTAGAGCTCAGGAATTGGAAACACCAAATGCCTCTGAAATTGCGAGAGAAGGTGGGGTTGGCAAGTTAAAACAAGTGAAAGTATATATAAGAAGCAGTTGCAGTCCCTCCCGTTTCCTGGCAGAGGACCAAAGGCTTATTCTCCTGGAGAGAATGAACCAGGAGGACCCTGGATGTGGACAGCAGGCAGGCTGATGATGGGATGTATTACTGAAAACAGAATGAATAAAATAAAACTCTACATATGGAACAGTGAGACCCTGGGCACCTTTTCCTACGAGGCTCATGAATGCTTACAGATGGGTTTGGGCTTGTGTACCCCTTCCTCAAACCTTTCAAGAAATTGGAAGAGGGGCTGGCCCCGTGGCCGAGTGGTTAAGTTCGCGCGCTCCGCTGCAGGCGGCCCAGTGTTTCGTTAGTTCGAATCCTGGGCGCGGACATGGCACTGCTCATCAGACCACGCTGAGGCAGCGTCCCACATGCCACAACTAGAAGAACCCACAACGAAGAATACACAACTATGTACCGGGGGGCTTTGGGAGAAAAAGGAAAAAATAAAATCTTTAAAAAAAAAAAAAAAAGAAATTGGAAGATTTCTCTCTGAAAAATAAAAATAAAAATAAAAATAAGCTACCATCTCATGAAAAAAAAAGACCTAGCGATTTTGACCGTTGGGGTTTCCCACCTGTGCTAACCTACAATGAAGCTTACCAGTGGACAAGCACGTCCTAAGGAAAAAGAGCTCCCAGTAGGTTTTTTGATGTTGATCTCCTCAACAAGAAGAGAGAGTCAAGGATCACCACATACTTGAGAAAACCTCCAACTGAAAAGTCAGAGACCAAAACAAATTGTAGGACAAAGAAACTCAGAGGAAATAGAGACATGCCAGGAGCAATAAAAGGAGGAGTGGGAAGAGGAGAAGGAGAAATGAAAGTATAATTAAGACCTTCAGAAAGATTAAAGAAAACAGCAGAGATAAAAGATTCAATATAATAATTGGAAAATAAGGCTGAGGATATATCAAAGAAGGTGGAACAAAAAGACAAAAATAGAAAATTAGAGGATTCGTGGCCATCTAGCATCTGAATAAGAAGAATTCTAGGAAGAAAGAATGGAGGAAACACATTAGAGAAAGCTATCAAAGGGATAGTCCAAGAAAGATTTCCAGAACTGAAAGACATGAGTTTCCAGATAGAAGAGGCTATAAGGATCCAGCAAAATTGATGACTGTAATCAAAGAGAACATCTTACAAGCTTGTAGAGAGATGAAACCAGGAAACTACAAAGGAAGGCAGATCTGAACATCACAGGACTTCTCACAGCAACACTGGAAGCAACACTGGAATAAGACATCAGAAAAATACCTTCAAAATTCTGAGGACAAATGATTTCCAATCTAGAATTCTACGCTTACCATCAACAAAGAGTCAAAGTGGAGTAAAGATGTTTTCAGATAAGTAAAGTCTTCAGAAAGTAGTTTCTCTGCACTGATTCTTGAGATACTTGAGAGTGTGTTCCTCCAAAATGAGGAAATAAACAAGAAATGGGGAAATGCAAGATCCAAGAAACAGGATTTCCAACGCAGGAGAGGAGTGGAAGGACTATCCAGAAGGACTGAGGGGAAATGCCAGAGAGACACTGTGTAGCACATCTAGGAAGCATCCAGTCCAGATGAGAGCAGGAACCCAGAGGGCTCCAGAAGTGTCTCCAGAAAAACTTGAAACAGAGAGCACTTGACATGTTTGAACCTAAGTTCTCAGAGAAGACTCAGCCCTTAAGTGAAGTCTAGAGGTAAGTTAGTGGTAGGCACATTGAAAGTGAATTTAAAAATAGTACAATTGTTGGGCCGGCCTGGTGGCGCAGCAGTTAAGTACACACGTTCCGCTTTGACAGCAGGGGTTTGCTGGTTCGGATCCCAGGTGTGGACTAGGCACCACGTGTGGACTAGGCACCACGTGGCAAGCCATGCTGTGGTAGGCGACCCACATATAAAGTAGAGGAAGATGGGCACGGATGTTAGCTCAGGGCCAGTCTTCCTCAGCAAAAAAAAAGAGAAGAAGAAGAGAAGAAAGGAAGAAGGAGAAGGAAGGGAAGGAGAGAGAAAAAGAGAAAGGGAGGAAGAAAAAGAAAAACATTGTAAAGTAATGCTTGCATTAAACAGTTTTGGAAGCTCTTGCCTACAAGATAAAATGTAAACCCTTCTGCAAGACCTTCAGGGTCTATTTTAACAGCTTCACGCTAAATCACAATTGATCAATAATACCTGATATTTTCATACTCTACAGCTATGCTCATCTTTTCACTCCCAACCTGGAATTCCCTCTAACACTTATCTTCTCCAAATTTTATCCATCTTCTAAAGTCGCTAGGATTCTTACCACCTCCATGAAGCGTTTCTTGACCACCCCCATTGAGGGATCTTTCCCTTCTCTGAATTTCAACAGCAGTTACTGTCTGCACCCGGTTAGTTAATTGGGCTCTTTGCTCTTCAGCTATCAAAGTATTATGGTTTATGTAAGTGGCTTACAAGTTCCTTGAGGACAGATTCTCCCACAGTGGCTCATGCAGTGCCGCAGAGCTGTCTACATGGTAAGAACATTAACAGTTTTGAACAAATTAGTTAATTAATAATTGAGTCGCTCCACCTTCTGTCTCTCTCATGCTAGGCTTTTGTTGTTTCCTCCACTGAGCAACAGGGGTTTGTTGTAACTTTCCACTGATCTCTTCTGCCTGCAGTTGCTGGGCTGTGGCTACTGATTCAGTCATTTCTTAGGTACCCTGCCCCCTCGATGCTCAGACCTGGGAGCCCAGAAGGTTAGGAAGGTTTGGATGCAGAAGGAGCAACCACACCGTGATACTTTATTGGTGTTGGTTTTCTTTTGAAAGATCTGATCCTGCTAAAGCCAAGAGGGACCAGAAGTAGCACGTGGAAGACTTACACCCAAATCAATTTTTAGCTCCATTTAATGAAAAGAAAAGGAAACGCAACAGGAGTGTCAGCTCTCTAAAAGTGGTTCTGGAGATACTAAAAACCTCAAACAGACCCTTTCCAAACACAGTTAGACCACAGGCGTTTTCCTGCACAGAGATGTCACTCTAGCAGCACCCACATTTTCTAAGATCACCTGCTCTGCTCCTTGGGCACATCATCTATCCACCCACATTCCACATCCCCTGGTCCAGAGACCCGTCACCCTCACTCCCCCACCAGCCTCTACCTGTAGCCAACACACTCCATCTCTGACTCTGCTTGTCAGATTCAGTCCGCTGAGGAGCAGGAAGGCAATGAGGATGACAATTTCCCTTGAAAGAAAAGAAGGAATAAAATGCCTGTTATGTGGCCCAAAAGTCTTATTTCTAGGTCCCGGTTCACGGAGTCCTAGAAATTGGAATTGGAAGAGACCCTAGAGATCATCTGGATCACCTCTCTACCTCTGCTGCATCTGAGGATAACCCCCACCCGCCCCCAGCCCTGGCTTGCCTGATGTGCGTGCTACTGCTTCTGCTTGGATACCACCATCAGGAGGAAGGGCGTCCTTCAGCAAATCACAGCAAGAGATCCAGGTGGCATGTGGCAGAGAAGCCGTGTTGGCAGAGAAGTGATCGAAGAGAGCTTGCCTTAAATGCAGTCGTTCTCTATATTTTATAATCACAAAACCCCAAGAGAATATGAAGAAAGCTTTGGACCATCTCCTCCAGAAAAGAGCATATAGACATGATATTTTGGACATAATTTTACTAGGTTCAAAGACTCCTGAAACCCATCCGCAGATGCCGAGACAAGAATTCCTGCTATAATGCTGTTTTTGAGAACGAAGTAAATGCTACTAGTCCATGTGGTAAAACAACAATCAAATAGGTCCATCCTTGGGGAAAAAAATCAAGCCTTGGAAACTGCGAATTTTATTTTAAATTGTAGCACCACACTTGTTCTCATCACCCACTTGGACCAACTGTGTCTCAGAGACACTGAGAAGGTTAAAAACACTGAAAAAAAAGTGAGGCAGGCTTGCAAGTTATTTTGTGGGGCTGCATATTTCCTTGATGTGCTTGTATTGTGTGGAAAAATGCCACACTCTTCACTGTTATGTTGGCAACTCCTAGGATTCCGAAGGTTAATGATTTTACGGGCCCAGAGCTCACACAGGTTGCACCTTTCAAAAGCTTCATTTCTCTTCTGTTTGGAATATTTCCCAATGACTTTTAATTAAGTGTATTCTCTGTTGGCAGGAATAAGACAATAAAAGGGAAAGGGTTTTGTGTGTTCTTACTCACAAAACCAATGCTCTGTATTTGCTGGCTGCTGATTGATTGGTGGAAAGCTTAAGGTTGTAGCTGCAAAGTAAAAGCCACAGTCAAGTGCTACCTATGAAAACAAGCTTGGGAAAGCGGCTCCCACAGCACTCGTGTGGTATACTCCATGGCATATTTGGACGCTTAAACCTTTCTTAGGTGCCAGGATCTTGCTCCTGGGAGCATGTGCTTCCTGAAGAACTCCATGGACAAGGAGCCAGCCGCCCTGGATGAAACAGTGTTGATAGCCGGACCAGATGTTTGGGGAAGGGGAGAGGTGTGGGGAAGATTATCAGCGTATATAGCACGCGTTACTTCTTACAAGCATGGAAAAGAAGTTTTCTATTATGCAAGGTGAGACCAGACAAGAAGCAGATCTCTTTTCTCAATATTAACTCCTTGATCTGAAAGGAACTAATCCATTCTTCTGCCTCCAGGCAACACAGCATTCAAACAAATTGGGTTTTTTTGTTCTTCTTTTTTCATTATTTCCAAAGAAGGACATTCCAGCCTTCCTTGACCTTGCATTCCAGAGTCTCACAGTGCCCATGCTCAGGAAATACTTCCTCAGGTTTAACTTAAATCCCTCTGCCTGCAATGGGAGACTCTTGCTATCCTCCAAGGACTTGAGGAACAGCTGCCTGGCCCCTTGCCAGTCACACCATTCCATATTCCCATTGTTCAGGGGAGGAAACGGCTCTGGGCATTTGTTGATTGGCTCCCCATTACCCAGCAGGAACCCAGGCCTGTGTCCCAGGCTCCTCTGAGCAGTTACTTTGCATACTTGGGGCACCATTCTCCCAGGACTCTAAAATTATCACAACTGACTTATCATCCTGTGAAAACAAAAGTCTCTGCAGGGGTTTTGAGACATGACATAAAAGAATGTTCTACATCTTCATAGTGCTTTACCTAACGTTTGTGCGTGCATAAGTTCCACTATAAGTATAATAACCATCATTTGACAGATGAGGAAATGTGTTCAGCAAGATTGGCTCAACCACTAGATAAGAAGAGGGAAAGCGAGAGTTGGCCCTCAAATCATGATGCATCAAGTTCAATGCTCTTTAGACTATACCAGAGGTGCTTGCTGGGGAGCAAATAAAGCCCTGGACCACTGATCATACATCTTCTATCTTTGCAATTCTGTCTAAGAAACAGAGAAGCAGATACACAATGAAATGGGCATAAAAAGACTCACTGAAAACTGTAAACACATGCAAAGTCTTCAGTCACAAGAACTGTGCATTGGTGGTGGGGCGGGCAGCAAGAAAGTCACCCCACATTGCAGGCTGGTTAAGGGGGCACTTTGGAGGCAGACGGAGCTCTAATACATGCAATGGGACACTGGACAAGTTCACTCACCTCTGAGCTGCGGTTTCATCACGTATGAAATGAGAAGAATAATACCTTTTTCGCAAGGTTATTTTGAGGAGTAAATGAGATAATTAATATAAAGTGCTTAGCACAGGGTCTGACAGATAGGAAGAGCTAAATAAATGTTTAAATAGTAACTATTCATATTATGGAGTGAATAGAGCAATGAAACTGAATGGAGTTAAATTAGGAAAGGTTTCATGGAGGAAATAAAAGTACAACAGGAATTTGAAAGCAGGATTGGGGCTTGGTGAATAAGACGAGAGAGGGCATTACTTCTCTGCCCTCAGCCTCCCATAGGCATAGATATGTCAGTCTTTGAACGTGGATGCCCAAACTATCTGTCTCCACGGACTTCCACATTTTTAAACACATTGTGGGACAGGAAAATTGCAGAATATCATAGGAGAGGCTGTGGCCCAATAACTTACAGGAGACATGGGGAGATGCCAGCATTAAAGCAAATTCTCTCCTAGAATGAAGAATAGCTTCAGTATAACTCCATTAAAAATTGAGTGTGCTGTAACTTTGAGCTATTCTTAGTATGGATAACTTCTTAAAAGGTTAAGTCTAATAACTTGGCTTGCTTGCCATAGATCTGCTGCTTCTGATATAAATGAGAGAGATGACCTCTCCAAGACTCCACAAATTATTGGAAATAGGGAGATTGCAATTCTTGGAACTTTCCTATTGATTGGCTAAGTAAATCATCTGGTAAATGGAAATCTAATTTGAAAGGTATATATTTAATGGAATTAATAAGTAAACTGATTAGGCAAAATGTTAGAAGTAACCAAAAAATGCCCTAATTGATTGGAGGCTTATAAACAGACCCCAAAGAGTAAGAAGACTGAGAGAGGGAAATTACTGGATGCTCTTAGGGATTGTAGCAACATTGCTTCTGACATCTGCCCAGTCCAATGTGGATTTGTGGAATACAAACCACAGTGCCACAACTACCTCCTAAGGCATGTAAATCAGGATGCATTTCTATCCATGCAAGACTAAAAGATTGTGGGAAGTCCATCCTGTGCATTGGTGCCACCAGCTCGTGACATGGGTTTCTGTGGCTGTTGAAATGAAGCCAAGTAGTTTCACAGTCTGAGCTGCCCTGCGTATGGCTCCTGCTTTGACTGCTGGCAATGTAGAGGGAAGCACCAGTCTGAGGAACAAGTTTATAATCTGCTTTGGAAGGAACTCCTCAAAAACAGGTGTTGAAATAAAATATGTGAGAGGAAAGTGGAGAGGGAGAAAAAATCACATCCATTTAAAATTTACTCTGTCAGTCACTTTATCTATATTATTTTATTTAATCCTCATGGCAATTCCACAAGTCAAGAATTACTCATTTTACAAACAAAACAGCCTAGTGGCAGAGCTGAGATTTGAACCCAGGTCTGGCTGACTCCAAATTCTACAAGTCCATGGTCTTCCCACCTCACAGGGTTACCTCAAGAAAATAGAATATAGTTTAATTTCACTGAGACATTAGACTGTACATATTGGACTAGAATGTGCTAGGGATACAAATTTGTATCCAGATCATGAAGTACGTGGAATCACTGAGTATCATGTAACAGATTTGAAGCTTATTACATAGGCAATGGGCAGTCAAAGGTTGTGGAATGGGGTGAGAGAGGGAAGTAATCCAAATTTTCTTTCTTACTCTTAGAGTATAATTCAGTACAGAAGAGAGTGAGGAAAGACCAAATGGACAAGCAAATAGAAAGGAAGAGAAAAGTCCTACTTCTGGCAAGTTAGTAAGAAAGGTTTGAACCAGGACAGAAATCAAAAGACATGGGGGGGAAAAAGGCGTGGTGGATTATATTTTCCAAAAATCGCCATAACAATATTTCCCATCCCACATGCTCTTCTGGAAACTTGTCACTCCTCATGAAGAGGTAGGTTCTGTGACCCCTCCCCATGAACCTGGGCAGGGCTTTGCGACTGCCTCAACTAATAGAATATGACTGAAGTGATGCTTTGTGACATACAAGGCTAGGTCATAAAAAGCGACATAGCTTCTGCCTGGATCTCTCTCTCTCAGGATGCTTGTCCTTGGAAGCCAGCCATTGTGCTGCAAGAAAGACTGGGTTACACAGAGAGGCCCATGTGGAGAGAAACTGAGGCCCCTAGCCATCAGCCCCAGCTGAGCTCCCTGCCGACATGGAGCATCAACTTATTAGCCAGGTAAGTGATCATCTTGGAAGTAGATCCTTCAGCCCCCAGTTGAGCTGCCCCAGGTGATGCCACATGGAGCAGAAACAAGGCTCCCAGACTGAGCCCTGCCCAAACTGAATATTTGTGAGCAAAATAAATGATTGCTGTTGTTTGAAGTTACTAAGTTTTGGGATGATTTGGTATGCAACAATAGATTACCAGAACAAAAAGGGCCAATGGAAGAAAGATTCACTGGTGTATCCACCCACAGACATACTGGTGAATCCTAGCCAAACGATAACAAAGTTCAATTTTATTTACTTGATTGTGTCTCCATGGCTCTGAGGGGTGATGATTTTAGAGCTAGGAAATATTTGTGCATCTATTTACAACCAGATAAAGTACTAATCTTAGCAGATCTATAGTGTCCATTCCAATGGATGGAGGTAGAGATGCAGATAATCATTCATAATGACGAATGATCCAGTGGAGAACAAACCTGCACTGAGAGTCGATTATGTTTTAGGCAAAATGTTAGAGCTTTCACATTCCTCTTCTCACCTAATCCTCATAAAACTCCTACAGAGTCTTACTCTCGTTTCCCAGGATCAAAAAAAGTCTAGAAAATTGATTTTTTTTTTTTTTTTGATTTCACACCAATGAGTGGTAGGGGCAAGATTCAAACTCAAGTCTGATTCCAGTGCTCAATTTCTTTCTGTTGCATCATCCTCCATATTTACCAAAGATGATTTCTCTTTAGTTTTTGCACACATGTGCTATTAATGGTTTTTGAGTTGTTTGGAGTGGATTCTTTTTTCTTCAGCAGTAGCATATTTACCTTTCTTGGCTACTATTTAAAAAAAAAAAAAGAATTTGCATTCCTGAAGCATACACAATCCAATGGTGTTGAAAACAGATGGTCCACAAGTATGCTGTGAGACATGGGGAATCAAAATTAAAAGAAAAATTTGTCACAATTATGGAGTGCTATGGTGCTTTGTAGAAAAGAAAGTGGCTTTTTCTTATTTATTAAGTTGGTCATCGTCCTTATTAAAGGTGTTCTTTCAATCAAAGCTAAGACATTTTGCCCCAGTGCCTGAGTGCCTTGAAAGTTGATGTGCAGAACATAGTGTTAGTTGTATAAAACACACAGATGTCTGCCATGATCAGTCTGCTTTGGAATTCTGTTGGGGGTCTTGTGATTGTTTGAATGGGAAGAGTTCCTTCAATCATTTCTTTGAGCTCCCTCCAAGTTGTACAGAGCGCAAGAGGTGAGAGTCTCTCCCTCTGAGCGTCAGAGGGTTCAGTGACTTGGGAAAGTGGGAGCTCAGACTCCTCCATTCTGTCCTGGCTCTGCCACTGTGCACCATGACCTTGCTTAAGTCATTAGCCCCTTGTTTTCCTTATTGGTTCCTAGGGGACAATAACACTATGCCAGCTCCGCTGAAAACAAGTCAGTTCTTCAGAAACAGTCATCAGAACTTGTACAAACCCAAAAGTCGTTTGTTATAACCCTTTCTTCTTTCTTTTTTCCCCCTGACAGCAATGTATTTCGTTCCTCAGCATGCCATTTTCAAAACCTTTGACATTTCACTAGACCTCGTCATTGCCTCCATTGTGGATCATGCCAATTTGTCAGTTTTAATCTGTCTAAAAACCTGCATCTGCCAGCATAAACCTTTTTATGTCTTATATGTGAACACAAAGATTTCACACATTGATTTTTGTGTAGCTCGATTTCATGCAAACTAAGCAAACACTGACAGGTTGGTATTTGGGGTAATGAATGCACAATCAGATTAATACAAATCAATGGCTTGGCAAGTTTCAGATGAAGCGCAGAGGGTGGGGTCTGGACAGCATGAGTTGCCAGAACAAGACAGATGGTCAGAAGCTGACACTCTTACCTCTTTATCTTGATGGGCTCATTAGCAGATTTCTCTCTTTTGAGTCTCATTTGAGTTTCCTGGCTTTAAATGGCACCCCGTAGATTGCCCACCAACCTGGAAAATAACTGACGTACCTTTCTCATAGCCTGGCACAGAGAGTATTCTAGTGCCCAGGGTCTGTTTAGCAGCTTGGATGGCTAGGACTTAGGTAAATGAGTACTGAAGAGCTACCATTTATAGAATAGGACCATTGGAATCCAAAGAGTTAAAATGTCTCAGTTGAAAACCTACTTTTTGTGGCCAGTCTCTAAGAGGAAAGAAGCATGTGCAATAAGAACAACAACAAAAATACTAGATTCTACCTCTTAAAGTTCTTGTGAGAATTAAATAAACTAATGTGGCTAGTACAGGACTTGACACTCAATAACTAGTAGTTTTTAGCAAAGTACGTTTTTTTCCTTTGGTGAGGAAGACTGGCCCTGAGCTAACATCTGTTATCAATCTTCTTCTTTTTCACTTGAGGAAGATTGTCGCTGAGATCACATCTGTGGCAATCTTCCTTTATTTTATGTGATATGCTGTCACAGTGTGATTTGACAAGCGGTGCTAGGTCTGCGCCTGGGATCCAAATCTGCAAACCTTGGCCTGCGAAAGCAGAGCCTGCCAACTTAACCACTGTTATTTTTGTTGCTGTTCTTATTGTTATTATGTTATTTCATAAGTGAGAAACTGAGGATTAAGTAATTTGTCCAAAGGGGCACAGCTGGTGAGTGGAAGATGCAGAATTTGACTCTGGGTCTGTAAGACTGAAGCCCTGAGGTTAACCACCGGTGTCACCCCACATTGGCTTTACCACTGGTCTCATAGGCAAGGGCAGATGGCTAAGACTTCAGGCAGGTTTTTCCATCCTGAACGGGTTCCTGCACATCCTTCATTCCCTCCTTCCTTCCTGCAGGCCTCAATGACTCTTAGCCACCTGTTTCCTTTTTTTTTTTGCTCAGGAAGATTCACCCTGAGCTAACATCCATTGCCAATCCTCCTTTTTTTTTTTTTGGCTTGAGAAAGGTTAGCCCTGAGCTAACACCTATGTCAATCTTCCTCTATTTTTTTTTTTGTATGTGGGACACCTCCACAGCTTGGTTGGTGAGTGGAGTAGGTCCACATCCGGGATCCAAACCTGCAAACCTGTGCCGCCGAACCTGAGCGCAGAACTTTAACCCCTCAGCCATGGCGCCGGGTCTCTCCTCCCTTTTGTTGAAACCTACATCTATCCTCAGGTTCTTTCCCCTCTGAGGCTGACACTGGAGCAGGGTGTAGTTTCCTTGGGTCCCCTCCTTCCTATACTTGCTCCAAATAGCACTGTCACAATAAAAAACCCTGGACCCTGGACTACCCAAAAGTTTCAGAAAGCCTTCAGGGTGTTAAACTCATTGATTCATCAAATAGAGGTTCTGACCTCCCATTTAAAAATTTTTTTTAAATTACTGTTTGTTAGTGATTTCCTTTCTAGATGGTTTCTTGGGTTCTCTATTAATTGACTTGGCTACTTAAATTAGAGCTGGGAGAGATTCAGCTTGAAGAAGCTGCTGAGTGTGAGGTTCTTAGGCCTGGTCTAAGCCTACTTCGTAGTCTTTACCCTAAATATGACTTACTTCTACATCTCTTAATTCCTTTGTTCCTGGTCAGCTTCTCCAATTGCGAATAACACTTCCATCCCCAGCCCTCAAAAATCATCTGTGGGGCTTCAAAGCATCAGCTGTGCAGAAGCTTTCCCATACTCAGAGCAATCTCCTTGGCCCCAGCTGCCGATGTCTTGCCCTGGATGCTGGAGCTTTGCCAGCAGAATGCTCAGCAGTCATATCCCAACATTGCTTCTCCCTTCCATCAGTACTGTCCTTGGTTGTCTAAGGAACTAAGCCCCATCGTTCAACAAACTCAGTCTCTGAGCTTTGCCACATAGGCTCACAGCCACCCTCCCCACTTCCTTAAAAAATGCATCTCTGTCTTGAATTCTTTGCACTACTTTCTTGGTTCTCCAAACTCCATGCTTTCTCCTTTGTCTTCACTTTCTAGCACTGCCTACTGTGTAAACCCCACTGCTTAGTCCTTGCCTTCTGCTTTTCAGGTTTTACATTAACTGCCCTCAAGAGCTTACTCAGACTTGTGGTTTCAATTACCACTGTAATAAGGATTCACAAATCTCCACACCTACACACTCTCTTCTTAGTTCCAAACAGCTTCCTATGGGAAACTTCCACTTGAAGACTCCACCATTATCTCTAACTTACCATGCCTAAACTTCCCATTTCTGTCCATAGCATCACCATTCTTCCAGGCTCATTGGCTTCAACTTGAACACTTTCTCTCCCATCAAACTCATTCATTTATCTATGTATTCATTCATCCACTCATTTATTCATTCACTCACTCAACAAATATTTACTAAATGCCCATTCTGTGTCAGGTTCTGGGTGAGGCACTAAAGATACAAAAATAAATGACATATCCTGAATCTAACATTGAAGACCCTGTGCCCATCAAAGACATCCCCTGTACAACCTTTTATGGTTTCCAATAGGACTAAGTGCTTCAGTCAGACTGACTTCTTATTCTTCATACTAACATGTTCTTTCTTACCTCCTTTGTTCCTATTGTTCTTCCTGCCTGGAATAAACTCCTCCGATCTTTCTGCCATCTAAAATGAACATTCCCTTCAAGCCTCATGTATTTTCAACATCTCAACATACTGCTTTTTCCCTTCTCTGATTTCCTATAGGATTTTGTGATTCAATGGTGCCCCCTTCCCACTGTGATCATAGAAAGTAGGAAGGCATGGCAGACAATGTTTTAGTAATAGAAAAGTCTTAGAATCCTTTACTAAAGTTGTCATAAGCAAGGACATGTTTTCTGGGAAAGGACAAGATTGATTCATTCCTTTACTCATTCATTTATTCATTCATTTCTGAGCTCTGTGCAAAAAGGCATGAGCTTCCAGAGGACACGAGCCTAATACCTGAGTGGCTGTCCATGCTCTTGCTCACCATGCATCCTGGACTGACCCGGCCTACTGGCACTTGCTGACAGGGATCAGGCTTGGTTGAAGGAGGAGCTGGGTATAGAACATTTGTTCACAGTGCGGGAGCTATGTCATGCAAGACACCCTCAAGCCCACTCGGCTTTACAGTGGCTCTCTTCCAGAGGGTCCATCCCGACAGGGTAACCAATAACCTCAACACCCTCACAGGCAATATGCCTTGATATTTTAAGGAGAAGGGACATGCCAACCAGACTCTTTTTCTTCTACATCTCCTCAGTGAACAATCATGAGAAAGTTCTAAAAGTTGAGCTCCGCATGTTCAAATGCCAGCATTTGCCCAGGACCTCATCCAAGACAAAGCCTACCACTATCACAGGGCGGAGGAAGTGCACAAGGTCTTGGGTTCATGCCAGAATCAGAGTAAGGGAGCCTATTTTCAACCGAGGATCTTCCTCTGGCCTCTGAAGTCTGACCTAGACGGTAAGTGACTGGATGTCAAAAAATACCTCAGTTCAGAATTTTCTGGGACAGACCATGAAGCTACCAAGTGATAGTTACCACAGGACCCACTAGAAGGGGATTATAATGATAACAGGAACTCCTTACTGGTTTCTACCAATAAGGGCAAGACTTTGTTGTTACTGAGGGGGCTACCTGTCCCTGACCATCAAGCTGTATTCACTCTCAGAGCTGGAGAGCCCCAGGCAGAACTGTCTGCAGACCTCACCTCAGCTACCCCAGACAGTGGCCCCAGAGTGCAGGACACAGCTTGAAGGGACTTGTGTTGGCCAGAAGTGTCTGTTCTACATGGACTTCCAGGGACAGCTATATGGATGGAGATATCTCATCTTGGCACTATCAGGTAAATAGCAGCAAGATCAATGACTCTACTCTCTGGGCCATAGGGCAACACCAAAGACCTTTGTGACTACACCCTGGCACACAGCTTCAATCACCTGGGGACATGAAGCATGAAAGAATGAGGAGGAAGGAGGCAATATCCATTAGAGAGCCTGCAGCACAGTATTCTCATTCTGATAGACTGTTTAACTCATGTGAGCTTGAGAAGTCAAGGGTTCCTTCTAGGCCTCAATATATCCATCTGTAAAATGGAATTGCCTTTACATCACAGGATGTTCAAAGATCTGGAGAAGGCACTAGGAGGAAGGATCTCACAGAAGTTTGAGAGAGGGGTGGTTCATGCTTTTGTCATATCTTTTTCTGCAGCAATTACTCACCACTGTATCCCCAGGATCTGGCACATAGTAGGCCTTCAATATGCATCAAATGAAAAAATGAACGGATTAAGGCTTCTGCAGTCATTCATTCTCTCAAGGGCTATGCACAAGTTTTTCAGAGATGGGAAAATAGCTATATTTCTTTTCTGCTTCCCTCCTCCTTTCCCAGTGCTCAGTTTACAAATATCTCACCTTGGGCCAAAGTCTGTGACCCACTTCCCTCCACCCACCCAGTTGGCTGTGTAATGGGAGTCATGTGTGGTTGTCTTGGGATACTAGTCATTCAGAGAAGTTAAATGAAGACTCTTAACATCATCCCTGTCCTGGGGTTTAGGGTATGGATCAGGGTGGAAGAGAAGGAGGATTCAGAAGTTGGGGTCAGAAGTCTGGGGCCTCCTAGCCTCCTTTGAGATCTCTATGCTTTGTGCAAGCTCAGACCTCAACTTGCTCTCCTCTCCTGTCTCAGGAGGCCTAGGAGTAGAAGGAGAGTGGGGTTGGGGAAGGGATATAAGAGATCTCAGCATGTTGACTGGAGCTAGATCCGTCTGCTCTCCAGTTCCGTCCCTTTCACCAGGCTTCTTATGCCTAAGACTACTATAAATGACAGAGAGAACCTGAACCCCATCTCTGTGGGACCAGACAACAGGGCACCTACGTCCCCCATGAGGTGAGGCTGGGTATGGAGGGAAAAGGCCCTTTTGACATTTACTATCCCTCCCCTTGACAGTCCAGCCTGAGTTCTAGGTGAGACTTCTGGGGCTTTAACTGAATCTGAACCAGAGCTCTTGTTGCCTTGCTACGAAGCTTCCTCTGTGTCCCCAAATGGTAGAAAGATAATGATGTATTACTCATGGGTTAGGTATTTATCTATCGTCTGTCCTTCTCATACCCATCTTCCTACACTCTGTTCAGACTTCTGTGCCAGGTGCCTTCCTAAGGGGTTCTGCATATTAGGAGGCACTGGTGGGAGATCAGAAATTGGAAGTGGAGAGAAGTTATTATTCCTCCTTTCTCTCTTTCTTTCTCTTCTTTTGCTTCTGGCAGCAACCGTGGAAGTGGCTGCATTGCTTCGATGATCCCAGCTTTGGTGGCAGCAGTTCTTCCTTGATGGTTCTAGTAGTGACCATGAGGTTCTCTCTCTATGGGGTCAGCATCTTCTGGATGGTCTACCCCAGTATCTGCTTAATGCAACCCTCTTGTATTGTGCCCTCACTAACTAGCACAGTGACAGTGAGTTCTGCACTTTGGAAACAATAATCTCTTGGTTTTTTTTCTCTAGCTATATTTTGTTCCTTCCTGTAGTAAATAAGTTCTGGGTTACTTCTTCTCTTTTGTCTGGTTTCATTTCTTCAAAGTCTCTTATAACTGTTTCCCTGTATTAAATTCCTTCTGTTTGTTTTTCTAGTTGTCCCCTGTCTGATATACAAAAATTAAGGAAGGTGGCTATTCATAGATAGAAAATAATTTTTTCCCCAAAAGGTATAGGATTAAGGAAATATAAGGAATGAGATTAATGAACAAATACATTATTTTCCATTATAGTTAACTAAGCACTACCTTGTTGATCATATAATTAGATCACTGTTTTAATATTATTTTTCTATAGAAAAACACATTTCCATATATGAGATGCTATCTCTATTGAAACTGAACTTATGTACATGTCATCTTTAATTCTGAATAACGTTTTACATTTGAACTTATTGCACTCTTTACACCATTGGATATATCTTGTTGCCATAATGTATCTAATTAAATGTGACATTTCTACACACACAAAAAATGATGTCTTCCTCTATGATCCTTTATGGAGGTATAGCATGATTTAGACTTAAGTGAATCAAACTTAAGAAATAAATGACTCCTCCACTCCTGCTAGTAAATGTCTGCATGAATGACATCATCAAGAAACAATTTATTTGAAAATTTTAAAATAGTTTTGACACGAACATTAACCTGCAGGGAACTAGCTGATGAATGATAATCTATCCAGCCATTTGTCCAGCACAGGAAAAGCTATGGAGTCATTGAAGGTGATGTTCATCTATGTTCATTGACATTGCAAGATGTTTATTGTTGAGTGAAAAAACTGGTTATAAAGGTTTGCATTATATGATTACTTATGTTTTGTTTAAAAAATATTTGTGTAGAAAAGACATTGGAAGGAAAAGCAGAGATAACAGTTATTATCTTTTGTTAGTGAGGCCATGTGTGGTTTCTAATTTTCTTTTTACTGAGTTGGTTCTTTACATTTTCCACAATGAAGATATATTAATTTTCTAAAGGAAAAATTTTAAGTTAGTTAAAAGACAAACAGGTGTGCTCCCTGATTTGTTTAGCATGAGGAGCTAGCCGAAGAACTGTGTGAGAATGGTGGGAGAAGCAAGGAGGATTAGGGAGGGATGTCTCTGGAACTGACCCCTTCCCTATTGCCAGGTGGGTTCCTGCCTTATAGGGACAAGGTTCTGGATGACCTCTGAGGTTTTTCTCTATTGAAGGTTCCAAGATCCAACTTAAGATTCAATTCAAAGAAAATATATTGGTCATCATCCTATGCCAACACCTGTAGCTCCTAGAAAGACAGAGTTGAAGGCCCAGTACCTGTCCTCTGGGCACCTACTGTTTTGTCAAAGGATTAACGCTGGCTTTGGAGTGGAAATATCTCTCTTTGAACTCTTCCTCTGCCCTTCACTAGCTGTGTGACATTGGGAAAATTTCTTCTCCTCTTTGAGTTTCAGGTTTTTCATCTTTAAAGAGAAGGTAATAATTCTTCCTTTTCTTTGTTTGGAGGATTAAGTAGAATGATAAGATAATCCAAGAAGAAGAGAGAGAGAGAGAGAGAAGGAGGAAAAGAAAGAGAGAAAGGGATAGGGAGAGAGAGGGAAAGAGAGAGAGAGTCATTTCTTTTCTAGGCCAGTTTAGGCTTTCTAGGAACAAGAACAATTGATAAGAACGAAGAAGAAAATAAAAAAAAAAAAATCCTTACCCAAGGAGGGGTAGCAAAACTTTAAGAGTGAAGCAATGGATACAGCAAGTGGGCTAAAAATTAATCACACAAAGATTTCATAATTTCATAGTACCTCCTCATAGTCTTTGCCCTTTGTGAACACATAGGGCTTTATCACAACAAGGTGTTCCATGTAATCTGCATGTGGTCACTGAAGGACAAAGTATCTGCTTGGCCCATGTTTCCCAAATACCCCAGATAAATGGGAAATGAGGGTGTCCTGGACAATGGTGGAAGAAGGAAGAGCCATGGTCCACTGAGTCTGCCTCAGAGACATAGAGTAGACAATACTGTGTGAGGGCAAGGAAGGCTGGGAAGGGAAAGATTACTTGGCCATGGTAAATTACTTCTATCTTATGGAAAATTTGTAGCTTCTATGTCTTTGTAAAACAAACATGTAGAATATGTAGGAAAACTTTATAGAAATAACTTTCCTGTGTATTTCAGTTTATTATGTTCTAACGGTTACAATTGAAGGATCCAGTCCTAACCCCACTCCCAATGCCCCTTAACCAAATGCTCTGTAGAAGAGAGAAATGTAATGACCTTAAGATAGTATCAAACATCAACTGACATCCCAATATGCAACTTGACATCCTTTTGTTCTTCAGAGTCTTATCTCCCAACTAAGCTATCAGCACCTTGAAATGAAGGTCATGCCTTCATCTCCATTTGTAGGAATTCTTAGCATAGAGCTCGTCTCAATAAATAATTATGTCGAGGGTTCACCAATACTCCTCTCTCACCAAAATTATTCCATTATTTATGTTTACGTTGTACAATTATCAACCAACCATGGTAAATTAAAATAATTGACTTTCAATTGGCTAAATAGATTTGTTAACACAGTGAATAATTATTTACCAGTAAATGAATCAGCTTAATTTGTTTAAGTGTAGGTCATAGATAAAATGTCATGTTCTCATGTTAAGATATGGATATAAACAAGAGATAAGTCAGACAAAGGCCATGACTTCAGCACTGGGTAAAGGACAAGTTAAAGACAAATCAATTAATCCAGCACTGTGCCAGCTGCCATGAGGAATACAGAAAGTACAACTGCCTTGTCCTCGAGGAGTTTTGAATCAAATTGAAGAGTCAAGACATTCATAGCAATTAAGAACAATAAAGACATTATATATTCAAAGCAAAAAGATGTGGAATGAACCAGCCTTTTCAGGTAGGACTTTTGTTTAAAATAACAAGCTCACTTATTAAATCAGAAAAAATATATAACCAAATATTAAAAAACATAAGTCATATTGTCCTTCAGAGGTAAGGACTGTTAAGATTTTGTTCTATCTCCAGAATCATTTTTGTACAAATAAGTATTTTAAAAAAACAAGATCACATCGTAAAACTATTTTTAATTTATTATTTATATTCAACAATATATTGTAAACAAAATTGAAAATATTCTTATCAAATTGCAGATTACACAAAGCTAGAGAGGAAAGCCATTAATGACAGAATAACAATCTTGAACGATCTTTCCAGAGGAGCTCGGGGGCCAGACTAACAAGATTAAATTTAACAGAGGTGCTTCTAAAATCTTTAACTTAGATTGAAAGCCTATAGGTCTTGGTTGACTACAAGCACAATATGAATCCACAGTGTCACTGGCTTTCAAAAAGCCAGTCTCAACAAAAGCATGGTGAGCAATAATAGGAAGGACAAGTCTCTTTCAAGGTTGTGCTCATCTGGCCACGTGTTTGAGTTCTATATTCAATTTTATGACCAAGGTTGATCGAGACGACAATGAACAAGATGAAAATTATGTCATGTGAGTCATAATAGCAAGAGCTAGAGGCTGGAAAAGAGGAGACTTTAAGGTTCTGTGTTTGTGTGTGTGTGTGTGTGTGTGCACGTGCATGTGTGCGTATGTGTGCATGTGTGTGTGTGGAAATTCTTAGAACATACGCACACAGGAAGAGCTATCCTGAGAAAAAACAATTGGATGTATTTTGTGTAACTTCAGAGGGCAAAAATAGTTGGACAACTCTGAGATCATCCTCACAGCACCCTAGAGGCATAATTAGATAAACATCTGAGCTGTCCAACAATAGAACAGACTGTCTTTGTGGTGGCAAGTTCCCTTCTCTGAAAATACTTAAGCAGAAGTAGAATAAAGAATATTGTAGAGAGATTTTTATCACTGGACTTGAGGAATCCTGTGGTCCCTTTCAACTCCAAGATTATGAGGTCAAGTGAAAGAATACAACTGAACTAAATAAATAACTTTTACTCTTGATGTATATATTTGGGTATATGTACATGTGCGAGTATATGGGCATATAAAATTATCTAGATTTCAAAATATTTATATCTTAGAAATCTTCTTTGAAAAATGTACCTTGAACCAGCCCTGACTCATCCATCAGTAGCCATGCTGTGGTGGCAGCTCACATAGAAGAACTAGCAGGACCTACAACCAGAATACACAACTATGTACTGGGGCTTTGGGGAGAAAAAGAGAAAAGGAAGATTGGCAACAGATGTTAGCTCAGAGTGAAGGTTTCCCAGCCAAAATATATATATATCTTAAGCTTAAATCTTAAAAAAAAATGACCTGCTTATTTTTCTCTGATGTAGTGGAGAAAGAAGGCTAAGTTTGAATTCCAGCGGTGCCTTGTGCTAACAGTATGATCTTGAGCAATATGGTTAAACTCTGAGTCTTTTTATCTCTATTGTACAAATGAAGATATAACCTGCAGTCAAAGGAGCATTGTGAAGCTTAAATGACTTAAACTATCACACTGCCTGGCACATTAGGTACTTAAGACATAGTCATTGTTGTTGTTGCTGCTATTGTTATTATTATTATACTTGCCTTTCCCATCCCTTTCTCATTGCCCCCTCCTTTTCTCTTCTTTCTCCCAAGTATCTTACCTTACTCTCTAACTTTATCTTTCAAGGCACTGTCAGTTTATCTCTGCATCAATATACACCTGTCTCATCTCTTCTACTATTCTGTGAGTGATGTTTAAGGAAGATTGGACTGACAAGGGTGTGCAAGGTATAGAAACAAAATGGTACAGGAGAGAAAAGTAAAACAAGAGAGTGCAAGAGAACCAGAACCAGCCAGCTCTTTCCCTTCCTCCAATTCCTCACTCTCCCCTCCTCCCCACAGAAAGAACAAAAAAAGAGGAAGGAAGACCAGTAAAGGAAAAGATATTGTCAGAAGAATGGGAGTGGAAACGTTGGATAAAGCACTATCTCACACTGGAAAGGCTCAGAAGGAAGACACAAACCTCTAGGACCAGAGTGGGTGGAATGAGAGAGATAGATGGTTTTAGAAAAGATAACTAACGAGTCTCTGATAACTCTCATTTTCTGGGCCTTGGTGAACTTTGCCTAAGCTTCAACTAAATGGAAATATAAATAGCTGAGAAAGAAGCCAGTAGATAGGAACTGACATAATGGACTGTATTGACTCTCTGAGAGATATAAGGGACCTTCTTAAAAGCATAATATTTTACCTGATCATTTGTCAGGCTTCCTCTGGGTGAGTGAGCTCCTTTGGGGAAGGTAAGTGGATTGGCTAATCTTAGTGTTTTGTTTAAAGTGCACCCTGCATTGTACTAGAAATCAGTTAGCTTTACTGAGCAGACAGGGAGGGAGAAGAACATAAGCATCCACACCCCTCTTCCTTCCTCCTGAGGGGCCTCACTAGCTAAGTGCCCAACTGAAGATCCAAGACCTACTTTCCTCTCCCCTCCACCTGCCTCTCTAACACATCACCTTCTCCATCAGGGTGCTTGGTTTAAGGAACTAAATCATTCTTATATTCCTGTTCTCACAGGGTGGAACTAGTCCCCAGAACTTCCAGGCATTTACCCAATGGACACCACCTCCTGTTAAAATCCCTCACTCCACCCAGGTTGTCTACCCATAGATATACCCTCAGATCCATGAACTTGCCTCTTCCACCTCTGTACTCAGTGCTGGGATTTCCCTTACTGTCCCAGCCCATCATGAGCTGCTTCTCTCTCTCATTATTGTCTTAACCAATAGTTCTTTAGTGGACATGGAGCTTGTTCAAAGACACAGATGCAAAGGTCCACACTCAGAATTTCCAGGAATAGAGGCTGAGAATCTGCACTTTCACAAGTGCACGACTGACTGTGATGTACAACATTATTTGAGAACTATTGGACTCTGTGTAATTAAGACTTACTATAATTAAGTATTATTAAGACTTATTATAATTACTATAATGTGTGTTAACGTTTCATGAGTTGGGTCTAGCCTCCAAAAGTAAACCATGATCTCCTTCTAGACTGGGGCCGTGACTTATTTTTCTTGATATTTCTCTTCTCTTCTTGAGCATAAGAAAAGATGCTTAGAAAATGTCTGTAGATGACACTATGGTAATTTGGGTTTTGTCAATTTTATTGGATAACAAGTGGAAGATATGCTGGCTTTACATGACTTCATCTTAGTAAAGTCACAAAGCCTACCAATCTCTAAGCACTCGCTCTTGAAGATTTACCCTAGGGATTGGAATTTTGAGAACTTCCCAGCCAGCTTTCCCTCCCCAAGCTGTCCATACTCCCCACATCCAATATAATGATGTTAGTACTCTCTCACTTCCAACAGCAACTTACTCCTGATACTTCTGATGCCACCCCAGTGAAACAATTTCTTGGGTTCAAAATTAGTGTATGACAAAGGTTCTCACCAAAGTCCTCCATTCTCTCCTAATACTTCATCTCCTAAGAGAAGAGAAATCTAGAGAACAGGAAAAAGACGACATGATCAATGGATATAAAGATCCCAAAGCATATAAGAAGCTGCCTTTGGTTGGAAACATACCAGATACATCTAGCGACATGACTAAAGTGGTTGATCATGGAAACCTATGAAGAAGGAGGACACAGTGTTTTGGAAAATAATTAATTCTGAGGTCATATTCCTATATAGGAGTTAATGGAGTTAATTTTGTGGATGGGAGTTAAATGATTTCAAGGTAATTCTGCATATGTAATAGAAGTCTCGAAGTCTGAGCTGATGATCACGTTTTTCAGCGAGAACATAAGATGACTGATCATGTAGACAGTTTTTTCTGGCTCAGAGAAGACATAGAACTATGACTCATGCTTTCATTTAGACTATGGCCTCCCCGTGGATAAGAACAATTCCATACAAATCCATCTGTACCCAAGAGAGAGAAAAATCTACAAAAATGTCGAGTCGTTTTTTTCTTTCACTTTCCTGACATTTAGTCATTATTTTAGGTAGGCAGAGGGGCTGGTGGCTATTTGCTATTAAAATACTTTCAATACACAAATTCCCATAAGTTGACTCAAGATCTCAGTTCTGGGTTCCAGGTGACCGGCTGTTCATGAAAATTTACCAGTTCTAAATCCTACCCATCCTCTAAGATTCAACTCAGGCTTTGCTTCCCCTTCAAGATTGAGTCCAGCACCAATCTTGACAAATATAATCACATCCTCTCTTTTCATTCTCACTTCCAAATCCCCAAATAAAGGCCAATTTTCTTGCTCTTCCCTGCACTCAATTTACCATTTCTGCCTCCATTTCTGCCTACACTCTTTTCCCCACCTCTGTCCCTCTCTAAATTCTACCTATGCTCCAAGGCTTGGTTCAGGGAATGGCTCTTCGATGGGGCTTTCTCCAACAATGTGTCAAACTAACCCCCTCATTCTTCCAAATGTCACAGCACTATGTCAGCTGTACAGGTTAGCCCTCTGTTCTTCATTTCCAGGTGTTCATGTTTTGTCTCTTCAGATTGACCGCAGATGAATCTGGATTTTGATATCAGACAGATAGCCCTCTTCTACTTAGTAGTTTTATGACCTTGAGCAAACGATGCCTCAGTTTCCACTCTATAAAATGTGGATAATGTAACACTTACCTCAGAAAGTTACAGTGAAAATTGATTAAAGGAACTGGCCACTAAATGTTAGATATTATTAACGTTATACAGTGCCTAATGCAGGGATGTCTGGCTCAGTGTCACAGTAGTCTGGCCTCACAGTGCAAAATGAAGCTCCTAACTATGATGACCTTTCTCTCCAGCATCTCATCTAATCTATGAACCTTCTGTAACCTTCTCAAAGCTCATAGTGAAAGAAAGTCTCTTTATATACATCACACCCACTTATTTGTATGTAATACAGATACCCATATACGTCTCCCTGCTTTCTGAAATTAAATGTTTAAAATGAAATTCAAGTCATCAAACAAAATGAAACTGGCTGGCTCCTGAGGAATATGGGCACATCACTGTGGCAATTCCTTGCACCTACTGCAAGTACCACTTGGGCAGCTTCCCGAGTTATAATCCTGGAGATGTTGTGACTCTCCTTACCCATCACACGGAGATTGGAAACATAAATCTTTACTTGTTCAGGTCTGGCTTTATTTGTAGGCAGCCTAGGAGATGTGTATTGCAGCTTCTGTCCAAAACACCTGCCTCGGTTGCCTGTGGAGGTGACTTACGTTATTGCTATGGGAGACTTACTCCTCTGGGATAGGGCTGCAAGTAACTTTATCAAAGAGGAACCACCTATGGTGCTGTTATGGACTAACTTGTGTCCCCCCAAAGTTCATATGTTGAAGCCCTAACATCCAATGTGCTATATTTGGAGATAAGGACTTTAGAGAGTTAATTAAGGTGAAATGAGGTCACAAGAGTGGGGCCTAATCTAATAGGGCTGGTGTCCTTCTAAGAAGAGACAGACACCAGGGATGCCTGTGCACAGAGAAAATTTAGCCATACAAGGACACTGAAAGAAGGTGGACTTCTGCAAGCTAAGGAAAAAGGCCTCTGGAAAAACCCTGCTGCCGGCACCTTCATCTTGGACTTCCAGGCTCCAGAACTCTGAGAAAACAAATTTTTGTTGTTTAACCCACCCATTCTGTGGTATGTATTTTGTTATGGCAGCCCTAGCTGACTCATACAGGTGCAAATCCCACAAAATACAAATTCTCCTTGTCAACAGGAATGTCCCCAAATAGACCAATGAGTGAGACCCCTGATAGTGACAAAGGAGAGCAGAAAATAGAAGTGGGACTCAAAACAGGCCAGTTTAGCCAGAAAAAGGGTAGTGAGAGTAGATGGGGAAGAATGTTTCAGCATAGAGTGCTACCAAGGGAAGGCAGGTAAGAACATGGTGCTGGAGTGGGCAGCCCTGGGCAGCTCTGGCTGGGAGGCACTGTGGGGCTTCTGCAATGACAGAGTCAGAGGCGGTAGGCTCCAGACACCCATTTCTCTTCCAGCTTACCCTGGCCTTGGCAACGTGGTACCAAGCGACTAGAGTCCCACTGGGCTGCTTCCCCCTCACTGTGACTCTTACGTCCCAAAGTTCTTGTTACTGAAGCCCAATTTCCAGGAACTGGCTCTGATCTGATTCATGGGCTGCACATAAGCTGCACATTTCAGGTAATTAACTGTGGTGACCGGAAGTGTTGTGTTGGCATATCTATTCAGTGGGCTGTCTCTGCACACTTTGAGCCATGCTCTCTGCCTTCTCTTGACATTTTCAAGAAAAACACAGCCAGCAATGCTTCTGGGGATGATGGGGTCAGGGCTTGTAGGGGTTGGGACTTAGAGAGCACGGGGCTCAGATAATTTTTTAACTGCTTTCATTCCACCTCTGCATTTCCAAGTGTACCTAAACAGCACCCAAGTACCTCTCCCACAGAATAGTTCTGGTCTGGAGGTCCTGAGACCTGAGTTCAAAACATATCTGTATGAATGACTTCTAAGTCGACTGCTTTTTAACACCCTAAGTTACCAATCTTGCAAGTCCCTGTTTCTTTCTTTATAAAGCATGAGAAAGTTAGGTGGTGAGGTGAACAGAGAGCACCAGACCAGAGTCTGGAAATCTGCATTCTGAGCCCTGTGCTTTATGAGCTCTGTGGCCTTTGGCATCCATGCTCCTTTCCTCTCTAGGTCTCAATTTCCTTTTCTGTAAATAACGGGGATAAACTTTACTATCTATAAAGTCCCTTCCTGTGCCAGAATCCTGAGAGGCTATGAAAAAAAAGGTTGAAGGCAAAACCAGACTGTGTGTGTGTGTGTGCGTGCGCGCGCATGCACACACGTGCATGCACAGCCCTGTAGCTCCACGAGCGGTAAATGAGCAACGCAGGATGTTCACTGAAACAGTAGAATCCTTCTTGCTTGATTTGCTTGACCATGGGCAGCACTCACTGCTACAGCACCTCTACTCACACACTAAATAATGCCAACCAAGAAAACGTGTAACATTAGATTAAGAGAGAAAATATACATGTGGAGTGGAGGAAAGCCCACTCAGAAAGGCTACTTGGAGTAGGTAGGCCCTAAACTGCGTATGCCAGAAAAAAGAAAAGAAACCACCCCATTCACCCCTCTGGGCTGCCCTGAAATGCCAGGGCACCACACAGTCATCCTGAGAACTCACAGCCACACAACGGGCTGCATTCACTGCTTCTGAGTCTTCTGTCCTCCCGCGTGCTTTGGCGTTAAGATACGATGCACATGCCAATCCTGAATTAGAGTCAACCTGACACAGCATCCGCTGTAGATTAAATAAAAATTCACTAGGTAAAAGCCAAATGTGATAAACTTTCCCACAACAAGAGGATTTGGAAAAGTATATTAAAATGGGGGAAAAAAAAAGAAAAAAGTCCTAGCCAAAACAAGGCCGCCATTGAAATTTACCAAGTGGCTCCTTTAATTAAGGACTGTCTCCTTAAATTACATTCATTTCTCTTACCCCTTTCAGGGCAGTCCAGGGTGAATAATATGTTTGTTTCTGGCTGAAGAGGTGCCAAGTTTAAAGGTAGTTTTTGGTTAATAAAACTGGTCTGAGCTATCAGCCAGCAATCCTGTCTCGTTTTAGAGACCATGAGAAACTGGTTTAACTCTGATCAAGAACGAGAGCACATACTGATCCACAGGAACTTTCATTTGAAAGCATATTTAAAGCAAGTAAGAAAAAAGAGTAAATGACATTGAGATCTGCTTTTCTGTTCCTGGAGGCTTCTCCTACCTGACGTAACACGGTACTAACGCATGGCTCTCACTGCAGTCCAGGGCAACCTGCGCACGGCTTCCAGCCAGAGCATTCTAGAAACTAATTGGTTTTCTTTCCTACACAAGAACTAGCAGTAGCCTCTCATTATCTATTAGGAAAAAAAAAGCCTCACTCTTGATACTGATAGTTAGAACCTCAAACAATCAATTGCTTTATCTTCCCTGTCCCCATTTCCCCGCCTCCTAGGTCAGCCCCACTTACTCTCAACGTGGCCCTTGGACGCCAGTTTGGAAAACATTTCATTGCTTCCACCAATCTGGATCCTAATGATTCCTACAAGGCCACTTTAAGGGCAGCTTGTTCCATGAATTCTTCAACATTAACCTCTTCCTTCCCTCAAAATTATGAGGATCTTGTTAGCCCTTTGAGGACTAATCTGACTGGTTCTCGTTTTTCTCCAGCACCTAACCTAGAGTTAGACTCTCAATGCGTTCCCCAAATTTTCCATATGAAGAAAGAAATTGAAGTTGGTTCTTAGAAGACCAGCGTGCTGTATTTAACTTTCACTGTGGTCTAAATTGACTTAACTCAGTGATCTTCTCTCTTCTTTTCCTCAGATGTGTGATGTGGTCCCAATCTCGTCTTCCGTGGGTACCTCTGAAGTTTGGTGCTGCATTCAGAGGGCGAGGGGTGGAGCCAAACTGTGTTGGCTCGTCTTCCACAGCTTGGAATTTCCTAGCTATGTGACCCTGGGGAAGTTACTTAACTCCTCCATGTTCTCAGTTTCTTCATCACAGGCTCGTTGTGAAGGTTAAATACATCAATACATGTAAACTGCTTTGAACCTTGCCAGGTACACAAAATGCCAAATTAACATCGACTGTTATTATGCTTCAGCCACATTGGCCTCCTGTTACCTACAATACACCATACTCCTCTCTACCTCAGAACTTTCACACATGTGACTCCTCTCTACCTGGAATCTTCCTTGCTCATTCTTTTCCTTCAGGTCCCAAGTTAAACGGCACTTTGTCAGGGAGGCCATTCCTGACCCATCCAAGTTCCAGGTTAAGTCTCTTCTAATACGTTCCTGTAACTCCCTGCATATCAGCCCAATACTAATCACATTTGCAATTTCTTGTTCAATGACCATCTTTCAGGCTAGACTACACACTCCAAAGGTAAGAAGGGGATGCATTTGTCTTATTCATTCTTGGACACCCAACACCCAGCACAGAGATTACAAATAAATATTTACAGGGTAAATGAACCAACGGACTGTAAAGAGGGAATTGGAGAAGGTTCGTGGAGGTGACAGTCCCAGACTTTGGGACAAGGTTACATCCAATAATAAAATTAAAAGACACAAAATAAAGTAGATTAGATTAGCCACCTGGAGACCAGACAGCAAATGAGTGGTTAGGGAGATGGAGAAACATCTAAGGCCCAGACAGGTTCGCCAGGATGTACTGGCCTTTAGCGTTAGTTCTGCAAAACAAGGGAGCAGAAAGCTCAGCGGTGCATTGAATAATATTTTTGCCACCTGTAAGAAATCATCATGGCATGTATCCCCAAAGCCTCCCTCTCCAAAGGGAGCAGAGGATCCAAGTTGCCTGGATAATGTTAGTAACGCCTCCTTTTGGTACATGCCTGAAGAACAGTGGTTCTCCCATGATGTTGCTTTTGCTCACTTCTTTATTTGGCTGAGGGTGGGAGGAGCCAAGTAGGTTAGCAACACATGCCCAAGAAGGAGGAGAGAGGAAAAGATGTGTTCATGGCTAGCACACAGCCCCTTCCTTCCCCTAATCCTCCTTCAGAGTAGAACATAGCTCAGCATTAAATATTAAATAAGTGAACTTGCTCAGTGCTCCAATCACCCACAGCACAGCTTCTACAACACACTCACACATTTCGAAGCCTCCTAATTAACCAGAGGAAGCTAGAACTTCATGGCGTTGTAGACAGCTCTAACGAGCTTGTTTTACAGGAGTTAAAGAAATGTGTTGATTGGAAAGTCGGGAGCACTAACGATAAAAGACAATGGACCCAATACATGGAGGCCATTCTGTCTGTCCTGGAAGGAGAAAGAAGTTAGGGAAGTAAAGTTGGTCTACTGGGAGACTGGTGCCTTTCTCCAGAATGACAGCCTCAAAACTGACTTCATCGAACTGTCTTTACAGACTCTTATTTGGGCAGATCAGGAAGGTCCCTACACCTGCGTTCTAGCTTTGGTTTCTCAGACTCTGCCAGGTGGGACAGGTCCTGAGGAGCGATGGGACGAGGAGTGCAGGGAGAAAGGGAGCAGAGAGGCCTGTGACAGCCTTCATGCCCGTGCAGAGAGGAGAGAATCCGTCCCCCTTGTTTCTTCACAGTGGGAAAGAAGGGAGAAAGATCTGCAAATTAATCCATTGTGACAACCTTTGTGAAGAACCTCACTGTTTGATCTTGAAAAGATTTCATAATTCTTTTGATGGCTTTGAGAAGAGAAGGGGTAAAAAGTTAACTTCCTTTTGGATTCTCTTATCAAGAGTAAATAAAGTTCAACTTTGCATGTTCTCTAGTTAGCAAGCTCCCCTTCCTGGGACCCAGAGATCAAGTTTGTGATTGAGAGAATTCAATAAACATGAGGAAATGTGACCCATTTGGGAACAAAGATCCCAATGTGCTCATCTCCAAAGGGAATCTGACTCTCCCCTGAAACTGTCATAAGCCTCGGCCAGAGAAATATTCCCACCTCTGCAGGCAGGCGCTGAGCAGTTGGGTGAGCCGGGCCTGACCCTAGGATTGCAGTATGCTTCCCTTTCCAAGAAAATGACCTGGGCAGGAAGACGAGATAAATGAAGCCCCCGATGAATGAGCAAAGGGAAGTTAGCTGGCTTTCCAAACTGGGTTCTGCCAGTGTCCCTCTAAGTGACCTTGTCTAAATTATATCTTCTTTCTAGGCCTCAGGTTCTCATTCTGTACAATGGGATAACAACTTCACTCTTACCTTACTCACTGGTTCAGCATTCAAGATGCCAACATTTCACCTGCCATCAAGCTACACAGCTGCAAGCTACCAGCTTCTAAACAGAGGGCTCTGGCCTTCGGTCCCAGGTGGTACAGTATCAAATGACTGGTATTTCCACTTGGTGCTTGCCTGAAAAAGGAAGTAAACTGGGGCTGGCGCCATGGCGTAGTGGTTAAGTTCGTGCACTCTGCTTTGGTGGCCCACGGTTCACAAGTTCTGATCCTGGGCATGGACCTAGCACTGCTTATCAAGCCACGCTGTGGCAGCATCCCACATAAAGCAGAGGAAGACTGGCACAGATATTAGCTCAGCCACAATCTTCCTCATGAAAAAAAGGAAGTAAACTTTTTATTCAAATAGCCTATAAAAAGACAAAATATTTCCAATAAAAACTGTAAAAATCTTTTAAATTTTATCCTCGGTATATGCATTATCTACTCAGAAATAATTATTTATATTTTGAAAATGTAAGCAACAATTTGGGAGCTTTTCTACTAATTTTTAATGTGTTGTGTGTCAAAGTTTAACTGTATGCATCTATTTTGATTAGATTTGTCTTTCGTCATTTATCAGCATTCTCTTCCTTTATAATCAATAATCTTCCCCAAGACCTTGTACACTCCAGGGGCTTCTACTGCCCCATGTGGTGGAATGTTCCTTCCACTCTTCTTCCGTCGGGGTCTTTACCTGTTAGCAAAATGGTCTCTTCTTAGCTTTTGTACACTGAGAGAAAGAAAGGCTTGCTTTTACTTTTGTAAGTTTCTGGCTCTCATCTCCTGCTTCCTCATATATTATATTCAATTCAGTTCAATTTAACCAACATTTATTGAGCCCCCAATATGTACCAGGAACTTCGCTGGCACTGGGGGCTTCCAAGATGCGTCAGGCACAGCCCAGCCTTCCAGGTGCTGATAGCCTGGTGGAGGAAGTGTCTATCACAGACCATTCGTCCAGCTGAAAGGGCTTTTGGCATCACTTCCTAGAAATCCCTTCATTTTACAGATGCTGTTACTAAGATCCAGCAAGCGAAGTGACTCACCCAAGTTCTACCTTCCCAATGGCCGAGGAAGGACCGGAGTTTAAGTCCCATGGTTCAGAGTCTAGGGTTTGTTCCACCATATGCTAGTAGAGGAGTGAAGACAGAAAGAAAAATAAAACAAAAATCCTCTGCTGTTGCTCTACCTAGTAAGGAGAGAAATGTGACACGAATCTCTGTTCTATAGATCTGATAATCAGGATAAATCACTAAGAAGTAATTTAAAAATGCATAAACTTTTTAAACTCAATATTTCATAACCTAAAAATTTGTATATGACATTTAGGAACTTTGACACTATTTGATCCAGGCAAATATTTAATTCTCCTAATCCCACTATTTCCTGCCTTATAACCCTCTTCATTTGTTCTTAAAGTTGAATGTAACTCTAAGTCAGGGATCTAGCCAGATTCAACCTTTTCTGGTTTGAAAATATTTTTAATCTTAGGTTGCAAACATTATAAATTACTTATTTTTTTATTTTACTTACTATTTTATTGAGATATAATCGATATAGAAAAAACTGCACATATTTAATGTATACAATTTGATGAGTTTAGTCATATGCATACGCCCATGACACCATCACCATATCCATCATCTCCAAAAGTTCCTTATGTTCCTTTTTTTGGTTTGTTTTTTGTAGTAAAACACTTAGTATGAGATCTACTCTCTTAAAACATTTTCAGGTGCACAATACTGTATTGTTAACTACCGGTACAATGTTGTACAGCAGATCTCAAAAGTTTACTCATCTTGTATAACTGAAACTTTATACCAACTGAATAATAATTCTCCATTTCCCCCACCCCCAAGCCCCTGGTAACCACCATTCTCTTCTCTGCTTCCGTGAGCTTGACTAATTTAGGTACCTCATAGAAATGATATTATGCAGTATTTATCTTTCTGTGCCTGGCTTATTTCATTTAGTGTAATGTCTTCTAGATTCAACCATGTCGTTGCAAATGGCAGGATTTCCTTTTTTTAAGGCTGAATAATATTCCATTGTGTGACTATACCATATTTTCTTTATCCATTCATCTGTGAGTGGACATTTGGGTTGTTTCCATATCTTGGCTATTGTGAACAATGCCGCAATGAACATGGGAGTGCAGCTATCTCTGTTTTCATTTCCTTTTGGCTATATACCCAGAAGTGGGATTGCTGAGTCATATGGTAGTTCTATTTTTCATTTTTCTAGGAACCTCCTTACTGTGCTCCGCAGCAGCAGCACCATTTTACATTCTGACCAACAGTGTAGAAGGGTTCCAATTCCTCCACATCCTCACCGACACTTGTTATCTTCTGTTTTTTGACCACCTTAACACCTGCATGTCCTTTCCTCTTATCTGCACGCTATTTCCAGGTTGTTCTGGAGGGAAGCCTAACTAACCTGCGATCCCTACCTCATATCAGCACACTGAGGACAGAAACACCTCTTCTGTTTCCTGAAGTTGTCTTCTACCATATCTACCACTTTACGCAGAGTCCTTTCCTTAAAGATCTAGACTTTTCACCAGGCTGGAATTTTAAAGCACCAGCCAGCCAGCCTTGGTCTCTCAAGGGGCTGCTTCTGCTGACCCATCTCATGTGCTCCTGTTTAGAATTACCTCACCCCAGGAGCCCAGAAGTGATCTCAGAAGGTATGAAACACCTTTAAGGGACTTGTTTAAAAACCTTTTGTCTACATAAATTCAGAGCAAATAATAGCCTATTCCACAAATGTCATGAGGCCTTAGAGATTATCTCTTCCAATTACAGGCAAGACAACTAAAGCTCAGAGAGGTGAAATAAATTGTCCAAAAGCATGTAGCTACTTGATGACAGAACTAAATTTAGAATTTAAGTTTCTTGAAGACCCCTGCAATGCATTTTCAAATATATTATATTTCTATTCAAATTAGAAATACATAAGTAGTAATGAATTACTAATAAACACTTAATGAGTACTAGAAGGCAAAAGGTTCTGGGTTATGTGCTATGGAGGATACAAAAATGAATAAGATGCACTTCCCAGCCACTAGGGGCTCACAGCCTAGGAGAGGAGAGAGAAGGCACTACAATTCAAGGCAGCTTTCAAAAAACTGCACTATTTGAGATTAAGCAGTAAAAGGTTGGGAGAGATGAGAAAGGGAGTAATTTTGATTCCAGAGGTTTAGGAAACCCAGTGGAGAAGGCTTGTTTTGAGCTGAGCCTTGAAGGATGAGTAGAATTTTGATGGAGGGCGTTCTAGAGGAGCAGGACACAGCCACAGAGGCAGATGGGTTTCTGAGCTCTCCTCAGATTTCACTAGTTAATTAGGGAGGGTGGCATCTGAATTTTAGTGACTGGGTGCAAGGTTCGGCATTCTGGGCTGGGCTTAAAAATCTAGCCTCTGATCCATAGCCAAGAGTAGTATAGGCCACAGAGTTTACTGATTGCTCAAAAACCTAGATTGTCTGGGTTCATATCCCATCCCCATCACTTACTAGCAGTATGACTTTGTGCCTCTCTCTGCCTCAGTTTCCTCATCTGTAAAGTGGAGCTTATAATATTATCTACCTCATAAGCTTTTTGTGAGAATTAAGTTAGTCAATACAGGTAAAGTGCTTAGAACAATGTCTGGGATGCAGTAAGGGCTAGATAGGTGTTTGTTAAAACAGTCCAATCTGGCTGAACACAGTAGGTTGTTTCAGATCAAAGATTCTCTGTAGAGGCAGAGAAAAACTGTGAAGAGTCTCTACTCTGCTACTCAAATAAGAAGGAGAAGAAAAATACCTTAGTACCAAATTCTGTGATGAATTTACAAAAAAAATGCTTGGGGTAGAGTGTCCTTTGTCATTGCCCCAATCCCCTGTCTCACCTCTGCCAGCAGATCCCAGACACGTGAGGTGACCCCCTGTGATGCTCCTCACCCTAAGATGATGAGTTTGGCCTTACCCGGAATTACAGTCTGTTCTTAGTAATGCACTGAAATCACATGGGAGCTCGATTCTCCATGGCTCAGAATAGATCCTGACCTCGCTGTGGGCTCCCTGCGCTAATGGTTTCATGTATTCCAGATTGCATTACTACCAGGAATCGATTTTTCAGCTCTTTAAAAACAGCCTATTTTGGTCATCTTTCCCCTATTCTTAGAGATGTATTTATTTCCCAGAATGTGTAGTGACTCTTAGACAAAATAAATTCTGATTACTGAAGTGGAAGCAATCCAGTTGTCAGGGAAGCTGGAAGGTTTACCTTGGGAAATTCTTTTGTAGGTCAAAGCAAAGGAAATTTATTTCTCTAACTTGGAGGCCCAAAGCGAAACAAGCAATGTAAGATTCAACTGAAATTTGAGAACTTCTATAAACGATGTCAGGTATATAGAGCACTACAGTTTATACAGTGGCGCTATCCAATATGGTAGCCACTAGCCACATACAGCTATTAGGCACTTGAAATGTGGCCGAGGTGATTAAAGAAATGAATTTCTAATTTTATTTAATTTTAACTAATTTTAATTTAAAAACTAATATGAGTCAGTCACTAAAAAACTTTTTAAGTTTGGGAAAGTTGAGGGATATAAGTCTACTTAATCAACTATAGATATTATGTAATCTAAATACAGATCAAGTATATCTGATTAATATTTAGCATCCAAATTGAGATTTACTGTAAGTGTAAAATACACTGGATTCATAAACTTAGTATAAAAAAATGTAAAATAGCTCCTTAATACTTTTTTCATATTGATCACATGTTGAATTGATAATATTTTGGTTGTGTTGGGTCGAATAAAATATGTCATTAAAATTAAGTTCACTGGACTCTTCTTACTTTTATTTAATGTGGCTTAGAAAAATTTAAATTACTTTTGTGGCTCACATTATATTTCTATTGGACAGCACTATTACAGAGCAACACCAACCCATTTGTTCCTTACTACAGTCCCGTGACTTGGTCAAAACAGGTATTATTATCCCTGTTTAAAAGATATGGGAACAAAAGTTGAGGTAGTGGCAGCTCACCAAGCCTTGGAATGAGAGCCAGAGCCTGACTCCAGGGCTTCTGACTGAAATCCAGGGCCCTTCCAGTGCACTGTGTTAGTTTGAAACTACAGATGAAACATAAGAAAGGCCTCTTGGACTCTTAAACTCAACCTGTTAATTCTGAACCTAAGCAACGAAAGGGAGGCAAACAAGCCTTAAAAGAACAACATATCCTAAGCAAAGATCACAAGAGCATGCACACACACACAGACACTTGTACCATGTATACTGCATTTATTAGAACAACTATCAGGAATGATCAATTACCAGGCAACTATAAACTGAACAGCTACCAGAACTCACACAAGACTGGAAGACATACAGATTCCATTCAGACAAGTAAGAGACATCATTAAACACTTAAAGAATTCCATAGAGACACAGCAAAGGTCATGTCACCCTAGAGTAAAGGCTCCAAAACCACCCTAACAAAGCTTAAAAATAAGCCTCACAGGACCAAGCTGATGCAGAAGTAAATTAACTGCCTGTCAGAACGAAGCCCAACACTGTTTAAATAAAGCCAACAAAATCTGGACACTTTATAAGTAGAATCTAAATGTCTCACATCCAATTGAGAATCACTAGACATATGGAGAAGCAGGCATTAGAAACAGATCTAGAAATGACATATATGTTGAAATCAGTAGAAAACCCTCTACAACAAATATTATAAATATGTCCAAGAATTTAAAGGAAAACATGAACACAAGGGAAACTTCATACTGCTTGTGGGCAAAAGTCGAGAAAAGATTCATCTATAGTGATAGAAGGTAAATCAGTGGTTACCTAAAGGTGCTGACAGGAGATTGACTGGAGTGGAGCTCCAGAGATTTTTTTTTTTGAGTGATGGAATATTCTGTAACTTGGCTGAGGTGGTGATTATACTCAACGTTCATCAAAATGTACACATAAAATGGGTACATTTTATTAGATATGTAAATTATATTTCCAAAAGAAGTTGATTTAAAATACTCCAAAAATAAATAAAAATAGGCAGAGGAAAATAGAGGAGGGTGTGAATGGCCCCAGATTAGCCATGAGTTGGTCATTTTGGAGGCTGGATGATGGTTACATGGTGATTTGCTATATTGTTCCAAATTTCCTATAATCAAAAAAAAGTTTTTTTTTTTTAAAAAAAGAGGAGAAATAGGCTTCTGGTTCTGTCTGAGGGAATATAATATTGCAGGTGATTTGTTTTTAACCTCTCCGTAAGTCTTTTCTCTTTCTAAAAATTTATTTATTTTTATTTTACATCCTCAATCATCCTTTCATTTTCACTACCTCCTCGTAGACACTCACTCAAAGTGGTTCACATCTTTGGATATTTATCTTTGAATATTTATCAATATTATCAATTTATCAATATTATCTTTGAAAAGCAGTATTGCCTTTGGTATATATGTATTTTAAATTTACATATATTGTGCAATAGATCTCATTCTTTTCCTTTTTGTTTTTGTTTCACTCAACACTATTTAGAAGCTATATGTATCTTTTCTTCATTTCATTATAAATATAAATGAATATTTATATTCATTCCCCAAGTGAAGAATGTCTCAGTTGCCTCCTATTCCTCACTTTCACATATATCAAAAAATGCTTCAAAAAAAATTTGTACATGTCTTATGTATCTGTGTACTGGTTTTTCTGTGGAATTTAGCCAGCAGTAGAATTGCTGAATTTTAGACTATATACATACCTAATTTCCATAGGGACTACTTTCACAAAACTTTCAAATGGCTTCTCATCCTATTCAGAGTGAAATCCAAAGTTTTCAAAACATATACTGCCCTTGTTATCTGCCCCTATTTATCTCTCTTACCTCATTTCCTCTTATTCTTCTCTTAACTTCCTCAGCTCAAGTCACAGTAACCTTGCTGTTCCTTCAATATTTTAGCAGTGTTCTCAGTTCGGATCTCTGTGCTTACTGTTAACTGCCTGGGACTCTCTGCTCCAGGATTTCGTGGTTAATCCCTCACAGGTCTTTGCTCAAATGTTTCCTTCTCAGTGAAATCTTCCCTAGCCGCCAAATTTAAAATTGTAACTGTTCCTTTTTCCTCTAGCCATCCCCTATCCACTTATCCCTTCTGCCTTCTCTCCATATATATCACCATCTGACATACCTTAATTTTACTTTTTAATTGTGCTTGCCATCTTCTCTCTCCACTAGACTGTAAGCTTAGTGAAGGCAAATATTTTTATATGTTTTTTCACTCACTGTTGATTTCCCCAGCATCCAAAATAGTTTCTGGCCCATTTTTAGCACTCAAATATTTATTGATTAAAATACTGCCAGATCCATCTCTAGAATGACTGCAACAATCTTTATTACTGTGAGCAACATGAAGATTCTCATTTTCCTCATTCTAGTCAAATATTTGGTATTGCATGAGTTTCTAATTTTTACCAATCTGATGGATATAAAATGTTATTGTATTTTCACTTTAATTATATTTTTTCTAATTACTAGTAAAGTTGAGCATTTCCTTATATATTTGTTGGTTATTTGAATTTTCCCCTCTGTGAATTTCTAACTCATTACTTTTCCCATTTTTATACTGGTTTCTTATTTGTATTGTTAATTAGCAAAGCTCTTTGACTATTTAACTATTCTAGACATTAACTTCATCAGTTTTTGACAATGAAATATCTTCTCCCAATCTGTTGCCCATCTGATCCAAGGTATCCTTGTTAATTTTGTTTATGGTGTTCTTGATGGAGCAATAATAATTTATTTTGACATGGTTCATCATTTTTTGTTTTATGATTTTTTCTTTTTAATCAGCTTTATTAAGGTATAACTTACACACAGCAAAATGCACCTTTAAAGTGCACAGTTCAGTGGTTTTTGACAAATAAATCACCCATGTAACCACACACAATCAAGACATGGTACATTTCTATCACTTCAAAAAGTTCTCTTATATCTTTTAAAGTCGATATCTTACTCCTGGTCTCAGGAAACCACTGATCTGCTATCTGTTACTGTAGATTGATTTAGTGTGTTCTAGAAATTCATATACATGGAATCATACCATATGTACCTTTTTATATTGTTTATTTTACCCAGTGTAAGGTTTTGGAGCTATGTCTAAGATGTGTGTATCAGTGTGTTTATCCATTCTCCCGCTGATCAGTGTTGGAGTTGTTTCCAATTTGGGGCTTTTATAACTAAAGCACTGAGAACATTTATGTACAAGTATTTGTGTGTACATATGTTTTAATTTAATTAGGGTAAATACCTAGGAGTGGAATTGCTGGGTTATTCATGTGTTTAACTTTATAAGAAACTGACAAACAGTTCTGCAAAGTGGTTTTACTCAAATCTACCAATTTTCCACCAATTGTTGTATGCTTTTGTGGTCTTATTTAAGAAAGCTTCCTAACTCCAAAGTCACAAAAATAGTCTATATGAGTCTGAGTTTTTTCTTTTTATTAGCTTTACTAAGTTTCATCTTTTACATTTAGGTTTTAATTCATCTGCCGATCACCTTTATAAATGGCATTAGGTAAAAATCAAACTTTACTCTTCTGCACAGAGTGAGATAGTTTTACCTGAACCATACATTTTATAATCAATCCTTTCTCCACTGGTTTTGTTGCCACCTCCATAATATATCGTTTCCATATGCATGCTCTATACTTAAACTACATGTCCTGTTTCATCTATTCCTGTACCAGTACATCTTTTTGTTTTTAATTCCTATCCTTTATAGGATGTCCTCATATCTTATTGGTCATATAATAGTCTTGTCTTTTTGCTCTTTTTTATGAAAATTTACTTAGCCCTGAGCTCATTCATTCATGAACCCTTATTTTAAATATTAACGGTGGCTTTATTTTTCTTTTATTTTTTCAAAAATATCTTACTGGACATTTAGTTAATTTTAATTTTTCTGAAAATAAAATAAATTTGAAGGAGAAATATTAACAATATTAACTCATTCCATCCACAAACATAGTGTAGCTCTTCATTTATATTCTTTTGAGTTTTCAAATTTCCCATATAATGCCCTAGAGTTTCATTAATTCCCAGGTACTTCATAGGCTTTTGTGATATTTTGAATGGTATTTTATTTTCTATTTTTTGTAATTGCTTAGCACTTATGTAGAAGAACATTATCATTTTTTATGGAACTCTCTTATTAGTACCAATAGCCTGATGGGTAATATTTCCTTTGTAGATAATCTTATCATCCCTGAATAATAACAATTTTATCTTTTCTCTCCCTAACTTTATACCTTTTACTTCTTTTTCATTTTTATTATCTTCTCCAAGGCCTCTAGTACTGTGTTGAGCAATAACAGCGATCATGGACATCCTTGTTTTATTCCTATGCATCTAAAGTTTTCCTGTTAAATATGATGTTTGATGTATTTTTTTATATCTTTTATCATGTTAAGGACATTCCTTTTAACTCCTTGTATGTGACAGATTTTAATTATAAATAGATTTTGAATCTGATCATATGTTTTTTCCTGAATCTACTGAGATAATCATGTGATTTTTGGTCCTTTCTTTGAAGGTAAAAAATCTACATGACATTTATGCATTATTTTTTAATAAATTGTTTATTTCAGTAGGCTTACAGCTTACTTCTCTGCCTCTGGGTTCATAAATAAAATGGGCCTATAATTTTCATTTTTGGTACTGCCTTTACCTGGATTTTGGAATCAAGGTTACATTTCCCTCATAATATGACTTGGAAAAATATCTGACCTTGTACATTGTATAAAACAAATGATTATCTCTTCCTTGAACTCACTTGTAGATTGTCTGAGTATTTGGGTTTTTGGGAGGGATGGGGCATATGTGGACTATAACATTTCTGTCATTAGAGTTACAGAAAGAGAGGGGAAAGAAAGTGGGACTGAAAAAATACTTGAAGATATGTAACCCAAGACTTCCCAAATTTGGCAAAAGAAACCTGTAGATTCAAGAGGCTGAGTGAACCCCAAACAAAATAAACTCCCAAACACCATGTGAAGACACATCATAATTAAACATTTGAAAGCTAAAGTCAAGGAAAATAATCTTGAAAGCAGACACAGAAATTATGCACTACCTATATGAGAAAAGTAATTTGAATGACAACAGAATTCTCATCAGAAGTCACAGAGGCCATAAGGAAGTGGCACAACATTTTTTAAGTCCTGAATGAAAAGAACCTGTCACCCCAGAATTCTATATCCAGTGAAAATATCCCTCAGGAATGAAGGCAAAATAAAAGCATTCTCAGATGAAGAAAAGCAAAGAGAATTCTTTGTCAGCAGACCTACTCTAAAAGATGGCTAAGGGAATTCTTCAGACAGAAAGGAAATAATAATAAAAGGAAACCATAAGCATTAGGAATTTATTAAAAGGCAATGCCAAGAGCAAATATATGGATAAACATAATATACTATTGTTCTCCTCTAGAGTTTTTTAAATTGCATTTGATAGTTAAAGGAAAAATTATAATATTATCTGATATAGTTTTCAATGTAACGTTTAAAACAACTATATCATACAGGCAAGAGGGGAAGCCAACCTAATGTGATAAGATATTTAAAATTCTACTTGAAGTGGTAAAATGTCAATACTAGTGTCAACTTAAGAAGCAAAGTTGTCTGTTATTTTATCTCAAAATGAGTTTATTTGGGAATAGGCAAAAAAATTGAAATTTGGGAAGTGCATGCTATGGTAAACCACAGGCAAATCTGGAAAAGAAAGGAGGGGAGCTACTTTTTTAGAGAAAAAGTAGGAAGTAAGAGGCTGTTGTAAACGAAAGTGCATTGGGAGGAAATAACAATTCAGGGTGGCAACAGCTTCTCATTGACTGATCTGTAGCATTTCTCATTGGCTAGGCTGTTGCTAGGTGAGGAGAGAATTCTTCCTTTGGTAGTAAAGTAGATTTACTACTTTGGATACAAATGTCTGTCTCTTCCTGTTTCGTATAATTGACGGGCAATGGAGCATGAGAGCTCCCCCTACAGGCCTTCTCGACTCCTATGTACTCAAGGTTTCTTTTATTAATTTCTACACTAGCTGACTGCAAAATAGGTACGTTTTTATGTTATAGTCTCTGAAGCAACCATTAAAATAACTATAGAAAGAGATACTCTAAAAAATAATAAACCTATAGACAAATCAAAATGGAATTATAAAACAGCTCAAGTATCCCACATAAAGACAGGAGAAAAGAAACAGGCATGAAAAACAGAAGGAACAAACATAAATCAAAAAGTTAAGTGGTAGATTTAAAACATAACATATCAGTAAATCCATTAAAAGTGAATGTTCTAAAGATGTCATTTAAAAGACAGAGATTGACAGAATGGATTAAAGTGGGGAAAAAAGGAGGGGGGACCCATGATTCAACCATATGCTATCTATAAGAAACTCACTTCAAATATAATTATAGCAGTAGATTAAAGATTAAATGATGAGGAAAACACTATGCAAACATAAATCAAAAGAAAGCTGAAAAGGCTACATTACTATCAGACAAAATAAACTTCAGAATAAAGAAAACTACCAGAGACAAATACAGACATTACATAATGATTAAAAGGTTAATTCACTAATAAGACAGAATCTTAAATGTACATGCATCAAAATATAGAGCTGCAAAATGCCTGAAGCAAAAACTAACAGAACTGAACAGAGAAATAGAAAAATCCATAAATACAGTTGGAGACGTCAGAACCTCTCTTGTAGTAATTGAGAGAACCACTAGACAAAATGTCAGAATGGATATAGAAGAACTGAAATATACCTTCAACTAATGAGATCAAATTGACCTTTACAATCACTACTCCAACAACAAAATATACATTCTTTTCCAGTGTTGATGGGACATTCAAGAATACAGATGTATTGGTTAGAGTTCTCTGTAGAAACAATCAATAGACTATATATACAATATGTATAGTATTATAGTATATATGTGTATATATATACTACAGGTATATTATAAAGAATTAGCTCACTTAATTACGCAATTATGGAGTCTGAGAAGTGCCACGATCTGCTGTCTGCAAGCTGGAGATCCAGAAAAACTGGTGGTATAATTCAGTCTAAGTCTGAAGGCCTGATAACCAGGAGTGCCAAGGGCAGGAGAAGGTCAATGTCTCAACTCAAGCAATCAGACAGGAAGGATCAAATTCTTCCTTCTACCACCTTTTGTTCTATTCAGGCCCTCAATGGACTGAGTGATGCCCACCCACACTGGCGAACGCAAACCAATTTACTGACTCCATCAATTCAAATGCTAATTTCATACAGAAACGTTCTCACAGACATGTCCAGAAATAATGCTTAACTAAATATCTGGACATCCCATGATCCAGTCAAGTTGACATATAAAAATTAACCATTAACCATGATATGATCTATATATCATACAGATCATATATCTATATCATAGATCATATCTTAAGTCATAAAATAAACATTAACGAATTTTAAAGAACTGAAATAATGCAAACTATATTCTATTACCACCATGCAATCAAACTAGAAGTCGATAAAAGAAATACAAGAAAACTCAACCACTTGGAAATTAAACAACATATTTCCAAATAATCCATGGCTTAAACAGGAAATCTCCAAACAAATTTTAAACTATATTTAACTGAATTAAAATGAAAATATGGCATATTTAAATATGTGCAAAACAGCTAAAGCAGTCCTGAAATGAAAACTCATAGCACTAAATGCTTATACTGCAAAAGAAAAAAAGTATCAAGTTAATATTCTGAAAATCCACATCAAAAAAATAGAAAAAAAAAGTAGACCCAAACAAGAGGAAAGAAGGAAATAATAAAGATAAGGGCAGAAATCAACAAAAGTTAAAACAAAATAATAATAGATAAAATCAATCAAATCTAAAATTGATATTTTGAAAAATAATCAGTAAAACTGTAAACCTCCAGCAAAACTAAAAAATTAAAAAAATTACTAATCTTGGGAATAAAAGAGGGGATACCACTACAGATTCCATAAACTTTAAAAAGATAATAAAATATTACAAATAAATTTGACAATTTAGATAAACTTGCCTGATTCCTCAAAAATCACAAACTATCAAACTCACCCAAGATAAAATAGATAATCTGTATAGTCCTATAATTTTAAAGAACTTGAATTCATAATTTATAAAAAGGAAAACTACAGACCAATATCCCTCTAATAGAGATGTAAAAAAAACTTCACCAAAATGTTAGCAATTCAAATTCAGAAATATATAAAAATAATAGTACTCCATGACTCAGAGGAGTTTATTCCAGGAATACAAGATTTGATAATCAGTCAGTGCAATCCATCATATGTTTATAAAGAAGAAAAATTATATGATCAAACCAGTTGGTGCAGAAAAAAGCCTTTGACAAATTTCAATATCAATTCATAATAAAAACTCTCAGAAAAGTAGGAATAGAATAAAACTTCCCCAACCTGATAAAGATCTGACATCAACCTGGAGTAACATCATACTTGATGGTGAAAAACTGAATGCTTTCCCTGTGAGATCGGCTATAAGATAAGGATGTCTGCTTTCATAATTTCTAGTCAATATAGTACTTGGCATTTTAGCCAATACAATAAGACAGGAAAAGTAAATGAAATGCATACAGATCAGAATGGAAGAAATAAAATTGTCTCTATTTTCAGATGATATGATTTTCTACCTAGAAAACCCCAATAATCTACAAAAAAAACTCATGGAACTAATGAGAAGTTTTTAACAAAGCAAAAGTTCAACACACAAATTCAATCATATTTCTAAATGTTAGAAATGAAAAACTGGAAAATAAAATTTCAAAGATCATATCAATTACAATCACATTCAAAATGGAATACTTAGTCATAAATCCAATAAATCATATACAGAATCTTAATGTTGAAAACTACAAAATGCTAATGAAAGAAGTCAAAGAAAATTTAAATAAAAGGAAATCCCTGTGTTCAGAGATTAGAAGACTCAACATAATAAAGGTATCAATTTTCCCCAAATTGATCAATAGGTTTAAAGCAATTCCTATCAAAATCCCAGAAGGATACTTAGTAGATGTAAATAAGCTGATGCTAAAATTGATATAAAAAGACAAGCAACTACAACAGCAAAGAACAATATTAAAATAAAAAGTACCCCCCTCTCTGGTGGTGGTGGGTGATGCTCACAACCTGAGGCTCCAGGAAGCCCAGTAGTGCTGGTGAACCAGCCCCTAACCCCTCCTCAGGCAGTGATGACTCTGACCTTGGTCTTTCCAGCAGCAACAGCTGCATCCACAATGCAGATACCAGCAGCAAGGGCAGTGATGTCCTGACCTGAGGTTTCAAAAAGCAAACCAGCATGCACCAGCGACCAGAGGCTGCAGGAGAAGCAATGACAGTCTTGACTTAGCCCCTACCCCTCCCCCAGCAGTGGCAGATGGCACCTGTGACCTAAGGTTTCAGGAACCACAGCAGAACTCATGACCCAGCCCCTGGTGCCAGCCCCCCCAACACCAGCTCTACCTCAGTAAAGGCTGTATATAACAGCCTGGGCCGCTGGCAGTGACTGTGACATTCATGAACTCAGTGCCCCTGGCAGAAGTGCTGCCAATATCCCAGACAACTGGGGAGAAGAAGTGGAGGTAGTGCATAGGACAGCATCACCTGAGCCCACGGAGAGTCCACAGAGAGCCAATGGGGGATCACAAGAGCCAGGTAACCCCAGAAGCAGCAAAAGTGCTCACAGCCTAGTGACCCCAGAGGTGAAACCTGAGACTGCAAAGACACAGTAGGTAGCAAAGCACCAGCAACCTCAGCAGCACAAGCAGCACAAGGAGGGAACTGACAGCACCTCTGACAGAGGCAGTGGAGGGTGAAAAGTGCAGGCTCTCAAATACAACCAGAAGTAGCTCAGAATCAAAATAACCAAAGCCTTACCCAAGTAAGAAATGTGTTTACTCATGTAGACAAAGAGAATGGATTGGTGGTTACCAGGGGAAAGGGGGTGTGGGGGGGGTGGGCACAGAGGGTGAAGTAGTGCACCTGCAACATGACTGACAATAATGTACAACTGAAATTTCACAAGGTTGTAAACCATCATAATCTTAATAAAAAGTTGTAAAAAAGGTGTTCACTACCACAAATGCACCAGCAGAGGATCAACTCATTGAGTACCAGAAGAATACAACAACATGGCAAAACAAAGAAAATGACAACTCTCCAGAAATCAAACTTGAAGTCACAGAAGAGTACAATCTAACTGACAGAGAATTCAAAATAGCTGTCATGAAGAAACTCAATGAGTTATGAGAAAATTCAGAAAGACAGTCCAATGAGCTCAGGAATAAAGTTAATGAACAGAAGATGTACTTCACCAAAGAGAGTGAAACTCTAAAAAAGAAAAAAACCGAACAGATATTCTAGAGATGAAGAACACAGTTAATGAGATTAAAAATAAAGTAGCATTGGAAATAGAGCAGACCATATGGAACAGAGAATTAGTGAGCTTGAAGATAGAAATTTAGAAATCATTCAGGTGGAAGAGGAGAGAGAACTAATATTTTTTAAAAATGAAGAAATTCTACAAGAAGTACCTGACTCAATTAGGAAATGCATCATAAAGATAATGGGTATCCCAGAGGGAGAAAAGAGGGAGAAAGGAGCAGAGAAATTATTCAAATAAATAATAGCTAAGAATTTCCCAAACCCGGGAAATGAACTAGATATACAAGTACATGAAGCTAATAAAACTCCTAATTATCTCAATGCAAAAGACCTTCTCAAAAGCATATTAAATGAAAACTGTCAAAAGTTGATAACAAAGGTTATAAAGAGCAGCAAGAGAGAAGAAAACTTGCAAACAAAACCCTATCAGGCTACCAGCAGATTTCTTAGCAGAAACATCACAGGCTAAGAGAGAGTGGATGATATATTCAAAATATTGAAAGACAAAAACTATCAGCCAAGAATACTCTATCCAGCAAATTTATCCTTCAGATATGAAGGAGAAATAAAGACTTTCCCAAACAAACAAAAGCTGAGGGAATTCATTGCCACAAGACCTGCCTTACAAGAAACATTGAAAGGAGTCCTCCTACCTGAAACAAAAAGGCAAAGGTTTACAGAGCTTTGAGGAAGATGATGAATAGACAGACAAAATCAGAAAACTACAATTCTATATCAGAGTAGGTTAGTAAACAATTATAACATAAAGGATAAAGGAAAAGAAAGCATCAAAAGTAACTATAACCACTTCAATTTGGTAACAAATTCACAACACAAAAAGGATAATTTGTGACAACAAAAACATAGAGAGGGGAGAGGAAAAGGAACCTGTATGGAGATAAAAAGCTAACAGTAGAGAAAGGACTACCTCATCTATGAAATCTTTCATACAAACCTCATGGTAACCACAAAACAAAAAAATCAGAGCAGAGACAAATCAAAATTCAATAGGATACTGAGAAAAACATCACAGGGGCTGGCCCCGTGCCTGAGTGGTTAAGTTCACATGCTCTGCTTTGGCAGACCAGGGTTTTGCCAGTTCAGGTCCTGGTGCTGACCTAGCACCACTTATGAAGTTATGCTTCAGTGGCATCCCACATGCCACAACTAGAAGGACCTACAACTAAGATGTACAACTGTGTACTGGGGGGCTTTGGGGAGAATAAGGAAAAAAATCACAGAAAACCACCAAATTGAAATGGCAGACAAAAATATAAGGGCAAAGAAACAACAGAAATATAGAACAACCAGAAAACAAAAGATAAAATGGCAGTATTAAGCTCTCATATACCAATAATCACTCTAAATAAATCACTGTAAGTGGGTTGAATTCTCCAATCAAAAGACACAGAGTAGTTATATGGATTAAAAAACAAGACCCAACAACATGCTGGCACCAGGAAAGCTATCTCAGCTCTAAAGACAAACATAGGCTCAGAGTGAAGGGATGGAAGATGATACTCCAAACAAATGGCAACCAAAAGAAAGCAGGTATAGCCATACTTACATCAGACAAAATAGATTTCAAGCAAAAAAGATAACAAGAGACAAAGATGGACATTATATGATGATAAAAGAGACATTCCACCAAGAAGACATAAAACTTATTAATATATATGCAGCTAAGATAGAAGCAACAAATTATATAAAGAAATATTAACAGCCCTAAAGGGAGAAAATGACAGCCATGCAATAATAGTAGGGGACTTTAACATCCCACTTACATCAATGGATAGATCATCCAGACAGAAAGTCAACAAGGAAACAGTGGCCTTAAATGAAACACTAGACCAGATGGACTTAATAGATATATAGGACATTCCATCCAAAAACAGCAGAATACACATTCTTCTTAAGTGTACATAGAAGGCTTTCAAAGATAAGCCATATGTTGGGAAAGAAAAAAATCCTCAAAAATTTAAGGAGATGGAAATCATATCAAGCATCTCTTCTTTTTTTTTGTTTTTTAAAGGTTGGCACCTGAGCTAACAACTATTGCCAATCTTCTTTTTATTTTTCTGCTTTTTCTCCACAAATCCCCCAAGCAGATAGTTGTATATTTTTAGTTTTGGGTCTTTCTAGTTGTGGTATGTGGGATGCCATCTCAACATGGCCTAATGAGCAGTGTCATGTCCACGCCCCAGATCCAAACCAGCAAAACCCCAGGTCGCCACAGCAGAGCGCATGAACTTAACCACTCAGCCATGGGGACAGTCCCTCAAGCATCTCTTCTGACCACATAGTATGAAACTAGAAATGAAATGCAAGAAGAAAGCTGAAAAATTCACAAATACGTAGAGACTAAACAATATGCTTCTGAACAACTATTGGCTCAATAAAGAAATCAAAGGAGAAATCAAAAAAAAATACCTGGATACAAATAAAAATGAAAACACAACATACCAAAAGTTATGGGATGCAGCAAAGGCCATACTAAGAGGAAAGTAGATAGCAAAACAGGCCTACTTTAAGAAACAAGAAAAATCTGAACTACAAAATCTAAGACTATACCTAAAAGAACTAGAAAAAGAAGAACAAAGTCCAAAGTCAATAGAAGGAAGAAAATCATAAAAATCAGAGCAAAAATAAATAAAATACAGACTAAAAAGACAATAGAAAGACTCAATGAAACTAAAAGCTGGTTCTTAGAAAAGATAAACAAAATTGACAAACCCTTAGTGAGATTCACTGTGAAAAAAAGAGAGAAGCCTCAAATAAATGACATCAGATATGAAAGAGGAGAAATTACAACAGATACCACAGAAATACAAAGGATTATAAGAGAATACTGTGAAAAGCTATATGCCAACAAATTGGATAACCTAGAAGAAATGGATAAATTCTTAGAATCATACAACATCCTAAAACTGAATCAAGAAGAAATAGAGAATCTGAAAAGACCAAAAACAAGTAAACAAATTGAAACAGTAATAAAACCTCCCAAACCCAAAAGGCCAGGAAGGATGGCTTCTCTGGTGAATTCTACCAAACATTGATGGAAGATTTAACACCTTTCCTTCTCAAATGATTCCAAAAAACTGAAGAGGACAGATACTTCATAACACACTTTATGAGGCCAACATTGCCCTGATACCAAAACAGGACAAAGACAATACCAAAAAGGAAAATTACAGGTCAATATCACTAATGAACACAGATGCAAAAATCCTCTAACAAAATATGAGCAAATCAAATACAACAATACATTAAAAGGACTGAACAACACAATCAACTTGGATTATGCAGGGATGCAGGCATGGTTCAACATCTGCAAATCAACCAATGTGATACACCACATTAACAAAATGAAAAATAAAAATCACATGATCATCTCAGACAGAGAGAAGGCATTGGACAAAATTCAGCATCCGTTTATGATCAAAACTCTCAATAAAATTGGCATAGAAAGAAAGTGTCTCAACATAACAAAGGCCATATATGACAATCCCACAGCCAACATATGCAACAGTGAAAAACTGAAAGCTACCCCTCTAAGAACAGGAACAAGACAAGGATTTCCACTCTTACCACCTTTTTTTGACATAGTATTGGACGTCCTAACCAGAGCAATTAGGCAAGAAAAATAAAAGAGATCCAAACTGGAAAGAAAGAAGTAAAACTGTCACTATTTGTGGATGATATGATTCTATATATAGAAAACCCCAAAGCATCCACCAAAAATACTATTAGAAATAATTAACAAATACAGTAAGTTGCAGAGTACAAAATCAACATACAAAAATCAGTTGCATTTCTATACACTAATGACAAAATAGCAGAAAGAGAAATCAACGGGGGTGATGTCAGCATAACGGTAGAGTGAACTTGCCCGGGACTCTCTCCCCTCCAACATACAACAAAAAGGAGCAACCATATTCCAAGAGAAAATACCCCAACAGCACAAAAACCTCAGAGAGACATGCAGCCACATGGCAGAGGATGGAGAGGCTGGAGTCCCCCTTGGAGGAGCTAGAATGGGGTAAGAGAGATCTTTGCTCCCTCCCCTAAAGACTGCAGTCACTGCCACAGAAGGTTCCATGAGGGAAGGAGTGGGGGAGGAGTTGTGCATCCGCGGGATCACCCAGGACTCCCTAGGGCTGATGCAGCCTAGAGGGAAGCCCTCTAAGGGTGCAAAAGCTTTCATGTGGGGTGACCTCATCAAGCCCAGGAGACCAGATACTGAGAGCTTATTGAGAAACCCTGGACTGCACGGAGGAGAAAGCACCCTGCCCCCAAACCACATCGCACCATCTCAGCTGAAGGCGGAGGGCTCAGAATATGCAGCTCTTGACCCCCACCCAGTGGTGATAGGCTGTAACTGCAAGCGAATAATATCAGAATGAGAAAGACCCAACTTTCCAACATCAGGCACTATATCAAATCTCCAGACCAGAGAGAAAATGACAAGCACCCAGAGCTCAGTCCTGAGGACACAGAAATATGTAAACTAAATGACAATGAATTCAAAATAGCTATTATGAAAAAACTCAACGAGGTAAAAGAGAATATAGAGAAACAATTCAACGAGTTCAGGAACTACTTCACAAAAGACATTGAAACTATAAAGAAGAATCAATCAGAAATATTAGAGATGAAAGACACAATGGAAGAGATAAAACAAAATACAGATTTCCTGAAAGCTTGTGTGGACATCATAGAGGAGCGAATCAGCATGAGCGAAGATAGACATGTTGAAACGCTCCAGACAGAGGAGGAGAGAGAACTAAGACTAAAAAGAAATGAAGAAAGTCTCTGAGAAGTATCCTGCTCAATGAGGACATGCAACATAAGAATTATAGGTATTCAAGAAGATGAAGAGAAGGAGAATGGAGCAGAAAGTGTGTTCAAAGAACTAATAGCAGAGAACTTCCCAAATCTAGGAAATGAGAGGGGAAATATGTGTGGAGGAAGCTTCCAGATCTCCTAGATTTGTCAATGTAAAAAGACCTACTGCAAGGCATATAGTAGTAAAACTGGCAAAAATGAAGGGCAAAGAAAGAATACTCAGGGCGGCAAGGCAGAAGAAAATAACCTACAAAGGAACCCCTATCAGACTTTCAGCAGATCTCCCTGCAGAAACTTTACAAGCCAGGAGAGAATGGAAGGACATATTCAAAACTTTAAAAGATAAAAATCTTCAGACAAGAATACTCTATCCAGCAAAAATATCATTCAGATATGAGGAAGAAATTAAATCTTTCCCAGACAAACAAAAGCTAAGGGACTTCATAGCCATGAGACCTCTCCTACAAGAAATCCTCAAGAAGGCCCTCATACCTGAAAAAAAGAAAAAAGGAAGAAAGGAGTTACAAAACATAGAGTAAAGAGATAAATAAGTAGACAGAATCAGAATAGGATAGCAAATATTCAACTATAGCATTAGGCTAAAGGGAAGGAAAACACCAAAAACAATGACAATCATGACACTTTAACCACAAACTCACAACCCAAGTTGGAATAAGATATGAGAAAAATAACTTAGGAGGGGAGGAGGAGGGACTGAATCAGTGTAGACTAAGGAAATGAGGCCATCAGAAAATAGACTATCTTATACATGAGATTCTGAATACAAACTTCAGGGTAGCCACTAAACTAAAAAGCAGAACAGAGACACAACAAATAAATAAATAAAAAACAACAAAGAAACATATCATAAAAAACTACATAATTCAATGGGTAGACCAAAACACACAGGACGAGAAACAAAGGAAATGCTGGAAAACCAGAAAATGAGTGATATAGTGACAGCATTAAGCCTCATCCACCAATAATCACCCTTACTGTAAATGGATTGAACTCTCCAATGAAAAGACACAAAGTGACAAGATGGATTAAAGAACACAATCCAACAATTTGCTGCCTCCGGGAAACACATCTCAGCTCCAATGACAAACACAGGCTCAGCATCAAGGGGTGGAAGAGGATACACCAAGATAATGTCAAACAAAAGAAAGCAGGTGTTGCAATATTTGTATCAGACAAAGTAGACTTCAAGATAAGGCAGGTAAAGAGAGACAAAGAGGGGCAGTATATAATGATCAAAGGGACACGCCATCAAGAAGAAATAATCCTTATAAATATCTAGGTACCCAACACAGGAGCACCAAAGTTCATAAAGCAACTATTAACAAACCTAAAAGAAGATATTAAAAATAACACAATAATATTAGGAGACCTCAACACCCCACTCACTTCATTGGACAGATCGTCCAGACAGAAAATCAACAAGGAAACAGTGGAATTAAATAAAAAGCTAAACCAGTTGGACTTAATAGACATATATAAAACGCTCCATCCAAAAACCAGAGAATACACATTCTTCTCAAGCGTGTATGGAACATTCTCAAGGATAGACCATATGTTGCGAAACAAGGCAAGCCTCTATAAATTTTAAAAAATTGAAATAATAACAAGCATCTTCTTCAATCATAATGCTGTAAAGCTAGAAATTAATTACAAGACAAAAGCTGAGAAAGGGATAAAGATGTGGAGACTAAACAATATGCTATTGAACAAGCAATGGATCATTGAAGAAGTTAAAGGAGAAACCAAAAATATCCAGAGACAAATGAAAATGATAACATACCATACCAACTCATATGGGATTCAGCAAAAGCAGTATTAAGAAGGAAATTCATCGTAATACAGGCACACCTTAACAAACAAGAAAAATCCCAAATAAGCAATCTCAAATTACATCTAACTGAATTAGAAAAAGAAGAACAAACAAAGCCCAAAGTTAGCAGAAGGAGAGAAATAACAAAAATCAGAGCAGAAATAAATGCTATTGAAACAAAAAAGGCAGTAGAAAGGATCAATGAAACAAAGAGCTGGTTCTTTGAGGAGATAAATAAAGTTGACAGACCCCTAGCCAGACTTGCAAAGAAAAAAAGAAAGAAAGCTCAAATAAACAAAATCAGAAATGAAAGAGGAGAAATAACAACAGACTCCAGAGAAATACAACAGATTATAAGAGAATACTACGAAAAACTATATGCCAACAAAATGGATAACCTAGAGGAAATGGATAAATTCTTAGACTCTTACAACCTCCCAAAGCTGAATCAAGAAGAAACAGACAATCTGAATAGACCAATCACAAGGAAAGAGACTGAACCATCTTTCAATCTCTTTTCAGTCAAGAGATTGAACTCATCTTTCCAAAGAGATTGAGACCATTTGATTACTGTAATCAAAAGCATCCATAAGAATAAAATCTCAGGACCAGATGGCTTTCCTGGGGAATTTTACCAAACTTTCAGAGAGGATTTAATACCTATCCTTTTCAAGCTATTCCAAGAAATTAGGGATGATGGAACACTTCCTAACACATTCCACAAGGCCAATATCACTCTGAAACCAAAGCCTGACACGGGACAGCACAAAAAAGGAGAACTACAGGCCAATATCACTGATGAACATGGATGCAAAAATTCTCAACAAAATTGGCAACCCGAATTCAGCAATACATCAAAAGGATCATACATCACGATCTAGTGGGATTCATACCATGGACACAGGGATGGTTCAACATCCACAAATCCATCAACGTGATACACCACATCAACAAATTGAGGAATAAAAACCACATGATCATCTCAATAGATGCAGAGAAAGCATTTGACAAGATCCAACAGCCATTTATGATAAAAATCTCTTAACAAAATGGGGATAGAAGGAAATTACCTCAACATAATAAAGGCCATATATGACAAACCCACAGCTAACATCATACCCAATGGGCAAAAACTGAGCACCATCCCCCTGAGAACAGGAACAAGACAAGGATGCCCACTATCACCACTCTTATTCAACATAGTACTGGAGGTTTTGGCCAGAGCAATTAGGCAAGAGAAGGGAATAAAAGGAATCCAAATAGGGAGTGAAGAAGTGAAACTCTTGCTGTTTGCAGATGACATGATCTTATATATAGAAAACCTCAAAAAATCAGTTGGAAAACTAATAGAAATAATTAACAACTACAGTAAAGTTGCAGGGTACAGAATCAACTTACAAAAGTCAGTTGCTTTTCTATACTCCAATAATGAACTTACAAAAAGAGAACTCAAGAATATAACTCCATTTGCAATAGCAACTAAAAGAATAAAGTACCTAGGAATAAATTTAACCAAGGAGGTGAAGGACTTATATAATGAAAACTATAAGACATTACTGAGAGAAACTGATAATGACTTAAAGAGATAGAAGGAGATTCCTTGCTCATGGATCGGAAGAATAAATATAGTTAAAATGTCCATACTACCCAAAGCAATCTACTGATTCAATGCAATCCTTATCAGAATCCCAATGACATTCTTCACAGAAGTAGAGCCAAGAATACTAAAATTCACATGGGGCAATCAAAGACCCCGAATTCCTAAGGCAATCCTGAGAAAAAAGAACAAAGCTGGAGGCATCACAATCCCTGACTTCAAAATGTACTACAAAGCCATAGTGACCAACACAGCATGATACTGGTACAAAAACCGATCAATGGAACAGAACTGAAAGCCCAGAAATAAAACCACATATCTATGGACAGCTAATCTTCAACAAAGGTGCCAAGAACATACAATGAAGAAAAGATAGTCTCTTCAATAAATGGTGTTGGGAAAACTGGACAGCCCACATGCAAAAGAATGAAGGTAGACCACTATCTCACACCATACACAAAAATAAACTCAAAATGGATCAAAGACTTGAAGATATGTCCTGAAACTATAAAACTCCTGGAAGATAATATTGGTAGTACACTCTTTGACATCGAACTAAAAAGGATCTTTTCAAATACCATGTCCTCTCAGACAAGGGAAACAAAAGAAAAAATAAACAAGTGGGAATTCATCAGACTTAAGAGCTTCTGCAATGCAAGAGAAACTAGGATCAAAACAAAGAGACAACCCACCAATTGGGAGAAAATATTTGCAAATCATATATCTGAAAAGGCGTTAATATCCATAATATATAAGGAACTCACACAGCTGAACAATAAGAAAGCAAACAACCCAATCAAAAAGCCAGCAGAGGAGATGAACAGACATTTTTCCAAAGAAGATATACAGATGGCCAATAAACACATGAAAAGATGTTCAACATCACTAATCATCAGGGAAATGCCAATCAAAACTACACTAAGATACCACCTTATGCCTGTTAAAATGGCTATAATCGCTAAGACTAAAAATAACAATTGTTGGAGACAGGGTGAAGAGAAGGGAACCCTCATACACTGCTGGTGGCAATGCAAACTGGTGTAGCCACTATGGAAAACAGTATAGAGATTCCTCAAAAAACTGAAAATAGAACTACCATATGACCCAGCTATCCCACTACTGGGTATCTACCCAAGCAATTCGAAATCAACAATCCAAAGTAATATATGCATCTCTATGTTTATTGCAGCACTATTCACAACAGCCAGGACATGGAAGCAACCCAAGTGCCCATTGACTGATGATCGGATAAAAAAGGTGTAGCATATATATACAATGGAATATTACTTAGCCAGAAAAAAAGACAAATTCATCTCATTTGCAATAACATGGAAGGACCTAGAGGGTATTATGCTAAGCGAAATAAGCCAGTCTGAGAAAAAAAAACACTGGATGATTTCACTCATATGTGGAATATAAACAAGTACTTGGACAAAGAAAACAGTTCAGTGGTTACCATGGGGTGGGGGGGGGGGGAGGAACAGGGGGTGAAAGGGAGCACTTATGTGGTAGCAGTCAAGAAATAACGTACAACTGAAATCTCACGTTGATGTAAACTATTATGAACTCAATAAAAATAAATAAAAATAAAAAAGAGAAATCAAGAATACAATCCCATTTACAACCTCAATAAAAAAGATAAAATTTAACCAAGGAGGTGAAAGACCTATACACTGAAAACTACAAGGCATTATTGAAAGAAATCGAAGAAGACATAAAGAAATGGAAAGATATTCCAGGCTCATGGATTGGAAGAATAAACATAGTTAAAATGTCTATATTACTTAAAGCAATCTACAGATTCAATGCAATTCCAATCAGAATCCTAATGACATTTTTCATGGAAATAGAACAAAGAATCCTAAAATTTATATGGAACAATCAAAGACCCCTATTAGCCAAAGCAATACTAAGCAAAAAGAACAAACCTGGAGGTAACACACTCCCTGGATTCAAAATATATCACAAAGTATAGTAATCAAAACAGCATGACACAGCAGAAAAATAAACACAGAAATCAATGGAACAGAATTGAGAGCCCAGAAATAAAACCTCACATCTATGTACAGCTAATTTTCAACAAGGGAGCCAAGAACATACAATGGAGAAAGGAAAGTCTCTTCAATAAATTGTGTTGGGAAAACTGTCCAGCCACCTAAAAATGAATGAAAGTAGACAGTTATCTTACACCATGCACAAGAATTAACTCCAAATTGATTAAAGACTTGAACGTAAGACTGAAACTGCAGAACTCCTAGAAGAAAACATAAGCAGGCAGTGTGCTCTTTCACATCAATCTTAGTAGTATCTTTTTGAATAGCATGTCTCCTCAGGCAAGAGAGAAAAAAACAATGAACAAATGGGACTACAACAAACTGAAGAGCTTCTGCATAGCAAAGGCAGCCATCAACAAAATGAAAAAGCCCACCAACTGGGAGAATTCATTTGCAAATCATACATCCGGTAAGGGGTTAATATCCAAAAGATATAAAGAACTCATACAACTCAACAACAAAAAACAAATAACCCAATCAAAAAATGGGCAGAGGATATGAACAGACATTTTTCCTAAGAAAATGTGCAGGTGGCCAAAAGGCACATGAAAAGATGTTCAACATCACTAACTATTAGGAAAATGACAATCAAAATTACAAGGAGATATCACTTCACACCCGTCAGAATAGCTATTATTAAAAAGACAAGAAATAACAAGTGGTGGAGAGTATGTGGAGAAAAAAGAGCTCTTCTGCACTGCTGATGGGAATGCAAACTGGTGCAAACATTATGGAGATTTCTCAAAAAATTAAAAATAAAAACACCATATGATCCAGCTATTCTACTTCTGGGTATTTAACCAAAGAACATGAAAACATTAATTTGAAAAGATACATGCACCCCCTATGTTCATTGCAGCATTATTCACAATAGCCAAGACTTGGAGGCAACCTAAGTGCCCACCAACAGATGAATGGCTAAAGAAGATATGGAATATATATACAATGGAATACTATTCAACCATAAAAAATTATAAGATTGTGTCATTTGTGACAACATAGAGGGAGCTTGAAGGTGTTATGCTAAGCAAAGTAAGTCAGACAAAGAAAGATAAATACCACATGATTTCACTCATATGTGGAAGATTAAAAAAAAATTTGGATAACAGATTGGTGGTTACCAGAGGGAAAGGGGATAGGAGTAGGGAAAAGGGGTAAAGGGAAGCATATGTATGGTGATGGGTGGAAACTAGACTTTTGGGGTGAACATGATGCAGTCTATACAGAAGCCAAAATACAATGACGTACACCTGAAATTTACATAATGTTATAAACAAGGGTGACCTCAAAATACAAAAAGAGAAGAGCAAAGGTAGAGAAATAATATGTCCTGATTTTGACTTATATAGTTACAATAATGGAAACAATGTGATATTGGTGAAGGGACAGTCACATAGATTAATGGAGCAAAATAAAGAGTCCAAAATAGACCTACACATATATGGCCAACTAATTTTTGACAAAATGCAAAAGCATTTCAATAGAGGAAGAATAGTTTTTTCAACAAATGCTGTTGGAATAATTAAACATTCATAGGCAAAACAATGAACCTCAAACTAAACTTCACACTTTATGTAAAAATTCACTCAAACTGGATCATATATCTACATGTAACACATAAACTATAAAACTCTTAGAAGAAAACATTAGAGAAAATCTTTGTAACTAAGGGTTAGGCAAAGAGTTCTCAGACATGATGCCAAAGCCATGATCCATAAAAGAAAAAAGTCAATAAATTGGACTTCATCAAAATTAAAAATGATTGCTCTGTGAAAGACTTGGATAAGAGAATGAAAAGACAAGTCACAGACAGGGAGAAAATATTTGCAAATTATATATCCAACAAAGGTATCTAGGATATATAAAGAACTTTCTAAACTCAACAGTAAGAAAACAAACAATCCAACTAGAAAATGGGTAAAAAATTTGAACAGACACTTCATCAAAGAAGACACATGGAGGCAATTACATAGATAAAGAGATGTTCAACATCATTAGCCATTAGGAAAATGAAAATTAAAGCTCCAATAAAACATCACACACATCTGCTGGAATGGTTAAAATAAAAAACACTGATAATACTGATAATAAAAACATTGATGATACTAAAGTCCTGGTAGAACAACTGTATCTCTCATACATTTCTGGTAAGGCTACTAGAAAATTTGGCAGTGCCTTAAACATACACTGACCATATGACCCAGCAGTCATACTCTGGGTATTCATCCTAAAGAAATGAAAAATTGTGTTCACACAGAAACCTGTATCCAAATGTTTCTCGCAGTTTTATTCATAATAGCCCCAAACTGGAAACAACCCAAATTTACTTGAACAGGTGAATGGATAAAGAAACTGCTACATTCATATCATGGAATACTACTCAGCAAAAAGGAACAAACTACTGATACATACAACAAGGTGGATGGAACTCAAAAGTATTATGCTGATTGGAAGAAAAAGCCAATATCAAACATTTATATATTATACTATTCCACTTATATAATATTCTCAAAATGACAAAATTATAGTGCAAGAGAACAGATCAGTGATTGCCAAAAATGGTTGGGGAAAATGTGTGGCCATTAAGGGGTAACATGACAGAATTTCTTTGTGTTGATGGAATAGTTTTGTATCCTGAATGTAGCGATTGTTCATCAATTCTAGACATATGACAAAATTTCATAGGACCATACACCAAAAAAGAGAGAGAGAGAGAGGGTGCATGTAAAAACTGGTGAAATCCAAATAAGATCTGTACTTGAGTAATAATACTGTCTTAATGTCAATTTTCTGGGTTTTATATGCACTGTGGTTATGTAAGTAAGATGTTCTCATTGGGGAAAGCTGGGTGAAGGGTATACAGGAAATTTCTCTACTATTTTTGCAACTTCTCATAAATCTTAAACTATTTCAAGTAAAAAGTAAAAATAATAAAAATAAACACTAAAAGTAAATTTCCCATTTTCTTTGTCATAGTCAGTTGGTGCATTTTGTATTCTGGTACTTCCCTCTTAGTGAGGTTTGAGAAGTGGTGCTGAAGACTTGGTTCATTCCGCCATGTTTAACCAGCAGTCCCTCTACTCCAGTTTATTTTTTATTCTTTAAATAGCTGCTCCAGAGAGTTCATGGACTAGTTTCTCACGATATTAGCGTTTTGATATGACAATGTCTATACTTTTATTTCTCTCAAGGATCAATAATTATGACCACCAAACATCCAAAATGGAAAAACAGTAAATGAGATTAGATTCAACTTCCCTCTTTTTATTTTCCCTAATAAACTTTCTTATTGAAATATAAAACTAATGCTGAAAAATATACACGTAAATGTGTAATTGATGACTTTTCATAGAGTGAATGTACCCATATTACCATTGTCAAGATCAAGAAATTAAATATTACTAGTACCCAGAATCCCCGTTGTGTTCTCTCTCAATCATAGTGTCCTTCTCAAAGATTACTCTCATTATAGATATGAGAGAATTCTCGCTCAAAAGGTGAAGAGATTTGCTTAAGCACATGTAACAAGCGACAGAGCTGGGATTCAAATCAAAGTCTCCTAAAAGCTAGGGCTTTTTTCACGTTAGCAATCTTTCTCTTAATATTAACTGTATTTTCATACTTCATAAGACTTCTGCCCAAAGTTTGTGCCCACTTTTCATTTATATTGATGACATTTTTTAGGGGTCAGCAAATGGAATCAGGTAAGTGGCTATTTGGTCTCCTTGTCATACATAGAAACCTTATAAGTTAAAACTGCATTATTAATTTATGAGTTAACTCACTAGCATACGCTATGAGAGAGAAAGAATTAAACATAGCCCCTATCCACCAGAAAAGTAAGTGCAAAAATCATTTACTTTAATATAAAGTAGGATGATGAGTACTAAATAAAAATATGGAATCACTCCTTTCTCGTTTATCCTCCTCATGGCCAAAAAGGTAATCTTTCTAAAACACTAATCTAATCATACCCTCCTCCCAAAGACCTTTACTCTCTTCTCATCACATATTGCCTACAGGATAAACTCCACATTCTTTTCTCTGGCATCTGACTCCTACAGAACTCCACAGGTAGAATCCACTATCCTACAGTTTTCTTACCCTCAGTAGTGTTGAAAGCAGATACCTGGATTTGAATACCATACCTGTTCCTTACTAAAGGTCTGGCCTTGAGCAAATGATTTAACCACTCTCAATTTCAGCTTCCATATTTATAAACTAGAGATAAACTTTCTCCACAGAGTCTATAAGGTAAAAAGAGATAATGTACACAACACACTTTGCTGAGTGCTTGGCACATAGAAAGCATTTTGTGAGTGGTAATATGTGAGATATCCAATCACGGTGAGCTGCTTATAATTTCCCAAACTCAATGCTATCTAACTATTTCTTCTGTTTGGGGTGTTCTTCTCAGCCTCTGCCTCTCATCCTTTTCTATTTGGTTAATTTCTACCAAAAATTTCTTGGGTTTTGGTGCCCCCAGCGAGGTGATTTAATAGAGATGCTCCAAATTTAAGGGAAAGAGGAAAGTTTAGTAAGTTCTGGAGCATGAGCTGGAGTTCATGATGTTCCTACTGTGGATTCTATTCTGCTTGAGGTCTTAAAAACACCAGATAATAGAATTTTTTTTTTTTTTTTAAAAAGGTAGATGTGGATATACACTCACATCTGGAAAGAAAAGGCACAGGGCTTTCCACTGTGAGGAATTAAGCTGGTATTTGTATTTGTATTATGGTGATTGGCTTTACCTTCTGGTTTTGCATAATCTCTTTTTCAATGGTGAGGAGTGTAATTTCCCTTCAGTTCATAGAATAGTACTTGGAGAGGACAGAGAGGAAGTCTCTGCATTTTGTGAAAGGGAAAATTACCGGCACCCCTTTTGTTCCCTTAGGCAGGATTTGGATGGATTACTCATACTTAAAAAGGAAGGCGGCTTTTAACCTTAAAAAAAAAAAAAGAAAGAAAGAAAGAAAAGAAAAGAAAAAGAAAACTCCTTGCATTAATACAGTGCATTGTCATGTTACTAAATCTAAGGAATTTTGAAGGATAAATTCCCAGACTTTATCCAAAACATGAAACAAATTCTTCAAACACAAGCTGCCAAGCTCATCAACTTGTTCAGATCCCTGCAACTTTGGTCTCACCAAACTGCTCGCTTAGCTCCTTGATTGGCTGTTAACCCTTCCAGGCTGATTGGGGTGGTGGGCAGGGGCAGAGGCTGGAGGGGACTGTTCAACGAGCTCAGAGCATTGGCCCCTCTTGGAAGATCAGACTTCTGGAATCGATTTGGGTCCAGAATTGCATTACCCAAGGAATGTGGAGTATGCACAGTCCTTGATGGCTTGTGAACCACACTTCCTGAAGCTGGCCACCAGCCAGAGCTGAGGCCATCAGCATCTTAAAAATGAATTCTTTATGAGACAAAGAACAATCCACCCGGTTTCTGAAATCACTGAAGTGGAAAGCTTGTCTGTAAGTAACCTAAAACTTGGTCGACATTTAGAGTCCTTTGTATTTGTAGTATATGGGGGAATCAAATGTCATCTCAAAATGTCTTTTCCTTTCTACAGGCAAGCTTTGTAAGACATTGTATAGCCTGGGATTGTGTCTTGCTGAAACTTAACTGCTCTATTCAGAAGTCGATTACTCTGTGACAAGTATCGCCCAATAACTGCTCAAAAGACAAGACAGGCAGGACTAAATGTGGTAAAGAAAGATAAGGGGGGGGGGATGATTCTGTCTCTGCAAGAACTTAAAAGTTTAGTGGGCAAGATGAGACAAATACCTGTGAAAGATAGTTAAAAATTCAAATAAAGCAATAGTTTGAAGGGGTATCCTGCATAGTTTTTTTATAGGAAAGAGTGAGGTGTGGAGACAACTAGAAACAGGGAGAACATTCTAGCTGTTGAGAAAAGGTGGGGATGCAGGCTCAGAAGCAGGAGTCAGCAAAATTAGCTGTGGGTGTGCCTGGCTGGAGTGGAGAAATCTTAGCCTGAGAATGAGGCGAGTAAGCATAGGGTAAGGGGGAAGGGGGTTGAAGGGAGCTAGAAAGAGAGCCATGTAGGGGCTTAATTTTGCTTTATTTTTGCAGTTAATAATAATATAATTATTTTATGGTTATTTTCTTACTTTCTACTTAGGCAAGGAGTATTTTCACCTAATACTTAATTTTAATCTTTCAGATTATCTTATTTCATTTCTACCTCTTGTTTGGATCATTTTCTTCAAAATCAAAGTTACATCCTCCAAAAATGTGCTGCTGGCCTGTGGAAATCACTTCTGGCTCTCAAATTCTACAATACCATATAAGTCACCACCCTACGTAGCTCTCCCTTATCCAAGGAGGGAAGTATATCTTTAAATCAGGTGATGCATGCATGGGTCAGACTTCTGTCCCAGCAACTGAGTAACTGATTATCTAGCACTCTGCAGGCAAATTTGACAGCTTTATTCCCCCACTACCAAACCTCAGCACCTTAGATGATGATGATAATGATGCTTTACCATCAATGCACATTTTCACATAATTTTCTACTCAATTCCCCTTTCTACTTATGAAGACATCTAAGAAAAGTCTACCTGAAAGGTAAATATCTTATACTCCTTAGTGTCAAAAGTACACACCTATTGGACCAATTCCTCATCATATAAATAACAAAAAGTAACATTCTCAAGTTGTATTAATTGGGACTCTAGTGGAGCCAATGTTTCAAAGTAAACCCCTAATATTGATCCCAATGAATTGAGTCACATCAATTACACAGGAACCTAGAGCCTGCCTGAGGGAATCACTCCAAATCAAAAGAATCTTCTCTGAGGTTTTTTTTTTTAAATTTCTGCTTTCTAAAATAACACAAGGATTGTTATTTTTTACCCTGTTTCTAAATAGACTTTCACCAATAAAATTAAGTTAGCCTGAGTATAAATTCTTTGAGGATATAGAATATGTATCTAGCACGGTCTTTTGGTGAACAAATAAGGGGCTGAGTGAATGAATGAATGACTTTTTAAAAGAAGCTCTTTTTCGTTAGTCAGGGATGGACCAAACAATAAGAAATGGTTCGAGATGGTAATAAACAAAACTGGTTAAATGACTCAGTGTATCTTAAGGTGGTGTTAACAAGAGTGTTGTAGAAAATTATTAGCCTACTTGGTCAGACATCAAGGTGATTGTAATTATTCTCATGGACTACTACAAATGATTCACCCAACTTTCTACTGAGCAGTACGTTCCAGGGCTTTCAAGAGATCCTGGCATTTCACAACATGTCTCCCAAGCAGGGAGGGCCCCTTAAAGATAATCTGATCCAGTCCACGTGTTTAGAAGGAAGCGCTATAACTTGCCCGATGTCACACAGTTACAGCAGAGCATCAAGTGTCTCCTCTTTCTGACCCAGCTAATGCTCTTTCTACTGCACCATGGCTCCATGCTATGAACTCACGGGAAGGAAGAGCAGCCAGGCCAAGGGGCACTGATGAGCCCAGGATGCTGGACCCAAAAGGGCTATTTAGGAAAGGCTGAGCTGGCTGTAAGTACTCAGGAGCAAATGAACAGTTACTGAGGGAAGTTAAACTGGGTGCAAAGAGCCAAGAGACCCCCCTATCCAGGATAAGTAAAATGGAGGAAAAGCTTTGTTGGTAAAGGCATGAAGAGAAACATTGCTGAAATCTAGTCAGTTACCTCAACCGCTGCAAGGATCCGCCCAGATGCAGCAATGTCAGAGGAATTTGAGTTTCTTCCGCAGTTGGCTGGGAGAAGGATAAAGTGGCTCATGAGATCTTCATAGCAAACATCACTAAGTGAGACGCCATCATTTCCAGTGATGCCAGAGCAAAAATAAAACTGGGGACCGCAGAGAAATGACAGGGTGCTCAGATCCAAACAGAACAAAAGGGCAGAGAATTGCCAGTTGTTTTAAAAGAAAAACATCTTGACCCTAATGTCAAGGATAGAAAGTCACAAAGAAAAGAAAAGAGATTGTGTTAAGATTTATCTTGACATGTTTCTGTGGCAGATGAAGGCGAGGCAGCAAAGAGTGCTGTGTAGAAAGGAATGAAACAATTTTCATAGCATGAAAAAAATGGGGCTGAAGTGGAATGTGAAGGAAAGGTTTTAAATCTCAGGCCAGAGTTTAGGAGATAGAATGTCTGAATACACCAAGGGGAGGAAGCAGCATTCCAAGGGTTGGAGTCAGCAGAACCAGGGGACCAGAAGGACTGCTCACCATGGTCGCCTCACCCAAACTCCTGAGTGGAAGTATTAAAATTCAGATTGTGCCCATAGGAATAACAACAGAGCATCACCCAAAGGAGAGAAAAAGAGGTTTCTTCAGAAGGTGAAATAGACTACATCAGGCAGACGGGTCCTGTTGCTTCAACCACACGGTGGTAGAATTGGTGAAGGTCAAAAAATTGTAGACATTGTGGAGCCAGGGCTGACCAGTTTGGCTAGAGTGGCTCAGAAAGTTAGATTACCACATGTATAGACGCAGCTTTGGTAAATTATCTAGATGTTTGGGCTACAGGAGGTCAAACATTTGAAGAATTAGAAAAATCAAAATAATTGACAAGATTATTTTTCCTTTGAGTTTCTGCCGAAATACCTCGGCATCGTCGTCCTTAGAGTCAAGGAAGAAAAGTAGGAAGAATGTAAATCTATAGTAAAAAAGCAAAGTTATGTTTTTGGTTATGATATGCAGAGTTGGGATAAACTATGAGCCAAAGTTATGGCTATCTGCTCACAGGTAAAAAGAAGTGTTGTATTTAAGGCATTACGTGAGAAATCTCCTTAAAGTCTCCCTAGTGCAATCTCATCCTTCTGATTTATCAGAAACAAACGTGCTGAGGAAAATGAACGTATTCATGATCCGGAAGGGAGGATTCCAGCTCTATTCTTTGTGTGGGAAGTGGTTCAGAGCTTAGAATTTGAAGTCAAACAGACTTCAAATCATAGTACTCTTGTATGTCCGAAAGGCAAATTGCTTAGCTTTTCTGACTCTCAGTCTACACATCTTTAAAAATGGGGTGAAAATAGCAGAACTTTATAAGATTATTATGAGTGTTAACTGAGAACACACGCATGGAGCATACAGTGCAGTGCCTGTGATACAGTAGGTGCTCAGGAAATGCCAGCTGTGACATAAACAAGGTCGGAGTGAATTAAGGAAGAGGATTAAGACATCCAGATGGGTTATTTTTGCTCATTTGTTTGCTTGTTTTTAACCCTAGAGGATTATGCAGGAGATGTTTCCGTCTCGTAGAGCATTGAGCTACGTAACCCCTCAGAACAACTCCAATTCTAAAGTTCCAAGTGTTTATCATTTCATAATTAAATATCTGAAATCACCACTCACCTTTCCTACTGGTTATCCAGTCATCATTAACTTGTTAAGAGAGGACACCCACCAACTACTGACCCAAGTGTGGAGCCATTGTAGGCATGACAGTGGAGACTGATAAAGAGTGCTCCCTGCATACGGGTCAGCAAACACATAAATCAAGACATCCTAAGTCATCATCTTGTCCATGCATACAAAATAATGACTCTGCACTTGGCATTGTGCGAGCATTATCTCACTTAAATCTCATAACCCTGAGATGGGTACACTCTTTATCCTTATTTCACAGTAAACAAAACTTAGGCTTAAAGAGATTTTAAAATTTATCTGAGGTTATATAGCTAGGAAGTGGCATAACACCAGGCTGTCAAACGCAGGTTTAACCACTCCACTACCTGCCTACCTGCCTATCACACCTCCCTCTCCAGGCTTTTAAGAGAATAAATGCCACATTGCTTTTTTTTTTTTAAATTTTAATCGATGCAGTGTTATGAACTGTCTTTGTAAGGTGGAAAATCAGTAAGTACTACAAACGAGGTAATGGACTGGAAAACTAGATTCTGATCATAACTTGAGGACTAAGTAGTGGACAAGTCATTTCTCTGCCCCTGTGTGTCCTCTGCTTTAAAATATAGTTAGAGTGTTTTACCTCCAAAATCCATTTCATCCCCACAAATTTTGTCAGGCTAAGAGTTGGTCTCGTGGATTAAAAGCATGCATTTTCCCGACCATCATAAAATGTCTAGAGGACAACTCTTTGGTTTTGACCCAGAAGGACCATTATAACAGAGCATTATCTCATTTAAATCTCCAAGACCTGAAGATTACTTTCTCCTTGACATCTTTGCTTCCGGGATTTCATCCACTGCTTGGACTCTCAACATCTCTTCTCCTAGATCTTCCTTATCTCTACCCAGTCTCACTGTGTAACCAGATATCACTAAAGGAGCAAATTCCGTAATAAAATGCATCAGCGTTGTCTGTCCAAGGCCAAGGACTGTGAGACCAAAGACATTACTAAACTGCTGACTAACCTACCTAAGACTGCAAGGCCTTGGTGTTCCTGAGAAACCACAGGATCATAATATGAATGATGACTAGATCATTTGAGATTATTAAGGAGCAAATAAACTCAGTTGCAAAGTTAGTCATAGGAAGAGGGAGGATGGAGTGGGTTCTCCCAATCAGCAATTATTGATGCTCCCTTCTCAGAAAAATATTCTTTTTTTTTTCTGTCCTTCAGAAAGTGTTATAACTTCCAACCCCCAGAAATGCAGCAAGGGTGTACAAAGTGACATCAGCACAGTGGCATTATTTTCATTCTCTCTAATAACACTGGATAGTTTCTTGGCTGATAAAAGTCACAGCTTTCAAATTCCCCCATGGAAAATTCTCTGAAGCTGACTTTTGAATACACATTAACATTGACAAGTTGGACTGCCTGGCCTTGTGGTTAAGTTAAAGCTGATGAACAGACCCACCCCTTATATTGTCGATACAAAGAAGACTAAAACTCTTAATACAAGGCAATTTTTTGACTCTGGTAAGTGATTATATAAAAGGCCAAAATAAATGACTTTCTTTTCCCCAAATTTTGATAGTACCAAATGACTTCCCCAAGAGGTGCTCAAAGAAGAAAAGGAAAATAGAGATGCCACAGATACTACATAATAAATTTGAAAACCAGTATTGCCACTCTAAGAAGAATTTACTCATTTTTTTTAAGCTGTTATTGATCACTTGCTTTGGGCCAGGTGATACAAACATAGTGAATGTTATTCTTGCCTCAAGGAGTTCACAGTGTGCTGAAGGAGACGGTGAAAGTAATCAGACAATTCCAATTTAGAGTTGAATGCTTTCCTCACCACAACCCAACGCTCCCCCAAAGAGCTGGACAAATTCTAACTTCAGGAATCAGCTCACACCAGCTCCTTGAACAGTTGGATCTGCAACTGGAAACCACAAGATTAGGGGTGAAGCTTTGTTCAGAAATCTCTATAACAGCTACTCAAGCCATCATAGGCCCACAGAAGAAGGCTGGAGCTGTTGGAGAGCCTGCTGCCAAAGCTTCTTGCTGACTCCATTTGTGTCATCAGTATTAACATCACACCTCCTCAGCATCTCAGGGCAGAACTCAATCTTGACATTTTCACACTCAGAGCCAGTCAAATGCAGAAACTAATGTTTGTGTTGCTGACATGTCGTCCTCTTTTAGCCCTCTTACATCACTCAGTCTGCTGTGTCTTTCCTCCAGCACTCCTCAGTGTGGATCACAAGGCACTTGAAAAACAAGACAGGAAGTAACCCTCACGTCATGGAATCCATCCACAGGAGATGAGTAACTTGTAGGGAAATATTAGGTGTTCTAAATGTCCTCATCCCACCCTCTCCTGCTTTCATATTCCTAGTCCTGCCAGCCCATGCAGTTGATTCCTCCACACCCTTTGCCCTAATGAAGAGAAGCTGGCTTTGCTGCTCTTTTTAAGGACACTTCACCCTTCCTTTCGTATCTTCTAGCCCTCAGTCAGGAAATCATTACTTTGCTTCCTTGAGTCCCATTAGAACTTTCCCCTCACAGTCTCCTTCTCAAGATAATCACCTCAGGTCTGTGAAAGGCTACTCCAGACACTTGGGGATGTTTGGATACTGACTGAGAAGACCCAGTGCCCAAGAATTTCTTCAGAAGACCCTAAAGACAAGACATCTCCCAGCCTCAAAGTACACAAAATGTTGTCTTCCTCTTTGAGGTAAAATGTTTTCATACTTTACCATGCATACAATTTCTATGACTGTTACAAAAAGAGCCCAAGCTCTATATCTAGTTTGAATGCCTATTATTTTAAATTTCTGAAAATAAAGGTAAAAAGCATCAATGATCCTATCCTTTAGAAATAATCAACAATTGCTAAAATTCTGTTTTCTTCCTATTTCCTTATAATTGGCAGCCAGAAACTCATGCTAAGAACAAAGAGGCATCAAGTAACTCATGTTCTAAAGAAAGCTGAAATTATTCAAGGTCAGGCACTTCCTCACGATTCTCTACCCCCATCATCTCATGTGCACACACACACACAAAACAACATGGTGTATAGACTGGTGGGTGTGTGAGCAGGTTACTAAGAGGAAGAAAGACTTGGGTTAGGATTCAAAGAATTGATTTAGAAAGTGGTTCATGGGCCTCAGGGGGAGTATGTGGCTTTTTTTCTCCCTCTCCTTTGGGATAAGAGACCTACTTCCCCCACCAAGGCATTAGAGGAAGCTCCAACATCGTTGAGGGAGGAAGAAGGAATGAGCAGTCCCTGGGGCTAAAGCCGTGCTGCTGCTGGGGCAGGGAGGGTTGAAGATGAGCATTAATTGGAAATGAAATTGAAATTTTAAAACAAATTAAATTCAATGGACAGAACTGTATTAACTAATAATTGAAAGTGAATAGAAACAGTATCTGTCCGAGATATTGTTAAGAGGCAAAAAAGAGAAGTTTGAAAATCTTCATATGAAGTTTTTTAATGGTCTTGAGAGAGATTTTTGCACAGAGAAAAAATTATTCTTGGTTTAAAAAATTTGAATGATATTTGATTAACTAAAATTATAAATTCAAACACTTCATTAAGTTTAAATCACAAATCTTATTAGTCGTTTATATGTCTGATAAGTTTTAACAGTAACTTCTCAGGATCTGTAAATAACATTTGGTCCCATTTATGAATGCAGTTTATTAGACACCTTAAATATGTTAAACAAAACTTGTAGATTCTAATTTCTTTTTAATATTCAGCTGTATTATAAACAGAAAGTTTATGGGTACTTAATAAGTCTTATATATTTTAAGTAATTCTTATTATTTAAAAATATGGTGACCCTAAAATCCTCTTATACGGACCCATACTTTACATAACATTTTAATTTAAACCCCTGGTCTAAATTAATTACTCGATTATGTTGTTTAAATTGAAGTTATAAGGGTATTAATATAAGAGATAAATTATATGAAACACAAAGTATATGCAATATATTATATATGCAAATTCCTTATTATAGTAAAATTACCAAAATTGTGGTTTTTAGTCTCTTAAATATTTCTATACTTAATTTAACATTTTCTTAGGATTAAAAGATGAACCATCACTCAAGAAAGACACTTAGGGGCCAGCTCTGTGGCCGAGTGGTTAAGTTCACGCACTCCACTGTGGCGGCCCAGGGTTCGGATCCTGGGCGCGGACATGGCACCGTTCGTCAGGCCACGTTGAGGCAGCGTCCCACATCCCACAACTAGAAGGACCTGCAACTAAGATATACAACTATGTACCTTGGGGGTGCAGGGGGTGGGAAATAAAGCAGAAAAAAAAAAAAAAGATTGGCAACAGTTGTTAGCCCAGGTGCCAATCCTGAAAAAAAAAAGAAAGACGCTTATTTGGCATTGCCTACTCATGAAGCTAGACGCTTACCACCCTAGTTAACTGAAGTTACTTATAACCAGAGGTTCTGGCCAGGTACAAAGCCTGGAGCCCTGGAAGTCTACCGAGAACAATTCTTCTCACCCACCCCAACCATAACACTCAATCCCTCTTCTTGTATTATTAAGAGTCTTTGCTTCTCTGACTTCTCTCAGAAATGTAGACTCTGTCAACTTCATTCCTGACTAAATATTTGATTAGAATTTTATTTTTCTTGCTTTCAACTTATGGACATACATTCTCCATCTGACTCTGAGGAACTTTGTGCTTGATGGGATCCTCAGATAAGTAAACAAATTTTCAATTTATTTGATGACTAAGAGCCAAGGGTTAAAATCTTTCTCTTTAATTGTAGATTTATTGATTTCTCCTAGTAGTTCTGTCCATTTTTTACTTCATATATTTTAAGACTATGTTATTAGAAACATGTAAATTTAAAATTATTATAGCTTCATGGTGAATTTAAGCTTTAATAATTTCAAAGGAATGCTCTTTATCTCTAGTATCACCTGCTAACTTAGAGACTATTTTATTGATATTAACAAAGCTATACATTTCTACTTTTGATTTGCATTGACCTGATTTACATGGTATATCTTTTTCCAAGCTTTTAATTTAATCATTTCACATCTTTCATTTCAGTTGTGTTTCTTGTAGACAGTACATATTCAATTTAGTTTTTTTTTTTTTTTTAAAGATTGGCACCTGGGCTAACAACTGTTGCCAATCTTTTCTTTTTTTTCTGCTTTATCTCCCCAAACCCCCCTGTACACAGTTGTATATCTTGGTTGCAGGTCCTTCTAGTTGTGGGATGTGGGATGCCACCTCGACGTGGGCTGAAGAGTGGTGCCATGTCCGCGCCCAGGATTCGAACCCTGGGCCGCCGCAGCGGAGACTGCGAACTTAACCACTCGGCCACAGAGCCGGCCCCTCAATTTAGTTTTAATTTGAAAAACTTAATCCATTTTGACTTAACATAATTACTGATATATTTGAGTTTAAACGTAAAATCTTACTTTTGCTTATTTTGTATCGCTTGTTCTTATTTCTCTTTCTCTCTTGCTTTCTCTTTCCTATCTTATATTCTTTTAGCAGATTATATTTTATCATTCCATTTCTTTCCTATGTTTGGAAATTACATACTAGGTTTCTTTTAGTGGTTAACCTAGTAATTAGAGTATGCATACTTAAAATCTGAAGCTAATAAATACTTTTATCCTCTTCCTCAGCAATAGAAAGATCTGTGGACATCTTAACTTTTTCTTACCCTCCAATATATATGTTAATGTTGTCAGGTTTAATTCTTTAATTAACTTCATTTAATAAATTTAATAAATAAATTTAATTAATGATTCTTTAAATCACCACAAGTCAATATTATTATTGTTTTACAAAAACAAGTTTACTTTACATTTACTACATATTTACTATTTGCTTTACTCTTCTTTCTTGCATCTTAGTGCTTCTACATAAAATCAATTTCTTTTATACATGAAGAACACATTTTAGAATTTCCTGTAGAATTTCCTGTAGAGAAGATGTGTGGGCAAACTCAGATTTTGTTTATTTGAAAATATCTTTATTGACTTTCATCTTGCAGAATACTTTTCCTGAGTTTGAAATTCTCAGTTGGCAGTTAATACATTAAATGGAGAATAGGATTCCACTGCCTTTTGGCTGCCATTTTTGCTAATGAGAAGTCAACTTCAGACTAACTCATTCCCTTAAAGATAATATATCTTTTCTCTCTGACTGCTTTTAAGCTTTTTCTCTGTGTTTCCGGTGTACCGCAGTTTTACTATGGCGGGTGAAGGTGTAGGCATCTTTTTGTTTATCCTATCGGGATTCATTGGATCTTTTAAAACTGCAACTTGGCGTATTTCAGATGTTCTGAAAAATTCTCAGCAATTGTGTCTTCAAATATTGCCTCTGTCACACTTTTTCTCTTCCCTCATTTGGATACACATTAAAGTTCTTAGTCCTTTTTACTCTGCCCTCTGTGTTTTCTACTTTTTCTTCTGTGTTTTCCATCTTTTTCTTGCCCAATATTGAATACTTTATAGTTTCTTCTAGTCCATCTTCAGTTTACTAATTATTAATTCTTTGATTGTAGCTAATCTGCTGCTCACCACTGAGATTTTCATTTCAGTTGTGGTATCTTTATTTCTAGGAGTTTTCTATTTGGATTTTCATCGAGTTTGTGATATCATTTTTTATAGTATCCTATTGCTTGAAGCCATTTCTAAACTTGTATTTTATTTCATTACATGTGTTAAACATGATGCTTTTATAGGTTGCGTCTGATATTTCAACCTCTGAGTCTTTACATGAATGTTTCTATTTGCTTTGTTTTCTTTCCGATGGTTCTTATTCAGTCTGTTTTCTTTTAGGCTTGGTTATCTTTGGCAGTGACAGTCTTTGTACTTGAAAAAAAATCTTATAAGAATGATCCCAGGCCTTCTCCATAAAATACTTGCACTTTCTTCAGTCAGATGCCCAGGCGCACCACCAGTCCAGGGCAACCTTATACTATCCTATTAGACTCTTCACTTTGCTTGGGCCCTGGGTTTTATTTCTGTACCCAACACCTCAATCAAAACAATTTAAATGTGCAAGGATACCCTTGCGGCAAAAGAAACTTTCATGTTCAACTTCCCTTTCAAGATTTCTGTTTTCTCTTCAGCTTCTTTTGTTGGATCCTTGATATTTTAAGAAGTTTTCTTGGGAGAGTTGGTCTGCATAACCTAGAAACAAAGACTTTTGAGTTTGATGGGATTTTGCTTTACTCAGTGTTACTTGGACCATACAACTCTTAAGAATATTTTAAAAATACAGCCAATTGAATTTGATTTTTTGCATGGCTTTAGCTGACTTATAGTCCTAGATTATGAAGACTTTCTTCAGATAAGAGAAACTATAAACTATGGTTGAGGTAATAAGTGGAGGAACATGAAAGCATTTGTAGTTCTGTACCACCAAACGCTGCAGGTGAAACAAAATGTTCCTGATTATATATAAAATCAGGATTATATATAAAATATAATATAATTATATGTTAAATCAGGATTATATATAAAATCAGGAGCATTTTGTCTTGTAAATTTGCTACAATTTTTTATTTTTAATATCTCCAAGGTATTTCATTATATGACCAAAGCACAGTTATTTGATTATTCACCTTTAGTCAACCATTATATTTTTCAATTTCCCATCTTTTTATGTAATAACTAATACTGTGCTGTGTTTGTACATAAATCTCTATGAAAATCTCTGATAATTTTTTCAATACAAACACCTTGAAATGAGATTACTTGATCACCCTGCAGTGTGAGGTGGCTCCCAATTTTCATTCGCTAGCAATAAGACCCGAGTTCCTTTCTAAACAATCCTTACCAACATTGATTATTATCACTGAAAAAATATATGCACTCGCTTATTAGAAAGGCAAAAAATGGGTATTTTGTTGTTTTAATATTAATTTCTTTCATTATTATGAACTTGAACTTTTTGTCCAAGTTTATTAGCCTTTGGAATATCTCTCATAAAGCATCTGTTCATGTCCTACGCTATTTCTAAATTTGAATGTTTATCATGTTCCTATTAGCTTATTATAATATTTTATAAATTAAGCATATTGACTCATTGGGTTTCACATAATTCGAAAATACTTTTATACTTTGTTTGCCTTTTAGATTGATTTAAAATAATTTATCACATACAGAAATTTGTAGTCAAATATTTTTGACTAATTTTTTCCTTTATGGTTTTAATAATGAGGATTGATTGTCATATTTCATTGTATAATTCATTACATCAATAATTTTTGAAGACCCAGAAGAAACAAAACAATCTTAAAAAAGAGAAAAAAAGTTAAAGGACTTATACTTCTCAGTTTCAAAGCTTACTCTAAAGCCACAATCATCAAGACAGTATGGTACTAGCATAAGGATAGAGCATAAGGATCAATGGAATAGAATTAAGAGGCCAGAAATAAACCCTTACAGTATGATCAATTGATTTTAGACAAGGATGCCAAGACATTTAAATGGGGACACAATAGTCTTTTCAACAAATGGTGCTGGAAAAAATTAATATCTACGTGCAAAGAGTGAAGTTAGACCCCTTCCTTATACCACATACAAAATTAAGTCAAAATGGACCATAAACATGAATGTAAGAACTGAAACTATAACCTTGCTAGGTAAAGATTTCTTGGTTGTAAGTTTTTTCCTCTCAGCACTTTGACTATATCATGCCTACATGCCTTCTGGCCTGCAAAGTTTCTGCTGAAAAATCAACTGATATCCTTATGGGGTTTCCTTGTATCTAACTAGTTGTTTTCTTCTTGCTGCTTTTGAGATTCTCTCTTTATCTTTAACTTTTGACATTTAAATTATAGTGTGTCTTGGTGTGGCTGTCTTTGGGTTCATCTTGTTTGGTACCTTCCATGCTTCCTGGACCTGGATGTCTGTTTCCTTCCCCAGATTGGGGAAGTTTTCAGCCATTATTTCTTTTTTATTTTATTTTATTTTACTTCATTTTTTGAGGAAGATTTGCCCTGAGCTAATATCTGCTGCCAATCCTCCTCTTTTTGATGAGGAAGACTGGCCCAGAGCTATCATCCATGCTTATCTTCCTCAACTTTATCTGTGGGACACCTGCCACAGTATGGCTTAACAAGCAGTGCATAGGTCCGCACCTGGGATCCGAACCGGCAAACCCCAGGCCACTGAAGTGGAACATGCGAACTTAACCACTGTGCCACTGGGCTGGCCCCCATTATTTCTTAAAATAAGTTTTCTGCTGCTTTCTTTCTCTCTTCTCCTTCTATAACCCCTATGATGTGAATGTTAGTACACTTGATATTGTCCCAGAGGTTCCTTAAATTATTCTCATTTTTTAAAACTTTTTTTCTTTTGCTGTTCTGATTGGGTGATTTCCACTACTCTGTCTTCCAGAACACTGATCTATTCTTCTGTATTATGTGTTCTGTTATTGATTCTTCTAGTGTATTTTTCATTTTAGTTATTATATTCCTCAGCTCTGATTGGTACTTTCTTATATTTTCTATCTGTTTGTTGAAGTTCTCACTGTGTTCATCCATTCTTCTCCTGAGTTCAGTGACCATATTTATGACCATTACTTAGAACACTTTATCAGGCAGATTACTTATCTCTATTTCACTAAGGTCTTTTTCTGGGGTTTTGTCTTATTCTTTTGTTTGGAATATATTTTTGTCTCCTCATTTTGCCTGATTCTCTGTGTTTGTTTCTATGTATTGGGCAAATTGGCTACCTCTCCCAATCTTGAAGGCGTGGTCTTGTGTAGGAGATGTCCTATGGGGCCCAGAAGCAAAATCCCCACTTGTTCCCAGAGCCAGGTACTCAAGGGGCATCCCCTGTGCGAGCTGTGTGTGCATACCTGCTGTGGCAGGGTGTCAGCTGTGGCACTGTGGTAGGCAGGTCTCTCCCCCCAGCCCAGCTGACTGGGGCTGCAGCAATGGGCAGAGAACGTAAATTGGTGCTGATGTTATGGAAAACAGTATGAAGGTTCCTCAAAAAATTAAAAATAGAACTACTATACAATCCAGCAATTCCACTGCTGGGTATTTATCCAAAGAAAACAAAAACTCTAATTCAAAAAGGTATATGCACTCATATGTTCATTGCAGTATTATTTATAATAGCCATGATATGGAAGCAACCTAAGTATCTATCAATAGATGAATGAATAAAAAGATCTGGTATACATACATATATATATATATAGAGAGAGAGAGAGAGAGAGAGAGAATGGAATATATTACTCAGGCATAAAAAAATGATATCTTGCCATTTGTGACAGCATGGATGGATCAAGAGGATATTATGCTTAATAAAAGACGTCAGAAAATACCATATGATTTCACTTATATTTGGAATCTAAAAAACAAAACAAGCAAGCAACAAAACAAAACAGAAACAGACTCCTAAATACAGAGAAAAAATTGGTGGTTGCCAGTGGGGAGGAGGACAGGGGCACTGGTGAAATAGGTGAAAGGGATTAAGAAGTACAAATTTCCAGTTATAATATAAATGTCATGGGGATGTAATGTACAGCATAGGGAACATAGTCAATGATATTGCAATAACTTTGCATGTGACAGATGGTAACTTGTGTTACTATGGTGATACCTAGTGCACAAAAATATTGAGTCACTATCTTACACACCTGAAATTAATATAATATTGTACATCACTTATACTTAAAGAAAGAACAAAGAAATTGCAGCAAGCAAAGAAAAGAAAGAAACTGAAACTATGAAAGTCTTGGAAAAAAAGAGATGAGTAAATCTTCATGACCTTGGATTAGGCAATGATTTTCAGATGCAACACCAGAAGCACAAACAACAAAAGAAATTGATAAATTGACTTTATCAAAACTTTAAAACTTTTGTGCTGCAATGATACCATCAAGGAAGTGAAAAGACAACCCACAAAACCAGAGAAAATATTTGCAACTCTTATATCTGATAGGGGACTCATATCTAGAATATATTAGGGATCCTTACAACTCATTAATAAAAGATAAATAATCCAATTAAAAATGGGCAAAGGATCTGAATAGACATTTCTCCAAAGAAGATATACAAATGACCAATAAGAACCTAAAAAGATGCTCAACATTATTTATCATTAGGCAAATTCAAATTAAAACCATACAACCAGATATTCACGAGGATGGCTATAATCAAAAGGACGAATAAGGATGTGGATAAAATTGGAATCTTCATCCATTGCTGGTCAGAATTTGAAATGAAAAAGATCCTTTGGTCTCATAATCCATCAAAATATTAAACATAGAGTTACCATATGACCCAGCAATTCCACTCCTTGGTAAACACCCAAGAAAAATAAAAACATATGTCCACATAATGACTTGTACCTGAATGTCGTAGCAGCATAACCAAAATGTGGAAACAACCCAAATGTCCATCAACTAATAAATGAATAGATACAATGTAGCATACCCACACAATGAAACATTATTTGAGAATAAAAGGAAATAAAGTATGGATACATGCTGCAACATGGATAAACCTTGAAAATGTTATGCTAAGTGAAAAAAGCCAGACACAAAAGACTATATATTATATGATTCCATTTATATGAAATTCACAAAAAACGCAAATCTATAGAGACAGAAAGTAGATTAGCAGCTGCCAGGGCATAGTAGGAGGTAGAAATGGGGATTGGTCATCTGATGGAGATGGTTTTTCTTCTTGGGGAGATGAAAAGTTGAAAATTAGATTGTGATGACAGTTGCCTGACTCTGTAAGTATTATAATAACCATTGACTTGTACACTTTAAAGAGGTAAATAATATGACATGTGAATTATATCTCAATAAAGCTATTAAAAATAAATGCTGGAAAGTAATTTGAAAAAAATTCTAAATTCATTCATGATAAAAACAAACCTTTGCAAAGTGAGATTTGATAATTCTTTAACACAATAAATAACATTATATCAAGATCATATTTCACCATACTTAATGGTGAAATATTAGAGGCACTCTCATTAAAAGGATAAAAAAGTGCACTAGTATTTAATAAATTTCTGGAATATAGAACCAATGCAATAAAGCAAGAAAAAGAAATGAGGTATATATTTTCAACATTCATAAGTGGTATTATTGTCTACATATAAAATTTAGTAGATTAAAGGAAGAAATAATATAAATTCTATATAAGTTCTTCCAAAAACTAAAAGCAATGGAAAAACTCTCCAATTCATTGCATGAGGCCAGCACTACCCTTATACCAAAATGAAACAAAGACAATACAAGAAAAGCAATTGTAGTATAATTGATCTCAGGAACAAGTTGCAAAAATCCTTAACAGAATGTTAGGAAATTAAATACAGCAGTATATAAAAAAGTATAATACATCATGAGTAAGAGAGATTTATCTTAGAAATTCAAGGCTGGCTCAATATTCAAATGTAAATCAGTGTAATTCACTATATCAACAGATTAAAGGCAAAAATATGATCATCTCAATATATGTAGAAAAGGCATTTAAAGAAATACAGCATTCAGGGTCAGCCCAGTGGCACCAGAGTTAAGTTCACGTGCTCCACTTTGGCAGCCTAGGGTTCACGGGTTTGGATCCCAGGCACAGACCTACACACCGCTCATCAAGCCATGCTGTGGTGGCATCCCACATATAAAATAGCATAAGATTGGGGGCCAGTCTGGTGGCATAGTGGCTTCAGTGACACAAAGTTTGCAGGTTCAGATCCTGGGTGTGGACCTAACACCACTCATCAAACCATGCTGTGGTGGCATCCCACATAAAATAGAGGAAGATTGGCACAGATGTTACCTCAGTGACAATATTCCTCAAACAAGAAGAGGAGAATTGGCAACAGATGTTAGCTCAGGGTCAATCTTTCTCACCAAAAAAAAGAAAAGAAAAGAAATGCAACATTCTTTCATGATAAAAATTCTCAACAAACTAAAAATAAAAGAAAACTTCCTTAGCCTGGAAAAGGGCATTTACCATGAAAACCTGCAATCAACATCATCCTTAAAGGTGAGAGACTGAATGCTTTCTTCCTAAGTTTGGGAAGAAGAAAAAGTTGTCTTCTTTCACAACTCCTATTCAACGTCGTACTGAAGGTCCTAGCCATTGCAACAAGGCTAGAAAAATAAGTAAAACATATATATTTGAAAGAATAAATAAAACTGTCTCTATTCACAGATGATAACAAAAACCCTACTAGAATTAATATGTGTGTTTAGCAAGTGTGCAGACCAATATACAAAAATCAATTTATTTCTACACACTAGTAATGGAAAATTGGAAATCAAATATTTTCAAAATGCTGTTTATAAAAGCACTAAAAAACAAACACCATATAATACTTGGATATAAAAGTTTCTAAAAATATGTGTTTATTCTATGCTGAAAATTGAAAAATACTGTGAAAGCAATCAAAGGTCTAACTAAAAGGAGATGCCTAGCAAGGTTTCACTTCTCCTCGATTATCTCTAGATCAACACACTCCCATACATCTCCAGGATATCTCTTCTTTTCATGCTCAAGGAGAATGTATACTGCAGGGATTCTTAATCTTTTTTGAATTATGTATCTTTCAAGACAAGGGTAAAAAAAATTAAAGCAGAAAGGAAATAAAGAGAGTACTCAATGCAAGAGGACATGAGCAGAGAAACAGATCTCTATGATTCATATGATTAAGGAATATCAGAACTCAGCCTTAGAGATCAACTTGCCCAATACCCTAGTAATATAAATAAGGAAGCTGAGGCAAAGAAAGCTGATGTAACTTGCTAGAAGTCATATAGTCTCAACATTTGTGGCAAGGCTCAATAAAAGATGAAGTCTTCTGACTGCCTATCCAATGACTTTTCCGAAAACAATACATTATATATTTATAAAAAATTATTTCTACCTGCCCAGAATACCTTGAAGCCTGGATCATGACTCTTTGTTTGTCATCCTGCTGCACTTGTATATAGCAGAAAAGCAATAAAAATATAATAAATTGAGTTCAAAAAAACGTACAATGAATTGGTCTATGTTGAGCAATTTGTACTTGCCTCTTCTCATCTAGGGTTAGTGGAATTCATTAAAAGTCTGTCTGGGCCAGGAAAATCTGGATTATCTGCAACCAAGAAATTATCTGGCATGAGAAAGTGCTCTACATCTCACCAATGGTAATGGATGAAAAAGAAAAAACTAATTTAAAATCACTGCTACCAAAGCATATGTCAGAGAAAATCAAATTGAAGTTTCTTATTAGTTAAGACTCGAAGCTAAGGCCAAAAAAAGCAAAGACCCTCAAACATCCCATTTCTAATTTCAGAGAATTATCAGGGAGAGGCAAGTAATCTACCACCATAAGGCTTACTGAAATGTCTCAATTCAGAGGACCAGCCCACCACAAACCAGCACCCCTGTTAAGCCCTGTCAGTATAAGAAGAGAACTTGGTGAAAGAAGTTGTTTGGGACCATTGCAGGGCTTGTGAAGAGAGGAGCTTGTCCCTGCCTCATCTTAGAGAGATTTATTTCCTTATACCCAAGTTTGAGGGTGTCAGCAAGATGGGGAGACCTCTATTCCATTCCATGGCTGGACATCTACTTCACCAGAAGACATCCATTGGGCTACTGGATGCAGTAGAAACAAGAACTGGGGAGAGCTGGCATAGCAGGAGACTACCAGTGATGAGTAAGGACAGGATTGCCATCCTTTGTTCCCAGTTTTGGAGGGCTTCAGAAAATAATTCCTCACTGCCCACACTCTAAGTATAGGCCAGAGGAAATTGAAGGATTAAGAGCTATAATCTTTACAACTGACACAGCAAGTTGAGAATGGCACATCAGAGAAGTGAAGCATAATACTACCTCCTGGGAGGAAGCAGGAAGATGAGGCCAAATCTTACACGACATCACCAATGACTAGGAAAGCTGCCCTGGAGGGAGCTCCTCATCAGCAAGCCATGTGAGAGCAACCATCCATGTACTTAGAGTTCATGGACAATGGACTAGAACAGCCGTCATGACTCTCTAAGGGCAAGACAGCAACATTACCCAGTCATAAAGGAAAGTTGTCTTCTTTTTCTCTTTTTCTTGTTCCAACACCTGAGAAAGGACTGCCAGGGAGAGAGAAAGGGTAGAGTTACCTGAGAGCCAGGCCATACAACCTTTACCCTCACTCTAAGACAGTAGAGTCCCAGCACTGTGTGGAGAGGAAAAGACTGCTTTGAATATTACGCAATATGGAAGTTTTGAGATGAAGTACTGGATCTCAGAAACAGATACCAAATATTTAAATAAGCAAAAGCAGTAGAGCCAGACCAAGATATCACGAAGTGGGCCATTATCCGGATGAAAAGTTAATTCAACGTGACACAGAGAACAGTTATAGAAAAATTAAGGCCTTTCAAATTTGCATCTCCAACCAAATGCATTTCATCAATAAATTGGTTACCTATATTAATTAATGTATTATAGACATAAATGTAGCCCTTAAAGATTATAAATTTTAACCTTCCTTAGTCTCTCTCCATCTACTTTGTTCTTAAATCAAAATTGACCAGGGTGAAAAAGCAGGTCTCTCAAACTCCTTCATTGATCACAGCCTTAGCTCTGACTAATCTCATATAAAACTTTTCATTCTGCTTCCAATCATGCGAGTTTTGTGCCTTTGACTCATCTTTCTATTTACAAAATCATTTAGCCCTTAGACCCAACATTTGGCACAATTTCCTTGGATATGACCTTTTGATTCTCTCTTCAACTATGATTCATATTTTCCCTCTGGTTCCAGAACCATCAATCATCCTAGGTCAACATTTCACCTGATTTGGCTTGACATCTGGGCTTGCAGGCTCCAGTGCCACTCCAGGCTGCCAAAGCTCCCATTAGTTTTGATCTAGACCAGGTCTGAGGAGTCATACCATGCCAGAACTTAAAGAGGGCTCTTTCACCAGAGAGGCAGCCTTCTTGTTGCTTTTGTTCTCAGATCTTAAGTTACTATTTGATGTTCCCTCCAGTGCCCAGATATTCCTGTATCTAAGAAGTCATTGGCCAGACGGCATCAGACAGGGTTAGCCTCATTCAGACCAAGCTCTGTCCAACATTGATAGCTAATCAGAAACATGCTCCTGTAGAAACCTTCAGTTTCATAGTTAATGAGAAAAGTCATTCAAATTGAGGATTTATAGATGGGGACTTATAAAAATGTACCATAACTATTAATTTTAACTGAAAGCAAATAGAAATGTAAACTTATTTACCAATCTTATAATATAGGGCCACGACTTTTTCTTTGAGTATCACTCTGCTGATCTGCTTATGAGTTCTGCTTGGTTTTTATTGCATAAATAAAACACTATGCATGTGTCGGCGCAGGGTATATATGAGAAATCTCTGTACCTTCCCCTAATTTTGCTGTGAACCTTAAACTGCTCTAAAAAATAAAGTGTTAATTTTAAAAAGTGCATTATTCAATCACTTGCTTCTTACTTTTCACTAGAAATTGTTTTCTAAGAGTTAAAATTCTAATTAATATATATAATTAAAGCTACTAAAATAATAAAAAATCTCGTATGAAAGAAAAAATAAAATAAAAAATAAATGCCTAAAAGCTCAAAAGAAAATAAAAATAAAAAATAAAAAGTGCATTATTTATGCAGTAAATAGTTGAAATCATACAGCATGTAGGCAGTTAAGGTTCCTTTATGTCCATTCATGGCTTAATCGCTTATTTCTTTTTAGTGTTGAATAATATTCCATTTTCAGCAGGAAACACAGTTTATTTATCCATTCACCTACTGAAGAATATCTTAGTTACTTCTAAGATTTGGCAATTACAAATAAAGCTGCTATAAATATCCATATGCACATTTTTGTGTAGACATAAATTTTCAACTCCTTTTTGTAAATACCAAGGAGTGCAATTGCTAGATCATATGCTAAGAATATGTTTAGTATTGTGAGAAACTGTTGTAGCATTTTGTATTCTCACCAGCAATGAGAGTTCCCAGTGCTCTACGTCATCTCTAGCATTTGACGTTGTCAGTGCTCTGGATGTTGGTCATTCTAATAGGTGTGTAATGGTATCTCATTGTTGTTTTAATCTGAATTTCTCTGATGACATATGATATGGAGCATCTTTTCATGTGGTTATTTGCTATCTGTTTGTCTTCTTTGGTGTCTATTAAAGTCTTTGGCTCATTGTTTAAACAGGTTATGTTTTTGCAGTGTTGAGTTTTGTGTATTTTGGATAAGTCTTATATCAGATATGTCTTTTGAAAAACTTTTCTCCCAGTTTGTGGCTTGTCTTTTCATTCTCTTAACACTGTCCTTCACAGAGCAGAAGTTTTCAATTTTAATGAAGTCCAGCTTATCAATTATTTCTTTCATGGATTGTGCCTTTGATGTTGTATGTAAAAAGTCATTGCCATACCCAAAGTTATTTAGGTTTTCACCTATGTTATCTTCTAAGAGTTTTGTAGTTTATAAATATATATATATATATATATATATATAAAATATAGTTTTATATATATTATAGAGAGAGTTTTATATATTTTACATTTAGGTTTGTGATTCATTTTGAGTTAACTTTTGCAAAGGGTGTAAGGTCTGTGTCTAGATTTGTTTTTCCCATGTGGATGTCCAGTTGTTCCAGCCTCAGTTGTTGAAAAGACTATCTTTGCTCCATTGTATTACATTTGCTTTTTTGTCAAAGTTCAGTTGACTATATTTATGCTGGTCTTTTTCTGGACTCTATATTCTGTTCCATTGATCTATTTATCTATTTTTCCTCAATACCACACCGTCTTGATTACTATAGGTGTATAGTATGTCTTGATTACTGTATGTTTATAGTATGTCTTGAAGTCAGGTAGTGTCAGTCCTTCAACTTTGTTCTTCTTCAATATTGTGTTTGATATTCTGGGTCTTTTGCATCTCTATATAAACATTAGAATACACAAAATATTTTGTGCTATCCAAAAATAACTTGCTGGGATTTTGATTGAGATTGCACTGAATCTATAGACCAAGTTGGGAAGAACTGACATCTTGACAATATTGAGTCTTCCTATCCATAAACATGAAATATCTCTCCTTTTATTTAGTTCTTCTCTGATTTTATTCATCAGAATTTTGTAGTTGTACTTGTGCAGATTTTGGACATATTTTATTAGATTTATATCTAAGTGCTACATTTGGGGAGGGGTGCTAATATTAATGGTATTATGTTTTTTAATTTCAAATTCCATTTGTTTATTGCTGGTATATAGAAAAGTGATTGATTTTTGTATGTTAACCTCATATCCTGCAACCTTGCTATAACTGCTTATTAGTTTCAGGAGTTTTTTTGGTCAATTCTTTCAGTTTTTTTACATAGACAATCATGTCATCTGCAAGTAAAGACAGTTTTATTTCTTCCTTCTCAATCTGCATACCTTTCATTTCCTTTCTTGTCTTATTGCATTGGCTAGAACTTCCATGATGATGACAAAAAAGAGTGGTGAGAGTGGACATCCTTGCCTTGTACATAAGCTTAGTGGGAAAGCTTCAAGTTTCTCTCACTGTTAAGTGTGATGTTAGCTGTAGGTTTTTGTAGATTTTCTTTATCAACTTGAGGAAGTTTCTCTCTATTCCTAGTTTACTGAGAGTTTTTAACGTGAATGAATGTTGGATACTGTCAAAAATGCTTTTTCTGTATCTATTGATATTATCATGTGGATTTTCTTTTTTACTTTATTAATGTGATTGATTACATTCATTTATTTAAAATGTTGGACCAGCCTTGCATACCTCAGATAAATCCTACTTGGTCATGTATATAATTCTTTTTATACATTGTTGGATTTGACTTGCTAATATTTTGTCAAGAATTTTTGCATCTAAGTTCACGAGATACTGGTCTGTAGTTTTCTTTTCTTGTGATGTCTTTGGTTTTGATATTCTTTCAGTTTTTTTTACATAGACAATCATGTCATCTGCAAATAAAGACAGTTTTATTTCTTCCTTCTCAATCTGCATACCTTTCATTTCCTTTCTTGTCTTATTGCATTGGCTAGAACTTCCATGATGATGACAAAAAAGAGTGGTGAGAGTGGACATCCTTGCCTTGTACATAAGCTCATAGAGTAAGTTAGGAAGTAGTCCCTTTGCTTTATCCTCTGAAAGAGATCATGGAGAATTGGTAGAATTTCTTTCCTAAATGTTTGGTAGAATTCACCAATGAACCCATATGAGCCTGGTACTTTCTGTTATGGAAGGTTATTAGTTATGATTCAATTTCTTTAATAGATAAAACCTATTCAGATTGTACGTTTCTTCTTGTATGAGTTTTGGCAAATTGTGTCTTTTAAGAAATTGGTCCATTTCATGTAGGTAATCAAATTCATGGGCATAGTTTTTCACAGTATTCCTTAATTATCCTTTTAATGCCCACAGGATCTGTAGTGATGTCCCTCTTTCACTTCTGCTATTAGTAATATGTGTCCTCTCTCCTTTTTCTTAGTTAGCTTGGCTAGAGGCTTATTGATTTTACTGATCTTTTCAAACCAGCTTTTGGTTTTGCTGATTTTATCTACTGACTTCCAATTTCAATTTCATTGATTTCTACTTTAATTGTTAGTATTCCTCTCTCTCTTTTGCTTACTTGGATTTAATTTGCTCTTCTTTTTCTAGTTTTAAGGTAGAAATGTAGATTATTGATTTTAGATTTTTTTCTACTATATGCATTCAATCCTATAAATTTCCTGCTAAGCTCTACTTTCACTGCATCCTTATCAAAGCAAATTTGATAAGTAGTGTTTTCAATTTTATTTAGTTCAAAATATTTTTTAATTTCTCTTGAGATTTCTTCTTTAAACCACATACTATTTAGAAGTGTGCTGTTTAATCTCCATGTATTTTGGAATTTTCCAGTTATCTTTCTGGTATTGATTTCTAGTTTAACTCCATTGTGGTCTGAAAGCAGACATTGTATGATTTCTTTTCTTTTAAATTTGTTAAGGTGTGTTTTATGGCTCAGGATGTGGTCTATCTTGGTATGTGTTTCATGTAAACTTGAGAAGAATGTGCATTTTGCTGTTTTTGGAGAAGAACAATATATTTTAAAGCATCATCCATAATCTCAAGTTTTTATTTCTTTACAGTAAAGCCAGAACTTAAGTTGTTTGTAAAGAAAGCTAATTGCAGAATTCTAGATTTTTAGATTTCTGTGTCAAAATTGTTGTCTCATTCATATCTAATCAATGGCAATCTCTTAAAATAATCCATCTTTATTGAGTCTTTTGAAAAGATTTCAACCTTGTTTTCAAATAAACAACACTTTTTCCCATTCATAGACCACTGATTTATATAATATCAAATTAAATTTTGTAATTATAATTCCAAGTACAACTAAAATAAACAGGTTTGGGAATAAACTCAACTGACTTTTAGGGACCAGAATTTTTTTATGAGTAGAGTTGCATGGGCTTACTAGAAAGTAGCCTGCTAGTTACAAGTACTCACTGTGCTATGAGAATCAGTCAGAATGTCTCACAGAGGGAATGAAGAACATTTCTTAACTCAATAAGTCAATTAAGTAGAGGTATGTTAAAAGAGCTCTTACTCTACACAATAATATTAATAATGATCATTTATAAAATTCTTCATACTTTATAATATGCTACCACATGCATTATGAGGCACACACATATACCATTTTTGGCAAATTCTTTTTTTCAAATGTTTACTAAATGTAACAAATTACACTCAAGCCAAACCATGAATGCTTATATTTATAGTTATTTCTCATTCTTTTTACTTCATTTTAATTTTAGTAGGATTCAGGTATCTTTAAAACTTTGACCGTTCTCCAATTTCCTAGAAATCTTCCCCATTTCAAAAACTGAGACAATTTAAAGTTTCTAGTAAATACAAAGAAGTGGGAAGAATTGAAATGGCAAAAAAGGTGACAATATATTAAGAATTAAGATATGTATAAGGAATTATGTATTTAATCTTTTAATTCAAGGACGGTTTCATAAAGATGAGTGAGCTCTCTACATTAAACTTTGAGTAAAATAATGGTCATTTATGATTTCAATAACTAGGGGGAAAGTGGGAAGGAAAGGCAGTTTCTCCAAAGGGAATCGTATAAGCAGAATATAGGAAAGTATAGGGTGTTTTTTAAAATACAGGATATTGCAGGGGCAAAGAGGAGAGGAAACTCAGAGAGATGCTTTACGGTGATGCTGTCAAGCACAACTCTAGGAGTCCAGGAGGGAAATAGTGAGAGCCCAAAAGCCCTGTTCTTGAGAGACAGATGAGTAATTCTCTCCAGAAGCCACCGACGTGGATTTTATTGAGTTTAGATTTTCTGAAGCAAACTGAGAAAGATTTATCTTTTCTGAATCTGGTGGTTTTAAGTTTTTGAAACCAAAGCCTCAAAGACAGGAAAACAGAATTGTCAGGCAGATGGGGCCACCCATGCAAAGGCGTGAAGCCTCCAGTCAGGCCATCATTCTTGTCATGCTTTGGGGTACAAGACAATTGTTGGAGATGAAAACTTGGGATTCCACAACAAGTGTAATATAATATAGATATTATTGTTAAGGAAAGTTTGTTTTTATAGTGATCAAGCTTTCCAATAATTAAAGGGGTGATCAAGTGGTATTACTTGGGGTTGCTTTTGGCATAATTTCTCAGTGAACTATGTAGATGAAATATTCTTCTCTTCATAGGATATTTCAGAATTTGGTTTACCATAAAATATGAACTCTAAAGTTAATAAACAGGGTGGCATTTGGTGCCAAGGATTAAATATTTACTGGTAAAATATACAGTGATGAAAAGGATTTTCAAACAGGCGATAAATCATATGGTCTGAGCTCTGTATTAAATATTATTTTTACCAGGGAAAAAATATAACTCAGACCAAGGGAAAAAGTTAACTCATTGTTGTGGCTCCCTGGGGCTGAACTTGTGAAGATCACCAGATATTCCTTTAAAAAAACAGGTAAATGACAGAGAGATTTTATTTAATCTTTGAAATGATTCATTTATTTAGTGAAATGAAGACTCTAACATCCCATCCTTCACTCGGCCATGACTGACTCTTTCTTTCCAAGGCCTCTCCCATCTAGCCTTGCCTGCTCCACCCATCTTGTCTATGTGTAGGAGTCCTATTGCACAATGGTTAAGAGCATATGCCCTATAGCTAGTGTGTCTAGGTTCAAATTCTAACTCTGCCACTTCCTAGCTGTGTTACATAACCTCTTTGTTCTTCAATATACTCACCCATAAAGTGAATATACTAGCAGTACTACATCATAGGTTTTTTTTTTTAAAGATTGGCACCTGAGTTAACAACTGTTGCCAATCTTTTTTTTTTTTTTTTCTGCTTTATCTCCCCAACCCCACCCCCTCCCTGTACACAGTTGTATATCTTAGTTGCAGGTCCTTCCAGTTGTGGCATGTGGGACGCTGCCGCAATGTGGCCTGACGAGCAGTGCCATGTCTGTGCCCAGGATCTGAACTGGCGAAACCCTGGGCCGCTGCTGCGGAGTGCACGAACTTAACCACTCAGCCAGGGGGCCGGCCCCTACATCATAGGTTTTTATACAGATTAAGTATATATATGTATCTTATATATATAGCTTTTAGAATACAGCCTAGAAAATAGTAAATTCTCCATATCACTGTCCTTCATCCTCCTCTTTAATTATCCAAATATTACCATCTTTCAAACCCTGTTTAATTCTATAGTGAGCTATCTTTAATCAAGCAAACCTTCCATAAATGTGCATAGCTTCTTAGGCCTTTGTCTCTCTGTTTTGCTGTCTAATTGCTTCTTATACACTATTTCAAATTGATTCATGATTTTCCCAGCACATCAATCTCCTAGAGAGAGAGACAGGGACTAACTTTGTTTAAAATCTCTCTCAGCTGGATATACCTTGAGAAAAGGATGATATCAATAGTACATGCCCACAAATGTTGCATTTTTGGAGAGCTTAGTATGTGCATTCTGCTGAAAATGGAACAGAGCTCCCCATCCTAGCTTGGATAGCGAGGGAAGTGGATGCAAAGTGTGAAGCATGTTTCCCACGTGTGGCTAACAGGCTAACATTTGGTCTGAATAAATCTCTCTTGATAAACTTATTCAAGATGAATGGATGGATGGATCAACATGAGTCCTGAGGGAAAAAAACAAAAAACAAAAAGGTTCTGCAAAACAAAAGAGAAGAGTTTGCCTCTGGAAATAATTTACTACACAAAGCAGAAGGAACTTTTAGAAGATATCTGCTTCACGTTATCTATAAAGCATAGGAAAAGACTATGAAAGAAGAAGGAGTTGAGATGAAAATCCAACAGGCAAGATGCTAGTTAGGAATACTGAGTGAAAAGAATCATTGCAGAAGGGAAGTAAGAAGAGAGACAGAGAATGAGAGGGAGAAACTGATACTGTGATACTACTGTGCATTTTAATTCTATTACCTTCAAACTCAGTGTTCATGGAGAGCAGCTAAGTGATTTTCTGCAGTCTGAGACTTATGTTCCTAATTAGCCTCATTTATGCAACAACATTAAGAATATGCAACTGGTGGAAGCAATAGAAAGAAATGGGGAACAGCCGAAGGTCAATGCTTTGCCTGAGTAAATAGAGATAATAATAATGGCTGAATGCTACACTCTCCTTCGTTTTCTTTACATTGTGAAGATAAGAAACCCTATTCCACAGGCTCTCAGGATCGTAGGTCATGATCAAAAACATTTTAGACACGCTCCTGATTCAGGATAGGGAGGCCTTCTTTTAAGTCAAGCCCAAAAGATAGCTTTCCTTATAGGTCTCCAGAGGGAGAGATTCTGATCTTATGACTAAGTTCTGCACCAATCATATTTTCACCTGAAATACTACAGTAATCTGCAAAGAGGGTTTCCCATTAAGTGAAAGCAAGATACAGACAGGTCACAAGATCTTTTGTAAAAGTCACTGAAAGGAAAGTCATAAGACCTGAATTTTAGTTCCATCATTTTCTGTTAATTTCTCCAGTGATTCTGTCCAAACCACTGAACTTCTGAGGCTTGGTTTCTGGAGCCTGCAAAGAACAAGCATGAGTCTTATCTCCTGAAACAAAAATGGGAACCACTAACCATTCACTAGGACTTTACAAGGCACAAAGCACTTTGGGTATATTATTTCTTCTAAAGATGATAGATTTAGAATGTTAAATAGTTAAAAGATAAGTTTCAAAATTAACAGTGGGAGTTCAAGTGAGGATAGAAATTATGCAAATATGCTAGTTTGCTTCCCCATCCAGCACCACCTTCCAAAGCCCTATCTAATGCCTCTCGCAAATTAACGTTCAACCTTCTAACTTGATTTGAGTTTCTTGGATTCTTTTATGCATCCTGAATACATACCTACCTATTTCTGTTTCACCATATCAATACACATTCCAAACAGTTTCTCCCCAGAGAGAATAACCTATAGTTTCATAGTGACAACTTAAGTCTACAGAACCCATGGCTGAAATGATGACTGCAGTGATGATAACAATGGTAACCCCATGTTGACGATGGTAACACAGAGTGATGGAATCCTATCATGCACTTCTAAGGGCAGGCAGCTCTCAAGCTGCCTTTGTGACCTGAGTTTCCAAATCTTCCATGAAGTTCCACTTAAACACACAACAGACGCACAGAAAGCCCCAGCAATTGCCAAATTGTATTATTTTAACTAGCAAACTAAATCTGAAAGCCTTAGGCAAAAGTTTTCACAAAGTGCATTGGAGGAAACGCCTGCTTAGATGATGGTAGAAGTTTTGATTAGGGTTTTGCCCACATCTTAAATAAATAAATAGTGACCCTCCTTACCACCCAGAATGGTTTTCCATTGAATGGAATTATTCCTCAATGGAAAGACAAACACTGAAATTCGAAGCAGAAGTTTTTTATGCACTGATATTAAACCAGAAGAAATGAACCAAGGAAATGAAGAGGCAGAGGAAGCCTCTCCTTGGTGCCTGCTGTTTCTCCTTGGTCCCCACACCCACAATTACTTCATGCCACTTTACGTGCTCTTCCCTCAGCCTGGGGTGGACCCCACACCAACACTTTACCTCCTGGTAACTCCCTCATCAACCTTCAAATATGTCCTTCTCTACGAAGCCCAGACCATTACCCTTTTGTCATAGCTTGTGTCTCTGATTCTCTCATAGCTCATCTCAGGAGGCAAGAGTACTAGCCCCGGAGACAAGACCCCAGCCTTCAAATCCAGGTTTCTCGTTACTTGGACAGGTTGCTTAACCTCATGCCTCATCTGTAAGTTGAGAAAATAATAACTACCTCCTTGTGTGTGGTGAAGAATAGGAAGAAAGCCTATGTCCAGGGCTTCATGTATTGTATGGGGCAAAATAAGCGGGCAATACATTGCATGGTTTCACCACATTTTTTTTTTCATTTCTCTACTTGGGCATATTTTGTTCACCTTTGTATTTCCAGCACCTAACCTGCACAACGTAGGCACTTAAAATATTTTTTCCATTAAACAAATGAATGAATACGCACAGTGCTCGACATTTTAAAAAGAATTTTTGCATATGTGGTCTCATTGGCACCTTCCACTAACCCTCAGAGAGAGGCAAGGCAGGTCCAGGACTCCTCCTTGGAAGAAACACCCTTCTCTGTTTCCATATACAGCTGCCAATCACGGGACACCTTCTGAGCTCAAGGATGGTGGCAGGACCAGATCAGACCAAATAAATTATTTCTGGTGATGTTGCAGTTGGAAGAAAGCACCAAGAGGCAGAAAACAGATAGAGCTATTTCAGTCAATGGTGGCACTGCTGGAAAAGTTTACCAATTCCAGGTACTAAAGTTCCAGAAGCTGCCCTTATCCAGTCCTTCCTTATTTTGTGTTTCAATTCTTTCTAAACAATGTTATTGAGTCATATGATACAGTAGATAGAGCATTGAACTGGGCATCACCAGCCCTGAGTTCTAGGTCTGTATCTGCCATTAGTAACTGTGGGCAAATCTCTTCATCTCTCTCAGTCTGAGTTTTAAAATCAATTAAATGGGAACAATACTACCTGTTCTGCTGGGTTCGTTGGGTTGTTGAAGGCACACCTGAAATGATTTCTGCAACGAGGTTCTGTAAACTACAAAGCAAATATAACACATTAGTATTCCCTGCTTTCCAGGCAGTAGATCATTTCTCTTGGTGTGAAAGACAAAAATCGGGTTGGACCCAGCACCTTTCCTTACAGCCAATACCTCATAAGTACAGACAGACTCTCCCTCCCTCTTGTCAGGCTCTTAATTTTTATGTCCTGAATCTTTTTGCTTTTGACCCACCTCACAGTGTACTTCCTGACCTATTGCTGATCTCCTTGGCCCCTAAGCCCTAAACATACTTTCTGTCTGTAGCCTGAAATTCTCTCCCTGTAGCTGACATTTGATGTCGTTCCTCCAGCGCTGCTGGCTTTGAACGATGAGAGTGGCAGGAACTTTGTTGTTTCTGGATACTTCTTATGTGGCAAGGGTGGGCCTACAGACTCAACGCATAGGCCAGGCCACACAGTCAAATGAGGAGCTCCTCCTTTGGTCATTTTTTGACCCATTCATTTTTATTCCTCTTGCTCAGAACATGTATTCCGAAGCATTTTCTATTACCCAATGATAAGTCTCAATGACAAAGTCCAAAAGCAAAGCCTAGGGATGATTCCTGCTGGGAAGGCTTATTAGCTTTCTCTAGCTATGTTATTTTCTGTATTTATGATGAGGGAATTCCCACGAGGTCAAATCACTGGGCAATGTTTCCCGAGCTCAAGCCACTCTTTTTCTCTAGAAACACTGAATGAAGAGAAACAAGTATAGATTCCCTTCTCATTCCTGGGGCAAATATTTCACTGGCAATAGGGAGAGTCCCTTCTTTACCCCCCCGACAAACATTCTTTCAGAACTTTCTTTGGCTTCACGGGTTTTGCCCCATTTCTGCTGGAGCCCACAAAAGGTATCTTCTCTGTCTTGAGAGGCGATTCGCAAGTCAAGGGGTGAGGTGATCTTAGGAGGATAAAGTCACAATTCTTTACATGGGAATCGTTAAAAAGGTGGAATGAGGGCTCAGGGAAGCGTGCTCTGGTTCTCAGGTAATTTGGTTCTGTAAGTCCTGTTGATCCCTTCGATTCCATCAGATAAATGAGAAAGGCAGTGGACTCCACGACAAGCAAATGTAGATGCAACTCCTCCACACTGACAACCCTTCCCACATGCGGCCTCAGGGCCTGCGAGCCAGAGTTCACTTCTCCAAGGATCCAGTTACAGTACCAGCCCTCCAGCTGTCTGCAGCTGTGTGCCTTCCAGCTCCTCGCAGCTGGCTTTTCAAATAGAAATGGACTTTCTCTAAGACAGTTTACCAGAAGAGATCTTTTCGGATGTACAATGTGTTAAAATACGATTCTAAAAGCAGCCATCAATGTAAATGAACTACAGTGTTAAATAGAAGGGGGTGCTTGACCCAATGCATCACATGGAGTAGGTGCTCACTCAGTGAGTGGCAGATTTTTCCTTCATTTCTTTGTCTCTCCTACTTTTTATTCATGCTAAAATGCAGAACACTTGGAGATGCTGTAAAAGCATTTTCCCTGGGGTGCCGTAGACATTTCATCACATGTGCTCATTTGTGCTTGCGTGGTACACACATATGTGGGTGCCTGAATTTGTGGAGTCAACCACCTGAGGCATGTGAAGTTATATGTGTGTATACATAAAGCACGCCTCAGAGTATTTTCCTAAGATCAATCATATATCCTAAACTTGAAGTTCAAGACCATATAGGAAAAAAAAGGGTTTAAAGGACTTTCCCTCATGAAAACAGCCTAGGAGTTGAGTTTCAAGCTTTTATGAGGTACAGTGGGTTTGGTTCAAGATAATAACCCAATTAGAAGTAAGTCATGGCACAAACAATAGCTCACGCTGTATTCTATTTTCATTTTGTATTCTATTTTCATTTAAATCAGAAGCTGTTGCTTTTGTCTGTTCTTATTGACATACATTTCAACTATTGACTTCTTGTGCTTTGAGCAGGAAACTCACATGCCCAGGGGAATCTCACTACACAAACAAGGGGGGTTTGTTGTTGTTGTTGTTTAAAATGTTTTAAATGCTATAGACTTCCATCTCCCTCTTTTTCAAGGTTAAGTTTATGTCTATGCTAGGCTGTTTGTTCAGAGCTCCATAATTCTAATAGACAGTGGTGAAAATTCTTGAAATATGCATTTATATTAGTTCTTTCTACTTCTTCTCCCCACTTACTTATCCTCCTGGGACCTCAAGCTGTGGTTCATTTGCTCTTTCTTTCTCTCTGTCGCTTCCTTTCTTCCTTCCTCCCTCCTTCCATTCCTTCTTTCCCTTCCTTCCTGCCTCTTTCTTACTCTCCTCTTTTCCTTTCTTTATTTCCTGAGCACTGGCTTCTGTCTCCTGACACAGCCTCCCTTTTGCCAGATTACATAAATATCAGGCAGCCTGTTCTCTGTCCCTTTGTGAAACACCTTCTTCCAAACTGTGTTTTCCCTCAGATTTAACTCTTCAAAAGTAGCAGGGCTCAGAGGGACTGAGAGACCCAGGCACCGGGGAAGAGAGAGACAAAAGATCTTGTTTGGCAAAATCACAGGACCCCCAACAATAAATCTTACCAAAGCCCTTTTCAAATCTGGAATTATTTTCATGCAGCTGAAGAAGGTCGGGTTGGTGAGTTGTTCCTTCCGGCTTCCTTGATCCCCTCTTCTCTCACACCCCCTCCCGCCCCCACCTGTCTTCCTCACCGAGCAGAGAAACAGAGAGCACGGTCAATTAAAAGAAGGAAATGGATAATGTAAGAAAGGAGTTGAAAACCTAAGGGAAAACAGTAAAACATTTTGAAGTTTGGGAGTCAGGTACAGAACCCAGTAACAAGGTGGTTAATATTCCCCCCCCCCCCCCCCTCCACCGCCTTGCAAATCCTTTGTCTTTCTGAGTCACTCAGAGCTGGCCGCTAGGGCTGTGAATTCTGTTACCCCTGGTAGAGCCCCAGCCTGGGCGGATTCCACCTACATTCCTTCATTGCCCTCATGGGGAGGGGGAGTCACGGGGGACTTAAGGGAGGGGGAGGCAGGGCAGACCCTGGGGATTGTCGGACATACAACACCGCTCTGCACCACAGCTAGAGTTTTAACCTGTTCATTTTGAAGTTTGCCCAAAGTTGCAGAGTTGAAATGCCTGAATTTAATACCGCTTCCCTTACCACACTCAGCCAAATGTCCTTGGCTTTTCAATAGACCTAACCTCTTGGCACTGTTGAGTCCTGATGTTTTGCATTCTCTTTTTTTAGATTTTTAACCCTCAACTTGCCCTTTTCTGACTTAAGCTTCATAAGTACTCAATGCCTTAATTTCTGGGGAGACTTTCTTCCTTCCTTCCTTCCTTCTTCCTTCCCACTCTCCCATCATTTTTGCTTTCTTTCTTTACTTCATTTTTTCAGGAAGGAGGAGGGAAAGCAATGGAGGAGCCCTTGGAAACTCTGCCCAGGGACAAGGCATAACAGGAGTGTTTTCAACGTGGGGTTGTGGGATGTCGGGTGATGGCTTAGCCATTCTGACCAGAGAACAGAATTCTCTTTCCCCACAGCTCCCCAATTCCTTTTCACTATATTTGTTGAAGTAGCTTCAGAAAGTTACAATTCAATCCTTGTCCCCAGGCTTGTCCCAGGCTTTGGCACCGAAAATAGTCTTCAAGTGTTGCCCTTGAGCAGCAAAATGGGCTTATTGTTGAGTTGTCCCCTTGCGCCCTTATAAATGCTCTTCTGGAGACCTTCTTCTGGCCAGCATCTACCATGGCCAAGTCCCTTAGTTTACTGCCAACTAGGACTGGTGCTAATTTTTTAAAGTTTAGATGCTTTTCATACCTTTGCCTCCACTTTTTAACCATCCCAGATTTCTTCCCCCTAGAAAGCCCAGTAGACTTGCCAAAGTTCACAATCTTAGTGAAGAACAGAGCAGCAGTAAATACACGCACATGCACCATGGTGGATCAATTATTGTAAGTGAACCAGCACGTGCGATTTTACGCATGTAAGTATTTTTCACAAAATTAACCAGTTGTGAAATCACAGAATTGATCCGACAGTTTGGGGGAGTTTTTTGTTTGTTTTTGTTTTTGTCGTTATAAAGCCGGAGTTTACTCTTAAACCTCAAGATGATCTTTCTGGATCTCTGTTTCTTCAGCAAGAAGCTCTTTCATGGAGTTTGTCTGCAAGTAGCTTGTTACACTCCATTCTTTATGCATACTATCAAGAGTGATTATTATTGTACCTACTGAGCACTTTCTTTCCATATATGCTACGTGCTAAGGGATTTATACACAATATCTTAATCTTCCAAATAATCCAATAAAATGAATCCAATGAATCCAAATGGGTACTATACTAATTAATTTTACAGATGTGGAAACTGAGGCCCAGCTAGGTTATGTCATTTGCCTGATGTCTATGGTTATTCACCTGTGTCTTCAAGTACCTGATGAGAAGCAGAACATTCTCTTCCTTACCCTTCTGTCCGTGACATGGCAAATATCATCAGCTCTGCACACAGTGGATACGGATTAATACCAGTGAATATCCACTTCCCAACAAGAAAAATTTAAACCAAAGACCAAGAGGCAAGCAAGGCAAGTTGTATCATGATTCCGTCCAAATCTATTGTCTTTAGAGCCCTGTAAACCACTCCCAGACTAGAGTAGAGTAGTAGTTTTTCTGCAAGAAGCTAACAGAGATCTTTGCAGTGTCTCACTTCAGATCTCAGTGCCACAACTGGGGACTATGGACCCACAGCTATGGAAGTATAACTACAGACATCCACCATCCTCTGTCAGCTAAAAATGCTGTGCTTCTCATGGGTCAAATTATGAACCTCTTTACTCTATTTGAGAAAGAGGATGGGTGTGGTATATCTGCAGGAGCTATCAAGTCAAGCAAACCCTGGGTATTCACTTTGTTCCAGGGCCCAGCACACTGATTGGATGTTAGATAGCTTCTTACGCCTAGAAACGCAGTTTTCACTGGCATTAAGTCTATCTGTATCCTTGAAGTTTCTCTCCCTTTCCATCCCCTACTTCATTGGTCAGAGCAATATGACCAAGGACAACGCAGAGTTAAGTCAATATTCAGTGCTTCAGAATTGAGTAGAGATCTTGCTGTTATGGTCCCTATGTTGTACCAATTTACTGGCAGTTGTTGGTGTATTCCTGAGTTATGTCTCAGACTTCCGCATTGGCTCCATTTCCAGCTCAGGCTCAAAAGAAGCCCCACACTTAGTTCTCTAGAGCAGGTGAAGGCACTCGCTGCAATCCACAGGGCTAATTAATTTGGTCTTAACCCTACATGAAGAGATTGCTCATCATAAGCTAAATAATTCTGGTTCCATCTATTGTCAGAGTCTACTGACTGCCAGGGTTGGATGCTGAGAATGAGAAATGGCAGAAGAAAGAGGAAAGTCCTCTCTGTGAATACTCAGCTACTCTAATAAAGACTCTTCTAAGCAGTCAATACAGACAGTGCCTTTTACTGGAGCAAGAGCCATGAGACACAGAGGAAAGAGGAGAAAAGGTGATTCTAACACACAGGAAGTTTAAGACTAAGATGGCGGCATGAGCAGAGAAACAGGATGCACCACCACAGGAAGATATAGGACACAAAGAACACACCACTATAAAAAAATAGATTGCAAACTATATGCATAAGGTGTCTCTCCTCTGTCTACCTAGAGATGAAATCAGACCATGAGCTAAAGTATGAAGCCAGACAGGTAGATGGACCAAGAAGCTGATTTCATCACCCTGGGACAACTTCAGGACTCTCAATTTGAACAACTTATATTAATTTCCAACAGGGAAGAAAATAAACAAAATACTGCCCTCAAAGAGATAAGACTCTAATTTCACTGCTCTCCTCTAGTGTATTCTCCTACTAAGGTCACAGTGTTACAACGCCTCATTCTCGGACCTCACCTACCCATACTCCAGGACTTTTTCTCATTTTCACATGGAATCTCTTTGTCATCCTTTCTTTCAACTGCTATTTCTTCTTTCTGTGCTCCAGAAAGCTGATATTTGGGATGCAAAGTGATCCAGACCTACCTGACAGATTGGTTCCTTTTCAATCCCCGTTAAGAGTGTTGAGCCTGCCCTCCATCACTATCGTTGGCCTGCCTCCCTCCTCACCCAATCAATGGCACAGAGGGGGACATCATAAGCAGGTCTCCAAAATGGAATTTCAAGGAAAAGATTCAATGACCTTGAAGAGAAATCCATACAAATAAGGAAAGAAATTGAAACAGGAATTATGGTGCAAGCCTACCAAAAATTGGATCAAATGAAAGGCTGGGAAGGCTGAGCAAAGAAAAACCCAAGAGCTCTGAGATAGAGAAGTGGAGGGGAGAATAAAGGTCCCTACTCCAACAATGCTGGCTGATCTCACTTCCGCTAAAGCACAAAGAAGACTTTCAAAGAGCAAACTGGAGCATGAGAACACTGGTTGGGAGCTCAGGCTTTCAAAGCAGATAAGCCTGGTTTTGATTCCCAGCTCTGCCTCTCACCAACTAGGTGATCTCAGGTAAGTTGTTGTCTGTAAAATGGGTTTCCTGTCTGTAAAATGAAGATAATCATACGTACCTCACCGGACTAATTTGAGGTTTAAATGAGATCACATTAGCACTTCTATAGCACCTACTACATGCCAGGCATTGTTAATTAAGTAACTTGCTCAAAGTCACATAGCTAGGAAGTGGCAAAGTGATGTTTTGAACCCAGGAAGGCTGGCTCCAGTCTGGGTTCTTATCTACCACGCCTTTCAATATAATGCTCAGAAACCACTCAGCCTAATGTGTGGCAAGTGATAACAGTGTCCTAAATGTCAGCTATCATTTTATTACTATTTTTCTCACACAGGACATAAGAAAAATCTTCTTGTCAATAGAGATTAGAAGAAGAAAAAGAGGTTCTGGAACGCAATAGCTGGAGCTCTGCATGCCAGAATAGTTTTTCTGGGAGAATTTAGTAAGGACTCACCAAGGAGATGTGTAGCTTTTCTCTAGAGCTCTGTCTAGCTCACGCAAGTTTTCCTGGTTTAGCACCATCATCTCTTCTGTTTTCCAAGACTGACTCAGAGCTCTAAGTCTAAATGGAGAATTAAAGATTATCCTCACCCTCTCATTTTATAAATGAGTAAAGTGAAGATCCGAGTTACAGCATTTTATTACAGAAGCTTTGTAAATTAGCACCAATCTCCTGATGCCCAGATAATGCTCTTAAACCTTAAATCTATAGCTGACACATATACAGGATTTTCTAGATTTCAAAATTCCTTGTCCGTTGTCTGCATAAGTGCAGTTCTATTGGCCAAATAAGTGATTTAATTATTGATTTAGAAAATACGGTTATGACAATGATTCATCACATGGAAGAGAGTTACAGAGCTTCTCTCTCCATTTGCTTCTAAGAGCCGGGGGCGGGGGTCGCTTAAATCAAACGTTCCTAATCACCTACCACAGTCCTCTTGGTCTTCAATGGTCCTAAGGTTTAGGACCTGTTTGCTAATGCTGACACCCCAAAGCTCATACTGCATTAGGATGTTGAAGTGCTCCAGAGGAGACGTGAAACATTGAAATCAGGAATCTCCTTCCACCCGCCCAAAAAGATCCTTTGCCTTTAAGGGCTCCTTTTAAAAGCCAGCGAGTTTTCTCTGATCCTCTTTAATAAAGTGCCCCAGCGGCAGCGCTCCCCTTCCTTATTTGAGATCTGTGCAGTCTCATTAAATTTGATGTGTCGCAGAGGGCTTGGATATGTGAAAGGGAGGCTGTGGGAGCAGAACTGGAGGTTGCCAGCTTTACTAAGGAAACGTAATTCATTACGGCTTTTCAAAATGGACGCCCCTCTGGCTTCCTGCTCCATTGATTTTTCCCCCTTTGCAAGTAACAAGTGAAGGGCCAGCTCAGCCTGCAGATTTAACCCTTATTAACAGCTGTTTAAATTAGAGATGCGGTTTGATGGAGAGACAGGATCCTTCGCATATCCCCACTCAAAGGAAACCGAGAAGAGATGATTAAAGATGAAAGCGAGCAAACGTCTGGTGCTAGCTGGTGATGCGGCATCTACCGCCATCTGAGGAGGGGCTAGCAATGCTATTAAGTAGTCTATCCAAATAATGTGCTCCTACTTTTCCCCAATTAAATATTCATGACCTACTCCTTCCTCCCCCCGCCCCCCACATCCCCCCACCCCCTTTGAAATAGTAATGGAGGAAGGACTATTTGCTCTTCTACGTGAAGTGAGGAACACTGGGACAATAGCAGACCGCCAGCTTGTTGTCCCCCGACGTTGAGCACCGCTTCCTCAGAAAAGACTGATCCGGAACAACTAGGATGGCCTGCCTGGCTGCGGGCTTGCCTGAGACCTCCGAGTGAAAATACAGATTACTTTGGTGCTCATGAATGCAAGAACCTGAACGAGGCCAATCTGTTCTGGGAACAGAGCTTGCAAGAAAGAAGATAAGACTCATCATATAAATATAAGCTTGCCTCTGTCTCTGGAGACCAGTGTGTGCAGGGGCCCCACAAACTAACCAAGAGGCAAAATAGCAAGGGCAAGGGCAGTGCTTTGATAAAGGGAGGCTGCAGACAGTTCAGGATGAGGCTGCTCATCCCAGCCTGTGTTCCTGTTTTCTTTGCAGGCTCCTAATGCTGCCAATTCCTTAGGACCCTAACCTTATGCGCTCTTAAGGGTATTGTCATCATTGTTCTCTCTAAATGTCTCCCTTAAGAGAAGAACATGGGGCATCACATTTGGTATTGCAGACAAAACAAAACCTACTGCCCATTGGGAAAATGCACCACGGGGAAAGACCATTTCAGGGAAGGGATGGGGACAATGTGCCCCCTCGAAGCAGGAATGCCAACTTTGTTCAGATTTTGCTACCCCCACTTCCTCTAACAACTCTCATCTTCCCTCAAAATATAAAGAAAATAATCCCAAGCATCAGGGTCATGTCCTTTGGAAAATGCACACATATACACATATGCACTGCTGTAAGAAAGAAAAGCATCAAGGCGGATCTCTCATGCTCATACTCTATAAATTTATTTTCCTGACGTGCAGCATCTAACTCAAGGAATCTAAAGAGAAACATTCTATGACAGAAACAAAATAAGACGGGCCTAAGTAAATCACGCACTGACAGCGCTGGCATTTACATAGTAAGTGAAAGAGGATGTCGGCTCACTCCATTCGTATTTTATTTTCAACTGAAGTGCGTAGAAGATTTTTTCTGGAGTCTAAATTTTGTCGTAGCAATTCCTAGTGCAAAAACCTTCGTAAACCCTAGTTTTCACTCCACATGGAGTAATTCTTCCCCCACCAAAGTCCCCAAATAGGAAAGAAATATTCAGAAAGCATGGCAGGGCCCCCACCCCTATCCTCCTCAGTCCACTTTGGTGACTTTTACCCAAGTTTTTCTGGGACGCTAAAAGTATACACAGAGTTTGTTATAAATAGGGTTTTCTCAAACTGTTTTGAAACAAAGTGTTAAAGTGTTCACAGCATCAGAGAAAGTTATTGCCGGCCTGTGCTTGCCATGGAGTGGGACCATTGGAAATATAGGCTTTACACTTTTTTACTAATTGACACCATCAGGGAAGTGCACAAAGATGAAGCATTAGGAAAATAAACTGTAAGTTTCCAACGGACGTCCCGTCCAGGGACAGATTAAGGGAGGTGCGTGCCGTGAGAGCTGCCAAGAACTTTCAGGTTCAGAACAAGGGACCATGCAGGACATAGACTTGGCAAAGCCTTTTCCTCTTAATTTCAAATTCGCGCGTATGTACAGGGAAATGTAATCCCTGTTTCTTCTGAGAGCCTTTCCCTTTCTAGAACATCGAAGCCCTGCTATACAAGCACGTACTGCATGAAAAAGGAGCTAAGAACACAGAGGAAACTTTCCTGCCAAACAGGGGAGTTATTCCCACAGCAGCAAGAAGTGTATGTTGTAAGGTGGGTGCTTCAAGAGGTCTTTTGCTCATCAACATCCTGCACTCCCCATAGTGAAATAGTTCTGTGACCCCCTAAAAATGTATGGAGTGATAAAGGTAAAGTGGAGGCTGGGGAAGGAAAGAAAAAGAATTAAGTTAGATTATTGAGCACTTAGTATGTCCCAGGAATGTGCTTAAGAACTTTATATATGTTGTCTCATTTAATCTTTACAGCAATCCTATGAGAGCAATTATCGTTTCCTTTTTTTCGCTTACAGATGAAGACACTGAGGACCAGATGGATTGGATAACTTTCCCAAGGCCTAACGGGCTGAGCTAGGACTGGGATCACAATCTATCTAATTCTAAAGCCACTTTCTTTCCACTATACAGTACTGTCTCCAACTGCAAGAAACCACAGAACCAAACACCACCAGTCACAAAAAAGAGTAGAAACAAGAATCTTGATTCTCAGCTCAGTCTTATTTCCCTTTATAGCAGAGTAACCAGTGCTGTGATTGCTTCAAACTGTTTGCCCCATTAGACTTCTAAAATGAGTCTAACGTTCCCCTTTTACAATTCTTAACTCAATGCCATATGCAATCAGACACAAGCCGTACTATGCAACAATGATGACGGTAAAGGGGCTCAGTGGTATGGATCAATTATTTCAACAAATATTTACTTGTGCCCACTATACTACAAAGCACTTAGGGTAAAAAAAATCCATACAGGCGTAGCTTCAGCCTGGCCTCTGGTCGCCATTCACAATACCCTTTGTCTACCTTCTACCCAATCACACTATTATCATCAGAAGCCAAGAAGACATTGTCAAAGCAGAGACAGACATAGACACAACAGAGGGGTGGTTCGAATTCCCACAATGAAGGTAGAATGCCTATTCAGCACTCTCCTTCTCTGATCACTCACACAGGTCTGCAACCTTACCCTGGCCCCAAACTCAGTGTAACTTCGGCTCTGGTATCCATACTTCCAGTCTAAGCACAGACCCTACCCACCTTGTCCTTTCCCATTCAGTCAGCCCCACTTACATCCAAATCAGTTTTCCATCACCCCTCATATTCCATGCCATCTTCTCAATTCGTCTCTTCTTAGGTAGCCTATAGAATCCTGTTCTGTTAACAAGTAAACTCCCATATTGCTGTGAACCCTTGCACCAGCATTCTTTGCACCTGTGTCTGAATGGAAATGTGGCTTTCCCTTAATTATAAATAGTTCTCAAACCCCTTTCCCAAAGAAGCTGTTTTCTTTTCCCTAGGCCCAAATCACAGAAGGTCACAGTTGCTCTCCGCCTCCCTTGCAGTGCATTGTCCTGCAGCCATCTAACAAGAGCCCTTCTCCTTGTAACTCTCTTCCCTCACTCCTTGATGTAGTCTTCTGACCCTTGATGCCTGGAGCACCTGTTCGCCTGAGACTCCCTCAGCACACCAAGACTGTATTGAAGATTGATGACTTTGGCCCCTCAGGATCTTAACCTCCTTATTATCAATGACTTTCATATACTTTCTGTTTCTCAAAACAAGGCAGTGGCTCTTAAAGCATAGTCTTTGGACCAGCAGCGTTAGCATCACCTGAAACATGTCAGAAATGCAACTTCTCAGACCCTACCCTAGACCTGTTGAATCAGAATTTCTAGGTGTGGGGACAGCAATTAGCACTTTAACAAGCACTCCAGGTTATTCCGATGCGCAAATGTTTGAGAACCACTAATGCAGAAGTTGGCCACATCATGGCTCATGTCATCAGTTGGAGCTTTTCTACTCTAAGATCTCTCTGCTTCACCTCTTTGGCATCACTTTTTCTATTTCCTCAACTTTGCTAATCTAATATTTGCCATAGTCTGGAGGTATAGAGCCTCTTCTGGTGTCACCCCCAGTCCAGATCCTGGTCAGTCATTTGCATGAGACCTCTAAGCTTGCAATCGTCACTTAACTGGTTTCCCCTAAATTGGGACTTTTGTCAAATCTATGAAATTGTCCTCATTGAATCCAAGCAAGCTATCTTATCTGGGCCCTTGCTACTGGTATATAACCATATTATTCACTTCTTTTGAATTTGCAAATTTACAATATTTCTAACATTTATCTGCTTTCTTCAAGACTGACATTTCCACCTAGTCTTTCACATTTAGGCAGATGGCCTTGACTCTTACTTTACAAGAATAAAGTCATCCAATCAAGGTCCCTCAATGTCCAACCACTGTTCCCCAAGACATCTCTATAGCTGTTCCTCTTGACTCTGAAGTAGAGGTAAGCCTCCCCCTCTCTATGCTCTAAATCTCCTCCCTCATGACTGCACCAGGACCTCACTCCTCAGGAATGCCAGAGGAATGTAGGGCCCCTAAGAAGAGACGTACAAGACCGTGTCTTGCCAGAGGGTGGAGGAGGTTGTCAGTGATTAATAGTGTCCTATGCCAAAAATAGATCCAAGATAATGAAACCGAGGAAAGGTTGTTTTGTTGTGACCATTCCTAGATAACCGATTTCAAAATTGCTGTTTCAGTAGAGCAGTGACGACAGAAGACAGATGGTAGGATGTTAGGGAAATGAAGGATGTGAGGTGTGTATGTCCCACTATTAAAAGAAATTTAGCCATGCAGCAAAAGATGAGAGCAGAAATGTAACTTGGAACTCACTGAGCAGTCTTCTCGCCACCGATGGTGAGATCTATGTTTGTTCTATGCAAAGGGGAAGCAGCAGTAGAGAGGAACAGAATATAGACACTAGAAGATGGGATAAGTGAATGAGAAAGGTCCTGTAAAGGACAGAAAAACAGAGTAGAAAGCAAAACTGGAAGGATCTATTCATCAGGGCTCTTGATTGCAAGTGACAGTATACCTTCATCATCTAACTTAAGGCAAAACAGGAATATATTGGCTCACACAGCCAGCAAGAGGAGGAGTGTAGCTGGAGATGGCTGTACCCAGAGATGTGATGCTTCCAGGACCATTGTCTCATCTCTGCCATGCTCTATGTATCTTCCATCCTCTCTCCCATGAAGAAAAACATAGGTAGACCCATTCCATGGGCTGATCTTGGCGTATATCTTTTCACCTTTTCCATCACAAAGGAAAGATTTTCTCCCCAGCTCCAGTTGAATGCCATAAAGACTCTGATTAGCCCAGTCTGAGTTTTGTGCCCAGCCAAATGGTCGAGGAAAGAGGGAGAAGACAAAGAATTAGGGTTGATAGTCCCTATTAGAAACATATGCATGGATGAAGGAAGAGCTCTTCTTCACTCTCCCACAAAAGGTGCGGGGCTTTGACCAACAGACTAGGGAGAAATGAGGCACAGGGCAGAAACAACCAACATCAACTAAACGTGGTTAGCCTTGGATAGGAACAGAATCACCTCTTCTCACACCAGGATGGGTGTGAATGTATATACGTGTGTGTGTGTGTGTATACATATATATATATAAATAATTATATATGTATTTATATATGTATAATGTTTTATATATGTACATATATATTATATATGTAATGTATGTACGTGTATATGTATACACACATGCATACATGAATATAGTTATAAAGTCACAGAGGTATGTCACAGGCTGGGTACACTGAAAACAGATGCTGAGACAGTTTGGTTTGCAAGATGGTTACTGGGAATCAACACCTGTGAAAGGAAGGGAGAAGCCATATTTGGCAGAAGGGAAAGTAAAACTGCAATGCAGACCTCCATCAACCCAGGGGAGAGCTCTGGGGTGAGTGTCACTACTCAGAGTTGTTTTGTGTCGGGGAAAATGGCCAGATCAAAGTGCCTGGGCGTTTATACACCTGCATCGCTCAGTCGCTGGATGTGCGCTGCCCCAGGAAAGGCGTGATCTCAGGGGAGATGGTACTCTCTGCAGTTAAGGCAGACTTGGAAGATGCTGACAGCTGGAAGCTCTTCTCTGCATTCCCTATATCTGGGCAGTAATCCCTCCTCATAGAGGGATCTAGATGGTGCATCTCCAGTTTTACGTTACAAAAGTAGAAGAACGTGGAGCACATAGGATGTTTAGGGCTACTACTCTGTTTAGGTAAACTACTCTGTATGATACTACAATTGTGGATTCATATCATTATACATTTGGCCAAACCCATGGAATGTACAACACCAAGAGTGAACCCTAATGTAGACTATTGACTTTGGGTGATAATCATGTGTCAATGTAGGTTCATCAATTATAAAAAATTTATCACTCTGGTGGGGAAGGCTATTCGTATGTGGAAGCAGCAGGTATATGAGAAATTTCTGTAACTTCCTCTCAATTTTACTGTAATCCTAAAACTGCTCTAAAAAAATTGTCTGTTAATAATAATAATAAAAAAATAATTTGTAGCAAAAAAACCAGTCATAACCCAGGTCACAGAGCAGAGTGTGGTCCCTTCACTATCTCAGTGCCAGCATGGATGCAAGCCAAGCAAAGGGTATCTGGGCCAAGGTTAGCCACCAATGAGTCCATGGAAATTAATTTCCAATTCTAATATGGGTAGGAATAAGAAATTAAAAATGCAACAAATTCTTTGACACACCTCTCATCAAGAGGTAGAGTTTAATTCACTTTCCCTTGAATCAGGGCTGGCATATGACTATCTTGAGCTCTAGAGCCTGTCAGAAGTGATATTATGTTATTTTCAGGCCTAGCCTTTAAGAGAACTTGGTCTCTGGGAGCCCTGAGGTGTCAAACAAGAAGTCCAGTTACCCTGCTGGAGAGGTCACAGGGAGAGGCTCTGAGACTACTTGGATAGGAAGAGGAATCCAGTGGGGCCCAGCCCTCCAGCCATCCTCACGAAGGTGCCAGGCATGTGAGTGAAGCTGGCTTGGACTCTTCAGGCCGGTCCCCAGCTGAATGCCACCAAGTGACAAAGTTGATACCAGTTAGCCAAGCCCTGTCTGAATATCTGGGAAAATTGGATGATGTGATAAAATGGAGTTTTTTAAAGCCTCTAATTTTTGAGGGGCAAGGGAGTAGGCAAAAGCAGAGCCGAGGACATGGCAAGTTCTGGAAACAGTCAACAGAAGACTGAAGAGTCAAAATGCAAAGACAGCCCAAGAGGGAGGATCAGGGATGAACAGAGACTAATAAATAAGCAAGTTGGTGAGGGGATCAGAAAGCACATGTGACGGATCTGATTTGACTTGTGCTGAGATAGCCACTGCTGGCTTCCACGCTCCTAGTGAAGTAGAAATGAGATAGTCTGCTGATGCTAATAGCTGGGAGAAAATAAGACTGTGGCTTGGAGAACGTGAAGAAACTTTGGAAAAATGTGGAGCAACGATACCAGGAAAAATGCAAGATATGAATAACAAGGTCACCAGGAAGGGCCTACTGAAGTCAGATGGGGTGGATGTGTGTTAGTCTACACCGTCAGCATTCTGAGACCCTCTCACATGATGCTGTGCCATTGAGGAGCAGAATTGGGGTTGACTCTATTGTGTATACTACAGCAGTTCCAGGGGTAAGGACATCAAGGGGTTAATGAGGGATGCAGGGACGATGACCTGGAGGCAGTAAAATGGGTGAATGAGAAGCCTGAGGAGTTGGCGTCTTGATGGGTAAATATCAGAATCTTAGGGAATGGTTGTGAGTAACAGTTCGGTCATCATTTATTCATTCAACAAATACTTACTGAGTATCTACTATGTGCCAGGTATCATTCAAATCTGCTCATTTTCTCTGCCTGAGAGTGAGCAAGACTAGGATGAGAAAATGAAGTTAAGTCCACTTAAGAGAAGTTGAAACTAATGGACAATAGGATCTTCTGCATCATCCACAGGATTGAATTATGTTTCCATTGCCGTTAAGAATAAAAGGTTTACCATTTCCTAATTACTTAAACATATTGTAAAAGAAATGCATGTAAGGGCCCTGTATGTTTCCAAGTATAGGCTGGCCTCTGAAATATATCATATTCAGAAGTATTTTAAATAATTTTTAAATGGTCCAGCCCTGTATAGACCATATAGAAAAACTGACTTCTGACCCCTGCTGTATAATCTGAATAAACAACTTAACTTTTCTGCACTTCTATTTAATTATCTATGGCAGATAATGATCCTGACCATTCCTATCCCGAGCACTCATTAATTCCAGTCATTCTGTAAACATTTACTGAATACCCTACTATGTGCCAGACGTTGGGCTGGGCACACTAGAAACAGTGGTTATTAACTCATGTCGCTTATCTTCAAGAAAACCTTGGTTTAGCATGGGAGACAGGCCCATCATCGGTTAACCACAATAAATGTGCCAAGTGTGAGGAGTATGAGCATGCACTGTTCATAGTATGTGTTCAACTAGTTAGCCGCATTGTCCTATTATAGCAGAGCGGGAAGAGAAGTCACGTTAATTGAAGTCCTGCTATTTGCTGTTATACTTTATATATGCCGCCTCACTTATTCCTCACTAGCATTCTACAAAGTGGGCATTGCTTGCCCCATGCTCTGTGTCTCAAAGAAGAAAATAACTTGCCCAGGGATAGGTATGGCTGGACTAGGATCTCTCTCTCCAAAGCCTGTGCTATTTTCACAATACCATGAAGCCTCCTGGAGTACTACATTTATCTGTTTATGTTTGCCTCTCAGAATAGGTTGTACTCATTTTAAGGGTAAGACTCTTGCCTGACTCATATGTTTTCCTCCTGTGCCAAATATATAGTAGCTAGTCAACAAATGTACATTTCTTAACCAAAAAGAAGTACAAGTTTAACAAAAAGATGTTCCCTAGAAGTACATAAGTTATTATTTATAAGAAAAAAGTGATTGAAATAGTGAATGTATGAAAGAATAAATTAATGCATGAATGAAAGCCAAATGTGCTCTTGCCTCAGGGCATTTGCATTTGCTTCTCCCCCTGCCCACCCCCCCCACCTGGAATGGTTTTCCCCAAGTTGTCACATGGCTTGATCCCTCAACACTTCCTCCAGTTCTTAGCTCAAATGTCTCCTTATCAGTATGACCATCACTGGCCACCCTATATAAATAGCAGCCACCCCTCCAGCTGTCACCTCAATATCCTTACCCTGCTCCATTTTTTTCACAGCACTTCCACCACCTGACATATTATATACTGTCAGTTCATTCATCCTGTCTCTCCCACTAGTACACAGACTCCACGTGAGCAGGAGCCTTTTCCGTATCGTGACTGCAGCATCCCAGTGTTGCAGGTGCTCAATTAATATCTGCTGAATGAATGAACTTGGCTATTAAATATAGTCAAGGAAATCAAATTCCTTGCAACTTTTTCTCTTGTTTTTGCCTGAAAAAGCAAATCATTTTATCGACCCTTTAAATGGTGCTGGGTTCCCAAAGTATAATATTTTTATGGAAAAAGCTATAAGACTGTTTTTTCTTTTCTTTTTCCTTTTATGTCTTTGTGCGTGTGCACACATAATGAGGATTTGTTAGGCTGTGTTGCCACTTTTCCCGTCTGCAGAAGCTGGAGATAAAACATGGTGGCGTCCATTCTCTCCTCAGCGAATGAACTTTCCACTCCCTGAAAGGAAGGTGTTTCGATTCTCTCTCCACCTCTACTTTGCTCCTCCTGACAACTCCATGAGGGTGGTGGTTCAGATGTCAAGTGAAATATTGTTTCAGCCACTGTGAGATTGGAAGAGGGAAAAGAAGAAACTCTGAAGGCTAATGTTTATTTGAAAATAGGACAACAGAGGGGCAAACAGCTCAGTTCAGGTTTTCCCCGTCTCTCCTGCAGATAGCTCACAATCAAACACTTTCACCAAAAAGGAACGCCATTCTCTCTCCGTTGCAGGCTTCTTTTTTTGTTTTAGATAATTAGGGAAAGTGCTCATTTCAAGATAGCGTTGAAGTATAATACTATAATAATATTCACTGCAATGGAATTTTACCTTTATGATAATATTATCTACGATGGCAACCAATCTCATTCTCCAATTCTCTGTGTCTCTAATTACTTGAAGAAACATCCTAACATTGTGATATTGGAGGGCAGGTCCTATGTGACTAGGATGTTAACAGACTTTAATGCAGAACCTTTGGGATTAAAATAAACTATAAGCTACTGAGCTCATACTCAGAGCTGAAATAGTAATACTTCGGATGACTCTCCACATTTCTCACTTTATAGTCACCACCCTCTGTGTTAGGAATAAGTCAGAAGTGGAATTTTCCCAAAATTGCAGGTGAGAGTCCAAGAAGGTCAACAATATCTTATGGTGACACAGTTGGAGAAGATATAGGCAAAACAAAAGCCCAGGGCTTTTGGCTCCTATGACCGCCTCTGCTTCCTCTGAATAGCCCAGAAAAATAGGAACTGTGCTGTGGACCACAGCCTTCCTGTTCGGATCTCCAAGTCAAGAACATGTCACAGTTTGGATCGTATCAAAAAAAGTAAGAGGCCACCCCAGTGGCCTAGTGGTTAAGCTCAGGGTGCTCTGCCTCAGTAGCCTGGGGTCAGTTCCCTGGCTGTGGACCTACACCGCTCTGTTAGCGGCCATGCTGTGCTGGCAGCCCGCATACTGAAAAATAGAGGAAGATCGGCATGGATGTTAGCTCAGGGCAAATCTTCCTCAGCCAAAAAAAAAAAAAAAAAAAGCAAAGATTTGTGAAGGTAGTTCATGCTGAGAGCAAAAGGGGAATTTGTGCCCCTAGAAACCCAACCCGGGCTGGTGATTATTGGGGAGAAAACCCTGGATCCTATACTGAACAGAGGGAAGCAGAAGTCCCCAAGTGAGTCTGCTGGAGCAGACTGACTTCCGGTCTGGCCATGCATTCACTCTGAAACCCTCATGGATTCAGCAATAAATCATTGTTTCCCTTCTTGAATTCCCTTTCTACAAGGAGGAGAGTTATTTACTTTAGATTAATAGTTCCTGAAAATATTCATATGGGTGCATTTTTTTGTCATCTCTCTCCCCTCTTTCTCTCCCTTCCCTCTTTTCCTTTCCGTTTTTCTCCAGTCACCCTCTTTTCCTCTATTTTGCCCTCTCTTTATCATAAGCTTTTAAATCCTCAGTCTTGCTTAGGGTATTGGTTTTGTATTGCTACATTAAAAATCACCACAAAATTAGCATCCTAAAAAGACACAAATTTATTATCTCGCAGTTGCTGTAGGTCGGACATCTGGGGCGGGCAGAGCTGGATTCTCTGCTCAGGGTCTCACTGGGCTCAAACCAAGATACCAGCTGGGGCTGCAGTGCCTCTCTGGGTCCTCTTCCAAGATCACTGGCTGTTGGCAGAATTCGTGTCCTTGAGGTTGTAGGACAGAGATGCCCATTTTCTTGAAAGCTGTCAGCCGGGGCCTGTTCTCCATTCCCAGAGGCTACTGACGGTTCCTTGCCATGTGCCCCCACAAGCCATTCACAACATGGTGCTTGCTTTGTTCTGGAGAAGCTGGATTCTGTCTTTCTGACTTTCTCTTCTGCAACCTGCTGGAAAAACTCTGCTTTTAAAAGGGGCCAATGTGAATAGGTCATCACTATGCCATTTAGCATAACCTCATCATTGGGGTAAAATCCATGTATTCACAGTCCTGGGGATTATTCAGGGCATAAACACAAGGGATGTGGGAAATCCTGGGGGCATCCTAGAATTCTGCCTACCACACTTAGCAACAGCATACTCCATATGTGTGGCATGTAGTATGTACAAAAAATTTTTCTTTTTCTTTCCGAGAGATGACTCTGCCCTCCTACTTGAAACACTCTCCGTTTGTCCTCTGAAAAGACACTGTTTCTTTAGTCTTGTCTAACTCTCTGGCTACTTCTCTGTGAGCGCTTGTGTTGGTTCCTCCTCATCCCCTGACCTTTAATGCTGGAGTTCCCCAGGACTCCAATCTCATCTCCCTATCTAAAGCGTTCCCTAGAGAATTCATCCCATCCCAGGGTTCGAAATACCGTCTGTATATGATGGCTCCCTAATTTATCTGAGTAGCGCAGACCACTCTTCTGGATTCCTGATTCACATGCCCAATTGCTTCCTCAACATCTCCGCTTGCTGTCCAATAGGAATACCAGACTTAACATTTCTAAAAATAAACTTGATTCTGATCCTTCCTCACACTGTTTATCTCCAAGTCCTCCTCATCCTACTAACTGGCATTGCTTCCGTCTTCTTTAACTCCTCTTTCTCTCATATACCTCCAACCCAATCCATCAGCAAAGTTCCTTGGCTCTACCTTCAAAATATGTGCAGAATCTGGCAATTGCCCACCGCCACTGCCAACAAGCTACCTTGCCTGGATTTTTGAAGTAGACACCTAACTACCCTATTTATTTCCATCTTTAGTCTCCCCTCTGCTGTTTCAATCTATTCTTCACACAGCAGCTAGAGTGATCCCTTTAAAACATCAAATATATCATGCCACTCCTCTGCTGAAAATGTACCAATGGCTTCCCATCTCACGCAGAAAAAATACCAATGTCTTCACTTCAGGATCTGCCCCCCAGGCCCCTTCATTCCCTGTCACATTGCTCATCCCTCACTCCACTTCTCCATGATACCCTCCCCAATGCCCCTTATACACAGCTAGTACGTTCTTTCCAAAGGGACTTCACACTTGCTCTCTGCACCGCTCTTCTTCCAGGCATCTCCCACGCTGACTTTCTCACTCTTTTCTTCTCTGCTCAAATCATAATATCAGTGAGAATTTCCCTGACAACCTTATATACAAGAACCCTACCCTTGGGACTCTCTGTCTCGTGTACCCTGTTTTATTTTATTCATGGCACTAACACCTCCTGAAATATGAAGTAATATATTGTATGTGTCTATTTCCCATCACCCTATTAAAATGTAAGCTCCATGGTGGAAGGGACTTTGTCAGTTCACTGCTGTGGCTCAGAGCCTTAGTTAGTAGTATCAGGAACGTTAAGAAGAATTCAATGAACATTTGCCAAATGAGTGAAAAATGTCCAATCACTTACCCATCAGAGAACATAGATTTTCTCTGCATGGTATTTTTTTTTAAACTATTTATTTATTTATTTTTTAGGAAGATTGGCCCTGAGCTAACATCTGCTGGCAATCCTCCTCTTTTTGCTGAGGAAGACTGGCCCTGAGCTAACATCCATGCCCATCCTCTTCTACTTTGTAGAACTAACATCCATGCCCATCCTCTTCTACTTTGTACGTAGGATGCCTATCACACCATGGCTTGCCAAGCGGTGCCATGTCTGCACCCGGATCCGAACCGGCGAACCCCAGGCCGCCAAAGCAGAATGTGCGCACTTAACCGCTGCGCCACCAGGCCGGCCCCTGCATGGTATTTTTTTTAGTAGAAAATACCATGGTGGAAAGAAGAAGGCTTAGGATAACCTCATAACTCTCTTTAGAGAATGAACACATTCAACCCTTACCACATCAGGGTGAGAACAAAGGAAGGCCTTCATGGAAGAAGGATATTCCGCTGAGCTATATATTTTCTTTCATCTCAATGGCTAGAGGGTAAGTTTGGGTCAAGTGTAGTCAGCCTCGATGGAAACCAGAAGATGTTTGCTTCCCTCCTCTTCTTTCCACAAGCCAAACTAGAGTCCCACCTCCACGTCTTGGCTCCTATGTCTCTCCACCTGGCCCGCCCTCACCTCAGCTTCTCAAAATCCTAACCATCCTTCAAGACCGATCTGAGACGCCATCTTCATCATCAACTATTTCTTGATTCCCCCACATCACGTGTGACCACTTCTGCCCAGGGCCTCCCCCAGCATCCAATCTTAAATGGCAACCACTGTGACTGGCTTACCCCTTCCTCCTCCCACACTTCCCAAGCTTAGCGGGTACAGTGTTGTATGATTTATCTGTCCTCTGTGGCACTTAGCACTATGTCTTACTAGAGAAGATGCTCATTTTATGTTTGTGGGATGAGATTGGATTGATTCAAATTATTGCACTTAATTTGCGAAACTAGGCATTTAGCTAGTGGACTGTTTTATCACACTTTCAGGCCTTAGGAACTAAGCAACAGTAGCCTGAGCCTCTGGCAGTTGGCTCAATGGCCTGAGACTATAGTCACCTGTCAAGCTTGCTGGGAGGGAGCTCCCAACCAAAGAAACTTCTATGATTTTTGACAAATATAAGGGACAGTCAAGAATGGTCAGGGGGAAAATAATCCTCTTTGTAAGTGCGTTAAACTCTCTACCTATTTTCCATTTCATGCTCACTAGCTATATTCCAAAATAAAAACGTAATTTTTAAATCTTTATGAAAAGCAAGCTCTTTTCTATTCAAGTGGAATAACACAATTCCTCCTGCGCTGCCCACGGGCCCTGCTAATGCTTCCAGGGAAGTGTAGCAAAGGGCTACTTTCCTTTCCAGCCTTTGATTTGTTCTTTCTGCATCTTGTAATTTCCATCCACACCGGAGAGCCAAGTGCTGTGTGGAGCTAATTAAACACTATAATTATCCATGAGCTGTGGCCCAGAAGCAGAGAGAAAATCTAACACATGTCTGATTGTAATATCAGGTAAATACTCAAGATGTGTGACTGGCGAAATGCAAAATATTCTATTCATTTAATATTCTTGATGAATAGTGAATTAGTCTAATCACATTAGCTATTCTATTCATTTATTAGGTAAGAGTGATTAGAAGTGAATAGCTGCAGAAAAAAACCCTCTCAAGTTGCAAAAATTAGACTTCTATAGTTTTATTATGTTTATTTTCAGCTGAGGGTAATTGTCTGTAGCTTTCTCTGAGACTAGGCTACACCCCTCCCCTATCTTTGCCCCTTGAAAAACTGAGTGCTGGTTACAAGTGTAGAGAGAGCAGATAAAACAATGCAGATCTGGCATGCAAATGCTCGTATAGATTGTATAAACACATAAAAATATTGCATACAAACATTGCACTTACAAGGACATAACCATACTATTTTTTCTCTTTTTTTATTGAGGTATAATTTACATGCAATGAAATACATAAATCTTAAGTGTACACTTCAATGAATTTTTACCTATATATATGCTGTGTAATTACCACACAGTTCAAGATAACACGTTTCCTAGAAAGTTTTCCTTGTGCCCTCCCAGTCAATATCCACCCCTTCCCACTGTTCTAACTTCTATCGCCATTCATTGGGTTAGCCAGTTCCTAACTTCATACAAATGGAGTCCTACAGTCCCATATTAAATTTTAAAGAACAGTATATAGTTGCTTTAATACAGAAGAGCAAAACAAAGGGGAAGTCCACAATCCCATGACAAAAAGAAAAAAGAAAAACTCTCGACATTAAAGCAATTAATAAAAGTAATACATACGTACCATTAGATGTTTCAGACATTACAGAAAAATATCTGGGAAAGCCCTCACTTCTTCAAAAGTTGTTCATTACTAAACAAACATTGCTGGATCTTCCCCACTGGCTGCTTCAGATCCTCCCTCCGTCCCTCTGCACCCTGCTCTGGGCCCCTGGAGGATGACCTTTGTGGGCTATGTCAGTGGCTCCCTGGCTCCCTCTTGTCCACTTGGGACTGCCAAAGGAGGCACTGGCCGTAGATGGGAGGGCAGCCGTGAGTCAGGCGGAGGCGCTCTCTCCATGTTGGGTTGTTGGAGATGGCTGCACCTCAGACAGCCCTATCCTAAAGCTAGCCACTCTCTCCAGGAGTAGGGCCGACACCTTCCCCTTGACTCTTCAGGCCTCTAATGGTCACAATTCCCAGCTTTGACTGCCCCTGGTGGCTTCAACACCTCTGGTTGCTTTTCCTTAATCCTTCCCACACCTTTGTAAATAGCCCCTTCATTAAACTCTCCTCAATTGCTCCATTTGAATGTGCTGCCTGTCTTCTGCTCCTGATTATCATCCATGTTAAGTTTTAAATAGACTTTATAGGAAATATCTTTGCAATCATCGTGTGCATAGACTGTAAACTGCTCCATGGGCGACAAACTGTTTCTAGAAGGTTTCTTTATTAGCCACCTCCTTCTAATCAAAGTACATTGACATCATCCACACCTCTAATTCATCCTGATCTTTAAGCACAGTAACAAATGATCCAAAGTCTGTAATATTCTATCTTGAAGCTTTTAAGTTACTTTTACTATTTGAACTTACTTTAGCTCTGTGTCCAAACCTCTCTTGTTGCAATTCAGACCTTGTATATACAGGTGCTTTGGAAAAGTCATTTACTTTTCTCAGCAAGCCTAGCACGTACAGAGCATAGACAAGAAGAGCTTTGTCAAAACTTCATATGGAGCAAGAAGAAGCTGGAAAGAGTAGTTCCACTGCTTGAAAACAGAGGTATAAGGCTGACATAAGACAGAGAAGGTCAAGGGGACCTCAGCATTTGTTGAGTCTGCTATGGGCCAGGCAATGTGTTAAACATTTAATAGACATTAATTCTCAAATTAGCCACATGAGGTTATGGTTTTGGTATAAATCACAGATAAGGAAACTGACAGCTCTGAAATTTAAATGCACTATCTATCTGGGTTCAAATTCCCAAATTTCTAGCTCTCCCATCAAGGAGACTGGCCTTCAGAACTGAGTGGGTGGAACCAACATTGCTATGGTGTAACTGAAGCCCAAGGAGAACAAGAAAATAGAAAACTAACTTATTTTAACGCCCAGATCCTTAAATCCAGACAAACTACATTGTGGAGTGTGAAGAAACTCAGATGTGCTGTCAGAGCACATCTTATTTAAAGAACTGTGGAAAGAACCAGAGATGTTTACCGTGAAATAGCAAAGACCTGAGAGGAAGGTACACAATAGCTCCCTAGGGACGAACTCATCTCTAGAGCTCCAGAGGATGGATTCAGAGCCAAGGGGTGGAGCTCACAGTGAATGGGGCTCTCCACCTGCCAACTTCACTTCATTCATTCACTTATTCAACAAATAATTATTGAGAACCTACCATGTGCCAAGCTTTATACTCAGTGCTAGTGAATACAACAGTGAACAAGAGACAAAGCTCCTGATGCCATAGGACTTACATTTTTGTGGGAATAGACAATAAGTCAATAAAAAAAGTCATACATAATACGTCAGGTGTTGATAAATGCTATGAAAAAAATAAAGCAGGGTAAGGAAACTATAAAGAGATGACGGAGGGTGCCCGCTTTTATATCGGGTGGTTAGGTTCACATCGCTGAGAAGTTCTCAGAAGAGAGGGAATGATTCATGTGGACATCTGGGAGAATTCATGTGGATATCCAGGAGGAAAATGTTCCAGTTGGATGGAACAGCATCTACAAAGGTCCTGAGGTGAATGCATATTTTACCATGTTTGAGGAATAGCAAGCAGACTGTGACTGAAGCCGGATGGATGATCACATCCAGGAGTAGATAAGAAAAGTGGTAGCAACTAAGCTTCCACCTTAATCTGCTGGAGACAGAGTGTGTAGGGCCTTGGGCCCTTGAAAGTACTTTACCTTTTACTTTGAGTAAGACAGGAAGCTATCAGAAGATTTTGAGAAGAGGAGAGATGTGATGTAACTAACGTTTTAAGAGGATCGCTCTGGATATTGTGTTGAGAACAAACTATAGTTGAGTGGAGGGGGAAGTAAGGAGATGGTTAGGAAGCTGTTAATCCACACAAGAGAGGATGGTGAATTGGACTAGACTCAGAGCGTCAACAGAAGTGGTGAGAAGTGGTTAGAGTCTCGATATATTTTGAAAGTAGAGGCTATAGCGTTTGCCGTTAGATTGGATGTAGGATGTGATAAAAATGATGTGTCAAAGATGATCCTGAGGTTTTAGAGATGAGTAAATTATAGAATGTAATTGCCATTTACTGAAATAAGAAAAACTTCAGAATAGCAGATTTCAGGGGAAAATCAAGAGTTTCTTTTTGGAATGATGAATTTTAGATGTCTGTTAGACATCCATGAAGACATGTTAAGTAAGCAGTTGGCTATATGAGTCTGGCTTTCAGGAGAGAGGGTCTAGATGGATATAACAGGGGAGTTATCAGTGTATAGATGGTATTTAAAACCACAGGAGTAGATAAATCGTTCCTTCCCTCTCCAAAGTGTGTGTAAATTGAGAACTGAGCCCTGTGGCACTCAAAAATTTGGAGGTCAGGAAGATGAAGAGGAATGACACAAGAAAGATCGAAGAGGACATGCCAGTGAGGTGGGGAGAACCGAGGGAGTGGTGGCCCAGGGACTAGTCAAGAAAGTCCTTCAAGGTGAAGATGTGATCAACTGTGGCTAATGTTGCTGATAGACCAAGCAAGATGGTGACTAAGAATCAACTGTAACTTCTGGCAAATGTGAAGGTCTTTTGTGAGCTCAACTAGAGCTGCAGGGGAGTAGCGGGAATGAAGACTCAACTGGAGTGGGTTCAAGCAGAACAGAAGGAGAGATTATGGAGACAGAATGTAGAAACAACTCTGCCAGTGAGTTTCACTGTGAAGAAGAGGACAGGAATGGGGTAGTAACTGTATGGGGCTGTAGGGTGAAGGAAGATGGTTTGGATTGGTTGGTTGGTTTGTTGTTAATTGGTTGGTTGGTTTAAGGATGGGAACTATTCCATCATGTTTTCAGGCTGACAGGAATGATTCAGTGGAGTAGGGCTATATGTTGATATAGGAGACAGAAGGAGAATTGCTGAAGGTATGTTCTTCAGTAGGGTAGAGGACAAGAGTTCTAGCACACAAGTAGGAGGGTTTCCTTAGAGCCAATCAGAGTAGTTCTTATCTTGTTTACTTTCTATTTTGCAGTTCCACAGAGAATTTCATTAGGGGAATCATGAGTGTTTTACTGCTAATATTTAAAAAAATAATTGATAACTATTTGCTTTATGTATCCCTCACACGTTCCTATGAGTCACTTTACCCCCATTTTAATAACGCCCTCTTTAATAAGGAAGGCTCATAAAAGTTATATGACTTCATCAGTTTCTCAAAGCTAAATAAAAAACAGGTCACAAACTAGGTCTGGCTGATTCCAAAGACCATAAATGTTCCACGACATCAGAGCCTAGAATTCCCCCAGAGGGCCCACCAGCTAATGAGAAGGGGAGAGCATCCTCTTAGGATGCCAGCCAGAAAAAAGCACAACTAACATGAACCTAAAGAATCCCACATACAAGCGTTGAGGAGCCAAGAGTAAGTTACGTGCCTGGACCCTTTGCAGTGAGGCCTTTGGGGAAGATGTGGTTTGTTTGATAGACTTTAAAAGCAGAGCGTGATGAGGGCATCAGGATTTGACAATGTTATGGGAAGGTCCTGGGAAGAGCCGGACTCCGAAGCACGGCTGATTCAACCCGTGTGGACGAGAAGGAGCAAATGTTTCCACCTGAGCTGAACGTGCAGGGGCAGAGAAAAGCATGGTGAGGTTTCTTTGGATTTCTGGTCACTTCAAAGAACATTTATTAAGGTCCCATCATATGCACAGCACAGGGTTTCACCCTCAGGAAATACAGAGGAGTGGTCATCCTCCCAGAAGTTACTTACACAGTGCGCAATTTGAATTCAGTGTAAGATTTCTAAACACCTGGGTGAGTCAGGGTTCTCCAGAGAAACAGAATCAATAATACATAGATATAGATACAGATGATATAGATACAGACATAGATATTTATTTGTTTATTTTTACTTAAAGAGATTTATTTCAAGGTATTGTAGGAGCTGGCAAGTCTGGAATGTGTAGGGCAGGCCAGCAGGCTGGAAACTCAGGCAGAAGTTGATGCTGCCGTCTTGAGGCAGAATATTTTTCTTTTCTGGGAAACCTCAGTTTTTGCTCTTCAGACCTTCAACTGATTGGATGAGGCCCACCCACATTATTCAGGGTAATCTACTTAGTCAATCAACTGTGGCTGTTAACCACATTTTCAAAACAGCATCATGTCAATCCCTGGATTAGTGTTTGATTAAATAACTGGGACTCTAGCCTAACCAAGCTGACACATACCACTGACCATCATGGCATCCTAGTAGTTCCCAGATTTATTCCATACAAGCCAAAAACAGGTACGTTATTTTAGAGACACTTGCCTTTTAGAATTGCTATTTTCTGATTCGATTTTAAGCTGTAGACCAGTGAGAGGCCAGAAGAGGAGCTGTCTCTGAGCCATTGTACTGTTAAGAATGGTTTATAAAGGTTCTAATTCATTGTAATTAATTTTTATTGTGCAGAGGCAGAAGGCTGGCAGAGTGAAAGGGGGTAATTTCACCAGTCAAAACAACAAATAAGTAAATACAAATAGTCCCCAACTTCCTGAGAACAGATCACCATCTCCAGGTCCCGCCTCTCCCAGTGAGACGCAGACCCCAGCCCTGCTGCCCTCACAGCAGCCTGGCTCTTGGCTGCCCCTTCCCACCAGTCTTCCAGGAAGCTAACCTGGGTTCCAGTGCCCCCAGCCCCGATATCCCCCTTCCTCCCCAACATGAGACAACCTTAGGGTCCTTGTCAATCAGACGGAGTGTAGATTTAGGGTGTTGAAACAGTACCCCCCAAAAGGTGAGGAAGTCGCCACCGCCACCGGGCAGGCTGGGGAAAGACGCCCTCGTTGGTTTGCTAGTTGCAAACAATGAAACGTCTGCACGGGGTTCTTTGTTCAGCCCCACACTCGGAGCCCTGGTGAGCTGAACAGTGCGGGCACGTGTGCCGGATATTAAGTCTCATTTCAAAGCCACTGCTGTGGCAGAATGACGTGGGAGCCGGCTGGGCGCAGGGAGTGGGAGGCTGGGAACCGCTCTGAGCATCTGTATAGAGGGGTGGGAGAGCAGAGATGACAAGTTCCTGTGCTGTGGGGGCATTTTCTTTTTCAAAGGGCAAGGGAGGAAAGGGAGACTGACTTTCTCTAGCAGGAAACCCTGTGTTGGGGTTTCAGGAGAGTCTTGAGTAATGACCAGTGTAGGTTTCTCATGGAGGACTCATTTATCTGGGTGCCAGTGGGTGAGCCTGGCTTCCCAAGCTTGAAAATTTAGATTTATTGGGTGCCAGAAATTGGACTGGACATCATTTAATAGGCCCATGCACCATGAAGGTGAGGGTGGGGGAATAAGAGTCAAGAGGGCAGAGTGGATGGGGAGGGGACACAGTGTGAAGAAAAACAGCAAAATCTGATTAGCGCCATAAAATTCTAGTTGGAGAAACTGTTGGTTTAGGAACAGACCCGAGATCAGATAAACCTGTGGGAAGAGAGAGATGGAGGACAGTAAACAATTAGTCTCTCTGAAGGGGCTTGCTGGGGAAAGAGAGAGAGAGAAAGGGAGGGAGGGTGGGAGACAGAGAGGGTGGGAGGGTGGGAGAGAGAGGGAGAGAGAGAGGGAGGGAGAGAGGGAGGGAGAGAGAGAGAGGGATGCCACAGGCTCCTGAGGTCTGCACAAGACAAACCTGCTGTGAGAAGAGGTGGATCGATAAAAAAGCCATTTGCTGGGTTACGAAAAAAAATACATATATCTTGTTCAGCCTCTTGCTCTGAAACAGAAGAAAAGCTTTGGGATTTATGGAATGTGAATTTACATAGAGAGGCCCTGGAATGTATAAATACTCAGCCAACTTCTTCTGTGAAGAGAAAGGCTGAGGGAGGCACGATTACAGGAGGGAAAGAGCAGAGGGAAGTGAAATTCGAACCCTGGGCTCTGTGTCTCATTCCCCAAGTGAACACGGGAATTCACACCCCTTCTGGTGCTTCAATTTCCTCATCGTTTTTATCTATTTTCTCCCTTGGGCTAGGGGAAGCAGTGTAGAAACTACATCGCAGGCTTTGAGACATTTAAGCAAAAAATTGTAATGCGACACAGCTGATCTGAATCTCTCTTCACAAGCATTGATGTTCATTCAATATTTATGGTGTTTCTTCTCCGTACAAGGCACTGCATTAGATTCATAGGTGTAGAAGTACGTGGAAGGCTCTTCATTAGTTCATTCATTCACTCAACAAATATCTGGGAGTTAAAAAGATGAATAAGATCATCACTTCCCTCCAAGTGCTCCCATCCTGTGGGGAGAGATGGACAAGTAACTCACATAGACGATTCTCGAGACATGAAGGAAGGCCAGCTGAATCAGACAGAAGAGTCATGGACGCCTTCCCAGAAGAGATGAACGACCACAGGCTGTGGTCCCCTGGAGCTCAGTGGTCTGCCGAAAACCACATTTCTCAGTCCACAACCCAGGTGTTTGGGCTCCGTGTCAGCACACGTGTAGGCATTTGGCAATGCCTGGATTTCTGGTGATTACGTCCAAATGCCCTACAGCCTTTGTAGAAAGGAGAGCATGCATGTACCCTGTAAATAATGCAAGCGTGTATCATGGAATAATTATTTTTATGAGCCATTCTTCTTTCGCCAGGACACAGATCATCAAAATTCTTTGCTATTTATTCTACACTAGTTTATTACTTTCCCTCAATTACATGGTGAAATATATATCTTTGCACATGGCCAAGGTGGTAGGCCCTGTGGCCCAAGGCAATTAGATAAGGCCTTAAAGAAATCAGACTGTGAACAAGGCAGAAGTTTAATAAAATTTGAAACCCACAGCTGTCAAGCTACATGAAGCCTCATGCGCACAAACAGGCAAACAACACGACAGAGCTGGTGAGTGTAAGAAGTGCTGGCAAAAACTTTGCATCACATTTTGGTGACAGGTTTAAAGACTATGTTGGGGTGTGTGTGTACATATCCATCCATCCATGTATATATGCATGCTTGTAATACGTATGGTGAATTTATATTGTACTTATATTAATGTAGGGATGTGCTAGAGGGAGGATAGCAAAATTGTGGAGGCAATGCTGCCTTTTAGCAGTCCTCAGGCTCTTGTTCTCTTCCCCTTTCCTTAGTCACCTTCTCAGACCACACAAACCCCCAGATAGCTCAGAGTCCTCAAGTCCTCACCTCCGTCTTCTGCCTGCCCACCCACCCCACCCCGCCCTGTGAAAGCTTCCTCTCTCATCCCAAACTCACACAAATGTCCTTCCCAAGGAATGTTTTTAAGCATAGCCTTAAGCTGAAAGGTAAGGTCCTGACTACGGTAGAACTTCAGGAATGAATTAGCAACAAGTCAAAGGTAGACGTGGGGACACGGGAAAACGGAGAGACCGTCCTGATCTGGGAAAGGTCACACACACGACGAGGAGTCTGAACATCAGGGGAGCTTCAGTTCTGCTTCTCACTCCATCGGCAAACTCTCTTGCATCCTCTTGCTTGGAGTCAGTCTCTTCCGTCTTCCAGAGCCCCTTGTCATCGTCTCAAATAGAGCACTTTCTGATTGCATACTCAACTCTTAGTTACTTGTTTCTGGCCATCTCACCCTCTAGACAGTGGGCTCCTCAAGAAGGGGACCGTGTCTTCCCAGGGCTAGCACAGTACCTGGCATGTATTAAGTGCCCCATGTTGAATGCTGCCCGATGAACTTACTCTGAGTCAATTTCTCACATGCAAAATGGAAGTTCGGCCACTTATCCATCAGTTTATTTACTCTCCATTTACTGGACAACCTGCTAGGTTGTGTTGTGGGAAACATACAGATGCATCGTCTAGTAGCTTACCTAAAATAGCATTCCCTGCCTGCCTCCCAGAACCACAAGGAAGAACAAAGAGACGGTGCTTATGAATGGGCTTTGGAGACTGTACACGCTCCCCGCGGTAGGGGATGATTCTTATTCTTACGTATTACCTGTGCCATGCCGATGCTGTGTTCTCTCCTGGCCCTGCAAGGGTTATTTTTGCAGATTCCCTTGGTCTCCCTTCTCTGTAGCTCCCAGCAGATGTATTAAGTGTAATCTTGGGCCCGTTCCAGGTTCCCTCTTTAAGACTCAGAATGTTCAATATTTCCTGCATGCAGCAGGCTGCTCTGGCCTGGCGTGATGCCAGGGACCCTGAAGGGTTCACTCCCCAAGCATCCCTGGAGTCCGGGCCCCAGCCCCAACTTGCCCAGGGTCTATGGTGCTTGCTTGGGAAGCAGGGACAAAGCCCCAGCAGAGGCTGCCACCGCAGCCACACCAGCTTGTATCTGAGATTACCTGCTCTCCGACTCGGAGCACCAGCTGAGGGAGGGCAGTCCCACTGCCAACTGCCCCTCTGCTTCCTGGAGCAGCCTGAGCCTGCAGGAGCTGGTGGGGCATCTGGGCGGCCCCGAGGCTCTGGCTTGGTTGGCAGTGGAATTAGTACTTTTAAGAGGTTTCCATGGGAAAATGAACAAACAGCAAGGAACTGAGCCCACTGGATGCTTGCTGAGCTAATATCACGGAGTTGACCCCACCTGCACTATGTGGGCCATGAGACCCCATCTGGTTGTGCAGGGCAAACCGCCTCCCTGTGACTGCTCCAGCCAGTGCCTCCTTCCTCTTACAGCAGCAGTGCAAATGGAAGCCATATCCCTCTCCAGACACCGATGGGGAAGCAAGGGATTCTAAGGGATCTTTGGGAGCACTTCCATTTGGACCCATCACCCCCTCCCCTCCCCTTCCCTCCCTCTTTTTGATTAATTTGCATAATCAGTTGTACAGGCTGAACACATGTGACACACTCTGGACTCATGTTTGCATTTAGACAGGAACCAGTTTTGTGCTTTCAAATGTGATCTTTTCCTGACTTTTTCCACCACCCTTTGTCTTTCTTTTCATTTACTCTCCCGTCCCCCGGCATTTCTTTTTGCTCCAACCCTCCCACATTGGGTGGATTACATGGCCGCCTGCAACCTCCCTCCGCCAAATATCCACCCTCTTCCCCTACCGCATCGAGTCAATCAAACAAGTGTATTCTGCAATAGAAAGGAAAGAACGAAGATTCACTGAGCTCCTACGAGGCGCCAGGCATGGTACATGAACAGAGAGTACTGAGAGACAAGCTCCCTGCACCCTTAGAGCTCACCTGGAGCCTGGGGGCCTAGGCTGGGGCTAAAGCACCTATCTAATGTACAGAAGGCATATCAGAAAGGTACAGGGTAAGGGTTACAACAGAGACCCTTGAAGAGCAGGAGATCCAAAGCCTAGCCAATGAGGAGATTCTCCTACAGAAGGTCACTGAAAGACAAACACCTTCCCTTGTGGAAAGAACTACAGTCCCAGGTATGAGTTCTTTTGTGCCTTTAAGTGATCTTTGTTAAGCTGTAACCTCTACTGAACTCAGTTTCCTCATTTATAAAGCAGGACAATCGGACCAAATAACTCCTAATGTCTCTCAGCTCTGAAACGCTTTGAATCTATGAATCCTTCACTGGTCTTTGCTTTGTGACCCGTAGCATGCTAAAACTGTGTTCAAATGGATAGTGGCTACAGGTATTACAGCTGTATTTTTATTTCAGGAGAGCCAACCCCTGACTTCTCGTCATAATGGTCTGCGTTTGGGGCTATAATGGTTTATAATCCTTCTTGGTATATATTCTGTGTCTGACTCCTAAAATGCAGGGCTCCTCTAAGCCTTCGAGTCCACATTATTTGGAAAGACAGACTGTTATTCAGTCTGTAGCCATCCTTACTGGAATCCCGTTCAGCCAGAGCTTGAGCTGCTTGAGCTAATGAGAGAGACCTTTTATCAAACCCTGGAGGTCAGCAGATGTGGGCTTTATGGGAAAAGTGAAAGAATGGGGGAAATTCCATCATGGTCATGAAAAGGCACTTACAGTAAACTCTGTTATCCATCAAGGGAGAGTAATAGGTTGTTCTGGGAGGTGGCAAATAGAGAGTCTTTATAGATGCCGCATGGATTTTCAATTTGCAAAGATTGAAAGGAACATGGAAATACACCAAAAAGTTGCTATAAATAAATTAATCCTCTTTGAGGATTCTATAAACCCTTTGCAGGGGCATTACTAGCACGTGAGAACTATCAGATTTAGAATATAATTGTAGCTATTTATTGCAAAAACAACAGGGTTCCTGTTTATCAATCCTGTTACTTATGAAAAAAAAATTACCAAACATGATTTGCGTTTCCTCTCCATCCCTGTTTCCAACGACTGTGCTGCTCCTGCTCCACGCTCTAGCCGCACGTGGCTATGACCATTTCTAGAAAGAGGCTCGGAGCTTCCCACTGCACACCTGTGCTCAGGAGTGCCTCTCCTCTGTCCAGAAGCCCTCCTCTCTCACTGCCCTGCTTCCCTACTTGCCAGCTCACTGCAGTCTCTTTCATGAAGCTGTCCATGAGACCCCCAAAAGATGTGACTCTTTTTTTCCCATTTCAGAGCTCCCACAACACTTTGTTCTTGTCTCCAGAAGGCATTTATCAATGCCATGTTCTTTGGACCACAGGAACATTTCTAGTCCTGGCCCTGTCCTTTAGAGGAAGTTGAACATATAATCTACCTGAAGATATTAATTTTCTCATTTGGCTTAAACCTCTTGATAGGAATAGAAACATGGGACCATTTATCAATTTTATTCAATTTTGAAAGTACACATGATAGTCTATATACTTATCCCTAAAAGTCTGTGAGCATCTTGAGGGCAGGACTATGTCTGAGCAATCTGTGTTTCTGTCGCCCAGCACAGAGCCTGGCATGGTGGGGAGCAATCAGTATTTGGTGAATTAAACCGAACATAACAAAAGGACAATGGCACACTAACACATTAGCAGAATGCTAGGAGTGTAAATGTTCACCAAACGTAAATCCTTCATTTTCAACTGAAAGAAAAAGAGCACCTTTTACACTGGAAAGAGAAATAGTGGCAGGCGCAATCATATTCTGAAGCTTAGGCAGTTTACTTTAGTAAAGAAGCATCACTAGTGTGTGATCTTTCAGAAGTTTGTTGACAAAGACCATTTTGTCATGTTGGCTCTTTACAGCTGCAGGTATAGATTCATTCATTCACTCATTCAACAAATATTACTGAGCGCCACCGTTATGCGCTAGGAGCTGTCAAAGTTTGGGGTTGCAGCAGTGGAAGAAGGTAAAGTTCTTAAACTCATGGGGGTTATATTGCAGAGGAGGAAACAGGACAAGAAAGTAAACAAATAACAAATGCAGTTCAGTGATGTAAAGAAAATAAATCAGGGTAATGATAACCAAAGGATGGGGGAGATCGGTATTTTAGGTAGGATGGATGATCAGGGAAGGCTGTTTTGGGGAGATGACTGTTTGACTTGAAGGAGGTAAGTGACCCATGTGAATATGTGAGGGGAAAGTATTCCAGGCAAAAAGAACAGCAAGTGCAAAGGCTCTGAGGAAGGCGAATACTGGGTATGTTTGAGGAAGAGAATAACAAGGAGAACAGTGTAGCAGGAGAGGACTGAACAGGGATGAGGTTGGGATAAGTGACAAGAGATGAACCCAGAGCCATAGCAGTGGGCCAGATGTAGGAACTGTAGGATATGGTAAGATTTGCATTTTACTCCAAGACGGATGCTTTTTGAGGATGTAGAGCTGCAGTGTGATGTGATCTAAACTACATTATAAAAGCATCACTCTAGCTGCTATGGTGAAAAGAGACTGGGAGATGGCAGAAGTGCTGGGCAAGTCTGGAGGCACTGGAGCCAGTTAGGAGGCTGTCGCCATAATCCGGGAGGCTGGTGGCTTGAACAAAGTCTTGAGTGGTGATGGTGGCAAGAACTGATGGAGTCCTGGACATATATGTGAGGGTAGAGCTACAGGCTTTGCTGAAGGATTGGATATGAAGTCTGAGAGAAGGAACTCCAAGCTTCTTAGCCTGATCAGTGAGAAGAATAGAGTTGCCATTTACTGAGATGGAATAGACTGTGGGAGTAGGTTTGGGGTGAGGGAGTTCAGTTTGGGATATGTTAATTTGAGGATACTTACAAGGAGAGATGTTAAGTAGGCAATTAGACATATGAGACTGGCGTTCAGGAAAGATGTTCAGGCTGGACATATAAATATATGAGTTGTCAGCAAATAGTATTTGTATTAGTCAGCTTGGGCTGCCATAATAAAATCTCACGGACTGGGTGGCTTAAACAACAGGAATTGATTTCTCATAGTACTGGAGGCTGGGAAGTCCAAAATCAAGGTGCCAACCAATTCGGTTCCCCAGTGAGGGCTCTATTCCTAGTTTGTAGACAGTCACCTTGTCTCTGTGTCCTCACATGGCAGAGGGAGAAGAAACAAGCTCTCTTGTGTCTGTTGTTACAAGGACACTAATCTCATCAGGAGAAGCCCACCCTCATGACCTCACCTAAACCTAATCACCTTCCAAAGGCCCTATCTCCAAATACCATCACATTGGGAGTTAGGAGTTCAGCATAGGAATTTTGGCCAGGACACAATTCAGTCCATAGCAGTATTTAAAACCATGAGACTAGTGCATAAAAGAGAAGAGAGAAGAGAGGAGGGTAGGGGAGGAGAGGAGAAGGGAAGAGAGGAGAGAAGAGGAGTGATGGGAGAAGATGAGGCAGGACCAGCAATGATCACAGAGGAGGAATGACCTTGGAAAGGAGGAGAAGAACCAGGGGAGTGTGACGTCTTGAGAGCCAAGTGAAGAAACCGTTTCAAAGAAGATAGATGATCACCTGGGCAAAATGCTGCTGACAGATCAAGTGGGATGGGAATGCAAACTGACCATGCATTTAGCAACTGACAAGTCACGGTGACCTGGACAAAAGCAATTTTCTGTCAAGCGATGGGGGTGAAATTCTGACCGTGGTGGATTCAAGAGAAAGTGAGATGGAGGAAACTGGAGCAACTGATATCAATCACTCTTTCAAGGCATTTCACCCTGAAGCAGAGCAGAGAAAGGCATGACAGTTTGAAAAATGCATAGACTTCCTTCTTTAGCTGAAGAACCACCTGGAGAGAACGCACTGCCTCCTGTGGGGGAAGAGTGCTCCAAAGGCTGGTTAGCACACTCAGAGGCATGCCTATGGCCCAGAACCTCTGGAAGCTGCTCCTCCATCTACCCAATAAAATCACAGAAGATCTAGCCTCCCTGGAAGACCCTAAGTTGGCAGTCCCTTATCGGCTAGAATGACTAAACACCAGCTACCACCATCTCTTCTCTTCCTGCTTGGGTCTGCAGGTACAACTGGGTCTGGCCACCAGCATGAAGACAACACCCTGTAGGTTTGTCAAAAAACCTACGGGAAATCTGAGATATGAAAAGGTCAGGAACCCAAAGCTGATTGGAAAATTACATTGCTCTGGCTAATGAGGATGGCGAAAAGAAAGGGGCAGCGGGGGGAGGACATGAAAATGGGAAGACAGTTATAAATGAGTCCCTAGCTCCCTAAATCCCAGAGTGCTCTAGCATCCTACGGCAATCTGGGAGAGTTCCAATTACCTCTTCTAAATCTGCCTCGAGTGATGCTGTGAACGCATATGCTTTGCTGACAAGCATTTCCCCACTGAGCCTGGGCCTGCTTAACAGCTACAACATGCTTCCTCTGCTTTTCAATTTGGCCTCTTGAACTGAGGCTTAAAAGTTGGCAGGAGGTGGCTCTTATACCGAAGTGAAACTTTGCTGTTTAGTTTAATTTCTCCCAACTACTTTTTATTGAGCACCTACTAGGGCTGGATACTCTGCTAGTTGGTACAAGGATACAACTGAAAAAAAAAGAATAGAACTTGCTTTGATGGAGCTCGCAGTCCGACTCAGTGGTTCTGAGCCAGGGGTGATTTTGCCCCTCAGGGGACATTTGACAATGTCTGGAGACATTTTTGATTGTCGTTATTAAGGGAAGGTGCTACTGGTATCTAGTAGGTAGAGGCTAGGAATGCTGCTAAACATTCTACAGTGCACAGGATGGTCTCTAACCACGAAGAATCATCTAATCTAAAAGGTCAACAGAGCCAAAATTGAGAAACTCTGATCTAAGGGATATGACAGCATATCTACAAATAACTCTAATACAAGACAGGCTGTGATAAGCAACAAAATTATGTTTCCAGGGATCCTTCAAGCTTTGTAGAGAGACAGCATCTCAGGTTCAGTAGCTAGACCCCACTGGCAGGCCTGGAAATTACACTCCAGGGGAAACAAAACTCCAGCAAGTTCTCGCAAGGGTATTTGTGTGCATTTTGATGGCCTCTTAGAGGTAACAAGGCTCTTTTGTATACACTATCATATTCGATCCTGGCAACAACCCTATTTAGAGGTCCTCCATCTATTCACATAACTATGATTGGAGAACAGTCCTCCTATTTGGAAAAGCCATTGTCTCCAACTGAGAGAGAGGCAGAGACCTCAGTCTAGCCAACTGAACAGCCAAATCGACCCTGGCAGTCATTGATGACAGATGTCCTAGACAGATGTCCTTTGCTCCTCAACAACTGTCTGAAGCAAACAGGGTCGGTCAATCTCCATTCTAGATTGGAACCTGAGGGTTAGTGATGTGACTAAGATCTCACTGTCCCTAACTCGCTGAGATTTGGTTAAACCTAGGCCTCTGACTCTAGATGCAGAAATCTTTCTACTGTGAGAAACTGCCTCTCTCCATGTGAACAACAATGGGCATCAACAGCCTGACGGAACTGAACAATTCACAAAGTGATATTCATATACATTCTTCTTCTCCTCTGGTATGTCTTTGGGCAAATGCATGGAAAGGAATGGAAAATACATTTTGGGTTTAGATTGAAGGAGAGAAAGACCATCACCTACATTTTTATCAACCATGTTGCATCTCTTTATGTTCATACATATATCATGGAGGAAGTATAGCTCCAGAGCCACCTTGCATCAAAATGGAGTCAGATGAAAGGGTTCATCCAGTAGCACCATACACCACATTTGTGTACTCTTGAAAAAAACACTCAGGGGAATTCACTCAAGCATGCTATGGCTGAAAATGACCACGTTAAAACTGAGACACATGCTTCTATTTAAATACAGATGGTCAGGTTTTGTTTATATATGCAGAGCCAACTGCTGATACAAAGCGGTGCCCTGTATGTATAAACCAGCAAAGCCATTTTAGAACCCCGAGTTTGAAAGAGTCTATATAAATGTAAATTACCAACCAAAGGGAGCATAAAATCTATGGATGTGAAAATGAGACGACTATCTTTCTCATCCAGCTCCGATTGGCTGTGTGGGCTCACATGGCTTTCTCTCATTTGGGGAGTCTCTGGAGCATGGATTTAGCTGAGCTTCTGTGTGCCAACATTTCAGCTGGCAGTCATTGGGTGACCTGTGTTTCCTCTGTGGTCGTTGTCAATGCCAGGGGGTTTTCCAGATCTTACGGAGACACTAAGTCTTCTTACATCTGACTTATTACCCCAGCACTACTTTGATCCCTTGGATTCTCCAGCAGGAGTCTTCAGGCAATTCTGGGAATGACCCGGCCCAATAATTCAGCCTAATGGTTAGTAAGTCAGTTTGCCCAGGGCCAAAACTGAGCTCTGGTTGGAAATGAAATGCTTCTGAAAGCTGCATTAACTCTTTTGCACCACTAATGCTGTGTTTCATTAGGCGCCCTGCAGTCGCCTTCTCTAAATGAGACTTCGGGGCATGAAAAAGTTAAAGTGAGCTTCTCCAAGCCTGTCCTTCCCAAGAAGGGAGGATGTGGCTCACAAAGGCTAAGGGACTGATGGAATAAAAGAGAATGCTCGCAAACTGCTTGGTGCTCCGTGCGGGAAGAACCCAGAAAAGAACAATCTAGCTAAATGAAATTGTTTTCTTCCTTTCCAACCATGATATATTAATTGGGTACAAATCGGCCCACTTAATGCCAATTGACATTAAGCAATTTACCATTTGATGGCGATTGAAAACCCATGTTTACTGCTCCAAACCCTCTTGATTGTTCCAAACAGATTTCCTATCCTAAAGTGGAAATTGATTTAATTTGATCTCTTCGGTCTGTTCACCATTATGTGTAAAATAGTGATACGGGTACCAGGAAATCAGCAGCTACCTGAGCAGTGGAGTGTTCAAAACAAAGGCATTCAATCTTTGGCAAAAACCCAGAAGGAAGACTCACTGTACCGTTGCAATGACGGCCACAGACCTGGGTGGCGTGGTTGTTCTTTGTTGCTGTTGTTGTTATTGCTATCTCATTGTTTTGATTTCTTTTCTTCTTATCTATTTCCTTAACACCAGAGAAGCTTTAAGTTGAGAAAAGTCCTGGAGAGCAATCTAGTTCAGTTCTGTCACTTCTCCAATGAGAAAACTGAGGCCTAAGGAAGAGACATGACTTCCCCAGAGAGTTAAAAACAATCATCTGCTCTTTCCTCCTCATTCCTATGTCTTCTTTATTGTCATATGGCCACTCCCACCCCCAAGAAACTCAGCTCCGAGCTCCGTGAGGGGAGAGGTATGGAAAGAACATGTGATCCCATAACAAAGGACTTGCGTTCAAGTTATGCACCTGTGTCTCTTAACTTCTCAGGGCCTTGGTGTTTTTGCAAGGACTGGATGACATAACTTACACAAAAGCACTTTAAAAACTACAAAGGAACATGAGATGTAAGATTTTGTCTAACAGAAGCCCAGCCTAGACAGAAGATGCGCCGAATAGGACAAAGGTTGAAAGCCAAGCAAGGGACAAACTGAGCAACTGACAGCAAAAACCACAGCACCCCAGTACTCGCCACTCATACCTGAAACCAGAGAAAGATTAGGGATTAGAAGCCTGAAAATATTTGCAGATGTTTGGCATGACTGTGGTTGGCCTTTTGACTTTTGGAACAAGTAACATCTAGTGATATTTGTTCCACTTGTTTTTCTTTTAACTAGGTTGTCAGCATATTATTTGAAAACTTTGTAAATTCTAAAGATGTATTTTGCAGAAAGAGATCTAATCACTTATCTGAACAAAAATGTGCACATGGTCTCATACTTTAAAGTGAAATACACAGAGCCTTAACCTATATTCTGCTAGCAATGTACCCAAATCCTTTATGAAAGTGTTTACAGAAATATGTGCCATTGGCACTTTCACAACTATAGGCGTAAATGGAACAACATATAGCCAGGTCATACCGGAAGAAGCCCTGGGCTAGGAGACACAAAATGTTGCTTCTTGTTAGCTACGTGACTCGGAGCAAATCACTTTATCTCTCTGAGCTTCCAAGAGGTAAACAGGGATGCAAAATGGGGTAATGATACCGACCCCAGGATTAAATGGGATCACATCAACCAGGTCTCAGCTCAAATGTCCCCTGCTCAGGGGGGCAACAATGGATGTTGTAGGGTATCACTGAGATCCCCAACTTTCAGGACTGAAGCATCATTTCCCTAAGCGCTAAGAGTGTTGCCAACGGACAACTCACAGCTGGGCCCCTTTACAGATGCCTGCAGCTGTTCACTTCATCCAGGATCTCACTCAACCCCTCAAAGGCAGCCCGCATACAATACTGGCCAATACCTCAAGGCCAGTCCTCTAGCCCCAATTCAGGATACTCTGCAGGGCGACCCCAGCTCAAAAGTTCCCTATGGCTTTCGAGGCTGAGGCTTTGCTGTGACTGCATAACAAAAACCTAACTTCTCCCTCTTCCCAGTCCTCCTTCCTATACTCCCCCATGGACGCTGAGCCTAAAAGAGCTCCACAATAAACTCTCTATATGCTAATCTCCATCTCAGAGTGTTCTTCCCAAGGAACCTGACCTGCAACAGAGACCTTTCTTGGCCACACCGGATAATTTAGAACCGTCCCTCCTCTGGTCACTCTTATCCCATTGCTCTTGTCACTCTCTGAAAAAATACTACTACTTTGCACATTTAATGTCCCCTTCTCCACTGCTAGAATATGCTCCGTGAGGGCAAGCTCTTTGTGTGTCTTGCCTACTGTTGTATCCCTAGGGCCTAGCACAAAGTAGACACTCACTAAATAGTTGTTGAATAAAAGAACAGCAGATAAGAGCTTCCAGTTTAGTAAATACAATGAGCCATACAAAGCTTAGCTTATATATTTTTAATAACACAGTTTGTGCTTCAGAAAGGATAAATTAAAGATAGTAGATAAAAATGCTGTATGACTCATCCATTGAATCACTTATCAACAAATTAATGGATCCTGCCTCAGTTGACATTTCTGTTTGCAAACTAATGGCATACTTATTTAACTGTCTCCATTATGGGCCCTCAATATATCTAAAGAGTATTTTTAAACATGAAAAAAAGCAACTTTAAAAAAGTATTGAACACAATCACAGTGAGTTTGTAGGCACCAGCAAACAGCATTTGGACAGACCAACAGCTTATAAATAATGAAACAACCATCAATAAAATGAACAAATTATCAGTTCAAAAACAGAAAGTATTGTCATAGGCAAGAGTTATTCATGCATTAATCCCCGGGAGGCTCTGGGTCATGAAGGCTTCAAATCAGGAGATCTGGGCTCTAATCCAGGCTCTGCCTCTAACTTACCAACCTACTAACTTAAGTGACCTGGATCAAGTCACTACACCTCTCTAGTCCTGCATGTTCTCATCTGTGAAATGAGAAAGATGCTTTCTACCATCCCTTTTAACACTGAAAATTCTATGTGCCTATATTAGCTGACTGATGTACAACAATGATACACTGATGTCAAAGACACATAGACTATACAACCAACTATATTTAGAAAGAGACTAAAAAGTCTTTTAATCTATAGGATACTTGCAGTGAAAAGTAGATAACCTATGTTTGATTGCTTATTTGGCTATCTGAGTTCAAGGTCATCCTTACACTGATTTTCCATGAGATTGGATTAATAACTGAAAGGCAAATAAGCTTGAAGCCAGTGGATGATAGAATGTGTTTGACTATCTTTGATCTAGGGGATGGGATCTGTTTCTCTGGGTCTAAGGGGGCGCTGTTTTAAGAACATTTCCTCTGAAAATCTTTTGAAAAATGCAGTTGTTCCCTTTTCTCGAGTGTGTAAACTAAATGAGGAGGTGTCAGACCCCATCTACTATTGCTTATTTTGAGCCCTAGCTGAGAAAATTGCAACTTTTGTTTCCTTCTCTCTCTTTTCCTTCACAGTTCCTCTCTCCTTTCCTCCCCCATCCTCTTATTGTGGTCACCCTTCAAGGTTCCATCCTCTACCCCCCTTCCCATGTACTCATCTGAGATGATGATCTCATCCACCTACATGGTTTGATTATGTGCAAATGGCTCCCATGACAGTATCTCTGGCCATGACGTCTCAGTTTATAAGACTCCTAATTGACTCTTGGAGAGTTCCACTATCTATCTCAATCTCAAACTCATATCTAACTAGAACTTAACTTTTTCTTTATCATTCATTTGTACCTTAAACAGTTCTTGATTCTAACTTTCTTCACTTAGTTTGTGGTGGCACCTGTATCCAAGTTCTTGCTTCCTGAATTTAAATATTCTCTAAATCCTTCCCTTTTTCCTTTCATGATCTTCTGCATATGCCCCATTTCCACTGCTTCTACCCTAATAGAGGTCTTGCAGAGAATTACTCATTCAATAATCAATAAGCTTATGTTACCATTCTAAATTTGAAATAGGCAATAGTATGACAAAAAGAAAAATGTAGACCAATTCACTTATAACATAGGTAAGGCAATATTAAATAAAATATTAGCAAAGCAAATCAAGTGATGAATTAAAAAGACATTATGATCAAGTTGAATTTATGTTAGGAATTAATATATGGCTTAACATTAGAAATTTGATTAATATCATTCACTATATTAAAGGAGGAAAACAATATGCTAATACCCATAGATCTACAGATGCAGGAACAATATTAAAAATTGATAAAATTCAAGATCCACTTTTAATTTAAAAAGAAAAAACTTAGCAAACTAAGAATAGAATGGATCTTTTTACATCTACCAAAAACTTCCCTGAAACATCATTTTCAATGATCAAATGTTGAAGCTTTATAGGAAAGATGCAGAAATTCCCAATATCGATACTTCTGACTTTGTAATAGAGGTCCTAGGCAGGACAGGAAGAAAAGTCATAGAAATAGTAAATATAAGGATTGAAAAGAAAAATAAAACCATTAGTACCTGCACTAACAGTTGCTAAAGCATATTAACTTGCACAGTTGATATGATTTTTTACATGGAACAATAAAACAAAAGAATCTACAGAAAAATAATAGATTTAATGAGCATTTAATAAGATTGTTAGATATAGTATAAATATGGAGTACAAAGATTAATTGCATTCCCTTATCAATTAAAAAAATTTAAATGTAATTTTACAAATACCTATTTACAACACCCAATATAAATTACCAAATAATCTTACAGAAAATGCACAAAATCTTTAAGGATAAAATGATAAACTATTATTGAAAAATATTTAAAAGACCTAAACAAATAGGAAAATGTACCAAGTTTATGGATAAGAATACTCATTATCTTAAATATGTCCATTATTCCCAAATTAATCTATACATTCAAAAAAATTCCAATCAAAGTCTTAACAGAATTTTTCACAGAACTCAAGAAGCCAAATTCTACAATTACATGAAAGAGCAAAGGGCCAGGAAAAGGCCAAGAAACTCTTGAAAAAGACTTGCCATAACAGATTTCAAGACTATCCCTGTGGGATTGAAAAAGGCATGGACAAATCAAAAGTACAACAGGCTATAGAGTTCAAAAACAGATGTGTGGATATGAGGAGACGTCATATTAATAGAGGAAACATCGCCTATCAGTGGGAAAAGGATGGGCTATTCAATAAATGCTGCCAAAATAAATATTATCCATATGAAAAAGAAAAAAGATTCCTACCTTACTCCACATCCATTATAAGTTATTTACATTAGACAAAAAAATATAAACCTTAAAGGTTTGGAAGAGTTATAGGAAATATATTGATGATTTTGTGATGAGAAAGACTTCCTTAAAGACTCAACACATAAAAACCATAAAAGAAAAGATTGATTAATCTGCCTATACTAAAATTAAAGTACTCTGCACATCAAAAGACACCATCATTGGAGGGACTCTTGATTATGGCAGGATGAAGAAGTAGTGCTTCAAAAACAAGTATAACACTGGACAAAACTGTCAAAAATCAAGTATTTCAAGGCCCTGGAAATCAACCACAGGCAGATAACAAATTGGAAAGCATTTATTCTTGAAACGCTGCTAGAACTTTGAGTGAGAACAGCAGGGGTCTGTCATCCCTTTGCTTGGGGCTGCTCTTATCCCTTGCCCAGCTTAGTTGGTAAGAATTGTAGCTTTGCCAGTGCTGGGCTGGCTGCAAAGCCAGAAACTTTGCTGCCAGAGGGAGTCGGCTCAATTCACGACAGCGGTTGGAGAGGTGGAGTGGGGAGCAAAAACCCAGGGCTTTTCCAGCTGAAAGTGGTGACTTCTGTAGGAAACAAATGGGGAAACCCCAAAGCAGCATGCTAGTTCAAGACTCCAACCTTAGATGTGGTGAGTGGTAAACCAGTCAAAAATTTAATTGAGAGATCTTGGAAATAAGAAAGCCATAGAAGAGCTGAATAAACTTCTCACACATACCTTAGTGACTGTGAAACTACAGACATGTGCAAGGGAGACCCAAGAAATTCTGGAGATAAAAGCCAAGGGAGACTTGAGAATTTGTTGCAAGTGTAAACTGTATCCCAGGTCACACACAGATCCATCAGCACAGGGTAAGATCCTTACCGAATCAAACACAACCTCTGCCCAGATCACCAGCTGACCATTAAACTATGCAGACACAGAAGTGACTTCTAGGAAGCCAGGATAAAAACAAAAATAAGAATAAAAAATTTCAAGAGATACCTTAGTGACCACACATTTTAGGGGAAACAGTTTCTCCACATCTCTGCCAACACTTGGTATGGTTCGTCTTCTTGACTATAGCCATTCTAGAGGGGATTTAGTGTTATCCCATTGCGCTTTTAATTTACATTTCCTTATTGACTAATAATGCGGGGCATCTTTTCATATTCTTATCAGCCATTCACAAATCTTCTTCGCTGAAGTGTCTATTCAAATCATTTGCCCATTTAAAAAAAATACATACACTGATGCTGGGGATGAAAAATGGTACAATCATTTTGTAGAATAGTTTGGCAGTTTCTTAAAAAGTTAAACATAGAATTAATATACGAGCTAGCAATTCTACTCTGAATATCTATCCAAAAGACATCAAAATATATATTGACCCAAAAATTTGTACGCAAATGTTCATAGCAACATTATTCATAGTGGATAAACAAAATGTAGTATATCCATACAATGGAATACTATTTAGCAATAAAAAAGGAACAAACTACTGTTACATGCAACATCATTGATGAACTTCTAAAATATTATACTAGATGAAAGAAGCCAGGCACAAAAGACTATATATTGTATACTTCCATTTATATGACATTTTTAGAAAAAGCAAAACTATAGACTCAAAGCCGATGAGTGGTTGGCTGAGGGTGAGGGTGGGAGGTAAGACTGACTGAAAATGAGCAAGGGGAAACTTTTGGAGGCAGTGAAAATGCCCTAAAATTGGATTGTGACTATAATTGCCCCATAAACTTATTAAAACACATCAATCTGTACATTTACGATGAGTAAATATTGTGGCATACAAATTACGCCTTGATAAAGTTTGTTTTAAAAAAAGAGCCATCATTGAAAAAGTAAGAAGTCAAGTTACATATTGGGAAAAGATATCTGAAACCTATATAATCATAGAAGGATTAGAATCCAGAATATATGTGTGTGTGTGTGTGTATTTATGTAAATATACAAATCTCCTAGACATATAGAACACAATTTTGAAAAAGAGGAGGTAGCAAAAATTATGAACACATAACACACAGAGAAAACCTGAACAGGCAACAAGAACACCTAAAAGGCAATCAATCTCACTGTAATCAAGAAAACGTAAATTAAAACCACAATGAAGTACCAAGTGGTACCAGAAAATAAAGTAAAAATTTTGATCACACCAAATGTTGGCAAGAATGTGGAACGACAAGAATTCTTAAACAAGGTGGAGAGACTAGAAATAAGCACAACTGCTATGGAAAGCAATTTGGCCACGGCTCACAGTGTCGAAGATGCACACTCTTCATGACTGAGCTCTCCCATTTCTGCAGCCACACCCGCCATGAAAGTCTCACACATATTCCACAAGAAACAACATACAAGAACATTCATAATCCTAGCTGGTTTTGGTGTCAGAGACCTGGATTAAAGCTTGTCTAAACCATTTATTCTCTGAGTAGCCTTAGGCAAAAGCTCCTTAAATCTCCCCAGCTTTAATTTTTCCATTATTAAAATGGAGATAATCATACCTGCCCACCAGAGAGGCTGTGCAGATTAAAAAAGAAAACCGTTTCCGAAGAAGGTAGCTCAAAGTCTGACACTGACCGAACCTTCAAGGAACATAATTTCCCTTCTCTCTGTGTACTAAATAAATACTCATGTCCTTAATTTACTGGAGGGAATTCCTAGACGGTAAGCAAGGCAGGAGCTTACAGTGAAGGCAAGTGGACTCTCTCAAAATATTTAAACTCGGTTTTCTCGTCGGATGCTTTCCAAAAAGCACACTACACCACACCTCCCAAAGAATTTAGAACCACAAGCAAAAGGTAGGGCATGGAAAGAGGGAAGTGGGGGCACAGAGACGGTTCCAAGCTTAGGAAGCCATTGATTAGAGCCTTTCCTCACCTGGATCTCAGCATGAATTAAATAAAGCTATGCTTGATTTAAAGTAGCAAATGTGTTATACTCAAATGGGTCTCTACCCGGTAGCTTTAAAGGGTAAATGCTTATATATGTTGAATGACACACTGCTTCCTGGTCCTCAAAAACTTATAAAATCATCTTAGTTTGTCTTGCTAGAAAAAAAGACCAATTATGTTATGGAGGCCAGAGTAAGTATTTTGGCCCTTTCTTCTTTAATTTTACAAAGAAGCTCATGGCAAATGAAGTTAAAATGTGGTTAGATTTGTGAGTATGATGGAACATCCTCCTATTACAAATGAATGTCAGGCTAGAAGTCTGCTTGGTCTAGGTGAGCCCTAACTAAAAAGAATTGTCTAAATGGACATTCCAGAACCTGGTCAGAAAGGGGAAGCACACAGAGCCAGCAGGAACTTGGAGTAGAGTAGAATGCTCTGGAAAGGAAGGAGGGAATCTCCAGCTCTAATCCTGGCTTGGTCACTAACTTGTTGTGTGACCTGACAAAATCCCTTCACAGCTTTGGAGGTCTTCATGTGCTCCAAGATCTCCCAGCTCTAGGTGTGGGATTCTGGGCTCATCACATCTTTCTCAAACCCTGGTTGTGAAAGTTATTGTCCAGTGGGACTATTAAGACCCCCTAAGAACAGAGACACTTGTATTGGACATAGGAGAGGGGACTGGCCAAAAATGAAGTGTGGGTGACAGGGAAGGAAGAGAGGAATTAGAAGATGCTAGAAATACATAAAAAATAGAAATGTGGGCCAGCCCGGTGGCACAGAGGTTAAGTGCGCACATTCCCCTTCGGTGGTTTCCCCGGGGTTTGCCAGTCAGGATCCCGGGTGCGGACATGGCACCGCTTGGCACGCCATGCTGTGGTAGGCATCCCACATATAAAGTAGAGGAAGATGGGCACGGATGTTAGCTCAGGCCCAGTCTTCCTCAGTAAAAAGAGGAGGATTGGCAGCAGATGTTAGCTCAGGGCTAATCTTCCTCGGGAGAAAAAAATAGAAATGCACTTTTTTAAACGTCATTTAATTGGAGTGGATGCATTAAATCAAAATAATGCCTTCATAAGCTCATGGCGGTGTAAGGTGGGGTATCTACTTTATAGTCTCAACTTTTGAACTAACTAGCTGTGTGACTTTGGCTCAGTCAGTTCCCTTCTTTTAATCTCCATTTTCTTCTTTACAAAACAAGGGATTTGGGCTAGATGGTTTCCAGGCAAAATAACTTCATGAATCTAGGTTTAAGGGTAAATAGCACATAATGTATATATAAGCCTTGAGGGATCTGGGAGGAACCGAAGCCTGATTATAAAAAATGGGCAGTTTCCATCTTAGAGCCTCTCCGTTCTCCAGAGAGCGTGCCCCTCCCTGTCAGACTTCCCAGACTGCGCTGGCGTCACCAAAGGGCTGCTGGGAATTTCTCTGCACAGCCTTGTTCCTAAATGAACTCCCAGGGGATTCAGGGATGGAGGAGGGTGCCAGTTTAAAGCAGGTCTGATATGATCCAGGACCTGATAGGGTTTCAGCTGCCTGCTTTCTGGCAATTTGCAGAGAAATTAAAGAGATTCTTGTAGAGGTTAAATGGCTCAAGTCCTAGGGAGGGGACGCTGTTGCTCAGAAAGAAACACAAAGACGAGATTCATCTTGCTCAAGAATTATAAATAGAACAGTCAGATTAGATTCGGCAGAGGAATGGGGGCACCACGAAGGAGCCAAGTTCTCTCCGAATAAAGAGGCAAGGCTCCAAAGACTCCCAAAGCAGGCTTTCAAAAGAGAAAAAAGAAAAGATGGGAAGGAAGAAAACTTCAAAAAATGGGCCTTTTCTTTTAACCCACAATTTATTTCAGGCAAGAAGGCAAAATCATCAGTTCCTGAAAGAGAGATTAAAAGTAAATTATCGCCCCATAAGGAGTCGTTCACGGTAAAAGGAATGAAAATAGTTTACCGCTCCACGGAAAATGCAAGCTGCTTCCAAACTTTAGGTTAAAAACTTGGCGAAGAGAATTTGGCCTCCCTGTGCGTCTGTCTTGGAGATGTTTATCCAGCGGATGGAGATATTGAGATGGGCCTGGTTTTCAGGTTTGTTTTTTGTTCCGCATAAGGTTTCCATCAGATACAGTCTGCAAACTGGTGCAAGCCAGGAGGCTGCTGAAGGAAAGGCCTTGATTTCACTGCGGCAGACTCTCCCTACACCACGACTCTGCTTGGTCAGAACAAAGCAGTGGTGCAGAGATCAAGTCGGAAGCAGCGCTGGGAGCTGGTGGTGTGCCTACTGGTTCCTGACTCGAAAGACCTTCTTTCCAGGTCGGCTTCCAGCATTAAAGGCCATATGGTCTTAGACAAGTCATTCGACCTCTCTGAGCTACAGGTTCCCCATCTGTTCATCAGTGAGTCTGGCTGCCACCTACATCTTGAAGTTGTTTATGGAAGTAACATAAAATACAAGAAATGCCTTCAGTAGTCTAGGCAAAAACAGATCCCTTCAAGGGGACCCTAAGTGCTTTCTACAAAACCACAGATAATGGGGGCTGCTCAGTCACATTATACATTTCTTGTTGTCTACAGGATGTCACCTAAATACTCCAGCCTTTCCTCAGCGGAACACAGACTAAGAGCATGGGGGTTTTGGATTAAGACAAGCTAGAGTTTGGATCCCTCCCGTCTCACTCATTAGGTATATAATGCGGAAAACATTTTCTTAAACTTTCTGTATCTCAGTTTACTTCACTGTAAAATGGGAACAATGCTGGTCTCACAGGTTTGCTGTAAGGATTCATAAAAAAGGGAGAATGTATACAAACTACATAGCATGTGCTCAGTAAAATAAGGTACTGTTTGTAATCATCACCCACGACCATGGTCACCCATTTCACTGTGTCTGATGAAATCAGGCAAGTGCCCCTGATAAACTCATATACTTCTAACTGCAATTTAAATCTTGGGTTTGGTTTTGTTAAAAATATGTATTTTTTTCTTAATACAAAAATAATATATGGATACACTTCTGCTTCCAGGAAGAAGGAGCAGGCATACATTTCCCTATTCCTCCACTAAGTATAACTAAAAAGCCTGGACATTGTGGATAAAACAAACATAAGACTCTGAAAGGTGGAGAAGAGACGGAAGATGGGACCTCAGGACCCAAAGAACAACACCCTGTTGAGCTGCCTGGGTTTTCTTTTTGTTTCACGTATGCCAGACTAGGAGCTGAAGGAGTCAGCAACTCAGAAATGGCAATGGGCACCGATTAAAAATAGCCTCAACAAAAGCCTGTTCTCCTTAGCCAAAGGACCAGGAAAGAGGCAGTGTAGGAAGATAGAAAACTTTTAGGCAGTAATCACTCTACTCCTGCCAAAAAGCACAGAAAACACTCTGGCTCCACACACCTCTTCCAGGAAGGACCAGTGAGGAGCCTCAATGTCTATCCTCGTCGGGCTGTAATGAGGTAGCCCCAACACTCATCAGGTGTTATCAGAAAAGGCCAAATAGGAAGCTGCAACTTTCATGTCTGCCAGGCAGTAACCATCCCCTCCCGACAGTGTCAGCAGACACTGGACCTCCACTCCCTCCCAGAATACTGAGGTGCCTCTCCCTATCACTGGGATAGTGTCAGAGGAGGACTAGTGGAGATTCAGAACTTTCACCAGTGCCCAGCTGTAACAAGGACATCCCTCCCTGGTGGTGTCAGTGTGGCCATACAGGGAGCAGAAATGAGGCCCATCTACCCTTCCAGCAAGAGAGGTGTCAGCGGGGGCCTAGTGGGAAACCAGAACTCTGATCCTCATCCAGCTATGAAAAAGAGCCCCCTGCACTGGGTGTCAATGGAGGCCCGCTGGAGAATCTGGACATCTCCCTCCACCTAGCAGTGTCAAGAGACAGCCCTCTTTTCCCCTACTGGAGTGGTGTCAGAGGAAGCCAGCTAAAATATGTTTAAATAATATCCAGAATATCACAACATAAAACAAAGATGTCCAGGTTTCAACTGAAAATTACTCATCATAACAGCAACCAGAAAGATCACAAAGTGAATGAAGAAAAAGACAATCAATAGGTGTCGACACCAAAATGACAGAGACGTTAGATTTCTAAAGGGACCGTGAAAAAAATGCTTCATGAACAATTATGAACATGTTTAAAACAAATGAGGAACAAAAAGAGAAAGGCTCAGCAAATAAATAGAAGATAAAAAAAAAGAATCAAATGGAAATTTTAGAACTGAAAATTAAAGAACTAAAATTAAAAGTTATGAAATGTAAATAGAATAAATTCTCCAATCAAGACAGAGATTGGCAGAACGGATAAAAACATATGATCCAACTATATGCTGTGTACAAGAGACTCACTTTAGATCCAGAGATACAAGCAGGTTGAAAGTGAAACGATGGGAAAAGAGAATTCCCTGCAAATAGTAACCAAAAGAGAGCAAAGATGGCTATGCTAATGTCCAACACGACAGAGCTTAAATCAATAAAAAGGTTACAAAAGACAGACAAGGAGATTATATATTAATAAAAGATTCAACACAGCAAGAAGATACAACAATCATAAACACTTATATACTAGTAACAGACCAGCAAAATATATGAAGAAAAACAGACAGAATTGAAATGAAAACTAGACAGTTCTACAATGATAGTGGAACACTTTAATACCCCACTGTCAATAGTGGACAGAACTAGACAGAAGATACGTAAGGAAGTAGAGGACACGAACAACACAGTAAACCAATTAGATCTAGCAGACGCGAACAGAACACTCCGCACAACAACAAAAGAACACACATTCTTCTCAAGTGCACATGGGACATTCTCCAGGATGGATCACATGTTAGGCCACAAATTAAATGCCAGTAGATTTTAAAAGGTAGACATCTTGGGGCTGGCCCCGTGGCCAAGTGGTTAAGTTCGTGGGCTCCGCTGCAGGCGGCCCAGTGTTTTGTTGGTTCGAATCCTGGGCGCGGACATGGCACTGCTCATCAAACCACGCTGAGGCAGCGTCCCACATGCCCCAACTAGAAGAACCCACAATGAAGAATATACAACTATGTACTGGGGGGCTTTGGGGAGAAGAAGGAAAAAAATAAAATCTTTAAAAAAAAGAAAAAGGTAGATATCTTACAAAGTATCTTCTCTGACACAATGGGACAAAGTTAGAAACCAATAACAGAGGCAAAACTGGAAAATTTACACACTTGTGGAAATTAAGCAGTATACTTTTGAACAACCAATGGGCTAAAGAAGAAATCAAAGGAGAATTTAGAACATATCTTGAGACAAATGAAAATGAAAACACAACATGCCAAAACTCATGAGATGCAGCAAAAGCAGGGGGAAATTATAGCTATAAATGCTTACATTGAAAAAGAAGAGACTTCCGGGGGCCAGCCCAGTGGGGCAGCGGTTAAGTGCGCACGTTCTGCTTCGGCAGCCTGGGGTTCACCGGTTCAGATCCCGGGTGCGGATGTGGCACTGCTTGGCATGCCATGCTGTGGTAGGCGTCCCACATATAAAGTAGAGGAAGATGGGTACAGATGTTAGCTCAGGGTCAGTCTTCCTCAGCAAAAAGAGAAAGATTGGCAACAGTTAGCTCAGGGCTAATCTTCCTCAAAAAAAAAACCTTTAGACCCACAACTAAAATATACAACTATGTACTTCAGGGATTTGGGGAGAAAAAGCAGGAAAAAAAAAAAGAAGATTAGCAACAGTTGTTAGCTCAGGTGCCAATCTTAAAAAAAAAAGAGAGAGAGAGAGAGAGACTTCAAATCAACAACCTAACTTTACAACTTAAGAAGCTAGAATAAGAAAAAAATAAACTCAAAGCTAGCAGAAGGAAAGAATAAATATTAGAGCATAGATAAGTAAAACAGAGAATAGAAAAACAGTAAAGAAAATCAACAAAACCAAAAGTTGGTTCTTTGAAAAGATAACAAAATTGGCAAACCCTTTAGCTACACTAAGAAAAAAAGAAGACAATTCAAATTACTAAAATTAAAAATGAAAGTAGAGACATTGCTACTACTAAAGCTACAGAAATAAAAAGGATCATGAGAGAGTACTATGAATAATTACACACCAACAAATTGGATAACTTGGATGAAATGGACAAATTCCCAGAAATCCAAAATCTACCAAGACCAAATCATGAAGAAATAGAAATCTTCAATAGACCTATAACTGGTAAGGAAATTGAATCAGTAATCAAAAATCTCCCAACGAAGAAAAGCCCCAGACCTGAAGGCTTCACTAGTGAATTCTGCCAAACATTTAAAGAAGAACACTAATCCTCCTCAAACTTTTCCAAAAAATTGAAGAGGCAGAAACATTTCCAAACTCACTCTATGAGGCTAGCATTGGCCTGATACCAAAGCCAGACAAAGACACTGCAAAATTACAGACCAACATCCCTGATGAACATAGGTGCAAAAATCCTCGACAAAATACCAGCAAACTGAATTCAGCAGCATATTAAAAGGGTTATATACTATGATCAAGTTGGATTTATTTCTGGAATACAAGAAGGATTCAACATACAAAAATCAATCAATGTAATATACCACATTAATAGAATGAAGGGAAAAAAACACGATCATCTAATTGACACAGAAAAGGCATTTGACAAAATTCAACACCTTTTCGTGATAAAAACACTCAACAAACAAGGAACAGAAGAAAACTACTTCAACATAATAAAAGCTACATATGAAAACCCACAACAAATATTATACTCAATGGTGAAAGACTGAAAGCTTTTCTTCTAAGGTCAGGAACGAGGCAAGGATGTGACTTTACCACTTCTGTTCAACATAGCAATGGAAGTCCTAGCTGGAGCAATTAGGCAAGAAAAAGAAATCAAAGACATCTAAATTGGAAAGAAAAAAGTAAATTTATCTCTGTTCACAGACGACATGATTTTATATGTAGAAAATCCTAAAGATTTCACACCAAGGACTTGATTCCAAGATGGCGCCGTGAGTAGTCCTCTTTGTCTCTCGCCCTTCGAGTCTACAATTATTTGGACACTTATCGCTTGACAAAGGATATCCAGACAGCATCTCAGGACGTCTGAGACACCCACGCGACTATACATCGGAAGGCGGACGGACTTTCCTCCGGGAGGATGTGGAAATAGGTGAAAACTCTCCGACCCCGACGGGCAGCCCAGTACCCGCAAGCGGCTTTCTTCCAACGGACGCCCCCAGAGGATCCACACACATCTAGGGCAGGAGCGAGGACACAACAGAGGAGCGACGGTGGAAACAGGTGACCAGAACCCTACTTAAACCCCCCGCAATTACTCCTAAACGCAGAGGGAAACTTTGGAGTTGCACACCTGAGCCCGCGGGGAGAGTCTCTCCCCGCCATTGGCAGGGAGACCCGGCCTGGTGCTCGGGGCGCCCGGAGGGTCCCAGAGAGACGCCCGCCCCGGGGGACTAGGGATTGCCGGAGATCTCGGAGAGGACCGGGGTGGGGGAACTTTCAAAGGCAGGTCCGGCGACCCGGTGGGGAAGCGCCGGAGCTCCGCCAGGCAGCAGACAAAACTCTCTGTCTGCCGGTAGCAGAGGGGCCACGCTGAGCACTCAGGGCTCCCGGCAGAGGCCCGGAGAGAAGCCCAGAGGGCGGGGCAACCCCCAGCTGCCGTTGCCCGCCCCGGGGGACTAGGGATTGCCGGAGATCTCGGAGAGGACCGGGGCGGGGGAACTTCCAAAGGCGGGTCCGGCGACCCGGAGGGGAAGCGCCGGAGCTCCGCCAGGCAGCAGACAAAACTCTCTGTCTGCCGGTAGCAGAGGGGCCACGCTGAGCATTCAGAGCTCCCGGCAGAGGCCCGGAGAGAAGCCCAGAGGGCGGGGCGACCCCCAGCTGCCGTTGCCCACGTGGTGAGGCTAGGGATTGCCGGAGATCTCGGAGAGGACTGGGGCTGGAGAGAGTTCCAGAGACCCAGCTTAGTAGCCTAGGGGGAAACCCTACAGGCTCACAGAAGCCTTAGGGAAAGCCTCTGCACAGCATCAGTAGAAGGCACCCAGCCGCCAGCCACAAGGCGGGAAGACCCCAGGGCAAAAGCAGCATAGCTAGGTGTACTAACCACAGACTGTAGAAGATGCCAATAGCTCTCCTGCGACCCATAGAGGACAAGTGAGATTTGGTGGGTGCCGACAGCAACCGAGCGACAAATAAAAGTGATCCCACCCCTGGCCGCTGGAAAAGCCCATAACACCGTTGCAGACCCCAAGGAGAGAGCGCATCTAGGTGGGCAACAACAGTAGGCACCTGCAGCCTGAAGCCCCCCGTGACGGCCCCCACGGCAGAGGAGGGAATCCAAAGGGCCACTGTGGCTACGAAGAGGGGCCCAGGCCCAGTTAGCAACTACGGACAGGGTTCCTGGTTGGTGAAGTATAAACAGCTGCTCCCCCCACCGCAGCAGCTGAAACAAGTGAAAGGAGCAACTAAACTCTATCTCCATGCGGAGGCACAAATCAACATCATCAAGCAATATGAAAAAATACATTAAATCTCCAGAACAGAAAGAAAGTAACAAATACACAGAAATCAATCCCAAAGAAAATGAGATATATAACCTAAATGATGATGACTTCAAAACAGCCATCATTAAAATACTCACTGAGTTAAGAGAGAATTCTGACCGACAACTCAACGAGTTCAGGAGCTATGTCACAAAAGAGTTTGATACGATAAAGAAGAACCAAACAGAAATACTGGAAATGAAGAACACAATAGAGGAGATTAAGAAAAATCTAGATGCTCTGAACAGTAGGGCCGATAATATGGAGGAAAGAATTAGCAATTTGGAAGATGGCAATATAGAATTGTTGCAGGCAGAGGAGGAGAGAGAAGCAAGACTTAAAAGAAATGAAGAAACTCTCCGAGAATTATCAGACACAATTAGGAGATGCAACGTAAGGATTATAGGTATACCAGAGGGAGAAGAGAAGGAGAAAGGGGCAGAAAACCTATTCAAAGAAATAATGGCTGAGAACTTCCCAAATCTGGTGAGGGAGATGGATCTTCAGGTGACAGAAGCCAATAGATCTCCAAACTTTATCAATGCAAGAAGACCAACTCCACGGCATATAGTAGTGAAGCTAGCAAAAGTCAACGACAAGGAGAAAATATTAAGGACAGCCAGGCAAAAGAAACTAACCTACAAAGGAACCCCCATCAGGCTATCAGCAGATTTCTCAGCAGAAACTTTACAGGCTAGAAGAGAGTGGAATGATATATTCAAAAATCTGAAGGACAAAAACCTACAGCCGAGAATTCTCTACCCAGCGAAAATATCCTTCAAATACGATGGAGAAATAAAAACTTTCCCAGATAAACAAAAATTAAGGGAGTTCATTGCCACAAAACCTCCTCTTCAGGAAATCCTCAGGAAAACCCTCATTCCTGAAAAATCCAAAAAAGGAAAGGGGCTACAAAACCAAGAGCAGAGGAGATAAGTAGAAGGACAACAACAGAGAGTAGCAGCTCTACATCAGAACAGATTAAACCATGGGACGAGAAACAAAGGAAACTGAAGAAAACCGGAAAACAAAACACAAAATGGTAGTGGTAGGCCCCCACGTCTCAATAATCACTCTAAATGTAAACGGATTGAACTCCCCAATCAAAAGACACAGAGTGGCAGGATGGATCAAAGAACAAGATCCAACAATATGCTGCCTCCAGGAAACACACCTCAGCCCCAAAGACAAACACAGACTCAGAGTGAAGGGATGGAGAACAATACTCCAAGCTAATAATGAACAAAAGAAAGCAGGTGTCGCTATACTAATATCAGACAAGGTAGATTTCAAAGCAAAACAGATAAAGAAAGACAAAGAGGGACAGTATATAATGATAAAAGGGACTCTCCACCAAGAAGACATAACACTTATAAATATATACGCACCCAACACAGGAGCACCAAAATTTGTAAAGCAACTCTTAATAGAACTAAAAGAAGACATCAACAACAATACAATAATAGTAGGGGACCTCAACACACCATTAACACCAATGGACAGAACATCCAGACAGAAAATCAACAAGGAAATAATAGAATTAAATGAAAAATTAGACCAGATGGACTTAATAGATATATATAGAACACTTCATCCAAAAACAGCAGGTTACACATTCTTCTCAAGTGCACATGGAACATTCTCAAGGATTGACCATATTTTGGGAACCAAAGCAAACATCAATAAATACAAGAGAGTTGAAATAATATCAAGCATCTTTTCTGATCATAACGCTATTAAACTAGAAATCAACTACAAGAAAAAAGCAGAGAAAGGTGCAAAAATGTGGAGACTAAACAACACGCTTCTCAACAAACAATGGGTCATTGAAGAAATTAAAGAAGAAATCAAATATTATCTGGAGACAAATGAAAATGAGAACACGACATACCAAATCATTTGGGATGCAGCAAAAGCAGTCCTAAGAGGGAAATTCATCGCAATACAGGCTCACCTCACTAAACAAGAAAAAGCTCACGTAAGCAACCTCAAACGACACCTAACAGAACTAGAAAAAGAAGAACAAACAAGGCCCAGAGTCAGTAGAAGGAGGGAAATAATAAAAATAAGAGCAGAAATAAACGATATTGAAACAAAAAAGACAATAGAAAGGATCAATGAAACAAAGAGTTGGTTCTTCGAAAGAATTAACAAAATTGACAAACCCCTAGCCAGACTCACCAAGAAAAGAAGAGAGAAATCGCAAATTAATAAAATCAGGAATGACAGAGGAGAAATCACAACAGATACCAATGAAATACAAGAGATCATAAGAGAATACTATGAAAAACTATATGCCAACAAATTGAACAACCTGGAAGAAATGGACAAATTCCTAGACTCCTACAATCTCCCCAAACTGAATCAGGAAGAAATGGAGAATCTGAATAGACCAATCACAAGTAAGGAAATAGAAATGGTAATCAAAAACCTCCCCAAAAATAAGAGTCCAGGACCAGACGGCTTCTCTGGAGAATTCTACCAAACATTCAAAGAAGACTTAATACCTATTCTCCTCAAACTGTTCCAGAAAATTGAGAAAGATGGAGAACTCCCTAACACATTCTATGAAGCCAACATCACTCTGATCCCCAAACCTGACAAGGACAACACAAAGAAGGAGAACTACAGGCCGATATCACTGATGAACATAGATGCAAAAATCCTCAACAAAATTTTGGCTAACCGATTACAGCAATACATCAAAAAGATTATACACCATGATCAAGTGGGATTTATACCAGGGACACAGGGATGGTTCAACATCCGCAAGTCAATCAACGTGATACACTACATCAACAAAATGAAAACCAAAAACCACATGATCATCTCAATAGATGCAGAGAAAGCATTTGACAAGATCCAACACCCATTTATGATAAAAACCCTCAGTAAAATGGGTATAGAAGGAAAGTACCTCAACATAATAAAGGCCATATATGATAGACCCACAGCCAACATCATACTCAATGGACAAAAGCTGAAAGCCATCCCTCTGAGGACAGGAACAAGACAAGGGTGCCCACTTTCACCACTCCTATTCAACATAGTTCTGGAGGTGCTGGCCAGAGCAATTCGGCAGGAAAAAGAAATAAAAGGAATCCAAATAGGTAACGAAGAAGTAAAACTCTCGTTGTTTGCAGACGACATGATCTTATACATAGAAAACCCCAAAGAATCCACAGAAAAACTATTAGAAATAATCAACAACTACAGCAAAGTAGCAGGGTATAAAATTAACGTGCATAAATCAGTAGCATTTCTATACACTAACAATAAACTAACAGAAAAAGAACTCAAGAACTCTATCCCATTCACAATCGCAACGAAAAGAATAAAATACCTTGGGATAAACTTAACCAAGGAAGTGAAGGATCTATACAATGAAAACTACAAGACTTTCTTGAAAGAAATAGGCGATGACATAAAGAGATGGAAAAACATTCCTTGCACATGGATTGGAAGAATAAACATAGTTAAAATGTCCATACTACCTAAAGCAATATACAGGTTCAATGCTATCCCAATCAGAATCCCAAGAACATTCTTCACAGAAATTGAACAAACAATCCTAAAATTCATATGGGGCAACAAAAGACCGCGAATTGCTAAAGCAATCCTGAGCAAGAAAAACAAAGCCGGCGGAATCACAATCCCCGATTTCAAAACATACTACAAAGCTACAGTGATCAAAACAGCATGGTACTGGTACAAAAACAGGTCCACAGATCAATGGAACAGAATTGAAAGCCCAGAGATAAAACCACACATCTATGGACAGCTAATCTTCGACAAAGGAGCAGAGGGCCTACAATGGAGAAAAGAAAGTCTCTTCAACAAATGGTGCTGGGAAAACTGGACAGCCACATGCAAAAGATTGAAAATTGACCATTCTTTTTCACCACACACCAAAATAAACTCAAAATGGATCAAAGACCTAAAGATTAGGCCTGAGACAATAAGTCTTTTGGAAGAGAATATAGGCAGTACACTCTTTGACATCAGTTTCAAAAGAATCTTTTCGGACACTGTAACTCCTCATTTGAGGGAAACAATAGAAAGAATAAACAAATGGGACTTCATCAGACTAAAGAGCTTCTTCAAGGCAAGGGAAAACAGGATTGAAACAAAAAAACAGCTCACTAATTGGGAAAAAATATTTACAAGCCACTTATCCGACAAAGGGTTAATCTCCATAATATACAAAGAACTCACACTGCTTAACAACAAAAAAACAAACAACCCGATCAAAAAATGGGCAGAGGACATGAACAGACATTTCTCAAAAGAAGATATGAATATGGCCAATAGACACATGAAAAGATGTTCATCATCGCTAATCATCAGGGAAATGCAAATCAAAACTACACTAAGATATCACCTTACCCCCGTTAGATTGGCAAAAACATCCAAAACCAAGAACGACAAATGTTGGAGAGGGTGTGGAGAAAGAGGAACCCTCATACACTGTTGGTGGGAATGCAAACTGGTACAGCCACTATGGAAAACAGTATGGAGATTTCTCAAAAAGTTAAAAATAGAAATACCCTATGACCCAGCCATCCCATTACTGGGTATCTATCCTAAGAACCTGATATCAGATATCTCAAGGGTCCGTTGCACCCCTATGTTCATCGCAGCATTATTTACAATAGCCAAGACGTGGAACCAGCCTACATGCCCAGAAACTGATGATTGGATAAAGAAGATGTGGTATATATACACAATGGAATACTACTCAGCCATAAAAAAAGACGAAATTGGCCCATTCACAACAATGTGGATGGACCTCGAGGGCATTATGTTAAGCGAAATAAGTCAGTCAGAGAAAGACGAACTCTATATGACTCCACTCATAGGTGGAAATTAGCATATTGATAAGGAGATCTGATCGGTGGTTACCAGGGAAAAGGGGGGGTGGGGGGAGGGTACGGAGGGGGAAGTGGTGTACCCACAACATGACTAACAAAAATGTACAACTGAAATCTCACAAGGTTGTAATCTATCATAACATTAATAAAAAAAAAAAAAAAAGCAAAAAAAAAAAAAAAAAAAAAAAAGATTTCACACCAAAACTGTTAGAGCTAATAAATGAATTTGGCAAAGCAGCAGGATACAAAATCAACAAACAAAAACCACTTGCATTTCTTTTTGTTTCCTTTCTTTTTTTTTTTTTTTTTTTTGAGGAAGATTAGCCCTGAGCTAACTGCTGCCAATCCTCCTCTTTTCGCCTGAGGAAGACTGGCCCTGAGCTAACATCCGTGCCCATCTTCCTCTGCCTTATCTGTGGGATGCCTACCACAGCATGCATGCCAAGCAGTGCCATGTGTGCACCCGGGATCTGAACCAGCTAACTCCGGGCCGCCAAAGTGGAATGTGCGAACTTAACCACTGGCTACCGGGCCGGGCCCTCACTTGCATTTCTGTACACTAATAATGAACAATCTAAAAATGAAATTAAGAAAACAATTTTATTTACAATAGCATCAAAAAGAATAAAATTCTTTGAAGTTCACTTAACCAAGGAGGTAAAAGACTTATACAATGAAAACATTGCTGAAAGAAATTAGAGATGAATAAATGGAAAGACGTCCCACATTCATGGATTGGAAGACTTGATATTGTTAAAATGTCACTATTACTCAAAGCAATCTGCAAATTCAGTGCAATCTCTATCACAACCCCAACAATGTTTTTTGCAGAAATAGAAAAACCCATCCTAACATTCATATGGAATCTTGAGGGACCCCAAATAGCCAAAACAAACTTGAAAAAGAAGAACAAAGTTGGAGGACTCACATTCCCTGATTTCAAGACTTACTACACACATAAATTTGACAACTTAGATGAAACAGATCAACTCCTTGAGAAACAGAAACTACCACGACTCATCCAACATGAAACAGAAAATTTGAATATCCTTATAATTATTAAGGAAAAATGAATTCATAACTATAAAACTCCCCCAAAACAAATCTCTGGGCCCAGGTAATTTCACTGGAGAATTCTCCCAAACACTTAAAAAAGAATCAACATCATTCTACACAATCTCTTCCAGAAAATGGAAGAGAAGATAATATTCCACTATTTATTTTATGAAGCTAATATTACCCTGATCCCAAAATCAGTCACAGACAGTATAAAAAAAGAAAACTACAATCCAATAGCCCTCAAGAATATGAACACAAAAATCCTTAACATAATATTATCAAAAAGGATTCAGCAATTATAAAATATATATATTAAATATATAAATTTACATATATTAAATATATAAATTATATTTTTTTATATATATAAATTTGTTTTTCTATTGCTATATACTAGCAATGAACATGTGAATACTGAAATTATAATACCATTCACAATCAGTCAAAAAAATCAATACTGGGGCCAGCACAGGGGGTAGTGGTTGAGTTTGTGCACCCCACTTCAGCAGCCCGGGGTTCACAGGTTCAGATTCCGGGCACGGACCTACACACCGTTCATCAAGCCATGCTGTGGCAGCATCCCATATGCAAAATAGATGAAGATTGGCACAGATGTTAGCTCAGTGACAATCTTCCTTGAGCAAAAAGAGAGAGATTGGCAACAGATGTTAGCTCAGGGCCGATCTTCCTCAGAAAAAAAAAAATTAAACACATGTAAATCTAACAAAACACGTACAGGCTTGTATGCTCACAACTACAAAACAACGATGAAAGAAAGCAAAGAAAATCTAAATAAATGGAATTACAGCTTGTGCTCATGGATTGGAAGACTTAACATAGTAAGAGACAGATTTCTCCCAAAGTTTGTATACAGGTTTAATACAATTCCTATCAAAAGTTTAGAAAGATTTTTTGTAGATATAGACAAGATTATTCTAAAATTCCTACAGAAAGGCAAACTAAAATAACTAAAACAATTTTGACAAGGAGGAATAAAAAGGAAGACTCAGTTTACCTGATTTCAAGACTTTTTATATAGCTACAGTAGTCAAGACTGTGTGGTACTGGTGGAGCGATAGACACAGATCAATAGAACAGAATAAAGAACCCAGAAATAGATTTACGCAAATAAGCCCAGCTGATTTTTGACAAAGTCACAAAAGTAGCTCAATGGAGGAAAGACTGGATTTTCAACAAATAGTGCTGGATCAATTGAACAACTATAGGCAAGGAGAAGGAGAAGGAGGAGGAGGAAGAGAAAGGACGAGGACCTCAACCGAAGTCTCATCTTTCAATAAAAACTAAGTAAAAATGGATCACAGACTTGAACATTAAAAGCAAAATTATAAAACTTTTTTAAAACAATAGGAGAAGATCTTTGGCACCTAGAGCTAGGCAAAGAGATCCTAGCCTTGACACCAAAAGCACGATCTATAAAGGAAAAACTGATAAATTGGACTTTATCAAAATCAGAAACCCTGGCTTTGTGAAAGTCCCTGCCAAGAGGACAAAAAGACAAGCTACAGAGTGGGAGAAAATATTTGGAAACTACATATCCAACAAAGAACTAATATCTAAAATATATAAAGAACTCTCAAATCTCAACAGTAAAAAACAATCCAGTTAGAAAATGCGCAAAAGACATAAAGAGACATTTCACTAAAGCGAATATATAGATGGCAAACAAGCACGTGAAACTATATTAGCCGTTAGGGAAAGGCAAGTTAAAACCACAATGAGATAGTATCATACACCTCACCAAATGCTGGTGAGGATGCAGAAAAACTGGATCACTCATGCACTGCTGACAGAAATGTAAAATGTACAGCCACTCTGGAAAAGAGTTTTGTAGTTTCTTTAAAAACTAAACACACAACTACCATATGACCCAGAAATTGCACTCCTGGGCATTTATCCTAGAGAAATGACAATTTGTATTCACACAAAAAATGGACACAATTGTTGCAGCTTTATTAACAATAGTGAAAAACTGGAAAGAACCCAGATGTCCTTCAGTAGGTGAATGGTTAAACACCCTGTGGTACATTCATGCCACGGAATACGACTCAACAATAAGACAGGAATGAATTATTGATACACACGACATGCATGAATCTCCAGAGCATTACCTACTGTATGATTCCATGTATATGAAACTCTTAATTGCAACAATGTGGATGGACCCAGAGGGTGTTATGCTAAGTGGAATAAGTCAGCCAGAGAAAGACAAATGCCATATGATTTCACTCATATGTGGAATCTAAAAAAACAAAACAAATGAACAAACAAAACAGAGCAGACTCATAGATACAGGAAACAAACTGATGGTTACCAGAGTAGGGAAGGGGGTCAGAGGCTGGGCGAAATAGGTGAAGGGGATGAAGAGGTACAAATTTCCAGTATAAAAGAAATCAGTCATGGGCATGTACTGTACAGCATAGGGAATATAATCAATAACATTGTAATAATTTTGTATATGGTGACACATGGTAACCAGACATCACATTGATCATTTCGTAATGTATATAAATACTGAATCACTGTGATGTACACCTGAAACTAATAGAATATTGTATGTCAATTACACTTCAATAAAAATACTCTTGGGGCCGGCCTGGTGGCGTAGTGGTTGAGTTCGTGTGCTCCGCTTCGGCAGCCCAGGGTTCACGGTTTCAGATCCTGGGCACGGACCTACACACCGCTCATCAAGCCACGCTGTGGTGGCATCCCATATACAAAGTAGTGGAAGGCTGGCATGGATGTTAGCTCAGGGACCATCTTCCTCACAGAAAAAATAAAAATAAAATTAAAAAATTCTTAATACGACAAAATTACAGAAACAAAGAATACATCAGTGGTTGCCAGAGGTTAAGGATAGGTGGCAGCAGGAGGGTAGTGAGTGTGGCTATGAAAGGGCAGCATGAGAGATTCTTGGAGTGATGGGATCTTGACAATATCAGTGCCGGTAACCTGGTTGTGATATTGTGCTACAGCTTTGCAACGTTACCACTGGAGGAAGATGAACCAAGGGCACACGGGATTGCTCTGTACTGTTTCTCACAACTGCTTATGAATCTACAGTTATCTCAAAATTAAAAATTTAATTTTAAGAAGTAATAGTTTCAGAAAATCTGGAAAATATATATAGAAACATATACAGAAAAATAATAAAAATCATGTGTATCTCCACTACTCAGAGATAACCACTTTTTAATACTCAGGCATACTTAACCAAGTTTGAAAAGTCTTTACGAGCATGAGTAATTGTAAAGAAAAATAACTCTTGTTCAGTGGAAGTGATCCTATGCCCAACCTTCTCAGCGTGAAAATTCTTTTACTTCAGAAATCCCTTCTTCTCCTAGAATGGCTTGTATTAGCCAGTGTTCTCCAGAGAAACAGAACCAATAGGAAACACATAAGTGATAAAAATGAATTGGTTCACCTGACTATGGAGGTTGAGAAGGCGCAAGTTCTGCAGTCAGCAAGCTAGACATTCAGGAGAGCGAATGGTGCAGTTTCAGTTCAAAAGTTGGCAGACTCAAGACCCAAGAAGATCCAGTGTTTTCATTGGAGTTCAAGTTAAAAGGCAGGAAAAGACCAATGTTCCAGCTCAAAGTGGTCATGCAGGAGGAGTCCCATCTTACTGTAGGAGGGTCAGTCTTTCTGTTCTGTTCAGGCCTTCAACTGATTGGATGAGACCCACCCACTTTAGGGAGGGCAGATTTACTCAGTCTACTGGCTCAAATGTTAATCTCATCCAAAAACACCCTCAGGTTCACACCCGGAACAACATTTTACTAGCTATCTGGGCACCCTGGACCCAGTCGAATTGACCCATAAAATTAACCATCACATGGCCTGATGCCATTCTCTCTCCCACCAGCGAATCCCCCACCGTCCTCTCCCAACACTTTGGCTAATTTCCTGAGAAGTTTTTCGTCTAAATATAGACAAGACCAAGTTGCTCTTTGTTTATAAGTACCAGTGAGGTCATAACTGCTGTGGTAATGCTGTGGACCTCAGCTATAATATTTTTCAGCCAAATATCCTACATCTGGAATGTATCCCAAGGGGGTTACTAGCACCAGAGTGAAATGCCCCCCAGGGAAGTGGTGTTAGTTCTGTGATGGAGAGCTGAGGGATGTGGTGGAGCGGGTTACAGCACATACACACAAAGGGACCTTTTGGCCTGTCATGCCGGGTGCCCACTTGCTCTGTAGTGAACATCTCAGCCTGGGTGGTGCAGATTAACACTGGGACATTTCAGATGCATCTACTCTGCAGAGAAATTCTTGCCCTCCCTGCTGCCACCCCGTGCCTCAATTTCTCTAGCTGTAAAATGGGCATCTTTGATCTATCTTTGCTTTATAGAGGTATTAAGAAGTGTAGGAATGTCTCTACAGCACTTCAACTCCTTAAAAAATACCGGTATAAATAAATCAGAGACCACTCTGTAAAACAAATTCAAGTTCACTAATCACCCAGATCCTTATGAGACTCTGTAAATATTTAATGAAAGTGGACAAATGGGTGGCAACTTGAGGATTCAGCTTACAACAGAATTTGAAAGGAAACCTCATAGAAAACTAAGAGTGAAATGGAGCACCTGAGAAAGTGACTCCTTTGGCCACACAGTTCTGCTGCTCTGCAGCCCACCTTCCCAATGGTGTGTTCCTCATCACACGTTCATCTGCCCCACAACCCAGCAATTCTACTCCTGGGATTCACCCAAAATAAATAAAGACATGTGTCCACAAAAATACTTGCACAAGGATATCAATCACAGCCTTACTCACAGTTGCCAAAATCTGGAAACAACCAAGTGTCAGTCAACAGGTGAATGGATAAACAGATTGCAGTATATTCGTACAGTAGAATACTTCTTAGAAATAAAACAGAACTACACAATAAAAAATAAAATACACAATAAAAAGGAACACTCACACTACTGAAACAGGCAACCACATGGATGGATCTTAAAATCATTATGTGGAGCCGAAGAAGACAGACACAAAGGAGCACACACTGTATGACTCCCTTTATATGAAGTTGGGAACAGGCAAAACTAACCTATTGTGAGAGAAACCAGGATGGTGGTTGTGTCTGGCAGGCAGTGGGGATGGGGTTAGAGATGGTGGGAAAGGAAATAACTGGGAAGAGGAATGAGGAATGAGGGCATTTTCTGGGGTAATGGAAATATTTCATATCTTGTTTTGGGGAGGTGGTTTCACACGTATATAGAATTACTGAAGCCCTCTAACTCAACACTGATGATCTGTGCATACTATTGTACATAAATTATATCTTAACAAAGAAACAGTTTTTTCAAATTGCCGGACACACCATATCCAGGGGCAGGAAAACTTTATCTTCACTGAGTAAATTTTGAATGAGCAGTGAGAGACAAAATAAAGTTTCATTTAAAATAAAACAAAACTTTATGTTGTTCCCATCACATCCTTCGATTGTGCTTGTTGAAGATATCAGTTAAATGCACTACTTATTTTGCCCAAGAAAGGCGGAAAGGAAGAAAGAAAGGGGATGTCTGACACTCTCCTGACCCTTCCTGTTTAATACACTTACTTCCGTCTCCCTGGACTCCATTGTTCTATCCGCCTCACATTTCCACAGGGCCTCCCCATCTCCCTCCATCCCAGGTGCGGACGCTTTCAAAGGCGGTCCCAAGGTGGTTGGCTGAGCGGGAATAAAGGTCTGGAGCCAGTAGAGGGTGACACGAGACAGTCTATAATTGAGGGTGATTTACATGGTACCAGGGCTAAGTGCCAAAATTAGCTTAGAAAAACCCTCTTCCAAGGGGGAAGATTTCACTGAGGCAATGAGATGAGTGTACTTGGAAGAGCTGGGGGAATTTGGATCAGTGCAGACATAGAAGAGGGCAATTCCATAAGGGATGTCATAACCAAAGGCACAGAATCAGAAAAGCATCATGCACATTGGGGAAATCCAAGGGACTAATCATATCCACTATTTGTTGAACATCTTCTGCTTGTCACCAACTTTACATCTATTTTCTTAGTTAAACTTCAAGACGTCTCCTCATTATACAGATAAGAAAAGGAAGACAGAAATGAGGTGACTTGCTCAAGCTCTGCCAGCTAACAAATGCGGAGCTGGACTGTGAATCCAGGTCCACAGCTCATGTGCTTGCAAACTATGTGCACCATGATGCCACTGCCCCAGGTTCATGCAGGTGAGGTTGCAGCAGGTGTCTTAAGGCCTTTTTAGCAAAAAGCAGGATATCGATGAATGAATGAATGAAAACAAAGCTAAGGGGTTGTTTACAAGTACTGAGGTGATGTAGAATGAAAAGTTGGGGACCAGAAGATAGAGATCCTTGAGTTACAAGTTAGGAAGTATCAATTTTATTGCAGGTACAGAGAAATCATTAAAGTTCTTAGAGCAAAACTGTGTGTATGTGAAAGAAATATCTTCAGAAGATTTTTCTGGCCATGATGAACAGAGTGAGCTGGGCAGCAACCAACAGCAGGAAGAGAGGTAAGAGGATATTAGGGTACTGGGTGAGTCCCAACAAGGAGCCATTTACCTGTCTATACTAAGGGGACAGTAGTGTGAATGGAGTAAAAAGATATTCAACAGATATCATAAAAGAAATATGCTGAAGGCCTAGTGTCTGCTAAGACAATGGGTTGAGCAAGGTGAGCTAGGAAAAGAGAAAAGGATTCTAGGGGTCAGGCCTTGGTCCTGGGAAAATGGTGGTTTGATACAGAAGTCAAGGAGAGCAGGAAGGAGGGAGCGCGGTCAGCTAATCAGTACCGTCCATTTGGGTGTGAGATCTGGTGGGACACAGAGACATGTGAGATTTTCATGTCAATGGGAGAAGAACAGATAATTGAGATCAGAGAACCAAACCTTGGGTATTAGAGCTGCCTGGTTAAGTGCTTGGACTCAAGTCAGACAGAGCAGACCAGGATTTGACACTTACAGCTATCTTAGCCTCGTTCTTCCTCTAAAAATGAAATAATGTATCTGGTTTACAGGGTTGATGGGAAGATTAAAATACACAATAAGAACTCAATAAGTGTCAGCTCTGATTATTGAGGCATGCATATATTTGGGGAGAGAGAAGAAGGGAGACCTGGAAAATTAGATGAGGAAAACTCAGAGAAATTTGGAAAAGACTTAGAGAAGTGCCCCATGACATATGCCTGGAGAGTCTTAAGGCAAGATTGATAAACAAAGGAGGGTGGGGTCAGAATGGGCCACTGACCTTGGTAGTCAGTAGACTAAGGGAGGCAAAGTCAGGCTTCAGGGGATAAAGGGATGATGGATAATGTCACAGTGGAGATAGTAGATATAGATAAATAAGACAGCAGAAAAAGGAGAGAGAGACCTAGAAAGAAAGAGCAAACTCAAAGGAAGATTTATTTTCAATATCAAGAAGGCTGGACTAGGACTGAAAGCAGAAGTAAACAAAGTAAAGGACCAAGGAACAAAGAAATAGATACTGAGCAGTAAAATGACAATGAAGGGACAAATACCCCACTCCCACGCCCCCCCCCCACCCCCCCCATAGAGGCAGCGTAATGAAGTCAAGGAAAAACCTGGATGAATTGGCATGAGAGGCACAGAGGGAAATCTCTTATCTAGAGAGGGTGGAGACGAGACAGAGAGAGAACGAGGTGTAAGAAGGGAAAAAGACTTTGGTGTTGTGAGGCTCTGTGGATGGAGGAGAAAGATTTGACCCCAAGGCTTAGCCACGCCAGTCCTTAGGATGACCCTTGGTTAGGATTCACCTGTGAGAAGCAGAAGTTGTGGCCCCAGGCCAGAAGGAAGGGAGCCCATGACACCCTCCATTCCCACTCAGCCCAACTTGAATACAAACATTTGGCCTTACTGTCAAAGGGAGAATATTTCTGTTCCCTATAAATAAATGGAATCCACACATAATGTTCTAGAAGCTTCTCTCAGTTGCCACCTCTCCAAAGTATTGGCCCAGGTGCCCAATGACACGCATTACCAAGTATTCCCATCCTACTACAGAAGTTGAAAAGTTTAGCGGCTAGACTTGGTGACGGGTGTGTTCCCACCACACTCCCTCTGGGTCGATGGTTTCATGGAAATCGTAAATGTCCCGATCCTCCTGAGTCTCACTGGGCCGACTTCAGCACTTGGCAATGCACTGGAGGATGTGGTCCCTGGTATTTTCATTGCTTCATTATTTAAAGGGCAATTCATTGCGTGCAATGGAAACAAATAAAACTCTCTTTCTGACATTTCTAAATCTGAACCCTGAACTCTCAATAAACCTTCCAGTTTCAAAATAATTATTTGAGCTAAGCCCTGGCGTATTCACTCTAAACCATTGAGTAGTGCTCCTAAGGTTGGTGATGCAATCTCTGAGGCGGAGACTCGAGCGCTGGAACTTCCCTGAAGAATATTAAAGAGTCCCCTACGCGGCAACCCATTAAAGGCAATTTTGTCCTCACAGGCCTCAATCAAATTTGCACAGCAATTAGTCCTGCACAGGGTTTGATACATTTCTTAATTATAAAACAACTTTGTACTCTATTGGCCCTTTCAGATGGGTTAAGAGAACGTTAATTACCTCCTCCTGAGACATCAAAGACGTTTTTTTAATCCCTATTTTAAGGGTGAATAAAGCAAGATGTAGAGACGCAGGAACGTCTATTAAGCACCTACTACGCGTTAAGCTCCATTTGGGGTGATTTCCACACGTGTGAATAAGCCTACGGGTAAATTAACAAACGTTTGGAGAAGTTAGATTCCCTGTCTTTGGTCACATTGCTAGTAAGTCTGTCTGCCCGAAAGCTGAGTTGTGGATCATGGTGCCTCTCGCTCGTGACTATTATTATCCGTCACACATTTTGGAGCACTTTCTGTACGGCACACAGTGCGCTAGGTGCGGTGAAGAATAAAATGACTGGGCCCCTGTTCCCGGAGTACACATGAAACACCTCCTCTATGTGCTTCTATAATCAAGTCAGCCGGAGAGCTGGGGAGCGAGCACCGCGCAGGGAACAACCAGCTCGGCACGGGTGGGTGAGGCCAGAGAGCCCACACAATCGAAGGTGGGACTCCTCAGGATCCAGATCCCCTGGAAATTGCCACCTCTCCCTTTCACCGTAGTCCTAGGCATCGCACAGGGAAGGAAGTTAAAACATCTCAGGTCCCCCGGAAAAAGCACCTAGGCATTCTCGTGCCACTGGCTTTGGCATCAGAAAACGCCAACCGCTTCTCTCCCTGCCTTTGACTCAGGCCGCCCGGCCCTGTGCCCTCCGCAGCATCCCTCCCCCACCTCCAGCCAGTCTAGATTTTTTTTCATTGTAATCTTCCTAAATTGCGCATTTCATAAGACCTTCAGGAAAAAGTCAGGAAATGAGGTTTAGAGGAAGACAGAGGAGGAGAGTAGGGGGGCCAGGAGGGTAGGGAGGAGGGAGAAGCAAACTCTAGGAGAGCAAGTCTTTCATTATCACGACCTGTTAGGCGCACATCCTCTCCCTCTCCCTGTGCCACCCTCTCGCTGGATGCGAGCCATCCTCCGGGCTAATGAGCAGAGCGCAGGAGATAACTAATCCTAATGCAATTACCGCTCGCCATTACACTGATAGGTTTGAGGCGCTCCGCGTGTGCCCCGCAGCCTGAGACAGGCTCGTGCGGATGTGCCTGAGCCTCCTGTCTGAGACGTTTTGACAGCTGTGTACAGTCCCGGGCCCCCTCCCCCTGACAGCATCCCGGGAGAGCGACCTTTTAACAGCGAGTCCCCAAGCAGCCTGTCGGAGGTGAAATGAAATCTTAGCAGTTTGAGGGAAGCCTGGCCGGGCCGTGCGCGTTCGGCTGCTATTTCCAGGGCGGTGATGGAAGCCGCGGAGAGGCAGCCCCTCTCTCTGGCCGCTCCCCCACCCCCGCCGCTTCCTGAGAGCTTATGGGGTGTTTCAACTGCAGTGAAAAATCATAGCGCGCGGGCCGGGCCCTCTTCTGGCGAGGCTGGCGCTCCCGTGATAGGGGGATGGTTTGCAGCACACATGTTCCTTTGTTTGGCCGGACCACGTGCTCTGTTAGCACAGCAGCATGTGGTACCACTGGAGGAAATCGAACCAACACTGAAAGTTCAAGGAACAGCCAGGCTCTGCTGGGAAGCGGCTGGGCCAGGGCCGGGGTGAAGAGCTGAAGCAGGAGGCAGGCCCGCCTCCCTCCCGGAGAAGCACAGCACGTTGGGGGAACGCCCTGCTGACCGCTTTTCTGGAGAAAGGGGACTGCAGGTTTCCAGGACCGAGCACGGACGGGGAGGGTTTTCTGCAGTAACCAGCTGGTCCTGCCTGGGATGGGAAGTGGACTTTGATTACGATGATAATCTGTTGTATTTGAAAGAGCTTTATAGTTGATAAAGCCTTCTCACAACCTTTATCTCATTTAATCCTTACAAAAACATATGATGCTAAAGTGCCTCTCCTTCTTGGAGTAGAGAGGGAGAGTGGAAGGGCTGGAGCCCCTGAACCCTTGACCGAGTGGTCTGACCTTCCAGGAGGCCCAGCGGGCGGTTCCAGCTGTGGCTGATGGCAGAATGCATGAAACACTAACCGTTTGTCTCCCGCATATTTCTCTCTCTCTCTCAATCTCTCTCTCTTTTTTTAATTACAGAACAGTACAAACTTGTGGTTAAAAAAAATCCAAACAATAGAGAAATATAGGATACATAAATGTACGATGTAAAAAGGGCAAGTTTTTGAAAATCCAGTTTCCCAAATACAGTCATGGTTAAGATTTTCAGTCATTTTCTTATTTTCCCATGCATGCCTGAACATATTTATGCAATTTATAAATACTTGAATCTTTATTTTAAAAAATGAGACCTTACTACACATTCCATTCAGTTTTAAATCTGTTCAATTTAACAATATATCAAAGCATATCTTTCCAAAATGGAATATATAAATCCACATTGTTCTTTTTAACAGCTGCATAATATTTCTTTGTATGAACGTATAATTATTTAATTGCATAATCAGATGGTTTCCAGTTTTTTTATTAAAACAATGCCAAGCTAAACATATATTGATATGTAAATATGTATCATATATGAATATACTAAATATGTATGTGAATGTATATGAATATGAATATATATGCACATTGTGAAAGTATTGTTTTAGGGTGAGTTCCTAAAATTTCTAATTCAAAACAGTGTTGGGTCAAAGGTAAGGCACATTCTAAATTTCAATAAATGTGGCCAAATCGTTTAACAAAAATGTTACACTAATTTACAATGCATCTAAGAAAGTTAACTGTTATTTTTGACATTACTGTATGAAAGTTAACTGCTTGCACACACATCTGACCTGAGTATTTGTAAATCTTTTTAATTCTTGCTAATTCAACAGGATAAAAATCTGATGTTTTTAAGAGTAAAGTTAAGCATATTTCTTAGAATATTTTTACTGGCTATTTTTTATTTTTCTTCTATAAGTTGTATCTTTTGCCCATTTTTCTATTGATTTACTTATCTTTTCTTATTGATTTAAAAAAATTTCTGGGGCCAGCCCCAAGGCCACGTGGTTAAGTTCTCATGCTCCACTTCAGCGGCCCAGGGTTTCGCCGGTTCAAATCCTGGGCGCAGACAGGGCACTGCTCATCAAGCCATGCTGAGGCAGCATCCCACATGCCACAACTTGAAGGACCCACAACTAAAAAATACATAGCTATGTACCAGGAGGCTTTGGGAGAAAAAGGAAAACTAAAATCTTAAAAAGAATAATTTCTTAGAATACTTTGCAAAGACTTTTCCCAGTGCATTTTCCACCTTTCAGTTCTGAAATACAGAAATGTTAAATGCTTAATTTAGTCAAATCCATCAATTTTTATCTTTATGGTTTCTAGGTTTCATGCCATGCTTGGAAAACTTTTTCAAACTTCCAGAAAATTAAAATATTCTCTTATGTTTTCTTTTAACATTTTCATGGAGAATAACAGAGAATACCTACTTAGGGAGAGTGGCTACAGAAGGTGAGACTGAAACTAAGCTCTGAAGGATGAGAAAGAACCGGTCATGGAGGTGAAGATCATTCCAGGCAGAAGGAACAGAGCAAAGGCCCTGAGGAGGAGAACGATTTGGAGCATTTGAGGAATTTAAAGAAGGGCAGTGTGTCTGGAACACTGTGAGAAGTGTGGTGAGCCAGCAGATACAGAGCCTTATAGACCAAGAGGAGGAAGAAATTAGTGGGTGCCTCAGAGACCCAGGTGAGGAATCAATTTTATTCTAAATGCAGTGGGAAGCCACCGAATAGTTTGAGAAATTAATGGTCTGATTTATGTTTTTATGTTTTGACTTATTTAAAAGAATTCTCTGGTGTCCTTGAGAATGATGTAAAAGGGGTAAGAGATGAAGCAGGGATCCCAGGAAGAATTCTGGGAAAAAGGAGGTTGACTTGCTGGATAGTGGTCACGGGAAATAGAGAGATGGGAAGACTCGAGAATCATTTGGGAGGATATTGACATGACTTACTGATGAAGCAGATATGGGTGAGGAGGGAGAAATCTGACTTCTGGGTTCTAATTTGAGTGACTGGGTGGACGATGTTACCACTTCCTGAGAAGTGCAGATTAGAGAAAGTTGGCAGGGGGCTGGGGAGAGTTCGAGGGGATCACTTTCAACATGTTGAGTTTAAGATAATCATAAGATAGCCAAGTGGATCTATCAAGTAGGTGGTTGGCAGCGCAACACTGGAGCTCAAGAGAGAAGAGTAGTAGGAGGTAAAAATTTGGAAATGTGCTGGCCATTAGATATTTAAGTCCAGGAAGTAAGTATACAGAGAAGAGCAGAGGGTCTGGCTACAAGCCCTGACGGAAGCTCCATATGAAGAGTTCAATGGAGGAGGACAAGCCAGCAAAGGAGACTGAGGATCCGTCAGCGAGGTAAGGCAGAAAACACAGAGAGATTGGTGTCTCAGCGACGAAGAGAGGAGGAATAGTAAACAGCATCAAATGCCGAGAAGAGGTACCATAATACATGAGGACCAAAAAGAATCCATTAGAGTTGACAACAAAGAGCTTACTGATGATATTGACAAGAACAGTTTTAGTAGAATGAGGTAGAAGCTGTAATTTGAGAACCATGGCAACCTCCCTGAGAGAAAACTTGCAATGTAATGGGGGACTTACATAGATATAATGCCTTCTTTCTTTTTTTCCTTTGAGAAAGATCAGCCCTGAACTAACACCTGCTGCCAATCCTCCTCTTTTTGCTGAGGAAGATTGGCCCTGAGCGAACATCTGTGCCCATCTTCCTCTATTTTATATGTGGGATGCCTGCCACAGCATGGCTTGATAAGCGGTGCCATGTCCATACCCAGGATCTGAACCAGCGAACCCCGGGCGGCTGAAGCTGAGCGCATGAACTTAACTGCTGCGCCACCAGCCTGGCACCTATATAATGCCTTGATCTGGCATTTCGCAAACTTTCTTGTGTATTAGACTCATCTGGTTGATAACAGTTGCCTGAGCCCCAACCCCCGGAGTCTGACTCAGTAGTCCCAGGGCCAATATTTTAAATCAATTCTTCAGGTGATTCTTGATACATAGCAAAGTTTGAGAAGTGCTGCTTTAACCCAGGATAGATTTCTCAGAACGGAATTTCAGATTCTACGTCTGATTGAAAGAGGAGAGATTTGAGGACAGAAGGCCTTTCAGATCACATCACATAAGCAGCTGCCTACTCTTCTGTGAAAATAGTGACTGTACAGAAAACTACATCACTTGGCCTTATGCTCACATGTTTTAACCTGACCTTAAATTGGAGTCACTGAATACAAGCTAAAGTCCCTACGTCCCCTGCCTGTTTGAATAGAACCACAGGTAGACTCAGATAACATTTTGCAAGTGAAATTCTTTTTCTTGGTACAAGACTCCCCAGAATTCAAGACTGTCTCTTCTTCAGTTGTCCTTCTAACTGACCAGACGGTCTAAGACTGAGAATGTCATTAAAAGCAAAACAAATCCTGGTCTGGGAACTCAGAGTCGACTCCCCTCTATTTAGCAACCACACTCTAGGCGAGCACTTTCATATACATTATCTCAATGAATCCTCACATAACCTTTTGAGCAATTACTTTTATTTCTATTTTATGGATGAAAAATTGTAGCAAGAATAAATGGTGCTGAAATTAGTTATTAAGGATGTCTCAGAAATAGCATTCTTTGTCTATATATAGGTTTGACTGTGTTATTCTGACTATGGGAAGAAAAATGGGTGGTGCATTGCCCAGATGGTTCCGATATGTGCCTTACCTTACCCTTTTGGCCCTGCTGTGTAGATCAGGTTGTTAACAGCCTAGCCTGTCTTATCAGCTGGATTTTTATTCTTTCCCAACTTGGACATGGGGCACGATGTCGTGGAATGCATGGGCATGAACCTGAGGGTTCAAATTCTGGCTCTGCCCCTTAGTAACTCTGCTGCGTTGGACAAGTCATTTAGCCTTTCTAAGCCTCGTTTTCCTCATGTGTGAATCAAGAAGCTCTCAAGGGGGCTGGCCCCGTGGATGAGTGGCTAAGTTTGCTCACTCAGCTTCGGCAGCCCAGGGTTTTACTGGTTTGAATCCTGGGCGCAGACATGGCACCACTCATCCGGCCATGCTGAGGTGGCATCCTACATGCCACAACTAGAAGGACCTGCAACTAGAATATACAACTATGTACTGGGGGGCTTGGGGAGGAGAAGAAAAAAAAAAAGATTGGTAACAGATGTTAGCTCAGGTGCCAATCTTTTTTTTTAAAAAAAAAAAAGCATCTCTCAAAAGGATGTTGTGAGTATTAAATGATATATGTTACATACATAGTATGCTCAATACTTAGTAATTATTTATACCAAACCCCATTATACCCCTCAGTCAAATCCCAATTCCACCCAAATCTCATATGGGATATATTCCTAAAATCCTTTTTTGGGAAGTACTGCTGTTTCTTATCCCTCTCTAACCCCTGAAGGGATTATTTCAACCATGTTCTGGCCCTCTCCTGAGTGCCTCATAGCCACTCCCCTACATAAGATCTTATTTTGGGTCCTGAAAGAGATGCTGTGTTCAGACTCCTCCTATTCCATTTCTTTCTAAATCTAGCATTAACATAGACATAGTTACCTGGGAAAATTGAGGAAAATGAAGGGCTTTGCCAAAATTAACCAACTTCATCATGAATACAAATTCTAGTCTCTAGTATCTAAAAATACAAGATTTTCCACAACACCCGTATCACCCGGTCATGTAAATAACGGTTGGGTACTTCTAGAGATGGAGAACTCCAGAGCAGCCCAATCATTCCATAGCTCTGCCTAGTAGAAGCTTCTTCATGTCTATTAAAATCTATCTCCTATAGTTTTCATCCTACTCTTAAGGACCGGAAAGAACTAGCCTTTCAAATATCCAGCAAAAGCTGGCATAACGTTCTTGAGTTTTCTCTCTCCCAGCTACAAATCTCCAGATCCTTCAGTTTTTCCTTACATAGTATGGTTTTTGGTCTCTTCGTCATCATGTCCTCAAATACGTTATTTATCTCTTCCCCTCTTTTTTTTTTTTTTTTTTTTTGAGGAAGATTAGCCCTGAGCTAACTACTGCCAATCCTCCTCTTTTTGCGAGGAAGACTGGCCCTGAGCTAACATCCATGCCCATCTTCCTCTACTTTATACGTGGGATGCCTACCACAGCATGGCTTTTACCAAGCGGTGCCATGTCCGCACCTGGGACCCGAACCAGCAAACCCCGGGCCATGGAGAAGAGAAACGTGCGAACTTAACCGCTGTGCCACTGGTCCGGCCCCTTTGTCTTCCCCTCTTAAAGTAGGCCACCCAAAACTAAATGCAAACATGAAGTTTACCCAGTACAGAGAACAAGCTTATCTCCACCTCTGTTTCTTTTACCCAATTAACATGGTCTGCATTTAGATACACCCACAAGATTTAGAAGTTCATTTCCCTGAATTCTGCTACTGCCACTGGCAAGTAGTTGTAAAGACTTCGGGATTTTCTCCAGCAGATCGAAGGTTCCTAATCACCAGCTTCATGGGTGATTAGATAGTTGTGTAGGGGTCCGAAGTGGCTTCCTGATTCTTACTTTGAAGTCAGCAGTTCTGGTGGTAGTCTCTTGATTCCTCTCCTTCCTGACCATGGCAGAAGTGGAAGTTCCCTGGAAGACCAATTCCACAGTATTGCTCTAAGAGTCATTCCTGGAGGCCCAACCTAGCGCCCACTCCTCCTGCACATCCAACAATTTTGTAGGGACCTAATTCTTTGTACTAAATCTCTTGCTGCTTGAAATGGACGGAGTACTTTCTGTTCCCTACAATTGTGTGCTAACCACTTTGAACAATAAGTAGGAATTTCACAAGACAGAAAAGATTATAGCAATGTAAAGTTTTGCTTTATATTCACATATATGTAATATCCGTGGGGCTGGAGTATGGATGGACAGATGGTTGGACTTGTAGATGGGTAGACATGGGAAACACTATCTTCCTGTCTCCATGTGTTTATTCCATAAAGTCACAGGGTGGCAAGACTGGCTGGCATCTATATTACTGATCAAAATATGTAGTTTGGCTACAGTTATAAATCCTACTGCATTGATGAGGACAGAAATAACTCTAAATAATTTCAACAAAAGAGGGGGATTATTAATTATCCATCAGCAGAAAGGATAGGAGTGGATATGGCCTTAGGGACATCTAAACCAAGGATCAAATGTTCTAAGGGGTCTCTCTCTTCATCTCTCATCTCTGCTTCTCTCTGAATATTAGATTTATTCTCCTAAACTGTCTTACCTAACAGAGTAGGGTACATGGCTGCCAGCTACTCCAGATTTCTATCCCAAATGCTCCCAAACCAGAGATGAACATAAAGGCCCTCTTCTCTCAATTGAAATTTGAGAAATTCCAAGATAAAAACTCTGAACATGGTTTGGATCTTGAGCCCATCCCTTGGACCAACACTCTGGCCTGGGAGCGAGGTGCCAGCCCAGCCTGGAGCACGCAATCATCCCTGTAGCCAGGGGAGTGGAGGCTATAAGCGGGAGAACAGGCGCTGAGCAGACAGAGTAAAACTCGCCCCCAGACCTGAAAGGATCCGAATGATTCCCCAATCGCAGCTTTTAGGCTTTTAGATGTTAACTCTTCTCAGAGGATTTAAAACTACCCACACGACCACTACATTGAAAAGTCTGTCTCAGTGTTACTACTCTGGGGAGCACGTTTCTGAAAGATTTCATCTATGGAGGATTCTGGTAATAAGGCATTTATCTCAAGGTCAGTTAATTGGCCACATCAACCATTTAGAATCCCAAAATAGAAAAAAATAGCATTCAAATAGGTAGAAGAGGCCGTTTAAAAAAATCAGGTTACGGGTTTCCCCTGCTATCCGAAAGCTCGCTTTACAACACTTCCCTTTCTCGGAAGACCGACTTGAGCGCTTGTTTCGGCTAACCCTAACCGAAAGAAATCCAAAGAGGATCGTCCCTTTTAGGAGAGAAGGGAACAATAGCGTTCAGCGCATTTGTTTTGCAGCCACTTCTTATAGAGGCAGGGCGCACCCCAGCAGTGAGAGTCGCGCCGCCAGCTCCTCCCCGGGAACCTCGCTCAGGGTCTCAGCATCCAGCCTCAGGGCTGTCACCTCTGTCTGTGCGCATCTGTGCTTTATCTCGATTTATTTTGGTAGGTTATTTTTTGGGTCTGGGAACACTCAACAATTTTTCCCATGTAAATTAGCGGTAATTGCTTCTTTGCTGTGTGCCATTTCAGCTTAGGAAAGGCTTCACAGGACTGTCTACTTTCGGGTAGCAGGGGAAACCTATATAGGGATGATGAAAAAGTTCTGGAAATAGACACTAATAATGGTTACACAACATTGTGAATGTACTTAATGCCACTGAATCGTACACTTTTAAAAATGGTTAAAATGTTGTCTTATGCATATTTTACCACAATAAAAAAATTTAAAATATAAAGCTGTCTAATTCATTTATCCATTCGTGAATTCACTTATCCACCATTTGTTTTGCTTTGGTGTCAGAAGAAAATCTAGAATGCGTGGACATGTCTGTAGAATAATGGGATCTTAAATGGTAGGGTTGGAAGGATCCTCAATGCACTCAGCTCTCCAAGGGGAAATCCATGATGCCATAGAATTCTTGGGCTAAAAGTGTTGGCAGAAATCATCTAGTTAATCCTCCACTTGTCACAAAAGAGCATTTCACTCCGTCCATCCAGGACACCTAATTCGTCCTAGACACAGATGCTTCAACTGGTTTAGAAATGCCACTGACAGCAATTGCCCTCCCTAGGCTCCGTAACCAAAACTTAGATGTGGCCCAGACTGGAAAGAAATTCTCACGTGAAGGATGTTGGTACGATGTCCCCATCCTCTGCCACATCAGAATGAGCCAATAGGTGGTTTCCTCCCAACTCCTAGAAACTCCATCAGAAGAAAAACAAGGGCCTTTCATGCTCTTAACCTTAAGAACCCAAGACTGTTCTGTAAGAGGGAAGAGGAGCCATAATATTTTTTCTTCCCTAACAGGGAATGACTAGCTCAGAGAAGGTAAAGCTGTACTAGTGGAAGTTGCCTGTGATCAGTTAAGGTTTTAGAAACAGAGAGGTTAGAAATCCACTGCTATGCTTCTATTTCCCTCTGTCATGGTATTAGCTTTTCGATAACTAGTCATTTCTCTAGTGAGAAAGAGGCCATCATGGAGAAGACACCCTTCCAAAAAGAATTGAGGACATTTCTACAGAAGTGGGTTAAATCAAAGAGACTTTCTGGTCAATTGGCCATAATCTGTCATCTCTCATGTCGTTTTCGTTTTTAGCTTTCCTAGAACCTCTATTTTTTATTTTAAAAAAAATTTTTTTGGAGTGTCTTCTTTTACATATTACAGAGAAATCAGAAAGTAACTTGGAAAAAAGGTAAAAAAATGAAGTATAACTCCCATTACGCATTTTTTAACAGATATTTACTAAAGGCTCACTACTTGCCAGACTGATGTTACAGTTGTCTGTCACTACCTCAAAACTTAGTTACTTAAACAACCATTTAATTGTGTGTATGATTTTGTGGGTCAAGAATTTGGGAATGGCTCAGCTGGATGCACTTGGCATTTGCTAGCTGGTGGGCTGGAGGGTTCACTTCCAAGATCGTATCTTCACTCGCATGTCTAGAACTTCAATGCCCTTTGTCCACTCTCTGTCTCTCTGTCTCTGTCTCTGTCTCTGTCTCTCTCTCCCCCGCCTCCCTCCCTCCCTCCACACTATGTCTCATTCTCTGGGGCTTCTCCACTTAGCTTGGATTTCTCACAGCATGGTTGTCTCACAGTAGTCATATTCCTTACATGATGACCAACTTCACCATAGCAAGGGTTTCAAGAAACCCAAGTAGAAGCCTTAGAAGTCCCTGAACATTACTTCTGCCACATTTTACTGGTCAAAGTGAGCCATTAAGGCCAACCCAGGTTCAAGGTGAGGGGAGAAATAGACTCCACCTATCCACAGGGGGGTAGCATGCAGCTACAGGGAGGGAAAGACTTGATGGTAGCCATCTTGGAGAGAAGAGACCCCACACAGTGCCGTAAGAATCTACATACAGTCTCTGTTCTCACAGAAAGAACAGATGATACAAACAAGTAAACAGGTATTTACAATGATACTAGAGGCATGCTACAGAATAGGAGCACACTGAAGGAGAACTCAACACAGACTTGAGAGGTCAAGAAAGAATTTCTGGAGTAGAAAAGATTTAACCTGAGACCTGGGCCAAGCTGGAGGTGGTTGTGCGAAAGGGAGGACAGAAGAGATAACGTTCTAAAAGTTGGGAATAGTACTCTAGAAGGCCCAGGAGAAAAAGAGAGAAAAAGAGCATTTGCATGGAAAAAACTGAAAAAATTCTGATATGTCAGAACAGTACGTTAAAAGGGTATGAATGGTGAAAGACAAAGTTGAGGAGAAAAGACAAGACCAGAACATAAATCTCCACTCTTTTCTATCTAAGGGTAGCTATGCATTAAAAAGCATTTTTTTACAAATATGGGTCCATGCCATTTATAAAGTTTTGTGGTCCATATTTCATCACTTTATGTCATTAACATCTTTTTCTTCTCAATAAATACACTTCTAAAACATCACTTTAAATAAATGTATAGTATTCGTTCATTGTCTCTCTGTTACCTAATTTAACCAATCTCTTATTGTGGGATATTTAGGGTATGTCCAATTTCCTTTTACACTTATTCTTATAGCTAAATCTTAACAGTTTTTAATGATAATTTCCTAGATATGGAAGTTCTAGCTCAGCATTTATGAATACTTTTCTAAGGTTTTTGGTAGAGAGTACCAAATCATTTTCCAGAAATTTTTATTATTGTTTAAAGTCCCAGCAGGTACTCAATAAGAGAGTACCTACTTTGTTATACTTTCCATTGATAGGAACAATCATTTTGTTTCTATTTTTTACCAATTTGATAAGTTTCCATTTACGTTTCTGTAATTACTGGGGAAACAGAAGTTTTTGTCTACTGGTAGTTCTTTTTTTATGTAGGCTTCTGAAGATAATAAGCTTATCAAAAAGAGATAAGTGGCTAGACTTTAAACTTTAAAGTGCTATAAAACTGTAATAGGCAAAATTTAATCTACTAGTCAATTTAAACTGTAGTTTGACAATACCTCTGTCTGCCTTTCTTTCCTCTTAAATGCTTCAGTGTTTGAGCTGTTCTCAAATAGTCACAGTGACTTGCTAGAGAAAGGAGGAGAGGAAGTCAAGGGTTGTGACATCTCAGAGACCCAGACTAAGTTCAATTCCAGTTAAATAGGTGAAGTGGGGTGAATGAGGGGCCTTATTTCATTCACGATGGCACACTGGCTCCCTCCTTTAATACATTTAATGATCCTGTGAGCTTAATGACTGTTGCAATTAAAGTCACCCTGCTTAAGCATTGTGAATTACATTATGCTTGTTAGTGGCTGCCTTTGATAAAACATAATAGCAAGTCATCTCTTTTACATCATAACTCATTTTAAATATTGCTTTTGCGTATCTGTCCTTGCCCAGTTGATTTATTACCTTGTACTCCTAAGAAGTGTAATGAAAAGGAAGTTAGGACTTGAGTAATTCTTCCAGAGTCTGGATAAGCAGGAAGCTGAGGGGAAGATGGCCTTCTGATTGGTTAGCCTAAAAATGGAGATGGAAGAGAGGATGGCAATCAGGAATTAAATTAGACTAGTCATACGGAAGGAAAATATTAGCTTTTGGTGGCCTCTTTGCCCTCCCTCCCTTTGGATGGAAAATCAACAAAGGCCAGGTCTCCACCAGGAAGACTCGAGATATAAACTTATCCAGATAAACTGGGGCAATGGATCTGAGAGGCAGGACTGGGGACAGGGACTGGGAAATATTGCATGTCTGCTTTCGTCTACTTAACTTTACTAAGGAAAATTTTGACATAGATATTTGAAAATAAAAACTGAACAAGAATCTGGTGAAGTTGACCAGTGTTGATTATTTGAGGCCAAAAAAACCCCAAAACCCTCATATTGCTTTTTTTTTTTTTTTTTTTGGAGGAAGATTAGCCCTGAGCTAACTACTGCCAATCCTCCTCTTTTTGCTGAGGAAGATGGGCTAACATCCGTGCCCATCTTCCTCTACTTTATATGTGGGACACCACCTCAGCATGGCCTGATGAGCGGTGCCATGTCCTCACCCAGGATCCAAACCGGCAAACCCCGGGCCACAGAGAAGCGGAACGTGCGCACTGAACCACTGCACCATGGGGCCAGCCCCTCATGTTGCTTCTTTGTTAACTACCCAACACCCTCATCCCCAAATCACAGGAATTGTTTTAATCCTCTTCTTCATTTTGCTCCAGGAAACAGTCTCATCCTTTTGGCCATTCAGTCCAAATATTTGCCTGGAGAGAAGCCCGCTAATGCCTAATGTTCTTTCCATGTGAATCCATAACCTTTTTATCCGAAATCTCTGTCCTTACATGTAACATTCACACAAGATGCATTTGGAGTTGGGAGGTGTTAGTTGTATTAGATAGAACAAAGCTCAGTGATTCACAGTGACTTCACTCTGACCAGTCTCAAATGACAGCACAGAATTATAGGTGGGAAAATGTCTATTGGGGTACACCATGAAGTTCTTGGGGGCCAGTGGAGGATTGTCCCCCTGTATATTGTTTTGGTGCTTCCTTAATCAACTGACTGGCTCCTCTGTGACGTCTTTGTATATAATAGAATAAAGGGTGTTCCATTTCACACACGTAGCAAAAGGTCTTGAGTTGACAGATATAAAGAAGAGTTCACAAATCTCTGTGCAATACCATCTAACGAAATTACTTTTTGAGAGACAGAGTGTTTTTGTAGAAAATGTACTACATCAGAAACAAGGAGACCTGGATTTGAGACCCATTTCTGGCACCACTCAGCTATCTTGCCTTAGATGAATTATTTTAACTTCAATGGACTTCAGTTTCCTCTTCTATAAAAAATAGGGTTAGACTTCCTTGTCTCTAATCCCTTTAAGCTCTTAATGACTATGGTTCCACATTGCTGTTATGATCACTTCCAATGGGTTTTGTCATATAAATTAAGTAATTTTTCCTTTCAAGACATTTATTTCCATGAAGATATTCATTCTGAAAGCATTTGTCCCATGACTACTTGGGGAAAAAAATAATGATGTAGAAGCTTTAAAAGAAAGTCAAATAATAATAATAAATGTATACATATACACATAATATATATGTATACACACACACACCCCCTTAGTTTTGAGTTTTTCATTCACCTCACAGGAAAAACATTGATAATATAGTAACACAATGGGCCCAGATCTCCTCTTCCATTTTTAATATATGCTTGATTTATTCTTCAATCTTATTATACTTCCTTATATTACTGTGTCTACAGAAGACTATTTCCTTCCTAAATTGTTGTAGTAGACATCTTAGATATGCCAGTTGCCTACATTTTATTGTTTCTTGGGAAATAATAGCAACAACAACACTAGCTCGCACTTGTGTACCACTCTATGGTTTGTACCATTTAAAGTTAATGTCACACTCATCAGGATTATATTAGTGGCACTAGGTCATCAACTCAGAAGGGAGCATCCATAATTTCACCAAAAGAAAACCTTCCAGAAAAAATTTTTTAACGTTGAATAAGTATGTGTTAAAATAAGGTTGATCCAAAATCACCTTCTCTAAAAAACAAAGTCAGCCAAATAGTTTGTTACAAAATATAGAGTGAATACAATGAAATGAGCACCCTAATACCCATTAACGAAAATACATTTAATTGTTACAATCTTTCTGGAAATAAATTTGGGAAAAATGTACCCAAATGCTTAAAAATGTTTGTACCTTGGTGATTCCTCTTCTATTAATATATCCTAAGGACAGATCTGTAATGCAAAGATTTTTTTAAATGAAGATATTCATGTACAAATTATTTATAATAAAAGAAAATTGGATCCAATCAAATGACCAACACAAGGTAATGGTTTAGTAATTATGGTGTATCCGTATGATGGGACATTATGTAGTCACTAAAAATATATTTTTTCAGAATTTTTAATGAGATGGAAAGTGCCTCTGATGTTCTATTAAGTGAAAAATGTCATAAAATAATACGTTAAAATGTAATCTCAAAAATTACATACCCAATAAAAATAGAACACAGTATCTCAATATTGAATTACTATTATTTTCTTCTTTAAATTTTTTATAGTTTCCAAATCTTTAAAGTTGGGCACGTGCTACTTTTAAAATGAGAAACAAAATACCCATAGAAATAAAAAACTAAAATTAATGATGGCTTGTACTGTGAGACCTCGAGTAGCCAGAATGCACAGAGAAATGAAATGCTTTGGTGGATTTAATGTTGTGACAAACTACAGCTTAATTAAGAATCCCTTTCTGAATCTCTTTGCTGAGAATCAAATAATCAGTCAACAATTATTTTCTGAATTTCTACTACCCACTTGATTCAGGGCTGTGCAGGCTATTGTTGTCCAGCCCAGACCAGGCACCTTGCAGAGGATCCAAACCACTACCATTTAGTGAGACAAACATGTGTCAGGCAGCCTCAGTGCCAGGCAATGGGCACATGAGGTTCTGCAGAATACTTGCAGAAGGAGAAGTAATTTTTCCCAGGGAGCTCAAGAAAAGTCTTCACAGAAGACAAAAGGGAGCCTTGCAGCATGGACAGGATTATAATAGACAATGAAAGGAGGACCTCTCTGCTCCACCACCCACCCTCAGGCTGAAGAACTAGACGGACAAAAGCACAGAGGCAGGAAGGAAGCCAGGGCATGTCTGGGCTGTGGAAGAGATCTTCCTAGCAAGAGCAAGGGGTCTCTTGGGGAGTGGTGGGGCATGGTTTCTCAAGGGCATTAATTCACTTCCTAAATCAGTAACTAATGGTCATAACTGAGTCTTTGCTCAATTATTGCAGATACTTTGGTGGCTCAACCATCCTTGGGAACATTAAAAACCACAATACACTTCCATAAATGCACATGTCAAAGGCCTAAGATACCATTCTAAATAATAACCGTAATCCCTTACCTTTGTATAGCTCCTTTCAATTTACAAAGCTTTTCCCTGTGGTTTATCTCATTTGCTCTTCACAGACACCCTATAAGACAAGCATTATTATCACCATTTTACCGATAAGGAAACACACTCAAAGAGATCTGATGGATCATCCCCAGTTACACCACCAGCAAGTGACAGTGGGCTTCAAATCTCCTAACTCCATTGCATTTCCTTCTGTACTGCAGCTGCCTTTGACCCAGGGACACACTCTCGAAGTCCAGTTCTCTTTTACCTCATTCCGAATTTCGTTTTCATCACTGTCATCGTCTTCTTTCTTCTTGGATTATAGGGTACAGAGGGTTCTGTTTGGGTTTGGATTCTTCAAAGCAATTCTCTACTTTCAAAGTGCTTTCACACCTCATTTATCCTTACAACTTTTCAGGTAATTCAGACAAATTGAAAACTTTACTTCAGTCTAAATACACTGAGGACAGAATGGGATGCAGAGAGGGTAGGAGCAGGGAGAGAGAGATGGAGGCAGGAAGGAGCAGCTAATTGACCCAAGCTTTGATTCCCTTCATGCCACACAGACTTGGGCAGAAAAGGGCCCTATACTCACAGAAGATGTTAAAAAGTACTTGTACTTTGCCCTTCCCAGGTTGACAGACTCCTGGAAATAGAAGAGGTCTAAAATCCATCTTTATGAATTCCATCTTTGTTGCACCATTTTACTACCAAAGCCTTTTCAACATTTGGTTCCATAAGAAAAACAGTTCTGTCATATGGTTTCAAGTACTCCTCACACTTCTGAAACCGAACAGGGCTGCCAACTAATATTGCAAGAACTAAATAGATGACATCTGGAAAGAAGAATTTTAAAACCCACAGTTTCATTACCCTCACCTGTGTCTATAGAGGCAGCATGAAAAGGAGAGGTGAAGCGGCAGAGAGATTCTCTGAAACTGACTTTGGGGGGAAATAGTGGGGAGGCGCACATGTTAAAAATCTGATTTATCATCTGTCTGTGTTGTCCTGATTCGCCAAATGCATTTCAAACAGTTAGGGTGAAGCAGGAGATTGCATGTGAAGCCGGTGAGTTCAAGATGTCTTTACAGCCAATCATCTCGCCAAAATCAAATCCCGTTGCTTAAAACATCAGGCTGGCTGTGGAATTGAGCTGGGATTTAATGAGCAGATAAATCAACGATACTTACTGAGCATCCCCGACGTCCCTGCTCTGTGGAAAACATGGTAGAGTGTAACTTTGGGCAAGCCATTGAATATTTCTTACTCCAGGCTTCCCCATCTGAGAAATTAGGATACTAATAATACCAGCTCTTCCAAATCAACGGAATTATTGTGAAGCTCAAATAAAGTAATATATGTGGAAAGATTTATAAGCTCTAAAGTGCCAGGGAAATGCAAAGTAACATTATTAGACAATGAAGCAGTGGGTCCGACCTTTGCTCACAAGGAGCTTGCAACCTGTTTGTAGGAACAAAGCATAAACATATCAAATGTAAGTAATAGCATAAGGATTAAATTGTAGAAAAAACAACATGGTAAGTGGTTTAGCAAGATAATACGTAATTATTTGCAAGTGAGAGGTACAGACAATGAGATTTATGGATTTAAAACAGGTAGCTATCTCAGTGAGCTGGGGTGATGTGGACAGGCTTTGTGGTAGAAGCGACCTTGGATCTGGCGTTGAAGGGTGAGTAGGTTGAGCAAGAAGTATAGGATATTATCCCCACAGCTAACCTGAGCTGATCCAGATCCAGGTAAAAAAGATGCTTGAGATGGAATTCACAAACCACTCCTGCTCGTGGTCCACTGTCTGAGGCTGACTGAGGTAAGACACGGACAGAGTGGGCTTTAAAAGAAGCCTCTGAACACTACCATAGAGATTCAACTTGGAATTGTTTGACTGCCCCATAGCCAAAACCACCCAGACCCTCGTGCTCTTCTTCACCACACCCTTCTCATTCACATTTATTTCACCTGTTAAACTGCAGGGTGTCTTTCAGGAAGAGAATATAGTTACCCAGAGCTGTATTCCCCACTTGAGGCAATCACAGTATGTTCCACTGCGGTTGGCAAACTAAATTTCAAGTGGGAAACACGTAAGTAAAGATAAAGAGGGAGAAAACAAAAGATGTGTCTCATTTCAAAACCATTCACTTAGCTATGGCTGTGCTGAAAAAGTCTTTTTATTTAAGAGGATGTACTAGGTCGCAGGCAAAAGTGGCGAGGCTGTGAAGAGTATTTGAGTTGATTAGTGCAACATGTTAATGCAACCAAGTTCAGAGGTTCAATCTCCTGCCCATTCATTTCACAGACCAAAAAGCAGTTAGCAGTCAGTTTGCTGGATGAAGGATGCAGGAGAAACCCACGCAATCATGCCACTGGTACAAAGAGTGGGTCATGAGCTACTTCAGAACAGGGTACAAATGGCTCCCTCCAACACACGGTCATGCCTAGACACCTGGAAAGCAAGTCAAAGCCCAGGGCACCATCCAGTCCCTTCTTCCCTCCTCCCAAATGCCTTTCACCACTGGTCCAGTCCCTGTCACTCAGTATGTCAAAGATATTTCCTGGTCCACATTTTCACTCAAGCTCTCCCTCCTACCCTTTTGGCTTTCCATTTCTCTCATGTAGGGCATTGATTCAAACCTGCTCCTTTCTTCAGGACTTAAATTTTCATTCCTGCCTCCTCTATAGGGCCATTCCTGATGCCCCAATCCCCACAGCGTTCCCATCATCCGAACTCCTGGCACACTCATACGCCTTTCATTTTGGCCCTGGGATTACTCCCTTGAGCCTGGCACAGTGCTTTGCACCCCGTAAACTCTTTTTAAATGTTTGGTTAAAAAAATAAATTCTGGTTACAGGTGGTAGGAATATGGGGTGGCTAGAAAGAGCAGGATAAAACTTTAGTTTGGGCTTATCTGCTTGGCGTGTGATTGCCTTGTCTTCCCAAACAACACATCAGTAGCAGCATCAGGAATAGTAATGGTAGTGGCAACAGCAGGAGACAGAAGAGTAATAGTGTTAGCCCTTGATTTCTTCATAATATTAGGAGGAAAACGTTTGGCTCTAAATAGAGACGGAGAACTAAGTATAGAATTGGAGCCATTGTCTAAGTCATTTGAGTAAACAAACTGGACAGGGAAACAGGCATAAAAATGATGGAATCATCACCTCCCAACCCATCCTTTGCCTTCTTCTCCAAAACCCAGCTCGTCACAGGTCTTGTTGACTCTCCCTCTGCAATGTCTCCGAGATCTATCCCCACTTCTAGATCATCCTTAGGCCCTCAACCTACCTCAACTAGACTATTCCAGAAACCTCTTGCCTAGTCTCCGTTCCTCTAGCCTTTCCCCTTTTTTAATACATCATTTCAAGGCTGACAATTACTTTACAAAACTCCTGTCTGAGCATGTCACCCCTTGACTTTTAAGCCACGAATGCCTGCCACTCCATTCCCTTAAGGATAAAGTGTATACTTCTTAGCATGACTTCCTAATTTGGCCCCAAACCACCTTTCCAGTTTTATCTCTCCCTGTGAGCCCTCACATCCTACTCCCCAGACACGCCAAGCCCCAAACACAGGGTATTTTTTTTTTCAGTCTCCTTGTCCTTGAAACTGGTGCTCTCTCTGCTTTGCTACCTCCCCCCAACAAACTCCCACTCATCCCATAAAGACCGGCTTAAAAGTTGCTTCTTCTCGGAAGCTTCTCTGACCACAGCTCCATCCTACACCCTCACTCCCTCTTCAGATCCTCACAGAGGACTACCACAACTGCCTGCTCACGTGACTATACAATCCCACGAGACTGAGTCCCTGCAGTGGAGGCTGTGTCCTGTTTATCTCCACATCCTCAGCGCTTGGGATGCAGAAGGTGCTCAACCAGTGTTTGTTGTATATTGAACGAGTGAACCCGGGGGGTGCTGTCCACTCTCATCAAATCCATGTCCCGCTCTGCTTTGTCCTTGCAACTGTGTTCCTTGCCTTCCCCATATTTCATCCTGATATATGAATAAAGAATGAGAAACTGATGAAAGTGAAACCATAGGAATGAACAGAGAATGCCAGGTCATTAGCAATCTTTTTTTGCAATCAGAAAGCATTTCTAGATCAAATCTGTGCATCCTGATTCACTGTCCTTTTTTTTCTTTTCCAAAATTCAGAAAGTCACAGAACTTGTTGGTTCTCTCTCTAAAATGTCTCCCACATCTATTCTCACTTTGGGATCATCCTCACGTCTTGACCATATCTGACCTGGGACAAACCAGGAGAATTCTCTTGACCTGAAACTCCTGGAAATTTTTTCTGGTTCATGGTCTGACTTCATTTTAGAAACAGTACCCAGAACAATGTTTTTCTTCTTAGGTCTCCTTTAATGTCACCATAGTACCTTCAAGGCAACACGATAAGAGAGAGGGACTCTGGATTATGCATCCAGACACATAGCTTTTAGTTCCACCTCATCTGCTAATTAATGGTGTGGCTTTGGTCAAGACACTTTCCCTCTCTGGGTCTTGGTCTCCCCTTCTGTTGTCAATTTGAAAAAAACCCTCCAGAAAAGCCTCTAAGACTAAATGAATTTTGAGCTTGTCTTCTACCAGAAGATGCTTTCTAAGGAATTTTCTGGCTCTAACACTCCAGCTCCAGAGCTTCATCCTTCTCACTGTCCTACTTGCTTCCTTTCCCTCTTCTCTCCCCACTCCACACATGCCAGTATCAAGCCCCACCAAAGCCTGAACATTTTATTAGAATTTATTTCCATTATTACCTTTGTGTCAAGACCTCCTACCAGAAATAGGAAGGGTGAATATAAAAGACCTATTTCCTGTCCATTGTGTTTCCTCCTCCCCTTTCTAGTGAAAATGGCCTATTTGGAGAAGCCAAAATGCTTTTGAATTGAATTCACCAAAGTAATATACACAAGGTTTTAATTTACAGTTTTGGGTCTCCAGGCCCCTGCATATGAGTTCTATAAATGAGATGTGTTGCTACAATAAGTCCCATTGGGAGAGGCTGGACTTAGACTGAGAACAGCTGTAGCACTGTAATCCCACAAAGTCAGCTTCTGAATCAGATATGAATTATTGGTTCAGTCACAAAGCCACGGATACGCTTTCCCCCACAGGCACTCACATATGGCCTTTGGCAGAAATGAAAATACCTTTTCCCTCCTTTGCTGGGTTTGGTTAATAACGAACCTTTATTTTAAATACTTTCTTATGTCTTCACTTCCTTTCTCTTTGTTCTCATTCTGATTTCCTCTTCAAGGCCTCAGATGGCCACCTATACAAGGTGAGGCTAACAGCTCTTGTGAACCATTTAGAGGTAATGGAAGCCAAGGCATCTGAGAGAGTGGTTCTCCGCCTTGGTTGTATACTGGGAACACATGAGGCTCTTTCAAAAATCCCAGTGCCCACATCACACCCTAAGCCAGCTGAATTGGAAACTCTGGGAGTGGGACTAAAGCATCAGTATTTCTTTAAGTACTGAAGTGATTCCTATATGTAGTCAACATTAAAACCACTGCTTTAAAGTCAATTGTGTCTAAAACACGAACAGCCTTTTTCTCTATCCCCAAACAATGTGTAAGGAACATGGGCACCAAAGACTTTGTTCTTGAAACTGAAATTTATGGAAGCATCAGCTCCTAAGCCAAGGCTTGTTCTTTAAACCAAAGTGGATAGCCAAAACTTCAAAAAAGCTACCCAGTTACCACAACTTCTGGAGGTTCAGCTTTCCAATCCTTGAAACATTTGGTCGTGAAGGCTGGAGGCTAGCAGGCACAATGAAAAATGTATAAGAGCTGAGTCACAGGAAGGCTGGGAAAGGGGAAGTGTGTTTCTGACACTATCGATACGGGGAAAGAATCCATTCAAATTTGGGAGCTTCGTTTCCTCATCTGCAAACCAAATCTGGAGGTTGGTGAAATATAGCCTTCAAATGGTTTCCTCCACCATTCTCCTGAAGCTGTCAGATTGATCAAATGTATAAAGTACTACTCCCTCGTTAAACACTGCCCATTTAAGTACAGCCGTGTGCCCTGAGTAATAAAAATAATAATAATAAATAAACAAATTCTGACCTTTTGAGAAGCTCAAGATATTAGGAGAGAAAATAAGAGGAGACTTGGAGCGAATCATCCAGATGCAAGAACTTCACCTTGACACCGGACAATGGAGTAATAGAACAATCACTCTCTTTGTCATTTCGGCATTAAAGACCACAAATCTTCCTGTGCTACTAGGGAACTCACATTCCTCTGAGCCTCCTTTCCTTCCTCCTCCATAAAGGACTGAGCTCAGCCATGAGTTTGCTGAAGCTTCTAGTTTCTACATGACCACCTTTCAACCTCTACTGCTACGCTGTTGGTTCTGAGTCATTCAGATCGGCTTGGGCATGACCCGTCCTTAAGTAGTTAGTTTTCCTCTTTTCTGAATGAGAAATAGATTGTGTTAAAGGTGGAAATGTCACACTCTTCTCTCTGACTCATTGGGATAATTCATCTTGGATTCTTCCTTCTACCTTGACCTTCATATACAATTGTTCCTCTTAATTCTACTTTTTAATAATCTCTTAAACTCATTCCTTCCTTTCCATCTCATTGCCACTGGCCTAGTTCACGTCCTCCACTCTTGGAGAAAGCTGTGCTTCAGAAAAGATGTTTGTGGACAGGCAAGCAGGGGAGGGGGTACCCACTCAGCCAGCCAGTCAATCTATGCAGAGGGAATGGATTGTGAGACCGATGGAAATCAGACCTCCTTTCCATCATAGTCCAGATCTTTGTTATTTCTTCCCTGGACAATTGCAGCAACCTCCTGATGGGCCCACTGTCCACTCCCATCCCCAGTCCTTCTTGAATAAATGATACATATGAAGCACCATGCCTGGTGCTAGGACTACAGAGCTAAGTCACCCTGGTCCTGCCTTCAAGGAGCTCCCAATCCAGCAGATGAGACACAAGTAAGGAAATCATTGCTACAATTTGGTAAGTTTTTGGCTATGGTATCAAAGAGGAAAATATAGCAATTTCTGGCTGCAAAAATCAGAGAATGTTTTGGAGCAGAGGTGGTACCTGAGCTGAGTGACATTCCACATTCCAAACAGAAGGCACAGCATGTGCAAAGACCTGCAGTTAGGAAAGATTACAATTCATTATTGAAATGAATAGGCAGCTCCAGGCAGAGGGCATGCAGATAAAAGCCTGTCAGGACCTGGGGCTGAAAAAAGGAGGCAGGGGCCAAATCCTGAAGAGCTACAGATCCACGTCACAATGAGGAATTTGGACTTTATCCCCTAGTCTATGAGGTGCCATTGGAGGACTTTAAGCAGGGGAATCACAAGATCATACTTAGTTTTAGAATGGCCCCTTTGACAGCAGGCTGGACAATGCTTCCAAAGAGACAAAGCTTAGGGGCAGGTGAAGCTGATAAAGAATGTTACAAAAGTCCAGGTGAGAATACGAGGCCGAAATCGAGGTGGTAACAGTGGGACTGGAGAGGAAGTAAACTTTTTTTAATTAAGATATAATTGACATATAACATTATATTAGTTTCAGGTGTACAACAAAATGATGCAATATTTGTTTATATTGTGAAATGATCACCACAGTAAGTCTAGTTGACATCTGTCACCAAATATGGTTACAAAATTTTTTTCTTGTGATGAGAACTTTTACGATCTACTGTCTTAGCAACTTTCAACTATACATTATTATTAGCCATAGTCACCATGTTGTACATGACATTGCCATGACTGACTCATTTTATAACCGGAAGTTTGTACCTTTTGATCACCTTCACCCACTTCACCCACCCCCCACATCTGGCAACCACCAATCTGTTCTCTGTAACTATGAGCTTGATTTTGTTATTTTTGTTTTAGGTTACACATATAAGTGAGCTTGTACAATATTTGTCTTTTTCCGTCTGACTTACTTCACTTAGCATAACGCCCTCAAGTTTCATCCGTGTTGTCACAAATGGCAAAATTTCCTTCTTTTTTATGGGTGAATAATATTCCGTATATATATATATATATATATATATATATATATATACACCATTTTCTTTATCCGTTCATCCATCAATGCACACTTAACTTGCTTCCATATCTTGGTTCTTGTAAATAATGCTGCAATGAACATAGGGGTGCATATATCATTTTGAATTAGTGTTTTTATTTTCTTTGGATAAATACTCAGAAGTGGAATTGCTAGATCATATGCTAATTTTATTTTTAACTTTTTGAGAAACCTCTAAACTGCTTTCCACAGTGGCTGCACCAATTTCCATTCCCACCAACAGTGCACAAGGGTTCTCTTTTCTCCACCTCCTTATCAACACTTACTTCTTGTCTTTTTGATAGTGGCCATTCTAACAGGTGTGAGGTGATACCTCACTGTGGAAATTTGCATTTCCCTGATGATTAGTGACCCTGAGACCCTCTTCATGTACCAGTTGGCCGTCTGTATATCTTCTTTAGAAAAACATCTAATCAGATCCTCTGCCCATCTTTTAATCAGATTGTTTGATTTTTGCTATTGAGTTGTATGAGTTCTTTACATATTTTGGATTTTAACCCCTTATCAGATACATGATTTGCAAATATTTTCTCCCATTCAGTAGGTTGCCTTTTCATTTTGTTAATGGTTTCCTTTACTGTGCAGAAGCTTTTTAGTTTGGTGTAGTCCCACTTGTTTATTTTTGCTTTTATTGGCTTTACTTTTGGTGTCAAATCCAAAAAATCATCACCAAAACCAATGTCAAGGAACTTACTGCCTATGTTTTCTTCTAAGAGTTTTATGGTTTCAGGTCTTACATACAAGGCTTTAATCCATTTTGAGTTAAATTTTGTGTATGGTCTAAGATAGTGGTCCCGTTTCATTATTTTGCATGTCGTTGTCCATTTTCCCAACAGTATTTATTGAAGTGAGGAAGTAAACTTTAAACTATGTACATACTTATCCTGATTTCCTCCTGGACTTTGGATCTTGTTTTTCGTTTGTTTGGTTTGGTTTGGTTTTTATTTTTTAAACATGAATTGAGTTCTCCCATGCTTTCATTTGTATCAATTAAGCCTCAAAACACCCCCGAAAAATAAGTATTTCTATTTCAGTTTTGCCGGTGAAGAAACTGACTCAGAGAAGTTAAGTAACTTGCCCAAAGCCACACAGCCAAAGGCAGCAGCTAGCCCGGTGCCCAGATTTTCTGACTCTGAGTCAAGAGCTCTTTCAACTGCACCTCCACTAAGTATCCCCAGACTCATTTTTGTTGTATTTCTTTCCTATGCCAGACTGAGGCCTGGCAGACAGAGCATTTGTCTAGGCATAACTTCAGTGGCTCAGAATGCAGCTCTGGCTAAGAGCCTGGCTTTGGAGTCCAAGCAACCTGGGTCTGATTTCCAGCCTTGAGCAATAACCCTCAAGCCTCAGTCTCCCCATTTGTCACAAGAGGGCAACAACAACATCCAGCAGGGTTGCTGTAAGGTTGCTATAAATGAGATCAAAGCCCCCAGGATCATGCCTGGTAGATAGCCTGTTCTCAAGAATTGGGGCCATTTTTTTCCCAAAACAGCCAGGAAAGAGTCAAGCTATAACCAGAAGAGATGTCCCATATTTGACTCAGGAATATGCTAGTAGAGGTGGGAAACAGACATAAACCAGGACCTGAAAAAAAAATTTTTACATGGTCTTAACATCTCTCCTGTCACCTCTAAGACAATTCTTTCTACTTCCATTTATGTCACTGAGGTGACCCCCTAACCCCCTCCCCAAGCAAGCTTAATATCAAGCCCAGGAAAGCCCTGTGCTAAACTACGTTATGGGGGGCAGGGGGCGTTCTGTTCTTTTTTCCTCTCTCCTTTCACACTAGAATTAAGAAACCTGTAACTTGCTGCTTATCTCATTATCTCCTGCCTTGCATTTTAATGCGTCGCCTCTAAAAAGACCTCATTGATATTCCAGTTATGTATGTGTTTGTTTGTGTCTCTTGGGAAAATTTGCTACCGATCTTCCAAGTTGAGCACCAGCATCCTCACAGCTCAAAGTTGGATCTCTCTTTTGTATAAGGAAAAAAAATGGAGGTGGTTTGAATATTTTGCATCTACAAGAAGCTGTAAATAGAACAGCTCAAGAGTCTCAATCCAAATCTACGAGCAAAAAGGCAGGTGAAGAATTGGGTATCTTCCCGGGAAGCTGGGTTATGTCGATGAATAATTCAAGCCTAAAGGCTCTTAGAAGGACACAGTTACCTGGTTTTCCAGATAATTAGAGATCCCCCTGACAAAAAGGTTTTAACCTAATTTAACCAGATAATTAACCAGATCATCCAGAAAAGAGCAAGCTTTTTATCCTGCCTAAATTATCCGGTTTCATCATTGTTAGGTAACTGACAACCTTCTCCACTCACTGCTGTGTGGAGTCTATGCTGCGGACGGAGCTAATCGAGCCTTGAGTTAACAGATGACATGAACAGGATAACAAGAAATTATCTTACAAAATCTAGTTGCTCTTTTCAACTGCTACAGATCACGGCTATTTTCACACAAAGTACATTGGGAAGCTGAGGGAAATATCTATAACAAAACAAAAAACCCTACCGTGAGGAAAAACTAGATATTGTAGGGCCTGATTTTACTGACTTTTTACACAGACTGAATCATTTAAATAATGGCTTGCTGCATATTACTTGGCTTATGTGTTAACACCAGGAGATAGAAGTAGATAGAGCATTTTTATGGGTCTGATGTTACTGCAGCTGATAAAACTTTCTCATTTTATTAATCAGCTTCTAGTTCCCCAAAACGATCCATTGAGATCTGTGAGGAGTAGGCCACTGCCGATACTAATAAAACATTTACTGAGTACCACACACGTGTGAGGTCTCTAACATTTATGATTTCATTTAAACATGGAAAAGGCCCTTCAAGACAGGTTTTTATTTTCCCCATTTTACTGACGAGGACACCGAGATTTGGGGCATAATGGGCAGTGGCACTCTATGAAGTCAGGTTGGAGTAACTGGAGAATGGGTGCTCTCTGCCCTCGGCCCTGGGTCTCCCCAGATAGTGTACTGCTACAGGAACATGCCCCTTTGCTAACTTCCAGCATGGCCTACATCCTACTTCTAAAAGTATTGATCAGGACACTAAGAACAACTATCGAAAGGATGGCAATCAAAATTTGTCATAGCTTTTAACTCTTCGGAGGCAAATACAGGTGCGATAGCTTGTTAATTAAAACCATGGTTGCTGGAGTCAACCTGGATAGAATTCTAGATCTGCTACTTATTAGCTGTGGGATCTTAAACCAACTACTCTTTCTAATCTCAGCTTTCTCTTTGTAAAATGGAGGGCCATCGCAAGTATTAAAAGAGTTGAGGCATGCACGATACCTGGCACACAGTAAGTGCTTAATAATTGTTATTAGTAAACATGGAGTAGAGCAATCATTGCTAGGAATGCAATGAACAATATAAACAATTCTTTATTAATAACCATTGATCTGGATAATTTAGTGACAATTAACGCTGATATAGCTGGGCGCTGTTTAAAGTGCTCTGTACATGTTAACATGTTAATACTTGTAATAACCCTCTAAGGTTAGCAGCTATTATTATGCCATTTTACAGATGAGAAAGTTACTTAAACTCAAAAAAACAGGGAGGTAAAAGTCAAGTCCAAGGTCACACAGCTAGTACCTAACAGGGCTGGAATTCGAACCCAAGAGTCCAGCTCCTGAGCCCATGATTCTAGCTGCTCTCCTCTCCTGCTTCCCCCAACTGCAGAAGAGCAGGATTTTTACTACAGTCACAAGTCATTTCATCACCATGGCCACTGTCCTCTCTGTAAAGAGTCCTGGCCATTGCTCCCCTTATTTGCCCAGCATTTAAGCTTCCCCCAGCTTTCAGGGCGATGATATATAGGGAAATTCTGACTGTAATTTCTTAGGTACAACCTTTTTATTTTTGCTGCCTGTACTAGTTGAATCGATAACAAGAGACAAAAAATATTCTACGTAACCACAGATTCGAGCCATCCCTGTGGTTGCTACAGGATATTAACAAGGGAACCTACTTTGCCGTGACAAGACGTAGTGGAAGAGGGCCAGATGTCCCATTAAAAGTCCTTTCCAACCTAAATGAGTTTGTGACGATGTGTGTTTATATGTGTGAGGATAAAACACACTGTGAGCATCGCTTCTCCTAGTGTCTAAGCCGTTATCTGAGAATGAGGCGCTTCAGGAGGCTAATTGAGCACTGGAGGCTGTCTACACAGGCAGAGCAGAGGGGAGATCTGGAGCCTTCCACAGCCCCCCGCCCCCAGACACACACACACATATTCAAGAAAAACCCTCCTAAATTATCCAGGCAGGCCAATTGCATCTGAGAGCAGATCAACATAAACTTCATTTTCCCACTACAGACAAAATATTTTTATGTTTTCAGGAGCCTGAGCTTTCAGCTGCCCAGATAAGTCTCAGGTAGCCGATTCTGTAAAATGGTCCTCACAGCACTTCTGAGTGTACTTCTGGCTCTGCCCGTTCCGCTCCGACTTAGCCACGGTGCCCCGGCCCTGATTTTCAGAGCCCCACTGTACCAGCCGCAGCCATTTTGCGATTTCATAGCTAACATTTAAAAGAAAAACTAAAGGTGAAAAAGAATCATATTAAAAGTCAACCTCACATTTTGTATAAAGATGTTATTCTTTTGATGGTTATTTATTACTGTTGGTCTTTTTGGATTAATTATGGCACCGTTTTGTAAGTGGCAGGAGCAATCTGTCACCCAGAATTACACAGAAGGCCACCCAAGTTCCGTATTTCCTGTATCCTGCTGTAAATCAGTGTAACTTGCAGGAGAGCATGCCACCACACCCCGATGGCCAGCCCGTCCTCTGTCCCAATCAATGCAGTGCCCACCGCTCCCCTCTTCTCACTCCCCAAGAGATCCTGAAAGAGGATTTGTCCAGGAACGCCACAGCCCCGCAGCGTGCTGACTTCATAAAGAGACGAGGTGAAGTAACACTTTTCTTTTTAATACCCCATGGTGTTGAACTGAAATTGCAGCCTGCTTCTATTTTCAGAGGCCTCCTTGGTAAGAGAATGTTTTTATCGGGAGATACAATGACCGTGGCCCATACTCTGTGGTTCCCATGAAGGCCTTGCCAAAGTCCATGAATGCTCGCTTTATGAATTCGTCTTGCAGGTGTTCAGGGGGGTATGTAATCACTAATGAATAGTCGAAAAACACAGAAACTCTGCAGCCTCTGGCACGGAGAGCCGCTGGGCTTTATAATTCTGTGAGAAAACACACATGCATCTAAATGCATCTAAGCATTCCCTAGGCTCCAGCGTTGCCTGAGGCCAAATATTCGTCACAGTCCATCCCTGGGCTGGTGGTACATTCCAGAAAAGAAGGGATTTGTAGTGACCCTGTGGACGGAGAAGTTTGTGGCTCTTACATGATTTTCCTGCTCTGACTTGGTACAGGAATCATCTGGGCCAAGGTACCACCTTTCTGCACACGCCGTTTATGTAACCCAGCAGGCTAGACCGCCGGGATATTTTATGAAGACTTCATGGACCCAGGCCCAGGTGGGCTGGCTGCCCAGGGAAAAAGGCACTGGGAGGTCAAGACCGAGTGACCTCAGATAATCTGCGCGCATCCTTGGGCAGGGGACGAACGAGAACTGGGGGGAGTCAAGAATAGAGTAAGTTCTCAACAGACTGGATGAGGAGTAGGGGGACAGGGGAAGAAAGTGTCCTGGTACTGGGGCCCACAGAGCCAGAGGGCTTAAATCTAAATAGAATTTCTTGTATCTCCTCCACCCAAGAGAAGTTACCTGAGAATCAGTGATGGTGGGAAAAGGGTCACTATTAGTTAATCTAGCTTGTCCTTCCGGGCCACAGCCCCAGGGAGAGGGCAAAGATGTGGAAGGAAATGTTTGTCATTTTTCTCACTTTCCCTACGTGCCCTCCCTCTGCATCACGGGCTCTCTCTGAGCCGAAAACTGGAAAAAATCAATGTGGGGGAGGGGGCTGGCCCCGTGGCCGAGTGGTTAAGTTCGCGCGCTCTGCTGCAGGCGGCCCAGTGTTTCGTCGGTTCGAATCCTGGGCGCGGACATGGCACTGCTCGTCAGACCACGCTGAGGCAGCGTCCCACATGCCACAACTAGAGGAACCCACAACGAAGAATACACAACTATGTACCGGGGGGCTTTGGGGAGAAAAAGGAAAAAATAAAATCTTTAAAAAAAATAAAAAATAAAAAAAATAAAAAATAAAAAAAATCAATGTGGGGGGACTTGATCAGCTCTCTAGCCCTCTAGAAGGCTGCAAAAGATTTGGGAGATTCGCTGAGAGATTTCCAACTTCCCTGGCCCCGTGAAGGGGTAGCAAGCTCTCCACCAGTACAGACTCAGGCGTTGGAGAAAGACAGGAGCCTAGTGTGGGAAAAACAGGATATTGGGGGTAACAGGTGACCCCTCCCAGCAGCTTCCATGGCCAAGAGCAGCCCACACTCCTGGCACGAAGACCCTCCAGAGGCACTGGGGAAAGAAAGCAGGGGCTGACAGGTGTGACAGGGCCTTGGCCCTGAGAGGGAAGCTTCTGGTCTTCGGCACCTGGGACACTAGGACATTCTCTTTTATCCAGAGCTAGCAAGAGTGGCCCCAGAGCAGAGCTGGAATTAGAGTTGGGAAGCTGAGCTAGCAAGACTACCCGTGAACATTGAAAAAATCAACTTCCGTACTTTTAGGAGTTGAAAGAATTTTGAGACATGGGAGCTACAAAGATAGCTGAACTTTTCTCACAAAATATCCACCTTGTCTGGGTTTTCATACCTCTCCTAATTCATGTTACTCTAGCATTTCCTATCAGCCACATCGACAAATGTACCCCAAGACTACCCCATGGGCCAGCCTACCAGTTATAGTTAAGTGGAAAGTGAAGTCTTTGCATTAGTGATATCTCAGAAGCAGGAAAGAAGACATCTATTTCCAAAAATATTTCCCAACTTGGCCCCCTGAGACCAAAAATTCCACAATTAGAGATGTACGTATTCTTTTGGTTCTAGACAACCTTGAGCTACCATAAATATTAATTTATCCAGCAAATATCTATTGAACACCTTCTTTGTGCCATGCACTGTGCTAGGCATTAGATAAAGGGGGCAAATAACACAGACAAGGTTTCCGCTCTCCTGGCACTTACATTAATCTGTATCAATCATTTCCTGAAAGCACATTTCAATAGAGGAGGGGAGCTATGGCAAGACCACCCACAGGAGAGCAGGGCGGTGACAGGCTGTCCCTGAAAAGGAGGAAAAAGTGGCAAAGTAAGGGCCACTGAGGATAAATGTCACCTCCTTCACTCATGCATTCATTCATTCATCCATTCCACAAAGATGTTTTACACATCCCTCTAGAGCCAAATACTGGGAATATATCAGTGAACAAGACAGACACAGCCCCTGCACTAGGGAAACTCATATCTAGTGTGGGAGACAGACACTTAACTAAAGCAAACAGCAAAATATGATTAGTGCTAGTCGGGGTGGGCAAAGGGCACTAAAATAACACACATTAGGGGCCCATTAAGCAGACTTGGGGAAAGGTTTTGATCAGCGAAGTCTTCTTGAAGGGAGGGAAATCACAGGAGTGGGAGGTGAGGATTCAGTATTCCTGAGAAAGGGAACGGCATATGCAAAGTCCCTAAAACAAGAATACTATCGTGCTCCCCAGCTCCACAGTTGGAAGGTGGAACAGCAAAGTACAGTTAAGGTAGATCGCACATCACCTATGGGTCTAGACTAGGGCATAGTTGATTTTTCCTGCAAAGGGCCAGACAGTCAATATTGTAGGTTCTGTGGCCCATGTGGTCTGTTGCAACTACTCAACGCTGCCGTTGTAACAGGAACTAGCCGTAGGCAATAGCCAAACAAATGGATGTGGCTGCGTTTCAATAACACTATATTCACACAAAAAGGCGGTAGTGAATTTGGCCCTTGAGCCATAGTTTTTCAGCCTCTGGTCTAACCAGGACTTGGAGCCAAATATAGGAGCTAAAGGAACCTCACGCTCTGGTGTGGGCCTCCCAAGGGAAAGGTAAAATTTGTGGCAAAAGAATACCAGGTGGGGAACTGGGAGATCTGAACTCAGGTGTTGGTCAGGGCACAGACTCAGGATAACATCTTCCTGACCTGTAAAATGAAAGTGGAGAATAAGGTGGTCTCCGGGGCCTCTTCTCCGTAAGTTTAGAGCTGGGGTACTTGACCCGGCGCGCAGGATGCCCCAGGGAGTCCATGCATAATATTGAGCAGTCCGTGAACTTAGATGGAAAAACATTACGTTTTTAGTTTCAGTAATTTCCAACTGGAATGTGATGTTGACTTCAATTACAAGTGTAGGCAACAAACCACAGTGGTATTAGCTGTAGCTATGACATTGTCTCCAGTAGAAATCACAGATATTTTTGTGTCATGTTACCGTTATGGCATGTGTGTTGAAATGCATCACTTCTTTGAATTTGTGGTCACTATTAGATCTGCAACGAGACTTTGTTAGTTAACGTATTAATAGAGACACGTATCTATATCACAAATTGGAGTTTTTGATATTTGATAACTATATTTCAATACAATTGGTTTTCTTTGCAAACCTATGTAGTTTATTTTGCCCACTAAAAAACAGTATTCTGGGGGCCAGCCCCGTGGCTGAGTGGTTAAGTTCACATGCTCCACTTGGGTGGCCCAGGGTTTCACCAGTTCCGATCCTGGGTGCAGACATAGCACCACTCATCAGGCTATGCTGAGGCGGCATCCCACATGCCACAACTAGAGGCACTCACAACTAGAATATACAACTATGTACTGGGGGGCTTTGAGGAGAAAGCAAAAAAGAAGAAGATTGGCAACAGATGTTAGCTCAGGTGCCAATCTTCAAAAGAAAAATAGTATTCTGACAAGGAGTCCATCCCCCCAAAAATGGTTGATAGTTCCTGGTCTAAAGCAATGAATTATTTTTTGTTTTTAAAGATTGGCACCTGAGCTAACATCTGTTGCCAACCTCCTTTTATTTTCCTTCTTCGCCCCCAAATCCCCTAGTCCATAGTTGTGTATTCTAGTTGCAGGTCCTTCTGGCTCTGCTGTGTGGGACACCACCTCAGCGTGGCTTGATGAGCAGTGCTAGGTCCACGCCCAGGATCCAAACTGGCGAAACTCTGGGCCCCCAAGACAGAGTGTGATAACTTAACCACTCGGCCACGGGGCCAGCCCCCTAGAGCAATGAATTGTTAATTTATATCTATTACATTAGAAAAATATTTCTTTAAAAAAGCACCCTTTTAGGGGGAAGATGTGGCAAAGGAGTAGTTTCTTACATAACTTGATGAAAATGAAAATTGTTCCAGCCTTTTTAGAAAGGAACATGGCAACGTTTATTAAAATTTTAAAAGATATATATCTGTAATCTCACTCCTGGGAATTTAGCTAATATAAATAAAAACACCCATACAAAAAAACATATATGGACAAGCATTGTTCAAAAGATCTAAAGCAAACACATCTGGAAGCAAAATAAATGCCTATTGCTAAGGGGAAGATTGGGAACTCATGATAGATTCCACCCAGTAGAATATTATGTAGTTATTAAAAAGAATGACTTGGGGGCCAGCTCTGTGGCTGAGTGGTTAACTTCGCACGCTCCGCTGCGGTGGCCCAGGGTTCGGATCCTGGGTGCGGACATGGCCATGTTGAGGTGGTGTCCCACATCCCACAGCTAGAAGGACCTGCAGCTAAGAGATACAACTGCGTATGGGGGGATTTGGGGAGATAAAGCAGAAAAAAAAAAAAAAAAGAGTGATTTGCAGCTCTGCAAGACACCCTGGTGGAATTTCCACGCAGCATCATTGAATGAGGAAAGTAATACAATTTTATTCCATTTAATTAAAATTCGCCTCAGAAAAAGGAACGCTATATGTGTATGACGCGTGTGTGTGATTATATGAGCATGGAGAAGAGTGAGGAAGGAACTCTACCAGGATGCTAATGTGAGTTACACGGGAGAAGGTGACGGTGGTGGAGAGGGGTGTGGGGGAGGAGGAGCCAAGCAAAGCAGAAAAGAAAGACCACACTAACAACAACAAAGTGTATCTAGAAAGTGATTGCATTTTTGTGTTTATATAAAATTATGTTGGTCTAGTTAAAAGAGAAACAATTTCCTCGACCCCTCAGAAAAAGCGATGATATCAGATAAACGTAGGCTGAGTTCACCTTCTCTGGTTAACTGTGAATACAACCAATATCTTTTGAATCCCCCTTTGCTCCAAATTGATGCCTGACATCTTCTGGCAGCTTATTTGGGAATTGAAAAGATAAATCACGACACTCGAAATGGTTTTATTTTACAAACGAATATGGCTATTTTGATACAAACGACTCATTCATTCATTCATTCACTCCTTCATTTACAGAGAACCATAAGTGGTCTAAGGATAAAAAAGAGCTAGAGGACAGGAAGGGAGGAGTGTTTTATGTTCTTCTCTGTCTCTAGTTTGTTTCTTTATTGTTGTTAATTAATGTCAAACATATTTTTTCTCATTTCCTCTACTTACTCCTTTGCTGGCTCACCAAATTCTCACACAGATAAGATCGATGCCAGGACATCACAGATACTCAATAGAGGCTTGTAGAGCAATGAATGCAAGTCCACTTGTCACACCTTTCAAGGTCAGGAGGGAGTAGCATTGGCTCCGGCCAGTCGCAGTCCTGCCCGATGACCTAGAAGCTCAGGAATCCGATCAGGCCACTTTGCAGAGGCCGGCCACTCCACCAACTGCCCATCAGTTTCTATCCTGCCAGCCAAGAACCAGAACAAAGGAAGTGAAATGCCAGCAGCTTTCAGTCTCCTCACCCAATTCGATGGCCTTTTTGTTTTTACTTCCCCAGATCTATTCTGGGAACCGTTAACCAAAAGATAGTCTGATTCTCTCAAACTGCTGTTTTTAACTCTTAGGAGGAAAAAGGCTCTCACAGTTTTCCCCTCTCACAGAGCGGAGGATGGAAAACAATTCTAGACATACTGGATTCTCTAATATAGGTGGCAGCCACCACCGCCTAATAATAATTACAATTCCTTACAGCCAGGGCCATACATTTCAAAGTGTTTCCTTCCACACATAACATTTCGTGAGAGACAGGAAGCACAGGCAGTATTACTAGCATGCGGCTCAGAATCTGAAGCTAGGTATAGGTACACGACTTGCTGGAGATGATAAACCAGCAATATGGGAACTAGTTGACCTCAGGTCTTTCAAATAATGACAGGAGCGCAGGAGCAATCAGCATTTTAGAGAAAATAAATTGGTGTAAATCAGCAACGCCCAACAAAAATAGAACGTGAGTCACACGGTAAGTTAAAAATTTTCAAGGCCAGCCCGGTGGCGCAGGGGTTAAGTTCCCACTTTCCACTTTGGCGGCCCGGGGTTCGCCGGTTCGGATGCCCAGTGCAGACATGGCACCGCTTGGCAAAAGCCATGCTGTGGTAGGCGTCCCACATATAAAGTAGAGGAAGATGGGCACGGATGTGAGCTCAAGGCCAGTCTTCCTCAGCAAAAAGAGGAGGATTGGCAGTAGTTAGCTCAGGGCTATCTTCCTAAAAAAAAGGAAAATTTCCCAGTAGCCACATTAACAAAATAAAAGAAACAGGTGAAATTAATTTTAATATGTTTTCTATGTAACCCTATATAGTTTAGATATTATAATTTCATCATGCAATTAACATTAAAAAAATTTTTTTTTAAGATTTTATTTTTCCTTTTTCTCCCCAAAGCCCCCCAGTACACAGTTGTGGATTTTTTCAGTTGTAGGTCCTTCTAGTTGTGGCGTGTGGGATGCCGCCTCAGTATGTCCTAATGAGCGGTGCCATGTCCACGCCCAGGATTCAAACCGGTGAAACCCTGGGCCACCGAAGCAGAGTGTGCCAACTTAACCACTCGACCACAGGGCTGGCCCCAGCATAAAAAATTTTAGTGAGCTTGTTTACCTGCTTTTTTGTACTGTGTCTTGGCAGTCTGGTGTGTATTTTATACTTTGAAGACATCTGAATTTGAAGAGTAGCCCCATTTCAAGTAAGCAATAAGCACATGCGGTTGATGCGGACTGTATGATATAGCTCCCAGACAAAGAAAAAGAGGGAAGACTGAGAGAATAGATTGCATTTACAAATCAAGTGGAATTCCCTTCACAAAGGAAATGGTGTTGTAGAAGTGTTTCACCAGGAAAGGAGCTGAGAAATGCCCGCATCGGCCCCAAAACGTGGAACTCAAGACCCTGATGCTGCCCTGATCACGGGCCACCCAGGAAAACAGTGTCTAACCCTCAATAATAGAAGCGAGGCCTGGAAAGGTTATGGAGAAGCTGCTCCCTCCAGGATGGAAGCAGGCGCAGACATACTGGGGGCTTATAAAGCCTCTGTCAATAAGAACCCGGCTCGACAATCATTTTAAACCACAGTGAGCCCTGACAGGAAACTGACCCAGTAAACCAGACAAATTACCACAGCAGCCAGGGTTGCCTGCCTCCCACTCCATCCCCCAATGAAACTCGAGCTGTGTGGAAGCTTCTGCTCTGCTTTCTGGAGGCTAAGAGTGGGAAGGCACACAGAGAGGCCATGAGTGCTCTGACAGCCCAAGCCACAAGCCCTGGAGTTCTAGGTCACTATCCCATCTGTAGGACAGCGAACACCAGGGAGGGTACTTGGGGGTGGGATTAATCCTGACTTATTGGGTATCTCTGAGATGATGGGGTCCCCTCTCCGACCTCCCAGTTGCTCTTTCAGAAAGTGACCATAATAATGCCTGTTCATCTGGGACCACATGCGTTCAGGTGGTGAGTTCCTTAGCAAAAGTGCTTTTGGATAAAGTGGACTGTGGTGCTCACATTGGAATCCTTGGGGCTTGATTCCTGGCAAGGAGGCCAGAGGGACACGGAAGAAACCACTGGGAAACAAAAGCTATGATATAAAGTCTGAAGCTTGGGATCCCTGTGACAATAGATTTGGCAGGCATCAGCTAGGCCCAAGTGGGTAAGAAACAGCTTCTGGGGCTGGAGTCTATTCCATCTCTGTCCTCTTCGTAGATAGGAAGCCTATGCTCCTGCTTGATGATTATAAACAGCAAACTCTAAGTTCAGACAAAGGTGGTATTGAATCCATCTATTGAAAGAGAGCACCTGGGATTATTCACACAGCACTAGCTGGTTGGTTAGGAGCAGTCACAGCGCCCCTCTGAGCCCCATTATGTATCTACAAACAAGTCAAGACGCCTTCCATCTCCAATGTTATATGACTCTATTTCTGAACCCTCCACACATTCCGCATGTGCCACAGGCTCTTGAACACTCAGTAAATGGACAAGTCAGTGCATTCCATGCAGGAAAGCAAGGTGGGTTTGTTACAATTTTCTCCTGGCTCTCACTCAAAATGGAGCCCAGAACATATAATAGAGAAAGAAAAATCTCACCAAAAAACGGTGTTGGGCAAACTGGACAGCCACATGCAAAAGAATGAAAGTTGACCATTATCTTACACCATACACAAAAATTAAGTCAAAATGGATTAAAGACTTGAATGCAAGACCTGAAGCCAAAAAATTCTTAGAAGAAAATATAGGCAGTACAGTCTTTGACATCAGTCTTAGCAGTATCTTTTTGAATACTATGTCTATTCAAGCGAGGGAAACAAAAGGGAAAATAAACAAATGGGACTACATAAGACTAAAAAGTTTCTGAAATGTGAAAGAAACCATGAACAAAACAAAACAGCCCACCAACTAGGAGAAAATATTTGCAAATCATATATCCAACAAGGGGTTAATTTCCAAAATATATAAAGAACTCATACAACTCAACAACAACAACAAAAAACCCAATCAAAAAATGGGCAGAGGGTATGAACAGACATTTTTCCAAAGAAGATATACAGATGTCCAAGAGGTATATGAAAAGATTCTCAATATCACTAGTTATTAGGGAAATGCAAATCAAAACCACAATGAGATATCACCTCACACTCATCAGAATGGCTATAATTAATAAGGTAAGAAATAACAAGTGTTGGAGACGATGTGGAGAAAAGGGAACCCTCAGACACTAGTGGTGGGAATGCAAACTGGAGCAGCCACTATGGAAAACAGTATGGAGATTTCTCAAAAAATTAAAAATAGAAATATCGTATGATCCAGCTATCCCACCTCCGAGTATTTATCCAAAGAGCATGAAATCAACAATTCAAAAAGATTTATGCATCTCTAAGTTCATTGCCGCATTATTCACAATAGCCAAGACGTGGAAGCAACCCAAGTGCCCATTAACAGATGAATGGATAAAAAAGATGTGGTAAACATACACAAGGGAATACTACTTAGCCATAAGAAAAGACAAAATCGTGCCATTTGTGACAACATGGATGGACCTTGAGGGTATTATGCTAAGAGAAATAAGTCAGACAGAGAAAGACAAATACTGTATGACTTCACTCATATGTGGAAGATAAACGAACACATAGATAAGGAGACCAGATTGGTAGTTACCAGAGGAGAAGGGGATGAGGGGAGGGCAAAAGGGATAAAGGAGTACATATGTGGGGTGAAGGATAAAAACTGGATTGTTGGTGGTGAACACAATGCAGTCTGTACAGAAACTGAAATATAATAGTGTACGCCTGAAATTTGCACAATATTTTAAGCCAATATGACCTCAATGAAATAATTTTTTTAAAATGCCAAGGTGCTAGAGATCCATTCTATGGGAAGGACGAGGAAGTGGGTGTACGTTGGGGAAGGCAGCCCCGTCATTTCGGGGGCTCCAGAGCCTTGCTACCCCAGCCTCGTACGACTCCTCCCGCTTCCACCTGCGCCTGTGTCCTGAGCTCCAGCATTGGGCTTCTTCCAGTCCATTTGTGTCCCCTCGATCTGTGGAATTTCTCAAACGCTCCAGATTTTCTGGCTGGTTTAACAGCCTTATGGAAGGGTTAAAATCTCAAATTTAAACTGTCAAAGCTGTTTAAGGTCAAACAAAGCTGCAATGATCTAACTGAATCCGGGTTCCTTTCAAAGATGCGACTGAACGCCATAGTCATTTGGTTTTTGCAAATACCCCTTTTCCTATTGATGTTAAGAAACCTTGACATAATCTTAGAAAGCAACTAAACATGCAAAGAAAATAAAGGCAATGCAATTTCTTGGTAATGCCTTGCGCTCTAATTCATATATGTCATGGAAACTCCAAACAGTGATCCCTGGAGGGAGCTGCTCAACATTCACTTGCCGGAGCCATACTGGGAGAGGCTATCAAGACACCCACCTCTCTCTTGTGTCTCCACGCTAATTTCTGATGTAAAATTAGGTGATTTTCTTGACTCTCTGAGCCTCGGTTTCACTATCTGTAAAATGGAGAAAGTGGTTTATGTTCTACCTAGCAACCTGTGTCAAGAACACAATAGTGGGATAACTTGAATTGGCAGGAAAAAACACCAAAATAATAAGAAGGACTGTGATAAGGCTATAGATAGATTTTTTTCCTATCCTTTATTCTCCAACAGTTTTGAACTTTGATTATATTACCTAAAGAAAAAATTTAATTTATTGTAAAATTTAACCTTAAGTAACTTGGAATTGATGAACTCCATAAGAGGGCAAATCACAGTCAATTCTTAATTATCCACGTGCCATTGAATTCACAAAGTGTTTTTTCTACACTCAATTTTAAATGCAAATGGAGCTCCCCTGGCCACTGAGAACACCTCTGAGGCAACCTCAATCAATCAAATGTAATGTATGTATGTACAAAAAACTGTAAATGTATGTATTTATTTTGAACTGTGAATTCGGCATTGTGGAAAACACTTGGGAGAGATGCAGGGCTCTGGTCCTGCCCTGAAGGAATTCACAATGATGTCAAAAAAACAAGACTAACATACGTGACAAAATGCAAGTGACAAAACTGTGGCTATGACTAAAAGGCCCAACTGTAGGGAACAGATTCTAGAGATGACTGAATGCTCAGAGTAACTAGTAACAATGTCACCGAAAATTAGGACTAAGTGAAACCTTGGAAAATGAGTACCATCTATTCTGTGAGATAGAAGGCAGAAGGGAGCCCAGCAGGAGCGGAAACAATAAAGCAGGAAAGAGGAACTAGTATTTACTGACGTCTACTACTCAACAGGCACTGTTGGAGGTACTTCACTTCAGTGATCTTGTTGACGCCTTATAACCACCACGAGAGGCTGTCATTCTTAGTATCCCCATTGGACAGATGAGGAAACTGAGCTTCAATTATTGTGCTGTGTTCATGGGATACCGCAGGAACCTGCCGGATTATAGGAGGCAGATGTGCCTGTCGACATAATGAAACATCAGTTAGAATAAAGAGGGACCAGATGACAGAGAGCTGAGCTGTTCAATATGGTAGCCACAAGCCAACAGGCCTATTGACTGCTTGAGACATATCTGGTGTGACCAAGGGACCAAAACAGGGGAAAACATTTTTCTATTAAACAGAACTTTACTGTTCAGTAGGACTACATTTTACTTTAACCATTGAAAATTTAGCTTCCAAATTGAGATGTGTTGTAAGTATAAAATACATACTGAATTTTAAACACTTTTATGAAAAAGGAATGTAAAATAATTCATTAATATTTTTTAATATTGATTAAAGGTTAAAATGATATTTTGGATAAAATAAGATATAATAATAAATTTTTCACCTGTTTCTTTTTACATTTTTAATGTGGCTAGTAGTAAGTTTAAACTACAAATGTGGCTTTGTTTATATTTCTTTGGACAGTGCTGATACAGAGCTTTGAAACCCTGGCATCAGTAAAATGTATAGTTAGATGCCACAAACATTTTTTTAGTGTTAGGCTGAGCTAATATTCCACTGGACTACAAATTAACATATATTCCCAATGATTTTAATTGCCTGCTGTTTAGATCATCTATAATGGTTTTCTCTGTATATTAAGCTTTGCAAAGCACTTTCACAAGTATTACGTAAACCCCTACATCTCTGTAATGAGACAGAGTGGGCATAATTACCCCATTTTACAGAGCAGAACGCCAAGGCCAGTTAATCCAGTTGATAGTTGAGGGTCAGGGAGGGTTTCAGAGTTTTTCACCTTCAAGTTCTCATCCTTCCTTGCCCAGAGGCTGCCTTGAATACACTCTTGTCCTCATCACTCTTACTTGCAAATCCCTGGGAGGCCTCCGCCTGCAGCAATATTGCTCAACAAAGGAGACCGGATGGATTTCTAGGACGTTTCCTATGGACACAGCAATACATCGACCCTTAGTATGCAAGAATATTGGTACAGCCTGTGCGCCTCAGGCGCGGGCCTTCTGGATGCTTGTGTATGTGGGTGCTGAGCCAGCTGCACTCTCATCCCCTCTTCCACGTGACTCCAGCAAGTGTTTGGGAGCTGGCTGTGTGACTCCAACAGGCTGTTCAAGCTAGTATGTCCAGACAGCAGGAAATCATGGGTAAAATGCATCTCTTCTCTTAGCCCTGAGTAAACTGGCTACTTACCCAAGGCTCACTCAGATATGTGCACCATCTCCCTGACTCTACCTGGAAGCTCTGATTGCTTGCTCAGTTCGTTGCCTCCCACAGCACCCTATCAATAATCCCTTGCACAAGCGACATGCTTAGTAAAGGTCCACTTAGACAGGTGGGCAGAGGGAAAACAGCACCTTCTTTCTAATATAAATCCAAGGAGAATTCCTGGTTCAGATGACGTTAAGGTGGTCACATTGCCTGGCGTTAAGTATGTGGATTCTAAAACCAGATGGAGACTTGAATCAAGGTTCTGACTCAGCCACTTGGTACATGTGTGACTTTGCACAAGTTGCATAACCTTTCTGAGCTTTGTTTCCTCATTTTCAAAATGGGGACGATGACAATGGTCGGAGTTGGTTCCTATGGCTGAAGAGGTAAGGCGGGGCTCCAGTCTAGCTTGCACTCTATCACCAGGCCACATGCTATGGTTCAGGGCAGTGTCAGCCAGAAAAGAGGGTCACCATTCTCTAAACCACTCCGAGGTGCTATCTACTTACCAAGCCAGTGCCTGCAAGGCCAAGTCTACCCAGATGGGGAATTTTTTGCTTGTTGTAAAGATTCCTTGGGATAGATAACGCATAGAGTACTTGGTCAGAAATGACTATTTTTCGGGATGCCGTTATTTAGGAACTGATGAAGTATTTTCTATCATCATGGAACTTTCTCTCCCTACCTGGAAAGGAGATGACAGACTGGGTTCATATCCTGGTTCACCCCTTTCATCTGCATCTGTTGAGCCTTGGTTTCTCATTTGTAAGGAACAATAAGAGGTCTCTTGTGGGAATTAAATGAGAGGGTATCCAGCACAATGGCGGGCATATAGTAGGCCCACAATAATTTTGAGTGACCTTCCCACTTGCTGAGAGAGAGGGAAAGAAGCCACAAACGGAGAGGGGCCCTGAACGTCACACGATTTCCCTGACTTTGTCCTCTTTACTGAACTCTCAATCCCTATCCTACCCCCAGCTGTGGAGAGGTAAGAGGCCTCCCACTGTGTGTGCGTCTATTGGAGAATTCATCCACAATCAAGGCTTCAACTCCCACATCTTTGCACATGGCACCCAATTATTTTTCTTGACAGTAACCCCCCACGTTGTAGTCACATTGCTGTCACTGCCTCCCAGATATTTTCATTTGGGAGATCAATCAGCATGTTAAATTCAACACGGGCAAAACCAAACTGACCATCTTGCTTCCAAAACCTCTAACATCTACTCCTGTCTCCCCTCTCCATGGGTGACCTTGCTTGTTATTTCCCTGAGGTAGCAGCAATCAGAAGACAACTTCCACAAGGCCCACCACCAAATCTACTGATGAGGTTGTATCCATATTCACATCACTGCCTTTATTCCTGTTCCCATAATGAACCGTCCCTGCTCCTGTCTCCAAGGACAGCCCTGTCACCTCTCATCCTCACTTAATCAATCTTGTCCTCTCTCTCCTTAACAGTTCCTTCTCAACTGGACCATTCCCATCAACCCACAAACTTCAAAACTGTGACATCTCCCTCCCATTAAAAAACTCCCTTGAGCCCACATCACCCCATTTTTCTGCTTCCTTTTACTACAGAAGTCCTCAAAATAATTATTGATATATGTTGTCTCTACTCTTCTGCTCTCATTTTCTCCAGAATCAACTTTTGTTAGGCTTTCTGGTCACTATCATCCAACTGAATTGTTCTTGTCATGAGTGACCTCGAAGTTGCCAAAACCAAAAGCTACTTATAGTCCTCATATTACTCAACTTAAGATCAGCAGTTGACATAGTTAATTGCTCCTTTTTTTTTTAAAGATTGCCACCTAAGCTAACATCTGTTGCCAATCTTCTTTTTTTTTTCTTTCTTCCCAAAGCCCCCGAGTTGTATATTCCAGTTGTAGGAACTTCTAGTTGTGCTATGTGGGATGCCGCCTCAGCATGGCTTGATGAGCATTGCCATGTCCGCGCCCAGCACCCGAACTGGCAAAACCCTGGGCTGCCGAAGCAGAGCGCACATACTTAACCACCTGGCCACGGGACCAGCTCCTAATTACCCTTTCTTGAAACATTTTTTCATCTGCCCTCTACAATGTCACTGTCTCTTGGACCTCTCCCCAGCTCACTATCCACTCTCACTCAGTCTCCTTTGCTGGTTCTTTATCATCTTCTCAACCTCCAAATCTTGGAACATCTAGTCCTCTTATTTTTTCTCTTCTCACTCCCCTGGTGATGTCATCCAGTCTCATGGATTTAAAGAATGTCTATACATTGACAACTCCAAAAATTACATCTCTGGGCCAGAATGCTTCTCTAAACTTTAAATTTGTTTGTACGACTGCCTACTTGATATTTCTTCTTACAAGTCTCAAATTTAATATGTCTATTTCGGATCCAACCCCCAACACACACACACACACACACACACACACACACACACAGGCATACCAGCCTGCTTTTCCCTGAGATAGCGCCATCTTAGTAAATGCCAACTTATTTTTCCAGCCAAAAATCTTAGAGACAACCTTGACACTTCTCCATCTCTCACACTTCAAATCTACATCATCAGCTCTACCTTCAAAAAATATCCAGGATCTAATTCTCAGCACTTCTGCCGTTATCGCCCTAATCCAAGCCACCATCCTCTCTACACACTAACTTCCAACAAGATCCCCTGCTTCTCACGCTATCGTTTATTCTCCACACAGCAGGCAGAGGCATGCTTTTAAAATCAGTCAGATCATAGCACTCTTCTGTTTAAACCTTCCAATGACTTCTCATCTCAGAGCAAAATTCAAGCTCCTTTCCATGACCTACTAGCTCTCACGTGATCTCCCCAAGAATCCCTGTGCCACCTCTAATCTCATTGCCATGACTATTCCTTTGCCCACTCTACAACCTCCCTGCCACATTTACAACCTTCTTGCTGTTCTTCAAATGTGCCATGCTCGCTCCTACCTCAGTTCCATCCTGCTTTCACTTCTCACTGCCTGTACTCAAGTCCCCAGAGAGTTGTATGCCTGTCCCCTCTCTTTCTTCTCTCCCCAAAGGTCAACTTGTCAGAGAGGTCCCTCCTGCTTACTTTATATAAATAACATACACTTCCTTCACTCTTTTACTCCTTATTAGGCTTTGTTCTACATCATGCACTTACCACTATTTGACATGTTACATATGCATTTGTTGGTTTATCGTTAGTCTGACTTCTCCTACTAAAATATAAGCTCCCTGAGAGTAGTGACTTTGTTTCTGTTCACTGCTGTGTCCCCACACTTATTGACTAACTAACTAACTAACTAACTAATTAATTAATAACAGTGTCTGGCAAATAATGGATGCTCAACAAATTCTGCATCTGAATTTCTGCCATTGGTACCACCATCCATCTAGTCACCAAAGCTTGGTGTGCTCTTCACTCTCCACTGTCTGCCATCTTTGGTCAGTCCCAACACTTGTCATTTCTCACTCTGTCAGAGCTCCAATATCCATCGTTTGTTTTCCATGTCTTCCACCTCCACCCCGACTCCAGATCCTTAGGTCCTAGCTCCTAAATTACCTTAACTGCTTCATACCTTGTCTCTCTGCCTCTGCTTCTCGCTCCCTCCAATACATTCTGCCCACTTCACTGCCAGATTAATCCTTTTCAATCATGACTCTCAAGCACACTCAGCAGGTGCTGAAGAATTGTAAGAAATGTTTTTCAAACATGTCAAGTTATTTATAACTCACTGTAGTCCACAAATACTAAGGTTGCTTTTATCCTGTCAGTTCCTTGCCCATAATCCTTTAAGGAATCCCTCACAAACTATAGGACAAGTTCAAGCTGAGCCTGGCATTCATGGCCCACCGTGATCTGGTGATGCCTACCTCACAGTCTCCCCTTCTCTAGATTCATCCCTCCCTTTCTCAGAATATGCCTTTCTCCTGCTTGCTTCTCCTCATTGTTCTTCCCCATTTGGGATACCTTCTCTCATCAATTTATCAAACTCTACTGACCCTTCAAAGTCTAGATCAAACCTCATTCTCCTTTAAGGACTCTCCTAATCCCACCACCCAAAAATGAACATCCTCTGCTCTGACCTCCTGTACATCTGACTGGTAGCATCAGTCATTTGGCACTTAGCACACCTTGATATTCATTCATCACTCATTCATTCATTCATTCACTCAAAAAATGTTTACCTTAACAGGCCTCCATCACATATTGCCAGTATTTTCTTTCCATACTTGCTCCTGATCTATTCAGTTATGCTATAAACTCTTTGCGGGAGAAAACTAAGATTTTAAACTTGTTTGAATGGTCATTGCAATTTTATATAAATATATATATATAATTACTGATCAAAGAGAATGTGGCCTGTTTCATACCTCTGTTGTTACACATATTGTTCCATTTGCCTAGAATGCCCTCTCTCCAGCTTTTATTTTCCCATCTGCTGGGCAAATTCTCACTCTTCTTTAAATAGACAAGTTAGGCTGGTCTCTCCCTCCTTTGGGTCTCCTCTACCTCCAACATATTGCACTTGTCTGGCTCTTGTGGTTTTCTTGTCTGTTTTGTTTGGTGAATGATTTCCCCTCCTAAAACCACTAACAATAATATTCAATGGTATATTTAAGTACTTTACATTCTTCACAAGAAAAGCACTAATTAAATCCATGCTTGTGTTGTAGTCATTGTTGTGCCAAATATATCTATGAACTTTAAATGCACATTCTCATTATTAGTACCTTATGTATCTAAAATGTGTTTCCTCCTTTTTCACCCTCACAACATCCACGTGAAGCTGCTGTGGAACATCCCCACATTGCATCTGAATTAATGAGTTCTGCAGTTTCATGCCTCTGCTGTTGTTTTACACATTGTTCCATTTGCCTGCAATGCCCTAAGAGTAGAAAGAGATTACGGGAATTAATCAGTAAAACATAGTCAACACACACTGAAGATCCGCATATTATTGCTCATATTTGTCATTCCTTGGGTATCTCAAATGACATTTAGAAACAAAGAAGAATTAAGAAGTTTGATCATAGAATAAACTCTGAGAAATCACGAAGATTGAGAAAGGTGATACTAAGGGTAGTCCACTGGTTAAATGGGCATTTTCTAAGCAAACTACCTTGATTCAAATTTCAGCTCCACTTCTTTCTAGTTGTGTGCCCTTGAGCATGTTATTCTCTTATTCTTAGTTTCTTCATCTACTAAATGAAGATAATAGAAGAAATTAACTGATAGTATTGTGATGACTCAAAAAGATAATGTGTATAAAATACTTGGCATGCTGCTGGGCACATAGTAGCACTCTATAAGTAAAAAGGCCAGAAATAGGCAGATGTTTTCAAACTTAAAAAAAAACTTCTGGAAACAGCTTAATAGTGACTGTGATATACTCTGGCAGAATCCTAGAAAATACTATTAAATAGATGACTTATGAAGAGAAAGAGGTGATCCCTTTAAGTTAACATGGGTTTATTATGACTAAGTCAAATCCACTAATCTTATTTCCTGTTTGGAAAGGATTATTAGACAGGTGAATAAATGTGATTATACAGAGGTAGTATATCTTCATTTTTTATAATGTTTTATACCCTCTTGGGTGATTTATTTAGAAGAAATAGAGACAAGATGAGAATTCTGTTAGGTAAGTTAGTTAAAAATATAGACATGGCCATGATGGAGTAACTACTACCAGGCTTGCCTTCCTATGGTAAATACCTAGAAAACTAGACAAAAGCAATGAAACTATCATTTTCAGACATTAGAAAGCAGGCAGTATATGATTGTGATCCTTGAGAAAAGAGATGCAAACCAGATGAGCCCTATGACAGGCTAAGCATTCTGTCTGAAAGCATTTCCAAGGTCCCAATACAGGGAGAAGCAGCCCACACAAAGCATGGTAGTCTTGCTGAATTGAAGAGGCAGAGATCAGAGTTTGAGTAAGCTGAGGCAACTGGAATTTGTGGAATAGAATACCATAGAGAAGGAATCTACACATGGAAAGAGATCCAGAAATTTGCATAGTGATTCCCTTGAGTTTTTCATCAAATACTAAGCTTCACATGCTCAGGAAGAAACTCTACAAGGCCAGATAAAGAACAAATATTGAGGAGCTGCAAACTAAACATTTCTAGAGCTCACATGGGGCTGGGAGATAGTCAAGTTGCAAACAGCCACCATGGAGAGAATTTGCTGAACCTTGGGGCATTTAGCAGAGAGCCCAGAAGGGTCACAGCTTAGAAATATGGTAAAACTACCCCAAGGGTAAAGACTGTTCTAGACCCACATTTTAAAATTATTTAAACAAGTCTCAAAAGAATCAAGCTGATCCACAAGTAACTTAATGGCCTACCAAAACAAAAGTCACCACTCTTTAAAGGATGACAACAAAATCTAGACACTGAACAGTGTTAATAACCACAATCTCCAAAACCAATTAGACACCTAATACCAAAAATTGCTGGATATGTAACCCAAAATCAAGCAATAAAACAATAACAGAACAGATGGAGACAATAGACGTAGCAGACAAAGACGTTAAAATGGCTAGTATACATATGTTTGAGGATTTAAAGGAAAACATAAAAGCAATGAGATACATTAAAGATATGGAAAAGAAGCAAAATGAAACTTCCAAAGCTGAGAAATATATCTGAGAATGAAAAACTCACTAAATAGACTTCCTTAACAGCAGATTAAACACTGCAGGGGGAAAAAAAAAGCCAGTGAACATTCAGACAAACAATAGAAATTTTCTAAATTGAAGCAGAGAAAGAGAAAAAGATAGAAAAAAAATGCTCATAACATCAGTAACTTTCAAGACAAGATAAAGCAGTCTAAGATATATGTAATTAAAGTCCCAGAAGGGGAAGCATAATAAATAATCATCAAAATTTTACTAAACTTGATGAAAAGACACTCAACAAACAGCAAGTAAAAAGGCAAAAAATTAGACACATCATAGCGAAACTGCTATAAATCAAAGGTAAAGAGAAAAGCGTAAAAGTATCTAGAGGAAAAAAGACATCTTATATAAAAAGAAGCAAAATAATAATGACTGTGGACTTCTCGCAGAAATAATGCAAGCCAGGAGGCAATTGAGTGACACCTTAAAGAGCTGAAAGAAAAACAGTTAACGCAAAATTCTATATTCATTGAGAATATTCCACAAAAATAGAGGCAAAGTGGGGCTGGCCCCGTGGCTGAGTGGTTAAGTTTGTGCACTCTGCTGCAGGCAGCCCAGTGTTTCGTTGGTTCGAATCCTGGGCGCGGACATGGCACTGCTCATCAATCCATGCTGAGGCAGCGTCCCACATGCCACAACTAGAAGGACCCACAACGAAGAATATACAACTATGTACCGGGGGGCTTTGGGGAGAAAAAGGAAAAAATTAAATCTTTAAAAAAAATTTAAAAAAAAATAGAGGCAAAGTAAAGACATTTGTAAAAAAGCAAAAGCTAAAAGAATTTGTCAATAGCAGATCTGCACTACAAAAAATGTCAATGAAGTTCAGGCTAAAGGAAAATGACACCAAATTGGAAACTCAGATCTACGTAAAGAAACAACACCCTAAAATCGCAAACATATGAGTAAGCATAAAACATATTTAAATACATTGAATTAGCAAATTAAAACTTTCCCCCAAATAAACTCCAACCTCAGACGGTTTCACTGGTAAGTTTTATCAAACCTCTCAGGAAGAGAGAATAGCTAACTACCAAAACTGTTTCAGAAAAGAAGAGGGAGCACTAGCCAACACATTTTACAGGACAGCAATATTTTGACACCGAAATCAACAATGAAATTACAAGAAAAGAAAATTTCAAACCAATATCTTTCATAAATATAGACACAAAAATCTTAACAAAATATTAGCAAATTAAATTTAGCAATGTATACAAACAATAAGGCATCATGACCAATTCTTGGGTTTCTAGCAAGAAGGCCATGTTGGTTTAACATATGAAATTCAACTACTAAAATTCACTTTAATAACAAAATAAAGGAGAAAATTACATAATCATCCACATTTCTTATAGAATTTGACAAGCTGACTCTACAATTTATATGGAAATGCAAAGGATAGATAACCTTTATAGTATAATTTTAGATAAAGAACAAAGTTGGAGGATTTATACTCTCTGGTTCCAGATTTACTATAAAGCCACACTAAACAACACAGTGTGGCAGTGGTGTGAGGACAGGCACACAGAGGTGCCAGGAGCAGACCCACACATTATTTGGTCAGTTGACTTTTCAACATTTTGGTCATTTAATTCAAACAGTTAAATTACCAAGGTAATTCAATGAGGGAAAAAACAGCCTCTTCAAAAAATGGTGTTAGAATAACTGGAATTTGTGGAGAAAACTATAAATCTTGACTTCTACTTCACATCACACATAAAAAGTAACTCAAAATGAATCATCGAACTAAAGATTTTCAACTACAAAACCTCTAGAAGGAAACATGGGAGAAAATCTTATTGATCTTAGGGCAGCAATCACTTCTTAATTAGGACAAAGAAAGCATTAACCATAAAAGAAAAAAGACGCTAAGTTTCACTCCATCAAAATTTAAAATTTCTGTTCTATTCTTTGAAAGACATTGTTAAGAAAATAAAAAGGAAAGCCCCACACAGAGGGGATAAAAATATTATATTATATTATATTATATTACGTTATATCATATCATATCATATCAACTTTTACAACTTGATAATAAGATGAATACAAACAACCCAATTTAAAAATGGACACAGAAGATATGAACAAACACTTCACAAATGAAGATACAGGGATGGCCGGTAAGCATAGAAAAGAAACTCAACATCATTAGCCACCATGGAAACAAAAAGTAATTGCACAATGAGATACCACCACACACAACAACAGGTGTTGGCAAGTGTGTAGAGCAACTGGAACTCTCATACGTTGCTCATAGGAGGACAAAATGGGACAAATCTATGGAAAACTGGCAGTTTCTAATAACGTTAAGCATACACCCGCCTGATGACCTAACAATCCCACTGTTAGGCATTTACCCAAGAGAGGTGAAAGACATGTCCACACGAGGTTGTACAGAAACGTGTGAGACTGATTTAACCATAATAGCCAAGACTGAAGATAACCCAAATGTCCATTGACAGATGAATGAACAAAGAAATTGTGATAAATCTATACAACAGCATACTCCTAGCAATAAAAAGAACAGATTACCAAACTACTCATATATGCTACCACATGAGTGAATCTCAAAAACATTATGATGAGTAAAAATAGCCAGACACAAATAATACATACTGTATGATTGCTTTATACGAAATTCTAGAACAGGCAATACTGTACTCATCAATAGTGACAGAAAACAGATTTATGGCTGCCCAGGTCCAGGGAGGTTGAAGATTGCCTGCAAAGAGGCAAGGTAGGCAATGGAAATGTTCTATATCTTGATTGTGGTGGTGTTTATATGGGTGCATACATTTGTCAAAACTCATCAGAGTAAGTATACACTTAAAATGGGTTCATTGTAATGCATGTAATTTATTTGTAAATTATACCTCAGTAATGTTGATTTTATATAATCAGAAAAGATTATATAATTTGGATTAAAAGTACAGGGCTTTGTTCATAATCTCATTGGATTCTATATCCTCATATAGCAATAAATTATGTTTATCAAGTTTACTGGTGGCACACAGTTGGGAGAGTCTCATTTATTTATCCAACAAATATTCTTTAAGCTCTCTCTATATGCTAGGCATCTAAGGCTGTAATGGTGAAGAAAAAAAGGAGGTCTCTATTCTCATGGCATTACAGTCCTATGGATGAGGCAGACATCCATCAAATAAGTGGAATTTACAATTTTAAGCTGAAAGAAGGTGAACAGAAATATGAGACCATATAAAAAAGAAACCTGGATGAGTCCAAAGGGGGCAGGAGAAGGGTCCCCAAGGTTCCCATCCAGCTGGCAGTGTAAGGACAAGTGGGTAGAACTTATCTAACTGAGGGGTGCATTTTGCATTACAAAGTCCCTATGTGGGAGAGGGAAGCATTCGGAAGGAACTAAAGGAAGAACCGTGTGGTGGGAGCCCTAAGAACAAGGCAGAGAATGAAAGGAGATGAAGCTTGAAAGGCAGGGAGCCAAGTCAAAGCCATGTCCTGAGAACAATGAAAGCCCATCAAGGGGTCCCCAGCACGAGTGATAAGGTCGGACTGGTGTGGTGATGAGCCAGCGTTGATGCTACAGTCCACGTGAGAGAATCCGATACTTAACCTCAGGTGATGGCAGTGGGGATGAGGAGAAGTGGATGCATTTGCTAATAGGAGGTAAAATTGCCAGTTCTTGGTGAAGGATTGGATACGGGGATGAAGGAGAAGGAGGGGTCCAGGAGGACAGCCAGATTTCTGCCTCAAACTCCTCTATGAGTGGAAGCATTCTTCACTGAGATAACTATGCAAAAGTAAAGAAGCGAACTGGGCTGGGAGGAGAAGATGAGACACATACTGAAGCTAAAGTACCTGGGAGACATTGACAGGGAAAAGTCCAGGATACTGGACACATCGTTCTGAAGTTTGGGAGGTCTGGGCTGGAGCTGCAACACGGCAGCCATCAGGACCAAACAAGTCATCAAAACCTTTGGGAGGATGAGACCACAAAAGCAGAGGTGTGAGGGCAGAAGAGTGGGGCCCAGGAAGAGCCCAGAAGAGAACCAACAATTAAGGCCCAGCCAGAGGAAGTAGGTTCTACCAAGAACAGTGAGAAGGAGTGCCCAAGAGGTGGGAGGAAAAACAGAAAAACGTTATACCACAGAAGCTAAAGAAGGGTAGAGAGCATTTCAGGGTTCCAGACCCATGCATTAGGCCAGTGGGAGGGTAGTGATAATAACGCCTAACATGATTGAGTACTTACTGTGCATTCTACACACTGTTCTAAGCTCTTGTTCGAGAATCATCTGATTTGATCGCTACAACAGTACATGGGGTAGGAGAGGGGATCGCACTACTGTAGATCTCCCTGCCAGAGCCAGGACTAGCACAAGACTCCTGACTCCCATTCCAGTGCTCCTTCCCCCTACTACCTTTTTCACTGACCTAAGCAGCCTGGCCATCTATTTCTCCAAAACTTCCCCTTTAGGCTAGGGGACCCAAATTCTCTGCACCATGGAATGTGGTATGCACCAACATATTTGAGACTTTGGACTTCTGGGTCTCCTTCCTGGCCCATCTTGAAGTCAGCTACTCTCAGGCCAGAGGAGGAGACAGCTGGCAAGTGCCTCCAAGGAGAAAGCATCTATTCCTGCACACCCCAGCCCAGTGCCCCTCCCACCACCGCCCTTACAATCCTTTCTTACCCCACAGCTGGTCGCAGAACTTCTACTGGAGTTATTATCCCTGCAACCTGTGGGGCACGGACAAGGGGAACATCTCCAGCTCAGCCCCATGCTGTTCTCTCCCCTCCCCTTGCCACCCCGTCCCTCAGGTTGGCATCTTTCTCTTTCCTTCCCAGGCCTTATATGGCCATGCGGTTTCACAAGTACCAAGGCAGACTGTCTGCCAGCACCTCTAACCACGCTGCTGCCAAGGCGATGGCTGAGGCGAGCTGCAAATTCCGAGTCGGAGCCAGACACGGAATATATCTATTTTCTGCTTCTCGAGCAAGGCACCCGAGACTGCCCCCGGGGCCCTGGGTCCCTTCCCAGCTAGTGCCACAGGCACTTCCCAGACGCTTACAAGGAGACCAGGATGCCCGAGTGCGTAGGCCTGGATGCCTAGGACGGAGGGAGTCAGGGTACCGGGCTGGCTGCGCGCGGTGCACGTGAACGCGAGCAGGTGCTAACCACCGCCCTTCTCCCTTTCCGTGCGCGCGCAAGGCTGCAGCTCTTTGTGTCTGCGACTCGGCTCGCTGTCGGCGCTAGACTGGGTGGGGTGGGGGAAGCCGGAAGCGGCAAATCAGCGTCTGGGTCTTGAAAAATGCCTAGAAGGGTGGACATTTTCATTAGAAACCTTTGCACATTTGGAGAGAACAAGTCTGCATGCGCAGCGGCCTTCCCCTCTCTGGCCCCCCTCCCCCAACGCCCCACTCCCTATCGCCTCACTTCCCCCTCCTGATTTCTCTACCAACCTCCTCCCTCCCTGGTCATCTGGATCTCGTTTTTCTTACATTTCCCCAGCTGCCTGTCTGCATTTGCAGCCCTGCACGTGCACAGACACACACGTGCTCATGACACCCCCACCCTGTGGCCCCTTACTGCGACAACCCCACACCTTGCACAGATTCATAAGGCAATTCCTCCCCTGGCTCCAAGACCGCCTTAAAAGAATGGGCCCTTTATTCCAAAGTAGGAATAGGAAAGGCCTCGGGTATAGTTAACTGGAGCAAGAGAAGCCACCAGCAAGGGCCATATTTCTGTATGGGAGAGTGGGTGGGCAGCTTCTGAGGTTTGGGATATTTTAGACATTTCCCAAAGGCAAAACTAGATGAACAATCTATTTCTCCACTTTGGGGGCTTCCCTGGAAGAAAACTGTTAAAAGGATTGTTCGGGGAGCACGATTAACAAGATGCTTTCCCCTCACTTCACCCAAAGGCCTTTTGCTGGGTTCAATTACTGTTCATTTTATACTTCATATGTTAACCGATGTGCTGAGAAACACAGGCAAAAATGTAAGACATTGTCGCTTTAAGAATCTAGACTAAAACACCTTAAATGAACTCTGCAGCAGACACATGAAAAAAAAAAAACAGCCCTCCTCTGGCCCTTGCTGCTTTTGCCATTATTCATGATGTAATTTTTCAGGTGTTAGTTTGGCAGAGAAAGATTGGAACAGGGCTTGTTGCTAGGACATGAATGAAGAAGAGGAAGCCCATTGGTTCTCTGGGGCTTCGCAGGAACCAATGGGAATGAAGGGGATGGAGGGGGGAAAAGACACCCAAAAGAAAAAAAAAACAGAAAAAAGACTCTCCGCTGGACTATTATAGTGTTTGCTATATTAAAGTGGGATACTGTAAATTTATGGGGGGGGGGGTTTGTCTATTTTTTAAAGGTGTAGGTGGGTAGTGTTGTCCGATGGACTAATGCTGAAGAACGAGCAATTAGGAGGCAGCTTTGTTCACACTGTCCTGGATTTCACTCATGGCTCACTGTCACCAGCAGTCTGGAGCAGTATGCAAACGAGGCGGGGCAAATTTCACACCCTCACCCTCGTGTCGCACACCGTTCAGGGAATGCAGTTATGCTAGAGCTGGAGGTGGGGAGGTGGGAGTGTGGGTGGAGGGGCCTGGGATGCCTCCTCTGGTCTTGATCACGATTAGGTGAATCCCAAACCACCTTTTGCAATGTAAGTGAAACAGCTCTGCGTGCGTGGGTAAGCCAGGGGCTCAGCGTCTTCCCTGCCCCAGGCTTCAAGCCGCCTCCCAACATACTGCCCAGCATCTCAGTGGGTCACATCAAGATGTGGCCCAGCAAAACCTCCAGTTCTGATAACAACCACGTGTAGGCACAGTGCAGCAGAGAATGTCACCGGGTTTCCAGACCCAGACTATAAAACGTTCACCCACTTAAGCCGTTTGAATCTCAGCCTTCCAGCTAGCAAAGTAAGCAGTTTTCTGTGCCAGTCATGCTCAGCTGCTTGATGCTAGGCAGTTCCTTGCAAACCTGAGCAGGAAGGTTTGATCCGTGAAAGGCCCCCTCTTTCCCTGCATTGACAGCGTAGACTTGACAGCCATCCCCCTCCCTTGCTATATACTCAATTGTCTGAGCTCTGGCTGTAACCCACACCTTTTCTTTAATAAATGTGTGGAGTTTGGGCTGGGTGACTGGAAACACACAAACAATAAATTGACTTCTTATTGGGTTATAGACCTGGCCAGTTTATTTACAGCCTGGAGGGGGCTCAACTTCTGCCAGATTCCTACTTCAGAGATTCTGTGGCTGGAATCCAGCAACATAAAAGGATTTCTCCTTGTAATCGGAGCACTTCCTAAGACCACAGGCAGTTTCAACCAATTAACATCTCTGATTGCAATAGAAGATTTTAGGGGACTGAGAAGAACCAGGAGGGTTTTGGACCACCAGCCTTTATTGAATGCATGGAAAGAATTGATCCGATTATTAATTTCTTTCTTGCAGATTTCTGTGACTTCCCAGGTTGTTAAAGATTTGGGGGGATGAAGGGTGGGGCGTAAGCTGAAAATGGGAGGAGATAAAACAAAAAGGGAGGTTTTAAAATGGGCCTTTCTTTTTCTTTCGGCCAAACAAATTCCAGGCTCTGCTCACATCCACCCCTGAGCACTGATAGAAAACACAGCTCCAAGTGCGGACCCTAATTGCACCCTTCAGGTGACAGGTGCGTGTGTGCTTCAGTTCAAAGCCAGAGTCGGAGCTGAGTAAATCTGATTTCAGACAGTCAGCATTTCCAAATAAAAGCGTTCAACCTTGAGCCCCAAACGGGAGGCCTCCTTGCTGCCTTTTACCAGGAATCCTGTGAGATGCACTTCAGTCAAGGTCTCCACTTGAGCCTCACTTTGTTCTCAGTCTCATAAAACCTCAGACTGCTTACAAAGCTGCTCCGCCTGAAGTAAGCCGGGGCTCCAGAGACCAGCGCCAAGGAGAGTGAAATGCATGGGAATGATGTCACAGGCGGCCGGTCCCCACCAGGGAGTGAGGCTGAGCAGCCACCAAAGGGGACAGACAGGTCTCAGAAAAGAAAGAAGGTGACGTGGTGACTTCTCTCCCCGTATCTCAATGCATTAATCCATACATTTATTGAGGAAATGGGTAAAAATCATAAGATCTGAGCTCTCCCTTTCATGGGAGAACAAAAAAAGAGAGGGGGAGAAATATGGGGCAGTTGAACAATCCGAATTAGAGCTCTGTCATTTAGGCAATGCAGATGTATTCAAGGCCAGGCTCTAACTTCAAGCCTCTAAATATCCAACTTATGTATTATTAACTCTGTATAAAAGCATCGTCATTCCTTGGTGCAAAGGCCCCGAAAGTTAAGAGATCTGCTTAGTGACACCCAGTCGGCCTGGGTCAGGAGCCACTAGGGGACACTCCCCACCCTGATCGGGAAAGGACCCTCCACCCACAAACAAACTTCAGAAATAAGCACATTTTCATTGCTGCTGCATGAACTGTAAGCTAATTATGTTTTCCTGCAAAGGAAGCAAATTATATTGATTGTACAATAAAAGCCATTGTCATTCCCAGTATATTCATCATGACTCAGAAAGATGCAAAAATATTGACTTGCTCTAAATAGCATTTTACTTTTGTCTCCGGACAGCAGTTTTTAAGGCACAGAATGACCAAAGATAGTTTTGCTAACCTGTGATAGGGAGGGAATGTGACAGAAGAGACGGAGTTATTGGTATAACGTAACCCACCATGTGTGAACGACACAGCGCTCTCCGAGAAGGCTACACAACTCAGACCTCATGAAAGAGTTAACCTGGGTTATTACATATATATTTTTGAAATTCCTTAAAACTCCCAACAGTACCTACAGTAACAAGAAAATAACGAAGCCCACTGACATCTCTGAAAAGAAGGTGATTAATTAAAGTAATTAGGCTGCACTGAATTATTAAAATATGAAGTCTTCTGTAGGGACGACCAAAAAAGGCAGAACATTTTTGCAGTTCAAAAATTAAAACCATGTTCCGGTTCATTAGCTGAGACGAGAACTCACACGTTTTAGCCTACAATCTTATTCACAGATGCGTAAGTGTCTAATATTTCACACCTTTGTAATGGCTGTTGTAAAAATTAAAAAAAAAAGAAGAAAGAAAAAAACAACAACCTGACTTCAATTATTTTATTGCTTGTAGGGCAGAGGAGATTTCTTGAAAGAATGACAAGGAGCCTTTAAGGTTTACTTTGAAAATGCCCCCAGGCTTTGAACTGCCAGGTGTGTTGGGGGCCTGTGACTGGAGGCAGACCGGGGACAGCAAAGGGCGAAGGGAAGTGCGGGCGAAGAAGCACCCCTTGACACATTCCTCGGCTGTGTCTTCACAGCAGCCAATGTCTCTTCCCGTCCTACTGAATCACGTCGAACTCCTTGGCCTAACTTTAAAATCCCTCACCACGATGCTCTTCCCCATCTGTCCCCACCCTGTGAAACCTACTCCAAGTCAGTCAGGCAAATCCCTCTATCTTATTCCAAACCGTATTCACTCCTACTTCTATAACCCGGTCAGCTTGTCCCTTGCGTGAAACTTCCTTTATTTCTCTCTGGTGACCCATCTCTCAGAACCCAGCTTTGGGTTCCCTTCTTCCCTTTTCTCCCAGATCTTCACACTCTGGACATGAAACCTTCATGATTTAATTGCAAATCTGATCATGTCACTCCCCCTGATTTAAACCCTTCAGTTGCACCCTCTGCCTTCTGAATACATCTTCAGACACATTACCCTGGTATTCATTGCCCTCTGGAATCTGGCCCTAGCCTATTTCTCCAGTTGGTGGTTAACGGTACTCAGTCTGGAGCCAAACAGCCTGGATAAGAGCCCCAGCCCTGTCATATACTGGGGCAGCCTTGGGCAATAACTTCACGTCGTTGTGCCTCAGTTTCAACAAAGGATTATTAAGATGATTAAATGAGTTAATATACGTTAAGCACTTGGAACTGGGCCTGGCATATACTTGGTGCTCAGTAAGTGTTTCTCATTACCATTGTCATTAATTTTTTTTTATTGAGGTAACGTTAGTTTATAACGTTATATAAATTCGGGTATACATCATTATATTTTGATTTCTATGTAGACTATATCATGTTCACCACCCAAAGACTAGTTACCATCCATCCTCATATATGTGTGCCCCTTTACCCCTTTTGCCCTTCCCCTCTGGTAACCACCAATCTAATCTCTGTATCTATGTGTTTCTTATTGTTGTTGTTGTTTTTATCTTCCACTTATGAGTGAAGTCATATGGTATTTGACTTTCTCCAATTGACTTATTTCACTTAGCAAAATACCCTCAAGGTCTATCCACGTCATCACAAATGGCAAGATTCCATCTTTTTTGTGGCTGAGTAGTATGCCATTGTGTATATATACCACATCTTCTTTATCCAGTCATCCACTGATGGGCTCTTAGGTTGTTTCCAAGTCTTGGCTACTGTGAGTAATGAACATAGGGGTGCAAATATCTTTTTGACTTAGTGTTTTCGGGTTCTTTGGATAAATACCCAGAAGTAGAATAACTGGATCAGATGGTAGTTCTATGCTCAATTTTTTGAGGAATCGCCATACTATTTTCCATAGTGTCTACACCAGCTTACATTCCCACCAGCAGTGCATGAGAGTTCGATTTTCTTCACATCCTCTCCAACGCTTGGTATTTCTTGTCTCGCTAATTATAGCCATTCTTATGGGCATGAGGTGATATCTCATTGTGGTTTGGATTTGCATTTCCCTGATAATGAGTGATGTTGAACATCTTTTCATGTGCCTGTTGGCCATCTCTATATCTTCTTTGGAAAAATGTCTGTTCAGATCCTCTGCCCATTTTTTAATTAGGTTCTTTGTTTTGTTGTTGTTGAGTTGTATGAGTTCTTTCTATATTTGGATATTTACCCCTTTTCAGATATATGATTTACAAATATCTTCTCCCAATTTTTAGGTTGTCTTTTCATTTTGTTGATGGTTTCCTCTGCTGTGCAGAAGCTTTTTAATTTGAGGTAGTTCCATCTGTTTATTTTTTCTTTTGTTTCCCTTGTCTGGTGAGACATGGTATTCAAAAAGATACTGCTAAAACCAATGTCGAAGAGTGTGCTGCCTCACAGTTTTCTTCTAGGAGTTTTATTCAAGTTTTTAATCCATTTGAGTTAATTTTTGTGTGTGGTGTCTACTTTCATTCTTTTGCATATGGCTGTCCAGTTTCCCAACACCATTTATTGAAGAGACTTCCTTTTCTCCATTGTATGTTCTCGGCTCCCTTGTCAAAAATTAGCTGTCCATAGATGTGTGGGTTTATTTATGGGCTCTCTATTCTTTGTGTGTGTGTGTGTGAGGAAGATTAGCTCTGAGCTAATATCCACTGCCAATCCTCCTCTTTTTTCTGAGGAAGACTGGCCCTGAGCTAACATCCATGCCCATCTTCCTCTACTTTATATGTGGGATGCCTACCACAGCGTGGCTTGCCAAGTGGTGCCACGTCTGCACCCAGGATCCGAACCAGTGAACTCAGGCTGCAGAAGCGGAACATGTGCACTTAACCACTGCACAACTGGGCCAGCCCCAAGGGCTTCCTATTCTGTTCCATTGATCTGTGCATCTGTTTTTGTGCCAGTACCATGCTATTTTGATCACTATAGCTTTGTAGTATATTTTGAAATCAGGGAGTGTGATACTTCCAGCTTTGTTTTTTTTTCTCTGCTTTTGCTGTTCACGGTCTTTTGTTGTTCCACATAAATTTTAGGATTCTTTGTTCTATTTCCATGAAAAATGTCATTGGGACTACCATTGTCATTAATATTATTTTTCTTCATCACAGATCCTGCCCTCCAGCAAACTACTCAATATTCTGCTTGGCTTTTCCACCAACATCCATTGCTCATAAGGTCTATCAAACCTTCTAGTCCGTAAGCCCCACTCTAATACCATGTTCTCCAAAATCCTATCCTGGAATCAGCCCTGCATTTCCATCCAGTTCCTAGACTTCTTCAGCACTTTATCTCTATCACTCTGATGATGCATAACACCATCTGTTTTGTAACCATAGTTTTGCACAGTCATTGAGAGTAGGGCTATATCTATTTTTATCCACTCCCCACTTGTAGCAGAAACTGTTAGTGCTCATCAAATATTTCAAGTGTCCAAATTTACAGCCTCCCACTCATGACCTTGGGGTCATATGACTGGTTTAGTTCAACAGACTATAAGCAGAAGTGGCAGATGTCACTTCTGGGCTGAGGGTTGAAAACCAGTGTGCCTCATCCATCCTACTCTTCCCTTCTTTGGAAACCTCAGAGGCCACATGTCCCCAGAAAGCGCCACTACAACATAGCAAGATTCCATCAGCTTGGGTCCCTGAATGACTGTGTGGAGCAGACAACTCCTGACAACCCTTGTTGGATGTGTTACCTGAGCAAGAAATAAACCTATGTTGTGTTAAAGCTCTGAAATTTGGGGATTGTTGTTACTTCAGGATAGCCTCGCTTATTCTATTATGTCATCCCACCTTTCAATACATGATACAGGAAATTTAGCACACAGGAGGTATTTAATATTCAAATGTTGGATGAATAATGTACAGAACTATTCTTGTTTATAAACATGTCTAATAGTTTAATGTTGCTCAATCCAAATTCAAGCATTTTGTTTTGACTCCTTACCTAGAACGCATGCCTTCTGTGGGTTTTCTCTCTGGGCCAAAGGACCTAGCATAGCACTGGACGTGTGCTTAGTAAGACCTCGTGATTTATGAAGGGTCAGCCTCAGTTCACCAGTTCACCCAAATCCACTCCATCTGAGACCATTTGGTAGGAAGAGCTCCAATGATGGCTCATTCTTCCGGAGTTGACTCTATGCCCTGCCAGCATATAGTGAGATGATGGCTGAGCTGGGCAGTGGCTGTCCCAGCTCCAAAGACCACAGTTCTTCAGTTGAGATAGAGGACAAAAGAGATAAAACTGTTTTTCAACATATTTTAACCCATACCTCATTAGTCTAGATTTTATGTCTTTTGCTAAGCAGTTTATAGTATAACATTCATTTTTCTAAACATGAAAATATAATGAATATATTTCTGAAAAGTACTCTTTTTTTCCTCCTCCACCCAGTCTAAAGATTCTGATATGCCCGAGATGGGTAGAGATCTGCCTGAGCACCTCTAACAGTGCAGTTTTCTGCCATCTTCATCCCAGATGGATGAACCAGGAATCGCAAGTGACTTCCCCCGCCCTCAAGAAACCTCTGCCTGTAGTGGGAATCTGAAAAGCCAGGTTCACATCCCAGAACCACCTAGTGGGTAGCTCATGCCTTCTATGTCTGTTACCCTCCATAAAAAGGGGAAGAAAGAAGATTCCTCTCTCCTTCCTTCCCCCTTAAGATAGTAAGGGATGCAGTGGGAAAATGCATTTTCCTACTGGTTCTTAATAAAAGCTCCTATTCCCTAGAACATTCATATAAATGTGATGGACAAATCTACCTTTCAGGGCTGTCACATACATCTGGAATGTACGTTCTACCTCCCAATGAGAATATGACACTCCAAAATCTAGGTATCATGCTCCCCATCGCTGTCAGGGTCATGGAAAGTTTTCCCATGCAGACAAAGACTAAAATACCTATAGACTAGGATCAACTCAATTCAGAAGGACAAGGATAAACTTTAGGATTTCTCTATTGACTGGGGTTTAAGAAAAAGCATTGGTTATGAGAAGGGAAATTTGGTTGAGTCAGCTGAGGAAAGCTCTCCACTCTGGGGTCACGCCATAAAACCAAGATGCCATAAACCCAAAGCCACCTCTTCCACTTGAAAAAAAATTGAACTTCTTTAGAGGGAGGAAGTTCTCCGTCTACATATGGATGATGTCTATAGTTCAAGAATAGACATCATCTGGGGTGAGATGAGCTGACTCAACTGGGCTCCTTTCCAGTATGTCAGAACACTACACAGAGCATCCAGGATTCAGGTAATTACCATCATCCTGACTTGGAAAGTCCACCAATGGTAGATTATGCCTCTGGTCCCAGGCATCTCTCAACTGCCCACTTAATTGGTTTTATCCTGTGCCAGCTACTCTTAGAGCCTCTAAATGCCAGTTTGTCCTGTGGGGCATCACCCATGAGTGGACAGAACTAGCTCAGAGCTGCCAGGACCACCAGGATATTGGGCTGCTCTGAACCCCTAAATGGGCAAGTTCAGGACATCTCAGAGGGGAAGGGTTGGCTGGAGGCAACCAAAGGAAATCTCAGCCAGGAGAGATGGGCTTGTCAGGTCACTGCTTAAAATGCAACAGGGAAGCAAAGCTGGTCTCTGGAGCCAGGTGGTAGCCAAGGCCAGTAATTAAGAGGTAAGTGACACTGGAGCCAGTGGGCTGGGAATTAACTAAGCAGATGGTAGAGGTGGAAATACAGTTGCTCCCCAGCCAAGTGCCCTTGTGCACAAATGACATTGTTGGTTAGATGTCCTACCAAGGCTCCAGCTCTTTGACAGAGCAATGCAACTGTCCTGCATCCTGCTGTATGGGGACACGTCATACCACAGCCACTCCTACAGCTCCCCCAAAGCATGTTAGAAACAGTGCCAATCTCAGCCATAGAGGTCTCTGCCTTGGGGGCATTTTATTCTCCTGCTTGGCCTTTGAGATTTTTTTTCCATTCATTAGACAATGTGCAAGTACCAATTATGTGCTCGGCTTTGTGCTATACCCTGGTGATTCTAAAGTAAATAAGACATGCATCCTGCACTTAAGAAGTTCAGGCCAGTCAGAGAGAAAGACAAGTAAATAGGTGCATTAAGGTGATACAGTTTCTAGGGAGAGAAACTTCACATGGCTGACCACTGATTTCTCTGAACACTTCTCTAGACTTCGAGGATATCACACTCACCTGCTTTTCCTCCTAAATCAGTGGCTTCTCCATCTCAGTCTCCTTTGCTGGATCCTCCTCCACCATATCTCTACATTTCAGAAAGCCCCAGGGCTCCTTCCCTGGCCCTCTCCTCCCCCACATGATATGTAACCCAGTGGATTTAATACCATCTACATACTGACAATACCCAAATTTCTATCTCTAGCCCAGACTTCTCCCGGGCAGTCTGTTTCATACATACAACTGCTCACTGGCATCTGTGCTTGGATGCCTAATAGACATCTCAAGCTTACTTACTATTTACCTATTGATTTCCCTCTTTTCTAAGTCTGCTCCCACCTCCATCACCAAACCATCACTCTCTCAGGATATGGCAGGACATCCACCCAATTGCTCAAATAGAAAACCCAAGAGTTACCTTTGCTTCTGCCCCTACTCTCATGTTCCTCATCCAGTCCATCAATAAATCCAGAAACTTCTGCTTCTCACCAATTCTTCTGCTTTAACTCTCATAGAGGTTATGGGTCCTATCCACAGAATATACACATATGCAATATTTTCCATATACTTGCAGAAGTTTCATAGGGGGAGGGGGTTGTCAATAAATTTCAGGCGAAGAACTCAGGTCATTGGCTGCTATAAATGAGTGTTTATGTCTGTTTAACAGTTTTAGATGTTAAGCTACTTAGGGACAGGAATATTTCATGTAATTATCTCAGTGGGGCACCTGGCACAGTGCCTCACACAGCTAATCCCTTAATTAAGTCCTTTCGAATATAATATGGAGAAGAAAATTAACCATTCATCCAATAAATATTTATTGAATACATGCCATGTGCAGTGCACTGTGCTGGTTGTCATGGGGAATACAAAGATTTAGATAACACAGATAGATACAGAGAAGGGAGTCAACAACACAAGGAATGGCATGGACAGAAAGGGGAAGCCAGTTCTGACTTCAGGTCCAGCATTAGCAAAGACGCAGAGGGAATAGGACAAGATAGATTTGTTGAAAAGTAAGGCAACCCAACCTGGCTAGAATGGAGGAATCATACAGGGGCTAAATGGAGCCAGGGTTGGGAGGTGAAGAGCAGTGGGAAAAACGTTCAAGCAATACCTTCATATGACTGAGTTGGCAGGAAAGATAATGTGGCACTGTTCAAAAGCCACTAAATCATTGAAAGATACTGGGCAGCCTCCTTTATGCCCCCATTTTCATGTAGGAAAAAGAAATATGGGTTAGGTCAAACCACTTAGAGGGCACTGGGCATTGGAGTACTTACAGAGGACACTGGGCATTGGGGTCCTTATAGAATGCACTGGCGCATTGGAGTACTTATAGAGGACACTGGGCATTGGTGTCCTGAAAGGCACTGAAGACACTGAGGTGCTTTGTGATGTACTATGTGTAAGTGTTTCATGGGTGTGTGTCATGGCCTTTTAGCATGACTATAAGCTCTTTGAGGGCGACTATAATAATGGCTATCATTACTGCAATAGTTAAGAGCTTACAAAACACTTTAACATGCATTATCTTACTTAATCCTTAAAAGCTCCCAGTGAAAGAGCTGTTATTCTACCTACATTTTGCAATGAGGAAATCCAGATTTAAAGAAAGGAAGGGAGAGTGAACTCAGGTTATTGAGTATCTACCAGGTGCCAGGGCTTGTCAAACATATTTCATGTATTCTTCACTGAAATGCCACAAAATACTATGAATATTCCTGATTTACAGGTACAGAAACTGAGGTTGAAAAGAGTTGAATAACTTGCTGACAAACAACCAGTAAGTGATACAACCAGTCTCTGAGGACGGGGCTGGACCCCTTACCACTAGCAATGAGTGCAGGGCTAGACATCCAGCAGACATTTGATAAATACAACCTAAATCAGTGGATTCGTGGATGGCTAAATTGACAGTGGGAAGAAGTGGCTGTGGGGAGCCCCTTCATTATGACACAGAACACAGAACCTTCTAGAGTCACAGTCACAAAAGAAAAGGGCAATGCAGAAAAGAACTCTGCGAAACTTGAGCAAAATTAATTTCAAACTTATCACTCCCTTTCATCTAGGGGTGCCTGAGCTCCCATAGAGAAAGCTGACCTAGCATTTTCCTTTAGCAACTTTGAAAATCCTGCCCGTCTGTCTCCGTTTTAATGGGTCCTTACCCAGAGCCCACAGTTGCAACTCTCTATTCTGATGGCTGTGGACCCTTGGCACCAAAGTCGAAGGAAGAAAAACGTCCCACAATAATGAAAGTGGACCATTTTAGCCTCTTATCACCAGTCCTCTGAATGTCAAGCAGAAGGATGGCTGTTTCTGAAGCAGAGAATTTAGAGATAATATTTCTAAGGAAATGGGTCTTAGGAAATTGAATTTACAACCAGACTATTCTTTTGCATAGCAACTTTCATTTAAGACCCTCAACTGAATATAATCTCTCTCATCCCACTCATGCTCCTATTTCCTGGGATCTCCCTCCTCTACACAAATTTATCTAATAGAATTTGAGGATGAAATCAGTTCTGTGGTCCTACAAGAAGCTGGGGTAGAGATGGGATATAGATCGAGAGAGCCTTGAAGAGAAAGATCAACGTCTAACACACAATGTCATGCCTCCATAGCACCTGGTGTGATGTCTTATTCATGAGAGTTGCTCAATAAATAATCATTGAATTTCACTGAATTGAGGTGAACCAAAATGGTTCTAGGACTAGTGCTCAGAAGATGGTATGATGTGCGATTCTTTGGTCACAGTCTCTGTCATTTGTAGGGGGCGGGTTCCTGTGCTTCTGGTTTAAGGAGGCAGAATAAAGAGATGAAAAGCCCTCTCTACCACAGGGTTGAGTCTCTAAGCCCAATCAGGTTGTCAGGTGTCCGTTCTTGGTCAGTGAAATCAGTCACCAAAGCCACTTCAAGTTGTCCTACATGGAATTTCAGCTGCTATTTGCTCCAGCATGAAACTTTTATTTTCTACAAGAATCTCACAAACATGGTCAGTGTGGTCCTGAATTATGAAAGCAACTCGAGACTCATTTCCTATCCTTCAGAGATAGGGGCCTGGGAGTGGGGGGCAGGGACAGAGAGAATATTTTGAGAACAGTAATCAAGGAAACACTGCCAGGACAAAACACACAAGCCAACACAATTACCCGCCATCTGTTATATGGACTAAGGATGGTTATTTAGTGATCAGAACAGACCCCATGGTTCCTGGCCTGGGCTCTTCACAGAAACTGCTTTGTGTTCTGAAGTTGGTTCCTTTGACTCTCTGCACACAATTTACTGGTGTGTGAAACAGAGGTGAAATGGCCACGCCCCTGTAGATGTGATGGCAGTGCATTTCCCATGCAGCCTGCACAGGAACACGACTCTAGCAATCTTTCGATTTAATTAGTGTTTGCTGCACATTTGGTGGATCTGCTAGTGAAAAGGATCCACATGTAGGAACAAAGTGTGATTACTACGGTTTATGACTCAACTCCTTTCTCAAGCTCTGGGTTGATACATTTTGAAATCCCACCGCAATTTCAAAGGCAGAGTTGATCTCTTTTACATGCATTGGAAAAACAGCTTTTCAAAGAAACACCACTAGAGACTTTCACTGTCTTAGGGAGTCATACTTAAAACTCACATTATTACAAATAAACACAGAGATAGAGCTTCAATAAAGTAGACTCTCTGTGACCTTCCTACATAAATAGTCAATTCTCAATTATGCACTCAAATTAGGGACTAATGGTGCAGAAATATAAATGGATGCCAATGAGAAGATACTTCTCTTCCTGTCCACTTATTTATTCACTCATTCTTTCAATAAGCATTTATTGAGCACCTACTAAGTCCCAGGCAGTGTGCTAAGTCCTGGAGACTCAAAGCTGACTAAGACATGGTACTTACCCTTTAGGAACTCATGGTCCAGTAGGGAAATGGACAAAGAAAACAACCACAGCGCAATATGGTAAGTACCATATACAATAAAGGGACACAGATTTGCTCTGAGAACATGGCAAGCAATGCTCTTATCTTCTGCACTGTGAAGCCCCACTGACACCAGTCTTGCTGGGCTGGGCAGCAGCCAGGCCACTTTCCTGCAGGCCTGATCCATGAAGCCAGCAAACCAGGCTAACATGAGGAAAACAAAGAACCCTGAGAACACTGGTTGGTTACCCTAGCGAGCAGAGCCTGAGGCAAGTGTGGGGAGCTGAGTTGAGGAGCTGAAGGACTTGAAATCCAAAAAAGTTAAGAATAAGGAGCAGTGGGTTAATTCTAGAGAAAGTAGTCGGAAGTAGCAGTTGTTAAGATCGGCTTACATGCTCCCCACAACATGGGCAATGAGTGAGTTTCAGGAATAAGAACGAAAAAGGCCAGAATGACTAATTCGATCTGAAAAGGTTAGGGGAAAACTTTAGAGGGAAGACATGTATGCTGGTTTTGAAGAATCAGAAGGAGTTTGCTATAGAAAATTTATTAATTAGATAATTGAGTGCTGACAGCAGACAGCTGTGGATCAGGATGAAGTACAGTCATGCGTAGCTGAACAACGAGGATACATTCTGAGAAATGTGTCCTCAGGCAATTTTGTCACTGTTGAAACATCACAGAGTGCACTTACACAAACCTAGATGGTATTGCCTACTACACACCTAGGCTATATGCTGTTCATCTTATGGGACCACTATCATACATGTGGTTTGTTGTTGACCAAAACATCATCATGTGGAAAATGACTACATACATTTGGTTTATCTCTTCTTGAGAAGGTCAGAGTTTGAATATTTTTCCTATAGCATTCAAGGCCACCCATCATTAGACATCAACCAATATTTAAATCTCAGCGCATCACTTCACACATCTACTATCTTTCAGCTACAGTAGACTAATCTTTGCTCCCCAAACAACTTCAGGCTCTGTAACTTCGCTTCTATTGTCCCCTCAGCCTGAAATCCCCCGCCTTGCCCTTTTCCTATTGAAATTATACACATCTTTCTATACCTATTTATGCCTTACTTACTTATGTACCTTTGTTACTACTTGTGCCTCCACTGGCCACCCATTCTATTCTGCCTTGGATTAAACACAGTGATCCACAAGTCTGTTTACCCTTGGTAAACAGTAAATGGTAGGCTCTTTGAGGACAGGGGCACTTCTTTTTTGTCTTACTTTTTTATTTTGAAAGTGTTTCATCTACAGAAAAGTTGAATACCTAGTCAATGAATACCCACTACACTCCATCCTTGATTCACCAATTGCTAACATTCTGGCACATTTGCTTTTTTTCTTTTTTCTGAATCATTTGAAAGTAAGTTGCAAACATCATGACACTCATCCCTAAATATTTCAGCATCCCTCTAGTGATAAGGACTTTCTCCTATAAAACCACAATGCCAATATCACATCTCAAAACTATCAATAATTCCATTATGCAGTCTATATTCAGATTTCCCTAATCATCTCAAAAATGTCTTTTATAGCTTTTTTTCCCTTAGATCTAGGATCCAGTCAAGGTTCAGACATTGAATTTAGTTACAGTGCTCCTTTAGTCTCTTTTATTCTGGAAGAGTTGCTCCTGGGTATGAGCATTTCTTACTCATCCTTTTTTTTTTTAAACATAGTAGGTATTTAATAAATGTTTAATGATGGAGGAAATGGGTGGATGGACAAATGAGCACCAGTGATGCAAGATCTCCAGGCAGTTCCTCCAAGATGAGACAATTCTACCACAGGGACTTACAGCAAGTGTCCTTTGTGAAATCACCAGGTGCTGGGTTGTCTTTCTGTGTCTGCTCATCTCTAGACTTCCACTTTAAAAGTCATGAGCTAGTCCTTAGACCACTGCAGAAATGGCTCAAGAGTAACTGACTTAGGGGGAGAAGAGAATCTGGTCCCTCACATCTGCCTGAACGTGGGAAGGTCCCTGAGAGCCAGGACTCATTGCCTCATAGAATGTCAGAGCTAGAAGAGACCTCAGGGATCATGTCCATCTCCCTGGCTTTCCAGGAGGACAACTCAGGCCCAGAAAGATTCAATGGTTCCTTCAAGGTCACAGAGGGCACCTTTGCCCCTAACTTCCTATCCAGCTTCCTTTCAACTTTACCTGGTCACCATGACAATACCTGGGCTTTTTGTCTCTCTTGTTCCCAATGACTTACGGTAATTTACTCAACCTTCAAGCATCAAAGATCTCAAAGTATCCAAGGCAAACATATTCTCAGAAACCCTATCTCACAGGGATGAGCCAGCAACTATTCCTTGCCCATGCAGGATAGAGTAACTTCAGGAGGTGCTTGTTGCCTTCAGTGGGGAAAGACTGAGAAGCAAATGACAACTTGAGCACCATCGGCAAGGATGGCGAGAGTGAAGCCTCAATCCCACCAGGCTGAGAGGTAGGACGCCTAAGTTCACTTTGCCTCTGCCATCTACTGTATCCTAAACATGTCACTCAACTTCACCAGGACCCACTTGCCTCACCCATAGAAACAGATCTCCACAGAGCAGTTATCACCCTGATGGCCATTTGCAGCTGAGAATCCCTTTCAGCATCATAGGTGATAAATGAGGGGAATCCGGGTGAGGCGTGATTCTCATTTCTAACAGTCTGAGTATAAGCATTTATTTAAACCAGCAAAACTGCAGATTTCTCAGGAAGCATTTGATCTTTCCAAATTTCTTATAGGCAACGGCAACACAGGTTTGTGGTTGTTGGAGAGTTTCATTGAACAGGGAAAAGTGACTGGAGTAGAAGAGGTGGCTGGCTCAGCCGTTAGTGGTTTGAAGATTGAGGAAAAGCCTCAGTCAACACTGAGGAGCCAGAGGTCTTACAGAGAAATTCCGGGCTTGGACTTGAACTTCTACAACCTACTCTGAACCTCTTAACTCTTAAGAACCTCATCTGTAAAACCAGGAAATTTGGGATAGAAGCACAGTGATTTTGTTACTTCTGGATGTACGTTACAGTTATCTGGTGCTGCGGACAGTGGTTTAAATTACAATGCCTATTCCCCACCCCAATTCCATTCTGATTTCAACAGCTCTGGCGTGGGGTCCAGGTGATTCTTAAGTAGCCAAGGTCGAGTACCTCTGGATTTTAGGATCTCCAAAAGCTGACTCTCAGAAGGGAATAAAGTCAGTATGGCAGTGGAAAGGAATACCAGACTTTCTTAACAGTTCTTAGTGTACAGGGACCGTGGTCCTAAGTGTTGTGCTCGCTTGTCTCCCTGACTTATTTCCCCAAGCTTGGCATCCCCCCAGGATCAAGGTGCCACTCTTACCACTGACATGCAGCATTTCCCCAGCCACCTGTGGGGACACACATATTTTTCAAATTGAAAGGAAAACACCAGGCAGCTTGGATCCCTAAACATTCTGGAGGTGTTTGGCCAGCTGTGTGGAGGTCCCATCACCCTTCCTATGTCTAATCCAGGCAGGCTGGCCACTGGAGCGGGGAGGAGGGAAGAGAGGTCGCAGCCACATCTAACAAGATGGCGGACCGTCTGCCTGCCTGCCTGCCTGCCGCTGGCGCCAGCCGCTAGCTCCCGACACGCAGGACTTGAAGCATCTGCCAGACGGGGGCCGGCTTTTGATCAGTACCATGTCGAGCCAGAGACCTGCAGGGAGATGGCCAGGCTCCCTGTAGTTGACTAGCGGGAATCTTTCTGCAACCTTGAGAGAGGTGCTTGAAGAATTTAAGCCCGGATTTAAAAGTGGGGTGCGGGCAGGGGGAGGGGGAGGCTGCGTGACGAAGGCTGTCTCCTCACACCAGGTTATTCCATCTCCGCTAAGGGAAGCCAGACACCCTTTCTTGTCTGGTGATTGGAGCAGGATTCCTGCGCTGCCTTTGCAGAGTTTGCTACTCTGCCCCAGGGCTCGGAGAGGGTCTTCCAGCCTCGGCCGACACATCTGTAAAACCCTGAGACCACGAGAGTGGGTTCCCGGTTCCCTGGTGTCAGGCACCAGGGTGTGGCGGTGACTGACTGCAGCAGGGCTGTTTATAAGACACTTGAGGACTCCAGCACGTCCACCCGCCAGAAGCCTTCAGCAGGGCCTCTGTCTTCTAACTGGGACCTCTGCGGCCTTGGGCTGGCGTTCTTAGGAAACCAAGTCTGCATCCTTAGCGTGAAGACTCGGGGTACCCTGCAAAGCTGTGGGTTAAAATAGGGTGGCCCCTCCTCCCGGCCCCTTCTTGAGCAGCCAGGCCAAGTGCAAGCAGAGGCTCGGCCACAGACAGATAGCGTGTGTTTTGTGTCTGACAATAGCAGCTACGTGACTTGAAGGACTCTTCTCTTAGAAAACCAAATGCCCACCAGTTTTGCTTATTTGCTCTAACCTTCAAAGAGCCAGAGGTCCCTTCCTAGTTCAACAAATAAATCCAGTTCCACTCTAGCAGGCTTCAGCCCACAAAGTTCTATTGTTACGCCTGCCCCCGTGTGGCTCCCTCTCAGGCACCCCAGCCCCAGGCCGGCTCACCCTTCTTTCGTTTTGGGGGATAAATGAACCTCCGGGGTTTTTTTTTGTTTTTTTAATTCTTTCAAAGGGTAAGGAATGTTGACACCCCCTGAAACACGCCTCTGATGTCTGGTTAGACTTCAGACGGCTGTATTTGAACGTGTGCTGACGCAATCGGGCAGATTGGGTTAAACCAAATATTACAATTGCAAGAACTCATCTGGAACTAATAATTTTGAGGCCACCGAAAGTAAAAGGGCCCTGCTTTGGGGCTGGCCAGCGGCAGAGGCCAACCTGGGCCAATGCTGCCACCTGCCGTGGGCACGGGGAACAGGGCGCGCCTCCTGGCCTTCCTGTTTTGTTCAGGACGCGCTGGCTCCCACGCAGACACGTTCCCCAGCCAGCCAGACCAGGGCTATTTTAAAAAGCTAGCGCCTCTCTCAGCCCTTGGTGTAAAGATAGCTAGTCTGGCTGCCCTGGCTTTTCTCTGAAAATAAAATAAAATAAAATAAAGGCAACCTCCCAATTATAGAGCCAGGGCTGGCTACAAAGGCAGTTGCAGTTGGAGCTCGATGAAACATGTGCCCCTTGGATTAAACAGATCATGTGTCAGGGGCTCACTTAGGAGGAAGGCTCGTTTAAGTAAGAATTTTTATTTTGCGGGGGATGAAGGCAACGCACAACTCTGGGTTATGTCGGCACACTGCTGAACTGCAAGTCACATGCCAGATCCAGAAATGATGAAAACATCTGTTTTCGCTTTAGACTAGCGAGGCTCTGGCGGTGGGGAGGGGCGGGAGAGGGAAGGGAATGGCTTTGCTCACCGGCGCCATCTGCTGAGCCTGGTGTAGAAACGCATGCGTCCCAAGCACAATGCAGGTTGCCGCTCGCCCCGGGAAGGGGGAGATCAACAGGTGGGGGTCTCTGCCCCTGCGATCACTCCCCTTGGAGGGCAGCCCTGATTTTGCCCTGGGGACTGTGCAGTTCCGTATTGTCTTGGAGTGTTCACAACAAAGACCTTTGTCCCTGGGGACCGCTCTGAGGCAGAGGAGGAGGAGAGAGAAGCAGCAAATGAATTCCCAGGTTGGGAAGGAAAGAGGTAAAGGGGGAGGGGAGCAGCTCGTTGGTGGTTTGCAGACAGTAAAATTTGCTGTTTCTTCTGGCTGAAATCTACCAGAACAAAGGAACTGCACCGCGTCTCTAGGAAAATTCCCAGCTGCGCTTCCCCCAGCCGCCCCTCTTTCCTGCTATGGTGGCTTTTACTCAGCATGTCTGAGAATGTTCCAGTATTCACAGAGACCGTTCTGGTCAGGCAGGGCTTTAACGTGAAATCCACCCAGCCTCCTATGAATGGTGCGCTGGGGATGGGTTCTGAATAGGAGCCATACTGACAGCCAAGCCGCCGCATTCTTTCAATGTTCAGCAAATATTTACCGCCTGCCTGCTAGGTGCCCAGCACTCACTCAGCACAACTATTTGTCATAGAGTTTAAAAAAACAATACAAATATGTCAGAGGAAAATGTATGTTTAATGTCAAGTGAGTGTTCAAGACAATGACAGCTGGGAGTTCAGAGGCAGGGAGAGGATTCCAGACCCTGGTTGGACCTTTTCTCAGTGTTTGGGGGCAATTCTGAGAAGTCTGATTCTCCCGGTGATCTCTCATATAGTGTAATCCCCTAAGTAGCTGATTTCAGCCTTGACCTGCATTCCCCCAGCCTTGAAGGAAAATTCTTCTCCACAATTCCTGGGGAGCTCATTGCCAGAGGGTATCACTGCTGGGGGACCGACCAAACTGCACCCTATTACCCACTGTCACAATTGGGTGGCTCCTACTCCACTCCCAGGCATCGTCTCTGGACCAGAAGCAAAACTCTGAGATAAGACCACGTGAACGGTTGTTCCCACCGATACACAGGCAGTGAGGGGTTAATCTAAAGGAGAAAGAACTTTGGTCAAAGGCTTGGATCTCTTTCCTCCCTTTCCACTCATCCGCTGAGCACACTCTCAGCTCTCTGCCACCCACTTTTGAGCTTCCCAGAAGAGGAAAGTCTGCTAATGCGGACTGAAGTCAACGTCTGCTCCTTTTTGCCCACCTTACCTATAAATTCCCAAGTTCAAAGGGAACCTCAGTTTCTCTACTGGGGCCCAATCCTCCCTGTTCTTCCATTTCACCCCCAAATAAACACAGAGAGAGCCGCCCTCTGCTATCTTCTACCTAAGGGATGAGTCAGGAAAAGATTCAGTCCCATTTCACAGCCAGACAAATAATATGAGGACCGGCTCAGTGCTCCCAGGTCTTGTCATACACTTGTTATCTCCCCAGGGGCCACGTGTTTCCATAGGACCCAAGTTCTTACATCGTTCGGGCCCAAACTCGTCCTCAAAGCTGCCTCTAAGTCCCTCTGTCACCTGCAGCTGCCCTGCGCTGGTGCTGGAAAATTCTAGTTCAGGGGCATCGTGCAAATCAGTACCATCAACTTCAGCTTTTGCTTCAGGCCTTGAAAGATCAGAACATGAGGGGCCAGCCTGGTGGTGCAGCAGTTAAGTTCGCACGTTCCGCTTCAGCTGCCCGGGGTTCGCCAGTTCAGATCCCCGGTGCCGACATGGCACTGCTTGTCAAGCCATGTTGTGGCAGGCATCCCACATATAAAATAGAGGAAGATAGGCATGGGTGTTAGCTCCATGCCAGTCTTCCTCAGCAAAAAAGAGGAAGATTGGCACCAGATGTTGGCTCAGGGCTAATCTTCCTCAAAAAAAAGATTAGAACATGAGACTTTATTTTAGTCTGGGTTCATATGGATTGGCTGTGGAGAGTTTTGATGCATTTTCCTTGTTTTATAAACTGAGGAAACCTGGTCACTGACTGTATTTCTTTTCTGGACTTTTTCTGTGACACTTTTTCTCATTTCTACCTGGTTTTGCCACAGGTCTGTGTTTTGATCCATTGGGTGCCAGATATGGAATTTTTCATGCTGCACAGACATCTTTGAGCTCAGAATTTAGGATGTTTTGTCAGCATTCAGCAAAATGAAATCTCTGAACTAGACTCAAACAATAGGGTAGAAAAATTGCAAGAGAAAAGTTATGGCGTAAAAATAAACTGCAGTGATTTTGTGCTTTACTAGGTGTAAGATGCCAACCTTCCAAACTATTCTTCCAGTCCTAGCTAAACTCTCGTTTCCTCATTATAAAAATGAATTCTGCTGCCCCACTTCACTCCATGCATCTCGCTGTGATTCTCCTCACACAGAGGAGCAACCTTTATGGGAAGCTCTGCTCTCCTAAGCTGTGCTGAATTCTGCAGGATCACTCTCCACAGGCAAGATTAGCACCTCCTTTCCTGCTCCAAATAGACTATAATCCAAAAGCTGCTCTTTTAAATAGAGGTTTCTTTTATGCTTAAATTCCTAAATAAAAGAAACATCAATGCTACAGCTACTCTTCTCAGTTAAATCCGATTTGCAAGAAATGCTGCATGCTCAAAAATCTGGGTGTGAGCTGAAGTCTGGGCTCCGGGAACACATTTGGGATTCTCCAGTCATCCTCTATCTGGAGGGCCCTCCAGTGGCCAAAATAATACCTGATAGAAACAAAGACCACCAAAGCAAGTGGTTACAACAAAGGCAGGAGTGGACCCTAGCCTGCATTTAAAATGCCGCACGTGAGCCCCATATTTTGCCCCATGGAGGTATGTCTCATTTAAAGAAAGCCAACACAGAATCTCTGCTCGTGGAAGGGAGACATTATTTGCATCACAAAAGGACCCTTCACTTCGAAAATGGGGCAGATTTGAACTCCATTAAATGACAACTCCCTCTAATTTCTGTAAGATTCTATTGAATTTGCAAAACACACATTGACAGTCAAATTTCCAGAATATATCGCTGGCATAAAACACCGTATATCTGTACTTGCTCTGTACCACTCGACCCACTCCACCCACATTTCCATCTCTGAAAACCTCATAAGCTCCCTGACCAGGAAAAAAAGTGGAGGTCAGAACATGTGGTGGGGAGACCTGAAGGCCCAGCGCTGCCTGTTTGGAGCTCTGTGAGAGTAACAGGAAGTCGCTCCAAGATTCTTCCCTCTGGACTTGGAGGATACTGCTGCTGTTCTAGAAGATTCCATAGGAAGATTTTCCAGAAGCAGCTCTGCCATGTGTTAGCATGTCATGTCGGGCCCGCATGCCTCAGTTTCTTCTCATGGAAAATTAAGGGGTGATTACACAAGCCAGATATAAAGTTCTAGACCTTGGATTCCCAGGCATCGTAAGGATCTTTGTTGCCTAGAGGAGCTGGGGAAGGAGAGAGAGGAAGAGGGAGGGGAGACTTTCTCCCACAAAGTCCCTCAGTCTTCTGATCCTGGCCCCAGCAACCCCCCCCCCCCCACCACCACCACACGACCTGCAGCAGCCACACCAAACTTACGCCCTGCCACAAACCACGATCTTCACACACCCACCTTCACCCCGTTCCCTACTAGGCAAACTCCTACTCATCCTGCATGGCCCAGGTCAAATGCCAATTCCACCCTGACGCCTTACCCAACTTCCCAATCATGAGGCTGTTTCGTTACTTTAGGTTCCACAGCCCTGTGCACCTGCCTCTGTCCCAGCGCTGGGCAATGCAGGTGCTCCCTATCCTGCAGGTTGTGGGAGGCCTGGTGCCCCCTTCATCATGTGTCTCCAGGGCCTAGCGTGGGGACTGCCAAGAGAATATGGAGGGAGAGAGGCAGCCCTGAGAGCATAGCTCTTCTCTTTCCATTCCTTCGGGAAGAGACGCAGTGGTTGGGGCCGGCAGTACCTCCCCCAAGCCTGCCCTGACTCAGGTCCATAGCGTGCTACTGCCAGGTGCTGGAAGAAGGAGAGTGTGGTGGTGACGATGGGACATCCATCCTCCCCATTCTCTCCCTCCCAGTCAGGCACCCTGCCATCAACCAGATCCCCCTTCGTGTGACAGTGACACAGGTCCTGTCTTTGCACTTCTGGAAGCGGCAGGAGCAGAGGTTATGGAGCAGCAAGGATCCGTCTGGACACTGTGCTAGGGCTGGACCCCATCTAGTTCCCTCTCAAACTGACAGAGGAGCCTCCGGTCACTCCTCCTCCTCGCCTCCCGTTCCGTGCTCATCCTATACGAATCTAGGTCCATGGACGGTGTGTCCCGAAAACCCTCCTGTCGAGGACACCAATGGTCTCCTCCTCTGTAAAGGCAGGGCCTGCCGCACAGGCCCGCAGGAAGGACTAAAGGCTCACTCCTCTAGGTAACGTTCATGGTCATGGCATTTGAAATGCATTTTCTAATGTATCCAATTATCTAACAATCTTCACAGCAAGCCTATGAGGTAGGGGCTAAAGGATCCCTTTTTATGGGCAAGGAAACTGCAGTGCAAAAAGGTTGAGACACCGGAGTCACAGAGCTCCCCAGTCAGCACTCAAGCCATCTGACCCCAGAGCCCAGACCCTTGACCACACGAGATTCTGCATGAAAACCCAGTGAAATTCTGCACAAAAGGCTGCCTTGCACGGAGGAAGTACTCCGAAGACAGTAGTCACGGTTCCTCCCTTGTCATATTTGACAGCACTGAACACTCCTTCCTCAGATCTCGGTGCCCCTGGGATCTACTGTGCCTCTGTACGCCGGGTCTCCACCTACCCCTCTGGCTCGTCCCAGGCTCCTCCACTTTGGGAAATTCCTGAAATACGGGTGCTGCTTTGAGAACTCTTCTCACTCCTGACATCTCTCTGTCCGGGCTTGCATCTCCACCCATCCCTCTGACTAGCACCATTGAGATAGCGATCTCCAGCAAACATCTCCAGCCCACCTCTGTCTCGGAGCGCTGGAAACCACCTAAACCACCTCCCACATGTCCTACGCTCCTTTCCAAGCTCTATTTTTCTTCCCATAGCATTTACCACCTTTAAACACACTATGTCACTTAGTAATAGCTTGTATTTATTGTTTATTTTGTCTCCTCTGCTGGAGTCTAAGCTTCCCCAAGACAAGGGTTCTGTCTGTTTTGTTCACTGCAGTATCTCCAGCACCTGGAGCATGCCTGGTACATAGTAATCACTCAATAAATGTTTACTAAGTGAAAGAAGTCAACTCTCAATTGGTCACCTCTGCTTGGATGTGCCACCACCCCTTCAAACTCAACATGTTCAAGAGAATTCACCAACCGTCACTGCTCCTGCTCCCCGCTGCCTTTCCTACCCTGGTTAAGAGCATCAGCCAACCACGTGCTTTTTCAGCCTGGGAATGGGGAAGACACCCTGAACCACGCTGTCCCCCTCGCGTCCCCTCTTATGGGGACAGCACTAGCGGTGTTGTGTTCTTTGTGGCTGGTGTACCTCAGCGCTCTCTATGCCCAAGGAGATCCCTTACAACCTTGTTGAGAACTTTTCCTACATGAAACAGTTGAGGAATGATGTAAGACTAGATAATGAAATGTGTGCTGCAGATAATGGTGAATGCAGTGAAATCAGTCACAAGAGAAATCAGCCTGGGCTAAAATCACCACTCTCTGAATGCCATCTCCTTTCTCTGAACGCTGACGGAAACTGTATTCATACAGCTCCTTCCAGTTTAAAAGCTCTTGTACATCTATTTCTTTCAGACCTCCCAACACCTCGTGGTGTCAGCTTTAGTATGACTCCATTTTATGGACCAGAAAACTAAGGCACTGGAGAGAGATGGCAGATTGTCTCCATGGTCGCATAGCCAGAACTGCAGAACTAGTCTGCTGCCTCCGCCCATGTGCTCTGCCCTGGGCCTCCCTCAGAGTTGGACCTGTCTAACCGGGCCCTCCACCTAAGCTGTCTGGCTTTGTTCCCTAACTTTTCATTAGTTTTCCTTTTACCTACCAAAGACTCTGTATGGCAAAGATCACAAGCTGCCTGGCCAGTATCTATTCCCCACTTCTTCCTTCCTACAAAAGCCCTCTGCCATTGGAAGTGGCAATGAGCCGGGCCAAAGGAACTACGTTTCCCAGACTGTTGGCAGAAAGGGGTGGCCAAGGAAACACAGTCAGAAGTTGTAAGGTGGAGATTCTGGGAAACTCTTTAATATCTCCCATTATTCTCTGTGAGGTTCTCTTCTGCCTTGGCCTCTTCCTCTTTCTCGATGCCTGGACCTCAGGCATGATGGCTGGACCGGGAGCTCTGTGCAGCCTGCAGACCATGAGGGCACCTAAAGGAAGAAGCCATGCACAGGATGGCAGAGTAGAAACATGGGAAAGTTCTGGATCTTTAATGGCTGAAACTTCCATAGCAGCACAGGACTTCTTTTACATGAAAACAAACATACAACCCCTCTTTTAAAACCACCGTCATGAGTTTTAGGGGATATGCAGCTGAACCTCATATTAACTGATCCATTCTTCAAGAACAGGTTAACTCATCCCTTTAGTCATCCAACAAATTTACTAAGTGTCGAGGATTGTTCAAGCCTCTCTGGCAACATAAGAAATGAGGAGCTCTTTCTGCTGCCTGACCCCTCTATCCTGCCCCAAACTTCACCCAGGTGATGAATGACGGGATTTGATTTCACAACAGTCCACCCACTTTTTGGTGAGATCACCGGTCTTCAATTTTGTGTTCTCCCCTCCAAGCAAACAGCCTCCATGGAGAGGGCTGACCTGTGCTCTTGAAATGGAGAGGTCACGTTTTGTGCAGTCTCTCCCACCAGCTGACTATCAGAGCCACTTTTGGCTCATATACCTCTGTATGAAGAGCAAATTCACTTGAGCTCGGAATGCCTTTTACATTACAAAATACATAACAAGTCAACCACTCTCTGTCTCTCTCTCCCCTTCTCTGAGGATATAGGGAAGTTATGTCTATCTCTGAACTCACTCTTCCATCCATGTCTTGCTGTCTCCTCTAAGAAACAATTGTTCTGTCTTCTTCTTTCTCTCTACCTCCCCCTGGACCTTCTAGGGTTCTGAACACAGAAAACACTAAAAAATGATGATTCCATACATCAGACCATCATAGTCTAGGTAGTGGGGTTAACTTCGGGGTCAGACAGAACTAGGCTCAAAAACTGACCTTATCTTCTTCTGTGTAAAACAGGATGATTATATTTACTTCAAAGGAGGTTTAATATTAAATGAAATGGTAGTGCCTGACCTGTCATCGGCCCTCAATAAAGAAGAGATATTATTATCCACTCCTCCAGCTGTCCAGTCAACAAGCTTTTTCAAAATAACCTTAAATTTAGAGCAGTGTAGTAGGTGTGGGTAATAGAAAAGAAGTAGACAATATGGCCTTTAATTTTAGAGAACTTAGGTTTGCCATCCAGAATAGAAGTTATGGGAATTTTTACCAAATAAGAAGGTAAAACGGATTTCCTGTCAAAGGGTTCCAATACCCATGGATCTCTGCAATCAGAAAATTAATTCTCTAATAAAGCCTGCAGTGCGATTTATTTCAGTAATAATCTATTTCATGTCTCAGGCCACGTGTATATATGTCATTCATTCACACAGGCCTACCTGAGAGATTAACAGAAGAGGGTTGCCCTTTAAATGAAGAATGGCATGTGGCAAGGGGCTCGCCTGGACCTGAGGATACATTTCTCAATTTCCATCCTGCTAGATCCCTGTAACAGAAGTTGACAAATACAAGCACTCAGGTAAGGACTCCATCATAGCTCTTCTGTGGTCCTGTGGGGAATGATGCTACGTTAACATTAACAGGCCATATGGGTGTTAGGATGCAGCTGTTTGCACCAATGTTTCCAGGGCTGTCTAAAAGATGAGGCAAGGGAAAGGAATCCCACCCCTGGGGTTCAGAGCAAGGAGGAAAAAGCAACTTGTTAACTTATGTTTGGAGGTTCGTTTTCAGTATGAATTAGTATGAATTGTACAGTTCAAGTTGAAGTGGTTAGATGGACGCATCATCCGGACTCCATTATCTGTGCTAAGGAAAGGGATCTGAGAAGTCATCTAACAAAGGGTTATTAAAAAATTTATTATGTATGTTTTGTAAACAAAAAAGATTGCCTGCTTTTCATACATTTTGATGAAGTTATTACAATCAGCTTTCATTTCTTGAGTATAAAGAGTAGTGTTAGGTTATGGAATAGTATTTTGGTACTAGGATTTTTCCATTCATCCTTCCTTCCATTTCAGAAAGTCTATATATAACACACAATAGCCAAAAGGAAACAAAGTGTCCCATTATTAGTAAAATCTGGGTAAGCAGCCAATGACACACTCTTCTACCCTACGGAGGGCTTCTCTTAGAAGCTGAACTGGAGCCTCTGGCTTAGGCTCAAAATTGAATTGGAGCCTCTTACCTCCCCACAGTGTCATCATGGCATCCACTGGCCCAGGCTTGACCTCAGGCATTTCGAGTGAAGACTAATTAGCTCACTGATCAGCTGATCTCTTAGGTAAGTCACTTAACACCCTTCACCCTAGTTTCCTCTTTTATAAAATCATTTCTGCCATCTATATGAGATTCAAAATGACCTCACAACCCTGAGGTTTTATTCTCTGTTGCTCTGGAGGGCAAGAATCATATCTGTCTTATTCTACATGATTCTCCCAATGGCTAACACAGGACCTGATACAGAGGAAGTACCCAATAGGTACGTCTTGATTGAACTTTGAGCTCTGAGATCCGTGAATCAGGTGCCCTACTGACTGGGGAGTTTTGAATCTTGCCAGCCTAGAGCTTGAGACCTGACATCAATCTTGAATTTCTTCAGGAACTGCCCCAATCCTCAGACTTCTCTCTTCCTACTCAATACCTCTCTATCCTAGAGACTGCAGACGTGTTTAAGAGATTCCAACAGGGTGCTCAGCATCTATTCACACGTAATCCACATTTTCTACCCTCCAGCTCTGGCATATCTGTGCTGCAATTTAATACTTAGGGAATCTGTTGTGCCATTTAACACATCCCCTGCCCAGCTGAAATGGAGAAAGTGTTCACTATTCAACACTAAATACCTGCAAAGCTCCTTCCATTTCCTTCTTTTCCTCCCACTGCATCACACACACACAAACTGATCCCACCACCTAGCCGTTAGCAATCATGAGACCACCCGCTTGTCTTCCTTAGAGTTCAGACACACCCATCTTGGCTAGTCAGCTTACTTTTGTACCACACGTGCTTAATGTGACAACAGTGTTGGCAATCCATTTTCTGCTTATGCATCTGTCTTCTGCTCTCTACTTTCTTAGTGGGATGCATCGATAGCTGTTCCTCCCATTTTCCAAGCAGCAAAACACTCAACAGGGAAACTCAGTGAGCCAGAGTTAAGGAACTGACTCAAGTGAATCCTCCTATGAGTTTCATTAGTGTGGAGGATGAGTCAAAGCACTTGACTGTGATGACAGTAGAAATGCAGCTGGTGGCATGGTGACAGTCCTCTGGTTCCACTGGTCTTCAGAGTAAGCCTATATCGAAACTGCTACTAGGGACAAAAGAGAAGAGCATATCGCTCTGTCGCTTCCGAGATCTGAATTCCGAAATCTGAATTTGCCTTTGTGGTTGGAATCAGGACCTAATAGAAGTAGCAGAGGCTTAGCCAACTCCCCCACATGAACTTGCTCATATTCGCAACAACAGAACTGTAACCAGATGCGACTGCTCATATGGTATAAAGTGATAAAAGGACACACACCAAATATTAACAGTGGTTATCTCTGGGATTACTGAGAAATCCCATTTTCTTCTTGGTGCTTTTATTTTCCCAAAACTTCTACAGTCGATATAAATTCCTTTTATAATCCAAAAAATAAAATGTTATTGAAAAAGGTAAACTAGATGGTAAAGTAAATTCCAAATGTATACACCCAAATCGGGATCAAAAGGATCACTTGGAGTGGCTGTGTGAAATAATTAAAAGCACAGATTCCAGAGCCAGGCTACTTGGGTTCAAATCCCAATTCTGCCTCTTACTAACTAACCATTGTGACCTTGGGGAAATTTCTTATCCTTTCTGTGCTTCAGTTTCCTTATTTATAGCATGAGAACAATAGTATCCTCCTGAAAGGATTGTTGTGAGGATTAAATGAATTAATATATGACACCCCTAGAACAATGCCTGGCATGTAGCAATTACATATTTGCTGTTATTACTTTATTGCCACAATACAACAATTACTCAAAATGTTTTTGGACCACCTTTTGGGAGCATTGTATTCAAGGTCTCAAACACATTCCGTTGAATCATCTCAGTGTGGCTATGATTTCCTCCTTTATGATGTGCTAATTCTTGGGAGCAGTCGAGCTGTTTGGGGTTCGAGATAAGGTGTGCTTATTAAGTCAAGAGCATGCTGTTGTTGGGTTGTCATCTACTGTCTATGAGGAATTCCATAAAACACACATGCATACACATACCCAGACAGTTCAGCACCACTGAGGGCTTGATCAATCCCTGGGTCACTCACAGGTTCTGCTGCTGCTAGAGAATGAAAAATAAGTTTTAATTATGAGACCTCTTCATTCAATCAATCTTGAAAGCTTTATGGCCTAGCGTACAACCACAGGGCAAATTTCATAAAAGGCTGATTTACATTTAAATCCAAGCCTTTTTTTTCTTGCTCAAAGTTTGCTGATGCCAAGTTTTAAGTATGAAATGTCATTGTTTTCATACAAATATTCCCAAACATTACCGGTTGTCATTTTGGCATTAAATAGGTTGCGACATTACAATGATAACATTAGCATTTTTAAAAGCGTAACATCATTATTCTTCTGTAAATTGTTGCAGGCTCAAATTACCCTACACATAATCTTTTTTAAAAAAATTAATGGGGCGCTGGCATCAAAGCCAGTTTGGGCTGTTTGAAAAGAACAGCAGCCACCTCCTTTTGCTGAGACCCTAATGGTCTTGTGCTAGCCCAATTATCGCCCTAATAGGACATGTTGCAATGGTGTGCTCCACCGTGTACGTAAATACAGGTGAATAAAATCTTTCTTTCCAAGATGCAAAGGATTTTGATAAAATCTAACTGGGTTGTCGCAAAGCAAAAGAATCCTCCGTGTTCCTAATTACTGAATTCTTTACGAAAACATTTTCCAATTAAAAAAAAAGGCTTCATTGATCTACCATCAGTAGGGAATTATTGTGTTCCACATAAATAACTTTGTAAAGAAATGTAAGTATACTTCTTTATGTCTCCAAATGTCATTTTAAACGTTTCTGGTGGAAATCCTTTAAAAACGTATTACCTGTGCCCTTGAACTCCCTAAACAGACAGTCTTCCTCATCTTTTAAAACAAGGATTAATATCTAAATCACAGGATCATTTTTAGAATTAAAAAATGTTTATAAAGAGTTTAGCACAGCGACTGGCAAAGCATAGGGGCTCACAGAAGGGAACTATTATTGTTCTAATCACGTGGACTACTCAATATGTAGGACTCTGCCCCTATGGGGCCTATAAGGCCTGTGCTAAATGGCCCCAACTTGTTTGTAGAGTTCCTTGATCTGTAACAGAGGTTTTCTGATAGCCTAACTACAAGGTTCCTAGCTTTTCTTTTACTGTTGTCGGACCTCTGCCGGACCTCTGCCATTAGCAGTCTCTTTCCATTTTTAATTTGCTGGGGGTGGGGAACCAGCTACTCAGAGCTGAAAGATGTAGTCAGAATTGGGCAGCTATATTGAGGTGTCCTCTAGGACCCAAAAACAGTGTCTTCCCAGAGTTAAACTTTAAAATCAACACATAATAGGCAGAATAATCTTACAGATACAATGGCTCTCAAACCAGGAACCTTTTATTATAGCCCAGCCTGAAGAATGTGCGCAAACACAAAACACAGAATAAGATGAGTCAGTGGCAGACAAGGGCAGTGCCCAAGGCCTGTCCAGGGGGACCTTTAGCCAACGAACTTCGGGGATGACAACTCCATTGGCAAGAGCTTCTTAAATAGAAATGGATACAGGGAGTTGTAACCTGAAGGTTTCAAATACTAAGTTCATATGGAGTAGATTATTCCTGTCATGGGGCATCAAACATTCATTCACTCATTTTTATTGGGCAGCCAGGATTGTCACCGGGACCCCTCCCACTTCCTTTATTCGGCATCCACACTCACCAAGCCACGTTCTAGTTCTAACTGGCTTCCTGGGAAGAGCTCCCTACAGGGGAAGAATGCACTGGCCATGCTAACCTAAGCAACAGGACTACTCCCTGTGGTGAGCTAATAAATGGGAATTATTTTGTTGCATTACTGGTCTCACGAGATTGGTTAAAGTGTGTTTTGCCCAGAAGAGATGAACTCACTATCATGTGTTGAGAAAACAAGTCATTTAAGCCTGAAAACCTAAGGGCTAGGCCCTGACCAGGTAAATTCCCCCAGGTGGTAGGTACCCCCTTGGGATTTCTCTGGGTGCAATGTGTTGGACTGAGTGTTTTCTGACACTGAATGGTGACAGAAGGCAGTGTGGTACAGTGATACAGAATAGGACCTGGAATCAGAAATAACTGGCATTGAGGCTGGCTTCACCATTTACTTTCTAGTTTCCCCTAAGCAAAGTGCATACCCTCTCGGAGCCTCTTTTTTCTTATCTATGGAACAGGATGATAATACGTCAGTTTTATTGTGGCTCAGCAGTTAAACAAAAGCAGCAAACTGGAAGATGTTATATCAAAAACACCTCCTCCTCCCTCCACCCCGCCCACCCTCCTGTTCCACATTCTTCAATCCTGACTTGCACGTAGGTCCATTTGCCTTTTACTTACCAACCAGAGGAAAGCGCGACATTCTTCACAAGACCTCATTGCCTCTAGAAACCTCCTGAAAGTGGTCTCTAATACACAGCTCACCAGACTGCTGTGCTTTCTCCTCTTAGATTTGAAAATTGCCTTCTTAGCAAATTGTCTCTTAGCAAATGTAGTTACAGCTTTAAGGGAGCCACTTTAGTCACTGCCTCTGCGGAATAAATCTATTTACTTCAAAACAGCCACCACGACATCTCCCCACTCCTTAGCCAACACAAAGACAGCATGTTCTTCAAAGATCCACCATCTGAGACCAGCTTGTTAATAACAAAATTATTCCAGGTCTTAGTGTTCCCTCATCTATGAAATAAACATCCTTTTAAAAGAGACAAATCAAATGGTGTTTGGAGACTGCATCAACCATCTTTATTGCACTCAAAAGAACAACTCAAGACACGTGTAGAGATTGGATTTTCTCAAATAGGTGTTTTCTTGACCCAGTTAAATTTTTATTCAGTGAAAAAAGTTGACATTGAGACAAAAATTATCTTAAAATTGTGCGACAATATAGTAAAATCCTCAGCATAAATCAGTGATTTGGAAACTTATCAAGGCAATTGAAATCATAAATACCTAATTTCACTTTGGAGAGAAACAAGTATACAGTGTTTCACTTTAAATAAGAGCAGAGTAGGCCTTTATTTTGCTGCGAATACTTTTGATTTTGCCTAAAGTTTCTAATAATTCATAACAAGACTCTTTAAATAAAAAATGACATGGAATATCTGAGAATAATGATCCACTCCAGCATTCATACTTATTCCATTTGAGCGATTACACATGAAACTAATACCATTCTTGGGTTACTTGGCTCTGATGATAATATGGCTGCTCAAAATTAGTGGGCAGAAACATATATACAAACTACCCTCCCTCAACCCATGTTCAGTGATGGTACCCCTTCTGAAAACATGCTTATTGTCCGTGTACCCGACAGTACATATCTCTTGCTATTTATTCCATATCTCAGTCTTGCATAGAAAGTAGTCTATATAAACTTAATGCACTGGCTTTTATTACACAAAAATTGTACCTGAAAGGCAGCACACACTCCAGTTAAGAAAAAGAACATAATAGGAATGTCAAGATACAATCCCAACGCAAGTAAGATTCTGCACAGAGTTTGAGTCAAGTCCTAAAATCAATATAGAGGCGGTAATCAGGTTGCTTACATCCCTGGATCCCTTCTCCGGGAGACCTCTCAACTCTTGGCCAAAGGAAGAGAAAAATCTTCTCAGGGATTCATCATGACCCCCTTAGTGGGAAAGTGACCACTCAAACCTGACAGGATGGGGTTTCTGCCCTTAAGGAAGTACCGGGACTATAATCTGACTAGATGGAGTGACTGCTGGGATATTTGAAGGCAGGATTCTCCCAGGGGAAGTGAGTGATTCTCTAGAAAGCCTCACCACACCACAGCTCTTGCCAGTTACCCCCCAAGGGCCACAGGTTTGAGAAGGGTTACATTCCTTAAACTGCTGAAGTATAGCTTAATCTAGTGGGCCACACAGGATGGGCAGGAGAGAACATGCAGCCGTATGCCCCACATCTGTTCCACCCAAATACCCCTAGTGAGACTACGAGAGATGGAACTTCAAGAACCACTCTTCCCAAAGTCAGATGTTCCAACCAGCTAACCAAGCTTCATAACTATTTACCCAGGTGCCAGGGCACCAGTAGTTACTGGAGCTTCTCACCTGTCTGGCAATAGGTCCACATAGACATGGCTTCTCTCTCTGCAGAATCCTCTGCAGAACTCTTGTCATTTTATCCACATGGACCCATGTCTCATAAGGCTCAAGGGGCATTCAATAGCTAAAGGGACAAAAATTAGCTTCCAGAGAAAATTTGTACACAGTCCCCCCGCCCGCTGAATTTTAGCAGTCCCTCAGCGGTGCATCATGGTCCAGTGGATGTGGGCTTCTGACGTTCTACTGTATCCCAGGAGAAGATAAAACCTTTTCCCTGTACAGTGTGGACTTCTGAGGTGGCATCTCCAACGAGGTACAAAAGCCCCTTCTGCAAAAACAACCAGGGGCTCCAATTGTTCACAGTGAAGACAGTTATCTGGTCACCTTCAAAGGCTGCACGTAGGTTTTGTTTTCATTTCCTATTGTCACTGCAGCCTCTGGACTCTTGCAGACAGCATATATACATCAAAACCCCACAAAGCTAGGCGGAGGGAAATGAGAGTGCGTGCTTCAAAAGTTCATAAAAATATACAATTTACACATAGCTGCATCTATCTAGCTTAGTCTTCAGGAACTTAGCTCTTCTGTTTATATAAAAAAACTCTAGCCCTGAAAGGCTGCTTTTTCTCAAACAGCACAGTGGCATTTTCCAAGGAGAGGGGTGATGGCCGGTCCGTACAGTACTGTGCACTAAGCACTGGGAGGCACTGGGAGCTAGGACTGGATGCTCAGAAACATCTCAAGTTGCCAAGTGGAGACATATGCTCTGTAAAAAGGCTTGCCTATGGCAAAATTGAAGATAAAGTCTCAGGGCCTTTTAGATGAGCGTTTACAAATGCCACCAAAACGCTGGCAGGAAAAGAAAAGAAGAAAATATACTTTCTAGCAGTTCAACTAAATGACTTGCCTCCCACTAGACGTTTAATCTTTCAGCTACTTAAAGAGCTTATTAAAGGGGAGGCGGTAGGGCTCTTAGAGTTTTGAATAAAACTCCAAGGTAAGACGAGATAAAGCCAAAGAAATTCCAGTCTTTAAAAAAATAACACAGGAGAGAGATAAGAAAGAAGAGAAAATACATTGGGAGGAGGCTCATCATGCCCACCACTTGTTAAAATCAAATGGAGCCTTACTCACACGACATACTAAATGTCTACCGTTTAAAATACTCCTCATCCAAAATATATATATAAATAAAAAATTTTAAAACTAAAAAATTTAAACTAAACTCTTGGTTTTCCAAACAGTCCATAAGTAAAACAAAACTATATTATGACCCAAGAATGATACTTTTGGTTAAAAGAAAGCAAATACTTGCAAGGAGGCGATGCACTGCATCTAAGAGGGGATGGGGCCCTACAAAGCTTGCATATAAAGGACACATACGCAGAAGCAGGACTTTGGAGCATCCCCAGAGCTCACTGCTTCTCGGCTGGGAAGATGTCCTGCAGCGAGGTTCATACAGTAGGAGTCACAACAAGGCTCGACATTGGTGCCTACAACACTAAGTCTAAAGGGTGGGCATCAGTCCACATACCTATCAAGTGGCCGTGATTTGAATACAGGGGTGGCATTTAAAGGCAGAAGAAAAAAAGCCCAGCTTATTTTACAAAGAGAATAAACTCTCCTGTTGCTGCTCCTGTGAACTGGACTGAATGGTCTCAAATTCACAGATCTCCCCCATCTCTCTAAGCACTTTCTCTCTAAACCGGGCAGTGGTACGGGTGAGGGAGGGGGAAGCAAAGAAAAGAGAAGGCACTGACCCAATTCAAAATGACTGCATATATCAGTGTGGACTTCTAAGGACAATAAGTGGCCACCTCAACACAAATACAAAACTTTACATTCGATCTTCTTCAGTGGTAAGTAAAAACACAAAAGCGAAAAAGGAAAAATTAGATACCATCTTTGCCAGTGTATCTATCACGGCACAGATCTAGAAGTCTCTCCCACAACTGGAGTAATTTTTTGCAATGACAATGACACCAGTGTATAACAAAGCAGTGCGATCATTTTGTAGCTTTGAAGGCTACATCTTGTACAGAAGCGTATACAGTGAGATCCCATCAATTAATACGAGAGAGAAAGCTGTGGCTTGCAGGGCCTACAGGCTGCAGCTCTGTCTAGCTGAAATGGAGCAATGACTCAATGCGCTCTCCTGCCAAATACCATTATGTGACACACAAGTGAATAAAAATGGATTGTTTCCAGAATGGCAACAGAACTGCTTCTGTTCCCGACTCCTCAACCCTACAGGCAAGGGGCTTCACAACATGTGCGGTATCAGGTGACCACTCAGCCTTGCCTTTACAGAGTCCCAATAAATTAACAAGATAACATAAAAGAATCTTGCCCCAGAATACACCCAAACACTTTCACACAAACTAAATCCAAACAAAATCTAAAATTTGAGCATACTTTCAAGGAGGAGGGATACCACCCATCGCTCCCTCTTGAAGTTTTTATTAAATACATTTCTGTGTCTTAGAAAAATAAAAAGAATGGCCAATTATTGAACCAAAATTATCTCACAGACTTAAAAGCATGCCCAGCAAGCACAGCCCTGTAAGACTACATTAATATCAAATCAAAGCAATTCGGTTACTAAAATCAACCTGGTTTGAAGTTCACAGTTGATTACTACAAAGTTTATTCATTCCTTTCTTTCCTTTTTTTTTGTTTTTGTTTTGTTTTTGGCCCATATAAAAATAACATATTGCAACTCAAAGTGCATCTTTTAAAATAAACCATCAACTATCTTTATCAAATAAAATATTTACACCATTTGGTTTCTAGTAAGGAAAGCTCTTTCAGGCTATCACCATGGGAACGTCATCTGAAAATCCAGTTATCATAGGAGCATCTTCATCGTCCTCTCCTAAAGGCAAAACAGGCAGCACTTAGTGAGTTCCAGCACACTTCCACCAGACACCACCTCCCTCCGCTCTGCCCCTCCCTCCCATCCTCCCACCTGGCTCCATCACAAGCCCCAGCTAGGAAAGTCAGCACCACAGCCAGCCATGCACTATAATCGATGCTGAAACCTAGCCCAGCTTCCCTCTGACACTCTTGGGTCACGTTCTTCCCATCAACGGGTAGCCAAGCTTATTTTAATGGTAGCTTGAACTTAACCAAAGAAAGAAAGTAAATCTTTTAGGAAGGAGAATCTTAACACCTACCCAAAAGTCCACTGGGTGGTTTAGGTTCCCGATTTGCGCTGTCTACACCCTACATCAGCACAGTGGACTTCGCTGTCTGTTTTCTGCCTTGAACCCACACTGCACTGAGGAAAAGGATCTTAGAGGGGTAACGCGTTTGGAGGACAGCTTCCCAGACTAACGACTGCTCCCTCAGGGCCCCTGGTACGATCCTGTGCAACTAAGTGCTGATCCACATGCAGTGGTCATTGCACGGCAATAGAATGGGCCAATTCCTTTTGTCCCCAGTAACAGAAGCAAAGAAGCCACCCCATTCATGCAAGGCGGTCCAAGAGCTTGTAATAAAGCCAGAAAGGAAACTGTGAAGAAAAAGGAGCAGAGCTAATATCAAACTATCAGAGAATGGGCATACTTAAATGTCTTTATGAACAAAAAAAATGATAACTAGTTTACAGAAAAAATAAATATGTAAATGCAGCCTCAGCAGTCTGAGTTTGGCGAAGGCCTCCAAACACCCTCCTTTATTCTATTAAGTGCTCCACCAGCTCTCTTAGTATTTAGTAATTTGAACATGCAGACATTCATCAAGGGGACATTGCCTTCTTCTCCCCATGCCATATGTTATCTGCACACAAAAGAAGAATGGCCGCGGAGGCTGCACTAGCAATCGGAAACAGAAACAGCAGGATGGAACGGGCTTCTGGGGACAGAGGCCAATTGGGGAAGCATGACTTTTTATCTCAACTAGGATCTCCAGAGATCTGGGAAGGATAAGAGAGGGATTGGAAATTCTTGAGAATCTGCCAATACTTTGGAAGTCTCCAAAGCCCAGAGCCTACCCATCCTTCCGGGACCAGGCAAGCTCCTACCAGTTCTTCCACAAAATATGGCTCCCTGGCTCAGGCCAGAACCATACTATTGAAGAGAATACTGGTATTTTAATTTAGGAGCAAGTTCAAAGCAAAGGGCTCCAACTCGTTTAACCCAAAGCAGCGGGATAGGTGATTAATGAGGAACTCTTCTAGTGTCAAAAGATGAGCTTAAGGTGGATATTTCCTAATCAAGTCACTGGCTTTGTGGGAGTCTGCCCCAGGAGGAAGAACCACTGTGCCCTGCCCCACTTACCCAGGTCATCCCCAGAGGAGAAGATGGCCGAGCCCAGCCTGGAACTGTAGTGGCTATTGGCGAAAGCAGTGAAGCTACTCTGCAGCCGCCGATGCTTTGTGTACAGGATGGCAAACCCGACCCCCAGGCTCAGCAGTATCAGGAACAAGATGGGCACCACCACGGCAGCAACATCAGTAGATCTGGCAGCCTGAAACGCGGACGCATCCCCACCTGCCAAGGCAAGATGCCAACCCCTAAGCCTCCTATGTAAGGGCAGGAGAAAGGACCAGAAACTCTTCAATGCCCCACCCACCAAAAAAGCTAGGAGTTTGCAACAGCTACTCAAACCATCTGCCTGGTGCAACACGTTCCTGCATGTGACGCCAGAATGTTTCCCGACTCCTTGCCATGAGCTGATAGACCACGGGCCTTGTGCATGCAAATACGGTAATTACATTAGACTCCTAATCACTGCCTTGTTGGTTATTTAGATAATCTCTTGGAAGGGAGACCTTTGTTGGGGTATCAACATTGATTTCATTAGCATTATTACTTAAGACCACTTGCTTGCCTTACATAAGAGGATGTGAAATCAGACCACTAATTAACGAGATTGCAATTATTTCCCCCTACTTGGCACCAAAGTCACTCTGAACTGCAATTACCTGAAGCTCCATTAAGTGATACAAACGAGATTCCTTTACTGCAATACTGACTTAACAGCTCATGAAGTTTTATGAGGTTTTTTTACTTAAATAAAAGAGAAAGAGAGAGAACCTTTCCATATACATTTAGCATTTTTTAAAAGCTCTTTGCAAAGTCATTTAGGTGTCTGTAACCTAACAGGGACGCCTCCTTCCCACTGTCTTAAACAAATACCAGCTTTCTGATGACCTACTGATGGATTTGTACCAATAAGGCTCTAGGGCAAAGCCATCCACCTGTTGAGTTAGGCCAGTCTTTCTGAAAGAGGACTTGCTGAAAGAAGACTTTTTAAGCTAGAAATACTAGGGAAAATCTGAGCCTGAGGCAGGAAAATGGAACTTGGGAGGCAGTTTTGGCTAAGGAAGCCAAGTAGACTTTCGAAGTCTCCATGAGGAGCCTCGCTAGGCTTAGGGTGGCTCCCTGGTGTGGAGTGAGGTGGTACGGACCAGGCCTCTGCCTCATGGAGAAAGCTCGGTAGCTACCCAGGGATTCATCCCGACAGGTACTCATAAAGATGGGCCAGAGAGCAGCCATTTCCTGTGAGTTTAATCTAACAATTCAAGATTCATGTTGTTAATTTCTTTCCATTATCGACTCACTGGAAAAAAACTAGCAAAATCTTATTTCCTGTGTCCCAACCTAACCCCAACTGTGAAGTGGTCAATTAGGGGAGTGCTCTGGGCTGCAGCAGTTAAGAGAAAGAGGAAGCCAGCACAGTGGAAGTGATAGGAATGGGTGAGCTCCCGCCCCCCACCCCACTTCCAAGGGGACGGCAAACATCAAGGGGCAAGACCAAGACTGAGGGGTCTAACCGAGAGGTACTTCCTGCTTGACCATCTTGGTGTTATAAAGGCAGCTGCCAGATGTCCTCACAACAGCTTTTCCCAAAGTCTATTTCATAGGTTGCTAACTGGTTTTACTTCAAAAAGAGGCTCTATGTAGGAAACACTAGGGTCACGGGAGTTTTGTTGTTTTCTGTAGGACCTTCTCAGAACTACTATTACGAGTCTCCAAAGGAAGACAGAACGCAAGGTTTCCTTCTTTTACAGAGGTGCCAAGGATGAGCATTCGACCAGGACACACCCTGGGAAGCACGACGTGACAGAACTTACAACCTCTGTAACACACGGTTTTGGCTTGAGCACTGGTTAGTTCTTGGCTGGGAGTAAATGGAACTAAAAAGCCCAGTGGCAAAACACCTGTTGAAATCCTGGCCAAGCTATGATGATATAAGCAGAATTTCTGTACAAATGGAAGGTTCCTCTCCTCTGCCATCAGTATGGCGCAACACTGATATCTGTGAGCGTCCATAAGACAGAGATCCCGGCCAAATTCAGCTTCTGATCTGAGGCTGACAGCTCAGATGAAGGGGAGGCTGTAAAATAAGTTACTCCATGCCAAGGAGATTATCTACTGACTTGGAGAATCATAGGGAACATTAGCCTATTGGAGGCTCTGAAAAGTCCTACAAAAAACAAATAACGAAACTCTTATTAATGTCATGTTTCCCAAATAGACTCTCTTTTTGAAACAAAACCAATTAGCCTTTCCTTTCTTGGGCTTTATATTTAGAATGTGGTCAACTCGTAACCCCAGCTCCTTACACCACGCCTGGCTCAGGAAGTATCTGTAAATAAATGGGTGCCTGATTAAACTGATACGCAAATGATACTCTTTTGAAGTGAAAGAATATTTTTGAAACGCATTCTAGAAAGACACATATTCATCAAACTACGCTACATCCTTGATCTATTTCCCCAGAACTGAAGGCGGAAACCAGCAACAACAGCAACTTACCAGATCCCAAATCATCATACAGCAGGACAGCAGGCTCCCCACAAATCTGGCTGCCGAAAAGGCATCTTGCTTGGACAGTGAAAGTGTAATTATGACCCAATTTCAGGTTGGAAATTTTAAAGAAATTGTCAGTAGTATTCCCAAGGTAAGCTGTGATATTCATGGCACTATCAAACATGTGTATCTCGTAGCCCTGAAAACAGACACAAGAGATGCTCAGGAAGTTAAATAAGCAATCTGACAGCTCCTATCACTGGTTCCAACTTTATGTAAGCCCCTTATTACAGGCTTTTATAGATGCCAAAGCATTTTGGTTTCTTAATAGTTCTTTTTACATTACCATTGAGATATTGGATTCAGAAAATGTGAATGTTCCCATCTCAAATATGTCAAATCACTACCACGCCCACTTATGAGCTGAATAGTGGAAGTTTTGAAAAGTGTAGCCCTAACGAAAGCCATTTGAACAAATATTCTGGTACACATTCAAAGCATGGTCAGCACTCCACTTGTCTCACGCAGTCTTAAATGCCACAAAAAATTTGGACAATTCAGTAATAGTTTGCTATAATAGAATTTGATTAATAATAAATCCAGGTCACAGTGGACTTTAGCAAGGGGGTAAGAAAAGAGAACTTGGATTAAAAAAGACGACAGGACATTTCTCTTTAGAAAAACGTGTGGGGACTCCACTGTCAGCCCACAGCTCACTTCCTATCTCCTGTTTTCTAGCTTTTCCAAGCTGATGGTAGCCCCAGATCAGCCTGGCCTTAAATAAGAGGCGCTTTGGCAGGCTCAGGCCCCTATTCACTGGAGGAGAGCAGGAAATAAGCTCGCTACTTAGACCGGCTCAGGAACACCCTGGGACTCCTCTGCTGGAAAGTCACTCTTGGGGACAGCCTTGACCCAACATGCTGGCTGAGATCACGACTGACTACTGGACTTCTCCACTGATCTCTGAGTGTTCCAGTGTCAAAGCTACAAATACTACCACCAAAAAAAGGCCTCACCTGCTATCTCTTTCCACCTATGGGGCCCCACACATACTCATGGTCTCTTGGTCCCCATTCCATTGACCTATCTATTCTCTGAACTCTAAGTCAGGGGAGGGAAGGAAGACCCTCTACTGGGAAGGCAACACTGACCTGTGACCCCAACCCCAACACTGACCTGGTTTCTGCCACCCAGGAAGGATCTCTTGATGACAACTGACTGCTAAACTGGGTCTCCCAATACTACTTGCCTGGAATCTCATTCCTGCTTTCTTCTTTACAAACAAGCATTTACTATTTTCTATCTAATACATATTCACTGTAGAACATTTGCAAAATACAAAGAGGTATACAGAAAAAAATTTAAATGACACAAACATCAACCACCCAGAATCTATGAACCAGTCCTCTTCTGCTGGGCATTTAGGTTGCTTCCCCTTTCTTGCTATCGTTACCAAAACTGCCCTGAACAGCCTTGTACATAAATTCCTTATGCACATCGTTTCCTCAGAGTAAAATCCTAAAACAATTGCTGGGTCTAAGAGTGGGAACACTGTCCATGTTTTTGATACATATTACCAAAGTGCCCTGCAGAAGGCTGAACCAATTCATATTCCCAGAGCAGTAATCTCCCCAACCATGACTCATACGGTAGTGCCCTTCCCCCAACCTGTGCCTTATCTTTGCTGTTTAGGTTACTAGTGAGGTTGAACCTTTTCTTCTTCTTTTTTTTTTTTTTGAGGAAGATTGGCCGTTAGCTAACATCTGTGCCAATCTTCCTCTATTTTATGTGGGATGCCACCAAAGTGTAGCTTGACAAGTGGTGCTAGGTCCGCACCTGGGACCCGCATCTGCAAACCCCGGGCGGCTGAGGTGGAAGAGCATGAACTTAAGCACTCGGCCACTGGGCCAGCCCCAAACCTTTTCTTCTTTTGCTTACTGCTGTTGGAATTTTTCACTTTGTTACCTGTAACTCTTTCAAAATTAGAAGAGTTCTCTTTTGAATTGCTTTGAAAGGTTTCTTTATATTTAAGTATACTAACCATTTATATGTCAGAGTAGTGAGAATTTTCTAATTTTAATTTAGCTTTCTTCCTAGCACAGCACTGTGATGATTTAGAACCCTAGGGCTCTTTGCTGACTACCTCAAGGCAGCACAGATGATTTATTGGGGCTCTCTTTAGCTCAAGTATACTGACAAGGGGGCCAACCCAGCTCCACTGAAGAACCTGCCCACCCTTGGGTTGCAAATCTATTCCCAGGTGTTGCTCTCTTTCTCCTCCCGTTTCCTGTTGTGAATACAGTAATGGGTCTGCCAATAACAAAACAAAACAAGTGTTTTCCTACGTCAACAGGCCATCTGCAAGCACTTCCTGCTCCCTCGAATTTCACTGGAAAGAAACTGATGAGACGCCAGGCTGAGCGTGTAGCTCAGCTCCCTGGGACTGAAGCCACAGCCCTGCCCTCAGATTGTTCGGGAAGGATGGGGCCCTTGGTTCCAATGCTGAGCCCCAGTCCGGCTTCAGGAAGCACAGTGAGGCCTCCAGTGCATCTTCCTGTCTTTCAGGGGAAGGCAAGTTCAGGAGCAAAAGTGCTTAGTGCAGAGATTCTCATCTTTAATGGGCAGTATAAACATTTCACTAATTAGCAATCCCACAGAAAATGGTCCTCTAATTCTCAAGTTCACTCCCTTGCCCTGTTCTTTCTTTTTACTCTATCTATGCCAGCATGCTGTTAACGAGCTCATCTCTAAAACAGCAGTTCAATTAGATTCCCAAAGTCATTCAGGAGGAGGGAGGAACTCACCCTGCTTTCATTAAAATACTTTTCCTTCAAAGCTAGACTTTTCCAAAACAGAAGAACGTGGTCATTTTCTGTTATGATTTTTAAGGCATCAGGTGCTGATAACGAAACTGAAAATTAAAGATGAAATAGGATGCAGTTAGTGGCTATACATTTCAATCTCTGTTTTCTTGTCTGTCAAAAAGAGATTAAATAATATTAACCTTGAGGGGCTAGGTTAAGCAAGAAATAAAACACAAATACTGCTTAGTATAGAGCCTAGCACGTGGTAGACGCTCTTTAACTAGCATCTCTTTTGTTGCTGTTATAAAATCTTTAGCCGGAAAATTTGGACAGTACCTAATTTTGTAGTCCTAAGACCCAAGGATGGCCAAAAACAAATGGGGTTGGGGAGGAAGGGATGGGATGGGATGCGACCGTGGTTTCTAAGCCTGCCTGGACTTCTGCTCCAGTTTCAGTCACTTTCCTGCTCAACTTAGTCCCACCCCCAGAGCCTGCGGGGCCTTAGAGCTCAGTGAGGGACCAGGGAGCTCAGCCTGAAGGCAGAGCCCCAGAGTGACCACGGAGTATGGCCAGGAGTATGGACCGCCAGCCTAATGCGGCTGAGCCTCCGTTCCTGACGCCATCTTCTGCTGTTCCAATAACTGACCTTCGTACCTGCTTTCTGAACTTGAGCCTGTCGAGCCAGCCCAGGGCTGGCAGCCAGTCCTCCTCTAAAAGACTGCCCAGCTATTGGTGTCCCTCCATTTCTACATATCACACTGCCACAAGGAACCATTGAGGCTTCAGTCCAGGTCCCCAGATACAGTGCTTGGTTTTTGCAGCAAACATTCAGGTTTATTTCCTAACTCTCCTGGGCATTCCTCCTCTTCCCCCCTGGAAATGTAGAAACCAGCTAAGGGTGAGAAGACTAAAAGAGACAGAAATATGGGAAACGACAGCTGCTCCCCAGCCTACAGTGCCCTGGCCACCACACTGCAGCTCAGATGCTGGAAGCCTGCACTGCTCTGCCCCAGTGTGGATACTGAAGGGTGCTGTCTGCACTTTCTGTGCAATTCCTCAAAGCAATTCCACGTCTATAGGCGTCCTAGCAGCGTGCCTTGCTGTGCGAGAAGGCCTCTAACCTCTCTTCTGCTTACCTGTGGTGATTTTTTTCTCCCCAAAGCCCCCCAATACATAGTTGTATATTCTTCGTTGTGGGTCCTTCTAGTTGTAGCATGTGGGACGCTGCCTCAGCGTGGTTCGACGAGCAGTGCCATGTCCGTGCCCAGGATTCGAACCAACGAAACACTGGGCCGCCTGCAGCGGAGTGCACAGACTTAACCACTCGGCCACGGGGCCAGCCCCTTACCTGTGGTGATTTTTATATTGGAATCTTTGCTCATGTTCCCCAGCTGGACAATGATATGGTATTTCCCTCCAGGTTCCAACTTGTTAAGGGTGTATTCCACAGTACTGTTGCAGGATTTCACTTTATAGCTCCTGTCGCTCTTTCTTATTAGATCTTTAACCGCAATTGCATATAACTGGGACAAGAAAAAGACAACTTAATGGTAATCAGAAGTTGGCATTTTGTACTCTTTGTAGTTCAATGGTAGACGTAACATAACTGTATCAGCGACTGTGACCCAGAGCCACAACATTTTGAGCCCCACAGTCTGACTCTGTTCTTTGGTTGATCAGGTCCAACTTTATAGCAAGTATTCACTCCCAGAATTGTGCAAAGAATTACGAATTTGATCCAAAAAATGACTGTAGGGAAAGCCACACTTATTGTGGCAGCAGCAGGTAGATTGGAATAGGCAAGAAAAATCCAAATTCAGCGTTCAACTTCTGAATCTCCACCATTGTAACAGTTTTGGGATTTTTTGAGAGGAGAGATAATGAATTAAAGTGTTCAATTCTAGCTCTAAAGGACAATAAATTCTACTCTCCCCAGGTCACTTCTTACATGTATAAGGAGAAGGGGAAAATAAAGGGACAGAGAGTAAGTACAGGAAATTCAATTATCAGGAAGAAAGTGAGAACCAAGAAGTGTTTGCAACCAAGCATTTAAAACCACGCCCCCCGGAATCGGGGAGGGGGCAGAGGAGATGGAGGTAAAAGCAGCCAGGGGCAAGGGAAAAGGGGCACATTTTTACTAGAATCAATGCCTCTTCTTCTAGACCAGGGGCAAGTAAACTTTTTTGTAAAGGTTCAGACAGTAAATATTTTAGGCTTTGAAGTCCAGATGGTCTCTGCCACAACTACTCAACTCTGCCATTTGTGGCATGAAAACATCCATAGATAATATGCAAATGAATGGGTATAGCTTTGTTCCAATAAAACTTTATTTATAAAAACAGGCAATGGGCTGGATTTGGCCTGCAGGCCTTTGTGTGCCAATTTCAGAGGGTCAGAGAAGGGAAAGTGAGAAGGCAGAGAAGAAGGGACAAACCAATATAGCAGCCGGGAATGGAGAAGTGGCAACTAAGAAGAGGCACCTATAAGGACTGCGATTTGGCCAGACAGAAATCAGGGAGAGACCGCCTGCTGAGCTCCAACCACCAGGCCCAGGTTTCTTGTCCTATTACAGGACCCCCTGCCTCCTCCCAAACCATGCCAAGAATAAGCCAGGCTGCCTGGACACCCGGCCTGCTCACCAGGTCCTGGTCAGGAGAATCATACGGGGACTCCCACTTGAGGACAGCCGAGGTTTTAGTGATATGAACTGCGTGCAGGTGACGGGGGGGCAGCCTGCTGTCCGGGATCATCTTCACCACAACGTAGTCAGAGGACGGCCCTTCATAGGGCACTACCACCCGGACCTGGAACAAACACCACATGGATGCATGCAGTCTTCACTAAGCCATTTTTTCAACAAAATGGTGATGCTCATACACAATTAAAATTCAATCAGTACAAAAAGATATAAAATGTAAAATAATTCTCCACCTACCCTAGATCTCGAATCCATTCTCCCAGAGGTATCACTGCTAACAGTTTTATGTGTTTCCTTCCAGAAACATCCTATGCATATAGCAGTCCCTCCTTATCTGTGGTTTCGCTTTCCACAGTTCCAGTTTGAAAATATTAAATGGAAAATTCCAGCAATAAACAATGCATAAGTTTTAAATTGAGTGCCGTTCTGAGTAGCATGATGAAATTTCACGCCTTCCCCCTCCATCCTGCCCAGGACGTAAACCATCCTTTTGTCCAGCGTATCCATGCTGTATATGCTACCTGCCCATTAGTCAGTTAGTAGCTATCTTGGTTACTAGATTCACTGTCACGATATCGCAGTGCTTGTGTTCAAGCAACCCTTATTCTACTTACTAATGGCCTCAAAGCACAAGAATAGTGATGCTGGCAATTCAGATATGCCGAAGAGAAGTTATTGTTAATCTCCTACTGTGCCTAATTTGTAAATCAGACTTGATCATAGATATGTATGTATAGAAAGAAACAGTACATATAGGACTCAGCACTATCCATGGTTTCGGGCATCCACTGGGGGTCTCGGAACGTATCCCCCATGAATAAGGGGGTACTACTGTATTAGCACAGAAATACGTATGTGTATATAGATACACACTTACATATTCATGTACCTATGCATAGCCTATTTTTCTTAAAATTTTTTTACACAAATGAGAAAACATTACACATATTATTCTGCTCTTTACTTCTTTCACTTAATAACAGAGCTTAGAGATTTTTCCATACCAGTATATTTAGAGTTGTTGTATTTCTTTTGTATGTTTGCACTGTATTCCATTGCAATGATAAACTATAATATATTTTTGTTTTGCTTTGTTTTGTTTTTTATTTTTGAGGAAGATTAGCCCTAAGCTAACTACTGCCAGTCCTCCTCTTTTTTGCTGAGGAAGACTGGCCCTGAGCTAACATCTGTGCCCATCTTCCTCTACTTTATACATGGGACACCTACCACAGCATGGCGTGCCAAGCGGTGCCATGTCCGTACCCGGGATCTGAACTGGTGAACCCCGGGCCGCCAAGAAGCAGAATGTGCGAACTTAACCACTGCACCACCGGGCCGGCCCCCTAAACTATAATATTTTTAACCAGTCTTCTCTTGATAGACATTTGTTTCAAATCTTTTGCTATCACAAGCAATAGTATACCAAACATCTATTTCCATATATCTCAGCACACATGTAAAAGTACGAAGGCTAAATTCCTACAAGTGGAATCCGACAAAAGCTTTTTCTCTATTTCCGTGACCCGTCTGCCAAGTTCTCACTCCTCCACGATGGACCCGCAGTTGGTTAAGTGGCCATTCATTCTGTGTTTCAGGCAGGAACCTGATGCTTGTCCAGAAGAGGAACTATCCTCCCATCACACACACGGATCCTGGAATCCATGCCTCCAGCTGCCCAGGTCCTGGCTCTGAGCTGGGATTCCAGGAATGAAGACATCCTTAAAAAATGGAAACCCTCCTGGGCTCTCTGGCACAGGAAACTTACCAGAAACAAATACTGTTCATCCCTACTGACAATGACTGTTTTGTTGTGGAGTGAAGTAGTCAAGCTCTTCGGGTTGCGATAGAGGTCAAGAAAAGACGTAGCATAGAAAATACCATAAACCTGGTAAAAAGAGAGAATGGAAAAGGATGTCAGCTCAGTGGCCAGTGACCTCATTCTCTTGAAATGCCTAATTTAAGGCCCTGGAAACTGCTTCAAAAGAGCTCAGAGAGAAGTCTTCATTCAACATTTATTTTATCCGTATTTACAGAGAAAGCATGTTATTCACACCTACGAAGATAAATACGGTGGGGTCTCTGTCCTCAAAGAGCTCATTTTTGAGGAGGGACGGGCAGAGAAGAAAAACAGGCATGATTATAAATAACAAGTTGCAAATACAAAACGTTAGATGCTATACTAAAAGATTGCATGATGAGCCAGGGCAAAGAGAGGGGTTCCCAGAGAGAGGGTGGCACTCTACCAGTGTGAAGCTTGGACGTGGGGAACTGAGCAGATGTGCTGGGTGGGGCAGGCAGCTGTGCGAGTTTGTGGAGGGAGCGTATGGACGGCAGGCAGCAGGGCAGACACTAGTAGCTGCCCAGAAGACATCCATCCTTCCTTTCCTCCTTGGTAGAATCCTGGTTCTTAGTGAGAACCGCGACCTGGAAAGAAGTCTACATTTCCCACCTCCCTCAAAGCTAGGAGAAGCCACATAACAAAGTTCTGGTCAATAAGATGTAAGCAGAAGCATCACTGGGGACCTCTGTGAGGGCCCATTAAAACAGAGGGACGAGCCCTTCTTCCTGCCCTCCTGCTGACTGGAATACAGATGATGTGTGGCTCCCGGAGGCCTCTTGGACCATGAGGTGACCTTGAATATGGATGCCACAGGGTGGAGGTGCAGGGCCTGGGTCCTGGATCAAGCCGTGCCACCACCATGAAGCCCTGGACTGCTGAACTCCAACCTTCTCTTAATTAGGAGGGAAACAGACTGTTTAAAGCTACTATTACTCTCAGTTCCTGATATATGCAGCCATGCTTGACCCTAATTGATACACATGGGACAGTGAGAGCGTTTAAAGCAGGGAAGTGGGAATTTGATGGTGCTTGTAGCAGGGAGGGTGGAAGCTGAGGGAGTTTTTAATGGGAGACTAAGTGTGGAGGAAGCTTCCTTTGTAAGGCAGAATCAAAGAGCATTTTCTGCAAGAGCATACGAGTGGGTAAGAAAAGGGACTTGAAGAAAACCGTCCAAGTCTGGAGAAGTCGTGGGAATGGAGGGAACTGATGGAGATCTGCATAGAGATTTCCAAGTAGCAGACAACAGTATGTTTTTCTCTAGCACCGCTCAGCAGCCAGGACTGGAGAGGGGAAAGCGTGGACAGGAAAGAGGAAGGGAAGCCCTGAAGCCGGTGATAAACTGGGAGGAGGTGAGGAAAGAGAGAATTAGGGGACACAAAGGGGTCAGAAAGAAAATGTGAATGGAGCAGGAACAGGGGACTGAGGGCTCAAAACATGAAATGGGACGAGGAGGCCAGAGCAGGGGCTTCAGAGCTCAGAAGCAGGCCTCATCTCAGCGAGGATGTGCCATGGGGTGGACTGGCTCTGGCCAGGGGCCAAGAAAAGGGACCATGAGCCAAGGGAGCCAGAGGGTAACAAGCCCGCCACCATGGACAGTGACAATGGCAGTCCCCATGGTGGAGAGGAGAAGTATGAGTGAGATGGAGAGTTCTCAGTGAACCAAAGACGGGTAGAAGCTGAGAACGTCCTATGGTGACTTCTTTGGATCGCTCACCCTCTGAAAGCTCTGACAGGAGTAACCAGTCTACCAGAAAGGATGAGGAAGAGCAAGCCTACTTCTTCAAGTTCACATGCAATTGGAGACCCTAAAATCAAGCAACGTTCCAGTGTTCTGTACATTATGCCCTACTCTGTGAAGACAGCTGGGTCTGACAAGGTGGTCATGCCCTCAGTTGGGTCTATAAACGGAGAGAAAGGCCCCTTGGCATCTACTTCAAGGTAAAAGTGATGCTGGGGATGGCTCTGCGCATTCTCATCTCTATCGCTGCCTCAGAATCAGGTTCTGGAGCCCCCAAAGAACGGAGGCTGTTAGAGCAGCCAGGCCTGAGCTCAAACTCAGTCTCCCACTTACTAGAGCTTCAGCTTTGGCAAGTTACTTCACCTCTCTGAGCTTTAGATTCCTCATTGGTCAAGTGGGAACACTTAGCCCACAGAGCTGATGGAAGGATAAAATGGGAGCATGTGTACAAAGGATTTTGCCTGGCACACAGTGGGTACTCAGCAAATCTCACGTCTCCTTTCTTCTTCACTGCCAATCTTACAGACAAGCACTTGCAAGCCTTGGTTTTTCCCCATGAACCAGTCCTGTACCAAATACACACTGGAGATACCCTCAGAAGATAAGACAAAGGCCAGTTCCTCCCTCATCAGTCACTGAGGATCCACTAAGTCACAATATAGATTTAGTTCTACATGCCTTCCCACTTGGAAGCCTCAGAAAACAATCCTTCCCTTCAAGGGACTCACAAACTAGTTAGGTAAGAATAACAGAAGATATCAAATAGGACAAAGCTGTGTCTAATGAAACAGTATGCTGTATGGCACCGACTATAAATATTTCAAGAGCTCATGAGGGAAAGAGATAAAATAGGAGAAGAGTTGGACTTGATGGCTCGGCAGAAGCAGGGAAGGGAAAGAACATAACTCAAGGTACAGAGGCAGGAGGGGGATGGAAAGTGCCAAGAACCTCGGGAAGGCTGCCCTAAAAGCAAAGGCAGGCACGTACTGGGGAGGGGTGGAAAATGAAACACCAGACTCAAAAGGAAAGGCAGGCACGTACTGGGGAGGGGTGGAAAATAAAACACCAGACTCAAAAGGAAGCACAAATCTAATCATAGTGAATCCAAATGCAGATATGAAAACAAAAGAAAAAGAAAGACCTATATACAAGTGCAGCAGAGACACTGGAATGAACGGGGGACACATTTGAGAAGACTGGCCCCAGCAGGCACGTGGGGATCACGTGAAGGGGGAAGGAGCTGCGGGCAAGATACTTAGAGGCAGTATTCATCATCACTGCTGCTGACTTCTCACCAAGCCCACATGACCCAAGGTGAGTCCCCAAGCAGAGGAATATGCCACCCTCTTTACTCTCACGATCTATTTGACAGCAAACAGCACACGACACTTTCTCTCAGATGACAGGCCAGGGTGAGGCAAGGGATGCTGGGGCTGGGATGTCAGGGGCCTCTAGAAGGTAATTCCGAACTTACCAAGAAGGTAGCTTGTGTTTGGGGTGAGTAAGGAGGAAGCAGCAACAGAGGAGAGAGTCTTGGGGCTGCCCAGTGACCTAACCTCAGGGGAGAGTCCATCCTTGCTCTGGCTGACTTACCACATTCCTGGGGCCAGTCCAGGTGCATTCCACGGCAGTCTGATTGATGGCCTTGGCTTTGAGGCTGGGAGCAGGTGGGCGGACTCCTTTGGTCGTGACATGCTCAAATGCCAGAGGACTATCCCCCAAGTCGGTTTTGGCCCAGGCAGAAATCTCATAGGCTGTATGAGCTGTCAGATTGCCAACTGCGGAAACAGGGACAAGGAGATGCCATGAGGGAGCTGGGGGTGTTAGTCAAGAATTTGTGTCCTGATACACACATCCTAGTTTTTTAATGTACTCTCTCAATTTAAGTGAGTCCCACATGTTGTAGGATTTTTACTATTTTACAAATTCATCCAGTGTTATTTTTTTTTTTTAGATTTTTTTTTTTTTTTTTTTTTTCCTTTTTCTCCCTAAAGCCCCCCGGTACATAGTTGTATATTCTTCGTTGTGGGTCCTTCAAGTTGTGGCATGTGGGATGCCGCCTCAACGTGGCTTGACGAGCAGTGCCATGTCCGCGCCCAGGATTCGAACCAACGAAACACTGGGCCGCCTGCAGCGCAGCACGCGAACTCAACCACTCGGCCACGGGGCCAGCCCCGATCCAGCGTTATTTTTTGATGACTATTCAAGTAACACACTGCATGGGCACCAGGTAATTTCTTTTAAAACTGACTACCTGGGGATATAAATTGGTACAACACTCTGGGAGAGCCATTTGGCCTTGTCTAAGAGACTTGAAATTCTTCACAACCTTTAATCTAGTTATCCTACGAAATCAAGAGAGAGACTCAAAAATTTATGTAGTGAGGATGTCCATCACAGTGTTTGTTGAAAAGGAAAAAACTACATAAACTGACTGTCCAGCAACAGGGAAATAGTTCAATAATGTGCATTCCATGAACTTCATGTGCTTTCATGTGTGTTACATGAACTATTATGCAGCCAGTAAAAGTTGTTTCCAAGAATTTTATAAGACTAGAAAATTCTCACAGTTTTATGTTAAGTGAAAAAGGCAGGATACAAAACTATATATAGTATTATTCCAATTTTGTAAAAAAGATATAAAGAGATCAATGAAGAGGGAAAAAACTAATTTAGGAGAAATCTGAAATGTAAAGGGGGTCCCTGGAAAGTGAAATTATAGGAAATTTAAAATTTTTATTATACCTGTTTTGTTTTCTAAATTTTTTATAATAAACAAGTGCTCCCTTTCTAATTAGGGGAAATGTTATCAAAAACTAAAAGAGCAGAGGAGTCAGCCTGGTGGCACGGCAGTTAAGTGCGCAGGTTCGACTTCAGTGGCCTGGAGTTCACCGGTTCGGATCCTGGGTGCAGATACGGCACCGCTTCGCAAGCCATGCTGTGGCAGGCGTCCCACATATAAAGCAGAGGAAGATGGGCACAGATGTTAGCTCAGGGCCAGTCTTCCTCAGCAAAAAGAGGAGGATTGGCAGCAGATGTTAGCTCAGGGCTAATGTTCCTCAAAAAAAAAAAAAAGAAAGAAAAGAAAAGAAAACTGAAAGAGCAGAGAATAAAGAGAGAATCTGCTAAGAGGACAGCCTTTGGAATCAGAAGGACTTGGGTTCAAGGCCTCACTGTTCCCTTTATAGCTGTATAACCTAGGATAAAGTATGCAAACTCTGCAAGCCATCTCCTTGTTTGTAAGATGGGGAAAAATAACATGTATAGCAGCTGGCTGTCGCAGGGACTAAAGAAGAAAATGCTCATAAAGTGCTGGGCAGGATGCCTAGCACCAAGCTAGCCCTTAATATACGTCAGGCAACAGCTTATAAGACTTTCGTTCCCGACTGCCAATTTCTCTTGGTGCGACGTAGAGGCAATGAGATCATAGCCTTTGGAATTAGAAAGATGTAGGTTCCAATTCTGGTTCCCCCACCTCCCAAGGGAATTACTTAATCTTTGAACCTTGTTTTCTCATCCATAAAATGAGCATGCTCCACAGAATTATTACTGAGGTTATGTAAACAATACACACAGAGTGCCAGGGTAAATGCCTGAACACAGGAAGTGCTCAACGTTATTTTTACTCTTGGCCAACTTCCTTGGGCAACATTCGGCTTCCGGAAAAAAAGACAATAATATAATACCTGTTAGGAATAGAAATATGATTGAAAGTACTTTGCAGACAGGCCACAAGAGGAAAGGAAGGAGCTCCTGTGTCATTCTCAACATTCATAGACAGCCTTTGCCATTGAAGGTTTTGTCTTGGAAATAAATGATAATCCATCCTTTAGCCCATTTTCAGATATGAGAATTTTCATCGAGACTCACTATTTGCCCAGATATAAGAGAGACTGGACCACTTCCTTCCTTCACTCAGTCTGCTCGTCCCTTCTTTCAACAAATATTCATTAAACACCAATTACGCACCAGGCCCTGTCCACCTCACACCTGCAAAGGAGGAGCAAACCAGGCCAGAAAAGAGAGACGGGTAACTAAATCTAGGAACTCTTTCTTTTGGAACTCAAAAATCATCTGTAGAGGGTTAATCTGGCTTCCTCCCAGTCTTTCCTCCTTTTAAGCCTCCAACTTCCATTAAGAGCCATCAGGTTAGAAGGGGCTAGAGGAACCACCAAGCAGATCCCTCGCGTGGGCTCAGGAGTCATTTACAGTGTCCCCATTCTGCCCAGCGAGAATGGCAGTTGGAGAAGACCCCCTACCTCTCCCAGGCACCCCACACAAGCTCTACTGCTAGGACAGCATGGATCCAGCCTCATTCCTTCCTGCTCACACACTGCCTAGCTCCAAGGTGTTACCTTTGTGTGACAACATGCTCCCTTGGAAGTTCAACGTTCTCTTCTCCTGTTTGTGGCTGTCAAATGCCCAGAAAAGGTTCACAACATAGCCATTCACCTGCCAAGAACCAGGAAATATGTTACATGAAGAGTACACAGTCACAGAGCACACCAAACACAAAAGGCACCCCTTTTCTGTTGTTTCCTTGGGTATCTCATTTCTTACAACAGACGGATTGTTTCTTTTGATCTTTAAACTAGTTCCAATTGTACTTTCATTGAATATTTATACTCCACCTACTTCTAAAAATAAATGTGAGACCATTTATAATACAAAATACAGATTCAAAGAAACAAACAAAAAATCAATGCAGAATAAAAGGACAAGAACCAATTAACAAAGGCTGAAAGAGGAAAAATTGAAAAGATAATTAGGTTATGGTAATTAACGATAAATCTTAGCTCAAGTGGTCCTTGCAGTGAAGGCCATGAGGTCAATACAAAGGGGGCTTGGTTAGATCTCATTGTCTAACAGGAGCAAATATATCCATGCATCAAGAAAGACTACCTTCACCAAGTCCTGAGCTCACAGAAGGATTTGATCTATAGATCTTTAAATATGGGACAATAAAAAAAATAATGTTTTCAAGACAAAAGATTATATAGACAAGGATGACATACGGCCATTTCTTGCATCAACTGTTTCTAAAGCCAAGGACATGACATCAAATTGTAGTTCAGTAAATGGCACCAGGACTCTGAAGGCTGTTTGTCCTGCCACAACTTCACAGACAGGAAGGAATATGAGGAGAAAAACAAGAAGAACACTATGGAAGGTGGATCCCAACTTGAGAAACCACAGGGACACAGGGAACTACGGTGAAGTTGGCTATGCAGATGGGCCAAGTGGAGAGGCCGGTGGTGCTGGAAGAGGAGGATATTGGGTAGGTATAAGTGGATATGTTTCCAAGGTATCTGACTCTTACAAGACTCCCTTCCAGTGTGGGAACCTCTGCATTAGCGCTCAGCACCAGGAAATCCAATAAAGCTGAAAATTACAGGGCATACATATTCTGTTAACACCAACTCTTTATTTGCACTGTAGCTGTGAACCATTTAATTATATGGTTAAAAAAAAAGGCACCAGGCTGAGGCAGAATAATTACATGTGAAGACTCAAGTTGTTCTTTGTGGAGGGAGGGACCAACCCAGTTGCGGTATTTTGGCTTCACTGGATCAAGTCATTCGTTTTTCTTAATCTTACTGTACTCTGTTGTATGAGTTCCCTTACAAAGTTAACACCCCACCCGACTGCTAGTTTGAAATTTCAACATTACCTTGATGTCATTATCCATGGACAGGGTAAAGCTTAGAGAATTCTCACTATAGCTGTCAATGTGGATATCTGGTGGTGGGATCACTGGAAACAAAAAGGAAGTCAAAAAGAGAAACCCCGTGATGAAAAGTGAGGAAGGCAGGACTTAACAGTTTTCAACTCCACACACAAAGCGCTCTTTCAGTTGGGGAAGAAAGGGCATTTCTTGGGCTGTTTTCACTTGTCCGTCTCTTTGACCACTGCTGTCCTGAAGCTGAGGTTGGGTCCAGAGTTGCCTGGTGAACACATAACTATCTTGGCTCTCTCAGCTACCCTGGCAGTTAGGCTGGGCAGAAAAATTCCATGATGCAAATGCCCCAAACAGCCCAGCTTTAGCCTGCTTCTGAACCATGCTGGATCCCAGGGAGTGCCACCTTTACTGGCACCAACAAAGTCCCAGCGGCCTCAAGTCCTTTTTGAAGGTTGACAACAAGACAAATCGTAAGTCATAAATTGTAAATGTACGTGTGGCAACATGGAAAGGACGTGGCCTCTGGAGTCTGGCAAACTTGAGTTCAAATTCCTGTTCAGACTCGTAAGAACTGGGTAACCTGGGGCAAGTTACTGATCCTCATTAAGCCTGGAGATGCTATCTACACTTCACGGAAGTGGGCAAATTCACTCAAATCAGGTATGTAAAGTGCCTAGCACGGAGCTAATATTCCCTTTCTCTTCCTTTGCAATAAAGTCCCACCCCGATGGATTAAAGAACCGGTAAGGCCATGGGCATTCTCAAAAAGACCAGAGCTCAAGCTGAACACTGAGGGGTCAAGGAGAGAGGAGCTGAGACAAAAGACCCCTCGAGTTCGAGAGATGAGCATCGTGCTTGACATCTTGAAGGTCTGCCCACAAGAGAGCTGACGGTGCTCACCAGGCGTAATCTAAAAGGGATCCACGGGGTAAATACTATCAGAAGATAATATTTAAATGACAACTTACATATTAGACTCTCAGCACATGCACCTCTTATGGAGGCAAAGGAAGAGAGACTCAAAGGAGAGGACAAGATCTGGCGACAAGAGATGTAGGAAAATCTGGAGGAGTCCCTCCAGATGATCAACCACATAAAAATGGGCTTGAGGAAAACGCAGTAACTAGAAGAAGAAAAGACACTCGGGGTTTCAGGCAGCCAACTCAGAGCCAAACGGCGCGAGTACTGCTGTAAAGCCGACCTGAATTATAATCATGCGACTGGGGACAGGTCACAATCCTCTCCAAAATCCAATTTCCTTGGCTACAGAATGAGCCTAAGGATGCTTACAGGATTGATAAGGATTAAAAGAGATCAATTTCTGTAGAACAATAAGCACGGTGCTTAGAACACAAGAAGTACTTGACAAACAGTGGCTTCGCTCCTTGTTGTTATTAACCCACTACACTCACTAATTAATTTGATGCTTCTGGCTGACGCCACTGCTGCTTTCGTCCTTCGTCTGCTTATGTTATTATGATCCAAGGTCATGAATATTTCAAACAAATACTTGCTGACTCGGCACCCGGTTGCCCTCTGTACATACCCTAACCAAAACCCATGCAAGGAGCTGAGATTCACCAAAATCGTATAAAAGAAGTTTGAGTGAAGTAACCACCCACTGAGATTTTCAAATGCAGGTGTGACTTGTGCCTATGGAATTCAAGGTACATGTTTTTTGTTGACCATCCAAAGTCCCTTCGTTTCAGTATGTACCATCAGTGTATTCTGACTCTGATTTTCTAGAGGGAAATGATACAATAAAAACTCTAAGGTAGTATGAATTCGGCACACTTTTTCCAATACCCAGTGGCACCCTGCTCCAAAGACCGGCCGGCTTCACTAAGTCTGGCTGCCTCCTGCCCTGATCTCATCACCCTCAATTTTAAAGGCAACCAGAGTGACTCTCCATGACCCAGAGCCTCCTTCTCACAGGCTCAGGTTGAAGTCAAATCTCCTGTCACATTCCATGTAACACTTCTGGCTCTAACACCTCCAAGTCCAGAAACGAAAGCCCCAAGTGCCAAGGCTAAGATCAGGAAAACCACTCAACAGAGGGGTTGTGGTCTGTCTCCCAAAGCGAGCGGAGGCCTTCATTTAACTGCTTCAATTCACTCATTCATCAGCTATTTCATTGGTTCCTACTTGATGCCAGTGCTAGAGTGGAGGAAACCAGACCAGATCTCTGCCATTATGAGGCACACATGCAAGAGGATGAGCGAGCCACCCAGAAAGCAGGGCGACCCAGGGGGCTGCCCGTGAGTCAGCCTAGGGGGAAGCAGTGTAAGCACAGGGGTCAAGGGCATAGAGTTCAGGGTGAGGTGGATCAGGTTCCAATACCAGCTCTGCCACTTACTGAGTGTGTGGCAAGTGACATAATCTCTTTCTAGTTCCTTATCTGCTCTTATAGCTGTTCTAAGGGTTCAATGAGATGAGCTGATGTATGCAAGGCAGCGAGCAATCCAGACGGCTCAGTCCTTGGCAGGCAATCAGCCACTACTAATACCAGCCCCCGTGCTGGAAAACACCACCTACACATCATCTACTGGTGCTGCTGGGAGAAGTAACAAGCATCAGGTGGTACTCTTTTAAAAACACCATAAATGAACATGTACAAAATCATCTTTATTTTTAATAAGGAGAGACTCCTTCTATTTTGGATAGTGTGCATGATCCCGAAGGGCCAAGCACGATGGCCTTTGGAAAGCCCTTTGGCTACCTGCATTTTAAGAAACGCTCAATTCCAGGAGGCGGAATGCATTCAACAGTCACCCCAAAACCGTCTGTATCTACAGCACTAGGGAGACACCCAGAAATGTGCGCGTGTTGGGGGTAGGCGGTTGTGTGAAGTTTTCTAATCTATGCTTCCCCACTTTCCAGTCAGACTAAACGTTATTTCCCAAGGGTTTCTATCTTCTCTCAATCTGCAAATGCTGGAATCATTTACCTTTTCCTTTTATGGTGGTAATGGATTTAGAATCGCTCCAGTTTCCTATTCCACGACTAGTCACAGCAGCCACCTTTCAAATCAGAGTGTGAATTAGTATGAAATAAAGGCAATATATCATAAAGCGAGAATTCTCAATGAGCTAAAGGGGTGAGACTTTGGAAACGAGGGTGGAAAAAATTATATACAGAGGGATCCAGATATTCAGAGGCCCCAGCAATGAGATAAGAGGGCAAAAGAGACAGGGGAGGGAATGCGAGGAAAGGGAATTGTGACAGTGCTGAGATTATGAAATTTCTACTGATTGACGGATGTCAAGGTTCTTCTAAAGGGCGGGGTGTGAGAGTGTGTGTTTGTGTGACCACATATACACACACAAACTACACACATATATGCAAAAAGGTACTGAGGAAATTATCAGCATAAGGGAGTCTGTGTATGCACTTAATGGTCTCAACAAACATTTTGCACAAAATCTATCTTCTTTCTCCTAAAGAAATAATATATTTCAGAAGAACCACACAATTTCAGTTTATAAATGCCACTTATCATAGCTCACATCACTCTGCAGCTCCAGATAAGCAGAAATGAGGTGGCTGCACAAGTGCAGGAGCTGGAACGCTAGCAGAATTTCTGGGTTCGAGGCAGGTAAAGCTGCGTTAGCAGGAATTCTCGGTTATCTGAGGGAAGTCTGATTCCAAGTTCCTTGTGGCAATGGTGAAAGAGATTGAAAGAAATGATGACCCACCCAGGGCAAGGGGTTGCATATTTATCAGATTACTAATAAGCATCTCATTAAAGGTAAGCATGGGTTCTCGGGAAACAGCAACCATCTCCATATGGTCTAAGATCGCCCTGAAGGCTGGAATGGTGGTAATAAACAATACTCACTCGGACAGTGTATTGAGCGCTGACCAGTAAGTTCTTTATTTCTGTAAAGTTACTAGCAGCCCTCTGGGAGGCCCACATCTTGGAACCACTCCTGCTGTATTCTACCTAAAGTGAGAAGAAAAAAATATTAGTAAAAGGTACCCAAAGGTCTAAGGCACCCTAATACATTATACGGAGGCCAGAGGAGAAAGGGCAAAAGGAGGTGCAAAACGTTCTAACGGATGGATCATCCCAAATCAAGTCCTCGTCATACGGAACACACTTCTGCTCTAACAGACCCAGAAATCTCCTACGCACCCCAACACACATGGCCAACTCCAGGAAGATACTTACAATGTACTCTCGGATGAGGCCATGGGTGTGAGCGGGAGGAGTCCATTGGCCCACAATCACACCTTCCACTTCCCTGTGCAGTGACAGCTGGAGATTCTGAGGGGCGTCTGGCACTAGAAAGGAGTTAACTCGAGGTTAAAACCCATCTGCCTACTAGTCAACTGGAGGAATTTCTGAGCTTAAAATAAGGATAAGAGAGAATCGAGGGCCAGGATTGGGACCCATCCATTAGAAAAGGCCGTTAGCTTGGTCTTCACACTGACAAAAAAACCTTTCTCTCTTCCAGAATGCAAGGTGCACCGTCTACACATCAGATCACGGCTCAGTGGGGTCTGATGCAGGTTTGTGGCTCCCAAGGGCTGCAGGGGGGAATCACTTGGGCAGGCTGCGTCTCCACTGGCCCTGGGACTTCAATGCTGAGATCTTACTTGTCAGGGACACTGCCTGCTGCCTCAACTTCTCATACAACAAAACAGGACTGTGGGCATGACTACCAAGGAGTAGGACTTAGTCTCCAACATCACAGAACTTCTTTATCGACAGAATGGGATCACCTTCAAACCAGACCCTTAAATGACTTTAGTGCTCCCATATTCAAGACACTTCTAGATCTTTTCTTTTGTGACTACCTTCAGTGCCAGGTTAGAAGTCACACACGAAAACTAGTTATAATACTTTTAAGTCTAGCTTCATTTTGACTCCAGGGTGTTCATCCATGTTGATAATCCACAGAAGATGAATGTGATAGGGTTGAATTTTGTCACACCGCTTCCCCACCCCTCTCCCCCCATTCATGCTGAAATCTTAACTCCCAGTACCTCAGAATGTGACTGGATTTGGAGACAGGGTCTTTAAAGAGGCAATTAAGTTAAAATGAGGTCATTGGAGTGGGGCCTAACCCAACATAAGTGGTGTTCTTATAAGAAGATGAAATTAGGACACAGAAACACACAGAGGGAAGACCATGTGAAGACACATGGAGAAGACGGCCATCTTACGAGCCAAGGACAGAGGCCTCAGAAGAAAGAACCCTGCCAACACCTTGATCTCAGACTTCCAGCCTCCAGAACTGTGAGACAATAAATTCCTGTTGTTGAAGCCACCTGGTCTGCAGTACTATGGCAGCCCGAGCAAATAATACAATGACTGGTCGTCAACAATCAGTGACCTGCAAGTCCTTCAGGGGCAGGAACTGTGTCTTATCCATCTCTCTATCTCCAATGTCTAACATTATCTCTGAGCAATAGTAGGTGCTCAGCTAATATGTGTGCAAGAAAATCAATGAATGGGATATTTCAAAGATAGTTCCAGAGTGTCAAGAGTTTAGCCATGGTATTGCTGCCTCAGCATCCATTTTGTTTGGCCAAGCGGCCTACAGGGGCCTTAAACTGACATTAGTCCCTCATGCAAGGGCCCTACATAACAGCACGCAGAGTCTCAAGAAAATCTAAGTTCCTAATAGAGGCATGTGCCCCAGGTCCTGCTTCTCTCTCTGCCTGCATCCTACCTGGACCTCCCTATAGGGCCCTCCTAGGCATGCGTGTACCTCCTCCAGGACATGGGAGTTCTAAACTTCTCTGTTTCCATTTCCACTGTGGGCTTTCATTGACCATTCAACACCAGGGCTCTACTCAACAAACGTTAATTTAACAAAGTCACAACACAGAGGTTCTGATGCGGCAGCTGCAAAGAGGAGTTCACAAAACCTTGGGAACAAACCAACCTTGGCATAAGCACATAGGTGCCCAATGTCAACTGCTCTGAAGGGGAGAGGAAGCAGGGAACTCTCCCGGATACATATAATTTACATACGTAAATTTCTTCAAAACTTAGCCACAATACTTTTCTGACCTGCCTCAAATTTTAACCATGATGAGCTCCTACGTACCAAGTACTGGGAAATACCTAGAGAAGGAAGGTAGAGGCAGAAACTAGACAAGAAATATAAAAGAGGGCAATGGTGGACAGAATCTGAAATTAACTTGTTAAGGTACAAGAACAGTAAGTGACATAATGAGAATACATGTTCAACAACTAAGGCAGGATGATAAAACTTGGCCACAATCATCTGTACATGTGAGTATGGCACATATGAGTATTCATGTGCCATGTTCCCACATCCGGAGCATCCCTGGGAAACTCTGAAAATTCCACATAAGGTCTCGTACATGCCATAAAAATAAACTATAACACTTACATCCTTCTGGAGTCCTCAGAGTCACGAAGTCATTGGTATTGTGCACCTTGCTCAGACATTGGACCTGCACTTTAACCTGATATGTGGTATCTGGCTTCAAGACCTTTAATATCATGTTTGTTTTATTGCTGTGGGTCTCCAGAGTCTTCCACATGCTCTCTCCAACCACCCTGGCCAAGAGAATAAAGACTTCGTCACATCAAAGCAGCATGGGGTGGCTGAGATGTCTGACTGGTTAATAAAGAGCCACTCCGTGCACAGCACAAGTTTACAGAACATCCAGTGGCAAGGAGGACATCATTTTCTTCTCCCGTGGAAAAGAGGGGACCCACCGGTAGTAGACGTTGTAGACACAAGAAGCAGAGGGCATTTTTTTGGGTCGCGTCCAGGTCAGAGTCACATCCCCAGAGAAGTCAGCTGTCCACTGAAGATTCTGTACTTTGTAAACAGTTAACTCATCTAGAGAGATAAAGGGGGGAAAGGAAAAGAAAGTGATATCTTACAAATCCTTGGATTTCAGAGGACCCAAGACGTCCCTTAATTATAGGCAGACCTACCATGCTCTAGATTGTCAAGCCACAGTCATCTTAAAAGACATCCCAGAAAATAGAGTTGAACCTTCCTACGCAACCTTTCCTAAGGTCTCCTAAATTTCCAGTCATGCTATTTGTCCTTGTGGTTCACCTCCCTCCTGTGTGCAGTGACATTAAGCCTGTTTCTCAACAGAGAATGCTACAAGTCCAAGGACAAGATCATAGCAGGATCTGTTACTGCCACAGATTGACTATTTGTGTTCCCCCAAATTCATATGCTGAAACCTAACCCCCAATGTGATGGTATTAGGAAGTGGGGCCCCTAGAAGGCGAGTAGGCTGTAAGGACGGAGCCCTCATGAATGAGGTCAGTATCCTCATAAAAGAGACCCCAAGAGAGCTCCCTCACCCCTTCCACTGCGTGAGGACACAAAGATGGATGTCTGGACCAAGAAGCGGGCCCTCATCAGACACTGAACTGGCTGGCACTTTGATCTTGGACTTTCCAGTCTCCAGAACTGTGAGAAATAAGTTTCTATTGTTTATAAGCCACCCAGTCTGTGGTATTCTGTTACAGCAGCTCCAAAGGACTAAGACCATTACTAAATGCATTCCAGACAGAAGAACTGAGCCAAGCCCACCACAAAGCCTGAGGCTCCATGGGAGCAATGGTGCATCAACATGAAGTGGGAAGTCCACTGAAAACAAATCTAAGATGAGCATTTCCCCAGTGAGGTTAGCCGGAAGCTCTACCAAACGAGGGACAAGCCTCAGCTCATTTGGTGCTCCAAAACTGAGCAAACATCTGTTCCAATTCCAGACTGAGGAAAAACTCAAAGGACTCGAGGGCCACACAGGAGGGGGAGGGGGAGCCCACACAGGACGGGGAGGGGAAGCCCTGGGGTAACCGGGAGCAGCCCAGCCCCCACAGCCAGGCACTCACCGCTGCAGGCCTTCTCGTCACTCTCGTCAGAGCAGTCCAGGAAGCCATCGCAGCGCTCAGAGAGCACGATGCAGGCCTCACCATCCTCACACTTGAACTCGCTGCTCATACAGGTCAAGGTGCTGTGTGTGGCTGAAACACAAAGAACCTTCTTGAACGCATGGAGGAGGGGCCGTGTCGTACCACGGGTTTATCATTTTCAGGAAACATGGTTCAAAGTCTTTGAATTAATCAGTTTCTCCTTCACAACATGCCTCTGGAGTGAGGAGCATCCCTCTGGCACAGTGAGACCTCCTGATTTGACGTTAACCACTGGAATCTGCCTTCAGGAAGAGTGAGCTTTGGAGTCAAACCAACCAGGGTTGAAATCCTGGCACTGTGTGAGCTTGAGCAAGCTGCTGAACAGAGCCCAAGTTCAGTCCCCCTATATAAAACTAAGGTGACAATTCCATCACTATCATGTCTACAAGGATCCAGTGAGGTCAGGCACCTGGAATAGTGCCTGGCTGATAATTGGCATCAACAAATTGTAGCTATTTCTCTACAGTATGACTAATTATTCTGTTACTATATTAGTGTGCAGTCTAGAATAATATTCTGATTTCCAGTTTGAGTAATACTAATAATAATGACGTGAATCACAATATTAAGAGGCATGTCCACTTTATGCAGTACTTTAACTGTATAGGTTTTAAAGTATCTTACCAGAAAATGAGACATCACAAATAAAGAGCAGTGGTAAATTAAGAGTTATGCAATGCTATGGCTACACACCATAATTTGATGTTCTCCCTGGTTCTGAAAGTAGAGTTATAACTGTGTGACAGGTTCTAAAAAGCAAGCAGTGACAATATAATTGCAAATGATTCTAGAAAAATGAAAGAAGGCAATGGCTATAGAAACCAGATCTGCTGTCTTGGACCAGCCTGGATCAGGTACGTCAGGCCTTCATTATACAGACTCACATGTGCCTGCCCAATCCTGGACTGGAAGGACTACATCAGAACCCACCCCACCAGTGAGGAGGGTCTAAAATTAATCTTCCTCCTCCAAGTCAAAGAGGTTCACATCCTAACTCCTGGGACATGTTAAATGTCACCTTATATGACAAAAGGGACTTTGCAAATATGATTAAGTTAAAGATCTTGACGTAGAGAGGTTAGCCTAGATCACCCAGATGGACCCAATGCAATCACACGGCCCTTAAAAGCAGAGACCCTTTACTGGCTGTGGTCAGAGGAGGAGATGTGAAGACAGAAGGAGGATCAGAGAGATGGAGTGTTGCTGGCTTTGAAAATGGAGGAAGGGGGCCTCTAGAAGCTGGAAAAGCAAGGAAAGAGATTCTCCCCTGGAACCTCCAAAGGAACCAGCTCTGCCCACATCTTGGTTTTAGCCACTGAGACCTATGTCCAATTTCTGACCTACAGAACTGTAAAATAATAAATGTGTGCTGTTTTAAGACACAAGTTTGTGGTAATTTGTTACAGCACCATAGAAAACCAAAAACCAACATATACTTGAGCCTCTGTATTTGCCCAGATCTTTTATTGGGAATTCTACCCTGATTTCAAACTAAAATTTCTCCATTGAGATTCAGGAAACCCCTCCTAGCTCTTGCTCCCCATCCTACGCAAATAAACACACAATATTCCATACAATGACTGTGTCAACACCAAAAGAAATTACTGAAGAAACCACTAGGCCATTGTAGTAATCTCAGAATAAAGAACCTACAACACTGATTCTTAACAGTCTTCTGGGGGACTTCTAAAAAACACTGATTCCCAGGACCTGTCCCAAACCCACTGAAGCAGAAACAGGGAGCTGAACACGTGCACTATTTACAAGCTCCACAGTGATTCATCAGAATCGGCCAGGATTGAGAATTTCTGTTCCAGAACAAGAACAGGTAATCCTGTTTTCTATCTGAAGCATTGCATCCATTTCTGACAACCACACTTTGAGAAGTGGCTAGATACAACTGGATAATGTTTACATGACAGCAACCAAGATGGTCAAGAGGACTGCATAAAGGATCCCGGGAGATCCTTTTCCTGGAGATGAACAGATCCAGGGGTTGGAGGTGGGGGTGAAATGCTGTAACAACTGTCCTTAACTGATGGGTTTTCATGTAAAAGAGAATTAAGACTCGTTTGCATGAGTCTCAGGGATGGAGGCACAGACTTCAGTTCAATATATTTAAAAAAAAAGAGCTCTTGGGGCTGGCCCCGCGGCCGAGTGGTTAAGTTCGCGCGCTCCGCTGCAGGCGGCCCAGTGTTTCGTTGGTTCGAATCCTGGGCGCGGACATGGCACTGCTCATCAATCCACGCTGAGGCAGCATCCCACATGCCACAACTAGAAGGACCCACCACGAAGAATATACAACTATGTAACAGCGGGGGGCTTTGGGGAGAAAAAGGGAAAAAATAAAATCTTTAAAAAAAGAAAAAAAGAGCTCTTGGGCCGGCCTGGTGGTGTAGAGGTTAAGTTTGTGTGCTCTGCTTCCGTGGCCCAGGGTTTGCCAGTTCAGGTCCTGGACATGGACATATGCATCACTTATCAAGCAATGCTGTGGTAGGCATCCCACATGTAAAATAGAAGAAAGTGGGCATGGATGTTAGCTAATAGCTGATCTTCCACAGCAAAAAAGAGGAAGATTGGTGGCAGATGTTAGTTCAAGGCTAATCTTCCTCAAAAAAAAAAAAGCTCTCGGGGCTGGCCCAGTGGTGGTATAGTGGTTAAGTTCACACGCTCCGCTTCGGCAGCCCAGGGTTCACAGCTTCAGATCCCCAGGTACATATCTAGCACTGCTCATCAAGCCACACTGTGGCAGCATCCCACATAAAATAGAGGAAGATTGGCACAGATGTTAGCTCAGCGACAATCTTCCTCACAAAAAAGAAAAAAAAAGAACTCTGTCCTTTTATAGTAATTATCAATGGGAGAAGAGAAATATCAAAAGCACTTGTGAGGCTTTTTACAAACTATAATTCCCCGTCTCCAGGAAAATCATTGTATTAGAGAGCTCTTTTGTATACTGAGCTCAAATTGATTTGCTTTGGAGAGTTTGGAAGGAGGAGCTCAGTTATAGATAAAGGGGCATTAGAGTATTTAGAAAAGCTTTGAGAACCACCAGTGTAACAGTCTCAGAAGCCCAAGATGGAATTCATCCATCCACTCATCCATCCATGCATCTATCTATCCACCTATTCATCCATCCACCCATCCATCCAATCAATGAACAGTTATGGAGGTCCTATCAAGAAGTCAGGTACTGTTCCAGATGCTAAGAATATCATGATGTGTAAAACAGACAAAGGACCTACCCTCTTAGAGATTACCTGCTATTGAGAGAAACAGTAAACAAGTAAACAAACAAATATGTTATTTTCGATAGTGATAAGAACTACAAAGAAACATAAAGAGAGTGATGGGGGGCAAAAGGGGCGGCACCATTTTACATAGCTGGTCAGGGAGGGACTCTGCTCAGAAGGGGATTATTATGGAAAAGACCAAGATTCCCATCAAAGAATTATTCCACATGGTAAGAATGTGCTAAAATCTAATAAACAACAGGTGAGTAGTGAAGCTAGAGGATTTTTGAGGTTTCTTTATGAAATATGTCTCAATATTTTACAAGCAGGAAAACATAAGTTTTAGAAACTACAAAAAGGTTGTCATTAATCTCCAAAAATTCTTAAATTAATTATTAAACAGATGATTAATGGGCACTTAGAACAGAATACAGTGACCTTCAGGGGCCAGCTTCTCTAAGAAGGATCATGCCACACTAATCTCATTTCCTTTTTTGAGAGGGTTATCAGATCGATGGATTGAGAAAAATTGTAGCTAGTGCAGATCTTGATTTTAAGACCCTTAACTAAGCAACATCCTTATGAATAAGGCAGATTTGAAACAGGCTCAAGAAACTTATTTAAAGAACACCTGTTAATGAATTCACTTCACCTAGGAGGAAAGTCCTACTCCATTTCCTCTTTGTTAACTGTTTTCAATGTTCACCTTATGCTGTGGTTACTTATTTGGCTCAGATGTTCTCATTATTATTTTGGTAAGGTGGGTTCAATCTGCCCTGTTACTTTAATGTCCCAAAAGTCCATTTCTTGTTCATTCTTTTAATGTAAGTGTAGAAGTTTACACTAATCCCTTCGTAATTTCTCTGTGTTATTTTGGAGTATTCCACCCTGTAAGAACTTTCAACATGGCATGATGACAACAACACAACGTTAATGAAAAAAAAAAAAAGCTAAATAAATACCCCAGTCTCTTACTGATTGGGTGATCTTCCATCTTTAAAGTGGACATAATAGGAAAATCACAAAGTTATTATGAGAAATGAAGCACAAGTAATGGGATATCATGCTCTCAAGAAACCTTCCCCGGGGGGTGACTTTCCCTCTGACTACTCACGACAGTTGGCCTCATCCTGGCCGTCCTGGCAATCTTGATGGCCATCACAGCGCTTCCAGTTGGGGATACACTTCTTTGGCTGGTGGCACTCGAACTCAAATCGGTCACATCGCCCAAACTGGGTGGGAGTGGAGGCAGGAGTGACATTCGCTGGAAAAGATTTTTAAAATTCACTTTTTAGTATTGAGGGAGCTGGCCAGCAATAGCAACTAACTGGATACATTAGGAGACGACAGTTCTTTAGGAATTATAATGGGGATCTGAAGACAAATGTGAGTTCTGGATAAAGACGGAAAATTAACTAAACGCAGACATCTAATTTTGCTCTCTCATAGGACCCCACTAAAGGAGACAAAAGCAATAAAATTTTAGAAGCTGGAAAGCAGCCAGACAGTGGTGAGTGACTAAGAGACCAGAGCAGGTTGTATTCTATCCTAAGCTGTCGGGGGGAAAGCTAAGAACCAAAAAGATCATCATCACAGAATCCTCAAAAAGCTGGAAAATGCTGTCTCTTAACTAGGAGAGAAGAGGGGAAAGTTACAATAAGGGAACTCATTGAAAGATGAGTACGAAGCAGCTAGACTTACTACCTCCCTTCCCCTACTGGCCCCAGGAGACAATCACCCGTATGTCACCCCAACAGAAGGCTGGAGGATTGTTAATGGAGAGGGTAATAACAAGGGTTGTTAAGACAGGCAGAGTTGAGAGCACAAATATCGTACTGAAAACAGGGGATTGAACGTACAGATTGTTGTACAGACCCTATTCCTCTTCCTCGAGAACCCTGGCAGTGAAACCCATATTCTCCAGGAAGGAAATCATAAAAATCTTCCCCAGGAAACTGACCAGCCTCAGAGACAAACCCTAAAGTAACTCAGATCAAGAATTCCCCAAACAGCCTAACCATGAAACTCAAAGGTGACAAGCCTACCCATGTGTGCAGAATTTCTTAGCAGCATTTCAGTCTCCAGCCTTAAACACAAGCAAGCAACCAAGGATTATCCCAGGAAAACCTATGACATGCAGACGGCCTCACCTCAAACAGGGAAATCTGGAGGAAGTAGAGACCTTGTAAGAAGAAAACTTCAAAAATAAATATTCTTAATATGCTAAGAAAGAATATATATTTATCCATGAAAAAAGGAGAAGATGCCATAAAAAAGGAACAGTACTAAAAATTTAAAAGCTCTTAAAATTAAAACCGTAACAGAAATTAAAAACTCAGTAGAAGAGTTGGAAGACAGAGTTGAGTAAATCTTCCAGAAAGAGGAAAAAAAAAAAAAAAGTAAAAAAACGGAAAGATTTTTTTTTAAAAAAAAGTAAGGGATCAGATTAGGAGATTCGAAATAAGAATGACAAGAGTTCTGAGAAGAGAGAGAAAGTACCATTCATGGAATACCTCAAGAAAAATTCCTAAAACTAAAATACATAAATTTCCAGAATAAAAGAGCCCATCAGTGTCCACCACATTGGATGGAAAGGGACCCACATCAAAGCACATCATGGTGAAATTCCAAAACACTGGAGCCAAAGGGAAGATTCTACAAGCTTCCAGAGAGAAAAACCAGGTTACATACAAAAGATCAAAACTTTTAAACTAAAAAAGAGAAAACCTGGGATATAGAAAACAGAAGCTCCAACATAAGAGAGAGTTTGTAAAGCGAGTCGTTAGGATGATGGAGAGCAGCATCCCAGCAGTGACCTGCACCCCAGGTATAGAGCGCAACGGGCACAACCAGAGCAGCAAACTCCAGAGACAAGCACGCTGAAGGCTGTCATGACTGCGTCCCTGGCCACTGTATTCATCATATTCACCTGACAAAGCTACTGGAGGGTGTGATCCACCAAAACAAGGGAGTAAAGCAAGAAAAGCAAGACACAAGATCCAAGAGATAGGAAATCTAACTCAGGAGAATGGCAAAGAGAATTCTGAGGAGGGCAGTGAAGTCCCAGGGTCAGGGGCATGCAGTAGGCCTAGAGAAAAATCAGCCTAGAGAGGAAAATCCAAGGAGTTGGAACGGGTATCTCCAAGAGAAACACTGGAGTTGAGAAATCATGTGATATGGTGACCTTGTGCAAAGGTATTCTGAGAGCCTATTTACAGGTGGAAGGCATTAGCAAATGCTACAAAATAACCTGAGCTAACAAACAAAAAAAGCAATTATTAACTTCGGGATATTGTGTATATGCTATAGTTTTAACTGGATTTCCAAAGGGGCCTCTCCAATGCCCAGAACCGCAGCTAACACAAGGTGCATGGAGAAGAGTGGTGAAAAATGAGGCTGGAAAGCTAGGCCAAGGCACATCACAGCAATTACACTTGGGCAACATGGGAGCCATCAGAAGGTTCCAGTACTGGGGGAGGATATGCTCGTGCATCAGCATGTGGCTTCTTGGAAGACAAATCAAAAAGGGGAGACACATGAGGCAGAGAAACCAGTTAGGAGACTTTTGCAGTGAAGAAATAAGATCTGAGAGCCAGAGACAACGCCAATTTAAATTTGCACAGACAATGCACATAAAAAAGAAATCACAAAAGCTGAACGCAACATCGAAACAAGAATCCACTCATTGGATTTCTTAAGAGTCTGATAATGTCCCCGCTCAGAGTTTCAATAACCAAAAAATAATTTTGAGAGAAGGGTAATCAAGTTACTAAATAGATAGGTGGGGCTCAGGGAAAAAGGCAGAGATAAAAGATGTTTTATAACTTGAGACACATTTATGGGACACTGACTATTTGCCTATTATTGGGGTAGCCACAGTGGGGGATTCCAAGCAGGATGCAGCATGATCCCAAAAGATGAGGTCCATACATGGGAAAGAAAGATTGATCCACATGGAATGACTAGGAAGCAAAATATGGCAGATGATGTTAAAAATCAAAAGGACAATAGGTAAGTTCAATGAGACTGGAAACAAGATGGACATCAGGACTCAACGAAAGCTCCACGGAGGTGGGGCTTGAGAGGGAGAATAACACCCTACTTGTTTGAAGCGGGAATCTCAAACTTTAGTGAACCTACAAATGATACAGGGAGCTCCTGGGTTCCATCCAGAATTCTGATTCTATGTTTTTTATAAACACCCCACGTGATCCCATCACAGGTGTTCTTTGTGCCGTACTTTGAGAAATACTGATGACCTATCGAGGTCTCTTTTAACGACACAGTCCATGCCTCTGTCTGCCCTGATGGCCAGTGGGCTTCAGAGAGGGAAAGTAGGAGGACAAGGCCGAGGAGGGCAGAGGTTTCTGATAAGGCAAAAACTCTGCTGCAGGATTATAAGCAGAGAAGAAGCAGGTGTGTCCAGAGCACATGAGGAGCCCCATTTGGTGGATGTAATAGGCAATGGCAGGCAAGGAGGGGTCAGCTCACACAGGACCTTGAGAATAGGACTCAAGGGTCAGGATCTATCTTCTGGAAAAGAGGAAACCATAGATGATTTTAAACAGGGAAGTGATGGAATGAAAATAGTCTTTAAGGAGGAAAATCAGACTGTTGACCTAGAAGTTTGCTAGGAAAAGGATTATGGAAAGCAAGGGAAACAACTGTCTATTCTCTTACTCTAACTGCGTTTGAAACAGAATCCTGTTTACGAAAGGACACAGCGTCCTTACCTCTGTTCTGCCTGCAGTTAAGGGCACACACTAGATGGGGTCTCAAGTCTACCCTGGCCTCCACCAATACGGTTACTACACAGACCTTCAGATGCCTCTCTGTGTTCAGCCACTAGATGGCAGTGCTTACCCTTCTTTTAGTAGGATGGCCACCAACTAGTAAGCCGGAAAATTGGGCTCTCTCCCCTGAGAGTTTAATACACACACAAACACCTCCTCTATGATTCCCATTGTAATTTCCTGTGATGAAGGAAGCAAAGGTGGCCCAACCGCAGCCAGGGTGGAAAGCAGGGTGACTGACCTTTTCTCGCAGGAAGATGAGAGGGAAGTTCTAGAAGATGAGACACTCCAGTTCTGAGTTCCCACGGGTCTCCCCACTCTGGAGGTGAGAAGCAGCCTGGCCACAGAGCACAGAGTCCCAGAGGGCAGGGCACCAGGCTTGGCCATGCAGTGCCTCAGGTGCACCTCCATAAGGTCCTCTCCACAAGAGCAGGTGCCACGGGAGAGGACTGGGGCCAGCACTTACCAGGGGAGGGGCAGACTTCCTCATCCGAGCCGTCTGCACAATCTCGGTAGCCGTCACACACCCAGCTGTCCATCACGCAGGCCCCATTGCTGCAGCGGTAGTAATTGGGCAGACACGTAGAGGGTTCAGGAGTAGGGGAGGGAAGAAGATATGAATCTGAAGGAAAAAAACAAGCAAGAAAACCCACAGTGTTATAAGAAGCTTGATCTCAGACCAAAATAGGTCACAAACCTAGGATGGATGTCCCAGTGTGAGCGGCACCCGCCCGGGGGGTCAGTGTCAGGCACAGTTCTGAATAACTGCTCATCTAAAAATCATTATAATGGGGTGTCAGAATAGAATGTGTTCCTTGCTCTTTTTTGGAGCAGATTCACCTTACGTATTGTACCTGACATGGGCGAATATTCAGATGGGTTTGCTTTTGTGGGGGCTCACACAGGCTGATGGAAGGAAGGTGACTCAGAATGCACAGGGTGGGTGGGAGAATTCCTGCAGAGGCTAAACACTGTTGTGGTTAACTCAACTGCAGCTACCCTCAGACCTGGTTCAGAGACGAGAATACCAAAAAGGAAAGGCACGAGCCCGCATTCCACATCAGCTCTCCTCAAATCTACCAGGGCACACGCATCACCGAGAGATCTGGTTAAAATGCAGATTCCGACTTGGAGGGAGGCCTCGGTGTCAGAGACTCTGCATTTCTAACAAGCTGCGGGCAGATGCGCACACTGCTGGTCTGCAGACCACACTTAGAGTAGCTAGGGTCTAGAGTTCTCACTGTGCCCTGCAAAACAGGGAATGAAAACCCTAGAAACAGGAGAAACCAACCACACTGATTTTCAAACTGGGAGGGGGATAGAAAAGAACTCAGCGAGTTACCCCCACCAAAAATCACTGAATAAGCCAGGCGCTGAAGAGACAAATGACACTCTGTACAGACAGGTGCAAGGACACTGTCGTCTTGGTTGTGGAGTTGACCAGGACCCTTACCTCCACAGTCCCTCTCATCAGACCAGTCCCCACAGTCGTTCTCCCTGTCACATTTCCACCTGTTGGGGACGCAGTGGCCATTCTCACACTGGAACTGGAAGTAGCGGGAGCAGTTCGGGGCTTCCGTGGGGTATTCTGGGGAGATTAACCACACCATCAGTCGTTTGCCTTGCACCAGTGTGAACATAAAGCTCCAGGAACACAGAGCCTCCTCCACACCCAAGCCCCAAGGCAGCCTACACGTCCCTCCCAGAGAAAGATAAGGCAGCTTCTTGGACCCAGTGGGAGACAAACACCACATCCTCTTCTTCCCAGGCCCCAACTCACATTGCTCTCACCTACACTTCTACATCTTGCAGAAGACACCCAAGGTTTTTAATTTTGACATTTTACCAAACAAATGACCTAATATTGATTAAAATCCAATGGTGACAAGGACTTTATTACATTGTGGTATCTATAACTTTCAGTGGGGAGGGGGAAGCACACTCCAAAATATTTACCGTAATTCCTTTACCATATTCCCTATACATAGTGTGAACTTCCCAACTAGGGAAAGACAACGAAATGGAACACACATCCCCTGGGATCAGGTTCCCACCTCAAGACTCAGTTCCTTACATGGAGATTCAAGAACTGGCAGGAACTACTGCTGAGGAAGGAGAAGGCACAGCCAGCCTGAGAGCGTGCTGAGCGTCCCCTCCTTAAGTACAGGAGCCACTAGGACCTGACCATCGGGGACGAGAGGACGCAGATCTAAGATCTTCTTACCACAGTTGGCTTCGTCAGAGTAATCGCCACAGTCATCCATCCCGTCGCACTTCCAAATCAAACTGATGCACACTCCATTCAGACACTGGAAACTGAACTCATCACACACCTTGCGGAACTCGGGGTCGTGGGCTAGAGAAGGAACCAACATCCATAAAATCCGGGTTGCTGCCAGACAGAAGACCTCGAAGCAGTAACACTGCTTAGAAACAAGAGGAAAGAGCAAGTGGCCTCCACCAAGGAGGACCCCTTAAAAGCAAGGCAACTGAAGGCCTACGCCCCAGGACTCAGAGGGTGACTGTGTTTGGAGATCAGGCCTTTAAAGAGGCAAATAAGTTAAATGAGGTCCTTAGGGTGGGCCCAAATCCAAGAGGACTGGTGTCCTTTTAAGAAGACTTCAGGACCCAGACAAGCACAGAGGGAAGACCATGTGAAGACACAGGGAGAAGACTGCCATCTCTCAGGCAAGAAGAGAGGCCTCAGAAGAAACCAACCCTGCTGACACCTTGACCTTAGACTTGCAGTCACTAGAACTGTGAGAAAATACATTTCTGTCGTTCAAGCCACCCATTCTGGGTCCTTTGTGATGGCAGCCCGAGCAGATTGATACAAGTACTCACTCCACGCAGGGCACTGTGTTAGGAACGGGCTATAGCAGGGAAGGAGACAGACCTGCTCCTGGGAAGCACCCATTCCAGCAGGGGTAGACGGGCAGGACAATAAACATGTGGTGTGCAAAGTGGTGGTAAGTGCCGTGAAGACCCTGGAGTAAGGCAAGGGGGCTACAGAGGGATGGAGGTGCAGGAAAGGCCTGTCGGAGAAGGTGACATTGGAGCCAAGATCTTGGTCATTCTCTGTGACACCAATGACTAATAAGCAGTACTTCTGAAGCAACAAATCTAAGTCTTTCTCAGAAAACACACTCCATCCAGAACTGTAAACTAGGGGGAGGTGTATCCCCGGAGTGGCCCACCCCTTGCAGTTTCTTCCATGACCTCGAGTTCCCTCCCCCGCCGGCCCCACTCACAGCAACCCGCAAACTCCGGGTCCTCATCGGAGCCGTCGCGGCACTGGACGATGCCGTCACACACCATGGAGTGGAACAGGCATTGCTGGCGGTTCTTACACACGAAGTCCATGAAGCGTGTGCAGAGGGGCTCTGAAGGAGTCCGGGGAGGAGAAAAGGCTGTGAGCACTCGGGGCTGGCAGGCCCTCGCTAACCCTGAGCGAGCACCACGGTACAGATGTGTGCTCCGGAAACAGTACAGCCACTGTTTACCCAGCGTTTGCTTTGTGCGAAGACCTGACCGAAGCACTTGACAGAGAAGTATACATCATTAAACTCTCAAGACGATATTATGAGAGATTTTACTGTCCTGTTTTGAAAACGAAACAGAGGGGAACGGCAGCATTAAGTTTTTCCAAGAGCACACAGCTCCTGAGGGAGGAGCCAAAACAAATCCAGAGCCATCTGACATCAAAGCCCATCTTAACCACTATTAACATACTACTGATTTCCTAATACGGGGTTGAGAAACTTTTTCCGTAAAGGATCAGTGTTATGGACTGAATTATAACTCCCATCAAATTCATCAGTTGAAGCCCTAATCCCCAGCGTGACTATTTGGAGACAGGGCCTTTAAAGAGGTAATTAAGGTTAAACAAGGTCAATAAGGGTAAAAGAGGTAAGTTAAGGTTAAAAAGATCAGGGTGGAGCCCTAATCCAATAGGACCAGTGTCCTTAAAAGAAGAGACAGCAGAGACGCAAGCACTGAGAAAAGGCCGTGTGAGGATACAGCAAGAAGGTAGCCTTTGGACTTGAACTGCACCATCCGCTTGTCCCTAGGTCACAGCCTGCTGGCCCACTCTGCAGATTTTGGACTTACCAGCCTTCATAATCGTACAAGCCAATTCCTTAAAATAAATCTCTCTCTAGAGACATACACATCCTACTGGTTCTGCTTCTCTAGAGCACCGTAACACAACTAGAGAGCAAATGCTCAAGGCTCTGCAGGTCATTCAGTCTCTATTACAACTACCGAACTCTGCCACTGCAGCACAAAGCAGTCAGTGACAACGAGTCAGCAAATGGCAGTGCCTGTGCTCAGAGTAAACTCCAGTGAACGGAACAGGTGATGGGCTGGATTCCCCCCACAAGCCACTCTGCCAACCCCTGCGCGACTGCATCAGTTCTCAGTCTGGACTGCACATTAGAAGCACCTGGAGCACTTTGAAAACGCCCAGTGCACAAGCCTACTCTAGAGTTGATTAAATCAGACTCCGCGGGTGAGACCCAGGCTCCAGGAGCCGTAGAGCTCGCCACGTGGTTCCGATGCATACTCAAGGATGAACCCTCTGACCAAGACAACCTTTCTGGGTCTAAGGAAAAATGGGGATAAAAAGGGTCACCTGGCCTAAAACTGTTACCTGAGTGATCATCAGTGACACTAATAAAACAATAAAGTAGGAGAAATAAGTGTCCAGCTCAAAACAATTGGTGGATGCACAGAACATACCGCAGCTAAACGATAATGTTCACTGAATTATGACCTAATTCCACAGTCGCTCCCCCATGGCCCCTCGCCCTGCCAGGATCGGCCTCTCAGAGTCCTGGTGAAGCACTCAGAGCCAACTCGGTTCAAAGCTAACCACAGGCAGGTCCTGAGGAAATGAAAGGATTTAGTCCCATCTACGCCCTTCCCTTACACCGCCAGCCGCCTCCCCGGGCCGGAGAGGACTCACCACAGTGCTGTTCGTCCGAGCCATCGGAGCAGTCCCGCAGACCATCGCAGTGCTTGCTGGACGGGATGCAGGTGCCGTTTGGGCAGCGGAACCCATTGCACTTCTTCTCTGAAATGTAATTCAGTCAGAGAGAAGAATGAGGAAGAGCAAACAGGCAGGCACTCTCATACACGGTGGCGGGGTATAAATGTGTACCAGCCAAGGAGGGCAACTTGCAACAGCTACCCCAATTACAAATGGGTATATCCTTTGACCTGGCGATGCCACTTCTAGAAATGTCATCTACCTACACAAGTGAAAAATAATATAAGTATGAGGTTATTCATTGCAACAGTTTGCAATCAACTACAAACTACCCATATGTCCATCAAAAAGGGTGTTTGTAATAAATTACTGTACACTGGAATAAAGAGAATGAAGCAGCACTGTGTAAAAATACGGCCTGGATATATAGTTATGTGCAAAAACAAAGTACAATACAATGTGCACAGCATACTACTTGTGTAAAACAGGACAAGAATATGCAATATATTTAAACTTGCATATATGCACAAAAATATTCTGCAAGGATATACGACCACAGTTTCCTATGGGGACAACGTGGGAATTGGGTACTTGTTCTAGATATGTTAAGAATTTTAGACTTCACACTTAGTATAGAATTCTTAGCATGAGGTCACCCTTTCTCCTGAACAGAGAGCTACTGCCAGACATGAGGCTTAAAAATCAGTGCTAGCAGGTCAGTCGTGGCCTCCGCAAACCCAACTCTTAGCAGAATACTTCCAGAAGGATTAGTTGTAAGGCAAGAAAATATGTTTTAATCCTGTAGAAAGTCATCATTCCTAGGAAATTATTCAAAGGACATCAAACAGAAATGGTAAATGAGTACCACATGTTGGGGAAATATTTAATGTCACTAAGTCTAAAAAGTTTTTTAAACAGTATAAAATTAAGACACAAGACAAACTCCCACTTATCACATCAGTGAAAACAACTAAAAAGGTAAAACGTAACATCAACGGAGACCTGGGGAAATGTACAACGTATGACTGATGGAGACGCTTTTGGTAGAATCACTTGAAAATGAAATCTGGAAACACTTAATGAGAATCATTCAAAGCGATCAGAACCTTCGACCCAGCAATTCCATATTGAGGAACATGTCCCGGGAAGTATCTCAAAGGAAAAACAAGCCTTTCCAAGGACATGAATAGTATTACTGTGCATAACAGAGTAAAACTAAAAACACTCAAATGCCCAAACAGGGAGTGACTAAGTAAGTTAAGGTAATATAAAGTGACAAAAACACTAATTACAGAAAAATACAGATATATGGAAACATCTTTGATTACTACTGTAACACAAAAGGAGTAGCATACCTAACAACATGTAGACAATGACTGCAACCTCATGAAAATTTGGAATATATGATGTGAAATAATAGAAAATATATATTGGTCTCTGCCCCTGGTTATAGGCAGAGAGTTCCTAAAACCCATGTAATTTCCTGGGTGATAGGAGTGTCTTCTGTTCTAATGAGGTGATGCTCAGTGGGCTCCTGAATAGCTTGAGGATGGAGGCTGGTTACCAAGAAAATCATGCCATGATTAGAGGCCTAGAACTTTCTATCCCATGCCCACATCCTCCAGGAAGGGGAGAAGGATGGAGACTGAGTTAACGATCAACCATGCCTATGTGATGAAGCCTCCATAAAAAAATCCCAGAAGTATAAGTTTCAGAGAGCTTCTGGCTTGCTGAACACGTGGAGGCGCTGGGAGGGTGGCGTGCCTGGAGAGCGTGTGGAAGCTCCATGCCCTTCCCCATGCCTCGCCCTACGCATCTCCTCCATCTGAATGTTCATCTCTATCCGTTATCACATCCTTTTATGATAAACCAAGAAATGTAATTGTTTCCCTGAGTTCTGTGAGCCATTCTAGCAAGTTATCACACCCAAGGAGGGGTTGTGAGAATCCAGATTTACAGCTGCTCAGTCAGAAGTACAGGTGACAACTGGGGACCTGTGACTGTCATCTGAAGTAGAGGGAAGTTTTGTGGGACTGAGCACTTAACCTGTGGGATTGATGCTATCTTGAGGAAGACAGTGTTGGGACTGAATTAAATAGTAGGACACCCAGCTGGTGTCCGAGAGCTGCTTGGTGTGGAAAATACCCATTTGGTGGCCAAGAAGTGTCAGAAGTCAAGTATTCTGTAAGAAGAGTATTGACAGTGGAGGAGAAACACAGGGAGTTTTTCCTACAGACATACGGCAAAGAGATAGAGAACCTTAAAAACATTTGGTCTAAAAAAGTGTTTTATATATTGTATTTGTGTGGCAGCTATTTCGTGGTTAATTTCTATTGTGAAGGTGACTGATTATCTCAGAATTCTTCTTTAATCAATTATAGTGAAAAAGTTCCACCTCAGGGGTAGCAAGCCATTTTCCCAAAGGACCATAATAGAGAACTCAAGTGTGCCATTTATACAGGAACTGTTGGCTGGTTTCTGGCAGGACACTGGGAATGTGACTGTATTTAGTACTCTGGGTAGGTTAGTTGGTTTCTATTCCTGCTCTTCAAATTGTTATAAAAAAGCAGTGAGGCAAACTGCTTGCCTGAGAATTCAGACTACATAATACACCCCTATATATCCTATGGCAAGGCCCCAGAGAAAGTGGGCAGGCTTGTTTAGTTGTCAGAGTGGGTACACGGGCACAGCAGAACAGCATTTCATTTCCTGGCCCATCTGTGCCTCTTTTCCTGAACAGCAGACAGTGGAGAAGCTGCGGGTGGGGCCAAAGCATTTGCATTTACCACAGTTGACTGGATCCTCATCAGAACCATCTTGGCAATCTGTGTCACCGTCACACGCCCACCGCTGGGGGATGCAGTGCCCGTTGTGACACTGGAAGTTGGAGGCCTCACAGGTATGATAGATGGCTGCCAGCAAAAGAGAAGAGAAACTGTCAATGCCTCCCTTGTCTTCACTCCCATCAACCATCGAGGGGCTGACTGAAAAGAAGGATTGTACTAGGTAATAAGGTAGGAACTAGAGGGTCTGAGTTTCTCCTTGGCAAGGAGGTAGGCACCTGGGGCTGCCCTTATGGTGGAGTGCAGCCTCCTGAATGAGCGAGGACTTGAGTTTATGGGTTTATAAATGTCACACAAGCACAGATAGACACCTTAAGAGATCATTATCTTTTCACGACAACCTATGAGTTAAGGATTACAGATGAGAAACAGGCTCTGAGAGATAAGAAACTCGTCCACATTCACAAAGATAATTAAGTAATAGCACCAGGGCTGTCCAAGTCCAAAGGCGGTGCCTTTTCTACTCTACCTTGCTGTTCTATCTTCCACATAAATCCTCTCACTCATCCAGCTTCTGTAGGATAAGGAGAGGTGATGTGTGATCAGGACACTGAGTTCTAGACCTGGTCCAGCCACTGTTTGAGAGTCTCAATTTCATCATCTATGTTGATATCTAGGACCCTTGTAAGCTCTGAAAGGCCATGGTTTTATAATTCTAAATAAACTACCCAACTTCAAATGTGGAAAACCCCAGGTTCAATGAGCATAAAAGATTTATCCAAAATCACAAAGAAAGCAGGCCCCAGAATCTAGAATTGTCTAACTTTCTGGACAATCAGGAATGACATCTACCAGCCAACAATACATGGCAGCCACTACAATCATGCAAAGAAAAAAAGAGGTAACTGAAACAGAGTCACTGTTACAAATGAAGAGAGCTCATTTGCATACACAGGCTGAGGCCACCTGGAAGTCATTTAGAAACATCTCAAAACCTCAGTCAAAGACTAGTTCAAATGCATAATATCTGCCTCAAACCCAACCACACTTCTAACCACCTTTTCCATCAGATTTCCCCTTCCTTTCTGAAACGGAAAGTTGTTTGTGTCTGTTGATCACTGAATGAAAGCCAGGAGTGGCCTTGTTTACAACCGGCATAAAATAATATCACCGAGATAAACGGGCTCTGTGTTAGTTTAACTACGTGGACAGGATGTCTTCCCAAGAGAAGGAGGCAAAACAAACAGAAGTGGGTTGTTGAGTGCAAACTATAGTGACTTATTCAATCGAGATGGTTGGCAATAAGCTACTCAAGGGTTGGGAAAATTGGTTTCCACCGCCCTCCAGAATTCCTCCTGAATTTGAGGCTATTTTTTGCAATAGTCTGAAATACAAAAAACTCAATTTTTCACTTTAAAACAAGCGGTGGTCCATTATCTGTTGTCTTATCTCTCTGAAGACCAAGGTTCTATCTGGTAGCATGTAAACAAGTCTATAGGAAGTTTCAATACTTTACAATCTTTGGAACTCAGAATCCTTAAACATCTTTTTAAAATACATGTATATCTCTGATGAGAGGAATAAGTGTATCCTACATGGTTGCATGAGCATTTGTCCTATTAACAGCTATTGCCTGCGATACTTTTGGTCTATTGGTTTTACAACCTGACAGCCCTGAAAGAAATTCTTTACCGAAGCTTTGTTCACTTTCATAAAAGATCCTATTGCCTAAACTCATTGCCATATTTACTGATCTACTTGCTATTATTCAGCCTATGCATTTCACTTTTAATTGAGAACAATTTCAGAATGCTAATGGAGTTTCCAAATGACGATTCTGGGAGGCACGTCTGAGATCTCCAGATTCTGTCAGGGAAGCTGAGCTCAGAAGGACTAACCAGTTTGCACAGTTTCATTCAAGTAGCCAGGTATGACTGGAATGCTTAACATATCCTCTTTTTCTGAATTTTCCTGTCTTCTGAGTAACTTACTAGCTCTGTGACAGAGTGTCTGGTAAATAATACATGCTCAATTAATAATTTTTTAAATTATGAGAATGGAAGAGATTGACTTTAATACAGACTAAAGAATTTGGGGAATAAAAAGAAGAATCTTTTGCATGGCAGAATTCATTGTGACTGTGAGAATGAAAAGCTAATGGGGTAAATGATCATCAAATTAGAATCTCAGGGTTTCTAATAGAGGCCATTATCCTACAACTTGGACAGATCTTTCCTGACTCAGCAAGACCCTCTGTAATATCTGATCAAACGCCTTAACCAAATAAAAGTGGGGCAAAAAGAGATGAATTAATTACTATGACAAGGAAAGCAGTGCCTCATTTATTACAAAGCACTGGACTATTAGGAAGTGAATGAGGGGGGAAATGTTAATATCAACACAATCTGAATGATTAATGACACAAAAAATAACATAAAGCACAAAGAAAGGGCACTGAAAAATAAAAGGCAGATGTGAAAACGAACCAAACAGAAATTCTAGATGTAAAAGATATAGTTATGGAAATAAAAATAGCTCAGTGGATGAGTGAAACAGCAAATGAGACTCAGCTGAAAAGAGAACTGTTGAATTGGAAGAGAAATCTGAGGAAGTTAACTCAGATTCTAGCACAGAGTCATGAAGAGAAAGCAAATATAAAAAAAAAGGGGCACAAACAACAGAATGAGACAGTCCAACAAATGGGTGATAGTAACAGCTGAAGACAAGACCAGCGAAACTAGCTAATAGACATAGCTGAAAAGATAGTGGCTGTAATTCTCCAGAATTGATGAAAAACATAAATCCTCAGATTTTAGAAGGGAAACAAGTCTCAAGCAGGATAAATAAAAATAATTCCATACCTAGGTAGGTAAAACTGCTTAACAACAACAAAAAGAAAAACACTGAAAACCTAAAGATAACTAGAGAGAAAAGAATGTCTGATTGTTTTTCGAACTGATAACCTGACAGGAGAATTCAAATCAACACAAAAGAAGCCAGAAGGAACTGGAGTAATTCCTTCAAAATACTTATGGAAAATTACTACAAACCCTGAAACCCAGATCCATCTGACTTCAGGATTGACAGTGAAATAAAGACATGTTTACATAAACAAAATCTTGAAAGAGTTTAGCACTCAGATTCCCGCAGTAAGAAAGACTGAAGGATGTACATTAAGAGGAAGCACCAGATATGAGCAGCAACTGGTACATAGGTAGGTACCTGTAAATAAGTTCAATTACTAAAAGATAACAATGACTCATTTTAGGATTTTTTAAATGTAAAACTAAAATACCAAGAAATTCGTGTTTTAAAATACCAAGTATTTACTGAGCATGTTAGTTTTGGAACTGTGGACAGAGATCGGAGTCACAGTATTATGAAGTCTTGCAGGTCTAGGGAAGGGGAAAAGACATTAAGAATATACACAAGATGTCAAAGGATAACAGCTACAAGAACAGAAGGCAAATGTTTAACTTCAAAACTAATGCAAGGGGATGAAGAGAAGGGAATAAAGAAAACTTAACCCCGTGGAAAGCAAAAAGTGGGCAGGGGAAGAGCAAAGAAAACTCCCAGCACAGACCATGCGGGCCAGCCAAGGCCAACAGGAAGTCAGCTGGTCCAACCTATTTTCTTTGGCTTTGCACATGACTTAATTTATTAGGTCAGGAAATGAAGTGACACGCCACACATCTTAATGAGTTCACATCTGACCTCTGACTATTTTGAGATGACGGGGAAGGAGAATCATCTTTAAAAGGTTCGGAAGACCAGCCTTTGCAACCAGGCTGCAGTTCAGGTGCAAACACTACATTTTCCCCAGTTAGCCCTGCCAGAGAAAGCCAGAGATAAAACCAGGAGTCTATGGCAAGCCCACCCACAGAAATGAAGCTGTTAATTCATTCTGGAGGACCGGCACACTGCTGAAGCTCAAGTTTGACTAATATGGTTATGCTAACAAGATGTTCAATCATCCTGCAATTTACAAACCTAAGTGCACTGAAATATTAACCAATTATCCCCTCGAACCTGAAGCTTTCAAAGAGCATTCATGTGTTTCCTAGGCTGATAGCAGTTCCTTCACGGACCTTGGTTTGTCCTCCTTCTGCAGGCCATACTTGCATATGGAGAAGCACTTTCCTGCAATCCTTCCAGAAGAGGTGCAGACACCGACACTGCACCAGAAAGGACATGGGGGAAGTTTACACAGGGATGGAATTTGGCACTATCACAGATCATCCTGCATGACGTATATGGCATTTGAGGAGATCCATTTACTCCTTAAGGCCGCATAAGGTCCCCTCTAAACTAAAATGAATGGAGAGAAGCAGTTGTGTAAAATTACCCAAACAAGAAGGGTTCTGTGCGCATGTACTCTGCCAGGCGCTGGGCACTGAGGGATACAAAGGAGTACATGCTCATTTCCGCCCTTGAGGAACTAAATCTAAACCAAACCATAACACAGCTATTTGTATTTAAGTTTGGAATATGCTAACAGATCTACCTTCTTTGATTTGCTTTTACAAATTAGCAGGCATGCTTTTGAGCTCCCATATGCTGGGCAGTGTAGGTACTGTAGGGGTGAGGTAGATTAAGACACAGATTTAGAAGTCACTCCTCTAATCATAAGAGTAATGATCCACACCAGACGATTGAGAAGATGACTCATTAACGATGAATTGCAAAAAGAAGGCCGAATTATCACGGTGTAAAAGCAGATCTGCCCTCATCATAAATGGTTACACGAAACATATTTATTTCTATCACTGGAGGGGTTTAAGGAAAAACTGAATGGCAATTTCTAGAGGGGGCTGCGGAGAAAATTTACTCATCAGGTAGTGGAATTTGTTTTTATTCTGCCACAATTTCCCCCAACTCCTTGCCCTCCCCAGCTCCACCATAATGTATATTGCTCTCATTCATTCATTCATAAAAAAGTGTAAGGAACATGAGTGAAGCTATCACCCAACAGAAGAATTAGAACATTACCTCTATACCATCAAGCCTTCCTTGTATCCTCGTGTTGTTTCCAACTTTATTTTTAATGACATCTTACCCTAAACAGCTAGAAGCACAGTTTAAGGCTTCACTGATTGCAGAAGCTGCTGATGCTCCATTCGAGAACATGAACTAGTTCAATGCTACTCAATGGATGGTCCCCAGACCAGGGGTCAGTCTAAACTGGTCCTGAAGAAATGAGAAGCTTGAGCCAGACGTAAATCAATTATATTACTCAGGACACTGTTTAATTCAGTTAACATTTCTTCACACTAAAAATTTCTGGATGAAGGAAGCGGGGTATCGATTTACATTTCAGTCAACCTTATCCTAGACGGCTCTTTGAGAAGCACTGAACTAGCTAAGTTCTCAGATCTATTTCCTAGAGGCCAGATTCTATGATCACAGAGGGCTGCAATGCCAACCCGCACATGAACGGATGAGTGCTGTTAAGGGAGTCCAGGAAATACTGACCAGTACAGTTGGCTTCGTCAGACCAGTCCCTGCAGTCATTGTCCCCGTCACACACCCAGGAAGAGCGGATGCACATGCCAGAGCTGCAATTGTATTCGTCACTGCGGCACTGGTGCATTTCTACAGGTGAGACCAAAAAGACAGAGACGTGAGGACAAAAGCTTGCTCAGAATTCTGTCTCTGGTGTCCACGCTCCTGAGGGTTAGAGATGCACCCATTATTGCTGATCACCCAGAAACAGCATGGATGAAGACACTTTAACCAGTGATGTGAGGTCATCAAGGATGGTTTCCAACTAATGTGTTGCAAATGGAGGGTAGGAGTGCCGAATTACTGACATCCTCGGACCCCTGCCACTGCTGCCTCCAGGCAAGAGCAGCCTCGTCCTTTGATGCACTTTACAAATACTATCCCTCTCTAGCTTGCTATGATGGGAAGGAGGTTGGGAAGCAATGCTCTAGTTGCCCAGAAAGTAGAATTTTCAAGAAACAGAAGACTTCTAGAGACAGAGCCTGTGGTTTCAGAAAAGGAGTAATGAGAACTCTGAATATGCTGATCAATAGGAGATGCTCGGCTCAGGGAAAGCGAGCTCAGTGCTGAGCTTCTAGAACACAGAAGACACAGCTCGGGACTTTCTGTGGGTGGAGTTCCAGGGATTGGCTTTGGGCTGTCTCTAGAAGGGTGGGGGCCCATGGCAAATGAACCAGTGAGGCCTGACCAGGACGTGAAGGGAGGCTACACTGGCTGTAGGCCCTGTGTCCTTAAAGCAGAACTTTCAGATGGAATTGTAAAGATTCTATAAAAAAAAAAAAGGAGTAGCCAAGCCTGGGGCCCAGGGTGGCTGCCTTGGTCGTCTCACTCAAGACAGGCTGATGGTGAAGTTGGTGATTCAGGTATTTATGAGGAAACAGTCTGGACACTTATGAAGAGGAAGGGAGCTTGGGATGGAGTCAGGACATACTGGCGTGAATGGGCCACGGATGGAGAATCTGAGGGGACTGAAACTGCTTAATGGTCAAGAGTGTGCCCACTGAGCAAGACGACACCAGAAACCCTCAACCATGTGGAGCTTCCTTCCTACTCAAGCAAACCTAGCTGGGCACTTTAACCCTCGGAGAGTGCTGAGGAGGAAATGGGAGGAAGGAAGGGAAAACAGTTGTAAACTCCAAAAGACTGTTTTCTGGAACTTCACATTTTTACAAAGATGAAGGAAAATTATGTAACCTTCCAAAAAAACTCCTCTGAGAGCCAGACAAGAAGCATTGCCCGGCTCCTCTTGTTTCAGTCCCTGTGAGTCACACTACCGCTGGGGATAAGCAGGCCCTGTCCAGGAGCATATGCACAGCTTGTCTGGACCTGTCCCCGCGGATAGGCAGAAAGAGCCCGCAGGGCCACACCAGCTCATCACAACATGTGGGTCAGTGTCTGGCCTCCATTCTCACTTCCCTTTCACACTATGATCCCTCCAACCTGGGGAACCATGTGTACTGCATGATGTTTCCTCCTTCGATGATCAGCAACTCTGAGTTTGGTACCAGAGCCCAGGAACTAAGACAGGCCTCGTGAAACATGGCAGGACTGTGCGACAGAAAGGCATGGGAAACAAGGGTTCCACTTCCCCATTCAAACTCGTTGTGTCACCTTGAATAAGCCCCCTGACCTCTACGGACCTCAGTCATTTAATCTGGACATTAAAAGGGCTGAACTAGAGAATCCATCACTCCTTGCAATTCCAACACGCTATTTTTCTAAATATAAAAATTCCATTGACAAAACAGATGTTCAAACAATGTTTGTACCATCTGCTGACTAACAGAACTTAGTGAACTAGATTGGTTTAAAAACAAAAAACCAGTTCACAAAGGTATAGTCTGTGTCTCTGTATCTTTTTCTCACAGCCTCCTAGAGGTGTGAGCCAAGTCTGTATAGCTGTTAATAACTGTCTGAACTCATTTAGAAGTCTTTCTTACCATCACATTGATGCTTACATCATCTCTGCAAGGTAAAGCAGGGTCCACAGCTTTATGAATGAATCAACCCTGCCATGTGGATGGAGGTGGTCACACAGCTGGACACCATAAATCCTGAAACAGCTTTCAGAAATCCTCCACATCCAACCCACCCCATCCACTCTACAGCACAGTAAGCAAGGGTGCTGCCCCCCTCTGGAACGGGGTTCCTGGACGTCATGTCCCCTTACCGCAGTGACTTTCATCGCTGTTGTCTCCACAGTCATCCTCAAGGTCACATTTGTAGGAGAGTGGGATACAGGACCCAGACTCCTGACAACGGAACTGGGTGTCCAGATCACAAATGGTAGTAGCTAAAATGGGGAAGAGAGATGATAATCGTTAGGTACAATTCATCCCCCTCAACACAAACATCCCACTGGAAAGCCAAGTGAAAAAAGAAGGAAGCAGATTTTAATCGTAGCAAAAGAAACAGAAAACCTAGGTTTATGGAAAAAACACACTGCGTGAGAACCTGAAATTTACAACCAAGGGAGATAAAGGCCTCTCTCTCCATGGACAGCATCCAGATTGGCACAGGGCTGGGAGAAGTGAGAAACTGTCACCTGGCTGAGAGAGAGTGATGGCACAGATTACCTCCTGAGATCCCCTCAGACGTGAAGGTGTCTTCTAAATAAGTGGCAGAAATATCTCTATCTAGAAAACTACCATCAGGAAGTGCAATTTCATACAGGAAGCTGGCACCTCATCATAAAGATGACAGAGGTGGCATGGAGGTAGAATTCTGCAGCAGGAACATGGGCCCTGCAGTCAAGACTGGGTTTCAAATCTTGGCTCTGCCTCTTCCTTGAGCAATTAATTTTAACCTCCCTGAACCTGTTTTCTCCACAGAATAAGGAGAATAAGGCAATGTGGCCAAGCATTTGTGATGACAGTCAGAAAGACTAGATATGGATCTTAATTCTACCACCTACAACTTACTTATGTAACCATTCTATACCTCTCTTCCCTCCACTGTAAAATGGAGATAATATCTACCCCATGGCATTATTATGAAGGTAAATAAGAAAAGTTGGGGACCAGAACTCATTCAATAGGATGTAAATATAATGAGCTCTAAATAAATGTCATTTCATTTCCTCATCATTCCTCACGCCCTTCAGCACCAGAATGAGTACAGAATTAGATTTTTCTCCCTCTTCTAAAGAGAAATTATCTGGGCTTAAGTACAATTCCAAAATCCAACAAAAGACCCTCTAGGAAAGGCTTTGGGAAGGCAGGCTGCTCTCGGGAGCAGCTGAAACATGAGGTGTGATGTGACAGGACAGAATTCTGGGATGGAGGGGGCGGGGTGGGCCGCGAAGTGAAAAGCCAACAGCAAGAGCGCGGTGAGGCATTCCCAGCGGCTCTTGTTTGAGGCTCCATTTCTTCTCTGTAATTGAGCTCGTGGTGGGAGGCAGGGGATGAATGTAAAAATGAGAAGACCGCAGGGATTCACGTCAAAACCCTGAGCGCCTGACAACTACCCGGCACAGGAGTCTGTTTAAGAGGGCGGGAGATCTGCTGACAACATCCTCCCGCGTCTCCCTTTGTCATCACTCCTCTTTCCTGGCAGCTGACAGGATGCCTCATTTAACTTCCCAGACAGTAGTGCAGTCACTGTCCCCCTCCTGCACCCTGCTCATGGACAGGGCGCCTCCCGCCATCATGAGAAACACTGCTCTCTCCCCTTGATAAGGGATACACTCAGGAAGGCACAGATAAGCACCTCTCTCTTGGTTCCCAGGCTCCACATTTTAACACTTGCATCCCTCACGGCCTCACCTCTGCCACATCTGACTAGTCAGGACCTGAGCCAATTGGAATTGCAAGAAAGCAAGTCTCAGGTCAAGCCCAGCTGCATTTACAGTAAGCCAGGACAAGGTCAGAGCCAGCTGCATAATTCACCCAGAGGAGAAGCTTCAACTCTGCGTGGAGACCTCTGAGGCGGGCAGCAGAGCTCAGCGGCTGATGGGAGGGCAGCACTCTCTGAAGATGGAGGGAGGTCTTTCTCTCAAAACACTGAACCAATATGAGGTCCCAGCTTGTCATGTAACAGAAACCAAAGCCCAAGGAGGAATCACTAGCTACTGGACACGAGGTCATCTATTTATATCTCTCTGCTTCCACTATGTCTCATCATGTCTGGACAATTTTCTTGCAACACGTTAATTCTAAGAAGCAACTCCTTTCCCACCCTGTTTTGTAATAAAGTCTTTCCCAGGATCTGCTCCAATGCTGTTAATATTTATTAATGTTTTTAAGGAGCTCTGGCTGTTCCCTCACAGATACCACACCTTCCTGAGACTCTGGTAGACAGAGAAGGTTTAATCAGTGTCTTTTTTGCAGAAAAGCAACATTCAGAGAAGCTAGTGCTCCCCCAAACCTGCCATTTGGCAAGCTCTTCTCCCTTGGTGTGAAAGGCATCCACTGAAGCCAAGGAAATATGATGAAGAAAGGTTTAGTAAATAATCTCCTGTCAGCCAGAAAGGGCAGTACCTAGTATTACAAGGCCCAGACGAATTTTATGAGTTGATTGCTTCTCAAGTTGCTTTCTGGGTGGAGTGGCATGGGAAGCTGGCACAGGCTCTACAGACACTTGGCTGAATACATCCGCCAGAGGTCAGAGGAGTATATGGAGCCAGGAGCCACCCATTAATCTCTTCTTACAGCACAATATGATAAATGGGCTTCTGGATTTCCAAAGGGGAAATATTTGAAAGAGAAGCCTTCAGACTGGTTTCTGCCCTCCCTGCTCTGGCCTTTCTCCCATCCAATTCATTCTGCCCACAGCTTATCTTTCCAAAGCTAAATCTTATCATGTCATTTCACTGGTTGCCAACTGCTCTTCTGATAACGTTCAAAGGCCCTTGCTGCTCTGGGCCCCACGTACCAGTCCAACCCTCCACTGCCCCACTGCTGCCACTCAAGCTCACAATGCCCACACCTGTTTCCTGACCAGGCAATACTCTCACTTCTGGGCTTTCATACACACTGCTCCCTGGCCTAGAAATTTCCTCCCTCCACCTCTGCTTGGTTCACCTCTACTCACCCTTCAGGGCTCTTCGAAAGCACCCACCCAGGTTTGATCTGGGTACCCTTCCTGTGTGCTTATGGGGCTTCCCCATCACAGCTCTCATTGCTGTAACATAACTGGCTGTTTACTTTTCTGACTCCCCCTTCAGACTCTAAACTCTGTGTCCACCTCGATCACCAAAATGTCCCCAGGCCCAGCACAGAGCCTAGAACAAAGAGTCCTCCATAAATACTTATTGAGTGAATGTATGAACATATTATTGATTGACAGAGGGCAAAGCACCTCCTTAGAAGATGAAGTCAAAGCTATCAAAAATTAAATGAAGAGGAACCGGCCTGGTGGCATAGTGTTTAAGTTCACATGCTCTGCTTCAGCGGCCTTGGGTTCACAGGTTCGGATCCTGAGCACAGACCTGGCACGCATTTACATGCACACATCCCCCACATTCACATGCACACATACCCCACATTCCAAGCCAAACTAGGCATCACCAATCAATTAGAACAATCTCTCTTGAGCCTGGCAGGCAGTGACATCAACTGAGCGGAGTGCCATACAAGGTAAAAGCTGTTTCCCATCTCTGAAAAGGCTAAATATTGAATTTACAAATCAGGGACTGTGACCTGGTCACCTGCCTCAGGTCACCAGCTTTATCACAATGGTAGGGCCACACTTAGAGCCTACATCACCTGACTCCCAAATCGTCTCAGTTTCAGCCCTGTGATGCCTATTTGTGAATTTCTTGTAATGAGTAGTCCCCTAACTTATGTGGGTTTGTTTTTGAGTAATAACATATATCTAATTGGGTATGGAAATGCGTTCTCTCTTTTTTCCAAGCCCCTTCCACTTAAACGGGCATCACCAATCACAAGGGGCCATTGGCCAGCACCTTAGACTGTAGGCCCCGCCCAGGAGGAGCTGATTGGCCTTCTGAGTAACGGTAAATGTTTAACATCCCGAAACCTCGGTCGAGGCGGAGGACTCACGGCAGTTTCTCTCATCGCTCATGTCCCCACAGTCGTTGTCAAAGTCACACCACCAAATGCTGTTGATGCATTTCCCATTGCTGCAGCGATACTGGTTCCGAAGACAGGTGTTCTCTAGCACCAGGGGAGGAAACGACACCAGTGTCACTCTTACTGCTGCACCACAGACCTTCTCTTGCGCGTTTCCATTTCTCTTCCTCAAATAACATGCCTTAGATGGTAAAGGGGAAGAGGACGCCAAGCACACGTGCATGCAAGGGAGGAAGCATCTGACAGAAGGCTCCTTCTTCCCTCTTTTAATTACAACTAAAGGAGAAGAGGTAGGCTAGAGGAGCCTCAGAGGTGGTTACAAAGACGAAAAAGGGGAGTGAGGATGCCAATTGGGTCCAGTGGGTACAGATAACACACATCAACATTAAAACCACTAGCTACACACAGAACTCCTTCATAGACTATGTCTAAACAGCATTCAAACACACATATTCAATCTATCTATAGTTATATATATATAGTATGTATAGTTACACATATTCACATATATTCAATTTTCAACCATGTGGGTTACAAAGATTTTCTTTATATACTCTGAGGGATTTTCTGACCCCATGACTTCTTTAAAACAAGCAGTTATAATTCCTCACACAGAAAAAATGCATTGTTGAGTAAACTGGGTCAAGAACACGTGATGGTTGGCCTCTTGTTTGCATAACCAGAGGCATTCTAACAGGGAATCTAGAAAAGCCTTTCCGCCTTCTCTGGGAATTGCTAACTCTGTTTCTTTCCAAATAGCTTTAAGACGACATCCAGAGCCCGAAAGAGAGACTCCTGTCTCTAAGGAGGGAAGGCTCCTCTTTATCCTGTTTGTATTTCTTAAGGAAGAGAGAACATAAGATAAGGCTCCTCTGTGTGTCTCCCTGCCCTGGACTCAGACGCTGCTGTGAGAAGGGAGGTTATGATTACAAAGCAAAAACAACTTTGCGAATAAGGACAAGCTGGAATTCGGGCCATCAGTCGGGCCTGCCGTGGCAAGGCCCTCTTCCATGGCTTCACCACAGGGACAGAACGGAGAGCCCGTGGACTGCAGAGGTGGTCAGGGTAAAAATTAGACAGGAGGAAAGGATTAAACAGGTTTTCAGGGGAGGAATTTTAGAATCGTGTATTCAGATTCAAAGGAGGAGTGGGACGAGGCTGCTGCCACCACTTGGTCACAGCTTGGAAGTGGAGGCTCAAAGCCCTTTGCAACATCAGTTTGAAAGTTCAGGACATTTCCAGGCTGCCAGGGAGGCAAGAGGGAGGAAAATTCTAGGTGAGACTAGGTGAACCATGAAGTAGTCAAACCAGTCCTTCTGCCAAGACACGGTGGGTCAACTTATAGGAAGCAGGAAAGGCTGGAGAACTGAGACCTGGGGGCCCGATGGGGAGAGGAAGAGGCAGAAGAAAAGAAGGTGGCCTCTGAGGAAAGCCTGTATCATCTGACATTCAACCAAAAAGCATAGCTAGGGGCCGGCCCCATGGCCGAGTGGCTAAGTTCACGTGCTCCGCTTTAGCAGCCCAGGGTTTTGCCGGTTCGAACCCTGGGCACGGACATGGCACTGCTCATCAGGCCACACCGAGGCAGCATCCCATATGCCACAACTCGAAGGACCCACAACTAAAAATACACAACTATGTACCGGGGGGCTTTGGGGAGAAAAAGAAAAAAAATAAAATCTTAAAACAAAACAAAAAAAAGGCACAGCTACTATTTCTAAATAAAGAGCTTAGGCCTGTTCTGGATGAGGACTGAAGCAGCACCAGCATTAGAACCTAACCCAGGCTGTCTGTAAGTATCCAGTGGATTTTATTTTCACCTTGGGTATTTTTGTTAACCCCAAAACATCAGGGAATAGAGAGATTGGGAGAGAGGAGAAGGAAAGAAGGGAAGGGGGACAATGAACAGGAAAGAAAAGGGACATTACCTTCTTTGACACAGGTGTTGTTCCTCAGCTGATAGCCGTGAGGGCACTCACACATCAGGTCTCCGGATGGGAGGACACTGCTGGCCACGCCCTCTGGACACCTGCAGCTCTTACTGTTGTTGGCCTTGGGCAGGCACAGCAGGCTGCACGGCTGGGGCACACAGGCATTGCTTCCTAGAGAGAAGACAGACAGCAGCACCCAGGTTAATAAACAGGAGCTACAGAATGGAGGGCTGAGAGCCAAAGCAACCGCCTCATTTTACAGACACGACAACATGAAGCTCCAAAAGAGAAAGGTGAAGTGGCCAGCACTGGGGCACCTATAGCGCCGACCACCTCTGCTCAGAGCCCTGAGCGAAGGCCTGACCCACATGGGGCCTCGGCAAGATCAGCCTGCCCTGGACCCATACCAGGCATCAGCTGTTCATCCTGGGAATGTGGAATTGAGATACTGAAACACCAATAAGTCATCGGGGAGCTGGAGCTGGAAGAAAAGTCATAGAGTTTGGGTGTCAAAGGTGATGGAGGACAAGCCAGAAGCTGCGCAGAAACAAAGTCAGAGTGTGCACATAAGGTCAGTCTGCAGAGAGTCGGAGCCTGATCAGACTTATGGAGAAAAGAAGGGCACCAGGGACCCAGGGTGGGGGGAGGGGAGCAGACAGACAGACAATGGCTAGAGCCATTCCTAGCTCCAGTCCCCATAATGCTCCCCTGTACTTCCTATCTTTGGGTTCCTCACTATCTCCTTTTATTCTTTCAATAGCGCTTTTTACTTGTGTTAGCTTGAGTGGGTTTCTGTTCCTTATGACCCTAAAGCCCTTAATTAGAACACACACCTGAGTCATGACGGCCCCCACCCCGACCCCGACAAAACTCCGGGCTTCCCCTTCTCAATTCCTTTGCGCCAGAGAACAGCTGCTGAGCTAAAGGACGAACCAGCCACAGGACTCATTCGCCACTGTCTGTCAAGCAATAAATCCACATAAGGACTAGTTAATGTTGATCTCTCCCACTATTTCCAATCTTTTCTCTGGCTCAGCTCTCCAAAGAGAGTGCCAGATAGAGTCTATACAACCCTTCACTGCCTCTTGAGAGAGAACCTTTGTGGATGAACAATGATGGAAAAGGTGTTTTCCTATCCCCTACAACTTTCCAGGAAGGAAGGGAGAGGATACAAAAACCATTTTGTAACAACTGAAAACATGATACAACTATTGAGCAACATAAAAGCCACACAAGTTCTGAAAGGTATGTTTTTCCTTTTGCCTATGACTATTGATCATGAAAATAGGGAGAAACAAATGCTGTGATAAAACTCAACTGGTGATGATCCTTCAGTTGTGCCACCTCACGGACAGAATCACATCCAAGGAATCCATTTCCACCCCGCCAAGATTCGAGCTATGACTATCCTGGCCTGCAGCTGGAAAACGGGGTTCATTAATGACAACCAGTATTGACATGGATGATGATTCATGCAGTAGCTTCAGATGTGCTGGCCCTTCATTAGTGTTTAATTGGCATTACCCATATAAAATAAAATTCACAACGATACGGCAACAGTGTTGTTTTGATGCTAAGGACCAAGGAGTACAAGATGTTATCAAATAGACAAAATACACACACCCACAGAGGGAAATCCATATGATGAAACACTCAAAAGTTTCCAAAAATAATTCGATCAACTCTAAAGATTGAAATTATCATAGTAGAATAACTAGCCGACTAGAACAGAAATGCCAAAAATCAGTTCAGCCTGATCTATTCCGTGGGCAGACACTGTTCCTTTATCTCAAATACACACATGCCAGCAGCTACGGGAGGAAATGCAGACTGCCACTAATGAAAAACAACTCCAAAAGGATCTGGAATACGTTCTGTATACTTAAAGGACAACATATCATTCAACGTTCCAAGAAATTAAACAATAGAATATTTGAAAAATACTTAATTACAGGATGATATTTTCACTGGGGCTGTATCTGTAAAATAACGTGACTAACATTTTCACATGCAGAGCAAATGTTCCTACCCAAACAAACAAGAGCCAGAAGTATAGAACCCAAAATGGGATGCAGAGTTTCAGGAGGCTGGTCTAGCCAGAGATGGTTGAAACTGCAGTCTGAGAGGCAGGATCCAGGGGCAAAGGCCAAATCAAGCCAGCCAAGTCACTGACCCCAAGAGCTAGGCAAAGCAGGAGTGTGCTGAATGGTACAGAGCCACAGAACAGAAAATGGGTCACCACGTCAGAGAGAACCTGGGAGGGCATGGAGGGAGAATTCAGCAGAGTTCCTCCAGAACATAGCCACACACCCGTCATGCAGGATGCCCCGGTTTCGTGTGGGTAAGGTGGGCATTATGAAGAGCATCATCCCAACGTGAAGACTGGACAAATGACAGCCATCATCTCTAATGATATCCCCATAGAAGACCAAACACTTAGTCCCAAGATGTCTTCACTGGGCATATTCAGAACATTTTCAGATTTCCGCTTTGGGCATATTCAGAACATTTTCAGATTTCCTCTTTGGAAAACTCCTCCAAACCAGTTTATGAACAAAAAAGGCTCTTCTTATCTTGCTTAATTATCTATACACTTGGCAACTATCAAAATCAAACTATCTCATTATAGATATGTAAAAGCATGTGCTTACTGCAGGCTCTGAAGGAGAATTACAAGAGCTGTAAAATATTTTAACCCATTGCAGCATCAACTGAATACATCAATAACCTTGCAAAGTAAGGCATTTGAAGAAAAAACACTCTTTATGAGGAATTAATTCTAGTAATACTACTCAAAAATCAGCCAGGTATGAAGACAAGAATTGCATCTATTTATAACCAAATATCCCAAATTGACAGATGTTCCAAGTGAACAAAATTTTTATCATAAACAAGAATCAATCAAAATCTAGTACTTCTAAATCACTGTCATATACCAGGCGCTGCTATTCCAACAACAGATGATAGAGGGAGCAGAGCCTGATGGCTTTACTGAAGTCAAGCTCTGAAGTCAACCAGGCCATGGTTCAAATTCTTACAACTTACGAAATGTGTGATGTAGAAATTACTGAACCTAATTTTTATGTTCTCATCTATCAGATAGGAACATTCTTAGTACACATTTCGGGCAGATTAACTGAGGTTACATAAACCCATAAAACACATTAGTGTGGTGCTTATGACAAAGCAATTCCTTAAATGGCACAAAGGGTTGCCAAGAGGCATCATGAATTTGCAATCTTCTCGCAGTGTCCAAACAAGCAGGCAGGTTAGAGCAAACAAGTTCGAGGCCAAGAGGCACCCAATGCATACAAGGAGTGCTTGCAACTAAATGCCATTGCAAAAGCTTCGATGTAACACAATCAGAGATTACAAACTTGATTCTCTGGCCCTGGGTCTACATGCAGGTTGTCTCCCAGAAGTAGGAGATAGGCTGTGATTTCCCCTGCATGCATAAAAGAGTCACCTTCATTTAAATTAGCCAGAGTAACTCCCCAGGTCATGGCTATGACTGCAGGTCAGCTGGGATGAAGTGACCTGCCAAGACTGGGGAGTGGGGAGCCCAGGGACCACCAGCTCATCTGGACATTGTGTTTCACAAGCTGCTGTGTACTCAGCAAACAAATGCGTACAAGCACTTGTCAAAAGAAAGACCTGCTCTTCTGGACTGGGTAGTAACTTAGAGAAACGCTGACAATTCACACAGCTTGCTAGTAAGGTCGATCAGTAGGGGTGGGTGTCCTCCACCAAAGGCTCTGAGATTTCAGCCACTGGAGCTGGGAAACACGATTCCTTTATCTCTCCCTATTTTAAAACAGGCACATCCTCTAAGAAAGAATGTGACTTCTCCATTTAGTGGCAGAACTGGAACAAAAAAACTTTGGGAAAGCTAATTCATATCTGAGGTTTTATTCCCTAATTTATAAAACATGGATGATAATACCAGCCCTCCCCACCTCACAGGTCAGTTGTGAAGACAACAATAACTCAGACTTACATTTCTAGGATACTTTATAGTTTTCTCATGCTATCTTCATTGGCCCCGAAAGGAAAACAGTGACATTGTCAACCAAAAAAGCAAATTCACCAGTTATTTTACCCTCAAAACGAGTTTATTGGGGAATAGCCAAAAGAATGGCAATTTGGGATCTGCATGCTACAGCAAACCACAGACAAACCCCGAGAAACAAAGGAAGGGGATTGCTTCCACAGAGGAAAAGAAGGAGTTGAGTCAGGCTGCTTAGAAGGAAAGTCCATTGGAGGGAGAGTTGAGGGTGGTGGCAACTTCTCATCGGCCGAGTGTGGTGGCTTCTCATTGGTTGAACTGTTGCAGGCAGGGAGGAAAATGTTCCTTCCTCCTGATCAGCACCCTCCTGGTGGAGATGCAAGCATACCTCTCCTCCTGTGTGGAGTAATTGACGATGTAGGATAGGGTGTGAGAGCTCCCCATACAGGCCTTCCCGACTTTGATTTGGTTGAGTTTCCTTTATTATAAGCATATTATTTCCCTTTGTCAATTTTCTCTTAGCACAGGGCCAGCCAAAACCCACAAAGCTATGTCAACATTCCAGTTCAAAACAGGAAACCCAGCAGTTTGTCAATAAAGGAGAGTCAGCCGACCAGGATGCTATTTAATCCTGCTGAGATAAAGAGGGTGCTTCTTAAAGGGACTATTCTTCTTGGGAGTACCCTGATCTCTCTCCTCTCAAATCAATAGGATGTTTGGGAGATAGACAAGAGAAAGGGCAGTCAAGTAAGAAAGAAGGCTTTCTACTGAATAGTCTCCCTCCAGGACCAGCAGGTTCAAAGCCTTACCCAACAACCTTAAAGCCAGCTACACTCACCGGCAACTCTTCCCTTCCCTTTTCATCCCTTCCACTTTCAACAAATATGAATTGAGCACACACTAAGACATGGGCACTCATAAAATTGTTGAGCAAAAAAAGACCCAATCTCCTTCTTCCTGGGGTTTAGAGCTCCATGGTGGGGACAAATTAGGTAAGTGCTCACACAACGACACCTAGCATTACAAGGGAGATAGGTGCTCAGTGAGCAATAGGTCGTCTGGGCAAACAGAGAACAAGATGGGACCCCTGTCAGGAAGCAGCAACTGGCTGTGCACCCAGCACAGCGTCACTCCCTGTAAGGGTGCCAGTGGGGATTAAGCATATGCTGAGCCTCTCCAGCTGCAAGAAAACCACACCACCAATCAGTAAGGGGCCAAAGGCAGGAGGAGGGTGTAATTACCCACCAAGCACCAACACTCCAGCAGGCAAAAACATGCCATCTTCCAGCTGTTTGTGTATCATTAGAAAAGAAATTAAGATGTCATTAGGAAGAAATTAAATAATGCGCATGTTGTCGTGACAACAAAGATGCAGGCTGCCAGATCCTGCTCTGAGCAGAGATTGCCCACACCCAACCCCTTTCTAGAGATCAACTTGATAGAGATTAAGGAGGAGACGCTGCCTTACCAGTTGTCTTCCCCTTGTAGAAAATCTTCATGTCCATCAGCCCTGTGAGCTGGCTTGCAAGAATCGCCATCTGGGACCCGCTATATTTGGAGGCTCGGAATATGCTGAGTTGTGACCAGTCATCCCAGTAGATTTCATTCTGAAAAGAAAGCCCTTGCTCTTTAGTCCAGCTCTATAGTCCCTTATTGCGGGCCCTCAGTAAGAACAGGAGCTCTGCCATGCAGAGGACACCTAACATTCATTGGCTGAATGATTGGCCTGATCAAGGCTCCACTTAAATGTAAGAGTCAGGGATTTTATCCAAACCTCACCAAATATCCACACAGAAGGAACTGCCCAAGTGTATCTATCCAATAAGCATTCAAGTTTGACCAGAAGCCCAACCCCTCAGTTCATAATCTGCTTCCCAACGTTGGGAAGAACCATTTTGTTCTCTCAAGTCAAAGCAGAAGTGACAGGCAGCAGAGGTGGTGCAGAGCTCAGCTAAGCCATCAGGAAGAAAGTGAGCAAACCTCACAAGAGACAAAGACCGGAGCCAAAATGAGGCTACCAAACACCGAAGGGCAAACCGGGAATTTTCATGTGAAGTAATCTCAACCTTTAACCCTCTGAAATGTGAACAGTGAGCACCCTGGACCCGTGGCACCTCTATCTGGCATCCCTTCATAGGCGCTGAAGTAAACTGTCTCAAATTCAGAAATGAGCTGATTTCCCAGAAGTGAGACAAGCATCTCTCACCTAGATGGGTTTTTACTCTGGGTAAAAACCCAGAGTTTTACCCAGAGTCAGCAGGCCCCACCTTAAAGACAGCAATGGCGTAGGGGTGTGGGAGGTTATCCAGGATGATCGAGCGCTGCTGGCCACTGAAAGTGATCCGCTCAATGCAGTCCAGATAGGCATCTGTCCAGTAGATCCACTGGTCATCCACAGCAATGCCGTTGGGCCACTTCACATCCTCTGACACAAGACGATGGACAGCGGAACCATCCATATTGCTCCGATAAATACCAGGCTTCAGGTCTCCCCAGTCAGTCCAGAACATCAGTCTGGTTAAAACCAGGAAAGAGCACACTCACATCAGAACTAGAGAAACGGGAGCTCAAATACTACTCCAAAGAGGTTAAGCAGCTCCTCAAGAACAAGTCGGCCGATTATTTCAGCATTATTATTATAATCTGTAATTATAATACTTAAAACCCCTCAATTCCTTGACCCAGAAATTCCTTTACTGGAATCCATCTATGGATATAACCAAGTCATGCAAAGATAACGCACAAAGATGTTCATCACACCACTGTTCATACTAGCAAAAATATATACATATATATACAGGTGTCGCTTGATATCCAGGAAAGATTGGTTCCAAGAACCCCTGAGGACACCATACTAAAATGAATACAGGCAGCTCTCTGTATCCACAGACACAAAGCCCGTGGAGAGAGAGCGCTGACAGAATATATATTTAGGTGTATATAACACGTATACTCCTCAAAATACACTGTGGTATATAAAAAAGAATATCAAGAAGCCTAAAAATCTACATGCGCTCACGTGAAACTATCTTTAAACCATATTAAATGCTTTTAAAACATGCAGAACAGGGGCCAGCCCAGTGGTGGAGTGATCAAGTTCGCACACTCCACTTTGGCAGCCCAGGGTTCGTGGGTTCAGACCCCAGGCACAGACCTACACACCGCTCCTCAAGCCATGCTGTAGCGGCATCTCACATACAAAATGGGGGAAGACTGGCACAGATGTTAGCTAAGGGCAATCTTCCTCACCAAAAAAACTCATGCAGAACACTATATATCCCATGATTCTATCTGATACATGCATGCGTGTGTGTGTCTGCGTATTTTACAGATACATGTTTGTAGATGGGTAAAAAAAACTCTGATACACAGGAAACTATTAACCATGATTACTGCTAGGAAATGTGAGAGTAAAGGGTTAAGAGAGAAAGAGAAAGGAGGACACAAATATTTTTCATTTCATAAATTTCCAATCCCTTTTAACATTTTTAATCAATTATATACATTACTTTCAGAATTTTCTTTTGAAAAGTGGATGTAATTCTCAATCATAAATGCTATAAGAGAAGAAAGGGTAGAAAGGCTATTCCAGAACTTCCCTTTTAGTTACGCTTCCTTAAGTTAATAAATTAATAAAAAGCACCTTTGCATTTCCCCAATGCACACAAATTGCTAGTAAGAAAACCAACATGAGGTGGGGGCAGGGAAAAGATGGGATGGATTAAATGTTTGTACTGAGCATGAAACCCAAGATAAAGAATGCTTACAACATCCAACCAGTCCTGACTATGCCTATGGAGAGACTTCTAATATTACCTTTTATTAGAGAAACCCCACAGATGTGAGACATCTGGATGCCTAAGGTGATTCCGATGCTTACAAATGAAAAGGGAATGGAGTCACCTGACCAAGATGACTAAGCTCTGGTTTCAAGACTTGCAGTTAAGAGATTATTCCAACCACCATCATCAGAAACAAGTCTTTGTCCAGCAGTTTGCATTCCCATCAGAATCTGTCTGTTGCAGCATCTGACACATGCTGAATTCCTTTGGGGCCACACTTACCCTTTTTGGGACATGAGGACCAGAGCCCTGGGCCGATCGAGCACAGAGGAATTGACGATGGTAAGTCGGAAGTCGCCATCTGGATTAGCTACCTGACAAAAAAGGGCGGGGAGGGGGCAAGGGTCGGGTGGGGGAGAGACAAGATGGATCTGAGCTCCTTAAAAGGCCCTCATTGCAAAGTCTCCTACTCAGCTCCTGCCTACAGACACGCCCCTCTGCAGCCAGCTGATTTCCCTACAGACCATTCGGGGAAACCTGCCCTGATTTCCCCTCCTCTGGTTCATGTGACAATTCTCACAGTCTGACAGAGAAGCCAGCACCACCTGTGCCCCCACTTCCAGGGGCATGACGATCTGCACAAAGTAAGACCTCGATATGGTTCACTAATTTAACCTGCCTATGTTGCTCCAGCCTCCAAAGCCACCCATGGCTCTGCATTGTCCACAAAAGAAATTCTTAACATCACAGCCTTGCAATAAGAGTCTCCACGGGGGCCAGCCGGGTGGCACAGCAGTTAAGTTCACACCTTCCGCTTCGGTGGCCCAGGGTTCGCTGGTTCGGATCCCAGGTGTGGACATAGCACCACTTGGCAAACCATGCTGTGGTAGGTGTCCCACATATAAAGTAGAGGAAGATGGGCACAGATGTTAGCTCAGGGCCAGTCTTCCTCAGCAAAAAGAGGAAGATTGGCAGATGTTAGCTCAGAGGTAATCTTCCTCAAAAAAAAAAAAAGTCTCCACAGACTCTTAATTCTCTCTCCTCCACTTCAGCTCCTACAACTTCAGCCAGGCTGGTCTTCTCATGGCTATCCTCCAGGCCTGACATCCTCACTCCTGTCTGCTCTTAGCCAGATGCCCTCCCAGGCCTGCCCTCTGCTCTCTAATCACATCATATCCTTCCTTCAAAACTCACCTCCAGGCCCACCTCCTTTGCTAACTCTTCTGACCCACCTTGATCAATGAGCATCTGTAGTTCTCATCACTGACTCATCTTACACCATTTTGCACAAACAGCATTTGAGTTGTCCACTGTGAGAGCGTGGACACTTAGGTTTTTGCCTGTATCCTTCTAGCACCTAGCAAAGTGCTGAGCACATACAACTAAAGAAAGGAGAGAAAGAGCATAACAAGATCATTGACACATGGACAGTGTGTGCCAAGCACTGTGCATGTGTTCATTCACTTCTCTCAGCCACCTTGTGAGCTGAACACTCTAATTATCCTCTTCCCAGTCAGGGCTCAGCTCAGATGCCACATCCTCAAGAAGCCTTCTCTGCCCGCCTTTTCTAATGCTGTCCCACGTCCCAAATCACACGATTACACCGCCTGCTTGATGTTCCTTGCAGCACTTACACCAACAGAACTGATCAGCTTATTTCTTCGTTACTGTGCTTCCTCCGCTAAAACTTAATCTCTGTTAGAAGGGGAACTTGTGTGTCTTGCCAACTGCTGGATCATCACAACCTAAAACCACACCTGGCATCTATCATGTGCTCAAAAAGCACTTGTCAAATGACTGAGTGGGTAAATGAATCTTCATCTTACAGATGAAGAAATGGAAGCTCAGAGGATAAGAAACTTGCCCGAGTCCCTTAGCTAGCGGAATAGAGACTGAACCCAGGGCTGTCTCTCACGTTTCTGCCTTCTGTCTTGCCAATCTCTCGGCAATCTATGCCTCCCTGCTTCCACTGTGCTGTCCACATGACCCGCCTGCCATACCTCCACAGAAAGTCAGTATAAAGAGGTACTGAGACAGCTCCCCAGCGCCTCAGCAGGCACTGCAAGTTAAGCGTGCCTATGAGACAATGATTTTGGCGGTTTAGAGGCCATTTCTTACCCTCCTGTGGCCTTGGGTAGCTAAGTTGCAGTTAGGTGAGTGGTAATAATAAGATTACCCACCTCAAAGGGTTGTTGTGAGAAGTGAATCGAATAATTCCTGCCAGCTGGTTCCAACAGGGCTTGGCACATGGTGAGTGCTTAATGATTAACGATAATGATTGATCAAGTACTGCCGTTATTGCTCTGAGTACTATAACACCAGAGTACTGATTTTATAGCATTAGAACAATGCTATGGTATCATTATCATCATTATTGTTACTACTCTATGTTTCTGCTAGCCAAAATATAAACTTTCAGCGATCTTAATGAAATCTGTTTGATAGATTCAGGCGTCCTGTTCTCATGTGGGACCTTCAAGGCTGTGAGCAAGAATTCAAGACTATCCCTCTTTTCTTCCTCCTCCAGAGGCTCTGCTGGTCCATTCTCTGGAATTCACAGAGAATTGCCAGAGTAATTTAACACGCTGGCTCCTACCTCTGTGTCAAATCCGGCTCAAAGCTCAGGTGCTCCCCCTCCTCGCTCAGTTAAGGACGACATGGTATACACATACCTCAATCTTTTTAAAGCCAGCATCCACCCAGTAGAGTAACTGGCTGAGAGGGTCAAAAGCCAAGGCTTCTACTGTCTCCAGGCCGGAATTGATGATCACCTCTTGCCCTGTGCTCCCATTCAAACAGAGGCGCTGAGGAGAGAAAAAGAGGAAGAAATGCTATGAAATGCTCAAATGACCTCCTTCAAATCAGTCCCAAGGATGGTCCCCCTTTACCCAACCGGCCTCACCAGCAAGGGATGAGATGCTCTGTATTAGTAAACTTTCCAGATGAATGAAGCCAGTTTTTAACAAAAGCATTTCTAAATTGTACTATGGTTCCCTGTTTTAAGCACAGTAACTAAACAGAACTTAACCACTTATACGACTCTGCATTATCATTACGAACACTGGTCAGTGAACTGGGCCGGATGACAATAACGAAGCCGGAGATGACCAAGACGTGTGAGTCTGTTTGCTTTTAAAGTAAAAGGAACCAGACTGCAGTTATTTTTAAGTTCTCACGTCCGCTTTTCAGTCTTCCTCCTTGGGAGGCTCTGAGCCATCAGGTGCTACTGCTGGGACAGCTCCACTCAGCAGTTCATGCCTGCCCCCATCCCCACCCTCCCTCAAACACCCAGGCACTGTAAAACCTCTGCTGAGTTGGAAGTACAGATAGAACCTGTTGAAACTGCTTTCGTAAAAGGATTAACTAGGCAACGAATAAAAATCAAATAGATCTCCTTCAAAATGCTTGGGGTGGAGCGTACGGTTGTCTATCTGGCCTGTGTGGGGATCTTTATAGCTTATTTCCTGGTTCTTGACTGTGTTCAGAAGAGCTGAAGTGGATAATTTATATCGTGGCCTGGGAAGAAGGATGCTAAAGAGGCAGCTGGAACAATAGAGTGACTAACAATCCTATACTCCTAGTCCTATCCTAGCAGGAAAAGTGAGACCTCACTTACAAGCAAGAGCACATATTTGGGGCTCCCTTTGACCTTCCCACAAGGACAGAGGCAGGTAGGGAAAGAAAACGCTAAAACGGAAAACTGAAAAGTTTCATCAGCAGGCCCTGAGGTGAGTTATGACTTAAAAACCTCTAACACCCATTTCCTTAGGCCATCAGGCCATAAGCTCCTGAAAGAAGCTTACCAGGCTCGGGTGGTCACAAGGCACAGCCCCACGACCAGACCAAGGGTTGACGCACCTGGATGATGTCCAAGGCCAGGTCAGACCAGTACAAGCAGTTGCGCTCATAGTCAAAGTCCAGGGCCACCGCCGCCCGCAACCCCGTGAGAGGCAACTGCTCGGTGGCTCCTGAGGCCAGGTCATAGCGGTAGATGGACTTCCGCAGGGCGTACAGCATGAATTCGTTCTCCTCTGCACAGAAACACAAAACAACAGGGAGGGCAGACCTGGGGGACGCTGAAGATCTAGTATGTCTGACCTATTTTTTCTCACATAAACCTCAGAGCCATTGGCATGGATCAAGCAGAAGAACAAAAGAATCCAGACTTAGAAGGTGTGTAATGGAAGCACATTTCTGCCTCAGGCACGTTAACCCTGTGAAACTTAGTTTCTTTGCCTGCAAAGTGTCTTACTTGTTAGATTTTTTTTTTTAACCTAGAACCGCCAGTAGGCATGCTCCAACGTCCACACTTCTGAGCTCAGGCTAAGTCTTCAATCACACTTGACAAAATAATTGCATGTGCTCCCTCATCGTAAGTCTGAATCACACAGCACCAAAATCTGGTTGACCTGAGACCACTAGTCACTGAAGACTTGTAGATAAGTTTTCTAATCTATTGGCTTACCCATTCAATATTTTTCACAATGACAGATGGCAATTATATCACTCTATTGTATTTTCAAAACAATAATACTACATTTGTTCTAGACTACTTACAAAATGTTTTACAACATAATCATCACAAAGATTCTATTTCTAAGTAACAAATACACCATGTACATGCCATGTACCAGGCATTGTTTAATCCGCCTAACAACTGTACAATGGAAGATCTATTATTAACTCAATTTTACAAAGGAGAAAACTGAGAGCAGAGAACTTCAGTAACTCACTCAAGGTTACACAACCAGTAAGTGGCAGAACCAAGACTTGAACTCAGGCAGTTCAGATCCACAGTCTATGTTTTAACGCTACACAAGGCTCTTACAATGTAGCTACTAATGCTGCCACTTTTTAAGATATAGAAATAAAGGCCCCGAGTGCTTACGAGACAGTGTCAGCCAACTAGCAGTGAAAGAGCTAGTGCTCTCTCTCTCTTCCACTTAGGGAATGGCCTGGAAACATCCAGATTCTTCTAAGGGAACAGAGATGACCAATATACCTGCTTCCATGTCTAAAGCGTCCATTTTGATAACATGTTGCCTATGGGACCAAGAAGCAAATCTGAAGCCCTTTGCTGCACGCCTGCATAAGTTACTGTTGTTTTTTCTCTCTCATTCTATTCATTCAATGAGTTAACATATACTAGCCACCTGCTTTAAAAAGGCTTCAATATAGATAATGCATCAAAAGCATAAATTTACCTATAATTTATAATAAAGGTTCTTCTTTTCCTTTGGTTTCACTTCACTTCAAAAGTATCTAAGCTGCCACATGATAACTAATCTTTCCTTTCGGTTTTCAAGAAAACCTTCCCACTACAATTCCCAGGGAAGGGGACAGTCAAGATGAAACCTGCCGAGTTTGATGTAAATAACATCGAAATCAAGAACTCCCGTTGAAGCTGTCACATGCTCATGGAGAATACAACATACTTACAGGAGTGAGCATTTCACCCCACATCTCTCTCTAACATCTATAAACCTCATTCCCGTAGCTTTGGTTTTTTCTTCTAACCAACTAATGTCTTTACAGCAGAGCCTGAGTCCAGAAACACTTGCCTTAGGATCAGGCATAGGGGAAGATGCAGCATTTCTTTGTGCAATACCTAACTTAGAAGAACAGAATTCTTGGCCAAGCCCAGCCATACATGAGCACAGCCGAGAAATCTGCTATTTCAGCAATCATAAAGGAAGAAAAATTACTTCATTTTTTTTTACTGTTTTTTTAGATTTTTTTGTTTAATTTTTTTTCCCTTTTTCTCCCCAAAGCCCCCCAGTACATAATTGTACATTCTTAGTTGTGAGTCCTTCCACTTGTGGCATGTGGGACGCCACTTCAGCGTGGCCCGATGAGCAGTGCCATGTCTGCACCCAGGATTCGAACCTACGAAACACCGGGCCGCCAGCAGCAGAACGCGCCAACTTAACCACTTGGCCACGGGGCCAGGCCCAAAATTACTTCATTTTTAAAAATCCTTCCAGATGCCCAGATTACCTCATCTTTGCAAAGATGTCATGGTTCCCATCAGTCCTCTGAAACCATCTTTGTTTCCCTTCTTGGTCCATCCGTGCCTTCTGTGCCATGCCTTTTTTTTTTTTTTAAACATTTAGGAGGGGGCCTACACTGCAAATGAGATTTTTCCACTTCTTTCCTCTTCTACTTTCTCCTATCAGAAGAGAAAAGAGCTTTCCTACCAGTTTAGACGGCTTTAAACAAACTGTTTTGTCCCTTGCTGAATTATCTTCGGAAATATTTATTACAAAAGTATGTACTCCAGCCCCTTAAGAGCAATCACTCAAACCCCGCTCACTCGAGCCCTCATCAATAACAGCTCTTATGAGGGGAATATATGAATATTATCCGCTCATTTGTGGGAATCTGCTGAAGCTGGGTTCTTTTTAAGTCTCCACAGTGAGGTATGTTAATTACTCTGGTAATGATGGAAGATTAAATTAAGGGACTAATGAGCTTAGCATGAAAAACACCAGGACAAGCTGGCAAGCTGCGAGTGAACGAGAGGGCCGCCCTGCCCTGCGCGCAGAAGACAACGCGAGTGATTCTCCTGATTCATTTGGCGCTGATGGTGGTTCCATTAGACACCACCACCGCTGATGGAAGTCAGCTCCAATCATCCACCTCCAGCAAGAGGTATGCAGGAGCAGGGGCTCAGAGGGAATAAGAAAAATCTACATGAATGAGAACCAGAACCTCAGTGAAGAAAGAAAAGATGCTAAGAGATTAACTATTTGTTAAGTGATCATAATTTCATGTCTATATTACAAATACCTCGACATGTGCCATCACTGCTTAATCAACTTAAAACATGTTCTGGAACACACTAGACCTTTATAGCATGTGCACCCATGCCAAAGAAGTTTTTCTTAATTAGCACGCATAATGCTAATCTAAAATAATGAGACCGGGGCCTGCCCAGTGGTGCAGCAGTTAAATTCGCACATTCCGCTTTGGCGGCCCAGGGTTCACCACTTCAGATCCCAGATCCTGGGTGTGGACATGGCACCGCTTGGGAAGCCATGCTGTGGGAGGCGTCCCACACATAAAGTAGAGAAAGATGGGCACGAATGTTAGCTCAGGGCCAGTCTTCCTCAGCAGAAAGAGAAGGATTGGCAGCAGATGTTAGCTCAGGGCTGATCTTCTTCTTCAAAAAAAATTTAAAATAATGAGAATGACACTTATTTGCCACTTGGGTGATGTCCACGTAACAGCATCAGGCTTTGAGTCTGAATTATGGCTTTGTCGCTTACCAGACGTGTGACCTTAAATAAGGTGTTTAACCCTCTCCTCTAAACATGCTTCATCATATTAAAAAAAGACAATGGAGCTGATAATAATATCTGCTTCACTGAGTAGGGATAAGGGTTAAATTGACAACACATGGAAAAGTTCATTACAATGTGTAAAATTCCATTAAAATATTAGTTATAATTATTATTATAAAAATTAAGGTAAACCACTTAGCTACTTCCAAAAAGCCATAAGTCTCTTTTACTCCAACTATGACAAACAGATCAAGGAACACACAAAGACCTACAGGTGCCCCTAAGCCCCCGGGCCTAGAATACAACAGACGCCGAATAAACATTTTTCAATGAACAAACGGATTTCCCTCAAAAAATAACTGTTATTCCTATGAAGGCATAGGCTATAAATAAATTTAGTTTGGATACCAAGCTTATGGGAAAATGGGAGCTCTGTGATGCTTGTAATTTACATTTTCTTTCTCCACTAAGTTAGAAGAGCCACAAGACTGGGCCTGAGATCACGGTAACGCCTCAATGACGTCTCGAGAAGTCAAAGGGAAGAAACCACCTCTTACCTGCCAAGGGACATGGGACCAGTTCTCCTTCCAGTCGCGCTTCAACATCTCCTCCACTACAAGTGTCCCCAGAAATCTTCCGATAGCTGTCAGCCCCCACCCCAAGAAGAAGAGGTCAAAAACATCAAAGGATGGTCATGAAGGCTTCATAATGAGGAACATACTTCCTATCCACGGACAATAGAGTTCATCTATTCATTCTCTATAGAACAAGAGGGAGGATGTTTAGCCATTCGGAATCGGCTCTGCCTGCAGTTAGATTAGGCAGCCCAGACCATTTGGAGTGCTGTCCTGGGCAAGAGTTTTACATATATCTCTTCGACAAACGCCCCTGAAGATGTGTCCTTGCTGAAGTTCGTGACTTAAGATACAACTAGAGTTGCAGAAAAGCTTACAAATTTACATTTTTTTGTCTCAGAGACGGTAGAAGACTTTGTGACCATCATAATTTTAAATCTTACCCAAACTACTTGAAACCTGCTAACTAGGACTAGCATTTAGAGAAGAAAAGGAACCCACGTAGTCCTCTATGCTCCCTCACACCAAGTGCAGGCCCCAGGTGTCCCCGACACGGCAATCTTCGCGAGGCCTACCCTCTTGTTCTCCTGTAAGTAGAACCCTCAGGACAGGGCACAGGCGGGGAGTATGCCCTCCCAGGAAACTCAGGATCTGGAACACAAACCTCCAATAACAAATCTTCACTCATCTTGAAGCCAAAGTCACTGCAAAGACAAACGGGTTTTGTTAAGGCCACTGGTTTACACAGCTCAGGCACTTCAGTACCAACCCCTGTGAATGCCACCATACTGCCTACCACCCGGATTATGAGTTACTCAACACGTCCCTTTAAAGGAGCTCACTTTTTCACACTAATACATTTCCAAAAGAAACTTTATATCAGAACCGTAATTGGAAAACCACCATCATATGGTATAAATAGACAAAAGTGATACAAATCATTATGTCAAAAACAAAATAATAGTAAATGTTTTAGCTGGATCCAGTTCCCTACCCAAAGACTCTGGGCCTGCCCTCTCCTTGTTAAAAGGGATGAGCAAATGTTAAAGAATTACTAACACCCAGTGAGACCTTTCTCCTTGACATGATTGGAAGGATTAAAAGTGAAATTAAAAGAATAATCTTTTTTTTTTAACTAAGGATTCAATGTTATTGAAGATTGTGTCCACATACGACCTGCAATCACCTTGAGTGCCTCATGCTGCACTTCAGGACACAGTGCTTTGGGGACAAGACCTTCTGCAATTTGGGGACCACATCTCTGCCAAACCGCCCAGCTCAAGGGGCAGAGCCCTGGAATAGGAAGCAGGCGTCCTAGGTCGTGTCTTGCCCCTGCCCTTCACTGAGTGACTTCTCTAGGTTGCACTTAACAACTCTAAGATGAGGCAGCTGCACAATGTACTTCCCAAAGCCCGGCCCAAACCATCAACTCATAATTCAAAGGGATCTTCCATTCTTGATGTGCTCTGCCCAAAGGGCTTCACTGACTCTATTCAGTTCAACAAATATTTATCAAACACCTTCTATGTGGAAAGTATTAACAGGTACAGGGCAGAGTGGTTTGTGCGTCTATTATGTCATAATCCACGTTGAGCAGTATGTAGAGAATTGTTCAGAAGGGAGAGTTTTATTACTGTATCAAACAGGTCTCACTCATTAAATCAGGTAACTTTTACTGAATGGCTGCTCAAATATTTTTTGGGACGAGGTGGAACATGGGCTAATTACTTATTTGCTTCCAATGGCAAAGGCCCCTTCTTAGGCACGTTTCTTCAAACTGAAGGTCATGACCTACTGGGCCATGAAAGCACGTTGGAGGGTCAAGACCAGCTTCCTCCCCTCCCGGAAAGAACAGGAGATTGCAAAGTTCATCACCCTTACAAGTAAATGTTATCTCATACAACATTTGTTTTAATGATATCTGTGTATGTGTCTACCTAAACAAACATGAGTAGGTACAGGATCGCCCTATCAAATGCATTGCATACTAGGGGTTTCAGTAAGGAGTGTGAAAAGCACACTTACGGGTAATGTGGGGAAATATAAAAGTGTAAAAGAAACTACGCTGAAATCAGGGAACTTTTGGGCCAATAGCTGGGCTTCTCAGTGAGGTCCGAAAGGACGTTAAGAAGCAGCCTGACCTTCAAATGCAGTCGTCACTCAGGAGCTGAACTAAACGACAGAAACTATAAGCTCTCTCGTTCTCATTTCCTCTCCTGTTGCCCATCTTCAGACCATTTCCCTTCCCACTGCCACCGTCTAAGGCCACCACACATCTCCAAGAGCCAGACAGCCAGGCTGGCTCCTTTCTGGTAGCTACGCAAACAGGAACAACAGTAGGAGGGCCTGAAATCAATACACCCTTTACCATTTTGATGGGTCCTCACCCCCATGATCTCCTGTGGCCTCAAGTCGAACTCCATGAGGGGCAAGCAGTGGTCTTCCTGCTCTATAATAAAGACTCAGCCCCACAGCGGGTTTCCATGAGTCAGCTGGGGTGAGACCAGTGGGAGCTGGTCCAGGTTACCAGGATGGTGTGTTCCTGGTTTTTGTTTGTTATTGTTGTTGGGAGGGGCAGATTTTAGAGAAAAAGCCTAATAGTGGTCATCAAGAAAAAAAAAATCAGGGGCTGGCCTGGTGGCGCAGCAGTTAAGTTTGCACATTCCACTTTGGCAGCCTAGGGTTCACCAGTTCAGATCCCGGGTGCGGACACAGCACCGCTTGGCAAGCCATGCTGTGGCAGGCATCCCACATACAAAGTAGAGGAAGATGGGCACGGATGTTAGCTCAGGGCCAATTTTCCTCAGTAAAAAAGAGGAGCATTGGTGGCAGATGTTAGCTCAGGGCTAATCTTCCTCCAAAAAAGAAAAGAAAAAAATCAAAGATTTGTTGGATTTTCTTACGTATTTTTGATTCATTTTATTTTGAAATACTTAATGGCGATAAATAAGGGAAGAGAGAGGGAAGAGAGAAAAGAGAGATCTTTTCTGGGATTAGGGCCTCTACAGTTAGGGAAACTACCTCGGGCCAGCACAAGCTCTCAGATTAGAATTACAAATTTGGCGTGTCTAAAGGAGAGCAGAAGGCAGCAAAGGGGCGTTGAACCGACATCACTGGGCACATCAGACAGCTCTATGGTTTTGCTGTGGAAGCATCTTTGCCATTATCTTAGGACCACACAGCTTTCAAAGAGAATGTATATCTTGTGCCGTCTAAAGCCCTGCTGCTGGGGGGCGGGCTTACAGATAAGGGCCCAGAATCCTCCGAGCCTGGCAGAACCACAGATGCCCAGAACTAGAGTCAGAACTTGACTTTAGCAAGACCCCAGGTGATTCACCCGCAAAGTCAAGTTTCAGAAGCACTGGTCCAGGACAGGAATTGGCCAAATCTGGTTGGCTGTTTTTGTAAATAAAGGTTTATGGGATCACGGCCATGCACGCTCCTCTGTGGCTGCTTTGACGCTACCACAGGCAAAGCTGAGTAGCTGCAAGAGAGAGCGCATGGCCTGTAGAGCCTCAGACGATCCTGCAGGGCCCTGTTCCAACCTCTGGATGGGAACACATCAGAGCGTTCTGGCTTTAGTCAAGGTAAGTGCGGCTTTCCAAAGCAAACTTTAGTTTCTTTGTGCCTCAGCAACTACTGAAAAATGAGGTATGCACTTATGTTCAATACCCTGCTCTACTGCTAGCCCTGCCTGACCTGGAATGACATCACACTAGAGTATAGACTCGAGGGACTGCTGACGTGCTCTATGGCCAGAATCATCTTCGTAAAGCTAAGCTCTGCTCTGATCATCGACTCCCCTCAAAAGCCTTCAAAGACACCCTCATGCCCCTATTGTATTTTCTTTTTAGCCTCATCTCCACACTGATCCCACTTCATACAGACAACAAGGCCCCCAAACTAAGACACCAACTACACTCCCTGCCTCCATAGCGTCACACGGCTGCTGTGTCTTCTTAGAAAGCTCCTGTCCACAAATCCAGATTCCTCCTCAAGGCCCCTCTCAAACAGTGCTTCCTCCAGAAACCTCCTGACTCCCCACGAGCACATCACAGTCTCCTCCTTCCTGTCAAGAAGCACAGTATGAGCACCGTTCCTCCTCCAAGGTACCTGCAGCTTTCCACCTCCTGTTACAATTATTTGTGTGCATGTCGTTTCTTCTACCCTTAGCATCCTCCGTGGTGCCTTTAGCTATTTTGCTCAAGGACTAATGAATATATAAATATATATACTAACATCCCCTCATTTCGGATAAAGAAATAGATTCCTTCGAGAACAGGGCTCCTAAGATAAAGGAGTTACCTGCAATGGAAGCTTCAGTATGTTCTTGTTTGGGGTAGCTCTCACAGAAATAAATCCCAGAGCGATCTATTCCTGAATAAAATTACTGCAGCGTCCCTGGGTTGTAACAATTCCACCGCACTACACAGCCGCAAGAATGAAATGGAATAACCTATGCAAAAAGTACTGAGCACAGTTCCTGGCACATAAAAGATGCTTAATAAGGATTTGTTTCCTGTGATTCCCTTCCTCTCCTCAGGGGAAAGGGCCATGGCCTCGTCTGTCTCCCACACCGCTGAGTGAATAAAACACAACTCAATCCCCAGACATTGATGGAGTTGGTCGACCAACCATTCATAGTCCTCTCGGGTGCAGGAGCAGTTGGACACGACCACTGGCCTGTCAAAGTCTTCTCCATTAAAGCACGTCGCGTGGGGTGTCCTCCGTTTGAAAACAGTCTTGTGTCCAAGCAAACACTCGTTGCCCCGCTCATCAGACGGTGACCACAGCTTGTAGTCATTCTCTGTGCAAGGAACCCCTGAGGAAAAGGAAATGCAGCAGGAAGCATTAGAGGCAGGCGCACATGGCATTCCCTGTCCTACCATCCCTCAGCCCAGTCGCCCACTTCCTGCCCAGCAGGCACACAGGCCTCTGGAGCTGTCCCCAGCCTCTATCAGCTTGCTCTGAGGCCAGGCGGCACCCAAAGAAATGAAAGTGGTACCTCCTGAAACACAGGCATCCATCTGAGAAAGCCAGGAAGAAGCGAGCCACCTCTGGCACTATCCAAACTTCTGAACTATTTTAGCAGATTCTGCAGCTCCCTTTAGAAACAGGTACTCAGAGGTGTTTATCTCCCAGGGAATCAGGGAAAGGTTGAGTCCTCGATACATGGCATCATTCAGGATTACTATTCCCTGCCTGTTCCCTGGGGTAATACAGGCGCATCCAGTAGGATGGCTCAAGAGCAACAGAGAATTCACTGTCACTGCCTGGAAGGTACAGGATCTTCAGGGAAGGAGGCTGAGAAATGTAAGACACCCTGGAGGATCACTCCATATCTACCCACATTCACTTAAAATTTAAGTAGGGTGGTTTCTACAGGAATTCCAAAGTATACCTCTGTCTATATATTGGGACTTTACATAGTTTTTATATATGTATCTTCAGTCAGGTTAAATGCTGCCTGAAACTGATGAACTGTCAATTCAATGCCATTCAGATCAGCAAGCATTTATTAAACCCTTACTGACTGTAAGGCTACCAGGCTGTCCAGTGGGCGGAGAGTAAATATGCACAGGACAGGTTCTTGATTCTCAGGACCTCATAACTCAGTTAATGGGAGATGATACAAACAGAGCGACAGATGCAAATTTTTAACTCAAGGCCTGCTGAGTCCGCCTATGCTCTGGACACAGAGAAGAGGGGAGAGGGCTTCTGGTTGGGATATAAGCAGCCAAGTGCTTTAGATCCCGAAACGCGAAAAGGATTTCAATTGGTGGAAACTGAATGGGTGGCACAGGGGGCATTCCAGGACGCTGGAATAATAAAGTCAGCCAAGGCAGAGGAGGAGGACAGGGCAGGGTCACATGGAGGGCAGGGAAGGAAGGACAGCTGAGGAGTTTCACTTCTCCCTCCTTATTTACACATCCCGTACCTAGGCTAGCGGATCATGATGAGATCCTAGACAGCTCTGGGAGGACCCTGCATCATTTGGCACACTGCCTTTCACGTAGTAGTTACTCGCTAAATTGGTCAAGCTGGAACTGCTGATCTGGAAGAACGTTTTTCATTCATTGATATGTTCAACATACGTAAACCTAAACCTACTATGTGCCAGTGACTGTGCAGGCAATGAAGATACAAAAAAATAACACATGGTCTTAGCAATAACTGCCTGAGTATTTGCCTCTATATTTTTCACTCACTCACTGTATACATGCTCATCTCCTACAATGGATCACCAAGTCTTCTGAGTACAGAGTATATAAGCTGATGCTTTGATCAATAAATATTTCCATGAAAGGGCCAAGGAGGCAGCAGCTTACCTAAGGCATCTGTGGCGTTGACCTGGAGGATCAGCCAGCTGTGGACATTCTCCTTGTTGGAGCCAAAGATGGTGAAGACAGTACTCTTCTCGCCAGGTTCTGTGAGGAGCCCATACACGAACACAGGCTTCTCGGAGAAGATGAATGTTTTCCAGGTCTCCCCTTCATTGGTACTATATCTGCCCAAAAGTAAGCAAGAGAAGCCTACATTTAAAGAGTCTAGGGCAAGGACGTGGTTTCCAGATAACATTCACCAGTAATGGGAATCTGGGCTCCCTGGAGAAATGGCTGATCCTGGACTAAAGCAGGGAAAGTTTAAGGCTGTGCCAGAAAGTAAGGAAGTGCTCAGAGACTAATGCAGTCAACACAAAAGGACGCAGGAGCCAGCCTGATGAGGCTCCAACTGACCAATTTGGGAAAATTTGAACATAAAAAAGAAAAGAGACGGTAACAGATTATAAACGACGAAAATAGGGCAGGGGTCTCTAAATGATACTAAAGGGGAAAGAGAAGGGGAGGAGGGAAATGTTTTTCTCATATTACAATGCTACCTAATAAATGGTGACAACAACGACAGAATGAGATAAATGGCCATTCTGTAACCCCCACTGTAATAACCGACAAGATCATCAGACAAGATCATCACGGGATGCTAAAACCACTGGGTGAAAGAATGAAGGGGACCAGGATGTTCACATGGTCTAAAGAAATCAACCCACAGATGAAAGGGAAACGTAATTTTACAGTGGAATCTGAGAACCGCAACCTTCACCAAACAGAGCATCACTAAGAGTGGGAGAACCTGACACTAGGTGCCTCCTAGCTAGAGTACTGAGGGCAAGACATCATCTATGTGCTGTTCTGTGCAATTGGACACATCCAGAATGTGGGACATTCTATGTGACAACTGGTCTGGACTGTTCAAAAAAAAATCAAGGCCATGAAAAACAAACAACAAACAAGGCAGAAGCCTTGTTATAGATTAAGAGACTGAAGAGGTATAACAACCAAATGCAATGTGTAAACCATGACTGAATCCTGGATTGGAAAAAAAAAGTAGCTATAAATAACATGAGACAACTGAGAAAAAATATAGTCTATAAATAATACTGAGTTCATTTTAATTTTCTTAGGTGTGATAATGGCATTCTTATTGTCATTATTTTTTGAAGATCCACGTTTAAGGATTTAGCTGTGAAGGGACATGATGGCTACAACTTTCTTTCAAGTGATTCAGCAAAAAAAGGATAGATAGACAGATGAATAGGTAGGATAAGTAGATGCTAGACAGACAGATAGATACATGATAGATAGACAGACAGATGATAGACAGACAGGATAAATGCATAGACACATACAAGTAAAGCAAATTGCCGAAATGATAACAATTGGTGATTCTAGGTGAAGGTCACGTTGGCTGCTCTTTAGACAATTCTTTCAACTTTTCCCATGGTCTTAAAAATTAAAAAGTTGGAGGAAAAGCATGTCCTGTGAAAAGTCTCCAAGCCAGACTACATCAGAAGCAAGCAAGCCCTTGAAAAAGTAAGCGGCACTGAAGTTAACTAAACTAATTTTAAATGATCTTTTGTATTGAAGAGGAGCAAGGGGAGGAGGAATTCTGCCTGACACTCTCTTCATCACCCAGTGAGTGGTGAGATGCTGAACAGGAGAAACCGCTCAATTAGAGCTTCCTTAGGATCTCAGAGCTATTGGTTCTCTCTTAAATCCTAATTTTACACACACACACACACACACATATATATATATATATATATATATATATATTTCTTTTTCTTTCACCTTTCCCATATTTTTGAGATTTTAGTTTTACTCCCTCAGCACCCTAATGCTTGACATAAATCTTTTCACGACATCGCTCAATCCAAACACCTCCTCTCGTATTGAGATTACTAAAATTGACACATCTGCCAGAAGGCTACAGGTTAACCAAGTGATGGGGTTACAAGGCAGCATAATGAATGTCAATGGGGACTACATGATCTCCTCTACAGATCTTCCAAAGAGGAGAAACTCTCATCTGGCTGATATGCTTTCGGTTTAAGCTAATTTGAAAGCAGATATGGGCATAAGTTAACTGATTCAATCTCCTTCATGTACCAGCGTGAGGAGCCAAAGGCTTGGTACCATTTTTAAAGTAAAGTGAACCAGCAGAGTTGGCCTATTAACCAGACATGATGGGCGCTATCCATCCGCTCTGTGATAAATCTGGAAGTCCATCTATTTGCACATTGCCTAGTTAATTCTATTTAAGAGCTCCTCAAGCCCAAGATAACTTCAGGAAATGAATCATCTTATTTCTTGAGAGGTTCCCAAAGGACTCTGACAATAACGCATTAATGAGGCTAATAAGCAGGTGCATGGCCAAGCACAGCCTTGCATCCGAGAATAAACTGCACATTTAGAAAACGGTGCTTTTTCAGAATTTCAGGGACAGGGCAGTCACATTATCAACTGCAGTAGTTAAAGTCAAAGTCCACCTATTCTGAACTCTGACCCCTAAAGGAGAACTTGTGCTGACGAAGTGAAAATGACAAGAACCTTGCAAGAAAACAAAGTCAGTCATCTCTGTAGTCCTAATAATCACGGAAGAGGATATACGGCCCTAGCCTTTAGGAATGGAGAATTCGACATGTTCTGACAAAAATATAAACACGTTCCCATGGCCGAAAACTCTGGATAGGAGGGGAAGATTATTTAACATAACCAAGGGCAAAAACTTAAAGAGCGGTTGTAACCTGCTAGTTAATTCTACCCGTAGTTCTTACAGCTAGTAATCTGTAGGAACCGTGGCCAGACAACTCAAGTTCAAAATAAGTCAAGGATCATGCTTCAAATTACCAAAATAATCAGTAGATTAGTGTGTCAGTGGTATGGTGGGTTGGTTACCTAATAAGTTCTATAAAGAATTAGAACGGAATAGAATCATCCTTCTGATGTGCAATGGTATAAATAGTAACAATAGAAAAAAAGCAGAACTACTCAATTTCTATTTTGGCTTTATCTTTATCAAAGAGAGTGATGGTCAAACTGGACAAGCAGAAAAAAACAAGGAAGTTAAGGGAAACAATACAAAACAAAACACATTCTAGGGAACTAAAAGAATTAAAGATACGATTGCGAGTTCCTTTCAATAATCTTGCAAAGAATCATGGAGAACAGTGAGAGATCTTGAAGTTTAGATGAGGAAAGACAGTTATATTTCCCTAAAAAAGAAAGAGTGATTTCCAGAAGGGATTATGAAACAGCTGATTTGAGAGAACTTAGAAAAGAAGGAAGTCAGGGCTGGGAGCTCAAATGGTTTCACACACAAGTCATAACAAACTAACCCCATTTCCCCTTCTCATGGTAATTCTTGATTTGAAGAAGAGGGTAAACGATATAGCACGTTCTTTTTTATGTAAGGGTCCTTGTGAACCACACAGTTGGGTGAAATTCACTGCCAGTGAAACAAATCCTAAGTGTGCTGATATATGGTTTGATCTCAACCCAAAATAAGACCTCAAGTTCTCAGAGCTCGACAATCTGTTGATGAGCTGGATATGGAAAGCGAATCTATCAAATTTGCAAAGGATACAAGGCTAATTATACAGATAATACAATAAATGCCAAGAACGGAATTTAAAACGCTCTCGTTACATCAAAAGAATAAGCAAACAATGGGAATAAAAATCAAGTTCCACATGTAGTTTCAAAAATCTACCTGCTCAAATATAGGATGGAGATAATCTGGTCTTTGATAAGATCTGTAAGAAAAAAGAATTTCTGGGTTTTTTAGTTAAATTGAACTTAATCTACTGATACAGGTTACAACGTGAATAAACCTCAGAAATATTACGCTGAGTAAAAGAAGCCAAATACAAACATATGGAAACCTGAAACAGACAAAACTAAATTACGGTGATAAAAATATAATCAGAACATCCGTTGCCTCTAATTGGGGAGGCAGTGGGGTGAAGGGGTAGCACTGACTGGGAAGGGGAACACAGGGATTTTCTAGGTTGACGGAAACGTTCTACATCGTGACATGCATCCTTCAGCACTGATTAAATAGTGTATTCAAGATCTGAGCATCTTGTGGCATGTAAATGATACCTCAATTAAAAAAACCAATCAGTAGAAGCTACCAGTTTGAAGAGGCTGTCAAAAGCATAAAAACAGCCTTGGGTTTTTTATTAACAGAAACTGAGTGTCCAGAATCATGCGGGTATTAATCCCCGCATGTTTCAGGCTGTTGGGATCAGATGCAGGCCTCGCATTCTAAGGCACTGACATCATGAGCTGGACCTAAAGGAGAACCTAGACGGTGGAGCTTCAGGGTCCTAGGGCGGAGGGGGATAGGAACTGGGGCTGTTTACCATGGAGTGGGAGAGACCCAGGAGGACAGGGAAGGCGGCCTCAACTATCTGAAAGGCTTTCAGGTTACAGAGGAAATATCTGTTACGTGGGTCTCCTGGGAGCAGAAGTGAGCCCATCGAATAGAAACTGGAGTGAGGAGAACCTGGGCTCTCTCTGCCCCAAGAACTTTCATTCATAACAGAATGAATGAATAAATGAGTGAATGAATGAACAATTGTCTGAAAGTGAAATGGAAGGTACTTCTGATCTGGAAAAACTCCCCATAGCCACAATTGTTCAAGTAAAGACTGGATGATCATCTACCACAGAAGACACAGAGAAAATCCTTGCAAGAAGTGGTGGAAGGCTGAACCAGATGAGGCAATACGTCCAGATTCCTGCTGGATCTCTCTCCCCTTGGACACCCCACAGCCGCTTCAGTTCAACTCGTCCAGATCTGCAGTCATCCTGTGGCCTTCATGCCTGCTCCTCTTCCTCTGCTCTTCCATGAGCGCTGTGATCCTCTTGCCCCATCACCCTCAGTCTAACCAAAAAGTCAGTCCTGCAGTCTCAGTCCTCAAACCCACCTCAGCACCATCTCTCACCTCCAGTCTTGCTCCTCTTAAAGTCATCCTCCTCAACTTATCAGAGCCGTCTTTCTGCAACGCAAGTCTAGCCACGTCATTCCCTCATTTAAAATCCTCAAAAGGATCCTATGACTTCAAAAGCAAAGTCTGAGCTCTCCAGTGCTTCATGTGAAGTCCTCCAGGTCCCAGCCCCTACCTACCTACCTCAAACCCCATTTCTCACCACCCCCACCTTTAATTTGCATCCCCTTAATACTAAAGAGCTGCACCTTCTGTGTCGATTCATGCTGCGTCTCAGCTCAAGCTCTTTCTAACCCTGGAATGGCATTCCAACCTTGCTTTTTGTCCTTGAAGTCTCAGCTCAAGTTTCCTCTCCGCCCAGAAGCCTTCTCCTGCCTCCCAGATCACCACCTGGCCCTCATTCTTGCTCCCACGGCACCCTGTGCTCACCTCTATCTTATACCTACTATATTTAAGTGACCTGATTTGGTGAGCGTCTTCTCCTAGACTGCCAGAAGCCAGGAACATGACCTCTAACTCACTTTTCTGCCCCATGGCAATTGGCACCTTTCATGGCACACAAAAGGAACATTAATTAATGTTTGTTGAAGGAAATTAAATGAACTGCACTGAATTTTTTTTCTTTTTTACTCTCTCTCTCGCAGTTTCTTATTAAAAGATGCTAAGAACACCTGCTCCTCTATCACTCAAGGGGCCAAAGAACCACCTGGGGGTTGGAATGAAGCGGGTGGGAGCAGCTCTCTCTGCAACTGTCTCATTAAGTGTTTCTACCAGCATTAGGTGCTGTGATCAAGTGAATAGGTTAACTGCTGCCTCCCACATGTTGGAACCGTGAGGCTGCCTCCAGAACTCAGGTCCAGAAAAACAGCAGCTCTGCTGGGTGTAGTCTTTGCAGCGCCTGTTCAGGACTCCCACAGGGAAGCCCTATGAAATGGAAATCTCCTGAGGAAGGATGCTTTGGGGCAAATCCAAAGGATTATTAGTAACTACCAATAACATCATTATGCAGACAGGCAAACTGCCAAGAAGGGACGAAAATTGATCTCATCCCTCATGATCAAGCTGACAAACTTGTGTTTGGGTCTTTTTTTGGTCAGGGTGCAAAAACACAACAGCCCCTTCTCTGAAGAACACGGATTACATACAAGAAAAGCCTGCATCCCCTGAGCAGGTTCACGGGGACAGCGTGCCGAATGAATGACTAAGTGACTCCCAACACAGGTCCTTAGTTACTCATTTCAGGCATGTAGACACAAGAACACACAAAGCGTTCCACTTCTTGCTCTCCATTTCAATTAACAATAACAAGGGAACAGCCACGCGGACAATCAGGGCAGATGCTGAAACAAACAACCGTCAGTTCCTAGTTATCTGTGCTAATCAGGGAGAGAGAGGCATGAATAATTTAAAAGGAGAACAACCAAAAAAGCAAAGCAAAAACCAAACTCTTACTTCAACCAACATTCCAACCTCCGTCCCCACTAAAGTTCTTGTTAAATTCACTGATGCTCCTCGGCCTGGCCTTCCTTCCTAAGTCCAGGTAAGTTTGGGGTCAGGAAGCTCCCTTTGCAAACAAGCCCTTCCCCAGTCTCTCCCTCCAGCTGGCTCAGAAACCTAACAGGGCCACAGTGAGCATGGGCAGCTCCCAGATGATGACTCACTCACCATTGCATCCTTGGTACCTAGGACAGCATGTGGTGCACTGTAGATGTTCAACAAACTTTTGTGTAGCTGACCTGGAATGATGCCTAACAGAAATATGCTTGTGTTCCAGCTTGGGTCCTAACTACTGACAAGCTACATTATTTCCTCACGTGAAAACCAAGGAAGGTAGATGGCATCATCTCTGGTACCTCTGGGCACCACTGGGTTGCACACATTCAGGGACACCCCCTCCTGCTCACAACAAGGCCCCAGAGATTGTTATTTACATAGAGCACAACGTGAGTGGCTCCCACCCCCGGGGCAGAGAAACTGCCATGCTATGGCGCCCCTTCTAGTTTTATAAATCAGTTAAAAAAAAAAAAACAATCTTGGAAGACTAAGTGTGCATGACCTATTTATGGAACAATCAAACACTTACTAAGTGCTTGCTGGCCTGCATAGAATAGAAATACCTGTTTTCAAAGACATTGCTAATGAGTTAAGGAATTCAGACATATAATGAAAAGGAAACTAACAAAAGGAGTCAGTATGTGATCACTGCCAAATTAACGAGACAGCCAATAAATGCTATGAGACTCAAAGGAGAGAGCGATCACTGTGGTGGGAGAACAGACTTAAAAGGGGCCTGAAGCCCTAGACCAGCGAAAGAAATCCAGTTCCGTCAGAAGCAGCCTCCGCTCATGCCTGGGTGTCACCATAAATCGCTGTTGGGGTTTGAGGATATGAACTACCTACAGTATTATTTCCTGCTTCTCTTCTGATGCAGCTGACAGCACACAGTGACAGGTCAAAAATGAAGCAGCAGGAGAAGCAAAAAAAAACTCTGAGCAACATACTGAGTAAATGCCAGGTGGCTAGGGATTTAGGCCAAGCTCAGACTGATATTCAGGACACACGCACCTGTCAATAGGAGGCCTGAACATATTCTCACGTTTGCAAATGCTTTATTTGAACCATATATACAGACACTTCCGAATGCCCTACACAAATAGAGGAATGCTATAGTGTCCATAATCCCCAAAGTCATTTTTAAACGTATGGGGAGGGCAGTATGGCAGCAGGTTCATCTTCCTGATCAGGTTTTGCTCCAGCTAGTGCAGCAATGACGCTGCATTCCCTGTGCACATGTGCACCGACAGATGGTGTAAGAGGACTGGAATCATGCTAACGACTTCAGAGAAGCCAGCCTGGAATGCAAATGTAATCTGTAGAAGAGTTAAACAAGGAAAATCGGGAACTGACTACAATCTGACTGCCATGCAAAGAATGAAATGTATCGCTAGGAAGCCCAACTACGTCCCTATCCTATTTCCCACGTAGGAGTGTCCCACACATCACACGGTTGACTCGTGTATCTTACCACTAGAGGACGGACTCCTTAGGCGTGGGGGAAAATAGTGTGTTTTCTGTTATATACACGGTACCATGCAGAATTAGTGCTCACTACATGTGTGAGATGGGAATTAATAAATTGATGAATAAATAAGTGACAGCATAGAAAGGTAGGAAGCACTGTGCTCTGTGACTGTCTTCACTTCAGCAAACGCCAGTCTGAAAGTGGCTACTGAGTGTTGCGTACAAAAAGCCTCTTCCAACTCTTGGCTCTAAAGCAGCAGCTGACCAGCGCCACGCAGACCAGAGAAGAGCCAGGTGGAATGCCAAAGGCCAACACTTTGCTTCTCTCTGCTTCCTTGAGGCCAGGCTGCTCAACACATGTCAAATTAACCACAGGGGAAATCAGCTGCTAAGATCTCTTTTTTCACACCACCCACCTCTCTCTTGCTGCTGGCCCTGTTTCTAAAAGGAGCAAAGAAAAAGGCTTTCTTCCTTGCACTAAACAAGATGATTACAGAAGCCCTCTCTGCCTCCTTCAGTAATCCGTCTCATGGGTTCAGCTCAACAACAGGGAGAAGTGAGGGCCAGTCTGCCCTGATCCACCGTTAACAAAATTAACTTCTGCCCTTACTTGGACAAAAGCAATCAAAAGACCAGTTCTGATAAAATCAGACTGAAGGAGGCAGAGGTCCAAAACTCTTGACGCTTTTGCTTTTCAGAGCAATCTACTGCAAAGAGTACAGAACATAATTTAGAGACCCAGGGGCTAGTCTTGCCTGTCACTAAATAATGGGGAGACTTTGGGCAACCGACTTTACCTTGCTGAGTATGTTTTCTCATCTGTAAAATGAAGCAGTTAACCCCAAATGTCCCTTCCCGGTCTATTTGTAAGAACACCCCAAACCAAATGCATTGCAGCAAAAGTCAAGTGGCTGTCAAGTTACATGCATTCTGAAACTATTACTCATGTATTCTTTTTATTAACCGTTACTCATTCTATGAGTAAATCTGTGTATGTGTATCACATAAAAAACAATGAAAGACAAATTAGTCTCTAGTTAGTTTTTTCATCATTATTAATTTATAATTATACAGAGTTGTACTTTTCAAATCAATACAATTATTTCATGTGTTCCTCATGGTACCCCCTTTGAGATAGGAAAGGCACATTATTATCCCCACTTTACAGATAAGGAAAGTTTAAGCAATTTCCCAAGGTCACAAACTGTGCTGTCAACAACCTAGTGCTGTAGAGAGAATCCACTTATAAACACAGACTTCAATTTCTGGGAGAACAGTGTGATGAAAAAAGAAAAAGCTTCAGGGGTTGGCCTGGTGGTATAGCGGTTAAGTTCGAACATTCCACTTCAGCTGCCTGAGGTTCACAGGTTCACATACTGGGCACAGACCTACACACCGCTCATCAAGCCATGCCATGGTGGTGGTGTGCCACATACAACAAAGAGGAAGACTGGCACAGATGTTAGCTCAGGGCCAGTCTTCCACACCAAAAGAAAAGAAAGGAAAAGAAAAAGCTTCATCAGAGAAACTTACTTCAGCTCATTGGTTTCCATGCCCTGGGCGATGGCCATGATGATGCCGCCATGATCTCCCCAAGTGTAGTAGTGAGGTCCCGGAAGAGCCTGAGGAAGAAAAGCCAGTGCTGATGCCACTGCTGTGGAGGTAACTGGGCAGGAACCACGCACACTACATACACACGTGCACACACACATGCTCGCACACACACACAAAAGGTAGCTATACCAACCACTTGAAACCAATTTTTCTGTTTCCAGAGCACATTCACATCCATCATCTCATCCGCTCCACACAACCCTGGGGATGGGCAGAGAGAGTTCTCGCATCCCAATTTTTTGCCAAATAAAGAAATTAGAGTTTCTATTACAGTGGCAGACTATAAACAGCAGAGGCAGGAGTCAAACCCAAATCTGACTCTCACCAACCAGCAATTAAAAATTAACCAACTGGAGTTCTGGTTCTACTATGAACAGTAAAAGCTCACTACAGTCCATCCTTCCTGCTGTGACAACCAAAAACTCTGGACAAAATACAAAAACCAGCTACCTGAGGATGCTGAAAAATAAACAAAATCAGGCAGCTTGTGGAGGGGATTTAAAACCTGGAGAAGCTACCCCGACCAGTTAGGGTTTCCTGGTCCGTCTTTGCCCTGAGGGAAAACCCCAGCTGTGGAATACCTCAGTCCCAGCCACGCAGCTAAAACTTCAACAGACATGGTTTTTGCCCAAGGAATCAGGCAAAGAAGCTCCTGCAGGCCAGAGAGAATGTGGAGGGAAGCCCAGGGGGTGGAATGCTCAAGAAGTAAACCCTCTAATTCTGTATACAAACTCACGTAAGTCTCAGCCTAACTTCTAAAGCACAGACGTGTGGAAAAGACTCCAACCAGCACAGCAAAGGCTTGGTGAACCGAACTGGGACTTGAACTGCCATCCACAGAACTTCAGTCTGAATCTAAGTAGGTTCATTACACGCTAAAACACAGAGAAAACCACACCTAGAGACATCATACCAAAACGGCTGAAAACCAAAGATAAGGAAAAAAAAGTCTGGAAGCATCTATAGAAAAATGACACATTACACACAGGAAAGTGATAAGTGAAACGACTTCAGATTTCTCATCAGAAACCAGGGAAGCAAGAAGAAAGCAGCACATCTTTCAAGGACTGAAAGAAAATCTCTATCAACCCAGAATTCTATGTCCAAAAGACATATCCTCTGAAGGTGAAATGATGAGATTCTCAAATTGAAGGAAAACCAGGAGAATGCACAGCCAATAGCTGCTCTACGAGAAACGCTAAAGGAATTTCTCTGGGCTGTGGGCAAATCCACCAGGGGGCAAGAGGGATCTTCAAGAATGAGGGAAGAGCAGGAGAAATGGTAAAAACCTGGGTAAACATAAAAGACTTTTTCCCCTTAAGTTCTTTAAAGTTGCTATGATTTAAAACAAAAACAAAAATATCACCTTGTGGGTTTTTCAATGTATGTCAATGTGATACACAGGACAAGAATAACAAAAAAGTCAGGGAAAGAGAAAAGGCACTTATACAGTTGCAAGGTTTCTAAACTTTATATTAAGTGCTATATTGTGTAAGTGCAATATAAAGTCAAAAAAGACTATGAAAGATTAAATATGTGTAAATATATAAATTAATAAATAGATAAAAATTAGACCTAAATCCAACCACATCAATAATTATATTAAATCTTAATGGTCTAAGTGTTTCATTTAAAAATCAGAGGTTGGCAGAATGAATTAAAAAGCAAGACCCTACCATATGCTGCCTATAAGAAATACTTCTCATACAAAGACACAAATGGGCAGCACGTAAATGAATAGTAAAAAGATTTACTATCCAAACAGTAAACATAAGAAGGCTAGAGGGACTATTTCAAAATTAGATAAAATAGACCTCAAAATAAAGGGTATTACCATAGATAAAGAGGTATATTTCATAATGAGAAAAGGGACAATTAATCAGAAAAGACGATAATTGTAAATGAGCATGCACTTAATAACAAAGCCTCAAATACATAAAGCAAAAATTGACAAAATTTAAAGGAAAAATAGAGAACTCCACAATTTACCACCCCTCTCTCAGCAATTTACAGAACTAGCCAAAAAAAAGAGGTCAGTAAGAACATAGAAGATCTGAACCACAAGGTATCGAACGCCTTAATATAAATACCATCTCTGGAACACTGCCTTCAACAACTGCAGAACACACATTCCTTTCTAATGCATTTGATACATTCACCAAGACAGACCACATATTGGATCACAAAGCAAGTTTCAATAAATTTAAAGGGACTGAAATCATACAAAATATATCCTCTGACTACAAGGAAATTAAATTAGAAGTCAATCAGAATAAGCTATCTACAAAAATTTCAAATATGTGAACTAAACAACCCTTTTCTAAATAACTTATCAGTCAAAGACAAAAAGCAAAAGGGCCATTATGAAGTGATAAAAATGTTCTGGAATTAAAGAGTATTGAAGGTTGTACATCAGATCACTTGTGAAATACTAAAAGCCACTTTAAAATGGTGAATTTTATGGTTTGTGAATTACATCTCAATTTTAAAAGAGGACATTTGAAAATATAAACTGAATGACAGCATATCTAAATTTGTAGCATATAGCTAAAGCAGTAATTAGAGGAAAACTTAGCTTTAAATGCTTATATTAGAAAAGAACTAAAATCAATAACCTAAAGTTCTACCATAAGAAGCTAGAAAAAGAAAAGCAAAATAAATTCAGAGTAAATAAGAGAAAAGATAATACTGAAGAATAGAAATCCACAAAAAAGAAAACAGACAAGAGAGAAAATTAAAGTGAAAAGCATGTTCTTTGAAAAGATCAGTAATACTGACAAACCACTAACTAAACTAATCAAGAAAAATAGAGACAAAACACAAATCACCAATGTGAGGAATGAAAAATGGGTCATCACCACAGATCCCACAGACATTTAAAAAAAAGGGAAAATATTTTAAGTAATCTTAGGCCAACAAATTCACTAACTTATATAAAAGGACAAATTTCTTAAAACATACAACTCACCAAAATTGACATAAGAAGTAGAAGATGTGAATAGTTCTCTATCTGCCAGAGAAATTGATTTTCTAATCAAAACATTCCCAACTATCCAGGTAGATAGTTTCACTGCAAATTATTCAAGAAAAAAAAGTAACACCACCCTTAGGTAAACTTTGTCAGAAAACAGAAGAGGAGGGGGGCTGGCCCTGTGGCTGAGTGGTTAAGTTCGCGTGCTCCGCTGCAGGCGGCCCAGTGTTTCGTTGGTTCGAATCCTGGGTGCCGGCATGGCACTGCTCATCAGACCACGCTGAGGCAGCATCCCACATGCCACAACTAGAAGAACCCACAACGAAGAATACACAACTATGTACCGGGGGGCTTTGGGGAGAAAAAGGAAAAAATAAAATCTTTAAAAAAAAAAAAAAAAAAAAAGAAAACAGAAGAGGAGGGACCCCTGTTCAACTTGTTTTATGACACCAATCTGACTCTAACACCAAACCTGACAAAGACATTACCAAAAAACAAAAAAAAATTACAGACCAATATCTCTCATGAGTAATGCAAAAATCTTTAAAAACCTATCAGAAAATCAAACCCAAGCTTATATAAAAAGGGTAACACATCATAACTAAGTAGGGTTTATCCCAGTAATTCAAGGTTAGTTTAATATTCAAGAATCAATGAATGTAATATACCATATTACAGATTACATACATGATACTGTGATATAAGAATATAGATTTTGGTCTTTGTTCCCAGCTCCTCGGCAGAGCTCCTAAAACGCCTGTAATTTCCTAAGTGATGAGTGATAGGAGTAGCTTTTGTTCTAATATTTGGTCTTTGACCCCAGTTGCTGACACAGAGCTCCTAAAACCCTTATAACTTTCTAACCGATAGGGGTGACAAGAGACTTACAGAGAACTCCTATATCCCTTGGAATTTGCTGGGTGACAGGAGAGTCTTTTGTTCTAAAGAGGAGACTCCTGGTGGGCTCCTGGACAGTACGGGGCTCAATATCATTAGTCATCAAGGAAATGCCAATTAAAACCACAATGAGATACCGTTACACATTTATTAAAATGTCTAAAATTAAAAAGACTAACCATTCTAAGTGTTGGTGTGGATACGAAGCAATTAGAACACTCACACACTGCTGGTGGAAGTGTAAAATGGTATATCCACTTTGGAAAACAATTTGATAATTCCTTAAAAAGTTAAACATATCACCACCATGCTACCTAGTCATTCCATTCCGAGGTATTTGCCCAAGAGAAATAAAAAACCATGCCCACCTAAAAACTGAAATTGAATGTTTCTAACAGCTATACTTGTAATTAGCAAAAACTGGAATGTCCACCAACAGATGAATGGATAAACAAATTATGGACTATCCCTGCCCTGGGATATTAATCAACAATAAAAAAGAAAAGAACCATTGATGCGTGAAATGAGATGAACGAACCTCAAAATCGTCATGATGAGCGACAGAAGCTAGGCAAAGAGACCGCACAGTGTATGAGTCCATTTACACAGAATTCTAGAAAAGATTAACTAATAATCTGGCAGGGATGAGGGGAGAGAGAGAGATGGATTACAAGAGGTCACAAAGATACTCTGGGAGGTGATGGAAATGTCTGTTGTCTTAATTGTGGTGTTGGTGACGGTGTAGTGATGGTGATCAATTCTGATCAAACTGTATGCTTTAAATATGCACAGTTGACTGTGCTTCCATATGCGTCAATAAAGTTGTTGAAAAAAAAAAGCACCAAAAAGGAGCTCTGAGGATCAGAGAATTTGCAGAACTAATTAGTAAGAGAAGAGGAACAGGAATTACAGTTACCAGCTTTCTAGGCAGCATCTGTCCACTGCCCCTACTTCCTCCTCCCCTGCCACCACCTAATCCCCTCACATACCCAGACCGCCCTTCTAAAGTGAACGTTGCCCATGGAGACTCAGGTGCCCACTCACACAGACACAGTCTCAACCTTTTCATCCCCTAGTTAGTCCTCTGCTCCTTCCAAAAATAAGGTCCCTTGTGCGACGGCTGCTTCTTGGCAGGCGTTAAGTATGCCTGGCGGGAGGCTCCGACAGCTGCCCCAGCCTTAGCCAGGCGATACCACTTCACTGCAGGAGGAACAACACACTGCTTTCTACCCAGAAGGAAATCACTTGCAGATGTTCAAAGCCCAGATTACACCAAGATCAGAAGGTACAGACAAACCACAGCCTATCTGCAGAGGAGAGAACACCCAATTTCAGGAGGAATGTCCGGCTCCAAGGAAGAGGACGGCAGCTGCTTAATCTTTCCTACGGGAGCAGGACAAGGAGGCCCCAAATATTCCAAACTGCTCACACATTTCAACTACTCTGGCCTTAACAACGTCCTTCATCTGAATACATACTTAGGTTCTCTACCACACTGTATGTATCCTTAATTTACACACACACACATGTCTGTGTCCCAGATCTCTGAGCTGGAGGGATGGTGAGCCCTACCTCAAATGAGATAAGGTACATGACAGGTCTCTGTAAACTGCAAAGAGCCAAACAAATATTGGGTATTATTACTGCTTTATACACTATACATTTAAAGACGACAGCGTACATATTGCATTCCCAGTAAGAAGCACCATGAGGATGGGAACTATCCGCTAGCTCATTGGAGAACTCCACGATCCTCCTGACATCCACTCGGCCTGCGAGGGGTGCTCATAAATTCTTGTCAAGTGACCCACTGAGTTGTCCTCGTGGCGCCCTGCACAGACAGCCCAGTGCCACTGAAAGCAGCTCCTACCGAAGGAGACGGATACACTTCCCTTGGCCTTCCTACATCACGGGAGGCTGGTGAAAACCATTTTTCTTTTTACAAGTCTGAGAATTCTCTAATGTCCAAGGCCAAATTAGCATTTCGAGACCAGAGAACTAGCTCCACCTTCAGAATTGGTATAATCAGCACCTAAGGACGCAAATTAGTTATGCAACCTTAAGGCAAAAACAGGCTTCTTCCATAGCACAGAAAGACAGGAAAGTCCCTGTACAGCACAGCCCAGTGAGGGAGGCCTGACTTTAACTTCAATAACACAGAAAATAAATAAATAACCAGTTTCAGTTCTAACACCACTACAACGGCATGGTCATTTGCTAATAGATTAAGTAAATATTGACGGAGCACCCACTCCGTGCCATACACTGCTAGGTCCTAGGGGAGAAGGGAGCAAAACAGACATTGCTCTCTCCTCATGGAACTTACAATCCTGGAACATCTAGTCAAATCCACAGCTGTGGAAAAAGAGCTCTGTCTTTGATTCAACGTAACATTCTCGGCAAAACCAGAAGCCCACGAGACAAGGTGTGAATGCAACCTCAGTGCAGCGACCCTTAGGTGGGGCCCAGGGGACCTCTCTTTATTTTATAGTCATACTTGGCATCATTGGCCTCCACTATGGACGACAGGTGTCCCTGAAATGTCAAAGCACAGTCCACGTTCTCATGCAAAGAAGAACCGGGCCGGGCCGGGGTGGCCGGGTGGGGGTGTGGGTTGCTGACCTCTCGCCACCGGGCTCCGGCACTGCTAGAGATGTACACGTTCGTCTTGCTTGCCAAGTTCTTTCCCACTGAACCTAAAATGCAAGAGGAATAATTATTTTAATCTCAAGAATACATCAGATACTCACCTTGCCCAACGAGAATTCTGAGTAGTATCTGGCAACTAAGAACGTCTCAAAAGCACGAACAGCAGTCACTGTGGGTGGTCACCAAGTACTCGGCTGCACAGAATGCACGGCTTAACCCGTAAGGCAGAAGAGGCAAAGTGAACTCACCAGTGGCAATGATGAGACCGGGAGCCGACTCCTTGGAAAGGATGGGCATCCTCCGGAGCTGGAGGTTGAGCAGCTGACTGAGGCGCTGGGCCAGGTGGAGGGAACAGCCCTGCGAGAGCTACAGAACACAAGTTCCAGGCAGCATCAGCACGTGATACGATGCTTACAGCTCCCTCTAAACACTGAGGCCTGGGTGAGGGCACTGCAGCTAAACACAGAGGAAGGAGACCTAGCCCAAAGGAAGCCACAGTCACAGCCCGGCTGTCCCCACACTCCCCCGGGTGGACACAATCATCTGATTGTAAACGCCTCTCCCTGAAGAAAAGAGAGAAACACTAAAAAGAATTCCTTCTCAATAGAGATTTTTCCAACAAAGATATACAGACGGCCCATGAAAAGATGTTCAACATCACTAATTATTAGGGAAATGGAAATCAAAACTACAATGACATATCACCTCACTCCTGGCAGAATGGCTATTATTAACAAGACAATAACAGGTATTGGAGAGGATGTGGAGAGAAGGGAACCCTCATACATTGCTGGTGGGAGTGCAAACTGGTGCAGCCATTATGGAAAACAGTATGGAGATTGCTCAAAAAATCAAGAATAGAACTACCATATGATCCAGCTATTCCGCTGCTGGGTATTTATCCAAAGAACATGAAAACACACGTATGTAAAGATACACGCACCCCTATGTTCACTGCAGCATTATTCACAACAGCCATGACTTGGAAATAACCTAGGTGCTCATCACAGAATGAATGGATAAAGAAGATGTGGTATATATCCACAACAGAATGCCACTCAGCCATAAAAAAGATGAAATCTTGCCATTTGTGACAACAAGGATGGACCTTGAGGGTATTAAGCAAAATAAGTCAGAAGGAGAGAGTCAAATATTGTATGATCTCACTCATAAATAGAAGATAAAAACAACAACAAACACATAGAGACAGAGATTAAACTGGTGGTTACCAGAAAGGAAGAAGGGGGAAGGGAGGAGGGCAAAAGGGGTGACTGGACACATATATATAGTGATGGATGGTAACTAGTCTTTGGGTGGTAAACATGATGCAATCTACACAGAAATCGAAATATAATGATGTACATCTTAAATTTATATAATGTTATAAACCAATGTTACTTCAATAAAAAAATTCCTTCTGAGGCTCTCAGAGAACAGCAATTAGAAGTCAGAATCAACTCAAGTAGACAGGAGAGCTATCGCTCTCTCCATATTACCTAGAAATTCTCTCATGTGACCCAGAACTAAAGAGAAATGCAATGATTTCATGGTATTTATTTTCTAAGTCAGTGCAGACATATTTCAAATATGATTTAAGCAATTCTGTCAGAAGAAAAACCAGTAATCAGAAGTCATAAAGTCTCACTGATAAGCTCCCAGATGTACAGCATATGAGATATAAACACCAAAGGATCACATTAAATTTTGTGTTAAGTAGTCTGGATTTGTACAAGGTACAAGGTCTGTGGGTAGCCACCATAAAACAAGTTATCCAAACGGGTCTCTAATACTTATGTTCAGATTTTAACAGTTCTGCAAACGTAGCCTTTTGTTTTGGTCATGCCTGATTCTCTTGGGTAGCAAGTGATTGTCAAAGGGTATTTAGCCTTGTCCAGTGTTCTAGACAGGGTAACTCTGTATGTGCTTCTGTTACAGGTAAAAACTGACATGATTAGCTAGATATACTTATTTTTATAATCAAAGGGTCTAACAAATATCCATCTTGCTAGCCTCATAGTTTAGCAAATGAAAACTGGAGCAAATGGGGTTGGGTGTCAAAGAAATATTTGACAATTCTCCTTTTCTTTCACCACCTAAAATCAGAAGTAGAAACTAAAAGCTGATTCATTGTTGTACGGTTCCTAAAGAAATTAATCAATCAGGGAAACAAAGAAGCTGAATTTTAACAATACCACTAATTCTATTTAACCAAGGCTTGGATCCCCATCGCACGCTAAAAAAGGCCCAGCCTTCATCCACACCAGGCTTGTGCAGAGCTCCCAAGATCTAGAAGACACTACTGAGGGAAGGACAAGCCCTCTCCGAGATATCTGTGTCTATCTACAGTCATGTGCCACATAACAATGTTTTTGTCAACGATGGGCTACATATGACAGTGGTCCCATAAGATTAGTACCATAGAGCCTAGGTGTAAATAGGCTATATCACCTGGGTTTGTGTAAGTACACTCTATGATGTTCACACAACAACGAAATCATCTAACTATGCATTTCTCAGAACGTAGCCCTGTCGTTAAGCGACATATTACTGTACTTATATCCTGCCTCTTTCAAAGTTAGATTTGATGTGGTAAGTTGAGACCTGTTACCAAATAGGAAAGAAAAATCAAGAAGTACATTCTTGTGCAAGAGTCTCCAAAAGAATTTTCCCAAAGACCACAGACATAGCATATAGTAGAGTCAACATATCTAACCACGGACAAACAAAACTCAAAAATCCAAAAGACCAGGTAACTGTCTAACTAAAATGTTACAGTTTCTCCAAAAACTAGTCTTACTGTTTTTTCTCTCAGTTCCTTCTGCCCACCTACTTTACACACCCTAGATCCCTCAGGTGACACGGCAATGGGATGTGGGATGCCACATAAAGCCAGGGACCACAATTCAAAGACCATTCTTCCGTGAGAAAAGAAAGGAGCTGCTTAGGTGAATAGGAACACTAAATGAGACCAAATAATACTTTTAATATTCTGAGCTTTTCAGATGAGGTCACAGATAGGAAAAATTACACATTCTTAAATTATATTCAGAGAGGAATTTTAAAGGAAGTTCCACAGAAACAATAACTTACGGCAGAAGTTCCCAAACTTTCTTGGTTTACAGCACAACTGGTAAGTCAGTAATTTTTTTATAGCTGCCTCAGGCCAGAAGAAACACCAACATTTGTTTTTTCTACGTAGTTAAGTCTAAACAACCTAGTAAGCCTATATGTCGTAATAACTTAATAGCCATTTGAAAAAATAGTATATATAAATTGAAAGCAAACAAACTTTTTATTTCATTCTTAAATAACCACAGTTACTTAATAATGAGATGTGTGCACCTGTTGGGCACTGCACAACTTCTCAAACTTTGGAATCATGTTAGTTACACCACCACTGTCATTTCCTGTTTGACTCCGTTTTTCTCACCTTCTTTCTATCATGCCAACTGCTGAAAATCCAGCTACACAAAGATATGTCATCAAAAGAAATAAAGCATGAGCTGATGATAAAACTGTGAACTAAGTCAAGACAGTAATTCACATGGTGACCAACAGGGGTCAAGTATCACAGTGTTTCCCTCAAAAATTTAAAATATCCCGTGGAGCCCTGTGAGTTTACTACACACCCCAAGGTGTCTTGCTGCAGAGTTTGGGAACTGTAAGGGCAGACCTACAGATAAAAGTTGGTATTTAAAAAACCAAACAGGATTAAAGCATCTCTACCTCACAGTTGATTTTCTCGCCATATCCCGTGAAGGCTGGCGCCTGAAGGAACTCCCAGGTGCCCCCTTTGTCAAAGGTGATGACGGACCTCATGTTCTCTTCACTCATGGAACCATTGATAAGAGTAGCAATGTAGACTCCTTGCAACCCTTCCACGCGGTGGAAGTCAGCAAATGGTTCATTTGCAAAATACCTACAATATGAGAAAATAAACAGCTGTGAACCGGAATTGATTATTTGCTTGGTCTGTTTGTATCCTAAATAACACAAAATTTAACCATTTTCAAGTACACAATTCAGTGGCGTTAAGTACCTTCACAGTTATGCAACCATCAGAACATTGTTATCATCCCAAAGGGAAACCCAGTGCCCACTGGAAGTCACTCCCCACTTCTCCTCCCCATCCCAGATGCTGGCAACCACTAACCAGTTTTCTGTCTCTATGGATTTGCCTATTCTGGATATTTCATATAAGTGGAATCATATACTATGTGGCCTTTTGCATCTGCTTGCTTTCACTTAGCATAACGTTCTCAAGGCTCATCCATATGGTAGCACGTGTCAGTACTTCACTCCTTTACATGGCTGAATAATCTGCTCGTTTTTAAAAAAAAGTGATTGTTTTTTAACTTCAAGGGCCAAGATGCTTATCTGATCAATAACTCCTCACACAGGGTTCAGAATGATGAATAAATACAGCACAGCAAAGTTGACATGAGAGTCACATTTATTTCTTCACTAATAAAACTGACCCCAAATACCCCCAGAGAGCCAAGACAAACAGGGAGCAATAAGCCAGACTTGCCAGACACTAATAACAGGCTTACAATTTAACCCAATTGGTAGGAATATAGCTAAGGGTTACAGCCACTGTCCACTTAAAACTAATTAGCCAACACCCTGGTCAGACAGAAGCCCACAGGGTTTCTGTCAGGAAGCAGAGCTGAGTCCTTTCCTAAAGAAGCAGTAAACACAGTAAGGATGGCACTGGAAACCCTGAGGTGATGCTTATTTTTTTTTTAAGATTGGCACCTGGACTAACAACTGTTGCCAATCTTTTTTTTCTTCTTTTTCTTCTTCTCCCCAAAGGCCCCCAGAACATAGTTGTATATTCTAGTTGTAGGTCCTTCTGGTTGTGGCATGTGTGACACCAGCTCAGCATGGCCTGATGAGCGGTGCCATGTCCACACCCAGGATTTGAACCCGCAAAACCCAGGGCCGCTGAAGCAGAGCGGGCGACCTTAACCACTCGGCCACGGGGCCGGCCCCGAGGTTATGCTAATTAACAGTGAAGCAGAGAATAAAGCCCTCACAGGCCCTCCCACTGCTATGCTAGGACACGGTGATTTCGCTGGAAAGTAGTTTTTCACTAAAATGGTACACATCTTACAAATATAACAGATCTCTGAGAAACGGTAACCATAGTTCACACGTGGCTTTTCAAACTGGAAGTATGCCCTCTATTTAGAGGATTCTGAGCCACTGGGCTTTGTAAAAAAGCACAGAACTCAGGGCCGGCCAGGTGGCACAGCAGTTAAGTGTGCATGTTCTGCTTTGGCAGCCTGGGGTTGGGTTCACTGGTTCGGATCCTGGGTGCGGACATGGCACTGCTTGGCAAGCCATGCTGTGGCAGGCGTCCCACATATAAAGTAGAGGAAGATGGGCATGGATGTTAGCCCAGGGCCAGTCTTCTTCAGCAAAAAGAGGAGGATTGGCAGCAGTTAGCTCAGGGCTAATCTTCCTCAAAAAAAAACAAAAAACAAAACATAGAACTGCTTTTTTTCCATTATCCACCATACAAATCTCGAGCTGGATGACTGCTCTGCCTCCTCAGACACAAAGACGCATACCACAGGCTCTGCAACAGAAAGGGAAAATCAGCAGCACTGGCAAAGCTCCTTCAGACAGAGAGACTGAGCGAATCCTACATAAAATACTGAGCCGAGAGCAAATTAGTCCGACATGTGGCTTCCTTAGTTCTATGTTAGTGATTTCTCAGTTGCTTCCTGAGGAATCAGCCCAAGGTCCACCACCCTCCTGCTCTCTATTTACCTCAGTCCTACTGCTCTTGATTCTGTCATCATGAAGCCTGCATCCTCAGGTTTATTGGCCTCTTTCATATCCCTAGGAGGTCTGAGTTTCTCTCATTTCCACGAGCCCTGTTTCTTACTGTTGGTCACTATCCTGGAGTTTTATCTTTTAGTTCTAAGCAGCAACCTGTCCTCTGTACCTCACACGCTCCGCTGCCTTCAGAGCCCAGGCTTTCCTGTCATTTTCCGCTGTGACCGGCCCTGCAGCAATCCTCTTCACCCTGAGCCCTCTCCCTGAGAGTCTGTTTTCTCCCATTTTCTCTCCCTGGCCCTCATGACAGCATTGCTCCCCAGCTTCTCAGAGTGTCCTGGGCCGCAACCGGCCAGAGAGCTCACTGGGTGCCCCCCGGGCCCTGAAGTGCACAATCAGAGCCCTCCTAGCCATTCGCAGCCCATCGAGCAGGTCTTCCTAAGGTTCCCCCACAGGCCTGACATCTCTCTCATCACCACACTTGTTCCTCCCTCTAGACACCGATTTCCATGAGATTTTCACTTGGCACATCTCATCAATGCCACGGTCACCCCTTATTAAGAATTCTTTCCCCGGCTCTCTAAGTAAAGTAGAACCAGTTTCTTGGCACCACACTTTCCTATTGAATTCAAAGAACAGCTCATTTCAAATACCACAGAGATTTTTTTTTTAAACCAGCCTGCCTACGTAATCTGCCGTTATCCCATTTCATCTTGCTGAGATGGAGATGCAGATGACAAAAGGTCACTCAGCTGAGCACATCTGAACATCTCCCCTTCCGAGATAAAATCTGAAGGAAAAAAAGAAGAAGGCCCAGCAGGACGCTGGGCATCGAATCTTGATGTAAGTACTTTCAAGCTCCTAACTGGACTGTACGCTCAGGCCGGGTGGGAGGGACCTTTGAAACTGCATAAAGGCCACCTATACGTGGGAGGTGGCCATATGCTCGTGTAACTGAGGTTACTACTTCCTGGGGAGCTGCCCTCTGCAGCCTCGGCTCCTCTCTGCCCCATGATGAGATCTTCATCCTGAATATCCGACAATGAAACCCGGGGCAAGCTTGACTTATCCACCCCATAGCCAGAGGCGTCCAAAGGTGAAAAATAAATTAAAGAGTCAGTGAAAGGCCTGAGGGACAATGGTTCACGATTTTAATTATAAAAAAAGTAAAGAGACTATTACTTACCTGCTAAAAAGAATGTACTGACACAGGCTATGGGTGGATAAACCCTGAAAACATTATGCAAAGTGAAAGAAGCCAGACACAAAGGTCATTTGTTATGTATGGTATGATTCCATTTATATGAAATACCCAGAAAAGCTGAATCCGCAGAAAGAGAAAGTAGATTGGTGATGCCAGGGGCCAAAGGGAGGGAAGAGTGGGGAGAAAGTGCTTAACACAAAGGGGTTTTCTTTTGGGGAAATGAAGTTTTGGAATCAGAGAGAGCTGGTGGTTGCATAGCACTGTGAAAGTACTAAATGCCACTGGCATTGTTCACTTTAACATGGTTAAGTTTATGTTACGCAACTTTCACCTCAATAAATTATTTAAAAAAAAACAAAAGGTCACAGGAACTAGCCCAAAGAGGCTGCCACTGAACAAACCAGAACAAACCTGATGCTGAATCATGGCAGGAATGGCTTACAACACATTGAATAATAAATAACCTGTGAGTCTATACTGGGGGGAAAAAGTAAGGAATAAAAGATGACAGCATCTCAAAGAAGAAATAGGAAGTGGAAAAGCAGTCTTAGAAACCCGGTAAAAAGTTCTCCACTTGGATAACTAATAGGCATCTCCAACTCAGTAAGTCCAAACCCAAACTTGATCTTTCCCCCAACACTCGCACCCCGCCCAGCCCGTCCTGACTCAGTACATAGTCATCATTCTAGCAGCTGCTCAGACCAAGCAGTGGGCCCTTGACTCCTCCTCCTTTCACACTCCACGTCCAATCCATCAGCAAATCCATCAGCAGATAGAAACTGGATCATTTCTATCATCTCCACTGCACCACCCCGGGTCCCGCAAACATCGTTCTCCACTGGCCTGGATATCTGCAAGACTGTCACAACCAGTCTTCCGGCTTCAATTCTTGTCCCCTCCAGTAGCCTAATGTTTTGAGCATGGCTTCTTTAAAAGATAAGTCACATGGGTGTGCACTTAAAATTATTTATAACACTGTCCATTCATGTTTTATGCATTTTTCTTTATATAATGCAATTCACAATTTTTTAAATGGTAAAAAAAAAAAAATGTTAACAGCTTAAATCAAATGGTGTCCACCTTCTGGTTAAAACTCTCCATCCCACTTAGAAGGAAAAAATTAAGTTCTTTCCATGCCCTTGAAGGCCCTATTTGATCTGAGCCCGGCTCTCCTGGATCGGGTCTTTTGGGTCCTCTCTCCCCTCCTGTAGCTGGTGATCCCCCCTGGCCTCCTCACCACTCCTAAAATAAACCTCACCTCAGGGTCCCCATGCCTGCTGTTCCCTCTGCCTATGGTGCTTTTGCCCAGGTATCTGCCTGGCTCCTTCCCTCACGTAATTCAGGCACCTGCTCAAAAGTCACCCTCCTGGAGCAGGCTTCCACGACCAGCCAAGAGAAAATAACACCCTTGTAATCCCCTGGCCCCTGAAGCTTTATTTTTCTTCTCAGCACTCAGCATCACCAGGCAGATTACATAGTTGTTTATATTCTGTCTTCCCCCCATTAGAACAAAAGCTCCATGGAACAGGAACCTCGTTCTGATTTTTCATTGCTGTGTGTGTTACTTCACTGCTGGACACAGAGCACCATCTGGCGCAGAGCAGCAGCGCACTGATAAATGAATTGATGACCGAATGAACTGCCAGCACAAGGAGACACAGTGGACAGCAATGACGGGCACTCTGACCTGGGGGTCACGGCCTCAGAACCAGACCTCGCTGCAGACCAGGCAGTCAGTCAGCTTCACCACACGGCTCTTTCCAAGAGCAGAGAGGGATCCTAATCACAGACACCTCACAAAAGTCTGGTTTCTCACACAACGAATGAGAATAAATGGACTCACGGCACTGATGGATCAGAGTGCCACCCACCCACGGCATTCACCTCTCTGAACCCCGGGTTCCTCACAGCCCAGAGAACGCCCTCTCCTGAAAAACAACGACAAGTACATGATTTACTGATAAAGGATCAGTGACGCTGGTGTCTTCCTACAGATGCCCACGGAACAGTATCTTGCAATTACTATAAGAAAAAGACTGATGATGTCAATTAACCTGAGTCACCTAGAGGCAAGGCCCCACGGCCACATACACCAGCTCACCCCGAGTTGATGACATTTTCCAAGTCTTCTTTGCTACTGGCTCAGAGACCACAAAATCAGATAAGTGGAAGAGAGGAACTCAAGGGAGTGTTTGACGCAGGGTTTGTGACCCTAAATGTCACCTAGAGCAAGAGTGCTCAGCCCCAGTGTCACATAAAAATTACCCGGGGAGCTTTTTAAAATGCTCATACCCCGGCCACAGCCTAAACCAGTTAAACTGTAATCTCTGGGGATGTGAACTAGACATTGGGGCTTCTGAAAACGCCCCCAGATGCATCCATACGAGCAGCTAATGATAAAAACCATCCGGCTAGAGGTTAGTGGTTGCACTGATGTACGAAAGCCGAGGAGGACTCGTGGTCTCCTTACCTCACCAAGGTGTCACTGCCTGCCCCTCCCGGGCTGTAATACAGAACATTCTCCAAGGACAGGGAGAACTTCAGCCCCTCTGCCTCCGAGATGTATAAGTTGGTCCGGTTGTTACTATGACTGACACACACAAACACCTGGTCCTCAGAGGCATCCGCGATGTAATATTCCTTTGGAATCAAAAGTGAAAAAACACACAAGTCAAAAACACACATCCGCCCTGTGGGCTTCCCCCTTGCATACTAAAGCAGCAACTTCCAATTCCATTCCAGGGATGACTGTGGGCCTGGAGCCCACAAAAAGCTTCCCAATCTTGGTAAAGATTTGGATGACGTTCTCTGTGGAGAATCTGGGGCTGCCCTGTAGCTGAAGCAGGCCCCTTACTGGCAAATGGGACACAAAATAAGAATGGGCCACTGAACTCCATAAATGACCTAAAAACTTCTTTTTAGTTAATAATGTCTCCCTCTTTTTCCCATGAGACCTATCACAGTACAAAGTACAATATGGATTATGTGCATTTCCTTTCCTTTCATTTTCTCTAAGGTGGAACCGACAGAAAAGATGTGACACGAGTGTCCTCCATCACATACTCCTTTAAGCTACTCACCTTCCACCACACCAAACTGCTAGCGTGGAGACCTCCAAATGCCACCTCGTCCCTGCGGCCACTTCTCTGTTGACACCATCCCACAGATCTTTCCTATCCATCTCCATGTGATAATACGTACTGCACAGTCAAGCAGCGGACTATATGTGGTTTCTTCCTCTGCTCAGTTCTCTATCTCTCCAACCTATCTGTTGCTAAAAGGGTGGGACCCAAATCTTAGCCCCTTTTGGAACCTAGCCAACTGTGAGCAACACAGCGGGTACTTAATAAATAATGGCTGCTGTCACTCACTTCCATTCCTTCAGGACTGGCCCACTGAGCCCATTGACTCTAGCTCTAAACTTGCCAATCCCTCTCCACTAAAATCAAATTAAGCCTCCTGCTCAGCTCTACTTCAAACAGCAAAGAGGGAAAAAACAGACCAAGATGCCCAAAGCATAAGGCTCTCTCTAGAGACCTATGTGGAAAGTGACTTCAGGAAGCCTCCGTCGAATACCCACCCCAGCAGGACACCCTTACCCTGACCCCTGCTTGGGGACAATAACACTTCTTCCCACGCCCAAGAGGACCCCACTCACATTAATAGGATGTCTTGTGACAAACTGGGCTGCTTGCATGGGCTTCCGGTCAAAAGAGACCCAGAGCTGGACAGAAGACGGCTCTGGACTCTCCCAGAAGGGCTGCCAAGGAAGAGGAGAAAAGAAATCAATTGTGCCACATTACAGCCACTCAAAATAAGCAAAAAAGGAAACGGAACAAGTCAGACCCCTCAGATTCTACTAAAGACATAAATGGAGAGTGTGATGGCAAATGCATATTTTTGCAGCATCTGCCATAACAGGACAGCTTGCGCTGTGCTGCATCATCTTAGATACCTGGTGTGCAATAGATACTAGATACAGATGTTAGATAAGGAGGAAGGACAATGGAATGATGGGAGAACCTGGGCCTGGGAAGCAGGATGGGGGCTGCCAAAGGTGAAGCAGAGACTGAGGGAGAGGATTGTATGGGGCTGAAGAGGGAGCAAGGGGCAGAGCCTACAGCCCCAAACCACTGAAGGGTAAGATCAACCACACACCTTGCATACAAAACATATTCTCTTCTCCTTTCTATTCCTAGTTTCAGATTACAAGGATATTCGAGTTACAGGGCTTTAATCTACACCAAGATTTGAGGGAATTTTCATTGATCCTATTTTTCCACCTTTACTATTTCTCATTGATTAAGGTCTTTTGCTAGACTATGCTTTCTTTGGTAGAGTATAGAGTATTCCACATGATGGTGACCACATCACATTGCATTTTAGAGATATTAAACCACGGCTGGAATCTTGAAAATGTGTACCAAAGCCCTAGATTAAGAGCTGGCTCTACCACCTGAGGAAATCAGTAAATCTCTCTGGGTCTCGGTTTATTCACCCACGAAATGAGAAGCTGAGGTGGATCAGGACTTCTCTGTGGATGGGTTTAAATGGTCCAAGAACCCTGTAAATATAAAGACAAAGTTTTTGTGTAGATGCACCCATTCACTCGCCTAGGGAGGGTGTATACCTTGTACCAGATTCTCAAAAGGGCTGATGTTCAAAAAAATGATAAGAACCACGGTAAAGGCTCTATGTGATGTTTTCCAGGTCTAAAAATACATGTCTGGGAACTGAAGGCAAAATCGATGAGGACAGACAAGAAGGCACACTCTCCTGTGGACATAATGGCACCCACGACTATTAAATGTATTCGAACATTGGGATCCCCAGCCAGAAGGTGTTTACTTGGCTTCATTTACCTTGACTATGTTGCTACTATTTATCGTAGATTTTAAATTCCTATAGAGTAAGGAACATGCCAATTTCTCTTAACTGTAATGTAACAACAGTGAATACCCTGTGCTCACTTACGTTCAACAAATACTATGTGAAAAACAAGGTGATGAACAAAAAGTTGTTTTTGATTCATTTGAACAGTGTGTGTGTGTGTGTATATATATATACATATATATATATATATATATATACATTTTTGTTTTTAACCACCACTGAACAAAATGGTTAAAAGTAGCTTGTTTTAAAGAAGCCAGGTAGAGAGTTATACAAGACTGCCTTCCCAAAGTGGCAGCCTGAAATCCATGTTAATAGCTTGTACTCAGTATGGGGCCATAGGAAATGATTGATCTATTAAAAATGTAGAACGTGTTACCTGAATGAGAAAACCGTTCCCAGCAAAATTACGTATAAATTCCAAAAGTGTTCCTTAAGTCAATAAAATTTTATAGCTATGTATAAAGGTCTGATGATTCGTTTAAGTCACCCTGTATAAATCCTTATGAATATATATGAATATACAGATATCACTGAAACATGTATTTTTATGCTTTATATTTTTTCACTACTTCCTACTGTGGTTATGCCTTAGAAAGGCGCCATTTATCTCAGTGCCACCCGGCCCATCACAGTTCAATGTCCTTGATTGTTGCTGGAAGGTCTGAGAATTGAGAATACATACCAAGACCAGCCTTACTCCATAAATGCAAAAATCACAGAATACAAAGGTCATAAAAAAACCTCAAAACACATCCAGCCCACTTGCTTCTGGGAGACTTATCCCTAAACCTGGACAACGCAGGCTCACTCTTAATGTAGTCATGAAGAGTTTTGTAATATTTTACTGCCATCAAGAAAAATATTAGTAATTCAACCATGACACACTATTGATTGTAGGATGTACTGTAAGGCCCTAATACTTTTCTCTTTTTCTCCCCCTGCCGCTTTTTCTCCCCAAATCCCTCCAGTACACAGTTGTATATGTTAGTTGTGGGTCCTTTCAGTTGTGGCATTTGGGACGCCACCTAAGCATCACTTGATGAGCAGTTGCCATGTCCACACCCAGGATCTGAACCGGTGTAACCCTGGGCCGCCGAAGCGGAGTGCCCCAACTTAACCACTTGGCCACAAAGCCAGCCCCTAATACTTTTCTTAATAAGCCACAGGTTTTGTTGTTGTTGAGATGTTCTTTACCATTATTATAAAAGTAAAACATGCTCATGGAAAACATCCAACAGTACAGGTGGGAATAAAATAAAATGCAGAAGTTCTGCTCCCTCCTCTCCACTCACTCCTCCCACTCGGCTCCCCAGAGTGCCCACTGGTGACAGGCTCTTGTGCATTCTTTCAGAAATGGTCTGTGCCATCTCATATGAGCATACTTATATAATGACAGACACTGCTACACTCACCCCAACATCCATCATCCCTTTCCTCCTTAGCAACAGGACCCGGACTGCCACCTGAATAGAGTTCTCTACCTTTTGTACAATTACAGATGGTCATGTGACTGAGTAGTAGTCCATGAAATGCAACCAGAAGTGTTGTGGTCGGTTTCTAGGAAGGCTGCCTAAAGGGACTGAACCAGCTGGAAGGGGTCCTAGTTTGGCCTTTCTGTTCGTCCTTATTCTTGCTAACTACAATGAAGACTCGAAGGCTAGTACAGATGTCTTGGACCATGAGGGAACGCTGAGAATGGAAATCATTAGTTAGGATGGTAAAACAGAGAGATAGAGGCGTGGGCCCCCAATAACACAAGGGTACCAACATACGAGCCCTAGACTGCCCGCCTCCAGGCAGCACTGATGAGAGAAAAATAAACTTCCGTCTTGGTTAAGCCACTTTTATTTCTAGTGTGTTACCAGTAGACTAACACAATGCCAAAGTGATGCATGCAATTGTATTCTTCACATAAAAATTAGATCACAATAGAAATACTGTTGTGCAACTCAAAGTTTTCCTTAACAGAATATCATGCTGTTCTACAAGTTAACTTTTTCCATTAATGGTGTAACTTAGACATCTTTCATTTAACACTAGTAATGGGCATTTAAGGTTATTTCCAGAAGCACTCTTCAATGGATATATATTAACTTTTTCAGAACTACACAAGAGTATTTGTAGGATACATTCTTAGAAGTGCTAGGTCAAAATTTTTTTTCTTTCTTTTTTTTAAGGAAGATTTGCCCTGAGCTAACATCCGCCGCCAATCCTCCTCTTTTTGCTGAGGAAGATTGGTTCTGAGCTAACATCTGTGCCCATCTTCCTCTACTTTATATATGGGATGCCTGTCACAGCGTGGCTTGATAAGCAGCACTAGGTCCATGCCGAGGAGCTGAACCAATGAACCCCAGGCCACTGAAGCAGAATATGTGAACTTAACCACTATGCCACCACGCCAGCCCCTGAAAATTTTCATTTTTGATAGATAATATAAATAGCCCTCCTTCACCAGCCACTAGGAATTGTTTAAATGCTTTACCCTATGCCAATATTATGGAGTCTGAGAATTTACAAATTAGATTGTTTTTATTTGGTGTTCCCATTTCTAACAAATACAAATAATATAAGTATCTGAATAATCTGAATTTCAGAGAGGGCATTTACATTTAGGTTTGAGATTATGTCAACAGCAAAAGGAAAAGAGAGGTCACAGAGAAAAGCACAGAAAGAAACTAAATAAATGACACATTCTTGCCAAGTGAAGACCAAAGGACATCACAGCAAGCTATTCGACTGAAAGTTCCACAGAGAAAATTGGTGGGAGAATGAGGGCCCCCAGGGCACCTGGTGGACAAGGATACCAGTTGAGAAGCACCCCGGCTACAGCATTCACTGCCATCTTCTCCTCTGAAGCAGTAACAAAGTTTTAGCAAAACATCATCGCCCACATTAATACTGTTTACTCTTAGGGGCCGGCTCCGTGGCAGAGTGGTTAAGTCCCCGTGCTCCGCTTCAGCAGCCCAGGGTTTCACCGGTTCAGATCCTGGGCGCAGACGCGGCACTGCTCATCAGACCATGCTGAGACAGCGTCCCACACAGCACAAGCAGAAGCACTCACAACTAGAATATACAACTATGTACTGAGGGGCTTTGGGGAGAAGAAGAAGAAGACGGAGAAAATACCATTTATACTTAAATATTTATAGATAAAATGATGTATCTTGGATTTTCTTTAAAATATTCCGGGAAAAATATAAGCAGTGGTTAGACAGCTGAAAAGAGATTAGCAAACAGATAATACTAAGGCTGAATGAGGGCACATGGGGAGGACATATCAGTATAAACTGTTCCTTTATGCAGATGTGAAAACGCACATAGTAAAAAAGTTTACAAAGTTAACACTAATCAGAAGCATTTCCAGAATGGCAGAGTAAAGAACTCTGAAAATCCACTCATCCATAAAAGCAAAAACAATCCTGATAAAAATTCTCAAAATTAACTTTTACAGAATTCTGAAAATTAAATAAAGGCTTGTAAAAACCCAAGGAGCATTTATTCAAGAACAAGGACTGAAGCTCAGCAAGAACCGTCAACTTGGTGATGTTGTACTTGCCCTAATCCCAGCCTTTCTCTCTAGCTCGGCGGGAGCCTTGGAAACCCACAGCTTCACAACTCCACAGCTGTGAAAATCAGCAGCCTAGCAGCCACCGGAGAGCACAGAACAAGTTTGGAGCTTCCAAAATGCGCCATGGCCAGAGGACTGTCACTATTCGATGTGCCCGGTGGTTTGCTTCAAAGCTGCATCCTCAGGTCCTTTTCTCTACACAACCTGAGTCAGCACACTGTACACAGACCCACAGTTCATGGACAACAGGGACAACTGGCAAATATTTCACATCACAGGTGCCGGAGAAGCACGACTCCTTGGAGCTAACAAAAGGCTAACTTAAAAGCATAAGAAGGATAAAAAGGAAAAACTGGGGAAGAGGTCCATAAGACGCTTTGATAAGCTCTGAAATATTCCCAGGAATCGACAAGGTCACACAAGTAACACCTGTGAGTATGTTCAGGATAGACCTGAAAAGGGCCCACGCTCTCACATCTGGCTAATAACCTTGAGACTCTGCACAAGCATGAAGTGAAGGCTAAGGCAGAGTCGAAGGCTGCATTGCAGGCATGCCCCCAACACACGCTCAGAGGCCCTCAGCAAAGGCTGCCAGACTCACTGGTTCAAAGCATTTAAGGAAATCTCCATTCAATCGTTAGCTGACCACTAAGCTAAATTATCAAACACTTCAGTAGCCATACACAATGAAGAATACAAACTTTACAAAATTAATGCAGGAAACCCTCAAAACAAAACAAAGAAAACAATAACACAAGGCAACAAAAAAGTCCTAGGAAGGAGAAACACTGCTATGAGGAGTCGCCATATTATATCACTTAAAAAGTCCAGTTTTCAACAAAACAATGCAAACAAGCAAACAGCAAGGTATGGGCCCAAACACACACATGACGTGCACACACACACACAAGTCAACAGAAACTGTTCCTGAGGAAGGCCAAACATCGGACTATTTAGACAAAAAATTTAAATCCTCTATCATCAATATGTTCAAAGAACTAAAGAAAACCATGTCTCAGGAATTAAAGTATAAGAACGTCGTCTCACCAAATAAAGAATATCAATAAAGAAATAGAAATTATAGGAAAAGAAATACAAAATTTTTTTTTTTAAAGATTGGCACTTCAGCTAACATCTGTTGCAAATCTTCTGTTTTTCCTTCTTCTTCTCCCCAAAGCCCCCGAGTACATAGTTGTATATTTTAGCTGTAGCTTCTTCTAGTTGTGGCATGTGGGACGTTGCCTCAGCATGGCCTGAAGAGCGGTGCCATGTCTACGCCCAGGATCCAAACCAGTGAAACCCTGGGCCTCCAAAGCGGAACGCACGAACTTAACCACTCAGCCACGGGGCCAGCCCAAAATAAATGGAAATTTTTGAGCTGAAAAGTACAATAACTCAAAAGAAAAATTCACTAGAGGGGCTCAACAAGAGATTCGAACTGGCAGAAAAAGAAGCATGAACTTGAAAACACATTAATTCTGAATATCCATGCTCCAACATGGATGAAACTTGAAAACCGTACACTATGAAAGAAAATAGTCACCAAAGGGAATATTACATGATTCCCTTTACAAAAAATGTCCAGAATAGGCAAATCCATAAGGCAGAAAGTAGATTCATGGCTGCCAGGGGCTGGGAGGAGAGCGGAATGGGAAGTAATGCTAATGGGTATGGAGTTTCTCTTAGGGGTGATAAAAACGTTCTGGAATCAGCTAGTGATGAGCATTATACAACCCTGTGAACACACTAAAACTCACTGAATGGTACACTTTAAAAGGGTGAATTTTATAGTATGTGAATTATATCTCAATATAGGTATTATAAAAAATACTTTTAAATTTATTGGCATTATAGTTTTATTTTTAATCTGTAAATATGTTTTGGTTTTATTGTTGTTCAGGGGTTAATAAGCATTAGGTGCTTATACATAGCTTTATGTTTGCATACACTTAAGTAATGATACAATTAAAATAATTTATCAATAGTTTTGGTCAGCTATCCTAAAATTCACACCCTAATCGTCATCAGCTAACTTCTCATACAGAACACCATAATCGTGAGGCAACTTCTAAGTTTTCCTGTTATCTCGATCCACATTAAAGACTTTAAATTAGCATAATGAAGGTCAGAAATTGGTCTTCAATAGTGAAATCAGTGGTTGGCTGGTGAGTCAGAAGAGTGAAGTACAAGGGAGATGTCTCAGGAGACCCGTGGCAAGCAAGATATCTGAAGTGGCCGATATGTCCTAAAGATAACATGAACAGGGCATAACAACTTAGGGAGGTCTGCAACCTGAACTTTTAGGGGTAATGCCTAAGACTCGTCAAGCTCCAGCACTAGAGGATTCTGGCTGCCTGATGCCAACTGAAAGGTTAACAGAATCCTGCCTCTGCAACAAAGGTTGGCAAACTTTTTCTTTAAAGGTCTGTATAGAAATATTTTACTTTGTGGGCCATGCTGCCTCTACACAACTATTTAATTCTGCTACTGTAACGTGAAAGCAGCAATAGACAATATATAAGCAAATGAGCATGACTGTGTTTCAATAAAACTTTATCAGCAAAAACAAGTGAAGGACCATAGTTTGCCAATCCCTGCCCTAGAACATTCTATCTGCATCATGCAGGAACAGAGAGGGGACTCCATCATCAAGCGCACACATCAGGTCCTTGCTTTACAGATACACATTTGGGCAAGAAATGTCTGAGCTGGCTTTCATAATAAACTGGTAGTGAAGCCGGAGAGGAGCAGCTAACCCTCACATACCTACAACTTTTTGGCAAGTATTGTTATCTACCAGGAAGAACCTAACAGCTATATATTACCAAGTTAACAGCATGATGTCAGTTTGCAGAGGTGCCTCATTGTTGCTTTAATGGCCCTATCATTTTGATATGAACTATTAAGACAAGCGAGTGAACTCACGTCAAAAAAAAAAAAATTTAAACTTGGGTAAAAAAAAAAAAATCAAAAGGCATCAGACACAAAGCATATATGAAATAAGAGCCAGGCCAACAGTGCAGCAGGGGGGTTCTGAAGACTTAGCTATCAGCTCCTGTCTAAAAAAACTAACTTGCAAACAGTTGTAATCATTCGTGGTGCTGGTAGAAAGCAATAGAGTTAATCACTCTTTTCTGTGGTTTTGCAATAGGTCCTTCACTTCCCTAATTCGATTTGAATCCATTTAACATTAAAGCCAGTCGGAATTCCCCAAACCCAGGCAGCCTGAGGGCTAGGCACACCGCAGATAAGTAAAAGGTTACAGTGGCAAGCCTCAACACTCCTGCTGAAAGGGCCATCCAACCAGGGCCAATGTTGCTTATCCTCATAGCTTGGTGGTCTAATCTAATAAAAAGGAGGAAAACACCCATTTTATCGTCCACTGCAGTTGCGCTTTTTCTCTCATCAATCTATCCATTGAGAAACATTCCTTTGATCAAATAATGGACTATTATCAAAAGCTTCTGCCTATGGAAGGCCTCAGGTAAGAGTTTCTCAAATTTTGTAGATTCTTAGGCATCCTAGGGATGCTTAAGGAAAAAAAACACATTTGGGCCCTGCAATCTGCATCTGTAAGAAGTGCCACGTGCGATGGTACCACAGGTGCTCCTCAGACAACAATCTGAGAACACTTCCACGTGGTGGCCTAGCTCATCTTACCTAGAGCCTCTAGCTAAGCTAACACCACTGACCTTGGAATCTGGTGGCCCATCCACGTCCTAAAGGAAGAAGCCAAAACATAACTACAATTTTGTCACCAATACCACATAAATAAACCACACAGAAAGTTGAGAGAGTTGACAATAAAAGTACCAATAATTCAATATCCTCCACCCACCCCCAAAAAAATCTCCTAGTCTAAATTAGGCAAGCAAACATGGCATTCATTCAACTCTATTGTACATCTGCTATGTATCAAGCATTGTGCAAGACGTTTGTTAGTGCCGACAAAGTCCATTCCGACTCCTAGTAACCCTGTGTACAGCAGAGCAGATCCCTGCCCACTCTTTTTGCGTCATCCTCTCACCTTCCAGTGCTGTATCAGACAGTGCTTCATCGCTATTCATAGGGTTTTCAGGGCCAATTTTTTCAGAAGTGGGTGGTCAGGTCCTTCTTCCTAGTCTGTCTTAGTCTGGAAGCTTTGCTGAAACCTGTCCACTATGTGTGACCCTACTGGTATCTGAAATACCAGTGGCAGAGCTTTCAGCATCAAAGCAACAAGCAGCTGCCACGTGACAACCGACAGATAGACGGTGTGGTTCCCTTTCTGCGCCACAGTGATGAGAGAACTGATTCTGAACCACCAGACCATCAGGGCTGGCTATTATATAAGATCCTGGGTACTGAATCAGTGATGATCAAAACAGACATGGCCACTGACCTTACCACTGGCCAGGAATTTAAAAAAAAACTTACCACTGGCACTCTGCAAATCAGCTACATCTAGAGAACAGCCATAGCTGTTAGGTCAGAACAGAGGGCACAGAAAGCTCTAACTAGGATATAACTTAAACTCTTGGGTGTGGGATCTAGAAATAATAGGGTCAAGGGAAACGCACAACCGCTCTCCATCTCAGCCCCAACTCAGTCAGTAGGACAAACCTGGGAATCAGTCGCTGCGTCTTAAAATCATACAAACAAATTCAGGCCCAAGGACCTAAAACAGAAAAGACCTATGAACACTGGAGGACTGGAGACAGTCCTGGAACTCAGGACTGCCCAGTAGGGTGTCACCAGGTACCAGTCCTCAGGCCTGATTTCGCCACTCTGCATTCCCATCATCACATGCCGCCCAAGACAATTCAAGGATGCTTGTGTTCTTGGGCTGCTGTGCGTGTGTGTGTGTGTGTGTGTGTGTGTGAGGGTAGGTGGGTGGGTGTGGGTGCCAGATAAACAGAAAGAGGCAAGGCAGGGAAAAAAGGATCCAGGGAGTGACAATGCAAATAGCCTGACAGAAGACCAATCGCCATAGCTTAGTGGCTTTAATAAACATCTTGCAAGGTATATAATAGGGAACTCCTCTTGCCGTTAGCCATCCACTTCTGTCATTCCAACCTTACTCCTTGCTTCCCCTCTTGGGGAGATCCTCTCTCTATCCTAGAATCCATCCTACCAAGGCGGTTGACCTGCTTCTACCCGGCTGGCTACGTGAGAACCTGGAAGAAAATATTACATCTGATTTTGGTCCCTAAGGTTAACAGTAACAGAAAGAAGCGCAACCTATCAGTGTCCAGGGGCCTTCAACAGAGCCAGAGGTCAATGAGGGAATGGCTGCCAACATGAAGGCAAGCTTACAGCCCCCCAGGAACAGCAGCCCAACCTGCTCTTGGCAGGGCCTGGCTTGTTCCTTCACACAAGGGCAGTACAGTTGCAACTTGCAACTTGATACAGTTGCAAGGCAAGTCCTGCTAAATAATCAACTCTGGTTTTAAATGAGCAAGCCCACCATTTCAGCATCTGGCTCCAACACATCAAATCAAGGGAAAGATTTTCCCAAAGGCTGAGAGTTAAGCTACTTACTGACAGCTGGAAGCTTAATTACTGCTTTTCTTAGAGCATTAACTCCCACTAGCCAATGACTACACTTTCTATTAGCCATTTAAATTAGCATGTGTCCAAAATCCACAAAGAAATCGGCCTAAGTTGAAAGGAAATCAGGGGAGCCAGCCCTGTGGCCGAGTGGTCAAGTTCACACACTCCGCTTCTGCAGCCCAGGAGTTCACCAGTTCAGATCCTAGGCGCGGACCTACGCACTGCTCATCAAGACATGCTGTGGCAGCATCCCACATAGAAGAACTAGAATGACCTGCAACTAGGATATACAACCAGGTACTGGGGCTTTGGGGAGAAAAAAAAAAGAGGAAGATTGGCAACAGGTGTTAGCTCAGAGCCCATCATCCCCACAAAAAAAGAGAGAGAAAATGATTGGTAAAATTTGGAAAGTGCTCTGAGAGTGTTAAAAAAAAAAAAAAAGGAAAGGAAAGGAAATCAGGCAGTGGGATTAAAGAAAAAAGCCACTGAGCCCTCTCCCTCCTTTCCGTGTTCTTTTAATTGGCATTTCAAAGACATATGTGTTTGTCAAGGATGCTTAGCTACCAGAAAACAACCAAATTCCCAGAGCGCAGCGATATCCTGAATGCTTCTCTAAGCTTTTCCACTCCTCGACCTCCCAGGACCGTCCACATCCCTTTGGGAGGTGCACCTGTGTCCACACCCTTCAGTCAGGCACCCCCAGCACACTGATGCTGTTCCTCTTGGGGAAACTCACCTGCTTGATCACAGAATGCCAAACCTCAGAAAGGAAACTCAAAGCAGTTTATTATTCCTTAGTGCCTTCCACTTACCAACACCCTCGTGGCAAACATGTACTTGTCCCGAAGCTGAAAGTCTTTCACTTCCTCGAGGATCACTTCCTGGTTCTCCAGGGACTGGAAGAAGTCTGTGCTTCGGAACACTGTGGAGAAGCCGAAGGGTTCATGGCGTTCAATGTAGATGGTGGTTGGCTCGTCATAGGGATCGATTCCCCTGGAAAGAAAAAGATGGTTGCTATCTTATCCATGTTTAATCAACGGAGGCACAGAGGTGCTGCCCTGCAGACAATCAGCTAGAACTCAGGGCCACCATGGGGGGAGCTATGAATGATACTCTCTGTGCCACACACATATATACAGGAGAAAAGGAATGGCCATTTATAAAGTGTTTTGCGTCGTTCCTGCTGTTTTCAAAGCATCCTGGGTTTCACTCAAGGCACGCTCTGGCCATGCCTGAGAAGAACAAAAAGGAAAAGAAAGTGAAAGGCAGAACATTTGAGAATCAGTAAGCATGGGGCCAGCCCCGTGGCCAAGTGATTAAGTTCGTGTGCTCCGCTTTGGCGGCCTGGGGTTTCGCTGGTTCGGATCCCAGGCACAGACATGGCACCGCTCATTAAGCCATGCTGAGGCAGCGTCCCACACGCCACAACTAGAAGGACCCACAACTAAAAATATGCAACTATGTACCGGGGGGCTTTGGGGAGAAAAAGGAAAAATAAAATCTTAAAAAAAAAAAACAAAAAGGATCAGTAAGCAATGAACCGCTTGAGGCTGTCAGCAAGTTTCTGGCCTCAAGTTCTGAACCTCAGAGGAATAAAGGAGAGTGTTTCCCCAGGATGCTATATTCTCAGAAGAACAGCTCTACAGGAAACCACACAAGGAACCAGCGAGCCTGATCTTTCTAACGGACACAGCCCTTTCTCTGTCTCATGCTGCTGTCACCGATGTGTGCAGTCAGGAGTCACTCTGCCAGTGCAAACTCATCTCCCGCGAGGCTCCTTCACAAAGTCTTTCTCAGCACAGCCAGACCCCCTTGCTGTCCTTCAGAAATGCAGAGCTCACTTCTCCCTCTGCGCTTCTGTCCACACTATAGCCTCTGCAGGGAGGCCCTCGTGTGCACACCTGTATCCCACTCATCTTCCGAGGTCAAGTTCAAGGTCCCCTCTTCCAGGAAGCCTCCCCCAGTGCTCTTTCTCCCTTCTCCCAACACTAGCGATGCTTCTCTGCAGCACTCAGTTTCAAGGTTTTTATACGAATTTTCTGAGTTTCTAACGAAGGTAGAAAGCTGCTTTGGATGAGTGGATATTGAATCACTCTCGTTACTTTCCACAGAGGTGCTTCCTATTCAGTGTTAGACTGTTCACCGTACATGTTTGTCTGAGCTTCCTAGAGAGAGTACAGATGCCTTTAAAGGCCATGTCTTGTATTTCTTTTTACCCTCCAGAAATCCCAGCTGATGGATCCCTGCCGCACTGGATCCCTGGACCATAATCGCAGACGCGCTTCCAAACCAAAAACTGCAGAGTGACTAGGTCAAACTTCCTTGGAGAAGGATCTCTGAACTGATGTTCCCCCAAATAAGGCCGCAAACAGCAGTTTGGAGGATGACTAATCGGCCCCAGGTTTCCCAACACTCTAAGAACAGCAAGGCCGTGGAGACCAGTCAGCAAGAGGGAAAAGTACTTGGAAAACTCAGGAAGAGTTTTCTCAGTGAGGACGCAGTGCGGACCCAACGATAGGCAGAAGGACTCATTCACGCGACTGTCTTTGTCCAGTTCCACAAGCACAATTGGATCTCAGGATAATGAAGGTAATGATATAAAATTCCTTCAAAGATGTACTGTCAAGAACATGTTCTCAAAAAAATAGAAAGCAACGAGGGAGGGTGGGAAGCAGGAGGAAGGGAGGAAGGAAGGAAGAACGGAGATAAGATATAGGAAAACAAAAGACTTGACTTTTGCCCTTCAATCTGGAGTCTTAGCAATGCGCTGGAGAAACCATCGGCCTTGGTTCTAATGTGGGAGACGAAGTGTTCGTCGTCAGATGCTCTGTGTGCACGTATGCGGGGGTGGTGGCATGTTCTCTTCTTTTCCACAATTAGAAGTACTGATTAAAGTGCTTCCTCTACCCCAGAGGATATGCAAATTAAAACGAGGCTGCTAGATATTTTTAAAAAGGCAGAGAGGAAGGGACCTTTATTCAGATATTTTGAGACCAAGTTCCCCTCTATTATTCCTGCCTTGCCAAAAGCAGCAGCCAACATCTAGAGGTAGAAAGAGCTGTGACATTCATCCCAATTCTCTTCCATAATCCATACTAGGACCTCCCATTTCGGACAGCCACTCCACCTCCAAGTTCTTGAACTTTGCAATCGCTAGCCTTCCACTTCTTATACTCGTTCACACCTACTTCCTGTTCTTTTGCCCTCATTTGGGAATTCCAGGGCTTGCTCTATCTCTGAGCACAGTCATCGGTTCTCATCTGGGCTCATCCGCCTTATAAGCCTTCAGTGATGCTCCACAGGGCATCCTTGAGCCCCTCCACCAGAGCTCTGACACTGGCCTGCTTTCTAAGCGCTGCTGAACACATGTATGCCATCACTCTCTGAGAAGTTAGACAACACTCTCACTTATTATGAGGAATCCTAGGGGAAAATCCCCCACACAGCTTGAAATTCCCTGACACTAGACATGCAATTATCTAAAATAAGATGGGCCTGTGGCCAGCCTCGTGACTGAGTGGTTAAGTTTGCATGCTCTGCTTCAGTGGCTCAGGGTTTAACCGGTTCAGATCCTGGGCATGGACATGGCATTGCTCATCAAGCCATGCTGAGGTGGTGTCCCACATAGCACAACCAGAAGGACCTGCAACTAGAATATACAACTGTGTACTGGGGGGCTTTGGGGAGAAGAAGAAGAAAGATAAAATAAAATAAGATAGGCCAGTCCTCTCCCCTAAGAGATTTGCATGCCTACACAGAGACAGAAAACACAACATACAAAGTCCCAAATGTGAAGTTCCCTTATTCAGTAATCCTGCTGGTTTGCATTCTTAATATATGGTGCCCTAAACAGATAAAAGAGCAATTTGTCCCTTTAAAATTCAAATAAAACAAAAGAAAGTTCTAATGGTATTCCTTGGGTAGAAGTTATACTTGGATAAGACTGTGGTTATAATTTCACTAAGACTCTACAATGTCTGCCCAAGGAAAATAACAGAAGGGTCAGAAACAGCTGCCCTCTACGAAAAGGAAGTCCTTTGGGGCCCAAAGACACTCAGCTGTAAGGCTCCTCCCTGTGCTCCCTCCATCTTCACTGTCCCCAATTACTAAGGAAGCAAGACCAACTCAGAGACATTCCTCTTCAGAGAGCTAAAAAAAGCACAGACAGTATCTATTATCTTGTTGGGCCATTACATTTAATGAGGACTAAAAATACACATAAAAATCAAATGAGAGACTGGGAAATATAAATGAATACACATATACAAGCTATCTCATACCTCAAACAAAGGGCTAACCTCAAATATATAAAGAGCTGCTAGAAATCAACAATAAAAAGACTAACAATCCAAGGTCCAGCCCAGTGGTGCAGTGATTAAGTTTGTGCATTCTGCTTTGGCGGCCCGGGGTTCACCGGTTCAGATCCCAGGTGCGGACCTATGTACCGCTTGTGAAGCCATGCTGTGGCAGGCATCCCACAAATAAAGTAGAAGAAGATGGGCACAGATGTTAGCTAGGGCCAATCTTCCTCAGCAAAAACAGGAGGATTGGCAGCAAGATGTTAGCTCAGGGCTAATCTTCCTCAAAAAAAAAAAAAAAAAAAAAGACTAACAATCCAATAGGAAAAGGGCAAAGGGCATGAACAGACATATCACAAAAAAAAAAAAAAAAAACAAATAAAAATGACCTGTAAGCAGGTTAAAAGATGCTCAAACTCATTCGTAATAAGAAAAATGCAGATTAAAACAACACTGAGATACAACTTCTTACCTAACACACTGGCTGTGGAGAGACACACAATCCTATATTGTTGAGATGAGTGCAAAATTTGACCCTTTCTATGGAAAATTTGGAAAAAGACAAATACTATATGATCTCACTTATAACTGGAATCTTAAAAAAGAATAAAAACTCATAGAAAAAGAGATCAGACATGTGGTTACCAGAGGTGGAGGGTCGAGGGAGGGGCAATTGGAGGAAGGCGGCCAGAAGTTCAAACTTCACGTTATAAGATAAATAAGTACTCGGGATGTAATGCACAACATGATGACAACAGTTAACACTGCTGTGTAACACACAGGAGAGTTTTGAGAGTAAATGCTAAGAGCTCTCATCACAAGAAGAAAATTTTTCTTTCCTTCTTCTTTTCATTCTATCTATATGAGAAGATGGATGTTAGCAGAAACTATTGGGTAATCATTTCACAATACATGTAAATGAAACCATCATGCTGCACGCCTTAAACTTATACAGTGATGGATGTCAATTGTTTCCCAATAAAACTGGAACAGAAAACACAAGGAAAAAAAAAGAAAATGTGGCAATCTCTACCACAGTTACAATTTCAATGCTTCATCCACGGGGGATATATCAGTGCACAAAACAGACAAAGGCCCCTGCCTTTGTGGGGCTTTTATTCTACTGAAGAGAGAAAAACCAATAATAAGCATAATATAGTATATTAGAATATGACAAGTACTATGCAAAAAAGAATAGATCAAAGTTCAGCAAATTGGGAATGGCAGGGGAGTAGCTGCAATTTTAATATGATCCTTAGGGGGCCAGTCCAGTGGTGCAGCAGTTAAGTTTGCACATTCCGCTCCAGCGGGCCAGGGTTTGCAGGTTTGGATCCCAGATATGGATCTATGCACTGCTGCCAAGCCAAGCTGCGGCAGACGTCCCACATATAAAGTAGAGGAAGATGGGCACAGATGTTAGCTCAGGGCCAGTCTTCCTCAGCAAAAAAGAGGAGGATTGGTGGCAGATGTCAGCTCAGGTCTAATCTTCCTCAAAAAAATAAAAATTAAAAAAATATAATATGATCCTTAGGACAGGCCTCCTTTAGAAGGTGTTATTTGAGCAGACAAATGAGTAAGAGAGTAGCAATAAGTCTATCTTGGGTAAGAACATTCTAGGCAGAGAAAATAGCAAGTGCAAAGGCCCTATAGTAGGAATGTACGTGGCACTTAATCTGAGAGAAATGATGATGGATAGTGAAGGGTTCAAAGAAGAGAAACAACACGATCTGACCTGTTTTAAAGGATCAGTTGGGCCGTGTACTGAGAATTAGTTATAGAAGCACAAGAGTGGAGCAGAAAGACCAGTTGGATGAGTACCGAGCGACAATGGTGCTTGGAGTAAAGCAGTAGATCCTGGATATACACTGAAAGTGGAGCCAGCAGTATTTCCTGATAACAAGAAGCAAACATGAAATCAACGATGACCCAAAGGTTTTGGCTTGAGCAACTAGAAACTGAAACACGGAAGATATGGGCGGAGCTGATGTGGGGTGGTGAAGACCAAATTTGCTATGTGTGAATGGGCTGAGTGACCCACCGACACAGCAAGTCCGCTCCTGGAGTCTGTTCCACATCTTCCCCTGCACACGTACAAACTCAGATTCAAGATTACAGACTGCATCCCTGTAACAGGATAAGATCAGAAGCAACTAGGACTAGAAACAACTGTACTTCTAAGAGTGCGGCCCTGATGATTTCACTTTCCTTCTCAAAAACCTACAACAGTTCCCCACTGCTTCCAGAATTCAGTCCAAATTCCTTTATGGGGCACTACAGATTCCGATACCGACGTCCCTTTCTAAACTTCACCCAACACACCGTCCAAAAATAAGACTCAGTGTTCCCCGCCCAAGCGCCACCTTCTCCCTGCTTCTGGTCGTTCTGTTCTCATCTTGAATTCCTGTCCTGCACACCTCCACACAGCTACACCCTACCTGTTGTGCACATCCTGGATCACGAGCAACCTCCTCCATGGAGCTGTCTGTGATCCTCCCACCTGGAAGGAATACGTCCCTCCTCTGGCTTCTCACGCTAGGTCCACGACTTCCGTGCTTCTCTCCTAATGTGTGTTATCTGCAGAAAACGTCTTTTCTTCCCTCCTACACTGCAATCTCCTTAATAACTACATCCATAAATTATTCAACTTCTTACACCCTAAAGCATCTAGCATGTTTTATACTCAGCAGACACTAAAATAAATGTTGTGAATGAACAAATGAATGAATTTTATAGAGAGAAAAATCCCCATTCCTGCTATGATGCTCTAAAAATGATCGTCTTTAGAAACACTAACACATGCAAAAGCTTCACGATTCCCTGGGTTCCCTGAGGGACTGAAAACTGCAAGAGCTCTGTCACTCCTCTCACAAATCACCTTCCTTCCTCACACCCTCGTCCCCCACCCCCAGGAGTCTGTTATACTTGCAGCTCTAATTCCCAGGTCTGGAAATTGTATTTCCTGAACCAAATGCTTCACATTTCAGCTGAGGATAGGTTTGTCCTCCAGGAAGGAGCTAGGACTGAAGAAAGGAGATTATGTCATGCATATTTCTTAGCTGGCACGACTTACCAAGAAAAGGACTTCACATGTTCCTGAATCAGGACCCAGGTCTGGCCAAAATCATCTGACTTCCATAGCTGCAAAGACCAAAGGACAAGACGTGGTCATGATGCAAGAGGCCTGCACAACCTGAAGGGCATCGCCATCAAACTCCCTCTGAAGCCCCACCTTAAACAACAGGCTGCCTGTGCAGACAGGCAGTGAGGTCACCAGAGCCGGCTGGGTTACTCCAGTGCACACGAGCGCAGGGAGGGAAGAAGAGATGTGCACCTTTGAGTTCTTCTCCAAACTTACTGAGGTCTCAATAGCAAATGGAAGGAAAAATGACTGTGACTTGTCTTCCGTTTACAGATTATTAGAAATTATATTTCATTCGAGACTAGCCCTCTGATGACAGTAAAAACAAAAGTGTTATACTCGGAACTTCTTGCCTGGGAAACAGTGTCTTCAAAACCCCAGAGCAGGCCACGGTGATTAAAGCTGAATGGAGAGGACACCGGCTAAGTGCAGAAGACTACCAAAGGGAACCAACTGAGTCCACAGGGCGCGGCCACGAGGAATTAACTTGCTGATCTCGGCCAAAGCCCCTCAACTTGCAAAGACATAACCGGAGGTTCCTCTGGCCCTAGAGACCCTGCCTTGAGAAGCAGGAGACCAAAAATAACAATAATCCACCTACACTGGTAAACTGACCCAGCCCATACTTAGGTTACTCCCCAAGGCAGTGAAGGTAACCAGATCATGTTTCGGTTAAAGGACCTGCAAATGAGAAAAAAATGCTCCCAGGTTCCTCGGAGCAAAGCCATTCAAAACCCATCATAAATCCAATCCTACATGATCTACAGGTTTCGCAGGATGATGCCAGACCAACAGTCTTGGATTTGGCAAGTTTCAACCTTGAGATATAAATCCTCCTCAGTCTCTCTCCCCATCTCTCACCCTTCCTTCGAATATGGATTAAAGAAGGAAAATACACACATTTATAGTATATGCACGTGCACACACACACACTAAGGAAGAATATTAAAGTTAATGGTAACTTCAAATAAACAGAAGGCAAAAGCATGTTTAAAGTGGAGGATGGGGAAGGGAGAACGGAAATTCCACAAGAGGTCCCAGCAGAACTCAGGCTCCAGACTTCTCTACCTCCCTCTCTCTGATTAAACTCCAGAGCCTCGATGCACCCCCAGGACTAACACAGGTGCGTGTGCACCGAGAAGACCACGATGCTTAACTGACAGGGCCCACCAAGTGCTCGGTGTCGCTCCTCGGCTGGGATACAGGCTGAGAGTGCCAGGGGATCTATTTTTCCTTAGCCATGGGAAATGAAACAGTAATCAAAAAGGCTAAGCCGGTGGTGGGAGACCAGGGGGAGGGCACTCAAAGGACACGCAGTCCACACAGACAGAACAGAAAATTCCAGGAGCCCCCTCCCACTGTGTTCCGGAAGCTCTCTTACCTGCTTGTTGGGGTGAGACCTGTCAAAGCCCAGGAGAAGGTCGGCAGCCTTACTATGCAGAAGGAGATCACCTGCCCGGAATGGGATGGGAAAGCCTTGGATCGTGTTGCAGAAGTCAAACGTGATCCAGAGGTACTGGGCATAAGCATCTGCAAAGATGTACTGCAAAGAGAAAAGAGGTGAGCTCAGAGCAGGACCTGGCCAGAGCCTCCCAGCTCATGCCCCCCAACAGTGTTTGAGTGCACGCACATGCAGGGGGCCAACCGCCACCAACGCGGTGCCAGGGGCTGGCAGGACTTCCACAAAGCTTTCTCACCACCTCCTGACAATGAAGAGATGCTGGTGTCCACTCATAGAGGCACAGTGAAGTCAAGGGACGGGTGAGCAATGGGCTGGGGTGAGCCACATGGTACTCTCCTTTAACCAGGTATAATGAAGCTAGTCAAGCCTTTCTACTTCTTTCAACTGACTTGGCCATTCTCACCCCCTGGCGAGTCCCTCGGTCTCAGTTACAGGGTGGCTACTGGAAGCAGGGTCAAAGAAGTCCTGCTCTTCAGACTGGCTGCACATGGAAGGGACTGATGTCTATGCCTGCATCCTGACAGGCCTTTCCAGGAAAACCCCTAAGACCACACCCATCTTGGAAGATTGGCGTCTCCTTCTTGCCATTATGCCAGGTGCCCCTGGGGCTGGCAGACTCACTCTGGGGCACAGCGGGAAGCAGCACTGGAGAGCAGGGCCCTCACCTTATTCTGCTTCCGCACAGGCGAGTGACTGTGGTCGAGCCTGGCTGGAGAGCGACTGCCGATCGAGAGAGTTCTCCAGGGGAAAGGATTGTGGCAACTCAACTTAACTAACGAACATGCACTGAATATTCACCACGGACCAGACGCGGGGGGCGCCACCGTGAAAACACAGGCTCCTTCCTCTTACGTAGCTTGCAATGGAATGTGGGAGAAAGAGGTTCACAAGTAACGGTAACTCAAGGGAAAATGAGATTAGATGAGAGACCACGGACAGAGTCCTATGAAAGCAGAGACTACACATTAGTTCTGGCTGGGAGATCAGAAATGACTCCATGGCAGATTTGGGCCTTGAAGGGCAAGTAAGATTTCCACAGGGAAAGAACATTCCAAGTCTGGAGCAGTGTGAGTTTGGGAACAAAAGAGGGAAAAAAAAAAATACAGCGTGGGTTTGATGACATCCTGAGGGCCTGAGAGAAATGACTGGAAAATAAGGCTGCAAAGCACAGATGACGGCAGGCCTTGAATGCACACGAGAGATCTGGAGGACAGCCCCTGCTCCCAGAAGAACGAGAGTGGCTCGCTGGACCACTGGGAACCATAAAGCAGAGCAAGCAGGACCTAGCTCCAGCAACAACCTGTCACTGAAATCCTAGAAACCAATAACCAAAGGACTCAGTCCAAGGACACTTCCCCTAATTGATTCCACCCAATGCAGCTCACCCTTCAGCTGACCCCTTTCCACACGTCTAACAGCTCCGGCGGACACGAATACTTGGCACTTGTTCGCATCCTGCTTTCATATGTTCTTGCTCCTTTTCATGTCATTCATTTTTCATTCTCCCCCCAAATCTAGACTGTAAACTTCCCAGGAACATGTTTTATGTGTCCTTTCTCTTGTGTTTCCTTCACAGCATCTACTATAAAACTCCAAACTCTGTAGAAGCCTAATTAAATCTAACTCTAAAGGGTAGTAAATGTTTCAAAAGCAAAAGCTACTATAAGCAAATGCAATGCTATAAAAACAATTACGATGTGAAGAGAACCATCATCATTTTTGGCATAAAAGTGTTCCCTAGAAATAACTTAGCCCATCTTCCCGCTCTGAAAGCATCTTGGTTATCAGGGAAGGGAGTGTTCCCAGTTTGAAAAGATTTTTCCTGAAATCTATTCCATGGCTTTCTGCAGTCTCACATTTGAGAATCTAAAAACGATGTGCCCAGTCACAGGGCTTTGTATTGTTTATGACTTTTTGGCTAAAATTTTTCAAGAGCACTTAGCATGTGCCACGCACTGAGCTGAAAGTTGTGCATCTCATTTAGTCCACCGAGTACTCACAGCAACTCAACACGTTACATATTATCTCCTCTTTTATTAATGCGGACACAAGCTTAGAGAGGTTAACTGCCCACAGTGACCCAGGAGTAGGCAGCACTGACGTCAGTGTCTGGCTGGTTCAGAGCCATCTCTTAACAGTTCATCAATCCTTACTTCTCTCCCTCCAACAAAAAGGCAGCATTTCCTGAATTGAACTCACAGGTCTTACATTGTACCATTGGGCTCCTCATTAATCCACTCTGTAAGCTTTTACTGGAAACCCTCTCTTCCCTTGCCTTCTGAGACACTGACTCATCTCAGCCCTCATCCCCCACCCCTGACCTTTCTGTCCTTGATTATCATCTGCTGGCTCCTCTGTCTTCGTCCACTCCTCACCTTCCCGTAACCTCATTACTCTTCCATCCTCTGCTGCTGACTTGGTTTATCCTTCCACACAGCTTCAACTAGTGCCTCCGAGAACCAGCATTCCATGCCTTTCAAATCTACAGTCTAACCCTGACTTCTCCCGGAGAGTCTAGTTTCATTACCTCTTTACCTTTCTCAGCATCTCCACCCTGCTATGCCAGGATATTTCACCACATCCAAAACCAAATTCTTCAATACCTTCCCACCAAAACCCAACTCTCCCTCCCACATCCCACGTCTAGCCATGCTCCACCTTCTCCCGGCCTCACAACCCACGGAGTTGGGTTTTTACTCCACTGCCTTCCTCCAGCCCTCGATTTCAATCAGCCGCCTACCCTGTTACGGTTTCCTTTAAAATGTTTTCACAATCTGTTTCCTTTTTATTCCCAAGACTGCTAATGTGGGCCATGCCCCTACTAGGGACTATAAGCAAATTGGGGGTAGGCACTGGGTTTTATTCATCCTCACATCTTCTAGGCTCCAGCAGGATGTGAAGTATTTACAGGGTGATATTATGGTTGGTTGAGTGACTGGGCAACTTCATGCCTCTATTGGCACAATGCTTCCTTTTCTGACTTTTCTCTAATCTTTCCCTTCCGGTCCATCCTGCATATGCCAGGAGAAACATTTCTCTAAAAGACATTATTCACAGCAACTTCTCTACTCAATGAATCTTCCATGGCTCCCTACAGACCTCGAGGCAAATAGAAAACTCCTCCATCAGACGGGGCCTGACCGGTATCACAAAGCTTCACAGTGCCAACCCTCCAGCCCCTCCAGTGAATCTCTTCACTGCCCACAAAGAAACCACGCACGTGCCTTGAATTCTGCCCACGCCTCTCTCCTCCTCGAGGGCTCCCACCAACTGTGCTCTAGCTATTGACATCGGGCCCATTTTTGAAGCTCCATCCCTAATCCCAAATACCCCGTGAAGACTTCACTGCTTTCAACCAACCTCGTTTAATCCTCCAGCTCTCATCATGTCAGCTTCCATCCATCACTTAGGAATGTGTTGCTTCATGCTGTTATGGAACCGCATCATATACGCACATACCAGGAAGGCACAGAAGGTCCTACTCTGCTTTTTAGTCCCTAGACTGCCTGGCTATCAAATCCACTCAAGGCCAACCCCACGGATTTGCCAGCAGACCAGACCTGGCCTACTAGGTGCTTCCTAAAGTGTATGATTTCAGGAGCATCCTCACCGACCCCCACATCTCCACCCCATGCACAATCACATAATATTCCAGAGGAGCTTCATCCTTTAGCTTAAAGCTATGTTTCCTCTTAAAATACAAACACCTCTGGAAAGATAACAAAATAAGCTACAGAATTTATCTCCAAGCTAGCATAAGGGATCCTCCAGTTTTGAGTGGAGACACCAAGAGTACAATGAGAGGAGGAAGGGCAGCGGAGGCAATGGAGGACCATACCTCTAGGCGGTGGGAACCAACAGAAAAAGAGAGAGCTGTCTTTCAGACTGACCCAGGACCAATCTCTGCCTGGAAAAATGTAGGATCAGCTCTTGCTTCTGCTGAGGTTATGAAGCCAACTATACACTCAGTGACCTTTTTAAAAGAGTCCCAGACATTTAGACAGTGCCTGACTGATCTTGGGTGTGCTAGGGGGCGGGTGGAACTGCCAGGTGTCTAGAGCTGCACACTGGTTCAGGAGACAGCACACAGAGGACAGAGAAGGAAGTGAGACACTGCTTAAGGAGAAAACAGATGCAAACACGCACCGGACCCCACAACCACGCCACCATCACATGGCAAGGCCACTAGACCAGAGCTAGTTGACTAACTAGTACCTTCTCTCCCCTTTCACAGGCACACACCCCCCAGGCTTCCATGTGGCCCTTTTGTGACATCGGAACCTTTCAGAGCAGCTGCTAACAGTCATTTCACATCACGCTCCTTGACAGCCTACCTAACACTTCACACAGGTGACCGGCCTAGGGCCAGCACCTGTGTGATTTTTCTCAGGAAGTGGTAGTCTGGCGGGGCAATTTGCCTTCCAGCAGACAAAGGTAACAAAGCAAGCGGCACAATAAGAGCATCACTTCCTTCTTGAGAAGTCTGGGGAGGGCGAGGCGCCTCCTCCGGGGAATTAAAAACTCAACAGAGGGGCCAGCCCGGTGGCGCAGCGGTTAAGTGCGCACGTTTCGCTTTGGCGGCCCGGGGTTCGCTGGTTCAGATCCCTGGTGCAGACACGGCACAGCTTGGCATGCCATGCTGTGGTAGGCGTCCCACATATAAAGTAGAGGAAGATGTGCACGGATGTTAGCTCAGGGCCAGTCTTCTTCAGCAAAAAGAGGAGGACTGGCAGTAGTTAGCTCAGGGTTAATATTCCTCAAAAAAAAAAAAAAACTCAGAGAATGCTGCATCCCTAACCTCACTCAGCCTGCCCCAGGGCCAAGGTGCAACCGTCACTAAGTTCTCCAAGAAGGCAGACTCTCCTCAGTCTTCCCACCAACTGTAAAACACAGGCAACTCCACTGTGAGAAACCCAAGATGCACCACTCCTCAAGGTGGACGGCACTCAGGCTGCATGCAAGCTGCTCCCGTCTCACCTTGCAGCTCCTAGAAACTCCCCATTGCAACCATCCCCCATCCTCCTTCCCTCTTGCCAACGCTCTGGCCACTGCCCTGCTCCTTCTCCAGACCCAATGCTCCAATAGCCCCACATCCTCTCCCTGCACCAAACCTCCCCCTGCAAGTTCATCACATCATCTTTCCTGTCTTCTGACTATTCGGACGTGCGGCTTTAGCAGTTGCTCACCACAACCCATGACAAGCAGGAAGGAAGACAGAACCTGCTTACAGACATCTGTGCTGCGTGGTAGGAGGTGAGAAGGGGCGAGATGGAGCCCAAGAGGGAGACCGCAGAGACACAACAGAGGGGTTTCAAGGCCACAACTTCAGCAAGCATTAGCCCGGGGACAAGGTGTAAAGATAATGACGATAATAATAGATAGGTACAACCTGACCCGACATGAGTAACCCCAGTGTTATCTGATTCTTGGGAGGCAGGGGCATACAGAATGATCCACGGGAGATGCAACACAGCCAGCGAGCTGAACCCGGGGTAGGGCTCCTCACCTCACAGGAGCCAAGAGCAAAGCAAACAGGGGCTCCCCCCAGCTCTGGGAGTCCTGAGTACCTGCCTGGCCACGGCGCAGTGGGTGGGGAGTGGTGCAAAGGCTGGCAGTCTTGTCTACAGAGCCAATCCCCTCCAACGCCTTTTCTTTCCTTTCCATCACAGGAGGAAAAGTTGCTCTGTCACCCTGGAGTTAGTTAAGAGGGAGTCTGCTCCTATCTCCCACTCCATTTTGAGATTATTAGGCAGGGCTGGTATTAACCAGTATGTACCAGTACTAACTATTCTAGCTGTTAAAAAAACAATTGCTCCTGTACCTGTTAGTGAATAGCTGCTTCCCAGAAACCCTGAGGGGCCCCTCCTAAGACCCCAAAGGCCTGGCCCCTTCCCCAGGACTTCCTCACCATCCAGCAACTAAAAGGCTAATGCCTGGCCCAGCAGGGTGGCCTTCAGGACCAGCTCCCTCCAGACTGGGGCTGTTCCGATTGGTCAGTGCCATTCCAGTGGCTCAATATTTTGAATACAGTTCCTGCTAACAGACCACAGGCAACCTGAGAAGCCAGCACTGAGAGGCACCTAGCCAGAGGACCCTGTGGGTCTCCCTGTCTTAGTCCACTCTGGATGAGCAAAGAGCAGCCCCTACTCTGACCTCAGAAAACTCTTGCTACCAAGGAGTTTTCGGCATCCTTCGAGGCAGCCCTCCCACCCTGGAAATGAGCCAGGGATCACCAGAGTGGGGAAGAAAGCAATCAGATGCAATGCTCCCTTCTTAACCAGCAGGAAAGCCTTGCAGGCTGCCTGATTCCTACCCACCCCCAAACCCCCGCACCTCCCTGGGGCCCAGGGCTATCTCAAGTCCATGCTTCCTCCAAATCAAACTGCCAGGTTCTACCGCAGAAACACAGCCCCAGGCCAGGCAGCTGGGAAAACAAATCCGGAAGCACAGAGCATCTGACTCCACGGTTCACTTCTATACGGTATAGGTTGGAGAGAGGGGGGTGTGCGAGCGCACGAGCATGCACACGCACGTGCGCACACACACGTACTAGTGATGCCAATGAAGACAGGAGTTCAGCAGCCACCCTGGAAGACATGCATTAGACTGCAATCTAAGTCCCCGTGGACCTGGTAACACTGTTGCCACCTATGAGTCAGGCAATTTATTAGTTGGCAGATTTCCTGTGCTTTAACTTGTCACCCTTTGTCTAGAAATCCTGCCTGGCCAGTACTGGACCTGCTTGGTTATATATGGTTCCACCCTGAGAACTGTATTCTGTCACAAACTCCCAGGTTAGCAGAAAAACTGTCACCAGCCACAAGTCACCAGTCAGCTGCAGAGACGACAAAGGGCTCCATCTCCCAGGCCCCCTTTAGTACAGCCATCTTCCCAAAACACAGCCCCACGAAGTCACACCATGCAGCACAGCTGCTTCCTTACACGCTTGTTGTCCGCAGGACTGTGGTAGAACTGAGAGATCACAGCTTCGCTGTTATTTCCCACACCGAAGTTCAACTTCTCTGAGATTTTCTTGAATGACTTTCCGTAGTCATAAGACACGTACACCTGCAATACAGAGGAGGGGAGGAAAAAGGAGAAGAGTAGGTGAGAAATGCGGCAGAAAGATCTCTCACTTCGAAAGGTCCTGCCCTAGATCCTGAACATGGTTCCCAATAGGTCCCGGAGGCCATGAAATGACAGACGTGGAAAGATAATCCACAAAGAGGAGCAGGGCACCTCTATGCCTGTCCCCAAACAGGTGGGGGCAGACAGCGTGATAGCCCCACAGCCGCTGCTGCCTGGAATACACAGGCCTCTCTTCTGAAGCCAGGACAAGTCCCTGGAGGGGGAGACAAACGGATGGAAACAATGATAAGCTCCTGACCACGGCCGGGTTAAGTGTTTAACAAATTACATCCAGAGGCAGAGAGAATGTGGTTGTCTGAGAGGAAGGAATTGAGAATTTGTTTGGCCATCTGTTGACATGTCCCCAAAGGTAATCTAACTCCTCATCCCTCTGCTGAGAAGTTCTGATCTTACAGCATTCCAGAAGTTGAAAAAAGAAAACCCTCCTGGGTCTCAATGGAGTAGCCCAAGAGATGAAAAAGAAAGAGTGCTAAGTGACTAAACATGCACGGAGGTGACATGGATGGGCACCAGAATCCCGTCTCCAGCGCTCGCGTCCCCTAATTCCACAGCACAGGAGATCCTGAGTGTGGGAGGGAAGAGCAGCAGCCAGGCACATGCCAACGGGTCTCTGGCCATGTAGTAACCACAGTACTGAAACATAACAATAACTGTCATTCACGGCCTGTTTACCAGGTGCCAGATACTACAGCAACCTCTCCAAAGAAAGGAGCTCAGGTGCAAATGCAATTATTAAAATCATTTTACAGATAAAGCAACAGGGGCTTGTGTGTGAGCTTAGTTATGCACCAAAGAAACAGAGAAAGTAAGTAGCAGCAGGGAGTCCAGCCCAACCACCCGCCTCCAAAGCAGAAATCTCAACACCGTTGCACCTCGGGTAATGGAAGGTAGCATGGAAGCGGTCTGATATCTTGTACCCAGACTTTACTATATGCAATAGGAAATTAACAGAATCAGAGGGTTAAAAACAAGCCTGATAGGTGAATATAATATTACCAATACTTAGTTAGAAGTGGGGTAAGCATTAAAGAAAAATGACAGGTGAATCCCAAGAAGAACGGGAACTACAGGACTAATCCCAGAAAGGGCATTGCCACCACTGCCCCTTGACTCAACAGCAAACGTGTGCTGAGGGTTTCACAGGAGCCAGGTCCTGTGTGAGGCACCAGAGTGATAAAGACCTGGCCTTTAGACACACTGTAAACATGTAAATGTTTGTAAACAAGGCCTCATGTAAACAATGAACTACACAAGGTATGTACCAAGAGAACTGAGAACACACGCGGGTCATTAATATTTATTAGCTGTCAAGGTTGGAGACGAGCACAGATAGAACCTAGGTCACAGCAGAAGAAACCTTGCTACGAACAAAAATGCTTAAACATGGCCTGTGTTCCCAGCTACCAAACACGCAGCGAGGGGCAGCCACAGCCGAGGCTTCAGAAACCCAGCAGCTGAGAGTCTGCAGACAATCGGAGTGGGTACAAAGTCAAAGTGGTTCCTTCTCACTTCCGTTCTCCCGGCTGAGACTGGATATTAAGCATCCCTTTTAGGCTCAGAAGTCATATGGAGCAAACTAACGGCTTCTAGAAAAGGGAACGCGGGCCTCTTTTGGCTCTGACATCTCATAAATTGACACACTCCCCTGTGAGTCACCCCTGCAGAGGCCCAAATGTGATCTTAAATTCACATTAGGGTAGCATTTTTCAGTACGCAACACTCTTTTGTATACATTCTCTCTCTTCATCTTTAAAAACTCTGAGTTAGTCTCTCCTTTGCCTCCCTCAGCGTACCTGAAACACCAGAGACACTCAGTAAAGATTTCAGGAATGAATAAATATCACTATAAGCCACAGAGCAAGTAAATGAGTGTGTCCCATAAATGAATAAGAGAGTGAAGGGAATGACTCAGTAAGCGACTGAGTGAATCATGATTTCCATTAAGAGGGAATAAAAACTAAGACTCAGAGAAGTTAATGACTAGCCCAAGGTCATACTGCGACTAAGTGACAAAACTGTAACAGGCTCCTCCAACTCCAAGTCCAGTTGTCTTTCTCCTCTTGCAAGTTAACCTTCTAGGAGAATGTTCTCTTCTATGTGCTCTGATTCTCTGTTAAAGGGGAAGGTCATACTCCAAATCTACGTGCCAGGCAGTGGAAGGAGTGCTGGACGGCAGGGACAAAAGATTGACTTGCACAGAGCACAGAGCCTCTCCGAGATCCTCAGCCATACCTCTCCCATCTCACACGCAGAGCTACGACAACCCTCATGACCAAAAAGCTCTTCCTTAATTCTCACCTGTAAACCAAACCCATCTCTTTGGGTCTTACACCTCATAGACATGGAGTCAGTATGTAAGGGTCCATCCTATGCCTGAATGCTCCTGTAAATTACTCATCCACCTTCCTTCCCTTCTCCAGGTTGAACAATTCCAACACAACACTTTTATCCAATCTTAATTCTTATTCCTATTTGATTAACATAGACCCTTAGCTCCACAGGGCAAAGTTCAGGGCCATGCACAGCTATCTACTTTCCTCCACACTGAAGAACCCAGAAAAGGCCAGTGTTCAATAATGCCAAGTGGGCTGATGCCTCATGGTCTCCACCTGGCACCCCCACGGGTACGTTCTGGCTCGGGCTGGCTGTTCTTCACAGCGGCACTAGGCTATGACTCACTGCCCTCTGTGACCTCCAGGTGAATTTGGCCAAACACCCTGTACTCGCTCATCTTGTGCTTCTACAGTTGGTTTTTCATCCAGACCCAGGTTTCTGCGCTAATCAGTCGTCTCTGATCTAGATATGACACTAGTCCCTAACGAGTGAAATACAGGGCAGAGGAGTTACTCAACTGCCAACAGTTGCTAGGTTGGTAGTTAGACCACTGTCTTACCTACAAAGACGGTCTTTCGAATTGACCAGTTTTCAACTCTCCCACTGTACTTCAAAACCGTATGATAATAATTAGGAGGTGGATGGGAGGGAGGAGGAAATGAGAGGGAGGGAAAGAGCAGGGAGAGGGGGCGGTGAGGAAGAGGGTTAAAATGCACAGAAAATCTCTCTGTATCCGGTTCTGTTCTACGTGCTTTACACCAGTGCTTCTCAAACTGTCATACACCTGCCAATCACCCGGCAGGACACAGGTCAAAATGGTGATTCTGATTCAGGAAGTCTGGGGTGAGACCTGAGATTCTGTATTTCTAATTAGCTGCCAGAAAATACCCATGGCTGCTTGCTGATCCACAGACCACACCCAGGGAGCAAGGTTCTACAATTACCATCTCGTTGATAGATAAGAAGATCAAGAGAAGGTTAATGACTTGGCTCAAGGTCAGACTGCTAATGAATGGCAGAGCTAAGATTCAAACCCAGGCATTCTGATTTCAGAGCCAAGGCTCAGCTAGACACGAGCTTCCACAGACTACCAAATTCTGCACTGTTAGCAAGTATAGGTCCTGCTGCCCAGTCAATCCTGAGAGGCACCCATCATAATGTCACCTCACTCTGGGTACAAGGGCAGTGAGTCCTACCGTTCCTGATACCTTCCCTGGCTGCTTCTGATCTTCTGGTGGACACTATCTCTGGACAGCCCTTTGGCCAATTCCGTACCTGATTACATGGTAAAATGTCAGGAGAGGGCAGAGACAGAGGTGGGAAGGGTCAAAATAACACCTATTGTTTCCTTTCATCTACCAGACTCATCACAGAAAATGACGGGTCCTGCAGGAGCCATTCTTCAAAGAATCACACCGGCTACAAGTTCATCAGGACATTATTCATTTTTTTTTTCTGTGTAAGAGCAAACCTTCTGGAATTTCAGCTTCCAGATCCATCCCTTTTTTATGCACTGAGTATGCTTGACTTGGCCATTCTCCAACACTCACACAGCTCCTTATTTGTATAGGTCCTCTCCCTTCTGGACTGCTGATGGGGCCTTAGGAACCACGCTTTCCCTCTTCTTTAAAGAAAATTTGGACTGTTACTACTCCGGCACCACCAACTCCTGCCTGAGTCATAATTTATTTTTGCATTAACTTTTCATATCAGAACATCGCAGTTCCACAAGCCAATTCTTCAATGTAGCTTGTATACAAATGGGGGAAATCTCTGCCATTCACTTATTATCTCCAAGCATGAAGTTTCTTTCCTATTTAATCTTATCATATATTTCATTCCAGAACAGTTCATCACTTCTAATATTCAATGGATTCTTAATACGTTAGGCTCAAATATGTGCACACAGTGAGAATTCATTTTGGGTAGACTGACAATTTTGAGGATGACCAACCATTCTGGACTGAGGGAGGTCCCAGGATGTGCGACTTTCAGGGCTAAAACTCAGACAAGTCGGTTACCCTAGCAACACCACATCCTCACACACCAAGTCTGTGATGGGGTCTTAATTCTCATAAGCCCCCACTCTCCCACAGACATGCTGAGTCACTTAATTTCTCTAGGCTCCTGTTTGTCCAGCAAAAAACCATAAAACAATGGTTAGGGTCTTCTACCTATCTTGCAAAAAATTTTATCTGGAAACATAATTTTTTTAAGTGCATAAAAACCCTGGGGATTCCTCAACACCATAGGGCATAGAGCAGTCTCCTGTGCTCAGAAGGGATGCCTATGGGCAATAACTATGCTGAATACATACACAGGGCCAACAGGCATCCGTGTGCTGCCATCTGTGCTTGCAAACCCTGACTGCACTTACGAGTGGGCCAAAGTCACTGCCCCAAACAAGTCTAGCCCTGCTCCAGAGCATTACACCCAGACTACTGTCAGCTGAAGCGGTTTCCCACCTGCCACTGCTCAGCACCCCCCTGGGCAAAGCTAGACATCACCAGAGCCCTTCTTCAGCCCTCCCTGTCTGTGGCTGCCCCGATTCTACCCACTAGAAATCAGCCCCTAAGGCTCCCTCCAGTCACCTGCCTCAGAGCACATCCAGCCCAGATCGTGGATACACAGAGAGGGACCTCACGGAGACCAAATCTACACCCACGAATTACAAGTGCGTCCTTAAGGATGATGTAACAGTGCTAGCAAATTCATCAGGTTTCTTCCGGCCAGAGCACAGTGACCGAAGGCCCATAGCATGTTTTCCGGTCCACAGCCTCACTCCGTCACCACATCAGACCCTGATCCAAGGCGGAGACCGTTCCTGCTCCCACAAAGGGCATTCTGGAGCAGGGACTGCCGGCTGGGACTCCACGGCCAACCCTGGCCCTCATGGATGTTTTACTTGGCCCACACGGTGTCTGTAAAAATTATACATTAGCTGCCAACTTGTAAGACTCAACAGTTTTCACATAAAAATCCAGACTTCGGAGCTTCTCTTGATAAATCAGACCTGGCAACACTGGGCCCTGCATGGCAACCAGGGCCCAGAGCCGCTAACAGCAGCGCCCTCAGAGGCGGTTATTCTCCAGTTTGTCAGTCCCTTCCACTCCCTAGCGTCTCTCAAACCCTGAGACCAAGTTACCAACCACCACCCTCAAATTAAGATCCAGGTGAAGGTTTCTTAAACCTGCACCTCTGTTAAAAGTAGGAAAATGACATATTGTCCCAGAGGGCCACACACTCCAAGAAAAATGGGAGAGACCATTTTCTTCAAGGAGGTAAAGAGGGTGGTAAATGTGGAGGCAGCGTCACCCTGCCCATTGCCCACCTGGCCTCTCACAGGCCTCTGAGTTTGTGACCCTTGGTCTCATGCCTTCAAAGCACCTAAAGTATTAAACATCGTAGGAAGGCAGCTGTGGAAATTAAGAATATGAGCTATAAGAATTATGAGCAATATTGAATCCGATTCAACATCTCACCCACTGGGACCGGTGAGAAGCGACCAGCACGTGGGAAAGACCAGTGCACCGCCATCGGGCTCCGCTGCAGAGGGGCAGCTCTGCCCAGTAGCGCACTTCTGGCACTCTGTTGAGCAGATACAAGGATCCAGCTCCTACCCTATCACTTCACAAAAATAATCACACATTGTACGCAGCTCTTTGCAACACCGACTGCACCACCCCGTGTTCGGTAAATCAGGGAGATGTATTATTCTCTAGATTCTCTTCCCCATCGCCTAATTTATCCCATCCATTCTCCAGTTTCCCACTGTTTTTTCTGGCACGATAACCCCGGCGGATTAGAAAAGGGCATGTGGTCGGCACACTGGAGCGCCCAGAGCAACACCAATACTTACATCACTGCTCTTGGGCCTCACCAACGCCAGGCTGTCTCGGGCCAAGGCCACGATCACGTTGCTCTTCTCTCCCGCCCAGTGCACCACCATCTGATTATGGGAATCATTCAGACTAACCTGAAAGAGATCAAACACAGGAATTAGGACCCATGAGGAGTGATGCCATAAACCTCCTAAAGCAAGACTCTCTCTCCTCCTGTGTCACTCAGAAATGACTAAAGATTCTTGAATCTGGAGCATTAGGTCACGGTGGCCTATTTTTCCCCTCTGTGCAGATGCCACCAGACTCAACGTCTCCTAGAAGAAACACTAGTCCTCTGCTATTTTGGATACAACTGGATTGAAAAAAATCTTCTCAGGCTCTCACTGGCATAACCAATTATTTTGCTTATTTTTGTCCTTTGTGAAATGAATCTCTGGTTAATCTCATTTTCACTCCATATATGGGACATGTGCGCACAAGGCTGGAAAACAAAACCCTGAAACATCTTCCTCATTCAAAAATAGTGCAGAGGCCAGAAAGACGCCACGCTTTCACACCTCTGTTCAAACTGGTGCTCTCTCTGGCCTACAGGTGACGTTGCTCACCCTCAGCTCGTCACAAGGGAGAAAAAGAGAACATCACAGTGCACTTTCATTTAGGTAGTTTCGAAGTGTCTCAAGTAAGGAAGTATTTTCCAGGACTCCACAGAAATGACCTTTGGATTATCACTAACAGTAGTTTCCAGACTTCTGGATTTTATAAACCAGTAAAATGGAAATAAATTAGGAAGGCCAACAGAGAATTGATTGGCCACTGTCTATTGTGCCAGGTAAGGACTGTAACAAAAACAGCCACTGGGGCAGACCCTGACTCTGAATGTTTCCTCTGCTTCCTGAGGACACAGCAGACTCTTGTCCAGGCTGCCTAGCAGTGGGATGTGGCCCTGGGACCGAGTTCCAGCCAGCAGAATGAGGGAAAAGGTGGTCAGTGCCACTAGCACTGGCCCCATATAGCCTCTGTTTTCTTTTCTATCCACAGGCTGCATTCAGGACTTCGGGGTCAGGAGGAGAGCAGAACCACAGATGGAAGGAGCCCACGTCCCAGAGGAGAAGGCCCTCCACTAACCAGTACCACTCATTTTGAACTTCCCATAACTGGGAGATAAATTTCCACCCCGGAGCTTCCAGGATTCACCTGTTACATAGCTAATAGCAATATGACCACCTAAACAATATGACCACCATCTATAATCACTGTCATTTTTTTTAAAAAAAGGAAAGTTTAACACCAAAAACTGAGGCAGGATATAATCTCGGAATGAAAAACAGTTCTTTTACATAGCTTCTGCTTTATGAAAAACTACATTAATTTTATTTTTCCCATTTCATCAGTCACTGATGGACAGGCTGGCATTTTAGGACACCTGAGCCATACGCTTCACCCTCCTGGGTAAAGAGCAAACTGATGTCCCGACTAACAAAAATTCTGATAGCTCGTGTTAACATTGGGAATCAGGACAAGGCCCCCTCAAATCAGGAGCATGCGCCCTGCCTCTTGCCGAGCAAAGTCGAGGAGAAGCGTAGTCCATCGGCCTCTTCAACCTCAGCTGTTTCAGGCACACACAGAAGGAAATCGAGCTTCTGGGCTCTGAGCAGCCCCTGCATGGTCCAGCCTGCACATTCCCCCACCCACCCAGCCACCCTCCCGTCTCAGTCTCAAACTGATACAACGCACAAGCCTGAGCTCACCTGCCCCCCGCACCTGTCTTCCTACCAAGGCTCTGCCGCGGAAAACCCTCCCCTCCCAGCAGCTCCTCTGTCTCCTTCTTTCCCTTCCCCATCCCAGCACGCCTTCACTTCCCCCACCAACTCCTTGAGGTGCTTTCAGATGTCACAAGGGAGAAGGGAAACACCTGTGCCACAAACTTGGCCAACAGAATGACAAAGGAGCTAATCCTTAACTCTTCTGCTTTGGGTCTTAAGCACCTGCATTTAATTTGATCAGACATCCAAACTCTCTGGGAAAATATTTGAAATAAGACATCTTTAAAGAAAAAGACTGTAGATATTTTTTAGGAAAATGTGTCATTCCAAAATGTTCCTTCTCATTCCCAGAGAGATAAGTCCAAACAAACAGTGAAACAGAGGTGCAAATACAAAATAGAAATAAATAAACTCTCTAACCTAGAACACTGCAGAGAGAAAGTGGCTAAGAGATTCTCCACCAACCGCTGCCACCTTACTCCAGCCTTCCCTTTTCTCTCCTCTCCTTCGAGCCCCTGCCTCACAGAAGGATCTGGAAGCATCTGTGGATCGGACGCCCAGCAGCCCAGTGCCCTGGGAGTTCAGGTTAAAGTCTTCTTCTTCTTCTTCCCCTCCAAAACACCGTCATCCTTAGAACCAGAGGGGGCTAAACAGAACTTTTGCAAACATCAATACAATAAAGCATTTGGAAGCTAGAAGAATCGCCCTAGAAGAATCATCTGGGGTCTGTGATGAAAAAGCCCAGCGATATTCGACGTGGGCAACCTCAAAACGGCCCCTCTGTCAGGTAACAATCAAATGACGCTCTGAGCAGGTCCCAAAGCCATCAGTGCTCAGAGTGGGGAAGAGGTCTGAACACAGCCTGCTGAAGTCTCTCCACTCAGAGGACAGGAGATATATGAGGCCCCTCAACCAATCCTAAGAGAGGTGACGGGGTGAGAGCAACATGAAGGACGAGCCTCCGAACATCCAAGGGCTTTTTCACACAGGAAGCCGAGAAGGGAAGCTTGGTGAAACACCTTTCAAAAAAGAGACAGAGAGACTTTTTTACTTTATTAGATGTCCCTTTTATTCCTAACAGCAGCCGACTGGAAAAGGGCAGCCCAGGGTGGAGGAAAAAAAATCCCTGGCAAGAAATGGTTTGTCAGAGGGCCACTAGGCAACTCATACAAACAGTTGAGCTCCTTCACTTGGCCAGATGTCAGCTTGGGCACATCCTGGTCATGGGAGTAACTCCCTGGGGAGCGCCGGCAGTGGCTGAGTCACCGCTGATCCCCAAGGCAGCCCAGGTGCCCATCCCCCCAAAGCACCAGCCTAGAGTCAGCCACAGGAATCCACACACCACTGAGAGGATGGTGGAGCCAGCAGGCAGGCTGGCAATTTTATTAACGCAAAGACGTCATTCTGCTCTCTGGCCTCACCTTCCTCCTCTCCATCTCCCCTCTGTCTTCATCTCCACCCCCCACCTCACCCTCTCCTGGGGAAAGAGGAAGACGTCAAAGCTTGCTCTCCGTGGAAAGTGACTAGGAAACCAGAGGCCCAGGCCAGCCCCTAGCAATCAAGAACACTGGCAGGTCCCTCAGCTAGGTCTCCTCACTTAATGGGTGGTTTCCGTTTTGCTTGGTTCCTTTTCCATCCCCTGGCCTGACCCCCAGCCTTCCCCCTCACCAGCCCTCAGCTGCAGGTTTCCAGATCACTCTTAACAGCCTTGCTCACTCAAGTGCCACAAACAGCTGTGGACAGGAGCGGGCACACAGACCCAGAAGCCGCTGGGTTGGGAGGGGCTGCAAGGGTGGCTTTTCCAGGAACATAACCTTGATGTGCAGTCAGTTATAACCACCACCCCGGGGTGTGAACAACCTTCCCTCTCCCATTTCTAGATCACAGGACGTAGCTGGAGCTTGACAAATGAGACACAATTAATTGGAGCTATCAAAGCAGCAGGGAGGGGCCCAACGCCTCCCCTCAGAAGGCAAAAAGAGAAAAATCGCATGCCACGGAGACCTCTGCCCACAGAAACCGCATCATAAACAACAGCGTCTCAGGGGTACTCCGGGCTCTGCTGGGCTCACAGGAAGGTCGTTAAGAGTCAAGATAACCACCCCAAGAGGTCCCGGGTCCAGGGGTCCCAAACCCGGCTAATGGTCAGAATCACTAGAAAGGCCCCTCTCCAGACCCACTGATTCAGAATCCCGCTGACTGGAGCCCAGGAATCAGCACTTTTAAAAGATCGCACCCCCAGTGTCTCTAATGCAGCGTATGTGGGGAACGACGACTCGAGTCCACTCCCCTTCCTCCTGGCAGAATCCAGGACATAATAGCGGCTAGAAGACTCACTCTTTGCGGGGGGTTTGTCTTTGGGTATTCTGGGTAGCTGTTAAAACTCTATGATCTCCTGATATATGCCTGATATATGCCAGTACCTATCTATCTACCTACCTATCTATATATGTATACTGTATATACTGATACATGCCAGTATATATCTATATACATAGATATATACTAGATATAACTGATATACGCCAGTGTATATCTACTGATATATATAGATATATAGGAGAAAGTTCAAAAACACTATGCTATGTAAAAGAAGCCAGACACAAAAGGTCACATATTGCATGATTCCATTTATATGCAATATCCAGAACAGGTAAATCCATAGAAACAGAGAGCAGATTGGTGGTTGCCAGGAGCTAGGGGAGGGGGGAGTAGGGAGTAACTGTTTCATGGGTAAGAGGGTTTATTCTGGAGTGTGAAAATGGTTTGGAACTAGATAGAGGTAGGAGTTGCACAACATTGTAAATTACTAAATGCCACTGAATTGTTCACTTTCAAACGGTTAATTTCATGTTATGTGAATTTCATCTCCATTAAAAACAAAGCCTCTATGACCTGTAAAGAACCATACTTCTCAGGTGCTGCTCCAAGAGCTCCCAGTCTTCAGTGCTTCTTTCATCTCATCTCCATCCTTCATGCTACCAAAACATGCAGCTAGAATGAGTCAGAGGAGCCAGGCTGAGGAGTGGGTCTCTGGCCAAAGCAATCCTTCAAGAGCTGTCAGCAGCATCTGCAGAGCCGCAGCACCCCCCCAGGCCTCCCGGTCTCCAGTCCCTGGTCCCCGGTCCCTGGCTGGAGAAACGGCCATGTGCTCCAGGCAAGCGTCTACTCCCAGCTCACAACACTCGCCACCACCCCCCCTACATCATCCCACATTGACTCTCAGCCCCCCAGCCTGCCCTGGCGTTCAAAAGAGGTTATACGATTTGCCTCATTATTCAGGGCGAGGGGAAGAATCTGCTGCTGCCCAAGCTCCAAGCCCTGGTTTGTTATCAATAGAAGGAAGGACCAAGAAATTGCTTGTTGAATGAAGGTACTGATTGCTCCTGCATTCACTGACCAGTAAGTTTGCACTGAGGCCTACCAGGTGCCAGGCACCCTTTGAGGCTCTTTATTCATTTCTTACCTGTCAAGAGTATACAGAGCATTTCTGGGGGAAATAAGTGTTGCAAGTCCGACGGCAATAAGAAATTTACAATAAAACCACCAAAATCTGTGCAGTCACTGAGGCTTACTCAGGAGGATGGGGGCCCTTAACAGAATGAGTCACATATCGTCTCCATTCATTTCTTCTGCCATCACCTCTTTCAAACTGGTCAGAGATCAGGATGTCCTCGACACCCGCAGCCTGTCGTTCTCATCACTCCTACACAGCTTCTCTCCAGAACACAGTACAAGGAGGACAAATAAGGCAATCTGGTTCATTTCTCGGGCTCACTAGCAGTGAAATACAAAGACAGCATTTTTAAAATTCTACAGTGAAGAATAAAACAAATATCCTGTCCTTCAACTGCCAGGACAGAGGCACTGCTAAATCCCGTGAACTAAAGGACGGGCCCAAGGAAACCAGAGACGGACAGAGAGGTCCAAGAATAACAAGGTTTTCTCAAACCATCCGTTTGCACGACCTAAATGCTAGGTATGCAAATCGCCCCTCCGTGTCCCCGTTCCAGACTGTGTCCTCACTATATTTAGTAAACTCATTATGCTCCCTGGACTCCCCCCTCGCAAGGAGAGCTGAAATCTAGTTTAAGAGCTCCCTGCAGAGAGCCCCTGCTCGTGGAGTCTCAGCTCACTCATTTGACTTTGTGTTTGCTCACGATGCTTCACCCACAGAACTGACTGACTACTTTGCTGATAAATTCAGACTGCCCATTTTACAGATGAGAACACAAAAGGGAAATGACCTTGGACCAAAAGTCACAGCATTTCACTACAATCTCCTTAACTGGAGTCATGAGCTCTGTAGAAGACAGATGGATATATACATTTTCCTTTCTCTTTACAGAAAGAGCGATAATCATCTTTTCTCTGACTTACAATAACAGTTCAGTGAGACTTATCTTTATTTCTTTTCTTTTTTAAAAAAAAATTGGCCCTCAGCTAACATCTGCTGCCAATCTTCCTTTCGTCTTTTCTTCTTCTCCCCACTGCCCCCCAGTACATAGTTGCATATTCTAGTTGCAGGTCCTTCCGGCTCTGCTATGTGGAACGCCACTTCAGCATGGCCTGATGAGCAGTGCTAGGTCTGTGCCCAGGATCCAAACTGGAGAAACCCTGGGCCATCAAAGCGGCGTGTGCTAAGTTAACCACTCGGCTAAGTTCAGCCACAGGGCTGGCCCCCTTGTCTTTATTTCTGATTGAGCTTCGTCAAGTAGAATCTATCCACCATTGACCTCTCTGTGCCACTCCCTCCTAGCGAACCTCACTTTGTCATTTAGCAAAAGACATGCTTCACTGTCCCAAGAGGGCTCCCTATTAAAAAGAACCTATTAAAAAAATCTCTTTGTCATGAAAATAATCACCTCTTTTTTTTTTAAAGATTTTATTTTTTCCTTTTTCTCCCCAAAGCCCCCCAGTACTTAGTTGTATATTTTCTTAGTTGTGTGTCCTTCTAGTTGTGGCATGTGGGACGCCACCTCAGCATGGCTTGATGAGCAGTGCCATGTCCGCGCCCAGGATTCAAACTGGAGAAACACTGGGCCGCTGCAGCAGAGCGCACGAACTTAACCACTCGGCCACAGGGCCGGCCCCGAAAATAATCACATTTTAATTTACCAGTTGGTAAGTAAGAAAAAGAAGAAAATATCAGGGCCAGAAGGAACCTTGGAGAACATCTAAACCAACTTCCACATTCTGCAGATGAGGTTAAGCCCACATGAAGACTTAGAGGCGGCATTCCACGCGCTGCTTTTTGGCAGAGCCCACAGGCAGAGAGAGCACAGCAAGGCCCCTCACTGGTGTTAACTGGCTGCTGAGCACCTGAGCCAGGACCAGCCCTATATGAGGATTCACCCATGAACCCAAAGCCATTTCTATGAGCTCTTTAGGATGGTTCCAGACCACCCACTCTCCCCGACGCTCCTTTTTGGCTCTGCAGCTTCACCATGAATAGCCCCCCACTTCATTCATTCAATAAATATTTACTGAGCACTTACTATATACCAGATGCCAAGCTACGTGTTAGGAAAACAGCAGACTTCCAGGTCCTGCCTCCTGGCTCTTAAATTAGTAGGGGAAACAAACATTAAACAATTAATTCCCCGAATAATGGTTAACTTACAGCTGTTAAATGGGAGGGAGGTGCATAACTTCGTGTTGGGGAAAGAGCATGGCTGCGCTGAAGACATGAGCTACAGGAGGTCCCAGAAGGATGAAGACGGAGGAAGGAGGGAAAAGGGGATGGAGAGAGATCCAGGGGAGGGGCAAACGCCAGGAAAGGGAGGGACTTGGGACCTGTCACAGCTGAAAAGTTAAAAGGAAATTAGCGTAGCCAGGAGAGCCAAGGAGAGGGCAGAATTATATGAGCTCTCTAGGTTGTAAAGGGGGGAAAAAGAGTTCATAGCAACAACGTTGTGGACTGCGGCCGAAAGCAAGGTTTCAGTGGAACATTTACAAGAGGCAAATACACCAGAGTAAATGAGACCAGTCAGGGGCTTGGGGTTGAGTCTTGGTCTCCACGACTCACTAGCTGCATAACTTTGGGTAAGTCACTTCGCCTTTCTGAACCTCAAGATACTCATCTGTGAAAGGAGAATAATCATAATTATCTTCCCGATCTTACACAACTATTATAAGAATCAGATGAGATGCTGTCAATGAATATATTTCATAAACTTCAAAATGCTAATATATTATTTCCTTTTGTTACTGGTATATTCTTTATACCAAAATAAACCATTCTTCACAAAATGGCTCCATATAAAAAAATAACACGAGCATCACCAGAGTTGGGACTTTGAGGCCTAAGAGCAAGCAATGACACATGTAAAAATGATGAAACCCTGCAGGCCTGAAGCAAGCTCAGAACTCATGGCCAAGTACGGACGCAGGTCGCCTGCCCTGCATTCCATGGCCGAGCTCAGAAACCCGGGAAACACAAGCACCGGTTCCCAAGGCCCCAGCACATTGGTAATCAGATTCCTAGCACTCTCCTTGCCCCAAAGGGAAAGGATTTAAACATTACATCCCAGAACAGAAAGCCTCAGGACCTTACCTTACCAGTGGCATCTTTACCACACTGTGAGGGAAGGGAACAGAGAGGAGAGAGCACCTCACACACAACAGCAGAGCCGATTTCTCAGGCACATGAGATGCCCTCTCAGCTCCCAGGAGGGCAAGGCGCCCAGCGGAGGCCCCCGGTCACCCCTCTGCTTAACTCCCCCATCTCTGAGTTGATGACCCTTGCGCCTCTTTCCAACTCTCCACATCCACTCCTTAATTCTTCTCCTCTAAAGATTCAAGGCCCTGTTTCTGCAGTCACCCTCCATCACCACCAGCAGCAGCACACCTTGCCAAATTCAGCAAACCACATGCACAGTTAACTGCAGGATTTATTTTTTAAACTATAGTCATGCACCGCATAACGACGTTTCGGTCAACGATGGACCACATATACAACGATGGTGCCATAAGATTAGCACCATATTGCCTAGGTATGTAGGAGGCTATACCATTTAGGTCTACGTAAGTATACTCTATGATGTTCGCACAATGATGAAATCGCTTCATGATGCATTTCTCATGTGTCCCCATCGTTAAGTGACAAATGACTGTACTCAGTAAGAAAACTTCAGGGACCTAAATATACACAGATGAGGTAAGGAATAGGTACACAGTCTCACGTCACTCAATTAATTGAGCATAGGTTTAAAATATTCAAGTCTCTTCCAACACACTCCCAGTTTCATGGACCACTCACCCTTCTCTGCTCCATCCCCACTACCTGCCATCAGCAGGTTCCTCTGCTGACATCTTTTGGCAGGCCAGTGCTAGTCTTTCTCCCCATGTCCCTAGGCAGACCCACATGGACCTGTTTGGAAAGTCTCCCCATGGCTGACAGAGAAACAGGGTCCTTTATCCGGGTCCCAAACCCCACATATGGCTCCTCTCATAAGCACCCACTTGCGTCTCCCCAGGGACAGCCCCTAAACTAGCCTGTCTTCCAAGGTAGCTTTTAACCCAGGCCCTCCAAGCTCAATCAGGTCATCCTAGCTTTTCCCAATTTCTTCTGGGCACAGAGGTTTCCTAAGAGTTAAAACATTTCATCATGACACTATTCACCTCTCTAGCCCATCCAAGTAGGACAGATCTCACCCCAATACCAACTATGACATCGAAATCCCAATTCAGGACCCATTTGATTCAGGACCCACTCATTGGCTCAAACCCATGTTTATTTCACGTACGAATCACTCTAGCCATCTTCTCCCCAGATCCCCTTCAATCGCAGCTGTATGAGGGAAGAGGGTTTCTACTCAACAGGCTAGTCTCTTTTCTAAATAATAGAAGCCATATTAGTTACCTTCCTCATTTAAAAACCAAAAAAGGGGAAGGAGATAATAAACAGCACATCAGCCCCAACATGGCACAAAATGCGTCTAATATACGTACATCTTTTATTGCCCTTGTCTGCCACTCAGATCTGGGACGTAATCACATCAGCCTGCCTTTCTGAGAATCCGTAGCTGTGTTTTTAATCTAATTCAGGGGAGTGGAGATAAATCATCATGAAGGTCCCGATTTTCCAAGCCAAGAGCCTGCAGCAGCAGCAACAGCAATGGCATGCTAAGTTAAAGGGCCAGCTGGGAAGGGGGTTTACATGCAGTGATGAAGACCACACGCCTGTACTGTTTGTCTTCATGCCAGCCTGCAGGGTTGCAGGGATGAAAGACAGACCCAGCCACATGGAGGTAAGTCAACAAGAACACAGGAAGCGGAGGGCAGGGGTGGTGAGATGGCCCCACTGTTAAGGCACTGTTTACATCTTTCACTGCTAAACTGACGTGCAGGGTCTGCACAACCCCTCGGCAAAGCCCGGTACAAGTGGGCTGTTTGTGGGAGGCCACATCAGAAGCGAAGGCACAGAGGTCAGCCTTCGTCACCCAAGTCACTGACAGAAGGAGGCAACAGTGCAGAGACACCCCCTGAGATAACCACTGCACCCACGGCACCCTCCACGGCCCCCTGATGCATTCCTACCTAGAAGAGAAAGGCCGCCGTCTCCCAATACTCAATTTGGCAATCAGCAACCGCCAAAACCTGGGGTTCAGACTACCACCCGCAATTCTTGCTTTCCATCCTCCATTTGTGGTGGGAACAAATGTACGCCTTGGCTGTAACCACAGCTTATCTCCTGAGTGAAGCAGAGGTTGTTGACCACTGGGAAAAGGAGGCCTCCCACATCCTGTCAAAATCATCTAATACAGTAGCCAAGGGCCACATGTGGCCATTTAAACTTAAATTTAAATTGATCAAAATTAAATGAAAGAAAATAAATTCTTCAGTCATACCAGCCACATTCCAACTGCCATATATGGCTGGTGGACACACTGGACAGCACGGATATAGAATATTTTCATCATCGCAGAAAGATTTATCAAACAGCGCTATATTAGATCTGTCATGAAGCCGGGAAGATCAGATCTTCCGGCTCTTGACTAGTAGCAGTGATATGATCATGACTGTGACCATTATTACTAACAATTACCCAGCGGATAACAGAATTTGGTAATTATTTTTAACTCGCTACTGTAGTCGTGATTGTTACAAAGTCCTATTTTTACGGAACCCACCCCAAAATGCACAAAGCATTCCTCACGTTGCAATAAAAAATGAGGGTCTCATAATATCATAGGATGAATCCCAAATCTTGATCCTGATCAGCAACCCACCCTGCCTTCTCTGATTTATAGCACCATCAGCCACTTCAATGCTAGAAGGCTGCCTACGCCACTTCTTCGAAGGCCCAAGGTTCACAGGTCGATAAACCAATAAATTAGGTCGAAATTAACTGCGGCTCATTTTAAACGGAGGGAAATTGATTTTTGCATCTACGTGGCTGGACTGAATATGCCACGTGCCAATGGATTCTGGCGTACCTAGAGAATGCACAGGAACGTTCTGTGCTTAACAAAGACAACGCCTTACCCCTGCAGCCCAGACCACTTCTAGAAAAATACTAATCAACGAATATTCAAACCCAAAATGCACTGAGCTCTCCTTTACTTTCCATCACAACCAAATCTTAAAAAATGGAGGAAAAGTTAATGTAATACCTCAGTTTTAATATATTTCTATGCAGCCAACTATCAATTATCTGCATCTGAATTATTGTCAAAAATTCTAAACTCCACACTGGCTTTCCCTGAGGACATTTATGCCAGCCATTTCATATATCAGATGCTCAAAGAATGCAAACTCATTTTAATATTCACTTAAGCAAAATTTAATTAGGAAGGTAAACTGATGCTTTAAAAAAGAGAGACTAAATAATTACATAGCAGAGACAATTAAGTTATTTTTTAGATTACTTGCTCTCCAGATTATTAGAATGCTCCTGTGTCTGTCCATTACAGTGGACAGAACAAGGCTGGCTCTATATATCTGAGGCCCTGGGATTAAACAATGACAATACAAAGATGGCTGTCATCTCTAAGGAGGAACAGACCAAAACACGACAATGTAATGTTCCTGCAACATCTGTCTTTTGCTTTGGGATGTTAGTTGCTGTTAGCATCTTTCTCCCGGATCCCAGGTCTCAAAGCAATTTATTAAGCATACCATTAACTTCATTTTACAGAATATAAAGAAAACATTCTCGAAAACAACATGAGTTAAAACCAAGATCCATGATCTCTACATTCTGACATTCTCACAAATCTGGGCTCTACATCTCGAGGGAAGTGCTCCCTAGCATCTTTTCAAGTTACGAGAGGGCTACATAATGTTGCTCTCCTGGCCCGCAGGAACCCTCAAAGTGGAATGAAAATGAGTTTTCTTTCACTTGGCCTGAAGAAAAAAGTAACAATCTATTTCATACTGTGACACTTAGGTGACTCCCTTCCTACTGACAGTTATAATGCTATAAATATATTTTGGAGCTAGAGTTAATCTCATTACTCATGATATCAGGGGCTAGGGATAACAGAAACCACCGATATTTCAAGTTTCAAATTTTATGTACATATATGTTATATACGCATAGAATGTTTCTTGAAGGACACAGGAAAAACTGATGACAGTGGTTGCCAACTGGGAAGGGGCACTAGGTGAATGGGAGCCACAAGAGGGAGGGAAATTCACTTCTCGCTACATATTCTTTTGTACGAATTTTGTTTTGTAAGCATGTATTACCTACTAAAGGCTAAATAAACAAACTGGATGGCTTTTCACTTCATCCCTTTACTTCTCCATCTCCTCAATCCTCTCCATATCCCCTTTCGCCCCATTCCTTCCACCTCTCAAAGCCTCCACCCACCATGCCCCAAGACATGCAAGCTATAAGGAACTAGTGACCAGAGACCGGGCAAAGAATGCACACAACAAGAGATGCCAAGTGGAACCAGGAAGTTTTCCAAGGTCACATCCCTTATCGAGCCAACCCAACAAGCCAAGCAACTCTTCACCTCCGTAGAAGCCAACTGGAAAAACAGCAAATGCTTGGCCTTCTCATATTTTGGAAGCATACAGGTCAAACATCCTAACTTCAGAATCAACCAGCCAATTCTTTCCCAAGCAAGTGTATCGTGCGAGAACTTACTCCAAAGAGATCTAAAGCTAAACAGAATTCCATGCCCAAAGGAGGCTCTTTGTCCCAGGGCCTTGTGCTGTAACTGACACTTTATTTTCGGTCTCAAATCAGGACACTGAATACTCCCTGGCCTCTAAAAAGCAGGAATTATGAAGAGAGAGCTCATTGGAAGGAAAATAAACCTGTAAATCCTGTTAGGCTCTATCTTCCATTCCAAAGGATTTTTCCCCAAAACAATACCATTAGCAATACCATCATGGCCCTAAAAGGGAGGATTCTGCACAACAGAATCCCAGCTTTTCTTGAAAAATAACCCCAGGACAGCACAGGAAAATCTGGGCTCTGCCACCCACATCCTCACCCCCAAGTGGGCCAACTCATTTTCACTCGCCATTTGTGGGCTCTGAATACCTTTTCTACCACTTGGATGTGCTTCCTACCCCCTGGCCTCTCTTCTTCCAGGTGGGCAGTCGGTCCACAAATATTCTCTAAGGGGCTCCCAAGAGCCAGGGACACAGAGAAGAGAAAGACTTGACACACCCCCTCAAGGAGCAAACAGGGAGATGAGACAGTGAAACAAGCAGTTCCAACACAAGACGTTAAGTGCTGGAACCCAGCTCCAGAGAACTCTGCCCACTGGAGCCGGGGAATGCCAGGGGGTCTTCCTTAGATGCTAACGAATGGAATAGGAGTTTCACAGGCAAAGACAGGAGCGGGGGAAGGCCATTTCAAGCAGAGGAAAAAGCAAGCATGACGGCACAGAGGCAGGGAGGTGACATAAAATCAGGAAGAAATTCAGTGTGGCAAGAATTATGGAATCCCCCTTCCTGGACTTGGCCCTTTTTAAAGGGGCTCAACTTCTGAACTCTGAACTTGGGCAGAAAAGTTCTAATATCTGATAGCAAACTGTTTTCACCACTACTACTGTATTTCATTATTACAAAGATGCCTCTAAATAATCATGGCAGAAACTAGTCTCCCACCCTGGACAACACGAGGATGAACACAGCCAAAACTACTAAGCAGAGTTTACCCCATAGGTTAGCAGAGCCAGACAAAAAGAACCCACTTTGACTCCAGCACAGGGCTCTCTCTCAGATGCAGGTACCTCCCTGCAAAGGCTCTCCTTGCTCCTCACCCTGAAGCTCCATCTCTGACACATGGCCTTAGCATCACCCCTAGGGCTACCTCAATCAGGCAGCATCTGCTTCCAGCCTTAATCTGTGCTGCTAGGCATCCTCTTAACCCCACTCAAAGGTCAGAGGGCAAGAAGCTACAGAGTGTCTGAGCCCACTGACCCTTTATCGCGCCATCTCCCGTGCCCCCCAAGATCATACAACCCACTAACACCTCACTGTAGAGTTGTGGTTGTCCCGTCCGGCACATTTACATGCCTGTATTTGCATCTGCTTTAACGTCTCCTTAAACCGTTTTCTAAAAGCAGGGATGAAAAATTCCCTGCCCCCATCTGCACCCCCAAGCCTATATAAAACCACACTCAACTCAAGCGATACTATGGAAAAACACTGCAATTCCTTAGGTTTAAAAGTTAAAGGGCAGGGGGCTGGTGTATAAATTGGAGCTTGGCTTAGGGCTAGGCGTAGAAGGGCCACAATTTATACGCCACATCCTGACACTTTTGAGAGTGAAAGCAGTGCTTTTCCTAACCAGCAGGGACGATTTATAAACCAGGTCGGTCCCAGGGAAAGCAGAGGTAAATGGTCACCCTTGCTAGAAAGGTCATTCCAAATAGATGTGAGTTCCTCCGGAGCTCCAGGAGGGGCGCACCAAGCCCCTTCAGTCACTGATTCCTGTGGTCTGAAGGGTCTACTTCCGATAGTGCTTGTAGCAGAAAACCCAGTACCAGGAAGTTCTTCCTTCTATCTAACTCAAATCCTTAAAGATTCAAGTTAATCCTACTTTTAATAACCTCAGGGCAACAGAGAACAATGGCTAGGGAGGCAGCCTCGGAGAAGAAATAATACTGCCCTGTGTCTTCACCCTCGGAAGGGTGCGTAGGAATTCCTCATTGAGTCCGACTGCTGGTTCTCCATCCTTCAACTGAATCAAACTCAATCTGGCTGGCTCAGAAGAAAAAAGCTGAGGGTTTCGGAGTCACTCCCAGTGAGAACGCAGGTCATCTTTATCTTGCCCCAAATCCCCAGGGTCTTTCACAAACCAAACCCAAGGAAGATATAGCACCTGTATGCCTATTTTTGAGACCAAGAAGCTGTTCCCTCAGCCCAAACTACAGCTGTGGGGGACCTGAGCTCTGGAAGGGACTGTCTCCCATCCCTCCCCACCTCCAGACCCCAGAGAGCTGATTCAAGCCCACAGCAGAGCGGGGCTGACTTGAAGACTCAGCGAACAAGAGAGCTTCTTCCCCCTCCATCGGGATGCTGGCATCCCTGATGAGAGCGAGGACCTGCCGACTTCTTTTCAACAATACAAAAAAGAAGTTTCTGATGGGATGGGGTAGGGTAGGGGGTGGGGGACAAGGATCTGGACTGCAAGGGAAGAGAGTATGCAGGCTCCAGCAGCCCATGCTCACCAGCAGTTCCATGCCCATTGGCACACGCTCTTGCCCAGGGGCTGACAGCGGATGGGCGCCAAATGCTGCCAGCTTCTCGCCACTATCCTTTCCCCCTTTATATATCTATATAATACTTATAATTTATATATATATATATATTTCATAGGCGTTAAAATGAAGTATTTAAGAAGCATTGTATAAAGCCAGGGCAACTATTTGATCCCCAAAGGTCACTGAGACAATGCAGACAAAAACTAAAGAGCAGGCAACCCTGCCCCGTGTGACCTTGGGCTGGTCACTTCACCTTTCCCAGCTTTGGTTTCTTCATCAACAAAATGACACAGCAGCATAAGATGGTTTATAAGGTTCTTCCTGGCTCCCAGGGTTGAACATTTAACTCTATATATTTCCTGAAGAAACGGCTAAAAGAAAAATAGGGAAGAGAGGCAGAACCCAGACTAATCTTTTAATTTCTACTTTAAAAGGGAGCATTTTGACTCTAAAAATGGTGCAATTTACCACCTCCAGTGGTCCCCCTTTCTCTCCCCCACCAACCTGCTGGTTCTGCTGATGTCAATCTTAACCGCCGGACTGGGAGTCTTGTGAGGCAATAACATGGTCAAATTAATTTTGCCAAAGCTGATACTAACCCACAAACTCGGCTTGCAATTCCTAGCAGTAAGTCTGGCCATAAAAGTGAAATTCACATTACTTATGAGATAATAAACCTATTGCCTGGGTAGAAATAAATCACTTATTGAATAATAATGCCCACCAAATTCTTGGAGTCTTTCATATCCAAGTGGCATAAGGGATACTCCTGTCCAACATAATGTCAATATCCTGAAGGGGAGGGAGGAAAGGATAGAACCTCACCACCACCCCACCACCCCCAAAAAAATTCAGCCCTTACACACACACACTCCCCTCTTGCTTTGGCTATACCAAGACAGGCAAGCTTCCAGGTTTGCCCACCTTAATTGTGGTTAAAAATGCTAAGTGTGGAAACCCCCTCCTCTCACTGTTCTGTCTAAGTGTACTGCAACCGCAGGGCGCTCGCCCCTACTGCCAACTGATGATACACTAAAGAAAACCCGTTTTGTATCCATATGTAAAATGAAGCTGCACCCCTTCTATACCTGCCGGAAACTACTCCGGCGTGCACAGATCCCGGGGAAACAGGCACTGCACCCCACGAGTTACCTGGAACACGTTTGCTAAAATCGACAGGAAGAAGGAAAGATCAATGCAATTCAAGTGCTGACGGTTGTACTCATGTGAGGGGGAAAAAACAAATGCAAGCCGGGAAGTCCCCAGTGGTGCCTGCACCTGGGAGGCGACTGCAAAGGATGGATGCGGGGGTGAGGAAGCGCAGGGAGAGGAAGGCGCAGGGGGAAGGCGGGTTGCAAAGTGCTCACCTGTCCATACACCTTGATGGGCTCCGGCTGCAGGGCAGCGCTCCGGCGCCTCCGGAGCGGCTTCTCGTCCGCCCCGCGGGCAGCCTCGCGCGCCCACAGCCGCAGCTCGCGCGGGTCGCCCCGCACCACGAGGAAGCCCTGGTCCTGGGGCAGGGGCGCGCGGCCGCCGTGCAGGGTCTGCGTCCACACCTCGCAGAGAGCCCCGGGCGGCAGCAGCGCGACCAGGGCGAATAGGAAGGGGAGTCGCGACTCCCTCCTGCTGCTCCGTGTCGCCATGTTCGGGCGAACGCTACTGCAGGTGGCGCCGCCGCCAGGAGAGAATGTGCAGCGCGAGGCTGAGAGAGCGGCCGGGCCGGGGCCGCGCGCGCCGCTCCCGGGACTCCAGGCCGCCCGCGCCGCTCCGGGCCGCCCCGCTACGCCAGCCGCCACCGCTGCCACCGGGTCCCGCTCGGCTCGGCGCGGCGCCGTCACGTGTGAGGTTCGCAGCCGCGTCGCCTTCGCGCACTTTCTCCGCTCGGCCGCCTCGGCGGCGACTCCGGCCCCTCCCCCACTTGGGGATGGGGAAGTCAAGGCAGCGAGCGCCCGCGGGACACCTCGTCGGCCGCCCTGGGGCAATCGAGAGTTACGTGCGGCTTGCTCGTTTTCGCTGGACTTAGTTACCTGCCCTGCCGGGTCGTGTGGAGGTCATCCTAAACCGTGGCCAGGCTCCTTGCCTGACTCCACGGCCCCCTGTCCCGCCACATGACGACCGTCCCCGCCTCCTGCTGCATCCCCAGCTCCCAGTGAGAGCCGAGAGCCCAAGAGAGCAGAGTGCAAATTAGAGTCCAGATGAACCCGTCCCCGTTGTGAAACTCACAGAGTTTCAACTACTCCGGGCACCGGAACGCATTTGAAGTGGCCACAGCCAAAAACTACCCTTGATCGAGCTAAACTGTCCTTGCCCCAAGCACAGTAAATATACACCCTGCACGGAGGCAGTAAAAGCAAGGGTACAGTTGACCGGGGACTTGCCACGCCTGGACAATTAAACAGCTGTACAGTGGTTGCTTGCACATATGAATACCTGTGCCTGACACAGGGCCGGCAGCACAGTGGCTTGCTGGTGACCCCTCCAGGGTGACCAAGCACTGAGCCACCCTACCACAGCCGGAAAATGGGCATATATACCAATCCCTTCAGCCCGCAGCCAACACTGCTGCAAGTACTCTACCCCAGGGATATAAGGCTTGCCTCTAGGACAGACACCCAAAGAGTGGGGAGGACACACTTTAACCCTAAATTCAGCTTGGAGATCCAGTCTCTCTTTGAAACACAAGGAGATAAAACCTCTGCAGTTGGAACTGCTGAGGCACACCCAAGGTAAATCTTTTTTTGCAGGTTTGTGGGAGCAGTCAAGGCCTATCCACCGTGCCTCCTCTGTTTCGTTTTGTGTTTCACTGCGCTCTGGACTCAGATCCTGGTTTCTGGTAAGACTAAAGACAGGGAGCAGGGCTGAAGGAGACTACGTCTACCCCCGCATACAAGCCCTTGGTTTAGAGGGAGGAGGGGGTGGCCAGTTCAGGGCCCCCAAAATGCTCCACATCCTCACCAAACCACAGTAGCTTGATTCCTACCCCTGCTGTCTCTAGTACTTTCCGGTTAGCTCACATAGCCCCCTTCCCCTACCCAGCACCATGGGTGACAGCCTGCCAAAGGAGGGACAGCCTTGCCTCACCTCCCTAAATCCGACATTCTACCACCCTCCCCCACCCCATACCAAGACTTGCTGGAGACTGGCCTCAGGTTCTGCAGTCCCCACCTCCTTCCACCCCGACTTCCTCCCGCAGTCAGATCTCCTGCAGTCTTTCTGTCCATCCCAGCATAATCACAGAACCACCCAGGTCTCCCCACCAAGCAAATCACTTATCCTCTGGGAAAGCCACCAAACCGCTGCCAGCCCCCACTCTCCACCTAGACCAGCACCGTCTTGTCAGTATCATCATACCAGGAGTGGACCACCCTGTGGCCTCCGGAGACCGGCAGCAGAGACACCTCCACCGCCATTTAATCCCCAAGGGAAAATGAGAGGCACATGGCTCAAGTCAGAACACCTTGTAGATGGTTCAATTATTGTTTTTTCCAACAAGTATTTAATGAGAACCTTCTCTACAAGAGCAAGTGTCAGAGTCCCAGCAGATAACAGAGATACGTGCACCCTAAGTGTGGATTTAAAGACAGGGAGCTGCTTTTCCCTCACAGACCGCTGGCCTGAGGTTCGGATGGCAGTCTGCGGGGAAGCCTTCCTAGAGCAGGGCCAGCCACTCGCTGATTTTGATTTTGATTTGCAACTTGATGCTGGAGAACTGGCAAGAATGCTCAAACATAGTTCATTTACTCCTTGAAAGCCCTCCTTTGTAATCATTATCTACGTGCCAAGCCGTTCCCAGGTGGATAATCAACAAACCATGAGACCGTGTGTGCCTCCTAACCACAGGGCACAGTGGAAAGCATGCTGAATTTTGAGTCAGAAGGTCCACATTTATTCTGGGGACTTGGCCAAATAACCTCTCCAAGCTTTAGTTTCTCCTCTGCAAAATAAGGATCTTAATCCCTACCAATCACACAGGACTACTGAGAGTACCAGATGAGATAATATATGTAAAATGAAATAACTGTGCAAATCGTGAAGGCTCCAGATAGGAGTTGCGTATGCAGGTGGCATTGGAGACATGGATTCTGGTCCTGGCTTTGCAACCAAGTTACTGTGCGATTTTTGTCCTGGTCGTCTCGCCTCTCTGGGGATTGGTTTCTTCATATGTGAAATGAAAAGAGACCTTGCAGCCCTGATCATTCCCCACCCCCTTTAGGACCCCTCCACCTGGGCATGAGATGGGAGCAGCCACAGGCCAGGCCGCCCAGGAGAGGGGTTGGAGCTGAATTGTGCAATTGAGCGGGGTGTTCCTCCCAGCTTCAAAACCCGATCTGGGTTGTAAACAAGCCACCACTTCCTCCATGCCTCCAAAATAACATCTGCGTTGGGGTGGGAATGTAGACAGAGAGAAGGCAGGACCCTCCTCTCCCTCTACCCCAACTTGCGTGGCCTGGCTCTTGATGTGCCCCAACATCACGAGGAAAGTCAACATGCATAGGAATTTCATACTGGACTCACAGCTGTGTCTACAAACATCTTGAGCCTGTGGTCAGACTTTAAACCACCTCCCCCTGTCCTTCTGCCCATCCCAGGCCATCCTGAGCTAGGGCTGGAGATGAGGCTAGGGAAAAACCACCCAGAGGTCACAGCATCCCACGTTTTTATTCAGGTGGAGTCACATTTAAAGGACAGCCATGAAGAGAAGGGAAAAAATATCCCAAAACCTGGCTGGACTTCTTTCTGTTCTCCTCTCTCTCCCCTCGTGGCCTTCCTAAATGCCGGGGTGTTTTTGCTCACCCTCCCCCCAGCATCTGGCCTGGCAACTCCTATTCATCCTTCAGGTTCCCAGAGGCCTCCCTCTGCGCCTAGCCTAGGTTGCACCCCCTCCCTCTAAGACTCTAAGACCCCTGCAGTCTTTGATACTTCCTCTCTGGTCACATTACTTCACTCCATCTTCCGCTTAAACTGCAAGCAGCGGAGGGCAACACCAGGTTTGTCTTGCTCAGCCATGTTCCTAGTGCCCAGCATAACCCTGGCCATGGTGGGTGCTCCGTGATTTTTATAGGACGTGTGTATATGAATGAAGGGGAGGGGTGACCCCTCCTTTTGCCCTGTGGTGAGGGCTGGGGCGTGGTTAAGGGGCCAGTGTAGTTGAATCTCAGAACTTTCCTTACTGCTCTATGCCCTCCACTTCTTTCTCCCAAAGCTGCCTCTCTGAGTCACAACCAGACCTCTAAGTCACTGAAATTCAGAAAAGGGGCCCTCCAGCACTTGGCGGTGAACTTTATTCCCTCTTCCACATCACTTTAGCCAAGTAACTACCATTGACCTCACCAACCAGGGTAGGACAGGAATACCCCCCCGCCCCCCGCCCCAAAGAAATAACTCTTTCTCTTGCTGTTGCCAAAAATTCCTTAGTTAAGGCAAAGTCTAGGATCACTGATGAGGTTTAAATACAGATGTACCCGGAACATAGAACAAGTAACTTATATTCTCACTCTTGAATAAATTAAATTCAAAGAGGAGGTTCTAGAAATAGTAGTAACTTACTTTTGCATAGCAATGATTTATATTTGCATAGCATTCTAACAGCAGTGTCTGTCAGATTTCATCTCACAGCAACCCTTCGAAGTGGGCCAAAGCAGGCATTATTGACACCCCCATTTTACACAGTTTGAGAATTAAGGCTCAGATAGGAAGATTACGTGACTTGCCCAAAGTCGTGCAGTTTGTAAGTGTAAGAGTTTAGATTCAAACCCAGGTTCTCTTTTTATTTTTCTAGTGACAAAGATTGGCCCTGAGCTAACATCTCTTGCCAATCTTCCTCTTTTTGCTTGAGGAAGATTGTCCCTGAGCTAACATCCGTGCAAATCTTTTTCTATTTTGTATGTGGGATGCCACCACAGTGTGCCTTGATGAGCAGTGTGCAGGTCCACGCCCAGGATCTAAACCTGTGAACCCTAGGCCACGAAAGCGGAATTCGTGAACTTAACCACTAGGCCACCAGGCTGGCCCCTTCTCTGACTTTTTCTACCACATCTGCTACCTCCCTCAGGAAGAGAGAAGAGCTGGTGTTTGAGTCCTGCGTGGGGTGGGGCAGTGTGAATCAGGCCAGGAAGGAGAGACTGAGTTGTCCAGGTCCTCAGCCTCAACCCCACTGTTGCCCCGGGCGCCTAGCCAAGGTGTGATGCTCAAGTGGGGAAGAATGTTACAAAACTCACAAATCCAATCCTGTTTTCTGTCCTTTTCTAGAAGATCAATTTAATGAGGGATTTGGTTTCAAATTTTCAAATGAAGGATTTGGGTTAAAATCTGTGAAGAAGCACAGGTTTTAGAGGCTGCCCGCGAGTCTTGGTTGCACTGCTGACCCTGGGTGTCCTGCCATGATCTCTCAGAAAATCAACTTGAGCTTCTGTAACAAGAAAGTATTTAGACCTTTCTCACAAAGTGTGTGAAGCAAAAACCTAGAAACGTCTGTTGTTATGTAGACGAAAGGATAAAACCTCCTGATGTGAGATAATGGCTTGCGGAGGGTCGCTAGGAAATGATCTCCTTCCGTGTAAATACAGAAGAATAGGACTCTCCCTCCTGAGTTTGGAGTGAATGGGAGGAACTAAAACTAGAGATTCTTTGAAAACCCCTGAATAATTACGTGTCAAAGGCTATGTACCCTTCCCCTGGAGTCTTTGCAATACAATAACTGAGTAAGCACGGCTTTGGGCAGTGGAGTGACGGGAGGCACTGTCAGGCAGCTGGGGCAAGACTCACTTTAGTTCAACAGATGCCCGAAGCACTCTTGCAGCCAGCAAGACAGGGTAGTAGATGCCCATGCTGGCTTTTGGGCCCACCTCTCTCTGGGCCAAATCCAGAATCCCCAGAAACCCTCCTTCCATTTTCCTGCCCCCAGGAAAAACGAACATAAAAATTCTCCCCCCTCTGGCCATTGTTAACTCTTCAACTAAAAGGTCACTTCTTGATTCTGCCCATTTTCCCCCCTACCCCCCTCCAAGCCCTGCAACCTTGATTTATGCCTCTCTTGAGATGTCGATGAGGTTCTGCCTTCCTTTATCTTGGTACTTAGCTTCTTTTCTAAATTATGATTAAATCTATGGACCTATTCTCCTGTCTTGCACTTAATAGATTATATCCTGTTGGGCTGAAAGGAACAGCTAGGGGGTGGAATTACCCCACCCCCGTTACTCACACCCATTGGCAGTTGGTTCTATAAGGAAGATCGATTTTGAATCACTGCTCTTGGGAGACTGAATTTCCCATCCTAGAGGCCTGGCCAAAGGATGCTAGAAAGAAGGCTGAGGGTCATGGCAGCACCATGTCAGTCAGCCTAGCCAAGAAGAGAGTCGTTCTGTTGCAATGTCCTTTTATGTATGACCTAGTCTTAACCGAGTGCCTGATGATAGGGATAATAGGGTGTCTGTAAAGCATCCAGCCATGACCCGCAAGGAACTTGAAGAAAGTGAAGACAGATAAACAAAAATAGCAGAAATATGTGAACGTAGTGTTAATTAGACAAGAAGGCAATTAGATTGAAGTGGCTCTAAGGCAGTGGCGGCCTACTTAAACAAACCCAAATCTACGTGTGTCTCTGCCCCAAGGTTAAGAAATCCAAACCTAAGGACAGTCAATCACAAATAGCCAACTAGGCTTTAAGCGGTAGCCAATCAAATAGTTTCCTTTCTTTGCTTCCATACCTTCTCTATATAAGTCTCTCCCTGGCTTCTGTCTGGGGAGCACTCCTAACCATTTCAAGTTTGGTGCTGCCCCATTCGAATCAATTTTCGCTCAAATAAACTCTTAAAATTTGTAATATGCCCCAGTTTATCTTTTAACAACAGAAAGAGGTCTGTTTTGGGGGGAAAAAATGATGATCAATGGGTTCGGGGAAGGTGAACTGGGGAAACCTTTCTGCAGAACAAGATCTTTCGAGCAGTGGTTTCAAGTGCGTGTACCAGGGAGGAGGGGAGATGGAAGGAGAGAGGCTGACATTTCTGTGTCCAGGAGGAGCAGGAAGGTGTTTTCTGTGTCAGGAGAATGAGGAAAGACTCCAAGGTAGGAGGGTGGCAGCGAGGTAGGGTGTGGGAGCAAATAGGTAGGGTGGTGCCCAGAGCGGGAGGAGGGGAAGGCAAAGGGCAAGATGTGGAGAGGGGGAACCTGGAATGGAGAGCCTCATCTAATTCGTGTCAGTACTGTGACAGAGGGTGATTTGCCGGACTGTGCAGCCCCAGGGGGGCCCGAAAGCACTTCTTCAGGAGTCAGCCATTTCACCCAAGACCAAAACACATGCTCCAAATTGCCCCTTTTGTCCCTCTCCTGCTCCAACACCCAGAGTATGTTTATCATGCCTGGGCCCTTTTACAGGGCACCACGGATCATGCTTCTCCCTAAACCCATCACGCTGGAAATTTTACATGGTGTCATCGGCTGAATTAACACCTGTTAAAATGATCATTCCCACCAGGCTCAAAACTGCCAGCGCTTTTAATGAGGCCCTGCATCAAGGATACGTTTTCTCAGAGCCCTTAAACAAATTATATTAAATCCTCCAACACCGACTAAATTATTGAAACGGTGATTAGGGTTTGGATCATACCAACAGATCTACTCAGAGGCAAATACGTTCTCATTTGGGGTTTGACAGAGTGCCAGAGTCAGAAAACTGCCCAACCACCTAAACTGAGGGCTAAGTGAAAAATCCTTTTCCTTTCAGGGTTTATTTAAACAAGAATTTCAATGCTAAATTAGCAGTGGATTTTGTGTATGAATTTTCTTTGCATTCTAACATTATGTAAATGAAAAACCCAACGAAGTGCAAATTAAGACTATTCTTAATTCTCAAAGCCTGCTATTCTGTGATAATGACGCCATGGAATACTTCACAGTCTGCCAAGCACGGTGTGTGGTTCCTGCTCCCCCATCTGCCCTGTTTGTCTCCCAGCAGGGGGGCACGAGCTGCATCCTTGCTCTTTCCTGCCCACTAAAGTCAGATTCGACCCTCCATCCCTCTTCCTCCTCAGGATTTAATCTTGCCAAGATCATTTAATCACCTAAAACAGAACAAGAGGTTGATATGGGCTTAACCTGCACCTGGGAACAGTGTGGAGCGACTAGAGGCCTGACATTCCCGAGCGAGTGACCTGGGTTTATAGCCCAGCTCTGCTGCCAACCAGCTGGATCATCTCAGGCACCTGCCCCATGCCTAATTTTCTTCACCTGTAAATGCATTGCCTGCCTCTGCAGGTTCAAAGGATTAAATGAGATTATACATGCTCAGGATTTAGAACAAACCCTGGCACATAAAACTTGTCCACTAAATGATACCTATGGTTTTTGTGGAAAGTTCAGGTGAGATATTGTTGCTAAATCAATTTAGCCATTCGTCAATTGTCAGTTCCTATTCAGGTTTGTATGTGACCCTTCAACCTCACTACTGGGTGACATGTTGCTATAAACGCAAGTCTTGCATCTCATTCTGCCACACACACACACATTTCTCAGCAAACAACAGAGAGGCAGTCCCACAGCCTGGACCTGGCGACTCCAGACAGCCCTACTCTCGGCCTTTCTTGGTGTCACCCCCAAGCCCCTTGCAGGAAAACCTGGACCCCTAGAAGATGTAGCAGTGTCCTGAGGCCAGGGATCCACCAAAGTCCTAGTCAAATCAGGCCCACAGTTTCCCACTAAGCAGAGGGACAAAAGACCAGATGAACGCCACCCCTTGAGCACAGCCTTGGAGGAGGAGTCAGCCCGCTGTCTGCTGGATTCTTAGAGCTTGTCTGTGCAAACCCAGCCCAGCCAACCACGATTGCTAAGCAGCACTGATTTCACCAATGAAAAGTTATTTCCAATATCCTTTATGCTAATTCCTGCATCATTTGATTCAGATTTAGACAATGATGTTGCACGTTTTTGGTGGAGCGAGCCACCTCTGCAATGGATTCCTGAGCAAAGTGCTTCAAACGCTAGGCACACGGAGCACACAGATTCCTGACTAAGACCTTTCAAATTAACTGGATGCCCCCAGCATGGATTCAAGTCAGTATCTACACGGGTACACGACACTGTTTATATTAAGGTTTTCTTTTTCCTCCCTAAAGCCCCAGGACATAGTTATATATCCCAGTTCTAAGTGCTAGTTCTTCTACGTGGGATGCCACCACAGCATGGCATGATGTGTGGTGTGTAGGTCCGCGCTCAGGATCTGAACCAGTGAAACCCTGGGCCTCCAAAGCAGAGCGTGCAAATTTAATCACTACCCCACCAGGCCAGCCCCTATATTAAAGTATTAAAAGTCAACTACAGACAATATAGCAACTATGGATAAGGAAAAGCTTCCAGCATCCATGGTGCAGGAGTGCGATGTAAAGTATTGTGATTTATAGTAAATGTATATTTGGTCTTCATCCCATTTCTAGCACAGAGCTCCTAAAACACTTGGAATTTCCTAAGAGATAGGAACAATAAAGGTGTCTTTTGTTATTCATAACAAGCCCCTTTCAACCACACCAGAGTTTATGTTAATGAGGTGACTTTTGGAAAGCCCCTAGGTAAGTAAGGATGAGGTCTGGTTGCAGGGGAAGCAACCAAGATTAGAGGGTTGGAATTTTCAGTCCCACCCCCTAACCTCTGGGAAGGGCAGAGGCTGGAGGTTAAGTCAATCACCAGTGGCCAATGAGGTAATCAGTCATGGCTGTGTAATGAAGCCTCCATAAAAACCCAAAAGGTTGGGGTTTGGGCAGCTTCGAAAGCGGTGAAAATGCAGAGATGCAGGTACACCCAGAGAAGGTGTGGCAGCTCTGTACCTTTCCCCATACCTTGCCCTGTGCATCTCTTCCATCTGGCTGTTCCTGAGTTATATCCTTTTTGTAATAAACAAATTTGTGTAGTAAATTAATCAAACCTGAGGAAGGGATTGTGAGAACAGCCGATATATAGCCGGTGGGTCAGAGCACAGGTGACACCCGGGACTTGCTCCTGGCATCTGAAGTGGAGAGGGACCAGTCTGAACCCCTGACCTAGGGGATCTGATGCCATCTCCAGAGGGATAGTTCCAGAACTGAGTTAAATTGTAGGGCACCCAGCTGGTGTCACGGATTTGCTCAGTGTGTGGAAAACCCACATATCTGGTGTCAGAAGTGTAGTGTGTTGCAGCGGAGTATGTGATATAAAGTGAAACACACGAGGAGTGTGGTTCTCCTTTAGAACAGTGGATTCTCCTTCAGCAGGAATGTTCGTGCCTGTAATTTACTTAAGATTCTTCAGCCTGGGCAGTGAATATTACCGTATGAATCTGGGCAGCACCCTAGGGCAGTTATTTGCCATTGTGGGGGCCTGGAATTGGCCACCCCAAGATGTGTCTCTTTGACTTTATCTCTAGAAACCCTTAATCAGTGGGGAAGGCAAGGACTTAAATCTGCATTTGTTTATTGTGCTTGTCTGGTAACCTCCTGTAACTGACTCCCCCACCCCCAACGTCCTCCTTTCTCTTCAGCTGGATATGATATTTCAGCTGTGGTGGTTTCAGCCATTTTGGCGAGTTGCTCAGCTTGCCTGAGCAACTCCCATGTATATATCGACAAATAGAAATGGCAAGCAATAGGATATGTTGGAGTATATGAGGAAGCCATTTGGTGTAAACCTAATTCGCCCTGACTTTGCTATTTTTTCCAAAAGGGCCTGACTGTGGCCATTGAGCACGCATTGTATATCTGCTTTAGACATTCCCTATGGCAAGAACAAAGGCCCTTGAGATAAAGGTGCAACTTCCCTCCCCCTCCCAACATTGGCATTTCCTTAAGGATTAAGCATCTTTCCTTAGGCTAGAAACTGATTGCTGTGCTCACCTGTGACCACCCAGTTTGAGACAATAGACTTGCCTCCTGCTACCCACTCCGAGAGAGCAGACCCACTACCTGCTGTGTCCATCAAGCGCTGTGCCAACAGGGCAATCTTGTGACTATTGTGGGAGGGACATTTCAATCATATGTGAAACATCCTGTTTGGGGGTATATAACCACTCTGTGCACCCCACTTCTTTGGTGCCCTTTCTTCCTTCAGGAAGAAAGGCCCTGGGCCATGGTCCTCATAAAGCTTTGTTTAAGTTTCTCCTGCTATTCTGTCTCATGTGAATTTAATTCCTTGTCCGGCCAGACAAACCCAGAGATGGTAGAGGAAATGTCTTCCTCCCCTGCACCCTGATCAGGAATTCACACCTCAGGGGCGGTCAGCTAGCATTCTAATCAGAAAGCCCACAGTCCAGATGTAGCTATTACAAGTGTTTTGGTCATTCCAATCTCAATCAATACAAGCGATCTTTTACTAATTATCATAAGAAATGTTAAAAATGGATTTTCGTTAGTGGCTTGTTAATTAGCTTCATGAGTATTAGAAATGCGCTTTCAGTGAATTCAGAAGTACTCAAGACATATGGCTTGTCAAAAATACCTTATAGACACACCCAGCCATTGCATGAACCGGGTGTAGGAATGCGAGTCCTCTAGCCTCAGAGATGGCGGCAGAACCTTATTCTCTAACTCCTCCTCTGTCCAGGGGTCTGAGGACTCTGGCTGCCTGTCATCAACCCTAAGTTTAAACAAATGTTGCCACTCGATGTTGTCTCTGCATCTAGTAAAGCACATTCAAGTAAGGTGCGATGAGAGCACCTACGAGAGAGATGAGTCATAGTATGCCCTGTCACTAATAAATGTTTTTTGGTTTTTGGGCTTTTTTCCAATTATTTTATTGAAGTCATATTGGTTTATAACATTGTGTAATTTCCGATGTACAGTATTGTATGTCAGTTTCTGTATAGACTGCATTGGGCTCACCACCGATAGTCTAATTTTTATCCGTTGCCACACACATGTGCCCCTTTATCCCTTTTGCCCACCCCCTAACCCCCTTCTCCTCAGGCAACCACTAATCTATTGTCTTTATCCATGTGTTTGTTGATCTTCCACATATGAGTGAAATCGTGCAGTGTTTGTTTTTCTCTGTCTGGCTTATTTTGCTTAACATCATACCGTCAAGTTTCATCCATGTTGTTGCAAATGGGACAATTTTGTCTTTTTTTATGTCTGATTGGTATTCCATTGTATATATCTACCACATCTTTATCTGTTCCTCCGTTGACAGGCACTTGGGTTCCTTCCAGTCTCAGCTATCGTGAATAATGCTGCAATGAACATAGGGTGCAGAAATCTCTTTGAATTGTTGACTTCAAGTTCTTTGGGTAAATACCCCATAGTGGGATTGCTGGATCATATGATAGTTCTATTTTTAATTTTTTGAGAAATCTCCATACTGTTTTCCATAGTGGCTGCACCACTTTGCATTCCCACCAGCAGTGTATGAGGGTTCCCTTTTCTCCACATCCTGTCCAACACTTGTTATTTTTTGTCTTGGTAATTATAGCCATTCTGATGGGTGTAAGGAGGTATCTCATTGTAGTTTTGATTTGCATTTCTCTAATAATTAGTGATGTTAAACATCTTTTCATGTACCTGTTGACCATCAGTATATCTTCTTTGGAAAAATGTCTGTTCATATCTTCTGCCCAGTTTTTGATTGGGTTGTTTGCTTTTTGTTGTTGAGTTGTATGAGTTCTTTATATATTTTGGAAATTAACCCCTTGTCAGATATATGGTTTGCAAATATTTTCTCCTACTTGGTGGGTTGTCTTTTCATTTTTTCGTGGTTTCCTTCACCTTTCAGAAGCTTTTTAGTCTGATGTAGTCCGATTTGTTTATTTTTTCTTTTGTTTCTCTTGCCTGAGTAGACATGGTATTCAAAAAGATGTAGCTAGGACTGGTGTCAGAGTATATTTTCTTCTAAGAGTTTTATGGTTTCAGGTCTTATCTTCAAGTCTTTAATCCACTTTGAGTTAATTTTTGTGTATGGTATAAGATAACTATCTACTTTCATTCTTTTGCATCTGGCTGTCCAGTTTCCCCAACACCATTTATTGAAGACACTTTCCTGTATGTTCTTGGCTCCTTTATCAAAGATTAGCTGTCCACAGATGTGTGGTTTTATTTCTGGGCTTTCAATTCTGTTCCATCGATCTGTGTCTCTGTTTTTGTACCAGTACCAGGCTGTCGTTGTTGTTGTTGTTGTTTTTTTTAGGAAGATTAGCCCTGAGCTAACATCTGCTGCCAATCCTCCTCTTTTTGCTGAGGAGCTAACATCCGTGCCCATCTTCCTCCACTTTATATGCGGGACGCCTACCACAGCAGGGCTTGCCAAGTGGTGCCATATCCGTACCTGGGATTGGAACTGGTGAACCCCGGGCTGCCGAAGCAGAACCTGCCACCTTAACCACTGTGCCACCAGGCCAGCCCCAATGCTGTTTTGAGTAATATATTTTGAAGTCAGTGATTGTGATGCCTCTAGCTTTGTTTTTTTCTCAGGATTGCTTTGGCTATTCGGGGTCTTTTGTTGTTTTATATAAATTTTAGGATTCTTTATTCTATTTCTGTGAAGAATGTCATTGGGATTCTGATTGGGATTGCATTGAATCTGTAGATTGCTTTAGGTAACACGGACATGTTAACTATGTTTATTCTTCCAATCCATGAGCATGGAATATCTTTCCATTTCTTTGTGTCTTCTTTGATTTCTTTCAATAATGTCTTATAGTTTTCAGTGTATAGGTCTTTCACCTCCTTGGGTAAATTTACACCTAGATATTTTATTCTTTTTGTTGCAATTGTAAATGGGATTGTATTCCTGACTTCTCCTTCTGCTAATTCGTTATTAGTATATAGAAATGCAACTGATTTATGTAGGTTGATTTTGTACCCTGCAGCTTTGCTGTAGTTGTTGATTATTTCTAATAGTTTTCTGGTGGATTCTTTAGGGTTTTATATATATAGAATCATGTCATCTGCAAATGGTGAAAGTTTCAATTTCTCCTTTCCAATTTGGATGCCTTTTATTTCTTTTTCTCACCTAATTGCTCTGGCCAAAACCTCCAGTACTGTGATGAATAAGAGTGGTGAGAGTGGGTACCCTTGTCTTGTTCCTGTTCTTAGAGGGATGGCTCTCAGTTTTTCACCGTTAAGTTTGATGTTGGCTGTGGGTTTGTCATATATGACCTTTATTATGTTAAGATACTTTCCTTCTATGCAAATTTTATTGAAAGTTTTCATCAAAAATGGATGTTGGATCTTGTCAAATGCTTTCTCTGCATCTATTGAGATGATCATGTGATTTTTATTCCTCATTTTGTTAATGTAGTGTATCACATTGATTGATTTGTGGATGTTGAACCATCCCTGCATCCCTGGTATGAATCCCACTTAATCATGGTATATGATCCTTTTCATGTATTGCTGTATTCTGTTTGCCAATATTTTGTTGAGGATTTTTGCATCTATGTTCCTCAGCAATATTGGCCTGTAATTTTCCTTCTTTGTGTTGTCCTTGCCTGGTTTTGGGATCAGGGTGATGTTGGCCTCATAGAATGAGTTAGGAAGCATTCTGCCTTCTATAATTTTTTGTAATAGTTTGACAAGGATAGGTATTAAATCTTTGAGTGTTTGGTAGAATTCTCCAGAGAAGCCATCTGGTCCTGGACTTTTATTTTGGGAGAGGTTTTTCATTACTCTTTCAATCTCCTTACTTGTGATTGGCCTATTCAGATTCTCTATTTCTTCTTGATTCAGTTTTGGGAGGTTGTATGAGTCTAAGAATTTATCCATTTCTTCAGGTTATCAAATTTGTGGCATATAGTTTTTCATGGTATTCTCTTATAACCCTTTGTATTTCTGTGGTATTTGTTGTAATTTCTCCTCTTTCATTTTTAATTTTATTTATTTGAGCCTTCTTTCTTTTTTTCTTAGTGAGTCTGGCTAAGAGTTTGTCAATTTTGTTTATCTTTTCAAAGAACCAACTCTTAGTTTGATTGATCCTTTCTCTTTTTTTAGTCTCTATTTCATTTATTTATGCTCTGACTTTTATTATTTCCCTCTTGCTGACTTTGGGCTTTGTTTGCTCTTCTCTTTCTATTTCTGTTAGGTGTAGTTTATTTGAGATTTTTTTGTTTGTTGATGTAGGCTTGTATTCCCATAAATTTCCCTCTTAGCGCCACTTTTGCTGCATCCCATAAGAGTTGGTATGTTGTGTTTTCATTTTCATTTGTCTCCAGGTATTTTTTTAATTTCTCCTTTGATTTCTTCATTGATCCAATGATTGTTCAGTAGCATGTTGTTTAGTCTCCACATATTTGTGGCTTTCCCAGCCTTTTTCTTGTAGTTGATTTCTAGTTTCATAGCATTGTGGTTAGAAAAGATGCTTGATATGATTTCAGTCTCCTTAAATTTATTGAGGCTTGCCTTTTTTCCCATCATGTGATATATCTTTGAGAATGTTCCATGTACCCTTGAGAAGAATGTGTATTCTGCTGTTTTTGGATGGGATGTTCTATATATATCTATTAAGTCCAACTGGTCTAGTGTTTCATTTAAGGCCACTGTTTCCTTGTTGACTTTCTGTCTGGATGATCTATCCACTGATGTCAGTGGAATGTTGAGGTCCCCTACTATCACTGTATTGCTGTCAATTTCTCCTTTTAGATCTGTTAATAGTTGTTTTATATACTTTGGTGCTCCTGTGATAGGAGTGTATATATTCATAGGTGTTTTGTCCTCTTGGTGGAATGTCCCTTTTATCATTAAGACTGCCCCTCTTTGTCTTTCATTGTCTTTTTTATCTTGAAGTCTGCTTTGTCTCATATAAGTATGGCAACACTTTCTTTCTTTTACTTGCCATTTGCTTGGAGTATCAGCTTCTATCCCTTCACTCTGAGCCTATGATTTTCTTTAGAGCTGAGATGTGTTTCCTGGAGGCAGAATATTGTTAGGTCTTGTTTTTTAATCCATCCAACCACTCTGTATCATTTGATTGGGGACTCAATCCATTTAATTGATATACAAGAGCTTAATACTGCTATTTTATCTCTTGTTTTCAGGTTGCTTCATATTTCTGTTGTTTCTTTTCCCTTGTATTTCTGACTGCCATTTCAGTTTGGTGGTTTTCTCAGTTTTCTCTTTATTTATAATTTGTGGCTCTACTCTGATTTTTTGTTTAGTGGTTACCATGAGGTTTGTACAAAACATCTCACAGATGAAATAATCCATTTTCTGATAGCCTCTTATCTTCATTAGCCTAAGCATGTTCCTCCCTTTACTCTTCCCCTTCTGAGTTATTGTTATGCCAAATTGTTCTTTTCTGTGTTGTGAGTTTGTGAATAAATTGAAATGTTTATAGTTATTTTTGATGCTTTCCTTCCCTTTGTCTTTTCTGTTATAATTGTTTACTGACCTATTTTGATTTAGAGCTGCAATTTTCTGATGCTACCTGTATATTTATCTGCTTGCTCAAGATTTTGTAAACCTTTGCCTTTTTGTTACAGGTAGGAGGGCTTCTTTCATTTTTTCTTGTAAGGAGGTCTAGTGGCAATGAACTCCCTCAGCTTTTGTTTATCTGGGAAGTTTTTATTTCTCCACTGTATCTGAGGGTTAGTTTCACTGGATAAAGCATTCTGGGCTGAAAGTTTTTGGCTTTCAGTATTTTGAATATACCATTCCATTCTCTCCTAGCCTGTAAGGTTTCTGCCAAGGAATCCACTGAAAGCCTGATAGGAGTCCCATTGTAGGTTATTTTCTTCTGCCTTGCTGCCCTTAATATTTTTTCTTTGTCATTGGCTTTTGCCAGTTTTAATAGTATATGCCTTAGAGAAGGTGTTTTTACATTGATATACTTAGGAGTTCTATTGTTTTATGTACTTGTAAGTCCAGTTACTTCCCCAGGTTTGGCAAAGTTCTCAGCTATTATTTCTTTGAACAAGCTCCCTGCTCCTTTCTCCCTCTTGAATACCTATAATTCTCATGTTGCTTTTCCTGATTGAATCAGATATTTCTCAAAGAATTTCTTCATTTTGTTAAAATCTTAGTTCTCTCTTCTCCTCCACCTGAAGCATTTCTATATTTCTATCCTCTCAATCACTAATTCTGTCCTTCATAATGTCAAATCTATTTTTTATGGATTCTAGATTATTTTTTATCTCATTAATTGTGTTCTTCATATCCAGAATTTCTGATTTCTGTTTGGATTTTTTTTTTAAGAGTTTCAGTCTTGTTGTTGAAGTATTCTTTCTGCTCCTTAATTTTATTCCTGAGCTCATTGAACTGTTTTTTCTGAGTTTTTTGTAACTTGTTGAGATACTTTTTGATAACCATTTTGCAGTCTCTGTCATTTAGATTGTCAATTTTTGTGACTTCAGGATTGGTTTCTGGAGATTTCTCATTTTCCTTCTGTTCTGAAGTGTTAATGTAGTTCTTCACGGTGTTTCATGAAGTGATCCTTTGCTGGAGCATTTGTGGTAGTGTCACATCATAGATTCCATCTGCCACCTCTGAGGGGGAGCAGGAGCTGTGTTTTCTGATTCTACCCCATCTGCTTGAAGTTTTGCAAATAGAGCTACTCTGTGTTTGCCTGGGCTGGCTGCAGCCACTCTGCAGGTTGCACTAATGTGAGTGGGGCTTCTGTGCTGGGCAGGTGGGTTGGGTACTATAGGTGGGGTCTCTATGCTCAGCAGGGGACCAGCTGAGCTGCTGTGTGCTAGACTGGAGGGGCACCTATGTGGTGGCTGGCCTGCCACTTGGTGGGTCCTGTGGGCTGCTGTGCTTCACTAGCAGGTCACCTTCTGAGCAGCTGGAGCGCCTTCTCACCTGTACTGCACTAGGCGGGAGGGGCTCCCACAGGGGGCTGAGCTGCCACTTGGTGGATCCTGCAGGCTGCTATGCTCTGTGGGCAGGGGTGCCTTCTCACACACTCTTCTCAGCAGGAAGGTGTATTCACAGGTGCTGAGCCCCCATCACTTGGTGTAGAGCATTCCCACCAGCAGGGCCACTGCAGCACAGTAGCACTCCTGCAGGCTAGCCTGCAACTCTGAAAGCATTGTTCTCGCCTCCTCTTACAGATGCTCTGGCTGCCATGTAAGGATCCATGGCCTGGCTTCCTGCCACTGGGGAGGGGGCAGGGTGCACTCACCTAGTTCCACTGCCTCCTGGGGATCATGTCCACCCACTTTCACATGTATAGCTGTGTGGATCTCTCAGATGTCCTGTTGTTCTCTGTGGGTAATCCTCTGCTGGTTAATGAATATCCATTTGGTTGTAACTTAATTGGGAGAGACTAAGGGAACAATCTACCATGCCGTGATGCTGATGTCACTCCATAAACATTTAATAAATGCTTATGTGTGTGGCAGAGTCTGCCATGAGATTTGCTGTCATTAAAATCTGGCAGTGAGGTTATGGGGAGTGTGTTAGTTTGTTGGTTTCTTCTTAGAACCCTCTCCTTGGCTTGCAGGTAACTGCCTTCTCACTGTGCCTCATATGGTCATCCCTCTGTGTATGCCCACCCCTGTTGTCTCTTCCTCTTCTTATAAGACACCAGTCGTGTTGGATTAAGGCTCACCCTAAAGGCCTCATTTTAACTTAATTATCTCTTTAAAGACCTTATCTCCAAATATGGTTACATTCTGAGGTACTAGAGGTTCAAACTTCAACATACAAATTTGCAGGTAGACACAATTCAGCCCTTAATGGAGTAACTAACCTATACCTGCTCTAACTTGTCAGTTACACTTGTCTATCAAAAAGAACTAATGATTAGGCATAACCAAACTGATTGAGGTCAATTTTAACGTGGTTATAGAGTGGTCCTGTTGGAAAACTAGGGTCATGTGGGAGGTAGCAGGTCATAGGTTCTCAGGATCAGTGCAAGAATTGTGGTAAAATTTCAGCTGCATGGCACAGAGCCCCAAAATGATGGTGGCTGACCCATGACAGAAGTTTATTTCTCTCACCTAAGTTAGTATCTCAGGCTTGCTCTGCAAAACTGTCAGGTGTTCAGGCTCCTTGTCTCTTGTTGCTCTGCCATCCCAGGGTGCCTCCCTTGTCTGCATGATCCATGATGGCTCACAAGCACATCCTCATTCAAGACAGTGGGAAAGAGAAAGGGCACAAACCCAAAGTGCACGCCTCACTTCTGCTCACATCCCCTTGGCCAGAACTCAGTCATATGGCCACACCTAACCACGAATGATGCTGGGAGGTAGAAGTGCTATTCTGAGCATTGGTGTACCCACCTACAAATCGGGGGTTTTGTTCCCAAGGGGAAAACAAACTGGGAAACTACCAATCGTCCCTTCCAAAATCAGAGAGTAGTAATGGATAGAACAGGGCTGAGAATCAGCAGGAAAGCTCCAGTACTGGTGCTCTGGTTCTAAAATCATTGCAATACTTGCATATCCATTGGTAATAGTCACTGCTTTAGCCCCTGATCACTGGTGTCCCCCTATCCCAGCCTCCCTGATGCTGCCACAGGACAACATGGACTTCCCCTGGGATCCAATAACTAAAAGATTAATTAATGCCTGGTCTACCAGGGTCTCCCAGACCCTGCCCCTGCCCAATGGCCTGTGTCCATTCTGATTGGTCAGTTCCCTTGTCTAATTGATTTTTTTTTTTAAGATTGGCACCTGAGCTAACAACTGTTGCGAATCTTCTTTTTTTCCCCCACTTTTTCTCCCCAAATCCCCCCAGTAAATAGTTGTATATTTTAGTTGTGGGTCCTTCTAGTTGTGGTATGTAGAATGCTGCCTCAGCATGGCCTGATGAACAGTGCCATGTCTGCACCCAAGATTTGAACCAGTGAAACCCTGGGCCTCTGAAGCAGAGCACATGAACTTAACCACTCTGCCACGGGGCCAGCCCCTAATTGATTTTTAAATATTTCAAGTATAACTCATGGGAGCAATGTCTTAAAATCATATTTTATGAAAATGTTGAAGAACTAGTGATATTGAACCCAAAATAGAGGGTGTTTGGCAGAGGGAACAGCTCAGCCATCATCTTTAAACATTTATAAGAGTGATCACCACCTTTAAATTTTCTTTTAAGTGTCTGTTATGTGCCAAGACCTGAACTGGGCTCAGTGCTTTACATGTACTCTTTCAAATTCTCAAAGCAATCCTACGTGGTGAGAATTAGTTTTATTTCACTGACAAAGGTGCTGAAGATCAGAGACATTGAATTACTTGCAGAAGACATACAACCAGAGTCAAGATTCAAACCCTTGCTCCAAAGTGGAAGCTTTCTTCCCAGTACCATACTGCCTACTCTATGAAAGAGGAGGTCGACAGGTTCGTATTGTCTATAGAGCAGGACTGAGGCATTACAGGAGAGCTGGAAAGATAAGTTCACATTTAAAAAGAACTCTGTTTGCTGAGGAAGGCTGGCCCTGAGCTAACATCTGTACCCGTCTTCCTCTACTTTATATGTGGGATGCCTGCCACAGCATGGCTTGACAAGCGATGTGTAGGTCCACACCCAGGATCTGAATCAGTGAAACCTGGGCCACCGAAGTGGAATGTGCAAACTTAACCGCTGTGCCACTGAGCCAGCCCTCTAAAAAAGAACTTCAAACAATCAAGTTATTCAAAAAAGAAACATATCGATGAGCTGATAGTAAATTTTATACAGAAATGTAAAGGACCTAGAATAGTCAAAGCAATCTTTAAAAAGAACACATTTTAAGGACTTATACTACATGATTTCAAGACGTACTGCCAGGCTATAGTAATTAAGATAATGTGGTATTGATATAAACAGATAAACAGATAGATGGGAAAAAATAGAGAGTCTAGAAATAGAATTATACATATAAAGTCAAATGACTTTTGCCAAGGCACCAATGAAATTCAGTGGGGAAAAGAAAGTTATTTTTTCAGTGGGACTTGAATAATTGGATATTTATAAGGAATCAATGAACCTCAACCCCTACTTCGCATCATATACAAAAATTAATTTGAGATGGATCATAAACCTAAATGTAAAAACTAAACTATAAATCTTCTAGAAGAAAACATAGGAGATGCAATATTTGCAAAGACTGTGGTGGGCAAAGATTTTTTAGGACACAAAAAACAAAACTGATTCAATGTACTTTATTAAAATGAAAATTTCTAATTATCAAAAGACTGTTAATAAAATGTATAGGCAAGACACAGCCTGGGAGAAATATCTATCTTTGACAAAGGATTCATAAACAGAATATGTAAATTAACTCCTAAAAATCAATAATAAAAATACAAACAATATTTTTAAATGGGCAAAGGACTTGGACAAACACTTCACAAAAGAGAATGTATGTGTGGCCAATAAGCTAATAAAATAGATGCTCAGCATTGTCGGTCAACAGGGAAACGCAAATTAAAACTACAAAGGGACACCAGTACATGCCCACTAGAAGGGTTAAAATTTTTAAATGCTAACAATACCAAGTGTTGAAGAGGCTGTGGAGCAGGTGGATCTCTTATACATTGCTGGTGAAAGTATAAAATGGTATAGCCACTTTGGGAAACTGGCATTTTCTTATAAATATTCACCTGTTTTGTGATGCAAGAATTTCAAAAGAAATAAAATCATATGTTTACAAATAGATTGTATAAGAATGTTCACTGTGGCTTGCTTTCTAATAACTAGACTTTGGAAACAATGCAAATGTTCATCAATAAGAGAATGGATATACAATTTGAGATATATTCATACGGTAGGATATTGCCTGGCTATAAAAAAGAACGCACTATGGGCCGATCTGTGGCCAAGTGGTTAAGTTCGTGCTCCACTGTGGCGGCCCAGGGTTTCGCCGGTTCAGATCCTGGGTGCAGACATGGCACCGTTCGTCAGGCCGTGCTGAGGTGGCATCCCACATGCCGCAACTAGAAGGACCCACAACTAAAAATATACACAACTATGGACCGGGGGGCTTTGGGGAGCAAAAGGAAAAATAAAATCTTAAAAAAAAAAGAAGAAACTATTCATACACACAGCAACATAGATGAATCTCAAAAATATTATGTTATGTGAAAAAAGCCAGACACAAAAGAGTACACACACTGAATGACTCCACTTTTGTGAAGTCCAGGAACGGGCAAAATTGACGTATGGGAATAGAAATCAGAATTGTGGTTGCCTATGCGAAGAAGGAAGGAGGGTGGTTAACTGGAAAGGGGCGTGGGGAAATTTTCTGTGTGATGGCTATTTTCTCCATTTTGATTAAGTCATTGGATACACAAGTATATTTGTGAAAACTCATTAAAGCGTACACTTCAAGGGCTGTGCCTTTTGCTGTATGTAATTGTACCTGAGTTAAAAATGAATTTAAATGAATAAAAAGACGAAATGAGTTGCCTCTCCCGGTATTGTGCTCCTTGACATTGGAAGTATTCAGACTAGACTAAATGCTTGTCAGAGGTATTGTGGCGGGTTCAGATTAAGTTATTAAAAAAAAAAAACTGAGATTTTAAGACCTTGATATACGTGATACTGATCTAATCATATATTTCAGAAAAGGCAATACCTGTCTTCATCTTCTATTTTAGAGCACTCAACATAGGTAAGGAAATTTATGTTACCAAAAACTTTTAAGGTTTTTTTTTTTTCCCGAGGAAGATTAGCCCTGAGCCAACATCTGCCAATCCCCCTCTTTTTGCTGAGGAAGACCAGCCCTGAGCTAACATCCTTGCCCATCTTCCTCTACTTTATATGTAGGATGCTTACCACAGCATGGCGTGCCAAGCGGTGCCATGTCCGCACCCGGGATCTGAACCAGCGAACCCTGGGCCACTGAAGCAGAATGTAGGAACTTAACTGCTGTGCCACTGGGCTGGCCCCTAAAGGGTTTTTAAATGTTTTTGTTTCTTTTTCTTTTCTGAAATTATTCCCCTATATAGCCTTATCTCTACTTCCCTCCTGACACCCAAGCCCTTAGCCATTCTATGTTCCTGTATCTCAGAACATGTGGTGTTTGCACATTTCCTTTGTTAAACATCCTCCCCACCACCACTTCTCATCAACTTCTGCCCCTTCTTGAAGATTCTATGCAGAAATCAACAGCACACCACCTATGACTTCCCTGTGAACACTACTCCCGGCAGTTTGAGTTCTGTGCCCATCCTAAGTTTACCCTAGGCTAAACCATGGCAAGGTTCCTTCCAGCTCAAAGATTCTAGCTCCTTGAACTCCAGACTTGAAGAATGAAGAGAAGCAGTCAAGCCATCAGCAGTAACATCTTCATCAGGTTCTACATGAGGTGAACCAAATGAAGAATATAACCTCGGGGACACGTTTCTGTGGCCACTCAGCTGCCTGATAAGAGCCAGCTGAGATTGTCAAGCTTGTGTAGAGTTGGAGACTTGCAGCTTCAGGGCTGGATATGAAGAGACCAAGCTCTGTGTTTCCACGAGAATGAGTCTGTGTGGGTGCCACAGGCATGTGGGGTTGAAAGAAAAAGATGAATGAAACTCAAGGCTTAATGCAGAAGCCAATATTTATGGAGTACTTTCTCTGGTGCCAGATTCCATGCTAAACACTTTGTATCCATTAATCTTATTTAATCCTCATTATAACTCTCTGTAGAGAGGTTAAGTAGTGTGCCCAAGATTTCACAGCTAGTAAATGATAGAACTGGGTCTCATTTCCAGGTCTGTTTGATTCCAAAGTCCACGCTGTTAATCACCATGCTCTACCATGTCCTGGAAAGGAATTGCCAAAATTATTGTGCTCTGTCTCTTGATTCCAGGTCTCAACCTGCCCAAACTGACAATCTTCTGTACCGTTACTTCCAGGTTATCTAAGAGGAGGAGTCTATAGCATTCCTCAGTAACCTGTTCCAGTGTCTCTAACATCTTCAGCCAGGGCGCTCTCCTTTGTATTTAATCTGAGTCCTCCCTACTCCTGTTTTATCATTAGTAGATGAGTTTAAGGCTCCATTTATACTTATAATTTCAGTGGAAGCAGAAGGATGCAGAAACTGCTGGAATAAGAACTTTAAATATTCTGGTGCATCTTCTATTTGTCTGAGTTTTGCCGGGTTTCTATAGCAGTGTAGTCTAGAGCCATATAAAGGGAGACTGATAAGGGGGCATGATGAGGCAAGAAGCAGATGTTCGTTAAAGGGATGGGGAAATGGGTTCCTTCTCATTAAGGTGTAAGCACGGTGGGCTGTAGAGCATATTGTAGCATGAGGCTCTGGTCTAACCAAGGAAAATACAAGGAACTAATCTAGCAGACGTGAGAACCGGGAGCAGGAAATTGTAGCAATGTTACGCCGAAGCTTTGCAATAGTCTTCTCTCCTTGGTCTAAATAAACTAAAACCATGTCAAATATATTTAGTACTTACTAGGAACTCATTTCTTCCTCTTCTTGCTTCCTTCTCTTTAGTGCATGTGACTATTTCAGGGAAATCCTTGTTTTCAAAAACGGTGCTGTGAGAACCCAGAATATGGGGCCTCCTTGCTCAAGAGACTGACCTCAGTCCTCAAGTTGCAACCCAACATGTCTCAGAGCACAGAGCTAGTGAGTGGGAGGTTTTAAAGCTGTGATCCAAAGGCTGGTAAGGGGCAGAGTACACACTGAGAACTACATTGCTACCTTAGCAACAGTTACTTGGTCAGTTTTTTCCTTTAACCTAATTTCCATTTCCTTTAACCAGACGTGAGAAATGAGACTCAGGACAAGTATACTTTTATAGAGACAAGAGCAGAGAGAAATAGCCAGTGCATAGACTTTTACCCAGGAGAGCAAAGCTGAGCAGAGCATTATAGTGGGACATCCTGGTGAAGGTGAGCCACAGAAAATCACATACAAGTGAAGGCAAAAAGGATGAGCCATTTGTGTATAACACCTGCCTCAAGTGTTTTCTAAGGAAGCCTAAGGAAAGGAAACAGAACTGGACCAAGATGTTGACATTTCTCTCCCCTGACAGCTTGAATGAATACACCAGCTCCAGCTTCTCTTCTTGTTGCTGATGCAATAACCACATGTGTTTTGCACATGTCCAGAAACAGGAACCAAGTTTTCTGGCCATTGCTTAAGTTTGTAACCTTTCCAGCTTACCTCTAGGCAGATATCTGTTGAGCGGACAGGATTGTGAAATTTCTGGAGGAAGACTTTGACTAGAACAACAAACAGGGCCACTCCGGAGGTTAGATCAAGTTGTGAATGCTGTGCTGGCATTTGAGCTCAGAGGGACCTTCAGCACTCTGCATTTCATTGTGCCAGCTAGTTAGGAAGAGCATGAATGGGACCAAAGCCATGGGCTGGTCCAGTTTGGATCAGAGGCCTTTTTGAGTTTAAATGATATGGGCAGAGAGATTGAGAGAGGATTACCATAGTCACACTGACCGATTACTTAGGCTGGTCCAGGGATCCACACTCAATGGGGATTTTCTAGATCCAGGAAGTGGTTCTTAATTTGGCAGCCCCAGAAATTCAGTTTTATCAAGGTACATGTACTGATTTGGGCCATTATCAATTTCTTGGATATCATCCATTTGTCTTTAAGACAGTGTCCTTCCCTTCTCACCTTGCTCTGTGCTCCCAGAGGCAGGCAGTTTGGACCACGTCAATAGAATCCTTGACCTCCTGGCTTTCAGTTGTCTTTGGCCAATTGGAGGCACTGGCAGGAGATCATAGTGTGGCAAAGAAAAGAGGTCAGCGTAGTTATTCCCACAATTTCCTACATTCCAGGTAGCTGTGGGTAAGCCATGTCCCTGGACCGAAGTCCCCGCTTCTGTTGGGCAGCCCTCTTCCACACAGCTCTCCTCTCTGGGTGCCAGTATCCACTTCTTGTCCATTCAGGCCTAAGGGAGGTAAGAGTTTCCCAATGTGATTACCCCAGAATACTGCACTATTCCTCACAAATTTTCCACGCTTTGTAAATTGTAGCTGTATTAAACTCTCCTTAAAATATCCAATTACATGTGCCATGTCAGAACACTTCTGAGAATCAATCAACATCTGTCAAACTGATTGCCTGGAAATTAAGATCAGAATAACCAGCCCCAAGGAAAGTTTATATACTGCCTGGGATTTTTTCCTCGAACTTTATTACCTTAGATTATCGCAAAGAGAACTGTCAAAAGCTCTTCATTTTATCCTAAATACTATGCCTCCAATTTGAATAAGCTGCTTTCAGATGGATGGTAGTACCAGGTAATAGTTTGTTAGATATGTATAGGTATTAGAAATGCTTCCTTTTTCTTTTTACTGAGTTGTGTGAGAATATAAAACCAAAACTGTACTGAAACAGTAAAATATTGAGAATAACTAAATATTGATAGGCTAGAGTATAGTAATTCAGAACACAGGCTGTAAAGTTAGACAGCAGAGATTCAAATCTATCACCTTTTAGCTGAGTGGCGTTTGGAAAGTCATTTAACTTCTCTGTCTTGCTTTTGTTCATTCATAAAACTGTCATAATAACTGTACCTACTTCTTATGGTTGTCGTGAAGTTTAAATGAGATAGTGTACATAAAATATGAGTACAGTAAGCACTCAAAAAATGCCAGCTATTAGAAATAGTAGTAGTAGCCACAACTAGAAGGACCCACAACAAAGAATATACAACTATGTACTGGGGGGCTTTGGGGAGAAAAAGGAAAAAATAAAAAATCTTTTAAAAAAAAGAAATAATAGTAGTAAAATGTTGTTAAAATAATGATATACTGACTTTAAAGTAAGTTATCTCATCAGGTTTCATGAAGGTTAAATGAGTTAATATTTTTAAAGTGCTTGGAACAGTACCTGGCACATAGCTACGAGCTGTAAGTGTTAACACATCAACAATATTTAAGTGTGAATTCCTAGGTATAATTTGATTCTTTCTTTCTTCCTTTTAATTATTCTCTGTCTCTTCTCAAACTCCTTTTAGATCTCCTCCAAGCTTAGGTAGGAAAGAATCTTCTAACTCCATCCTGACATTATTTTTGAACTCAAAAGCCTTCCTGAGCACATGCATGGTTGTTTTCAGTTCTGATTTTTAAGCATGGGTCAGCTTAGGGTCAAAAGCGATTTCAAGCAAGTTTTCTTGAATATTTTATTCCTCATACTCCTGCATGAGATCTTCGATATCTTTTTAACACCGTGGTAGAACAACTGAGACTTTCCCTCCCAGGCCAGCCTCTCGCCTTTACCCTACCCCAGCAACGGAACGTGTCAGTGAGGAAGAAGTCGTCTGGGCCCAGAGTATTTTTATTGTCTGTTTATTTTGGGGATTTTTGTCCACTAAATTGAGCTATAACTCAGGACAGTGAAGGGATAAATGTTTTCTAAATAAAATGAGGCCAGGATTATTGCTCTCAAAGTGTCAAATTTATGATAATAAGGTAATATGAATTTCCTATTTAGAGCATAGGAAAGTTTTTATACTGAATTAATTGTGGAATTCATGACCTGTATTTGGCTAAGATACTCTAGGACAAAGGCACCCATAGCCCAGTGTGGAATGTTGCTCTCCTGCTCCATCCCCTCATCCTCAGGACTGATGCTACCCTGCCTCCTTTCCTGGGGAAGGCAGTGAGCTCTAACTCAGGAACCTTCCCCTCCTTGCTGCAGAGCAGCAGTACCGAATATGTGAGTAAAACCACTCATAGCCCATGATGGCTGAGGATGTGAAATTTACTATGTACCAGAAAAAACTTCAGGGGACTGAAATTTGACTACTTCTCTAGGGAAGATGGTGGCTTCCAAGAGAAAGGGGGATGGGATGGGGAACCAGAAGGAGAAAAGTGTTAAAGGAACAAGGCTAATAAAAATGAGAGAGAAGAGAGAAAGTTAGGGTCAAGGGAATGTCCATGAGGGATACCCTCTGGAAGCCTAAGCAATAAGGTCCAACTCTTTGTGGAGCTGGCTGAATGTTTCTGGGTCCCCCCCACCATTCATATGTTGAACCCTAATCCCCAATGTGATCATATTAGGAGGCGGGGCATTTGGGGGGTAATTATGTCATGAGGGTGGAACCCTCATGATGGGATTAGTGTTCTTGTAAAAGAGATCCCAGAAAGCTCCCTTGCCCCTTCTGCCATGTGAGGACACAGCAAAAGATGGCTGTCTAGGAACCAGGAAGTGAAATCTCACCAGACATCAAATCCACCAGCTCCTTAATCTTGGACTTCCCAGTCTCCAGAACTGTGAGAAAGAATTTGTGTTGTTTATAAGCCACCCAGTCTATGGTATTCTGTATAGCAGCCCAAACTGATTAAGACAATAGTACAAAGCTTCAAATTAGAATAGGCACAATGCTTGCTCTCCCACTCTCCCTCTCCCCTTGTATTAGTCTGGAGACTTTGGGATGTAAATAGTAGAAACTAAACTAGCTTAAGTGTTAAAGAGAATTTATTGACTTCTTATAAAGGAAAAGCTCTCTGTTTTCCTCCTCTGCTCACCACTACTACCACATTTCTGATCACCAAATGTTGGGGGGGGGGGGGGCAGCGCTTTTCCCACACCAAGCAATTCTGCAACACAGTTGGATGTCCTAAAATTCAACTCTGTTCTGACACTGTCTACCTGGAGATGGCATCAGATCCCACAGGTTAAGGGCTCAGGCTCACAAGACTGCCCCTCCATCCCTTCAGATGCCAATCACAAGTCCAGGTTGTTGCCTGTACTTCTGACCAACTGGCTACAAATGGGAGGTTCTTAGGACTCCTTCCTTGGGTTCACTTAATTTGCTAGAGCAGCTCACAGAAGTCAGGAAAGGAGTTTACTTGCTAGATTACTGGTTTATTACGAAGGATATTAAAGGATACAAATGTGAACAGTCACATGAAGAGATATGTAGAGTGAGGTCTGCCAGGGTCCTAAGCACGGAGCTCTGTCCCCAGGGAGCTGGGGATGCACCACCCTCACAGCACATTGGTCAGGTCTTATTCCGCAACCCGGAAGCTCTCCAAACCCTGTCCTTTTGGATTTTTGTGCAAGCTTCATTACATAGGCATGATGGATGAAATCATTAGCTATTGGTGATTATTTCAACCGCCAGCTCCTCTCCCTCTCCCAGAGGTCAAGGGGTTGGAATTAAAAGTTCCAGCAATCTATTCACATGGTTGGTTCTCAGAGCAACCAACCCCCATCCTTAGGGGCTTTCCAAAATCACCTCATTAACATAAACTTGGGTGTGGTTGAAAAGAGCTCATTATGAATAACAAAATACACTTATCTCTCTTTTTTTTTTTTTTAAAGATTTTATTTTTTTCCTTTTTCTCCCCAAAGCCCCCCCGGTACATAGTTGTATATTCTTAGTTGTGGGTCCTTCTAGTTGTGGCACGTGGGATGCCGCCTCAGCATGGTTTGATGAGCAGTGCCATGTCCGCGCCCAGGATTTGAACCAACGAAACACTGGGCTGCCTGCAGCGGAGCACACGAACTTAACCACTTGGCCACGGGGCCAGCCCCTATCTCTTTTCTTATTTAGGAAATTTCAAGGATTTTAGGAGCTCTGTGTCAGAAATGAGGATGAAGACCAAATATTTCCTATTATAAATCACAATATTACACTTCTATAATCAAGAAGTCCAAGAGGTGCCCTGACTCCAGGCCTAGTTGGCTCCAGGGGTTCAAATTACAACATAAGGACTGTTTTTCACCACCTCTTAGTTCTACAGGCAGCTGGTTCTGTTGGCTCCATAAGATTTTCTCCAAGTGACAGCAAATGATGTCTTCATTTTTCCCTGGTTTATATTATCCTTAAAGCTAAGGAGAAAAGAGAGAACCTTCTCACTCTAGCATATCACTCAGTCAAGATCAGTTTCTGAAGAGGAACCTGGTGAGGTCACTTGCCTATCTTTCTATGTCCAGGAGGATGGGGTATTCTGGTTGTTTATCTGAAGACATGTGCCCACGATAATCACATGGTGTAAAGAAAGGGCGTTTCCGGGAAGGAAGATTGAGAACAGCTATCCACTATAGCTCCCAACTCCATTTGGATGAATATTTTTCTAAACTCTTGAATTAAAAGCAGTTTAAACACCTATGGAATTTGGTGTGTATTCAGGTTGGGAAAAGGAGCACTGTGTGGTTCGATGGCCTCGAGGACAGGTCAAAGCTCATCTCTGCCCGGTCACTCTCAGAACTCTTTGTACTTCTTGATGGAGCACTGGTTGATGATAATCTACCTAGTGGTTACAATCTAGATTTTAAAAAACGGAAGGGTCACTCTGCACCACCTCCCCGACTTACCCTCCTCCCTCCCCAGATAGCAACTAGAGACACACCTGCGAGACAGAAAAAGAAAGTGTCTTAGCACAGATTGCTCATGATCAACAGCCACGTTTATTCTTTCGTACTCTCAGTTCCCCAATCTGCTTTTTCTTTCCATTGGGGTGAAGCCAAAAAGACAGATGAAAAGAGACCATGACCGTATTGTTCTTAATTCCTCTGTATTAACTCCATGATGCCCCCTTATTTTTCACATGAGGGGGTTTTCTGACAGCTGGCTTTTATAATTCATCTCCTAGATAGTTTCAATTTCATGACCAATTAAAAAAATAACTTTTGCAGACCCCCTGGATTTTCAGCCATTTAAACAGAACATCATAGAATTTTCCAGAGAAATGTCTTCCTTGATTAATCACTTCCAGATCTGATTACATATTTTTTCATCGTGTAAACAATAGTAGTGAGTACAATTCCAATTAGGTCCACTTTCTCTTGTCCATAGATGGATTTAAAGTTTCACGAGTTCTGGGATGTGGGTGTACCTCCTGCTTTCCTAAATCGGTGACAACTCTTGGGCAGAAATTTCTCTTCTGTGTCCATAGATCCACCTCTTCCCTTTCTCCTCATCCCCAGGATGGCTTTAAGCAAAGACAAATGAGGAACTTATTTACTCGTGTAGTGAAAGTTCATGGGCTCTGCAAATTGCCAGAGCCGAGATGAAGTTCCAGCTCTGCTATTTGCTAGCTTTGTGGAGAAAAGGACCCATTTTAAAAAGCTTACTTTTCTTACTTGAAAAAGTGATAATAAATTCTTGAGAGTTTGTGTGATAATTAAGTAAGATATGCATTCAAAAGCACGTAAGGATGCTTTTAGATCCTTTAAAAAGCATTTGTTTCCTTAGTGATATCAATGTAGAAGCTACTGAGTCCATGAAATGTCTTTCTCATATGTTGCTGACATTTGAAATTCTTTTCCAGAAGACAAAACCTTTATGCCAAATTAGAAATGAGATTGAAGTTGTAAATAATCACCGGGCAAGTAACAATGAAGTTAAATACGTTCACTCTGCCAGGTATGATATATATACAGCTACACATCCCATCACTGCTCCTTCCGTTACAGTGATTGACACGGTAAATTGGTCAAAGTAGAGTGTCCCACTCAGCCTGCAGTGGACCTCAGAGTTCTCAACACAGGACTGTAGACAGACGCTAGAGTCTAGACAGACACTGGATAGACATTAATCAATTGGAGCTTGTCCACTGGTGCTAATGTGGACCTCATTGACACTGGCGTCTTGTAGAAAGGCAGGATTTGATGAGAGGATTAGGGGGAGATTAGAGGAAGAGAGTAAAGAAGCACTCCTTGCTGGATGTAGAGGTGAGAAAGGGCTCCAGGAGCAAAAAGGTGCAAGTTCTCTGCCTGAAATATTTTCTAAGATGTCACCATTACCCAGAGAGTTTTTCTCAGGGCCCAACCGAGAGAACTGATCCATGGACAACTAAGTAAAAGAATTACTAATTGTGAAGTACTTGAAGTAACAGACAGAGTGGTATGATAGAAAAAAACATGAGACCTGCACTAGACAGACTGGTCTGTGGCCTGCCTCTCTAATAAGGGGATATTTGGGCTCAGATCCAAAGAACGGTCTTTAGGAACTAGCCATACAAAGAGGAGCAGGCTGAAGCAGGTAAGAAAGTTTCAGGCCAGAATCAACTTGGGCTCCTCAAAAAGTTGTACAAAAACCACTAGGCAAAGGGAGCAAGGGAGAGTGACAAAGGATGAGCCCGAAAGGTGAGCAAGGCAGGATCACACAGAATTCTGGGGCCTATGATAGGAAATTTGGGTAGATGTTGAAGGGTTTTTAGGGTAGTTACATGATCTTAGATAGTTTTAAAAAGCCCTCTTTGGTTATTGTGTACAAACTGGGTGGGAAGTGGGGACGAGTCAAGAACGGAAGAGAAGAAACAGGTTAGTAGACTAAATGAAAGAGGATAGTAGCTTAGTCTGGAGATGTGGACAGCAATATATGTTCTGGAGGTTGACACTATAGGACTTGCTGATGCACTGAGAATGGGAGATCAGAAGAGAGGAGTCATAGGTGACTCTGGGTTTCTCTATGGTGGTGCCGTTTACCCAGATAAGGGCTAACAGCGGAAACATTGGTGTTCGTAGGAGGGTCATTTTCTTGCAGAACAAGTTTGTGTGTCATTCAGTGGCCAGTTTCTCTTATCCAATGGGAATTCTGGGCATGGAGCTGAGAAAAAAAACAAGATAGAAAGCAAGAGGGAATGTATGTTCTTACTGGGATCATTCATTCACTCAACAGATATATATCACGTGCCAGACCCTCTTCTAGGTTTGGGATTGCTAAAGTTCTTGCTGTCTTGGAACTTATATTCTACTAGGTTGGAGGGTAGTGAGCACAAAAATAACTACATAATATACCAAGTGATGATAAGCGCTATGAATAAAATGAAGCAATGTAACAGATAAAAAATTAAATGTGTGTAAGGGTTATGGTTTGCTATTTTATATATGATGGTGAGCAAAGCCTCTATGAGAAGGTGACATTTGATTGGAAAGCTAAAGGAGGTGAGAAGGCAAGCTACACGGATATCTGGGAGCACTCCAGGCAAAGGCACAATAAGTGCAAAGGCCCAGCTTGTGGTGTTCCCGGAGAGGAAGGAGGCCTGTGTGACTGGAGCAGAGTGGTGGAGGGGGAGTGCAGTGAGAGATGGGGTCAGAGAGGTAGTGGGGCCAGGTCTTATATGGCCTTATATGATCATTTTAAGAAATATGGATTTGACTATGAGTAAGACGGGGAGCCACTGGAGCATTTCTACATTTATTGAGGACCCACTGAAGATTCCCATTTGCATTTCTTCTTATTATTAAATGAGGAAAAGTTTTATCCCTGGCCAGTTTGTGGTGAAGCATAAAAAGTAGATCAAGAATAAAATAAAGGGGCTGGCCCTAGGGGTGTAGTGGTTAAAGTTCTCACGCTCTGTTTCAGTGGCCGTGGGTTTGCAGGTTCGGAACCCCAGGTGCAGACCTAGACACCGCTCACTCATCAAGCCATGCTGTGATGGCATCCCACATACAAAATAGAGGAAGATTGGTACAGATGTCAGCTCAGTGACAATCTTCCACAAACAAAAAGAGGAAGATTGGCGACAGATGTTAGCTCAGGGCTAATCTTCCTCACACACACAAAAAGAATAAAATGAAGATACAAGGGTGTACGTACCTTCTAGCAAAAATTGCCTAGGCCAAAAAGATATCAACGTAGCTCTTACCCAAGCAATTTCACCACTGAGCAACCTGGGATACAATCTCTGCAGCTGACAATTTCTGCTACAGGAGGGGCATGATTCACGGAAAATAGGAAAGTGCCCTCTTTTCTCTCTCCAAGTTTCTCAACTACCAAAAAGCTTATCCATCCATTCATCCAACCAACCAATATTTATTGATCTTCTACTACAGTCATGCGTCGCTTAACGAGAGGGATACATTCTGAGAAATGCATCGTTAGGTGATTTCATCTTGCAAAATCACAGAGTGTGCTCACACAAACCTAGATGGTAGAGCCTACTACATACCTAGGCTATGTGGTACTAATCTTATGGGGCCACCATCGTATATGTGGTCTGTTGTAGACTGAAACATTATATGGCACATGACTGTACGTGTACAGAGATGGACTGGGTACGATGAATATATACAGATGGGTAAGACTCCTCTGTTCTGTGTTTTCTTAGATTCTGTATTTGTCTATTTGCATTCATTAATCACAGAGCCAAGCTAATGATCAAAGTAGTTTACATCTTGCCTGTGATCCAGCTTAAGTGGACTCACAAAAAACATATTACAAACCAATCCTGAAGCCATACTCCCAACAACCTCCTTTATCTAACTCTCACACGCCAAGCCAATATTTCCCCTGCCTTAAATCATCCAAGGACCAGATACCAGACAACTAGGGACAGACTCTATGCTCCAAAGTTCACAGGAATTATTCAAACTAGTCAATCCTAAACTGTTTACCTTATCCTACCTTGTCGTTCCCACAGAAACCCCAGTAAAGCCTGTGGCCTCTGCTTTCCCCTCGCTCCTGCTTCTGCCTCCTCACCAAACCTGCTGCTTGGCCGTGCCATGCCATGCTCCCTTCTCTCAGGAACTGTAAGTAACAAAACATCTTTCAGTGGCATTAACCTCTCCGTGTCATCACTCAGTCACCTTGATAAATTAAGAGCCAGGCACAAATCATCCACCCAAAATAATTTTCTTCCCTCTTCTTCTCTCTCTCCCTTTCCTTCTTTCTCTGTGTCGAAAGTCTGTCCCTTCCCTTTGTTCCTTACCTAGTTTTCTCTTTGCCATGCCTGAGATGTGGTTTCTCTGCTCAAACAGTCTGATCCGTGTTCCTCAGGCCCTCTGATAACTAGAAAATGGACATTGGTTGGTTCTTGGTAGAACCATTTGCTTTTCTCGAGGTTCGCTCTGCCTTAGCACCATTCTTGTAGACTTCAGGCTCTCTCTTGTTTGCTTTCAGCCACTGCGTCAGTTCTTCTTGCTCCTGGTAGTCCTCAATGAAAATCTAGAGTATCTTCAGGCCACCGCTCAGTCTTAGAGATACGTTTCCGTTCTATTTAATGGCTTGGAGAAGTTACCATGATTAATGTCTGTGCTTTAATGCTCCCTCCTGAGCTATGGTTATCCAGCCAAGTCACACTTTTGTGATAATTAGAAAAGAGGTGACCGACAAGGGGATTTGATTCGATGGCTCAGTTTGTCTGGGAGATATATATTTTTACTGCTAACTTATATGACAAAGCTGGGAGGCACTCTTGGCTAGCATAAATTATTTTATTGGCGTGAGAGGCTGTGTTTTTCTAATCTTCACTTGAGCTTGCTGACCTGTGCAAAGTCAGCAAAATCCGATAATATCGTGTAAGCATCCTTGTAGAATCTATGCTAAACACTAGCCATTGAGTTCAAATGGATACAATTAGTGTCCTCTGAATATTTATATTCCAAAGCTAACACAGACACAAAACAGTTTAACACAACACCATGAAATATGCTCATGTGTTATAATGATTAATTCACAATTGCTTCCGAGCTACAGCTTTAGAAACGAAGTACTGAACCTCCCATCCTAGCAGACCTACTGAAATACATTAGAATTGTCTGGTGCTCAGACACTGATCCCAATAATGATGAGAGAATTCAGTGACAGCTTCCCAAGTCTTAGATTTGGTCCTCTGACAGCTTGAATCTGGCTATCCCTCCTCAGTGACCGGTAGCTTGATGTTTTGTTTCAATACTAAGTTTCAACTGGCTAGAATGTGTTCAGTAACTTCATTCTCCACAAGGTACCTTTATCGAGCCCACGCTTCATATTCTTCAGATATCCCCTAAGAGGCCCCTCAGTGACATGTAAACCCCATCTGGTTTTGCAGCACATACCGGCATGCATCTCTTCATCCCTCAGGAGAACTGTAACCACAGTGCAAGTCCCTCCATCTTTCCATACCGCCGGTTGGAGCAGATCGTAACAACTTAATCCTGCATTTTACAGGTCAACTAGCATTCATCCAAGTAGTTTAACAAACCCAGTTCCCTGCTGTGCTAAACTTTTCAAAACCACACAAAGCTGGACCTGTAATTTCCTAATTCCACTTCCACACCCTGGCGTGGAGCTTGGTGTCACAGTCACTTCACGTGGGTTCATCCTTCAGAGTGCAATAGGAAAATCATTCTGGATTTTAGGGAAGAAATGTCAAGACAAGAAACAGAGGGAGAGGGAGAGAGGTGTCGTTGGTGCACCCACTAAAGAAAAGCCTCAGGCTGCCGACTTGAGCTCTACGGGGCATTTATGGGGACTAAAGCCAAAGAGAGATGGATTTCAACCCTATGTCAACTGAAATCTAAAATGCAGTCATTCATTTGGACTGTAGCTTGGAGTTATTTCTATGTATCTGTGACTTTGAAAACGCAATATCAACTGTGGTGCTATTTCTCTTGGGCTTGGGACAAAAGGACTTGAGTGGAAGGTCGCCCATTACTACAGCAACATTTGAGGGAGAAGGGGAGAACAATATGTCCCTCATTTGGATGATTTTCTCTCCTCATAACTACTCTTTCTTATTCCTGTATGTAGGGATTTTGCAAATTAGCCATGAAAAATACAGCCTCATTATTTCTTACTCTGCCATCAACTCACACTTTGAAAGAGGAAAAGTGCCTTTACTAGTTTGACATTGATTAATTTTACTTCATCCATTGGTAGATGGTAGTGCTTTTATATGTGTCTTATCTCCCCGCTGGACTGTAAGCTTGAGGAAAGGCAGTCGCTCTGTCATAGGTACAGCACCACAGGGGTGGTGTTCACAGACTGTATGCAAATTAGATCTGGCTGTCAGTCACCCTGGAGGTGATGTGCATTCATTGTCAAGGTGTTGCCATTGCTCAGTTGATTTTGGAACTTTCGGAAGGGGGACTTTTCTAGCTCTCTCCATTTACTGAATTTACTTTAGAACTGGTTCACAAGTCCCAAATTCAATTTGGATACTTTATACTCATCAAACTTCATTTTCTTTTTTCTTAAGGAATTATTGAGGTATAATTTATGTATAATAATATTCACGCACTTTAAGTGTACATTTCAGTGATTTTTAATAAAGTTACACAGTTGCGCAATAGTCACCACAGTCCAATTCTAGAACATTTCCATCACCTGTTCCCACCCTTAGCCCTGGCAACCGCTAATCGACTTTCTGCCTCCACAGATTTGCCTTTCCTGGATATTTCATATAAATAGAATCATACAATATATGATCTTTTGTTACTGCCTTATTTCACTTAGCATAATGTTTTTAAGGTTTGTCCATGTTGTCACACGTGTCGGTACTTCATTCCTTTTTATGGCTGAATAATATTCTGTTGTATGGATGTGCCACGTTTGTTTATCTGTTCACCAGCTGATGGATATTTGGGGTATTTCTGGGTTTTGGCTGTTATAAATAAAGCTGCTCTAAACATTCACACAGAAGTCTTTGTGTGGACTTCATTTCTTGTTTATCAGAAAATACATTTCTTTCGTAATTTTATCTTGCCGCTACTCTCAATAGCTTTGCAACATTGAAAATATTCAAAAGAATGTACCATAGGTTCTGAAGGTGATACCCAAAGGAAACTTTTCTGAAAATTCTTTCTACATGGATAACACCATTGGACTAAGAAGTAATTTTTCTGAAGAAGGCAATATTCATTTGATATATAAATGGAGCTGTATTGGTTATAAAATAGTTAATCTCACACGTGCAGCTTAATGACACCGTTCCTGTGACTCTACAACCACTTAGCGCAGCACCTCGCAGACAGTAGCTGCTTGATAAATACTTGCTGATTGATTTTAAAATGCCTACAGTGGTTCCCTTTGGAAATAAAATATCAAAAGTTTCGATGTTTAACAGCATTTTTCCATTTTGTGTAAACAACCAAAGCCCTCTGAGAGCACATGACAAGCTATCCAAAGAGCCTCAAGTCACAATTATCTATTCGGCAGCCATATTGATCTTTCTTCAGCTCAAGAGACCATAGTCAGACAATTGCTCTCTAAGCTTGGAGAAACAGGCAGCGTTTATGTTGGGCCAGTCCAGTGGGAGCATTTGGTCAGGCAATGTATTATGTTTCCATGAGAAACAGTCACAGGAGGCAAGCCTCCTCTTGGCAAGGGTCTCCCCTGCCCCTTGCTGGCACATTTTCTTAGAAGGTTGGCTGGGATCCATCATTGGCTAACTTCCCCTCACTTGCTCCCTAGCATGCTCTTCCAGGCCTGTGTGGTCAGATTCGGCCTGTTAACTCAACAGACACCAACCACAAGGAAACTAGAACCACTCGTTGGCCTTGCTGGCTGACATTTTAGCTGCCTTATTGGGTCTGGGCAGCCTCTAATGCATATATGTCTGTGGTCTGTGGGCTCTGGGGTGGCAGTCCATGACAGCCCACCTTTAATTGGACAAATGAAGTGTCTTCCTTGGGGTTTTCCCAGTGCTCCAGAAAACAGTGCATTAGAAATTCAGTCTGAGTATCCACCCACAGCATGTGACCTGTGCGCCTCTTCCCTAGGAGTGTGGCCAAGGGCAGGAGAACGACAGGGTGTTTCAGGCAGATTCTCCCACCTCAGCAGTCAGCTCTTTTCCACTTTCATGCAGTCATAAGTTGTTTCTGTTTCAATTTTCAAAGCACCTTCATACATCTATTAACTCATGTCATAAGCATGGGTTTTAGAACTTCACATAAAATGTATCTAAATAATTATGATTCTTTTCCACCACAAAATATTAAATTTCTTTTTAATAGATATCAACTAAAATCTCAATACACTCAACATTTTGCTATTTCCTCGTTACTCATTTATCTCCCTTAAAAAGTAAAAAAACTGTATGTTACTCATTAGCTAATTAACAATTTTCTTCCAGCATTGCTGCTGTCTTTTTTTTTTTTTTTTAAGATTTTATTTTTTTCTTTTTCTCCCCAAAGATCCCTGGTACATAGTTGTATATTTTAGTTGTGGGTCCTTCTAGTTGTGGCATGTGGGATGCCACTTCTGCATGGCTTGATGAGAGGCGCCATGTCCGCGCCCAGGATCCCAACTGGTGAAACCCTGGGCCACCAAAGCGGAAGCGAGGGAACTTAACCACTCGGCCACGGGGCAGCCCCATTGCTACTGTCTTATCAACTCCATTCTTATAATATTGTAATTGTCTCTACTTTCCTTTTCCTTTGAATAATAATCCTTAATATCTTTCTTTGAATTTTTGGTTCACCCACTGTAGGGCGCATCTATCTTTGTTTGCCCAATATCTTTCCCTTCTGGGAGGAGTGTTCACCTTTCTCCTAGCAAAGCTCTGCCCCGCTCCCCCAGCCATGTGATCCGAGTAGAACTTTCCTTGTCTGACTGTCTGACCTAGGGGTGGACCATGACCCAATCTGGCCAATCAGAGCCCTTTCCTGGATTTTTCCAATTGGAATTGAAGAGGAAAAGGACTCTTTGCTCTTCAATCAAGATATTCTCATATTTGCTTAAGCAACTCCCAGATGGGTATTGTCACTTGCAACCAAAAGCCTTGACTTATATCCATACTCTTTTCCTGTAATTTTGACCATAGTCTTTCTGGTCCTATAACTTCATTACTGGCTTTTTAATCAGCAAATTAAAACAAAACAAAATAAAAGACATGCCATGATGCTTTTGCTTTGTCCTATTTTCTTTTTATAACCTAAAGATCTTTTAATGGCTCTGAGAGTCACAAGAAAGAGGAGATGAAGACAGAAAGGTATTCAGAAACCGTGTCACTATGAAGCATTGCTGACAATTGAGTGTTCAACTAGAAAACAAGCGAACAAACAGCCTCAGCAGAAGGGATGGTGGAAGTAAAACTATTTGCAATTATTTGAAAAGCTGTCATGCGGAGAAAGAAGTAGAGTTGTTGCTTGTCATTTTGTAGAGGTATTAATTCCCATGGCTGGAATTAATAGAGAGTCTGATTTCTGTTCTTTATAGAGAGAGAATACTTTGTAATAACCAAAGTGTGCCGAAAATGAAACAAGCCTCCACTCAGAAAGTGAGATTCCCAGAGACTTAGAGGTTGTCATTGAGGACTCTTGGGTGAAGGATATTACCTCAAAGACTCTTTCAATTCTTTTTATTTATTTATTTATTTATTTATTTATTTATTTATTTATTGAGGAAGATTAGCCCTGAGCCAACATCTGCCATTAATCCTCCTTTTTTTGCTGAGGAAGACTGGCCCTGAGCTAACATTCATGCTCATCTTCCTCTCCTTTATATGTGGGACACCTGCCACAGCGTGCATGGCTTGACAAGTAGTGTGTAGGTCCTTACCTGGGATCTGAACCAGTGAATCCCAGGCCACTGAATTGGAACTTGCAAACTTAACTGCTGTGCCACCAGGTTGAAACCAGGTTGGTTTCAATTCTTTAGAACCTATGGTGTTAAAGTGGAGATGGAGGTGAGAATATTGCTGGGGAGAGAGATTGGGAACATGCAGCTCTCCCTAGAATTAGAACCAGGCTTTGTCCAAGATAGAAACAGGTCCTTATCCTGTATCCTGCCATGCCTGAGCAGCTGATCATTAACTTTCCTGATTTTATTCCTTTAAATTATTTAAGTGGTAGCTGGAGGATTGTTCCTCTCTGGATCTTGGTTTTCTCAATGTGAAATTGGAAACTTGGACTAGCTTAGAAGTCTCCAGACTATCTTATAAGGGATCATAGAGGGAAGACTTAGAGGGAATCCTAAAGGTTGGAGCGGTGAGGAGATGCAGCCTCCAGGATTCCACATGCAATGCTTTCCAGCTCTCTCCAGTCTTATGGATGGAGAGGTACACAGAGGGAGGAAATGAAGGAGAATGAGGGGATATGTGCAGGACTGGTTCCATAATTTGTGGGGCCCTGTGCAAAATGAAAACGTAGGGCCTTTGTTCAAAATTAATGAGAACTTCAAGACAGCAACAACAGGGCATTAAACCAAGTGCGGGGCCCTATGCAACTGCACGGGTCATTTGCCCATGAAGCCAGCCCTGAGTATATGACAACATCTTATATCAATTGGACAAATTTATGACAATAGATTTGAGGCTCCTTGTCTAGATAATTTCAAAATTCTCCGTTGGCTATAATGGAGGATACTTTAATCAACAAATCAATTCAAATCTTCTCTGATCATCTATATACTAAAAAATTTTATACTTCTATAAGTAAATAATAGAGGAAACAAACAAATGCCCAACAATTACTAGATTTCTCTGAATTTCCTAAAATTGGAATGATTGTGGGTTTGACTCATTATGACAATCTGTTTCCAAAGAGGCCTGCCAATTAAGGGGATTTGCCTGCATTATTTAAACACACATTTTATCCCCATTGCCTTTATTCAGAACCAAATGTGTCCATTTACTCCCTCTCCTGGGACTGGTGTCAATGAACCATTTTTCTTCTCTTATTTATTCAGCAACTACTTACCACACCTTAAATACTTTAAGTGCTCCACACTGTGTTAAGTATTGTCAGGACTGGGGGCTGGTGCACAGCTAAGGATGGATGATGAGGTGGGGTGAAAACTTCTCTAAAGGAAGAGAATATCGTGAGCCAAGGCATGAAAGTTAAAATCTTAAAATGAGAAATGGCAAAGATTCCAGTGTGGCTGGAGTGTAGGATGTACGTAGGGCATAATGTGGGAAGTAAACAGAGAAAAGGAACTTGGAGCCAATAGTGGAGTGCTTGTGAATGCCACAAGAATTTGTCATTGATCCTATGAAGAAGGAATTTTTGAGCAGAGAAGTGCTAAGATTAGAGCTGCCTTTTAAGGAATTTATTTTGTTAGTCACACCCGGAACTAGTAAGTGGTAGCTATTATTGGTATCATCATGTTATTATGTAATAGTATAAACATTATTTATTTAGAAAAGGTAACCACAAACGATGTACAGAAATGCCATTTCCCCATAGTCTTCCCGATTTGGTGAATTATCAACTATCAAGAATATCCAACGGTATGCTATTTACAAGACAGATACTTGAGATTAAAAGATACAGGCTGAAAATAAAATGATGGAAAATGAATATCATTCAAACAGAAACCATAAGAAAACTGGAGTGGCCATACTAATATAAGACAAAATAGAATTTAAAACAAAACAATGTTACTAGAGACAAACAGGAGCATTTTATAATGATAAAAACATCAATCCATCATGAAGATATAGCAATTATAATCATATGTGTACCTGACAACACTGTCTCAAAATACATAAAAGAAAAAACCGAAAGAATTAAAAGTAGAAATAGATGATTCAATAATAATAGCTAGAAATTGCAATACTCTACTTTCAATAATAGATAGAACAACTAGGCAGAAGGCCAACAAGAAATTAGAAGACTTGAACAATACTATCAACCAAATAGACCTAACAGACATCTATAAAACATTCTAACCAATGACAGCAAAATACACATTCTTCTCAAAGCACACGAAACATACAGGCATACCTTGGAGATATTGTGGGTTTGGTTTCAGATCATTGCAATAAAGTAACTTCTGTGAATTTTTTGGTTTCCCAGTGCATAGAAAAGTTTTTATACCATACTGTAGTCTATTAAATGTGCAATAGCATTATGTCTAAAAAGCTCCAGTACATAGTTCTATATGCTAGTTGTAGGTTTCTCTAGTTCTTCTATGTGAGCCACCACCACAGCATGGCAACTGGCAGACAGGTGGTGTGATTCTGCGACTGGGAGGTGAACCCTGCCTGCCAAAATGCTGAGCGCCAAACTTCAACCACTAGGCCATCAGGGCTGGTGGAGGGTCTTGTAAAAAACAAATATCTGTGAAGCACAATAGAGGGAGGTGCAATCAAATGAGGTATGCCTGTATTCTAGGACAGGCCATATGTGAGGTCGTAAAACAAGACGGTAAGTTTTAAAAGATTGAAATAATAATTATACAGTATATGTGTATATGTTCTCTGATCACCACAATGGAATGGAATTAAAAATCAATGACAGAAGGAAATTAGGGAAATTCACAAATATGTGGAAGTTAAACCATGCACTTCAAATAACCAAAGGATCAAAAAAGAAAATCAAAAGAGAGATTAGAAAATACTTTGAGATGAATGAAAATATAAACACAACATTCCAAAACTTAGAGATTGAAGCTAAATCAGAGCTTAGAAGGAAATTTATAGCTGTAAATGCCTATACTAAAAAAGAAGAAATATCTTAAATTAATAACTTAACTTTCTACCCTAAGGCCCTGGAAGAGAAGAACAAACTAAACCTTAACCAAGCAAAAGGAAGGAAATAATTAAGATCAGAGCATAGATTAATAAAGTACAGACTAGAAAACCAATAAAACCAAGGCTGATTTATTGAAAAGATCAACAAAATTGACAATTTAGCTAGACTTTAGACAACTGTAGCTAGACTGGAGAGAGAGAGAGTTCAAAATACCAATAACAGGGAGGAAAGAGGAGATGTTATTATTTCCCTTGCAGAAATGAAAAGGATTATAAAAGAGCACTATGAACACACAGTTGTATGGCAACAAATTAGATTAGTTAGGTGAAACAGACAAATTCCTAGAAATATGCAAACTGTCAGCAATGACTCCAAAAAAAAAAAAGAAAAAATCTATATAAACCTGTAAGAAGTAAAGAGATTGAATTAGCAATAAAAAAAACTTCCCACAAAGGGTAGTCCAGGCCCAGATGGGTTCACCAGTGAATTCTACACAAACACTTCCAAAAAGTAGAAGAGGAAGGATTACTTCCCAACTCATCCTATGAGGCCAGTTTTACCCTGACACTCAATCCAGACAAAGACATCACAAGAAGAGAAAGCCACAGAACCACATTCATTATGAATATAGATGCAAAATCCTTGGCAAAATGCTAGCAAACCAAAGCCACAATTATCTAAAAAGGATTATATATATAAACAGGACTAAGTGAGATTTACCCCCAAGAATTCAAGGTTGGTTTAACACATAAAAATTAATTAATGTAATATACAGTATAGTAGAATAAAGGACAAAAACCACATCATCTCAATTGACACCAAAAAAGATGTGAGAAAACCCAATACCCTTACATGATAAAAACAATTAACAAACTAGGAATAAAAGAGTTTTTCCTCAACCTGATAAATGCATCTATGAAAAACTCAAACTCACGTTGTATTTAATGATGAAAGACTGAAAGTTTTCCCCTGAGACCAGGAATAAGACAAAGATCTCTGCTCTCTCCGCTTCTTTTCAATATTGTACTTGAGGTTCTAGTCAGGACAATTAGGCAAAACATTAAAAATAAAAAAGCAGGGGGTCAACCCAGTGGCACAGCAGTTAAGTCAGCACGTTCCGCTTTGTGGGGGGTAGGACTCGGGGTTCACCGGTTTGAATCCCGAGTGCAGACAGGCACCGCTTGTCAGCCCATGCTGTGGTAGGCATCCCACATATAAAGTAGAGGAAGATGGGCACGGATGTTAGCTCAGGGCCAGTCTTCCTCAGCAAAAACAGGAGGATTGGCAGCAGATGTTAGCTCAGGGCTAATCTTCCTCAAGAAAAATAAAAATAAAAAAAAATAAAGGCTGGCCCTGTGGCCGAGTGGTTAAGTTCATGCTCCACTTCCGCGGCCCAGGGTTTCACCAGTTTGAATCCTGGGCGCAGACATGGCATGACTCATCAGGCCATGCTGAAGCAGCATCCCATGTACCACAACTAGAAAGACCCACAACTAAAATATATACAACTATGTACCAGGGGGCTTTGGGGAGAAAAAGGAAAAAAAATAATAATAATAAAAACAAAATAATAAAAAAAATCCAGATTAGATAGGAAGAAGTCAAGCTATCTCTATCTCTATTATCAGCAACATGATCTTGTATAAAGAAAATCCTAAGGAATCAACACACACACACAAAAACTGTTAGTACTAATACAGGGCTTCAACCATGTTGATCAATATACAAAAATCAGTTATATTTCTATACACTAGCAATGAAAATCAAAAATGAAATTAAGAAAATAATTCCATTTACAGCAGCATCAAAATACTCCGAAAAAAAAATTAACAAAAGGAATGCAAGATTTATACATGGAAAACTACAAAACATCACTGAGGGCTGGCCCCGTGGCCGAGTGGTTAAGTTTGCGCGCTCCGCTGCAGGCGGCCCAGTGTTTCGTTGGTTCGAATCCTGGGCGTGGACATGGCACTGCTCATCAAACCACGCTGAGGCGGCGTCCCACATGCCACAACTAGAAGGACCCACAACGAAGAATATACAACTATGTACTGGGGGGCTTTGGGGAGAAAAAGGAAAAAATAAAGTCTTTAAAAAAAAATCACTGAAAAGAAATTAAAGACCTAAATAAGTGGCAGACATCCCATGTTTGTGAATTGGAACAGTTAATATTTTTAAGATGACAATATTCCTCCAATTTATCTACTGATGAAACACAAACTCTATCATACTCTCAGCTGACTTGTTTGCAGAAATTGAGAAGGGGAACCTATAATTCATAGGGAAATGCGAGGGACCTAGAATAGGCAATCCAGTCCTGAAAAAGAAGAAAGTTAGAGAACTCATACTTTCCACTTTCAAAATTTGCTACAAAGCTAAAGCCATCAAGACAGTGTGGTACTGAAATAAGCCAGTCTTTCTGATCAATGAAATAGAATTGAGAGTCCAGAAATAAACCTTCAGACAATTCAATTAAGAAAAAATAGTGTTTTCAACAAATGGTGATGGAACCACTGGATATCCACATGCAAAAGACTGAAGTTGGTCTCCTTCCACACTCCACACACAAAAATTAATTCAAAATGGATCATATACCTAAATGTAAGAGCTAAAACTATGAATCTCTTAGAAGAATATATAAGCATAAATCTTCATGACCTCCCATTAGGCAAAGTCTTTTAGATATAATACCAAATCAGCCAAAGATAATCAACCAAAGAAAAAATAGATAAATTGGACTACCTCAAATTAAAAACTTTTGTGCCTGCAAGGATATCATCAAGAAAATGAAAAGGCAACCCATAGAATGGAAGATACACTTGCAAATAGTATATCTGAAAAGGGACTTGTATGTAGAATATATTTTAAAAACTCTTACAACTCAATAATAAAAAGACAATGCAACTATAAAATGGGCAAAGGATCTGAATAAACATTTCTCCAAAAGAGATATACAAACAGCCAATAAGCACACGAAACAATGCCCACCCAACAGGGAATTGCAAAACGAAACTACAATTAGATTCCACTTTCCACCCTCTAAAATGACTATAATGAAAAACACAGATAATAACAAGTGTTGACAAGTATGTGGAGAAATGATGACCATCATGCAATGTAAGTGGGAAATAAAATGGTGCAGTAACTTTGGAAAACAGTCAAAAGTTCCACAAAAGGTTAAACCTAGAGTTCCATATGGCCCAGGAATTCCACTCCTAGTAAGAGAAATTCCACTCCCAAGAGAAATGAAAATATATATCCACACAAAAATGTGTACATGAAGCTCACAGCAGCATTATTCTTAATAGCCTAAAAGTGGAAACAGTTGATGGCCATCAACTGATGAATAGATTGTAAAATGCAAAAGAAGCCAGTCACAAAAGACCATAGATCATATGATTGCATTTATATGAAATATCCAGAATGGGCAAATATATTGAGGTAGAAAGTAGACTTGTGCTTGCCTAGGGGCGGGAGACTTGGGAAGAAATGGAAAGTGACTGATCATAGGCACAGGGTTTCTTTCTGGGGTGATGAAGATGATCTAAAATTTATTGTAATGAGGGTTGCAAAACTTTGTGAATACAGTGGTACCCCCTTATCACAGGGGATATGTCCCAACACCCCCAGCAGATGCCTGAAACTGTAGATAGCACCAAACCCTACTTATACCATGTTTTTTCCCATACATACATACATACCTATAATAAAGTTTAATTTATAAATTAGGCACAGTAAGAGAGTAACAACAACTAATGACAAAATAGAACAATTTTAACAACATACTTTAACAAGATATTGATAACTGAGACTGCGACTGAGTACCTAAGTGGTGGGTAGCATACACAGCATGGATACACTGGAGAAAGCGATGATTTACATCCCAGGAAGGATGGAGTGGGAAGGCGCGAGATTTTATCATGCTACTCAGAATGGCATGCAATTTAAAATTTACGAATTGTTTATTTCTGGAGTTTTCCGTTTAATATTTTCTAAACGTGGTTGACTGCGCGTAACTGAAACCGTGAAAAGCAAAACCACGGATAAAGGGAAACTACTGTACACTAAAAACCATTACATTTTACAGTTTAAATGGATGAATTATATGGCATGTAAATTGTATTTCAACAAAGCTGTTATATTTACAAAAAAAAAAAAAAAGGCTGAGGGGATGAATAGGCGTTGATCAGGCGAAGGTGGCTGCAAGGGAAGGGATGGGTAGTGTTCCACTGAGAGTATTTCAAAGGACAGGGTCCTTTTCCCCAACCACTGTAGAAGTCCATTCATTCTATAGTATCTCTAACAGTTAACTAACCTCTGCTAGATACTCCTAGTGAAAGATCATCCTACAAATACATGTTAACATATATACTAAGCTCTGAGATAACTGTAAACGAAACAATTCCAAAGTACCGTGAACTAAGTGTTACGATGGTGATAAACAGGAGTGTCAAGGGGGTCTGTCCATAAGAAGGGCGCCAAACCCTGTCCTGCTGATCAGAGAAGTTTTCCCAGAGGAATTTATATCAAAGCCCAGACTTAAAAAGTAGTAAGACAAAGGAAAGGAAAGGGGACAAGGAAATTTCATAGAGAAAACGTGTAAACTAAGACTTCTGCTTACAGGGAGCCACAAATCATTGAAAAGTTCTGGAGCATAGGGTGTGGAAGCAGGGAAGTGATGAGAGACGGAATAAGAGAAATAAGCAAAGGTCAGATGATGAAAGCCTTCTGGGTTGGTTTCCTATTGCTACTGGAACAAATCACCACAAATTTAGTGGCTTAAAATAACACTAATTTATCTTCTAGTTCTGAAGGCCAAAAGTCCAAAATGAGACTTACAAGGCTAAAATCAAGGTATTGGCAAGACTGCTTTCCTTCTGGAGGCTCCAGGGCAGAACCTCTTTCCTTCTCTTTTCCAAGATTGAGGGGCTGTCTGCATTCCTTGACTTGTAGCACCCTCAGCAGTATTCAAAGCACGTCACTCCAACTTCTGCTTCTGTCTCCTTTCCGAATGCTTCCCCCATCCTGCCTCCCCTTATAAGGACCCCTGTTATTACATTGGGCCCATCCAGGTAATCCACAATAATCTTCCCATCTCAAGATCCTTAATTTAGTCAACATTTGCAAGATTTCTTTTTCTAAGTAAAGTAACATTCACAGGTTCCAGGATTTGAATGTAGACATTTTGGAAGTGGGAGCATTATTTTGTCTATCATACCATCTTAAGAATTTACTGTTTATAAAGCAATCTACAGATTCAATGTTATCCCAATCAGAATCCCAATGACATTCTTTACAGAATTAGAACAAAGAACCCTAAAATTCATATGGGGCAACAAAAGACCCCAAATTGCTAAAGCAATCCTGAGAAAAAAGAACAAAACGGGAGGCATCACAATCCCTGACTTCAAAACATACTACAAAGCTACAGTACATCAAAACAGCCTGGTACTGGTACAAAAAGAGAAAGCCCAGAAATAAAACCACACATCTATGGACAGCTTATCTTCGACAAAGGAGCTGAGGGCATACAATGGAGAAAAGAAAGTCTTTTCAACAAGTGGTGCTGGGAAAACTGGAAAGCCATATGCAAAAGAATGAAAATTGACCATTCTTTTTCACCATTCACCAAAATAAATTCAAAATGGATCAAAGACCTAAAGGTGAGACCTGAAACCATAAGGCTTCTAGAAGAAAACGTAGGCAGTACACTGTTTGACATCAGTATTAAAAGGATCTTTTCAGACACCATGTCTTCTCAGAGAAGGGAAACAATAGAAAGAATAAACAAATGGGACTTCATCAGACTAAAGAGCTTCTTCAAGGCAAATGAAAACAGGATTGAAACGAAAAAACAACCCACTAACTGGGAAAAAAATATTTGCAAGTCGTATATCTGACAAAGGCTTAATATCCATAATATATAAAGAACTCTCACAACTCAACAACAAAAAAATCAAACAACCCGATCAAAAAATGGGCTGGAGACATGAACAGACATTTCTCCAAAGAAGGTATACTGATGGCCAATAGGCACATGAAAAGATATTCATCATCGCTGATCATCAGGGAAATGCAAATCAAAACTACACTAAGATATCACCTTACACCCATTAGAATAACAAAAATATCTAAAACTAATAGTAACAAATGTTGGAGAGGTTTCGGAGAAAAAGGAACCCTCATACACTGCTGGTGGGAATACAAACTGGTGCAGCCACTATGGAAAGCAGTATGGAGATTCCTCCAAAAATTAAAAATAGAACTACCATACGACCCAGCTATTCCACTACTGGGTATCTATCCAAAGAGCTTGAAGTCAGCAATTCCAAAAGTCCTATGCACTCCAATGTTCATTGCAGCATTATTTACAATAGCCAAGACGTGGAAGCAACCTAAGTGCCCATCAACAGATGAATGGATAAAGAAGATGTGGTATATATACACAATGGAATACTACTCAGCTGTGAAACAGAACAAAATCATTCCATTTGCAATAACATGGATGGATCTTGAGGGAATTATGTCAAGTGAAATAAGCCAGTTAGAGAAGGATAATCTCTGTATGACTCCACTCATATGAGGAATTCAAAAATGTGGACAAAGAGAACAGATTAGTGGCTACCAGGGGAAAGGTGGGGTGGGGGGTGGGCACAAAGGGTGAAGTGGTGCACCTACAACATGACTGACAAACATTAATGTACAACTGAAATTTCACAAGATTGTAACCTATCATTAACTCAATAAAACAACAACAACAACAAAAAAAAACTGGGAGCTTATCCATAAAACAATAAAATCATAAAACATGCCATTCATGCCAATGGCTTTTCGGCTCATTTCCAAGTGGAAACAAAAGGCACTCCTGCACACACATGCCCCACATCCGTCTAGATCCCAGCAGTCCTTTCAAATGTGTATGTTAGGGGCCGGCCCTGTGGCCAAGTGGTTAAAGTTCCTCATGCTCTGCTTTGGTGCCCCGGGATCACGGGTTCGGATGCCGGATGCAGACCTACTGCACTCATCAGCCATGCTGTGTCAGCATCCCACATACAAAATAGAGGAAGACTGGCACAGAAGTTAGCTGAGGGCCAATCTTCCTCACACACATGCACAAAAAAAGTGTATAAGTTAGCCAACTCCTCACGTTTAACTCCTCAAGGGGAGTGCTTAGAAACACTCAATAGGGGCCGGCCCGGTGGCTGAGTGGTTAAGTTCACCCATTCCACTTTGGTGGCCCAGGGTTTCACCAGTTCAAATCCTGGGCATGGACAGGACAGCGCTCATCAAGCCATGCTGAGGTGGCATCCCACATGCCACAGCTAGAAGGACCACAACTGAAAATACACAACTATGTACTGGGGGGCTTTGGGAGAAAAAGGAAAAACAAAATCTTTAAAAAAAAAAAAAAACAAACAAACAAACAAAAAAAGAATTTACTGTTTACCTTAAATATAATGGGAAATGACGGAAAGATTTCAAGAAGAGTAGGTACGTGACAAGACACGGGTTTACAAACTCTTATTTCAGATATGGTAGATGAAGTAGAGAGGATGTGACACAGGACAGGGCTACCATTGCTGAAGCTTCTCCAGCAATCGAGACAAGGGAAGACGGCAATATGAACCAAAGTGGTGGCAGTAGGGATGAAGAAAAGTGGCCAGATTACAGAGATATTAAGAAGGCAATTGACACAGTGTGTGATATTCTGATTTATAATATGAAATATTTATTCAGTTTGTCCCTAGTCCTGGCACATAGCTCCCAAAACCCTGGGACTTTGCTAAGTGATAAGAGTAATGGGGACAACTTTTGTTACAGTATTTGGGTTTTGCCCTTTGGTCCTGAAATAGCTCCAGAGCCGTAAAGATGATGGGAATGTCTTGTTATTCACGACAAGCCCCTTTCAACCACGCCTGAGTTTATGAATTCAATCACTAATGGCCAATAATTTAATCAACCATGCCTATGTAATGAAGCCTCCATAAAAACCCAAAAGGACAGGATTCAGAGAGCTTTCGGGTTGATGAACACACAGAGGTGCTGGAAGGGTGTCACGCTCAGAGAGACTATGGAAACTCCACGGCTCTTTCCCCATACCTTGCCCTATGCATCTCTTCCATCCGGCTGTTCATCTGTATCGTTTATAATATCCTTTATAATAAACTGTTAAACATATGTAAATGTGTCTCTGAGTTCTGTGAGCCACTCTATCAAATTCATTGAACCCAAGGATGGGGTCGTGGGAATCTCTGATCTATAGCCAGTAGCTTAAAAGCACAGGTAACAACCTGGACTTGTGATTGGCATCTAAAGTGGGGGGTGGGGGAGGCAGTCATTTAGGACCGAGCCCTTAACCTCTGGGATCTGATGCTAACTCCAAGTAGAGAGTCTCAGAACTGAGTTAATTGCTTGGTGTTGGAAAAAATAGTGAAATAAGGCACAGAGAGGACTCAGCGCTGACTTCCTGTAGGCCATAATTTGGAAGATATCTCTATGATTTAATATACAGGTTACAACTAGTCTAACAAAGATCCCCGTATATGGCTTCAACAGGTAGAAATTTTAACCAGATAGAAAGTTTCTCTCTTAGTTAACAGTTCAAGAAGTCCAAGACTGAGAAAAGGGTGTTGGGTATCCATTGGTATTGGGAACTCGAGCTCCTTCCATCTTGTCACTCTGCAATTTCTAGGTTTGTCTGCAAGATCAAAGAAGATTCATCACAACGGCATTCCAGGCTGTAGAGGGGAAGAGAGAGAAGAAGAGGGCACACTCCTTTCCTTTCAAGGGCCTGGGTGAGTGGTGGCACACATCATTTCTGTTTATATCCCACTGGCCTGAACCTAATTTCACAGTCATATCAAGGAAGGGTAGAAAATGCCATCTTCAGTTGGACAACCAAGGGTCCAGCTTAAACTGCTGTTACCAAAGAAACAATAGGAGAATGGATGCTGGAAGCTCAAGGGCAGTATCCACCGAAACTGTTAGTAGATCCAGTTGCTAGAGAGTTCTGTGATTACTGAACTGTGTCTGCCTCCCTGTCACTTGCCCATTGGTCCTGCATCTGCGTGGACTCAAGCAGCATAAATCTATCTCATTTTCTACGTGATAGCCCTGCAAATATTTGAAGATAATTGTAACTTCCCCCTAAGACATTTCCAGGCTAAACATCTCAATATCCTTTAACTATTTCTCATATGACATGTTTTTCAGATTCTTGTGATCTTGACAGATACACTCTCTTGTGTGTTTGCTTTTCTCAAAATGCGGAATCAGAAGAGGGTACGGTATGCAACATGAATAGAATAGGATCATCATCTTTTCTGCTCTGGAGAGTATGTATATCTCAATTAATATAGCCTAAATTGTGTTTTAATAACTGAATTATACTGTTGACACATGGAGTTTGAGATCAGAGAAAGAGCACAACTCTCAGACCCAGGTCAAGTTAGGGCGCCTTCTTATAGTTATGCAATTGATTTTACGAACTGGAACGCGTTACGTGTACATTTATCCCTGTTACTTTTCGTCTTACTACTTTTAGCCTAAGGTTCTAGGATGTCAATAGGATTTCATCACCTAATCTACTATTACCTATAACTTTCCCCATAGATTTTTAAAAAGTAAACAAATTAAAAAGAACCAAAATAATTAACTGTGGAAAAAACACAAAGTTGTGTAACAAAGGAAACAATAATAGTATACTACTCTAATTCCTTGTGGTATGCTGGTAGTACAGTACTATAATGAATAGTAATGAATGCTATTTATAGAGCTATCATAATGTAAGTACTGAGTACAGATTTAACAAAAATGGAGATTAACAAAAATGAGAGATGAAAAGAGAGAAATAGAAGAGCATGAAATCCTCATCTTCTAAAATAGAAAGTTGAATAGCTATTACCTAAAATTGGCAAACCAAGATATAATAGTATAAACAAATCATTTGCAAGTACGGAAATAAATACGGGAAGAAACAGCTCAAGAATTGAAAGTAAATGCATTGGAGGAGTGGGGCCCTGGACAGGAGGCGTGGCGTGCAGGCAGGGAACAGCAGCTTTTTTCTCTGTCCATTCACTATCACTTGGCTTTGGTTTTTTTTTTATGTGCATATACTACTTTGTTTAAAAAAACAAGCATTAATTAAAAAAAAAAACCTGGCTGAATTTGAGCTGCCCAATAAGTCCCAGTTTAGGAATCTGCTAATTACTTTTTATGTGTCATTACCTAACATTTTAGAACAGGAAGAGAAAAGATGCCATTTTCTACCCAATATAACACTGCATTTGGTATGGGGTTATCACTTCTGTCAAGAAGGTAAATTTAATCACCCCTTTGGTGTCCTATTGTGATGAAGTGACAAAGTCAACGCAATTTATTCAGTACTGTCGTTCCATTATTAATGTGTCACTCAAAATAAGGATCTAATTTTGCGAAATGACTTAATTTTTGTTCTAGGTTTTAAAATCATCATTTCTGCCAGTTTGCTTCCAAAAAAAATCAGATACTTGAGCGAGAAGTAGTTCAGATTCGATTCTCTAAATTGTTTTAGCTCAGCAGGAAAAAGTTTTCTTGGTGAAAAAATGCATTGTTATTTATTTCCCCTAAAAATGATATATTACATTATAAAACCCAACTGATAGAAACCTTAGTGATCACCCAATCCAGACTCTTCATCGGACACCCAAGTAAACTGAGGCAGGGAGAAAGGTCAGAATTCTATCAGTATCGTAGTGATGCTGAAATAACCAGTTCTGTCAGCGACCCAACTTTCTAACTATGTATCCTTTTTCGATGCTTTGGATTTGGGCTCGGGTTGTAAGAGAGCATGGATCCTGTCCTTTGGTTTGCTCCACACGCTATGGGTGCTTAATTAATACTCATGAGTTAGCAAACATTTACTTGGCCTCTCTCTTTTGTGTGTTATAGAGTGGATTGAGTAGTGGGCCTATTTCTCCCTTTTGAGAAAGAGAACATAGGGGTTATATAACACCTGGGACTCTTCACTCCTTTGCTGCCCTTTCCAGGGTGTACAAATACTCTGTGTACCTAGGAAAAGACTGAGGTGTTCATAGTAATAGGTACCTGCCCTCCAGACCCTGGGGAGGACTGCAGTTCTCCAGGAGAACAATGGGCAGTTGTCCTCCGAATGAACGCCCATTTGTTCAAAGCAGGGTTGCACAGTTTGTGTGGGAGGGGTTGGGTTTCGCACAAAGCACCAGACACGTGAAGGTAAATGTATGCCCTTGGGATCTTTGTCATTCTGAATGTGTGCCTGCAAATGGGCCAGGGCCAACTGCTTGATGTAAAACCTCTCTCAGCCATTACAGCACAGAGTGGCAGAAGGAAGTGATTATACGGACAGTAACGCATTGGATAATGTGGAAAATTTCAAGGAACTCCTTTTCAGCTGTCTTTCTCTCTGCTGTTATTATCGTGTTACTGGGGAGGCGTCATCAAAAGAACCAGACAAACTGGGTTCAAATCCCAGCTTCACACCTTAACCCAAATGACACTGCACTTAGCATGAAGCGCTCTGAGCTGCGGTTTCCTCTTCTACGGGACAGAGACAATGTGTTGTACGGAAAGCTCCTGAAACACAGCGGGCATCCGATTAATGGGAGCTCTTAAAGTTATGTTTGCGGAATACCGGCAGGATGCAATACAAACCTTGTAGGCTGGGATAATGTCATTGAGATTACTTGAAATTTATTTTCTGAAGAAAAGACGCCTTTCCTAACTCTGTTGATGAGCTCTTGCTCCTGCACAACTTGGAACCTCAGCCCAAATTTTTGGCAGGGGCCTCGGAGTAGTTGCCGATAAGAGATCCTGTCCCATTTTATCATCCTTCCCCAGGGTTCTATCAGGTAAACAGATGAACGCCTTCATGAGCTGGGAAGCAAGAAGGGGTCAACACTCTTTCTGCCCATGAAGTTTTTTTTAATTGTCTCTAATTAGCATTCATCCTAAGGCAAATTGGTGTACAGCATCTTTTCATACAGACTGCATCCCACCCTAACTACAGGAGGGCAAAACCGTACTCAGGGGGCAGGAAGAAGGCTGAAGACTTCCCAGGCAGGGAGAGGAAGACCGACTGGTTCTGGAAGGCAGGAAAGGGTTCAGAAAGACTAGAGGACAAAGGCAGGTGCCGTTCAACTGGTTTATAAAATTGAAACTCTTCTCAACTTTCCTAAGAACTGGACATGGAAAGAGAAAGACAGCAGACATTTCTCCAGAGCCTGTTCATAAAGGGAAACTCGAACAACATATCGGCTCATCAAGGTTGTGGGTCTCTTTCAAGGCCAGTGCACATGCCCCTGCTTCTGGGAGCCTGTGTTATTCCTATGCTATGATCACCTGTGCAACAGGGATGTGCACCCTAGGTCAGCACCAACAACAATTATGGTGGTCCCTTGATGATCATGGGGGTTCTGGGGGACTGTGGGCAGCGAGTTTGCAGGTGAGCACTTGAAGCACAGACAGGGCCAGCATCCCACTCCTGCCCTGATGGAGGGCTTCTAGGATGAGGTCCTGGAGTTTCTAGTTCCTGGGCATGCATAGGACTCTCATGCATTACCCTCACCGTGCTGCTTCTTGGGGTCCCACTGACCCTGGCACTTTTTGGGCCATTGCCAACCTGGGTCAACTCACAGGAATAAACACCCCTAGACTCAGGGCCCCTTTCCCTATCCCTTCCTCTGTTTCTCTTTTTTGGCCTCACTCTCAAAAGCCCTTAACCTCCTCACTCACTCTTTTTTTTAACCATAAAAGGGTTTATTGGTTCCCCCCAAAGAGCTTGATGGTTGATGGTAGACTGGAAAGTCTGTGCAACCCTTAAACTAAACCCTAAAACTTGTTTGCCCTCACATCAGGGTGAAGAAGACCCAGTTCCTAGAAATACAAGTTGATTTTTTTTTTTTTTTTTGAGGAAGATTAGCCCTGAGCTAACATCTGCTGCCAATCCTCCTGTTTTTGCTGAGGAAGACTGGCCCTGAGCTAACATCCGTGCCCATCTTCCTCTACTTTATATGTGGGACGCCTACCACAGTATGGCTTGTCAAGTGGTGCCATGTCTGCACCCGGGATCTGAACCGGTGAACCCCGGGAGGCCGAAGCGGAACGTGCCACTTAACCGCTGCACCACCGGGCAGGCCCCTGATTTCTTGCCAGAAGAAACATTGTTTTACACAATGTTTTCAACCCTTTCTGATGAGTCATCATCTATGGAGGGGTGGTCAGAGGGGCTGGTGGATCAACAAAATAGAGCAAGAAAATAGAAACAAACGAAAGAACCCCCATAAAATGGGCCACCCTGCAAGCTAAGGGTGGGTTACCTTGTATTCGTTTATATAAATGCCTCCTATCCCCCATGAGAAGAGGGCAAGGAAATGTGTCCTTCTCATCTTTTCTCCCCCATGTCACTTAGCATTGTACCTTACACCTAATAAATGCTTAATAAATCTCTGAAGCTCTCCTCTCATGTCTTTATTCCTGCTTCTTCAACTCTTCCTTGTGTGACGTGGTTTCAAGGCCCTTCGACATTTCATTGCCATCCCCGATATACCCTCCCATATAGCCCTCTTCAAGTGAGGCCCTTAGAAGAAAATCAAACGTTTTAGCTGTGTTCTGACCTGTCCAAAGGATGGACTGTAACAAGGCCATAACATTAAAACCTCTCTGTAGAGGTTAAGGCCAGTCCGTCAGTCTGTACCTTTATGGTCACTCAAAAAGTTACAAACCCACCTAATTTTTGGCTTTAATCCATATTTCTCCATCTTGAGCATATATATAGGAGACCTTGATAAATGCTGCTGAAGTCCCAAAACACTGTCAATTATAGCTCCCTGGTCTACCAAAATAATGTATTTAAGTAGGATGTAACTGTGCCTGAACAGCTTAAACAAGACAGAAGTTTATTTTTCTCAAGCGTAAAAGTCCAATCCGGTATGCTGGCTCTGCTTCAAAACATTGTCAGAGACCATAGGCTCTTGTTGCTGAACCACACCCATCTGCATTGTCCAGAAGGACTTACTCATCCACGTTTTAGCAAATAACGTGCATCTTTGCTTTAGGGCATGACTCAGAAGGGGCATACTCACTTCTCCTTGTATGCGTTGGCGGAACTTGGTCACATGTTCTAAATCTAGTAGGAAGTGAGCTGAATAATGCTCCCCGGCCTCCAAAAATGCCCATGTCCTAGTCCCTGAAGCCTGTGAGTATGTTGTTACCTTATGTTGCAAAGGAATTTGCAGATATGATTAAATTAAGGATTTTCTCTTTTTTTTCTTTTTGTTGAGGAAGATTTGTCCTGAGCTAACATCTGTTGCCAATCTTCCTCTTTTTGCTTGAGGAAGATTTGCTCTGGACTAACATTTGTGCCAGTCATCCTCTGTCTTGTATGTGGGTCACCACTTCTGCACGGCCACCGACAAGTGGTGTAGGTCTTGTGCCCGGGAACAAAACCCGGGTCTCTGAAATGGAGCGTGCCCAACTTAACCACTAGGCCACAAGGCTGGCCCCTAAATTAAGGATCTTGACTATCTCTGATGCATCAGGGATGACAAGAGAAGGAGTGGAAGACTGAATTATTTTCAGAAAAGGATCTTGAGATGGGGTGATTATTCTTGATTACCTAGGTGAGTCCAGCATAATAACAAGGGTCCTTTTAAGAGGGAAGCAGGAGAGTCAGAAGGCAGAGGATGGAGGCAGAGGCGAGAGAGTGAGAGAGAGAAATTTGAAGATGCTGTGTTGGTGGCTTTGAAAATGAAGGAAGAGGCCACAAGCCAAAGAATGCAGGCAGCCTCTAGAAGCCAGAAAAGGTTTGGAAACAGATTGTCTCCTGGAACCTCCAGAAGAAATGCAGGCCTGCTGACCCATTTTAGACTCCTGGCCTAGATAGCTATGAAATCATACATTTGTGTTGATTTAGGCCACGAAATTCATGGTGATTGGTTTCAGCAGCAATAGGAAACTAATATAGGATCCATTTGCTCTGCTAAAATTTCTGTTACTATGGAAACAGGAAAGAATGAGATTGGGGGATAATTAGTGATATCTCCCATGACTTTTTTTTTTTTGGCAATGTTCTTAGGCAGATTCCTAAAGATCACCTTTTTATCTTCAAGTTGTTCGCAAGCATTCTTTTGAAAATTCCGTTGTTTATCTTGCTTGGGCTCATTGTCGAAGCACAGGTCAGTAGTTCTAGGAATCTTTTCTATTTCTGAAAATAATTCAGTCTTCCACTCCTTCTCTTGTCATCCCTGATGCATCAGAGATAGTCAACTAGAGTCCAGCTCTCTGAGTTACTGGTTCTCTTGGTGTAAATTGCGGAGGCTCAAGACCTGACGTCATTTAAAGCACCAGGGAGTTCTTCATGCATCTCGGAGCATCTACCCCCACTTGCGAATGATCCGTCACCCTTTGAGTAGGGAGAGCGTTCTCCTTGAGAGAGAATTCAGAAACAACACAGATGCTAAGGAGTTCTTTCTTCATGTCATCCACAGCAGTATACCATCAGCATTCATTAACAGACTGAAGTTCTAGCTTAAATTACCTTCAATGATATTAGATCATCTCCATAGGGTTCATGGAGGCCCGAGCCATTGCTGCTCTCTCTTGCCCAATCAGAAAAATGCAAAGGATCCGGATTTCTCCTCAGGCCTCTTAGCAGTTGCTTGACTGCCTTCCAAGAGAGAGCAAATGCCCACGTTTCTGGGTCTCCATCCGCCTCAGGCCTCTGCTCCCGGTACCAGCAATAGGTCCAGGGTTGCTAAAACTGATGCATCTGCTTACCTTACTTCACTCCAGATCTGCGGCTTCTTCTAAGAGCCACTTGCTCTTAGGGAAACAGCCTATGGGATGACAGCCAGGATAATAGGGAAATCAAATAATTGTAAGGCTTGAAGTTTCCAACAGATGAGTGCGTTTCTCTGTTTTTTTCTCCTCACCTGCTTGTGTTCTCTCTGCCAACACTCGCTCTGCCCCAGATTCATTGGCAGTCAAGACAGGAGCCAACTGCCTACCAAGGCGTCCTCATTAAAATGCACCACTCTTGCTAATTAGGAGCCAAGGTTCTCCCACAGTGGGCCTGGCCTGGGTATTGCCATTATCTTCATAAATAGACTCTTTACTTTGCAAATAGTGCTGTCATAGCCAGGCATCCCGACCTGGCAAATGCTCTGCGCATTCTTAAGTGGCGGAGGGAATGTGTTAGCACTAGAGAAGACAGAGGCATTCACGCAGAAGCTGGGGCTCTGTCCTGACTTCACCCTGCTCAGTCTGGGCAGCAGGCAGCCAGCACAATGGCTGAATCTGCGTGTCCAGCCACAAGGGGAAGTAACCATATGGTCCAGATTTTCTGGGCGATCTTATTTCCCATCATCTTAATCTTTACAGTAAAGGCAACTTGTTAAATGCACGCATATTTTTTAAAAAGTGATCTAATTGTTTTACCTTTTAAAAACTGTCCCTGTGAATAAATTCACAAATCCGGGGGAAAAAAAATCAGGTGAGTTTTTGTCTCCCATATATGCCTTGTGCAATCTCATCTCTAAGAGTGCGTTTACTTAATTTCCTTTACCTACCAAACTCTCTCTCTACAATTTCTGCCTGTCGGAAGCTTACCTGTGATTTCTAGTATTAGTTCTTCAGCAAGGCCTGTTCTGATTCCCTCAATTAGATGTAACCTCTCCCTTTTCTTTTTTATTTCAGTAACATTGGTTTATAACATTATACAAATTTCAAGTGTATATCATTATCTTTCAATTCCTGTGTAGATTACATCACGTTCACCACCCAGAGACTGATTACAACCCATCACCACACACACATGCCTAATCACCCCTTTCACCCTCTCCCTCCCCCCTTCCCCTCTGGTAACCACCAATCCAATCTCTGTCTCTATGTGATTGTTTGTTGTTGTTTTTATCTTCTCTTTATGAGTGAGATCATACAGTATTTGACTTTCTCCCTCTGACTTATTTCACTTAGCATAATACCCTCAAGGTCCATCCATGTTGTCACAAACGGCCAGATTTCATCTTTTTTATGGCTGAGTAGTATTCCATTGTGTATATATACCACATCTTCTTTATCCATTCATTCCTTGATGGGCATCTATGTCGCTTCCAAGTCTTGGCTGTTGGGAATAATGCAGCAATGAACATAGGGGTACATGTATCTTTACACATTCATGTTTTCATGTTCTTTGAATAAATACCCAGCAATGGAATAGCTGGATCATATGGTAGTTCTGTTCTTAACTTTTTGAAGAATCTCCATACTGTTTTCCATAGCAGCTGCACCAGTTTGCACTCCCACCAGCAGTGTGTGAGAGTTCCCCTCTCTCCACGTCCTCTCCAACACTTGTTATTTCCTGTCTTGTTAATTATATTCATTCTGATGGGAGTGTTTATCTCTCTTTTATGCCACCTATTCATGGAATGCCAACCCTGTGCCAGGTCCTCTGCTGAGCAGCTTGTATACATCATCTCTGATCCTTACGATGAACCTCCAATTTAGCTGTTAGCTCCTTTTTATAGATAAGAAAACTGAGGCTCACTGACATCAAGAAACTTGTGCAGGGATACCCTTGGTGAGGAGCAGAGCAAGGCTTGAGGCTCGGAGTTGCAGCTCATAGTAAACTTTATCCTCTTACTAGATTACAGACTCCAAAATGGAAGATCCTGTCTGTCATCTCTGCATCTCCTTTCTGCCCGAGGTGCTCAAGAGTCATGAATCTAGGAAACATAGTCCTTGATTACAGTCGAATTAGGGAGATAAAACACATCTTCAAGAAAAATAGCGCTATTAGAAGGCAATCTAAAAGTGTAGATGGTGCAAGCAATATACTTTCTGCTGGTGAACTTATATTCTGAAAAACTTACTATTAAAAGGTGCATCTGGCTGATTAAGTTATAAGGCAAGTTATTAGCCCTCCGCCTAATACCAGTGTTATAATGAAGCACTTCTCAAGCTTTACTGTGCATATGACCCATCTTGGGATCTTGTTAAAATGAAGATTCTGATGCAAGTCTGAGGTGGGACTGAAGAATATGCATTTCTAACAAGCTCCCAGGTGATGCTACAGCTGCTGGTCTGTTGGCCACACTTTGAGTAGCAAGTACTACAACCTGTAATTGGGGGAACCTGGAAAGAAAAGAAAGGGGGGAGGGCTGTGGAGATTAGAAGTCAGAGGGATTCGAAATGGCAGAAAATTGCAGGAAGGTTTCACTGCTTGCTGGTGTCTCAGATGCAGTCCCTTGTGCCTTTCCCTACATTGTACCCTTTGCCTAGAAATCCCTTGCACATTCTTTCACCAACTAACCTTTATTCATCCTTTAAGATAGCTCAGAGGTCATTGCCAGTAAACTTTGCTAAACCTCTGGGCTGGGGCTAGCGCTCCTCTCCTATACATTCCTGATGGTCAGTGCACACTTTGGTTCTGTCTGTCTGCTTCCCTGCCTGACTGTCCATTCCTGGAGGTCAGGGACTGTGTATTAAAGATCTGACACATTATGGATGCTTTTTAATAAGCTGAACTTATTAAATGGAGGATCTCCATTGGGTAGTAAGAGGGCAACAGTGTAGTACTAGAAATGGGAAGGAAACAAAACTAGCACAGCGAAGGAGTTCTGTGCCAGTTGTCTGTTGCCACAATAAGGCTATGTAAGAAACAACCACAAAACGCAGTGGCTTACAGCAATAAGCATTTATGTAAGTCGTGAGTGTGTGGGTCAGGTGGAGAGTTCAGGTCCCAGGGAGACTCTCATTTGTGTGCACTCTGTTAGCAGAGTGACTTTGCTGATCTTGGCTGGGCTCTCTCACGTATCTGGGACCTCAGCTTGGGTCTGTGTGGTCTCTCATCCTAGCAGCTAGCCCAGGTTTGGGCTCATGCCCAAGGCAGCATTCCAAGAGAGGGAGTGAAGCGTGCGGGGCCGCTGGATGCCTAGGCTTGGATACGGCATGCCACTCCTTTTGCTTCATTTTATGGGTCACAGCAAGTCAGAAGGCCAGTCCAGAGGCAAGAAGTGGGGACGCAGACTCTACTGCTTGATAAGGAGAGCTACAATTCAGAGTTAAGAGGATAGCTACACAGGGGAATAGGTGGGTCTACTTTTGCAACCAAATGCTGTAATTTTAGATTGACCCAGACTCTTTGACTCTTAGTAAGAGTATGCAAATTCCAGGGCACACTAGAAGTGGGTCTTGATTTTAATGCTGTCACCTTCGGGAGACAACTGGGCTGCAAACCATAGCCACTCTTCGTTATTTGCACATCAGTCACCCAAGGCGAATGTTCTGTCCCAGACGGTTTCTTAGCTGCTTCCTCCTACTGTCCAGCTGGTGTGTGTTCATATAACTCAGACTTGGTCTAAAATTAGGGTGAGCAAAACATGATTAGAGAGACAAATCTGTTGCAAAAAAAAAAAAAGTAAAATCAAACCAAAACGAAATATAAATACTTTTATGTTTAGCTCCGTTCAGATTACCTGTGTTCCCACAATCAACATAAATACTTGAGAGTTGTTAGTGTATGTATATTTTTAATTTAATGTTTTGAATAGGTAATATATTAATTAGAGTATAAAAGAGTATATACAAATCCCCCTTCATACCTCCCCTTCACCTGACACTGCAACTTAGTTCTTCTCAGAGGCAAACAATGTTATTTTTTGTATATATCCTTCCAGGAATGCACATATAATCAGATATAAACAAATATATACATATGTCATCTCCTGTATGCTGAATTTTGCTTTTATTTTTTCAATCAACATTATAGCTATGAAGATTTTTCCAAATCAGGGCATAAAAACTTTCTCATTCTTTTTTAGGGCTGTGTAATTTTCCACTGTGTAGATGTATCATAACTCATTTAATCAGTCTCCCGCTGATACCCATTTAATTTGTTTCCATTCTTTGGCTATTGTATAATTAAAGCTTGAGAGGAAGGACTTGTGGGAGCACAGTCATGAATTCCAAAATCTGGCCTTAGGGATGGATTGATGACAATGGCTGCTCTATTATCTTCTGATTGGAGTTTTTGCCTTACTTTGTAACCTTGCAACATTAAAAACAAACAGAAAATTCCATGAAGATGCTGGTTTGGGCATGTGCCCAGCACTTTTGGAACTTTATGTTCTCAGTGACCTCTAGAGGAAGCCATATGGGATACTGGGGACGTGGGGAGTGACAGAATGATATGATTAAAAATACAGCCAGCTGTGTTGCATTTTTAAAGGGCTGTTGAGGCGTGTTTAGGGGAAATGTGAGTTTGTTCAAGCATCTCTTTGCGCTTAAGAGCTTTTCCACGTTAGCTAGCTATGCTTTGCTCTTGTCAGCACTTTCTGTTCTGGAGGCTGAATTGGAGGTGTGCAGAGCTGGTGACTCTTAGGGGTCCCAGAACAAGTGAGAACAGTCCAAGAGCCACAATCACCATCTTGGTTTCAGAGAGGCCAAATCAGCTCGTCTCTTCATTTATCCAGAACCGTGATGTATACTGATTGTTTCTAAGTGCCTGCTCGTGCACCTGCTGCCTCAGAATCACCCCAGGTATGTTGTTAAAAAACAGATTCCTGGGCCCCACCTCAGCACACCCACAAAACCAGCCTCTCTGGCATCTATCACGAGCTCCCTAGGTAACTTGGAAGCATCGTCAGGACTGGGAACTCGACCAAGGCAACGGTGCAGATAAACGTTACTGCTTTTAGAAACCAGGAAGCTCAGGCCTTACAGACTTAATATGTGGGGCACACCAAATGCTCTGTGCTCTGCCAGCCTGATGCTCAGCCATGGAAAAGACAACATTCCCTCTGGCTTCGAAGGTTTCAAATGTGGAGCTCTGTCCCCTCCTGGCTCCTTGTTGGTGGGGTTTCTGACAGGGATCCTGAACAGGACTCTGAAATGGCCGTTTACAGAGAAACGTGTGGTAGGGGGATGCTGACCAGAGGCCCAGCCCACTTCTCCCCCTGCTGCCTGTGTTAATTGACATGAGCCCTGCAGAGTGACAGTGGCTCCCTTAGTGGGAGGTAGGAGGTTAGATTAGGTGTTGGGATCAGTCAGGCTGGCGAGGAAGCTAGTCTGAAGAGGGAAACCAGCTAGCTATAAGTCTGGGCCACAGAGCCCAGGCAGGCAGGGATCACTGCCATGAGGGGGCCCCACCCAAGGAAGAGCAGCTGCTCGCTCTAGGAAGCTGGATAGACTCAGGCTATGGGGCGGGAGGGGAGACTCAGGTACTCCCACTCTAGGGAAGACTGCCTGGTGTTAAACTGCCAGAGTTCATTTTAGAAGCTCTGCTTTCCACAGGGGAAACTGGGCCTCCTCACCCATATATGTGGCCGTGCCAGGGGGCTCAGGTGGGGCTGTGTCTTGACTGCAAAGGGAGCTTCTGGCTCTGGGGATAAATTGCCTACAGTGGCCACTTTCTCCTAGGCCTTACTTGCCCCTTCATGTCGGGGAGACCGATTTTCCTACTTCTATGTAAATGTGTTAAGGGTTTACTTTCCAAGCTCCAACCAGGATTCTAAAGAAGCAGCCAATAACGCTTTGCTATTTCAGGATGTAGCCGTGCACATAAATCCTCTTTCAGAAGTCAAAAGCAGTTTCTCGAAGTGTTAATTGTGCTTTGCACGTAGTTGGTTCTCATAAATGTGTGGCAAATTAATGACAATAGATCAATTATCATCCTGAAAGTAAGTGATATCTAGATATAAAAAGATACCCTTTCCTACGATGTGAGGACATGGTAATGTTCTTATATTTTCAATGTCCCAAATCTACGCTAGACTTATTTGCCCACAGTGACTTGCAATAATCCTTTGTGCTTTGAAAGCATGCCACTTCTATGAAGGAGTACATGGACAAAGGAGTCACAGAGAAATGTCTTCATGGATTAAGGAATGTTAGGTAAATACTTCAGAGAGAAGAAGAGAGCACCGCTCTAAACTCTGTTTCTCTAACTATAAATAGATGGTTAAGCCCATGGCAACTGGAAGCACCTTTACTCTGCAGCTCCTTATAGTTTCTACTTAAGGCCAGATGAACCGAGGCTCCCAGGTGGAGGCCTGAGTAGTAACCGGTGGTAAAGATTCTGACTAATGACAAGTTTTTGTCTTACTCAGTTGGATGTGAAAGAGATTTTGGGAGATGTGAAAGAGATTTTGGGAGATGTGAAAGAGAGGGAAAGGAGAGAAAAGACAAAGGTAATCCAGAGGAAAGAGATCCTATATACGTGGGGAGAGAGAAATGTGGTAATTGCCATGGGGAATGGAGCTTTGAGGGGTTGGGGGTGAGGCGGGGGAGAGAGAGAGATATAGAAATAGATATCAATTTAATTGATCTTTTCAGAGAACCAGCTTTTGGTTTTCTCTCTTGATTTTCTGTTTTCAATTTAATTGATTTCTGCTCTTTATTGTTTAGTATTGTTTCCTCTCTCTCTCTCTCGAGCTGCTTCCAACAGTTTTTCTGTAGTTTTCAACAATTTGATTACAATATATCTCATCTGAATTTTTTTGGATTTATGTTCTTGGGATTTGGTGAACTGCTTGAATCTACACGTTAATATCCTTCACCAAATTTGAGAAGTTTCAGCCATTATTTCCTCAAATATTTTTTCTGTATTCCATCATTTCTGTTCTCTTTCTAGGACTCCGATGACATGAATATTAGACCTTTGGTAATGTCCCATATGTCTCTGGGGCTCTGCTCATTTTTTTCCAATTGTTTTCTTTTCTGTTGTTCAGATTGGACACTTTCTATTGATCTATTTTCAAGTTTGTTGATTTTTTCCTCTGACCTCCCCATGCTACTGTTGACCCCATCCAGATCATTTAAAAAAATTTAGCTATTGCATTACGTAATTCTAAACTTTCCATTTGTTTGGTTTTTATCTTCTACTTCTTTACTGAGACTTTCTGTCTTTCTATTTGGTTCAAGAATGTTCAATCTTACTTCTTGGAGCACTTTTATATAATAGCTGCTTTAAATCTTTGTCGGATAATTCCAACATCTGTGCCATCTTATTGTTGGCATCTCTTGATTATCTTTTCCTGTGCAAGTTGAGGTTTTTCTGACTCATTGTATGCCAAGTAATTTTCGATTATATTCTGGACAGTTTCAGTATTATATTATGAGACTCTGGGTCTTGATTAAACTCTATAGAAAGTGTTGATTTTTTGTTTCAGTAGGCAATCAAACTAGTTGGGTTCAAGACATATGTTCCAACTATACTTCTGTGTGTGTGGTTCCAGTGTCACTTCAGGGTCAGTACAGTTTCAAAGTTCAGTTCAGTGTCAGTTTCAGTTTCAGTTTGCAATGCTGCTCAGATCTGCCCCAACAGGTACGTGACCCATTGTCTGGTCTGGGATGGGGGCAATGGTCTATCTCATAGTTCAGTTTTCAAAGTCTATGGTATGTTGTTTAAGGTCAGATCCATGCATGTGAAGCTTGTGGGCGAGCTCAGGAATTTGTAAACAACCTTCCCAATTCCTCCATCTCCACAATCTCCCCAGAACTTTCTGGCTCTCTGGGGCTCCATTTTCCATTTGTCTAGTCAGAAAACTGAGGCTTTAGTTCCCTTGTTCTGCTGCTTACTTCCATGAGGGCACCTACATCTGGGGCCACGTGGGAGGAGGACAGAGAGAGAGAAAAAGCAACAGAGGAACACCCATCCACTGGGGACCACTGCTCCACCAATCACAGTGGGGAGTTCCCCTTCCTCAGAGTTTTAGCCACCCATGGGCCCCACTGCTGCCATTGCCACCACTACCTAAGGATTGTCTGGGGACTGGGACACAACAGAATAGAGAAAAAGAGAAAGAAAAAATGGGCTATTTTCTCCACGCCTCCTAAGCATTAGCACTCTCCTTTGTGTTTGTTGAGCCAGAAGTAGAGGGCTTCTCCTGGAACTCTCTCTCTCCATGTCTCAAGTTTTCAGGCTGCCTTGAGTCCAGGCCAGGGGACAACAGGAGAAAAACGTGGGAGGGAGGGGACTCATTGCCGGTTCTGTGGTACTTCAAATTCTGTCCTTCTTTTCCAATCCACCTGCAATCTTTCATTTTTCAGGGTCCTCGAATAGCTGCCCCACGCATTCCTTCCAGTTTTTATACCTGCATGCAGTGGGAGAGTTGGGGTGGAGGATGCTCACTCCATCTTCTGTGCTTCTATTTGCTTTGCAACGATTCCGTCTAGCTTTGCTTAACAGATTGTAAGCTGATGAACTAGGTTTTTAACTTTCACTTTATTTCATTCTGAGACAAGTGCACAAAAGTAAAAATCACTAAGGGAGAAGTTTATCTATCAAGGGAAGCAATATATGTTTGGTGTCTTAACTTTTTAGATTACTTTGCTTCCTTGTTAAGATCATGGGCAAGCGATATCAAAGATAGAGCCTGGTTACTATGCACTATACATACCTGCTGAGAAAAATGTCTGTGATGCCTTAAGGTGCTTAGAGCACAAAGCGAGCGTGGGACCTTAATCTCAGAGTTGTAGCTTAGGAAAATAGGTCACTATCCTTACAGAGAGGTCTTTCATGTAGACCTCGGGACTTAACTGCAAATCACAGGAAAACCCTAACAATCTTGCTTTCTCAAAGCTTTGTGAAAATGTGCAGTGAATTGCCAAGACCAGGATGTTCTTCATCACGGACTTCTGAGGAGATAAGATTTAATTTGCTCTTCTGTTGGCCTTGTTGGGGTGAGTGAATTCCGGGGAATGATGTATGTTTTCTGTAAACTCAGCAAGCCATTGTTGAACAGGATTTCTGCAGATATTGTCAGTGGGAACATAATTTGGGTCAATGAATCATAAATTCTATTTTGGTAATTTGCCGAAGACAACATTGAGAACATAGCTATCCCATTGGGGAAAACTGGAAAGAGACACTCGTAACTAAACAGCACGGCAGGAGGGCAGAGGGGAGAAGAAGGAGGAATTCTGCCCAACAGATTGCAGACTTCTTTTCCACCGATTAGTCATCAGGCAGATAGGATTTTTCCTTCCTCCAAGTGCCAGGAGTGACTATGAAGCAGTGAATACAGACTGCACAGCCACAAACAGACAGGAACATGACACTTGAGGTGAGTCCCCTAAGATGCTCAGATGACTACCTCTGTTCAGTTTATCAACTCTTCAACTTGTCCCTTGGAACAAATCCACAGACATTAAAGGCAGTAGCCTCATGCTGCTCTCGTTGTCCTAGTTTCTGTCGGTTACAGAAAATAGCCAGTTAGTACACTGGCTTTGATTTTCCTTCCTTTTGCTTCACAAAATTCAGGTGAGGCTATTGTAGTAGTGGGAGCGGGGTCGGGGAAGGAGCAGTAGAAATGAATGCAAACAAGGATGATTTTTTCATTAGATGTGGCCTCTCCTCAACACAATTTTATCTGCTTTATAAATGAAGAAGTGGATGAACAATAATAACAATGAACTCCAAACGAACCATTATTCATTCCAGGCTTTAGACGTAGGACCTTCAACTCGAGTGCCCTTCTGTTTAGCTCCTCAGGGTCCTGGAGGAAGAGAAGAATTTTACCTGAGGGTTTATGCAAAACCAAGGTCAGACCATTCTGTATTTACCCTCTACCAGCCAGTCCTCAAGGGCTTTGCACGAGTGAAGACAGCTGGCCTTGTTTCAGACAAGGACAAACAAGAAAACCGCAGTTTAACTGCAGTAAGGGGAATTAGGATTAGATGTAAGAAAGAATTGTTGGCCTGCAAGTATTGGGAGATGGGAAACGAGTTACAGGGGAAAGTGGCAGAGTCTTCTTTCTAAAGATATTAGAGACAGCTTTCTTTCTGGAGTGGTCAAAGTCAGTCCTTCTAGGAGAACAATGACCAGAATCCAGAATTCCTGAGTCTACCATTTCTGTACTCATCCTTCTGGCTAATAAAGGGGGTTCCGATCTGGCCTCAATGCAGGTCTCCCTGCCATGACTGCTGAGGCAGACAGCTTTTGTCTCCAGCAGGAGTATTTCTCCTCTCCTGAGACCCCAGGCCACAGGGATTCTTTGTTTCAAGTGGGGAAGAGAAAGAGAAACAACCCTCCTTCAACATGAGCAATTGCTTCCCCCTCATGGGGGAAAAGCTACTCAAGTTTCTCCAGGGGGACAGAAACCCACCTCGCAAAGTTTAAAGACTCTCTTAGCACCAGACCAGCAGCACTGTCCTAGAGTGGGGCTTCTCAAACTTGGCTGCCCATTAGAATCCCTTGAGACTTTGGGCACCATCCAGTCCAATTAAGTCAGAAAGTTTGGGTGGTTGGTCCCAGGCATTGGTATTTTTTAAAGCTTCCCAGATGATTGGAAAGTGCATCCAGGGTTAAGAAGTACCATTTGAGAAGTATAGCAGAGTTGATATTCAGTACCATCTTTGAGATCTTTTTTTTTTTTTTTTTGAGGAAGATTAACCCTGAGCTAACTACTGCCAATCCTCCTCTTTTTGCTGAGGAAGACTGGCCCTGAGCTAACATCTGTGCCCATCTTCCTCTACTTTATACATGGAATGCCTACCACAGCTTGGCTTTTGCCAAGCGGTGCCATGTCTGCACCCGGGATCTGAACCGGCAAACCCTGGGCCTCCGAGAAGCGAAACATGCACACTTAACCGCTGCACCACCAGGCCAGCCCACCATCTTTGAGATCTTGCTAGTAGTTCAAACATACGCTGGCTGGACCAAGGGAGGGGAAGTACAAATGTGTACTTACATATGTTGTTGCAGTTTACTGCCATTTGATTGCTGTGTTGGAGGATTAGAGCCCCAGGCGCTATATTGTGAAAGCAGGTGGCCCGCTGGCTGGCTGGGAGCCTGAAGGGAGCCACTGCAATAGCCTCGTTTCAACAGCTTGGGGAGACAGAACCTGTGACTCTCAGGGCCATTTCTTGAAGGCTCCCTACAGGGAGTGGGGGCTGTGATTCTATTGCTAGGGTAAGGGTCTCCGAGCTGCTGATCCATCTTCAGCCCTCACAGAGCAGAATGTGCGCAATTTCCAAAACACGGTGAAACAGTTGTCTGTGATACAAAGGAGACCCGGTCATTTGTGAAGGCCTGGTGGCTGAGAATGTAAAGGCAACAAAGCACAGGGGTTAGGAATTGCAACTCTGGATTTAGATCACTGCAGGTTCAAGTCCTACCTCATGCTAGCTTCCTGCCCATAGTCGTATTGCTTAATTTCTTTCAGCTTTGGTTTCCCTATCTGTAAAATGAGCTTAATGATGGTAACTATCCCATATGGTTGTGATGATTCAGGAGATAATGAATACCTAGTATAAGGCATTCAATAAAAACTGCCTACATTTATGTTGTGGGAGTGGGCGTTGCAGTGGAGGCCGTGGAGATGGTAGTCGGGGGAGGTCTCCCTGACAACAGGGCAGCGGCATAGGAAACCCAGGAGGTGGTGGGAGGGAAAGGCAGTGGCCAGGACTCCAGGCTGGTGCTGACAGGTCCTCCCAGAGTCAAGGTGCCACACTCCTCTGACCTTTGCAGCCCTCACACTTGGTAGGGAAGAAGGGTGCCCTCAGCTCAGGGCTGTGTGCAGCCCCATGTCTGCTCAACCTTAAGAGCAAGGGAAGTTGTCACCTGGGTCTTTGTCCTCTTCATCATCCTTGGAGATTGTGAGTAAGAAAGTTTGGGGTGGAGCCAAGGAATCTGTATTTTCTTAAGAGTTTCCCAGATGATTTTGCTGCGCAGACAGGTTTGAGAACCATGGTGCAATCTGCTCATTCACAAGGGGTCATGAAACCACCGTTGCCTGAGCTCGCTGGCTCACTCTGTTTCACTGCCAGAGGTCAGCAGTCCAGAATTCCACAACACAGACAGGTGTATTATCAAGTGTCTTCTTTTAAAATGCACTTGGGCCTTGACGTGAAATCATAGAGTCCTAGCACTTAAGATCAAATTCAACAAGCACACAGAATTCTGGAGAGGGAGAGAGGCAAGAGATGATTTCAGGACACGGAGTGATGTGGGAACAGGAAGGGGCACTTTTGGCAACATAGAAGGAGAGGCCATCTGGGAGACAGGCAGAGGAAGTACACCGGCAGGTGGAAGAAGGGCCCAGGATGAGAGGAGCAAGGATTCCAGGGACAAAGCCTGCTTTTTGAGACAGCCAGATGCAGCCTGAAAATGGCTGTGTGCAGAGTACCTGCTAGACAACAAGCATTGTGCCAACTATTTTAACATCGAATTGAGCTTCACAAGAGTCCTGCAATGAAGGCATTGCTATTCCTATCTGGCCAATGAGGACACTGAGGATCAATTACCTTGTCCAATGAGGTGGACAGAATGGCATTACAGTCCGAAGTCTTCCAGCTTAGAGGTGAGTTTGGGCATGAGGGGCAAGAGTGAGCGTTTTTGGAGAAAAGCTCTGACTGATGACCAGGCCTCCTATCATCTTGTTTTTCCAGGCCCACCCATCTGCAAGCAGGTTCAGCCATCCCACTCCTAAGGGTGGAGGAAGGGAACTAACCCCAACTGAGTACCCACCACAAGCTAAGCACTGTGCTTAGAGATTTCAGAGCAGGGAGCTAACTGAATACCATCCTCCCAACTCCCGACCAGCAGAGACCCCAAATACATTTGAAGAATGCTTTCACTAGGCTTCTGGTTCTCATGCAGACACTGCTATTAAATTCCAGAACTCTCGCTTGCATGGTCCTGTCTGCTTCAGAACCCTTCTCAGCACACCACTCCCAGAAATTGGATACAGTTGGCACAGAATTGAAACCTATTGACCATCCCTGCCTAGTCTGTATCATTGGACTGGTTGCCCATGATATTCATGTCCTGTCTTGAGCCTTCATAGACCTGGCTGGGGCCCCAGTGCCATGCCTTGCTCCCATCAGCCCTCTTCCGTGTAAGTTGGGCTCTGTCCCCTGTGCTGCTGCTGCTCCAGGAGAATAATAACTCGTAGACTTAATGTCACTGCTCTTTTGCCTTCAAATGGAGTGTTTCCTGGGGCTTTCTGCTGCTGTCCCCTACCCACCAGATTTGATCAGTCTGGCCGTGGTCAACCCCAGGTTTGCCAAGCTTCTATTAATAGTATAAAAGGTCATTGATTCTTGGGAGACAATCCTGTATTCTGTTCAGTTCCTCATTCCTCCATTCATGAACACATATGTACTTAGTTCTTTCTGTGCCTAAGGAGCAGAACCAGCAGTCAGCTAGGGTTTGGGAATACAAGGGTGAACCAAATTTTCCCACATCCAAGAACTTCAAGTGTGAGCTCCTAGCACAGACGCAGGGGTACCTAGTCTCATGGATCATGGAAGGTCTCTGAGGGAGTGTATTGAAGCTGGGACCTAAAGGATGGTTTTGCTAGACAAAGATAGAGGGTGACCTGCTGAGGAAATTGGAAGACATTTCATAGGGCTAGAGTTTTGAGCATGCGTGATGTGTTACTTTTTTTAACGCGTGTATCACATTATGGTGTCTGTGGCTGCCTCTCTCTCCACACCAGCCTATGAGCTCTGTGAAGCTTGTGTCTATCTTTTTATCTTTATATTCTCAGAGGCCAGCCCAGGAGCTGGTACATAGTAAGTGCTCAATAAATGCTTGCTGCACTGAACTGAGTGGAGCTGGTGCCCTGGCCTTGACCTCATCTGGTGCCTGCCTCATTTTCAGCTTGCATGTCTGAATTTGCTTGAATTATCTGTGAGGAAGTGAAAACACCTTGGAATATTTTGATGCACCAATAATTCAGATTTTTGTAGCTAGAAAGATTATCTATGCAAAACTCTTAAGACAGAGTGGGAGTGTCTTGACAATAAAACCTGTTCTCTTTCCTTACTTGCCAGAAAAACTTTGTAGGTCATCAGTTTTTGAGGTCCTATTTCCCACAAAGTGTAATTCACTGATTATTTTCTCCTGAAAAGGCCTGGTATTTTCAGACAAGTCATATTTTATTAAATTATTAAGAAGACCACATGCTAAGTAACTGACTTCTAAAAATCTCTTTCCCCATAAGGTTCTTTTGGCTTCTGGTGGGTCCAAGACTACCCGGAGAAAGGCTGTATTTGGTCCACCAAGTTGCCCCTGCTACTCGATAGGTGAAGGTCCAGGTCAAGCTTAGCTCTTTTTAGCTTTCCTGGACTCCTCATGCTGGAGGACTCCCTATTGTTGGAGATCCCCTTGCTTCTGTAGCCATTGGGACACATCAGCATGTCGTTCTGACCCCATGCCCTATCAGCCCTTCAGGACCAGCCCGGTCAAAGCAGCTCAGGCTTTCTCCCCTGGCACCCAACACGACCTTTCCTCTCATTGCTTTTCCCACCAGATGTCCTATACTTCAGTCAAATAAATGACTTATTATTTCACGCACTTGCAGATGGGATCCACAACCCCTCTAAACCCCATCTACCATTCTCAACTGCCTAACTGATACCCACGAAGGAAAACCCAGCCTACTACTGCTGCTGTTACTACTACCATGATCAGCTGACATTTCTTTAGCACTTACCAATAGTAACTCACTCAATCTTCACAACAATCTTCTGAGGTAGGTACGCTATCCTTATTTTTTAATTTTTTGGTGAGGAGGATTCGCCCTGAACTAACATCTATCTGAATCTTCCTCTTTTTTTGACTTGAGGAAGATTTGCCCTGAGCTAACATCTGTACCAATCTTCCTCTGTTTTGTATGTGGGATGCCTCCACAGCATGGCTGATGAGTGGAGGAGGTTTGTGCCCAGGATCTGAACCCGTGACCCCTGGCTGCCAAAGCAGAGTGCATGGAACTTTAACCACTTGGCCATGGGACCGACCCCCAACACTATCCTTATTTTAAAGATGAGGAAGCTGAGGTGGTCCAGTTCCAAACTTTATGCTCTGAACCATCATATTATGCTGTTTTCTAGTGAAGAATCATTGCAGTAGAGTGGAAACAAAGTGGCCTTTGAGGATGGAAATATCCTTTGATATTTATTAGTTGAATGATCTTGAGCAGGTTAGTTGACTTATCAAAGTATTGGTTTTGTTATTTGTGAAAGAAAGGTAATGCCTACCTCATAGTAATGGGTACAGAAAAAGAAAACCAAAGGATCTTGCATCTGTATCTCTTGAGTCAGCCGTGGAGATTTCTCCCTAAATATCTGGTCTCTGCTTCTTTCTTCTGGACCTTCCTTGGCACCATTAGCCTGAACACCCCTGGAACCCCAAGCCCTCAGACCTTAAGGGTCAAAGATGTGCAAGGCTCTGGAGGACCACTAACATCTCGGAACTGCAGCTATTCCAAAGATCCTGCGTGAGTCCAGGGCCTCCAAGGAGCGGGGGCCAAGATGGATTAAACACGCAAGGACGTTGTGAAGGGAAATGCTGGTATGAGAGAAAACGGAGACGGAGCTAAAAAGTACTGGAGTGCTATCAGATCACCACGCAAGTCTGACCAGAGGTAGGAAGGTTGAGGGAAGCATCCTTGACTTCCATGCGGTCTGAAAAAGATTTGGCAAGGCTCTTGGGGAGTCCTCAAGCCAGCGTTGCCAGTCAAGGACATCAGTGTGTCCCAGGAATGGTCTGTCCGACTTAGTCACCAGCTGGGAGCAGCTCCTGGGAGGCATGTCCTATTTGCCCAACTAGATTTTAGAATGTAGCAATTGGGGCCCTGGTCACTTACGCTCAGTGTCCCTCCTAAATCTGAGTGAGGAGGTGACATACAGAAAAAGGATGCCTCTCCTTCTCTTCTTCAAGGTAGGGCATTAGTCTACTACTTTTCTAGCAGCTGGAAAGTTTCTTTAAAATAAGATTGTAGATTATTTGGTTTTGTCTTTGAGCTGTCCCATCTTTAACATAGCACCCTATCTTCATACTCTCAGAGGATTCTAGAATCTTAGAGCTGGCATCAGATATTAGAATTTCCTCTACAATGTCTCTGTGAAAGAGAGTCCAGAGTAAGTTTCTCTCATTCTAGGGATGAGGAGACGGGGTCAGTGAAGCCCTAGATAAGTGACCTTGGTTCTGCCCTTGCCTATGCGTCTCTTCTTCCTTCTTGATCACATACTGTCTGTATCATTATCCACCAGCCTGACCCAAGCTAGCTGTGAGTTAGAATTAGCCAAAGAACTTTTTAATAATACACACCCACAGACCTATGTAATTAGTGTCTCTGAGGGTGGGACACAGAAATCTGCATTTTCAAAAAGCTCTCCAGATGATTCTTCTGGTCAGCCAGGTATGGAAACCACAATGAGGTCCACAAAAACCTCTGTTAAGAAGGACTGTGCAGCTGGGAGGAAAGGATTTACCAGCTACACTTGGATTCCAAACCATATTTTGTTCCTTGCTTGGGAACTGCCGTACATCTTAGAAGCCACCTACTTTATGCCCAACCATTTGTCTTTCATGGCTCAAGCCCCTTTGTGCACACCATTGCCAGGCACACGGTTACAGAGCTAGATGGTTGCCTCTGCCCAGACCTGCCCCTTGGCACCCTCAGACAAAGGCAGTCCAGATGTTTCTCTGTGTGTTTTCAGAGGAACTTTCACTAAAGATCTGTGTGTTTAGAAAGCTCGTTAGCTTCTCTTAGCAGACAAGAGCCATCTTGGTCAAGATACCAGCAGAATGTAAAACCCAGACAGACCCTCAGTAGAATCTGACACAAAAATACATATTGAAGATGCATAGTCAGCTCTCCTTCAAGCCTGCCCTCCTGTGGTTATCCTTCTGTGTGACAAGACACTGAGCTCAGCTCCCTGAGAGCTGTGGCTTACTGCTGGTTATACAGAGTTGTTCTCTGGATCAGATGCTAACTATGTCCCCTGAAGAAGATTCCCATGGGAAACTGTGACTGGGTGTGGCCAACCGTTCTGCCACCCTGTCTGTTTAAGTTCCTGGCAATAGCGCCTGGAAGGTGCTCAAAAAGGTCTACTGAACAAAGAATAGTTGTTCCCTGTTTTTGGCTGTAGCCACTGCTAGTGTATCGCTCCTGCTCACTGCCCATATCAACCTGGTATTACAAATGAAGAAAACAGTACTATTGAAAAGCTCACTGTTTTCCAGGCATGGTGCTCAGTGCTATCCATGAATTATTTCACTTAACCCTCCCAATGCTTCCACAAGGAAGGCACTATTATTACCCCTTTATGGATGAGGAAGCCCAAGTTTAGAGAGGTGATGGACTTGCTCCAATGTGAAAACAAGTGAGTGGAAGAGGCCATACTCAACCATCAATGTCAGAGGGTTGCAAAGACTTTTCCTTTTCTCCTCTCCTTATAAAAGCCTGTTAATCTGGCTGGCTGGCCCCACCCACTGTGAGTTTCTCCAGGGCTCTCTATTGGGAGCCCTCATTTTCCAGGTCCTTCATAATCCTTGTAGGTCTGGCTTGGCACGCTGACTGGCATAACCCCTGTGAACTCTCAGCCCTATGAGCCATCCAGCTACCTTCCTCCACCTTCTGGTTCCTCTCCTTCCTTCTCAGGTTTCCTGGTGGCCCTGCCTTCTCTCTGCCTGGTGCTCTTGAGAAGGTGTTGGCCAAATGAATTTGGTGGTGACCAAAGCATGACCCACTTCACTGCTTTCTTCCTCTCCCGCACCCTTGTGGGCCTAGTTTCTCTCCCATGCCACAAGCACCATCAGTTGGTGACAGAGAAGAGGAAAAGGTCATTTCTCACGTGGCTTATCTTTTTCTTTAATCCTCAATTTGGTGACTTTGTAAAGTTAATTTCTTACAATGCCTCCCTGTCCCAAGTATTTTATTTATTTGCTTTTGCTGTAACATAAAACACTCTCCTTCTCTTCCCACCTCCCCCAACTTCACACAAGTTCCCTCAGGATCTTCAGGGTCAGTGAATAACAGAAATATATTGTTCATCTCAAAATTGACCCTCTCCCCTGGACCTGGTTAGAGTCCCTGACAGGGCTGGTGCGCTCGGACGCTCTCCTGTCAGGGTGAGTCTCTTTTGGTTTGCTGAAGGGCAGTCTCTGTGCCATTCCCCTCCTTTGAGAGGATGTCACCCTGGCCTGAATGCCAGCCGCCTCTCTAGATCAAGTCTTAGGTGTTGCCACTCAAAAAGGTAACGAGAGCCAGCTCTCAGGAATGGTGGTGACGCCTGACCCCCTGGATTGAAATTGGGCTGAGAGGCTGAAGTCAGAGGCTGAGGGCTCAGCTCTAGCTCTGCTTGAGAAATGGCGATGCTATGCCAGGAGGGGTCAGTACTTGTCAACAGACTTTAGAAAACAGAATTATGTGTCTGGCCAGAGGAAGATGGGTGCTGTCAAAGTGCTGACATTCTGTTACCTCTCTGCCTTTGACATGAGACCTATCAGTCACTCAGTCATGTAGTAAATACTTAGTAGCCACCTCTTCTAAGTGCCTGGGGACATCGCCATGAAGGAGACAGGGCTCTGGGCCTCATGGAGCCAGGAGTCAGTGGACACCAACTATCTCTGTGCCACTCTAAAATCCTACTGAGAATGACGTTAAATGATGAAAAGCCAAATAAATGGCTTTTTCTAAAATTTTTTAATATCTTGGAGACAAATTTGAATTTTGCTTCATCAGTTGTCCCTTCTAATGCCCTCCATGTTGAGATAGCACAATGACAAGATGGAGCTGAGAGTGCATAGGACAGATTAAACTACATCTGCCACAATCAACTTCATTTAGGTGAACACTAACAAAGAATTGGGCTTGAAGAGGAAGGGATAGACTCAATAATGCTTTAAAAAACAACTTTTAAAGAGTTAGCATGAACCAGACTTGGTGCTAGATAAGAAATGGGAAAGAGAGGAGGGAAAAGAGAGGAGACCTTTGATAAGCGTTTGATGCAGGACTGAATGTGTGACTGAAGGAGTTCAGTTTCCTCGTGTTCACATCATATGCTCTGTGTGGAGCAGTTAGTGCGCTGTGTGTAGGAGGCTCGTGTATCTCATGGACATTACAGTTTCTGTTCAAAGGCTACTCCTGCTGGTCTCTAGAGCTGTAAGGGACTTGTTGGCACACTGAGGACTGCGAGGGCCCCTTGCAGTTCAGGTTGCCTGTCAGGGGAGGGCTTGTCCTGGAGTAGGCTGTCCGGACGTGCTGTTTTCAGGAGAGCAGCTTTCTTACTGGACTTGTTGGCAGAAGAGAAGAAGATGGTGGCAGTCCCCGAGGGTTTGGGGAAAGGCTGGTTGGCAGGGCTACAGGGGGCCCCCAGCTGCTAAAACTCCCTCCACTGCCTTCATGGACTGGGATAGAGGATGCGGGGGCCACCAAGGACTTGACATTTCTCAGGCTAATTAGGAAGGGAGGCAGCAGCCACAGCTCCACTGATTTATGTTTTCATGCTGAACATCCAGCCTTATCTAAGGACAGGTGAGAGCAGGGACCTGTGCTTTGGAATCACGCCCATAGTTTGTGCTCCCAGAGTGTTAGTGCCCATCTGCCCTGTCTTTCTGTGGATGTGGAGTGCCCGCCCTCAGGCTCTTCTCACACTGCCTCTAATGAGATCCCCATCCTCCCCTTCTTAGCCCATCCTTATATCTAGAGTGGGCCAGAGATGAGGCTAGGAGCACTCATGGCTGTCAGGGGAAAAATCATCCTCCTGCCTTGTTAGTTAGTTAAACTCACCCCTGACCTTGAAACCTGTGGCATCTTTTGTGGAGGAAGCAACTTCTAGTTGCAAGCAATCCTGTTGCTGCGTGTATTTGTGTGTGTGTACGCGCGTGTTCACACATGAGTGCAGAAGGGCTTATACGGCCTTGGAAAGATGTCTACAACACATTATTAAATGAAAAAAGAAAGTTTCAAAACAATATAGTATGAACTTGATGTCACAAAATGTATTATGAGCACATATATGTGGGTATGTAGTTACATACAAAGTCTAGAATATTCACTAAAATGTTAGTAGTGGTTTTTTCTGTATTATAAGATTCCAGGGTGTTTTACATGTATGCATATATTTTCGATTTTGGCTTCTTTTATTTATTCTTATTTCCTAATTTTTCTCTAATAAATATATATTACCTATATAATAATAACAACACTGCTATGACCAGTAACAAACATAGGGCAACAAAGACTGCAATGACCTCCTATCATGACACATTTTTCAGCACAAGTTCTGAAAAGCAGTCAGGATGGACCTAACAGAAGTCAAGACCGTTGCAATGGACTGAATGTTTGTGTGCCCCCGAAATTTGTATGTCGGAGTCCTAATGCCCAATGTGACGATGTTAGGAGGTGTGGCCTCTGGTAGGTGATTAAGTCATAAGGGCAGGTCATGAATGGGATTAGTGCTCCTATAAAAGAGACCTCAGAGAGCTCTGTCGTCCCTTCTGCCACAGTGAGGAGACGGCAGCCTGTGAACCAGAAAGCAGGCTCTCACCACACACTGAAATTGACTTGGTCTTGGACTTTCAGCCCCCGGAACTGTGAGAAATAAATTTCTGTTGTTTATAAGCCACCCAGGCTACGGTATTCTGTTACAGCAGCCTGAACAGACTGAGAAGACCTTGAATCCGAAAGGATTCAGAGGACTCCGCCCCTCAGTCCTACTTGGGCTCTTATGTACATCTGTGTTCAAAGCGCAAGGAATTCCAAGTGTGTCAACCTATCTCAAAGACTGGTGTTCCTTGAATCTACCCATGGAGGGAGCAAGACAGATAAGGGTGACTAAACTGATGCGGGATTTGAGGTGAGAGTGGAGGCAGTGCGGGTAGGTAAATATAAATATGAGGAGATCTTTTGCTGACTGTGTTGGCTAACTGGAATTTTTGCTGCAGAATTACCACGAACCCTATTCCTGTAACTGGGCTATGCTATTTGAGTGAGGCAAGTTGAACTCATTCCATTAAAAAAAATTTTTTTAATTAAAAAACGCCTGTCTATATTACTTATCCACCACCCCAATCCTTAGTCCAGGACCATAAACCCCACCACAAAATTTGAGTTGCTGAGCGTTCAGAGTCTGACACAGTTGGAAGTGTGAAATGCAGCCATCTGGCAGGCCAGAAAGCAAGTGGTTTTGGAATATTTATTTCCATGAAGCATTAGCTATGATTTTTAACCGTGTATTGGAAGTTCTGAGCAGAAGCAAAGAACTCTGGTTAACCAGCCTGGAATTCTTGGCTGAGTAACTTTTCCCCTAAGAAAAAGCAGGTAACAGGCCTAAAGGGAAAAATGAATGGCTCCCCTTCTGATTTGTAGGCTCTTTTGTATTTTTTGTAGGAATCCTAGTTGAGAGAAGAGTGTGCTGGTGCTGAGACTAACGACCCAGGATACCCTGGGAGGCCCCATGAGCTTTAAAAACATTTCCCAGAGCTGGGTGACTAACAGGAGGGGAGAAAAGTCCATCCCAATCAGTAGCAAGAGTTTAAATTTTGGGCTCCCTGGTAAAGTATCTGCAAGGGCCATTACCTTTCATTAACTAACAAAAAACAACTCTTCAGTGCAAAGGCACCACTTTCCATGGGAGGGAAGAGAGAGAAGGCAGTTCAGGTGCCCTTTGGGCAACAGTCACATCCTGGACCCAGGGAGATAACCTTCCCGTTGGTACCTGCTTGAGTGGCACACCCCTTTCCCAGGGTAGGAGATGGATCCCCTTGTCCACATCCTGTGGGACCATTCTGTGCAATTCCTCTGTCTATTGTTGTCAGGAAAAAAAAGTGGGAGCAGAAAGGCTGAAAGAACAAAGACTTTTTTTTTTTTTTTCATTTCCAGCTGAAGCAGTGAATATTGGATCACTTACATGGGAGATGTTCTTGAGACTTTTCCAGATTATTTCAAGAAGGCAGGCACTTTCTGAAAATGAGCATTCTGCTTTTGGGTTAATTTTTGAAGGCCATCTGTGATGGATTTACTAGAGTGCTAATAATATTTTGCTTTCCTCTGTTTTCTCTCCAAAGCATCCTAAACTTCTTCTCTAATCCTGTACACGCAGCTCAGCTGTAGAGAGGCCAAAGTCACAAGCTGCAGAACCCTTCGTGTTTACAGTTTTATGGCAAGGCTAACTTATGGGCTGGGGATTTTTCTTCTAACCCTGACATTGGGTGGAGGAATCTTCTGTTTAAAACAGACATGCATTTGAGATTTGAGGTTTTTTGTTAAAGGTATCTTTTCTATCACAGAAAATAAAGTGATAGAAGAAAAGAGTGCTAGGCTAGGGCTTCAGAGAAGCCAATAAGAGATACTCTGTCAAATACGGCTGAACACTAACAGCTGACAGTGAGGACTGAGTCAGAGACTATGCTAAGCACTTGTCATGGATGATCTCAGTTCAGCCTTAATAGCTCTGTGAGGAGGTACTATTATGACCACATCACAGTTGATTTAGAAAGGTTTAGTTACCTGCCCAAGTCTTTTTTTGTTTTAATTTTTTAAATTGAAGTATAATTGACAAATAAAATTGTATATATTTAAAGCATACAGCTGATGATTTGGTATAGACATACACTATGAAATGATTACTGCAGCCAAGTTAATACATCCATCACCTCATATAGTTATCTTTTTGGTGGTGGGGGGAGTGAGAATGCTTAAAATCTACTCTCTCAGCAAATTTCAAAGATGCACTACAGTGTTATTAACTATATCACAATGCTGTACATCAGATCCACAGAACTTACTCATCTTATAACTAAAAGTTTGTACCCTTTAACCAATATCTCCCTGTGTCCCCCACCCCCAGCCTCTGGCAACTGCCATTCTACTCTCTGTTTCTATGAGTCCCACTTTTTTTTTTTTTTAGATTCCACATATAATTGATACCATACAGTATTTGTCGTTCTCTGTCATTGCCCAAGTCTAACGGTAATGTGGGGACAGGATTTAAATCCAGCTCATTCTATACAATAACTTGTGTTTCTATTCCCCACACTGTATTCTCTAGAAGGAAGTAGGGAGGACGCATTTGGCAATTAACCCATCCGCTTAAGAAATTATCCTCTGAATCAGAAGAACCGTCCCCCATCTCTAACCCAACTCCTTCCCCAACTCCAGGAATAGAGCCCACACTAGGTGGTCTAGACAATCTTTTACTCTATTTGCACTGTGGCTTGTTGATGCTAACAGAGCTTGTTTGCTTAAAGGACTGAGGAGCCTCCTGCCAGAGAATTTATCCTGAGAGAAAGAGCAGCCAGCAAAGGGGTAACTCTAAGTACAGCATGGTATCCGTCACTAGGATTTGTCCCTTAATCCCGTATGTGAGTCCTCTCGAAAACAAGGAAAGAGCTGATTATCTGGTCTATTTCCAGTCTTCTCTTGACATGGCCATTGTGTGGCTCGTTAGAGAAGCTTCTTAGAGCATCATAGTAGAAGATACCTTTAGGGTTGTTTGCCCAACTAGCCCATTTTTCTCAACACTGCCATTTATAGCCACTGAGGTGACCCTTGGCTGGCATGCTCCAGCTTCGCAGTGAGGCCCACTCCTTGCCTCATCCCACCCCTACTACACATGATAAATTCCTTTTTTTTTCTTAAACCAACTTGAGATGGTTTCTAAACTTGCAACAGATCATTCTAACTTTTCTGAGTTTTCTGAGTTAGTATACCTCATAATCTATTAATTGAAGCCATAGTGATAGCTTCGTTTCCCTTGTAGGCAAATTAATTTTGCTCAGTCCTGAAGCAATAGTTTATCTCCTTATCTGTTTTCACAAGATGGGGAAGGAAGTATGGGTCAGCATACTGGAAGAGAAACAGCTTAAAAACAAGTATACTTTTGATAGTGATCATAATTTATCTTGGAATGATGACCAGTGCATTATCTAACTTTTTCCTCTTCATGTAGCCTGCAACCCCAAAGATGCTAGGAGAACAAATCTTGTACACAGAATCACTTGCTTTTATATATAAAATCCCTAAGATGTGAGCCAGGAAGGCTTTGCTTTCGTTACAAATCAGATAAGCTGGGAAACCAGTAAGGATCTCAGCCGCTGGCCAGGGGAAAGGAAATGAGCAGGAGTGAGGGTCAGGGGCCTCTGGGGATAGGTAACCCAGCTTTAGCATCAAAGGACTAAAGTCCAATGCAAAGTTTCATGGTAGAGGAGAACTTAGTCTCCCTCCCCCCTCGAATCCTCTGGAGGGATGGCCAAGAGGGTAACGTGGCGTCTGTATTAGTTTCCTCAAGTTGCCATAACAAAGCACCACACACTGGTGGCTCACAACAACAGAAACTTATTGTCTCACAGTTCTGAAGGTGTTGGCAGGGCCATGCTCCCTCTGAAACCTGTAGGGGAGGATCCATCCATGCCTGACCAAGATTCTGGTAGCCCCAGGTGTTCCTTGGCTTGTGGCAGCATCACTCCAATCTCTCCCTTTGTCATCACATGGTGTTCTCCCTGTGTGTCTTCATATTGTCTTCCATCTGTGTGTGTTTGTATCCACTTTCATTTTTCATATAAGGACATCAGTTATATTGGACTAGGGGCCCAACTTGCTCCAATATGATTTCATCTTAATTGTGTCTATGACAATCCTAGTTCCAAATGAAGTCACATTCTGAAGTGCTGGAGGTTAAGACTTCAACATATCTTTTGGGGTGGGGGGAACAATTCAAACCATAGCAGCACCCATGGGGGTTCAGCAAATTTGAGCTTGACTTGAGGCAATGTAAAAGTCCCAAGGGGCCTGATGCAGTTGGTCCATGAAGGTAGCTGATGAGCCTCAGGCCACTTGGTGAATTGATTGGGCAGCTTGTCAGAAGACAATTTTTGTGAGGAGCCAAGAGTGAGAATTTATCCTAAGAGAGGAAAGAAGCAGGCATGTGACTCTGGGAAAAAGTCTCACTCAAAAAGGAAGAGGGGCAATTCTGAGCACAGCCTCTGGTTGGTTTCTTAGATTGCCTCCAGGTCCAGAAATCACTGGAGTGCAGGGGTTCCAAGAATAAAAATTGAAAATGTTAAAAACTCTATAACACACATTGGAGCCTATACCTATAACTGTCAATAATGCAAAAAATGAGTTATTATGGTTATTATGATTCCATCTATACTCCCAGATTGGTGAGACCTAGAAAACTCTATTTACACCAAAATGAGACAGGTGGCAGCATGGGGAGTGGAGAGGAGGTGAAAGCAAGGAGCCATCTCCGTTGGATCCTGGTATAAGATTTGGCCCCAGGAGAATAAAGTGGGACCTGTTAGTAGGATTTCAATGAAGTGAGTTGGAGCTCAAGGCAGGTCTACAATCCCAGAGTAGGAACTGGAGTGTGATTGAGAAATGGAAGCAGAAATCCCATTAAATGGCTTCGGCTGTGTGGTTGGGATTAAGGAAAGCCTGCGATAAAGGAGTGCTTCTAATTAGACATTGGATTTAAGGAAGCTTGATTGCTGGAATCCCTATTTGCCTCTCCACCCAAAGGAGAAGGGATCATGTCCTCTCTTCTTTATTCCCATCACATAATAAAGGGCATGTTTCAAACCAAGGGCTTAATGAATATTTGTTGAATGAAGAAATATATGCATGCACAACGTGGTCAGGATTGGCTCAGAAATAGGGCAGGACTGAACCTCCGTGATTAGATCCCACAGCTGAGAGAGGCAGAGGGACAGAGACTGACGTGTTCAGTCTTAGAGTTTATGTTTTCTATCCCCGGCATGGGGTGAGAAAGAAGAAAACCAGGTACAGAAGGGGAGAGGAAGCCGGCAAGCATAACTCCTGCTGGGTTGGTGCTTGCTAATTAAGTTTCACTAAAAGGTTGTCACATATCAATAGGTGTTCCATATTCAAAGGTAAAAATTTATTATCTTCTGAACGGAAAGATTAATTTCAATTTTCCTTGTCATTGTTTCTCTCCATTCTTTAATTGGTTATATTGATTTCTTCTGTCTCGGAAATATACCAGAACCAATGCATAATTATTGTAATGAACCCTTATTCCTATTACAGCACTGGTACTATTCCTGGGAGTGTTAACACTCTGTTCAGTGCCTGGACCCCTATTGTTAGTCCACTAGTCTGCCAGTCCATTAGCACTACGGGCAGAGAATATGGGGGAGAAATCCTGATTTCTATTCTAGTCATAGAATCAGAGACTCAGAGACTCAGAGACTTAGAGCACTGGAGGTAATATTAAAGATTTTCTCATTCAAAGTAACGCCCAGGAAAGGAACGTTCATTGACTTTGCTGTAGTTTGATCATCTAGCCTCTGCTTGAACGCTTCCAGCAATGGACAGCTCACCTGTTTGCCACCAAACAGCTTTATTGTTGGACAACAGCCTGAGAGTCCAACTTAATAAGTCTGGGATGAGCCCGAAGAATCTGTGCTGTAACATCAACGATGTTGTGATATCAAGATATATCAGTGTTTGACGATGTTTTGGAACCATGTTTCAGATTAGTGGTTTTCAAAATTATTTTAGCCAATTATTTTCTATGGATAGGAAACAAAATCTTACACAGAAGCAGGACCTTCAAGGAAGGGTAGAGAACAAGAGGGCCATTAGGCTGGAGCTCTGAACTCAAGGAGTCCTCAAATATAGGTTATTTCCACTGATGAGGATCAGGTCTGATAATAAATGTTAGTTCTAATTATCGCCTATAACCCTCCAGTAGCCAAATAAATAAATAAAGATTGGAAAATAGACCGATGAGTAAGGGGTCTTAAAATTTGAAAACGATCCAGGCATCACTGGGCTATTAGAAGACCAGCATGGAAATGGAATATAGAAAACCAATAAAGAGAAGCTGGAGTGGAGCCCCAAGGCCTGCCTGCTCGGTTACCTGCCCCCACCAGCCCAAAGTGCACACAGTGACAAAGAACACACTGGTGCTCATGGTTTGCAAACCGTTGCTTGAGAATTACTGGTCTAGATGTCTCTATGTTTGTCAACATCTCTCTTAATCTGTAGCAGTCAAAATAATTCATATGCCCAGGAACCTGTGGAAGGGTGCAGGCATAATCGATTGCAAGAAAGAAAAAAAATTATTACAAAAAGCTGGTCACAATCACACAGAACTTAAAGGATGTTCCAAAGCATCGCTTTCTTCAGAAGATAATTTTCAGTCTTTGCAGTCAGCCCTATGGGCCTCATAGAGTCCCTTCTCTCTCTGGTGCCACTACCTCTTGACTCCATGCCCAACGTCCCCTGAGTCCTCCCTGGAAGAATGGTTGAAATTCCTTACTTTCCATCATAGGAGTACATTTAAGTGTTCTACATTCTTTAGTGTGGAACAATCCCAATACCACCTTTGGACCACGTCTCATATTATAGTTTCAAAGAGTTACTACGATAAAAATATTGGCTTTTTTACTATCTTACAAAAGACCCTCTTCGCACCAGAGCGACGTCAGAGAAGGAATGAGGAGGAGGAGAGGAACGAAGATCTCAGCCTTCACAAACATATCCAGATGGGATCTGGCTGGACAGTCATGGGCGATTATTACCTTCCTTTTCCTGGATCTTTATACTGTATTTCATTCATTCGAAGACACGCATCTTCCCCACATTTTGATATCTCTGAAATGGGATGACAGCTTAGAATCAATGGTGTGTCTTGGTTTATTTGGAAGTCTTTTTTTCTTAGTTGTGTATAAAATAAGGCAGCATTTAAAACAGGTGATGACTTAGATTCAGTGAAATCCAATAATTTGAACTTGCTTTCTCTCTTTATCTCTGAAAGTAGTTTATTCCAGTGACTTCAAATCAAGATCTTCGGGGCACAACTCTTCAGTTGACTTTGAATTTGTTATGAACAAATGATAGCCTTTGTTAAATGCCTTAATGAAATAAAGTATATAGCATTTCCAAGGTTTACCAATCTAGTGACTTTTTTTTTTTTTGATGAGGAAGATTGTCCCTGAACTAACATCTGTGCCAATCTTCCTCTATTTTATATGTGGGATGGCACCACAGCATGGCTTGATGAACGGTGTGTAGATCTGTACCCGAGATCTGAACCCATGAACCCTGGGCCACCGAAGGGGAGCACACGAACTTAACCACTACACCACCAGGCCAGCCCCGCTATATCGTTTTTAAAGGCAGATCATTAACTCCGTCAGCAACTTCTCATTGAGCCCCAATTATGTACCAGCTATGGTTCTAAATGTGGATATATATTTATAGCGAGCAACACAGATTAGGTCTTTATTTTTAAGCTTTTTTCTAGGACAGTGCTGTCCAATAGAAATATAATGGAAGCCACATACGTAATTGTATTTTTTGAGTAGCCACATTATAAAAAGTAGAAGGAAATAGATGAAAATAATTTTAAGAGTGTGTTGTATTTAACCCAATATATGAAGAATGTTTTATTAATGAGGCTTTTATATCCTTTTTTTCACCCCAAGTCTTCAAAATCCAGTGTGTATTTTCATCTACTGCACATCTCAGTTAGGACGAGCCACAATCAAGAGCTCAATAGCCACGTGTGGCTGGTGGCTACTGTGTTAGACAGCATAGGTCTAGGGAGAGGAGAGAGATAACAAAGAAGTAAACAAACAAGATCATTTTAGATAGGGATATGATCTAGGAGGAAAATAAAATAAGATCGTGAGATCAAGAGTGATTGGATGTGGGTTCTTTTAATAAGCTCCTTTTCTGAGATGAGACCTAATGGATGAGAAGGACCCTCCTATGCTAAAATGAGATGGAAGAGGGCTCCAGTCCACAGGAATAGTGAGAGCAAAGTCTCTGCAGGTGGAATGAATTTGGAGCATCGCAGGAACAGAGAGAAGGTCAACGTGGCTAGAGAGGAGTGAGTATGTGTATGTGTGTGTGTTGGGTGGGGGGTGAAGGTGGGAGGGGTGGGATGGCAAGGGACCAGGAAGGAGAGGGAAGCAGGAGCCAGATCACGCAGGTCCTTGTGGGCATGGTAAAGACTTTGGAAATGATGTTGGTTCTATACGCCTTGTTTCTATTTGAAATCACCCTTGTTTCTGGTGACTACATTCACTATTTAAGTATTCACATCTTTTTGTTTAAGAATCAAGTCTGGAATTTTGCTGGGGATTGATGTCTAGATTTTCCATGGGAGGTTTTCAAAAGCCCTCCATTTTCCCTTGTTCAAAGTTGGGGCATTGTCTTTTGGTGTGTGTCCTATTTTCCATGATTTTTCGAAGATTATCTGGAGTGGTGCTAAGTCCACAGCTGCAAGTTCCTGTAGCACTCAAGGGTGTGATCCAAATAGGCTTGGAGATGCAAACACATTTTCATTGAATAAATGATTTTTTACTATGTCACACATCTTCACTTTCATTTCTCTTCTTATAATATTGGTACTATTCTCTTCAGTTTGAAGACAATCACTTGACAGAGAAGACAGAAGAACAATAGCAACTGGACTAATTCTGCTTTCTCCTGGTGGTTAACGTGGTGCCATTTTCCCTACTTTCTTTTTTTGCTCTGAACATACTAATCTTGGTTGTATTTTTCACACGAGTTTCAGCTCATATGGTGTATCGCTTTCTACATATTGGTGTTTACATCACCTCTTTGTCGTTTGCGTTCACAACAACTGATGGCGGTAATCACCTTCCTCCCAGATCCCCAAACATCAGGGTATTTTGACTCTTCCATTTTCCTATGTCCAATGTTTGGCCAGGTCGCATGTTAGTTAGGACTCTCAGTTGAAAGTTACAGAAATACAGCTCAGATGACTTAAGCCAAAAGAAAATGAACTAGTTCATGTGATTGGGAAGTTCAAAATTTCAGGCACATTAGGATCTAAAGTCTGGAAGATGTTAACAGGACCCTGCCTCTGTCTTTTGTCCTAGTTGTTTTCATTCTCAGGGGGCTCGCTAGCTTGGCCATCCCAGTGGAAAAGAGAGTCTCTTTTCTGGTAGCACCAGCAAAAATCAGTCCTTGGGGATATGGTGTTCTCAGTGGCCAATTTTGAGGTACATGCCCCATGCGAGCCACATGACCTGCAAATAATAAAGGTGGTTCCTCAAAGGAAGATCGATCAGAGTTCTGTCATGAGAAGGAGACAGAATGGATATTAGGTAAGTGCATATTAACAAATGATCCCTCCAGTCCCATGTCTTACTGCTGCTCCCTTCACAGTGTGGCTTGTATTTGTTCTCTTCTCCCCATTTCCTCTGCCTCCGCTTTAGCTGAGTTACATTAGACTTTTGCCTGGATTGTTGAAAACGGCTCTTAACTAGTCTTCCAGCTTCCACTTTCTCCAGTACATCTGTATCACACGATTCCATGGGCACAATTCATATGAAAGTCTGTATGAGTACACGGTGCAACCCCCTGGAGCTGACTCTTCCCAACTCCACTCCCTTCCTTGTGATACCCCCAGGGTCATCTTCTAAAGTGTGGTTCTGGATGTGCCAGAATCTGCAGAGGCCACTAGACCAGGAAGAAAGGCAGAAAGATCATCATTTAGAGGGGGCAGAGAGATACCATATTTAAAAGATGGGGACTGGATTTTAATAGAACAATGAGAAAAAATAGCTACACCGTATTGGACTAGCTGACATAAGGAACACAAAGCAATACAAGAAATGTTCCCTAACCACAGAGAACTTGCAATATGGTAAAGGGAGGGAACCTCACAAATATCTACAATACATACTAGTATGTAGGAAGGACCATATGAGGGGTCCTGTGCATATTTCATAGATAACTTGTGGTTGGAGTCATGAGGGACAGCATCATGAGAGAGGTGGCATTTGGGCTAGCCCTTGAAAGATAACTAGGGTTTTATTGGCTAAGAGGAGGTGAGGAGGGCCCCATGCTTGGGAAAGTGAATGATTCAAGCAAAGATAGGGTGAGATTGATAGGAAGTTGGAGAATGGTGGATTGCCCAAACTGGCAGTGTCCTGGGTAGCTGGAGACAGACATTGAGACTATGTTTAGGCTAGACTGTGGAGGGCATTGAATGCTTTGGGTTTGGGGGATTATGGAGATGTGTCATGTGCTAAAACGGAAGTACAACCCAAAAGACAAGTAGACATTGTCCAGTGGTCTGTAGGGCCGTTTGCCCTTTAAATGCTTTTAGGAGGGTGGGAAGGAGAGTGACCTGAGCTCTTGAGAGCCGGCATGGGGAGCACACTGCCTGACTGGTGTGCAGCTGGCATTCATCTGTGCTCTGCATGAGGGGTGGGCCTGTACCTTAGCAACGAGGACTCCTGCCTCCAGAACAGATTTTAGCACACAGGTCCCAGAGCCATCCTGATATTGAATCCTGTTCCTGGTCCCATCTTTGCCCCCCAGCCAAGCTGTGTTTATCTGGGATTTTCTGGTGTAACTGAGGCGGGTCTTGGATCAGGCGGTAGAGAGAGCGGCAGAGACAGACAGCCAGGCCTTATTTGCATGCTCAGTGTGTGGCATAAAATCCCAGCTGGCCTGAAAGGTCAGCCAGGGAATCTCATTTGTGAGAAGAGAAAGAAGCATAAGTTGCTGACTATTTTTCTTAATTCTTTCTCTCTCCCTTCTACCCTGGGCCTGGGAGTCAGGTCATGCTTCTTGCCAGGAGTGTTCCTTCCTTGTCAACTGACTGCCTTTCTTTTTTCCCTTCTCAAAAGGAGAGATGAGTTTCTTGGCTGTATTTCTGATAGCTTCTGAAAGGCCTTCAATGCTCTGCTGGCAGAAGCTAGCTTCAGTGTGACTTGGGCAACATGACACGATATGTGTGTCAGGACTGTGCACCAAGGTGTCCCGGGAAACACACTTCAGCAAGGCAGGCCCTGCTGTCCCCTCAGGGTCCCCAGAATTGGGAAGCAAGGGGTGGGTGAGTTAGAATGCATCTGCGTGCGGTGGACTGCCTGGTCAGTTTGGGCGGCTTCCCATTCCCATGATTTCAAGCCATTAGGATGAGGTCATAGATGCCTCTTCTCTGATCTAGACTAGTTCAGAGAGCGCTGGGCAATGAACAGATGCCCAGATTTCCCGTGGCAAGGATTCATTTCTAAAAGACTTTTTCCAACTCCTGGGCTGCATTTCATCAAGACCCTACTCCTGCTTTTTCTCCTTGTGTTCTATTGGTGGAAGAATTGGGAATAGACCTTACTGAACCAAAACGCAGATGCCTCCACCCCAGCCCATCAGAAGAACAGACATCCATCTGTTGGTTGGAAATATTTCTGGACTTTGGTCGCAATATACTAGAGAAACCCCCGTGATCTGTGTGAAGGAAGCCCACCCCTGGCCTCCCTAAGTAAGGAAGTACTTACTGCAGGTTGAGAGCATCTGTTGGAGTTAGACAGCCCCGGGCAAAATTCCCAGCTCACCCACTTGCCCAGGAGACTGGGCAAATCACATTCAGAGCATAAGTTTGCACATCTGTTAGATAGGATACTGGCAGTGCTCACCTCACAGTGATGCTCACCTCACAGTGGTGCCAGAAGGACTAAACAAGGTAATGCACGTAAAGGGTTAGCACAGTGCTTGGTGCTTAGCAAGCACTCAATAGGTGGCAGGTACAGTTATTATTAAGGCAGTGGTTTTGCCTTTATTGTTTGTCACTGATTATCTAAAGGAGGGAGAATGGTCCCGAGGCAGGGCTCCGCATGCACCCAACTGCTGTTGTTGCTCCCACAAACAGTCCAGGCAGCTGTTACAGAATAGCATTTACATGGAGCTAATTTAACACAATATTAATTTTAAGATGCAGCTGGGTCATCCCCAGGCTCCAGTGCCTTCCCGCTCACGTCTGGCACATTGCCCCGGAGAGACAGTCTTCTCTGTGACTTCCAGATCGACCTCAGGCGGGTGTTTGTGGCTCAGCGATCAGAGGGTTGTTAATTGTACACGCTTACCACATTAACACATGTTTTAAATGGTCTCATTAATTTTTCTGCTGATATCCAGCTTTGAAATTATTCCTTTGACTACAGAGCCCCCACGGGGATGAGCTCTCATTATTTTTAGGGATAATATCCCCACACCCATAAATCTAGGACAGCTACCATTTGGGCTTTCTCTGTGGTTCAACTGGTCCATTAGATTGGAGAAGTGGTAAGTCAGAAACCACTACTTTGATGTTCAGTTGGCATAAATGCAGGTAGGGTGACTCAATTGCACAAATACAGGAAGAGAGCTGGGTGTGTAGGTGAAAAGAAGCAGGTGCTGCAGTGGGCCACAAGCTTGATAGAAGCCAGCAGTGCAACTCCGTTCAGACTGACACCGATTATGGTAACTTGTGGGTATCTGTCCTCTAATGCTCAGTCTGGTTAACCCCTTCAAGAAGGAACTTAGACAAAATAGGGATCCAGTACACTTACAAACTTTCAAAGGAGATTTTATTTAAGGCCAGCCCCAGGGAATATCCTTACAACAACCCCTTTAGCGAGGAGTGCCAGAATGCTAAATTTTTTATTTAATCTGCCTACAAGCCTCAGATGGTTACTTCGCAGGGATTTCTTTTAAAATACAAGTTAAAAATTGCTTTATAAAATCTTGATTGTCGAAATATCTAGCTGTGTATGGTACTGTGCTGGGCCCTTTTCAAAGAAAAAAGGTGGTGTTGGGTTGGAGGGCGGACACACACAAGATCCCGTAGCTCTGGAGTGCTCTCCTCCATAGATGATCAGAGGTGGGCAGGGCCAGGCTGGTGGCTAGCGTTCTCTCTTGTGGCCTCCCCTGACCCTTGCTCCAGGGGCATCCGGTCATCCAGGGGTACTCCCAGCCCAGCCATTTGCGATTCTTCCTCTAGCTATGGCTGGGCAGCCTGAAAAACATTCATCTCCCTCTTTTTTGGGCTGGTGCCTGGAACAGTGACCAGCTCCTTCTGATGGGGCATGGGTGATGAGAGCTGAGGACATAGGACGACGGTTGTTAGAATCAGGCCTCTTGTCGGAAATGGAGGAGATTGAAGGTCGTGCTGCAACTTCATCACAGCTGTCATCCATTAAAAGGAAGCCTTGGCTAACCATGATCCATCACGCAGGCAGATGGCTGTGCAAACTCTGTGTGTCTCAGTAGCAAACCCAGCAATAGTCAGCCTAATTGTGGGGCCCTCCAGCGAGCAGCCCCCAAGTTGCTGATGCAGAGCCAACAGTAATGCAGCCTGTACAGGTTCTCTGCAGAGGCGGTTTTCCACGTGAAGTATCACTTAGCCCTCCCAGCACCTCCATGAGGTAGACGATATTATTCCCACTTTACAGATGAGGAAACTGGGAGCCGGAGAGGTGAAGTGAGCTGTTGCCTTGGGTCTACCCACTAAGTAACAGGATCAGGATCCAAGCCCAGATTCTCCCAGAAGCAACTCCAAATTTTCCAGGGAGACCCAGGTGGGATCTGACCAGTGGAGAAGTGGATTTGGTGCCCACCCTGCAAACTCACTGTTCCTTGAGAAGTAGGGCCACCGGCAGTTTTATTAACAACCATTTGATACACTCTGGCCTTTGATTTTTTCTTTTCTGACATATTTAAGCATTTGGTCAAAGGGAGTCATTAATAACATTTGAATGTAGGATTTTTTTTTTAGATAATGTGTCTCTTAAAATATGTCAATGTGTTTGATATGTCCTTATTACAGAAAACTTAGAAACATAAAAAAGTAAGAGAAGATATTACCAGTCACTTTTAATGCCACCATCATGAGCATTCTAGTCTTTATTCATTGCATGTGCATATAAACACATGACAAAATACAAATTCAACTATAAAATTAGGGTGACTCCCATTTTCTCTCTCAACCTTTTATATCTGTTTCTCATATAATATTCTTTGAAAATAATATTTCAAATGCTTTGAACAGGTTGTGGAACACAGTAAATGCTTAACAAATGGCAGCTATTATTATTTATTATACAAGATTCCACTGCATGGACAGATTATAATTTATTTCACCTCTCTGATTTTAATGAACATTTAGGTTCTTACCTTTCTTTTGCTATTTAAACAATTACACCAGGAACTTTTTGTGTATGAAATTGGGTCTAAGTTTCTCATTAGTTTCTTAGGGTAGGTTCCTGGCAAAGAATGACTGCATCAAAGCTTAGGCAATTTTTAACTTTTTATTTTAAATACATATTGCCAAACTGCTTTCCTGAAAGGAGCGTATCTGTCTAGATTCTAAGAGCAGTGTAGGAGAGGGTCCCTTGCCTCTCACACTGACCTTCAGTGGTAGTTTGACTTTGGTGAAAGGGCCTGAATAGACCCATGTGCTTCTCACCTGTGGGGGACACAGCAAGAAGGCAACTTGGCCCTAAGAAAATGCCAGTGAGATCTGGGGATTTCTTCCTCAGGTAAACGGTTCTGAGCCACCGCTTTTCTGCCCTGACCTGGCCCTTGTTACATGTCCCCAAGACCGCTGTGCTTCTCTTTAAGTAACGTTCGCCCCACTGGCGATTCCTCATTTAGCATCCATCCTCCCTGTTGGACTGTAAGCTCCATGAGACCAGTAAGGCCCAGCACAGAGCCTGGTACCCGACGGGCCCCCAGTGAGCAGGTGCGATGGAACAACTGCGGCTGTGCACAAACATGGCCTCAATTCAGAGCTTTGCACTGAATCATCCTCTTGTGGCTGTCTGTGTTTAAAAATGGAAAAGTATTCCTTATATACGATTAGACAAAAAAGCACGTTACAGAACACTGTGTACTTTAAGATCCTAGTTTTGCAAGACACAGAAAGAGGTAGGGAGAGAGTGAGAGACTGAGAGACCATCAGAGAGGCGGGGAGACCCACAGAAAGACTAAACCCTGAAATATTAATAGTGGTCATCATAGGGTGATGATAAGCTTTTTGTGTGTGTGTTTGTCTGTATTTTCCAAAAAACTTGTAACATACGTGAATTGGAAGCATTTCTTATTAAAATTGTTTATCAGATCTCAAATACTTTGAAACCTATGTGGTTTACGGTGACTTGGCAAATGTCACCTTATTTACAAAATCCCTTTCATCAGCTAAAGCCACCTTATTTATGTGCCCTCTTTTCTTCCCAAGGCTATAATTTTTATTTTAACTTGAAGGATCAGAGCGGAGAGGAGAAAGAAAAAGTCACAAAGCTCCTAGCAATCGAGAGGCTGGTTTTCTCCAAGCTAGCAAATCTCTTCAGGGAGATGAGGAACGATCTTACTGAATGAAGAGGTGATCTAAGGTCAGCATTAAGGAGATGTGTTGCTCTTCCCCTGAGTCGGCTGAAAAGATCAAGTGATTTCCTCTACCGAGAAGCTGCTGTTCGATGATGAACAGAATTTCCTCACAGCTTTTCAAGCTTTAATTCTTCTTCCCCCAAGTGCTGGCCTCACTGCCTTCTCTCCTCTCCAGGGAACAGCAGTTAGAGATGCTAGTCCCCAGGAGGAATGGCAGAGTTGCAGTTTACATGGCGGGACTGGGGACCGAGGGGAAGCATGGGAGAGGAGATAGGAGTGGGGGAGACAGGACAGGGCAGGAAGGAGCATCCAAAGAAAGGAGAACACAGCCTCTGTCCCTGAGGGCCCTATAATCGATCTGATACTTCTGTGACAGCTTGAAAATTTCCCTCCCCAGCATCCCCCCTGGGGACTGTAGGATCCTATGGCTATAAATACATAGTCTCTGAAAATACATAATCCTGGAATTTTCTGAAATCGTATAGAAGAAAATATGGAATTCTTTGCCTCTGACATGAGCTAGAACATGTGTTTCTCTTTTTGCCTTAATTCCCAGGCATTTGTGAATTAAACTCATTGCTTAAATACAGCAACTATCTATTCCAGGATGCTTTTGCATGCTACTCCTGATCCCAGTGTATAATGTCTTATTTGCTTAGTCCATCTTTACGTGGTTTTGTATTGTAATTTACCTCATAAATTATTGTACTCCACCTGAGATGCCCTTTTGTGCTAAAGTATGGCATGTATTCATCCATTCACTCATTTTTTCTCTGTGTGGGGTAAAGCGTAAGCTGCTGTAACAAAAAGTGTAGCCCTTTTCTTTCTTTCTTTTTTTTTTAAAGATTGGCACCTGAGCTAACATCTGTTGCTAATCTTTTCTTTTTCTTCTTCTCTCCAAAGCCCCCAGTCCATAGTTGTATATATTCTAGTTGCAGGTCCTTCTGGTTCTGCTATGTGGGACGCCACCTCAGCATGGCTTGATGAGTTGTGCTAGGTCCACCCCCAGGATCCAAACCGATGAAACCCTGGGCCACCAAAGTAGAGCATACGAAGTTAACCACTCGGCCACGGGGCTGGCCCCCTACTTTTCTTTCTTATACACACTCCCAATGTGAGTAGCCCAGGCTGGCAGGTGAGCAGGGGGCTCTGCCCCATGAGTTCCTTTGGGGAGCCAGATTTCCGAGTCTTGTTGACCTGCCATCTAATAGGGTGATGTCATTGCATGAGCAAAGCATGTGGCCATAAGCACATCTGTATTTCAGCTTGTGGGAAAGTGAGGGAGAAAGGAACTCCAGGGTAAATGGCTTATATATATATTTTTATTAACAACTTTGGTTTTTAGAGTGATTTCAGGCTCACAGCAAAATTGAACAGAGAGTACGGAAAGTTCCTATATAACTCCTGTCCCCACACATGCATAGACTTCCCCACTATCAACATCCTGCATCAGTGGTAGCTTTGTTACAATCTATGACCTACGCTGACATATCATTATCACCCAAAGTCCATAGTTTACATTACAGAGTTTCCTCTTGGTGTTGCTCATTCTATAGGTTTGGACAAATGTACAATGACATGTGTCCACCATTGTAGTATTGTACGTAGCAGTTGCACTGACTTAACAATCCTCTGTGCTCCCCCCAACTACTGGCAACCCCTGATCCTTTTACTGTCTCCATAGTTTTGCTTTTTCTAGAATGTCAAATAGTTAGAATCTACAGTATGTAGCCTTTTCAGATTGGCTTTTTTCACTTAGTGATATGCATTTAGGTTTCCTGCATGTCTTTTTATGGCTTGATAGCTCATTTCTTTTTAGTGCTGAGTAATGTTCCATTGTTTGGAATTATCACAGTTTATTTATCCCCTCAAGTACTGAAGGACATTTCAGTTGCTTTCAAGTTTTGGCAATTAGGAATAAAGATGCAGTAAGTATCTGTGTGCAGGGTTTTGTGCAGACATAGTTTTCTCAATTTTGTTTATATTTAAAAAAAAACCCAGCTTCTCATTTTATTGATCTTTTCTATTGTCTTTTTAGTCTGTGTTTTATTTATTTCCACTCTGATCTTTGTTATTTACTTTCTTTTTACTAACTTTGGCCTTCTTTTAAAATTTCTTAATGGGGCCGGACCCATGGCCGAGTGGTTAAGTTCAGTGCTCTGCTTTGGCGGCCCAGGGTTTGGCTGGTTCGGATCCTGGACGCAGACATGGCACCGCTCATCAGGCCATGCTGAGGCAGCGTCTCACATGCCACAACTGGAAGGGCCCACAACTAAAAATATACAACTATGTACCGGGGGGCTTTGGGGAGAAAAAGGAAAAAATAAAATCTTAAAAAAAAAATTTCTTAAAAATTTTCCTTCTTTTTCTAGTTCCTTGAGGTGTAAAATTAGGTTGTTTATTTGAGATCTTTCTTTTTTCTTGATGTAGGCATTTATCTCTGTGAACTTCCCTCTTAGAACTGCTTTTGCAGCATCTCATAAGTTTTGCTATGTTGTATTTCCATTTTCATTTGTCTCAAGATATTTTTTATTTCCCTTTTGATTTCTTCTTTAACCCATTGGTTTTTCAGTAGCATGTTATTTAATCTCCACATATTTGTGAATTTTCCAGTTTTCTTCTTCTCATTGATTTCTAGTTTCATACCATTGTGGTTGGAAAAGATGCTTGATATGATCTCAATCTTCTTAAATTTATTAAGACTTATTTTGTGGCCTAAAGTACGATCTATCCTAGAGAATGTTCTGCGTGCTCTTGAGAAGAATGTGGATTCTGCTGGTGTTGGATGGAAAGATTAGGGTCTAACGTGTAGTTAAGTCCAATGTTTCCTGATTGACTTGCTGTGTTGATCTTTTCAAAGGTCCAGATTTTGGTTTGGTTAATTTTATATATTGATTTCTTGTTTTCAATTTCATTGTTTTCTGCACTAATTTTTGTTATTTTCTTCTACTTACTTAGAATTTAATTGCTCTTCTTTTTCTAGTTTCCTAAGGTGTAAGCTCAGATTATTGATTTTAGATCTTTCTTCTTTTCTAATATACACATTCAGCACTGTAAATTTCCCTCTAAGCTTTCCCCGCATCCCACAAATTTTGATAAGTTGTATTTTCATTTTAATTTAGTTGACAATATTTTAAAATTTGTTTTGAGTTTTTTCTTTTGACCCATGTGATACTTAGAAGTGTATTGTCTGATCTCTAAATATTTGGGGATTTTCTAGCTATCTTTCCATTATTGATTTCTAGTTTAATTCCATTGTGGTCTGAGAGCAGACACTGTATGATTTCTGTTCTTTCAAATTTATTAATGTGTGTTTTATAGCCCACGGTAGGATCTATGTTGGTGAATGTTCCATGTGAGCTTGACTATGTGTAATCTGCTGTTCTTGGGTGAAGAATTCTCTAGATGTCAATTGTATTCAGTTGATTGGTGGTGCTATTGTGTTCAACTATGTCTATATTGATTTTCTGCCTCCTGGATCTGTCTATTTATGATAGAGGGGTGTTAAAGTCTTCAACTTTATATAGTATAATACTAGATTATATTACCTATAATAATAGATTCACCTATTTCTTCTTGCAATGCTATCAGTTTTTGCCTTACATATATTGCTCCTCTATGGTTAGGCACAAACACATGAAGAATTGTTATGTCTTCTTGGATTACTGACCCCTTTACCATTATGTAGTGCCCCTCATTATCCCTGATAACTCCTTTCTCTGAAATATGCTCTGTCTGGAATTAATATAGTTATTTCCACTTTCTTTTGATAAGTGCTAGCATGGTATAACTTGTCCGTCCCTTTACTTTTAATCTATATGTGTCTTTATATTTAAAGTAGGTTTCTTGTAGACAATAGATAGTTGAATCTTGTTTTTTGATCCATTTTGGCAATCTGACTTTTAATTGGTGTATTTAGACCATTGATTTTAAGGTAATTATTGATATAGTTGGATTAATATCTACCACATTTGTTCCTGTTTCCTATTTGTTGTCCTTGTTCTTTGTTCTTATTTATGTCTTCCATACTTTTTCTGTCTTTCATTGTTTTGAGTATTTTGTATTATTTCATTTTCTCTCCTTTCTTAGTATATCAATTATACTTCTTTTTTTTTCACCTGTTTTAGTGGTTGTCCTAGAGTTGCACTATACGTTTACAACGAATCCAAGTCCAGTTTCAGATAAAACTATACTGCTCCATGGGTAGTGTAACTAACTTATGATAACAAAATATTCCTAATTTCTCCCTCCTGGCCCTTGTATCACTGCTGTCATTTATTTCACTTATACACAAGCATATATATATAAGTAATCTAAGGCATTGTTACTATTATTTTGAACAAATTGTTATCTGATAGATCAATTAAGAATGAGAAAAACTAAAGTTTTTATCTTTCGTTCATGTATTCATTCTCCAATGGTCTTCCTTTTTTTGAGGAACATTAGCCCTGAGCTAGCATATGCTACCAATCCTCTTCTTTTTGCTGAGGAAGACTGGCCCTGAGCGAACATCCATGCCCATCTTCCTCTACTTTATATGTGGGATGCCTGCCACAGGATGACTTGAGAAGCAGTGTGTAGGTCTGCACCCAGGATCCAAACCAGTGAACCTGGGCCGCTGAAGCAGAATGTGCAAACTTAAGCACTGAGCTGCTGGGCTGGCCCCCAGTGGTCTTCCTTTTTAATGTAGATTTGAGTTTCTGATCTTCATCATTTTCCTTCTCTCTGAAGAACTACTTTTATCTTTCTTGCAAAGTAGGTCTGCCAGCAACAAATTCCCTCAATTTTCCCTCAATTTTGTTTTGTTAGAGAAAGCATTTATTTTTCCTTCACTTTTGAAGGGTAATTTTGCAAGGTATAGAATTCTAGGTTGTTTTTTTTAGTTTAAACACTGTATATATTTCAAGCCTATCTCTTCCTGTGTGCTTTATTTTTGGGAAGTCAGATGTAATTCTTATCTTTGCTCTTTCACACTAAAGTACTATTTTCCTCTGTTTTTTTCAAGACTTTTTCTTCATCATTGATTTTCTGAGATTTGAATATGATATGGCTAGGAGTAGCGGGGTTCTTTTTGGAATTTATCTTGCTTTGTATTCTCTGAGCTCCTTGGATCTGTGATTTTGTATCTGATATTAATTTGGGGAAAATTCTCAGTGATTATTGCTTGAATTCCTTGTTCTCTTTTTTCCTCCTCCTGGTATTCTCATTAATACATATTACACTTTTCATAGTTGTCCCAGAGTTCTCAGATATTCTGTTCAGTTTTTTTTCTCTTTGCATCTGAGTTTTAGAAGTTTCTATTGTCATATTCTCAAGCTCAGAGATTCTTTCCTCAGCTCTCTCCAGTCTACTAATGAGCCCATCAAAGTTATTCTTCATTTCTGCTACAGTGTTTTTGATCTCTAGCATTTATTTTTTATTCCTTCTTAGAATTTCCAACTCTCTGTTTACATTATCCATCTGTTCGTACGTGTTGTCTGCTTTTTCCATTAAAGCCCTTAGCATATTATCCATCTTTTAAAAAATTCTTGGTGTAATAATTCCAACATTCCTGCTATATCTGATTCTGGTTCTGATGCTCGTTCAGTCTCTTTAAGCTGTATTTTTTGCCTTTTAGTATGCCTTGTAATTTTTTGTTGAAAGGTGGACATGATGTACTGGGTAAAAGGAAGTGTGGTAAACAGGCTCTTAGTGATGTGATGGTAAGGTGTGCAGGGCGGGGAAGCATTCTCTAGTCCTATGATTAGGTCTCAGTCTTTGATGAGCCAATGCCCCTGGACTGTGAACTTCACCAGTGCTTCTCGGAGGTTTTTCTTTCTTAGATGGGACAAGATGGCTAGAGGGGACAGGGGTTGAGTATTTCCCTTCCAATACATGGAAGCTAGAGCTGGCTTGAGGTGGGTATTTCACTTCCCCCAGTTAAGTCAGGCTCTGATAAAACCTCAGCAGGTTAGATTCCGGTAAAATAGTTTCTCCAGAGAGCAGGCCTTGCTAAGAAGAACAGAATGCTCCGGAATATTTCAAAATGGTTCCTTTTCCCCTTCCCTTGCTGGAAGTATGAGGGGATTTTTCTTTGACATTCACTGTGAGGAGCTGGTAGAGCTCTGGAGGTAGAACTCGTAAAAGTGTGGGGGCTCCCCTGTGACTGGATCCTTCTGGAGTTTTTACCTCTTGCACTTGCCCACCCCGAGCCTCCAGCAATTCACCAAATATAGTTCAGATTTTCCTGCCCTGCTGCTGGTTCCCAAAGAGGTTTCTGCTCCAATAAGTTGTGATCCTCTGTATCTGCCTGTCTTTCAAATTTTAGGGGCAGTGGTTTGCCCTGTGACTTCACTTCTCAGATGGATCTAAGAAGAGTTATTGATTTTCCAGTTTGTTCAGCGTTTTGCTTCTGTTAGGATGGAGTGGTGACTTCCAAGCTCCTTACAGGCCAGACTAGACAGCTGCTTATCTTTTAAATTAGAAATGAACTGGAAGTCGTGCTCATCACTTCTGCTCACAACCCGTTGGCCCAAATTTAGTCACAGAGCCACATCAATCTGCAAGGGAGACTGGGAAATGTAATCTCAATCCCATTACTTTGTAAAATAGTTTTGGTTGTCTGCTATGTTTCAGACACTGTTCTAGTTACTGGGGATACAGCAGTGAACAAAACAGACAAAAATAATTTTCCTCAGCAAATTTTCATTTTCCTCTGTTGGGGGTGTGGAGAGGTAAACATATGAACAGATAAAGAAATAATAAATAAATAAGTTACATGATTTGTCAGATGGTGATGTATGTGATGGAAGGAAACCAAAGGCGGGGCAGGGGGACAGGGAGTGTGGAGTGTGGAGGTTACCAGGTAAAGTAGGATAATTGTGGATGGCTCACCTAAAAGTGAACGTTTGAGCACAGGCCTGATTGAGCTGTGGGAGTGATCCATGGCTACACTTGAGATGAGGAATATTCCATAGCAGTTGAATCCAGAGGCCCTGAGTTGGGGGGCCTGATGGAATAAGTGAGGAGCCACAAGAGGATAGTGTGGAACAGAATGGATGGGTGAGGCTAACGGTGAGGACCACCAGGAAATGAGATGAATCTGTGCATTGCACTGTGTAGACAATGATCAAAATCTTATCAATTCATTTCAGAAGTAGTTATTGAGGACCCATTTTTCACTCACATATTTATTCATTAAATAAATTTATTGAGCCCTATTCTATACATGGGCAACATAATAATGGGTAAGATAAAGACTTGAATAGAGATATGGTTTTGCTCACACTGAGCCTAGAGTCTCTCAGATGAGAAAGATTATCTTTTAAAAATATAAAGGTTTATAAAGTGTGATGGTTAATTTTAAGTCCATTTGGCTGGGCCACAGGGTGCCCAGATATCTGGTTAAACATTATTTCGGGGTGTGTCTGTGAGGGTGTTTCTAGATGAGATTAGCATTTGAATCTGACTGGGTGGAGCAGGTTACCCCTCGAAATCTGGATGGGCATCCAATCTCTTAAGGGCCTGGTAGAACAAAAGGGTGGAGGAAGGGAGAATTCTTCATCTTTGCCTGACTGCTGAAACATCTGTCTTCTCCTGCGCTTGGACTAGGGCTTGGACCAGCTCTGGGATTCTCAGGCCTTTGGACTTGGACTTGGAATTACATCACCAGCTTTCCTGGGTCTCCAGCTTGCAGACAGCAGATCTTGAGACTTCTCAGCCTCTATAATTAAGTGAACCAATTCCTCATATTAAATCTCCTCATATATGTCCTATTTGTTCTGTTTCCCTGGAGAACCCTGACTAGTAAGTCCAGAAATACAGAACCTTCTGTAGAATCCTGGAAATACAGAATCCCTATTTCGAGCTTCTTCTCTAGACTCTACGTTGCTTGAGGGTGGGAATTGTACCTTTATTAATTGCTGAATTCGTTCAACTAAACACTGTCAAATAAAATATAATTTAATAATAAGAATAGCTATAAAATAATAATAGTTACCATTTCTCTGGTGTGTATTCTATGCCAGGTGCTAGTGAGCTAGATAATTTATTTCTCTTATCTTATTTAATTATTATACCAAACCGGGAAGGAAGGTAGTATTATCTCATTTTACATATTAGAAAACCAGGATTTAGAAGGACAAGTGGTTTGAGTAAGGTCACAGAGCTAAGAAGATGCAGAATCACAAACTAAACCTGCCTGACTCCAACACTTACTCTGTTTTGTTACCAGTACTCACAACATACAAAATGGAGCCTTTAAAGGTCATTTATCAAATGAAGAGGCTTCTCTAGATAATCTCAGTCCAGTCCACTGAGCATTTGTTAAGTATCTACTATGTACCAGTCAGTGTGCTGGGCACAGGCAATACAAGGTTGAATGGCATGATGGTTCCCTTAAGGAAAACAGGCAAATTAATAGACATTCACTGCACTAAGGTGAATGGTCTGAGAGAGACCTGTGAGCACAGAGGACGGGCACTTTCTAGGAATTCATGGAGGGTTTCTGAAGGAGGTCCAATCTGACCTGAGTCTTGGAGGATGAGTAGAAGTTAGGCAGGTGGGAAATGAGGGGTGATATCCTAGGCAGTTCAAACAGCCTCAGAAAGGGCACACAGATGGAGGCAGCATGAAGGGGATGTTCCTTCTCCATTGCTGTGGCTCATTTTCATACAGAGGGAGCCCCTGTCAATTCCAGCCCTCCCCCGACCCTTTACTTCTCCTCATGGGGAGCGGAGTGAATTCTAATTAGTCAATCTAAGGAGAATAATTTGAGTGTGCTTGATTCAGCTCTCTTCTCTTCCTGATGGCGGTGAACTGTTGACAGGAAGCACACGTCTGTCTCTTCATAATGGAGAAGCCTCCTTGTCTGCAAATAGAAGCCACTTACTCCAGTATGGGCTTTATCAGTAATGTGTGGTCTTTGTCTTCATATGTGGTCTTCTTGTCATAATACTTAATTGATTCCAGACTCCAGCAGGGAAAACAGGTGCTCTGTAGTAGGCCTTCTAGAACCCACATAAAGGCGATGTAAGGGCTTTTAACCCACATAAGGGCAATGTAATGGGGCCGGGGGAGGGCAGGAGATGAAGTTCAACAGATTTGGAAGAGCCAGGTCATGGAATGACTTTAGCTTAAATGCCATGTATGGGATCCCTCTGAATTTGGTTTTAAGCTGGGGAGTAACCCTCTCAGAACTGCACTCTACGGTTAGTCTCTCTGGCAATAGTGTAAAGCGTGGATGTTGGGGAGGATGACAAAAACAAGATCAAAGGCAGGGAGACCATTCCAGAAGTGTCTGCAGTCGTGTATATCAAGGAAGGTGAGGCCGGAGCTACTTCAGGGGAGAAAGTGTGGAGGAGAGCCTTGATCCAGCAAATGGCTGGGAGACCACACAAATAAGGTTTAATGATTGGCCAGTTGTAGTGGGATGAATTAGGGAGAATGATCTGGGATGAATCTCAGTTTTCTGACTTCAGTAACCAAGTGGGTTATGATGTCAGTTCCCGAGAGAGGAAACAGCAAAAGATCTGATTTGGGGGAAGTGAGGCAATGATGCATTTAGTTTGGGTCACATTGATTTTCATGTCTGGGATCTCCAGGTGAGATGTCTAGCAGCCTATAGTTGGATGGAAGTCTCAAGTCCAGCAGTGACGTCAGTATTGGAGATTTAAATTTGGAAGCCATCAGCCTAGGGAGAGGAGCATTAAAATCATGACTGTGTTGGATAGGGTAGGAAAATAGAACAGTGGGCCAGAAGGAAACCCTTTGGGGAATGTAAATATTTAAAAAGTTAGCAGAGGAGGAAGACCCCATGAAACAGGACAAAAAGCAATGATTAGAGATGTAGGAGGAGAATCATGAGAGATGTCAAAGAAGTAGAGACTTTCAGGAAGAATTGAAGGAGAAATAGCATCAAACGAAGTAGAAAAGCCCAGCTAGACTAGAACTGGGAGTGTCCAGTGGCTTTGGCAATTTGGAGGCGATGCTTTTGAAATCAGTTTGAGTTGAGTGGTATGGTCGGAAGCCAGGTGCAGTGGGTTGAGAAGTGGGGAAGTGAAGACCCCAATTATAGGGGCTGTTTTCAAGATGCTCAGCTGAGAAGTCAAGGGGAGGTCAACAGAGACTTTCTCTTTAAAAGATGAATCTTGATGTATTTATAGGCTGAGGGCAACGAGCTAATAGAAAGCAAGAAAGTGAATTTACGGAAGAAAGGAGATTATGGATGGAGCAAGGTCCTGAAGGGGCATGGAGATAATGAATGAAAAGCTGAGATGGGGGTAAGGAGTAGGGTGTGTGTGCATGTGTATGTGGCAGTTATCTTGAACAGGAGAAAACATGCCCTTTTTTCTGACCCTGAAAAAGAGGGAAGGGTGTTTATAAATGAGAAAAGCACCGCTTTGTTGTTGATGTTGTTTCTGATGGAGGCTGGAGTTGAGGAGGAAGCAGAAGCTCCTGCCAGTGGCTTCCATTTTCTTGATGAAAGAGAGGCCAGGCCATGTCCTGAGAGAGTGCTGGTGCTTGAGAAGAGGGCAAAGGTTTGGCATGAACACCAGGCAGATGGGAGAGGAGATGCTAACCAAGGGAACAGTGATCTACACTGGAGTTGGCCTGGTCAGAGAAGCAAGGGAAGACAAGAGGATCCTGCAGACTGGGCGAAAATGAAGAGAGCAAGGAACTCCGTGGTCTATGAAATACTAGCGGTGGCAATGAGCACATGAGAGCAATGGGAAGATACAAGGTCATCAACAGAGAGTGATATTTTTCAGTTACTCATTTCTGAAACAATATTTGAACAGCTCTCTACATTTTAGGAAATGTTTTTGCAGACACACTTTATTTGGTTTTCATAGCAGCACTATGAGGCATAAGCTATTATTTTCCTATTCTGCAGATAGATGAGACTCACAGAAATAGTGAATTACTTAAGGTCAAACAAGTAGCAAAGGCAGGACCTCAAACTAGACATTTGGTCTCCAGGTTTCACACAGATATGATTTAATATGTAAAGACATTCATAATCCAAATCAGGAATAAAAGTATACCCATTGGGTTGATTTTTCTAGGACTAAGGATGAATCGTTCTTCTCTACCTAAGCATGGTGCAGCCAAATGGCTCGCTGGTGTGATGCTTACGTCAAGATGAGTCTTGGTTTTCCCTGGCTAATTGGCCCACACAGCCCACATAGGTCCACACGCACCCTGAGCTAGTGCACATCTCCATGCTTCTGTACCTGCTGCCCTTCCGCCTAGAATATCCTCCCTGTGGTTGTCTCGTGGCTAACTCTTACATCTTTCAAAACTCGCCGACCACCTTTCTTCCCCAGGCTGAGCCAAATGCCCTATTTCATGCTCCTACTAGTACCCTGGGCTCTTCTTTTATTCCATCACATTGACATTGTTGCCTATACACCCGTCTCCCTCACTAGACTAAGAGCGCCTTGGTGGCAGGAACTGTGTCTTATGTCTCTTTGTCTTATGTCTATCTCCATAAAGAGTACCCACCATAGTTCTTGGTGCAAACGTGGGTCAGTCACTTGCGAATAAGGGAAATGGACCTGACCCTTTAGCACGATTCTCAGTGGAAACCAACTAAGCACATGAGTTAGTCCATCACACAATCAGTCTTAACATTGCCTTGTTCTTTTGCTGAGATGACAAGATGTGGCAGAAGCATGGAGAGGCAGATAGTTAGCAAAGGTTTTCCTTCCTTCCCTTGAGACTTGTCTTCCTATTCACCTTTAAAGATCTAGTCTTTTAATATACCCAGAAATACTTTCCCTGACCTCTACTCCTACTACTGGTCCAAGCCAATGTCATGTCTTGCCCGGATTATTGCAACAGCCTCCTCACTGGTCTGTCTGCTCTAGCCTTCCCAGGGTCCAGCATATTCCCAACACAGCACCAGAGCCATCCTGTTACACTGTAGGTTAGATGAAGTCCCTCCTCTGCTCAGTAGCTTCTGATGGCTCCCAACTCACTCAGTGTGAAAGCAAAAATCCTTTCAAATCCTTTCCATGCTCTACATGATCTGGCCCCTGTTAACTCTGACTCCACCTTCTCCTCAGCTGCATCTGTGTCCTCACTGTTTCGTAAGGCACCAAGTCCACTCCCACCTCAGGACTTTGCATGGGCGTTCCCTTACCTGGAACTGTCCTTCGCCAGATTTCATTATGGCCCTCTCCTTTCCTCCCTCAGCAATTTTACTCAGGAATGTCCTTCTCAGTGAGGCATCTTCCTTGGCCATCCTATCAAACATTACAACTTCCTGCTTCTGCTCCTGATATTTCCTATCCGTCTCTTTGCTTACTTTTTCTACTTAGCGCTCAACGCTGGCTAGAATACTACTTGTTTTACTTACTCATCTTGTTTATTCTCTGCCTCCCCCCATAGGGGAGCGATTTAGACTGCTTTGTTCATTTCTGTATCATTCCCTAGTACCCCAAACGGCGTCCGGAACAGAGTAGGCACTCAACGAATATTTATTGAGTGAATAAGTTCTGACTCAAGGCTGATCTCTCATCTCCTGGTTAGAAATGGATGGTTCTGAAATTGTTTCATATGCATTAATTTGGTTTGTTTAATTAGAAGCATATTCTTTTCAAAAGTAGAGACCTGGTTTACACTTCATGCCTGTTATGAATGCAAAGTGATGGCCCTCATAGCTCAGCTGCTTCTGTCCTTTGTTGCGTCCACCCCGTCTACGCCTGGATAGGCTCATCCCGCCCAGGCCGCTGTGTTTTCCTTGTCACTCCCTCTTCTCCTCCCGGTGCCTTGTGTCGGGAAAACCTCATCACTCCTAGAGAAATTCTTTCTTCCCACTGCTTCTGCTGATTTAATCTTTGCTTTTAAATCAGATATAAAGAGGTGTGGGTGGGAGTGGGGAATGTACTCAGACCATCATACATCATTTTATGGAAGAAAAAGCCTGACATTTTCATTGGCAAATAAATCCTGGAGCTCTGTGACTGGAAAGGACCGGAGAGGTCAGCTCATCCATCTTCACACCTCTGGGCAGTTCTGTACTGAAAAGCCATCCCCCAAACACAACTGTCTAGCTTTTTCTCTGACTATTCTCTAAGGAAGCTACTTCTCTGACCTCCTTTGATAAGGCATTTTAGTGTCTTAGTGGAAAATATGAAATTATTAGTAAAGCACTTGCAGTGTGGCAGAGTCATGAAATTGGAGCAGAAATGTACAATCCTGGCATTTAAGCAGGAGGCTGGGCTCCGAGGCCAGAACAACCTGAGTTTGAATTTTCAATTGACCACTGACTAACTGGATGACCTTGTACGAGTTAACCTCTAAAAAAGAAGTGGGTGTGTGTAAATAATAAATGTATATACTCAATAAATCTAAATGTACAAATATATCCTCAATAAATGTTTCTTCTTCCTGTCTTATCTTCCTCCCCCCACCCCACCCAGAGCGATTTCACGTTTAATAGACCATCTAAGTTTTCGTTATAGAATTTTCAAGTCCAAGAGAGTCTTCCAGCTTGATGATCCTCCAAACTTTTGCAAGGACTATCCCTAAATCGTTCCCACCTGAACAAAAATACAGTCGGCTTAGAGGCTAGATAGCGCAGGCTGTGGAGACTGGATCTAAATCCCAACTGGAAAACGTTATCAGCTGGGTGAATTTGGGTACTTGACTGCTTACCGTCTTCCTCAGCTGTAAACTGGGTGTAAAATATCTGCAATCCCACGGAGTTTTTACAATGATTAAATGAGATTATGTCTGGAAAGGATTTAGCATAGTGCCCTGATACTTAGTATGTGCTTAATACATGATAATGACGATAATAATAATAGCTAATATTTAATATATATTGCCCATTTAATACATATCAAGCATTAAGAAGCACTTTACATATATTAATTCATTTAATAGTAAGTGGCGGAGGGAGGAGGTTGTCGCTCTCCTTATCATTACCACGATCATGTTTTAAAGACCCGTGAAGGAAGGTGACTGAGTTCTTTCCTCTCAAAGGATCTCTTATTTGCTGTTAAAGTAAATGAGGTGCTTCTAGGTCGATGTGACTGGTTGGTGTTCACTCTGCTAAAGAGAAGGGGTGGAAGGGCTCAGAGCTGAATGAGTGGAAGACACAGTCGTAAGAGGAGCCGGCCCCCTGCCCGAGTACAGGGGCATTCCTTGCTGTGTAAACGCTGGGCACTGACGTTCGGCTCTCAGGACGGAAACGGAGCCGGTCCCCCTTCCCCAGGGAGGTGGTGGTGCGTGCGTGGGTGGGGAGGGACGACGGCAGAGGCAGAGGACTTTTGGGGCAGTGTTGCTCAGTTTCTGTGGTTTATGAGGCCACGTCTCTCTGGATGAAGGAAGGGGTGTATGATTTTAATCTGCAGAAAAGCCGTAGCAGGTCAAACTGATCTAACCACATAAGAAGCTTGATTTGAGCCTAACAGTGGGGTTGATAGTATTGTCAAAGGGCTCCAAACACATTTTCAGTTAGCCTGCAGACAGTCCTTTTACACTGTAAAAAAGTTTACAGTGATGACTTTCAAACACATTAAAGAGAACTGAGCAAAAGTTTGGAGACCAAGACTGCATTACAATTCATCATAAAAGAAAAGCCTGCTACATATTAACAGTGCCTCAGCTGCTGAATATCCAGATGCTTCCTGACACAGACCTGAGGTATGATGGTTTTCTGTACTAAAAGGTGGAGCTGGACTGTAAAAATAATGTTACCGGTTACCAATTCAGGCTACCGAGCCTGAAATGTCCTTCTGTAAATTGCTACACTCTATTGAAACTCCCAATTTGCGTTAATAACATATCAATTTTCAAATTATGAAATATGTCGGTAGGCACTTTCTGAGAGCATTTTTGAATGGGCTCCTGAGAAATAGTCTGGGAGGCAAGAAGAGGAAAAGGATCCCGTTTCCTAGAAAACACCTCTTCCACTCATTCCCCAAGCCCCTGACACAGCGGCCCTCTTTATTGCTTCAACTCCTAAAACCGCTCCCAGCACTTTCCAACCTCAGACCCTCCCAGCCGTAGTTTCCTCTTTATGCCACAATTTCTCCCTCTCCCTTCCCTTGGTGGTTGGCTCCTTATCCTTTAGGTTCAGGGTTAGGTATCAGCCCTTAGGAAGCCTTTATGACCACACTACCTAAAGCAGGTCCCCCCACCACTGTAGCTCTCAGGGTGCTGTTTGTTTCATGGCGCACGCCAGCTTATTTCTTTAATTTGTTTGTTTTCTTTCCAATGGGATCTCCCTACTGGACTCTAAGCTTCACGAGGGCAGGTGGACAGGGTCCATGCCTGTGTCATTTCTCTTTATGGCCTTAGCATCTAGCAGACAGGCTGTCACCTAGTAGAAGCCCCAAAAATACTAGTTAAATGAGAGGAAAGAAAGTTCAATATTTCTTTTTAATTTATCACAAGCTTATGGAAAACATACTAGAGCATGAGTCCTTTCTCCGCTGTGTTCTTCCATCTATGTAGGAAATTCATACAACCTATTTAGCGGAAGATAGGTGGCACTTGAACTTGGGTTAGTCGAGACCCAGAATAAGATTGTCAACACGTATTAGTCAAGTAAACACAGTTTTATCTAAGGCTCATCTCTATTTGAGTAGTTGGGAACATGTTCTTCTTTCCACTTAAAAGAGAAATGAAAATGCCCTCACGTTGGGCCCTTACTATCTACAAAGGCATTATCTCATATGGCATGGGGACAAAAGATCATGGTCCCTTCCCTCACAAAACTGTGCAAGATAAAGATCAGATCTCAGACACTTGATAACAGCTGGATTGAGAACCCATTGCCTGCCAGCTACTGTGATAATGTTTCAATAATACTTGGCATAATTAGTCTTATTTTACTAATGATGAAAATGAGGCCCAGAGAAATTAAACAACTTTCCCTGGTCTCCAAACTTAGCAAGTGGCAGGAGGCGGGATCTGAAGCCAGGTCTGTCTAATGCCAAAACTCAGGTACTTATCCCTTATTGCAAATAAACAGTCCAATTGTGAACAGCGTTGTCTGAGCCCGCACTGTGCCAAACCAGGAACAGGCATCCTAGGAAACAAGTAAAGAGAAAAGAGAGCTGCCCAGGTGGTTATCTTTCCCTGGAATACCTCATCACAACACATACAAAACATCCCTAACATGCACCAAGCAAGGGCAAGCCTGGGCTTTCTGAGTAATTACCTACATGTAGGACAGGAGACTGAGACAACAGGAGTAGGCAGGGCTGATTGGAAAGCCTTTCAGGAAGATGAATATACTTCACTAGATTTTAACAAGACAGGGAGAAGGAGAGAGGAAGGAAGCATATGAGCATGGCTTCCTTGGTGGTCACTTCTGGGCCCTTCAACACCATTAGCTGTACGGCCTTTTGGTCCTAGCGTGAAAGAGCCAGAAAGGATGAGGGGGATGGTCAAAATATCACATGGCCTGGTATAGCCAATATTGGACTCTGGTGTTCAAGGTACCTATGAGTTGCTGCAAGAGGAAGGGAATAAATGTTTGTTTCCTCTCCTGCTGTGTATAACTTGCTCCATGTCCCTTGGTCACTCTGGAGCAAGTTATACACAGTGCCAGTAGTTCCTGGCACTTTTGCTGCAGTAGGACTCATGTATGTATGGCTTCCAAGACTGCTTCACCAAAGCTGAAGTCCTTATAATTTATTTGGAATGGGGCAGGGGAGATTCTGTGTCCTTGTACAACTGTGGCTTTCAAGTTAATCTTCCAACCTTGCTGTGGAGCACAAATAACATGAGGGAATTTTTGCGGACAAGATGCCCAAGGAGCTAGGATCTGAAGGAGTATTATAATGATTACTTGGGGAATTTTCCAGTCTATGTACCTGGGTTGGAAATAGAGAAAATTGTAGGTTGAGTTATAACAAAGGGAACTTTGGTTCCTGCTGTTGAGAAGCCCTCCTAATGCTTTATAGGTCCTTTCTAGAGGACAAGTGCTTCCTCCTGTCAAACATGACACAACAGTAAAGATCTCAGCTCCAGTTAGGAGGATTAACTACCGCTCAGAACACTGGATTCTGCATAATGATGTTAAGACAAGGAAGCAACAGATTTGTGCTGCCTCCCTATGCCCTCATCTCTACCCCAGGATGGGCTCCATATGAATAAAAGTGTGATTCATTTATTCTGTCTAATTTCTTCAAACTCCATTGACTCTGTGTATATTCTTATGGTGCCATGCTGTGATTTCAGTATGCACTTAAAGTGGATATCAAAGGAAACACTTGCTTATTGCCAGCATTTAATATGAATACCTAATTAAGTTCAGGTTATTGTGTTAATCATCCAGTTCTAGAAAGTTTAAGCCATCTGATTTTAATATAATCCTACTGCAATTAGTGATTATGTATTCATTCAACTGCTCAGAGAAAAAACATTAAATCTGGATGTGTAAGGTGAATTGTTTCGATTTGTCTAACCATTAGACTTGATCATAAAATGTTTATTAGAATAAGACATACAATTTTAGTTTAAATTAATATTTTTAGTACACCCACCATCAATTGTTATAAGCAGAATTTTCATGAGTCTCTTACTTTCATACTCTGTCTTGACCATGAATTACATTTGTCTGAATTTGTTTTTTAAAATACATTTTAAGAACTTTTTCTCTCTCTCAACTTCACAAAAGCTTTTTAAAACTTCCTCTTCAATACGGATTTTGAGCTTTCACAATGGGTGTGTCGAAAAAGATCCCCGCTATTCTCTTTTTCCCTCGCAGAGAAAATGAGAGTCACTAGACAGGAACGCTCTCAAATTCTTGCCCCTAAACCCACAAACGTACCAGCATCCACACCCATTCTCTCCTCCTTCCTTCCTGTAGCAGCAGAAGAGCCCTCCTCCTGCCATCAGAGCGATTGCTCTAGTGTGCTCTGAATCTCAGCCTCTCCAGCCTTCTCAATAGCCTCCATCTGGCCTTCTTTCGACCCCTTCCACTCAATCTGTCACTTCCTCCAGTATTTAAATATCCTCCAAACTTCTCATATTTATAAAACACTCCCCACCCTGACCTAATCCCCTACCATCCACCACTGGCTCTTTCTTTTTCCCACATTTGCAGCTGTACTTCTTGAAGAGCCATCTCCCTGTCCTCATTCATTGTATGTCCCCCTCCGTCCCCCCCGTAGTCTATCTCCTGCTCCCAGCACTCTCCCGAAATGGCTGTGTCAAGCTTCCCTCTGACCTGTCTGTGTTAAATGCACTAGCTGCTTCTCGGTTCTCCGTTTGCTTGGCTACTTGGCAAAATTCGTCACCACTGACAGTTTCCCCCTTTTTGAAGCAGACTCTTACCTGGGTTCCTGTGAAGCAACATTTCTCTGGCTCCTTCCATGGTTCTTTATTGGTTCCCCTTCTTCTGCTTGACTTACAAACATTCTTTAGGATTCTCTCCTTGGCCCTTTTCTCACTCAACACACAGTCTCTGGACCATCTCTCTCATGGCTCTTACTAACATTTATACGCTGCTAACTTCCAAATCTATATCCACCATATACAGCAGGCAGCATGATATTTTTCATATACAGATCTTATCCTGCCAGTTCACTGATTATGCTCTTCAGGGTCTTCGCATTGCTCATAGGATAAAACCAAACCTCTCTGACTGGCAAAAAAGCCCTCCAGGGTCTGGCCTTACCTTGTACTCCAGCCTCAATCTTTTCAGCCTCCTAGAATTCCACGTTCCAGCCATGTTGACCTCCTTCATAAAGGCCCTTCATGACCTTTAGTGGTCCATTCTCTTTCAATTCTCAACCTTCCTCCATCCAATTCTTTCTACCTGGCCCATCCACTTGTCCTTTTCAGATCTGTGGTTAAGTGTTGCATCCCTTTGGGAGACTTTCCCTCACCCCTAGACTAGGTTAGGTCCTGCTGACTTATGCTTCTGTACATGTCCTGTGAAAATACTCACTATACTGATCTTCCTGTTCAACTCTTCACTGCTGTATCCCACCTCCAAGCCCAATGCCCAATATGAACTAGCTGCTCACAACTACTAGTTGAATGAACAGATTACCTAAATGTTAACAACACTATCTGAAGATTCATAATTGAGAATTTTCACATCGCTTCAGGAAGGTGGTCTTTGCGTATTCTCGCATTTGCTAATCAACTGCTAATTCCAAACCAACCTGTTCAGTCAAAACAATTAGGCTCTTCTATAAAATTGTGGAGGAAAAGGCTGCAACACCCAGAGACAGCTGTGCTACTCTCCTGCTGTGGAACGCGGGGTGTGAGGGTAATTGAAAAGGTGTCTAACATCTGATTTAAGTAACTCATGGCTTTTTTTTCTCTTTAGACTTGCTGGGTAGTTTGCATATACACTCTATGACCTGCTTTGAGTATTACGACTAAGACCTGATCGTAAAAACATTGTCCTTTAAACATTTAAAAAATATTTACTATACCCCTAAATGTGCTTGATTAACTCTTTGACCTAGGTTTTTCTGAAGAAGGGGGAAACACTGTGATTTCTAATAGAGAAACAGAATTAGATAAGCAGACATGAACTTTGTGGAAAAACTTTCAGAAGCATCCTAGTTTCATATAATTGAAGCAAATCTTTTCATCTATCCCCTTCTGGGTGGGACACAGGTGATGGGCATGGCGTCTCCCTGGGGCCTGCGGGGATGTTGCCTGTGTCTAAATCTTGTGGAACTGATTTAGTCCTGCCATTTGGTAAATATATGCACCTGATGTTTTCTCCTCTATCAGGACCCAAATACTGGGCAATCTCAACCTAAGACAAATAAAATGTTTCCCGAGAATCCACAGATGACATATACTGCACCGTCAGAGGGCAGAGGCTGCTCTGCTATCATGCAGCATCAAGAGCGGTATGTTCTCCCATGGGGAAGGGGTGTGTGCACAGGCACATGTTGGATTCTATTTGGGGGTTGTTGTTTTGTGTATTTTGTTGTTGTTGAGCCTAAAATAAATGGCTGGGAACAGAACAGTGGGGTTTTAAACGCAGTTAAAGGAACATAGCAGGGAAGATGCAGTATGCCAGGCTGGTGGAGGAGCAAGATTTTCTAAAGAAGGGGAGGGACTAGATGACCTTTCAGAGCCCTCCAGTCTGAAGATCTTATGATTCCACGCACGTCTTCTGTCTAGACATGAAGTGCTGATGCTCCTGCTTTTACTGCTGGAACGTGGGGAAAAGTCTAAGTGCTCCACCTACAGTCTGATCCTAGAAACTATTCAGCCTCAGCCAGGAAAAAGAAAACAAAACCAACAAAACGGGAGAAAAAAACCCACTGGGAAGAATGCGATTTCAGAGTCTACCACAAAGAATATTCCCCCGAAATTATACTTCTTTAGTCCAGGCTTTCAAAGCGACTGTAATTTTAATGTCTGTGTTTTGCACAGTTATCAGTATTCATTCATATATCTAAGGTCTAATGTGTAAGGCCATTTCATGAGAAAAGGAAGAGAGAGAAAATTTGGCTCTTCCTTTGACAAGTGAGGAACGCAGACCTGGAGCGGTCAGTCAGCTGTCCATGGTTGTACAGGGCCCCACTGTGTTCTGACTGCCGATAAGACAGAGATGTGAAGATTTCTATACTTTTGAGACTGACGCAACATTGCAGTGCTGTCGTCAAACGTTCTATTTCAAATTCTTTCTACATTATATTCCAGGCCACTCAAACACACCTGGTCCCTCTTCTGGCCTCCTCGCCTTCCTAACTTCTGTCCTTGTAACCTTCCTCCCAATTCTGTACCTTTCCAGATCTTGTCAGGCTCAGGTCACAGCAGGCCTGCTATTCTTTTTCAAACACACCGAATACTCTTCTCTCAGATACCCACCTGGCTTGCTCTTTCTTTTCATTCAGGTCTCTGCTCAAATGTCACCTCCTCGGAGACGGCTTCCTGAGCTACCTTATCTAAAACACCACCCCATGAGTTCTTCATTCATTATTTTTTAAACACCAATTAAATATATTTTTAAACTTTTATCCCTTTTGAGGTGTAATGCATATACTGAACAGTGCATGAAGCACAAAGGCCCCCTCAACTGCTGGGCTCCAGCTCCCGGGCCACTGTCACTGACATGGAAGTCTTCTTTACTTGACCCCATCTGATGGCTTAGGATTGAATTATTGAGAAAGAGGAAGACAGGACGAGGAAGAGCAGAGACCCTTCCATACAACTTTGAGTCCTTGTTCTTGGTCCACACCAAGTCCTAAGGGTGAGCCCAACACAGGCCTTTCTCCATCACAAAGCACCTAATTTCTAATGACTACTCAAGCAGCTGTGAGCTTAGCATCCCTGCAGGGATGGGAACCTCTCATGCCAGCCCTTAATCCAGAAGTCTGATAAGCAAATCCCTTAATTTCCTACAGGATGGTACTTGGAACAATAGAATTTTGTAAGGATTACCCATAACTGCCCAATAAGCGATTTCACACTCATCAAGGCATCACTTTCTCCACAACTCCAGCATGTAAAAAAGTTTACAGTTGGAGCTGTCCTGCATGACATCATTCTCGTAGTTGCTTTGGAGGGAATTTGAACACCTGCTTTACCGATGTTTTGTCTTTCTCTTAACCTTCTCAACAGAGTTATCCCAACCTACATACTCACAGTGTGACCTTGAATAATTCACCTTATCTCTTTGGACTTGTTTCTTCTTCTGCAAATAAAGGGTTGAAGTCATGATCCCTTATGTCCTCCAGAGGGCTAACATTTTGTGATTCCATAGAAGGTTCTAGAAGAAGGGTTAAGACGTTAGTCATTCACCTCTGTGTGTGAATTACTCATAGGGCCTTTAACCTAGAGAAAGAGACTGATAGTAGTGAGAGCTGAACAGAGTTTTCAGACCCTCATCACCTGAGGGAAGTAAAAGAAATGGTAAAAGGGCTCTGGTTAGCAGATTTAGATTGACTAACAATGACAACCACTTACAGAGTGCTAGGCATCAGACATTGATCTAGGCGCTTTGTGAATGTCATGTCAGCTCATCCTTCGGTATGGCAGTGTATCCTAGTACATAACCAAAGGCTGTGAAATTAAACAGACCTGAGTTCAAGTCTTGAGGTCAACTCCTGACTTCACCTTATATTTGCTTTGTGATTTTGGGCAAATTACCTTAACCTTCCCTTCCTAGTCTCAAATTTATTCATCAGCAAAGTATAGAATTTGCCCTATAGGTTTTTGGGAAGATTAAATAAGATAACGCACATAAAGAGATCTGCACAAAGTATCGCACAGAATAATTATTTAATAATGGCAGCTATTTACAATACTGGAAATGTTTAATCCCTAAATTTAAGGGGAAAAAAACATAAGCTCAGAACCAGTATCTGAACCCATATTAGTTTTATGCTGTATCTCTTTCTGAGAAACGGTGCTGCCCCATACAATTTGCCTACTACACAGTTTTCTCTTCTATTGCCACAGGAGTCTCAGAAGAATTTTTGGGTTCAAGGTCCTCAGTTTCATCAAAATCTGCCTATATACCTGTGATGTTGTGGTTTATAGCAAGAAATATATACTGAGTCTTCCTCTCGTTTCCAGCAGAGCTCCTAAAATCATTAGAATTTCTTAAGTGATGAGAGTGATAAAGGTGTCTTTTGTAATGTTAATGATGTGACTTTTGGACACTCCTAAGGAGGAGGGCTGGTTGCCAGAAGAACCACCCGTGTGATTAGAGGGACTGAACTTTCAGTCCCATCCCCTGATTTCCCGGGAGAGGGTGGGGCTGGAGGTTGAATCAATCACCAATGACCAATGATTTAAGCAATCATGCCTATGTAATGAAGCCTCCATTAAAAATCCAAAAGGAGAGGGTTTGGAGAGCTTCCCAGTTGGGGAATCAGAACACATCCACGTGCCACCATGCCCGACCCCAAACTCCACAAGGACAGAGGCTCCTTTGTTTGGGACTCTGCCCTATGTATCTCTTCATTTGGCTGTTGGTTCATATCCTTTGATATGCTTTGTAATAAAGCAGTAATCTAGTGAGTAAATGGGTTTCTTGAGTTCTGTGAGCCATTCTAGCAAATTAATCAAACCCAAGGAGGGGTTGTGGGAAGCTCTGATTTATAGCCAGTTGGTCAGAAGTATAAGTTATAACCTGGACTTCCAACTGGCATCTTAAGTCCACTCTAGCAAGTTAATGGAACGCCAGGAGGGGGTCACGGGGACCTCTGATCTGTAGCCAGTTGGTCAGAAGCACAGGTAACAACCTGGGCTTGTGACTGGCATCTGAAGTGGAGGGTAGTCTTGTGGGAGAGAGCCCTTAACCTGTGGAATTTGATGCCATCTCAGGTGGATAGTGTCAGGATTGAGTTCAATTGTAGGACACCCAGCTGGTGTCAGAGAATTGCTTGTTGGTGTGGGGAAACCACACACACACACACACACACACACACACACACACACACTAGAATTGGAGTGCAGAACCCTTTGATACCTCTAGCTCATTTTCAGAGTCCTACTTCTTCCCAATCAACACCATAAACTTAACATACAAAACTCAGTAAGATTGGGAATTTGATTTGCTACCTGCACAATTAAACTTTTAGGTGGATTTCAGAAGTCTACAACTATAGGAGATAACGGTTTATTTTAGGGCAATCATACAAGCTTTTGGGTTCCTTAATTGAACCCTGAACTGGGAATTTAAAGTCATGAACTCGTCACTTTCTTTGCCCAAGTTTCTCAGCACACTTAGAAGCAATCAATCAACCCCATTATGCTACTTAATTTCCACTAAAATGTTCTATGCAGCACACACTTGGTCCTCCAAAGACTTGCCTTCTATAGGCCCTTGATTACAGGTATCTATAGGTGGTCATTTAAGTAACCGTTTTGCTGCTGCATATCATGGACTTCCAATATCCCCTTTAATATTGGGAAAAAAGGTCATCAGTGTCTTTAAATCTAATTAAATCAGAGAACCAATTGCAGCGAACACAGGACCAATTCAAAGAATTCTTAAGGTTTTGACCTCCGGAACCACTTTCAGCGCCAAATTCTTGATCAGTCTCCTTCAGAGAAGCAAGGACTTGACCACAGGCAGCTGTGAAAGCTGGTTACACGGTCCACATGAGGGGACTGTTCTTGTGTCTTGTGTTGGAGTTTGAATTCTGCAAAGCAGGAAGTCAGGAGGAAAAGATAAACATGAGGTGAGTGTGAGGGGCCAGCAAGGACAACCTAGAACTTGGGAGTTTGATCTGGAATCATGATGGCAGAATGGCGCCTTTCCATTCTCTCACAACTTTGAGATGAAGGGCATAAAGGCTGGAGCCCTTCGTCATGGAGTTAAACACACATCAGGCCCAGAATCTGGAGAAGCTGAAGATAACCAGAGAGGAGCTCCAGCTGCTGTGGGCCCAGATACTGACTCAGGCCAACCAGGTGAGCCAGCAGATGTGACAACATGAGTGAACAGCGACAGTGCTTCATAGACTGATCCATCTTCCCAAGACTAAAATGTAAGATGGTTACTGTCCCACTTCCACCTTCTACATCCCACAAGAAATGACTTGCCAAAGTAATTCTGAGAAACAGAGTTCTGGCTCAGCTAAGCTGACACACTACAAGCCCACCATACCACTGGGAAAAGAAGAAATCTCATTGAAAATAGAAAAAACTTTGAACTGAATAATAATGAAAACACAACATATCAAAATTTGTGGGATACAGTCACAGCAGGCTTTGGAGGAAATTTTGTGGCTTTAAATATTTATATTTATAAAGGAAAAAAATCAAATCAATCATCTGAGCTTCTACCTTAAGAAGTTAGTAGGGGGAAAAAGAGAGATCAACTTAAACCCAAAATAAATAGAAGGAAATAAAAAGATGGAGGCAGAAACTAATGAAATTGAAGACAAGCAATAGAGAAAAATCAACAAAGCCAAAAGTTGGTTCTTTAAAAAAGACAAAGAAAATTGATATTCTCTTAGCTAGACTGATCAAGAAAAAGAAAATACAAATTATCAATATCAGGAATTAAAAAGGAAACCACTATAGATCCTATAGGCATTGACAGGGTAATAGGGGAATGTTACAAACAACTTTATGGCAACAAAATTGAAATGAACAAGTTTCCTGAAAAACTGTGTTTCAAAACTGACAAAGGAAGAAATGAAAATATGAAAAGCCTTTTATATCTATTAAGAATTTGAATTTATTATCAAAAACTTTCCCAGAAAAAAGAATTCCAGGCTTACTTTGGGATAGGCAAAGATTTCTTAGATGGGACATAAAATGCAATAACTATGAAAGATAAAAATTGATAAACTGGTCTTAATCAAAATTAAATAATTTTCCTTATGAAAAACATAATTAAGGAAATGAACAGGCAAGCCACAGATTGGAGTAAACATTTGTAATACATGTCTGACAAAAGATTTGTGCCAACATATCAAGGATTCTTATAAATCAATAACACAAAGAAAAAGAGCCTGATTTTTAAAATGGCCAAAAGACTTAACAGATACTTCACAAAAGAAATATAAAATAGCCATAAAGCACAAGAAAAGGTGCTTAACATTATTAGTCATAGGAAAATGCAAATGAAGCCACAATGAGACACTAATTCACACCTACTAGAATAGCAAAAAACAAAGACTGACAATACTAAGTGTTAGTGAGGATGTGGAGGAAATGGAATTCTCATCAGTGGTAATGGGAAAGTGAAATGTTTCCACTTTTGAAAACAGTTTCTTATAAAATTAAACATATACTTACCCTAGGACCTAGAAAATCTAGTAATAGGTATTTACCAAAGAGAAATGGAAACACAGATCCATACAAAAACTTGTACACAGATGTTTGTAGCGGCTTTATTCATAATAACCACACACTAGAAATAATCCAAATATCTATCAACAGATACACAAATAAACAAATTGTGATATACTACAATGCAATACTATTCAGCAATAAAGAGAAACAAACTATAGATATATGCAATAGAATGAATGAATCTCAAAACATGGCAAACTAAAGAAACTAAACATAAGAGTACATATATCTGATTCAATTCATATGAAATTCTAGGACAGGCAAAATTCATCTCCAGTGACCGAAAGTAGATGAGTGGTTACCTAGGGCTGGGGAGAGACTGTTAAGGGAAATAAACTTTTTCTGGTGAACAAAATGTTCTAGATCTTGGTTGGGATGGTGATTACACGGTATGCACATGTGTCAAAGCCCACTGAACTGTACAGTTAAAATGGCTACATTTTATTCTATGTAAACTATAACTCCATTAAGTTGATTAAAAGAAAAAAGAATCCTAACAAAGTAACAGACAAGTCATTACAGTTGCTACCAAATATTGGCAGGTACACTGATTTCTAGTTTCCCATTTGTTTCTTTGTTGGGTGGCACAAGTCAGGGGCCAAGTTTTCATCTAAGTAACTGGCTTAGTGAGTAAAATTATAATCTTGAAAAAGAGGAAGACATAACAAAATGACACCAAAAGTGAATAAAAGTCTATAATATGAATATTTTAAAGTCGAGTGACTAACTTTTGCTATCATTACACTATTTTGTACTTAAGTATGTCTAAGTATGGCTATCTACAAGTTGTCAAGGAGCTCACAAAAATCTGTCGAGTACACAAGTCTGCCATTTTGGGGGATAAATCAAATACATTAAAACTCTTTATCAAATGTTTAAGAAAAATATGACTAATCAAATATGTAAATGGTGTTAAATGCTAAGGGGAATTTGATCAAATTTATGAGTTAATTGTTAATCAAAGAAATGAAAGTGTAATTTCTCTTACCTTTACACAAATTTTACTAAACTTATATTTTAATAAGATCTCCAAGTTGAGCTTAGAGGTTTAAGAAAAATTGTCTTAAATGTACTTTAATAAGGCAAATACTGATTAAAACAAGTATTTATAAGTATTTTCTTTTTATATCAAAATTCTGTTTTGACAGTAAAGCTCACTGACAATATGGTTCACACAATACTTCCTTCTTGAGTTTCTTAATAAATTTATTTTACTTTTCAGGGAAGCTAAGTTTCTTCTACTTTACCTCAAAATCTTGTACACTGGCCTTATAGGTTATAGCAATGCATTTTATTTATGTATTTATTTTTCTCCTCAAAGCCCCAGTGCATAGTTGTAAGTCCTTCTAGTTCTTCTATGTGGGATGCCGCCACAGCATGGCTTGATGAGGGGTGTGTGGGTCTGCGCCCAGGATCCAAACTGGAGAACCCTGGGCCGCTGAAGTGGAGTATGTGAACTTAACCAGTATGCCACCAGCCCAGCGCCAGCAATGCATTTTAAAATAAAGCTATTTAGCAACAAGTAATTTAGATCTCTCTCAACTCTTACAAAGGAAATTTACAGTAAATAATGTAGCAATTTTAGTTTTACTTACATGATTTTCCTCTGTACCCCCTATCTCTAGTTCACCTCATGTCTTTCACCTCCAGTTTTAAAGTTTCTATGCTTTTTCTCCCTGCAATTGATTCCTACTGAGGGCCTACCCTAGTGTAATGAGAATAATCATTGAACCTAGAAAGAAGAGGTAGTAAGCACAATTTACATGAATAGCCTCCGCTGACACCTAATTGAGTGTTTCTAAATTTACTTAATCCTATTAGGTTGGTAGTTTTCCATCAATTTACAGATGGAGAAACCAAGGGCATGTAATCTGTAAGTGGCAGAGGCACGACTCAAAACTGTGTTACTCCAAGTTCTTAGCTTACATAATTCCTCTGAGACGAGTTACATTCCAGCGGAAGTTACAGATTCCCTCCTAGGTTTGTCATTCTGTCTGTAATCAACCAATTTAATATTGGGGATCTTTTTTTTTGTATCCAGAGCACTATGTTATGTAATAATAACTCCACATGGACTCAGTCAACCCTCTAATCAGTACTCATATTACTGATTCACGTACAGTCAGAATCCAGGGTACTGTGGGTTTTGTTTGCTTCCAGGGGAAGGTTTGACCTTGAGTGAGAAAAAAAGGACACAGTCTAACCTTGATGTAGGGACCATCTTTGATTCCTCTTTACTTCCCCTTTTGACTCCCCCAAGGCACTTAGCAAATGTCAGCTAATGAATAAATGAGAAACAAACTGTTGGCTAAAAAGACAGTGTTTAAGAGCCTGCAGATCAAATATTTGTACCTAGTGCAGTGTTTTGTACCTAGTAAGGGTTGATTAAATATTTATTGAAGAGAATGACATTTCCACCATTTCGTTAATTCGCTGAGCAAAGTATTTACCATTCTGTAAGGACATGTGGTTTAACACAACGATGATGCACACATGGTCTCTACTTTGAAGGAATAAATAGGGTGTGTATAACAAGGATAGAAATCAGTAAGTACTGATATAAGACTGCCAGTCAAGGGTTTTTGAGTTTGAAGACGTTAGGAAGACAAAGAAAGGAAGTGCTTTTGCCCACACTGGTTTGTTTCTTTGAATGTCCTTTTTCATGCTCTCCTTTGCAATCAGTCTCATGGCCTCAGATTTTTCTTCTATCTAATTCCAAATCTCTTTGTTTTCGATTTTTCTCCCTACTTCGCATCTTCCTGCAGATATCATCTCAACACAAATAATGTACTGGCACTGGAAACTCCATGGATCAAAAACTGAACTCATAATTCTCTCCCAAAACTGTCCCAGGCTTTTTGAAGATGAGAGGAAAAAGAAACATGATACCGGGCGAGGAGAAGTAGGAGGTCACCGCACTCAGACACAGGGAGACGCGGAGGAAGATGACTCAGTAGAGGTCTCTGGGCTTTGAAATGTGTGCTTGTACCCACTTCATCCATTTTCCAATTTCTACCATAAAAGTGGAAAATGTAATTTTGATTTTCCCTTTCCGTCCTATGGCTATAAATGTTTCAAAGTCAACAGAAAAAGCCTTTCACTTGATATTCCTGTAGGAAGGAATTTAGATCCTCATTTCCATGAATATGCGCTGAATCCCTCTAATGGAAAGCAGGAAAATGTGGCGGCAGTGTACAAAAAATGTCAGGACTACTTAATATAATCCTGCTTAATAAGAGTAGAACTTAAGAAAAAGGACGGGAGGGCGAAGACTAGTTTGACTCTTCCTAACACCCTTGAGGAAGCTTCCCTCTCCCCATAAATGATTTCTTTTCTGTTAGCTACACAGTATTAAGAGTCTGAAGGGGACTTTAACGCTCATAATTGGAGTCATGAAATTAAGGACACTAAGACAATCAGTGCGTGGATAACTTGAAACACTTTTGAGCTCATTCATCTCTTCAATATCTTTATTGGCACCTTCAAAAAGAGGGGAATAAACTAGACAGGGAGGGCAAACCGTTCAAGAAACTGGCTACCCCATCCTCCCAGAAACACAGGCACATTTCCCAGAATCTCCTTCACCCAGAAGGGCCGTATGACGGAGTGTCGTCCAAAGGAACATGCGCAAGGGACATGTGCCACTTCCAGGCCCGACCCATAAAAATTTTCCAAGTGTACTTTCCCCTCTTCACCTACGTGTTCCTTCAAACGAAGAAGGTTTTGCAGACTCAGAGAGGCAGAGCCCCAAGATGAGAGGAGCCTGGTCTCAGAATGACTGTGGAAAGACCAGAAACATCCACAGTGGACTTTATATGAGAGAAATAACCTTGGAAAAGTTACGTAACTGGCCCCAGTTTCCTCATGTCAAGGACTTGAAACAGTGCCTGGTCAAAAGGAAAAGCTCAATAAATATTAGCTGTCATTATTATTAGCAAACAAAATTTACGTCTTAATTTCCTTCTTTTGGGGCTAGCTCCGTGGCCGAGTGGTTAAGTTCGTGCGCTCCACTGCGGCGGCCCAGGGTTCGGATCCTGGGCGCGGACATGGCACCACTCATCAGGCCACGTTGAGGTGGCGTCCCACACCCCACAACTAGAAGGACCTGCAACTAAGATATACAACTATGTACGGGGGGGTTTGGGAAGATAAAGCAGAAAAAAAAAGACTGGCAACAGTTGTTAGCTCAGGTGCCAATCTTTAAAAAAAAAAAAAAAAAATTTCCTTCTATTTCTTGGGCAAAGTGGAGTACCGGGGGCGGGGTGGGGTGGAGGATTAGCGACAAGCCCTCGGCTGCATTTACCAGTTACTAAATACTAAGTGGTACACTGGCATCTTGAGGTAAGATAACAACACTGTAACAGTAACTCAAAGAGAAAGAAGATTTTCATCCGGATCCCAAGCATTGTATTTTATGACCGGTCTCTTGCTGAAACTCTCAAATCTAATAAAGTTGGGAGACATAAAAAGAATCTGATAGCCCCTTCTCTCTTTCTCCTTCGACGTTGAGCATTTGGGGACATTTTAAAACAGTTTTGACAATCCACATCATTTCTGGTTTCAAACTGACATAAAATTTGTACAAATACTTTGTGCTGTTACAATACTTAACTGATACAGTTTAATAATAGTCATAATCAACTTTTATTGATTTTATATAAATATCTTATAGAATGCCTTGCAAACCACGTTTTTCCAATATATTTACGTCACAACATACATTTCTTTACGAAAGTACATGTTAAATCTTTTTGCAGAGGAAGTGGGGAGAAGTGAGGGAAGAAGAGGGGAGAATAAGGTCACAAAACTAATCTTCAGTGACAGACCTAAATATTTGGCAATTATGTCCTTTTATAGAAAATTATAGGTTTGTAACATTGAAACATATCAAAAGTGCAGTGCATCAATTTAATTAAAAAATCAGCAGTGTCGAATATATTATTTGGGCATCATATTTCCTTTCTAACTATATTCAGATTCACATATTTTCACACTTATTAAATAATGGTTTTAAACAATAACCATCAAAATCTTTAGTTAAATAAGCCCAGATCTGGATTAAATCAGAGAGTATCAATTATTTTGTAAAATTTCAATTTATGTATTCATCAGCAAGATGTAATATTTGACAATGTCTCCAGAGAATAAGCTTCCTATGCGTAGGAAGACGATACTCTTATTGCACCTGCTATTAATTAGGTCACTTACACAGCCACTAATATATCAGAATTTTTTCGCACACTGGTATTTCCACTTGAACAAATCATACTGACATTGAAGACTTAACCATTCCTGAAACAAGGAACCATCTTTATATTAGTATTTCTTTGTTATGGTGCTTAGTCTTGGTATTATTAAGCACAATGAATTTTTCTTAATGAATATGGTGGATTAAGGCAAAAGGACATAACCTAGTCCCCTCAATAATGTACTCTCTCTCTATCTTTTTAAAAATTGTTGTTGAGACTATACAAATCACAGATCTGCTGGCTAGAAAGATACAAGTTGTCCCTTAGACTAACACCTAGTATTTTAAGCATGAGGTTAAAATCTTGGTGTTCACAGCATCTTCCCTTGATCTACCATTATGATCATTCCTCAGCACGACCCACAATGCTGATTTTCAAATGATACCATTTACTTGCTATGTCTCTTGGCTATATATAGATTATTTTTCCTTATTAAAAATATTTAATAATTGGGCAATTATCTACTCAGTCTTTGTAAATTCTCCATTGAATAATTTTTCATTTTTACAGCCATTTCCTGCATGCCCATCGCACTTTTCTTCTGTCATCTTCTTCACATAACTAAGTGGACCCTTCCCTTCAAAGGAGGAAGGATTTTTGAATGAGCCTCCAATTCTATCCCACAATGTGAAATACTGTCCATAGTTACAGTCAAAAAAAAGGTGGTGGTCTGTATGGTGAGCGGAGCCATTAATAAATGGCCTTAAGATTTGGGGGACACGAAAATCACCATCATGAATAGAAATTGTCCAGAAATTGACCAAGATATACAAGCCTAAATATACCATCTTGTGTAATGGAAAGATGAAGGGGTATATATGGTAAGGCAGACCCTGAAGGAAGCCATCCAAGGGGTGAAAAGCATGACTTGCAAATGGAGTAGGAATCTTCCAGGTATGATGAGGTTTGTGTACGTGCTACAGAAGAAAAGGACACTGTTAGCACCACAAACTTTGCCCAGTGCAAGATTCAACTTAGCTTTTCATACTCATGTTGTAGAAATGAACTAACTAAAAAACCCCTTTGAAATTAGCATAATGTCTTTATAAAATAGCCCTCTTTTTAGCCCCAAACAGTAAAATTTTAACACAACCCCTCCAGACCCATAAAGAAGGATAAAAACAAAATATATCCAGTACCTGTCATGACTATGGCTACTCAGGTATTCAACATAGTTAGAGGAAATCCTTGTAAATAGGGAGCAGCGTTTATAATCACACAGTGTTGAAATGTATATTTTTTTCTCTTTCCCCTGCAAATGACTCTACCTTATATACGAGTCTATGATGAAGGCCTCTGTGAATCCAGTAGATCAGCATGTCCGTGAAAAAGAGGAAGGACAGCACACTAACAACGAGGTGAAACCAGCCTAGAAAAGACAACAGGGTGGAGCAGAATCGAGATTCAGCTTCCAAGATCAGCATTTGCTTTTTACATGTCTAAGTGCAAAATACGACCCTACACGCAAACACTACAAACTATCTGTCTGGGCTCATTCAATACGTTATAAATTAATCTCCCCTTGACTCTAGAATCTGCTCATTTCCACATTTCCTTCATGTAGAAACTTGAAGAGTCCCACCTACAATATTTCTTAATTAAACTATGAAGATATTTATGAGACAGAATAAGAATACTCCGCAGGCATCTTTATTATTTAAATCTCTGAGAATAACGCCATTAAATAATTTTCCTTCATATTAACCTTCTTAAACTTACCTTTACACATTATCTCCATGCTTAGAATTTTATTTTCCACTAAATATCTTAAGCCTAGCATCTACTCCATAACCCAACCCTTTCTCATCTTTCCAACCTTATCTGTTCTTGTACAAACCAGGCTAGTTTACTCAATGTCCTTCTCATATCTTGAAAGTCTTACCTCTGTGCCTTTACTTGTACTGTTTCACATATCTAGAATGCCTTCCTCCTTTTATTTTTACTCACAATCTTATCCACTTTCCCAGGCCTAGCCAATGCATCACCCTAGTGTATAATTTTTGTTCCCTCCTCTAAATAACCAAATAACGTCTGACTTAGGGAGCAGGGGTGCTCGTGCTGGCAAGCTGGGTTCTAGTCCCAGAGCCATCACTTATTTGTTGAGCGACCTGGGCAAGTTATCGAAAGTCTGTACATTTAATTTACTCACCTATAAAAGGAGTATAGTAAGAGTACCTACCTCATATAATTGATGCAGAACAACATGGACTGATACATGTGAAAAGCTGTGAACTGTAGCTGGTACATATTAACACTCAATAAATGTTAACTACTATTCTTTCTTTTTTTTTTGAGGAAGATGAGCCCTGAGATCATATCTGCTGCCAATCCTCCTCTTTTTGCTGAGGAAGACTGGCCCTGAGCTAACATCTGTGCCCATCTTCCTCTACTTTATATGTGGGATGCCTACCACAGTATGGCTTGTCAAGTGGTGCCATGTCTGCACCTGGAATCCAAACCGACGAACGCCGAGCCGCCGAAGCAGAACGTGCGAACTTAACCGCTGTGCCACTGGGCTGGCCGCTATTCTTATTTTCTGATACTAGATACTGAAAATGTATCTTGATCATATAACTTCAGAATTCCACAAAAATTTAGGTTAGTCACTGTAGGACTGTTTTAGTAGGAAAAGAGGAAAAATCTAAAGGTCTAAAAATTAGAGATCATTTAAATAAACTATGGATATCTGTACAATGAGATACTATAACTGATATATTATAATAATGTCAATATTTATTTACTTTATTTTTTAACTTTTTTGTGAGGAAGACTGACCCTGAGCTAACATCTGTGCCAATCTTCCTCTACTCTATGTGGGATGCCGCCACAGCATGGCTTAATGAGCAGTGCGAGGTCCGTGCCTGGGATCCTAACCCGCAAACCTCAGGCCGTTGAAGCAGAGTGCGCGAACTTAACCACTACACCACCAGGCTGGCCACTCAATATTTACTGACATGCAGACATGGGCATATATATTGCTAAGAGAAAAACAAAACCAGAGTCCAATCCAACAATGTATAGGAAGGCTTCATTTTTGTACTGTAAATAATGAAGTATACAGGCATAGAGAAGTGGGAGCACGCATGCCAGAAGATGCACAGTTTCTAGGCAGCAGGATAATTGATTTTTAAAAATCTGTATTTTCTGATTTTCTATAATTATCATGTACTACTTGAGTTATTTTTTCAGAAGTTTGAATTCAATGAAGACAACAGGAAACAAATTTGAGGGCCTATGTCGGATCCCCCAGGCACAATTTCATCTACAACAAAGACTTTAAAATTGATAGATAAAACCAATGAAATGCACATATGGGGCAAGATAGAATATATAAAAGTAGAACACTAAGGACAATGGAACTATTTGCAATTATTTTAAAAGAAAAACAGGCAGTTTGGTTCTTTTGAGAAACCACTCTGTGCCTGATCTATTATTCACTTACCACTTGGAAACTCTCCTACATCATCATATAATTTGCTGTAGCCTCGCAACTCCAGCAGGAACAATAAAATAGTGGGAATACTTATCCATGGCAATGACTGGACAGCAAACATAATCTCTCGATAGACTTGATTCTGAAAATGAAATTTCCAATACTTAAAAATCACAAAATCTACGTTAAACAAAACTAGTATAAAACTGTTGTGAATTGGATTTTAAAAATCTTTTTTGGGCCAGCCCCAATGGCCTAGTGGTTAAAGTTTGGTTCCTGGGGGTGGGACCACACCACTTGTCTGTCAGTGGCCATGTTGTGGTGGCGGCTCACATAAAAAAAGAGGAAGACTGGCAACAGATGTTAGCTCATGGCAAATCTTCCCCAGCAAAAAAAAAAAAAAAAAAAAAAAAATCTTTTTTATATGAAGAAGCTTACCTCCAAACTGTTTCTATTAAAATTTTAATATGTGGAAATGGGCGTGTAAGAAAAACATTCCATTTGTACTGAGCATATGCAATAAATATTTTTAAATTCTGAAACTTTTCCCCCTTCCCACACAAAATCTGTATTTTAAATTTCTTTTACAGAATAATCACTTTTTTCATAATTAATTTCTATCCCAATCCTCCCTTTTTTTCCAGTTGACAAACACAAATAACTTAAATAGAAAAATGATTGTAAACAAGTCTAAAACTACTGAGTTTGAATCTTCTATCTAGGCAAACAAAAATATACACAGATAGAGAACATATTTCAGTTTGTGAAAGTCAAACATTAAAATAATTACACAAATATGTGCATTTATTCATTCATCACTATAAGAAAAAAAATTCTTGTCTATGTATCTGCAAGATACAGACTTATAGTCTTAAAAAAAAATTTTGGATTCATTTATTTGTTTAAATTAAGGGAAAGAGAGAGGGGATTAGCCCTATCAAAAATATCTAATCCATTGAGGCTGGTTTCCAAAGCTTTATGTAATGGTTAAAACCAGTTTAATATGAAAATCTCGCAAAAACATCATACTGTCATTTTTACCGTAACAGTAAGTTAGAAAGTAGGTGAGAAAATCACTTACCTTTAAAAATTGTGGATGTTTCATTAATGCATGGTCAAAGACAAAATAATAGTTCAGCGTTGAAAAGAGGAAATAAAGGATATAAGCACCAAGATTTGTAACAATCAGGAGACTAATAGTTTGTCGGAAGATGTCATCCTCTGGCCATGTGGCTGGATATATGTATGGTGTAAAAAAATAATAATCTGCAGCACTGAGAACAAGATCCATCTTAGCCCCTAAAAGATAAACATGTGCAACAATTATTTACCCACAATGACATTTCTCAAAGCAAACATTTTTCACAAACACTATAGTCATGTGTTGCTAGGTGATTTCATTATTGTGTGAACAGCACAGATTGTACTGAAGGGGAACAAAATTTCCCATCCCAAAATGTGTCTCCTTAACAAGGGGATTATTTTAGGCTGACTTTTTTCTCCCAAATGTCTTTTTTTTTTTTTGTGAGGAAGATTGGCCCCGAGCTAACATCTGTTGCCAATTGTCCTCTATTTTGTATGTGGGACCCTGCCATAGCATGACTCGATGCACCTGGGATCCAAACCTGCAAACCCTGGGCCACTGAAGCAGACCATGCCAACTTAACCACTACACCACTGGGCTGGCCCTAGGCTGATTATTTTTAAGAAAGAGAAGACTCAGAGGGGCTGGCCCCGTGGCCGAGTGGTTAAATTTGCGCGCTCCACTGCAGGCGGCCCAGTGTTTCGTTGGTTCAAATCCTGGGCGCAGACATGGTACTGCTCATGAAACCTCACTGAGGCAGCATCCCACATGCCACAACTAGAAGGACCCACAATGAAGAATATACAACTGTGTACTGGGGGGTTTTGGGGAGCAAAAATAAGTTCTGTAAAAAAAAAAAAAGAAAAAGAAAAACACAAGACTCAGAAAATTTTTCTTGTTAACTCCCACTTAACTGCCTAAAAGAATTCAGACAAAAAACCCTGCCTCAGGAATTGAGCTATCACCTTAACATAACATGAACTAGGTGGCAGACAGGGAGGAACCTAGAAGAACCTGTTTGTTGGGCTCCCCTCTGTGTTCTTCTGTTTCTGTGTGGTCAAACACTTGTTTTCCAAACGTTTGCTCCTTTTCACCTGCCTGTGAATTGCCTTCCTTCCCAATGAAGTCACTGACTCTCCCCAACTCCAACATCTTCTTTTGTCTTTAGCTGAGGATGGTATTTAAGGTGAGGGCTTCAACCATTTTGGTGCCTTACTCAGTTTTCCTGAGTTTCTCCCATGTATACATGTTATTAAACTTTTGTTTGTTTTTTTCCTGTTAATCTGTCTCATGTCAATTTAATTCCTAGACCAGCCAGAAGAACCTAGGAGAGAGGAAAATTTCTTCCTCTCTGATAGTACTTACACAAGCCTAGATGATATAGCCTACTATATACTATACTACAGACCTAGGCTATATGGGATGAATCTTATGGGACCACTGTTGTATAAGCGGTCTGTCCTTTTCCATTGTCCTTATGTGGTGCATGGCTGTCCTTGAAGCTCCTGCTTTAATAAGCCCATGTAGTGTAAGTCCGCTGCTACCAGACTCCCCTAAATGCCATCTTTAGAGCCAGAAGGGATCTTAAATATCATCTCTAGTCCAATCTCTTCTTATTATGCGTGGGGACACCAGAACTCAGTTAGAGAAACTGAGGCCCAGGAAGTTTTTTCTCTAAGGTCATCAAGCTGGTAAGTGGTCTAAGTCCACTTAGTGGTCACCTTAGTGTTCTTTTCTAGTATGTCCTAGGGCAACATGGCAAGTAGTCAAGATGTGGAACAGCAGGAACTAGGTACTTAGGCAAATGTTTTACTCCTTCAGCTACAAGTTTCAGTGGCATCTCTCTCCTAAAAGGACTCATATTTCAGAGATTCGTGCTTCAGTGCTGAGACATAAGATAAATTTCCTAAAAGGCATCCATGCTGTCACCATAAGCAGAGAAGTCAGGGACAATCTGTTCTTGTGACAGAAGGAAACTTTGTTCTGTCCCCCATTGACAGAACAAAGGCAAACAGGTTCTTGGCATTAAGAACCAGAATACATTTATCCCTCACCCCCTAATCAATATACTAGATCAGGGCCTGGCAAACGTGGCCCACAGAACGGCCCGCAAAGCTTAAGATATTTACTAGCTGGCCCTTTAAAAGAAAAGTTTGCCAACTCCTGCTCTAGATGCTTAAATTTTTAGAGAAACTTTAGTCAGTTCAGTACATTTTAAGTCTATTCTATATTCATGATCCTGTTCTATAGTTCAACATCATCTCTCATTTATAAGTAAAACTTCTGAACAATAGCAACAAAAAAAAACAGTCTGGAAACCGCCTATCCAAATTAGATTTCAGGTATTCAAATGGCCTTTATCTGCTACATATAAATGGCATGTAAGTAAACACTCACTTATGAAATAAAATAACCTGTAGGAAAGAAAGTTTTAATTGTAGCCCACTTCCCCCACTAGATTCCCCAGAGATTTAGAAAGTCTTTAAAAAAAATAATAGACACAGGTGGTTTAAAATAATTGACATAAGAAGATATACAGTGAGAAATCTTGCTTCCATACATGTCTCTGTACACCACAATCATCCCACTTCTAGCCCTCTGAGAAACCATATTTATTAGTTTCCTATGAATCCTTAGGATTTTTTTTTTTTTTTTTTTTTTTTGGTGAGGAAGACTGGTCCTGAGCTAACATCTGTTGCTAATCTTCCTCTTTTTGCTTGAGGAAGATTGTCACAGAGCCAATCTTCCTCTATTTTGTATGTGGGATGCCGCTACAGCATGGTCTGATGAGCGGTGCATAGGTCTGCACCAGGGATCTGAACCTGCTAACCCTGTGCCGCCAAAGCAGAGCATGAAAACTTAACCACTATGCCACGGGGGCTGGCCCCTGAATCCTTAGGACGTTTTTAAATGTAAGATCAAACTACAAGGTTTTATTTCCCTCCTTTCTTACAAAAAGTGGCAAGTTATATACACTGTTCCTTTCTCTTTTCTTTTAACAACATAGCTTAGAGATCTGTCCCTCTCTATATAAAGAACATCCTCCTTTTCTTTGTTTTTAATTAAATAGCTTTACTGAGATACAATTCACATATCATAAAATTCACCATTTTAAAGAGTACGATTCAGGAGTTTTTAGCATATTCTCATAGTTGTTCAATCATTACCATTATCCAATTTCAGAATATTTTTATCATCCCCAAAAGAAACCCCACAACTCATACCATTTAGCCTCCTGGATGTGTAAATTAATATTTTTCATCAAATTTGAGGAGTATGGGGCCATTATTTCTTAAAATAAACTTTTTGCCCATTTCTCTCTCTTCTCCTTCTGGGACTCCCATTATGCTTATATTGGTATTTTGGATGGTGCCCCCCAAGTCTCTGAGCCTCTGTTCATTTTTCTTCATTCTTTCTTTCTGTTCCTAGGACTGGATAAATCTCAATTGACCTATCTTCAAGTTCTTTGATTCTCTGTTCTGTAAGCTCAAATCTGACATGAAGCCTGACAGTTAATTTTTAACTTCAGTTATTATACTTTCAACTTCTGAATTTTTTTTTTTAAAGATTTTATTTTTTTTCCTTTTTCTCCCCAAAGCCCCCCGGTACATAGTTGTATATTCTTCGTTGTGGGTCCTTCTAGTTGTGGCATGTGGGACGCCGCCTCAGCGTGGTTTGATGAGCAGTACCATGTCCGCGCCCAGGATTTGAACCAACGAAACACTGGGCCACCTGCAGTGGAGCGCATGAACTTAACCACTTGGCTATGGGGCCGGCCCCAACTTCTGAATTTTTTTTAAAGATTTTATTTCTCCTTTTTCTTCCCAAAGCCCCCCAGTACATAGTTGTATATATTTCTAGTAGTGAGTCCTTCTGGTTGTGCTGTGTGGGATGCTGCCTCAGCATGGCTTGATGAGCAGTGCCATGTCCACACCCAGGATCCGAACCAGTGAACCCTGGGCCACCGAAGCAGAGTACATGAACTTAACCACTCAGTCCTGGGGCCGGCCCCTCACCTCCTGAATTCTTATTTATTTATTTATCTTTAATAAATTCTATTACTTTGAGATTCTCTATTTGGTGGGAAATTGTTCTCATACTTTCTTTTAGGTATTTAGACACAGCATTCTTTACATCTTTGAACATACTTGTAGTAGTGGATTTAAAGTCTCTGTCTACTAAGTCCAATGTCTGGGCTTTCTCAGAGAGAGTTTCTACTGTCTGCTTTTGTGTGTGTGTATAGGCCATACCTACTTGCTTGTATGTCTCATAATTTTTTGTGGAAAATGGAACAATTCCATAAATAACATAATGTGGCAGCCCTAGACATCAGATTCCCCGTGGGCCTCCTCCCAGGTTTCATGTTGCTGTTGTTGCTGCTTATTTAAGTGACTTTCCCAGATTAATTGTATAACACCTGTACTCTCTGTAGTATGCAGATACTGAAGTCTCTGCTGGTGATGACTGAACAGATTTCCTTAAATGTCTTTTTTTTTTCTTTTTTGAGGAAGATGAGCCCTGAGCTAACTGCTGCCAATCCTCCTCTTTTTTGCTGAGGAAGACTGGCCCTGAGCTAACATCCATGCCCATCTTCCTCTACTTTATATATGGGACGCCTACCACAGCATGGCTTTTGCCCAGTGGTGCCTTATCCACACCTGGGATCTGAACTGGAGAACCCTGTGCCGCCGAGAAGCAGAACGTGCAAACTTAACCACTGCACCACTGGGCCGGCCCCTCCTTAAACGTCTTGAACCAAGAAGTCTCTCAGCCTGTGCTGAGGTGCCAGGTGTTGGGCCATGCTTTTAATGCTTCTGTGGGCAGTTTACAACTCTGACTTCGCCCTCACTTCCTGCTTGCCCAGACCCTCAAAGTCAGCCAGAAGTAAGAGAGTAGAGCCATCTCCCATGTTTCTTGGGTAGGTGCACAGCCCTTCTCATGGAAATCATTCTAGATTTCTAAGAAAATGTCAGAGCTTTTCAAAGTCTCTGTGGATGTGCTTCAGTGTTTCCTTTGAAGTTTTATGGTCAGGCTCTTGTTAGTGCCAACGGTTGACACTCCCTCCTGCCCTGAGCTAACATCCGTGCCCATCTTCCTCCACTTCACATGTGGGATGCCTGCCACAGCATGGCTTGATGAGCAGTGCCATGTCTGCACCCGGGATCTGAACTGGTGGACCCCCAGCTGCCAAAGCAGAATGTGTGAACCTAACCAGTGCACCACTGGGCCGGCCCCAATTCCTCCTTTTTTATTGTACAGGTCTACTATTCTTTCTTAAAACATTTGGCATCAGTGTATTTTGGAACTCAGAATTTCTAGATTTTTCAAAGGTCATAACATTATCCTGTTAAATATATTAATATTTGTTTAGGAAAATCTATGAAATTCACATTAAGTGGGATAAATACATACTGTAAATAGTATTACAGTTCATTTGTATGGTAATAATTTATGTAGTAATTAACTGATAAATGAAAAATAGAATTTGTACAGACTATAAATACTTTATTACTTCTATTTTTAAAGGAAGATATTCAGTAAACTTTCAAATACATACCAAAGTTAAATATCTGTGTAAGTATGTATTTATACATGTGCAATAAATACTTATTACGTCTATTTGTTTGAGGATCTTAGAGAGAAGGGCCCATCAGGTTGGAATCAGACATTGAGGGTGATCCAGGATCAGGATTCCCAAGCGAGGACGCAACACTACCCAAGATGGCTTTTTGAAAAGATTTCTACCAATGTCATCTGTCTTATTACTGTTTTTCTGCCTCTGTGATTGCTGTTTAATTGCATACCATAATGCCTTCAGCCATTTTTCCTTTTGTGCTCAGAATGTAGTCGTTGTTGTCAGCATCATTAATGTATCATGACTATCTTCATGCTTCAGTGTGTTTAACCACCTTTCAGCAATTTCCCCATCATCCAAGGAAGGCATAACAGAAGCATCACGATCAATGTTCAGCATTTCTTCAATGTCATCTTCTCCTGACTTATTTCTGGTTTTGGCTGTTAAAATACATGGTGTAATTAATGAAGTCAGGTATCACCTTCTCACTGGTGACATAAAATCCTTCCAAATCTTTATCTGCAGGTTCATTTTCAAGCTTCATTGTCAGCTAGAATGTTACGCATTTATTAACACTGATTCATCAATATCACTTCATGCCTCAGCGATTTGAACACAAGATCTTCATGAGTGAGCTCTTACTGGAAATTTTGATTGCTAGTGTCACACTCTTTGGTGAAAAAGGTATTACAGTCACAACGGGGGGGACAGTAAATGCTAAAAACATTATTTTTCACAAAAAGTTGAGGAGAATGCATAAAAGAGTTACCTAGGAATAATTAAAAATCTTCCATTGTCTTTCAGTCCAGCCTGCCTAGAACTTGTATCATCAGCATAGGCATTAGTGAACCAGCCTAAAGACGTTTGCATTAAGATGCCCAGGTATTTTGTGAGGCTCCTTCAAAAACTGTAGATGCTGGCTTTTTCTAATTGCTTCCAACTTGATCTTCTACGTGTCTGGAGCACTGGCTCCTTCCAGAATAGTCAACTTTTTCTTCGGATTACAGTCTGGTGCTTCTCCTGCAGTATAATGTTTTCCAGGAATGAAAAGCAAGTATAGAACTATTTTATCACCACGGCAAATTTATTCAGCTCTCACGTTTTCATCAGATATTGTGTTAGCAAATTCATCAGGGTAACGTTTAGCTGCTTCACGGTCAGCACAACAATTTTCACCATACTTTCAGATATTTTCATCACACTCCTTCCTAAATTTCTGAATCCTCCCTTAATGCTAACGTTCATCGTCAGCAGCAGTTCTTGATATGTTCCAGCTGCTTCATGATCAACAAAGCAATCAGTGGCATTTATTTACTTCCTTATCAAGTTCACTTAATCAAAACATGGTTAGGATCCTCATTTTCTGTCCTGTGCAGTGGTTTCCTGGTTTTCATTACTTCTTGGTCCTCGCTGCCAGTGTAAAACTTCAGCAATCTGTCCTTCTGTTCTTTAAGTCACACATGGTGGGAGTTACCACGCTGTCTGCTCGCGCAGGCTGCCTTGCAGACACACCATGCACAAGCTCCTATGACAGCCCCACATTCCGTGCTACTACGAACGACAGATGTTTCCATTCATTCTGTTAGTCATAGGGCTACTTTAACTATTTTTTAAATATCTTTACATGCAATTAAACCCAAAGGAACACAACAGTACCAGCAAACAGCAGAGGCAGGAGTACCCGGCAGGAGCACCAAGACACAGTGGGCACCTCAGTCAGTTGGAGTCAGGCTTTGCTATCAAATGAGTTTGAGTCTCAAACTCTAAAAAAACAAAAAACTCTTGGTTTTCGGGGCTCTTTCCAGACTTTGAAACTGTGGCTAGGGACTGTGGACCTATGTTCCTTTGTGTGACTTCACTGTTGTTTAACCCACAAATAGATAAGTGGATAGATACTAATCTTTTGCTGCTGCAAACAGTTTTACAATGATTAATCCTGGGTTGGGTAAACTTCTACAAGAGCTAGGTCAAAGACTAACTACATTGGTTAACTTTGGGAGATACTGTTAAACTGCTCTCCAGAGGAGACGCGTGACTTTGCAAGCCCACAGCAATGTAGGATACTCCTGATTTCCCTACAATCTCACCAACAGAGAGTATCACCAAACTTTTGAAGATCTGTTAATCAATAGCAAAGAAATGGTAGCTCAGTGTATATTTCATTCACATTTATCTTATGATGAGTGAGGTTGAGTATCATTTCATATATTCAGAATAATTTATATTTTTTTCTGTGAATTATCTGTGTTTATTCTTTGCCCATTTTCCCACTGAGTCTTTAGTCTTAAAATCAAATTCTAGAAGCGCTTTATGAATTAGGGTGTTTAGCCCCTTGTTGGTGATATGAGTAGCAAGCATTTTTTCTCACTTTAGCACGAAAAGAAAATTTTAATTAATTAATGCCAAATGCCAGATATTGACATATATCCTTCAGCAAATATTGTTAATTCATTCGAATCACAATTATCAAGCACTACTTTTAGGTAATGAGCATACAAAAAGATTTAAAAGATATAGTCTAGGGGCTGGCCCCGTGGCCGAGTGGTTAAGTTCGCGCGCTCCGCTGCAGGCGGCCCAGTGTTTCGTTAGTTCGAATCCTGGGCGCGGACATGGCACTGCTCATCAAACCACGCTGAGGCAGCGTCCCACATGCCACAACTACAAGGACCCACAACGAAGAATACACAACTATGTACCGGGGGGCTTTGGGGAGAAAAAGGAAAAAATTAAAAAAATCTTTAAAAAAAAAAAAGATATAGTCTAAATCCATCTTAAAGGTAAGGCAACTAGAGAAACAAATAATTACATCAATATGACAAGTGCTATAATAAAGGCATCTACACAAATTCCATGCAGTCAGAAAAGACAACACAACTACCTCAGCTCACAGTATAAGGCTTCACAGTGAAAACATTTGATTTGGCCTTTGAAGACCATTACCAGAAACAAAAGGTTAGAGATAGCCATTTCAAATAGAAATAACAATGGTGAAGGCATGGAAAGTCATGCTCTACATTCATGGCTCACTGGGTGTGGCTGACAGGCGCCGAAGAGTGCGACAGCAGTGAGGCAGAGGGAAGAAAATGTTCCAGGGTGAACCTGGTCAAAGGAAATTGCTGTGAGACTGGAGGGACCTGCCGCCCTGCTAAGGAGTTTGGATTTTCCCTTATTCATGATGGGGAGAGCAGGAAGGAGGTATAATCAGACCCCTAGCTCATAAAAACCATTCCGTCAGGAATGACACTAGCTGGGTTGCTCTGGTGGTAGACTAATCCAGAGAAGATGACAGCCTGACCTCAGGCAGGAGCTAGGGGAATAGACACGCTCACTGGAGATGTAACAAGTAAAAAAAATCCCACAGGACTTGAAAACTGATTGGATACTAGAATGCGAAAGAGGGAGAAACCTAGGACGACCGTGAGATTTTAGCTTGCCCGAGTGGATGGTGACGTCATTATAATGGAAATAGGGAATGCTGGGAGAGCCAGGAGATTTCGGAGCGACAGGGACAGGGCGTGCGTGAGGAGTGACGGGTTCAGTTTGGGTCTTAAATCCAATTGCCTGTGGCTCATCTGGGCTCCCAGACATAAGCAATAGGCAACATGCAAATATTAATCTGAAGTTCAAAAGTGAGTCTAGTGGTCGTTGAAGCTGAAGCGTAAGAGGCAGAAACTGTCAAGGGAAATAGTGTAGCAGGGGAAAGACACTAAGTAAGTGATGACTGGAGACATAAATATTGAAGAAAAACCTAACAATTGAAAAGGACATTTCGACACCACTCGAGGTTGCCAAGAGGTGATGGACTAATCCGTCTGTTACCCACAGTGCCACACAGCCCTAATCCAATCCAGGACCCGGAATAGCATGGTGCAATCAAAAAGAACTCCAACATTAACCAAGAATCTTTAATATCAGATATAAGCAAAAACTTTAATAAGATCTCAGTCCTTAACTTTAAAAAACTCTTTAATTTTGCTTTTACCTGAAGATCATGTTAATTGTTTTAATCTGTATATTCTCCGTACAAAATTGCTACAACAGCAAACCAGTGCCTGGGAGGGAGGAGGAAATGCACCTCAGTCAATCTAGAGGCAGTTTGGATATGTGAAATTAAGGCTGTTCTAAGTGTTTTTAGAATTTTGGTTTCAATTGTATTTGTTGAGTGTAGGAATTAGGTATTCGTGAATATACTGCTGTAATTTCTGACATCTAACGCAAAATCTTCTGAAATCAACAACAATATGATGGAAACACTGCAATTCGATTTTGAAGTTTATATTCAAACCCACATCTATAAAATGGAGATGACATATGTATGTTATAGAATTGTCATAAGGTTTAGGGACTAACTACATACACTTTTGGCATCATCGACACATGGAAGCAGTCAATAAATAGGAGCTATTATTATCACTGTCATGGGAGCCAAAGCTGAGTCAAAATTCCTTTAACCTAAGGCAGAAAAAGGTGCCATTTGATTTTTCTTTGAAAAATAATTGGTAATACCTAATATTAATATTTTCTATATACTAGGTACTGTACATATTAACTAATTTAATTCCTTCAAGAAACCCCAAGAGTTAGGTACTAGCATTATTCTTATTTTACAGATGAAGAAGCTGGTCACAGAAAATTCAAGTAACTCGCCCAACGTCATCAAGTAAATAAACTCTGGAGCTGGGATTCCAACCCCTGCTGTCTGGTTCCAAAGTCCATTAACTTTAAGCAAGATCCGCTGCCTCCCCACCATTATCTCAATTCTTCACTCCTTAAGTGTGCAAATTCTCAGTGATTCTACCATATAATCTTGCATATAATGTCAAGGGGCCTCTTAACACCTCCACACCCTAAGTTAAGTACCTCTGACTGAAACAGAACCTTCTATTCAATATTGTTTTACCTTTGCAGAAGCAAACCTTTTCTTAAAATAGTTCCCAATACAACACAATTAGGCTCAGAATGACTGAGTCTACCATTTATTACCTTTTTGCTTTACCTTAAAAGTAGAAATAATAGCTAACATTTATTGAGAACCAAGTATTAAAGTATTATTTACTTTTTATGTATTCCGTCACAATTCTCACAACCCTATGAGGTAGGTACTTCTATAACCCCCATTTTATAGACAGGGGAACTGAGGGCAGGAGTATTTAAATAACTTGTTCAGTAACAAGTAACAGCTGGGATGTATATTCCAGAGCATGTACTCTTAGCTACCACATTATATTACCTCTCAAGGTGTTACACATGCAAATGGAAAATTCTGTCTCTCATGTTAATTACATTACATAACAAACGAAAAAGCACTCTGTAAAAAGATCAAGGGTCATATATTTAGGATTTTTTTGGGTGCGTAACATTACAAATTAAAAAAAAAAAAAAGAAACGATGGTGATATGAGGACACGTAACCTACTACAAGGTTTTGGCTAACAATACCCGGCTACCCCAAACTTTTCGAGGTAATGTTTTCTTCTCTTATACCATCTCAAATTTTTTTTTTGGTGAGAACGATTTGCCCTGAGCTAACATCCGTTGACAACCTTCTTGTTCTTCTTCTTCTTTTTTTTTTTTTTATTGAGTAAGATTAGCCCTGAGGGAACATCTGTGCTAATCTTCCCCCAAAATTTCACCTGTGGGATGCCTTCAGAGCATGACTGATAGTAAAGTGGGTCTGCGCCCCGATTCCGAACTGTAACCACTCTGCCACGGGGCGGCCCCCTACCATCTCAAAATTTACTCTATTACATAGGGAAGCTAGTAGACGTGATTTTTCCTTTTCCAGTGCTAAAGTAATAGATTCCCTTCTCTTCTAGTCTCCCCAAACAGTGGATTGTTACACCTCCATCCTAACTACGTTGCAGTAACTGGAGTATGCACTACAATGGTAGAAGTCACAGATACTGACCAGTCCTTCCGCCTAATTCCTTCGCTTTTTAAAAAGATAAAATAAAATCTGTCACAAAGTAAAGTATTAGTGTTCAGTGGACAGACTTCCCTTGGACAAGAGATCCGCAACGGCCAACGTCAAATACTTCATTTTCTTCACGCCCATCCGTGTGTGTTTCTTTCACGTCCAGGCCTCCTCAGTGCCCTGAAATATCTCCTCTAGCCAGGCAGCGACCCTAAACCAGAGGACTCTGGTCGCAACCCCCCTGCCTCCAGCGTGGGCCAGCGTGCGTCCCCTGCGCCCCGCACTCGCCCATCACAGCCCTCGCAGCCCGTCTTCAGGTTGCCCAGCTGCCTGCCAGTCTCTGCCAGGGTCAGCGCAGGCACCCTCGGGTCAGTTTCAGTCGGGTCAGTGCCCCTGCGCCCTCCCAGTGCCCGACACCTACGACGCATTCAACAGACGCCTGCGGAATGTTGCCCAGGGCCAGGCGCACGCCGCACGTCCCCACCTGGACCCCATCCTGCTGATTTCTCTCCATCCCCTTCTCTTCCTCTCCTCTCCCACCCCGCTCTGGCGCATTCTGCCTCCTTTCCCCGCCCTCCTGCCATCCCTACCTAGAGAGGGTTCGCCGCCGAGCCAGCCGCCGCCTGGTCCCACGCAGCCCGAGCACTTCCGCGGCCGCTGTCAAATAGAGGGCGCTGCCTGGAGGGGCGGAGCTAGGCCCCACGCTCCTGGCGGCCAGAGCCGCCCGCCAATCAGGGGCCAGCGGCATAAGCTGATATGACGGCGAATCGCGCGACTTGGCTGCGCACGGCCCTCGGCGGTCACGTGACGCCGCGAGGTCGGGGCTCCTCCCCCGCCGCTAGACCCCGGGTGGGAAGGGTGAGCGCGAAGGTGGCGCAGGTACTGAGCGCCGGCGTGTTGGGGTTTCGTTTCTTTGCTTTTTAACGGGCGTTGACGTCTGTAGCCCAGAGTCTTGTACACGAAGCAGGTTTACCGTGTTTGGGGAGACACCCCAAGACAGGATGCTCTGCCTTCAGGGCAATAGGTGACATTTCCTTTGAAGGGAATGTCGGAGGCATTTTCCCACTCAAGCGACGGAGCCTCCTATATGTCAGACAACTGCTAATATTTCTCGTCCCGGAGACTGTCCTTTTCTGTAGTTTTTAACCGCCGGAATCTGGCTGGTAAATCAATCTATGCAAACCAAACGGGGATATCTGTAGACTCAGAGGAGTTTGCTTTTGTGTGCGAGTGTGTAGTTTTTATCTTTGTGGTTGTTAGCTTTTCTAAACTTGAACTGCAGTGGTCGCACTTGTAAATCGACCTTCCTGGGAGCCTCAGGGTGGTGGTTCTCCCAGCCCAGGCAGCAGATTTAGCATCATCTGAGAATTTACCGGAAATGCAAATTATCGGGAGCCACCCTAAAACTGCTGGATCGGAAACTCTGGGAGGGAGCCAGGAATCGGTGTTTTAACAAACCTAGAGTGATTCTAGTGCTCCGTAAACTTTGAGGACCACTGCTCTAGTGAACTTGACCAGTCAGAAGAAAATCTGACTGATGGTTCAATTTTCTTCCCTTCAAAGTGGTAAATAGGACATACTGGAAATTGGGAGATGACTAAGTTTCAGAAAGATCATTTCTATTTCCTTATAGGGCCATCAGAAGTGCTACAGTGTAAGGAGAGAAATTATTAGTCTCCAATCATTAAAAACTTCTACGTGAGTATTGTTCTAAATATCTGTGACTTGCCTCCTTTTTTTTTTTTTTAACATATAACATTATGTTAGTTTCAGGTGTACAACATAATAACTCGGTATTTCTATATATTGTGAAATTGCCTCCTGCATTCTAAATCACATTTGATTTCTTCTCCGTATTTCCTTGTTATTGTTCTTATTTCATCCTTTCATTTTTGAGATTAACATTTTTACATTCATTTCCTGGGGAAAATTAAAATGTAGTTTAAAAGGCTTTTACGTAGTACCAAGGTTCGAAATTTGTGGCTGCTGTAGGGTAAAGCTTGCGTATGTGGTTTCTTTTAGTGCACAAATATATTTTCTACCCTTACTTGAATTAATTAATTTCACATTAAAAAAACAACAACAGACTTCCCTTGAAGTCTTGAGTGGGAAATCTGACATTGAAATTATAAGCAAACTTCAAATATAATATTCTGAATAGCTAGAATTTTATCATTGACTATGTACTAGTGGTCTTTTGGGACTTATTGGTTCCCAAGTTTTGAAAATGTGCAAGTTGCTCCTGGGAACTCATAGTAGAAATAAATTAATCCCAAGAGAACAGTCTTTTAAAATTTTAATTAATTTTAAATGTATGAATAGAGTATCCCGGGATGCAGCTTTTTCATAGGCTTTCTCTGTGCAGGAACAATGTTCAGGATAATTTTTTTTATTCATTATTTGCAAAGTTCTATAAGCTACAATACCTGCCTACATGTCTGGTTGGGACATAAATATGTGAACAGGCCATTCCATCATTTATTCACTAATTATGGAATAGCTGATAAGAGCCAGGCACTGTTTTAGGCACATGAGATACATTGGTGATCAAGAGAAATAAAGTCCCTGCTTCATGAAGCTTGTATGCTGGTGGAGAAGTCAGAAGACAGATAGATAGGTAATACAATGTCAGTGTTAAATGCTATGAAGCAAACAAAACAAAGAAAAGAGTAAAGTGATCAAAACTGATGAGGGCTGTTCCTTTGGACAGCATGGTCAACTTCTCTGAGTGGGGGAACGTTTGACCCGAGTGGGGTGAGGGGACCTCATTTACTTGGAAGATTCTAAACTGAGATTGAGAGTCTGACTGTTTTTGATGAGCTGGTGGGGTCACTGGCTCACAAACATCTATTTGCATGAATTTACTTTTTAGGGGGAAAAGAGTATTCAAGAGAAAAGTAGGGGCACAAGTGTCCAGAAGCAGATCATAGGAAGAGAAGGTGTCTATTCCTCAACCTGGCCCCATGTATTAGGTTTCAGCTTAGGGCATGATGCTTAACATTTTAGGGATCAGAGGTCCCTCTGAAAATTAGATGACAGCTGTGGTCTCTGTCCCTAGAAAAGTACATTTGTGCGTACAGTAGAAGCTCTGCCTAACCACTATCCACTTGAGTAATGTTCTCAATTCCCTTTCTGAGTTATGCCATCTGATCCCTGAGAAATGCTGAAGAGTCACAGCAAGGACCCCCACTTGGGTTCACCCCTGCATATCTGCTTTCAGCAGATGAGGGAATGCTTACCAAGAGTCAGTTGTATTTGTTTCCAAGCTATTTATCCATTGTACTGCTCATAACTATGTAATTAAATTATGTAAATTGGTAAAACTTGGGTCTACAAAGAAAAACAGTTGTTGTTTCTATGAAAACCGAGAAGAATGCTTTGGAAAGACCAGATAAAGATGAGTGCTAATAAAAATAGCCATTGAATTAGGTGTAGGCAAGGTAAAGTTATAAAAGATTAGAGGAATTTTTTTTTTAAAAGATTTTATTTTTTTCCTTTTTCTCCCCAAAGCCCCTCAGTACATAGATGTATATTCTTCATTGTGGGTCCTTCTAGCTGTGGCATGTGGGACGTCGCCTCAGCGTGGTTTGATGAGCAGTGCCATGTCTGCGCCCAGGATCTGAACTGACGAAACGCTGGGCCGCCTGCAGTGGAGTGCGCGAACTTAACCACTCGGCCACGGGGCCAGCCCCTAGAGGAATTTTTTGAAGCCCCGAATCTAGTAGGATTCTGCGTTTAATTTGCTTTGCAAGGGTCTTTGTCTCCGCTTCAAACAGAATGAAACTGAAAATCCAAAGCAAAGCACTAGGGGTATAGTTTATGTAAGAAAGACTACCCTGAACTCCAATCAGAGGAACATACTCAAAAGAAAGGCCTCAATGACTCGGCAATAAATATTTAGGGAAAAATAGAATTCTTAAGGTACATATATTGATAAGGATGTAAGTTAGCCTTCATGTGACAGAGACTCAAAATAATAGGAGTTTACTCCAGAGAAAAGTTTATTTTTCTTTCATGTAAAAGTGTTAATTAGGGCCAGCCCTCACAGCCTAGTGGTTAAGTTCAGCACACTCTACTTCAGTGTCCTGGGTTTGGTTCCCGGGCACAGACCTGCACCACTTATCTATCAGTGGCCCTGCTGTGGTGGTGACTCACGTACAAAAAGAGGAAGATTGGCAGCGGCTGTTAGCTCAGGGCAAATCTTCCTCTGTGGGGGAAAACAAAAGTGTTAATTAGCATAGTTGTCTGTGATAACAAATAAACTCCAAAATTATAAAGAGTCAGATACAATAGAAATTTATTTCTCACTCACATAGCAGTGCCAGTGGATGATCCTGGGCAGTGGGTGGCCCTCTTCCGCATGGTAACTCAGGGATCCAGTCTTGTCCATCTTGTAGCTCCACCATTATCCTAATTTTCCCTGTCTTAACTAGAGAAATAGGAAAGAGGGTATGGAGTATGCATACTTTTTTTTAGCCTTGGTCTGGAAATCGCACACATCACCTCTCATGTGCTCTTGGCTGCAGCTCAGTCACATGGCCACATCTAACGATCAGGGAGGCTGAGAAATTTGGTCTTTATGCTGTAGTCTATTTGTCTAGCTACAACCAGAGTTTCTATTACTGTAATAGTTATCTATTGCTTTCTAACAAATTACCCCAAAACGTGGTACCTTGAAACAGTAAATGTTTACTTCACAGTTCCTGTGGATCAGGAATCTGAATGCAACTTAGCTGGGTCCTCTGGCTCTGGATCTCGCAGAAGGCTGCAGTCATCTCAAGGCTTTGTTTGGGGAAGATCATTTCCAAGCTCACTCAATTGGCTGTCAGCAGCCTCAGAAGATCTGCTTCCTTGCTCACTCACAGGGCCATTGGCAGCCATCAAGTCCTCACTGGCTATTGCCAGGGAAATTGGTTTCTTGCCATGTGGCCCTCTCCACAGAGCAGCTCACAACATGGCAGTGTGGTGAGCGAGAAAGTAAGAGAATGAGCAAGACACAAGCCAGAACTTTTTTGTAACCTAAGCCCAGAAGTGACTTTTGCTGTATTCTGTTTGTTAGAAGCAAGTCACTGGGTCCAGCCCACACTCAAGGGGAGGGTTTTCCACAAGGGCATAAACACCGGGAGGCAGGGATCCTGGGGCCTTATGTTAGAGGCTATCACAATTACTCAATGACAGAAGGGAAAAACATGTTGGGAAACAATCAGCAACCTCTCCCACTGTATTTGTGTTTCAGTTTTTGGTGATTCTTTACTTTAATAAACTTCTGTAATTAACCAAGCAATGCCAAATATGTTGGATAATAGTATTAGCTAACATTTAGCAAGTATCAGGCACTATTCCAAGTACTTTGTGTGTTATTAACTCCTTAAATCCTTACACCAACCCTTTGAGGTAGGTGTCATTGTTTTTGTCCATTTTACAGCCAAAGAGATTGAAGCATAGGGCATTTAAGTAACTTGCCCAAGGGCATGCAACTTGTAAGAGGGAGTGGAAGAATTGTGAGTTCATCCTGTCTGACCAGTGGGTAAATTGGCCGTGTATGAGTGTTGGGCTCTGGTCCCTCTAACCCTCCTGGATGGTTTTTTCCCCCAGGCCTTGTGTGGTTTCTTTGAATACGGATGCTGATCAAGGAGGACGCTCTACAGATCTCTGGGATTCTCTCTCTGTGCATCTCTCCTCTCTGGTACTCTCTCTAATGGACTCAAGCTGCCTTGGTCTCTCTGTGCTCTCAGCTCTGTCTCATCAGTTCAGGGAGTCCACTGGGCTTCTCCTTTAGTTCTCTGTCCCTGCCCTGCAGTGTAGAAACTCTCTCAGGGCAGTAAATGGGGCGTCGCTGGGCTCGTTCATTTGTTTCCATTTCTCAGGCAGCACTGTCCTTCTTTGCCTGATGTCCAGTGTCTTGAAAGCCTTTCTTTGATGTACTTTGTTTTAGGCAGGAGGATAAATCTGGTCCCTCTTAGTCCATCTTAAAAGCAAAAGTCAGAACTCGTATTCTAAGCACTTTCCTATACTATCTTCTACAGCATGTAAACAAGTATATAAATTTTTCAAGAAATTTGTGGCCATCCTTATGGCCCTCTGTGGAACCACGAGCCCGTATTATGACTTTGTGGGCAGAAACTGAAGGAGAAGTTTTCCTAAAGAACTCTGTGCGTTACAGAAGCAGTGCTGCTTCAGGACGAGGTGACAAAACGAGATGCCCAATGAGAAGAGAGGCAGTCACTTCATTTCTTCATGGCACACAGCCTGACTGCAGTGCAGTGAGGACTGAAGGTCAGGCTATACCAGTTTGTAAAAATTTACTCTATTTTTATCAAAGATGTGGATGTATATCATTTAAAAATACAAATAATATATAAAAGCATATAAGGGAAAAAAAAAAAGCAGTGCCCACCTCCTAATCCTGCTCCACCCAGGTAACTGTTCTTTACGGTTGTAGCTGTATATTCTGCTGTTTACCTCTGTTAAAACAAACAACAAAAAATAATCCTGCTTGCTGTGCTGTTTGAGTGACTCTATGCTTTTCCACTTTGGAGCCCTGGGATTAGGACTCAGGGCTGGTAACAATGCTTTTACGGAAAGCCGGTGATGTGACTCCCTTAGATGGATTCTGCAGCAACAGCAGAACATAGGATCAGTCATGTACACATGGGAGGCACACCCGTAAGTTTCCAGAAATAATGAAGGGAGACTTGTGTGAGACCTACAGGTGAAGGAGTGATGCCGACCCTGATGTCAGTTTCCCTACAGTAAACCCAGCATATATGGGTTAAAACCAAAGCACTCTTTCCCTGCTTACTCCCTGGCTCCCTGGTTCCAGGGAGATAAGTGGATTCCTTATCATCTCCTCCTCTCTATGAGCAGTGTCCCAAGGCCTAACGCAGGCTGGTGGGAAAGCTCCGACCAGCAAGGCCACTGACCGCCCACCCTCCCTCTCTCCGAGAGGCCACATTCCTCACGAACCTTTAAAACCCCTCGCCTCCCCTCTTTCCAGGAGATGAGATGAAATGAAACCAATTTGAGGGCTACCTCTCGTCTCCCGGCTGATATCACCCGAAATAAAAACCCTTTCCTTGCCGTGAGCCTGGTGTTCCAATTTTTATTTGGCCCCTCTTGTGTGGCAGGTAAGGAAGCTAGGTTTGTAGGCAGTAACGGGAGCAATTGATCTGCAACATCTGAACTATGAATGTCAGTGTGTTGTCGTTCGTAACCATGGACTGGTGGGGCCTCAGGAAACTGGAGCTATAAATACAAAATACGTGCTAAAATAGAGTAGGTGCACAGAGGGTTGCTGACTTACTCTGTCTTAGGGAGTCAGAGCAGCTTCACAGCTTACACAAAGACTTGAAGGAGAAACAGAAGTTCACGGTGTCAGGTGACAGATATGACTAGAGGGTGAAGGGAATTGCCTGTGTAATGGGGACACAATGAAAGAGAAGAGCATGTTCTGGAATGTGAAACTGGAACTATAAAGCTAAAGTGGAGAATCGTTTTAGAAACAAGGCGTAAGGAGGATGGACTGATTTGTGATTTCTATTTGTTAGAATTCTTTGAGGCCTGGGGTGAATTTCTCCATGGGGGAATTTAATTTCCTTCTGCCAGGCTTCAGGGGCATTCTACTAATCCAAAATCACTCTAATTTCAGTTCTCTTTTTGAGGTTTTTCATGCCAAGATGACAAGGATTTGGCCCGAGGGCTGGTTTCACTTCTAAATTCTTGTCAGTGCCTTCCTTCCTTTTTTTTCAAACCAGTGTTTGAATTTATTTATTTACTTTTATAGTCCCCTGGGATAGGGGCAGGGGATGGTGGAAATTTTTTGGTGAAAAAGTTTATCCCCATACCTAGGTAACCAAATAATCAGAAACAGAATGAAAATCATCTTTCTCATGGAAGAGGCTGGCATTTTATTTTCTGGCATCTTATTTGCTGAGAAAACTATTTCCAATTTCTTTGCTTTATAAAATTTGGGGTAAAGGAAAGAACATGGAAATGGCTGGTCCAGATGACAGAGAGCTGGACTTTTTTTCCAGACATCTTTTACCTCCTCACTGCTTTGCTTGTCCCCAGTGAACTTTAAATGCCAGAGCTAATTTTTAGCCTGTTGCCTAGTTTAATGGCAAGAACAATAGTTTTGAAGACTTGGGTGCAGTGCCAGCATTTGTTACATATAACACTGGTAACTTTCTGCAATTCGTTCCTCTTCATAGAACTTTAGTTGCCTCCTCTGTAAAAACAGAACAATGGTACATACTGTGTTAGTTTTCTATAGCAGCCATAACAAAGTAGCACTAACTGGGTAGCTTAAAACAACAGGAATTTATTCCCTCACAGTTTTGCAGTCTGGAAGGCCAAAATCAAGGTGCCGGCAGGGCCACGCTCCCTCTGAAACCTTTCAGAAAGAATCCTTCCTGGCCTCTTCCAGCTTGGGGCGGTGGCAGTCAATCCTTGGCTTTCCTTGGCTTGTAGCTGCCTCGCTCTGACCTCTGCCTCTGTCACTACCTTGCGTTCTCCCTGTGTCTGTTCAGATTTCCTTCTTCTTATTAAGGACATCAGTCATATGGGATTAAGGGCCCACCCTACTCCAGTATGACCTCATTTTAACTAATTATATCTAATTTTAACTAATAGTGTGTGTAATTTAACTAATTATATCTGATTTTACTAATTATATCTACAACAACCCTATTTCCAAATAAGATCACACTCTGAGTGTTAGGACTCCAACATGTCTTTTTGTAGAACTCAGTGCAACTTATAACATCTACCTTCTAGGTCACTCCCTTCTCTTTGTTCCTCAAAACACATCTTACATATCTTATATACCTTAATTTTAGCACTTATCATAGTTCTAAATAAACTGTCATTGACAGATAACTTACATACAGTTAGAAACATACAATAAATGTAGATCTTGAAGAGTGATCACAAAATTAACACATGCCTTACCATCACCCAGATAAAAATAGAACCTTACTGGCACTCCTCATGTCCCCTCCTAGTCACTACTCTTCCTAATCAGAGGTAATCACTATCCTGACTTCTAATATCATAGATTTGTTTTGCCTGTTTTTGAAGTTTATATGGTTAGAATACTTTAGTTTGTATTTTTTTATCTTTTGTGTCATTTATTTGACTTTATGTTTGTGAGTTAAAGCATATTGCCGTGTGCAGGAGTTCATTTATTTTCATTGCTGCATAATATTCTGTTGTATGCCTATATCATACTTATTTATCCATTACACTATTGATAGACATTTAGGTTGTTTTCAGTTTGGGCTCTTACAAATAGTGCTGTAAAGGACTTTCTTGCATACAGTTTTGGTACATATAAATATGCGTTTCTTTTTTGTATATGTCTAGGAGTAGAATAGCTGGCTCTTAGGTTTTACATATGTTCAGCTTGAGTACATACTGTCAAACAACTTTTTGAAACGGTTGTATGAATTGACATTTCCTCCGACAGTATAGATTTGCCTATCCTTGTGCCAAACACACCAGCGGCATATGAAACTTTCAGTTGCTCCAGATTCTCTTGCAGTACCTAATGCTGGGTATTATCAGTCTTCAAAATGATAACTATTCTTGTAAGTATGTAATGGTATCTTATACAGATATTGGCTTAAATTTAAACTGCCTCATTGATTAGTGGTTTTGAGCATGTTTTCTTGTTTATTGGCCATTTGAATATCTACTTTGTTAGGTGCCCATTCTGACATTTTACCCACTATATTTGCCTATTGAATTGTCTACATTAAAAAAATTACTTTTTAGGTATTCTTTATATATTCTGGAAATATTATTTGTCAATTGTATGTATTGTAGCTATATTCTCCCAAACTTGAACTTTCTTTGTCTTAATGGCATCTTTTGATATATATCTTTTGTTAGATTTATAACTAGGTATTTGGTGACTTGTATGCTATTTCAAATGATATGAGTCTTAATTTTAATGTAGTAAAATTATCAGTCTTTCTTTTATATTTGATGTTCTTGGGAGCCTATCTAAGAAATCTTTGCCTACCTCAAAACCACAAAGACAGTCTACGTTATCTTCTAAAAATGCCTTACTTTTTGCATTTCGATCCAAAGCCCACCTAAAATTGATTTTTATGTATGATGTGAAGTAAAGATCAAAATTCATTCTCTCCCCTCATGGCTATCTTACTAACCCAACACCATTTACTGAAAAAGTGTCTGTTATTCATTGCTCTGCAGGGTCATCTTTGTCAATAATCCAAGTATCCAAATTTATGAGGTCTGTTTCTGGACTCTAATTTATTTAATTGCTGCTTCTAACTATTCTTTTTATTTTTTTTAAGATTTTATTTTTTTCCTTTTTCTCCCCAAAGGCCCCTGGTACATAGTTGTGTATTCTTCGTTGTGGGTCCTTCTAGTTGTGGCATGTGGGACGCTGCCTCAGCGTGGTTTGATGAGCAGTGCCATGTCCACGCCCAGGATTCGAACCGACAAAACACTGGGCCGCCTGCAGCAGAGCGCACGAACTTAACCACTCGGCCACGGGGCCAGCCCCCGAACTATTCTTTTTCTTTTTTTTTTTTTTGTTCTCTTTTTTTTTTTTTTAATTGAGTTATTGATAGGTTACAATCTTGTGAAATTTCAATTGTACATTAATGTTTGTCAGTCATGTTGTAGGTGCACCACTTCACCCTTTGTGCCCACCCCCCACCCCACCTTTCCCCTGGTATCCACTAAACTGTTCTTGGTCCATAGTTTTAAATTCCTCATATGAGTGGAGTCATACACAGATTATCTTTCTCTTGCTGGCTTATTTCACTTAACATAATTCTCTCAAGGTCCATCCATGTTATTGCAAATGGAATGATTTTGTTCTGTTTTGCAGCTGAGTAGTATTCCATCGTATATATGTACCACATCTTCTTTATCCATTCGTCTGTTGATGGGCACTTAGGTTGCTTCCACGTCTTGGCTATTGTAAACAGTGCTGCAATAACCATTGGGGTGCACAGGACTTTTGGGATTGCTGACTTCAGGCTCTTTGGATAAATACCCAGTAGTGGGATGGCTGGATCGTATGGTAGTTCTATTTTTAGTTTTTTGAGGAATCTCCATACTGTTTTCCATAGTGGCTGCACCAGTTTGCATTCCCACCAGCAGTGTATGAGGGTTCCTTTTTCTCCACAACCTCCCCAATATTTGTTGCTATTAGTTTTAGATATTTTTGTCATTCTAACGGGTGTAAGGTGATATCTTAGTGTAGTTTTGATTTGCATTTCCCTGATGATCAGCGATGATGAGCATCTTTTCATGTGCCTATTGGCCATCAGTATATCTTCTTTGGAGAAATGTCTGTTCATGTCTCCAGCCCATTTTTTGATTGGGTTGTTTGATGTTTTGTGATTGAGTTGTGAGAGTTCTTTATATATTAAGGATATTAAGCCTTTGTCAGATATATGACTTGCAAATATTTTTTCCCAGTTAGTGGGTTGTTTTTTTGTTTCAATCCTGTTTTCATTTGCCTTGAAGAAGCTCTTTAATCTGATGAAGTCCCATTTGTTTATTCTTTCTATTGTTTCCCTTCTCTGAGAAGGCATGGTGTCCGAAAAGATCCTTTTAATACTGATGTCAAAGAGTGTACTGCCTACGTTTTCTTCCAGAAGCCTTATGGTTTCAGGTCTCACCTTTAGGTCTTTAATCCATTTTGAGTTTATTTTGGTGAATGGTGAAAAAGAATGGTCAATTTTCATTCTTTTACATGTGGCTTTCCAGTTTTCCCAGCACCATTTGTTGAAAAGACTTTCTTTTCTCCATTGTATGCCCTCAGCTCCTTTGTCAAAGATAAGCTGTCCATAGATGTGTGGTTTTATTTCTGGGCTTTCAATTCTGTTCCATTGATCTGTGCACCTGTTTTTGTACCAGTACCATGCTGTTTTGATTACTGTAGCTTTGTAGTATGTTTTGAAGTCAGGGATTGTGATGCCTCCCATTTTGTTCTTTTTTCTCAGGATTGCTTTAGCAATTCGGGGTCTTTTGTTGCCCCATATGAATTTTAGGATTCTTTGTTCTAATTCTGTAAAGAATGTCATTGGGATTCTGATTGGGATGGCGTTGAATCTGTAGATTGCTTTAGGTAGAATGGACATTTTAACTATGTTTATTCTTCCAATCCATGTACATGGAATGTCTTTCCATCTCCTTATGTCGTCATCCAATTCTCTCAGAAAGGCCTTGTAATTTTCATTATATAGGTCCTTCACTTCCTTAGTTAAATTTACCCCAAGGTATTTTATTCTTTTTGTTGCGATTGTGAATGGTATTGTATTCTTGAGTTCTTTTTCTGTTGGTTCATTACTGGAGTATAGAAATGCTACTGATTTATGCAAATTGATTTTATACCCTGCAACTTTGCTGTAGTTGTTGATTACTTCTAACAGTTTTCCAATGGATTCTTTGGGGTTTTCTATATATAAGATCATGTCGTCTGCAAACAGCGAGAGTTTCACTTCTTCCCTCCCTATTTGGATTCCTTTTATTCCTTTTTCTTGCCTGATTGCTCTGGCCAGGGCCTCCAGTACTATGTTAAATAAGAGTGGTGATAGAGGGCATCCTTGTCTTGTTCCTGTTTTCAGGGGGATGGGTTTCAGTTTTTGCCCATTGAGTATGATGTTGGCTATGGGTTTGTCATATTTGGCCTTTATTATGTTGAGGTAGTTTCCTTCTATGCCCATTTTGTTCAGAGTTTTTATCATAAATGGCTGTTGGATCTTGTCAAATGCCTTCTCTGCATCTATTGAGATGATCATGTGGTTTTTATTCCTCAGTTTGTTGATGTGGTGTATCACGTTGATTGATTTGCGGATGTTGAACCATCCCTGTGTCCCTGGTATGAATCCCACCTGATCCTGATGTATGATTCTTTTGATGAATTGCTGAATTCTGGTTGCCAAAATTTTGTTTAGAATTTTTGCATCTATGTTCATCAGTGATATTGGCCTGTAGTTCTCTTTTTTCGTGGTGTCCTTGTCAGGTTTTGGTATCAGCGTGATGTTGGCCTCATAGAATGTGTTAAGAAGTGTTCCATCTTCCCTAATATTTTGGAATAGCTTGAAAAGGATAGGTATTAAATCCTCTCTGAAAGTTTGGTAGAATTCCCCAGGAAAGCCATCTGGTCCTGGGGTTTTATTCTTTGGGATGCTTTTGATTGCTGTTTCAATCTCTTTCCTTGTGATTGGTCTGTTCAAATTGTCTGCCTCTTCTTGAGTGAGCTTTGGGAGATTGTAGGAGTCCAGGAATTTATCCATTTCCTCTAGGTTATCCATTCTGTTGGCATATAGTTTTTTGTAGTATTCTCTTATAATCTGTTGCATTTCTGCAGAGTCTGTTGTTATTTCTCCTCGCTCATTTCTGATTTTGTTTATTTGAGCTTTCTCCCTTTTTTTCTTTGTAAGTCTGGCTAGTGGTTTGTCAATTTTATTTATCTTCTCAAAAAACCAGCTCTTTGTCTCATTGATCCTTTCTACTGCCTTTTTCGTTTCAATAGTATTTATTTCTGCTCTGATTTTTATTATTTCTCTCCTTCTGCTGACTTTGGGCTTCATTTGTTCTTTTTTCTCTAGTTCAGTTAGGTGTGCTTTAAGGTTGCTTATTTGGGATTTTTCTTGTTTGTTAAGATGTGCCTGTATTGCGATGAATTTTCCTCTTAATACAGCTTTTGCTGTATCCCATATGAGTTGGTATGGCATGCTATCATTTTCATTTGTTTCTAGGTATTTTTTTATTTCTTCTTTAATTTCTTCAATGATCCATTGCTTGTTCAGTAGTGTGTTGTTTAGTCTCCACATCTTTGTGCCTTTCTCAGCTTTTTTCTTGTAATTAATTTCTAGCCTTATAGCACTATGATCTGAGAAGATGCTTGTTATTATTTCAATTTTTTTAAATTTGTAGAGGCTTGCCTTGTTTCCCAACATATGGTCTATCCTAGAGAATGTTCCATGTGCACTTGAGAAGAATGTGTATTCAGCTCCTTCAGGGTGGAGTGATCTATATATGTCTATTAAGTCCAATTGTTTTAGTTTTTCGTTCAGCTCCACTATTTCCTTGTTGATTTTCTGTCTGGATGATCTGTCCATTGATGTGAGTGGGGTGTTGAGGTCCCCTACTATTATTGTGTTGTTTTTAACATCTTCCTTCAGGTCTGTTAATAGTTGCTTTATGAATCTTGGTGCTCCTGTGTTGGGTGCATAGATATTTATAAGCGTTATTTCTTCCTGATGAAGTGTCCCTTTGATCATTATATATTGTCCCTCTGTGTCTCTCTTTACCTGTCTTATTTTGAAATCCACTTGGTGTGATATGAGAATTGCAACACCTGCCTTTTTTTCCTTGCTATTTGCTTGAAGTATTGTCCTCCACCCCTTCACCCTGAGTCTGTGTTTGTCCTTGGGGCTGAGGTGTGTTTCCTGGAGGCAACAAATTGTTGGATCTTGTTCTTTAATCCATTTTGCCACTCTGTGTCTTTTTATTGGAGAGTTCAATCCGTTCACATTGAGAGTGACTATTGATGCATGTGGACTTAGTGCTGTCAATCTGTCGCTCATTATCTTGTTTTCCTGTGTTTCTTTTCCTGTGTGCTTTAGACTACCCATTTAATACTGCAATTTCTTATGCTGGGTTTCTTAGATTTTTCCTTATCTATGATTTGTGACTCTGTTCTGTACTTTATTTTAGTGTCTACCTTGAAGTTTGTATTTAGAATCTCGTGTATAATATAGTCTATTCTCTGGTGGTCTCTTACTTACTCGACCAGTACTGATTTAGACCCTTTGCTCTTCCCCTCCTAAATAATTATTTTCATTTTTTATTCCAACTCGTCTTATTAATTTGTAGTTAGAGTGCTAAGATCGTCCTTGTTTTGGTAGTTTCCTTATTTTTACCCTGATGCTATAGTTGAATATTTGCTATCCTGTTCTGGTTCTATCCATCGGTCTCCCTAGTCTGTGGCTTGTGTCCCCTTTCTCCCTTTTTTCTTTTTTCAAGTATGAGAGCCTTCTTGAGGATTTCTTGTAATGGAGGGCTTTTAGTTACAAATTCCCTTAACTTTTGTTTGTCTGGAAAAGATTTAATTTCTCCCTCATATCTGAAAGAAATTCTTGCTGGATAGAGTATTCTTGGCTGAAGGTTTTTATCCTTTAAAGCTTTGAATATATCACTCCATTCTCTCCTAGCTTGTAGGGTTTCTGTAGAGAAATCCACTGACAGTCTGATAGGGGCTCCTTTATAGGTTATTCCCTTTTTTTTCTTACTTCCCCGAGTATTCTTTCCTTATCATTCCTATTTGCCAACTTTACTATTATGTGCCATGCGGTGGGTCTTTTTACATTGACAAATCTAGGAGATCTAAAACTTTCCTCTACACACATTTCTCCATTGATCCCTAGATTTGGGAAATTCTCTTCAATAATTTCATTAAGCACACTTTCTGCTCCATTTTCCTTTTCCATATTCTCGGGAATTCCTATGATCCTTATGTTCTTACTCCTCATTGAATCCATTATCTCTCGGAGATTTTACTCATTTTTTTAAATTCTTATTTCTCTTTCTTCCTCTGTCTGGCGCCACTCAGCCTGTCTGTCCTCGATTATGCTGATTTGCTCCTCTAGGTTGTCTACACGGGCATTCAGGGAATCCGTATTCTGTTTTATCTGGTCCATTGTGTTTTTCATCTCAAGTAATTCTGTTTGATTCTTCTTTATGATTTCAATCTCTTTTGTGAAGTAACTCCAGAAATCAGCTTGTTTCTCTATCTTTCTCTCTACCTCATTGAGTTTTTTGATTATAGCTGCTCTGAATTCATTATCACTTAGTTTACCTAATTCCAAGTCCTCAGGACTTAATTCTGTGTTTTTATTGTTTTCCTTCTGGTCTGGGGCTTTTATAAATTGCTGGATGGTAGAGGAGCAGTTTTTTCTCATGGTGGTAGAATTCAGTTGCAGTTACAGCCTGTCGCCACTAGATGGGGGTCGAGAGCGGCGTGTTAGCTCTCCGCCTTCGGGGCAAGATGGCTGCGCCCACTGGTTTTGTTAGCGGGGAGGGGCTGTTACTCACAGGCGCCGGTCTGGGTTTAGATCAGTTCTGTTCTCTGGTCTCCCAAGGCCCTTGATTTATAGGGTCCCCGCGGACGGAAGCTTTCCCCCCGTCAGTGGGTCTCCACTGAATCAGCGGCAGGAGTCCTGGATGATCCCCAGCCGCGCGGCCCCTCCCCCGCTCCTTCCCGACCCGCGCCACAGCAATCGCAGACTCTAGGGGAGGGAGCGATGTTCTCTCCTACCGTTCTGGCGCCTCCGAAGGTGTAAGCAAGGTTATGATCTCTGCCTTCTTGGTATTGTAGGTCTCTAACGAGCTGGCATTATGTTTATTCTCTGAAATTCAGTTCTCCCAATCTTTTGTTGTATTTTGGAGGGGAGAGAATCCTGGGTCAGCTCACCCCGCCATTTTGCTCCCCCGAACTATTCTTGCACCAATACCACCTTGTCTTCATTTGGGAAGGTTTATAAGACTTGATATCCGGTAGTATAAAACCTCCAACTTTGTTTTTCTCTTTAAGGCTCATCTTGGCTATTCTGGCCCTTTGCACTTCCATATAAATTTTATAATCAGATTATCAGTTTTCACAAAAAAATCCTCCTGGCATTGATTGTGATTGTCTTGGGTCTACAGGTTGATATGAGATGACCTGATAATTTTACATTGAGTCTTCCAACTCACAAACTTGGTATGTTCTTCCATTTTTGAAGGTATCCTTTAATTTCTTTCAGTAATGCTTAATAATTTTTTTGTGTAGATATCTTGTACAGTTTTCATTAGATTCCTTCCTAGATATTTGATGCATTTGAAGCAATTTAAATTTATTTTTTTGCTTTTTTTAAAAAAGACTTCATTTTTTAGAGCAGTTTTATATTCACAGCAAAATTAAGGGGATGTACAGAGATTTCCCTTATACACCCTGATCCAAACATATGTAGCTTCCGTCATTATCAACATCCTGCACCAGAGTGGTAGATTTGTTACAACTGATGAACCTACATTGACACATGATAATCACTCAATTCCATAGTTAACATTCGGGTTCACTCTTGGTGTTGTACATTCTATAGCTTTGGACAAATATGTAATGATATGCATCCATCGTTATAGTATCATATAGAGTATTTTCATTGCCCCAAAAATACTCTGTGTTCCATCTATGTATCCTTTTCTACCCTATCCACTCCTCAATGCCTGGCAACCACTGATATTTTTACTATCTCCGTAGTTTTGCCTTTTCCAAAATGTCATATAGTTGGAATCATACAGTATGTAGCCTTTTCAGATTGGCTTCTTTCATTTAATAATATGCATTTGAGCTTCCTCCATGCCTATTCATGGCTTGATAGTTCATTTCTTTTCAGCACTGAATAATATTCCAATGTCTGGCTGTACTGCAGTTTATTTATCCACTTACAAACTGAAGGACATTTTGGTTGCTTCCAAGTTTTGTAAATTATGAATAAAGCTGCTACGAAGATGTGTGTGCAGGTTTTTGTGTGGATATAAGTTTTCAACTCCTTTGGACAAATACCAAGGAGGGAATTGTATTATTTTAAAATTTTCATTTTCAAATTGGTTGTTCGTATATAGAAATACAATTTATTATTGTATACTGATCCTATATCCAGGAATCTTGCTAAATTTGTTCATTAATTCCAATAGTTTTCTATCTATTTCTGATTTGCTAAGAGATTTTATGAAATGATTTTGAAAATTTTATCAAATCCCTTTTTTGCATCTGTTGAGATGACTGCATGATTTTTCTCCTTTGTCTGTTAACGTAGTGAATTTCCATTTATTCCATTTTTGGTATTAAACCAACTTTGCTTTCTTGGAAGAAACCTAACAGGCCTTGATATAGTCTTATTTCTGCTTAGGATTATTTTGCTAATATTTGTTTAGGATTTTTGTATCTATATATTTGGGTGAGATTAGTTTGTAATTTTCCTTTCTTAGAATATCTTTGTCAGATTTGAGTATGAAGCTTATGCTGGCCTCATAAAATGATTTGAAAAATATTCCTTCTGTTACCAGTCCTTGAAAAGTTTGTGTGAGATTGGTGTTGTTTCTTTCTTAAACAGTTGGAAGACTTCACTGGTGAAGCCATCTGTGTCTGGAGTTTTGATGGGAAGATTTTTTTTTAACTTTTTATTTTGGAATAATTTTAGACTCATGGAAAATTTTCAAAAAGAGTACAGAGAGTTCTTGTATACCAATAGTTCTAAACTGGGGGAAATTTTGTTCCCCAGGGAACATTTGAAAATATCTGGAGACATTTTCCTTTGACACATCACAATTTGAGAGGGGAGGGAGGTGGTGCTAATGGCATCCAGTGGGTAGAGGCCTGGGATTCTGCTAAATCTCCTACAGTGCACAAGACCCCCCCACAACAAAGAATTATTCAGCTCAATATGCCAGGAGTGCTGATGTTGAGATACCCTGAGTGAAATCATTAAGCTCAGCTCTTTGGATCCATATTTCAGGTATAAAAACTAGAAGACAAGCTTGTAATAGAAAATGGAACTGAAAATTGAATCATTTCAGTCAGATATTCTGATTGCTAAGCATATATATATATCATGGATGTTTTATTGCATACATTTGTCATAGTTCATTCGGGAAAGCACAAACTATTCTAGGTATTTTAATAGTGAGGGCTTTAGTAAGATGAATTAAAGCTTATAAAATCATCGAAAGGGGATGGGGAGTGGAAGTCAGTGAGAAGTGCACTGCCTTTCAGAAACTCAGGAAGTGGAGAATAGTGGTAACAGTTGTCAGTGATCTCAGCTGCCACCAGCACTGAGTTGGGTGATTTGTAAAAGTTCATCCAAAAGCTGTTGGAAACTTCATATCTGCCTTTTACCAATAAATCCACCTTGAAAGGAGAAATAATGGTTTCTACGTCTCTTCCATCTTCCAAATTTCCATAAATTGGAAGCTTGTTGACAAGGGATTCCTGGAAATGTAGTTGCTGTGCTTCCAGCCCTTTAAAGATGAAAGCATAGAAAGAGCTGGAGTAGTGCTGAGTCAACAGCAGACAAGCTGGCACAGTCCAACCACTGGTTACTCAACATTCTTACAACCCCTTCTGCCTATGTTTATCCTTCAAACAAAAGCAATAGCAAAAACACCCCGTGTCTGCCTAATATAATGCAGCTATCCCTTGTTCAAAGACATCCACCCTCTCCTAAAAAAGGGAGACTCACGATTCTGTGAGTCACTGTAGCTATATCTGGGTAATGATCATTCTTTTCCTATTACAATGACAATCATCCTTTGATATTGTGTAACCTAAAATTAAATTTTTTTTAATTAAGATTATGATAGATTACAACCTTGTATAAAATTAAATTTTTAATATTTACCATTATGACATATATAAGAGAAGGAAAAGGGAGAGAAAAATATATATTCTGCCTGTGGAAGAAATAGTATTATAAGTTGTTGCTGGTTTAGAACATAACGCTGCATTTTGTATGAGAGCACATCAACCCGTCAAGATGATGTCGCTTAGCTATTCAGCTATAATTGAATTTTTAACAGGCCATTCTACTGTTCTTTAGTGCCAGCTGCTTTGTGGTGATGAGATACATGGTAAAACATGTGATTCCAGGGGCATGGTCCACTGTCCGTGGGCGTGATCCACTGTCCACAGTGCGTTCCATAGACAAAGCATATCATATCAAGCGATGAGATTATCTGAAAAGTGTTCCTCGTGGAACTCTTTCTGAATGTGTACTTTGTTCTCCTAATCTAGGGGTGGACGCGTGTTCAAGTTTCATAACTTCCTGCCAAAGAGTCATAGCTAATACAAAATCAATACTTGAAATGGGCTTTTGAAAATGACCTTAAAATATAGAACTGACTCTAAGTGAAAGAAACCAGACGTAGTAGGTCACATATTATAGATTTAATTTATATGAAATATCCAGAATAGGTAAATCCACAGAGACAAAGCAGATCAGTGGTTGCCATGGGAAATGGAGAGTGATTGTTTAATGGATATGAGGTTTCCTTTTGGGGTGGTGAAATGTTTTGGAACTAGATCAAAGTGATGGTTGCACAGCACTGTGAACGTACGAAATGTCACTGAATTGTACACCTTAAAATGATTGATCTTATGTGATAGGAATTTAAACTCAATGTTTAAAAAAGGAAAACCTATAAAACTGATTAAGTCACAGTAGGATGAGAGGAATACAAGGAAGAATCCTCCATCTTAGGTGGGAAAACTGGCAGGGCTTGTTCTCGCTTGCCCTGGACAGAGTATCCCCCACGCTGGAATGCTTGGTGATGTGATATAGAGAACATGATGTTGGAATGCTAGCTCTTTCTTCTCTCTCTTTTTTTTTTTTTAGGCTATAGTAAAAAGTCAAGAGAGAGACAGACAGAGACAGAGACACGAAGAAAGAGACAAAGAGAGTGAGACAGACAGAGAGAAAGAAGAGATTGATATGTTGAAAAAGTTGCAGCCCAAGCAGACAGGCAACAGCCACACAAATAAGTAACTTTGTTAAGGAAAGAGGTGACTGATATGAGGCTGCTAGCTGAGAGTCAGAAAAACATGTACCTTGCTGAATTTCAGTACCCGAATTGTTTGTGATACCCTAAAATTCATGTGCTGATTATGATATTATGGGATATTAGTAAACTGGAATGGGGATAGCCATATGTATTATCTATTGCTGTATAGCAGATTACCTCCAAAATTGGAAGCGTAAGACCACACACATTTATTATCTTAAATTTCTGTCAGGAATCTAGGCATGGCTTAGCTGGGCTCTCTGCTTCCCTCACAAAGCTGCTATCATGGTGTTGGCTAGGGCTGTGATCTTGTCTGAAGGCTTATCTGGGGAAGGAACTGCTGCCAAGTTTATGTACATGGGTTATTGGCAGGATTCAGTTCCTCAGGGCCTGGTGGTCTGAGGGCCTCAGTTCCTCCCTGGTGATTGACTGGAGGCCACCCCTAGTTCCATGCCTTGAGGGCCTCTGCATGTTGCTTCATCACAGCAAGTGTGAGACGAGCCAGAGAGAGTGTGTGTTGTAAACAAGTTGGGAGTCATAATCTTTTCTAACCTAACCTGTTAAGTAACATCCCATCACCTTAGCCATATATTTGTTAGCAAATCACTACTAAGTGCAGCCCACACACAAAAGCATGAACACCAGGGGACAGGAATGCTGGGAGGCATGTTAGAAGCCACCTACCACACCGTGAAAAGGCACAGCTCCCCCCTACATTCCTATGTCTCCTCTGCACTTTGTGTATGTGTGGATGTATGCCCCATCCCAAAAGTCATAATGCTTTCTATTATAAAGCACATTCATATGGGGAGTCTGGGAGGATGTCAGTGACATAGTAGGACCCATCTATACCCATAGGTGAGGCCTTTGAGCTGAGATCTCAGAGCTTAAGGACTGAGCACAACCCATAAGCACTTTTTCCTCCCAAGAAATAAAATCAATGTGACACTAACTATGGGTTTAAAAAAGTTGTAGTGCTAGAAAAAAAACATCTGGTAAATATGATTGCTTATGTATGATTGCAATATCCGAACTCAAGTACCAACATTCATAGAAAGTGGAATGCTGAAGTAGTACAACCTTCTATTGGAAATTCCTTTCCTCAGCCCCCCTCACGCATAGACTTGAAGCACACTGTCAAGGAAATTCTTCCTCACAGATAGAAACTGGCATGGCCATTTTGGCTGACCAAATTATTCGACTGTCACAAAGCTGAGTCAAGAAAGTGATAACCACAAGTTTCACGGGTCCTTTTATTTAACTTAGTATCAATTTCCTGAGGAAGATGGTATGTGTTCTGGAGTGGTGCCCCTGTTTGTCTGATCTCTTTCAACCATTGATATTTGTGCTTGGACTATTTGGGGAATATACCATGTAGTTCTTAAACAAAAGAACAGATTAAGAAAAATGGATGTCTCCCAGAGAATCTGGATTCCTGGATTGCCGGGGGGAGTTTGAGGAATTTCATATCTGTTTATGTGCACATTGCATAGGCAACAAGGAGACTGTAGTGGACACTTTGGGTTTTTCTGCAGAGCACACCACCTCCCATCTCCATCCATTTTATGCAGTGTGACCCTGGCTTAGCATGGCAAGGCAAGCTCTAAAGTATTTTCACTGGCCTTTTTCACAAGGAGAAGAGTCCTTTTTGCCTGAAGATATATATATACACTTTTTTAAAAAGATTGGCCCCTGAGCTAACATCTGTTGCCAATCTTTTCTTTTTCCCAAAGGCCCCCAGTACGTAGTTGTATATTCTAGTTATAGATTCTTCCAGTGCAGCTCAAAAGTTGTGAGTGTCTCTGGCTCTGCTATGTAGGACACCGTTTCAGCATGACCTGGTGAGTGGTGCCATGTCCACGCCCAGGATCTGAACTGAGGAAACCCTGGGTCACCGAAGCGGAATGCGTGAACTTAACCAGTCAGCCATGGGGCCGGCCCCCTGCCTGAAGATATATGATGTTTTTTCCTCTCTTCCTGATTCTCACATAAATTAGTCCTGCATGCTTTTATAAGGTTCATTGACCTGGAGTTTTGTATGGCCATAGCCTCGAAGAGCCACCTAGAAAGCAGTGTTTTAGATTAGGCTGGCCCTTGTAATTCAATGAAATTTCTGTCTCAAAGGAGAGTCATTGCTCTTTGAATTTCATGTGCCCAGTTCTATACAGTCTATTATCAACCAAATAAAGCCCTTAGCTGCCTTACTCTGCAATTAAAATACTGTGGGGTACTTAGTACTGGATGATGGGATAAGTCATAAATGTTTGTTGAATGAGTGAATGAATAGTAACCTAGTTCTTCAAAGTGACAAATTCATTTATTGCAATTTTCTGTCTCATTATGTCTTTCAGAGGAAATAATACTCAGTAAATAATTAAAGTAGGATGTCGTGGTATACTAACTTGATTCAATCTGATCCAGTACCACTCTCAGCTCTTAGATCAGCAGTCTCGCTTATGCATATTTATGAGAGACTATTTCTTTAACATCTTTATTGTGTAGCTTCCAGAAGGAGAGGAGAGAGAGAAAGAGAAAAAAGGAAAGAATATTTTAAAAATAATGACTTCAAACTTCCAAAATTTGATGAAAAATATTAATCTACACGTCTAAGAAGTTCAGTGAATTCCACATAAGATCAACTCAAAGAGATTCACACCAGGATACATCATGATCAAACTGTTGAAAGCCAAACACAGAGAATTTTGAAAGCAGCAAGATAGAAGCAACTCATCATTTATGAAGGATCCTCAATAAGATTAACAGCTGATTTCTCATCTGAACCCACAGAGGCCAACAGGTAGTAGGATGACATATTCAAAGTGCTTTAAAAAAAAAAGAATGTCAACCAAGAATTCTATATTCAGCAAACTATCCTTCCAAAGTGAAGAAGAAATGAAGATATTCCCAGATAAACAATGAGAGAATTTGTCACCAGCACACCTGCTCTACACATCATACTAAAGAGAGTCCTTTGGGCAAAAATGAAAAGACACTAGAGAGCAATTCAAATCTACACAGAGAAATAAAGGGCACCAGTAATGGTGACTACACAGGTAAATATAAAAGACAGTATAAACTTATTTTTTTTCTTGTAAATCTTTTTCCTCCTATATGATTTAGAAGATAACTGCAAAAAGCAAAAAAGCATCAGCAGTCAATGTATAAAGATGTAATTTATACTACAATAATAGCACAAAGGAGGAGGTAGGGAATAGAGCTATGTAGGAGCAAAGTTCTTTATGCTATTGCAATTAAGTTGGTACTAATCTGAACTAGATTTCTATAAGTTAAGATGTTAATTATAATCCCCAGTATCACCACTAAGAGAGTAATTTTTAAAAGTAGTAAGAGACAGACAATTAAAATGGCATACTACAAAATATCTGTTTAACACAAGTGAAGGTTAAGAGAAGAATGGAGAGACAAAAAGACTTAAGACATATAGGAAATAAACAACTAAACAACAGATGTAAATCCTGCCTTATTAGTAATTAAATCAAATGTAAATGGATTAAACACTCCATTTAAAGACAGAAATTGGAAGAATGTATTTTTAAAAACATGACACAGTTATATGCTATCTAAAAAAGAGATATCTTAGATGAAACATAAATAAGTTGAAAGTAAAAGGATGGAAAAAAGATATATCATGCAAACAACAACCAAAATAGAACTGGGGTGGCTATGCTAGTATCAGACAAAATAGACTTTAACATAAAAATTGTTACTGGAGACAAAGGACGATTTGTAGTGATGGAAGGGTTAATCCCTTGGAAGACCTAACATATATGTTAAGCTGCATAAAAAACAAAAACCCACAGAATTGAAGAAATAGATAATTCAACAATATTGTTGGAGACTCCAGTATTTTACTTTCAATAATAGATAGAACAACCAGGCAGAAGATCAACAAGGAAACATGAGACAGTGCAAACCAACAGACCTACAAGACATCTACAGAACGCCATGAAAAAAATGGCAGACTACACATTATTCTCAAGTGTACATGGAATGTTCTTCAGCATAGACCATACGATAGGCTGTAAGACAATTCTCAATAAGTTTTAAAAGATTGAAATCATATAAAGCATGTTCTACCACAATGGAATGAAATTGGAGGTCAATAACAGAAGAAAATTTGGGAAATTTAGAGATGTGGGGAAATTAAATAATACATTCCTAAATAACAAATGAGCCAAAGAAGAAATCAGGAGGGAAATGATAAAATACTTTGAGATGAGTGAAAACAAAACACAACATACCAAAACTTACTAGATGAAGGTAAAGCAGTACTTAAGGGGAACATTGTAACTAGATACTTATATATAAAAGAAGAAAGATCTCATATCAATAACCTTATCTTCCACCCTAAACTAGAAAAAGAAGAGTAAACATCCCTAGACAAGAAGAAGGAAGGAAATAACCAAGACTAGAACATCTATATGTGAAATACAGAATAGAAAAACAATAGAGAAAACCACTTAACCCAAAAATTGGTTCTTTGAAAAGATCAACAAAGTGACAAAATTTTACCTAGACTGACCGAGAAAAAAAGAGAAAACTCAAATTACTAAAGTCAGGAATGAAAAAAGGAGACGTTACTACTAGCCTTACAGAAATAGAATGGATTATAAGGAAATACTCTCAACAAATTTGATAACCTCAATGAAATGGACAAATTCCTAGAAATATGCCAACTACTGAAATTGAATCTACGAGAAATAGAAAATCTGAATAGACTTAAAACAAACAGAAAGATTGAATTAGTAGTCAAAAAACTTCCCAAAAGAAAAGGCCGGAACAGATAACTTCACAGCTCTATTTTCCCACATTTTAAAGAAGAGTTAACACTAATTCTTCACAAATACTTCCAAAGAATAGAAGAGGAGGGGATACTTTCCAATTCGTTTTTGAGATCAGTGTTAGCTTGATACCGAAACCACACAAAGATATTACAAGAAAAGACAGCTATAGAGCAATATCCCTTATGAATATGAATGAACAATCTTCAGCAAAACAGTAGCAAACTGAATCCAACAACATACGTATAAGAAAGGTTGTACATCTTAACCAAGTGGGATTTGGTTGCAGGAATGCAAGTTTGGTTTAACACCTAAAAATCTATGTAATGCACCATATTAATACAATAAGTATACAGTTCATTGGTATGAAGTACATTCAATTTTTGTGCAACCATCACTGCCATCCATTTCCAGAACAATTTTTAATCTTGAAAATCTGAAACTCTATATCCATTAAACAATAACTCCCCATTCCACCTTCCTCCTAGAACCTGGCAACCACCATTCAACTTTCTGTCTCTAAGGTTTCAACTACCCTGAGTACCTCATGTAAGTGGAATCACACAGTATTTGTCTTTTTGTGACTGGCTTTTTTCACTTAGTATAATGTTCTTAAGTTTCATTCATGTTGTAGCATGTGTCAGAATTTCCTTCCTTTTTAAGGCTGATTAATATTCCATTGTATGTATATAATACATTTTGCTTGTCCATTCATCTGTTGATGGACGCTTGAGTTGCTTCCATGTTTTAGCTATTGTGAATAATGCTGCTATGATTATGAGTGTACAAATATCTGCTCAAGTCCCTGCTTTCAATTCTTTGGAATATATACTCAGAAGTAGAATTGCTGGATCATATGGTAATTCCATTTTTAATGTTTTGAGGAACTACCACAGTGCTTTCCATAGCAGCTGCACCATTTTACGACACCAACAGTGCACAAGAGTTTCAATTTCTCCACATCCTTACCAACATTTGCTCTGTTTCTTTTTCATAGTTGCCATCCTAATGGGTGTGAAGTGGTCTCTCATTGTATGGTAGTCCTTCCCTTACCTGGAGGGGATATGTTCCAAGACCCCCCAGTGAATGCCTGGAATGAAAGATAGTACCAAAACCTATGGATATTATGTTTTTTCTCATATATACTTACCTATAATAAAATTTAATTTATAAGTTAGGCACAGTAAGAGATTAACAATAACGAATAATAAAATAGTTATAATATATGCTGTAATAATAAAATAGTTATATGCTGTAGATCTTAACAACCTCAGCATACAATTTTTTTCTTTCCTTATTAGGTTGAGAATTTTCACCTTTTCACTTAAAGGAAGCACTTTACAGCTTCTCTTTAGCATATTTGAATTGCTAGTATCACTACTCTTGCACTTTGGGGCCGTTGTTAAGTAAATAAGGGTTACTTGAACGCAAACACTGCGATACTGCGACAGTCAATCTGATAACCAAGATTGCTACTAAGTGTCTCATGTGTGAGTAGTCTATACAGCATGGATATGCTGGACAAAGAGATGCTCCGCCTCCCAGGCCAGTCCAAGATTTCACCATGCTACTCAGAAGGGCACATCATTTAAATCTTAGGAATTGTTTACTTCTGGAATTGCCCACTTAATATATTTGGACCACAGTTGCCCGTGGGTAACTGAAACCACAGATAAGCGGAGACTACTCTAGTTTGATTTGCATCTTTTCATATGCTTATTGGCCATTTGCATGTCTTCTTTGGAAAAATGTCTGTTCTTTTGCCCATTTTTAAATCAGGTTGTTTGGGTTTTTTGTTTTTGTTGAGATTTGGAGTTCTCTATATATTCTGAATATTAATACTAAAGTATATAGCTGTATATATAGAGAGAGAGAATAAAACTGATATATGATTTGCAAACATTTCCTCCTGTTCTATGGGTTGCCTTTTTACTCTGCCGATAGTGGCTTTCGATGCACAATTTTAAAAAATTTTTCATGAAGTCAAATTTGTTTATTTTTCTTTTGTTTCCTGTACCTTTGGTATCATATCCAAGAAATTATTGCAAAATCCAATGTCATGAAGCGTTTGTCCTAAGTTTTCCTCTAAGAGTTTTATAGTTTTAGGTCTTACATTTAGGTCATGAATCCATTTTGAATTAATTTTTGTATATGATGTTAGTTAAGGGTCTAACTTCATTCTTTTGCATGTGGATATCTAGTTTTCCCAGAACCTGTTGAATGATTTTGGCACCTTTGTTAAAAAACATTTGACCATATACGTGAGGATTTATTTCTGGGCTCTCTGTTCTATTCCGTTGGTCTATACATCTGTCTTATGCCAATACCACACTGTTTGGATTATTGCAGCTTTGTAGCGAGTTTTGAAATCAGAAAGTCTGAGTCCTCCAGCTTTGCTCTTCTTTTTCAAGATTATTTTAGTTATTTGGGGGTTCCTCAAGATTCCACATGAATTTTAGGATGAGTTTTTCTATTTCTGTAAAAACATCATTGGATTTTGATGGGAGTTGTATTAAATCTGTAAATTCATTAGGATAGGGGAAGGGAGAGGAAGGGAGAGAGGGAGATGGGAGGAATAAGAGAGTGAGAGAGAGAGAAGACAGGAGTGAGGGACAGAGTGTGTATGCTCATGCATATGAGAAAGGAATTTAGGTCAAGAAAAAAATTAAAAGATAATTAGAGGTCTGCCATTTTCAGCAATGTGGCAAAACATAAATGCCTGAATAAAATATGAAAAACATTTTTTAAACATAACAACTAGAACATAAAGTAGAGAAAATAATCTGAGGCTAGAATTTTTCCCCATTTTTTTATTGTGGTAAAATATACATAAAAAAAACCTTATTATTTTAACCATTTTAATGTCAAATTCAGTGGCCTTAAGTACATTTACAGTATTTTGCAACCATCACCACTATCCATTTCCAGAACTTTTTCACCATCCCAAACAGAAACTATGTACCCATTAAATAATGGCTCTTCCTTTCCCCGCTGCCTCCAACCCCTGGGAACTTCTACTCTATTTTCCATCTTTATGAATTTGCTATTCTAAGGACCTCATTTAACTGGAGTCATGCAATATCTGTCTTTTTGTGTCTGCGTTATTTCACTCAGCATAATGTTTTCAAGGTTCGTTTACGTTATGTAGCATGTATCAGAATTTTATTCCTTTTTCAGGCTGAATAATATTTTCATTGTTTGTATATACCACATTTTGTTTATTCATTTATCTGTTGATGGGCATTTGGGTTGTGTCTGCCTTTTGCTATTGTGAATAATGCTGCCATGAACATTGGTGTACAAGTATCAATTTGAATCCCTACTTTCAGTTCTTTTGGTTACATACCCAGAAGTGGAATTGCTGGATCCTATGGTAATTCTAGATTTTACTTTTTGAAGAACAGCCTGTTTTCCAGAGAGGCTGTACCAGAAGCTAGAATTTTTAAAAGATATTCCTTCAAGAGAAAAGGAGCCCTGGAACCAGCAATTTCCCTGAGCTGATATTTGCTGGCCTGGGGCTTGGGTTTTAGTCCATTTATATATATTTTTTGTTTGTTTTTTTAACTTTTTATTGAGATTATGACAGTTTACAACCTTGTGAAATTTCAGTTGTACATTATTGTTTGTCAGTCATGTTGTAGGTGCACCCCTTCACCCTTTGTGTGCACCCCCCCCCCACTTTCTCCTGGTAACTACTAACCTGTTCTCTTTGTCTACATATTTAACTTCCACATATGAGTGGAGTCATACAGAGATTGCCTTTCTCTGTCTGGCTTATTTCACTTAACGTAATACCCTCAAGGTCCATCTATGTTGTTGTGAATGGGATGATTTTATCCTTTTTTATGGCTGAGTAGTATTCCGTTGTATATATATACACCACATCTTCTTTATCCAGTCATCAGTTGATGGGCACTTAGGGTGCTTCCACATCTTTAGTCCATTTATATTTAATATAATTATTAAGATGGTCAGACTGAATTATACCATGTCAGAATTTGTTCTTATTTGTCTCTGTTTTCTATTTGCTTTTCTGTTTCTCCTTTCCTGCCTTGTTTTAAAAAGGTTTTCATAAAATATTTTAATGAATATATTAGAGTTTAAATAGACTTTTTTTGAGTTGAGGGGGGTGGTTTACTTTCTGGAGTCCTAGTTTACACTCAGAATCTTTAAAATCTAAAAAGTGTATCATCTTGCCATAAATGATATGACATATTAACTTACCCCAGTGTTTTTTCCATTCAACATACCTTCATATTATCTTTCTACCACCCATACCTGATGGACAAAGAAAGATAAAGGTTTTGATAGTTTGAGGAAAAGCGATTGACCAATGTGAACTGAAATGTTTGCTTTGTCAGCAAAAAACTTTCACTGAGTCACCCAGACGGTTAATAATGTGGCCTGAAAATAAATAACGGTTAATCAATAGGCTAAAACCTTGTTTAAATAGCATGAAAAGCTGTAGAATGTATTGAGGAAGGCAAGCAGTGAAATGTTAGTTTTAATACATCATAAACTTGAGGTAGAAAGTCTGTAACAAAGAATGTGTAAATAAATCATCTACAATGTATAAGGAAATACCCAGCTGAAAGTTATCTACCACAAAATACCCGCACCCAGAAAAGCATCCACTAAGATGTTTTACAGAGATCGTCTCATCATATTATAATGGTAAATCCTTCGCAGGAGTGCCTCAATACAAGAGTGTCAAGGATATTGCTAGGCACCATTAGGTCTGAATGAACAAAAACTCCAACCATCAAAATAGACTGCCAACATGTGTCAATGGAGAACTCTCTACCTACAAATTAAACTGGCAGCATTTATCCCACATGTCTGAGGACAGTGCACAATGGAGTAGCAAATGAGCTTTCTTGAAAGGAGCATTTGCAAGAGGAGAAGCAAGTGGTGACAGTCTGTCCAGTATTAAGGGTTTCTCCAAGTCGCATTCCTCCCGAGTTCCTCTAGGTGGATTCCAGAATCCGGTTGCTGCTGGAGGAGGATGAGATAGGCAGTGACAGTTCCTGTGGATCACCTCATTCCCTCTCAGTGGACAGTCTGCTCCTGGAAATATTCCTCATCAAAGAAGCCAATTTGCAGAGCACAAGTGATGACTGGGCTTGATGCTGCCTGTAAAGCTCCCTTATATTTCTGAACTGATTGGTAGAGACCATACAGTTAACAGAGCAAGGACAGGTCCAGCTGTCAGAGGCCGACCATCTCCTTGTATGCAGAGCCAGCAAGGCATTTAGGTTGTGGAGCTTAGCAGGCAGTGCAGCAGCCCGTCCCTGCTGCCACCTGTGCCCCTGCAGCTCAGCGTGTCCTGGTTATTTCTGCGTATGCAGGCACTCCAGGTGCTACCAGCCCCTGACACTCTGCTCCTAATGACAAGTTGAGCAGTCTGCTGAGGATCTGGGGCACGAGGAGCAGTCTCACTCCCCACAGCCCCTGAAACCAGCCTGGCCGCTGCAGCCAGCTCCCGCTCCTCACCCACTGCCCTGTTCGTTGCTCCACAGCTGGGAAAGGCCTTTCTGCCTTCTTTAAAATGTATGCAGAACTTTTTAGAATTTCGTTTTAACTCCTCTAGCTACGCTTGTTTGAGGAATTTTTTAGTGGTGTTTTAAAGATTACAGTATACATCTGTAACTTATCATAGTCTATTTTCAAATAGTATTGTACCAATTTTGTGAGCAATATAAGAACCGTGCAACAATATGGTTGTGTTTATCTCCTCCTCTACAGTTTGTGCTCTGTTCTGTATTTTATTTCTACAAATGCTGTAAACAGCACAAAACACTGTTATTATTTTTGCTTTAAATAGTCCATAGTCTTTAAAGGAAATTTACATACAAATGTATGTTCGTCTCTTAAGCATAATGAAGTTGGTCTTTTTTATTCACCCACATACTTCTCTTGGGTTCTTCATTCCTTCCTTCAGCTCTGAGCTTCCATCTGGCATCATTTCCCTTCAGCCTGAATAGCTCCTAGCATTTCTTGCAGTGCACACTTCTGGAGGTGAAACCTCTCCACTTTTGTCTATCTGAAAAGGTCTCTATTTTGCCTTTGTTTTTGCAGGATATATTTTGCTGTATGTAGAATTCTAGGTTGTCTTTTTTTTTTTCTTCAAGTACTTAAATGCTGTCCTTCCACCTTGTTTCTAATGAGAATTCACCAATAATTCTTATTGTTGTCTCCCTGTATGTAATATATTATGGCTACTTTTAAGATTGCGTCTTTATCTTAGTTCTCAGCAGTTGGAGTCTGATGTGCCTGGGTATACTGTTTGCTCTGTGTGTGTGTGTGTGCGCGCGCGTGTGCATGCTTATCTTGCTTGGCATTTGCTAATTGACATCTTTCAACAATTTTGGAATATTTTCAGCCATTATCTCTTCAACTATTTCTTCAGCCCCATTTCTTCTCCTTTTCCTCTGGTACTCTAATTGTATGCATGTGTCCTATATAACTCAGATACTTTGTTGTACTTTCTATTTTTTTTTTCATTTTTTGTGTTTCAGTTTATATAATTTATACTATCTTTAAGTTTTTAGATCTTTTTCTCCCTCTGTGTCCAAGCTGCTTCTGATTCCGTCAAATGGATTCTTCACTTATGGTGCCGTGTTTTTCACTTCCAGCCCTTCCATTTGATCCATTTTGATCGTTTCCATCTCTCTGCTGACGTTCCCCTGTGTTCGTGAATGTTGTTCAGCATTTCCACTAGATCCTTTAACACACTTTCGTAGTATTTAAAGTCTTGTCTCATAATTCCAACATTTGATCCACCTCTTGGTCTACTTCTTTTCTCTCGTGATCGTAGGTTCCATTTCCTTGCTTCTTTGTGTGTGAAAAGCTATGGCTGGTTTTTCCTTATCACCGACTAGGATGTACCCCTTCCTCTCTCAGCTGCTTTAATAGGATGAAAATGTCTATAAGTTTCTACTCTTAGGGGAAGGACTCTTCACTTCCTAGATTTTCAGTTCTAGATTTTACTTTAGTTAGGTTTATTTCTGACCTCAGGTCTCTGGTGGGTTACAAAAACTACGATTTTGTAGCTTATCTGGTTATTGTTATTGTTAGGGTCGCAGCAACAATCTCTTGTGACTCGAAATTGGAAGGCCTGGAACTAGATTAGGCCTCTAACGGATAGGAGGCAAAGTCTGTGTCTAGACAAGGGTGAGAAATAGAATCCAGGATTCTAGCATAAGCCGGAACTCTAGAAGGGGTAGAAACTGTAGAAAATAGCCACGCAGAGGGACACTTATCTTTTTGGGCTCAGCTCTAGGATGAGTAGGAAAAAAAGAAGAAAGAATCTCCTCTGAGAATTTTGAACCACAATCCCATGATCATGCAGGTTTGGGGACCTAATTCATGCTACCCACCTGGTCTGAATACCACCAAGCCAAGATTTCACTTTAAAGTAGCCGTAGGTTGGCACTGCCCCTATATACCTGGCAGAAGCAAAGCAAGTCTTCCCAGTATAATTCATGGAAAACATTGATTTCAGCTCTTTCTGTGTCTAGAACAGTCATGACTCATGGTCCTGAGCATGTAGCAACTCCAAAGCATTGAATGCTGGACATACTAACTTTGCTCTTTGTGCGTCCACTGAGCCCAACAAGCTGCTCCTTCTCGTCATTTTCCTGAGGAACAGACTCTAGTGTGCTCTGACAGGAGAGAAAGCAAGGAAGATCTGCACACAGTGGTTACTTAAGATTGATGGCAGGCTCTGCCCTTATATAAGCTACTCTGCCGGTTTTATGGATGTCATCACCAGTGACAAGAGCAGTGAGATTTCCATCTGGTCTGTGACCCAAGGCTCACTTTGCTGTTCATCAGATTATGCCTGAGGAAGCCAAGTATAAGTTGTGGAAAATGAGGAAGATCTTTGTGGGCACCACCCAGATTGGCATTTTCCAGATTGCTTTGGAGCTTGGCCAAATCAATTAGCTGTTTCATCAAGTTCTGCTAACCAATGGATGTTGACTGCACACACTAACCTGGGACAGAGAGGTGTGATTTCTGCCAGAGGGAGACAGCCTGACTCCTGATGTGGCTCATGTGAAAGGCGCCAATGGCAATAGCTTTGTCACCAGGTTTCCAGCTTACTCAACTTTGGAGAAGACAACAAACCCTGGATTTCTCTGCCCCAGAGAAAGGGCACTTGCCTCTCCATTGCTAAAGACAGAGACAGAGACCATTAGCCAAACATCTCCAGATGAAAGGATTGGGGAGTTCTTTGTGGCTCATTAAGACATATTAATATGGAGGAAAAACCAAAACATTATTTTTAGAGAATTATCACCAAAGGAACATGCACTCACAACTTTTTTTAAAAAATTACTAAAACACAGGAGGACACAAGCTCTAATGAACAAAAATCAGCAGGAAAAAAAATGAACTGAAGGGTCAGACTCCCAAGATTGGTATTGGAATTATTACAGATTGTATATCAAGAATGTTTACCTAAGTTTTAGCTGCAGGAATGAAAATGAAAATCTTGAAATCAGAGTGTTGAATGAAAAAAAGCAAGTCCAACATCAGTGAAATGGATAAATGAATTTTAGTCTATTTATACAATGCAGTATCACAGGACAGTTTAAAAAATGCACTTAGAGACGTACATATATATCAACACGGATAAATCTCAGAAATAAGATGATGAGTGAAAAAGCAAGTCAGAGAAAAATACGTATGAGTTCTTTTATGTAAGTTTCAAGACCTGGAAAAATTAAATATTATATTATTTAGGGATCATATACTGTAAAACTATTTTTTAAAGTAGCTGGTAATTTATGGTAGGTTTCATGTGGGTGGGGAGGGGAGGGAAACGATCAGAGAGGAAGCACAGTTGATTTAAAAAATTTATCGGGCTGTGTTTTATTTCTTAAGCCAAGAGGTTTAACATTGCAGGTGTTGGTTTTTATTCACATTATCTAAATATATGAGTACCTTTTATTCATTATTTTATACTGATGATATTGTTTATATTTTAAAAACTCAAATCTTGTTTTAAGATCAGTAGTCTAAATCCTTGTTAGGAGGACCTCACTGAATATAAAACTGTTCTCTTTCTTGGAAGACAAAATACCAAATAGGTCCATCTGCTGGTAAATCAGAGAATCTCAAATACAGAACAGGGATTCCCCAACTGAAGGAGCACACTAGGATGTAAGGCTTTTACTCAAAATTAGCCTGTTCTAAAACCACGTACACAAATAGAAAAGAAAACAACAAACCTCAATAATCAAGTGAAGAACTCTTTGCTTTTAGAAGTGTGGTAAAATTCTTCAGTTTGTTTCTAACTTATTAAAACATTAAAAATCAACCTTTGGCAATTTGTGAGGCCCCAGCCTCCTTGATCTGCATCACTTTAAAGAGCCCTGATTAACCGTTAAGCAAAATGAGCACATGCTTAGGTGTTTTAGTTCGTTTGGGCTGCTATAACAAATTCCCGCAGACTAGGTGGCTTACAAATGACAAATCCAAGATCAAGGTGCCGGAAGGCAGATTCGGTGTCAGGTGAGCGCCCTCTTTTTGATTCATCAGTGTCCATCTTTGTTTGTGTCTCCTCACACAAGAAAGAGGGGAGGGATCTCTCCGGGGCCTCTTTTATAAGGGCACTAATTCCATTCATGAGAGCTCCGCCCTCATGTGCTAATCACTCCCCAGAGGCCTCTCCTTTTAAGACCATCAAGTTAGGATTCAACATATGAGTGTGGAGGCGGGGGACACAAATATTCAGTCTATAGCATTAAGGCACTAGAGAAAGAGGGACATCACAGAGCTCTTTCAAATTTTGATAAAATCAGTCTTAGATCAGATTTTAGAAATTCATTACATCCTGATACTTAATCTGTAAACTAGCCTTGTCATTCAGAAGCTACGTATGAGTTGGTTGGCTTTTTATCTATGTATCTATCTACTCTATTGATTGTAGATTGTGAACTCCTTATTCAATTTCTTTCACGGTTTTAGATACATTGAAGTTTGCTATTTTCCCTTGAGTTAGTTTTAGTAAGTAACATCTGCATTTGCAGGCAATTGTCCATTTTGTCTAAGTTTTCTAATTGAGTGGCAGAAAGTTGTTCACAGTATTTTTTAATTTTTTTAATTTTTTTTAAAGATTTTATTTTTTTCCTTTTTCTCCCCAAAGCCCCCCAGTACATAGTTGTATATTCTTCGTTGTAGGTCCTTCCACTTGTGGCATGTGGGACGCTGCCCCAGCGCGGCTTGACGAGCAGTGCCACGTCCGCGCCCAGGATTCTAACCAACGAAACACTGGGCCGCCTGCAGCGGAGCGCGCGAACTCAACCACTCGGCCACGGTGCCAGCCCCCAGTATTTTTTTATTTTTAAAGTCCCTGCTGCTCTCATGTCTCCTTTTTTATTCCAATAATTTTTAATTTTTTCCTTGACTTTTTCTTTATCAGTCATGTCAGGGATTTTGTTTTATTTTACTCATCTTTCAAGGCACCATCTTGATGATGGCAAATAATCTAAAGAAAGAAGAAGAAGAGAGTGAGGAAAAGGACTATTGCTTCTACCTATGGGAATGCATTTTAACTCTAGTACTGGTATTAGAACAGAAATTTCAAATAGTAGGACAAAGTGAAAAATCTATAAATATAAAGTTACACATAAAAATTTAATATATAATGAGATAAGTATCATAAATGAAATTAATGTGTATATATATATGTGTGTATGCTTATGTATATGCATATAATATATACACTTTGTAAACCTCATCAGTAAAGTACATGAACAGTCCAGTCACACAAAAGGAAAATCAACATTTTAAAATCTAATATTATTAATTATTATAGCACAAATCCAAACAGTAATAAAAATACCACTTACATCTATTGAAGAAAAAAAGCAAGTGTAATATTTAATTTGGGTACGTCTTCAAGCTAACTGGTATACTCGACATTTTAAAGAATTATTCCCTAATTCATTTTGGATCCCTATTTGACAATATGCATTAAAATCCATACAAATGATATCCATATCCTTTGTTCTAATGAAGCGTATCATAAGGATTTGTCTTAAAATAATTCAGAAGATAAACAATATTCATGATGTTTACTGTGGCATTAATTGTAAAATGAAGATTGGGAAAAACTTAAAATATTCAACAACAGAGGCAGTAGTTAGGAAAAGCATCCTCCATAAACTGGGTTGAAAATTATGTACTTCTTAAAAATTAAAAATGTGGAGTATGATGAGTGTATTTCACCATTTATTGAGCACTTGCTATGAAGCAGATACTTTATATATACCTCTAAATCTCATAATCACTCTGCCAGTTAAGTACTTTTCATTCTCAGGTTAAAGATTCTGGGTCTGGTGCTATGTGAGGTTAAGTTTCTTACTCAAGGCAGCACAGCTGCTAAGTGGTGGAGCTAGGCCTTGATCCCAGGCCAATTCAGTGTCGGCCACACCCATGGCCTGATCAAAGTGGAAAGGCTCAGCTCACAATTCCTGCTGAGAGAACGGCCTGTGGCAGCCACATTCTGTGCTATGTGATTTCTGCACCCTTTGCGCCAACCACCCTTCATACTTCCGCTAGGGCTGGGATCTCCTGTGCAGCAGCCAAGCCAAGGTCAGTCTACGATATGGTAGCTCCTGATATGGTCTGTCATGGAATGCTCTGCTAGAGAAGAGAGGAGTTATCTAAATTTTCATTCTTATTAGTTAATTTTAGTAAAAGCGAGCAAATCAGGCATTTGTTGGGAGCTGAAGCTGGGAGAATGTGAGACAAGTGTCAAGGGCATTTAAGAATGCTCTCAAGAACAACTGCTTACTGGTGAGACAGAACTAGACTTCTGGATCACCCGTCATAGAAGGACTGAGGCGGGTTCAAATTAGGCAGAAAAAAATCATCAAAATGTGAAGTAAAGGGAAATAGTTGTTGTCCACATTAAATTCTGCAAACAGTGCCTACATCTTAAAATCATGTTTGTTGCATAATCTAGTCCCTTCATGAGCTTGCCATTTCTCCAGGCTCATCTCTCAACTCTGGCTAAGCCACACAACTTGTGTGTCTACAAGTATACTTTGCCAGCTGTCAATTATTGCCTCTCAGCCCCAAATTCACTCTTTGGCCTGAACAAATAAGTACATGAACTAATGCTGTGCCCTCTCTGGAATGCGTTGTCATTTGTCTAACTTATTCCCTTGCATCCTCCAAAACTTGGCTCAAGAGAAACTTCCCCTAAGAAGCTTTCCATGATCTTTTCCATCAGACTGAATTCACCCGAGCACAACTCCATGGAGACCCTCTTGGGCATGACAGCTTTATATCAAAAGAGGTCAGTCTGAGTAACCGGCAGACATGAAATAAGTAGAAAACAGAAGGGAGGACTAAGTAGCAGCTGTTACAAGGACTGACTTGGGAACCGATGTAATATCAAGCCCTAAATATGCTAGAGGAAAGTGCTCCCTTGAGAAAGAGAGGCAGGCACTTGGGTTACAATCATTCGCACATCCCTATTTTACCTCCTGAGTTAAGGTAGATAGTTTTTCGTTTTTGTTTTTTTTTTTGCAGAAGATTAGCCCTGAGCTAACGTCTGCCGCAAATCCTCCTCTTTTTGCTGAGGAAAACTGGCCCTGAGCTAACATCAGTGTCCATCTTCCTCCCCTTTACATGTGGGACACCTGCCACAGCATGGCTTGACAAGCAGTGTGTAGGTCTGCACCCGGGATCTGAACCTGCAAACCCTGGGCCGCCAAAGCAGAAGGTGTGAACTTAACTGCTGTGCCACCAGGCTGGCCCCAAAGTGGATAGATTTTAAGACCATATCTATATCTATATCTATATATAATTATATCTTAATGTACACGTATATATAATTGAAAGCCTGAAATGGACAGATGTTTTTATCCATTTGTAACTGGGGCAAAACTGATCTGGTTCTAAATTAATGAGAAGGACACACTGCAATAGCAATTTGTGTTTCAAACAATTCTTGCAGCAACCGTCTGTATTACACAAATCAATTTGACTCTGAAACTGCAAGGCAACACTTTCTCAGAGTCTTGCAGAGAATCCAACTTTGTCTGGCTTACCAATTCGTGAGCAAACTTATATACAAAATTTTAAAAGCTGGCTCGGGACTCTAGTATGAGGTGGAAAAATAGTAACAGCATTTTGTATTCACGTGAGTAGAATATTTGTTCTAAATGATTAGATCATTTCAAATTATTCTCTCATTCATTTACACCGTATTATCAAAGCTGAGAAAGTATAAATAAATATTTTAGAAGTGTGATTTGGTAAGGAGTGTTCCCGGCAGCCTACAGTAGTTTGAACAGACGTGGGTATTGTGATTTGCACGTCCCTAGTTCCTTCAATTCAGAATTTTTGTTTTTTTACCAACTGATTGTTTGAGATCACACCAAGTTTTATGTCTTTATCTACTTATTTATCCAAGATCTACGAAACACTGAGCTCAGAACAAGAAATAAACAGAATCTTAAGACTCCAACTTTGTAACACAAGAAACACAGCTTGATTATTCTTTTTTCCAGCCTTATTAATATATAATTAACATATAACATTGTGTAAGTTTAAGGTGTGCAACGTGATGGTTTGATACTCGTATACATTGCAAAATGTTTACCATCATAAGATTAGTTAACACGTCCTCCCTCTGACCATTTTGTTGTTATTGTGCGAACATTTAAAATCTACTCTTATAGCAGCTTTCAAGTATGCAATGCCGTCCTTTTAACTCTAGTTGCCCTGCTGCACATTAGATGCCCAGAGCTGATTCCTCTTATAACTTGAACTTTGTGCTCTTTGACCAACATCTCCTCATTTCCCCCACCCCTAAGCCCCTGGCAACCGTAGTTCTGCTCTCTGCTTCTATGAGTTCAGCTTTTTTTGGATTCTACGTATAAGGGAGATCAAGCAGTATTTGTATTTTTCTGCCTGACTTATTTCACTCAGCATAATGCCCTCAAGAGCCTTCCACGTCGCCACAAATGGCAGGATTTTCTTCTTTCTTGCGGCTGAATAAACATTTCATTGTATATATGCACCCTATTTTTTTATTTCATTCGTCCATTGATAGACACTTAGGTTGTTTCCATGTCTTGGCTGTTGTGAATAATGCTACAATGAACACAGGAGTGCAGATATTTCTTTGAGATACTGATTTCATTTCCTTTGGCTATATGCCCGGAAGTGGGCTTGCTGGATCACACAGGAGTTCTATTTTTAATTTTTTGAGGAACCTCCATACTGTTTTTCACTGAGGTCGTACCAATTTACATTCCCATCAAAAATGCACAAGTTTTCCCTTTTCTTCGCATTCTCAATGACACTAGTTATCTCTTGTCTTTTTGATAATAGCCATTCTAACAGATGTGAGGTGATATCTCATTGTGGTTTTGATTTGCATTTCCTGATGATAAATGATGTCGAGCACTTTTTCATGTACTTGTTGACCATCTGTATGTCTTATTTGGAAAAATGTCTACTCAAGTCCTTTGACCATTTTAAAATCAGATTATTTGTCATCGTTTTGTTTTGTTTTGCTGTTGAGTTGTATGAGCTCCTTTTATATTTTGGATATTAAATCCTTACCAGACAGATGGTTTGCAGATATTTTCTCCCATTCTCTGGGTTTCATTTTCATTCTGTTCATTGTTTCTTTCACTGTGCAGAAGCTTTTTAACTTGAGGTAGTCCTACTTATTGATTTTTTTCTTGTGTTGCTTGTGTTTTTGGTGTCATATCAACAAAGCCTTGCCAAGACCAATATCAAGGAACATTTTCTCTATGTGTTTTGCTAGAAGTTTTATGGTTTCAGATGTTACATTTAAGTCCTTAATCCATTTCGAGATAGTTTTTTGTGAGTGATGTAAGATAGGGGTCCAGTTTCCTTCTTTTGCATGTGGTTATCCAGTTTTCCCAGTACCGTTTATTGATGAGACTATCCTTTCCTCACTGAGTATTCTTGGATTCCTTGACAAATATTAATTGACTGTATATGTGTCAGTATATTTCCAGGCTCTCCATTCTGTTCCATTAGTGTCTGTTTTTATGCCAGTACTCAAGTGTTTTGATTCATATAGCTTTGTGATATAGTTTGAAATCAGAAAGTATGATGCCTCTAGGTTTATTCTTCTTTCTCTATTCTTCTATAGATTGCTTTGGCTATTTGGGGTCATTTGTAGTTCCATACAAATTTGAGGATTGTTTTTTCTATTTATGTAAAAAATGCCATTGGAATTTTGATGGAGTTTGCATTGAATCTATAGATGGTTTTAGATAGTGTGAACATTTTAATGATATCAACTTTTCTGATCCATGAATGTGGAGTATCTTTCCATTTATTTGTATCTTCCTCAGTTTCTTTCATCAATGTCTTATAGATTTCACTTCCTTGGTTAAATTTATTCCTAAGTATTTTATTCTTTTTGTATTGTATTTGTATTCTATTGTAAGTGGAATTGTTTTCTTTATTTCTTTTCAGGTAGTTTATTGTTAGTGTACAGAAATGCAACTGAATTTTGCATATTGATTTTGTATCTTGCAACTTTGGTGAATTTGTGTAGCAGTTCTAACAGTTTTTTGGTGAAGTCTTTAGGATTTTCTATATATAAGATCGTGTCATCAACAAATAGACAATTTTACTTCTTCCTTTTTGCTTTGGATGCCTTTTATTTGTTTATTTTTTTCTTGCCTAATTGCTCTGGCTAGGACTTCTAGCACTGTGTTAAATAGCAGTGGTGATAGTGGGCAACCTGGTCTTATTCCTGATCTTAGAGGGAAAGCTTTCAACCTTTCACTGCTGAGAATGATGTCAGCTGTGGGTTGTTCTCTGTGGCCTTTATTATTGTTGAGGTGCGTTCCTTTGATCCCCACTTTGAGAGTTTTTATCTAGAAATGATATTGAATTTTGTAAAATGCTTTTTCTGCATCTGTTGAGATGAACATATGATTTTTATCTTCCATTCTACTAATGTAGTGTGTCACGTTTATTGATTTGCATATGTGGAACCATCTTTGCATCCCAGGGATAAATCCCACTTAATCATGATGCATGATCTTTTCAATGTGCTGTTGAATTCAGTTTGCTAGTATTTTGTTGGGAATTTTTGCACCTCTATTCATCAGGGATATTGGCCTGTAGTTTCCTTTTCTTGTAGTGTCCTTGTCAGGCTTTGTTATCAGGGTAATGCTGGCCTTGTAAAATGAGTTGGGAGTGTTCCCACTTCTTCAGTTTTTTGGAAGAATGTGAGAGGGGTTGATGTTAATTCTTCTTTAGATGTTTGGTAGAATTCATCTATAAACCATCTGGTCATGGGCTTTCCTTTGTTGGGAGGTTTTTGATTACTGATTCAGTCTCCTTGATCATTATTGGTCTGGTCAGATTTTCCTTCTTTTTTTTTTTCTGCTTTTTTCTCCCCAAATCCCCCCCAGCACATAGTTGTGTATTTTTAGTTGTGGGTCCTTCTAGTGGTGGCATGTGGGACACCACCTCAACATGACCTGATGGGCGGTGCCATGTCCACGCCCAGGATCCGAACCAGCGAAACCCTGGGCTGCCGAAGCAGAGTGCACAAACTTAACTACTAAGCCACAGGGCCAGCCCCCTAGATTTTCTATTTCTTCCTGATTCCCTCTTGGTAGGTTGTACATTTCTAGGATTATTCCAAATTCTTCTAGATTGTCCAAATTTGTTGGCCTGTAATTATTTATAGTTGTCTCTCAGTTGTAATGTCTCCTCTTTCATTTATAATATAACTTATTTGAATCCTCTACTTTTTTTCTTGGTAAGTCTAGCTAAAGATTTGTCAATTTTGTTTATCTTTTCATAAAACCAACTCTCAATTTCATTGATCTTTTCTATTGTTCTATTTTCTTTTTTTTTTATTGAGTTATTGATAGGTTACAATCTTGTGAAATTTCAATTGTACATTAATGTTTGTCAGTCATGTTGTAGGTGCACCACTTCACCCTTTGTGCCCACCCCCCACCCCACCTTTCCCCTGGTATCCACTAAACTGTTCTTGGTCCATAGTTTTAAATTCCTCATATGAGTGGAGTCATACACAGATTATCTTTCTCTTGCTGGCTTATTTCACTTAACATAATTCTCTCAAGGTCCATCCATGTTATTGCAAATGGAATGATTTTGTTCTGTTTTGCAGCTGAGTAGTATTCCATCGTATATATGTACCACATCTTCTTTATCCATTCGTCTGTTGATGGGCACTTAGGTTGCTTCCACGTCTTGGCTATTGTAAACAGTGCTGCAATAACCATTGGGGTGCACAGGACTTTTGGGATTGCTGACTTCAGGCTCTTTGGATAAATACCCAGTAGTGGGATGGCTGGATCGTATGGTAGTTCTATTTTTAGTTTTTTGAGGAATCTCCATACTGTTTTCCATAGTGGCTGCACCAGTTTGCATTCCCACCAGCAGTGTATGAGGGTTCCTTTTTCTCCACAACCTCCCCAATATTTGTTGCTATTAGTTTTAGATATTTTTGTCATTCTAACGGGTGTAAGGTGATATCTTAGTGTAGTTTTGATTTTCATTTCCCTGATGATCAGCGATGATGAGCATCTTTTCATGTGCCTATTGGCCATCAGTATATCTTCTTTGGAGAAATGTCTGTTCATGTCTCCAGCCCATTTTTTGATTGGGTTGTTTGATGTTTTGTGATTGAGTTGTGAGAGTTCTTTATATATTAAGGATATTAAGCCTTTGTCAGATATATGACTTGCAAATATTTTTTCCCAGTTAGTGGGTTGTTTTTTTGTTTCAATCCTGTTTTCATTTGCCTTGAAGAAGCTCTTTAATCTGATGAAGTCCCATTTGTTTATTCTTTCTATTGTTTCCCTTCTCTGAGAAGGCATGGTGTCCGAAAAGATCCTTTTAATACTGATGTCAAAGAGTGTACTGCCTACGTTTTCTTCCAGAAGCCTTATGGTTTCAGGTCTCACCTTTAGGTCTTTAATCCATTTTGAGTTTATTTTGGTGAATGGTGAAAAAGAATGGTCAATTTTCATTCTTTTACATGTGGCTTTCCAGTTTTCCCAGCACCATTTGTTGAAAAGACTTTCTTTTCTCCATTGTATGCCCTCAGCTGCTTTGTCAAAGATAAGCTGTCCATAGATGTGTGGTTTTATTTCTGGGCTTTCAATTCTGTTCCATTGATCTGTGCACCTGTTTTTGTACCAGTACCATGCTGTTTTGGTTACTGTAGCTTTGTAGTATGTTTTGAAGTCAGGGATTGTGATGCCTCCCGTTTTGTTCTTTTTTCTCAGGATTGCTTTAGCAATTCGGGGTCTTTTGTTGCCCCATATGAATTTTAGGATTCTTTGTTCTAATTCTGTAAAGAATGTCATTAGGATTCTGATTGGGATGGCGTTGAATCTGTAGATTGCTTTAGGTAGAATGGACATTTTAACTATGTTTATTCTTCCAATCCATGTACATGGAATGTCTTTCCATCTCCTTATGTCGTCATCCAATTCTCTCAGAAAGGCCTTGTAATTTTCATTATATAAGTCCTTCACTTCCTTAGTTAAATTTACCCCAAGGTATTTTATTCTTTTTGTTGCGATTGTGAATGGTATTGTATTCTTGAGTTCTTTTTCTGTTGGTTCATTACTGGAGTATAGAAATGCTACTGATTTATGCAAATTGATTTTATTGCAACTTTGCTGTAGTTGTTGATTACTTCTAACAGTTTTCCAATGGATTCTTTGGGGTTTTCTATATATAAGATCATGTCGTCTGCAAACAGCGAGAGTTTCACTTCTTCCCTCCCTATTTGGATTCCTTTTATTCCTTTTTCTTACCTGATTGCTCTGGCCAGGACCTCCAGTACTATGTTAAATAAGAGTGGTGATAGAGGGCATCCTTGTCTTGTTCCTGTTTTCAGGGGGATGGGTTTCAGTTTTTGCCCATTGAGTATGATGTTGGCTATGGGTTTGTCGTATATGGCCTTTATTATGTTGAGGTAGTTTCCTTCTATGCCCATTTTGTTCAGAGTTTTTATCATAAATGGCTGTTGGATCTTGTCAAATGCCTTCTCTGCATCTATTGAGTTGATCATGTGGTTTTTATTCCTCAGTTTGTTGATGTGGTGTATCACGTTGATTGATTTGCGGATGTTGAACCATCCCTGTGTCCCTGGTATGAATCCCACCTGATCCTGATGTATGATTCTTTTGATGAATTGCTGAATTCTGGTTGCCAAAATTTTGTTTAGAATTTTTGCATCTATGTTCATCAGTGATACTGGCCTGTAGTTCTCTTTTTTCGTGGTGTCCTTGTCAGGTTTTGGTATCAGCGTGATGTTGGCCTCATAGAATGTGTTAGGAAGTGTTCCATCTTCCCTAATTTTTTGGAATAGCTTGAAAAGGATAGGTATTAAATCCTCTCTGAAAGTTTGGTAGAATTCCCCAGGAAAGCCATCTGGTCCTGGGGTTTTATTCTTTGGGATGCTTTTGATTGCTGTTTCAATCTCTTTCCTTGTGATTGGTCTGTTCAAATTGTCTGCCTCTTCTTGAGTGAGCTTTGGGAGATTGTAGGAGTCCAGGAATTTATCCATTTCCTCTAGGTTATCCATTCTGTTGGCATATAGTTTTTTGTAGTATTCTCTTATAATCTGTTGTATTTCTGCAGAGTCTGTTGTTATTTCTCCTCGCTCATTTCTGGTTTTGTTTATTTGAGCTTTCTCCCTTCTTTTCTTTGTAAGTCTGGCTAGTGGTTTGTCAATTTTATTTATCTTCTCAAAAAACCAGCTCTTTGTCTCATTGATCCTTTCTACTGCCTTCTTCGTTTCAATAGTATTTATTTCTGCTCTGATTTTTATTATTTCTCTCCTTCTGCTGACTTTGGGCTTCATTTGTTCTTTTTTCTCTAGTTCAGTTAGGTGTGCTTTAAGGTTGCTTATTTGGGATTTTTCTTGTTTGTTAAGATGTGCCTGTATTGCGATGAATTTTCCTCTTAATACAGCTTTTGCTGTATCCCATATGAGTTGGTATGGCATGCTATCATTTTCATTTGTTTCTAGGTATTTTTTTATTTCTTCTTTAATTTCTTCAATGATCCATTGCTTGTTCAGTAGTGTGTTGTTTAGTCTCCACATCTTTGTGCCTTTCTCAGCTTTTTTCTTGTAATTAATTTCTAGCCTTATAGCACTATGATCTGAGAAGATGCTTGTTATTATTTCAATTTTTTTAAATTTGTAGAGGCTTGCCTTGTTTCCCAACATATGGTCTATCCTAGAGAATGTTCCATGTGCACTTGAGAAGAATGTGTATTCAGCTCCTTCAGGGTGGAGTGATCTATATATGTCTATTAAGTCCAATTGTTTTAGTTTTTCATTCAGCTCCACTATTTCCTTGTTGATTTTCTGTCTGGATGATCTGTCCATTGATGTGAGTGGGGTGTTGAGGTCCCCTACTATTATTGTGTTGTTTTTAACATCTTCCTTCAGGTCTGTTAATAGTTGCTTTATGAATCTTGGTGCTCCTGTGTTGGGTGCATAGATATTTATAAGCGTTATTTCTTCTTGATGAAGTGTCCCTTTGATCATTATATATTGTCCCTCTGTGTCTCTCTTTACCTGTCTTATTTTGAAATCCACTTGGTCTGATATGAGAATTGCAACACCTGCCTTTTTTTCCTTGCTATTTGCTTGAAGTATTGTCCTCCACCCCTTCACCCTGAGTCTGTGTTTGTCCTTGGGGCTGAGGTGTGTTTCCTGGAGGCAACAAATTGTTGGATCTTGTTCTTTAATCCATTTTGCCACTCTGTGTCTTTTTATTGGAGAGTTCAATCCGTTCACATTGAGAGTGATTATTGATGCATGTGGACTTAATGCTGTCAATCTGTCGCTCATTATCTTGTTTTCCTGTGTTTCTTTTCCTGTGTGCTTTAGACTACCCATTTAATACTGCAATATCTTATGCTGGATTTCTTAGATTTTCCTTATCTATGATTTGTGATTCTGTTCTGTACTTTATTTTAGTGTCTACCTTGAAGTTTGTATTTAGAATCTCATGTATAATATAGTCTATTCTCTGGTGGTCTCTTACTTACTCGACCAATACTGATTTCGACCCTTTGCTCTTCCCCTCCTAAATAATTATTTTCATTTTTTATTCCAACTCGTCTTATTAATTTTTAGTTAGAGTGCTAAGATCGTCCTTGTTTTGGTAGTTTCCTTATTTTTACCCTAATGCTATAGTTGAATCTTTGCTATCCTGTTCTGGTTCTATCCATCGGTCTCCCTAGTCTGTGGCTTGTGTCCCCTTTCTCCCTTTTTTCTTTTTTCAAGTATGAGAGCCTTCTTGAGGATTTCTTGTAATGGAGGGCTTTTAGTTACAAATTCCCTTAACTTTTGTTTGTCTGGAAAAGATTTAATTTCTCCCTCATATCTGAAGGAAATTCTTGCTGGATAGAGTATTCTTGGCTGAAGGTTTTTATCCTTTAAAGCTTTGAATATATCACTCCATTCTCTCCTAGCTTGTAGGGTTTCTGTAGAGAAATCCACTGACAGTCTGATAGGGGCTCCTTTATAGGTTATTCTCTTTTTTTTCTTATTTCCCTGAGTATTCTTTCCTTATCATTCCTATTTGCCAACTTTACTATTATGTGCCGTGCTGTGGGTCTTTTTACATTGACAAATCTAGGAGATCTAAAACCCTCCTCTACACACATTTCTCCATTGATCCCTAGATTTGGGAAATTCTCTTCAATAATTTCATTAAGCACACTTTCTGCTCCATTTTCCTTTTCCATATTCTAAGGAATTCCTATGATCCTTATGTTCTTACTCCTCATTGAATCCATTATCTCTCGGAGATTTTCCTCATTTTTTTTAATTCTTAGTTCTCTTTCTTCCTCTGTCTGGCGCCATTCAGCCTGTCTGTCCTCGATTATGCTGATTTGCTCCTCTAGGTTGTCTACACGGGCATTCAGGGAATCCGTATTCTGTTTTATCTGGCCCATTGTGTTTTTCATCTCAAGTAATTCTGTTTGATTCTTCTTTATGGTTTCAATCTCTCTTGTGAAGTAACTCCAGAAGTCGGCTTGTTTCTCTATCTTTCTCTCTACCTCATTGAGTTTTTTGATTATAGCTGCTCTGAATTCATTATCACTTAGTTTACCTAATTCCAAGTCCTCAGGACTTAATTCTGTGTTTTTATTGTTTTCCTTCTGGTCTGGGGCTTTTATAAATTGCTGGATGGTAGAGGAGCGGTTTTTTCTCATGGTGGTAGAATTCAGTTGCAGTTACAGCCTGTTGCCACTAGATGGGGGTCGAGAGCGGCGTGTTAGCTCTCCTTGGGGCAAGATGGCTGTGCCCACTGGCTTTGTTAGGGGGGAGGGGCTGTTACTCACACGCGCCGGTCTGGGTTTAGATCAGTTCTGTTCTCTGGTCTCCCAAGGCCCTTGATTTATAGGGTCCCCACGGACGGAAGCTTTCCCCCCGTCAGCGGGTCTCCACTGAATCAGCGGCAGGAGTCCTGGATGATGCCCCGGTCACGCGGCCCCTCCCCCGCTCCTTCCCGACCCGCGCCGCAGCGATCGCAGACTCCAGGGGAGGGAGCGATGTTCTCTCCTACCGTTCCAGCGCCTCCAAAGGTGTAAAGCTAGGTTTATGATCTCTGCCTTCTTGGTATTGTAGGTCTCTAACGAGCTGGCATTATGTTTATTCTCTGAAATTCAGTTCTTCCAATCTTTTGTTGTATTTTGGAGGGGAGAGAATCCCGGGTCAGCTCCCCCTGCCATTTTGCTCTGCCCTCTTCTCTATTGTTCTATTTTCTATTTCACTTATTTCTACTCCGATCTTCGTTATTTCCTGCTTTCTGTCGACTTTGGACTCTGGGCTAAGTTTGTTCTTCTTTTCCTGGTTCCTTGAGGTGTAAAGTTATGTTGTTTATTTGAGATCTTTCTTTTTTCTTAATTTAGGCATTTATTGCTCTAAACTTCCCTCTTAGAACTGTTTTTGCTTCATTCAGTAAGTTTTGGTATGTTGTTTCCATTTTCATTTGTTTGAAGATTTTTTAAAATTTCCCTTTTGATTTCTTTTTTGAGTCACTGGTTGTTCAGGAGTGTGTTTAATTTCCACATGTTTGTGAATTTTCCAGGTTTCCTCTTCTTATTGATTTCTGGTTTCATACCATTGTGTTTGGAAAAGGTACTTGGTCTGATTTCAGTCTTTTTAAAATTTCTAAGACTTGTTTTCTGATCTAACGTGTGATCTATCCTGGAGGATGTCTCATGTTCACTTGAGAAGGATGTGTATTCTGCTGCTGTTGGATAAAATGTTCTGTATATTTCTGTTAGATCCATTTGGTCTATAGTTCAAATCCAATATTTCCTTCTTGATTTTCTGTTTTGATGATCTAACCATTGTTGAAAGTGGGGTATTGAAATTTCTGACCGTAATTGTATTGTCTGTTTCTCCCTTTATATCTGTTGGTATAAGCTTAACATATTTACGTGCTCCAATGTTGCTTGCATATAGATTTATAATTATTATAGCCTCCTGATACATTGACCTCTTTATCATTATATAATGACCTTCTTTGTCTGTTGTTATAGTTTTTGACTTAAAGTTTATTTTGTTTGATACAGATATAGCTACCCCTGCTCTCTTTTGGCTTCCATTTATGTCAAATATCTTTTTCCATTCCTTCACTTTGAGCCTGTATATGTCCTTAAAGTTGAAGCGAGCCACTTGTAGGCATCATGTAATCGGGTCTCATTTTTTTATCCATTCGGTCACTCTACGTCTTTTGGAGAATTTAATCCATTTACATTTAAATTAATTACTGTTAGGTAAGGACTTACTAATGCCATCATGTTAATTGTTTTCTGGCTGTTTCGTAGTTCCTTTGTTCCTTTCTTCCTCTCTTGCTGTCTTCCTTTGTGAACTGATGATTCTCTGTAGTGGTATACTTTGATTCCTTTCTTGTTATCTTGTTTATTCATACTATAGATTTTGGCTTTGTGGATACACTTATGATTACATGAAACTTCTTATAGGTAGATATAACAATCTATTTTAAGCTGATAACAACTTAATTTCAATCACATATAAAAACTCTACCTTTTTACTCCTCCTCCTCATCCCAGAAATTTTAATATCTGTAGGATCTGTAACATAGAAAGTCACCACTTCCAGACTTTATGGACTGACTTTGGTAAGGAAACACCTACCTGTGGGTGGGGCATGCTGGAGCATGTTGTGACCCTGAATCTCGTGAGGCAGGGCACCACGTGAGGGGGCTTATGATGGCTCCAGGTCCAGGGGTCATGATGTCTCGTATAAAAAAGAAATAACTTTATTATTTTTATGCCATGATTTATGTGTTTTTATATTGTGTATTCATTAACAAATTATTGTAGCTATGGCTACTTTTAATACTTTTGTCCTTTTAACTTTATAATACTAGAGTTAAATGATTAACACACCGCTATGTTACAGTATTGGAGTATTCTGAATTTGACTACACACTTTTCTGGTGTGTTTTATATTTTCATGTTATTAATTAGCCTCCTCTCATTTCAGCTTGAAGAACTCCTTTTGGCAGGTGTAGTGGTGATGAACTCCCTCAGCTTTTGCTTGTCTGGGAAAATCTTTTCCTCTCCCTCATTTCTGAAGGACAACCTTGCCAGATAGAGTATTCTTGGTTGGCAGTTTTTCTTTCAGCACTTTGAATATATCATCCTCTTCTTTTCTGGTCTGTAAGGTTTCTGCTGAGAAAACCGCTGATAGCTTCATGAGAATTCCCTTGTAAGTGACAAGCTTCTTTTCTCTTGCTGCTCTTCAGATTCTCTCTTTGTCTTTGATTTTAGACAATTTTATTATAATGTGTCTTGGAGAAGATTATTTGGGAGGAGTGTTTACCTCTCATAGGAGCTGGTTTGCATTGTCTGCTTTAACAGGAGAGAAGGCAGACTAGGTGGGTACAGATGCATGCAGACTGGTAGATTTGGTCATGGGAGACTGAAGGATTGCTTATCTGATGGCTGTTTTTCCTCAGTGAATTAAGAATGAGTTGGGTAGAAGGGCCTGGAGGCTTAAGGAGAGAGATTAAGTTGGGAAACAGTCTCTGGAGAGAGGGAGAATGAATTCAGTAGAAAATATAGTATGATGGTCTGGTTGAGATGACTGACCATTGGAGGTTTTTTGGTCATTCATTCAGAGGGAAACCAATAGGCACAGGTGTGTGGTTTTCGCTGTCAATGTTCATCTTCTGGGTCACAGGCACATAATACACAGATTCTTGTATTTAACTAAGATAGGTATTTTCCAGGTGACTGTGCAAGAAAAGCTGGGCAAAAGGTTTTAGCAAGATTGCAAGGGAGTAGTTATATAATGGACCATAGACTCTAAGTTACGGGATGAGGGAAGTGATGACAAGAGGGTTGTGATGGATAGAGGAAAAGTATTTAGGTCAATAGATTGCAGGCTCTGCCAGGATAAGAAAACTGATGGAATGGGAGTATATGAGTTGGAAAGCTAAAAGGTGGTGGTCCAGTAGTGCAAAGCTTAAAATCAAGTTTTGGTTCCTTCTTCAGATGAATGACGGTGGAAATGATGGCTGAGGTGGGGTGGAGGTCAGAGACCTAACACTCCAAGGCTTTGGATAGATCATGTCATGCATTTTAAATCACCAGGAATGGTGACAGGAGTAGAAATAGAAAGGACAGTAGTATCCAGGGCTAGAAGTGTAAGTAAATGAGAGTGAGTGACCAGGTGGGAATCAGTAGGTGACAATGACAAGGAATGGGAGCAGGTGTAAAGTTTGATGGCTTGCTTGTTTTCATTCCTAACCACTAAATACTAATTCCCCCTTCACATAGTTTTTGAGGGTGGAGAGAAGGAGGGAAAACAAAATAGATGTTATCTATGTTTTTAATGTGTTGGATTTTCCTCTTGATATTTGACTGACTTTACGTCCACCTTGAATCACCTAATCACGTTTTGCTGGATGAGTAAAATTTTGAGAGAGCTTTCTGCTGATGGGGTTAGAGGTGTTTGGAAGGATTTTCTTAATGATTACCTCATGCAAGCAGCCATTTACAACACTGTGAATGAAACTGCCACTGAAGAGATTAAAATAACTTAGCTGAGCCTTGGGGACTATGTTATGTGTGGTTCAAAGATCCAACTATTTTTATCCAGTGTTGTGCCAAGACCCCATTTACCTGCATGAGGCAGACAGGCATTGCCAACATCCTTATTTCTATTTGTGGTATCCCTCAAATAAAAAACTGTTTATTATTAATCAATATAATATTAATAATTACCATTTATTGAATGCTTGTGTGTGCCAGACACTCTACCACGTATAATACTGATACTTAACGTTAATTGAATGTTATTGTGTTCCTGGCATTTATGTTTTGACTGTGTATCTAATTTACTCTTCACGGTAGCCTCATGCAGGGTTAAGGCTAAGATGAAGAGATTACAGCTCACAAATTCTTGCCTAAGATCTCACAGTTATTAAAAACTGGATATAGATGGGGTTCAAAAGTCTGGTTGAGTGAAGTTTATGGGTAAATGCTATGCTCTCTTTGCCCTTATGACATACCTTACTACTTACAAAGGTGACTTGTCCTCATGAAGGTTATCGCCCAGTAGAGGGAGGTAGATCTGTAAGTAAACAGATATAAGACTTCATGATGGGTGCTAGGACAAGGACTCTCATTAGGATAGTAGATAGTAAGTGATGAGTTCAAGAGACATTTCAAAAGAAAAATAGTCAGCATTTAGAGGATTAAGTAGTTGCCTGGCTACAGTAACCAGCTCTTAGGTGGTGGGCTCCTGTCGCAAGGCCTTTCTTCTGTACTATTCTGAATATCACTGCTAGAGTTCATCTTCCTGAGACATCTGCACCTAAAAACGTGCATTTGTTCCATTTTCCCTATTTTTTTGTGTCCAAACATCCGTGCTTAGCTTTTAATTCCCACTCTTTTTCATGAAATTATTTTTAATATCTCCAACAGGAGTGAAGACACGTGGGGATTCCTGTCTCAGACTCCTTCCGACTTCTCCTGGGAACTGCCCTCCCTCCTGTGCACATAGCCACCCCTCCCACATTGGCTTCCTCCACATGGCAGGAAACAGGCCACCAGCGCTCCTGGGTTTGACATCTATTCCTTTCTCCCACAGGAGAGGATGGACTCTTCCTTGGTTCCAATGCTAAACCCTGGGTTGGGACTTCGATGGGCTTAGTTTGGGTTAGGTGTAGACCCCTGAAAAAATGAATCATAGCCAGCAGCAGACAGTAGGAGGGTGACAGGGTGGGGGCACATTCTCCTACGTAACCCCAGTACAAGGAGCATTGTGTCCAAGCACTGAGAGACAGAGAGAGAGAATGATAGAGCAAGTATGGTTTATTTGCTAAGTATGTCAACATTTGGAGAATCTCGGGAAAAGATACAAGATATATCTTCTAAGGTCTAAGGGAATTCTTTGAACGATTTTTGAACTTTTTTATGTCTAAAATTATTCCAAAATAAAATTTTTTGTAATTTTTATAATATGTGCTTTTTACCCCCCAAAAATAAGGTAAAATAAAGTCTTCAAAAAATGGCATTGGGGACGGGGCATGTATGCTCCCATTTCCACAGGACATATCATTCCCATCGCGCTACGCTTGGCTTTATACAGGTACCTTGATGAGCCAGCTCCTGAAGGTGCTTCATGTGATGTGCCGTTATAATGACCTGACTAAGGAGGACATTGAACACTGGGTTTAGGGATTTTGATGTTATTTTATATCAACAAGCGGGTCACTGGAGGTTTGAACAGAAGAGCAATATTATTTAGGAAAAATTCCATGTGGAGGGCAATCTGGAAGGGGAGCGACTCCAGGGAGATGTAAATGCGTAATTGGCCATGGAAAAGGAAAGAAATCGGAGCTAAATTTTAAAGAATTGACAGAATTTGGCTACTGCTGGTGATAGCATTAATGGAAAAGGGGGACACTGGATGTGTTGTGGAGATATATGAATATAGAGAATTAGAGAGTCTGATGAATAGATAGGGCCAGAGAGGAAGCAGAATAGTTTTATCTTGGACAGATTGAGTACGGGGTGCCCAAAGATGTTGGGGGGATAAATCAGGCATTCAGGTAGAGTGCAGTCTCTGGCTCTGTAGGAGATGCAGATTTGGAGACAGTCGTATGGAAGTGATAGGTGAGACTGTGGGAAAGGGTGGGGTTGCCCATGGAGGCTGGGTAAGGTGAGACGGGGTGTGGGCCAGGGAAAGAAGCTTAAAGATAACGGTAGATGAAGAAAAATCAGTAAAGGGTATTGAGAAGCAGACCTACCCCTGTAGTCCCAGATAATCCAGATGTGAGTGGGATAATATTTTAAAATATTAACCAAAGCATTTCCTGCATCCTTACCCCATCTCCACTTCCTATGTACTATGCTTGCCTCTCCAGGCTACAGCCAGTGCTTTCTCATTTTATGCCTTGGGAAAGGGGTGATCAGGCAGGGTTTCAAGTTTCAAAATATGAGGTTCAACTCTTAAAACTCAACCATAAGAAAACAAACAGAGCAATTTAAAAATAGGCAAAAGATCTGGGCAGACATCTCATAAAGACGATCCACATATGGCAAGTAAGCATATCAAAAGATGCTCAGCATCATTTGTCATTAGGGAATTACAAATTAAAACAACAAGATACCACATACACCTATTAGAATGGCTAAGATTCAAAACAAACAGAAAACATGGTGATGTGAACTGCTGGCAAGGACGCAGAGCAACAGGAACTCTCTTTGGTTGCTGGTGGGAATGCAAAATGGTGCAGCTACTTTGGAAGACAGTTTAGCAGTTTCTTCCAAAGTTAAACATAATCTTTCTATGAGTAAATTGTAATTTTTGAATCGGAAAACAAAAATACAACTCAAAATGGATTAGAGGAAAATTGTGCCATAAACAGACTTTCTTTAAGTGGCTAAACAAAGTTTAAAACACAAGTGAAAATAAAAGAAAATGTTTCTAGGGGCTGGCCCCGTGGCCGAGTGGTTAAGTTCGCGCGCTCTGCTGCAGGCGGCCCAGTATTTCGTTAGTTCGAATCCTGGGTGCGGACATGGCACTGCTCATCAAACCACGCTGAGGCAGCGTCCCACATGCCACAACTAGAAGGACCCACAACGAAGAATACACAACTATGTACCGGGGGGCTTTGGGGAGAAAAAGGAAAAAATAAAATCTTTAAAAAAAAAAAAATAAAGAAAATGTTTCTAGTAGAGCACCAGCAGTACAAAAGTATATGAATACCTGGATAATAAACCCATTTCTGCAATAGTACAACTTCGTGTGTATATTTTTGACTGTCCATAGTCCATGCAGTTACAACTTCACATTTCAACAGCATGCTGACAGTCCCTAAGAAAACTATTTTTTTTAGAAAAGGCATAACTGAAATGTTCCCTCATTTGACCAATTCCATTTAAGCTTAGATGTACAGACGGGCTTAGATATGTTCACAGTAAGCCATATGCAAAATGTTACTTGATGAATTTTCTCAAAAAAGATTTCAGGACAATAGCAATAATATAAGAGAAGAAAATCTAGAGAAATGAAGTCTTAATATACATGTGTCTTCTTTTGATAGTAGTGGAAACCTTTTACAGGTAAGTTACAAAGAAAAAGCAAGTAATTTTGTGTACATTTTGTGTACATATTCTGTGCAATATATAGACTCTATACCTAGGAGTGGAATTGCGGGGTCATATGGTAACTCTGTATTTAACATTTTGAGGAACTGCCAGAATGTTTTCCAAAGGAGCTAAAATCATAAAATCAAAATCATAAAAAGGAGTTGGAATTTATCAAATGCTTTTTATGCATCTATTGAGATGATAGTTTGGTTTTTGTCCTTTATTAATATGATCTATCAAATTGATTGATTTTATATGTTGAACCAACCTTGCATTCTTGGGATAAATCCCACTTGGTCATAGTATATAGTTCTTTTCATATGTTGCAGAATTCAGTTTGCTAGTATTTTGTTGAGGATTTTTGGATTTTTTGCATCTGTATTTATAAGGGACATTGGTCTGTAGTTTTGTTTTGTTTTTTTCTTGTGAAATTTTTGTCTAATTTTGATGGCAGGGTAGCACTGACCTCATAAAATGAGTTGGAAAGTGTGTCTTTCTAGGAGATTTTCCAGTTCATCTAAGTTACCTTATTTGTTGTCATACAGTTGTCCATAGTACTCTCCTACAATCCTTTTTATTTCTGTAAGGTTGATAATCATGTCCTCACCTTACTCTCAGTTTTAGAATTTGTGACTTCTCTCTTTTCTTATTGGTCAGTCTAGCTAAAGGTTTGTCAATTTTGATGAACTTTTCAAAGAATCAATGTTTGCTTTCATTAGCTTCCTCTATTATTTTTCTATTCTCCATTTCATTAATTTCTAATCTATTTTTTTGTTATTTTCTTCCTCTTGCTTGTTTTGGGTTTGGTATGATCTTTTTTTTCTTATTTCTTAATGTGGAAGTTCACATTATTGATTTGAGGTCTTTCTTCTTTTTTAATATAGGTGTTTACAGCTATGAATTTCCCTCTAAGCACTGTTTAACAGCATCCCATAAGTTTTGGTATGTTATGTTTTCATTTTCATTCATCTTAAAGTGTTTTTTAGTTAACCTTGTGGTTTCTTCTTTGACCAATTTGCTAAAGATTTTATTTTTCCTTTTTCTCCCCAAAGCCCCCCGGTACATAGTTGTATATTTTTAGTTGTGGGTCCCTCTAGTTGTGGCATGTACACCACCACCTCAGCACGACCTGATGAGCAGTGCCATGTCCACACCCAGGATCCAAACTGGCAAAACCCTGGGCTGCTGAAGCGGAGTGTGGGAACTTAACCACTCGGCCACGGGACCGGCCCTCCAATTTTCTATTTAGGATGTGTTGTTTAATTTCCACATATTTATAAATTTTCCAAATTTTCTCCTGTATTGATTTCTAATTTAATTTCTTTTTTATAGGAAAATATATTTTGTGTACTTTCAATCCTTTTAAATTTATTGAGACTTGTTTTATGGCCTAACATACGGTCTATCTGGAGAAGGTTCCATGTGCACTTGAGAAGAATATGTATTCTGCTGTTGTTTAGTGGAGTATTCTACAGATGTCTGGTAGGTCTAGTTGTTCTATCCATTTTTCATATTGACAAGACTATTGTTGTTGAATTTCCCCTTCAATTCTCAGTTTTTGCTTCCTGTGTCTTAAGGCTTTGTTACCATGTACATATATATTTATAATTGTTATATCTTTATGATGGATTGACCTTTTTATTACTGGATAATGTCCTTTTTTGTAATAACAATTTTCATTTTAAATCTATTTTGTCTGATGTTAGTTTAGCCATTCCCACTCTCTTGTGGTCACTGTTTGCAGGGTTTATCTTTTTCCATTTTTTCTCTTTAAACTATTTGTGTCTTTCAATCAAAAGTGTGTCTGTTGCAGATACTATATATTTGGATCATGATTTTTTTAATCCACACTGCCCTTTATTTGAAGTATTTAATCCATTTACACTTAATGTAATTACTAAGACAGACTTTGCATCTACCATTTTGCTATTGTTTTCTATACGTCTTAAGTAATTTTCATTCCTCTACTCCTTCATTACTGGCTTCTTTTGTGTTAAATACTTTCTAGTGTACCATTTTAATTCTCTTGAAACTTATGTTATTGTATCTTTTGACTTATGTTCTTACTGGTTGCTTTGGGAATTACAATTCATATCTTATAACAATTCAGTTTAAATTAATACTAACTTAATAATTTACAAAGCATCTACTCCTATATAACTTCATTCCCTTCTGCCTCTTTTGTGCTATTATTGTCTTACAAAGTACATCTTTATACATTGTATGCCCACCAACACAGATCTAAAATTATTGATTTGTTTTTTAGATCAAATGTGAGAAAAAATAGTTGTAAGCAAACTTTTATATTTATTTATATAGTTACCTTTACTGATACTCTTTATTTCTTCATGTGGATTTGGGTTACTGTCTGATGTCCTTTCATTTCAGCCTGAAGGACCTCCTTTAGTATTTCTTATAGGGCAGGTCCATTAGCATTGGATTCTCTCAGTTTTTGTTTATCTGGGAACATCTTAATTTTTCCTTCATTTTGGAAATATAGTTTTGCTGGATAAATAATCCTTGGTTGACAGTCTTTTTCTTTCAGCACATTGCATGTGTCATCCTGCTGTCTTTGGCCTCCATGGTTTCTTATGAGAATACAACTGATAAATTTATTAAGAATCCTTTGTATGTAATGAGTTGCTTCTCTCTCACTGCTTTCGAGATTCCTTCCTTTGTCTTTTGACAGTTTGATTATGATGTGTCTATGTGTAGCTGTGTTTGACTTCATCTTACTTGGAGTTTGTAGAACTCCTTGGATAATATAGGTTAATGTTTTTCATTAGTTTGGGAAGTTTTTGTCCATTATTTCTTCAAATACACTTTCTGTCCTTTTTTTTCTCTTCTTCCCTTCTGGTACTCCCATTATGCATATCTTAGCATACTTGATGGTGTTCTGCAGGTCTCTGAAGCTCTTTATTTCTCTTCATTCTTTATTCTTTCTGTTCTTCAGACTGGATAATCTCTATTGACTGATATTCAAATGCACTGGTTCTTTCTTCTGCCTACTCAAATCTACTATTGAGCCGCTCTGGTGAATTTTTCATTTTGGTCATTGTATTTTTCAGATTCAGAATTCCTATTTGGGGGACTGGCCCCATGGCAGAGTGGTTAAGTTTGTGTGCTCCACTGTGGCAGCCAAGGGTTTTGCCGGTTCAAATCCTGGGTGTGGACATGGCACCACTCGTCAGGCCACATTGAGGTGGCATCCCACATGCCACAACTAGAAGGACCCACAACTAAAATATACAACTATGTACCAGGGGGATTTGGGGAGATAAAGCAGAAAAAAAAAAGAATTTCTATTTGGTTCTTTAAAAACATTTTTTATATCTTTACTGAAGTTCTTTATTCGATGAGAAATCATTCTCATACTTTTCTTTAGTTGGTTGCACTTGGTTTTTATTTATTTGAATATATTTAAAATAGCTGATTTAAGGTCTTTTTCTAGTAAAGCCATCTAACATCTTGGCTTCTCAGGGACAGTTCATATTGACCGCTTTTTTTTTCTTGCGTGTAGGTCATACTTTTATTTCTTTATGTATCACGTAATTTTTTGTTGTTGTTAAAAAATGGACATTTTAAATAATATAAAGTAGCAATTCTGGAAAGCAGATTCTCCTGACTCCTCAGGGTTTGTTGTTCTTGTTGTTTGTCTGCTTAGTGTTTTTTTTAACTAATTCTATAATGTCTGTATTATCTCTTACATGTGGCTGCTGTCTCTGCTCGGTTAGCTCAGTGGTGAGCCAATAATTAGACAGAGATTTCCTTAGATGCCTGAAACCATTAAGTCCTCTAGTCTTTGCAGAAAGGCTCTATGTGTGTGTTGAGGCATGTGTTCAACACTCAGCCAGGTAGTTTCAACTCTATTTTAGCCTTCACTTCCTGAGCAAGTAGAGCCTCAAGGTTAGCCAGACATGAGGACTTAGGATGCTCTCCAGTCTTTCCTGAGCGTGTGCACAGCTCTGGGCTTCTACACAACCTGTATGGCCTTGCACACACATGCATCCGCATGGTCTTCTAGATTCCCAGGAATAAGTCAGACTATTTCAAAGCCCCATATAGATATCTTATTCCTCAGCTTTTTCTTTTACCCCTAGCTTTGTGGTTATCCTACTATGTTTTGCAGTAACACCACTGGTGTTACTTTCTGCTGCCTTTGGTGGTTGCCAGGCTGCTGGTTTTAACTGTGATTGTGGGCTATTGCTTTTCATAACTACCACAGAGCTAGAGGGGTGATGGGAATAGGGCAAGTTAAATGCCACAAAGCTCAATGTTCTTACCAAGATTTAGTTGTGTTCTTTTGGAAAAAATGTTCCCAAATTGTTTCAAGCTTTTGATTAATTTCTAGAGTTCTGAAAAGTTGATTATGACAACTTTTGCCAGTGTTCTCATTGGTTTTATAGAGTAGAGAATTTCTGGATGTCCTTACACTGCTGTTTTCACTACTATCACCCTTATAGTCTTCTTAAGCTTAGACTTTTTAAAGAAACTTTTTATTAAGATTATGATAGTTTACAACCTTGTGAAATTTCAGTTGTACGTTATTGTTCGTCATGTTGTAGGTGCACCACTTCACCCTTTGTGCCCTCGCCCCACGCCCCCCTTTCCCCTGGTAACCACGAATCAGTTCTCTTTGTCTATAGGTTTAATTTCCACCTATGAGTGGAGTCATACAGATTTCATCTTTCTCTATCTGGCTTATTTCACTTAACATAATTCCCTCAAGGTCCATCCATGTTGTTGTGAATGGGACAATTTTATCCTTTTTTATGGCTGAGTAGTATTCCATTGTATATATATATACCATATCTTCTTTATCCAATCATCAGTTGATGGGCACTTAGCTTGCGTCCACATCTTAGCTCTTGTAAATAATGCTGCGATGAACACAGGGGTGCATGGGACTTTTGAAATTGGTGATTTCAAGTTCTTTAGATAGAGACCCAGTAGTGGGATGGCTGGGTCATATGATATTTCTGTTTTTAATTTTTTGAGAAATCTCCATACTGTTTTCCATAGTGCCTGCACCAGTTTGCATTCCCTCCAACAGTGTATGAGAGTTCCTTTTTCTCCGCAACCTCTCCAACATTTGCCACTTTTTGTTTTGGTTATTTTTGCCATTCTAACAGGTGTAAGGTGATATCTTAGTGTAGTTTTGATTTGCATTTCCCTGATGATTAGTGATGATGAGCATCTTTTCATGTGTCTATTGGCCATCTGCATATCTTCTTTGGAGAAATGTCTGTTCATTTCCCCTGCCCATTTTTTGATCAGGTTAAGCTTAGATTTTTAAACTGAAAATATGTTGTTGAATGTGTTTTAAATACTGAGAAGGAGGTCTAACTGACTGTTTATATTGTATATAAAGAATATTGATGCAGATCTTCCAATAACCAAATGTTTTATTGTGCAATGAGATGTTGAAGAAACGGCAGCAAGGAAATGATGAGTTTGATTTACATCCTGATTCTGTAAGTGAGCTACAAGGCTAGGAACTGTGTGTAAATATCAGCTTGGCTAGAGTTTTGTTTATATATTAAAGGAAGTAGAAATAATATCCAAGTTCCTGAAGATTCATTCATAAAAAATTGGGAACTTAATTAGGAATTAAGGTGGCCTGGACGGCTATGTTAAAGATGACTGAGGAACATTTTGCACTGGAAAATTCAACCCCCCTGAGCACTTGAAGCCCGTCTCTCTTTTTTATTTTTGCCCTTTTTTTTCTTTTCCAACAAATGACTTCACAACTCATACGACAAAATCTCTCCTAATTTGTTGCCTCCTTGTAAGACTCTAAGCTTTCAGACATTTTAGAATCATAAAATTCTGTGCTGGGTCATGCCATCCTCTGGCTGGTAGATAATTAAAATCAGCACACAACTGCGATATATACGCTCTAAAGCAACGGTCAGTCCTCAGCCTTTTTGCTGCCATAACATGCTTGATAAATGATTCTTTTCTGTGGGAAACACTCTCAAGGGCGCATTCATGTTTTTAAAAATATCTCCCAAATTTGGAAATCATGCACTCGGATAATTTGTAATCATCAGAACGGAACCACCCGTCTGTAGTGGTGGATCTTTGTCTTCTAGTGCAAAGGTGGACTTGGGCTGTGTGGCAAGACAGTTCTCAGCATTCTGCCTAGAATGCCACTCCCGTTTCTCCCAGAATACGAGCATACATATGGTACATTCATATATAAAGTAAATTCTTTGGAAATTTCAGCTCTTTAACTAAAAACAACTTTTTAGTGCATAGTCTGTGTAGCCAGATTGTGTAGGATAGAATTTGACTTCACTCTGTAATAGCTGTGTGATCCTCTGGCAAGCTACTTATCCTCCGTGCTTCAGTTGCATCATCTGTCACTCATGGTGGATGCTCTGGCTTGGAACAGATCACTATGACTCACACTCGATTGCTTAAAGCTTTTTCCACCTCTTCAGGACACCGTGCCAGTAATTTTGAAAGCTTTTTGGTTTCAAAATTGAATTCTTTATTCACATAAAATCACAAAGGAACCCCAGTGTAGAAAACAGAGACCAACGGAAGATGCTCTATTTGCCATGGAGGGTGGGAAGTCTGTAGTCCCATCTATTCTGTCTGCAGCAGTACTTATAGAAATTGTAAGGAGTTCTAGGGATCCAAGGAAGACAGTTTGAAAGCCTGTACTATTTTCCCATGCTATTTCAATGCCAGCATTGGCACTGAGGGCATGTAAATTTAAGTCTAATGTCCAACCTAGCCTTCATATGCCTTGTGCAAAATCAACATATTGCCCAGAATGTGCTCATTTTGCATTATGCAATTAGAGCTCAATTAGAGATTTCATCAATGTATATGTTTAGGAAATTATCTGCTTTGTGAATGCACATACCCGTTTGGATAGTAAAATCTTCTAGGGTGGTGGTTTGTGAACTTGAAAATATGTTAGTATCACTCGGAGGGCTTGTTACATCCCAGATTGCAGGGCCCCACCCCCAGAGTGTCTGATTCGGGATGTCTGGGGTGGAGTCTGAGCATGTGCATTTCTACCAAGTGCCTGGTGATGCTGATGCTGCTGGTCTGGGCCACTTTGAAGACCTCTGTTATAGGAGATGAGAGTAAGTGGAGTGGTTGGTTAGTCTATAACATCAGGGATTTATTTTAGATAAAATAATCTACAGGAGTCCACCCTTGTCCATGGTTTTGTTTCCCGCAGTTTCAGTTACCAATGGTCAACTGTGGTCTGAAAATATTAAGTGGAAAATTTCAGAAGTAAATAACCCATGAGTTTCCAATTGTGCACTATTCTGAGTAGCATGATGAAATCTTGTGCCCTCCTGGGCTACCCTGCCTAGGAGGTGAATCATCCTTTGTCTAGCATATCCACACTGAATACCTACCTGACCAGTAGTCACTTTGTAGCCTGGTTATTAGGTCAACTGTTGCAGTATTGCAGTGCTTGTGTTCAAGTAACCTTTATTTTACTTAATAATGACCCCAAAGCTTGAGAGCAGTGATGCTGGCGATTCAGATATACCAAAGAGAAGCTGTAAAGTGCTTCCTTTAAGTGAAAAGGTGAAAGTTCCCCACTTAATAAGGAAAGGAAAAAATCATATATTGGGGTTGCTAAGATCTATGGAAACTCTTATTACAGTATATTGTTGTAATTGTCCTAGTTTATTATTAGTTATTGTTGTTAATCTCTTACTGTGCCTAATTTACAAAGTAAACTTTATCATAGGTATGTATGTATAGGAAGAAAGCCAGAATATATAGGGTTCGGTATTATCTGTGGTTTCAGACATCCACTAGGGGTCTTGGAACATATCTCCCTTGGATAAGGAGGGGCTACTGTATATTAATCTACAATCTTATTGAAACTTTGAGGTTTAATTTAACAGGTATTTATTGAATTCTGACTATGGGCCAAGCAAACACTGTGCTAAATACTGAGAGTAAAATAGGCTAACTATATGGTGTCTGCTTGGGGAGGATCATATTTTGGTGGGAAGCAGACAAGGAAACAAGCAATTGCACTGTAGTGTGATGAGCACTGTAATAGATCTAAGGACCAGAAGCTGGGGAGCACCCACGTGGTCACCTGCCCCATCTTTGGGCTCAAAGAAAACTTCTTCAAGAAGATGACACCTACTCTTAAAGAAGGCACTCTAACCTAGAAGACAACCTAAGAAATATTTCATGGGTTTTTGGTTGTATATATCAAAAGAATCTTGTCATTGAATCTAAAAGTCAGTTCTGTCTTTTTATATTTACTCTTCCAAGAACTAAGACAAGTTTCTGGCAAGTCATGGAAGCATGACCCGTTGTACAAGCAGATGTGGGAAGGGAAATTCTTGTTTTCTATGCTTGAGCAGGATGAGCAGTAATAGAAGTTCCTGTAAATGGTTTTAATTTCTGTTCCCTCTAAAGTGTAATTAGAATGACTGGTCTATCCCGTAGGTTACAATATTTGCTGGTAAACAGCTTATTGATATGTTTCTTCTGAAAGACTTGATAGGAGTGATTAAAATGCATGAGATCATGTTTTTCCGGAATGAATCATTCAAGCATCATTTTAGATGGTGGGCCTTGAATTAGAAAAATAAGAGGTTGCAAAACTTAAATATACTTAAGTATCTCTATACGGTATTTTTCATATGAGAGGATTTTTTTAATACCTCATACACATTTGCTAACACCAATAATTTAAATTATTTTCCATACATCCATTTTGAAGAAGGAGATATTAAAAAATAAAAGCCATTTCTTGATCCAGGGTCTCATGGCCCTTGGTGTGTCCTTGGCTTCCTCACACCCTTCTCCAATTTTTAATTTAGGTAGAAAAAAGAAAGGAGGGTGGAAGATTTGTGAACTGTGATGGAGTAGGGACTTATAATGGCTGGTGTGTATTGAGAATGTATATTATAGGACTTACTCTAAGCTCAACTGTATGTAAAAGTAATGGTTCTTTTTCTGCTTGCCGGCAGAGCCTAGCTGACCTCCAGATGTCTACCACACAGCGTCTTTCAACAGTTCTATGGAGAGGAAGCACCTTTACAGAGCAAAGATGAAAGATGCTTTTTAACCTTTTTAACACCAGGGCCTCCTGTGATAAATATGAAAATCTGTCACCCCTCCCAGAGTTTGTGATGTGCATTCCCCTTGAGAAATCATTGCATCCTTTGCAAATTTCCACCAGCCAAGATGTTCATCTTTTGTGTAGTTCGTAACATAAAATTTGTTGTTTTCCAAATATGTAATTATAATACTTAAATATGCTTTTTATTCTGCAAACATATTGTCTCTTCCCCTAGAAGACTGATATGTCCTCATTGGGAGATGATGTCCTGCTATTTCCATGCATGGAGGAGAATTACTGCTCCAATGAGTGGTCTCCACATCCACTGGGGGATGGGAAGAAAACATTAAACTTGTATTTATGTTGATATTTTTAGCTAACAAAGGAAACAATTCAAACTGTATTGATAATTAATAAGTTAGTTGACACTGACACCCCTGATACCCTCACTTGATTTGTAAGTCAAACAGTTAGCTGTGACGTACCGAACCTGAGTATTCTGAGGAGGGAGCGGGACTGTCACAGTGTGAAAGGCTTGACAGCGGTCCTTTCATTCCTTTGTTCACTGTCCTCATATTGTGACTTGGGCAATTTGCACTAATTTAAGTGGAATTTATGGTTTCCAAATGAACATGGCTAAAAAGATTCCTACAAAGAAATCATAGATAAAATACAAGAACAACATTGTAAGCATAAGCACAACACAAAAATTAGATTGAAATTAAGCATCCATTTGTGAAAATACCCATACAGTTTTAAGTGGGTTTGAGAGTCATACAGTATTATGTATAGCTTATAAAATTTCACTAAACTTAACACTAAATGTTGAAGTACAGGGTAGAAAATATTTTAAGTGAGTAATAATAAGAAATAATACATATCAAAAATTTTAGGATCAGGCTAAAGTAGTTCTTAGAGAGAAATGTATAGCCTTAAATGCTTATGTTAAAAAAAGAAAGAATTGGGGCTGACCTGGTGGCATAGTGGTTAAGTTTGTGTGCTCTGCTTCGGCAGCCCGGGGTTAGTGGGTTCAGATACTGCGCATGGACCTGCACACTGCTCATCAAGCGATGCTGTGCTGGCATCCCATATACAAAATGCAGGAAGATTGGCACAGATGTTAGCTCAGCAACAATCTTCCTCAAGCAAAAAAAAAAAAAAAAAAGGGAGGAGCATTGGCAACGGATGTTATCTGTTAGCTCAGGGCCAATCTTCCTCACCAAAAATAAAAGAAAAAGAAAGAATCAATTGACTAATCAATTAGTTAAGTCTACCTTTTGAGGAGTTAGAAAAAAATAGCAAAATTAAAGAAAGAATGTAATAAAAATAAAAGTTAAAACTAATAAAATAGAACATATAGATATAATTAGAAAAGATTAACAAAATCAAAGTTTGATGATTTGAAATGCCAATAAAATTGACAAGCCTCTGCCAAGACTGATTAAGAAAAAAATAGAGAAAGCTCAAATCATCAATATTAGGAACTAAAAAAAGGCCATTACTGTAAATGTTGCAGACTTTTTTTTTTTAAAGATTTTATTTTTTTCCTTTTTCTCCCTAAAGCCCCCTGGTACATAGTTGTATATTCTTCATTGTGGGTCCTTCTAGTTGTGGCATGTGGGACGCTGCCTCAGCATGGTTTGATGAGCAGTGCCATGTCTGCGCCCAGGATTCGAACCAACGAAACACTGGGTCGCCTGCAGTGGAGCACATGAACTTAACCACTCGGCCACGGGGCCAGCCCCTAAATGTTGCAGACTTTTAAAAAATAGCAAACAGATATAATCAACTTAGTGCCAATAGCATTTAAAATTAAATAAAATGGAAAAAGCCCTAGAAACATATAACTGATCGTACTCAGGTTTTTTTTTTTCCTCCCCAAAGCACCACAGTACATAGTTGTGTATTTTCAGTTGTGTGTCCTAGTTGTGGCACGTGGGACGCCATCTCAGCATGGCCTGAAAGCGGTGCCATGTCTGCGCCCAGGATCCAAACCGGTGAAACCGTGGGCCACCAAAGCAGAGTGCGCGAACTTAACCACTTGGCTATGGGGCCGGCCCGAAAAACTCAGTTTTATTAAAACTGACTCAAGGAAATAGAGAAACAAAATAGTTGCATAGCTATTAAGGGAATTGAATCAGTGGTTAAAAATGTGCCACAAAGAAACTCTAGGGCTACCTGTGTTCTACAAAATATCAAAAGAAAAAATAATTCCAGTTTTCCAAAAACAATTGCAGAGAATTTTTTAAAATAGGAAATATTCTGGAACTCATTTTATGAGGATAGTGTAATTTTGGTGTGAAATTCCACTGCGGACAGCATGAGAAAGAAAATCTATAGGCCAATGCAAACTAATTATTAGCAATCCAAAAATGTTCAAATAAGTTAATATTTCACAAGCAAATTGCATCTATCCCAGGAATGCAAGGTTAGCATAATATTAGAAAATCAATTAAGCAATTCACCGCCTTAGTAAGTTACAGGAGAAAAAGTCACATGCTCAACACTATAGATGCTGGAAAAGCATTTGAGAAAATTCAGCATCCAGTCATAATAAAAATTCTTAACAAAGTAAAAATATAAGAGAACTTCTATAAACCTATAAAGGGCATTCACAAAAAGTTTGAAAACAAAGATCATACTTAAGGGAGACACAGTGAAAGTTTTCATTTGTGATCAGGATCAAGACAAATGCACCTGCCATCGCTCCTATCAGAGTGTCCCTGACATCCTGCCCAACACAGTTAAGACAAGAAAAGTAAAGATATAAGAATTGTAAAAAACAAAATTGTTATTATTTTCAGATTATATGATTGTGTATAGAGAAAACCTAAAGACTCTACAGATAAATTATTAGAATTATTTAGAGAGCTTATTGAGATTACTAGAGAGAAACTCAATATATAAAAAGCAATTGTATTTCAACACATCAGCAACAGTTAGAAAATGTATTCAGAAACAAATACCATTTTCATTAACAACAACAACAAAATACCTAGGAATTTTTTTAAGATAGATGAAACCTTGGGAAGAAAAAAATTGCAAATATTTGGAAAGATATTAAAAATCTAGATAAATAGGGAATACTAATTTCACGGGTGAGAAATCTCAGTGTTATAAAGATGTCAGTTCTAAAATGGATCTTTGTAGCCAATGGAATCCCAATCAAAACCCAATAGGTTTTTTGTGTTTTGTTTTGAGACATCTATAAATTTTGTTTGTATGAATTTATATGGAAGAGTGAATTACTTATGCTGAGATTTCTATGGAAGAGCAAATGCCTAAGAATAGCCAAGGCACTCTTCATAGAAAGAAAAAAAAGAGAAGAATGTGTCCTTCTAGGTATCAAGATTTATTGTAAAGCTACAGTAATTAAGACAGTGTGGTTTTAGGGCAGGAATAAGGAAATAGGCCAATGGATAAAATAGAGAACTCAGAAATAATCCATGCATATAAAGCAGGCTTTGCAAACAGTGGAGAAAGGATAATTCTATAAATGGTGCATGGGCCATTTGCTACCAAATGGAAAGAAAAAGTGAACTATATCCCAATCTCACACAAAAATCAGTCCTTGTAGATTAAAGACAAATATAAAACCTGAAATTTTAAAACTTTTAGGAGACAGGCATTATGAACTTGAGGTAAGAAAGGATTTCTTAAAATACACAGACACCACTAACCATTGATTGATAAATCAACTATATTAAAATTAAGAATGTGTATTCCTTACAAGAAAATAGAGAGTAAAAACAGGTCATGGATTGGGAGAAGATATTTTCAACATATATAATCATACAGATTCAAGTGAAGAATATAAAAGAATTCAATGAATCAATAAGAATGATAATTTATTATAAAAATGAGCAAAAGACATAGATGGCACAGAAGAAGAAACAAAAATGACTCATAAATCTATGTAAAGATACTTAAGCTTAATAATCTAGAAAATTTAAATTAAAAACATGAGATACTGTTTCACATTCAACAGATTGGCAAGAATAAAAAAGCTTTACAAAGCTGGTTTGTAGAGTGTGGGCAAGGAGGCAGGGCAATGGCAACACTCACGCGCTTTTGTTAAGAGAGCAAATGGATAGAAACTCTCTGGAAAACTGTTGGCATTACTTTGTAAAGTTGATCACCCCCATGACGCAGCAAATCCATTCCTGGATATAGGCCTTGAAAAACAAAAATGTGCATGGTACCCCTGTTTGTAATAATAATAAAAAAGAAACCCGGATGCAATTCAAATGTTCTTCTCTAATAGAATGGTAAATAAATTGTGGATTATTCCTATAATGGAGTAGTATACGGAAGTAAAGATAAATGAGCTGGAACTAGACACATTAGCATGGATGAATTTCAGAATGGTGGTGTTGAGTGAAAAAAGTCAGTAAGTACAGTATGGTCTATTTTATACACAAAGTTTGAACAAAGGAGAAACGAAGAAATATATTGTTTGGGGATACATATATAGGTGGTAAAATTACAAGGAAAGACAGATGAATGATTAATAAGATAATGGATACCTTAAGGAGGGTTGCGTGTGTAAATTTGATTGGGGAGGGCCATACAAGGAGGTTTCAAGATACTAGTAATATTCTGTTTTGTGACCTATGTGGTTGGTACATGAGTGCTCAGTTTATTATAATTCTTTATCTTCACACACTCTCTTATTTATATGATATATTTCACAACAAAAATTTTAATTAAACATTTACAATTCTGTGAAGTGAACATTTGGACATTTTCTTTGATTATTTACAAACATGCATCTCAAAGCTTTTTAATGAATTAGAAATCACATTCATGAGGGAAAATCACATTAACACTAGAAAATCTTATTAATTTGCTGGTATTTGCCTAACGATTATAGAATTCCTGGGTGAGTAAATTTTCAAAAATAATGAAGCTTGTTCTATCACTTTGCTCTTACTAAGCTATTATTACATAATAATTGTTTAAAACCTTTTCCTTTTAAAATCTTTGTATCCTTTAAAATGTATATAATATATTGGTAAACTAGTACTCATATATAATTTGTACATAAACACAAATACTAAACTGAGAAAATATGCCCCCAAAGTTTCTTACTGTGTGGGCAATCAGAATATTTGGAGACTACTGCTGGAGAAGCCGTCGGGCAGCGCTTCTGGAGCCGAGGGTGCTGAAGAGTCACCTGTGTGCATGTTCAAAATGCTGTCTGCTGCATGAACAGACATTTCTCCAAAGAAGATATACGGATGGCCAATAGGCACATGAAAAGATGATTGTCATTGCTGATCATCAGGGAAATGCAAATCAAAACTACACTAAGATATCACCTTACACCTGTTAGAATGACAAAAATAACTAAAACAAATAGTAACAAATGTTGGAGAGGTTGTAGAGAAAAAGGAGCCCTCATACACTGCTGGTGGGAATGCAAACTGGTGCAGCCACTATGGAAAACAGTATGGAGACTCCTCAAAAAATTAAAAATAGAACTACCATATGATCCAGCTATCCCACTACTGGGTATTTATCCTAAGAGCTTGAAGTCAGCAATTCCAAAAGTCCCATGCACCCCAATGTTCACTGCAGCATTATTTACAATCACCAAGACGTGGAAGCAAGCTAAGTGCCCATCAGCAGATGATTGGATAAAGAAGATGTGGTATATACACACAATGGAATACTACTCAGCCGTAAAAAAGAACAAAATCGTCCCATTCACAACAACGTGGATGGACCTTGAGGGAATTATGTTAAGTGAAATAAGCCAGATAGAGAAGGACAATCTCTGTATCACTCCACTCATATGAGGAATTTAAAAATGCAGACAAAGAGAAGAGATTAGTGGCTATAGGGGGAAAGTGGGGGTGAGGGGTGGGCACAAAGGGTGAAGGGGTGCACCTACAACGTGACTGACAAACAATAACGTACAACTGAAATTTCACAAGATTGTAACCTATCAACTCGATAAAAATTAAATAAAAAAAAAAACGCTGTCTGCTGGACATGACCCCTAGGATTCCGATTCAGTGAGTATGGAGAGGGCTCCAGAATGTGCATTTTTAATACACACTCCAGGCTATTCTGATACAAGTAGCTGACCTGCCACAATTTTGCTCTAAGTTTAGACAACAATTAAGCCATATCTTTAGAGAGCTGTGTCCCCAGACTGTGCAGAACTGCTTTTACTGAGTTGGGCTTTGGCCTGATGCCATTGAGTTGCGCTGAGGGGCTCTGTAAGCAAGAAATGGCTGTTTTAAATTCATCCAGCAACTAGAATGAAGATTTAATTGATGACAGAATGTATGCAGAGGGCAGATCACAGAGCCTCGAGCAGACTGCCTACTCAGTAAGTGGCGGCTTCTTGTTGTTATAATGCTGTATTATGTATTAATTCTCCTTATGAGAGCACTTAGGAGTGAGTACTTTCTGTTCTCAGAGTAGGGAATAATTATGCTTTTCTTTATCATCCAGCAATTGGGATGGTCTGGTTCTTAGATCAGTTTATTTTGATACTTGGTTAAATGCCTGTCATAGCTGACAAAAGGTACCTCTCAAGTATGTAAATCCCAATGGAGGAAGTGAATCATTTGTTGGACTTACCAAATGTTTGTACCTGTGTTTCCTACCGCACTAACCAGTTATGCTAAGCAGTTTGTCTTTATACTATGGATGTTCAATTGTGTCACTTTTGCATTGTTTGCTGTGGAGCTTAGAACAAAACTGGTGGCTGTTCCTTCTATGTAGAAATTCATGACATGCAAAAACTCGTCCAATTTTTCATACTATTTTATATTCCTACCTTTTCCCTCACCTATTTCTAAATAATGTTACTTTTTGGTTATTTCTCTATTCCTATTATTGCCTTAAAGAGTTGTTGGAATACAGCGAGAGGAAGGGAAGGAAGAGAGTGTGAGTGAGTAGGAACATGGATGAGAGAAGAACGAGTAGATAAAAGAGACTGCAGTATCTTGGTCAGCTCAAGCTCATATGTGCCCGAGTGCGATAATCAGAATTAGGGTTCAAGTATCCAGTCTTTTTTTTTTGCTGAGGAAGATTAGCCCTGAGCTAACATTGATGCCAATACTCCTCCACTTTACATGTGGGACACTGCTACAGTGTGACTGACAAGTGGTGTAGGTCTGTGCCAGGGATCCGAACCTGCGAACCTGGGCCGCTGAAGCAGAAGGTGCCAAACTTGACCACTGTGACTGGGGCCTGGCTGGCTGGCCCCATGTTAAACTCTTTCAGGGATATTTCTCTTTCTCTTTCATAGATATTTATCCACTAATTCTACATTCATCGGATAAATACTAACAAATTAATAAGCTCTTTTGTAGAGAATTACCTGTTATTTTTGCTTATAAAGCAGTCTCCATTGCATCATAAAAGGTTTGAGATGCATCTTTTTAATTAATTGGAGAAAATTTTCAAGTGTTCACTTTGGGAATGGTAGAGGGAGCAGTCCTTCTTTGATTTTTCCTGTATTCTTTTTGTGAACTTAGAAAATTTATTTTAATCTTTAAATTTTCATTGGTTGAATTTTCGTAGGCTAAAGTAATTACCACTCCAACTAATCTTAAGAGAACATATGAGGATCACTATTTTGAAAAGGAGTTTCTATTTTAAAATGCTGGTTAAGAGCAAATTTCCATCTTCTATTTCACCTGCTGATAACATTTAGCAGAAATATCCAAGTGTAATAATAATGGGTCTGAAATGAGTGTGTTTACATAATTTTTAATAAATGAAAGCTGATCATTTTCTTTTCATTAATGCTTCACTGTTTTTAATAGCTTTTAATTTCTCCCGCCTTTTTGGAAAGCCTGCATGCTTGATAATTTTCCTTTTTAAACGGCACTTCAGCATTCAGAAACGCCAGCAAGCTCTTTGGAGAATATTCCCACAGGAGATATCTATATGAATGCTTTTGTAGTAAGTGGGCTAGTGTTTTTAAGATGTTAATAACTTTGATGATTTGGTCCCTCCTCAGGTTGCAGTTAAAATTAATTGAAAGGAAAAAACACTTTCATACACTTTACGGGACAGCCAACGAGTGTTAGGGAAAGGTGGACAAGTAAAACAGGTTTTGAAATAATTAATGGTATGCTCTCACCGACACTGAAAAGCCATGTTTTACTACAAGAAGAAATTTATTATACCTTTTTAATGATCTATAATGTCAATAAGGAAAGAGAAATAGTAAAAATCAATTTATTTGTCATTTTTATAAACATACTTCTCTTAGACTAGCTTCTTTTCTGCACATCTACAATACAATGATAATTGATGGCATTGAGATAAGGAAGAGTGGGAAAAACTCTACTGTACACTTATTATATACAGAACCCCATATTAAGTGGCTTAGATTTGTCATTTCACTATATAATCTGAACAGCCGTAGGGGATAAGCGGTATTATCCTTATTTTATAGATTTTATAGGTTCTCAGAAAGAGTAAATAACTTGCCTAAGATCTTCTTGTACTCAACATGGTTGGCCACTCTAATACTCTCTTTCCTTGGTATTAGTCACACTTCCTCTCGAGTTTTCCTTGACTTTTTTTTGGCTCTTCCTCAGTTTCCTTTGGTAATTTCTCCCTGTCTTCCTAACCCCTAAATTTTGATCCTGTAGATTCTGAGGCCCCTTGAGATTGAGGCCCTTTCTATTTTTTCCCTCTCTGTCTGAAGCTTAAAATGCCATCTAAATGTATATGATTCATATATATGGTTTATCACCATCCCAGACTAGTAGGACGAGCTCCTGTCATCGATCTTACTGCCCACTTGACGCCTCTACTTGGATCTCTTACAGACATCTCATGCTCAGCATGTATGGAACTGAACACTCGATTCTCTCCCTGAAACTATTTCTGTTTTTCCATCTCAGTAAATGACATCATCATCTATCCAGTTGTACAAATCAGAAATATTTTTGATTCCTATCTTTCCCCTGCCTTCAAATCCAATATATGACTTAGTCCTATGGCTTCTTCCTCCAAAATCTAGCTCAAAGCCTTCCATTTCTTCCCATGTCCTCTGCCCCTGGGCTTTTGCCAACACTCCAGCTAATGCAATAGTCACTTCTTCTTGCTTCCTCTCTTCCCCTTTCCAAATCCAGTCTCCACATAGTATTTGGAATTATTTTTTAAATGTAAATCGGGAGAGGTAACTAGACAGAGCACAGAGGATTTTTAGGGCAATGAAACTATTCTGTATGATGCTATAATGGTGGGTACATGTTATCACACGTTTGCCAAAACCCATAGAATGTGCAACACCAAGAGTGAACCCTAACGTAAACTAGGGACTCTGAGTGACGATTTGTCAGTGTAGGTTCATTGACTGTAACAAATGTACCACTCTGGTATGGGATGTTGATAGTGGGGGAGGCTGTGCACATGTAGGCGGGGGATATATGGGAAATCTGTGTAACTTCTGCTTGATTTTGCTGTGAACCGAAAACTGCTCTAAAAAATAAAGTATTTTTTTAAAAAGTAAATTGGTTGATACCACTCTCCTGCTTAAGATCCTCTAGTGGCTTACTCTTGCCCTTGAAATAAATTCCAGACGCCTTCCCATGGCTGACAAGACCCCGGCCTGCCTTTCCAGCCCTAGCTCATGCTAGCCTAGAGCATTCCACCCACACTGGCTCCTTCTCAAGCCTGCGAGCGTGCTACTCTCAAGCCTTAGGCCTTGCCCTTGCTCTGGCCTCTGTCTGAAATGCCTCCCGTGACATCCCCACTTCATCCTTGCTTGCTTCCTTCTCTTCCCTTAAATATCAGCTGAAATGATACCATCTCAGAAGCCCTGCTTGGCTGCTGTATCTAAGTGAATGCTCCGCTCCCATTTTTTCTATAACATCCTACTTGTTTTCTTCATAGGGTTTTTCTCCCTTGGAAATCACATCTTTATTGGTTTGTTTACATGTTTGTTATTGGTCTGTCCCACTAAAGTATAAGTTCTATGAGGGCAACAACTATACCTGTTTTCATTTACCACTATAGACCTAACACCTGGTACAAGGTAGGCAGTCAACAAATATTTGATGAATGAGTGAATGAATGAGGTGCATCTAGGATTCAAACCCAGAATATATCTGACTCCAGAATCTGGATTCTGAGCTGTTGTGCTATGAGTAAACTTAGTTTATGTTCTGTGGAATTTTAGTGTAAAATTTTTTAAAAATTTGATAATCCATATGATAACCCTCCAATGACAATAGAGTACTTGATTGACCTCTATCCTCCAAATAAACAGTCATGCTGGAGAACATAAAGCATGCCACACTTGGCATTGTGTTTACTAAGATGCCCAGACAGACCCCTTGTAATGATTCTGTAACCGAAAGTTCGGTCTCTGAACCCGATGCCAATCCAAATAATGAGAACAGAGTCTTGAGTGGAAGAGGAAAGGTTTTTACTATGCCCGGCACAGGGAGCAAAGCAAGGGCTCATGCCTCAAAAATTACTAGCTCCCCGATGAGGAATGGGTGGGGACTTTTATTTGGGGTTTTGGGGAGGGGAGAGGGAACATGTAGCTTGTGCAGCTCGGTGCTTTTCCACCAGCCTGCATTTGGCCTTGAGAGCTGCTTGCAGCAAGGCGGGGTGGGGGGTGAGATAGGAGGATGGCAGGTGGGCGTCTTTCGCAGTTGTCTGTTGTCTCATCTTCCTATTTGAGGCGAGTTCCAGTGCCAGGAGTCAAGGAGTGGAGGTCTGGGAAGCCTCCACTCCTTGATATTCTTGAGACAGCGGCTTTCCTGGCAAACTCAAGGACACATGATTAGCTAAACTTTAGTGTGCCTCCAACTCCAGGCCACCTGGGCTTTTAACAATTTGTAACTCCCATTTAGTTGTAAAGCTCAAGGAGTCCAAGTTTAAAGAAACAGGTATTTACACGTGAGTGGAGCTAGAGAAGCAGGAAAGCGGGTGGTGGGTTTTAGTTTTAACCCCATATACGCTGGGTTCAATGTGGGGGAACTGATATCAGGGCTGATGTTAAGAGCCTGTAAGAATTCTTCCAACTCTATCAAATTTTCTGTAAAATCAAATAAAATGACGTTGGGCAAATTACTTTAGCTCTTTAGACCACTGTTTCCTCATCAAAAAAACAGAGAAATAACTCTTTCATAGGATCATTTAGGAGGACTAAAGGAAATAATAGATGAAAAGACCTCCCCACAGGGCTAGAATATGGTAAGTATATGATAAGTAAGTAAGCTAGTATATAATAACTGGGATTCTTTTTAAAAAAAGTCAATTCTTCAGTTGGTTGAAAAACTCTAATCTTTAGGGTTAAATAATCAGGGTTCCCTTTTTAACTGCTTCTAAATTCTGACGTGGTTCAGATGCGCTGGATTGACAAGCCACGTCATCAAAGACTAATGATACAGGGAGGAAACAGGCAGGAGCGTTGCCTCTGCAGGGGGACTTTAGAAACCCCCAGGCAGCCTCTAAATCTGGATGAGCCAGTTCTAAATTTACGCTGAGTTTACACTTCATTGCAAAGGACAGCTACGGTCCCAGTTTGAGGTCGGTGTCATTCTTGGAATTTGTGTTTGGTTCGTGAGTCTACATTTCCCACTAAGGTCCAGCTTTGAGGAATATACAAGAAGAAGAGAGCAACGTATGTGTTCTTTTCTAAATTACTTTTAAAGAGAAGTTTGATTCAGTTCATTGATTCTGTCTAGAACAACAACAAAGTAAAACACACACTGATATTTAGGGATGAGATTTTTTTTCTTTTTTCTTTCTTTCTTTCTTTTTTTTTTTTTTTTTTGCCTCAGAGGACTTTGCTATCAAGGATTTGCCAAGTGCTCTATTTCATATGGTTTAATGAAGGCCTTGGGTCCCATATTTCTTTGAAATCAGTTTGAGAGGGCCATATTTCTTTATAAGAGAAACCTCAGAATTTCTTTTTGTTTCCCAGATTTTGGATGTTATCATGACAAAACTAGACGAGCTGGCAGAGGAAGCCGCAGAATTCTTTGAGAATCTGAAAATGGAGTTGGATGCATTTTGCACAGTAGATTCTATGCCATCTAACTCAGGAGAAATTAAATAGACCTTTTGCTAAATATTTACATGTTTTGGAGAGGAAAAGCTTAGAGGTAAATACCACAAATTTTAAGATTCATCGGAACGAGATTTTTTCCCTTACAACTCACCCTAAGGCCTTATGTTTCTACACACACACACACACACACACACACACACACACTCACACTTTCGCAACTGTAGAAATAAATGGAACCTTAGCTGCCCTTGATAACTGGGAGTGAGGCAAAAAGGAATGGCCGAGGAAATCGTTTTACAAAATCCTAGAGGAAAATTAATGGTGTTTCTGACGTATTTTAGTGATTGGCTTTAGTGTTTATTTACTTATTGTTCAAGGGAATCAGTTTAGCTTTTTTATGTATGAAATCATGCATTATCCCGAAGGTAATTGTATCAAGATACCTTGTCCTTTCCTTTCCATTAGTTTAGTGTCTACCAGGAATATTTTATTTAATTCAGACATTCTTCCTCAGGGTAATCCTGTCTTTATGCTTCTTGGTTCTGGATTCCATTAGATTTTTACTCACTGAATTAAATCTAAGGGAGTCATTGTTCTTCTTATAGTATTTCCAAATATCTCAGAAAAAGAATTAAGATAATTTTATCCTACCTTTGAATAAAAGTTGCTTAGGAGTTTTAGTAAAAGTAAACTTTCCTTTTTTGACATTTTTGAAAGGGGAAGATAACTTCCATGGCATCTGGTCAACCTGGCTACCTCAAGGTCCCATGGAAGAGGGGCTGCCCCCATCCCTCTGCGTTCTCTCTACCGCCCCTGGCCACACTTTGTTACATATGGGAAGGAAATGTTCTTGTTCCCCCTTCGCAAAATGAAAAGGTTATGTCACTTTGATTTTTACAACTTATGTGCATTTCCATTCTTCTGGTGAGGGGGAGGAACTCAGAATAAGATTGGAATAAATAATGTAGGGATTGGTGAAAGTGTTTGCACCTCCAGTTGTTCATACAAATAAAACAGCCACAGGAACAGACTTTGCCAGTGATCAGTGACTCAAGTATGTGTTTTGGGGATGGAATTTAAAGAACTCACTTCTAAGATTACACTAAGAGATGAGAAATTTTGTTCTTGTTTCTATAACATTCAATACTTTTTGGTAGAAGACTTAGAAATACACCCATACATTTTACAACATTTTATTACGACATTTTTCAAATCACCATCCAATTTTAAGTTCTATAGTTTCATCCTGCCAATGAAGTATGGAAAAGTCTAAGGCAGAGGAAATACAAATAGTTCATAATGATGTAACTCTGAGGTCTCCTGATTTCTAGGGGGTATGAGCATCTCTTTTGGGGGTCTACCAGGAAAGTTGACTTTTAATGAATTTATGTTTCTAGAGGGTAAAGCCTGGATAAGTCCTCATGTGTTGTGACTCTCAGAAACTACTTTTCCTAAAATCAAAACTACTTAGAGTTCTGTGATGGAGACGTGTTTCCCTGTGATTTAGGCGGCCTGGGCTTTCAGGGCTATTTGCCTAAATAGTGTACATTTAAACTGATTGCAATCACTGGGTAAAATTGTTCACTGTGGTCCAGGGGGATGTTTAAGATAAGACGGTAAGATTTCTCTCCCTCTGTTGACTTAGTTCTTGGATTCCACTTCAAGTTAGCTGATGAAAGTAAAATTATTTATGAAAAGGACCAGGTTACAAGAACAATTAGAAAATGCTAACTCATGGGAGACGTGAACAAAATCGAGAGTGGCGGAGCATCTCCACACTCTGCTAGTCTTGAATCAATATTCAGAATACCCCTACTCCTCTTCCCCCTCGGAGGTACAAAGTAAGCATGTAGAATGTGGGGCATTTTAGGGCAAAGAAAATGTGTTCTGTGCTATCCACAGCTCTTCTCATTTTATGCCCTGAATATTTGATACGTCACCTAGACACTTTCACATTAGATGTTCCATCATTTTCCCCTTGTCGAATTAGTTTGCCAAATTGCTTTTTGATCAGGACTCTTCAGGGGAGCGGACTCCCTCCTTCGCGTCGATGCAGACATTCCTTTCCTGCATTTTGCAGTCATCTATGCAGAGACTCGTGGAAAGCGTGATTGAATACACACTTCTAATTCCCTGATTTGAATCATCCATGTAGATATGGAAACTATGTTTATTTTAAGACCAGGACGGCCAGTTGCATTAAGAATGTTTGTGGCAGGTAAGAGGAAAATACCAGGAATCATGCATTTTCTGCCTTTGGTTAACATGGAATTAACTTACTAGCGTATTTCTATGTGAATATAGTCTCTAAATCAAAACATTCTATGAATTATGGATAGATCCACTGCAAAGATTTTCAATACATAAAGTAATTAAATGTTATCCCTTTCACTAAAATAATATATTTTTGCCCTAAAATAGGGCAAAATAGGGTAATATAAATATAACTAAAATAGCGTAATACCAGTGGATTTTTGAACCTTAAACTGTACCACAAAGAAATTCAAGTGTTAGGGGGAAAAAACAATGATTCTGTGCCAAAGTTTCCTTGTTCTTCAAAAGCTTAAAAAACTTAAAAGGCTACTATCATTCTAATATGTTTCATTAAAAGTTGAAAATTGCTAATAAACCTACACGCCTGAACACACATATGTGAGTGGGTTTGCATTTTTCTTTAGTCAGTACTTTATGCCATGTACAATATAACTTCAACTTAACGCTTTCCCTCTGATTTCTCTGTCAAAGTGCAGCACAATTCAGGATTGAACACTATTAAATACAGGTGGGAAAGCATTAGTTATGAAAGATGCTGCATAAGCCTAAAATATTGTTACTTCATCTAATGAGAGAATATCTTAGTTTCAAACCTCTTTCACAATCAACATTTTATGCTAACAAATAAAACAGTACCTAACCCCAGGGCTACATGCAAATAGAAACACACAACAAATGTGTGAACGTCTTCCTGCATTTATTTCCTTAGCCAATAGAATTTGATTGCCGAGATCTTCATGGAACAGTGAGTCTTTTGTGTTTTATTTCTATCTATAGACACAGAGCTCTGTCCCTCTGCCATGGTGATGTTGTCTTATATGACAGTCATATTTCAGCAAATATAATTAAATCACCACAAACAGAGCCTTCCATTAGTCAGACCAGAGTTATTGCTGTTGTGCTTTAGATGCTTTTGAAAGTATTTCACGTTCTGCCGGGGGGAAAGAAAGACTGCTAAATATTTCATGGGTTTTGCTTGATCAGATTGTTTATTTGTCGACATTTTAAAGAGATACTTAATTTTTCTCAACAGCTATTTTTGTCAACATGTTAGAGAAATAGATATTAAGGGCAAAATGTGCACGGGATGCCAAGAGCTGATATTTTCCTGGAATGCTGCTTACTGTATGCATAAAAATAAACCTCACACTGTTCTCCAGAACACGTCCTTGGCATTTGATGTGTTCTCTAAAGCTATATTCTGGTAACGTTCTGCGTCTGAGGTTTCGAGGAGGGGGAGAAATTGTATTTTGATTGGTGTGGTTCCATATGCGTTTGTGTTTCTTGCAGAAATAAAAAGAGGACACTAGAGGGTGCTGTTTGATTCTCTTTTTCACTAGGTTGCACCGCAGATGCCAGTGCATCAGGGCACTGAGCACTGCCTTCATGTTCCTCCTAACTAGGGCCAAATTGCAATGAAATACAAGGTGCGGAAATCCCCTGAGTTCTAGGAGAGAGGCTGGAAGGTTCAGAATGGGGTAGATGCTTAATTAATTCAGAATTAGTTAAGAAATAATTCTTTCTTACCCCAAACCTGCATGATTGTCATCTTTTGATAATTACTTAATTCTTTTGGTTGAAAGAATTTTATTAGATTTCAAGCTCTCACTAAATGTCGAATGCTTCTAAAAAGCGCTAGAATATTAGTCAATGTGAAACAGTTAGTGATCTCAAGTTTACCATTAGGGTTTTGTGGAGAGCGCAGACCTAGTATTGGCTAAGAAACTAATTATAGAATTCCCAATTATCAGAAATGCCAGACCCCAAGATGTTGTCTCTTTTGGTATCAGACAAATACCAAGTTAATACGATTCCCAATTAATTTCCTTTTTAACCTTTGCTAAACGTGTGCTTTTTTTTTTCTCCTTCCTTGAGGCAAATCTTTTTGAGTGGCAGGGAAAGGCAACGTTCCGGAATTGTCTAAATATATACTATCATACAGTTTACATTCGTATAGTGTTATTTTCTAACATGAGAATATTTGAAAAGAAGCTTAATACACTCATTTTACAGAGAGGAAAGTTAAGGTGTGATATCGAATGATTTGTTTTAAGCAGAGAATTAGTAGAAGGGTCAGGATCATCTTCCAGTTCTTCTGCCTTCCAGATAGTCAGCTAAGGGGCCTGTTTATTTTTACTTCTGTAGACATATTTCTCTTTAATACAGAGAGAAGTGATTGACTCAGAGACAGTGTGGCAGCAGTCAGCATGGATTTCCAGTTCTTCTGCCTTCCAGGCTCATGGGAAGTTTGCACAGCCCTGCTCTCTGAAAGTTAGTTATGGCCATACAACTTGCTTTGGCCAATGGAATGGGAACAGAAGTGATATGATCCCTTCTGGGTTATGATTCTCCACACTCTCTCCCCTTGCTGAGGTGAACCCAAAGTGTCATGTTGAGCTGGCAGCATCAAAAGATAATGAAGTCTCAAGAAATACCAAGGGTTGGCGAGGATGTGGAGAAAAGAGAACCCTCATGCACTGTTGGTGGGAATGTCACGTTTCCAGAGTGCAGCCACTATGGAAAACAGTATGGAAGTTCCTCAAAAATTAAAAATAGATCTACCATATGATCCAGCAATTCGACTTCTGGGTATTTATCTGAAGGAAATAAAAACACTAACTCAAAAAGATATCTGCAGCCAATGTTCATTGCAGCATTATTTACAATGTCCAAGACATGGAAACCACTTGAGCATCCACTGTTGGATGAATGGATAAAGAAATACATATACACAATGGAATATTATTCAGTCAGAAAAAAGAAGGAAATCCTGCCATTTGTGACAACATGGATGGACCTTGAGGGCATTATGCTGAGTGAAATAAGTTAGACAGAGAAAGACAAACACCAAATCATTTCACTTATATGTGGAATCTAAAAAACAAAACAAAAGAAAAAAACAAAACAAAACAGAAACAGAAACAAACTTATAGATACAAAGAAGAAACTGGTAGTTGCCAGAGGGGAGGGGTGGAGGATGGGCAAAATGGGTGATGGGAGTCAAAAGCTACAAACTTCCAGCTATAAAATAAATAAGTCCTGGGGATGTCATGTACAGCATGGTGACTATAGTTAATAATACTGTATGTATATTTGAAAGTTGTTAAGAGAGTAGATCTTGCAAGTTCTCCTCACAAAGAAAAAAATTAACTGTGTCGTGAGAGATGTTAACTAAACTTATTGTGGTGATCATTTCCCAATATAGACATATATTGAATCATTTTGTTGTACATCTAAAACTAATATAATGTTATTTGTCAATTATATCTCAATAAAAAAAATGTTCTGACACGGGAACAGAAAAACCAATGGAAGAGAGCCAAGAGCTCACAAACAGAACCACAGAGATTGAAACTTGATATATCATAAAGGGGATACCACAGTTCTAAGGGGAAAGGATAAACTGTTCAATAAATTCTGCTGAGAAAAACAAAAGATAATGAAGTCTCCATCAACCTCCACTCCAGGGTAAGACTGAGGATCAGAGACCCCCAGCATGAGCACGAAAGAAACCTTGGTTGTTTAAGCCACTGAGGTTCCGGGGGTTTCTGTCATGGCACCACAACCAGCTTGTCCTGATGATAGATGAGTTTGGGATGCCATCCAAGTGAGAACACCAAGGCCAAAAATAAAAGCACAGCAAGAAAGGATTGAATTAAAAAGCTAAAAAACCAACTAAGATCTTTAATTTAGAAATTTCTAATGCTTTGATGTGAAAATCAATGAAGAGAAGTTATTAAATATCAAAACACTTTCTCCTTGTATGTTTTTAGTTAGAATTTATCTAAGGTAATCAAGTGAAAAGATAAATGAGACATTATTGTGTTTAACTCAGCATCTGTCTGACTGTGAAAACCTCAACTTTAAACTGTGTGAAGGAGAAGGGTGCATGAGCCCTGAACCTTCTGATCCCGAAGTGGGGGTTACTCTAGAGTTGAAGTTTTCATGTGAAAAAAGCTCCTGCTCGTAACATCAATTTCTATCACAGTGAGGAAGAAGTATGCCTATGTCTCACCTAGAATACAAGGTTTGATTCCCTAATCCATCTCAATGGCCAGCATTTTCCCCAAAGGTCTTAAGATGTCCAAGTTGAAGCAGATGTGTATATTTCTCCATCAGTCTTAGCCACAGAGCATGTGTGATGCAAAGAAAATTTGTTGACCCTCCCAGGGGGCTGGGAGAACAAAGAAGCTCAGTGTAGACTCAGTCTACACTCCACTTCTCCAGCCCAGTGACATCGGGATGGGGTGCCTTTTACATGTAAGACAACAGAAATCGTATCCGCACCCACGGTCAAAGATGCTAATTCTGCTCAGCTTTTCACAAAGGTCCCAGAAAAATACAAAAATGCCATCAGCGTAAATCCAAAACAATTTCAAAATAAACCTGAAGTGGGTTTTACTTTGTTTTCAACTTTTAAAAAGAGAGGCACTCCAGGAACGTATTTAGCAGGCCCTCCATTTTGTAGTTAATTATGGTAAATGTATGTTTATGTACTACATACAAAAGAGGATGCTGTCTGCTTCTCTTCTACATGGCACCTTAATACCCTGCTAATGCTCTGTAAGTGCACACGAATAGTCACATAACAAAGTGCATTAATGTTCTGGCCGGCAGTGCCGACTTGGTCCACTCGCTGCTGCTGCTTCTTTCTTTAAATCATAGCATGCTATTTAGTGTGCAAGGCTTAACCTCAATAACAATGATTCCAACCACCAAGGAATGAGAATACTTGAACACAAAGTTTATTTAAGCATAAAACACATTAAAAATGATTTGGTTGATTTGTAAAAGAGAACGGATTGGGTCTGAGGGGCAGGGATGGGGGGTGGGGTTCCCCAGGTCTGCAAACAGTATACCCAGTGGCCAAGCTGCCATGGCAAGGTTGAAGGACATGAGGATAGGGAAGGAGCTCATCATGAACAGAAGGGAGCAGCACTTGCGTATCATAGAGCAGACACTTCCAAACATCGGAAAGTTTCTAGAGGGAGTCAGACCTTCCCATCACTGCTTCTCAATATTGTTCCAACAGGCCCTCTCTCTGAAAAACTGATCCAGAAACAGCACTGGTTTGACAGATTGCTCTGGTCAGATTTCCGGTCAGTCTTTTGTAACCCAAATTTTTTCCTTTACTGGTTATTCATGTGAACCAAATTTTCTAGGGACAACTGTCTGGAAATTTTAGGCAAGATATATGCTTTCCACAACTGGCTTTTAGAAGCCCCGTTGCATACTTTGAAAGAGGAGCTTGGGATTTCACTCATTTCCAGAACTCTGACCAAAGTTTGAGGCAGGTGGCATCACTTTGAGATGTTGAACACTTTCAAAAAAAAGTTGACTTAAGGGGACACACCTTTTATCCTACAGGGAGTTGGAGTAAGTAAATTACAGTACTTTATATGGCAACCTTGAGTTATTTATGAGGTCGTGCCTGATTTATAGACAAAATGCCATAATGAAATCTGGGTCATGATGAGAAGCAGCGTCCAAACTTGAAGTTCAATGGAAGAATTAGAGGCTGTGAAGAGAGAGGAACATAGTAAGTCCCATGAAAAAAACCCAACACGCACCTGTTTGATAGAGATCAGACAGCTTTGCAGTAATCAACCAAATAAAGGAAAACACCGTCCTCATTGCCAAGAACACACTTTGCCCAAAAGGCCCTGACTGAGGCAGCAAAGAAACAGAATTAACCCAACTTTTAGAAGAATCCTGCTAACCTCAGAGGGAACCAGGGAAACCATGTGTTAAGGCCGCTGCAGGATGTCTTGCTTGTTGAATCAAACATCCCATTTCCAACCACAGCCCAAGTAGACTTGGCAGCCAGATTTAAGGCCAATTTTGGTCCATAAATGGTTGGATAACTTTTTTTTTTTTTAAATCACCTTTATCTGTTAGATAAAAGAGGAGGGACCCCAAGGTTTTAAAAAAACAAAATGGCGCTAGAATTCCTTGGGTGTTTTCCACGTCTTTCCGTCTTCATTTCTGGAATTCTTACAAATTGGTTGCTGACTGAGTGGGCTTCACATATGAATTTCTCCTTCTCAGAGTAAAGAACTTCTTGTGCCTCCAGCTGCCTGGCCTGAACGGGAGGTGTATTTACCTCGGCAGCTCTTGCCATCCTCCTGCAGGGTCCCCGTCACACAGCTACACAGAGGCCCATCCACCCGGCTCGTGCAAATCTGCTCGCATCCTCCACTGTCCTCACACCAGTCCAGTCCTAGGAAAGAGGCATCGAACAGATTAACTGTAGACAGTTCAACTCTTCAACTCCAAGCCTCTAAAGAGTGGAGAGGAAGAAGAGAAGCCCATGGCTGTTGTGAGTGTTTAGCAGTCTATGAAAAGATTTCAACATGGAATGGGCTGTCTTCTCAAACTGGTATCCTCAGCTCCTCAGTCACCAGATTCACATCACAGATGAAAGACACCCAAGAGTTAGCCCAAGCCTTCCAATCCCATTATCTTAATAATGTATAATGTGGTTTAGTGACCATACGTACTTTTTCTCCTAATAGGTCCCACTGAAATGATCTGTTCTTTAGGCTCTTTGGTATAATCTGTGGCAATCCTGGAATTTTGTGGGCAAATCTGAAAGACAGAACACCAGAGGGAAAACTTCACACGATTAAGCTGATAACTGATTCTCCACCACGTTTCCACCTCCAAAAGAGGCAGCGGCTCTGGCCTCGAGCACTATCGCTGCTCAGATTAATTAGAACCAATGCATTCTTGATCGCTGAGCCTGTTGAGACTCTGGGCTTCATGTTGAACAGAACTAAATATAGTCTCCACATTAGAATTTATTCAAAAAGGATCCCTTCCCAGGAACGAGGATGGTTGGGTTGCATCGAACAATGGTGTACATAGCAGCATCTGTGAGCAGCTCTGACCATAATCACGTCTCGATTTTTCAAACATGGGGTAAGCAGAAAGCTGGCATGTTACAGGTTAGAGACCAGGTACCAGTGCAGTAAAATCTTAGGAACATAGCCACACATGATGGGGATGTGAGCCTGGCATAGAAGAGATGACTGGTTTGTCACCTCACCCCACCAGTCCCGCCAGAGGCTCAGGCCCTGGTGTAGACCTGGGCGAGCTACAGGATAACCCCTGTCTAAAGAACACCTAGGTAAAGTGTGTTCTGAGCACAGGAGTTGGCTTCTTTAGAGGAGTGGAGCCTGGCCCCACTGGTCACTTCAGATTCAGGTGGCCTGGCTGCTTGAGTCTCTGGTGCAGTGGTGTTTTTGTTTTGTTTGGTTTTGGGTTTTGCTGAGGAAGATTCACCCTGAGCTAACATCCATGCCAATCTTCCTCTATTTTTTTAGTATGTGGGCTGCCAGCATGGCATGGCTGCTAACAGAGGTCCACATCCAGGAACCAAACCTGGCCCACCACAGCGGAGCGCACTGAACTCAACCACTAGGCCACCGGGGCTGGCCCACAATGGTTCTTAAACGGGGCCAATTTTGCCCCCCAGGGGACATTTGGCAGTGTTGGGAGACATTTTTGGGTATTGCAACTGCAGGGAGGTGCTACTGGTATCTAGTGGGTGGAGGTCAGGGATGCTGCTAAACTTCCTACTATGCACAGAACAGTTCCCACAACAAAGAGCAATTTGGTCCAAAGTGCCAAGGATTGAGAAACCCTGGTCTACTGTTACACCAATGACAGACTGACATTTCAGAGGTGGAGGAGTACGAGGACATCATTCTATTGTGTTCTTGCTCTTATTGTCCCACTAAAGATGACTGCTGCTCCTACACGCATCTGAAGATGATTCCAATTCAGCCACTTCCAGGTGCTCTAAGTCCTTACGAACTGTAAAGAGCCACTCAGATCCTGCATTCATGATCCCCATGTTGGGAAAACTGGGGCCATGAGAAATAAGGCTAAGCATTTAATTTTCATACTCTCACTTACTACTTTACAGGAGTACTTTTCTGAGTCACAGAGGGACACCGCACAGTGAAGATGAACTTCATCATAATCTCCAATGAACTTAAAGACGGTGACGTGGAAGCGACAGGTTAGGGAGACACCGTTCTCCTCGATGCCAATGGTATTATCTTTAATGTTCTGACACCTATTCAGAAAAAATGGAATCTTTGCTTCACATTTTCATATTTCATATAAAATCATCATAAACGGTAAAGATACCTTTGCATTTGAAAGTGACCTCTCGACTGTGTGGGTTTGTCATTATTACCACTCCCTTATATTTTCATAGTTTGTTTTAAAAGCATCAAATAGTACAAGTTAGTATCCTAACTGCAACTAAAAACAAAACGACCGGAGAGACTGCGCTCGATTTCCCAGCGCTTCAGTTTCTCATTCCGCCTCCTCATTATGCTGTGTTTTACTGACATCCATTTAACAAACACAAGATTAGTCCTTAATTCTTCTGTACTTTCTTCAGTTAATTATCAGCTTTGGGAGGGGCCCCTGTTTCAAACCCTCTTGGGAAATGTTCCCACATGTGAAAGTAGGTGGAGCTGGAGGAGAAGGAAGAGCAGTCAAGACGAGCTCGAGTCGTTTTGATGTAGGAGACTGCCGAGTCGCCCCCCTCCCTCTCCTCCTCGGGTACTGAGCCAGCAGGCGACCACAGCCTTGGCCCTCCCTCGGGCACAGATGCCTGACCTCTGCTGCTTAGAGTTCCCCAACGCATCACAGTCTCCTAGGCCCCAGGGTCTTCTCACGTAACGTTTCCCGAGTGGAAGTCTTTCGGCTCCTCTTCCCATGCGTAACCCCTGCTCTTTCTCCAGCACCAGCCTATGGCTCCCCCTCCTTTATAAATATCCCCCAGTGTTGCCCCAACCAGGCAGGAACAGGTGGCTTTTCCTGGACTTCCCAACAGCATCCATAGAGCCCTTGGCGAGAAGGAATCAAGTCGGAATCCTCACCGTGTCTCCAACACACTGCAGGGCACGTAGTAAGTATTAGAAATCTTTGTTGGGTGAATGAATGAGCGAATGAATGAATTGTGGGACCATGGCCAAGACTGGCCCATAGGAGCCAAGGAGCTCTTTAAAATGACAAAGATAAAAAGGGCGACTCTGTTCCTTATGTTTCCCTCCCCCGGCCCACAGGATTAAATAGCTTAGTGATAAGGAGAATTAAAAACTGAAGTTATCCTTCAGCATTTCCACACCTATTAAGTTTTGTAATTAGTCTTCAAGGCAATCATCTCAAATGCTTTGAAAGAAAAACTTACTTGCCGTATTGTTCCTTGTCACTGTTATTCATTTGAATAATCTAAATTGGTTCAAAGACTCTAAAATGTTCACAGCCCTCCAATCTTCACAGAGACCTTCCGTCTTAACCAGACCACTAACTCCCCGAGAGATGACTTGAGGTTGAGGTAGCAGAAAGACATGGAGCAGAAGGAAGAGTCCTATGGAAGAGGGGGCAGGCTGTCTGGATGCCTGCCTTGGCGTGAGCAAACAAGCCAAGCTCTAGAATCCTCTGTCCACTCTCAGAGGAACAACTGTCCTTTCCTCTGTCTAGGCACATGAAGAGGAAAGAGAAGAGACCTCTGTGTCCTCAGGCTTCTGAGTCACTGATAGATGTCAGTGCCATCTCTGCCCTCCACATAGCTGAAGAGGGACAGCTGACCCCTCCAAATTCTGAAGTGGACCCACTTTGTTGTTCGTTCATTCAGCATTGGGCATCAGTTTTCCCATAAGGTCACTGGAAATAAACAATAACCACATCCCTCCAAGAAAGGTCAGAAGGACCCAGGAATTAAAATTCTCTCACATGATGAAATCACTTCACACCTAACAACAGTTTAATTTGAAGGCCTTTATTGAGACCCTGGGGGAAACTGAGATTTATGAGCATGCTCACTCACTCGCTCTCCCTCTCTGGGTCAAGTCTGTTAAATACTATTTAAAAAATGCCAAATAACACAGCGTCCTTCAAAGGAGGCACCAGCCAGAGCCTGGGTTTGCATTTGCATAGTGGCTCAGATCGTAGCCCTTTCAGGATGGGAAGGATGATGAGAGGGGAGGGAAGACATGAGGAGAAAAGGGGAACTGTGACGTCAACCCCAGCATCTAGGCCTGCTAGACACCAAGTAGTCACCACATCCTTCCCTTTGCCTCTGAGGGGGCTAAAAACCGATTCAGCAAGGCAAATGCCTGAGGGAGGTCTTTGCTGAAAATGCCACACCGTGCCTCAGCACCCCGGCCACACACCAGGCCTGGCCAGTTAGGGAGTCGCGGTGTCTTGATATCTGGAGGGACTCTTCCTCCGCCCCTGCTAGTGGGGTGGCCTTGGGGGAGCTGTGTGCTGGACCTCAGTGAGCCTGTTTCACCTGCAAAATAGTGGATATTTATTGTTTGAACCACACCCTTCTTCTTTTGGGGCACCATTCATTCCCCCCCCCCCAGCCTTGAAGCTAATTATAGTATCCACAGCACTGTCTGACCACCCCAGGGATGGGTGCTGAGCCAGGCCAGTGACAGGGTTCAGGACTCATTACCCCCAACTTTGGCCCATTGGCATACTGAATATTTTACGTTGAAGGAGTTTGAGAGAATGGCGAAAGCAGGAAGGCCACTTTGACCTTTCCTTGACACTTCTCCCCTGGAACAAGTCATGAAACCCTCACATGACAGGTGCCCTCCCTATACCGGAGGAAAGGAGCATCCTTATCTCCAAAGACAAAGGGATGCAGAGAACAATCCCAACAAACAGGCGGAGTGTCCCCCAGGTTACTACACGTGCCTCCTACTCTGTGACCTCACACACTTCTCCATGACTGACCACTCTTCATCAAACTTAGCATAAAAGACCAAGGTTGAACCATTTCTTTGGGTCTCCATTTCCTTATGAGGGCTCTCGTGTCATGTAAAACTTATATTGAATAAATTTGTATGCTTTTCTCCTTCTAATCTTTGTCCATTTAATTTGCAGACCCAGCCAGGGACCCTAAGAGCATCGAGGAGAACTGTGCCCTCCCCTGACACCAGGCAATTTAATGCTGCATCCTCTTCAAACAAAGAAGAGGCAGGTGATCCAAGAAAGGCTAGATATATTCCTCCCCAGGGATTCCCTGAACTGGGGTTAGAAGGAATGCTCGCTCCTTAGGCATTACAATGCTTAAGAATGCGAATCCAGGATTGCCAGTATCTAACGAGATCAATGAGAGAGAGAGAGACAGAGAGATGAGGGAGAGAGGGAGGGAGAGAGAGTCTTGACAGCATTTGGCTGCCTGGATCCGATCATCCCTGAAGCCACTTCCACTCTTACGATTTGGTTTTGTAACTGTTAAATGCCTTGTATTTGCATAAGCTAGTTTGAATTGGTCTCTACCACTTCTAATAGGAAGAATTTTGGTTACTATAGTCATCTGCTTTGAGAATTATCATATTGGGGTGATGAAAATGTTCCAAAATTAGATTATGTTGATGGTTGCACTCCTCTTGTAAATTCACTAAAAATCATTGAATTTTACACTTAAAGCAAGTACATCTTATTATTATTATTTATGCAATAAAACTGTTAAAAAAAGAACTATTGTTTAAAAACTAAGTTTTTTTAAAAAATAAAGATAATTATCATTATTGTTATTCAATCTATGTCTTTTCTTCTTTTCATTCATTCATTCATTCAATAAATTTTGTTGCATAACCACTATGTTTCAGGAAATATACTAGGTGAGGGCATATAAGTGGTGAGTAAAAAGAAATTCATGGATTTTATAGGCTATTCATCTAATTCTTTTTAAAATTTTGATAGATGTTCTATTCACCCATCTTTAGCTATTCTCATTACATTCTTTCATTTGCAGATGATCTACATTTCTCTCAAATTGAAATTGAGAATAGGCAGAACAGAATCCCCTCTTTGATCACTTTGAGAATAAAGTATTTTGTAGTTAATGCCACATGGACTTGGGGATCTATCACTAAATTGCTGTGTCTTTAAAAGTTGCTTGATCTCACTAAGCCTCAGCCTTCTCATCTATAAAATGAGGCTTATAATATCTACCTCATAAGCTGTTACGAGAATTAGATGGTTCATGGATGCAAACGCTGGCCCTGTAGGTAGTCAACAAATATTAGTTCCTATTCCCTTCTCTAAAGACTGATGTAGACTAATATTACACTAAAGGATCTGAGACTGTCCTCTACTAAGAGGCTACCTACCCTTCTTCAATGATGAAATATCGGAGTTTATCGTTGCTGTCGCGGGAGGGAGTGGCATAGCATTTGTTCAGTGTCAGGATCAAATGTGTGGCGTCAGCTCCAACCACAAAGACCCCTACATACAGCACATCTCGCGTTGTCAACACCACTTCACCCTGGCGGTAAGGATGTTTATAGGAGGCATTTTTGTAGAGCGCCATCTTGGTGGTGAAGCTGCCTTCTTGGGTTGGAACTGTCAGGTTAATGACACTAAAAGGGAAACAATCATGAGGCAATGAACCCGAAACAATTATATTTATTCAGTTACCTACCTCTTTTCAAGCTAAAAATGCAGAAGGAAGGCAAAGCAGATAGAGTAAAGTCTAAGGTTGCGCTATCCAGTAGGGTACCTGCTAGCCACATGAGACAATTAAAATTAAAATTAAATTAAAAATTCAATTCCTCAGCACCCCCCAGCCACATTTTAAGTGCTTGATGGCGACACATAGCTATTGTATTGGATAGTACAGATAAAGAATATTTCCATCATTGTAGAAAGTTCTATTGAACAGTGCTGGTCTAAGGCATTTAGATTCAGAAAATAGGAATTATTTTTCCCTAGTGTTTTGAAGACAAATGCTAGCAATTTTGATTATGCTAACCTTAACTGTCAAGGGAAAGACAAAGCAAAGCACACAGCCCAGGAGATTCTTTACCTCAGCATGGGCTTCACCACAGCGTCTAAGGAGATCTTGATATCCAGCTCATAAGCACACGAAAAGTCCACACTGATCGTCCGGTCCCTGGTGATGATGTTGCCAGTGTTGTTGGCACTTTCGATCCAGACTGTGTTTTTATACATGATATGAGTGGCATTGGACTGCAGAGCAAAGGGAGGTCAGAAATCACTAAATCTGGGAGTGAGTATGTGGCTTGCATTTCAAATCCACAGCCCTGAAAGCAGAGAAATGGCTTCATTCCACACATAACCCAGAGGCCAGTATAAATCGGTATGGAGCTGGCCTCAGCAGTTACAAAAAAGGATTATAATAGATGTCAACAGCACCCTGATAACCCGGGATGCCCAGGGAGGATGACTTCATGTCCCACTGAATTCCAGCTATGACCAGCCCCCCATTACCTGTGGGAACCCAAGCTGGGGACAGCATCAAGTACTGCCATCACGAGGTAACATAAATCTTCTTTTTCGATTCTTAATTCAAAATCTCTCCTCCACTAAATCTTTTACCCGACATGCCCACAAGTGCCAAAATGAACAAATTCAAGTTTTACCTTCTTACTCCTTTTTCTCTCTGATAAAACCATTAATGAACACAGTTCTCGAGAACAGACAGACGGCAGGAGGGAACAGGACGAAGAGAATCAAGATGCTTTGCTAACCTATAAACTGGATAATCTGACACAAAGTTGGGACCCTGCTGTGTTTCTGCAGCCAACTGTTAAATGACGTCTGGGACACCCTTACCCCCTGAAATAGCTGAACCCAGCTGTATTACCTGGAAGAACAACAGAAGCATGAAAGAGGTAAAAAAAAAAAAATTGTCAATATTCAGGGCAAAGGATGACAGCAGACAGTGCAAACCAAGCAAAGAAGCCTGTCACTCATCGTACTCATTCGGTTCAATCAACCACTTAGCACCAAATGATTATTCTCCTTGATGTCTTCCATTTTGTACGTCCGTGCCTTTTGCTGTTTTCTAAGGAGGATCTTTCTAGGTAGACCACCCTGAAGTTGCCTTCAAGCACAATCAATGTGCGAACACCCGGAGCTGTCACTCCCTCTGCCAGATGCTCTTTCCGCCCCCACTGCTCACCTGCACGATGTTTCCACAATTCCCTTTGGTGTTGTTGATCTGAAAGGAGATGAAATCTTCCCCCTCGATGCCGGTGCACTGTCTGTCGTTGATGCGTACGCCCTCCCGCTCAAAGCCGAGCTGGAAGAGTTTGCACTTGGATATGGACACTTCCATCTGGGACGGCTTGCAGGTCACCTCTGCATCGATAATGTCATATGAGTCTGTGGGGAACAGTTATGACGGAAGGCAAGTCAGTGGGAGCTGGTCCTGCTGAGGGGTGGGGGCGAGGCATCCCTTTACCATTTCCTTTCAAGAGGCTAATGATCTTTGCACAAAGGCTGTGGCATTTCTAGGGAAGCTTTGATCAAACCAAATGAGTGTATGAATTCATTCCAAGCAATAACTGGGGCATGGAAGAGCCTTTTTAAAATGAGAAAAATGCTAATAAAGCATCTTTTATCTTTTCTTAACAAACCCAGGATTTTTCCCACATTGTGATGGTAGCAACTTTTCCGTAAGCTACATGCCGCAGCTGGTTCATTGGGGCTTGGCCAAAGAACATGTCCCCAGGTGACAGCAGCACTGGCCAGGCCACCCCAAAGTCCAGCTGATCCCTAGGCGCTCTTGCTTTTTGACACGGTGATGCACCAATTGACATTTTCTGTGAGTACATAAACACAAGCTAATGAGCACTATAGAAAGAGAGAGAAACATTTTTATCTGCTTAGGTGAAGCCCTTGAACAGCATGTTGTCCCCTCCTATGGAGCCTTTTAGTCAATTAGGCTTTCATTCTCTAATGACGGTAAATTTAGCATGTGCCTTCTGAGTTACTTGGTTCATGCAAGGGCGCAGAGCTGGGAGGCAAAGCAGCTCCACTTCAAGCTGACATCACGGGTGCGCTTGGCCAGGGACAGGGTCAGTCGTACCTTCAGGGGCTGCAGTTAGGAACAGGACCCGGAGTCCTACTTGTTTACCATTTGCTTCAAACATCTCAGTTGTATATTCAGGACTAAAAAAGCCACGGGCCAGAGAAAGCCGGCTTTGAACGAGTCTTAAAGCGCCCTCTTCCTGATTCTTTCATGTTGTCGTCCAACCCCCTGACTTCCCTGTGAGTCTAAAAGATCAATTTGGATCTCTCTGATGCTGAACGTAGCCTCAGATGGAACTGGCTGATTCTATTCGTGTACACATTTACGTGTTATAATTTATTGAAGAAAAGGATGTAGCCACGAGGAAGTGAAACATTAGCCTACTTTGAAGCGGTCCGATTGCTTCCTTGTTATGCTTAAATGCACATGAAAGCTTCGCTATTTGGGTTTCTAACCTACAGTGTGGGACGTCCGGGCTCCTACTCTGGAGCTTTCCTACTGGGCTGCTAGGCCTCTTCAATTGGACCTGTCTGCCTGGGGAGGAGGCAGGTGTCACTCACTGTTTCCATAGGGGGGCGGCTCAATGCAACCACACAGCTCTCCTCCATTTTCCAGCTCACAGGTTCGGTTGGGACAGACTGCCCCCACACAGGGGTCTTCAACCACTCCTGCTAAAAAGGAAAACAAACAGAAACACGCACGACTTGATTTTCACACCAACACACAGGCGCATGTGGTTACACTCCGGACCTGCCACTTTAAAGGAACTGGCGATGGTCAGATGGCTGCCGCAAAGCAACAGACCTTCTGGAAAATAATGACAATAGCTAGTCATTGGGCCCCTGCTATGGGCCTGGCACTGCGCTTCATGCTTTGGTTGCTTTATCTCCTCCAACATTCACAAATACTCTGCAAGCTAAGTGTTATAAACCCCATTTCACAGCCAAAACCTGCCCAAGGTCTCGAGCAGGTGAAGGGAGGTGGTGATGACGGAATGCGCAGACACTCTTTCCTGCCAAGACAGACCACCACTGCTGCACTTGCTACACTGTGCTCAGTCACGTGCATCCGGATCTTTACAGAAAGAGTGGGGTCCAAACCATTCATCTCCAGATTCCCAACACCCAGCCACCTCATAGTTGGTGCTCCACAAATATTTGTCAAGAATGAAAATTTTAGGGCCAGTAAGATCTCATAGAGGTCCCTTAAACCAGGATTTCTTATCCTTTTTGATTCATGGTCCATCTTCTCCATAAACTTTTTAATTTTATAAAAACAGACCACCCAAAAGCCCAGACAATTCACCAGCATTGACTTAGATTAATGGTACTGTTTTGCCAAAAAGGGAGAAACTCTTAAGTAAAATATCAATGTATGCGAAGTATCATCATATCATGAACACTATTTCTGTGGCAGATGAGTTCGCACACAGACCATCTGCAAGATCAACACTTCGGTTTGAGAACCACTAACTGACAGCATTTCCTTTTAGAGACTCACTTCTTTATTTAAAGACTCTCTCTCCCTCTCCAGATGTAATAACCCTCCGATCCATCATGGTATATGACGGTTAGTGCTAAAGAAACAACTGTTCAATCTCAGCGTGAACCAAGTCAGCTTCAAGAGTTTAAAAATGAAATGAAAATCCCGAGCCGTCCCACAGCTCCGGATGCCTCTCCTGACCCCTCTGCTAAGTAGGTAACTACACGAGGTGGGAGTACAAGGACGGCTAAGCATCACCCTGTCTTAATTTCTGGAAGGATGACAGAAGGAAAGCCATCAGCATCACTTAGATACATTTCTTTTTAAAAAGCTTCCTTTTATAAAGAAAATGCGCTCCAGAGAAGCATTCATTTACAGATCTGGTGGTCTATCTGCCGATAGGCGAATAAGACATGCCCTTATACAAAGGGAAGCTTTGAGGTTAAAAACAAAAGCTGATTTGTTTTTAATTCCAGACAATTTTAAAAGTTCAAAACAGTTACAGTTATTTAAAGTACTGCTAATTAACACAACAGGGTAAAATATTAAAGTTATCAAACAAAACATTTCTGTTGATTTCCAACAGAGACTAGTAATTTGCTTGTTAAGAGCTTCTGAAATCACCGAATGCATATTTTAATTAACTACATTGTTTTTAGGTTCTGAATTAAGTGCATCCCTCCTCTTGCTCAGGTTTGGTCTGCAAATTTAGTGACGGGCAGGCACAGACTTGCATGGGCCAGTTTTCCTGGGGGAACCTGGGTGTGTCAAGGTATGTGCACACATTCTGTTGGCCGCAGTATCATACTGCATTAATGGGGCAGAGGGACCCTTTATGTACATGGCTACACATATACATATATGACACATTTATGTGTGCTTATGTACATATTTGCTCCATCTATTTGATTAGCAAAGTAAGAAAATGAACAAATAGGATAATGGATATACACATCAAAATAATTTTCTTACTACAGAAAAAAATACAAGAATCTATAGCTCTTTATTCATCAACTAATTTAACAGTGTATAATTCCTTTAGAAATCCAGAACGCAGCTTCCTTTCAACCCAGGCAGATACAGCCAACTCAATTCCAACTCAGCTTGCCACTTGCCACACGCCATCCATTGCTGATTTGGGCTCTAACCCATGTTAGAGGAGCCGATGTAGAGCTGAGTTTGGGACTGAAATCAATCAGGAGTCCCAGCCTCTGTCCCTCTACCTCCTAAGTCACTAAACTGATGCTCCTCCAACCCAGAGAACCCCACCTTCCCAAGACGGTGTTCCGAATTCCATGACTGGGCAGGAAGTACAGGTGACTGAGCCTCCACTGAAAACATCCCTCACGGGATCTCTGCCGCAGCTGACAACTCTCCCCTCTCCAACCCTGGAAGCAGAGCTACAGTAGCGGTGGAGACCAGCCAGCCAGCCCCAGACAACGCAATGCTACCTGCAAAGCTGTTCTTCTAACTTAGAAAAGAATCAGCAGGAATAAAATAATTCTCTTACAGCAATTCTCTTTCTCAATCCACTCCGTGCTGAGGATCCCGAAGGAGCGACAGGACTCTCCGTAGGCAGCCAGGGAGCCGCACAGCTGGAACTTCATGTGGTTGTAGCAGCCGTCCAGGTAGCAGGACTCGTAGAAGGGGAGGGGGTCGAGAAGTCCGTAGCAGGGCTGGAAGAAGCCCTTCATGTCGGTGAGCTTCAGGCAGTAGCCGTCGCCCTGCATCTTCTGGATGTGCACGTTGTCGCACATGGCTGCGTACTGTGAGAACTGCAGCTCGTTGCAGCTGGGGGCAAGACGTCTGGTCAGACTAAGTGAAGCAAACACAGCCATTCGAGATGTCCAGTGGAAGGGAAGACTACCTCGGTTACCTCTTTGGCTAACCCAGAAGTCAGTGTCCTATGCTGATTCCGACACTCATTTGCTGTGTGACCTTAGGCAGGCTAGGTAATTTCTATGGTAAATATCACTGGGACAAGCGAGGGTAAAATAAAAATAATGGATTGGTAGCCAACTTGTCAGAAAAAGGTAGATATTGATATAATAACCATTAACCTTTGATACAGTTGACTGATATAATTGATACAGTAACCATTAGCAGGTATGGATAAAACAACGAACAACAATAATAATAATGATGATGGTTACTATTATTATTAATCAGTAATGACAGTTGGTAGAATTAAGAATCGAAAGGAAGTCCAGAAGCTTCTAAACCAGTTCCAGTTTAGCTGTCAGAGACCAAAAGCAAAACCTTCACAAGAAAATTGGTGTCAGGCTGAAATCGTTTATAAAAGACGGAAGAAAGGAAGGGAAAGGAAGCTTGGACAGAATCGTAATTCCTCAGGAGGAGCTGAACCTTGCTCATCTTTGGAAGCCCCTGAATAGCTTAAATGTCCAAAGTTGTCATTTTTCTAACTGTGGGCCCAATAAGTGACATTTTAAAGGGGGCATTCAATTAGAAATTCTGGAATCTAATCCTGGCTGTGCCACTTACAGGCCCTCCTCATGTAAATCATTCTGCTCTAGCCTCCATTTCACCTAGAAAAGGAAGAGACTGCACTAGACATTGCCCAAGCTTCTTCCAGCTCTGGGTCCCACAAGTCTAATTTATGATACATTATTCAGTTTACACCTGCAGAATGGTCAAAGAGGGTTCGGAGCTTCATTTCCACATTTGGATATTTAGCTGATGTTTGGCAGGTTAAGGCACAAGAGGGGAATAGAGTAAAGAAATGCCAGGAAAGAGAAGCATTTCTATCGATCCAGAAAGGTATCATCATAACTCAGCAGCCCAGCGGGGCCCTAACTTAAACACCTTTGGAATAACTTGTTTAGCTGGCCAGAGACGGGCCTGATAAGAACTTGGGTGATGTCTGTTTTACAAAAGGCTTTCCTGATTCCCGCCGGCTTCAACCTGCCCAACCACAACCAAGCCTTCTGGTAAGAGTCACAGACCCCTGATTAAACCCAGCACTGGGGAGCAAGGGACAGCCGTTCTTCTTCTGAGTCAACTCAGAATCCCACCCCAGCAGGGGCACCCAGCTCCCAACTGGGCCACTGGCCAAGGCTTCAGAGTTCTAATCCTGGGTACACTCTTCTGCATGTGTGGACGATATGAAAATTCAGAGTCAGATTATCTAAGCCCAGTTGCTTCCTCTGCTGTTTGAGAAATTACTGAGGCCTCTGCTGGGCCTATTTGTATCCTGAAAACTCCAAAGGCCTTTGGGTCTGCTCTTTGTAGGAGAGGTAGGGTGACGCTATAGAAAGTGTGCTCCTCACTGACACCTCCCATGGACGTGGGAGGATTAGGGCCACTGAGTCTAGGGGCTCGTCTCACTTAGTCTAGTGGCTAGAACTCTCACCTCTTCTGCATGCCATTGGTTTTCCAGCTCTGGGCCAGCACCACGCTGCTCACCACTGGCTTCCCCCGCAAGGTCACATAATCATCGGTTAAGTCCCCGTTGAAGTTGCCACACAGCCCACACACTTTGTTCTGCAGCCTCTCGCTGATGCTGATTTTTATGACGTTGAAACCATTGTAGTATATCTGGATATCAGGGCTGGTGTCGATCACCAGGAACCCCTCACTGCTGTAGATTTTGGTTGCCAACCCAGTTATAAATGGAACATTCACTTGTGTGCCATTCACCTATTGGAGGGAAAAAAGGTAAATGACCCTTAGAGCAGGGGTTGGCAAACTTTTACTGTAAAGGGCCAGAGTAAATAATTTAGATTTTGCGGGCCAAATGATCTCTATCGCTACTCAACTCTGCCCTCGAGGGAGGAAAGCAACCATAGATGGTATGTAACTAAAAGAGTGAGGCCGTGTTCCAATAAAGCTTTATTTATAAAAACAGCAGCAAGTAGATCTGGCTGAACTCCAAAGTTTGTCGACCCTTGCCCTAGAGTTTAAGGGCACTCACTCATCTTACTGGCCACAGTGCCCCTAAAGAAGCAAAGTCTGGAGGCAGAGAGGTAAGAAAACATTAGAAAAGTATAACCTACTCCAAATGGCTGGATTTTTGTATAAAACTTCCCCAGCATAAACCACTTACTGAAAATGAAATCCCAACACTGTGCTAAGGAGAGTCTATCACGATTAAAATGAATCTGGGGATCACTGTCATGTTTACAGTTTTCTTGTTTATAATGCACAAACAGAAGGCTCCCCCCAGAGGTCCTATAAGCACAGTATTTTCTGTATTTGTCATTTTCCTGCTTTGTAACAGTTTCTTTTCTTAGCCCTTAGGATAGAACATAATATGCTTTTCCCGTACTTACAGAATAAATTGGGATTTTTCCCCCCGGGTTATTAGTAACTTACGTTTCTTTAAAAAAAAGCAGAAACCTTTTTGAAAAATACGATTCTTTACTGTTTTGGCTAGCTTGGGGTATACTATTCAGCAATGATCTCAGTTTCTCTCTCTCAGGTGGTCATTTTCACTTTCAGCTCCTGTATTCTGGACAATGCAGTTGTGTCTATGTGGGCCAATTTGCAAAAAGTAATTGCAGTGTCAAAAACAGTAGCAGTGTTCAGTGAAGTTAAAAGCCAGTATTAAAATCTGGACTCATCCTCTTAAGCTTGCAAAATACCTCCAGTCTTTTGCCTAATACTGAATACTAAGCTATCTGATGACTCTTCAAATAAAGATATGCTCAGTGTGTGATTATCTGAGCCAACGGTGGAAAGCACATACACACAGTAACACTCAATTCCAAAAAATGCTAATATGTATGTCCTGGCCCTCTCCCCGGCCCTCCCTAGCTGTAATCACAGCCTTGGGGCCTGGTTCCATCTTCCAGGTCTACCTGCTGTGTGCAGCCTGGTTTAGCTGAGAGGCTGGGGCCACCATTAATAGTTCATCAGAGCAGATGATCTTCTTAAAGGGAAGGTGGTAGGAGGAATCCAAGTCAGAGAGCCATATTAGTTATGGAGATGGGTTAGAGATTCCCATTTATTTATACACAGGTCCAAGATTCACAAGAAACCAGGCAGCTGGCTTAAGAAAGAGCCAACCTAAGAGAAATTCACCATATTCAGCCTCCCATTTTCTTTCACTTGGTATGTCATCATGGGGCCCTCTGACAGTGGGGATGCTCCATCTGGTTTTTATTCAGGTAGCTGTTTTTATGGGCAAATGCTTGCCTTCTCTCAGCTTCTAGAAAGGATGGCAGAGAAGAAAGATTGGGTCTTGGTACAGGTAGGGGCAGAGCCAAGAATAATTTTAAAGGCTCTTAAAAACAAACCAGACGCTTTTGGAAATTAATCCAGAGTAAAAGCTGACATCTACCATTTTGTCACCTGAAGCTTTTGTGACGCTATTGTGGCCCTGAGACATTGTACCTTTCCTCCAAGGCCTTTGGAATCATCAGCAAAGAACTAAATGGGACCCATCCTTAGCTTGTAGAATCTTTACACTTTCATTCTTTAAAATCTGGTCATCTGTGTATGGTATATATGAAGCAACAACAAATTTAAGGATAAAGATCCTCAAATTTGGTTATCCGAGAAGACCACAATGTCCCCTAGTCAAGCCCTTGTTCCAAGGCACGTTTTTTAAGCATCAAGGACACGTTTGTCACCTTGACAGTGTTCCGGTCGTTGATGAGAATCTGCTCTTCGTTAATGTAGAAATAGACGGGCGAGATGATGGTGAGGTTGGGGGCCGACCACTTGTCGAAGTTGATGATGAGCTGGAAGGAGATGTCGGGCAGCTTCTGGCAGATGGTGGAGAGCACGAAGGCGCAGTTGGCAGGGAAGCGGAGGAAGGCGCCGTCGAAAGTGCGGAAGACGCCGCCGCCAGCCGCCAGGCAGTAGGAGGTCTTGGTGCTGAAGCAGCCGCGCACCCCGTGGCGCAGCGCGCACTCCTCGTCGGACTTGCACTGGCGCGGGTCGCACTGGATCAGGTTGCGCCGGAAACAGCGGCAGCGCCGCGTACAGTCGCTGTTCCAGAACAGCTGCTTGGGCTGGAAGAGAGGCGCCGTTTGAATTAATCTCAGGCTGTGGTCAGGACTGGGGACCCGAAAGCCCAGTCCATCCGGACCCTCTACTGGGCTGGGCTGGGCTGGGCTGGGCTGTCTTTAATGGGCTGGAATTTGCAACAGGGAGCAGCAGGGAGACTGCTTCATTTCAAACGTTACCTCAGGTCCATGTAACTCAGATGCCAAACAATATGCAATTTCGTCTTTATTGGTTTCAATCAAGAACTCGGGAATCTTTACGGCTGAATTGTAGAACTAATCACAGCCAACCTGAATGTGCAGCTGTTAGAGGAACTAGGTGAAGAGGAAAAATATTTGGTAGAAAATTATTCTATCAAGTACTTGCTCCACTTCAAGGATGAAATTTAAATTCACTCAAGAAGAATGATAAAAGGTTAAAAGAAAGTGATAACCAACTCTTATGATGAACCATTTCAACATTTCGTATTACTCACCGTTCCGAACTCTTTCCTGTATCTAGTCTAATTCTAATTTACTGCTATTGCAAGTCCCTCCACTTCTATGTGTCCTGAAATGGGATATGTAGAGAACAGTGAGGTCCCGTCAAAGGGAAGCTTTGGAATCAGGCCACCTGGGTTTGAATCTTGGCCCTGCCACCCTGCAATGAGCCACCTGGGGGAGCACTACTAACCTCTCAGGGTGTCAGCTTGCTCATCTCCTAACTGGAGATGATAGTAATGTCTTGCAGGGCGGTTGTGAAGATTAAATAAGACGGATAAAGCACATTTCCTCGCACAGAGTTGGCACTCAGCGAATAGTAGCTGCTGTTGTTACAGGAGAAGAAGTACTTCTCCTCTTTCAGATGGTGAGGAATTGTATAAAGTTATAGAAAATACCCACCACTAAGTATATCCTCAATTGGTGGCAGCCATTATTTTCTACTGTTCCACAAACAAACAACAATCTGTAGACACAACTCTACTTGGTGGAATTGTGCTCTTGGCCTTACACTTGTTCTAGATTAAGAACTCCAGGGAATTGTTGAAAATTGGTCATGACTGTCCATGTGGGATGTGGTCCCGACACACAGACTACGTCACACAGATGTGGGCACTCGGGGTGCTAATTCAATTTACCAAAACGGCGCTATCCAAAAAAGATGTTTTAATGGCACAGGAGGCCTATGTTTCTGTCTGGTCACTGTCTTCTGCTTTAACTATAGATTTATCAAAGCCCTGGAGATCAAGTATAGCTGTGACTCAGACTCAGGGGTACATAGATGCAGGGCGAGATCTTCCAGGAAGAGTTTTCTCCGTCCAGGGCACTTCAAGACGCCACTGCCGAGTCTTTCATCCTCAAAGTAAAGTAGTTCCTGGAACAAGTCTTCTCTCCTTTCAGGCCTGTAAAATATCCTGGGTGCCAGCAGCCTCACAAATTGACTTCATTTCTCTTATCAGATCTGCGGAATAATTGAGCGGATGGTCTGGCCTTTCTCTGATAAGATGTCAGACATTACATGGGTGGAAAGAGAAACATAACATGATGCATGCGGATATGATCAAGGATAAATAACTCATCCCCCAGGAGAACTTGATCATGCAACTAGCATCACGGTAAAGTGACTGGCCCCTAGGCTGCTTTCTTCACCTTAATTAGACCTGACAGTGACAGCTGGGTGATTACCCTACATGCTAATGGATGGATGTGTTCTCGCTTTATTTCCAAAGAGATTTGTTGTATCAACAAGCCCAGAAGCTTGCTGGAATTGTGGCAAGTAGATGTGGATTATTTGTTCTGTGAGTTTGCTACTTCCTAGACATAAGCTGTTGTCAAAACCCACTGACTTTCTGATGAAAAGCAGATAATAATGTTTATAATGCTAATAGCTGCCAAGAGCTGCACCATGCGTTTCCTGAGAGTTCCAAGGGCTTTTGTATGCATCATTTCATTAACACGCCTGGATTTCTTACTTACAAAATGCTTCTCAAGAGAATAACAATAACAACAAAAGAGCGGCTACCGATTGTTGAACTACTAAGTGCTAGGTATTAGGTGCTGGGTAGTAGGTGCTAGGTGCTAGGTACTAGGCGAGGCACTTGGCATGGATTATTTACACAACCAACAGTACTGAGTTGGTATTATTAGTCACACTTCATAGATAGGGCAACTGAAGCTCAGAGAAACGGGGCAGATTGCTCAATGTCACACTACTAACGGTGGTTCAGCTGAGATCAAACCCAAGTCTTGTTCCATTGTGCCACAGACACTCAGGATCCCCACTGAGGGTACATGACACGCTTGACAGATAGATACACGTCAGTGAGTCTCCGGACAGCGGAGCAGAGATTCAAAGAGTGCCTGCTTATCTCTTCTCCCAGATTGTGAGAAAATGGAATTTGTTATTATTTTCTCCCACATGTTCTGCCTTTTGCTCTCAAATTATAAATATTTCTAAGAGCTAACTTCAAAACCCACCTCTCCCAGGAAGTCATCTTTCATTAGTTGTACTATTTTACTCTACTTCTCTCTATCTTTCTAAAATAACATTTAAACAAATTTCCCACTGAAAATGAGATTGAGGGCAACTTCAACGTTCACTTTCTTTTCTTAATTCTCAAAGTAAAGTCAACTTAGCTGTTCTTGAACAAGAACAATGCCTCTTTACAAAAAGGAAACATTATTTATTTTTTGCCTAGTTTCTTTCTAGTTCAGACATTTCAATTAGATTTTTTTTAATGCTGCTATTCTTTTTCATTTTAAAATTGATTAATTCTGTAGGGTATTATTTTTCACTGTTGATATGTTATTTTGTAATTGTTCCTTGTTCTTTAAAGTGCATTTCTTTTTCTCTCCTGAATAGATTTTTAAGTTCCTTAAGGCAAGGAACATGCTTTATCATTCCTAACAATCCCACTCGCACACTGATCTGCAAAGAGCAGACACTCCGTATTTGGGGCTGTTCACTGTCTATTCACCAATATAAGGCATCAGTGTCATTTAAGCAGACACTGGGCATGAGGCAGAACCATGGGCTAAATACGTTCTCCAGCGAGATCTTTTCTAGTTTAGTATCATGGCCCATAAAGAAAGATTACAGCGTACGAAAAGTAAATGATGTAGTGAGCTAATAGGTTTTACTGAGGGACATCTACGAAGGGCATCTTCATCAGCTCTGTGTTAAACCCCCACAGAGAGAGAAGCAGAGGGCAGGATATGGGGACACAGCACTAAGCAGTCCAGACAGAACTCTCTGGGGATGGTACCAGAGTGATGAATGGCACATGCTGAGATGGTAGCCTTTGCTCGCTCTCAGGGAGCTTCAATAGCCACAAGAGGGAAAGCCACTCCTCCCAGCCTCGAGCCCCATATTTTCCAGTTAAAAATGTCCTTAGCTAAGACAGCTACAAATGTCAGATTCACAGCCAACATATTTCCAAACTACAGCCCCATCAGAAGCTTTCGAACTAAGATTTACAGAAGAGGAAATCAGAAGGGCCTTGAGAAAGGCTTGGCGGAGAGAGAAACACAAATACTAGTGAGGAGGGGAGGCAGAGCACCAGAGGAGGGAGAGGGAGGAGAGAGTGAGGCCCAAATGTGTTTCCACATCCACTACTAACTGAGCAAGAGCCTCACCTGACCAGTTCTTAACCTTTTTGTCCCTGTCCCGCCTCCCTGCAAATAAGCACCACAATCTTCACAATGAAGTGGGCAGACTGGTCAACTGCGACCACCTCCTTGGAGTGAGAAAGCTGATGACTGGCAAGGAGGAACAGGCAGGGCTGGGCTCCCCTACCTCGTAGTATTTGCCGTCTGAATAGCAGCCGCAGTTGTGGGGCAGGATGCAGCTCTTGCCGTTGAGGACGTAGCCAGGGTCGCACTGACAGCCCTCCACACAGTAGTGGTTACAGTCACTCTTCAGGCGGATGGCGGCACAGCGAGGCTGGCAGACACTCACGCAGCTCTCATAGTGGCTGTTGGGAGGGCAGGTGACAGCTGGAACAGAAGACACAAGTCAAGACTCAAATCATCACAAGGACTGTAAAAGGTTTCCAAGATGGAGCGTGTGGCTGGAGTGAGCTTTGCCATCTTCCCTCGTTACTGCCCTCTCTGCTTAGGGAAAGCCTCTATCTGACTTATTACTGCTTGAACAATGGACCAAAGAGCAGATGGAGGTAACTAGAGGCTCCTCACGTAATCTTTGTTCTCTCCTCAGCCTTGTTTTTGGAGGGCCTCTATAACCTGCCACCTTAAACCCACCTCCCAACATGCATCTTGACTCCAGTTGGTGGTGCCATTTGATGGCCTCCTCGAGCTCCCAACACTCATTCCTGCCTTTAGGTCCTTACTCATGTTGATCTCCCTTATGCGTGCCCTTCTTCATTCTCTTAGCCTATCTAAATTCTCCATTCTTCAAGTCCTGGGTGGAGTCTCGTCTTATTCATAAAACTCTGTCTTCTCATACCAAGACCAACTCCCTTTCACCTCAGAATCTTTTTCTCAACCAGTAGTTTACAAATGGTAGGACCCCCAAGCACCTTGACTTCTGAGAAAGCAAGTGTGCACCATGTGTGTGCATGTGCGTGGAGACTGACCAGTGTCTACTATGTTCCCTGGTTTTCAGATGCATGTAGATGCTTTCATGGACGGCAGTTAGGGTCCTGGTGAAGAGCGTGAGCTCTGTAGCCAGCTGTCGGAGACCGGAGCCAGTTACTCAGCCTCTCGTGGCCTCAGCTCCTTATCTGTGCAGGGCAGATACCCAGAGCATCTCCTTCACGGCTTGCTGGGAGGGATTAAGTGAGTTTGCGTGCTTAGTGTGTAACTGTTCAGTAAGTGTTAGCCAATCCTTAAAGACAGGTTTGCTTAAAAGTTTTATAGAAACTATTATTTTAATCAATGTATACAAAAAGCACAACTACTGTTACGTGAGAATTTCTACTCTACGCCATTTAGCCTTGAATTATTGTGTTTGCCCTGCCGTGTGGTGTGTGTATTTTAGGTGTTTACAATGCTGCTGCACTGAACATCCTTGTACATACATCTTTGCCCTCATGAGTAAGTGCCTCCGTACAATAAATTCCTGGAAGAGGAATCGCTGGGTCAAAGGGTATGTACCTTTAAATTTTTGATAGATGCAACGGAATTGCCCTCTAAAGAGGCTGCGCCAATCCTCCTCCTACCAGGGCAGTATGAGGTTTATTTTCCCACATCCTTGCTGATTATTTATCACCAACCCTCTGATCCTTGGAAATATGAAAGCTTACATGCTATATCTACAAGGGATTACTATCCAGAATATATAGAGAACTTCTAAAACTGAACAACAACAAAAAACAACCTGATTCAAAAATGGGCAAAAGACTGAATAGCCGTTTCTCCAAAGAAGATATAGGAATGGCCAATAAACACATGAAAAGATGCTCAACATCACTAATCCCCAGGGAAATCAAAACTACAATGTGATACCACCTCACACCTATTGGGATGGCTACTCTCCAAGGAAAAAAAAGAAAAGAAAAAATGTTGGCAAAGATGTGGAGAAATTGGAATCCTCATGCACTGTTGACGGGAATGTAAAATGGTACAGATGCTGTGGAAACAGGATGGCAGTTCCTCAAAAAATTAAACATAGAATTACCATGTGACCCAACAATTCCACTTCTGGGTATATACTCAAAAGGTTTGAAAGAAGTATCTCAAAGAGATATTTATACATCTATGTTCATAGCAGCATTATTCACAATAGCTAAAACATGGAAGCAACCCAAATGTCCACTGATGGAGGAATGGATAAGCAAAGTGTGGTCTATACACACAATGGAATATTATTCAGCCTTAAAAAGGAAGGAAATTCTGCAATATACTACAACATGGATGACTCTTGAGAACATTATACTAAGTGAAATAAGCCTGTCACAAAAAACAAATACTGTATGATTCCACTTACATGAGGCATCTAAAGTAGTCAAGCTCATAGAGACAGAAAATAGAATGGTGGTTACCAGGGCTGGGGAAAGGGGGAATGGGGAGTTATTGTTTTAATGGGTATAGAATTTCAGTTTTTCAAGATGAAAAGAGTTCTATAAATGGATGGTGCTGGTGGTTGCACAATATGAATGTACTTAATGCCATTGAACTGTGCACTTAAAAATGCTTAAGATAGTAAATTTTATGTTATGTGTATTTTACCACAATAAAAAAAATTGAAAAAAAGTGCTCTATCTGCTCTATTCTATCCTTATTTAGTTTGCATTTTTTGGAGACTGATCATCTTTTTATCTTTTTATAGTCCACTTGTACATCTTTTTCTGTGAGCTGCATTTTCATGTCATTGGCACACTTTGTGTTGTTGAATTTTTTCTTATTAAATGATAAAAGCTCTTTATAAATTAGAAACAGACATTTGCTTGTCATGTGTTGCAAAATATTTATCCTTTGTCTTTTGACTTTGCTTCTTTTTGTAATGTACATTTGTTTGTATTTTGGTTATGTTTTTGCCATGTAGAAATTTGAAATGTTAAAGTGGTCTGCACAAGCAGAGGCACTCACAACTAGAATATACAACTATGTGCTGGGGGGATTTGGGGAGAAGAAGAAGGAGAAGAAATAGCAATAGATGTTAGCTCAGCTGCCGATCTTTAAAGGAAAAAAAATTTTTAAGTGATCAAATTTATCAGGATTTCCCTTATGGCATTGGGGTTTTTCTTAGAAAGGCCCTCTCTACTATACGTTGCCAAAAAACTCCTTTGTTTTCTTCTAGTACTTTTATAACATAAATTCTTATGTTTAATCTTGGTTCTGTCTGGACTTTATATTGGAGTGAGGAAATGGAAGAATTTAGCTATTTTTTTCCCCATTAGTTTGTCCATTGTCCCTTGCTACTTATTGAATCATACGTTTTGCCCTGGTGATTTGAAATGCCAGCTTTACTATATGCTAATTTCTCTTTAGTGTTTGGGCTTATTTCTGGACTTTTCCATCTCTCCACTGGTTTGTCTCTCTGTTCATGTGCGAGTATTAACTTGTTTTAGTTACTGAAGCTCTACAACACATTTTAGTATCTGGGAAGATACATCTCCAACTTAGAGATGCCCATTGTTATTTCAAGTATGCTGGCCCTATTTCCCCATCTAGACAATAAACTCTATATTTTACACTTCTAATTCTTCATGTCACCTAAAACAGCGCCGAGAACATGGCGAGTAGTCAATAGACATTCAATTCTTGAAAACAAACTTTCAAATTCCTAATACTGATTTTCTTGACCGAAATGAAGCACTGAGAGCTGTGAGTGATGACAGCTCTACGCCTGGATTTCTCCCGAGGTCATGAATGTGTCTCTTGTTGCAGCCAATGGAGTGGTTTGGCCTTTGTGCAGCGGGTGGGCAGAATGCATGGATTCCCACTGAAGAGCAACGTAGTACAAAGGAATGGACAAGGCCTTTGGGATCAGACTGACCCGTTTGCGCCCTGGCTCTGCCACTAACTAGCAGGGTCACTTTGGGCAGATTACTTATGCTCTCTACACCCTCTGTTTTCCCATCTGTAAAATGGGGATAATAATATCTCCCTCATGAAGGATTTGTCAAGATAAAATGAGATGCATTTTGCAAAGCTTCTAGTACAGTGCCTGGTACTTCAACAGTAGCTTCTGTTATTCATAGCAGGAGCAGCTGTAGTAGTAGGAGGAGGATTTTTAAAAATTTATTCAACAAGAATTTATTGGATCTGCAGAGAAATATGTCAGAAAACTCCTATTTACCAGACTTTGGACTCAGGACTCTGAAGTAGCAAAAGCTACCTCTGATAAAAGGGAAAGTGAGAGTGGTACTCAACCTTGACTGACCACTTAGTAGGTGTCAGGCACTGGGGGGCATGGTTTATGGGACATCATCACATTTAATTCTCACGATGGCCCGATGAGGTTGGAACACGTCTCCCCAGACCCGATCCTACAGAGCTGTACACTCTCTGCAGCACCCGAGGGCTCCCCAGCTCCCCAGGGCTCCCTGCCTGACGAAGGTCAGAGAGGCAGCATTGCACAGCAGGCAGAGTACCGTCTCTGGAGCCATTTTCCAACTTACTCAAGCCACTTTCCGGGCGAAAGCTACTTAATTTCTGTGAGTTTTGGTTTCTACCTCTAGAAAATGGGATGATGAATAGGACCTACTTTATAGGGTTTCTTGAAAAGTGAGGACTTATATCACACTTAGCATAGTACTCAGCACATAGTCAGAGCTAAGTAACTGTTAGAATTTATTATTTTCTTCTCTTACTGTACTGTCACCATCTAGCATTCCAATTTAAGTCCCCCATTAAGGGACTGAAAGAATGATAGACTCAGCTGAACAAATTTTAGGGAGGGCTTAGTAATTAAGACAATTGACCTCCCCTTCCCCCCTAAGCCTATTTGTTCAACTTGGATGAAGAAGTTTTCCAATGCATTTACAAATAAGGTAATTGAGTAATAAATTATACCATTGATAGGAACAGCCAATAGCATTGAAAACAACAGCGCTCTACCTTGTTCCCAATAAAGCCTAAATTTAATGGGCAATTCGGGCTTAATCCTTTTTCTCCTGAAAGCACCATTTCTCATATCTCAACAGGTGAGGGTTGAATTGGATTAATTCTTAGTAGAATGGGGAGGGGGTGGATGTCGGCTCTGCTCTTCATTTCTAGAGGCTCAAGGCACGTCAAATACATCAACTATGGTTACAAACAACCACATTCAAGACAGCCTTTCTGTGTCGCCGACCTCTCAGAACCGATGGCTGAGCTGAGACTCGGTCTTCCACCGCTTTTCTCTGCTTCTGAAATTCAAAACAGAAAACTAAGCTGCCTCCAACTGTGCCCGCCCCCATCCCACCCACAGACCGTCTTTAAAGTATAATTTTTTCTCTTATTTTAGCTTTGCTTTTTGCCAGTCACTACCACCATCTCATCAGTCGCTCTCTTTTGGATCTTTGCCCCCATCCCGAAATGCCAAGGTGGGGAAGGCCTAACCCTCTTGTGATGGGGACGGCTGGCCCTGAGGCTCCGCCTAGGCCTTGCTGGCCGGCAGCTAGTCCAGGCAAAGATAGGGCCCAAGGTCAAGGGTGGGGCAGGACAGACGTGGCTCTGAGCGCCTTGGATAGAGTTCCTAGTACTCTGCATAGAGCCGATGTCTGGACAGAACTTTGAGGACGGGAGAGGAAAAGGTTGCAGATGGAGGGGACAGGAGGACAAGAAAAATGGTCTTCATATCCTTTATGAAGGGTCTCCCTTCCCAAAATGGTTTCTCCATCCTGCAACATTCTTATCCCTATGGGTCCCAGCTCTGGAGGGGTAGGGGGACCCTCTTCCTCAGAGGTAAGGTTATGAGGGCTTACGAACTTGATTCCTTTTCTTTCCCACGAGTGACAAAAATCGACAGCCACAATTGAAGGTGAGAGTTCCCGGCATCAGTCCCCTTTAAAAACAACTCTTTCCTGTGATTTCCCTGCTAGTCATAGTAGCTGGAAGCAGTGGGTTTTGGCAGACACTGTGCCCCGTCCCCAGCCCAGCCATGCCAGAACGCAGGACAGCCACCGTGGCACGGCTACAGGCAAAGAGGCAACTCCCTGGAGTGGGTCTCAAGAGGACGCAGGCAGGTCTCCTTCCTAAAACTGCTTCCCCATCCTGCCCCATCTGTAGGGCCTGGGTCCAGAGCCTGGTTTTCTGATTTAGAAGAAGGCAAGCTCTCTGGCCCCACTGTGCTGACCCCGATGAATCCAGAGTAGCTCTGGGGATTTATCCAGACCCTCACCTTTTTATAGGCGTAGTTATTTTACGGAAGTCACCAGAGGCCAGTTAGTCCGGACAGTCCCTCTGCTGGCATCATAGCCCAACCCCGCACTCCGGGACTGAGCCTGGATGAAACGGTACTGGCATCGTTTCCCTCCCTCCCCCCGCTTCCTCCCACCCTCTCCCACGATCTACATGAATCCAATTATGTGGAATGTAAACTAACTGTGTGAGCATTAAACTACAACACTGCTTCTGGTTTTTCATCCAAATCTCCCTTTTCCAGGATGAAAAGGGCATTTATTCTCTGGGACCCCTGCTGTATCACTTATTAGAGCTCTATGCATTCAGCATCAATTTGTAGCCTTTTCATACAGTCAGACCTAAAAGAAATTTGCTATAGCTAATGAGATTGAGATGGGAAAACAGACCGAGGCAGACTGGCCAAAGATCAATAGTGGTTTCTCCTCCCAATCTTTTCCTATTGTGTTGTGCTAAACGCAGGCAAATGATTTCAGTACATAGTACACCCGTATAGTGCATAAGTTGAAAGCATGAGCTTTGGGGTTAGAAGATGGAATCCAGACTTCGCCACTGAGATTGTCTGACCTTAGGCAAGTTACTTGACTCCGCTGAGTCTCAGTTTCTCCCGACTAATTGGGTTATTGAGGAGAATAAATGAGATAATGTTGATGAAGTAGTTAGCACTGGGCTTGGCTCAGAGCAAGCTATTAATATAACAACAATGCCACTTAGCATGCATAGAGCGTGCTGTGCTTTCAATTACCTAATTTGATCCTCCTGACGTTTCCATAGCATAGGTGTAAGCAGCAGCAGCATCACAGCATTATCGGGGAAACTAAGAACCAGGGAGGAAAACTGAAATGCTTCAAGGTCACACCAATCCTTAAGGACAGAGAAAGCTTTGTTTCCTAAGCGCAAAGACTGATACATGATATTTATGAATCATATAGAATAACACACTTAGAGAAAGCATGTGAATTACCAGCACAACGATGGGCCCAGGAGGCTCTAGATCCAACTAGCTAACCACCTAACTAACTCTTCACCCATTAGTCCTTTGCTAGAATTTTATTGTGCACTTGCTGAGTCCAAATGCCGTGTATGCTCTGTACTTTATATACATGATCTTATTTCATGCTCAGAGCAATACATGAAATAAGTAGTATTAACTCCATTTTATAGATAAGAAAATGGAGGCTCTGGGAGGTTGCGTATCTTGTCTCAGATAACAAACTCAATTCCAAAGTGCATATCCTTAAATTGCTCTGCTCAATTTGCTCTGACTCCTACGGCGCTGGAAGACTGGCCTGCCACACCAGTCAAGATACAAGGAGAGACGTGAGGACTCACAGCAGGACGTGTAATTCCTCCAGCCGGTCACTGCGATCCCCTGGGTCTGGCAGGTGCTGGCATAGTTCTGCAGCCAGCTGCAGGCGGTCTGCACCGCACCCCCATCGATGCAAGAGTCAAAGAGGCAGTTCTTGTAGAAGAAGGCGGGGTTGACTTTGCTGTGACACTTGGCGAAACCAGCGTTCTGGTTGGGGATCAGGCCGCATAGCTGCTGCACCTTGGAGAAACCTTCCACCTTGGCACAGGAAGGACAGCGGTCCCCACAGCCAACCTGGCAGAACGTGTCCCTCTTCACCCAGCTCTGCCCAAACTCACTGATACTGGATGCGAGCAGACCCATGGGCATCTCCAGATCATCATCAGGGTTGCTATTATAGCGGCCGCACAGGCCGTAAGTGCTGTTCTGCATGCTCCGAGGGACGGTGATTGACAGGAAAGTCTTCCAGTCGTACACAACCTTCAGGCCAAAATCAGTTTCCACCACCACATGGAAGCCGAAGGAAAAGATATTTATCTTCCCATGTCCCAACTTCAGGGGCAGATATAGCCGTTCATTGTTGACCTGCAAGAGAAAGAGAGTTAAGTAGAGAAATACAGTCTGCCCAGAGTGTCCGAGCCCTTCTAACGATTAGTCTTCGGAGAGGCAGTGCCAGAGGGGGTTTGAGCAGGCTGAATGCAATCTTTACACTAAGTGTTGTCTATGTCAGTCAACTATTATTATTAGGATTTGAACAGACTTAAATGACTACCCTTTGTACACTAATACACCTATTTATTGCAGTGCCTTCTGTTTACATACCATTACTCCCCCCAGGAGTTCAAATTGTTTTCTCCAAGGTAATGAGAGGGTAATAAGAATTCAATTAAAGTTTAGACTAAAATACTGAAACTTAGAACTCCTGTGTTTCTATTTCCAGATCCACGGTGGATTTATTTTAGGCAAGCCCCAATTTCTTAATTCCTTTGGGATTTTTTTTTTCCCCTGAAGAATGACTTGACTTTTCTGGTCGCTCTGCCTAAGATGCCATTCTTCACCTGTCAACATCCCTCTCATCACCCAGGCCCTGCTCAAACGTCGCCTCTTTATAAAGCAAGGTTTTCTGAGCCTGTGGTCAGAATTAATCGCTCCTGCATCCGGGTGACCAGAACATGTTATTTATACTTCTCTTTATTTATCTTCACCTTTGGCCAAGGTCAAGCATATGCACACTGCCATTGAAGCACACATCACAATCGGTCTTATATTCTGGTTGGTTGGCTTCATTTCTGTCTCGCCTACAAGATTATGAGCAACTTGAGGGCAGGAACCACATTTTATTGATCTTTATATCCACCTTCCCCGCGTTACCTACCGGGCGCCCAGCACGATGCCTCACACAGAGAGGGCCCTTGACATGTTTCTGCCCATATATTTTTAATTCAGAAAACAAAGAAATCCCTTAGCGTAAAACTGCAGAACCGCACTGGCCTTGAACTATTTTGATTCAGATGAGCCAAATCCTATAGCCCTGGCTGGGTGAGTGCATGATGGGAAACAGAGACTGCTCCGAGGACGACGAGGAGAGCCGGTCTTCCTCGTGGGAGGAGCAGGTGGCTGCAGCTGGGGGTGTTCTAAGATTGCTCTCTGGCCAGAAATACCTTCCCTCCTCACCTCCTAACCTCTCTCCTTTCTTGACATCCCTGCCATCCTTGCTACTGCTTTAGTTCAGACTCTCGTCACCTTCCACCTTGACTACTGAACACTCTCCGAACTGGCCTCTCTGCTCCAGAATTGCCCCCTCCTCCATTCACTCACGACTGCCACCCCAATATTTTTTAATGCAACTGTAAGCAGTTAATCCAATACTTAAACCCCCTCTCCACGGCTTGAGTAAATGTTTCATATGCTTAGCACATCACACAGGGCTCTCCAGGAGCTGGCCCTGCCTCTCAGACCCAACCCACTCCCTTCCTCCACTCCAGCAATACCTAACACTTTGCACTTCCCCAAATGGACCAAGTGGAGCCATTCCACCCTGCCATTTACTTTCCTGCAAGCATGGTGGTACTTTCTGTGTCCTGCCCAGGGCGACCCATCCTCAGCCACTGTGATTGTGGGCAATGATAACTCACAGCTGGCCTTGGCTGAATGGGAGCCACTTGGCCCAGCAAGTTATGACCCCCTCCCCCAACTCCAACCACTTCTCCCATCCCAAAAGCAACCCTCGGCCATTGACTGACCAACACAGGGGACCAACTCTGTGTGTAGGTCATACACCAGAGCTCCCAGTAGTTCAGGCTGAAGCTGGTCTCCAGCTTAGACCACATCCTTGCTGAGCTCTCTTCCCTTGGTGCTTCCCGCACTTTCTCAAAAATCCCCATCTCAGACTCTGCCTCTAGGAACCTGACCTAAGACAGCAATGATGCCCTTCCTTCCATCCCCCTCTCTATGGGGCAATACTCACTTTTCAAATTCCAACTCAACTATCTTCTCTTCTATGAATATTTATTTAGGCAGAATTCATTCATTCATCCAAGAGACATCAATTTGGCATTACTGTGTGCCAGGCACTGTGCTAAGTGCTGGAATAAAGCACAGAGCCCTTTCCCTAGGAGCTCACAGGCATGTGGCAGAGATAAGTACATAAAGAGATAATAATGACATCATCTGATAAAAGCAACAATAGAGATAAATAGATACACAGAAACCAGACTCAGCCTGGGGACAGAATCTGGGATGCCTGCAGAAGATGCTGCCCTCGCCCAGTCCTAAAGGATGAGTGGTGTTGGCCAGTTAAGGAGAAATGAGAATGAAGAAAAGGAATCCCAGGAAAAGGACAAAAGGAGAGGAAAAACCTGATAAATATGAAGAATTACAGCAATTTAGTGCTGCTGGAGCATAAAATGTGGCCTTGGGAGTGGTGGGAGATGGAGATGGAGAGGTGGGGAGGGCCTGGATTGTGGAGGGCCTCGTATGCAACGCCACACATGGCAGAAAGGTCCTTGAGACCAAGCCTGAGAAAGATCTATTCATTTCGCAAAAACGAAGTCATCGGTGACCTTAATAAGAAAACTTCACTAGAGTGATAAGGCCAGAAGTCAGATTGCAGAAGTTCAACAGCAAATAGGAGATACAGAAGTTGAGATGGCTCTCTCCAGGAGTTTGAAAAGAAAGGGGACGAGAGAGATTGGACAGAAGCTAGTGGGGAATCGGGGTCAAGGTTTTTTTTAGAAGGAACATGTCCATGGGTCAAAGAGGAGGACCTCAGACACAGAAGGGAGAGGAGATGACAGATGGGCAAATCGCTGAGGAGGCAAAGCAGAGATGGCAAAGGTGAAGAGTGGCCACAGAGAGGAGAAGAGATGCTTCATTCTCTCTGCCTGGAAGAGAGGAGGTGAGGAGGATCTGGTGACGGGTCATTCCAGTGACAGTGCAGGAGGGTGGAAGGAGAGGGGAGATCAAGCCTGGTGAGCACAGCTTTCCCAACTGGGAGGCCCAGAGACAGAGCAACAGGGGCTCTGCATAGACACAGAACACAGATGTGGAAGGTCACTGAGGGAAGCAAAGGTGGCGGGGACTCCCACCTGCCTTGAAGACTCACACTAATAAACTAAAAGCTATGCACCCAAAGGCTCACGTGCGCTGTCTTACTTTTCCTCCTGAGTTTCCTGCATTCTATGTTCTTGGCTATTGTGTGTCAAGCCGGAGGCAATATAATTGGATGAAAGCTAAAAGGCTTGCAAATTCTGTCATTGCCCAGGAGAACCCTGAGGAAGGAATGCCTTTCAACTCAGACAGGCACACCCAGCTTGCCTCTGTCTCTGAAGCACCCCGAATGCCACCTGCATCCTGACATCACAGCCCAGTCTCTCTCTGTGAGTGAGAAATGGAAGGAAAGAGGGGGCAGAGGGAGAGGAGCAGAGAAGGGGAGAGGTTGGTATGGAAGGAGAGCCTGATGGATGGAGGGGAAGGTGCAGAGGAGGAAGAGAAAAGGGCATGGGGACGAGTGTGAGGAAACGGACTGTAAATATTCAAGTATTGCAAACGAGACCACATATTAGATTTTTATAGAGAGGTTTCCTTTAAACAACTGGCCCTGCTCTGTTCCCACAGCCTCTTCGGCTGCTCTCAGGTCCCTCATGGCCGACACTTGCTACTCCCTTGGGTCTTCGCTGATGTTTCCTTTTCCTAGAATGCCTGTACTTCAATCTCTGCCCGGCTAACCTATTCCTTCAGGGCTCAGCTCTGTCTGGGTCCTCTCTTCCAGAAAGCCTTCCATTGGCTTAGGCAATCTTTGCTCTCATGACCCGCCGCACGTCACATTTTTGTAGCACTTCACATTACATCGACTTTACCTGCTAACATGTCTTTGTCTCCCCCTAGACCCTGTGTTCTCTTAGGACAGAAGCCATGTTTGATTCTTTTTTCTTCCCCCAGAGCTTGGCACAGAATAGGCACCAATACAAGCCGTCAAACTAAACTGAGCTAGAGAGAGGCTCAAAACCTTGCTCTCCTCTGATGGTTACAGGATTGGCAATAAGATTGGCAACCAGCTGTGAGGGTCCTGAAAACCTTCCCTGTGGCCTGGACCACGAAGGACCTGGTTGTGCTGAAGCCTGGGGTGGACGGTGGGAGAGGGACCATCTCTGTTGAACTCCAGCCGTGGACTGCCGAGACGTGGGCTGTGGCAGTGGCCCCAGGAGTGGCTCACCTTCTGTCGCTCACCCCCATAACCCTGTCTGGTATATAGATAGCATACTTATTTCTAGTTTCCCTTGGCTTAGTGGATTTCCCCACGTCCTCCAGTACTGCATAATGCAGGGAAATGTCAGAGTCATAGAGGGACCCTGCGTCCCAAGGAATCACTTCCATGTCCCCTCCCTTTCTGAGAGCACCAGCAGTGACTGGGGGCTCCGCGCTGTGTTTGCCCAGCTCTTCACTCTACGTTGTCATTATCATGGCCACTATTCTTCTCTCTGGGAGAGATGTGACTAATAATAACATCATAGAAAAACAAATGCAAATCATTGAACAAGCAGATCCTGTAATGCATAGCAATAATTCAAAGTAAATGCTAAATCTATCCCCAGGCCCAAGAACAAAAGAGCCATCAAGCATCCTGAACTTGGTCCTCTTGGCAGAGATTTGAAAGCTATATACCGTGTTCCCAGCATGGGCACTTAAGATATCTGGGTGACTTAGAAAGATGGGTCCCCTATCCCTTTAATCAACTCCTCCTTGATGCTCATTACTCCCTAATTACTCCCTATTGCGGGTTGAACTGTGTCCCCAAAAGATATGTTGAAGTCTTAACCCCCAGGACCTATGAGTGTGACCTTATTTGGAAACAGAGTCCTTGCAGATGTAATCAAGTTAAGATAAGATCACAGTGGATTAAGGTGGGCCCTAAATCCAATGATGAGTGTTCTTAAAACGAGAGAGAGATTTGGCACAGAAAACCAGCAGATACAGAGGGAGAAAGGCCACGAGAAGATGGGGCAGAGACTGGAGCTATGCTGCCACAAGCCAAGGATCGCCAAGAACTGCCTATAATACCAGAAGCTAGGAGAGAGGCCCGGAACAGATTCTGCCCTGGAACCTCAGAGGGAGCACGGCCCTGCCGACACCTTGATTTCTGGTTTCTAGTCTCTAGAAGTGTGAGAGAATATGTTTCTGTTGTTTTAAGCCATGTAGTCTGTGGTATTTTGTGCTGGCAGCCCTAGGAAACTAATATACCCCTCCCTCTCCACCTTTTTATGGGAGGAAGGAACTAGCTGGGTGGTTCTCATGACCCTGGACGTTAACCATGAGTGCATCTCAGGAGATTAGATCAGGACATGTGCCTGGAAGGTGAGCTGACCCATTAGGGCCTTAGCCCTAAAGTGGAGGAAAAGGGAGGGAAATACCCAGTAAGAGTGGGGAATCGACCACCATGTAGGAGAGAAGGGAGAGTATGAAAATGAGTAAGTCTTCATGAGGATCCAAGGGTCCATATGTGAAAATAACTGGGTCAGAAAACAACACGTGTAGCCTCAGATGTCTATATACCTAAATGCTGAGGGCACGTAACACAAGGCAGAAAATACAGTTTCATAATACGCTGCGTGGGACAGGACCTCTGAACAGATGGTATTTTAAAAGAAGAAAAAACCTGAAAGGTAGAAAGATGGAAGAGTGTTGAAAGTCAAGGAGATAAGGAACTGCACGAAAACTTATAAATCAAAGGGTGGGAATATACCGGATAAGGAGAAAAGGACAAATATTATGTAAGCCACACGGACAAAACGATTGACGTTTGTTTTAACGCATATGATGAAAACAGAGTAGAGGGAAGTTATTGTAATGGGCAGCTTCAACTATCCCGATAGCTGTTTGAAACCTTATGAGGCTAAAAGCAAAGCATCTGATATATTCTTAACTTGCCTCAGTGGCAATTTAATCTCCCAGATTGCTGAAGAAGTGACCAGCAGCAAAATGAAAGTCAAAGAAACCTTGGAAAAAAGAGGTTATTATGTCATCCTTCTCACTCATTAAACAAACATTTTGAGCGTCATTACATGCAGGCACCATGTACTCATTTAACATAAAGATGAATTAGGTATGGTTCCTGCCCTCAAGAAGCTCACAGGTAGTATTGAGTGAGTTAGACATGAGCATCATGAAAAAATACAATATGATTCATGAACTAATGGATGTAAGAACCAAGGTTTAAGGAAAATCAAGGATTAAAGAAATCCTAAGGAAGGAAAGAAATCAGTAGAGTCACCCAGGGAAATTGTAAGCAACAGCTCAGAATTTTAGAGAATGTATACAAGATGGAAAGGAGTCTCCTTAGAGATAAATACGCCACAGACCAGCGAGGATAAAGTCAATAGGCTTACACCCTAAATCAGCTCCTCCCAAATGCCAAAGCAGAGGCCGGTGGCCAGCTTGTTAGTGTTCCAAGTGATGCTCAGAGCAAGACTTTGGAGAAGGAGTGGCTGGGCCTGTTGCTGGGGCCGATGTCCTCAGGCTGAACTAGGAGTACGTGGAACTCCTCCCCCCTACTTGCTCCTGTCTTCATGGTCAAGGGAGTGAACAGGGTGGGAAGGGTAGAAAGAGGGAACAGAGGCCCAGGTGAGTAAGAGATTGTAGGAGAGCTCTTCAGTGCTCCAAAACTGTGCAAGACTCTTGAGCTCCGGATCCCGTGGGAGCCAACAGCGAGACTGGAAGAGGTGGAAGGAAGCCAGAGCAGGCAAATATCATTCTGATCTCAAAAAAGGGAAGGAGGTGCATTAGACAGCAGCACCACTTATAGATGCCTAATCCACACTGGCCTGTGTTCTCTTTCACAGGTGGAATAACTGCCTAACGCCGCAGAGCGGTCGCCACGCTGGGATTCCAATCTAGGTCCGTGCTCTCTCCAGCATACACTGCTACAACATGAAAGGGACCATTTCTAGAGCTGCCTGTGTTCCTAATTTGGTGCTTATGACTTGGGCAGATCATTTTTCTCTCTGAGGCTCAGTTTCCTTACCTATAAGATAAAGTGACAGAAAATCTCCAGGACCCCTCTCTGCTCTAACATCCTAAGCTTTTCCTTGGATTCTGGACCAGCCTGATTCAGTTGCAGCCCGGCTTACTGACCCAGGACCCCTGTCCTCACATCCCCACGACTCCCTTCCTGGGGTCTGGCTTGTACTCACCAGCACAGTGTGCTTGTAGGCCCTGTGAATCACAATGCTGTAGCCAAAAACAGTCACGTCCACCTGCTTGACCCACAAGGCCAGTGACGGGTCCCGGTCCTCGTTCTTGGCTGTGACGATGAACTTGGGAAAAGCATCTGAGCTCGGCCTGTTTCCTGTGGTGCACAGGATGAATGGGCAGCTGGTCTGGAAGTCAAAGGGGTAGCCATCAAAAGTCAGGTAGTGGCCGTAGCCCGAGACGATGCAGGAGGCGTCGGTGCGGGCCTGGCAGTGGTACAGGCCACCGTCCTCCATGCAGTACTCGTCGTCCTTGCAGGGGACGGTCTCACAGTGAACACTGTTGTCTGTGCCATTGCAATAGCAGAAGATCTGACAGTCCAGGTCCACCCAGAAGGTCTCGTTGGTGGCAAGTTGGTGTCCCTCAAAGTTGCAGCCACATTCGCTCCGGGTGACGCACTGGCTGCCTTGCAGGGCATAGCCCTCATCACACTGACACCCCTCGGAGCAGGTGTCCACACAGATGGGGCCCAGGGTCAGGGTCTCACAGGTCTCCACACATGTCACACACTCCTCGAAATGGCTGTTCTCCGGGCATTCCAGAGCTGAGGGTGGTCAAGGAGAAGACAGGCTTGAGAAAGGGACAGAGGTCAGAGATAGATGACGCGTGCTCTCACTAGCATGCGTGTGTGTGTGCATGTGTGTGTGTGTGCTGCGTGTGTCCTCTTATTTGTACAGCACAGTGAGCGTGATGAATGCCATGCGATCAGCACCACTGTCATCCTTGTTTGGGGTGATCAAAGGCTCAGGGAACTCCTCACACGTGTGCTTCTCTGTGCACTTCACTTTCCATGTGGAAGATTCCAAGATTAGGAGCCTGTACAGAGCATGTGCTGCACACCAGGCACTGTTCTAGGCACTTGAGTGTAACTTTTCTCAACGATCTGGAAGGTAAGTAGTCTTATCATCCCTATTTTATAGATGAGATAACTGAAGCTCAGAGACTTAATTTAATCCAGCTAATAAGTACCAGGGAGAGATTCGAATCGCGATCTCCTGAGTCGAAGTCTCCTGACTTGAAGACTCTGGAGAGAAAGTGTTCTGGAAAGAACAAGTGCATTGAGGCCATAGAGACCAGTGGATACCACCTCTGAGCTTCAGTTTCTTCTTTTGTTAAATGAGAACAATACTTACCCAGCATGGTGGCTCTGAGGATTAATAACCTAATATATTGAGTTCACAGCAGAGTGTTAATAAATAGTATCCCCTCCCCACTCTTTCCACTTCCTTCTATACGGAAAGGCTTTATGTACGTATTTTTATTCTACAAATTGGTCGTTCCCTTTGTCTTTCATTTCTCTGCTCCTGGCGCCCTCTGCACCAGCTCCGCCCCACCCTCCCACATGGTCACCCCCACCTCCTTTGCCCACACTCTTTCGCCGACCTGGAGAGCCCTCACAAGGCGAAATCCTACCCATTCTTCATTTCAAATTGCACTTCTGCCCAGAAGCCTTCCTTGATAGATCAAGTGTCTGAGTCACAAAGCACAGCACATAAAATGATGACAGCATGTGCGGCTCACTGTGGAATTCTGGGTAACTTTCCCATTTCTCTTTATTATTTTAGGTTTGTCAAAATTTGACCTGGGCAGGGATGAATCCAGGAACACAGAAGAAATCTACCTACAGGTCTGTGTAGACTGAAGATCTGTGAAGGTCCCCAACATCTCCTGGGAGAATAAGATCATGCCTTTAAAACCTTTGCTCCTATGCATACTACCATTCCTTAATAGCATTTTATAATCCAAGGACACAAAGGACACTACAGAGAAATAAACTGCATGGCAAGAACAGCTCTGCCCGCAAGTACCATCGCAATGGTTCTGCACTGTGTACTGAAAGCCAGTCTTTTTTCTTCTGGGCTAAAGGACCATCCCCACTCCCGTGGACAACAATACCATGCAGCTTTGAGTCAAAGGCTTTGAGTTGAAGGCTAGTTCAGCCCTGATTAAATACGTCTGTAGAGAGGGATTTTCATATTTGTCTCTAAATTATGAATGTTACAACACTGACTGCAGGTTTATGGTGATAGCAAACGACATGACTTATTTAAATGGCTCTTGCTTTATGACTTACTGTGTTGCCTGAATTTGCCTGAAAGTCTGGAACATACAGACGTGAAGTAATAAAACTTCCCCTGCCCCTGAAATGCCTCCGTGAAATTATTTAATTGGGCCCCCCAGCTCTGCCAGCAAGAGGGCTGGTTAAAAATATCTGAACACAGAAGCCGAGTTTGTCTCTCTCTAGGTATGAAGATTGCACTCCTGATTTGCAGCTGTTGCCTAATCTGATGCCCACCTGCAAGACCTCGACCAGATTCAGCCCTTAGCACCCAGAAATTTGATCGATCAAGCGTACACGCTCCGGTCCTTCTCGCCAAGGTCTGGCCAAGACATCCTGGAGGGGTGTCTCAAGTTTGAGCCCTGGCCTTCCCCCCAAGGAAGCCATGTTCCACGTGGCTGCTTCTGTTCTCACGTCTCTCTCTAAAAAAAACACTTACAAGAGCTTCGCCCAGCTTGGCAGCCCAGGTGAGGTACGGGGAGAAGCTCTTCTCGGCAGCCATCACACCCAGGAAAAGAGGGAATCATCACTATCCTGCTGTACTTACTTCGCACAAACACTGCCACCAAACGGTGCTCCATGCAGTACAAAAACAATCCAGAAACACTTCCTGCCAAGTACAAGTTCATCGTCTAAAGGGATGGCATGGACGCTGCCTGGCCACAAAACGGATTTGGCGTGGGGCAGACTCAGTAATGCCACACCGTGACCGAACGACAACTGGAAGGCTCAGTGTGGGAGCAGGGACAGAGATCATATTAGATAAGCCAGAGCTAGGACAGAGGAGGAAGTGGGAGGAAGATTGACAAGAAGGCTGTGGGAAAGCATTATAAGGTCCTGCCAGAGGTGGTGGTCAATGGAAACCTTGGAGCCTCTCCCCCTGTAGGTGACAATGAAAAGAGCAAGCTCCCAGAATTCCAGCTTTAGGATTCACAGCATGTGCTATTAATCCCTTCCCAGTGCAGTGAAGGCTCACCAGGGATATGACCACTCTTCTCTGAGAGGACAGTCACCAAACACTCCATGTATTCCTAAGACTTCCAAAGCTCAGAAACCAGAGATTTAAAAAGACAAGCATGTATATATGTGTATGCACGTGTGCATGTGTGTTCTTAGCTCCACCTAAGATGTTTCTGTTGAAAGGGCTTAGAAGCAAAGCAAGAATGCTCCAATAGCAAAGGGTCCACCTCACCCAAATCTTGGTTTCTAATAACATTCCCCAAGAAATGGAGTAATGGCTACTTCTAGTCTGGGGCAGGGAAGGTTAAGAGATGAGTGTGGAGCATCTTGTTATGCCAGAAAGTAAGACAATGACAGAGGCACGCCAAAAGGACAGGAGGTAACTTGAGGAGGCTCTCAAAGGCTAAATGTGGAAAAATATTAACACCAAAATAATTAACAAATATAATAGTCATCAAAAAAATAGGAATCCGTGTGTCCATATTGATAAGATAAATAAATGACTGAGACAGATAAGTAGATAGATGGATGGATGGATGGATGAATGGATGGATCGGTGGATAGATGGATAGGTAGGTAGGTAGGTAGGTAGGTAGGCAGATAGATGGATGATGGGCAGACAGAGAGAAGAGAAGGGAGGGCTTCTGCTTATAGTAGAATGACATCTGCTAACTGGTAAAAGTGGAGAGAGTGCTGGAGCCAGAAACCATCAGTTTGTAATCATCATGCTAAAGATTGATACAAGCGAAAAGCATCAATAGGCATTAAATCAAGGAGAGGGTTTTGATGACAAACAGGACACTCGCATGGTCTTGTGAAGGATCAGAATTGGTCACCCCAAAATGTGTCTCTTTGGCATGAGGATTATTTTGGACTGGTTACTTTTAAGAAACTGCAGACAGGGGAGAAGCTCTGAAAAGAAGATACCCTTTATAAGAGATTTACATTTGTAAGGGAAACCTCCATTTGTAAAAGTATTTCCCTCTCTGTACCAGGAGGAAGGGGGGATAACCTTATCTCTAGAAACTCTTATCAATGCGAAGGCAAGGCCTTAAATCTGCATAATAACCTGACTCTTGTACTGTGCTTTTCTGGTAATCTCCCATAACTGACTCCCCCCACTCCCAACATCCTCCTTGGTCTTTAGCCGAAGATGGTATTTAACGACAACCTTGGCCATTTTGGCAGGTTGCTCAGTTTTCCTGAGTTTCTCCCATGTATACATGTTACAAAGCTTTGATTTTCTCCTATTATTCTGTCTCATGTCAATTTAATTCATAGACCAGCCAGAAGGACCCAAAGGGTAGAGGATTTGTCTTCCTCCTCTACAGTCTTACAATGTCTGTCACAGATTGCTCATCAGTTGCAAGAGAAAAAACATAGTGACTACAGAGTGGAGACATTTGACAACACCTGACCAGGGGATCAACATGCCCATCACCAATGAGAGGACGCTGGACAGGGCGAGCCCCACATGTGATGGGGTGCCATGAGAAAACCACACATCACCTATACAGGAGTCTGAGTGGGGATGTACTGCAGGACCTAATCATGACATTAGGTTCAAACCCAAACCCAAATTAAACCCGAATGGAGGCCCATTCTATTGAAAAAGGGGGGAGGTTGTATCTTAAAAAATGACAATGTTATAAAAGACAAAGAGAGCTAAGGCATTATTCCAGATTAATTAAAGGAGACTAAAGAGACATGACAACTAAATGCACATGTGGTCCTAGACTAGATGGGCTTTTTTTTTTTTTAAAGATTTTATTTTTTTCCTTTTTCTCCCCGAAGCCCCCTGGTACATAGCCATGTATTCTTCACTGTGGGCCCTTCTAGTTGTGGTATGTGGGACGCTGCCTCAGCGTAGTTTGATGAGCAGTGCCATGTCCGCGCCCAGGATTTGAACCAACAAAACACTGGGCCGCCTGCAGCAGAGCACGCGGACTCAACCACTCGGCCATGGGGCCAGCCCCTAGATCTGCTTTGAGGAGGCAAAAAAGCCATAAAGGACATTACAGAGGCAAGTGACAAAACTGAAATAAGAATGTTAAATTATTATTTCAATGGTAAATTTCCTAAGGTCAACAGCTGCTCTGTGGTTCTGTAAATGAGTGTCCTTATTCTAAGGAAATACACATTGAAGTATTTAGGGCCAAAGAAGCATGATGTATGCAACTTTTCAAATGGAGAGAGAGAGTGAGAGAGAATGACAAAGCAAATGGGGAAAATGCTAACAAGAGGTTAATCTGGATAAAGGGGGTACAGATATTCTTGCAACTTTTCTACAACTCCAAAATGATTTCAAAATAAAAAGTTTTAAAAATTAAACAAATTTAGGAAGAAATATAATGGAAGAGAGATAAATGAATGAAGGAATCTTAATAGTGGTATTGGTTTCAGTTTAGGGCGGATCTTTTTGGTGGGAAAAGGACGGTTGCTGAAGTCCAGGTGGGGCAGTCCTTGCTCCAGGCCTAGGGCCCACCCTCTCAGCCACTCCTTCTATCCTTCCACTTTTCCCCTATAACAAGTGAGATATATGTCAGGTCTTCTCAGCAATTATTCTAATTACCAGTAGTACTGACACCTGCCCTACTGAGAAGGGTCAGATATTCTAGGGACAAAACGAAAAACTAGCAACATGGGACTCTCTTAGTAGCCATTGCCAGGTGCCCCAGGGAGCAGTGCCAATCTCTGCTCTGAGAAGGGCAGCATGACTGATCACCTTCTATTGACACGAATGGGGCCCTTCTTTGCCAAGAGAGAAGGCACCTACGGAGACATCACAAAGATTTTTAGTCCTTTCACATGATGCCTATCTTCCGCTAGGTGAAACCACCAAGTCAATAGGGTGGCTAATTAGTCTACAGTGAAGAGATATTGTGTAATTAGAAACAAAGAACAGGTGAGAAACAGTTTGGTTTGGGGTGATGGGCCTTCCAGAGGACGCGCCAAACTAGGGAAGGTGCCCACAGGAACTATATAGTTCTTGGGCTCAACTCCATCAGGAAGAGAAGTCCTGAGTAAGAAGAGCCACTGTCTCATCCACATCCCCACCCCCAAGCTGGTCTCCCCGTGGATGTAGCCCAACTTACGGCAGAAGTCATAGGTACGCCAGGGGCCCACCTCCACGTCAGCGTTCTTGCAAGCACTTGCATACCGGGCCACAGAGTCACAGAGTTCCGACTCATTGCCTCCACTCTGGCACAGGCGGAAGAGGCAGGTGCGGTAGTAGGCGGTGACATTGACCACTCCATGGCACTCTAGAAAGGAGCTGTTGGAGGGGTCGTTGATGATGCCGCACCTGGAGCGGCTCCGATAGAATTTGAGCAGCTCTGAATCATTGTTGCAGGCCTTCAGCAGGTCCCCACACTCCCCGTTGCAGATCTCCTCGAAAGTTGTCCAGCTTTCCAGGAACACTGCCAGGTTGTCAGTGCACTTGCCGTTGGGGAGACAGAATTCATCGCTGGCGTTGGCATTGAAGAAGCCACACAACCCGCCGGTGCAATTGAAGTAAGCAGTGGAGAGCCGGATGTACAGCAGACCTATGTCTGTGTACTGGACGGTCACAATGCCCTTGGACTCTACTGTCGTGCTGTTTTTGTTTCGATAAATTTCCAGCCTTCCCAAAGGATGGAAAAAAGGCAATTCCACTTCCTGGCCATTCAACTGAAAAATCAAATCACTATCATCAATACCGGTTACACAGAAAGTACCCACCGTTTGCTAGGCTGTGGAATAAAGACATGGTCCCGCCCCATCACTAGCCCTTTGAGAAATGGCAAGAAGCTGACAGTCTATGGAAACCACACAGACAGCCACCATGTTTTCATGGGCATCTTTGCTTCTTTCTTTCTAGATTCCTTTGATTCAACACATTTGCTGTTTTTCTGGGTATGGACAAGATGGAGTGAGCTTAAAACAGAACTGAAATGTGAGTAAAAGTTGCCTTCGCCACGTGGCTTCCTCCTGCTGCCTGGCATCTCCTTTTCGCAGACAGCATCCCTTCTTCCCTATCTTTCTGGTTCCTTCTTTTCCCTTTGAATCTGACACTTCCTGAGTTCCAGCCCTTGGGGGCATATAGTATATGTCTAATCATCTATCTGTCCATCCACCTATCTACCTCTTACTATTCTTTTCATAAATTAATCTCTGCCACTGTGTCAATGGGAATGCAAACACAGCCCTCTCTGCTTGTGGATGTGTGTTATCACCTCCTTGTACAAAACTGCATTGACTCTTGTTTTCTAAATTAGACTTCATGTCAGACTATGAGATGCCTGTTGGACTGGAAGAGGGGAGATCCCCCCGCCCCTTCATCCCAGCTCTGCCACTACTTAGCTGTGACCTGCATCCCTCACTGACCCCTTTGGGATCTTCATGTGAAAACCAGGAGTTGCACTAGATGATTCCTAAGATTCCTTCTAGAACCAATGATCCATGAGCCTGAGTGCCTAATGACGGGTATGTTAGACCAGATCAGATGGCCAGGAGGCACCACGGCAGGCTAACCCTAACCCTAACCCTAATCCTAACCCCTAACTGCTCCAGACTCGATGGTCTTTGCATGACCCCACACGGCTTCCCATCTGTAGGTAGGAGAGTCAGTATAGTACAGGGTAAAGAGCACAGACCCTGGAGCCAGCCTGCCAGGGTTTGAATCCCACTTTATGGCTGTGTGTCTCTAGGGAAGTTACCTTAATCTCTCTGTGCTTCGGTTTTCTCATACATAAAATAATGGTAATAATATATACCTTATAGGATCAAATGTGGTCCTGCTCAGGAGAGTGCTTGGCACATAGTAAGCGTCCTGTAAGTCTTTGAAATTATGGACAGCTAGTGCTGCCAGATCTATCTAATTTAAGAAATTCCAGCTTCCCTCCATTTCTCAACCTGACAGACTCTTCTTTGGTGCTGACAGACAGAAAACGCTCCCATTTCAGAGTCACTCTCTTCCTAGAATCTACTCACCGTCTGAGCAGAAAGCCAAACCTGAAGAATACGCCTCTTCTCCTCGTGTGACTCATCGGAAACCCCTCCCGGGCAGCAGGAGTCTTACCTTGACTTCCGAAGCCCCGATTCCTCCTATCTTGACCTCCTGGTCGGCCACCAGGATCCGAAGGCCTCGCAGCCAAGCGGGCCCAGCGTCGGGCTTCTTCTTGTTGATGTCGATTTCCAGATACTCCGGCCGCTCCGGGCAGGTCCTCAGGAGGGTGTAGGAGAACTCGGAGGGGAAGGCGTAGGCGGCGCCGTCGAAGGTGTGCAGCACCTGGTTCTGGCTGAGCAGGCACACCGTCTCGCGCTTGGGGAAGCAGCCCCGGTAGCCCTCCTCCACGGCGCACACCTCCCCGCCGCGGCACGTCTTGTTGAAGCAGTAGATGTCGCCGCCCTCCTCGCACAGGCACTGCACCGTGCAGTTGGCCGTGGCCCAGAAGAACTCCCCCATGGTGTAGTAGTGGCCGTCGAAGTCGCAGCCGCATTTGTGCAGCGGGACGCACTGGCTGGTGCTGAGGACAAAGCCTTCGTTACACTCGCAGCCCTCGGTACAGGGCGTGGCGCAATTCCGAGAGGCCGTGAGATCCGAGCACGTGTCCGGGCAGCTGCTGGTGCACACGGAATAGTGGCTGAAGCTCGGGCACTGCACTGTGGACACTGCCGCGCAGGGGAGAAGAGAGCAGGACACAAGGTGAATGCCCCCGGTTCTATCCGGCCAGAATCCACCACGCACGGGGGCCTGGAGGACGGTGCTCCTTCTGGACCATCTAGCTCCTGGAGCCAGGGCCCAGCTGCCACTCGTTTGGGGAAGAGAATCTTGAGGTGGCATCTGCAGAAATGAACCCAACTGCTTTCCTAATAACTACTGAGCAGTGTGATTGAATTGTGAACCTGGATTCTCCTTTGATCCTCTTGACAGAAATTAAACCTCGCTGCTGTCCTAAGGAGACTAGTCTGATTATTCAATCTGGATTTATTTGGTGATCTGCAACCATCAAGATGTTTTCAGATCTTCAACTGATGGACATATAAATTGATCTGAGTTTAAAGAGCATGAGCTGTTCTTAGCAGGAAATAAACCGAACTTGCAGGAGAAACAAAAAATGTAGCTGCTAGAGGAGTAATTTGAAAATGTGAAATTTCAATCAGGAAAGTACTTAAAATACCTAAGAGGGACCAAAGAAGACTGTGAAAATGAAGTCTCTGGGATGTTAGTCATAAGAATGAAACTTGGTCATCTGAAAAGAATTTGTGTGCCTGGTCTTCCAGAAGACCGGATGGGCCCTAGATGCCTCGTGCAGCCCCTTCTCACCTTAGAAACCTTAGTTCTTTTTTTTAAGAACATCTGAGTTTACAGAAACGTTTGAGTCTGGTTGAATCCAACAGGCAGGGCTCAAGGGCCTGGTAAACTAGCTCTCTGAGTTCAATACAGTTCAACCCACTAACAGCTGAGAGAGGGAGAGAGGAAGAAGGAATGTGGAAGACAGCAAAGTAGTACCAGAGGAAAAAAAATAGGCGTTGTAAGCAAAAATTTAGTGAGGCAATTTGCATGCACTTGGGTTATACAAGGATCAAAGAGAAGCCATATTTAATCTCAACTTGAATCAGGATGTGGATGCTCCAGGCATAGCAGTGGCCAGTCAGGCACATAGCAAAAAAAGAAAGACGAGGAAAAAATACACTGTCTCTTAGTTGTTTGATCAGTTCTCTAAGAATTAAATCTGATACATGATGATTTTGTGAATCCAACCCATACTGATGGGAAAAACATCTCCCTCTGGCCTTGGAACTTTGAGAAACTTTTATATCTTCTCACCTCCATGGCACTCTCAAATGCAAGGATTATCATTTTTTGTTTCCTCAGATGGAAAAAACCAAGGACCAGGAAAGAAAGAAAATTCCAAGAAGCTGGGGTGTTGGATTTTTTTTTTTTTTTTTTTTGCTTGTTTTAAAAATTTACATAACTAGGAAAAGAAAGAGGTTTTAGAAGGAAAAAATAACAAGAGAACCAAATGGTACAAAATGCTTAATCCAAAAGTGTAATTCCAAAGAAGCTGGATTTCCCCACACTGTTGGGGCTTTTCCTAACCACCTGGCATTTCAGAAAAAGGGCTTCTTTCTAGAAGAAAATACTCTAGCGAGTATTCTAGACTCCCCATCTGCAGCCCCGTCTTCAACCAGCAGCAGTGGGTCAGGGGAAATGCTCCAGAGCAAGAGACACAAAACTAAAGGGACTGAAAATGGAGAAGAAAGAGCCAGGGAACAAACGCTGTCGGTCCCATGGGGGAGGGGAGTTATTTTCCACAAAGCTAGTTTTGTTTGGTTACTCAGGCCAGTGCCTCCATTTACTCAATGGCCACCTCCACCTCTGGAAAGCCCACCTCCCCCTTCCCTCTGGGATTACCCTCCTCTGCTATAGCGCCTTCCTCCGGCCGAGCATTTCCTGCCACGCATTGCGTGTTTCCAGATCATTTATGCTCATCAATGGTTTCTTGTTCTCTGGCTATGACATTGGGTGGGGAAAAAAGTAAAGATCCTTTCATAGTTCCTTCTTTCTGATTTGTGATATTTCACTCACCCTAACTCTCAGGCAATTTGCCCTAACGAGGAGATTTTTGAGGAGCCCAGACACCCTCTCCTGCCCCCCTGCACAAGAGTGGCCTTCCATTTGGATGAGATGCCAGCTTACCACACCCAGTCTGGATTCGCCAGTCTCCAATCGGAATGCCAAGGGCTTGGCACACAAGAGCATAGGCCTGGATGGCTTGACAGAGGAGTGTCCCGTTGTCCCTCACGCTGCACAGGTCATACACACAGCTATGCACAAAGGCCGTGGGGTCCACGACAGTGCCACACTCCCACAGGGGGCCGTCTGTCTTGTTGAGGAAGCCACAGTAGTCAGAGCCAAAATAGAGAGCTTCGGTGGCGGCATCACACTGGGTGCAGTTGTCCACGCAGCCCGAGTCGCACTTCCAGTCGGCGTGGTAGACCCGCCAGCTCTCTCCCAGATCCAGGACAGACATGGCTGGCCTGCCGTCCGGGCGGAGGAAATCATCCAGCGGGTTTTTATTGTAGTTCCCACAGAGCCCACAAGTGGAGTTGATATAGGAGCCTGGGATGGAAATGGAGGCGTAGTGCTGGCCGTCAAACGTCACTAAGAGCCCAAAATCTGTTTCCACAGCAGTAGACATGCCACTCTGGTAGATTTTCACTGCCCCCAAGTCTAAGGTGATGGGCAAAGAAGTCACTAGGTCATTAACCTGCCAACAACAGTAATAGTAAAAGGCAGGTGAGCAGGCGCCAGGGCAATGGGTCCAACTGAGCTCAGGAAAGGGAGGCAGAGCAATTCAGTGCTCCAGAGAGAATGGCCCCCAAATGTCCGGGCTCCAGGGACTTGCCTCCCATAAGGCAGAGGCCTGGGGGCACCCTCGAGAGCAGGCTAGCGAGGGTCAGTCGAGCACTGTGCATTTGAGCTCTGGCAGACATGCATCGCTAGCGCCACTCTAGACTCTGCTGAGGACCAGGTGGTTGTCCACCCTTCCTGGCTGGCTCTAGGGCTAGCTTCAAGTCTTTTTTTGAAACACTAGTTACTTTGCTTATCCTCTTCACTCCCATAAATCCATTCTCTAAGTCTCAGCTTAGGTCACATATTTTCCATGACCCTTCACTGCCTTTAGCCCTCCCTGACCCCTCCTCCCAGCTGAAATGGGTGCTGTAAGCCATTCCCCACAATTTAGCTTTGAGGCTTCCCTAGTATTATTCTCTGAGTGTTTCACCCTGTCACTCCCTGATACCAAGACTATGTCATGTAATCGTTCAACCCCAACAAATTTGAACGCCTACTGGGTACCAAGCACTATGTTAGGTGCTGAGAAGTAAAAAATAAAAAACTAATTGTCCCTGTCCATCATGAGCTCTCGGTCTACAGAGGTAGAGGGACACAAGTTGATGTTTATAATATATTGTTTTAAATGTGCATTAATGGTTGATGCAATGGCAAAACAGTAAATGAACACGTAATCCAGCCTGAAGGAGTCATATAAGGCTTTCTAGAGGCAATTAAATCTGACTTGGGTCTTAAAAGATAAATAGAAGTGGCCAAAGGAAGAGTGTGGGGCAGGGAATTCCAGGACAAGAGAAGAAAGGCAGGTGCTTAGGAACAGCTGCGTGAGTATGGGGACAGTCATCGAGGAGCTACTGGGCTGCAGAGGGAAGAGGCGCTGGAGGTGAAGCTGGAGACATGGGCAAGATCCATTCATTCAACAAACAGCAATTTAGCCCTTTCTGTGTGTCAAGCACTAGTCTAAGGGTTGGGATTAGCAATGAGCAAAATGGACAAAAATCCCTGCCTCATGGAACTTATATGTTCATTGAGAGACCAACAACAAACAAAATAAATAAGTAAAATATATACATATGTTAGAAAAGTGTTCTGCAGAAAAATAAAGCAGGGAATGTGGATCAAAAGTGCCAAGGAAGAGGGTTTCTAAATTTAAATAGGACGGTCAGGGAAGAAAGGGGACATTTGAGATGAGAAAGCAAGCCATGCGGTTATCTGGGGTGAGGGTGGCTAATGCAGAGGGGACAGCCAGGCCCTAAGACGGGAGTGTGCCCGGGTGCTCCCGGGGCCTCAGGGGCCAGTGTGACTGGAGCAGAGAGAGCAACGATTGGGCAGAGGTGGATGATGTCAGAGAGATAACAGCAGCTAGAACAGGGAGGGCCTTGTCAGCCGTTGTAAAGACTCTGGCTTCGACTCTGAGCAAGATGGACAGCCAAGAGGGCGTCTAGAGCCAAAGATTGACATGATCTGACTTCCGTCTTAAAAGAATTGTCTGGCTTCTTTGTTGGGAACAGACTTTGGAGGGCCTTTGAAGCCATCTTTTAAAACAAAACAAAATAACCACTGGGATTGCTCATCTGTAGGGAGAGCCCCAAAAGGTTTTACGCAATGGAATGACATAGTCAGACTTGCATTTGAGAAGGTCCATTCTGCCAGCATGTCAAGATGAGAAGCAGAGGAATCAGCCAGGCAACTGCAGCAAGAGTCCAGGGACGATGGAGGATGAGGCCTGAACTACATGCAGGCATGGAGAGGGAGGGACGAGATCAGGGAGCACATTCAGCAGGACCTGTGGTTTTTTGCAGTGGAAAATGCAGGAAGAATTGAGACTGTATCCCAAGTGTCTGGCTCACTTGAGTAGGTGGCTTGATAAGCCTCCGAGAGAGAGTTGATTTTCTTGTTTTTCACACTTGCCATGCCTAGCACCTATAGACATCACATCTGCGAGCTGGGATGGACAGTCCTCGGTGGGCTTCTGTGAGTGCACGTCTGCTTTCCAGGTTTCCCTGGACCCATACTGATTTCTGGCACACAAGAAGGACAAGGGTCTTACTGCCATCACTGCTGCTACTTTCTGAGTTGTTTAGGAAGTGAAACACTAGACTGTCCCAGTATCACTCCCAAGATGTACCATAGCAGATGCCATGTGCAATTCTCTGTCTCCAGGGATTAGTAAGACTTAGAGAGGGAAGGGGACAAGAAAAAGAGACTTGAGAAATAAGACATCCTTCAGAGAGCTACAAGTAGAAAGAAAAACCTAGGAGTTGATTGATGCATCCTCATCTCCTAGGTAGTGAGGTAGCCAACAATGGTGAGAAAAGCCATACTATAAGGAAGGTCAACTAGCAAGAGCACTGGATTATTATTATGTATTGTTCTACACTGCCATGTAGAAAGTGAAAGCTTCCTCAAGATTGGCATAATTGTAAATGCCAAATACATCCGTTGCTAAGTGCTCTCCTCTCCTCTCACTTAAGCTCCTGCTGACAAAGGGCTGTATTTGTGTCTCAAAGCAGAAGCTATGGGATGGAATGTCTCTGGGTATTGCAAATGTCCTTCTGGTTTCTCTGCATCAGATCTTGTCCCACTCAGACTGACTTTATCCCTAGGCTCACCGTAGGCACCGGTATTTCTCAGTTTATACCTTTTGTCTGGTGTACATTTTCATTGTACTTCCTTTCACTGTCACACATGTCTCAGTTTAAACCACAAGTTATCAAGTTATCAAGTCCTCATGTTTGTGCCCCACAGTGCTCAGAGTAGGAGCTCCCAAAGAACTCTTACTCCGATGCATAATTTCTTTTATTCCCTCAGTCCCAGTCCTCAACTCTGGACTAATGGTTGATGAATCTTACCTCTTTGCTTCCCTTTTCCCTGTATTCTAGCCATTTCCCTCTTTGCTAGTGTCTCTCCCAGGATGTGGGTAGGGGCAAGATTAGAAGAGAGAAGTGGAATTGTGGAAGCATAGGTCTTAGAATGAAGAGAGAGTGTGGTGGGAATGCACTATGGCGGCGAGTGTGTATTGAGTGCCAACAATGTGCCAGGCTTTGTGCTAGATATTGCAGACGTGGCTATTCCATTGCCTCCTCATGACAACCTGAGAAGGCCCTTATCATTGCCCCTTTTGCAGATGAGGAAATTGAGGTTCAGGGCTTGCATGACTTGAGGTGACAGGGCCCGACTCCCACGAGCTGGGCTCCAAAGCCTTGCCGTCACCACTGCTCCCTGCTGCTCTAGCCCAGTGCTGAGGATGGGTAGCCAAGTCCCAAATACAGCCCAGGAGCCCTGCCTCCTAGACCCCATGACCCCATTTTACGGACGGAGAAAAGGAAGCTCAAAGACGTCACTCAGCTGGCAGCGGTGACACAGGGATTGAGATCTGACCCCAGCGTCTGAGCTCTTCATCACCATAGGCTATTTGGCCTTGGTACTCTTTTCACTGGAACATCCTAAACTACTCAGGTTTATCTGGGAGAGAAATATGAAAACTGATAAGTATTAGCTAGAAAGAGATGTTATTATATGTGGATTTTAGCTGGCTGTCTTTCGTCCCCATTAGCACATACAATCCTAATTTGTTTATTTTGTTACTTGAGAAGAATTCAGAGGGGGAAAACCCATATACAGAACCCAATTCCTAACCCAGCATATGGAGAAAGGCGATCTGTCCTTTGCAAGACAGAGAGCTCAGTGGCCATTGCCAGCCTGGCCCAGTGTGTCGGAGGAAGTCAGCTGCCTGGCAGGCGTATCCGGCTCCTTTTGCTTCCCACCCCTCTCCCTGCCTGTCCCCATTTCACCTTGGGTGGAGGCTGTACCGTCCATCGAGCCAGCCTCCGCAGCAGAGCAGGTGTATTCAGAGACACTCGGAAGCCATTTGGCAAAAGGAAAAGGAAGCCTTTGTCAGCTTGCAGTCGGAGTCACATAACCTTTTTTTTTTCTGAAACATTTACATTCACATCCACATCTCCCTGTCGCTACGGAAAATTGAAGAACCCGTGCCCTATGCTTGGACGATGGAGAAGAGCCACGCAGATTAGCGGAGCTGCTGGGCCTGAAAGAAATGACGGTGCCCCTTTCCTTCTAAAAAAATGTCTGACTGTGTGTGAAAAAGAATTTTAATCAAAATGGAAAGTGAGAATAAAGCATGAAGCTTTCTTTTCAACTACAGATATTATACACATCATCCCCACAATACAGGAAGGAGGGGAAAGCTAGTGAACATTTTTCTAGCTTGAAATGTTAGCATCTTTCTACAAGGACAGGTACAGTGCTCAACAGCACAATGTAAATTTCAAAGGGACACACTCACGTGGGTACAATTCTGTACCCAAACCCTTACCTTTGATTTGATAGACAGAGCTGTCCCTAGGGAGACTAACCGAATAACGAGCAAATTGGCATTTCAACCACAGTGCCAGCTCACTTTTCTAATTATGACACTGATAAGCTGCACAGACTAGGAAGGGCAGAGCCAGAAAAAGCGGAATTAGTTCCTCGGTCCTGCCTTTGGTTGGACATGCTGCATCAATTAAAACTACATCACATATTTAAAAAAAGAAAGAAATCCCTACATTGGCATCAGTTCTGGTGTGTAATCCCTGTGAAGACCTCCATGCGTGGGGATTAAGGACTGCACGGGGTTGTAGCAATCAGGCCCTGTGGTCTCGGTTATTATTGCTTGACTAAATACAGGGTTGCAACAAGGTCTTCATTAACATGAAAATTGGGGCCTCCACAAATTGAATAATTGCTAGTGGCTTTTTGCTCTCCCTCTCTTGTCAATGACCTTGTTGGAAATCCAGGTAGACGGTGACAGGAAGTGTGCACGTGCTAAACAGGCCAGTGGAGACCCAGGTTCTTCTCTCTTATTCCAGGCAGGAGTGGGGATTCTCATAAAAGGGTGTTTGGGGCAGAGTTTGCACGAGACCCTCCCACCCAGGCTTCACTAAAGAAGTCCCCAAGCCGGCTCTGGGTGCCTGCACAGGCAGTGCCTCTGGAGACGCCAGTCCATCTGGAGATTTCTCTGAGACTGAAGCAGCCGCTCTTGGGCAAATGGGATGGGGAGTGAGGATTGTTAATCAAAGGCTGTACTAAATTATGGGTTTGTACTGTGTTTACACCATCTCCAGGGCACGGCCATGTGGCTGCCACTGTTGCAAGCCAGGTCCATGAGAAACTGAACTCACCTCTCTTCCCAGTTAATTCTGAGCTTGGATGTGTGTATATGTGTGTGTGTGTGTGTGTGTGTGTGTGTGTGTGTACGCGTGCCAGTGTTTATGAGGGAACTAGGTATGTAAATGCACTTTAAGATGAACAGCAGATAGACATGCCGAAAAGAGAGCTCAGGTTAGTTCTTGTACTAAAAAAAAATTTAGCCTAGTAAAGAACTTTACAAGATATTTGCAAGACAGCAAGAGTCATGCCTCTCTTTGGTACAAACAGGAAACAGTAGAACCAGTAGATCTGGGAAAATCTTCCCCAGGCTGAAGAATCTCCAGCTTCTCCATCTCCCCGTGAAGGATGGAGAGCAGCTCACCTTGACTTTTCCATAGCTTCCTTTGGGGATGAGAATCTTGTAGCCATTCACCTCCACAGAGAGCTCCTTCACCCAGGAGACAGCTGAGCCCCCCCGGTGCTCATTCTTGGCCTCCACACTGAAGAAGGGGAGGCTGGAAGTCTGCAAACACTGTCGGGCCAACAGGTAGGCACAGGAGCCTTGGAAGTGGAAGAGGAAGCCATCGAAGGTGTGGTAGTGGGGCTCCCCAAACACCACGCACGTGCTGGTCTCCACGGGGCTGCAGGAGAAGAATTTGCCTTTGGGTTCGCACACCTCGTAGGGGCTACAAGAGGCCTCCTGGCAGTAGATCTCGTTGTTGAAATCCAGACAGCGGCACTTGATGGTGCAGTTCAGGTCATCCCAAAACACCTCCCCTCGCCGAAGAAACTGTCCTGGGGAATAATGACATTAGAGCCAACATTTATTGAGCATTTACCCTCTGTGCCAGGCATTGGGCTAAACGCTTTACTTGCATTGTACCATTTAATCCACACAAGAACCCTACTAGGCAGGCATTGTCGCTTTCATTTGACAAGTGAGGAAACTGAGGCTTAAGAACAGTTGAGTAATTCCTCCAAGATCACTCAGCAACTCATTGGTGAAGCCAAGATTCCAAGCCGAGTCTGTCTGAATCCAGTCTAAGCTCTTGGCATTGTCATCTCCATGGCTGGTGAGCACACTCTTATTCAAGGAAAGACACACTGTCTTAATCCATGGGAAAGGCTATGACACACAGGAGCCATATCCTTCATTTCAGGAATAAGAGGGAGGGTCTTCAAAAGAAGGAATGCTGGCCCAGGTAACGCATAACACTGTTTGTTCATTTGCGAATTTGTTCATTTGCTCACTCATCCACCCATTCAACAACAATTAGCTGGGGGTCCAGAATGTGCCAGAAAAGCTCAATAGCATGAATCAGGAGTCAGATGCATAATTTTAAACCCCAGGCTCCCTGGGAGAATTCTGGAAAGGGCTGACCTCTGGCTTGGCGCCTTCAAAGGCTTCTTAACCCTGCAGATGCTGCTTAGGCAAAACTTACACCTATACAAGTTGTCTTCTCTCTCGCTCTAGGCCCTGTCCAAGGCCAGAACTTCTCTCTCTTTCTCCACTGCACAGAACTTCTTGACAGAATCTAGGTCAGGAGGAGAAGGAGGATGGGGAGGGGAATGGTTTTAAGGGATATGCTAGTTTTTAAAATATTTACTACCATTTATTTGGTAGACAATCAGTCCTTGAAACCATTTTCCTAGCGAACTGATCTCTCCCACCAAAAACTTTGAAATTTGCCAGTTGTCAATATCAACCTTCAAATTGAAATAGGAGCATCTCGGGGCTGGGGGCTGTGATCTAGTCCTGGATTGGGGGCGCGAATCAAGAGAGGTGGGCAATAGCCACAACTCTGCAACCAACATCTAAGACTACTGACTTAACTTCCATCTGGCTCAGTTTTCTAATCTGTGACACGTGGACAATGCTATTTTCTTCTCCGTGCCTCACCGGGAGCAGTGATGCTATAAAAGTTTGGCACGTGTTGACAGAGGTAGAAGCATTTGTAAATTGAGAATGTCTGAAAAGGAAAGTATCAAAGACACGACATTAAAAAAAGTAATAAAAATGCCATATACCAGGAGAAACTATAGTTTGAAACTGTAGTTTGAAAAAATTGCTCAAGTGTTTATAAAACTCAATACCTAGGGAAGAGCGCAAGGTTACAAGTTTAACACAAGCAGAAAGCATGGGGGCCTCAGGAACGGTCGTTTCCATATCTGTCCAGCAGATACAATTATGTTTCAACAGGCAATTATGCTTCATACCTGTTGAGAATAAGGCCCCAAAATTGGATAACAGATTAATTCATATTCCCAGCAGGTCATACTCACTGGCCCTGGAAACAGGCCCCTCAAACCTCAATACTCTTTGGCTCTAGTCCAGGCTGCATATACTGTAACAGCCTCCACTCAGAACAATTTCCAGTCTCTGCTTTTTTCAGGCTTGCAATAAATGAGAGGAAAATGCCTTTGAATAGAGGCGGTTTGGACCAAAAGGTAGACTCTCTGAGATAATTTTGTTTGCGAGATGATGATATAATAAACCGGCGCTATGCACACTTCCCCTGCCATCACCCCGGCCAGATCCCCATCTCATTAGATTGATGTATGTCCAGTGGCACATAAAAACGCACAGCAGTCTGTAGAAGGATATTGAATTTGTCCTGTATGTGAAACCCAAACCCATAACTCAGGAGGAAAAGAATGAAGTCAAAGTGGGGACTTTGTACGCGGCTGGCATCTGACCAGCTCCACAGCTCGGCGCGCCAATACTTTCCATTATCACAGCGTTTCATTCCCAGGACTCAGGCGCGAGGCTGTCACTGGGTGCTTAGGTTGCATGGCCACAGCCAGTCAGCTCTGTGATGCTTGGACAAAGCGGGAGAGGCTTTGGGTAGGTCCCTAGTCCACGTCATAAAGGGAGAGAGATAATGGAGTAGTGGTTTGGTATCTGTCAGAGATACTAGGCAAAGTGGTACTTACACTCTGTGAGGGAAGAGGGCACCCTTCTGAAATCCTGCTGAGCTGTGGACTAGATTCTTTCCTTTCCAGTTTAACACTAGCTTAGCTCCAAAACATTTATTTGCTATTCTGAACACTTTATTTTATTCTGAGGACTTTCTAGATTCCACAGAGGCAAGGACGTCCAGGCAGGCCATCTACACAAACGACCTTTCCTTAGAGTAAAGCAGAGGTTTGCTAAGCCTAACCACAGAGCAGGGGATGGGGGCAGAGAGCATGGGCATTACAGACTAGGTGAGTATGGCTTTTCTGTATGTTACACGAATTGAAGCTGAGCCAAAAGAGAAACCTGAGGCCCCCCAGAGCTGCTGAGACACGCAGGTCACCAGGCCATGCTTTCTATCTAAGGAGGGCAAGAAACCTTCATCAGGAAGGCCTGAAATCTTCACCTCAACCCAAACCTTTCTTAGACATCTGGAGACATCTTCTCCAGGGTCATCCTTTGTACTTCCACAACACCCCGCACTCATGTCTGTCATGTTCTGTCTTCCACTGTGTCATCACTGTTTCCATGGCGGTCTTCTCTACCATAGCAGCATCATGGGAGGCGGGAGCTCCTTCATCTCCAGCACCTAGCAGAGTGGCTTGCACCTCGTTGGGGCTCTCAAAATGTTCTTTGGAAAGATGCAATGACTGGATGGCTGAACGGATGAAAGGGGAGATGGGTAGTTGGGTGGGGGGTGCATGGATGGTTAGATGGATGACTTACTAATTCTAGCTGCTACAGCCTCCAGTCCTGGAAGCAGAAATATTAACCGAAATCCTGTTTTCTGAAAACTTTTAGACACATAAGAAGCAGGAATCTATAAACCAGGATGTTCCTGTGAGAGTCCTGGACTGTTTTGCACAACAAGTGGTTTTGATCGTTCAGAGAGGCAAACTTTGGATGCCAATGTAAAGGAAACCCACAGAGGTTCCACTCCAGCTTGTTCACACAGACCTAAAGCCCACTTTGGTTCTCCCCAAATCCCCGCAAGTTTGGGGGCTGCTGGGAGGATTTTAGGAGAAGCTCCCCTAAAGACTATGACACTTTCTTTTCCTTTCCTTCTGGTCATACTAGAAAGTACTGATTTCCTCTCATAGAGATTTGGCATTGCTCCACGTTCGCCCACTCCTGTGGATCCACAAAGTGCAGATGGCAGAGCAGGAGTAAAGATGAGAAGAAAAATGGAAAGAGGGGAAATGGAAACAACAACAACAAAAATAATGTCAAACAGGAGGGCGCCCTTCTGTCCCTCTGGCCGCGAAATCACTCAAGATCCTCATCCACTTTGGAGTTGCTCCGAACACGGAGTGTGTTCACACTCCAGGCGAGGACCCCGGAAGCCGCAGTGTAGCAGATGCCGGGTTTCAGCTCCCAGTGTGATGAATGCGCACGCTCAAATTACCTTGATCTCTGTTACCCAGCTGAGCGATGTCAAGAGAGTAAGGCATGAGGAGCGAGTCCGCCCCCGTGGCTTAAAAGCCTGCCTGCCAATCTAAGCTAAACAAACCCAGCTTTGCCACAGAGAATAGGGAAAGCCTTTACCTCTGGAGGTGCAGCCATTGGCTGGATCAATTTCCTTCCCGTCAACTTTAAATGCCCAGCGGCCTGGAACATTGACGTTTGTGGTCTCTTGGATATTCACAATATCAGGGGTTCTTGACCCCGGGAGGCTGAAGAAATTGGTGAGGTTTCCACCATTAAATCCTGCCTAGAGCACAAAGGACAACAGAACTTTTGAGCACACACACCACCCCCATTGGTTACCTTGCCCAAATACCTTATTTTCAGAATCCAGCACACCTGGAATCAAGAGACCCCCTTTTCCTGGAGTCCCTGGGGCCACCATTCCAGGTAAGAAAGGCCTGCCTAGTTCATGCCACACCTGGATCAAGGTATCAAAGATGGGGTAAGACTGGCCTCTCAGTCCACCTGCAAGATCAGACACACTTCTCTAATTAAAAGCTGTTGGCGGGATTTCCTCTAGGATGCTGAGCAGCATAAGGAGAGAATGCAGTGCTTCAGAAACACGCAGGAGGATGAGGTGGAGAACAACCTACCTGTGCCATCACTCCCCCAAGACCTGTCAGGGGATCGCCACCGCTTGCCGTCCCTGTGGTCCAGTTGATTTCATAATAATTGAAGAGTGTGAACGTATAGGAGCCATCAGACACCAGGACGGCCTGGAAGGTGTTCACCTACAGGACGGGAATGGGTGGTCTCAGGACTTACCCGGCCCAGGAGCTCCTCTCCCGCACAGCAGCTCCCTTTCCCTTGCACTCTCCCTGCCCCCGAGCAGCTCAGAGCTGCTCTGTTGCCAGCCCTCACGCTCTGCCTCCTCTCTGAATATGTTCTCACCTCCAGTGGGAAAAGCACGACATGTGGGGCTGAGCATCTAAAAGAGAAATTGCCTGAGGGTAACCTGTGGAGGCTGACTCAGCGCCCCTCTCACATCTCTGATCCAAACCAGACAGAAAATTCAGAGACCCAGCTCAACTTGTGATAATATGCAAGTACCTATAGATGGCAGCATGAGAATAAACTATAGGAAATACATAGTCAAGCCAGGGAAAGAGCTGCATGCACCTGTTCCCAGAGCAGGTTGGATGGGGTGTGGGAAGGGGGTGGAGAAGAGCAAGCAAATGCTAGTCAGTGTGACTAAAGCGGTGCTGTGGACTCAGCTCTTGTGATTCTTGGAAAACACCGCTAATCTCGGTGAGATGTCTCCCAGTTTTAAAAGGGAAGTTGGAAGTGATTTTTAAAAAGCACTTTGTGGGGAGAAATTGCTTCTCTAATTGAACATTTAGGCATCACTTTATTTCTGCAAAATTCTCAACACTCATCTGTACCTCAGACCAACACTAAGATGGGCAATTTTTTTGCCCATTCCCATCTTGTAGCTTAAAAAACTGAGGGCTAGAGCCCAGCCCCATGACCAAGTGGTTAAAGTTCTGCGTGCTCCACTTTGGTGGCCCAGGTTTGTGGGTTTGGATCCTGGGCAAGGACCTACTCCACTCACCAGCCATGCTGTGGAGGTATCCCACATACAAAAAAATAGAGGAAGATTGTCACAGATGTTAGCCCAGGGCTAATCTTCCTCAAGCAATAAAAGAGGAGGACTGGCAGCAGATGTTAGCTCAGGGCGAATCTTCCTCAGCAAAATAAATAAATGAATAGATAAAGATGACACACTACTATTAAAAAAAACAACTGAGGGCTAAGGCAAATGGATTGCTGGAAATTTTGCAATGACCCAGCAACAGAGAATGGGATTCGAGCCAGAGTACCCAGGCTACCTTCTAGTGCACTGTCATTACACACCATCTTAATTTTAAACTTTTTGGGTTAGAGATGTTACATAAATTCAAACAAGCCTTGCAAACATTTTCCAGAAACAAGCTGTAGCAAACTCGGTCTTTTACTATTTCCCTTTGCTAATGCCTGCCCCTTGACACATGTTTTCAGGAAATTCAAATAAAAATAGAGTTAAAAGGAGAGGCTGCTTTGACCTTTTCCATTCATACCTCGCACTTTTCCCAGCTGCCTGATACCATCCTGGTTAACATTCTGCCAGACTCAGAGGAAGGCCCACATCCTTATCCTGTGTAATCAAACTGGGGGAGAGGATCTTGGAAGCCCCAAATCTCCCATCCTAGATGGTCCCAGGGAGGGAGATGAGGTGCAAGTAAAGAAAAGCCCTTTTTGTAAACGAGAACTTTCTCCCCAAGCCCTGTGCTTGCCGCAGCTGATGGGGTTTACGATAGAGTCACCCAGGTATATGCCTCCATTCTTTGGCCCCGCTCAACAAAAAGTGGGACACAGAGGTGAGTGAGCCGTCAGCCCAAGATTGCTATAAGGTCACTGCGGGGTCGGGTTCAAGAGACAGGCATAAAGTCAAGGTCGTACAAGGCCTAAATTAGACTCTCCTTCAGACCAGGATTCTCCTTTAGGAAGTGAATTCCTGCTCCTGAGATGATGTTGGAAATATCTTTGGTCCAAATAGTTCTTGAGAGCAACCCATTTGTGATCCCAGGAGTCACCTCGAAACCAGCTGAACATCCTAACGACGCTCAGAGTCTGGTTCACCCTCATTCGCGTTCTTGCTCTCACGCGCCCAGACACACACACATCTCCTCAACATCAGTTTTAAGACTCCTCTGGATCTGTGTTTGTAAAACCATGTTTTCAACTCTTGAAAGACCCTCTTATCCTTCAGAGGACTTCCAAGGATACCTGGGGGAGGCAGCCGAGGAAAGAGCTCAGGATTCCGGGTTAGAAGACTTTAGTTTGAACCCAGCTCTGACTCCTCTGAGGTTCAAATCTTTTTTCTTGCCCCTCGGGCAAGTTACTTGACCCCTCTGGGCCTGTTCCCCCTCTTTAAAGCGGAGAGAGACCTTATAGTGGAACATTCTTGTGAGAGCTTAATGATATGCAAAAATAGCCGATCACAGCACGGGGCTCATAGAAAGCCCTCAATAAACACTATTTTTCCTTTCTTAAACTGAACATGTCCTCTTCCCCTTCCTTTTCTATTGATTTCCATGCGACCTTCTGCCTCTAAAGGACCTCTCACCCCCAGTGTTTAGTTGGCCTGATAAGATGTGTTCCTATAGAGAAGAGGAAACCTGGGACGATGAGAGATGGGAGCAGGGGCCAATTTCAAAGACGGGGATGGGTGGACAGCTCTGCAGCTCGGGAGGAGTGTATCATCCTTCTCTCCATGGAGCCTGAACACCTCCATGTTACCTCATTCATCCTCATCAAAAGAGTTCTCACCATATCCAGACATTTACTCCAAAGTACAAACCAGAAAGTATCTAAATTATCTTGCCATTTTTATAGCCAGTGGAAGTTTTTTTGAAAAAATGGTGGTCAGCATTTGATGGGCATTTCTTCTCTTTTTTTTCCCCCACTGACACTAAAATTTATCGATCGCTGGCATCCTGCATTCGAACGCTGTGAGGTATGAGGCTTAAAGGACATAAAACATCACCGGAGGAGTCGTTAGCGATCCATAACATGACAGAGGGAAATGTACGCTTCTTTAGAGGTTATTTCTAGCCAACGCATCTGCTGTTTAAACTTGTATCTTTCTGTTCTCCAGAACCTCTTAGCGATAAAGTGTATCTTGCTGCTCTGGTCAGAACGTGCTAAAACAGCGTGCTTCTGGCGTAGCAGCTAGGAATTGCAAGCTCAGCACTTCTGCACCTCTGTGTCTAACTCAGTAGTTTCTGTTCTACCCCTAAACAACTGGCTCATTGCCAAGGAAATGGGAAAACAGATGGAATTGGAAATAATCCTAAGAAAGCAGAGGGCAGATTTTTGAGTGTCTTTGCTTACTGGAAATTATACAGTTGAAGACGCGTCTGCAACTTCAAAAATCTGCACCACCAAAGTCACCCAAACAAGCTGCAGGCTTTCCTGAAAACTGTGTTCTGTCCCTTTATGTAGAAAGTTGATTATCTCTACAATAATGCCGGTGATAATCTTTCTTATTTGACTTTTATTTGACTGCTCATTTGGGATTTCAGAGCAGATGTTGAAACTTTAGTCATGAAACGCTTTAGCTGCCCACTCCAATTAGCATCAAGTATGAATAATTCCAGCCCCAGTCACAATAAAAAAAAGATCATAATATAATAAAATGAGTCAGGTCATTTGTGCCCAAATCCAGCACTCTATTTTCCTGTTCCTATCAGGTTTTGTGAAAAAAGGAGGGGAAAAAGGAAATTAGCTGATGGAGAGAGGCATTTGTGCCTCTGGCAAGAAAAGGGATCTTTGAATTCCTAGGTGGGTCCCTTATGATGTGGCCTGGATGAGGTCTCAGTGCCTCAATCACGCTCCTGCAAATTAGGAATGCTACCGACTGCAAGAAAATTGCGGAGGGGTTCTTTTTAGGCATTCGCAATGATCAGCAATAGGGCTGACATATCTTCTGAAATATTCCTGCTGACTGGACTGCTTAGGGACAATATGTCCCTCTGCTTCCTGGAAAGTGGGTGGCAAGACTCATTAGTTTAACTCAAGGAAACTGACGTTTCTCAGCTCTAACAATTAGACTCTCTCACAGTAGTGAAGATGGACAAGAATGAGATGTCAGGAAATGAAGTGGAAAACGGAAAATTTGAATTATTACAGGTGTGGTGCTGCTGCCTCCATAAAACGTGACTTCCTCCCATGTCACAATGAAAACCCAAGTGGCAGAGAAGGTTGCCATGTCTTTGAAGTACTTCCTGATGTCCTTGGTGGCTCTTTTCAAGATGACAGGATCCATGGTCTCTCTGTAATAGATCTCGCCTCGAATTCCATTGTGTACATCTGCCCAAAATGGGGCGATGAAGGCCCTCCCATCCGTCAGGGGAAAGGATTCTGGTGTGAACTGGCTCACTAGGACATTGAAGGAAACAACTCCGTTGTTATTGACCTACAAAAATAAGAGGTTTGCACAGTGGATCTGAAATAATGACAACTTCAGAGTCACAAACCAAGACAGACATTCCCTTAATCACATGAATGGAAAACAACTTGCAAACTACTGAATTAGAACCTTCAAACACCATCTTCCATTGCTCAACTAGGAGGTTCGTTTACTTCCAGACAAACTCATTGGTTTTCTTTCACTTTCAATTTATGGTTAGCTTCATTACTTATTAATAATCGGTCTCATTTGAATGTTCTTTATCCTATCTCTATTTACACTTATCAAATGCTACTGAGGTGTGTGTGTGTGTGTGTGTTGGGCCAGGCAGGGGGTAACGTGGGCAATAAGGAATATCCAGAGTCACAGATACAAAATAGACTGGAAAAGAAACACAGAAGCAAAGAAATTAAAAAATTGAGGATTTCTATATTAGACCTCGATTCCTATTATATGACAAGAGAGGAATGTTAGAAAAAGATAAATCAAATAATCCACCATCAAACTCAGATCTCAGGATGAACCATAACTTGTTTGAGAGAGATGTTTAAAGGACTTCTATTGATGTCCCAACCACTCTGTACTCAGAAGGACAAGGTTATGACCTACAGATGCCCAATTCAATGACAGCGCTTGCAGACTGATGGCTTCTTTGTATAATTGCTGCATAAAAATGGAGACATGAATACTTCACATTGTACATGTAAATAACTATCTTATATGGTGATTTCTTCATGATTTGTAAATAGCTTAGTAAACTTATTAAATTACTAAACCTTACTGCAAATCACAAGCCAATATGTACACTTAATTGACACAGGACCTATAAGCAAGTCAGCCTCTGCCTGCGGCTGCAGCTGGTCATATGCGTTGGTAAATATGCATATGGTAAAAATGCGTATGGTCAATATGGTTTACGCGTTGGTAAATAAGCCTGATTTAACCCTGTGGCTTGTATGGCTTCTGCAACAGAAACACCTGTGATGGGAATTGTTTGTTATGTTCATGTTAATCAGTAATATTATGGACATTAACAGTGATCCAGATCCCAGTGGTAAGTTGTTGGTACCTGGGCCAAGAGTATGTTGACCTATTTTGGAAATAAGGGTGTGGGGTTTGGAAAGGAAGCTGGAGACCCAGCTACAAGGACATCGAGCGTCTACTGTCTGCAAGTAATAAGGAACAACACAGAGGCTTGGAAAAGACTGCACTGTTCAAAGTGCTGGAAACTCAGAGAACAATTTGCTCTCAAGTTAGTCTGCCCCACGTTAAGACCCTCCTTTTGAAAGGGCAAGACTTATTCAGACTCCATCTCACATAGTACAATGGAGGAGAAAGAGGAGCTTAACGAAACACATTTGTTCTATAAGTCTGGGAGACTAAGGCTTCCAGAATGGAAGTCCTGCACACCTCTCTCGTCTCCAAAATCAGGTCAACGCATTCTGAAACTTACAATCAGCTCTTACAGATTAAGGAGGCTCTGCTGTGAGTAGAGCATAAAAGGCATTTCAGAATGCCAGAACAATGTGTTTGCTGGGGAATAATGGGTGTAATTAACCACAGAGACAGCAGAGGAAGCTGGTAACGACTCAGACGTGTTCTGTCTATATAGTCTATAGAGTCTGCAGTTAAGCTCAGGGGTTCTCCAACTTTTGTGGGCATCAGAATCACCTGGAGGGGTTGTTCGAACACAAATTACGGGGCTCCCTTCCGAGAGTTTCAGATTCAGGAGGTCTGGGGTGAGGCCAGAGAAGTGACATTTCTAACAAGAGCCAGGTGATGCTGGTGCTCCAGGTTCAGGCACCCCTGGTTAGGTAATGGAAAAGGAAACTCTTTTCTAATGGGCACCAGCCCTGAGCTATACATCAAAAGTTGGGGAAGACAGAGTCTCAGATACAGAGATGGCCAGAGGTGGAGGTGCTCAGAGATTCATTTCTTCCTCCAGGGAAGGACACAGAATAGAATAGGACATAATATAATCTGCATATGCTTCACCCAATCCTTTAAGGTCGGAGATAAAGGCAAGTTCCGTTTCTCTGAACCTTCTCAGTATGCAACAGTCTCACTAGTGGCAAACCCAGTGATCCAAATAATAATAATAATAATAATAATAACCTGAGAACGCAGGAGAGCTCTGACAGCAAATGGTATCATTTCTTCATGGGGGGTTGACAATGGCATATCTCAGGCCCAAAGAGAGTGGCCAATTCTGCAAATAACTTTTACAGACTAGTTGATTACCCCTCTGCTATGCTCTGACTCTGCTCCAAATTAGTAGGAAGCCTAAGAACAACAGATGCCTAAACTTTTCACACCCCCAAAGGGGAAGAAAAATGATATTGCTCCTATTGTGGTTCATTGTATCTTTTTATCTTGTCGAGTAGCAGAAATAATGTTCATGGCATTGGGGCCTCTGCTCCACTTCTGTGTTTAATCATCCACAAAAGCAATTTATTGCCCTGTATACTCCTCTACTATGAACATTAGCCATTAAATATACCTTTGACTTCCTTAATCATAAAACCTATCAGCTCATGAAATCTCAGAACTTGTTGTTTGGGCTGCCAATAAATCCTCCATTCCCAGAGCCCTGGAAGAAGGTATTTAAAATGTTTTCCTTAATGACAAACAAAGGGGAGAGCCACAGAGCGACAGCTGGGCTGCGTCTCCACTTACATAGACAGTGCGGTAAGGAACACCAAAGAAGAAAATGGGGATGGCCAACTTAATCTCAGATGAGCTTCCATCGTCTACTTTAGGGGTTTTGGTGTCATTCTGCCAAAATGGATACATGAGCTCCCTGGGATGAGCTGTCAAGAGAGACGGTGGTTAGAGAGATGGCAGATCCCTCTTCTGTTTGGCAAGTTACTTCCCTCCCATCCGCAAAAGCCAGCTTCTTCCACTAAGTCTTATAGATTAAATGCAAGTCAGATTGCCTTTCCATTTATCCTAAACCTAAGCTGTACACAGTGCGTTATCTTCTGCCTCTGGAAAGGAGAGAATGGGAATGACGCTATTTCTCCTTAGGAGAAATCACTTCCTGCTTCATTTCTATGCTTCCATATGTTTTAGAGAGAGAAAGGGTTAAAACAGGCTGGCAGGTTGTGACATCATCTCTGGAGCTCTCAGAGCACTGAGAGGTGGCCTCCAGGTCTGGCACGGCTTACACAGCTTGATCTTTGATCAGAAGGCAAGGTACGGAGAAGGAGGCTAGTGGTTATGAAGCTCCCTTCTAGCTCAAGAATTCTACTCTCATGTCTTCCTGAAAGGAGTCCCTTTCCCCCTCCTGCACAATAGGAGAAGATACCAGATCCCAGAAGGAAATAAACAACAGTTGGAACTGGGAAAAAAGTGGGAGGAGAGGGTTTGTAGTAACTGGCTGGTGAATGACCTTGATTGAGCTCCGGCCTGTGAGAAGGCTCTCTGCCCAGCTCCTGTTTACAAAAGACAGACACGGGATCCTCTGGGGTGAGGGAGGTCGGGCCCTTGAGAACTCTTTGCAGAGGAGGCGCAAGGCTCTTACTTATCATCCCGGTCAAAGGTGAGAGTCATCATACAAACACACACAGCTCCCCTCCTGTGACTGTGTCATCACCTCTCCTGACAACCTGGCTTCTTTCTCAGAAGTTTCTCATCCAAACTCTTGCAAGGGGTGACCCAGTTTTGTGAGAGAAATTAGACAATTACTCCAGGGTCTACGTGATTGATGATCAGGAGATCTATGAAATAATCTACATTTGGGGTGTGACCTTTCTCTGCCTCTGCGCTTTCTTCTCTTGAACGAGAAGAGAACAATAGAACATCATCTTTTCTTCCTTTTTTTTCTTTTTATTTGTTTATTAGTTGTCAGGGGAAGGGGCAAATCCTTTGGGGGCTTCTGGCCACAGTTCTTGAGGTACCTGCTTGCCATCCCCAGATGCTAACACCCCATTCTCATGTCAGGGCCCTCTCCTTGGGAAAGTCCCTGCTCTGTGCTGATGGAGCTGATAGACTGGCGAGCTACTGGCCGAGGACTGTCCTGCTCCTTCGGGAGCCTTTTAGCGGGCAGACAACAGCTCATGTAAGAGAGAATGCAGAATGGCCACAAAGCAGCCCAGCGGCGCCTGGCTGGGTTCCAGCTTCTCTCCTTCTGGAGCAGGGAGCAAGAGGCGATGTGCCTGGACAGACAGCTCATCTGTTTCCAGCGGCTCACATGGAGGGAAGCAGGGGAAACGAGCCCGGCCATTAGTGTGTAAGCATTGTTCCCCAAGCCCCGGAAGTCTCTGGGAAGCCAACCAGATCTGAACTTTTCAGAGATGCTGCACCCAGTTTAATCACAGGAGTGCTCAGCCTATGCGCTTCATTTAACATCACGTCAGTAGGCAAAAGAACAGTTCTCTAACTTTCATATTTACCCCGAAGTAACAAATTCCAAATTCCTAGAAGGTAGGAATTTTAAAAAATCTCTTTATAATCCCTATCATAGCAGTATTCACAGGTACTTGCTAAATTTGAAGGGGGATGAGCTTTCTCAAATTAATAATAATAAATCAATCAAATCATGTCATGGGTTTATCCTTAATGGGGAACTTTTTAGGAGTGATGCCCAGGTGTGAATAGGGCTCAAATTCACCCTGAATTGTAATCTTTTTAATGGAAAGATGAATTGATCTTTGGGGCAGTGTTGGCCCTTCTGCCTGGGAAACGGAGAATTCATACCCGTCCTGGAGGAGGCAGAAAACTGTGGTCACGGAGACCGTCCCTAACTTCTGTCTCTGCTCCAAAGGGGAGGCAAACTTGCAAGATTCTTCTCTCCATGAGTAATTCTAACTAGCTCATGAATTTGAACAAGAAGGAATGGAGAGCTAAAATTTTTCAATTTTAAGAAGAATACAAATCATTAAGATATCTGATGTTATAAATACTTAATAAGTACTTATTTAATGAGGAGGCAGGCCCCGAGGCTGAGTGGTTAAGTTCTCACGCTCTGCTTCAGCGGCCCAGGGTTTCCCTAGTTCAGATCCTGGGTGCGGACATGGCACCGCTCATCAAGCAATGAGGCGGTGTCCCACACAGCAGAGCCAGAAGGACCTGCAACTAGAATACACAACTATGTACTGGCGGTGGCGGGGGGAGCTTTGGGGAGAAGAAGAAAGAAAAAAATAATACTTGTTGAACGACGAAAAGGGTGCTTAATAAAAGCGAGTAGATTAAAACCCCAGTAATTTCTACCTTAGACACCAATGCTACTATGAAAATTTAACTGGTAAACAGCATGGCCTGTCAATAGCATCAGCGTTAATAAAAGAAAGAATATCGCTACTCAGGCTGGCTTTAGGTTGCCAATTTCCCAATAAACATAACTATGTTTCCAGAACTTTTTTTTCCCCACCAAATGAAACATACTTTCTTAGAGCAGGAGTGGGAGGCTAGAGTCAGCGGGTCTCTTTCCTTATTGCGAAGTTTCAGACTATAGTTTGCATGCCACAACTGTTTCAATTTACCCAACCCTGGAAAAATGTCAGGGCTACGCATGCCTTAGAGATTTATTCTCTTAGATTTGTAATCACATTCCAGCTGAACCAAACAAACGAGTAAAATAAAGGTGCTTCACAATTTTAGCCATAAAAGTTTCAAATCTATGTGGACTTTCCCATCTTTCTTGTCTAAAACCCAACAACAGTAGAAAGAAATGTGTGCAGCATTTGCCCACGTTGGGCAATGCTACGCAGATAAAAAGAAAAAAATCTCTGGGGGTGTAATTATCTTATTTCACTGGCAGTTTTAGACTTTTGGCCATTGTAAAAGGGCTACTGATAGATAAGTTACCAACATTAATGCTATTGCAACTTCTCAATTTTGGCTAAAACAAGTGTATTCTTTAAACTCTGAGCCAGAAGTTAAATACCTTAATGGAACTCAATCATCAGGCATGGGGTGAACACTCACACTTACCCTACATACTTTTAGTAAAAATAATTTGCATCCTCTTAAAGACCCACTCCATTAACATGAGCAACCTAGTATATAGAAATTGTGTTCAAAGTTAGATAAGAAAAAGTAGGAATTTAAGCGAACATCATTCAAAGTTAATGTATTTTGCCCTTGACAAGAGAATTTAATTTACATTTTTCTTGTTGTATCTGTAGACACATGTACACCTGCCCTGACAATTATGGTTCCAACAAAAGCGTCTCTTTATAAATTCAAGAGCATGCTAATCAAGAGCTTTATGGAATTCTGTAGTACTCACCTTGGTGCCGTACAAGTGCGAAGATGAAAGAGACCCAAATTCTAAGTAATGATGAATAATTCATCCTGGAATTTTAAAAAGAAAAAGAAAAAAAAAATCCCCAGCTTGCCAGAGTAAACAGAACACCAGGTGTGTTTGGTGGCAAATCCCAAGACACAGCACAACCATCCTAGGACAAATTCACATAACAACATCAACAGTTCTGAGTCGGGTTGAAATTCCCTGAATGCCAGCAGGTCCTTAAGTTCAACGCTTCATGAACAAATTAGACTCCCCATGAGCAGCCAGTTTGGAAGTGTAATGAGATCATTCAAATTGTCAGGAAATTATATAGAATCAATGACAGCGACAATGAGTAAAGGAAAGGCACCTACTCTGAAGCCACTGAAAAATAGGACCCAACTCTAAATAGAGCATGTTGTGTCTCTAGAATAGACACTCGTCTTCTGGGAGACCTGGCTCTCCTAATTTTCACAACAGCTCTCAATCAGGGTCAAATAATAGTCGATTAAAACACAACGTGTTTCTACGGGAGAGAGGATTTAGAGTTTGCCATCATCTTCTCTAGAGGATGGCGCCAATCCATCATTTTGAAGCACTGACCAGATTCACAAGTAGTGTGAGACTGTTCACTGACTTTCCATAGTGAAATGAATGATAAATACATTGATGATAAAAAAAAAGAACCACGCCAGGGTTGCTCCTTGAAATTACAATAAAAATAGAAGCTAGCACACAAGCCAGTGATTAGTTCCAGTAAATTAATTTAAGAAGGGATATTACCAAAGTGTGCTTGTTTTCATTTTAGTTACAGTCAGTTGAACGGCCGGGACGGTCTGTGCCGCTCCGTAAAGCTGAGATGCAAACGCAGACGCAAGCGCCATGTTAGACACACACCTGCGTGAGCACCAAGTGCAGGGTCGACGGTGAAGTTAGCTCTAAACAGTCTTCTTAAAATTAAAAACCCTCCTCTTATTCTTTGAAGCTATCACAATTCTTCAGCCAAACTTTCATGGAAAATCAGTGACTTTCCCCTGTGAGAGTTTTATTGTAAGTCTTCCGTTGTCAAGCACACGCATTAGAATCTCAAGCACATAATAAATATTAGTCAGTTTTGCCGAAAATAGTACAAAGACCTTCGGAGAGCTCTCACACAGCTTTAGCAGAGGGAGATGCCGTGCGAGGTGAAGACTGCAGCCCTTAGGGAAGCGGTTCAGAGAGCAGGAAGGAGGATTCATTTAAACATTTGTATTTACGAAAAATGTCACTAACCTGTTCTGTAGACACTGGAGGAATTGTCAGAAATATTAAGCCAAATCTTGGTAAACCAGGAAAAAATTAAGTAGAACAGGAATTCATGTCACTTCTCCCCCACTTGCTGCCAATTATTTCTGATTCCTGAAATGATGTCTGAATCCCTTACTCTTAAAACCAAAAATTCAGTTAGTCCGGCGTTAGAGTCAGATAAGTGTTGAGTTGCGATCAAGTTTTTTTCTATTGATTAAGGAAAAGTAAATCTAAAGATCAGTTTCAGGATTGCGTAGAGAGGTTCTTTTCCTGAAAAACTAGACCTTTTTTTACCCCTCTTAAAAAGAAAAAGTAGATTCAGATGGAAATGTCAGGTACTGGGAGCTGAAACCTTGGTCCTTTCTGATCAGAATCACTTTGCACTGAAAAACACAAAAGCAACTCCCCCCTTCTACTTTTGTATCCAAAAAAAAGGCAACTGTATAGTGTTACAGAATTAGCATCCACCAGCATGGGATTAAAACGCCACACAAAGCTGCTGCTTCCAACATTTAAATGAAGTTGGTTTTCCACTAAAGTCTTTTTTTGTTTCTCTGGTTTTGAACGGTTGGCAGACAGGCTCAGCTCTGATTTTTCACAGGTATGCACCAAGTATTTAAAGAAACGTTCTCAAACTTTTCTAGGTTTTATTCTTTCCCTTTGCTCTCTGCTACACGGCTGTGCAGCGTGATAGGCCAGGGCACTTTCCAGCAAACGCGAACGTGGGAACCTGTGTGAGGCATGATCTTTCATAAGGAAAAACCAAACGGTGCCCTGGAAAGCTCCGTTGATGCCCAGTGAGGGTCCTCGGAGAGCCTGGGGGGAGAGAGATCCCTCCTGATAAAAATTTTCAGTAAGTAAATAATTTAAAAGGCATAGTGCGGCCGGCCCCGTGGCTGAGCGGTTAAGTTCTTGCGCTCTGATTCAGCAGCCCAGGGTTTCACGGTTTGGATCCTGGGCGCAGACATGGCACCGCTCGTCAGGCCATGTTAAGGCGGCATCCTATATGTCACAACCAGAAGGACCCACAAGTAAAATATGTAACTACGTACTGGGGGGATTTGGGGAGAAAAAGCAGGAAAGAAAAAGAAAGAAAAAAGAAGACTGGCAACAGTTGTTAGCTCAGGTGCCAAGCTTTAAAAAAAAAAAAAAGGCATTGTGAACAAGGTAAAATGTGTTAGGTTTGATGCAGAATGAGAAAAATTGGCTAAGACATAAACTAAGTCTACTATTCAAAATATGTAAAGTGAGATTTGTTAAAAAAGAAATCATTGAATGCAGCAGAAAAAAACTGTAAATCAATGGGAATTTTTAAATTACTCAAAATTTTTCTCTGACCAGACGTTTAAATGCCGACTGCAAAAAAAAAAAAAAAAAGCAAACCTGTAATTCCAGTTTTGAGTTTTGAGCAAGTTATCCTAAAATGGACAAGAGTGCTTGGGGAACTTATTTTTTAGTCTAGATTATTCAATATTTTTCTCAAAACTTGTGATAATTCAGTAGGTTTTGTACATTAAGCTTACTAGCATGACGAATCTTCCACATAAATTTACTTATGGATCTCAAATGACTAATTTCCTCTGAAAGGCACATATTTATATAACAGAAAAATCTAACTTTTGGGGTGTCTATTTAAAGTAAAATGAGACTCAAATAGAAGACGCCCAGAAAAGCATTTTCCTTGCCCAGCCTTTATTAAGGTTTAAGTCCAGTAGTCAGCCTAACTGTCTTGAAGCAGAATAGTTGGCTCTATTTAAAAAAACTGCTAGTGGCATAATAATTGCTTTGGTCTTCCTTTTTCATGCGCTTGAGGATATTTATATCTCAGCCCTTTTGACCCATATTAAGTGCTTCATCCTTCTTGAGGCAGAACTGCTCCTGGGAGAAATGCAATCTGGGCTTAACCAGATCTGCAAGATGGTGGCAGAAATGAATGACTTTGAGAATCTGGGAGCGAGCGGGTGCCAGGCGCTTGAGGAAAGCCTGGTCTGGTTTAGTGCTGGTTGGCTGTAAGCCAGTCAGTGAGTATGTATTCTGGGTGTATACTCCGTGGTCACAGATGGAGAAACGACAAAAACCTCTTTTTATGCCATATCGGCAGGAGGGCTTATTTTGTTGAAGGTGTGAAGTGAGCAAAGATTTCTGACAAAAATTTAGACCAAAGGTGGTGCCGGGTGGCTTGGAGCTAGTAACCCAAGATATTGGCGCTTTATAAAGATGGCATAGATGGATGCTGCTTTCTAGGCAGGAGAAAAGACACTTCAGACAAAATAAACGGAACCAAAAAATTTAACTCCCTAAAAACAAGTAGAATGGACCTCATATGCTGATTGTTTTTGTTTGGTTTTGTTAAATTTCTTACACCTTTTCTGTGAGAGAGTTGTCAGATTTGAGCTCGTTTGAAAGGATGCAGTGAGAAGTGTGGTTGGCCAACAGCTTCCAGGTCCTTCAGGCTCAGCCTCAGCATTGGAACCAAGGGCACACTCTTCTTGGAGTGGCCCCCAGCCAATGACTGGGTGAGGTGGTAGGACAATGGCCTAGCACTTTCCACCCAAAGCAAGATTCCTCTTATGGGCAATGTTTGCTCTGGAGGGCCTAGTTGAGCTGACAAGTGCTCAACTGAGGCGGCTCTCATGGGCCACAATCAGGGCCTAATTGGGAAAACCTTGTATATGTATATACAATGCATTATATATATAATTTTATATGGATGGGATTTATTGTATATATACATATACACGTGTACATGCATACATACATGTATGGGTGTGTGTGTGTATGATGGCATTATCTGGGTAGAAGCCTTCAAAGATTTGATTTTCCAGATTTCTCAAAACTCTGAGCCCTCAGACATGTCCCATTCTACCTGATTAAGAGCTAAAATTTCTCCCAGCACAGGAGGACAATAGGAAGGACTATTCCCTATGAGGCAACAGTCGCCCCGGTTCTGAAGCTGCTCCCATCTCCTTTCCTGACTGCTATACCTATAATAAGGGTTAAGTTGCAGCATAACCCAGCCAGGGATGTCCTGGACCTGGTGAGGGAAGAAAGAGACTCTACACCAAAGAAGCTACAAGACCTAGCCAGCACCTCCTGGCTTAGGGTGGGCAGAGGGAAGTACCCATGGGACTGAATTGTGAGGGTGATCAATCAAGGAGACTGGGCCATAACACAGAACAAGGGAAGGTTTACGGACTTGGGGGCACACTCTAGGGATACAGGCTTTAACACTGGCAAGGATCCCAGGGGATGGTGCAAACTCGCTGCTAGAAGCTCCTAGAAGCCTGGAAAAAAATGATGGCTCACCCTGAGTGAGGTTGAAATGCCTGAATTACTGTAGTAGATGCTGGATCAGATATAGTACGTGAGTTTGGAAGACCCACCAGATGATCATGTTCCATGGGAAAGCCCAGAGAACAGACACATCATCCACCAAAGCCAGCAGGAGTACGCCGCTGAGAGAAGCACCAGCTTCTCTAAGCTATCACTAAGAAGCTCAGTGGGTGCTCTCCTCTGCAGGCCAGGGCTGATGGCAGGAGAGGTGATATAGACCTCGACTGTCTGATAGAATCAGAGACGTTGGGAGCATGAAGCAATAGAGACCAGGTGGCAGCCCCCTACTGTTTGAAGCCAAGGGGGTCATAATCTTCATAACGACTGAGAAGATCACAGTGGTAGCCAAGAGGGCCTGATCCATTGAGAGTTATGGACACAATTAACAGAGCGTGGCATCCAAGGGGCAAAGTAGATGGGCAGGTGATAGTGGTATTGCTTACTAGGTATAATAAAAAAGAGCAAGAGGCCAAAGACAGTTGCCCTAATAAAAAGTCCAGATCTCTTTCTCAGCTTGTGGATCTGAGTCAGTTTTTGAAACTGGAATCCACAGACCAAAAAGGTAACCAGCTCTCCAAAGGGAGGAACCCTGCAACTCCATGGCAAATATGTATAGTAATGATTCTCACAGTCCTTCTCCCAAAAGACCTATGGCCATTTACTAGAGCGACTGTAGACTTGGGGAAGTGGAGTGCCCAGAGATTTTGGGGACTGTTGGACAAGGGGTTTGAGTTAACACTGATACCCAAAGACCCTGTTAGTGTGGGAACACGTAGGGCCCAGGTAATAAAAGGAGTCTCGGCCAAGTCCAGCTTCAGCAGATCCACAGGGGCTGCAGACCCACCTGGATGTCATACTCCAAGTCTCAATATATAATTGGGATTGATGTACTTGTCACACTGGGTCTTTGGTCTGTCAGGTAAGAGCTATCATAGCAAGGAAGGAAACTGATCCCCCACTCCAACAGAGGAAGTAAATACAAAAGAGTATTGCATCCTGGGATCGGGGGAGGATGGTAAAGACTAGTGTCACTCTTAAAGAGCAAGGGTGGTGGACTCTATCATATCTCCATTTAATTGGCTGAGATGGATCCTGAAGAATGATTGTGGACTACTGCCAGTTCAACCAAGTAGTAGCTCCAATTTGCAGCTGCTGTGCTAATGGCACAGAGCTGATTGACATGGTTTTAGATAACATGACATGTGCCCATTTATTTGGAAAATGTATTTTTTTCCCTGTCTGAATCAAGAACGAGGATCAGAAATAGTTTACATTCAAATGGAACAGACTGCGATGTACATTCATAGTTTTGCCCCAGGACTCAGCTCTGGACCATCTGGATCCTACAGAACATCACCTTGATTCATTACACTGTTAACATCAAGCTGACTGGGCATGCTGAGCAGGAAGTGGCTAGCAGGCTGGAGGCCTTGGGAAAACACATGTGCTCCAGAAGGTGGGAGATAAATCCTTCAAAGATTCAGGGCTACTACTTCAGTAAAGTTTTTAGGAATCCAGTGGTCAGGGGCATGCTGGACCCTCCCCTCCAAAGTAAAAAACAAATTGCTACATCTTGCAACTCTACGGGAATTCTCCCTTCTTTGTAGCTTTCTTCAAGTTCTAGTGGCCACACATTCTATACCTATGAAAACTGTTCCAGCCCACATTCCAGGTGATAAGGAATTCAGCCAGCTTTGACTCGGTCTGAGAGCAGGAAAGAACTTTGTAGCTGCTCCGGGCTGAAATGCACGCAACGCTGGCACTTGGGTCATATGTTCAGTAGACCCTTTGTTGTTGGAGGTGTCAGTGGTGGAAAAAGTTGAAATGTGCACTTTATTGCAAACCCCAGTGGGAGAACCACACAACAGGCCCCTGGAGTTCTGGAACAAGGTCATGCCATTGGTAGCAAAGAATAACACAGCTCCTGAAAATCAACTTTTGGCATTCAAATTGGCCCTGTGATGGAACATTTGACCACGATACAAGTGACCACGTGTCCAGAAATTCCCACCGTGAGCTGTGCCCTGTTGGCCCCACCAAGTCATAAAGTCAGGGGGGCCCAGTAGCAATCTATTGTAAGATGAAATTGTATATCTGGGACCTGCAGTGAGCAAGCTGCCTGACTAGTTAGCCTAGACTCCATGTCACCTTCCAGAGTTGTACCAGTACCCCCCAACCCAAATCAAACATATGGCTGCATGTGACATGAGGGGTGCACACTATAAACTAAAGGAAGAGGAAAGGCCTCAGTTTGGCATATGGATGCATTGGCTTGGTGTGTGTATGCAAGCCTAAGGCAGATGGGGGCAGTATTACAGCCTCAGTCAGGGGTGGCCTTGAAAGACAATGATAAGGGAACATCTGCCAATGTGTAGAGTTTTGGACGATATATCTTGTCAAGTACTTTGTGTCAAAAGAGAAGCGTTCTGAGGTTAGAATACGTACAAACTCGTAGGCAGTGGTGAATCACATAGCCAGCTGGACAAAAGCCTGAAAGGAAAAAGCTTGGAAAATGAGTGACAAGGAGGCCTGGAGTAGAGACATGTGGATAGACAGCTGGAAATGGACACAAAGTGTGAAGATCTTTGTATCACATGTTAACGTCCACAAGAAAGCATCCACTACAGAAGAGGAACTAGACAACTGAGTAGACAAAATGACTTGGCCAGTTGATGTGAGGCAGCCTTTGCCAGTGATAGTACAATGGGGACCCGTATGAAGCGCCCACAGGAGCGTGGGTGGAGGTTATGCATGGGACCAATAGCATGAACTCTCATTTAGCAAAGCTGATCTAGCTACCATTGCCTCTGAATGTTCAACCTGCCAATAGCAGAGACCAGAGCTAAGCCCTCAGTATGTCACAGTTCCTCAGGGAGACCAACTGGCCACTTGGTGGCAAAATGGCTATGCTGGATCACCTTCATCCTGGAAGTGCCCGTTGTCCCTTCTCACAGGAATAGACCTGTATTCTGGATATGGGAATGCCTTTCCTGCTCACAGGGCCTCAGCCAGCACTGCTAATGAGAGGCTTGCAGACGGCCTGATCTGTAGGCATAGAATTCTGTGCAAAATAGTATCTGACTAGGGAATGTCCTTTTCAAAAAAGGGGATATGAGTGTGGGCCCATGACTACAGTAGGATCCCTGATCCAGCATTGGAATGAATTGCTGAAGGAGGAAGGGAAGCACCACCTTGGAGATAATACCCTGAGAGGGTGGGGTGTCACCCTCCAGAATACTGTATATATATATTGAATCAGAGACCACATTGAATGACACTTAATGTTTATTAACTAACCAGTAAGATTTCCTGGATCTAAGATCTCAATGATAAAAGATGGTCGTCTCTGAAATTTAAACAAGGACTCAAAGATATTTTCTGAAGGCAACTTTATCTATTTCTAACCAAGGAGTTTGCAATAGCTAATTCTAAGTAGACCAACATAAGCAAAGAAATTCACAATTGGCCTTATTTAACATTCTTGCTAGCACATTAGCAATAAAGTTGAAAAAAAAGCAGGGGCAGACACACTACATTCCCTCTTCACCAAGTAGCACCAAGAAGTTTCTCTAGAAGATTTTCGGTGGTTGGCAAGGCAACTCTGATTAAAGTTTACTGGGACCATAAGTCGAGGAGTTTGGGGCTATTAATTCATCATTTTTTCAAGGGCACTAGGCTAAAACAAGTGATACATTGCTGAGGAAAAATAGTACATATATAACTTCTGGTGCAGAGGTGAAATCTCACTTAGCGATGATTAAAAATTGCAGATTCCAGAAGAAAGATGGCTCCTAAGATAGACAATATGCAAGGATCACATAAATCCATGATGTGTTGAATTCAAGTGCCCAGATTTGCATGCCTAATTGGGAAGAACACTATCTTGGTTGCACTAACTAGGAATCATATATCAAGCCCCAAATTAGTAAAGTCTTTGACTTTGTATTGATGTGACAAGTTATAAAACCAGGAAAAAAAAATGTCCTTTTTATATAAGTTTAATGGAGAACAATTTGGCAATATCTACCAAAATTACAAACACTTTTGACCTTTGATTGAGCAATCTCATTTCTGGGAATATATTCTACAGATTTATTGCAAATATGTAAAAGAACGTATGCTGTTTCCTGGAGCAAATGAGAACAATAAAAAAAGGGGGAGATTGGTGGGGGGAGAAACACTCAAATGTTTACCAATAAGGTATTGGTCAAATAAATTATCAATTACATTGATAAATGAAATGTTATGTATTCTACTGTAAACAAAGGGTAAAGTGATTCCCTACATAGCTGCTATAGAGAGATCTCCAAGATATGTTTTAAGTGAAAAAAAGCAAGGTGCATGATAGTGTATAATATGTTCACTTTGCTGTATAAAAGGGGAACAATAAGAAAATATATTCTTATTTGCTATTATTTGTGTAAACTCTGGAAATATATACAAGAAACTAATAAAAAATGGAGTACAGGGGTTAGAGTGGGATTTTCAATGTATACCTTCTTTATATTGTTTGATTTTTGAACCATGTGAATGCTTTCTATTTAAACATTAAATGGTTTTAAAAAGACTTCTTTTTGTAAACAAATTAGACCAAACAAAATTTTAACACAACCAAAGCAATTCATAATGTCCTAGTTGTATTCTCTAATAGAGGAGTAAAGCTTACATCTGCCTTCAAATGTATCAGATATTTCAGAAAACATTTTTTTTCTCTTTAGCCTGTATTTTTTAATGTCTGCCTCCTTTTATCCCCATTTTTACTTATTTAGCAACTTAATTGTATTACTTACAGTGACAAAGAAGCATTCAAGGATGAAGAGTCTATGAAAGACTCGACAAACTGAAATTGCATTGCAATTTTTTGGCAAATCTAGATCTTGCAGACCATAATAGATAACGTCCCCTCCATTTTGTAGCAATATTTATATTCTTCACAGAGCTCTCTCTTGAATTTTAAAGAGGAGCAATAGCAGTGACAACCTCATCTTTTCCCATGACAAAACCTTTCATACAGGCTCCATTAGATTATAAACATTTTTTCTTCCTCTAAGAACAGCAATTTTTTTCACTTGAACACTGATGCCTTCTTGATGGATGTCTGAGTTGGAACAGAGTGACCTCTCTCACCTTTGGCTGTTTACTGAAACAAAGTCGTAAGGCCCTGGAATGTCCTCAGGTTAAAAACCAAATTATCAGTTTCCTTGCATAACATTACTGGTTCATTTATTCTCGTCAATAGCACCCATCACAAGTGTCCAATAGGGCATTGTGGAGGAGCAGGCAGGGCAATAGATATACACAAACCACAGTTTCACAATTCTGGAAGTGGCACGAGGACAAATTTCAATTTGGATTTAGAGCTGCCAGACACATTAGAGACTGTTATAGAGCAAATCAACTTAGTAAATGGATTTTGAGGAATATCTTATTTCAGTGACACATAAAGACTAACAATAAAGGTATGTGTGTGGAAGGTTATGGCAGCAGTAAGCACTATAGCATAGCTGTCCCGTGCATGGAGTCTGCAGACAAAGTGCTTGGGCTTGAATCCTGGCTCTATTGTCATTTACCAACGGTATGACTTTTGGCAAATCACTTAATCTATCTGCGCCTCAATCACCTTACTAGTAAGAAGATGGGGATGATGACAGTGCTGACGTCACAGACGTTGTGAAGACCAAATGGGTTCAATATAGGTAGAGCATCTAGAATGAGCCTTGTTGATGATAAATGCTCCTTATTATTGTTTAGAAGAAACGTGAGAACTGGAAATTGTAAGCTCGGATCCCTGGCACTGATTCACACAACCAGCAACTCTATCTTCTGTGTCTTTCCTTCCTACTGGGTCATGAGTTTGTTACTCCCCTCTTAATGTGTGTGCCTTCAAACAGAATGCAAGCCAACTGTTCAGGTGCCTGAACCACACTGAAGAAAGCATTAGACAAAGCATTAAAGTTATTAGCAATTCTTATTTCACCGATTTAAAGGGAAGAACTTACTTCCTTTCTTCTAGTTTGCTGTCTATTTATTTGGCTCAATTATTATTTAGGTCACTGTTTCAGTGTTTTGAAATAAAGTTGTAAAAATGCCACTGACTCAGCAGAATAATGCTAAACTATATTAGTAAAAAATCTCCATGTTGTGCTGTTTTCTTTAGTTCAGAGTAAGGTGGGAGGCTACGAATATGTTCACATATATTATATTCATATATATAGGCAAATATATATATATTTGAACATTTTAATAGAGCAGTTTATTAGAAAAAAAGCTAAACACTTCTAGTGCTATTCTCAAATTTTTCAAGGAAAGGAATCAGAACTTCATTATCCTTTAAGGAGATACAATATGGTACGTTATTCCTTTCATGGATAAACTTAATTCCTAAATCTGAATTACATTAAAAACTTAAAAGTAGATGAAATGACTCATGTTAGTATCTATAATGACTTATATATGTTTTAAAGTTATCTGGCTAAATTTGAACTCTGAAGTTCTAAGTTGGAGAACACAGATGACTTCTTTTCCATAGAAGAGATGGAAAGAGAAATGTGACATCACAGGTTAACCTTCTTGTTTTATATGCATATTAATAACTGGTGAAAGTCCAACATTTTTCAGTCCATTGGATATTGGATGTCTTGCCATATGTCTACCGTGCAAGTCCTTAGAGAAGCTCACAAAAATACTAATTAAATAGAATTCAGCACAGAAGTTAAAATTACAATTCTTTGAAATTTGAGCAAGAGGTAGAAACAATCAAATTTACACAGATCATGATACTCATGCACTTCTGAAGCACTGAGAGAGAAGTTAATAGAGTCTGTCTTCTAAATACAGAAGTGAAACACAGTTCTTGGACTTTAACTCTTGGTACAAGGTTAATTTATAACTTTACCAAGAAATTATTGATAAGCAGGTAGGGTTCAAGTCTCTAAAACTCTAACTCGTATAGACAATTATTTTTCAAAGGAAGAAGTGTCACTTGAAAAAGTGTCACAAATTTTAATTCATCAAAATGAGATTTTCATTCTTACTGAAAAAAGGGGATGCCAAATATCTCAAAGGGAGGTTTTTAGCCTTAAAAGGATAAAAAGGGATTATCTAGAGCATGTTCGAAGTATAAAGTTCACCAACACAAAAGCAATAACACATTTCCTATGAATCTTTGTTTTGCAATTCCCACTTCTAACTTTGGCAAAATCCCAATTAAGCTCATTAAAATGGCCAAACTCTTACCAGCTTAGGCCAGTTCCCCAGAGGGCCCAACCACAGCACTGATGTCGATTTTTAGCTGTATCAAAACAAACATATATCTTGATCCCACAACTCCAGAAAAAAACCAGAACACAAAGAGAAAGTGGACTTGGATTTTTAATTTTTTTAAAGATTATCTATATATATATATATTAATAAAAAGTGCAAAGAATAGACCTTCATGTTTAAATTATATTCTAAAATAAAATATATATTTCCATTAACTGCAGGAGACAACTGGCAAGTAAAGAGCCTGAGAGAGTCCTCCACCACTACAATGGACATGTATTTTAAGGAAGCACCTAGGAAAAATCGAGTGTTCACAACACATCTGGTAACACAGAGAGCTTCTGGGTGTTCTCGAAAGCAGTTTGTTTGCATTTTCAATCTAACATGAAATGAAGGGAAAAATCAAATTCATAAACAGAAGTGACATTGCTTAGAACAATCTGTTATTCTGTATTCCTGTTTTATATGCCCTGGAGGCCAGCACTTCCCATGGAGCAGCCGCACTCACATGTGCATTTGTAAAGCTATCACCTGCGAGCCTCAAATGACGATCAGCTCCCTGCGCAACAAGTGTTCTCTGTTCATAACACTGCGGACTTAGCGACATAGCTAAAACACCTGGTTAGACTTGAACTTTCATTTTTTTAAGCAAACAAAAATTTAAAACATAGCATCATAATATTTGGCTCTCTTACACATGGCTCATGTTTTGGGCTTATTTTCACCAAAAGGTTTTAAAGAAACAAAGGGTTATATAATATCTGCTGCTTTCTTACATATTTATGGCAATGGTGGCAACAGTTTGCAGAAGCAATGGAAACTTTTAATAATAAAAACAGACATGTGACTCTGACTTTTTTTTACTTTAAAGCAATCTGGGCTATTTGAACAATTCAAATTCAAAAACTGATTTCTACTGTGGCTTCTGCAGCTACATGCCCACATGTAGAAAGGATCCCTTTCCCTTGATTTGGCATTCTTTTATTATTCCTTTCCTTTTTCATAACTGAAAAGAATGTCTAATTTAGAAAAGGTATGTTCTATACAGCCTGCCTGTAGCAACATATCTGTAATACTGGCTCTGACAGCATTTTGCCTCATAAATGTCAATAATATGCTCTCACTGAATCTGGACGAAGTCAACATTAAAATACAGATAAGCTGCAGCATCAATTATGCATAACTTGTAGACTCAAAGGTCCATGATCTCTCCTCTCCTTCTTTTTGGCCTATTATAAAAATAATTTTGGTTACAAGTGTCTACACAGCACCAGTTTTATTTCAAAAGCAGCATCTTTACTTAGCTGCCCAAATAAATCTACAAGAACACATGCTCAAATAGCATTTCTCCTTTACTTCTGTAACTCTAAGAGACCGGTAATTGTATTAGATTTTCGTCTCAATCAAAAATTATTCAGCAACTATTAAAACCATCAATCCAATGCCCTAAAAATACCCACATCCACTGAATTAAATGAGAAGTCCCCTGACGTGCAGCTGTATAACAGAAGAATTATGCCTGCAGCTGATGGACACTGTGCTCTGTAATAACAGAAGGAACAGGTCTCTAACAGTAAAAAAGCGCTTCATAAAACTTTGTCATATATAAAATATCTTATTAATTGTGACCATTCCACTTATGATTAAAGCATAACATAAGTGTTTGCTCTGCCTTCTGCTGTGGGACAGTCAGTCAACCTCAAAAATAACAGTGCATCTGTTTTCCAGGCTGACAGAAGCAATGGGCTCAATTACATTGTTTTCTCTCAAACTCGTCTGCACTCATGCGCACATACACAAAGCACCCACGGTTTTAGTCTTCATGACACTGTTGCCACACTTTTTTCCCACTTCCAAAAATCTGTCAGGAAAATGTGATTGCAAAATAATTATCCTTGTCTATACCCAGCCTGGATCTCCATTGCTCACTTTTGTGATTTCGAAAGATAAAGTCTGCAGCAGAAGGAGAATAGGCCTCATTCATCTTTCTCAAACCCTTTGGTTTCCACCTTTAATGTTACAGTGAATGTAGATTTGACTCAGTAGGCCTGGGTCAAAGTCTTTACAGATACTGAACCTGAAGTGCATTAAGAGAATAAACATCTGCTGTTATGGCATAGGAAAATTTAAAAAGTAGCAATAATAAACACAACTCCGCATAGGTGAAGAATTTACAAGAGTCATCTAAAAATTTCATAAGAAATTAAAGAATTTGTAGGAGGGGTGGAATCATATAATGAAGGTCAAAAGGTCAAACGCAATCAGGTATTGATTACATTCCTTGAAAAATACTTCACGTGCACATCTTCTGCCCCAGTTATGCTAAGTCTTTCTCAAGGCTCCCACCTGTAAACATGGTGGACCAAGAAAGACATATATCAAAAAAAGGGATTACATTGATTAACAAAGGAATAGAAGAACAAACAAAAAGATTTCAGAGCAGATAAGGAACTAGCTTTTAAAGAAAAGTGCTTTAAATATGCTTTTGCAAAAAATATGACTTGGAGGCAATTCTGAAGTTTTGACACTTACATTTTACTCATAGATTAGGCAGAGTTGTTCTTCTGTAGAGGCAATGAAATCGAAATGTAAAACAAAAAGAATTGCTCGATTATGACATCACAAAATCCCAGGGGAGAACTGGGAACCAAAGCTCCCTTTGAGTAAAATTTCCCACTTTTAATGCAAAGTGCAAGAGCAAGGGCTTCAAATGATGACACAGGCAGGAAAGTCACAACACTCCTCCCAGATTCCCCCCTTTCCTCCCTCACACACCCTGCAGATAGTTCATTAGCTAATTCTCAACTCTCCTGGCACGTACATCCATTACGCCATTGGATTCTTCACAAAGTCAGGCCTCTATTCCTAATAGTTTAAAGTGATGAAAAAGATAGATAGATATAAGGAAATACATTCAATAAGCAAAAATAAAAGAACTCTGGAATCTGATATTGTCATGTTATGGAAGTAACAGTTGATGTCATGTGTGAGGAACATTACAAATTGAGATAGTTACATACAAAGAGACCAGACTGCTCTGCCTGCGCTTCCAGAAGAACGGCGAGTTTTCCTGGAGTTTTAACTCTCCATCTACTCTTCTTCCAGATCCTAACAGTTATAGGTTCTAACTGAGTACCTGAGATCAGAATCAGGTTGAAAATGCTTAAAACATTTTAATTTCAAAAGGGAGAAATGAAAAATCACCCAAGTTGAGAAATAAGTTAATTATGAACAGAATAAAACAATTAGGCAAACACGTGCTGACACAAATCAAAATGAAAAACTGAACAAAAAAGGAAAGGAGGGAGAGGGAAGAACTGGGAGAGAGAAGTGCTGGCCCCTCCTGTAAAGACTGCTTGTTTTCTGATTTAAATACCATAAGACGCCCTTCTGAGGGGGATATACGGTTCGTACCATCTTCACGAGTACCCTCAACGGTAACGATAACCACGTGCTAGACGAATCCCGGTGAACACAGTAAGAAGTCGGTGATTTCTGAGTCATCTTTCACGACGGAGGGCACACGGACTGGAGATGTGGCCAATTCTGCTGGCTGAGCCAAAGAAATCTGTGGTAGAAAATACCAAAAACAGCCCCCTACCCATTCTAGGGGGGAAAATATACAAACCCCTCCTGAAACCTAAATCAAACAAAACAAAACAAAAAACCTTCTCCCTCCTAAAGAAAACCACATTGGAAACAAATGCCCTGCAAGAAGTCCTTATGTGTGTGTTTTACAAGGCTGGTAGAGGTTATTTTGTCTTGGATTCCACATAAATCTTATCTCCATCCCTAATGCCAAAAGAATGCAACGCCCGAGAGCTGTACTTCATTTCCTCTGGGCCAAAGGGCGCTTCATGGTCAAAATAGTAGAGAAGCATGCTGCTTGTGGGTAATTGCACTAGAGTTTTTAATTGTTTCTTTAGTTCTGCAACTGTTTGGTCCAGACGAATGCTTATTTCTTCCACCTGATCATTAAAGTGGACTTCTACTTTTGCGCTGCTCTGGGGTCTTAGGTCCACTTCTGCCAAAGGCTCCAGCTTCCCATATTTTGTGATCAGTTCATGATACCTAGAAGAATAAAAAAAGTGTCAGCTTATGTCACTAGCACACGAACTATGGACTTCTTCAGAATTACAGCTAAACTACACTGCTATGCTCAACATCCTTCTAATAGCCTATTCGAATATTATCTTCATCTATCTATCTATCCATCTATCGAATGACTATTGTGGAAGCTGTGATCTGATATGGTTGCCCTCTAAAGGCAACAGTAAAACCATGTCTTTGTGGATACGGGAAGAGTTTCTCCTAGAGATGGTCACCATGCCCACTACTAATCACTATATAAGAACAGGCGAGCAGTTTCTGACTCCTGGACAAGCCATAACTTAGAAACAAAAACAACTAGTTGACTGCTAGCTGTTAACCCAGCTTCTTCAGTGATGCCTTGTTTGAATTTCCAGCCTAGTCTCACAGGGTGTAAGACAAGGAATTTGCAGAAGAGTCAAGAATACATTCTTGTAAAAAAGTTGTAAATGAGGGGATACAAGTTCCTTGATCAAGGCAAGAATAAAAAACAAAAGACATCAAGAGGAAAGTGAATCACAGAGGTGAGACTAGGGCCCACAAGGTCAAGTTTCCCACGTGGAAAATCTTGTCTCCACTGCCAGCCTTGGAGGATCGAGGTCTGATTTTACTGAGGAAGCTGAGCAGCTTCCTACAAACCAGAGAGGGAAAAAATGCTAAAAAGATCGGATATTAGCTTTATTATAACCAAGGCATACTGAGGTCAATTCAGGATCAGAATACAATGGTCATACAAGATTACTCCCCTACCTCCCTCACCCTACTTTTGGCTTTAACTCAGTTAAATCAGTGTTATAATAAGGTTGGTAGGACATTAAAGACGTAGTAAGAGGATGTGTAGTTGGGGATGGAGGTAACCATTTCCATCAAGGGGAGTAACAGGGTATGGTAAAATAGCATTGGCCTTGTAGTCAGAAGATCTGACTTTAGAGTCTTGACTTCATCCTATAATTAGATGTGTGACTTAGCAACTCACGCAATCCTTTTGGATCTCAATTTTCTCTTCAGTAAAATTGGGATAAGTCTGCCTTTCCTACCTTATAAGACAGTCATGAGCATTATATAAAATAACAGATGAGTAAGCAGTTTGTAAATTCTAATTTCATATACACAGACAAATTAATGTTACACTCCTGTCATCCTGGAACTCACATTATTAAAACACACATACTCCTTAGAAAATATATGGTTGAAATGTATTCAGGTAGAACTTCTTGGAAAAGCTGGTGGTATGATGAAACAAACTACACAATAATCTTCTCTCAAGACTTGAGCCCCAAATAGTGTTTTTTAAAAGGGTAAAAATATCACCAGCAGCAACTAACTAAAGAAGAGAAGGAAAAACCATATTGCCACAATCTTTTAAAAGGAACCCAAGGCTCTGTACTATATAGTTCTGCTAAGCAAGGATTCTAACCCAACCTCCAGAAGCCATTATGGAGAAAGAGGGTAAGGAGACAAAGTCCTGAGCATTCTGACTAATACTTCCCAATTTAAAGGAAACTGAACTGAGGGGTAAGGAGTGGCTGAGAGGAAGACTGAGGAAACCCTTTGGAGACGGGAAGCCTCTACATCCCACTGCCAGGATGTCAGGATCTTAGCAAAGGCAAACAAAACAAACCAAAAACCCCCAACAAACAAACTACCAGGATCTGAAATTTTCCAAGGCTCAAAACTGAAAAAGTGAAATGATTCAAAGTCTAAGGGTATCTCTCCTCCACCCTGTCTCCTAGTATACGCCTTCAAGTAAGTCAAACACTGATTATGATAATTTAATAAACTCTTGGAAAAGACAACAGAACCCAGGGGTCAAATAAAAACTTAACCCAACTCCAGAGATGTTTTCCCTTCAGACCACAGAAAAGCAGACGGAATTGTAATACCCCAGCTCTCATACTCTGCAGAGGAGGGACAAAAGAAACAATGGCAAAGGGGTCAAAGAGAGTTTATTTATACTATGTTTCAGTAAAGAGATGGTCTGGAGAGAGGTGCCCGCTTTGAAGCAAGAAGGTAAAGACACAAAATGGCAACTAAGCACATAGCACAGAAAAAAGAGTAAAAGAAAGGAACATATAAATAAGTAAAAGGCAGAGGCGGAGCTCAATATGAAAGAAAACATAACTGAAGGAAAAGAAAATGTCTCATAAGTACTTTAAAGTCTAGAGATTAATAAGCGCATGAATATAATAAAACAAGAGCTCAAAGACAAAGGATAAACAGCAGAATGAGATGAAGGGAACTTACAGAGCCAGTGAAACAAACTGAGGAGCAAAACACGAACATTATTGAACAAATAAATAAATTAGAAAGCATGACCCAGGAATATTATACCTTGCCAAGCATTTTTCGGAAATAAATTTGACAAGCAAATATTCTGAAACAAGAATTTAGGGAATAGGGCACCCATGAGCCCTTCTGAAAAAGAAAAAGATAAACACTACTCAACAATGAGGTTAAAGAACTAGTGGTAAACCCTGAAATCTATTTAAATATAAAACTAAAACTTAAAATAATAATTGTATAATCCTAGACTTAATGCTTGACACTATAGTCAACTGAATTAATCTCAACTATAAACATATTTGTATCCCGAATTATGACTCAAGTGCAGAAACTAGCCTACTTCGTCCAACTGGTCAAGTCTATCTACAAATTAAATGACTATAAATTAGGACACTAAGGTCTTACAGTTTTCTCAAAACCAACATGTCCAGAAATAATTCACTGTCACTCCCCAACTATCTTCTCTTCCAGTCTTTCTTTTCTCAGTAAATGGCACCAGAAACTGTCTAATCATCCTAGCCAGAAACTGGATAGTCATCCTGATTCCTTCTTATTTCTCCTCTCCACTTCTCCCATTCAATCAATTGCCATGTCCTACTAATTCTATTCCTAAATATTTTATGAATCTATTGCAGCTCTCTCGCCCACATGCCTTATAAATTCAAGCCACTATCATTAATAACCTGGATTGCTATAGCTTTCTCTGGATGCATAAGCTAGATGAGCTTCCTCAGTATCTGTTCCAAACGCCTCCTGGAATGTCTTCCTGTACTGCAAAGACTAGAAAGCTGAAAACTACATTTCCCACACTCCTTTGCAAGTGAGATTATCTTCTATCAATTACTGTCAACAGCTCTGGGGTGAGATACAGTGGATCTAGTAGGCATGGAGTGGGAACAGTTTGGGTAGAGGCTTCCTAATTACCAAACTGCAGTTCAAGCAGTGTGTTCCTGGAGTCAACACCCCTGGCAGCAGCTTGCTGACCTCCAGGTCACAGTTAAGGTGGTTGTGATCCAGCACTAGGGACAGCAGCTTCCTGAGCCTCCCTTTTTCTGATTCTAGCAGAGGCAGCAGTGCTTTTGGTGGGCCAGTTCTGTGGTACTGTTCTAGAGGCAATCCTCAGGAGACAGCCCTTCCAAAGATTTTGTAAGCACCTTACTCCCTGTATTAAATCCCTTTCTTCTTAAAATAGCTAGCACGGCTTCTGTTATCTATAACTGAATCCCAGTGAAACTCCTTCAAATGGTTTCCTATGACTTCAGTGTGGCCCACGCTGATCCTTGTCTATACCAAAGCCAACACGACTGCTATAAAACACAAATTTGACCACATCACTCCTCTACTTAAAATCATACAAAACCCATCAGAATAAAGCCCCATATCTTTAGCACGACTTTGGTAGGCAGAATTTTGGCCCCCATGAGCTTCATCCCCTGCTGTTATTCTCAAGATTTAATCATGTTATATGGCACAGTTGTCCTTAAGACAGGGAGATTAACCAGAGGGGCCTAATCTAATCATATGAGCCCTTAAAAACAGACAAGTTTCTACAACTAGCAGAACAAGAAGTCGGAGAGATCCTAAGCATGAGAAGGACTTGACATACCATTGGTGGCTTGAAGATGAAGTGGGTCATGTGGAAAGCATAAGAAGAAACAGAATTCTACCACCATTCTGAATGAGTCTGCAATGTGCTTCTTCTCCAGAGCCTCCAATAACAAATGCAGCCCTGCTGACCCCTTGATTTTAGCCTTGTGAGACGCTAAGCAGAGAACCCAGTTGAACCACACCTTGCCCACATATCTGACCCACAGAAACTGTGACATAATAAGGAGGAGCTGTTTTAAGTGCTTAGTTTATGGTAATTTGTTACAGCAGCAATAGAAAACTAATACAATGACTATAAAAAGCCCTTCATGACTTGGTTCCTTCATAACTTTCCAACTTTGTTTTGTGCCATCAACTTTACCACTTTCTGCACCTGCCTTTCCACTTGTTTAAATCTTAAAATCAATGTTTATTTATTAATTTTTCAGGTAAGGCCAGCAGACTTTCATACATAGATAAAAGTTTGGATATGGGCCATAACAAATATTCACTCTTTAGTCTATAAAAATGAAGAAAAGGCACTAAGAGTTGTGACTCACTACACACACAGAATATGTTCCCCTAAAAGTTACATACATGAAAATCAAGATTTTAAGATAATATGTTTACTCCCAATTATCTTATTTTGAATTATCTTTAAGCAGGGCAATTCAGTAAATATAAGAAATCATGACTTTACAAAATGCCCAGTAAATTTTAGAAACAAATTCTCCCTAGTCTTCTAGCTTAGATATTTTATTCATTATTCAAAAGTCCATCCAAACTGAACTATATCTGCATACTCTGCATTATCTGAGTTTTTCTTAGCATCAGCCCCAAAGCTATAGTCTTTTTATTTTTTTTTTGAAGATTGGCCCTGAGCTAACATCTGTTGCCAATCTTGTTTTTTTCTTCTTCTTCTTCTCCTCCTCAAAGACCCCCAGTACACAGTTGTATATTCTAGTTGCAGGTCCTTCTAGTTCTGCTATGTGGGATGCTGCCTCAGCATGGCTTGATGAGCAGTGTTAGGTCTGTGCCCAGGATCTGAATGAGCTAAACCCTGGGCCCTCAAGTGGAGTGCATGAACTTAAACACTTGGCCATGGGGCTGGCCCAGAACTATAGTCTTAAGAGGTAAATGCTTTCTGATAACTAAGTATTTTCAAAACTAATGATCTCAATTTATATTCTACTAATTAGTACTTCTATCAATTAGTACACTAAAAAGTGTTTAATGTTTATAAATCTCACTCCTCAAGTGGGCAAAATGCTATAAAATGAGCTTGGAAGATATTATTGACAAGGATGTATTGCAATAATCAAATGCTAAAACGTAATTTATACTGTATTTGTGTTCAGAAGTTGAAAATGTGTGTACACCATTCCATGATGACCTTCTAACAGAAAATGACTAATCACAAGAGAAACAAAATTTACTACACACAGCATAATGGCCAGCATGACCACATGGGCAACTGAGACTGATAAATGGAAACCAAATGCTAGCTGCAACCTTGTGAAGAACACTTTGTTAGGGCTGTTGAGTCGATTCTAATTCTTAGCAACCCTGCGTACAGCAGAGCAGAACCCTGTATGGTCTTTCTGTGCCATCCTCTCATCTTCCCGCGCTGTATCAAACGATGCTCCATCACTATTCATAGGGTTTTCATGGCCAATTTTTTCAGAAGTGGGTGGCCAGGTGCTTCTTCCTAATCTGTCTTAGTCTGGAAGCTCCATGAAACCTGTCCACCATGGGTGACCCTGCTGGTATTTGAAATACTGGTGGTACAGCTTTCAGCATCACAGCAACAGGCAGCTGCCACAGTGTGACAACTAACAAATGGGTGATGTGGTTCCCTGACTGGAAAATGAAACTGGGCTGGGGCAGTGAGAGTGCCACCAAGGCTGGCTATGAAAAACACTACCCACAGGCAAACTGGCGCTGTGCTTTTTTTTTTCCTTCCTGGCATTATGCTTTTATTTTCTTCCTATTAAATAAAAACACCCGCTGAGAGAAAAGCTTCTTTCAACTTTAAGGGTCTTTGAATAGGGAGTAGTTAGAAGTCAGACTACCAGTAAAGTGGGGTTGAAGGTGGCACTAACAAAGAAGGGAATGAAAAACGAAGCCATCCTTAATGGAGCTGGCGTAGCTCCATTTCCAACGCACATAAGCAAACCTTCACACACTAGGGCATCCTGGTCCATGGCACACCTGTCTAACATGACAGACCTATGAGCAGATTTTAGTACCATGATGGTCAGGTTAAGAGACGTATGCTCCTTTCTCCTTATTGCCCATTTTCACTCTTGATTCCTGAGATACCTGGGAGCATTTCCTTAATCACAATTCAGTCACAGGTCTAGGATTCCAGAATGAATGAAGACTTGGCACACTACTTGAAAAAGACTCCAGGTTCCTACCATAAGCCATAGTCATAGGGAGAATTTATGATAAAACCTAAAATCCAAACTTGGATAGAGACAAAAGGAGAACTCCTTCTCAGCTCTGAGTAGCCCTATAAACTATCCTAACTAAATAATATAAACATTAAATGTTTTACATAATTTTTAGGAAACTGGAAAAGTTAAGTAGGCCTAGAACTAGGGGCTTTTAGGTGGCAGAAAACATCCACGTTTGGACCTCACGTCTCCAAATCCATAAAAGCAGCAGCTCACAATCTCAAGGAGCATCCTAGAGAAAAATGATGGTATTTACATTTTATGCAGGTGCTTACACCACAATGGCAATAAACGTATCCCAGAGGTGATCTATCCATCTGTTACAACTGCCTAGAGGTGTGCTTGCAGGCGGCCTGGGTAGCAGTCTTAAGCTAACAATTCTGTTAATCTATTGTTGGTCAAAGGCAGACTCATATTGAATCAACTGGAGTCTTTATTCTAAACAAAGCCGTCTTGCTCCAAAATTAATCCCTAGTACATCCATCTCTCTAAGAAATGCAGCAAATAAAACATGAAAAATCTCAGATGGTTCACTTGGTTGAACCGAATCACTGCAGAATAACTAGAAGAAAAACATTCATTTAGTTTACTCGGTTTCCCAAGGCATTATGAAGGATTCGAAAATATATTGCAAACATCTGATTGCTGTTATTTAATCTCTCTTGCTATAGTTTGCTTTCTCTCATTTTGTAGGGTACCACATCATGGCATACCAAACAAATTTCCTTAACATTCTACAACTGGGATGTTACACTCTACTGAAGCAGTTTTCTCTAGGTCACCAATATCCTATTTATTAAAACACATAAATATCACATTTTAGAGGTAGAAAGACTTTAGAGATCATCTACTACATATTTTACAGATATAGTAACTGACAGCCAGTTTGCTAGTCCAGTCTGTTAGCTAGTGAATGGAAAGGTAGAAATTAGAACTCAAGTCTTGTTCTCAGACCATCATTCTTTCTTAGTTCTCATTATCTTAATGGTTTGCTGTAATAATGAAAACTGTTCTAGAAATTCTCTCCTCCTTTCTACATTTCAAATGCCCCCTTTCAATCTGTCTTTATGGGTTCTTATTCCTCTTTTTACCACCCACACTTAGGTAGTCCTCAAAATTCACTCCCGCATTTTCTTCCCTTTTCTCTTTATGATCTATCACAGATCTCATTCTCTTTGCTTAGCTTAAACCATAGATATTCCCCACTTGTTTTCCTCAAGCTTCTGTATTTCATCTACCTTCAGAATTATTTATTCTCACCTTTCACACAGAGCAAAGTATCTTGAATTGAACTTAGTATTTTCCAAATAGTTTTTCATCAAGGCTTAAGTCATAGAATTTTGTTTCAACTCACTATTTCTTAAATTCAAGTCCTCTTAAAATTGCCTAGTGAATGGATAAATAGGATGTGACCTATTCATATAACAGAATATCATACAGCAGTTAAAAGAATGATTTGACCTACATTTACCAATATGATTAGGACTTTGATCAAAATGGCTCCATAAATTCACATTTTAATGCACTTCTGCTCCAAACAAAGAGTAAAATGGATAAAATATGAAAATCTGAATTCCAAAAAGACATACTCCAAGCTCAAAAATAACAGACATCTCCATGGACTAGAAATTGAACAGAAATCCAAAGTACACAACTGAAACCACAGGACCATTGGACTCCGAATCCAAAGCAGGCAATAGCAGTCAGGAGTTTAGGTTCTTTTTTTTTTTTTTCTTTTTTTTTCATTTACTTGTTTATTTTTGGATGTACATCACAATATATTTCGAATTCTGTATAGATGGAGTTTAGGTTCTATGAGGCAAAGGAGATTCAAAGTCCTCCATGGGGGACAGGGGAACTTGAGCCAGGTTCACTGCTTGAAGCAGGGTAGAGTTGGGGTGATGTGACACTGGGCATGAAATAAGGATGCAAAAAAACTGCTGAAGATACACTATCTATGGCTACCTCTTTAGAGCAATAGGTCTAAGTAAAAGAAGTAAAAAGATAGCTCCACTATCAGTGATTAAATCAAACCACCTGCTGTCTAGGTGACTAGATCCACATTAACTATAATTATTATGGGGCAGGTTCTTTGAAATCCACTATAAGAGCTGGTCCTATCTAGACCAGGACAATTGTCTCTAGACAATTGCAAAACCATTAGGGAGAGGTGAGCTCAAACAGGAAGACAGTACAATCCTTAGTGTGTATGTATATAGCAACAGAGGTTCAAGATAATGAAGCAAAAAGTGATGGAAACTGAAAGCAAAAATAGACAAATCCACAGTTACAGCTGGAGACTTCAACACTCATTTCTCAGTAATTGATAGAACAAGCAGGCAGAAAATTGTTAACAATATAAAAGACCTGAACAACATTAAAAGCTTGACCTGACATTTATAAAACACACTCCCCAACAACATCAGAATACATTTCTTTTTCTAGTGGAATACTGACCAAGACAGACCATAATTCTAGGCCAAAAACACCTCAACAGGTTTAAAAGAATTGATATAATACAAAGTATGTTCTTTGACTATAATGAAATTAAACTAGAAATCATGAACAGAAAGACAACCAGAAAATCTCCAAGCATTTGGAAAATACACAACACATCTGTAAATAATTTACAGATCAAAGAGGAAGTCACAAAGGAAATTAGAAAAAATTCTGAATTCAATGAAAATGAAAATATAATACATCAAAAATTACAGAATGTAGCTAAAACAGTGCTTAGAAAGAAATTAATAGAATTAAATGTTTATAAGAGAAAAGAAGAAAGGTCTCGAATCAGTGATGTAAGTTTCTACCTTAAGAAACTAGAAAAAGATGAGCAAATTAAACCCAAAGCAAGGAGAAGGAAGAAACTAATAAAGATATGAACAGAATTCAATGCAATAGAATGCAGAAAAATAATAGAAAACCCATGAAATCCAAAGCTGGCTCTTAAGGTTAGTAAATTTGATAAACCTCTAGCCAGACTGATCAAGAAAAGAAGATACCAATATCAGGACCATCACTACAGACCCTACAGACATTAAAGTTAGTTTATAATAAGTGAATATTATGAACAACTTTATGCCCATAAATTCAATAACTAAGATGAAATGGATGAATTCCTTCAAAGACACAAATTACCAAACCTCTTTCAAGAAGGAACAGATAACTTAAATCAAGCTACATCTATTAAGTAAATTTAATCATAGTTAAAACCTCCAGCAAAGAAAACACCAAGCACAGATGGCTTCACTGAAAATTCTACCAAATATTTAAGAAAGAAATAATATTAATTCTACACAGATCCTTGTAGAAAAGAGAAGAGGAAAGAACACTCAAACTCATTTTATGAGGCCAGAACTATCCTAATATGAAAACATGACAAAGACATTAGAAGTAAAGAAAATTACAGATCAATATCCCTCATGAACATATACACAAAAATCCTCAACAAAATATTAGCAAATGAAATCTACTAACATAAAAAGAAGATGATACTATATAACCAAGTGAGATGCATCCTGGGAATTTAAGTCTGGTTAAACATGAAAAAAATCAGTCAATATGATTCACTATATTGACACAGTAAATAAGAAAAATTGTATGAATTTCTTAAGAGATGCAGGAAAAGAAAAAAAAAGAAGTATAAGTCATACGGATTGGAAAAGAAGAAATACACCGTGCCTTGTCATAGACAACATGATTGTCTACAAAGGATCTACAAAAGAACAACTAGAACTAATAAGTTTAGCAAGGTTGCAGAATACTAGGTCACTATACAAAAATCAATTGTATTTCTATACCCAGCAATGAACAATTGAAAACTGAAATTAAAAAAACATCTATTATTTTGAACAGGACTAAGATACCTGAAATCCTTAAATAAAAATGTAACAAAATATGTGCAGGATCTATACATGGAAAAATACAAAGAACAAATTTCTGAAATAAATCAAAGAAGACTTAAATAAATGGAGACATATGCTGGTTCATGGACAGGAAGGCTCAATATTATTAAGATGTCAATTCTACCTAAATTGTTCTATAGATTCAACACAACCCCAACCAAAATCCTGGCAGAATTTTTTCCTAGAATTCAACAAGTTTTTCCTAATATTTATATGTAAAGGCAAAGGAACTAGAATAGCCAAAATAACTTTGAAAAAGAAGACCTGAGTTGGAGGACCCACGCTACCTGAATTTCAAAACTTACTATAAAGCTACAGTAATCAAGACAGTGTGATATTGGGAAAGGATAGACACATAGATCAACAGAAAAAAACAAAGAATCCAGAAATAGAGAGTCTACCTAGACAGTTAATTGATTTTCAACAAAGGTGTAACATCAATTCAATAGAAAAAAGATAGTCTTATCAATGAATATTGCTAGAACAACCGATACCTATATGTCAAAATTAAAACAAAACAAAAACCTAATCCATATCCTACACCATATACAAAAATTAACTCAAGTGAATCACAAGCTTAAATGTAAAACCTAAAATTATAAAATGTCTAGAAAACATATAAGAAAATCTCTGTGATCTTCGGTTGGTCAAAGATTTCTTAGACATGACACTAAAAGCATGATCCAAAAAGAAAAAAACCAGTAAGGTGAATGTCATCAAAATTTAAAGCTTCTGCTATTTGAAAGAAACTTTTAAAAGAATGAAATGACAAGCCAGACTGAGAGAAAATATTTACAAAACACATATCTGCTAAGGGACATACATCTGGAATGTACAACGAATTCTCAAAATTAATAATAAGAGTACAAATAACTCAGTACAAAAATGGGCAAAAGATTTTAACAGACACTTCACCAAAGAAGGTATATGGACACGAAATAAGCTCATGAGAAGATGCTCAACGTCATTAGTCATTAGGGAAATGCAAATTAAAACTACAATGAGATACCACTATGTATGTATTAGAATGGCTAAAATTAAAGAGAGAAACAAAAAAACTGAAAATACTAAGTGGTGATGAGGATGTGGAGCAACAGGAACTCCCATATGTTGCTGGTGGGAAAGCAAAGCGGTTATAGCCACTTTGGAAAACAGCTTGTCAAGTTAAACATGTACTTCCCATGTGACTCAGCAATTCTACTTCTAGGTATTTACCCAGGGGAAAGAAGAGCTTATTTTCACACAGAAACCTGTAGGTAGTAACATATCCCAGCTTTCTTAGCAAATTGGGAAAAAAGAAAAAGCAAGGAAAAAACCCAAATGTAATTTAGCTGATGAATGGCTAAGTAACTGTGTTACATCTATATAAAAGAATACAATTGAGTAGTAAAAACAATCTCACTAGTAACATACTCAAGATAGATGAATCTCAAATGCATTATGCTAAGTAAAAGAAACCAGACTCAAAAGCCTGCCTCAAATCAATAATCTATACTCCTACCTCAAAAATTAGAAAAAGAAGAGAAAATCAAGGAAAAGGAAGAAAATAACAAAGAAATCAAAGGTATTTTTTTAAAAAAGGAAAACAACACTGAAAACTACAAAACATTGCTGAAAGAAATTAAGGAAGACACACATAAATGGAAAGACAGTCCATGGTCATAGATTAGAATACTTAATATTAAGATGTTTCTACTACTCAAAGCAATCTATAGATTCAACGTAATCCTATCAAAATCCTAATAGCATTTTTTTTGCAGAAATAAGAAAAATCATCTTCAAATTCACATGGAATCTCAACAGGTCCTGAATAGCCAAAACAATTTTGAAAAGGAGGAATAAAGTTGGAAGACTCACACTCCTTTCCTTCAAAACATATTACAAAGCTACAGTAATTAAAACAGTGTGGTACTGGCATAAAGACAGACATATAGACCTATGGAATAGAGTAGAGAGGCCAGAAATAAACCTCATATACATGGTCAATGATCTTTGATAAAGGTGTTAAGACCACTTAACAGGGAAAGGACAGTTTCTTCAACAAACGGTGCTGAGAAAACTGGATATCCACATGCAAAAAAATGAAGGTGGACCCTTATCTTTCACCATATACAGAAATTAACTAAAATGAATTAACGACTTAAATATAAGACCCAAAACTATAACAATTCTAGAAGAAAACATGAAGGAAAAGCTTCATGATGTTTGATTTGGCAATGATTTCTTGGATATTGCACAAAAAGCACAGGCAACAAAAGCAAAAATAGACAAATGAGATACATCAAACAAAAACTTTTGTGCATCAAAAGATACAATGAACAGAACAAAAGGGCAACCTACAGAACAGGAGAAAATATTTGTAAATCATATATCTGATAAAGGGTTAATATCTAGAATATATAAAGAAATTCTACAACTCAACAACAAAAAATCAAAAAGCCTGATTTAAAAATGGGCAAAGGACTTGAATAGACATTTCTCTAAAGATGACATACAAATGGCCAACAAGCATATGAAAAGATGTTCAAAATCCCTAATCATCAATGAAATACAAATTGAAACCACAATGAGCTACCCTCTCACACCCGTTAGGATGGCTACTATCAAAAAACCACAAAATAACAAGTGTTGGTTGGTGAAAAAATTGGAACCCTTGTGCACTGCTGGTGTGACTATAAAATGATGTAACAGCTATGGAAAACAGTATGGTGGTTCTTCAAAAATTAAAAATAGAATTACCATATGATCCAGCAATCCCACTTCTGGGATTCAAAAGAATTGAAAAACTGGGTCTTGAAGAGATAACTGCACACTCATGTTCAGAGCAGCACTATTCATAACAGCTAAGAGGCGAAAGCAACCCAAATGTCTGTTGATGAATGAATGAATACATAAAATGTGGTAAATACATAAAATAGAATATTATTCAACCTTAAAAAGGAAGGAAATCTTGTCATACGCTGCAACGTGAATGAATCCTGAAGATATTATGCTAAATGAAATGTCAGTCACAAAAAGACAAATACTGTATGATTCCATTTATATAAGGTACCTAGGGTAGTCAAATTCATAGAGATAGAAAGTAGAATGACGGATGCCAGGTGGGTGCAAGGGGCTGGAGGGAGGGGGTAGTGGGAAGTTGATGTTTAATGGATATAGAATTTCAGTTTTGCAAGATGAAAAATGTTCTGAAGTCTTGTCACACAACAATGTGAATGTATTTAACACTACTGAACTGTATATTTAAAAATGGTTAAGATGGTGAATTTTATGTTATACATGTTTTACCACAATTTTAAAAAGTGGCTAAGATGGTAAATTTTGTTATGTGTAGTTTACAACAATTAAAACCTAAAAAAAATTTTAAACGATAAAAAAAGAGAATTAACAAATTTTACACAATCTTTTCCAGAAAACAGAAGAGGAGGGAACACTTACCAACTTGTTTTATGAAGCAAGTGTTACCATCATACCAAAAGAACATAAAATAGAGTTTAAAAAAAAGAAAATACTACATACTAATATCTCTTGTGACCTTAAACTCAAAAATCCTCAACAAAGTATTAGCAAACTAAATCCAACAATGTATAAAAAGACATATACACTACTACCAAGTGGAATTTATTCTAGGTATGCAAGGCTGGTTCAACATTTTAAAATCACTCAATATAGCTCCCATATCAACAAGCTCAAGAAGAAAAATCATTGTATTAACTGACACAGAAAAAGCATTCGAAAAAAAATCTAATATCCATTTATGATAAAAACTCTTAGCATGTTAGAAATGGAGGGGAATTACTTCAACTTGATAAAGAGCATCTATAAAAAACCTATAGTTAACATTATACTTAGTAGTAAAAGACTGAATGCTTTTCCCTAAGATTGGGAGCAAAGCAAGGGTGTCCACTCTTACCATCTTATGCAACATAGTACTGGAGTTCTAGCTACAGTAATAAGGCAAGAAAAAGAAATAAAGTCATACAGATTGGAAAGGCAGAAATAAAATTTTTCATATTTGCAAATGACATGAAATACTTAGGTGTAAAGCTAACAAAAGATTTACAAGACTTGTATGTTGAAAATTACAAAATGCTGATGGAAGAAATCAAAGAAGGGCTGAATAAATGAAGAGACATACTATGTTCATGCAGTGAAGACCCAATATAGTAAATATGCCAATCTTCCCCAAACTGATCTATAGGTTTAATATAATTCCTATCAAAATCCCAGCAAGATTTTTTGTAGACAGGGAAAAGTTTAGTCTTAAATTTATATAGAAAGGCAAAGGCACGAGAATATCTAAAATAATCTTGAAGAATAAAGTGGGAAGAATCATTCTATGTGATATTAAAGCTTATTAAATAGCTACAGGAATCAAGACAGTGGGGTATTTCTAGAGCAACAGACACATAGATCAGTGGAACAGAATGGAAAAAAACCCAGAAAAATATACTCTCTTGATTTTTCAAAAAGTTGCAAAAGCAATACAATGAGGGAAGACAGTCTTTTCAACAAATGTGCTGGAGCAATTGGACAACCATGGGTGAGAAAAATAAACTTCAACCTAAACCTCTCACCTTGCATGAAAGTTAACTCAAAATAGATCAGGGACTTAAATGTGCAATGTAAAACTATAAAACTTCTAGGAAAAAATAGGAAAATTTTCAATAGCTATGGCTAGGCAAAGAGTTCTTGACACTAAAGCACAATTCGTAAAAGGAAAATTTGATAAACTGGACCTCATCAATATTAAAAGTTTTTGTGCTATAAAAGCTCATGGAAAAAGAATGAAAAGACAAGCTACAAACCAACATAAAATATTTGCAAACCACATATCCAACAAAGGACTAGTATCTAAACTATATAAAGAACTCTCCATCTCAAAAATAAAGAAACAATCCAATCAAAAAATGGCAAAAACCATAAAGAGGAGAGTGATGTCAGCAACATGGCAGAGTGAGCTGTTCCCTTTGAGTCTCCCCCTCTGAATTACAATGAAATGGACATTCTTTGACCTATGGAGGATACCCACACAGCACAACAGGATGCCTGAGAGACCCACGCAGCTATACATCTGAAGGTAGATGGAATGAATCCCCAGAAAGCACTGAAGATAGATGAGTGCTCCTCTACCCCTCTCCAGCAACAGCAAGCCAGGTTGCAGGTCCTCATGCAGTGAGGGACAACCGAGGCTGTGGATGAACGCTATCCCAGCCTGTGGGAGCACAAACTGTGCTGCAGCAGCCCCACCAGTGGGAACGCACCCGGGAGTGACTGTAAGAAAAAGCAGCAGCAGTCCTACATGTGCACATGAATGCCTTCCAGGCCTGCAGGAGTGCCCACCATGCCACCATGGCTCCCTCAATGGGAACATGCTTTGGTGCAACTGTAAGAAGAGGTGGTGGCAGCCCTGCACATGTGCATCCTTTCCCAGTCTATGGGAGAACCCACTGTGCCACCACAGCCCCAATGAGTGGCCTTGGTTCAAAACCCATGAAGAAGCCTCACCCAGGCACAGTGGCTGGTACAACTATAAGTGGAGGTGGCAGCAGCCAAGAGTATGCGTGAGTGCTATCCTGGCCTGCGGGAGCACCCACCACACCTGCACAACTCACAGCAGGTGGGGTGGGATCAGAAACACAGCTCCTGCTTCTCCCCAGCAGCAGCCAGTAGAATTTGTGACATGATACTACCACAAATGTGCCACAAATGATCACTTCATTAAATATCATGAAGAACTACATTAAGACTACAGAACAGAAGGAAAATGATGTCTCCAGAAACCAACTCTAAAGTCACAGAAATTTACACTCTAGATGACAGAGAATTGAAAATAGCTGTTATAAAGAAACTCAAGTTACAAGAAAACTCAGAAAGACAGTTCAATGAGCTCAGGAATAAAATTAATGAGCAGAAGGAATACTTCACCAAAGAGACTGAAACTCTAAAAAAGCCCAAACAAACAGAAATTCTGGATATGAAGAACACAATTAATGAGATAAAAAATAATCTAGAATCCTTAAACAAATAGAGCTGACAGTATGGAGAACAGAATTAGTGCTTTAGAGGACAGAAATATAGAATGCTTCAGGTGGAGGAGGAGAGATAACTAAGAGTTAAAAAACATGAAGGAATTCTTTGAGAAATATCTGACTCAATTAGAAAAAGCAACATAAGGATTATAGGTATCCCAGAGGAAGAAAGGAGCAGAGAGTTTGTTCAAAGAAATAATAGCTGAGAACTTCCCAAACCTGGGGAAGGAACTGGACTTACAAACACATGAACCCAATAGAACTCCTAATTACATCAATGCAAAAAGATCTTCTCCAAGGCATATAATAGTAAAACTGGCAAAAGTCAATGACAAAGAAAAAATATCAAGGGTAGCAAGGCAGAAGAAAATAATCTACAAAGGAACCCCTATCAGGCTTTCAGTGAATTTCTTGGCAGAAATTTACAGGCTAGGAGAGAATGGAATGATATATTGAAAATACCCAAAGACAAAACTTTCAGCCAAGAATACTCTATCCTGTGAAACTATCCTTCAGATATGATGGAGAAATAAAAGCTTTCCCAGATAAACAAAAGCTGAGGGAGTTCCTTGCCACTAGACCTCTCTTACAAAAAATGGTGAAGGAAGCCTTAATACTTGAAACAAAAAGGCACAGGTCTACAAAGCTTTGAGCAAGGAGATAAACAGACAAAATCAGAAAACTGCAGCTCTTTATCAGAACAGGTTATCAAACACTTAATTATAACATAAAAGATAAAGGGAAGGAAAGCATCAAAAATACCCATAAACACTTCACTTTAGTCACAAACTCACAACACAAAAAAGAATAATTTGTGACAATTATGGGAATTGTCAAAGGGGAAGAGGCAAGGGATGGAACCTGCTTAGGCTAGCGGAGATAAGAGGCTATCAGAAAATGGACTATCTTATCTACGAAATCTTTTATACAAACCTCAAGGTAACCACTAAACAAAAAATCAGAGGAGAGCCACAACTCATAAAGAGAAAACCGAGAAAACTACCAGAAAACAACCAAACTGAAATGATAGTCAGAAATACAAAGGAAGAGAAACAATGGAAATATAGAACTGGAAAACAAGAAATAAAATGGCAGTACTAAGCCCTCATATATCAATAATCACTTTAAATGTAAATGGATTGAATTCTCCAATCAAAAGACACAGAGTGGCTAGATGGATTAGAAGACAAGACACACAATATGCTGCCTCCAGGAAACACATCTCAGCTCTAAAGACAAGCATAGTCTCCGAGTGAAGGGATGGAGGAAGATACTCCAAGCAAATGGCCCACAAAAGAAAGCAGGTGTTGCCATACTTATATCAGACAAAGCAGACCTCAAGATAAAAATCACAATGAGAGACAAAGAGGGGCAGTATATAGTGATAAAAGGGGCTCTCCAGTAAAGGATATAACTCTTATGAATACATATGTACCTAACACAGGAGCACCAAAGCATATAAAACAACTATTAACAGATCTAAAGGGAAAAACTGACAGTAATACCATAATAGTGGGGACCTCAACACCTCACTAACATCACTGGATAGATCATCCAGACAGAAAGTCAACAAGGAAATAGTGGCTTTACATGAAACACTTAATCAGATGCACTTAATAGATACATATATATATAGAACACTGCATTCAAAAACAGCAGAATACACATTCTTCTCAAGTGCACATGGAACATTCTCAATGACAGACCACCTGTTGGGAAAAAAGGCAAGCCTCAACAAATTTAAGAAGATTGAAATCATATCAAGCATCTTTCCCAACCAAATGCTATGAAACTAGAAATCAACAACAAGAAAATAGCTCGGAAAGTCAAGATACATGGAGACTAAACAACATGCTACTGAACAACCATTGAATCAACGAAGAAATCAAAGGAGAAATTAAAAAATACCTGAAGACAAATGAAAATGAAAAACAATATACCAACTATTATGGGAGGCAGTAAAAGTGGTTATAAGAGGGAAATTGATAGCAATACAGGCCCACCTCAACAAACAAGAAAAATTTCAAACAAGTAATCTTAAACTAACAGAACTAGAAAAAGAAGTACAAACAAAACCCAAAGTCAGCAAGGGGGAAATAATAAAACTCAGAGCAGAAATAAATGAAATAGAGACTAAAAAAAAAATAAATAAAGAGGATCAATGAAACTATGAGTTGATTCTTTGAGAAGATAAACAAATTTGACAAATCCATAGCCAGACTCACTAAGAAAAAAACAGACAAGTCTCAAATAAATAAAATTAAAAATGAAGGAGGAGAAATTACAATGGATACCATAGAAATACAAAGGATTATAAGAGAATACTATGGAAAACTATATGCCAACAAATTGGATAACTTCGAAGAAATGGAAAAATTCTTAGACTCATCTAACTTCCCCAAACTGAATCAAGAAGAAATAGAGAATCTGAAAAGACCAATCACAAGTGAAGAGATTGAAACAGTAACCAAAAACCTCCTAAAGAACAAAAGTCCAGGAACTGATGGCTTCTTTGGAGAATTCTACCAAACATTTAAAGAAGATTAGAACCTATCCTCAAATTATTCCCCAAAATTGCTCCCTAACTCATTTTATGAGGCCAACATCACCCTGATACCAAAACTAGGCAACGGCAACACAAAGAAGGAAAATTACAGGCCATATTGCTGATGAACATAGATGCAAACATTCTCAACAAAATATTGGCAAACCAAATACATTAAAAGGATCATACACTGTGATCAAGTAGGATTTATACCAGGAAGGCAGGGATGGTTCAACACCTACAAATCAATCATGCAATACCCCACATTAACAAAATGAGGAATAAAAAATCACATGATCACCTCAATAGATGCAGAGAAAGCATTTGACAAGATCCAACATCCATTTATAATAAAATCTCTCAATAAAATGGTATAGAAGAAAAGTACCTCAATATAATAAAGGCCAAATAGGACAAACCCACAGCCAACATCATACTTAATGGTGAAAAACTAAAAGCCAGCTCTCTGAGAACAGGAATAAGACAAGGGTGCCCAATCTCACTACTCCTATTCAACATAGTACTGGAGGTTTTGGCCAGAGCAATTACGCAATAAAAAGAAATAAAATGTACCCAAATTGGTAAGGAGGAAGTGAAACTCTCACTGTTTGCAGATGACAAGGTTGTATAAATAGAAAACTACAAATAATCCATCGGAAAACTACTGGAAATAATCAACAACTATGGCAAAGTTTCAGGGTACAAAATAACTTACAAAAATCAGCTGCATTTCTATACACCAACAAGGAATTAGCAGAAAGAGACGTCAAGAATACAATCCCACTTACAACTGCAACAAAAACAATAAAATATCTAGGAACAAATTTAACCAAAGAAGTAAAAGACCTATACACTGAAAACTATAAGATATTATTAAAAGAAAGTGGAGCTATAAAGAAATGGAAAGATATTCCATGCTCTTGAATTAGAAGAATAACATAGTTAAAATGTCCATATTACCTAAAGCAATCTACCAAGTCAATGCAATCTCAATCCAAATCCCAATGACATTCCTCACAGAAATAGAACAAAGAATCTTAAAGTTTATATGGAACAACAAAAAACCCTGAATAGCCAAAGCATTCTGAGAAAATGAACAAAGTTGGAGGCATCACAATCCCTGACCTCAAAATATACTACAAAGCTGTAGTAATCAAAGGAGGATGGTACTGGCACAATAACAGACACACAGATCAATGGAACAGAATTGAAAGCCCAGAAATAAGACCACACATTTGTGGACAGTTAATTTCTGACAAAGAAGCCAAGAACATACAATGGAGAAAGGAAAGTCTCTTCAATAAATTGTGTTGGGAAAACTCAACAGCCACATTTAAAAGAATGAAAGTAGACCATTATCTTGCACCATATACAAAAGTTAACTCAAAATGGATTAAAGATGTAAATGTAAGACCTGAAACCATAAAACTTGTAGAAGAAAATATAGGCAGTACACTCCTTGACATCAGTTTTAGCTGCATTTTTTCGAATACCATGTTAACTCACGCAAGGGAAACAAAAGAAAAATAAACAGATGGAACCATATCAGACTAAAAAGCTTCTGCAAGGCAAAGGAAACCATGAACAAAATGAAAAGACAACCCACCCACTGGGAGAAAATATTTGCAAGTCATATATCCAACAAGGGGTTCATTTCCAAAAAAGAATTCATACAACTCAACAACTAAAAAATAAACAACCTGATCAAAAAATGGGCGGAGGATATGAACAGACATTTTTCCAAGGAAGATATACAGACGGCCAACAAGCACATGAAAGATGTTCAACATCACTAAGTATTAGGGAAATGCAAATCAGAACTACAATAAGATATCACCTTACACGTGTCAGGATGGTTATCAGTAATAAGACAAAAAATAACAAATGTTGGAGAGAACATGGAAAAAGGGAACCCTCATACACTGCTGGTGGGAATGCAAACTGGCTCACCCATTATGGAAAACAGTATGGAGATTTCTTAAGAAATTAAAAATAGAAATATCATGCGATCCAGCCATCCCACTACTGGGTATTTATCCAAAGAACTTGAAATCAACAGTTCAAAGAGATTTATGTACCCCTCTGTTCATTGCAGCATTATTCACAATAGCCAAGACACAGAAGCAACCCAAGAGCCCTTCAACTGGTGAATGGATAAAGAAGATGTGGGGTATCTTCTTTTATATACATATATATAAAATATATATCTACACACACAATGGAATACTACTCAGCCATAAAAAAGACAAAATTGTTCCACTTGTAACAACATGGATGGACCTTGAGAGTATGATGTTAAGCAAATAAGCCAGACAGAGAAAGTCAAACACTCCATGATTTCACTCATGTGGAAAATAAACAAACACATGGATAAAGAGAACAGATTAGAGGTTACTGGAGGGGAAAGGGATTGGGGTGTGGGCAAAAGGGGTAAAGGGGCACACATGTATGATGATGGATAAAAATTAGACTATTGGTGGTGAGCATGATGCAGTCTATACAAAACTGATTAATAATAATGCACACCTGAAATTACACATTATAAACCATTATGACCTCAATAAAATAAGTGGAAAAAAAAACCATGAAGAGCTATTTTACTGAAGAGACTTTACATATGGCAAATAAGCACATCAAAAGATATTCAACATCTTTAGCCATCAGGGAAATGAAAATTAAAATCATGAGATATTAACATCTATCAGAATGGCTAAAATAGAAAAATAGTGACAATACTAAATACTAGCAAGACTGCAGAGAAACTTGATCACTCATTTATTGCTGTTTAGAATGTAAATGGTACAGCCATTCTAGAAAACAGTATGGTAGTTTCCTATAAAACTAAACATGCAATTACCATACTACTCAGCAATTGCACTTCTGGGCATTTAGCCCAGAGGAATGAAAACTTATGCTCACACAAAAAAACTGTACAGAAATATTCATAGATTGTCTTATCTGTAATAACCAAGAACTGGAATCAACTCAAATGTTCTTCAACAGGTGAATGATTAAACAAACTGTGATACTTACAAACCATGGAGTATTACTCATCCATAAAAAGGTACAAACTACTGATATATGCAACAATTTGGATGAATGTCCAGGGAATTATGCTAAGTGGAAAAAAATAATCTAAAAAAAGGTTATATACTGTATGATTCTATTTATGTAATATTTTTGAGATGGCAAAATTTTAGAAATGAAGATAAGAATAGTGGTTGCTAGGGGATAGGATAGGGATGGGAGTGGGGACCCAGCTGGGATCTGAGTGTGGTTATAAAAGAGCAAACTGAGAGATCCCAATGGTGATGGAATTGTTCAGTACCTTGAAAACAACGGTGGATATACAAAACTACACATGCAATAAGATCTGTGGAACTAAATACACACACACTCACAAACATGTATAAGCAAAACCACAGAAATCTGAATAAGATCAGTGGACTGTATCAATGCTAAGATCCTGGTTGCGATACTGTACTACAGTTCTGTAAAATTTTACTATTACGGGAAACTGGGTAAAGGGTACACGGGATGTGGCTGTATTATTTCTTACAATTGCATGTGATCCTATAATTATCTCAAAAAAATTTCAATTAAAAACAAAGGCTAGGTACTATATGATTCTATTTACAAGACATTCTGGAAAAGTCAAAGCTATAGGGAGAGAAAATAGATCAGTGGTTGCCAGAGGATGAGAGTCAGAGGAAGGGTTGAGGAGTACAAAGAGATTTTTTCAAGTAATATAACTGCTATATATTCTGATTGTGTTAGAGGTTACGTAACTGTAGTGTTGGTCAAAACTCAGAACTGTACACTAAAAAGGGTTAAACTTACTCTATGTCAATTATACCTCAATAAGCCTAACTCTAAACAAAGAACACTACTAAAAGATAATCATTTAGCAGGACCAATCAAGAAAAAAGGAAAAGGCACAAATAAACATTATTAGGTATGAAAAAGGAGATGAATATTGATACAGCACATTCTTTTAATCACAAAGATCCCTCATTATGGAATGATATTGAAGATCTATTGTTAAGTGCAAAGGGAAAGATGTATATTGTTTTGTGACCATTTGTGCACAAAAATTATGCACTGAATAGCAAAGGGAAATATAACAAGAAACCCATGTCAGTAGTTGCCTAGGGACAAAATACCTGAGTGGCTGCTAAGGACACAAGTTGGAAAAAGATTTGGTTTTTGGTTTATATTCTTAAAAAAATTTTCAGCCAGGTTCCATGTGGAAGTATCATTTAGTCCAAATGAAAATTAAATAGAATAAAATAATTTGAAAACTTAAACACCTACTCCTAAATCATAAGAATATTATGAATGACAACAAAAATTTAAACTTAAATGAAACAGTTAATTTAATAAAAAACTATAAAATTACCGACCCAATTCATTTTATGAAGTTAATATAAGCTTCATAACGAAACCAGAAAAGAACAGTAGAAACGAAAATTACAGACCAATTTTAAATATGAAAATAGTTGGAAACATCCCAAATAACATTATAATATTAAGTTCCGCAGTGTTGAAAAAGAACACTTAATATTTTACAACCAAGTTAAAGAGTATAGGAATGCAAAAATGGTTCAATATCTCAAAATGTATCACTAAAATTCAGACTGACAGAACAAAACAATATGCTCATATCAATACAAAAAGAACATTCTATAAAACAAATCAATACTCATTTGTAATAAAAGAAATTCTTAGAAAAACAGAGACAGTAACTACCTTAATCTGATGAAGGACACCTATCAAAAACCTGCAGCAAAAGTCATATTTCGTATCGAAATACTTCACATTGAAATTTTGGAAGTACTCTCTTTAAAATGAGGAACAAGATAAAGATGCCCTCTTTTACTGTTCATTTTTAATATTATACTGGAGGAGGTCTTATCTAAGAAACAGAAAAAAGAGATCTAAAAATTATTTGCAGATATGATTATCTACATAGAAATTCTAAAGAAAGTAACTACTCTATACATCAGCAAAACTGATAGATACGTGATCAACATACAAAAATTAATAGTATTTCTATACATCAACAATAACCAATAAGAAAGCAGTGACAAAAAATAACTTCATTTAAAATAGCAACAAAATGTATAAGACACCTAGAAATAAATTTAACAAAGATGTGCAAGGTCTTTGTGAGAGAATTAGAAACATTGCTGAAGGACATAAAAGATGCTCTGAATTAAATGGAAAGATATCCTATGTTCCCAGATAAGAAGACATAATAGAGAATTGACATCTTGTCAAGATGTCAATTCTCCCAAATTAGTCAATGAATTCAATGCAATTGGAATCCAAATTACCACAGGATTTTTGTGGAACTTGATAAGCCAAAACTAAAATTCATAGGGAAAAGGGCCTATAATATCTAAGGCAAGGGGAAAAACAACAATTATGTGGGGAAACTTACCCTTATTGGGAATTCAGATTTACCATAATTTAGCAATTTTGTAATGGTATAAGAAGAGACAAATACACCGATGGAACAAAACAGGGCCCTGAAACAACCATGCATGCATATAAAAAACAAGATATATGACAGAAGTGGCATTACAGATCAGTGGTGAATGCTAATTATCCATATGGGAAAAAAACAAACTCTTAGATCTCTATTTGACACTATACACAAAAATAGATTCTGGGTGAATCACAGACATAAATGTGAAAACACTTTTAGAAGAAAACCCAGGAGATTATTTTAAATGATCTTTGGAAAGAAAAAGATTTCTTAAATAAGATGGAATAAGAATAAACCATAGAACAAAGGATTGATACATTAGATATTAAAATTTTAAAACTTCTTTTCAACAAAATACAAAGTGAAAAGATCAGAGTGAAAAGCTACAGACCGAGAGAAGAAACTGCAATGTACAGTGACAAGGAATTATAAAATCCTACTTTATATTTTAATGGATATATAAAATATAATAAGTAGACACGAAGGATACACATCAAATTCTTGCCAGTGGTTACTTCTTGGAGTAAGAATAGGACTGGCAACAGAGGCACAAAGGTACTAGAATTTTCTCTGCAATGCTATTTCTTTTAATTAAAAAATAAACTCGAAGAGTAAAATATTAACAATCATCAGTTCTGAACACAAGTGTTTGTTTTATTATTCTCAATATTTTTTTTAATTCTAAAAAGCAAACAAAAACAAAAAAGATAAAACTGGCCCCCTGCCCAGGCCAAAACAAAAGTTCAGACACCAAAGATAATGGCTTCCCCGAGACCATGATTTGGGAGGACTGGTTCTTATTCTTTCTTTCCTTTGCAGGTATATTCAAATTCTCATATATAACTCCAATCAAGATTAGGAAGGTAGCTTATCTTCTGCTGGGCTGGGAAAGCGACAAGAAGTCAAAATAAAGTCCAAGGTAATTGGAATGACAAAGGCTGTAAGCAACAGGGGAAGCTAACATTTCAGAGGCTCTCCGTGGTGTGCCAAGGAGAAAGCACCTTTTGTTTCTCCTCAGACTCTCAGCTGAATGTGAGGAGTGCTGTGTCACGGCCCTTGTCAGAGGATGATGGAGCCTGGCAATATGGAGAACCCCAGGAGACTCATGTCCAATGTAGGAATGTTCCTTCACAACAGCAGGTCCTCTGTGTGGAAGGAATATGAGGTAACGGACACAGCACACTAGGATTTCTCCAGCATCCAAAACAAAATAAGCCTTCATTGAGGTGGTGTCCAAATGCAGGCTGCTGAAGATACAATCAGCTCCATTTAGAAAAGCCATTAGTCTCAAGCAAGAAAAAACACACTCTCCATATTTTAAAAAGCATACCTCTAATGACAATCCAATAAGCATTTGAGGAATGCCTAATAAAATCCTTGGCATCATAAATAAGGACTTCCCAGGGCATAGTTTAGAGACTCCTTGGGACAAACAGAAAGTGAGGTACCAAAGGAGTGTAAAAGCAAAGAAAAGCCTTTAAAGAAACCTCTTTCCAGCTTTGCCACTCTACCTCTGACAACAGCATTTCCCCCTATCAAATAATCATTCACTGGAGTTATGTCTCTTATAACTCCTCTTTATGAAAAACAAAATTTTAAAGTCTGAAAAAAAGAGACACATCAAATTGATCAGTTTATTTCCCCCCGCTCTCCTCAAAAACAAAAAGAAACCATTTAACCCCCAAAGATACATGGTATGTTCATTTCTAAAAGAAAAGTTACATGGTTTTTCTTTTTATCTCTCTCTTTAAAACTAAACAGAGGAGGACTATGTATTAAAGTACTAAATAATCAATTAAATTCAATCTCTCAGAAGAAATTAAGAGATAAAGCAAACACAAAATAAAAAAAAGACTGATAAATATAGGCCATGTGGCAGACATCTGATAAATAGCAAGGCAAAAATAATAAACATGTACACTTTAACACGTACTAGATTCATAAACGTGGAAGTTTCTTTCTCTCTAAATATGTTTATACCCCTAGAGAAATCAGGGCTATAAATATCAGAAAACAAGCAGAACTTCACCAAGTTTTTTCTGAGGACTACTTCAAATTCCATAGTGAAATTCAGTCCTAACATGCGTACCTCTGTGCAATGACATAAGCAACCTCCAATACACACATCCTCCTTTATTAAAGTCTCAGTTATTAACTAGGTCCCTGGCTTTTTCTCAGTTTGTCCTTCTAAGTATAAACCAAAATCTGCCCAGGTAACTTCCCCACTTGAAATCTTTTAATGATTTCCCACTGCCTGCAGGAAAAAGTCCTAATCTCCTGGAATGGCATACCAAAGTCTTTAATGGGCTGCCCTGACTCCTACCTTCCTCCCCAGCGTTATCTACCACTGCTTCCCATTTACTACTTCTCACCACGTCATATCGAACTGTTATAGTTCACTGAACATAAAGAGTTATTTCATACCTCTGTGCCTTTACTTCCCATGTACTTCTGTCTATCTGGAATATTCTCCTCTCACCTTCACCAGATCACTCAATCATTTTCTAGGAAGTACAACTGTTCCAACAGAGCCACGTACCCCTCCTTCATGCTCCCAGAGCATAATGCGAAGATTCAATCATTTTACTGAACAGTTGCTGTACTGTCAGGCACTGCTCTAGGCACTGAGGATATAGCAAAGTACAAAACAGAAGAAGTCCTTGCTTTACAGAGCTTACAGTACAGCATGGGGAGACCACAGTAGATGTTGATAAATAAGAAAAATAAAAGTAGGCTAAGAGAATTGTAGGAGGTAGGATGGTCAGGGAAGGAATGTCTGATGAGGTAACAGTGAGGGAGAGAGCCAACACTTGGTGCATTCCAAACAGGGACAAAAGTGCAAAGGCCAGAGGTGGGAGTGTGCTTGATGCATGTGAGGAACAGCAAGGAAGGGTTTTTTTAAAAATAAATTTGAGTTCTTCTAAACTGGCTGCCATACGGAGAATAAGCTATGGGGGCAAGGCTGGGTTCAGAGAGACCAAGTAGGAGGCTACTCTAAGAACTCAGGTAAGATGATGAAGGTCTGAACTAAAATGAATAGTGAGAAGTAGTTGGATTCCATATACATTTTTTGAAAGAAAAAAACCCAAATGGACTAGACGTGGTGTATGGGAGAAGGAAATCAAGGGTGATATTGAAGTTTTTGTCATGAGCAACTGGAAAAATGGAGGGATGGAGGAAAACTTGCAGAGCAGCAGATATGGCGGTGGGGGGGTGGGGGGGAAGGGGAAAGGTAAGGGAGAATATCAAAAGTTGGGTTTTGGACACATTAGGTTTAAACATCCAGGTGAAGATGTCAAGCAGGCATCTGGAAATACTAGTCTGGAATACAGGGGCAGATCAAAGCTGGAGGTATAAATTTGGTAGGTGTTAGAATACAGAAGGCATGCAAAGCCACAGGACTGGAACTAGGGGATGAGTATCAAAGAGAAGAGGTCCAAGGACCAAATCCTGGGCTAACTCAATATTTAGAGGTTGGGAACATGGAAATCTCTAGCTTAGCCCAGATGGCAAGCTTCTTGAGAGCATATACTACTTTTTTTGTCTTTTTATCTCCAGCTTCTGGCTCAGTGCCTCTTGGCTCATAGTAGGTATTCAGTAATAAATTAAGCTGTCCTTTGAAACCCAGCTAGAATCTAGAGTTATTTCCTACAAGTTTTCCTGGCAAAATATGAGAGTCCAATAACTGAAATAGGACCAGCTCAGTGAGGACATCTTTGCAACCACCCGCGGCACACACCGAGCTTATTTTGAAATAGCACACCACTGCTACACAAGCCACGAAGAGACAAGGCATGGATGAAGGCTTTAAAAGAAAGAGTCTATTGGGGCTGGCCCCGTGGCCGAGCGGTTAAGTTCGTGCGCTCCGCTGCAGGCGGCCCAGTGTTTCGTTGGTTCGAATCCTGGGCGCGGACATGACACTGCTCATCCAAACCACGCTGAGGCAGCGTCCCACATGCCACAACTAGAAGGACCCACAACGAAGAATATACAACTATGTACCGGGGGGCTTTGAGGAGAAAAAGGGAAAAAATAAAATCTTTAAAAAAAGAAAGAGTCTATTGATTGGAAATGCAAACACTACGACGTTTAAAGGCCAAGAATCAGGAAACAGAGATTTTCAACTTCTATTATTTCACAAAGTAAATAAACATGAAACATATGGGTGATGGCTCAGTTTTTTGGGGTAGTCCATTAGTACCATTAACAGCTACAGTAGAGGCTAAACTTCTAGTCCCACCTACCAGAAGAAGGCAATAAAAAGGATAATTGAGCACCTGTAAGAAATTAGAAAACTCTTAATAAGTATATCTCCTTTTGGTCCTCTAAACATTTTATTCCGTTCATCACAAAAAATTGAAATGATTCAGGTGACTGGGGCTTGTATTTTATTCTAAGAGGAAAACAAATTTCGTAAATTTCTGAATAATCATTAAAGACTTCTGTTGCCACAACGACTAATCACACAGAAACAGATGTGTGTGAATAATCCAACTGACTCAGAAAATAACTTTGCTACCATAAAGGACATTCAAATGATCTTATTGGCTTCTTATTCACACCCTCAAAAGACATTTTGGCTCACTTTTTTACTTATGTCTAAGTTGACTAGAGGTATTTCATGTTTAATGACACAAGACAGGAAAATGAATGGAGGACGAAAAGCTCAGGGAACCTAACAACCGGGGAAGGATGTTGTAGAAGTTAGAATTTATAGGATAATCAAGTTAAACAATGATTTAAAAAAATCCATGGCCAAATGAAAAGGAAGTTTTCTTCAAAATAAATAAATACCTCCATCCTATCTGGAAACTAAAGCTCAAATTTGATTCTGTATGAAACACTGAATTATCCAGAGAGTCAAATTTTCACTTTTTACCAACTACACACTGTGCTACTCACTATTTATGGGTATTTTAGGAAGAGATTCTGCCTATAATTTAGAAGACAATTAAAGAGATGATAAGTATAGTACTAATAGCTTGTTTATATATCACTATTCTTAATTCACAATGAATGCATTTTAACACAAATTCCTCTCTGCTTATTCACCATTCCATCTTGAATCAGCATGAATGGCTGTTATAGTTCTTTTTCAAGTGCCTACCTAACACAGTTCCTGGCACATTACAATATCTCAAGAAAATATTTGCTCAGTAAATGGATAATTCTACCATGGGACTTATAATAAAAACTACTAGGGAACAGGTACCACAATGGATATATGTCGACTTCGGCTGTCCAGCATGTGAATGCCCCTCTGATTGGCGGGAAACCCAAAAAAGATGAGCGGCAGGAACCACTTCCCACTACAGAAGCTGAAGAGGAGTAGATTTTCTCTTTCTCCATTCCCAGAAAGCTAGAACATGGGAAGGTGATATAAAGCTGTCTCCCTATAACTGGAATTTTAAATCTTAAGATATAATGCAGAGACACAAGGTCTAACAGAGATTATTCACAGCAGATATAGAAGAACCAAGAATTCAAAGGCATGGCTGTAAATGTCTGAGGGCAATCAAGTCCAGCAGCTTACTGATGACGATCCAGTGACTGCTGTCGGAAACACACTGTCTGTATAGTGAGATGTAGGAATCTTGGCTGTGCCTTGCTTCCCATAAATCTTGCCCCGAGCCTAATTCTCTAATCTTCTTCTCAATTCTTCGAGCTACACAGTCTTCATTATTCTTTCACTAAATTCTTATCCTACTTAAGTTGGGCGAGCTGATTTCTGTTGTGTGCACTAAGAAATTGGTACCAGGGAGTAGATTACTGGCAACAGCCCCTCAGGTAATTCAGGGTATTTGGGGATTGCTTTCTAGTAGAGGCCAGTGAATACCATATTAGTGTTCATGGAAGGGATTCAGCAAGTCCTGAACATGGAGTAGAGAAATAGAGAATTATCACTTGTGGTCACATGGAATGCTCTAGTGCTGCCAAGAATAAAGCTATATGAAGGGCATGAAGAATGCGACTATGAGGCGGAGAATCTGCTATTCTAAGGGCACAAAATAGCTTAAATAAAGAGTATATTCAGGTCAAATCCCTATAAACGAGGCTCATGGCACAGGCTGAAATCCAAGTACTTTTAAGAAAAGCGTCTTTTCTGTCTTACTACAATAAGAGTTGGGTAGTTTTAAACACAAATACACAAGTTTCATGCTCCAGGTTGCTAAATTATAGGTCACTGGAATTTGAGACCATATTTGAACTATTATATGAAAGTTGGAGCATTGCTTGGAAAGAGAAAGAGAAGAAAGAGGGAGAATATGAATTGGAACAGAGGCATATGGGTGGATTCTGAGGACTTGGGTGTATCTTGAATTCCTAATCCTCACCTAGGCCCCCCCTTGCTAGTTGGGTCTAATAAGACTGTTCCTCTCTTTCTTGAAAAGGCAGGAAAATCCTGCCTAAGGGAATTACCTTGCAAGAGGAAACTAATTCCCCATTTACCTCATCTTTCCACATATATACTCTGCTCCAGTACCATCAGACCACAGCATGCTCTGTGGGGTTAATTACAAAAACACCAAAGACTTTGGTCATTTATATGGAAAAAAATATAGGAAATAAGTATAGGAATAGATTCTGAGTATGTTGACCAAAGAGGGAAAAGCAATTTTAGATATAACCGATTTTGTTGATATAGGTACATTACTAGAGATTCTGAATTCAAAAAGCTAGTTTTAGTGGCTGGGAGTGGTTCTAAATTTTTGTCTAGTTGGCTGATTGGAAATTGGACTCAGTGGTGGTCTATGCTAAAGGAAGTTGAGATGCCACAAATTTGGGGGATAATGTGAAAGGAAGAATTCAAAAACTTCAGGACACAGGAATGATGGAGGGGTCAGCCCTGTGGCCGAGTGGTTAAGTTTGCGCTCTCTGCTTCGGCGGCCCAGGGTTTCGCTGGTTCCGATCCTGAGTGCAGACATGGAACTGCTCACAATGTCACGTTGACGCGGCATCCCACATGCGACAACTAGAAGGACCCATAACTAAAACACACAACTGTGTACTGGGAGGATTTGGGGAGAAAAAGGAGAAAAAAAAAAAAGAAGATTGGCAACAGTCATTAGCTCAGGTGCCAATCTTCCAAAAAAAAAAAAAGAATGATAGAAATTATTGTCACCCATTCTCCATCCATGAACCCTAAGAGGACCCAGAAGACACTTCCTTTTCAAAGGCCTTGAAAAACACATTAGTGAGTAGAGCACTCACATCTTTGAAAAGGTGTGAGTTCTACAGGCCAGCAGTACTGGTAGAAGACACCTGAAATCAGGTTGCCCATTTCCATTTCAAAAGGATGGGAGGGACCAAGCAGTGGCATCTAACCACTAGTGAGTGAGAAAGTAGGCATAATTACATAAATAGGCAGCAAAGCCAGAGTGGTAATTAAAATAGCTTGACTGCATAAATCTCTTACAGTAGCTAATCGATCACGGAGTCTTTAGGATTTGAATAAATAGGTATCTCATTTCAGGAAGAGAGAAATACGTTTTCATTTATACACAGAATATATTAGGGCAGGTATGAATAATTTCTTTTTATATAACTATGGGAAAATGTATATGTATAGATATTGGGTACTCAAAATGGCAGACTATAGTAGATGTTCTTTCTTCTGAATTGCTCCTTTTCAGGGAAAAGTCCCAAGATCAAGGGAAGCAAGATTCTACCTCTCACTGCAGAAGCCACAGTGGAGCATATAATCCCTCTCCCTGTCCCTTGGGAGACAAGGTATGAGGGCATGTCCTACACATAGCCAAGCAACTGGGCAGATGCAGATTTTTGACCTTTAGGGAATGAGGCAAAGGTCAGTGAGAGATTATTTTCAGCACTTACAGGGGAATCAAAAGTCCATGACACAGCTGCAAGTGTCCAGTGGTAAAGCCCCGCACTGTAGCATCTAGAGATGACAGTGCCAGCAGAGAGAGATGAACAGACTATGCATTGAAACATTGGCTGTCCGAGCTTCCCTTGGTTCCTGCCTATGCCTGGCTCTTCAGACTGTCTAACAATTCTTTTAGTTTCTCAATATCCTTCCACTAAATTTCTCCCCTGATTAAAGATGATTTCTATGACCTGCATTCATGAACACCAACTAGTACAGAGGCATAAATTCATTGTAGGATAATTATGCTATTAGGGATGGAAAACAATTTACTGCATATATATATACTACTTATAGCAGAATGGAAGTTAAGTAAACTATAATAACAGATTTATGCTCAAAACCAGAATATTTACTTCTTCTATTAATACGTTAGATTGAACCAAATGAAACTATAAATATTAGACCATGTTTTACCCCACAAAATTTTACGCAGTTTAACCTAATATTCCTGGGTTGTGTTAAACGGCATACTAATATCTTTCTCCCTACTTAGCTGTTCTTAGCTAATTTTAAACTGTTATCTTCAAAATCCTGACTTTGTCTAACACTTTTTAAACACTTAGGCTTTAAAATACTACTAATAATACCACAAAATCTTTTTATACAGCAGTGGTTGAGCCTTACAGAACATCAACCCCCTTAAAGCCTATAATAGAAAAGTTTGGTGAAAATTAGATATGCTCAGAAAGAATGAATTAGAATCACAGAAATTTGTAACCAGAAGGACCAACTGATTTGACACACGTTCAGTCCCAACTCGCACCTCGTTCATCTGAAACTCTGCCTGTCAAACGGGATTCCATAGTATTCTCAAGTCTTTAAGGAAAGTGTATAACTTCTTTGGTAACCAGTTCTAGTTACCAACATCTAGAAACCTGTTTTGGGAGTATTTTTTTTCCTGTTTATTTACTTATATCAAACCTGCTACAGAGTATTAAACTATAAACCTACCAAACTATATAAATTAACTCTTCATATTCTTAAAAGTAATTACAAATGTAGCCCTCAGCATTTCTCTTCAAAATCAACTATCCTAATTCCTTTAATATTTCCTCAAGAGTCTATTTGCCAGTTCTTTTCTCATATCCTTTAAACCTAGTGTACATCTGCCAAATCTTCCAAATTGCAGGAATTAGTGTATCCTAAAAGCAGATGCAATATGAAAGAAGAGATCAATTTTGGGGGTAGGTGAAAATGTGACCCTGGAGAAGAGGATCAAAAAGGAATCAAACAATAGGGAGTATGGAGTGGGAACTACTGGAAGCAGTCAAATACTTACCCAACCTTCTTGATACAAGTGCAAAGTTAGAAGAAACACACTGTGGCAAGTGAGATAAAATAGGTGTGCTTTTGCGTTTCTTCCTTTTTTTTCAAATCCATCACCAAAGTCCTCTAAGAGGGCTAAATAACAAATTACTAGATTTCCTCTAAAATAATTCTTAAGTTGCCTCCATATTCACTACAGTGTTGCTAAGCTGATGAGGAGTTTTTACCTGAATGGCACTTCCTCCTGTGGAACATCTACATAGTACCGAATAAAAAATCTCTCAGAATCTTCTCGCTCACCGTCAGTAACAACGCTGCCATTAAGTTTGGAAACTGATGGCAATCTGTAAGTAAAAACCAAAATAAAGACATTTTAAGATACTAAAAATACTTAGCTTTAGAAATAAAATTATTGGTTTGAGGCCAAGTCTTATTCTCTTGAAAGGACACATTTGATGTGGCTCTGCTTGTATGTAACTACTGACATGAACTAAAGTGATACAAAATAAAAGGACCAAAAATACCTAAAGTTTCTTTTTTAGATATGACACTGACCTTTTACAATTATATCTCACCTTTCAAAATAAGATTCTAGGCAGCACTGTCCGATTTAAACATAATGCAAGCCACATATGTAATTTTAAATTCTCTAGTAGTCATATTTTAAAGACTAAAATAAAAAAGGTGAAATTAATTTTAATAATATATTTTATTTAACCCAATGTATCCAGGATTTAATAATTTCAACTGTAATCAATACTAAAAAAATAACTGAGATACTTTACATTCTTTGTCTCATAAAGTGTTTGAAATCTAGTGTATATTTTATACTTACAGCGCATTTCAATTCAAACTAGCCATAATTTAAGTGCTCCAAAGTCACACATGGCTAATGGTATCACACTGGACAGTATAGTTGTAGAGAGTAATCAGTGCAATTTGGTTCAAGAATTAATTTATTATATTTACAAAAGAATTGTGTAAAGAAAGTAAAGGACAAGGACTATTGCAAGATATTCTTCTTAGAAGAAAAGTATGCTGAAATATATTTCTTCAGTGAGATATTAATGGGTATGTTAACAACTGGAAAGTGGTAGGATCTGCTAGGTGTTAGCTGATCAGGAAGATCAATACATTGTTTAAAGAATCACTCTTGGAGCCGGCCCTGTGGCCAAGTGGTTAAGTTCACGTGCTGGGCCTCTCTGCGGCCCAGGGTTTCACTGGTTTGGATCCTGGGTGCGGACCTAGCACCACGCATCAAGCCATGCTGAGACAGCGTCCTACATAGTAGAACTAGAAAGACTACAACTAGAATATACAGCTATATACTGGAGGGCTTTGGGGAGAAGAAGAAGAAAAAAGACCAGCAACAGATGTTAGCTCAGGGCCAATCTTAAAAAAATAAAATAAAAACCTCTTCTTATATCAAACCTGCTTAAGGAACCTTAAAGCCTACTGTTCCCCTTTCAAAACTACCATGTGTAGTACACAAAGAGAACAAATCAAAACTCCATAGCCCTTTACATCTTAGCCAAATCTTATTACTGGTAAAGGGGCATACAAAAATAAACACTCATGGGACATTCCAGTAGTCTGCGGGAGGCAGAGTCTGAGAAACAAAAGGCAGGGGAGTTGGAATAAGAAGATAACAATATGGTAGTCATATTTAAGTCAATCTATATTCAAGAAGAAAACACAGATGCTGCTTTCTTAAATTTTACACAAATGAAACAGCCCAATTTTCAGGTACTTACACTTTAAATGACCACCATGTTAACAGAAAATAGGACAACCAAAATAGAACTGATTCTCTATTATACCTACTTTTTCTTCATGACCCAAAACAGCACTTCAAATATTGCAAATATTGAAAAGTATAACAATAGAAAAGATTTGTAAGGGAATTTTTCAGTGATCTTGGCAGGCCAACTATATTTCACATTTTTCTCATCATACTGCATCCCTTTTCTTCCAGGATTTGGAGCTACAGAAGCAGCTCCTTCAAACAGAGTCTGTTCAAGAGATGGATAAACTTACAGTGCACTCCCCCCAACAAATAATGCATTATTCGATTGATGAAATAAGGCCCTGAGAATAGAAAGCAGAATAATCAGGACAACAGACCTGGCTACTACCAATTTCCTTCGCTCCTCAGTGGTATATGGCTGCAGAAGAGGTATTCCTAATAATCTGACTTCTTCCAGTTTGGGGAATGAATTTAGTTTGTCAATGTCTTCCCAGGAATGCAAACCTAATTTGAGAAATAAATTGTTTAAGCAAATCCGGAAAAGCACACAAATAGGCACATAGCAAAAAGAAGATTACTTCACTTAATAATTTCTGAAATGTTAAAATAATCATAAACTAGTTAGAAAGCCTGAAATTTTTCCTTATCCAAGGACAGAATGGAATCTAGTTAAATACCCTAAAAACTTCCCTATAGCCTCTCCTATCTCTATGATCCCAGTGGTCAAGGAGAGACATCTTTATTCTCCAACATCCACTCATCTACTGAGTCTCCAACCAAATGGCTTGTAAAGGGGGTCACTGGTGGTTTCAGTAAGCAGGATGTATACCAAGATTACATAATAAAAAAGTGATGTAATCAATTCTTTCACCAAATATAGACTCATAGAATGTAACTATTGATCAGAGTTGATACCGTCATACTCAAATTCTTACCTAACAAATTCTAAAGTGGGGCAAGATCAATAAAACCAGAAACTAAATATTATCTCTTACACTGTCCTCATTTTGGGGACAGAGAAAACAGATTCAAAATTTAAAACAAAAAAACAAAAACATAAAAACCCTAAACCCTTAGGCAGGAGAACACACAACAAATTAAGATCGTTTAGTCCTAAAACAAAACTCTTCCTATGGCTGTGAGCAAATGTATCATCTAGGTCAATACTTGGCAGTGGTATAAAAAATATTCCTATAATCATACAGCTGGTCGATTTTATAACACATTAAATCCATTTCAGAGACCAACGTAGCCCCTTCCTGTTTCTTTCAACCTTCAGCAAGGGTAAAGGCAGAGGAGCACCTTATGAGGACTGGTGCATAAGCATCCAAGTCTCAACCCTCCTCTTCCCTTCAGAATGGCATTTCCTTCCAGGAGGAAGAATACTGTTAGCTCAAGGGGTGTCGGAGTTGTGAAATAAACAGCTTCCTTATGCAAAATAATGGTTTTTAAAAATTAATTCTCACTCTTATACCCCATGGCAAATTAAACTCTTTATGTTTTTTCAACTATAGGTTAGAGTTATTTTTAATTACGTAGTTGTTTTAAGAAATAAGCTGAAAGACAATGTCCAATGTCATGAGAATGAGAAGAAAGTCATATACTGGGAGAATATATTTGTTCAAGACACATCTGATGAAGGATTTTTATCCAAAATATACATTGAACTCTTAAAACTCAACAATGGGAAAATGAACAATCTGATTTAAAAATGGACAAAAGACCTGAAAAGACACCTCCCCAAAGAAGACATACAGATGGCAAGTAAGCACATGAAAATATGTTCAACACCACGTGTCATCAGGAAAATGCAAATTAAAACAACCGTAAGATACCACTACCTATTCCAAACACTGACAACATCAAATGCTGACGAGGGTGTGGAGCAACAGGAACTCTCACTCATTGCTGGTGGGAATGCAAACTGGTACAGCCACTTTGGAAGACAGGTCAGCAGTTTCTTACAAAACTAAATATATTCTTACCATATGATCTAGCATTTGCACTCCTTGGTATTTACCCAAATGAACTGAAAGTTATGCCCACACAAAATCTTGTACATGGAGGTTTACAGCAGCTTTATTCATAATTGCCAAAACTTGGAAGCAACTAAGATGTCATTCAGTTTGTGAGGGGACAAATAAACTGTGGGACATCCAGACAATGGAATATTACTCAGTGCTAAAAAGAAATGAGCTATCAAGCCATGAAAAGACATGGAGGAAACTTAAATGCATATTATTAAGCGATAGAAGCCAATCTGAAAAGGCTACATACTGTATGATTCCAACTATATGACATTCTGGAAAAGGCAAAACTATGGAGACAGAAAAATATCAGTGGTTGCCAGGGATTAGGGGGTAGGGAGGGATGACTAGGTGGAGCACAGAAGATTGTTAGGGCAGTGAAACTAGTCTGTATGACTTTATAATGGTGAACACAGGTCATTACACATTTGTGCAAATCCATAGGATGTACAGCACCACGAGTGAGTCTTAATATAAGCTATGGACTTTGGGTGATGATGTGTCAATGGAGGATGGATGGTAACAAATGTATCATTTCGGTGCTGGGAGGATGTTGATAGTGGGGGAGGTTGTGCACATGTGGTGGCAGGGAGTATGCGGGAACTCTGTACTTTCTGTTCAATTTTGCTGTGAATCTAAAACTGCTCTAAAAAATAAAGTTTATCAATTTTGAAAAACAGGCTATGGGGCCGACCCGGTGACACAATGGTTAAGTTCGCACGTTCTGCTTCTTAGCGGCCCAGGGTTCGCCGGTTTGGATCCCGGGTGCGGACATGGCACCGCTTGGCAAGCCATGCTGTGGTAGGTGTCCTACGTATAAAGTAGAGGAAGTTGGGCACAGATGTTAGCTCAGGGCCAGTCTTCCTCAGCAAAAAGAAGAGGATTGGCAGTAGTTAGCTCAGGGCTAATCTTCCTCAAAAAAAAAACACAGGCTAAAAATATTCATTCTTGTGATACACAGAACCAGATGGCAAGAAACGGGCAATCAATTATACGTAAATACTAGAAAAGAAAAGAGCATTTGAAAGGCATAGGAGGTTGTGATTCCTTAACCTAAATTCAGATAAAATAGTCTAGTTTACAATTCTCCGTACTCTTTTTACTCTTTCTTTTACTATACAATTCACTAATTTCATTTCACTCCTTTCATAGCATGACCCCTTTAACGTATGAAATATAAATAGTTAATATAATGCTATGCCACTCAATATTTATCAGAGCATTTATGAAAATGAATGCCTTAAATATAGCTAATCAATATCCATCTACATGTCACTCTTGAAAATTCATCCTATAAGAAGGCAGAGCTATGACTGAAAGAAATATGCTTTGATTGCATTTCCTGCATAAGCTCAGACCAATTTGCACGCAGAATGAGACCAGCCTGTACCTCACCTGACTTATGCAGACTGATGGATCTCAGATTAGGAAATAACCTGGCCAGAGAATCATCAGGCTCCTCAATAGCGTTTAAATGATTGTTGGCCAGGACGAGGGTATCCAGTGAAGGAAACATAACTCCTAATTTTCGTATTTCAGTCCAGTCTTGGAGGTTATTGTCTGTTATGTGCAGTAGCTTAAGAGAATGACAGCAAATAGAAGGACAAGACACTGTTTCATAGTCGTTAAGGCACAGGAAGAGCTCCTCCAAACTGCAGAGAAAAAGAAACATTTCATTGTTTAAAGCAGTTAAATTTCTACTTTGCACCTATTTCATTCACTCAATAAATAAATAAGTGCCTACTCTGTGTGACATTCTGCTAGATGCTGTAGAGAAAACATAAAGATATCTTCCTGAAGCTTAAAATATGGCTGGGAAGACAAAACTTAAAATCCATAAAGCAGCAGAGAATGATATGACCCAGTCAGTACTAAGTCAATTTGGTGCCTAAACAATTAAGTGCTAAATTAAGCGGTACTAACTATGTAGTTCGTATAGGACTGGAATTGAAACTGTAGTGAGAATAATGAGGAAAGAATGCATGGCCCTGAAGGAGAGGTGGGCTTGTATAGGTTGAGAGGAGACAGAGGCAAGTCCAGAAACAACATGAGCCAATGTTTAGAACCAGAAATAATAACTATCATTGAACTCCCGCACCGTGCCAGGCCCTGTGCCAGGAGCTTTACAGACTGCACTGCACTTCCGCACGGCGAATGCAACTACACCCATTTTATAGACCAGGAAACAGAGCTCAGAGGTTACTTAGCTTACCAAAGGTCACATGGTTAGTAAGTAGAACTGGGACTTAAATGCTCATTCGATGTCATGCTAGATGTTCCATGCAGTGAGGAAACCACCCTCATGGAGTGAGAGTGAGAAACTAAGATGGAATAAGTGCGCTGAGACCAGATTCTGAAAGGCTTTGATAATTTCCACATTTAGACGGTCAAAGAAACTACAGCTTCGTATATTTCTTTAAACTACTTCCTTTGAATATTTATGTGCATATACAAAGATAGATAAAAACAAAAGATAACAAAGCATTTCTAAATTGACAAACCAAAGGATAATTTCTTGCTTAAATTATTGGAAAGAATACCAGGCCCATTTTCCCATCAGGCCAGCCAGGTACTTAATCATCTGACTGTTAACATATTTTAGAGATACTATGATTTTTTTTTTCCTCCCCAAGAAAAGGGCTGAGGCAAAATCCTGACATCAGGTAATCACAAGATTAAAATGGAGAAGGGTTGGGTTGATCTAGAAATGATAAGTGCTTCTCAGGGATATTTTCTAGCCAAAGGATGACATATCCTATGTCTTGGAGCTACTCAACACTGAGCAAGTATTCCAGTGAAAATGCTACTAGATTACCCTCACACCTCATTCTAATTCCTTCATTTTTCTAACCTCATTCTCCATTCAATCTGCAGTTCTAGTATTTCTGAGATAGGAGATCAGCATTAATTCTATGTATTAACACAGATGGCAACATAGCTCCCTCTCCATCATGCTCTCTGGGCTTACTCTGGTAACTCCTGCAGTATCGTGTGGACTGTCTCCCAAGAAGCTTTGCTGTTGTTGAGGACAAGTTTGCGAACCCCAGAGAAGGACCCAGCACACGTTCTTTCTAAAACCGATAAATTCAGAGGATTGGAACTCAGGTTTAGAAACTCCAACTGGGGAACATTTGACACAATTTTACTGACCTAGGGAGAAAAAAAGAAAGGCATATCAGGCAGTAATCAGAGCTTTTAAATAGCAAACACTCTCAAGAAAGCCTAAGTGCATGGGTCTCTATGCCAAAGGCCATTTACATTCAGGAGTACTATTTAGTGATGGTACTTACAGAGGGATACAAGTAATTTCAACAAATCTTGGCAAATAATTAATCTCCTTCTATGAAATAGTGGCATAACTGAAAGGCAATGGTACAAAAGAAAGATTTCCCATGTTGCCTTTGGCAAGGTTTTTTATAATGCTCTATATGACACTCTCTTTGCTAAATGGAGAAAAGATAGTTTAGATGACTACATTTTAGGCTACAAGTTTCTAAAGAGCTGAGATTGAGTTATGTAATTCTCTTTGAATATCTCCTCCCTTCCATTTCCAGTACAAGGCTGATTAAAGGTTTACTGAAGACCACATTCAAGCGTTCAAAATTGACTACATAGTCACAATCACTTAGAAAACAGTTTCAGCTTGATTCAAAGATGTACCAACTTTACAATAGATTTACTCAAAAAGAAAAAGCATCTATAGTTACATAACAAAAGAGAAAAGATGATCACCAACTTAACAATTTAGCTAGCTAGCAACTTGTTATAAAAGAGAAAAAAATAGGAAATGAGCATCACTGACCTTAACTATTTGCTCTGCACAGCACTAGTCTCTTTCATATAGCTTATTTCACTAAATTCTCAAAACAACTTGCAAGATAGCTAACACCATTTTCATTTTAATAAATGAGGAAACTGAGGCTCAGAGACATTAAGTAATTTGACTAAGGTTTCAGAGTTACAGAAGCAAAATCTAGGATTTAAAAATCAGAGCTATTATTCTTTCCAATATACCACAAATAGTAAATTATAAATATAACCAGAAAAAAAAAAGAAGACCTGGCTTAAACAAATATGAAATAAATGCTAGCAGCCCAGTAAATGTATTAGGCATCAAACAGCCAGGCAATGTGCTAACTGAAAGTTATGAGAAAATGAGTACAACAGAAGAGTTAGAATTGTTTTTAGAGTCAGAAAACCTGGGTTCAAACCAGGTTTCAGGACTTTCTAGCTGTGTGGTTTGACAGGTTACTTAACCTTTCCAAATCTCAGTTTCCTCATCTGTAACAGAGAGAAAAAAGTATTCACCTATTTAACAGGATTTTTGGTAGAACTGAGATCGACTTGTAAAGGACTTAACACAGTGATTGGTACATATTTTAGAAACTTTTATCCTTACCTATTCCCCAACAGGAAGTTAATTCGATGAAAGTGGGAGTAATAATTACCTAGTTCACTACTGACTAGTGGGCACTGAATGTTTGTCGAATAAATCAATGGCACAAAACCATTCAAGAAATCAGATTACTAATGCAGCTATAGTATGAACCAATATTTCAACCCTAGCTATATGCCATACCATATTTATTTTAATTTAAGTACGTCATATTTAGAGCCACTGGTAGATTCCCAGGATCCACCATAAACAACTGAATCAGAAGCTTCATAGGTGAGACAAGCTTCATGGCTGGGACCTGAATACGTGTTTCTTTTCAGAGCTCCATAAGTAACCCCAAAAAAGTATCCAGTGTTGAGAACTATGGGTAGAAAGAAAAAGCAATCTGTACTTTCTATGAGATCTACTGTGTACTGCTCAGCTCAGGAGCTCCACAATCAGTGAGGAGCAGATGAATTCCAAGAAGGTGGTTCAGAGAAGTATACCAGAGGGAACAGTCCTCACATACATTATTCATCTATTCTACACACTAACCCTTTCAAGTGGTACCATTTTTATCCTCATTTTACAAATAAAGAAATGAGCTATCTTCTAGAGAAAATACACCAGGCTTCAGTTTAAAACGTAAGAAATTTTTCCCGCTCTGCACATACTCTCCTGCTTGATACCTTTTGTGACCAATGGTATCAGGCATTTGTGTGATATACGGCTAGGATGTGGAGTTTAGTCTGTGGTCACAACACGGCTAGTCTACAGAGAGCAGCCCTCTGCTGCCTTCTGCCACCTGAACACTAATGATACGAGGACTTTCACACAGAAGATGATGACCAGCTATGCTCTACCCCTTTTAAGGGCAAAAAAAGACGAAGAGGAATCATGCTCCAACTACAGCATGAAGGATAACTGCTAATTATAGCACAACCCCAGTTAAATAAAAAAAACTTAAACCCTTTGCTAACCACCACACTTCATACTTTATTTTTATAATAAAGAAGAAAGTACCCCAAAAATGGATAGTTTAAGGGTTTTTGAAGCAATTTCTGGGAGCATTCCCAAGGCTAGCAGATACATGATATAATCTTTTTCACAGTTTGCATCTATACTACAGTCCAATAAGAACAAACATTTAGAATAATGACTCATTAGCCTTGGAATATTCTAAAAAGACAAAATTGGACTATCATCTAATAATTCAAGCAGGAAAAATAATATGTTAAAAATAAATATTTTGGGGGCTGGTCCTGTGGTGTAGTGGTTAAGTTCGGCACGCTCCGCTTCGGTGGCCTGGGTTGGTGGGTTCAGATCACAGGCACGGACCAACACCACTCATCAGCCACGTTGTGGCAGCAACCCACATATAAAGTGGAGGAAGACTGGCACAGATGTTAGCTCAGGGCTAATCTTCCTCCTCAAATAAATAAATAAATAAATATTATCTTTAAAAGGCTAAAATTAAAAAGGATTTTTGGATAACTTTAAATTAATGATTAGATCCTGGAAAATATTATATTCATTACACAGGTAAATATATGTATGACAGAAAAACGTCCTAATAGCAAAGGCTGACAAACATTGAGTTTCCAGGGCAGTATATTGACTTCTCTTTTTTAAACTCTAAAAATAAAAAAGAGTCCTCCTGCTAGAGTGAGTTGAGTATACTCACGTGCAGAAACGTGGAGACGAACTTACATCACCTTTCAGGCTTCCACAATTCTATGATTTGATAAAGGACCCTCTACTCTGGCTTCTAAAAAGGAGGAAACTAAAGTTTTAAGAAAAATAGGGAAAGGGTTGCAAGATAACAATCTGTAACTTATACCCAAGCTATTCTCTACCTCTTCTGAGTGGCTAATTCCTCTCTCCTCTCAACTACCTGGTTTAATTTCTTTTATAAAATGCTTTTGATAAGGAGGGAAGGAAAAAGGAGATACCTTGGGAAAGGTCAGACAAAAATCTACTTAGGCAAAAATTCAAGTCAAAGGCTAAAAAATGCATCTTTCTTTTACACATAGATGCCCAATTTTAGAAGGATGGAGACAAATTTTTGCCTCCCTCAAAAGCATTCCCCTTCTCACTCATATTTATCTTAGTCTCTGGATATACAGGAGCCAGTAGCTTAAACTACAAAAGAAGTTGCTCATAATATTAGTGACCATATGAAACACTGAAAGAATAAACTATATTATTTTGTTCACATTGCTATATCAAATACCAGCTGAAACAAAGTAAGCTAACGGCCAGGGACAAATGATCTTTCCAGTCATCAGATATATGGCTTGTAACAGGGTTGAAATGCAATGTCTTAAGACTGTGACCTATGGGCCAGCCCAGTGGTGTAGTGGTTAATTTCGCACATTCTGCTTCAGTGGCCTGGGGTTCGCCGCTTTGGATCCCAGGTGTGGACCTATGCACTGCTTGTCAAGTCATGCTGTGGCAGGCATCCCACATATAAAACAGAGGAAGATGGGCAAGGATGTTAGCTCAAGGCCAATCTTCCTCAGCAAAAAGAGGAGGATTAGTGGCAGATGTTAGCTCAGGGCTAATCTTTCACACACACACACAAAAAAACCCAACTGTGACATATGAGGTATTTGTAGCCTAACAAAGAGTTTAATCAATCCTAAAAATCAATATTCTTTTGCTGTCAGTATTTCTCTCATCTCTCTGTGCTCTGATATACATTGTAGAAGATTGGGATCAACTACAGTTAAGGCTAAGGACAAAATATAAAGGAACGAGGAATACAAAAATAAATTGGAAAACGGAAACCTGCAGGGTAGCAGCAACAAACGTTTATTTGAAAACAAACTATAAGAGCATATACAGGAATATACAAACTGAGCACAAGTAGAGTACAAATAAACTGGCTATATATGTCAATGTGGCCTAGGAAATATTTAGTGTAGACCTTTATCTAAGCAGAGAAACGGCGAACTCCGTGTTCTGATCCATATTGACAGAAATCGTTCTTTTGAGGTAGCACTACATCACTATGAAACTGTTCCCACCAGGTAGCAAAAGTATATGCATGTGTTCAAAGCACAGGTCAAAGCACAAAGCACAAAACCTTTGTGAAATTTTATACTCCCAAAGAAACAAATTGAGGGGAATCAGCCTGAGAACATAGGAGCTGAAACGATTCAGAGGAAGATCTGGTCTGACTTGTCACCCATGCAGGTCATAAATCTTGCCAGAGGTTCAGCAGTAGGACTATTGTGGGAATCGTGGAGAAGGAGGATTGACAAGGTAGTTTTTTTGCGTCTGTGCAGTATGAACACAGCATGCATGTCAATTAAGCATCTCAAAAGACCAAAAAGGCACAGAATGTAATTTGTTGCACAGTAAACTATACTAGCAGTTTAGATAAGTTGATCAATGAATAAATACATGTACAAATAGAGATTGTTTCACGGAACAGCCTAGTAAATCTGTATATATTAACAAGTCACGTAGACATCAAGTGACACGCACCTCAAAGAATTTTGGTAAACATCTTAATAATAGGAAATATAACTGAGAGTTATCAAATTAAACGAGACTATGAAATGGATAAACATAAGAAAAACTGAAGAAAACGAGGTTATCGATAGATCTTTCTGAAACAAGAAAGCTGTCTTACAATTTGCATAGCATTTAATACATACAAAGTGCCTCAATGATTAATTTTATCAGCAGCCCTGTCTTAGGGATGAGCAAACTGAAGCACTAAAAGATTAAGTGACTTTCTTAAGCTAACACGAAAAGTTGAAGCAAATGGTCTTCATCAATCCTTAAGATAGAATCATTTGTTCATTAACGCATTAACAAGTATTTGAGCGCCCAGTGTGCTTAGTGCTGATGATAAAAAAGACAAAAGTCTCTACTTGAATAAGCTCATAGTCTAGTAGGAAAACTGTCAAATAAGCAAGTGATGGCACTACATGGTGATAAATCTTTCCTAGCAGCATGATACAGCTGCTAGGATAATCTGACTGCCTGAGTGAGAGCCAGGGCAAGTTTCACAGAGGAATAGCAACTTGAGCCGAGTCTTGAAGGATAGGTAGGAAGTGGCCAGGCAGACAAGAGGAGAGAGGGAGCAATAGATACAGGATGAACCAAAGCAAGGAAGCTTTTCATGTCAAGAGTTTATCATGAGCAGCAAGAAAAAGCATATGGCTAAAGATGGAGATAAAGCTCTAGAAATAGCAAATGGCCATATGATGGAGGGCCACGCTTAGGGATTTCAGACCTTAGTTTCTAGGCAACAAAAAGCAACTAAAGGACTTCTAGCATGTCATAATCATGTTTCATTTATTAAAAGGAGTCTGGTAGCACTGTAGAAGACAGCTTAGAGGAAGGAGAATAAAACTAGAGGCAAGAAATCCCATTAGGAAGTTTTTCCAATAGCCCAAGCAAGAATTAAGAGCCTAAATTAAGGCAAGAGAATGAATCGACTAGGAAGAACTATTTTTCCCTTATTCTTAATGGTAGCTTCATCAGGTAATGTTATAATCAAGTCAGTAATAGTATATATAATAATAAGAGAGGAGATGAGAATAATTTTATTTGTGTACTTGGTTTAGAGTCACTCTGAGATCATAAGACATCAGTTATGTCAAACCACCAAAAAGACTTAATAATATAAGGAAAAGTTCTAAAATATTTGGAGTAAATTTTAGTAACAAGAATAAATATTTTTGGGGCCAGTCCCGTGGCCGAGTGGTTAAATTCATGCACTCCCCTGCAGTGGCCCAGTGTTTCGTCGGTTCGAATCCTGGGCGTGGACATGGCACCACTTATCGAGCCATGCTGAGGCGGCGTCCCACATGCCACAACTAGAAGGACCCACAATTAAGAATATACAACTATGTACCTGGGGGTTTTGGGGAGAAAAAGGAAAAAAATAAAATCTTTAAAAAAAAAAAAAGAAGAAATATTTTTATAATCTTAGTTTCAAACTCAAGCAATTTTTATGTCAAATTGTAGGGATAAATATTGAAGCAGTAGTAGAGAATGAGCAAAGGATGTGTAAACTAGTGCAATAGTAGAGAATTTAATGCACTGTCAGCAGTCCAAATCTCTGTAGTCTCATTAACCTCTTGATACCTGGAATCAAGTTCTTCAGTGCTTTTTACATTAATGAAAAACTAATTAGAATAACAAAGCTAACTGAAAAATCACCATAGAAACAGTTGAGGTGGGTTATTTATCCTGAGATATACAGACAACAAGAATCTCGAGTGAGACCCAGAATTCAGCAGAATACATAACAAACAATAAAACAATGGTTACTGCCGCATCTCACCAGAATACAGCAATATAAAAACTTCACCTCATGCCAGTCTTCCAGTTTGTTGTCAGAAAGATCTAGTTCCGACACATGAGCACAGAAGGCAGCAATTTCTTTTTCATCTCCTGCACAGGTTATTCCACAGCTGTTCAACACCAGTACACTTGGGAGGTTGAGGCGATCTGAATCACGGGGGAAACAAAACACTTTCTATGTCAGCCTAATTCTTGTCTACATACACTCAGCTCCCAGGAATCAAAATCAAATTGTGTGAAATTACACAAGGACCTGGAAAATACAGGATATGATAGAATCCAAGAGTACCGAATTCTAAGGGGAAACGGTTAAGTATGGTCCACGAGGAGAGGAGAAGTACTGGACCAGTAGCACCAAAAATGTCCTATACGCTTTAACTCCCGGTAGCATTGTTCATCTCAGGAACCAACAACAGAGCCATCATCCGTGCTATCATCTTATCACCTGAACACTAGATCCAGGCGACTCATGTCTGAAATACCACTGTCTTCTTAATGGCCTCTTCTTTCTTTTTATAATTTACTTCAAAAGTGTCGTTCTAGATAGCTCTTTTCTCTCTGTCAGATGTATATTTTCACCTTTTTCTGCCTTTGAAAATTATCTCAAACCATTAGATAGTCTATGTGCTAAAGCACTTCTGTTCTTCAGGTTCATATGATTCAAGAAATCGCCCTCACTTAAATGGATGCATTTAAAAATCTGCATCTCTTTCTCATACTTGTCCATCAATCATTCCCATTTCAATCTGTGTAGAATTTGCCCCTTACAAAAATTAGACTTTTTAAAAAATATAACTGTAATGGGAGAAAGTGTTCCAGAGTCTTAAACTATTCAATGAATTTGATCAAACTGGGTAGTCAAACTACTACCTGGTTCAAAAACACGTGTCAATAAAATTGCTCTTACTACCTCTACTAAAAAGAATAAACATGAGAATTCAACCACACTGTCTCTATTTGGTATAAAACAAGGACTCACAAAGGTAATATTTTATTAATGGAGGCCTCAGATTACATGGTTTTTCAACTTAGTACTTATCAGTATCAAATTTTTCAGACTAGGAATGGATCCTGAAAAAAAATCACCAAGTAGGAAATTCATTTCTTTCTGCCATTCCAGTTTATATGGAGTGATAAGATAGTTGTATGCAGAAACAACAAACACTTAGTGACCTTTGAACATAAGAACTAAAATACTCTTCAATATTAATCCCATATAATTATAAAGAACTACTTCCAAAAACTGTTAATTACAACAGTAAAGTAAAACATAAGCAAAAAACATACCTTGCACCTTTCTAGTTGTAGATCTTTGCTCATGTCATAATCTCTTTCCTAGAATGTCTTTATCTCCTCTCTAACCAAACGCCACATTCTTGAAGGGATTGGTTCAAGTATCCCAGCTTTGAACCTTTCATGATCATATTATTAACTCTCTTCTAAATTTCTTTCCCAATCACTGTGCCAGTCATTTGTCTCATCATAAACTACATCGTGTTATATATTTGTAAATGTGAATATCTTGTAATGCAATTAGGCTGTGGTCCTTGAGGACACAGGCCAGTCTTGTACAATCTTGCACACTCTGAGTTCCCTGAAAAAATAGGCATTTGAAATACTATCACTCAAATGTTGTTCTTGTCCTGTGAGTGCAACTAAAATGCCTTTTGGCCAATCTGAAGGAAAACAAGTCATTTCAGGTTTTTCAAAAAACTAAAATCATAGCAAGGGAGAAAGACTACTTGACTCATAATCCAAAATAGAGGAAATCTTTTGCAAATAAGGGAATGTTCTGGTTAAATGTCTTAAGTAACCTCCAATAAATAAATGTCTTAGGCCCCATCTTGCTTACCTTTCATAGGAGAGCCCTGAGGTGTGGCTGGGACGTGGACACCCATCCCAGGACCACGGCGGTAAGGAAAGTTTTCAGGACTATATTTTTCACATAATACTTGCATAAAACTCCTTCCACTAGGTTGATCCATCTTCCTTTCCTTAAAATTCTACAAGAAATCAAGAAATCATGAAAATTATTTATTTACTCATACAAGAAATATTTATTGAGAACTAATTATTTATAAGGCACTAGGCTAAGCACTGTAGACATTTAAGACGTGGTCACTGCCCACAGAAATTTACACTGTGGTGAAACCTTAGGATTTCGGGAAGCTACACGCAGGACAAATGACAGCAATACAAGTCAGCATATGATAACTGTAACACAGATTAAAAGCGCTCCAAGATTTAGAACAGGAGGCAATCATTTTGAACAAAGGGTAACAAGACGACTTTTGGCTCGTGCGTACGGTTCATGTGGTAAGTAATGGAAAAAAGGAGAAAAAAGGAAAGTATAGACTAAACATCAGACTAAAACGTTTGGATGAATCCTTTGATATTTGTCCCTCAAGATCCATTTTTCTCTTCCTCCATAGTAAAAGAATTTTTAACTGTATCCATAGCTACTTCTATTTAGGAATGAGTATATGACTAAGTTCTAGTCGATGGGATAGAAATAAAGTTTTCTGAGGCAGCTTCTGGGAATCATCCTTAAAAGATAAAGAGAGTGTGCTCTTTGCCCTCTTTCTTTGTCTCCTCCTCAATTCTATTACCTAGAAAACAGATGCCACCTTGGACTATGGGCCCAAGGAACACACCCTAAGGAGGGTGGAACAAAGAGCTTAAAGGGACTTAAGTCCCTAAAGATTTCATGGAACTGAGTTGCCATACTGGTTCTGGATTGCAAATCTCTGGGAATTTCAGTGAAATATAAATAATCTTCTATTTTATTTAAGCCACTCTTCTTTTCCATTTTTCAGTTACTTATAAATAGACCTAATCCTAACTACTACAGAATGTCATTTCTTTTGGTTTTGAGTTTGGGTAGAGTCTTCACTGTCTAACCTCAGCTAAGGGTCCAAAGATGCAGTAACTCCAGCATCCTCTCAGTATTTAGCATAGGTTAAAACAGATAATATTATACAACATGCTAACTTCTGACAACCTGCTAACCCGTTATCTTGAGGTGCTAGCCTATGATCTGTATTAAATATCAATCAAAATACCAGCAACTAGTTGACCTCTGTAGTTCCAACTATCAGATATCAAGCTTTCTACTAAAATAATCAGAAAAAGGAAGGAGGCTAAAGAATACTCAAAGAGGGAATATCATGAAAAAAGGTATAGCAATGAGAATGTACAATGGTATATATGAGAAACCACAAGACATCTAATAGAAGACAGCATCAGGAGTATCTAAATATGAACCTCAGAGGAGATCTTCTATGCTACATCAAGAGGCTGAACTTTATTCTGCAGGAAACAGGAAGAAACTAAAGGTTTTAAGGAAGGGAATACGCAACAACCAATTTTTTGGGAAAACTCACCCTGGCAGTTGTGTAGCTAATAAATATGAGGGAAACAAGATTGAAGTCAGGTAGAAGAGTTAGAAAGATACTGCAAAAATACAGAAGAGAGATGATGAGAGTCTGAAGCAATACAGTAGTAGTACAAATAGTAGCAGATTCAAGATCAATTTAGAAAGCAAGCTTTTCAGGAATTATAGGGGCTGAGGGGAAGGTGAAGTCAAGGCTGACCCCCAGGTCTCTAGTACAGGTGACCAGGTGACTGGTGATACCATTAAGTAAAAAGAAAATATGAAGAGATCTAGTTTTAAGGGGGAAAATGATGAATTCCATTTTACACATGTTCTATCTGGGGCATCTCTGGAATATCCAGGGAAACAGTCAGAAGTTGGAAGAGAAATGTAAGCTAGAGGTGAAGCTTTGGACATCACCAGGCTCCAGGAAATATTATGAATAAGAACAGTAGAACAATAGAACACTCAAGGACACCGATACTGAAGGGTCAGGCAGAGGAAGCAGAGTCATGAAGAAAAAGAAAGGGAACAGCCAGAGAGTAGACTGCATAGTCAACATTTTGAGAAATTTTGATGAGAAGGGGAGAAGGAAGATGGGCTGATAAGCTACGCAGAAACAGGAGGGAGTAGGGAATAGAGGGCAACTGTCAAGATTTTTCCTCTTAAAATAGGAGAGACCTGAATATGGTTATAGATTACAGAGAAGTAGCAAGTAGAGCCAGAAAGGCTAAAAAGTACTACTGGTACATGGTCCTGGAAGAAACCAGCAGGAATGAGCCCTAAAAAACTTTTCAGAAGGCTGCCTGATGCTAACAAGATAATGTTGCACATTGTTTACCATTGGTGGTGACATATTTCCTTCACAATGTTGGACTAGTTTATTTTTGCTTATACAGTTTAATTATACCGAACATTAAGTATTTTTCTCATGTGAGTGTCTTACCTCCACTATCACATTATAAAGGGGAGTGGAGCTTTGTAATTCTATTTCTTTAGTATTCATTCAAAGCATCTGGTACAGTGCTATACATGGTAAGGGCTTAAGAAGTGCTGCTGAGTACTAAAATCACTAGCCTCCAGTGTGCTTAGAGAGAGCAGAGAATTCAGGTTGGGCAGTAGGTTTAAGACCACGCAGTTCTATCACTTAATAGTTTTGTGCCGTCAGGCAAGAAAGACACTATTTCTCTGGGATGCAAATGTCTTCATCTGTAAAATAAGATATTAATATCTATACCACTTGGATTAGAGTTGCTGTAGAGTTCTAACACACACAAACGTACTATTGGGATTACAAGGCTGTTGTAAGGCTCTAAAATACACAAATGTTATCCACTATCCATGGAAGTTGTAGTGTGCTAGAAAGCACATGGACATAGAAAATGGGCTCTGTCATTTACTAGCTGGGTAAAACATAAGCTAGTCATCTAACCTCTCTCTAATTTTCTCACCTATGGATGGGCTAAAATTTTCCTCTCAGATTTGTAATAATAATCTGAAAAAGGTATGAATATAAAAGTGGGCTTTAAACTTGGCCCATTTTCTAGATAACTACCAGGACCATGTCTACTATACTCTGTAAAATCAATTCACAAATGCCTATAATGCAGAGTAGACACTCACTGAGCACATGTCAATCTACCGAACAAAAGTTGTGTCTGTACAATTTACCAAAGTTGAGGCTACAGAACACATTTCATAGTGAATATATCACAAGTCACCTTGAAAATACAGGGCTGCCTGTCAGGATCCTCACCTGGGAGTTAAAGGATAGAGCCTGTTCTAGTCTAAAACAGTTCGTTCTTTCTATCCATACAGAATGTTTAGCGTCTGCTGCTGTCCTCCATCCCAGCACTGATTGTGTCAAAACTGAAGTGTGCGTTCATCTAGGACTTCAGGAACCTTCAGGTGGGAAGGTTCTTTTTCAATGTAAACTGAGCACCAACAGCAGACAGCACAGAGCAGGCGCTGTGCCACTAGTGACAGGCACCATAGTTCTAATCAAAGACCTGTCTCAAGCAGAATGCCAACAGAACTTTTAGAAATGTTTAACAAAAAGTCAAGGAAGTTACATTGCTATCTTCTATGCAATTGGCAGTTCAAAAGAATAAAAAGTGTGTGGGGAGGGTGCTGAACTGTCAGTGTGAAAATAATAGTCACTGAGTTTAAATAGCATCTTTTTAAAAGGAAGCTTCAGAACCACTTAAACTCAAACCTATTCAATTCAAGGGCAATAATCTTATACATAATTTAAATATAGACAAACTGAGGGATGGTAAGATTAGAGACATATTCAAGTTAAAATGAGTGTTAGTGAGCAAGCAATCGTGGGAACTTAAAAAAGTTATTCCTCATGGCCCCAGGCTTTAATAACCCTTCCAAGTAGTCTGGGTTTTTTTTTTTTTAATTCTTCTTTATTTTCTAAAGACTTAAAAGCAATGCTAGGCGCCTTCATTGGTCATTTTCCAGGATACTCTATTGGAATAGCTTTCCAGGAATGCAGATAGTATAGACGTTAATACATGGCTTTTAAATTAGAACATTAAGATTGCAAAATGGATCAGTAACATAAATCTACTCAAAATCTGTTGGGGCAGTTTGAGGAGGAACAGCAGGTGGGAAAGAAAAACTGAAAACCAAACAAAGTGAAAAATGAGGAAATACAGGATGGAAAAAGATCTTTAACTGGAGCTTTTTAAAAGGTTTTTGGTGGGTAGAGGGGTAGTCTATGACTTTCTGGAAAGCACAGGTGTCAAATTACATCTGACTACCTCTACAGTTGGCAGAGTTCTAACGCATTTGTAAAAGTATTCTGAATTGGTGCTTAAAGCCAGGGGGCCAGGAATCTTGGGTGATGTTACTTGGTTCCATTACTAAGTAATGGAGTGTGCCTGTGAAAATCTCAACTCCTTTGTGCCTCGAATGCTGACTATAATATGCCCTTGTAAAGTGCTTGGAGAAAGTCAGGATAAAGCGTAAGCTGGAAGATAAGGTGCTCAGACACTTTGACCAAATAGATTAATATCAGAACAGAACATCTAGTCACCTAAGGGTCCTCAATTGCTATCAAACACTTTGTACTTTATGTTCCCAATCAAAGGATCAGGTCAAATTAGTACGAAACTCAACACAACTGAAAACAGAAAATAGGCCATTTGTGACCACTAACACTGGAGGATATACAAGGTATTTCCTCATGCTGGTATGCAAGGTCAATATTTACTTCACAAAAAAACTTCATGGTAGCGTACCATGCTTCGTAAAGTATGAATACTACCAGCCTCACTCACAACTTCCAAAAATATAAATACTACTCCACAGAGTCCCAAAATATAAATTTTAAATGTTATAAAAAATAGATTTATCAGCTTATATACATAGACTACCTCCAGAGGACAAAATAGAAATTAATAAAATTAGTGTCTATGGTTGACTCCAGAGAGAGGAAATGAGGAATAAGGGTAGAAAGAAGATTTGCTTTTTGCCATCACCCATTTAAACCCCATCAACTCACCAGACACATATATCATCTTTTTTTTCAAACATTATCTTTTCAAAACATAAAACAGTTTCAAGTGATATACCTGGGAATGACCTAATAATTTGTCAAAGAGTTTTTTAACTCTTCATTATTATCAATCATTTATTTAAAAAATCCAAATTGGACCATGCAAAATCCAGAAATAATAATAATTTTAAAAGGAATTGGGGAGTGAGGAAGAAAAGAAATAAAACAGATGGCCAAATGAAACAGATACTTCTGTGAAACAGCATTGGGAAAGAAAAAGAAAGCAGGACAAAACACACCCGAGCCTCAGAACTAAACTACAATTAAATGAGAGATGGAGGTGAGATAAAGGGGTAAGATGACAGAGCCAGATGAGTGTTCTCTAGGCTTTTCCATGGCTTTAACAAGGGCAAAGCAAAATCTCCACTAGGAAGTGTACAGAAGGGCTGGAAGGATACCCTCAGGCCTGCAGGGTCAAGTCACTTCCTATGCTAGGCAAGTTAAATGAGGTAATAGAAGTTATCCAAATATTTCATCCAAATTACCCAAACTGTATCCAAATTATCATGACTGTGGAACCATCCCAGCTCTAGGAGGGAGAGGTTACAAAGCCATAAGCCTAAGGATGCTTTGGGAGCTTCAGGCCTCCCTGGGCCCTCACTGTGGAGACTAACAAAGAAAAGAGTGGTGCTTCCTGCAGCAGGAAGCCAATCCTGCAGGATTCAAATTACTGGAATAGCAAATAGTTGGGAACTGATTTACAGTTCTAAAAAGTAAATTGCAGTAATTCAAAGTATGCATTAATTTAGTATGAGACTAAATCTCCAGGAGGAGTTTTTGTAGCATAAAGATAATGGAGAAGACGGAAACACTCTCAAGTAGTTTAGAAGTATTCTCAGTCATTTGACACGCACCCATTTATTTCCAACTAATCAATCTTATCTATTCATCAGAGAAGTGCAGAAAAAACTACACTCTAAAAGCTACCTGCCAATATTTTGTTAACAACATTTGACAACAAAACTTAGGTTAACCGTTTTGACCAAAGGCTCTACAATTTCACCTTTAACTTCCTTTGGTCAGACGACATTAGATTCCAGTCATTTCTCTCCACTTAGGTGCCTATTTCCTTTACAAGACAATCTGAGAAAAAGAATCTATTTACCACTTGTTTAATAAAAGCAGAGACAACAAATATACTTAGTTTTTCCTGCTATCTCTTTTTTGCACCTTATCAAGTGGTTCCAATTAGGCCTCTTTGCCTATGCATTTATTCATAAAATGTGTGCCCTCACCAAGCTTACAATCTCATTTCATTCTGTTCAACAAACAGGAAACAGATACTGAATCAGTGCCAAACACTGTGCTAAGCACTAAAAAAAGCAAGAATAAATAAAATCCAAAGTCTGCCCTCAAGGTACCCACAATCTAGAAGGAGATATATGGAGATAACACATACCTAAAATAACCCATGTAGAAATAGTGAATTCAAACATAAGAAGTGATTAACTTTCGGAAGTACAATCAAGGAACTGTGAGGTGAATCCTGAGCCATTTTGAAAGACGATGAACATCAGGTTAACAGGATGAAGAACATTCCAGGCGCAGGAAATAACGGAACACGAACAGGCACAAGAGACGTGAAACATGGGCTAATAAGTGGTATTGCTAAAACATAAAATACGTGTGGTGGGGAGTGGGAGAAGCGAGCGATTCGACTGTAGAGTGGATGGTGGTCAGCTCCTGATTGACCTTGCTCACATTTGACCTTATCCTGTAGAGAGAAAAGTATGAAAAATTTTGATAGATCACTGTGAATACAGAGCAAGGATGGGGTTACCGATCTTTACGTAGAATAACAAGAGGTCAACAATGAGGACAACCTTAAACTCCCTAAAGGACTGGGCAGTCAGGAGTTTGTTGACCTTAGGGGAAGCCCTTTGAGTACAGACAAGGGAATAGAAACCACAGCAAAGAGTTAAAGAAAGAAATAAGTGAAGACAGTGAGATAGACCATGGCTTTGAGAAGCTTAGATGAAAGAGAAGAGATGGGACAGTTGAGACGAAAAACCACGTGTTTAGAGAGAGAGTTGTTACATCTTGTTTTTTTTAAAAAAAAAAACACAAAAGAGAAATTTACAGGCTGAGCCTGGGGCTGGGGTGGTGGTGGAGGAGGTCAACAACTAACAAAACACGTCTGAGGAGGAAAATCTCCTGAGTAGCTTCAAAGGGTCTCTTAGGATGACTTTCTCAAATTTTGCAAGTTTTTTTTTTTTTTAAAGCCCATTTAACTTGTGCTTTGTGGACTCCTAACCTCATCCCCAGAACGCTTCCTTTTCAAAAGACCCCACTATACCCAAACCCTGCCAGGGTCTTTGACATTTTAGGTAGCTGGGACTTTGTTTTCTAAATCTTTCTGATCTTCAACATAAGTGTCCCCCAATAAAACTCTGGAAAGTATATGTGTGTGTTATACATTTTCCCTCTAGGAAAAATTAAATAATGAATGAATAAAGGCCTATTGATAAGCTTTTTTTTAAATAAATAACTGCTTTAAAAAATACAAGTATTATACACTCTGAATTTTTAAAAATGTCCAGTTGAAAATAAGCAAAAACCCTGTAATCTCATGTAGTTTCCATGTAGATTACTTTCCCTTTTTATTAGCTCAGCTAAGCATGTAAATAAGTGTTACCAAAAGTTTTTCACATCTGAAGCATGTTTGGAGTCACAGCCGTACTAGAAAGGTTTGGTCGACAGATTTAGCAAGTAGATTAAGCCTGAGGATGCACTTTATGGTGTATATTTTTCCATGCTATGTAGATATATATTTTTTACACAAAGATTAATTTATTTTTAGATATATAGTTTTATAACCTGCCTTTTCGCTAAATAGCTCATGAAAAGCTTTCTATGTCAATAACTATATATCTACATAATCGTTTTTAAGGTTTGTACAGTGTTCCATTAACAAGCTTTTGCAGCTGAAGTCATTCATGACAGCTGTCTCTCCCATAAAAATGCTTCAGGGACGTTGTCCAGGCCAATAGAATTAGGCTAGCCAGTCTTCTTCTGAATGGCACTTCTAATTGCATTTATCATCAAGTACATATACCTGCAATTCCACCTCAGTCATCTCCCCTGAGCGTTATGTAATATACCTAAGAGGATGCTTTCTTGGGATGAAAAGTAAGGAAAATTAACTCTAATAACTTTCAAAACTATTCTGTGGAGTTACAGTTCCCCAATTCACAAACTTACTCTAAGCATTCCAAGCGCGAACCTTGAGCGTAGCTGATAAATCCATTATCATAACACACCAGGCCACCAGGATTTCACACCCTACTTTGACCCACCCTATTTCTCAAAGCCTCTTCCTCAACTGAATACTAAACTAAATCCAAGTGTAATAATGTGGCACATCAACTTTTCTCAGTAGAAGATTTTTTTAAAAGTCCAACACTGCCAAATGACATGAGAATTCAGACTCCTGGGCATTCCTTGAATCACGCTATTAGTCGGGCCCTGCTACCCCCTTTTCTTATCACAGCACCTGTTTCTCCTTAAAAGCACCACAGACACTAAAACATCTAAGTCAAATTCTTTATTTCATTACATCAGTGACACCAAAGATGTCTAAATCATGACGCTACATTATTAGTGAGTGCGGCCTCACAGCTGTCTGTATTTTCTACTAAGAACGGTATTACACACGATGCACATTTGACATTAAACAAAGAGACAGTTTTCTCATCAACAAGTGCAAAACAGTAAGTATGACTGACTCTCACACTTGTAGTCTACTGTATGTAAACAAAGTACTTGACATTTCTGGCCCAAATGTACTAGCCCAAGAATTTTATGATTTTCATAAGAAAGTACTTTATTTGAGAGGAAAAAAATTGAGAAAATACTTCTATTTAGACTGAAGTACCTCTTTGTGTGAAAATATTTCCAAGCACTGCTTTCTTGATTTCCATGACTTCTCACCGTCCAGAAAGCAGGCATCTATATCCCTATTAAATTAGGCACTCTGAACTATAGAAAAGTACTTTCCATACACTTAGAGCGATCACGACAACAACCAGTTTAACATCCGCTACCCTTACTTCAATAGCTTCCAAGGAGAGTTCCACCCTCAGCCCGCCCCAACTCCTTCACAAACAAATTTGCAGCCACTCCTACCTTTCTATGCAGCCCAGATGCGACTGGAAAAATCTCAAGGCTTTAATGTTGCGCTTCCTCAAAATTCAGGAGTAGACACGCTTTCTCTTGAATCGATGTTCCCCATAAGTCAAGTGTCCCCAAACAGAGATTAACAATCATTTTAAAGCCTCGTAATTTTCCACAACCATCCTGATACTGACAAACTGACACTTATCTTTATTTACAGGACATGAAATTGACGTGACTTGCTCAGGTTTCTGCAGCCCAACCAGCATGCTAAGTCATACCTTCTGTATCCCTAATCTGTTGAGCCATGCTGTCTTTACTAAAAAAGGAATATTTTAAGTCAACTGTATACAGCATCACGCACAAGTCACAGAAATACACCTTATCAAAATATATGAAAACCATCACAGCCAAAATACCTCCTGTAACCACATAAAGTAACGTTTGAATCACAAAACTAAGCAGCAGGACTGACTGGTCTAGTGACCAAAGCGGAAAAAATTATTCTCGATTTTTCCTCCCCCCCAAAAAGCAACAAATATTAGTTTCTTCAATGGATTAGTTTTCATCAGAAGAAAATTATATATGCATGCTATTTTTCAGCTGTTGAATACACAAGTTTAAGGTCATTACACAGCTGTTTACAGATTACCCCATTATCTCTGCTCGTGTCACCTACTGAAGTTATCAAGTTAAAGCAAGGCCTCATTAGGAACAGACTGTTAGCTCATCACTCTGCAGGCTTCTAGAGTTTACAAACCACTCTGGTTAATAACTAGGGATTACTAGAATGTTAACCAGCCACAGAGAGTCTGCAAAAGTTTACAGGTCATAAAAAAAAATTGAGTAGTCCCTCCCACATTTAGTATTCAGGCGGTATTACCTGGTGGTAATAAGTGCTGGTTCTAGAACTAAACTGCCTGCATATAAATCATGACTGACCACTTCTCTGTGTGACTGTGGGCAAGTTACTGCAGCTCTGTCTCCATTGCCTCATCTGTAAAAAGAGGTAACAGATAGCCCCTAACTCCTAGCTCATAGGGTTGCTGAAGAGTGAATGGAGACAATAAGGGTAAAAAGTGGTCAGCACAGCGCCTAGGACATAGAAAGCACTTAATAAATATCAGCTGATTATTACTTCTGCTGCTACTGCCACTCCTATTACTACTACCATCACCAGCCCGTGAGCACGGCAGCATGAATGGAGGGCTGGGGGACTTACTTGAAATTTTTGTTACATAGATTTAATCTAATTTTTTTGGTCCTGGGACAATGCTAATTAATACCAATTAATGATTTGGGCAATAAAACTGTCTGACATTTATAATGTCATTCCTCCTTAACTGGATGGTTTTCTCCTCTCCTCTCCAGCTGTCTAAATTTAATACATCCTTCAACACCCTACTCAGAATATGCTTTGGAGGTATACTTTTCAGATACTTCCTGCCATAATACTGTTTCCTTTGAGCTGAGCTCATGGTATCTATTGACTAAAATATTCAATGAGCGATTAATCAATACATATTGGCATGACATCTTTTCATTTTGTCCCATATACTAGTATCAGTAGTTAAGTAACTCATGTGTAGTGATGTGCTTTTCATGTGTCTATGTCTTGTGTCCTTAGACTGTATAGCCCTTGAGGGTAAGGACCACATCATAATGCTTCTTTGTATCCATCACGGACGTAGTTTGCACATAACTGGCACCCAGGCAATGTGCTAGCCAGCCCTGGTGGTCTAGTGGTTAAGATTAGGCTCTCTCACTGCTGCAACGCAGGTTTGTCTCCTGGTCAGGGGTCATACCACCCATCTGTCGGTTGTCACACTGTGGTGGCTGCGTGTTGCCGTGATGCCGTAGTACACAGTCACGGGAATTTCAGATACCAGCAGGGTCACCCATGGTGGACAGGTTTCAGCAAAGCTTCCAGAGCAAGACAGACTAGGAAGAAGGAACCTGGCCACCCACTTCTGAAAAAATTGGCCACAAAACCCCTATGAATAGCAGCGGAGCATTGTCTGATACAGCACCAGGAGGAGAGAGGATGGTGCAGAAAGACCAAGCAGGGTTCTGCTCTGCTGTGCACAGGGCCGCTAGGAGTCAGAAGTTCCTCAACGGCACTAAAAACAAATGTGCTAATCAATGTGTTTTCTAATCACTTCTGATTGTGCCTATCGAATTATTTTAAAAAACATGAAAAGCAGTTTTATTAATAAACCCTGAGATCAGAGTACTTATGCACAAAAATCCTTCACAGCTACCACTGAAATACATAATTATGTCTATCTCTCCAAGGGGATTCCAAAAATAAGAGATGACAATGATAGAGCAATGAATCAGTGGCAGAGTCAGAAATACCTGCTACCTAGCACAAGCTAAGTTCTTTCGCAAAGACTACAGCCACAATAGACTCAATACTGATATGAGTTTTGTATACATACTATACCTTATATTCCATATGCCAGAGTTAATAATTTATGCCATACTTCAGAACAATAGGCACTGTTTAGTAACTAAAGATGAATATATGTGCACTGCTTGTGAGAACGCAAAATGGTATACCTGCTGTGGAAAACAGTTCCTCAAACGTTAAACATAGAATTCCCATATGCTCCAGCAATCCCACTTCAGGGTGTAGACCAAAAGAACTGAAATCAGGGACTTGAATAGATATTTATACACCAACATTCATAGCAGCATAATTTGCAATAGTCAAAAGATGGAAACAACCCCAATATCCCTGGATAAATGAATGAATAAACAAAATGTGGTGTGTACATAGAATGGAGTATTATTCAGCTTTGAAAAGGAAAGAAATTCTGACACATGCTATAACATGGATGAACATTGAAGACATAATGCTAAATGAAATAAGCCAGACAGAAAACAGCAAATACTGTATGATTCCACTTTATGAGGTATATAGAGTAGTCAAATTCAGAGAAAGTAGAATGTACAAAGTAGAATGACGGTTGCCAGCAGCTGGAGAGAATAGGGAATGGGGAGTTATTGATTAATGGGTACAACAGTTTCAGTTTGGGAACATGAAAAGTTCTGGAGATAGATGGTTGCAGAGCAATGTGAACGTACTTAATGCCACTAAGCTGTACACTTAAAAATGGTTAAAATGGTACATTTTATGATATATATATTTTACCACAATAAAAATATTTCAAAAAATGAAGGAATAAATAAAATATATGCTATATAAAAAAAAAGATGACTGTAGTTCCAAGTCCAAAGTTTCTGGTTCTCACTCTCTCAGCACACTTATCAAATTAATGCCAACAATTCACTTAAAGATCTTAAACAGTGAGGGACAAATGGCCACGTCACAATAAATGCATTTTGTGGAAGATCTGATTTACGATGTATAGTCTTCATTTATTTTTTCCTTGGCTCCTTTACTGATGTTCACGTGGAGATACGTCACTAATGGATAAGGGACTACAAAGAGCTAATATTTAAATTACAATCTCCAGAGGGTACTTGCCTTTACAAAACTTATGCCTTATTAATAGTGCCTATGAGAAAATATGATCCTTGTATAGAGTCACAATCAGGGTTTAATAATTTAGACTTGTTTTCAACATTTTAAGTGTTGCAATTCTTCCTGAAATTCTTTGCTCATTTAACTATGAACTAAATAATAATACCATGATTATAAATATAATAAAAATATTCTCAAAAAAGAAGTCTCTTTATTGAGAGAATGTTATCTGTCAATTAGAACTTAGTATCTGAGAGATTCATTGCATTAAATTATTCTTTTAAAATAAAATGTTATAAAGATATGTGTAAGCATGAGAGGGTAGGAAAAATGCTCAAGTTAATGGTTTCCTGAAAAATTGGCTCTCTTTTAAGAGTACCTAGTACAGTCAAGACTAATCACTAGAGAATTTATTTGCAGATTTGCCTACTCACTAAAATTTATTTGTAACCCCAAAATCAATAACTGCAGCACTTTCACAGTCATTTGCAGATACTCAAAGAGCAACAAAAAATTTGAGTTGCCCGACATGCACATTTCTAGCTGGGACAGAACAAGGCAGCACTCTGCCTTCTTGTTTCAGCTCATACTGTAAATAAGTGTCCTTTTCCTGATCTATTTTGGGCCATGGTTTTCATATTTTTGTATTTTGTTGTGATTTCAGTATTGAAATGGCCCCCAGGTGTAGTGCTGAAGTGCTGTCTAACGTTCCTAAGCACAAGAAGACTGTGATGTACCTTAGGGAGAAAATACAGTTAGATAAGGCTTATATAGTGCTATTCACTATGAATTCAAAGTTAACGAATCAACAATATATAGTGAATAATTAATAAGAAACACATATAAAACAAGGTTATGTACTGATCAGTTGATGGAAATGTCGTGACCAGAGGCTGGCAGGAACCTAAGCCTGTATTTTCTATAGGAGCAATGGTTCCATATTCACTCATTCAGTTTTTATGGCAACTTTACATAAGTACCATGACTAACAAGAATCGACTATATTTTGTTAAAGAAGACAATTCTGAAGGAAAAAGAATAACCAATATAACAGAAAAGAGAGCCCAGAAACAGGCCCATGTAAATATGACAGGAAGTGGCATAGAGATCAGTATGAAAAGGTTAAACTATTTAATAACTGGTCCCAGGACAAGTGAATATCAATTTGAGAAAAATGAAAGCGAATCCTCATTTCACGACATAGAAAAACTCAACTCCAGATAAAATTAAAAGGCAAACTTTACTCCTTTGAGAGAAAATAGTTATTTTTTCTAATAGGAGAAAAGCTCTAAGATCTTGATTTAGGGAAATATTTCATAATCAAAACATAAACAAAACTTGGGGCTGGGCCCGTGGCCGAGTGGTTAAGTTCGCGCGCTCCGCTGCAGGTGGCCCAGTGTTTCGTTGGTTCGAATCCTGGGCGCGGACATGGCACTGCTCATCAGACCACGCTGAGGCAGCGTCCCACATGCCACAACTAGAAGAACCCACAACGAAGAATACACAACTATGTACCGGGGGGGTTTGGGGAGAAAAAGGAAAAAATAAAATCTTTAAAAAAAAAAAAAAAACATAAACAAAACTCATGAAGGAAAAGTTGACCAGTAAAATGAAAAACTTTTGATCATCAAAAGACATTAAACATGTAAAAGGACAAGCCAGAAATTGGAATAGGATAATTGCAACACATGTAACCAATTTGGAGAACACCTAAAGACAGTAAGAAAATGGTGAACAATCCAAATAGAAAAATGGACAAAAGACATGAACAAGCATTTATCAGAAGATAAAATTCATATGACAAATATATGTAAAAGATGTTCAATACTCAGAAACAAAAATTAAAGTCTTGATAAAATATCATTTGTAAAAATTAGCAAGACTTAAAAACTCACAATCCTAAGTGTTGGAGAAAATATGGAAGAGTGAGAACTCTTCTATTGCTGGTGGGAGTACAAACACCTCGGCAAACAATCTATCACTGTCTAGTGAAGTTGAATATGCACATACTCCGTGATACAGCACTTCTACTTCTCAGTGTAAACTCTCTAGGAACTTGTACACGTGCACCAGGAGACAAGCAAAAGAATGTCCACAACAGTACTGTCTGAAGTTACAAAAATCCTGGTGAAAAAAGGCCCTTATATCCAAGAACAGGCAATTGGATAAAACTGCATTATATTCATAAAATAAAATGGTACACAGCAATGGAAATTAACAATTGACAAATTCGCTATGACTGCTTCCTCAGCAACATGAATAACACTTAAAAATAATGTTGAATGGATAAAATAACTAATTATAAGAATATATACAGTACAATTCCATTTACACAAAATTTAAAAACATAGAAAATGAATCATTGTTTAGGGTCACATACATATGTGGTAAAAACTGTATAGGAAAGTCAGAGAATAATAAAGAGGATTGTGGCATCCTTGGAGAGTGGGAGTACAATCAGGGAGAGGCACACAGGCAAAAACAGAACTCTTCATTCCCTCCTCAAACCTGCTCCTCCTCCACCAGTCCCCACCTCCAGTCATATTTGATTTCTCTCTTCCTCTCACATGCCCATGTAATCAATCAGCAAGACCAACCAACAGTGCCTTTAAAACACCCCAACTCTGCCCAGTTCTTTCCATCTCCATTACCGTACCCTGGTTCAAGCCTCCATCAACCTCTTACTAGGACTGCTGCAATGATTTCCTCCCCGGTGTCTCATGACTACAATTCCTTCTCCACAATGTAGCCAAGCAATCTTTCCCAAATTTAAGTCAAATCACGTCCTTCAAGCTCTCCAATGGCTTCCCTTCACACTTGGAATAAAATCCAATCTCTTCATCAGTCTTCAGGGCTTCATTGACTTTGTTCTCTGCTTACCTCCCTAACGTTGCCTCCTCTCACCCTTTTCCTAGCCCACCAGGCTTCAGCTAGCATGGCTTTCCACTTCTGAAACCTGCCGAGCTGATTGCCCCTCTTAAGGCATTCACAGGAAGGCCCTTTTCCTCGCTCTTGGTTTAGCTGGCTTCATCTCAGCATTTAAACCTTAAATAAATTTAAATACAAATGTTACCTTCTCAGTGAGGCTGCCTCTGATCGCCCCATCAAAAATTGCACGGCTGCCACCATCACCCACTTATCACTTCACCCGCTTTCATTCTTGACAGCACTTAGCATGATCTGTTCGTTCGTGCCTGTTTGAGGTCTCTCTCCACCAGAACCGAAGTCCCACAAAAGCAGGGATTTGTGAGTCCAGTTCAGTGTTACATGAAGCAGTGTCTGCCACATGGCAACAAATATTTGGTGGATGAATGAAAAAGTGAATTTTACTTTGAATAAACAGGAAGTGATATCTTCTATCAGTGAAATAAAAATCAAGTACATCAATGAGGAGTATGACAGAATGGGAAGTGAAATTTTGAAAAATCACTGGAAAAGCATTAGTCTAAGAAGAATTTTAGTTTAAATAATCCTTTCCCAACAGTACTAATAATAGATCACATTTCTAAGGACGATTAATGAATTATTAGTGAGAGTTTCACACAGCCACGGAGTCCTGAGTTTTGGAAGTGTCATCTGTTTAAATCTCCTGTTTTTAGAAGAGCACTGTGATTGAGAGCATGGAATTCAGTTTGGCCTGAGTGCAATCACAAATCTGCACTGAAATTTGAACAAGTTACTAACCTCTCTGGGCTGGCTTTCTCGTTCGTAAAATGGAGCTATTAATAGCTATCTCAGAATCATTGTGAAGATTAAATGAAATAAAGCTTTTAAAGCATCTAGTTTTGCCTTGCTTATAGTACATGACCAATAAATTGTAGACATTATTATGAAAGCTGAGAGTAGAAAAGTCCAGACAAATGGGAGAGCTTATTTGAGTCAAATACCAACCAAACACCCTCTGCCTCTAGCAGAGGTGAACTAATTAAATAGAATGTACCAAGAACGTACACAAGGACTAAATCCTTTCCCCTCCAAAAAGAAGACAAACGTACACAAAGGTAATACCTAAGTATGGACAAAGCACTTTCAGGACACCGAGGGAGTGGGTCTGTCCTCACTAAGGTCGGCCACACATAAAACTGAGTCTTAAAAGAGCCGCACGAATTCCCCAGATGAGAAATAAGGGGGAAAGCACATGTCAAGGCGCAAGTAAGGGAAAGTGTGGCTGGTGTGGATGTGTGGGAGGAGGGCTGGAAGAAGATGGGCTGGCAGGACCAGATGGTAAGCTCTAAGGTCGTCGGTTTGAAAGTTTGCACTTCATTCTTCAGGCAAGGGGGCGATGAAGGGGAAAAAGCTTAACTTGCTAATTTGTTACCATCCTTCTAAAGAAGGCAAAACACCTTCATTACTTTAAACACCATATAGGTCCACTATCCGTTAGTCTAAAATGGAAAATAAATCTTAAGCCTGAATTCTTGAAACCACGAACAATTTGCTTATTAACAATGATTGACATGGATCCTACTCTTAGCACTTTTCATTACTTCGATGACCAGTTATGCCAATCATTGCTATGATAACAGCAGACAAAATCTACCGTTTACCATGTACCTTACACAGTGTTGTTTTACATGTGTTATCTCATTCAATTCTCACAACATCCTTATGAGGAGTCCTATTATTAACCCCATTTTACAGATGGGAAAACTAAAGCAAAGAGAGGTTACGGTCAGACAGCTCTAGTGAGTGAGAGAGACAGGATTCAAATCTAGGCTGCCTGACTCCAAAGCCCTAAAATTAAACCAATTTGCTGAACTGACACTGCTCAGTTCATTTATATCATTTGCTCAAAACTTATGTGTACCTACTATAATTTAAAGCCTCATGCTAGGTCAGTGAGTCTCAAATTTTACTGAACGGAAGAATTACCTAAGCAGATTCCTAGATTCTGATTCAGTAAGTCTAGGGTGGAATTTTCAAAACCTGACATTTTAACCATAAATTCAGTCAAATTCTGATTCACTTGGTTTCTAAACTATACTCTGATAAAGCCTGTGTTAGGTGTTCGATCCTAGAGATTGGGGGACACTTGAGCCTCCTGTCCTCTATGAGTTTACAATCTAAAAGGGGTAAAAAACAAGGTACACAAATAATATAAAACAACACAGGACAAGTGATGTAGACAATACAGGCAAGAAAGATCTCAGGAAGAGGGCTCATCTGTAATGAAATGAAGATGAGTAGGATTTCACAAAGAAAGAGAACACATTTCCCAGACTTTCAAGAATAATGTTATATACAAAGGAAGGTACAATGAGTAAATAGCTTGGCAGGAACAGAGGATTTGCATTTAGGAATGGAAAAACAATGTCCAAAAAAAAGTAGAGGCTGTACAATGCCAATGTCCACCTCAACAGTATGGGCTTTATTCAACGCTGGCCCTGGAAGCTGCTAATGGTTTTTGAGGAGGGAAATGATAAATTATAGCAACACTCTTTGGAAGAATACTCCGATAAAGCTATGCAAGATCCAGTAGAATGAGAATAACAGGCAATGGGAATAGTTAGGCTGTTAGCATTCTAATCTCAAAGAAAGGAAGTCAGAACAGGGTAGTGGAAAAGATGAAAAAGGGCGGAATGGTAACCCAATAACTAATTGCATGTAGGGCAAAGGCAACAATCACAGCTAAATGATTTCTGCACCTCCTAAATCCAAATTGTATCACTATCAGTTTCACCTTACTTTTTAGAACTTTTTCTTATATAGCTAACTAGGCCCAAAATATATAAACAGTTCACTTATTTTAAACACAACCCACGAATAAAAGGTCAGTAAATAGGCCTCTGAGTAGCCAAAATACATGTCACATAGCTCATACACTAAAAAAAAAAGTATTACATATATGATATATATAATATATAGCATAATATATATTATATATATGTGAAAAAACATTATTCAGAGCTACACGATCTCATTTTACACAAAATTCCAACAAATGTAAGCATCTAATTTCCAAACCCACAGCAGTTTGGAAGCTAAAATTAGAAGGGGAAAAGAGCCTGCTATAGGTGGACATACTTAAAGAGTCTGAGATTCAAGAGAAGAAACGAAAACTATAAAAAAGCACACACAATCACTCAGGGTAAATTCTCCACGACTGTTTATTGACAGGTACACATGATTCCCAGAAAAATGAAATTAATGAGAATCTTCCTTAATGTTCCAAACAGCTACCACAAAGAGAAAACATGTAAACATTCATTAAAGCTAAATATTTTAAAACAAATATTTACCTCATTAAAAGATAATTTTTCAAGGATGGCTGATACATGCCAACATAGCCCCTCTCATCAGTAACCAAGATATAGTCAACAGATAGTTAAATGTAAGAAAGATATTTTATAATACACAGTTTGAAGATGATAAGGATGTTTTTATAAGGCATCTAATCAAGAATGTGGCCTCACAGATGAAGTTTAACTTGGGCAATTCTTTCTTGATGGTTGTGCATTTGAATTCCATGTTCCAAATAACATGAAGGCATTCTCCACAAAAAATAACACTAGTGAATGGGTCTTAAATACATACCGTATAAATTTACCTACTGAAATCTGCAACATCATTTGACACTCAACATCCTGGAACAATAGGCTATGTGACAAATTTTAAAAGGACTTTAAACACAGCAACACATGAAGCCCTCTCACTTTGTTTACCAATACTCATTAATGTTCATTCTAATACTATTCATATAAGGACCTCACTTATTTTATAAATAGATGAAAACATCATTTTTGTGGGGAGAATTAAGATGTTAACTAACTCAAAGTCTTGCTCAAGTTTATGACTAAGTTTAAAATATATACTAAAGCCATGAACCTATACCTATAATCATGCAGAAAAATGTTACCATGTGTTAATTACTGGAATAAGAAGAGTTAGGTTTCAGATTGACATTTTTTTAAATAGCATAAAAGCAAATCACTGTATATTTTCAAGACTAACATTAAAATTACCTTAGCTATGTTGTAGGGGTAAATCAACTAAATGGAACTAGGCCTCTCATATTTCAGACAGAGCATAAGGATAGAGAGAATTAAAGCACATACTTATTTCAAAAATTTCATTAAATGATCAGGCAACATTAGGATTACGGTACAAAACACCAGTCAAATATGCTACATGTTATAACTATGTAAACAAATGAAGCAGTCAATTGCACCTGGTTGGCGTCCTCTTCCTTCCCCCCGACCCTCCATCTCCTTACCATCATCCTTGCTTTCCAGAAGCAAACATGAGGACACACTGAAGCCAAAGAAACGTGCCTTGGAGATGGTGTTTTTCAAACTTCACCTTGTGACCCATAAATCAATTTAGTGGGTTTCGGTCAGAAGTTTTTAATGAAAGAGAGTGGAGTATAATAGAAATTATCAGAATGCATCACATATAATAAGAGCAAACACTGCTTTGTGAAACGTTTTGTTCATCGGTACCTTTGTACTAGATCATGATGTAAAATGTACTTTTTGCTACGGGGCATGATGGGAAAAAAAAATTTGAAAGCTCCTACCCTAGAACGTTTTCATTAGTCCTCAGCACCTACACAGAATCTCTCCTCAAGATGGACTCTGGACACCAAGTGAAGAGCTCCAGGGCCCGTAAAAAGAACTAGGAGATGCCTTAGCAAAGGCTGTACTCGGACCTGAAAGGATTGCTAACTTCCCCAAACAACAGCCCTAGGCAGTGCCGACAAGCTCCTGTAGCTTAGCAACCTTGAGAGTAGAGCTCCTCCTTCCTCCACTACTGTAAGCAGTTCAACTCTTCCAACCAACTTTCCTTAACTACAACTGCTAGAATCACTGTGTCCCAATCACTCACGTCAGCAATTCCCAGCAATCTTCCTAGGAGAGGACCTAGAACTCCGTACTCCCCATTCTCAACACAGACCCGTACATTCCCGCCTCCTCACACATCCCAGGACAGGGTACCCTCTTCCCAGGCCCCAGTTTATCCCAATCCCCTCATTCTCAGGGTCTTCCAACTTGGGGGCAAAACGATTCTCCCTAAAGCCCTTATTAAAATACCGCCTCCTCTGATCAGCCCCTGGAAGGAGCAGGCCTAGTGTCCCAGGAACCTGCGAATGCTCCTTTCCCCTCCCTGGGGACACGTCCTCTATTTTCTTTTTTTTTTTTTTTGGTTCAGTGGGTCAGACAAGTTGCCTGTTTCCCCAGCAGCCCCGGACTCATCTCCGGTTCCCATCAGCCAGGGGCATCCTCCCATCCTCCCGCCCCTGGGGCACAGGGAGAAGCCTGGATTCTCCCAGGAACCGGCTCCCCCCATGCCCTGCTCCAACCCGGGGCCAAACTCCCCCTCGCAGCCCAGGGCCCTCCCCGCTCCGCCAGCCCGGGTCAGGCCCAGCCTCCCGCCAGCCCCCGGCAGGTGTCGCCTCCCTCCCCGTGGCCCAGGTGGGCCCCGTCCCGCTCCGAGTTCTTCCCGACGTCTCCTCACACGGCACCCCAGCAGGAGCTGCCCTCCGCGCCTCGGCTCCGGGGCGGAGCGCCTCGGGCCTCGAGAAGCCGGCGGAGCCGGCAGGCCGGGCTCCACTCACCCCTCAGCCCGGGAGGCGGGGAGCTGCTGCGGCGGCTCCTCGGGCTGCGCCTCGCCTCCCCCCTCCCGGCCACCGCCGTGGCCGCCGCTCAGCCTCGGGCCTGGTCCCGGCCGCCCCGGCCCGGCTCCGCTTCACCTCGGCCCCCACTCCGGCCGCTGGAGCCCGGTGTCCTGCATTGACCCGGAAGCAGCTTTTGCGGCCCAACAACAACACGTGACCCTGCCGCACGTGTTACGTCCGCTGCGTGGATGGGGGGGGCGCGCAGGAGGAGCGGGTCCTCCCCAACCAAGCCCAGGTTGCCATGGCGACAGGGATGCGTGTGCTGGCCTGGTTATCACTAGAAACACACCTCATCTGCTCTTTCTCTTGCCTGTCATTTGAAAGGACACTCCCAGGTGCAAAGGAGGAGTACAAATTGTCACATCAGAATGAAATAGGGGCAGATCAGAGCAGAGCCTGGACAGCTGAGAGGCTGCTGCCTTACAGAAAGGAGCATTGAGCTGAACATTTCCAGACTTACCTGGAATTTTATCCTGTCTCCGACACTAATTTGCTGTGTGGCCTTGATCAACTCACTTATGTCTCTGACTTAAGTGTCCTCACTAGGTGAGCTCCAGGCTGTGATCTAATTTGATCCTAAGATGCTTTTGCATCAGGATTTGGTAGCACTCTGACCTTTATTCTGTGTCCCCTTTGCAAGCCTGCAGCATCCTGAGTTTTCAGTGCTTGACACCCATGGAATAATACCAGCTTCCATTCGGTACCAGGCGCTGTACATAAGCTGTTTCTAATTTTTACAACCTTCTAAAAGTAGGGATTTTGTAGAACTGAAAACTGAGGTTCACAGAGGTGAAGTGATCTGCCCAAGAGTGCCCAGTTAGTAAAAGTGACCAGGCTGAGATTTGAATCCAGGTCAGTCTGGCACCCAAGTCAAATGCATGCACTTCACATTTGCTCCAGCTATTGCTGGACTTACATTGCTGGAGCTATTGCCCCAGCTCCACACACATTATATCTGACTGTTGAGCTATGGTTGGTTAAGTGCTTCTTTGTCCATTTCTTTTGCAGGAATGTATATGGAATAGGGACAGTGCTGGCTGATCCTGAAGAGAATTCAGCCTTATATGGACATGTTAGCCAAAGTGCTAGGAGTTGAAGAGGTCTACATGCATAAGGTGTGTGTGCTTTCATGCGGTGTGTATCAGGGAGCGGGTGAAAGATTGTACTGAGCATGCATGTGTATGTATTGGTTCCTAGAGGGAGGAAGACAAAATTCTTTAGGGGGAGACCCAGTAGCAGCTTATCACCATCAGTTCTTGGAGACTTCCTTCTCTCGTTTTGTTTTATCCCCTAGGTAGGGTATAGAGCAGTTAGACGAGAAGGAGCCTGAAAGAGCTGGGTAAAGAAATTGCTCTGAGGACCAAGAGGATGGTGAGCCAAGCACTGTGGCTTCCGTTGCAGAGATGGGGGCTTTCCTCTCCCTTCTGCAGAGAAAAGAGGACCTTTCTGGCACTTTAGGGTTAATGGCTTTGAGAGCATCAGGATCATTGGCATGACCACTGTCAGAAGTATCCTCAGTGGCCAAGACTGTGAGAAGAGCAGAGTGAAATATACACAAAGGAGGGAGAACAAGGTGGATGCTGCAAGGGCACTTTGTTGATAGACTTACTTGTGAGCTCAGGTACACCTGGGGACATCCAGAAACACTTAGGAAGCTAGATGTCCTATGAACAACTAGGAAAAAAAGGCAAGAAATTTGGGTTATTACAGTTAAATAGTGTATAATGTATATAAATACATATATGAGTATTGTCTGTAACTGGGTGTAATTAGTTACGTGCTTCTTTGTTCCTTTGAGATATCCTTGAGGCATTTTTCTTTTGTTCCTATGTCTCCCCCTATAGAGCAAACTCTTAAGATCAATCTCTCTCCCCGTTTTGTGTCTATCTCCGTAAGACGACCAGAATTATCTTTATAAAAATTATCTATCTGATCATGTTATTCCCTGGAGCCTAAAATCCTTCCGAGACTCCCCAAGACTCTCAGGGTAAAGCTGATACCAGCTCAACACAAGGTTGACATGAGGGAAGCCATATTGTAGAAAAGAAACCTTATTGTCACTTTGAATGACCTCTGATTAACTAGCCCAGACATACTCTGTAGATTTTCTGGCCCCTCCCAGCTGCGATAAGATGATAACTTTGTTCTTTTGAGTTCTCTAGGAATGTTTATGCTGATAGCCGTCATCAATGACAACTGAAAGAAGATCAGGGCACAGGGCATTGTTGCAGTCTCTGATGCATATCCAGTACAACGAAAGACTATCAGGAACTAAGACCAGATGTCTGCCCCTACCTGGAGATCAGATGGAGGCCCCACTCAGAGACCAGATGCCTCCCCCACCCAGAGACCAGCACTGTATATAGCTGGCCTGTACTCTTTGTTCTGTAAGATGGTTCTTTCAGACATTTGTCGGCCATCTTCCCTCTTGCTAGCAAGCTGTAATAAAAAACCCTTTCTCTCCTACCACCTTGCCTCTTGACTATTGGCATGTCTTGAGGCGGGCAGATGACCGCCCTCAGGGGGTAACAAAGTCACAGTTATTAAGATGTTCCTCCAGGCTTTTCATGAGCTGGGCCCTGCTGATCTCTCCAGACTCATCTCTTGCCTGTCTCCTCTTGCTCTATACCTGCTCTGTTCAACCTGGTAGCCACTAGCCACATGTGGCTATTTAAATTTAACTTAATTTTAATTTTTTTAATTAAGTTAAATTAAAATTGCATTTCCTGAGTTGCATGACACTAGCCACATTTCAGGTGCTCAGTAGCCATGTGTGACTCGTAGCTATCCTATGGGACAGTGCCAATACAGAATATTTTCATCATCACAGAAAGTTCTGTTGGGCTGTGCTGCTCTGTACTCTCAATTCCTCATCTAGGATATGTTCTATGGGAATTCACTCTATTAAGGCCTTTGCTGGAAACATTTTTCTTCCAGGTCCTTGAACTGAAAACTATGCACAATTGCTTATTTTCTTGTTGTCTCCTTAATGAGCATGTAAGCCTCAATGGAGGCAAGAGCTAGGTGTATCTTTTCATCATTGAGTCTCCATTGTCTCTAAAAGAGTCATATAGAAAAAGGAGGTGGGGCCAGCCTGCTAGCACAGTGGCTAAGTTTGCATGTTCTTCTTTGGCAGCCCAGGGTTCACCGGTTTGGATCCCAGGTACGGACCTACACACCACTTGGCAAGCCATGCTGTGGCAGGTGTCCCACATATAAAGTAGAGGAAGATGGTCATGGGTGTTAGCTCAGGGCCAGTCTTCCTCAGCAAAGAAAGGATTGGCAGCAGATGTTAGCTCAGGGCTAATTTTCCTCAAAAAATATTAAATAAGATAAATAAATAAAAAATAAAAAGGAGGGAGTGGACATTGAACTAAAGTGAGAGGAAGTACTAGAAAGGCAAATTTCTGGTCATTTTATTAGAAATTGTTGATGATTCAATTGTCTTTACTTACAAACAGCAATTTTATATGGTTCGACCTAATAACATGGTAGAACTTTGGAAAAATTGAAACTGCTTCAGTTAGTTCTAATGAGTTCCCCGTCACTGGGATAGATTAAGCAAAGGCAGAATCTCTTAGAGCAACATATAAATCATTCCTGAATCAGTTAGACTGGTTGACCAGCCTGATTCTAAGATTCTAAGTCTGTTTTCCTCCACTGAGTCTTTAATTCAGGGTTGAGTATGCTATCACAACAACCATAGCTAGCTGCAATCTACGTGCCAGACACTGCTCAAGATATTTCACAGAGATTATTTCCTTTAATCCTCACAATGATCTTATGAACTACATTTGGTACCATCAGATTTACCAAGTGAGACTCAGGTTAAGTAACACACCCAGCAACATACAGCTAGTAAATGGCAGAAGCTGAATTCATATTTTGGTCAGTCTGACACCAGAATCTGAGTTCATGATAACCCTGTAATGATGGGACATAGTTCTCTCATGAAGTTTCAGTGATATATTTGCACGTCCTTTTAATTCAACAGATGTTTCTTTTATAAGGGATGTATTCCTTGCACTTAGCTTGGTGGTTTGAAGAAAGCAAAGATTCATAAGGCATAGTCCCTACAATGTAGCTGGAAAAATAATGTATATGCTTAAATAACAGTGATATAGGAAAATTAAAGGTATATTACTTTAAGAAGAGGATAAGGGAGTCATCTTCTTACCTGAAGACTTCACCCAAGTAGGCAGAAGGATAAGGACAGAATTGTATGAGAATTCACAACCCCAGTACTGAGATGGGAACTAAGGAGAAGAGAAAAACATCTGCTTCGCTTGAAAGAATAATGGCTGGTTTGGCAATTAAGCGTGCAGTACTGGTCCTGGTTTTTCCGCTAACCAGCCGTGTCACTTGATCTCGTTCTACCTTAGAGCTTTATCTACCGAATAACCTGAATTGGATAAATTACCGTGGTGAACCAACTGAAATTATGTGTAAAATATTGCGTGTATATGTATATACACATTTTCAAGAGGAAATGTCATAGATTCCATTGGATTCACAAAGAAATCATAACTCAAAACAATTTTAGACTGCCTTGTTGCTTTAAATTCTGCAATTCTGAGATTCAATATTTTATTTTTATCAACATTATTGACACATCTGTTATGAAGTGGACTGTCATGCCAAGCTTAGTGACCAAGCAAAGGGCAGAGATATTTTTATTTTAAACTGGAGAGTCATACCTAGAACTATTTAGAAAGTATCTGGATTTCCTTACTGGGCAGAATACAGTCTTGAAAAAACAACCCAATTTGGTTTTCCACAATTTACATAAATAGATCAGTCATAGATGCTTAATTTTTAAGGAGGCCTTACATTTATTAAAATCGTTTGCAAAATTGCTGGAAGTCTCACTAACTCTTCTTAGTTTTTTTCATTGTGAAGAATAACATACATACAGAAAACTGGATATATATCATATACATAAATGTACAGCTCAGTGAATTATTACAAAGCAAAACCCCATGTAACTACCACTGTACCAAGTCACAGAACATTTGCCAGATTCCCAAACCCTCCCCTTCAGGCCCTACATCCGCCATTCTCCCCAAAGTTAACTACTCTTCTGCCTTGTTATTGTAGCTTATTTTCCCTTGCTTTTAAACTGTATGTAAATGGAATCAAATGAGATGGCTTCTTTCACTTAACACCGTAGGAGTCATCATGATGTTGCATAGAGCTGTAGTTTATTCATTTTTGATGCTAAATAATATTTTATATTATAATCACACCCCCATTTATTTATCATTCCACTGTTGAAGGACATTCAGGTTGTTTCCAGTTTTCAGCTATCATGCATAAAGCTGTTATGGACATTCTTGTGCTTAACTTTTAGTGTACATATATACACATTTCTGTTGGGAATATGCTCAAGGAATAAATTGGTGGATCATAGCTTTACATCAGCAACAGAAATATAGTACAAGTCACATATATAATTTAAGATTTTCTAGTAGCCACATTAAAAAAGTTTTTAAAAAGTGAAATTAATATTAATCGCGCATTTTACTAACCCAGTATATACAAAGTATTGTCATTTCAACATGCCATCAATATGCACATTTTCTTTTGAGGAAAATTAGTCCTGAGCTAACATCTGCCACGAATCCTCCACTTTTTGCTGAAGAAGACTGGCCCTGAGCTAACATCCGTGCCCATCTTCTTCTACTTGATATGTGGGATGCATGCCGCAGCAAGGCTTGACAAGCGGTGCGTGAGTCCACACCCAGGATCTGAACCCGTGAACCATGGGCCGCTGAAGCAGAACACGCAAACTTAACCGCTGCACCACCAGGCCGGACCGAATATGCACATTTTTAATTGGCTATTTTACATATTAAATCTTCAAAATTCAATGCGTATTTGACATTTATAGCAATTTGGACTAGCCACATTTTGAGTGCTCAATAAGCAAATGTGGCTATTAATGACTATATTGGACAGTGTGGCTTTAGATAATACTACCAGTTTTCCAAAGTGGTTGTGCCAATTTACATTCCTGACAGCAGTGCATGAGAATCACAGTTGTTCCATGTCTTCATCAATGCTTGGTACTGAGAGTCTTTTCCTTTCTTTTCTTTTTTTGAGGAAGATTAGCCCTGAGCTAACTACTGCCAGTCCTCTTTTTCGCTGGGGAAGCCTGGCCCTGAGCTAACATCCGTGCTCATCTTCCTCTACTTTCTATGTGGGACGTCTACCACAGCATGGCGTGCCAAGCGGTGCCATGTCCGCACCTGGGATCCGAACCGGCGAACCCCGGGCCTCAGAGAAGCGGAATGTGTCAACTTAACCACTGCGCCACCGGGCCGGCCTTGTTACTTTGAGTCTTTTCAATTTTAACCATTCTGACGGTTCTATAGTAGTATCTTATTTTGGTTTAATTTGCATTCCTTTAATGATAAGGAGGTTGAGCAACTTTTCCTGTGTTTATTGTCCAGTTGACATTCCCTTTCTTGAAGAGTCTGTGCCCTTTTTTCTAGTGAGTTGGTCTTTTTATTTTTGGTCTCATAAAATTAGTTGAAAAGTGTTCTGTCTGCAAAATTTTGTGTAATTTTGTTACCAAACCTGAAGTGAGTTCGCTCACCCGTTGCACAGCAAACTAATCTCTGACACCAGGTGTGGTGGAAGAAAGTAGGAATTTTATTTTTGCACAGCACTGAGCAAGGAGAGAGGGCAGCTAACGCTCAAATCCCAAACTCCCCGAAAAGCTAAAAGGAAGGGATTTTATTTGGGGTTTTAGGTAGGGGAGGGGGAGCATATGCCCTTGCTGGTCGGAGCTTTCCCACCAGCCTGTCTTTGGCCTTGAGACTACTTGCAGAGAGGAGGGAGCCCATGACCTTGCTGGTCAGCAGCTTTCCCACCAGCCTGTATCTCTTTGCGGGAGGAGATAGTCCAGTTGCTTGTCCTTGACGGTGTCTGTCTCCATGGAGGATGGTCGATTCTGGAGCCAGAAAGCCAGAGAGTAAGCAGGGAATGAGTGTTTTGTTTTTAACCCCATATATGCTGGGTTCAATGTGGGGAAACTGATATCAGAGTCGATATCAATTTGGCATTATTAATTCTTTAGATGATCGTTTGAGTTCTCCAATGAAGCCATTTGACCTAGAGTTTTCCGTACGGAAAGTTTTAAATTACAGACTCAATTTATTTCATAATTATAATGCTATTGAAATTTTCCTATTTCCTCTTGTGTCACTTTTAGTAAGTTGTATTTTTCTGGGAATTTGCTCACTCCATATAAGTGTTCAAATGTGTTAGTATAAAGTTGATCATAATATCCTATCTTTGTCAGAGTTTCAGGATCTGCAGTGACATCTCATTTTTATTTTGGATACTGGTCACTTATGCTATGTCTTTTTCCTTGATTAGTCTCACCAATTTTGTTGGTCTTCTGAAAGAATCAATTATCAGTTTTGTTGAATCTCTGTTACATTTTTTCCTGTTTTATTATTTTCTACTTTTATCCTTATTATTTCCTTCCTTCTGTTCTTATTGGATTTAATTTAGTGTTCTTTCTCTCACTTTCTTCTTTTCTAAAATATGTATTTAGAACTTCATATCTGCCTCTAAGTACAGCTTTAGTTGTATGCCATAGTTTTGATATGTAGCATTTTCATTACCATTCAGTTTTAAATATTTCCTAATTTTTTTGGCCTATTGATTTGATGGATTATCTTAATTAACTTTTTAACGTTGAACCAGCCTTACATGGACCAGCCTCTCTTAAGTTTAAACTTTGCTCAGAGAGTATACTCCATATACTCTTTTGGAAATTATCAAGCTTTGGAAATTATCAAGCTTTGCCTTATGGCTCAGCATATGATGATTTGGGGATTAATTTTTTGTGAGTGCTTGAAAAGAATGTGTATGCTACAGTGTTGAGTTCAATGTTCTATAAGTAATTACATCAAATTTGTTAATTGTGTTGTTCAAACTTCCTATATTCTTATTGACTTTTTGCTGTAAATTGATTTTGTAACAATTGTTACAAGCAGATTAATTGCATGTTGTATTAGTTACTGAGAGAGGTATGTTAACATTTCTGACTATGACTATGGATCATTTGGTTTTTCCTTGTGGTTCTGAAAATTTTTTATTTATGTATTTTGATACTATGATACAAGATACATATCAATTGAAAATAGTATTCTCTTTTGGATAAGTTGAACTTTCTCTCCTTATGAAGTATTCCAGTTATCCTCAGTAATGCTTATAACCTTAAAGATGATTTTGTCTGGACTTTTCTTTGTTGGAAGGTTTTTTCTCTGTTTTTTAAAAAAATTATTTTATTGAGGTCATAATGGTTTATAACATTGTGAAATTTTAGGTGTACATTATTATCAATCAGTTTCCGCATAGACTGCATTGTGCTCACCACCAATATCTAATTTTTATCTGTCACCACACATATGTGCCCCTTAACCCTTTTTGTGCACCGCCCCAGCCCTCTTCTCCTCTGATAACCAGTAATCTGTCCTCCTTGTCCGTGTATTTATTTCGACATATGAGTGAAATTATGTGGTGTTTTTCTTTCTTTGTCTGGCTTTTTTTTGCTTAACTTAATACCCTCAAGGTCCATCCATGTTGTTGCAAATGGGATAGTTTTGTCTTTTTTATGGCTGAGTAATATTCCATTGTGTAAATATACCACATCTTTATCTGTTCATCAGTTGATGGGCACTTGGGTTGCTTCCACTTCTTGGCCATTGTGAATAATGCTGCAATGAACATAGGGGTGCATAAGTCTCTTTGAATTGTTGATTTCAAGTTTTTTTGATAAGTATTCAGTAGTGGGATAGCTGGATCATATGGTATTTCTATTTTTAATTTTTTGAGAAATCTCCATACTGTTTTCCATAGTGGCTGCACCACCAGCAGTGCATGAGGGTTTCCTTTTCTGCACATCCTCTCCAACATTTATTTTTTGTCTTGGTAATGTAGCCATTGTAACAGATGTAAGGTGATAGCTCATTAAGTTTTGATTTGCATTTTCCTAGTGATTAGTGATGTGGGACATCTTTTCATGTGCCTATTAGCCATCTATGTATCTTCTGTGGAGAAATATCTGTTCATATTGTCTGCTCATTTTTTGATCAGGTTGTTTTTTATCATTGAGTTATATGAGTTCTTTGTATATTTTGGAGATTAACCCCTTGTCAGATAAATGATTTGCAAATATTTTCACCTAGGTGGTGGGTTGTCTTTTCATTTTGTTCCTGGTTTCCTTTGCCTTGCAGAAGCTCTTTAGTCTGATGAAGTGCCATTTGTTTATTTTTTCTTTTGTTTCCCATGCCTGAACAGACATGGTATTCAAAAAGATGCTGCTAAGACTGATGTCAAAGAGTGTACTGCCTATATTTTCTTCTAAGAGTTTTATGGTTTCAGATCTTACCTTAATTTTGAGTTAATTTTTGTGTACAGTGTAAGATAATGGTCTACTTTCATTCTTTTGCATGTGGCTGTCCAGTTTTCCAAACACAATTTATTGAAGAGATATTCCTTTCTCCATTGTATGTTCTTGGCTCCTTTGTCAAAGATTAGCTGTCCACTAATGTGTGGTTTTATTTCTGGGCTTTCAATTCTATTCCATTGACCTGTGTGTCTGTTTTTGTACCAGTACCATGCTGTTTTGATTACTATAGCTTTGTAGTATATTTTGACGTCAGAGATTGTGATGCCTCTAGCTTTGTTCTTTGTTCTTAGGATTGCTTTTGCTATTCAGGGTCTTTCGTTGTTCCATATAAAGTTTAGGATTCTTTTTTCTATTTCTGTGAAGAATGTCATTGGGATTCTGATTGGGATTGCATTGAATCTGTAGATTGCTTTCGGTAATATGGACGTTTTTACTATGTTTATTCTTCCAATCCATTTGCATAGATTATCTTTCCATTTTTTTGTGTCGTCTTTGATTTCTTTCAATAATGTCTTATAATTTTCAGTATATAGGTCTTTCACCTCCTTGGTTAAATTTATTCCTAGATATTTTATTCTTTTTGTTGCAATTGTAAATGGGATTGTATTCTTGAGTCTTCTTTCTGCTAGTTCGTTGTTAGAGTATAGAAATGCAACTGATTTATGTGGGTTAATTTTGTACCTTGAAACATTGGTGTAGTTGTTGATTATTTCTAAAAGTTTTCTAATGGATTTTTTAGGATTTTCTATATATAGAATCATGTCATCTGCAAACAGTGAGAATTTCACTTCTCCCTTACCAATTTGGATATCTTTTATTTCTTTTTCTTGCCTAATCACTCTGGCCCAAACCTCTAGTACTATGTTGAATAGGAATGGAGAAAGTGGGCACACTTGTCTTGTTCTTATTTTCAGAGAGACAGCTTTCAGTTTTTCACCATTGAGTATGATGTTGGCTTTGGGTTTGTCATATATGGCCTTTATTGTGTTGAGGTACCTCCATTCTACACCTATTTTATTTATTTTATACCTTCTACATCTATTTTATTGAGAGTTTTTATCATAAATGGATGTTGGATCTCGTCAAATGCTTTCTCTTTGTCTATTGAGATGACCATGTGATTTTTATTCCTCATTTTGTTAATGTGGTATATCATGCTGATTGACTTGCAGATATTGAACCATCCCTTCATCCCTGGTATAAATCCCTCTTGATCATGGTGTATGATCCTTTTCATGTATTGCTATATTTGATTTTTTCAAAAATTTTTCCTTTTTCTCCCCAAAGCCCCCTGGTACATAGTTGTATAGTTTTAGTTGTGGGTCCTTCTAGTTGTGGTATGTGGGATGCTACCTCAGCATGGCCTGCTGAGTGGTGCCATGTCTGTGCCCAGGATCCAAACCAGTGAAATGCTGGTCCGCTGAAGTGGAGTGCATGAACTTAACCACTCAGCCACGGGGCCGGCCCCTATTGCTGTATTTGGTTTACCAATATTTTGTTGAGGATTTTGGCATCTATGTTTATCAGCAATATTGGCCTGTAATTTCCCTTCTTTGTATTGTCCTTGTCTGGTTTTGGGGCCAGGGTTATGTTGGACTCATAGAATGAGTTAGGAAGCATTCCCTCTTCTTCAATTTTTTGGAATAGTTTGAGAAGGATAGGTATTAAATCTTTGAATATTTGATAGAATTCTCCAGAGAAGCCATCTGGTCCTGGACTTTTGTTTTTTGGGAAATTTTTCAATTACTGTTTCAGTCTCTTTACTTGTGATTGGTCTATTCATATTCTCTATATCTTCATTCAGTTTTGGGAGTTTGGATGAGTCTAAGAATTTTTCCATTTCTTCTAAGTTGTCCAATTTGTTGGCATATAGTTTTACATAGTATTCTCTCATAATCCTTTGTATTCCTGTGGTATCTGTTGTAGTTTCTCCTCTTTCATTTCTAATTTTATTTATTTTTAGACTTGTCTCTTTTTCTCTTAGTGAGTCTGGCTAAGGGTCTGTCAATTTTTTATCTTCTCAAAGAACCAGCTCTTAATTTCATCGATCCTTTCTATTGTGGGTTTGTTTTCTTTTAAGGAAGATTAGCTTGATCTAACATCTACCACCAATCCTCCTCTTTTTGCTGAGAAAGATTGGCCATGAGCTAACATCTGTGCCCATCTTCCTCTATTTTATATGTGGGATGCCTGCCACAGCATGGCTTGATAAGTGGTGCATAGGTTTGCACCCAGGATCTGAAGCACTGAACCCCAGGTTGCCAAAGCAGAGGGTGCAAACTTAACTGCTACACCACCAGTCCAGCCCCTCTATTGTTTGTATTTTTGTTTTGTTTTGTTTTTGATTTCCATTTCATTTATTTATACTGTAATTTTCATTATTTTCCTCCTTGTGCTGACTTTGGGCTTTGTTTGCTCTTCTTCTTTTTCTAGTTCTATTAGGTGTAGTTTAAGATTACTTAGTTGAGATTTTTCTTGTTTGTTGAGGTGGGCCTGTACTGCTATGAATTTTCCTCTTAGAACCACTTTTGCTGCTGCATCCTATAAGAGTTGATATGATATATTCTCATTTTCATTTGTCTCGACATTTTTTTTATTTCTTCTTTGATCCATTGGTTGTTCAGTTTTATGTTGTTTAGTCCCCACGTATTTATGAATTTACCAGCTTTTTTCTTGTTGTTGGTTTCTAGTTTCATAGCGTTATGATCAGAAAAGCTGCTTGATATGGTTTCAATGTTCTTAAATTTATTGAGGCTTGCCTTTTTTTCCCAACATATTGTCTATCTTTGAGAATGTTCCATGTGCACTTGAGAAGAATGTGTATCCTGTGTTTTTGGGTAGAGTATTCTGTATATATCTATTAAGTCCATCTGGTCTAGTATTTAGTTTAATTCCACTATTTCCTTGTTGACTTTCTGTCTGGATGATCTATCCATTGATGTAAGTGGGGTGTTGAAGTCCCCTACTATTATTGTGTTGCTATTAATTTCTCCCCTTAGGTCTGTTAATAGTTGTTTTATGTACTTTGGTGTTCTTGTGTTAGGTGCATATATATTCATAAGTGTTATGTCCTCTTGGTGTAATGTCCCTTTTATCATTATATACTGCCCCTCTTTGCCTCTTATTGCCTTTTTTATCTTGAAGTTTGCATTTTGCGATATAAGTATGGCAATGCCTGCTTTCTTTTGTTTGCTGTTTGCTTGGAGTATTATCTTCCATTCCTTCACTCTGAGCCTATGTTTGTCTTTAGAGCTGAGATGTGTTTCCTGGAGGCAGCATATTGTTGGATCTTGATTGTTAATCCATCCGACTGCTCTGTGTCTTTTGATTGGAGATTCAACCCATTTACATTTAGAGTGATTCTTCATATATGAGGGCTTAACACTGCCGTTTTATCTCTTGTTTTCCAGTGGTTCTATATTTCCCTTGTTTCTCTTCCCATGTATCTCTGACTGCCATTTCAGTTTGGTGATTTTCTGTGATAGTTTTCTCAGTTTTCTCTTCATTTATCATTTGTGTCTCTGTCCTGATTTTTTATTTAGTGATTACTTTGAGGTTTGTATAAAAGATCTTGTAGATGAGATACTCCATTTTCTGATAGCCTCTTAGCTCCATTAGCCTAAACATGTTCCATCCCTTTCCTCTTCCCCATCTAAGTTATTGTTGACACAATTATTTCCAGTTTGTCTTGTGAGTTTGTGATTAAAATGTTTACAGTTATTTTTGATTCTTTCCTTCCCTTATGTTTAGTGTTATAATTAACCTGTTCTAATAGAGAGCTGCAATTTTCTGATTTTGTCTGTCTATTTATCTCCTTGCTCAAGGCTTTGTAAACCCTTTCCTTTTTGTTTCAGGTATGAGGGCTTTCTTGATCATTTCTTGTAGCTGGGGGGTCTTGTGGCAATGATCTCCTTCAGCTTTTGTTTATCTGGGAAAGTTTTTCTTTCTCCATCATATCTAATGGATGGTTTCAATGGATAGAGCATTCTTGGCTGAAAGTTTTTGTCTTTCAGTATTTTGAATATATCATTCCACTCTCTCCTAGCTTGTAAGGTTTCTGCCAAGAAATCTGCTGAAAACCTGATAGGGGTTCCCTTTTAGGTTATTTTCTTCTGCGTGCTGCCCTTACTATTTTTTCTTAGTCATTGAGTCTTGCCAGTTTTAGTAATATATGCATTAGGGAAGGTCTTTTTCCATTGATGTAATTAGGAGCTGTATTGGCTTCATTTACTTGTAATTCCAGTTCCTTCCCAAGGTTTGGGAATTTCTCAGCTACGATTTCTTTGAACAAGCTCTCTGCTCCTTTCTCCCTCTGGAATACCTATAATCCTTATGTTGCATTTCCTAATTGAGTCAGATATTTCTTGGAGAATGTCTTCATTTGTTTTTGGTCTTAGTTCTCTCTCCTCCTCCACTTGAAGCCTTCCTATATTTTTGTTGCCTAAATTACTAATTTTGTCCTCCATAATGTCAGCTCTGTTTTTTAAGGTTTCTAGATATTTTTTAAATCTAATTCATTGTGTTCTTCATCTCTGGCATTTTTGTTTGGTTTTTTTAGAATTCCAATCTCTTTTGTGAAGAATTCCTTCTGCTCATTAATTTTACTCCTGAGTTCATTGAACTGTCTTTCTGAGTTTTCCTGTAACTCCTTGAGATTCTTTGATAACTATTTTGAATTCTCTGTCATTTAGATTATACATTTCTGTGCCTTCAGGATTGGCTTCTGGAGACTTGTCATTTTCCTTCTGGTCTGGAGTGTCAATGTATTTCTTCACGGTGTTTGATGATGTGGACCTTTGCTGGTGCATAGTGATAGTTATCTGGTTACAGATTCCACCTGCCACCACTGAGGGGGACTGGAGCTGAATTTTCTGAACCTGCTGCATCCACTGCAAGTTGTGCCCATCCACTGGAAGTTGTGACAATACAGCTTTCTGTATTTGCCTGCTGGATGCTGCTGCTTGGCATGTCACACATGTAGGCATAGGTGCTCTAGTGCAGATCTGCTGCCTTGGCTAACTGGTTGAGCTGGTGCACCAGGTAGGAAGGAAGGGGAGCAGTGCTTTCTTTCTCTCACGTGAGCCCACTTTGCACTCACTGGTGGCCTGCCTGGGCTGCTGGGCTTGGTGGGGGCCCCCAAGTGGTGGCTGAGCTGCCTCAGTGTGGAGCATTCCCTGTTGGAAGGTTTTTGATTACTGATTCGGTCTCTTGCTAGTATTAGGCCTATTCAGATTTTCCATTTGCTCAAGGTTTAGTCTGGGTTGGCTGTATCTTTCTATGAATTTGTCCATTTCATCTAGGTTATCCAATGTGTTGGCATATGATTGTTTGTAGTATTCTTTCATTGTTCTTTTTATTTCTGTAAAATCAGTAGAAATGTCCCCACTTTTATTTCTGATTTTAGTTATTTGAGGCTTCACTCATTTTTTATGTCAAATTAGCTAAATTTTTGTCAATTTTGTGAATCTTTTTGAAAAACCAACTCTTGGTTTCATTGATTTTCTCTATTGTTTTTCTCCACTCTATTTTATCTATCTTTGCTCTAATCTTTATTATTTCCTTCCTTCTCATAGATTTGGATTTAGTCTACTCTTCTTTATCTAGTTCTTTAAGGTGTAAAGTTAGGTTGTTGATTTGAGATTTTTTTTTTTTTAATGTAAGCATTTACAACTATAAATTTCCCTCTTAGTACTACTTTCTCTACATCTCATATTTTTTGGTATGTTGTATTTTCATTTTCATTTATTTCAACATGTTTTCAATTTCCCTTGTGGTTTCTTCCTTGACCTATTGATTGTCTTGTTTAATTTAAATGTATATGAAAATTTTTCAGTTTTCCTTCTGCTATTGGTTTTGTTTCCTTCCATTATGATAAGAAAAGATACTTTGTACAATTTCAATCTTTTAAATTTATTAACACTTCTTTGTGGCCCAACATATAATCTCTCCTGGAGGATGTTATTTGCGTGCTTAAGAAAAGTATGTATTCTATTGTGGGATGGAGCGTTCTTCATGTCTATTAGGTTTGATTAGTCCACAGGGTTGTTTAAGTCTTCTGTTCCTGCAATGGACTGAATGTTTATGTCCCTTCCTATTTCATATATTGAAATCCTAATGTCAGTGTGATGCTATTAAAAGGTGGGGCCTTTGGGAGATGATTAGGTCATGAGATTGGAACTCTCATGATTGGGATTAGTGCCCTCATAAAAGAGACGCCAGAGAGTTTCCTTTCTCTTTCCACCATGTAAGGACATGGTGAGAAGATGGCCATCCATGAATCAGAAAGCAGGCTCTCACCAGACTCTGAATCTGCCAGTACCTTGATCTTGGACTTTCCAGCCTTTAGAATTGTAAGAAATAAAATTTCTATTATTTATAAGCCACCTAGTCTATGGTATCCTGTTATAGCAGTCCAAATAAACCAAGACAATTTCCTTATTGACCTTCTGTTTTTCCATTCTTGAAAATGGAGTATTGAAGACTCTTACTCTTACCGTAGAGCTGTCTATTTCTCCCTTCAAATTCCATCAATATTTGCATCACATATTTAGGAGCTCTGATGTTTCATGCATATATATGTTTATAATTGTTGTATATTCTTGGTAAATTGACCCTTTTATCAATATATAATGTCCTTCATTGTCTCTTACAACAGTTTTGACTTAAAGTCTATTTTATCTGATATTGCTATAGCCAGTCATGCTTTCTTTCTTACTGTTTGCACAGAATATCTCTTTCCACCCTTTCAATTTTAACCTATGTGTGGCCTTAGATATAAAATGAGTCTGTTTTAGAGAGTATCATTGGATACTGTTTTTTTTTTATCCATTCTGTCAATATATGACTTTTTCTTGGAGAGATTAAGCCATTTACATTTAAGGTAATTATTGATAAGGAAGAACTTGATTTTTCCATCATATTATTTGTTTTTCATATGTATAACAGGTTTTTTGGTCCCTCTTTTCCTCCATTACTGCCTTCTTTTGTCTTTAGTTGACTTTTTGTAGTGACGTATTTTGATTCCCTTCTCATGTCCTTTTGTGTATATTGTATAGATATTTCCCTTGTGGTTAACATAGGAATTACGCGTAACATCCTAAAGTTATAACAATCTATTTTAGATTGATGCCTACTAAACTTCAATTACATACAAAAACCCTACTCCTTTACAGCTCTACCCCACCCCCACTTTATGTTAATGTCACAAATGACATCTTTATATATTGTGTACCTATTAACATAGATTTATAATTATTGCTTACACATTTTGTCTTTTAAATCTTGTAGAAAATAAACAGTGCAGTTACAAACCAAGATAACATCAATACTAACTTTTATATTTGCCTACTTATTTACCTTTACCAGAGATCTTTATATGTTCATAAGGCTTCAAGTTACTGTGTAGCATCCTTTTGTTTCAAACAGGAGGACTTCCTCTAACATTTCTTTTAAGTCAGGTGTAGTGGTAATGAACTCCCTGAGCTTTTATTTTTCTGGGAATGTTTGAATTTCTCCCTTATTTTTGAAGGACAGTTTTGCAGATATAGAATTCGTGACCAACAGGTTTTTTTCTTTTCAGCACAGTTTTTGAATATATTATCCCACTGCCTTCTGGCCGTCAAGGTTTCTGATGAAAGATTTGTTGATAGTCTTATTAAGGATCTCTTCTATGTGATGTGTCACTTCTCTATTTTTGCTTTCAAGGTTCTCTCTTTGTCTTGGCTGTCGAAAGTGGCATGATATATTCAAGGTGCTGAAAGTTTGATTGTAATCTGTCATAGTGTGGGCCTTCCCTGTGTTCATCTTACTTGGAGTTTGTTGAGATTCTTGGATTTGTAAGTTCATATCGTTCATCATAATTGAAGAGTTTGGGCCCAAGATTTTTTTGAAAACAATCTTTCTGCTCCTTTCTTTATTCTCTTTCTGGAACTCCCTTAACACATATGCTGGCCCACTTGATGTTATTCCACAAGTCCCTTAACTCTGTTCATTTTTTTCATTCTTTTTTTTCTTTCTGCTCCTCACACTCAAGAATTTCAATTATCTGAAATTTGGGTTCACTGATTCTCTCTTCTGTCTGCTCAAATATGCTGTTGAACTCCTATAGTGATTTTTTTCATTTCAGTTATTGTACTTTTCAACTCCAGAATTTGTGTTTGGTTCATTTTTATGTTTTCTGTCTCTTTGTTGATATTCTCTTTTTTTCATATATTGTTCTCCTTCTGTTCTTTGTCTATGTTTTCCCTTAGGCCTTGGAGTATATTTAATACAGTTTTTTAAGTCTTTCTTCAGTAAGTCTGATGTCTAGGCTTCCTTGGTGGTAGATACTGTCAATTTATTTTATTCCTTTGAATGAGCCATGTTTTCCTGTTTCTTTGTATGCTTTGTGATTTTGTTGTTATTGTTGAAAATGGGACATTTGATTATTATACTGTGGTAACTCTGGAAATGACGTTTTCACCTTTCTTCAGGATTTGCTGAGGTTTTTTTTTTTTTAATTGTTGAAGGCTATAGTAGTCTGTTTGTTTTGAGACTTTTTTCTTCTGTGTGATAAACACCCTTTAGTGTTTCTTGTAGCAAAAGATTAGAGGTGATTAATTCTCTCATTTTTATTTGTCTTAAATAAAGGTCTTTATGTAATCTTTGTATTCTGAAAAGGTATTTTTGTTAGTTTAGAATTATAGATTGGAAGATATTTCTGTTAGCACTGTGAAAATATCATTTTGTTATCTTCTGGCTTCCATTGTTTGTCTTGAAAGGTCATCAATTTTGAAAAATTTTGCCAACTATATTTTCAAATATTTCTTCTGACACGTTTGTTCTCTCCTTCTGAGACTCTGGTGATGTTATACTTTCTTGGTATGTCTTCTGTGTCTTCTATGCTCACTTAGGACTTTTCCCTTTATTTCTCTCTCCATGATCTAGTGTGTATATTTTCTTCTAACCTATCTTCCAGTTTATTAATTCTCTCTTCAGCTGTCTGTAATCTGCCATACAACCTATCACTGAGTTCTTAATTTTTGAGGTTTGTAATTTACAAATTGTCTGCCCAAATTCTTAATCTTTTATCTTTTTTGAATATTTTCCTCATAATTATTTCAGTCTGTGTCTCATAACCTATCATTTAAAGTCCTTGTAGGTCTGATTCAATTGTACATTGCTTCTTTTTGTTTTTTTTTGTTTCTTCACATGCTGGTTGATTTTATAACAGGATCTATATTGTAAGTTAAACACTGTAGCAATAATTTAAGGCCTAAGAAAATGGCTATATTTCTCCAGAGAAAATTTGTATTAGTATTGGGCAGGAAACTAGGGCACGAATAATCTCTGAATGCTCTAATGCAATTTCAGACCTTATTTGAATTTGGGCTTCAAAATCTTCGTGGGTTAATCTACTTCTGGTTCATCCTTCTTCTAAGAAGTAGCCCTTTACAGACATAACTAAAACATGACTCATTATCAAGGCCTTTCTTGTCAGGTCTTGGACAAGTGTTTGTCTTTAGTTTTGTCTTCCTAGCCCATGAGGCTGTCAAAAGCACTTCTCAGCTTATAGGCCTTTCAATTGTCTCATCTTGAATCAGCAAACACTACTAGAGGAAAACAACCTTACTGCCTCTCTGATGTCTGTCTTCCCTTCAGTCTTGACCCCTTTCCTTGCCTTATTAGTTATCTGATGCTTACAAATAAATTTTTTAAAAATATTTGTCCAGTTTTTTCCGTTGTCTTCACAGGGAAACTTAGTTGGTATTGTCTAGTTCATGCTAGAAATGGAAATGGCCATTCATTCAGCTTCTTCCTTTTTGGTATTTTCACTAATTCCTGACCTCATTCAAGAAATATAGTGAGAATGGATATGAGAACTTGAGAGAAGTTTAGTGAGCGTTTTGGGCTTAATAATAGTAGTAGCTAAACATGCATTGAGATATTGTTCTTCGCTTTTCACGCACTTGCTCATTTAGCTTCTAAAGATGATTTTTATGCAAAATCAAGATATTTTTCTCTGTTAAGGATTAATCATTAAAAGGAGATCTTTCTAAAGATGACATACTTCTAGATCTATAATTTGCTGCTAACATTCTGTAAGTAGCTCAAGACTTGGCCATGGTAGTTAGTCAACTAAATTTATGAAATGAATGAATTGATGAATAATATTGGAACATAATTGAACTAGCGATTGTATTATTGAGTTAAAGAACCACTTATAGGCACAATTGAAGTTGCATAGAAGCATCTAATCAAGTGTTCTTAGGCATGCTTTAAATGCTGGGTCACAATAATGCAACTGTTTGGCTATCCTGCTGTTCTCCACTCTCTGAAAACATTTATCTCAGCAAAGTTGTGTCACAGTAAGCATTGCTTCCAAGCCAGGAACTTGTCCTACACAAACTGGCTTGCCAATAAGACTAAATATTGCTCATAGGTATCCATCTGTTTTGGAAAGTTTAGCTGTTCACCTAATTCAGGAGTTTCCATTGAGATCTGTGAATGTGTCATTTTTAAAAATTGGACCTACTTTGAAATAACACTGAGTGAAATTAAAAATATTATACAAATAATCCAAAAGGTTCAGCCAACTCTTGAGGCACTGGGAAGATAATCCTCTGCAATATAAAATTCTTCTGTTATATGTTATTTCGTTATTTATTTGTTAGAATGTTATAGCTATCTTTCTCTAAAAATCTTCAAGGTACTCCCATATGACTCCTTCAAACTTGGCTCTTCTTACATAAAGTTATAAATGAGGGAAGTAAGGTAGATTAGAGAAAGGGAAAGGGAAATGAGAAAAAGAAAGGTTCAGGAGGGACTTTGGAAGAGCAGACAGTACTATTCCATACATTTTACATGAAGAAGTTGTCTAGCAATAGACTTCACCTTAGTGCAGAAGACTAGATTCCCATGAAATTAAAGATCTCTTCTTATTTAATGACCTGATTCACTGACTCTGTGGTAGTTTTAAAATATGTCACAAATTCTTTGACTCTCCTTCCATTGAGTGGTAGAATCTATGTCTTCTCTCCTTGAGCCTGGTTAGGGCTTTGTGACTGCCTCAATCAGTGGAGTAAAATGCCATGTACTACTCCCTTGGAACACTTGTGCTTAGAACTCAGCCACCATACTTTGAGGAAGCCAGTCTAGTCACATGGAGAGGTCATGTGAAGGTGTTCCAACAACCCTGGCCAGCAACTTTGGCAGAGGTCTTAGCCAACAGCTAACATCAGCAACCAGACATGTGAGTAAATGAGCTTTCACTTGTTTCCAGCTCCCAGCATTGAGTCACCCCAGCCTTTGAGTATTTCTAGCTGAGGCCCCAGACACTGTGGAGCAGAGACAAGCCATCTCACTTCATCCTCTCTGAATTCCTGACCCACCAAATCCATGAGCATAATAAATTGGTTGATTTATGCCATTAAGTTTGGGGTAGTTGGTTGTACAGCAATAGATAACTGGAGCTCACTCATAGTTGAGGACTGGAATCTGACACAACTTGGTTTCCCTGGCTCAACTTCCATTGTTCTTCCTATCCATGACCCATTCATACTCCTCTATTCTCCCCCGACTCCACCCCTGCCCAGCCTGCTCTCCCTTACATGAGTATCTCATGCACTTTCACATTCCCCAGGCCTTTGCTGGTGCTATACCTCTTCCTGGGCCGCAGTATCAGTAAGACTTGGGTATGAGTCCAATTTGGGCATCTCAGTAGCAGAGTAATCAATCTCTCTAATCCTCACCAGAAAAATAGGAATAAAAATAGGACCTATTTGGAGATTGGATCAAAATGGCAGAGTAGGAAGATCCTTAGCTCACCTCCTCCCACAGACATCAAAACTACAACCACGTGGAGAACAACTATTGCTGAGAATGACCTGAAGATTAGCAGAACAGATTATTCACAACTAAGGATATAAAGAAAAAGCCACATCGAGATGGGTAGGAGGGGCAGAAACATGGTCTAGTCATGACCCACACCTCTGGTGTGGTGATCCACAAATGGAAGGGATATGACAACTGTGGAGGTCCTTTCCAATGAGCAAGGGGCCCAAGCCCAACACTGGGCTCCCCAGCCTGGGGAACCTGCACCAGGAAGATGAGCCCCTATAATGTCTGGCTTTGAAAACCAGCAGGGCTTACATCTTGGAGAACCAGAGTACTAAAGGAAACCAAGACTCTGCTTTTAAAGGGCACATGCACAAACTCACTAATTCTGAGTCCCAGCGCAGAGACAACAGCTTGAAAAGTGTCTGTGTTATACACAAAGGAGATTCATTGACTAATTTTGGGGCATGTGCCAGAAAGGCAGGGATCTGTTGGAACTTTCTCTAGGGATGGGAGCACTGGTGGGTGCCATTTTTTTTACTCTCCTTCTCCTTAGCTGGCCTGGCCCTGGTGGGCATCACTTCTAACACTCTCCATCTACTTTGCTAGCACCACTCACCGCACCCTGGCAGCCCTGCCCAAGCTGATGCCCCTCCAAAGCAGCTCCTGCCCTGCCCCACCCAGCAGGCCGCCCTAACATGAACCAGAACCCCTTCAAAATGGATCCAACCCCAGAGGGCCAGCTCCGCACACTAGCAAACCCACAGCAATCATACCCCTAGCACAACAGGAGGGTGCACACAGCCTACACAGAGGATACAGCTGGAGCATCTGGCTCGGTAACCATGAAGAATTGCACTACTAGGCCCCACAGGGCATCTTATACATTAGGCCATCCCTTCATGACCAGGAGACGTAGGTGATCTACCTAATACATAGAAATAAATACAGAGAGTTAGGCAAAATGAGGAGGATGAGGAATATGTTCCAAATGAAAAAGAAAGGCAAAAGCCTTAGAAAAAGAACTAAATACAATGGAGATAAGCAATCTATCTGATAGAGTTCAAAGCAGGGACTGGGCCTCTGGCGTAGTGGTCAAGTGCACATGTTCCACTTTGGCGGCCCAGGGTTTGCCGATTCAGATCCCGGTGTTGACAAGGCACTGCTTGGCAAGCCATGCTGTGGTAGGCATCCCATATATAAAGTAGAGGAAAGTGGGCATGGGTGTTAGCTCAGGGCCAGTCTTCGTCAACAAAAAGAGGAGGAGAGGCAGCAGATGTTAGCTCAGGGCTGATCTTTCTTAAAAACAAAAAAGAGTTCAAAGCAATACTCATAAACATGCTCATCCAATTTTGGAGAAGAATGAATGAACACAGCGAGAACTTCAACAAAGAAATAGAAAATATAAAAAGGAACCAATCATAGCTGAAGAATACATTAACTGAAATAAAAAATACAATAGAGGGAATCAACAGCAGATTAGATGAGGCAGAATAATAGATCAGTGATCTGGAAGACAGCATTATGCTTGATGTTGTCCCAGAGGACCCTTAAGCTATCCTTGCTGGTTTTTTAAAATTCTTTTTTCTTTTTATTGTTCCAATTGGGTGATTTCTACTGTCCTGTCTTCCAGATCACTGATCTATTATTCTGTTGGAAGATTTCCAACAGATGTTAGCTCAGGGCCAATCTTCCTCACCACACACACACAAAAAAATTTAGGGTGGCTGAATGGATAAAAAAACAAGACCCATCTGTATACTGCCTACCAAAGGCTCACTTCAGATCTAAAGGCACACACAGACTGAAAGTGAAGGGATGGAAAAAGATATTCCATGCAAATGGAAATGAAAAGAAAGCTAGGATAGCAATACTTATATCAGACAGACTAGACTTTAAAACAAAGACTTCAACAAGAGACAAAGAAGGGCACTACATAATGATAAAAGGATCAATCCAACAGGAGGATGTAACACTTGTAAATATCTATGCACCCAACATAGGAGCATCTAAATACGTAAATTTGCTTTATGTATAGCAAATATTAGCAACATGAAGGGAGAAGTTGACAGTAATACAATAATAGTAGGGGACTTTAACACCCAACTTGCATCAATGGATAGATCATCCAGACAGAAAATCAACAAGGAAACAATGGCCTTAAATGATACATTATACCAGATGGACTTAATAGATATAAACAGAATATTCCATCCAAAAACAGCAGAATACACATTATTTTCAAGTGCATATGGAACATTCTCTAGGATAGATCACATGTTAAGCCATACAACATCTCAGTAAATTAAGGAGATTGAAATCATATCAGTCATCTTTTCTGACCACAGCGGTATGAGACTAGAAATCGGGTACAAGAAGAAAACTGGAAAAACACAAACACATGGAGGCTAAACAACATACTACTAAACAATCAATGGGTCAATGAAGAAATCAAAGAGGAAGTAAAAAAATACCTTGAGACAAATGAAAATGGAAACAAAATCTATGGGATACAGCGAAAGCAGTTCTAAAAGGGATGTTTATAGTGATGCAGGCTTACCTGAAGAAACAAGAAAAATCTCAAGTAATCTAACCTTACATCTAAAGGAACTAGAAAAAGAAGAACAAACAAAGACCAAAGTTTGTAGAAGGAAGGAAATAACAAAGATCAAAGTGAAAATAAATGAAATAAAGACTAAACAAATTTAGAAAAAAATCAATGAAACTAAGAGCTAGTTCTTTGAAAAGATAAGCAAAAGTGGTAAACCTTTAGCCATACTCATCAAGAAAAAAAGAGAAAGGGCCTAAATAAATAAAATCATGAATGAAACAGGAGATGTTACAACCGACATCACAGAAATACAAAGAATCATAAGAGATTGCTATGAACAATTATATGCCAACAACTTGTAATGGATAGATTCCTAGAAACATACAGTCTTCCAGGACTGAATCAGGAAGAAATAGAAAATCTGAACAGACTGATTACTAGTAGTGAAATTGAATCAGTAACCAAAAAACTCCCAACAAACAAAAGTCTAGGGCCAGATAGCTTCGCAGGTGAACTCTACCAAACATTTAAAGAAGAGTTAATATTCTCAAATATTCTCAAACTATTCCAAAAAATTAAAGGGGAAGGAACGCTTCCAAACTCATTCTACAAGGCCAGCGTTACTGTGATACCAAAACCGGATAAAGAGACTACAAAACAAGAAATTACAGGCCAATGTCCCTGATGAACATAGATACAAAAATTCTCAACAAAATATTAGCAAACCAAATTCAACGAAACATTAAAATTATCATGCACCATGATCCTTTAAGATCAGGAACAAAATAAGGATGCACACTCTCATCACTTTTATTCAAAATGGTCTTGGAAGTCCTAGCTGCAGCAATCAGACTAGAAAAAGAAATAAAAGGCATCCAAATTGGAAAGGAAGAAGTAAAACTATCACTCTTTGCAGATGACATGATACTACATATAGAAACTTCTAAAGACTCCACCAAAAAAAATTAGAACTAATAAAAGTAAGGTTGCGGGATATGAAATTAATATACAGAAATCTGTTGTGTTATACACTAATACACTATCAGAAAGAGAAATTAAGAAAATAATCTTATTTATAATTGTATCAAAAAGAATAAGATACCTAGAAATAAACTTCAACGAGGAGGTGGAAGACCTGCACTCTAAAAGCTATGAGACATTGATGAGAGAAATCGAAGAGAACACTGATAAATGGAAAGCTACACTATACTCATGGATTAGAAGGACTGATATTGGTAAAATGCCCATACCACCTAAAGCAATCTACAGATTCAATGCAATCTCTAAAATAATACCAATGGTATTTTTCACAGAACTAGAACAAATAATCCTAAAATTTGTATGGAACCATAAAAGACCCCAGATAGCAAAGCAATCTTGAGAAAGAAGAACAAAGCTGGAGACATCACGCTCCCCAATTTCAAACTATACTACAGAGCTCTAGTAACCAAAACTCTACAGTACTGGCACAGAAACAGACATACAGGTCAATGGAACAGAATAGAGAGCCCAGAAGTAAACCCACACTTATATAGCCAATTAATCTACAACACAGGAGGCAAGAATATACCATGCGGAAAAGACAGTGTCTTCAATAATTGGTGTTGGGAAAACTGCACAGCCACATGGAAAAGAATGAAACTACACTACTTTACTATACCATATGCAAAAATAAACTCAAAATGGATTAAAGACTTAAATTTAAGACTTGAAACCATAAAACTCCTGGAAGAAAATATAGGCAATCAACTCTGACATCTGTCTCAGCAATATTTTCATGGTTCTGTCTCCTTAGGCAAAGCCAACAAAAGCAAAAAAAACCAAATGGGACTATATCAAAGCTTTTGCACAGCAAAGGAAATCCTGAACAAAATGAAAAGGCAACCTATTGAATGGGAGAAGACATTTGCAAATGATGTATCTGATAAGGGGCTAATATCCAAAGTATATAAAGAACTCAGACAGGGGGCTGGCCCCGTGGCCGAGTGGTTAAGTTTGCATGCTCTGCTTCGGCGGCCCAGAGTTTCGCTGGTTTGGATCCTGGGCGCGGACATGGCACTGCTCGTCAGGCCATGTTGAGGTGGCATCCCACATGCCACAACTAGAAGGACCCACAACTAAAAATATACAACTATGTGCTGAGGGGATTTGGGGAAGAAAAAAGAAAAGAAGATGATTGGCAACAGTTGTTAGCTCAGGTGCCAATCTTTAAAAAAAAGAAAAAGAACATACAATTCAATATCAAAAAAATAAGTAGTCTGATTATAAAATGGCCAGAGGACATGGGTAGGCATTTTGCCAGAGAAGACATACAGACAGCCAACAGACACATGAAAAGATGCTCCACATCACTAATCATTAGGGAAATGCAAATCAAAACCACAATGAGATATCACCTCACACCTGTCAGAATGGCTATGATCAAAAAGACAACAAATAGCAAGTGTTGACGAGGATGTGGAGAAAAGGGAACCCTTGTTGTACACTGTTGGTGGGAATGTAAATTTGTGCAGCCACTACAGAAAACAGTATGGAGGTTCCTCAAAAAATTAAAAATAGAACTACCATATGATCTATCAATTCCACTTCTGGGTACTTATCTGAAGAAAACGAAAATGAAAATACGCATTCAAATAGATATGTGCCCCTTCATACATTTTGGCATTATTTACAATAGCCAGATATGGAAACAACTTCTGTCCATCAACAAATGAATGGATAAAGATGATGTGGTGTATGCATATATATACATACATTCACGCAATGGAATATTAGTCAGTCATAAAAAACAATGAAGTCTTGCCATTTGCAACAACATTGATGGACCTAGAGGGTATTATGCTAAGTGAAATAAGTCAGACAGAGAAAAAGAAATACTGTGCGATTTCACTAAATCTAAAAAACAAAACAAATGAACAAAGAAAACAAAACAGAAACAAGCCCATAGATATGAAGAAGAAACTGGTGGTCAGAAGGCGGGAGGAGGGTGAGGGATGGGAGAAATAGGTAAAGGGGATTAAGAGGTACAAACTTCCAGTTATAAAGTCAGTCAGTCACAGGGAGGTAATGTACAGCATAGGCAACACAGTTGATAGTACTGTGATAACTTTGTAGGGGACACGTAGTTACTAGACTTGCCATGTCGATCATTTCATGATGTACATAAATGTTGTGTCACTACTTTGTAAACCTGAAACGATTATAATATTGTATGTCAACTGTACTTTAATAAAAAATATAAATCTCAGTAAAAAAAATAGAATCTATTTATAGATTAAATAGCTAAAGTATGTAAAGTGCTTAGTGCCTGGCACAAAGCACTCAATAAATGTTAGCTCTGTAGGTTCTTTCTATTCTCATAAGTGAGTTCCTATTGAACAGTCAAGGCTTAAATGAAACCCTTTGTCTTTTAAGTCTGAGCTCATATGTCAGTTCCTCTGAAGACATCCCCACCAACCAGACAAAATTAAATTGCTCCTTTTATTATGCTTCCAAGTATTTTTCACATTCTTCTATTATAGCTTCTGACAAGTAACTTATTATATATGTGACCCCCATTAGACCCCACATTCTTCAGGGAAAAGGTTTAAGGCAAAGGCCTCACAGAAGTGAAGAATGTCCTTGTCTCTTATATGAGTGTATGTGTATATATGTGTGTATGTGTATATGTATTTGATATATATGTACATCAAATGCCATAATGGGGAAAGGAAAGTGAAGAATTGTTTAGATGGCTACGGCAGGGCAAGATTCAAGAATTTATAGAACCTGGGTCCCTGCCCAAAAGCTGTCTCCACTCACAAGACTTAAAATTTTCAGCTTTGTTGAGGATGTATAAATGAATTGTGGAAGTTATATAAGGGGAGATGTACATTTTTCATTAGTTTGTTACTGTCCACTGTGTACCGGCCACTGTACTGGGTTATAAAATTTAGACTCCATGGTCCACCGATACACTCACCCCCTTGAAAATATCCCCAACTGCTGTGCCCTTTTTCCTCCATCCTTCTTGCATGGCAGGCCCGAGAATGAGCCTTATGTGGCAGAACGAGAGGAGCTGAACACTGCTGGAGAAAATCACACGACTGAGCTGACTGGGATGCATTTTGACTTCATCTCTAACTACAGAAAGGCACTTGGTACTGCTCACCCATCATACTGAGTTTTTCTAGTTTCCCACTCCTTAAAATGATTTTCCGTCTCTCAAATTGCCTGCATCCCGTCTTTCTTCTTGCTGAGCAGATGACCTCACTCCAGACTTCATTAGGGAGGAGAACTTACTTGTCTTCCTGTACCTTTCCTAAAAGTCGACCTGCGCTTGCCCGTGTTTCTTCTTCTGCCCGAATGGAGGACGTGTCCCTCCTCCTATCAAAGGCCAGTCCTCCCTTTGCGTTCTGGATTCTTTCTGGTCTCGTTCACTCAAGGTCTTCCTTCAACCCTTTGGTTTTCCCCTTCTGTTCATGCTTCAGCAGTCTCTTCCTTTCTACTGGATCCTTCCCATCACGACATTAACGTGCTCTGGTGTCGCCCACCTTCTTGACCTCACATTCTAGACCTTTTCCCTACTGCTCTCTTTTTCTGCTCCCTTCTCAGCAAAATTTCTTTAAAATAGTTGCTACGCATGTCTCTGCTTCTTCTCTCATCATTCACTCTTTGGTTTACTCCGATCTGGATTCTCTTTCCACCACTCTCCACTGAAAGCACTCTTGTGAGGGTCACCAATGGATACTTCTGTTTTCATTTTAAATTCACAGGAGCGTTTGGTTCACTTAACCTCTCTCTTCTTTTTGGCTTCCGGACATCTTTTGCTTCTGGTTTTCCTCTTTCACTCTGGCTGCTCTTTCTTAGTCTCCTTGACTAGTTTATCCTCCTTACCTCCAAATATTAGAGTTTCTCAGCGTTCAGTTCTAAAGCCTCTTCTTTCCTTTTCCTCTCTCATCTCTCCCTAGGTGATGTCATCTGTTGCCCTGGATTTAAATAACATCTTCATGTGGATGAATTGTAAATCACTAGCCCAGACATCTCTGAGCCCCGAGACTTGCGTATCTAACTGCCTTATAATATTTCTGTGTCGATAGTCCTTAGACATCTCAAATTTAACATGCCCCAAAGAAAACTCAGTTCCCTGTCTCCACCCTCTCCCAGTCTAGTCTTCCGCATCTTAGTAAACAGCACCACTTTCCACAGCAATTGCTGAGCCAGTAACATGGAATTCATTCCCGACTCTACCAAATGCTGTCTACCTCCAAAATATACTTAACTCTATCTCCGCACATGCCTGGCTCAGATAGGCACTCTATAAGTATTTGTTTAATGAACAAATGAGTAGGAAAAAGGTTTATGTTTGTACGCTTGAGATGCTCTAGAACAAGTTGCTAGGAGTCCAGTGGAATGAGAAGTTGGTGTTCTTGTTGCCAATAGGGTAAGAAGACACTGGAATTGAAGCCCGCTAAAGAGAAGTAGGGAAAGGATTTCCCTAGCTTCTAGGGTAGAAGGGAAACTTGCCTGGGATAAGCGTCAACGTGCCTAGATCATTTTGAGTCACTGTATTGTGGGGTTCAGGAAGGAATGCTCTCATAGGATGGGGATCAAACCCCTCTAGGCCACACCTTGGGAACTTTCCCCAACGTTCTTCATAGAAGAGTTTGTAAACTCAGAGAGAGTGAGGTAACCATAGCCTCTTAAGAAGAGGGGCAGCTCTGAAGAAGGTAGCAGGGAGGTCCGCGGCAGTGTTAGTGGCAATAGTAAAGCAGGGACACTTTATAAGAGCCATTGATCATGCGTGAGCTGGGGACCTGCCAGTGCAAGGAGGCTCAGGAAGGGTGACTTCCCAAGCCCTCACGTTCCCAGGTTGTACAGGTGATTTTACACCACACAGCTTTCGTCAAAAATGTCTGGGAGAAGCAGCACTCCGTCTCACCCTCTAGGAGAGTCGCTGGACCTATTGGCATTATAAACGCTCCAAGAAATTCTGCAGTCGAGAAAACGGTTTAACTTTATTTCACGCGGCATCTTCCAAACAGGTTTGACCTCAGAGCCCTTTGTCTCGGAAAACCTATGTCACTGAATACTCCTGTTCCACAAAACACAGAGGACTGCAAGGAGGCAATGTTTCCTTAGCCGTGGACGCAGACGCCTGGGTCCCGCTGGGTTCTTTACAAGAGGTCTGCAATCCCTGTGTGCACCAAACTCTAGATAAATAACAGTTCTCAAATACGCCTGTGCTACTTTTAGAAAATATGCGTTGATACCTGTAATTAAAAAAACCGAATTCTTAGTCACTCAATACTAAACGTGTAACTGATCCTATTATGTGGGAGCATGAAGAATATTTTCTCATTAAAAGGAGATCTTTATAAGAATATGTTTGTGGCTCAACTATCCTTAAGATGATTTTGATCCAATAAATAATAACGGCTGACTTGGTGCTTAATATGCTCAGGTCCTACATTAAGCGCTTTAGAGAGATTGTCTCATTCAATCCTTAGAGCAAGCCTATGAGGCGGGTATTCTTACTATCATTCTCATTTCGTGGTTGAGGAAATAAGGCTTAAATTAAGTGCAGCCATTTGTTGAAAGTCACGCAATATAAAGTGGTAGAATAGGGGTTTGAACCCAGGAGGCTGACTCCAGAGTCCATGTCTTAAGCATTAGGCAGCATGGCCCTTATCAGGGCAACGCGTTCTAAAGAGAAAAGGCACAAGGCACGTGTCTGAGCTTTTTCAGGGAAGAATGGAGACTTCTGTGTCCTGTTTTATGGCAGCTAATTCTGTTCCTGTGTCTTCCTGAGAAATTGCTCCACGGACTCCTCCTCCGCCAGACCACATCCTCCCCATTTCTTTATTAATTCCGCAATTAAAAAAGAAAAACACAATCCAGCATTTTGGGGAAAATGAAGGTGTGAAAGAAGGGACCTTTCCACACCTTTCTTTTTGGCTAAACAATCAACACTTTTCCCTGGTGAAGTTGCATCCATCTCCACAGCGCCTCACCAGCATTCTTTTTTTTTTTCAAAAATAATTTTAAAAAACTTAAAAAAAGAATTACCAAGAGAATTACTAAGCAAAACAGTCCTGGGGGAGGGAAACGTCGACGTGCCTTTCCTAGAAGAGGGAACTCGGCACGACTCAGGACTGAGGCCTGTCCCCTCACTTTTGGTAATGCGGAATGATGTGCCCTCTTGTCAGTCAGGGACAAGGCATGTGATTTGAGGGAGTGAAGATATACCTATGAACTTATGGCAAGGCTTCATATATAGATATAATTTTTTTTAAAGCAAAAGTGTAATGCTGGTACTTCATGCGTAAAGATGACAATCACAACAGTAAAAGTCCTTGACTTTCTGCCCCATAAATTATCTGCTGAGTGCTGCCGCTTAATGTCTCAGACTGGCTCTGCTTTTGTCTTTCTTTCAGCATATGGAATAGATTTTTGCTTACACATGAACAGTGCCACCCCATCTCAGCATCCCACCGGGAAAATGGAACATAAAATTGCTTTCCTGAACTGTTTTCCTTTTAGCAAGTTATTCTCCAGAGTTTTCCCAGCATGTCTCAAGCAGCACTTTAGTACCTCAACTCCTGAGGTGCAATAGTATATTAAAAATGATGTGTTTGGAAAAACACTTACTTAGGATCCAGACGGGAGTTAACAATTTAACTCTCTTTTTAAGAGCTGCATTTAAACATGTGTATATGAAGGTTCTATGGGGGAAACAAAACTTTAGTCTACTTTATACTAATCTATCCTATTAAAGAACGAAAATTCAACCAAGTAAATTTAAACATAATTGTCTTTATTGAATGATTCATGAATTGGGTAGCATCCCATCTAGGAAATAGAAGGGAGCTCCAAGAAGTTGTACAAAATGGAAGGTTTTTATAGGCAGAAAGAGGGTTGGAGAAGAAGTTCAGAGAATGGATTATTTCCAGCAAGGTCACCTTCCCTTAGGGGAGGAGGGGGTCTTATCAGACAGGTTACCTCATTAGTGTTAATCAGGAAACTCCAGACTGATTGGTTTAAAATTCCACTCCTGGGAGAGGCAGAAACTTCAGCTAGATGAAGTCTTGGTGGGGCTTACCATAAGTGACTCCATTTTGGGCCTGTTGCTTCTTTTTAACAATCCTTAGACCACCCAGAATGACAAAATTTTGCATAATTTCTTTGATAGATTAGTATAGAGTGCTATGTTACATAGCTGTTAAGTATATGTATGCTTGTATGTTTTCCCAGCTAAAAGCAGGGTGAAAGGAGAAGAGAAAACAGGAGCAGGAACAAAGATGACTCCAAGGTGGGCTTAAGAAATGCACAGTGATGACACACAGTTTACAGATGGGCCTCAAATTGAGCTTTCCAGATGTTGATTCGAAAAAGGAGAGCAATCTTATCCATTCACAGTGTCCGTATGACAAGACCAATTACTCAAGGGATTTTTATCTGTTTTTGGCACCAAGATCAGATAGGGGTTTTTCCCTAGAGGGAGGCCTGGTGAAGTGGACACTGTATGATGTAGTGAACGTGGTACTCAGAAACACCCTTTACAATAGTGAGGTTCACTGGGCTGTTTCTCATGAAGACCCTCCATCTCAGCTGGTAGCATCTCACTAAGGGTAATTCTGTAAGAATAATTTTGCAGGGGCCCAGTGTAATCTTTATAATCAGCTCTCTGCTCATCAATAATGTGCAAACAATGAAGTAAATTGAAACCAGAAAACATTATATCAATAAAACAGACTAGCTATCTTATTAAGAAGTTAGGTGTTGCCACTAAATGCTTTGCTGACAAATTTTGATCGGCTTGAAAAGTTTCCTAAGCCTTTCCCATCGAAATCACAAGTAGAGGGGGATGAAGCTGAGGGCAGTGAGTTGTAGCAGCCTGGGAAAGCTTAACCATCATCCTCCTCACAAGCTCTACTATTTCTTGGGCCCTTCTCATTTACTAAGCCCTATACACGTGCACTTTACATTTGTTATCTCTGTAATCCTCCCAGCAACACTGCAAGAGGTTTTATTTCACAGAAGAAGACATTGGAGATTATAACCATTGAATGAATTGCCCAAAGCACTATCAGCTTTCAAGTAGTAGAGCCAGAACTGGACTCCAGTTCTGATTTTCCATCGTACCATGCCACTTCTATATTTCTGTCATTGATTAGGAGGTTTTCCCCTCTGATTTCTTCAGTCCCTTTCTATTTTGTGTGACTTCCTTCCAAATGGCACATAGGACTAAAAATCATTAGAGAAAAGAAATCACTCTGTTGCTCTTTGAGTAGACTTAACACTCTAGTAGAGAGAGAGAAAAACACTTCTCAGTCCTTTTACTCTGTTGTAGTGCAGTGCAATCTGAGTTATCGAATAGTCTAGTCCAGATTTCTGTAGACTAACACATTCTCACGAAAAACCACTTATCTGCTTTCCTGTTACAAGATTACTGCCCGTTTTCCGCATTTGTGATAGGTTGCTTATTGGTTTTGTTTTCGCGCTTGCAACTATGTTTTTTCCTCAGCACCCTCCCAGCCCAAGCCGCCCTAGTGCAAGCAGCCCTGCACACACTACAGATGCACTCGAACCGTGACACCCTAAGGAAAATCTTCCCTGTTGGCACAAGATCAGTAGCTCAACTTCCCCAAATACCTCACTGAGGCCGTGTCCATATAATTACGAATATTGCCTTGAAGAATGGTTGAGCAAGTGTTTTTCCTGGTCAATGACTAAACTTGAGACAGTATAGTTCACCTGAGATGCAGGGGTTTTCACTCAATATTTTGTTGTAAAGTCTTATCACTATGGAAATATGTAGAGCTGGTTTCATTCACTTTTACAACTGTGAACTGTTCTATTGAGTCAATTAAATCATAATTTAAAAAATCTATCCTGGGGCCGGCCCTGTGGCTGAGTGGTTAAGTTCACGTGCTCCACTTCGGTGGCCCAGGGTTTTGCCAGTTCGGATCCTGGGCGTGGACATGGCACCACTCATTAGGCCACGTTGATGCGGCGTCCCACATACCACAACTAGAAGGACCCACAACTAAAATATACAACTACGTACTTGGGGGATTTGGGGAGAAAAAGCAGAAAAAAAAATCTATCCCTTTGGTGTACATTTAAATTTTTCCAGGATTTTTTTAATCTGTTAGTTCTGCTGTTACAATCTCCTGCAGTGAATATTCTTGTTCATGTCTACTTGTGAACACTTGCAAGAATTTTTCTAGAGTACGTGCCAAGATAGGGAACTGATGATTCATAAGGTATTCCTCCTCTTTTCCTTTGCTAGATATTGTTCTTCAGTTTACACTCCTACCTGCAGTGGATGTATGAGACTTTCTTTTACCCCACATCCTCAGCAGCCCTTGGTATTATCAGATTTTTATTTATTTATTTCGCCACCCTGATGGATGCGTTTGCACCACTCATGTAAACAGTCATCTTAACTGTACATACTAAAGATTTTGTTCTTATTATCTTTGAACTAAATCAAGGTACAGGGCATTGCTCAGGTCTCTGATGCATACCCAGAAAACAAAAGGCTATCAGGAACTAAGACAGATGTCTGCCCCACCCGGAGACCAGCCCCTAATAACTGGCCTGTAATCTCTGCTCTGTGAGATGGGCTTTAGGGACACTAGTTCACCATCTTCCGTCTTTGCTGGCAAAAATGAATAAACCCTTTCTATTCCACTGACTTGCCTCCTGACCTTTTGGCTAGTCTTGTGGCAAGCAGAAGGAGCCGGTTGCTCAGTAACAGGTGTGAAGTATTTCATTGTTGTTTTGAAGGCCTTCAAGTATTTAAAAAAATAGCTGACTCGATAAGTGTGAAAACATAGCCTTGTTCTAAATGAAGAGGATAATGCATGAGAAGTTATGCAATGAGGTCCCAATGACTGGTCGAGGAGACCAGTTGCTGCCAGTGCTTTGAGCAGTTGTATTTAAAATAAAAATGTCATTGGTATTCCTATGTTGACAAATTGTAAAAAGTTCTTCCCTTTTCCCTATGTTGCTTACCTTTTCCCATTCAGATTGGGTTATGAATTGGCACCTATCCGTGTGGGGAAAGTAGTTGCTTAGAAATTTGAAGGCTGACTTTAGACGGTGGCCTGAACTTCCTTAGATATATTTTAGACGTTTCCAGTTGCTTGGGGTAGGGTGGAGTAGAGAATTTGGACTCTGCCACACCGAAGTAGGCTGGAAACTTGGCGCCCTATAAGGATGGTCCATGCTCCGCTGAGCAGCCACTACTCCTGAGCCTGATTAATTAGTTGCCTCTTAATCTGTGTTTATTTTCCCTTTGTTGTCTCCAAGCCTTTAGTTAAGTCCTGTTTCATCATTTTAGCCTTGTTGCAGCTCTGCTACATGGAATTAAGGAAAAAGTCCTGAATCCACTTGAGTCTGCTTTGTGAAAGAGCCAAGTGGACCTGGAGGCAAGGGTGGCAGCCACAGTGATTTCTGACAGGACTCCAGGGCGACGGTGAATCTTGAGGGGACAGAAATCTGGTTGTCCATCTAGTCTCCCCTTCTCAAGTAGCGAATCTACCTCCATTCCAATCTTGGAAGGTTTTATTAAGAGAGACTGTGGGGTTTCTACATTTCCCACATAGGCTGCTGGCGCAGGTGAATCCTGGCTGGCCCAGTTGTGAAATAAGCCCCTTATTCCTTAATTTCCAGGGAGTTGGCGTTATGCTGCAGAAAGAGCACGATCTTTGAAGCTGGCAAACTTTAGTTCACAGCCATGCTGGGAGAGGTTTGCGAACTTGAGCAAGTTGCTTCAACTCCCTGAGCCTCCAAATCCTCAGCTACAAAATGAGGGCAAGAATGACAATCTTAGAGAGTTACTGTGAGGATCAAATATGATAACTTCCGTAAAAGCACCTAATACACTGCCTGGAACACAATTGACTTGAAAGAAACATCAGTTCTCCTACTTCCCTGGCCCCACCCTCACGCCTCTGAGTCTGGGACCCACTTCCCCACAGGCCCAGCGCCTGTGGCAACTCCCAGCCTCCCAGGCCCCTCAGAGGCACGTCTCCCTGCACCAGACCTTAAGTGACCCTCCATAACCTTCAGGAAAATTGACCTCTCCCAGAACTTGTCTCTGCTTTTAGGTAACAATTAACTCATAATGATTAACTCAGTATTATACTTCCTTAACCCAAAGGAATCACTCTATTGACAATTTTGTCAGGTACCATGGTGGGTCTATGGGGGAGATGCAGCATTTGGGGACAGTTGGAATCTTGCTGTAATTAACGGTAACCTCCAGATGATACCACTTGCCTTCAGAGCAAGGCTTGGAGTTCAGTTTTTTTTTTTTTTTTCCCGAGGAAGATTAGCCCTGAGCTAACTACTGCCAATCCTCCTCTTTTTGCTAAGGAAGACTGGCCCTGAGCTAACATCCATGCCCATCTTCCTCTACTTTATACGTGGGATGCCTGCCACAGCATGGCTTTTGCTAAGAGGTGCCATGTCTGCACCGGGGATCCGAACCGGCTAACCCCGGGCCACCGAGAAGCAGAACATGAGGACTCAACCACTGCGTCACCAGACCGCCCGGCGTTCAGTTTTGAAGTGAATGGATTTTTCTCTGAAATCCCCCAAGGAACAATCATGGTCCTTATGCCCTTAAGGTAACTGCCTCTTCACTGCTGGAAGAGATTTAGGACCAATAGATGGGATTATGATTATCAGGGACACTCTTTAGCCTTAAATTAAAATGCTTTCAATGGTTGGTGGCTGGCTTACTTGGTCACCTATGGAACCTTTCATCTCTCAGTTACTGTTTCAAATTTGCCCCTGCAATGGCATTCCTCCAGGAAGAAGGCAGCCTCTGATAAGGAATTCAAATGGGGTCTCAGCCCTGTCACTTAGCCGTGGACACTCAGCTGCCTGGAAACATCCTTCCCTCTGGCACAACAGCTCCTTACTGACAGTCTCAGCGGAGAAACTGAAGAGCAAACAAATTTCATCTCTAACCCCCCACACTGGCCACCCAGCAGGGTTCTGTCTTTAGGGCAAGGGGGATGTGAAATAACTCAGGTCGCTCTCATCACAGTGTTCTTTCTCCACAGGAGGCTGTCGGCTGCTGAGGGCTGTCAATCTGACATACTTCTCTAGTTCTACAGGGAGACGAAAATACCATTTAAGTCTTATTCCAACATTTCTCAAATCATGTGGGTATTACCAAGCATGAAATCATCATCTGAAAACTCAATTTTATAAAGAGTCGTTTCTTCAGGAAAAATACGAAAGAACATTCCTCCTGTTTACTCTGAGATTTGCTTTTTTTCAATAGTGTGGTTATTGTGTCTTTCTTAATCTTTGGGGATTAGGCTTCCATTTTTCACCTAGACTGCAATTTGCTCATAAATCTCTTCATCTTTGCTTAATTCAAATGTTTTGGCCAACTTCATGGTTTAATAATGAGAAATAAAATTGGAGTCCTAATGATTACTAAGGAGGGAATTTTCATTTCGTCTGGAATTTAAAGAGCTGTGAAAGGGGCGGGCAGCCATCAGGCAAGCTGCCACAACCTTGGCTGGAGCATGCTCAATGCTGTGGGGTGTTAGACAGTTCCTTTTACCCAGGGTAATTCTCCAATGATTACTTGAAAATCCTTCAAATCCAGCCCTACTTACATCCACCGATTGCTATGCCCCTATTGATTAGTTACAAACTATTAATTGAATTCAGGCCGTCTGAGAAGACCCCAGGTCCCTGGAGCTTCCATCGCATACTGCCCATCAGAGCCAAGGCCAGTTACCCAGTTCCAAGATGCTTCGACGCAAGTCATGTAATGGGGGGACTGGGACCACGATTCTCAGATAACTAGGCAGGACAGAGTTCTGTTTCAGCACTTCCACATGAGCAGACAAATTTGAAAGACAGAAGTAACTAGAAAATGATTTAAAACCCCTTTCTCATAAGTTTACCATTGGAGAAAGGTATCCACAGCATGGCTGTGTAGCCTAGAATTCCCAGGGCAGAAAGGAAACAGGAGCTGGGTAATTCCCTTTGTGCAGAGAGGAGCTTTGGTTTCTCTTGCTTGTGTAGAATAGAGCGGTCCTCTGAGGCAGTCAACGGAGAGGCCGCCTGGCACTGCGGGCAACTGGCTGGAGACAGAACAACCCACTTCTACTGGGGGCTTATTGGATGGTTAGAAAAAATAATCTCCGATTCTTCCACCCTAGTCAAGGCCCTTCAGGTATGTCCCAGGCCATCTTTCCTCTCCACATATCACTTCTAAGAAGTATCCTACAATTACTCATTTAGCATTAATTGTATATTGACTTAGGTTAGAATGCTCTGTGCAATTAGACTTGACTTTTAACACAGACTGTAAATGCCTCAAGGGCAAGAACTTTATTTTATATTTTTTGCTCATTCATATATTGATCGATAAATGAATCATCAATTAATCCACTCATTAATCCAATACCCACTCTGCTGAGACCACTGTGCAAGGCTTATTTCTAGATACTCCAGGGCCTCCAGACGAGTGTGGAACATAATTTCTGCCTTCCAGTAGCGCACAATCTTGTTGGAAAAGCTCAGTGTGTAAGGAGAGAAAATTAAGATAACGCCGTAGCAGACAGTAACAGCACAACGATTCAAACCACATAAAAATGACTAGAAGACAACATTTTCATAATGATTTAATAATTTAATAAAATTTAATAATGTACTCACATTTGGGGGGGTTTCCTCACTTTTTGGATTTTCCAAATTTTCTATAATGTATGTTTATTACTTTATTAATTCTAAAAAATAAACATTAAAGCATGAGTTAAATAGCAATACAATAACAAATGTCACAAAACCAAATTAAGATCCAGGGCCATGTGAGAGATTCAGAAAGTGTGTTCCTTCCATTTTAAGTGCCTTGTTTTCTGAATCCCTTAGTATCTAGGACAGAAATGTGCACGTAATAGATGCTGGAAGAAATTTTTGACTATATTATAATAAATGGTTGTTGAATATATATTTTATTAGTTGATAGCATAATTCCTTACGTCCTTCGTAATCGTCTTTCATTATTAAATAAATCTCTTTTATTATCTTGTAACTGTGTGTTTCACATCATTTCAACAAGATAATAATGTTTTGTGTTATATATTATCTCCCTCTTGCATTATAATTAGGTACATTTGCCTCCTTAAAAGCAGATACATTAAAAAGAATGATACCTTGAAGTATCATTTTTCTCAATCTCCATGCTTGACAATCACAGGATCTCAAGGTTGGAATGAAAAGGATTTTACTAAAACTAGTGAAGACTGGGGTTGGCCCCATGGCCTAGTGGTTGAGTTCAGGGCGCCCTGCTTCGGTGGCCCTGGTTCACAGGTTTGGATCCTGTGCCCAGACCTACACCACTCATCATCCACGCTGTGGCTGTGGCCCACCTATAAAATAGAGGAACATTAGCACAGATGTTACATTAGCACAGATTAGCTCAGGGCTAATCTTCCTCAGCAAAAAAAAAAGTAAATAAAAAATTTAAAAAGTAGTGAAGATTTTGGAGCCAGGCAGCTGTGTTCAAATCCTAGTTCCACTACTGACTTCTAAATTGTGACTGGCCAAGCAAAATAGTTTCCTTTTGTGAACATGAGGAAAATAATATCTACCTGTCATGCGTATAAAAATAACCTATATAAAACACAGAGTACATTGCCTGGTGATTATTAAGTACTCAATAAAAGATAGCTGTGATTATTATTATATTACTCTTCTGTAATCATCATTATAATGGATCTAGTCTGACTTCCCAAAAAATATAAGAATCTTCTCTGATAGCCTTAATTTGTTAAGCGATCTCTGATATCATTAACTTGCATACTTACAGTGACAGGGAACTTACTGCTTTGCTTAAAAGGTCCTCCTTTTATTGATCAGTATTCTGTATCTCACAATGTACCCACAAACCTTCCCGCCCCCCCCCCCCCACCAGTGCAGAGATAGCCTTTAATAAAGGTTTACGGGTTTGAATTGATAGAGTTACCTCTTTGGGCACAGTAGTTGGGTATCATCCTAATGGTAGGAAACGAACTAAAATGGAGTCCTGACTACTGCAGGGTCCTCCCAGATTTACAGGTCTAGGTGGCAAACTTCAGATTTACAAGGGCCTTATTTCTAATCTTCCTCATTTAAATTGTTATCTCTGATAACTGAACAGGACTTTCTCTGGAAGAAAACACAGAGCAGCTGGATGCTTATATCAACTAAATGACTGTTCTGGTTCATTGATGTTTGCCGTATTAAAACCATCAACCATCATTGCTGTTCATAATAAACACTGTCAGAGAAGCTAATAAAAACTCTCCTTCTAGTAAAATTCCATCTCTTAAGTAATATATTTAGCATCTTTGATGATTTCTGAGCATTTGTGGAAGCAGGTTGATTCAAAAAACTAATGCAAAAGATTAGGAGTGAACAAAGTTATAGAATCAAGGTGATTTGTCTGCTTCAACAACAAAAAGCAAGAGTTCTAGGTAATAAATATCAAGCTTATGCAGATCCCTGCCTGTGTTCTGTCCTTTCTGGAGCAACCCCACCCCCGCCAAAGGGGATTAGGGAGTATGACGCAATGGAAGACGTCCTGGCAAGGGAGGCAGGGAGGACTGGGGGTGAATCTCTGCCCTTCATTACTGAAGCTTTGCCTTGCATTAGCTGTGGAATGTTGGACATGTTTAACTTCCTGAAGCCTTCGTCTTCTCTCCCACAAATACTAACATTTAACTGAGAGGACTATCACAAGGATTAAATAAAAAAGGTTGGTAGTGTGTTTGGCATGTAGCAGATACTTGGAGAAATGCTGGTTCTTTCCTTCCACTCTCTTCCCTTTTTTTGATCTAAATACTAACACTTAGGAAAATAGCAGCACTTTTCTAAACTCATCAGAACTGGCCACACTTCCCAGTATGGTAATCAGTCTACACGCTAGAGCTATAATTTGTTGACCTTCAAAGAGTTATGACGTTTTCACACTTTAAAAGCAAACTCCAAGAGGAAATTTTTTGGTTTTCCTGGTGAGTAAGTAGGAAACTGAAGTTGATTTTGATTATTTTGGTAAAGAAGATTGCATTTGTTTTGAGCAAGTACCACCTTGACGGACTTTTGTTGAAATGGATAACCCATGAACCAAGTTTTGGTAATTTTATTTTGGAGCAGAAATCACTTTTGAGGATAATGAGGAGAGAAGGGAGAAGGCTGAGTGATTATTCCAAAGCTGGTGTAGGAGTCCAGAGGCTGAATTCTTCTGATTTGTATAGAAGGCATGTAGACAGCTGGAAGAAAACATTCCCTCATACCTATCAATTGGAACCAACTTTCCACCAGCCTACAAATATTATCAACCTGCCCTCCCCACTAAGTTCATGCCCAGTAACATAAATGAAGTCACATTGTTGCCTGGTATAAATTATTAAGTTGTTCTATGCATGGTGTATTAGCATACTCCTGCCGCTCAATTTCATACCGGCAGCATTTTAACATACATTTGCTCTCAGTTGAATTTGCCTCATTCATTCATGCATTCCTTCATGGGAACCAAATATGTGCCAGCAATCCTACACACTGTGAAAGAATAAAAGATGAAAAAGGCATTTTCTCTGCACTTTAAGGGCCTTACTCTGGTAGATGGGGTGAGAGGAACAACATAGGTATTAAGTACATAGAATTCAATGTAGAAAGTGAAAAGGGCCATAGAGAAAGGTCAGGAATGTTCAGGAGAGGGAGAGGTTGTTTCCTTACTCCCTTGGGGATGGGGATCATTGAAGACTTCACGGGGGAGATGATATTTAAGCTGGATCTTAAATATGGGTAGGCTTTGGCAACGTAGAGATGAATGGGAAGCACATTCTGGGAGGTGGGAACTGCCAGAGTGGAGGCACAGAAGAAGAAAAGCATGGGGGAAATAGGAAAAACACAGACTTGTAAGTGGTGTGGTTTGACGGCAGGGTGCGATGGAAAGTAGGTGAGAAAAGCATAAGGAGAAGGTTGAAAGATCTGCAGGGGCTGGATCAGGTAGGGCCTGCAATCTTCTGGAAATAATGGCAGCATCAACAAATCTGCTGTTTCATTGGAAACAAAAGACATGCTAGCTGAATAAAAATGTTGTTTTTGAATTCTGTATTTATCGGTCAACCTAACCACTCAAATTTTAACAATTTTGTTATCTGACATTTCTGAAAATTGTTTCCTGCCTAAACTGGACATGGCTGTTGATAAGTATGGAGCATGAGTGAAAGTCAGCCTTCATCGCTCGTGTTTCACTGGCTGTGTTCAATAACAACAACGGCAGAACGTTCTGTCTGGTCACTTATTCACGCGAGAGGAACTTTGTTTGGCGTTGATGGGGCTGGAGGGGAACAGGCTGCAGGAGTGAGTTCAGGCATCTTATCACTCAACTGGGAATGGGGAAAAAACACCTTTTCCTTCATGCCTCTACATAGACTTTTGGCTTAGAAATAAATTACATCAAAAACCACTCAGCGAGAACTAAGCCACTAAAAGCCGGAAGACTAAACCCAGCAATGTTATCTAGAAGCACGGAGAAAGGCTGAAGTAATAATGGAGTGTCTTCTCTCTTTTGAAATGGACATAAGGGGCACTGACAGGAACCTGCAGGTCTGGGCTAAACCACCAGACACACACACACACACACACACACACACACACACATGCTGTTTAGCTTATATAGAAAGGGAGGGAAAAGAAGCAAAGAAAAATAACCTCTAAGTCTCTTTGTAAAGAACTATTTTTCATCTGGTCCTCTTTAAGCTGGTTTTGAAAGTCCTGTCACCTCACCGAGCGTGTGGGCATCCACAGTCTCTTGATAATGCTGCCTTGCGCTGTTCACCTGCTCGCGACTTCTCTTCTTCGACCTTCATATTTGACCACGTTTTGGTAATTTTTAAAATGCTTTTCTATGCTCACTTAGTGCTATAGGATTACAGATGATGTGGAAATGGAAGTTACATTCTGTTATTTTTAATGGAAAAGCTACTAAGAATCTAATCAGAACAAGCCAGGTAGAATGACTTTCCAGGCAGGCTCCTTGGGCTACAGATAACAGGATGGTGTAATGGATTGAAAAGGAAACCCATACTAAATGTTCCTGTACAGAAATTGGGGGGTTTGGTTGTGTATTAATTTTTCACATTGATTCCACACCTTCAGTTCTGTATTCACACCCCTTTCCCCCAGTTTTAAAAATACTTGCTTTTCTTTTTTTTAAGAGCTCATAATTCACTTCAGACCATTTCGTTGCTCATTTCAGTTAGTTCTTCTGTATTCTGCAGGGCTAGGCTGTTTGTCTCTGCAGCTAATCCCACTAATACAACTTAAAGAAGCCCAGGAATGAGATAGAGGTGAAAATCTCTAAACAGCGTTGGCAGCAAACAGGAAGCAGCACCAGAGGAGAGCCGGAATCTCACAAAAAGGAACAGTGTGGGTGAGAACAAAACAGCAGCAACAACAAGCCGTCTCTTATCAGAAGAGCGCTGAATCCATCAACATGAATTAACCATATTTCACTCCAAGGGAGATGAAGCAGAGTCTTGTTTCTCTAGACATTAAAAAAAATTTTTAATAACCCCAAGACTCAAATAGTTCTGCTTCCTCCACTAAGCCTGTCTCACTGCCGAGAATCTGTAGCCTCTCTGACTTTCTACACGGTTTGTATTCCGAACCAGACCTTCCGGCACTCTGATGCTTTACTTTCACCGTTTCTTACAGGTGAGTTTTGTCTTCCCAGGCAGAGTACGGATCATTTCTTCTACTTCTTCATTGTTTCCCAAGAAATCTAAGGTGGTGCCGTGAGCTCAAGAAATACCCTCTCGAGGGGCTGGCCCAGTGGCTTAGTAGTTAGGTTGGCATGCTCCACTTTGGCAGCATGGGGACTGTGGGTTTGGATCCTGGATGTGGACCTACACTCTGCTCATCAAGCTATGCTGTGGCGGAGACCCACATACAAAATACAGGAAGATTGGCATGGATGTTAGCTCAGGGCCAGTCTTCCTCACCAAAAAAATTAAAAAAGAGAGAGAGAAATACTCTCTCAAGTTCACTTCCCAATCTATGAAAAAGTGCCAGCAGGATGAGTGGTCCTTTAGTCCCTGTTCCCCTCTGACTTCTCCAACATAGTCAAGAGAGAACATTAGATTGGATACAAGGAATACTGAAGAGTGGACAGGATCCTTTAGCGAATTTTCTAGCAGAAGAATCACTGCATGTAGGTGATTGACCTCCAGCCTCTATAATGTAGATTGACACAGTCTAACCTGTCAATAGGGTCAAGTCCGAGACACAACATCAGTCACAACGCACTGACTCCCTGACATGCTTCAGCCAGTCCCAGCCAGTGAAATACTTACATGCATGCTCTTAGTTAATATATGTGCAGATTATGTGCTCAATTTCTTTACACCCCCTCTTAGCACCTCAACCCTTCCACCATTTCTCATCAGAGAGGTTGTTTTCCACTTTACTGCCTTTGTAGACTTCTGTCTTTCTTGATCTCAGTACTAGTTCTGCTATTTGTATAATGGTAATATTAGTATTTTTTTTCATCCATTCTTCAGATTTGGAAATTAGTATGAAATTAACAAAATTTGAAGGACAATGTTCTATCAGTAGTGACAGAACTTCTGTTATCTGATTGCCCTTAAATTACAATGAGGTTGTTGACCCCTTCAGTTCTAAAACTTGGAGATTTTTTTCCTTTGGAAGCCACACCCAGTTATGAGATTAATATATATATATATATATATTTTTTTTTTTCCTATGAGAATAGTTTTCCAAAGGCATGATATCACCAATCTCTGAGGCTCGCTGTAGGATGATCGGGTTGTCAGCCCCTGAGGGCACTCCCTGTTTGGGTAATAGTGGGGGACCTCCTGTCTGTGGGGAGAAAGTGACCTTTCCCAGAAAGGCACAGGAATAGCTCATAGCTCAAGGCAACTAAAGGTTTAATTGCTCTCTTTGAGAAGGCCTCACAGGAAGCACTAGCTTTAAGTAAAATCTTTATGAAAGGATGCCTTCTCTGAATTTTCCAAACAGGCCTCTTTGTTATTACCTTGAGAGAGCTGACAACCAGTCAGGGAATAGAATCTCCCTTATCGTTTCCAGACTATTTTAGCTCGCTGCGCATACCCCATTGGTGGGAGGGCCACAAACGGTTCTCTCAAGCTTCACTCAAACCACCAATCTGTCGCGTCTGAAATGCCCTAGCCCTTTCTGGCCTCATGTACTTGACTCCTACACCATGGGGAAGTCCCCCTTGGATTCCGAAAGAAAATTAAACTCCTTGGAATCCAAAACTAATAAACTTTCACAGAGTGGCCCCAGGTGGGTTGGTTATCATGATATTTCGGTCTCACCTAACCAATAAGAGGGCCGGCTGGCAAATTCCCAGGATGGATATTCTCATATGAGCACTGGATTAAAGGAAGCCAAAAGATTTTCGGCCATCTACATGCTCAACTTACACCCCACCTGGGTTCTGAGGTAGAGATCTTGTGACAGTTGGGGCCCTGCAAGGCAATTAAAAGAAATAAAGCAAAGTATTATATTTTAATTGATGTAATCTTCCAGCTCCCAGTGGAATCTGGGGTGATATCTGACTAGAGTTTCCCTAGGTATGAATAGATGACTATTCTGTGAAAGTGCAGTTAGGAAGACGAAAGCCCACGAAGCCTGAACTTCATTAACATGTGTATCTGTTTGGGGGGGATTGGCTCACACTCCCAGGACTATGAAAGGAAAGAAGCCACCTAGACTTCTCTAGGGTCTGAACAAAGAGCTGAAGGGGGTGGGGGAGCAGAGAGGGCGGAGGAGAGAGGGAGGGAGGGAGACGGGCAGGTGGAGGGGAAGAGATAAATGGGCTTATATTTTGATTTGCTTTTAGAGTACCCGGATATTAGACACACTGAGCCACTCTTTCCAGACCAAAACAGCTTTCATCCATCACTAACATTTCAGGGTTTGTTTCTGTTTTATTGTAAATATTCCACTCAAAGAAAGATAGACAAGAAAAACTCCGTTATACAGTATACAGAGTCAGATAGAAAATACAGAATGGAAAAGAAAGCCAACAACCAACTGATCAAAAGTGGAGACAAACCAACCAAGGAAGAGAACTAGCTGGTTGCAAAGTCACTCCCCAGCTTGAGCGAGGTGCAGCGATGGTCCCAACAGCTCATAGAAACTGTCTAGCGCTGTCAGTTTTGTCTTTGCACATAGTGAAAGAAACAGACTTTATAAATGATTCATGGGGACATTTATTTCACTAATCCATTAAAAAAAAAGTCTGCTATTGATCAAGATGTCCTGCTCATAAAAACAAGTTTTTAAAAAAACAACCCTTCCCACCCCAAATGTGATCTGACAGTTGGGACCACATTGTCAGAAGCAAGGGATGGAGCTGCAGGTTGGAGCAGTGTGGCACCTTTGGGGTCTGCGGTCACTCGGCCTTCAGGAGCCCTTCCCACCAAATCCACGTTTCTCCATGAAGCTTGAGGCAAGGTTTAAAAAAGAAACTTGTGTCCTGCACAACTTGCCATCATTTGATGGTTAAAGAGGAAAAAAGGATTCAAATTCAAGAGAAGGAAGGTCAGCCGAGGACAAAACTGGCGTCCTTTATAGGAATAATCAGGGTACCATGTGGCCCCCAGGATGGCAGCTGTAACTAATAGTCCTGGCACAAAAAGGATGTCAACCTACCCAAACCACAAAAACATGGAATTAAGCTTGTCATCTTCCAAAGATGTCTTTATTTTAGTACATTCAGAACAGAAACAATGTGAGGACAATTTGCTTCAAGGTGGTGGTGGTGGTGGTGGTGGTGGAGGTGGAGGCGGTGCTATCGGCTGTTTATTTCTCTCTCCCTCTGAATTCTCTAAGCTTACAATCAGAAATTGCATAGAATTTGTTTTCCATCAGAAAATGAAAACTCTCTGTGTGAAACTCCAATTGGGGAAGCCAAGCAAAGGTCAAGCGGCTGCTGGCCCGCCTCGCCCCTCCCATCAGGGGAGCGCTCCGGCCCCTGCGCATGGCTCACAGGTACAGCAGTACCCAGCAGACATCCGACAGCCTGAAAAGCTATCAGATGGAAGAGAAGTGAAATGCTTTACTTGAAGTCACACAAGGGGGCTACTGCCCAAGCTGAGGACTCGAGAGTCCCTAGTTCCCAGGCCTGTGTATTGGCTACGAGTCTCCACCTCTCTCCCAGGAACCTGGTAAATTCTTGATTACTTAAGGTCTTTCCATTTAATAAACACACACACACACACACACACACACACACACACACTTGCCCCCAGGTCTCACGTCTAGTAACAAGAAATCACTCAATCCATGATAGCCTTGGGGCTCTGTCTTCATAGGCAGCTACTGAGTTTGGTTTCAGAGGTGCAGTTGACAAAGTATGCACCATCCCCCAGGGTGGCCCCATCCCTCCTCCGGTGTGAACGGTGCGTTCTATCTGAAGCCAAGGCCACGGTATGGGAAAATTGTGTGCCCTCTCTGCTCCTCAAAGAAGGCCCGGGGATCTTGGGTGCATTCTGCTCTCCTCCCCTGTCTCTCTGCTTCAGAGATCCCATTCCCAGAAGACCAAGTCAAACCCAAGAACAGTGGGAGTCAGGAAGAGAAAGAGAAAGAAAAGACATATTAACCCTTGGAATCCCAGGCATCTCTAGGTCTGTCTGAGTAAACCATGAGTTAATTGGTTTTTGGCATTTAAAAAATTACTTTAATGGATTTATTTGAACCTCTCCACCTTATTCTTCCCAAGACCCTTCTCCTACACTCCACAGGGCCCCCAGTCACCACACAGGAAGGAGAGTTCAGCACCTAAAATCTGATGCATCGGCTGCTCCATATCCTAAAATTTAGGAAAAAGGAACAGGGATTATTTAGACTTCCATTCCCTAACCCAGCCTCCCCTCCAAGAAAACAAAACAAACGAAGAGGACTGAGAAGGCAACAAAGGAGGAAAGGGGGAGGAGAGAAAAGAGAAACTAAAAGAAAAGAACGCTAACAAAAATATACAAATCCAGAAAAGGAAAACGTCCCTGTTGAGTTTAATTTTTTTTTTCCTGTAAGAACTAGACCCAGGGTACAACGGCCCCTTCCTAGGGGGAAATTAAACTGACGATGCCACCAATTCGTCAGAGCGTTCTGGGCAGGGACTCCCACCCCAGACTCTGTAATTTTGGCAGGAGGGAAAGGCCCGCTGGGAGAGGATGGGTCCTGGTGGCCGGGAGGGAGGGCGTCCCTTTGCCACTTGGGTGCAACGTCTCTGGGTGAACCCGGCTCCCGGACGAGGGCGCTGTCTCTGGCTGGGGCGTCAGGCTCTTTGATCTTTTTGTAAAGTTACTGGATCCAAAATCCAGAGAGAAGTGTGGACGCTGTACAAGTCCGGGCTCCCGCAGATAGCAGCGTCTGCCCAGCCCCACCGGCCTCTCCACCTGTCTCCAGGCGTCTGTCTCGCCGGGGCTACTCGGGCTCGCTGCTGTTGGTGGTCTTCTCCCACTCCAGGCTCTCCTCGCTGCGGGCCGGCGACGGCCGCGCCCGCAGGCCCTGGAACCTGCGGCACTCGGGGCAGACGCGGATATGCGTGCAGCCGCGGGCCACCAGGGCGGCCTCGTGCGCCAGTCTCTGCGCCAACTGGTCGGGCTCCCCCGCCCCGCACAGCTTGCCGTTGCTGAGCGTCGCCGTGCCCCTGGGCCTGCGCTCCTCCGGGATGGGGGGCCGGGGTGGCGGCACCCCGGCGCGCCGCCGGCGGGGGTGGCCACTGTCCTGACACAAGATGATGCTGCGCAGCTCGGTCACCATCTCCTGGCAGACGGACACCTGGAAGAAAGGAGGAGGTCACAGCCCAACCTTTCAGAACCAGCCCCCATGGGTCCTTTGCGGGTCTGTTCGGGTGGGGGTTACGGACAATCTCACAGAATCATAGAATCTTAGGGATGAAGATTATATGAAGGTTTTGCAATCCATCTCCTCACTCCCAGCCCCCATTTAATATTCAAACCTCCATACCGTAATATTCAACAGCCCTGCCAGCTGATTCCCCAATCTTTGTTTGAACACCTTCAAAGACATGACCTCACCATGCTGGGAAAGAGCCCAGTGGCATTTTTGCACATTTGTGTTAAAAGCTGCTTCCTTCCATTGACTTAATTCCTCTCCCTGAAATTTTATCCATTGATCCCGGATAAATTTGGACCTTGAAGCCGACTAAATAAATAACCCATCCACTGCATGTCAGTCTTTCAAGTATTTGAAAAAGCTGCCATGTCTTCATGAACATTCTGTTCTCAGGCCAAAGATTCTCATTTCTTTTAATCAATGGGTTATGGCTGGAGAGGGTGCATTCGAATAATAACTATAACAATAAAAATGACAGCAACCACTACTCCTACAGGTCCACAATCTCCTAAAATAAAACCCTTGGGTCCAGCGGTGTTTCAGAATAATTTGGAGTTTAGGAAGGTAATACCATAGACATAGAGTATATTATGTATCACACCCAATATTTCTGTAGCAAAATCTATGTATGTTCACACTGCTTTAGAGAAAGCCCATAAACATTAGCCTTATATAAGTTCAAGTCAACTTTTGTTGCAAAATGCATTTGCATCAAACTTACAAAAACTTGGAACTTTCCAAGCTTCTCAGGTTTCCAAACAGTGGATGAAGAATCTTGAACCTGGACTACTACTACTATTATACCCATTTTGCAGATGTGGAAATGGAGGCTCAGAGAAGTTATGTATCTTGCTAAAAATTACTTGGCTAACAAAGAGCTGACCCAGAATTTGAAGCTAAACCTATCTACTCCAAAGCACACGCTTGCTCTGCTCAGTTCTCTACTCTCTGCTGGAAAGGACACTTTCCCAGACCACGATGGGAGAAGCAGCCTTCTGTTCTTTTGTGTTCTTTCCCCCAGTCTTCCAGTTCTGTCAACAGGACAGTCGTTCTACCGTAGTAAAAAGTTAACGTAGCCTTACTCTTCATTTTAGCTATTAGAAGGGCTTTTAACTCCCCATTGGATTTTTCAAAGTACGTCCAGACCATAGGTGAGCTCTTGGGAGAATAACCAAACGTGCACGGATCCTCTACCTGAAGCAGCTACAGAGAAGAAGTATCACCTGATGGAGTATGGCCTGCGTTAGGACTTGAGACCTGGATTCTAGACCCACCATTGTTACTAAAGAGCAGAGACTCTAGCCAAGTCACTTAAAAACACCACCACCTGCCTAATCTATTACATGTGACAAGAATAGAACAACATATGTTGTTGGACTGTCAACTATGTATCAAGCCCCGTGCTTTGCAGTGGAAATACAGAGAAAAAAGACAGTCCCTACTTGCAGGCAGAGCAATGTCTAGTAGCCAGACTCATACAAAAATCATTGCAACACCCAAGTCAGTGCTGAATGCACAGGTTACAATGGTAGCAGAAAGGAAGGGCAGAGATCAATTCCACTAGTCCAGGGGCGAGGTAGGAGAGCTGGGGAAGGTTTCACAGGGAAAGGAAGACCTGAACTAGGTCGCATGGAATAAGTAAGTAGCATCACCATGGAAGGAGTGGACAAAGGGAGAAAGCCAGTAAAGCTGGAGAGAGGGGTAGGAGGGGAACCAAGAGGGCCTGGTGCCAGGCAAGGCAAGAGAGGAGAGAGCTTCTGGAAGGAACTGTCCACTTTGTCAAGGGGCACACTGAGGTCCAATAAGGCTCATGGGTTCTCCTTGGTTTCGTCCATTGGGAGGGGTCAGATGTTTTAGCCAGGACCTTTTAGTGCACAGGTGGGGAGAAGCCAGACCCTGGACTGAGGACCGAATGGGAGGGGAGGAAATGGAAGCTGAGGCAGTGGGATCACTGTGGTGTGGAAGAGGCGAGGGATAGGGCAAAAGCCACAGTGATGTTGCTGATATCTTAAAATATAGGATAAATGTGAGCATATGTTTGGATTTTGGGGGGAGAGCAGCCGGGACAGAAAAAAGGAGGAGAAAAAGGATAATCCCAGAGTGGCTGAGGACAGATGGGATCAAGGCAGAGATGGAAAGATGACCAGAACATCCGTGCAGCTGCAGCTGTGGCTACAGCTGGGGGTAAACTTTTCAGTGGGGGTTTTAATTTGGGGCTGGTCACTGCTGATTTCTTGCTGAGGTGGCAGGTAAAACAGAGCTCGTTGCAAAGGGGAGTGAGGAGTGGGTGACAGCGTGGCAGTCCTATTGGGAAATGGGAAAGAGATGGAGCACGGAAGAGCACAAGGACCGGCAGGCAGTGTTGTATGGAGGCCTGTATGGGGCTGGACTCCCTGGTTTTGGAGGGGCACTGTGCAGTTATGAACCGTGCTGAGCTGCGTCTCCAGAGCCGATTAGGAAGGAGGTTTTAGGAAGATCCAGAGCTGGGAGATTGAGAAAGAGGCTAATGTACTTTAACACCCAAATTCTGCAATCAGCATGTAAGGATTTGTGTGCCCTGTCTCGGAGGTAGAATGGAGGTAGAATGGGATAAGGTCTTCTTCCTTCTTCTCAGACTCCAATCTGCTTGAAATTTATATTAACCTAGTTTCTAAGCCACAGGTTTGGGAATTAAAATTAAAATTAAAATTAAAAAACTTATTCAAAATCCCTGAGAAGGAAGATGCAATTCTTGGGCTCACGTGACTCGAGATATCTCTACGGGTGTAAGGCAAAAACATACTCAAGATGGAAGAGCTGTCATTGTTTCTCTTAGCGACCTGGTACCTTCGCCTGGTTTTCTTTACAGTACTACATCTTAAATAGTCGTTGTGTAAGACTTTGTCGTTCAGAAAACATTTTTCACATGTTTCTTTGCTGGACGGTTTCAGAGAAGAATCTGAAGCCCAGAGGTTAAGTGCCCTTTCCATGGCTGCATCATTAGTAAGTGAGGACGCATTAACCCAGATCTCCTGCCCTCGAGACTGGGACTCTTTCCATTGCACTGTCCTGTGGGTGCTCCACCCTCTTGTGGGATTTCACAGGTTTTGTCTGGAATGACTTTTGTATACGCGTGAGCCTGTGAACTTGGCCCCGTGTGCCAACACTATGGTCATACCCCTTTGAAGGTTTACCTCAGTAGCTTCTGAGTGTCGGAGAGTCCATAAAAACTCCAACATAGCCATAAAAATGGCCACGATTAAGCCACAAATAAGAACCACAAAGATTCCACCAATATTCTCCATTCCCAGTCCTGGAAGAAAGTGAGAACAAACAAAAAATAGTGTCAAAGAGCTGGAAGACATACTCATTCTGCCAAAAATGCTGAAAGTCACTTGAACGACCAGAACTTGGGTCTTGTAGATGCTTTACACACGTATTCCTTGATGAGATATAATTATTCTTCTGAGTAAAAACAATGCAGCACAGCTGGAGTAAAAGAAAGGAGGGGGCTCGAGCTGCAAATGGAGGAGACTGGTGAGAATCGTCCAGATGGCTGACTGGGGTGGGAGGTGAGGGTCATTTTAAGAAAAAGGCTCAGGAAAATTTGATTTAGCCTATAGAGACATGATACCAAAACCCCTGTAAATTCTAGCAATTCCATTAAAAATTTAGTCAATCTTCCTAATATCATGTTTGCATGATAGAAAGCAATTGTTTTAGCCAAACTGTGGATAGAAAAAATTACGTTTACCGATCTGTCAACATGTTACTAAAATACTTATTTGGAAAGTAAAGGTTTTATCTCACCAGGCCAGTGGTTCCCAAACCTGGCTGCCATCAGAACCACTTGGGAAGCTTGTTAAAAAGATAGATTCCTAGTCCTGACCCAAGACCTACTGAATCCATATCTCTGGAGATGGGGCCCAAGATCTGTATTTTCAAACGCATTTCACAGGTGATTGAGGCCTAAAGTTAGCTTGCAAACCGGTATTTTGGGAAGCATTGTACATGACTGGAAGTTCCATGAAGTCAGGCATAGTTTCTGCTCGTATCTTCATTGCCCAGCACCATACCTGGCACATGGTATATACTCAATAAACATTTGTAGAACTATATGGTTGTTTCATTTCCATAGTGTCAAACAGTGAGTTTAGGCCTGTAACGGGATGCTTTTCCGGTTTTGGAGAAACTCAGACTTTAGGGGAGTGTCATAAACATCTGAAATCCTGAGTCAACAGAGGCCACTATCAGAAACCAAAAAGCATCTTTTATCCAGGAAGATGCCAAGAGGGTAGCTCACATCCTGTGCTGTTCCAGAGTGCTGGCACAGCGGAGCGTCTGTTTAATCAGGAGTGCGGTCATGGGACGTGGAGCCGTGTCACTGCTCGGGAAAGCCGGCTTCACACAACACTAAGAGATGAGACACGGTGGAGGAGCAGAAATCTGACACTACCTTCTCCACCTTGGGAAGCTGAAAAATTGTCTTCCCTAGCCATTTCAAGATGCCTTGGGTTTCCTCTCACAGAGCCTTGAGTGTTTTTCTTTTGTTTTAAAAATAACAGTGCAGGGGCCAGTCCTGTGACACAGTGGTTAAGGGCGCACCTTCTGCTTCGGTGGCCCGGGGTTCACCGGTTTGCATCCCGGGTGTGGACATGGCACCACTTGGCAAGCTATCCTGTGGTAGGCGTCCCACATATAAAGTAGAGGAAGATGGGCATGGATGTTAGCTCAAGTCCAGTCTTCCTCAGCAAAAAGAGAGGATTGGTGGCAGATGTTAGCTCAGGGCTAATCTTCCTCAAAAATAAATAAATAAATAAAAAATAACAGTGCAGTGCAGTGCCTGCCTATACTAATAATCGGCTACGATGGCTCTGAGGGCTCACGTAATGAATGCATCAGTGGCCTATGTCCTCTGATCTGCGGGTCCACACAGTCAACTCTTGAGTACCTGTGTGAATATGAGATCCTCTAGTTTGAATAATCAAAGTTAAAAACTCAATTCTAAGGGAAGGCACACGGGGTTTGGAGTAGATTTCTACCTCCCAGGAGGAAGGTGCTTGGGGTTCTTTTGAACACCTGCCCTTCTAACCTGGGACCATTTGGGCAGAAGGTTTTTGACCAAATGAGCATCAGGATCCATATGATTGGGGAGGACAAAAGGGACACTTCAGAGGAAATGCGCTAAGGATGGAGCCGGCACATGCAGGCAGATGCTCCAGCCACAAGCTTAAAGGTGGTGGGAACTGGGGTATTGGGATGTGCATCTGAGCATCATGGACAAACTAGCTTCGCCAGCGGTGCCTGTGGAGAAAGGCTGGATGCAGATCCCCACTGAAGGGGAGGTGACAACTGTGATACTAAGGATGCCTACCTGTTGAGGTAAACAGAGTCCTCAAGTGACTATGAGGTACTACAAGACTCTCCATCACTTTGGGACAGTGCTGCCTGATATAGGAAAGAGACTAGCATCCCTTGAAAGGCCTCAATCTCCCCTCCTGTTTCTGCAGAGAAGCTGTACTGCGCCCTCTCCAGGTCCAATTCTGCCCTCTGGGTTCTAGCTGCTTCCCCTGCCTCTCATGGTCTCCACCCGGCCCTCCTCAATCTTTTCCTCCCCACTGACTCTTTCCCTCGGCAGATACACACACTCATGTTTCTCTCTTCTTAAAGAAAAATAAAAAATCCTTTTTCCCCTTCCAGCTCTGTCTAGTGAACGCCCCTTCTCTTTCCTTCCTTCCCCGGCCGAGCTTTTTGAACAGTTGTCTATACCAGAACTATTTTAAGACATTTTAAAGCCCTGAAAATGCTTATATTTGGAGGCCTGATCTCACATCAAAGCAAGGAGAAGCAAGTGCACCCACATCTTACGTTAAATGCATTTTTAAAATTTTGCTTCTGCTGTGACTGAGTGGCAAGAAACAGTTAATTTATAATTGGCTGTGATTTCTCAGCAATCATTGTGCATACAAGGGAATGTTCGCAAAATGAGAAAAATAGAACCCCAAAATTGTTTCTAAATGTAATGAAGTTTTTATGAATATTAAATTTAAAAATTAATGAAGTCGAGACAATGTTAAATTTTGGAGATATTTAATTAAACATGTCAATTTAATTTTGCCGGTTTCTTTTTGCACTTTGAAGCTAATAATTTTTTCAGACCTCAAACATAATTTTGGACGCTTGAAAAGCTTTTAGGTTCTTGGTAGTCTGTAGTATCTGAAGGAGAAAATAATTCCATTCTGAATTCACTTTTGTCTTTTCTATTCACTCCTCATCCCATGCCATTTTGTCTTGCACCCCCAAAACCACCCTCATCAAGGGCACCGATGAACATTTTGTTTCTAACCTACTGGAAATTTTCCAGTCCCGGTCTTAAGTGACCTCTCATGGCACTTGACATTGTCAACCACACCTCCTTCTTGGCTCTTTATAAAGCCATTGCTCTCTGCTCTCTTCCACTCTTCTCAATCGCCTTTGCTTGCTCTGAGCGAGCTTGCACACTCGCTCCTCATCTTCCTGCATTTGGTTTCTTGCCATTCCTCCATGCACTGGCCGTCACCAAGTCCTGCTGATTTTACCTCCTAAATGCTTTCCTGTTTCTTACCTTCCTATCTCTCCTACCACGTCCCAAGTTCAGGCTCTCACCTCTCTTGCTTGCACTATTGCAGCAGCCTTCAGAGAATGATTTCCCCACTTGTAGCTGTGTCCTCCTCAACTCTACCTTCTGAGTGATCTTTCTGAGATGCAAAATCTGACTGCAACACATCCTTTAGTGACTCAGAACTGATTACAGTTCCCAGTACACATCGCGCAGCTCCTACCTTCTGACCCTTTACTCCTGTCAGGACCTCTGCCTGGAAGAGGAACGCCCACCCCCAGACACACACCCGGCTAACCTCGACCTTTCCTTGGAGACTTAGCTCAGGGCTCACTTCCTCCAGGCTGCCTTCTCTGATCTTACCCGACTGTTAGTCATACCACTTTTGTATTTCACTGATAATGCGTCATGTAGCCCTCTAATATTGCATAAAATAATATGCTAGTTTAATGTTCTATATCTAGATTTCCCACCGGACCGTGAGCTCCTTGAGGGAAAGATCCATGTCTTGGTCAACTGTGTGACCCCACAGTCAGGGTGCCTGGCCCAGAACAAGAGCCCAATAAACGTTTGTTGGAAGGATGAGCAGCAGAAAGAGGACAAAGACATCCCAGATGTAGAAGCCAGTGTTATCAAAAGCTTTGGCTCCATCGGGTGATATGTATTCATTCCTAATTAAGTTTATGTTTAAAACAATAGTAAAGTGTGACAGTCCTCGTTGAGTGCTCCCAGCCTGGTCATAGAGGCAGATGGCCCAGACTGTACCGAGTGGCTGGCCAAAGTGGGACTGAGCATTGAGATGGGTAATCCACAATGTGGACTGAGCATTGAGATGGGTAATCCACAATGTGGACTGACTGTGCCCAGGTCCTGGACAGGCGGGGGTATCGGCAAGGGTGATAAACAGACAGGTGATCTGTGCTGGAATAATTCTGATTAGATCAGGGAAAGCTTCTCGGAGGAGCTGAGGTTTTAACAGGATGCTGGTAGAAACCATGAATCACTGAAACACCCCACAGTCTTTCTTTCCCAGCTTCTTGAGTTTCAGGGCCAGCATGTTAATCATGGGTGTTGGCTCCAGTGTGCTGATTCCTGGCTGAGTGGCCTCCTCCCCGCAGGAGCGAGGCTTGTATACCACTCATGCCTTTAGGAACTTATTGGAAAGTGAAAGCAAGAATAGACTGCTGGCAGAGTCAGAGATGAGAAACAGATGGAGCGGGGAGCGGGAAGCGAGTGTTAGGAGCCTGCAGCCGTCCCATTTAACACTGTCATCAGTCATTCTCCTAGAAGTCAGATGCCTTCCATAGCACACAGCCATTACTCAGAGGAGCTCGGATGTGGACTCCCTCTAGCCCGACCACAAGGCCTTCACCGCACCCAGACACCCTAGCACCTGCAAGGGGGACACCTCATCACCCCTCCCTTCCCTTCTTCAGACAGGATCACACAGAAGTCATCTAGACAGAAGGCTTTCAAACCGAGATTTTCTCCTGACGCTTGAGTCTCTGAGCCTCAGCTACGCCCCAGCCACAAGACTGTATTGACTGGAATACACTCGAACTGGCCCTGCAGACTCCTGGTTGATTGAATACTAACTTTGTCGTCCCTCACAGATTGTCCACAAATACCACCGATAGTTGACAAATGCAAACGAACTACTTGCTTTGTCTCTAGAACTACAGAAGGGAATGGGAACCTGGAAGGGAGTGCCTTGAGTGGATCTGAATCTCCTCCCACCCACCTGCTCTGCCTCCAGGTCTGCCCGGTACATAATCACTTCTTGGATTCAGGGGCACGTATGTCTCAGGCCTTAAAACCCTCATATAGCTCAGGTAGCACTGTGGAAATTTGCAGCTGAGATGCAGGGAAGCTGCTTTTGAATAAGGAAGGGGTAGCTGTAGCCTGAGAGGCAAAGAGGCAGAGGCACAGGAGCCACGGAGGCAGGTGCAGAGAGAGGAGACTGGCGCCACAATCCCATCAAGGGACAGTGTATTTGCTCTTGAAGTCAGTCAACACATCTTTCTGGAGGAGCTTCCCTGAGCTGAGCACTATGCCAGGTGCTGCAGCTCTGGGCAATGTTTCACACTGAAAACTTTCGACAAGCACAAGGATTCTTTGACCAGTATGACTTTCAAGCACTTTCTATTTCAGAGTTGCATTCACCTAAATCTATGCAAATACATTAAATGGTCCTGTCTCCATGGACTTATTTGCTGTAAATAGCAACCTCAGGTGCCCTTGTGTGAGCTGACCTGTATGACCTTCCCAGAAAACCTAAAGTGATTTGTCATGTTTGCACTGCTGAGGACTGTGAAATGCAAGCTTGCCATTTCTTCTTGCATTCACTGTGACATCCGTTGACCAGACCTAGTAGATTCTAGAGATAGTGATGGAAGAAGAGTAAGGAAAGGGACACAAAATACAAGAGGGATGGGAGAGGCATCTCATAAATTTCACAATATTTCTTTGTTTTTAAACTGATTCTTTTTTTTTGTTTAAGATTGGCACCCGAGCTAACATCTGTTGCCAATCTTCTCTGTCTCTTTTTCTTCTTCATCTTCTCCCCGAAGCCCTCCAGTACATAGTTGTATATTCTAGATGTAGATTGTTCTGGTTGTGCTATGTGGGATGCTGCCTCAGCATGGCTTCATGCGTGGTGCCATGTCCGCACCCAGGATCCGAATCAGTGAAACCCTGGGCCGCCGAAGTGGAGTGCGAGAACTTAACCACTCGGCCATGGGGCCGGCCCTGCAATATTTCAAAACACAAGTTATGGGAGAGGCACTTTACAATTTTCCAAAATATGAGCTCAAGCGCCTCATATTTTTAAGCATTCACGATCTCATTCAATTGTCATCAAAACCTGTAAAGAAAGTCCACAGTTAAAGAAAGGGAAATTCAGAGAACTTAAGTTGCCTAAGTTTTGATGGCTAAGATATGAAATCTAGGTAAATCCGACTGCCCAGATAACATTCTTTATAAAAATGAAGCTGGGCTTTTTGAGCGTTTACTATGAGCAAGGTTACTGTGCTAAACATTTTAATCCGATCCCAGCAGTCGCCCTGTGAAATTGGCACTCTATTACTTCCATTATCCTGAGAGGGAAACCAAGATCCTGGGGTCAGGCAACCCGCCCAGGGTCCCAAGGCTGACAAGGGGATGTGCCAGATCCAAACTGAAGCCAGAGCCTGGGCCCTGACCCCCACCCCACACCACCCCTCCCCAAAACTTGGTGTCCCTTGTGCTACAGGGGCGTGATCACAGAACTCAACCGGGCACCCTGATGACTGAATTCATTCCTGAGACAGCTCCCCAGAGTGACCGGGGAAGAGGGTCTGATGTATGGCCTATTATTTCCACTTATAAAATCCTCTTCTTTCCTTGAGAACAATATATCCAATGTTTGAATTGATGATTTATTGACTTAATCTTGGCTCAGTTTCCAGGCAAAGTTGGGCTGCAGTCTTTCTAATTGCTGACCTCCTTTGATGCAGACACACTGGGCCACCATTTGCCTGTTCCTGGTCGTGCTTTCTGGCACCCCCCTGCGCTTTCTCCATCTCTCAGCAACCAATCTGATTTGATTAGGGAGAGGTTTCCTCTGCAAGCATCTCTTCAAGACACTGTCTAAACTCCCATATTCGGGTTTCCAGTCTTGGCTGCCTCCAAAGAAAACAGAGAGAGCCAGGACAATCGGGCTGGGCTCCCTGAGAAGAAAGAGAGAGAACTGTCTCCAGAAACCCCCCTGTCATCACTTGCCTCCACTCTTGCTAAGATGTCTCACACTTTCATTCCCGCTGTGCCAGAACAGCAAACTTCCTGCTCTCTAAGGATTTTGTGAGTCAATGCCACCGGCCTTTTTTCCATCCTTGAAAGAGGACCCTGATTTTCACAGCCTGGTGGTGTATTTATGTGCCTTTGAAGCCCGATTGTGAGCTTGTGTTTTTCGAGATAAAGGTATTTAATTTCCTTGGAATTTACCGACTACCTTTCTGTCTAGCAAGTGTTCAGCAAGGCCTTCGGTAATCCAATCCCCTTGAATCAGGATGCCGGCATCTGTGAGTGGCTAGCGATATTTCTTTTTATAGCAGTTGAGTGAGAAAATAAATAAAATAAGTGTTTTTGGAAAGAAAAGGCAGAAGAAAATGAAACAGCCTGGAATGAAGCCTGCTTCTTTTCATAATGCTCCAGTCTTGCACAGGATCTGCCATTGCGTTTATTTACCTGCGTATGAAGGTACATGGTCACTGAGCTATAGGCAGGGAGAGAAATATGGGGAGAGGAAGGGAAGGGGTGATGTTGTGGTTCCCACTAGAGCCAAGTAACACCTGGCAAAAAGACTCAGGATTGGTGGCATCATCCCAATGTTAGGATTCTTCTCTGGGATTTGGCAGGGATGTTTGAGCTGTAATATTGGATTAGAAGTGGGGTAGCTCCAGATCCTTTTCTTTGAAATTTCTCGCATTTTAATAAGATAACAAAGCAGAAAAGGATTATGTTAGGCACCTCACATTGTGTGTACATTCGAATTGAAACCAAAGTGCCTATAGCCACTCTCACCTTCAGAGGTTTCCTAAAGAAGGGTCCCGCGCCCCCCCCCCACCCCGTTCCCTTCACCTCCATCCCTCTCTGCCTGTCCCATATTCTTCTCCTTCCTTTGGGCACAAGTGAAAGCCAAGTGACTCAAATCACGAAATGAAAGATTGCCTAGGAGCTGCTTTGGAAAGCAAATTAAAATGACTGCCCTTCGTTCGATTTGAGACACAAGGAAAAAGAGTGTTCCTGTGGCTCCATTCCTGGCGACCATTTAAAGACTTAAAGGAAAAGCTCTTTCAGGTCATGCTGGTTCTGTTCTTCTGCCCCAGGAGGGGGGCTCCTGAGCAGTGAGTGCTGTTCTGTAAGTCTGATGACTAACTCGCCAGATAGAGACCAAGCGACGACGGCGCCTCTTGTTCTAGCTAGTGCTTCTCGCTGGGCTTGAAGGAGGTCACGTGGGCCTTCCCTGGGCCAGGGAGCCTTTTAGCCTCTCTGAGTAATGTTTGTTTGGGCTTCAGCCATGGCAGAAATGGGGCCACTGCATGAAACTGGCATTAACTGCTGTGGCTGGGATGGGAGCCGAAGCCCTGGCTCTTACAGTGATTTGCATAGCATCTCCCAGACAGCTCCCTCTTGGACATTATCACTTATTAATACAGCTCACCCTCTCGTGCCAAAGGCAGACCACAGAGAAGCAAGTTAACAGTGGCTGGTTGATAGAACCCTAGTATCCTCTGAAGATTTGGGACCTGGGTAGGATGACTTCCACTGTTAATTTTCCCTTTTCATCCACTCAGTTCTCATCTCTGTGCCGGGGAACATTTGGTCCCCAGGTGCAGAGTGGACAGAAGCCTCCTGTTTACTGCTTTCCATCTTCCATGGGAGCCTGGTCTCCCTGTCTGTGCCCCATCTCCACCCATTCCAGACTTTGCTCTCAAATCAGTCTTCCTAAAGCTCTGTGGAATGGAGAAGCTTCCAAAGCCAACCACTCTGCAAAAATTATAACAATTTTTGTATAAAGGTACCTAATTTGTACCTCAAACTCCCATTGCCACCTGATTGCCGAAAATGTAGAGACTTCTCAGTCATTTAGGTTCAAATTCAGTTACATGCAGTGTTTTCTCTGCTTTCCCTTCACTCCTGGATGTATTTCAGGTCTGAGGTTGGGAAGGAGATCAAGTATCATGGGGGCGGGGTTAGGTGTCTGCTCTTAAAGCTGGATTCCACTTAGATTTCCTGTGGTGCAGGAACAGACAGGCCTGTCACTAGGCCCTCTCTGCCCTGGGTCCCCACGTGCCATCTCTTATGCCCCCATTCCACCATGCCATGACACATATTTCTGGGGTTTGCCAAACTCCAGAAGAAAGAAAAATCTCTTTATCTCTTGAAATCCCCAATGAATCTAGGAGTTCTAACTGCCACTTGCCATCCCCTAGTAGGGCACAAGCCTCTTTCTGAGGGACCGTCCACATTCGAACACTCTTTTCCTGCTCAGAAGCTCCCTGTCGGGCCAGGGCATCTTTTTATCTGGTTTGCACACTGGGTGGCCTGGCTCTTCTGTTTTGTTTCTCTCTCCAACTTCTGGTGTCAGCTTTACGCCAAGCTTCCTTCGGGTATTGGCCTTCTGTATTCCAAAATACCATTTCTAGCAAATCAAAAGTGTTGACTTCTAAGAACATTGTCTCTGCTGCCTTGTAAGAGCTTCTTTTGGAATTTAAAGCCAATAATTTGACTCTTTGTTCCTCCTCAGGCAATGACCGTCCCCGGGACCATGAATGCCACTAAGCGCTCAGAATTCCATCCCACAGCAGCTGCTTTCATCATGCCACATCTCACCCCAGAACCTTTGAGGTCTGCAGCCAATATTCTCAAACCTGGTCCAGTGTGCCATTGGTGTGCTAAGACATATGCAGAGCCCTGGGAGGTTTATGGGGCATCTTCCTGGGGACACTGATTTTACTTAGAGTTTAGGTGGCAAAAGCATTTTTATATTAAATAAACATGCCTATGTTATGTTGTAAGATGCAAAATTCACATACTTTTTTTAGGATAAAACAGACTTTAAGGAAATTCCGAGCATGGTGGGCTGCTTTATACATGTCTCCCGGCCCCCAAGAGTGCACACGTCGTCTCCTCTGCTAGTCATTCCTTCCCTGGGAAGGTTTGAGACGTACTGGTTTGCAGTCCAAATGCCTTTACTCAGTTTCCAATGCCCTCTTAACTCCAACCTCATCCTACTTATTCAAACCAATTTCTGAGTGTACTAACTGTGCTCCTCAACATTCCTAAAGCAGTGACTCCTAATGGATGCTTCAAGGTCCAGGCCAAGTGCCTCTGTAAAGCCTTCCCCGGTCATTGCTCAGAATTAAGCACTTCCTCCTCCGGGCTTCAAAGCCCTTTCTTTACAGCTCTGTTAAAGCATTCCTACAGTGCAACCATCATAGTAAGTATTTGTGCTTCTCTCTAGGTTCTAAACCTCCTGAGGGCATGCCTTATTCCTTTCCGTAATCTCAGAGCCTAGTACAGTGCCTGGTAAAGAAAGGTTTACAATGTTTGTTGAATGCAATGGGGCCTATGTGAACGCTTTCCATGCCAACACCTGGGGTGTCTGGGTTCCTGTTTGGGAGGAAACAGATATAGGGAGTGGTACAAGTCTGGAGGTCCTTGAGATGATTGCCCACTCATTCATTCGTTCATTTATTATTCATCCTTTCATCAAATACTGATGTCAGAAGATATGCTGGTCACTGGGATACAAAAATAAATAAGACACAGTCCCTGTCTTTGAGTTTTTCAGAGTCCATGGGGGACAAATACCAAGAGACACAAAATAAACGTCTTAAGTGTTGATTTTAGAAGAGCTATCTGGCCTTTGGTTAGTACAGGATGGTCAGGCACACCTGTGGCTGTGGACACTACTCAGATCTCTCATGGCACCTTAATAGCTCCTTTAGGCCCAAGTTTTGGAATAAAATTAGTTCTGATTTCCTTTGTGCTGGGCACTTTGTTGAATGTTTAACATGATTTATTTCATTCACTGTTCACAAGAGCCCTCTATTTTCATCTCCATTTTCCAGAAAAGGAAACTGAGGCTCAAAGATGTTTCATGGTGTGTATAACAAGGCCATCTATGGAGTGGAGTCCATTTGACCCAATGCCCATGATCTTGAACCCTATCGAAACTGCTTCAGGGAAGAGAACCAACCTAGTCACTGTCAGCAGAACAAACAGGTATGCAGGAGGGTGAAAGTTTGATGATCTCCATTCTTGGGTTGGGAGAGTGGTGGTGGGGGGCGGTGGGAAGAGTCCCTTGGACTTTGGGTGACATCTAGAATGGGAGAGAGATGATCTAAATCGAGGTCCCTAAGTGAACACTGTCAGGCACCCAGATTCTGTGTCATTATCCCTGTACTTGCCAGTTTTGCTGCCCTCCAACTGTTTCTCTGCAGGATTAGCAGTAGACATAAATAAACACAAATAAATAAATATGTGCACAAAGGGAAGGATCTGTGGCTGGGTTTAGGGGTCAGGGATGAAAGGGAAATCTAGAGCGATGGGATCAACTCAGCAGTGAGTCTCAAGGGGAAATGGGCTCCAAGAGATCAAACGGGATCAGGTTTACAAAGGAAAGGAAAGCGAGGAAACTGCAACCAGTGGGAAGGAGGGGAGGAGGGAGACTGGTAGTGGGCCAGCGCTGGCAGCCTGGGCCTGGTGGGGCCATGCAGGAATCGGTGGGGCTCCCTGCACTCCTCTGAGCCCGTGCTCTTGGCCACCTCCCATTTTGCTCCAGCCTCCCTGATCTACAGTGTCTCTGTGTCAACGCGTAAGTTCAGTCAGCTGTTCTGAGGCAGCAGCAACTGGACTGAGTGGAGAGCTCTGGGTGTGAAGGCTACTCGGGAAGTAATTAAAGCACAGTTCCCTTAGTCACTTTCGTGTGGCCCAGGTGAACACAGTAATCGGCAGCTTTTGACAGCTATCAGTCAGTAGCTTTAATCACACATCCCACAAACATTTATTGAGTACCTACTCAATAGCCTCTTAGGGGAGGCTGGGACAGAGAAACAAATGAGACTGGGTCCACATCTAAGGTGCCATCAACCAGGCAGAGGAGAGCAAGAGTTGCCTGAGGAGTTGCAGAGGAGACCAACACCACAGGAGGCACTCAACCCACTGTGGGGAGGTTGCTGGTAGAGGGGACCAACGGCATCTCGGGAGATAGACACTTGGACAGCGCTCCTATTTCACTTATCTGTCAGAGGAAGGACCCAAGGTCCCTCTGCTCTGGGTCTCAGAGCCACCTTTCTGTTTGATTACTCCAGATCAAAGCCATTACTGTTTCCCTCCATCTCTTTGGTAAGATAGTACTCTTCCCACCACCGCAAAGTTCATTGTTATCACAGAACAACATTGACCTATGTTAAATTATCAATAATCTCATTTTATTTTGAGTATTCCAGGTCCAGTCAGATTTAGATTGTTTTCAATTGAGGTATCTTTTTATGGGGAGGGGGTGGTGAAGCAGCATTTTGCTACCCACACCTTCCCTAGAACAAACAGTCAATGCAGCCCAGCTCTCCCCATGGGAACCTTTCTCTGCTCCACCGGCACCACCCAGGGTCCCTGCTCACAGTCCCGCCAACTGCACTAATTTCTGCCTCTGCACCCTTCCTCAAGGGGCTTATTGCTTTCAATGACCACCCCCCCACACACACACACACACAGCACCCTCCCTACCTATTCGGGTCCTGGGCATGTTCAACATCTAGTGCATTCTATCAAGTCCACAGAATTTTCCTGATACTTTTCCTCTGTACCGCCCACATTTCTTTTTTTCTCTGAACAGAGTTAGTCTCTTCCACACTTGACCTTTGGGGAGTGGAGAGCCAAGAAGTGTGTGGCCTCATTGGATTCCTGCGAGGGAAGGGGCAGCATTTCCTCTAAATTACAAAGGGCTTGCCCCCACAGGTCCTCATGCCTGAGACCTCTCCTTGCAGGATAGAGATCCATGATCCACATAGAGACACTCAGAAACACAAAGTCACTCATTCACTGTCTCGTCATGGATAATCATTCATGCTGAGCAGAGAGGGAAGCACGTGGTATCATTCATTTTACTCCTTGGCTCCCTTACTAGGGGAGAGCGTGCATAGGTAAATTTGTTGCATATTTTAGCAAGGCTGCAGTAGATTACTAGGGTGATCATATGATTTATTGTCCAAACCAGGACATTTTGAGAATGAATGGGGGTTCTAAAAATAACCAACAGGCATTACCTGATCTACAAGGATGTAATCTGGGACTATCTTGGGCCAACTAGGAGATGTGCTCGACCGACAGAAAATCCTGGCTGCCCAGGGACCCTCAACACTCCTCAGCTATGCATGTCAGTCAGTCACTGCTTTCTATGCAGCCTGGTCTAACATTCATCCATCCATCCATCCACTCATTCAATAAAATATCCATGAGCCAGGCCCTGTGGACAGCTCCATGTGGAAGACCAACCCTGACCTCATGAAACTTACATTCTAGTAGAAGAGGTGGAAAGAAAACAAACAAACAAATAGAAAATATAACATTAGGTAGAGATGAGGTCTGGAAAGAACAATAAAGCAGAGTTCAGGAGATGGGAGAGATGCGTGGGGCGAGGAGGGAAGACCTCTCTGAGGGCGCTTCCCCAGGGAGGCCAGGAGGAGGGAACAGAGCACAATTCCGGAGCTGGGAGATGGAAGGGAGGCTTGGGGAACAGAAAGAAAAGGGGGAGGCTGAGGGAGAAACAGATAGGGTAGGGCCTTGAGGCCACAGAAAGCTTGAATTTTATTCCGAGTGAGATGGGAAGCCACTGGAAGTTTTGTGCAGGGCAATGCTGCAATCATATTTGCAACCTGAAAAGCATCACTGGTTACCGGTGGAGACTACAGTGTAGGGGCAGGAATGGAAAGGAGACTAGGCTCTTTGTATAGCCACACAGTTGTGAGGTGATAGGCCTGGGCCAGGGTAGAAGTGGTGGTGCAGGGGTAGGAGGTGGCCAGATTCAGGAGACATGGCAGAAGTGGCGTCTCTAGGACTTGTGCGCCAGGTGGGCATTAGATACCTACAATATGCCAAGACCCTGGGACTGGACTGACCCCTAGCCAGTCCCAGCCTAGCCCTAGCTTCCTTCAAAGCTTAGTCTCACTGTGTTCTAGAAATCATTGCCCATAATTGGACACCAGAAACGAGCTGCTTTGGTCCTTTCGGGCAGGAGGCAGAGGCCCTGACCGTCCTTACCTTTGGCTCTGTGATCTTCCTCCTTGGGGCACTTGCCTCCTTCCCACCATTTGCGCTTCAGAATTTCCAGGCGGTTGTTCTCCTGCAGCTGGAGAATGGCCAGATCAAACTCGTCCCGGAAAACCGAGCCTGCAGGGTCACAGGAGAGCCCAGAACACAGGATGTGAGCGCTCTCCTAGGCATCACTCTGCTCCCGTTCCAGTAAACATCCTTCCCACTTTGTCCACTTAACATAAGAAGGGGAATGACCTCCCCTTCTGAGGGGAGGGTTCTGTAGGAGCACTGTTCTCCACTTTGCTCATTCTGAGGACTTCCGTGGAGAGGGGGCAGTTCTGGCTTCATGCAGGACACTCAGGAATTTCTACTTTCCTTCTCTCCGCCCTAACTGTCATGTCCAACCTATGGCTAAGACACCAGTGTGGTCAAGTGACAGCTTGCCAGGCAGCTGTGCCACCTGACCTCTCCACCTAGGCACCACCACCTTCTACCCAGGTTAACCAACCTGCCCACTGATGTGGGCAAGCTGCTTGTACAATTTCCCATCCACCTCCAGGAAGCCAAGGAGGGAAATCTTCTGTGTCAGAAACCTCCCAGTTGGTCAGTTGTCTATTTTCTACTTTACCTAAATTAATTTTTCAGGCACTTGTAATTCTCACTACATTACATCTGACAATTGTTTGCCTATAGCAGCCTCCAGCGAGAGAAGAGCTACCCCAGAGTGTGATGGAAGTGTCCTCTCCTTCATCCGTGTGGAGGATCCTGTCACCAGGCATCCCCAGCTGTTAGAGCTGCCTGCTCAGGGCCCCAGAACCCACTGGCGTCCATCACCCCTTTCTGCCGCTCCTCCCTGCCTTCTCAGATAGAAGCCTTCTGTTCAGTGCAATTGTTCTTTAATTTTTCTGATGGAATATGGTCAAGGAGCTTTGGTTCTGGAATTTAGGTTTAATCACAAAAACAGGTTTAAATGAAACCATGGAAAGCTCAATGCCCAGCACAGGCTGAGCCCTGAAATCATTAAGAAATAGCTGCCAAGAGGCTGGAAATCAACTAAACTGCCCAGGTTGCTCGCCCAAGCTCTTTGAAGGCCTGATGTGGACAGATGCCTTGGGGAAAAGGCTATTGTGAAGGATTCAGGTGGAAGCTTGGAAAAATTGGCCTGTGCTCTGAACTTTAATGTGCAAGGGAATCACATGGGGATCTCGCAGACCTATAGACTCTCTTTCATTGGGTCTGGGATGGAGCCCGAGATTCTGCATTCTAACAAGCTCCAAAGGGATGGCCTGCTGCGGGGCCACGGAATGTACTTTGACAGGCAAGGAACTAGATGAGCTCCCAGATCTCTTTGGACTCTGACAGCCCATGACTACACACACAGAACTTTCCCTGCTATAGATGCAACTATGCTTGAGCATGCAAACCCCAAGCCTCCAGAACAAACTGGGTATGTGTAACTGATTTGGGTGAGCATCAACGACATCTCATATATAGTAGGTACTTAATACACATCGACAGTAAATGGCTACTTGAGCTAACAGACGGTGTTAGATGGTGAGACTAATGAACATTCTAAGTTTAGAGACAACGGTCCAGCCCAACAAGGCACTTCAAGCAGTTTTCAAGGCATTTTCATCCCAACCTCAATAGCACACCAGGGGCCCCATGAAAGGATTCTTTTGTTTACTCCACATTTGCCTACTTAGCTCCTAAACCCCCTGACTAGTTTTCCATCTCATTCCTTATTCTGTTTCTCTTAATTTCCCTAGGTCCAACCACATTGCCTATTCTATAAATATGCCCTTACTTCCCACTTAAGGATGATACACATGCTTGTCTTCCCTGGACGTAACCTCAGCTGGACCTAAATTCCGTCTCATCAATGGACCGTACAATGCTCTTGCCAGCCTGATCTGAGAACCTGGGCTAGCCCACAGCTCACCTCCCCCACCTATCCTGTCCTGCCGAGCTGGTGGGACCCATTGGCAACACGGTCTGGTAAGTGAAGTACTAGGTTTGGAGACAGGCATCCCAGGCTTAAGCTCAACTTCTCTACTCATTCTGTGACCTTGGACAAGTAACTCATTGGCTCTGAATCTCAGTTCTATCCTCTAGAATGGGAAGGACCACATCTACCTTGTAGGTACGATGATTAAGTGAGTTCACACATGTGAAAGCATCATGTCAGATACAGGACAAAGGCATTTCCCTCCCTTTTTCCTTGGTTGTTGATGAAAATTTCTAGAGTCAGTCTGCTTTATGTCAACTCTCTATAGGTTTTTTCCATGAAAGTTTTTGAAGCATTTGACATTTCAGTTAAACTTGGTAAATTGCTAGAGTGTTATCAAGGTGCACTTTAAGTTCATTTTGTGGTTCACTCCACCACCTAGAAACAAAATGTCAGTCAATGAATTTCTCAAAGGGGCCCTTAATCTGTGGTATTAATGGACATCAATGAAATATGGTGGTAAGTGGAGGGTATGTAGGTTTATGAGTGCCCTGAGTGAGGCCTCTGGGTTACAGAACTGCTAATGTCAGAATGTAGAGAGTTCAAGGATGAACCATGTTATTATCTATGTTCATTGGCTGGGTTTCTGACCAGTCTTTAAGAAGAAATCTGCTTTTATCAAATAACATAGAGAACCATGGAAAAGATGGGGAGGGCACTAATGTTCCTCCAAACAGTCTAGGTGGGAGTCACTGTGGTAAGGCAGGTGCCAGATTACCAGGTTTAACCCTCACAATAACTCTATGAGGTAGGTATTAGAAACCTAATTTTACAAATGAGATAAGTGATACTCAAAGAAGTTAAATAACCTAACCAAGGTCCCAACAACCAGTAACCAGGGTACGTTGCCTGACTCCAAACTCATACTCTTCACACATCACAGATACAAGTGAAACCTATGATTTATAGAGTTCTGACAGCAAAGATGCACATACTACATGTCAGTTTCCCCACATGATCTGATGGCCTCAATTCCCGTTGCTCCTGTGCTGTCTTGTACATCTCGTACGAGGACAGACTTGGACAAGGACAGCCCTATACAGCATGGCTCTCCACGATGTGTCGGGGAAGGGTGCATGTCCAAATCACTTGGGGAACATTTTCAGATCCTCTCCACAATCACAGCAAGCAGGTAAACACGCTCCCCCATCTTCTGATGGAGGTACCGTCAGCAGGGGAAGGCCTGAAGCATGAACATCTTTCAGAAAGCACAGCTGGGACACCTTTCTGGAAGCCAAACATCTCTACCCTCCTACAACAAACTGGATGACACAGTCAGCAGGCTGAATACCAGAGCTTTACCACCCATTCCCGGTTACCTATGCCGACTCGGAGTAGATGGATTGGTGAGAACCAGAAACGATTTGAAAGCCATCTCATCTAATCACGTCAGTTCCCTTTTGCAGTAAACCTTTCACCAGGGACACTAACAGGAGAATTAATTCATTTGAGTTTTACTTTCTCTTTCTTCCCAGTGCTAGTAGAGATGTCAATCAACAGAGAAATGGCCAAAGGGCAGGAAGCAGAAGAGGGGAGAACAAAGGCCTAAAGACTTCATCGAGGGCATCAACATGCCTTTAATAATTAATCAGTTAAGAACTAATCAATTAGGGGCTGGCCCCGTGGCCGAGTGGTTAAGTTCGCGCGCTCCGCTGCAGGCGGCCCAGTGTTTCGTTGGTTCGAATCCTGGGCGCGGACATGGCACTACTCATCAGACCACGCTGAGGTAGCGTCCCACATGCCACAACTAGAAGGACCCACAACGAAGAATATACAACTATGTACTGGGGGGCTTTGGGGAGAAAAAGGAAAAAAATAAAATCTTTAAAAAAAAAAAAAAAAAAAAGAACTAATCAATTAGCCCTTCAATAATTCAGGATTGAAAACTGATCACTGATTAGTGGAAGTATGTGAGTTTGCTTTTTTTTTGTCCAACCTCGAGAATGCCCACCTAATGTTGCATTCAATGCTGCATTGGGTGGTTCTAGCTACTCTGCCCCTGCCTGGATGAAGCTACCCAAGGAGGCTGTTCCTCTCCTGCATACCGACTGGCATGCCAATCCCATAGCCCTTGGTGTCCAGCAGGCCCCCAATCTGAGTGAGGTTGCAGTTTCGCTGCCGATAGTACTCATTCATGGTGGACTCCAGAAGGAAGGCGTAGTTGGAATTCAACACCCTGGCGATTCCCTCCTCCGTGCTCTTCACAAACACGCTCGGCTGCTTGGAATACATGTAATTCCACATGCGTTGGTAGGTCTGATAGCGGGAATTCTGAGAAAAGAACACAAGGAAGGAGGAACAGGAAAAGAGACAGGAAATGTTGATTTAAAAAGTGAGGGAATCAAAGTGAGCCTTATAATCTTGGCCCTGGGTCAGGCCGGGGGTGCAGCGGTTAAGTTCGCACGTTCCGCCTCTCAGTGGCCTGCGGTTCGCCAGTTCGGATCCCCGGTGTGGACATGGCACTGCTTGGCAAAAGCCATGCTGTGGTAGGCGTCACACATATAAAGTAGAGGAAGATGAGCATGGATGTTAGCTCGGGCCAGTCTTCCTCAGCAAAAAGAGGAGGATTGGCAGTAGTTAGCTCAGGGCTAATCTTCCACACAAAAAAAAAAAAAAAAAAATCCTGGCCCTTCTGCTACTCAGTCATTCCCTCATTACATTCAATAACCTTTTCCCTTTCTGTCTCCCAAATGCCATTGCGTAATGGCAGGAGGAGGGAGTGCTGCCTTTGATAGCTTTTAAGGAAAGACAAAGAAGGAACAGGGTCCTATGGCACTGTTAACTCTGCCTCGTAGTTTGATAATTGGTTTTGCCTCATCTCCTAGACAGGTCTTCCATCGCCAACCTCCCTGTGCTGACAGAAGTAAGAATGGAAACTCTGGCTGTGTCCTTCACCGTCCTTCAGGTGGGGGCAGTGAACTCAGACTCATTGAGGACTTCTAAAGGGACACGACCTGAAAGAACAGTGCCACCCTCTTCTATCGACCTTAAACCAATTTATCAATCACATATCCAATGCCGGCTTCCATTTTAGAAATAACAAAATGCCAGAGAATTCTGGGGGTCTATGCAAATCCCGTGTTTGCATGATGGCTTCACTGGTCCCTGTGCTGAGAGGCACTGAGTCTTGTATAGAAAACACAAAACTGAAGGCCTTGGCCTTGTTTCATGTGAAAATGATCTTCTTGGGGAGTAGGTTGGTTAGACACCTCTGAACTTAAATCCACGTCCCTAGAGATCCTGAAGCAATGAAAACTACTCCTGTGTCTGGCCCGGCTCTGTCAGCTTTAGTAATCAATGCCTTGGTCTGCCAGCTAACACACCATTGTGGCAAGGCCTTCTCTTGATTCTTGCAAGGGAATTTCAGAGAAGCCAGTAGGGTCCTGATCTGTGACCTATCTGATCTGGGATCAAGGAAACCAGTTCATCTTCATTTAGCGTTCCTTATACCTCAGTCATTGTATACATTCTAATCTTGCTTTGTCTAAGTACCACCTAGAAAATTGAACACACTTAAAAAAAGTGTAAATGCATACATTAGCCTCATCCTATGCAGTAATATAAATAAATAAAAGTACAGGTTAGATTCACTGCATAATTTTTTTCTAATACTCATTAAAATACATATGAAAAGATCGCAGTTAAAAATAGTTCTGCCACATTGTACCTAAAATCATCTCAGTGCCACTGATCACTCATGTATAACACTCCAGGGCAGGCTGATATTAACCCAAAGTGCTTTGAGGACCTCATTCCAGAGGAACTTTGTGGAGCAGGAGAAAAATAGACCCCACGTGAACCTCCAAACTAGATGTTCAAAGGAGATAATGGGATGAAAAGAGATGTTCTTATCTCTAAGAGACAAACACCTCAACTTTATTCTGCCTAATTCCCAGCGCCCCATCCTGACTCCAGCTCAGTGTCGCTGAACAACCAAATGGCTTTACTTGGAAGAAGGTCATGCTGGAGCCTCCGTGGATTGTGCCATACTCAATGGCGGTCTGGTCAGCCAGGTCATCCACCGACTCAATGGGCACATCCATGCGCTGCACAGTCAGGAAGGCTGCCAGGTTGGCCGTGTAGGATGAGATGATGATCAGCGTGAATGCCCACCTAGGCAGGAGAAGACCAGGAAGTCATCATTGCCTGGGCACTGCCAGGAGTCTTAGCCCCCATCCCAAGTTCTGCTGTGGAGACCAGGTGTCCTTCTTCTGAAGGAGCTCTCTGCTTAGTGTGAGAAGAGGAAGGGGGTAGGGCATACGATGTCAACAGAAATGACTAGTGTTTATGAGAGTTGCCTAGAAGACAGTTGGTTTTTCCCCCTTATTTCCTAAAGGAGGTGATCATTGGGTTGTCACTCAGAAGAGGTGTATCCGTGCATATGAACAGTTTGGGAGACTGTGAGAAACGCACTAGAGCACCAGATAAGGTGCCAGCTCTGGGGGCTCTGTTCAGAGCTACAGCAGGGATGGGCCCCCTGCCTCCTCCTGATGCAGCCAACCCTCAACAAGCATCGCCATGTGCTGAGCACCTGCCACGAGCCCCACACACGCTCATGCACTCCCTCAACTCAGGGAGGTAAAACTCTTATCCCAGTTTTACAGATGCGGAAACTCAGAGAAGCGAAGTAACTCGCCAAGTAACGCACTGATAATTCCATATTTTAAAACCAGTTCTACAAATTGTAACAGCAGAAACTCTTTAAGACTAACTGGTGAAAAACACTTTTGAACTGCTGAGAAGTCGGAATTAGAAAACACTCTCACAACGGTCATGCTCTTCCAAAACAGAAGGTTGTTTTATGGGGTAGAGGGAACTCATTGAAAATTAGAATAGTTTTGTAACTCAGGCGGCACACACCCTAAAGCCATTAAAACCAGTTTGTTCTGTTAAGTGGGTTAAATAAGGCCTCTCCCACCTGGTCAGCAGTGTGGCTCTGCATCCCGATCCGTTTGTTTATAGGGGTTCAGAGATAGAAGGAAGCACAATTTGGGTCGGATAATCACAAATTCTGAATCAGTGGAGTCTGAATTAATGAGGCTTTACTCATCACGAAGACATTGCCAACTAAGGCACAGGGTTCACCACAGGAATCAGCAGGCGGCAGCTTCCAAGTAGATTTTCAAGAACAGGCAGTTCCGTTGTCCCCTGTGTCACTGTGTCCAAAAATTCCTGCAGGCTGCCTCCCAGGAGTGAGGTGACCCAGGCACCCACGGACTCAGTGGGCACATGGATGTGCCAGACCAGAGTAAAGTGATCTGGTTTTAGTTCTGGCTTTGTCCCATTCCACCTGTGAGCCCTTGGGGGAAAGCCACACGCCTCCTCTGGGCTCGTTTGGTTGTCTAATAAACGGGGATAATGTCTGCTCTGCCTGTCTTTGGAGAGTTGTGAGATCAAATGAGATAATAGGTCCTTGGTGACTAATAATCTGTAAAGGACTAGATGAACGCAAGATGTAGAGAAATGTAGAGATAGACCCTCAGCCTGAAGATGGAATGAAAATCATTTGGCCACCTTCCCTATTAGTGACCTGTAAGTGCCAGGTGTCCCTCTATCTTCCAGACCTGCTTTCCTTGCTCCTGCCTGGGATCTTACACTCTGCTGCAAGTTGTTTCTCATGACCATTCCCCAGAGGAGGCCAGGGGGTGAGTGACCCCCAGGCAGAGGCCAGTCTTCTGAAATGCTCAGCTCCACTTGCTAGTGCCCTGGGTAACGAGCCCAGGGTGTGGACATGACCTCTGAGTTGGCTGGGGAGGTTCCCTCAGCCCCCTGCTACACTCTAGCATCTGTTCCACCCTAGGTGGCCATGTGGCTGTTTATGCCACTGGTCACAAGGGGAGTCAGAGAGCACAGGTAGTTCAGTGCAAGCCCATTGCCTCTCCTGAGAAAGCAAATCATGCCCACGCTCTCTCCAGAGGGGTCAGTGGAAGCTTGTTCCTGTGTGAAAGGGGCATTATCAGTTGTAAAGCTGGCATTCTCATTAGTGACATGGCATTCTGTCACTTGCTCTGGGTGATGAAGCCAAAGGAGGCCACAATGGCCATGTTTTCTGACTTCCCACTCCCCCAGGGAGCTAACCAAGCTGAGGCCCTGATTTGAAAACCAAGAACTCTGAGAGGCAGACAGGCACACTAACACCTCAGGGTCGGGGCTGGGGAGGGCTGAGCCCCCTCCCACACACTCCGTGGAGCGGAGCAACCCAGTCGCCTGTGGCCAGCTTGCAGGACAGGTGGTCCTCTGCAGCTCTCAGGCAGGAGGGAATTCCTAGGGGGCGGGGAGCTGACAGGTGGATGAAACAGGCAATGGGCCCTACGTGCAGAGCATGGGAACAAGCACACTCTGGAAGAAACAGCCCCAGATGGAAAGAGATCAAAATCCGCAGCTGACTTCTGCTCATCTCCTGGGTTTCTGCCTAGATTTCCTGGATTTCAGGGGAGCTCTGTAGCCATCCCTGCTGAGATCATCCATTCTTCTGGGGAACATGGGACCTGGTTCCCCATGGAAATCCACTCGTGACTTCTGGGCACTATCCGATAATGGTTGAGCGCCTTGCCCAACTGGTTTAAATCTTACTGTATTTATCATTTATCAGGGAAAATGGACACCCCAGCTGGGAAGGGCTCACTGTCCTAGCTGCGTTTTCACCTCCCCATCAGCCACAGTCCAGTGGATCCTCAGGTAACTGTCCAGACCACCCCCTGCCCCGAGCACTGGTGCCCAAGGGTGAAGACACCACTTTTCCCTTGGCTTACACAGGCTGAGAAGGAGCGGCAGAAGCAAGGTTGTAAGTCCTATAAGCGGTGAGAGCCAAACCCAACAGAGGGCTTTTGAGTGAAGATGGGGAGCTTGTACTCTGCAAACCTGCCTCTAGACTACACATAGATATTTCATTTCCCCCATAATGGTCCAATAGCAATTATTAGTCCATACATTTACGTAGCACTTTCGAGTTTTCAAAGAGCTTTCCTGTACATCGAGTCATTCGACCGTGTTCTTTTTGCCCTGGATGAGCCAAGCGGAGAGGGGAGTTTCAGGCAGAGGCTGGCTGACTACTGTGTGGACCAGAGCTTGAACTACTTGCTGTCAACTCTCTCCCCGAGGTCCTGCCCACTCTGAGTGACTGAGAGTTTCCATTTTCCCACCCCTGCTGAGGTGGACAGGTCTGGCAAGCCCAAAGCCAGTGCAGAGGGACAAAGCTCGAGGAAGCAGGTAGAGGGGTCGTCAAGTGGCAGCCGCTGGGACTCCTCCTGCAGGGACTCCTGTGCACGCTCATATTTGCAAACATCTGCATGTGTCTTTGCAGGTCATTTCCAGGTCAGGAAGTTATCACTGCTTTGCTGTGGGCCTTCCAGCTGTTTTCTCACTCCATCCCCCTTCCTGCCTTGGCTCCCCTCTGTATCCAGATCTCCGAGGCAGAGCAAGGGAAAGGATGAGATGCCACACAGTTCGTCCACCCACTGCCCCCAAACCTTCTGAGCGGCAGAAGGCAGCTCAGCTCCCCGCTAGCCTATTTGGAAAGACAGAGGCCTCAGGCTCTCCTACAGTGATGCTAAGGTTCCTGCCCACCTGCAGCCTAGCTGGAGCAGGGCTTATCCGAGGACCCCCTTGGGTTCTCCAACCCATTGGACCAGGCCGCTTCTCTGCCCGGGATCTTACCAGACGCCACTGACACAGCGGGTGGACAAGGCGCGAGGGGCGATGGTGGAGCCCTGCTGCATGAAGCCCCCGACCGGAAACCAGAGGCTGTTGCCGAGGGAGTACTGATTGACCAGGAGGTTGCACCGGCCCTGGGCACACGGGTGGGGGCTGTACCACTCGTAGGGGGTCAACCTGCAGGAGAAAAGGAACATAGACCAGTGCCACGGCAGGCGGTGAGAAGGGAAGACAGGGGTGCTGGGGGGTTGGGGAGCTCTCCTTTCCGGCCTCACCTCTGTGCCTCAGTAACTGGCCTTGTGGCCTTGGGCAAGCCACTTCCCGTTGCTGAACTTGGATTTCCCCCAGCGAAAATGAGGAGGTTGGAATACATTGGCAGTTTTCGAATTGTTTTTCTTTTTTTTTCAAAATAAATTCTAATGGAACTCCAATATACAAAACAGATGACAGTGGAGCCCCTTGACTGGAAACTAGGAGTGTCAAGGGGTCAAGGGGTGGGAAGTTGCTTCTTCTGCACCCCCAGTCCCCCAAGGTGATCACAGGGGACCCCAAGGATCCCCAAGAACCACAGTTCGAAAACACTCAGCCTAGAACAGTGGTTCTCAAACTTCAGCCTACATCAAGACCACCAAGAAGGCTTGTTAAAACAAAGATTGCTGGGCTCCACTGCTGAAGCTTCTGACTCAGTAAATCTGGGTGAGGCCTAAGAATCTGCAAGTTCTTAGATGATGCTGATGCCCCTGGCCCAGGGGCCACACTTTGAGAAACACTGGCCTAGATGGTCCCTCAGGCTGTGGTCCTTAACCGTGTGTGAGTTTCAGACTCACTTGGGAGCTTTTAAAAAATGCCAATGACTAGATTTCACTCTCAGAGGTTCTGGTTTAATTTGTCCAGGTAGGGCCTGGGCATCAGTATTTTTTTAAGGCTCCCTGGCTGAGTGTGATGAGCACACAGGGTCGAGAAGGGCTGCTCTAAGCTCTCTGCCTTTGGGTGAGGCAGGTGGCACTCCCTCCCACTGTGCCTCTCAGCCTCACGCCAGCCTCTCTGAGCAGTGCCTCTGATGTCTAGAAGGCCCTTTATTCCTGCCTGCCAGACACACGCTTCCCGTCCTCTGTTCAACGGCCCCAGCCAGTCTCCCCCACAGAGCCTTCCCCCACAGAGAGAGATGAGTAGGGGTGTGAGCCAAGCAGGGCAGGAGCTGCGTGTTCACAGGGTGTATCTGTCATCACTGGCCTTCCTCGTCCCTCCACTCAGCCTGATCTGCACTTGGGACTCTGCAGTGGCCTGCCCACATCTACCTGGCTGCTGCTTGTTTCCGAATACAATGCCGACGTGCCATCAGTGCCCCTGTGTCCTGAGATGCGCTCCTTCCCTCTGTGGCCTGCAGAGCTGGCTTGTACTCGTGGTGTCTGACCTCGATGGATCCCGAGCCTACAGGCCACTGGAACTGAGCTTTGAACATACAGATTCCCAGGCCTCACCCCTGGAGATTCTGAGACTATCAGACATGGAAATTCAAAATTGTAAAAGCTGCCTGTGTGACTTTGATATCAGGTGGCTTGTGAACAGCCTTAGATCAGCGGTTTTCAAACATTTTTTCCCCTCTAAAATCTTACCCAGAAGAACAATATATGAGATAAAAGTGGAGCTGGTCTGGATGAAGACGGGGTGAGGCCCCGGAGCTGACTGCCCAGCCCCTCTCACCACCCCTCCGAAGTCTCTGGTACCTCTCAGGAGCCTTCTTGCTCCATAGAACCCTGCACGAAAACCACTCCCTTAGGTCAGATTATCCCAAGCTCAGATGTTATACATATATATAGGGTATTATATGTACAATGTATATATATGATGTATATCTATATATACACACACATATATATAGGCTGTATGGTCAGACCTTTAGTACATTTTCTTGTTGATCTTTTTGTTAATGCTGAATCCTGGGGAGTGGTGTGTATGTTGGGGGGAGCAGGGAAGAGGATCTGTTTAAACCTCCAGGGCTGCTTGAAAAGCTTCAGACTGCAGTGGGCACGGTGAAGCAGGCTTGTGTGCATATGCCTCTGGTAACCAAGCCCTAAGGCCATTTATAGGGACCTCGAGGTCACCTGAGAGCTGTGGGGTCTACCTATGGGGCTCAGTCAAAGGTGCAAGAGTGAACGACAGAGCAGTGGAACTGGGACTCAGGCGACCATTCCTGAAAGGAGCAGCGGACAGAGTGATGAGGTGGGGAGGGGACGTGTCAGACTGTGTGCCAGCTCCCGCACGGCTCGCCCGTTGTCACTGACAACAGACACTTGACAGTGGCGATGCCTACAGGCCCAAGGGGGGCAGGTGGCACTTGAGTGGCACACAGCAGGCTTTGAAGACGACCAGGTGGTAAGCAACCTTTCTCTGTATGGCTGGTTCTCGCGGGCCCAGGATGGCTTTCCTGGACTTGGCTTTGATCTCCACTGGAAGAGGCACCTGGTGAGTGATGCGATGCCTCCTGGCAGGCTGGGAACTGTCCCAGAGGTTAGGCACCCTGTAGGTCCTTGGGGCTCCGTTTTTTAACTGGAGAGAGCACATGCTCCCTTTGAGTCACTGAACAGGCAGGCTCTTGGGGAAGACCCCACCCCACAGAGGTGGAACATATACTGTAGAATCATCTGTTCCTGCCACTGTGGCCCCGAGGCAAAGGAGATCCCTGAGGAGACACCTGGAACAGAGTCACTGCCAGCTCTCTCGAAGCTCAGCCTGAGCAATTCTCTGCTCCTGCGGAGCAGCCCTTTCTAATCCTCCGTATGGTAAGCTGAGCACTGAGCAGGGAGCAGAGATTCTGAATGAGTGACCCCTGAGCCACTAGGGTTTGTTCTGCTCTGCATAGTAAGTTGGCTCTCCCGAAGCCCAGGCTGGTCCAACAGCCCTTAGCCTCAGAGAGAAACATCCTCTCCGTGCACATTCTTGGGAGACCTCGGCCATGGGATGCTCCTCAGGGTCTTCCGGGGGCTCAGGAACAGTCTCTCGTTTCCAGGGAGAGGGGAGACCTTATTCTCCTCAACCCCTGATCTGGACCATTTGTCTCAACATTAATTGCAAATGCCTCTCTCCATCCTGCCCTCCTGCTATCTGCCACCCTCCATGGTTCCCATTCAATGAGGCAGCTGTGTTTTCACAGGCAGATCTGGGTTGGGGAAGGGCCAGGCCCTCTTCAGAGAAGGCCTTCTCCCTTGCCTTCTCCAAGGCCTCTGGTCGCCCCCCCGCGACCCCAGATTCAAAGGCTCTGTGTCTTGTCATTCAGCACTTTGTGACAGATCTTGGCAAAGAGTGACACCAGGGCAGCCAAAGGCATACTGCTTAATCGGAGTGATCTTCCTGTCACCTCCTCCCCTCCTCTCCTTCCCAAGGCTCATACACAAGCAGGGGGCCTTGGACTGGGGAGCGGGAGGGGGAAGAAGCAGGGGTGCAGAAGCAACTTCGGACAAGCTCACCTATCTGCATTGCGTACGTTAGCGGATGGGCGTGTAGATGGGTGGATGGGTAGTACCAGGTCGACAGCTGGTCAGAGAGCAGTTCAGGTCCTGAGTCCCTCTCCCGTCCCTCTAATTTGGCACCCTCTAATTTGGCACCAAGGTCTTATCAACCCCCTTTCCTGCTCCCCACCCCCTCCCTTGCAGTTCCCAGAGGTGGACACTAGGTGGCGGTGTGAGGACAGGGACGGGGAGAGGAGTGTACCTAGCCACCAGGAAGAGGACGCAGCTGACCGCCAGATAGGCTAGAAGCATGAAGAGCCAGACGCCCGGAGAAAATGGGTCCAGGAAGGAGAAATAGCCGGGTTTGCGCCCCTGGAAAGGGAGATAAAAACAAGATTCACTGTACACATTCAGTCAGAATGGCCCTTGGACAGGGCAGGGCTGGCCAGGGGGTGTCGGGAGCATGGGCCTGCCCCAGATTGCATTGCTTTGGGTTTTGGGTGATTAGTTTAAATGACAGTGGGGCTGAAGATGTAGAGGCGGCTACTCCGAAACCCCTGTCCAGCCCTCATTTCAGCAGATGAACAAAAGAACAGCCCAGGCCACGTCACTTCCTAGGTTGAGGGTGGCTTTGTGCTGGGCAAGTGGGACAGCCCCGAGTGACCCTTGTGGACTGCCCTGTGTCCTCCCGGGGGTGGTGTGGTGGGCTCAGGAGCACCTTTGGGCTGTTGATGTCTATGGGGCTGGAGCACGACAATAGCACCAGCCCTCTTTGCCATGCGTGTCTTTCTCATGAGGATGCTATTGCAATCGCTCAGCTGGGGCTTTTGTTTGCAGAGTGATCCCAGACACAGTAAGACCTTCTCATGTAAACCTCAAAACCGTGCTGTGAGGCACAGATTATTATCTTCATTTAGATACTAAATTTAGAAACTAAACTAGTAAAGAAACCGAAGCCCAGGGCAGTCAAGACATGTGTCCAAGTTTACACAGCGAGAAAGTGGAAGAGCCGGGACTCAAGGGCGCACTTTCTGACACAAAACCCAGGGCTCCTACCACAATGCTGGGGGAAAACATGGTTTGTCCCCAGCCCAGGGGTGTGCTTGGCCAGAGTCATGAGAGCCGAAGGATGGAGCCAGGAACAGAAACCTGGGCACCAAGCTCCCAGTCATTTTCTGCAGGACAGTATGGATGGATGGATGGACAGTAATAAAATGGAATGAGAAGGACAGAGTTCAATAGTCTGCTCTCAGGCTTTAGCTGTGTGATCCTGGGCAAGTGCACACCCCTCTCTTGCCTTGGACGGAGCTAGACTAGATCAAAAGTGACACACTGGTGGCCTGCAGACTACATACAGCCCTCAGACAACTTGTTATTTACCCTGCAAGGTTTACCCTTTTTCTGTTAGTTGCCAACATTAAATGATTGGGAGATTCACATAAAAATTCATATTTCTGGCTTTTTAAAAAAAATGGGGTGATCTGGCAACACTGGGGCTACATTGTCCCCTGGCTGGAGCTGAGAGTGGCTGCCCACTTTAGATGGGGTCTGCCCTCTGCAGCATGCCACGGCTACCTTGGTCTGGCACCAGGCTTGCTTCTTTATTTACTATGAAACCACTGGACTAGAGGCTCCCTCAGGACCATTCAAAATTGAAAATGATACGATTTTATTCTAGAAATCTAGGAAGTCCGTGGATAGAACTGAAAATCAGTATTAAGCTCAGAGGTTCTAGGAACAGGTAAACTGTCATGCTCAAGATCTTATCAGTCATGGCACAACCTCGACATCACGGTAGGTCATTTTTAAGCTGAGGTCCCCAGAAACCCAAAGGGGAACTACCTATACAGCCCAATCATGGGGGACTTTCAACCTCGCTTCCGGTGGGTTTCCGCCCCTTCTCGGCAAGCCTGTAGGCACATTCCAGAAGCACTTGGGGGTACAGTTTTACACTCCCATTTGGGGACACAGCCCAGAGGGTGCAAAGTGAGGAAGTAAATAGCTCCCCTCTGTCAAAGGGGCAGCTGCTCTTGGACCTTGCTGCCCTTCTACAGTGTGACAGTGACCTCTTGGGTGGTCTGTCTGAGACTGGTTTTCTTTCCCAGTATGGCTTAGACTAGGGAACTGCCCTTTGCTACCAACTGCGAGTTCTCTCCTTCTTGTGCATCCATGCTTGATCTGCATAGAACATTCAGGTGATTTATCTGGAAAATGAAACAACTTGAGAGACAAAGCCTAGGAACTAACAGAACAGAAGAGGAATGGGGAGGAGACTATTCGAGCAAGTCTGGACCCATCACTACATAAATTCTCTAATAGAAAGAAGGACTCAAGAGCAGCAGAATTGGAGTCCCCAGTTAGTCATTCCCATGTCCATCATGGCTGAGCGTGTCTTCATCATCATCCTAAGAGCCAGTGGCAGCAACAGGAAGGCACAGAGAGTGCAGAATCCATACACACAGTCCAGAGGGGGATAAAGAAGCTGATCATGCTTACACACTTGCCACAGCAGAAATCACTAGTTTAGTCCATTCCTGGGGTCCTCCTATACCCCAGAGTTTCTCTGACCAAATGTACACGAATTCTACGTGCCCTGTCACTCATGACTATTTCGCTCAGTGTCTCTCAATTGAGAGACATCCAGGAGAAAAAAACCTTTTATTGTTGCTTTCTGAATCTGAAACCCCATTAGATGCTCAATGTCAGAAATCTATACCTGATTATATCACAACGAGTGAAATTGAGAAAAATGACAGCACTATTTAAAGCTGCCATATTTGGTTATTGGTGATAAGGAAGGATGCCCAGCCATGGGAAAAATTCCTGGAGACTCAAGTTATAAAACATAGAACATCACACAAACAAGGATCAAGACATAAACACAGCTCCCCTGGAAACATATCAGTCACGTTGGCAAGGCAACATCTGATTCCACTTGTGATTGACTGACGCCAACTAGAAGAGCAAGGAATGGGCAGTCATTTGAGATTTGGGTCTGGGCGTATACAGGCTTGGCTTGGGTTGAGCCCAAGCTGCTTATAGGATGCCAAAGAGAAGTACATTACTTGCAAAGCTCTGAACGCCTACGATTTTTTTCTGTGCGGATGCTTTAGATTGCTTCCTTCCCAAAAGACATCTGAGTTACTGGTGCTCAGGGCAAATCAGGTGTCATGTGCCACAGGCATTTCTTCCAAATAAGAGATTTTCCTTAACCCAAAGGATCTATGATGGTGACGGTTTTCTTCTGAAGAACCCAAAATGCGTCACTATATTCTCTTGATTTCAACACCCAGTTCTCCATATTGACAGATGGAAGAACTGAGACCCAGGGAGGTTAAGTGCCTCGCTCAAATCATTGGTAATGGCTTCAATTTCTCTGGTGCTCATTCGTCAAGCTGTGCCATAGGGAGGTCGTGCTCTCCTCCATTCAAACGGCAGCTGTACCGCATCTTCCCCTCCTTTTCATCTTTGCAAGTTGCTCCAATAAAATCCCTAATCAATCCTATGCCTTCTCCCCAGTGCCAGCAGAATCCCAACCTACTCTAGCTCACCCCCTTCAAGTACTCTTAAACATTATTTATTTACACTCATCATCATTTATTGTGATTCTGTTGTATTTATAGGCACCTGTATTGATTTATACACATCTCTGTTGACTGCAAGTTGAGTCGGTTCCTTCTGCTGAGTATAAGCACTTTAAAGGTAGATAATTGGTTATATATAGTTTACGCCCTGAAGTCTGGGACAGGTCAAGCCCTGCAGATGGGATTGAAAGTTAGATGGAACCGAAATTAGAACTGGTTCCCTTGACTTTTGTACTGTGCTTCAGACTGACCACACCAGAACCAGCGTCCTTGATGCTGTCTGATGGTGGGAGAGACCAAAGGGCTGGCCACAATCCTGGCATGGTGAGGTCCTCTGAATGTTGGCAGTGGAGCTGCCCATGGAGCTATAAAGCAGCACTAAACTTCTCTTACATGTCGAAAGTTCCTCTTACCCTTAAAAAAGTTTCTGTAAACTCACTGATACCTCATTCTATGTGTATTGGAAGAAATGACATTAGAGTAGGGATGCAATTGCTTTTCCAGAGTGTGAAGCCAAATGCATCAGAATAATAGAGCAAGGTAACGCAAGACAGATAGTGAATTAAAACACAGACTCTGGACCCAGACTGCCCAGGATGGAATCCTGGCTTTACCACTTACAAACTATGTGACCCTGAGCAAGCTACTTAACCTCTCTGGGCCTCCGTTTCCTCTTTTGTGATAGAGGATAATAATGAAACCTACCTCATGGGGTTGATTTGAGAGCTAATGCGTTAACGCATAGGAAGGGCTATGTATGTGTTGGCTCCCCCTGTCTAACAGGAGTCATGAGTGAAGGGGGAGGAGGGAGGTGGTATGTGACAAAGGAGGGAACTTCATTTTATACTGATGCTCCTCAGTGGACAAGAAGTACTATTTTCTGTCCTATAGTGACACATGCTAAAGCTGCTTTGAGGGAAAATGCCATCTGGCTACAATCACTTTCCGTAACTCCCGGAGTTTCTATGGGTTATAATACATGACTCACGAGGGTTCCCCCAGGGATCTCCCAGGAAGCCATTAGGGCAATACCAAGCTCTCTTCTGGGAGGATGGCTCTTAGAAGCCAGTGATTCCATCTTTTGGAACTCAGTTCCACCTCAGCCTTCCCAGACAGAGTGTGTCAGATGTGTAGTGGGTCCCCTCATGTTTGTGTAAGGGGTGTGTACCCTAGACACCATTTCCCTACATACAAACTAGTGAGACCAACTCTCTGCCGTCCCCACACCCCATTCCCTCCCCAGCAGAGCCAATGACAACGGCTCGTCGTGTCCTCCATATGGTTTTTCCAGTCTTTGGAACTGAATGGCAATTTATAGAGAGGTTTCCTTCAACTCTCAGCAGTGACCAATGGTCAAAACACTCTCTAGGGCTGAAGAGATAAGAGAACACAGTCTCCACGACTCCTTCTGGAAGAGGCAGAAGGAGGTGATTTCTCCTTGTCCCACCCCAGGAATCCATGGACAGCCTCCCTCAGTGTGTCTGCAAAGGATGGTCTTAAAGATATTTTGGTTTAGCATGCACTTTTCACTTCTGACTCTAAGAGGAGAAAAGAAGTAAGCAATTAATTCCTCTTCACAGAAGACACCCAGATGGATTTGTTGCCTATATATAACCTAGATGCTAGCGTGTCTATTCTCACTTTGCTGGTTGGAAATCTGGTATGAGGAGACCTACGTTCTAATCCTGGCACTGACCTTGACTTGCTGAGTAATCCTAGGCAAGCCACTCAACTTCTCTGGGTGCCAATTTCTTCTCCCACAAAATGGAACACCACAATCAACACGAAGGCAGAGGATGAGAACTACTAAAGTGATGTTGATAAAATACCTTGAGCTTCTTGAGAGACGAGCACTTAATAAATAACCAATATTCAAATGATTATACATTCAGGGAGCCGCATTTCCGTCATGTGGGCTATCACATTACTTAGCTCTCAGGAATAGAACTCTATTCATTTTCTGTTCTCTTATAAAAGAGTATTAAGCAGTATTAGAAATGATTCACTGGTTTACTTAGCGTTGTTCTCCATTTTCCTAGACAGTCTTTCTGAAATGAAACAGACCTTCTTGAGAATCGGGCAATACATCCAGCAAAAAGCTGGGTATTACTTTAATGTTGGCATTTCTTTCTTTCTCACTTTTCACAATCACTGTCTGCTTTCCTCTTTTTTTAAACTTTTCTTGAGAAGGATGACTTTAGCTAAGAGTTAAGAAGAGAGAAAGAAGAGTATGCAACTTTCCCATTTGTTAACCAAAGGAGGAGCAGGACATTATAGGGGAGAATAGTAAACTCACATTTTCAAGGGAGTCTTAGATGCTCTGACTGGCTTGGGACCCTGTATGGGATCATAGAGAGTACCCTCAGATTAGAAAGGATCTTGACAGATCTCCTAACAAATGGCCTCGACATAGAGAAATACACCTGCTATACTGTAAAGATAGGTAGTTGGAAGTATATGGGTTTGGAGACCGAAAACCTGGGTTCAATGCCACCTCCACCATTGCACTATCTACTCTTTCCACTGTGCCACTAGCTTCAGAATCCTTCTATGTAAAATGCAACTCATACTACCTGCCTTGGGGGATTGCTGAATTAAACCAGCAAGGTATGTGAAAGTGCTTCATAAATAAAGAAACACCAGACAGATGTTAGTCAACATACAAATATCCTGGACATATACCCAACCTCCTTAAATATGTCAACACTGAATTTTTAAAACGTGATTATCCATTTGGGGGCCCTATGTGCCAAAAGTCAAAGCCCAGGTTGGCTTCCGGCACACTCTGATGACGCCTTGCTACAATACTCAGTGTGTGCTTGAGGAATACACATTTACTTTAATATTAATCTGAGCAAAACATCATTAGGCAAACTGCTGGTGCAGAAAAAAAAAGAGGGAGAGAAAACTACATGATATACTGTAATGTCAAATAGGAATGTTTTTGTTTTTCTACACTCTTCTCCCCTCCATCACACAGATATTTGAGAGCTCACAGTCTGCATCTATACCATCAAACCCTGGAATGCAAAATGCCCTCGGGCTTGTACTGATATACTAAATCCTTGAACTTCTCAACAAAAAGAAATGAGCTAATATGTCAAGAAAATCAAGGGAGTCTTGAACTTCAGATGTCCTGTCATTTGACTCCCACAGTTGGAGGACCAGGGGACACCCCAGATTCTAAAGGCTAGATCCTCTATGTATGGCTTGGAAGCTCACCTGACCCCAGCCAGAGATTTTGATGCCTTCCCAGGTGGGTGGGATATTGTATGAGGGACATGCAGGCATCAAGAGGGAGATAGCAATGAGTTCAGGTGGCAGCCACGGCCAGGCCTGAGTAGAAGATGTTTCTGGGCTGCCGGAAACATCTGCCTTCCATCTCTTTCTGTTCTCAAGACCAAGGAGGTAAACGCCAGAAAGAAAAAAACAAATCTATTTAGGTCACTCATCCTGCTGCTGAATACTGGGCCTCCTGACAGCAGCCAGGCTCCTGGGGCTCAGTACTGCTCAACCACGAGCCACAAAAAAAAGTGGTGCTCACTGCCCACAGGATCACAGGGTACCTCCCTCCTCCTCTCCCTTTCTTCCTTCCATACTTATCAAGTAAATACTGCATGTTTAGGATCATTGCATTTTCCATATCAAAAGTTATATCATAAAAATTTATGGTGTGACAAGAGGGTACCTACCCCTCAATGCATCTCCCACCAGGATCTACTTAGGGAGGGAGAGATAAACAAAGAATATCATAATGCACTTATAAATGCTAGAATAGAGGTAGAGGCAGAGGCAGCAGCTCAGAGAAAGAAGAGATCAGCTCCATCGAGGGAGCTACAGTGAAGACAGAGTGCCATTTGAGCTGGATATTGAAGGCAGGGGAGAGCTTGTTAGACGGTTGAGAGGCAAGAAGACGAGCGTGACTCTAGATAAGCAGACAGGAAGAGGCTGACCTGATGGGAAAGTAGTGAGCAATACCGGGTGAAGGCGCCTGCAGCAAAGAACTGGAAGTGGAAAAGGAAAGACGAGCTTTGTTCTCCATGCTGACAAAATTGGCCTTTTTCTTGTAAGTGGATTTTTTTATTGGATAGCCAGTGAATGATTTTAAGTAGGAGGCTGATAGAATTACATTTGTAGAAAAAATAAAAATAAATTAAAAAAACAAACAACTCTCAGGCTGCAGTATGGGTCAAGGATGGGCTGCAGTGGGGAGAAATTCACACACATTTATTAAATATAATAGCTAGTACTTTATTGTGCATATGTCAGGCACTGTTATAAGTGCATTACATATGCATCCTCATTAAATTTGCATGAAAACCCATTTTTACAGACGAAGAAACTGAGACATGTGACATGCAGCTAGTAAGTGTCGGATCTGGGAATAGACCAGGCAGCCTCCAGAGTCTATGATTTTCACTCTACCATTTCTTAGTGAATGCTTATAATGACTGTGGCCCGTTGATGGGGATACTAATGGATAAGAAAAACCCTGCCCTCAAGGAGGACACAGGCCACTGGAATGGCAGAGTTCGGGTTAAATATAAGGAGAGCCTGAATCAGGGCAGAGGAAGTGGGGAAAGACAGTATATTTGAGAACTATTTAGGAGGTGAGCTGACCCACTGAACGTGCCAGGTAAGAGAAGGGAATGGCAGCTCAGGTAACTGATGGAGATGCCACTACCTGAGATGTGGCAGAAGGGAGGAGGGAGAGACATACTGAGTGCAGTTTGCCATGTTTTTGCAGTGCCTGTGAGACGTCAAGGTGGAGACATCTAGAAATGTGTTAGAAATATGCTTCTGGGATTCAGGGGAGCAGGCAGGTTTAGATTTACAGATTTGGGAGTGGGTGAGATTACCCAGGTAGAGAGTTGGGAGAGTGAGAAGAGAAAAGGGCCATGGACATTTAAGGGGCAGAAGGAGAGAGAGGAATCAACAGAAATGATGGAGAAGGCAGTGATCAGAGAGGCAGGAGGAGCAGCAGGAGAAATGGTGACTTGGACTCTAGGAACAGAGAGAGTTGTATGGAGCAGGAGGGAGCATGTGTAACAAACGGCAAGGCCAGACTCCTCAGCCAGCCTCTGAGTGGCAGGGGGTAGGTGGCCAGAAGAGCAAAACATTCTTCTGATTTTGGTCCTATAGATGCCTGAGCAGAAACAGAAATTATACTCCAAGATTAGGAAGAAGGAAAATATCCCATGATCAGCTCTTGACGATCCATGTTCATGAAAAATCCCAGATAATCTTAGATTGCTGGAAATTCACAAATTATTTCTGATTATCTTCAGCCTTCAGAGATACATACCTGCCACTACTTACTATTTTGGAGGGTTTTGCAGTGATTTCTAATGAGGCATTTATACTTTGGGTTAATTATTATGACTTTTGCGCACAGGTTTGATGATCACCAGATGCTCGCTTTTTGGTAATCATCGCTCATGACTCAGGTGACCTCAGTTATAGACTAAAATAGAGGTTCGAGGTCATTATAGATTATAAACTAAATGAAATTAACCATATTTTTGCTCACAGATAACTAGCAATTAGAGAAAATTGACAAAATAATTAACACCCAGTATTCAACTTTAATTTCATGAACAACGCTATTATACTAGAGGGAGCTTCTCTATGTAATTTTAGGGTTAGGCTCTCATGGTGAGCTCTACAGAGCAATCCTCTGGCATTAGCTGTTCTTGCTAATGCTTCTTTTGTTTCAGATGCAGCAAAGTTCATCTCAGACTTGTTCTCACCAGCTCTTTCCTGGTTTAGTCGATTCTGGATTATTCTCTCCCCAGCTGACTTTTTGGTACTTTCTAAGCCTAGTGCCTCACACGCAGAATGCACTCAAGAAATATTTGTTGAATAAATGTACAAACAGTCAGTTCTGCTTAGTGTAAGCTGTTCGTGCCAGCACTCAGTTTTTGCTCAGCTGGGCCCCCTGTTATGAATCAGATCTGAGCATCCATGTGGCACACTAGTGCCTCAGCATGGAGGCTAGAGGAGGGGAGGAATCCTGACCAGACCGGGGAACTGTATCAGTTAGGGTTCTCAAGAGAGACAGAGAGAACCAGTAGGATATATGTGTGTGTGTGTGTGTGTGTGTGCACGTGTGTATGTGTATGTGTGTATAAAGAGATTTTATTTTAAGGAATTGGCTCATGTGATTGCGGGAGCTGGTAAGTCCAAAATCTGTAGGGCAGGCTGGAAATTCAGGCAGGATTTCTACGTGATAGTCTTGAGGGAAATTCCTTCTCCTTTGAGAAACCTGTTTTTGCTCTTAAGGCCTTCAACTGATTGGGTGAGGCCCACCAACATTATCACGGGTAATTTCCTTTACTGAAAGTCAACTGATGGTAGATGTTAATCACATCTACAAAATACCTTCACAGGAATAGCTAGACTAGTGGTTGACCAAACATCTGGGCACCATAGCTTAGCCAAGCTGACACATAAAGCTTCACCTCCCAGGAACTAATGTAGGGGAACTAAGACGCTAATAGGTTTGTGGGTGGTAGGAAACATTTGGCCAGCAATCCAATTAAGGATGTCCAGAGGATTGGTGCATTGGAGTTTGGTTCTGGCCAGAGTCAATATTCAGGACAGTGGTGCCCTGGGTGGTGAGGGTGGCATACCAGCAGATGCCCCCAGGTATTGGAAACTCTTGGGATCAGGTGCCTTCACCCACATGCCTCCTCACGGTCCATCAGGTCATGAGTGGGGAAAGCCTTCCCTCGGCATTAATCAAGGAATCAAGGCCAGAGCTTGGTTCCATGGCCTGGCCACAGGAGGAGAGTTTGGAGGAAGGCTGTGTGTCTCCATTTCTTTGGATGCTCCCTCAGGGGTCAGCTGGGGAAGCAGAGGGCGGTGGGCTCAAGAAACGGTGCTGGTTGGAAAACCGCCTAGGGAGGACTGACAGCTGTACTGATGATAAGAACACCGTCTTGAGAGTTAGGAGACCAACAGCCGTGAAGACCAATGAGAAAAGGTGCACAGGGCACCTTACAGGACAAGTTATTCAAAGATCCCATGAATGAGGGTAGCGCTGGCGTCAGAGAGAAAGCACAGGCTCCAGTCACACCATGCCTGGGTTTGAACCCCATTCTTTCACTTGTTTGTATACGGCCTCGTCCAAGTTTTGAGAACTGATTGCACCTGTCTCCTCATTTCTAAAGTAAGAACAACACAACTTTTTTTTTTTTTGTATTGGTTTCCCAGGGCTGCTGTGACAAACTGCCATAAACTGGCTGGTTGACAACAACAGAAATGTATTGTCTCCTAGTTCCGGAGGCTACAAGTTCAAAATCCAAGCCAGCCAGGCCGTGCTCCCTCTGTGGCTGTGGGGGAGGAAGCTTCCTTGTCTCTTCCAGCTTCTGGCGGGTGCTGGCAAGCCGTGGAGTTTTTTGGCTTGTAGATGCATCACTCCAGTATGCCTCCAAATTCACATGGTCTTCTCCCCTGTATGTCTATGTGCAAATGTCTCTCTTTTTAGAAAGACACCAGTAATTGGATTAGGGCCCACTCTAACCCAGTATGACCAAATCTTAACTTGATTACATCTGCAAACACCCTATTTCCAAATGAGGTTACATTCACAGGTCCTGGGGGTTAGGACTTCATCATATCTTTTGAGGGAACACAGTTCAACCCATAATAACAGCCCCCATCACAAATGCCTGAAGGAGTGTCAAAGACATAGGAGGTGCTCAATGAACGGGAGCTATCAGCATCGTGGAAAAGAGTAGGAGGGATCAAAATCCCCCTTAATCCACAAGACAGACACATCAATAACAGCGTCGACTGTGACCAAATCCTCACATTTCTTTCTGTCTTAGCCTGGGGAGCTTGGGATTTTGATGCTGTCTCTTCTTTCAGAAGACGTGGCCCCCTTCCCCAAGCCAGGCAGTGACCGCAATAGACACCGAGCCCCAGCACAGCACAGCACTCTTCCTAGCCGCCTGAGGGGGCTCTGCGACCAGGAGACCTTCCTCCCAGAGAATTGGGCCGCAGTTCCTGTTGCCCCAGCAGCTGCCAGCTACATGAGCCCAGGTTGGGGCTGTGAATACAGACAATCCCCTTTCCCCAGGGCTGGGGTTTGGGCCCAGGAAGGGGTCAGAGCTGGAGGGTCACTTTTTCAGCAGGCAGGTGGGGTGAGCTCTTGGTTCCTTCCCTGTTGGGCAGCCTTGTGGTGCCAGGTTATGCACTGGAATACAGCATGTTGGTGTGACCTTGGACAGCTAAAGTGACTAGAGTATTGGGGAAACCCACATAATAGCTGTGCACTTAGAGCCAGTTTGGAAGAAAGGATGAGCGGGAGGCTCTCCTGGTTCAGTAAGGTAAACAAGGTCAAGTCAACCACGTGCTGGCAATGTAATGACGATCCACTTTGTGAATGAGGGACAGCCAGGGTTGCCCTCCCGATGCTCACGCCACCAGCCAGTATACTCTGATGTCACGTCCATCCTCTGCGGCCCATTGGTGTGCTTTCACAAACTCATTTTGGCACTTATTCTACTCACTCTAGCCAACCTAACCAGAGAATTCTTTTTAGTAAGGGATTCAGAAGAGGAGACAGGCCAGGTATAAGCGACATGAGGTGATCTGCTCTCTCTTCACCAGTACAGATAATCAAGAGGGAGTCTACATTCCCTCACCAGATGCAATGCTCAGAGGGAGCAGAGCTGGACCTGGGAGTCGGGGAAGGCCTCAGAATGCTGGGAGACTTATCTGGGCTGGAGGCTCCAGCCCCAAGGAGGAGGCAGAGTGACCGACAGGGCCAATCGCCAACACACTATGCACCAAGGGTTGAATAGTCACTCTTGGCCATCCCTATTCAGTGAGGCAGAAACAATTTTTACTGGAAAGCCCACAAGTGTGAATTTTCCATTCTTCCTCTTTGCAAGTCCGCACAGCTGATGGGGGCAAAAATAGCCCAGCACATTCGCATTTAAGTCTTGAAATCTAAATATTTCCATGAGTCATTCATTATTACCATGTAACTCAGTGTTTGCATGCAAATAACTTTAATGACATAAGTGCTTATAAAATAAGTCTCTTACCATATGAACCCGGTAAAGAATGCTAATTCCCAGAGTCATGAACGGCTTCGAGAAATCAATCACCTTCTCCCGTTCAGCAGTGATGGTGAGGCCTGCCACAGCCAGATCTGCTTTCTGAAAGGGACAGAGAGAGACCATCAGAGGGTGGCCACGTGAGATGGGGCACAGAGGCCGTCACTGATGGGGAGACGTTAGTCTGGTCTGGCTTTTCTGCTTGGGGAGGGATCCTAAGCAGCCACAGCATATCCCAGGTCTGAATGATCACTCACGAAACGACATGGATCTTGAAGCAATAACTCATGCCTTTTTGAAGTTAGACCCCTCTAAACATATAAACAATTATAAAAAGCAAGGGGGATCACTACAGGCTGTTCAGAGATGGACTCAAACTGCCTGAGGGGAGAGAGAACTGGCAGATAGGGCTCCCGGATTCTCAATATTGGGTAGTTTTTTTATTCAACATATTAATTCATTCAATCAACAAACTTCAGAGTCTCTCTGTCATGTAAGACACTCGGTGGGGCGAGTTACAGTGAAAGATAAAAATGATGAACACATAAGACATAAGAAACGATCTGATGTGACCACATTCACTTCATGGTGAGGAAATGGAGACCAAGAAACTGAGCAAGTGGCCCAATGTCATAAAGCTGGGACTGGAACTCAGTCCTCCTGGACCATTGGTCAATTAAGTTGTTGTCATGGCTAAAATTCAGGTGCCACAGGAGAATTAAAAGAAGGGGCTCTGGTCCCTTTCATGCAAAATCACCAGAATTTGTTCTGAAGATGTGTCTTCCCTTTCTCTTTGCCTCTATGTTGCATCTCAAGTGCCCACATCTGATGAGAGTCTGTTCTGAATTAAGGCCTTCTGGAAAAGGAGATGCCATAGGCTTCCTCAATACTCCTCTCTGTCAGGAAGTTCTTCCTTATATTTAATTTAAATCCACCCTGTTGCAAAGCAAGCTCGCTTCCTGTTGGTCTGCTCCCCTATACCCAGAGCGATGGGAAACGCCCACAGCTGGCTTTCAGTTCTGGTCCATGCCCTGCCCTAACTAACTAACTAACCTAGCCTAGTTGCTTCACTTCTCCAGGCTTCCTTCATCTCATTCTTAAACCAAGGATGGGGGTTAAGAGAGTGCTAGGATGCTTCCCAGAAATTCTCTATCAGTGATTTTCAAACTGTGGTCCACGACCACCTGCATCAGAATTGCCTTCAGGGCTTATCAAAATGTGAATTCTGAGTCTCACCCCAGACCCCCTGGACCAGACTCTCTGGGGTAGGATCCAGGAATCTGTATTTGTAGTAAGTTGCCCAGGTGATTCTGACTTGTAACAATACTTAAGAACCATGTCTATAGCCTAGGCATGTCTCTCAGACTGCCTTCCAATGGTTTACATTTCAGCTTCTTTAACTCCTCTTCTAATGCTGGTGGATTAGAAGAATCCCCATGACTCTTCCTAAATCATTGCAAAGAAAGTAGGGAGACAGACATGCTGGCCCTCATTTTACACATGAGGGAATTTGTGATTTGTGTACAAGAAGGATAAATCCATTGGCAAAGGTCAGTTTCTTTCACATCTCAACCCCAAACCTCCACTCCTAATTCACGTTCCATCTGCTAGAGCGGCCCCGTGGTCCAGCATAGGTTAGCAAACTCAGGGCCTTACATATTGAGGCCAGGCTTCAAAGAAACAAGAGGGCAGATGTAAGAGATTTTTAATACAAAACGAAAAATGTGACTGACTCGTTGGGCTCAGTCTGTGTTGCCCCCAGAGAATGTTGATTCCTGCCATCAAGTGAATCACCCCTTGGGTCAGAGAGTGAGGTTTGATTAGAGGATGGTCAGCACCTTCATTGGAGGGGCCGTTTGGAGAGTGGTAGGGCCTTTCAGAACCTCTGACCCTCAATGACAGTGACACCGACTTGAGTTCGGCTCACGAGCACGGCTGTAAAGCAACCGAAATCAACCACAAATGCCAGCAGGTGCAACGCCAGTCCCATGTGTGCGGGCTGATGGCAAGCCAGCATCCCAGCCCTGCTCGAAACTTGGGAGGAGGAGGTAAGAATGAAATGGGTTGGAATGAAGGAAGTGAAGGAAATATTAGGAAAAGCAAAACCGATAAAATGGGCAAGAGGTAAACATGGCATCCAGTCCTTTATCTAGTTATTAAAATATATATATATATGTCCAAATAATTAACCAAAGTCAATAACTCGATTCCCAAGTTTCTTTTCCCCTCACACAGCTTTCCTCCAAAAAGGGCGAACTTTGGATTAAAATTTGGAAATCATTTCACAAGTTTATAAAAATTGGCCAACAATGACACTACGGCAAAGCCATTCCACATGGAGAGAAAGCTGGAGACGGACAGCAGCCCAGGAGGGCCCTTTCCTGAGGACGTGCAGAACGACCACGTACCCAGGGAGGGTTTGCCTCAAGCTCAGACAGGGCATTTCTCTCTATTCACAAATAGACACTTTCCAAAACTGGGCCAAACAGAAAAGCTGCCTCCTGTGGACAATGCTGACTCATTGCCCCCAGCCTGTCTCTCTTTGCTTTGTCCCCACTCAAGAGTAAGTTGGGGTAGGGGAGGCAGGGAAGGAGGAAAGAGACAGTAAAGGGCAATGACAAGCTGAAAGAAATATGGGGGTTTTGTGGTGGTTGTTTTCTATCTTTAATGGACTCAGTATAGAACAGTAATTATCTACCCCGGCTTCAGTGCACCCCAGGGCATCAGCGACAACCTCCTGGGATCAGGTTATTCCAGAAGACGTGCAAGCATTTTATTTTACCTTAGTTAAAAAGACATTACGCTATAAAGCAGTCTTAGATGAGGAGATAATGTGCCATGAAACCAAACTAACAACCAAAGAGGGCTGGGAGTGTAAAAATGCTAGCAGTTGCCAGAGTGGGAGCTGAGGGAAGTGTGGGAACCATGGCAGCTCATTCAAGGCCTTCTCCACCTCTGGCCACTTGTGGGGAGTGGAAGCTGTGCTCTCCAGTGGAAAGAGCAGTCAACAGGACATCAGAAGACCTGGCTGTCATCGCAGCTGGGCCACACACTCAGTGTGACCTTGGGCATGTTATTCCACTCTCTGGGCCTTGGTTTCCTCCACTGTAAAATGAAAGGGTTCAACTAGACGCTCTCTAAGCTCTTTCCCAGCTCCTAAACCCCAAGCTTTCATTTTGCCTGGCTACAAGAGGCAGAGCTTAGTCTAATTGACCCCTATTTTGCTCTAGAAGATCAGATGGCGGTCAGCAGAATTGAATGTTATCAAGCAGTCGAGGAGAATGAGCTCTGAGGAGGAAACTCTTTATCAGACTAGTCAGCAAAGAGCAGCAGCTGACAGGGACTCAAGGCAGGGACATTTTATTTTGGGGAAGGAAATCCAGAAAGGTCAGGAAGATGCAAAACCATCTGGAGTGAGCAGGTCTGGAAGTGTAGCCCCGGGGGTTGGGAAACCAGAAAAGAGAAGGATGCCCAGAGCCAGAGAAGGAAGAGACGGAAGCCTAGTCAGAGGAACTGGCAGAGAGTTCTCTGTGCTTCACTATGTTCCTGGTCGTGTTGTGCATGTGTGTGTGCACGCACAGGCGTGTATAAATACATTCCCTCCAAAAGAAAGTCCTCTCTCCTCTCCCCAGCGTTGACTGAAAGCGTTCTTTGAAGAGCTTCGTGTTCTGCCTCTGAGAGATCCCCTCTTTCATCACCTGGATGTTTGTGGAATTTACAAGGGGAGGGCAGGCTGCAGCCAGCCAGGAGGTGACTTCCAAAACACACCATCCTCCGCCACATGGAGTTTAATAGGGGTCTTGTAACTGCCACTGCTGCTATCAAAGCCTGAAGGCTCGGCGCGGCCTCTGCTCTTCTCCTGGGATCTGGGGCCTGGCTGGGAGGAAGGCAGCGAATGCACAGCTGGGCTCCAGTCTGCATGCGCTGGAGCCTCCTGCTCCCACCCCGCGCTTTCCTGAGAACGTCAGCAGGAGGGGTCTGATGGCAGAACCAGATCCTAGGTGATCGGAGGTGAACAAAGATCTCCTCTGTCTCCTTTTCCTTCTCTTTTAGACACCTGCTGCCCCCTTTGGGGCAAAATTCTCTCTCTTCCCCTCGGCAGTGCCCCAGGACCACTGCATGGACCTCTAGCTCCCTCAGCCCCGCCTCCCTCTGCCTGGCAGCCCCCCCCCACCAAGCTAATGAGAGGATGGGTTGGGTCAGAAGACCTGGCTCTGGCCCTTGTCTGCCATATGTCTATAGCAACTCACTTACCCTCTCTGGGTCTCATTCTACCAGGCTATGCAACGGGGCAATGCCTGCCCATCAATATTATGTGAGAGCCGAGAGAGATGATGGATGTGGAAGAGCCTTATAAACTGTACACACTCTGGAATTCTGCCACACCTATAAGGGATTGTTCAGGCAATAGACCAGGTGGTCAAGACTCAGCCTCCAGTGTGGGCCACACCTGTCTGGACTCTCTTACTTACTTATTTGCTGTGTGACCTTGGGCAAGTCATTTAACCTCTCTAAGCCTCACTTGCTCATATATGAAGTGGGGATAAGAATCATACCCACCTCCTAGAATTGCTGAGCAAGTGAATGAGACAGTGCTTGTAAATGCTGAGCATGGGGCCTGGTTCACAGTAAGTACCCAATAAACGTTCGCTGTCAGGATGATGATGGCGGTGGTGATGATGATGGTGGTGATGTTGAAGGTGGTGATGATGATGGTGATGATGGTGATCTCAACAAGGGCCTCTGAGGACAACATCCTAACCCATGATGAGTTGTAGGAATGTCAGGGCAGCAGCCAGGCCTGTTCTTTTCTTTTTTTTTTTTTTTTGAGGAAGATTAGCCCTGAGCTAACTACTGCCAATCCTCTTCTTTTTTGCGGAGGAAGCCTGGCCCTGAGCTAACATCCAGGCCCATCTTCCTCTACTTTATATGTGGGACGCCTACCACAGCATGGCATGCCAAGTGGTGCCATGTCCGCACCCGGGATCCGAACCGGTGAACCCCAGGCCACTGAGAAGTGGAACGTGCGCAGTTAACTGCTGCGCCACTGGGCTGGCCCCATGGCCTGTTCTACCTCCATGCAGGGCAGAGGCCCCTGGACGCTTGGCCCCTGGTGGCCTTTCCCAGATGACCTGGGACATGCACACAGCTGTGCTGACACAATGTGCTTCCCCGGTATGACTGCTTGTCTCTGAAGATCCACATAAAGACCTTCTGAGGCCTCATACTGTCCTGTCGCTTGGAAAACTCAAGGAAAAAACTGACACCCAGCTTGGAAGCCAAATGCAGTCATTCTCCAGTCTCTTCCTCATCATGTGACTCTCCCCTGGGGACAGTGGATTAAATGACCTCCCCAGCTTCCTTTGAATTCTGGACCCACCATGCTATCTCTGATCAGCTTACAGATCTTTTTTCTCTGGCTTTTTTACGCTATCCCCTCCCAAACCCCCAGCTTCTTGCCCCCTGGGGAGGCCGGCAGCTTTCTACTCCTCTGCAAGTCACATTCGCACATATCCCGTTTCACCTGCTACTCAGGCCCCATAGCGCCTCACATTCTTTGCTGTCGCTTACTTAACTCTGTAATTGTGTTGCTTAACTGTGGAAAGCTTTGGGAGGCCACAGTTGGAATGAGCAAATGCTACACAGAATAAGACGGTACTGAGCATTGCTGGAAACCTTCATTCCAAAGTAATTGTCTCCGGAGAGCCTCTGTATATTGAAAAGGCTTACGGAATTGCAAGCAATGCCAGGCCTGGGGCTGTGGGAACCAGGGCCGGATTATCCATAAACACCCAGACAGCAAGGAGCCCCAAGTCCAGCAGGCCCGGCTTTCTAGGGAGGGATAACACACGTTAGACTCTGGCTGGGGATCTGGCCGAGGGTGACGTGGGACCCCCGAGCTCAGCGGGGTCCCTGGAAGCTCTGTGTCCTGAGTTCTGCCACCAGATGTGGGATCTTGAGACAAGCAGGGACTGCCTGCAGAACCCACTGCCCCTCCCCGGGCCCCCCCCACCTTCATGCTCAGCATTCCCTCCATCCTCCTTACTGACTCTCCACTCTGCCCCAGGCAGTGTGCAAGGTGCTGGGGTACAGGGGTGAGCCAACCCAGGCACAATCCCTGTCAGCAAAGAGCTTACTGTCCAGTGGGGAAGGCGGACAGTCATCAGATTGTCAAGAAAAAATGTGTAAAATTACAGCTATGGTAAGTGCTGTATGGGGTCATAGCTGAGAAGGCAGAGCAGGGGGTTGACAGAGCCTGAGAGGTCCAAAGGGGCTTTCTCCAGATGAGACTCAAAGTGACTTGAAAGAAGTCACCTGTGAGAAGACCTGGGATGAGCATTCCCAGGGGAAGGGACAGCACGTGCCAAGGCCCTGAGGCAGGAAGGAGCTTGGCGCATTCTGGGGCTGGATGAAGGCCAGAGAGCTGGCAAACACAGAGCTGGGGAGTGTGCTGTAAGATTAGGCTGGAGAGGCAGGCAGAGATGCAACGCCTTCAAGAGCCATCAGAAGGCCCTGAAGTATTTTAAGTAGTGGATGGCCTCCAGGATCAGATTTGTAATAGTCATATGGCTAACACCTATAGCCCTTCCTGTGTGCCAGACACTGAACTAAGCACTTTAAGTATGTTACCTCACTCAGTGCTCACAATACCCCTATTATTACTGTTATTATCCAGATTTTAAAGATCAGAAAATTGAGGCACAGAGAGGTTAAGGAACCTGCCCAAGCTTGCACAGCAAGTAAGTGGCAGAGCCAGGATTCACACCTGGGCAATTTGGCGTCAGAGGCTACGTCCTGAACCTGCAACACATTCGACTGGCTCTAGTGAAGAAAAAAGACAGAAGAGAGGCAAGAAGGGGCCATCCTCATTTTTATCCTCACTCCATTGCCATTTACATCACTCCACACAGGGCGATCTGGTCTCTCTGCCACCACTTTATCACTGTTGCCCAGCTGGCCGGCAGTGAGCTGCAGGTCACGTGTCTAAGGGACGCTTTCCAGCCCTTCTCTTGCTGAACCTCCCAGCCGGCTACTCTCTGCAGCCCCAGCCTGGCTGTCCTGAAGGAGGCCAATGTCAAGAACACCGCTGTCCCTCCCTCCACCTCTGTCTTGTGACTACACTGCCCTGCCTCGGTGGCACCAAACCAAACTGGGCTCAAATGCTAGCCCTGCCAGTTATGGACTGTGTGACCACGGGCAGGTTTCACACCCTCTGCACGCTCACTGTTCTCATCTGTGAAATGGAAATGATAATCACCCACCTGGGGCTGCTATGAGGATAAATGAGATAATACACATAAGGCGCAAAGCACAAGCCCGGGCATACATGGGTGCTCCATAAATGGGGGTTACGAATATTGTTTTTCTAACAAAACCAACTCTTACACCATGGCAACTATATCGGTCCTTTCTCTTAAAAATTATCCATGATCCTCACTCACCCACAGCCCGGCCTGGGAGTCAGGCCCTCACGGTCTGCCCGCTCCTGTGAGGTCGGCCTCATTTCCCAGCTCAGCTCAGCTGACTCTCAGACACACCGTGTGCTTTCGTGCAGCCAGAGCTCCAGGAGGCCACTTTCTCCCCCTGGACCCTTGCTCTTCAAGGTCCATTCAAAGTTCGCCTCCTTGTAAAAACTTCTCTGTCATCTTGCCAGGAATAAGCGCTCCCTCCTCGCCATTACCGGAAGACAGAAGACTCTGCTGATACAGTCACATGGTGTATGCCATCAATGCCTCGTATCAGAGCTGGGGCTCGGGCTTACACTCCCACTCGGCAGTTATTAGCTGTGTGGCCTTTGGGAAGGACTTAACTTCTCCATGCCTCAGTTTCTTCATCCATAAAGTTCCCACCCTCATGGAACCTCTATGGGAATTAAATGAGCAACCCATGCAAAGCCCATGCCTGGCACAGAATAACGCTCAATAAATGTCAGCTCTTACTCTTATTATCGTTGTTGTGGGCACTCATACACACATCTTAGCTCCCCGTTAGATTACAAGAAGCAAGGACGAAGTCTTTGAAAAACTTAACATATATAGTATTTCAAAGTTGCCACTGACCCCATTTCACAGACCGAGAAACTGAGGTCCAGAGAGATGAGTGATTTGCTCAAGTACACACAGCTCAGCTATGGAGAAAGCCGGCTTCAGATGTACGGATTCTCGGGACGGGGCACTTCGCTTTCTTATGGCTGTACTGTTCATAGTAACTTTCCCAAAGTGGGCACACAAGAAGTCCCCCAGGAACAACCAGCACAGCCAACAGTGCAGGGGACAGGGGGACAACGCCTCAAATCTGGCCACCCCTCGAGTCCCTTCTTGCCGCCAGCAGAATCAGGCTGATTTCTGACACATGAAACGCAGGAGGGACTCCGTCAGGAAGCTGGAATGCTATAACCAGATTCAGATCGAGCTCCGGCCCTGGTCAGATACACTTCCTCATCCTGCAGCCGAAGGAAGTCTTGAAGCCCTCGATCCCCACTAGAGGGCTCCCGTCTCCCCTTGCCCCTCCCCAGGCCTGGTTCCCTGTAACACCTGGGACAGCGTTACCTGGGGCGCCCAAGCAGAAGAGGAATGCGCCCCATACTCCATGCTTAAGGCTGCTGTCCGCAGAGGGGTGTAAGGAGGGGTGTTAATTACACCCTGGGAAAGAACCGAGACGACAAGGGCACGCCTAGCCTGAGCCAGGGAGCCAGGAGAGGAAGGACCTGCTCCATGGAGCTGCTTCCCAATTCTCCCCAGCCCTCAGTCCTTCCGCGCTGTGCAGCGGAGCAGACTGACGTCTGCAGCTCAGCCCATCTCAGATTAGATTAGCTGCTTACTTCCTGTCTTTTGATCAATTTATCTGTTGGGTGCCCTTCTCCCTTCCCCCTCCGCCCCCAGCTAGTGAGAGGCCCAGGGAACCCGCGATGACTCACTGGGGTCACCAAGCTGAGCCGCCACTGGATCTGAAGGAGATGGGGAAGCTCACTCCCACCCCTGGCTCAGGCATCGGCAGGAGTCATCATTAGACTTCCTCAGGAACGCACATGTCTGCGTTCCTGCTGCACGAGGCAGGCCGCCTTCCTACTCCACCCACAGTAGGGTGGGCCCAAGGATAAACTTTTAGGGTCACATGGCACCTGCAGAATGGCTAGTGTCCCTGTCCACTGGGGAGACGAACTGTCAACCCCACTACTGCTCCTTCTTTCAGGCCAGGATACGGGAATGAGGGTAAGGGAATGGTGAATGGCGCCCACTTAGTCACCTGTGACACATACACAGACAGACACACACAATCAACCCAGCCTGTGCCCTCTAAGCCCCAAAGACCTGCTTCTTTTTTAGAGGAGCCTTTGTGAACCAGTCTGAGCCCAGATTCGTGGGATGTATCCACGCTCAGTGGACTGTGCCCATCCTCCGCGATGCTCAGGGAGCTGAGGCCAGAGGAGCATCAGCATTCCTGGGGAAGCAGCAATGTCATTCAGAGGTCCAAGTGCTCCCTGGCGCTATTTCTTGAGGTGACAGTCTCCTCTCAGGGCTGGATGAATTTCTTTAGAGTTAAATTAAAATCCCCATGAAATATTTAGTTGGCTCCGCTCGGGGCTGCATTATTGGCCTGTGCGGGCAGATTTCAGGAGACGAGCAGGCTTACGGAGAGAAGGGGCTGGCATCTACTCATGGGGGAGGTGGGGTGGCCCAGGGGGCCACGCAGATACTGTTCACCTTTGACCTCCCGTCACAGGCTCCCATTCACTGGCCATGGATGCTCATGCCCTTCGGGGTCAAACTGACAGATGTCTGAGTCCCCACTCTGCCGTTCACCAGCTGAGCAAATACCTGACGCCTGGGCTTCGGTTTCCTCATCTCTAAAATGGGCAAAATAATGCCTGTTTCTCATGACTGTGTGAGGCTTAACTCCAATAACCTGTGAAAATGGAGCTCAGGGCTAGTCCTGCCTCTCACGATCCCCTCCTCCAACCACAGTTAGAGGGGTCTTCTGAAAAGCTAACGCAGATTATGCCATTCTTCTCGGTGCTGCTTTCTTAACCTCTTAATCCTTTTTAGGCCGTGGACCCCTAGAGCAGTCACATGGGGTCTGTTAACCCCTTCTCTAAAAACGTTTATGACCTTTACTGTATCACATTACTGTGTGACATAGAAATACAGTTATGCAAATATTTTTACACTTTTGTGATACGGTGACACAACATAGTGACATAACAAGAGCTGGAGGTAGGTGTAGTAGCAACACTGTAATAATGCCATCGGTGACAAAGTCCCAGCTATGGTTGAACACCACTATGGTTTGTGGCCCACATTCACAATTAAAGGAAATATTACATTTCAGATTGAATTTAGAAAAAACATAGATGTAAATTTTCCCTTCTGAGCTTATGGACTCTCTTAACGCTATCCCCAGACCCTTGGGTGTGTGTGGACCCCAGGAAAAGAACCCATAGAGACCTCCCAGCTCCCTGACAACAATTCCTTACCACGCCCACCAGGCGTGCCCACTCTCCAAGCTCCAGCCACGCTGGCCTGCGTCCTGCTCCTCACACAAGCCAGGTTCGCCTATACCCAGGGATCTCTGTGTTTCCTTTTTTCTCTCCCCGCGAGGCTCTGCCCTGGCCTTGGCTAGTCTGGCTTCTTCCCGTCATTCAGATCTGAGTGGCCGTTGCTGAGTGCCCATCTATAGGACCCCTCCCTGACACTCTCAGAGTGTCTTATCCCGTTTTATTTTCTTCTCAGCAAAACCATGACCTAAAATTGTCCTGTTTACCTATTCACGCAGTTGTTTATTGTCCGTCTAGAATGTAAGCACAAGGAGGCAGAAGCCTTTCGTCTGCCCTGTGCACAGGTATCTCCAGAGCCTAGCACAGTGCCTGGCGTGTGGTGGGTACTAAATAAACACTCGTTCAATGAAGTCATGACCAAATGAATGAACAGATGGATCAAAGGAATAGGAGCTCAGTTCCTGCTATTCTCTGACCTTGACTCTGAGCTGGGGGAGCGATTTTGCAGTAAACTGTTTCGCCAAAGAGAGTAAGGGCCAGCGCTGCCCGTTACCGGCCGTGTAATCTCAGGCAAGTTGCTTAACCTCCCTGTATCTCAGTTTCCTCATGTAGAAATGGGGATGATAATAATGCAATCTTCATAGGTGTGCTGGGAAGACTAATGAATTAATATAGGAAAAGCCCTCAGAATAGCCTGGACCAGGAAATGCTACAGAAGTGTAAGCTATTATTTTTTTGTTGCAAGTTAAAGGATCAACTTCAATTTTATCTTTAAAAAATGATTGTTTCAAAAACATCAATGTAGGTTTTGAAGGGAGTGCAAAGAAATCCCATGATTGGAAAACCAGTGTGTATTCTATCTGTGATGCAGCGTTTCTGTAGTTGAGATGAGAAAAAGAAACAGCACTGGGAGTTGGGTCCAGGCAGCTCACACATATGTGGTGAGAAGCTTGAGCTCTGTGTCCTTGCATCACCACTACCACCACCACCACCATCACACCTGATTTTCTGAAGATTCACCAATAATTCACACACCAAATAAAGAAACAAAAAAGAATCTTTGAGTTTTCAGGATGATATGCTCATTTCTAATCCAAATGCCCCTTTTTCTCCAATCAAACTGATAAACCCTCCAGCCCATATGACAGCGAAAGCGTCAACAGGCCACGTGATGGAGGCACTGAACCTCACTGGTGAGTCCACCCTCTTCTGCCAGTCTCCCGTCCCTGCTGGCTGCCAAAAAAGCTGCTTAAGGTCTAGGACACAGCATGGAGCCCAGACATTGAGCAAGGCTAACTGGCCCACGTGGGGATCAACCTTGCAGCCCTGAGCTTGCAAGAGGAGGGCTTGCACTGACCGAGCCAGCTCTACGTCTATTAGGGGCCCACGGGTTCCAGGCCTGTGCAGGAGGCCGTGTTGAGCCCGCTCAGGCAGGCTCAGGCGAGCGGCTTCTGGTGCTGGAGGAACCTGACAAGACGGCCAGCTCACGGGGCTGCCTTTCTTTTATTCTCCTTCTCGCTTGTCAGCCCTGTAATTAGGAATGGTGTGATTCACAGGCCTGTTATTAAGACTGTTTTGTTGGGTGAAATAAAGTGCCACCAGTCGCTGGGAGCATTGCTGACAGCCATAGAGAACTTCCACGGCCTCGCCTTTATCCCCTCTCTACTCTAAGCCAACAAGTCCTCTCCACTGCTTCCCCCACCCCTTACCGCCAGCAGGACAGAAGGGAGATCCCAGCTTTGCCTCTGATTGGCCTCTGAGCTTCCCCGCGGCACCAGGAAGGTGTGAGCAACGATCTAACAAATCAGATCCACGAATTGGAGAGCGTCTAGTCTTTTTCTCGTTTCTTACCAGTATATGCACAAGTCAAAACCATTGCAAAGGGCAAGAGGGCATTTTCTTAGGGATCCCTGCAGTTTTTCAAGGAAAAGAACCAGAGGTGTCATCGTATACCTCTGGCCACTCTTCCTGGGTGATGAAAGGTATTTGGTCTACTTCCGAGGGGCGTCCCACCTTGTTGACACGGCTCATATGCCCACCAATAGCAACATCCCCACGGTTCTTTTTCACAGACTACATTTGAGCCTCAAGGTCAGCAGTAGCCAATTTAGAGACAGGAGAATGATGCTCAGCAAAGCTGCGTGCTGTTAAATTCAGGATAATGGTTACCTTTGGGGAGGAGACAGGGTATAGACGGTGAAAGGAGGCATGCTGGGGTTGCGGGGGGACAAGGAGTCTTCAGGGTGCTGGTAGTGGTGTATTTCTTGTTCTGGATGGTGACTACATGGCTAGGTACCCTTTGTGATAATTCATCCAGCTGACACCATTTACGTACATTGCTATATGTATATTTCAATTAAAATTTTTTTTAAAGTTAAGTGATTTGGTCAGGTAGAAGAGAATGGCTCCCCTCAAGCCTGACAACCAGACCTCTTGACTCTTTGGGGAAAAAGAGCCTGGAAGATACCCAAAGGGCTGCAGTGGCGGCATTAACTGTACCACAGTCTGGGAATTTCACACACGCAGGAAAGGTCAGCTCAGGCGTGGCAAACCCACTGAGCATCTCTGTTTAAACATCTGGGTGGCTTCTAATGCAAGGAGGACTGAAAGGAACATCTGGATGTTTTAACTGGATTGGCATTTGCATCTGGATGGAAAAAAGTCCAGATCCCTTGTCTGATCCAAACAGCTCAACAGATTGTGCAGCTCCTGGAGGACCCAACTCTCTGTCTGCTGCGAACACCAGCAAGGCCCTGGGGGTGCCTGGCCTCCCTGCTGGGAGCTTCAATCACTCTCCATCACTTGTCAGCCACCCCCCTCCCCCTACAGATGGGTCTTAAAACCCAGAGGAGAAGGAGACCCGTCTGTCCCAGGTTCAACAGGGTGATCTTGCAGTGTTTTGCGACAGAAAGCTGTCAGAGGACCCTGGGTTTAAGTCTGCCTCTTGCTAGCTGTGTGACCTTGGGCAAGTTATTTCGCCTCTCTGAAGTTGTTTTCTTATGAGTAAAGCATGAATGGTAACAGCTTCTATTTCATGGGGTTCTTGGGAGGATTAAATGAGTTAATGTACACGGCCTGGCACAGAGTAAATGTTCACTGCTATTATTCTTATGCTGTTCCTGATTCGAGCATCCTGCCTCCAGCCTCTGTCCATTCCTTGGACCCTACCCTTGACCTAAACTCTGCTTTAGGCTGCACCATCCTGCCTGGTGGGGTTTTCTGAAGTCTGACCCTTTCTACCTGATTTGTTCCTGCTGACTCCCCTTCACTGCTGGCCAGACTGACACCAGCTTACATATTTGCTGCGCTTACTGACCACACCTACCCTCTCTTTTGATCTCCTGCCTGTGTTCCACTGTTCGCTACTCCCTGGCAGCCAACCAGGCCCCTAGTCCACTATTCCACCACCATTCACGACACGGCAGGTCTGCTCAGAGTGTCCCCTGGATTTGGATACAGGATCCATTTGGCAAGAGTTGACGGTGTCTTTCTGAGCAGCCCAAATTCATTGAATGGACCACATGCTGCCATTTTAAAAGATTTAAGCCTTCATTTTGTTGCCTAAATTACAAATGTAGACACAGCTGGAGCAGGAGTTTGTCATCATACAAGGGAGAATATCTGAGGGCTGCAGAAGATAAGGAATAATTCCATAGGTTCTGGAAAGGGGGGAGCAGAAAGAGGGGCTCTCGGATGGCTGCCTCTGTAGTTGCCAACACTGCCATTGGCACGATTGAGCCAGGCCTGGCTCTCATGCTGACAAATGGTGGGATGTCAGTTGCTCCTGACAAGCTATAGGGTGACAAGAAAAATAGTCTGTGAATAAGCCCCTGCAGAGGATATAATGATTCTGGCCAGGAATTGTGAGACTGCGAGGCCAAGCCATGGCAACAAGCAAGTTGAACACCACAAGACCGTCTGGTGCAAATTCAGTTCTGTGAGTGAGGGATGGCCAGAGGACAGAGGGAACTGCCACATTTGGATTCTCTGAAGCAGGGATATTTATTCCCAGGAAGGCAAGGGACGAACAGGGCCTGTTTGCAGTGGCAGGGCAGGGAGCCACAGTGGCGGGATCTGATGACTGAGGTACCGCTAGGTATGCAAAGCACCGTATCTGTTCCGGGCAGCTCTGCACGGTAATTAAGAGAACACACTATGGAACCATCTGAGTTTGGAGCCTGATTCTGCCACTTCTCAGCCATGTAAGCTTTGAAGAGTCAACCTGAGAGCCTCAGTTTGCTGATCTATAAAATGGAGGTAATAACACTTTACCTTTTAAGGTTCTGTAAAGATTAAATGAGATACTCTTCGTAAAGCAGTTATAGTAGTATATTTAGCAAATAGCAAATGCTCAGCGCACAGTGCCCATCACTATATTTAGAGTGATTTCCAGCCAAGGAAAATGGGCAAAGGGCAGCACAGGGAACCACAAGGCGTTGAGCACAGCACCTGGGAGCTCAGGTGAGGTGACTCAGAAATCCAGAAAGGTGATCTGGATGCCTTTCCCATGATGTTCAGGATGTCGCCCCTTTCCACCAAAACACACACTCAAGGAAATAAAGCCAGCAAGCAAAACGGGAGAAGGTTTGTTCCAAAGACAGTTAGAGGATAAATATATGTGTGGTAGGGGCTGAGCAGATGCCCAGTTAGGCCAACTAAGGCTTAAAGAGTGAAGAGAGGGAGCTGTGACTTGGGAAAAAAACAGAAGACTGGGGTCAATTTTAGAGTCAGGCAACTAACCCTGGACATTCCCACACCATGGGGAGAGGAAATAGAGGTGAGGTTGCCTAAGGTCTTCTTTCTCAAGACAATACTGGCATGGCAAGTGGGGTGGGGTTGAGTGTGCAGGGGGGTAAGCTGGAGGCCCCAGCTGTAGGGAGCTGGGGGAGGTGGAGCCCAGAAAAAGCAGGCAGAGATTTATAGGAAGCGAATGCAGGCCCCATGGCTGCAGTGGGAGGGCAGCCCCAGAGAAAACATCATCTCCTGCAGCCCCAACCTGCTGAAGGCACCAGCATTCCTAGGTCACTGGTGTGCTTTCCCCGTTACTAGTCAAAAGGATCCTCTGGAAACCTACAATTAGTTCTTAGCATTGGGCTGTTCTGTCCAGGCTCTAAGTTCTTTGGGGTCAAGGCCTGTAATGGTTAGTTCTTTTTCACACCCCTTCACAGCATCCCATCCATCCACCCATCCATCTACCCATCCATCCCATAATTACTGAGTAATGCTGGACCTCTTACAGGTGCTACCAGCTTATGGATGAACAAGACAGATGTAGTCCCTCATCTTAGAAAGCTTATATTCTAGTGAAGGGAGACAGCCAATAAACAAATAGTCCCATAATAAGCAAGATGATCTTAGATGGTGATAATTTCTTTGAAGATAATACAACAGGGTGATGCGGTAGAGCTTGACAAGGATGAGGGTCCCTTGGGGGGCAGAGAAAAAATGCTTCTTGGAGGAGGTGACATCTGGTTTAGGCCTAGATAATGAGATGAACCGGTAGATTAGAGACTTTGGGGAGCAGGATTTTGACAGAAGGAAGAGCAAATGTGCAGGCCATCTGCTGGAGCTGAGCAGGCTACATCCAGGGAAGCAAGAGAAGGCCAGTAGGGATGCAGCACAGAGAGTGAGGGGCAAGTGATGGGATACACCGGGCTTGTGGACTCTTGATTAGTTCTTCAGATGGTAGGGATTTTGGGGAAATTGTGGCTGATGCAAGGCAGAGCATGGGAGAAATGGACATGCTCATTTAACAAGTGAGTAAATGGCAGCCCAGGAAGATTCGGCTACCAATTTAAGGTTCAGGGACAGACTCAGACTTGCGACTCAAGGTATTTTTCTCCAAGCCCAAGAGGACATGTGGGCTTCCCACCTTGTCACCTAACAGAGGTGCCTCCTCCCCCAAGAGATGGCCAAGAGACTCCTCCTTCTGGAGGGAATTTGTGATCCTTGTGTCCCCTGTTCCGGCAAAACGTAAGAAGAGAGGGGGTCAGAACAGCACAGCAGGCCATCACCATCGCATATAACCTTTGGAAGACTGCTGGACCTCCCCACTGGAGAAGCATAACTGGGCACGTGGTGCTTCAGTTTCGTGTTGATCAATGACACTTCTGTGGTCTCCAGATATGATGTGGTGAGGAGGAGTTAACCCGGGCCAGCCTGTGAGAGGGAAGGACCTGGCCCCGGATGAGCACATCTCATGGGAGCAGGTGGACATGCGTGCACGTGTGTGTGTGTTTAGGGACGAATGGTGGGGAGGCTGAGAAACTGAGCAGTACACCCAGAGAGGAAGTGCAAACAGAGCCTTACGTGGAAAGGTGGGTAACAGATGACAGGGGAGGAGAGGAGAGGGAGGCTAAGGCTCACTGAGAGTCCACCACATGCTAGGCATCCTATGGACGTTATAGTTCATTGATCTCTCACAATAACCTGGGGGTGGGTGCTATCGTTTCCATTTTGAGGATGAAGACACAGCGGGTCAGAAATGTTGGGTGACTTGTCCAAGCCCACACAACTCCTATGGGACAGAGCAGGGATCTGCACCCATGGTCAGCAGGGAGGGAAGGGGGTGTGAGGACAGGGGCGATCACAGTCAGTCCTCCCATTTCCCCACCACCTGTATCCTGACCACTCCCAAATGGAGTGTGGGCCCAGCTCTGCCCTCTCGCTGGCCTTCCTCACTCACCTCACCGACTTACTATACTTTTCCACCTCAAAGTCCTGCTGGCACTTCAGACCCATGTCATACTCTCCTCATTTTGCCGTCTAAAGCTACTCTCTTTCCATGGGATGTTTCTCAGTTCTTGACTTTACCAGCCACATGCCATTCAAAATAGAGACCAGGAGTCAGCCTGGAGTCTTCCTTCTCCCTCCCCATTCAATAACCAAGCCCCACCCTTTTTACCACTGAAATGCCTATTTAATCCGTTACCACCACTTGAATCTTAATGCTGCCACCATCATTCAAGTCATCATTTGAATTACTCCACAGTCTCGGCACTGGTCTGCTGTTTCCAGTTCCTCCCCACTCCATCCATCCACGAAACTTCATGGGCACCAGCGGTTCCCCAACTCTAGATGCATGGGCATCAGTGGTTCTCAAACTTGAACATGCATCACAGTCACACGGAGGGCCGGTTAAAATGCAAATTGCTGGGCTCCACTCCAGAGATTCTGACTCAGTACGTCTGGATGGGGCTCCGGAATTTAGATCTCTGACAAGCCCTGGGTGATGCTGATGCTACTGATTCAAGGCCCGCACTTGGAGAAGAGCTGCTCTAGAGTCTATCTCTACACCAAAGATCTAATCACATCACTCCCCTCCTCAGAAAACTCCAGCGACTCCCTACTACCTTTAGAATGTGGTCCAAACTCCTTACGACGATCTTCACAACCTGGCCTAGACCTGCCTTTCCAGCACCACCTCAAGCTGCTGACCTCCCTTCAACCTTTGAGGTGGCCTATTTGATGCGAACCGTCGATCGCACTATTCATGTTCCTTAAAACCTGCCATACCTTTCAGACTCCATGTCTTAGCCCACACAGTTCCCTCTGGCTGCAACTCTTTGCTCCTTGGCACTTGTCAAATTCCTACTTATCCATCAAGGCCTAACTTGACGGTTACTTCCCATAGAGGCAGCACAGTGCGTCACAATGGCTACAGACTTTGATGTCAGACGGGCCTGGCTCTGAATTCCAGACCAATCACTTGTTAGCTGCGTGACCCTGGGTTAGCGTCTCCGCGAAGCTGGAGCTAACCTTAGCTTCTTCGTTATAAAATGTGCATAATAACATTTATCTTGTCAGATTGTTGTTGGGGGGGGGGGAATGATGCATGACAGATGCCTGGCAGGTAGTAGATACTCAATAAACAATAGCTATTATTATCATTAGCTCTGCTCTAGAGCCTTGCCTGCCTCACCGGAGCTGAACTATTTCCTTTTTGCTCTGTGTTCCCATGAAGTTTTGTATATAATTCCATTTTGCATATATCACATGCTATGGTCTCATTATTTTAATATACTGGCCTCATTCCCAGTATAGTTGGGACTATTGTATGAATTACAGAAATTGATCTTTCCAGCAGACTTAGGAGGCACATGGCTCAGTGAACTAAAGGCACCTGTGTAGGAAGGAAATCTACAGGTAGATACAGTCCCACACCAGAGCACATGCTTGGTGAATAGCGTGAGGGCTAGGTTTCAGGCCCCATTCACCCCTTGTACCATATACAACCTGCACAACTGTACTTGGAGGTTGTATGTATATAGAATGTGAGCTCGGTGAAAGTAAGAACTGTGTCTTATCAACCTGAAGTCACAAACGAGGTTGAGTCAATGCATTCAGGGGCAGGTAATATAGGCGAAGGACAGGAAATTCATCAACAGTGTTCGTAGGGCCCTGGCCTCAGGTTCAGGAATAGGATCTTTACTCCTGGGGAGGTGGGGAGTGCAAGGACTGGGGTTAGCAACATCAGAGACTCGGGCTTGAGGAATAACCAGGAGCTGAATTACAAAAACTGGGAGACAAACAAGAATGTGCTTTGGGGAACAAGACAGATGTTAAGTGTGTGCGTGCTGAACGGGAGCTCTTGAAAGCGCTCCTGACCTCAGACTGGAGCCTGGCGTGTGGCTGAGCCTGCAGGTAACACCTCACCTCTGCCACATGGGGTGGGCAACCAGGACCAGAGTATTCTTAGACGATATCAGGATATCACTTTCCATAGCTTCCTTCCCCATCCCTGCCCCACATCAGCTCCCTACTGCCTGTCTCTTCTGTCTAACAGCAAGCCGACCTCTTAGAAGGATTTCAGATGCCTTAATTAACACATTTTCATTTCCTTTGCACACCCCTCACTCCCCTTAACAGCTGGCACTCAGGGGGGTGGGAGGGAAGGTGGAAATAATTCCCAAGAAGTGAGCCTTCTGACAAATTTCCCCGGCTGCCTCGCGACACCATGGGTTTTGGAGGAGTTCCCAGTCTGAAGCTGCTGGGGTAGCTCTGAACATAGCTGAACTCCACCCGCCCTGAGACCCCCTAGATGAGTTCCTCTGGGGGAAAAGAACCATCGCAAGGATCTAAGGACGGGCAGACAAGGTCCTGAGGTCTTTTCCCGATTCTGGGGCTGCGTTTCTCTGGACCTCGTGTTCTGGGATCCCGGGGAGGGAACAGGCTTGAGACTCCACGGGAGATAAGGGTGTAAGCTGTGTACCTTCACAGGTGATGTGCAATGTCATTCCTTGGCCCCACCCTGCTTGGGGCACCCCTAGCAATGGCCTCACATCTCTCAGCCACGCCGGAGCAAACATTGTTTTACATGTCTGTACTGCCTCTACCTCCAGACCATCTAGTCTGCAAACTTTCAAAGACAGGACCAGACCTCATCTGTCCTTTTACTCCAAACCACTAGCACAGTGGCTGACACATAGTAGGTGCTAAATCAACATCTGTTGATTGATTGATCAATTGATGGCCTGGTTTTCTAAGCCTTAGGTTGACAGTTGGGTTGACATAAACCTGCTGAGGGACGATCTCCATAAGTTTATGCAAAGAATACCCAGTGCATGGTGCCTTGTTCTGTATGATTCCAAGGAACTATTTATTAACACTCTGTGTTCCAGGCACTGTGCTGGGTGCATGAGGAGGTCAAGATGAATAAGATATTGTGCTTGTCCTCAAGGAACTGCTGGTCTTATTCCATTAAGAATCCATCCCAGCGGTCCCCGTTCAGAAGCAACTTCTGCCTCCTACTCTGCTGTTCAGTTATGATGTAGTTTGTATTTCCGATGCTGTAAGCACTTATCCTGTACAATCTTGTATTAAAATAATTTCTGCTTGTGTCTGCCCATCTAGCTGGAGAGCTCCTAAAGGGAAGGGACCTGGTTTCAAATCCTGGCACTTCCAGGCATTAGCCTCTCTGGGCTGTGTGTTCTTAGTCTATAAAAAGGAAGTACTTACAATAACCCCTGCTTCCCAGACAATGGGGTTGAGGATAAAAGTGTCATCCAAGCGTCCCTCTCAAGTGGGCCACCTCCCTTACTGCCATTCTCCTGGACCAGTCGGGTCTTTCCTCCCCGTTCTTCCAGCAAGCAGACACAGAGGACTGGAAGACTCAACCAGAATCACGCTCTGTTGCAGCCACCAGTTCTCACGTGCCCCTTGTGGTGCAGCGAGAACAGCACGGGATTGGGGTCTGGATGGGGTTTGAGTCTGGGCTCTGGCCACTCTCTGTGTGGCTCAGCTTGGGGTAATTTCTGAGCTCTCTGAGGCTCCACATTCTCATCTGTGGGCTGGAGTAACAACGTCTGCCTCTCATGCCATGTGAGGACTAAATGAAACTGCATGTGTAGAGCTCCTACGCAGGGTCCGGCCCTCGTCAGGAACTCTGAGCCCCCTCCTGCTCCTATTCCCTTCCCCTCCCGGGCATTCAGCTTTGAACTAGGAAGAGATGAACTCGAGTATCTGGAGCAGAGGAGAGCCTCATTCTGATTCCCCACAAAGCCAAGGGAAGTGAGGGGAAGGAGAAAATCTGAAGGCCCACAGCAGAGCCCTGCTGAATCTGGGCCTCACAATGATGGCAGGAGGCGGCTCTGGGGGCCCCAGCTGCAGTCTCCTGGGGAGCGGGGACCTCATTCCTGAATGGGGAGGGAGGGAAGCAGTCACAGAGGGAGACAGGAGAGCCCAGCTGTATTGGCAGCAGCCGATACAGTCATCTCAGAAGAAAGGCAGAGTGGCTGAAATCTTGAAACTGCTTTTATTGGCTTTTTATCAGGTGGGTGGAAGGACTCGAGTGACAGAAAAGAAGCTTTGAGAACTCAAAATGAGTCGGAGTGTTGTAAAGGGAGGGACTGAAGAGAGAGGGAGAGCAAAGGCGGCTGCTGCCCCAGCTGCAGTCCAGGGCTCTGGCTCTTTTATTCTCAAGGACAGCAGTCTGCGAGTAATGAACCAGACAAGGTGAATTTCCTCCCTGCCCAGGTCTCACGGGGTTGTAAGCAGGGATCACTACTTGACGCGCATCCCTCAAGAAGCTGTCCCAGAAAGGACCTTGCCCAGAGTCAAACAGCTATCCCTCTTCCCCCAAGAGGTAAGACTGCCTGAACCCTTAAAAGTATACACGAAAGGGAAGCTCACCCTACTCAGTAGGTCCTAGAATTAAATACTGAAATCCCCATTTCTCCTGGGCATCCTCATCACCACTGCCTTAATTCAGGCCCCACCCCATCCACCTGGATCACTGGACAGCCGTCTAACGAGCACCTCTGCATCTGGTCTTCCCACCTCCAATCCATTCCGCCCTTGCGTGCCAGAGCAACCTTCCAGAACGAAAGCCAATTATGCCACTCCCTTCTTTGAATAAAACAAACCACCTCACTCTTCAATAGCTCCCCATTAGCTCTCTGGACATAGTTTAAATATCCAAACATATAAATTCCATCACAACTGCCCCCTGCCTACAGCCCTACTCTCCTTGGCTCCCTCCCATGCCTGACTCCAGCCACACGGAAGCACTCGCCTCCACTGCAGGGCATGCCCCTCGGCATTCACTGCACCTAGAATATCCTTTTCTACAGAGATGATCCTTCTCCATCCTCAATTCTCCCCTCAGTAGCCCTTTCCCTGGTGAGCCCTTCCCTGTTCATCCCCATACCATCCCTTATCCATACTGCTACTGGACCTACCCCTGCCACTCACTGCCCACGTGACCTTGAACAGCTTCCTCATTTGCTTTTTGACTCCGTTTCCTCACCTGCAACATTTGGTTATTGTGAGGATTAAATGAGTTAATACAGTCAAGTGCTCAGAACAGTGCCTGACCCGTAGGAAACAATAAACGTCAGCCACTATTATCATCATCACTATTAATATTAATATAGCTTGAGTCACACTGTATGGTAGTTCTTGGTGTACCTGTCTGTCTCTTTGAGTAGATCCTGAACTCCTCACCGGCCACTCCTCACACTGCTCACATAGGCTGTCAGAGAGCGGGCACTCTGATAAATGAATGAATGAATGAATCGTTGAATGATCGTTGAGGCCCATCTCTTCCCGATTTGAGTAAATGCAGAAACCAAGCCTTAATGGCGAAGGTGGAATAAAGCTCTCCTTGAGCGTGGCTGTCATATGGGGAAGAATTGAATGCTCAGTTTTAGCCCCTGGACGGGCATCTGTATTTGAAAGAACAGAATTCTATGACCTATTTGCAGTTAAAATAGTCTCTGGCTTCAAGGTGAAAAGGAATCCCAGGGGACCTGTTGTTGTATTTTTTCCTTCAGCAAAATGTCTCTGGACAGCCTTCTCGGTGGGTTGAGGCCGTGGACAGCCCACGCCACCAGCTCTCTGGCGAACTCCCTCCGCAATCCTTTCTCAAAGGGGCCCAGGAGGGGAAATGGAATGAGGCATTTCAGCTTCATTTACATTTAATTCATCAAAATGTCACTGGTGAGAGCTATTGATGTCCAAGGCTTATGAGCCTTGACTCTAAGCCTTGCAAAGCCCTTTTCTCTTTGAACCTAAATGTGCCATTCTGCCAACAGGGCATTGAAAGCCAACAGGGTACTCGGTTCTGAACTGTGAAGCTAGAGGGGGGCTCCATCTCTTTCTCAATGTGCTTTCCTCTCTCCCAAGCTGGGCCCTGAGGATGTAAAATGCAGTTTCTCCCCTTCCAGGATACCAGTGCTCAGGGCTTACCTGACGAAAATGCCTCACACACACTGGGCGAAAGTGGAAGGGGTCACAGAGTTCATCTGCCCAGCCCTCTCGCTCTGCACAGATGAAGTGCAGGCCCTTTATGGCCAGAATCAGACCTGGATACCGAGTCCTGGGTGCCCTCCACATCCCCTGCATAGAAGGACATCTCGGAAGTTAACACCAATGGTGGCTGGAGGGACACGAGGCAGTAATTCCAGTAGAAAGAGGCCATTGCTATCGTGGACTAGGACTCAGGTGCTTAAGATTAACTCCGCCTCTGTCACTCACTGGCTGTGGGCACTGGGTGAATCATTTTGTACTTCTTAAGCCTTAGGCTGCCTGTCTATAAAATGGGGATAGTAATACCTACTTCACAGCACTGTTGTGGAGGATAAAGAGCTAATGCCCATGAAAGCAGTTTCAAATCACTGCCCAGAGGTGAAGTGTGACCACGATAGCACCCAGGATACTCCCAACTGCAGGGGTTCCCAGTTATCTGCAGCAAGAAGAAGTGCTAGTGTCCCTACAAGGACTCCAAGACCCCTCCGTGAACATTCCATCTTCCCTCCTCTGTTCTTCCTACCCCTTATTGTCACTCGCAACCCCAACGTTGCTCCAGCCACATGAATGTCCCTGCATTTCTCCATGAGACACATTTTCGACTCTGAGATGCTGCCTCCCTAAGCTGTTTCATTTTTGGCAACAGCCAACCTCTCAGCTCCACAGCTCCCTCTAGCTGCAACCCTTTATCTCGTTTTCCCATAAAAGCTAAGCTTCTTGGAAGAGTTTTCCACAAGGATGCAACCACTGCAATCTGATCTTGGTCCAGCCGCCCACCGAAACCACTCTTGCCAGTGACTTCCGCGTTGCTAAATCTGATGAATGCCTTTCTGTACTTCCTTCCAAGAACTGTGAAATGTCTTTACCCTTTCTCTTTCAGCGGCCTTCACAGGCTCTCCTCCTCTACCTCCCTCACGAACGTGTGTTTTTCTCCTTGGGTGATTCCTTCCCTACCCACAGCTTCAGTAGCCACCTACTGTTCACCATTCACTCTGGCATCTACAGCTTCAGCCTGCTCAGCCCACTCTAGCCAACTCTCTGCTGAACATCTCTGCTTGGATGTCCAAAAGGCATTTCAAAGTTGCCATTTCCAAAGCTAAATTCCTCCTCCTCTTTCCTCCCAGACCTGTTTTGCTCCTGAATTTTCCACCTCAATGACTGGCATCACCATCCACCCAGATGTCCAAGTCAGAAACCTGGGAGTCATCCTACCGTTCTTCCTCTCTCTCATGGTCCACATCCATTTGGTCCCCAAGTCCTGAAGATTCATCTATTAAATAGTTTTCAGCAGGTTACAAAACGCTACATATACTGTGATCCCATTTTTACAAAGAGAACTTGTGTAAAATACATATTCATTAAAAATTCAGAAGGTATGACCCCGAAACGGTCACCATGGGTATTCCTGAATGGTGCAATTACAAGTAATCTTTTGTTTTCAAAAACTTGTATATATTTTTAAAGATTACATACCCCTATACAAAAGAAAAATTATCTTTAGAGATAGACTTCGAAGGTGTGCTTCCTCTAACTCCCAGGTCTTTTGATTCTCCTCATCTCTTGCACAACAAGAGCCTTCTACCTGGTTCCCCTGCCTCCAGTCTCATCCCACCCCTCCAGCCATCCATGTTCCACACTGTAGAAGGCCATACAGGCCCTTCATCAACGACCGCTGCCCACTTCCTTGCCTCATTTCCCGCCACATGGAAACTACCCATGCCCCTTCATGCCCTGGATCTTGTGTTCCTTCCCTCCTGGCATGTTCTTTCTCCATGTCCCTCCTCTATCTGGCCAACTTCTCCTCATTCTTAAAGATTCAGGTCAAGCAGCACCTCTTGCTGATGTCTTTCGTAGATGTCACAACAGAGTTAGGAGGCCTTCCTCCTGCCTCTCCCTGTACCCTGTGCTTCCCCATCACAGCCTTTCTCATTCTGCTTCTACCCAACTGGTCCCCCATCAGAGTGACCCAGGGACTATCTTATTCATCTTTGCATCTGAATACTTTAAATAATTTCAATTAAAATTCACTTTAAATAAATGTATTGGGGTGATAGAGGAGGACCCTTGAGACTGTTTCTGGGGCATCTCCTTCCTTCAAGCTACTCCAGGAGGAGCTCTGCTCCTCTCTGCTGAAGATACCTCCACCAAGACACATCGTCACTGTTGTGCACGCCTGCTGTGGGCTCAGCTGTGAAGGACCCAACAGGGACAACATCCAAACCCAAGAGCTCCCAGTCATCCTTCTTACCTCCATGGCTCAGACATAGCCCTGGGGTTGCCAGGCCACCCACCTGGCCCAGTTTATGTGAATCCACTTGTTTTTACTCTAATGACACTCCCACTTTTAATGGGATTTACACCAAAAGACATACCCGATTTCAAACGTATACAGAAAACATGCTTGAATGCTTTTCTACAAACAATATGCTGCGTGCAAGCCAACAGACTTGGGTAAGCAGGTGATAATAGACATGAAAAGACTGAGGCTCTAGAACGCCCACTGGAGATGACCCATGCCTCTCTGCTCTACTCCATGTCACCCAGACATCCAGGAGCTACTGCATTCTTAAACACTCCAAAGAAAGAGGTTCCTTAGTCAGCCCCCCGTCGCCTGGTAGGGAGATTCTCCTTTATATCAAGCCTTTGTCTCTCCTGCTGCAGTTTCTGCACACTTGCCTTGCTTGTTGTCCTGGGGAAGCTGGTGGGCAGTCCTGTGCATGCACACCCCTGGCCCCTCATCCTTGTACACACTCCCTTTCTTCCCCTAAGTGCTACGTGTGCTGCATGAGTGAGCAGCCCCCAAAGAGCCGCACGTGCCTGCAGGACAACTCCTGAGCCCTGACGTTGAGGCCCCAGCTCAGACCTCTGGAGCCCCAGGAAGAAATCTCAGGCTTGCCCCAGTGTGATGCAAACAATGGTTTTCACTCTTAGCTGTTAACAGAAGATTGGCTTAATTTTGTTTTTTGTACTGGGGAACACATACTCTTTGAACAAGAAGAGGGGCACTGAGAGACAGCCTGGTGTACCTAAAGGAGCCTAATCATAATCACTCCTTGGACAAACCAGCTAATGCTTGCCCCTAGGTTCGCTCAGCCATGAGGGTTTCCACTCAGTGTTACCAATAACCCTCCAGGCAGACGGCTGGGCACCAACTGCATTCTAGTGATCCACAGAGGGAACTTTCGGTCTTCACTGGAGGGAGGCTGGGCAGGTTGTCACTGCCTTGGTGGCTGGGGCTGTGTCATCATGGCGTCCCACCATCTTGGCTGGTGTGGCCCACCGTGTCTGCTCTGCCTGACTCTGCATGTTGCCTCACCTCACTCCTTGCTTCCGTTCCTCTAGCCTCCATCCCTGAGGCTTCCTTAGGCAGCTGAGATACGAGAATAAGCAGGCCCTCGTGGTAACCAGGCAGGCACTGGCTCACACCCACCGCTTGATCAGCACACCTGAGGTGACTCGCACTGAGAGTGCTGGCACCATTGCCTTGGGGTTTTTCTTCTTTGAAGGTGACCAGAGGGTCCTAGTGCACAACACAGAAGTGTGGGAGAGGTGACACCCTGTGGAGTGAACTTCAGCCAGTGAGAGATGGGACTCAGCAGATAGGTTTCCTCCCTCCGGCTATGGGCTGGTTGGTGAGGCAGTATTTCAGGGGTCCTCTCTGAAGACTGAACAGTCAGCTGTGATAGGTGTAAGGCCACGGCCCTTCTATCTGCTCTCCCCTCCCTTCTGGGGCCTTGGAATTGCCCTCCCTGAGTTAGCACGGAAGCCTTGCCTGGGGCTCTGTTTCCCAGGGAGCCCGGCCTAAGACAACTCTTAAACTTCCTGTGTGTTAAACACCCTGTGTATGTGTGTTATTTCAAATCCTTAGAAAAATAAATCCTTTCCAGATGAACACTGAAGCCTTGGGGAAGGGGTAGAGAGGAGGAAATAACTTGCCCAAGAACACCCAGCTAGTAAGTAGATAATTGAAACTTTAGCTTAAGTCTGTCTAACATCAAGATTGTGCTCTTTCAGAACATGAGCACTGAAGGCAGACAGACCGCGGCTTAAACGCTGGCTCGAAGCTGTGTGATCTTTGGCAGGTTTCTTAACCTCTCTGACTCTCCATTTCTTCCTCTGTGTAAGTGACAGATTTAGGCGTGGCGACCTCTGAGGTCTCTTCTAGTTGGGACAACAGCAGCCCTGAGGCTTTGCAGTTACAGCCTCTGAAACGTTCCTGTGCAGCTCAGGGAAGGAGTCACACAGAATGGATTCAGGCCTTAGGACTACTGCAATCCCAGGTGAACAGCTTGTCAGACATATCAAAGCATCGAACCTGGAGAAGGCGGGGTCCCAGTGTCACCCGCTCCTGCCCAGGATCAACCCCAGTGGCATTCAGACAGCCTGCTAGCTGGAGTGTTCTTCTCATTCTTCAGACTTCAGCTGGTGCCTCATTTCCCAAGGGAAGCCTTCCCTCCCCTAACCCCTTCACACTCAAGGCTGCACCCCGCTCCCCTCTAGATGCTCTCTCACAGCTCCTTCTGCTTCGCCTGCCTTGCACTTAGCACAGTTTGAAACTATATATTAATGTGATCACTCATTAATCTCTGTCTCTTACTGGTAAGATTCATGAAGGCAATGTCCATGTTTATTTTGTCTCCCATTGTATCTCCAATGTCTAGAATAGTGGAAGGTGTTCAATAAATATTTATTGAATGAATGGGTTAAGTAGTTAATTAATTAATACTATGTAGCCAAGTCTTGATGAGACTAAAGCAGAAGCATTGTAGCTTAAAAGCCGATCTGGGGGTGAATGTTGAGATCCTTGTCTGATTGTCCAAGGCATTCAGTATGTAGCTGCATGTCCTTGAGTCCCAGACTCTTTTCCTCTCCTGCCAGTCCATGTTACAGCTCATTAGGGGGCTGATAAGGGGATGGCTGTGCACTGACTCTGACATCCCTGAAGTCACCCCACCCATCACCAGGCAGCCCAAGGGGACTCAAGGTTACCAAGTACGTCGCTAAGAGGGGAAGGAAGAGGCCTGGCATTTCAGCTTTCTGGATTCCTCCACAGTGGAATCCAAACAAGAAGACTGTTTCAGGAGGGAGCCTGGGACTGCAGAGAAAAGCGGCACATCCTTTTCCGCTGAAGCATGAGCATCAGCAGCAGGGTGGGCTTGAGTCTCAAAGACGGCAGATGGCTCCCTGCAGAGGTCTCCAGCCCCCACCCCGCCCCTGTGAGAGGCTTCCAGGGCTCCCTAGGCTTCTGCAGCCTCCTGCTGATCGGTCAGCCCCCTGTTTGCAAGCCTCTCCCTGTGAGCAAGGCCTCCCTTCTGAACCAACTCACTCTGTACTCCAATACACTGGACCCGGTTCCCTGAACAAGTCTTGTTGTGTCCCCCAGTGCTGGGTCATTGCAAATGCTGTCTATACTGCCAGGCAAACTCCTACGCACCCTCCCTCCTCAGCTCTTAAATACCTCTTCCACGCTCTTGTCTCTACAGAACTTTTCATAATGCATTGTCAAGGACCGCTTATTTAATACCCCAACTAAGATTTTTGTCCTTGAAGACTAGGACTTCAAAAATTCATCTTATCTCCCAAATTTGGTACAGATAAAGGGTTAAAATCATATTAACTCGGTAGATAAAGAGAAGGGAGAAAAGAAGGAAGGAAAGAAAAAAAGGAAGCAAGGGTGGCAGGGAGGGAGGTGTGGAGGGAGGGAGGAAGTAAAGGAAGGAGAGACGGAAGAGCCTGGATCTACGTGCACCTTTCGTGGTGACATCAAAGTCCAGCTGAGATAGTGCGCTGCCCGTGGGAGGAATGTGGGCTCTGGAGAGAGACAGATCAGGGTTCAAATCCCAGCCCTGTCTCAGAGTCATTCAAGCTCTCTGCTGGCTCATTTGTAAAGTGGGGTAACACCGAGCTAAAGGCACGTTTCTAGGGCGTGAGAGAGAGCGGAGGTAAAGCACCTTGCCCTCTGGCACTTGCCGGATGCTGCAGGGGCTCTTTCTGCACTTGGAAAGCACAGAGAGGCAAAGAGGCTGGTTCAAGGTCACACTAAGGAGCCAGGTCTGTGCTGTCTGCACTGGGTACCCATCACCTATCCTGACCATAAAGACTCGGTTATGGAAATATGGACAGGGAATTAGTAATGACTTAATTAATTTTCACAGGTGGAAATAGTGTATACCAAGAAAACATGAGATTTCCCCCTGGAAGGACTTTCTCCATTCTTGTTCTGACCTAACAGATGACTTTCTATGATGTTCACCTGCATTTTAATCAAGTCTCCACACTCACCCTGAAAACCTACAGCCTGTCCAGGTGCACCTTGGCCCTGGGTCTATAAAAGCACATTAACCATAGCAGAAAAGAATACAAGAAGGAACAAAATAACCGTAACTGTGACCAACTCCTCTGACAGTCGATTCCTTTTCCCCTCTTATTTAACCATGTCTCTCTTGACAGCACCTCTCAGATGTCAAAGTCAAGTGACGTGGGTGTGTTCCACTCTCCCAGGACGTGTCTAAGCTCTGCCAGGGCGTGCTCATGAGCAAGAAAATAATCAGAACAAACGAAGAGCACCCGGATTATCCAAGCATGGGACCCAAACTTGCTAATCTGGGCTAATTGGCCAAAACCTCCATTACCTGTTACAGGTGCAGTCCTGGGAGAGCCACGGGCCAGGAATCTTGGTGGTCTTACTCACCAATGCATATCACCATTGCCTAGGGTCAGTGCCAGCTCAGTAAATATTTGTGCAATGAGTGGACAAATAAATGACAAATGCATGAATGATTGACTGACTGAATAAATGGAAGGTTCATGAGCATACAGCACAACCTTATGCTCTTTCGTCTCCCTCCCCAGCCCACCTCCATCCAAATCACCTGTTCTTTCCTTACCCTAGCGATCAGCTCCCCGACCATTCCTGTCCAGGTGCCATTGGCCTCAGGAACACCGTACACACCATCCCCGACCAGGCGGATCTTGTAGTTGAACCGCAGGATCTCCGCCAGCTCCTTGAGCATGTCCACACAGAAGCCCTCGTAGCGGTCATTGCCTTCCATCTCCTGGTGGTTCCCCTTCAGCATTAAATACGGGTTTTCCTGCAGCAAAACTGGGCAGCTGTCATTCTCACCTTAGCCCTGGTGTCTCAGCCACAGGGGATGGTGGGGCTGGGGACGCAGGAGGTTGGGGAGAAGACGGGGGAGAAGGAGGGAAGTGGCTTGGGTGATGGGCTACTTCGGAGGTGGCAATTAGCTTCCCTCCCCGACTTCAAGGCACTTCTCATGCCAGGAATACACAATGGTTCCACTGTGAGAGGGTCAAGCTGAAGCCCCTCTACCTTATTGAAGGTCAACATCTGACTCCACCTCTATTTCATCCCTTCCATGTTTTTTCTTCTTTTTGTTTATTCTACACAGGCCTATCACTGGGCGTTATGAGATACAAGGATGCTGACAAGAGAGCAGGCTAGGGAAGAACAGGTACTGAACAGCTGCACCCCAAGGCAGAGCATGTCCAGCCATGAGAGTGCCGGGGAGAGGGATGGGTCTCTCCTGTGAAATGTCCAGAGAAGTTTCCATGGAAGAGCTGGATCTAAGCTGGGCTCTGGGAATGACAGAACACTGACAGATGGAAGTGGTGTGAATGGAGGGCATCATGGGCAGGGGAAAGGCATGGTCAAGGGCATACCCCGAGTAAGAAGGAGCATGGCCTATTCAGGGGACAATAGATCCTCCATGTTGTTGGAACATGGGTTGTGTGGAGGGGTGAAGTGGGAGCATAAATTTAGAAAGACGAATTAGGATCAACATGGGCCTTGGCTGCCAGGACAAGGTGAATGGACATCACACATATATAGGAGGGAAGCACTGAGGGTTTTAAAGACTTAGGGCTATGATTAAAGAATATTAAATAATAAGAGAGAGAACATCTGGGGGTGAGGACAGACCATCTCCTGATATGGGACACTGAGTCCTGAGCCATGACTTGACTCAGGTTGGACGGGAGAGACCTGGAAGAGACACAGAGAGGGTCAGGCTTGATGACAGGTTGGGTGTTGGGTGCAGAAGGTAGGGGTCCTCAGATCCTTGGAGCCCGGGTGGATGACCAAGGATGGGGTCATCACTGCCAGGGATGGTTTGGAATGGAAGAGGATTTGGAACATGTTGAATCTGAGGTGCTGGTAGGCTCTCCAGAAGGAAACGCCCAACTGAATGCTTAAAATGTGGAGTGAGGACAGGACTGAGGCAGGGATTGGGAGGCCTCTGTAGAGTGGTGATGGCTGAAGCTGCAGGACCAGTGAAGCCATCGAGGGAGAAGAATGGAGGAAGGACAGAGAGGGATAAGAAGAGGCCTTTGTCCTTGAGAAAAGACAGAAGAAAGATAAGACCCTGATCTTAGAGGATGGGAAAATGAAGAGTGGCCATAGAAGACAAACCAGAAGCAGCCAGAAAAGCTGAAAATCAGGGGAATATGGTCAAGAAAGTCCAGAAGGAAGGAGTTCCAAAAAGGAGAATGCAGACACTCTGGAACACACAGAGATGAAGCAGGGCTGTGAGAGGACACCGGGGTCAGGCGTCACTGGTGGCCTCTTGAAGGCAGATTCAGTGGGGATGGCAGAACTCGGCAGGATTGGGGGGTGAAGGTGAAGGAGAGGTACACAAGTGAGAGTGGAGCAGCATCTTGAGAAGTCAGGAGATAACGGAAGGCGGGCAGATCTCCCCTTCACCCAACTTCTCTGAGTCACGTCTCTCTCCGAGCTTCAGTTTCCCATCTGCAAAGAACTAGGCTGGAGGATCTTCAAGTGTCCACTAAGCCCAGGATTCATGATTCCCTAAATTGCAGGGAGCTGGAAGGGTACAAAGGTGTAGGTAAGGTGGTGATGATGGTGTCTTAGGATGGGAAGAACCAGAGTATATTTGGAGGTAGAAAGGGAGGAATCCCTCTAAAAGGACAAATGAGAGAAGGAAGACAGAGAAGTGCTAGTAGGTGGAGCAAGGTCCCAGGATGTGGTGGAAGGAGACAGAGTCAGGGTGAGTGTGAGGCTGGGCAGTGGGCTGGAGGTAAGGGAGAGAACATGGATGTGGATACAGAGAGGAGGTGAGGAGGTCAGAAGTGAGGGAACCCATGTCACCCCCAGAGTTGTGTTGGGGGCAGGTGGGAGTGAAGGCTTGGAGTGTGGAAAGGTCTGGCAGAACTGCTCAGGGCATATGATAGGGCGTGAACAAGAGATGAGCACAGGGACTGCTGAGGCCCAGCTGAAGCCAGGGGGCTGAATGCAGATTGGTAGCCGGGAGCAGGGATTCCAAGGACAGTTGGACTTGGGGACAGGCATGAGGTGAGATGGCTGAGCATCAGGACAGAGACCATTCTAGAAGCTCAGAGAGAGAAGTGCTGAAATGCTGATTAGCTGTGCTCAAGCTGGAAGGCGCTTCTGGGTTGGGGAGATGGAGAGCTGAGAGACCAGAGGTCACGAGGTCAGTTTTGTGGGTGTGATGAAGTGGGAGCAGGGAAGGTAGAAGGTTGTGTGGCAGGGAGAGGAAGCTGCGAGTTGAAGGTTCTGATTCACGATCAAATCCACTGTCCCGTCAATGACATGGGGCCAGTCTCCCTGCCTTCCAGGCATGCTGTCCTCAGCTCAGGGGCTTCTCTCTGCCCCAACAGCCCTCCCTCCCTTCTTCTGCCTAACCTGACTCATCCCTGTCCTTGGGGTCCCATCACCTCCTCCTACACCAACCCCCTTCTCAGAACTCCTACTGCACTCCCGGCCAGGGCTCCACACAACCATCCTCCGTCTTCCTAGTTGTGCCCGTTCCCAGGTGGAATGTAAGCAGACTGACTCCTCCCCTCTTTGGTGCCCCCACCTGGCTCCAGCATTAAGCACTTGTTACCTGTGTGAGTGAAAAGTGTTGAAATGGCCTCATGGATGGGGCTTGGCTGGGGTTCCCTCTCTAGGTTGGCAACGTCCCAGGGTATCTTTAATTATCTCAAGGAGTGTCACAGAATTCTCCCCAAACACTCTCTACTCTCAAGTTAACTTGCGCCACTGACATATTCAAAATAAACATACAAAGGGCGATCTTGGTGGGAGGAGACGTGTGTGAAAGCCCAAATGTCAGAGAGGTCGGGGCTCGCTGCTCTTTCTTTGGAAGATGCGGGGCTGAGCGCTGGCCTGGAGCAGGAACCCCCATCCGGGCCGGAGTGTTGGGAGATGGAAGGCGGCCATGCAGGGAAAACATTTCGCACGGGGTCTGACGTGGAGTGTGTGTTCCAGAGAGGGGGAGCTGCGGTTAATTCTGCGTACTTGTTGGTGTTAACCAATAATCATCCACGTGTCCCAAGTGTACCCTGACACGAGCGGGAGACGACAGGGATCAGTGCTGAGTTTTAAGGGATAAATCATTCAGGATTACCATTTGCAAAGGCTAACCCACAAATGGTCACCAGGGACTGAATTAAGATAATCATTCCTGGGAGGAGTTATTGACTTGTTTTGGCCATCTTAGACACACATGCACAAAAAAGCATTGTTGTTTGAATTGTACTTACTAAGTTACCTAATGTCACCTGACACAAAAATGTCCTGCCCCCATCCCTCATGAACATACATGTGCATTTGCGAACAACCGTGGGTGCATGTGTGCATGCGTACACACACACACACGTTGACTTTTCTGTCAATGTCGCCGTGGGACTGTGCCAAAGCTCTGAGCACTGTCCAATTCCAGACCCTGAGAGGAACTCGGCGACATTCCCATCTTCCTCCCAAACTCCTGTGGGCTTTTAAGGGACATCCCCCACCCAGGAGGAAAGAATTCCTTCATTCAAATTCTAACTTCGAGCTCTTAGTTTGTGTCAGGCACCCAGTCTCTGAGGAGCTCTCATTCTAGTAGGGGAGGTGGAGCTATAAACAACAGCCTCTAACAGGAGAAATGCCACAACAGAGGTGGGTATAAAATGCTAGAGACGGGGGAGGCCAGGAGTCAGATTAGAGACGATTGCATGGAAGAGGTGACATATGAGCAGAGCTTTGAAGGGTGCGTAGGCATTTTCAGTTGGAATTAGGAATTAGGGGAAAGGGTATTCTGGGCAGAGGGAACAGCACATACAGAGGCAGGGAACAGCACGGTACAGTGAGGTGCTGGGCAGTCCGGTACCACCAGACCCCAAGTTGCATGGAGAGGAGGCAGGGATGGCAGGCTGGGTCTAATTATGAAAGGTATATATTCCAGGCTCAGGGGCGGTGGGTCCTGGGCAGCATCGAAGGACTGTAAGGAAGGAAATATCAGGACAATTCTGATTTTAGAATGAGCACCCTGATAGGAGGCGGGGGATAGACTGAGCCGGTGAGGAGGCAGCCTGTGAGGAGGCAGTGCTAGAGCTCAGGTGAAAGAGGCAGACGGGCCTAAGTCAGCACGTGGGCTTCGGGGATGGCTGGCAGGGGACGGACTCAAGAAAGCGTATGTCAGAGGTAGAGAGGACAGCGGGAGGGAAGACCCAGCAATCGTGCTGTGTGCTGCCCACCATCTCTGGGCTGGGACTGCAGCTGACTATGGCCCCAGCTCAGCCAGGCTCTCTACGTCTCAGCTGGGGTGGTGACACCACCACCTTCTAGTCTTTCCGACGTTTTCAAGTTGGTTCAGATAGCAAGGGTTGGAGCCGAGATGGGGAGTGTCTACAACCCTGGGAGCTGGAACTGCTCTGTCCATCCTTTGCTCTGGCTGTTCCCTTTGCCAGGAATGTTCCTTCCCCAAGGGCCACCTGGCTCTCGCCTCGCTCCCATCAGGTCCCTGCTCAAATTCCCCCTTCTCGGTGAGGCCCTGACCACCTGGTGTTCAGACCGCCTGTGCTCTCAGCACCCCCATCGCCCCTTCCTCAGCTCTCTCTCTTTCTGAGCACCTAGAACAGTGCCCAGCACACAGCAATGCCCCATAAATATTCACTCAACAAACGAACAACAATAATCAGTGACCCCCTGTCTCCTACCAAGTCAAGGGAAAACTCAACAGCCCACATTCACGTTCCTAAGACTATGGACCCAACCCCCTTTTCTGGCTTTATGCCTCTCCTCTCTCTACCAACGCCCATTTCCTGGGAAAACCTGCACTTTTCAGCATTTCCCGACACCCAAAAACACTCTCCTCATTCTCTTCTCCCTCTCTATCTCTCCCTGTCTTTTGGAGTCCAACTTTAAACGTCCCTTCTTGTCCTAAGGCTTTGCTGACCTCCCCGATGGGATGGGACCCCCTCTCTTTCAATCCCGTGGTGCTAGGTATGCGCCTCTTTCCCAGCTTTTATCCCACTCTGCTTCCAGTGCATCAGTAATTCCAGTCCAGGGTTCCTGGGTCCCAGGAGTTCATGAAGGTAGTGATGGAGGTCCCTGAGCTCTTTCTATTATCTCAAAACCCCTAAAAGAAACAGACATGTTTGCAGACCTTGCACATTTAGCTACGATAAGGCTGAGCAGGCTAACGAATACATCAAGTTGCTGCTTTGGGCTGGAATTATATCAGTGTAGCAACACTGGTTATCTCCTGCTGATAAGACGCTGTGCCAGGCAGGGAAATATGCTTTTGATTAGTTAAAAGGGAAGAGGGGAGAAGAACAAATTAATTATTGCTTAATACATGCAGTTGGTTTAATTGGTTAAAATCTTTTAAAACATGAGCTCTTCGGGGGGAAGAGGAAGAACCCCTTGGCTGGGAATGCACTTTGATTCATGCCACCTACTAAATTAGAACCTCTCTGAGGATAGAGACTGAGTCTTACTCATCTTTGTGTCTCCAGGAATGAGCACATGCCTGGCACATGGGGAGAAGGGCTTGGTAACTGTTGAAGAGAACTGAGTCTAATAGAAAAGGCAGATGGTCCCCTGCCCCATAGATTTAGAACTCTCTTCTCCACCTGGAAATGAAGAACCAGGCCATGAAAACCCACCAAAATTCAGGTGACCACTGCAGGGGGGCATTTTGCACGTGATAGGAACCAAGCAAGGCAGGCTGTTGTGAAAGAGTTGGGGGCCACCCTGATGGACTGGATCCAGCCCCCAGCTGGGCTTCTCCCACCTGTATCATAAGGTCCCCTTCCCGTGGCCATGCACAGCTGCCCCGGCTGTCAGGGTGCCCCTGGAAGAGGTATCCACAACCATGTGGTATCTCTCCAGCCCATTCCTCTTCCCCACCTGCTTTGGAACTCATCAAATATCACTTCCATATGCAACAGAGACTTGAGTTTAATTACACTATCACGAATTGGCCTCGGTGCTGTGATTAGAGCTCCCATCTTCTGTTCACGGGGAAGCCTGGTGTACCTGGAGCCAGAGGAGGCACCCTGGGGAGCTGCAGCTAGGAGGCCTGGGTGCACCCCGCTTACCAGGATGGTGGTGACGACCAGGGTGGTATTGAAGAGACTGTCGGAGATGTTGGAGGCGTAGAGACGGCTGTCCATGCTGAGGCCGTCTGCCACGTGCCACTGGCCAATCTGAGGAGACCAAGAAGAGAGGGCTGGGAAGAAATAGGGGGGCAGGAGGAGGCTGGGGAGCTGGGGAGCTGAGGTCCTGCAGTCCTCCAGGGCCGGAAGGAGCTGAGAGGCCAGTGCCCTGCCCCCGGGTGGGCTATGTATATGTAAGCCACAGAAGGAGGGAGGGATATGAGTATGGAGTAGAGGGGCTGGACCGGGACAGGGGTACTGTTACATAGGGTTGGGGGAGTGAGGGAGGGGTGGGAGACCTGTGAGAAGAAGGAAAGAAAGGGGTAAAGACTTGGGAGAGGTGGAAAAGGAAAATGGAAAAGCAAATCAGGAATGGAATGCTGTTCAGGGAAGTTCTCTTACACAGAAGGGAGTGAAACATGTGGAATGGCATTATCTTTTTTTTTTTTCTTGAGGAAGATTAGCCCTGAGCTAACTGTTGCCAATCCTCCTCTAATGTCTGAGGAAGACAGGCCCTGAGCTAACATCCATGTCCATCTTCCTCTACTTTATATGTGGGATGCCTGCCACAGCCTGGCTTGCCAAGCAGTGCCATGTCCGCACCTGGGATCCAAACCAGTGAACCCCAGGCCGCCGAAGCGGAACGTGCGCACTTAACTGCTGCACCACCAGGCCGGCCCCCAGAATAGCATTATCTTGAGGCAGGAAGGAGCCACAGAGCTCTTTGGCTTCAGCCTGCCTTCAATAATTCTGATGACCTAAGTAAGGATCAGAACGGTATACTGGAGAGAACTAGCATATACTGGGCTCTTCAATATGTGTTTTCTGAATGGCTCAGTTGAACGAATGAACCAAAAAGGGAAGACCCATGTTCTAGTGCTGGTTGATTCCCTTGCTAGCTGCTAGAACTTAGGCAAGTTGCTTAAATCTTTCCAAGTCTGTTTCCCCACTGAGAAATGGGGATGGACATGTTTGCCCTACCTTCTTCTCAGAGCCAACTGAGATCATAAATGCCCCAATCTGTCGTTATATTATTCAGCCAGACCCAGGAGCATGGATCTCAACTGTGTAACCTCAGAAAAGTTACTGAACCTCTCTGAGCATGCTTCCTCATCTGTAAAATGGGAATAATAGAAAGTTCATTGGGTTATTGTGAGATGTATTTAATTGACACTCAATAAATGCCATTTTCCTTCTGCTTCCCTCTTGTCTTGACTTCTAGGAAAAGAAAATCCACGACTTAGTTCCTCATTCTAGAAAGTCACTTAAACCTAAACGTAACATTATTGGGTTTTTAGATGGTCTGTTTGTTTTCCCAGCGAGCCTTTTTATAAATACATCTGTGTGTGTGTGACACCAATATATTTCTACTAGCTGGAGTCCCTGGCAAATCATTTCTGTTGCTGAGTGTTTGAGGTGAGCAGCCAGGAGAGATGGCTGACAGCTGGCTGGAAATCCAGTGAAATGCACACGTCTGCCTCTGCCAGGCATCTCCAGGCACCAGCAGCAGCTTCCCTGGAAAACTCTGACAGGTTCCCTGTAGCTCTGCTCACCAGAGCTGGGCTCTGGGTTCCTTTTGTGGAAGCTCCAACAGCAATAAAGACACATCTCACCCTTGGTCCCCACTCCCACCCCATGGGGCCAGAGGGTTGAGGGTCATGGGGAGCAGTGACCGTCTCCCTGACATCATGGTCTGGAGCTTGAAGAGGGAAGGGCCAAGCTAGGGCCACCCCGGCCCATGAGCTGGGAGCTCTTACAGCCTCCAGTTCCAAGCAGGAGCCCGCTGGTCTCTACAGGTGAGCCTTTCACCTGCCAAAGGGGAGATGACCACAAACTCCTCTCCAAGCCTCCGGGAGGACGCCAACTGGAGGGGACTGGGCAGCTTTCTCCATCTCTGTGAGGGCAGGATGCTCCCGTACATGCTCATGTTCATTTTTAGTTTATAAGCAGTGTCTCATGCATATCTCCACGGAAAACCCCATCTGACAGATAAAGAAACTGATGCCAAAATAAAAGAGCCCACTCAACTCAAGGTCACCTCGTCCACCAGAGGAGAGGCCTGAGCTTAACCCCTGTGCTCTTAGCTCCAGATGAGTCTTCCCAAGGAAGCTTTCAAGGCCATCCTGTCTGGCTCTTCCAACCGCACACCGTTTACCTGTCCGTCTCCCCCACCTGCCTGTGTGGGGCTGGCCTCTCTATGCTCACGTCCTAGCCCCTTGCTCAGGGTCTGGTACTTGGGAGCAGGGGAAGTCATCATTTCAATCGCAGCTTGCTGCTGTGGCGGAGGCCCAGGCAGAAGGTGGCTCCTCCTCTGGCTCTCTGGGGCGCCCACTGTCTCTCCAAGCCTGAGCTGCCCCCTCCTCCTCTCTCTCTGTAGGGGAAGGGGTGGGGAGGATGAGGGATGAGCTGGTAGATTTTCAAGAGAAAGGGGCAAGGAGAACAACAGTTGCCAGACACCCACTGAGCTAGATGTGTTCCACCATCTCCCTGAATTCTCCCACCAACCTTGTGGACTAGTGACGGGTTTTTATTTTATTTGTAAGGAAATTGAGGCTTCAAGAGGTTTAATGGCTTGAACTCAGAGCTGTCTGACTCCTAAATCCAAGGTCTCTCCTGCTGTCTCCTGGGTGGGGTGCCAACGTGCCCTCCACATAAGCAGGCCTCCCTAACCAGAGAAAGGCTTGAAGGGGCCTCAGCCATGCCGCCAGAATCCTGATCACAGAGCTTTTTCCTGCTGGGTTTTGATACTCCACAAAGTCAGGTGAAATGACTCTCTCCTCGGAGGCTCAGGTTCCCTGTCTTCAAAATGGAAGGAATTTGCTCCTGATGGTCTCCTAGGGTGGGAAGGGCCAGATTTGGCCAGAAGGACATAAAGAACAATGGGGTTGGATGTCATTATTTGGATGTTTGGGACATGATTGAACTTTCTTAGAGTCCTATGTGTCACCTAAATGTGCACATCACACCAAAAGGGCAGGCTGGACCTCAGCTCCCCACTCCCCGCCACGACTTTCCCACCCCCACTGTTCTCAGTGGACCCAATTCTCGAAACTGCCTGCCCCAGCCCCGACTCCCTGGTCTTACCCGAGCCAAGAGATAGGCTTCCACAAAAGCCAGGGACAGAAATGATTTACCCAGAGCCAGATCTGACAGCTTGAGCAATGCAACCTCCCCTCCACCTCTGGGGACATGGCAAAGAGACTAATTAGCCCCTCAGCTCCAGTTGGGAAATGAATCTCCCACCCACCCTCCCATTAGCCCCCAAGAAATTAATAAACTCATCAGATCCAACAAAGCGGCTTGGCAGTTATTAGCCAGTGCAATCTAATTGCAGGAAGGCAGTGGGAGGGCAGGCAAGACAGAGCCAGGCGCCCTGGGATACAGGCTAATTGCCCCACCCACTGGGCACCTTCCATGCCACACACATGCCGGGGGTGGGCAGGAGATACAGCTCTCATCACTGACAATCTGTGGCTCTGCCTCCAGCCAAATTCCCTTGCTCCACCCCGCTGACACCTGCCCCAAAACCTCCTGCAGGGACAGCTGTTTTATAAGCCTCTTCCACATGCCCACATGTGTGAGCTTGATGATGCTTCCAATAATGTCTTTCTGCGGCCCTCTCTGTACTTTCTGTCGCTCCCACTTGCGTAGTCTTTCCACCAGTTTAGAGGCCCCAGAGGCTGCCGTGAAGGGAGGGGAGGGTATGGACTTGTACAACGCCACTGCTAGCCTACACAGCAACTTAATGCTGGTGCACAGCTGGGCATGCTGGATTTCAGCCTCTCCTTGCCCTTGGGCATCGCACAATCTGCACCACGAATGCACTCGCCCCGGGGCTGGAAGACCTGGGTTTAACCTGGCCTCTCTGCTTATAAGCTGTGTGACCTCAGGTAAGTTACTGAATCCCTCTGAGCCTCAGTTTCTCCCATCTATAAAATGGGGGTTAAAATGTTAATTATTACCTCATAGGGTTCTTAAGAAGATTAAATGAGATGGTGTGTGTGCAAAGTGCTAGGTAGTATCCATCAATTTAATTTTTAATGCCATTGTCTGAAACAGAAGGTGAGATCTCTTCTGGGCCCGACAAAGGGCTTTGCAGTGTGGACTTTAGTTTATCAGACAGATTAGACGAGTGTTTCAAAGTCTGGTTCCCGGACCAGCAGTTTTGGTGTTAGAAATGCAAATTCTTAGGCCCCATTCCAGACTGACTGAATCAGAAACTCTAGGAGGGCCCAGCGACGTGTGCTGCAGCAAGCCTTCCAGGTGATTCTGACGCCGGATGGATGAGAGACAGCAACGCAGACGACAAACGGTTGACAGGACAAGGCAAGGGTGGAGAAATCGAGTGACTGAGTGCCGACCAGTGGTGATCTGGGAAATGTTTAGAAACTGGCTCTCCAGAAAAAAAAGACCCTGATTGGCAGCATTTGCTGATTTCTGTGGTATAAACACTCCCACTATGGCTGATTCCAGCTACTAATGTGACATCACTGAGCACAGAGACGTGCAGCGGGGTCTTGCTCACCGGGGCAAGTGGGCGCCAGCACGACCCAGGGTGCCAACTGTGCTCACAGGGGCGGGCTCTGCACCAGGCACGAGAGTTTATGCACACGAGTCTCCTCGCCCCTCCTCTTTATCAATAAGGAAAGTGAAGTTCACCTAAATTAATAATTTACCCAAGTCACAGAGCTGATACGTGGGAAAAAAACCAGGATTCAAAATAAGGCCAATGTGTGGCTTAACTGAGCTACAAGATTGGAAACAAATGTGTACTCCCTCTCAGTCCTGATTCTAACGCTCTTAGAAGAAACATCTGATAGGTGGGCATATCATCATAGGCGTAAATATAACTGATATGGGGTGTGTTTGCATGTGCACAGAAAGTATCATTTATCCAAAGATCCCCAAAGGACATGGAAGCCATATAAATTAATAATTATCTTGTTCCTTTAAGTGCTAAAATTTGGGAGATTTTAATTATTTATTTGAAAGCCTTACTTCCAAAAATTCTTTCAAAGGGAATTACACTTTCCACTGTCCTCTTTTTTTTTTTTTTTGAGGAAGACTAGCCCTGAGCTAAGATAGGCTGCCAATCCTCCTCTTTTTGCTGAGGAAGACTGGCCCTGAGCTAACATCTGCACCCATCTTCGTCTACTTTATATGTGGGATGCCTATGACAGCATGGCGTGCCAAGCGGCGCCATGACCCCACCCGGGATCCAAACTGGCAAACCCTGGGCCGCCGAAGTGGAACGTGCACACTTAACCACTGCGACACCGGGCCAGCCCCTCCACTGTCCTCTTAAACAGAGTGAGCATCTTTATCTTAAGACACAGTGTCAGCATTCTCAAGCCGGTTATTACACTGTCCAGTGACAGAAGGCTGCTCAGGGGTTACTGAAATGTGGATGCCACCTGCCCTCATTTCTGTGCTTTTGTAAGTTAATTTGTCTGCTCTTCATAGTGTCTCTTTTCTCTCTGTGAACTGTCACTTCTTACTGCTATTAGGATAGCTGTCTCAAAGAGCCCCTGTCCTTCCAGGAGCTGTGTGTAAGACCCCTGGGTGAGCAACAGAGGGAGCAAGCTTGAAAGAATTGCTGTAATGAAAACACAGGCAAGGCCTAATGGCGGCCTAGGGGCCTTAGAGAATGGACTCCATGACACCGATATGGGTGACCCACAGTCCTTTGGAAAGGTGACTACCGTACAGTTGAATGAGTGTCCAAGACCTGTATTTGGTGAGCCCCGTGACCCTGGGTCAGCGCACGCAAGCTGGTCACTCCCTCAGCAACACACCATGGAAAATGCTGGTCTAGGGGCCATGACCAAGGGGTCCTCTGCCGCTTCTGAAAGAGCTAGAAGTGTGTCACCTGGAGTCTGGAGCCCTGAATTAGCATCTCACACTATGACCACAGGGCTGGCTGACCCTGAGCGAGTCAGTTAATTTCCCTGCGTCTCGCCCTTCCCCAGCCTCCGCATTCATCCGAGTTCCTGCAGAACTTCCCCTGGCCTAGACTCCACTCTGGGCCTCTCTTTGTTCTGTCCTCCACACGTCAGCAGCCCGTCGCTGCAACTACATGTCAGATATGATCACACTAGCCCCTGCGAAAAGCCCTTCAATTCCTTCCCATTTTGGTTTAAGGATAGAGACCAAAGTCCTTGGCACGGCCCACCAGGCCCTGGAGGCCTGGCCTCGGCCCACCCCCACACTCACCTCACACTCTCTCTCCACCTTTATCTGCACTCCTGTCACCCCCGCGTGCTCAAGTCAGCAAGCTCCTTCTTGCCAGGGTCTCGATGCATGCCAGCTCCTGTCCGGAACTCTCCCTGCTGTACGACCCCCTGCCCACCCCAGCCCTCTTTCAGCCCGTTCAGGGGTTGGCAAGCCACAGCCTACAGGCCAGACCCGGCCCGCTGGCTGCTTCAGGAGGTAAAGCCCATTCGTTTAAGTATTGTCTGTGACTCCTTTTATCTACATCTCTGTTCAGTAGAGTCGCAAAGCGGAAATATTTACTATCTGAACCTTATTGAAGTTTTCCAAACCCTGATCTATTTACACCTGTTAATCCTTCAGGCTTCAGTTCAGAAATCACCAGGAAGCACATCCTTTAACTCCGGAAGTCAAACCTCTTCCAGAACTCTGTTCTTTTCCTTTGGAACATTTGTCCCGGGCTGTGATTACACACTCACTAACGAGACCATTGCTCGCCGCCTGTCTGCCTCACTGTGCTGCTGAGGGAGAGCCCTGCGCTACGGCAGAGACGGGCGGGCCTGCCCAGGGCTGCCGCGCGCCTCTTACCCCCTACAATCACTCGGGGGGCTGGCATTTGCCCACTTTGTTCTCTCCCAAGTCGGGAAAAAGGGATTCATTTTTAAAGCCCGGGGCGATTTCCTCACATCCTGGCCTGCCTCCGAGCCAGTGCCCATGGCTCTGTAACAGGTCACATGTTATGTCTGTTGAGACGTCCGTTCTTTGAATTCAGCACGGCCAGGACTCAGCACCCAGAGAGGCTGACATGACGCCAAGGGCGGGCGCGTCCTCTGGCCCAGTGTCAGAGTTCAAGGACACTTGTTGATCACCTTTGCGTGTTGGGCACCCAGCCACGTGGTTTGCTTACATAAATTCCCCTGATTCTGCATAACAACACGGTTATTATTCCCACTTGAGAAATATAGGCACTTCAGACAACGATAATAATGCTTAATGTAGGCACTTCTTACAAGGTTTTGTTGAATGAATGAAAGAAACTGAGACTCAGAGACAGCAAGCAACGTGCTGAGTATGACATTAATAGGGGATTAAACTGGGATTTGAACTCGTGTTCTATTTACTACTATACCATCTGGTTGAGTTAGAGCAGGTGCAGGCTATCCAGACCTTCCGACTGGGTCTTCCCACATACCTCTGATCACTGTGAACTTGTTCTTTGGAGAATACAGGGAGTCACCTATAAGAGTCCACAAGAATGATTCTGACCAAGGCGCCGGGTGGTTACTTAGGCGTTTGGCACAAGGAGATGCAGGAGGGGGCATCAGAAGACATATTTTCCATCCTCCTCTGCCATGCATAAGCTGTGTGACCTTGGGCAAATCATTTAACCTCTCTGAATCTTCCTCATCTGTAAAATAGAAATAAAAGAACTTGCCTGCCCTTAGTACGGCATTGCTGTTGATAATCAACTGAGATAATGTGCATCATGGTTTTTGATAAGTCATAATAAGCCACAGGAACATAAGACAACAGTACTATTGTCTGGCTGGTGGGAATGTAGCTGACCAGAAGTCAGGAGATTTGGCTTCAAGTTCCACTCTGCCACTTTTGCTAGCTGTAAGATAAGGGTAGTCTTCCTTCCCTTCTCCACTTATTGGCATGTTATCAGCCAGCTCTGGTGGTCTAGTGCTTAAGATTTGGGGCTCTCACTGCCATGGCCCGGGGTTTGTTTCCCGGTCAGGGAGCCACACCACCTGTCTGTCAGTTGTCACACTGTGGCGGCACGTGTTGCTGTGATGCTGAAGGCTATGCCACCGGGATTTTAAATACCAGCAGCATCACTCATGGTGGACAGGTTTCAGCAGAGCTTCCAGATTAAGAAGGACTTGGCCACCCACTTCCAAAAATTAGCCATGAAAACAAGTCAGAACAGCCTCGACAGCACCAACAACAACTGAGGCAATCACAGATGTGACAAAAGCTTAAAGGCAAACACAAGCTCTTTTTCTTCCAGATCCTTGTTCTCCCCGGCCATCCAAAGTTGAAAGAACCATAACCAACAACTCATTTTTTTTAACCTCAGGTTCAGGGCTCAAAGTTGAAGTTCTCTTTAGGAAGAATGCATATAATAATGTATTAGCATCTCCTGCAGTGCATGGAACTGATGTCGACATATAGGCACATAAATGACAGTCAGGTGTGAACGCTATGGCTGGAGACCCCGGGAATTAATTCGATTGAGTTACAGTTTCAGGGTCTCTACAATACAGGTCTGCACCTCGATATAAGACCAGCTCAAAGGGCTTGTAGTGTGAAACTCTATGGCGAACACCACTGGCATGAAGGAATAAAATGTTTATTGAATTTAAATCCAATATCTCCTATCATAAAAGGTTAGTCTACCCTGGAGATTGGGTCATGAGTAAGGGCCCAATTGAGAGCCTGACGGGGTGATGCGGGAAACAGAGTCACTCATATTGACCAAAGACCTCATTCTCGTAGCCAAACTATTCTTTTAACACAAAATATGTGCTTACGTGCAGAATGCTGTGAAAATTCAGGATCAAAGGACAACAATGGCAAATGCCAAAGGTTAGAGATCAAAAACGAGCCTGGGGAAAGCTGGGAAGACTTCCTATCGAATGAACTCTGCCTGGGCTTATTGAGCCTTCAACTCAGTTGGTCTAAGGCAATGTTTTGTTCAACTGTGGCTGCTACCCATTAGCGGGTTATGAAATCCATTTAGTGGGTCAAGACCTGCATTTTAAAAATGAAATATATATCTGGAATAGATCAGAGTGCAATGTACACAGCAGGGGTAACTTTGTTTTCATAAGCTTTGGTTGAATTATGCATCCATGGGTGTTAATGTGTGTCCTGGATTCAACCTAAATGCAAGTCAGCCTCAAAAGTATGACAGTACCTGGCACAAGGGATGTGGACCTGTTCTGTACTCTATAATCAGCCCCTTGCAGAGGACCTGGAACATAACTAATGATCATAAATACATTTTTGGCATCGATGAACTCCTAGTTCTGGTCACTACTAACTAAAGGACTAACTATAAGAAAATTATACAACCTAATACTTTTGAACATATACTGCATGCCACATTTTGAACTAAATGCTTTGTTATCTTACGTAATCTTCCCAACCACACTACAAGGGAGGTATGGCTATCATCCCTGTTTTACAGATTAGAAAACTGAGGCTTGGGGAGGTTAGGTTTCTTGCCCTAAGCTCCATAGTTAATGTGGCTTCAAACCCAGGCAGGTCCACTTTGCTACACTGCTCCCCAAGATAGTCATTTTCCTAGGCTATGGATGTGTAGTTAAACAATGAATTGTTATTCTTTACCCATTGGTATTTGCCATAAGCATTCCTGCCTGAGCGCCCACATCCCTGAAGTCAGCCGTTGCGTTTCCTTGCCTTTGATTCTGACTTACATCTTTAGAGGAGGATATTTAAATAAAGCTTGAGGAAGGCAACAGTGGGGTACAGTGCATAAAGGAAAGCCTCGGGAATTCTGGCTTCCGGTCTCCGAGTTCCATACAGACCACCAGCTCTGGGAGACTTCAGTTTGGACTCTCGCACTCCTCTTCACCTGGGGGTGCCCACTCATCCATCAAGCTTGTCCTGAATGTCACCCCCCCGGGGACGCCCTTCTCAGCCCCTCTGACTCAGTCAAGTCCCCATCACAGGGACTCATACACGGTGCCCTGAACTTCTCCTTTGTAGCACTCGTCACACCTGCAGTCACGTGACTATTTAGGTGCTCACTGGTTTCAAGCTCATCTCTCCCACCAGACAATACAGTCCGTGAATGATGAGACTCTGTCTTGCTCCCCATCACATCCCCAGTGCCTACCTTGGAATCGGTACTTAGCACGGCACACATCTTTACTTGGCAGTTGCATTAATAAATTCTCCTTTGTAGATCCAGCTCCCAAGAAAGCACCTGGTACTCAATAAATATCTGTTGAATTGAATTATGAAATTTCTTTGGGCAAGTCACTTCTTTTTAGTCTTCAGTTATCTTACCTATAAAAGAAGGATGTAGTCTAGCCCCTTCCAGCTCAAATGTGAATTCCTGAAAATGCCGGGTATATTTATAATGTGGCATAGTTTTGCAAAGTGGCCTGGGGCAAAGCCAGGGACAGACAGGCCTGAGAGGGACACCACAAAAGGCCTCGGAGAGATGAGTGCAGGGGGCACTGGAAGCATGCTGCCCAGGTATGAAGATGAAGCAGGTGGCCACCCGTGAGAGGGAAGTGAGGAAGGGCATCTCCCACTGCCACGAAACAGCTCTCTCTGAGCCCAGTGGCTGATGCCTGGCATTCCGCCATTAGAGAGCCTGGTCTGGGGACTAAGACATCATGTTTGGTTGACCTGGAAATAAATCTATAAGTATTAACACATTCTAGCCTTCTCAGTTGCATACCCCATTTACAAAGGGATGGCAGGTCCTATACAAGGGAAGTGCTCTTCCACTCAGAGCTCACCTGAAATACTGCATACTGTTCCAGGCAGCACTCTTGAAGTGGAGCATAGACTAACTGGAATGTGTTCCAAGGATATTGACCAGGAAAGTAAAGAGACTGAAATCACATTATAGGATGAAAATGTAAAGGCAACCATGGGAAGGATGGAATAGACGTGCGGACCCGAGAAACAGAACAAAGAACAAAAGCAACAGGCTTCAGAAAGAAAGAATCCTGCCCAATACACAGACAAGCTTTCCAACAACGAGAGCTTTCCAAGATGGAATATACTGTCCCTATAGGTAGTGAGTTCTCCAACACTGGAGGCATTCAAGCACCAACTCTACTTCATGAGAACGCATTTGCAAGAATCCAAGCATTCGAGTACAGCACTGGTCTAGAGGACCTTTATTATTCCTTTTGGCCCCAGGAGCATGGGATCTAGATTCTACTTCTACATCAGGGGAATCAGGAGGAAGGCCAGGGCATCAAGGGGCAGATGAGGTCCTTGAACGTTGTGAGAAAACAAGAGAGCAAGAGTATGGGGTAATGAACACAGAGAGAAAAAGCCACTGTAAGAAAACTTCTTCCTGGTCTTCTCTCCTGGCTGAATCTCACTACAGTTGATTCTTGTTATTCATGGTGGTTAAGTTCTAAAAATTTGCCACAAACACCGAATCAGAAATACTGAACCATTAGGCCAGCCCGGTGGCACAGTGGTTAAGTTTGCATGTTCTGCTTTGGCAGCCCAGGGTCCACCAGTTCAGATCCCAGGTGTGGACCTATGCACTGCTTGTCTAAGCCACGCTGTGGCAGGCATCTCACATATAAAGTAGAGGAAGATGGGCATGGATGATAGCTCAGGACCAGTCTACCTCAACAAAAAAGAGGAGGATTGGCAGCAGATGTTAGCTCAGGGCTCATCTTCCTCAAAAAAAAAAAAAAAAGAAAAGAAAGAAAAGAAAAGGAAAAAGAAATACTGAACCATTGCTCCTAAGGGAAAAACAGGGTTAGGTTCCTATGAGCCTCTGGTCACAGCATTTTCATCAAGTAATCAATATATAACCTTGTTTTAGGTGTGTTTCTGCTTACAGACACCTTATTTAATATATATTGTTGATTCATTCATATTGAATGACAGCACTGTAACTCATGCCTGGATGGTGCTTTTCTAACAACTGTATATTCTCTGTAAGGCGCATCACAGCTTTCTTGCACTTAGGGACACTAGACAGCACTTCAGCACAAAGTTTGTGGGTCATTTTAAACAGCAAAATCTCCAAAAGAAAGCACATAATGCAAAAGACATGACACTAGACAGACCGCAAAAAGGACACGTTTCCAGTATGAGAGCTGAAGCAAGAAGACGGCATGGCCTTGTTCAACCCCAGCTGGGAGCGTGCCCATCTGCCGACTCAGATTTTTTGCTGCTCTGTGCATATCTATGAAAGTGCCTGAGTATTGATTTGGGGTTACAAAGAGATTTTAGCGACTAAACAAATTTGCGAATAAGGAATCCACAAATAATGAGATCAACTGCACTCATCTGTGCTTGAATGTTTGGCTTCCGCCAAGATGTGCCCAGACTTCCATCCTGAATCCCCAACCTCTGGGATGCGAAGTGGAATTTGGTCTAGTCCTCATCACCCCTCCTGCCAAAGAAGACAAACCCACAGGGGCTGTTTTCAGGGACTCTAGCGACAGATAAATACTGTCTGGGGCAGGAGTGGAACTCAGTTCACCCCAGTCAGCTCCAACTGAAAGTACTACCCCTCACTGATGCTCTCAGAGGCTTAATGTACTCTCCAACTAGCTCAGGGTTTGAGAAGTCAAATGTCCCTGCATAGGGCAGCGAGGATGCTCAGATTGCCTTTCCTTCTGGACAGAAGTACTGGTTTAAAAATTTCCTTTACCTACATCTCAGCTCCCTCTTTTATTCTCGTATGGTCAAAAATCTCACAGACTCTCTTCTAAACATCTTGGGGATGATCAAACTGGCACGGGGTGAGTGTACTGCACAGTCTGTAAATAGGAAGACTCAGCTGCACATCCTTCTCTCACCGCCTGAAAGATAGGAGGTATTTCGAATCAGCTGCTGAGGAGAGAATTTATCAGAGAGCTCAGGCATGCTCAGGATTTTTCATCTTACAAGAAAATTACTGCCAATGGACTGACACAGTCAGGGCATAGAGAGTGCCTGGCTTCACTTGTTATACACGCCAGCTGGAGAAGTATCTTGGGAAAGCAGTTGTACTAATAACACACAACTTTGAGCTCTGAGTGGCCGATGCCAATTGAACTAATGGTTCTAATGAAGCGTTGGGGCTGAAGGAAGCTGGTCACTCCCTGTCCTTCAGGGCAAGATGCATAGCTGAGGTTTCAGGGATGGGCTGAGAATGGCTCATCGTTGCCCCTAGATGGATGCAGGCTCGCAGGTGGGAGACAGTGTGTGGCTGAGCCTCACTGTGCTCTGGGAAGATGGGGAGTTTTTCATCTGGGGGTGTCAGCAGCTCTTGTCTGAGCAGTCCACGTCAGGCGGGCCCCAGATGTGCTACAGACTTTCCCGAGAGCAGAGCCATGACTTCTGGTTCTCATCTTCACACCCACTCAGAGCCACTGCAAAGTGGAACTGGTGATGCTGCCATGCTAGGGATGGAGGAAGGGCAGAGGTTAGGGATGGAGGAAGGAGAGAGGTAGGGGAGGCAGAAGGCCATGGGGAACCCATCCTGAAGCAAGGAAGACTAGCTGGCAGAATTTATTTCCACCAAGCATGGCTGGCACTGGCTGGTTTTTGCAGCCCTCCTGCCAGGCCCTGGAGTTGCAGCAGGAGTGACATGAGCATGTGGCTCAGCCCTACTTTGTCCTTCTCTCTGCCCTGAACCAGACTGGATGCTGGATTCCAGGAACACTGCATAGAAAGATAGAGAAATATATAGACAGGTATCTCCACAAGAGACGACAGAACTAAAATTTGCACAATATAGCAGAATCCTCAAAGCACATCTATAAACAATATTCCACTTTGTTCTCACAATAATTTTATGATGTACATAAAGCAGATATTATTATGACCATCATCCCTACTTTACTGAGGAAGCAATTAAGGAACAGAATTGCTAGGAACTGAGGGCTGGGACAAGAGATGAGTCTTTCCACTGCCCCATGGTGCCTGCTCCCGCACACAGCTTCCTCTCACCTTCCTGAATTTTCCTTTCCCTTTGGCCTGCCTGCCTCCACTCCCTACCCCTCTGGCCTACGGCCTGCCCCATGTCTCTTGGGAGCTGACCGAGCCAGGCTGCTTCCTGAGACGAAATTAGCAGCTCGGCCTCGTCCAGCTCTCCCAGGCAGGAGCTGGCTGAAGAGGCGCAGAAAGGACTCACTCAGAACTGGCAAACTTCCCCAGGCTGAGCTCAGGCAGGATGCGCGATGGGGCATATTACAAGAAATATCTTTAAAATGCAGCACTTTGAAACCCTGCTCCTCTGCCCAAAAGCAGCCCCCCATTTGAAAATTTAAGTAGCTCTAATTTCTTTGCTGGCTGATGTGTGAATAAGCTTCTGCAGTCAGTGAATTTCCCATCAAGGCTGATCAGCAGTCCCTGTGATTTGGGAGAAAGAACCAGACATATGTGGGCCAGGGAGGCAGGAGGAGAAAAAGCCATCAGATCATACCGTCCAAGGCCAGCTCATCAGCCCCTTGGCTGTCTGTGGTCCTGGGAGTGGCCAGGAAGGCCAGATGCCCTCACAGGAGGAGGTACTTAATAGGCTTTTAATTAACTAGAGGAGTATTGCTCTTAGAGAATGGAAAGAAAAGGAAAAGGGAGAATTATATCAATGAGTTGAAGGGTCTTCCACTCGAATTTTAAATTCCAGTCGCCAAGGGAGGGGCTTGTCATATGAAATCTCTCTTGAGCAAACTGGCGAGCAGTGGCTTTAGAGAACTCTCATGACAAGATCCTAGGTCCCTAGGGCTCTGGTGTCCCCACTGGATGTGAGCTCCTGAGGGCCGGAATGGTACGTCCCGAGTGCCCCCTGCACACCTCCACAGGCCCCAGTACTGGGCTCTGTGCGCACCTGTCCCTTGGTCCCCAGCACATCCTTTTCCAGGCCCGTGCTGAGCGCCACTCTCAGCTGGCTGTTGCTGGGTCTGCACCCAATGAGTCCCCAGTCCTGGAGTGACGCCAGTGTGAGAATACTGCAGCAGAGGCAGAGCACGGGAGCACGGGGCACGGGAGGAGGTTCAGAGGCAGGCAGGGCCCAGCACAGCAGCCTGGCTGTGGAACTGCCATTTCGTCCTGAAAGCAAACGGGGGCCACTATGGTGTTTTAGGCTCAGAACGACACGCTCCCATCTGCATTTTCTAAAAGGAAAGTTAAACCAGATGACCTTTCAGGTCTCCTCCAGCTCTTAAGAATTTATGATATTCTAGGAGATGTTGTCAACTATTTTAAACCTCATGCCAATTCCCCTTTGCCTGGCTCCTTAATTAAAAGGAAGAAATAAGCGAGTTTTCAGTAACCTTCAAAGCGGCCCCCAACCACCCATCACTTTCTCCCCCATCCCACCTGAGAATCCACTGCCTCAGAATCCCCTCATCAAAGGCAAAGTCGCTCCACAAGCAGCCGCCCCAGCCGGCCCACTCTTCTCAGGTCTGTCCCTCAGCTGGGGAGCTGGCACTCGAGGCTGCTGATTTTCAGCAATCAGACCCCCGCTCCAGTGCTCTGAGCCAGGTCCCGCAAAGGCGGCTTCAAAGGATCTGCATATTTATGGCAAACTCCTTCCTCCCATTGAAAATGTATTAGACAGCAGGAATCAGGGCACTCTGAGCAGCTTCCCCCACTGGCAACCTGTCTGAGCCTTAATGGCTGTTTCTGTTAGTGCAGATGGGACCTGAGCTGTCACAGAGGTTTGTAATGAGAGGCGCTGGCGAAGGGGCACAGAGGCTGGGGGACTAGCAGGGGTGCTTTCCATGTAGAGGAAGACACTTCCCTCACTGTTCCCCCAATGCCACGTGCGGGCAATGGCAGTGCAGACTCTCATCCCACAGGGTGTTTTGAGGGTTTTCTGTTGTTCTTTGTTTACTTTTGAAGTAAGGGAAGGGGCCTGGAGGTGGGGACGGGGGGGATCCCCCCAGCAGGTCTGCTAAAACTGCCGTCAAAGCAACTGGGGTTCCTGGCTGCAGAGGGCCATGATGAGAAAAGTAGCTGCCTTGACGCAACTTGGAGTGCTGTCAAAGCAAGCTCTGCTGCCACCAACCCAGGACGACCCCAGATCTCCTGGGAAAGGGGGCAGACGGCAGGAGAGGAGACTAAAGAGAGGCAGCCTGTCCTCCCAGAAACTAATTGGTGGGACCTGCAGTAAGTTCAGGAAGTTGGAGCTGGAGCCCCTGAACCTTTTAGAGGACACAGGATCCCTGAGTTCTTGGTTTGCCAGGGTGACTCATGAAAGTTATCTCATCCATCCACCTGCCTCTGGTTAGAACCACACTCACGTCTCCAGAGAACTCCCTTGAAAGCTTCATTTATATCAGCTTTAGAACACGAAGGGTGGCTAGCAGTTCACAAGGCTTTTTACTCACCCTCTCCTGGCCAGCTCTGCTAATCTCTCCATCTCCATAGGAACAGATCGGTGGTCCAGGAAAAGGTGGCTCAGGGATGTTTTCTATGCAAAATTCATGGGACAGCAACCCCGTGTCTTTGGGGGGCGGGGAGGGGGAGGTGGAGTTATTCATTGACCCCAAGCCTCAAAGTTCAGAACTAATCAAAAATTCAAAAACTAATTCCAGGAAGCACGCTAATGTGGTGAATAGAAATTTAGTGTTTGGAGTGAGGAAACTGAGAGTCCCACACGCTCTCAGTTCTGTGTCACTTCACCCCATCCGGAGAGTGGTCCTCAGTTTGGGCCTCAGGTTTTAACAGTGACCCTGACAAACCAAAAAGCATTGGCGGTGAGAGATTTGGAGGCCAGGTGGCATTGGGAACAGCTAGGGGCTGCTGTTTGAGAAAGGGAAAAATCAGAGAGGCGGAACAACTCAAGTGCTGTGTAGTAACTGTCGACTGTGATTTTTGTCTTTCCCAAAAGACTGTGAGCTCTTGCAGGAACCATGACTCATTTACCATACATTTCCTGTCCTTGACACAGAGTAGGTGCTCAAAAAATTTTACGCTAAATTTCAAGAATGAATGAATGAATGAAATCAGACTATTTTCCAATATTTGAAGAGCTGGTAAAAAGGAGAAGGCAGGCTATTCTGGGCTGCTTATAGGGCAGAATTAAGAGGCAGATTTTGATCCAGTGCCTGGAAGACCTTGGAATGCATCCCTTGAGAGGCAGTGAATTCCCCAGCCCAGGACATGCTCGGGGGGAGGCTGGGTGGCCATTCCTCTCAGGGACACTGTGGAGAACATTCTTGCATTGGGTTGGAAGATTAGACTAGAGGCCTCGAAGGTCTCCTCCAACATGTTCTGGGGCCATGCTGCAGAGTGGAAAGACCATGGACTTTGAAGACAGTTAGACCCAGACTCAGTTCTTAAGTCTGGAATTTACTAGCTTTGTGAATGGGGACACATTATCTACCTCTGTCTCAGTTTCTTTACCTGCAAGATGGAGAGAATAGTTTTTATGCATGGTTGATAAAAAGATAAGAAATTGAAAATACCTATGTATATCACCCAGCACAGTGCATCACATAGAAGACATTCAATAAAAGTTAGCTATTATTATTATTATGTCAGTAGAGCCAGGTTTCTGTCTAACCATAGGCAAGCAGAAGACAGCACCATCAGACCCAGTTTCAATAATCCTTGGGCTTAGCCAGGCCAAACGTTGGGGGATCACCATCTTCATTGCACAGAGGAAGAAAATTGAGGTACCCCATGGTGATGTACAGTGAGCCAATAGAAAACTTTAGATCTGCACCTTTAGTGAGGGATGTCAGACCTCCACGCCTCAGCTCTCCCTTTCCCAAAGGCTTAATTAGAGCCTGTTAAGCCATTTCCGATCCTCAGATGAAAGGTGTGCTCATCTTATCCCGGCCCTAACAAAGTCGCTAGGGGGCTGCTCAGAATCTCTGATCTTTAGACCAAGTTAAGTGAAGGAAATTAAGGGCCCTCTAACGCTGTGCTGCTTTTTTTCCTTGCCTCTTTCAAATATGATTTCTCCCAAATCAGGAAGAAAGATTATACTATTCCAATACCACCCAGGACATCTTCTGGGGGATGAGAAGGGAGAATATGGGATGGAGAAGGGAGATCTCACACAGGCAAGAACTGAGGGAGGGAACTAGAGAAACTGGAAGCAATACTATTGACTTACATGCCCAGAAATAAGCAATCGGGATTCAGAAATGTCCCTTACAGGACACCGTAGGGAACATTTCCCCTCAAACGGGCTCCACTGGAAGCTCCACAGAGTCGCAAGAAGGAAAACCCTCTCCAAACAGAATCAAACTAGTAATTTTTTAAATGGTAAAAGATAACCCTGAATTCCGAAAGACTATTTTTAAAATGGTAATAATCCCTTGATCAGCCACTGGCGGGGAATATGGCATTTGGTTGAGACATTTTACCAATTACAACCCACGGTGTCCCTGCGTGGTGCTTTCTAAACAGTCAAAACCAGCTCTTAATAGTCACTCGCCCAGACAGGAAGAGAAAGAACAGAACCAAGTCCAAATGAGAAGACGCCGTTACAAAAGAAAGCCCAGCTCAGCAGGTCCCTGGGAGCCAGGAGCTGACCTGATGGGCAGCAGGTGGTGGCAAAGCAACAGACCTGGGCAAAGTGTCTTGATTTGGGAGCTTAGGGATTCCAGGAAAGTGAGGAAAAGCCACGAGTGGGGGACCAGAGAGCATGGACAAACCTGAGTGGTGTGGACTTGGACAAACCTGAGCGTGAATTCCAGCTCTGCCTGAAGTCCTTGCTAAAAGTGGACGTGGGCCAAGTCCTCACCCTCCCTGAGCTTCAGTTTCCTCATTTGTGAAATGGCAGTTTATCCACCTTGAAGGGCTGACCTCCAGATTGGAAGTGATCTGCGCCAAGTGCCCCTGTGGTGTCTGGTACACAACAGGTACTCAGGAGATGCTATTTCCCCTGCTCCTGGTCACTCTCCCCTCCCCTGCCAGCATCACCTTGGATGGAGCTGGGAGAATATGAGAGCAGAGATACTGACATTCCTCCCACCAATTAATTATCCCTCCCCAAACCACTTCTTCATCCTGTAATAAGCAGGGGAAGGACACTTGTCAAGAGGCAAAGATTGGCCTGGTGATTGGGATGGGACCTGGGGACCAGCGTTGCGAAGCTACATCTGTGCCCATGATACATCTGCACAGTTTTCAGCGGTACTCACGGAACTTGAGGCAGACAGGAAAGCAGCAGGACGGTCGCCAGATTTGTTGAAGAAAAATGGGCAATAAAGAGGATTATTGCAATCCACTTTATAGGTCCAATCAGGAGGGTGTGTCCCATAGGGTAGCCAAAGGTCAAAAACATCATCCTCTTTCATGGTCACTTCTGCAGCACAGTCTATTCAACATCAGCTCAAAAAAGATGGGGATGGGATTTGGGGAGGTCAAGAAGGAATTCTATGCATAGAGGCTGAAGTTAACTAACACTTTCTATAAGGGCAGTATTTGTCCAAGGGTAGGTCTGTGGACCACCTGCATCACAGTCATCTCTCTGAGTGCTAGGTAAGAATATGCAGATTCCTAGAATGCACCCAGTTTTACTAACTCAGAATTTATAGCTGGGGGGCCTGGGAATGTACCTTTTGAAACAAGGACCATTGGTCATTCTGGTACATTCTGGCACACTTTGGCTTGAGAAGCCTTACCCTACATCAATCATGTGAGCTGCTGATGAAGGAACAGCAGCTGCTGTTTAGGATGCCACAGAGCAGAATCCCTTGCTGGGCTGGAGTGGGGCCTGAGGGATGGATACTGGTGGCTGGCAATGCTGTTTCTTAATGACGCAGACAATCCTGCGGTCTGGCAGCTGGGAAAAGCCGGCCTGAGTGGCGGCTGCTGGAGAAGCAGAGTTAAGGTGAAGAGGTGCTTTGAGCCTAATCAGCTGCCGCTCAAGCGGGGGTGGATCAGGGCCACCAGCCAACCCTGCCACTGCACGTGTCGCTTGATGGAAGGGGTGCTGGAGGCGGGCTCTTTCTGGGGAGCACTCAGGAAGCAGGGCAGACGTCCACAGGGAGCCATTCAAAGCTGAGACGGGGCTTTCATGGCGTGGGTCTGGACTCGGTGTGAGCGTTATGCTCTCTCAGCTACCACTTCTCCCCGTCATTCTCTCCACACACTCCGCTCCCTCACTCTGTCTTGTCTTCTTATAGCACTTATCAGTACTGACATTATATTATATATGTATTTGCCTATTATCTCTCCCCTACTAGAACACAGGCCCCACAAAAGCAGACACTGTGCCCATTTTTAAAAACGTGTGCCTGGAAGAAAGCCTGGCATACAGTGGGCCCTGAACAGATATTGATTGAAAAAATGAACGAATGTTCATTTCACATCCCCAAAGCATACTGGGGCTCAGGGAAAGTCTGCCTGGTAGTTTCCCTATAGGCCAGAGGCTTTAGTGGTTCAGGGAATTATGCATCCAAGGGCACAATTTGAGTTTAACCCTAAATGGCACTTATTTTTTTCTCTGTTAGTCCTCCTTGCTAGACTGAGCTCGCTCTCAGGGCAGGGCCAGGCCTTTCTCAGCCTTGTTTCTTCCACGCCGAGCAAGGCGCCTGACACACAGAATGGGCTCAATTAACGATTTGTTAGATAAATGAAATGACTGTTTTGTGATACTCTCTCCCATAGTTTCTGGCCGCCTACCTACCCCTGGCCCCACTGGGGAAGTTATCAGAAATGGTGGCCGTTATTATGGCTTAAAGATCACAGAGCTCTGGCCCAGCTTGAGGAGTAGTTTCCAGAGCCGGCACCGGGACTCAGGGCTCCTCTCTCTCCATCTGGGACTCTTCCCTTTTACATTGTTGTCTTCCAAGAAGGGGGACCTGGCCCGGCATCATCACTGTCCTCTGAGAAGGAATTCACTGGACCTCGTGAGAAAGGCTGAGTCAGAGCCTCTCAGACACAGGGACAGGGCAGCAGGAGGCAGATGTGGCGGGGCTTCCACCGCCTAGCGCAGGGTTTCAGCAGAATCGCCTCGGGTGCTTGATGCCACAGCAGCTCCTGGGCTCTCTCCTACGTCTCCCCAGTCAGACTCTGGTGGGGTAGAGTCTAAAATTCTGCATTTTGAACAAATTATCAAGGTGATTTTGATGCATGATTTGTCTTCATAGTTAAGAACTGGGCTTCAGAGTCAGAGGTTTTTGGGTTCAAAACCTGTTGCCATTACTAATTGTTCAAGGCCAACTCAGTCAATTTCCTGAGCCTTAGTTTCCCCACTTGTAAAATGAGGATTAATAAAAAGTACCTACTTTGTAGGGTTAAATGAGAAGATACATATGACACATTTAAATGGTATACGGCCCGTGGTAAAAGCTTAATAAATGAAAGCTGCGATGATGATGATGATGATGATGATGAAGAAGAAGAAAAAGAAGAATCAGAAGATGGTGAAGATGAAGATAAAGACGATGATTCTCAACAATCTCCTGGAGAGGCGATTCTGCAGCCCCTTCAGTGGTACATTCCCTTGGGGGGCCACTGATAGTCAGGAAGCTCTTCAATATGTCTGCTTCCTGCTGTCATGGGGCATCATTTCCTATTTCGCAGGCTTTTCTGAGGGTGGAGAAGGGCTGGACTAAGAATAGAAAGTTGATTAGTAGGGTGATGGGGAGGGTGGGAGACCTTCATAGAGGCAGTTGGAGTAGCTGTCAGAATCCCTATTTCCTCTGATGTAAGAGAATCTGAGAAAAGGAGAATAGGAAGGTTAATGAAGGAGACGGAGAAGAGGAGTAGGGAGTGGAAAGGAGCTACAAAGGGCAAAGCACCTGAGCCGGCGGTGGAGGACAGGCGGCCGACAGTGGGGAGGGGTGTGATTGGCATGGGGGTGGGGCTTGGGTTGGTCAGACAAGAGGCAACAGGAGAGAACTGGCTGTCCATTCCACTGCTGAAGGGACTCCTCAGCCCACCTGGGATCCCATCTGTGCCTTACCAGTCGGCTCCCCGGAGTCTAATGCTGGTTCCAGGGTTAGGGTGAAATTCAGGGAGTGGAATAATCCAAAATAGTGAACAAGGTGTAGGAATTCCTTCCCTATGTGACACCCCCTTGCCTCCCCTCTCCCCCATAAAGCATGGTTGCCTCCCTCTTGGTTTTTGCGGGGCTGCAGCCCTGACCCACACTGGCTGATCCTGGTGGCAGAAGTGGGGATGACCAGCGCATGCCAGGAGTCTTGCACAGGATGCAGCCTGTTGTTCTTGGGGATAACTGAGAGCAGGAGGTTGTCCTGAGTGCCAAGGAGAAATGGGCTGGGGACAGAGAATGGAACTAAGAGGAGGGATCTGCCACCATGGCAGCATAGCTAGCTTACCTGCCGAAAACCATTCCTCGTGAACTGTAAGATTTTCAAGGCATAGTTGGACCTCTGGCCTTTGCTGTTGAATTCAATGTGGCCGGTGAGACCTTCCAATTCTACCTGTCCAAGAGAGAGTGAGTTACAGCACCAAATAGGCCCCATGTTCCACTTGGCCCCAAGAAAGCATTCCACACATGAGCTATTTAAGGATGCCCAAGAGAGGGGGAGCCATCAAGATCCATTCTCCTGCCCGCCTCTCAGCCACAGGATCTTGTGACTACAAATGGGATGTCTCTGGAACCAATTCAGACTTGTCCGGCGCTGGAGTAGGAGAAGGATGCCCCACACCCAATGACCTCACAGCTGCTGCCTAAGCCAACACAATGCTAGGGTGCTCGCCTGAGCTCAGATTCCCATGGGCCCCTCCTCCAGGCCCTTGGCTGTTAACAGTATTCACCCTCTCTGGGCAGTTGCTCACCCACCCCCAGCCTGCAAGAAGTCAGGAGGACCTGACTCTAAATGCAAATTCCAAGCCACTCTGCACCAGGCTTCTCTGACAGGAGAGGTCTTCTTTGTGGACTTGAGATCCATGTCCGTCCCACCAGAGGAGACACAGCGAGAGAACATTGGGGAAACCCAGCACCAAGCTAGAAGTGCTGAGCCTGCAACTCCCTGCGAGTTCCCGGTCTATGGCAGCATCATCCATCCTCGTTTGTGCAGAGCTTTGCTGGGACCACCTCTAAGCTGAGGGGTCAGGTTCCAAGCCTGGAATCCAGGACCCCTTAATAGTCTCAAGGCTCAAGAGCCATTGCCTTGTAAACAAACTCGCCATGGATTCTCGGTGGTTTTAGAGATCAGGGAACAAATGTGACCCAGGGGCCACTGAATGGGGTCGCCAGAGATTGCTTTTCAGCTGAGGCTGTGATATGCTAAAGAAGCCCAGAGGTGAGGGGCCTTGAACAGTGTCCCACCGGCAGGCTGGGCGTGCTCCTGCGGGGCCCCAGCCGCCCCTCACCATGCGCAGGTAGTTCATGAGGCTGGTGCCGTGCTGCCAGATCTGGGCTGAGCCGCAGGACAGGGGCTTCACGCCGATCTCCTGGCTCCGGTTCAGTTCCTGCACCGCGGTCACCACAGCATAGACGGCATCAAACAGCAGGGCCGAGGAGAGCTGCGAGAGGGCAGAAAGCGGAGAGAGGAGGCACAGAGGGAGGAAGGGATGGGCGTAAAGGAAGGGAAGGGAAAGGAGGAAGAACAGAGACAAGGAGGAAAGGAGGACATCAAAACAAGGAAGATAAGGGCGTGTCTTTGGCCCGCCTCCTGTCTGTGGTTCAGCTCCACTTCCCCTAACCAGGTGCTTGCACACAGCAGACAATGGTGGCAATGGCTTCTCAGGGACTGGGCATCAAGCTACCCCTCTGGGCACCATAAGATTTCAAGAGTATCTTTCTCTCTCTTTGCTCCATGGAAGTAGCAACTTCCATGCTCTCAGGAAGGGGACAGCGTACCTATCTCAGGAAAAGGAAGGAAGGCAGCCAGTACCTTCAGCTTTGCCCATTCTACAAGGCTCAGTTGAAGGTCACTTCCACCTGGGAGACCTCCATGATATTGTTTCTTCATAGACGGACCCACTACTACAGTCTACTTTGTACTATTCAATTTGATGAGTATGTATGGAGCACACGGTCAATTCAAAGCCCAAAGATAGTGAGACCCTATTCTTGTGACAGATTATACTGGAATGGGGGAGGGGTATGGGGAGACAGGACAGAAATAAAGGTAACATGAACTGAGTGAGATGGACCCCCAAAAGTCTGTGGGGGTCCAAAGAGGAAGATATCTTATCTGGTTGGGTGGTTGAGGAAATGTTTTGTGGAAGATGCAGCGTTGGAACTGACCCCTGAAGGATTCTGGTAGATCCTTGCTGCATCTGGGAGTGGGGCGCAGCAGGGGAAGGGGAGGAAGGCATTCCAGAGGTGGAACTGCGGGAGCGAAGACAGAGGTGGGAGGTGTGGAGCACACCTGCAGAAGGGGATGGGAGGGGAAGAAGCAATAAAGCGGAAGGGAGGCAGGGGCCATGCTGTGGAGGCCTTCAAGCCAGGGCAAGAGTTCGGTGCAGCTGTCTGTCCATATTGTCATCTCCCTAGTAAAGTGCAGGCTCTGGGGCCCGAACACTCAGGACCTTCACCTCTGTATCCTGCAGAGCATCTAGTACCAGGACTGGCATGTGGTAGGCCCCCAAGACACATTTCTTGAATTGAATTAAATTTGGGGTGAAATCTGTCCAAAGGCTCAGCCCAAACACCACGTCAAGTTAACTGGATGTTTGCAGCCTTTGGAAAGGGACAGGCTGAGGTGTTTGGGCGGCGATGGGAGGAGAGCAGAAAAACAGAAGACGCCCGTCCTTGGGGAGTGTGCCATCTACGGAGGTGACATCACTCTGCTGTGTTAATGTACTTAAGGCCCCTGACAAGAGAAACCTACTGAGTACAAATGACTATAGGATCAACACTGTGCAGGGGCCCTGAGGGAAGGCCCAGGAGAGCAGGCAGAGGCCCTGAGGAAGGAGTGATGTGGGGCGCTGAAGTCCACACCCACCCTAAGACGAAGCAATGCCCTTCACTGTACTGGGACGCTCCACGACGGGCAATTCAATACTGTCTCTTCAAAGCCCCTTCTTTCAACAGAAGAAACCAGTGAGAGCACTCTCCATGTGACTTCTTCCAACCTTCCTCCTACCGGCTGAACCCTGGAACACAGGCCTCTCCAAGGTTGGAGGCAGGGAGGCCATCTTGTGACCTCCTGGGTTTTTTCAAGCTCTGAAGATGGAGTGTACGCAGCTTGAGACAGCGAGGTGGAGGAGAAACTAACATAAAGGAACACTAAACCCGGAGTCTAGATCCCAGGCCTCGCTTATGTGCTGAGTGACTGCACGCCGCACCGAGGGAGCACCAGTCCCCTGTAAACGAGGGTCAGTGTCCCCGCCTCAGTAAAAGTGCTCTGTACGCTGCGAGTGTCAGGGTCACCATGCCTGAGGGCGGAGCCCGTGTACCCCCAGGTGCGCAGGTGTCAGCAGGTGCTCAGGAAGCAGGTGTTGGCTGGACTAAGGCTCTGGGGAGTAATAAGACTGGGAAAGAGTGACTTATTTCCTTCACAGTTTTACTACCTGTTGGGCAAGGAGGCCCTAACAGGAACAGGGTAAGCTGACTGCTAAAAGGCAATTACCGGGGAAACAGCCAAATAAAGTTCTCCGCCCCAATCTAAGTTCACTTGCATTGGAAACCTGCCTGGCCAGTGTCTTCCTTCTTTCTCCCTCTCACCCTCTCTCCCCTCTCTTGCCCCTTTTCTTCCTTCCACCTGCTTCTTTTCTTTCTTCCCAGCCCCTACAATCTGGCAGGTACTGTAGACTTCAACACCACCCATTCTCCACTGAGACGTCCCACCAGACAGGAACCATTGTATCCCCTCTGCCTCCTTTGGGTCTTCGGCCCTCCCAGCTCCACACCCCTCCTTTCTGTCACCTGGTCCCAAAGCCACCTGTGACCTGAAGACTAAGCAGGTAAGGGCACCTAAGTGCTATAATCGGGATCAGCAGAAACCTCTGCAGTCCTGCTGAGCCGTGCTGACCAGCACACTCTGCCAAGCCCCTCCATCCATCATCTCCCGCTCTCTCTTCCCCATCCCACTGCCCTTCTCCTTTACAGCTCAGCTCCTTCTTCATTTGATTCGAGGCTCACCTGTGTGGCACTTGATGCTTCTCAGCAAGCCTACAACTGTCCTTGTCCTTTGCACATAATTCATTTCCCCTGGAACACATGTGGCTCCTTTATTAATGGACCTCTCACATTTCCTTGACAAAAGGACATATGGAAATTACGAATGCTACAGACTCTCCCTTTCCAGCTTAGACAAACATCTACCTGAGGGGGAGTTAGTTACCCCATTGACATTGGCTTCTAGATCCTTCCGTTTGGCTATTTAAATGATACTGTAAACTAATTTCTGCCTCATCTTCTCTCTTGCCTCCCAGTTAGTTAGTCTCTCCATTCTGAGATTCTCAAAATCACAGAGTGTTAGAACTGGAAGGGATCCTAGAGATCAACTAGTCCAACTCTCTCATTTTACAAATGAAGAAACTGAGGCTCAGAGAGTTCTCCTCTTGCCCCAAGTCACCAAGCAAGACAGTGGCAGGGCCAGCACTGGAACCCCAGCACCCCTTTCCCCATGCTGGTTTCCGCCCCTGTCTGCGGCATTGTCTCTCCACTTCACTTCCTGACAAGGCTCCTCTCAAGAAGCCCGGGTGTGTCGCCGCTCTACCAGATTTATTCCTGTGCCAAGCCTCCTGGGACAACATGGGGCAATCTTTCTAGACGTGGTTACCTTCTTATCAGCAGACAGCAGCATGAGACTCTCAGGCCAGAGCTGGGGGCAGGGAAGGGTGGTGGGCAGGCTTCTCTGCTACCCTGGGTCTGGGTATTACCCAGTTTGCCTTCTGGTCTGACCAGTTGTTTGTCCTCACATTAGCCCCTCACTTGAGAGCCATTTGGAACTTTTGCTGGAAGAGGACTATAAGGGCAGGACAGACAGGGCAGTGGAAAGTACCATCAGTTGCCTACCTAGCACCATTATCCCCTTCTTCCTCCCTAACAGAACCTCCATTTCATTCAGGTGTCCTCCTCTCCCCCAAGCAGCCATGTGCTTCAGGGGTGGCTGATCCAGCCCCAGCTCCCAGGTGACCCTGAGTGGTCCAGAGTCATCCCATCCCCATAGCCAACATGTGATTCAGGACTGGGCAAGTGGCTCACTTCTGACCAATGAGACATGAACTGAGGCCTGGAGTGATGGGTTGCTTCTCAGAAGAGCTTCTTGTCTCTGAGAGAGGCAGTTCTTGCTCTTCCTCTGGACACTCCTGTGTCAGGACACAATGCCTGGACCTGTGGCAGCCATCCAGGCTCCAGCCTAAAGATGAAGTTGACCCCAAGGGTGACAGAGCAGAGATGCAGGGAACCTGGGTTTCCAATGACATCACTCCAGAATCTGCCCTACCTCTCGACTTACTGTGACATGAGATAACACATCTCCTTTTTTGTATAAGGCAGTTTAATTCAGGATTTCCATCACTGGAAGCTGAGTGCATGCTAACTGGTCCTGAGGTCCTGGGGACCCCCTTCCTCTCAGGGGCATTGTTGCCCCAGCCCCCCAGAGAGGCCTGGGCCTCATCCCCTCTCTAAAGGCCCCTTCTGCTCACAAGGCTACACACTGGTCCCCGAGAGACCCCAATCACTGCAGACTCGCAGACACAGCTCACCACGCCATTTCTCACATCCTCCCACCAGCCCCCAAGCTCTTTCCTGCCACATGGTTGTCACTGTTCCCACTCCATCTGGGATGTGGTTTTCTTGGCTGATGCTCTCTTATTAGCAGATAATCCGGATGCCGGGAGATCAGTGTGTGCCTGTTTGCAGTGTTCTTTGGCATCCTGAACTCTGGGGCCTTCAAGATTCTTCGAGTGCTTCTAGTAGTTACAACTCCAGCAAGGGATGCTCGGGGCAGGGAGTACATGGAAGGACCATCTTCAGGGTTCCTGTCTCCTCTCCATCTGTCTGTTGCCTTCAGAGAGGTCACATGAGTCCCCAGGATGCTCTCGGCTTCACGGGTCCTCTCTGCGGTTCAGCCTGGGCTGATCTGAGCTGGAACCTCCTAAGCTCTGAACATCTTCTCCCACTTCAGTCTCCTCAGGGTCCCCCAAACATAACCCGACCACCCCTGTTTCACAGTCTCCTGGTGATGTTCCCAGGCCTCTCACCTGGATCCTCCAACTGCTTCTCTGAGACCTTGCCTCCCATCCCCGGCTCCTCCAGCCTATATCCCCCAAGTCGCCAATCTCCTCCCCTCACCCAATTTCACCTCCGATGCTGTGAGGGCCTGTAATCTCTGCCTCATCAACTCTTCCATCTCACTCCAGAGCTCCATCCTGAGCATCTTTTTGCTCTTCTAACTGCTTTCTCCCTCTGCTATTATTTACTAATTTAACTCTGGAAAGCATCTGGGACAGCAGTTGGGGAAAGCAGTTTTGGTACCAAAACAGCACTCAGGCCCGCTTCTGGGCCCACACTCCCCGCCATCTCCACTCCTTCCCGCCTTCCAAGCGTCTCCCTTCCCTTTCACGATCCCCCTCTGTCTTTCTGTGGCTTCTGTTCCCATCTGTGTGTGCGTGCCTCTTGGACTTGTCTCTGCTTCTCTGTCCCTGTCTCTTCCGAATATTAAATTCCCCAAACAGCTCAATCCTCATTTAAAATCCTCTCCTCTTTCTTGGCACCAAAATTTTGCTTGGCAAGGAACTCTCGATTCTCTTGTTTTTATATTTTCATTTGGTTCTTCATTGTTTTTTTTCTTTTGAGCTGTTTGTAAATTGTTTAGGGGAATGAAAGACTCTGTATAAATTAAGATGAATCAGTCTGACTCAGGGAGTTGTGCTGAGTTTCTTCTCCTTCCTCTGAGATAAAAATAAGAACATCTTCTAAACGCACACCTGTAACCCTTCATGTCCCTTGACACTCTCCCGATCACTGGGTTCCCAGGGTCCTCTGGGATGCCCATTTGTCTCTGAATCTCTGTAGCTTAAACTCTGCCCCCAATATAATACCAGGACAGGAACCATTAAAATCTCATGGAAGAGTTCTTACAATCTGGGTTTTATTCAATGAAATAAACACTTAATTACAAACATCTGTTTTAGCCTAAATTCTAATTACTTAATCTAGCCATCTGTAATTTTAATGATTTCCCATGATTTCGTTCCTTGCAGCATGATTAATGGGAATGGCATGTGAAACTGGTGGGTATGTGTCTCCATTCACGATGCTCCTTCCTCTGCTTGCAGGGTCTCTGGCAAGAAGCACATCTGTGGCTTGCTGTCAGCCACCTGGTGGGTACAGCCTGGGTGGGCAGCACTGAGCTTCCTTTTACGAGTACCCCTCGGTTCAGCCGCTCCCTCTCTGCACCCTTAGAATTGGACCCTCCTTCGAGCAAGCCCCCCTGGAATACTGCTGGCCCGAATACTGCCAGAAGATGAGGAAGAGGGGGAGACTCACACGTAAGTCAGGAGGAAAAGAAAAAGGATAGAAGAAATTTCGAGAGTGAAGAAGGAACATCGAGTGTGGGAGAGAAAAAGAAAGATAAAGAATGGAGGCCGTGGAAGGAGGGGAAGGTGGAAAGAGAAGAGTGATGTAAGGAGATGAGAGACTAGAACTGAGAGGGAGAGAGGAGGGGAGAGGAGGCAGGGAGAGAGAGGGAAGGCGAGCAGGTCCCCCCTGAGCTGGCTGCAGCCTTTCTAGAGAGCTGGATGGGGAGACAAACCCAGGCTGTGCTTTTCTTCAGCTCCCGAGCAAATGAAAGAGCTGGGCTGTTTGTGCTGGGAATTTCAGCCCCCAAAGAGACAGGAAGAGGCACCACTTTTCAAAAGGTAGTTTCTAAAGTGAGAAGCCTTGAGGAAGATTTGTTCCGTTTGAAGCTGCGAGCTTGCTTTTTGCATTCGAGGTGAGGAGTTTCCATAACACCTTCCCTTCCCCCTCGGAGCCACAGAGACTGTGAATGGAAGATTCTCCAGCACCGGAAGGCAGATTTAGGCTCCGGTCCAGGCTGTGTTGGAGCACCAGCCTCTGGAGACCCTCAGCACGCCACCTAGCTCTTCTGGGCCTCAGTTTCCTCATTTGTCAAAAAGGGGTGTGTGACCACTCTGATTTGTCATTAGGATGCCATGAGGAGGAGAAAGAGGTCAAGGTGGGATAATTTCTTGGGATGTGCTACAGTATTCCTCAGCTCTGTGCCGAGGTGAGAGGAAAGGGAGTGAGTGCCGTGGCCTCCTAAGCTAGAAGGAACATGCATCCCCATCTCACTGGCAGGAAAACCAAGGGGCTCAACTAAGAGAGAGCTGACTGAAGCAGAACCAGAATCTGTGACTCAGGACAGGTTGTCCCATCCCCGTGACCAGTTCTAAGTCTTGCACACTCTCCTGATGTAGCCTCAGCGGGCGTGGCACAGCCTTTTACTCTGGTCTCCACCCCCAGCACAGAAGGAGCCTTTAGGAACACTCCTGCTCCCGGATGCCCCTCAAACATTCTTGGGGAGAGTAAGATGCTGAGGCCTTGGGAGGTCTGAGACTGGATGGATAAGGAAGGAGAAGAAGGAGGTCAGGGTTTTGTATCATTTAAACTGCCCGGGCTGCTTCCATGTGACAGAGCACCCTCTCCAGGTCAAGGAGCAATCCAGCGTCTGGCCCTGCTCCGCCCTGGATGCCTTCACACTCTGCTCAGCGTCCCACACACAGTGCATGAGCAGCAGCGAGGTATCTGCTTCCCCCTCCTCTAGAAAGCCTTCCCTGACCTCTCCAGGCAGAACTGAGGGGCTTCCCTGGGCTTCCACAGCGGCAGCAGACCTCTCCGGACCACTTTCCTGGAGGTGGAGGCCGGTCTGGTTCGCACACTGTGGACCCTGGAGGACAGCAACTTGGGCTCTTCTCTGCAATGCATTGCACAATGGGCCCCAAGCCTTCACCCTGCTCTGTACTCAGGCCCTTTGCCACGTGACTTTGCATTTTTCCCCTCTACAAGGGTAGAGTACGTTTCCTCATTCCCTGACTTTGAGTTTGTGTGGGCGGCTATCTTTGGCCAACAAAATGAGGTGGAAGTCACAGTGTGCCCATTCTGGGAGCTAGACTAAGAGATCTGGTGTGTTTCCACTTGTGTTGCTGCCCTTCTGCAACCACCATGACTATGCCAGGCTAGCCTGCTGGACCAGGGGAAGGATGAGGGGTACGTGGAGCAGAGCTGCCCCAGCCTAGATCAGCTGACCCCTACTCATCAAGTGAACTCAGCTGGGCAGCTCTGCTGATCCAGCTGAGCCAGCTTAGATGAGGTGGTCCCTAGCTGACCTCAGACGCATGAGGTACATAAATGTTTATTGTTGCATGCTAGTGAGATTTGGGGGTTGGTTGTTATACAGCATTTCTGTTGTTAAAGCTACCTGATAGATTTACTAATGCCTATCCCAGGGTCTGGCACATGGAAGGTTAAATAAACTCATTTAATGCATAACTGTGCCTTGAAGATAGAATCATATCCCATTTTATCTTCACAGCCAACTTCTAAGATGGCCAAGCATAACTAGCCCAAAATTATAGATAAAGAATCTGAAGCTCAGAAGGGTTACATAGCCACGTCAGATCACACAGCAAGAAAATGGCAAGGCCAGCATTTGAATCCAGGCCCTGTGCCTCGAAGGCCAGCACTCTTTTCAGCACACATGAGAGTGCCCAGAGCCGGCCCCACAGCCATGTGAGAGGCGCTGCCTGGCCTTTGTATCGGGTCCTTACAGGCCATCCCACCAGGTACCAAGGGACCTCATCTGCCTGCTCGTGGTCACTGTGACCAGAGAGAAATTAGAAATGTGGCACATGGACCTTTTACTTCACCAGGTCAGACACTAAATGTGGAATGGTTTGGGTTGGAGCAGAGGTGGAAGGTTTTGTTTCCTTTCCTAATATTGTGCCATGAGCCTTTCAAGTCCGTCAGCACCTCACTAGGATACTGGAGTGATGATGGCAAGAACCGCAGACAAGACCAGGGGACAGGGCTTGTATTCCTGCCGGGAGGAATGGGCCTGGTCCTACCCCTGACACTGCACTTGAGGACGTCTTCACCATCCCTTTAGTCATCTCATAGGGGTGAGGACCCCTTTCCTTCAGCTGTTTCACCCCCACCAAATCCTTCCTATGGATTCATCCCTCTTTCAGGTCTAAAATACCTTGTTGACACTTTCTAGGACCTTCCATGAAATCCAGTCCTCAAGCTCCCTTCTCCTATCCCGTTCCCCTGATCGAAGCCCCCTGAGCTTTGCCTGAGCTCTGACCCCTTAGCTACTTCTTCCTTCCTGAGCTTTCCACTAGGTGATACAATCACAAAGGCACGGGGTTTGGTGGAAGGTCACTTTGTCCATGCCCCTGCCGCTGGTTCACCACCTTGGCCAACTAGTAATTAGATGCCCATGTGTGCCAATGCCCAGAAACGTCCTTGCCTCTTGACAAGCCTTATCAAAGAGGTATCCCTCCTATTTTAAAAGCCCACCAGAGAATGTCCCATTCCAAGAGGGTACCCAATTCCATTGTTAACTCGTAGGCCTAATTCTTTTCCATTTCTTTCTATTTCTAACTCATTATTCCATCTGCCTCATTCATTCATTCACTCATTGATTTGACAGATACCCACTGACTACTTTAATTTTGCCAGGCCAATTTATAGTACAGTGTGGTGAGGGAATGATGTTCTAGAGAAAGGCAAAATGGCACAGTGGTTAAAGCTATGAACTGTAAAGCCATATGGCCTGGGTTCTGATCCTAGTTCCTCTGCTTACTAGCTGTGTGACCTTGAGCTGTTTACTTAACCTTTCTGGGCCTCAGTTCCATCATCTGTAAAGTGGAGCTACGGATACTAGTTACCTTAGAAAATTGTTGTGAGCATCACATGAGCTGCCTTATGGGGCTCTGAGAGCTTAAATGTAACGTGGCTAGGAGAGGCCCTAGAAAGCCAGGCAATCCCCATCTCCTAAGAACCTGCTTTTTAACAGATGGAAACAAGCAGATGTACTTGGCCTGCCCTACAGAGTAAGGACATCAAATCCAACGGAGAACACCAGGGAAATCTTTGCTTCCATCACACACATAAGGAGGAAGAACATGAGTGAGAGCACAGAGGAAGCCTGTCTGCATGAGCTCCTAGTCAGGGCATGGTCCAGGCGATGGGAAGAGCACCGGACCAGGAGTCAGGAGCTCAGAATCTAGCTCCACTCTGCAAAAGGCTTGGTGTGTGCCCTTAAACAAGACCCCCACACACCACCCCCATTTCCAGCTTTGGCTTCAGTTTCTCTATCTGAAAAGTGAAGGAGCAGATCAGCCAAGAGGCCCCTCCAATGGTAGGATTCTTGGATCCTACACCCAGGCAATTCTCAGCCATGGTGCTATTGGGAGTCTGGCCACAGGAGGCTTGCAGACGTCACTAAATGACAACTTGGTGCCTTCACCCAACCCTCTCTCTGCTGTCTCCCCCACAAGCCTGCTGTGTGCAGCTTGCTACCTCCCACACCTTTTCCCTTGTAACCTTCCCAGCACTCAACACACCTCCTTTTGAGCTGGGCCAGGAGAAGGCTGGGCTCCAGAAGGGTCGGTGCCCGAGAGGCTGGCTCACAGATGGGGGTGTGTGTGGAGGTGAAGGGGCACCAGGGAGGGGCTCTGGTGGGTACTTACTGCAGGCCCCGTGAAGGGCACATGGTCACAGTTCTCCTGCCAGGACTGGTTGAGGCTCTGGGCAAACTCTTGGAAGAAAGCATGTGACTGGTTGAAAATGGAAAATCCCAGGATGTTGACACGATCATCCACAAGGCTGTCCATTCTCTGGAGCGAGAACTCCTGGAAAGACCCAGCAGTCAGAAATAGAACAGAGTTAGGAAAGGAAGAAGTGGGGGGATAGAGTTTGCTGGAGCACGTCTGGGTATCTCCTTCTAGTCAAATGAACACTTACTGCCAGGCACTCTGCCATGTACTAAGGCTCCAGAGAGAAGTAAGAGATGTTCTTCTGAGAGCTCACAGTGTTGGTGGAGGAGAGAAAAAAGATCAGCAGAACGATCTCTAAGGAAGGCATGCTTAAGATGCACTGGATGGAGAGAGACAGAAACACTAATGTGTGTGGCAGAGGCAGGACTGTGTCCACAGAAGGTGTCACCCTCGAGCTGAGTCTTGAAGGATGCATAGGCGTTTTCTGGGTGGAAAATGTGGATGGACAAAGGCTATTCTAGACAGAAGTCACAGTGGATACAAAGGCATGGAGGAGAGAAAGCGTGTGGCCCTTTTAGTCAGCTGCCTGTGGTGTGCTTTGACGGAAGCATCACTTCTCCAAGTGTGATCCACAGAACACCTGCCACCAGACTCACCCAGGTATCTTTTAAAAAAATAACAATCTCTGAACCCCACCTAACACCGACTGAATCTGAATCTCTGGAGCTGAGGCCCAGGAGTCTGAATTTTCAGCAGATCCCAAGGTCTTATGCACACCAAAGTCTGGGAGTCCCTGGGTTAGCACATAGCATGCACGGAGTGGGGAATGGTGGGAAATGAAGCTGGAGAGGTTGCCAGGGGCCTGGATGCCAGGCCAGGGAGCTTGTGCTTTATCCTGAGTGATGGGAGCTGATGGGACTGTTAGCAGAGGAGTGACAAAATCAAGGTGGCTTTCTAAGAATCTCAACCTGAAGGTCTGCAGGTAGGGTTGTGACTTCATTATTATTTTTTTATTCATTTGATAAATATTTAAGTGCCTATTATGTGCCAGACACAGGCACAGAAGATGTTCAAGGCACAGAAGGTATGAACAAGAGAGACAAATTTCCTGCTCTCGAGGAGCTTGTAGGTTAGTGGAAGAGACAGATTGTAAGTAACAAATAAATATAGAGAATTTCAGATATCTATGGGGGGTTAGAGTGGGGAGCTGCTACGTTGGGTGAGGCAGTCAGAGAAACCCCATCTGGGGCAGGGACATTTAGAAGCTCAAGGGAATTCTCCCAGGACCCATGGCCCTCATCCAAGCCCCTGGCCGGGGACAGGTGTTATCTCAACAAGCTCAAACCTGCAGATATGAGCCCCACTGAGGCCAGTTAGTGTCATAAGGAGAAGAATCGCCCTCCTCAGGCAGGGCTGAGCTCAGAGCCCTAGACCTCCAAGCCTACCTCACCTTGGCCTTACACAGGAAAACCAGGCAAGAGGTGTGGGCTATTTGGCTCTCCAATGCCTGCTCCTGGAATAATGCTTTCCAATGTGGGTCAGGTCACCTTTGTGCACTGAAGTCTCATCCATCACACGTTCATTCCAAGTGCCTCACGCACAGCTCCACACCACATGGACACAGGGTAGTTACAGACCCAGGACTAAGCCATCAGCCACTCAGCCTGACATGACAGATGGCAGGTGCCTTGGGCTTACTTTCTGGCCAGGAAGAAACGTTGCTTTTCTTCAGGCGGTCTCCTTTTCTTAAGACTTAGCTCCTCCAGGCCTCTGGTGCGTCCCCTGCATCCTCACTCACATCTACAGCCACCGCCAAGGCTTCAGGCTGCAGGCCGAGCTCCGCTGCTCAGAGTCCAGCCTCATGAGCTGCAGCTTGCAGACTGAAGTCACAAAGATCTCTTTGGAGCCACCAACTCTTGACAGCATGGAGTCGGAGGAGAATTAAGTATATTTTGGATCCTGCCACATTCCTATTAGGGGAACCTGGACGTGCCAGAGAACATATTGATGCATAAGCTGATATTATCTCCCACCTCTCTAACAGGCAGCTGCCCATGTGCTGTGGGCTATCAGCAGGCACGAGGGGGCAGATGGCTAATGAGAAGAGATGCATCTGGCAAGGGGGAGGCGGCGGGGTTGCAGAGCCAGGCTGCCGTAAGGCAAGTGAGAGGCCTCACCAGCCATGGTTGGTGTAGGGGGAACCAGAAGATGTCCCCTCTCCCTTGGCTTCCTTGTCAATGTGGGCAGCTCATCAACCCTCCTCTATCCTCTCCCCACATGCACAGCCTGAGGGGAGGAGGCCCATTTCAAGGAAGCTCTGACGTCCTTGACGTCCACAGATTCGCAGTGACAGTAGCAGGGATACAGCGGACAAGGGCTTTGTGGTCAAATCCAGGTTCTACACCACAATGGATGTATGGCCTTAAGAGAGGTCTTTAACCTCTCAGGGCTTCAGATCCTCATTTTGTAAAATGGGAACGATAATGACAGCAACCTCATAGGTTGTTTCAAGGAACATGTACAATGCCTGCAAAAGGCTTAGCATCCTATCTGGCACATGAGAAGAGCTCAACATACGATAGTTACTGACATACTGCCACGAGATCTCAGGCAGCTCTGGCCCTCTGTTTCTTTAGTTCCACTTGTCTTGGAAACCTGACTTAGGAAGGTGTTTCCTTCAAATGTGTTTTCTTGGCAGAGTAAGAATGAATGAACTAATTACAGATACTTAAAGACAGCCCATCCAGAAGTCAGCCAATCTGTCCTCTTGTCTTTTAATTCCTACCTTCTTATTCCCCAAATAGGATATAAAAGGTCCCCTTAAGATAAAAAGATCCAGGAGCTTCCTTGATAATTCATTCTATTTATAATGACTCATGGGAGAGTTTGTAAAAGGACAAGAAAGAGGGTAGTGTGGTCTCGCATAATTCCCCAGGACACTCTAGGATTCTACTCCCTAAGCATCTCACAGCTAGAAAATGCTTCTTTATGTCTAAACTTAGACTCTCCTGCTGCTATTGAAGGCTGGTTTCTAAACGAATATGGAAAACAGTGGACCACCACCGGTTTCTACACAACGAAAATCTTCTAAGCCAATATTTCCCAAAGTGTGTTCCTCAGGACACTCGCTTTCCCAGAGGATGTTAACAGAAATTGTGTGAGAACAAGGTTCCATGTTCAAATAAGGTTAGAAAACACTGTGTATTACATCTGCCTTTTCAAGATTCATAAAGCGCACTGGCATAGTAAAAGTTTAAGAAGTCCTGCAGTGAAGCAGCTTGTTCAATTTTGTTTAACCCAGAACCTTCCAAACATATTGACCATGCAACACTTTTTTCCCCCAAAACCTGCAAATGTCTTGCAGCAGTGTTCTACAGAACATACTGTGGGAAATGATACTCTAAACATATTCAAGGAAACATGTATTATAAACCCAAATCAAATGGTGGAGACATTTTGCTGAGACAGGTAGTTCATAAAATGAAGAGACTTCAGGATTGGAGGGCATTGAAGGCCATCTGGTTCCCGCTGCCCACCACGAGCTCTAGGGAAGAACACACACCTGGCTCCCTCGGGGCTCCTGTGCTCCCCCAGCCATACTGCCTGGCAGCAACCTTAACTGAAGTAACAGAAAGGGCTGGGAGCCCTGGGGTGGAACAGGCTCTCATGGAGAGCTTGATTCTCTTCTTATAAATGTCCCAGGAAAGGAAATTCTGAGGGTCCCCACTCCCAGTGGGAGTGGATTCCATCGTTGTGGCACCAAGGGAATCTGGTGGAGGACAGAGCAAACGGGCATCTGGTAAGGCTGAGTGGCAGAGCAGAGACCAAGTCCAAAACTTCAGTTACTGCAAGCTTGCATGGCTTTGTGACAGCCCTCGTATTTCTGTTACTTTGTCATGCTTGTGGCCTTTCTCTCCCAAGGCCTGTGTGTTCCTAGAGAGCAGAGATGTGTCTGCCTCACTTTTGAGCCCATGCTGCACCTAGCATAGTGCCTGATACCTAGAAGCTGTTTGGTAATTGTTGGTTGAAGACTGTTGATGAAAGACATTTCAATTCCCTGGGGTCCTCACTGTGCCCAACTCTGATCACTAATCACACAGTCTTTCCCCTCCAGAAGGTGTAAGAACATGAGTAGAATTTGTATCAACTCCTGATTGTTCTCTGGAAGTTGCATTATTGTATTTTGAAAAACAAATTTCTCACAGCTTGTTTTCTTATCACTGGGCTTTCTCATTAAAAACTGGTAAAATGTGCATGCTGCACGTGTCTGTGAGTGTGTGTGTGCGTGTGTGTGTCTGAATTCTTGTGTATACAATGATTTGCAGGGAACCAAATAACTACAGTTGAAGGTCATATCACAGCCACAGACGAATACAGGGGAGCGTTATCCCGGGATGAAGGCTGTTTTGAACAGGTGGAAGGAATGCCTCATGGGTGATGGCTTGAGAGCAGCATGGAAAGGCATCAAGGGTGGTGAGGCCAGCCAAGCCTCCCTCACTTTCTCCAGCAGGTGTGACCTTTCCAGTGTCCTGGTTTACCCATAGGCATCCACTCCCCAGTCAGCTGCAGGGACGTCTCCATGCCTCTACAGCCACCAAGCCAGGAGCAAGGGCAGGCTGTGAGTAGGGGGACAAGGTCAGTCAACTAGAGCTAAAAGCATAAGAGGTTTTAATGATTCAGATTCAGTTTCTCTGCTTGACTTTAAGGAGAAAATCAGGAAACCAAAGCACACGTTCAGACTGCATCCTTGGGTCAAGTCTATCTCCTAACCCTTCAGCGCGTGGGCCTGGGCCCGGGTGAAATGGGGAGGTAGGGGAGGTGGCATTCTGTGATGTTCTCTCTGCCCAGAGGCTGCTTCTCCCTTGCATTTCCAACCCAGTAAGCGCATTATTGTTCCTCCAGCCGCCTAAGCTAGAAACTTCAAAGGCAGCTCAAATCCCTCTTCTTTTAACTCCATATCCCATCAGTTGCCAGTTCTGTCAAATCTGTCTCCTAAATGTCTCTTGAATCTGTCCCTTCCTTTCCAGTCCCACCAGGTCGGGCCTTCATCCTTTCTCCTGTGCAACAACCTGTCAACTGAGACCACACCTCCGATCTCAGGAGACATGACCACCACATTGCCCAGCTGCCAGGTGCCATTTACATGGACGGCATGTGGAAGGCGGCCCCTGGAGCTACGCAATGTGGCAATCTCATCAGAAGCAGGACATAGTAGCAAGAGCACAGGTTTTAAAATAAGACAGTCCTGGCTTCAAATCCCGATTTGGTCATATACTGGTTGGGCGATCTTGGGCAGGTCAGTAACCTCTCTGAATTTCAGCCTGCTCACCTGCAAAATGCAGATCAGAACATCTACCATGCAGGGGTCATCTATGAAAAGTGGCTAGCGCATAGTAGGCTCTCACGACATGTGAGTTCTCTTCTCTTCAAGCGCATTCTACCCTCCATGCTGTCCCCTTCTCCCTCCTTCTCCTGGTCCCCATGCTTCAGCTGGGTCCTAACAAAGGGAAATATCTGGCCTGGGGGCTTCTCCTCCCTCCTTCTCTCCCTCCTTACCCTATAACAAGCTATTCTTAGTTATTTGTCAAATGAGAAAACTTCCGCTAAATAAGTCACCATAAGGTGTTAATTGTTTGGTGTGGCTATTTGTGTCAAGACAGAAGGCTTGAGTCGAAGGTCCAGATCTTCCAACCATAAATAATTATAACAAAGCAATAATTATAATAATGATAACGGCTACAATTTATTGACCACCAACTGTGTGCCTGGCAGAACTAAGCACTCCACATGCTTGATCTCAGTCCATCCTGACAGCAGCCCTATGGCAAGGAGTTATTGTGGCCATTTCACAGCTGAAGGAACTGAGACCCAGAGACATGAAGTGGCTTTCCCAAGGCCACACGGCTGTAAACAAAGGGGTCTGGATTCAAACCCAGACCCTAAAATTAGGATATTAGTAGCTGCCTTCAAAGCCAGCGCTCTGTGTTCTTGTACCACTTACCCACGACTGCATGTGTGGCCTCAGTGTTTGGGGCAGCAAGGGCCAGGGGCCCTATGAGTTCACTGTGATTGGGCTGTAAAAAAGCTGGCAAAACTGAGTTAAAATTGATTTCAGAATACGCAACTCAACTTGAAGATGAGTGAGACAATTTGCAGCGACAAAATGAACCCTGGTGGTCTGAGTAAAGGGATTATGGAACATCCACTAAACCTCTGCATGAGAAGGATTTTAATTACAAAAGAGTCTGGGGCTTGGCGCAGGCTCCAGACTGAGCAAGTAAACAGCAATCTTGAGAACACGGGGGAGTGGAGGTTTGCCCCACACCATGTCTGTTCAACACGCAGAACCCAGAGAAGGAATATGAGCAAACGCCAGGTGCAGCAGGTGGGGAGGAATTAGAAATAAATGCCATATAATGGAAGACATGTGTGGCTAAGCTGTGTCGAGAAGCAGGCAGGCAAAGGCAGCTTCGTGAAGTTGGCCAGCTTCTGCTGAGAGTTGCTCGGGAGCCTCAGCCACCCCTAATCAAACCTCCATACCGTCACCATCATTCGAGCCACCATGCTCCCTGCTGGCCTGCAGGCCGTCTCCCTCATTGCTGCATCCCTGGCACCAACAGAAAACAGCGAAACCGAAAGCGGGTTCTTTGGTTTAATTAAACGACGAGGAGAGTAATTGTGCTGGAGAGAGCGGGTATGGATTTAGAGTTATAACATTTAAAATCGTATATTGTCTATTGGTATTTTGTCCTAGATCTTCCTCACTGAAATCCCATATTCCAAAACCCAATCTTTGTTCCTTAAATTTTTTAATCTTTTTATTTTTATCTCTTGTAATTAGACAAGTTTCCTCTTTACAAAATGGGAGAATAACACTTCACAGTGTCGCTGTGAGACTTAAAAGAGATATAAGAAAGTGTTACATAGACTGGAGGTATGATACGAACTCCTGGAGTTATTCGTTTTATTAGTAGTAACAATAAAATAGCTTGAGGAATGCATTTTGCGCACACTTTCTGGCATCGTTAACAGGCAATGAGGAGACAGTGCAGGGAGGGAGCCTTTCCAAACCCTTTGGGATTGTGCCACAAAGGTGGGTCCCTCTGCTCCTGCATAAAGCCCTCAGCCCCGTTGGCCTAAGAACCTTAACAGCTCCCTTCCTGCCAGGGCCACGGGCAACCTATACAAGGCGCCATCCCGATGCCTCTGTGACGTCGGGAATCTCTCCAAATTCCACCACCTGGCCGCAGTCGGGTTCTGACTGTCTCTCTTTGCAGACCCTTCACTCCAGAACTGGTTCTTATTCTTAACAGCGGCATTTCAAACAGTCCCCTCCTTGTCGGCTGCTTTCACCCAAGACTCAGTCTTTGATGCCCCTGCTCCATGCTCAGCCCGGCCCCTAACTGCCTGGGAGGGGAGGCTAGCAGCCTCATATCACCCAGACCACACTTCATTCATTAAACATCAATTGATTATTGAGTAAAATAACTTTAACTATTTGCATCAACATGGCTCTACGTAGCTCACAAGGCACTTTCAAAATCGCTTTTGGTCCTCACAAGCACACTTGGAGTGGACAGGACAGGTTTTGTTCATAGTCCCATTTGGTGGAAGAAGAAACTGGAGTCCCTGGAAGTTAAGTGTCTTGCTGAAAACACAGACGTGGGATTAAGATCTGGGTACCTGGCATCAAGATCAGCGCTTACTACTCCATCCCTCCCTACTGTGGGCTCAGCACTGGGCTGGGTCACCAGGAGCAGTATAAACTCAAATGCATGCACCCTTCACTTGAGGTTGTTAATGATGGACAGCCTTTAACGTTCTCACCCCAGGAGTGCTGAGAACACCAAAAGATTTCAATTTCTGAAGCCATTATTATGATGCTGGAATGATGGAAGGTATTCTTGAGACCCTATCACTCCTAAATGTGAACTCCTTATCTTTCCACCCTAATCTGATCCCTTCCCTTGGTTGGCCATCTGTGAAGGTGAGCCTTATCCACCTGTCGTTCAGGCTAGAATTTGGAACTAATCCTCTACTTCTTACATTCATTCATTCATTCAAGCTCCCCATCTCATTCATTCATGCCAACGTGCATGCACTCATTCATTGTCGTTGGAGAACATTTTACTTTCTTAACATCTCTTGAATCTGTCCCCTGCTCTCCATTCCCATTGCCTCTACCTCCATTCTGATCTTCATCAGCTAATTCCTGGACTATGAACTAACTGGCTTCCCTTTCTTCAGTCTTGTAATTCTCCAGGTTCCTTTTCTGTGCTACTGCTGGAGGGATCTTTCTAAACTACACATTTGATCATGAATCCCTCGCCACCTCCCAGTGCTCCTTACTGCATACAGGACAAAAGCAGACTCCTTAGCTAGACATACATGTCTTTTCATGCTGTGATCCCTGTCTACCCCTTTGCTCATTCTTTACCTTGACCTCCTCCACCATCCAAGTCAGGCAGAGCTGGCCACTGCCTCACAGGTATACCTGTTATCACTTAGAACTTTTTATCACACGGGTCTGTTCAAAGCTACCTCCCAAGGATCGGGTGATATTGGAGACAAATGCACTTACATTACCAGCATCTATCTGGTGCACAGCTTATGGAAAGAGGTCAAGACTGTTGACTGAATGAATTTAGGAAGGGAGCACCTGTCAGGCTGTCCCTCATCTTACCCTATGGATAGCCTGGACCTCTCAACTTCCCATGACTTTTCTTATGGCTAGATCCATTCATTTTTCCTTTGGACCCAAGGCATGGTAGAGGCCAGGCCCTAGACCTTTTCTCAGGAAAGCCCAGGAGCCACCAGGAATCCAGAATCTCTTGGGTACCCTTACATCCTCTCCCTCCCTCCAGGTACCTGTCTATTTATCTGCATCAAAGCTGGTGCTCTCTGCAAGCTGGGCGATTGCTTTTTGTGGAATAGGTCTTTGAAGAAAGCAGCAGCTGAGAGGCTAATTCATACCTGTCAGTGAATTCCATTTAGTGGGAGATCTGGTCTGAAACCTCCCAGGTCCCAGCTCTCCTGGATTCTTCTCCTTGCGTGTTTCCTATTTGTTTATCCCTATGACTAGAACATGCCTGTCTATTCCTCCCAGAAATTCTGTCCCTTCTCTGCTCTTCTTTCCCAATGTGATTCTACTAGCAGAACTTCAAAAGCAGACCATACTGTCTTGTTCCTGGCTCTGTTCCCTGTACCTTAACCCCACATCTGTGCTTAGCAAGTGCTCAACATACATTCATTAAATGAATTACAGTTCACCTGCAAACGCTGAGGAGAGTGGAACCACCTTTACAAAGCCTTCTGTCATTTGGTCCCAGGAAGAGGAAGGCCGAGGCTATGGGGAAGAAGTCTCCACCTCCACCCCAGCAGCTGTGACTGCCTTCATTTTGTATTTAGAAGACTGTTCTGTGCCTCTGGGACTAAATAAGTAGTTATTAACTGTGAAGCTGAAATCTCAGTGGGTCAAACTGACATGAGAAATGGTGGGCACTTTGTGCTCTCCCCTTAGGCTGGGGAGAGCTACCGCTTTTCTGCAGCCCTGCTTCCTTTATGAGGCATCGATTCCTCACCTCTGAGGTCCGCTGCACTCAGGATCCACTGATCAGGCCTCCTGTCTATACATCAGGTAAGAATCTCTCCCTTCCCAGGTCCCAGCTCATTAGCCTTAGGCACATAGAAACCCAAGCCCCCTATCCGCACCCCCCTGCACCAGTTTCACTCGGGGTGCAAGAAGTTGTTGAGGAAGATGAGTGACGCTGTCAATCAGAAGCCTCGGCCTCCTACTGCCTCTGCCTGCCTCCATCTCTGCAGCAGGACCAAATGATGGGCTCCCACAGGGACTGGGCATCTCACTGTCTCCCACAGGCTCAAGATCACTCAGGAGTATGCAACTGAGGCAGGATCAGGACCCAGGCCAGTGGGCTCTCAGGTGGCTTCTCAGAGTGCAAGGGAAACAGATAATGGGAGATTTTTCAGATCTTGGCCACTTTGCTTCATTCATTCCACCAAAAAAGGAAGCATCTCTTCTAGAACACACATTGTGATCAGCACTAGAAATACAACAATGAGCAAACCCCACCCTTGTCCTCAAGGAGGCAAGTCCTGAAGAGTGGTGAGGCCAAGTGCTGGGGCACCGATGAAGGTAGTCCCTTCTCTCAGCATTTCTGTTGACTTTCCTAAGCTGAGAGCTGCTTGCAGGCTGAGGCCTGAAAGATGACAGAGTTGGCCAGATGAAGAGGGGGAGGAGGAGCTTCCCAGACAGAAGTGACAGCATGCATAGAGCCCCAGAGGAGCAAGGGTGTGTGATAAATTCAGGGAACCCAAGTCACTTAGTGTGGCTGGGGTGAGCCGTGGGTGGTGGGGCATGGGGCAGGGCAAAGCCCAAAGGTAAGGTCATAAGAGGCTGCATAAGTCACGGTAAGGAGTTTGGACTTTATCCTGAGGGTAATGGGAGCTATTGAGGGGTTTTAAGTAAGAAAGTGATATGATCAGGAATGGTTTTAGGGTGATCTCAACTCTCAGCCAAGATAACAATCCAGCTTTGAAACTCACAGGAGAGGCTTCCACCATGTAGGTTATGGCTGGAGGCTTCAGCTGGACGGATACTACTTACCGCTGGGCTGTGAATGTGAGCTGTCAGCACCACAAACATGGGGCTGGGGGAAGCCTCAGATGGTGATTAATTGAGCTGTTGATGCCTTTGACACTGAGTGGAGCCCAGTGCTGGGGACAGAGAAGCTGGATTGCTTAATAATAACAGCACTTGCCACTTCTAATGGTGCTTGTAATACAATAGCACTTATAAGGTAATAATAATAATAAATAATAATAATATGATTTGCTATAATGTCTTTTATTCTCAGCCTCCCTATGCTTTCCGAACATTCATTAAGTCCCAAACATGCTTCTCAGCAGGGCCCAGATTCCTCAGGGCTGGGAGCCTCTGTGGTAGCTGCAGCAGTCGCCAGTGGCCTCAGTTTCCCCCTTCGCTCTGGCTCTCAGTCTTCCCTCAGGGGCTTGTTTACAGACCACTGTCAGGAGCCGAGGGGTGCACCCTGCCCAGAGCCCGCAGTGGGTCAGCAGAGAGGACCTGGGTCTGTCACCTACATAAGCAGGGGATGTGTGACTTCCTGCTCTTAAAGTCTCAGTGCCTTCCGCCTGCTTCCCTGGCTAGATGGCTCCTTGCTTATCCTTTCACCAGGCGGTAGGGGGCGGGGGAGGAAGTAAAAGAAAGAAACTAGTTTACATGGTAGGCGCATGCGATAGGCAGGATTCTAAGATTATCCCCAGGACTGTGACTACGAGGAATTTTACTTGCATGATTAGGCTACACTACACGGCACGGCTGACTTTAAAAGAGGGCGATTATCCAGGTGGCCCTGACCTAAGCACACGAGCCCTTTAAAAACAGTTTTCTTTGGCTGGTTGCAGAGGAGGGAGCCAAAGAGATTCAAAATGGGAGAAGAACCGGACTAGAGGGAGTCTCTCCATTGATGAGATGGAGAGACCATGGGCAAGGACCCCAGTGGCCTCCAGATGCTGAGAGCTGTCTCTAGACAAGAGCTAGCAGGAAAACAGAGATTTCAGTCCTACAATCAAAAGGCCGCAAATTCTGCCAACGACAGGAATGAGGCCTGAAGCAGCCCCTGAGCTCCATCCAGAGGTGTGCACGGCTGGTCGACACCTTGATTTTAGCCTGAACAGAGAGCCCAGTCATGCTGTGCTGGACGTCTGAGCTACCTGGTGGTGGTTTAAGTTGCTAACTTTGTGATAATTTGTTACACAGTAATAGAAAAGTAATACAGCACAGAAGAGCAAGAGAGATGGGTTTGACAAGAAGATGTGGGCTGGGTGGTCACGGCTAATTCTCAGCTCTACCACTTGCTGATTGCATAACCTTAGACAAGGCTCTCAAACTTCTCTGGGCCTCACTTTCCTGCTTTGTAGAACTTGAACACGTACCTTGCGGTGAGATTTTGAAGATGAAAGGTTTTGAACATAAAGTATGGTGGTCTGGTACACTGCTGGCATCCAGAACCAGACAGTGACTATTATGACAATACCAGCTTGTGGAAATGGGTAGATTTTTATTATCAGACTCTCGATTGTGGCTTATTGGGAATTGCTGGATCACTGGGCAGAAGGGGAGGCTGAGGCATCCCTCTTTGAATTAATGGGACTTCTGAATCCTTAACAAATTTGTGACAGAGGTCAAGGCAGGTCTCCTTTCTCCCAAAGCTCTATTAGACAGAGGCCTGGGCAGCCAGAGGAGCACGTTTCCATTATGTTTCCTGAGACATTGAAGAGGAGTAGTCCCCAGAGTCTAATTCTCATTTCAATTTGATTTATTTCATATGCACAGTCTAGTGCACCCAGTCAGCAACGCACACAGGCGTAGGTGTGAGAGCTTGTGTGTATGAGTGCGTGTGTGTGTGAGGGCAGATACAAGCAACGAGTTTCAACTTCTATTAAATGGATGGCACGCAAATATCTCAAACTCGGTTCTGGGAGCCCCTTGGGACCTATGTTCGCTGTCATGTCATTTGTCAAACGTCAGCAAAGGGGTTGTCTGATAATTGGTTCCTACGATGCGAAGCAGAGTTTCTTCACCTCCGCCAGGGTCTCAACACCCCCTATCGAATGCTTCTTCAGTTTCTACTGATTTTCCTAGTAATCCCCATTCTGCTTTCACACCCGCTGCCACCTACTGTAAGGAATCAAGTGTATCTGGAAACTCCTGCCTCACCTCTAATAATCAGAGCTCACTGGGAGGCCCAGGGGCTTGCCTCCTCCTCCCCAACCCAAGCTCTGGGACGGATAGAGGCCTATTTCGGTCATTTCCATTTTCAGTGATCCTGCATCCCTGGTAATGGTGCCTGGTTCTTCTTCCAGGATAATTGACAACAATGCCTCATTTCCCCACCCCCTCAGATATACTGATTAATCAGTCCCAGCTGAGACTAACTCTTGCTGTGGGTAGAGAGCAGGTGAAGGGGCACAGATGGATATCTCAAATATGGTAGTTCTTGGAGAAGCCTCCCCTGCAGCCTGCTCACCTGGGCTGGCCAAGGGGAGGGTCCCATCTCCGAGGCCTTTTCCTCTTCCCTTGCCCAGCATGACTTGGTGAGCAGCCCCACATCTGCCAGCCAATGTAGGTAGCGGTTTGATTGGTCCAGAGCTCTGTACCAGGTACGATCAGAGTAAGGAGAGGGGAAGTTTCAGAAGCTCTGAGGAAGGAGTGCCCACCTGTAGATGTGGCAATAAAACAGGTGGACAGAGTATTAGAAATGAGCCCTGCCAGCCCAGGGTTGCCTGGAGCTCCAGCTGAAGTTAATCTATACCACCTAGCATCTTAGAGTTGGGTCTGTACCTGTGCCTACTGTCGTCTGCCCCAGCAGCAGTCTTTCTCCAGGAAGGAATTGCTCCTTTCTCACCTCTCAGGGTTGGAAGGCCCTACCAACGAGGAAGAGCAGAGAAGGGGCCAGTCTGCCAGTCCGGGCTGAGCCTGCTTCATGATAAGGGATGAGGCAGACTCCTGAGTTGGCAGAATAGAGTTTGCCCATCAGATACTGATTAGTAGCTGGCATCATGGGCACATCAGGGCCACCTCACCCATACGGCTGGCCAAATCACCCTGCTTTTGCCCAGGGCGGCCCTGGCTTAGATTCTCTCTTTAGGCCAGAGGTGCCCATCACCTTGAAGTGGGACAATTGTTGACAGCTATCCAAGTGAGCGTGGAGCATCTCAGGCATTTGTGACAAGCTACCATCACGATCAAGGTGTTAACCAAGGTCCATTTGAGACTCACGCCTTCCCTCTTCACCTGCCTTACACAGGACAGGGAAGCTGGCAGTTGGCTGCCTGTATGGAGTAATGGGAAGGCTCTGAAAGGTTCTCCCCACCCCAAAATACCTTCCTCATCAGCTCCACGATTTCCCATACTATCCAAGTCCTTGGTTAAGGCCTTGGTTAAAAAGCAAATGTTGTCTAAGGCATTAAACTGTGTGTTCCTTCACTTACAACATCCTACCACCTCCCTTCTTCACCTGGCTAGCTCCTATTGATTCTTGAAGGCCTGTTGGGTGTTGGCCTCCACCAGGAAGCTTTCTATGACCCTGCCAGTCTAGGCCCGAGGCCCTTCTTTGATGGTCCCCTATTGCTCTGTGGATATCTTCATCACTTTATTTAACCCAGTGATTTACGACAATCTGTTTGGGTTTCTCTCACCCTCTGGTCTGACCTCTTCAAAGATCAGACTTTATTCATTTTGCATCCCTGACACACAGCACAGTAAGTACTCAATTAATGCTGATCCAGGGAATGCGTCGAACATGGGTCAGAAGACCTCCAATCTCTGCTCCTGACTCACTGTGGGAGCTTAGGCAAGACACTTTCCCACTTCAGTTATTTTTCTACAACCATAAAATGATAAGATTTAGTTAGATGTTCTCAAAGATCCCTCCAAATTCAATGTTGTCATCAGCCCTTAACACCTTGGCACGAGTTAGATTTTGAGACTGGGGAGACCCATCACCTATCAGGGCTGTTGAGGAGGTGATGGGTTGGGCACAAGACACAAGACAGGCACTTGTGGGCAAAGGGGAGTGAGGGACCCAGATAGCTCCCAAGAGAGGGGTGCTGCCACACTTGGGGAACCTGGACAGTGGAGGACACTGGATGGACAAGTAAGCCAGACAAGCTCACTGAAAAACTATGAAGAGGAAAGTCACCTACTTCACACAGAAAAGAAGCTGGCCAGGAGAATTCATCCAGTCACTTATTATAGATTCATCCAATCCATGAAGCCAACAGATTTTCAGAGTTGAAAGGACTCTGGAGATCCTCTAGTTTATGTCCAGAGGAAAAAGGACTTGTCCAAGGGCACATGGTCAGTTAATGGGACAGCCAAGATAGACCTTGGACCTGCTGGTGCCAACTCCAATGCTGAAAATGTCCAGCAACCTTGTGGGGCAGATGGGATGTCATCTGACCTGCACCTTCCTTTGCAGGTTCTGGTTGCCCTCTCTCCATCACACCCTTTGCTCCAGCCACAGAAAGTACTGAGCTCTTTCTCAGGCCCATGACTTACCTCTGCCAACACGTCACTCTCTCATTCTCATGTCTAACCATCCTGCAATAAACGATTCAGAGGAAGCCATATCTGCAAACCTTTCTCCAAGCTCCCAAAGAAGCACTAAATGCTCCCTCCTCTGGGCTTCCACACCTTACATTTATAGACTGAGTGCTCTTCAAGCCACATCGTCCTGCTGCTTGTATTCCCCAGCACACAGTAGGCACTTAATAAATGCTTGCTGAATAAGTGTAGTTGATTTTAGCATTTCCCATAGGTAAGTTGCTTAATCATGGTTGGCTAACCACTTTATAATCTTATAACTGGGGCCAAAAGGCTTCCAGCCATCAACCACAGTTTCCCCAAATGCAAATGCAAAGACTAATTCTTCAGTCAATGCCTCCAGAATTTCCTTCGAATTCTCCCTGCCATTCCTCCTTCTGAAGACATCCCTCTCTACCAATAGCCTAGTTCAGAGAACACGAACAGGAGGGTTAGCAGTCAGAGCGCACAATTTGGGAGGAACAGCTTCTCCTTAAGGTGCTGTTGTACCCATGTACGCCCAGGAGACATTTGTCACTGCCAGATCTGCCACCGCTCAGGGTTGTATCTGGTGGGGGTGGTACCTTGGAAGCTCAGACAGACACATGGGGAACTTTCACTCCATTACTCTTTTCCTAGTTGCACTAAAAACATATTTATTCACCAAAGTGTACTGGATTATGCAGAGTGGTTCTCCTAAAAGGCTCAATAAAGGTGAAATATGTGGATAGTCTTAATAATTTTACAATAAACTACACTTTAGAATCAATTGCTCTGGCACTAGAAAGTTGTCCATCTGATGGATTGTAGCTGTTGGCTAGTTCTGTGTGCGTGTGTGTAGGAGTGTGTGTCTGTGTGTGTGTAGGGAGATGTGTGTGTGTGTGTGTGTGTGTGTGTGTGTGTGTGTGTGTGTGGTGTCTTTCGGTAAAAGACTGTAAGATATGGAAGAGGCTCAAGCACCCTGGGAACTGTAGTTCCAATGAGGTCAGAGGCCAATTTTGAAATGTTTCTGCTAACAGCTTTGAGTTTTGGAAAGCTAGAGGGAATAAATCAGAAAACTGACGTAGAAGGATAGAAATACTCAACTGGGAAATGGGAAAGAAGGGAGGGAAGGAAAATAATGTTTACTAGCAGCCCACTGAGGATTAGAAATTTTCCATGTTCTTCGAAAAATAATGTTATAAGAATTATTAACCCCATTTTACAAAAGGGAAAACTGAGACCCCCTTAGGTTAAGTAATGTGCCACATGTACATCTAATGTATGGGAGAGCCCAGATTCAAACTCAAGTCCTCTGTGATCTCAGGCCCTGCCTACCTCCATTAAACCATATTTCCATCCTCTGTGTCAACATAGTCCTGAGGCTCACCCAACCTCATGTGCCAAGCCAAAAAGACAGCAGAAAGGACTAGATAATTTCATAATGACCTTGAAAACCTGAAGGAAAGGTTTTGTTTCAAAGAACTTTGGGTTCTGGCTCCATGAGTCAGGTGCCAGGTGCGGGCCTAAAGAGGCCACTTGGCCAAGGCCGGCCTGGACATGGTGTGGCCACTGGAGAAAGCAGCCCCAGGGGACAGATAGGCCACTCAGCCCAATCAGACTGTCCTTGCACTCTTCTGCCTCTTCCTACCTCAACGATCTTTCTCAGTGTCAACTATTGGCATCAGGGTTTGACACCGCCTTCACCCATCAGAACCCAGCGAAACTCTGTCTCTTGGGGATCCTGAACTAACCTACTGTTCATGGTCCTGCATACCCTTAATTCTAAATCTGTCCAGCCCAGAGTGGAGGAGGACATTCCAGACTGAGTAGTCATGATGTGGGCTAGGAAAGTGCCCAGGTGTCCTCAGGAAAAGGCAGGCTGGGCCCAGCTCCTCCTGGCTGAGCTGAGGGCCTTTGTGCTCATGGGCTAAGTCAGGACAAGCTGAATTCCTGTTGGATTCAAGGAGATGAACCATCTCAGCTGGCCAGCCCTCCTAGTCCAGAAACTCTATAATGTTATGAACTGCTCCACTCAGTCACTCAAAATATCTTATTGAGAACCCACTCTGTGCCCATAGGCCACTGGGGTTACAGTGATGGACAAGCCAGACTTAGTCTCACCATTATGAAGCTCAAAGTCTGGCAGAAGGGTCAGACATAGAGGAAGAAACTCCCACTTGAGATGAATGATACAAAATACAAAACACAGGGCACTATGAGAGTGTGTAACAAAGGACTCAACCTAGTCGGGTGTCAGGGGAGACCTCCTTGAGGAAAAAAGGAACATTTAAGTAAGACCTGAAAAATGAGCAGGGTTGATTCCCAAAGGAAGGAGCAGAAGAGCAGGATGGTGAGCATGCTCACTTCCTCTGAAATCAATTCCTTCCCTCCTAGTCTGCCCTGGCTCCCCTTTCTGTAATAATTTTAGCAATTTCAATTACTTATGGCTAATCTCTCTGATAAACCTTTAGAAAAATAAACATAGGCTCAGTCTGCTTGACAATAACATGAACCCAGAGGAGAAAAATTGGCTGCATATATCCATTCTGCCCGAACAAGATAGGGACTGGGGTACGGAGAGGTTATTTCTGCAGGACTCACTGGGAACCGGCTTCAGGCTGGGAATCCAAGGAGACAAGAGCTGAACAGAAGCTGCTCCACAGGCCGTGCGGGCCCTCCAAGCCGATGGGTCATGCTTTCCTCTCTCTAGGAAACGTTCCCAACCCGTGGGTGCTGTGAATTGAAATGCCCCCAATAGTGTGTAGGATGGAACAAGTCCAGGGCTGAAAAGACCCTCAGAGATCACCTAATGCAACCTCAACTTTTCGATGAGGAAGCTGAAGCCCAGCGAGGAGAAATGCTTGCCAGGATAAATGGGGTAGGGTGAAGTGGTTAAGAGCTACCTGCCTGGGTTCATGATTTGGCTTCACTATATTGAGCAAGATATAAAAACTTTATGAGCCTCAGCTTGCTCATCTCTAAAATGGGGATAAAACCATGCCTCCTGCCAGAGTTGTTGTGTGAGATGTAAATGAGAAAATAACTGAGAAGCACTTATTACAGAGCCTTGCGTGTAGAAGGTATTCAGCTTATCACTATGTCACCCCGCTGGGTAGTGGTGGGGCCGAAGCTAGAAGCCACAGCTGCTTCACTGCCCGTCCTCTGCATGCTGAGGCCTCCTGATGGTGTAACCCTTCCTCATGCCTTCCAACACTTAGCATTTGGCTCCTTCTCTCTAGATTCCCCAAGAGAAAAACTCTAAGGTGCCTGCTGCCTTATATACACGGCACAAATGGCGGCCTGCCCTCCAGCATGGCGGCAGTGCCAAAAGCACGGAGCTCTGGCCCTACCTGAGGCCTGGCAATAAGATGGTGGTCACAGCATCCAGCTAGCCATGCCACCTACAATACCTGTGGCAGCCCAGGTGGCCCACAGACCACACAGCCTCCAGCTTCCGGTGCCCAATTATTCCCCACCTTTCACTGACATTTCATGACTTTTGACCCTTACCCTTAAATCTCCATGCTTCTCCCTGTCAAGCTGGCAGCTTCCTCCTTGGGCACAGGGCCCATTTGCACTCTCTGACAATAGATTAGGGTGATTTTATCTTTTCTATTAGGCAGTGATTGCGAATCTCCCTGGGTTCATTAGGAGCTGGATAACCCTTCCAGATTTATTAGCTCAAACTGCACTTCCTCCTGCACCTTTTTTCTGCAGACAGCATCTCTGCTGTCTCAGCGGCTGGCTGGGCTTTGCCCAAAGGCCCTTAACGCTTCATGTCCTCTATCCAAACTTCCATCAGTCTTGCAGAACAACGGTTCCTCCAGCCAAACCCAGAGCTGCCTGGAGGACAGAGACTCCTTCCAGACTAAAGAGCAGAACGAGCACAGCGAATGCATAACCGTCCTGTGCATGCCCCACCTGGAAGAACCAGGCAGGACTGGCAGGCTAGCCCCCCCAGAAAAGAGCACTCCAGGTACAGACCCTTTAGAAGAAAGCTGATGCCATCATCACTAAGTGCTAATTTTCATATACAGGATCAGCTAGCCTCTAAATGGCCATGCCAGGGTTAGAATGCTAATTGCTTTTCCAGCATACAGGAAAGAGATGTGACGATGATTAATAATGTAATAATGTGGCAGATATTGCTAGTGGGTCACCACATCCATTGCCTCCTCTCCCTGGGCACATGGTAGATGACATTTCCCAATCTCCCTTACAGGGAGGTGTGGGCACGTGACTGAGTTTTAGCCAATGGAATTGTGAGGACAAATACTATGTGCCGCTGCCATAAGGCCTGGCCCATAAACCCTGCTGTGTCTGACCCTCTATATTTTTTCCCATTCCTGGCCTCTCAGACACAAGGTGGTATCAACAACTAATTTTTAACTTTACCAAGACTTTTTGAGACAGATATTATTATTCACATTTTACATATGAGGAAACTGAGGCTCCCAAGAGTTTTGGGGGCACACAGCTAGTAAGCTCCTGAACTGGGGATTTTTACCAGGTCTGACTGACTTACGGATTGGGGTTTTCATAGACTGGCTTCTTTCTCATTATAAAGCTTCTTAATCAGGACTCTCAACTTCAGTCATGTGGTCTTGTTGCTTTCAATTTGCAAACTCCAAATAGAAATAAGAAACACATCTGAACACAGCCTACTCATTAAGATGGCTATTGTCATAAAAACAAAAAAAAAGCAAGCATTGGTGAGGATGTGGAGGAACTCAAACCCTTATACCTTACTGGTGGGAATGAAAAATAGTGCAGCTGGAAAACAGTTTGGTTATTCCTCAAACATTAAACATAGAATTATCATATGATCCAGCAATTCCACTTGCAGGTATATACCCAAAGGGATTGAAAGCAAGGACTTCAACAGACATCTGTACACTTATGTTCATAGCAGCACTATTCACAATAGCCAAGAGTTGGAAGCAACACAAGTGTCCATATTGATGGATGAATGGATAAACAAAATGTGGTATGTACATACAATGCATTATTATCCAGCCTTAAAAAGGAAGGAAATTCTCACACATGGATGGCCCTTGAAGACACTACACTAAGTGAAATAAGGAAGACGCAACAGGACACATATTGCATAATTTCATTTACATGAGGTACTTAGAATAGGGGAATTCATAGCAACAGAAAGTAGAATGGTGGTTGCCAGGGACTGAAAGGAGGAGGGAACAGTGAGTTATTGTTAAATGGGCATGAAATTTTAGTCTGGGAAGATGACAAAAGTTCTGAAGATGGATGGTGAGGATGGTTGCACAACAATGTGAATATACTTATTGCTACTGAATGGTGTGGGGACCTGGAATTGGCCACCCCAAGATATGTCTCTTTGGCATCAGGATTATTTGAGGCTGATTGCTTTTGATAAACTGGGACAGGGAAGGAGGCTCTGAGGAATGGAACTTGCCCTTCCTTAGGACACATTTACATTTGTAAGGTAAATCTCTATCTGTAAAAGGTGCCTCCCTCTCTGTACCAGGAAGAAGAAAGGAGATGACCTTCTCTCTAAAAACTCTTAATCAATACCAAAGGCAAGGACTTAAATCTGCATTTTATTGTGCTTGTCTGGTAACCTCCTGTAACTAACTTCCCTCCCCCTCCCAACTTTGGCATTTCTTTAAGGATTAAGCATCTTTCCTTAGGCTAGGAACTGATTGCTGTGCTCACCTGTGACCACCCAGCTCCAGACAATAGACTTGCCTCCGGCTACACCCTCCGAGCAGACCACTACCTGCTGTGTCCATCAAGTACTTTGCAATCTCGTGACTATTGTGGAGGGACATTTCAATCACATGTGAAACACCCTGTTTGGGGGAATATAACCACTCTGTGCACCCCACTTCTCCGGTGCCCTTTCTTCCTTCGGGAAGAAAGGCCCCGGGCCATGGTTCCTCATAAAGCTTTGTTTAATTTTCTCTTGCTATTCTGTCTCATGTGAATTTAATTTGTTCTCCGGCCAGATGAACCCCCATTTGGGAAGAGGAAATGTCTTCCTCCCCTACAATGGTCACTTAAAAACAGCTAAAATCCTGAATTTTTCGTTAATATATTTTACCACAATAAAAAAAAAGTTAAAAAAAAGAACAAAGTTCTGATATATGCTGTAACATGGATGAACCTAGAAAATAGTATGTTAAGTGAAATAAGCTAGACATGAAATGACACATATGGTATGATTCCACGAATATGAAATATCTAGGAGAGGCAAATTCATAGAGACAGAAAGCAGACTAGAAGTTACTAGGGGCTGAGAGGATGGGGAATGAGGAGTGACTGCTTAATGGTTATAGAGTTTCTGTTGTGTGTGATGAAAAAGTTTTAGAAATAGATAGTGGTGATGGTCATACAACATTGTGAATGTAATTAATGCCACTGAATTGTAAACTTAAAAATGGTTAAAATGGCAAATCTTATGTTGTATATATTTTACCAGAATAAAAACAAATCTGGATAAAGGCAGGAATTAGTTCTCCAGGTTGCTTGTGCATCTGTGTCTTTTGCGACTTCTCAGAGTACTTTGCTTGTGTGCCTTCCTTTCTTCCTTATTTGATCCATCTCGCTTCAGCCTGGACTCTTGACTCCTTACCTTGGCTATCACCAGGACCTGCTTCCTTCTGGTTCCTCTCCAGATCTCTGGCCAAGTGCACATCCCCTGGCTCTCAGTTTACCATTAAAGAGACCATGCCTGGGCCCCAGGAGCTGACCCTTTGCCTGGGGCTCCCACCTTAGCCAGATGCCTTCAAAGGCCCATTCCCACCTGTCAATCAGAGACTTGCTCCCATTCGACTGAGTCCTGACCCGTTAGAACCAGGAGCAAGGCCAAGAAGTTGTTTCACTGATCAAACCTCTGACACCAGTAAAAACTACCCCAAATCCCATTTTGAAATAGATGTATACATAAAAGACCGGGAGATCTGTCCTCTGTGTACCTTCGACATCTACAAACTTCCTGTCAGCAGCCTCTTCCTCTCTTCTGGAGAAGGGTTGTCCCTGTACATGGGTTCTCCCTCCTCTTGCTGAAGTGTCCCTCTCATTGCCTGGCATCTCCCTGAGCCCCAGCTTCCACTGGACCCCCAGAACTGGCTCTTCCCTGGACCTGTCCAGCTTCTCCCCTGGCTCTGCCTGTGGTAGCGGCATGATCCTCCTGGCCAGCCTCAGCTCTCTCTGGCTCAGTTCCTCTCCTTGCATGAGTCATCCCCACCAGCCAAAGCTCAGGGCCAGCACACTTACTCTCCCTGCTGGCCAGACCCTGATGGGGAAAGAAACTGTGTTTCTATAGAGTCAAAGGAATTGATGGTTTAGAAGTTCGACTCGTGATGGATATTTGGTCCCAACTCTGGTAATGAGTGATCAAGTGATTGACTCTGGAATCAATCTAATTCATTTATTACAGATGCCCCAAATCAATCAGCCTTCTTAATGGCTGGATGCAACTGAGGTGGGGACTCAATCAATTAGTCAGTAATAACCGACACAAACAAACCCCACGATGGTCAGTTCAGTCGTGCACAATAACTGAACTACCTAGCTCTATTCATTCTCCGGAAGTAAATAAAATGGCATTTTAGGAGTCACTTTTACAGGCCATGAGAGGCTGGGCAGCATAATAAGTATCCCCCGTTCCTTTGAACACATGGGAAGCAGAAATAGGACTTTTACCCTCCCTTTACCAAACTCGTATTGTGAGCCAGTTTGCTGTGTGGATATTATCTCCTGAGGCAGGTATTATTAGTGTCCACTTACAGATGAGGTTGTTGAGGCTCAGAGAGGTTAAGAAACTTGCACAAGATCACATAGCTGGTAGCTAGCCCAACTAGAATTCCAAGTCATGTCCACCTAATGCCATGGCCTGTGCCTTTCTGGCTCACTGTGCTGGCTCTCAAAAAGCTAATCTGAGCACCTGCTGCATCAATGTGGCAGAATTCAGAGAGATGGGACATGATGGGGGTCCCTGAGGAATTCACAGAAGGAATAAATAAGAGTTCAAGCCTGGGCTGCATCTGTAACTGGGGGGATGGGACTGGAGAAGCACAGAGGGTAACTGACTACCCTCTGTATGAAGCCCCCCCTCACGGCCCAAGATTCCAACTCCAAGTGGGCAGGGAGAGTGGGCTTCAAATCAGTTTCTTTATGCCTAATAGACGCCTGTCCCTTCCAGAAAGACAAAGCACTAATGAGAGGCTTCCAGAATATTCTCTCATGGCATGATTTTTGCAATGGCTCTGCTTCTAATTTCTCTAATTTTTCTTTATTCAGCCATCAGCATTCACGCAGTTACTTCTCTGATTTCCCCTTGCAAAATTACTAACTGTGTGAATCTTGTTAATTCCAGGTTCAAAGAACTCTCTGACTGAGGCCTGCTCCGAGAGCGCATCTCATTTCGTGCCCATCCGAAAAGGAGAAAAGCTCTTTGAAAACTGGAAGTGTCATAGTGTTGTTAAAAAAAAAAAATTACAATGCCTTAGAAACATACAGTACTTTGCAATTTATAACGCATTGTTACTTATCCCCACAACCACCTTGTACGATTTCATTATCCCCATTTTACAAATGAGAAAACTGGGGCTCAGAGAGTCAGTGTGATTGCTCCAAAGTCACACAGTGAGTGTAAAGTAGTGTGGGGACTTGATCTCCTGACTTCCCAGACCAGTGCTTTTCCCACCAGATTAACCATCGCTGTCAATACTATCATTTCTGAGAAGAGGCAGTGGTGGTATACAGTGTGAGTGCTGCTTTCCTAAAAATCTCCGAGCCAAGCAATTCCACCTCAGTCTGGTCACCATCCAGAGAACACACATTCCAAATCAGTGACCTCCTTCCATCTGGTAAGTGACCCCATGTCTCCTTGCTGCCAGCCTCTCCCTCCTCAGCTGCCATGGCTGCCATATGCGGGGCGCGTCCCTGGCAGGCTGGCATGAGGCAGACGGCCTCTGGCCTGCCTCTTCCACTCCTCCCCTCCACCTCCCAGGCTCCCCACACGGAACACACTGCACTTTAATCTCTCTTTACTCTTCTGCCAGCCTGCCAGGGCTTCCCCAGATGCCTCCTCGCTTTAAGCAAATGCTTTTGCACTGCTCGGGGAATAGTCGAAGCCTTTTCTCCCCTTTCACGTGTTAATGCTCTGATTTACAGCGGCAGTGCTAGAGAGGAAAAAATAAATAAATAAGCAAACAAAGTAGTTCCTTCTGTTTTACATTTTGAGGGGCAGTGACTGGGATGGGGCACGAAGGCAATTTCTGGGGTGCGAGTAATGTTCTGTTTCTGGATCTGGGTGCTGCTTACACAGGTGTGCTCACTTGGACAACGTTCATTAAGCTGAACACATACGCTTTGTGGGGTCTTCTATATGCGTGCTAGACTTCAGTTTAAAAATTCCAACAAGGAGCAGGCAGTTTTGTGGTGGTAGCGAGCTAGGCGACGGCTGAATGGCTCTCTGGTGAGCCTGCTGTGGAGGGAGTCCCTGTACCAGAAAGGAGGCTACACTGGATTCCTCTAAGGAGCTCAGCTCTGAGAGCAAAGGCCTGGAGGACGCTTCAGGGTTCACAACTCCACAGTAGCCCCAAGAAAGGGCTCGTCATAGAAACCTAGAGCTGGAGAGGAACAAGGATCACAGAGTCCCAGCCTGTCTCTTTGGGCAGGCATCTCCTCAACCACACAGGACATTTCGGCAGACCTGGTCCCTAAATCCAGGGAGGGACACTGCACCATCTCCTAGGTTACCCTATCACATATGTTGACCAAGAGAGTCTTAACTTCTAGGTAATCTTTTTCCTTTCTTTCTTTCTTTCTTCTTCTTCTTTTTCTTTTTTGGTGAGGATGATTGGCCCTGAGCTAACAACTGTTGTCAGTCTCCCTCTATTTTTTATGTGGGATGCCGCCACAGAGTGGCTTGATGAGCAGTATGTAGGTCCGTGCCCAGGATCCAAACCCACAAGCCCCAGTCTGCCAAGGCTGAGTGCACAAATTTAACCACTATGCCACAGGGCTGGCCCAACCTTTTTCATTTTAAGATTTAAGAGTCAAATCTGTGAGGTCGAATGCTGCTCCCTAACTTATCAAAGATCTTAAAATTAATTAACATCTGCCTTAAATCCTCTAACTAGGTTACTTCCCAGGATGGATGTAAATAGATAAATGAATAATAATTAACTGACATGCCCATCCTGGAGCAGCCCATAAGTCTAAAGTGACTCATTGTTTCTGGACATGCCAGGTACTTCAAATCTCCAAGAATGTGGATATGCTGTTCCCTATTCTGGAATGCTCTTCCTTTCTTTGTTTCTCTACAAAAACCCTACCCATCTCTCAGGGTGTAGCTTCATGGCCCCTTCTTGGGGGAAGCATTTCCTGCCTGCCCCAGGCTGAGAATGCGGCCCCCGCTCTAGGGTCCAGACCACTGTGTATACATGTCTACCAGAATTTACCGCTTTGCACTGCAATAGGTACTTTGAGTTGAAATTTTCAAGGCGGACTTAGTTTCTTATTCCCATTTCAATCTCTAACCCCCGGCCCTGTTATATCAGAAGCACGTCTGGACGAAGGGGCCACCTAGTTAAGTGAACTGGACATCTCATACATTTATAAAATAAAATAAACTTCTTCTCTGAATGATTGTTTATAACAGCTCTATTTGTAATAGGCAAAAACTGGAAACAACCAAAATCTCTCTCAAGAGGTAGCGGTTAAGCAAACTGTGGTGCGTTGACACCAAGAAATACGACTCAGCAATAACAAGGAACAAACTATTGATTCATGCAACAGCTTGGCTGGATCTCAGGGGCATTATGCTGAGTGAAGAATTTCACTTCGAAAGGTCATGGACTGTATGATTCCATTTACAGAATATTCTGGAAATTGTAAAATCATAGAAATAGAGAACAGACTAGTGATTGCTAGAGGTTAGGGATGGTGGGGAGAAGGGTGGTGGGTGTGACTGTAAAATGGCAGCATGAGGGACATCTTTGTGGTGATGAAATAGTTTTAACAGTATGTTGTAATTACGTAAGATGTAACCATTGGAGAAAATTGGGTTAAAGGTACATGGTACCCTTCCATAATATCTTCCTATGACTATAATTATTTCAAAATAAAAAGTAACAAAATTTTTTTAAACCTGTTCTCTGAGGTTCTTTCTGCTCTCTAATTGAGTGTGTCTATACTTCATGGCGACCTCTCATGTTCCTTAAAGCTTTACGGTTTCAAAACACTTCCACACAGATTAAATCACATCATTTCAAAATTACCGCAACTCTATGACATAGCTGTCCTTACCCCCGTTTCACAGATACAGAAATCAAGGCCTGGTGCTTGTTGAAGGGCACCCAGCTGGTGTGTGGCAAAGCCACTGCTCCAACCTGACTTAATAAAATTTCTACAGACCTGTTTTATCATCTGCAAAATAAGGGGATTTGGCAAAGATGGCCTCTGAAGGTGCATCAAGTTATAATGCGGTGGGACACGAGCACTTGTGCTCTAGCTGTCCTACTTCTGAGTCAGCACAGGGGTCTGGCAATGCAGAGACAGGCCTGCAGGCCAATAACTGGACCTAGCAAGGAGACTCAACCATCAGAGGAATCAGTGCTACATAGCTGGTGCCTTTTGAATGGGGGCATTAGACTCTCCAAATTCACATTCGCCCAAGGCAAAGAATTATTGGCATGGGAATCCCAGTGGCTCTTGGACTTCCACATTTCTAGGACGCCCTGCCTTGCTGGCTGGCTTCTGCTCCTCCGCTTCTATTTTCCCTACTCCCCATCTCCTGGGCTTCATTCCGTCACACCCCACTGACCCTAATTAATGACACTCTCTGTGCCAGGGTGGTGAGCTGTGAAAATGTCTTACCAGATTAGTGAAGATGTATGTGTAATAGGCTGACACCATCCCTAGTTCTGCTGCCTGCAAAGGGAAGAGAAGGAGATTAGAGAGGAAAACAAGAACCCACTGGAAGTAAATGAGTAGCGAGAGCTCCACGTGTCTGCCATTTGTCTAGCGCACCACTCTTCGGCGCCAGGAAGAGTAGAACATCTTCATTGGTTCTTATGTTGCCCTTGACCTTGGAGGATGGAGCACAGAAACACTGGCCTCTAGAGTAGGGTCTCTCCACCTCCACCCCGCTCCCCTCATGCAGTAACACTCATAGTAGCTGACGTTCTCATGCACAACACATTCCCACGGATACAACCGATATCATGGAAAACAAATTGACTTTAAAGGAAATGAAGCAAATAATAAAACAGACTATAGTCATTATCTCCAAAACCATTAACAATAACAATGGCAAACACGTACCCACTGTTCGTATGTGCCAAGCACTAGAAAGCATTTTACTTGGGCTAACTCGATGAGGTAGGGACTGTCATTCCTCCTCCTCCTCCCATTTGACAGCTGGGGAAATTCAAACACTAAAAGGCTATGGAACCAGTACAAGATCACACACCTCATAGCTGGAAAAGATGAAATTAAAGCCAGGCTGCCTAATTTCAGTGCTTTTGACCAAATTCTACTCCCCCTGGGAGACTGTGACACAGATGGAACTAGTGACAACTCTCTTAGGGGCGGAGGCACAGACAGGAGAGTCTGTGGGTTGAAGGCAATTCCCAAATTGACTCCACGTCTGACAGAACGTGAGGGAGCGAGAATCCTAAGAGTATTCTTGATTCTGAGGTAACATAGGGAAGAAGTGAATCATTTGCAAACTTTGGTCCTTTATTAGTAGTAAGGAACGAGTCACTTGTGACATGCCTCACTCTTGGTAACAGCACACCAGTGTGTCATCATCCCACCATTGAGAACTGCCACTTCAGACCAGCCTCCTTTTTGTCAGATCTTTGTAGCCATCATAAATACCCCTCACCAACCTTCCCTGTCAGTGTGCCTGGCTTTGAGTGTGACAGGTGCTATAGAAACCGACAAGTAGATCAGATAAATAATGAGCCCAGCTCTCCCCAGGGCCCTCTTCCCTCCTGACAGTCAGCTAGATTTTCATAATGTATCCTGCAGCCACTGGGAAACCATTTATGTCATGACTATTGAGGTGCGTGGGGGAGAAACAAGACCAGGGATGATGACATTTTCCTCTTACAGAGTGTCTGTCTCCCAAGGAACTCCAATAACTTTGTAAACATTCTTACAGGAAGGCTCACAGGCTCCTTGGAGAACAGGCTGGGGTAATTATATCACCAGCATTCCAATGGGAAACTGATGTGCAGAAGAGCTTGGTGACAGGGGCAAGAGCGCATGAGGTCACAACGGAGCTCAAGGCCTTCTGTGTGAGGCTCCACAAAGCCTCAGCAAAGCTACCTTTCCTCCTCCACTTTCAAGAGGATGGGATGGCATGATGTCCATCCCCTCCCACACTGTCCATATAATAGTGCTTTTGCCTCTCACCACCGCCTGGGCCAATGGGAGCCCCCTGGTTACAGGGATGGGCTGGGGGCTAGGGGCTGGGAGAGGGCACTGCCAGTGGTTAAAACCCATTTTGTGAAATCTGCTGTCCTAAAGATTAAAGACAAGAGATCCTTGGTTTTTAAGACCTGAATTCTCAGTAAACATGGAGTTCGTTGCTGGAGCAGCCACTCAATAAAGTAGGGGATTACTCTGCAAATCCTCCTGAAATCAAGAGCCAGCAGAGCTCTGCCACACTCGGGGGCCAGGCTCCCACGTGCATGGCAAGCCTCCCAGGAGCTCCCTGTGCTCTCTGCTCACACTGCTTCCCACATGGAGTGCATCCTCCCTGAGGTCGCTCAAGGCGGTGTTGTAACCCCTGCAAAGGAGGAACGTGGAGCCCCAGGGAAGTGTGTGGACTGAGTCCAGTCCTGATGCACAGCCTGCCTGGCCTGGCCCCCTGGGGCCACTAGGAATCAAATGGAGATGAAAGCATCAGGGTTTCCTGAGGCCTCACTGGTCACTGATGGATTTGGTGCCAAGGTCACTAGAGCTGAGGCCAATAGATGGCCTCAGGGAAGCCTGCCACTGGCCACCCAGCAGAACTGTTTGCTCATAATGATCATTACAAGCAGAGTCTCCTTCAAAAGCACAGTCATAAAAAAAAATTAAAATAGTTTTTAATGAAAAGACCCAGTACTGGCAAGGGTGCTGTAAGACACCTATACTCTGCTGGTGGTAGTGTAAATCGTTACGGCCTTTCTAAAAGGCAATCTGGCAAATCATATCAAAATCCTTAAAAGCATGCATACCTTTAACTCAGTAATCCCACTTCTGGAAATTTATGCTAAGAAATATGCATGAATGTGCCTAAAGATTTATGTACAAAGATGTGCATCCCAGCATTATTTATTATAGCAAAGATTGAAAACAACCAGTATCTCTGACAATGAAGGGATGGTTAAATAAATTATGGCACATCCATATGATAGGAAATGATGCTGCCATTAAAATACTTGTAGAAAAATACATAACGACATGCGAAAAATGCATGGTGTATAATTAAGAGAAAAAAAGCAGGCTGCAGAAGAGTATGTGTAGTGTGACAATAATTTTGGAAAAGAAAAAAAATGTGTCTATAAAGGCAAAAAGGATAGACATCAAAATTCAACAGTGGTTATCTCTGGGTGATGGAAATGTGAATGGTTTTTATTTTCTTCCATGTGTTTTGCTGTACTTTCCAAAAGTTCAACAATGATCTGGATGTATTATTAACAAAAAAAGAAAAGAGCTCAACCACGGATGCTGGGAGCCATAAAATATTCCCAGGCAAGGGATGACCCTAAAAGGCTTCTACCTTGGGGCTGAGCAGGTACTCCAGCTACCGCAGGCAGAAACGTCGGAAGTGTGCAGTCTGACCTGTCCTCTGCAAGGAGGCTGGGGTTGGGGGAATGGGGGGTGGGGAGGGCTAACTCCCTCTCTTACTCCCACCTTCCCTGAGATGACTCAGCCTGTATCTCTTGTGCCCTGAAACTTGGAGGGGCTTTTCCATCCTTGATGACTTCATTGATCATAGCCCCATAGAGAAGAAAAAAGAAAAGGAAGAAAAGAGAACAATTCTGTGTTCGAGTGTGTGTGTGTGAGTTGGGGATATGCACACAGACATACATGGGTTTGGAGCTGTGGAAAATTACTATAGCAACAGGCTGAAAGGACAGCCCTCCGAACTCAGAGAATTCATTCAAATCTCTTATTAACTCCAGGATGAAAACGAGCTGGGGAGGGGAGATTAGGAGAGACGGAGGGAGGGAGGGGAAGAGACAATCATCCAAGTCTCTGCCGGGCTCTTCACTGCTTGGCAGAGGTTAACGAGGAGCCTCACTCCCCCAGTGGAAGATGGCAGGTTGCATTTAAATGTGCAATTAAAATGGCATTAGAAGAGGCCAGTGCACCTGCAGAGGCTGGGGAGCTGCTGGGAGCCCCCGGGGAGCCTGGGAGCAGGGTCCCTTCTCTCTGGGGTTGCATGGCTAGCCCAGCCACCAGCCCAGGAACTGGTGCCAGGTGACTCCAACGCTGCCCGCTGCTTCCAGCTGTTTGTCCAGCATGGACCCCCAGGCACCTGACTTCCGTCTCTGTCTCTCGCTCAGACTGGCCTCACTCACAGAGTTCCAGTTTGCATGTGGGCATGTTCTGATTCAGGGCCTGGCACCCTACCCCTCAGTATGGTGGAGATAGGAGAAACTGCCTGATGTGCCATCAGAGACAACTGGTGCAGGCTCAGCTCTGCCCTTCATAGGGCTGGGCCTTGGACAAAGCAGTTAATCTCCCAGAGTCTCAGTTTCTTCCTCTGCTGAGTGAAGATATTATACCTGCCTCACACGGTCCTTGAGAGGATTACGTTAGGAAATACACAGCAGTACTTTGTAAACTGTAGTACCCCATGTAAGGATTACAGACAGGGTCGACATTCAGCAACACACACTGTTGGGACTGCCCTGGTTGTCAAATTATGGAAACACTTCTATACTGCTTGGCAAACAGCCTCTGCCCCAAGCCCCCCACCCCCACCACCCAGGCCCCCTCCTAGGAACCCGCGGACCTCGCCACAGACCCCTGGTAGGGCCTAGGTTAGGCTAGTGCCTCAGTTGATGGCTGCCCTGCTGCACCAGGAGTTAAATATTTTTATGACGTCACCATCATCCTGATTTCTCCTTTCAGCACTTAGGAGCCCTCCCCTGAAACTGAAGGACTGAGAGGTTTGTCAGGGTCAGAGGTCCTCCCAGGAGGACACCCAAGGCAAGGAGGGAGGAGGGAGAAGGATGCTGTGCACCCCCCAGCACCCGCCCCGGCCCGGCTCCCACCTTCAGGAGGATGGTGTGGGACATGGAGGCGTTGGCATGGATGATGATGGTGGCTGTCTTGTCGTCCCGGATCTCCTTGAGGAGTGGGGTGGGGTCCCGGGTGTCGTCCAGCATCCGGACGGAGAGTGTGTCCTTGGAGATAAGAAATTGCCGGAGCAGCTTCTCTAGGTTTAAAAGGCCTGGAGGGGAAGAGAGGATGAAGCCCCTGAGGGTCCACATCGCTGCCTCAGGAGACCCCGGGGCAGAGCAGGACAAGCAAATACCTGGGCCTGAGGCAGGTGGTGGGCCCGGCCCCACCGCTGGGGCTAAGCAGCTGCATCTGAGCCTGAGCAAGTTTCTTAACTGCTGTGGGCTTCAACGGTCCCATGCAAAATAAAAAGAATGCTCTTGAGCTCCCATTGCTCCCCCAACTCCCTCGGGATGCTCTTTTAAGGTGTATAAGGAGGCTCCCACAAGCGGGACGGGAGAATCCCCTGCCTCACAGCCCTTGGGAGCTGCCCAGTGGCCAAGACCCAGGTTCAGAGACCACAGGGCCTGGGTTTCTTTCCCTAACATGGCCACTTACTCACTGTGTGACCTTTCCATGTGGCCAGGTCTCTTGGTCTCCGTTTCCTCATCTGAGAAATGAGAATACTACCAGCGGCCAGCAGCAGGGCTGTGGCAAGGATTAAACGAGGTGAAGTGCTTGGGCCTGAGCCTCGCACATGGTACCCCAGACATGTTACAGCTGGCTCCACAGAAGCCTTCCATCCCACTGTGGAGGTGGGGGGCAGGTCCCTCAAGGTCGCAAGGCTCAGAAAACAGGTCTAGCAAAACTCTTTGAACTCCTCAGAGCACAGGCTGCATTAAGACAAGGTATTATTATGATCATAAAAGAACAGGCTTTGAACTGCACTCCAGCAGGCAATAATGTGGGCCCAGAACAATGGCAAATGGGACTGTGAGCAAAGACTCTTCCCCTCGCCCCTGCCTACGGTCGATGGAGGGAGGAGGGGTTCCGAACCTGTCGCTGAGACCCAGGGGCTTTATTCTGCTTTGTTTCTGAAAGGCAGGCCACAGGGAGAGTGGTGGGTGGGGGGTCTCCTGGAAGATAGTGGTCTCACTTCCAACGGAAAGGGACCCACAGATATTTGCTCCCGAAAGCAACGACAAGAATAACATTTATTGAGTCCTTACTGTGTTCCAGGAATGGGCTAAACATTTCACAGGGCTCATCTCACAGACAATCCTCACAACAATCCCATAATATATCATAATCCCACAACCCAGAGGAGGACATGAGGTGAGGAGGGGAGTGACTCTGGAATGCAGTCTCCACCCACTGTGGACGGCGAGCAAAGGGCTGGCTCTCTAACCAGTGAAGGTCCCCGGGCTCCAGTTTCTGTACTGGCTAAATGGATAGTAAATGCAGGGATGTCTTGAATATGACCCTAAGACTCCCCCCTGAGCAAGCTACTTATCCCCCTGCCCCTTGAGGATCAAAAGGTAAGAGAGAGGGGGCTCTGAAGAGCATCACATCCACCTCCCTCATTTTGTAGGGAGGTGACAGGACTTGCCCGGTCACAAGGGACACAGCTGGGACCAGAATTCCCATTTTCTCCTCTCCAGGCAATGCTCTTCCCATGAGACCAGGCTGCCACTTAGGAAAAAACACAGCAGGGGGCAGCAGGCACAGAACCCAGGGGAGGCCCAGGGACGTGCAACTCTGGACTGGGGGAGGAAAGCGCACACTTGATGTGTTTTTTTAACAAGCAAAAAGTAGCAGGATGGAGCCCAAGGGTCTGGCACGATGGAGACAGGAGCTCTGGGAAGATGGTGCAAACCCCTGTCCTCCCATCACAGGTCCTGAGAAGGCCGTCCAGAGAGCTGGAGGCTACTGCAGCAATGGGGAAGTCCTAGGAGGGCCTGTTATTCACAAAGAAGCTTCAAAAATGGCCCGGCTGTGCAAGCCACAGCATCAGATTGGCCCTTTCTCCCTCCCCCAACAGGGCCTCGATAGAGACTTGTAAAGATCCACTGCCAGATCCACCGCCGTCTGTGCCCCTCGCAGCCCCTCACCACTGGCCTCCATCAAGAGTGGCACATCAGGGGCCGGCCCCATGGCTGAGTCGTTAAGTTTGCGTATTCCACTTCGGAGCCCGGGGTTCACTGGTTCGGATCCTGGGCACAGACCTAGAACTGCTCATCAAGCCATGCTGTGGTGGCATCCCACATAGAAGAACTAGAAGGACCTACAACTAGGATATACAGCTATGTACTGGGGGTCTTTGGGGAGAAAAATAAAAAAGAATGGCACATCTGGTTCCTTCATCAACTAAAATTTCACTTTATATCTAATCACCCCTTCGGATTTGAGGTAGCTTCACTGATGCTGCTGGGGCACTTCCTGCCGACCCTGATCTGGAAGATATGGAAGACCTGGAAGATCCGGATTCAGGCTCAAGGTCAGTCCTCACTGACTGTGCGACCTGGAGAAGTCATCTAACCTCTTCGGGCTCCATTTTTCATCTGTAAAATGAAAGACTGAGATCCTATGTGGAAGGACCATGTGAACCGGAATGTATGGTATCAGTGTACTTCTCTTGTATTTACTCATCCCAAGAGCTCAAAGGGCAGGCGTGGCTCGGTGAGGTGGAATGAAGGAGGAGGAGAGTACAAATCTGCTCAACCAACACTCCCGGTCCTAAGAGCAGGCAGTGGGCCAAGACACGTGCAGAGAAGATGGATCAGACACAGACCCTGCCCTCCAGGAGCTCAGAGTCCAAGGACTTGCAGCAAAGGCTATAACAAAGCTCAAATCGAATACCTATTTTGTTTGACGGCTTACATAATCTGGTTTTCTATGGGGCAGCCCCATTTTGTCCTATATGTAAAAATGGAGAGAATAGTCACACCTTCCTCACAGATGATGTGAAAAGCAAAATCCCACATGCACAAAGGTCTGAGCACCTGACCCAAAAGACACTGTAGCAAGGAGGTCTGGGGACACCATGGAGCTGGTGCTCCTGGAGACTCAGCCACCTCCCTGGCTCAAGAGAAGATGTTCCTGGCATGCTATGGGGAAGGGAGCATTGCAGCCGGAGGGGTGAGTAAGGGAGGGGTGGCAGAGGGAACCCCACAGTTCCTAGAATGTAGCAGGGAGCATCTCTGGAGCTTGACTGGGAAACAGCCCAAATCCCCTAGGATCCTTCAGACAGGCAATGAAATTCAGTGGGACGAGACCGAAAGGCCTGCGGGATGACAGCAGGGTTATGCACAGCATGCAGATGCCTGGCCAAGGCAACCTGGGGACCCTTCACCCCTTTAAAACTGGCAGGCGCACTAAGCTCCCAGGGAAAATATTCCCCCAGATGTCAGATGAACTGGGGATCCTGCTCCAATCAATGCCCAGTATGCCCCATCCCACTGACCCTTGGGGTGCTCTGCTGCCCTTTAAACAAGCAAGCAGCACCCCCTAGCTCATCCAACACACACTCTGTGTGTGAGAGGCAGGGCAGGGAGAGTGGAGAGCAGAAAGGCAGTGAGTCCTCAGGAGGTCTGCAGCCCCACCCAGGATCTCCTATCCATCACTCCGTTTCCCAGCCTGGACTACACCTGGACCAGCAAAAAGAGCACAGGGTCTGGACCCGAATCACCAGGTAGTTAGTCAGTGCAGGCAATTCCCTCCTCCCTGCTGCACCTCTTATCTGTGTCCTTACCTGTAAAATAAGGATGATGCCCACCTCACAGGGTTAGTAACAGGATGTCACGTACGCAGCAAAGTGTCTGTCACCTGGAAGGTGCTTAACAAATCTGGTTTCCATTCACCCCTCCCCCACCCATTCACATCCTAACCGTCCTTCACCCCAACTTCTCCCTGAAACCTTTTTTCCTCTCCATTCTCCAGCTTCTCCCCACTTCTGAACTTCTCCCAACTCCTATCCAAATATGGCCCTTGGTTATAAACCACACAAAACATTTGATATGATAGCTTGCACATATGCATATATCTATATATACTGCAATTAGGTAACATACATCCTAATTCTTTCACAGAGTTAGGTAGCCATCCCATTTCAAACTTCTCTGCACATTGCCCGTGTGAGGCAGGGTGCATGGTGCTTGCTGGGGGACCAAACTAGAAACCATGGGGGGAAGAGAGAGACTCTGCATCCTAACGGACCAGGCGAGCAGCAGCGCCAGGTGGGGAACAGACACCGTCACCTGAGGAGCAGCTGAAAGAAAGGGGTGCCTGCCTGAGGAAGAATGGAAAGCGGTGTCATGAGGCAGAATTGCTCTTGCTAGCCTCAAGAACTACCCCCAGGGACGAGTGGATGAAAGTCACAGGGAGACAGACTTATCTCAACCTAAGGAAGCACCTCTGTTCGAGCTGCCTGAAGAGGCACTGGGCTGTATCATGAGGTAGTGAGTTCCCCATTGCTGGAAGTAGTCAAGGAAAGACTGAAGCCCCTGTTAGGATTGTTGTAGAGAGAATTAAACCAGTGGATGGAAAGTAGAGCTAGAAGAACATTGATGTCTTTCCAGCCCACAGATTCTCTAATTTTTATGAATCAGAAGAGGATACTTTCTTTATTCTAGGCAGTGGAAGGAATTTGCAGAAGAGAAAGTGGGTTTAGTTGCATTAAGAATATTAGGAGCTCTTCAGTGCAGTTTGGCAGTTTCCAATTGCGGTTCTTCCCACTGCTATCTGTTTAATGGAACTAAGGGATTTACCAAGGCAGCTGCCACCGGAGAGGTTAAAAGCTGCTCTCTTCCCCAGCTTCCCCTCCACCCCCACCCCAACCCCCCTCTCCTGCGAGACCCTTGGCCCAGCAGCAGGTCTGCCTGCCAAGTTCAAGGCTGAGAGGGACCTGGGGAACCTATTAGTCTCGCTCAGGATGCAATGGGCTGGATAGATGACAGACCCAGCAGGCCGGCTGCCCTGGGAGGAAGGAGGGAGGCTGGCTCCTGGAAGGCAGGGGCCAGCTGGGGTGGGAGGAAGATGGAGAGGCCACAAAAGGCACAGCCGGGGTTGGACAGGGCCAGAGGACAAGGACACAAATACCTAAGAGATGGGTCCGCAGGGGACAGAGAGGATCCTTGCATTAAGAAATAAAAATTAAAAACCCCCCATTTCAACTGGCATCCGTGCCTCTCCTCTGGCTGCTTCCCTGGGCTGCAGGCCCCGGTTCTGAGACCCCCTAACATTCCAGGAGGCACAGCGCTGATCTCAGAGGGTCGTGAGGAGGACATACTGAGACCGTGTGAATCCACACTGCGCACATGGCCTGAACCGGGAAAGTCTTCATTCCCCGGCCAGGCGCACACGCCGCAGGTGTGTGGCTTTCAGACCTTTTCCACTGAGCAGATTCTGACAGAGAAAGAGGATGAGAGTCCAAGGTGTCACCGGGTGCAATGGGCACAGAACAAGTTCAAGTGCTCGAATGACATATTTCACCCACTTCTCCGTTTTGTCCCATCCCATGCCTGGGCTTGGCCCCAAGAACAGCCAGGGAGGGCCAGACCCTCGGGGGCTCCAAGAGGAGACAGAGAGCAGAGAGGGCTTCTCGCTTACAGGAGGACTGTCTGCTCCGGGCTCGGCCATCAGGCTGTCCCCTTCTCGGAGAGCAAGGACGGAAGTGGGACAACCTGGCCTCTGCGCTCCCATCGCCTCCTAACTTCAGGATTATGTTTCCAGCTTGCGCCTCCGCTATAGGACCCAGCAGCCGTCCCTGCCCTGAGAAACACCCTCAACTCCATCATGGGTTGATTTAACCCTCACAAGTGCCCTGGGAGGCGGTATTATTATGACTCCTGGGTAGAGATGGAATCACTGAGGTGGGAGAGATGCAGTGACGAGATCACAGAGCTGGAGAACTCCTGGCAGGCTGAGATCTGAGGACTGGCCTCTGACTGACCACTCGAGTTGGCATCAGAAAGCCTCAGTCCTCCCACAAAATAGGAAAGATGGTCCGTCCCTCACTTCTGTCTCTTCTACGGCATTTGGAGAAGCAGGGAGAGGATGTAAGAACCATATGACCTTCAAAATGGACTTAATCTCTTTTCTTCGTGCATATAATGAGAGTGTTTACAGGTTAAATGGTTAGCATGAGGTTTAAATGAGATCATTTAAAAGCTGTAGTAGAGTGTTGGGCACATAAGAAGTCCTCAATAAATGGTTAATTTTGCATCGCTGGGAGCAAAAGGCTGGGGGCGCCTCAGGAAGGCCCACTACTTCCCCTGCTCTCATGGGAGGCCCTGGTATAATTCCCTACCCCTCCATCCTCCAGTCCCTACAGCCACAGGGAGGGTTGCAGGATGAAGTAACAATAATTAAATGTGTATTATGTTCTGGGCCCAGACACCTTCCACTCAATTACCCTGAGAGACACTATTATTCCCACTTTACACAGGAGGAAACTATGGCTCAGAGGGGTAGAATGATCTGTTCAACATCACACAGCTCATGAGAGGTGGAGCAGCTTGGTCTCACTCCGAAGATGGTTCTCATTTGACTGCACCATCCTGCATTTCTCTTCAGCTGCTCTTCCTCCCCAGGAGACCAGAATCTGCTCCTCTCCAGCAACGTGGACCGAGTTCAGCCAGCACAGGGATGGTACAGGACAGAGCCAAACTCCAGTCATTCTGCTCTAGTCCTGACCTGGCCTTATTCAGTAGGATCCAAGGGGGGAAAGAAAGGAAAACTCATGCATGCCGAGTGTTCCCCAGGTGTGGATGCAGTGGTATGCCCTTTGTGTATGGCACCTGATTAATCCACTCAAGCATCCTGGGAGGGAGGTGCCATCGTCCCCATTTTATAGACGCGACCACAGAGGCTAGTGAGTGCCTAAGTCACTCTCCCAAGATCACACAGGTAGTAAGTAAGTGGCAGAAGACGTAGGAGCACAGGACGGGAAGTCAGAAAAAGGATGTTAAAATACTTAGAAAGAAACACCAAAGCAAGCATTAAAAAAAGATGATTTGAGCTACATAAAAAAATACCAGGAAAATACACAGCATATCACACCTGGGACCACAGGACTGGAAGGCTCAGGGTCCGCCTTGAGGGTCTCAAAAGGCAGCTCTGTGAAAGGGCTGGCGGGGCCATAGCAGAGCCCCAACTCCCCTTGGAAGCCCCCTAACAGCAAACTGCCCCAGGCTTGGAGGGGCCAACAGGACAGCCATGCCTGGGCCCCTCACAATATCTTCTCCCCCAGCCTCATTAGAACTAGGCACTTGCAGATGTTCCGATTTTTTTTTTTTTCCCATTGAAGAAAAATAATGTAATCTACAACACAAGTCTACTTGGTCCAGAAGCTGCTTATTAGACCTCTACTTTTGGGAAGAAGGAGAGTAAGAGGCATGATTCCCCAGGGAATGGTCTCCGTTATGCCTAATTTCGATGGCTGGAAAATAGAATTAGATTCCTGTTCCTAATTTGACTTGCAATGTCTCTTGGCCCTGCATTAATAAGGAAGATGGAAGAATGTCTCCTCCGAAGCTTTGAGCTGCGTTTTCCCTCAGTCGCTCATTTCTTCATCCTTTGATTAGATGTCTAATCCTCTTTGCCCTTGAACTTCTCCTTGCTTCCCCTGGCCCCGGTGGGTGGGGCGGGAGTCACCCGGCAGCCTCAGTGGATGGGTTCTCCAAGTAGAGGCGACACTGCCTGGTTGATGAGTCCTGCCTGGGCTGCGGGCTGGCCTCCCCAGGACCTTGTCTGTGCTCAGCCATCCCGCACCCTGCTCAAGGGAGCAAGGGGACGCACCGCTCCTGAGAGATCTCTGCCCTTCAAAGGACATTGTAATTGCCAGGCAGAGCCCACCCAGCACCGCTCTCTGAGGCTGTGTGTGCAGAACAGGAGGGTAGGAGTGGCCGTGGAGGAGGAACCCCAGCTCAGGGTCAGAGGACTTGAGTTAGAGTCTTGGCTTTGCCATGTGCCAGCTTTGTGACCTTACGCAAGTCCCTTCCCAGCTCCAAGACTGTTTTCTCTGCTCTAGAATGACCGGGGAGGAGGGAGGTAAAATGGGAAAACAGAAGTGAAAGTGCTTTGCAACCAGCAAGGAACTGTTTGAATGTCAAAGAACGTCAATTCTGATGGAAAGAGCCCTGGGCTAGGAGGCAACAGGATCTAGCATAGTGCTCAGCAGCATAGTAGGTGCTTAACAAATATCTGAGCAACTCAAAGTTCAGTAGGAGCTGAAGCAGAGGAAACAGGGCTCCGCTTAAAAGCAAGAGGGACTGTGGCTAGACCCAAGAGAGAACTTCCTGTCAGATTAGTGAGACATCGTACCAAGCACTGAGGAGGACTGCAGGAGAATCTCTGCGTGGAGATATTTACAGCCTGTCCTGTCTCTCAACATTCCTGCTGTGTGCACGGGGTGTGCCAGTTGAGTCCTGCCTGAGTGGGCCTGTGGAGGAAATTTCCAGGGGAGAATCCTGGATTCTGCTACACCGTTCAATGGTGCAAGGATGCCGCATGAAGAGGGCCACCTGGTGGAATGCAATGTTTCCCAAATGCGTTCCAACACTAGCATCCTGTGGGTTTTTAGATCAGCATCCTTTTCGGGCCTCGGGTCAAACCTGTTTGGAAGACGATGAGGTAAATAGTTGTTTTGGCTGCAGGACAACTTACAGTGTCTACACAAAGGTGTGCTGTGAATCTGCACGAGGGGAGACAGAATGCAGTGTTATCCAAACGTTGCTCTCTTTTTTCCTTTGGCCACAAAACACTTGTCGTCTGAAGCAGCACAGTCCAGCAGAACTCTGCAGTGATGGCGAGGCTCCGTATCTGCCCTGCCTACATGTGGTTATCGAGCACTTACGTGTGCCTAGTGAGACTGAGGGACTAGATTTTAAATTTTATTTAACTTTAAAGTGGGGAACTCCAACACCTCTAAACCCCCTGGGTGGTCGTGATAAATAAGACATATATAAAAAGCACACATAGTTGGGACTCAGTTACTTTGTTTCTTGCGTAGCACAGAACAAGCATTCAGTCAGTGTTGAATAAATGAATGAAGGCACTTGTGGAGGCAGTCCGGGGCAGAGGCCTGGTAAGGAAGGGGTTCTGACCCTTGACAGGAAGACGGCTCTTGTTTTCCGATGCCGAAGGGATTCCTGGGTCGAGGAAGGACTTAAGCATGCAGAGCAGTGCTGGGAAGCCACGGAAAGGAGCCCTGATGGAGACAGCATCCTTCTGCCAGGGCGGCCCACCTCAGACCCACAGGGTGAGACCTGCACAGGTAAGCTGTGCAGGACACAGATGCCTGTGGCTCAGGCACTGGGCCCTCATGGCAGCCAATGGCCACCACCTGTCTGACCGCACGTGGGTGCGCAGCTGCCACCGGGAACACACAGATGCACAGGTTTGCTGGAAAGTGTTGGCTGAAATTAGCTAAATCTCATAAACACTAAATTTATGTCACAAATTGTCCGAGAGTCAGAGAAAACACCTTTCCAAAACCCGCATTTGCAAAAAAATGCTTTATCAGGAATTGACCTTGGACCTCGTTCCATCAGCAAAATCCGCTCTCTAAGGGAAGAAGCTCTTCAACCCATCAAGTACAAATGCATCCAATTTTATATTTTCCCTCTCTCTCTCATTTTGTAGCTCCTTAACAATGAGGCTGAAAATGTGGGAATTGAGTTTGCAGATGCAAAAAGCCTTGGCGGTTAGCCAGCCTCCCTATAACCCAGTTCCTCTCTGTTCCGTCCATGCCCAGGGAGTTCTGGCAAAGGATGCTCCTGGACCACTCTTGCTCTCTTGGTCACTCTCTCTCTATCTCTCTCTCTCTCACACACACACACGCACACACACACATACTCACACGGGGTTATATCATCCCCATGAGCTGCAGGAGCCCTCCCCTTCCTGGCGCATCTCCAGCCAGGAGCAAATCAATCAGGTTGAAATCAACAGGACCGACCCGACTATCTGAGGCAGAGCCAGCTGGGGAAACTTACATTCTGCTTTGGCACAGATGAGGCAGGCGGTGGTGCAGTTGAAGAAGTTCAGGATCCCAGCTACAGCCACGCTGATGTCGGTGTTGCTGGGGTGGAGGTTGAGGGTTGTGAATCTCTGGAACTGAAACTTGATAAACTCCTCTGGGGCCACTTTGAAATGAGGGACCTGGGCGGAGGAGCAAAATCGGGCAGCAGGGGGGATCCAGAAGGAGTGAGAAAGAAAGAAAGAAAGAGGGACGAGTGAGACAAGGCGGCAGAGGGTGGATTCTTTTATGGAAGGCCGTGCCACACGCCAGTGGGAGAGGGAGCTTGCGGGACTCAGGGCACGCCCTCCACAGGAGGAAGATAAGACGATGACCTTGACAACACTAAAGATAGGAAGACACAGGATGGGAAACCTTTGGTTTGGAGGACTGTGTAATGTACTGTGGGTCTAGGAGTTGGAATCTGTGGCTCTGAGAAGGCAAACGAATAGGTCTTTATTCTCAGAGCAACTGCCCACTGCTGGGCAGAGAGACAAATGACTCTTGAAGGCATAATCCTTATAATTATTTTATTTGTAATTAATAAACCAGAGCAGAGATGGCAGAAAGAGAAAGACAAGACAGTGCCCTGGGGACTGAGGCAACAGCCCTGTCAGTCCAGCCTAGCCAACAGGTGTACAAACCAGCTCCCAACAGACTTCCTGGGTGAAAGCCTGGGATGGATAGGTTCCTCGGTAGACAAGTGTATGGACAAGGAAGCACCACGGGCTGAAAAACGACCTAGAGAGCCTCTGAATGGAGCCAGGTACATAAGCACCTGCTTTGGCTTCATTACCACAGTGTCAGCTTCCCTTTGCATCTATTACTGACATTTCTGGGAGGCAATGCCCCTGCCTTCTGTCTCTCTTCTCCGGGGAAGAGATATTAACAGGCTGTGATGGCTGCTTTATTGGCGGCTTAGGCTATGGGGTAGATAATAGGAAGTTAAAAGGTAATAAGCTGCCATCCACCTTGATTTTATTCTGTCACCCTCATCTCTGGTACCTAGAGCTAGGAGAGCTGAGGCTGCTTGGTGCCTCTATCAGAGATGGAGCTGACCTCTCAAGCCTCAGCCTCCCTTAGGACCAGTGCCTTGTGGGAGGGCCAAAATACAGGAAGCGTGGGTTTGGATGGATGTTAAAGCAAGTTAGACTGAGGGTAGACAGCAGGAAGAACTTTGTGATGGTTCCTTGGTTGGCTCCTAGAGTAGGTTATTCATAAGTCATTGCAGAAGTTTCTCTGCCTGGGCTGGCCCAGAGTCTGGGATGATGTTGACAAGTCTCTGCAGGATTCTGCTACGTTATCCTCCTAAGCTTCAGTGAGAAGTCAGCCGAAGACCAGAGTTCCTCTGGGATTAGGGTGAGGGGAGGGTAAAGATTTAGCAGAAACTAGGGAGAAAATTCCTGAATTCAACTAGGATTAGCCCTTAACCATAAAGAGAGGGTAACCAATATTTTCCAGCAGAAACTGAAAAGCGCAGAAATGGGGAGGGCCTGGGGAGCTATAAAAGAAGACTCTAAAGAGAGACCTGGGGCGGGTCGTAGAAGGACTTTCTTACCACTTAAATTTTGCATCCCATACAATCTGTCTAAAATGAATAGCAAACGCACCTTGAAAGGAAAAAAGGTCACAAAGGGGAAAGATGTAGGCCAAGGCTGGGCAGGGGCAGGCTGGCAGGCTGGCTGGCTTACACAGTTCAGCATCTCTGACCAAGGGCCCCCTGTGTGGCCATCCAGCCCACCGGGTTCCACTAGCTGCTAACTCACCCCACAGTGGAATGGACCTTAAGAGATAGCCTTGAATCCATGGATCCTAGAGATGCAGCAAGGAGAAGACTCAGGAAAGTGAAGGACAAATGGTTTCAGAGTCTACAGGCTTGGGTTTGCACCCAGGCTCTGCTGTGTGATTTGGGGCAAACTGTGTAAGCTATCTAAGCTTCATTACAATGGGGGTAACAGTGGTGCTTCTCAGAGCTCTGGGAGGGTCAAAATGAGATCCTGCATGTGAAGGACACAGTACCTAACATGTGCTAAGTGTTGAGGCAATGCCTTTCTCCTTCCCTTTCCCTTTTCTCCCCAAATCTAGGAGCTCCAGAAAAAGCTCTTGGGGCTGTCTGAGCAGGGGCTGAGGGCTGAGGGGCCTCCCTAGGAAGGGGAGTCGCTGGGAAGCCTCCAGCACAGCCCGCCATCTTGAAGGCTCTGATGGGCCCAGGCAGGGATGGCCCAAGCCAATCCTCCGGAATCTCTCTCTAGGACAAAGATCAACCCGTAATTGATTTGCAACTGCAAACACATGCCAGGAAGTCATCATGGAGGTGTCTGCGGGGAGGAGAGGTGAGTAAAATGGAAGGGAGGGCAGTGAGGCAGAAAGCGGCCAGCCACAGGGACTACGGAAATGTTAGCAGCATTTAGAGGAATGAGCTCCTTGGTGAGAACTCCATTTCTTTTCTCTGAAGCTGAGGGGAATCAGTGTAAGGCAGTTCAGCCTCATAAAATATTAAAAGAAATGCATAATCTGAACAGAGAGGAAAGGTTGCTCTGGAAGGAACATGACCAGACAAAGGAGAGAGAACCGTTTGGCCATTCCCTGGGCAGTGCAACGTGTCTGGCTGGTCAACGGCACAGGGATGGGGGCAGAGGGGAGATGGGGGCGCAGGACCAGGAAGATGGTTGCAGATCAGGGTCTCTGCCTCGGACCTGACATGCCAAACAGGGTTAAGGGACGTGTGAGCTGGGATACAATATCCACTGAACCCCAAGAGGAGGCCATTTGGGTGCGGGGATTGGAACGACTGGAAGGGACATTGTGATGGGGAGGAAAGTGTGATGGGGAGGAGGGAGAAAGCAGAAAAGAGAAAACGGGGAGTGGAAGTCTTGGCAACCTCACTTGGTGAAGATCAGAGCGATCGCTGAAATAACAACCTGCCAGATTTGAGCTATTACTTGAAGCACGGCAAGAAAGATTTAAATTAAACATCCGTCTAACTTCCTGGGACCGAGGCCTGTGAGATGCTGGAAGAGACTGCAGCGGGACACAAGCTCCTTTTTTGGCCTGGGCTGGCACAAGAGTCATCTTTCAGGACATCTACGGGGTAGGGGATGGAGAATTGTCAGCACAGACCCAACCCGTGATGAGAAGGCTCAGGGAGCTCAGCCTACAGTGCAGTGGCCTGGCATTGAGCAAGACCAACCAAAGGACCAGAGCCAGGACCGCATGGCACTCCAGTGTGCAGGGACCAACTCTGAGAGTGAGCTCATAAACACGGAGGATAAAACTCTGCCAAACCCTCAGGGACTCGCCAAGCCCTCTGACCATAAGAGAAGTGGGGCATCAGGGGAGGAGAGAGCGGCCACTGTCTCCAGGGATATCTCTGAAGGGGAAGGACTGACTGATTCCAGGAAGGACTAGGAAAGATTCCAGCAATAGACAGAATCTCTGAAGTTTCCAGTTTGTTTCCTCTAGGGGAAAAGGAGGGAGAGAGCTGAGGGAGCAGAGAGGAGGCCATTATTCAGAAACTCCCCTGACCATCTTTCCCTCCCCTCAAACTAGAACTAGAGGAAATGGCCTCCGCACTCTGCAACTAGACTCCAGCTGGAGTGACACCTGAGGAAGTGACCGATTGGAGATGCAAATACTGGAACTGGTGAATGCGGAAGAAAGCAAAATAAAATCTCTTTCTTAGACAACTTAGAAAATAGACTTTTCAAGCTTTATTTTAGTAATAAAATGCAGCAATGCCTTGCCCCATGGCTATTCTTCCCCAGGATCCCAATATCTGAACAGGCAACCACAGAGCTGCTCATAGGGAGCGCAGACTTCTGCACTCTTGGCCTCTCCCAGACCACCACCCTTCCCTGCCTCTGCCTCTACCACACCAGCAAGGAGCCCCCACAGGATGCTAAGACTCGGAGGAGCTCAGCTTGAAAAGCTCCTTGTGAAACCTGTCCTCTGAGTCCCCTCCATCCACACAACCTGGACGAAAGTAAGTGGCCAGCCAAGGACCACTCCTTTTACTTGGATTGACGTTGTTGTTATCAATGACACCACCTAGGTCACCATGGGCTCTTCCAGCCCTTAAGAATCTACAGCATCCTTGGGCCCGGAGCACAGGCTGCCAGGCCGCTCATAGTCCCCCAAGCCGGCCCAGCACTCACCTCCTTCTCCCCACAGATGTTGCTGATGATGGAGCTGGAGGCCGGGCTGGAGGACGGTCCCAGGACAGCGACCACCCCCTTGGGGAGGATCTGACACACTGCCAGAAAGGAAACAAGGCACTCATCAGGGCGGTGCGGGCCGGCTGCCTGCCTGGACCTCCAGACCTCCAATCTCCACCCGCTGCCCCCTCACCTTCTGCCCACCCCAGTCCCCTACTTCCAAACCCCCTGCCTCTCCTCCCCTGAGGAGTACCACTCGGCTCCAGGACAGTTTTATTGCAGTTTATGGATGGTATTAAATGAGGAAATGACCCAGGTTATGACAACATACGGCCACAGCCAACAGGGTATGTAAATTGTCTGGGCTGTCACCGAAGGACAGAGGCTAACGGCAGACACTACCGACTCCATCTCCGCCCTGGGCTGCAGCATGGGTGCTGGGATCCTGGGTCCAGCTGCCACAGGGCTGAGGGCCAGGCACACGGAATGGCCACCCGGCGTGAAATCTGTTGGCTCCCCCCCACCCAAATATGAAGAAAGAGAGTTGGGAGGAAGAAAGGCAGACAAGCAGAGGGACGAACGCTGTGAGGATGATGCAGGCAGAGAAGACAGCAGACTCAGCTCAAGTCAAAGGCAGCAGGAGAGAGAGAACAAGAAGGAGACAGTGAGAGGCAGAGACAGGTCTCATCTCTCAAGGCCACCCTCCTTTCACCTCTGCTGGCCCAGAGACTGGTGTGCCCGCTTCTCCGAGTGTGTCAGGGGCTTTCCTGACCAGCCAGCATGCTCTGTGGCCTTGGGCCTCCCTATATGAGGGTGCCTTTCGCTCCTCTACTCTGGACACTCACTCACCTGTCAAGGAGCCCCTCAGATGCCTTCTCCTGACACCTGCCTGGGCTCCTTTAGGTGAATTAATCCTCCGCAGGGCTCCTGAGACCCATGGTTTGTCCCTCTGTTGTAAGACCCTTCTAAATGTGTCCATTTCTGTTTGTTCAGATGTCTTTCTCCTCTCACTGGATTTCAAACCCCTTAAGGGCAGGAGCGGAGCCATATTTATGTCTGAATCCCCATTTCTCACTTCCTCAGTGTCCAGTACAATGTTTTCTATTGGTTGAATGAATGAGTGGATGGATGGGTCATGTGGTCAGAAGAGGAGGAGATAATCTAAGATTTTACAATGCTAGACACTGAGAAAGAAAGGATGGGGAAGAAAGGAGGAAACAGATGGAGAGAGAACATGAGATAATTCTCAGGACGCACACTGTGATATCACAACCTAAGAGCCACCCACGGGAATATGCACCATGCTTCCCTGTCACACTACAAGACATCTTTGCAAAACTGAAGCTTGGTTCTGGACATATTTTCCTTCTACTCACATCAAGAGTCAGGCTGAGCCTTTTCCCAGGTCTGTAAACAGAGGTTAGGGGATCGGTCCAAGGATCCTCATTGAGTCAGCTGCAAAGCCACACCTGCAACCTGGATGCTCTTTCTCCTAGGGGAGAGTCCTAACCATTGGCCCACACAGCCAAATGATGGCCGTAATTGGGTGCAAGCAGTGGCACAGGGCACCAGGGGTCAAGTCCCAGAGTTGCAATTGACCACACGATCGATAGATGTGTGAGGTCTTCTCTCAGCCTGCTGCTCCAGCAAGGATCCTGCAACATGGTGGATCTCAGATGCCTGAGAGGTGGCGGGCAGTGGGTGCCTGAGGGGACTCATCAGTTCTAAGTGTCAGAACCATCCCCCGTGACGGAGTAGCCAGGACCAGAGTTTCTCTCTGAAGAACGCTCTTCAAATGTCAAGCTCTTTCCATGTGAGTTATCTCACGTGATCTCAGTCAACTTAACTCTTATGCCTGCTGGGTGCTCTAAGTTCACTGGCCATCAAGTTCCTACAACAGCCTTGAGTAGATCTTAGTTCCTGATTTCACCAATAAGGAAACAGCACCCAAGGGATAAGTGACTCCCCTAAAGTCACACACCTAATAAAGGTCAGAGCCAGCACTGGAATTCAAGTCTGTTGACCCACCCAGTGTCCTTTCTACTCTCTCACAGCCACCTCTTTTGTCTGCCCCACTCCTTGCAGCCACTTCACCCATCTCTTTTCAACCACTTACAGTTGAGGTCCTCAGCCCATCCTGCTCTACTGACCCCGCTTTCTCAAGGTCACCAATGCCTCTTATCAGTTCCCATCCTACTCTTTTTGAAGCATTTGATGCTGCTGATTGCATTTGTTAAATTTCACAATGCCTTCCAATCCTGATTCTCATCCACTTCTCTAATCAGTCTTTCCCACTTTCTTTGCTGACTCCTCTTCCTTCTCCTGTCTGCTAAATTCAGATTTTATCCATGCCTCACTCTCCCTGGGCAATATTACCCTGGCCTATCCACTCTGATTTCTGCCAGGTGATTCTATACTCTGACCTATGTCCTGGGTTACAAAATCAAGTTCCAACCACCTGCTGGATGCTGCCACAGGGACTTCCCTCTGGTATCACACACTCAACATGTCCACGGCAGAGAGGCAGAAAGTGCAGTCATTAAGAGCATGGACTCTGATGCAAGATCGTCTGGGTCTGAGTCTTGCCTCTGTCACTCACTAGCTGTGAGACCTTGAGCAAGTTACTGAACCTCTCCGGGTCTGCTTTCTCATCTACTCGGTTACTAAGAGCACTTCTCTCGTCGGGTTGTTGTGAGAACTAAAGTGACTTAATATATACAAAGAACTTAGAGTGGTACTGACATACTACACGACTCTTATTGTTACTATGCCCATGACATCATATTTGCTATTTACTCTTCATACATAATCTGTTTCGATCTTCACGCTTCTAGGAAGAAGATTCATTATTATCCCTTCTTTACAGATGAGGAAACGGGCTTAGAGAATTTAAGTAACTTATTCAAGATCACACAGGTAATACATGGTAGAGCTGGGCTTGAACTTGGAGATGGACCTGGCACCAAAGCCCATGCTCTTAACCACTCCACTCCACCCCCTTAGCTCCTCCAGCTCCAAACACAGTCCCCCTTGATGCTGCCTTGCCTTCCCTCACTGAATCTGTCCACTCGCTATACCAATCAGGGGCCAGGTTCTGACCATTTGACCTGCTCATCCCTACTGTCCCCTCCTCCCCACTCCCGCTGTCACTGTTCCAGGTCAGCCCCTTTTACTACCTGCCTCCTAAGGGGTTTCTCTGTCTCTAGGATTCTTCACTTCCACTCCATTCTCCAAAATGTGAGGCAAATTATAGTCCTAAAACACAAGGCTGTGTGCTCCTGCAGGGCAGAAAGCCTGTCTTATTGATCTCTGCCTCCTCTATACCTAGCACAGAGCCCGACTCGGAGTTGCATGCTCAATAAATAGTTGCTGAACCACACTGAAGCCTGCTCCACACTTCCCATGCAAAATTGGAAACAAACTCAATGTTCAATCATAAAGGAATAGTTATCTAAAGTATGGGTCATATCCCCAAATGGAATAGTATTTAGGCATTTAAAATGCTTATGAACAGTTTGTAATAGCATTAAAAATATTTATGTCACAATATTAAGAGAAAGAAGCAGGATATAAAATTATATGTATATCTATATGAAGGTTACAACTAAGCAAATACAGAAAATAGTTATGCACTGAGGGATGATTGGAAGCAGATATTACAAAAGCCCACATTTATTGAATGCTAATTATGGCCCATTCTAAGCACTTTATATGAATTGACATTTAATTTTTGAAACAACCTGATGAGATGGTTACTATTACTGTCACCTTCACTTTACAGATGAGAAAACAGGACAAAAAAGTTAGAGAGTAGAGTCAGGACTCAAACTCTTAACCCCCAACGTCACTTCCTTAACCGCTGCACCACACAGCTACCCTTAGTTAACTGGGATATTAATAGAGATTGCCTTGGCCAATGGAACTCTGAGTGATTTTCTTCCCTTTTTTTCTTTACTTTCTATGATGAGCATGCACTCCTTTTATAACACATTATTATAAAAAATAAAATGTCATTATAAAAATCTTTTCTGATGAGCAAGTAAAATCCACTGGGTCTGATCTCAAGATTCTACCTTTCCAGCCCTTTCTCCTATCGAGCCTCCTCCCCTTTCAGGCTGCTCACCTAGAATATTCTCCATGTTTTCCTACCTAAGCCTGCTCCCAGCTAGTTCTCTCTGACTACACCAGGGTTTCTTAACCTGCTGCCTGAGATCTCTGGGTAGAAGCCAGCGGTCTGTGAACGTTTTGGGGGAAAAAAATGACATCTTTATTTTCTCTGACCCCTAACTAACATTTAGCATTCCCTTCAATTTTGAATGTAAGTAGTAAACCACAGTATATTGACAGTACTGTGACTTTGTCACCGACAGACATCACAACGTTTTCGTATCACATTACCATACTGCAGATATCTTGAAACATCATTTATATTCATTGCTACTTCAAAATGATGCTAGTAGTTAGATCTGATACTAGGCTTGGCTATTTAATACATTAATAAAGAAGCACATATATTAATATACCACTATTAAATATTTTAACTGCATTTCTATATAATTGGTTTCCTCGTCATCATATCTATTTTATTCATTTACAAACACTTCTCTGAGAAGGGGTCCATTGGCACCCCCAGACTACCATGGTCTAGGCCCCCTCTTGCCCTTCTGCCTGGCAAACTTCTACTGATCCTCCAGCGCCCAGCTCAGATCTTGCCCCTGGGCAAGAAGTCACCTCTCCCTCCCTATATTCACATCACCCTGTGGCTCTGACTCAGGTCCGTGCTGCAGGTGCCTAAGAAACTGGTCAGCTTCCTTGTTCTCTGAACTCCTGGCCAGCTTCTGCCCTAAGCTGGCTCGTTATGTAGGGTCTCAATGGAGAGAAGTTTCTCCAAAAATTAATTCTTATAGAAGGCCCAATTCCTTCTTCCCAATTATAAAATCCAAAAGGTTCTGAAATTGGATAGTTTTCAGCAAACTCATTTGGGGGCAAAATCTAATCTAAATCAATGTGAAGTTATTTATAATGTGACTATTTGAATATAAGCATGCATTTGCTGGCATATAGGGTTCAGCACAAGCCCCGCCTGAGATGCTACTTAATATATGGTATACGCACCACATGACCTTTCCAGTATCCGGAAAGTTCTGGATTCTAAACACATCCAGCCTCCAGGGTTTATGGACCTGTGCCTGCTGTTCTGAGTGTCCATCTCCCATCTCTCTCACTGGACTGGAAACTCCTTGAGGGCGGGGGTCACATCTATTTGGTCCAGGCAAAAAGGGATTGCTCAATAGATGTTCATTCAACCGAACTGAAATGATCCCAAATGAGTCCAGTGAAATTGAATTCTCATCTTCCCAGCAGCCATGGCTTGGGAATTTCCTGGGATCTGGGAATTGCTCTTTCATTCCCTATGAAGGATGCCCTGCTCAATAGAAATGGAAATCACTTATAAAGGGCCTCAGCTCTGAAACTTCCTGGATTCTGATCGTGCAGCCCCTGCCCCTCTGTGAGGGTCCCTGAGCACATTGTGTGAGGGGCGGGAGGGGAGGCAAGTGCACTTTACCTCTGCCTCCTGGGGAGCAGGGAGGAGAGGGAACAGGGAGACTTGAGTGACATTGTCATGGCAACGAAGTTTCCCAGCCAGCGGAAGAGTTGGAAGGCAACTGTCAGAGCAGCTGCTGGAATAACAGACCACGGTGGGGTGTTGTAAGAAGGAGGACCTTCCTCTTGTCAAGATGCCAGCTCTGGTGTGGGTTCGAAGTCCCCTTAGAAACCTGGTGCTCATGACACCTTACTCCTCCCCTCAGTCTTCCCAGGGAGGGGAAGGATCTAGCTGTGATGCAGGGGGTCCAGAGGGGATGGTCATAGGCACCACTGACTGCAGGCCCTCTGGGGAAGGGGCAGCTTGCTGGCTGGGGATGAAGAAGCAAGCCGGGGCCTCCTCACTGACAGCAGCACTCGATGAGTCACTCAGCACTCTCTGAGCCAGTGTGGTAAACAACCCCGGCCGGCAGGAGCTCACAGTGATGCGGAGCAGAGGGGGCTGGGAGAGCTCAGAGCCCTTCACGTAAACACCCTTCACGGTGCCGAAGCCTGAGTGGAGCGGGATGGCAAGGTCTCTCTTCCTGCCTGGCTATGCTGCACATTGAGCACAGGGTGAAGCCCTGACCGTCCGGGAACAAAACAAACAATCACCTCAATCGATGCCAAAGAACCGTCGCCTCCCTGTGCCAAAGCCTGCAGGCGCATGTTCCATTCTCAGCTCTGTAGGCCTCCGAGCTGAGAAGGGAGTGTGTGAGAGTAGAAGTGCCAGGTCTCGACACCGTCAAACCCCACCATGGGGACCTCTCTGGTCAGACTGCCCGGGGTATCGGAGAGCGCGAAACTGCCATTGGCTGCTCTCACCAACAGCACATCATTCAAAGCCATCAGCCTGGACCCAAACCACCGTGTGAGCAGTTTTCCACACGCAGGCTCCGGGCCGGCAGACAGGCAACCACCCTGAAACCTTACAATCACTTTGTGAGGGAGGAGTCCCTACACTCATTCTACTACTAAAATAATAGGTAACATTTATTAAGAGTTCCCCCTACGCCAGGCATTGCTCTAATTCTCATAAGTGCATCATCTCATTTAATGCTCACAACAACCTCACCGAGTGAGAACTCTTATCATTCCCATTTTAAGGATGAGGAATCTGAGGCACAGGAGATGAGCCCACAGTGCTGGCAGAGCCAGGATTAGGATCCTGCTGTGTTTGACTCCAGAACCTGAGTTATGACCACTACTCCACACGGCTCTCCAGTCCTGGCCCTCACCACTTCCCCCTCAGAAACTCTGTTTTAGCCACGCCCATCTGTCATTATGCCCCAAGGTACTCCATTTTTCCCTGCCTTGAGCCTTTGCTCACGCTATTATGACTTCTGCATGGATGCCCTCTTCCGTTCCCTTCACCTATCGAACACTCCAGGGTATGGCCCAGAGGCCTTATCTGACCACCTAGCTACACCTATGACCTATTTCTTGCCTCCCTCTGCCCTTGTCTGAGCCACTCATTGGCAAGCCCATAGCAGAGCCATTGAGATTTATGTCACTTTTCGATTGTGTGGTCTGAACTCCCATCTGGTGAAGACCGTGAGCCTCAGTTTCTTCATCTGTAAAATGAGGAGGCTGGACCAGATGATTTCTAAGCACTGTAATTCAATGCCTCTCTGAGTCCATATTACGCATACATGATGTGGGTAGCTCAGAGAAGGGGAGCAAGGAATGTTTGTTGAATGACTCATCACCATTTGTATGCCTTTCTCTTCTGCTTCTCACTTCTTTCCCTCAGGCAGACTTGGATTCCTTCTATTGAGCTGATGAAGGGACGATAGCCCTCACTTACCAGAAGCAGCTCTGAATCACCAGAAGTCAGGCCACAGAGCCTGCGAGAAGCTGGGGAGCTTGTGCAGGGACATCACACTCCGTGTCCCTCTCCAGGCACACGGGGCCACACGGGGCTGGGATAACCATTGCATCTCTGGGTTTCCGGGGGAAGTGGTGTGGATGGCTGATAGCATGCTGGGCCTCACAGAGACAAATCGAGGCAGAGGCGAGGGGTTGACAGGAGGCTCCTGCTTCTAGCTCTGCAGTAAATTAAACCTCAAACCGGCTCCAGCAGCAGCAGGGACGGTGCCTCCGGGTGGTTGGGTGACAAGGGGGTGGGCACTCAGTTAAGCTCTAATACAGTAACCGCAGGAGACACACTGATCTGTAGGAACAGAGGAGGGCAAGGCCCGTGGGAGCTCCTGCACCAGAAAGGCTGAGATGGAGATAAGATAGGAAGCGAAGGAGGAAAGGGCCTGGCGGGAGGAGAGATGGCCTACAAGGCCTGTCCATCCCTCTTATTTCAGATCTGCGGGCTGTGCAGAGGGAGCTGGGAAGTCGAACATCAAAAAGCCTGAGGCAATGATGGCAAAAGGGCAGAGAGGTGGAGGGAATCAGATGTGGGTTTGAGGAGCTTTCCGAGCGACCCTCGCTTTACGTAAACCCACTATATGAAAATCTATGTGAACCAGATAGAAGTGCGGGTGAGTTTCTACTTGGATCTTTCCAGTGTCCTGGTTTGTTATTAATTAGTGCCTCGTGTGATACTTTCCATCTCCCAGCCTCGCTTTCAACCATCAAATGAGGAGATTGAACTCTTGCCTCCAGCATCTTTAGTTTCTTTACACTTCATAATGTTTGATTCTCAAATTGCCACTGCTCTCCATGACTGACACACCTGCCCCAAATATGATCATTAAGAGTGATTTGTGAAGAGCTTTTTGAAACTCACTTATTGCTGAAAGCAGGCACAACTGTACACGGTAGGATTGCTACTGCCTCAGCTCAGATCAGAGCCTCGGCTCTCCGCAACCAAGAACGTCATCACTAGGATCTCTTCTATCCCCTTGAAGCAGAGTCCTTGGCTACAGGGTGACAGGTGTGAGATTGGGGGCATTGTTCAGGAACCCAGAGCCATCAAATAGTCTTAAGTTAACAATGCAAATTAGCCCTGGGCCACCAGCGCAGGGAAGACACCACTCATGACATCAAGCTATAACTGGCTTTGGGTGACCCAATACAACTTCCAAAGGCTAAAAGCTGTCGACGCATCAAGCCCAGAAAACTGGAAAGAGAAGGGGAATATACAGCTACGATGGGTGCCCCACGAGGCACGCTGACATTAAGGCAGGCCACGTGAGAGCAGCTGGGAGATAGACGGTGCTGCCACGTAGGGATGGCTGAACTTGGAAACAGAGGAGACAGGGAGATGATGCTGAGAGTCAGGAGGAAGCCCACGCCAAGGTGAGGGTGAGAGAACAAAGCCAGCAACAAAATCCACAGCTGCCGCTTATTGAATACCTGCTCTGTGCACCGTGCTAAGCACCTCCCCCGCACTGTCTCCTGTCATACTCCGATGACCCTTGTCTTACAAATGAGGGAACTGAGGCACAAAATGGTTTAACAGCCTGTCCAGTCCCACAGCTAGTACACAGAAGAGCCAGGATTTAAACCTGGTCAGTCTGATTCTAAAATCTACTCCTACTCTTTATACCACACAGTCTCCCCAAAGTAGGGATCACAGAGCCGTCATTTTTCCTTCACCTGGGGATCTTGTCTCCCTCCCATCTCCTCCCACAAACACTGTCACTCCAGCCCAGTCCCTGCCCCGCCCTGCTTCAGCTAATAACACCAACCCAACACCCCTCTCCCCCTTACTTTGGGAGGGAAAGAGTTGTGCTGGAACCTTTCTACGAACTGTCTGGGTGATGTTTAAAATCCATTGTGGGGGAGCAGCTTGAGCTTCAGATAAAGGGCCTTTGGGGTAGAAAGATCCAGAAGTCCTCTTTTCTAACAAATGCTAATCATGCCTCACACACATTGAGATATAAAAGCTGAACCAAGGGCCACTTGTTAATAAAATACCTGGTGCGCCTAAAAGACGGCATTAGAAAGATGTCCCAAAGCTCTGTAATGTGGAACAAAGATATCCATTTCCTTTATTCCCTGATTCATCTGGCTTAATATTTTAGATGTATCGACTCTACTAAACCAGGCTGCATGGGTCATTAGGAGAGGAAATTTACATCGACTAATGACCCCCATCTACAACGGACAATCTGTGCTCTCTGCTCTGCCAGGGAAGCCCTGAAGAACCAAAGAAAAGGAAGGAGGAGCCGTTTTTGCAAAGTATAGGCTACCGAATTGTTTAGAAATCCAGACCCTTGTCTGAGACCTGCCCTCCTGGACAAAGAAACGCTACAGACTGGACTAGGAGATTCACAGGAAGTCATGGCTGGCTTTTCTAAATTCACTTGGCGATCCTGAGAAATCTGAATCTTCCTTTCATTGTCCTAGAATTTGACCTCTATGACAACTAGGATTTCTGTCTGTTCCCTGCTGAATCCCTGTTGCCTAGAATGGAGTATAACAGGCGCTCACTAAATCTTTCCTGACTGACCAAGTGAATAAATGAATGACTCTGTCAGGTACCTGTTCCCCCATGCTCTCTTCTGGAGGAATCTGTCCATGGATCTCACTGGCCTCAGCTGCCCTGTTCTGTACGGTAGGAACCCACTCTCAATCTCTAGGAGTGGGCACTCTCCCCAAGGGTAATTATTACGCCATCTGGCCAACACTTGTGACTCTTGAGATGAGCCACGGCAAGATGAGCTGGACCAGTCAGATCTTCTACCTTGGGAATCCAGACCAAGAGGCACTGAGGGAAGCTGCCATTGATGTGCATGCTGAAGAGAGACTGTAAGCCTCCTGAGGGCAAAGGACCATGTCTACCTTGTTTCCTACATTGTTTCCAGTGTATGACATCCTGGATCTTGCCTGAAATGGAGTAAATGCTCAATGAAAGTTTCCAGAATGAATAAACAAATTGTATATTGGGCCTGGATGGCCATTATGGGACAGGTGTATGATGAATAAGCCAGGGAAACCACGCTGGCAGAGAGGGAGGAGCAGGGATCCAATACCACGAGAGCATTAAAGCAGCTGCGAGACAGCGAGACAGCCGCTGTGTCCCTCCCTTCCTGCCCTCTCTGGATCCTTACGATATCCTACCTATTGCACCTGGGCCAGTGTGAATGCTGCTTCTTTTGCAATGCTGGTCGCTCAGATTAGAGCGTTGCTGGATCCACAGATAGAAGACCAGACGTCTGACATATACTTGAGCAAGTTGTTCTTTTATTTAGTTCTGTTTGTTTTTGCCAATGAGTGTTGTTAAAGGTTAACATGGACTAGAAAGGGAGGAGATGGGGACTCCAAAGTCTTAGGGAATAGATGCTAGCATCTCTCTGGCTCCTCCCCTTCCCTCTGAACTGGAGTTGTTCATTTCCAGCTTAGCTACAAGTCACCAGCCCACTAACTTGGAAGCTCATCCTGTAAGGCTGTCAAGGTAATACCAGCAGAGAATCCCAGGGGAGGTGGAGGGGATTGGGCACTGGACTCACAGGGTGACGATGCGAGTTGAGGATTCAGGACTTGCTCAGCCCATTGACTAGCCCTGAGGTTGGGGAAGTTACCCAATGTTTCTGAGCTTGTTTCTTTTGTAAAGTGGGGACAATAACATTTCACTCTCAGGTTGTTTGGAGAATTAAAAGCAATAACCAGCACATAGCAGGGGCTAAGCGTGACTTGAATGACCTACTATGTCTCTTTGTAAAGCACTGCATCTTACAGAAAGGTTTCCTATATTTTAAGTCATTTAAATCTCACAATAACTTGCAAGATTTGCAAAGTAGAGCCTAGCATTCCCACTTTACAGATGAAGAAACTGAGGTTAAATAGGATAAGTGACTTATCCAAGGTTACCCACAGATCGAGTGGCCGAACTCCATCCTAAGTCTCATTTTCTTCTCACAATGCTGCCCTCAGCACAAGAAAGCAAGACAGGCAATCAGATGTGTAATGACTAAGCTACCCTTGGGCTGGCCATATCTTTCCTTTCTTAATCACACATAAGGTTTCATTCAGGGATTTGTATACAAAATGTCCAGAAGATGAATGAATCAATATATGAAGGAATGAATGAGTGGGTAAATGATGAATGAATGAATGAGTTTCCCATCTTAATTCTACTCTACACATGATTTACAGCAAAACCTGGGCATCTCATCCAGACTGAGCCCTCTAGGACATCCTGCTGCATGTTTCTCTCCCTCTCTTGGGAATATCTACATCATAGGCCTGGCGATGGGTGCAGTTCACGCCACCAGCGCCTCCTCTGCCAGCGAGGGAAGCAGAGGGCAGCCCTGCCCATTCTACGTACTGGTTTCTGCAGTCTCGTACTCGCTGTCTCTGAGAAGCTCAAAGATGTCCACTTCGACCTTGGCCTTGCCCAGCCTCTCAGGAGCGCGGTTGATGCGGTTCTTGGCCAGGGTGATGGAGAGCCGCTCCCCTCTGCTGCACTCCATGGGGTCATCCAAGATAGCAGCTGTAGGCAGGCAACCACATGGAGATAGTTGGTACCCTCTACTGTTACCCCTCCTCCTTCTCCAGTCTCCTCCCACTATCACCTTCCTCTTCCAGGCAGCTCCCGGCATCCCCCTCCACCCTGCCATCCTCAGGACTATCCCCAAAGCAAGTCCTTCACATGCTAAGGGTCTCGGTTTGTAGCCAGGCACAGCAGTGAATTCTAACGTGGATATCCACTTCGGGAACCCTGTAATGCCACGGCAGGCCACGAGGGGTCTATCTGGACAAGGTCCCTAGGCCCAGGCACGGTGATACCCTTGGATATACATCTGCATGCACACACAGGCACATGTGTGCAAAGGAAGGGAGATAGTGGCTGTCCTTCGAAAATGGTATTCTGGGTATATGAGAGGTGAGAGAGGGTTAAAGAAGGCCAGGTTTGAGAGGGAGAGCTCCAGTATTAAGGAGCAGTGGCAGGATACTGCTGAATGCTGGCTCTCCAGGCTATGACACCGGTGAGACATGTCGCCTGGTGAGCCATGTAATTTCTCTGGACTTCTTTTCCCCACTGAACGCTAGGAATGGTAAGACAACCTCAGGGGGCTGGTGTGGGGATTCAGTAAGATACATGTATGGAAGTGGCACATAATACGAATTTAATCAGTGTGACTCAGTCAGTGTGAATGGTTGCAGTGGCGTAGTACCAATAGCTGCCCCACTTCTGGAAGCAGGCTTAAGGATAAGTGTTATGGTATCATAGAGAGCTGGGTTCAAATCCCTGCTCTACCCACTATTAGCTATGGGACCTCAGTTTCTTCCCTTGTAGAAAGGTGGAGACACCCTGCTCATTGGTCTTTTGTGAAGGTTATGTGAACAGTATGTGTGAAATGCTCAGCACAGTGCCTGGCACGTGGTAAACCCTCAATAAATCTAGCTACTGACACCATTCATTCTTTTGGTAGAGGAAGTTACAACATTGAAATCTCTACACCAAAAGCATACTCAAGCACTCAGAGCAGCATTATTCATAATAACCAACAAGTGGAAAACCCCAAATGCCCATCAACGGATGAATGGATAAACAAAATGTGGTATATCCACACAATGGAATATTATTTGAAAATAAAAAGGAATGAAGTACTGATACATGCCACACATGGATGAACCTTGAAAACATTATGCTAAGTGAAAGAAGCCAGACACAAAAGACTACAAGTTGGATGATTCCATTTATATGATACATCCAGAATAAGTGAATTCATAGAGAGAGAAAGCAGATTAGTGGTTGCCTAGTGGTGGCAGTGGTAGTGGAAAAGTTGGGGAGAAAGGGGAGTGACTGCTAATGCACATAGTGTTTCTTTTGGGATGACAAAAATGTTCCAAAATTGATTGTGGTGATGGATGCACAACTCTTTGAATATACTAAAAACCACTGAGTTGTATACTTTAAATGGATGAATTGTGTGGTATATGAATTATATCTCAATAAAGCTGTTACAGAAAGAAAAAAAAAAGAAATATCAAGCTTATCTTTCAGAGGTTGTAGGCTCAGAAAGGCAATGCAGAAAATGAAGTCAAAGAGATTTCACCACCATGTGGCCGTTGGATCTCTGTGGCTAGTGTACACAGAGAGACCCAGGTTCCATACCGTCTTTTCTGTATTTTGCTCCCATACCCACTGTGACCCATTTTCCAAATCAAAAACTAGGACACAGAATAATACAAAGTATTTTTTTCTGATTTGTGGATTACTTTTATGTATAGCCCTTTTGAACAATAAAAATTAGATTTCATTTACCCGGGTTGGCCATACATTGGGCAACAAAGGTTGCCCTATGCCCAAACAAGACCTAGGTAATAAGGTGGGCTTCTGGGAGTTAAGTAGCAAGATCCACAAACACCTGATGGGATTAGCCACTTGCAGGAGTGGCCAAAGGACCAGAAATGCATGATTGAAGAGCCTGGGGACACCTAAAACTCCTACCCACATGACCTTAGGGAAGCAAGACTAGAAAGAGATTATTACTCAGGAAGCAGGAACCTAAGCAATTACACTGTGCTGACCGAGAAGGAAGACTTTGGGAAAAGAAGGGAAATGGGGCGGCCTAAAGGAGATATTCTCAAATAGCGTTCCTTGCAGGACCTCTAGGCTCCTACAAGCAGCAGAGGGGGAGGCTGCCCGGGGCTCTCTAGCCCCACACCAGCTTCAACCAGCATAACTCCACATCCATCAGTTTAGATGTCGGGGTTCCACATAAGGTTTGATGTGGAAAAAAATGTTTCACTGTTAAAAACATAGTGGAAACCATTAGTCCAGCCCTAGAGCACAGAAAACAGATATCTAAAAATGTCAGGAATTGGCAGTGCTGTCCCACACAAGTCATGGGAAGGAGGCACTGGATCCACGGCACATGAGCTTCAAGTTAATAGGCACACATTTATTCAGTGACCATGACCAAGTTAGTGTAAGTACTGGTGGACACAATGTCACTTAATCTCTGCAACAACTCTGTGAGATAAGTGTGGTATCTGCGTCATCCTCACTTGGAGAAAACAGAGGTCAGAGAGGTCGAGTGACCTGCCCACATTCACAGGGCTGGTGGGTGGTCAAGGAGGGAAGTGATCAGGTCAGCCTCACATAGACCCCGCACCCTTAACCACGGCTCATCTTCCTTCTAATGAGACTTGTCTTCCCAGGGATTTGCTACTGAGAGTGGATGTACCAGGTAGGTGTGCCTTAGTCAGCTCGGGCTATGATAACAACCTATCATGTTTGTGGCTTAAATAACAAACATTTATTTCCCACAGCTCTGGAGGCAGGGGAGTCCAAGATGAGGGTGGGTTCTGGCGAGAGCAGAGCCTTCTTCCTGTTTTGCAGATGGCTGTCTTCTTGCTGTGTCCTTACACGGTGCAGACAGAGGGAGAACAAGCTCTCCGGTCTCTTCTTATAAGGGCACTAATCCCTTAGGGGCCCCCCCCATGACCTCATCTAAACTCTAACTCCACTTCTTAGTACCATGACAGGAGTCAGAGTTTTAACACATGAATTTTGGGAGGACACAGTCAGTCCACAGCAGTGGGGCACATGAGCCTTCTAACCACCATAAAGAAAGTCTTACCGAGGCAAAGCAAAACTCCCCCAGGTAATGTCCCCAACTCCTGGGACACTTATAGACTTGGGCCAGCTATCTTTCTCTTTGGGCCATGTGACGCCATTCTTACCAATTTTTCCATCTACAACCTAGTAAATATTGAATAAATCGCTTGTAATGAAATAAATAAATTAATAAAATAGCCTCTCAGAAAATTCCCCTGGCCCCTGTGAATCTGGGAACTGGGGCTTCTAGGGTGGGAGGGGAGTTACTTGAGTAATGTTTTTGACCAGGCTGTTCATGCTATGGAGTCACACTCGCCTCAGCTCCGTCCCAGCAGTCCCCAAAGGGCACACAACTGCATCTCTGCCATGGACGCAACACACCTAGAGGGTCTGTTCCAGAGCCTCTTAGTTCTGTCTGTCCCCTTCTTTTTGCAGAGCATACATTCAAGATGTGTGTTGTGGACTGAATGAGATCCCCCTCAAATTCAGATGTTGAAGCCCTAACCCCCAAGTGTGATTGTATTTAGAGATAAGGCCTTTCAAAGCCATTTAAGGATGAAGGAAGTTATAAGGGTGGAGCCCTAATCTGATAGGATTAGTGTCCTTATAAGAAGAAACACGGGAAAGTGCTTCCCCTCGCCCACTCCCCCCGCCAGCTACCCCCCCCCACCCCACCCCCAGGAAACAGGGAGAACGTGTCTGTCTACAAGCCAGGAAGCGGCTCTCAATAGAAACCAATAATGCCGGCACCTTGATCTTGGACTTCCAGCCTCCAGAATTGTGAGAAATAAATGTCTGATACTTAAACCACGCAGTCTGTGGTATTTTGTTATGGCAGCTGAGCTGACAAAAACAATGTGCCAAAACAAGCCCAGATGTGCCAACCACCAGCCAGCCGTGAACATTACACAATCAACTCACAGAGCGTTGTGGACACACTTTAAGACAGAGGGATCACGGCCAGGTGGGGAATAGGGAATGTGGGAATTTTACATGAAGGGGAGTATGAGGTCCCCTCAGCACCCCTTTTCTCCTTCTCTCCCGGTAGGGTCCAACGCAGGACTGTACACTTAGAGTTATCTGGTAGGAGTTTGCCAGCTCACTAAGATCCACTATCCTGCCCTCCTTTTCCCCTAACGCCCATGCCATTCTGGGCACCACTTTTCATTAGGTTTTAGGTTTTAGACAGTGATTAATTTCCGGCTAGGAAGAGCCTCAATTAGATGCTGGTTGAACATATTCTGATCCCAAACATAGTGGGATCAGAATAATTAGGATGACAACAGAAACCTGGATTCCGGGGCTGTGGACACCAAGGACGAGGTGCAGCCTCAGTCTCTCGGGACACCAGAGGAACATGTCCCCAACACGCGTTACCAAGCAGCACACTTTCTGTTCAGCAGTCACCAACGAGGGGCCCCATGGGTGAAGGAGAACAGTGTGCTCAGGACCGAACGTGCATCCAATGCTCTGGCCCATGCTGTGTCTCCCAGGCCTGGCCCTCCGGCTGGGTCAGGATGCTCAGAGTTCCCAGTCACTGCCTAATGAGAACAATATCATCTGGCACATCCTCCACCTCCGGGGACTCGACTGCTTTGCAGAGAAGTCGACCAGTAGCCACAGTGAGGCTGGGAGGTCTGTCTGGGGCTGCAGCAAGGGCAGGCCTGAGATGGGGAGATGCAGTCAGGGGCCAGGGTCTGTCCTCTCTTTCGAGCCATGAGGACTCTGTATGCAATGACTCTTTAAACTCACCACTACTCAACATGCCTCCTTCATGCCCAGGGAGCTGCTAATCCCTTACATTTTAATTGGGCTTTTCTCCCTGTGAGCCAAGAGCTCATGTTCTTGGCCCAGTTCTCTCTGAGTTCTAAGTCTGCCCTCTTGACTCTGGACCCACCACCACCCCAAGCTCCTCTCCATGTTCCTGGCCCACGCCTATGTCCACTCTGGAGAGGACACCTCCCCTGGGGCTGGCAGGCCTGGCTCTGCCCACTGTAACACTCCTAGGCTCACCCCTAATGAGTGTGGCTGTGACTAGCCAGGAGGCCTTATGATCACTGACCTGTTCAAAGCCCTCCGGCCTCCCCACTGTCTGAAGGATTGGTTCCAGTCGAGTCTCTAGGATGGCATCAGGCCCTCCACAGTCTGGCCTCCACATACCTTTCTTGCTGCGGCATCTCCTTCCACCCATGGTAACAGCACCTCCATGTTAGGACCCAGGCCAGCCTTCAGTTCTCTCCTCCAAGCCTCTGCTGACATGGGCCCTTTCCCTACCAGGCTCTTCTTTTTCCCCTCAGACCTACCTCTTCCAAGAAGCCCTCCCTGACAACCCCAGCTCACGATCTCCTTAGATTTCCCGAGAGACCACACACTGCCTTGGAGGGGTACTTATCTTCCCATCTCTATATATGACTTTCCTCTACTAGCTTGAACCTTAAAAGCCCAGAGTGATGCCTCCTTCCTTTGAAAATCCCCAGATTTCCATCCCAAATTAATTCCCTCTTCCTTAGAACTCCCGCGGAAATTTCTCTGTACCTTTCATTAGACACTAATCACTTTGGACATTTTTATTATGCCTATTTGTCTAGCCACCTTTTCTCCCTAGACAGTGGGCTCCTTGAGGGCGAGGGCCGTGCCTGATTCATCTCTGTACCTGCACAATGCCAGACATGCACACACAGGGAGCCCTTAATGAATGGTTATTGAGTGAATGAATAATGCAAGGCCACTTCTCTCTTCACATCCTACAGCAAGTAGCAGATATTGCACCCGCCATGGTGCGGGAAGCATTGGATGATGCGTGGACCAAGGGCGTCCCCTAGGAACAGGGCCTGTGGGGTGGAGGACCCCTGCCGAGACCTCCCGGGCACCCAGGGCTGGCAGTTCTCCTGCTCTCTGCTCATCTGTGTAAACTGGAACGGGCTAGCCCTCCCTGCACAAACTCTCAACAGCCCAGAAGTGACCCCTCAGGTTGGAAAATCAGACTCCCTAATTCCTTGATTCTTCAGAGTCTCTGCTGAAGATTTCCAGGCACTTCCGTAACTCTTATGTCTTTAAGAGGGAGTGTAAAGAGGTTTTACTGGAGAGTCTTTATAGGCAGTATCTACAACACTGCCTATGGCTGTTTGGCTCTAGGTTAGAGCCCTGTGCTAATGAGACAAAGAGATGGTTTGAGCCTCCAGGATCCTGCTCCTAAACCGAGCCCTAGACTGCTGGCTCCCAGGGTCCCCAGCCACAGTCCCACCGTCATCATTCATCTGGCACCAGCTTCCTCCACTCACCTCTGTCCTCTCATGCCCCTCTTTCCACCCCTGTTGGTCCCCGTTATCCCTGCTACAGGAGGACATCACACCCCAGGGCAGGCTGCTCCCACAAACACCCTTCCTCCTCACCTGGGGACCACCCGCGGCCTCGCTTGGCCAGCTGCCTCTCATGTTATAGACTATATTCATGAGCTAGTGCTGCCATACTCAAGCGCCGCAGTTAAACATCAGCCCTTTATTTTCTCACAGTTCTGGAGGCTGGGAGTCTGAGATCAAGGTGTCAGCAGGTTCGGCGTCATTCTGAGACCTTTCTCCTTGACTTGCAGATGGCTGTCCTGTCCCTGTCCCTTCACATGGTCTTCCCTTTGGGTGTGTTTGTGTCCTAATCTCGTTTGAAAAGGACACCAGTCACATTGGACTAGGGTCCTCCCTAATGACCTCATTTTAACTTAATTACCTCTTTAAAGGCCATACAGTCACATTCTGAGGTACTGGGAGTTAGGACTTCAATATATAAATTTTTTTGGAAAATTTACAAAAATTTTATTTTTATTTTATTTATTTATCGAGGTAACATTGCTTTATAACATTATAAAGATTTCAGGTGTACATCATTACAATTCGACTTCTGTATACACTACATCGTGTTCGTGTTCACCACCAAAAGTTTAGTTTCTATCAGTCACCATACAATTGACCTCCTTTACCCCTTTCGCCCTCTCCCCAACCCCCTACCTCTCTGATAACCATCAATCTGTTCTCTGTGTCCATGTGTTTGTTTGTAGTTTTCTATCTTCCACATATGAACGAAATCATATGGTATTTGTCTTTCTCTGACTTATTTCACTTAGCATAACACCCTCAAGGTCCATCCATGTTCTTGTAAATGGCACAATTTCAAACATAAATTTTCGGAGGACACAATTCAGCCCATAACATGGATTTTCACTTCTAGCCACTGCCCAGCTCCCACTCTCTCGCCCCTGGCCCACAGACTGGTTAAACTGAGGCCACTCTTGGTGAACTGCCTCAACTTTGTGCCCCCACCCCTTTCCAACAGGCTCAGATAATGAGGGCTCCTGTTCTAGGAGAGTCCCCCCATGCCCTGCCTTCCTCCCCAGCACCCTGCCTCTCCATGCTTCCCTTCTCTCCTTTATCTTCAGTCTCTCTCCCAGACCAGCTCATCCCCCTTTGCTAAAACATGGATGGAGCTCTCCTCTCCCAAGGGACCCTCCAATGACCATACTGGCCATATATGCCCCTTGGCCTCTTCCTTCTATCTCACCTTCAGTTCAAGCCAGGCTTCTCAAGCGATTACTCAGTGTTTACTAACTTCACTTCATCTCATATTCTCCTCAACCCATGGCAATCTGCCTTCTGTCTCTACCACTCCACTCAAACTGTACTCCCAAGTCACCATCAACAACAATTTTGGAAAATCAGGGGACATCTGATTTTGATTCCTTCTCAAATTACTAGCTGGTACTATTGTTTACTATCTGCCAGGTGCTGTTGGAAGAACTTAGTTTATTATCTCATTTAATCCTCCCACAACCCTGCAACTTATGTCCCACTTTATAGGTGTGAAAACTGAGAAAGGGGCAGGTTGAGCAACTTGTTCAAGATCACATAGCTTTTAATGGCAGCCTGGGTCCAGAGCTATGTAGGCATGGTGGCCTCACCCCAATTTCTCACCTCCCAGTTGCTCCTGGTTTTACCTCCTCAATATTTCTTAAATCAGTTCTCTTCTCTCTAGTCTTAACACCACTGTCCTAGTTCAGTCCTTTCATCTCAACTACTTAACTGCAACCTCTTAACTCTCATTTGGTTTTCCCATCAGAGTTTTAACCACCACCCCACCCTCCTCAGTCACACCCACACACAGCTGCCAGGCTGATCACTTTAAAGTGCAAACCTCTGCTTTTAGCTTTCAATCTCAAAATAAATGGAATTCCTCAGCATGGCAGAAAAGACCTGGCTCTCTCTCTCTCACCTTATATTCTGCTTCTCTGCTCATCCTTCTCTACCCTCATAAATATTGAACTGCTCATAGCACCACCTAAACACACACACACTCGTACACACCCTCACACACACATAGGTACACACACACAGTACTGTTGCACGCCTGCATACTTTTGCTCATTCTCCTCCTTCTGCCTTCTCACCCTTGCTCATTGACCACTCTCATTCAGAATGAGTCTTCAGCTCAGACATCCCCTCCTTCTTAAGCTTTCTCTGAATACAGAGATTGGCCTCAACTATGTATATTCATAGAATCACATGCATCTTATACTCAATTATCAATTGAGTCTCTAACTTTCACTCTTTAATTTTTCCTGTCCCCAGTGCCTGGCACCTCCCCTGGTAGCAGGAGGCACTCTATAATATAATGTTTGAGCCAAATTTGTCTTGGCTTTTCAAGGATTTTATGCCAACTTCTATTCTTCCTTCAAAATTAGTATTCTGACCCACACATATATGGACAACTGGCTTTGACAAAGGTGCAGTGAAAAAAATGGTCTTTTCAACAAATTCTGGTAGAAGAATTGGATATCATTTTTTTTTAAAAAAAAGAACTTCAAATTCTATCTTATACTATATACAAAAATTAACAAAAAAGGATCATAAACCTAGATGTAAAACCTAAAATGATAAAACTTCTAGAAGAAAATCTTTGTGACTTTGAGTTAGAAAAAGATTTCTTAGATATGACACCAAAAGCAAAACACATAAAACAAAAAATTGACAAACTGAACTTGATCGAAATTAAAAACATTTGCTCTTCAAAAGACACCATTAAGAGAATGAAAAGACAAGCCACCGACTGGGAGAAGATATTGTCTGCAGAAGCACAGACCTGATAAAGGACTTGTACTCAGAGTATACAAGAACTCTCAAAACTCAATAATAAGAAACCAAACAACTCAATTTTCAAAAATGGACAAAAGATTCGAACAGACGCTTCACCAAAGAAGTTATATGGGTGACAAACGTGAAAATATGCTCAACATCATAAGTAACTGGGGAAATACAAATTAAAACCATAATGAGATATCACCATAAGCCTATTAAAATGGCTAAAATTAAAAAGCTCAATCATACCACGTTGGAGAGGATGAGGATGTGAAGGGAACTCTCAGATGCTGCTGGTGGGGATGTAAAATGATATAACCATTTGAAAAACAATTTGACAGTTTCTTACGAAGTTACACATACACCTACTATGTGATTCAGCCATTGCACTCGTAGGTATTTACCCAAAAGAAGCATATATCTAAAAAATTTGTACATAGATGTTCATACTAATTTGATCTGTAATAGTCAAAGACTGGAAACAGCCATTAACAGGTGAATGAAGAAACAAATGGTGGTGTATCCATACAATGAAATGTAACTCAGCGATAAAACGGAATGAAAGAAGCCAGACCAAAAAAAGAGTGCACACTGTATGATTACATTTATAGACATTTCTAGAAAACACAAACTAACCTATAGTGACAGAGAGCAGATCAGTGGTTACCTGGGGATGGGGTTGAGGTGAGGTAGGAAGGAACAGGAGTGAGGAATTACACATTAGCACGAGGAAACATTTCTTGGGTGATGAAAAAATTCATTATTTTGATCGAGGTGATGGTATTACGGGTGTGTGCACAGCCAACCTTATCAAATTGCACACTTTAAAATATATGCAGTTTATTGTACGTTAGTTATACCTCAATTTTGAAAAAATGCTTCTATGAAAAAAAATTACTATTCCTCTGGCTCCTTCCTACCTCCTCCCCACCCTCCCTCCTCACCCTCAGCAAATGAAACATTTTAAACTCTGTGGTCTACACAGAGTCGGCACGTGAGTTTCCCAGGAAAGCAGGGAAACAAACTGGGGGGAGCCCCCAAAGTCATGAGGAAGCCTGGGGTGACTGGTCCAGGCCCGAGGGGTCTGAGCGCCTGGTGGGAGAGGCTGGATCAGAGGACAGGAGCCTGAGCATGGAGGACCTTGTGTGACACACTAGGGAATTCGGGCGGTGCTCTCTAGGTGCTGAGGAACAGTAGGAGGGCCCTCAACAGATGGTGACATCATACGATTTGCATTTTAGGGCTACCACTCTTACAGTACTGCAGATATACTGGAGAGAGTTGAAACATGAGCTTGGAAGATTAGATGGTGGTGATTTTAATAGCTCAGGAAAGAGACATGAGGCAGGCACTGAGGGGCAAGGCAATGAGGATCAAAGAGGGGGACAGATTCAAGCAAGATTCATGAGCAAAGATCAACAGGGGGCCAGCTGCGGAGGGGTGGGAGGAGATGAGCAGGGCTGCTGGCCTTACCTACTATTTAGGTGGTGACATCACTGACTAGAATAAAGAATACAGGGAGATTAAGGTTGTTTTTTTTGTTTTTGGAGATGAGTAGAGATGATGAGTTTGGGGTAGTATTTGTTAAGCTTGGGGCACGCTGTTCAGAAACAGACAGAGGTACTGGCCTGGCTCTCCAGAGAACCATCAGGCTGGAGAAACAAATCTGCAAGACCTCAGATTAAGGTGGCAATGACAATTTGGATCTGGCATAGGGTAGAGAGTAAGGAGAGAAGAGGAACAAGGCCAAGTCCCAGGGGACTCAACATCTGGGGAGAGAGTGGAGGAAGAGAAGCTTATGCAAGAGGCTGAGACGCAATGGTTAGGCCAGCTGATAGAAGGAGGATGGATGTCAAATAAAACAAGGACTGAGAATTTTCCATGAGATTTGACCATTAGAAGGTCACTAGCGACATTAGCAAGAGTCTTTCCAGTGGAGAGGTGGGGGAAGCATTTAGATGGAAGCAGGTTGAGAAGTGAATTGAGTCACGCAGCTTGTCTTCAAGCGAAGGGGTGTGATTAGGGCAATAGGTGGAGTGAATACACTCCCCAAAGAAGGGCTTTTAAACTCATCTGAGGGGCACTCAGAAGAAGGAGCCAGAGGGAAGGGAGAAGCTGATAATGTCAGAAGAAAGGGGGCACTTTCTGAAGCAAGTCCTAGAAAAGGGCAGGTAGAGAGACTCTGGAGCACAGGTTACAGGTTCATCTGGGCTGAGAGGACAGGTGGCAAGGGAAGAGGGAAGAAGGCATGGCAAACATTGCTCACGGGCCTCCGGGTGTTTTCTCCCTTCCTTCCTTTTAATAATAGACACCCCAAGTGTTACCTGGACACATGGCTGCCCAACTACAAACTACATTTCCCAGCCTCCTCTGCAGCTGAGGGAGGCCATGAGCTGAATTTGGACCAGTGAGTGTGAGTGGAAGTGACTGTGGAACGTCCTGGCCATCTCCTTGCCCTGGACTCTCCTTCCCTTGTTTGCTGGCTGGAAATGGTGACTACAGGAAATGGTGTACATGGAAACTACATGTTGATAATGGCAACACTGCTTCTTGCCCCTTTCATCCCCGGCCTTGGACCACCACCTACCTCCAGACTTGTGTGGAAGAGAAATACAATTCCTATCTTTGAGCTCCTGCATTTTCAGGTCTCTTCGTTGTTATAGCTCAGCCTGTATTCCAACTCAGTGCTGTCCAATAGGAATATAATGCAAGCCACAATTGTAATGTTAAATTTTCTAGTAGCCACATTTTAAAAAGCAAAAAAAGAAAAAAAAAAAACAAAAAAAGGTGACATTATAAAATTAATTTAATAATATATTTTATTTAAGCAAAATTTCCAAATACTATTATTTCAACATCTAATCAATATAAAATTCATTGAGATATTTCTTATTCTTTTCACACTAAAACTTCAAAATTCAGTGTATTCCATACTTACAGCACATCTCAATTCAGACTAGTCACATTCCAAGTGCTCAATAGCCAGTGGCTACCATATTGGTGAGAGTAAGTCTAACTAATACTAATAGGTACAGCTGTAAATAAATATTTTTTTTGGGGGGGGGAGATGAGAGAGACTAAGCTTGATAACTTCTATTTTCTCTGAGAAGAAGTAAGATAGTCCCCTCTAAAGGCAGGAGGGACAAAGATGGTGTAGGTAGCTTCAGATAAAAGCTGAGAATATGTATGTGCTCTGATGTGTAAAGGCGTTTCTGTCTGGGCCCAGCTGAAAGGAGGAGGTGGGATGTTTCTACAAGCAGCCTCGGGGCACAGGTGGAAGCAAGACAGGTAGCTGTCAGAACTATCAAGAGTACCAGTTAACAGGTGGATGGGCAGGATGAGGGGACAAGGGAGTTGAAAGCACTAACAGGAAAGGGAGTGAAACTCAGAAAATGCTGTTCAGTTGGTTAGAGCCAGGGGGCCCAGGAGGCTGTGAACACTAGAATATGTGGATATGTGAGTATGCGGAAGAGCATCAGTGGTGGAAGCGAGATGGGAAAAGCCAGGAGGACAGGATGCTGCTTTCAGATGGTGGGGTTTTGAAATTTAAGGTTTTAGACGCAGAAGAGGATCAAGGGTTGCCACAATCTAGAGTGTGGTTTAGGCAGTGAAGTGGAGAGGCAGGAGGTCACTGCTGGGGAGGACGTTAAGGATCCGCAAGGCAATGGCACTAGGCAATGTATTGATGGGCACTGAGGATGATCAGGGCGAGAGCCAAGGTAGAGATAGGAGCAAGGTTGTGAGCCAGGGGTCAAAGTCCTACAAGGGAATGGCAGGCACAAGGTGAGCGGAGACGTGTCCTGGGGAACAAAGGTGGGGGTGTTTGTTGGCTGCCCTGGGGAGCAGGTAAATAAATGCAGCTGCCACTCTCTTGAGCGTGCAGTTGCCTCTGGAGATGGGTGGAAGGGAAGCACTCCATCTGACAGGTTTGGGTTCTGACAAGTGGAAGGAGCCATGTGTGATGGGCTGGACCTCTCAGTGGTTCTGTGACAAGCTGAGAAAGGCCTGGAGGGAGGTCAGGAGAGGAGTACGAGCTGGTGGAGAAAGCACAGAGCCACAAGTGGACGTGATGGGAGGTAGGATGGGCGATGGGACCTGCACACGAGAGCGTTGCCAAGAACTATTTCTTTGTGCCACCGGCCTGCTCTCTGAACTGTGAACCCACGTGAGTGCAGGAACCCAGTCTGTCTTTCTCTGTGTCCTCCATGCACCTCAGCACAAACCCAGGCAAATGTGAGGCACGCATGCCTTCCAAACTTGTTAAAAGACTTGATCCTGATGTGTGTTAATTGCTGGATTCTCACAACAGGGTTCACCTTTTGGTCCATCCCTAATCCTTCATACCCCTAAAGTTAACAAAGGACATGACCCCTGGAAAAAAAACTTATGAATAAAGTCCCTGGCATAAACGGCAATTACATCTGTGTTTAGTGTCTTATTAATACTCTACAAGGTCTCTGTATACCCAACTGATATTCCCAGTTAACCTGAAGCTCTTCTTTTCTCTCTGGATCTTGCTACTTTCCTCTAGGTTTTCTTTGGGGATGGACAGCCCCCACTCTGTGTCCTCATGGTCACAGAGGGAGCCCTCAGCCATGTTTGTGGCAGTTCCCCCAGACAGCTCTGGCTAGATCAGATGCACGACTGTGGCAGGGCAGTGCCTGGCATACCCACAGTCAAGGCTCCCTGTGCACAGAGCTGGGCCGAGGAGACAAAGGGTGGGCTGGAGTTGCTCATTTGTCTTTTCTAATGGCTGCTGATGACAGCCATCTGGCCGAGTTATGGGATAGAATGGAATGAAGGCAGAGGGTCGGGGAGCAATGGGGGCTTCTGGGAGCCTTAATGGGTCCAGCATGTACAGGATGCCAGGCAAAGTCTGCCTTCACTCGAGAGGAGCCTGAACCCAGGTCAGCTTCACTGTCTGGGGGAATTCAATTTGACAGGCACTTACCAAGCACCTATCTGATGCCAGGCACTAGCGGAGTAAACGCAGTTGAGAACCCAAGACATGGAGACACGAAGCAGCTCTGGCGCCTGCTCTAGAGGACTCATGGACTAGTTGGGGAGATGGTGATGGGGGTGGGGTGTAAGAGTAGAGAGCACAAGCAAGGTGCTGGGTAGACTCTGAAACAGGAGCTCCGCTGGGAAGCTGGTAGGTGCCATCCCCACAATCCACTCGCCTCCGAGTTACCATGGCTCCACATTGTCTGCCGACCCACGTGTCAATCTCCGTCAAGTTCCATCACTATCACTTTCTGTTTCCTTCCTGATTCTAGGGAGGGAGACCCCAAGCCAGAATAGCACCAAGGGGTTCCTATCTCTACATCTTTCCCAAAGCTGTGAATACACGAGTCATGCCCACTGGAGTTTACAAGGGAGGACCTTGTCACTTCCAAGCAGAAATGGCAATTACAACGGAAGCTAGAAGTCTGACATGTTTGGTTGATGCTAATCTCCCTCTACCCAAGGAAAAGGGCAAGCAAGAGATAATGACCGATTAGAATAGCTTTGAGTTCTTTGCAAGAATATTCTTTGCAAGAATATGGCTTAGAAAAATCTGAAGGGCCATTACTTTGATTGTTTTCACCTTGGAGTTATCTATCTCTTTTCCCAGGAGATCAAAGGACACGTAATAATCTTTCTGTTCATCGTCATCATCCCCCTGGGAAAGCACCAGAACAGGTTAGGGAACATTTAGCCGGGAGAACATGAGGTTTAGAGAGTCTAAGCTCGGGCCCCACAATGGGGGAAGAACAGAACATTCATTTGCTCATTCATTCAAAAAATATTCAGATAATGTCATCCTCTCTCTCTTTCGCCCTTTTCCCAAGGTGGAAGGAAGAAAATTCATATCAACAAGATGTGTCAAACTTCTAGCTCACCTTGTAATTATTGTTTCTGACTGGGGAGGACACTCACTGTTCCATGTGCTGGGGAGGCAACACTCTCCTGGAGCCTACTTCTAGAACGCAGGTAGGAACTCAGTCTCACTCCCCCCTCAGCCTTCCTGAGGCCGGCACCTGCCTGCCATGCTGCTCCCTTATAGTCTGCAGAAGACTCAAACATCCTTTGTGCCACTTCACCAAAACAAACACCTCTCAGGTCTGTCCTCCCTCAAAAGCCCATGTTTGCGCCATATTTCTCCTTGAGACTAACTTGCTTTTTAGCTGGTGTCCATGGGCATCTCAGAGTCTCCCTGGGGAATCATGTATGCAGTGCTTTGTGGAAGGATGGTGAGGAGGAGTTGGGGTGGCCCCTTCAGCGAAGGGGAATGGCCCTTGCCACCTAGAGGCCAGAAGAGCAGCCTAAGAAGGGGAGCGGAGCTTTCTGAGAGGAGCAGGATCCGCCCAGGGTCTGCATCAGAGCCCAGCAGACCAGCTCTTGGTCCTGGTGTTGGCAGCAACCTAAGTCAGTGACTGGCTGAGTCTCCTAAAGAGCTGTTTTTGGCTGGAAGAGATGCTTAGTGGCTGTCGTCAGAATATTCAAAATGCACAGAGGGACAAGGGAAAAGAAATAGCACAAACCTGCAGGAGATAAAAAGCAGTCCCATTCAGATGCCATATGCCACAGAAGTAAAAAGCTAGTAAATTTAATTTAGTACAGACCATGCAATTACCCACTTTAAAAATTAAGGACTGAGACCATAAACCCACTAAACTTCAAATCTTCATAATGAGCAGTTAAATTAGAGAGAAAAAAAAGAGGGAGCAGAGGGAGAAAGGAAGAAGGAAAAGGCAAGCGAGGTCAGATGAAGGAAGAACAAGAGAGGAAGGGGGAGGGGAAGCAAGGAGGAGGAAAAAGAAACACAAGATTAGCAAGACAGAGCGTGAGACAGGCGCCAAGTGAAAAACAGAAAGAAAGAGAAACAGAGCGTGAAGCGTGCTCGGTCCCAGAGGAATTTCCCCGTTCTTGGGGTCTTCTGAGTCTGTTGTCGAAAAGACTTAAAGTCACAACTGTAGGCACAGATGGGGACAAAAAAACTCACCCTGCGGAATAGAAAATACTCACTCATGTTTTTTTCTACTCCTACAACTACCATCCTAGTTTAGAGCCAGGACTTCTCAACGTCGGCACTACTGATATGTGGAGCTGGATAATTCTTTGCTGTGGGGGGCTATTTTGCGTGTTGTGGAAAGTTCAGCAGCACCCCGGCTTCTATCCACTAGATGCCACTAGCACCCTTCCCAGTTGTGACAACCCCAAATGCCTCCAGAGATTGCCAAATGTCCCTGGGTACAGGGGAGGCAAATTGCTCCCAGCCGAGAACCACTAGTATAGACTATCATCACCTCACAACCCGACTCTTGCCCCCAACTCTTCTCCCTCCTTTCTGAGTCCTCCTGCTCCACCGCCCTCGTCATAAAGCCACGAGACAAATGCCCCCAAGGCACCACTTTGAGGGTGTCACTGCACTATTCAGAACCACTTCAAAGCATCCCAGTGTCTACTGAACAAAACACAATATTGGATCCCTACCACGTGCCCAGTTTTGTTCTAAGCACTGGAAACAGACTGGTAAACAGGACGGAGACCCAGACTCAAGGATTTTATTCTCTAGGCGGGGAAGGCAGACAATGAACATGTAAAGAAAGAAACATAAGATAATTTCAGCTAGCAAGAAGTGCCATGGGGAAAAAAAGGGTAGTATGAGAGAATGACGGAGGGAGGTCAAGGAAGGCACATCTCTGAAGAGGCGTCTTCTGAGCTGAGACCTAACCAATGAGCAGGAAGAAGCCACGGGGAGAGGGGAAGAACATTCCAAGCTGAAGGAGCAAGACAAGAAAGAGCTTGGCAAGTGACGGAATTCAGTGGCTGGAGTGTAGCGAATGAGGGGAAGCACGGAAGGAGGTAAGGTGAAGAGGGAGACAGAGCCCATCACACTGCCTCGTGGGCCATGACGAGAAATTTAATTTTGTTCCAGTGGCAATGGGCAGTCACTGGAGAGTTGTTAACAGAGCCCCACTCACTAACCTAACTCTAGGCTTCATAATCTGGCCCCTAACCCACCCCTGCTGAATCTGCTTCTATTCCTCTGTACAAAGTTGAGCTTGTATCAGAATCCCCTGCAGGGTGTTCAAACACAGACTGCCGGGTGCCACTCCCACAGTCTGATTCAGTGTAGGTCTGGGGAGGCGCCCAAGAATTTTCATTCCTAACAAGTTACCAGGAGCTGCTGACACCGTGAATCCAGAGACCACGCTTTGAGTAGCACTCTCTGAACAAACTTTCTCACTTACAAAATACATCTTCAATCACACTGCTTCCACGCGGAGACCATCCACCACTCCGCCCCTCCTCTGCAGTCTCTGAGGATGGAAATCCCAGTCACTCTTCAAGGTCTGGCTCAAAAACCAACTCTCTCACAGACCTTCAGTGATCACCCCAGGCAAATGTACCACTCTCACCATCTAACCAGCATTCGGGTACCATTTGTAAGTGACCTGTAGTGTACATATTTCCATGAGATCCTCAGTTTCCCTTCTAAACCATAACTTCTTCCAGGGCAGGGACTTCATCTTAATAAATGTGTTTAAAATCCCTCTCTCTTTTCTAAGTGAGGTGAGCTATAATTAAATCAATTACTTATATAAATGGCTAATATTGTATCTTCTTTTCACCTCACACCCGTTAGGATGGCTATTATCAAAAACAAAAAAACAAAAACAGAAAATAACAGATGTTGGCAAGGAGGTGGAGAAACTGGAAGCCCTGTGCACTGCTGAAGGGACTGCAAAATGGTGCAACTGCTGTGGAAAGCAGTGTGGAGGTCCCTCAAAAAATTAAAAATAGAATCCTCATATGATCCAGCAATTCCACTTCTGGGTGCATATCCAAAAGAATTGAAAGCAGGGTCTCAAAGAGATATTTGTATACCCATGTTCATAGCAGCATTATTCACAACAGCTAAAACATGGAAGAAACCCAAGTGTCCATCAACAAATGAATGAGTAAACAAAATGTGGTCTATAATACAATGGAATTTTATTCAGCCTTAAAAAGGAATGAAATTCTGAGATATGCTACAACATAAACCTTAAGGACATTATGCTAAGTGAAAGAAGACAGTCATAAAAGGACAATACTGTATGATTCCACTTATATGAGGCACCTAGAGTAGTCAAATTTATAAGAACAGAAAGTAGAAAGGTGGCTGCCAGGGGCTGGGGGATGGAGGAAACGCGCAGTTGCTGTTTAATGGGTAGAGTTTCGGTTTTGCAATATGAAAAGAGTTCTGGAGAGGGATAGTGGTGAGGGTTGCAAACCATGTGAATATACTTAATACCACCAAACTGTACACTTTAAAATGATGAAGATGGTAAATTTTATGTTATGTGTATTTTACCACAATTAAAAATAGTTTTTTAAGATGCAAAAAAAGTGTCTTCTTTTATAGTTTACAAAGCACTTTCACACGTCTTATCTCATTTGTATCTTTTAATACAGTAAAATATTATCACTCCCATTTTATAGATGAGCATTCAGAAGCTCAGAAAAATTAAATCAACTCAAGGACACACAGCTGATGTGTTGAGGGATTAAAACTAAAAATCAAATCCTTTACTCCACTGTGAATACTCTGTCCAGTATATCACAATGCTTCTCCTAGAATGTTCTGTATAGTAAATCACCTTTTATGTGCTAAGTGATGTATAAATACTGGCTAGCTTGTTGGGAGGAAGGAAAGAAGGCAAGGAGGGAGGAAGGGAGAGAAAGAATTATTTGATTTGAGGAGGATTCCTCTCTCATGATTTATGGAAAGAGGGAAAACTAATATTTTCTGGATGTTTCTATGTGTCTGGCAGTTTGCTTTTTTTCCTGTTAACTTTTACATGCCACAACCCTATATGGTGGGCATTACTATTACTATTTTACAGATAATGGTAAAGAAAATAGAGTCCCTAAGTCATCTGACCATTTTCATTCCTATTTTGAATCCAGATCCGTGTGACTCTGGGCCCTGGCTCCCACTACTGGGAAACACAGTGACCTCCATGTTCTAGAATGTTCTGGTTGCCAACACATGGCATCCATGTCTTCTTGCCCTTGGCTAGCAGTCAACTGATTACTTACCCAACTTACTTTCTTCCTTCACCACCACTCCAACTAGTGTATTTGTAATTGAAAGGGGACACTTTCCTGAAATGTTCTGCCATCTCAATGGACCCACCTACCCAGCTGTACTTTGCCCCATCCTGACCAGCCCACTCTGCTTGGGCTTTCATGGTGAGGAGACACAAGGCCTGGGGGAGTTTCTCCTTCACTCTCCCTTCCTCCTGGCTTACACAGGCCTGTGTACCATCTCTTCCAAGAGCAGTTGGCCCCTCCTCTCTGTCATAGGACTCATACCTCCCAGGGACTTCTCAGGGGGCAAGGAAGAACCGTACCCAGTCAACCACTCCTTTCTTGAAGGCTTTCCTCTCACTCATGAGGGAACACTCAGCTGAGGTCTCGGTGCCTCTCCTCTAGCAAAACAGCGCCGACCACTCCCGTACCTGATGGATGAGCAGCAAAGTTGCTTCCCACCCACTCAGCTCACAAAGGCTCACACCACCTCTTCCGAGTCAGCTCTTTCTCCCACCCCTGCCTCCAAAGAGTCTGGTACTTTGGTGCTGCTTGAGCCAAAGGCATCCACAGGCTGCCCTGTTATAAGAACATGGAGGGATCTGAGTTCCCATTGATTTGAAGCTGGGGTTCATCGACCCCCATGTAATGGACTTGGCTGCAAATGTGGCTCCAGCCCCCCATTCTCCATCAGAACCTGTCTTTTAGTAGCTTTCCTTCCTTAGCATCCAGATCTGGTTAATCTACCAAATGTTAACCCACTCCATGAATCTGATGGTAATGAGGTCTACTTTCGCCTTATTTATCATTAGAGCTGGCAGATCCAAAGGGTAATTTAGTGTTTGAAAAGGCCGATTTTAAAACTTTATGTCAGGAGATGCAGTGCCAAATGCAGCCTAATAACTGCATCATTAAATGTGGACTTAAGTCTTTACTTAAATTCACATTCATCTCATCCCTGTCTATAAAACATGGGGATGTATATGGAGCAAGTCCTTAAATCTCAAAACAAATTTCTCTCTCTTGTTTTTCTCCCCCCGTCTGTCCTGGTGTTTGTGGAAGTTCGCTGGGTGTCTGATCCTGTCTTTCTGTGACACTCCTTAGTTCCCGCACATCAAAAGCACATTCATCATTCCTCAAGCCTCTTCCACACGCCGACACTGTGCTAAGCAGTGGGGATGCAAAACTGATGTATTCCTGGTTACCGCCCTCAAGGGGCTTACAGACTTGTGTGGAAACCAAAGCAATTAATTCCAAAATGATAGGCCAGGAACACCCTGTCCCCAGATATCCTCCCAATTCAGTCTCTCACTTCCTTCCCGTCTCTGCTCCATGTCCCCAGGACAGCAAGGCCTTCCCTGAGTACAGTGTATGAAACAGCCCGCACCGCCTCCTCCCATTGCCAATCACCTGGCTGCACTTTATTTTTGTCCACAGCCCTTACCAATGTCTAACACACTCCGCATTTCTTTGCTTATTTGTGGTCTGGTGGTCCCCACTACAAAGTAAGTCTACGGGGGCAGGAATTTCGTCTGTTTTATTGACAGCTATGCCTGCAGTCCCAGCACAGTGCCTGGCACAGAGCGGGCACTCAAGCAATACCTTCAAATGTGGGATGAGTCGGTGCTGGAGCAGAGGCATATAAAGAGTGATTGTGGAAAACCAGGAGAGACTTCCTCTTTCTGAGGAGTTACCCAGGAAGGTTTCACAAAGGAGGAGCTCGTTAAACCTGGTGGAGAGATATAAATCTACTGGTTGGAGACGGGAAATTCCTGGTCCATGGGCACTGAGAAATGAAACTAAGTCGTTCATGTAGCTGGGGTTTGGGATGACTGCAGAAAAGGGCAGAAGATGAGGCTGGAGGTATGGGTGGTGGTGGCCGGGGGTGGGGGGGGGCGGGAATTGTGAAGGGCCTTGCAAGCCATGTAAAGGGACTTGAACTTTATTGCAAAGGTACTAGTTGAGTAGCTGTATCTTTGGAACTGGCAGGCAGACCTCCAGGTGAAGTATCTAGTTCCCTACGAGACTTTACCAGTATAGATTTCTGCTGGGCCGATGTAGTAGTCAGCCCCCAAGAGGGCCCCAATGATCTCCCTCCTGGTATTCACACCCATCTTATAGTTCCCTCCCACGATGCACAGGGGTTGATCTGACTGATAGCATACAGCAGGAGTGATGGGATGTCACTTCGGAGACTACCTTCCAATCTTAGGGTGGGCCTCTCTGTCTTTCTCTCTCTCTCTCTCTCTCTCACACACACACACACACACACACACAGCACACACCCCTCCTGGAAAGCACACTGTGTTGTGTCTCTCTATGGAGAGACCCACATGGCCAGGTGCTGAAGTCTCCAGCCAACAGCCAGCAAGTAACCAGGTCTGCCAGCAGCCGTGCGAGCGAGCTTGGAGAGGACTGCAGCCACAGTCAACGCCTTGACTGCAGCCTTGTAAGAGACTCTCAGTCAATCCAGCCAGTGAAGCAGCTCCTGGATTCCCTCAGAAACCGTGTGAAGTAATAAACATTGCTTTAAGCCACTAAATTTTAGGGTAATTTGTTATGCATAGATAGATCACAAATACAGACTAATTCCCCTCCAAGAGCATCCAGCAACCTCCCACCTTTGGGACAGAGACAGGAGCGGAGATGCGTGCTGTCCCTTCTATAAAGGCCACTAATCAGAGATCCCCCACTGAGGTCAGGTAGAAAGGAAGGGAGCTCCAGCTCCTCCTCTGCAAAGCCCAGCAGTGGGAAGAAGGTGGAGTCAGCCTCCCGCTGAGCCCTGTCTCCCGCTCTTGGGCTTGCAGCTCTGGCCCAGCGCTCTGACCCACACGGGTCCCAGAGATGCAGCAGGGATGTGAGCCCGTGGCCTGTTTACTGCTCCCCCCGCCCCACACTTAATTCATGAACTCGTCAGAGGGTATTGCGGCAGTGACCGCATAGCGGTAACAGAACAGACGACTCAGACGCAGGGCAGGTTCAGTTCCTGTTGGAACAACACTCAGAGGCTGGCCTTTCTCTGTCACATTTATTAAGTGTCATTAACACTCAAGAAGGCCTTGGAGCCCAGGTTCTCAGTCAAACCAGGACACCTTCTGAGGGAGGTCTTCCCAGCCTGCCATCACACCATGCCGCCTGCTGAGGGGGCCCCAGTGATAACCAGCTGGTGAAGGAGGTTCAGCCTGACCCCCAGCGACAATGTTTTATGTATGTATATGTTTCATTGGGATATAATTGACATATAACATTGTGTAAATTTAAGGTGTACAATGGTTTGATACATTTATACGTTGCAATACAATTATCTCTGTCTAGTTAGCTAACACCTCCACCATGTCACATAATTACCATTTCTCTTTTGTGGTGAGAACAATTAAGAGCTAGTCTCTTAGCAACTTTGAAGTTTATAGTATGGTATTGTTGATACAGTCACTATGCTGTGCACTAGCTGTCCAGGTCTTAACGACAATAACAAAAATACCTCGCAAATGCTCCAAGAGGGCGCACCGTGTGTGGGGAGATGGTAGTCCTGGGAGTCAGGCACTCCTGAACTCCAGTTTCAGCTTTACCACTGAGTTTTTGCCCTTGGGCAAGTTACCTGGTTTGTCTGACCCAAGCGTTCTCATCAGGGTTGTCACAGGGATTAAATAAGCGGCTGCGTAGCCGGTGCCCACCACGGGGTCTGGAATGCAGCAGGTACTTGATAGTCTTCCCCTCAGGATGACGTGTAACAGTCTTAACCCACCCCACCCTACCCCAGCCAGGACACGAGAAATTCCCCTTTTCTGTGCTCTGTGCACGTGTCCCCAAATAGCACCTGTCATTGTTGTCATGTTTTATAATTCACAAAGCACTTGCACACTCATGAACTCATCAGATCCTCAGGTAACCTGGTGAGGTCTGAGGGGGTACTGTTAGCCCCAGTTTTGCTCAAGTCACACAGTGGTGAAGGGAGGAGCTGGGACCTCATCCCAGTTGCCTAATTCTCAGTCTCCATGCCACTCAGCCCCGGCCACGTCCCTAGGCACTGTTGCCTCTTTCCCCTCATCACACGCTTATCCCCTTAGGGGGACCCTCTTGTATGGCTTGTGTGTGGTTTCACATGTGAGAGTCCACATTCTCCAATCGACAGCAGATTCTAGAAAGCCAGGGCCCTGGGCTTGTCAGCAGACCAGATGCAGAAGAAATGCAGAGGCCCAGGGACATTGAGGACATCAGATAAGGAGGGGCCACGTTACAAGGCCCTCATCCAATACCAACTCAAATAAAGTTAGACGTATTGAAAACATGAACCACCCCTGTGCTGCTCAGGGCAGGGACAGGGGAGGGAAGGAAGGGCTGCGGGGCTCCCTCCTCCTCCTCCTCCACCCACACACCTATCTGTACCCACTCCCATCTTTATCTCCTCTCCTGCCTCAGTGGCAGAGGTATCACACATGCCAGCATCAGCTAGTCCCTCTACTGTCACTGAGATTTTTCATTCATTCATTCATGTATTCATCCACTCACCCCATCCCCCCCAGCTGGGCCCCACACGGCGCAGCAAGCCTTTGCCATGGTTCTGCCATTACATCTCCAACTCCCTGCTCCCCTCAGCTACCCGGCCATCCTGGTTCCCTCACTCCCAGCAGGTGACCCTGCCTCCCAGGTCACAGAGAGAACACAGACAATCGGGTCTCACTTGGTGATGGTTAATTCTACGTGTCAACTTGGTTATGGTGCCCAGATGCTTGATCAAATGCCAGTCTAGATGTTGCTGTGAAGGTATTTTTTTAGATGTGATTCACATTTAAATCAGTAGACTTTGAATAAAGCAGATTACTCTCCACAGTGTGGGTGGGCCTCATCGACCAGTTGAAGGCCTTAAGAGGAAAAGACTGAGGTCCCCGGGGAAGAAGGAATTCTGTCCTCAGACTACCTTCAGACTGAGGTTGTAACATCAGTCTTCCCTGGGTCGCCTGCCTGCTGGCCTGCCCTGCAGAATTCAGAATTGCCAGCCCCTACAATCATGCAAGCCACTTCTTTAAAATAAATCTCTCTCTATATATACATATGTGTACACACACACACACACACACACATACACACATATCCTATTGGTTCTGTTTCTCTGGAGAACCCTAATACTCAGCCCTCTAACCCTAATGCCACTTCCAAGCAATTCCTTTGGCAAACTCCTACCCATCCTTCAGAATGTGCTCAAATGTGACCAGGGTGAAGCCTTCCCACAGTCCTCCAGGTGGAGCTCCCTATCTGAGACCCAGAGCATCGTTCCAGTATGGAAATGACCATGTGGTGCTGGGACTGCTGGTTCCATCTGCAGGTTCTTTAGTCTCCTTCCTCCCCAAGCCTCGCCCCCCCCCGCCAATATTTAAATTCATTAAATTTTTTGCTGTGTAGGTGCTACTGGTGATTTTTTTCAGCTTTATTGAGGTATAACTGACAAATAATATTGTAAGATATTTAAAGGGTCCATCGTGATTGTTTGATATATGTATGCATTATGAAAGGATTCCTCCCATCCAGTTAATTAACACATCCATCACACATCCATCCATCATCCTGTGTAAGGGAGCATTTAAGTTCTACTCTCTTAGCAAATTTCAATTATACAATACAGTGTTATTGGCTATAGTCACCGTTTTTTACATTAGATCCTCAGAGCTTATTCATCTTATAGCTGAAAGTTTGTACCCTTTTACCAACCTCTCCCTATTTCCCCCACCCCCCAGTCTCTGGCAATCACTTTTCTATTCTGTTTCCATGAGTTTGACCTTTTTTTTTTGGTTGCCACACATAAGTGATACCATGCAGTATTCGTCTTTCTCTGTCTGGCTTATTTCACTTAGCATAACACCCTCAAGTTCCATCCACGTTGTCACAATGGCAGGATTTCCTTCTTTCTCATGCCTGAATGATATTCCATTGTAGGTATATATCACATCTTCTTTATCCACTCATTCGCTGACTTAAGTTGTTCCTATATCTTGGCTATTGTGAACAGTGTTGCAGTGAAGATAGGGGTGCAGATATCTCTTCGAGATCCTGTTTTAATTTCCTTTGGCTACATTCCCAGAAGTGGGATTGTTGGATCACATGATACTTCTATTTTTAATTTTTTGAGGAACCTCCATATTGTTTTCCATAATGGTTGTACCAATTTACATTCCCACCCATAGTGCAAAGGGGTTCCCTTTTCTCCACATCCTCACCAACACTTGTTATCTCTTGTCTTTTTGATAACAGACATTCCAACAGGTGTGAGATGATATTTTTGACTTTGGTGACACTGTGGTTTTGATTTGCATTTTCCTGATGATTAGTGATGAGCACCTTTTCACGTGCCTATTGGTCATTTGTATGCCTTCTTTGGAAAGATGTCTATTCAGATCCTCTACCCATTTTTTAATCAGATCGTTTTTGCTATTGAATTGTGTGAGTTCTTTATATATTTTGGATATTAAGCTCTTATCAGATACATGACTTGCAAATATTTTCTCCTATTCAGTATGTTGCCTTTTTATTTTGTTTCTGCTTTCCATTGCTGAGCGGAAGCTCTTTAGTTTGATGTAGTCCCACTTGTTTATTTTTGCTTTTGTTGCCTTTGCTCTTGGTGTCACACCCAAAAGAATTATTGCCAAAATCTATGTCAAGGAGCCTACCTACTATGTTTTCCTCTAGGGGTTTTATGGTTTCAGGTCTTAAATTTAAGTCCTTAATCCATTTTGAGTTTATTTTTGTGTATAGTGTAAGACAGAGGTCCAGTTTCATTCTTTTGCATGTGGCTATAGTTTTCAATAAATGAAGAGACTATCTTTTCCCCATTGTATATTCTTGGCTCTTTCATCATAAATTAATTGACATTAATTTATGTTTATTCCTGGGCTCTCTATTATGTTCCATTGATCTACATGTCTGTTTTTATGCCAATACTATACTGTTTTGATTACTATAGCTTTGTAATATGGTCTGAAATCAGGAAGTGTGATGCCTCCAGCCTTGTTCTTCTTTCTGAAGACTGCTTTGGCTATTGGGATCTTTTGTGGTTCTATACAAATTTTAGGATTGTTTTTCTATCTCTGTGAAAAATGCCATGGAATTTTGATAGGGATTGCATTGAATCTGTAGAGTGTCTTGGGTAGTATGGATATTTTAACAATATTAATTCTTCCGATTCACAAGCACAGAATTCTTTCCATTCATTTGTGTCTTCTTCAGTTTCTTTCATCAATGTCTTATAATTTTCAGTGTATGGTCTTTCACTTCCTTTGTTAAATTTATTCCTAAGCATTTTATTCTTTTTGATGCTATTGTAAATAGGACTGTTAACTTCTCTTTCTGATAGCTCATTGTTAATGTTTAGAAATGAAACTAATTTGCATGTTGATTTTGTATTCTGCAACTTTACTGAATTCATTTATAGTTCTACCAGTTTCTTCATGGAGTCTTTAGGGTTTTCTATATATAATATCATGTCATCTGCAAATAGACACAATTTCTCTTCTTCCTTTCTGATTTGGCTGCCTTTATTTCTTTTTCTTGCTCAATTGCTCTAGCTAGGACATCCAATACTACATTGAATAAAAGTGGCGAGAGTGGGCATCCTTGTCTTCTTGATCTTAGAGGAAAAGCTTCCAGCTTTTCACCACTGAGTATGATGTTAGCTGTGGGCTTGTCATATATGGCTTTTATTGTGTTGAGGTACATTCTCTCTAAACTCAGTTTGTTCAGAGTTTTTATCATAAAATAATGTTGAATTTTGTCAAATGCTTTTTCTGCATCTATCGAAAGAATCATATGATTTTTATCCTTCATTGTGTTAATGTGACTTATCACATTCATTGATTTGCAGATGTTGAACCATTCTTGCATCCCTGGAATGAATCTCACTAGATCATGTTGTATGATCCTTTTAATGAACTATTGAATTCAGTTTCCTAACATTATGTTGAAGATTTCTGCATCTATGTTCATTAGGGATATTGGCTTGTAATTTTCTTTTCTTGTAGTGTCCTTGCCTGATTTTGGTATCAGGGTAATGCAGACTTTGTAAAATGAGTTTGGAAGTGTTCCCTCCTCTTCTATTTTTTGGAAAAGTTTGTGAATAATTGGTAATAATTTTTCTTTAAATGTTTGGGAGAATTCACCAGTGAAGCCATCTGGTCCTGGGCTTTTGTTTGTTGGGAGCTTTTTGATTACTAATTCAACCTCCTTACTAGTAATCGGTCTGTTCAGATTTTCTGTTTCTTTGTGATTCGGTCTTGGCAAGTTGCATGTTTCTAGAAATTTATCTATTTCTTCTAGGGTACAATTTGTTGGTGTATAATTGTTGATTGTAGTCTCTAATGATCCTTCTTTCTCATTTCTTCTTTTTCATTTCTAATTTTATTTGAGTCTTCTCTTTATTTTTCTTGCTAAGAGTAGCTAAAGGTTTGTTTATTTTGTTTATCTTTTCAAAGAACCAGCTCTTGGTTTCATTGATCTTTTCTATTGTCTTTTTAGTCTCTATTTCATTTATTTTCACTCTGGTCTTTGTTATTTCCTTCCCTCCGCTAACTTTGGGCTTAGTTTGTTCTTCTTTTTTCTAGTTCCTTGAGGTGTAAAGTCAGGTTGTTTATTTGAGACCTTTCTTTTTTCTCAATGTAGGTATTTATCACTATAAACTTTCCTCTTAGAACTGCTTTTGCTGCATCCCATAGCTTTTGGCATGTTGCATTTTCATTTTGTCTCAAGATATTTTTTTATTTCACTTTTGATTTTTTCTTTGACCCACTGGTTGTTCAGTAGTATGTTATTTAATCCCCACATATTGGTGAATTTTCCAGTTTAGTTCTTATAATTGATCTCCAGTTTCATATTATCATGGTCAGAATAGATGCTTGATATGATTTCAATCTTCTTAAATGTATTAAGACTTGTTTTGTGGCTTAACATATGATCTATCCTGGAGAATGCTCCATGTGCACTTGAGAAGAATGTGCATTCTGCTGCTGTTGGATGGATTGTTCTGTAAATGTCTGTTAAGTCCATCTGGTCTGACATATCATTTAAATCCAATGTTTCCAGGCTGCATTTCTTGAGGGTCTAATCCTGACATCTGTTGCATCTGCTGACTCTCATTCATGAGGCTTTATCTGCGGGAATCCTGCAGCCAAGGTTGAGGATTTGTCCATTTGAAGGATTTTGTTTTTCTTGTGTCAAAAACTCCAGGAGCATTACCAGCCTGTTGACCACTTTTCATATAGATCTTTCAAATTGGTAATTCTTGGACCAGCAGGGAGCATAAATTAAAACCTCAAACCATTAAGGGCACCCCATGGTTATAAAGTCTCAGAGAGACTATTTTTTCTTATTCAGAGCCCAAGTTATCACCCCTGTGCCTACGAATGGGCTATTTTAAAGGTCCCCACTTCACTGAGGGCATGTCTTTATGTGGAATTCTCAATTCTAACTCTCCACCTTACACACTTCCAAGGTTTTGCCTCCTATCTCTTCATGGTCAATGAAACCCAAACTCCTTAAATCCCAAGACTAGCAATTCCCCCCACTTCCCCACTCCAGCTGCCACAGCATCAATTCACAGGCTTACCACTTCAGTTTTCAGCTTTCTCTGCATTTTTGGTCCTTGGTGGTTTTCCTTACTTTCCTTGCTCAGCTAGCATTCAAGAGATTTGTTATTATATTTTATCCAGCATCTCTTGGTATTTTCCAGGAGAGAAGTTTTCAGTTTACCTAGTCAACTATACTGTAGAAATAGAAATCTGCTGTATTTAATTGTTTGTCTGCACATGTGTCTACCCCCACTGGGCCTACAAGCTTCTTGAGACAGTACGCTCAGTGCTTATAAGCACGGGCTTCAGAGCACAGGCTGACTGGGTCCAAAGCCTATCTCTGCCACTTACTAGCTATGTAACATTGGGCAGGTTACCTAATCTCTATGTGTCTCCGTTTACCCCTCTGAAAATAGTGATAACATTAGCATCTAGTGTTATGATGATTAAAGGAAATAATACATGCAAAAATCTTCCAACAAAAACAAGCATATGATAAACAATACCTATTTGTATTATTGTTAGGACAGCACACAGCAGATAGGTGCTCAGCAAATACGTATCGAATTCATTATTTTCAACTTTATGTCCTCATTACCTAGCATAGTAATGCTGGCACACCACAGCATTCCACACAGATTTAATGAGTTAATATGACTAGATGAGTGAACGAATGTATCAATATTTGTACACATTTTCTCTCCTGTCCAAGGGGAAGAGACACCCCTCACCTGTATAAGGGCAATCCTTCTAGTAGTATTCTACATCCTACCCCTTCCCACTCTTTCCATGCCCTCTCACCTATAACTCCACCTCTTTCTCCCTCATTCTCCCTAGAATATAACACGTTCTCATTTCTCCCATATAAAACACACACACACACACACACTTTCTTCTTTGACTGTATATCTCTTAATTGCATATCCTGGCCTATCAACCATGTTCAGCTTCTGGACCAACTCCTTTCTTGACCTCCCAAGCCTAGGTTGGATGCCCTTCCCCATGAGCCACTGTTTCCTGCCCCTTGCCATCCTGACCCTTAAGCATTGCATAGTAATTGTCCATTTACTAGAGGATGGGGAATATAGCTCTCCTCTTAGCCTCTCCAGTACCTAGCACAGAGCCTAGCATGTGGTAGGTGCTCAACAAATGCTGATAAAATAAATGAATGAACAGAAGCCAATGATGATCCAATATGCACAATGTTTATCATCCCTACCCCCAGAAGCTAAACAAAAAAAGAAAGAGCCTTCAATAGTTACAGCCCAATCAGCCTTGGGATCATTGTGATGAATCAGTCAGCTAATTAGATTCATCTTCATGGCTGCCCTAAGGGACAGGCCTAGAGAGAAGTGAGATGGCCAGGGGTAGGGGAAGGAGCAGCATGGCTCAGTGGAAAGAACTAGGTTCAACCCTCTTTCCTACCAATACTAGCTAGGGAGCAACTCTGGGCCAGCTAGTCTCTCTGAGCCTCAGTTTCTTCACCTATAAAATGGGTATAATTCTGATAGCACTACCGTACTCTTACTATCTCACAGGGTTTTGTGAGAAAGAGTATGTGTATGTGCTTTATGAACAGCAAAGTGAAACCCAAACATTAATATTGCTGTGAGTTCTGCCCTCTTTGTCTTCTGGCTCCAAATCAGTCCCCAGCACATGCCTGCTTTGGCCTGAAATTATCTGCTTCAGAGACAAAGTTTCATTGCATAAAATATAAAATTAAGTATAAAATACCAAAATGCATATACAGTATGAGAAAAAAAACACTCAAATTCATTCAAATGAAAGTACACCCTGCCAGCTAGTCCCTAGTGAGAACGGCCAACAGCAGATCCTTGTTTATAAAGGACAGAGCAAGGTCACTAACACAGTGATGGGACCAGGAAACAGTTTGCCGCTAAAAGAGGGAACTTGTCTTCACAAAGGATGGCCGGAGCCAGAAGCTAAACTTTGGTTGACTTCCCAGTTTTGCTGAGGGTCAGCCCTGATTAACTTTCACTGTGTGGTATAAACAGATGCTGGGTGTTGAGGCTGTTTTATCACGCCACTGTCACTGAGCAGCTCTGCGCCACAGAATTTGGAAAGATTTGTATGTGTCTATTTTATGCGCCACGCCTTTGCTATAAAGGAGGATCATTCAACTCCTCCCGCTTGCCCTATCGCACCCAGGAGGGCTGCAAACCTGGTGAGTGCTTCAATGACTACTTGCTGACTAATTGCAGGCCCTCCTTTGGGTTTAGCAACAAAAGTGGGGGCCTTGTCTTCAGGAAGACCCTGCTAACATGCATGAGTTTTGGTGTTACCTGGAACTCAAAGGGAGATTCCTCAGCCACCATTTTCCAGGATTAATTCCTTAGATGGCATATTGGTTAAGCTGGGAGAATGTCATGGTGGTACCCAGGCAGGGAGATGGGAAGAGCTGCCCACGACCTTTTGGTGCACCATAAAGCATCGCACAGATGTTACAATGCTCACGATCCACAGTCCAGCCCCATTATACTTCCTGCAGACATTCAAAAGTACCTGGCTCTCAGCGGAGGACATTGAGGTTAACCCCCACCCATTCCACCTCTCCCTCATCATGTGACAGCGATGTGGTTTAGGGATGAGCTCTGATTAGTCTGAGTCAGGGGTCAGCAAACTATGGCCCATGGGACAAATCTAGCCTGTCACTTGTTTTTTGACAGTTTTTTTGTATGGTCTCCAAGCTAAGCATGGTTTTGACATTTTTAAATGGTTGGAAAAAATCAAAAGAAGATGACTATTTCATGAAACACAAAAATTATACGAAATTAAAATATTAATATCCATAAATAAAGTTTGTTTGGAACACAGCCATGCTCATCAGCTTATGTCTTGTCTGAGGCTGCTTTTGTGCTACCAAAGAAGTTGCAACAGAGATGGCATGGCACATGAAGCCTAAAATATTTACTCTCTGGCCCTTTACAGAACAAGTTTGGCAAGTCGTGGTCCAAGTCAATCATAGTAATCCCATTTCCCTTACCAGTGTTTCTCTTGTAAGCACCCAGACTAAGCCGATCAGAGCCAGGCATTCCCCCATGACAATAATTGGTTCAGGGTGGTTAGGTTCTCCAAATTGGCCCATTAAAACTTGCGGGAAGAGGACTTTGTCTGGTTCTCACTCTCCTGCTAGGCTTGAAAATAATTGCTACTGACAGCCCACAATATGAAAGGGAGCCAATCTCAGGATAAAGCTGATGCTACAGACAGTGGAGTGAAGAGACGGGAAGAATCTGAGCCCCTGCTGTCATCGCTGAGACACCAAAGACAACCAACAATGATGCCCGCCCACCTGTAGACTTCCTCTTGTGGAAGGTAGTTCATTTTCTTATCCATTAAGCTGCTTTGGGTTTGGTTTTCTGTTACTTGCAGCCACAAGCATCTCTCAGCTCTGGCCATTTGCACATACTATTTCCTCTTCCCAGAAAGCTTTCCTGTCCTCATTCCTTGCCCAGTTAGCTCTACTCATTTTTCAAGATTCACAGTAAGTAGCAATGTCCTAGGAAGGCCATCTGTGACCTCCTAGATGAGGTAACGTCCCTCTGCTATACACGATCTCCATTTACAGTGCCCTGGACTTGTCCTTTCATAACACACATCACATATCCATTATTCAGTGTTTATCCCCGCCTTCCTTGCTAGTCTTCCTGCTCCATTATAGCCAAGACCATGTCTGTCTTGTTTAGTGCCTAAAACGTCTGTCTTTAGTGCCTAACACAGTGCCTGGCAATTAGGTGCTAACTTGCATAAAGAGCAGCATTTCCCAGGCAATGTTTTGTGCAATGCCAGTGTCCCGTGAGATGTTGTCAGGTAAGTCATCCAAGACGTTCTCATTTATTTATGCCTCTTGTAGACCAATTATCATCTGATGATTATTTTTAGCTGCCTCCCTTTTTCTTCTGCAATCCTCTATGGACCATGTATTAGATGGAGACTCAAATGCTATTAAGTGCTCCAGGCCTGATATTTTAATAATTCTGAGAAACAAAGCTAAGCAGTTGTCTTTCCTGCAGGATTTCTCCATGACCTTGTTACAGTGCTGGACAACGTTGAGGCCCTGATTCTGCGTTGCTAAGACGGGAATGTAACATACAGCAGTCCCCGAACTTATTTGGCAATGGTACCCTTTCCTTCAAACCAAATAATGCCTTACTAGACGCTATAAGTTTTGCGTTTGTTTGTTTTTTAAGTTTTTGAAACGCTGGCACAGAGCCTTTGGGAAAAGACAAATGCAGAGGCAAAGCATTAAGAGGTCCTCAGAACTCTCCAGCACAAAGCAACTAGTTTGCTAAAGCACTCCAGGAACACAGATGTTTGGCACAGGGCCTCCTAGGTCCTCAGGATGGGGAAGGCAAGGCAAATAGCCAAAGGTAGGGGTGGGTGAAGGGGAGGTCTTGCACCCACTGTCTGTTCCAATGCACTGAACAATACACTGCCCCTGCTCCCAGTGTGGTGTGAGGGGCACAGATGGTACTGCATTGAGCGTAAGGGATGCCCAGGAAAAACGATCCAGAGAGGTCACCTGGAGGTCAAGGGCAGTCCCCAGCCGGCATCTCAGTCCAACATTTACTCCTGGACTATAGGCTAAAATCATCCTGAAGCTTGGATTGTTGGCTCTGGAGATAATTCCTCTGGTGAGGTGGGGGCCACAGGGAATGCCAATTATTCTGCATGCTTCCTCTCTGCTGGCTATGATACCAGTCTCCATGCTGTCAATTTCATAACTGTGGGGATTTGCAAAGTCTCTCATTAAGGTACCACCAAGAGGAGCTCCAGTGGAGGAGCCCGAGGCTTCACGTTCCCCTCATGTTTTCTGAACGCATCAAGCGTGGGGTGGGAGTGGAGGGACCCTGCTCCTAGAAGTCCAAGGGGGAGGAATCCAATGGAACCTGTGTTTTCCCCCATCCAAACTCTTCTCCATAGACAAGTAAGACTTGGTAACAGCACTCTGATCACAGCAGAGGGAAAAGGACTGGTGGCTCCATGCCAGAGAGGGAAAACCAGTGTTTAAATGTAGCTCTCCTCCTTTCTGGAGCTCAAGCCGTATTTTGGAACCCAAAAAATAAAACAGAGAGGGCTGGGAGATTGAGGTTTCACTGCTTCATCCCGACCCTGGGAGCTCTTCTCTTTTTTATAGCTGTGGAGGTGGACAGATTCTCCAGAAAGAGAGAAGAAGAGTTACTGAGGCCTCCTTGAGCCACGCACCACCCTTGCTATTTTCCATACATTGAGTAGTTTTTCCTCCCAGACCCCTCCCATGAGACAGGTAGTACTATTACCCACACTTCACAAATAAGGTACCTGAGGGTCTGAGAAGTCAGAAGACTTGCCCAAAGACATAGCCAGAGACAAGCAAAGCTGGGATCTGGCAAAAAGCGCATTCTCTTTCCAGGGAGACACACCACCTTCCAGAAAGGCCCAAGGCGGGTATCATGGCCCAGAAGACAAAACCCATCTTGCCCTGCCTGGTGGACCTCTCCATTCTGTCTCCCCAAAGGCTTCTTTCAGGGGATCTGCTGGTAGCTCTGCAGGGCTGCTGGCTCCTGCTGGCCAAGGGCATGCCTCCAGTGCCCTTTCCAGCCCACTCTGCTGAGAAAGGAGGCAGCCCCACCCGACACCGCTGCCACGCCTCCAATGAGACAAGACACTCATGGGCCATTGAACTGCTAAGCGTGCACTCAGTTCACTCAAGGGTGGAAGCCTGCACCTCCTTCAAGAGCGGAAAAATCAGCTCCATTGAACTGTGTTCTTCAGGCAGGAAATGAGCTGAGCACAGGCAGGGATGTGTGGCTGCAGGTGTTAGGTGCAATGGGAGGCAAAGGTGGAAAGGGAGCTGAGTTACTCAGGCTGCACAGAGCTGCTGTAGCTGCCTGGGTCCCAGCCTCAGGGTGTGATGGGCCTGAACACTCTACTACACTTGCTTCCTGCCTTTTAAATAATAAACCAGCCAGGAGTCCCAGGGTCAGAATCTGAGCTGTGTGCCCACTACAGACCAATGGAAAGTCTGGAAGATTCACTGGGTAGGACCATTGGGGACCATTTGCATGAGGGACTGAGGAGCCACAAGAGAGGAAATTCGCCCTGAGAGAAAAGGGAGTAATGGTAAATTTGATTTCAGAGTTTCAAAAGAATTGGCAGGAAGAGAAATGATTTTGAGTCCAGCAGGGCTCAGGGACCTCACACTGCCCTTTGAGCCAAAGCCTAGGGAGTATGCAACAAAGAGGAAGCAAAAACAAGAGACTATATTATAAACCTTGCTTATAATACAGTATATAAGACATCCTCGTCTCCTTCCCTCTGCAGCGGAAGGTGACACAGAGAGGATGGGGGACATTTTATTCACCTCAGGACACCACAGAGGACTTGAAGGTCAGGAGCTAGAGATGGGCCAGGAGCCACTGGGACACACGGAGGGTCTGAGGGCAGGCTGGGGCATGCAGTCCCAGCCATTTTGCTGGAGGGTGGGGGCATAATATATAGAATATGCATATAACAGATGTTTGACGAATGAAGAGATACTTTCAAATCATTATTCCTCAGGTGTGTGTGGCCTAGAGAAGGCAATGTTGCAAGAGCAATGCCATACATTGGTCTGGAGTGGCGCAAGGAACAAGGGCTTCACCATGTGCAGAGGAAGCTTCATTCCTGTCTTCGGGAGGACACTGAGTTTACACTGCTGGGGTCGGATGGGGTCTGGAATCCAGTACGTAGAACAACGTGATGCTGAAGAGAGAACATTTCTGTCCTGATCCCAGAGCCAATAATCACCAATTTTCACCTTGGACAAAGTCACTTAACCTCCTCAAGCTCCAGTTTCCTCCTCTGTAAACATCCACCAGGTTATCGTGAGGCTTAAAGATGATAAAATGTCCTGGGCCCCAAACAGCAGCAGAAGCATCCAAGCCAAGTTTCCTCCCTAGGTGGGAGGACGAGACCAACCGCATCTTCTGTTAGCATAGAAATGAAGGCATCACGGGGTTTGAGGGACCTTTAAAAGCACTTTATTTTCCTAAATAGTTTTTACTGCTCATTTGCTAGGAAACCCTTTTTTAATAGCAGAGTTAGCTCTTCCGTCCCCAGGGCTCTGCCTGTGGGCTGGAGGAGGCGTTGTGTTCTCATTGCAGACTGTGGCCTAAAAGGTAGGCTCTGCTCTATCCGCCCCTCTATCTCCAGGGCCTGGTGCCGTCCCTGACCACAGGTGGTGTCCATCCAGGGCCTGGTGCCGTCCCTGATACAGGCAGTCTCCATCTAGGGCCTGGTGCCGTCCCTGATACAGGCGGTGTCCATCCAGGGCCTGGTGCCATCCCTGACCACAGGCGGTCTCAATAACTGTTTGTGAAATGATGGACTTTGAACTTCTGCTCTGTCCAATTCCAAATTACCACAGTCCAAATTAATGAGGTTTCAGCATAATTAACACCGATGCTTTTTTGCAATTCAGATTCCTTCAAAGGACTCCATCAAGCGAAAAGACAACGCACACAATAGGATAAAATATTTACAAATCATATATATGGTAAGGGACTTGTATCTAGAATATATAAAGAACTCTTACAACTTAATAAAAAGACGAATAACTCAATTAAAAATGGGCAAAATATCTGAATAGATGTTTCTCCAAAGAAGATCTATGATGGCCAGTCAGCACATGAGAAAATGTTAAATAAACATCATTATCCATCAGGAAAATACAAATCAAAACCACATGAGACAGGATGTGGAGAAATACACTGCTGGTGGGAATGTAAAATGGTGTAGTTCCCTTGAAAAGCAGTTTGGCAATTCCTCAAAAAGCTAAACACAGAATTACCATATAATGCAGAAATTCCATCCTAGGAATAAACACAAGAGAAACGAAAACATATGTCCATACAAAAACAGCTCTGCTAAAGTTCAGAGCAGCATTACTCATAATAGCCAAAAAGTGGAAAAAACTCAAATGTCCATTAACTGACAAACAGATAGATAAAGTGGGGGTCTCTCCATACAATGGGATATTATTCAGCCATAAAAAGGACCAAAGTACACAGGCTACAACATGGATGAACCTTGAAAACATTATGTTAAGTGAAAGTAGCCAGACACAAAAGGCCACACATTGTATGATACCACTCATATGAAATATCCAGAGTGGGTGAATCCACAGAAACACAGAGTAGATCAGTGGTTGCTAGGCGCTGGGAGGGATGAGTGGATGGAAGAGCAATAAAAGGTACCAGGTTTCTTTTTGAGATGACGAAAACGTTCTAAAAGTGATGGTGGTGAGAACTGCACAACTGTGAATATATTAAAAATCACTGAATTGTCTACTTTCAATGGGTGAACTGTATGGCATGTGAATTACATCGCAACAAAGCTATTTAAGATTATAAGACCAAACAAACAAAACAGGTTCAGAAGTCTTCATTTTTCTGACATCTAGCTCTCAAGCCTCTAACTTTAGAAAATGAGGGTTGGAGTTGTAGCTTATCTATGGAATCCACAACAGCACCTAAAACAGGGCTGCCTGTAGGATAACTACTCAGCAAATATCTGTTGAATTGAAGATGATGACTATTCAGACAAAAATGAAAATAGGGTATGTAGCCTCTGGTTCAAATTCAATAGCATCAGGATACTAAGCACCTGACACCTGAAGGGGCTCGCTTACCTATTTCATTTTTGTCTAAGCACAAATGGTTAGGATGAATATGAGCCTGTAGAGGAAGAAGACATTTCCTCTACCCTCTGGGTCCTTCTGGCTGGGCTATAAATTAAACTCACAGACACAGAATAACAGGAGAAAATCAAGCAAAGCTTTATAACATGTATACATGGGAGACACTCAGGAAAACTGAGCAACTCGCCAAAACGGTGGAGGCTCTCATCTTAAACACCATCTTCAGCTAAAGACAAAGGCTGATGTTGGCGGGGTGCGGGCAGTGGGGGGGGGGGGGTTGGTTTGGGACTTCAAAGGGGAGGAAGGCAATTTACTTGGAGACGGAAAGCAGATGTCTGCTAAATGGAGCTTTGATAAGAGTGGGCTCAGAAAGGATACCTAAAGTTATCTATGGTGATGGCCTGTCCTGGGGACAGGCCATTACCTTACATTCCTTTTAGACAGTTAGGGGGAAAGTTAAAGTTTCTTTCAAAGCCTTTTGTTCTTAAAAGTAATCAAGGCAAGACAAAGAGAGACATTTTGGGGTGGTCAATTCTGATCCCCCACACCTATTTGCTTTTTGTCTAAGCAGAAACGGCTAGGATGGGTATGAGCCCCATTTTACAGAAGAGGAAATTGAGGGTGAATGAAATTAAACGGCTTGTCTGAGGCTGCAGTGAGTGAATGACAACAGAGCAAACGGTTACATTCCAACATTCATGACCTGTCTGCTTTTCCCTTCCCTAAGCAAAGCCACCCTAACTTAACTTTCTCTCTCTCACACAGGCACACACACATGCACACGCGTGCACATACCCCACACTGTCGTCTGATTGTTCACCCCCAACCCAGGCTTCAGCATCTGCCTCTGATGCTCAGTCTCAGGCCAGAAGCCCCTCAGGCCCCACATATTCACCTAAATAGGCTGAATGCAGAGCAAGGCTCAGGCGAAGCCTTTCTGTTCTGTTCTGGAGAACGCTGGGCAAAGCTCCAGAGCTTTCTTGTCTCTAAATCACCCATCATGCGATGAGCCGTGGTGAGATGAGCAGTGACACCTTGAGCCCAGGTGAGCCCCCTGCCCAGCTGAGCACCCCATGCTCTCTACATGACTTCCCTGGAGGCTGCAAGATGAACAGAGCGAGGAGGAGGCTGGGCAGACCTAGGAAGGGCACCTCGAGGGCATCTTCCAGCCGAGGCCGCAGCTCTCCTGCTTCTGACTCAGGATTGGGTGGGACCTCCTCCAACCTCAGTGTGGAGAGGAGGAAGAACGGCTGAGAAGTCCCCTGTCTGTCACTGTTCACTGCCATGCTTTGTGCTTCAGCCGCGCAAACAGTGACAACAGGTGGCCCTTCCTCCCCCTTCTGGGACCAGAGAGCAGAACAAAGGAGAAGCAGGATGGATAAGATTGCTCTGGAGTGGGGCTCAGGAGACTGGCCACTCAGTCCTGGCCACTCAGCAAAACTGTGGGCTGCCCGCTCCCAACTGCCCCAGGCAGGGGAAAGGCAAAGTCAATGAAAGCGGGAGGGCTTTAAAAGGAAAAAACAAATTTAAACTGATGACCTTTAAGGGTCATTCAAAGGCTGACTTGGTTAAACTGTCTATGAGTACGAGAAGACCCAGGGGCTCAGGAGAGAAGCGGATCCCCCCGCTTCCCATCCACCCTGGGATTACTTTCTAACAACTCTTAGATCATGGCCTGGCCTCCCTCTGGTGGGCTGTGTGACTCTGGACATGGCCGTTCCTCTCTGGACAGAGTATCAGATACTGTTGGGGGTGCTATGCTGAGGGTACCTCCCCTTGCAAGGTTACACCCTCTGCTCCGCACTAATCACCCCAAAACTTCATGAATAGAGTTGTTGGTTCATTTTTAAGGACCTCCTACTCAAACGCAGTGGTATTTGGAGTCTGAAGAACTAGATTTTAAATCAAACTCTCCTGCTTCCTAACCGAGTGACCCTGGGCAAATCTTGGCTGGTCTGAGGGTCTTTTCCTCATTTGTCACAGGAAGTTGGTCATCTCTTCTTCACAGGTTGTGGGGAGACCTCAGTGTGAGGGCCAGCGCGTGGTGGGGCAAGCAGCTGCCCTGGGGAGAGGCGCTGTTACCTGCAGGGAACACTCGATCTCATCAGCTCCCACCCCCGACACCTTGGAGCAGGGGTCCCCGAAGTGTGACTTCCCACCCCCCACAGCACGCTGGAGGTACAGATTCCCAGGCTCCACTCCTGACATACCACATCACTCTCTCAGAGGGGACCCGGGGACCTTCATTGTGGCAAGCTTCCCACGGATTGTCCTGCTCACTCAACACGGAGAATTGGGGTTCAGAAAGCACAGAACTCAGCCCCGAAGTCTGGCAGGGCTGGGGAGGGAGGGCAAGTACCCTTCCAGGGACTGGAAAAACCTGCAGAACTGGGTTCTGGTGGACGGCAGGGGCTGCTTTGACTGAGTCCAGGAAGCTGCCCTACTGTGTGTGACTGACCTGCCTGCTTCCTCCAGAGCGGTACCTGAAACCTGCCCCTCCCCCACCCCGCCCCACCCCACAAAGAGCCTTGCAGTGCGGGCTCCTGGAGGCTTGAGGAGAACCCAACAAAGCAATAACTTCCCCCTTAGAGACAGGCTTTGGGAGTCCACTTGGCAGCTACACCAGCCTATTCATTTTATTTATTTTATTTCATAAAGCTACCGATAGAACTTCCTATGCAAATGACTCTCAGATGAAATGCAAGTTGGGATTTGGAGCCAAGAACCACGGTGGCTTTTTTCCTCCTTCTCTCTCTCTCTCTTTTTGAATTGTAATAGCACTGCAGCACCTCCTGCCTGGTCCTCCACCCTCTGCTCAAAGGCCTCCTTGCCACGTGCTTCTTGCTGGCAGCCACAGAGAGGGCTCTGCTCCCTCCTGCCAGGCCTGGGCTCTGAGCTTGCCATGGAGAGCTGGTTAATTGCACTCGAGTAGGGGGCCTGGGTGGTGAGCAAACCTGGGGGGCCCTGCCAAGGTGAGAAGGCACAGCTCCCCGTCCGCTGAGATTCTCACACTGCAGTCTCCACTCCCCCACCCCCACCTCCTCTGCACAAGGATCAGATCAACACAGGGATGTTGCAAGGACACCTCCCTGCTTAACTTTTACATTGCAAAAGCTTTGACTGCCCACGTATTTCTTTAAGCCCTACAGATCTGGGTTCAAATCCTGACACAACCACTAACCAATTGCATGACTGAGCAAATCACTTCATTTCTCTGAACTGCCATTCCTTCATCTGTGAGGAGGATGACAATGCCCACCTGCCGACTTAGGCGAAGATTATGCGGAATAATTTTTCTAAAGTACTGGGTACAGAAGAGCTAATCAATGGTTATTTTTATATTATTTTCATAAAATGGCACATGGAGTACCTCACTTTGAGGAGCCTGTGTTCTAGCCGAGGAGGTATAAGAATGATAGAAAGAGAGGTTTCCAACGTGAAGATCCCTTTTTACAACCAGGAAGGGCCGGCGTGTACCAAGACCACATGTCGCAACAACTGTTCTCTCCAATTCAATAAACACGTCCTTAATGATGGCTGTGCCTGAACCACCACGTGAGAAGCAAAGAGCCTCTATCTTTGTGCTCAGTAGCATATCCCGGATCTTTTCACAGCGTGGTGTCAGCCTGGGGGTCAAGAGGCTCAGGGCCTGGTCTCAACTCTGCCACAAAGTAGCCATGTCAACTCCGGCATGTCACTTGCCCTCTCTGCCTCGGTTTTCCCATCTGTAAGATGAGGCGGTCTCGCCAGGACCCTGAGGCTCCGCCCATAGCTAACACCATGGGATGCTCTCCCCCAGGTTTTGGCTTCCCTGCCCTCCCCCAGCACCGCCAAGAAAGCACGGTAACGAATGGCTCTCGCACACACAGTGCCACCTGTCAGCAAAAAATTAATGAAAGTAAATTTGAAAAAGATTCTGAAACTTTTCGCCACCCCGCTGGAGCCCCTCACCCTCCCAAGGAGTCCAGCCAAGGCTGCCTTCGCGAGAATGCCCTTCCGAGGAGCAGAGGTGGGTGTTGCCTGTCTTCCTGCTGCCTCTCCTCTCTGGGCCTGTGCTCACTGTGTTTGGCTAAGCCCTCCATTCTCAGCTCGGGGAACCCAGGCCTTTGGGGTCTAGCCCCTTCTGGGGAGTTCCTCCACTCTGTTCTGTGCCCTCCCAGCCTGCCTGGAAAGCTCTGCGGATTGCTCTGATCCAAGCGGCGGCACGGTTCCCACAAATGTGGGTGGCATGGGGACAGGGCAGGCCTGTTTGCTTCTCTGCAGCTCCCTGTCACCATATGTGAGCTGGGCTCATAGAGGCTCTCTGGCCCAGATGCCCACCCCTCCCCCAAGTCATGCCCCTAGTGCCCAGGCCAGAGGAGAGAGGAGGGGGCTTCTATTCTGGTACCACAGCCATCAGTGTCCCAGAGGTCAGCTACTGTGGAGTTCTGGAGAGGTCTGTGTCTTCCCTAGCTACATCAGATCAGCAGAAGACTGTCATGGTGGTGGGGGAGGAGGAAGTATTGGCAGAACTCCCCCGGGGCAAAAAAAAAAATAATAGGGCCAAGCACAGATCCGACTGCCTACAAAATCCCAAAGCCGTGAAGCCATCTCTTTCCTGCTTAAATATACCCCCTCAGCCTAGGGCCAATGCTCACTCTGAGGTCAGTAGACAAAGGAGGAGATGGCAGCTTAAAAAACTTGAAAACAGCCACAGAGCCAAGGCAAGTGAATCAGAAACAGGAACCCCCTACGTTTTCAGTCCAGGTGATGGGTGGTCAACACCATATATGAGGTTGGTTTGATTAACAGGGTCTCAAGCTCCTTTGGTCTCAATTCCTCACCATACTCCCAATACACACACCAGTAAGATGGACTGCTCAGAACCTGGTTAAAAGACATTCACATTTTCCTAAGAAGGATAAGGATGCTTTGTAAGAGGTACTGGAGAAAACAGGCAGATTTCTAGAACAATCCTAGGCAGATGGAAGGCTGCAGCTTGCCCAGCCTCCCCTGCTCCCAAAGGACCCTGATGACTCACTGTACGGTGGTTTTAATAGGAACCTTATCTTTTTCACGCAAAGAGAGAATATCTATGAGGTACTGAAACTCCCAGATGCAAGACACACTATCATCATCACAAGCCTTGACAAATATTAATGGGGGGTCAATACTGGGTAGCAGACACTGTACCATCTATTGTGGGGGGTCTCAAAGAACAATAGCCCCTGATGCCAATCCCCCAGTAGCTCATTAAAAAAAGTGAAAAGCAACAATTAACACAAAATAGAAAACAAATGATAAAGTGCTGAGGAGAGAGAGGCAGGGAGCTCCCGAGGAGTCCCAAGACTTGAATTCTTGCCCTAGGTCTGCTGCTGGGCACATTTGGAAAGGTGACTCTCCAGGGGTCAGTTTCCTCTGGTATGAATTGAGAGTTTGGGACCAGATGATTTCTAGTTGTAAGCGGAGGGAGTTCTACAGAGGAAACAGGTTGGAGTCCTACTGTGTGTGATGAGCAGGAGTGAGGGGTGGGGCAAGCATCACATCAGGTGAGAGCCTGGTACAAAAGCTGGAGCCAGGGAAAGACAAGGCGCCTTCCAGCCACTCTCTGTGATTCTCTTCTACAACCACGCATGACTCTGACGTGCCAGGTGCTCTCTAGACACTGGGGTCACGGCCATGAGGTCCTAGTGCGTGGGGGAGAACAAGGGAAGTGGAAACTGTGGACTCCAGTGCCAGAGGAGCACCCTGCATCTGCCAGCCACACAGCGGCTGGTGACACACACCCAGCTCTTCTCCCCACAGACACCAGGGCCTGCTTATATCAAGGAGAGGTTTAAACGTAATAAATTAAAGTGAGGAGAAAATGAGGTGCAAGAAGAAGACAGAATCAATTATTCCAAGCAAATTAAAAGTGCTCAGCAGGGGATGGAAGGAGACGGAAGGAGGAAGGGGGAGGCTGGGGAAGGTTTCTAGACCATGATAGCCAAGCGCTGGAGGAGGGATTACCCGTCAGCCCGCTTCCCGGAGACGACCTAGGGAGACAAACCCAAACGCCCCACCCAGGGCTTGGTGGTGATGGAGAGGCTGAAGGGTGGTGCTCGGAGCAGAATCACATGCCCGGATGGTGCTTCTTCGAGAGGAGATTGAATTAGCTACATTAATCCACAGAGGCGCCTGGCTCGGGCAGCAGGGATAAGCTTAATTAAACCATTTAGTTACTGGATCATGGGCTTGGGTTACAGTCAAGTTCACTCATCATGTTAAGGATTCAGACCCTCATGGCCCTCACCCTGGGCCTTGTTTGGAAAGCACACTTGGAGAGGGCAAAGCTTGAGAACTGGTGTGTGTGTATGTGTGTGAGCGTGAGTCTGTGTGCACGTGTGTGTGCATGTGTATCTGTGCGCACACAGATTTTGTACCAGGCTCCATGCCCACTTCTAGAAACTGTGATGAAATTCTGATTACATTATCTGATAGTAATGCTCGCAATATTAACCATAATACTAAAAATATTAACAGTATTACTGGGCTGTGCTCAAAATAAATCACTATGAAAAGTATCACAAATGGGAGTGGAGCACAGAACCAGGAATCCTGGCAGCCTGTCTGCCTCTTCTCGTCCCCCAACCCCAAAATTGTTCTGAATACTTCTAAAGCAATTTCTAAAGCCTTAGCTATTTGTCTAAGTTTCTCACGAGCTTCAAACCATCTTAACACTCCCGACTTTACTTCTAGAGTAATCCATTTATGGGGATTTGGACTCTTTCCATCACTTCCTGGCTTCCTTCCAGACATCTTCACAACCTCTAACATTGACTCAGTTTGTCACAAACCCTTGGGGGGAAGAGACCGTGGCGAGTCGAGGCCGGCTGGGGATGCGTAGGTCTCACTCCGAACTGAGGTCGCCCGGTGCCTGTTAGGACACGCAGTTAATCAGCTTCCAACTAATGTGTGCTAACGACCAGCAGATGGATAGGATGTGCTGAGGAAGAGCCTTCCGCTTACCCACTAATTGCTTGTTCATGTAACTGATGATCCTGGTAGTTATTAGGGGTTGTTAGCACATCAAGGCAGTGTCTGCTGATGCTGGGAAGGGCCTGAGTTTGTGGACCTTAATTGGTTGCTAGAGGTGGGCCATAGCACACACAGCTGTTACTTCAGGGGTGCTATACCTCAGTGAGCTACCATGGATTGGGAGCTGACTACATTCTAGGCATTTCACCTCATTTAATTCTCACAGCAAGCCTGCGAGGAAGGTATTATTATCCCTGTTCCAGAAATGAGGGAACCCTGGCTCAGAGAGGTTAAGTCATTTACATAAGGTCACACAGCTTACCAGTGGTGGAGCAGGAATTCCAACTCCACAGTCTTAGCCCCTCCATCGAACTGTCCCCTCCTCCAACCGCTGCCTCCATACAGAGTAACTTCATTAAGTGGAGTCACCTGTGTTTGAAATTCTACTGAGTGATGTGCTAAGAGAAGGCGAGAAAACCTGTGCTCTGCCCTCCTCTCTTCTGAGGAATCGGGATTCCTGATAACGACAGAGACCTTTTTGTCTGATGCTTGCATCTCCTGAATATTTCTTGATTTCTCCAGATTGTGCTGAATAAAAATGGAACCTTTATGCCACCTGTTGGTAAGTGCAAGCTCCTCCCCATCTGCTATGGAGGACAGCTCCTTGGCTCCTGAGGGATTGTCTGTGCCAGCCCTCCGTGCTCTGTGTCCCGGGGCTCTGAGGGCACAGAGCCCTCTCCACTTGGCCAGGACAGAAGAGGGTTTGGAGGAAGGAGCAGTTTGCTCTTTTCATTTTGCTCCCATGACCTATCTACCTACCTATCTAACTGTCCCGCCTGTCTTATCTCCCTACTTACCTGTCCTGTGTACCTACCTGTCCTACCTACCTGTCCCACACGCCATCAGAAAATCAGCAGAGTACCTCTGCTCAGGTGTGCCAAACTAGATGGATGTTCTCTGGCGAAACACGCTACTGGTCACCACAGGTTGAGCCTCTTATATAATTGTGTCTCCAAGTTTTCAGAAGGGGAAATTCTGGCTTCCAGAGGTTTAATAACTTTCCCAAGGTCAAAGGGCAAAGAGGAAAAAACACACATCTGTTCTTTATGTCCCAGACATCATCAGTGGGCCTGGGGCTCAATGTCCCATATTCCAAAGCCAGCTCCATCTCTTTCTCAACCTTTGTCCTGGCCCTTAAATACGCAAAAAGACCTATTTCCAGAAAGATCTTTCACAATTTTGCCCACCTGTCTGACATCACAAGAATCCATTTGACATATACAGCAGAGATTGTGAGATCTAATTTTTCAAGGTCAACGATGCTCAGTTGATTCTAATTTAAAATGTTCGTTCCCTCTGATCCACTTCTTTCACTTCAAGGAATTACTCTCCAGAAATATTCCTGCAAATGTACAAAGACTCAGGTACAAGGATGGAAACAACCCACATGTCCATCAAAAGGGGAACAGTTACTTAAATGGTGGACTATTCATATAAAGGAAGAGAAGGCAGCTTTTAAAAAGTAGGTAGATTTATATAAACTAACATAGAAAGCTGTTCACAATGCAGTGAAAAAAGTCAACTGCAATACAGTTGTATAGAATGATCCTCCATTTTTTTCTGGAAAGAAAAAAGTGTATAGAATTAGTACGAATAGAAAAAAACCAGAGAAATGTTCACCCATGGTGGTTAACTTGGCAGGTGGGAGAGAGGGGAATTATAGGAGCTGGGCATAAACTTTCCAGAAGATGCCCGATGGACTCTGGCAGGAAAGAATGCTCTGAATCCACTGTTTCCCCTCCAGCTGTGAGGAGGATGGGAGCTCGAGGCTTCCCCCCAACAGTTATATTTGGACATCAATAAAGACGCTCTGGGGAAGGTCATTCCCATTTCCATCCCTACTCAATTCTCTTCAGTCATCAAGTCCTATCAGATTCAGAATAAATCAAATAATAAAACTGAAACGCAAATTTATTTACCACTGTGGTAGGATTGGGCCATTTTTTTCTATCAATTTCCTAGCCCAGAAATTGCCTTTTAAATGGACAATGATGATTCTGAGGGTCCAGTTATTACCTTGAAACCTCACATTTTGATATATCCAATGCTGTTCTCTTATAGAAATAACAGTTATTATCGCAAAGTGATTTTTTTTCCCTGCACTTCCAAAGTGTTCCTGCAGGAGATGGCAAGAAAATGGATTCCATTAATATTCCACTTAGAACTCTTGCTTTTTCCAGCACTAACTTCCACATAAATCTCCTTACGAGTCTTTTATACAAACCCCATCCCTTCTATCCCACACTGTCCCCTCTCCTCCTCATCTCCTTGTTCTCTCTCCTCCTGCTTCCTCCTCATCTCCTCTTCCCCGGAAAGAAGACTCCATCCTCTGCTTGGTTAGTCAGTAGCTGGGACAATGCTGCCACCTGCTTTGCCCAGGGCCTGGCACAGAGTAAATGGTGGCTGATATTATTGTCATTGCAGCCCCACTCTCTCTCCACCAGCCAGAGAACAAGCCTTGGAGCACTTTTTTTCCTGCCTGTTTAATACTAAATAAAATCCCAAAGTAAAATGTAGGAACAAAACAAAAAGCTGACCTGATTGACATGAGCAGAGGACAGTGGTGCCCTGGGGCCACGTGCCCCGTGTCCAGACCCAGGGGAAAGGAAGAGGCCTGAGCCCTACACGGCTTCCTGAACATTCTCAAGTCTCTGTGGAGTCTGATGGAGCCTGGCTTTAGCAGACGCCTAACAGCCTCATTAATGCTCCCACCAGCGCTGCTCCCGCTGGAAATCGTGTAGATTGTTGTTATTAGGAAGTATTTATAAAAGACTCTGTCATTGCAAAGTGCTTTACAGTCATTTCACGGCAGAGACCAGGAGACTCGTACTCGATGCTGTCACTGTCACTACAGTCTTTCCTAGGAGCACCTACAAGGACCAATTCTGTCATTCTCTGCTGTAACCAGATCCCGGCTTCCCTCTGCACAACGCCATGCCAGTCATTACAGCTAAGAGCAAAGCTCACATTCGAAAGCCCTTTCATCTCCACTAAATCATTTTGTCCTTACCACATTCTTTAAAGGTAGTCAAAGCAGATATGATTGCTCCTGTTTTACAAATGGGACAATTGAGGCTCAAGGAGACTGGCTGACTTACTAAGGTCACAGAGCCAGTTGGTCAAAAAAGAAACCCAAAAAAAACATTTATGAGGCCTCATCTGTGCTGGACTTTCTGCTGGGTTCTTTGACACATCATCTTTGCAACAACTCCCCAGCCGATAATTGGCAGAGCTGGGATTAGAGCTCAGGCCTTCGTTATGCTAAGTCCAAGAGTCCATTATACTCGACCTTTCCTCGCTGAAATGAACTCCCCATCTCCAGATTCCCAGATCAGACTCGATAGTTCACACGCCTCTATTGCTGCACCTGCCCTGGAGCTGTTGTACATTCACGGGGCTGTTCTCTGGGCCTGAGAACTCCCCCAGGGCAGGGACTGCATCTGATTCCTCTCTCAAGCCCCAGCATCCACCCCACTGCTCAGTGGGACTCAATGGGTTCTTGTTATTTCACTGAATGAATGAATGAAGAGCAAGGCAATGGCTACCTGTTGATATGAGTGTGTGTGTGTGCATGTGTGGGCACATGTGTGGGCACATGCATGTATACCGATACCCATGAGGACAAAAGGCATTTTATATCTGACTTGAAAGGTCAAGGTCCCTTCCGTGGCATTCATATGAAGAGAAAGCCACCAGAGGAGGGAAATCTGCATGTTTGTTCTTTGCAGAAAGGCAGGATTGCACAATGGTTAAAAGAACACTGCCCATTCTGCCACTCTTTAGCTATGAAACCTGGGGCCAGTTTCCTAACTTCTCTATATCTCCCAATTCCTCAACTGTAAAATGAGGGATGCTGTGAACAGTACATGAGTTAATGCATGCAGATGCTCAGAATGACACCTGGCATCTGGAAAGTGTTCAGTGCTAGCAATTACACAGGGAGGAGGAGAGTCCAGCAGTGGGGCTCTGGGGCATTTACGAGAGACCCGCACCAGGAATGTGCCTGGGCACAGACCTCCCACACAGCCCGTGGCTCTCTGAGGCCCTGTCTCCCTCAGATGGTTAGCCCCCTGGCCCAGGTGGAAGACCCAGAAATCTGGGGTGGGGTAGAGTCGGGCACCTCAATGCCGTCTCAGCCCTTGGGTTCATGGAAAACCAAAAGAAGGTGCCATCTCCACGGAAAGGTGAGGGTGAAACAGGAGATGGTCTATAATCAAAACACTTTGCAAAACACATGGCCAGGAGAAGGGTGAGGGAGGCCCCTGCCCTTTACAGACGCACTAACTGAGGCTCTCACAAAGAAGGGAACTGACCGATGGACGGTAGGGGAAAATTCAGTGCTCCCATCCCTCACTAGTTACTCAGCACCATGGGAACACAATGGCTGGGACCATCTCCTCTGGACCAACCCAGGAAGCCAGGATCCTAGGCAGGTCCCAAAGATCGCTACCCAGGTCACCAGGCAACGCTGGATTGCTTCTCTGGCAGGTCACTGGCCCTCTTACTCCTAGGGCTCTACATGGGTGGAGCGCATGGCGGGCCATGATGCTCAGTATCCCAGCGGAGACAGGGCCAGGAGGCAGCTGCGGATGATGCAGCATTAGCAGGTTCCTGTGGGGACGCCCCAGTCGCTACGCTTACTCTACAGGAGGCTCAGCCACTCACATGTGCGTGGGAGGCAGGGGCTATGAGAGAACAGCTATAATTGTCCTGGGTCCCCTTGATCTTCAAATCAAAAGCAGCTGCGCTGACAGCATATGACTTTCCCAGTGGCCTAACTACAACCCACTGCTATGCTCAGGTATAACAGGTTGTAGATTCTAGAGACCAGCCAGGCTCAGGCATTTCATTAAAATTCCCTGAGGCTGAAGTGGGCTCAGAAAGGGGAGGAGAGGACAAGCTACGCCTATGTAATGCCAGACATCTGGCTGGATCTGCACAAGTTCAGCCAATTGTCCATGTCGTCCAGATCCCAAGCTGTTCAATGACATGCAAACTAGCCATCTGCATTTACCAAATGCAGACTTTGGCCACCAGATGGGCTGCCCTGGTGGACAAGGTTGGAGCACATGTAAGGTCAGCTGGCTGGAGAGCAGTCCTGTGACACAGGTAATGGGCTTGATCCACGTGGGATCCTGTTAGTGTGATTCTGTTTATAGTCACAAAAGTCACCTTTCGTTTAGGCCCGCCCCCTAGATACTAGACAGGCACATGATCAAGCCAGTTCAGTATTAATTCACCACAAATGCTAGAAAACAACTGCATATGCATAACTGATGCTGAGCATTGTCACACCAGGACAGAAAGGATATTAGTAAGGAGGGAGAGATTGAGCCATAATTTATTTAGTCCTCCAAAATGCCTCACAAAGCAATGTAGAATTTTGGTTCCAACATATATATATATATGAGACAGCTAAACAGTTTGTCTCAGAGAAAAACAGAAGGGGAGAGAAAACTCTAGAAGCAGTAGAAAAGGATTTCTCCCCTATGGGCTTCAGTTTTCTCATCTATAAAGTCATCTCTGGGGTCCCTTGAACCTCACAACTCCGCAGGCAGTGAGCAGTCTTCAAGTGCAGATCCGTAGCTCGGCAGGAGCCCTGGTAGGTGGAGCGAGGCCAGGCCAGGAGGAGGCCTTAGGATCAGACTCGGAGAAAATTCCTGACACAGAGGGAGTGAAGCAGACAGGACCTATGGGGAGCTTAAGGGGCCAGATCAGCTAAACTTGGCCCCACCCGTACGGCAAACTCTGCTCTAAGCATTTTAAACATAGTCACCCATTTCATTCTTACAGTAATTCCATGAGGTGGGCACCATTACTATCTCTATACAGATAAAGAAAGCCAAGTCCAGCTCTTTATCACTATGCCGTCCTGCTAGAATGCCTCTGCCCATGGGCAGGGGGGGTGGCTATAGGGTGGGGGTCTGCAGCCTCAGTAGCCAAACTGGGCAGGGGTGGGAAGGGGTAGGGGTGGGGACAGGCAGGTGTGGATAAAGGGCTACAATGCTCCTTTTAAATCACCAGGCTGCTCTGAAGAGGGCGTGCAGCCCTTCTGTTAAAGCGTCTCTGCCCTGCCTTTTTGGCTCTGATCTTTCAATGAACAAAGGGCTGCTCTGCTCCTCTGTGTCGACAAGTCTGAGCTGGCTCCCCACTGGCTGTCTCCAACAGCCCCGTCTGCCTCATCCTTGGGACGCTCTTGTCTCACCGAGATGAGAAACGGCCATGGGTGAGCTTTAGAGGGAAGGCATGAACAAGACGCAGGGAGTATTCGTTCTCTCAGCGTTGCCAAAGCAGGTGGTGATGGAGATCAGAAATCCTGGCCGACGGCTCTTTGATCTGACTGGCATCCTCTCTCAACAGTTGGCTGTTGTTGCCCACAAGTGTGGTGCCGCCTGCCCTTCAGGTCCCGCTTGCCCTGCATGTAAAACACCAGCTGGCCCCCAGCTGCCTTGTTGCAGGTCTGGTCTTTCCAGCATCCTGCACTGGCCGGAGCAGGGCGTGGGAGAGGACGGGGCAGACGGTGATGGACTTCAGCATAAGAAGAGGCCACGTAACCCATCTTCAGAGCAGAGTGCCCACGCCCTGGGGGCTGAGTGGGATTCCTTTCCTGCCTGGCACTAAGATAGTTCAAGGCCTTTCCCGATCCATCCCTCAGCTTCCCCTTTTATATCACTCAAGGGCCCCGTGAAACTGTTGCCTTACTTAGTCTCCATCTCACTTCAGTTCTCACCTCAACCCACCCAGTGGGCTTTCATCTCCACCACTCTGAGACAGTTTTTACCAGAGTCCCCAGTCACCTACAAGGCACTGAAGCCCGTGGGTAATCGTCTATCCTCACTGTCTTGAGTCTCTTAGAAGCACTGACCAGTGAAAGCACTTACTCCATCTTGAAATACTTTCTTCTCCAAGCTTCCCTGATATCTCACTCATCTATTTTTTCGGAGCTATCATTTTGTTTTCCTGCCTCAATGGCTCTTCCTTCTCAATCTCTCCTCCTTACCAGACTTTCAAAAGTTGGCGTGGCCCCAAGATTCAGTCCTGGGCTGTCTGCCCTATCTATACTCTCTCTTAAGTGAACTTATCCATTGCCATGGCTTTAAATTTCACTTCTATGTTAATGATTTTTAAAAAATTTTTACCTGTTTATTGTAAAATAAAACCTAGATATAGAAAACCACATAAAACAAATAAATAGCTTTGTTAGTTATAAGATGAATACCCTCATAATAACTACACAGGTTAAGTTAGAGAACTTTGTCAGCCACCCAGAAGGCCTGCATGTCCCCATCCCAACCACAGTCCCATCTGCAGCCTCCCCTCCAAAAGTAACCACTTATCTGACTTTTGTAATAATCACTTCTTGCATTTTTTTCTTTTATGGTTTTTATCACCCGAGTGCATTCCTAGACACTGTAGTTTAGTCTTGTCCATTTTTAGAAATTTTGCCTTTTAACTGTTTTAATTTACAGATTTCTCCTTCATCTCGTTCTTTTCCTTAAAATGTATCTGTTCATTTGCCTTGTGGAGTCTCCCACAGTCCGGATTCTGTTGCCTGCACACTCCTGGTGCAGTTCAACAGGTCCCTCTGTGTCCGCCTTCTTACAAACGGGCTGCTGGATCCAGAGGCCTGATCAGGTTCAGATTCAAACCTTTAGGCAAGACTGTAAGTGATGCTATGTTCTTTCATCAGGAGGCACATAATGTCTGCTTTTTACTCTTTTTTTAGTATTAGCAACCATTGCTCAATGTTTAAAATCTAGACCTTAGATCCATTAATTCATTTTAGTTTTCAGATGTCAACCTGAATAATTTTATACAGAGATGCTGCTTCTTATCTATTATTTGGTTACCCAGGGGTCCAGTTCATATAAGAATGACAGGATGAATGCTAATTTGCTTCTATTTACTCAATTTTCAAGGCAATAAATTAATTTCCTGTCATCCTCAGATGATGACCAATTGGTTAATTTTTAAAATGTCATTATGAACTCATGGATGTAAACATATTAAACTCATGTTTAAAACATGAGTTTTAATCCATTGCAATTATTATCATTATTAAAGATAAAATTGTCATCTTTGGCCTGTGGGAGTCTCTTTAAGTTGGCTCCTAAGTCCTTTTGACATGACCTGTTCCAGGCTCATTTTGTACATTTCCTGCCCAAACCTGGGATCAGCCATTTATCCAAGAAGCCCTGATTTCTTTCAATGGGAAGTGATATAGCAGGACCATAATCTGGGCATAAGAGATGCTTATTGCATCTCTTGGTCATAGTTTCTAGGCCTTTTTCAGTGGGCAGAGCTAGGTGGCAAAATATATATATATAGACATAGATACAGACAGATATAGATATATATATAGATAAATAATACAAATATATAATGAAATATATAGCAAATATAAAATATATATAATTTATAAAATAAAAAAATCCAATTCAAGTTCAAGTCTATGGAGTTTTTACTTTGCCTCTTCTATACTATCTCTATATTTCCATTCTTTTACACTGAGAGTCCTAGTTCTCAAGAACATAGAAATGATATAATTAGAATGACCCATAATTATTTATTTGCTTTATCCTACATAATACATACAATAGTCTCAGAATAAAATAACAATACGAACACCACTACCAGCAATTATGATTACTAAAAAGGGTTAAAATGTTTTTGCATCTACCATCTCCATTCCCCTCATTTCTAATACAACATCTACATTGTAAGATCATATTGCCATTGCATAATATAATACAGCCTTTTCAATCCTCAGTCTTAATGCTATAAGTAATCGCATGTCTAATGCTCACCATCAGTCTTGTATGAAGGCCTCTCTGTTGGTTTCGTTGTCTGAAACTCATTCTCTAGCAGATTCCTGAGGAAGGGATCATGGGAACAAAATCCTCTGAGTTCTTACATGATATTTTAATGATAGTTTGAGCTCTTTATACTTGAAGGTCAATTTTTCTGAATATAAAATCTTGGCTCATGTTCCCATTTCCTCTTTTGAGTACCTTTAATAGGTTACTCCATTTTCTTCTGTCATAACAAGTGGCTGTAGAAAAGTCTGATGACAATATCATTTTCTTTCTCATGGAAGTCACTTACTCTTTTGGAGTAGATGCCCAAAGGATTTTTTTTTCTTTTTCTTTAGATCCCACAAATTTTACCTGAAAATGTCTTGGTCTCTCTGGGTCAGTATTCTCGGCTACGCAGTGTGCTCTTTCAAGATGCAGCTTTAAATATCTTTTTTTAATTTCAGGAGGTTTTTTTGAATTAAAATTTTTAGGATTTGTTTGGTTACTTTAATTTTTTCGTCAATGATGCCTATTATTCACATGTTGAATCTTCTCTGCCTTTCTTCTGTATTTGTCACTGTCTCTCAAACCATGTTTAGCTCTTTTTAAATTTCTTTTTGGTTTAAAATTTTTCCTTCCTTTATGCCTTTTATTTCTCATAAGGCATTTTATAGTGTTTATTTGCTCTCATGTTCCTTGTAGCTTAGTGATCATTTATAAAATGATGTCTTTTCTTTTATTTCTAATTGTTTCTTAAAATCTATCACCTCATTTCTAAGTTTTCTAATTCTGATTTATATTTCATGTTTTCTACCATTTTTAATCGCTTTTCAGCTCACGTGAAAGAGCATGTTACAGGGTTTTTTCTGGTTTTTTGACATGCCTTTCTGGTGTGCTTTCGGTCTGCAGGGACGTCATTTTCCTCATTCTCTCTCTCTTAGAGTAACTTTAATGGGGTTTGGATACAGTGATTTCACTTTTACGTGAAGTGAGTTTTCCTGAACTTTCGAAAGAGGCTTCATTCAGATGCCTTCCTAACTCCACGGAGCTCCCTCTTCTATTGTTTTATACGGTGCTAAAAATACAGTGGCTGGCTTCCTGAGATTTCCTGGTTCTGTTCCCCTCCCCAAGTTTTATCTGGATTTTCTCCTTTTTCTCCTCCTTTTCTTACTTTATTATCCTGACCCTGTTCAATTATGACTCCACGCCCAGCAGCTCCTCTTCAGTGGGGACCCTGGAAGGAAGCCCTGGCAGGTCATTTTTGAGAATACACAGGAACTGCACTGGTGTAGCCCCTTCAGTACATCTGGTGGGCTCCTTGAACTCACTTGCTACTGAAGTGAGCAGAACCACCCCACCCCTCCAATTTCAGCTGCTACTCTCAAATCATCCTGCCATATTTTCCATTGACTATCTGTTGCGACTTCGAGGTTCTCCTGTTCTCAGGCCCATCTTCCCTCGGTTTCTCTTTGCTTTTCATGTATGCACACCAAAAACAGACAGGTCTTGTATTTGTTAATGGTTTCTCCCCATCTTAGTGTATTTTGGAGCTCATGGGAAAGCCTTGTCACCTAGTTTTATTGTAAATCTTGCCTACGGGGTTTTGGTTTTGCTATTTCATTGTTCTGCTTTATATGGGGATTTGGGAAAATCCAATAACTATGCTGCCACTATCTTACCAAAATCTTTCCTGCTGATAACTCAAATTTTATCTCCAGACTGTATTTCTCTCCTGATCTTATATACCCGACTATTAATTGATATCTCCGCATGGGTGTCTCAAACTTAACTTGGCCAAAAGAAGCTAATTTTCCCCCTCAAATATACCACCTCTATTAATCTTCCCCATCTCAATAAATGCCACTACTTCCCTCCCAATTGCTCAGGCCGAAAACCTAGGAGTTAGTCTCTTTCCCTCACACTCCAAAATTAATCACATCTATAGGCCCTGACCACTCTGCTCCCAAAACACATCTCTAATTCAATCACCTGTTACCATCTCCCTGCTTTAACCCTAGCCTAGGCCTCCACCACCTCTCTTCTGGGCTTCTGTGCCAGCTTCCTGGACTCTCTACCTCTACTCTCCCCGCAGGGCAGCCAGAGTGGTCTTTCAAAAGCCTAACTCAAGATTACATCATTCCCATGCTTACCAGATGTCAAAGGCTTCCCACTGCAAACAATAAAATTCCAACACCTAACTATGGTCTATAAGACCCTCCATAATTTGGATCCTACTGTTCTCTCTGACTCCTTTTCTCTCTACTTTCCCAATATTCTCTATGTTCCGGACATCTGATCTTCTTTTTGTCCCTCAAACATCCCCACGTGCTTCTCATCTCAGAGCCTTGACCTTTGACCCTTATCTGTTTCATTTATTTGTATAAGTAAATACTGTCTGTATGAAAACCTTCCCACCACTAGAATTCTCCTTGTGGACCGGGACACCACCTGGTACATAAAAGGTACTCAAGAAATACTTATCAGCTAATCATCTCCCCAGATACCTCTGGATATGGCCAAGAGAACCGAGCTCTATGACACAGCAAATGCTGGAACATGAATATTTTCCTAAAATCACCAACTGCCAACCTACACCTTTCACTCAGGACACAGCACTATTTATGCTGCTGGATACAGTGTCCTGACCACCTGACTCTTGTCAAGAGCAGAGGCTCTCAGCTCTATTAGAATCAACACTCCTTTTCAATAACAAATATCTCACAATGCTCCTTTTCTATTCTGAAATTCATATATGAGTACATCGTTTTTAAAAATCCTAACGGTTTTTTAAAATCCACATAATTCCCTAATTATAATATGAAAGAGTAATAAAGAAAGAAAGTAATTTAACATAAAATAACAAGTATTTCATTATGCACATGCTTGAGCACGACTGCAGAAGAAGACATAATGTAGTCAGATGCTTGCACCTTTTTGTAGAATGCCCATGAACACAGCAACTATAAATTCCGACTAATACAGGAGTGCTGTGTTAGTAGCTCAAATACCACAAGCTGAGTTGGTGAGAGTGATGAGGGGTGATGCGATTTTCCAAAATGTTGAACAACTTTTGGTAAAATTCAGAACAAAACAAAGTACAGTCTTCTCAACTTGCTTAGCACGTTAGTGGAAAATTCAGTGCACACTAAATCTTTACAAAAAAAATATTCTGCGTTTACAAATACAATGTAGTTTCTAGGTTCAGATATTTATATATATGTAAGCTTGTCACTTACATAAATCTCCAGTGGAACCCCTAAAAGTCTTGCAAGAAGCAGGAAATTTCTTCATTGGACTCTCCTAAACCTCAAAGGCATTAGCCCATTAAATACCAGTAGCGCTCCCTCCTTAATCACTGTGAAAACCAAATTGGCCCTGCAAATTTACAAAATGCCTCCTCAGTTCATATTACCGTAAAAAGCAGTCTTGTTCATAGTCATCAAAAACTGGAAACAATTCAAATGTCCTTTAGTTGGTGAATGGATAAACACACTGTGGCCAATCCACACAATGGAATACTTCTTAGTAATAAAAAGGAATAAATTTCTGATATAGGGAACAACATGGATAACTCTCAAATGCATTATGCTAAGTGAAAGAAGCTAGACTGAAAAGGCTACATATTATATGTCTTAGGACACCATAGACTGGGTGGCTTATAAACGACAGAAATTTATTTCTCACAGTTCTGGAAGCTGGGAAGTCCAACATCAAGGCTCTGGCAGATTTGGTGTCTGGTGAGAGCCTGCTTCCTGGTTCTTAGGTCGGTGTCTTCTTGCTACGTCCTCACATGGCAGAAGGGGCAAGAGAGCTCTCTGGAGTCTCTTTTATTAGGGCACTGATCCCATCTTGAGGGCTCCACCGTCATGACCTAATCACCTCCCAAAGGCCCCACCTCCTAATACTGTCACACTGGGAGTCAGATTTCAATATATGAATTTGAGAGGGAACAAACCTTCATTCTATAGCACTTGATGATTCCCCTTATTCGATCTTTTGGAAAAAGCTAAATTACAGGGCCAGAAAACAGATCAGCGGTTGCCAGGAGCTGGGCGTAGGGAGAGGGCTGACAATGAAATGACACACGGGAATTTTCAGGGGTGATGCAACTGTTCTATATCTTGACTGTGGTGGCGGTTACATGCTTGTATGCATTTGTCAAAACTCATAGAATTGTACACCATAAAAAGTGAATTTTACTGTATGTAAATTACACCTCAAATTTTAAAAGTGTTAAAAAAAACCAGGTGCCACCTCCACTGAGAAGCGCTGTTACAGAGCCTCACCATGCGTAAAGCATTCAGATGTCCTGTCCACTGTGAGGGAGGCTGGGCGAGACCACTGGCCCAGTTCTAAAGACAAGCCTCATAGTCCGTGGGGAACTTTAGTATGTGGGACTTTATGTGGGAAAACCAACACTTAGGTCAAAGGTCTGGTTCTAAAGCCTGAAATTTTCCACTTCGGTACATTCATGTGATGGAGGGCAAGTAACTTTTCTCCTCTGAACCTTAGTTTCCTAATTGTTGGTCCTGACCCTCTTTGATTCAGCAATTTGCTGGAGGCCACAGAGTTGGTTAATGGCTGGTTAACCGCGCAAGCTTCCAGGTCCTGGCCATTACTCGTTGCCCTCGCTGTGCTGATATCTGGGATACTCCTCATAGGCGATGCACAAGGGATGCCCACCAGCTGTCTCCATCCGGCCTAGGGTCAGCACAAAGGACAGAGGTCAGGAACCAGGCCCAGCACAGCAGCAGGGGAAACCACTGAGAGTGGGCACCGGAGGGAAGAGCCTCCCACAGGTCAGTCAGCAAGTTCAGAAGGTGGCAAGTGGGGCAAGACAACTTTGTGACAAGTCAGAAGTCAAGGCCATTCTTGCTGCAACTGCCCTGACCTTGACAAGGTCCTCTTTCTAATGGCCGGCAGCACAGGGTTCACAAGGGCTATTTTTTCCTTCCTTCCCCTTCTCTCTCGGCTGGCCCATTGACAGTGCAGCCAAGGCTCAGTGTTTCCTGAAGGCTGCCTGTCTAATCACCTTTAAGGGTAAAGGAGGACACTTTGCACCACAGACCGCCAGAGGGTCTTCCCAGGCCAGGCACTCAGCCCCGGCCTCCCAGTGAAACCCCTGCAGTACCACTAACAAGAGTTAATACTAACCTAATCCTGTTACACACCCTGGGGCCTTGGCCACCAGAGCAGAGGAGGGAAGGCCAGCTATCAGAGGTTGAGACATACACCCCAAACCTCAGCATTTCCTTGCTGCCCTCCAGCTCACTGCAGCCTTTAGAATTTGAACGCTTCAAAATATTTTGTTTATGATTCTGCTGTTCAAGCCTCATTTACTGATGAGGAATGGCTGGTGTCTGAATAAAGCCCTGTTAGTTCCTGTCTCCTTTAAACTTCGTTAAGGAAAACATAATTACCGAGTAAATCTCATTTGGGTTCACTCAGTGCTCCAAAGGCTTCAGCACACACCGTTCTTTGCCCCTTCTCTATAGAAAGAACAGTACACAAGCTTGCAAAAGATTCCCTGAAACCTGGAGACACTTGTTGTGCATGCAAATGAAGGAAGCAGGATGCTGGGCGGAAGCCACTGGTGCTGCCCAGAGAGGGAAATGTGAGCTCCTTTTGGAAGAGCCAAAGTTGGGAGTCTGGCTCCCCTACTGAATCAAGATGTCCCTTTGGAAAAGTCTCAAAATCTTTCTGATCCTCAGTTAATCCTACAGCAAAAGCCATTACCTCCATTGTGGTGGAAGCAGTAGGATCAAATGGAAAGTTTTGAAAAGAAAAATGCCACATAGAAATGCAAGAAATTCTCACGTTTAATAAAAATGCTCACTGCTGAAAGAAGGATCTGCACCCTTTGCTGTGACTTGCTCGGCACCCACTGGAGAGGCAGCACAGCACAATGATTAAGACCACTTGCCTGGGAGCCGGGCTAGTAAGATCACTTACTATCTTTGTGACCTAGCCAAAGTTACTTAACTTCTCTGAACTTTAGTTTCCTCATCGGTAAACTAGTACTTAACTCTGAAAGATGCTGTGAGAATTGAGCTAAAGCATGTAAATTACTAAGAAGAGTAGCTGACACAGAGTTACTGTCCAATATTTGTTATCTATGATTATTCCCTTAATTGCCTGTATTAACCATGTCTTTTATCTTTTGTATTCTGATGCTTTGACATGCTGTGACATCTGAGGCTGGCTGACCCCGGAGGGACTGCCCCTCTCAGGGTTAGCCAATTCCTAGAGATAGTAAATAACTGGCTCGCAAGGGTGCTTGTCAAATACAAAGCAATCAATCCAGAGCCCACAGCCCAACCACTTCCTTTCTGGGCCGTCACAGGGCTCTTACACTCCAGGCCACCAGCCACGCGCCCTACTCACTCCCAGGACCAGGTACCAGACAACTAGAGAGAGCCTCTATGCCCCTACTAAGATCATTCAAACGAACCCGTCCTAAGCCTGCTGACTCTGCCTTGCCTGCTCCTTCCTGCAGAGACCACAGCGAGCCTCCTGCCCACCTGCTTCCTGGCTGCCTCTGCCTCCTGACAACCCCAGTGCTCCCCTGTGAGGACCCCAGGGCGTGGTGTGCCCCCTCCTCTTGGGAACTGTGAGTAACAAACCATCTTGTCAATGGCAGTCGTCTCCAGATCTGTTGGCCTTACTGTACCTCAAGTTTTCTCTTACTACACCATATTTTAAAACACTGCCTTTGCCATAGTTTTCATTCTCCCAAAACTGCTCTCTCAAAGGTCATCAATGATGTCTTCTTGCCAACCAGGTGACCTCATCCACGTCTCTTTTTTCTCTTAGTCTTACTACAGTATTTGACTTTGTTGGTTAGCTCATAGCTTAGAGGTCACCCGCTCCCAAAAGTCTTCACAAGCCACTCCCTCAAGCCCCCAGCCAGTGCCCCTCCTGTGTGCTCACACAGCTATTGCAGTTGCCCATTTTTGTGGCTGTAAACCTTCCATTAGAAAGTCAACTCAAGAAAGCTCTTTGCTCCAGTGGGCAGCACAATGCCAGGGAACGACTCCTCAGAAGAATGAACGAACGACTGCATGAACGAACAAACCCAGCCACTCTTTGTGACTCACAGTCATCCTCCACTGTTGGCCCCTCTCTCCTGTCTCCCATTCTTCTCTCTTCCTTTTCCTTCCCACCATCACCCGCTACTCCTCTATGCTTTCTATCACACGCTGAAACAATGCAACGATGTCTTAATTCACTTTCTTAATTCCAATATCTCCCCCTCCAAGCCATATTGCACCCCATCACCCCATTAAACTTCTCAAAACATAAAATCTTCAGTCGATCCGTGCCTGCCCCTCCCCAACCTCCACACTCATAGAATAAATATAAAATTCCAATTGCTTACGCTGGCATCAGCACCTCCTCCCACTCGGCAATCTCCTCTGCCTCTTCTCCAGCTTTCCAGGGCTGTGCACCTCCCACCTGAAAGCTTATTTCCTTCCCAGTCCTGAACTGCTCCCGACCAAAGCAGGATGCTCATCAACACCCTCAGCTCCTACCTCCCACACTGCCCGGGCCTGGGATCCGGGGGCCCTAGCACCATCCCAAATAGCTCCTGATCCCCCTTAGGTGTAGGACTGCAGGGGACTCAGCTTTGAGACCTGGAGTGTTATGGGAAAATCTATATTAGTTTGCTCACAGCCAAAGACACATCAGAGTATTTCTGGAGAAAACAGTCTACAATAAAGCAGAGTCAAACTCAAAATGCAGTGTTGATCGATTTCATGACTAGTCCTGCCTTGGCAGACCTTAATGCACTGTGACTGTGATGAGCAGAAGGGAGTTTTAATGGTCATGCCAATAGGAACCCTCGCTTCTCCATCTCACCCTCTCCCTTTGTCCCTCTCTCTCTCTCCCCGCATACACACACACACACACACACACACACACACACACACAGGTGCATGCACACACACACGGACACACAGACATTTCATGTGCTCTGCATTCAAGGTACAAGGTAGGGCAGCGCTCCTCAATTCAGGTGCACTTTGCTTTATGCAAAAGTTGTTTCCTGAAACAATTTGAATTTTTATAAATCAAATCCCAGTTTCCAAAAATCTTACTCCTCTGATCTACCTTATCCATTTCTCTAGTTGACCTTTCGGAAACAAAGGTTTCTAGCATTTCGTAGTAGTTAAGCCTATAGCTTTCAGCCTCTCTTCTTGGCTTCTCTGTCACGTGGATAATAGCATCTAAGAGAGACAAAATTCTCTGTAGCGGAAGATCTTCAGAAACATCATTATGCAAAAAGAAGGATCCTGTAATACGCCTAGCCATTGCCCCTTAATTTTCTGTTTTGTAAATTCTGATTTTGAATATTAGCATACTCTTTCATTTCAGATTCAGACTTATTTGAAATGAAACACCTTTTGAAGATGAGAAGGGGTGGCTACAAATAACCCTGGACTCCCGAGGCCTGAAGGAAAAGGAGAAGGGCAAGTAGCAAGGAGTAATAATACGTACGAGGAGCGTGCCAGGCCTCGAGGAGACTGACTTCGCCCACTGTATCTCAGCTCGTCTTGGCCACTAAGAGGTAGGTATTATTATCAGTCTGACTTTACCCAAAGAAACAGCACTCAGGATCCAAGGGGTCAGGGAGCTGGCCCCCGGTCACACGGGCAGTGCGTGTCAGGGCTGGGATTGGAACCTAGATCTGTTCGACTCTAAAACCTTCAAGTTCGACTAGGTCATCTCTGTGGGGAGGCCATCTTGTTGACCCCACCTCTCCTCCTGCCTCTACTTAGTTCAGACACATCATAGGAAATACTGCTTTATGTGTGTGCATGGAAGTTGCTATAGTCTTTCTATATTTAAAAAACCTATTGTTTTACTTCTTTAAGCACTGCTTTCTTCTGTAAAAGATTGGAGAAGGCCACCTTCTTTCTTAGCAAATCATCCCATGATTAACAGCTCTCGTTAAAACTAGGGCTCAGCCAGTCTTGAAACCCTTGATACCAGAGTCCGTGTGGAACCGAAACCAGGCAGGACGATAGGGAAAGGCAGAAAAGAGACAAGCAGCCAGCTTGGGAAGCCAGCAGGAAACAGGCATGGAGGATCCTGCAGCAGCATGGATGTAAGGGCCAGGCAAAGAGGCGATGTCAAAGGGGACCAAGGTGGGCGCAGCAGCAGCCGGGCTGAGCCCCCCAGGGAGCAGACTGCAGCCCTGGCTATCCACCTGTCCTCCCAAAGGGAGGAGTGCACTGCAGATGAAAGCACCTAGCTCAGCTTCCGCATACAGACAGTGCTCAATGTGTGTTACACTCTCTCCCTCCTTCCTGCCACCTGAGGGACAGAATTAATTCAATGCTGGGGCCAGGCTGTACTTACAGCTGGAGGTTAAGTGTCCCGCTTAGAACACAGCAGAGGAGCAGGAGCAAGGAGCCGAGCAAATCATTCCACTCAACGGACCAAGCTCCTTCTTAATCCGTGCCTAAAGCCGGCTTGCCGCTGCCTATGACTATTTCTTCTTGCTCTGTCCTCAGGGAAAAGGGAAACTGGCAAGCAGCCTCTCCTGAATATGGATGCTCTAGCAACTTAGAGACCTTGGTCACATCACTCCTCAGTCCACTGGGAGTCAGAGGTTTTTCTGCTGTTTCTGGAATGCCCAAGTAAAGACAGGGAGAGGGGAAAGTGGCTGGGAGGTCCCCAACTGACTTACAGATGCAGGGGGTTGGGGGGACATATGCACATCGGCGGGAGGGAGCCCGCTTCCTTGGGAAATCCAGTGACAGTCACAGGGCTGCAGTCTATGGCTCCAGGGCTGAGCCCTGTCTTTGTTCTTGGTGGAGATGGAGGAAGGAAAGTGTTGGCAGAGAGGGGAAATGGCAGGAGGGAGACACCAGCTTCTCAGCACCTGAAGTAGCGAGCAGATGACTTAGGATCTTCCTTTCCCAGAATCAAGTGTGTCTAGACAGACAGTGAAGGGGAAAAGAGCCGCACTGACTTAATTCTATTCGGAATTTTCTCAAGCCCTCTTGCAACAGGGGACTGCCTCAATTCAGAGAGCAGAGCTGGCACTGGGGAGGAGCTGGCGGTGGAGGGGGGGAGGAGCTGGCTGTGGGGGCGGGGGGGCGCACCTTGGGGACCTTCTGCCCCAGGTCTACACAGAGCTCCTCCCTGCTGGCTGCTCAGACTCCAGGTGGGGATGGAGCCTCTGCTCCGCGAGAGCACATTCCTGCCCACAAATGGCAGTGGAGTGTCACACCTGGCCAAGTTTCCCTGATCAGAACCTCATACACCCAGAGGGTTTTCCCCACCCGTGCACTCTCTCTCACTACCTCCTTCAGCCTCCTCACATCATCTCAGTGAGTTAGAAGCAGGAGGACTCCTATTTCCCTTCTTATATGCAAGGAAATGGGGATAAAAAGGTCCACTGATAAAGCCACGGCCATAAATCAAACTCTGGAACCCAGTTTTTTGGCTTTTGGGGCTCAGATTTCCTGGCCCGAGAGTGTCTTTCTAAACAGGCTAGAAGGTGTGGGGGGCGGGTGGCAAGAGAGAGAAGTCGGCCCTTTCTTTCTCCATCATCTTTGCACTGCCAGATCCTTGGCGCTCGCCACACGAGCAGGCTCGGCAGGCAGAAGGAAGAAACCCAAAGGGGCAGCGTGGTCTCTGCTCCAGTAACAGTGCAAACTTTTCCAATGGGGGCCCCACAGCGGTCACCCTTCTGGAAGCGTCTGTTCCTGCAGGACTGCCCACCACCCGTGTGTCTGCAGTTGCTTCCTCCTCCTCATCCCTCAGTTACGTTTGCGTTAGCCCAGCCAGGCGATCCCAGACCCTGGCACCAGGTCTGCAATGAGTGCAGGCCATTTGGCCTCCATTTAAAGGTCATTAGGTCATTGGGAGAAATCTCCTGAGGGGACCCATCTGAGCACCGGGGAGCTGCTTCCTCAGCATTCTTTCCCTTCCTGGGTATGAAGGGGTCCCCACAGCAAATATTTGCAGGATTTGGATCCTAATCCTTGCCCACACCCTCTCTAACTCTCCGAGCTAAACTCGCAGGCCAGGACTGTGCAAACAGGCTTCTGTACCAGGGCCCTGGGTCACTAAGTCAAGTTCAGGGAACCAGCATGTCACAGAACCACCTCTCCCGTGAATCCATCACTAGCTGCGGTCATAGCGGCAGCTGCTGGGGAAGGCTTTCTCCTTCTCCGGGAGAGAATTCTCACTGTTGGGGGGAGTTCCTGCGCACGGGGGAGGGGGGGCATGGCTGGGGGTGTGGGTGCCGAGGGCCTGAGCTTCCTCCCCGCCCACTTTATCACACTGGCTTTGTTTCCCAGCCAGACTGCCAACTCTTTGAAGGAGGGGCTGCATCTTATCTTCGCATCTCTTGGTTCGAGTTCTGAGCCTGCACATAGCAGGCACTCGATTCATGTTGGGTAAATTAATGAGTTCTGTAATTGCACAGATCCAGGCTTGGGCCTCTGCGCATCAGGCTGTGGTCCCTTCATTTCAACTCTGATATGGTCACTCTCAGCTCAAAGAATAGTGCTAGCTTTCCACTGCCTATGGAACAGTCCAGAATCCTCACCCTCCTTGCATTTAGGACCACCGCCACCTCCAGCCTGCCCTCTAGCCTCACTCCCGCCACGGCACGGCAACTTCCCCGCACCCAGTTCTTGAACGACCCTGAAGCCCTTTCTCTGCTCAGGACGGTCCTACCTCTGTGCCTTCGCTTGGGTCATTTCCCCCACCGGCAGTCCACTGTGCTCTGCATGAAGAAGGGGCTCAGGGAGAGTGTGTTTAATTCATTTGAATTCAATTAAAGTTGGAACCCAGAGGAGGCTGCGTCCTATTTTCTGCTTCAGTCTCCCCAGCTCTATCTCGAAAGTGGGAATATCTGCCCGAGCCCACCCACCCCACGGGAGGGAGCCGGCGAGGCGTTCCTGGACCCGGTGTGAGATGATGCCGTGAAAGCGTGATGCTTCCTTTCTGACGTTTTGGAGCCACTGGGACTTGAGCATCCCGGAGCCCTCGGCAAATGTCATTCTCCATACCTGACTGGGGAGTCACCGGTGAGGAAAACAAATATCTAGAAAAGGAAAGGTGAAGGGAAAGAAGGAGAGAGGGAGAGTAGGAGTCCGACAATTTGGGGACAGAGAGGGAGCGTGAAGGGCTGGAGACGTGTGCTCTCTAGGCAGGTGCCTCGAGTTCTCTGATGAGCCTCTGGGAGTTCATGAGCTCTGCAATCATTCGTTTTTTTGAGAAAGGACCCAAAGCTTTCATTGGATTCCACTGTGACTTCAAAAAGGCTTCTTTTTCCCAGATTATGTGCTTGCGCTCATAGGTTGGTGAGCCTCAGGATTCTGTCCTCTCCCTCCCGGTGGTAGCATCCATATCCACAACTTCAATTACTGTTCTGTAAGCTACCTCCCGGCACCTGGTCAGGCCCAGCATCGATTCCCGAGTGCCGGCAGAGACAGCACGTTCCTATTTCCAGCCTGCATCTCTCTTCTGAGCTCCGGACCCATACGTGGAGTTACCTACAGGATGGACAGCTCCACTGGGAAGCCCACGGGCGCCTCAGAATCAGCAGGACCCAAAGTGAACACCTCTGATTCATTCTCCTCACTGCAGCTGGAGGAACCTCTCTAAAACAGAAACCTGAGGCCGTCCCTGTGGCGGAGTGGTTAAGTTCACATGCTCCGCTTCCGTGGCCCAGGGTTTCAGGGGTTCGAATCCTGAGCGTGGACATGGTGCCACTCATCAGGCCACGCTGAGGCGGCATCCCACGTGCCACAACTAGAAGGACCCACAACTAAAATATGCAGCTATGTACTGGGAGGATTAGGGGAGAAAAAGCAGGGAAAAAAAAAAGAGAAGATTGGCAACAGTTGTTAGCCCAAGTGCCAATCTTTAAAAAAACAAACAAAAAACCCCCAGAAATCTGATCGTATTCCTCTCTGCCTATGACTCCTCTGCAGCTTTCTCCTGTACTAGGCTAAAGTCCAACCCACCTTAACAGGACCCCTAAGGCCCTTTATGATCTGGCCCCTTCTTACCTCTCCAGGCTCATCTCTTCCCACTTTCCCTTCTCCCTACATTGCATAAAAACGTCCTGTTCCCTCTTGCCCCGAGCTTTGAGAGTGCTTTTTCCTCCTACTACACACCCTTCCACATTCTCTTCACCTCGGCTAACCCCTACTTTTTGTTTAAACTTCAGTTCTCAGTTTAACTCATGATTTCCTCCAGGAAGCCTTCCCTAACACCTCGATCAGGTCACTGGCCCATCCTAAGTGACCCTACAGCACCCCATAGGTCTCCTATTAGGAAGTATCTGACACTTTCCAATAAGCACTTAATCCTCTGTATCCTCCACTAGATTCTAAGTTCCAACAGGCCAGAAACGGCATCTGCCTGTTCACCACTGTGTCCACAGCACCTGGCTCAGTGCCTGGTGCTCAGTGAGTAACTGCTGGTAGAAAAAATAAATGGGAGGATGGATGAATGGAGGGAAGAAGGGAGGAGGGGGAGGGCGAAGTGGGGGAAAGAAGGAAGGAAGGAAGGAAGGAAAGAAGGAAGGAAGGAAGAGTTTAGTCCTTTTCTTCTGAGAGTCCTTTGTCCTTACTCTAGTTTGCAATACACACATGCAAAATCCATGTTTTCTCCAAAAACTCCGAGTTGTGTAAGTCAAGATGAGCCTCCAGGCCGGGTGAATTCCTAACATTATTAAACATCATTCCTACTGAAAATCCAGGACAGCGTATCACACACTTTGAATCCCGCATGGTGCCTAGCACGGTGTCTGGCACACAGCAAGTTCTCAGTGACAACAGAAACTCTGGATAGCACCGCTACACTTTAGTTTACAATGTGCTATCATACACATTATCTCACAAATAATGGTCAAAGAGGAAGGAGTGACGAGCAGAGACGGATCCTGTGATTAATGCTGGAGGAACAGTGTGCTCTGTACCAGGAAGATCAGAGCCCAAGACCCAGATTCCAGCTCCAATTCTGTTCCTGACTTTCAGTGAGACCTTGACTCGGCAGTGAATCCATTCTCGACTCGATTTCCCCCTCTGTAAAATGGAGAATTGAGCCCTCCTTTCCCTGTCTGCCAGGGCTGCTGTGAAGAGATAAGGCTGGAAAAGCACTCCCGAAGTGAACGGAGCTATGAATATTCATGGTGTACATCTCTTAGGGAGACCTCAGCAGCTGCAACTCCTCAAGTCACTTGCAGCCACCTCTCCAGTTTGCAGAGTTCCCAGTTCTAGTCCCACTCGTCTTTCCTCCTCCCTTAGAGATTCTCTGTAGCCAGAAAGGATGAAAAAGACACAGCCACATCTACTTCCTCCTACAAACTATGGTCATAAATCCCACTGCAATTAAACCTAGCCTGGGCAAGGGCTCGAAGCACAAACCACGCTGCTGCTTCTGCATTTGCCCATTACAACATGACAATGATTGAACGGCTCATGTCAATGATGCAAGGCGGCCCGCTTGGCCTCCTCCTGCTCCCACACGGAGTTTACCAGGCAAGGTCTGCGGGCTTGCAGGTGCCAGAGATGACAACACAGAGCATGCTGATCAAATCTGCAGAGGGCACAAAACTGAGAGGGTGTGCACTTACCATGTCAGATGACAGAATCCAAACTCAAAATGACCAGCAGAACAGAATATTGAGGCCAACCAATGAAACGAAATCTCGGATGGAGAACGTAAAGTCTTCCATTTGGGTATCAGAAATACAATAGCAGATCTATAAACAGGGGGGCGCCTGGCTTGGACATGTTTATTAAAGAAACGACATGGGCTTTGTTCATTTGTTTTCAAAACCACAAACTTGACATGAGCCAACTGTGACAAACTGCTGCTTATAAAAAAAGGGCAGTCTTGGGCTGTGTTATTAACAGCAGAGTGTCTGGGACAAAGGAGGGGACTGCCTTTCTCATCTCCGCTGTAGCCAGACCAACGCCCAACACTGTGACCAGTTTGGTCACCACTTTCAGAAGGACGATGACAAACTAGAAAAGGAGAGGATCTGGGCTAGTGGCACAAATAGAAATCAAATCATAGGAGAAGTGGCTGAAGGGGCAGGAAATATTCACCCCAGGGAAGAGAAGATCTGGGAGGGCCATGATTACTGGCTTTAAGTGTGTCGAGGGCCATCGAGAAGAATTAGGAGTCCACCTTCCCCAGGCCCATGAGGGCCAAAGCGGGGCTGGCAGAAGGAAGTGATGAGGCTCAGATGTCAACTCGACATCATGACCATCAGGGCTTCCACCTCAAGAGGCAGTGAGCAAGCTGTCCCTGACAGGATTTAAGCAGAGGATGAATTTAGGAGGAAAAGCAAAACCAGAAGAGTCCTTAGTGGCCTCAGTTGATATTGCCTCTGCAAAGCACAGAAGTGACTGAGGCGGAGGAGAATTTCCTGATTGACCAGAAAACGGTTACAGACGGCTTTGGCCGAGGTGCTTCATGAGACCAGCAGGCCAGGATCCTTTTCCTCCCTGAAATCCTGCCTCGCTGGGCTCATTTTCTGCCACTTTTGCCCTTTCTCTGCCCAGCCCCCAGCCCAGCACTACCACATGGCTGGACATCAGGACTCGGCTTCTCCATCAACTCTTCTCAGAAGCCTTCCACACTCCCCAGGGGCAGGCTGGGTGCCCCTGCACCCCAGGCTCCCTTAGCAGCTTGTGCTTTCGGTATCTGATTCCGTACCCCTTTACAGTTACTGCTTTTTGACTTGTCTAATTGCCCTGCTGCATGTGGGCCGGGCGAAGGCAGAGACCTTGTTGGGTTTGCTCACTGGGTCTCTGGAGTGCCTGCCACAGTGCACGGCTCACGGCAGACATGAAATGAATATTTCTGAATGCACGAAGCTATGAATGAACTGGATTCTAAATGAAGCTACTCAGCCCACAGCATGGGTAGATCCAGGGCCAGGCCTTCCAGGCTTCTCATCCCTACAGAACCCACCTCCTGTCTCCTCTGGGCTGCGTGTCAGCTCTGAGGCTTTTCTGCCCTGGCCTCAGGCTCTGGGGAGGAAGCCCCTTCCCCTTCCCTCTCCAACCCCAAAAGGCCTTCCACAGCTTCTGTGTGTTAGCTACACCTTCTCATCGGACAGTCCTGCAAGGGACATTTGGGGAAGTACTTTCCTGGAAAACAATAAGGATCTATCCGTTTGATATGGTTTTGCCAGGCGGTTAGAGATTGGAAAAGGTGGTCCCCTTTCTGCCCTGGGAATCTCTGAATGGCCCGTCCTCCTGAACTTGGGCCATCCTGAGAGATGCCCCTTGAAGAGACACATGCCCCATGCCAGGCTGTGACTCAGCAGTGTTCTGAAGCACATCTACAGCCTCCCCAGGCCCAGAGGGGTGAGTCACACCAGGATGAGTCTGCTCTTTCTCCCTGCACACCTTGGGCTGCGGCAGAGGCTGGGGAGGGGCCCAGGAGGTCTCCGAACTGGGACAGCAGATAGAGAACGCTTGCCCTGACTTGGTCAGCCCATCGAGAAAGTTAAGACCCGGGGAGTTCAATGTCTTTGCCCTGCTCTTGAAAGGTTTGTCTGCTCTCAGGAGTTAACACAGTTGCTCTTAAAATGAACATTTTATAACTCGCTTTTGTTTATCCTCTGCCTCTACTGCTGCTATTGCTGCTATTAATATTTAATGTCTCTCGAGGAAGACACGTTTCCTGACATAACAAGCCCTGGTGCAGTATTCATCAGAGACTGACTTGGAGCTCACTGCCTCCCGCAGCTCAGCAGGGCCCACCCTGGGCCTGAATGGGAGGGTGAGCCCTGCGGTGGCTGACTTGTCCTCCCCACCTCCTGAGGGCATCCTGGATGTGACTGGGAGGTTGCTCAGGTTCTGCACTTCCCTCCAGGGAATGACCGTCCTGGAGTCGGCTGAAGGCTCCCAGGTTATTTATTTACATGCTTCCTTACTCGCTGGGCCCCTGGCAAAGAGGCCTCCAGGTACAAACAGATTTTAAAATGATACAAATCATTAACATTTAAAATGACAAAGCAGCAACAGTCCATTCCACTCTCGTGAGACGGCAAAGCAGTTGAGAGAGAAGAGCCAGGAGTGAACGTGCAGGGCCCATCTTTACGCGTCAGACCCACTAGGAACAGAGTCTGGAGGTGTGCTTCCTTCCTTGAAGAAAGGGCAGGTGCTCCTGGCTCCCCTTTGACCCCTGTGCACAGAAACCACCCCGTACATTCCAATTGGTAAAGAAAGACTCTATTGTCAGTCACAGTGCTCAGGAGAAAGGGGCCCACAGAGCTGGTGCCTCACACAGCTGGAACTGGGGACCAGTTCACCCATACAGAAGGCCAGACTCAGAACCAATACTCGCTTGGTCAGTGAGGGGCCAGGTTGAGACAATGCATCTATCAAAAGAGCATGGGTGTGGGGCCAGCCCGGTAGCACAGTAGTTAAGTTCGCACGCTCTGCTTTGGTGGCCCAGGGTTCGCAGTTTTGGATCCTTGGTGCGGACCTACACACTGCTCATCAAGCCATGTTGAGACGTAATCCCACGTAAAATAGAGGAAGACTGGTACAGATATTAGCTCAGGGCCAAGCTTCCTCACACACACAAAAAAGAGCACGAGTGGAGGGCAGAAGGCACTGCTGCATCCTGACTTTTGTCATTAGCAAGCCCTGTGGTCTTAACTAGACCTCTTAACCTTCCCACGCCTCAGCTCAGTTCAACTCAGTTTTCTCATCTGACAAATAATAGAATTATTTAATTTTAGAGCTGGAAGAGGCCCCAGAAAATAGCTAGTCCAATCTCCTCACTGTACAGATAATATCTGTCCTACCTATTTCTATAGGGTGCTATAAGGATTGCTATAACGTTGCTATAAGGATTAATCGGAATACAGGACACCTTCCGTATTTGTGGCTGCAGGATTTAAGATTTGACATGGGCTCAATCATTTCATTTCGTTTCCGCCTTGCCTCTTGCTGACCACTCTTCAGCTGGGGCCTATAGGCACCTCTGGAACACGGCAAGGACTTCTTGTTACCAATCACAAGGCTTTGCAAGTGTGTGGTTGCTGCTCGGTTTTTAAAACACCCTCTCCTGCTCTATGTATTTGATCTCTATGAGGTCGGCAGGGAGGCATCAGGTGGCAGAGGGGAAGATGCAGCAGAATGGTGGGCTCTAAGTATCACAGGTGATACGTGGCAGAGTGGGGACTTGAATCTGGGTCTTGCTACTCTCTGTCAGGGATGCTTTCTTCTACACCGCTCTGCTTTTTCTGTTATGGAAAACTGAGACTCTCTTTGGTATAATCAGAAAACCTAAAAGAGCCTTGAAAAGGAACAGGCTTTGGGGAATGGGTAGCAGCTGTCCAAAGTACTCTGCGTATGGAACGGACGCTTCTAGATTTGTCTATTTGCAGGGAGAGTCCAAGGTGCTATATAAAAGCAGAATATGGTTATTATTAAAATCCCACATTGAAAACCCGGATGGCATCAGTTCCCCAGGACTCCTACCAAACTGCCCTTTTCTTTTCTCTAAGCTAGTCAGCATTTGCAGAAACTCCCTCAGGAAGTAATTCCAAAACCCTGGTAGAAGGTGAGGAGAGGGGTCAGGGAAGCAAATCTCCCTTTTCAGACGATAACTTAGTCCAGCAATTTCCAGAAGCAGTTATCCCCTCCGGGGCAGGTACCATGTCTTACTCATCCTCATACCTCCAGCACCTAATGCAGTCCAGGGCACAGAGTCCGTGCTCAACGGAGGAGAAGGGAATGGTTGCACTTGGCATTTCAGATCCGGCAGAAACTACAGCTGGGTCTCAAACTTGGGAATTCCTATGAATCACTGGGTGCTTGTTAAAATGAAGATGCCAAATTCAGAGATTCAAGATTTAGTAGGTCTGAAATCTGCAAATTTAAGAAGTTCTCTAAGTAAGATTCTAAATAGGTGATCCTTGGCCCTCCCTTTGACAAATATGGCTCAGAAAAGACTCTAAATTCCCAAGCTGGCAAGTCCTCCCGAAGGGTGTTATGCAGCTCACCTCCGCACAGTCTGCCCCCAAGCTCTTGGATCTATAAATATCCCCAGACCAACCAGGTAAAGGTTACTGCCCTGCCTTTGCTCGGGCTCTGGACCATTAGCGAGGAGCCAGCCAGCTTGCTGGAGTCCTGCGAACACGCAAACAAACCTCCCACGGTACAGGAGAGGGTGGGAGGTGGGAGACAGAGAGGAGGTCTGTGGACAGCAGTGCTGGGCCCCACCGCAGCAGGGCACTGGACTGACGGAAAGGAAAGACTGCAGTGTGTGCAGCCTGAGAGGAGAGTCTCAGGACGGTGGAGCTCAGCAACCACTTTCTGGCCCAACACAGCCGATGGCAATTAACCTTTAGAGGGGCAGCTTCATTTCTGGAACAAGCAGCTGCCTCTGTCTTCTGGAGCCTGTTCACGTTCCCACAAGGAGCACCAGGCTGGGGGCACCTCCCTGGATGTGGTTCTGTTCCAGGGCCCAAAGATTCAAAGGGAAAAAAAAAACCTGAGCCGGCCAATCTACCAGCTGCTGGGGCCACACCTCCAAGCCCTGCGCTCCTCCGCCTCTGCTTGGCTGTTAAGTAGGAAGATATTTCTGGTCTCTCCCTGATGAAGATTATTCATCAGGGGGTTCTGTTGAGCTGAGCTAGAGGTGGGAGGGGATGAGGAGACTCAATACACACAAATCCCATTAGTGTTTTTCTCACAAAGAGTCTCTCACATATATCAAAGCAGCAGATCAAAAGCTTTGTGCACCAACCCCTCCCCCCAACCAATACACACACACACCCAGAGCAGAAACAAGGCTCCTCGCACCATGGCAAGATTCAGCTCCCCAGCACCCTGCCTTTTTACCCATTACCACATCATCAAGTCCCTTAGGGCTCTAAGTATGTGAGAACATCCAAATATGGCTATCCTTTCTCCATGGCTCATATGGAGATTGTATTTTCCAAAAAGGGTCACACTATCTCCCATCCCAGAGGCTCTTATGATGTGACCCTGCCACACTTCCCATCAAGACATGGGGTCTATGGCCCCTCCTCCAGAATCTAGGTGGGCTTGTTACTCCAGCGGAAGTGATGCTATATGACTTCTGCCTGGTCAGTCACAAAAGGGAATACAGCTTCTGCACAGTTCTTTCGAGTTGCTTAGTCTTGGAACCCAGCCACCATGCTGTGCAGGAGCTCAAGTAGCCTGCAGAGGAAGAGAGGTCCCTGGCCTCCAGCCAGCACCAACTTGCCAGCCACGTAAGTGAGCCATCTGGAAGTAGATCGCCCAGTTCCGCTCCCACCGCACCCCCAGCTGCCCCAGTTGATGCGACATGGAGCAGAGATGAGCCTCTGAACGTTCCCCGTTGAGCCCTGCCCCAGTTGAAGACTTGTGAGCTAAATAAATGACTGTTCTTGTGTTGTCACTTTGGGTGCCTAGCCTCACAATCACTCCCTCTTACCTTTGCCAGTCTGTCACCAAAAGGAGCTCTGAGGTTACAGAGCCACGTTGATTGATGAAGAGAGACAAATGTGTGGGACCTGCCGGAGACAGAGTTCAGACTCAGTTCAGCCCGTATCGACAGGTGTCTCCTCAGGCTTCCCTGTCATGGTCTGCCCGAGCAGGGAGGCTGTGCCCGGCAGGCTAGTGGCCAAAGCAGTGGGTCTCAGCCAATGAAGGGCTACATCGAGAGCTGCTGGCTCCAGCTCCCAGGGCTTGCAGTTCTGACTCATGTACCCAGCCCCCTCCGTAGCTCCCTAGGGTTCTTCTCTCCTTACTTTTTCCTCCCCCTCGTCTCCAGGTCTCTATAAATGAGCATCACACTGCAGTGTCCTCCTGAGAAGCCCTCTCCAGGCAGGCTCACCCAAGCCTGGGGGTTCAACATCGATGAAGACAAAAAACCTCTGCTTGGTTTAACAGGAACTCTGAGGTGCTCCAGGATCTTTGCCAGAGTCAGAGAGGATCTGTGGCTATTTATTCCTTGTATGGTGCCTGACACAGTGTCAGGCCACGGCAATGTAGTGTAGCTGTCAGCACCTAGTATGTTAACACAGTGATCATAACTAACAAGAACAGGGCTTGTAAGGGACAAGGCAGCTGAGTAACATGCACCCGCAGACCAGGGACCTGAAATCAAGAGGCCCCCTGGGCAGGCAGCCACAGAGGAGGTGGGCCTAGTTGCCATCAATCCAGTCACAGCTTCCCCGGGGCCTTGGTCCTAACCCTCCCTCTTTTAACTTCCCATATTGCTTTGAGACTACATGGAACAGACTACCTGTATGTTTTATGTGATAAAGATCCCAGCAGACTGAACACTTCCTGGGCCAGAAATCAACCCCACCCCTTTATGGGGTCCCTTGTGCTCCTAAAACCTCAGAGCACACCACACACACACAACCCATCAGCTTTGCAGTCCAGCTGTCCACCTCATTCTTTGTTGAGGCTTAGCCACGGCCTCCATGCTCTTGCATCCTGCGGAAGGGGAGGGAGCACGGACAGACTTGAGCAGAGGTTCACGTACAGATACAGGAGCATGCCCACATGTGCACATTCACACACGCTCCCTCAGAGCCCCAGCAAGATGACACAGTCATGATGAAAGAGGCAGGGAAGCCAGGAAATGAGAGCTATGAACAAAACACTGGGGCTGAATCAGCCAGGAGACCAGAAGAAAGTGGGTCTTAACAATGACAAGATAAGAAATCTACTCTACACAGAGCAGCTGGAGGGGTGGGGCTTGGGGTAAACTCATGTTAACAGAGTTATAGGCAGAGACCAGGGTCAGCTGTAGGGCCCTCAGTCCCCTCCTGTGAGAGGCTTGGATCTCAGGGTGGATCATCAAACTCCTGCAAACAAGCAGGAAGAGGCTTCTGTGTCTCCCCTGGGTGGATACCAACTGGACTTGGCCATGGTGGCTGCCCAGTGTCCATGGAACTCTAGAAAGCTCAGATGAGGCCAGGCACTGGAAAGCAGTTCTCAGGTGTTTAGGATCCAGTGCTGGGAGTGGGATGTCCTTGAGGCCTCACTGCGGCTAGAGGAGGATGTCGGACAGTAGCCTGAGACACTGGTCCTCCAGGGAAAATGAGTGGAAAATAAGGATCAGCCTTAGACTTTGGCACTGGACTTGACCCAAGAAAGAGGCCACAGAACTACATAAAAAGTTTAATTGACTGTGGTATTGTGATTTATAATAAGAAATATATATTTGATCTTCGTCCCTGTTTCTGGCACAGAGCTCCTAAAACCCTTGAAATCTCCCAAGTGATGAGAACATGAGGAGCATCTTTTGTTCTAATAGTTGGTCTTCGAGGTCACAGGGCTCCTGAAATCCTTGGAATTTCCTGGGTGATAGGAGTGTCTTTCGTTTTAATGAGGCAACTCTGGGTGGGCTCCTGGATGGGGGATGGTCATCGGAAAGACCAAGCCAGGATTGGACGCTTGGAATTTTCAGCCCCGCCCTCATTCTCTTGAGAAGGGAGAGGGGCTGGAAATGCAGTTAATAATTGATCATGCCTACATGATGAAGCCAACGTAAAAATCCCAAAATTATGGGGTTTGGAGAGCTTCTAGGTGGGTGAACATATTCACACCAGGAAGGTGACACACCCCAGCTCCACAGGGACAGAAGTTCCTGTGCTTATGTCCAGAGCTCGCTCTCTATATCACTTCATCTGTCATGTCCTTTAATAAACTGGTAAACATAAGTGTTTCCCTGAGTTCTGTGAGCCACTCTAGCAAATTAATGGAACTTGAGGAGGGGGTCATGGGAACCTTTGATTTGTGGCCAAATCGGACAGAAGTTGGACCTACTGCTTGTGATTGCATGTGAAGTGTGGGGCAGTCTCATGGGACTGAGCCTGTGGGATCTGACGCTATCTCCAGGTAGATAGTGTCAGAATGGAGTTAACTTGTAGGACATCCAGGTGGTGTCCCAGAGAACTGCTTGGTGTGAGGATAAACCTCCACACATTTGGTGACCAGAAGAGAGGAGTTCTGTGTGAGTATAAAGGAAACACATAGGAGGGAGATTCCTGGGTTTTTCTTATACGTTCACCATGGTCAATAGAAAGAAAAATATACCACGTCATTGACTAGGACCTACATACCTATATGTACACATAACACTGAAACAAACATTTCATGAAACAATCACTCTTTACTGTCTATGGCGCCCCTGATATGTTCTATTCCATTCTTTTCTGTTTTTCAAGAATTGCTGTTTGTGACCCACTAAATTGATTTCCCAACCTACTTGGGTTGAATCTTGGCCTGCAGTTTAAAAAACACTGCTTTAGGGGTGGGCACCATGGCCTAGTGGTTGAGTTAGATGTGCTCCACTTCGGCAGCCCAGGTTCATGGGTTCAGATCCCAGGCACAGACCTACACCATTCATCAGCCATGCTGTGGCAATGACCCACATATAAAGTGGAGGAGGATTGGTACAGATGTTAACTCAGGGCTGATCTTCCTCAAGAAAAAGAAGAGGAGGATTGGCAACAGATGTTAGCTCAGGGCTAATCATCCTCAGCAAAAAAAACCAAAACAAAACCAAAAAAACCACTGCTTTAGAACAGAAGTTGGCAAACTATGGCCTACAGGCCAAATCCTGCCACCTGCTTATTTTTTGAGGTGAAATTCATAATGTTCATATAATTTCATACATATATTTTAAAGTGTACAATTCAGGGGTATTTAATGCATGCATCACTATGCTGTGTAGCCATCAACTTTCTCTAGTTTCAAAACCTTTTCATCACCCCAGAAGAATACCCCATACACTTTAAGTAAACACCCCCCATTCCCTTCTCTCACCAGCCCCTGGCAATCACTATTCTTCTTTCTATCTCTATGAATTTGCCTATTCTGGATATTTCATTTAAAGGAATCATAACATATTTGTCCTTTTATGTCTGGCTTCTTTCACTTAGCATAATGTTTTCAAGCTTCATCCAAGTTGTAGCATGTTTCAGTGCTTCATTCCTTTTATGGCTGAATAACATTCCATCATCTGTATATACCACAATTTGTTTATAAATTCATCTCTTGATGGACTTTTGGGTTGTTTCCACCTTTTAATGCTACTACAAACACTTGTATACAAGTTTCTGTGTGGACATATGTTTTCATTTCTCTTGGGTACATACCTATGAGTGCAACTGATGGGCCATATGATAATTCTATGCTTAATATTTTGAAGAACTGCCAAACTGTTTTCCACAGTGGCTACACCACTTTACATTCCCATCAGCAATATACAAAAGTTCCTATTTCTCCTCATCCTTGTTAACACTGGTTATTTTCTAGGTGTTTCTTATTTTTATTTGTTATATATAGCCATCCTAGTAGACGTGAAGTCATATTTCATTTTGGTTTTGATTTGCATTTCCTTAATGACCAATGAAGTTTAACATCTTTTTCACACATCTGTTGGACATTTGGACTTTGAAGAAATGACTATTGAAGTCCACTGCCCATTTTTGGGTTTTTATCCCTCTTTTTACTATTATGAGTTCTTTATATATTTATAAACCCTTATCAAATACATGATTTACAAATATTTTCTCCCAGTCTGTATGTTGTCTTTTCATTTTCTTGATAGTGTCCTTTGATTCACAAGTTTTTAATGAAGTCAAATTTACCTATTTTTTTCTTATGCCTTTGGTGTTGTATCTAAGAATCCACTGCCACATCCAAGGTCATGAAGATTTACTCATATGTTTTGTTCTAATAATTTTATAGTTTTCATTATTAAATTTAGGATTTTGATCCATTTTGAGTTAATTTTGCACATGGATTGAGGTAGGGTCCAACTTTATTCTTTTGCAGATGACATTTTTCTATATATAGAAAATCCTGAAGAACCCACAAAAAAACTACTAAAGCTAATAAACAAATTCAGCAAAGTTACAGGGCACAAGATCAATATACAAAAATTAGTTGTGTTTCTAGATACAGTAATGAATACTCCCAAAAGAAAATTAAGAGAACATTTCCATTTACAGTAACATTAAAAAGCATAAAATATCTAGGAATAAATTAAACTAAGGAGATGAAAGACGTATATGCAGAGAACTACAAAACATTGCTGAAAGAAATTAAAGATCTAATTAAGTGGAAAGACATCCCGTGTTCACGGATTGGAAGACTTAGTATCGTTAAGATGCAATACTCCCCAAACCGATCCACAGATTCAATGCAATCCCCCTCGAAATTCCAACAGTGTCTTTTAAAGAGATGGAAAAGCTGATCCTCAAATTCATAGACAATCACAAGGGACCTCGAAGAGCCAAAAGAATATTGAAAAAGAAAAACAAAGTTCAAGGACTCACACTTCCTGATTTCAAAACCAACTACAAAGCCACAGTAATCAAAACAGTATGGTGCCAGCACAAAGATAGACATATAAACCAATGGAACAGAACTGAGAGTCCAGAATAAATGCAAATATCTATGGCTAATCGATTTTTGACAAGGGTGCAAAGACTGCTCAATGGGGAAAGAACAGTCTCTTCAACAAATGGTGCGGGGACAGCTGGAAAAGCACATGCTACCTCTTTATGCAAATTGTTTTATTGGAACACAGCCTCAATCATTTGTTTATATATTGTCTATGGCTGCTTTTGAGATGCCATGTCAGGGCTGAGTAATCAAAACAGAGACAGTATAGCCCACGAATCTAAAATATCTATTATTTGACACTTTATAAAAAGAGTTTACATACCTTTGTATAAAATATTACTTCTTACACCCACCTATGGACATTCCTTCATTTACTAACATTCACTGAATATCTACAACGTACCCCGCATTGCTTTAGACACATCAGTGAACAAAACAGACAAAAATGTCTGTCACCATGCAGCTCACATGTTAGCAGGGGAACTATCCAGGACAGCCCTGCAATCTAAAGAAATTCAATGACCCCTTTGGGAGGAGGTGAAGCAGATTGCCTGTAAATTCCAAGCAGCTTTCTAAGCTGAGACAGAGGCTATGCGTCCTCTAAGCTTGGGCTCACCCAAATGCTCCCTGACCCTGGGTCATGTCTCATTCAGCTGCGTCTCCAGAGTCTGGGCCAGAGGTATCCAGAAAGCAATAAATCCTATAGCTCCTCCAGAGAACCTACTATGTTTAGGGCATTGTGCAAGTGCTACAGAAGATAACAGTGAGTGTAACATAGTCCCTACGTTGCAGAAGGTCACAGGCTAGTGAAGAATAAACTAAATGTACATCATTGTAAGAGAAATAAAGAAACACTATCACTTAATGAGCACCCGATAGGTGCCAGGCACGGTGCAAACCCTTCTAAAGTTATGATCTCATTCGATCCTCATGAGAACACAAGAAAGACTGGCATCACATTCGATAGATGAGGAAACTGAGTTTCAAAGCTAGTGGGTGAACACCCAGAAATCTGAACCAAGACTATAAGAATCTAAGTTTAGCCATTACATTATTAAACAGATACTTATGGAGTTCCCACAAATTTTTAAGCATTATTCTAGGCTGCAGTGATATAAAGATGATCAAAACTAGTGTTCTTTACACCACACCGTCCTGTACCCACCACGAACAGGAAACAGGACATGGCATGATTCACCTGCCTGCAGGAGTTTATAAGTGATGCAGGAGGCAGGACACCAACACAAGTGAGAGAGTGACAATAACACCAGGTACATTCTAAAAGTGTCCAAAAAGAGGTTTAAATAACAATACTTCAAAGGACTTGCTTAGGGATGGGATGCACAGGGAAAGCTTCATGGAAGAGAGGAAAGTGACAGAGCCTGGGCTGGGCTAGCAGTAGGGGATGAAGGCTTCAGGACACCTTGGAGAACCTTTAAACTGGCTAATAAACCTGAGAACTTTAGATGGACCCCTAGGTCATATACATTGTCTCCTGCTCCAACTCTGCTTTTTCCAAAATTCACCAGCTCAGGACAGCCTAGTCCTCTTTGGAACATTCTACCACCTTCTTGGGAAGCAGGCAGTAGATGAGGAAGACCCTAGGCCTTGGGTCAGATGACCTGGGTTTGAATCCAAGTTTGGACACTTACAACCGCACTGTCCATGAAGGTAGCTACTAGCCACAGGTAGCTCCTCAAATTTAAATTAGCTTCAGTTAATTACAGTTAAGAAGTCAGCTCAGTTGTCCCAGCCACATTTCCAGTGCTCAATAGACACTCGTAGCCCAAGGATCCAATATCGGCAAAGGAGATAGAGAACATTTCCATCATCGCAGAACGTTCTATTGGCCAACACTGATTGGAAAGCCCATGGCCTAAAGTTAGCTGTGTTTCCTCTTTGCGCCTCATTTTCTTCATCTTAAATGGGAATAACACTACAAATACTTTCCTAACAGGACGTGTTGAGGGAATCAAATGAGATGATGAACTTGAAAGCATGCTAGAATCTTCCTCTGTCCTTTTTGATACAATAAATCTCCCCTTCTGCTTTCTGCAGGGCTGGGGCCTCAAGCTGCACTCTGACAGAAATGTCCCCACCGTTGGCTCAGCTACTCCTCCCCAGACCATGACCCGTAGAATAAAAGAAAAGTGTGGAACATTCAAAAGCAAAGTGAACCAAACATCCTGCCTCTCAGTCCTCGTCTTCCTGGACCTCTCAGGAGCCTCTGTCAAAGCAGATCGTCTTTCCCTGGCTTCCAGAAGACCACGCTACCTGGCTTTCCTCCTCTGCCCTGGCTCCTCCTCATCTCTTTGATCTCTTCATTTTGAAGTACCCCAGAGCTTTGTCCTTGGTCCTCTTCACTTCTCTATCTACACAAACCCAGTCTCTTGGCTTTAAGTATTATCTACATTCTGATGACTTCCAATCTATATCTCCAGCAGAATCCAGTTGCTTAAACTTCAGACTCACATTCCAGCTGTGACCGGACAGACCTCAAACACGCTTACCACACCAAGACTGACCTCGGGCATCTCCTGCTCCCAAACTGGCCCAGTCTCCTTCCATATGGCAGAAAACGCCAACTCCCTCATTCTAGTGCCAAGTCAAAACCCTTGGAGTCACCCTGGACTCCTCCTTCTCACATCTCACATCCAAACCATCAGTAAATTCTGTTGGCTTTACCTTCAAAATCTATCCAGATTCCACCGCATCTTTCCACCTGTGCTGCTACACATGGCGCAAGCCACCATCTTGTCTCGCCTGGATTACTGCAAGACCCTCCTCACTGCTCCCCCTGCTTCTCCCCTGCCCCCTTCAGTCTACTCTCAACACAGCAGCCACAGTGATCCCTTTAAAATCGAAGTCAGACCTTGATCTTGCTTTGCTCAAAACCTTCCATCTATCTCCCATGTTACTCTAAAGAGCTCCCATGGTTCGACCCTCACTCCCACTTCTCTGATCTTATCTCCTACTGCTCCACCCCCACTCACTGCAAACCAGCCACATCAGCCCCCTGGTTGTGCCTGGAACACACCAGGCCCGCTCCTGCCTGGGGTCTCTGCCTTCTGCACTTGCTGTTCCGCTCTCTGCCGTGTCCTTCCTTACACACTTGCATGGCTCTTCCCTCACTTCCTTTAAGTCTTGACTCAAGTGTCACTTTCTCAGTGAGGCTTTCCCCAGTCACCCTAACATTTCAACTCGACGTCCCCTGGACCTTGCCTAGCCCTTCCCTGCTGTATTTTCCTCCTTAATACGTATCCCTAACAGACTATAGTGATACATGCACACACACACCCACACACATGACTTATCGTGCACATTCTTCATGAGGCAGGGATTCTTGGTTGCTCCAGTTCACCACTTTATGTCCAGTGCCTGGGCCACAGCAGGCCCTGAATAAACATTTGTTCAACGAATGAATGAATCAGGGGCTGGAGGCCCTGATGGAGACCTTGCCCTTCATGGGGCTGTGGAGTGACCGATGGCCACCAGTCCCTGACGCTCAAGGGCAGGGTCTCTGGAGGAGCCGGTCTGATGCTTGCTTAGAGCAGACAGTTTGACCCAGGCTTTGCAGGAACGGGGCTGGGCAGCGTGAGCCACCAGGATACGATCAGGGCAGCTGGGCAGTGCCTCGCCACCTAGGGCCAGAGGGTCAGAGGCAGCTGTGTGGACTGAAGCAGCTGGTTCTAAATATAAAGTGTGAGATGCAGTACGTGCTCCAGGCTGCCAAAGAGGCAAACAGACGCAGGCGGGAAGTCTTCCCAGAGCTGGATAGGATTTCTCTCCAGTACGTACGGCACAGAGGGTGATGGAGTATTTATTAAAAACTCTCACCTGGGGCTACACCTTGCTGAGGACAGGTGAACACCAAGAGCCCACTTCCCGATTACTACGACACATTGACAATATAGACAAATGTACGTACTCAGGGTAGGGGTAATTGGTCTCCTGAGACCTGCACTTCCCCCAACCCAGGCTAGGGGAGCCAAAGAAGCCCACAGGCCATCAGAGGCTCAGGGAGATCTGCGAGGAGGGGGGGCAGGAGGGCAGGTAAGAAGCAGGTCCTGGGCTGCTGAGTTAGCAGCACAGGGAGCCACAGAGACAGGCAGGGAGCAGCAGGCTGCCACGGCATGAGGGAGGAAAAACTGCTTTCAAAGGTGAAGTAGGGAACAAAGGTGAGGTCAAGGCTATTAGGAACATGTCTAGGAGAGGAGAACCAGAGCAAAGGAAGCAGCAGGGAAAAGTCAGCCCTGAGTAGAGCACTTTAAAAACCGCATCCCGTTAACGCCTCTCATCCACCCAGGAGGCCGTCGCAGGTCTGTGTAATTTACAGGTGAGGAGCCAGGGCTCAGAGGCTGACTCACCTGCCCAAGGTCACACAGCCATTGGCGGCTGGGGACAGAATTCAAATCCAAGTTTCTCCAACTCCAAAGCCAGTGGTTCTTAACAGGAGCCCTAGGAAGATTTCAGGAAATTTGAGGGACATTTTTTACCCTCTGCATGTAGTAATGCCCAAGCGTTTATGTGTTGAAATATATTTTATTATGTTATTTTCTTTCAATTTATCCTTTATATTATATTTAGGACCTTATATGTTTTTTAAATCATGTGTACAGATAGGTTATAGGTTCTCCGAATTTCAATTTAGGATAGTAAAGCGGGTTTTTTCAAAATACTTGTTACAAAATGGATTGGATTGAGTTGAGAACCCCCACACCACACAAGGCCAGAAAGGGCGATTGATGTCACTTGGCCAAACCACCCAACCCCTCCCCCTGGGACACTGGAAGCAGGGAGGGTGCCCAGAGCAGGAGGAGGACAGGAGAGGGGTGTGGACTGATGCAGGAAAGTGTCAGGGCAGGTCCAGAAGCTGAGACCCTCTGTAGAGACCACTCTGGGCTCCCTTCCCAGAGGGATGGGCCCCAACCCAACAACCCTGACCCCACACAGTACCCCAGTAGAAATTACACCCTGGGAGTGTGCAGTGGCCAAGGTGCCTAGATCATGCTGCTGACACCCTCCCAAAAGCCATCCTGCATGGAGTAAATTCACCCTTGTGTGCTTTGCGGCTCATTCTGAGCTCCCTTGGAAACGGGGCTCCCCTTCCCCCTGGCAGTTGGCGTGTGCTAAAGGAACACACACTCTTAAAGGTCAGACTTAGCGAAGCCAGTTTGAACACAGTGTGCTGTCAGGCATTTAGGATTTGAAGTGAGCTATGCTTCGGGCTGTCCACTGTTGTTCCCCTCGAGCAGTACAACCAACCAAGGGCTCTACTGCCCCTTCTTTAAGAATAGAACTGGCCACTTCATCCAGGTTGAACCACAAGGCAGGGGTGGCCCTGGGTGGGACCAGAAGGATACGGTCAGGGAAGCAAAGGAAAAGAGTTGAGAAGAGAAGGGGATGAAGGATGGGTGGAGGAGGCAGAAGGCAGATTCTTTTGCACGGGGAAACATCCAAGACCAGAGAGGTGCAGTAGAGGACACTGGACAAGGGCCGGACGCCAGGGTTCAGAGGCGGGGCTGCCCCAGCGCATCATATCTCCCACTCGGATCTTGGTTTCGTCTTCTGTTAAATGAGGGAGCAGGACGAGAAGGTTTCTAAGGCCTCTTCTCAGCTCTGACAGCCTGTGAGCTGGGGAGTTAGTTGGCAAGGAGGGTGAAAAAGCAGAGCCCTGGCCCTCCGGGGGCTCTCTGTTATCGTTAAGGATGCCAAGGCCTGGGAGTCACCTCGGCTCCCTCCCTCACCCTTCTGTCTGTCCCTGCTGCCGCTGCCTTGGCCATGCCCTCATCGTCTCTCTCCAGGCCTGCAGCACGGGCTTCCTCCCACTCTCCCTGCCCCGGCCCTTCCTCTACCCCAAGCCCACCTGGCTGCCTCCAGTGCTCTTAAAGAGAGAAGTACAAGAAAGCCACCACCTACACCGACTCCCCACTGCTCCAGGGATAACGCCTCGACTCCGTGCTGGACTCAGGGCCCCAAATCCCCTCCCCCTCTCTGAGCTCAGCTCTCTCACTGTGGGCCTCACCCAATTCGATCTTCCTGAGCTCCTCTGCCACACGCCCTCCCCTGACATTTCTGGCTAGAACCATCTTGCTCAAAACTTAGCTCAGACTTCACCTCCCACGAAGCCTTCCCTGAGTCCCCAAGACAGAGCACAGCGGTCACTACTCCGTTCAGACTGTTACTCTAGGACCCTGCACACTGGATTATAATTATCACAGAGATTGTCTCCCTCATTAGACCTGAACACCTCAAGACAGGGGGGACCCCTTCACACTGTACTACATACAAGGCAGGAATGACTGGCTTTCCCAAACTCCAAATTCAATCTGGGTCCCACCACCCACCAGCTCTGTAGCCTTACATAAGTCCCACCTCCTCCCTGGGCCTCCGTTTCCTCATCTGTAAAATGAGTGCCTAGGATCTGACTCTGAGGCTCCTTTCTGGCTTGATGCTCTAGGCTCTGAGCTGGGATGGGCCTGCTCCTCTGGGCCCACTGAGCAGGACTCCATGCAGACGGTGTGAAGTCTGCCGTGCAGGGCGTAACTCTTTCCTTGGCTGCCACTGGGGCAGACACTTCAGCACAGACACACTCACACGCAGCCCCTGCAGAGATTCATCCTCTCCGCTGCCCTCCCAGTGTTAATTAGCCTGCAGCATCTATAGGGCTGCTTTCGCCTTTAATACCCAATTAGACCTTGTTAGCTCTGTTGTCATTTATAGAACAAGTCGCAGAGGTGCCCCCAGGGCCCCTGCACCACCTTGCAGAGGCAGGCAGCCCAGATCCCTCTGCTGGTGAGGGAGAGCTGGAGGCCTGCTACTGGAACAAGGGTCCAGGGAGAGCACCAAGAGAAGTCCCCTCAGGGAGGCAGAGCCCCCAGGCCCCTGGGTGGAGGCCGTGAAAGCCCTGTGCTCTGCTCCTGCTGGTCCACAGACCAGGGCTCTGCGCAACTGGTGCGAGGTCCTCAGGCCCATTCTGGTCCTGTCACCTCAAAATGCTCCTTCCAGAGGCTGCACACAGCTGGGTCCAGAGACAATGGTCTGCATGGCAGCTTCATCTGCCAACCCACCAGGCCTCTGCAGGGCCGATCAATATCCAGCCAGGCTGCCCTGCTAATGACACTGCACTGTACCCTGGTCACAAGGGGTGTCTGCCTGCTGCCGCTTCAGCTCAAGACAAGGCCTGGGCTGTGCTAACGAGGCACGGACAGCTCTGCCCGACTCTGCCTGCCGCCTGTGGCTGCCTTCCAGGTCCGGGAGGCGGTGGGCACGCCAGACCCTGCAGGCTCACCTCTCTTCCTTTTCTGCATAAATGAAATTTCTGACAAAGATGGCCTCAGACGCCCTTGGCACGGAAGCACTGATGTCTTGATATGGCCAAAGAAACCTCTCTGCCGCTTCACAGTGAGAACAGAGTGGGTCTTTCTCAGGGGGGCCTGGGTGAAATATGTGTCTTGGAAACAATCTCTTGGAGAGCCACAGAAAGCCCTTCACAGCAGGACATGCAGCCACACTGGCCGGAGGAAGGGCCAGGGCCTCGGTAGCAGAGCAGACCGCCGCCCAGATGGGCTGGAAGGCAGGGGACAGAATGGCTCCACGCACAAGTCCAGCACCACGGGGAGCTGAAGACCCTGGGTCTATTTACAGCCCCTCTGGAGTCCTTCCCCAGCTGGGAACACAGCCCAGCACCCACCTCTGTCTGCAGGCGCAGCCCCGCTTGCGTGAGTGAACACGCCCCGACTCCTGGCCTGGAGAAGGGGGAAGGCTGGGGCGAGGTCTTGGCCAGGGGTCTCCAGGTCTCCTCTTTGGGGACTGCAGATCATAAACAGCACAGACCTCTGAAAGGGGTGAGAGGCAGAACTGGCTTCTGCTGAAGCCTAGGATTTTTTTTCACCTTCCTAAATGCTCTGGAGGGGAAAAGGAAGTAATAAAGTTCCTGTGATCAAGCCTGAGGATGATAAACTAGGAAGAACTGGAACAGTGGGTGGGACGGGAAACAGTACAGGAGGCTGCAGTGTTTTATGGCCTCTGCTGCTTTTCTTTCTTTCTCTGTCCTTTTTTTTTAAAGGGAAACAAATTAAAGGGCTTGGATTTTAATTAGGCAACTGAAAGAGAAAAATGATCTCAGGTTTGTTCGGGCGGGAATGGGCTCCAGGCTGCCTCTTTCTCCCCAGGCTCCCACTGGCCCTACTGCAAGCCCCTGGAGGCCTACGGCGTAGTCTCCACCTCCTGCACCCAAGCGAGCTAAGAATAAGTCTCCAGGAAGCTGGTGCTGGATGGAAAGGACCTGAGAAATCCCGTAAATTTCTGGTTTTCAAACTGTGCTCCCCAGAACACTGTCAGGGGCCATGGATGGGTGTCAGGAGGTCAGGGGAGAAGGGAGTCAAATGTCCAAGTCCCTGACACCTGCCACAGCAGCTCAATTTTTACCTATTGGGATTCTGTGTGTGACTTTATTTGAAGAAAAGATTTAACCACTAAAAATAAGTTTAGAGACCATGGATCTAGTCTGGTCATCTCATTTTACAGACGAGGGTCTCCGATGCTCTCCAAGGGGGAAAAGCTTGTCTTAGGTCACATAGAAAATGAATGACACATCTAAGACACGAGCCAAGGTATCCTGACATTTAGTCCAGTGTTCTTTCCCCTACATCACGCTCCCCCCGATCCTGTTATCTGCTCTCATGGTTTCTTTTGCTGACAATGCCAAAGCTGAACTTCCAGTCCAGATCGTCCCTCCCATGCTTCAGATCTGCATAGCCAGCTGTTTGCTGGATGTCCGTGGGCACCTGCAGTCCACCACATCTACTGCTTACCATCTGCCCCGGTTGAATGTCCACCTCAATGGATGGCCCATCCAGCCACTGAGTCACCCAGTGGCAGCTCCAGGATTTTTATAGGGGGGAATAAAAGGCAGTCAGGCTGAAAGGGGGAATGGTGCTAACAAACTTGTCTTACAGCTGAGTCTGCATGGCAAGCACACTGCTTTTCCTTAGGTTATATGCTTCATCGGGGTGCTGAGGATGCTAATGGACGACCTCCTCCTGACTCAGCCGCTGCAGTCATCCAAAGTGGAAAATGGGAGACATCTTTGCCTCCTCCTTCCTGTTCACCGCCCACCCCATCCAATCAATGACCAAATCCAACTAAACTGACCTCTGAAATGATTTTTTACTTTATCTCCCTTCCTCTATCTGCTTTACAAAAGAGCTCCAAGTCTTCTCAGCTCTCCCATGTCAGCTTTGGAGGGCAGCAATTCTGTCCTTCTTACCCACCTCTGTATACTCAGTGCTCTCCAAATACTTTACTGAAGGATAAAAGGATGGAAGCATGGATGGATGGATGGATGGATGGATGGATGGATAGACTACTGCAACAGTCTCTTAACTGGTCTCTCATTTTAAAGTTTTATCCTGCTCAAATATGCCCTCCATCTTACCGCTGGAATGACTTATCTAAAATATAAATTGCCAAGGCATGCTCTTTACCCAAAACCCCTCTTTAATAGTTCCCTGTTACTCCCAAAGTTCAAGCTTCTTTTTCTGGCACACGCAGTCTCCAGGACTTGGCCCTGGATTCCTCTCCAGTCTCGTCTCCCCACCCCCTATCTGTCCCACTTGCAATTCCCCTTTGGCATACCCTTCTCCTTCTTCTGGCCCACTTTCCTTCTTCTTTTAAACCCAGCTCAGGAGACATCTCCCTTCAAAACCATTCCTGCCTCTGCCACTTCCGTTCCAGGCTGGGTGGCACCTCGCCTGTGGTTCCATAGTGCCAGTCTCCATCCCTGCAATTGCCACACTGAGCTACCACCAGCTGTTTATGAGTCATCCCCTCCATACACTGCTCCCTCCTTGAGAACAAGCCTTGCGTCTTACTCATCTGTCTCCTCAGTGCCCAGCACAACGATCGTAGTGGGTTTTCAAGTGAGGAAATATGCCCCCATGGGATTGGTTCCGAGAGGCAGAGCCTCCTCAGAAATCCCCCTTGAACTGAGTGTGCTCTGGAGGGAGGGCTGAGCAAGCTGTTCTCCGGCCTCCCTCAGGCCATCATAGGCAGTGGTTACCTCCACTATGGGGGAGTCAAGCCTTTCCCTTGTAGTCTCTGATGGGGGCGCTGCTTTTGTAATGTTTGCTCTGACAACAAGGTAGAACAGGGGTGCCAACCCAACAGCAGTAGCCCCCTCCCTACCCCCCGCCAAGTGACAGGGAAGGTAGCTGTCACACCAGGTACCGCTGAAACTTGGCTAGTTTGCCATCTTGGGCCATCACATCCTCTGCCTGCTGCCTGGCTGGGCTCAGAGAGGGATGGGATGGGAAGCCACCTGCAGGGGGGCCTTGTTCAGCCCAATCCAATAGACACATGTCACAGGAGGGTCCCCTCACAGCAGCCCTGTGGGGAGCAGGAAAGGGCTGCGTGCAGCATCAACCAGCCTAGAGAATGCTCTCCATCCAGCTCAGCCATGGGGAACAGTACAACAGTAACCCCCATTTATCCCTTCAGGCCAGTGGCAGGGGAGTGGGGGACACATGGGTCCCACTGCACAAGAGGCAGGAGATGACCTGAGTTCAGGATAAAGGGAGAAGCATTTGGACTAAAGCACGTGAGTCTTATTGTGTTTATTCTATCAGGCCATGCCAGAAGAAAGCCACTGGTCCCCACGATCTGGTTCAAGAAAGATGTAGGGGGGCTGGCCCGGTGGTATAGAAGTTAAGTTCACGTGCTCTGCTTTGGTGGCCCAGGGTTCATGGGTTTGGATCCTGGGCAGCATCAAGCCATGCTGTGGCAGCGTCCCACATACAAAACAGAGGAAGATTGGCATAGATGTTAGCTCAGGGCCAAACTTCCTCACCAAAAAAAGAAAGAAAGAAGCAGGAAAAAGAGTCCTTAGCTTAATGCTGCTCTGAGTCATACCCCTCCCCGTGCAAAACCCTCTCTCCTCCTTTCTTTAAAGGATGCTGCATAGGGTACAGAAAGAGAAGACTTTTTGGGGTCATCTCACAGTCTGTTCAAATCCCAGATGTGCCACTGATTAGCTCTATGCTCTTGGGAAAGTTATTTCACAATTTGGAGTCTCAGTTTCCTTAACTGCAAAAAGGGGGCAATAATATATATCTCACATGCTGATGTGCCAATTCATGGAGATGATATATGTGACATGTCTTGCACGGTGCCTGTCACATCACAGATGTTTGGGACCTGTTGGTTCCCTCCTCCCTCCACCCCAAATCTTCCCAACCTGAGATTCTGTGCTCTCAAGGACTCCTAGGGTCCAACCCGAGTGTGGGGATTGGGCCACAGAGAGAATAAGCCCATTCCACGGGCAGGTGGAGTTCAAGGTGGATGGTTTGGGAACCGTGAAGCTAATGTAAAATGAGAAGCACACGAGAGCTTCACCAGGGAAAGGAGAAGAGTCCCCAAACAGGGGTCCCTCACTGCCCCCTATTAGGGTCATTCTTGGAACACTCTCTGAAGTTTGGGGCCCTCTTGCTCTTAAAAGAAGCCAAGGAGGGAGAATGAATACAAAGGAAGGTAATAAAAATGATTAAAGGAATTAGAAGGCTTGACCTATAAAGGGAGGTTAAAGGGGCATAATATGTGGAACCCAGAGAACCAGGGCCTACGAGGACATGATAACGTCCCATAAATATGCGAGACAGAGCCACATAAAAGAAGGGCAAGAATTATTTCAGGCAGCTTGGGACACCATTAAAAGAAGAAATGGCCTGAAACTAAAATAAGAGAAAGTTAAATCTGGGCCTTGGGAGCATTGGCTGGTGGGGAGGATGAGGGACAAGAGACCTGGCTGTTGGTGCCAAGTCATCAGAAAGCAAAAGCCACAGGTCCCAGGGCTGTTGTCCCCATTTGGGAGAAACGGCCCCTTTGGGACCCATCTTGGCCGCTCAGGAGCTGTTCTCACTCTCCCCGCTGACTGCTATTTCTGGGCCTCCGATTCATGACAGGCCGGGCCCTGGCTCTGGCTGCCTGGCTGCCCGGCTGCCAGTGCTCGACTTCCCTCTTGAAATAAAAAGAGACAGGTGCAGCCAGCTCCTGCTGTGGCAGTTGGCTCCGCTGGCCGGAGCACGAGGTCAGGAGGTCAAAGTCACAGGTTTGAGCCCTGTATGGATTTTGCCAAGGCTTGCAGTGAGAGAATGGGGCCGGACAAGTTAACAGCTATCTCCACTGTAACGTGCTTAGGAACACAAGCCTACACAAAAAAACCATTCCCGAACACGGGACTGCAGAGCATTCTCTGTGCATGCTACCCATCAACATCCTAACACATGCTCAGGAGTGAGCATTTTTATCCACTGCATCAGCAGCACACACTAAAGCCACTCACCCCCCCAGGAGGGGAGGGGGGCTTTCTGCCTGAGTGCCTCCAGGCCTTGGCCATGGCTGCTGAAGGCAGCTGTGCTTCCGTATTTGGGGTCTGGATTAATGGAAGGAGCAGGCAGAAGCTGCCTGTGAGCATTTCCCCAACCTGTTTGCACAGATCTCCTACCCAACCATCAATCACTTTTACAGTCCTTCTCAAACCTCACGTAAAATTTATCTTGCTTGTTGCCTGAAATTGACTGAAAAAAAACTTTAATTACAGTAAGAGACACCTAGAGCAAAACGCGCAGAAAGCCCATTCAATACTCATTTATTCATTCAATCAATAAATATTTATTGAGCACCAGGAATGCACTGTGAGGTGTGATGGAGACTGCAAGATGGATAAGGCGTTCTCCCTGCCTTCAAGGAGATTGCCCTGGTGGGGGTGGGGAACAGCTACCAACAGACAGAGACATAAAAAGCTATAAGAAAGGCAGAATGTGATTCATTTTTAAAAAGGGGTAAACTATTAGGTAACTCCGAGGAGAAATGAATCGTTCTGATGGGGAGGATGAAGGAAGTTTTCAGAGAGGAGGTGACATGCAATCTGGGTCTTGAGTAAAGAGGAGAATTTCATCAGACAAAGATGGCAGGGAAGGACATTTCAGGTATCAGGGATGCCAGGAACAAAGCCATGGGGGCAGGAAAACGCTGGCTGTCTACAGGAATAATGAGTGGTCTGACAAAACCAGAGAACAGGGTAGGGTTGGAGGGGGTGTAGAGGAAGATGGTGAAAAGTGAGTGGTCAGATCATGGAAGGGCTTAATGCACACCAAGGGTTTTGTACTTTATATTATCAACAAGAGAAACCCAGAAACTTCTTGAGTTGTGAACAACAATGGCCAGGTCTGTATGTTAGGAAGAACACATGGGTCTAACGTGCAGGATAGACTCAAGAAGTGAGAGGCCAGGGGCAGGCAGAAGGCTCTGCCTGGCGAGGGGTCATGAAGACTCGACCAGAGCAAAGGCAGAGGCAACTCCCTGCTTTTGAGATGGTAACTTCTTGCTTCTGCAGAATCACATGCATGTTATCACGATATTGTAGCAGCACATTTCCTCAACCTGTTCCTTCTGCCCAGAATGTCCTCCTCCCTATCTAACTGGTTCACTTCAGAGATCAGCTCACGTGTTTCCTGGCCCACCCAAGCCCCACCCCTGCTCTGTGCTCCCAACACAGCAGGGGCATTCTTCCGTGCAGCATCTGGCACTACTGTTATTAACCATCTGGTTACTTGTCAGCCTCCACCATCGGACTGTGAGGTCCTTAAGTGTAGGACTTGGGTCTTTTTTATCTTTGTATTCCCAGGACTTGGTCCAGACTGGGTATTGAGAAAGGGTCTGTGATGGAAGGGAACGGCCCTGAAGCACTCTCTGTGCATACAATTTCTCTCTTTCTATCCTACCCACATATGCAAACACTCCCTTTTGGTACCTATATGAGCCAGGTCCAATGCCTCTCCCCTATCCCACTCTCACCTGGAGCCCCATCACCCTACCTCCAGTGTAAATTATCCTGAATAACCTCTCCCAACCTCATTAAAATATGATGAATTATTTCAGCTCACATGCAGGACTCCATATTGGGTTATCTGGGCTGAAACACAATCTGTTTGCTGATATCAAAATGCTGCTGCTCACCCTGGGGATTAACACTCTGACAAAATCATTAGAAACCTGATGGAGTATCGAGGCCTCCTGAGCTTGCCGAACGCTGATTCCTCAGCCTAATAAATGCCTTCCTCCCAGGCACATCATTACAAACCATCCATTTCCCTGCCTTCTTCCTGGGCTGGGCAGCCCAGAGACTCCAGTAAACTCCTTGAGGAGGGTTCATCCCCAGTTGGCTCGGCCACCTACCAAGACCCCCAGCTAAGCATTGCCCTTGTAATCCTATGGTTTTTACGTTAATAAGAAACAGCTGATTTCTGCTTCCGGGTAGGATGGGATAGTTTATGCCAGATCAATACTTCCACTGAACAACTAGAAATGCTAGATAAAATACAATATTCATTTGTATTAAGGCATCATAGACCTGCTGAAGCAACAAAGATCAGAGAGGATCTAACTACAGAGAGGGGAAAGTGAGGAGAGGTGAGCTGAGGTGCTGTAGTTGCTTCTAACCTGGATGGATCTGCCATTTCTTGGCGCAGGATGAGAGGCTGGGGATCTAGGCTTTGCACAGGCATAGGGCTGCTGCCGGGGGACAAAGAAGTCAGCAGAGCTTCTGGCTGTCTTAGGATGAGAGAGAGAAAATTAGGGACTTGAGGGGCCTCAAAATGCATGGCCAGTTTTCCCCTGAGGTTGTTTACAGAATTCTGAAGCTAAATAGAGCAGAAAGCAAAAAAAACCTAAGCATAAAGTCTCTATAAAGCAGAGCATTTTTCTACAGTCTTAAAGTACTGAAGAGATATGACTAGAATTCAGGACCCAGCAGAGAAGAGACCCAAAGAACACACCAGGCTCTCAATTAATCCTAGCTCTTCCCTGGGAAAGGGGTGAATCAGAGGTAGACTAAATCCTATGAAAACACAACCCAGCCTGGACATGGTTCGGTCTTTAATTGGATTAAGATCATTGGTTGCACTCTGCCTAGTAGAGAGTAAACCCTCTCTTAAAGATCACAGCATCTACAGCCTAGCAATGTCTAGCATTCAATAAAAAAATTATTAGACATGCCCAGAGATAGAACCATATGACCAAAATCCAAGGGGGAAAAAAGAAACAGACAATACAAACAGACCCACAGGTGATCCAGATATTGGAGTTAAATGAAAAGGACTTTAAATGTGACAAGTTTGTTCAAAGAATGGAAGGAAAATGTACAAAATAGATGAAAATGAAGAATTTCACCAGAAAATTATAAACTATAGAAAAGAATCACCTGGAAATTCTACAAGAGAGTGATAATAAACATCTTAAATAACTGGAGGTTCATTGAAGGAGGAGCATGGTAAGGTGGGCAACACGCTGGGACCCAAGATAAAAAAGACAAAGGCTGTGGTCCCTGGGACTGCCCATATCTAGCGAAGAGAGTCTGGAGAAGTCACTTAGCTTCTCTGAGCCTTGGTTTCTACATCAGTCAAACAGGATAATGACACCTACTCTATCTGCTTGAGGGCATCAAGCAGATAAAATTAAATAACATACATGGAAGCTCTTTATAAATTACCAATCATTATACGAATGTAAGTTATCATTATTATAATAGTCTGGCACCAATCAAAATACAGCTTCTGCTCCATTACTAGAAGTATTTTATGTCAATGACAGGTGATTACCATGTCCTTGACTAATGTCCATATTGTTATAAAGCGTTTTGACCAGAGAAAGCCGAGAGAGAAATAATAACAAAACAGCCAACTCTCAGTTATGTTGGGGTTGATTATTCACTTTGTGGATTATCCCTGACAATCGAAAATCTAAACTAGCTTCTCCCACTGCTCAGCATGCTTTTGGATCATGCCCTTCAGTCTTCCAGATGGTGTGTGCTCATGGAATACAAGCCCATATTAATGAGTGCTGGATGGAACAATCGGCAAGGTAAATCTGAAGCAGAAATACCACCATGCCTTCCAAAGCCCACAGCAATCATGTTGGGACAGTCTGTTATTTTGATTCTCCACATCACTGCTCTCCTCTATTAGCATTTATAATGGACAGTAATGTGTTAGCTTTCACTTATAAGGGTGATGCAGCCCACCCACCACCAGTAGGACATTGGAGCTCCCCTGGCGTGGAGAAAACAGGCATTGTGCTTGGCCTTTTGGAGACTAAAACTCTTATAAGGTCATAAGCCCAGCCCGAATGAAGCTTTTGGTCTTGTAGGGAAGATGTCATGTGCCCAAATAATTATAATACAAGGTATAAAGTGACTTAAGTACCATAAGAGTGACAGTTAAAGAAGTACAGAAATTTGTGCAAAAGCTGATTTGGAACTGATCACAGACTTCATGGTCAAGGTGGCCTTGAGAGACAGCAAAATTGTGAGTAATCCCAGCAGACTATGAGCAGATACAGAGCACTAAAAAGATGTAGGATGGGTACAAGGAATTGGGTTCAGTTTGATACAGGCAACTCTCATAGAGAATTTTTTTAAAAAGAAACTAACATTTATCAAGAACTTATTATGTGCCATGCATTTTATATGCATTATCCCAATTGGTCACAAAAATAATCCTCTGAAGCCAATATTATTAATCTCACTTTAGAGGTAAACTGAGGCTCGAAAGTAAATTAATGTACCCAAGATGCCTCAGGTGGCAAGCAGAGAGCAGGATTCAGATCCAAGTGGGTGTGGCTCTGAAGTCACACACTTGCTGCCTCTGAGGGTGGCATTACTGATCCACAGCCTGAGTGGCACTGTCCCCCATGTGGGACCTCCTGCACACAGCTGGAGCTGGAGAGAGGTAGGGCTGCAGATGACTTGGAAGTTGTTACAGAGAGATGTAATTACAGCCACAGAGTGGACAAGGTAGCCCAGAAAGGGTGAGGGTAGAGTAATGGGCCCAGGGAAGGAGACTAACCAGAAAAAGAGAAGAAGGAGCAGATTGGGAGCAGAAAAACTGGGAGAGAAGACCCTACTCTAATGGGAACCAAGATCAAGAGAAAGCTTCCAAAAGAAAGGGGTAGTCAAAACCGCTACTGCTGCAAAGAGGTCAAGGAAGATGAGGGGATGAAGACCAAGAAAACACGATTTAGTGGGTGGTCTTCAGAAGAATGACTTCAATGGAGAGAAGAGCGCCTACAGCCAGGTCTAAGCATGGTGTGAAAGCTGGCCTGACCCAGAGATGCGGGCGGGCCATAGCCAAAGTGGAGCTTTCAAAACTTTCCTGAGGGCAGGCATCATCTGGAGGTGCATACTAAAAATATGAATTCCCAGGTGTCGTCCCAGTCCCACCAATCAGAGTCTCCAGGGGGTGGAGCCTGGGAAGTAGCTCAGAAGATGCTTAAATCACCAGGATTAGATCGGTGTTTCTCAAACTTAATGAACATGAGAATCACTTGGGGATTCTACAGAGACTGATTTTTTAGGGCTGGGGTAGGGCTCGAGATTCTGCATTTCAACATATTCCCAGGTGATGTCAATGCCGCTGGTCTGAGGACCATATTTTTTAATGACAATAGACGAGACCAAAGCTTACTTGTCCCAGAGAGATAGGCACCAACACCTGGTTCTTCCTGGTGCCTTTTGTTTTTTACCACCTGCAGACCATGCTCCTGGCTCCTTTCCACACTCACCAACAGATGGCAGCAGATCTAAATGTCATCTTCCACAGAAGTACAGGCTCAGAGATTCCATTCCATTCCATCTGACTTGCCGTATGCCTTAAAAAGCACCCTTTATTCACTTCCCCAAGATAAATAATTGGATCAGGTGAGCACAGAAACATTTTCCTTGACTTCTTCAGTACAGAGAGGGTGGGTTCTCCCTCTACTAGGCTCTTATACCATATATTGTCTGCACTGTTCACTGGGCTCTTAAGTATACTTTGCCTTACTATAGTTATTAAATTGTCTTGCACTGTCATTCAATTTTTCATATGTGTTAGTATTGTCTCCACAAGCCCTTGGAGAAAAAGGATCAAATACTATCCTTTTTCTTCTTAACCTGGACTTATAGTGGTTTGCTCATAATATTGGGTATGAATGAGTGAATGGATCAATCAGCTGTCAATTAAATCAGATGCATATTCTATGTGTTTCACTCTGCTTTCTTCCTGGTAAAAAAAGAAGGCTTACCAGAAAGTGTTAATGGTCTGGAAAACTTCTGCGCTTATTTGCAAGTCTATGTTCATGATTTATCCCTTGAGAATCTTCCAACACATCACTAGGGAAAACATTTCCTAGCCTGGCAAATGGACACTCCAGGGCTAGTATTTACTTTATCTAGGGCAGGACATGAGGCCACACTGGCATAACATAGTATCAGCAGGTCTACCGAAAGACCTGCTGGTCACTCAAGAACATTCTCTACTTTTCTATGGCTAGCCTATCATCATTAGCCGATTTGCCCCTCAGACACAAAATTCACAGCTTTCCACTCTTTTTTGCTGGTTAAAATGTTTTGGCTGGTTAACTCTCATATAGGCTTTAGTCTTACAATTTATTATGGATTCATTAGACTATGTCTATTTTACAAAATATCCCATGAGCCTTGGATCATCTTTCTTTTTGAGCAAAGATTTAAGGTTGCTCAGATGGAGGCCCTCCACACGGTTCTCTCCCTGGGAGACTGCTTGATCCCATAGCTCTGAATACCACTTACATGCCAGTAACTTCCCTATTTACATCTCCACCTAAGACCTCTCTTCTGAGGTCTAATATCTTAGATCTGTTTGACTCCCTGACCTCTCTCCTTGGATGTCTCACAAGCATCTCAAATTTAACATTTCCCAAACGGAATTCTTGATCTCCCCTCACCTCCCACTCCAACCTCAGGTTGATCTTCTTCCATTCTTCCCTTTCTTAAGAAATGAGCCTCTGGCTACCTAGTTGCTCAAGCAAGAAACCTGGTCATGCTTGAGCTTTCCTTCATCCCCATATCCAATCTGCTACCAAGACTGGTCAATTCAACTTCAGAAAGATCTGTTTACTTTTCACCATCTCCACTGCCACCCCCTAACCTAAGCCAATATCTCTGGCCTAGGTTATTAAATGGTACCTAAAACCATTTTTTGACCTTTCAGCTCACTCATCCATTTGTTCACTCAACAATTTGTGGAGTACCCACTCTGTGTTAGTCAATGCTCTCAAAAGAGAATAGCAAGTTCCGGAAAGACCCACAAGCAAACCTGCAATAAAGGTGTTTATCAGGCTTGATGACACAGAAGGAGGGTGTGAGCAGTAAGATGGAGGGGAAAACAGTGTCAGGGACACTTCATGGGGAACACGACATTTAAACTGGGTTTTAGAGAACTAGTAGAGATTCATCAGGCATACCTGAGGACAAAAAGCCTTCTATATGGTGACAGGTGGAAAAGTATGACAAGTTCAGGACACATCAAGCAGAGCACAGATTTTGGGGGGTGGAGATGTGACTGTGAGGCAACGGCTACATCACCTAGGGTACTGTTATGGGGTGAACTGTGTTCCCCCGAAATTCATATGTTGTAACCCTAACGTTACCCCTGTGCCTCAGATTGTGACTGTATTTGGAGACAGGGCCTTAAAAGAGGTAAGTTAAAATGAGGTCATTACAGTGGGTCCTAATCTAATCTGACTGGCGTCCTTATAAGAAGAGGAAATTTGGATCCACAGAGACACTAGGATCATGTACACACAGAGGAGACACTGTGTGAGGAAATGGCGAGAAGGTAGCTGTCTGCAAGCCAAGAAGAGAGGGCTCAGGAGAAACCAAACCTGCCAACATTTTGACCGTGGACTTCCAGCCTCCAGAAGCGTGAGAAAATAAATGTCTACTGTTTAAGTCACCCATCTGTGGTATTTTGTTATGGTGGCCCTAGCAAACTAACACAGGTGTTATATGCAACTGAGTTTGGACCTTATACGGGGCAGTAGGCAACTGGGGAAAGGTTTAAGCAGGGAGAAGACAACCTCATCCACCCCACTCCTCACACATATGTGGGAACTGTGCCAGGCACTAGGAGTACAGTTCAAAGAAGGCTTATATGTAGAAATAACATTTTACCTGAAGGATGAATAGGAGTTGACCAGATTAAAAAAAAAAATGGTGCAAATAATGGTCTACACAAAGGGAACAATATGTGTGAAGCCCCCAAGACAGGAAGACTCTTGACACATTCAAGAAACTGACATTAGACCAGTGTGGGCAGAGAGAGGTGAAAAGCTTTAGGACATGCAGGCTGAGGGGGTCAAGGCCAGATCATGCTTCATAGGCCTCAAAAGCAAGTGTGTCCCCTCTCCAGAGAATTTCCCTGTGGGCCCAGCCAATTCCCTGCTCAGGGCCAAAGCTGAAACCAGGGCCTCCAGTTGTCACCATCCTTCCTTCCACTGAGCAGCCAGGGGGAAGCCCTCCCCTCGCCGGCTGCCTGCCCATCAGCGCCAAGGTGACACCACCAAATGCAATTCTTCCCAGCCAGAACTCAGAGAGACACTAGGATTTGCATTTCAATTTGACTTCTTTCCGATGACTCCAGCCAAAGCTTGGAAATCACTCCCCCTGTCATTCTCTCCCCAGTTCTGTTTTCCTTTTTCTTCCCTCTACCCCTGCTGAGGCCTGTTCTTTCCTTGACATCCTGCTCTTGGATGCAGAGAAAAGTCATCCTTAACAGCAGTTTTATTGCCCGGTGATATTAACACAATGAAGGAAATCACTGCTAATTTTTATGAATTATCTCATCATCTGCAACTAATTAACAGCTGCTGAAAGAGCAGGCATTGGCTTCCCTCGGAGAGCCTTTACCTCAAGCACTTTGCAACAGCCCTACCCTTGCCGTCAAGGAGGGTCCTCTGTTGGAGACCACACTTCCTCTCCAACAGGGCTCCCCATCTCCACATCCTCAGTCCCAGTTCTGCTTCCTTGCCTGCCCCGCCTGGGGGGGCGGCGTCGGCCTGACCCATACACCCAGCAGTCGCTGGGCCGCCTGTGACGCCAATGATTTAGGTTAGCTGGAAACTTTATTAAAATCCGAGCTAAGTGGGCCACCGCAGCTCTCTGTTCTCATTACCCTCCCTCTCCAAAATCAGGCCTTGGCCTCTGTGCCTCCCTGAATGTGTCTATAAAACTGAGTGAACAGGCAGCCAACAGCTAAATGGCACTTAATCAGGGGATAATCGAGACCCAGGTGGACAGTAAATACTTAGAGGGGCAGAGGGAGAAGAGGGTGGGAAGAGAAAACCATGGAGGAGGAGGACCATGAGGAGGCTAAAAATGGTTCTGTTGCAGCCTTGAGAGAGAGGAACTGCACAGAAACAGAGTCCCAAGCTGGACGGGACCTCGGAGACCACCGCATGAGGAGCGGAGGCCCAGAGAGGTGACAGGACCCCTGAAGAGTCAACAATTCACAGAGCCCAGGACTCTTTCTCCTCCTGGGCTTCCCTGCTGAGCCCTGAGCTTCTCCAATCACTGTTCCTGCCTTCCCCCAATCTCTCTCTACTCTTCCTCCAACCAGATCCTTTCCTGCCACCATCTGAGGTCCTTCTTCAAGGCCCCTGGCATCGGGCCAAACTCCAGGCAGCCGCTGGCTGTGTCTACAGAGATGAAGGGAAGGGCTCAGACAGATGGGGTGCAAGGTGAAAAGGCCCAAGGCCGGCCCACGCCACTGTGGGGTGGCACCTCCCCAGGAGGGAGTCGAGCATCAGAGCCAAGCAGGGCAGGGGCCCCTGTGATGCTGGAACAAGCACACACAGTCCTTCTAAAGGTCAAAGCTTCCCACAGTGTATTCTGCTTTAAGTGAAAAGGCCAGAGACTGCATGTTGGTGTCACAGGGAGGTGAGGGACACTGGGAGGATGCCCCTGAAGTCCTCCTTTGGTGGCCTGTCCGGGTCTCTTTCTCCTCCCCTCCAAACTCGGAGCCCAACAGCCAGCTAACAGCTTCCCTCCTTCCCCAACCAGAATGTTCCAGGCTCTTTGCTGTTCTATTTCAGGATGTGTAACTTAGCTCATTTAGTCCCTGTTTCTTGCCCCATTGTCTCCGGTTTCAAAGCCAGTGGGTACATGGTCCCTTCTCCACAGCAGCCCAGGATAAGAATGAGTCATTCATTCATTTGTTCAACCACTGTTTGTGGAACACCTGCTGAACGCAAGGGCAGGGGGAGTGACAGGTATGAAGATGTGGTCTTTCCCTCAGAGAATCCAAAGCCTAAGCAACTCACGTCACTACACTGTGAGGTAGAGCTGCCACACGTGGAACGAGAGTACTGAGAGGGAGCGTGTCCTGTGAGTGGGGACAGAAAGGACGGTCAGGGAAGTTTTCTCAGAGGAGAAGGTCACACATCAGCAAGGCCTTGAATAATACTCTGCTGGTGGGCAAGGTGAGAGGGTGAGTTTTGCAGGCAGAGGGACAAAGGCCCAGAAATCTGACAGGCAAGGACGAGTGGGGACTCAAGTGTTGAGAGGGCAGGGTGATGCCAGTGAGTGTTTCTGGGGCCGGGATGGGGATGGGGGAGTGATGCTGAAAGATGACGCCATCTAGATAGTCCAAAGCCCGCCTGCGAAGGAAGTCTTCGGGGGCCCTGGAAAGGAGTTTGAGCTTTCTTCTAGAAAGACAAGACTGAGGAAGTGAGAGGTGGAGGGAGAGTGCCCAGGGGCTTCACATGGCTGCAGTGGGCATGGGGAGGCTCAGCGAGACAAATGCACCCTGCAAGGAGGGTCCTGCTCTGCTCAGATGTCCAGGGTGGAGATGCCTTGGCTTGCCATCCTCAGGCACCAGGACCTGAAGTGCCCAAGCCTCCCACTACTGTCTTCCACCTTCAGCAGCCCTGGCTGCCCCACTCTGGGGCTTAGCAGGGAGGTCCCATCATCTGAGGAACCTTCACTCCACATCCTGGAACCCACCCCAAGGGGCCTGATCCAGGTTTGTATTAGGTGGGTGGACCACGTCCTCAGGTCTGCTGACAGCCCATCCTGAGCGGGATGGAAAGCACTGCAGGGGAGCAGAGGGGAAGCAGAGAACTCTAGTATCCACACTCTTTCCTGGGCTCGGGGCCAACAAGGTGCCCATTCTTTTCCTGGGCAGTTTACTTAAAAAAGTCAAGCTTAGCCAGAAGAGGAGGAGGGCACTGATTTGAAGTGGGGCGGAGCAGCATAATGGGCCAATGGTCTCCAAAGGCAGACAGGGCTTGGACTTCAGTGCAAGCTCCAGCCTCATACCAGCTGTGTGACCTTGGGGAAGTTATTTCACTTCTCTGAGCCTCAGCTTTCTCATCTATAAAATGGACATGATGATAGGATTAAATAATTTGAACAGCATAGTCCCTGGCACATAGTAAATACTCAATAAATGTTGCTATCACTACAAGGCTAGATATTCCTGGCTCCAAAAACCCCAACTCTTCCCTCCAACTCTTCTTTCCCTTCTAGGGTGTTCTCTCCCACTCCCCCCACCACTCCCTCTATTTGCAAGGATTGCCCCTTTTTAAAAAAATCTCTTGGCAAAGCCCCTCGCCTGGCCTTTAGGACCACCTGCCAAGCCACCCTCTCTTCTCCTTCCCCTGGGGCCTTAGAAGGCAGGGACTCTCCTTGGTGAGAGTGTCTTTCCTTGGTGCCTTCCTGGGAGAGAAACACCCAGTACTTTTAACAAGGCTGAATAAATAGCAATAATAATATATGTTCAGCCATTAGCCGCATAAGTAATCAAAGATCACTGCCATATGATTCCTGGTTAAACATCATTTGGAACCTAATAAATAAGTGGCTATAAATAAAGGCAGTGTGCAGGCTCATCCCTTCTGAGCAGCGCAGCCTCTGCTCTTATTTTTAGCCTAAAGGTGTCTTCAGAGCTCCTCCCGTGGTTCAATTTTAAGTGAATGTCTCTCTCTCAAATGTCTGAGAGGAAAGCTCTGGGGACAGGGGACAGTGAGGAGGGCGCAGGTGCAGCGGCCGCCTTCTGCTTCTCTAAGGAAACGGAGGTGTCCCCAGGGTCTTTGGCCACCTTCTCCCCACACCTCTCCCAGGGGTTCCACAGAGGGGAGCACAGCAGAGGCAAGAAAGGGAGGTGCCTCGTGTGGCCGACAGAGCAGAGGGTTGGAGCAAAAGAAATCTGGGTTCAAATCCAGGGTCTCCCATGTTGCACACGGGTGACCTTAGTCTCTCCTTCTTAGCCTCGGTTTCCATATGTAAATACCAGACACCATCAAACCTACCTCTGGAGAGTGTTGTAAAACTTAAATTATATCATTTACAGAAAGTGATGGGCACATGTCAGGTGCTCACTAAACATGAATGTCATTCCATCTCCCGTGACATAGCCCTTTAAAGTGATGGTCCACCGCCCTTTCATTAGGAAACAGGAGATATGTCAAGAGGGGACAAAGAAGCCCAAGACGCCATGTGCCTGCGGTCCCTGGACCACCACAGTCACCACTGCCGAACTCTGGAGCTGGGCCTTGGGCGCTTCCTGCTGCCCAGCTTTGTACTGCCCTGAAGTTCCCTCGGGGCCCAGAGTCCTGCCGTTTCTTATTTAGAACATTAACAACAAAATATGCTATTTCCTGTATTTCCCACAGAGCCTAGCCCTCTGCAGGGCACTGTCAGCATTAAATAAGTGACAGGAGACAGACACACGGATTGGAGCAGCTTTAGAGCCCAGGTCCCCTAATTCCTAGCTCATAGCCATACCTTCCTAAATCACGTGGTTTCTTAAAGCACAAGAGGATCAGTCCCTTTCCGGAAGGATGACAGGCAGAGTAAGAGACAGTCTGCTGGGACTCTGGGGAACATTATTCTCTCTAGGCGCCCTGGCAGGAAATAAACACATCACTCTAAGCCAAGCTGGCAAAGCCCACGTGACAGAGCCTCAGATAACATTCAGCTTGTAGGTTCCTCGGTTAGAGCCCTCACATGTTATCGTGGCGAAATTACTAAATCAACATGATGAAGTGCTTCCTGTTACACAGCCCCTTCTCGGCTCTCTCTCCCCTTGTGGCACAGTCTCAGTCACAGTAATATGGCCAAGGTGTCACGTTCCCTCCACCCATTGAGGAAACATACTAGCTTCTGTGCTCTGGGCTGCTTGGTTCTCATGCAGAACAGTCGACCGTAACAGGAGTCAGGCAACTCAGGCCAAGGATGGGACTGGGGACGGTTTCCAAGTGTGTGCACAGTCCCCTGCATAAGGCTCTGCTCACGAGAAGGTTTTCAAGCAGCTCAGCCTCCCATCTGGGAGGCTATCCAAACAGAAGAGCAGAATGATGGCTCCCAAAAATGTCCATGCCCTAATGCCCGGAACTTGCGAATGTGTTACCTTCCATGGCAAAAGGGACTTGGCAGATGTGATTGAGGTTTCAGACCTTGAGGTGGGGAGATCATCCTGGTAGGCTCAATCTAATCTCATGAATCCTTGAAATTGGAGAGCCTTTTCTGGCTGAAGGCAGTGAGCAATGATGTGAGAATGACTTGACCGGAAGCTTTGAGGATAGAGCAAGGGGGCCGCGAGCCAAGGGATGCAGCAGACTCTAGAAGCCGGGGATGGCCTCAGCTGACAGCCAGCAGTAAAATGGGAACCTTGATTTCATAACTGCAAGGAAGTGAATTCTGCCAACAACCCAAATGAGCATAAAATGGGTTCTCTCCTAGAGCTTCCAGAAGGGATCACAGCCCTACCGATATCTTAGTTTTAGCCCAGCAAGATCCATGATGGACTTCTGACTTATAGACTATATATATATATGATAATAAATTTGTCTTGTTTAAGCTGCTAAATTTACAGTAACTTGTTAAGGCAGCAATAGAAACTATAGTAATAATAATTATGGTAGAAGTGCTGACAATAACTATTATTTATTGACCTCCTACTAATTATCAGGCACCGTGCTAGCCATTTTGCCTATGTTACCACACGAAAACCTCAACAATCATATAGCAGGAGTATTATTATCCCCATTCTATAGTAGAAAACAGAGGCCAAGTAATTTGCCCAAGGTCACATGGTAAAACTATAATTCAGTTCCAAGTGTGTATGTCAATAAAGCCCATCACCATTCTAGCATCCTAGGAGGCCATCCAGAATTATGCCTTCCAGAAATGCTGAGCAACTTACTATTTTTTAAAAAAAACAAAAGGAAAGAAACTAATGTTTATTAAATATCACTAGATGCCACATGCTGTGCATGGTGTTTTATGTATCTCCTCTCAATTAATACAATAACCCTTATGGTAAACTGTTATCTCTAGTTTATAGATGAGAAATAGAAGGTGAGAAAGGCTCAGTAATTTGCCTAAAGGAAGATGGCTAGTAAGAGAGATTCGTACCCACGAATTGTGAATCCAGGGCCAACTTGTTGCACGATGCCTAGGATAGGAAGATTTGAACGTGAATTCCAAGCTCCCCCAGGTAACCATCCTGATGACTTCATGGCAAGACGGGCACTCACTCAAGACCGAAAAGGGAGCCCTCACGGGCTGCAATGACAAGCCAACAGCAGCAGCCCTCCAGGAGAGAGAGGTCCTGTCTCCTCTGCTCGGGGTAGGGGGGCGACCTCCCCAGGAGCCAATATTGCTCTCTGGGAGATAATTCCTGGGAGCAGATGAGGAAGAGGTTGATTAAATTCAGAGAGCGCTCCAATGGGGGCCATCCATGGATACTTTCACTCATTGACACTGCATTTCATCTCTGCCAACCCCACTTATTTTTATTTAACAAACTTAATTCCTTTAGCCTCTAGGTTTTCCAAATTGGTCCTAAAGGAGAAATTTAGCATTCAATCACCATTTCCAGATAAAGGTCCCTTTAGTTTCAGAAATGCCAAGAGCTCCAGGGAGTACAAGGACAATTCTTTCTGATGGCCTTTGGAAAGCTCTCCTTCTTCCCAGCCTGCTGGCCTGAGACTTCCGGGGGCCTGCCCAGGTTTGGGGCCCTCTACTGCAAGCCAGCTTCAGCATAGGCTGGAGGTTGGTGCCTGTTTGGATCAACTCCGTAGCAGTGCTTCCTGCTGAGGCCCCCAGGGCTGTAAGCTTCCCTTTTCTGTCATCTCTGGGAAAATCCCTGCTCTTTCATCTGTGAGCTGAAAGCTCAAAGTCTCATGTTGTTAGATCCCTGCCACTGGGGGAAATGTATGAGTGTTGCCAGCAAAGTGGCATTCCCTCCCCTGCCTGTGTCACTCCCTGCTTGAAAGACCAAGTGCTATAAAGGATGGGAAAAGCACAGCTTGGAAGAAGCCACAGGGGTGACACAACTTAGGGAACCTCCTAGCACCCAGCTCTTTAACACAGGTGTCTTTAGACATTGGGCAAGCTGCTGCAGGCTTTCAAAGAGCAGCCAGGGCTTCGTGGGAATGAGTCCAACAAGGGGCTCAGAACCTGGAGACCAGACCCCACCAGACTGGAGCAGGTGCCTGTGGGGGACCAGAAGCAGATGAGGGGGGTGCCTGCCTGTGATCAGGGTGACCACATCCTAACCGGGAAGGAGGAAAAAAAACCATTCAGAGGAGGGAGACCAGGATGACAAGCAGACTCCAAATGCTGAGAAGGAAAGAACAGTCAAAGGCACTAATGATGAATCTCTAGAAAAAAGAAGATGCTAGGGGCCATGAAATGACAGAGCCTCAGATCTCAGAGATGCCGCCACAGGGAAGAGCACTGGACCTGTTCTGTATGCTCCTGAGGGACAGGCAGACCTAGGACAGTAGGTAGAAGGCAAAGAAAGACAGATTTTGCCTCAATAGGAAGAAAAACCAACGGTCAGAACTATTCAATGGCGAAATGGGTTATACTGGGGTCCCTGCCACCATGAAGATTTTAGGAATCTAAGTACAAGCAGACAGCCAGGGAACAACATTGAGAAAGTGTGCTGGAAGACAACAGGCAGGTACCCTGGCCAATAGTGGCAGCTTCAGGAAAGAGCTGGAAGCAGGTGGCAGGGTCCCAGCAGGGAGGCTGGGTCCAGATTCCAGTCTCTAGGCTCTCAGAAGACTGAGACCAGCAAGGCCTGACCAGAGTCCCAGGGGAGCTCTGGAGCAGTCAGAATATAAGTGAGGTTTCAGATTTGAGGAAAAGACAGACTTGGGCACTGCAGTGGCCACACAGGTGGGGGAGGTTTATAAGTCAAGAGCCTGGTGTCTGGATCTGAGGGACAAAGCAAGACCAGCAGCCAAGACTCATTCTGATGCTGAGTCATTTAACTGCTGGCTTGGGCTGCCTGAGAATGGGATCAAGATTAGCCCCAGGATTTGCTGCAAGGGGGCCTGCTACAGGGATCAGAGAACTTGGGAACAGGAGGCCAGCAGGGCCACTGCACAGTCTTCAGCAAGGAGCCCTTGGTAAGAATGGCTTTCGTGTCAAGTGAGACCATCATGGTCCCTGCCTTCCAATAGCTTTTAAATTTGAAGCTCCTTTGGGACTTCCCTTGGGTCTGCATTATTTACTCATTCAGTAGATATTTAGTGAGCACCTATTGTATACCAGGCACTATCTGACATGTGGGGAAACAGCAGAGAACAAAAAAAAGGGCTGCTCCCGATGGGAGAACTCAGACAATAAACAAACAGGACCAGTCTGTCAGATGGTGATGAGCGCCATAGAAAGAATAAAGCAAGGAAGAGGGAGAGGGAGAGTTGCTGGGCAGGGCACGACCTGCAGGACGTGAAAGAGCGAACTATGCAGGTGTCTAGGTGAAGAGTGCTCTAGGCAGAGAGAACAGCAAGTACAAAGGCCTGAGGAGGAAAAGCAAGAAGCTAGTGGGGCTGGGGCTGCTGCGGGGTGAGTAAGCGGCAGAGTGGTGAGAGATGAGAAGGAAAAGTAACAGGATGCTGGGGCAGCTCCCAGAGGGCCCTGTGGGACACTGTCAGGACCCCCCTTCGCTCTGACGTGAGAGGAAATGAGAAGGCATTGGGAGGGTTGAGCAGAGGACTGACACGACCCAACTTACATTTTAAAAGAATCATTCTTGCTGCCATTTTGAGAATCAAAGTGAGAGGACAAGAGAGAAGCAGAGAAACTACTAGGAAAGCTTTGCAGGTATCAGGGTGAGACATAATACCAACTTGGAACAGGAAAACAACGGCTGAGGTGGTAGGAAGTGGTGGGGTTCTGGATACACTTGGAAGGAAGAGCAAACAGGATTTGCTGATGGAGAGGACGCGGGGTGTCAGAAAAGACAGATCAAGCACGACTCCCAGGGTTGGGGCCTAAGTCCAAAGAGATCGAATGGCATTACCATGCACGAAATGGGGGAGACGGGATAGAAGCAGGCTCGGGGTGGAGGGGCATCACCAGCTTGACTGTGGACATGTAGAGTTTTCGTTCCTCTTAGATGTCCACGTGGGGGTGACGGGTAGGCGTATATGAGTCTGGAGTCATGGGGAGAGGTCAGAGCTGGGAGAAGATGAGAGAGACATAAGCATATAAAGCCATGAGACTGATGAGGTCACCAAGGAGCAGGTGTGGAGAGAGAAGAGGTCTAAGGACAGAACTCCAGGGCACATCCATATTCAGAGGTCGGATTGCTGAGAAGGAATCAGCAAAGGAGATTGAGAGGAAGAAGCCAGTGAGGTAGCGAAGGAGTCTGACCCAGAAGCCAAAAGAGAGAAGTGTGTCAAGGAAGGGGGAGTGAAAGACTATGTCAAACGCTGCCAGTAAAATGAGGCCTGGGGACAGAGGACTGGATTTAGCAATGTGGGCATCAGGAGTGGGGGTGAAATTCTGATGGGAGGGAGTCCTACTGATAGGGGAAGACAGGAGAGGAAATGGAGACAGCTTGAATAGGCAGCTCTTTTGCAGAGTTTCACTGTAAAGGGAAGGAGAGAAATAGGAGATTAGCTGAAGAGGGATGCGGGGCTAAGGCAGGTTTTTAAGATGGGAGATCATTCAGACCATTACCAGGACCCGGGACCATTACCCCACTGTGAAAAGCCCACAACACTGTGAAGGTAGGGAAGACAAAGTTCAATCTCTCAGGATGCTCTTAGGCTTGTGGGGCAGATGGAATTCAAATAAGGATTTTTAAATATTTGCGAAAACCAGGTGGTCATGTACCAATGAAGACAGTGCAACGCGTGCGTGACTGTGAGCATGCACGCCTCCTGCACGCTGAGAATTCTGGAAGTAAGAGCTTTCCAAACCAGGTGGGGATTCTCAGCTCCTAAAAAGAGGTGAATTTAAAGCAGGATTTAGGAGATGGGGAGAGACAGCATTTGGTGGAAGAGTGCTCCAGGCAGGGGCAGGCTTCGAGAAGGAGACAGGGCAGCCCAAGGGTGCTATTCTTAACAGACATCACTCCCATAGCATTCACTACCTGCCTGATGCTGTCCTAGTGCTTTCCATGTAGCAACTTACTGAATTCTCACAAAAATGTGAGGTAGGGACAACTCTGATCTCATGTGATAGATGAAGAAATTCAAGCTCTAAGAAGTTAAGTTCTTGCCCAAGGTCATACAACTAGTAAAGGGCGGAGCTCAGATCCAAACCCAGGCAGTCTGGTCAGAGCCTGTGCTCTGGTGTCAACCTCTACACTCTGCTGGAACCTTCTGAAGCTAACCCCAGTGCTACTTATAACACTTCTGGCTCATTTTTCCCTTCCTCTCCAGACCCCCATCAACTTCGAATAACCATGTAAGACACTGGATGAGTCAGGGCAGAAGGACTGAGAGAAGAGGGAGACACATGAGGCACCCTCTGGTGGGCTGTCCCAGATGGCCACTTACCCCCAATTATGTTGGTTTCCTCAGAAGGGACACAGGGAGTGAGAGGAGCTGAGAGGGCTGTGGCTAACGTGTAGCCCTGGGAGAAAGGTTCAGGACAGGGAATCTCTGCTTTGAAGGGGGGCATGCTAGCAGAAAGCCTCAAGACCATGGAGCCCCAGTCAGGGCTGCAGTGCCCCCCATGTCTGGCACAGTGGCACTGTCTGCCCGACCAGGGGACTGCACATGCCATCCATGCACATGCTGAGCCCTGACTGGTCTGGGCTCTCTTCTCTCTCCACAACACTCCTCATCGGTATGGGATTAATAGGCCTCGCCCACCCGGGCCACCACAAGCTGATGGGCCCATAACTCAGCTTGATAGGAAGAAACACACACCAACAAGACACAGAGAAGCTGCTGGGCGGCCCGACAGCTGTCTGCAGCCTCCTGCCGCCCAGGGCTCCCAGCAGCCAAGGCCCAGCCCCCGTCCACCCGATATGGAACGTGTGGCTGCTCATCCAGACTAATGAGCGCTCACTGTGACCGCTGTCTTGCCTGCAGCTGAGCTGCGAGGCTGTGAGTGGGATGTGCGGGCTCTGCCGATGCACACGTGTGCGTCCCACCCACTCAGGCTCACACACACTCAGGCACTCGGCTGAGACGTGGCAGCAGCTCCCATCATTGCCCGCACTTCTCTGACTCCTCCATCAGTGGCCACAGGGAGAAAAGAAACACCCGGATAGGTCTACGCCAACAAGGCAAAAAGACTCACTAGGGCTTCAGGTCTTATCTGACTTATCCAAGCAATTGGAGCCAAATGGGGTCATGGCTTAAATTAGGCAGGAGGGTGCCTCAATTCTAAGCTCTTATAAATGGTTGTTAATGAGGACACAGTAACAACAGAATGTCTCCCTATGAGAGTATGAGAACAGATCAAAGGCTAAAATAGTCTATCACAGAATCCCAGGTTGAAAGGGGTCTTAGAAGTAATAGTCCAACACCCACTTGATGCTGAAATCCCTGTCCAACCTATCTGTGGTCACCTCCAGCTGTGGGGACCTCAGTATCCAAAACAGCCCATTCCATCTGTCTGGTAAATGTTTTTTTTACACCAAACCAAAGTCTCTCTCCATAATTTCCACTTCCCCCCACCCCACCCTGCACCACCAAAAAAAAAAGAGCTTGCTAATGACTCATTCTCCTCCCAAGACTTCTGTAAACACGGAGCTGGAGACAGGTTTTTGAAATTCTGACAAAAATCTCTCCATGACTGTTGTCCCGACACCACATGTATCTCTGCCAGGCAGGGCTCCATCGAGCAGGGCAGCAGATACCGCCAGGCCATCACATGTGCGGTGGGGCAAAACGAGAGCCCCGGGGAACCAGGCCGTGGCAGCACCAATGAACACAGGCAGCCACATACCGAACTCATTTGGAAATCTGCTCTATTATCGAGGACTTGAGTTTCGGGGCAACAGCCCCATCCCTTCACTTAGATACCCCTGCCACTGGAACTTTTCCCAGTTTCCTCCCAGAGATCAATCATGGCACATTTAAGAAAACACAACATTTGTTGCCATTACTTGTGTGTTCTCTAGCTTGGCCTGATTTCATAAGGTCCTGGGCATTACACACTGGTGGCTTTTAGTCCTCACCCATCAATAACATACCGTCAACAGGCTCTTCAGGACTCTGTCACCACACTGTCTTCTGATACTCGGTTGACTCCTTGGCCCCCGCCTGGGAGATGCTCTCTCCTCTCCGCCCTTTGAGGCTACCACTCCCTTCCGTATGAGCTCGGGCAGGTCACAAACTCTGTGAACCTCAGGCTCTTCTCCCTAAGGTGTGCTTACTTCTACCAGCCCCACAGGCTGTTGGGGAAATTGAATGAACACGTGTGTAAGAACAAGTGCAAACCACGCCACAAATGTCACCAGGCAGTTGGGAGTCAGGAATCCTGGCACTGCCAGAGGGACCTTTACCAGTTCATTTTGCCTTACTGGGACCCCAGTTTTTCTTATCCGTAAAATGGAGCATCTAGGCCTAATTCATCCCTCACTTCTCAGCAGAAGAGACTACAGCCTAAGACTGTAGATCACAAATAGGTTCTGAGAAAAGTTGAGAGAGAAGATAAATGTCTTGAAAGCATGCTGCGTGGTGCTCCTGGAAGAAGACCAAGCCACAGGTGAAGACGGATGACGACATCGTGGACTGAGCGACTCCACACAGCACAGTGGCCTGGAGGCCTGTCCGCCTGCAGCTGAGCCTCCCTCATTCTCCCTAAAGACATGCCGGAGGTGAGCTGGGGGAGGTGGGCAGGGAGGAGACGAGAGACAGCCTTGAGCAGACACACACTCGGACTTTTTTTTCCTGGCAAAATATTTACTCTCCAAATCACATATTTTCTACACTTATTAAATAAAATTGGTTGGCATTTTTGAGCACCGATCAATATCTGGGGGAAGAGAAATTTGAAAACTAACAGGTTATCTCAAGGTTCAAAACTTGCTATTAGAGAATTCACCTAGCAAACATTTACTAAGCAGGACTATGGGCCAGGCACTGTGCTAGACCCAGGAAGACAGACAGAATAAGAAAGAGAGACTCCCTCAGGTGTTCACCAGAGGAGAGATGTGTCTCCCAGAAATCTTTCTATACTCCCTCTCTGGGTGACAGATGAAGGAGAAAGCCATCAATTTCTATTTGTCGCTAATGTGAGAGACCAATTGATGGCTTATACAGGTGTCTCAATTTGGAAAAGAGATGAAAACTTACATGCCCATCAAGATTTCATAAAGCACATCATGTAACATTATGAAGTGGAGCCACCACTCAGAACCCCCATGGTGAATCCTCCACAGGGCACAGAATTTAGTTGGTGTATTTGGATCTCAGTGTGTCAGATATATTTAATACGCAGCAGAACAGGGTAAGAAACCAGTGGTTTTTATTCTCCCCTTGTGCCTCCCCTAATTCTCTTATTATCTTCATCTTTATCCCATTTGAATGTTCTATGTTGAAGATTCTCTCCACAGGACTTGCGGCTCATTGGGGGAAACCAACTAAGTCAAAAAATGGTAGCTGTAAAGTGCTTGGGGGTCCTCGCAAGGCAGCGTGTCAAATAAATCCATGCTCTTGCTGCTTCACCACACGGGGAAACCTTAAACAAAAAAGAGATTCAATTTCTGCAGTAACCTGCTGATCTGTCTAGTGCCACCCACACTGATCAGGACTTCTGTACCACCAGGAGTAAGCCTCTCAAATCCCCAGGCCTCAGTTTCCTCACCTGTCAGATGGGCTTCGTCTGTGCCCTTAGGAAATTATTTGGAGGTAAAGGAATCAAAGAAAAGTAAGAGACTATATAAGCAATAATGATTCCATCTTTCAATTCCTTTACCAGACAGAACACAATATATTTAATATGACTGCCGTGATAATGGGATAGCCCAAATGTCTCCAGGGGTCCACTAGCTGAGCAGAGCAAAGCAGGAAGAGGCAGCTTTGGAGACAGACAGGTTTGAATTTCAGTATCTATGTGGCCTCAGAGGAGTTATTTAAACTCTCCAGCCTCATAAATAGCACTCAGTAAACACCTGTTGAATGAATTAATGAATGAATAATGGAATCAGTGATTTACCATTAGAACCCAGTCAGGATCTTCAGCCCATTCCTGTTCTCCCTTTTAAGTAAGACAGATAGATGGACATTTCCTCCTTCTCCTCTTTCTCCTTTCCCTTCCACCTCCTCCAATAAGTCTCCTTCTGTAAGCAGACGTATGACCAGAAGAAAGAACTTTAAAACGATGATACCAAATATGCTCCTGGGGAATCAGGTCTTGCGAAGGCCACGGATTCATCCACCCATTACACTCACTAGGTTTGAGCGACATGCTTGAGGAAGGGCCCTGGGGGAGCTGGCTGCTCTCCCATGGAATTCAGAGTCTGGTCAGAAAACGCCGTAATAATTAGAGCACAGCCTGGGAAGTGCTGGAACAGGTGTAAGCAGCAAGGCAATGGGAGAAAGGTAAGAAAAAGAGGATTTCTCCCTATGAGGACGGGGTGATGGTGGGAAAGGACTTCTCAGAGGAAGAGCTGTTTAAGCCAACTACGCCAGCGGAGGAGGAGGGGATGACTACAGCTTGGAGGAAACCTCCTGGTATATTTGGGACAGTGAGGAATTCAGTGGGGCAGAAAGAAGCAGCCAGGGAAGGAGTAACGGGAGGCAGGCTGGAAAGCCTAGCATTCATTCAGCTGGTAAATACTTCTTCAGTTTTTAATGTGTTCGGGGCAAGGGTAACGTTTGCTAGTATCAGAAACAGGATGGGAGAAAACTACAAGAGACCATGACCCCCACATACTGTTGAAGGTGAGTCTGCTTCCCCAGTGGCTAAGGGAGCCCGTTGGTGGGCAGCAAGGAGAGCACTGCAACAGGAGTCAAGGATCTGGGCTCTAGTGCTGACTGCCACCAGCACGGCCACCTACTTGCTATGTGACATTGGCCAAATCACTGCCCTCTTCGGGCGTCCTTCCTCATCTGTGAGAGGAGCAGGGTGGAAAACGGGATCCTTAGACTCCTTTATGGCTCTAAGACCTTACGATGATCCCTTTAAGTAATGGCCGGCTGTAGAGACGGGGTGGGGTCTTCTGAGAGCATTTATTAACTTGCAGCTCCCACAGTCATCACTCAGAGGACCCAGAGGGACAGAAGCAAAATCAAAAGACATTTCCAGAAGACAGATGACTGAAGGGGGCTGACATATGTGTGAGAGTTTGGGGAATTTATGCGGGCAGCCTCACAGTCATAAATAACATCCTTTTCTCTTACCCAAAACCTCATTCTGGGGGTAAGCACCAGACACTGTAATAGACAGTTTGGCCGTATCTCCCGCCCTGCGCTTCCATTGAATGAAAAACAGCAGTCCCAAGGCAGGGTAATGGGTTCGGCCGCCTCTTTACAAACATCCATATTGTCACCAACGAACAAGTAGGGCTGAGGATGGAGTGGGAGGAGTAATTTATCTCTGAGATCCCTGGTCCCTCATGCAGCCTCACTCTCACAGCCATCTATTCTGAGGCTTGGGAGTTGGGAGAAATCCCAGAAAAAAGCAAATTCAGGGGGAAGGAGCCCCTGGGAAGGGGGGAGGAGGAGCGGCCCCTCCTTTTCCCGGGAGCCCCTGGAGGACTCTGGAGACCCCAGCCCCATCAACGGCAGTACAACCCATCTGTGTGCCACGTTGCCTGCTGCTCAGTGCAGCTCCCTGAGTTTCGGTGACCTAGTTCTCTTCCCACCCCTGCCCTACTCCAGGTCCTCTCTGGAGCCCACGTAATCAGCACCTTTCCATCCAGAAGGATCAGGAGACTTTTAGAAAGGTCCTGGCTCCCAGGATAAGCAAGGAGACAGGAAAACAGGTCCCAGCATTGCTGTTTTCATTCTTCACTTCTTTTCTTTCTCTTTGTTGGCTTAACTCTGCTTTGCGCGATCTGCAGGAGATGAGGCCCCGTTTGACCTTGCCAGCCAGCAGGGCGCCTGGCTGGAAATCGGCTGGAAGTGGCCTGGCATGAACCAAAACTGAGGACCAGCAGAGTCTTGACAGAACTGGACAACCAATGCTCCAAGAGTGGGCACGGGAGCATGAGGGGTCCCTTTGAAGCCCTCTGTTGTCAGTGTAGCAGCCAAGAGAGAGATCTGTCAGCTCCACTTTCTGCTTCCCTCCCGGAGAACAAGTGTCAGGAGAGCCGAGGCCATGAGGCACTGCCGATTCTGGCTCGATCCATTTCCGCTTCCCATTAGCCACAAATGGGAATTGATGGGTTACTGCTTTATCCACTCATTCAGAGGGGCAGAAAACCTCGAGGCGAATGGTGAATAACTGTAGGCATCTTATAAATTAAGCATCTTAAGGATATGAACCGTTTTGTATTGCTGCTAAGCAGAATTGAATTAGGTTTTGAAGTTTCAGTAGGCATGAATGGGGAAGAGGGAGGGAACATCTTGTTTTTAATGCAGCTGTTTTTTAAGCATGCAGAGTGGTGAGCCCAGGGCAGCGCTAGGGAGAGAACTGAGTCACCTTTCTGAGTTTCTATTCCAATCAGCCACCGCTGCATATGCAGGGAGAACCGTGCCCCCGAGGTAACAACAGGGCTTGACACCTGCAGCTCGGCCTCCGGCCTGTGACGCCTGACCTAGCCAGGGTCTCAGTTTCTGGCTAGTCTCAGCCCATCCTGGCCTCCTGACCACCACCAGCGTGCCAGCCTCTAGGACCTTAGGATCCATCCTGGTGGCAAGTGGAGGGAATGGGGAGCTTTAAGCCAATTCCCTGGGACTCGGCATCATGACATCTTCCTTCTAATCCAGTCTCTAACCATTTCAGGTTCAGCTTAGGACCTAGGCTCCTGCCTTGTTCATAGAATTCACTTTCCCCCCTCCCCACCCTAGTCTGGGAAGAGGGGCCTCAGCTGGGTACCTGTCTGGATAACCTGCTGCTGTTTGAGTCCCTCTGGGGCTATTGCCTAGCCTTGCCCTGGGGGTCCTGCTGTTGGACAGGCCTTCTTGTGACCAACAACCCACCGCCTGGATTTCTCACTGCTGTGCCCCACCCATCTATCCACACTGACCCCCTTCCTCCATACATACGAAGACACCCCTGATCCCCAACGCCACACGTCTGTCCTGGGCCACCACACGGAGTCTGCTGGGCTAGACTGTTACCTTGTTCCTGCGGCTGGGGCTGTGTCCCTAGGACCCAGATCAGCAGGGCCTCAGCCTGTAGCTAATGAGCCTCGCTCAGTCTTGGGGGGAAGAGGCACTTGATTTCCCAGGAAGCCCTGGACCCCGGGTGGAGCCAAGCCTCCCTCCTGGCATGGGGGTGCTGACAGGGCAGGTGGCAGCATTGTTTGCCCACACCTGGAGCAAGTACCCCCACAGCAACAAGGACAAGGGATAGAGCAGTCAGAACACATGTCACTGAAGTGACCCCACCCTCCCTCTCCAGACCAGGCCAGGGCAAGCAGACCCCCCGTCAACAGCCCGCCAAGTAGCCAGGCCAGGGTCACCAAGATCCACTTCCACCCTCTTTCTTCACCTAACAGCTGGCCCTTAATGTCCTAGGCTGAGTCAGCCACAACTGCAACAGGGACTTATCAGCATCTTTACTCTCATCACAAGGGGAGCTGGCAGGTTGACCAGATCAGAGCTCTGAGCCTGTCAGCTGCCACCCCTCCCCCCACCAGCCCTGGCCCAGCCGAAGTCAGGGAGGGCATATGTCCCCTGTGGACATCTAGGGTATCCAGAGAGCTGGGCTGCCTCCAGGATGCTGTACAAGCAGCACTTACCGATCCTCAGGGAGTGTGGGCTGCAGGCCACCATCACGAGCCACGCAGGAAGCAGCACCAAAGGCGCCGAGACGCGGGGCATCTTCTATAAATCCTCATGGAGCCCTCTGCTGGTCTGGGCATGACATAACTCTGTGAGAGAGTGGTGGGAGCACATGAGTCCTATGCCCCTGCTCAGTAGCCACCCATCCAGCCCAGTGACCGAGCCACTACCCAGAAAGCCTCTATGGGGAGGGCCAGCAATCCCTCCACAGTGCTGCTCGCAGTGCCCATGGGAGAGTTCCAGGCTGACTCGAGGCCTCTGTCCTTCCTCCCTGTGTTCAGGCTCAGGTTCTAACTCCATCCCCCTCATCAAACGGGGGCAGGCTGGTGTAACTGTGATCGAATGATTCATGGGGTTCCACTTTTTAAAAATTTCTAATTGGGAATGAAAACCTTCATCTGCTCTTAAGGAGCAGGAGCCATGGGTAAGCAGAAGAGGAAGAAATGGGAAGATTATGCCATTGCCCCAGACACATGGCATGCACTACTCCCTGGGGAGTGGAGTGAGGAAGGGGCTGGGTTCGAGTCCAGCTCGGCCACGTGCCAGCTTGGGGGGCCTTCATCAAGGCTTCTCTTAGTCACTCAGCTCAGTTTCCTTGCAGGTAAACCTGGCATAACACCACCTGCCGGGTGGAGTTGAACTGAGGACTAAGATGACATAGAAGCTGCCATGCTCAGGGCCTGGCCTAAAGGCCAAATGTAAGTTCCTCCCTGGCCCAGATGGGAGAAGTCTATTCCCAGCAAACACTGAGGGCAGAAGCTCACATCCCAGGTCCTCAGCTGGTTTCCACATCTGCTCCTGCCGCCGGCTGAAAACAGCCCCCTCCCCATCCTTCCTCCATCAGCCCCTCTCCCTCCTGGGGTGGGCCCCTGGTGTCAAAGCCAGAACCTTCTAGGATGCTGCCTCCCCCTAAGGCAGCACGGGTGTTGTCCCCTCCCTGAGACCTCTCTGACACCCTGAGACAAGAGTCTGTAGGCTGCCAGCTCCACCCCATCACTGGGGTAAGTGAGGCTGGTGAGCACCTGCATATGCTAATCTGGGGTCACCCTTGGTTAGGAGAGAAGTATTAAAATGATTCCTCCTCCCTCCCTAGACAGATCCAATAGAAAAATGGGCAAAAGATCAGAATAGACACTTTACTAACGATGATATCCAAAGGCTATAAACATCTGAAAAGGTGCTCAGCTTCATTGGGCATGAGGAAAATGCAATTTTAAACCACAATAAGATACCACTATACTCAGAATGATTAAAAGAAAGAGAGAGAGAGACAATATCAAGTGTTGGCAAAGAGGTGGAGCAACTGGAACTCTCGTACAGGGTCAGTAGCAGTGTAAATGGGTATAACTGTTTTGAAAACTAGTCTCCTAGAGATTTATACATATGCTAATGATCCAGCAACTCCACAATGGGCATATCTCCCATAGAAATGCATGCACGTGCTCACCAAAGACGTACCAGAATGTTCAGAGCAGCAGTCTTTGGATTTCCCTAGACTGGAAACCACCCAGATGTCCAACAGCAGAATGGAAAAGTACAGTGCATATTCACACAATGGAATGTCATATGAAAATGAAAATGAACAGTCAACAACTACACACAGCTGAATGGATGAATCTCACAGACTTAATGAAGAGTGAAAGAAACCAGGCGAAAAGAGTAGGGACAGTATGACTCTACCTACGTAAGTATAAAAACAGACAAAACTATTCTGTGCTCTTAGATGTCCAGTTAGTGGTTACCCCTGGGGGTGGGTAGTGACTGGAAGGGGACATGCAGGGTGTTCTGGGGGTGCTGGCGATGTCCTGTTTCTTACTCTGGGTGCTGATAACACAAGTGTATTCCATTTGTGAAAACTCCCTGAGCTGAATACTTAAGATTATCTTCACTTTTCTGCCTGTGTGTTACACTCCAGTAGAAGTTTTATCCAATGACATGCCCCTACTCCCTACACACCCTCAATGTCCTGGCCACACCCAGCACCTTGCAGCTTCCCTGCACGCTGTGCCCCCTCTGCCTGAAGTATGCTCCTTTCCCCCACCCCTGCCATGCATCAGAACCAGGCACCTCTCCACGCGCCATCACAGCAGCCGCCAGTGGCTCCAACAGCAGCACTTTCCCCTCTGTTGCTGCTCATTTATGTGTCTACTCCTGGGACCAGTGTGGCTTCTTAGGGGCCAGGACTGATTCCAGTTTACTGTCATGTCCCCAGCATCTGCTTACACACAACAGGTGCACAATATATATTTGTTCAATGAATGGAAGGCCTCAAGTCATCGCCTGCTCCAGGGGGTCAGAGGAAAATACAAGGTAAAGGATTGGGGTGAAGACAACTCTGCTGTTGGCAAATCAGGCCCAGAAGCCTTGTCCTTGAATTCACGGGTGCTGGGAGAGGACAGATGACAGCCAACACAGTCTCTAGGGAAGCTTGACATTCTTACTTGTGATGGAAAAGTCGATTATTCATTGATTGTCTGTCCCCCACTGGAATGCAAGCTCAACAGAGGTGGGGCAGGAGGCAGAAATCTTGTCTGTCTGTCTCCTCAGGGTCCAGAACAATGCCTGGCATATATTATAGCCTCAATAAATATTTGTTGAGCGTATAAATGAATGAACTGTCAAAGAGGAAAGAACTGTAAAAATCTGGTTAGGTTATATAAAAGTAATGCTAAATATAATCATTCATGTCAAATGCCTCCCATTTATGCCCGATCAGCACACTGCGTGATAATTATTATGCAGACGGCTAAATAGGTGTCAGATTAGCCTGTGTAAATTTTGTTTGATGACAGAACTACACTCAGTTCGTGCAGGCCTGACTTTCGTCATTCATGGCCCCAAAGTCTGGCTGATCCTGGAGACCACATGTAAGGACACCAATGGCTGAGGTCCTGGGCTGCTCGTGGGCCTCAGCTGTGTGACCCTGGGCATGACGATGAGAAATAATCTCCTCCCAAACCTTACAGGACTAAAAAGAACCATCATGGTAAATGTTTGTAAGGCTCAATGGTTTGTGAGATTCTTTCCACAGTCTTTATCTTATTTAATCCACAGAACAATTTCTATTACTGATGAGGAAGCTGAGCTCAAGAAAGATGAAGGGCATAGCTCAAGGTCACACAGCTGTTACGAGGCAAAGCCAGGGCTAACCAGGTCTCTGACTCCACCCGCTGTTCTTGTATAGCCTAACTGCATATGAGAGCAGAAAGATGAAGCTTTCAGATTCTTTATCAAAAAACACAAAGAAATTTGAGGTATTATTTTCATTTTAATGTTTAGATGAATCTGTTCTTACGCCCTAACAGTGAAGCCACCATTAACTAAAATATTTTAGTAATTTAGGGATAAAAAAGAAATTCTCCTGTAGACATAGCACCAAGACCCCCTTCCTACTAACATGATCCCTCTCTGGGGAGTTTCACCTCCACCCACGGTTTACTACCACCTGCGAGGTGTGGCTTCCAGATCAGCATCTCCAGGGTACAACACTCCCTCTTCTACAGCTGCCTCCTGAGATCTCCATCCACCTGGATGTCACACAGCATTCAGACACACTTCATCCTAAAGAGGAGGCATGCTCTCCACGCTCCTACCATCTGCTTCTCCTCCTACATTCTCCCTCTTAGTAGGTGGCACCACAATCCACTAGTCACCCAAGCCAGGAAGCTGAGAGTCACCCTAGATTCCTCCTTCCCTGCACCCTCACATCTAAGCAGTCCTCACATCATGCTAGCTCTGCCTCCTAAACACCATAACCGTCTCTGTTGCCACTGACACTCCTCAATGCAGCTGTCTGTCAGCAATTCCCCAGGCCTCTGCAACAGCAGCCTTCTTGGTCTCCCTCCCTCTGGTCTTTGCCTCTGCACTTGATTCTCCACTCAGCGGCCAGAGGCTCTTCCTAAAATGCAAACTAGATAATGACACACCCCAGCCCCAAAGTCTCTCGCAGCTCTCCATAGCATCGGGGTCAAGGACAAACTCTCCACTCCAACAGATGAGCCCTTCATGACCTGGCTCCTGCTCACCTGTCCCTACCACCCACCCACCACATCTGACACCCCAGCAGAGCTCACCTGCCGACCTCCCCCAGCACGCCACCCTCTGCATGCATGTGGAGCGCAGTCTCGTCCCGAGGAAGCTGTCTTTTCCAGGCTCACTGCATTGCCTCCCCTCTAAGGCTTTCTACTATCCTTTCCCTATGCCACCACCACACCTGGAACATTCTCCATTAGGGCACACCTCCTGCTTACGATGATGCTGTCTGTGGCCCCACAGAACCGTCAGCTGTGATGGCAGCCACTGTGGCAAGCACCTAGCACACTATTTGACACATAGTAGGTTGTCTATGAATACTGACTGAATGAACAAATGAATGGATGATGTCAAAGAGGCATTTTATGAGTTTATACCAATATGAAATAAATTCCCAGTTTGGCTTGTGTGTTTTGCATATTCACTGTGGTTAAAACAAACAACCCAACCAGACATAATGCCGTAGATCCAGCAAAGGGTGATCACAGCAATATATGTTGAGAACAGAGGCAAGAAAACACTTACTGCCCTTTTCTTCTGGGCTTGGGGCTGGGGCTGATGGTCACAGCTAAGAACATGGGTTTGAGTCCTGCACTGACGTTTACTAGCTGTACACCTTGGGCAACTTCTCTAAACCTTGACTTCTTCCTTTATAATATGGGGATGACAAAAGTACCCTCACAGAATTGTTAACAGGAGTAATGATAAGATGCTTGTCCTGTGCTGCTCGAAGTAAGCCCTGGACAAATATTAACTATTCATGACCATTACACTAAGCCTATAATACTGCATTGCCATTTCACAGCTGTGGAAGCTGGGGCTCAGAGAGGCTCAGTAACTTATTCAAGGTCACGCAACTCAAGCAGCAGTGCTGGGGGTCAAATTCAAGAGAGTCTAATCATACGCAACCACAGATCCCACGCACCATCTTCAACTAGAGTTGAATGTGGAGGCACTGGCAGAATTGAAGTCCAAAGCGGATATACAAGTATGGCTTCTGATTTCCAAGGGTCTCTGACCGTCCCCGCCAAAACAGAGCTGGGCCTCAATCTTGTACTTTGGAAAACTCAGAAGGCAGAGAATTTCAAAAGAGAAATTTACCACGCAATTGAGGATGCTGTTCTTAACACCCTACGCAGCCATGAGGATCATAATGAGTGCAGTGTTCAGGCCCAACCTGGAGGGAAGCCAGGGTGGACCTGGCTGGCGACCTTATTAAGGGAATGCTCTGGAGCAGCCACACCTCATCAGGAACGTGGGAATATAACGCCTACCTCACAAGGTGATGCACACAGGAGAGCAGGGAACACGTCGGAATTTTCCACCAGTGTCCCCAGTGCCTAGCACAGGCTGGCACATAGTAGGCACTCAAAAAATATCTGTCGAAATAATGAAATAATCCAATCAGATCACATATGTGGGAAAGGCTCTGTCAGCAGGAAGTATATACTCGTGAGTTACATTCAGAGATCTTGCCCACAGGAACTAACAATCCAGGTCCAATTTCTACCCCCGGAATGAGCTGTTCTCCCATGAACCTCCCACCCTCACGGTCTACAGCAGCAGGCAGCATCCGATCACACAGCCCTGTGAGTGCTTCAAAGAGGTGCTGTGGACCACTGGCCTGGAAGTCAAGGCTTCAGAGGTCTCTCCTCTGCTTTACCACTGACCTGCCCAGGATGTTTTCTCACCCAAAGGCCAAAAATCAGATGTCCCCACTTCGTCCAGAAGGGGAACCTAACTTCCATTTTTTCAGAATCTCAAGACTGGACAGCTTCCTCAAGCCAGAAGATGCTCTAAGGTCTCTAAACATCTCTGACCCTCTCTCTCACGCCTGTATTTTGAATGCAAGCTCCACCAGGGCAGGGCCTTCTTCACTGCTCACTTCCAGCACCTAGGACAGTGCCTGGGGGCAAGGCAGCTAGGAATACACATTGTGGAAGGCGTGAATGAATCAATGCATGAATAAGTGGTTATTTAACTCGGCATTTGTTTGTGCCCTCTCTCTTTAACCAGACTGTAAGCTCATGGAGGCAGGGGAACATCTCTTTCGGGCACATATCTTCCCGACACACTTGCTGCAGTGCCGATCCTGAGTAGAAGCTCAATCGAGTTTGCTGATTCCTGGCCAGCACTGGTTAACACGCACAGACGGGCACCGCCTGCCAACAGCTCACCGCATCAGGCGGTGAACACGCTGCCTGGACTCCCCAACCCAGTTGTGCTAAATGGCCTCTCCTCGCCGGACTTGTCAGGAGTCCCTCTGCTGATCTCTCTCTCGTCCTCAAAGGGCTATTACATCATTAATCGTGATTTTCCAGGGCGGGTCGGAGAGGAGGCTGACAGCCACCAGACAATGTTTGGTGGCGAGGAGGATAGAGGAAATCAGAGGGGCAGCCAGATTAATTACAGGTTTCCTCTCGGCTGTGGGCAACAAGATCCTGATTACTCCTAATGACGCTCCAGGCCCCTCAAGACAAATGGATGTGGGGCTCCTCTGATGTTCTGACTTCCCCAGCTGGAAGAAACTCCCAGCAGCAGCCAGTAGATTGCATGAGGTGTGCAGGGTGGCAGGGTGGCTTGGGCAGGGGAGTGGGGCCACCTCCGCCCCGTGGTCTCCTTGAGGGAGAAGGAACCTTTGTGACCTGATGCACTTGGGCAGCATGAGTAACTCTCCTGTCTCCCTGGCAACAAGTAGTGCGATACGAGGGTGCAGGCCCTGACCTGGGGTGCAGGCCCTGACCTGAGCGTTCACTAGCTCTGGGAGTCATCTCTCTGAGCCTCAGTTTCTTATTCTGTAAAATGAGAGAATTAGACTAGATGATCTCTCAGCTTCTTTTAAGCTCCAAAATCCGCAGTTCTGGAAATTGTACTTCATGACAACAAGTAGCATTTACTGAATGTTTATTTACTACATGCAAAGTACTATCTCAGACTCATTGCTCCTCAGAAGAACACTGTGAGGCAGAGATTCCTATTCTCCCCGCCTGCAGACATGGAACCCAAAGATGCAGAGGTTGAGTTAGGCTTGCTAAGGTCACTCAGCTGGTCAGCAGAGGAACCGGGCCATCGGCTCCAGGACCCCGTTCTTACCCACTACTCTACATTTGCCTTCTCTATGTATCCCAGAAGCTGGCACACAGTTTGTACTTGAGGAAATTTAAAATGTGATTATAATGATCATCACGATGTTGAAGAAGACCAGTGAAATGCGAGTGGATCTAGGGCCCCTCCACACATTTTGCAAAATCAGTGGGAGTGGGACAAACAACAAATGAATGAGAGTCTCCTTTGGCAAAAGGATCAGCCCAGCTGTCCTCAACTTTTAGGATTTACCATCAGGAGATGCTTCCAGGAGTTTGTGATCACTTACAATACGGCAGGTTAGCTGAGGTGGCTTGGCATCGGCTTGAAACCTGGCCCAGGCCTGACTCACCGGGATAAACTGAAGAGCAGCGGCTGGCCCAGCCCTGGCCTGACTTTAGGGGAGGACATTCAGGGAGCACAGCAACTGCAGGGACCCGCTAGCACTCAGGATGCACGACTAGGGAAGCTGTTCCCAATTCTTGGGCACTGATGAGCCAGACATGAGGAATGCCCAGTCTTTTTCCCCTACCCGCCGTGTAGACTTCAGACTGAAACCCTCAGTCCACCTCTAAACAATGGCCCCTCACCAGGAGCCAGAGCAGACATCCCTGGCTTCCAAGCCCAGCTGCCATTATGTGTCCTCAAGCTGATTACTTAACCTCTGAGAGCTTTATTTCCACAACTACAAACCGTGGGTGACGATGCCTCCCTTGAAAAGCTATTGCAAGAGATTTTATGTGTAACGCGATTAGTAAATGTGAATGTCCTTTCTTTCCTCTCTCCACCCCCACTGAAGGCTTCCTTCCAGCCCTTGTCCACAGGCACCCTGGACAGCATCCACATCTTCTCCCAACAAGACGGCCTCCCATGCCTCTCGCTAATATTAATCCACAGCCCTCTCACCTCCAAAATGCTGCTCCAAGCCAACCCCACCCCAGAAGCTCTCCCGGAAGAAGTCAGTCGCCCTTCCTCACTCAGACTCAGCCTGGCATAGGGCGAAAAGCAGAGATTGAAGGTGGAGAGCTCTGTGACCTTGGACCCGTCTCTTATCCTCTCAGGGCTGCCATTTCCTCTTGGTAAAATGGGAAATTACACTCCCACCACCTACTTTATAGGGTCTCTAAAGGACCCATGAGATAACGGGTGGATAATTACTTTGCGGATGGGCGAAGTGCTCTCTAAGCAAAATGGTGTTTGTTGTTCCTTTACACTAGACCTGACAAAGCATATAAATATCCTTAACACAGCTATGTGATTTGTACTGTATTCATTCAACAAATATTTCTGTTGATTGTCTGCTGCGTGGCAGGCAGTGTCCAGGCCCTGGGATATAGTCCTTGCCCTCGTGGGGCTTACAGGCTGGGGAGGAGAGGTTAATCCTGTATCCAGGTAGCTGGATGCCACAACTACAGACGGCGAAGGAAAAACACAGGAGACTGCAGACTGTGCGCCAGGGGAAGGGAAGGCTTCCCCGGGGACAAAGCGTTTGACTTGAGTTGTCCAGGTCCTTTGAAGGGGGCAGGGGTGAGCAGGGAGGAGGAGATCCCAGACAGAGGGAAGAACACGGAGGAGACCCAGAGGCCTCTGGGGGGGTGCGGTAGGGGGAGATTTGGAAATGGCACAGAGTCCATGAGGCTGGAAAGCTGAGAGTGTCTTCTCTACGTATCTGCAGCGTTGACGTCCAGTCCTCTCTCTGCAGGTGTCCCCACTCTCTCTCTGCCCCCAGATAAGGCCCTGCACCTAAAGCTGACTACCCCCGTGAACCTTGTCCTGGAGCCAGCATCCTCCACAGACAAGGTGAGGTGGCCACAGTGTCCAATTCTTCTTTCCACGGCAAAGGAGGTAGTTAGAGGCGAGAAGATGGAGAGTTAATCACCAGTCACAGTGAGCTGGGGGAGGTGGGAAGAGGAGGTGAGAGTCAGAAGTGAAGGGCAAGACTGGCTCCAGATGGTGAAAAACGTCCCTGGCATTTATCTGAGGCCACCAGGCTGGGCCCTGAGGGAGGCAAGCTCCTTACAGAAACCACGTGAGCCGAGGCTTTGAAGTAAAATACCCCGGTGCTGGAGCCGTTTGTAACACAGTTAAAGCAGAGAGACCTCACAGGAGTGTCCACAGAGGAATAGAGAGTGAGCACGGGAGGAAGACGCGGAGAGAAACTGCTTTTAAGGACAGCATTTTAATTACCTCCAGATAAACACAGCCCTCCCTCCCATGCTCAGGATCCGTCTGGGTGTTTGGGAGGAGAGGGGCTGTCCCGGAGAAGCTTGTCTCTGCCTTGGAATGAGGTCGTGTGCACTGCAACCTTCCATAAAGAGATCTGGGAAGAGCTGGGCTATGCAGCCTGGTGAAAAGAAGGATGGGGGTGAGCGGTGTGTGATGGGGGAGGGGGGATGCATCAGAATGTGACCATCTGAAGCCAGAGATGGGTTATTACAGACTCACGGACAATGGTGCACGATCTCCAGCTCCACCGAGGTCAAAGCTAGAGGAAAGCGCTCTAACTGATGTTAGCCATAGAGAAGCAACTCCTGATCCAAGAGCTGCTGGGTCAGACATGGAGCTCCCGTCCCTCCGCCCAGCTCCATCACACCCTAGTGGAGACCTCACTGCATCTGTCCTCTCCATGGTCATTCTACGTACACATCAGCCTTTTCGGCGTCTGAGACGCTGCTGTCAAAAAGCAAGGCCCTGTCTTTTTTTTTTTAAGTCCTAGCCAGAGCAGGTGAGAAGGCAGCTACCCCTAGGTGCACGTATTCCTCAGGGAAGCCCAGGACGGGCCCCCCAGCACTCCCAGGGGTGGGGGAAGCATGGGGGGTAAGGAGAATAGGAAAATAAGATATTGTAAAATAAAGGTCCATAAGAAAACAAGCGGTGTCCCCTTCAAAATGCAAAGCGATGGACTTATTCTACTGGTGCCATCCAAGCTCAGTATAATCTCTGGGAATCGCCTCAGAGCACACACAGAGTCCCTTCCACCCCTTCCCTGCCCTCCAGCTCCATTCACTGATGGCCATCCACTTAGGGAAGGCCTGGCACCAGGCTCCATGAGGGACAGAGAACAGATACCCAGCTATGCTGGCCAGGTGACCCTGGAGAGAGGGTTCCAGAACTGCAGTCAGGGGTGGGAGGGAGACTTGCTTTTCACTCTAAAGTGTTCTCTACTATTTGCATTTTAAACTAAGAGGTTGGATTGTTTTTTCAATTAAGAAATCTAGTTAATAATTTAAAAAACAATAAAGAATCTCAGCTTTCTCAATGACTGGCTCCAAGACCTGGACACCTTACTTAATCCCCTGAGCCTGGGCCCCCTCCTTTGTATAGCAACGTTAATAACAACTCAGGTTCAAGTGCTCAGTGACTGCTAGGCTGCACGGATCCCTCGCAGCCTCTCTGGACACTCATCACTGGGGCAGGTGCTCTGGCTGCCAGGAGAGCCTGAGCCGAGCTACTGCTCAGAGCTGACCCTGGAGTGTGCTCCAAGGCCACACTCCTCGTCCAGGCACAGTCTATCTCCACACTCACCCTTCTCTTGCTACCACCCCCTGAGTACCTGCAGCCACAGTGCTCGCCTCTGAGCAGCCCCCGTCCCCACCCCACCAGCTCCAGTTCTGGGCTGGACCCCAGGCCCTGGGCTAGAGGATGGCCCTCTCTCGGAAGAAGGGACCGCTACAATCAGCCAGTCTCTGAGGGGGTCAGGGATGCAGAGGGCTCCCTCTCCAGGAGCTGCCCTGGGCTTCTGCACTCATGCCAGGCTACAGAGGAAAGCACAGTTCTCACCCAGCCTGTCAAAGCCCATCACCTTCCCTCTGCCGCGGCCTGGAGACACCACAGAAACCACAGGCAGAGCCAGGCCAGGGGCTGAAGGCCTTACACCTCCCCTTGCACAGTCTCAGGGTGAGCGTGGGGAAATATTCGACTTCCTTAGCTAAGCAAGGGGCTGTCCCTGCATTCACCGACCCCTCTCCCCCCAGGGGCCTTGGTGAAGGGGCACAGAACCGTGACAGCTGCCAGAAGGGGACAGCAAGCCTGTGGGTGCTGTACCTCCACCAGTGGAGCTGCCAATGAGCGGGGCCAGGCACGCCTCCCCATCCCAGCAACTCCACAGCACTGTGCCAGCGTCCCCACACTCCCTGGGTCCGTCCAGCTCTGTGCTGGGCACTGATGGGCTGTCAGCACTCTCAGACGTGCTGTCTGCCCTTGAGGAGCTTCCTGGAAAAGTGTGATGTCCTTGTGTGAAGAGTAAAAGGAAAGCAACACGCCTGTGAACCCCTGATGCCTGACAGTGACAAGGGAGCACTCACAAGGCAGGGCAGCCTTCGTCACCAGATGAGGAAGAAGTGCTGGGAAGACAGACCCAGAAAGACATCCCTGGGCCCGGGCAGTTGGAGCAAGATTCTTGGAAGACGTGGGCCGCACACTGAGCCCTGAGGCATGTGCTGCATAGGAAGAGACACCTTTCAGGTACACGCCGGGAAAAGCAAGAGGTGTCCCAAGGATGCTGACGAAACCCATTTAGCAGGAGCACACCGCGTCTGAGGGGCCCAGAGAGAGATAAGTGTTGTGGTCAGATTCTAGGAGGCCTCGAGTGCCAAGGTTAAGGAGCTCAGACTTTATCTTCCAAGCAACAAGGAGCCGTTGAAAGTTTCTGGACAAGGGAGGGCCAGGACTGGAGCTGTGCTTTGAGGAAGCTGATGTGACCAAGGGGTGCCAGATGGCCTGGAGAGCAGAGAGGCTGGTTAATGGGTACTTAGCCACATGTGAAGGGACTGTGAATGTGGGGGAAGCCATCCCTGAAGGGAACCGACCCCACACTGCCTGAACATTAGGTTTCCCCAAAAACTGGAAGGTTTCTGAGCCGCCGAGTGTTGGGTAGGAGTGTATACTTGGTGGCTCTCCAAGGAAAGCAGAGCCCCAGGCAGCTCCAGAGCCAGCCTCAATAGGACACAGGACATCAAACGCATGGTGGAGCCTGGATGGTGGCTAGCCCATACGTTGGGCTCCAATGGGAGTGACTCTGTAGAAGAGTCTGGACTTGGAGTCAGAAGGCCTGTGTTCATACCTGGCTTTGTCACCTGTTCCCTTCATGACCGTGGTCAGGTTCTAAAATCTCTCTGCCCCTTAGTTTCCCATAAAATGGGAGACAACACTACTTGCTCTGTCTACTTCACGGGGTTGTTCAAAGGTCAAAGGGCATGTGATACATCCAAGAGTGCTTTAATAACACGCAGTCAGAAAGTCAGGAAGGATTTTTTTTCTAAATCAGATCTCTGTGGTTGGTTAGTTCTTACCTTCGCCACTCCCACCCTAACATCTCACTCCTAGTCTTTTCTTCTAGAAAATGTCTGACTCCCCATCTCTCAGATTTATTGAACGGATGAATGATTTATCTTTATTTTCTATAAAACACCTAAGACAATGTTTTCCACCTAGTTGGAGCTCAATAAACATATGATTGATTAATTAATAAAAGTGAACCTACAGAGGATGTTTTAAATCTACTCATCATTCCCCCACTCAGTGACTCATCTTAATATCAATGCTAGCAAAAAAAATGATGAGGATGGCAAGTTGGAGATCTCTCCCCTGCCCCCACCTCCATTCATAAAACTTTACCCAATTCATCTCAGAGGAAGGCAGTGTAAGGCAGTGGTTAGCAACACAAGCTTGGCGTCTGCATTAGACAGCTTACTGAGTCTAGGCTCTGCTACTTAGTAGCTATGACCTTGGGCAAGTGATTAACCTCCCCAAACCTCAGTTTCCCCATCCACAAAATGGAGAAAAGGTTAGACAGTCACAAGGTTGCTTTCAAAGATTGGCTGTGATCTTAGCAGCATGGCAGCAAATAGACAGTGCCCAATGCTTGCACTGTTGTTGAGGTTATTGAGAGCTGTTACTGTGATTACTGCTATTATTGTCCAGAGCCAAATCACCATGGTTTGGGGGGATTGGTATTTGGGTACAGACTTCCCATTAGTGTGGGTGATTGTGAGTACTCTGTGACTGCCAAGAGATTAAGCTTCTCATTGCTTTCAAGTAGAGAAAGCAGATCAGGATGAGCTTTGAAATGCATTGGCCCCCAAAGCCAACCTAACATCCTGCTATCCAGTGGCATCTGGAGCTGGGGGGCACTGTGTGGATCAGTCACCCTTACGGTGCTAACCCAGCGTTAATGGTGCAAGTGAATTGCAAACAAGGCCCACCTGCTGTGCTCAGCAACAAAACCCGGCAGGAGGGTAATTGCCCGGAACTTGAGCACAGGGGGACACAGCAGGCACGGAACATATTAAACAAGGGAAGAGCAACTTCCCCACACTTTCCTTCCCGCACCGCACAGACCCAAGGAGAAGCCAGCAGGCAAGGAGATAGGAATGCAGGCGCCAGACGAGGAATGCTGCAGAACCACAGAAGAAGGCTCTTCCAGACAACCACAGCTGGCCGCCCAGCCCAGTGCCTCCACAGATCTGAGAGGAAGGGAGAACATCCGGGTGGGCTCCACGCAGCCTGTGTTCTCATGTGAACTTGGGAGCCGAGAGTGTCCAGCGTCGCTGTGGGCCCTGGCCAGGTGTCCCACCTCACTGGAAGGCAGCCTCCTTGATGTTAACCCCCTGACAGGAGCAATCAGGGGTAGATGATGGGCTCATGAGGCTGGTGTAGACAGTGGTGACATGAAGACCATCCATTTGTTCATCCATACACTCAGTATGCATTCATTAGGCATCCGTTGCAAGTGGAAAGAAAGCTAATATGACACAAGACGTTCTTTCGAGGGGAGACAGGAAGCACAGATGTCAGTCCCAGGCACAGGCTGGCAAGTGGAGTCACACAGCCAAGGCCCAAGGCAGGGCTGGCACTAGGCAGGGAGCCCTTGGTGCTGCCAGGCACAGTCAGGGGAGGCTTTGCAGAAACAGATCCTTATGCTGGTCTTGGAGGATGGAGATGCACACACGCACACACACACACACACACCCCACATACAGACATATACTATATACCACACTATACATACACATACACATTTTAGGCATCCAAAAGGGAAACATGAGGCCCAGGGCTCTCACATCTCCACTAAGTTCTTAACACTCTCTGAGACCAAAAGCAAAGGGACAAACTCGGGTACTGAGAAGAAAGCAATCATGCCTTTGGCCATCTTCGTTGTCTACTGCAGGCAAGAAAAGGGAACCCCTTCATCCTCTCCCATTCTACTGGAAAGGTTTGCTGATGACCTGAGAAGGGACTTCACAGCCGGGACTTTCCTCCCAGCCAGGCTGCAAGAACAGCCTTCCTCTTCCTCGTCCTGAAGATAAGACCATGAAAAGGGGCAGCGGCATTTCAGGAGGCCATCAGAGGAGCAGGAGCACACTGGCTGAGTTCTAATCCCAGCTCCCTCATTGACTCGCTGTGATTAAGACATTAACCTCTGCGCCTCAGTTGCCTCATCCATAAAGGAGCGATAGGTACTATTTTAGGGCTGATAGGGCTGCTGGCAGTTTTAACTGAGAAATGCATAGAAAGTGCTTAGTTCAGTGCCTGGCACATAGATAAGTCCTCAATAAATATATTCTCAACATAATTCACAATGGCACCACCTTCCTGCTACCTGGAAGCAAACAGTTCGACTGATTCTGATCCGCACATTTAATCCAGCAGAGAGCATTTTCATCAGCACTATTTCATTCATTCAACAAGGATTTACTGAGCACCTAACGTATGGGAGGCATAAGGTCTTGTACAAAAATACAGTGTCCTTGTCCTTGAAGCATTTATGAATAATAAAAAAAACCTACCTGTGTCCTGCAGAACTGTACACACACACAATCAGGTACACAAATGCACACACACATTTGTGTGCACACACATACACATGGAGCCCCTACCCCTGGAAACTTGTCCTCTATATTTAAAGCACCATTATCTACACTGTTGTTTTGTGTGTGTGTGTGTGAGAAAGATTGGCCCTGAGCTGACATCTGTTGCCAATCTTCCTCTTTTTGCTTGAGGAAGATTGTCACTGAGCTAACATCTGTGGCAATCTTCCTCCATTTCACATGTGGGATGCTGCCACAGCATGGCGTGATGAGTGGTGCATAGGTCTGCGCCCAGGATCCGAACCCGTGAACCCCAGGCCACCGAAGTGGAGCGCACAAACTTAACCACTAAGCCACCAGGCCAGACCCAATTATTATCTACATTGTTTGACTTGATAGTTATTAAAGTCTAGGCAGAAGGTGGCACAGGAATGACCATACTCTGTTTTCTGGAAGAGGAAACTGAGGCTCAGAGGACATAAATGTCTTGCCCAAAGACCAGGGGAGAGGTATGCTGGGAACGAACATTACTGGGACCCACTCTGTACCACGTCTGTGCAGGTGAGTCAGCCGCTTCCATACGGTTACTTCATCAAGCCCCCCAACAACCCTCTGAGGCCCGAGTCGGAGCCATCCTGCAAAGTGATTTGCCAAGGATCACAAAGCTAATCAGCGATGGGCCAGGATGCAAATAGTTTTGTCTGACTCAGACCCGCCAGCTTCTCCCAGGGGACCAGCGTAGATTTAATAAATGGCACCGCTCTGATAAATTGCAGGCCATTTGGCTGCAGGCCCAGCATCCTGTGCTCTAACCTTTAACGAATACCGGTGGCGGGCTTCCTAGGCACCAGGCTCTGACAGGTAACACCGGGTCCTCCTGGTTCCTCGAGCACCACCCTGGGGCCTGTGCACAGGCTCTGCCCTTTGCCTCGAACACTCTTCCCGCAGAAGAGCCGGCGCACGCCCTGCCCTTCTTCCAGGCCTTGACTCAAGTCTCGAAGCCTCAGGAGGCCTTTATCCTCCTTACCCTGCTTTCCTTCCTTTCCTTCCACGGCACCTGTCACCTCCTAGCTTATTACATCATTTACTTATTTATATGGGCTTCCCCTACACACACTTGCTAAGCGTAAGCTCCCCGCGAACAGAGATTTCATCTGTTTTGTTCTTCATGTGTCCAAAGCACCTAGAACAACACCTGCCATACAGTGGGTGCTCAATAAAAGTGCTGAATGACTATGAGAAACATGCAAACAATAAACGGGCATTGAGATGAAACACTCACAGCGCTGACTCAGGCTGTGGGCACTCTGGGGAGGGGGCTGTGGCCACCAGGAGTTTCCCATTTCTGTTGGGGAAGGGCGGCCTCGGGAGCATGTAGATCCGACACCTTCCTATTGATTACTGTGACAATCCAGAGACAGAGGCGGCCTCAGAAGCTTCCTATTTGCAACGTCCTGACAGCAAACACGATGAGGTGGGAAGAAGGACATCAGAGAATTTCAAGGCATCCTTGTCCCAGAAACAAGGAGAACCGAAGGCCACTGCTGGCCGCATCTGAGCCCACCTGAGGGCAGGAAGCCAAGCTCTGCTGCACAGCAGCACATCTTGAAGGCACAGGAGGGCCGAAAAGGAGCAGGGCGAGGGTGGGTCCTCACAACCTGGACAGTCAAGACAGCCAGGAGAGCAAACCCTTGGTGCCTAAGACGGATCCCAGAATCTCAGAGCTGCAAGGGACCTTGGAGACCACCTAGCACAGGCCCCTCACCCAACATATATGAAAATGAGGCTCAGGGAGGGAAACTGACTTAACCGAGCTCAAGAGTTTGTGCCAGAGCAGAGTCTAAAACTGGAGTCTCCCGACCACTGGATCAACACTCGTTTCATGGTAACACCCGCTCATTAACATTGTTTTTTATTACTGTCTTCCACAAACCAGGTCTGTACAAAACAGTGGGGACACAAGAGACCATGCAAACAGAGAAACACACTGGTCAGCCATCAAATTCGAATATAAAGTGCACGGTGTTATTATACAGGAAGTGTTTCCTGGTTGCCATGGGAACACTGGGAAGGAGTACCCAAGCCAGGCTCTGGGTCAGGGAGGACAACTTAGCAGAAAGAACATTTAAATTAAAATCTAAACAACGAGTTGGAATCGGGCAGAGGCAAGCGGAGGGGTCAAGGGAAGAAAGCACCTGCATGGCCAGAAGGGAAGAGGACACAGGGATCTTTGGGGATCTGACAGCAGTGAGAGATGGTGCCTGAGGGAGGCAGAACCCCCCATCCAAGGCTTTGGCGGCCATGTTAAGAAGTCTGAATTTTATTCTAACGGTAATGTGAGCCATTGAACGGCTTTAAGGGAAGGGGGATGTAATCAGAATTACGTATGGAAAGATCACCCTGACTGCAATTTGAAAGCCAGTTTAGAGGGGTTAAGTCTAGAGTCTGGGGGACGAGTTGGACAGGCACTGAAGAAGTCCTAGCGAGCGGCAGGGTGACTTGAACCAGGCAAAGGAAGTGAAGGGAGAGGTTGGGTTGCGCTTGAGACCTTTTGGGAGGGAGAGTTGACAGGATCTGGGGATAGATGTGGGTCATGAAGAAATGGGAAATACAGATGACTTCCAGGCTTCTCGATGAGCACCTGTGTGGAGAGTGGTGCCACTTACTGACACAGAGATCACCAGAGAAGAGACTGGGGCGGGGGTGACCCCACCGCCAGGGAGAACAGAGGAAGGAAAAAGCAGGAGAAAGGGATGGTGAGCCAGAGGTGCCATGAGCACCCATGGGGTGCATGTCTAGCAAGATGAAGAGGATGAACAGCAGGCCCTTGGAGTGCTCCCAGCAGAGCTCAGATGGGTCGGGCCTGAGCTCCAGGTGCACCTTTCCACCTCTGTCCTTGGTGCTCCGGGTTCTGCCAAACCTTTGGGCGGGTGTGCGTCATAGACCGTGACTTCCTTCCCAGGGGCTGACTCTTTGCTCTTCTAAGGTCAAGGAGCCACCTCAGATAGGGATGATGTTAATAAAGGCACGAAAGCTACTTCTAATTCCTGAAGAAGACAGCTCCCTGCCTATCACGCCACTTTGGAAGACAACAATTGAGAGGCAGCAGAGCAGGGCGATGAAGAACATGGACACTGGGGTCAAATTCCAGCTGCACCAACTAGCTGTGTAATCTCATACAGGTTCCTTAACTTCTCTGTGCCTTGTTTCCCTCATGTGGAAAATAGGCTTAAAAATAAATGCCTCTTCATAGAGTTGTGAGCTTTAAATGAGTTAGTATTTGTTAAAGAGCCTAGAGGAGCGTCTGGCACTTAGTAAGTACTACCTAATTGTTAAATTAATAAAAATGCATGCATAAGACAGGCCACCCTAGGAACAAGATAATTGGGAGTAGGGGAGACACAGTTCTGTAGGCAAAGGGGCTCAGGAGAAAGAAGGAGCATCCTGCACTGTGGACTTTAAGCACCCTGGCACATTCACTAGGAAAAAACCTGGGCTGAGCCACATGAATAGACTAAACCACCTTCCACCTCAGATCACTCCAAGAAATAATTATTCTGGGGTGGATCTTCTTTAAGAAGTAATGTTTACTTCGGAAACACAGCAATTGCACCCCAAACAGCTTTGATGTATGGGGAATCTGATCAGCCTCCGTTATATTATGGGAGGTAGTCCTGTTTTATGTATCAGGCTTTCTCTAAAGCACTGAAATTTACAGCACATTTGTTATGCGGCTCAGCAAAAGGTGTATGAATACAGAATAGCCTGCTCAATCAACACTGCTCAGCTGGAGAGGCTGGAAAGCTACTCACTCTGCCTAAGAAAGGGATTTGCCGAGAGCACCGGGGGCAAAAATTCCCATCCCGCCAGGGCACCCTGACATTGCGTTCCAACAGGCTCATGTTCCTGCTTCCACTTTGTCGCTTGCTAGTGAAAACAACACAGCCCAGACACGAGGACACTCACTTCCCCTGAGAGCACGGTTCCCTGCCTGTCTGGCTTTCTCCCGTGGCTAGCTTCTGGAAGGGAGAGGAAAAAGATTTATTCATGGGTCTGCCCTCCCTCTCACCTCCTCTCTTTCTCTTCCCTTCCTTCTTGCATCTTCTCTTTCTCTTCTGTTCCTCATGACTCCTATATCCCAGCTGGCTAGCAAATGCCTATGTCTGGGGAGACCCACGGCATCAAGGTCCTCAGAGACACAAAGTGGGCAGAAGCTCAATTTGCATCACCTTGGGCTCTGGGGGACATTCTGTCAAACTCCCAGACACCTGCCCACCAGCCTCCTCTGACCATGGTTCTGGACTCCAGCCCCATTCTCAGGGACACCCAGGACCCACGGAGCCCAGAGAGCAACACTCTCTCTAGGGAGGGATCCTAGTTATCCCCAAGGCTCCCCAACACAGCCTCCCCAAGCTGCTTTCCTTAGGTGTGGAGACCAGCCCTGGACAAAACTATGGTGTAGGTAAGACTTGCTCATTCATTCACTCAGCCAACGCTTTTGAGCATCTACTCAGTGCTAGACACTGGTCTAGGAGCTGAAAATATCTCTGTTTCACATTCCCGCCCTCACAGAGTGCTGCCGAGTGTCCTGGGGAGCCAAAAGAGGGGCAGCCACACCCCCCTGGGAATGGAGGTCAGAGGCGGGTTTCCAGGAGAACCCCATCTAACCTGACACATAAAAGAGAAATAAGAAAGACGTGTCCAAGAATATTCAAGGCATCACTATTCATGAGGGTAAAAAACTAGACATTCCAATGTCCCTCACCCATAGAATTGATACATTGTGATATGAAATCCATTCATACAATGGCATATGGCAATGAAAATGAACTGACTTAACAACCTGGAGGAATCCCACAAGCAGATACTGCACAAAAGAAAGGCAGACACAAAAGATGCATACTGTACCATTCCATGTCCACACGGTTCAGGAAGAGGCAGAACTTATCTATGGCATTGGGAGTCAGGACAGCGGATACGGGGGGGAGGGGGGGTCATAGTGGCTGGCTGGGGGTGTGAGAGGGACAATTGGGTGCTGTTTCTCAATCCGGGTGCTGGATATAAGGGTGTTTCACTTTGCAAAAATTCAAAGCTGTACACTGATGATTTGCACGTTTTTTGGTATGTTTGATAGACTTCCGTGAAAAAGTTTATGTTAAAAATTTTTTAAGACAAGTAAGAAATAACCTGGCAGAGCAGGGGTCCTCCTTGTCTTCAATGCCCTTGGCTCCCCTCCTTCGCGCTCTCTCTATTATATCAGTGACCTTATGACATTTCCCACCTTCATCATACCCCTCTCACTCTGTGGTCACACAGGAAAGCATCAAATTAATTAATTTACACTAAATTGTCCATGACTGATAGAAGTTCAATAGTATTACTTCCTTTTTAATAAAGTGGAATTGCTTTAACTCCAAACAGTAACTACCAACAGGCGGCAAGAGAGATAAGTGGTAGGGTGGCGGGCACGGCCCCAACACCCTTCAGTGCGCCCTATGCCACCATGTAACCCGAAGGCTGTGTGACATGCTGAGCTTCTTGCTTCCTGCTAGAGAATGAGCAATGGGCCCCAAGAGTGGGGGCCTTGGGGTCAGACCCAAGGTAAGCAGAGAGGGAATGACAGAACTGTACAAACACTCCGGGCAGAGGGGAGCTGATGGGTGATGCAGGCGTGCCCGTGCAAGGCTTGCCAGGGAATCTGCAATTGTACACTGCCAAAGAACACACAGACTTTGACCTATGCTCTCAATTTACATTGCTGATTTAGGGGACTTTGAGCAGCTCTGTCGTGTTCCAAGAATTATCCAAATATCTCCCCCTTCTGAGGAGGTGGGGAATTGCTAGGTTTGTAAGCCCACAGCCAGATTATCTCTGAGAAGACTTCGCAGCGGGCAGAGCAGGAACCAGACCCCTTGTGGGGATCATGACATGAGGCTCCCGCAGGGACACCTGGCCACATCTGGCCACCCCCTGCTGCCTTCCCATCTTCTCAGTCCTGAAAGGGGATAAGAGGACAGGAAACAACCCTTGGCTGCTCCAGTCCCCTGGTCTCACTGGTCCATTTTCTCCCCGGGCTTTGCTCTCTGGCTGTCAAGGCTGAGAAGCTCAACAGAGCACAGGGCGGGCAAGGCATCTTGCTTCCCCAGGGAGCAGGAGATGAAAGGCCGCTCAGTCCAGCCACTGCTCCAGCAAGCAGGCTGGTCGGGCGCTCAGTGGCTCCATGAGCTGGGCAGGGAGACTGGTAGGGAGGAGGGAGAGAGAAACGCCGGGCAGTAGGGAGTCACCCTCTGCCTGCAAGGGCCTTGTGAGAGCTCAGAGATGAACCTCTCACTGCTCCCTGTCTCTTTTCACTTCCCAACCCGCTGTCTCCAGATCAGTGGGTTTTCCAGACATAGCAAGAGGTCCCCTGTCTGACAGACTCAACCCTGAATGGGTCCCAGGGGAACAGAGACTTTCTCTGAAGTGCCTCTGGGGGAAGGCAGGCTGGCAGGCGGGAGAGTCCTGTGTCTGGGAGGACTCTTTCCAGAAAGGCCAGGGCAGGGCCCTGCACACAGGCCCTGCAGGGGGCTAACAACAGCAGGGCCCTTGGGGGAGGAGGGGACTCTGCAACGGACATGGGGGCCTTTCCAGGTTGCTTCTGCTGCAACGAGGATGCAGCAGCAGATGGTGGAGGGGAGGGGCCTTGATCTGAATCCCAGCCCCACCTTCCACGAGCTGCAGGACCTCAGGCGTGGCCCTGGCACGTAGTGGGGTCTCAGCAAATGGTTACTTGTCATGTTGGATGACTAATATCCTAGTAACCTTAAAATGACAAAGAGAGAGTGCCATCAAACACAGGGCACCAGAGTCCACCTCTCGCCATTTGTTAGGTGGCTTACAACATGTCAGGCACCAGGCCAAGGACTTTACATACATTATCACTCTCCATCCATACACAAATGGAAAGGCAGTTCTAAAGAGCCCCATTTTAGAGACAGCATTGAGAAAGATGCAGCTGCTGTTCTAATGGTACAGAGCTTCTAAGTGGAAGCACCAGGATTTGAACCTAGGTTTGGCCGTCTCCACGGTCTCCATAGCTAACCACTATGCCATCCCTTCCCAACCTCCACATGCTCAGAGATATTCAGTTCATAAGGAAAGAGGTTTGCAGTGGTCGTTTTACACATCCTATAGGTAGACGTTCTAAGCAAGCGGGGACCTTCTGTCAGAAAATCTCCATGCCCAGCCATAGTCTCCTCTTGCTTCTGTTCCATCCCCACAGCATACACCACAGTGGCAGCAGAGAGAAGCCAGCCCCCCACCACTTAGGGGCCTGGTAATAATGCTGACACAGCCCATCCCCTTTCACCTAGGGAATATATCATTTTCATTTCCTTCTTTCCTGAAAAAGCTAAATCAGTACACTTTTAATGCTTAGAATTTATCTTTATTAATAAACAATAAAAATTAAAAGCTTCTCAGGTCCCTAATTGAACAGCATCATCGGCAGGTGCAGCAGCCTAACTTCAGACACAGCATAATGTGCTGGAAACTCCTAAGCCAAAGGATTTCAAGATAGATACACACACGTACACACATGCTCATGTGTATAGAAAGGAGCTGGGGCCATGCCACACAGAGGGACCGCTGTCTGCAGGGGATGCTCTTTATCACAGGAAACAGTTCTCTCTCCTTATCAAGCAGGGCTGGGATTCCTAGGAGGCTTGGCCTGGGACTAACTGCCTCTCTGATTTAGAGAGCTGTAAAAACTTGACATGGCTTCAAATATTTAAGCACTTTAAATATGCCGATAATGATAATTACCTTGCTCAAGGCATTTCATCTTAAAGGAAGCTCCAGGCCAAGAAGACTCTGAAATCATTGTCACTGAATAGACAATGCTCTTGCTTGACTCCAATCCTCCCCATTGTGCTGGTGGCCCTGTGGGCAGCTGTCACCCAAAGCAAAAGGGAATTGAACTTAGAGCCAGATAACGAAGGTGCCACCATCTGATTGTGTCCCTGGGTGAGCCAGATGGCTTCTAAGTCTCCATATCTGTAAAATGAGGATGACAGTATAGCTGGCTTGCCTCACAGGTTATGTGTGACAATGAAGGAAACCATGTGTGAACTCCAAGTGGGTTATAGACATGAGCAATTAATAAGGCAGCAGCACCAACACCCACGACCCAGGTGGCAGAGAAGCACGTGCACCCCAGTGCCCCCTTCTCACACGCAGAATGAACCTGCCCAGGCTCCTTGGAGAAAGGTTTGCTCACTGTGAACACGTAGAGGCCTCTGGGGGCTGCCGGTGGTAGTGCAGGGGGCTACAGGGCACTCTGGGAGTCAAGAACCACCAATTCAGGTGGTGCTTCCCCACCTCACCCCCAGGACCCACTGGGCGGTGTGACTTGAGTGCGATTCCTGAAAGAGCCGAGTTTTCAGCAAGATAAACATGGGGCAGGCAGAAGGCGGAGGGAAGGACTGGAGAAAAGAAGGACAAGTTTTAGACCTTTATTTTTCACAGACTGGATGCAGCTGACCTGGAGGTAGGACTGGCCAGCATAGTGAAGGCCTTGGAGATGAGCATGGAGTTCTAAGTGGCACCAGGATTCCAAGAGGGCGTGCTGTAGCTTGAGGATGGGGGGAAGACGAAGGAAGGAGATGAGGAGAGGAGGAGGGAAGCAATCGGGTATTGAAGCCCCACCATGAGCTGGGTCCCTTACATACTTTATCTCAATTATTCCTGATAAATCTCTGAGGGGGGTTCTGCCATTCCTATTTTTCCAGATGAGGAAGGCTGCGGAGGGTATGGAGCATGCCCCTGCCCACTGCACAACGTGAGCATGCTGGGCTGCAACCAGGGGCCACCCGATTCGAAAGCCCGCATCCTCATCCCCACACCCCACCAGCCTCCAAGGCTGGGACTCTCGGCAGATGTGTTCTGCGTGCCTCCAACAAGCTCAGCTCCATCCTAGGAGCTCAGGGATAAAGAGGAATGTGAGACCAGACTCTCGTCCTCGAAGAGCTTTCAGCATAATTGGAGAGACAAGCCCAAGACTCATAAGGCAACCATAACAATCAGCCCTAAATTATTAGAAAATTAGGAGTTCAAGGAAAGAATCATCTTCAAACTCTCTTTCATGACCTCAGCCAGGAAGATCTCTCTCGGCCTCATGGCCCCCAGAGGCCTCTGCCCTCTGTGTCCTCTCTGGTGATGAGGCTGCTGAACTTTCCAGGCTCGTCACATCTCTTCTTCAACCCTAAGAGGTTCCCATCTGACTTGGAGGCCTGGCCCTGGATGGCACATCCGCCCATGCTGTGCACAGATGCCCGAGGGGTCCCACTGCAGCCTGGTACTCACAGCGTGGCCGTGGCCTGTGGACAATGCAGCGGCATCACAGGGAGCTTGTGAGAAATGCAGAGCCTCAGCCCTACCTCAGACTCCTACCAAGTCAGAATCCGACTTTTGACAAGGTCTCCAAGTGATTCATGTGCAGACTAAAGTTTGCAAAGTGTGCTGGAACCCCCACCAGCCACATCGCCAACATTGTCAGAACTGGAAGGACGATGATAATGACAATGACAGCTCACATGATAGGTGACATGTTCTGAGTGCTGTTTACAAGCTGGACATTGCACCACACGCTTTAGGTACATCTCTATCACTTCTCACAAAACCTCTGAGAGGCTGAGCCTGTCATTATTCCCATTCTGCATACAGGAGAACTGAGGCTGAGAGAGGTCACCAGCATGTCAATGACAAAGCTGGACCCAGACCCAGGACCATGCAATGCTATCGCCCATGCACGCTCTTGTCTGCTCAGCCAGAGTGTTTCTCCAAGAGCCCAGAGGTTGCCTGGGCACACTGTCTCATTTCACAGATGAAGAAACAGGTCCAGCGAGAGAAGGCCCTTGCCCACGATCCCACAGCCAGGACTCCCGAACCCTGGTCAGTGGACTTTCCAGTATACCATACCGCCCTTCCTCAGCATCCAATGGTGTGGCACAAACAGAGCTGGACTAATTTTAAAGCAGGCAAAGCTATTTAAATCATTAGCTCATTTTTGCTCAAAACAATATGAACACATGGACTGTAACAGAACCTCCCTCCCAAGAGAGCTTGTCCCTTACCTGAAGCTCCTGCAACCGGCCCCGGCCACCCAGAGCCCCGCCCGATGCCCTTGGAAGAGGAGTCAGGAGCCGGCTTGTCAGAAGCCGGATGTCACTTTTTCCTGGCAGTGCAGGGAAGGCTGGAGACGGCTGCTAGCTCAGAACCACCAGCAGAAGTGTTGCTTCAAAGCCTGGACTGCCGCCTCCTCCCAGCGGGCTGCCAGGAGCACGCGCAACCCGGAGAGATTCTGATTCACTGTTCTTCAAGCGTGTTTCGATTTGTTTCAGAAACACTCTCAGAATGACACCACAAAGCAGTCAGGCAGTCTTTTGTCTGTGCTAAAGAGCAAGCCACTGGAGGCCTGACCTGTCGACTCCTGAGGGGCTCAGCTCCTGCACCTGGGCTGGAGGGCCTTCTGCTCCCCCCAGAGGCTGACAGGTGAGAGGTGGCGGAGGGCCATAAGGAGCAGCGGGGAGGAATGACTCTGCGGGGAGAGAGAAAACCCTCCCAGGCACTTCAGCTGCAGAATGAGCTCAGCGGGGCTCCCAGACCCCAGCTGGGAAGGGGTACTCCCTGCTCCAGGCCCACGGTGGCCCTGCCACCAGCACAGTCGCCAGGCGCCTCTTTTCTCGGAGCTGGGCACTCTGCACTGAAGCTTTGCCAGTCCAACTGCAGGCCCGATGCCACTGGATTAACACTAGGACAGCCAGGACAGGCCCAATGTGCACGGAGGCCTCTGGCCTGGTGCAGACAAAACGTCAGGCCCCGCAGGGGAAGGGCGGACTCTGCTCTGAGGGGATGGCATCCCCTCTCTCCAAGCAAAAGGCCAGCTCCCCAGTCGCCCAGCAGGGAGGGAACTGTGGCTGAAGCTGTCAATACAAATAGCAGAGGCCTGGCGGGGACTCTCCCTTGGAGGACAATCGGAGCAGAGCAGGTGGGAAGCTGGGTTTACTTCACACCCGCTTGAGGGACCCTGGCCTCCTCTGCTTGGGAGAGGGGACTGGCCATAGGCCTGAGCATACAACCAGGTGCACCCGTGGCCCAGAGGGAAGATTCAGGAGGGCATGGTGTGGAGGGCATGAGGACAACAGAGGAGGAGCAGCTGGAAGGCAGAGGTCAGAGAGCAGCATCAGCAGGAGTGGAAAAACAGGGGCTACCATTTTGCGAAGGTGTGTGTGCTCTGGAGCAAGCTGGCCCTACCTACTTTTTATTTTATCTCATTTAATCCTCAGACGCCCTATGAGGTAGATACTGCTACTGTCCCCATTTTTCAAATGAAGCTCAAATAGGCAGGTGACATGTCCAACCCAGACTACACGGACATTCAGTGGTATAGACAGGATTCAAACTCAGATCATCAACCAGTACCCTGTACCAGTTTTGTTCTCACCACGTGCTCCCCTTTGCCTGCCCCAACTCTCCAAATCCTCCCTCTTCTCCAAGGCCCAGCTCTGGGCCACCTCCTCCATGTTGCCCTCCTTGACTCCTCCAGGCTTCACCTAGCTCAGCCAAGTCGGAATGGCTACGCCTCTCCCATCAGCGCCTGCAGGGCTGCTTTTACTGCCTCGTTTGGTGGTTATTCATCTTCCTGAAGAGAGTGTGAGCTCCTAAGAGGGCAGGAGATGTGTTCTTCACACGCAGTGTCCCCACACAGCATAACACAGACACGGCTTGCTCAATAAATATTTAAGAAAAGAGGGGAGAGAGGGAGGGAGGGAAGAAGGATGGCTCTTTCCCTGAAACCCTCTTTACTTCACATTTATTTTTCATGGTACAGAAAAAAAACAGAGAGAAGAGCATGGGTTTCTCGCCCTCTCTGGAAGTCTTCCACCCCAAGAGCTGACGAGATTGCCAAGGCATCAGGACCCACCTGGGTCCCAGGGAACGGCCTTCTTCAGGCCTTTTTGAAGCTGACCTCCCCTCTCCTCCTCCATCCCTCTGTGAAATGAGCAGAACCCCGGGGATGCAACTGATGGCTTTATGTCATCCTGGCCTTTTGCCTTCACCCGCCCCTGTCTGCATGGGTCTCGCGCTATGAGAGGACCCTCGCAAAGCACAGTTCCTGGCTTTGGGGAACCTACAGCCTCCAAGGGGGCCTCCTACCCAAAGGGCATGTGGTGGTCTGAGAGGGCCAGGGAACACCAAATAGACTGTCAAGAGCCTGATTCCTTATTGCCACCAAGCACAAGGGCGGCTGAGAGGCAGTGAGCGGTGTCGGGGGTAGCTGGGGTCTCTTGGCACCATGAGGCTGAAGACAGACTTCTAGGGCAAATCAATGACTCCTCCAAGCAGGGAAGAAGCAGCACTCAAATCCACAGCCTGGGCCAGGGATGTCAGACGAAGGGCTGGTGAGGAGGACAGAGCCCGCTCAACCTGCCTCCACCTCCCAGCCTGCCAAGCCTCTGAGTGCCTCGCCACATCTGAGCCATCTTCATGACACCCCCTCCGTAGCGCGTGCCCTCCCCCTCGGTGGTCCTTTAGCATCCCATCACTGTCACTCGCTGCCTCCTCTCCCCCGAGGCTGCATGCTGATAGAGTCCTGTGTGCTTTTCAAAGCCCTTTCACAAACTCTGCCTTTCCCCATTTCCATCATGAGCATTCTCAGGCCCACTTTACAGATAAGGAGACTGAGGCTCAGAGGAATTAAGGGGCACAGCCAATTGTTGGCAGCACCCAGATATGAGCTCTGGAGTTTCTTTTTTTTTTTTGGAATGTGCCTCAACATTTATACTGCCGGGAATATGTTATGACCTGAAGAATGATTTCCTGCTGGAATTGGGGAGTGTGCAGCCGGACAGAGGCAGCTCTTGAGGGCCCCTCTCTGTTTGTCTGGCTCAGCTGCTCCAGCCAGGACTGAGCCAGGTCCTCATGCACAGCTCCAGCAGGTGCCCCCAAGCCACAAGCCCCCGCTGCCCGTGGCCCCATGGCCAAGGCAACAGACAACAGCCGTGCTGATATCTTTGCTCCAGCAGTGCCCACCCCTCCGGACAGGTGGCCTTTCTCCCCAGGAGGTGACTCGGTGTTCAGGAGCTGCCAGCAGCTGTGTGCAGAGGATTGTTAAAGGAGGGACCAGGCCTGTCAGGAGGAGGTGGGGACGGCATGAGGAGGCTCCTGCAGCTGGTCCTGCAGGCCTCATTCCATCTCCCAGCCTGGCGTGTTCTGGGAGGCACAGGGTTGAGAAGGGAAGGGGACGAGAGAAGGAAAGTTTCTCCAGAACTGAAGGAACTAGCAGAGCCTTGCCCGCCGCATTGCAGAAAGGCACACGGAGACGGGTGAAATGCCCATGTCCACAGAGCCAGCACCAGGCAGGGCCAGGACCAGAAGCCAGGTTTACAACTCCCCATCTGGTGCTCTCTCTGGACCATACTGCGTGGCTTCTCCTTTGGGGAACACCAGGAGAATGAAGGCTCCCATCTAAAGTCAGTTTTGTGAATAAATGGTGAGTGTCGTAATTTCTTATGAACAAAGAACTGGATTAACTTGGGCTCCATAATGTTCATTCATCAACCAATTACCAGTAAACATTAGTGAAATACCTACTAGGTGCTATCCCTGAGGATTCAACAGTAAATAAAGACTGACTTAGATGGACACCCAGATGGACCCCTAGTACCGGCCTGGGAGCTCTCAAGACAAGATCAACATGGGCAAGATCCACCTGGCCCCTTTCTCCCAGGTGCCACCGACTGGTGCACCCAAGGCCTTGGGCAATGGAAGAGACCCTTGAGCCTCCAGGTGTCAGTTGGCACATTAGGAACTGGTGTGCTGACCATCGGTGTTTACCACGGCGGGGCTTGGCTCTGTGTCAACCACACCAGGCAGACACTTCTTCACAGGAGACCATAAGGCAAACGTTCTAGTCTGTTTTGCCCCACAAGGTTATGTGACTCTACTATCCTGCTGATAAGCCCTGAACAAGCAGGAATGGACTGAAAGTACAGCAAAAGGGTTTCTAGACGATGTGGGGCCAGAGAAGTGAATGGACAGCAGCCTTGGAGTCCTTGAGATTTGATCCAAATGGGAGTTCAGACAGAGGGATGGACTGAGTGAATTCTGGGGGTTTCTAGGGGCCTATTGTTCCCTGAGAAAAGCCTGGATCAAGGCGAGCTTGAGAACCGAGTGCTCTGGAAGCAGTGTAGGTCTGGCAGTGGAACGATGGTGAAGCCATAGGATAAAGGATGTGAGAACCACCACCCTGTGCTCAACCTCTTGAGCAGCCTGTCTCCCCACACACAGAAGATGCCACTCTCTCTTCCAATGGCAGAGGAAACTCATCCACTTCCTTCCAAGAAAGTATCTGTGCCAAGCCAATTAAAGCAGGTAAAATGTTCAAGTTCTTCCTCGTGTCTAATCGACCCATTAAACCCATTTTCCATTCCCTGCTCTTCATTCCCCTGGTGGCAGAGTCTTGTCTCCTCTGTTACTAGCACCTAGGACAGGGGGCAGGGAATTGAAGTCCCCTTTTCATGGGCTGCCAGCAGCCCCCTTGATCAATAGCAGCTGTAAAGACTCAGAGAAATACAAATACATAATATTTTTATGTGATTCCCCAAATGAACTCTTTTCTAAAGCATCTTTTTTTGGGGGCACTTTGAAATAATTAAAGTCTTCCATCAAATTATCCTGGAGATCTCTTTCCATGAAAAGCCTTTAATTTCATTCTCCTTAATGTAATTCTATCTCAGCAGATGAACTTGGCTCTTTATATTTCTTCAAATATTGTGTCAGGGCCCTTAATCAGAGGTGGAAGCTCAGCGGAAGAGGGATTGGGCAGTCTGTGTCCATCAGAGCCTGGGGCGGGGCAGAGGGTGGCCATCGTTGACCTCCCCAGGCCCCCATACACCACTGTCTCCACTCACTGGGGCATCGGGCCTCCAATACATGGCTTCCACCCGGAAATGCTGATTCCCCCAAACATCGGCCTACCCTCCCAACAAACACAGTTTCTCCCATTCCCTGGCACTCTGTCTGGAACTGGGGATGAGAATATAAGAGCACACGAGCCAGATGGGACTTCTGTCCACTGAAACTCAGACCAAAATGTTTCCTCTCCCGGACAGATGGAGCTGTCCCTATTAAAAGAGGAGACAGAGAGATCTAAAGAGAAAGAGCAGACGAAGAGCTGATAATCAGCATTTCCAATGTTAATAGAGGCGACACGCTGAATCCCTACATTAAAAGGAAGCGCAGAGTCTGTTAATAATTTGCCCACTGCTTCTGCACCTCAGGGCCCTTTCTCCATCAGCCTCTTCTTTCCCCCGCTCTGTGTCTCTCCTTCTCCGGCCAGCTGCTCCTCTGCCATTCCCTTCTTGATTACCTTTCCTCTACATGTCCCTCTTTCCCAACTGCCTTGGCTGACCACTATGAAATTAAAATCTAATTTAAAATATTTGTTTAACATGCAGTTTCATGACTGCTAGTCCTTCATTTTTATACTGGGTGCATTTCATCTTTTCTAGGTCTGTCTTCAACCCCCACCACTGCCCTCACCCTTAGATAACCAGATACACAAAGTTGTCTTTATTTCAGTGTGGCTTTCCGAGCTTTCCAGGGCAGCAGGTAAGGAGACAGACTGGGGGGCAGGAGGTGAGGTGGGGGCTGTGTCACAGTCCTGGAAGGAAGAAATGAGGGTCTGCACTAATGGATAAGCAGGAAGGACTAAGCTGAGAGCATTCCCAAGGCACTCTGGAAATGCCATACTCCGGGAGGGGAAGAGATCCAGCGTCTGTCAGTCTGAAACGATGTCCTAGGAAGAACTTCACCCAGTTTGCTATCCTCTTTCTGTGTCAGCTGGTTCCAGAGAGGGTGCTGAGAGAACAAGGAATTCTGGAAGCCGGGGTGGCCGGTACAGAGAGGAGGGCAGGACAAGCCCTCCAGGAGCACCTGCAGAGCCTCCTTGTGCGACAAGGAGGAGACTGATGGGGATGGGGTGGCCACCAGAGACAAAGTTTGCTAGAGCCTGGCCTGGGGCGTGGCCTTGCACCTGGTCACAGGTGAGGGGCTGCAATAGAGGCAACCACACTGCCCAAAGTTCTGTCTCATATTTCTGTGCCCAGGTTGACGGCCACGGAAAGGACTGAGCAGCCAGCTCTTGTGCTCTCCATTGGTGTTGTGTCCTGAGAACCTGCAGGGGGTCTCAGGAGCCCTTGATGTGAGGCCAAAGCAGCACAATGAGAAGATGTTTGTATTTCGCCATAATTATTGCGATAACAATTTAATCATTTAAAGACACTATCTTGTGTTGCTCTAATGAAGAGAGAGGCTCTTTTCCACATTGTTTGTGCCATCTGCTAGCAATTTTCACATTAGCCTCTTAGAATGGCAACGCGGAGGCCCGACAGTGACATACAGGGGCAGAGCAGGGAGAGGAGAGGAGAGAAGGAGAAGGCAGGGGAGGAGGAGGAGAAAGCCAAAGCCCAAAACGGAGGCAGGACACCCGGGCAGGGTGAGGCCGGGAAGTGCAGCCTCCCGGGCCCATGAGAGAGCCAGTGGATGGAGACTTGGTGGTGCCTTTGGGGTACTTCAGATTCAGATAGCAAGGTAGCCCCCAAATTTGTGAGGAAGGGAAGGAAGGCAGAAGAGCCCAGCACACTGGTTTTCAAACTGTGGGTTGCAATCCAGAAGTAGGCCCCTGAAATCAATTTGGTAGCTGCAATCAGTATTTTTTTCTTAATGAAATAGAATAGAGTGGACAATACCAGAGCGAAATACCATTCACAACTGAAAGAAATCAGGGCACCTTGGAGGAATTCCAGGTGAGGGGCAAGGAATATACAAGGTCAGCCTGTGACACCTTGTGCCAGAGGGCAGAGACTTGCTCCTAGACTAATGGGGCCATGTCTAATGAGCAAGGGGCTGACTTGAAGGGGCTCCCACCAGCTAACGATGGGACAATTTGAGATTCAAAAAGAATAGTGAGGATAACTGAATGAAATACACTGAAAATGTAAAACTTTATGAGTCCACAATTGCAGTGGGTTAAAAGGTGGTCCCCTAAAACAGAGGTCCTTGGAATCTTTGAATACTATCTAACATGGCAAAACATGATTAAGTTAAAGATCTCGAGAGGCAGAACTTATCCTGGACTACCAGGCGGGCCCTGGACATAATCCCATGTATCCCCATAAGATAGACACACAGAGGACAGGAGGAGGCAAGGTGACCACGGAGGCAGAGCCTGGAGTGATGCAGCCACAGCCAAGGATGGTCCGAAGCCACCAGAAACTGGAAGAGGCATGGAAAAATTCTCCCCTAGAGCCTTCGGAGGGAGCGAGGCTCTGTGAATACCTTGATCTCAGACTTACGGCCTCCAGAACTGTGACAGAATCAACTTCTGCTCTTCTAAGCCACCCAGTCCATGGTCATTTGCTATGGCAGCCACAGGAAACTAGTACAGTAATGATACCCAGAAAGAGGAAGCCAAAAGCAATGAAAATACAAACTGTCAGAGCACATAGCACACAGCATTTCAGTTTGCTATACATTACGCACGTTGTTTGATATACATTACCACATTGCACTGTGGTAATCTGGGTTGGGCTCCGAAATGTATTTCTTGCTGTGGATCATGGTCAAAAGAGATTGAAAGACTCTGGCCCAGTGGCTGAGGGCATGGGCTTTAGAATCAAACAGCCCAGATAAGTGACTCAGTTCTGCCCCCTACAGGCTGTGTGGCCTGGGTTGAGTCACTCACCCTCTCTAAGCCTCTTGTCCTGTCTGTAAAATGGGGGTGTTGTGAGGATTGGATAAAACAATGCACCTGCCACTTGCTAACACGTACTGCATCCTCAAGGAATGTTAGTTGCTGTACATCTGTTGTTAGGGTTAATAATAATAAAAATAAAAGACACACATGAAGACAAGCACAAGCTATCCCCCATGCCCGCGTGAATCACTGCAAAGCCCCTTTGTCCTGCGGCTCCAGCTGAGAAGCCTCTAGAGATGGCAGAACGACAGCGTGTCAGAACTGACTCAAATCATGCAATCAAGCCCCTTGCTTCAGAGAGGAGGAAACTGAGGCCTGAGGCCAAACTGAGGAAACTGAGGCCAAAGAAGAACAAAGACTTGGCCAAAGTTACATAGTTAGTACATGACTGAGATGGGACTAGAACTCAGCCTTCGAACTCCCAGTCAGAGGCAAAGGCATGTAACTCAAACTCCCCATCATCTCTCATTTGTCCCTAGGACACCGTGGCCACCACTCCTGCTGGCCTCCTTCCAGCCCAGGCCTTCGTCCCACTACCAGGACTCTGGGCAAGCCTCCTTTGTGTCCACCCCACAGGAAATCCCTTAGGTGCAACGCCCATTGATTATCTGGGAGGGGATTTCTGCGCCAATGAGCTTTCCTTGCACTGAATGAGCTCACAATGTCCTGTGATTATCTGTTCCAACGATTCCAATATTTCTCGCCGACAGCTCCAAGTGCCCGATCCCTGATCCTGTTTAGCAGGAGGGCCTGCTGGCCTCCGAGCAGCCAGCTGATCAGAGACAAGAAAATGGACTGCGAGAAAGGCTTAGCTGCAGAGAGCTGTCAGGATCACCCGCCACCCTGCAGGCTCACCCCAGCAGCTTTCCGGGTCATCACCCGGAACTCAGAATCATCGTGTCCCTTTCCCAGTTGATGGACTCTGGGCTGGGCCATCTGCGAACACTGCTTCATGGCATCTCTCAGCCAAAGAGAATTGAGCCAATCTGCAGAAACAGGGACAAGGTTAGATGAGTCCTTGTTCTCAGCACTGAGCCATCCAGCCCTGCAATAACGGCTGACGATACAGTTTTGGAGTCAGGCAGACTTGGGTTGGAATTAGAGCTTTTTCACTTACTGGCTGTGTGATCTCGGGCAAGTGACTTAACTGTTCTGGGAGCCTCATCTGTAAAAGATGGGTAATGATGTCTACTCCACTGAACTGTTGGAAGGATTCAGTGAGACCACGTTTGTAAATAGCTTAGCACAATGCCTGGCATATCATGTGTGCCCAGTAAATGGGGCTGGCAGGAGTGGAAGAAATAGTAGTGGCGGTGGTGGCAGTGGCAGTAACAGTACTATAATATTTGGTACATGACTAGAGCTAAATAGACGTTTATTAAATAAACTGAACCAGAAATTTTCCACAGGGCTATGAACATCTGCCTTAAAAGCTTTCTCCACCCACGAACCATTATTCTTTTTAATCATCTAATCATCCAACAATTACTTATTAAGCACTGCTATAACCTGAGTGTTTGAGTCCCCCCAAAATTCATATGTTGAGATCCTAACCCCTAAGGGGATGGCATTAGGAAGCGGGGCCTTTGGGGGTGATCAGGTCATGAAGGTGGAGCCCTCGTGATGGGATTAGTGTCCTAATAAAAGAGACCCCCGAGGGCTCCCTTGCTCCTTCCGCCATGTGAGGTTATAGCGAAAATATGATTATGCCGAACTGCTAGTACCTTGATCTTGTACTTTCCAGCCTCCAGAACTGTGAGAAATCAATGCCTGTTGTTTATAAGCCACCCGGTCTATGGTCTTTGTTATCGCAGCCCGAACAGACTAACACAGGCACCCAGCAGGTGTCAGGTGCTGAGCCAGGCACTGGGAATGCGATGGAGAGCAAGGCAGACGGAGCCCGCACACCATCACATTCCTATTTCAGGGTTGGGGGCGGGGGGGGGGGCGGTAAAAGACCATTTTGAGAATCCCATTGAAAGTTTCAGACTCTTCCCCAGAAAAACACATCACTACATGTGCATAGCCTTGTGCCAACATTCAGGGGGCTCAGAGAAGGTTCTCAGAGAATCTGTGTCATACATGAACTTTCTGCTCCAGCCACACGTCCTCTACCGCTCCTGGAACCCTCCTGACCAGTCCAGCAGAGGCCGAGAGGAGCCTTTAAGGAGCAAAAGCCCAGTAAACAGTGCCGGACGCAGAGGGGTTCTGGCATCACCTGCACAGGAAATCACAGCGTATCACAGGCTTGCTCAATGCACGGCACACTCGCTGGTTCACTGCCTAATGCGGACGGGTATCTGGTAAAATCTGAGCAGCCCGAACCCACGGCTAAAACCTGTCTGCTCCCTCAAGGCTTCGACTTGGCTTCACGCGCTGGCCTTCGGTTTTCTGACCATCCTTGGGAGGGGTTTGGTCGCCCATGCATGCCCATCTCTAATCCCTCTACAGCCCACTCAGGGCTCTACCTTCCTTCCTGCACACGGACCAGAGCCACACACTGTTCCCAGGTGCCTGGTACACATCGAGCCCCACCCCCAGCTCATCCTTGCTGGGCAGGGACACAACCCTGCCACCATGCCTTTGCTCATGCAGTTTCCCTAGAGAGAAACCCCACCCTCCTTCCCCCCAACCCCGGGTGAATCCTCTGGGGAATTTTCAACTATATCCCAGTCTGTGGCCCTCTCTCTTCCGTATTCATCTTCCACAGATGCCAGTAACATCTGCACATGTCCTGGCTCAGAGCCCCTTGAGGGCAGGGTCTCTGTCTGATTCACCTTGGAATCCCCTAGGGCCTTGCACAGTGCCTGGCAAACAATAGGTGCCCGGTAGATGTTGCTTTCTTCTCTGGGAAAACAGAGACTACGGCCAGAGAGGGCTGGGGTGAGGACCAGCCGGGAGGCTGGGGAAGAGGCTGGGCATGCTAGCTGAGCCCAGTGCCCTCGTGTGGGGCCAACCTCCTCCTCCATTCACCCTGGCTGAACAGCTTAGGGTCAAATCCTCCGGACCAAAGTAGCCAGCTTCCATCTGATGAGAGAGAGTGCTAATAATAGCTTCTGGAGGGACATGTCTGTCACAGGCCATTTGAAAGAATGCTCTAACAGGCTCTTCCTCAGGACCTCCTAACGAAAGCCCTGTTCTCTACTGCCGTCTTTATGACTGAGCTCCAGCTAAGCTGCACCCGGGGATCCCTTAGTGAAGGGATTATTGACCCAGAAGCCATCGGGTACAGTTCATCATGGCCTGGTCCATTCCACTGGCCCCTCTGCTCCTGAGTTGGTGACTCAAAGATGGCTGTGTCCACAAGCTTCTCCCCAGCCCACCACGCCCAGATCTCCAGACTCTTCCCTCTGCCCCCATGGAGATTGAAGCCCAGCAATGTTTTCAAGCTCCTAGGACAGGCAGGGTCCAAGGTCTCTGGGACTGTTCTAAGGATCCTGGGTGTTGAAGTGTCAGACAGCAGACAGCTGGGACCCAAGGGAGAGCAGTGTTTGAAATCAGCTGTTAACCCTCTGCCCTCTCTGTAACCCAATTATATCCTGCCTCTCCTGACTCCTGGGATTTCAGGACCAGAAGCGATACTAGAATCCATCATTTAGCATGTGAGGAAACTAAGGCCCAGAGACGACAAGTACAAGGACATACAAGCAATTAGTGGGACTTAAATCAAGATTTCCCACTCCAGGGCTCTTCAGCTGTACAATTAAAATGAAAACTGAGCACCCAGTTAGAGACGATGCTGGGGGTCCCCTACCCACAAGCTACAGTCACGAAGCCTGGTGGCAAAGTCACTGTACCAGGTCCTTGGAGCAGGGAGAGTTCCAGCCAGACCCAATAGGGAGAATGTGTCACTGAGAGGTCTCCAGGGGCTCCCTGGAACAAAGAGAGTGACAAGTAGGAACTGGCATGGCTGGGTTTCCTGGAATCGAGGAGAGACGGGCACAGGCAGATGCCAGGCCCTGCCAGACAGAGATAAATTCATCAGCGGGCCAGAGGCTGACACATTCTTCAGAGTCTGATTTATGGGCAGCTCCCATCCATCCAGGCCCAGGTACCAATCAATCCATAATCCAGGGAGTAATTAACAGACCTTTAGATGGATTCAATCTCATTTGGGTGTCTTTATACACAGGAGGCCCACAGAAGCCCACCCGCCCCATTCAGCACTTTGTGAAATGCCAATTGGCATAAGCAAGCTCCCTAAAGAGCACACGAGGCCTGATTCAAGTCCCAAATCTACCTCGTACAAGCTGTGAACTGGGGCAAATCACCTAACCACTCTTCGCCTCAGTTCCCTCATATGAAGAACGGAAAATAAGAACCACAATACCTATTTTGTGGAATATCAAGAGAAGTAAGATAAGATTTACAGGAAAAGCACTTAGCATGGTGCCTGGCACACGGGACACCCTCAATAAATGATTATTTGCAGTTTTAACACATCAGATCACTGCCAGGTTCTTCAAGAAATAAAAATTGTAGAAATGCTCCTAAACCTGGAGGGTAGCTGGCATCTATGTGTGAGGGGGTTATGGTCACAGAAGCCGCCTTTGGCCCAGGGCTGGTCTGCAGGTTGGTTCAGAGGGGCCAGGAGAAGCCGTGGGGCCCTGCCCACCTCCCCTCACACTCGTCTATCCAAGGGCTTCCAGCCACGGACACCTGCAGCTCACTGAGAACTGTCTGGTCTCTGGAACCCACACAGCCCACGCACACAGGCAGGCTCCAAGCGCCACAATCTTTGGTCAGCGGCCAACAAGATAACTTGCCTTCAGATGCTCTGCACTCTCTCCCACAGTGCCCAGAGGGACTGGGCACCAGGTGCCCACAATCTCCTTTATTGTCTTCTTTCCTTTTGCTGTCTCACTTCTCAGGCAAACGACTGTTTCCTGGCATCACCTCCCAAGTAACTACTTGCACGCACATCTTCATCCAAGACCTGCTTCTGGGGGAGCAAGCCTAACACAGGGGGTAGGCCAGGCACTGCAGGGAGGGCCTGTCCTCATCACCACGCAGAGGGAAGGACGAAGGAAGGAAGAGGGAAGCTACCAAGGAGGTGAGTCGAGCCTACTTACAGAGAAGAGGGAACAGAGGAGAGGGTGAACCGATCGACAACTTAAGACCAAAACTAAACTCCTGGGAGGAAACAGATTGTCCGCTGCTGAGTCAAAGCAGAAGAGAGTGGCTCTGACTTCACAGATTCCCCCATTCCAGGCGACAGCAGGGCTAGCAATTTTGCCAGAAGGATTTATCAGGCCAATTTTTAAATGCTACAGGCATCCTGAGACAATGAGCAGGGCAGCATGCAGAAAGGTTACTCCATATCAGCCTCTTATTCAAATCCTTCTTGAGGACCACACAGATGTGCATTCAGAATTTAGGAGCTTCACCCCTGGCCAGAACCTGGGGTCATCTTCCAACCAAGGACAGAATCACAGAATTTCTGGGATGGAAAGACACGGAGGTCATGTCCTCCAAGTCCTGTCTCATAAATTAATCCCTACCCAGAGTTTCTGCAGCACCCTCAAGGGGACCATAAACAAGGCGTGCACACGCACAGACACACACACAAATGTGTGCACACGCACACACACAGGCACTTGCTCTCTCTCTCCATGCTGCCCTGCACTCCTGGTCAATTTCCCCAATGCTGTTTGCCTTGTATATTCTATTCACACATCAGCCCCCCACAGATTAAGAGGATTAGCTGTTATCAAGAGCTTTGTCTCTCCAAAGCTCTTACCAACACTAGCTAATTAAACAGACACAGTCCTCTTTCCCTCAGCCGTAGTGTGTAGAAAGCATAGGCCATGAATTGACAAACCCAGGTTCTAGTCCCAGGTGGGGAGCCAAGTCTCCTTGTACAAAATGCAGAGAAATAGTTACTATGATAACCCACGCAAGAAATGAAGAACGAGAGGGTGTAAGTAACTACCCAAGGTTGGTCTGCTGTAAGTGGCTGGGCTCGGCTATACACTAGGTCTCTGCAGCTCCCAACCCGAGCTCTCTTGATCACTACCATATACAGACATTAGGTATTACCCCCATCATTTTCACACTCCAAGATCACACGGCAGAGACCACCCTTCCGGCCTTGAACAACTATTTATCCCAGCACGTCCACCTCTCCCACATGGAGCTCTACTTAGTAGGACGGTAACGGGTTTGGAATGTCTTTTCTCATGCAAACACTCAGGCTCCCCTCATGTGCTTGGACCCCTCTCCACTCCCCAGACCCTAAGTTGTTGGTGGTCACTTCTTTTCCCGCTGTCTTCCCTGCCCACAGTCCCTAATCCACAACTCCATACCCAGTGGATGCTCACAGCCACAGTGCGGCCTCAGCCTGGCCCAGAACGAGCAGAGAGACCCTCTCTTCCTCTCAGAGATATCCCAGGGAAAGCCCCAAAGCCAGTTACCACCCACCACAAGCAGCTCAATTAACCAAGTTGTTAATGAAGGCTACATTTACAACTTCTATTGTCAAGTCTAATAATTCCCTTTAACTGAGATCTTTTGCCTTCATTAAAGTAATCAGTGCCCATCAGGAAATGATCAGAAAAACTCTTAGGATTCACTCCCCTCTAGTGCCCCCCCCTCCCCCCACCACCGGCATAGCAAATCCCACATGCCTTATGTTTCATTACGGAGACTCAGGCTCTGCCATTTCTTTCAAACGTTGTCACCCCTTAACAAAGCTAATAAGACTTTTTTTTTTTTTGCTTCAAATGTCTTAATAGGATAGAGAATTCGAGGAAATCAATCAGTAATTAATTATCCATTAAACATTATTTGCCCAGTACTGGGAAGACACAGAAGTAGTTAATAAGATCCTTGCTTTCTGGGGGCTTAGAGCTCTGGATGAATAGAAACACTAGCACACCAAATAATGAGGTAACAGCTGAACAGTCTCCTGCACTAGGAATATAGTAAGAAATCATTCATTCAATGAAATACCATGTGGTCTCCTCTGATAGTAGAGCCGACTACAGGTGGACACCCTGGTAGTTCACAGTGGCAAGAGATGTCCAATAAGGATAGGAATGGGGTGTATCCCCAAAGATCTTGGAGGAAATAGGTTACGTAAGCAAGTGACTACAGGACAAGGTGGAATGGCAATGGTGTCAGAAGAATGAACCAAGCGTTCTGGGAGTAGTTCAGAGAAGTAGTTCAGGGATGAGCAGGGAAGCTTTGTGGAAGCGTCAGGACTCAAGCTGCAAGTGGGCCTGTGGGGAGGTGAGCTGGCTCGCTGGCTCACAGGCTCCCCATCACTGAAGGGGATGATACAGCCCCGTGCACGGCGCTCCCTGCACAGCACAAAGGAACTCACGGTTCATCTTGGAAAACGAGAAGGTAGGATGTTCACACTCACTCTCCTGTCCCTTCTGGGCATACTGCTCCTGAGGGACAGTGTCCTCTGCCATCTGGCCCCCCACTGACCCCAAGTCCCTGCCCTGCCGTGCTCCCCACCCTCCGCTCCCAGCTGCCTGGGCCAGTCCTGAGACAGGTGAGGGAGCTCACTAGCAGAAACTATGATGCCAGAGAGCTGTCTGTCCACCCACCCCTCCCACCACACACGCAGCAACACCACGTCACCTGAGGCTCCGGGGCTGGGAACCAGGAGTGCTGCACGCGAGAATAAGCAATCTCATCTCAGAGTATATATTTTGTCTTCATTACGCCACTGTGAAGGTGCTAATATACAACTTACAACATATTAATCACCCCTCTAACTTCCAAATGCTAAATGCATCATTAACATTCATGTTTTCTTCAATTACTCGGCTGTCCTGGGGGAGGGGAGGAAGTCAGCTCCTGACTAAATCCATCTCTGTGGATGGCTCCGGGATCGTAAAAGGCAGCCCGAGCCTTCACCTGCGCTGTGCAGAGGGGCAACAGCTGCTCCCAGCCTTCAGAGCCGCTGCCTGCCGGAATGGGGGTCGGCCAGGAAAACACAACTGAACCCAAGAAATGAGGGAGAAAACAAAAGGGAGAGGAGATGGCAGATTGGGAGGGAAGCGTGGGGAGACAGGGAGGATCACATGCACCAAAGGATCCCAGAGACCAATAAGTCTACCCACCGCAGTTTATAAATAAGAGGACTGTGGCTCAGAGAGGGTAAGTGATGTGCCCAAGATCACACAGCAGGTTAGTGGAGAGAACAGAGGAAAGAAGGGATAGGAACTCTGAGTGCAGAAGAAGAAAAGGTGAAAAAAGGAAAACCCGGCAGAAGGTCAGTAAAAATGCAAAGAGGGTGAGAAAGCAGCAGCAGAGAGGGAAGGACAAAGGATGTGTTAGAAAGAGGGAAAAATTCGAAACAGATGCAAGCCCAGAGTTGTCTGCAAATTGACCCCCAACCACTCGGCACCCAGACCCCTGAGGCAGGAGAGGGCTGGGAAGTGGGTGTAACATCTCTGATGAGGGGTGAACAGACTGGACCGAAGCGGGAGGGAGGAGCTGGGGAGCACTCGGGGTTGGGCCTCTGCCCCAGGCCTCCAAAATGTAGCCAGACTAAATATGACACACAATTAAAATGGCATTACCCCACAAGGGCGCTATCCAAACTTCGGTTGGAATTTGTCACAGGCGCTGGTGGCTACAAAATCAATTTGCTATTGTGTTTCAGCAAATCGGATCCCATAATCTCCCTGCCAGTGGGCTGCAGACCAGTGCGGAATTGAAGAACAGAGAGAAAAGGCTGCTGCTGGCGGGTCACTTTTGTCCACAGGCTGCCATCCAGCCAGGCCTGTCCACCTTGAGGTGGAAGCATCCAAGGTCAGCACACCAGCATTTCCAGAAGGGTGAGACTGGGGGGCTCCAAGCCCAGCGAGCAGAAAAGCAGGACAGAGGCCGCAGGGTCAGCTTCAGGAGGCACCATCCTGGGCCCCCCAAAGGCACAGGCCCTGACAGTTGTTCTGACCATCCTTAAAACCCACGCAGGTCACCACAACCTAGGTAGGCTTTGAAATGATCCGCAGTCTGAGTCTCATGACTTAAGAGGTGGGTGAGGTGGGCACATCACTTCCTCTACAACAAGGAAAAAGTCTGCAAGAGGTTAGGCCAAGGTCAGTAGGGGGAGGGCAGAGACCGTGTGATGTGTGTTAACGACGACAGCATTCAGCCCTGGAACACGTGCACACGCGCGCACACACACACACACGCACGATACAGCAGAGTCTGCAGGGTTCCAGGAGACTGACTGGAGCGGCTGGCCGTGGGAGCCACTACAATGTACCCCCTTAGCCTAGTGACTGGGACCCCTATCAAGTCTCCTTTTCTAAGCCCACTGCTACTTTCCAGGCCAGGACCCGGGATGCCTGCAGCCTCCTTACTGCCTCTCCTCTCTCTGATCTTGTACACCAGTTCCAGAAGAATCTTCTAAAATGCCACATTGACCTTGACACTTCCTTGCTTATAAATTTCATACAGCTGCCTCTGCTCTCTAGCTTCTCCTTCCACCGCTCAACCAAAAATGCCCCTCCAAAGGCCCCACGACCTCCTTGTTGCCTGACAGATACTTTTCCATCTGCATTTTACTGGCACTCAGCAGCCTCCATCATCTCTAACCACTTCCTTCCTGGAAACTGCCTCCCTGGGCGTCTGGTTTCATTTGCTTCATTCGTCCTTCCACCTTTCTGGTTACTCCTTGGTTGACTTCCGAGCTTTCTTCGTTAGCTTGCTCCATAAATCCTCGTGTTCTCCAGCTCTTCCCTCCGTCATCTGCTCTTCTTACCCCTTATGTGACTATATGTGACTATAAGTGACTTAATCCGAGCCCATGGCTTTGGCTGCATTTCTATCCAAATGAAGCCCAAATCTGTGTCTCAAGCCTACATCCCTCTCCTGAATTCCAAATCCCATCACCAGCTGCTTGCTGGATGTTTCCATGTGACACCCCAAACTCAACATGTCCACACCGAATTAGTCATCCCTATTCCTGCTGCCAAATGACTACTCCTCCCAAATTCTTTCTTTCTGAATGGCATCACCACCCAACCAGTTGTCCTGGGAATCATCCTTGACTTTCTCCTCTCCCTTACCCACCATGCAGACACCAACGGTGCCCTGCCCATATCACCTTGGCAAGTGCCATCCCCGTACTGGAAGCACCTGCGACCCCCTCCTGAGTGCTTCCTCCTGCAGACACAGTGCTGGGGAGTCAAACATGGATGCAACCCGTGGCCAATGACATACGAGAACTGGATGATGAGTACCCAGCTTCCTGGCCCCCCGGTGTGACACCACGGAGCTGTGCTCCCCACTGTCACTGCGAGACCCCAGCAGGACTGAGCCCGTGTGTCCAAGCTGTAATCTGCTCTTTAAGCTCTTTGCATTGGCTTTCTTCCCTTCCCCATCTCCCTTTGCCAGTGGTGTTTCCAGTGGTCGTCCCCCAAATAAACCTCTTACAACCTAAATCCTGTTCTCAGGGTCTACTTCTGGGGGAACCTAAGTGCCCAACAATCCTGGATCAGTCACCACTGTCGAGTCTGCTTCCTGACCTTCTGCTGAAGTCATGTCCTCGTCCTCTACCTGGTTCCATCCCTCATCATTCCTCGCCTGGACTACGGGACCCGCCTCCTGTTGGCTTCCCTGCCCCTGGTCTTGTCCTGCTCCAAACCGTCCCTAATCACACATTTGATCATGGCACTCCCTCACTTAAAACCCTTCAGTGGACCCCCACTGTCTACAGGATACAGCCCAAATTCCTTAATCCTCATGGCCTCCAAAGCCCTCCATGTTCTGACCTCACCTCCTGTCCACACTCAAGTCCCACCAGGGCCCTTCCTGAGCCCTACAATGGCAGCCATACTGAGTAGCTCCCAGCTCCAGAACAGGCTGCCTCACCCCTCCACGGCACACTCCGGAATGTCCTCGCCTCCTTCTGCCTTCTGCACACTTTTTCTTAGCCAAAAACTGAGCTCAAGGACCACTCCTTCTCTGAAGTCCTTCCTGCTGCCCCCTCACCTCCCCATGCCCCCATGGGACAGCCACATGCCTTCCTCTCCGCGCTCACGGTTCCTACCGCAGCTTCTCTCCGGATATCTGTGGCACTCCAGTGCTCTGAATAACACGTATCCCTTCCTCTTTGAAGGTGAGGCAACAGTTTATCATCTCAAAATCCCCAGGGCCTAGCTCAGTACCTGGCACTTAGTAGGTGCTCATTAAGTGTCAGCTGAAAGCATGAGAGCTGGGATGGAGGGGAAGAATGAATACACTCGCAGCTTCTTCCCCTCTGCCTCTGCCACTGGCTTAGCCACTGTCTGACGTGGCATCTGGAGATGTCTGGCAGAGACCGCGCCCTTCCGCAAATGTTTACAGTGCTATGTAAATAACTCTCCCCAGGGATGATATATGTGGCCTTTCTGCCCTGGGCCTGCGATGGTCCATGCCAAGTGGGCTGTCAGTGTGGCTGCTCAAGTGAGACACTGAGGAATGTGGTCTGCAGTGGAGGAGTGGGGAGGGGATACAATAAAACACTGTTCGAGGACAAATCTGGGCCTCATGCCATGAAAAATGTGAGTGTGTCCTTGACTTCAGTGGCAAATGAGGCGTGAAAACATATCAAAATGTGATATTCAATATATGGATGTATTTAATATTTTATGGGACTGGAAATCGGTTACGGAAGGTTTGAATGATAAATCAAGCACCCAGCAGATGAACTTTCTCAAGTGTCTGCACCTGGTATGTGCCATTACCCCAGAGGAAAGCAGAGAAGAAAGAGAGGAAAAGAGGGCAAGAACGAAGGGCATCGAGACCCCGAAAGGCGTGATCCAGACCAGACCAGAGGATCCAGACCGGGTCTCCCTCCCTTCGACCTCCTTCAGAGCCTGGGACATCCTCGCCACACAGTAGGCCTCAACACACATGGAACTTTAACTGAAAGAGAGGAGGCCTTGCATCAAGAATCATGGACAGCAGACAGCTCTGGAGACCCCCCCGGCCCAGCTGCTAAGCCAGGAACTTGCTGCTGGTTTTCACAATGCTCTTTTGACGTAAACATCACCAAGACTCTGTGCTTTAAGTAGTTTTTCTCCTATTTAACTGATGAGGAAAACGAGGCTCAGAGGGATTTGGTCACCGGTGCCTAATACTATTCTGCGTGCTCCTGGAGGACAGGAGACGCTCCACCCTCCTGCTGTAGTAAGCCCAGAGCAATGCCAGCATGCGGCAAGTCTTCAAATGTTTGTTGCATGAATGAGCGTTGATGCCCAGCCTCCATCAAATACTGACTTTTTGATCAGCCCTCACTGACCAATAACATGTTCATCTATCCCAGGGGTCTCCAAACTTGGTTGGTCATCGGTATCACTTGGGGAGTTTTTAAAAATTCAGAGTTCTGGGCCCCACTCCTACCTGTTCCAATGAAGTCTGGGGTGGGGACTGGCCATACACATTTTTTCTTATTAAAGCTCCCTGGCTGATTCTGACAATGAGGCAGATTTGGGGACCACCAGTGTGGCCTCTAAACCCTAATCTGTATCTTGACTGTGTTTTCTCCAGCTCGGTCTTTTGGGCTCACGGAGCCCAGGTGGCCCCTTCCTGGGATGGGAGCTGTTTCTGCTTATTATCACCTCTCCTCCAACTTCTTTTTCTTGTGAAATCCTCCTGTGTCCTCATTTGTCTTCAGGTGGCAGCTCACACCACTTGGGGACGACCCTGAGCCTCTCCTGCCTTATTTTGATTCCCTAGGTCTGAGCATAAAGCAGTCAGGGCTGTACCCAGCCCCATTCTGAAACCTGCTCGGCACGACAGTCGGCTCTTCCCAAATGATGCTCCCCCTTCCTGACAAGAGAAAACTTACCTTTATTCACTTCATCTCTTCTTGAGACAAGAAAAGAAGGGACATACTCAAGCAGACCACCAGCTAAGCCAGGGTCCCCAACCTCGGCACTACTAACATTGGGGCTGGATAATTCTCGTTGTGGGGACCGTCCTTGGCTCTATAGGATGTATAGCAGCATGCCTGGCCTCTGCCCCATTGATGCCAGTAGCACCTCCTCTTCTTGTGACAACCAAAAATGTCTCCAGACATTGGCAAATGTCCCCAGGGGGTAAAACCACCCCCGGTTGAGAACCGAGGAGCTTAGTCATCAAGGAGCATTGAACTTGAAAACAAGGACTCGTCTTTGAATCCAGCTCTGGCCCTACCCTGCCTGCACGCATTTCTTTATCTTCAAGAAGGGGTCAATGACCTTCCCCCATGCAGGGTTGTTGTGAGAAGTAAAAGAGAGTGAATTAAATAAACTGACTTGGGTGAAAGTGCCTAGAAGAAATTGGAGAGACTTTTTGAGCAAGAGTTGGAATCAGTTGCCAGTAGGCAGTCGTGTGCAGGTAAATCGGCTCTCAAACAATAAAGAACTAACCAAATAAATCAAATAAAAAACTCTGATTTGTAGTGTTTGCTGATTTCTATGATGTGAGTACAGTCAAAATGACCCATTTCCAGCTACCGACCTGATGTGACCGAACATGGAAGTGGGGAGAGATGTGCAGAACCACTCCCTGGAGCCAGCCAAGCCAATAAAGTAAGTGTGACGCAGTCAGGCGTGTGGCAGGAGAGAAAGGTGGGTCTGTGGTTCCCCTGGAAAATGCCTGCCCTGCCCAAAGGTGTTTCAAGTCATCTTGAAGCAACAGTATTTCTAGACAAAGCATATCTGCCAGCAGGATGCAGCCCACCCATTTATGAGCTCAGCTAGGAGATCCCCCCATGAAAATCATTCCGCAGGCTTCTTCCTCCTTCTCCTCTGCCTTCGGGCCTCTACCATCGGAGCTGGAACCATGGACATATTTTAGTATTAACAAGATACTGATGTAATCGCAGTCAGGAGAGTAAGGTAAGGCAGATATCTCACACGCAGTCAGGCCTTCAACCAGGACAACAGGCTCTGGGTTCAGACAGTTCTGTGTTCAAGCCTCTTTCTGCAGGACTGAAGCAGGCTCCTTCACTTCTCTAGGCCTTCATTTTCTCATTTGCAAAATGGGTTAGCAATGCCTGCCCCCTAAGGGCTGTGATGCGGCTGGCCTGAGAGGTTGTCTCTAAGATGGCAAGTCAGCTCCTTCCTTCTTCTTCAGGCAGGTCCCAACACGGCCATCCCCTTATTCCCAGAAAAGACCTTGCAGTCTCTCAACGCGGCTCACAGGCCTGTGAGGAGCCAGCAGGGAGGTGATCAATTCCTAGAGCATTCTATTTCATCCACTAAACGGAGACTAGCCCCAGGAAGCAAAAACTTCTATGAGTTGAGAATAGCAAAAGAATATTTTCAACATCCTCATCATTTCAGAGAAACCAGAAGTAGGGGTCCAGGGCTTGCCAAGGTAACAAAGAAAGAGGAGGAGCCCATCCCAGCAGAGCTGGCCCCCATGGGCTTCCGATCAGTACCGAGGGTGGAACAAGTGGGAAGTTTAAGGAGCGGGATGAAAAAGAAGGATGAGAGCGGAAGGAAGATGGCCCCAGGGTACCTGGCTGGTGACTGAGCCGGCTGGAGGGACCCAGGTGGAATCAAAGCCGAGGATCAAGGGCCCAGAAGGCGAGAGTTCCATTTCAGTGCTCCAGGCCTGCAGCAGTGGGGGACGCGCAAAGCTCGGGGCTCCTCATTTAAAGAGAAAGGAAACCCTCAGCCCCACTGTAGCAGAAAACAAAATACGGAACCTCGCCGGCTTCTGATCATGGATGCTGCTCTTTTTCCATCTCATTAACTCCGGACGAGGATTGTGTGGCACAGCTTTAGCTTCGCTCCCATTCAGTTCTGAGTCAGTGTTACCCCAAACTCACAGTCGCTTTGCTTTTTACTCTCCACTCCCCCACATGTCGAGCCTGTTTATTCCTTATTTATTTTGCTCATCTCAGCCCTTTTACTTCTGGGAGTGAGTCCAACAACAACAACAACAAAGAACGCCACACGGGCGATCAATTAAGAGACAAGCTGCTCGCAAATCGTCAGCAAATGAGAAAAGGCCCCCCCTCCTCACTATGGTCCCCCTCCCCTTAAACATGGGGATTTGATCTTTAAACAAAAAGCCACTAATGTGCTGTGTGATTTGAATCCACTCACTTGCCCTTTCTGGGCCCAAGGTTCTTATCCACAATAGGGGAGCTAGACTAGTCCTCAGGAGTCCTTAATCTGTTTTAGGGTCCTCGACCTCTTCGAGAATGTGAAGAAAGCTACAGATGTAGCCCCTCCAATTGCGCTTTCTATACACATACAAAATGCTGCCTGGAATGTCAGAGGCTGCTGGAACCCAATGACCCTCTTGGGAGGAGCCCCTGGAAGCCTGAACAGGAGGAGGAGCACAGCGAACACAGACATCCCTCCCCAGCCCTCCGTTCAGGGCACAGGTGAGAACCAGGGGGGCCTTCCTGGGAGGCGCCGAGAGTGGAAACCCCAGCGTCCCTGAGTTAGCCAGAGGAACTGCTTCTGGAAGGCTGACACTGAGACAGCCAAAGCTGATTTGACATTTGTTTAATTTGCAGACAAATGCTTTACATTATTTTTTAAGACAAAGGGGGAAAAAACCACCCTCATAAAACCTTTTTCTCTCTGGGTTTAATGGGACCCATAAAGGCTGACAGTGCACGAGGACTCAGTGTGCCGAAAAGCCAGCAGGCTGCGGGGAGGGCCTGGGAGCCCCCCACAGCAAGAGGAGCAGCTTCAGGAATTTCCTTCTTCTGAGGGCAAATGAGGCAGCCTTCAGGGATACAGCCTTCGGAGCCCCCACACTGGGGGTCTCCCCTCCTCCTTGTCCCCCTCCCACGCTGGCAATGGGCGCCACCAGCTGCACTTCCGCCTGAACCAGAGCTGCCCGCACAGCACCACCCTCCCTGGAACCTTCCGCCACCTGCACGGAGGTCAAAGGGCGAGTTCCCTTCTAGAGCATTGCCACTGAGCCAGGCCCGGTGCTAGGTGCTGAAGCCAAGGCAGGAAAGAATAAAACCAAAAACCAGCCACAAGTTTTAAGCAGCTCCCAAAGCCTTTCACCTCCGGGTCACAGACCTTGGGGCCTGGCTGTGTTGGACTTGCTCCCACAGTGATTCCCCGGAGAAGGCCAAGCTGGGGAAAGGTCCCAGGTGTTCCTACCTCCTGATGCACTGTTCTCTCCCTGTGGATAAAGGGGAGTTTCAGGGTAACCTTGAACTGAGGCCTGGGGGCTCACACCACCCCACAGGACCCAAGGCAGGCTGCCTTGAGACCGGTTTCCACAACCCCGTGATTGGAGCAGTTTCTCCTCGGAAAACAGGTCACCGTGGCCTTGGAAGCACAGGAGAGAGGGTGGAGGGACAGGAACGTGGAACCTGAGGTAAAGCTGGCAAGATACCTAGAGACTCCATCACCACACGGCTCTTCCGAACCTCTCCCTCCTTCAAAGAGCCTACAACTCTCTGGGCTGCAATTTCCCAAATCATAGGGAAGAGAAACATGTGACGTTCAGAGGGAGAAACCAAAGCATGCCGCGAGCCCCAGGGAGGGGTGAGGCCTGGGGCACGGGGCTGCCCCCTCCTTCATCCCTGCCGTTACAAGCCATGGGGCAGGCACGGTCCTTACCACCAGATCCAAATATGCACTCCTAGCCATCAGAAGCATCTGCTCCAGAGAAATAAAAATAATGAAACATAATGGTTAGTTAGGAGAACGTGGATAAATTATCAAAAGGAGGTTTTGTTTTCTCATTCTCTGCATGTTAAAAACAACCACAAAACATTAAAAAATGAAACATCTGTCCGGAATAGCCTTGGTGGCATCCTTTCCAGATGGAGAGGATCAATAAGGCCCCCTCTCCAAGCCCTTTTTAACAGGATGGGGAATCGTGACACAGCCTTCTGAACAAACTACCCTTTGTGATAGACTGCAGGATGACCACAAGGTCTTCCCCTCGCTGGATGCACACTCTTTGTAACGGGACTGCCCAGCCCCTCCCATCAACAGAAGGAGCCTATTCTCCACCCCTCGAATCTGGACTTGGACGTGTGCCTTCCTTTGGCCAATCAGACATCAGCAAATATGAACTAACAGAGATTCTAAAAGTGCTCATGCATCAGGGCTTCCCTCTTCTGATACTAGGAAATTTCTACCACCACACGAAAGAGTAAAGATAGACAGGGTTCAATCCAGCAGAGTTATCTACAAAGAGGAAAGATGGATATCTATGTCTAAATCTACGTCAACACCTACATATGAAATATACGGAAGATGAGATTAGGCCTGGACTAGCCTCCCAGAGGATGAGAGACCATATGGTCCTTGTCCCAGCTGATGTTGAGTGAGGCCAACTCAGACCTTCCAGCCCTAATCAAGCTAGTCTGGACCAAAAGAACCACTTAGCTAACAGAGAGCCATGAAAAACAATAAAGTTTGTTGTTTTAAGCCACTAAGCTTGAGGGAGGTTTGTCATAGCAGCAGAAGTTAACCACTACACTCTCTTTGCCATTGGCTCTCAAGGTAAAGAATTGGTTGGCTCCTCAAGGGTTGGGCAGACTGGACCAACCAGGCCAGGAAAGTGTCCCGGGGCCACTGAGGAAAGAGCATGGACTCAGCACGAGAGGCTGGATTCAAACCACTGTGCTGCTACCTGCTAGCTCTGTGTGACCTTGGGCAAGATTCGTAATAACTCTGAGCCTCAGCTTCCTCAGCTGCATAATGGGGACAACAGGCCATTGCATAATGCTGTCGTGAGAAGGAAATGAGAGCATGGATGGAAAACCCTGACACGCAGCAAGTGCTCAATAAGTCCTTATTTCTTTTTTATTCAGCCAGACTAGATGGTCAAGGTGCCTTCCACTTTGATTACAAAAGGGTAGAAAGTGCAGGAAGAGTCCCAAGAGGGACCTACTCTCCGTAACCCCAGACCAGCCTAACCTGCAGGGCCACGCAAGGGCAGGTGGGAAAGTCTGACGCTAACACAGCCACTGGGATCTGTCGCTGAGACACTTGCTTTTAATCTCTCAGAGGAAAGAGACGCTTTATCCAACATTCACCGCATCAGCAACTCTGTAAGTCAAATGTGGAAAACACAATGTCTTTATTCATTCCATCAAGCGGTAATTAGGGCCCGGAACAGGAATCTTTGTCGGCAGGCACTCTGGCTCCTAAAAGCCAAGCAGGTTTCTAATTGGGCTAGCGAACGACTTTGGGGGGATCTCACAGAGGCTGCTAAGGAAGGACTCATCCAGAGTGGCAATTTCCCTTTTCCTTTCACACCCTTAGAGAAAAAATTAGAACACTGCACTGTATTAGGAAATTAGACAAAGTGGGAGCCGCGCTAAATAGGCAAAACACACACAGCCCACAACCTGGAGGACCCCCGCAGATCCCTTAATGTAAAAATGTTGGCAAGGCGCTCGGCTGAGGCAGCCAAGTAAGACGGAGAGGCAATTTTATTTTTGTTGTTTAAAAAGAAGCAGCTAAAGAAATTGTCTTTACATTGCACGGAGACTGCCGCCCGCCGCCGCTGGGCTCAGCGGAGGGAGCTGGGGCTCGGCAGAGAGCAGGGGCAGGTCAACACCTGTTGGGTAGAGTCAGCCAAGAAGGGGAAGAGGAGGGAGAGAGAACCGGCAATTACTGGGCTCCCATGGTGGTGCGCGGGGTCCTGGGAAAGGTGCTTTGCACACATTCATTATCCCGCTGAGTCCTCCTGAGAACCCTACTAGGGAAGCATCATCTCCCCATCACAGTGGGAGGGACGTGCCCCCCATCACCCAGCAGGTAAAGAGCAGAACCAGATTGGAACCCAGGAGGAAAGGTGTCAACCGGCCAAGGTGAGTGGAGACACTTCTGGCAACAAAGGGCCCGGGAACAAAGCTACCTGAGGCTGGCATGGCGTGAAGCTGGCCAGGCAAGAGGCTGGCGTGTTCCCAGCTCCATCAGTAGCCGCTGACTAAGCCAGGGGTCCTAAGGCCCCTGTATTACACATAAAGAAGCACCAGGTGAGGTAAGAATTGACTGGAACACAAGTCTAGCTGCTGAAGCCCCTTCTCAGACGGTCCCCCTCCCTAAACACACCCTCCCTTACCTCCCCAGCCCGGTTCCTTCTTCCAAACATTTTAGATACAGATAAACCTATACAGTCAGCCCTCCGCATCCACAGGGTCCATGTCAGCGGATTCAACCAGCCGCAGATGGAAAGGCCTATGGTGGTTGTGTCTGTATTGAACACATAAAGACTTTTTTCTTGTCATTATGTCCTAAGCAATAAAGTAAGAACAATTTTTATAGCATTTACATGTTTTAGGTATTATAAGTAATCTAGAGATGATTTAAAGTATAAAGTATACAGGAGGATGTTCATAGGTTATGTGCAAATATTATGCCATTTTATATGAGAGACTTGAGCATCCATGGATTTTGGTATCCGCGGGGTTCCAGAACCAATCGCTTGTGGACACCAAGGGAGGACTGTCCAGATAGAGACACAGACTCATAGACACAGATTTGCATCCTTCCTCTTTGGAAATAACTTTGCTGGCTTGAACCCCACTCTATCCTTCCTCTGACTTCCCCTCGGAAGTGCTCCCTAACACTCCACATCCTACTTCCCAGGCAGAACTCATGGTTCCTCATCTGTGTTCCCATAGCCTCCTTTCCCACACTCATCCCATTGTATTATAATCTGGCTGATGGGCCTGTCTCCCTTTCTAGAATGGGAGAATAGAGAAAATTTGGTATTAATCTCTGTATCCCCACAGTTAGCACAATGTTTGACATACAGTGGGGACTCAAAAATATTAGTCAAGGGAATTGATTTGACAAGTAATTTTTGAGTGCCTACTATGAGCTGGGTGTTAGGGATGCAGTGATAAAGAAGGCATTGCCTCAAGGAGCTCAGAGTCTAGGGGAGTCGGACAACGGGGGACCTACACTTAGCAGACAATCTGGGAAGTGCTTTGGAGAGAGAGAACAGGGTCCTGAGGGCACACAGTCTGGGGAGGGAGGGCCTAGGAAGGGGTGCCACCTCAGCTGAGACCTATGGAAGACAGGAGGTGTCTGGACGAAGGAAGAGTTGTTCCAGGCAGACTGAGCTGCATATGCAAAGGTCCAGAGGTGAGAGAGACTAAGGAATGTTCCAGAAACTATAATACCACAGGTCAGTATGGCTAGAGTATAAAATATGAGATGTCACTGAGTAGCACAGGATAAAGGTGGGAAGATGAGCATGGATCAGATCGTTCCTCCATTCACACAGTCAGCAAAGGAGGTGAGCTCCTTCTCTCTGTGACGTACTGTGGAAGGTGCCTGGGCCGAGGTGGCGACCTCTGCCCAGAGGGAACTTACACTCTAGAGGCAGAGGAAAAAGTAAACACGAGAAATAATTTCAAAATGTGCAAGGGGCTATGAATGAAAGTGACAAGAAGCAGGGACAAAGAAATGATAGAGGCAGGGAAACCGTTATGTGAGAGCAGTCGGGGACTTAAGGACAGCAAGCACTGGCCATGTGAAAAGCAGGTGGAGATGCTCCAAACAGAGGAACAAACCTCCTGAGGCAGGAAAGAGCATGGTGTGTCCAAGGGCTGAAAGGCCAATGAGGGTGGAACACAGCGAGTGAGAGGAAGGATGTCCCTTAGGATGGGTTCAGCTGCAAGCAACAGAAAAAACCTTCCTAAAACTGCATGGAACTATAAAGACATTTATTATCCCATTTAAGAGGAGGCTGTCCATTCAGGGTACATTGTGCCGCTCAATCATGTCTTTACGGCCCTGCTTCTCCCAGCTTCCATCCTCACTGTGGGGGCGGGGTCTCCCCTCCTGGTGTCCACATCCTCACCCTCCAATATCCGAAAAGCAGGAAGGGAGGCATGGAGGCATCTTCCCCTCAAGCGTAACTCCCTCGTGAGGGCAGGTATCTCTCCTAGAAGTCACCAGTAGACATTCTCTCAAGTCCCCTGGCACAGAACCAGCACGTCCCCACCCTTAAAGCAATCACTGGCAATGGAGTCATGGCGTTACCATGATCAGCTTAGACTAACTGTGGTCACCTCTTGTGGGTGGGAGAAGGGCTTCCCTTCCCTGAAAATGTCACCATCTCTTTCATGAAAAAAAAAAAACCCTACTGGACAAAATCGGGGTCCTGCTACAAAGGAAGGTGGGAGGAAATGGCTGTTAGAGGAGGGCAGCCCATCAAGGAGAGGGGACAAGATGAGGGTGGAGAACCAAAGAGGTCAGATCACGCAGAGCCTTCTAAGGCACAGCAAGGAGTGAGGATTTTATTCCAAGGATAAGGAATAACCACAGAAGGGTTTTAAGCAGAGAAGAAACATGAAACAACTTATGTTCTTAAAATGCTGAGCTTTGTGAAGAACAGGAAGCAAAAGTTGAAGGAACGAGACCAATTAGGAGGCTACTGTCCCAGGTCAGGAAAGAGGTGGTGGTGGCCTGGACTGGACGGTGGCAGAGCAGATGGAGAGAAGGGCATAAATTTGAGACACGTGTTGGAAGTAAACTGGCAGGCTCAATGGGTATGGGATGTGGAAGGAGAGAGAAAGGAGAAATCAGGGACGGCTCCCATGATTTTGGCTTTGCAAACTGGTGAACAAGAGTGCCGTTTACTGACATGGGGGAAGATTTAGGGAGAAGCAGATTTGGGAAGAGAAATCAACTGTTTGTTTTTTATATGTTTGGGAAATCTGTAGGATGTTCAAATGAAAAAGTCAAGTAGGCAGCTGGAACAGCAAGACCAGAAGTCAAGAGAAAAATCTGCAAGGCGTCACTCTACAGACAGTATTTAAAGCTCAGCAATGGGTGAGCTTACCTAATGAGAGCGTGTAGATCGAGAAGAAGTCCTGGGGCCAAGACTTGGGACATCCAATACTTACTGAAGAGTAAAGAGGAACAAAGAGAAAGGGGAAGCAGGGAGCCAGAGGAGTGCAGTGTGTGAAGCCTAGAAAAGGCCTGCCAGGAGGAGAGGGTGTGGAAGGCTGCTGAGAAGCCAAGATGAGGACAGCAAAGCGTCCATGGGACTGTGCAACATGGAAGCTACTGGTGACCTCCACAAACTGTGACGCAGCATGGTGGGGACGGACACCAGATTGAAGTGGGCAGGAGAGCGACCGGGAGGCGAAGAAGTGGAAGCAGTGTGTGCCGACAATTCTTCTGAGTCATTTGGCCAGGAAAGGGAGCAGAGATGGAGCAGGAGCCAAAAGAGAAGGTACAACGGCAGGCGGCTTTTTCCAAGATGATAGATAAGAGAGCATGTCCACACACTGCTGGGAACGATCTCAGGGTGAGGTCCTTGAGAAGGTGAGAGGGGGATCCAGGGTACGTGCAGAAGGACTGGCCCTTGGAGTTTCAGGAGGGATGGGTCTGAGTGCCACCACAGGAGGGCTTGCAGGTCTGGGGGTGGGAAGATGCAAGATGCAGGAGCTCCAGGCTGATGCCTTCTGCTCGGCTCAGAGGGAGGCTGTGGGAGGTGAGGTGGGAGATCCGAAGTGAGAGAAGGTGAGAAATAGGAGCCTTGGGGGGCGGAAAGCGAGTCTACTAGGGAAACATCATAGGATAAAAAATCTTAAAAGGCCGTTCAATTGAACTCTGATTTTCAGTAAGGCAATCTCACCCAGGCCTAGGGACCGCAGTGCCGAGCAGAGTAGGGATCAATCAGGAAACCGGAGCAGAAAGCTCAGCTGTTCTCAAGGTCCATCATTAAAGAAAAATGGTACATTTCTGCAGGGGTTCCTAGCAACCACCTCTAAAAGGGGGTGCGTGGCCGTGTTCTAGCGAGTCAGATCACCTTTCCCCACCAGATTACATACAATTTCTGTGACGCTCCATCTTCATTTCTGAAGGATCTGTAATTGGCACTAGTTCTTAAGCTTGAACATAAAGTTTTCCTGTCCCTAAGGTCTCTCTGTCAAGTACTAAAAGACCTGTAAACCACTCAGCAAACCAAAAGAGGGACCCAGCAGCAAATCCTTCGAAAGAGGGACATTTTTGTAATGCAAATAGTTCAACCCAGCAGTTTTCCTAAGGAGAGGCCACCTGCATCCTGGAGCTCTGTGGCCAGAGCAAGCACAGGTGGTTTGTACTGACGTCTTTTTTTTCTTCTTTTTTGGGTGAGGAAGATTGTCACTGAGCTAACATCTGTGCCAATCCTCCTCCATTTTGTATGTGGGATACCGCCACAGCATAGCTTGCTGAGTAACACGTAGGTCTGTGCCCAAGATCCGAACCCATGAACCCCAGGCCTCCGAAGCAGAGCGCGCAAGCTTAACTACACCACAGGGCCAGTCCCAGTACTGACATCTTTTGTTTGCAAGACATTGACACACATCTGCTCAAATTAGTACTCTTCCAAGATCTCTCCCCTGACTCATTTGATGGGAACAAGAGCTCCCAATGCGAACAGAGAGAGGAGGGAGGTGCTAGAAGAGGAGGCCTGGACCAGGCACATCGCAACATATCAAAATGTAAGCATCAGCACTTCACTTCCCTCCAAAATGCTTGTCAATGAGCATCAGTCCAGAGGCAAACACACACCAGAGCTGCCTGGGACAAAGACGAGAGAAGAAAGCTGTTGTGACTGTCCTGACCAGGGGCATCTCTGAGAAGAGGTGGCAGTGGAGGGAGGAGGGGAGAGGCAAGGAGATGGGAGGAGGCAGAAGGTATCTGGGGTGCACAACGAGTGTATCCATGGTTAACCCTTCCAACACCCTTTTAAGCTAAACTTCTGACATGAGTAGCACTATGGCTATAAAGAGAAGAAACCAAGAGGAAGAGTATGAAACTGAGATGGAGCTGTACAGAGAAGGTGGCCAGAGGATGGTGCCTCATGAGGCCCTAGCTCCCCTGCCAACCAGCACACAGTCATGCCCAGGGACCTGCAGGCTTGGGAGGAGGGGAGAGAGGGCACAGTCCCTACATGTGGCTGGATCTCCCAGTAGGGTGACTTGCCTCAGTTTACCCCTCCAGTCGAGAAGGAAGCAGGTTAAGAAGCCAGAGCTCCTTTCATTGAACCACTGAACACACCACCTCTTGGGAACAACCATCACAACTTGTGAGTGTCTCAGGCCTTAGGTCAGGGTCAGCCCACAGAAACCCAGGGAGGGGAGGGAGCTGAGGATTAGTCAAGTCCCTTAACCCCTCGACATCTTCACTTAACTTGCCTGTAAAGTAGAGACGGCGCTACCCATCTCAGCGGTCGCTGAGAGAATCGACAATGTGTGTAAATCACGTAGCACGGTGCCTGACATCAGTAAGTATCCACAAATGAAAGGTTGGCCTGCACCTGGAGGAAGGGACCCTGAGGCAGATGCTGCCTCTGAAGGACCACCAGACCATCGGGGCCTAAGATCCCACCGACATGGGTCACCAAGTCATGCACGAGTCACCACATGGTCAGCCTCGGGGTTCCCGAGAAGAGGCCCAAGTCCAAATCAGGGGAATGAGCAAAGCATATTTATGCATCCATTTATTCACTCTACAAGTGAAATGAGTGCCAATTACATTTCAGGTACTGTGCACAGCCGAGAAATACAGCAATGAAGGAGATGACAGGACAGGACGCACCTGGACCTCTAGGTGCAGGGCATCATCTCTGAAGATTCGACCGGGGCCAGAGACTCAGGCCACCTGGCTGATACACACAGCCGAGCGCTTGTTCTGCGCAGGATGGCAGAGCCTGCACGATTTCATTCTATTCCTCCGGGAAAGACAAAGACTGAGGCTGTGAGGAAACATTCTGCCCAGGCAGGATGAACTCAAAATCCTGCGTGCAAGGGAGGGGCCTCCAGGGCCAGCAGAAGGGAAGGAGGGGCAGGGGTAAGCGACAGGCTGTGGGGTGGGGTTGAAACACTACAGAAAAAGCAGAAAAAGCCAACAGGAATTAATCCTTCATGGATGAAAAAGGCATTGAGACCTTGCGGATCCAGACCTTGACCTTGAGCATAGGGATGCCCTTGAATCGGCAGGATGCATCAGTCAGAAGACCAGAGCCCCAGAGCTGACTCTGCCCTCTTCAGCCACATGACCCTGGGACCCTCACCTCCCTCTCTGGCCTCAGGGGTTCCGGTAGAATGAGCTTTGAGGCCCCTTCCTGCTCTGGACTGCTACAGTGAAGGAGACAGAAGCCTTTGCATGCGAAATGCCAGCTGCCCAAGCAGGGCTGTGTGTGTGTCCCTCTGGCCTTTTTGGCTATCAATACCTTTTAAATATATATTAAAAGAGACAGATGCGCTCTGCCCTGCTGAGGACAGTTGTTATTGTGGACAGAGGGGCAGGGCGGGGAGGGGCTAGTGAATGGCCAGAGGGGACTCACCTCCACGGGAGGGTCGTGTTTTGTTTTCTGAGGTCCCCCTGTGAGCAAGGAATGCAAACTGGGAGTGCTCCCAAAGCAAACCATATTAGGCTCAATGTCTCTGTGCATTTTTCAAACATTCTGAGCCCTGTCCTTCTCCAGCAGCTGCATCTAATTCAAGAGGCTCAACTCGTAGAATGAGACAGGTAGCCAGCACGGAGGAGGTTCCAGGGCTGAGGCAGCAGGAGTTTCCGAGACTATCCTGGGCCAAAAGCAGGTGTCTCCAATGCATCACGCCCTCCCTAGAAAGGTCTTTACCATTTAGATGGTGGCCAAGGCAGGAACGGACCTCTGCTAGGATGAGGCCAGACACTGCACACCCACCGCCTGCAAACTGTTTTGTTTAGACCAGGCAATGAGTTAAAATTAGGGAGTGCAGTGGTTCTCAGAGTGTGGCCCCCAGACCGGCAGCATCAGCATCAACTGGGAACTTGTGAGAAACGCAGATTCTTGGGTCTCTACTGCATGAGAAACTCCAAGGGTGGGACCCAGCAATCTGCGTTTTCACAAGCCCTGCAGGTGATCTGGATGCTCGGTAAATTTGAAAGCCACTGAGGCAGTGTGACTAGGTAGGGGTCATTCTTGGGTCCAATACAAGCTGTTGAATAACTACTGTCCTCAGCTTGACCTGTTTGGTGCCTTTATGTTACCAGCCAGCTGGGCCCCATACTGTATCTGACTTTTGTGACCCTTGGCAGAGAAGGCAGTTCCATCCTGAGCATAACCTCCTGATGACCAAATGTCCCTCGCCGGATGAATGGATAAACAAAATGTGGTATATACATACACTGGAGTATTATTCAACCTTAAAAAGGAAAGAGCTTGAAGACATAATGCTAAGTGAAATAAGCCCGACACAAAAGGACACATATTATATGATTCCACTTATAGGAGGCAGCTAGAGTAGTCAAATTCACAGAGGCAGAAAGTAGAATGGTGGCTGCCAGGGGCCGTGGGGAGAGGGAAATGAGAAGTTACTGCTTAACGGGTACAGAGTTTTGGTTTGGGAAGATGAAAAAGTTCTGGAGAGGGACATTGGTCATGGTTGTACAGCAATGTGAATGTACTTAAGGCCACTAAATGGTACACTTAAAAATGGTTAAAACAGAAAATGATAAATTTTAAGTTATGTACAGTTTACTACAATTTTAAAAAAAGAAAACCAAAAACACCTCGTTGTGAGATTTGGCTGAGACCACAGCCTCTCTGAATCATCTACGCATAAAAGCTCTCCATTATTTCCAGAATAGGGGCCTAACTTTTTTTTTTATTGTGGTAAAAAACACATATCATAAAACTTACCATCTTACCCATTTTAAGCGTACAGTTCAGTGGTGTGAAGTATATTTACAGCGCTGAGAACACATCTCCAAAACCTTTTCATCCTGCAGAACTGAAAGTCTATACTCATTAAGCAACAGGTACCTTTTGCCTCGTATCCCCCGCCCCTGGGAACCACCATTCTACTTTCTTTATCTATTTAAACCTGCCTACTTTACATACATCATATAAGTGGAATCATATAATATTTATCCTTTTGCGATTGGATTATTTCATTTAGCATAACGTTCTCAAGCTTCTTTCATGTTGTAGCTTGTGACAGGATTTCCTTCATCTTTAACGCTGAGTAATATTCCATTGTCCAAATGGCCATCAATAGACACTTGGGGTACTTCTACCTCTTGGCTATTGTGAATAGGGCTGCTATGAACATGGGTGTGCAAATACCCCACTTGCAATTATTTTTGGATATATACCCAGAAGTGGGATTTCTAGATCATATCGTAGTTCTATTTTTAAGTTTTTGAGAAACTGTCACACTGGTTTCTATAGTGGCTGCAGCATTTTACAATCCCACCAACAGTGCACAAGAGTTCCAACTTCACATCCCTGTCAAAATCTGTTATTTCTATTTTTTTGAGAGTAGCCATCCTCATGCGTGTGGGGTGATATCTCCTTGTGGTTTTGATTTGCATTTTTCTCTGATGATAAGTAATATCAACCATCTTTTCATACACTTATTGGCCATTTGTATATTTTTGGAGAAATGTCTACTCAAGTCTTTCGCCCATTTTTAAATTGAGTTATTTGATATTTTGTTAAGTTGTAGTCCCAACTTTCTTAACCTGAAACCTAAGGACCTTCCAGACTTGGCCCAGCCAAACTTTTCACTCTTAACTTTGACTATCCCCTACACCAGCAATTCTCAAAGTCACCGCAGATGACTTTGCCACCCAGGAGGTGTTGGCAAGTCCAGAGACATCTGATTGTCACAACTTGGGGGCTGGAGAGGATGCTACTGGCATCTAGCAGCTCGAGACCAGGAATGCAGCTACACATCATACAAAGCCAGGGTAGCCCCTACAACACAGAATTATCCGGCCCCCAGATATTTGGAGCTATTCCCTGTCCTATACTCTTCCCTGACACCAAACTCTTCCACTCATTATTCCAAACACTTTGCCCTTGGCTTACATCCTTGACCTCCTGGAGTGGCTCCCTGGCTACCACGTGTGACTGAATCTCTTGCAAAGCCCTCTCCTGCTGTAAGGCTTTCCTGACAGGTCTAGCTCGCAGTAACTCCCTGCCCTCTCAAAACTACTCAAGAATTAGCCAGTAAGAGCTTGTATTATGCCGGCTGCCTCCCCCTCCCAGCGAGACCCTACAGAGCCCAATTCCCTATCCCGCTCTGTGCTGACGCACAGTAGTACCAGACATGTGCTTGTTGACTGGCTGCCAGACAGTAAGAAAGGACTGTAGGGCGGTCACCTCATCCTAACACTCCAACACCAAGAACGCCATACTCCAAGAAGCTTCCACCCCAACAGACCCTGAATCCGGGCACTGAGAAACATGAGGACCAGAAGCATGCTGAGACCCCACCTAAGCTATTTCAGCTCCCTCTGGATTCCGAATCTCCCCAAGTGCAAGCCAAGTCCAGCCACACACCAGCAGAGACAGCCGCTCTAGACGTCTCTGTCTCGCTCACCTCCAGCCACGTTCCCTCCTGAGTCTGCATGGTGCAGTCTGTGTGCCGCAGCTCACTATCTAGGATGATAAATTGAATTCATGAATACGGGTTGGCAAATCCCAGCAGCCAAGTGACTGACCGCGGTTTTCATACCGAGCCCTGCAGGGCTGGAACAATTCTGCCAGATCAGTTTGGAAGGAGAAAGATCTCTTAACAATGCAGCCAGTTGCTCCAGCAGCGGCATCCTTGTCCAACCAGGCCCTGCTCCTCCTACTCAATTTAAAAGGCAGCTCACCGGCCTCCTGGTGCTTGCTCCCTGCCCGTGAAGCCTCCCCCAGCACCAGAGCTGACTAGTATCTTGGCCAGGTGATCCATCAGGCCCAGGACACCACAACAGTAGGTGGACCTACCCATCTGAGCCACACTAGGCTAGCCTTGCCAACAGGGTCTAGGATGAATGGGCTTGGCCTGAAAATCAGTCCTGAAGAGCTCCTGACTTGCTCACTCTACAAGTTACTGGCTCAAGCACCTTAACCACCCATTTCTACCTAGAAAGAACCCCATTCTGCAGCGATCAAGGTAATAAGAACTACACATGTCTGATGCTGTGCTAGGCAATCCACATACACCGTCTCATTAGACATCATTCTCCCTATATTTGGTATCAGAGATTTTAAGTAACTTCTCCCAGATAACATAGGCACTAAATGGCAGAGCTAGGATTCATACCTTGAGCCGTCTGATCCAAAGCCCATGTCCCCACGTGACATTATAAGAATCCTTTTCCATATCAAAATGGCTCCACGATCCCTCCAACCACTCATACCAGGCCTGCGCTGCCTTCCCCAGGGGCCTCTCACCCCTGATTGTCAGTGTTGTTACATGAGGCTTCCTTTCCCTCCAACTCCCATTATACCATCTCAGCCAGGCATTATAAAGCAGCCCCATCATAAACATCAGCTTGATTACCAGCAGAAACTGTTACCTCTAATAAATAAGCATGCGTAATGTATACAGAGGGAAAAAGAGACACCTCTATATTTTCGGTTTTGTAAAGACAAATTGCCTCGATTGTTTAATCAATAAAAATGCCTCTCTAACTCCTACTGTTATTACCAAGCAATTTCAGACAGAGTAGAGAAGAAGCGTCCCATCTGTATTCCTGTCAGGACGGACAGGGTCTGAATAAGCCGATGGATGAAGGACAGACCCAACGCCAGTCCTCCAAAGGCCTGCGTCTGTATCCCCCTTGCTGCCACACCTGGGCAGAGGAGGAGGAGCAGGTACCTTGATCTCAGTTGCACATCACGTTTGGGGGAGGCCCAAGCACAGAGCGGTTCATCTAAATTGTGGGGGTTGATCTAATCAAGGGATCCCTAGGGGCAAATACACCCTACCGGTCAGAGGAAGGGCAGCCTTGCTGGAGGGGCAGAGGGAGCAGACATGAAGAAGGGAGGGTGCTCACCCTAAATGTCTTATTGTCACCTCCAACTTTCCATCTCTCCAACCACTGCCAAGTTCAGACACTTGGCATCTGGCAATGACCAAGCACATCCTCACTGTCCTTCCTTCCTGCCTCACACCTCTGGCTCTCACCGTGGCCCTGGTCATCTACCTCAAACAGACAACTGAGGAAGGAAGGAACAGTCACTCCCTCACAGAAAGTTTGTCATTGATTCACCCAATGTCTACATGAGAGTCCAAACTCCTCTCTAAATAAAGGCCCTTCCTGAGCTGGCCTTGTCTTCTTTCGGACCCACCTTCTATCCTCCTACCCACGCACCTTTCCTCTGGCCGTTCCAAACTCTGCAGTTTCCTGACACCCTGCACTCATGCTCCTAAGCCTGTGCACATTCTGATCCTTCCCCTGAATGCCATTTCCCAGATCCTCTCTTAGCAAACTCCTACTCTCCCTTTAAGACCCACTCACATGACCTCCTGGATGGTCCTTCCCTGCTCCCGCCCTGTACTCCTGCCCACACCTGGCACACAGCTCTATTGCTGCATTCTAAGTGTCAGCTTACCCAACTGTCTCGACGTGCCAAGGACTTGTAAAATGTGTATCTCCAACCCTTACCTCTGTCCTGAACTTCAGACTCATATGTGCACCTGTCTCCTTGCCAAATGCTCTTATGCATGGGCATCTCCAAAACAACTCTGAACTCCCAACTCCCAAACTTGTTCTCCCCAAGGGTCCCCATCTCAGAAAATGGCACCCTGATCCAACGAGTTGCTTGAGCCAAAACTCACAGTCGCCCTTATTTCTTCCTTTTCCCTCATGTTCCACATCCAAAAACAAGTCCTGGCAACCTTATCTCAAAAACACATCTAATGCAAAAGTAATTCAATGGGGGAAGGACGTCTTTTCAACAAAAGGTGCTGAAACAAATGGATATCCATTTGCAAAATAAAATGAACTTTAACCCATACCTCTCACCATATAGAAAAAGACCTCAAAATGGATCATAGACTGAACTATAAAGTCTAAAATTATAAAACTTCTAGAAGAAAACATAGAAGAAACTATTTGCGACCTTGGATTAGGCAATGAGTACTTTGATACAATACCAAACGCACGAACCATAAAAGAAAAAAATGATAAATTAGACTTTATCAAAATTAAGAACTTCTGCTCTTCAAAAGACCCTGTCAGGAGAATGAAAAGACTCCAAAAGAATTGACAGCAGAGTCTCAAAGAGGTATCTTTATGCCCAGTTTTATAGAAGCGTTATTCACAACAGTCAAATGGTGGAAGCAATCGACATGCCCATGAACAGATGAGTGGATAAACGAAATGTGGTCTATCCATACAATGGAATTATTATTCAGGAAGGAATTTCTGACACGTGCTACAACATGGATGAACCTTGAGGACAGTCTGCTAAGTGAAACACCAGTTACAAGAGGAAAAATACTGTATGATTCCACTTAATGTGCAGTTACATTCACAGAGACAGAAAGTAGAACGGTGGTTGCCAGGGCACGAGGAGTTGTTATTTAATGGCACAGAATTTTAGTTTTGAAAGATGAAAAGAGTTCTAGAGATTGGTTGCACAATAATGAGAATGTACTTAATGCTCCTGGACAGTACACTTAAAAATGGTTAAGATGGTAAAAATTATGTGATGTGTATTTTACTATAATTAAAAAAAAGAAAAAAAACTAAAAAATCTAGGCCATCAAGATACAATTCTCAAAGAGGTGGTCTTCTGCAACCATTCTCTGGATGACCAATAGAGGAGTAGTCTGTGATAAAAAAGTTATATATGCTTTAGTCTTTGTTCTATTTTCATAAATATACTCAGTCTTATGATTTAAAAAAAAGAAAGAGAGAGTGAAAATGGAAAGACATGCCACACACTGGGAGAAAATACTTGCAAATCACATATCTGATAAGGGGTTTGTATCCAGAATATATAAAGAACTCTGAAAACTCAATAATAAGAAAACAAGCAATACAAAAATGGACAAAAGACTTAAACAGATACTTCAACTAAGAAGATATAGGGATTGCAAATAAGCAGGTGAAAAGATACATCATTAATCATTAGGAAAATGCAAATTAAAGCCACAATGAGATACCACGACCTATCTATGAGAATGAAAAAGAAATTTTTTTTAAAAAGGACAATACCAAGTGCTGGTGAGGATTCAGAGCAAGTGGAGCTCTCGTACATTGCTGGTGGGGATGCAGAACGGTACAGCCACTCTGGAACACAGACTGGCAGTTTCTTATAAAGTTAAACACCAGATGAGCCAGTAATCCCACTCCTAGGTACTTCCTCAAGTGAAATGGAAAATTACATTCACATACAAACCTATACTCAAATGTTTACAGCAGCTTTATTTGAAATTGCCAAAAACTGAAAACAACCCAAGCGTCCTTCAAGTGGTGAATGAATATATAAACTGGTGATTCCATAGAAGGGAATACTGCCCAGCAGTAAAAAGAGTGAACTCCACATACAGCAACATGGAGGACTCGTAAATGCATGACGCTATGGGAAGGAATGCGTTGTGCTGAGACTCTAAACGTCTTATAGTCCTACAGTATGCAGGATTCCATTTATATGACTTTTTAGAAAAGACAAACCTATAGAGACAAAAAACACATCAGTGGTCAGCAGGGGTGAGAGGTGGGGGAGGGGTTGACACGGGGGCAGAGGGAAATTTGGGGGTGATGGAAACGTTCCCTATCTTTACTGTGGTGATAGTTGCACACTGTATGCATTTGTCAAAACACACAGAACTTTACACCAAACAGGGTGAATTTTACTGCATGTAAAGTACATCTTAATAAAAGAAAGAAAATACACTTATCTGGAGTCTGCCCAACGGTCCTCTGTCGTTGCCAGGGCCTCTCTCTGTCCAAGCCCCCATCAGCTCTCGCCCAGCCCACCGCTACTCATCGCTTAATTTTCCCTCCCCTATAATTTATTCTTAAAGAGCAGTCAGAATCACTTTTTTCAAATATAAATCAGATTATGTCACTCCCTGCTTAAAACTCCTCCAGTGTCTTCTCATCTCATTTTAGAATAGAATCCTGGCTCTCTGGCCTCGCCCGCACGTCCCTCCCCTTTGTCCACCATGAGCCAGCCACTCTGGCCATCCTTCTGTCTCTCTAGGACACCAAGCGTCCCCACCTGAGGGATTTTGCTCCTGCCTGGTTCCCCTCACCTGGAAGGCGCTGCACTGACCACTGTGTGGCTGGTCCTCCTTAGCCTTCAGGTCCAAGCGGAAATGTCACCTCCTCAGAAAGGCGCCCCTGTTTGCCCCACCTCATCAGTCTGCAGGCCCACACCTCTTCCGCCCCAGGTTTCCATTTTGTCATGGCACTCGTCGCATCCTGATAATCCTGATTTACCACTGGTCGTCCCGCTCCACTAGAGCACCATCATGCCTAACCCATTCACTTCTAAATCCTCATGGCCAGAGCAGGTCATGGCATCCAGTGGGTGCTCAATATGTGCTGCTTGGACTGACTTATCTTCAGGGAGGAGTCTGCCTCCGAGCCTTCTTGGGCCCTCACGGTGGGGTAGGGGTCCCTCAGACATGAGGAAAGCACAGCATTGCCTCAGGACCTCCCACCCTTGTCCCCACCCTGGGTGGAATACTTAACCTGGAACCTCCAACAGCCAGTGAGTGGCAGAGCCAGGGCTCAAACCCAGCTACCTATGGGGCTGGTGGCATTAGCACCCCTCTGCACCTCCCACTCTGAGCATCTGTGGAGATGGGTCAAGCTGGGGCCACATAAAAAAGGAAGGAACACACAGCAAGGAAGTACCAGGATCCCCTGACCGGCTTGGCCCAGCCCTCAGCCCTGCCCACCTCACCGCTCCCGGCGCTGAGGGGCAGCTGCCGAGTGTTTCTCGAGATTCAGAACCTGATTACACCAAGTTGTACTGAGAGCCAAGCTTGTGTCTGGCACCGCGCTAGGCACCCCTTTTGCAGAAGGGAGGGAAGGTGGCCACCGTCGGCTTACTGGGTGCCTGGTACATCCTCGAAGCTCTAGGCATGTTGCCTCATTAGTCCCCACTCAACCCTGTGAAGTTGGCACTAGCATCCTCATTTTTAGGTGACCTTGGAAAGGTCACACCTGTTGTAAGTGGTAGGGCCTTTCAGAGTCCACGTCTAGAGCTGGTTCCATCCACGCCTGGGGGCAGCTCTAAACCCCATGCTCTCTCCGGCTTCTCAGGAAGCATTAATCCAGCGTGTTCTAAGGCCAAGAGTGGGGGAGCAGACCAGAATGCCCAGAAGATCCTGCTGCTGTTGTAACGTCGGGCCTCCCCTTTGCTATCCCTCGGCTGTGCCCACCTCGGTCCCCCCAAATTCTCATTTCCCATCTCCTGTGGGTGTAGATAGCTGAGATCAACTTCACCCAAAAGTCCCAGCCCAGGGGAGGAGAGCTGGGGCCGTTCTATCTCCCTGGCCCCTGGCCTCATTTCTCTCCTCTTCCCTGTCCCCATCTCTCTGTCTGCTCCATCTCTCTCACTTTGTCGGCCTCTCTGTCCCTGTTTCCTTTTCTCATGCACGCACGTGCACACACACATGCACACACGCACTGCTCCCACCCCTGTGCCAATCACTTCCTTCAGCCATTCAACTCACTCTGCCAAAAGGACAGGACTGACAGATCAAGGCTCTGGAAAACCCGCTGCACAGGATCAAGGGGATCAAAAGGACATCTGGGCTGCGGCTGCCGTCCCCAGGGCTGGGGTCTGTGCACTGCCCAGGGGCTAGCGGCTGCCAGGACCCCGCTCCAGCATCGCCACTCATCATGAAGCCCTCAGCCTTGCTAAATACCCACCAGTCAGCTGCAGCTGCACACCTGGCCGCCAGCAGGGAGGGACCCTGTCCAGCAGGCGCTCTGGGCCAGCTCAGCTGCAGTCCAGTGATGTGGTTGGGGAGGGCTGGAGAGAGGAGGGCAGGGACAGGCATAATTTCATGTCTGGCCTTTCCTACCAGACAGGCAAAATGCCTCTGTGATCCCCCGGCTCTCTAAATTAGTTGCGTTTTACGATCCCCGTCTGGCGGGAAATGTCTCATTAAATCTTAATGACCTGCCTTCCAAGAAACTCCCCAGGCCCTCTGTCCCCTGGACGACACCCAGCCCTGGAAGAGCAGGGTGGGACGCTGGTGGAGGAAAGAGAAAGATGAACACCCAAGAGATGGTGCCTGAAATGGGCTCCCATCCATCTTTCATTGGGCAGCTGCCTTCAGAACCTGAAGTAAGAAAGTCCTTCTACACCAAGAGATCCCCATCATCCCATTCCATGCTTCCCACAGGACCCCACCCTTTCCCGCTCTCCTCGCAGGCCAAGGCCTACTCACCCCCTCTGAAACCCACCTGACCCTCCCCCATCCCAGGCATTTCCTTACGTCTCTAGGCTACGGAAACCACCTGGCTCCAGCTCCACAAAATGCAGAATTCAGGACAGACTGTACCCTGCCCCACTTCCCATGCGTACAGCCAAGCCTAGGGTAGGAAGCTCTCTTTGAAAGGAAGATGCCACATGACCTTCAGGATTATTCAAGTATTAACTACCTGGATAAACAGTTTCTCCTACATTCTCATTATCACCTCTCTTGCTGACACTAAAGTGCAATATTTCTCTTTTATATCCAGAGTGGAAGATGCTTCTGGTGACTCCTGGGGAGAGGGGAGAGATGAGAAGAAAGAGGAGGAGAGAGCAGACTTGGGGGAAGAGGGAGTGAAATCCTTGCAGCTCCCCACCCCAACACGGGCAGTCTGGACACCTGGCAGGAGCTAAGGAGACACCTTGAGCAGAAGGCTGGAGGTCACCTGGAACCAAACAACAGCCAGCCTATCCCTGGCCCAGCACAGGCTGGTGGTCACACAAGGGCCTTGGGAACACAGGCTAACAAGGACCCATTCAGCTTCAAGAGCTCCTTGCATGACCTTGGTCTTGTCACCACTTGGGCCTTCCTCTCCAGAGGCATTGCCACTTGCCCCTGGCCAGGGTGATGGCCTGTCCATCAGAGCTGTAAGCAGGGTTCCTTTTCACTGACCTTGAATTAAACCCTGCACACTCTTGGCTGCACTCTTTCCTTCCTTTACTCTCTCATCTCATGTAACCTTTGGTCTACACCTGCCCAGGTCATGAGAAAGCTAAGCACAGGCGTATGATCTCTCTCTGCTTCCTCCACCATCCCTGGCCAGTCAAAACTCTCACCAAGTCAAGAGCACCTGCCTCTCCACACTGGCCCCCTCCCCTGGGAGGGAGCAGAAAGGGAGGCCCCAGGCCTCCTGAAGTCCAGCCTCGCCTAGCAGAGAAGACAAATCTATTACCAACCTCTATTATGGCAACCCATTTTAAAGTTATTATTGTGGATTCTTAAGATGTCAACAATGAGGAATCCTATTGTCCCACTAATTAATTCAGCAATCTCCCTGAAATAATAGGAGTTGTAATTGTAATTCCAAACTCACCCCTCAACCACTGGAATCAACTAATTAAACAACAATCAGCCAGCACTGGGCTTTCATGGGAAAGATGGACTATTCCTTTTTATAGCTGCAATTAGGCAACACGTTCAATAATCAGAATGAAATACAAATTTGCCCAGGAGCCCAGTAAATTATGGCCATTCATACTTTGTTTTCCTATGGTCGCCTCCTAGAAGATAAAAGGCTGCATCTTCCAGCTGTAGCAGGATGCCCTCTGGACTGCCTTTGAGCTGCTCCTCAGGGGTCCCCTCAACAGCTTTCTACTGCTGGGTTCATAAGCACCAGGTGAGGGCGGAGGGGGCTGCATGCCACATCTAGTTCTGCCAACATCCTTGGGGGGGTGCAGCAGGAGGTCAGAGTGGCTTGTGATTCTGGAGGGAGAACGGTGGAGAATGAGGCAAGAGTAGGAGTCACGTATACGCTTATGCCTGGATCAGTGTGGGAGGCAAATGTCCCAAACACACGCTCACATTCTCATGAGTACACACCATTCAGAAAACCCTTTGCATTTCCTGCAAAAATGTCCCAGAGGGGGAAGAAGGCCTTAGAAGATGGTGGGAAGACCCATACACCAGAGAGAAGTGATACAGGCAAGTTTCAGGAGGAGCCACTGAACAAGGTGTGAAAATTAAATCAGGTAAAAGGTAGCTGCTGGGAGAGGGAGGGAGAGGTGGGAGACGATAGAAGGAAAGATACCAGTGTGGAGGCGCCCACCTGCCACAGGCTGAGCAGAAAACTTGCGTTCTTCAGAATTTGCAAAGATGATCATGTCCTCAAAGGGAGGGAGCAAAGGATCCCAGCATTAATGTCCATAACCGAATCATCTCATCTGGTCTGCCCGGGGAGGGCAGCACGGCAGGGCCCTCTGAGGCTGAAAAGCCTGAGCATGCTCCCCTGAACCCCTTCCTAGAACTCAGAGGGCAAAGCAGGACTTATTTACCAAAAGCACAGGGAGCTTTAGAGAAATTTTCATGAAGAGGTTTCTCCGCAGAAGATGCTGGAAACTCCATGCAGTCTTGGACCTCTTCCCTGTCACTCAGTGTAGACCTGGACATGGAGTAGGTGCTCGTTAAACAGAGATGCCTGGTCCTGGGACGCCTCTCTGCTCAGTGGGCACTGGCGGGAGATGCAGCAGAAAAAGCCTCCCCTCCCTGCGGATGGATGGATGGGGCGCTTCAGTGGAGAGCAAGTGATGCTCTCCGAATTTGCTCACTCATTCAAAAACATTTATGGAGCATCCATACCACCTGCGTGCCAGGAACCAGGGGGTCAATATGAGCAAGACAGGCCTAGCCCCTGCCCTGACAGAGCTTACGGTCCCAGGGAAGAGGGATGAGGGAACACACAGCCAGGAAGAGCAAGAAACACAGTGATGGGGACACGGAGGGCATTACAGCCTTCCCAAAGGAAGAGACGTTCAAACTGAGACCTGAGAATGCAGAGGAGTAAGCCAGGTGCCACCATTTCCTCACCTGTAAAATAGGAGTGATAAGAATAACTGCCTCATAGGGTTGTTTGAGAATTAAATGAGATAATCTATGCAAGGTGTTCCAACAGGCCCTGGTGCGTAGCCCTCTCTGTTTAAGTGTTTGCTATTGCTGCTAATTATTATCATCCCTCCCTCATTCCCTCTTTGGGAGAAACCTATAACCATGACGGTCCATCCTGCCCAATGACTTAAGCTTGGCTGCCTGCTCCCAGCACTGTCCTCTGCCCATTCAGGCAAAATCTCGCAGTGTGGCCCACTGCTCAATTTAACCAGCTTTTATGGAGCCCCTACCACACACCGGGCACATGTGTTGGAACGGTTGGAACAGGGAAGAGGTGCATGACTTGTTCTTAAGGAGCTTGTGATGAGGTTGGAGAGAAGACACATAAGAAAGCACTAAATCTCATACTGCACAGTCTCTCCTGGAGGCACTGGCGTTGATCCCGGAGGTGAGGTGATTTGTCAGGAGATGTTCTCAGGGCTGTAAGGCCTCCCCAGGGTGGCAGCTCCCAATCTATGAGCCAGTGGAGATGAGTCAGCAGGAGTCCCAAGGCCTTGCCATCAGCCACGCTTTGGTCACTTTCTTTCCCAGCTTCTAAGGTGTGGAGGAGCCAGACAGACAGCACTGGCTTAGCCGTCACCTCCAGATGTAACACGGAGGGAGTCCTGAGCCCCAAGCTCTGGACCTCTGTGGCTCCCAGGCTACTGATTCAGGCCCATCCACACACCATCCATGATGGCCAGGAGCAGGGCCTGCTGACTCCAAGTCCGGCCTTACCTGCTCCTCTGCCCACTTCTGGTTTGCTCTCTTGTATAGCTGCTCATGACCATCTGAGTCCCAAACACCCCAATTCCTACTTTCCATCCTCATATGCACCTCCCCCTGCCACCTAAGGAGACAAGATCCGAGCTGACCTCAAAGAACTCACAGCTAGACGTGAAGAAAGAGAGCCCTGGTCCTCAGCAGCTGCGGGGTGGCATGGGTGGGGGTGGCTGGACAGCAAGACCAGGACTAATGCAGTGACACTCTGTTTTCTGCTTAACTTCTTCTCAGCAGCAAATTGTCAAGGCCTTTTACATCATGCCCCGGCCCTCGGAAACCATAAAGAGTCTGATTGAGCACCCTCAGAAGCCAGTTCAAGGCGAAATTCTCACACACATGAGTACAGATTTATCCCCTGATGACAATGGCAGGATTAGCTTTATTGATCAGACATTGCCATCATCAACAACAAATATTTATGGGTTGTGACTCTGAGCATACTGACTGTCCTTCAGCCCAAGCTGCAGATACCAAGGACTCCATAAGAAGGGGGCAAAACCAACCGGGTTCATGGCCGCGGGGTGTTTACAACCCACACGAGGTCACTTTGCTTTCAATACACTTTAAATACCTCAAACTGAAAGATGCTGTGATTTTATAACACCAGAGCCTAGAACTTTCTTAGATCAATAAAAGACTACTGAGTGAGTGAATGAATGAATGAATGAATGGGTAAATAGTGTACAGTCACCTTCAATGGCTTGGAGCCTGATTCTCTAATTTAGGGATTCCTGAGGCCTCTTGCTTTTCCATCTTCTTGCAGGATATTTAATGGTCTTGCCTGGGTCATTTCATTGCTAATTTGTACCTCAATCAGAAGCAGAAGGAGGGGGCAGAGGAAATGAAAAGGGGAAAGATACAAATCAATCAGCATTGTTCCTTTAGCAACTCGGAGAAAGATTTTTGTGGGTAAGAAAGATTGAAACTAATGGCGAAAGCAGGGCTTGGGAATTATCTGTGAGTTTTATTTATGCATGACTTCTGGCATCAATTGCCATCTTGCTTCCACTCTGGCTGGAAAACTTCCCAAGAAAGGCACTGCTTCAGGAGGGGACTGAAGAGAGGGAACCTGGTAAGGAGGAGGCAGCCTCCTTAAAGCAGGCCAGGCAAGTCCTCCCAGAGACAGCCCAGCTGCCCGGCCCCATCTGCCCTTCTGACGTGCTCGCACCTACTGAGTTACAAGGGACGTCAGAGGAGCCTGACGTCCCAGCTGCTCCTATACCCGCTTGATTCAGGCTGAATATTTCCAAGCAAAGGCTATCAGGCGTGTAGTAGAGGGGATCCCTCCACTGACCTCCTGCCAAGTCAAAGGGGCATGAGCAGGGCTGTGTGACAGGCCAAGGGGGAAGGCAGTGATGGCCTCGATCCTTATAAACCATGTTCCCCACCACCAAATAGAACAGACACCTAGAAAAGTGTAAAACATCCAGGTCACCTCACAGACCCTGGGGTTTCCTCTTGGGAGACCACACCCTGGACAGGGTGGGCAAAGGTGCAGAGAGACAGATATCAACAATGGTGCTGGCTGGGGAGGAAGAGGAGGAGAGGTGAGGTATGTGAGTGAGGCCAAAGGGGTGAGTGGTGGTGAGGGCCAGGGAGCACTTTTCCTGGCCACTGCAGGAGGAGTAAGGATCTTAGTTTAGAGGGAAGAAGAGTATCAGACTTGATCAACTTGAACTTGATCTGTGAACTTCAAGTCACAGTTCTGCCACTTACTAATGTGACATGTAACGAGGGCCTTGCCACCAACTGGCCTTCCTAAAAACCAAAATCCTCCAGCAAGATGAAGGAATAAAAAAAAGGACCATGTGGGCTATAGAAAACAGGAGATCCTACCCAGAGGAGAGGAGACCACTGTGTCCCAGGTGGAGAAGGCACCAGCCCAGAGTGTGCAGTGCCATACCTCGCACCTTCATCACCACGCCCTCAGCCATTGCACATCTTCTGAACCTGAGAAAATTCCTGGAGAATGTGCTCCATCAAAACAATGGGGCAAACCAAAAAAGAGGAAGATGCAACATCCTAGAAATAAGGAATGTAAGTCAGAGAAAGGCAAAAGGAATTCCCAGGACCAGAACAGAGGATATCCCAGGATAAGAACTGTGCCTCGGGCCTAAGAGCAAGCTCTCCAGACAGAGTAGAGGTGTCCAGGAGTGAAGTCTCCACCACATGCGCTGGAACCGACTGATTGCCTGATGAGACTGACCTTGGAGAAAATTATTCTGAGAGGTAAGTACAAAGAAAATTAAGGCAAAAAAATTAAGCAAAACAACACAGTTATTAGCTTCAGAAAAAAACAAACAAAAATTAATAGATTATTAACCTGATACGCTAAATAAGAAGATAATGTTAAGGAAAAAAAAGAAACATAACCATAATATAACAGTCAGTTGTGAATAATATTTAGATAGGCATAACAATGTAAATTCTGAATATTTATTTAACTAAAATTTAAATACACTATATAGGGGGTAAGAATCAGAGGGGATGGCAGAGTAAGAGAACCAAATCCTCCTTACCATAAATAGAAATGCAATAAAGAATATAATCAATGCATTAAACTATAACAATACACACATACTATTCAGAACTATGGAGATATGTAAATATCAGAAGAAACGGATAAAAAGTTGAAAGCCATTGCTTGTAAGAAGGGAGGCTGAGGGAGGTAGGGAGGGGTAGGGCAGAGAAATGCTGTCTAATGTTACAAGCCTTTTAATGCTATTTGACTTTCAAACTACGAGCAATCATTACAATTAGGTTTTTTTCTCCCCAAAGCCCCAGCACATAGTTGTAAGTCATTCTAGTTCTTCTGTATGGGATGCCACCTCAGCATGGCTTGATGAGCGGTATGTAGGTCCATGCCCAGGATCTGAACTGGCGAAGCAGAGTGTGCAACTTAATGACTCGGCCACAAGGCCAGCCCCGAAATTAGTTATTTTTTATTTCTTTATTGCAGTAAAATACACAAAACATAAAATTTGCCATCTTACCCATTTTTAAGCAGTTCAGTGGTGTTAAGTATATTTACATCGTTGTGTACAATTACCTTTAAAACCCTCAAACCCTGACCCTCCGTGGCTGGCAGTGAGGCAGCGCGGCAAGCTGTTTCTACCCTGACCCTGTCACCTAACCCTGTCATCACTCATTACTGCTGACACCAAACGGTGGCCTCAGGAGCAGATGCCACCACTTTCAAATAAACCTTTGCTATGGACACGGGTCCTTTGCCTTAATCCCAAGAAGCACAGCTAATGAGACTGGGATGATTAAATGAACTTTTCCAACAGCCCCGAAATACAAAGGGGAGGAACAGGAACCTTGAATGGCTCCCAGTTCACCCTTCCCAGATCCTGCCCGCCTGTGCAGAGACAGGACCATTTCCTATGCCCAGCCTCCTCCAAGTCTGTACTCACAAGAGTGGGGCCAGAGTTTCTCCCCTGCCACCTTGAGGTCCTCCTAGGCACTCCTGTTTCCTGGCTAATGAGCCTCCTCTTCTCCCAGTGACTGACGCCGTGTGGCACGACCCTTTAGGGAAGCCCCCACCCCCTCTCTCACATCAGAATTCAACACAAAATCCCTGACATTCACAAGGGAACACTCACATACAGAAACAGGAGGGTGAGGGGGGGAGCCTCTTAATCTTGGACAAAGCAGTAAACATCTCAAAGCCTCAGTTTTCTCATCTGTAAAATGGGAAGGACAATATCTTCCAATCCCAGGGTGGTTATGAGGATCAAGTCAGATAACAGACAGAAGGCAGCATTGTAAAGTCCCTTAGAAATGTGAATTACTATTGTTAATAACACTTTTTTTCAATCAGCAGACTACAAAGAGATCTTTGAGTGGCAGGAGACCAGTGCACTGACATTAAGAGCCTCCTCCATGGGTAGCCCTTTCCCATGTTAACCATGGGGTGTAGCCTGATTGGTCTATTATCCGACTGGCAGCGGTGCCAGCTGCCCCGCCTGGAGCTGCAGACGCCCGGGGCACAGACCTCGCTGCCTCAGGCAAACGGCTCCAAGCACCTGTGCCACTTCCCCTCCATAAAATAAAATCGCTCACTAATGCTCTCGGCTCCTTTCCTTCGAATGGCAACAGCCGTTGTTCTTATTGGATTGTAGATGAATCACTCGGAAAATATTTTTGGGCACATTATAGAGGCAATAACATAAAAGTACCTGGAAAATGGTTCTGTTTTGTTTTCCACTTTGCAAACCCAAACCCCAGAGCCTGGGGTTGTATTACATATTTTTGTCTTCTGTTTTTAACAGAAATGCTTTGCTCATTTCCTCTCCAGGCTGGGAAAAGGGACATGTTAACCACTCCTGAGTAGGGAGAGAAACCCCTAAGAGGGTCGGGCTCAGTCTTTGGCAGGAAAAATCTGAGCAAGAGGAGAGGGGAGCCTTCAATGCCAGCCTTCAAATCGAGGAAGAGTGACTGGAAAGAAGGTAGTGTACATCTCTGTCTCCACTGAGGACAGAAGAAAACAGCAGCAGTAAGAACTTAGGCTGGATACCAGGAGGAATGGTCTTACTGTAAGGAAGTGAGCAGCATCTGATTGCATGCCCTGAAGAGGTTGTTATGTCTTTGTCGGAGATTTTATGTGGCTACACAACTGTCTTCATGGGATGTTTTTGGTCCATACCTGCCTTGGAGCAAGTGAGGAGACGGATGACTTTTGAAAAGCCCAAAGGTGTGACATGCCAGTCACACAAGACACTCCTCCTGTTGACATCAGATAACCACTCACTACGTAGGGCCAGGCACAAGTATCTTGGAAGGGAATGAAGGCTTCCCAGTCTGCCTAGGGATGTCTCTCTCCGTCACGGAGACCAGCATTCCGTCACTCTATTCCCCTGTCAGGAAGCGCTAGCCACTGTCTGCAGCCTCTCTTGCAGCCCTGGCACTCAAGGTTTTCAATTCTGTGCCCATTCTACCTCCTTAGCTCTGCTAACTCCAACACAGAAATCCCCTCTCCAGCCTCTCTCCCATTGCTGGGAGCTTTTTGAGTCTTAATTTCAATACTTAGCACATCAAAAACATTGAAGTGGGTAAGAACAAGGACAAAGTCCTGTGACATGCCCCTAGACACTCCCTCCTAGTTGACATCAACCTAGTAATGGCTCAGCCAGTTATGAACCCACTTAACTGTACCATCGCCCCTTCAGAAAACGGAACCTAAAAAGTCAACACCATGGGGACAATAAAAAGATCAGGAGTTAGTGGGGCAGGGAGGGAGAAGAGATGAACAGGCAGAGCACAGAGAATTTTCAGGGCAGTGAAAAAACTCTGTATGATATTATAATGGTGGATGTCGGTCATTACACATTTGTCCAGACCCACTGAACGTCCAACACCAAGAGTGACCCCTTTGGTAAACTATGGACTTCGGGTGGTTATGATGTGTCAATGTAGGTTCAGCCTTGGTAACAAATGTACGACTCTGGTGAGTGATGTTGATGACGGGGGAGGCTATCCATGTGTAGGGGCAGGGGGTATATGGGAAATCTCTGCACCTTCCTCTCAATTTTATTGTAAACCTAAAACTGCTCTAAAAAATAAAATCTTAAAAAAAACACCTGAACCTAAAGTGAAAAAAGGGTTACATATTGTTGGAATAGTCTGTGATGTATGTGCTAAGCACCTTCCTTATCCCAACTCTAGAGGGCCCGAACACCACCACCTGTTGGCCTAACTTAGTCCACAGACTGGCTGGCAATCATCTGAAACAGCCCCTATTTAAATACATGGATTTATCTGACATCCGAGGCCTCACTCAGGAGGAAGGAGAGTGAGGTCTGGTCTCCTTCTCAGTCACTCCTGGCTGGAAGATAACCCTGCACAGGTTGCCCGACATCTCTAGGCCCCAGTCACTTCCTCTGAAAAGCAGAATAAATCATATCTTACTTAGATCAGAAGATCTCTTGAAATCCCTTACAGCTCAAGAGCTACAATTCCTCACTAAATGGCCTCTACAAATGAAGAATGTTTTTCTTTTCCATTTGTCAAATAAAATCTGAGGCCCAAGGTATTAGGCAAAGTATAGGCTTTGGAGTCTGAAGGACTGAAGTACGACTCCAGGCTGCCGTTCACCCGACCTTGCTTACACGACAAACCTCTCTGGACTTCGCTCAGATCTCCAGCGTCAAAATTATGACAGCTGTGGCACCAGAGTTAACGCATAGGAAACCCAGTGCCACCCCCCTTCCCGCTGAAGTACCCATGTCATCCCCAAGCCCAGAATGCCATGCAGCCCAGCTCCTTCTCCTGGATTTCCTGAACTGCCTTTTACTCCCTTTAGGAAAAGATGGCTTTCTCCATCCCCCACCAACTAATGTGCTATTAGTTAAGTTTTCTCATGTGGCCAGATATTACCTCTGAATTCTAAGCGCAAAGACTGAGATGCAGAAAAGAGCCAGGGAGGCAGGAGTAATTAACAAGACAAAGCCCTAAGCCAGACCGTGCATTTCTGCTCTGGTCTCATTAACCAGTGAAGGCTGCCCTGGGTCGGAGGCCCTCCGTCCCTACCTGTCTCTCCCCACTGGGCTGTTCTCTGTTGTACCTCTTACAATATTGGATCTGTTAAATGCTTTATATTCCGTTTGCCAACGCAGGGATGATTCAGAACAAGATTGGGTTATTACAAATTCAGGAGGCACTACACACCCGGCTGTCATGTTTCAGTTACCCTTTCTTTCGGTTTAATAAAATTTGCCACACTAATACAAAGCCATCTTTTATCGTTTTGCCTGCAGTTGTAACAACTTGTCCAGCTCCCTCCTGCTAATTAAAGGAGGAGAGGATGCAGCGGCTCATTGGAAACCCAGTTTCCAGGGAGGCTGTCAATATCTTTGCAGCCTCTTAGCCCTGGTTCTTATGGTCCCTTCACCACCCGCTCCTCCACCATAGGCGTCCTAATGAGGTCAGCAGCTGGTGGCGACATGGCAGGCAAAGCTCTGCTCCTCGGCGGCCCGGGCATCTCTGTTGGCAGGAGAACTGCGCAGCACTCCCCACGGGCGGGATGACGAGGGCTCCGCAGTCCGTCCTCCCACGCCTGCCCCAGCATCACTGCCTGGCCTTGATGTGTGTGACAGCCTCACTGGCAAAGATCCCCGGCAGAATCACCGGGATTGCGCGCGTGGGGCGGGGGGGGGGGGGGGGCGGCTAGGCAGGACCTCTCGCCCCGCCCCCGCGTAGAGCAGATTAACCGGAAAAGGGGAGGAAGTGGGAGAGAAGGAAATGAGAGAGAAAGAGGAGCTGTAAACAAAGAGCTGCTCTTGTGCAAAGTCCTGAGATGGGTCCAGAGGAGCCCGCTTCCGCAAGGCCCACGCTTTGTTCGTCATCCCACTCGGGAGCCTGTAGGGGGCGAGGCAGGGAGAAGGGCGCCTGTCTTCGCCGCGAACGTCTACCTCCGCGCCCGTCCCCATCTGTCCAGCTAATTACCTGCTTCAGCAGCCTGCTACAGCGGCCGGGCCGCTGCCCTTTAAAAATAAGGAGGCGCGGGCGAGCGGGCGCATCATCATTCCGGGCGCAGGCTGCCTCCCCTCGCGGGGCGGGCAAGCGCGACTGGCAAGCCGCGGGAAGCCCCCGGATTGGAGGCTAGGGCACCCCAGGGCAGGGCAGGGCGCCGGCCCCGTCCTTAGGGGACAGGGATCCTCCCCTGGGAGACACCTGTCTCCTCTCTGGGTCCTGTAAGACCCTTGCCAACCGTGCGCTTCGACCCACTCCTCACGCACCTTCGAGGAATCCGAGCAGGCAGGGCCAAGGGCAACGCTGGGGCGGGACGGTCCCCCCAGCCCCTCGGCTCAGCCCGCCCCCCTGATTAGCAATGCGGCGGCCGTCGCCCCCTCCCGTCGCCCCCTCCGGTCCCCCAGCGCTGCGGCCCGGATTCCCGGGCCCTCTCCCCGCGCGCGGGCGCACACTAATAAGTTTACAAATGGAAGCCGGTGGCGCCGGTTGCAATAAAAGGCAGAAGCTCCGCTCCGGCGCTTCAATGAGAGCATTTTCCCCCGTAACAAGGGGCTGGATTCAGCCGCCTGGCGCTGTCTGAGCTGGGCGAGTTGCCAGAGTAACGAGGGCCTAGCGCACACGTGGTGAGAGGGAGCGAGGCGGGGGGCTCCGAGCTCGCTGCTGCCGCCGCCGCCGCCGCCACCCATGCCCAGGCCCTGGAGCCCTTCCTCAGACCAACGAGGTATTCCTCCTGAACATCTCCCCCCAAACCCCGGGTTCCCACTGCGCAGATTCTCTCATGATCCTGTCCCCGCCCCACCCCCTTTAAAAGGCTGGGAGCTTGTATTAAATTCATGAGACACACCTGGAGCACCTACTCCGCGATGGATAGATAACATGCCAGGCCATTGGGCATCAGTTAGGAGTCAGCCTGGATGGTTGTGGCTGTGCTCACAGCAGGCCTGGGAGGCATAACCGCCCCCAGGCGTGGTAGGTGCCAGAATTGGCACAAACAGCGAGAGAGAAAGCGGATGGGGACTCATGAGCTCTCTATGTGAACATGAGGTGGGCTTTTCTGAAGCTCCAGGAAGGGTGGAGAGAAATTCAGAGCTGCATAAGCCAGAGAGCCACATCGAATTTCCTTGGATGGAGGAGGACCAAAGGACAGAGTTCCAGAAGTGCTGGGAGCTGCTAAGCAGAGGGAGGAACCCAGCTGGATGGTGACCAGGGCCCACTCACCCCACCCATGACTGCAGGACAGCTGCTGTGGCGCTCTCCTGCCCTCTGACTGGCTCGGCCAGAGACTGAACTTAGCTTTTGGTCCTCAGTTTTCAAAAGTGCACTTTCTACTCCAGAAAGTTAAGGTTGCTGTCCACCCTGCTTTCCTCCCAGAGACCTAAAACTAGAGGGATTGTCTTATCTCCTTTTACATGCTTCTCCTGGAGCACTGGGTTCACCCAGGCCCCAGAAGTTATTCCCTAGAGCCCAGAAGAGCTGGAGTGTGGGGGAACCTGGAAGCACCCCCCCCCACACACACCAGGATCCCACAGCTCCTCTCCTGAAGCTAGGCTGAGGGCCTCAGGGCAGCTGCCTTCTAAATGGCCATATGCTAGTAACCTCAGAGAAGCTGGGTCCAAAAAACTGCTTACTGGCCAAGCAATCCCTAGGCCACATGAGAAAAAGGCCAATAAAAGACACTGTCCATATGGCCAATACAGAGAGAGTCTACTTCCTTTGTAACTGACAAAGAAGAGGTTTTGCCTAGGGGGAGGATGAGGTGGGGAGGCACTCTTCCTTAGCCCAGTTCCTGGGAGCTGGGCCAGCTGGGTCCCTGCCTGCATGAGTGACATCTCAATAGTCACATGCATCCCACAGCCCAGCGGTCATAATGCATCAACTTCATCCTCATAAGGCCAGAACAGGGCCCTTGTCCATGGGAAGGATCCCCACTGTCACCAAGCAAGTGGGCCACACACGTTTGGGGACTGGCTGGCCCCCCAGACCTCGCTCCTCCATTCTCCACAAATGACACCGCCCCCCCATGTCCAGTCAGCACAGAGTCCTGTCAATTCTACCTTCGAGACAGTCTTCCACATTTGTCCACTTCCAGACCTTAGTTTAAGCCACACACATTTTGCACTAATAATCTGCAGCAGCCTCATGGTTTTCCTGCCTCCTATCCAGCCGCCCAGAGGATCTCAACCTGTCCCCTTTTGTATGAATCCCCACAGTGGCTTCCTGGTGCCAGCAGCCTGATGTACAAGGCCCTTCATGATCTGATCTCGGCCACCTCTCTGGCTTGTCTCTCCCCTTGCACCTTGGCTCCAGCCAAGCACGAGTCCTCCCCATGTGCTGCCCCATCTCTGTGGTCTGGGAGACTTTCTATACGTGAGACCCTCTCCCAGCTTTCACCTTCCCCGGGGCAGGGGACGCCTACAAGGACTTCTGGGCTGGCACAGAATAGGCTCCCCCTTCCCGTGTCGCTCTCCAATCGCGCAAGGAACTAAGGGGCCTGCCCGGCTCAGCAGCACCCATACCTTCTCTGAGGCAGGGGGAGGTGGGCAGGCAGGAAGGCCAAAGTAGAAGGGAAAGAAGAGAGAGGAAGGCAGGAAGGCCAGCAAGGGCAGCCCTGATGCCGATGTGGAACACAAGAGGGGAATCTCCATCGAAACGTTCTGAACTTCATTCTGCTGAGCTGGAGCTGACGACCTGCAGCAACCACCCCTCTCCTGAGCGCCCGTAGCCCACGGCTGCTCCTGTCCCTGCTCCGAAGCTGCAGCTGCTGGGAGCCCTTGGTCCACCCACCCTTACCTGGAGACCACACCCCAGGGGCTGGAGGGTTTGTTCCGTCCGTAGCTGGCTTGCAATGTTAATTTCTCACCTTCCTAAACAGCCAAGATTTATGGCACACTTGACAGAAATATTTAATTTTCCAAATGTCTGTTTTTCAAAGGCTGAGGAAATCTCCAGCTCTAATATTTCTGCATTAATATCCATCTAGAGCTGAGGCCAAATAGAGATCTTCCCAGGGGCATGGAAGGGGGAAGGAGGAGGATGAAATCCCGGGCGGAGTGGGAGAGCCCCTAGAAAAGCCCCCACGAAGCTCACAGCATCCCCACCACTCCTCCACCAAATCGGACATCAAAGCTTCTTTATTGCTGTTATTAAACCACTCAGTGCTCAATATGTGCCAGGCATGGTGCAAAGGAGTTTTAACAGCCAGGATCTCAATTAATCCTCACAACCCTACGCGGTAGCCACTATAATGATCCCATTTTTTAGATGAGGAAACTGAGGCACAGAGTAATCTAAGATCACCCAACTAGTAAATGGAGGGTGTGAAGGACCTACAACTATCATATACAACTATGTACCGGGGGTGCTTTGGGGAAAAAGAAAAAAAAGAGGAAGATTGGCAACAGATGTTAGCTCAGGCTGATCTTAAAAAAATAAAAGTAAAAAAGCAAAATTAAAAAATTAAAATAAATGGAGGAGCTGAAATTAGAACCCCAATTTTACTAACTCTGACCATCACACTGTCTCTTTTGTATACACAGCAGAAATGCTCTCTTCCTAGTGGTTCAGCTACACTCTGTTCAATTTCGTTCCCTATCTCATTAGGTAGATTCACTGGCAAATGTCATGCGTATCTGTGTGTGGATCCTTGCTGGACGCGGAACACTGCTGTGGGGACAGCATAACAAATATGAGGGGAGGTCCCTTGTCTACCTCGATCTGAAAATCTGTTTGGAAAACTGGGCACATATGCAAACAACACAGCACCAACACAGCAGAACGTACCACCACCGGGCCAGCCTCCACTGTGCTGAGACAGAGGAGGAAACAAAGAGGACGCAGAACAAACAAGGGAGGCCTCTCGGGCCCACTGTAAGCCTGATGCGGAGAGTGTATTCACACGCAGTGCAGAACAGAGAGGGGGAGAGGGGGGCAGGCAGGCCGGCAAAAGGAAGAAGAGGCAACTGATAAAGCAGGGGAGAGGAGAGAATCATTACACATGGACAAAGAAGCCAAGGGGTTTGGCAGTCTTGGGCTGCTTGACGTGGGGGAAAACGGAGTCTCCCACTGGCTTCTGGGAAGGAGATCCATTCACTAGTGCACAGGGTAGTGGTGAAATGACCCTGAGCGATGAAAAAATGATGAAATCATGTTCTGCATATATGTACTGTTTAAGAAAGCGTGCACATTAGTCATCCTTTTCAGATGTCCATTTGGATGGAAACATTTAATTAAAGTGGCCAAAATATTTTTGTAAAGTTTTGGTGCTTAAAGAAGCAAGTACTCTTCTGTACTTAATTCTGTAATTAAGCGCCATAGCCAGTCAGGACTGGGAGCTCCTGGTGGACAGGATTCTGTCCGGCCCTCTCTGCTCAGGGCCCAGCACAGGAAAGCACCCAACCAGCAATGACTATCACAGGGTGCTGGTGCCCACGGGCCTCATTCCTGCATGACCCAGAAGGTGGGGAAGCTAGGGAGCCTGGCCCCCATCCAGAGCCACTCCTGGGGAGCCCAGGAACTCACCTCCGCAGCTCCCAGGAGGCCAAGCTTAGAGAAGAATTGCCACCACCCAGCCTAAAGGGGCCTTTGCTATCCCATAGGGGTCACCACTCCCAGACTTCTCCAGGAGGAGTCCCAGTCTAAGCCGTCAGCAGATAAGAGAGGAGGCTTCTCCATCTCCCTTTGCCTGGTCCGAAATGGCTCTAGTTAGTTGCTGCCTGGAAAGGGGACAGGAAGAGAAAACAAAACAAAAAGATGAGGGTCCATCCCCATCCCCATTCTGGGGCCCTATAAAGGATCTCAGAATTCTTTAAAACAAAACATACACAGGTAATGAGCCAGAGCAAGAAAAAAAGTAAGACATGAGAGAGAGAACAACCTATGAAACGCACACCATGTCTGCAGGGTCAGAACTTCCACCCATTTTCTTCTATGTGAGCCTGAAGTGTCCCCTGAACCCATCTCCCTCCCCTCCATCAACTAAAGACATTTCACTGTCACTCATATATAATCTACCAGCTTCTTAATTTTTTAGTATTTATGTGGTGTACAAATGCCACTGCATCAGCATGGCTGAACCAAAAACACCCATGGGGTTTTTAACTTACTTCCTATGGGGAAAAAAGAACTAACATTTATAGAGCACTGACTATAATACAGACACTTCATGTAGGCTTATCTCATTTAACCTCATAACAGCCCTCTAAAAGAGACATCGCTTCCATTTTACACATAAGGAAACTGAGGTTCAGAGAGGTTAAGTCACTGCTCACAGTTGCACAGCTAGTAAGTGTCAAAGCAGAGATTCTGTTTCAGGTCCACCTGACCCTGACTCCGAGTACCACCAATGATGCCTTCTTGATGTTATCACCAGCAAGAGAGCAGACAGAGGCCTCTCAGGTGGCAACTCTGGGGACAAGGAAGATCCCTTCTGACTTCAGACAAGAACGCTCCTCCTTCTTGGCCTAAGCCTGGCTGGCATTTCAGGAGCTGACTTACATGATGAATGGGCTCAGGGCACACACGAGATGTAATATGTCTTGATTTAGCGAAGCGCTTGATAGGTCGTCTGATGAAATTTTACTTGCAAAATTAATTCAGATTGTCTTGGCTGGGTGCTCCTGTCACCCAGACAGCAGAGAGGATGGAAACTGTAAACAAGTGGTCAAGAGAAGAGCTGGTGATGGCAGGAGCACAGCACCAGAGCAGGTGGCTTCCCCAGCAGGAGGGAGCATTTTCTGCCCCCTGCCCCCGCAGCCCGCAGCGAGAAGGCCGCAGGGAGGGAGACGGGACGCCACGCTGACCCCTGAGAGTCCCTGGGCAGGGAAGAGGGTTCCTTCTCCGACGGTCGGAAGGTGGAGGCCAGGGAGGGGAAAATGACCTCCTCGGGCTCCTTCCAATCCCTGAGGCCTCTGCAGTCATAGCCCATGGCTCAGAAACACACTGATGGAGCCACAAGAGAAAAATAGTCAGCCCCGAGGCCCTGGATGCTGTCACCCAGCAGCTCCAAGAAGCAGCTGGCCGCCCGAGAGTCAGGGTGACTTAAGCCTCAGTCAGACCAACTTTGCCCCGGGAGTTGGAGGGGGGTTCCTTCTGTAGGCAGGAGGCAGCCAGGATGGGGTCAGCTCAAGGGGGCTGTCAGCTCCCACAGGAAGGGAGGGACCTAGGGAAGGGTGGCGGGACAGACAGCACGGAGAGTGACTGATGATGAGGGATCAGAGGCATGGGGAGCAAAGTTGAGCTAAACTGACACAGGGGGCCGGACATGACTGCTGTTATTAACGAAGGCGAGGAGAGGAGGTGAATTACTGTCATTATAACCCATGGAGCACAGTAAAAGGGGGAAAATGTCCTCTTGTGTGTATACGCAGCAGATGAGAGGAGGGTGCAATTTTTTGGTCCTCCTGAAGCACACGGTCTGGGTGAAGCCTGTTCCAAAGGCAGATGATCCCAGGATGCTGGGGAAGTCAGCTGGAACCTGGTGACTTAGAGAGAATGGGCGGGCTGAAAGGAAATCAGGTAGATCCGAAAGAAAACAGGTGTCTGAGAAACATGCATCCACCTCTCTGTGGAGCTGGCAGGAGCTGAGTGGAATCAGCCGGGTGGGGGGGGGGGGGGGGGGTCGGTAGCGGGGTGCTGCCTCCGGGATGCACCCGGTGTTATCCTTGTGAAGTGACTGGACCTGACTTGCATTTTAAAAGGTTTGCTCTGGCTGTGATGTGAAGAATAGACTGTGTGGAGGGGGCCAGGGGACAAGGGAAGCAGGGAGTTGAAGAAAGGATGGCGGTTGGGGCTAGGATGGTAGTAGTTAGCAGAAGGTGAAAAGTGGTTAGATTTGGGATATATTTTGAGGGCGGAAGAAACAGGAATGTTGAAGAATTGAGTATGTGGTATGAGGTAAAAAAAGGAATCAAGAATGAATGAATTCATGCACAACCCAGCCTGACTGCATTGTTATGTGGACCCAGTGGCAATGACCCTTCCTTCTCCCAGAATTACCCCCACTCCCCACCTACCTTCTCTTCTTCAATTAAAACCTTGACCTAGGCCCACCCCTTCATCTGATAATTTACTTTAGCCCAAGTTAAACAGCCCTTTGTGTGCTGGCATGCAAACCTAACCACCACCTGAAAACATACTTCTATTAGAGGGACTGGTTTCAAGTAGCCAGCAGCCAATTTATAAACATACCACTAGAAATACGACCTGTGCGTAAGGGGGAAGAACCTGTACAAACGTTGTCATTGCCTAAATCGTCAAATCCAAGGCAAACCAATTTCTGTTGCCCCCGAGACTAACGGCCCCAGCCTGGCCATGATTCTCGGTGGGCAGGGCCCCGGATAATGATGACAGTGGGAAGAAGCCCCAAGCCCTCTCATGATGACAGAGCATTTGGGGATGGAGGTAAACGGAACTTGCAGACATGAGGCCACTCACAGCCTTCCCGAGAGATTGAAAGGGCCACTGGCAGAGGACAGACCTCTCTGCCCCTCCTCCCACCTCATCACCCAGGCGCTGGACGCTTCTCTATTCTATTTGCCAAATAAGAAACCGCCTGGAAGTGGGGAGGTCAGGAAAGGCAGGTGGACCGTGAGAGAGAAGGATGCCCGCTGTGTGCATCTGGCAGCAGCCTCAGCCCCCACATGAATTCTACCGAGGGAAGATGGGAGTGTCGGTGAGTGTTGCCTGGGCAAATCAGGTCTAAAGCCTTCTTAGCAACTTCCATGCAAATGAGACTTCGAGAAACAAAAGCCAGACCTATGACTGCTGTGTCAGCTCCAGAGATGCGTTTCCACTTCTCATACGGCCCCCTGCCTCACTGTGGCTTCTGGTTCACTACCCAGTAATGAGAGCTCCCAGACCTAATGAATAAACAGGAAGCCGCGAGCCGGGCTTTGCATTCCGAATCCCAGGCAGTGAAAACCACGGAAGACACGGGCTTTCTGGAGCTTAACGGCTCCTTTTGCAGGAGTTAAGCATGAAGTCGTGGTAAAGATGGGAAGACAGCACAGGACGTCTGCACTTTGACCCAAAGGTGCAAGGCCCAGAGGACATCCCGGGTCCTCACCACACCCCAAAGCGCAGCCAACTTGCCTCATTTGAAAGGAGGGGGAAAGAGGACGGGGGCATCCTGAGCCACTCACAGGAGACTGGAAAGGGAGAGGAGGCCAGACCACCCCCTCGACTTTATGCTGCGCAGCAGTTTGGGGAGCTGGGAGAGAAACCTGGAGAAAAGCCACACCTAAGCAGAGGCAGGAGCTCACGCAGGGGCCACGAGGCTGAGAGAGGCTGGTCCAGCACCGACACCAACCACCCCCCTGACACCAAGAGAGACGGCAGGACGTGTGAGGCTGGCAAAGGCTTTCGTGGCAAAGCATAATGAATTCCCACTGCCGACTGACTATCCAGGGCCCTTTAGCATAGACTGTCTCTGCCAGTGACATCCTGGCTTAAAAACTCGCATTTTTGCTAGTCCCAGGGGGCCCGACCCAAGTTTTTTTAACATCAGATGTTCATTCACCTTTGTTTCATTCGTGGAGCCTTACGGGTGCCTATTGCATGGGGCTATTCCAGGTACTAGAAGAGGGGGACCTGTGACGTTCTCCTCAACTTAAGTGTCCCACATCCAGCCCAGTCACGTCTTCACCTCCCTCCAAAGTGGCTTTAAAGCCTGACCTTGACACCGTGGCCTGGACCTTCCCAGTCCTTCCCTCCTGCCCCTCCTGCATTCTGCTGGCACTGGGGGCGCACAACCCACGTCACAGGGAGTGTGAAATCTCGGGGACTGAGTGACCTCTGGGCAGGCAATTTCCAGTTGCTCACCTTCTTCAGACTCAACCGTCCCACAGGCCCCACTCCCAGCCTGGTCCCTGTCCCCTTTTGACTTCTCCTTCCCTCCTAGGCCCAGAGGGTTCTCTCACTCACAGCTTCCGGCCCTGAGGAAGCCACGTGCTGTTTTCTGGTTGCAAATATCAGCCCGGAGTTCAGGTCATAACTTCTTTTCCCTGCAGCCTCTTGGAAGATTAACTGATTTCTCATTTCTCCAGACCCGGGTCAAGTCCCCTCGCTCTCTGACACTGTGAACCCCTCTGACCCACTCACTGTTCTGCTTCCTCCCTCGACCTCATCCCCATCACCTCTCGCCTCACCGCCTCACCGCTGGCCTCCAAGTGAACAACTCCAGCCTCCCAGGACTTCTCGGGAGCACGTGACTCGGTTGGCCACTCCTACTCTTGCGTCTGCTTGGTTTCCATGGCACCGCCTCTCCTGGGTTTCCTCCCCTCAGGCTCCCAAAAGGCCCCTCCACTCACCCTTCAATGTGGACTCTCCGGGTTTGATCACTGGCCCTCTTCTTTCTGGCTCCACGCGCTCCCTGGACCATCTCGTCTAAACCCTTCACCTACTGCCTGTTTGCTGATGATTCCAAAGCTTTACTTCTGGCATCTTTTCTATCTAGGAAGTTCTTGGATATGCATAATCATAGCTCGTTATAATCTCTCCCCTGCAAATAACCTCCACTCCTTTGCCCCTTTGTCCCTCCTTCTACTCACCTGGCTCCTTCTACTCACCCAGCTAAATCCCAAGACCACCTGAAGCCCACTATCCACCTTCTCCACGCCTGCACCTCAGCAACTGACCATTTCTGGAGAAAACCACAGAGCCAGGTCGACTACTTGCGCATTAATTTTATAACCACAGGCTTCAAACAGGCACTCAGCATTGCCCTGTAATCCTCCTACGGATCCTGGTGAGGTTGTCCCCGGCTCTCTCAGATTGCTTAACTTCCCACCACCAAGTGACAGACTGACCTCTCTGTTCTCGTATCCTCTGTCATCCCTCCATTTATGGGAGGAGTGTTCCTGCTCCCATAAGAGGCCAAACCATTGGCACCCCAATCCCTTACTTTCTCAAGGTCTTCATTCTGGAACTATGCCCTCTCCTGCGTTATCAATTTACCCCCTATACGACATCATTCCCATTGCTGTGCACACATGCTCTGCCATCTCCCATCTCTTAATAGTAAAATGCCCTCACTGAGCCTGCATCCCCCCCACAGACACACACTGCTCCATTTATCTGCTCCTGTTCACAGCACACCTCAGAGAATTTTCAGCCCTCATTCCTCCATTCCTCTCCTCCCATTCATTCTTCAATCACCCCAGTCTGGGGGCCTGCAACATTGCCAAATCCTATAGACACAGTGTATTCTTCTCTTGTGGTCCCCCTCGGCACCACTGGATACAGTGACCCCTCCCTCCTTTTTCCCTTCCTGATGCTCGTCCCTCCCTGCGATGCTGTGACACCTGGCTGGCCTCCCTCTCTCTGGCCACTCTCTCTGCATTTCCATTGCTGGCCTCTGCACCTCTGAGTCTAATAGTGGCACACTCCAGGACTCTGTCCTCAGCCCTCGGCTCCTCAGTATCTATATTTTCTCCCTATATTGCTTTTGCCTTCCTCTTAACCACTGATGACTCCCAAATGACATATATATCTCCAACCTTGACCTTTCGCCTGGGCAACAGACTGAAATCCAACTGCTGACTTGATCTCTCTCCTTCGTGGTCTAATCAGCATCTCAAACTTAACCTGTTCAAAAGGGAACTCCCAGCCCCCCAACCCATCCACACCTCAAACCCTGCTCCTGTTCAGCATCACCCAACACCCCGTCCTCCTCCAATTGCCCCAGCTCCTCCCAGTCCATCCTCAGCAGTCTTGTTGATTCCACACCAAAATGTCCCACGACTCTGTTGGCACCCGCCCACTCTGCTACCACCACCGAGTTTAAGCCACTCTTCTCCCACCTGAGTGGCTGCGCCAGCCTCCGGAGTGGTCTCTCGCTTCCACTCCGGCCCCACACAGTCTACTCTCCCCGCACAGCCAGAGTGACCATTGTAAGATGCAAATCAGATCATGTCACTCCTCAGCTCAAAATCCTTTAATGGCTTTTCACTGCACTTAGAACCAAATCCACTGCAAGTGACAGAAAACCCAGCTCAAACTGGCTTAAATGATACAAACTAATTTCTGGATAGCAAAATGGCTGAAGTCATTGCAGACCTCACGTCTCCACACCTCAGCATGCAAGGGAGCCTGTCCTAAACACCACAGAGGGGCTGTGTAGGCTCACAGAGCCCTGGCAGGTCAGTGGGTGGCTCTGGTCACTAAGAGATTTCCCTTGCCTTCCCTCATGTCAGCAGTGGCGGCCACTCCCAGCTGCTCCTCTGCATGCAGCTCCACCCGCTGCTCACCAGCCACCTCCTCGGCCTCTGCTCACTCTTGTCCAGGCAGCGTTTTGTTGCAGTCACCTCTCCAGGCTCGGGGTGGGGTGCTCACTGGGCCTCTCCCCGCCTCTCTCCATCCCCTCGTCCTTTTAAAGGAAAGGGGCCTTTAAACACGTGTCAAGGTCTCCCTCCTTCATTGTTACACTGTGTCTGAACACATCTACCGTCTAACAGGACCCCTGTGGGGGCGTGTTTCTTCTGATAAGAAATAACGCAGAAACAGAGCATCCTCAGGGCCCCTCGGTCCCGCAGCTGCACGGATGATGAAGTGGGGAAGAGGGAAGCCTGGCTGTCTACCAAGTAAGGTGCCAGGCCTGTCTCGGGCTGTGCCCCTACCCCTGCATGTCCGACAGGCAGTGTATGGTCACAGGTGCTCGTGGGGGACACGTGCCGCTGAGCCGAGGTGACCTCCTGTGCAAGAGAGCCCCTTCTCCCCGCACTTCTGATGATCATCAGCCTCTTGGGGCTTCGGGGTCCTGTCTGCAACACAAAGGGGCTAGAGAGTGCCTTAGGGCCTTTTCCGGCTCTCACATGCAGCGCTTCTCTGGCTAGAGTGTTAGTTTGGGGTTGTGTTTGCACGCAAACTGCCTGGCCTCCCAAAAAGTTTGCTGATGCATTCAAAGGAGTCCTGGGGCTGGAGTGGGCGGCCCAAGGACCAGCCTCTGCTCTCCGGCAGTTGCTCTGATGCTCTCTAGTGGGTGGCCAGACTCTCCCCTCTCCACCTGTCCGTCCTGCACCGGACATCAGATGATCTTCCCGGGCCGTCAGCAGGATCCCATCACTCTCTCTCAGAACGCACTGCTTAGGCGAGACAGTCAAACCCCCCAGCAAGGCGCTCTGGAACCAGCTCACCTCTGGTGTCCTCTCACTCCTGTAAGCCTGACATCCCGCCAGGCATGAGCCCGGCCCTTCTCTGACCAGCCGTCTTCCCCACACTGCCATGCCTTCGCTCAGGTGCTCCCTCTGCCTGGAATCCCCCTGCCTTCATGCCTCATGTGTCCACCTCGTGCCATCCTACCCAATATCAAGGCTCTGACCCCGTGTCCTCCGTGCATCCTTACCCACTGCCCCGCCCCAGTCAGAATTAAAGGCCCGTCATCTGGACTTCCATGGACTGGGTCCTCTTCTACACTCCGACCAGAGCCAGCACTTACAACAAGGCATGCTCAGGGAGCTCCTGGGTGCCGGGCAGGGAGGGGAGAGAGTGTAGGCCTTGGAGGCCAGCAGGCCTGAGCTACCATCAGGCTTAGTCACCTACGGGCACCAGGGACTCACACAGAGACTTCAAGCAGGATGCCCATGCACGCACTGCCCCAGGGTCCTTCCTCCTGTGGACCGCAGCCCCCAGACAGCACCCTCACAGCCCCCAAGTATGTGCTCCCACAGCAACCTGCAGGAGTCCCTCTGACATAAAGCCAAGTGGCCCTGCCCCCCTGGCAGGCGCCCAGCAGCAGGGGCCGCACATCCCCTCACTCCCAGCACATTTATCCTGCTAATGGGAAGTTTCCTAAGGCTCTAACAAGGCTCCCTCCACCGAGCAAGTTCACTAACAGATTCTTATAAAAAATAAATTTAGCACATTAAACCCAGATTTCAGCACATTAGTGGACCCATGGGGAGGGGCCTGAATTTACCAAATACCAGGCAGTTGCTGTCTTTTAATTAAAAAATAGTAATGATGAGCTCATGTGATTTCTTGTCTCTCCCTAAGAAAGATTTTCTGATTTCCCATGTAAGATGTTTCTGTGGAAAAACCCCGTGTTTATGTCAGGACAGAAACCATCTCTGAACAACTGCAAACAGGAGGAAGTGTTCCCAGCTGGGTCTCACTAGCCCCAAACCCCCTGGCCCTCGACACCTCCTGCCCCCCTGCTCTGATTACCACCTTGAAAGCTCGGTGAGTCTTTACGCCTGTGTGGAGCCTGTGTGGATATCTGCTCACCTCTGACCAGATTCTGACCGAGCCCCGCCCCACGCCACCTCATTATTCACTCATCTATCTGTTCCTCCAGACGTCCAGCCACCTACTGAGGTCACTGTGTGCTAGGAGCTGGACATGCAAAGATGCCCGAGGCAAGGTCTCTGACCTGTGGGAGCTCACAGTCTAGATGCAAAGAGAGACGTCAAAACAAAGGAGCCCATTTGCCAAGAGCCACAGTGGAGGCATGCCCGTCTGCTCTGGGGCCAGAGGAGGTGACTGTTTCTAGGAAAGGCTTCCAGGCGAGACTTCACAAAGGAGATGACCACGGAGCTGGCTCCTGAGGATGAGAGGAGGGGAGTGCGGAAAGGGCTTTAAGTAGATGGGACTATCCATGCAAAGGGACTGGGGCACGCCAGACCCGAGCATGTCGAGGGGATGCTGCCAGAGCCCCAGGGACAGGGTGCCAGAGAGGCACCTGGGGCTCTGCATGCCAGAGGTTGAAGCTGGACAGTCAGGCAATGCCAACCCCCACCTCGCCGCTCTGAAGCTGTGCCCCGTCCCAGAACTTGGTGGGATTAGAGAGATCAAAGTCGTATTTGGTTCCTCTAGCAAGATTCTGAATTGTCTTCCTGTATTTGCATTTCACGCCCAGTTCATGGAGGCCTGAAGCCCCCCAAAATTCCATCCTTACTTCTAGTAGCCACACAGTGGGGAGGGGTCTTGGGGAGGCGGGGGGAGAGCTGGGACTCAGAAGGGAGGGTGACACACCAAAGTGGTCAAGGTTAACAGTGGAGGCGGGGCAGGAGCAGGTCCCAGGCCCCCCACATGCACCACACGGGCATGGCCTCCCTCCTTCACCTTCTACAGCCTGTGTGACAGCACTCCCATGGGGACACGCGGTGCCAGCCCCGCTCAAGGCGCTGGACTCCCATCCAGACGGCAGTCCCCTTCCTCCAAGCAGATCCCCTGGGAAAAGGAATCAGGCTGGTGGAGCAGCAGGCGCGGAAGCCAGACACCCGCAGCCCGGCAGGAAACAGGCGCCACTTCCCACAGAAGTCCTTCCCATTCCAGAGAGAAGCATCCCCAACTGCTGGGGCCACCGTGGCGCCCCGCTCCCCACCCCCTCGGCCTCCTCGGACAACACCCTGATGGCTCCTCTGGATCACATCTGGTTTCAGCCCATCTTTCTTGAGGTGCAGTCCCGAGAAATGCACGAGCAAACCCACATCAACCCGGATGAGCCCATGACACAGGACGGCCACGCCGATGCTGGGGGTGGCGTTCAGTGAGGGCCCCCATCTCCTCCGCGCAGGGCTCCCCGGGGAGCCGCAGCCCCAAGGGACCCCGTTAGGAAAACAGAACCGCTGTGCCTCAGGGTCAGCTCCTGGACCAAGCCACCAAGACCCAGGACTCTAGGTCACTGGCCACAGGGGCACCAAGGGGCGAAACCGAGGGTACCCAGGACACACTGGGGACACCAGATGGCAAAGCAGAGCCCATGGGAGACGTGTGAAGCAATCCAGCCTGGAGCCACTCTGCTTGCTGAGGAGGGAAAGACACTGTCTGTCCCCAGCTCATCTCGACAGGCACGAGGGACGTTCTGGTGATGGCATGTAGCTCAGTGGTTCTCAATAACTTTCTCTGTCTTCATAACACCCGAGTTAAAGAACCTCTAGGTGTTGTTATCTAAAGATTCCTGAAACTGCTGGTCCCTACTTGACAATAATAATCAAGATTTCTGGAGTCGCGAATAGGTAAAACCCAATAAACAGCTTCAACGCTTCCCTTTCGAAATTCATTGCTATTGCTAGTTCACACAAGAAAGAGGGAGTTAAGAGCCAGAGCTCTATAGTCAAACTGTGTGTATTAAAATCTCACCATTTCCTGGCTGTGTGACCTTCACCATGTTACTTAACCTCTCTGTTTTCCTCACACATAGGAAAGGGTTAATAATAATAGTGTCAAAAAGCCCTCAGAATAGTGCTTACTCCACAGCAATGTCAGTGATCATTGTTAATAATATTACTATACGTGATGAGGATTATGGATGCATCCATTCCGCCCGCTTACATTTGCCTCATTGTATTTTTAAACTCTCTTCGATGGGCATGTATCATCATTTTAAAATAAAAAAATTATCTCAGGGAAATAAATTAAATTAATTTAATATAGTTTCAGCCAAAAGAACATTCTAAAGACTAGCGATAAGGTGTCTTTGAGTGAGCAGAGCTCCATCTCAGTGCAACTACACGCTTTCAGCGCCGTCTCATGCCCTTTTCTCACAGCCGTGATCGAGGAGTGTGAGCAGACGCAGCTGGCCCGGCCCCGCACCCAGCCCGTGCCAGCCTCCCAGGTTCCGTGATGACTCCCTCAACATGGGAGATGGCGGCACCCTGGCCTCACACCGGGACCCCTGCAGCCGAGTTCTGAGCCTGCCACTGACTAGCTGTGTGGCCTTCAGACAAAGGTGCAACCTTGCTGCCTCAGTTTCCCCACTCACAAATTAGAGAGAAGAGCAAGCCTCCAGCGCAGGGTCGTTGCAACACCTCAGGCGCGTGCCTGCACTGTCCTGGGAGCCTGGCGGTGCTCAATAAGCGTACATCCTCCTCCCCCTGTTCTTACGGGGTCCTCTTCACAGCCCCTTCCATGATGACATCTCTGTGGATTATTCCTGACCCTCCATGTCCAGCCCTGACCTCTCTCCCCTACGTTAGGACCAGGGGGCTGATGACCCACAGGACGTCTCCCTTCCTTGTCTCCCTGGGAACTCAAACTTAGCCTGTTCTAAACCCAAGAAAATATGACAAAGGGTATTTTTCTTGATACCTACCTGTTGTGGCCCTGTTGGTTGAAAGGGCTCATTCAGGCCAATTTAACACATTTAAGTGAACGTTTACTCCAAAGGCTCATTCAGAAATGCTAGGACTGCCCCTGCCCCAAAGAAGTACCCCGAGAAGTCTTATGGGTGAAAGAGACATAGGAGTAAATAGTTCCAACACTGAGTGACAGGCGCTCCAGGAAACCTGGAGGTCCAGGGGTTGATGCTGGCTCAAAGAAGGGGCTCTCGGCTCTCCCCAGAGAGAAGGGGTCAGCAGAGGCTTGAGCTGGGTCTTGAAGGATGCATAGGAGTTTGGCAGGTGGACAAGGAGACACAGACAGAGACAGCAGCACTGCCAGAGGCCCTGAAAGTTGAACTACACAGCACCATCAGGCAGCCGCGCCTAAACCCTGTGCTGGGACCCGGGCTGCGGGGGAGGCGATAAAATGTGCTGGGGAGACAGGCCGGCAGGTCGGGGAGGGCCATGTCCAGCAGACAAACAGGTGATTCTTTGTAGCTTTGAGACCATAGCCGTCTCCAAGAACCCGATGAGGACTATCAGCCTCGCACCTCGAATGCATGGACTCACAGCTCTGCAGACAACTCCGGAGGCCTCCCACCCGGACCCTGAGGTGAGCATCCTCAGAGAGAACCCTCGTAGATGATCGTGCCCCGTGCTCAGACCCTGCACTCTGGTTTGGATTAATCCTCCCTGAAAGCATGGGTACACTTTCTCCCTGCTCTTTCTCAGCCACCTGCCCAGGCCTGCGAGACCGTCGGTGACCCCACCCCTGAGGCCTGGAAGAGCTTCTGACACACCCGGAATTATGGTGTGAGCACCTTTCTCGCAGCCATGGACACAGGTGCTGGCGGAGCCCAGGCCAGCCCAGCCCAGGAAACACTCCATTCTCATTTCCATTCGCCCCACCCTTCGCTTTCTGTCACGTTTCTCTATCTGTGACCAAGTCACAACCCCGGCCCCACAGTGTCTCAATTATTTCAAAATTGCCTTTGGGGAGAAGGCCTTTGAAAGCCAAGTAGATTGGAGCTGCTGGCTCCCCTTACCCGGCTGCCTCCTGCCCCTCAGGGAGCCCCGCTAAACCAGCCCAGCACACGCCCTCCTTGCAGAACCCACCGCCAGGCCCCAGTGGAGGTGCTTTGCTATGTGTGGGGTGACCCTGTTCAGCTGGGGGAGGCTGCCACAGCTTTAAATATTTAACCACTTTAAATACGTTGGTAATGATAATAACTTTGCTGATGGCAGTTCAAATTAAGCTCCAGATCAAATAAGATTTGTTGAACCTCAAACACTTCCAATTAACTCCCTGGCCAGCTTCCCTCTCAGCAGATGGTCACAAGGGGCAGCTGTGTATCCCCAGCAGAGCACTGGACTTGGAGTCCATCTGCAAAGAGGGGCAAAGAGTACTTATTCCCGTTGTGTTGTTGTGGGAAGCAAATGAGATCGTGTTTGCGACAGTGCTTCCTGGGGTGACCCGTTATTAAGTGGATACAAATGCAGGGGATTATTACCACTTAGTTAAAGATGCTCCCAGCTCATCCACAGGGGTCCGCTCTACCATCTGCCAGCCCTTGTACTCAGAACCCCTTCAGGACAGTGGGGACACAAGGCCCAGGTCTGTCCCACAGGCCCCCAGAAGCCACCCAGTACCAGCAAGGGGGCTAGACTCTCCTCCCACAGGGAGATGGTCCCTCTGAGGGCGCCTCCTCCTAGGCAGAGTGTCCCCTGTGGTACCTCCTACCCCAGGGAGCCCCCATCCCAGCTAGAGCCTGGATAAGCACCTTTCACCTGCTCTGGAAGTGGCCTTGGCCTTGGCAATACCCAAGGAGCTTTTGGGACAGGTGGTCAGCGCCCCCTTCCTTCCCTTGCACAGAATTTCTCAGCCCAGACAGTGAGGAGAGGAGAAACCTCTAGCCTAGCCTCTGGCCCAGTGAGGACACTGGCCTTCTCTGTGACACCTCCCTTGGGAAGACCCCTAGTCCATCCTGGGATACAGTCAGAGCCCTGAGCCCCTAGCCTGGCATCAACAGGGCTGTCCTGTAGATTGACTTGTCAATGGATGGCAGTGACTTGCCGATGGTGAAACCCAACCCCTTTCTTCCTCCTGACTTCCTCCCTCTCTGGGGTGAGCCAGGTGGTTGACCAGAAGGGCTGCCAGTTTAAAGATCCCAGACAAGCAGCAAACTCCAGCGCCTGGCCCATCTCTGCCCTTCAGGAGGAGAAGGGACCCGAGGCAGTCTGCCCAGCTGGCCCTAAGAGGCCTGGAAGCCAATGATAATGGCTAATGCGATACACACAATTTCATTACTCATGTGAAAATTGATTCTAACTCAGGGAGAAAGGAAAGGAAAATCTGCTTGGAATGTTAAATCCCAAAGATCTGGAATGGTTAGATGCGCTTGTGCTGGGAGAGTGGGTCTGTTACAACACAGACTCACGGGGATGGAATCAGACAGACATCTGCCTGGTGGGCCGGGGTGGGGGTGTCACCTGGAGATTTTCTACTTCCCTGAACAAGCACCTGCCTGTCACCAACTACTGTGCTCCATTCTTTCTTCCCAGGAGGAGACACCGTCTCCGGAAACAGGCCACCTCCCTACTGCCCTGCCGCCAAACCTGGCTGGGAAAGCGGAGCCATCCCGGAGACGGGCACACCTCCGCAGGGATGCGTGGAGCCTCAGAGACGGGGAGCGGTGTTGCATACCAAGCTTCCTCATCTCTAAAGACTTCTGCCCTCACTAGGGCTGTGTGACATATGAAAGTCTGCAGCTGCGACATCAAAACACATTTTTGTTGATTAAGGCTAAATAATTAAGACAAGGTTTTTATTTAAACATTGGCCTCGGCAATAAGTCACGAACGTGCTCTGTGGTTTTCCTTGCTGGGTGACATATAGATATGCATCCCTGCCCTCCACCTTGGGTCCATCCCATTAACAAGGAAACCCATTCCAAGGTGGGTTTTTTTTAAGAACGAGAGAGGATGTGTTCCAACCTATACACAGAAGGACATATATTTGTTCTGCAACAGATTCGCTCATTCATTATTGAGCACCTACTTTGTACATGGCTCGGGGCCAAGGACAAGGCTATAAACAGGCGCAGGCAGCTCCACGGTGTGGCGGGAGAACAGCTTGCATGCGGCCATCCATCACGTACCACGAGAAGCAAGCTGATAGAGGTGGTGTGGCTCCAGAGACCAGTGAGAAGGAGTGATTCATTCTGCCTCGGGGTTCAGGGAGAGCTTCCAGGAGGCATCTGCTTTTGCCTCCTTCCCCGTGGGCGTCCGGGTGGGACTCCCCCAGGTAGTACAGACGCTGCTCCTCTGCTCCAGTGAGATCCCAGAGATCTCATTTGTACATACTCATCCGCCTTCTCTTCATGCCAATAAAAAGCAAGGCGGCACCCCTGTTCAGGACGGTGACTGTTTATTTTGAAGCTTGCTGTATGGCTGGGGCCCTGTGGGGCCCTATGGAGCCCGTAGACATCTCCAGCTAGGAGCTTCCCCCTGGACCACAGCCCAGATTTCCTCCTGCTTTCCATCCTCTCATTCCTGAGGAATCTGTTCACCAGGTAAGGAGAGGGGGATGGAACTGTGGAAGAGGAAAGGAGGCGTCCTGCATGTCCACTGATGGGGCGAAGAGTAAGGGACAGTGACACAAATAAGTTAGGCTCTCTGTCCTTTAGCCGCACTGCAGACTTTCAAATGTCGGAAGCAGCCACCCTGTCTTCCCTCCCACCTGCCTGCAGCCCCCGCGCCATCTCGCCAGCCCGCTCCTGGATGCCCTGCGGTTTTTATCAACGGTCCTCAGAGTGAGGTGCTGGCACTGGGCACCGTGCGCCCCCCACCGAGCGTGCTCTAGTCGGGGTGCACGTGGGGAAGCTGCCCTGCGGCTGAACACCTGGTCCCTTCCTCAGCTTGCATCTGGGCCACGGGAGCTGGTAGTCAGTCCCACCTCCAAGTCCTCTGCCCCAAATGAGGCCAAGTCGGGCTCCCCGTCCTGTGTTTGTGTAATTGATTATTTTAAAGATCTCCCATGCAAGGCTTTTCATTTCCTCATGATTAATTCCATCTTGTTGGTTTGGGCCCATTGTTCTGCCTATCGATCGTTCTGCATACTGATTATGTCATCCCCTCTCTTCCAGCCTGGTATCGTGTCAATCTGATAATCTGCCTTCTCTCTCCTCATCCACGCCATCGATAAATATGCCACCAGGACGGGCTCAAGGATGACGCCCTTAGCACTAGAGACATACAGGAAGGGCTCGGTTAATATGTGTCACACAAATAAATGAGTAACTGAATGAATAAACAGACAAATGTGACCTCTCGCTAGGTCCACCTTGATCTTTAACCAATGCTCTGGGTCCGACTGTATCCACAGTTATGAATCCATCTGTCTGCATCTTAGGGCGTTTGCAGCTTTTTATCTTATCCCTAAAGACACCCTCAAGACGTAGCTTAAGGCTCGCTGACATGAAGACATCCATGTCTAACATACTTAGACGTACTAAGCTTTGGAAAAAAAAGAAAAGGAGGTAAGTTGGACCTGCCTTCTTCATGAACTGCTGCCGGCCCTCATGAGCTCCTGTTTCCCTGGAGCTCCAAAGCCATCCGTTTCATGCTCTCTTTCCAAACGTTGCAGGAAGATGGCATAACACTTACTGCCTTATAATATTTGTAATCGACCTTCTTCTTCTCTGTGAAACCATCTGCCTTTCTCCAGGCCTCTAGCTCCCCTCTCCCTCTCCACAACTTCTCAGCACGACACTCCCAGAATCGCATCGACAATCTTCCATGGCTTCTCTAAGCATGGCTTTATGGTTACCTTTGTTTGTCCCAGTCTCCGATGTATCCCCAGCTTTGGCCCCCTGCGGTGCAAACGCAGCCCGGAAGTCAGGAGCAGCCAGTCGAGCTCATTAACACTGTGTTCACGCGCATTCACGTCCACTACCGAAAACCAAAAATGACACCCACGGAGTGAAGACGGGGTATAGCCACTCTCCTACCTTAAGGACTGCTCATCGTGGGTGAGCGAGGCATGAACACGTGTGACAATGCAAACGTGAGCTACAAGCATGAAAATGTGCATTAAAAGATTCAGCATTCATCGAGGTCCTGCTATAATAATAACGTTTTATATCACTTACTATGCTCAGCTAGTAAGCGCTGTATATATTTTACTTATTTTAATCCTCACTACAGTCCTACGCGACGAGGACAATCGTTATCTCCACTTTACAGCAAACAGAAGCGCACAGCTTTAAGCGGTAGAGTGGGGACTGGAACCTGCAGCCGGGCTCCAGAATGAGGCTCTCAACCATGGTTGCCTCTTCTTAGGCATGTTTACACACATCAGCAAGAACCCATCCCAAGCTTTCCACCTCATTTCCTCCAACCCACAAGCACACATCACATTCTTTCCTTCTAAATATTACTCAGCATTCTCTGAACATTTCACGCACTTTCATATCACTATGCCTCTGTTCATGCTATTGGCTTTGCTCAGAATATCCTTTCTCCTCTGGCTCACTCAGAAAACTCCTATTCATCCTTCAAAGCCCAGTTCAATGTTGCCTTTTCTGCAAATCATGTCCTAGTCCCATCCCAGATAGAATGGTTTGTTCCTTCCCTTCTGGTCCTATAGCAAGCTGTTTATACTACGCTCCATCAAAGCTGGCTAGATCAGGCTTTATAAATACTGGAAGGTTCTGGAACAGAGATGTGACAGCCAGGCAGCTGACAAAATAATAGCAAAAATAAAGTTTGCAGGTTATGTGGGGCCTTCACTTATTCATTCACTTCATAAATATTTATTTAATGCCTACTGTATACCAGGCACTCTTCTAGACACTGGGGATGCACAGTGAACAAAATGCAGAAATGCCTGCACAAGAGCTCACACTCTAGTGAGGGGAGACAGACAGGAAAGAAAACGAGCAAGTAAAACACAAGCACATTAGGAGGTAGTGGGTGCTGTGGGGATGAAGAAAGCAGGGGAAGGGGTGGGGGCAGGGCACGGAGGTTTTACCATTGGACCCTGAACACTGAGACTTATTCTCAGTTGCCACCAGAAGGTGCCACTCAGAATGGCAGGGAGGGTGTGCCTTTAACTATTCAGGCAGGCTTCAGACGGTGGAGACGGTGGTGACGGGGAGCCTTGATCATCTCATTAATTTGAGGAGGCAGGTGCAGACGACAAACGCCTGAGGGCACAGCTGGAACTGACCCGCGTCCATGGAGATTGCGTCTAACACAAGTGAGTGACGTCTGTGCACACAGGCAGGGCACAAAGCACTTTATGTGGATTATTTCATCTACTCCTCACAGGTCCATAAGGCGAGTGCAATTATCATCCCCCTTGTACAGATGAGAAAACTGAGGCTTGGAGACATTAACATCCTGACAAGGACCCAGGGAGTTTCAGCGATGGGGCTGGGATTCAAGCCCGGTCTGTGTGAGTTCCGGGCCACCATCCTGCCACCTCAGGCTCCAGAAATCACTAGCCTAGAGCTGCATCAGCCAAGAGTCCTACTCTCCTGGTCACCCCAAAATACACCCGAGAGCAGAGACACAGCACAGCATGAGGCAGCAGAGGGGACCCTCACCGCTGAGCCCCATTCCCCAGGGGAGGCTGGACAGTCCCCGGACGAGCGCTGGCCTCCTGGACTGGGCCTTCAGTTCTGCAGCCACAAGGAGGGGCCTGGCTGAGGGGAGAGGCTCCCAAATCCATGGCCAGGCCTGATGGGGAGCTTCCCTCCTGGGCTCCCCCACACGCCTCTCCTGCCTCCCCAGACCCGATCGGGTGCCGCCGGCCCCACCACACCCTAGACCATCCCTGCACGGTAAGAGGGTTTCCTCATCCTCCCTCTTAGGACAGCAAGCTACAGCACAGACACATGATCCAGACGCAGGTTTGACTGCCCACCTGTGGCCTCGCCTTCACGTCAAACCGGGCTCCTCCGGGGCCAGGTGGCTCCTGCTCATTGTTTCATCTTTCCCAGCACCGACGCCAGGACCTTCCCCTCCGCTCTCATCACTGCCACAGAGCCTGTCACTCCCTCAGCTCCTGCGCTTCCGAAGCGCCTGCTCTAGCTCCCTCGCCATCTTTCCCCCCACCCCCCCTCACTCTCCAGGCCCCAGCGCCTGCCCGCCCACTCCACGCCCTTCAAGCAGCGTCTGCACTGTCCTGACTGGTCTGAGATCCTCGGCCCATCTCCCCACTGACCGTGACCCTGAGCCCTCCCGCTCTCCTGTCCTTTGGTCACCCCTGCCCTACAAAACCCCTAATGGCCAGCTTCTTCCCGCCCACACGCCAGCTTCTAAAGGCTGTCAGCACAGCATGATGACCCAGCAGTGCCACCGTCTGCCAGGGTCCTTCAGTGCTGCTCCGCAGTCCTTGGGGTCCTGGTCTGTCCCTCCCCTTCCTTCCATAGGCTTTTCCAAACTCCTTCTCCAGCCCCTCCACCCACTACCTACCCCTTCACACCCCCAAAGTGACGGTCTCTTCCTTCCTTGAGACTGTCAAGGCCACAGAGTGGCAATGCCCCCGATGCCCCCTCCCTGCAAAGATCAGCATTCGGCTGCCCTCCCTCCTCCTCTGGCCCCTTTAAGGGGAAGGTCCTCTGGCCCCACGGGTCCTTCCCTCTGGCTCTCTCCCGGTGTGTGTGCGCAGGAGCGGCCGGCCAGCTCGCAAGACTAGGTTGTGACACCTCTTCCCAGCTCTGTGTTGAGTGGCACCACATTTGTAGCTGAAAATGGCCCTGGTGAGAGGATTCACACCATGGGATCAGCAGACGCTACACAGCAGGGCTCCCCACAAGAGAGAGTCCGACCAGCTCACCACCGGGAGTCAACTCTCCGAGGGTGACCAGCATCCCAGTTTGCCCAGGACCATCCCGGGTTTGTCCCGAATCCCAGGAAGCCTCTCAGTCCTGGGCAACCAGGATGGCTGGTCATCCTCACCTCCTCATCTCAGCAGAGGTGCCCTCACTCGTTCCCCGTGCTCAGGTCTCCCTCAGGCAGGAGAAGCCCTCCCTGGAACCTGTGCCCGGTCCGGGTGCTTCCTGGCCTCTGCTGTCCTCCCCAGCCAGGCTGCCCGTCAACAGAAGAATGGTTACAGAAAATGCGGTACGTACACAATGGAATATTATTCAGCCGTAAAAAAAGAAGGAAATCCTGACATTTACAACAACATGGATGGACCCCTTGAGGGCATTAAGCTAAGTGAAATAACTCAGACAGAGACAAATACTGTGTGATCTCACTTATGTGGAATCTAGAAACAAACAAACAAAACTCATAGAAAAAGAGATCAGACTTGTGCTTACCAGAAGCAAGGGTGGGGGGAGGGGAATTGGAGGAAGGTGGTCAAAAGGTACAAACTTCGAGTTACAGGACAAATAAGCGCTCAGGATGTAAGTACATCATGACAACTACAGCTAACTCTGCTGTATGGTACAGAGGAAAGTGGTTAAGAGAGGAAATCCTGATTCTCATCACAAGGGAAGAAATTGTTTTTCTTTTTATTGTATCTATATGCGCTGATGGATGCTAACTAAGCTTATTGCAGCAAACATTTCACAATACAGCTAAGTCAAACCATTCTGCCATACACCTTCAACTTATACATTTAAGTTGTCAATGTATGTCAACTGACAATGACAGTCATTGTCTGCATGTCAATATTTACAATGTATGTCAAGTATATCTCAATAAAACTGGGAAAAAACACAAAAAAACAAAAAAATCTCTGGCCTGGATGGAGTAACGACTACTAGGAATTCCATAGCAATGACTCTAGCAGCTACATTTGGAGGGCATGAAGTCCTGGAATGCTTTTTAAAAGAAAACCATGTTTTGTTAGTTTTAATATGCATCTTTTCTGTGTTTTGGAAAACATGCTATTAAACAATGCTAGGGAGTCAATGGTTTATCAACCGATAGTCTTGAGGGTAAGATTCGGGCCACGTCTGAGTCTTCTTGTCAACGAGCAGAATCAGCGTGTTGCAGCCAGAAAGGTTCCTTCTCATTCCAGGGAACGTGAGTGTGCAGCCTTTACATAATAAATAAAGACATTTTTATTGATTGAGGAACTGTAACAGGTAATAATTCGGCTTTTGATGAGACTTTATCCATGTGCTTTACAAAAATAAGTTTTTATAACCATTGGTTACAAAAAAAAAGAATCTGAGAATCATCTAACACTTGCCTTTCACCCCCCACAGCTAGTCAACCCTGACGTGTCCCAGGGAGCCCACCCCCTCCGGCCTCTCAAGCCCCCGTGCCCCTCCGCGCCTGATGCCCCACCTCAGCCAGCCCCCAGCCCTTGTGCAGGGTCACTGCCATGCTCAGTAGCTGCTCTCCGTGCCCCTAGTCTGGATCAAGTCCCATCCATCCTCCAGTCTGCAGCCAGAGCAATTACTTCTAAACACACCTCTGATCAAGCTGGTCCTCCGTTTAAAACTTCTCAGTGGCTCTCTGTAGCTTTCAGGATAAAGTTAAAACATTTTAGTGTACACACAGAAGACCCTCCATAATCTGGCTCTGCAGGGACATCCCAAGGTCACCAACCCAACCCTTGGTGTAACATCCTTGGGCCAGACAAGAGCTGCAAGGTCGCAGGAGGCTGGAGAAGCCAGCACCCCTGAGTCAGACGCCTGGGTTCCTATCTCCGGTCCTCCACCAAGGACATGTGGGGTCTGGGCCTCACTGTCTCTGTGATGAAAGGAGATGTTCATAGGACCTGTGTGTAGGGTTGTTATGAGGATTAAACTAGACAATGCAAGGAATTAGACACTGCCCAATGCTTAGTGAGTGCTCAGCATGTTGTCACTACTGTAATTATAAACAGTCCCCAGCCTTCCTCTCGGCCACCTCTCCCTGGAAGGGGCCCCAGCCCAGCCATCACACACGGCACCCTCTGCCTGGGATGCCCGTGCCCTTTTCTTTGCCAGGCTAACTCCTACTGGTCCTTTGAAACGCAGCTCTAACTGGATGGCAAGTGTTGTTCCTCCTCCAGGAAGCCTCTCCTGCTGCCCACGTCTGATTTCAACGTCCTCTCTGTGTCCCCATGGCCGCCTGCCTCGGCCTCCACCTTGGCACCTCATGCTGCATGGTATCATCTGTTCACTTCTCTGTCTTCACTACAAAATGCTGAACTCAGGAGTCTGTCCCCTGAGTGCTGAACACAGGGCCTGGTGTAGAGTTGGGGCCCAAAAAAATATTCACTGCACGAATGAATGAATGGACGGATGAAAGGATGAATGAAACAGCAAAACCAGGCCTCATCCCGTGGGTCTCCAGGCCGCTGCCCTTCCCACTCCCTTAACATCTCAAAGCATCTAAAGCCCCAAAAGAAATGCTCCAGGCCGACTCTGTCTTTGTCCTGGGTCTCCAGATCCTTTGGAAAACTCCGGTCGTGGACTGAGTCACGGGAATCACCATGGGAGGGACTATCGGCTACTGGGAGGCCAAAGCTGGAGCCGGAAAACAAAAGATGCTCATTATGAAGCCAGCGAAATGACACGAAGGTTGGGGGTGCAGAGAAGGGTCCACATTAGAGGAAGAAAAACAAGGGCAGAGCAGGCAAACTATTTAAGCAGTCGACTCAAAGGGAAGGACAGACTAAATCAAACCCTGACAGGCAATCAATGGACATTCAATTAACAGTTACAATATTACTAATTTACACAAAACAATCTAAACAATACCCTTTCCCTCTCTGAGAAGACGGGTTCAACGCCTCCCGGCGGTTTGCACATTCCCTGCTAAGCCGCAGTTGCTGGCCACTGTGCCCACACCCAGGGCAGACCCCACGGCACTGGGACAGCCAGACCACAAGACGCAGGGGTGAAGGGTGGGCCTGGGCGGGTGCAGAGAGCTTGGCCTGGGCTGGAGAAAGGACATTCAGGGTAGTGAGGCCAGGTGACTTCTGGAACTGAGGAGGAGCAAGCAAGGACTCAGGGAGGCCACCATCAGCATCACGCAATCATTCTCGCATCAGCAGCCCAGGGGTCCGAGTGGCCACAGACCCCACTCAGCCTTGGAAGTCCTGCTCCCTGCAGTCTGTGGTGCTCCGAAGGTGAATACCTGCCAGGTGCGTTGAGGTCCGTCTTCAGGCTCAGAGCACCCAGAGATGGGGCAGGGGGAGATCTCCATTTAGGAGTAAAGAGAGAGAAAGGGGTGGCACCCACTCCACAGGGACACCCCCAGGTCACTGACCCAACCTTGGTGTGACAGCCTTGGGCCAGAACCTTGAGGCAGCAGGGTGCTGAAGGAGCCAGGCAGAGCTCAGTTCTAACCACGACCTTGAGCGGGCCTCTTACTGCTCCAGGCCTCAGTTTCCCGCTCCAATAAAATGGGACAATACTGGTGCCCACCTCAAGGTTGGGTGAGACCTGGAGAGCGGTGTGTGGAGCGTCTGGTCCTTAGCGCTGGTGACTCTTGGTGTCTAAGCGCTAATGTGGGCAGCGCTCCAGAGCAGGTGCCTGTGGTGGGGACAGGGAGGGCAGGGGAGGAGGAGGGGAGGGAAACGCCATTTCTCGTCTCGTCCCATCGTTCCTGACGAGTGCATTCTGAAAGATGTCACAGCTACCACCTCCACACACACAAATCCCAGGTCCCCTCCCATTTTCTAAGCCTCCGAAAGCCCAGCTTTAAGCAAAGCAGTTTCTCGAGGAAGGCAGGAGTGCTGTCTCCAAACAGCGGAAGGGCTGCCACACCTTCTGCGCACACAGCCCTGCCTCCCTCCCGGCCTTTTACAGACGAGGAAACTGTCACCAAGAGGTCAAACGACATGCTTAACGTCACACAGTGGCTGGCCTCATCTTTCTTAAATTATATTTTTTCCAGCCCGTGATGCTCCAGAGACACAAGCAGGACCAGTGAACCACAGGGACAGAGGTGCCGTCTGAGGGGGAGAGGGGTCTCAGGATCAGAGCTCCCCTCACCCCAAAGGTCCATGGGGCTCCGAGTCCCAACACCCGGCCCGCTCTCTCCCTGCCTACATTCCCAGACGTCATGGGGCCGATGGCATGTCCCTTGACTGTTCTCAGGCTGGGCCTGGCAGAACCCAGCTGCTCTGTAATTCAGCTGTCAGAGACGGAGGCATCCACGGACCACAGGCCTGGGACCTCGCAGGAAGTGGCTTTCCAAACCATGCTTTTGAACACAGATGACTGAAAGAGATATTTGGGAGCTATTCACCCAGCCAACAGGCCCCTTCTCAGCCTGTAGAGGCTGTCACTGTTGGTAAATGTGTTTTCTGATCCATTTGAACACGCAGATTAACGATCTCCGCAACCCGACGGACTGGGAGTGGAGAGCTGCGCCCCGTAATGAGCCCTCCCATCCCCCACCCCATGGGGAACCTGCACTAGCTTAGTCCCCCTGTCACTCCTCCCCATGAAATAGCCTTCCCTACATCCTCTCCCCACAGGCCATCGACCAATTCATTTGCTCACCATTATTTTTGAAACTCAAATTTTATTAGCAGTGGAGCATGAGTAATAAATACTAATACACTGTTTGCACTTGAATTAGCCCTGCACATCCTGGGACCACAGGGCTATTTGTCAAAGCCAGACTTCCCCGCCACCCGCACTTTATGGCCGGGACACAGGCCCTTCCAAGGTCACGGACTCTGGGGCGCCAAGCAAGGACAGGAGGGTGTCCGGACGACTCACACTTGGGGCCCCCTGATTCCTAAGCAGGGCGTGGAACTGCCTGGAAGGAAGGGCAGCTATGGTGGGGCTTTAATGCTAGAAAAAGGGGACCAGATGCCAGCTTCCCTGCCCACCAGCTGCGTGACATGGGGCAGGCATATCAGGGTAACCACTCGCAACTTGCGTTTCCTCATCTGTGCAATGGGTCAATGACACCCACCTCCCAGGGTTGCTGGGGGGATTAAATCACAAGCCAGATATGAAAGCCCCTAAAAGCAAACTTGCACATAGTGGGGACGGTGGCCACGGGAGGATGCGGAAGGGGGTTTCTCTCTACGAGGAGTCATAATATACCTGAGGTCACCTGCACCTGGTCCCACAGACGGAGGAACGATGGGCAGCACCTTTCCTGGTGCCCCTCGTCCCTACAGGGGGCTTACATACTGGAATGTCCAGGCACATCTGTGGGACCGTATGACGCTGCCTCTGTGTGCAGACGTCAGGAACCCAGTGAGGAGCAAAACAGACATGGTCCCCGGTGCCCAGGCTGGGCTCCTGATGCCTGCCTCCAACAGCTGTGTTGGGGCCCAGATTCAGGTAGAGGGAGCCAGGGCTAAGGGCAATCTTTCCAACGCAGGTGGGCACAGCAGCTGGGCTCCCCAAGAAGGCCCCCTGAGCCTTGCTTCTCTCTTTGGGGCTCAACGGCCCGCTTCTTTCAACAAACATTCAGCAGGACACTCCCGTGTGCCGGGCTCCATGTTAGTCAGGGCACAGAAGCAGATGCAACAGCCGGGTCCAGTCCCTGGCTTCCCAGGGCCCAGTGCCCAATGTGGGAGGCAGAGCAGTGAACAGGCAGTTACAGTGCAGTGTGGGAGTGCTCCCCAGGGAAGGAGAGCAGGAGGCCGTGGGAGCACACAGAAGGGGCCCCATTCAGGCTGGGTGAGGCAGCAGAAGAAGGCTTCCTGCAAGAGGACTGGATAAGCAGGAGCAAAGCAAGAGAAGGAAGGAGCTAGAGGAACCAGTTCCAAGCAGGGTGAGCAGCATGTGCAAAGGTCCTGAGGCAAAGACAGTCAAAGCTACACTGGGAAACTAGAGTCAGCACTGCAGATGGGCACCTGCTAAATGGGTGGAATCCCTAAGAGAGGCCCAGAGGAAGGGTCCTCAATAGTCTCTGCCTTCAGCCAGCCTCCAGCCCAACAGAGGTGACAGGACCAATACATTGGAGATGGACTTAAGACAAAAACAATCATAAACAGCCAGAACCTGTTAATGTGCTTATTCTGTTCACAGTGTATATGTCCTTGCTGAGGGCTGGGACCATCAAGAGCTGAAGGGGTTAACCAGGGCAGGCCTCCCAGAGGAGGTGAGCAGGCTGAGTTGGTAGAGAAGCTGTCCGCCCTCCAGGACCCTGAGTGGTGCCCCCAGGCCCCTTTTTCCCCATCTGATTGGAAACCCTGGACAACAATAAAGCTTTATCTGCTTCGCCAGTTGCATGTAAATGCAGACACCGTGCCACCTCTCTCCCACTAGACACGGCCACATGTCAGGGTGGCTGAGTCGGACTTAGGGTGATTTGCTGAGCCAAACAACAAAGGCAACAAAAGCTCCTGACTCCCCAGCCTCCTCCCAGCTCCCAGCCGCCCCTGGACGACGAGGCAGGCTGCGCCCAGCTTCTCCATGAGCAGGGAGGTCCCTACGAAGATGCAAATCCTGCACAGGCCCTGGGAGACTGAGGGATTCGCAGGGTGCAGAGCAGCTCCTCCTCCCTCCTTGGCCCGGAGAAACACTGGCTCCTCTGCTCTCACCGAGAAGGGCTGCAGGGCGTTTGCACTGAGCACAACAGTCTGCCCTGGAGCCTGGAGCCTGCACCCAGCCCCTCCCGCCACGACCCTCACCTTCGGAGACACAGTGCTGCACTCCACACAAATGCATCCCTTCTGCCTCCCGCTTCCCCCTCACTTCCATTCTGGAGGCTTCTCCAGGCCAGGACCCGTACAGGAACTGTGGCTGTTACGCACATTCCACCACAAGCTGCGGGGCCCAGGGGGACCCTGGCTCAAGCAGAGTTGCAAAGACAACACAGACCCAGAAGCCATCCCCTCCAGTTAGCGGAGGAAGCGGTCAGGGCAACCCTTATGTCCACACCCCACCCGGAGCACCAGCTCCAGAGTCAGACCCGGCCTGAGCCCACCTCCGCCACAGGCTGGCTGTGTGACTTTGGGCAACTTATGTAACCTCTCTGAGCCTTTGTTTTGCCACTTGTAAAATGGGGGTGGTCGTGAGGATTAAAAGAAATTGCACGTGAAGTGATCAGCACACTGCCTAAAATATCAGCCACTACTCTCATTAGCGTCATTCCAGGCGTCCTCTCAAACACTTTGTCAAGAGACCAGACTCTGCTTGGCACGCCATGCTGTGGTAGGTGTCCCATATATAAAGTGGAGGAAGATGGGCAAGGATGTTAGTTCAGGGCCAGTCTTCCTCAGCAAAAAGAGGAGGATTGGCAGCAGTTAGCTCAGGGCTAATCCTCCTCAAAAAAAAAATAAATAAATAAAAATACACAACTATGTACCGGGGGGCTTTGGGGAGAAAAAGGAAAAATAAAATCTTTAAAAAATAATAAAATTCAAAAAAAAAAAGAAAAGATCACTAAAACTATTAAGGAGCCGGCCCGGTGGCGCAGTGGTTAAGTTTGCATGTTCCGCTTCTCGGCAGCCCAGGGTTCGCCGGTTCGGATCCCGGGTGCGGACATGGCACCGCTTGGCAAAAAAAAGAGACCAGACTCTACCCACTGTAACCTGAGCAGTATAAGCACTTAAAAAAAAATCTTTTTAAATTGGAGTGTAATGTTCGTGTGTGGAGCTCCACGAATTTCCCATATAAGCAGCTCTCAGATGAAGAAACAGAGTGCTATCAGGACCCTGGGGGCCCCGCACCCCCGCCAAGGGTGACTCCCGCCCTGACAGCCGTTACCGCAGACCACGCTGTCCGTTCTGGAACCGTCTATAATACAGCCATACAGAACGCGCCGACTATACCTGATGATTCCCAGAGCCCTCTCATAGATCTGAGCCACTGTGCTCCTCCTCAGGCCCCATGGATTAGGATTTTTCTTGTCCCCAATCTTACTGCTGAGCAATCGGGGGCTTCAGATGTAGTGACTGACTTGTCCAAGGCTGCACAGTAGGCAAAGAGGCAGGGACTCTCAACCCCGGCTGGCCCAGCCCTCTCCTGTCACCTCTCCACCACGCCAGGCTATTTTCCACTGATCACACCAGCCTCCCCTATGCTGCTGGGATGCGCCCCCACTCCAGGAAGCTCCCCTGGGTTGCTCAGAGAGCCTTCAGCCTGTCCTGCTCCACCCACGTCAGCCTGGACACTGGGTCTTCACACGCAGTTAACCTGGGCATGACCTGGCGGGCGCGCGTTTACCGCCTGCGGTGGGTTTGCACATTGTCTCTGCCCAGCTCTGCTCCGCATGCCTCTTGGAGTCACAACTCCCGGACGGCGGGGCCTGCTTCTACGGCTCCTTCCATGCCCTGCCCAGGATGGATGGGGCTGGCTGGAGGCCGGGGAGGATGGGGGCATACCTGAATCAGGGGCCGGCCAGGTGGGAGCAGTGGAGCAGGGCACTCGTTCCCCTGGCTTGACGAGGGCTCCATGCAAGTCAGTCTAATGATGGGCACGGGACAAGAATGAACCAGGGGCCCAGGGACCCCATTTCAAATCCTCGTTCTGCAAGTCACGTGACCTTGGGCAAGCTACCTCTGCTCTCAGAGCCTCAGTTTCCTTACTTGTAAAATGAGATGATTGGAATAAATCTGACTTGACAAATTCCTTGTGCCTTATGTCCACCGGAGACCTCATGAGTCAACCCGGACCCTATTCCAGGGAGCCCACGCTTGGCCCCAGGCTCCTCCTAACCCAGCATGGCAGGCATCCCCCCAACCAGCAGAAACGGGCGCAGGAGGAAACCTGGCTGACACCGCCCATCACGACCAGCACCCCACGAGAGTCACTGGGACTCTGCATCCACATGCACCTCCTGACCAGCCCGAGGATCCAGGGGGTGAAAGGGCAGACAGAGTCTCGCTCATCTCCCAGATCCTGGGTCCCTCTTCATCGCCCCACACAAAGGCAGCCTTTTCCTAGGTCCTCTGCCCTGCAGGCCCCACTCCCCCCCCCCCCAGCCCACTGCCCTCCCACTAACCAACTGTTCTCCAGGGAAAGGAATTCCGGGCTGTGCACAGTCCTTAGCTCACGATGGGTGCGTCTGCCCTGGGGAACAGCCTGGGGCTCAGGCCTCCACCTCCAGAGCCTCCTCCCGACTCGGGTGCAGCAGTGTCCCAACCCTGATCTAGAAGCCAGGCTCCTCCCCGACGTGCGCCACCTCTGCTCTCACTAGACACCCTATCCAGTGCCCCTCGACCCCTGATGCCCGGCTCAGCTGCATCCAAGGCGGGGGCGAGGCACTCAGGGCTAAGGCCCAGGCAGACGCAGGGCTGCCCTCTCCTGGATCAGCTCCACGATGGGATATACACTAGTTCCAGATCCACCCGGGACAGGTGTTCTGAGATGCAGGCAACCCACTGTCATCCCAGGCATCTGTGGTTGAAGCAGCCCATCCAAGCTTCCCAGAGCCGAGGCTCATCACTAGTCAAGGGCTCCAGGCTCCAGGGAAAAAGAAGCCATTCATTCAACAAATATTCCTTGCGCACCTGCTGTACGCCGGTACTGTACTAGCTATGGGGGATGGAACGCTGAGAAACAGGCCCGGGCCACGAGCCAGTGGAGCTGTGTCACACAGGGGAGACAGACGATGACCTCTGCTGACCTCCCGGAAGCACCCAAGCGGGGCCAACTTGCCCCTCCATCACCCTGACCCTCCCCCAGGTGAGATGCTTAAGTTCCTCCCCCATGGAGGCTGGAGGCTCAGGCAGAGACACCTGCTGGCTCCTTGCAGAGGCACTTGCCACCATGGAGAAGCTGGGCAGACAGAGAAAGGGCAGTGGTACGCGTGACCTTGTGCAAGGCACTCAGACTCTCAGAGCCTCCATTCCCTCCTGGGTCACCCGGAACGAACAATCCTCCCAGGGTAGTGTTGCTGTGAGGATCTGCCATGACATATGAGGATGGGAACTCAAGAAGCAACAAAAGCAGCAGCATTATTGGCCCAGGAACCTGGGACCAAGGTCATCGCCACCCCAGCTCCTGAGGCTCAAGGTCAAGCTCTGAGCATCCCCCACGACTAATCCCCAAGAAGGAGCCAAGGGGAAGAGCAACAGCCCACCGGCTGCCCGCCTACTGGGCTCGTGAGGGTGGAAATGCACCCTCCCAGCACAATCTCCACTACCCAGAGTCCAGGTGCCATGTTTCCTTCCCGTTCGCATCCTTCCTGGCAGACCTCGTGGTCCAGCCTAACTACTCTGGATGCCGCAGGACTCTCAGTGTTCAAAGGACAGTGCGATGGTGCTATTTTATCTCAAATAAGCTGATGCACTCCCTTCACCTAGTTGCCCACCCTGTGCTCTTAGATGTGGGTCATCTGGACTTTTTGGCCCTCTGGTGGGCTGTCTGCAGCATCGCCCAGCCTCAAAGGAGCTCCGACAAGCAGGAGGCCACCTCAGCCCCATGGCCCCAGGACGCGAGGCCCCATCTAGCATCTGACAGATCCAGAAGACATCCGTGCACACGGGCCCAGCACACAGAGGCACTTGGGAAGTGTGTGCTACGGACGGATGCGGGACAACCCTAGCACGCCACGTGGCCAAGGGCCAGGCAGCTATCTGCCCGTGAGGCAAGTCCTCACCGTGGACATTTCTCTGAGCCCCAGGCCATCATCTTCCTGAGACTCCACCTGGGGAAGAGAGTCTGGGAGAGAAACCCAGGGAGGATGAGAGTGAATCCTGGCTTTGCTGCTTGCTCGCGAGGCATCTTCCCATCCGGAGGGCTGGAATGGGAAGAAGGCAGAAGCACATTCGGGGCCTCCAAGAAGGGTGCAGAACGAGCCCCCATGAGAAGTAGGTTTGGCTCAGTAGAAGGTAAAACTTTCCAGTATTTTCTGAAGAAAATCACTAGGACATCCTGAGTACCGTCTATACACTAGGCCACCGGTGTGCTGGACACTCTCACACGTCACGCCTTCTCACGGCCCAGAGAAGGATGGCCTGCCTCACGAGCAGTCAAGAGCACAGCCCAGACTGCCAAATTCACAGCCCAGCTCCGCCACTGACTATGTCGCCTGGGGTGAGCTACGTGACCTCTCTGGGCCTCAGTTTTCTCATATGCAAAATGAGACCACAATAAGCTCTACTTCGTAGGGTTGTTGGAAGATCAACTTAACACATATGAAGCATCTTGAACATAGTCAGTGCTCAGTGTTAGCTTTCAGAAGATGGGGAGGAGGAAGAGGAGGAGGAGGAGAAGGAGGAAGAGATGGCGGCCACGGCTGGAGAACTAGCCAGTGGAAATTCTGGCTGCAGACTAGAGGAGAGCATCTGGGAGGATGAATAGTGATGCAAGGACCTCAAGCTCCGTCCAGGAAGCAGATTCCATGATTCATTTAACCTCCCCGGGTTTCAGTTTTCCCAGCAATAAAATGGGCGTTATCATTCCTGGGCTTTATTCTGTGTAACAGTCTCAACCCTGGGCAGAGCAGGTGTGCCAAGGACTGCGGCCTCCACCATTGGCGCAGGTTGCGGGGAGCCTTCTGAAGGCACTGGGTGTGCAGACAGAGGCCCAGGCAGTGTCGGGAGTCCTGGATCCTGGGCCAACCTCTCAATCAAGAAACTGTGTGGTTTCCAGCCAGTCACTGAAATTCTGAGTCTGGGATGATAAGGCCCACCTGCCTTACCTACTTCTCAGCTTGGCCGCCCTGTGAGACCCCTGGGGGAGGGGCAGAAATCACCAAGAACATCGCGAGCCTTTGGCTGGTGTTACCATCAGGAAGCATACCAGCAGCTTCAGCACAAGGGTCGGCTGTGCTGATGGAGGCTTGGGGGGTGGGGGGCTGGGGAGAAGCCCCATGACCTCCCCCCAGGAAACGACACCGTGAGGGTCTTCTGGCCCTCCCTAAGCCCACTCTAGTCTTGTCTGCTTCTGAAACAGCCTCTGCTGCCTCCAGAAAGGAGATGTCCAAATTCTCATCCTGTCCCTGACCTTGCTGGGGCCTTCTGTCATGATCCTATGAACTGAACTAGGCTGGGGGAGACACCGTGAAGGTCAATAATGACCACGACTGTGACCGCAGTGCTCCAGCAGATTCCATCCAGCAACACCCTATCTACCTCTGAGGGCCCACGACCCCAGTTAGAACAGCTTCTGACAACCCCAGCCAGCTGGGCCTGGGGCCCTGGAGGGGATGGTGGGAAGACGGACGCTGGAGGGTCCGGGATGGGGGGTAGCCGTGAGCTTGCAGGCTCAGCTGAGCGCCATGAACGCTCCAACTTTTCGGCTCATGACAGTCTCATCAGCGCTTCACGTTGCTGCCTTTTTCCCGCCTCCACCCCAGGCTCTCCCCTGCACAGCCTCCACGTCAGAAAACACTGCGCACGATTCAGGGACCACCGCAGGAGCTCTGCTGGGGGTTGTCTTTGATCAATTCCCTAATATTTCCAGTGACCTCTCACTCAGGGGTCAAAGACATCAGACCAAGGAAAGACAAGCCCCAGAGCGCATTGAGGGTTCACACCCCCTCCATGCCGACGGCTGCACAGCCTGGGCCTGGGGCTGCAGGCCATCAGCTCCAGACATGAGCTTCGGCCTCCTGCCTATGAGATGAGGAACAGGAGTGGCAGTGAGGTAGCCGGAGGGGGAGTCGAGGGAATTAGGGGGATCAGGGCATATTTCACATACACATGCACCTGTGCACATGCGTGCGTGCAGCCACACACACAGGAACCTCTACCACCAGACTGTGAAATCAGGCCGCCGGGTACAAATTCCAACTCTGCTTCTTGCAGCTACGGGAATTGGGGCTAATTGATCATCTACTCTGATCTCAGCTCCTCATCTGTAAAATGGGTATATTAATAGAACCACAATGTTACACAGAGGATGAATTCAAGGTAATGTCTAGAAAGCACTCTGCAACACGCTTGCTATGTAGCAAGCATCCGAGGAACATTAGCGGCTAGTCCTGTCACTGGCGGTGGTGGCTAACCTGTCCACTTAAGAAACATTTACTGAGCACCTCCTATGTGCCAGCCTTCTGCTAGAGACAGAAGACAGGGCCGAACCCCTCCCCCAGGAGTTCCCCATCTAGTGCCTTCAAGAATCGAGATCATTCTCCTGCTTAGTTCCTGTCCCATTTTGTTTGGATGCTGGAGGGGACCAAACACTTTGGTGAAGTCTCTCTTCTCCAGCTCTCTCATTCCCGCATAGAGGCCACGAGACCCAGTGACGAGGACGTGGGCCAGGGAGCCTGGAGCCCCAGCTCTGCTGCTCCTGACCTACAGCCTGGACAGGTGCCTTAACCGCCCCAGGCCTCAGGGCCCTCCTCTGGCTGGGGCTGGCACTAAACCCACTCTAGACTTCTCTGATGATGATAAAAAATTTAAAAAAAGCCATTGCTGCCTCCCAAAAGGGCCACATCCAATTCCCATCCTCTCCCCAACCTTGTAGGGACAGTATTCCTTAGTCTTGTGAACCAGGCTGGACTAAGAGAGACGCTGGGAAGATGAAAACATGATCATACTTCCAACAATAACAACTGCGAGCATTTACTGGGCAGTCGGTACACCTGCTGACTGAGGGGCAGGGGTTGTGCTCCTTACACTCTGTGCCCACAGCCACGCCACTGCAACCGCAAGAGCTGGGACTGGATCCCGGCAGTCTGATCCAGGAGCAGCCAACCACTGCACCACACAGCCTCTGGGGCAGGAAGAGTGCCCCATGGGCCACCTGGACAGGCAGAGAGGAGCACAGAGCTGCCCCCAAAAGGTGACAGCAGCATTTCACTCCCTAAACCCAGCCTCCCTGCTCAGAGCCCCACTGGGCTGAGAGCAGAAACGACCCCAGCTGCTCCGGCACCCCAAGATGCGCCCCCACCCTGCACGGCTTCTTTCACTTTTCTGTTTTATTAAGTGTGCCTGGGAGCCAGCCTCTCACACATCTTAACCTCCTCCGGGCTATTGATTTCTCATTCTATTAAATCCTCTCTTTAACTCTGGCCTCTAAACTCCGATTCCAAACGTGTGCGTGCTCCACAACTGCTCTCCCAGGCAACCGCTATGCCCCCCCTGGCCTGGGGGGTCCCACCCCTCCCTGCTCCCTCCTCTGGGGTCTTCACATGATTATCTCACTGAATCAGGAACTCCGTGAGGCTGAGTTTATTGTAAGCCCGTGTTGATAGAGGGGGAACTGAGGCAGCAATAAGCAGCCTGGATTTCCTGTTTCCGAGTCAGCTCTCTTCCACTGGTCCACAGGACACCCCTCCCCCCACAAAAAATGCCCCAGGAGACGTTGTGCACACCCCGGCTTCCATTTCAGCCTCTCCATGGCCAAAATACCCCACAGCACCCCAAAAAGTGATCATCACCACCACCTGGTTTTTACTACTTCCTCTGAGCAAACTGCTCCCCGAGAAAAGCCGGAGGAGAAGGAAGGGCCAGGAGCATGAGGGCCGACTTCCATGAGGGCAGGCGATTTCCAGGCAAGGGCAGGGGCTCACAGTGATGGTGGGGGTGCTGCCTAAGGCTTCCCACAGTGAATTGTGGGGGGGAAGCCTGAAACTCCAGAGTGAGAGACACAGTGAGACCTGTCAGCCTCTGGACTCACTCCCCCCCCAGCAGCCCTGGGGAATAGCTGGCTGCACCAGCTGCGCCCGGTGGGTGGACATAAAGGAGAGGAGAGAGTCATGGAATCCAGAAAGTGCGGTCTTACGGAGAGCCCTGGGACACCCCATTCCGGAAGCCAACAGCCACACCGCCTTGCTCTCCATGCCTCACCTCCCACCTTCTATGAATTCGTCTTTGTAACAGACGTGTATTAAACCTGAGTTGAGGCCACTGAAGTGACAAACATTTATTGAAGACCTGCTTTGTGCCAGACACGAGGGATGCACCCACAAGCAGAGCAGCATGGCCACTGACCTCCTGGAGGGAGCCCCATTCACCGCCCCCAGGAAGGGACAGACACGGATGAGTGACTTCAAGCACAGTGAGTGCTGGGCACAGGTATCCCAGTGCCACGAGGGGAGGGCAGAGAGTGCTCACAGAGAATGGAGAGGGGAAATTCAGGCATCAGAAATGCCTAGAGGGGGCCGGCCCCCTGGCCAAGTGGTTAAGTTTGCCGCTCTGCTTCGGCGGGCCAGGGTTTCACCCGTTCGACTCCTGGGCACGGACATGGCACCACTCATCAAGCCACGCTGAGGCGGCGTCCCACATGCCACAACTAGAAGGACCCACAACTAAAAACACACAACTTTGTACTGGGGGACTTTGGGGAGAAAAAGGAAAAATAAAATCTTTAAAAAAAAACAAAGGGGGGCGCCAATGGGTGGCGCAGCTGTTAAGTTTGCGTGTTCTGCTTCTCGGTCCGGGGGTTCGCCGGTTTGGATCCCTGGCGCGGACATGGCACCTCTTGGCAAGCCATGCTGTGGTAGGCATCCCACATATAAAGTAGAGGATGATGGGCACACATGTTAGCTCAGGGCCAGTCTTCCTCAGCAAAAAGAGGAAGATTGGCAGTAGTTAGCTAAGGGCTGATCTTCCTCAAAAAAAAAAAAAGAAACGCCTAGAAGCGGCCCATCAGCAGCACATGCCCAGAGGCGCGCGCCCTCCCACAAGACTGCTCAGCGCTTTCCAGGAACCCGAGGCCACCGTGCCGGCCCCAGGGCTCCAGTCACCTCCCTCACAGCAGGTCTGGGCCACACGCGCCCCCCGGCTTTCCCCGTAGACCCGCTTCCCCTGCGGCTCCCGTCTGAGCGCACCGCCTTCTCCCCGGTCTCAGGCTGGAATCTCCAGGTTCTCCCACACTCCCCGCTCCCTCGTCGTCTCTTCCCAATCTGGCCGCACCTTCTGCTGCTCCTGGAAAACGCCACTCAAATGCACCCCCTTCTGCCATCACCCCCAGGCCCTCGACCCCTCTCTGGGCGCAGCACTCCTGTGCCCAGCGATCCTCGACGCCTCCCCAAACTGGGTGCGCCCACCGGAACCTCTTCTCCGGGGTTTCAGCTCCTCCAGAATCGAGTCAGTTCTGCCTGAGGCCCGCCCACCCCTACTCCCTGCAGACGGGACCCTTCCTTCAGTGTCCCCCCCATTCTGCCTGTCACCCCATCCTCAGACATCCCCGGTCCGCACGCTGCCCGGGCAGGCCCTCCTCACCGGAAGTGATCCCCCTCGTCTCCGAGCTCCGGGCCGTGTGGACCCCTGCTTCTTCGCAGGCGGCCGGTACACGACCACACGCCTCATGTCCCATCGTGCGCTGTGTCCGCCTGTCTCTCCACCCAGATTATCAACCCGTGGAAAGAAAGATGCTCCTCAAGACCCAGCCCCGGCTGGGCTGCACGCAAATGACACAAGTTCAGTGGTTTCCAGAAAACCTCTGAGGAATCTTTCTATAAAGAGCCTCCTCCCCTCTTTCTTAGGCCCAAGTACAGGGGAAGGAACCGGGGTTCTGGAGCGCCCCCTGGTCCGTGACCTGGCAGGGGGCGTCACACCGCAGGGCCCCCTCTGGACACCCTTTCCTCATCCGTACAAAGGGAGATGCTCACATCTACTGCCGGGGGAGCGGGGTGATGGAACGAACAAGCCAAGAGCGCGGTCAATACAACGTTAAATTGATTCCCTCCTTTCTTCCCATAATTTGCCTTGGCTGGTACTGTGGCTTAAGGTGTTTTTCATGCGGGATTTGCTAAATGGAAGGCGTACCCTATTTTACGTAACCAAATGTTATAATCAAGTAACAACTATTTCTTGGGTTCCCGCACTGAGCAGGGACCAACATGTGGGATGGCAAAGGACCACGCTTGCCGGCTCCGGAGTGAGGACGTGAAAGGCACCAGGCAAAGTCCTCGCCCTTCGGGGGGCTTCCCATCTGGTGGGGAGAGAAAGAGGAACAGATAATTGTCGACAGCAGGCAGGAGCTGGGCGCTGACCCAGCCCACGAAGAGGCAGCTGGGAGGAGCCCCCCAGGATGCTCCCTGGGCCCCCCCTGGGCTGCCCTTCACAGTGACAAATCACATTCCCGCCCCACCCACATTCACGCTCACAGCAACCCTTTCAGGCAGGTGAGATTACCCCATTTTACAGGTGAGGCAAATGAGGCTCAGAGAGGTTAAGCGACGTGTTCAAAGTCACGCAGGCAGGGACACCAGGAGAGGAACCCAGGTCTGCCCGACACTCAGCAGTGAAGCTGCCACCACTTCCTGCTGGGACCCAAGGGCTGGAGGAGGCGGGCTTCCCAGATTGCAGCTTGTGCGGCTCCAGCTGCACCTTGAAGGCCGGGAAAGGTGTGGGTGGGCAGGAAAGAGGGGGAGAGGAAAGGGCCCTGGAGAGCTGTAAGAGGCCTGGTGTGAAGGTGGCAGGCAGGGAGCAGAGGATCATGTCCAGAGGCATAAAGTTAGGCCAGCGTGTGGAGGGCCTTACATGTCAAGGTACCACATGGGGACGCTACCCAGGAGCCCAGGGGGCCACCGAGGCTCTGGAGCCTGGGTCACATGACACAGATACCCTGCTCTGTAGGAAGGCAGCTGTGGCAGCAGGTGCTGGAAGCAGAGGCTGCAGGCTGCCCAGGGAGGAGGCTGTGTGACCGTAACCCAGGGTGGGCCGCTAAAGCCCCCAGCAGGCCAGTGGCAGTGGGAAAGGAGAGGTCAGACTGGGCACAAAGGTGCCAAAAGAACTGAGAGGCTGAAGTGATAGGGCGCAGGAGAGTGGGCTGGGGAGGTGGAATAAGAAGAGTCAAGGGGTCCCAGGGGCCCAGGTTGCCTGCCTGCCTGAGAGAACCTGGAGCTCTCCGCAGGAGGGAGTCAAGAGGAAGCACAGGCCCGCAGTGGGGTGGCGGGCCATCCAGGGTGCTGGGGCAGCCAGACTACCGAGGAGAGAATGCAGAACCAAGAATTAGTCAGACCCCACACCCCAGACTCTTCAGCACCATGGGGAGGAGAGAGCACTGGGCTGACTTGGGAGAGCATGAAGATAAACTGAGGCATGGGAGGGGGAGGGGAGGACTGAACAGCTTAGGAAGCAACAAGTAGCAGCGCAAGAGCACTGGGCTGGGAGTCCAGAGGCCTCGGGTGGCTGCAGAGCCTCCGACAATTCATTCCCATCCGAGTCTCAGTTTCTGGGGATCGATAATCCCTCCTTCCGGGGTGGTAACGCAGGTCAAACGCTTGTGGGGCCCTGGTAGAGATCAAATGAAGTGATTTTTCTGAAAAGCACTTGGAGAACTGCAGAACACGTCCGGGATCAGCAGCGTGCAGAAGTAACAAGAGATGCTGTCTTCCCACACTCACCGCCACCGCCACCCCACCAGCCGCACAACCCCCAGCTCCTCTTGTTTTCAGAGTTTTCTCCCTCACCCAGGACGCGTCTTCCTGCTTTTCTTCCTCCCATCTTGGTGGGACTGAGACATCAGGGGCAGCTGATGCTCACTCTCCAGGATCCCCTGTGTCCTGGCAACTGGGAGCTTCTCCCTCGAGTCCCCACTTTCCTCCCACTATGTAAAAGTTCCCTCTCCACTCTCAGGGAAAACCAAACTGCAAAGCCAGACCCAGAGACATACCCCGTCTCAGGGAAGAACTTTCGGTATCGGGGAAAACATCAGCCAATGATCAAGATGCCTAGGAGGGAGGGGTCTGGGACATAGGAGACCACAATCTCCTCTCAACCCCCCTCCATAGCCCCTGCCTCTTCCCCACCAGGCACTCCTCGGAGCTCCTGGGACCAGCCCTGCCTCTGATCTCAGGTGGCAGGTCCAGAGGAGGACTGGGGATGGAGCTGGTGAGGCGGGTAGAGGCTGGTGGGCAAGTCCGGGCCACAGCTCCCCACGGAAGGCTCACTCCACAAGAAATGAACAAAATATGGAAAATTAAACAAACCCAGACACTGTAATGTGTGCATATTAGATTAACTCTCCAAAGGGTCACGACCTTGAGGAACACATCCAGCCAGTGAAGAAAATAATAAACCTGATTAATGATGAGGCATGAGCTGCAGCTTCAGCAAATACAACCGGCCTGACGATGCCCAGTGGAGTTCCAGGGGCTTCCTTCCCCCATGGGACGGGGACACAGCTGACCTCTCCAGGCTCCTCATACCCCATCACATAAGCACAGACACTCAGGGAGTAAAGCGGAACCAAATTTTCCTTTCAGTTGCCCACTGCCCACCCGTACAGTCTCTATGCCAGCACCAGCTGTTTGCAGGGGCTCCTGGAACTGTCACTGCACCCAGGTGACCCACAGGGAGTGAAGGTACAGGTAGTTCTCTTTGCTACTAGCAGTGCTCAGTGGTCTTGGCCAGTCCTGGGACCTCTTGGTTTGGTCTTGACAGATGCCCACTGCCTGGCAAAGGGACCCAGTGGAGCCCAGAGCTCCCCTCCTCTTTCCGGACAACCCAGTCCCTTGGGAGACATGCCCAGGAGAGCCACTGGAGGGAGGCAGGGAGGTGGCACCGAGTGGCATCACCAGACAACAGCACCAGGAGGAAGATGGCAGCACGAAGTCGAGATGCCAAGAGCTGTGCAGCCAAAGGTCCAGCGGGGGAGCAGCTCGGCCGCATTGCCCCACCGCTGCCAGCCTGGCGGGCCGAGGGCCCCGGCCCAGCCCCCACCGCTGCCTCCCCCTCCCCAAAGGCCCTCGGCCAACTCTCCCCGGGCTCCAACTCCTCCCCTCTCACTTTCTTCAGCTCAAGGGAGCCAGGGAAAGAGACACAGGTGCTCTCAGGGCCTTGAAACCCATGTCCCAGCTGTCGCGAGCTGGCCCTCCACCCTGGCCACGTCTGAGCAGCTCACCGCTCAGCCAGTCCTCACTGGAGAGAATCTCAATCAATTCCCCTCCCCCTCTCCACCCCAGCCCCCTCCCCCATCACACGCCCAAATGCAGGTCTCTAGAGTTTCTCCCTCACTTCCCACTCGCGGGAACTAGGGTGAGATGGGTGGGAACCCCATTAGTCCAGGGAGAGAGGGTCCTTTCTGATAGGAGTATGGTTCCCCCAAAGCGAGACGGCGCGGGGGTGTGGGGGGGAGGCGGGGGTGTGTGTGGTGGTGGCCCGAGTCCAGTGCAGGGGCAGGGGGCAGTCGAGGCAGATGGCAGTGAGGAAAGGGGGAAGGGGCTCCGTGGGATCCAGAGCTGAGCTGGGATGGGGAACTGTAGCCAGGGAACGGGGCGATCGGAGAAGCGGAGGGTGACGGACGAGGTGTGGGGGAGCAGTGCCAGGGTTGGGAAGGGGCCGTCATCCCTGCAGGGGCAGAGGCAGGGCTGGGAGTTGCACAGGGAAGGGGGAGGACCAGAGCGGGAGGACCGCGAGCCCGGAGAAGGGACGCGGAGTGGGGGAGATGAGGATGGAGACTGGAGGAACTACGGAAGCAGAGCGATGGGGTTCAGAGCCCAGTCGGGAGACGCGGGGATCGGAGTGCAGGGGACAGACTGGCTGAGGGCGGGAGGGGGAGGAAGAGCGCGGGGGCGGGGGCGGGGGGCAGGGGACGGGTGCGGGCAGCGGCCCCGGAGGGGACGACGCGCCGAGACGTCAGAAGTAGGGATGCGGCCGCGGAAGGGGGCGCGCGCAAGGGGCCCCGCGCGGATGGGACGCGGGGGTGCAGGGGGCCGCCCGAGGGGCGGGCTGGGGGCGCCGCGGGGCCCTGCCCTTACCTGGGCGGCTCCGCGCTCCGGGGCTGAGCCGGGGCGGGCGCTGCTCCGCCGGCCGCCGGGCCGCTGTTTTCCTTTTCTCCTTCTTCCGCAGCAGCCGCGGCGGCTCCAGCGCGATCCGCCGGCAGCTGAAGGCAGAGTCTGTGTCCGGCGGCTGCGAGCGGGAGCGGGCAGCGGGCGGCGCGGGAGGAGCGCGGTCGAGGCGCGGGGCGCCGCCCGGCGGGCAGCGGGCGAACTGCGGCTAGGCTCGCCGGCCGGGGGGGCGCCCCTTCGGGGCCGGCGCCGCCGCGCAGCCCTCACGCCCTCGGCGCCCGCTCGGCCCTGGCCCCTCACGCCCGGAGCCGGGCGCCCGAGGGGCGGGACGGCTGCGGGGCCGAGCGGTCGGGGCAAACTTGCCGTCCCCCCGGGGGCCGCGGCCGAGCGGGAGGCGCCGGGCTGGGGCTGCGGCGCCGGGCAGGGGCGCGCGGGGCGTGAGCGGCCGGGGCCAGGTGTGGGCGCTGCGGTGGCTCGACCTCGGGGGCCCCGGCGCAGCCCTCGCCCTGCACCGCCCTGCGCCAGGGGCAGCGCAGCCCGCCCGAGGAGGGCCCGCCGGCCGGCTTCGGCGGGCAGAGGGCGCCTCCTGGCGGCGCTTCGGGGAACAGCGCGAGGGTCGAGCGCGCCCGGTTACTAGACTGCGGACTCGGTAGGGGCGCAGGCGGAGAGCGGGAGGTTTCCTGCGGAGAGAAAGACCCAATTGTTCCGGGAGGCTGACCACAAACAGCCCGCATTTAGTAGTTCCAGGGCACTATTTTGTGACCACAAACATCTTGGGAGGAGCTGTCATTCCCAGGTTTCGGATGAGGACCCCGAGGCTAGGAGAAGGGGCCAGCCCAGGAGCCCAGGACTCCAAGTGAACACGGTAGCGAGTGGCAGGACCAGGGGGGCAACCAAGGTTCTGACACGCGGTCGGCTGCCCTCAGGAGGAGGCTGGGAATGGGGTTCCTGCAGAAGGAAGACCAAGGACACGTGGCCGCCTCGGACGTGAGTTCCTCTTTTCCATCCCACACAGTCTCTGTCCTGGGCAGACTGCGGACTGATGGCAGAGCCCTCCCACCTTCAACGGCCTGGGCCCCAACCCCGACCGTCAGCACCCCACACCTCACCAAATCCTCTGTGAGGGTTGTTCCCGGACATACTCAGGGAGGGGGGGGACCTTGGGCACCAGAGGAGGGTCTCTGGACTAGGCATGTTCGTTGACACTGCGTTCCCCAGGGATGGAGAGCCGGCCACCCTTCCCACTTCTCTGCAGCCCAGGGGGCAGGGAGGCATGTGGGGAAGCAGGGTCCCGTCTTCCCATCCGCCCTCCACACTGGGCTGAAGAGTGCTCCTGGGGAGCACATTATTTAGCACCTACTGTGTGTCAAGACTACAGCACTTACACAAGCACAGCTTCCAGTAACCTTCACGTCAACTTTGCAAGATTGGTGTTGAGGTGACACTACCCCGTGTTACACATGAGGAAGTCTGCTAGAGTTTAAGATCACTGTAAGCTGGCCACACCCGGCCCCAAACAGGCTACACGGAACTAGTTTCTGATGTCAGCTCTGTCGGGCAGCTGGGCCTCATTTACAAGATGGACAGAAGGACAGCAGGGGCCAAGCAAAAGTACACTGGAGGAGTGGGGGGCACCCCTGGGACCCTAGGCAAGTGACTTCACGACCCTCTGCTTCAGTTTCCACATCTCTGAACATGAGGGTTGCAGACTAAATAATCTCTACGTTCCCTTCAAACTCTGACATGCCAAGCATGGACCCGGGGCCCTTTTTACTGGAAGGATGCAAGATCAGGAAGGAGGTACAGGCTTAAGTGTTTGGGAAGAAAAATACCGTCTAAGTGAAATGCTTCGCCTTATTCTTGTGCCTGGTGAGCTCACCCTATGGACAGCGAGGTGGGAGGACCTTAGGGCAAGGTCAGAGGGACTGCCAGTGGGTCTGGAGGGAGCCTCGGCTGCGGCCTAGCGCAGACCCTGGTTTCTCCCCTTCCTGCAAGGACGATTCTGACTTTCTTCCCTTGACTTAAGGCCTCTGGGCCTAGAAGCAAGGAGCCCTCTACGAGTCAGAGGGTGGCAGCAATGCCAGAGATGCCTGCCTTTAGCACCAGCCTGGCTGTCCCCTGCCCACTTTCTTCTCTCTTCCTTCTGCTACCAGCTGCTGAGTTCTCTGGAGTACTCACTCCTTGCTCTCCACTGTCTTTACTCCTGAATGTCAGTGCCACTTGTTGATCAAAATTTAATTCTGGGCGAGCTAACTTGCCAGGCTCAGCTGGGGGTGGGGAAGGGGTGGGGAGGTCAGTCCGGATCATTTTCGGCTTCCACAGCAGGGGTGCGTCAGAGGGGAATGAGGCTGGCCCAGCTGAGCTATCTGAGGCTGCTGCCTAGAATGAAAAGCAGAAGGGTGGGGAAGTGGGGCTCCCTCCCCTAGAACCTCTCCTCTGCTGTGCTGTGCTGCGCTGGACGGACAGGGGTCGGCGTGCTTGGGCATCATGGGTAAGTCGGGAGGGCCCGAGCTCTTGGGTGGCTGGAGCCCGCAGCAGGGAGTTTGTCCTCCTGGATTTGTTTTTAGCGTCTTCTGTCTTATTATTGCCTCAGGTGCATCCACCAAGAACACTTGATCTGAAATTTACCTACTATGTCTTTTCCAAAGGTCTCTTTGAAGGTTTGTCACAAGTTCATAATGAACCCCCTGCAATAATTGGGGCCAACTGAGGCCCAAGTGACCCAGTGACTTGTCCTCACTTTGCTGGGTGGCGCATGCCATCAGCCTGTCACCGTCTCCTAGAAACTACTGCAACAGTCTTCTCACTGCTCTCGCTACCTGCAGACTGGCTCCCTCCCACACGTGCACAGGCGCTGTCAGAGCCATGGGCCTGAAACGCGCTTCACCACCTCACGCCCCGGCTCAAACCCTTTCACGACCCCTATTGGCCTTTAAGGTAAAATTGAGTCCCAAACTCCCTAGCACAGCACAGAAGCTCCCCGCTCACTTCTCCTGCCTCACCCTGTTCCCCTACCACACATCTCGTTCTCCATGAACACCAAACTGCTCACAGTCAGTTCTCGGCCCTTCCTATTTTATGCTCTGTGCCTTTAACACACTGAATTCTGCCTGGAACCCGCCCCTGCCCACACACACACACACACACACAGGTACGCAAGTGCATATTTACCTTTCAAAACTCAGTTTAGGAATCTCCTCCTACTAGAAGTTTCTCCTACCCTGCTGTCTGGCCCTTTCTCAACAGAATTACTACTCCCGTGTCTAGACTTCCTGTGCACTCATTAGACTTTGGTCACTCACTTGTTTCACGTCTGCGTTCACTAACAGACTGTGAACTGGTTCTCTTGGGTTTATTTTTAGCTCCTCCCTTCTTTGTGCTTGCCTCAGGCGTGTCCACGAAGCAGAATACTTGCTTTTAACTTTACCCACCATCTCTCTTCCAAAGGTCCCTTTGAAGCTTCATCACTAGTTCATAATGAGAGTATGGACTTAAAAAAAGTTTCATACTAACAGGGCAATGCCAGTATAGTAGCTACTCAGTAAATGTGCTGAATGAATGAACCAGCGTGGAACAGGGGCTGTGGGGTCTGCAATCTGGCAAATCGCATTCACTTCCGTCGTTGGTCCACGTGAGTCAGGTGAAATTGCCTGCCTGGCAATGTGAAACCATTGGTCCCACTAAGCCTGAAGCTTTTACAAACCCAAGCTGATGCTGGGGCTCTCGTCTGAGGGTCTTGAGGCTGAAGGAAGCGAGAGCCTGACAATATCCTTGTTGCGACACTGTTAACATGCAGCAATCCCGCCAGAGAACTACACGCAAACCCAGATTAAACGAAAATAATTCTGTCCTTCTCATCACCTGTTTGGGGGATAAAGGGCCCATTCCTGGAGGATGACGTCTGACAGAACCAGTTTAGAAGCAGCATTGAACTTAGGGAACTGTTGCACAGCAGGCGGCCAGGACACACGCGCCCTCGCTCCTTCCTCTTTCTCCACTCCATCTTGGTGATCGCGGCAGTGGTGGCCGCGGTTTAGTCACCGACAGGCAGCTCTTTGCACCCAGAAGCTACCCACCCTCAGGTGACCAGCCAGGAGACAGTCGCCCAGATCAAGGCTCCCGTAGCCTCGTTGGTGGGCCTCGCTCCAGAAGATGAGGTCGTGCTCCTGCAGGCTGGCCCCCAGAGGATGAGGCTACCCTGGGCCAGCGGCTGACCACTCTGGAAGTAGCCGGCTGCATGCTTGGAGGTGAAGTCACTGGTTCCCTGGCCTGTGCTGGGCAAGTAAGAGGTCAGACTCCGGACGTGGCCAAACAGGAGACAAAGAAGAAGACAGGCGGGGCCACGCGGCGGATGTGGTACAACCAGCGCTTTGTCAGTGTTGTGCCCGCCTTTGGCAAGAAGACAGGCCCCAATGCCAACTCTTAAGTCCTTTGTAATCCTGGCTTTCTCTAATAAAGCCACTTAACCCAGTCACAAAAAAAAGAAGAAAGGGAACTGTCCTTTGATTTTTACTCCTGCCTTAAAGGATGCAATAGGCAGTGGTTTTGCCTAATGACATTATGGCCAAGTTTTAGCAAAGAGTAAATACATATGCATGTGGGTTTAGACGTACATGGCCCCCACACATCGTAACAGCATATTGCTCAGCCTCACTGGCTGCAAAGACTATGTCTCAGGCTGAGAAGCACACCTCCCCTGGACAACTCTGTTAGAACACAGCTCACTCCCCCCAACATCTCTTATCTCCATTTTATTAGTCTAGACATAAAGAATACCACTCCCACTGAAGTGAGAACGAAAATTTGGATCATCCCGGATCAGAACACAACCAGCCTCTCATTCTGCAGCCCTGCTCTCATCCCTGACGTGAGAACCTGGTTCATTCCCGCCACGTGCCTCAGTTTCCATTTTCTGCACTGCAGAGGAGGTAAGCCGCCATGCCAGTTAGTTCTTCTTCAAGAAATCTTCAGTGCCTCTTATGTGCCCGGCACTGGAGACAAAATAGAAAGCAAGACACATCCTGGGCTTGGCCCCTTGGAGTGCACAGTCAAGTAAAACATAGCGCAGAGGCAGAGCCTTCTCCTTCTAACAGTTTTCGTCCATCTGACATCAGGGATTTTCTGTATGATATTTCACATCCATTAACTCCGTGACATGGTCATAGTCTAGGCCAGCAGACTGGGTGAGGGGTGGCAGACTGCAGGGCCCTGTGGTTTATCTAACTCCAGAGTTGGGCCCGAGGACCCTTAGCACACACTGGCATGAGTGCACCCCCAGAATTCTCAGCCTGGATCTTCTACAGGCCTACTCGGATCTGGAGGCCCGCCTCTCTGGCTGCGCCCGTGTGGGAATGGGGGCATCGGCATTCACCTGCACTGGTAAAGGCTTGTGACAGAGCCAAGATAGGAGGGTACCACGCTCACTGCTCAAAGCGGCATTTTACTAGTGATGGGCTCCATGGGTCTGTGTCCTCCTTTCCTCACCTGATCTCACAGTCAGTCTAGGCAGGTTCCATGGCACCGTGTGACAGAAACAAGCCACTCAGGAGGGAGAAGCAAAGCTGGGTTAAACTCAGGGCTCCCGGCTCAAGAAGGGAAGCAGGCTGCGTGGAGGGTGCTGGTCAGACAGCCCTCTGGGGAGGGGGTAAACTCGTTTGGGTCAAACTGGGTAAAATGTGAAGCAAGGACTAAAGAAGTTGCATTTTTTCACCCTTTCACTGTTGCCTTCTCAATCTCCAATAACAAGAGCAACCAAAGAAGCGGGACAATTGAACAGGAGGAAGAGGCAGGAAGATGAGGGACAGGGCGGCGTATTCCACCGGGAGCAAAGCACAATGACTTCAGCAATGGCAGGACCGAGAGAAGGGTCTGCCTTCTCCACGCGGCCGCCTCAGGAGATCCAGATAAGAGGATGCTTTTCACATCAGCCCGGTGTGTGGGTCTGCAGTTTATCCAGAGAACAGTTGTGTCTGAACAGTGGCATCAAGGCCGCCTATGAATCATTATGAATGACTCAAAGATAATATCAAGTTATTTGAAGGTAAAAAAAATGTATGTTCATATCTACATGTACATATGTGCGTCTCTCTGTATGTATATATATATATATATATACACACACACACACACACACACAGGTGTGTGTCTGCGTGCATGCATTCCCAAATACATATATATTTCAACATAATGTTGGCCAGTTCTCTTTTGCAGCTCAAAAGAACAATAATTCATCAACAGCTTCCATCTGCCAGGTATGACATTAGGCACTATAGGGGACAGAAAGAAAAATTGGACATGGCTTCTAGTTTCAAAAAGTTTATATTTTGGTGCATTCAATTTTCCCTTCTAAAGGAAAGCCTTTAAATTTTATCTCATAGCAATTTTTAGGAGCTGTGCCTTCTCAAGGAATTCAGAATAGCAAAAGGGATGAGAGAGCAGGATTTCTATTCACCCAGGACAGATTTCTGACTAATCCTAGCTAAATGAGGGATGGGTTACACTCAGGAACTGTACTACATAGTGGGTTATGTCCAAGTTTGAAATATTAGGAGAGATGCTTACCTGCTAGCTGCAATTGTAACAGAAGTTTTGTATTGGGTATTGCATGGTTTAACACTCAATCATTTCCATTCTTGTTCTTCCAGATTCCAGGAAAAAGTCTTAATTTAGAAGAATCTAGTTAATTTGGGAAAGACTAAAGGAAGATGTGGTGGCTGTCTTCAAATGCTTAAGATCTTTCCTGGGTTGCTCCACAGCCAGGACCAATGGATAGAAGTTACAGGCTGATTTTAGCTCAAATAAGAAAGAATTTATGAGTTGCCTCAGGAGATGATGAGCTCCCCAGCACTGGAAGTATACAAGCAGATGGACAGCCATCTGCCAGGGCTGCCATAGAAGGTATTCCAGCATCGGATTAGGAGGGTGAATGAGGTACTCACCATCTCTAAATTCTTGGATTCTCAGTCTGTCTCCTTGGCCCAAGGCTAAAAGGAAATTTCAGTCTTTGGAGAAATGTAACACTTATTGTTGAAGGTAAAAACGTGCCTTCTGTATTTGGGCCTTTCTCTTTAGATGCATGAACACTGTTCTCTAAGCAGTGAAGGTACTGAATACTAGGCAATGCAATAATTACTGAAGTGCTCTACTGACAAAAGTAATATTATTGACACACTCAAGTGTTACTAGGTAAATAGCATTAACGGCCTTGTTAAAAAAGGGAATCTATTTACATGAAAGGACAATAGTTCCAAAATAAGACCCATCTGAATAGATAAGCATCGTGCTTGTTTTTTAAATGACTTCTTATAACACGCACACATGCATACACTTTCAAGGAATGAAAACAGTGAGTGGAGTAAAAATGAAAAGTGTCTCAATATATCTACTGCTTTCATGCCTTGGAATCAGACTGAGCCTCCTGCTAGAGGAAGGATGGTGTTCCTCATGCCTTTTCCAGCATTTAGCACTTGGATGAAGCTCAGCACACACAATAATACCTTGTTCTTCAGAATACAAATTGACTCCAGTTACCCTTCCCCCCAATCCAATGGATAAACTGCTTTCCGAATGCTAATGAATAAGGCCCGCTGGAGAGGTGATATGGTTGACTTACAAATTTGGCGGGGAAAGAGGAATACAGAAACTGAATTGAAAAAAAAAAAAAAGAAGAAAAAGAAGTAGACCCAACCCAAAATACCTACACATAAATACTCAGACATTTAATAACCAAAATAGAAAGTAAGTCTTCTCTCTCCCAACCCCCAAAGGCAAGATTTTTATATTTCAGTAATGATACAAGGATCTGCTTTATGGGGTAGTTGGATAAAGAAGTGGATGGGGGCAGGGGGAGAAAGTTTATTAAATAACGGAAGTTCCTGCTGAGGCTGTGTTTTCAATCTTCAGCTGGGTTTAGGGAACAGTTGCCCCCAGGTGCCGGCCCTGTCCTTGATCCTGGGGATGCGCATGTGTGTAGATGTGGTCCCTGCCCTCAGGAGCTCCCTCTCTCCTGTGAGGCGTGGAGAGGCACTTCTGTAGGAGTCAACCCACTAATTTCAGTCCTCAGCTCAACCCTGCTGCCCCTGCACTTTACTCCTTAAAAAGAAAGTCAGTGAATGCACGAGTAGATACATTTGGATCCATATCTTATATATAAATATATACAAATGGTAGTAAGAGTTCTCAGGATAAATACTTTTCAATGCTGTCAGCGTGTAGCTAGCAGTCCATCTCACCACTACTCTTCATAACAACTAGCATTGGTTCAGCACTTCACAGTTTACAAAGTGCTTTCACGGCCACCACCATATTTGTTCCTCATCACAGCCCTGGGAGTTGTGTTAGCCTCATTTCAGAGATAGGAAAGTAACCTATTTAGGAGTAAGTTATGAGGCTTCAAGTTGTATTTCCTGATTTTAAACCAGAAAATTCCCTTCCACTCCTGTTACGTTTTAACCACCACTCTGCCACCCTGATGTCATACGTGTAGAACCTGACGTACAAAGAGTGTAACTGACCAGGGCTCTGCCACTTCTTGGTTAAGTGAGATGCAGTCCAAACTCGGGCTCCTTCAAGTTCCAGGCTTTTCCTTTCAGCTGAGCCAAGCCACCACTTCCGCCTTGGGCCAAATGAAAAGATCAAAACGTTCTTTGCGGAATGAAAAACATAGATGGGACCAAAATAGCTGGAAAACTCAACCTATCGCTTGAAATAAGAGTAAAAATTAAATCTTACTTTTAAATAAATCGTCCCTTTAAAGCAAGTTCCAGTGTACTTTATTTCTCTCTCTCTTACTTTGTGCCTTGTTTTATCTATGTCTCCCCCAAGGGCAGGTCTAATGTTGATTCATAGAAAATATTTGGAAAACCTGCCCTAGAATGACACACACTGTCCACTTTACATTTTTTCAGTCACTAGGGCTGAAACCAGACTCTACAAAACAGTCTAGATTCTGAATCAAGTCAGAACCATGCTATTCTCTGTGTGTAACAGAGCACGCAGTTGACATTTAATAAATGTTAGATAATAAAAATAGAAGCAGTACTTCAAAGTCACAATATCTGAAGAATCTCGTTCAGCACAAAGTAAGGTAAACAGGCTGCCGTCACCCATCTGGATTTGCGCCGATAGGCACCTTCCCCATGGCTGTCACAGAAGACAGGACCAGCTGGTATCCCACCGGACATGCCGGACAGCACTGTCCACCCAACACCAAGGTGAGAGAAAGAAAGAACAGGTTCCTTTGTTCAGCTCTCTTCCCTAGTTATACCTTGGGTCTAAATGAAGAAAATACAGCACACATGATCAGAAATAATTTAGAACTAAATGAAAAGCAACAGAGTGGAGGGTTCATCATCATCATCAGTGGCAGGGTCAGAGGAAATGCACAGATGGGAGCGCCAAATTATCCACAGTGGCATGAAACAGAAAGAGATCCAGAACCAGGGGAGATGAGTCAAGAAATTAAGCTTGGTTTCCATGTTAATTCAAAACAGTTTGTTTGGGGCTGAAGGAAGGAAGAAGCAATGATAACTCCAGCAGGGAAACTGCTCATTAATATCCTAGCAAAACAATAACCTCAGATAATAGGAAATATCATGATGTCTCCCGAGAACAGAGAGAAATTCAGATTTACTCTCCCATCCACGGAGTCAGTTTAATAGAGTATATTCAACAGAGCTGAATTAATATCAACAAGAAGGCTCAAACATTAATTAGGGGAAATGCTTCATACTACCGACATCTGGAAACAAACAAACCAGTTAAAAAAGCAGGTGGAGAGATTTAGGTTGTTTTATTCCTCTGAAAGTAACACTGGTGATTTGCGGTTCCAGCTGCCCAGCAGGGAGAGTGAGTTAGGGGTGGGGGGTAGGACGCAGAGGGAATGAGAGGTGGGAGGGGATGTTCGAAGCTATCGATGGCTGCCATTGGGTTTATTACAGTGTTTTATGAAGCAATACAAGAGATTACCCAGACATCTTCAGCTAACATTGAGATTGCACTAGACCCATAATATAACAAATGGTTGTAAAAGGTTACCAAATCTTCTAGATGACTGAACCTAAATGAAGGGTCTCCTGTCCAGGATTTGGTGCCCTATCGTTTCATAGCACTGCTCTAACCTCAGCCAAGACAAGGATAAGGAGTCTGAGGTTAGGACAAGAATCTAGGAGACTCCTCCTTACTTTCACACACTTTTACAAACTGTCTTTCTGTTTATATCTTTTAGTTACCAAAGAGCATATGGATACTAGGAAGGTTTGGGTCAGCTGCCTTATGCTAAACAAGGCTGCTCTCCACTCTCTTAATATTCTTGGACCTTTGGCAGAGGGGGAGAAACAATGAAACTCAACACAAAGCCCCCCGTATCTGAGTGGGCCACCGGGCAGCTGTGCCATGCAAAAGCACCTCAGACCTCCGGCCGCACTGGGCACGTGCCTCTTGAAGGGAAAAACAACATCGCTGGCAAACTGACCTCACTGACAGTCAAAGCATCAGTAGAGCCTATCAAGATTCTTAAAAAACTCAACCTCTAACCAACACTACATTTTCACAGCTTATTCCAACAATGTCATTGCCCTGTGTTCCTCAACTTCGTGCTGTCGATTTTCTGGGCTATCGACAACCAAATACAAAGTGTAGTGACTGAGCTCTCGCCAGGTATTTGGTGGTATAGTAAAGGACAGGTGAGAAGTAATAAACAGCTCATTGTTACCATTGATCAGGCGTTGACTTGTGCCAGGCACTACACACTCTACAGGCATTGTTTCACTGTCATCACACAACCCTATGAGGTGGTACTATTATTCTCCCCATTTTGTAGATGATAACACTGAGCCTTAGTGAAGTTAACAAATTTTCCCAATGTCACACAGTCAGTAGGTGGCAGAGCGAGGATGGTCTAACATGCAGAGTCTGTGTTGTTTACTCTGCCACGTATACCAACTAGAGGTCAAAAACATGGAACGGCTTGCTGTGCAAGCAAGTCAGTCCCTATGACAGGAGACGTGAAAGTAGAGGATGGATGAAGGCACTGAACCACTTGGATGGGGATAGGGTAGGTGATGTCTGAGGTACTTTCTTTCTTCCATTTTTTTAAAGATATAATTCACACGCCATAAAATTAGCATTTTAAAGTGTACAATTCAATGGGTTTTAGTATATTTGCAAGGTTGTATATCCATTACCACTATCCCATTCCAGAACATCTTCATCACCATCAAAAAATTCCAGAATATTTTATTCACTCCATACCCATTAGCATTCTCCCCTCCGCCAGCCTCTGGCACCCACTAATCTCCTTTCAGTCTCTTGGATTTACCTCCTCTAGACATTTCATATAAATGCATCATACAATATGTGCTCTTTTGTAACTGGCTTCTTCACTTAGGTTAAAGTTTTCAAGGTCCATCATGTCATAGCAGGTATCAGTACCTATTCCTTTTTATGGCCAAATAATATTCCACTGCAGACATGCCACATTGTGTTTATCCACTCATCAGTTGATAAGACTCTAAAGCACTTTTGACTCTGAGATTTTAGGAAGACAAAGCTCCCATCCTTAATCCAGCTGGGACTAACATGTGTCTGCACTCCAGGGCTGTATCTGCAACTTCTTGGTGGGCATCCCTGAGTGGATATACTGCTGTCTAAAACAGCATGGCCAAAGTAAGCTGATTTTCCTCTCAAAGCCTCTCTTGCCTCCACGGTTCCCTACTTCTGTTAATGGCAATACAATCTCTCAGGTTCTCTCTTTTTACCCCTCCCTCTTCTGTATGTTGCATATTAACTTACATGCCAACATCCGTAAATTCCACCTCTGCTATACCATCTTCCCCTTCTGTGACTTCACCAGTTGTAGCCTCTTGGTGGATGTCACAGCACCTTCCACTTGACTCTCCACCTCCTAACTCTCTGTGTTCTACTCTACACCACTCAGTGCAGTCCAGTGGCTGAATTAATCTCTTTTATGTTCAGCTATGTCCAAACCACTCCCAAGATCGAACCCCTTAGTCCAGTGTAAGTATCTGGAATTTAATAAGGGAGAAAGGCAGAAAAGTGATATTCATGTACTTGTCTTCACTGTTGGATTGTGAACACTCTTAAGGGCAGAAACTATTTCCACAGCCAGTAATAAAGGCAGGCTTTGGCAGCAGACAGACCTTGTCTTGAATTCTGGCTGTTCCACTAGGAACATCCTAGTCACCACTAGCTTCAGTCACCTCATCTATGAAAATGGGGACAACCACTTACCTCTTGGGGTGCTTGTGAAGATGAGAGGTAATGTAGTAAAGGGCACAGCACCTGACACATAGTTTGTACTCAACCCACTGTAGCTACTACTTTTCGTACTCATTGTTAAATCCTCCACAAGACGTGGAACACTGCTCCACACAGTGGGCAATCAAAAATGCTCGTACTGCTAAGTGGAAATGCGGGGGTCAGGTGGGGGATGAGGAAAAACTACAAGAGCAGGAAGAATCAGGCAAAGAGAACAGTAACCAGCGGCTGCAGGAAATGAGAAGGGTGAGCTTGGAAAGACAGCAGGATATGGATAGAGAGAGAGGAGGAGGTGCGTTTTAGACTGACGTAAAAGCCAAGGTCAAGGCAGGACCTGGCACACCAGGTGAGGGAGCCAGAAAGGAGGCTAAGTCTTACTGGGAGAGGGCTCACGATGGGTGGGAGAGGGAACCGCAGTTGGCTGGATAAATTATGAACATCTCAGAAACCAAGCAGAGTTTAATCTCAATACAGCAGTAACCATAAAGCTATCATAGGTTCTCAGACACGCAAGTGACACGATGAAAGTAGTGTTTTTAGAAAACTGGATAGGTGGCCAGGTGCATGACAGATGGGAGAGCAGGAGGAGGAATTCATGGGGGTGTTTTAGATGCCCACGAGAGAGGCAAAATGACCAGGTTACAGCGGGAACAGAGCAAGAGGTACATCAGAAAGACATTTGGAAAGAAAAAGAAGTCACAGGCCCTGGTCACAAATACTGTCAATGATCCTAACCTTTAACCTCCTTTCCCTAGGCCTATGTTTTATTTTTTCCCTCAAACCATCTTCAAACTCCCTGCTCCTCCAAGTCTTTGTTTCCTGAAACAAAGCTGGGAATCAGTTAACCAGTTAATCAACCAACTCTTCAGTCACGGCTGCCAAGCTGTTCTGGCCCAAGATGGAAATTCCTGCTTACTCTGATCTGCCTAGGTGTGCCCAGTCTTAATCGCAATTCAGCTCAGAACTTCTCTGGAGAGAGAGGAAGACAAGAATTGAGAATGTAAGTTAGTCAATCGAACTCATGCCTAAAGATCCAGAAGCTTTGCCCCACACTACTAGAGTACAAATACTTCCACAGGAGGCAAACATCAAGCTCTGTATGCACTGCAGCTAAACGTCACTGACTGCCCAGTCAGGTTGGAAAACCTCTGTCCCACTGCTTTTCCTTTCACTTGGGCTGTTAGTGTAAACATCTGATTGCACAAAAGCTTCCAAGTCCTCTGGGGCCTGGTCCTGCTGGCTGAGCCAGGTTTTCTGATGGTGCATTTGCTTACTAAGTAATCAATCCAACTAACTCATGTTCTGGGCACTCAACTTCTGTGAATTCTCTGAATTTCATAAACCTTTCAGAACACGCCATCAGGACGGGAGCTGGAACTGAGATAAGACCTGTCATTGTCCCCTCAACCAGTGCTCAGAAAGTCTCCTCTGAACGAGGAATGTCAGACCTCCTACAAAAGTCTTCAAGTTTCCTGTAAACTGACAGTGAGATCAGGACAAAAGAAAAAAATGAAAGATGCTCCATCAGACTGTAGGTGACACTGAACTAGAGGAAGCTACCAAAGGAAAAATAGAGAATAGGAGAAAAAGAAATTTCCAGGGATAGACTTCCGTGAGTGATATTAAAATTATACTATTATTTGTAGCAACACATGAGGTCAGGACAAGCACTTGTGCCACAGTCTGAGCTTAGAGCTAAACCAGCCACTTTCTTTCAAACAAAGACCATGTGACCTCAAAAGAATGACTCGTAACCAGCGGCTGTTCAGACTTGAGTGTGCGGCAGGTATTTTCTCAAAAATGAAAAAATTTAGGGGCCAGCTCCATGGCAGAGTGGTTTTCTTTTGCTCCACTTTGGTGGCCCAGGGTTTCGTTAGTTTGGATCCTGGGGGCGGACATGGCACCGCTCATCGGGCCATGCTGAGGTGGCGTCCCACACAGCACAACTAGAAGCACTCACAATTAGAATATACAACTATGTACTGGGGGGCTTTGGGGAGAAGGAAAAAAAAATATAAGATTGGCAACAGATGTTAGCTCAGATGCCAATCTTTTAAAAAAATCCTGTCATTTGAAGGAAAACAACTGTCAGTATTTGTTGCCGATAACAAAATTTGAGCTTTCAAGCAAAAATTAGAAGTTTGGGAAATTTGTGTCCACCACCAAGAGACTTTTCTGATGATATCAGTTATTGACATTAACAAATGTGAATTTCTGATATTATAGAAAGAAATCTGCCAACATTTGAAGATCTGCATAACTCAGTAAACCAATATTTTCCAAATGACCAAGACAGGATATTACAGAATCATGCATGGGTAAAAGATTCCATTCTTTACATATTTAAACTATAAACTGCAGTGATGAATTTCAGTGTAATAAAGTATAAAAATTTCATGGATTCCACATCATAGCTATCTTTTAAGAAACTACCACTTATCAAGTTTCAGTCTAGTATCAAGGAAGAATAGCCACAATTATCTGAAAAGGCTATTAAAATACTTTCCCCTTTTTAAAATATTTCTGTGTGAGGCTGAATTTTCTTTATATACTTCAACCAAAACAACATATCACACCAGATTGCACGCGGAAGTAGATGACAATCCAGTTTTCTTCTATTATGCCAGACATTAAAGAGATCTGAAAAAGTATAAAACACTCTTCTCAATAAATATGTTTATTGTGTAAAATAGTAATTTTTCATAAAAACATGCAATGAGTTTATCCCTATTTTTAAATGATGTTTTTATTAATTTTCTCATAATAAACTTTCTCATTTTAATTTCTAATAAAGTAAATATCAATAGATGTAATCCACATGAACATAAGTTCCTCCACAGGTCCTCAGTAATTCTTGAGAGTATAAAGCAGTCCTGAGATCAAAGAGATTGAGAACCACTGACAGTATCACGCTACCTGCCTTTAATGTTTGAAATAACAGATAGTAGAAAAAATTTCTCTGTAAAGATTCTTCTCCAAAAATTTTAAAAAGATTACCAAAATGTACCCAATTACTGTTATTGATCAATGTGTTCAGGTCCCAACCCCATGGTCACATGGACAGAGAAAGGGGTCCCCTGAAATCAAGTGCTGTAAAGGAAGCCTTGACCTCTAGTTGGGCCCCAAAGCCCCTAATCAAATGAAGGGAAAAGACTAGAACAGAAGTAGCTCTACCCACCTCACACGAGCTCACACCCAGGCCTCACTGATGCTCAGGAAATGAGGATGTCTCACTGGTAATAACAGGTGGCAAAACAAACACATTCCTGACAGCTAAAATTGAGGAAGTGTTTTCAATTAGTAACAAGAATTAGACTTGACATTACAAAAAAATGGGAAACACCTACATGTAGCTATTTATCTGTGATGTTTTATGACATTCGTCAAAGTAGGAAGATATCAAGTTTATTTAAAAAGTAGCTTTTTCATCAGGACAGGCTCTCCTATCTTTCAAGTCGGTATTCAACCTTTGGTGAACCAGTCACTTGGGTGGAAAAATAACAGAAAGTGGAAGTAACTGCTCATGTCCAAAGACAGGATTTTACTTTCTCCATTCCTATTAGAAGGTGGTAATCTAAGAGCAAGTGGGAATCGTCTGGGTATTTATTTGTTCTACTATTTATTTGTTCTACTTATAAACAGAGCTAAGAGTACATAAAGGTTAATTTCTGCAAAGTTATCTTTGAATATCCTTGATATTTAAAAGGGTTAACTAAAAGATCCTACAAAATACTAAGCCTTTTTTGTTATGCTTAGTACATCTATCAGCCAAATGTGTCCCTGAATGACTGAAAACTAAAATATCATCCCAAGAATAAGTCAAATTACAACTCTGTGTCAAAACCAATATGCAAAAAAGCCCAAAACTCAGTGAGCCTTCTGAGTTGAAAGGTTGGCACGTGAGGAAGTCCAGCACTGGGGATAAGAATGGTAACAAAGACATCATATATTCATTTAGGGAAGCATTAAACTAAAGTTATCTTCAAGTGAGCCAGAAAAGCTGCCCCATGAATCACACTCAATTGTACACTTAAAAATGGTTATAATGACACATTTTATGTTATATATATTTTACCAAAATTTAAACAATTAATAATGTAACATATCAAACATTATTGAATTGTACACTTTAAATGAGTGAACTGCATGATATGTGAACTATATCTCAATAAAGCTGTTTAAAAAACAACCACAAAGCTGCCCGGGAGGCTGGGCCAATCCAGCTGTTAGCGTCCTCACAGAAGCTTATACGTTACAGAGATCAACTGGCTAGTGTTACTAGGAAAGATGCTCTAATAAGCAGGAAGATGTGGGACAGTCACTGCCAGTGAGATTAATTAAGGCCTCCTTGGCACCTAAACTTTTCTACTATAACTTTTATAAGACAAATCAACAAGAATATAAATAAACAAGTCACATACTTGGTTCCTTTAAGCATATTTAATATTTGAACTCTCATTTTCTATTTTCCCAGAACCCAGAAAACAGAAAGTTTTTAGATGACCAATATTTTGTTCCAGAAACATACAGCCTTATCAGCTAATTCATAAAAGAGCTATTTTACAAAGGTACATCTGGATAATTAGAACAATAAAGTCTTTTAGGCATTTCAAAATGTGATCAGTAAAAATACATGATTATTAATAAAGTTTTTTAGATAGTTCCAGATTTTTTTTAAGTAATTTCTGTTAAAGAGTACATGATTGTATGGTGAACGAGGAGAATAAAATGTTCTAGTAGGAAGAGGCTTATTAAAAATAACCTACAGTGTGCACATCAAGTTCTCATTTTTGCAGTATATCTGCTTAGCCGTTGGCACCTGGAAATGGCGGACAGGGCTTCCTTCTAGGAGGTACATTTTTTTTCTACCAACTTATTATTAAAACCATCAGTACCAGTGGGGAAGGCATAAGGAACAAGGCAAAAGAAACTCTTTTTCTCGAGGAAAGATCAGTTTTGCAGTTCACTTTGAAAAAGGGTGGAAAAGTCAGAAAAAAACATGATTTACAAAAGAAAAATGCTAATACTAGGGGGAAAAGCCTAGCCAGCACAAAGATGACTAGAAGGTCCTGATAGTTTTCTACTTTGAGGTCCTCTGTACACAGCTCTCCGTGGCACCCTCTGTGACGTACAGGGAAGGGAGTACTGACCGAAGCTCCAGGCGCTCACACACCACCACACCCCACTGCAGGGGACAGCGTCCCGGCCATGGGACACCCCGAACTTACCAGCATCAAAAAGGAAGTATGCAAGTAAAAGACAATTCATGGGAAACATAATTATTTTCTCTAGCTTCTAAAAATAAGAAAATAATGGACTTTTCTCCTCTACTATCACATTAGCTAGCCCCACTCTCCTCCAAAAGCAAATAAAAAGTGTTTTAAAAGGAATTCATTCTTTTTAACAGTTGTTAAGTTGTTGTTTTTAGGGAAAGGAAACCAAAAAGCTTAAAAAATATACCTTCCAAAAGCCAAAAAGCTTAAGAAATACACCTTCCATGCAGTGTAATACAATAAATAGTTACAGTTTAGCCAAGATAACTCAAACAGTCTCAGCTGATTTTAAAGTATGCAAAATATATGACTTCTAGGGCAGTAATCATGATTGAAATCATAGCACTTTGGGGCCTTGCTGATTTGCCTTGATTAACTCTGTTCTCTGAAAAAGAAGGAGACACTCCAAATGTCACTTGCTGCTTAATAGCAAAGGAGCCATTAGGCCCACAGGAGAGAGCACAGGGTCATGGCAGGTCACTTCAATAGCTAAAACCCAGCTCTCCTGCTCTGAGAAGGTTGCTTTGTCCACCACCCTTGGACCCTTCCATATGGAATTAGATTCTAACTTCTAGTCGTGTAACTTTGAGAAAACTTTGATGATAACTAGTCTCTCTCAAAGACAGAATCTAATTCCATCATCCTGAAAGGCAGATATAGTATCAGAGTAAAATGGATCTGATCATAATGGTCAAAATAAAACAAAAGATGTTGGGAAGCTAGGCTGGGAAGGAGGAGGGAAGAATTTAGGCTAGCAAGATAAAAAGAACACTTAAAATCGTCAGTTCTTTTCAGAATTAGACTTCGTTTTGGGGCTTCGTTTGAAAATCTAAATATGAATTTATTTAGAGCTATGGTCAAAGTATTTTTCCAGTTAGCCCTGTTTTTGTTCTAAGGAGAGGTTAAACTGCAGGAAAAGAAAAGCAAATAGTTGCTAAGGACAAGATATTGGCTGAACTAAAAGAGAAACCAAAACATTTCTAACCCACAAAGCTTCTTAAATGAGTGCTAGAGAATTACGCAATTACGCTGCACTGTCGGAAGATGAAAGTTCTATTTATATTTACCTTTCTCCCGATTAATTGCCCAATGATGGTATTAGTGTCAAGTAGCCACAGGTGTAACCCTTTTAGGCAGGAACGACTACATTATTTCCAGCAGCACAATAACCATTTGGTTTCTACTTGCTTCTCTGAAGAGATACAGGAAGTTCAAGTTCCAAGCTTCACTTATATATTAGCTTCTGCTTCTAAAATTTTTAATCCCATTCTGATTTAATTTACACTTGGTCTATGACTCAAAATATAATTCTAATTTACAGATGAGGTCCAATGATGCAAGTTGGTCTACTTAAAAACAGATCAGTTTTGAAAAGACAGAAACAGGAATCTGGACATAAATGAGCTTGTTTAAGTTGTAGTGGTGTTTATAAGAGTAGTTGGGAATCCTTACCACTTCTGATGAGGAGGAAAATGTAAATATATATTGGACTGCAGGGAAGAGTAAAACCACATCCAGACTCGCCACAGAGTTCAGAGGGCACTAGTAAAAGATATAAGCAGTGGATGAACTCCTTGCATATTACCAGAATTTTAAGTTTGACAAATGATTTAGTTTTAGTTGGCAAAAATACTCCAAAACATATATACCTGATGCACAAAGAAAACCACAGAAAGCCAATATAATTGAAGATCTTCTCAAGTTACAATTCTGAAACATTTATCCTCTGTCGGGTGCTGCCAATACTACTATTCTTTCTAGAGCAGGCAGTTACCAACAGCTTGCCTGCAGTGTCCAGTGTATGTTCTGGTCTGCAATTTTTAAGGTCAGTCACGCACCCAGGGTGGAGAAAGCTCCCGCAGTGAAGTCAGAGGAAGTGCTTCTGGAGCTGGTCTGAGCAGCTCTGCCTTCTCCACCATCTCTCTCCACTCCACTCTTGGCTCTCCTTGTAACTCAGAGAGCCCTTTGGCACCATCAGTGCAAAAATTAGAGTCAAACCTCCAGGTACTAAAACTTTACTGGCCTTATAATCAGCAGTACCCGTGGCTAATGATAGCCATTGTTCAACTCAGTAGTGATTCAGTTAGATAACCTTCCCAAACTCTTTTACCCGCTCCCATCCCACCCTTCCTCAGCAACCCCCACCCCTGCCACCATCTGAAGCATCTCCTTTTGTTTTTACTTCCTGCTTAATCTGCAGGGATAATTTTACACAAGTGCCAAAGTCTAATGTATAATTATAAAAATGAAACAATACCAAGAATAACAAATTTATAGTCAAGAAAATAAAATTTGCTTTCCTCTCCCTCCCAAATCCCAGCCCTCAATAGAAATGAAGACAATAGAAGAAAACACACCCATTTTCAAGTGCCTGCTATTTAGTACATTGAGGATTCCTGTTAATTGGGGATGGATCTCAGCTACAGAGAAGAGGTGCTTGCCTCAGGCTGGAGGAAGCCCACCTACTCTGCCCACCTGGGCAGCACACAGCTCAAGTCCTCTGCACAGAGGAACCATGGGCACACTATGCCTTTGAGGTGACCCGTGGGGAAGCAGCCTACTGGACAGTAGAGGGCATGGGGCATAGTTTAGTGAAGGCTGGATGCTCCTCCTTCCTCCTTCTTACTTCCTCCTCTTCTTCAGCTCTCTACCCAACTTCCTAATACCCCATCCTGAACACTTTGCTTCAGGAGCAATTGATCCTTGGGTGTACTAAATACAAAGGGCTAAAACTCTCACTACTCAATTAAAACAAAACATGGCAAAATAAAAATTAAAATGTGCTTTCAAATACGGAATGAAGTCAAATAAATACATCTGATTTTCTCTTTTTCTTAAGTCTAAGTAAAATTTCATATCCTACACCCAAAGCTCTATACATTTGGTTTTTGTTCTGAATCAAAATGAATTTCTGATAGTGAGGAGAGCAGAGTGAGAGAATGGCTATTCCCTCACTGACAGACTAGTGCAGCTGCCAGACTGTGAAGAACTAGTCCCGCTCTGGGGCCCCTGGGACATGGCGAACCCCAGGGGGTTCACAGGCAGATCCTCTGTCACACACTCGCTCTGTGTCCACACTGGAGCCAGGATGTGCTGATACAAGGCCGATGCTCAAAATCCAACAACCTTCAGTCACCTCCAGGACGCACGGCTCTAACTTTTATCTGAGAAGAATAAAGATATGCGGAGACCAAATTGAGAAGAACGAACAAATTAACACTTAGAGAATACCTATGAAATCTGTGGGCATGGGTCTATCTCTGTTTCTGGAAAAGAACAGCCTCAGCTGAAAGCAGGTAAGCAAATGAGTACAACCTGCTGCACTGAACACAGACTCAGGTGCTGTCATGGGGGACACTGCTCTCACTGCCAGGAGAGACGCAAGTACAGCAAGACCTGAAGAGGACCCAGCCTCCGCCACGAGGGAGTCACAGCAGCGCTGGCACACGGCCTACGGAACCTAGGCTTTAGCGGCTGACCACTGCTCTGCCTTCTGCTTTTGCCAAGAGGAAGACAGACAGAGAAGAGGCAGGGGCCCGGGAACTGACAACCACAGCTCCTCCTAGGAGAGGAAGAGCCGAGTCAGCAGATCACAGCCTCTGCTTCACACATGATGTTTGGAAACAGCAGGTTTTTAGAAAGAAAAAAGAAATGGAATCTCAGAAGGTTTCCACTTCAAAGAATAATAGGTCTTTTCATTCAATGTACTGTCCAGGCAGGCTGATTCTGGAGTCTGGAATCCACAACTTTCACTTACCTGAGTGCTTATCTGTGAGGGCCGATCCAGCCAGCCTTTGGCAAAGAATGGTGTAACTTTCCTCCACCTTCTGTAAAATAAAACCCATAAGTTTTTCATTTGAACATCATAATTTTTGTGGAAAACAGGAAAGAAGGCTTTATTTATATTACAGGTACATGCTTCCAAATTTCAACATTAACATGGTTAAAAATTTTGTTAGGATGGAAAAAAGTAAATTTCATTCCTTTTACCTGTTTTCTCCCTTGAGCGATTAACTTAAAACCTTCTCACATAAAAAGATAGAGGGGAGGGCGGCCACTGAAGATGGGCTCTCCTAAGCCCCAGGAGTCACCCTGAAAATGGCCTTCTGTGGCATGAACTCCTCAAAGCCCGCCCACCCACCGTGGCCTCACAGACTTCTCAGCTCCTCAGCCACAGGATGGCACCACATACACTCAGACCAAGAAGGGACAATCTACTAGATGAAAAACTAAGGGAGATCAGCCTTTAGCTGAAAGGCTAAGAACACTTTTAACTCTGTTCTAACTAAACGATGTCATGATAAAACATTTGGGCTGTAGCAGCTGTGTCTACTGACAGCAAAGTTTAAGATAAAGTCCTTTTCTTGGAAATTACCACACAAGTCATTTGAAATAGTGGCTAATACAATGACATCTTCTATTACCAATTTACAAAAATCCCATTCCCGCCTAGGTTTCTAGACGACAGGAGCCAGTGGAGCCAATTTCTATCTGTCACAGCATCTGGGAAACTACCAACATCCAACAATTCACAGATAATTAACAGGTTACAGCAAATTAAAGCATTTCCCAGCCTGGGTTCATGACAACAACACAGGCCCCAGCTATCTCAGCTTATTGTTCACGTTTCCTTGTGGAGGCCGGCCAATCATCCCAAATGTGTTTAGTTTCTTAAATTTAGGAACCCATGCAAACGTGCAGTTTATAAAGCTACAATTTTTTCTGTTCTTGTGATTTGTAACCAGATAAACAATGCTGATCTCAGTTTTTTATCCAGGTCTATTCATGGATAATGGTGAAAGAAAATATAAAAATCTAGAACCTTAACAAGTTTATCAACATCAGCATTTAAATCATTCTGTACTTCCTGTCTGTTAAATGTGTTTCTAACAACCAAGTCCTAAGGATGTTGAAGTCTGAGGTACCTTTAAGTGTTCAAGGTCAGCCTCTATCTTATGAATGTACTCCATGATCTGGCTTTGTGAATCTGCACAAGACGGGGGACTCTGGATCTCAAAACAGGAATCCTCCATAGCCCCCCAGCGCTGCTGGACCAGGAATTCTGGGGTGAACGGTGAAACTGCCCCATCAGAACGAGCATTCTGGGGAGAATGTTGCCGCTGGTGCGTACAGTCCACAGAGGGGATGCCTGTCACGGGTTGCGAGGGAAGCGAGGAAGCAATCTCCTCATCTGTGGAGCTCTCCTGCACTGTTTCATAGCCGTCAAGGATCAAATAGTTTCCTATTGACAGGGAGAGAGCGGTTTGATGAGATTAGTGCTGCTATCATCCCCTCAGAAAACACATAGGGGGATAGGCTGACAACTTTAACGGCTATTAAAGAGGGAGAAAAGCCATTAATTCCCAAATTCCCAAGTTTAGTTTTAAGTACATCAGAATTTTCTCACTTCTGGTTAAAGCTAAATTTAGCAAACTTTCATGGTAATTTATGAATAACTTTATATTAGTTAGCATTTTCAAAGTTAAAAGTTGAAAACTACGAAGTCCCTACATGATCCTGCCACCTCATCTCCTACCATTTTCTCCCTCACCCTACATTCCTTAACCACAAAAAGCTTGCTCCTGCTTTGCAGCCTGTGCACTGCTCTCTGCTGGAACCCTCTGCTTCCAGGTATCCACACAGCTTCCTCCCTCACTCCCCTTGGGTCTCTGCTCACACATTCCCTCATCAGAGGCCCTCTGCCCCAATGACCTTGTCTGCTCCATTACTCTCCACCCCTTAGTCTGATTTACTTTTCCTCCTAATTCTTCCTACTGACATCTATTTATCTGTTTACTTATTTACTATTACTCTTTCCCCTAGTAATACTTCAGCTTCACAAGACTAGTGGATTTTTCTGTGTTTTATTCAATGCTGTATCTCTCCCAGCACTTAGGATGGGGTCCAGCATAGAGCAGATTCAGTAGTTATTTATTGCATGGAAGAATAAACACTATACACACACACACACACACACACACACACACACACACACACAAGATAATGCTTGGATGCCCCAATAACATCCATTTTAGCACACAGGACAGTTAACACAATGAAAATCAAAGTTTAAGTATGAAAGAAACTTGCCTGAGATGCGCAAATTAACATCCTTCTCTTCCTTTTTAACTGCTCCATCACCGTCTGATGGATTATCATCACTATGTGCTTCACGGGCATCAAAAAAGTGCTCTCCACTCTCATCAAGACCCCCTTCTGGCTCTGCAGGAGGCATCTCTGGGGTCATAATCACGTGGTCCATTACTAAAATGTTACTTGCCTGGCCATCTTGGAAAGCCAGTACCACTGAATCCTGTGGAGCAGAAGATTCAGTTGAAGTCCGTGGACCGTAACAAGATGAAATGTCACCAGTTCCAGTTCTAAAGGGCATCTGTCCTTCACCAGGATGATAGGCCTTGAGAGTTTCAGAGTTCTGGGTTCCACTGTCTGCCTGTGCCCCTGGAGAGGCTGTCCTGTATCTTGGGAAATGTGGCCAGTCTTCCTGAGTGCTCTTCTCAGTCAAACCCAGCTGTTGTACCAGCAACTGCTTCAACAAACCCACTAAAAAATTTAGGAAGGGGGAAAAAAAACACATACGTTCACAACTATAACTGCAGAAGGCCAGCATTAAGTTCGTTAGTGGAATTAGCAATTCTCTCTAAAAGTAAGAACTATTTAGTAGCATATAGTCAAAACATTTATTTCACACAATCGTTTTTTCTTTTGTCCTTGAAAATGAAATAAAGCACCATCTAGAGACTTAAAATTAAACTAGATGTGAAAAGATCAAAGCATTCTTATTGAGGTGAACTCCTATTTAGAACTGCTAAATAACCAACACCCTGCCTGCCTCTATTTTTTATTCCATATAACTGGAATACCCTAAAGGTATTTCTTAAAAGGAAGTTGAAAAGCTGTGTTAAGCTAGACAAAAAAATATGAAAGTCTTGCTTTCTTCTGCAGAAGCAGACACTACAGACACAGGCATTATTTTTTCTAATTTTATTAGACACATAGAACATTTATTTTATCATTTATAATAACCCAAACAATCTCCTTAAATGGTGAAGAAGAAAGTAAAACTGCCTTGTAATAAAACTTAATTCCAGGGCCTGGCCCCGTGGCCGAGCGGTTAGGTTCGTGCGCTCCGCTGCAGGCGGCCCAGTGTTTCGTTGGTTCGAATCCTGGGTGCGGACATGGCACTGCTCATCAAACCACGCTGGGGCGGCGTCCCACATGCCACAACTAGAAGGACCGACAACGAAGAATATACAACTATGTACCAGGGGGCTTTGGGGAGAAAAAGGAAAAAATAAAAAATCTTTAAAAAAAAAAAAAAAAAAACTTAATTCCAATGATTTGGTAGCATGTACAATTTCAAAGGAGAAAGAAATATTTATTAGTTTTTAAGAAATGATCTTACTAGTGGCACAGCTTCCTTAGGTCGTTGAAAATACAATCAATTCACTTTTAAATGGGCAAGTGTATGCTATACGGTCATTCACACAATGATAGAGTTACTGGGACAATGCTAGTCAACCATCAGAAATCATCATAACTATTAATTCAAGAGAATCCAGAATAAATTAGATTTTAAAGAACTTGACCAATTCCTTACTTTCAACTCTGGCTTAACTTCTATGTTCTGTTTCTTTAGGGAAACAGTCCCTTGGAGGTCTGAGTCTTTGCCCTCTGTCTTTCTGCTCTACACTGACTTCCTAGGAGATGCTATAAATTCTCATGGCTTTGACACTCAAATCCATCTCTCTACCTATCCTCGCTCCAAATGTCCAGTCTTAAAACTCCAATTTCCTGCTCATCACTTCCTCTTAAATGGCTTGCCATTCATAATCTTAATCTCAACATGTTTTAAAATTGAGCTCATAAGCTCTTGCAAATAAAAAAAGGGAAAAACAAAGTGTGGCAGTGGACAACAGTGGTCCTTTCTGATTTTTATTTCTGACAAGAATACTGAAATTATCTCTAAATAGTCCTTTTCCTTTGCACTCGTATCCAAACAAGTCAATGGTTGTGTTTGTTGACGCCGCACTATTTTATTCCTCTGACATCATTCTAGTTCAAACCCTTTCAGCCTCAAGCCCAGACAACTACAAGAGCTTAATAGTAACTGCATCACTCCAAAGTTCTTTCCATTGAAATCCTCTCACAACCTTGAGCCACTTAATCTTTTTTCATTAGTCATACCTGGCTTAAAAACTTCAAATCGTCCTCTACAGGTAGGCAATCATTCTCAGCCTTTTCTTACCTCCAAGACACCTGAGAGATGTACTACATTCCCATTTGTAACACTGATTCTCAACCAGGCTTGTGGGGGAGGGAGGCAGCTAAGACAGTGACAAGGACCACCCATTCTCGTAGGTGGATGTGTGTGTGTGTGTGTGTGTGTGTGTGTGTGTGTGTGTGAAGGATGGGCCATGGTGGAGAATACTACGATCTCCACAAGAAAATTAGAAGAATATCTGTAGTTTGAAAAAGCCTTCAGAACCCTGTGATGTGCTATCCTTAAAGTTCAGAGGACTCAATCTGGTATTCAAGCTCATGACAGCTGGACTGGGCAACATGGCTTCTGCCTTCTCCACCTTGTCTCCCACGGCGCCTTCACCTTATATTGTCTACTGTGGGCTAACTGCTCTTCTCCCTGCTCTCTGAACACCCGCAGAGTTTTCCACCTGTGTGCTTTGGTCCTACCGTTATTCTTGTCTCAATGACTTCTACTCTTCTGCATGTCTATCTGAATTGTCCCCATTCTGCAAGGCCCTAATCACATCTGTCTTGTTTTCTGATACTTCCCTTCTCTGGTCCTCCCCACCAGATCAATTTTAACACACCTGTATTGTTTGTTTACTTAAAAAGGTGGAGGGAAGTTTTCCAACTAGATTGTAAAACTCTTGAAGGGAAAAGTCATAGTTTATACTTCTTTGGGTTCTCCCCAAATGGCTACATAGTACACTATACAATTCTGGTACTTAATAAGTATCTGTGTTAACTTATGAATAAAACTTACAATTCCTTAGTGCATCCAATGCCCACCGTTCTTCTGAGACAGGCAAGTGTGGATTTGGGATTGTGATTTGATAATTTCCTCCAACTTCCTTTAGAGTTCCATCTGCACGTTGCTCCTTTGCAAACTGTCTCTCAGCCACAAAGAGATCATCTACCTCTGATTTCCCAGAAGCACCCAGTGAATGAGATTGAGGTTTTGACGATATTAAGGGAGACTCTAATCCCAAATCTCTGTCTGTTCAACGGAACGGAAAAAGTAGAATATATCTTAAACAAAACTTCTAAATTTTAACGTGAAGCATTCAGGAAATACTTGGACAAAAATAACCACGTGAGCTACAGAGATCATCTGTTAAGTGAAATACCCAGCACTCAGCAGTGTTACATGGTACACAGAGGGCTCATAGGCAAGGTCTGTTAAAGAGAATAGTGGATCCAGAACCTGCATAAACCAAGAGTGAAAGTTTCTTTGCATTTTAGTAAGTAATATATAGACTACATTCTTCCAGGTAAACTTAACAGATCAGTTTACCTGGACTCTGCAGACCAGTGACTGAAATGCCATGATGTTCTACTTTTAGTTTTGGAGGTTCTTCTTCATCATTGTCTCCTCTATGGAGGAAAGAAAACAATCTTTCAGCTTCACGAGGTGACTAAACATCATTGCAACAAAATGGAAGAATCACCTGTTCCCTTTCTGACCAAAAACAAAGTCAGTCCCCCTACAATGAAGGGCACACTCACTCGCAAGGGGGCGACTCTGGCAGTGGAATTGGCCTTGTGGATTGCTCCTTCACTGATGCAGCCATCCGACAGATTAGGTCCTGCCAGCTGCAGGAAGTTTGAAAAGAACCCAAAATACAAAAGGGAGAGAGAAATGCCCTTTAAATATACTCAGAAAGGAAAAATAAAAACAAACCAGAAACCAAACCAACAAACAAAAAACCCTACCAGAGATAATCTTTACTTTGGCAACATATTATTAAGTAGAGACTATAACAATTCCGTACCTTAAAGAAAAACCTAACAATATTATGGATACGCTACCCATTAAAAAGCTTCACTTGACACTTCCGAGAGTTTCTTCTCTAGAAAAGATACTTTCAATAGAATAGAATCAAAGTAAGAGACATCAATCTAGAAAAGAACAAGTTCTTAGAAGAATATCTCTAAAAGAAGAGAGAGGAAGTGCTCGTTTCCATATAGTTTTTGGTTTTCAAAGCCTATTACAAAAACAAAGTTAAGTTTGTGGAACATTATATTCAGGATAATAAAAATATTAGAGCAAGGTAGCTAATACATACACAGTCTTTTCAGAAACTGTCTGTGCCACCAGCTCATAAATTTGGGCTCCATTGTCTGACATGGAGATGACGAATAAAGCTTTGTTATCTGGAAAAAACGAGACAAAAATTACTCTAACAATATGTCCTACAGAGACCATGAAGAATGTTTCTAGGGTCTGGGTATTACTCTGCATCTTAATCTAGGTACAGGTTACATGTGTCCACTTTGTAAACATGCGTTCCCTTTGTAAAAAATTCATCAAGCTATACACTTAAAATCTGTGCAACTTATTGTATCTTATACTGTATTTACTATACTTAAATAAAACAAAGATCATAAAAACTGATTCCTCAGTAATTTATCAGAAACAAGAAGGTGTCAATGTACCCAAATTACTGAACCCTATGACTCTTTTACATTTATTTTGAATTGCCCTTTTGATAAATGGTTAATACTATTCAGTGCGTACTGGAGAAAAGAGGTCATAAATTTATCTTGCCATCATGGAATTAACAAATTTTGAAAGGGATCTCATTATTAATACAGCAATATGGAACTTGCTAACTTAAACTGATTTCAAAAAACCCAAACTACACCCACCTCTTCAGATTTTACTTGTTTTTCCACCAGTCAAAACATAGAACATTCTAATCAAAGTCTTTTCATTTAGAATATCTCCCAATTCACTATCTCCACTGGTGTGTAACAATGATTTGAACATGGAATGAAGATCAAAGTAAATATGCAGACAACTTTCAAATGCAGAAAATTACTCAGAGAATCTAGGCATTCTAAATAATTTGGAGGTATAAACTCATTTCATTTTCTGAGCATGAAATAAATTTCATTTAATTTATATAAGAATATAAAAGGAACAAAATTCTATGCCAATTGTGCTACTTAAACAACACTGAATATCTTATGCGACTTCGTGATGAACCTGGAGGTCAGCGTCACTGAGCAGACATACTCGCCTGTGGCCACTTGTCGAACCAACACTGTATTCAACTTAATGACAGGGCTAAACGTGTGTTTGCTATCAGCTGTAGATGCCAGAATCTTACTATGACACCTTAATACCAGCCTATCATCCTGCTTTTGCAACAATACAAGAATGTCGTCCAGCAGCAAAGTGTATAGATCTAGAAATAAAAAAGTAGGAAAGGTGATTAGTACAGAAATCAAGGTGTGTTTTATACACTTTCTAACAACTTGACAGAGAAAATTTATTTCTGTTAAATCTAGTAAATTTTAAAAATTGACTTGCTTCTATCTTAATTTCATTTTTTAATAATTCATTTTTATTGTATTATGCCAAATGGTCAGTCTGTGACTGACGGGAAACAAAAAACAATGGTTCCTCACCACAGATAGTTTGAGATGTAGTAGTTTAAAGAAAGCTTAGACTTAGAATACAAAAATGATGGAGACAGGACTGAATCATGACCAAGTTTTCTGTTTCATCCCCAAATGAATATTTAACACACTTCACAAATAACAAAGTAACATAAGCAAATCTTCTATAAATGTATAAGTAACACAAAATAGCACTGAAAACTACTGCAACCGAAAATTGTGAATGGTTCTTTCTTCTCTTTTGCATAAAGAAACTTTGCTATTCTTTTCTCTTCTCCATCCTCACCAAAATTGACAAACATTAAACCTACCAATAGTTTTATCTCTATTCACCTTCCAAACCAATGGCCCTTCATGAATCATCTTCCTTTTTGTTAAATCCAAATTCTGCCAAAATAAAGAGAATTACACACAAATTATTTCCAAGCACTTAGTGAGATGATATTCCACATAGTTTCTTTTCAAGAAATTCTTAATATAAAAGATACTATTTGCATTCACTATCATTATTGATATCTGTCAATTACTGAAAATGGAATATAGACCAAGTTAAATTCAAAGTAAGCCGCATAGATTTTTCCTAAAAGAGAAAAGGTATCTTGCAGAAAAGCATGCAGGAGTACTGCCTTCTAAATTGCACTCTACACAGACAACAGCAGCTTATGAAAACGAAGTTGCAAACATTCAGTCACTAGATTCTCAACCCATCCCTTAATTTTTTAATGAGTAACTAGATGTGGATGATGCACAGCTTATCTATAAGAGGCCTCTGAATTCCAGGTTCTAGTTCCACAGAAAGTTCTAAGGAAGAGCACTTATGAAAAGTCCAGGTAGTATACTCAGACTTGCTCTAAATATTAATAACTTAATAAGAGAATCATCTTTCAGTATAAGTAGCTCCAGAAAAATCCCATTTTTTCATTGGGAAGTTAAGGCACTAAGCATATTAGCATGCTTTTTGATAAGGTGCCCTATATGACATAAAAGTCTATTTTAACAGTCACCAAAGAATCTGCCAAAACAACCACCTAGTCAAACAGTATAAGAAAAACTAAAATCCTAAGAAGTTATTTAATATAAAAACTCCATGTATACAAGTGGTAATTAACAAATATTTTACTATCATTCCTGTAATGGTTTCAACTGTTATGCTTTTGAAGAGTTTCATGGAAAAACAAGTTATCTTGCTTTACTCAATAATCTGGAAAGTTCCCATGGTAAACAGCCCTACTCTTATTCAAACTATAAAACGCAATAGAATTAAACTTAATAAATAATATTCTTTAGTATCTTGAAAATTCCTGTCATAAAAAGTTACAGTTTCGCACAAAATATTCCTCTAATGAAAGATTAAAGTAATCTTCACACAGACCAGATATTTAAAAGGAAGAAAAGAATCATAAACATAGACAATCTATGATACAAGAACTCCTTCAGGTGATGTATGTTCCCACCGAGAGGTTAATTACCTGCCAGGTCTTTAGTACATTTTATTTTATTGTTTTAATTATGATTAGACCATCTCTCACCCTGAGTTCTTCAACATTTGGGTACTCTGACAACTTCAGATTCGAGGTATCAAGGCGACGCTGATAATCTTCTAAGCGCTGAAAATTAGACAGGATGGAGTCAAGGTTACTGCTTTGGCTATCAAAGACCTCCCTCATCCTAAATCAAACGGACACTTTTACCTGCATTTTACTGAGCTCTCTGCAACATTAGACACAACTCACAACTCCCTCTTTCTTAGAACACCCCCTTCCCTTGGCTTTGGTGATCTTACTCTCCCCTAGTTTTCCTCTGAGCTCCTTGACTGTTCTTTCTCAATCTCCTTTTCAAATTCACTCACCTCTAACTAGCTTATATTTATTTTCTGAATATGTAAATTGTGTACATGGTAAAAAATTCAGAAGGTAAGATAAGGCACACAATAAAAAGTAAACCTCCTCCCAACCCTGTCCTCTTATCTCCCCACCCCCAATTTTCTCTAAAGAAGTAATCACTAAAACCCATTTCTTGGGTAGCCTATGAGAAAAAGTCTAATAAGCAAATAGAATATATGTGTAAATAAGTATGTTCGTCTCTGTGCACGTTGTGTGCATCTATGTCCTTTTTTAATAAAAGATATGGTAGAATAATATATTCATATATGTATTACTCATTTAAATGATAACATAATACATTCATATACACATTTCTCTGTGTGCGTGTGTGTATCACTCATCAATACATCTTGGAGACTGCTCCACATTAGCATATACAGAGAGCAATCTCATTCTTCTAATGGATGAACAGTATTCAACTCTGTGAATGAACTATAGTTTATTTTAACTATACCTTACTGATGGACATGTAGGTTACTTCCAACCTTCTCCTATAACAAACGATACTACAATGGCCTTAAACATATGCTTTTTTACACACGTGTAGATATATTTTCAGGATAAATTTATAGGGGAAGAATTGTTAGATCAAAAGGAATATGAATTTTTCCCAAGATCATAGAAATTTCCAAATACACACAAAATTTGAATTTGAATGTGTATTGCGAACACTCATATATTCACCACCTATATTCCACAGTTAACATCTGCTATATTTGTTTTATCCTCTATCTATCCATCTATTCATTCCTCTATCTATCCATCAATGTATCTTATATTTTGGATGCATTTCAAAATAAGTTACATATATAAGCACACTTTACCTGTAATTTTTTTTTTTTTATTAATGTTATGATAGATTACAACCTTGCGAGATTTCAGTTGTACATTTTTGTTAGTCATGTTGTGGGTACACCACTTCCCCCTTTGTGCCCTCCCCCCACCACCCCTTTTCCCTGGTAACCACTAATCAGATCTCCTTGTCAATATACTAACTTCCACCTATGAGTGGTACCTGTAAATATTTTAGCATGCATATTATTAAGAAGAGTTCAATATTTGCTTACAGTTCTTTTTTAAAGTAAAATCTAACTACAGTGAAATGCATACATTTTAAACATACCTTTCCATGAGTTTTTACAAATGCATACATCTGTGCAAACTCCTATCAAGAGAGGAAATATCACCAGCACCTCAGAAAGTTCCCTCGTGCTTCTTCCTAGTTAATCTGTCTCCACATCCCCAGTGACAGACAACCTTTTCTGATGTTTTGTCCCACCACAGATTAACCTGTCCTAGAAGTTACAGGAATAGAATTATATATATGCACTCTTTATGCGTTGGGCTTCTTTCACTCAGCATAATGTTTGTGAGATTCATCCATGTTGTATGTATCGCTAGTTCATTCCCCTTTATTGCTGGTATTATTCTAGTTTATGACTATACTACATTTGGTTTACGCTATAAACATTCTTGTACAAGTCTGTGGGCATATATCTTCACTTCTCCTGGGTAAATCACTAAGAATAGAATTGCTGTGTCAAAGGGTAGATGTACGAAAATGTGCATTTTTAATTTAGGTAAAAATTGCCCTCTGGGGTTTTATCATTTCACACTCCAAACAATACATTTGAAAGTTCCTGTTTTCCTACAGCCTCACCAACAGAGCTGTCATCATACTCAGTTCCTAAGAAATCACATCCAAGTCCAGGGATTCAATTAGCCTCTATATGCTCACAATCTGACATTTTTATCTTCAGCACAGTCCTCTTAGAGGAGGATCCATATAGCCAAATGCCTACTGTATGTCTTCACCTGATATCCCAAACTGGACTTTTCATCTCCCCACAAATCTGTGGCTTCTCCCTCATCCTGTCCATCCAAATGTGCACGTCAGAGACCTGGGATTCATTCTTGACATCCCCTCTCTTCAAATCCTTTTCTAAATAAGTCACCAAGTCCTGTCAATTTTACCTTCTAAATATTTTCTCAATTCTTGCACTTCTCTAAGCTATCACCATCTATCCTGGACCTCTACAAAGGCTACTAACTGAGCCCTTTCATCCATTCTCTCCCATTCTAGGTACTTTTGCCATAAGCACCTTTGAGGTAGATATCTTTCCTGCAGACACCTTTGCCACAAGCATTTTTGAGGCCAACATTTTCACCACTTAACTAATTGGTCATAAGGCAATTTTGCTGTAAAAGATAAAATAACTGGTTGACAGTTTGCTCCACATTTCCTGGAGAATTTTAGAATGTCTATCAACGGACATGTGACAATATGCCAAGAACAAACAACAGTGCGGAAGGCTTTTCACAACACAATACAAAGCTCAGTTCCAACTATGCATCCTAGTATTTGGAAACTGATACCTCTCTTAATGAAGGAAGAAATTTTAGCAAAAAAGAAAAGCGTCATGGGGGCCGGCCCCGTGGCCGAGTGGTTAAGTTCGCACGTGATGCTTCGGCGGCCCAGGCTTTCGGGGGTTCGGATCCTGGGTGCGGACAGGGTACCACTCGTCAGGCCACACTGAGGCGGTGTCCCACATAGCACAATCAGAGGCACTCACAACTAGAATATACAACTATATACTGAGGGGCTTTGGGGAGAAGAAAATAAAGATTGGCAAATGATGTTAGCTCAGGTGTCAATCTTTAAGAACAAGAAAAAAAGAAAAAGTGTCATGGATGCTGAATGAGGAGATGCACCAAAAAGCAAAAAGAAAAAGTATAATACTTTGAACAAAAGACTTTGAAGAGACGTGCTTAAGTACAAGCAACCCACAAAATACAATCAGGTTTTGCACAGTATTGCCATGATTCTACACACACTTTAAATGTATTCAAATATTTTGTATTTATTTCACAATAAAGTCTTTTTCATTTTGTCATTCATTTCTCATTTTTTATTACATCCTTTATTCAGCAGAAATAAAACCCACAAAATAAAATCAGTTTTTTGTGCAGTTATTGCCATGAATCTACACACATTTTAAATGTACTCAAATATTTCGTGTTTATTTTGCAATAAAATCTTTTTAATTTTGTTATTCATTTTTCGTGTTCCATTATGTCCTTTTTAACATCCCTCTTTCACTTTTCATGATTTTATCTTTTATGTCAAAATTGCCTTACTGCCAATTAATTATGCAGCAACAACGCCTGCGGCAAAGATGTCTACAGCAAAGCAGCTTACGCCAAAAATACCAGACAAGCTCTCACTCTCCACTCTCCCATTTTCAACCCGTTATTCACAGAGTAGTATGAGTGATACTCATAAAGTGAAAAATCTGAACGTGCTACTCTCCTTAAACGTCTATAATGAATTCCTACTGCATTCAGAATAAAAATCAAAATCTTCAATATGGCCTGTGGGGCCCTGTATGATTTGGCCCTGGACTACTGTGCCTCATTTCGTACCACTCTAATTTTGCTTTTTAGGCATGATCCACACTATTCTAATCTTTCCATTCCTCAAACAGACCATGCTTCCTTTTTACCTCAGGACTTTCGCACATGCTGTTCCCTCTACCTGTAATGTTGCCCCCTTCCACATTCTTTTGGTACATTTCCACTCATCCTTCAGAGCCTTGGCCTAAAGGACAATTCCTCAAGGAAGCTTCCTCTGATGGCCACTACCTAACATCCTCCTCAAACTAGGGTAGGCACCTCCCTAGGAGTTATACACTCGTAGCGCATCCTGAAATGCTCCTACACAGCAGCTATCACAACTGATATAAAATATTTGCACTCTAATCTTTTCAATACCTCTGTATCCTGCTAGAACACACGCTCAGTCTGGGCAAATATTGTACTCATTGTCTTAACCACTCTCCACCCTACACACAGCATACAGTAGATGCTCTATAAATATTTGTTGAATGAACAGATGAATGAAAGAGCAAAAAAAGCAAAAGAGATGCTCAAAAAGGCCAAATACAACTCTGATGTTCTATCACAAATTGATCTGGACCCACCTACATGATCTGGACCCAAATACATGAACAGTTAACAAATATCCTGCCCATGATAGTTTTCGATTATTATTTCAGACTCTAGGTAATACTAATTTAATATTCTCACTATGTCATCCTGTAGCTTCTTTCCCTTCTTACCTGCTTGTTTTCTGCCTCCTTGACAGCCTGATTTACATAATTTAAGATCTGACGACAGTGATCTGCAGCTTTCTTCACCTTCTCCCTTTCCATTGGCCATTCTAAACATGGGGAAGAAATTCAAAATGTAAAATCGAGGAAACCAGAAAAGAATACAGATACATAACTGAGACATCGTTTTATTTCAACATCTGTAGGAACTTACTAAGACCTTGAATTATTTTTATACTAGAATAAAACCTATGGCAGAATCTCAATTTAGATAGTCTCTGGACAGGTGAAACTTCTTATGACAGTAGCTTACAACATAAATACTAATCTTTAAAAAGAAAGTATGGGGGCCGGCCCCACGGCCGAGTGGTTAAGTTTGCGCTCTCCGCTTTGGTAGCCCAGGGATTCACTGGTTCGGATCCCGTGCATGCACATGGCACCGCTCGTTAGGCCATGCTGAGGTGGTGTCCCATATAGCACAACCAGAGGCACTCACAACAAGAATATACAACTATGTACCGGGGGGCATTGGGGAGAAGAAGAAGAAAAAAAAAAAGACTGGCAACAGATGTTAGCTCAGGCGCCAATCTTTAAGAAAAGAAGAAACCATAGCATGAACCCCAAGTCCAAGAAGTGATGCTATACATCAACTATCGGGCTCACCATGGTGCACACTCTAGGGAGTGCGTCTCATTCAGGTTGTAAGCTATACAAGTGGGACTCCTTCTCCCCCTAGAATTTCACAGTACAGAGCCTACATGATTATATCCAGTGGACCTGTTAAGCAACATTTTTTTAATGATAACACAACCTAAAATAACTCCAAAATAAGTTTTTTTTAATTTGAGATTAGATTTAAAGAAAGAAAATAGATCACAACATTTGCATCATTAAACAAATATGAAATTCACCAAATGGTGTTGTTTACGTTGAGATCTATAATGTAAAGAATACCCAAATCAGAATATTCAAAATTATAATCCTCCAAACAACAGTCTAACTATATGGAACAGACATATTAAAGTATAAAAATTAATGTGTATGAGTATTTTCAAATTCTCAGGCATAAGAAACATGAGTTTGATTGCACACAATTATTAATGAGAACTAAGTATGAGAGCCTAAAGCTCAACTGAGAAACTTGGATTCAATTCATGTTTCAAAACAGGAGAGTTGGAATTATAATGCATTGGTTGGGCTTAATGACAGTACATATATAGATACAAAACATCTCTTCAACCCAGTGTAAGTTTTCTTCAAAGCAAATAGGATATACACTGGAGGAAGGACTGGTAAACTTTTTCTGTAAAGGGCCAGATAATAACTATTTTACACTTTACAAGCCAAATGGTCTTTGTCACAACTATTCAACCCTGCTGCTGCAGTGCATAAGCAGTCAGAGACAATATGTCAACAAATGAGCAGGACTTTGTTCCAATAAAACTTTATTTAGCAGAAGAGGTGATGAGCCAGATTTGGCCCATGATCCGTAGTTTGCCAAACTTTGTGCTAGAGCGACTAATAGAGTACATTAAATCAAATAGCCTCAAGATGACTGTATTGAATCTTGTTAGAAACTTTTGCCATACTATTCGGAAACCCAATCTCCAGGAAGCAGGATGCTATGAGAGATTATTTAGCAAGAACTTTTTCTGAGGGGTGAGGGGAGAGTTGGAGTTCCTAAGCTTTTTAATTTCAGTGAGAATGCTATACCTGTGTATTTGGCAATATTATCCAATAGAAGAGGGTACTTAGTAAGCCTCTGCATTTGGGTGGGAATGATATCCTTGAGCTGTAGACGACGACACAGTGGATTACTCTCAGCATCCTAAAATTAAAGTGAAATAAGTAAACTTGTAATTCTTATTAGGACTATAATTACTTACCATATGCCATATATTCATCATACAAATGTCTACAGCATCACAGTTCTGGTTATTAAATCAAGACTTAAAACATGCCAAGACACACCACTACCATACTAACTTCTGCTTGCTCCTTTAATTACACAGTGAAGGAGAGGAGCCTTTATCACTAAGCCAATGGCTTCTTTGTTACCTGTTTAAGCAAGGACTGAGAACATCCATAATCAACTCCATTGCTTTCTTGTGATAAAACACTTTTATCTTCACATATTAAGAAAATCTAGTTACGTTTCCTTATGATTGGCATTCCTACCAAAAGTTAGTCAGCTAATTTGCTATCTGCCATTCCAAGCAGGCACAATGGATCACCAGTCTAGATACCCAGCTTGTTATAACATGGGTCTGAAAGCTTTTCAGTAAAGTGCCAGATAGTAAATATTTTAGGCTTTGTATGCCATACAGTCTCTGTCACAACTACTCAACTCCGCTGTTTTAGCGCAAAAGCAGCCACAGACAATAGGTAAATGGGTAAATGCAGGAACATGGCTATGTGTGGTAAAGAGTCGTAAGATGCTCTCCAAGATTCCCTCTCTCTGATGTACACACCCAGTATAATCCCCTCCCCTTGAGTGTGGACAGAAGCTGTGAATGTGATGGGTTATCCCTCCTATGATTAGGTTACTAGCAGTTAACTTTGAGTTAATCAAAAAAGGGTAGTGTCCTAAGTGAGTCTGACTTAATCAGAGGAGTCTTCAAAAGAAAGCTCTGTCAGAGAGATACATTCCCCCTGGCCTGGAAGAAAGGAAATAGCTATCTTGTAAACTGCTTACAGGGCCACATGGCAAAGAGACATGGGCATTCTCTAAGAGCTGAAAGCAGTTCCCAGCCAACAATAGCAAGACAGGGACCTCAGTTACACATTTGCAAAGAAATAAATTCCACTAACAATCAATGAGCTTAGAAGACTCAGATGAGAACTGCAGCTCCAGCTGACAGTCTGATCTCAGTTTAGTGAAAGCGCAGAGAGAGGACCCAGCTAAAGTACACCTACACCTGTATTCCTAAACTGCAAAAACTGTGACGTAACAAATTTACATTAAGTTACTACATTTGTGGTAATCTGTTATACAGCAATAAAAAACTGTTACACTGTGTTCCAATAAAACTCATTTACAAAAACAGGCAAAGGGCTGGATATGGTCTGTGGGCTGCAGTTTACCGACCCTTGATCTATACCAATATCTACCTCAATAAGTATGATCACTGCTCTGTTCTTCCTTGGGCGTGATGTAAGCCCACACTCGTGTTTTGACGGTATTATTTTAACAATGTACATGGGCCATTTCCTGACAACATTTCCATGGCAATGTGGACTTCTATGTCATCTTTATACCCTCCAGTAATTTAAGAGATAATGTGTGGCTTTAAAAAATGTTAACATAGATAAAATCCTTGTAAAGAACTTAATCAGAATTCCCCCAGTTCATTCTACAATTGATAAAAAATTGCATTTCTTTTTTCTTACATGACTCACTCAACTCACTTGCACAAAAGTCTGGAATCTAGAATCCTTTTTCTGACGAGACTTGATCATTTCCAGGGCAAAAGGTTGGTTACTGCAAAAGGTAGCAGCAGCGTGTTTCAACTTCTCCTCCCCTGGTCCGCTGAACTGTGCCAAGAACACAAAGAACACAATAGAGAATGGGACACTGCACTTATGAAAGGCCAGGCAAAATGAGAGACAAACGCAATCCTTTCAATACTCCAATAAGTATTCTCAAGTGACAAGAAACAGAGCACTACATATCTATGTGGAATACCAATGTTTCCCCATTAAAAAGGTCTGACTCTAACACATCCAGACCTTTCCTGTCATATTCCAATGTTTTCTGGATTGTAGCCTACCACAACTTATTGCCTTTGCAGTTTATACCACTTCTAAATTAGATAGAAAGGTTGACACTTGTGGACTATGAGACACAAAATGCTTAAAGGTTGAGATTAAAATGTCATTTTCCTAGAACCTGACACCTTCACAAAAATTACATTCTTACCACTCTAGGAAGAAAATCTTTGGAATTCTAGCTTTCTCTCTTACTATGAAACCCAGGGCAGTCATAACTTTTCTGGGTCACAATAAAATTAAATCACTGCTGCTTCGCCTTTGCAGAGGCTGGAGCTCCATGCCTTGACTCTCTCTTGGGGGAGACCTATGAGCCTATGAACCTCTTTTGTTGAAAATTATACTTTTTACTGTTATTTTTTAATTAATAAATTCAAGGCTGAATATGCCATGATTTTAAAGTTTCTTATAAAACACCTAACAAGTGCTTCACACATAATAGGTACTCATATAAATACAGATGGAGCAAATTAGTTTTTAACCATCTTTACATTTGTAATAATTGCTTTATGGTTTACAAAGAAGCTTTTCATACAGTCTGCCACTTAAAGCCATATTTCCAAAAGTTTGTACATGAAGATACTTTGTGGAAAATCGTTTTGCAGTGCATTGTAGATAAATTCAGAGTATTTTCTTCTCCAACTAGGGCACACAAAGTGATATTTGAACAGATTGCTCTACTGTTACAGTCTTATTGTATTACAAATATGACACTCAAAATACTTAAAGATGAAACTGGCCACATTTTTGGTATTTTAGTCAAATACTAACAGCAGCTGGGTTTACGAAAGATGACGCCCCCAACCTCGAGCAGTTTTACAGCAGTTTTATAAGTAGCTTAAATAGAAGTAAGGTGATCTCAAGGGACCAATACTGAAAAAATACTCTCCACAACTATTTTAAAAAATAGAGTAAGTATAAAGGTCTATTCATGATTTTTGCTTTTACCATTACTGGCCAATGCTTTGCCCTAAATTAACCCTTTGTACCTAACAGTTACTAACCAAATTGGTTAGTCCATTCTGCTGTTCTTCAACTTTTTATAGGTACATCACACTGACCAAGAATACAATTCTTTTTATATATTCTAAAATAAATTTCTTGTCTCGCTCTGTTAACAGGTTTCTCCACTTTATTTTACCACATAGTAGATTTATGCAGTCCAAAGGACTGTGATAAGAGGACCAAATGTACTTCTGTACCTTACTAATGATGAATCTCACTTGACACTTGCTGTTAAACATTCTTTATACGAGATGCAAATGAAACTGTTTAGGAATCAAGATTTATATCTTAAGTCCATATGACTTACAACTTTTTAATCCAAATTTGACATGAAAATCAATGCTATATTCGGTCACACTACACATTTTCTGTTTCAAGTTGAGTAGTGTGCTGCCAAGCCAACAGAACTCAGTTATAACTTTCATTGCTGCACTGCGATCAAGAAACACCACGAATCACACAGCACAGAGCAGCCACAGAGTAAGCTGCACTATTCAAGGAAGATGAATCTCCTGAATAACAATCATGTGAGAGCGAGTCGAGGGAGAAAATGCTGTGGAAAGTTCAATAACGCAAAACGAGACTGGATTATGATTTCTTGATCTGTTCCCTGAATCAAGCAGCTAAAAGGGGATCTACTATTAGACTAGTAGATTCTGAGCTATGATCTCACCATCAACGAAAGGAGTAAGCTGAAGATAGTTTTAGTCAACTTTCTAGTATTTAATCTTTTAAATATTTATTATCGTAGAACTACCAAAATCTTGTGGCATGTCCTCAAGCAGCCTACATAGTGAAGTAAATTTCTGTGGGCATATCTAAACAGTTCCTGTTCAACCTGTGTTAAGATTTTGAGAACTACTTTATATACTTTACTAGTATTCATAGCCTTAACTACAGTACTTTCTTTAAAAGTCTGGATCAAACCCACTTTCCCCTGGAAAGACTTTCTGTATGTTCTAGTTTAGATCTCCCTGCTATATTTCCCATAAAAACCTGTACTCCCTCCTTTCTGTAACACTCATCACACTTGAAAGAACTAATGACTGTTTCCCATGGATCATAAGCTTTACTAGGGCAGGAGCTATGTCTGTTTTGATTGCCACTGAATTCCCAGCACCAAGAACAATACTTGGCACATAAGTATATATTATGGCATATACACCGACAGTCAGAGAGAAAGATAAACAGAATTTGACAAACAGCTACTATAGTCTCTGAACACTCTCCTTATACTGCAAATAAGATTAATTTTTACTTTTCTACTTTTGTGATGGTAGTTCTGGATCTACAATTATGTTTTACAGTACAATTCTGAGATTTGGATAACAGAAGATAGCTAAAATTCTCTATCAGTTAAATTATTTTTATCAACATCTGTTTTACTCCATATTCTTTAAACACAAAGAACTAGTATCTTTAATTTGATGGAAAAAAGAGCACTTAGTTTGAGCACTTAGAAGACATTAACCAAGAGAAGACATATTTGGACTCCTTCATCTTTACACTAGCTTTGCAAAATGGATGAGTTTGCATATTTGGAAAGGTTAGTTATTTAACCTTTAATCTGATCATCAAGTGTCTATAAAAATAATAAAATGAAACAGCAAATTTCTTTACCCAGGTCAGCAAATCTTCCCCAATCTGATCAATAACAGAAGTTTCATTCCTCTTTCGAACAGACTTCATTTGCTCATTCAATCCAACTAAGGAGGGGAAAAAATAGAAAAAATTAAGTATACACTCATTTCAGGCTGAGTTAAAGGTAGTACCAAGAACCTAAATTTTCAAAAAAAGAATTTTCATAGTAGTGCAGCTGCTTCTAATATCTCCTTAAATATAAATCTGAACACAATTTTTTACACATCCAGCTACCTGTGAGCTCTATCTGAAAAACAGGTGCCAACGCATAAAACAATGTGGAAACTAGCACATTACATACAGTGTAGGTGTATCAAATATGCATTTAATGTCAAGACTCCACTATAACCATGCTCATAATGAACTTAAATTTAAACAGTAGTGATTCTGCCCACTGTTCCTCTCAAAATGTGTATGTTCACAGGCAATGTGTATCATCAAGCCAGAACTTGTCAGTACATGCTGGTGAACCCTAGGGCCACCTACAAAGAAGTAAAGGCATCAATTTGGTGGGCAGGTGTTGGTAGGTGGTGATGGCACCCTTGATGCAAGAAAAGTCTAAAATTAAGGGTCAAAGAGAAAACACTGACTTACAACAAGAGGAACTCATACTACTGTCTACAAAAGTCTGAAATTTCCTTCCTGGAAAGCCAGCAAGGTAGAATTTTTTATATATTTACTCAAGTGTTCCAAGCAAAATAACAATAAAATAATTTAATTCCTGAAATCTATCCCACCCTGGGATTATATACTACATATTACTATTTATAAAATATATTTACACATATATTACCATATGGGATATATATTTTTAAAAACATATATACTGTAACTGATAGGAAGTTTCCATATTCATATTTTTAAACTTAGACATTGACTTTACATCCTTAGACCTGTGTTAACACTGTATACAACAGAAGATATTGTTGCATTTTCTGGGGGGAAGATATTCAGGATCCAATCATTTCTTTCTTTATGTTATGCGCTCACATGTAATTATATAATTTCAGGAATGCTAACATGGATACATTTACAAGATTTTACTGCTATGGTTCCTATACATACTCACAATCTTTTATCTACTGGCAATGTTAGGGACAAAGATCAGAGTCAATTTCTCTTACTGTGAAGCTGAAGAATATCTTCCAAGTTTGAAAAAATTTTCCGTAGTTCTGAAGGTGACAGAATTCCTTCTCTGGACACTCGCTGATAAAAGACCTGATCAAGAACCTTCAGCGTTCGAACATGAGCTCTTTCAGTGTAGAACAATTCTAAGCAGGAAAAAAAAACATGAAACGTTACCTTACTTAGAATAATTCCATGGGACCAAACATAGGCGTAAGCGGGAATTAAGTAGCAAATGAGTTATGTGATAATTATTGATAGTTCTGAAAGGATGTAGTATCTCTGAAGTCACTTTCTTGATTCCATGAAACTCTCCTACAAACTGGCTCTAAGAGCTGAATACTGGCAAATGAAAAATATCATTCAAAACTATTTTGTACTTAAAAGTTAACAATGTACTCCAAAATCCATGTGTCTTTTTATAATAGTACCCACCAATCAGAACTACAACATCAGAAAACTGTAAGCCCAAACATCAGGTAGCCTTTAAATGGAGCCCTCTTCAGAAACAACAGTACTTTTGGTTACCTAATTTGCCTATAAATCATTAACTCTGAGGCCAGACTTGTAATTTCAGCATGTCTCAATGTTATCAGAGACAAGAAGGATAATTATTCAAATCACATCCTAAAGATGGTAGAGGGTACAGCATCCATGTCACATCTGTCACATACATGCTAGCGTAAAATACAGAACACTGCACTACGATAAAGAAAGACCTGGACCCTAGTGTTCTCCTTACCGCTCATCAGCTATAGAGTCTTGACTAATTCAACCAATCACCCTGAGCCTCAGCTTCCTCACTTATAATCTATACATAAAAATGACTTAGCCTGAAAGTCAAGTGATGGGACAAATGTTGTCTCAATGATTTTTCGAGCTTAAGATCTGTAATGCTATGAATCTTAAACATCCTGATGGCTAAACACCTTTCCTTTTAAATTATCAATAAGAATCACAGAACCATTTGCATTTTTTGAGTTGTAAAGTTCAAGGATCATCTACCTAGTTTAATTTCCTCTTTGTTTAAAGCATAAGGCTAGCAGAAATTTCGAAGCAAACTCCAAGGCTCAGGGGTTTGTTTTACTCTAATAAAACTCAACAAAGGTGAACAAGAACAACTAATTAAACTCACCATTAATTACTTCCTGTCTTTTGATCTCACAAGGCTTTAGTCCCAGTAACACTTCCCGACTAACGAGCTGTTGCCAGTTGGGTGGATCTGTCTCTAAGTCATTTTCAAACTGTTCATCCTCACTTTGACTTTCTCCAAAAGCTATGCTGTCAAACCTAATGAAGAAAAAAAGATGAATTCTATCTGAGGACCTCAGGTGGACAATGGGAAATAGCGCGAGTCATTACATTACAGTAAACAGTCAGATTTCTGAAATATTTCTTAGCACAGGGCCTGAAACATCATCCCTGCCTACAAGATGCCTTACATGTGTTATATACATCTCTAAAAATATCTTTTGAATCATGTGTGTTTACCAAAAACTTTCTTTTATGCTATCTAACAGATTCATGTACAGGGTTTCTTTTCCTTTAAAATCAGAACTTTAGGGAAAAAAGATATATTTCGTAAAATATGCCTCTATTGAAAGCTACTTTAGGATTACTTACTTTCGAAAGGGCTTTGGTGTCCCGTGTTCAGTCACCCTAAAACAATGGAGAATAAAGAGTCAACATGAAAACAAAATGGTAATCGAGAAATTAATGCCAAAGATATTCAAAACTGGGTTAAACTACAGTGGCTAATAGATAATTCTTCTGGACACTGTAATGATTTAATATCAAACAAACTGAAAAACATTTCAGTACCTATCTAACATTTACTACCAATAAGTTCTAGTTCTTTCCCCCAAAAAATCACATATGGAAAAAAAAACGCTACAAAGTATAGGAATCCTATACAATCAAAAACTTTAAGCCATGTCCTAAACCCCCTAAGATATGACTGAATTACCTTTCTACTTCCCATTCCTCCTCCTGCACTTGGTCTAATGGAGGAGGTGGGAAATCAAAGATGGTATTGGGAGTACGAGGTGTGCCGTCTAAGGAGTCTCCAGATGTGGGGGTTTCTCCAACTTGTTTTGATCCTGAAAAGACAAAAGTCAGACATTCACATGGTGTTAATACTTAATAAAGACAATGATTACAAAAAAATTAGTCCTCAAAAGAGCTTCAACCTAATCCATAGCCACATTCTTATTTAAACAACTGCATGTTAGCTAGAACCAGAATTCTACTATGTAAAAATTTTAAAGACACTAAAAATAAACAGGAAAATCATTTTTAAGCAGCTTTCTTAAGACATGGCGACCACTCAGAAGAGCATGAGATGAGGAGAAACATCTTACCTTCTCCTTTTCTACTCCAGTGCCAACCTTTTTCCTTCAAATTTTAGTTACTACAGTGGTCCACCTCAAAATACAAACCTCCACTTATTTGTCTTGACTTATTACCTTTAGGTAGTATCTATTTCTTCCTCCTCTGAGCATTTGGCTCACTTATACTTCCCACCTTCACTTCCCCCCCATTTCTTCCCAATGTTTAATAATTATCTTACTATTACTAATTGGGTTACTGGTTATTACCTAAGTTTAAACAATAGAATTATATCTGTATTTTTGTTTCATCAAGGAGTTACTGTGTTAACTCTCTTCTACATCAAATTAGGTATTTAGTGTCCATATCCTTCCCTTTAATTATATTTCTTTACTTCTACCTTTCATTTCTTTCAACTACACGTTGACTCATATCATTAAGAGGATGTTTTATATTTCCATTCTGATCTACAGCTGTAACTAAATATTCTGTTCTCTGACTATTAGGTTGACTCTAAAAGTCTGAAAACCAATAGAATGCTTACATTATTGTGACAATACACATACTGTCATGTACAATGTACAACACACATAAACATATTATTCTTGCTAGGTTAAGAGGTATGTTAGTTAGGATTATGTTTTCTTTTCTACTAGTCCAATGACGCAACTCCTGGGCCACTTGAAATAGAATGTTTATTACATTAAAGTCATATATTCCATCAATTACTTTATTGAGTCTCAAATTTTTTCAGCCGCTGCATCATACTATCAACTGCTTAAAACTTCCCTTTTTCTTACCCACTATGTTCCTGGGTTCCAATCTGGAGCAGCTGCTCCCTTGGCCTGTGACACAACTATCATCCTACAACTGCCCTTCACCACTTTCCCAGGTTGTTTCCCCTGCTTCCTGGATCCCACGACATTTTTGTTCTTAATTTTTCCTCTCAGTTTTCTGGAGTGTGTATCTTCAAATAATGTTCAAGGAAAAGGCACATTTTAGTTAAATTCTGAAACCTAGCATATCAAAAAATGTCTTTACATCTTTCTTCATCTTTGATAGTTTGGATAGATACAGAATTCTAAGCTCACTACCATTTTCTTTCAGCAGTTAAAGGCATCGCTCCTTTGTATTCTGGCACCTAGTGTTCTAACAAGAACATAATCCCCATTTTCTTCCTCTTAAAAGTTTTTAAGATTCTTTTTCTTTATCTCTACTGCACTGAAATTTCCAAAGACATTTTAGGTATAGATCTTTTTATTATTATTATTACATGTATTCTTTTTTAACTCTGGAAGCTTTCTTCTGCCATTTCTCTAACTGCCTCTCCTCGTGTCCTCTGCAGATATTTTGTCAAAGAAACAAACGTTGCACCTCTGTAGTGGTTCTCTACATAATTCGTCTCTCTCCAATTTCTATCTCCTAATATTTCTGATACACATTTTGAAATATTTCCTTTATTTTTGGGGACTACTCTTTTTTTTTAATTATTGGTAGCTGTGGTAGTTTGACAACATGTCCACAAATTCTTTGATATTCCTCCGTTCAGGGGTGAGCCTAATTCTCCTCTTCTTGAGTGTGGGTGAGGTTTAGTGACTTGCTTCTGACTGGCTGAAGCGACCGGGTACACCCACAGAGACTAAGTCATAAAAGACACTGAGGCTTCTTTCTTGCTCTCTCTTTTGGATCACTCAGGGAAAGTCAGCTACCATGTCATGGAACACTCAGGCAGTTCTACGGATAAGCCCATGAGGTGAGGAGCTGAGGCCTCCAGGAAGGAACTAAGTCCTCCTGCCACCAGCCACCTACACGAGCACAGAAGCAGGTCTCCTGACCCCAGGTGAGCTTTCAGATGATCGGCTGACATCTTGACTGCAACTTATGAAAGAGCTCAAGCCAGAACTGCCCAGCTAACCTGCTCTCAAGTTCCTCACCCACCAAACAATGTGAGATAATATTTTTTGTGTTAAGCCATTAAGTTTTAGGGTAATTTACCACAAAGTAATTGATAACTAATACAATAGCTATTGTATTGTATGTAACAGTTACATTAAAATGTTTTTTGGTCTCTGAATGCTTCTTTTTCATAGCATCCTATTCTTGTTTTATAGATATGATAACGTCTTTCATTTTCCCAAGTATACTATCTAATTTAGAGGTATTTTTTCTTTCTTTCTTTTTTTTTTTTTGGAGGAAGATTGGCCCTGAGCTAACATGCATCCACATGGAACATGTACCCATCTCCTTCTTCTTTATATGTGGGACACCTGCCACAGCATGGTTTGACAAGCAGTGTACCTACCTGAACCCAGGATCTGAACTGGCGAACCCTGGGCCACTACAGTGGAACACGCGAACTTAACTGCTGCGCCACTGGGCTGGCCCTAGAGGTATTTTTTAAGGTTCTTGTCTATTACCTAAATTACTGTTTTCTGCTAGGGACAGTTTTTCTGTTGTTTATATATTCTCTTTTGTGTGTCATTAATATGCTTAGCTTTATGCATTTTCTTAGCTTTTAACTCTAATAAGCAAATTTTGCGAAGAGTGAGTAATGCTGTTCATATTTAAGAATGCAAGACCAGGTCGCTCATTTGGCTTTCTTTCATTGCTAGATGGAAGTAGGTCCATTTCAGCTGGGAGCTCTCTGAGCAGAGTGAGACCTTGGTGTACCTACTGTCAGGCTTTAGGCCCCCAAATGTTAGGACTCCAGGGCACTAATATAGCGGAGGACCTAACTCTCCCTACACAATTCATTCAACTTCTCTAAAAAGAGGACACACTCGTTTTCCTCTGGTACACAAACGGCAGACTGCCTGCATGCCACAATGCAAGGACCAGAAGCTGTTGACACACTGTTTTGAGTACAGACCTTCAATTCCTAATTTTCAGCTTTATTTCTTATTCGTGCACTCTGTAACACAGGCCAACTCTGAGCCCAAAATCTCCCCAGAGTTCTAATGGGGAGACTGCCCCCACCTTGGATTCCTTACACAAATTATGGGTTCCAGCTTCCTTTATGTTGTTTTAACTATCAAACCTTTCTTGTCCACTTTCAATCTTCCAAAAATTTGTTGCAATCTCTTATTCATTGATAACATCTTCTCTTCCTCAACTTCCTTTCTCTTTATGGCTTTTGTTTATTTCTTACCTACCATGTTTCTATTTCAATGAGCCATGGGAACCATGAATTAATTCATGTACCCAATCCAACATCTTCAGAATTCCATATAAGACAAGAATCTCCAGACGTTTCTACAAATGTCACCCCTACTTCTTTGTCTTAAACAAAAACCTGTCTATCCCATGGGGATTACCTGTTCTGCTATAGCCCTCTTAAATAGAAACTGATCTTTCTGTCCTACACTGTGTACTTCAGGGTACAGAGGAGATGCACATCCTTCTTGCTCCTCAATACTACTTTTAGGTCATTATCTTGTCTTCTTATAAAATCCCCTGCTCCACTGAGGCTCTCACTCTCTGAGTATTATCACATATTCTCCCTCCTCACAACAATCATCTAGCAACACTGAACCTTTCACTGCTGGCTGTTTTCCTCTCCATGCTAATGTCACATGAGGTGACCTCAAAACCCATGGATATTATTAAGGTATTAAAACTCCTGGCTCCTTGGTTCCTTACCTTCTTCATTTCTAGTAACCTCCTCTACGCCACCTCAGTGACCACTCCCACAGCTTTATCCTTGATCTTTCCATGTCAGAAATTGAATTGCTTCCAAAATCACTAATATGGATAGGCATTCCCTCCTCCAAGTAAAACCACCTATTCTCCCAGTTCAGTTGCTTAAGAATCCCATTATAACAAGTATGAAGAAATATGGCAAAAATCTCTTTCCCCAATTATCTACAATTACTTCATATCTTTCTTTACTCTTCAAATCTCCTTGCCCTTCTCACTAAACTCTCTCTCAGTTAATAACCTTACCCTTCACATACAGTCTGCATCTCATCTCCTCTCTCCTTCTTGAAGTTATGTTCTATTGGTTATACAGTCTATCTCCTGCATCTTCAACCTCTTCCTCTCAATTGGCTTCCCCTTAGCATTTAAAAGAAATCTACAGTATTTCAGAATTTTTTTTTAAAAAGTCTTCCTTAGACGCCCCCAAGATCTGCCTCTAACTACTGACCAGTCCTCTCAACACTTCCTTTCCTTTTCCTCTACTGGACTCAGCACAATTTGAATTTTTTATTTGTGTGACTATCTCCCCAGGAGACTGAGCGCATGGGGCAAGAATCTATGTCTGCTAACATCTGGTACAAAGCTAATGCCTGACAGAGAGTTCAATACTTACTTTATGAATGGATAAGAACTCAAAATTGTCATTCAGCATAGATTTGTCAGTGGTTGTAGAATACTAAAATGTTAAAACTAAATTAAACTGGGATTCAGTCTTGATTAAAATAATATACCTCTAAATTCCTAGTTAATGTGATTGTTTTAAAATCTTGATATTAGTTAAGTTGAACTACAGCATTAGCTCACCAGTATCATTTTCTTTCCCTCCTTCCTGGGAAAGAGTGGCCCCTGAAACCACAGACGACGTGGAATTGGCTGGCAGGTATCCAGCGTCTGCTCCTTCACTTGCTAAGCCACTCTGGCGCAACTTAGCAGGGTCTTGAGGTTCAGGACTCACGGATGAGGGTGTGGATAAGTGCTTAGGGTGGCGCTGCTTCTGTAGTTCCATGGCTCTGCCAACTGAACACGAAGCAATGGTTAACAATTTGTGTTGCAAAACAGCTTAAAAAAAAAAGATGATGTAAGGATCTGGAAAAATGTCTGAAATATGGTGGGCTCTAAAAAAATGTAAGTTGAATTATTACACAAAGTGAGGGACAGATAGAAAGAAAGAGGGTTGGCGGGAGAGAGGAAGGAAGGAAGGAAAGAAGGAAAGAGAGGGAGAGAGTTGGAGGAGAAAGAAAGAGAGAGAGAAAGACAGAGGAAGGTGGAGGAAGGATGAAGAGAAAAAGGAGGGAGATGGTAGAAGATGAGGGGAGAGAAGAGGTAGATGAAGAAGGGTCATGAGAGAAGACAAGGAGAGCAATGGTGGGTGGGGAAGAGGGAACACTGAGAGACTGAGATAGGTGCATATGGAGCTGGAGTCGTTTGTAACAGTGAAGATGAAGCCTTGTAGCTCTGTGAGCTCTTAGCAAGCCCCTACCCCACATCTCCCCAACACTCACAACTTCTTCATCACAATATGCCTCAGAGACACTCCAGACTTATCCCTATCCTGCTCATTATCCCAGTTCACATCAGTCACCATGAGAAGCTCAAGACCCTCAGGTCATGATTCCTCATACATCCCTCACACAGCTTTGTACATCCCTAATCCTAAAACTCTTCCTCCTATAATTCCTAAAATTCTTCTTCTGTATCCCTTGGAACTCATGGTGAGCATGTGTGAAATGCTCCATTCTCCTCAACCTCTTCTCCAAAAATTTCCTTCGTCTTCTCAGTGTTTCTCAACAATGGGCACTACTGGTATTTAAGAATTCTTCAATGTGTGAGACAGTCAGTACCACTCTATCACAACACCATCACCACTCCAACCACGTCAGTATTTTCAAATGTGGTACTGCCCAAGTTGAGGACCACTACATAACCTAGTTTCCCTCCCCATAGTACCACTATCCCTATTTCTCCTGCAGCCCTCTCTAGTGAGCTGATCTCTCCCAATTAGGCCTGAGGGTGGAGTGAGATCAGGAAATAAAGCACAATGGAGAGGTGGAAAAATTGCAGAAGTATGGAGTGTGAGAGTAACATTTGTACAAAAGATTAAACAAATTATGGTGGAGGTATTTATACACTTTTTTTTTTAATTTAACAATCAGAACTTGAATGCAAACAAAATCAGAACGGGTAAGAAAGATATGTTATGGACAACTGATAGAATTCTCTACTGCCATTAAAGAAGATGTTTGTAACACTTACGTAGCCACATGAGGGTATTTAGTTCAGAAATAACACTGAATGGAAACAAGGCACACTGGAAGTTCATTGGAATCATTTCAAGAACACTTTTCTCCAAAATTCATTCTAGCTAAATGAGCCACCCACATAAAGTCAGCACGGAATGGTGGGAATGCAGCATTTCAAACTCAACATACTTGCACTGTTGTCATGACGGCTTGGTCTCCTCGGAGGTCCCAGGATGCTAGGGAATCCTCTTCGCTTCCCTTTTTCTTCGCCTTCCCTATCTTTCTTCATACTTTGCTAGAGTTGAGGTACAATCAAAGAGATAAGAGAGAGATAACAGAGTAGATTTCTTTTGTTTTTTTCAAACATAGAAATGCAATTCTAACGGTCAGTTGAAAGGAATTGGTTAAGTGTAAATGAAAGACACACAGACACACAGTACTCATTTAGAGGCTGGCACCCAGTACTGTGCATACGTCAAACTCAAGGCGTCTTTTCAAACCCTTTAGAGCTGACAATTTTGGAAAGTAAAAAGGGAGTTTTATAACATTTACTAGGAGCTTGTTCTAAGCAATTCATTCATCTGTTGAACAAATATTTACTAAGCTCATAACATGTGAAAGCACTACGCTAAAAGCTGGAGATACAATGATGAAGGAGGTCCTTGCCCTCATAGAGCTTCACAATCTAACCAAAATTAAACAAAAACAAATAACTACAAACTGTGAAAGCTACCATAAAAGGAAAAGTGTAAGGCCATCACAGAGTCGGAGATGGCACTCTACATAAACCGCTATTTTCACATTGTCTAACAGTAGTTTATACGTCTAGATTTCTCACTAGATTCTGCATTTCTTGAGAACAGGGAAGCAAGTACTGAGAGGGAGGAAAGCACTGCACCCAAACGTAAAGCAGCACAGAGCCCTGTACCCGCCGCTGCTATGCCAGCTCTACCTTGATTTTTGGAAGGAATCCAATCCGACCCCGCTTGTGCTCCAAATTTCGAGGTTCTTTCACTTTTACTCCCAAATGCTTCATGTACATGAGAATAACATACTGCATTGTTGAACTGGAGGAGAAAAGATTAAGTAAAATGACACTTCTGAGAAGGGAGGGTGGGTGGAATGAAGATATCAAACGACTCCCAAAACTCCAATGTTGAAATTCTTAGAACTATAATTCATCAAGTAAAAAAATAAGGAACTATCTATTCACTGCAAAGAGAAAGATTCTAGTCAAGACACTAGAATATTCCTCAAATAAAATACAGCCCACCAGAGGGAGTTAGTCTACATTTTTAAGTTAAAAGAAAAAAATCATAATTTAGGACCGACAGGAGAAAACATAGTTTCTTTCTTTCTTAAAATTCTAGGAAAAAATAATTCTATTACCTCTTATCTTCTTCTACAGCCTGAGCAGTCATCCTAAAAATAAAAACATTTAAAAATGAAATATTGAAGTTTAATAAAAGAGCTGCTATTAAACTCAGATACCTGAAACAGCAGAAGGGAACCAAATGCTTTGGGCCCCATCCTAAACCTGTCACCTGGAATAAAATACCAAAACCCACTAACCCCCAAAGGAACTACATGCTTTTCACACTCATGTCATCAATTACAAATGTTTTATAACAAGAAATATTTCCAAAACCTGTGAACCGAAACTAATTATTCAACCTGTTTTTAATCAATTAGAAATTTTATAGTCATTCATTTTACCAATACCCATTAAAAGAAATATAAGAACTTTATCCAAAATATCAGCAAAAATAAAAAATTCCAGTTTCTCAAGTATTATGACACACTAAAGAGCTCCACATACACAATCTGACACCCCTTCTCAATTTGATCAAAGTGTACTTTAAACATACTAATGTCTCAGTAGAGAGGGCACGTCTACAGATACTTTTATTACTTACAGCACTTCTTCAATTTTGGCAACAATCTGCTCTGCACATGCCCGTTCCTTCTCCAAAGTTACCCGGTCCTTGTCTCGCTCTGCATCAAGTTTAGTCAGTTCACTTTCAGCCAAGGTCAGCCCCATGCTACGTTTCTGCCTAAAGGGAATGGGAGAAATTTCCTGAGGTAGCCTAGAGAAAAACTGTCTCCCTCTGGAGATGTTTCATCAGAGTTTCCATAGCTGTGAGTTTCTAGCAACAGGCAAAATGTCACAGTTTTCTATTTTGGGGCCCATGTAACCTAGGACACCAGAGGAAAAAAATTCTAGAGGCAATCACTCAACAGAACACATTATCTTGAAGGAACACACTCAGCATAGACATAGGACTGAGCTCAGATCCTAAAAGCGTATGGAATCGGGACTTACGGACCTCTCAGTACCACTCCAACCCTTTGACTCCAGATGCTCATGATGTTTTAGTAGGAGTGATAGAGACCACATGCTAAGCCAAGGATTTAACGTGCAACCTTTCCCAACCTAATAAGAAAATTAATTCAGAATGACCATATCAGCTTATATCTACCACCAAATTTACCGAAAATCTTCCAAGTGCCTCTGAACTTCTGGATGGACTTTTTCTTGCATAGTTTGGATATAGTGGCGATGTAGATCCTCAGGAATAAGCTCAGGTCTTCTTTTGTCTGTATAAAAAAAAGGAAAGGAATTATTTGACCTAAAGGTATACTCTGCACACCATAACTGGCAACATATCAATGATATTTGGTACAAACTTACAGTAAGACAAAGAAAAGTTCTTTAACGTAGTTTATGTATTTTATCTCAGAATTCAGATTTCATTTACCCTTAATGTACTACAGACTCTCTTTCTGCTGTGATTCAGATGACCTACTAGTCACCATGTGACAGACCAAACCTTTAGAGCTGAGCTCAGCTATGTATCTAGAGATGTAATTCTCCAGGATATTGGTGCTTCAAACTTACCTAGATCTACTGATATTTCATCAGGAACAGAAACTTTCAGGTGCTAAAACAAAAATGCAAACAAAGAGTGAAACAGCACTAAGGACTTTTCAAGACATATACAAGTACTTGCATAAAAAGAGATACAACTTGGATACCTATTTTTATAAGCATACTCATGTATAAGTTCATTTATTGGGTTCCACCCATGCAAATCTCACAACTCTGGAATGTTCTATTGTCTAAACTTGAATATAAGCCCTTTTCCGAAGGATCATGTTACAAAGGAAATAGCTACAATCATTTTACTAGACGACTGAATGCTCTGTGCCTTACTTATTCCTTTTGGCTTTGGCTTTCCAGAATGAATGAGCATTGGCTTTGGTTTTCTAGAATCACTGGTTAATATAATCAGTTATACATGATTTAAATCAACTTAGGTAAAACGTGAAATATGTGTCTACTATCATGTGAAAAATGTACTCATCTATAACCATGATTTTTATCTGCTATATTTGAGATACTCACACTACACACCATGATATTCCCAACCATTTTCCTATGTGAAGTGAAACAGCCTCACAACAGGCACACACACTCCCAATGAGAAGGCACTGGAGGCCAATGCGGAGGCTTCATAGACTCAAACCTCCAGTAACCATCTGTAGTTTCTACTATTAAACTAACTAAGGTGACTGTGTCACAAAATTTACTTCTTCTTAGGTAGGATTTTTCCCATAATAACTTAGTTTCTGGTCCCATTACCAGATAGTTGTGTTCTCCCTCCTGTCACTTTGGGAAATGTTTTGGGAAAAAAACATTATTTTGCATTTAGAGGAACTATCTTAACTTCTGCATGTTTACTTTGTATTGTATACCTACTTAAGTCATACACTTCCAGAATTTGAACAATTCCTCTAAGATCTAAGGTTTTACACTTGAAAATAAGCCAATGCTAAAAATTATGACATCTCTAATATTCATTTGAAGAACAGTGAAATGGATCTGAAAGCTTCCTCTTTAACTGAAGCTGCTGCACAGTAGCTCAAATCAACTTTCCTAAAAGTACTTCTAGCACAAATGCAAAGAAGTACCTAAATGTTCATTTCCGTATGTAGGTATTTATTTGAAATAAATACCACCTGTGGCATAAAATAATAATTAGCAAATCTATCAAGGTTCTTACACTTTTACGTTGATAAACTATAAATTATGAGCAGCAAAATATAAAGTTTTGACTGAGCATGGAGCTCTCTTAATAATTGTGAGATTCAAATATACTTCAATATACTGCCATTTCATCATGGAGGCAAATTATCTTAACATCATTAAACAACGGCAGTATAATCAGAACCCTAATTAATTCATTCAATAAATATCCAAGTGGCCACTCTGTGCCAAGATCTATTTGGTGTTGGGGAAACATCGGTGAATAAACAGAACAAGAATATCTGCCCTAATGGAGCTTATGTTTAGGGCATAAGAGTGGGAATATGAACAAACAAATAAATAAAATAGAAGTTCTATGGACAAAAATAACACAGGAAAGGTGACAGAAAGTGACGGGGAGAAAATTTTAAGTAGGTTGGTTAGTGAAGGCCTCATTGAGAAGGTCATTGTCTTCCGCAATATGCAGGTGCGTAAGCAACTCTGTAAAGGAATACAGAGAAAATGGGGTGAGAGCTACAGGGAGCAGGGGAGCCAGAATGTGTCTGTGCGTGTTTGTTGGGTTTAAGACAGAAGAAGTAACAATGTTTGCATGCTAATGTGAATGATTCTAGAAAACAAAAAGCTGATGCTGCAGGAGAGAAGAGGGGTAATTGCTAGAATAAGGTCTTTGAGGGAGGATAAGGAAATAGCACGTGGGGAAAGAGAAGAGCTGGCCTCAGGAAAAAGCCAGGACAATCCCTTCACAGCATCAGGAGAAAGGGCAGAGCATATGGGATGGTGGATGTAGGAGATAAATCTGCTAGAAGTTCTCTTCTGTGTACGTTAAATTTCTCAAAGGAACAGCAAGGTCATCAGCTGGGAAAAGGACAGGAGAGGGAGTGATGGAGGCTTTAGGAAAGGGGAGGTGTGGACGGGCATCTAAGAGAACCACAAATGTGAGCACGTCAGGGACATGCAGCTGATGACTCAGGAAGCATCAGGGCTCCCCGTTACTACCCTATAGTAAGGTTAGTAACAAAGCTTATTAGTGTAAAAACCTTATTAAGATTTCTATTTGTAAAATAAAACACTATTATCATTCATGTAAGATCTTTTCCACCACTTTTCAGTTACACTTGTGCCTCTGAACTTCAAAGAGGCCAACCAGAGTTCAATTATGCAAAAGTATTATCCCTTGGATCCTGATTTTTATATATACATGTATCATTTGTCTTCTCTTTTCACTCTCATCCTAATTATGCACATGTATAAACCAAAATATACATACAAATCCCTTAAAACCTACTATGAGAATTCATATGCCTACAACTAATTTAGAAATGATAAAAAACAACAGTCAAGAGTAATCACTAAGTGAGACGTAATATAGAAGTCAGAAAGCACAATAAAGTCCAAAAACATGGGAGGGAAGACTGAAAGCAAGGGGCCAATAATTCAATGTACTAAAGCAAGGACTGTATATTAACTTGGTAACTTACTGCAGATCGATCCAGGAAGAACTGATGAAACTCAAGGAAGACACGACGAGTCTCCTTGGAATTGGTCTGTTTATACAGGTCTGAGTAGAGATAACAGAGCTGTAGTAGAGAAGGAAATGGAAAAGAGAAAGAGACAAATCATGAAAAATGTAATCTGCTAAATCCTTCTTGAGTGGGAACGTTTGGAAGAAGTAGATCACCATAAACAATGTAGTAATTATTATATACCCAAGTCTTTAAAAAAATAAATTAGTAACATTTTAAATACCTTTCACATCTATCCTTGTGTGTTTAGAAAACTGAAATAAGTCTGTCCACTCATCTTGCCAAAATGAAAAAGTTTTATGGTATAGGAATCAGTGTAAGAGCTTTCAATTGGCCAAATCAGAAAATATATTACCAATGTTGCAGGGTCAAACTGTGAAACCACATGGTGTAAGAAAACAGCCAAGTGAGCAGGGCGAGATTTTAGCAGTTCAATGCTCTGGAAACAGCTACATTGCCCATTGATCTAGAAAAGAAATAATTATACATCAATAACTCCAACACAAAAATGCAAAATGTAATGTAAGCTCACCTAAAACATAACTATCCAAATTTCATTTTGATTTTATCCTAAAAAAATTTGAGATTTTAAAAATTTCACTAGAGGGCTGGCCCAGTGGTGTAGTGGTTAAGTTCACGTGCTCAGCTTTGGCAGCCTGGGGTTTGTGGGTTCAGATCCCAGGCACAGACCTACAAACCACTCATCAAGCCATGTTGTGGTGGCACCTCACATAGAAAATAGAGGAAGACAGGCACAGATGTTAGCTCAGTGACAATCTTCCTCAAGCAAAAAGAGGAGGATTGGCAACAGATGTTAGCTCAGGGCCAATCTTCCTCACCAAAAAAAGGGAAAAAAATTTCACTAGAATTTATTAGCAATAGGCTATGGAAGCTCTCCCGCTGAAAATTAGTAATCTCTTGAGGATAAGTTGGAAGAAAGACCATCTTGGAAGAATGCAAGTTTAGAAGATGATTATCAAAGAGATCAGATGTCTACAAATCGGTATATAAAACAGTTAAACAAAAATTCTAAAAATGTAAAGGCAGGCTTTTTGCCTCATAATGAAATAACTGCCTTACTTTTCTTTCAGACTAATTGCAGAAATGGTGGCAGGAAATGGAGTTGCATGATTTTAAGTAAGGCAACTCCTAGAATACTTGTATATTCCCTAACTACACTGAACACAGAAAACAGTATAGTTACTAAACTTAAGATAACCTCGAATCCCAATTTCCATATAATCTTTTACACACTTAAATAAAAGTAGGGAAGAGAGTTAATCTAAATAAATAATACCAATTCTACACAATCTATTTCAGAAAATACAAGAGAACACTTCTCAACTCATTCTAAGAGGACAGCATTATTAACAAACTATCAAAACTAGACAGACTGGGGCCAGCCTGGTGGTGTACTGGTTAAGTTTGCGCACCCCACTTCAGTGGCCCAGGGTTTGCCAGTTCAGATTCCAGGCACGGACATACGTACCGCTATCAGGCCATGCAGAGTCAGGTGTCTCACATACAGAATAGAGGAAGATGGACATGGATGTTAGCTCAGGTGCCAATCTTTTTTTAAAGAGTTAACATCTGTTGCCAATCTTTTTTCTCCTTCTTCTTCTTCTTCTTCTCCTCCCCAAAACACCCCAGTACATGGTTGTATATTCTAGTTGTAGGTCCTTCTGGTTGTGCTATGTGGGACACTGCCTCAGCATGGCTTCATGAGCACTGCCATGTCCATGCCCAGGATCCAAACTGGTGAAACCCAGGGCTGCCAAAGCTGGAGCACGCGAACTTAACCACTTGGCCACAGGGCCGGCCCCTGGGACCAATCTTCCTCAGCAAAAAGAGGAGGATTGGTGGCGGACGTTAGCTCGGGGCTAATCTTCCTCAAAAAAGAATTAAAAAAACACTAGACAAAGATGTTACCAAAAAAGAAAACTAAAGACCAATATCCCCCATAAACACAGATGTAAAAATCATCAGCAAATTGAATTCAAGCAATACATAAAAAAGAAAATATATTATAACCAACTGGGGTTTATCCTAGGAATGCAAAGCTGGTTCAACGTACTAACATCAATCAATGTAATTTACATTAAGAGACTAAATTTAAAAAACTACGTGATCATCTCAATTATTCAACAAAATCCACATTCATGATAAAAATTCTCAGCACACTAGGAATGCAAAGCAACTTCCTTTACCTAATACAAACTATCTACAAAAAACCTGTGGCTAACATTATGCTTAATAATAAAAGAGTGAATGCTTTCTCCCTAAGATCTGGAACAAGGCCAGGACATCCTGTCTTACCACAACTTTGTACTAGAAGTCCTAACCAGTGCAATAAAGGTAAGAACAAGGAATAAAAACATAGTTGTCTATGTAGAAGATCCTAAAAAATTATATCAAAAAGCTCCCAGAAGTAGTGAGCTTATTAGCAAGATCATGGGAAATGAGGATAAGAATCAAGCCAATCATATTCCTATATACCATGAATAAACAAATGGAAATTGAAATTAAAAAAAAAACATTTATAATAATACCCACTCCCCTCCAAAAAATGAAATACTTAGGTATACATCAATGACTTTTTATCAGCTTTAAAAGCAAAGTCATTTCTATTTTCAAAGCTAAAATAAGCAATTAATCTAAGCAATTAACCAAAACCTTAGTTCTAAGATTCAGCTTCAAATCCTTACAAATATAATTTCAGTCTCCAGAAAGTGTTCATTTTGTAACAAACCAAACATCTCAGAAAACCAATAATTTGTTTTACAAAAAAAAATGTCATCACCTGTTCATGTTCAGTACCAAAATCATCATCCTCTGCTCCAATAATATGAGGTGCTATACGGGTTGAGGGACTCCCAATCAGTGATTGAGTATCCTGGTAACATTCAGAGAAAAGGAACAGAAAAATTATCTAGTGGTCAAATCAGAGAAAGACTGAGGCCAAACCATCAAAAAGACATAGTTCTCTAAACTGACTGGATTCTTTGTATTTACTTTCTTTAAAACAGTACTTTATTTTCAAAGAAGTGGTTCTCAAATTTTCAAGGCCATGAACCACTTTAGCAAAGAAAACCACACCAATATTGGTTGTTTCTTGGGAGGAAAAAAACGTTTCCCCTGGAAATAACAAACACCTTTTGCCCACTACATCTTTGGTTATCTAATCACTCTCTGTATACTTTATTTATTATTTCATACATATCTACACCTTGTTACAGAAAGAAATAAAGCTGGCTTACATGAAAAATTACAATTTAAAAAAATTAGATTTAAAAAAGTGAATGAAGGCAACAGGACAAAGGAAAAACAAGAGTAGAAATGATAAGAAAAGCACAGAGGTTAATACAAAGATTTCTATTAATGTCACACAAGTGAAAGCTGTCACTAAACCCTATTTTTTCATTTTTAATTCATTTTCATAAGTGCATAACGTAGGGTTTTCAACCCCGGCACTGTTGTCATTTTGGGCCAGATAATTCTTTGTTGCGGGGGATGTCCTGTGAATTATAAGATGTTTAGCAGCATCATTAGCCTCCACCCACCCACTAGATGCCAGTAGCAGCCTCCCAGTCATGACAACCACAAATGTTTCCAGAAACTGCCAAATGTCCCCTGAGAGACAAAATCACCCCTGGTTGAAAATCATTGACGTAATACAATAAAACTTTGAAGAAATCACACAAACACTGCTAGAAAAACAAAGATAAGAAAAGTGAAAAATAAATTGTAGGTTGGCAGACCTCACTCCCACGCAATAGCTCATCCATTTGTCAACTCACAAAGTTGGATTTAGCATGAAAAAGGCAGTGTAGAGGCATTAACGTATAATGTAAAAAATAGAGGATGCTTGAAGACCACAAATATTAAAATCAAAGATCATACAGTATGAAGAGAAATAAAAATGTTGGAAGAAACAGGAAAAGAATGAGTTTGGCTTAAATCTGCTAGCAGCTGAAGACAGGCTCTGGAGTAAGCAAAGGGAGTGAGGCTGTGACAAGATGGGAGTCACCTGCGTAGTAGCTATAGCTGAAACCATGCACATAGATCCACAAGTCATAAACTAAGTTAATAAGATGCAGCTGTAGTTTTTCCTCTTTAAGTGTGTTGCAACTCTATATATTTGTATCTCCTAAACTTGATTCTGCCTTTTTTACTAGTTTTTTTTTTTTTTCCTGAGGAAGATTCGCCCTGAGCTAACATCCATGCCAGTCTTCCTCTATTTTGTATGTGGGTTGCCACCACAGCATGGCCACCGACGAGTGGTGTATGTCCACACCCGGAGACCCAACCTGGGCCACCAGAGTGGAGCGTGCTGAACTTAACCACTAGGCCATGGAGTCAGCCCCTTACTACTTGTGTGGTTTTTTTTTCCTCCAGCTTCCTTTTTTTTTTTAAATTTTTTATTGAGTTAATGATAGGTTACAATCTTATGAAATTTCAGTTGTATATTATTGTTTGTCAGTCATGTTGTAGGTGCAACCCTTCACCCTTTGTGCCCACCCCTCATCCCCCTTTCCCCTGGTAGTCACTAATCTGTTTTCTTTGTCCACAGGTTTAAATTCCTCATATGAGTGGAGTCATAAAGAGATTGTCCTTTTCTATCTGGCTTATTTCACTTAACATAATTCCCTCAAGGTCCATCCATGTTGTTGCAAATGGGACGATTTTGTTCTGTTTTGCAGCTGAGTAGTATTCCATTGTATATATGTACCACATCTTCTTTATCCAATCATCTGTTGATGGGCACTTAGGTTGCTTCCACGTCTTGGCGATTGTAAATAATGCTTCAATAAACATTGGGGTGCATAGGACTTTTGGAATTGCTGACTTCAAGCTCTCTGGATAGATACCCAGTAGTGGAATAGCTGGATCATATGGTAGTTCTATTTTTAATTTTTTGAGGAATCTCCATACTGTTTTCCATAGTGGCTGCACCAGTTTGCATTCCCAGCAGCAGTGTATGAGGGTTCCTTTTTCTCCACAACCTCTCCAACATTTGTTACTATTTGTTTTAGTTATTTTTGTCATTCTGATGGGTGTATGGTGGTATCTTAGTGTAGTTTTGATTTGCATTTCCCTGATGATCAGCAATGATGAACATCTTTTCACGTGCCTATTGGTCATCTGTATATCTTCTTTGGAGAAATGTCTGTTCATGTCTCCTGCCCATTTTTTGATCAGGTTAATTTTTTGTTGTTGAGTTGTGTGAGTTCTTTATATATTATGGATATTAAGCCTTTGTTGGATGTATTACTTGCAAATATTTTTTCCCAGTTAGTGGGTTGTTTTTTTGTTTTAATCCTGTTTTCCCTTGCCTTGAAGAAGCTCCTTAGTCCAATGAAGTCCCATTTGTTTATTCTTTCTACTGTTTCCCTTGTCTGAGAAACTACTTGTGTTTTAAACTCTAAAGCTTTAATAATTAAAAAAAGAAATCAAGTGAAACAACAGAAATTTGTTTAGAGTAGTAGACAACTTTTGATTTTATAGCTGATTCAATATTTCTGATTTTTTGATAGTCCTTGTTGCTAGTAATTAATGCATCAAAATACGCCGTTAAATCTTTTACTACAAAACTTTACACAAGTTTAATTAAAAAATAAAATCAGATTGCTAAAAGTACTCAAGTAAAAATACGCAAGATCCAGCAATTCCAAGTATAGACTCAAAAGAATTGAAAGGAAGAACTTGAACAGCTATTTGTACACTCATGTTCATAGCAGCATTATTCTCAATACTCAAAAGGTGGAAACAACCCAAGTGTTCACTGATGGATGAATGGATAAACCAAATGTGGTATATACATACAATGAATTATTATTCAGTCTTAAAAAGTAAGGGAATTCTGACACACATTACAACATGGATGAACCTTGAGGACATTACGCTAAGTAAAATAAGCTGGTCACAAAAAGACAAATATCGCATGATTCTATTTATATGAGATTCCTAGAGTAGTCAAATTCAGAGACAGAAAGTAGAATGGTGGTTGCCAGGAGCTTGGGAGAGAGGAAAATGGGGAGTTAGTGTTTAATGGGTGCCCAATTTCAGTTTGGGAAGATGAAAAAGTTCTAGAGATGGATGTGGTGATAGCTGCATTACAATGTGAATGTAACTTAATGGCAGCAAATCGTATACTTAAAAATGGCTAAAACGGTAAATTTTATGTTATGTATATTTTACTATAATAAAGAAATAACATTAAACCACCTAGTAATACTAACTATGGAGTAGCTCTTCATTCATCAACTCTTTATTAACTTCCTTTAATAAATTTAAGTTTTTGCTCAAAAAAAAAATAGAATATACAAATATCAGACATGCCTGCCACTAAGGTATAAGGAAAGCTAAAGAAAGCGTTATCATTTCATGGATTTCATACTCACAATGTCCTGATTTACTTCACTTTTCTCTGGGTTTTCCTCTAGATAAATCCTCTCTTTCAGGCCACTCTTGGGACTCTAATGAAAAAAAGACATCCAGTTCATTTCAATAGGCTCACCAAAGGGGGATCCACTCAGAATAATTTCCAAATTTCATACTTGTATTTGAAACTTCTAAGTATCTTTCATACAATACCTGACTCTGCTACATTTTTCCTGACCTTACAAGTCACAGCTTTTTAGTTTTATGTTGATAAAACAATATAGAAGCATTAGAATAGTTTTATTTCATCTCCAGGCTTGAGGGCTAATTTCTACCAAATAACTCTAACTAGATATATTACATATCTCAAACTTATTATGTCAAAATCAAACTACATCTTTATCCATCTCCTCTAACCCCCTCTGCCCCAAACTCTTCTTTCTATCCAAGTTAAAAGCACTTTGGCCTGTTTACATGAATGAAATTAAGCTTCTATTTTTCTGTTACTACCTCATGTGAAACTAACGTATGGATTTATATGAGATTTATATCGTATGTTTGGGATGACCTAATAAAAATACAAACAATATGATATGCAGAAATTTGGAGGAATAAGGAACACCCCAAAGCAATGCAAGTCATTCTTCAGAGCAGCTGAAAATGAGGTACAAAAGATTTTTATGTGAATGCCAACAGGGAAAATACATGCTATCTATACATATACCAAGATACCACAAGATAGAGAAGACCATAGGTTCACATAAACCCCACCTTGAAGAAATGGATGACTCTGGGTCTTGGACAGGAGATATAAAAGATAAAGCTAGAATAATCTGGTCACACCAAAAAGCAAGAGAGCTATCAAAGTTACTGGGGAATCATGTCAAAAAACACAGAAGACAACTTGAAGGGGCTCCCACTAGTTTAAAAAGGGACAATTTAAACATCAAAAAGAAGGACTGCAACAGACTGAAACACAGTAAGCAAATACAATAAAATCTATGATTTCAAAATACTACACACACATCCCCACACTGCTGACTTCTGGAGTTGATTAGGGTATCAACGCTTCTGAAAACAGACACATGAAGGAAAAGAATCAAATATTTATTCTGCATTTCCTATGTAAGCTATATTTTAGGGTAAACTAAAAGCTAGTAAGAGAAAATTCTTCTTTATAAAATAATTCCATCTAATAAATACACAAGGAATGACAAAAGTATAATAACATCACTTTGAAACTGGTAATTAAATAATGGATGCAATCATTTTGATTATTAATGGCAGATACAAACATTAGATAAATCCTTAATGGAGAACTTTATAATGAAGAAATCATACTGACATCATCTGAACACCTTAAACAAATTTACAGTCATAAAAAGACACCCAGACATTCACCTCCTGATGTGATGTAACAGGATGTACAAAGTACCATCATGAATTATTTTTGCCAAACAACAACTCTCAAGCCTTAATCTGATCAAGACTCCAGATCTATCAGTTTTCAGGAAATATACATGAAAAAATGTATTAAACATCACCATGAAAATACAATTAGAATCTAGGTTGTTTTACTGGACATGTGATCCATTTTCTTTAACCAAAAAAATGGGGATTAAAAAAAAGAGAAGTAGGGGCCAGCCCGTGGCCAAGTGGTTAAGTTTGTGTGTTCCGCTTCGGTGGCCCAGGGTTCACCGGTTTGGATCTTGGGCGCAGACCAACACACTGCTCATCAAGCCATGCTGTGGTGGCACCTCACATAGAAGAACTAGAATGACCTACAACTAGGATATACAACTAGGTACTGGGGATTTGGGGAGAAAAAAAAAGAAGAAGGAAATTATTATATATTAAGAGATATTAACAAAAGGCTGAAGACCTTGACTGGATCCTGATTCAAATAAACCAAATGCAAAAATATCATTATAAAACAATTAGGGTAATCAAATCTCATATTAAGAACATATTAATTCTTAAGATTTTTTTTTTTTTAAAGATTGGCAGCTACGGGGGAGGAGGGAGGGCAAAAGGGGTGATTAGGCTCACACGTGAGGGGATGGACTATAATTAGTTTTCAGGTGGTGAACATGATGTAATCTACACAGAATTTGAAACATATTATGATGTACATCTGAAAATAAATAAATAAATAATTTAAAAATTAAAAAAAAAAAAAGATTGGCACCTGAGCTAACAACTGTTGCCAATCTATTTTTTCTGCTTTTTTTTTTATTTTTTTTATTTCTTTCTGCTTTTTCTCCCCAAATCCCCCCAGTACATAGTTGTATATTTTAGTTGTGGGTCCTTCTAATTGTGGCATGTGGGATGCTGCCTCAACATGGCCTGATGAGTGGTGCCATGTCTGCACCCAGGATCCAAACCAGCGAAACCCTGGGCCACCGCAGCAGAGCGCGTGAACTTAACCACTCCACCATGGGGCCTGCCCCAAGTTCTTAAGATTTGATAATGGTATTATGGCTACATATTTTAAAGTCTTCTTTTCTCTTAAAAATGCATATTAATGAAATAATGTCTTGGATTTACTTTAAGATCATCCAGTATTTGCAGGGTGTGAGGAATGAGGGATATAGACAAAAGAAGTCTGAGCACCTGTTGATGCTGAGGCTGGGTGATTAGGTACATGAGGGGGGTCATTATGCTAGTCTATTTTTGAATAGGATTGAAAATTTTCCAAAATAATTTTTAAAAATATCAGCCACAAATTGACAATCAGAGAGGCAGATGCTCTGAATTTTAGAAGATGATTTGTGATCAAGCTGCTTCTCTTGTGAGAATTGAGTATGTAGCTATTCTTTAAAGCCTTCTCTGAGGTGAGAAAAAGCAGGGAATTCTACAATGATAAAAATACCATAAACACCACAGGGAGATTACTTTATAAAAATGAGCATAAAATGGAAAAAAAAAATTAAAAGCACTGATTCAAAAGATAAGAAGACTGACTGGTTCCTACAATCTTAATACAGTACAACTGAAACAAACATGGAAATCCATAAGGTAAAAGCAGCACATCTTTAGCTTCAAATGCACACTTGTAGGAATTAAACTAGGTTTGTTACGTTTTCAGTAAATATCCTATCATCTCTCACCTAGATTTCCACAATATCCACCTATTTATTTGGCTTTAGTCTCCTCATCTATAAAATGGTGATACTGCTTCTTCAAGATTATTATGTGAATTAAAATGAGTATCTGTAAAGCTTAGGTGCAACTGCCGACACAAAGTAGGTATTCAGTAAACGGTAACTATTTGTTAGCCATTCAACACACATTTGTTAAGTTCCTATTAAGCCAAACAGTCTTCTTTTCGTATACATCTCCCTATTTACTCCAATTCATTTTTCACACTGACATGTTTCTGATTGTACCTCTCTTCTGCACACAAGATAAAACCCAAACTCCTTACTCATTCATCTTGTCGTTCATTCGAATACTTATTAAAAACCAATTACGTGTCAAACAGCCTTAATTCATTGGAATGCCTGTTTCTACACTTGCCAGTTCACTCTGTATTTTAGAAAGCTGTACCTGTAAGCCAAACATTTTCATGTAACATTCTCCTAAATATAAGATAAAATTAAAATTTTCCATTCGTATCACTTGTTCTGTATTCCTACAATCTGCCAGGCTTTGGAGATATAAAGTTGAATAAGACAGTGCCTGTGCTCTCGAGAAACTTTCCATCTAATGGTAGAGACAAGCCATGAAAACAGAGGAGAAGCAGCACTAAATCAAAAAAGAGACTATGAGAAGGATTCCCAAAGCAGGACCACTAGAACAAGTTGAAGTCCTTTACAACCTGGACTCAAGACTTTGTTTCTAAGATAAACTCTAGCCATTTCATCCATAACCCTAATATACCAGTAAAATTTTCGCTGCTCTCCCCAAATGTTATGCATTTTCATACCTCAGTGCCTTTGTATATTTAGAGTGCTGGTACTCTGGAGCTGCATAGAGGCAGATCACTTATTACCTGGGGAAGTCTGGCAAGTTAGTTAACTCCCTCTGGCCTCAATTTTTTCTTTTGTAAAGTTATGATAACAATAATAGTACCTCATAAGGCTGTTTTGACAATTAATTAAGATAAGGAATGTAAAACACTTATTACAGCATATGGTATGTATGCTCAATAAATATTAGTTATTGTAATTTTTTCCTTGAGTCAAAATTGAAATTTTTCATTAAAATCTTTAGCCTATCCAATCATAAGACTCCTATCACCATCTTTCAAAAAAAGAAAAAAATCCTTAAATTTTCCACATAAGAAACTGAGTCACTGGGCCTAAGCCTCAAAAGGTGGCCTAAATGACAGCATAGACCAGTGGCTTTCAAATTTTTCTTACTGCAATCTTCAATAAGAGAGAAATTTTACACTGATAACCAGCACACACACATACATACACGTGCTTATACACATGTCACACGTGTGTGTATATAGCAAAAGTCACAAGAAGTAAACATTTACCTCTTCTACATGCAAAACACTCTTATTTTTTATTCTAGTCTTTTTTTTTTTTTTTAAAGATTTTATTTTTTCCTTTTTCTTCCCAAAGCCCCCCGGTACATAGTTGTGTATTCTTCGTTGTGGGTTCTTCTAGTTGTGGCATGTGGGACGCTGCCTCAGCGTGGTCTGATGAGCAGTGCCATGTCCACGCCCAGGATTCGAACTAACAAAACACTAGGCCGCCTGCAGCAGAGCGCGCGAACTTAACCACTCGGCCACGGGGCCAGCCCCTCTAGTCTTTTTTTTTAAATGCTAGTCCCAACCCACTAACCCACTAAATTGATTTCATGACCCACAGTTTTAAAAGCACTGGTTTAGACTACTTTCTTCATCACTTTTAAAGAGGTGATCTATTTTTAAGTCATTATTCCCATCATTGCATACTACTTACAAAGTATTGCTGAATAAATAACACTGAATTTAGTTTTGAAGTATTCATATGACTGGTGTTACATCATATTCAACTTAAAATATTTTCTTATCAACTTAATAAATATTCATGTTTATCTAGCAATTTCTGGGTTAATCAAGAAAGTGTTAACTAAAAATGGGCTATTAACTGAAGTCTAACAGGAATAAGGCTTTTCCTCTTTGCAATGGCAAAGTGCCCCATGATTCAAGACTGAGTCATTCTGACCACAAATGGAACATTAACATGCTCTTAAAGATATCAACAGTCGACCTCTCGGTTCAGTAAGAAAGCACTGGCATTATTAACTTCTCTGCACACAAACGATGCCTGCTGGGAAATTCCATCTCCTCAAAAGAAACATTTGGCAATGGGCATCCAAAGGAAAAAGTGAACTCTGGAATTAAAAGCTCATATACAACAGTGCCCAGAATTTCTGCTCACCAAATTGCTATATTAAAGATGGTGGTGATAAAATGTAAGTAATAAGAGAAATACATCTAATTCATGTAATTTAAGATCAAATCTAGAAAAGGGCTGTAAAGAAGAATACAGAAGATAAACGTGTAGAACACTTACATCTGCATTGTCACTACTGTGCCGAGAAACATCTCCACTGCTATAATCAATTCTGCCTAGTCCGTCACCAGGATCTGCTTCTACCTCACTGACTGTCAGGGCATCACCTAAAGGCTTGGAGGACGTAACTACAGCTCCATCCTAAAACAGATTAAACACACACACACGAACATATGAAAACAAACCTTTGATTACTGACTGCATAAAGAAATAGAGTCACACTGCAATCTAAATGGAGACTGTTAAAAGTTGGCCAGTTTGATGTGATCAAAAAAGCTTAAAGCTCTGAAAGTTAAATGCATAAACAACTACTAATTCTGTGGTTCTAAAATGCCATGACCTTAAAGAGAAAGAAAGTGATATTTTAATAAAGAGAATGAAAGTTCAAACTTCCAAATAGAGCAAAAAGATAGTTTGTTAAATTATATAATTTATATTCCCTGCCCATTAGTAAAGATTATTACACTATAGCATCTAGCTAACTGCCTTCCAACACTTTAGAATTTCAATAAATTGCCAATTCTGGGACACAATGCTATAACATAGATTATTGTAAGCTTTTACATCAGAAACCGTATTTTTACTGTTTGAACAGAGTAAAAACGTCTTTGAAATGTCAACATTACTGAGGCATAATACTCAAAACTTCATATAGCTAATGAGAATGAAAGTAAGGAAAAAATAACCTGTAAAAGTACAGTAAACCAAAAGGTCAGGAGACCTTAGAACTATGTGACCTTGTCTAAGTCATTTAACCAGCTTAGGCCCTAATTTTCTCAACTACAGCATGATTTTTTAACTTTAAAATGAGCCCAGGCTAGATGAGCTCAAAGAATCCCTTTAGTTCTATGAACCTGGGACTTTCACTTACAGACCTAACTCAGAAAAAATAACAAATCAACAGCTTTTACTCATTTTAAACAGCAGAGCCAATCTGCCCATTTTGCTTTAAGATGGAAGCATTAAGGAGCTTTTTAATCCCAAATGTGACTATTATAGAATATAAATTTAGTTGACATATAAATGCTGAGCTATTTTTTCTAATGAGACCGTCATCTCTGTAACTTATACTCATGTAGCAAATTCTACTGAAATCTATTTTTAAATCACAATAAAAATACAGTCATTAAGAATATGAATGCGCTTTGAATTCATCAGCCTGGGTTTAAATTGTAGCTCCACTGCTTTTGAGCTACCTGACCTCAGATGAGCTATTTAACCTCTGTGAATTCCTCTAAGTGCACATGTAAAATAGGGGGAAACAGTGGTATCTAACCTCAGAGGGCTGTTGTGCAGATTAAATAAGAAAATGCTTGTCCATGTAGTTAGCACTGTAATTTTGTAAAATCTTAAACCACTACTTAAAAACATAACTGCCATTCTGTTTCAAAAGGGCAGAATGAAACTCAAAAATGTAAATGTATGTTTCTGAACATATTTTAGTAGTTTATCACATCATAGCAAATGCATTCAATTCTTTTCTGAATTATTATGGAACAAAAAAACCGTTATTATGAGCAAGCAAACAATCAGAAGCCCACATTTCTTTTAGTTAATCCATTATTTCTGTAACATCCTACACAGGACATCCTGTTGGCCTATGTTAGAAAAAATAACTTTTAAAAAAAGCAACTGCAACATTCTCTGACACATTCCCAGAAGAAAATTCTCCTGCAAAGAGTTGGGTAGCATTTTTAATAGTGATGCTACCTGAGCAGAGCCTGTGGCTTTGGATAACTGCTCTTGCAGCTGAGGAATGTGTTTCTTGGCCTCTTGGATCTCTTTTAGCAATCTTTGGGCAGGTGTTCGGTTGTAATCTTCCTGCAATAACTGAAAAGTTATAAAAATATTTTGAGAATTAATTACTTATGTCAAGAAAATATAGAAAAAGTCTATTCTTAACAAAATAGCTGATGGCACTGATTACAATACTGCTTGATTGTGATTAGGATAAATATCAACTCAACTACGCCTACAAACAACCCCATTTCTAACTTAGTACCTGTAGCCGTTCCTGTTCTTTCTGTAACATTTTCCTCAGAATTTCTACTTTCTGGTTATGAACCACATTGTTTTCCTCCTAGAAAAAGATTAAAAACAAACAAAAAAGAAGCAATACAGAGCAAGTGAAGCTATACTAAATAGAAAAACGAGACATATAACATTATGCCTCAGTTGCAATTTTCAATACCTATTAGGATTTTCTTTATTTCCAGCAGTTATGGGGACAGGCTTTTAGACATGACACTTAAAGCTAAAAGGTTACAGGGAAATTTCAGCCCTTCTATTTCACTTTAACTAAACTAGGTTCAAGAAAACATTAAATATTCATCTTAGTTGGAGAAATGAAGTTGCCTTAAGTATAACAATAACATCTTACACTTTCCCTCCTTTGGATCTTTACTGTCAACTCCCATGCATGGCTCACATTCCTAGTACTTTCTACCTGAAATATTGAAACAGCTCCCTAACGCATCTCCCGCTTTCTTTCCTTGTTTCACAACCTTATAATATTTTATTAGTCTTTCTAAAATCCTATTATAACCACAGTACTCTCTTTCTCAAAAAAATTTTAATGGATTCTTACTGCCTATCCAGTTACATGTAAATTAGCCTGGTAGCAGTGATTTTTGAAAATTAATAGTCTTACTTTTTTCAAGCTCATCTCTCACTACATAATTCCTTAAGAGACACCAGCAAACGAGTCCTAGCTACTTCGCCAGAACACTTAGTGCTTTCTTGGCTCTTTACCTCTGTTTACCCTGCTTCCTCTACCTAGGTTGCCCTCCTCCTCACTGCCAACACTTAAAAGTTACCTGTTTCTCAAGGCCCAATTCAAATAATAGCTTTCCTCAAAGTCCCTCTTTACCACAACTGGATGTGCATTCTCCCTCCTTCGAATCCTCACAGAACCTAATATTTCCCCCTTCATCATGTCTACATTCTGCCTTTGTATTATAATTATTTGTATACTCTTGTTTCAGTCTCAAACAACAAAGGTTTATTAAGCACCTACCATATGCCAAGCAATATTTCAGGCACTGGGGACAGAACAATAAATAAAATAAACAAACAAAAAAAAACCCCTGTCCTCCTAAAATTTATATTGTAAGATAACTAAGGATTTTGAATATAGGATATTTTAATTATATTTTTGTGGGTAGCAAATTCCAAATTATTATGTAATTTTTATATTAGGAAGTTATTTTCTAGAATCTTGAACTTAAATTTATTTATCAGCTCAATACTTCAAAACTCTTAATATAAAGCACAGGCATCATTGCACAACTAAGTATTTACAAGGAAGTTTTCCCACTCTTACCCCCATGAGCACAGGACTAGTAATTCTCTCCATATTCCCAGATGCTCCAGGTGAATGTGGGGATGTCATGATGGGAGACATATGTCCAATGACTGATGGCTCTACTTCAGAATCAGCAAGTGGAATCTGGGGCGACCCAGGTGGGCGTCCCTGAACAGTGAGAGCTACATAGGAACCAGCTTCAGGCGAGCAAACGAAAGAAAAGGGAAGGAAGAGAAAATAACATTGTCAAAAAAATTTTTACAGCATTTCACTACTTAACCTTTGACAATTCTAAAAGATCCAGTTATGTCAGAAAGTTTCATCATCTGCTAACCATTTCTCCACAGAAAAAGAATTCAATTTGTCATTTCTCTTTTATGATTCCCCTAAAAATCTAAAAGAACAATGCCATTTTCAGATAGCAAATTACTACTCATAAGATGAGATGTTACTTAAAAGCAAATAAAATTTATAACCTCAAGAATTTTTTTTAATTTAGGAAAGAGTAAATTAATATAACCATCTACTAATGACTATGTTCAATTAATTTCTTAAATGTAAATTTAAAAAATTATATTTTAAGATGATGCTAATTAGGCAGGATTTAACTAATTTTCTGGAATATAATGATGCAATTTTAAATTAGCTTTAAGAAGTGACTATGACAAAAACTATCCCATAAAAAAACAGAAAGAAAAAAATAATAAATAAGCACTGAGTTTTAACTTTTAAAATTTGGAGAAGAGAGAAACTCACTAGGCATATTACAAGAAAAAAACAACAGAAAGCAAAATTAACCATAACCAGAAAGATTCAACAATAGACATTCATTATTTATCTCATATCAAGAAGATAAATGATTCCAAATAAATGACTTTCCTAAATAACTGACCTTTAAATGACAAAGTCTTTCTCTTAGACTTTCCATTAGAACTTTTAAACGTATTTCACACTTTCCTCCCAATTTTACCCTCCCATGGAACTCATTGTCACTTATTTCACAGTGTTTGGGGTTCTAAAAATTATTTTTTTACATTTAATGGTCACAAATGCTATGATTTGGGGGGATTTTACATATATATACTTTCTGAGGTTTTTCGATCTTATTTCTCTCTCTCTCAAAAAGTCATCTATTATATCTTATTTACTTATTCATGTGCTTGCCTTCAGTAACTTCCTAGATCTTCCCATCCCTTTAGTAATTTTTTTAAAGTGAAGAAGGAAATAGTTGGAACTTTTATGTATTTATTTTTTTGGTGAGGAAGACTGGCCCTGAGCTTACATCTGTGCCAGTCTTCCTCTATGCTGTATGTGGGTCCCCTCTACAGCATGGTTTGATGAGTGGTGTAGGTCTGTGCCCAGGAAGCGGACCAAGGCTGCTGAAGCAGACTGCTTTGAACTTAACCATTAGGCCACCCAGGATTTAGTTTTTTAAGTAAAATTTATATTGAAATGAGTAAAATATATAACCCAACAAGCTAATAATCTTACTTTTTAAACTTTTTATTGAGATTATGATAGTTTACAACCTTGTGAAATTTCGGTTGTACATTATTGTTAGTCATGTTGTAGGTGCACCACTTCACCCTTTGTGCCCAGCTCCCACCCTCCCTTTCCCCTGGTAACCACTAATCTGTTCTCTTTGTCTACATGTTTAACTTCCACATATGAGTGGAGTCTAACAATCTTACTTTTTATACTCTGCAATAGTTAGGCACATATTTACTATCATAAATCATCATATATATGCAGCACATAAAAATTCACAAATCACAATCTCATTAAATAAGTAATCAAATTTATTCAACTATGCAGATCTCATTTTGATCATCGCATTTCTTTCTAGAATGCAGTGAAGTTAAGAACTGTGAACAAAGTGACCTTAGAGTCCTGGTACTCTGATGAAAAGGTAAAGGAATTCATGGGTTGCTTTACTTAAGTAATAAGAAGGCCAAGACAGAATTCAGTTTATTGAGTTTATTCTAAAGATGTCCACTCACTGAAAAGAAATAGGATTAAATAAAACAGTAGTGTTTCTGCTTGGCCATAAATAACTCTCTCTTATTTGTAGTCTACTGTGGAATAGTCTGATGAAAAAGATTATAAATTCTTAATCCTGGAGATTTCTATAAGAAGATCACTACTCTGGATTATTTAATCATTTACTTATCTGAGGGAACATGATTATGTTAGACGATTTTTAAAAGTTTCATTTCAGTTCATCTAGGCCATTGTGTCTGATTTCTCAACCTCTTCCCTCTGAGGTGACTCATGCATTTCTTTCAAATATATGCTTTCAATATTACCACAGATGACAAGAACAGCCACATATACGAAGTGAGTGGAAGATACTTATTAGTTCGTTAAAAATTTTCACCTCAGATTTTCCTTTAATGCAGGGGTCAGGAAACTCCAGCTAAGAGGCGAAATCCACCCCAGAGACTGTTTTGGCAAATAAAGCTCTGTTGAAACACAGCCACACTCGTTCATTACATATCACCTATGGCTGCTTTTGTGCTAAAACGACAGAGTCAAGCAGCAGATCATACAGCCCACAAAGCCTAAAATATTTACTATCTGGCCTATTACAGACAATGCCTGTTGATCCTTGCTTTAGAGCTTCAGAAAACAATTAACACCGAGAAGACATTCACCTACATTTGATTAGCTTCACCACTTCCAGATGGTTTGAATGAGTCACCAGAGTTCCATTCACCTGTAAGAAAATGAAAACAGTGCATGTCAGATACATTCTATTGAGACAATTGATAAATTTATTTCAGGAATTATCATACATAATACAACCAATTACGATATAATATAATAATATAGTACACAGGGCTATATTAAAATATGAATATATTTGATTCAGTATTCACTTTTATCACTATTCTGTAAGGTACACTCAACAACCAAATGAACTTGAACACAAAACAAGGCCTTGACTTAACTAACTTATTCACCACAAAAAAATGACAAAATATACCATGCAACAGACTTACAAATCCTTCACAGTGAAGAACTCTTGCAAATAGAAAAGATCTCTTTGGTTTTTAATTACAAATTCAATGATTTGTCAAATATCATAAGTTTTTTAAAAGATGAAAAAGTAAGTAATACTTCCACAATAATACTCAATTTACTTTCAGTTTTCCAATCATGACCTAATGTTTACAAAGAAAATTAATTTACACTAAATGTAGGAAATGTTATCCAAAGTCTACACTAAACTAAATGAAACAAATTAAGGTAAAAATATCAAACATGGATCTAACATTATTTTTTCTGTTCCAAGTAAAATTAATTTTTACAAGTTCAAATATATCAGCGTATAAAATAAAAGTAAAACTATACTCAACATGCCCACCAGAGATGATCACTGTTAACCATGATGTTTAATCTTTGAGACATTATTCTAGCATACACACAGACAGATACACAGACACACACACACATAAACATTATAATTGCATTTCTCCTGTAAATAAATAAATACTTTTTTATTGTACTGTGGATATCTTTTAATATAGGTACATATAGACCTAATCCATTCTTTTTAAAAGCTGCCGATGAAATGCAATTTATTTCTCTAGACCTCAATTTATGAATATTTAGATTCTTTATAAGTTTTCAATATGATAAAGCTGAAATGAATTTCCCTATCCACATACAACTTTACATTTATACATTTATTTCCTTAGATAAGTTCCTAAAAGCAAAACTGCTGGTGAGAGGTTATATGCTTTCTTAAAGTATATAACTTTTGATACTTATTCACCAATTTCCATCAAAATAGATTTTACCTAATTTATACTGACAACAAGCTCATGAGAGCAGCCATTTTACCATACCCAACTATGCCAGATGTGTATTATCAATCTTTACAATTTCTGAAAACCGAATATATTGTCACCTATCATTTTAATTTCTACTTCTTTGTTATCAGAGAAGTTGGACATATCCTCATTAATATATTGTTTATTTCAATTGCTTTGGGGAATTGCCTGATAAAATTCTTCACTCATTTTTCTATCAGACTATTCTTCTTAGTAATTTAAAAGTGTTCTTTACAAATAAAGATATCATACTCTGTAATATGTTTCAAATCTTTTTTTTCCAGATAGTTCTATGTTTGTAAACATGTTCATGATGGCTTTTCCTGTTTAGTAATTTGATTTTAAGTAATCAGATTAGTCAACTGTCTCAAGAGTAATTACTGTCTAATCCATTCTTTTCCCACTAATCAGAATTCAAGGCCTGTTTCTAGATTTCCTAGTATGTTCCACTGATAGGTCTATAAGCTAGACTAGTCACTTTCTTTAAATTAATCTATACCATCTCACCTCACAAGTACCCATATACATAAATTATTTTTTTCTTCAACTATTCTTATACCTTTGTAAAGTTCATTTGGAAGAACAATCAGTTTGACAAGTAACGACGCACCTCCCCAACTCTATTTGTATACTTTGATAAGAATTTCTTGCTAACAGTTTAATTTGGAGAGAAACGATCTTCCCAACAGTGAGTTACTCTCCTATTTGAGAACATATCACTCCATTTATTCAAGTCTTTTATTATGCCCTTCAGTAAAGGGTAATATTAATTTTAAAATAAAAGAAATAAATTTTCATAGTTGACAAATCCATCATATGTAATACACTGCTTTTTATAAAAATCCAAGTGAAAAAAAAATCAAAATATGGCTAAGATAGGCTGTTTTTTAATTCTACCATAAATTCCATAATAGTCCTTTCCTTACCTTGATGATTCGATCACCTGTCTGTACTCCAGCCCGCATGGCTGCTCCATCTGTAAGAGAAACTAATTATTTACAATGTAATTCATTTGTATTCACTGACAATCTTCTTGAAAGAGAAGCAGTGTAACAAAGTGGTTAGAAACACGGACTATAAAGTCAGACAAACTTGAAGTTCAAATCCCGCCTCTGCCACTCACTAGTTGTGTGACCATGCACTGATTTTATGTTTTTTTCCTCTAAGCTTCAATATTACCTGTAAAATGAGGATAAAAAATACCAGCTCAAATTATAGGACCCAACATAAAGGAAGTATTCAACATATGGTAATAGCAGTAGAAGATATTAATTATTGTCATTTTGGTAAAAGAATGGATATTTTTGAGCCTATAACCCATTTCTTTAACCTGTCTCTAACAAAATATCTCTGGTGTCATGAAGAAATAAAATTCCACAAACTTCTGTAAGAGATAATGCATAAAGTATCATGATCAAGGAGTCATAGGATTTCTAAACTATACAAGAACTGTTATCTTTCTATAAAGTACAAAGAAAATCAACTAGGGTAAATTCATGCCTATAACTATGACACTCAAGACAAATCTAGTACAACAGGCCATATGACCTGTAATGTATGTGATTATTTTATTCTGGGCAATAGCCATTATTTAAACTTGTCTATTCTTACTCTGTTTACTCCCGAGTGACGAGACTGTTTTAAAAAGTGCCTTGCCTTCTTTGACAGACTGTACGAAGACTGGATTGTCTCCACTGACCGTCAGCCCAAATCCATTGTCATCCTTCTGGATGATCACACAACGTTGAACAAGACCTGCACAAGAACCACAGAGTAAAGAGAGAAGGAAGAGAAAACAGAAAAAACAACAATTACTTATTAGTAATGAACTGTATTCCATCTGGAGAAACACAAGGCAGCACATGAAATCCATATAAAAAATAAGAGCACTAACTCCATAAACAAAACAAACACAAGAACATCACAAAGAGTCATACATATTGGTTTCTCACTGAAGGGGTAGAGTAGAACTGCTCCAAGATTAAAAACAGCTATGGCAAACTGGGAAAGATGAAGAGTAGAGAGGAGACAGTGAGAAGGAAAGCCCATTCACATCTATGTATGCTATTTATTTGTAACATAAAATCCACCCGCCCGCCCCCCCCCCCCAACCCATCCCTGTGTTTCTAGTGCTCTAATTGGTGTTTAAACTCAAGAAAATCAAACATTTTGGGAAATCAGGCTAGTAGCATCCCATGGTAAACTCTAGAAAATTCCAATCTCACTCTCAGGAAAATATACTCAGAAAAACACACTACATAAATAAGGAGGTGCTTGAAGAGCACTTGCAGCTCCTCTCCCAAAAGGGAAAAAGGGAAAATTTCAAAGGGAAGAAAGACCTTGGCTCTTAGGAAAAATAAACAAAAAGGAGAAAAAAGTAGAAAAGATAAAGAAAGAACCTAGGAGCTCAAGCAAGTCTTTCATATACTTACCCGCTTTCTATAGGAGAAATTTGTTTTCCTTCTAGTTAAATGTCAAACAAAAATTGTCAAGGGAAGGTGAAAGAAAGAGGACCACAACCAAAGGAACAGGGATGTCCCGTAATAGAACCCTGATTAGCACCCAGGGCTGTTTTATCATAGATCAAGATCTGAAGATCCTGGACTCTGTGTTAGCCAAAGATTTAATATATTCTTTCAGTTTTGCAGAATTTAAGCATTTCATCAAAAATCAATATATAAAACATGTAAAATAACACAAGTACAATCGTGGTTAGAAAATAAAAACTTCTTAAAGATTTTTAGACAAAGAGCCATGATCTTTTAAATAAGTCTGATGTACAAAAGACATGTTAAAGATTGCGTATTTATGAATACAAATATATATATTTCTTGCTGTTAATGAAATGTCACCATTATGTGGGCCTACTACAGATGAAAGACTGGAATAAATGCATCTGAGTATGGAAAACATGACCCTTGAACCTTAGCTCACAACCCTACACAAAAATTAACTTAAAGCAAGTCATGGACCTAAATATAAAAGCTAAAGCTTTTCATAGGAAAATACAGGAGAAAATTTTCAAGACCTTAGGGTAGGCAGAGATCTTTTAGGACACAAAATGCAACAACCATAAAAGAAAAAACTGGTAAGTTGGACTCAAAATTTAAAATATCTGCTCTTCTAAAGACACCAATAAGAAAATGAAAAGGCAAGCCAGAGACTGAGAGAAAATATTCACAACACAGCTCTCTGATAAAGGATTGTATCCAGACTATATTCTTTAAAAAAACAACTCTACAATTCAGTAATGGAAGACATTTCACAACAGACAAAAGATTTGAATAAACACATCACAAAGAAAGATACACCAACAGTCAATAAGCACATGCAAAGATGGCTCAACATCAGCAGTTATCAGGAAAATGCAAATTAAAACCACAATGAGCTATCACTATACACTAACTGGAATGGCTAAAAATAAAAAGACTGATAATACCAAGGCCTGATAAGCATGTGGAGCAACTAGAACTCTCATACATTGCTGTTACGAGTGTAAAATGGTACAAACACTTGGAAAACAGTTTGGAAATTTCTTATAAAGGTAAGCATACATTTACAAATGACCTAGCAATTTCACTTCCAAGAGAAATGAAAACTTATGTCCACATAAAGGCTGGTACACAAATGTTCGTATCAGTTTTGTTCATAAGAGCCAAAAACTAGAAAGGACTCAAATATCCATCAACAGATGAATGGATAAACAAATTTTGGTATATCCGTTACAGTAAAATACTACTTAGCAAGAAAAAAAAAGGGACTACTCATACATGCAACAAACATGGATAATTCAGAAAAACATCATGCTAATAAGCAAAAGAAGGCAGATATAAAACAAAGTGCATACTATATAATTCCAATGTAGAACAGACAAAACTAAACGACAGCAACAAAAAGCAGATTAGTGGTTGCCTAGGGGCGGTGTGGGGAGCGGGGGGGGGGGAGAATAACTGCTGAGAGACATGAAGGAACTTTCTGGGGTGAGAGAAATGTCCTATATCTTAAGTAAGGTAATGATTACCTGAGTATATTCACTCATCAAAACCCATCGAACTGTACACTTAAAACAAGTGCATCTTATTTCATGTAAATTATACTGTAAGAAAGTTGATTTTCACAATATTAAAAACAATTCTAGAGACTACGAAATATAAAGCAGTATTTGAATTTAAAAATTCACCATTCCCACAAAATAGTAAATTGTAATGGGGGCAGAGGAAAGATAACTCATCAGAATTCAACCTTTTTCTTTCCCTTAAGGTTGCTTCCTTTAAGTATAAGGAAAAACTATAAATAGAATGGGTATGAATACATAAAATCAAGGAAAAAGGCATTCTTTATAAATTTCTAGTACATAATACAATAAACACAAGAATCAGAGAACCTTAAAATATTTTAAGAACAGTGTTTTACAGGAATCTTTTAAAATGCATGACCAGTTTTGGAAATATAAGCATCTAATGACCTCCTTTACAGTTATTTGAAATTCAAAATAAATTAGATATTGTGACTTTAAAATAAAAATCAAGACAACTGGAACACTCAATATATATTTTTTTCATAATACATCTATCCCTCCCAGTTCTCCTACCCTACCTCCCAAGAGCTGAAAATCAGTGAATTAAGGTTTCTAATACTGGTATTTGCTGTGCTAAGCCAATGGGCTTCTTAAGCAGACTTTTTTTGGGTCCCCGTAGAGAACAGGGTGCTGGTAAAAAATGAGGGAGAGCAGTAGTGGGAGTTAAGAGTTGGCTATGTTTGTGTATTTCACTTGAATATAATGTACGTAAAGTATTTAGCACACTGCCTGACAAATACTAAAGGCTCATAAATGTTAAGTATTATCATGATTGGAGGAAGTTGCCCTTGAATTTTCCCACTCAGAAATATATTACTTATCTACCCATGTCATCAATTAAAAGTTAATTAAAAACATTTGTGCTCAATTCCCATGATTAACGCAACTGCTCCTTAAAATGATCAATCCTCACTTATATCTTTACCTAAATTTTGTTTTGTTTTGTTTTAAGAGACAAGCAAATTAGTTGTGGATGGGGAAGGAAGAGAGAATGGAAATTTTACAGACAAGGGCTTCTTGTGATGGGTAACTTCAGAAAATGAGAGACAGCAGGAAGGCCTCAAGAAACAAATCACCTCCTCTTATAAGCCTTTCCTAAATATCCAGGCTGGGTTAGGTGCCCCCTTAGAGACTCCCACTGCGCCTTCTATTTAGTCCCACAGTATCAGTATCACTCACAATTGATTCATATTTGTTTTTATCCTTTCGGTAGATTATAAGCTCCAAGAGTACAGGGGCTCCATCTTGTCTACAATCTTATCTCAGGACTTGGCATATGCTCTGGCACAGAAAGAGATTTTTTAACTTGCTAATGAATTAATGAAAATCCGAAAAGTAGAGGAGTCTAGAGATGGATATAAGCTCAGACAGGGAGGTGATCAGAGAGAAACAAAATACCACCACAGAGAGTCAATTTTAGCAAATATGCCTAGGGTTCTAAAAGACTGCTAAGGATTGAGTAAATATATTAGGATTATCTCAGAATACTGCAAACCTGTTTTCTCTAATTCAAAATTGTTCAGCCTGATGACTTTCTCTTTTAATTCTACAACAAAAGGAAATGAGGAATGAAGGATAAAGAGGAAAAGAAGAAAGAGCTATGTGCACATACTATTCATCTTTCTCCTCTCCCCTACCCCACTATATTGTCCATTTACTATTATTCTAAATCTATCTGCTAATCTGAGAATCTGATGTACTTTAACATACAAGAATTACTAGACCAATACAAAAAGAAAACGTACCTTACAAATACTGCCAGGTCAGAAGCTATGGAATTCAAATTAATGATATTATTTGGTCCTGTGAATCTATGGCATCTGCATAAACTTAGCTTTGGGGTCATAATTAACTGAAAACTAAGCTGTCATACCATTCAAAATTCAATAATCCAGTCTCTCAATGCTTATATCTATTATATTCCTTCCCATTCAAAATCAAATAAAATGTTTTTTTTTTCTTGAGAGAGTTCCTCTTGTTGTAGACCTGAAGCTGTTTTAACCCATCACAGAGGATAAATTCCACCCTTAACACTGAAGTCACCAATACTGACCGAATCATCATATCTTTGAATGTCCTTTTTGACCAAAACACAAAATCCACTTCTTTGGTTTAGCAAATTTGTACTGAGCACCTGTCTACTAAGTATTTAACACTGCAGTCTGTAGGTGTTGTGAGGAATACAAAACTACTAGGAGTCTTTGCTCTAAAAGAACTTAAAATCTTGGCAGTGAAAGACAACAGAGAAACAAAGAGGGAAACAACGGCAATGTTTAAGAATCTGCGTATGGTACAGATAACAGGCCTTATAAAAGAAGGGAAAGATAAAAGTGGACTCCTGACTCCAAAATGCCATTTTCAAATTTCATTAATTAAAAAAAACTCCACCTGCCATCATTTTACTTTTTCTGGTTTTTACAAATACGTATAGTCCACGGTTTGTGTGTTTGTAGGTTTGTTTTGCTAAATCTCTTAATGTCTGGTATAAAGATTATTAATTATAATGACCATATAAATGTGTTTCTCTCTGAATATTAGTTTTTATAAGGTCACAAAATCACTTTAACATGACCTGTATCCAAACACTTTGTATGAAGACAGGCAAGGAGAGTGTTCAACAAGAAAGATAATGATAAGGCTTAAATGTCCTTAAAATTGAGTCTTGGTAATAATGCTTCTTCATTCTCATTGTTCTTAACACCATATGAAGATTTTTTTCACAACTATTTTTCAAGTGCATATGGAGTATTGGCAAACAAGTGTATACCTCTATTATTGTACTTACCAAAATATATTATAATTCTTTTTTACTAGACTGTGAACTTCTAGAAAGGAGGTACAGGCTCCTATTATCCTGGTATCCCTATGCCTTGTTATAGTGCCTGGCATATAACAGGTGATCAATGAATATTGATTAAGTAAATTTGAATTTATTTTACATAAAGAAACTGTTAAATAAATCATACTCAATCATTTTTTAAGAAAAAGCAGGGGCCGGCCCCGTGGCCGAGTGGTTAAGTTCACGTGCCCAGGGTTTCCCTGGTTTGGATCCTGGGCATGGACACAGCACTGCTCAAGCCATGCTGAGGCCACATCCCACATGCCACAACTAGAAGGAAGCACGACTAAAACTACACAACTATGTACTAGAGGGCTTTGGGGAGAAAAAGGAAAAATAAAATTTAAAAAAAAAAAAGAAAAAGAAAAAGAAAAATCATAGCCCTGAAAACTATGCAAAGTAGAGAAATATTTCTATAAGGACACTAACCTTCTGCCCTGACTTAAACCTAACCAAAACAATGTGATTCCCTATCTACCCTAAAATAATTCCTCTAGTTGCAAATAAATTTTTCTTTATTTCCTGTCTTTTAAGGATTATGATATTTCTCCTGGAAGCTGATAACAGATATCATACTTTATATCATAAGTGAAGTAAAGATGCTCTATCAAATTTATGTAAATATTATCTTTTCATAAATTTTATTTTCTCTTTATAACAAAGGACATTTTTCCTGTTATAACAATGTTGTATTTGAAACCAACATAAAAAGATTGTTTCTTACTCAAAAGATAATTACCAAGGATTGTATTTTTGAAAGTGAAAAAAAAACTAAATGTTTGTAATGCTTGGGAGTTTGGAGGGAAAGTCCTAAAAAGGTATTCTTAAAGGTGAGGAGTACTCCCAAGTTTCACTATAAAACATTCCTGGAAAAAAAGCAATAACTGTAGCGGCAGAGAGCAAATTAGTGAAAATGGAGTGTTACATATGTAACACATGCTAAACCTTCCGTACTGCATTTACCTTAGTGAAAGCACATTAGTATTTCTTCACCCTTGATTTTGCTATATGACCAAACTTTTTTAAGTTTCATCTCTTAAGAATTAGCTTCAGGGAAGGGTGTGGAGAAAGACTATGTGCAACCTCATAAAAACAGCTCATTTTTAAACTGCTGCCAGACATACATGTTCTATGAGTAAGACCCCAGATAATCCTTTGATTAAGAAGCTTCTTGATTCTAAATGCACAATGCTGCCAGCAAGAGAAGGCTTAAGTTCCAAGTATGCTGGTTTCTTTCTTTTAGACTATTACCAGCAATGTCTCTTTTCTATGTTACACATTCTTTTACCTTAAAATTTTTGACAAGAGAAGAAAAATCCAATTAAGATGAGTCAAAATTTTATTCCATCAATTCTCTTGACCAAAACACGGCATCCTATTCTCAAGAATCATTCATTCAAAACTCATTTAAAGAGTGCCTTCGGTGTGTCAGGAATTATGGGAGACACAGACGAATATAAATACAAATAACTAGATATGAAGCAGGACGTCAAAGTGCAGATAACAAAAGTAGCTGGGCAAAATTAGGAAAGCCCTGAGAAGGAGGCAGTAGTTGAAATGGGCCGTGAGGGATGGGGAGGATCCTAAGAGGAAGTGATAGGAGGTAAACCATTTAAGGCAATGGGAATGGCATGGGTAAAGAATGAACTCCAAGACATATTTGGGAAACGAAAATCTGGAGGAGAGTCTGGTACCTTTAGGTGAATAGCAGTAAATTAAGGTAGAATGATAAACTGGAAACAAATTATGGCATATCTTAATAACTATTTGTACCTTGTTAACAAGTGAATGACCAAATCCTTACTTTAGTAATACTAATCTGACAGAATATAGAATGGAGAAAAGGAAGTGAATCAATGTGAGATCAAAGTGAGAGAAAGTTCTAAGTCTATTGAAATAGTCTACTGACAAGATGAAAAAGTGACCAAAGCAGTGGGATGGAACCAAAAAGCAAGGGATGAAAAATAATATGATGATAGAATCAATAGAACCTGGCAAAGAGTTGCCTACAGAGAATGAGGGAAAAAGAAGCCAAAGATAATTTTAAGAAAATAAGACTAGGTGAATGGAAGAGTGATAGTACCATTAAAAAAATCAGGGAAATCAAGAGGAAGACTGATTTCTAGGCATAAGGAACAATGATCAGTTCCAGATTGATTCTGAATTGAAGGATAGTTAGAGGGGAAAGTATTCAGCAAACAGCTAAAAATATGACTGGAAATAGGGAGAAATATCAGTGACAGAAACTTGGGTCATCCCTATAAGAGGGAAAAAGCAATCAACTAAAGAAAAGACAAGAAAATAACAAAGAGAAAAGAACCAGGTAGATGTCATACTATAGAAACTAAAGAAAGGGCATCAGGATTGCCAAATGGTTCAGAGGGAAGGTGAGAACTCAGAAAAAGTTCACAGATTTTCAAGTAGGATATCTGGGTTCGCCTTCCAGAAGCTCTGTGTGTTCAGACGTCAGATTTCAAGAGGTTAAGAAGTGAATGATTTATGAGAACATAGAAGGTTCATATTGTAGAATGTTCTTTGCAAGCTTGAAGAAGAAAACAGAGAATAATAACTTGGTGGGAGTAAGAATCAAATCAAGAACTTTTCTTTTTATAGATATGAGAAGCCTGAATAAGAAAAAGATATAAATTTTTTAAAAATACAGTCTGAAGTATCCAAACCAGGATATTTCAAGTACTAACAGTTCACTTCTGCTAGGGACTGAATGTTTGTGTCCCCCTGCCAAATTCACATGTTGAGCCCTAACCCCCAATGTGACAGTATTTGGAGATGGGGCCTTTTGGAAGTAATTAGGGTTAGATGACGTCATCAGAGTGGGGCCCTCGTGATGGGATTAGTGTCCTTATAAGAGAAGAGACACCAGAGAGCTTTTCCCTCTCTCTCTCTCTCCACGTGCTTGCACCAAGGAAACACCATGTGAGGTGAGCACAAAGCAAGAAGGTGGTGGTCTGCAAGCAGGAGAAAAGCTCTCACTGGAACACAACCATGCTGGAACCCTGATCTCATACTTCTAGCCTCCAAAACTGGGAAAATAAATTTCTGTTGTTTAAACCAAGTCTCTGGTGTTTTGTTATAGCAGTCCCAGGAGACTAAGACAGCTTCAATAAGACATGGATTATTTTCTGGTACATAACACTATCAGCTGGAATCTCTTCACAAAACCAAGACAGAAGTTAGGAAGAAGCTGTAGTCTAAACCAAAATTCCCTTCCTAAACCTCTCATATCCCACAAAAACCCACAAAATTTCTCCATTACAATACAGCATGCACTGTCTAACGACGTTTCAGTCAACAACGGACCAGATATATAACAGTGGTTCCATAACATTAGTATCATGTAGGCCTGGTACGTAGTAGGCTATACCATCTAGGTTTGTGTAAGTATACTCCATAACGTTCACACAACAACGAAATCCCCTAACGATGCATTTCTCAGAATGTATCCCCGTTAAGTGATGCATGACTGTATTAGTGAGAAAAATGGAAAATTAAGTATCATTAAAATTGCAGATCAGAAAATATATCTGTACATGATCAATAGACTCCAAAAGGTAGAGAGGGAAAAATAAGGGGAAATGGAATAAATATTGACCTATTGCACCAGGCAGAAACTTAACAAAAGATGTAAATACAAAATGAACACTTGGTTTCCTTTTAAAATGAACAAAGTAAATCTCACAAAATAGCTCTAAAAATGCCTATAAGTTTAAAATAAATAATTCATAAGTGAATAAGTAGTATTTGTGTTAAGTACCCAACTAATGAATTATACCCCAAGAGAAAATAATACATAATCTCACAAGTTAAAGTGGGCTTGTTAAGAGACCCTACACTAAAGCAATTTCACCAGTTGCTATGACCCTGTTCGGTCATATTCCAGTATTTCCAAGCTTTCCTTGACTCCCTAGAGATTCTTTTTCACCCATGCACACAGTCTGAAGAAGTCTATTCACAAAGGTGATAAAATATTTGTAATGTCAAACAGATTTACGTTAGCATGTTAACTCTGTTCTGATCAACTCATCCCTCTGATAAGTGCTTTTGAGGACTCACAGCTCAGTTTCTTCCAAAAAAGGTATTTCAAGGGTTCTCAAGAAACACACACACAGAGCAGCCACACCTTACTTCCCCATTACCACTTAAAATGTTTCTGTTACTACCAAGCCAATGGCATGTCTGAACTAGTGTTAATATTCCTATCACTGGTAAGAAAAATATTAGTATAATATTTCTAGTCATGGATTCCTAGGTTGTTACTCCTCATCCAAAGCAAACAGCAAGCTTTTGCATACACAACACAGATCTAGGAAAATGGTAGGGGAGATGAAATACAACATTGCAAAGGCTACTGGAAAAGAATGGAGCTATAAAGATAGTGTTCACATTCCTAAGGAGATAATAAACCATAGGAAGCCCTTTATATAGAACAGAAAGACAGAGTCTTGAGAAATTCAGCAGCTACTTCTTACTTATGAGGAACAAAATACTTTGGAAAGATGAAAAAGCATAAACTTGACATTCCATATGGCATGGTATACATTTCCTGCTGCACTACTGTAAAAGGTTTACCTACACAGAAAAAGCACTGGTCACGAAAACCCAAGCAAAAACCTACGGGTATGTATCCAACACAGAAACATTAACTGGTTTAAAACCAAACACTGAGGCCTCATAATATGAAAGAGTATCTGACATGGACTCAAGTGTCAGGAGATATAAATTATAAAATGTCTTAAAAGGAGAAGCAGAATTTTCATTTTTTTTTTTTTCTTTCATGTATGTCAAGCTAGGAAACAGCTGCCCTGCGGAAACTTCCACTTGATAGATTTTGGACTCTATCAGAGAAGACCTGGCTTTCCTTTGAGGCCAAATTTGGAATCCTTTTAAAAGGAACTAAGTTATGAGTCTTTCAGAGATTGTTTTAAAAGTCTTGGTTCCAGGCAGTGCTTTTCCTATTCACTTGTCTCAAAAAACTAATTAGATGCCAAAACAAGGGAAGAAGACAGGTAAAACTATGCAAAGAAAAGGAAAAATATGTATGAACTTCAAAACATGGTTTGTATTATCTTTGGAAGACAGGACACAGTCTGAAAATTATCAGTGTTTGAATCATCTGTTGCAAAAGTTGATCATTCAGGTTAAACCTGCTCTTTGTGAAGATTATTTTTAAAAGGTACCATTTTGAAATTTTCCCATTCAGAATAAGCTTTAGGGAAACATGAAAGGCATAGGCAAATTCTTCAAGCTACAAAAATAAAATACTTAAGGTATTTTTGCTGTTGTGGACAAATTATACAAGAACAGCATTTCCAGATGAAGAGTTAATTAAAAATAAAGAAACAAATAAAAAATAAATAAAAATTCCAAAGAACTGCTAACATATCTAAATTACACAGAATTATACTTAGAGGAAAAGACTGGTAGCATTGATGAAATTCTTCATGATCGAAACTCCACAAACGGGACTTGGGAAGAAGATGCCAAGAATTCAAAGCCCATCTATGTTACTTGGAGGAACCTGACCCAAAGGTATTAGAGATAATCACTTTCCTAACAAAAACAAGATGAAAGAGAAGATGGGTAATGTGGCCTATTCTTACTCTACAATGTTAGTTTCTAGCAACCTTAAGCTTCCACATCACAGCCACATTAAAACCCCAGGCTCCCTTTCCCTGCAGTAGATCATGCCATGCAGAGCAGACACAAGGAAGGCTTCAGTTATTTCAAAAAAAAAAAAAAGGAAACAGCATGAAGCAAGCTCCAAGGTGCAAGGCTGAATCGGCTACATTAGCTTACCATATATCTCGGATCTACTCTCCTCTGAACTAGACTTTGTCTTCTTGGAGGAGCTATCTGCACAAGAGCGGGAGAAAAGGAGAGAGATATAGAAAATATGGAGACCAATGTAAGGGGAAAACTTCATGGGGGAGAAAAGAATGAATCATGATCAAGTTAAACCGTGCAAACACAAAGTATGAACATCACAGGTGATAGCACTTGGAATAGTCACAAACAGCACAGGTAATGACATATTTTAAAGATTTATCGAAGAAAAGACAGTGCAATAAAAATATGCTCAAACAAAACACATGAATAGTCTACCAAATATATTATCTGACAACTGTAGAAATGACAAAAACACTAAAAGCTGTAATAATCTCATTATAAAGCATTGCATACTACTTTGCTAAATCTTGTTGTCTGGAAATGGGCATATCACAGATTAACAATACAGAATAAGTCAATCTAACAACACTACAATAATTTTATGAACAGAGGGCAGAAACTTGTAACCCTCAATAGCAAGACAATAACTAATCATATAAGTGAACGCCTCTAAGCTCCATGATCTCAAAATTAGGTAAGAATATCTCTTAATGTAGATCCAGAAGTTACCTATTACATACTCCCACCACCAAAACCTTCTAAATTGATGATTGGAATTTTATTTTTACTAACTGCCCAAGATGTAAGTAAATTATTAGCTATTTACTTCCTATTCTTCCCTTCCTAGATAATACTTAGAATACTTTTTCAAAATAAAAGAGCAAGTTTATTAAAAGTATAAAACATCTTAATTAGATACAAAAATATACTTCCTATTAAAAACTTAAAATTTTATTTCTAAATGAAAATACCTAAAAATAGATACATTACATTTATGTATCTAAGACCTTAGCATTTACTTACTTTACCTTTTGTCAGAGGAACATACGACCAAATAAAACAGTGTGCACAAAGAACACACATCAGTTTCAAATGACAAAAGAAGAATTATCAAGCAATTTTTATAAATTAAATACTGAGTGAGTTTACAAGGAGAAAGCAAAAACCTAAATTTTATAAGAGGAGTTCAATCTATATGTACAAAATTAAAAATGTAAATGGCCAAAAGTCCAGTAACATGAAAACTCTAGGAAAGATCAATAGCACTGAGGTTGAAAGACAGCTCTTTGAGTTCTGAATACTTTTTGACAGAAGAAAATGGGATTTGTATTCATCTGCTTACTCTAAAATCAGACAATCATTAATTTTTCAAGTTGTATTTTATCTAGTACTCCAATTTACCATGATCACAGATGAATTTTTAAATGACTACAGAAATTTGTAGTTGTTATGGCCTTGATTTTATGACATAGTACTGTTCATACCATGACTTATCTCAATACTAAGTCCTTGGTCTGACCAAAATTTCCAATTACGATATAATAACTATTTCTATTATCATCATTATTTTTAAATATAATACAGTCTTACAATGATGCTTCCATAGTGGAATCCATAGTGTTGAAAATTAAAAATGCTTGCATTGCTCCTGAATGTAAAGGTTTTATATTATACAAATGAAGAGGAAGGAGAGTCCTAAACAGATCAAGTGGCTACTCCTGGGTGTTTCAGTAGTTACGCAGCTTAAGCCATATTATTCTGAACTTCATGACTCTCAATATTCTTTGGAAGAACAAACAATGTTTTACCTGTGGGGTCAAAATCATGTGATGCACTGCGCTCAACTTTCTGCTTCTTATCTGTTGGTGACTCTCGATTCAAAATACTTCCATGCCTAAATTAAATCAAAGCAATCAAATATTTACTACAAAAAATTCATTAGAATAAAAGCTTAATTTAAAAATCCAAAGTGTTTCTTACAAAGAGAAACCAAGAAATCAGTTCACCTTACACAATCTCATAAACCTCTCTATATTTTTCAAAAGTTCAGTCTATGCTATGTATAATAAACACAAACGCTAATTACTTGGTTATAAAAAGTGCTTAAAAATAATAAAAGTAGTAATTAGTACTAAAGTCTGTTTTATTCTTAGAAATAATTACTTAAATTCTTTCAGTGGTTTTCATAGGTTAATCACTATTATTTCCATTTAACAGATAAGAAAACAGTGCCTAAAAGTTATGTAAACACATTCCCCAATCCTACATACACTACAGTCAGGTTCAAAATCACTGTGTAAATACTGGACGAATGAGAACAGTTTAAAAAAAATCTTCCTGCCTATAGTTCTAGCCACAGAAGTCTAAGCCAGGCCCAGATGACACTAGAATTACTATTTTTGCTATGACTGACCAATTACATTGATCAGATAATGGCTGGGCAGCAAATAAAACAATAACTACAATATATACAATACTAATTAATTGAAATGCCAAGATTAGCATTGGTATCTTGGACTATGCTGTCACTAAAAATGATGAAAGTACTATAACAATTTGGAATGACATACTACCTACACTTTAAATAATATTTACGACAATTAGCATGTGAGAGAAAAGAGCTGTTGAAGAGCAAGTACTGAGGAAGAGGCATCTAATCCCAGGAAATAAATAAATATGGAGATACAGATATAGGCACAGACATACTTGAACATTTGGATTTTCTCTTTACTGTCTTAAAGTAATTAAGACTGATCCAGTTTTCCAAAGTTCATTAACAAAGGCAGTTATAATTACCCAAGTAATAAAATACATCAAACACTGGCAATCCATTTACACTTCCCAAGCTACTCACAACTGAAAACAGTCACAATAGATTTGAAAATTAAATCTCTTCATAGGGAGTGACCTTAAGTATCAATTTGAACAAACTTTTAAAATGCTTATATTAAAAACACTGAAAATGTTATCAAAACAATGCCGTCTTCCAGAAAAAATATGCAACACCTGTTATATTTTAAATTTGTAAAACATTTTGAAATTTTAAACCTCTTAAACCCACATTTTCAAAAACCACAAAAATCCACCATAATTTTGAAGGAATGCTTCTAATTAAAATTTAACCTAAAGTGCAACTGAACAACTTACCTTATAGGTTTTTTGAGGGGAAACCTGAAACAAAGAAAAAAAAGGACAGATGTAGTTATTTCACTTGTAATATTGTTATTAAATTTATTCACTCTACTAAACAGAGTAAGGGATTTAAATCTTATGCTAACTTTCCCAAAGCAAGATTCAACAAAGAAGTGGAGTAAGAAGCTGGATACCAGTTTTTAATATCTTAACTACTTTCTTAAATCTTAAATTACAGGTGCATTTACCATCAGCTGTCCTTGAATACGGGTTCTCTTTTTAAAAATACAAATAATAACAACAATAGCTAAACTTATTGAGGGATTACTAGATGCTAAGCACTATTCTAAACTGTTCACATGTATTATCTCATTTAATCCTAAAAAATAACTATGAAGAGGGGCTGGCCCTGTAGCATAGTGGTTGAGTTCTCTGTGCTCCACTTTGGCAGCCCAGGTTTGCAGGTTCGGATCCTAGGTGCAGACTCGTCAGCCATGCCGTGGTGGTGACCCACATACAAAAGAGAGAAAGACTGGCACAGACGTTGGTTCAGGGCTAATCTTCAAGTAAAAAAAAAAAAAAAAAAACTGAGGCAAATATTTTGCCATCAAATTAGTTTCCCTAGCAAAGAAAGTCCCTTCCTGTCCATCACTTCTCTCCACCCCCCCAAAATACATGGGTGCTGATTACCACACTTCATTGAGCTGTGCCTTCCCTTTGATCAGGATCAAATCATGATTCTCAATTATTTACGTTTACCTTTAATAACAAACCTAGAAAAAATACTATTGGAGTACTATTAATTTTTTAAAATATATTTCAAAAGTAGAACACAAAGGGTCCTTTTTTCATTTTTCAGTTCTGTAAGGTAAAAGAACTACAGCATTTCCTCCTGGTTGTCTTTTTAATAAGAAATATTACTGAAAGCTTCTTGACAAGAGTTTGATGCTATACATAAATGCTAATCTAAGTCTAAAAGAATATTCTCAAATTTCCTCCCATTCCTCTTTCCATTTCTGTCCTTTTTAGAAATCTCAACGTATGGCATTTTATGTAAAGATTATTTAGTCTAGGTAATATGAACAAGGCTTATTAGGAATATCAGTCAAATTGGATGTTTTACAAAAGGCTACTAGGGGGCCGCCCCCATGGCTTAGTGGTTAAGTCAGTGCTCTCTGTTTCAGCGGGCCCGGGATCTCAGATTCGGATCCCAGGTGCAGACCTATACTGCCTGCCAGCCATGCTGTGGCAGTGAGCCACATACAAAACAGAGGAAGACTGGCACAGATGTTAGCTCAGGGCTACTTCTCCTCAAACAAAAAAGGAGGAGGACTGGCAACAGATGTTAGATCAGGGTGAAGCTTCCTCAGAAAAAAACAAAACAAAAACAAAACAAAACAAAAAGGCTATTAGTAAAGATAGTAAGACATAAACATAAAACAATGATACTTGGATGACTATTTTATTTGGTATGGAGGTACTTCAGTTGGAAAAAAAATTCGTAAGTACAAGTTTAATTACAATTTCCTTTAACTCCCCATATAAATCAATATTGATCCAAAGAAAAAGACAAAGAATCCAAAAACTTCCCTAATGAAGGATAGCATATTAACTCACAAGAAAGTCAGAGTTAACAAGGAAAGAGCATTCTGAGATAGGAGAGCACCACTCTAGAGAATACACTGATTACAGAAGATTACCAAATCTTCAGAAATAAGAGTTCCTACATAGTCCATCCTCACTGGTTGGAGGGGGTGGGAATGCTTTTGAATTTACAGATGAATATAAAAGTTGGCAGAAAATAATTCCCGACTGAGTTTCTGCAAAGGATAATACCTCCAGTTAGAACTTTGGACACTCTGCCTGATAGCCATTATAAAACTCCTACCCCAAAACAATGCTGCTTGCGTCAGGGACTGCACAGCCAGGGAGATTCTGGGAAAGAATCCCGGAAGTTCCCAGACTACTGATTGTAATCAGTTTCCTGAGCTATTTTTTCTTACAAAGGAATGGAAAAGGAGGGGAAAGAAGAGGACAAAAATGGAATGAGAAGATGAAGAATAAGGACTACCATGTAGTATAATTTGCTTGTCATAATCTACTTATTACATTCATAAAGTACAGATAAAGAACTTTTCTCAAACAAAAATTTTTTCATCACAATACTTTTTCTCTAATCATGAAATTCCACTTTAAAGTATGTGATAAAACAAGTATGTATGTACAGATGTATGTGTAGTCCCATATATACATAAGTAACAATGTGAAAGGCTTTCCTAGCTATTTCATTTGTTCCCTTTGCTCCAGCTAAGAAAATCACCAAGAGAGTCCCAGTTTTGTAAAAATCCTACCATCTGCTGGATATTGAGATGGAGATTTAATCAGAGCTGGAAATAGGAAGCTAGAATCCCAAAGAAAAGCCTGGGACTAGAGTTATAGAATCATCAACCTATTGATGGGCACTGAAATTTAAAACAGCATATAAAGAGAAAACACCAAGAATCAAATCCTGGGAGAAAAAAATAGCTTCTGAACGACTTGAGAATGGATGTGAAGGAGATGAAGAAATGAAGGTGACAAAGAGGAGATAAAAACGAGATAAAGAAAGTCAGTCAGAAAAGAGAAACAGCTGTGCCAGGGGCCAAGGAAGAGATCATCAACACTATGAAACACTATGCTGCAGAAAGGCAGGTCTGGAGGCTAAAAAGTGGCCATATTCTAAGCAACAAATTAGCCCACCACTAGGCTGATGAGACAATTCTGATGTACACAATCTTATATTTTCAAGTCGCTGTCCATTGTGGAGTCCAATCATAAAATCGTGACAATCTTCTTCGGTCAGATATTTATGTAGAACAGCAGAGCTGAATGCTGACATAATGTTAATGTACCTAATCAAACCATCTCTGGCTTTTGAAAATATCATATTGAACACTTGGACATGATGAACATGTTAGTGCATATTTATTTGCATATGTATTTTTCTAGATATAAGACAAAGTCAAAGTACCAATGTGAAGAATCATAATAAATAAAGGAAAAGGTTATCAGGAATTTGAGCCATTGGGATAAAGTGACTAGATGCCTCACTTTTGATTACTAAGCACACTTGCATGCCAGAAATCCTAACCAAGGGCCTTAAATGCCACAATACATCTACTCACTCGACTCAGGATACCTTTTCCTTGTTAGTTCTGAGCTCTAATATTAAAGCCCATCTAATAGAGGCCTCGTCCATTTTTTTATTTTCACACTCCTCCCAGTATGTCATTACAGCGTACAGGGAAATGTGATTTGGTAATTAAAAAACTCTAACCCAATAAATAATATATACTAGAGTAAAACTTCCATTTTTTAGCCAGGTTTAACTAGTCTACAATATATATACACACACATGATTTTACAATGGGGATATCCCTTTAAGACTGCTAAAGAGAATTTCTTCTGGATTAAAAAAAAATTGCAAAGGACCGTCAAAGTTTTGTGTTATCACGTACTTGCTTATAATGAATAGCCTACTAGAAATCATATTTTCCTTTTACTGATTTTGGTGAGAAAAGAGCTAGCCTTTGACACTACTCCAGTGAGAAGTGTTCTGAAAGAAGAACAGGAATATCACACAAACTTTAGCATCGACCCTCTCTCTCCTCCAAGGTATTAGATATTTTTTCCTTGGGTGTAGTTATAATGAGGAATTTGAGAGTCTAGATGGTTCTTAATAAGGGATGATTGAAATGAAGGGGAGGAAGTTAAGGAAATTTTACTTACATTGGATAGTGGTCAAGCTTTCATTAGTAGTCAAACAATGTTAGCTACTAAATTTAGAATTCTCAAAAGTTCCATTGTAAGATACATCCTCATTTTAGCAAAGTTAAAATGCAGGGGGAAGAAAACGTGCATCTTGGAATCAATGAAATATAGTACTACTTTATTGGAATCCACTCCAGTGAGGAGAGTTACTAGACAAAGAACTCTGGAAAACAGATAACAATTAAGATACTACTAAGGCTCAACCCTCATAAAATGATAAACATCAGTGCAAAAAAATATACTATTCCAATATTGTTATAGTCAATGAAAATTAGACGTGATTTCAAGGCCTTAAGGGAAGGGAGTCCTCAGAAAAAATATAACTAGGTTCATATTCTAGTTTCACAATTTAAAAGGTGCTTGAACCTGGGCAAGTTGTTTAACCTCTCTAAGCATCATCTGTAAAATAGTGATAATACTAGTACCTAGTAACTAATTCACAAATTATTTTGAGGATTAAATTAGAAAATGAGAAACATTAAATGAGAAGTAATGCCTAGCACACAGTAAGCACTTGATTATTATTAGCTATTAGAAAGAAAAAATAAAATCTGAACTTTAGTGGCATGACTTCAAATTAAATTTAGAGAAAAGAAAAATAAACTTAAAGACTAACAACATTCAAATAGGTTTTCAACTCAGTAAAATCCACAGAAATGCATAATTCACAGCAAGTGATGAAACCATAGATTTAACTTGCCAAGTAATATATAAAATTAACGTCAATACTCAAGTTAACAAACTTCCCAGATGATACAGGGTAAGAAAAATGATCAGGTTACAACCAAAACTTTTAATTTTCCTGGCAAGCAGGGCTAGTGATTTTTTTTCAAAACCTAGTGAAATTGTGTTGACCATCCCTGCCACTTAGCAAAAAACACTAGTCATAAATCCTTTCACCACCTACAATTGATAACTGGTCTAGCTTAGAGTCACCAAAAGAACTAAAAGTTATGGAAGTAGCTAAAGGAAAATCTGATTATCTACCATTGTATTTTTTTATTAGCATATAGATCCAAAGCATAAAACGTTGTTAGCAGAGCTGGCAATAAAGCATTAGTTCTATCAGAAAGGCTCTAAAGGAGAAGCTACAGCTGACAGGATGACTCATGGAGAATTTTTCATCATGTTATTGGTTTGAAACCTCTGGACCTTGCAATACAAACCACAGAAGGACAAGGACCAAGAGCTCAGTTCTGGTGTAAAATCCAAAAATGATTCAATAGAATGCCATGTAAGATCTCAAATTAACTTCTTAAATACAGCTTAATATACTGCCATTTTTACTGAACTTAAACACATGACAGACCCTTAGTAAATGTGTCTTATTTCCTGGACATACTTTGACAAATCAAATAGTAAATTCTAAATTACTTTAAATCCCTCTGCCAGAACTAGTATTAATTGGATATTGGTTGTTTCTGAATTGGGAAAAGTAGTTCACAATAAAAATAACAGCTTATTAAAGGCTTTCATTTCCTTATCAATAATCTGGAACATTACCATTTTTGTCAATATTTCCTGTAAGGTTTCTAAATAACTTTCCTTTGAGATAATGAATATCATTAACTTAGGCAGTGTCTTTTTAGACTTCAAACTATTCACTTCAAAAAAATCAAGTAAAGACAACTGCCAGAAAAAAGTATGAGACCTTCACACTACTTAAGTATCCTCATTCCATTTAACAGCTTTCACACCACCAAATCCATGCTTACTAGAAGAGATGTTAATATCATTAAACAAATATAAGCAATAAACTGGACTCTATAGAATAATCTATGATTTATAAAATAGGGACAACACATGATTTTCATTTCATAGTGATTTAAACCTTAATTTTGCTCCACAAATCAGTATTTCAAGATATGTTTGTGAAAATAATAAAAATAAGAGGGGAAAAAAAAGAAGTCCTCTTAATCTGGGATGGGCATGTTTCCCAACAAGGTTTTAAATAAAATACATTAAGGTTAAACGTTCACATTTTGCAAACTAATGTGAAAACTGTGCAAAATTTGTTATGACAAGCTGCTTTCTGAAAATCTGCCAAAAGACACAACTGTGCTTTTGAAAAGTAGAAAGTCTCACTTAACTTTTAAGCTTTTGCATTAAGGTGTGACTGAGACAAGCTCCAGCATTAATCTGAGCTTGAGAATTTTATTAAAATGTAAAATTAAAATATAAAATAATATGTCAATTAACACTATATTGTCTGATATAAAAAAAGTTCTACTCAATTTAAATTCTTATGTATCACTTTAAATCACATGTATGATATATTTGTAGTTTGCATTAATTAAAGCATCCATTAAAAAAAATAGCATTCTGTAGCAAAGAATACTGATTCAACAAGAAAACAAATAAGAATCTTCCTAAACATTTCTTACCAAGTGCCAATACAATTACAGGAATAGGCCTCTTTTATTTCTAAAATCCTGAGAGAAGGAAAAACAACTAAAACTAAATGAGCTCCAGGATCACAGACTATTATTTATGATCTCTGCTCACCTTCACGTGTTGTACTGGGATGCACTCATTCCTTGAGTACAAAGACGGCTAATCACCACTATTTCTACACCACAAAGCTAGACAGACAAGGATTTGCCCAAAAGTCAGAGTACAAGGAAACACACAGAATCAGAAAATATAAACTTACTTACTCTAAAAATGTTCATATTTTCCTTGAACTAAACCAACACAGGTCTATTTTTTCTGAAGCAATAAAAACCTCATATGCTTTCTGGGAAGAACTCTGAGGGAATAAAGATTGAGCATATTCCATGTTTTCTACTTACAATTTTTAAAAATTAAATAAGACATCCATTATGGGTATTTTGATTACATACCCTTAAATTTATGTAAGTTATATTCTCTAGCTGGTGAAATATTTCTACTAATAAAATTTAGAGGCTATATGAATATAAAATATAGGTAAAGATAAGACTATTAACAAAACTCATCACAGCCAATATGATTACAATTAAAGCATCTATATAATACTTTCCACATCCATAAATGTTTTATTTTCTTCTGAGGAAGCTCTTTTTCATTAAAAATACTTTTACTGGTTATATATTTAATGAATGCTTTAATGAAATTTTTGGTTTTAAACCGAAGAGATTTCTCTTCACAAATGCTTTGGTTCTGGCATCAAGTATTAACAATTCCTCTTAGCTATCCACTTAGTTTATCATGAAACCACACTTTCTGCTGCCAAATCTGAAAACTCCAAACTTTCAAACCACCACAAAGAAAAAAAGACCTATGGTTTTGTGGGGAAAAGATGAGAAAATTAGGTACATGCATGCCATGTCACACTGATTTCTATAACAGTTTTTTTTTTGACCCAAAGCCAAGGAATTAGAGCTGGGTGTACTCTTATCAGTAACAAAGGCTCACCACAGCACTGAGTTTGGAAAGTCGGAAGGAAGGGGTATTTCAATTATTTTGACATTCCTCTTATAACATCCCAGAATTGGGAATCACCGCTTTACAAAGTTCAGTTCATTTTGAATTCACTGACATTCAGTTCTATTTTCTCCCTTACAGGCTAATAATGTGACTTATCCTAACATACTTAACACATAAGACTACTGCTGTTACTAATTTCTAAATAAATTTGTTGGTAACATTATTTTCATGACATTTTTAAGATAATTCTTTCCCTCAAGGGACTGAGGAATGAGATTATCATCTTTCCAAAACTGTAGTTTCCTATTAAGCAACAGTTTTCTATTTTTTAATATGAAGGAATGTCTTTCATTATTCTCAAAGATATACATGTACAAAACGTAAAAAATTAAAAAGACAAAAGAGAAAACAAAAATCATCCATCATATCAATACCCAGCATTTTCATGAATATTTCCCCTATCTTTTCTCAAGATAGAGATAGATTTCTGAAATTTGTATGTAGTATAAATACAGTATATAAAATTTCTTTTTATAAAAATTAAAGCATACTGGACATATTATTTGGTTACTTTAACTTAATAAAACATCACCATAATTTTATATCACTAAATATTTTACTACAGCACTGTTTTAAACTGTGCTGCATAAAATTCTAAGGGTTCAAAAGAGGTCCCCTCAGAGAGCAGAAGTAGGCAGACGGGGCCCAGGTTCCCCATATATCAGAGCTGCTTATTAGCTTTTACTTATTTTATACATTGAACTTCCAAACAGGATAAAAATTTGAAAAACAGAGGTCTAAATAATTCTGGATAGCTTCAAAATACTTTGTGATATGGCTATTTAAGTAATTTAACCAATTCCCTTTTGTAAATATTTAGGCTACATCCCGTTTTTCAGTATAATAAACAATGTTCTAACAAAATATCCTTGTAATTCAAGTTATGCACTCCTTCTTGATTTTTTCCTTACGATGAATTTATCTACAGTAAGGAATCCATGCAGGAGTTTGGACTAAAAGTAAAGAGGATTTTGTGCGTGTCCTAGGTAAACAGAAAAGAGAGGATGTACCAGTCCCCTAGCTGAATCCCATGGACTCATAGGTAACCCTTATGCAAATACACAGCAGCAAGAACTGAAGAAGCTGTTTTGGGAACACACCTTGTAAGACAAAGGGCCAGGGTAACAATCCTTGGGTGCCCGAGTGTGGCACAAGATAGGCGAGAGAGACTACTTCTGCTAAAAGTAAAAACAGACAAAATAGGAAAAAAAAAAAAAAAACAGACAAAATAGGAATCTACATAATAGCAGTTAGAAGTATATTATCCACAAACTGAATAAATGCCAAAAAGCTACAAATTCATATTTTCAAATGAATTTGTATTTTATTAATAACAACACTATCATTACATTTGAAGAAAAGTAAACATAGATGTGGAAGATGCGTTACCTACCTACGCAGTATGGGAACTGCACTAAGTACATAACAAGATTCTCAGTTCCCCTGCATTAAACATGAAAGCAATCCCTAAACTGGGAACCATTACATTTGTTATGGGTTGAACTGCATCCCCAAAAATGATATGTTGAAGTCCAAACTCCAGGTACCTGTGAATGTAACCTCATTTGGAAATGGGGTCTTTGCACACACTTTTGGTGTCACATCTAAGAAAATTTTGCCTAATCCAAAGTCACAAAGATTTTCTGCTACATCTTCTTCCAGAAGTTTAACGATTTTCAATTTTATTTTTTAAAGTCTACGACATATTTTGCATATTACAACAATTTTTGTATAGGGTGTGAGGTATGGATAGAAGAGTTTTCTGTTGGTGGTTTTATTTTGGCGTATGGATATGTCATTGTTCCAGCATCTTTTGTTGAAAAGATCATCCTTTCTCTACTGAATTGCCTTTGCACTTTTGTTGAAAATCAGTTGTCCATATGTATGTATGTGGGCCTATTTCTGGAATACCAAAGGGGGGAAGAGCCCTTCTCATCACATTATCAGGGGATATACAATATCAACATTATTTATCACTAGTAACATTAACATTGGTCATTTGTTTAAGGCAGTGTTTGCCAGAATTCTCCCTATAAAGTTACTTTTTTTTCCTCTTCTATTCTCTGTTCTTAAGAAGCAAGTCACTAAATTCAACCCACACTAAGAGTTGGGAAGATTAGGCTCCATCTCCTGGAGAAGGGAAAATGTACATATACTATTTGGAATTCTTCCATAAGGAGGATTTGTGTCTTCTCGTCCACTTATTTATGCAATCATTTATATCAGTATGAACTCCTATGTATTTATTTTATACTTTGAGTTCTAATCCAATACTACATTATTTATTTTCTTGCTCAAATTTTCCGCGTAAGCCATTGATAGTTCTTCCAGGTTGGCAGCTATGTCCCTTAGACATGCCCCACCCTCTTGTTTTTTGAGCACTTCCTTGTTTCTGGTACATTTACAAGGTGCTCTAGGCTCATCATGTATTTTCCCTACTCCAGCCCTAGAATCAACCATTTCCCCAAGGAGCGATTTTACTAGAAAACTGTATTCAAAAACCATGATCTGGGCACTGGGGGTGCTTGCTGCTACTGAAATGTCACTGCTTCTATGGACTCTCAGTAGACAGAACTAGGACATTTATGTGCGTATACTAACTAATGTATATGCACACGTCTATAACTGTTTCTGTATCTATCCATCTGTGTATATTAAGCTAAACATGAGTTCACACTGATGTCTCTGATTCTAATCCAGTACCACATGGTTCATTCATCTTCCCTCCCTGTTTAACTCCCCTGAGAGTGAGAAATGTAGATCCCACCAACTCTGTACTCCCAGGACAAACTCCTTGATGATGATGTACTGTTCTTTTTATATGTCTCTCTCTCTATATATATGTATATATACACCCACAAATACATATACACACATATACAAAAATATATGTATTTTATAAGTTCCTATTTATATATACAATATATAGTTATATACACTTTAACCTATTATATACTTATATATTGCTGGGATTTATAAAATTGCAAACCATTATTTCACCTAAATTGTAAAATTTATTGGCATAAAGATATTCATAATATTCCCTTATCATCCTTTAATATCCATAGAATCTGCAGTGATGTCACCTCTTTCATTCCTGAGATGGGTAATGTTTGTCTTCTCTCTTTTATTCCTAATCAGCTAGAGATTGAACAATTTTATTGATATTCTCAAAGGAACCAGCTTTGATTTTGATTTTCCCTATTGTTTTTCTGTTTCTATTTCATTGACTCCTACTCTGACCTTTATTATTTCTTTCCTTCTGCTTACCTTGGTTTTAATTTACTTTTCTTTTTCTAGTTTCTTAAAATGGAAGTTGATGTCATTGACTTTAGACTTCTCCTTTTTTCTAATAGATATTTAATACTATAACTTTCTAAGTAATGCTTTAGTGGTACCTCACAAATTGATACGTTGTTTTCATTTTTATTCAGCACAAAATAATTTCCCATTTCCCTTTTGAATTCTTCTTTGACTCATGGGTTATTTAGAATTGTGTTATTTAACTTCCAAATATTTAGGGATTTTCCAGAGATCTTTCTTTTATTGATTTCTAATTTAATTCCACTGTGGTAAGAGAACATACTTTATAAGATATGAATCCTTTTAATTTATTGAAAGTTAATTTATGGCTCAGGATATGGTCTAGTTCAGTAAATGCTCCATGCGCACTTGCAAAAAAAAAAAGTGTATTATGTTGTTGGCTAGAATGTTCTATAAAAGCAATTAGATCAAATTGGTCAATAGGGTTAAGTATTTTCCATGTCCTTGGTGACTTCTGTCTACTTCTTTCACTTACTGAGGAATATTAAAACCACCAATAATGATTATGGATCTATTTGTCCTTGCAGTTATGTCAGTTTTTGTTTCATGAATTTTGAAGCTCTGTTATTAGGTGCATAGGAAAAAAAAAAGCTTAGAACTGCTACATTTTTTTTTTTAATTGACTCCTTTATCATCATGAAGTGACTTTATCTCTAATAACATTTTTGCTCTGAAATCTACTTTATGTGATATTAATGTAGTTACTCTAGCTTTCCTTTGATCAGTGTTATCATATCTTTTTCCATCCTTTTACTTTTAAACAATGTGTATCTATTTTTAAGGTGTATTTGTTGTAAGCAGCATACAGTTGGGCTTTGCTGTTTTATCTAATCTGATAATCTCCACCTTTTAATTGGGATGTTTAGACCATTCACCTTTAATGTGATTATTGATATGGACAGGTTTAAGTCTATTATCTTGCTGTTTGCTTTTTGTCTTACCTGTTCTTTGCTTCTCCTTTTTGCTTTTTTCTGCTTTCCTTAGGATTAAATTATTTTAATCAATTAATTGATTTTTTTTTTTTTTTTTTTTTTTTGGTGAGGAAGATTGGCCCTGAGCTAACATCTGTGCCACTCTTTCTCTATATTGTACGTGGGGTGCCATGACAGCATGGCTTGATGAGTGGTGTGTAGGTCTGTGCCCAGGATCCAAACCACTGGCGAACCCCAGGCCGTCAAAGCAGACCACGCAAACTTAACCACTATGCCACTGGGTCAGCCCTAATCAATTAATCGATTTTTAAAACAATTTTAACATTCTGTTAACTTGTCTAACTCTCTTACTAGACCTTAAATTATCTGAAGGTAAGGACATATTCTATCTGATCTTGTATTCTAATTAGCCAGTATAGTGCTAAGCATGTATTTGACAATTCAATACATGTTTACTAAGTACATTCATTCAAAAAATTTTTGTTTAGAATGATAGAGGATATAAGTGATTCTCAAACCAGAAACCACAGCCTTCCTTCTAAGAAAACACCAATATTATTCAGTTATCTACTACTTTCCTCAGAGCCCAGCTGACTCAGGGGAACCTGACCTCACTTGAAGCAACAGAGATGGGCCTTTTTGGCCTAACGGTAATTTCCATTCTTGGGTAATTGACTGGTTCAGAAAGAGACAATGAAAACAGAAACAAAGTTTACTGGAAGCATCTCCGAAAGTATTTTCTTTCTCTTAAGAGAGAACCACATGAAACCTCTTTTCCTCTCTCCCATTGGATGTAAATGAGGAAGCAAGCAGCTCTGACTGCTACTTAGCATACATCCTCAAGAACTAGTTTAAGATGAAGCTGACACTGATGGCAAGAGTGGAAAAATGGAAAGAACCTGGGCCTTTGATACAATTTAGCCGCTAAATCAAATATCACTGAACCCTGGCTCTAGACTTATTTTTATGCAAGCCAGCAAATGTCCTTGCTGCTTAAGTCAGTTTGACTTATGTTTCCTGTCAAAGGCAGCCAAACACATACTACGTTACATAAACAGCAATCTGTGCCAAGCACTGTTCTAGACAACAGAGGTTACAGCAGTGAACAGATAAGGCCTCTACTCTCAAGAAGCTTACATTTTACAAGAAGAGAGACTAAATAAACACATAATCATACTAAATAATTTCATACAGTGCTAAGTGCTGTGAGAAAACTAAAAGAGATGCGACTGTGACTAAATGGGTTAGTTCAGCTTATTCAAAGAAGACCTCTAAGGCATTTGAGCTGAGACCTAAGTGAGGTGAAGGAAGCAGGCATGAGAAGATCTTGGGCCAGAGAGTTACAGGCTAAGGGAATCGCTACTGCAAGGGTACAAGGGAGAAGCTCAGTGTATTTGAGAAATACAAAGTCCATGTGGTCTGAGCATTGAGAATGACCAAGAGAGTAGTGCTGAGACGAAATCAACAGATTTCAGAGGCCAGATAATATAAGAATGTGAGCCATGTCGATGAGTTTAGATTTTATTCCAAGTGCAATGGAAAACCACTGGAGGGTTTTAAGTTATGACCTGATTTATGTTTTAAAGGAGCACTCTGATAAATGAATAAACCTTCATATTCCATAGATGTGAACACTAAAAGTCAGTCTAGGTCTACAGTAACAGTGTTATTTCACCCAAACATCAAATACTTATGAAGCACCTAATATGTGGAGAACATTACACAAAGTTTATAACATTGTATATCCTGTCCCTATCACGTATGAATTCCACATTATCTTAAAGTTAGATTTCATTTAGGAAAAAGAATAAAATGAGGATAAACTAGCAAAGAATGTGGGAGGCAGCTGTTAAATTGTCCTTTCTATCCTAATTTCTCTAGATAATATCTAAAACTTGCAGACAAACTTTTTTCTTTAAAGCACAGCATTGACTGGGAGGCATCTGGTAAACTTAGAACTATAGTTCAGCCATTTAGTCTCTGCCCAGGCGAGTGTTTCAGGCCTGTTTTAACACAAGTATTTGGTTTTTTCCAAGAGCTGATGTCAGGGCTTTTCAAAGAGACAGAACAGCATTTACAGGCCAGAGAAGGAAAAAGGGTTTCCCCAGGAGCTATGCTCAATGTGGTCTTTGTACTGTTCCACTGCTAAGGGCAGGAAGACCCTGCTAGATAAAGCTATTCAGTTCCTGAAAAAAACTGTACCCTTGGAGGGTAAAACAGGGTGAATGGTCAGATTCCCATTAAGGAAATCCAGCTCGGTTTCCTATCAGTGCCCAAACCCAAATGTAAATGGACTCATCATCAGAACAGAAGTTCTTGAATTCTTACGAGAAGAACCATTCTGCTGAACTTGTATTTAAAGAGCAGATGAACTGGCTGGAAATAAATATAAATTAGAGAGGTAAAGAATAACACAGCTTTTCCATAGGGTTGAAGTCCCTGAAAAGTACTCACTTGGGAGGAATAGTTAATTGAGGAACACTCAAAATGTTTAAGCTCACACTTGGTAGTTAAAAATTATGCTTGGGGGACTGGCCCAGTGGTGGTTAAGTTCACGTGCTCCAGTGGCCCGAGGTTTGCTGGTTCAGATCCTGGACACGGACCTACACACCTTTCATCAAGGCATGCTGTGGCAGCATCCCACATAATAGAACTAGAAGGACATATAACTAGAATATACAACTATGTACTGGCGCTTTGGGGTAAAAAAAAAAAAAAAAAAGAGGAAGAATGGCAACAGATGTTAGCTCAGAGCCAATGTTCCTCACCAAAAAAAAAAAAAAAAAGCATAAAAAGAGGACTGGCTTCGTTTGCTTCCTCCCTTAAAAAAAAATAAATAAATATAAAAATTATGCTTGGAAGATTGCTCCAAATACATATCCTCCATTATCCATAAGAATAATGATTAACAATTAAAATCATAATGATAACAGCTAAAACTTATTTGGGTAGTTTTACTTGAGTACTTACCATACGCCAGTTTCTGTAGTAAGTCCTTTATATATAGTAGCTAATTTAATTCTAACAAAATTCTAAGCGAGAAATATTTTTTTAGCCTCACTTTATAGCAGAAAAACGTGAGGTTCAAAGAGGTTAAGTAACTTTTACAAGCTATATAACTAGTCAATGGAGGACCTCTGATTCAAACCCTCACAGTCTAACAGAGCCCCTGCTCTCAACCTCTAGACAACTGCCTTACAACAAAACAGCATGTTCCCTTCCTATAAGTTTTCACAGTTCAACAAAAGTTTTCACATAAGTCAGATCAGAAACGTAGATCTGGCATAACTACAAAATATTTAGCTAGAAAGGTATTTATACTCTTTATATAGTTTCAGGCAAAGATGAGCCAATATAAACTGGTTACAAAAGAACTCCCAATCCTACAGAATCTGCATCTCCAAATTCCAAAGCTCAGCGGAGAATTCAGTTACTATCCACTGACGTATGGGCACCTGGCCAGCTACACATCTAAAGAGAAACCTGTTTTCACCTGAGTGTGTTTCTTCATGGCAATATTCTCACAAAGCACTGGTTGCTTCAATAAATATGCTTTAAATTCCAGGTAAACATGGAAGAGAACAAAAGCAATTTTACTCCACAAGCCTTCCTCAACATTAAAAGCAAAATAGAGGGGGAAAAAAATCCATCTTCTATGAAAGAGGGACATGAATATAACCTCAAACCATTAACTACAAAACATACTTGCCAAATCTATTAAATTCTGGATTCATACCAAAGAAATTCTAGTAGGCTTGAAGAGGAAACAGATTTCCCTAAACACAAGGGTCACGACCTGAAACATAAATCCATCCTTTGATTAGAAAGGCAATATAGGTGTGTGGATAGAGCGAGGGAACAGGGGACTACAGAGACCTAGAACAGCAGGAGGCAGGAAAATTCAAGAAAAAATACACTGACACATTCCCAGGTGTGGGATACTGCTAGAGGCAAAGCAGAGATAATGGTGAAAAGACAGAGTAACTGCCACTGGAACACAACACAGAGAACCCGTGACCTCAAGAACTTTGCTGTAAGTCACAGAGGCCCTTTTGAACACTGACAGAAAAGAACAGTAACAGAAAAATGGAATAGTTAATAATAATAGCTAATACTTAGTGTGCATGTAACCTATGCCACTAACTGTTGTAACTGCATTACATATATTAACTCATTTAATCTTCACTAATACTATCATTATCTCCATTTTACAGATGAAGAAACTAAGGCACAGAAAGATTAACAAACTTGCCCAAGGTCTGACAGTAAGCACAGAAGCTGAGATATGAACTCAGATATCACAGTTCTGTAGCTTTGTTCTTAATCACCATGCCTTACAGAAATAAAAAGAATATTCACAAAAGTACTAGAGTGTCCAAAACCAAAAGTGACAAATGTTGGAGAGGTTGTGGAGAAAAAGGAACCCTCATACACTGTTGGTGGGAATGCAAACTGGTGCAGCCACTATGGAAAACAGTATGGAGATTTCTCAAAAAGTTAAAAATAGAAATACCCTATGACCCAGCTATCCCACTACTGGGTGTCTATCCTAAGAACTTGAAATCAGCAATCCCAAGAATCCCATGCACCCCTATGTTGATCGCAGCATTATTTACAATAGCCAAGATGTGGAACCAACCTAAATGCCCAGAAACTGACAATTGCATAAAGAAGATATGGTATATATACACAATGGAATACTACTCAGCCATAAAAAAGGACCAAATTGTCCCATTCGCATCAACATGGATGGACCTTGAGGGTATTATATTAAGCGAAATAAGCCAGACAGAGAAAGATGAACTCTATGTGACCCCACTTATAGGTGGAAGTTAACATATAGACATGGAGAACCGATCGGTGGTTACCAGGGAAAAGGGGGGGTGGGGGGAGGGCACAAAGGGTGAAGTGGTGTACCCACAACATGACTAACAATAATGTACAACTGAAATCTCACAAGGTTATAATCTATCATAATCTTAATTAAAAAAGAAAAAAAGTACTAGAGTGATGTCAACAACATGGCAGAGTGAGCAGTTTTCTTTGTCTCTCCCCGTTCGAACTAAAACTAAATGGACATTCATTGATCAACGGAGGATACTCACACAGCACTGCAGGACGCCTGAGAGACCTGTACTGCTATACATGGGAAAGTGGATGGACTAGCCCTGGGGAGGAAGTGGAGATAGGTGAGAACTCTCCGGCCCCCAGACAGCCCACTATCCATGAATGACTCTCTCCTGGCTGAAGCACTCATAGCACTGCCACAGACCCAAGGGTGGGGATGCACACTGGCGTGACTGAGGAAACAGGTGACTACGGCCCTAAGCCCCCCGTGACTGTTCTTTGGACCAGTGGGAAAATCTACAGTCCTACTGCAGCCCCAGGCAGTGACTTGGGTTCAGACTCAGTAGGGAAACCCCACCCACCAAGCACAAAGGCTGGGCGACGTAGGAGCAGACGCAGCATGGCTGGGCAAGCAAACCACCAGCTGCATTAAACGCCCATAACTCTGCTGAAGCCCTGAGGGGGTAAGTGAGATCCAGTGTGACCGTGGGAGTGGGTGGTGACAATCTGGAGCCCCACTGTGATCGTTTCTTAGTCCAATGGGAAAATCTATAGTCCCACAGTGGCCCCAGGGAGAGACTCAGCTCAGGAGAGTTTCTCGTTGGCCCTAGTGGAGAGGCCCCACCCACCAAGCACAAAGGCTGGGTGACCTAGGAGCAGACAAGGTGCAGCTGGGTGATCAAACCGCCAGCTGCATTAAACGTCCGTAGCTCTGCTGCAGCCCAGAGAGGGCAAGTGAGATCCAGTGTGACCACAGGAACAGGTGGTGACAATCTGGAGCCCAAGCGTGATTATTCCTTAGTCCAGTGGGAAAATCCATAGTCCCACAGTGGCCCCAGGGAGAGACTTGGCTCGGCCTAAGGGACAGGCCCCGCCTACCAAGCACAAAGGCTGGTGCGACCTAGGAGCAGACATGGCATGGCTGGGCGAGAAAGCCACCAGCTGCATTAAACATACATAGTTCTGCTGTGGCCCCAGGGGTGCAAGTGAGATCCAGTGGGTCCTGACGGCAGCAGAGCTGTGAGTTTGGACAAACAAGCTCCCAGCTGCTCGAAAGCCCATAACACTGCTGCAGTCCCTAAGGAGGCAGCATGTCTAGGTGGGTCTGTAAGAGTAGGCAGCAGCAACCCAAAGTCCCAGTGTGACTGTTCCCACAGTTGACGGGAGACCCCACAGGACCACTGCAATCCCAAGGAGTGGCCCAGGCTCAGTCGGGAACAGCTCATGGGCATCCTGGTGGGTGCAGATGACACAGCTCCTGCCCCTTCCTTCAGTGGCAGCAAGTGGAAGCAGTAACCAAACTCTATCTCTATGGAGAGGCACAAATCCACACCAGCAAGCAGTATGAAAAAATATATTAAATCTCCAGAACAGAAGGAAAATGACAAGTACCCAGAAAACAATCCCAATACAGAAATCTATAACCTAAACAACAAAGAATTCAAAATAGCTATCATTAAAAAACTAAATGAGTTCAGAGAATACAGATAGACAACACAACAAGTTCAGGAGCTATGTTACAAAAGTATTTGAAACTATAAAGAAGAACCAATCAGAAATGTTGGAGAGGAAAAACACAATGGATGAGATTAAGAAAAATCTGGACTCCTTGAACGGTATGGCTGATAATATGGAGAAAAGAATTAGCAGTCTGGAGGATAGGCATATAGAAATGCTTCAGATAGAGAAGGAGAGAGAACTAAGACTAAAAAGAAATGAAGAAGCTCTGAGAAATACCCAACTCGATTAGAAAATGCAATATAAGGATTATAGGTATCCCAGAGGGAGAAGAGGAAGAGAATGGAACAGAACACTTGTTCAAAGAAATAATAGCTGAGAACTTCCCAAACCTGGGGAGCGAGCTGGAAATCCATATGACAGAAGCCAATAGATCTCCAAACCTCATCAACGTAAAAAGACCAACTACACAGCATATAGTAATAAAACTGGCAAAAGTCAATGACCAAGAAAAAATATTAAGGACAGCAAGGCAGAAGAAAATAACTTACAAAGGAACCCCTATTGGGCTGTCAGCACATTTCTCAGCAGAAACCTTACAGGCTAGGAGAGAGTGGAATGATAAGAACAACATGAAGAAGGAAAATTACAGGCTAGTATCGCTGAGGAACACAGACGCAAAAATCCTCAACAAAATATCAGCAAACCGAATACAGCAACACATTAAAAAGATCATACATCACGATCAAGTGGGATTTATACCAAGGACACAGGGATAGTTCAACATCTGCAGGTCAATCAATGTGATAAACCACATGAACAAAATGAGGAACAAAAACCACATGATCATCTCAATAGATGCAGAGAAAGCCTTCGACAAGATCCAACACCCATTTATGATAAAAACTCTCAATAAAATGGGTATAGAAGGAAAGTATCTCAACGTAAAAGGCCATGTTTGACAAATCCACAGCCAATATCATACTCATTGGGGAAAAATTGAAAGCCATCCCTCTGAGAACAGGAACAAGACAAGGGTGCCCACTCTCACCACTCTTATTCAACACAGTACTGGAGATATTGGTCAGAGCAATTAGGCAAGAAAAAGAAATAAAAGGAATCCAAATACGCAATAAAGAAGTGAAACTCTCGCTGTTTGCAGACGACATGATCTTATATATAGAAAACTCTAAAAAAAATCCATTGGAAAGATACAAGAAGTAACCAACAGTCACAGCAAAGTTGTAGGGTACAAAATCAACTTACATTTATAAATCAGTCGCATTTTTATACTCTCATAAGGAACTAACAGAAAGAGAACTCAAGAACACAATCCCATTCACCATCACAACAAAAAGAATAAAATATCTTGGAATAAATTTAACCAAGGAAGTGAAAGACCTATACAACGAAAAACTATAAGACTTTCTTGAAACAAATTGATGACGACATAGAGATGGAAAGACATTCCATGCACATGGATTGGAAGAATAAACACAGTTAAAATGTCCATACTACCTAAAGCAATCTACAGATTCAGTGCAATCCCAATCAGAATCCCAATGACATTCTTCACAGAAATACAACAAAGAATCTTAAAATTCATATGGGGCAACAAAGGACTCTCAATTGCTAAAGGAATCCTGAGAAAAAAGGACAAAGCTGGAGGCATCACAATCCCTGACTTCAAAATATACTACAAAGCTACAGTAATCAAAACAGCATGGTACTGGTACAAAAACAGGCACACACATCAATCGAACAGAACTGAAAGCCCAGAAATAAAAAACACACATCTACTGACAGCTAATCTTCAACAAACGAGCTGAGAACATACAAAGGAGAAAGGAAAGTCTCTTCAACAAATGGTGTTGGGAAAACTGGACAGCCACAAGAATGAAAATAGACCATTCTCTTACATCATTCACAAAAATAAACCCAAAATGGATCAAAGACTTTAAAGGTAAGACCTAAAACCATAAGACTTCTAGAAGAAAACATAGGCAGTACACTCTTTGACATCAGCCATAAAAGGATCTTTTTGGACACTATGTCTTCTCAGACAAGGGAAACAACAGAACGAATAAACAAGCAGGACTTCATCAGATTAAACAGTTTCTACAAGGCAAGGGAAAACAGGATTGAAACAAAAGGACAATCCACCAACTGGAAAAAAATATTTGCAAATCATATATCCGACAAGGGTTAATCTCCATAATATATAAAGAACTCACACAACTCAACAACAAAAAGTCAAACCACCAGATCAAAAAATGGGCAGGGGATATGAACAGACATTTCCCCAAAGAAGATATACAGATGGCCAATAGGCACATGAAAAGATCATCATCATCACTGATCATGAGGGAAATGCAAATCAAAACTGCATTAAGATATCACCTTACACCATTAGAATAGCTATAATAACCAAGACAAAAAGTAACAAATGTTGGAGAGGTTGTGGAGAAAAAGGAACCCTCATACACTGCTGGTGGGAATGCAAACTGGTGCAGCCACTATGGAAAACAGTATGGAGATTTCCAAAAAAGTTAGAAATACCACATGACCCAGACATCCCACTGCTGGGTATCTACCCAAAGAACTTGAAATCAGCAATTCAAAGAGACTCACGTACCCCTATGTTCATTGCAGTATTAGTCACAATAGCCAAGACGTGGAAGAACCCTAAGTGCCCATCAACTGATGACTGGATAAAGAAGATATGGTATATATATACAATGGAATACTACTCAGCCATAAAAAAAGGATAAAATTGTCCCATTCACAACAACATGGATGGACCTTGAGGGTACTATATTAAGCACAATAAGCCAGCGAGAGAAAGACAAACTCTGTATGATTCCACTCATATGTGGAAGACAAACAAACACATGGACAGAGAGAATAGATTGGTGGTTACCAGGGGGAAGGGGAGCAGGGGGTGGGCACAAAGAGTGAAGGGGTGCACCTATAAGATGACCAACAAATAATAATGTACAACTGAAATTTAAAAAAATAAAAGAGTACTAAAAACCTTCCAAAAGACACAGAATAATTTGAACCTGAAGATAGAAAGGGTACATTGTTTTTATAACAGACAAAATAATCAACATTAACATATACACTACTAAAATTATGAAAATTCAAGATTTTTAAATAAAGAGCTATATAAGCACCCAGATAAAAAAAATTTAAGTCATGTACAAGTGGGAAAGATTGTTAGCCTCAAGACTTCTCCACAATAAGATTGCACATGACAGAAGATATGACTCCAATGGGAGAAGATAATGTTACATTGTCTAAAATTTCTTCACAAGTTTTTATGCACACTGGAAAGAGAGATATAAGAGAAATAAGAATTTAAAGAAATAAAGAAGGCACCTATGAGCTTCTTAGAGGGGAAAAAAAACTACTTGAAGACAAATCCATCCAATAAAAATAAAGAACTCACGAATACAGAAGCTAAGCTAAAAGGATTCAGAGTAAGTACTGAATCAATTAACACGCAGAAACTAATAAATACCTATAACAAAAGCCACCCTCACTGCCATCCAGTAAAACACTAGCGTTTCCTCAACGGAGAATTTGTCTTAACTTTGTACCATCACTATACCCCATACAGTACTTCTGCCTATAGTAGTCAACAAACAATGCTTTTTAAAAAATGATGATCTGATCTATCACCCACCCCACCTCCAACCGGCAGGAATATAAACTCAATGAAAGCAGGATCTCTGGTTCACTGCTAGGACAGTGCTAGGCACAGAGCAGGTGCTCAATAAATATTTATCTAATGAAAGAATGCATATTAGACCCGGGCAGGTGGATCTGCTCTATCTTCTGGGCTCCAACCAACTGCCGTCTGGGCATATCCATTTAGACATCCCATGGCATCTCAAATTGCAGCAAATCCCAAACTAAATTTATTTTATTTTATTGAGGTTATGATAGATTATAACATTGTGAAATTTCATTCGTACATTATTGTCAGTCACCTTATAGGTGCACCACTTCAGCCTTTGTGCTGACCCCTTACCCCCATTCCCTGTGGCAACCACTAAATAGTTCTCTTTGTCCATGTCCAAACTAAATTCTTACTCTGCCTCTCAAAACCTGCTTCTCCATCTCAATAAACAGACCTCCATCCACCTAGCTGATCTAGTCAGAAACTAGCAGTCATTAATGACACCTTCCTCTTCCTGAGGTCCCACATCCAATAAATCCAACTCTCCATCCATCCAACAATATTTATTGAGCATTTACTGTCTCCTAAGCACTACTCTAGAGGCAGAAGACACAAAATAAATAAAAGTCTCTATTTTCGTGGAGTTAACATCCATCATCGGATTCTACTGATTTTACCCTCAATGCACATGTCAAATTTGTCTATTTCTGACCTTCGCCATTGCTAGCTTAGAGCTAGCCACCTCGTCTAGGGTCCAGACTATTTCAATAGTTTAACAGGTCTTTCCACTTCTACTCTTGCACACATCCTCCTATCCATTTTCCCATATAGCAGCCATATAATTCCAAAATACAAATTTTAGCGTGTCCCTCCCCTGCTTATATTATTTCAATAGCTTCCCATTGCATTTAGGAAAAGAATCCAAACACCAAACACAACAGGCAAGGCCCAAATATAAAATAGAGTTCTTGTTACTTTTCTAATCTCAACTTCTACCACTCTCCTGCTCACTCATTATGCTTCAGCCACAGCAGCCTTCCTTCAGTGCTTCACATGCTTGCTTCCTCCAGAAAGGGGTATCTAGCATGAAGATCTCTCAATCTGGGACACTCTCCCCACCAACCCAACTCCTGAGTATACTTTAGGTCTTTGCTTAAAGGCTGTTATCTGAGAGAGGACTTTCCTGACCTCTGTTCCCCAATTTAAATTAGGTCCTTCCTGTTACTGTCTCCCATAATTACTTGTTCTCTCTTTTTTCACTACGATTTACCACATTTTATAATTAATTATTTTGTGTTTAATGTTAGCCCATATCATTGGACAGCTCCATAAGTACATGGTAAATCCAGCACCTGGCACAGCTCCTCAAAGTGTTCAATAAATATTTCTTGAATTAATTAATAACCCATTCAAGGAAAAGAGACAAGTGGAGAAATTCTAAGCAAGGGAAGAAGCATGTGCTGATGTGTCTGGAGAAAATGCAAGTAGCTCGGTATGGCTAGATCATGGGGGGAGAATAATGATGTCTGGAGAAATATGCAGTGCAAGATCAACAACGGTCTATCTAGCATACAGAGGAATTTAAATTTTGGTCTATAGGAAGGTTTTTAACTCTGGTTTCAGCTTCTACAGGTATCGGATATTTTGAGGTTAGGGGATCTCTAAAGAGTTTCAAAAGAGTCCATAACATTCCTCCTGCAAAGAATCACTGCTAGAGACAATACAGGAACATAAAGGTTTCAAGCCAGGCAGAAATATGATCCAACATGTATCTTAGAAATATCGCCTTGCAAATAGCATGGAGTATGGGCAGAAAAGGTATGAAACTGAAGGCTGAGAAAACAATTAGAAAATAATAATAGTACAGATTTCAAAAAATGATGAGGATCTACATGAGTGCAATTTCAAAGGCAACGAAGAAAAGTGGATAAATACCAAAAATAATATTACTAAAATAGCACTGAACCTGTATTTAGAAATAAATAGAATTATTTATTTCTAAAATAAGACTTAGAAAAGGAGGGAAAGGAACTCCCAGGATTTTGGCTTAGATGACATAACATTTCATTGTGCCACTCACCATGGCAAGAAATGCAAGAGCAGGTCTGGGAAAGAAGCAGTTTTAGCTTTGTCAAGGTACCTGCAGGACACCAGAGCAGAGATGTCTACTAAGGACTTGAGTTGAGAGAGAGACTGACCTGGAAATTCAGACTTGGATGACATCAACACATACCAGAAATCATCAAAGTAGATGAGATTCCCCAGAGATTCAGTTAACATCATCTATAAAAATGTAAGGGTTAGACTATATCTGAAATACACTCCTAAAGTAATTTTACTCAGTATTACTGATTTTTATGGAATAAAAAAATCTTCTAAACTTATGAAAAAAGCTTATTATTTTAAACTTCACATGTCTATAGATTCCACTTCCTCATCATGTTCTTATACTATATTTGAATTCAAATTTAGGTCACAACTATTTCATACCAGAGAAAATACTAAAAATGTTTAGTTATGACTTCTCTTGCAATGTCAAAGTATTTGCAGTGGTAGAATTCACCTGTTAAAAAAAGTATTAGCATATTGAAAAATACTCTGAAAGCTTTTCTTCTTAAAAAATGTAAATGTGATATTTTTTACTTTTTAAAAATTTTTACTTAATGTGAACAACAGTATTATCAATTACATTTCTAGTTCCTATAGCAAGAAACACTCATAAAAGCCTACCCTGATAAATGGCAGCTACAAAAAACCTACAGCTAACATCATACTTAACGGTGAAAAATGGAATGCTTTCCCTCTAAGATCAGGAACAGGACAGAGATGTCCCCTCTCACCACTTTTACTCAACACTGTACTATTCTAGCCAGTGCAACAATGCAAAAAAAATAAATAAAAGGCAACCGGACTGGAAAATAAGAAGTAAAACTGGCTTTATTCACAGACCACACGATGATCTATGTAAAAAAAAACTCTATGAAATCAACAAAAAAAGCTACCAGAACTAATTAATAAGTTTAGCAAGGTGGCAAGATTCAAAATCAAGTCTATTTCTGTATGTTGTACCAGCAATGAACAATTAGAACTGAAATTGAAAAGACAACACCATTTATGACAGCATTAAAATATTAAATACCTAGGGTAAACCTGACAAACATGTGCAAGACCTGTAAACTGAAAACCAGACAACATGGCTGAGAGAAATTAAGGCCTAAATAAATGGAGTGATATGTCATGTTCATGAATTGAAAAACTCAATATTGTTAAGATGTCATTTGTCCACAAATTGATCTACAAATTCAATGCAATTCCAATCAAAATCCCAATATGCTTTTTTCCAGAAATTGACAAACTGATTCTAAAGTTCATATAGAAACGCAAAGGGCCTAGAAGAGCTAACAACTTTGAAAAAGAAGAACATGGTTGGAGAACTAACTCTACTTAACTTCAGGACTTATAAAGCTACAGTAGTCAAGACAGAGTGGTTCCAGGGTCAAGACAGACAAATGGATCAATAGAACAGAATAGAGACCTCATGTCTATGGACAACTGATTTTCGACAAAGGTGTAAAGGCAACTCAGTCGAGAAAAGATAATCTATTTAACCTATGGGTCTGGAATATTTTGATATCCACATGCAAAAAATATACGTCAATCTACACTCACAGCATATAAAAAAATTACCTCAAAAAGTATCACAGGGGCTGGCCCCATGGCCGAGTGATTAAGTTTGCCTGCTCCGCTTTGGCGGCCCAGGGTTTCACCGGTTCAAATCCTGGGCGCCGACATGGCACTGCTCATCAAGCCATGCTGAGGCAGCGTCCCACATGCCACAACTAGAGGGACCCACAAGTAAAAATACACAATTATGTACCAGGGGGCTTTGGGGAGAAAAAGGAAAAATTTTTTTAAAATCTTAAAAAAAAAAGTATCACAGATCTGAAAGTAAATTTAAAACTTTAAACTTACAAAAGCAAATATAGCAAAAACATTGGTTATGCAAATACTTCTTAGATATACCAAGTGCGTAATCCATAAAAGAAAAACTTGACAGACTGCAATTCAAAGTTAAAAACTTTTGATCTTTGAAATGTGAACTATTATCTCAATAAAGCTGTTAAAAAAGAGAATACTAAGAGAATGAAAAGACAAACCACAGATTGGGACAAAATATTTCCAAATCATATATCTAATAATAGACTCATATCACAATGTATAATGAACTCTTACAACTCAATAATAAAAAGACTGTAATTAAAAACAAGACTTGAACAGAGAATTCATGAAAGAAGACACATGGATGGCAAATAAACACATGAAAAGATGCTCAAGAGACTGGTCATTAGATGAAATGCAAATTAAAAGTACAATGACACCATTATACACACACTAAAATGATTGAAATTAAAAAGACTAAAAATAGCAAGTATTAGTGAGGTTGTGGAGCAACTGGAACACTGCTGGTAGGAAGGTAATATGATACAACCACTTCAGAAAAACAGTTTGGCAATTTCTTAAAAAGTTAAATACACTCCCATCACATGATTCAGCCCATTGCACTTGTAGGTGAAATGAAAACATGTGTCCATACAAAGACCTGTATGTCCAAAGCAAATTTATTCTTAATAGTCCAAAACTTGAAACAACTCAAATATCCATCAATGAATAAACGGATAAACAAACTGTGGTATATCCATACATTGGAATATTACTCAACAATAAAACACATGAACTATTGATACACACATGGACAAATCTTACAATAATTATGCAGAATGAAAGAAGTCACACAAAAAAAATCTTACAATCTTACAGTACATATATAGCCTAAGATTCCAATCATATAAAACTCAAGAAAATGCAAACTAATCTATAATGAAAATATCAGTGGGTACCTGAGGATGGGTGGGGAGGATTGAGAAGGAAGAATTACAAAAGGCATTAAGAAAACTTTTGGGGTGACGGATATATTTATTACCTTAATTGTGGTGAATGGTTTCTCAGTTGTATACATATATCCAAAACTATCAAACTGTATACTTTAAACATAGGCAATTTATTATACTTCAATAAAGCTGTTAAAATCTCAAAAAGCCTCATGCTCAAACGAACCAAAACCACCAGTAAACATTACATCATACTTCATGAAATATCTATTAAGTAAAAGACTCACTGGTCTGAATACTTTCTACCCACTGTAAATTAGTAACATTTGAGAGTATAGATAAATTAACAGATAAACCAAAAAGGAACTTCGCTACTGTGTTTTTCTCTGCATAAGTGGAAGCATCTAACAATACTTTTTAGTATTTTTAAATAGAATACTGAGTAAACCTATGGTTATCAAGTTCTATACTATCAATAATTTCCTATGGGGAAATCCTAGCAAACTTAAGTTTACTTGCCTAGACTCAATTGTTATGTATGTTTTCTTCTCTTCAAGAATCTCACACTAATTAGTTCCTTAAAGAATCACTGTGATAGTAAAATGATTAATTTTAGTCCCAAGAGAACTTACTGGTATTAAAAAGTATGCAGTTACTTATATATTTTACCAATGTACTCTACAAGTCTATTATTCATGCATTCATTCATTTATTCAATAAATTTATACCTGTATACTATGTAGTCAGACACTACTCTAGGTCCTTGCAATATATCTGGAGGAAAGGGAAGAAGGAGACGACAGACAATAATGATCTTAACAAATAAATGTATACGGTAATACATGAGAAGATGATATGCATTACAGTTTCCCCCCCCAAAAAAGCACAGCAGGTTATGTAGGATCAGGAATGGAAACTAAATATATTTATAATAAAAACTTCAAAGTAATGAGACTTGTTTCCATAAGCCACACATGAAAATCTCTTACACTGAATAGAATCATATGTTAGAACTGAACTTCAGGTGACCTAGTTCAACCCTCACACTTTACAGATGATGGTAGATGATTTACACAATCATTCAGTTCCTGGCAGAGATTAGGATCCCTATCTCCCGTTCACCCTACTGACATCACTCTTTGTGATGTCAAATAATTGCCATAAAATGTTTTAATCTGCTCATGTGGAAACAGTGGAAAGACTTAGACTGGCCTGGGCTTCATCACTTCATAGTTTTGTTACTTAGGGTAATTACTTGACCTCTTGAAACATAAATTCCCTCATCTATAAAAGAAGGATGGTGATAATTTCGTGACTGGGTTGTTCTAAGAACTAAATGTAGTAGTGTATGTAAAATACCTACATGTCAGTATTAAATATAACCAATACTTGTATCCTAGCACCAAAAATAGTATGTCATATGCATGAGTTTTTTATATCTTCTACTAGACCATAAATCTCGTGTATATTTAAAGTATCGACCATAAAGAAAACGCTCAATAAGCATTTGTTAATATTATGAGGGTTCAACCAGCTTTCAAAATATGGCAAACAGTATGAAAGCTCATATCACTATGATGGAGAGAATCAAATTAACTGAAAGCTTCAGAGCATGTTTAAAAATGTTTTCGGTCTCTTTTCTAAACAGAGAAGTCTATAGCACTAAATACTTTTTAGTGTTATAAACTATGGTCCTGAATCTTTCTGTCCAGAAGAAAAAAACTTGCACCAGGAAAAACACCTTGAGGAGAAAACAAAAAGCCTGCAGCATTTCATACCACTTCTACTTTTTACATTCATGCTTCTACTCCTGTACTCACAGATATGAATGCAAAAAAAAGAAAGGCAGAATGCAATTCCAATGCCATCACAAAGAATTCCAGCAGCTTCTTCATATTTATAACCAACATTTTAGCTGACAAGATAAAAAATACCACAAACTGGACAAAGGATAAAATAATTAAATTGATGAGTGCCATGGATATTACCTTTTCCAAATGGTTGTATATTTCAATTTAGTTTCAAATGAAAAAACAATCATGAAGATCACTCTGTAAAAACATTCCCTTCCCCCACTAGAGGATTAATCCCTGTTCACCCCCATATCCCATTCAAGGTGCCTTGGGTATCAAAAGGAAACAACCATTTTGAAGCTTCAGATAATTAAATCACAATTTACAGAATAAATCAAAGTCCTTAGCTAAGATTAAGGAGAAGTTATGTCAGCTCAGTTCTAAAAATGTAAAAGAACAATGCTGCCTCCTATCCTTTTGAATAAAAATATCCCTGCAATGCTGGATGTTAAAACCTTTGTTCTCAAGCTAAGCAATTAAAGCACAGGTTTTCAAAACTAGGAATTTCTTCCTTTAGGTCAAATTAGGCTTTTTAAAACACAAGAAAACCTTAAAAGCTATTTTAAGAATAACGAATGATGTAAAATATCCTTTTCCTCTTTTATTTTATTCCTGTTATAGGTAAATCCCTTTCACTGAAGCTATTTTTCTACCATTTTGCTACATTCCATACACCACGGAGAAAACAAAGACTGCTATAGATTACCTGGATCACCGGACAAATCAGCAGACAAGTAAAAGCTCAAAAGGCTCGTTTCCATGGAGGAGAACGAAATCCTCACCAAAACATCACTCCCTTAGCAATCCTAGGCTTTTTCTTTACATACACACTCGACATCCTTGGAAAGGCATTTGTCGGATGATTTTACTGACCACAAGGGGGATGATAGGAAGAAACCCCACCTCTTCTCCCACCACCAATCATCTACCATCATCAGCTGAAGCCCAAAACTGCGCTGCTGATAGAAAGGGAAAGAACAGCATCCACGTCCACTGCTCTAGACGATTACAGCATAAAAATACAGAAATGATAAAGAACGCAAATATTTAGCTGACAATTTTTTAAGGGAGCAGACCAAGTAGCTCCCACAAAATTTAAAATTCTTGTAAGAGATCCAATGATAGAGCCACAAAAAATTAATTTTCTTTAGAATTTCCTGAAGTATAATTTTTAGAAAAATATATAGTGTCTCTATCAAAAATAGAGTTCCTCAAATATCCTGACACTTTGTTGTTACTACCGCTCCTTTCTCTAAAGCCAAATAAATTAGGATTTACCAAAGAAGTCTCCTTTGGTTGGTAGTGTGACCCCTTCAAAAATAATCTTGGGTAGGAGGTGGGGGTGGAGGAGAAACAGATAAAAAATGAGAGGAGGAAAAATATTTTCTGCCCCAATAAGCCTAATTAAGTTTGTAAGCAAGGCTGGGAGGACTGAAATTTCTTCATGCTACTCTGTCTGTTTGTGTTTGATTATTGTAATTCTCCCCTTCCCTTCCCTAATTATGCCCCAGGCATTACGATGTCTGGCACTGTTAACCAGCATCCATGTCACTTCCAGTAGAATGAGGGAGGGACAAGAACACACTCATTCAATCTAATCCCTAGAAGCCATCTTATTTTGCGAAAAGAGTAATTTGCCTCAAACATTGCTCTCTAACAAATGCACTACCACACTAGGAAGACTCATTAGCCTCTACTTCCCTTTTCAGAAACATCAACCCAACTTCACAATTTGCACATACACAATTTCTGAGATCAATGAATTAGTAATGAACGAAACATACATTCTTTGTTTTATAAAACACAGTCCCTAAAACATCTGAATATATCTAACTTTAAATTAGAATCCAGTAATCATTTCACTCACATAATTATAGCCCAGGGTTCTGTGAATTTATGAACAAATTCAAGGAACCTGAGAACCACAGTTAATGATCTATGAAGAATCAGCTTCCAAGAAACCACATCTTGGTAAATATAGTTTGTAAAAAATAAACAAACCAAAGAAGAAGAACCAAAGAAGAGACAGATGAGAAGATTTTATGGATTTTCTAAACTAGACACTAACAGCTGTAATGTTTTCCTTGGGTAATATTAAAGAACAAATTTGCTGAATTTATGGTTTACAAGTACTTAACAGAGTAGTGATAAAACTTACCATACAACCACGACCCAGAAATCTCAAGTGATGTGAAAATTTATGTTCACACAAAAACTTGCGCATGGATGTTTATAGCAGCTTTACTGATAATTGTTAAACACCGGAAGCAACCATGATGTCCTTCAACGGGGAAATGGACAAACTATGACTGTGACTCATCCATACACTGGAATAATACTATTTAACAATTTAAAAAGAACAAACTATTAATTCACACAACAATATGGAGAAATCTTAAATGCATTTTACTATGTTAAAGAAGTCAGATGGAAAATCCAAAGATTTTCCTATCATTCCATTCATATGACACTCTGGAAAACGCAAAACTAAAAAGAGACTAGCAGTTACTAGGGATCAGGGGTGGGGAGAGTGGTTGACTACAAAGGGGACACACGGGAACATTTGGAGTGCAGGATCTGTTCTGTAAGACACTAGGGTGGTGGATACATGACTCTACTCTTTTGTCAGAACCCACAGAACTGCACATTACCAAGAGTAAATTTCAATGAATGCTGATCAAACAACAACAAAGCCATCAAACAGAATGTCAGAAGATTCCAAGATGAAAGGTGGACTGTGACAAATGAATCCAAGTGCATTATAAAGTATAAAATAACTGGACTAAGGGGTGGAGGAAAAAGCTGACCTAACTAACTTTAGAAAACAATGTTTTGACTGGAAATTGTAAGGGTAATGACAAAAATAAACACTGTGCTCTAATTGGAAAATTTGTTTCTCGTGTGTATACAGTTCTGAAATAGCTTTCCATGTGCACTAGAAGCAAACAAGTCAGTTAATGGATAAGGGGTCACTGGATGCAGGTTTCTCACTATCAGATAGGGGAGTGAAATACAAACAAGAAAGGAAGACGAGAGTAAACCCTATGGTACTGGATTAAACTCAGAGACAGCAGTGTGAACTCATGTTTAATTTAATATATATACAAATGAATACAGAAACAATTATAGACATGTGTGGATACATGGGTTAGTATACATACATGTATTACCTAGCCCTGCCCCTTGAGAGGGTCTAAAAGCAATGGTACACCAACAGCAACGAGCACACTGAGCGCCCACATTTTGGTTTCTATATATCATTCTCCAATAAAAGGAATCACAGATCAGGGCAAATCTTCCTCAGCAAAAAAAAAAAGAAAAAAAAAACCATTCACACAAAGAAAACACCAGGCTCAGATGACTTTACTGGTGAAGTCTCACAAACATTTAAAGGAAGAGATAATAACTACAGAAAATAAATATTTAAAGGAAGAGATAAATAATCCTACACACGCTCTCTCTGAAAACAGATGACACTGCCCAACTCATTTCCTGAGGCCAATATCACCCTGAAATCAAAACGAGGCAGTGAAATTACAAAAACATGAAAAACCAATATCCCTCATGAACACAGTTATAAAAATCTTCACCAAAATATTAAAAAGCAAATCTATCAATATATACAAAGAATAATATATAATGACCAAATGGGGTTTATCCCAGGAATGCAAAGTTGGCTCAGCATTCAAAATTCAATATAATTCACCATATTACCACTCTACAAAAGAAAAAAACATATGATCATCTCAACAGATGCAGAAACAGCATTTTATAAAATTCAATATCCATTGATGATAAAACTTCTCAGAAACTAAGATAGAAAGTAACTTCTCCAAACTAATAAAGGGCATCTATAAAAAACAAACACAAAGCATCTTACTTAATGGTAACAGATCGAATGCTCCCTAAGATCGAGAACAAGGATAGGATGTCTATGTATCTACTCTCACAACTTCTATTTAACAAGTTAGCTAGAAGAGTAAGACAATAAAAATGAACACAGAAAACGTTTACAGACTGAAAAGAAGTACAATTGTCTTCAACCAGAGAAAAATAATCACCTATGTAAAAAATCCAAAGGAATCAAAAAAACCTAGTAGAACTAATCAGTTTAGCAAGCTAACAGTGCCCAAGATCAATATACCAAAAAAACTGTATTTCTATATACTAGCAACAAATTAAAAATTAATTTTTAAATGTCATTTACAATAACCTCAAAACACATAAAATAGAGATGAAGTTAAACTATACGCAAGACCTGTACACTGAAAACTACAGAATCTTTTAAAGAGAAATTAAAGACTTCAATAAATGGAGAGTGAGATAAATAGAATACAAAGACAACAACAACAAACACATAGATACAGAGATTAGACTGGTGGTTACCAGAGGGGATAGGGAGGGAGAAGGGAAAAAGGGGTGAATAGGCACATGTGTTAGGGGGATGGATGGTAATTAGTCTTTGGGTGGTAAACATGATTTAATCTACACAGAAACTGAAATATAATGATGTACACTTGAAATTTATATAATGTTATAAACCAAACTTACTCAATTAAAAAAAGGAAATATGAAAATAAATAAAATGGGGCTGGCCCCGTGGCTGAGTAGATAAGTTCGCATGCTGTGCTTTGGCAGCCCAGGGTTTCGCCAGTTCAAATCCTGGGCACGGACATGGCACCACTCATCAAGCCATGCTGAGGCAGCATCCCACATGCCACAACTAGAAGGATCCACAACTAAAACTATGCAACTATCTACCAGGGGGCTTTGGGGAGAAAAAGAAAAAATAAAATCTTAAAAAATAAATAAATAAAATAATTAACCCATTAAAATTAACGTAAATAATACACTTTTATGAAAAATAACCATATTTTCCAAAATAAAAAAATCAGTGAGAAAAAAATAAAGTAAAATAAATAAATGGAGACTGAGATTACGTTCATGGATCAGAAGACTCACACTGTTAAGATACTGATTCTCCCCAATCTGATCTAGATTCAACACAATCATACTCAAAATCACAGCATGTTTATTTTTAAACAGAAATTGACATGCTGATCCTAAAATTCATATGGAAATACAAAGGATGTAGAAGAGCCAAAAAAATTTTTAGGAAAACAACAAAGTTGGAAGACTTATACTATCTTTTTTCAAGATTTAAGATGAAGTTAAGGTAATCAAGACATAAGGATAGGGATATTGATCAAAAGAATATAACAGAGAGAATATAAACTGACCCATGCATAGATGGTTGAGTTTTTAATACAAATGCCAAGATAATTTAACAGGGAAAGAATTGTCTTTTATACAAACAGCACTGGAACATACGCCAAAACAAACACACACACAAACAAACCTCAACTATTACTTCCACCATACACAAATGTTAACTTGATATATATCATAGTCCTAAACATAAGAGCTAAAACTTCTAGAAAAAATTAGAAGAAAATTCTTGTGACCTTAGATTAGATCAAGATTTTTCGGATAGTATCCAAAAAGCGAAAACACAAAAGAAAAAGTTGATAAACTGAACGTCATCAAAATTGAAAACTTCTGGGGGCTGGCCCCGTGGCCAAGTGGTTAAGTTCACGCACTCTGCTGCAGGCGGCCCAGTGTTTCGTGGGTTCGAATCCTGGGCACGGACATGGCACTGCTCATCAATCCCTGCTGAGGCAGCGTCCCACATGCCACAACTAGAAGGACCCACAACAAAGAATACACAACTATGTACTGGGGGGCTTTGGGGAGAAAAAGGAAAAAAATAAAATCTTTAAAAAAAAAAATTGAGGGGCTGGCCCCGTGGCCGAGTGGTTAAGTTCTCGCGCTCCGCTGCAGGCGGACCAGTGTTTCGTCAGTTCGAATCCTGGGCGCGGACATGGCACTGCTCATCAAACCACGCTGAGGCAGCGTCCCACATACCACAACTAGAAGGACCCACAACGAAGAATGTACAACTATGTGCCAAGGGGCTTTGGGGAGAAAAAGGAAAAAAATAAAATCTTTAAAAAAAAAAAAAAACTGAAAACTTCTGTTCTTTGAAAGACACTGTTAAGGAAATAAAAGGACAAGCCACAAACTGGGAGAAAAATTTTCAAAACACCTGATAAAGGACCCATATCTTACATCTCAATAAGACAAGCCAATTTTTTAAAAGATCTGGAAAGATACTTCACGAAAGAAAACAAATAGCAAAAAGCCCATAAAAACAACATTAACCATAAGAGAAATGGAAGTAAAAAATACAATGAGACTGTCATTCACACTCACTAAAATTAAAATGAGTGATAACGCCAAGTGTTGATGAAGATGTGGAGCAAGCGAAACTCTCCTACCTTGCTGGTGAGAATGTAAAATAAGAGAGTCACTTTGGAAAACAGTTTGGCAGTTTCTCATAAAGTTAAATATATACAACTTAGCCATCCTACTTCAAGATTTTCACCAAAGAGAAGTGAAAATGTACAATCACAAAACCTTATATCCAAATGTTCAGATTTATTCAAAATAGCCAAAACTAGAGACAATCCAAATATCTATAAGCAGGTAAATAGATAAAGAAACTGGTAGAGCCACACAGTAGAATACTATACAGCAAGAAAAAGGAGCGGAGTACTACAATATGCAACAGCTTGGATGAAAAAGCATTAAAGAACACAGACATAAAAAGATTATACACTGGTAGATTTCATTTACACGAAATTCTAGAAAAGGCAAAACTCTTGTGACAGAAAGCAGAACAGCAGCTGTAGGAGATTAAATGAAAAAATGCATGAGAGAACTTTTTGGGGTGATGGAAACATTCTACAGTAGTCCCCCATCCACAGGGGATGAGCTCCAAGACCCACAGCAGATTGCCTGAAACTGCTAATAGTATCGAACCCTATATATACTATGTTTTTCCTGGGATAAATGCTTAGTACAGGAAAAACACAGTAGATAAAAGTTACAGCCATGGTGTAAAAGTTATAAAACTTTTATATGTAGGTTATAAAGTTATAAAACTGTTTAATGTGTGTGTATATATATATATGACATAAAAAACTTTTTTATGTATATTGATATACATTTTAAATGTAACTTTTATAAAAATTATAAAAGTTACACAGTGTAACTTTTGCAATTTGAGATATGAGAGCAAAACCAGCAAGAATTTCTTTTTCCTTCTGCAGAATTTCACAAATAGAAGATTCCTTCTTACCATAGACCTTAGTTAGCAACCTCAGCATATGATTTTTTTTCCTTCTTTATTAAGTTGATAGCTTTCACCTTTTCACTCAAAGGAAGCACTTCACGCCTTCTCTTTGGCATATCTGAATTGCCAGCATGACCACTCTTAGACTTTGGGGCCAGGAACTGAGTAAAATAAGGGCTACTTAAACACAAGCACTGCGATACCACGGCAGTGGCTCTGATAACCAAGACTGCTGCTGAGGGACTACACTACAGCACGCAAACGTTGGCCAAAGGAGTGTGACACTCCAGGCAGCAGTGCGACCGCACAAAATTTCATAATGCTGTTCAGAACAGCTGGCAATTTAAAACTTATAAATTGTTTATTTCTGGAACTTTCCATTTAATATTTTCAGACTGTGGTTGACCGTAACTGAAACCTCAGAAAGTGGAATCATGGCTAAGGGGGACTACTGTCTATCTAATTATAGTAGTGTTAGTTAAAACTGTATTTACTCGTCAAAGGTCATCAGAATACACGAGTTAACTTTAATAACATGTAAATTGTATCACAAAATAAGTCTATTTTTTAAAAGATAAAAGGAAGAGAATAGGTCCAGAATTTAAACAGCTGATAAACTTCCTTCTCTAACTTCCTACCTAAAATATTAAAACCTACGTTGTTGCTTTAGATCAACACAAAATCCTTAGAATTTCGCAGGAAAATAAACCTTTATTTCAAAAATAAAACTTGAAAGGTTGAATATTTTAAAAATTTAATTCTTACTTCCGGCATATTATTTGGAAAAATATTTAACACTTCAATGAACACTATATCAATATGACGACTTACTTCAATACTTTAAAGCCCAAGTAACTACCTAACTAGGATAATCTTACCAGAATATTCCATCTCTCTACCAATGGAGAAAACTGACAAACACTACTTTGGCCAGGTGAGGAGGTCATCATCCAGGTCATAAATTGTGTTGCCAGTATGTACCCTTGATATGAAGTGATGGAAACCACACTATACTTCTGTGATCTTCCTTCCAACAACCGGTAACTCCAGTCTAACCATGAGAAAAACATCAAACAAATGCCTATGTAGAGGCATATTATAAAATACCTGACCAGTACTCCTCAAAACTGTCAAGATGATCAAAAACAAGGTAAGTCTAAGAAACTGTCACAGTCTGAGAAACTTTCACAGCCAAGAGGAACCTAAGGAGAAAAGACAACTAAATGTAACATGGTATCCTAAGTGAGATCCTGGAACAGAAAAAGGACAACAGGTTAAGGAAATCAGAATAAACTTTGGACTTTAGTTAATAATGTATTAAGAACCAGTCATTAATTATAACAAATATATCATAGTAATATGTTAATAGAGGAATCTGAGTGAAAGTATAGGGTACACGTTCCTCTCTGTACTAGCTTTTCAATTTTTCCATAAATCTAACCCTGTTCTAAAAAATAAACTCTTAAAAAAAAAGCCCTCTCCCTCTCACCACCGAATTAAAAAGTCCATCTCACCAGGAGAACTTAGAATGTTACAGGAAAAGGAAAGGAAAGATACAAGGCGAAGGGAATCAAGAAAAGGACTGTATGAATGCTAATTTAAAGAACATGATTATAACTTTGGTAGAAAATTATATTATAAAGCTTCTTCTTCTTTCTTTTTATTTTTTACTATTTAGTGAGAGAAGAGAAAGCATAAAAAAAAAAGGGCAAAAGATGATCTAACAGGGATGTTAAAAATACTCTTCCTCCTGCTTATACAGCTGTACTGGTGTTTTGACGTCAATCTCAAGACTCCCGTGGATTATAGCAACAATTCAGTCTTTGGTGTTTGCCGTATAAATTTCAAAGCAAAACCAGTTATTAATGAATGTTCAGTTTCCATGATGAGAAGACTAACTTTGCTTAAAATCTGAGAAATACAGTGGCTAACTATGGGGGAAGAGGGACAGGACTGGACACGATCGTTCTGACCACGCTTGAGTCCAAGTCTTCTCTCTCAGCTCTTTAAGTCATAAATCTTCTCCTTCTTAATCATCACTGGAAATTAAAGTGAAATGCCAATCTCTTTCATTTCCTTTACAAGTGTGAAAAAGACTCAGTTGGGTAAAAGCACATTATTACTGTGTCCTTCAAAATTCAGGGTTGATATCCAAAAATTTTTGAAATTTCAAAGACTGGAATATCTGTGCTTTGTATGGTGGATTTAACTTAATAGAGCTATGTTAGTGATTTGAATCACTAATTTACATGAGTCAATGTAATTGGTTATTCATAAAGCATATACTTCGCTAAAACCATCATAAATTCCTCACTATTCAAAGAGATGTGCTTTGAGAAATTTTTTTTCCTAAGTTTGTAACTACATGAGGACTGAGATTGTTATACCAAAATTCACAAGGTTAATTTTGCATATTGGAAGGTAATTTCTACTGTGTTGGATATGTTGTATTCTTGAATTAAGAAACCTCAAGAGGATATTGATTTTTAGCTTTGTAAACCTTTGGAGTTGAACAGAAAAATCACCTAGAAATGTTCAGTAGTTCAATGAAGCTATTTTTATCAAGTATCATAACAGTTAGCTATATAGAATAATCCAACTTTATCTCCAAAAGTACCTCCTTACTCTTTATAGATGATTAAATCAAAAGGAGTGAATGTTTCTTCTCTACCTAAGGATAAAATATTCCAGGAATGTAAAAACTGAACTGTTAGAGACAATAAAAAACTAGGAACTAGGCAATTCATTTTTACGATAAAAAGCATTATCTGAAAGTCATAGCATCTTTCCTACATTGAACAATGGTTACACTCTGAAATGATCATAGGAGAACACAGGAGGCACCACGCAGAAGTTGTTAATGAGAGCCACTAGATTATATTTAAAAGAAGCACGATAAAGAGAAGACATTTAACTATTAACTATTAAAATACATTTTTCATATTTTAATTTTGTTCTCAAAATGTTTTTTATTTCCACCACTATAAAAAAAAGAGTTGCAAATTAAAAAAAATATGGGAAAGAAACATAGAAGGGAAAATATCACCTAAAGTCCTACTATTCATCATTATTTCACTAGTTAAATAAAGTATACAGCTATACAATAGAATTTGGTACAGTCACAGAGCATAGGACTCACAACCAGCTACAATAATTAAAAACAAGACAACTATTGTTAAAAATCCCCTGAAGTAGATATTATAATAGGTATTACAGATAAAGAGACAAAAGCTAAGTTAAGCCAAGTAACTTTCTCAAGGTCACTCAGCCAACAAATGGTAGAGACAGCATTTGAAACCAGACCTATCTAATTGCAAACACTATTTCTGCAAAAACTTGGAAAATTTTGTGGGGCAAAACCCCACAAAAATTGAGCACCTATCTTACCTCTAAAAAACAAACTTCAGTTTTCCATAAATAAATCTTTCAAATGCAAGGAGTTAACCAAGGAAGGATTCCTCTACTCTACTGCTCACCTGCCTAGGGAAGATCAAGATATGTCTGAGAGCAGACCGAACCCTGCAAAGCTAACTGATTAATAATCAACTGGGAGAAAAGTCTGTTAGACAGAACTTTGTACTGCGGCAGTGTATGACAGTGTGCAGTGAAGTACAAATAACTGTAATTTAGGGGCATGAAATAATATCAAGCCAATGTTAAAGATGGTCTATCTATTAGAACAGATAAGAACTCTGCTTCCTGAATACACAGAAAACATTACCAGAGTAGATCAGAGCAGTAAACAATTCTACTGAAACCCAGATGGTGGGGCTAATGGTGACTGGTTAAAAAAGGAGAGAGCTGTACATTCTACTGTAATTTATAAGGCATTTTTACTGTAGTAGAGGTTACCTTTTGGTTACTATTAGTTATCTAGTGTTCTCTTAAAAGTTTTAGTAGTTTTAAGGGTGGCACCAAAAATTCCAATATTCAAAAGTATGAAGGTAACACAAAAAAGTTTAGAGTACCACTTCCCTAGATTATAATCCAAGTTAGTGCCTTAAAAATTGGGTTATAAAATACCTAAATAACAGCAGCTTATCCATCCAAAGTCAGTTTTGGTGAGTCACGTTTTACATTATCCCCTCAGTTTTTTATTAAAGGTCATTAGAAAAGACATAAAAAAACCTGCTCATAAATTGTTATGAAACTGTTGTAGGAGACACTGTCCCCAGTATTGTCTTGAAACTCACTTGAATAATATTTTTTATGAATTTTATGGCAAATAATAAAAATTGGGCTTCTTTGTTACAATGTAGGAAATACAGCCACCAAGAACCAAATCAGATTTATTTTTCCCCACAGCATCCGGAAAGCAGAGCAGCTTAATCGCAACAGCTGTATTAACCCTCACAGGGGTTAGGTTGTGTGTGTGTGTTCTGTATTACAAACCACTTGACATCCTTTTTGTGAAAATGGGGCATAACCATCATAAGTAATTTTTAAAAGTCAAAATAAGTTTAAATATTGAAGGCATTTTTCTTTAATAGTAATGATTCTAATAAATATCTATAATCTGACTTGGGGCGAAGCCCCCTACCAAAATAACTCCTTTTTTCAAGTTTTTAATTAGGAAAAAAATCAAATCTCATTTGATCCTGTGAGGTACATAGTAGTATAAAAGTAAATATTATTCTCCCAATATAGATTAGGAGAGTTAGGCTCAAAAAACAGAACAAATAAGTTGACTTAATTATCATATCATCCTTGAGGGAGACAGCTGGGATTCCCAGTAATTCTGACTCCCATATGCTTTCCTCTATATCATAATACCTTAAATAGAACTTCCAGCCAAGAAAACATAACATTAAAATATTAGACAATAAAGAATGACAAGAAGACAGAGGGAAGGAGATGGCAATGGCGGAGGGGAAAGGAGAAAAAAAGGAAGGGAGAAGGAAGGAAGGAAGGAAAAAAGGAAAGAGGGAAGAGGGAGAGACCAATCAACCATTCATAACAGCAGTGAAAATCAAAGTATCTAGGGAAAAACTTGACAAAAAATGTTTTCAGATCTCTATGGATAAAATTACAAATTATCACTGAAGAACATAAGAGAAGACCTGACATTTCTAAAAAAATACCACGATCATGTATCAGAAAACACTATCATAAGGATGCTCATTTTCCCCAAACTAAACTAAATACTCAATGTAATTAAAATTAAAAACCCAAGGGGCTTTTTATGGAACCTGATAAGCTGATCCGAAAATTCACATGAAAAAGAAAAAGTCAAGAACAGCAATAAAAATTTTGAAAAAGAAAAACTGGGTAAGGAGACTTACTCTGCTCATAGAGCTTAAATAATCCAGACAGTTTGGTATTGGTATAGAAACAGCCAAATAAACCAATGGAACAGAATAGAGAGCTCAGAAAGAAATCCACAAAATAGAGGGCACTGCAAATCAACAGGGAAAAGACAGACGGTACAAAAAATGGGGCAAGAAAACTGGTTATCTATAAGGAATAATAAAACTCGATCTGTACCTCATGCCACATTCACAGTATTTTATTAGTTTAAAAACTCCAGCTGTAGAATATATCCAACATGAATTTAATTTTTATAAAGTTAAATAAATCTGTCCCCCCAAAAATTCTATAATGTTGGAAGATCCATAACTATGTAGCAAAAGTATACAAACACACATGAGAGCAATAAACACCAAATTAGTGCTTACTTCTGGAGAAGAGAAGGAGAGTAGGGAAAAGTAAACAGGAGAGCCTCAACTTTATCTGCAATTTTTATCCCCACCCCCAAAAAAGATGCTGCTAGGTAGTAGGTGGATAGATGCTCATTATATTCTTTTTTTGTCTTATGCTTGTAATATTTCACAGTGAAGCAAAACGAGGGGGAAAAGGAAATTTAAAACTTAGATATTGCAGCTAATAGAGACTTCCATTATTGAATAACACTGAGAAAGCATAGATTTTTTTCCTTTTTTAAGTTTAGAATTCATTTAAAGAATAAAACATTCTTATATACCTCTAGAATACTACTTCCGTTAAAACTGCATCACTCCTATTAATCTCTGTAAAATGATAAATGTAATGCTTCAATGGCTTATACCACCAGTTCACTAACTTAACACTCTAAAATTTATGAGTAAGCACCAGTTCTGAAACAGCTCTCCTTTATCTTTGAAATTTATTATAAACTTTCAATTAAAAACAAAAGATTTGAGTGCACACTACCGTAGTCATTAGTCACCATATAAGAGCATGCTGCTATCATGGAGACAGCTAGACACCATGGACAACACCAATCTACTTTATCAGCAGCTAAAGAATGACCACCTATATTATAAACACTGCCAAGTAAAAATAACTTAAGAGCCAGATAATATTTATAAAACTTTTCTAAAAGGAAAATGTACAGAAAAAAACATGAGTTTTAGTATTGGTCATATTGAGGCCAAAATCTGGCACAGCCACTCAAGACTTTGTGTGACACTAAGAAGCTTACTGAACTTCAGTGAACTCCAATTTCCTCACAAACAATTTAACTAAGTACTTGCTTTACAGGAATGTTGTGAGGATTAAATGAGATAAGTGTTTAGGCCAGTACTTAGGACATACCAGGTAATAAACAAACGCTGATTTCCTTTAATAAAAATGCTACTTAGGGGCCAGCCCTGTAGCCTAGTGGTTAAGTTCAGCACGCTCCACGTTGGCAGCCTGGGCCCAGTTCCCAGGCATGGACCTACACCATTTGTCAGCAGCCACGCCGTGGTGGCAACCCACATACAAAACAGAAGAAGACTAGTAACAGATGTTAGCCCAGAGCGAATCTTCCTCAGCAAAAAAAAAAAAAAAGCTATCCAAATATAAGAATACTATCTTAAATTCCACATTGTTTTCTTCTCTATTCCACAATGAAATCTTTGGGCCTTATTTTATCATTTAAAAAGTATTCCAACAGATTTTTTAATTATTAAAGGCACATAAACAAAAGAAATTATAGATTTTTTTGTGCTGTTCTACAATCCTTGGAAAAACTCCCACCAACGTGTTTTTCCCCAAAACTATAGGAAGTTTCAAATCTATTCACATATCACAAAAGTTCTGAGATATGAAGAAGAGAATTACAGATCAATCATTTGCTCTTTCCTTCCCATGCTGTGACCCCCTACTTGTGTAATCGCCCAAAGAATCAGATGCAATAAGACTGTTGGACAGTAATTAAGCTTCTTAAAAGTACCCAGCTCTACTTTGCCACAGCGTAGTAGTGACTGGTTAAATTTTTTTCTTTTCTATTTATTTCTATCCATCTATGGAATATATGCTATCATGTGACCTTGGAGAAGGGAAGATGGGCAAGTTCAGAATTAGGAAACTGGAATCAGGATGTTGGAGTCAGACTGTGGTCATGTGGTCATATTAATTTACCCGTGCTCACAGCCAGAAAAAAGGACGAGATCAGCCAATGCTTTTGTGGAAAAATAAGGAACTTCATATTTGATATGCAAGAACAGAGCACTTACTGTATTATGTTATTGCCCACAGCATCATGAAAAGATCAAAAAAGAAATTTAATGTAACTCCCTCAAAGCAGATACATTTAAATTTAAATTAAATTTCAGGTCATCAAGAAAGATCCTGTTGGTATTGTTTTCTGTTTTTAACTGACTGTTTCTCCAGAGTCTTGCAACAGAGGAATAGTTGGCAGGATTTTTTTTTCCTGCCTCTTTTTGTTATTGTTACTGAAGTGCTACCAGGGGTACATGTAATTTCTAAAATTTGACCTAAAAATTATTCTTTCCCACTTGGGAGGTGCCCCTTTTCACTAAGATACAACTTCAGAAGTAGTGCACATAAATTGGTGAGCAAGTCAACTAAGACTCATCGAGATAACCAGGTTCACTGACCGGCAATCCACAGGGTAACAGATGTCAGAAACATATTATCCTCATAGTCATATTACCTATTTGTTCCTCTCAATCTTAGCAAATTAGAAACAGGATCTTCAACAATATATAGGATTTAAAGAAGTGAAGTATAAGGAAAAGGGAACCTGAAGTTGTTAATTATCTGATTAAATTTAAATACCCCCAAATGAGAAAACAGTTTTTTAAGAGCCAAACTTCCATCTCAAATTCTTCACATTTACATTAAACATCCAGAACCTCGGGGGTCACCCTAGATCCTTCATTTTCCTTTATCCCTGTATCTAACTGGTCACTACAGTCCTCTCCAATCCTACCACCACTGCCCTAGTTCAGGAACCACTCATATCTCCCATCAGTCTCCTAAACTGCACTCCTTGTCTCAAGAATTACTTGTCCCTGGTCACCCAGAAGATTACTACTACAGTTTTTCATTAAAATAAAAATCAAGTATGCAAATAAATACCACATAGAGTTTTCACTCAAAAACAAAACATCTCTAATTACAAAAGCAATATATATTCATTGTTGAAAGCCTAGAAAATACAGACAAATATGCAGTAAGACAAAAATCATCCATAATCTCACAACCCAGAAACGCTTTAAAAATTAGTACACCTGGGAGACTTTTTGCTTAAGCATTATACATGTATTGTTTTCAAACATAATTGGCATTATATTTGAAACTTCATTTCCTACTTTCACATACCATGGACACCTTCCCATTAAGGTTTACTTGAAAATGTCTTTAGTGCTTATAAAATATTCTATCAAATGTCATACAGTAATTTAACACTGGTCTCCTGGGAGCTCCTTGCCACTATAATTTCTAGGTCTACCTCTTCAGAGGCACCAGACTTAGATTGGTTCTTCTTCACCCCTAAAACAAATAATGGTGTGGGTGGCATCTTTGTATAAAAATTGGCAACTAAATCTTTATTTTCTTTATGTCTTGAGATATATACCAAAATTGGCATTACTAGACCAATAGGTTTGAGTATTTCTTAGGCTTCTGAGCTATCTGTCAAATTATTTTCTATAAAGTTTAAATCAACTTACATGCTCAACTGCAGGGTTTAAGAGACACTGCCTTACCACAATCCTCCCTAGCATTAAGTATTTATTTAAATTGCAATTACAAAAAGGAAAAAAAAAAAAAGATGAAGTTCCTGACACAGCAAGGCATAGCCTCAGAGATTCTTCTCAAATTTTTTGCTTGGTATCCAAAATTATGCCTTATGCTATGACACTATACCTTTTATCCGGGTTTATTTGTTCATTCATTCATCTATTGAACTATTTACTGCCTGTTGTCTTCCAGGTACTGAGAACACAAAAGTAAATGAGACAGATAAGCTCAGTAAAGCTGGAAAAATTAGTTTCATGATTCCTCCATCCAAAGCACTGTCCTCAGAGCTATCAAATTCCCTCTCTACTACCTACCTACTGCATCCCATCTGGGCTCAGTCCTTGAAGAGAGGCAGTCCCTACGCTGATCAATATGACATCTGTGATAATGGAAAGTGGTGAGATAAGAGGCTGGAAAAGTTAGACAAAGACCAAGTAGTGAATGGTCTTGAACTCACGTTAAGGAACTTGCCATAAACCTGTAGGCTGTTGTTTCCCATACTTAAGCACCTCCTTAATGATTTGCCACAGTCACATAACCCCTGAACTATTAATTAACATTTTTCTTTCAGTAACATTACTTTCATTTCAAAAGGAAACTTTATTTCGCTGTTATAAATAAAAAGTCAATATTATTTGCCACAAATAGAAGGCAATAGTAGACAAAAAATACAAACTATCATTAAATTTTAAAAATTAAAAATTAAATGCAAGTAAAGCATTCTTGGAAATAGGAACACTAACAGTTAGCACAGCTGTAACATGGTCATTACAGCGGCCGTGAAAAAGGCATTTCATGTTTCCTTCTCCTCACAGCTACAGTTATGACATGCCTTTAGCCATACAGTAAAAAGTGTCCTATTCAATGCACTGGTACTAGTGACTGGTCATTTAACGGAAAACAGCAGTTAAAGTAAGGACTTGTTTAAAAAAACCACTCATATATACTTTAAACTTCATTTCAATCTAAAATACATGTGTCTATTTATTTGCCAATTTTTAAATGCAAGACCAAGGCCTTCTCTTTAAGTAAGGATGTGTTGATTGGAATGCTGCATTATTTTTCTTGTATAAACTATACTAAAATACATCAGCTATGATTTATTTCCTGTTTCAGTTTCCTTACAGTACAGCAAGAAACTAGATCTACCCTTCTCCAAAATAGCTAACAGTTGTTTTTTTACCCCTATCTAATTTGACAGCAATTTCTTTAATGACAAGTCTCTACTCGTATTTCCAAAGTACACACAACTCAGTCTTCATAGAAACAATTTTCTTTTTATGCTCACATTTCATCGTTTTTCATAATATTTAACTAAACTAATTCTAATACAAGTTCAATAGGTTGGGACTATACTGGAAGGAATGGAAGTATTGAGACATACTACAAAGTAGCCTACTAAGTACAAGCATTTAACCCACTGTGGGTAAAAGTCATGCTGTACAGAGGGAATAGAGTGAGTCCATTAAACTGAGGTTAACTAAGAGATTTCCACTACTGCTTCTCTCCTCTCTTCTTCCTAAATATATTGGTAATATCTTTCAAGACTTATTTAGCTTTAAACACATAATGTTTAGCTTCCCTTGATGTTATAGGACTTTGTGAACTCCTAAATGACCATCCATCTTTACCACATTCCCTCCAACAATTCTTATTGTAATTGGCCACCTTGAGAAACTCCAAAACTTTTATCCTTTTTTTTTTTTTTTTTTTGAGGAAGATAAGCCCTGAGCTAACATCCCCTGCCAATCCTCCTCTTTTTGCTGAGGAAGACTGACCCTGAGCTAACATCCACGCCCATTTTCCTCTGCTTTATATGTGGGGACGCCTGCCACAGCATGGCTTGAGCAGCAGTGTGCAGGTCTGCACCTGGGGGTCCGAATCAGTGAACCACAGGCCACCGAAGCAGAGCGCGTGAACTTAGCTGCTATGCGACCAGGCTGGCCCCAAAACTTTTATCTTAACACCAGGAATGATACTCTTTCTTGGCAGTTTTGCAATATCTCTAACACTATTATTTGCACACTTTTTGTTAGCCAATACAGCTCAAAAACATTCATTAAAAATCTTATGAAAGTATTCTCTATCTTAACTTCAAAACTGGAACTACATACAGAGTTTGGCAGAAATAGTGGAAAATTCTTCACACATCCATTTGAGTTGCAGGAAGAATTTTAAATATTTCTGGAAGAAATCTTCAATTTGTGAGATCATACGCATGACTGAGACAAGCTTTGCAAATAAGAACATCTTGAAAAATATATCTAGGTGAACAACTTAAATTCACCCTGACAAATTTAAGTATTCCATGTACAAAACAAAGTGAACAGGATAACTGCAAAACTAGAACTGTAAGATATCTAAGTGAGTTGGATTATTTTTCCTCTCTGAAAGAACTACTTAAAGACTCCTCTGAAAAACCACTGAAAATATTCTGAATACTATAAAAAATGCTTGACAGATTTGATAAGTTTTCACAAGAATTTTCCCAAACTAAATGACAGCAAAGAGCAGAAGAGGAACCCCCTTTCTACTTCATGACCATCAACTAATAATTAACTTGACAGATCCAGAAGAAGAGATTCTAAATATTACTTTAGATGGTTTCTTGGAACAAAAGGCCTAATTTTTACTAGTATTTAACTGCAGACCAGAGTTGACTATTATCCATCTTAAGATCTTTCCAACTACAAATACTTGAGAACTGGGACTCTTGGTGCTTGTTAACATCAAAATTTAAAAATGGAACTGTCCTAATGACCTTAAATCTCAGTTACACACCAAACAATGTCCAAACAAATATCCCTTTATTGCTGACTGAAAACAGTCTCCTTACTGAGGAACTGATTTTCAGGCAGACATTTTTATAAATCAAAGGATGTATTACTGTATTTCATTTTTAATTTTTTAAAATTTCATAATAGTTGATAATTTTTTCTACTATTGCCTTCCATATGTGGCAAAAATACTGATTTTCTATTTATAATAATGAAATAAAGTTTCCTTTGGAAATGGATTTTCAATTTAAAAAGTAATGTTAAAGAAAAACTAAGTAATTGATAGTTCAGGAACTATAAGACTATGGCAAATCATTAAGGTAATATCCAAATAAGTAAAGTATGGGAAACAACAATCAACAAGATAAAGACAAGTTCCTGAACATGCACTCGAGATCAGTCTAATTATCCTTCTAATCTCTGTTCTCACCACTTTCCCTCAACACAAACTTGTTATAGCAACATCCCATACAGAACCAACCATCCTTTCTGCCTAAAATGCCCGTTCTATTATCCATACCTCCACCTCCACACACTACACCACACACACACCATATCTAAACACCCAACTCAACTCCTTACCTTTCCAAGAGACTCTACGCTAAGGAATACCTTACTCCAAGAAATCCTCCCTAACCATGTCTCCTCAGACTGTACATCTTATTAGAGACTTTGTCTTATTCGTCTATATAGCTTTCTCTGGTTCCCAGCAGAGTTATTCAATAAATAATTTTTGGAAGAATGACTCTCAAGTTTTACTCTTACTTGACAACTCTGTACCATTTAGCAATGTCAATTACGTCCTATTTTCAACTGTTATCCCTTCATGAAGTTTCCTTTACAATGTTCTCTCCTGGAACTCCTCCTACTCCTCTGTACCATTTCTTTGATTCTCTGTAACTGTTTCTCAACAGCCTTTGAGAGCACTTCTATGCTCCCCCAAATATGTGACCCAAGATACCATACTGGCCATCCTTCTGGAGCAATCTCATTCTTATTGAACTCACCTATTCAAATTACTTCAACCACCATCACCAACACAGTAGCAATAACCAAGATCTCACTCCTACACATCAGGTTGCCTATTAGACATTTGCACCTGGACAGTCCATAGGTACCTGTAGTGCGCAGCCTTAAAATAACCCCCAATGAATCTTGCTTCCTGGAATTCACGCCCTGTATAGTTTCCTCCCTCACCAAAGGGAGCTGATCTGTTGAAGTGATAGAATGTTACAAAAATGAGAGTGTGTGACTTCTGAGGTCAGCTCATAAAAGTTATCATCACTTCCACCTTGCTCTCTATGATCACTTGATCTGGGTAAAGCCAGCTGCCTCAAACATCCCTATGGAGAGCTCCACCTGGAGCAAGGAACTGAGGCCTCCTACCAACAACCAGCACTCACTTGCCCAGCATTTGAGTGATTCACCTTGGAAATGGATCTGCCAGCTCCCGTCAAGCCCTCAGATGACTGAAGCCCTTGCTTCAGAATCTACTGCACCATACTACATCTCTACTGCAACCTCATTAGAAACCCTGAACCAGAACCACCTAACTAAGTTGCTCCCAGATTCCTGATCACAGTAAACAGTATGAGATAATAAATGTTTAGCAGCACTGTCCAGCAGAACTTTTTGAAGTGATTAAAATGTTCTATGTCCAAAGTCCAATACAGGAGTTATTGGACTATTGTGGTTAGAGTGACTGAAGAATCAAATTTTCAATTTTATTTTATTTTAACTACTTTAAATTTAAATAGCCACATGTGTCTTGCGTGCTGGACAGTGCAAGTTTATTAATTATTTTGGGATAATCTATTACACAGCAATAGATAACTACTATAGTACCTTAAACCAAATCTGTCCCTTCGTACATCTGTTCTCTTCTCCATCTTTCATCTGATCATTTGACCAAATAAAAATAACAAACCAAAATAAAACCATCCCTCCTCTATTTCATGTTCCCCATCCTGGTGAATAGTACCAAAGTCCACCCAAATACCCAAGCCAGAAAGGCCCTCTCTTTCACCACCTACCCTTTTCATACTACTTGTATTCTTAATATCTTCTCAATAGCTCTATTTCTCTCTTCTCTTTTAAATGTATTGTTACAACTTTAGTTTAGAACTTCATTATTTTTCATCTGGATTATTAAAAAATGTCCTACTGGTTTCTCTGCTCCTAAAACTGCTTCTCAAGACTAATCTATTCTTCACACTGCCACCTAAATGATCTGTCTACAACACAACAATCATCTATTACTCCTCTGATTAAAGGCCTTCAATGGCTTCCCACAATGCAGAGGATAAAAGCCAAAGTCCTCAGAATGACATAAAAATAACTCGGTGCCTCCTATCCCTACAACTTTTGCTGTGCCCATGATCAACCTCCAGGTTCTAATCACCCTGAACGATATGTGTTCCTAGAAAACATGAGCTATTTCACCTCTGTGGCATTCTTCACATTGCTACTTCTACCTGAAACGCTTTTCCATCCCTTACCTGTCTGGTAAGTGCATCCTATATTTCAGGATTCACTGGAAGTATTCATCTCCTCTATGAAGCTGTTTCTGATTTATCCAGAAAGTATTGATTCTTCTCGAGTCCCCACTGTGCCTGTGCACTTAGCTGCCTACATGTCTCTATTAGACTAGAAGTTCCTAAAAGGCAGAAATAGTACCAGTTTCAATGGTGACTATATCTGGCAATACAGTATAGTGTTTAACAGCGCAGGCTGGGAAGTCAGACACACTCAGACTAAAATCCCAATTTTACCACTCACTAGGCATGGTAGTTAAACTTTCTGAGCTTCTGTTACTTACCTGTAAAATGGAGATCATATAAGAAAACCCATTACCTCACAGGGTCATTGTGAGGAATAAGTATAATAATACGTATGTACAAAATATTACAGTGCCTGCTACATAACTTTCACTCAATAAATGTATTTTGGATAGAGAGATTAATGCTTCAGTTACTACTTCTCGAGTAGGTAAAGAAAAGCTGAAAAAGGTCAAAATAGAAGGCATCATGTTTGAAATAACTTTTGCAAGCCTACTCTAAAGAATAATGAGTAATCCAGGAAGCCTATTGGGCATCCAATATGTGGTCAGAAAATGGCAGGGAATGTCAAAAGGACTCAACCAAAAATAAATAAAAGGTTGAGGAAGAGCACAGGTTCTAGATGGGGTCAAATAAGAGATAAGAAGCCTGGTGATGACAATGAAGGCAAAAAGTACATGCAAGATGGTATAGGGGAGAAGTAGAAGCTAAGAGAGAGAAAAACACAAAAATTTGAAAGTAGAACTCTTCTAGGCAATGAGAAGATCTAAGATGTAGTCATACAGACAGAAAGTTCCTAAGATAAATCATATGGAACTACAAATATTGGACTGTTTTTGACTAATAAAATGGATTGGTGAATTTTTTATATAATAAATTAGATCTTTTAAAAATAACAAAATAAAAGTTTGGGGATTACATGTTAATACCATTTTACATTCTACCTTTTGCCTTCAGTGCCTGAGACAATGTGAGCTTGTAAAACAATTACGCTGAACAATAAACTACATTCCTATTAAAGTGTCCTGGATGTTCTCTGAAACTCAATTTAGAACTTGCTGCTATAATTTACATTAAAAGACAGGAGACTAAATAAATAACCTTCTTTGGCTGAACCTTCTCATTTGAATTTTATACTTTATACTATTTGTTTTTGGATTTTAGCTTCACAGAAATGACAGCTACCCAAAACTATGTGCAGTAGTAAAAGCAATGAACCAAGAGTCCAAAAACCTGGATTTTAAACCTGGTTCCAAAAATGTACTAGCTGGGAAATACTAGACTAGTCAAAGAACGTCTCTGAATCTAAGTTTTTCCTCATCTGCAAAATGAGAATAACATGGCCTCGTAGTATTTGTTACGTCTTAAATATAATACCTATAACGCATCTAGAATGATGCTTCATAAATGAATGCTGTTTATTGTTACTAAATACGGAAACAGTTGTAAAAGTACAGTAAATGCTAATGTAAATTACTACTAGTATCATACAAATAAATATATGAAAGTCACAATAATTTGGCTTGTTAGATAAGACAAGACTTGAATTACACTGTTTGTGTGGTAATAACCTTCTCATTTCTAAATAGCAAAATAAGCATGGGCAAATATTTCTATAATAAGATTATTTATGGACTGTGAATTGAACGTTTACCTCCTCATTTTTCCCAATCTGACTTTTTAACTTCATCAGTGCTCAAAGATGACAGAACATTCTCCAGACTAGCCATATCGATCAACTGTAAACTTTTAAAGCTGGATAAGCAAAGGTTTCCTTATTGCTAACAGCGTGAGGAAGCAATGGTAGCTAAAATGATATGGTAAATATTTATGCAAAATTAACAGACCTTTACCCCACAGGGAGGCTGCAAGCATGGGAAAAAGCAGCTTCCCAGAACTCAGCATAGCGGATGTCTGTAGATCTCCCTAAGGGCTATGAAGTCTCTGCATCCATCAGAATGCTTCAAAGGGCACTGCCTCTCTGTATGCAGCCTCTTTCTAAATCTTAAACCTAGTAAAATTCTCAAATTATAATTCTCTAGTCTTTCTCCACCTAGAAACAGTACTTATTCAATAAAAGATTTACTTTGTGGGCTTATTTTTTAAACCAACTATCTGCCTACTTTCGTTCTAGATTCTGTAGGGTTATTATGAAAATGTAAGAAAACAATTTATGGTTAAAAAGGATTAGGTTAAAAAATAACACACTTAAATATCTCTTAAGCAAATTTTCTTCCCAATGTTATCGTACAAAAAGTGGCCAAACCAAAATGATCCATCAGACCAAAATGATCCATCACAGAATTTCAGCAACAGAAAAAAAAATCATTCACAAGGAAGAAATAACGATTAAAAGTAACAATGTTTTATTGCTCAGAAGATTAATCTAGAGCTAGAATAAAAGGAATAATTACTTATTTCTTTAAGTGGTAGAAAATAAAAACAACGATAAAGAAGGGAAGGGCACTACTATAACAAGAAATCTTTAAAAAGAAAATATTATCTCCACTGCCACTTAACCAAACATAGACTCTTGGTAAGAAAAAACAAACCCAATTTGCTTAAATCATTTATGCTTCACAAAGGCCTGATCACCTACTATTAAAATCACTCATCTGCTGCCTTTCCTTCCTCTTACATACTCAGATAACATTTTTTTAAGTCACTTAACTGCTTTCTGTGCCTATAATAGAAAAAAAAAAAATAAACCACAAAACTTCTATTAGATGAGCCTTAAACTTCCTAAAAGAACCTCAGAATAGTTACAATGGAAAATGATTTATAAGCAACATACATCAGGCTTCAAAAAAGTCTCCAATGTTGGTGGTGAGCACAACGCAGACTATACAGAAACTGATATATAATAATGTACACATGAAATTACACGATGTTATAAGCCAATACGACCCCAATAAATTTTTTAAAAAGTCCAAAGTTTACAAATGTGTGTACATTTAAAGCAATGAATAAGAAACCAAAACACAATGTAGTCATTCTTTAGAGGAAATGAGACAAAATCCGTCATGTCAGAAATCTAGAAAAGGGAACAGGTAAACAGCTGATTACGAGTGGAAAGACTAGGGCTGACCCAGTGGCGCAGTGGTTAAGTGCGCACATTCCGCTTCTCGGGAGCCCGGGGTTCGCTGGTTCGGATCCCCAGTGTGGACACGGCACCACTTGGCCAGCCATTCTGTGGTAGGCGTCCCACATAGAAAGTAGAGGAAGATGGGCACGGATGTTAGCTCAGGGCCAGGCTTCCTCAGCAAAAAAAGAGGAGGACTGGCAGCAGTTAGCTCAGGGCTAATTTTCCTCAAAAAAAAAAAAGAGTAGAAAGAATAAAACATAGTTATGAAATATATTATGAAGACAACACTTTAATGGTGTTGAAGATGAAATCCACTTCCTGGGTTTCATTCAACCAATTCAAAAGATCAATTAACTGATCCAAGTGAGCCAATCTCAACAGGCCAAGAGAAAATGGGTACTGGAGTCATAATCCCAACTCTTCTGTTTAGAAACTACGTGACCTTGTGCAAATTAGGAAATGTCTTAAAACCTCATTTTTCTGTTTTAAAATGGGGATGGTAATGTTTAACTTACATAGCTGAGAAGATTAAAAAGGCAATGCACACAAAGGACCTAGGACAGTGCCCCGCACTTAGTATGTACTCAATAAACATAAAATCCTTTACCACATCCCAATTTCTTTATAAGACTAAATTTCATCTATTTTAAAATGCTCAGTTTCACATACATTCATCTTGCCACGTTGCTAAAATGTAAAATAGTAGAGCAACAAGTCATCATGATTTAGGCACTGTCTTGCTAACCAAACTACCGTAGTTTCCAGAACCCTTCACTGATCAAATCGTCACTATATTTATCACTGGATGCACAAAGTTTAGGCTTAAGGGGTTGCTAATACCTCCAAAGAAGTAGCTAAGGAGTAGACGCTCTCCTTCAAGTAGAGACTAAAGCAATGCCAAATTGATAAAATGCGATTTCTTCCATTCAAACGCAATGAACAACTAAAGCTTCTTAAATTTCAACTTATACCATGTCCTTTTCACTTTAGTTTAGGTAACTCATCAAAATATAATTAAACTGAAAAATAAAAAGGAAATATAGAAGAACAGTATGTTACAGGAAGTAACATTAATTTTTGCAATTTGGAAGATAAATGTAATCGTTAATCATGATTTCATACAACCACTTCCCCAAAATACACAGCACTTCTCACCCTAACCTTCAGTACTAATCAATGAATATCACTCTTACAGGTAAATTTCTTAATTCTTAAATATAAATGAGCAGGAAAGCAAGAGCCCAAAATAAATTTGTCAACACAATGACCTACACAGAGCAGGCATTTAATATTTACTGAATAAATGCACAAACAAATGAACTAATGTTGTAAAGATAGAGCTGGATGAATTCTGAGTCACCAAAGGCAGATTTAAAAGTTGATTACCAATCCTAAAAATCTTATCAATTCTGCAACCAGAGATGTTACTGTTTCACAGTCTGAACTGAAATAACTCTTTAGTCACTCTTCAGTCTACTCCTAATTTCAAATGTATCTTAATTCTAAAAACAGCCTATAATTTGAAATATATAGGATAAAAATACGATCACTGCAGGAAAAAAGTGTCGCAGCAGCAGCAGCAGCAAATACACATGAATTCAAAATCATTTCATATGCACAGATCAAAGTTTTAGGAAAACCTAACTAATTTCTGAGGTTTAAACAATAACAGCTATTATAACTTAATGACCTCTTATATGCTAGGTAATTAAATACATTCTCACTTAATCTTCATGACAACTCTGAAAAGTAAGTACTATTATTCCCACTTTTACAGATGAGAAAACTAAACTGGCATTCAGAGAGGTAAATTTGCCTAAGGTCTCCCAGCCAGTACGTAGCAGGACACAACCAAAACCCAGAGTCTCTTCTCTACAAATTACTCATTCAGGTCCCTTCTATGGCTCTTCTCTTACAAAAGCTAAAAAATAAAAGTAAAAAATATATATATAAAATTAACAGCTGAAATTCTCTTTTCCTTTAAAAGCTACGTTTTATCTCTGACAAAGAGGATAGTCTCAAAAAGAATTCTGCCAGGGGAGTCAAAATTAACATAATTACTAATATTTATCCACATAATATTTCTCTTAATTCCTATTTTTGGAAACAGAACTGCACCTTGTATTCCTTTAAGCAATAATCAGATGGTGAAAAGCTTCTCTTTTTTCGCTTGTCACATCCAGGCAACACACCCAATTTACCTTTAACACTGTCTCAAGAATTCTGATCATGCAGAGCTTCTGGGTAAATACAGTAACTAGAAACCACAAACCTTTCCCCAAATTGTATAACTAACAATTGCAACTAAAATGCCACCAAAGTACAGGTATATTATTCTGACAAACGTACTATCTCTGTTATCTCTGAAAACAAATGTTTTTCAATTGTGATACAACAGAAAAATAACATGAACAATGGTAAATCAAAGAGTTATTCTCCATAGGGAAAAAACTGGCTATTCATTTACATTTTAAATAGACTATATTGTCCCAAGCAACCAAAGCCAGAATCAATTCAATGCCAAGAAAAATTCAAATTTAAATAAAAACTTTATTTGCAAGCCAACGACAGCCATTTTACTACTGCGGTTACTACATGGATTCTGAAATATCAACAATATGTATAACTTAATTAAAGAAAACTAAAATTACCTGGATACTTAGAAAGACCACGTTAATCTAAGTGCCTCTATGCACAGTGAAAGAAGCCAGTTAAGAAAATAAAATTAGATGTAGTACTATACTAAAATACACTATTTTCATCATATTACATGCAATAATTTATTCACTAGCCTGTATAAATCCTCTTTGATTACCGCACTGTCTCATGCCAATCTACAAACTGAAGGGATTACGTCTATTTAATTTGCTTTCTCCTGTTGATTACATAACACTCCCTCCCCAAAGAACGTCCTGTGAAACTGATGATCCTAGATCCATAAGGTAATGTCTATTACTCCCTATAGCCACAGAATGACAAGTAAACTTATTGTATTACACTGAATGCTAATAAAATCTGTGAAGTCTTAAGTCAAAATGGAGGCTTTTAAAGCTCTCAGATGAGCTAGCCTGAGCAGTTGAAAGTGGTTTTAATTATTTCTAAACTAAAATTAGACAGGCTCACTTCCTTACTTTTATATCATATTAAAGATCCCCTTAAAGACTTGATAGGGCCTTTCTCTGCATTGCAAATAGCATGGGTCAGTAGAGGACTTTTATAAACGAATCTGATGATCTTCTCTAGAGTAAATAACATCACTGACTGGGAACTCCCAGAAGACTTGGAGCCATTAAGGGCTGGGATTCCTTTCAATTGGCGTCATTTCAACAGAGGCTCAGTGAGAAATGAAACCTCCTGCAAATCAAATCTGTTACAATGTTATTTTTTCCAGCGGTTAATTACCTGCTTTCGCTAGACACACAGACACACACACACCTCCCCACCCTAAAGTGGAGAAAAGGAGGTGCTGGGAAAAATAGACGACATTCTGTTGTAAGCCTCCTCCAGAAATACTCGAAATGAAATCAAAACAAGTTTCTGGCTGTCAAATTCTAGATACACTCCAGGAACATCCTTTCCTACCTGACACCTGTCAGCCCACAGTATATTAGCTCAAACTATTAGACAGTAAGAATTTACTAAAAGAAGTCACACTTTGAGACCTTATCTTTCAGAGCTACTTAGTGAAACATTTATGGGTGAAATTATGATATACAGACACTGCTTCAAAATAATCCAGTGGAGAAGCAGGACAAGGAAACATAAACCAAGACTGTCTGCACACTGCTAATTATTGAAGCTAATGATGAGAACATGGAGGTTCATCATAGTATTCTCTATACTTCTGTATATGATTGAAATATTTCATCAAAAATTTTTTTTCCACAGATCCAAAACAACCCATTTAACAAGTATTTATTGAGCAATTCCTGTGGTACACTATATTATTGTTCCTAATTATTCACGCTCCCCTTTCCTTCCTTAAGAGGATTATACAGCGTTACCCATTGTCCATTATCGTGTGACTCGTAATGCCACCTGTGGGAGAAGTAGACATCCCTCACTCACTGACAATGAGCTTGACCATATGACTTGCTTTGGCCAATGACACATGAGTGATGCGATGTACACCATGACCAAGTGGAAGCTTCAAGAGTCATCACATGTTTGCATCAGTTTTCCTGCTTTCTCCCTCTGCCACAATAATCTCATGTCCCAGGCAGGGCCTGCTCCTTCAGACTGGGTTCCAAAAATGCTGCAGCCAATCTACAGCTAACAAAATGTAACGTAAACAAAAATAAACCAGTGTTGTAAGCCACTGAAATTTGACAGTGTTGCTATGGTACCATAACCTAGCAAAAGCTGACAAATACACCTACTCTGGGCTAGGCACAAAGAATATTAAAATGATAGGCTCAAATATTTATAAGAATTTTTGAAAGGCAGACAAAAAAAATTTAACTCTTGTTACCCCTGAGGAGAGAGTCTGAGGACCCGCAGATGGGCAGGGACAGGGGTCAGATCAGAAGGAGTTAATACTATTATATATCGTTTGAATTTTTTTGTGTATTTTCTTTTTATGTGAACAAGATCATCTGAGTAGCTGGATAATTTGTGCTTTTTTTCCCCTATGTCTTAGTATTAAAAAAGAACAAAAATATAATAAAGCAAATAGTAATTACTTAAAAACAAATAAGAAGTATCCTCCTACCCTTGAGAAACTCAAAAATTAGTTGACAATTTAGCTTTAAACAAAGTCTCTTCCCAAAAACCATTCATTGTTAATTTTTTCAAGAGGCAAGGGCTAAACGCAAAAGCAAAAAAACAAATTAGGAGTATGACACAAACACTTCTATCAGTTTGCTCATCTGAAGGCGTCAGCAAAGCAAGGATAGGGTTTTGTGTATGGGTGGTGCAACTGATCTCAAGGAAAATTCTCTCAATTATACTATTATGGTATGCCACTTAAACTGGTGAATAAGCTTGATCTAGGTGTTTTGTGATGAACAAGCCTTAACTAGTACTATAGACAAGCTATCTACTCCACTAAGTTAACACATGTAGGATAAAATTATCAAGAAGAGTCAGAAGAAGGGAAAAAAAGAAAAAATTTCTAACCACGACTCTTGCAATGATTAAACAACACCAGAACAGTTACAGAAGTCAAGGTCCACAGAGTAACACTCTACTACATGAACACGTTTTTACTTAAATTTGAGCAATTTCTGAACATAGCAGTAACCTGCAACTATGATTAGGAACACATCTATGCTCTTCATCTTGGATCTCAAAGCACTTTACAAACATTAATTTAACTCTCATATCGCCTGAGAGGTAGATATTATACAACATTATAACCATCTATCCTGCCACTACAAAATATTTAAATACCCCTTCAGCAGTACTTGTCATGAGAAGGTCTTGCCCAAACAGCCAATAAAACAGGAAATAAGCTGACAGTGCATGTGCCACCAACAATCTCTGAAAAGATCAGACCTTCACCCACAAGAACCACTTCCTCTGAGTAAACCACAGAGACTGTACAGAGCAAACCACAACATATCAACTTGTGCCTGGAACACAGGCAGATAACCCATCTAGAATCTACGGGAGGCTATGTCTAAGCACCTTCACAAGATTTCTTATATGCATGTAGGTATATTCTGGGGACTTTTTATTCTTCAGCCACCTTCTGCATTATGATCAATTTCACAATTAATTTCTCCAGATGCTGATGAAGTCCACAGTCTTTTCACAATAGAATAATCTACATTTTCTGAATCCACAGAAGACCCACGAAATCCTCTGGTCTCTCTTGAGTGTATGAACCTAAAACCAGGACTTAAATGAAATATTTGACCAAAACTGTAGTCTCAGAGCAGTATCTTTAAATGACTACAATAGACTTTACAGCATCAGAAGAAAAAGCAGTCTAACAAGTGGCTAACCAACGCAAGCATTAACTAAACCAGGTTTTCTTAGGTATTTCCAGTCTCCTCGTAAGTTGTTACTCACAGTCTCAAGACAGGAAATCTAAGTTTTCATTGGCTATTAGATCTGCTGGTCTCTCAACACTGGGAAGCTACCCAGGCCTGTCATGTGACTATGATCTCAAAAACCAGGATTCATCATTTGAATAAGTAAAAGATTCTGTTTTGGCATGAATCTAAACTGTGAGCAGCACTGGTGCATGCTAATTCAATAAGGTAAACTTAGTGTATTTCTCCTTTCACTAAAAGTCTACAATGTACGCTTATGGCAGTCTAGGCAAAGCCTCTGACCTTCAGCACCATCATGTATTACCTCTGCAAAATTAAAGAGCTGAAAATATTTCTAGCCACTAGCTTCAAAGATTTCTCTTAGAGTTAGAAGCTGTCTTACCACTAGTAACAATTATTCTAAATACAGTGGAAAGACAGTAAAATGTTATTTCAATTTTAACTATAGTGCATTTTATTGGAAAAATACTGCTAAGCACTGCAGGTCTATTTCTTTTCACTAATATGTGGAAATAACAGAAAAAAATAAGATCAAACAAACAAAAATGTGGGGGAAAAAACCATACAATTTAAGGTAAGGCTGAAAAACCAGTGCAAAAAAAAAAAGAAGAGTAACAACTTCCAGATGTATCTCATCACACTGCAACAGATATTTTACTTTAGAGCTATAATCACATCTCTTCATTTACTTCTAAGTTCAGAGATGTTTTATCTTCACTTCTGATTGATTTTCAACCAAGAATGGCTCCTAATACTTATCATTTGTTTGCTACCTTTTTGTCACATAATTGATAACACCTTCTACATTAAGAGCATTCATATTTGAAAGAATCACTTTGCAAAGTCTTTTATAACATGAGTAATTGCTTAATTAGTCAATTTGGTAATTATGCTGTTTGTATAAATTTACTGTTTCTATTTGATTGTGACCTCTCCCAAATCCATTCTAAAAATGAAACAAAGTGATTTAAAATGATCTTGAGAATCTCTTTACCCATAATTTTGGGCTATGCCTAGAGAAGACCAAAGACCTCCTGAATTACAGTAAAACTACAGTTGGAACTTGCTGCTCTAGAACACGTGTAAAGATAAAATACAGAATATCACATTTTGTACTAGGAGAACATCTAAGGAAAAAAATCATTTTGTACTAGGAGAGCAATTGGGGGAAAGTTAATAAAATATTAAGAGGGACAGGTCGATTTTTAGACAACAATCAACAGCACATACAACATGGCTATGCAAGGAACAAGGGTGGGGGAGGGAAAAGGTGGCAGATAACTGTCTGAACCATTTATAGTCATACAAACATAAAATGGGAGGAGAGCATTATTTAGCCTGGTACAGCAAGTATATACAAGTAACAGGACAACTTAAAAGAAAAGTTTGACTTAAAGATCAAGAAAAACTTCCCGACTAAAAGATCTATCAGATTGTTGTTCAGTCTCCTGAGGAAGTGACGAGAGCTTTATCCTCTAGAGATACTTAAAATTAGAACAGATAAGGTACTAGAAAGCATCCTGTAAGAGAAAAATGAAATCCTGTAAGAGAAAAATCCAACTCTGACTTGGTCAGGTCGGACAGCTACTAAAGGAAAGTAGAAGAGAAAAAATAATATACATAGAAAGATGATAATTTAAAGTGAAAGTGGAGGACTTGAGAGCCAGAATCTAGGTTAAAATCTTGGGTCTGTCCTTTCCAGTTTTAGAATCTTGACTTAAACTCTGAGTTACCTAAAGTGTAAATGATGACCTGACCTATGCTGAGGAGAAAACATTTAAGTGCTAAAACATTATGCTACCATAGCACATTACACACCTAAAGGTATTTTACTCAAAGGAAACAGAATATTTATAATTTTGCTGATTTAAAATTTTCAGTTCAAAAACCACTATTTTGAAGACTCTTAATTATTAAAAGAGAAAGGAGCATGTCTTCAAATGAAGTTTTAAAACAGCATTAAAACCAAGTTTTAACAAATGAGACCAAATGAAGTTAAGCTCCCTGTTCTTCAAAATGTGGCATGGTCAATTTCTAGGAGATAAGAAATTATATGATAACAAATATCTCAAGTAACTTTGTCAGACAACTAAGATGTCTAAAAGAGTCTCTCCAATTACCTCTGGAAAACCATTAAAATATCCTGCCGTTTCTGTGACCCATATCAGCCTGGTAGGCAGGCAATTCATACCCATTTCCAGATGGCTTTCAGAAGAGGCAACCACATATGTTTACTCAAAGATTTTCCAACTATTTTCTCTGGGATCACAAGGCTCCACAGAAAAATATATAAAACCCACCATTTACAAGTTTCATCAATGTTTGCCTCAAATTTCATTTAAAGCGAAAATTCAAACTTAGTTTAAAAAAAAAACCCTACATGTTAACTCAATGTCATACAGTACATTTTAACAATTGGAAACCACCAATGTGTTAAGTGGTATTACCAGGTTAACATATTTTTGTAATGATTCAAATAAAGCTTCTCTTGCCATCTCACTGAATAATACGAACATCATATAAATGTGCCATTAATCAGGAAGACTATAGCTCTGTACTTTGTGAAAAATTTCCTTCAGACTGTACATGTTGACTCATGTACAACTGTACAAGTGAGGGACTATCGCATACCTCGATGAATCAGGATTTCATGCTGAACAACTAAAAGAAAAGACAACATAAAATTGAATACTAAAGCTAGCCCTGTGATCCTGATCCCCAATTTCAATTTTGTATTTATCAAACGACTGACCTTACAAGTAAATGTTACAAATAATTTCACCTTGCAAATGACTCAAGCAACCTTGAAAACAGCACACATACAGGAGTTTTTTGTTTTTTAATCAAAAGCATTATATGGCAATGCTGGCAGAAAAAGTATCGCGAATGAAAATGCTAATTTCTGGGTATATGCATATAAAATCACAGGCTTCCACACTTTAAAAGTTTGCTTAAGTTAAATAAGCTTAAAGCTGAACTCAATGCTAAGAAAATGTCAATATATCAAAAATCTTTATCTATAAACCAAAAACAACAACAAAACCCTTAAGTCCTAGACAAGACAAAGGTCCATTTATTTCAAGGTAGATCCTTACAACAAAATCCTACCCATATCATCCCTGAAAATTCACTGTTCTAGAATCTAGTCTGAAATCATTTAGTGAGTCCACTGAAAGAGCATGCTCTCCTGTCCATCTCTCAGAATAAATTCCGACTGCCATAGGATCCCTCAACTCTCAGAGACAGAAGACAGGCAGTAGGAGGATTGAAAACAATTAGGATATATTTTAGGACTGAACACAGCAATCAATGCAAACTGAAGAGCAACAATCAGATACTTCTGCCACTTTTTAAGTGCTGATTCGAAGAGTTGAAAAGTTGTCTCCAGATCTCACAGAAGTTACGAAGCAAGACACTGGATGGTATTCATAAACTGCCTGGATTTTTTTTTTCAACTGTTCAAATACACTACATAAAAACAGTAGCTACCATGAACATAGTGTGGGTTTTAAATTTATGACTATGCCTTTATAAAAAGGAGTAGGGGATCTGGGGAGTGGAAGATGAAAAGAAGGGAGTAAATGAATGTGTTAATTTAACTGCAAAATAATAACAGAATATAAAAGAGTTCTGAGTATCCAGAGTGACCAATCAGAGCCTAAACATAGCTGAATTCCATCCCAGCCCCAGCACGTCCCTAACACAAGAATAAAACCCTTCTTATCTTGTTCAGCCATGTGTCGCCTGCCACAAACTGCAAAACAGAACAACGCCCAAAACCAGCTAGTCTGATTTCAAGTGAGGACAGACTGACTCTGTAGTCAGAAGCACCACAATGAAAGAACTCTAAATCACACAGCTGGCCTGGTGGGTCTGCACACTCTACAAAACAAAGCCATACCACATACAGTACTTCAAACTTGAAAGGATCTTTAAAAAGCTACGCTAGCACTGTTAATTTGCCAAGAGCTCCAGAATCAGTAAAATATACCTACAGTGCACTGGAGTTAGACAGTGAGAAGAGAGGATGAGGTAGGTAAGGGCTGGGAAAAAGCTAGGAACTATTCTCTACTCCTAACTCTGTCAGGGCATTCCTGGCACAGAAATGAGACTAAACCAGTACTTCCGGATTTCACCCAACACATATTCAAATCAGGGACAACTACTCTCTTAAACAGCAAATGGATGCTAGATATTTACGGAATAATTTATGTTTAAAGAAAAAGTAATAGTCACATAAGAACAATTCTTGTTTAAAAAAAAAAAAGCAAGTAACACATTCCTAAGAAATAAATATCTATACTGTCTCAGAAGTGCATATTAAATTAAGCGGCTTGTAAAGTTTTTCTTCTTCTAAAAAATATATAAAATCAGGCAGCACCTGAACCAACTCAAGGATATTAATACCGTAAACCAATCTGCAGATTCGTCTTATACTTACAACATTCATCTCTTAATCCTTTGTGCCTAGCAAAGAACAGGCATTCAATAATTGCATGCTTACTTTATATTTATATTCACCTAAGTTATGAAAAGGACACAAATCCCAAGATTTTATTTCCAAGATAATGGAGAGAGGAAGAAAATCTCTGAGAAGCAAAGGGGAAGAAAAGTCATTACTTGGGTGCTTTTATGTGGAATGAGCTGGTGACCCTCAATTCTGCTTCTACAAAATTAAACACTCCTAGTATCGCAATGAAAACTACCAACACTACGTTAACAAGACTTCTTGTCTGAGGCTCAACAGAGAGGGCAAGAATCAAATGAGCCAGGAAAACAATTACCCACACACCCGTGGAAGTGACTTCTCAGAAGCAAAACATCCTGAAAGAAAAAGGAATGGGAATAACTAGGAAATGGAGATAAGCATTGTTGCCACTCATGTTAAATGTACTCTCAGAAAAGTTGAAAATTAAAACGCATTTAAAAAAAAAATACGCGAACAAAGAATAAATATAAATAGTTTAAATATTTCACGGAATCTTTTAAGTGAACATCCACGTGACACTGGAAAGCATCAACAGGAAGAGGAAGTTCTGTTTCTGGAGTGGCTGTTATGGTATGATAATGGAATCTGGCCCGTTGAAAATCAACAAATGAGTCTTACAATTGGGTGAAACTCATTAGGAAATTCAAGTACTTTCTGCAGGAGCACTACTGTTGCACTTTTCATCAAAGCGCCTTCTTTGGCCCCCTAATTCAGTTATTTGATCTTGTTCTTTTTTAATGATGTAATAGTTTGAAGGATAACTTAAAAAAAAAAGTGACAGAAATTTGGGACCAGGATACAATGTCATAAATAAATTGAGAAATAAAATGTAGTAAAGGAATTAATATGCTTTTACTGCTTAACCTATTATTCCAAAGAATAACTCTTAAGAGTAAGGGAACTCCACTTAAACCACAAATGGTCTCCCTCAATTCACCAAACACCAGGAGGCAACACAGATAAGCACTACTATAAAAGACTCACAAAACTCAACAAATCCACCTGCCACACTTGTACCACAACATTCACTTAGGGTTTGTATCCCTTAAATGCAAACGTCCCTGGAAGATGAAACACTAAAAGTGCAATAATTAAAATTAAACCCCATGAATCTTCCTCGCCTTTTTTTTAGCTCCTTGACATTGCCCCCAGCAAGAGCCTGTGATTTACTGATAATTTCAACATTGTGGAAAATTATTAGAGAATAAACACTGTGCAGGTCAATACTTAAAGGAGATCAAGTTCATAAATTCTTATGCAGCAGTCTCAAACTAAAATTCACAAATAGAAATTCCTAAAAAGTAACAGTGTCTGGAAACAACAGGACAGAAGTAAAACTGATGATGCACCAATACCCCAGCTGACTTCGGGCACTGACCTTCACCCAAAATGACCTTCCTCTGGTTCCAAGTACAGAATCCTAATGCACACTACAGAGAGAAGACCACAATCATGGTTTTACCTACCCCTTCTCTGAGAATCTGGAGGAAAGTTTCCCTCCAGAAAAAACTACATTTCCAAATTCAATCAACCGGGGAACTTGGCAGCAACCCTAGACTAATTGCAGAGCTCGGAAACAAGCTTCTCTCCTGCGCCTGTCAACGCCACTGGTCAAAGGCAATCAGACTCTCCTGCTAGGTCGGGCGAATCCAGGAAGGCTAAGCGCAGGGGGGGCTTCATACCAACCTGTCGGTGATGGTAGACTGTGTGCCACTCATTGGGGCCCTTGGCGAGAGGTCCTCCTTTTATCCAACTTGCATTTTACAGTAGCACCTCCACCCCACCCCCAGTGCTCTGGGATCAGGCCCGACTCCGCAAGGGACACAAAAGTCCAACTCAAAACTCCATGCAGTCATCTAGAACGTCCGATGGGAAGGGGTCAAGGAAAGGGGATGTGGGGTGGAGCAAAACAAGTTATTTCCCCAAACAACCCGACAAAGTCTGCCAGAAGGCGAGTTCTAGAGCTCGAGAGCAATCCTCGAGGAGGCACAAGGAGAAAACTTCGTCACCGAGGGAAGTCGGCGAACCGCAGGGAAGGGGCCCGGGAAGCCCTCCGGGGCCGGGGCGGGATCCGCTCGCGCTGGGTGTCGGCGCCTCCTCCGGAGTCTCGGGGCCTGCGCGTCCCGCTGCCGCAGGGCCGACCCTCCCGTCTCCGCTCTATCTGGGGTCGCCGGCCGCTCGTGGCCGCAGCCCCGGCCGCATCTCGGGCCGCCCCGCGCCAGGCTCGCGCGGCTCCATGTCCCCGGGCCGGGGAAGCCCTCTCGTCTTCCTCGCCGCCCCCACGGGGTGCGGGGGCGAGCGCGGGTGCCGGGGGCGCGGGTCCCGCGGCCAAGGGTGACAGGAACCTGGTCTCAGCGCCGCGGGCTGCTCCCCATCCCACGGAGGCCCGGACTCTTCCGCAGTCGGCAGAGGCGGCGGCGGCTCCTCCCCGACGCGCCGGGAGGCGGCGGTTCCAGCGAGGGGCGGGAGGTTCCCGTCCGGCCCGGCCTGGAAACACCGACCCCGGAGGCCGGCGGCGGCGGCGGCGGCGGCGGCAGCGACTCGCAGCGCAGGGCCGGCTCGCCGGGTCCTGGGGCCCTCGCGGGAGCGCGCGCGGCGGGCGGAGGAGGCCGGCGGCGGTGGGGCCGCGCGACCCTCGCAGGCGCGCGCACGGGTTCCGGTTCCGGTTCTGTCTTCCTAGCCCCAGCCGCGGCCTGCGCGAGCGAGCTCGTCCCCTCCCCCGCCGACTTTTTTTGGCCTCCTCCCCTCAGACTTCGGGAAGCCGCCTCACCCGGGATCCCTCCGCGGCGCGCACGGCCGCCGCACCGCCCGCGCCGCCCGCGCCGCCCGCCGCCCCCGCTCCCCCGCCTCGAGGTCACGCCGCCCCCGTGCGGACGCCTCCGCCGGAGTCGTGGTGGGGAGAGCGGCAAAGTAGTTCTGCCGCGCGGAGGGAGGTGGGACAGTAGGACCCCGAGAGTTTCTTCAGGCAACCCACCGTCGCCCCCGGGGCCCTGGGAAAGCTGCGTGTCTGTAGTTTGAAGTCTAGATTGTACTAACGCAGCTTTAACCGGAGGCCGCCAGAGCGCGCCCCCAATCTCGAGGATTTCGGGCTGAGAGTCTCTTTGGAAAACACCCGACCCCTTGTCCTAGAAACTTATTCCTTGAGGGAGTGTACTTGTTCCGATTTCCTGGTAACATGTATAGGCTGCTTTTGACCGATGGAAGCGAGCTTAGGTCCAGGGTCCCGGACACTGCCCCTCTCTTCCGAAGCAAACCCCAGCAAAGAGCCGTTTGGGCCTTGGCCGCTCACCTGGGGCACCTGCTGGCCTCGTTCCGGGACCGAGGCCGCCACGCACACTGACTGCCTGGTTGCCTGGGGAGGGTCGGAGGACAGGGCTGTGTAGGGCTGGGGAGAAAGAGTTTGGGAATTGGAGCCGCGATTGCTTGGGATAATACTGCTTTTAGGCTGCTTCTGCTTTGGCAAAATGAAATGCATTATTTGCCAGATGAGAAAGCATGATGCCTTCCACAGCGACTTAAGCTTGCCTGTGGAAAGAAATGGGAGCAGAAAATACAGTCTTTATCCGATACATGGCATTACAGTTCTCTTTGAAGAGTTCCCAAATATCTTTTCAGTTTCTTTCCTACCGCGTAGATAGATTTAGATATCTGTCTAGTTTTATGATTGCATAATTTGCTAGTGTAGCAGTTTAAGCACAATGTGCAATTTAGTTCTTCAGTTCCAACCTTCCAGGTCTAAAGCGGCTGTCCCTTTATCCAAGTATTTTCAGACTTTTGAGTTTAAACCTGAATTGGTGGTCTTCAGCCTTTTTTGTGGCAATCAAGTGGCAACGCAAATGTAAGTCTCAGGGGATGTGGAGAGGGGAAACAATTACAATGAACTCTTAACAATGCTGTTTATAGAAGTCAATCTACAACAGTTCATGAAAGGATCATGGTCCCTGAATAGATGCATGAGCTAAGGCTGACGTTAGAACGGGGTAAAAAAAGGATAAGATAAACAGAGGCCAAAGATGACTCTTTATTGTTTGATTTTTGTAAGTCCAGGACACAGCCAGCTAATTTTGTAATGTTTATTTTGGGAAAGAACAGAAGCAGATTAGGGTTCCGGGCCACTTTCCTAATGATCAGACCAGGACACATTGCCACCTGCTGGTGTACCCTAACATGATAATTCTGTCCTGAAAAACTCTTCATTAAATTATTTTCTACATATAACTGGAAAGAGCTCCCTCCATCTATATATACAATGACCAAAATGCAACCTTATCTCCAAACGTATCTTTCTTAAACATAAAATATCTTTTTTGCCCTATTCTAATAATTGTACAGTGTAGCTATCAAATTAATTGGACCCAGTGACTCATCAAATTATGCATTTTAAAAATTGGTTCCCCTCTTCCCTTCAAGACTGCCTCACTACTTGAGCTTCAGAAATAAAACAAACTGGGAAAGTTTCCTAATTCACCTTCTCTTCCTTGCATACAAAACCTCTTGGCAGACTGCTTTCAAGATCTTTCCAAACTTAAACAGACCCAAAGTTCTAGCTGTGAGCAAAGAAGGCATTTGCTGTGGGAAAGCTTCAGAAGACGGTAAGCAAAGGATTTAATTAAGCCAGTGGTTCATTCCAGAACTATTTTTTTCTTAATGATGAAAACCTCTATATTCACCCACAAAGCGCTAACAGGAAAATGTCCCTGAAAGCCTCTTTACAGCTGTTGGAAGCTCTAGACTGTTCTAAAGTCTCTATCTGAAGAATGCCTTCAGAAAAGTCACACTAATCTACGTAGAACACACTCCCCAGGGTCATTAGTTCTTGGCCTAGAAAAATGAAATTGGTGACACAAACCACCGTGCCTGCTCTTTGAGGAGGTTTTCCAGTGGGGGTTATTCTAACCCACATTCCCCTCCCCTCATCCATTCTTTCAACGTGCTTATTGAGCACCTACTCTCCTGACACTGTTCTAGGCGTTGGAAGCACAGTCCCGAAGAAAGTCGAAGGCCCTGTCTTCATGGAGCCCACTCAACATCATCATTTTCAAGGCAGCTGCCCACAGGTGGCCAAATAAGAAAGAAATTAAGTTCTTCCTCTCTCTTTTGGCAAACTGTTTTCTGTATGTCGATTATTGCTCCTAAAAGTAAAGAATGGTAGGAATGGTTGATGACAAGCAGCAGATAAGAGTTATTTCACTGATATGTATAAATATGGGTCAACATTTCTACAGGCCAAAAGACATTTTTTTTTTTTTTTTACTTCTTGCAAAAACTACAACAAAGATATAAAGGCAGACTCTGGGTTGATAAAAAGTTGTTTATTTTTATAAAATTTAGTACAAATCTTACTGAAATATAAATCCTTCTTGAGCAGTGTTAGTAATTATTACATAGTAATCCAAATGCAAATGAGTCCTGCACTTGGTCTGACCACACAAGTGAATTAGCCCTTCATTTACCTGTGATGTAAAAACTCAGCATCTTAACTGCTGAGTCATCTTTATTTCTCATTTCTCCCTCAGAGAGTTTCCTTCATAGGTATGAGCTGCAACATCAAGAATAGCTGAAATGAGGAAATCTCTTTCCCTTAGCATTATTTAGGTTTCTCAAAATTCAAAAAAACTACATACATTCCCATGAGAGTACCCCACAACAGCAAGATCTGCAATCCCTTCATTTCTGAAGAGTAGGGAGAAAGAATTGGTACCAGATTAAGCCTATTCATTTGGCTGGTATGGAACAGGTTACCCTGTGCCCAAATTCAAGAGCCAGCTTTTCCTTTTTCTTTTTTTTTTTTTTTAAGCTCATGCGCCAAGCCACTCTTTTTTACTAGGCTTTTGCTAAAATCAGCACTCCCCGGCATCCTACTTTGACCACAAATTTGTTGGAAGGAACCTAACCAGCATTTTAGGGATACTGATCGTAGACAAAAAGAGATAGAGATGCTACCGTCAGATTATTTCCATGGCCAGCAAAACTCTTTAACCAAATGACAGTCATTTGAGAAGACTCACTGTCAACATGCCTTTTCAAGTTGCTTTTCCCAGAGCAATGATGACTTTACGTGGTTCCAACCACTCCGTCATGCCTGGCCAATGATATCCATTTTCAAGACCACTCATTAGGTTGGGATTACCAGTCACCATAGGATGGGCTCACACTTCCTACTGACCTTCAGCCTTGACTTCAAGAACCCCATACACTGGCTCACCAACTGAGCTAATCAGTCACCATGGGCCTCAATAACATAGTCAAATAAATAAGTAAACAACAAATATATAAATAAATAAATACTTCATTTTTTTCATAAAAGCCCTACGTTAAAGACCTCCCTTAATAAAATGCCACATATTGTCTCTATGAAATACACAATGGGGTATTTCATTCATTCACAACAGGGTTTAAACTGAGGCATAGAGTAAACAAGCGACCTGCCCAAATGATCTGGCAAGTGAGTAGCAATATTAGTTAAAAGAGCCCAGGAATTCTTGATTCCTATCCCCTTGTTCTGTGCTTACACTCTTGCTTTTCCTAGGTGAGATTAGAGACTATCACACTAAAAAATATTTTTTCCTTCCAAGACTGGCCTTGTCATAACATTCTGTCCATAGACACTGGCACCTTTTTCCGAGAAAAAGAAAAAGTTGTAAGAGGACTAAAAGGGAATGTATCCGAAATGCAAAAAAATTAGCCTCATCCCCCTGAGGCCAGGACACACTTTGGTTCTCTGGGTCTAGCCTGCAGTGTGCACAGCAGAGCTGAAACCTGAACTGTCATCTCAAGCTCAGTGGAATCCACAGGGTAAATCCCTATGGAATTTAGTCACAGCCTCTCATGCCTACGAGATTAATGCACAAAGCCCTGAGAACTGGCATGGTTTTCCTGGTTGGGCAGAACCCGTACAACAGGACTCGGTAAATCTGCCCACACCTCATTCATCTCTCATCCAAAGCCCTGGCTCTATGGTTTTTGTGCAGAAAGAGTTAACATGGCAGGACTGAACTGCTCTCCTTGGAAAGGCTGCTTGCAAGGCTGGCCCTTGGCTGGCATCTGGGAGCTTAGATTTCGGGAGAGCTCCCACCCTTAACTGATAAGACTGGCTCACTGTGCCTAAACTGTTTGTGCAAATATGGTTTATGCTGAATACCTGCTTTCCTGTTGGGAGTCAGGAATTTTGCTACCCACCAGGCAAAGGCTGCCTACATGACCAGCCCCCAATAAAAACCTTGGGCACTGAGTCTCTAATGAGCTTCCTTGGTGGACATTTCACACCTATTGTCGGAAATCGTTGCTAGAAGAATTAAGCACGTCCTGTGTGATCCCACTGGGAGAGGGCTCCAGAAGCTTAGGCCTGGTTTCCCCTGTACTCTGCCCCAGGTGCTTCTTCTCTTTTCTGATCTGTCTTTGTATCCTTCCCCTATAATAAAGCAATGAGTACTACTATGTACTGAGTCTTGTGAGTCCTCCTAGCGAACCTGAGGGTGGTCGTGGGGACCCCAGATGCAGTTGGTACAGGGATGCTCAGTAAGTAACCCATCACCACTGCCACAGCTTCACCCCCATCCTTCTCTCATCCTCTGTCCCCTTCGTTTAAGCAGATTCAATCCCCTGATCTAATGGTCAGAATGTCAAAGGCATTCTTCTTCCTGGAAGTTCCTCCCTTTTTAGTAAATGGGGTGAATTATTATAAATTGCTACATGGAAAGTGTTGAAGGAGTCACTTCTCAAAGGAATAAGGAAGAAAGAGCAGTAATCTTTTTCGAGTTCCTTTCTAAGCTGTCTGACGATCCAGCCTCCTAGCGACGAGAGGACCCAGGGTCACCACAGACTAAAAGGGATGCAGCAGTGCTCACCTCACAGTTCTGACTGATGCACAACTACCACTGAGGAGGAGTCGCACTTTCTACAACTGTGCGATGGTAGAAGTTAGTGTTTTAATACTGGTATGTGCCGCACTCGAAGACCAACCAAACTGATCAAGACATTTAGCCCTTTTTAGAAACCTAAGTTTGTTATAAGCGTGATTCCGTAACAGCCATATTTCCAACCTGGTTCCCACGGCTGACTTAACCCAATCCATTATCTGGAGCAAGCCTTGGCGAGTGCGTCTTGACATGTCCATTACATTTTCGCTGCCACTCCTCACTTCGCCTGCTTCTCCAGGCATGGTACTTCTTGATGCTTTTCCTCCATGCAAAGCGCCAGATGCTAACCATGAAACACCAAGACACAGCATACATCGCTACTCCCCCAACCTTTACAAACCACTTGGGCTTGGGTGAGACCATTTCACAGTAAAGGAGGCGAGCTCCTACGCCAATCCTCACTCCGGTGAACAGAGCCACAAAGAGGAAGTCCACCACATCTCCAGTGAAACTGTGGTAGTGCCCTGTTTCACGGAGAAACCAGCGCATCTGCAGCAAGGGGTTGGTAATCTCACTTCCAAAGAGGACTGCATTGACCTCTGTGCCTGACTCTCCAAGCACCAGGGCCATGATGATGCCCAAGATACTCAGTGTGTGGTGAGCCAGCATCAGGGCACCCTCAGACTGGAAGTAGATGCACCAGCCCAAGTCGAAGATGAAGTAGCCCAAGGTGAGACACAGAACGTGCACTTGGAGAGGTGTATTAGGTGAGCCTGAAATAAACCAAGATAGAAGCAAATTGAGTGACTGGCAATTGTGCTACCTTGCAGAGGGATCCTATGTTGTCGTCTCTCAAACCTTTTTGAATCACTGAAAGCAAAAACAATGGCAGGAACATGCTTTTTAATGACAACAAAAGACTAAAATCTAAAAACTTGGTCTTTCTCAAAGCAAACAGCGTTACAGGCCCCAGGAAATGTTCTGATGAATCAGATCTCAATGAGTGATTCAAGCATCAGCAATTATCTCAGCGTCCTTTCTGTGTAGCAGCATAAAATAGAGTTATTTTGTTCTTTCAGTTAAAATCCTACATGGCTTCTTTCTTTTATTTTATTTTACTTTTTTTTACCAGCTAAAGGTCTGTTTCCAGATTCTTTTAGTTATGCTGTCCTGGGTGTCAGATTAATTTCTTAGCTTAATGGATTGGATTATTGGGCACTCGTGGTCCTAACTGATCTTGAAACTGGACTCTGGAAAGAACCCCAGAAGTTAGTGTGTTCCCGTGTCCAAGACAATAGCGTGCAAGGACCTGACATGTTTGACTCCATTAGAAGCCATCATATAAAACTTAAAGCCTAAGAGTTACTTTCATATCAGTTTGACAGTTTTGGGGAAAACTCGGAAGCTCAATATGTGAATCCAAGGAAATTTTTTTAAAAACAGAATCTAAGGAATTGAAAAACAATCATATTCTAGAGACTTGGGGACTGAATTCTGGCCCCTCAAAATTGAAGCCCTAAGTCCGGTACCTCAGAATATAACTCTATTTGGGGATAGGACCTTTAAAGAGGTAATTAAGTTAAAATGGGGTCATCAGGGTGGGCACTAATCCCATGTGACTGGTGTCTTTATAAAACTAGGAGATTAGGACACAGACACACACGAAGGGAAGACCATGTGAGGACACAGCAAGAAGGTAGCCATCTGCAAGCAAAGGAGCGAAGCCTCAGAAGAAACAAAATTGGCCAACACCTTGATGTTGAATTTCTAGCCTCCTGAATTGTAAGAAAATAAATTTCTGTTGTTTAAGCTACCCAGTCTGTAGCATTTTGTAATGGCAGCCCCAACAAACTAATACAGGGGATATGATTTTTGTACTCTAAGGAAGTAGCACTCATACATCTAGCAGCTTAAAAATTAATATAACTGGCCCAGATAATGAGGCATTGCTTACCATCATCTATTTGATGGTAAATGCATACAACACAGTGTTACGTAACAATTAAAAAGGACAGCTATATACACAGACATGGAAAGATGATGTCCTTCGAATACACAATCAAGTAACAATTGCAGGTTACCAAAAAGTATATATAATACAGTCTATTTGTGTCTGTTTGGGGGCGACAGTGGATGTTGATATTGGCTTTACTTGTACATTCCAATCAATTAAATTGAAGCACTTAAAATTTGTTTTAAAAGTAGAGAGTTATGAAAACAGAAACCATAGGTAACATACACAATATCAGAGTTAACACTGAAGACGAATGAAGACTCCCAATACAAATTATAATGCTAATTATTCTTCAATACTGTACAAATTCTGTGAAAAAGTCCCATCTTTCTAAGACTACCCCCCAAATGATGAATCCCTAAGGGAAAATCCTCTACTGTCTCCCACCTACCTGGGTGGGTAAAAGGCCAAGGGCCATCAATGAAGCCAATATAAGCAGAGAGGCCTATAGAGAGGACTCCATGGGTGAAGGTAACCAGGCGGCAGCTCCACTCATAGCTTCGGTGCTTAGTCAGGCGGCAGAGAGAAATGTAGAGCGAGAGCCAGCCCCCCAGGCTGCACAGCACCTGCAGACACAGAGCTAATGCCATCCTATGATGAAAAGACCGAAACCAGAAAAACAAAGGAGGCACCCTAAGAAAACAGCATTGGGTCAATTTGTGTATAATCTTCATTTCTACTCTAGAATAGTATAAAAATATTGCCTTCGCTGAAACCCTTCTTCCTTATCTGCATAGTCAAGAATCTTCTGTTTAAGTGTGGCTGTATTTCTGACTCCGTGTTCCTTAGAGATAACATGTTGGCAGCTGTTAAAAGCTGTAAACTGAAAACCAGACCTGCCTTCTGAGTTAGTAGACTGTCTAATATAACATGTGGTTACGATGAGTAAATGTCAATCATCATAACCAGCCAGTGATGACTGACCTTGGAAAATGATACACAAGTAATATAATACATGTATTAGATAACGTGTTCACATTTCAAGAGTCCCAATAAGAAGCTCTCATGAAAAAAATACCGCCACCACTTGTGGTCTCGACTCGATAGGTCATATGACACATGGCAGTTTCATGTGGTTTTAAGCTGATACTGAACTCAAGTGATGTTTGGATGTGGGTCACAGGTTTATCAGCAACATCGAAACTTGAGGTAAACCTAAATATAGCGCTAAACAAAGACTCCAGATATCTTGGAAGGAAAAAAGTAAAATAAAATCCTAGTCCTATTCAGTTCTGAAATCCAACTCAGAGATTTACCAAGAGGGAAGCAGAAGGATTTGAAGTACAAAAGGAGAGTTTTTGTTGAGATACAAAAATATCTTTAAGGCAATTATTCAGTTAAAAATGAAACAAAGTCACAAAGCTACACTTCGAAATTTTTACGGGTGACAAATATATCAGGATAAGAACTATCGTGACTGAGTCAATTTAGTCATACAGGACTAAAAAATAACTAAGATGCTGTTATTAATATTCATTAGCCCTTCTATTGAAAGGAGGAATGAAACAGTCAAAAACATTTCAGATATCTGTCTCATCTCAGCAAGAATCTTCCGCATGGCTACACTGCTTAACCCTATTCTGACAAGTGAAATAGTATCTGTGGACCAACACACTCAATACACAAGCCACTCCCAAGAATGCTATCCAGAGAGGGCTTGATGAAGGTCAAGTTCTGTACAGCTCATCTGAAATCAGATTTGTAGTCAAGAGAACAGCAGACGTCAATCATAGACGAGTTCCTATTCTGTCTCTGCCCCTAACCAGCCATAAGAGTGCCGGCAAATCACCTCAATTGAAAAAAAAAGAAGAAAAGAAAAGAGGGTTGAAAAATTCTATAATCCAGTCCAGTTCTAACAAGCAGTTCCGAGATAAGTTTTGTAAAACGTCTAGGCCAGTTTTCAGAGCAAGGGCCAGAAATACAAAGTACCCAGAGTGAAAAGAACAGTCCTCCCTCATTTCCTTTCAAAGGCCAGGGTCACCGGCCAGTAATGCGGATCAGCTCATTTGGATATGCCGATTAGTATTTTTAGAGTCCTCTTCCCTGAATCCTAATTCCCTGGCAGAACAGAGGAAACAGTAGTCCATTTACAAACATTTCAATAAAAGAAGAGACATTTGTAAATGGAGGATACAACTCTGTGACCTTGGGAAAGTCACTCCATCTCTGGGTTTCGGCTTTTTACTCCAGGGTAAAGGAATGGCAGGGTATTTAGATGGCCATTCCAGCTCAGAATTCCAAGGCTCCGGGCCTCGCTCCTCCCGTTCCAGGGCCAGATTCGGGAGGAGGAGCGCGGGGCGGGCCCACCTGGCTCTCGGCCTCGGAGCAGGCGTGGCTGGGGCGAGCAGCAACCTCAGGCGGCTCGCAGGCGTGGCGAGCGCATCTCCCCTGCACCGGCCTGCGGGCTGTGGCCAAGCCCGGCTCGGGCACACCTGAGCCCGGCCGCTGTGCGGGCATCCGTGCGGGCGCCGAGCCTGGCGCAGACAGGCCTCCAGCTCCCAAGACAGGAGGAGGCCCCGTCCCCTCGGAGGCCAGACCATCCGCCCGCCTCCTTCCCCACCAGCGGGCCGGCAGGTCCGGAGCCCAGCCCGGCCGCGGGAGCTGGGCGGTTCGCGCCGCGCGGTTACCTGGCCGAGCGCCCCGGGAAGCCTCGGGCGCTTGGGCCCCTAAGCTTGGGGCCCGGATCCCGCGAGCAGGAAGCAGCGGAAAGAGGGAGAGAGGATGAGGCTCTGACGGTGGAGGAGGAGGAGGAGCCGGGGGTCTGGGGGCACCTGGTGGCTGGGAGGACGGAGCGCAGAGCCGGAGCTGGACGAGGCAAGGTTCCTAAGGGAGCCGGAGGGTTCTCCTTCGCGCAGGGCTCAGTGTGCGTGTGTGTGTGTGTCCGTGTGATCTACTGGTGACGTGAGATCTGCAGGCTGTTGTCCTTGTTTGTTTGTTATTCTCTGTTTGAGTAATTATCCATACCCCCCCCCCCCGCCCCCACCAGGAGACAGCCCATCCAATACCGGTTGTTGAGCACCCACTAAGAGCCTCACTCCTACTAGGCACTGTGAGAGATGTAAGACATAGTCCCTGCCCCTCATGCTTGAGCCTAAATTGTGAAACAAGCACGCAAATAACTAATTCCCAGGAAAAGCCTCAGGCCTGGGAATTAGAAGTTACTCATCATTTCAGCCCTGTCACCAACTTGACAGTAGAGTAGTATAAGGCTTAAGAATAAACCTGGTTTGGTTACTGGGCAAGTTTTAACTTTTCTGTGCCTCAGTTTTCTCATTTGTAGAATGAAAATATTAATAAGACTTATCTCCTAAGGTTATTGTAAGAATTTTACACACTTCATATGTGTAAAGTGCTTAGAACAACGTCTGGCACATGGAAGTGACTATATAAATGTTAATTATTGTTGTTATGTTACTTTGGGTAAATCCTTTCTCCTCTCTGGATCTATTTTAATACCAAGGAAAGTAAGTTCGAAGAGACGACCAAGCATATGTCTGGAGGCTCAAAGGGGGTTAAGAGGGCATCTGGCTTGGTTGATCCAGACAGGCAATGATGGGGTGCTGGGGGGCCCAGACAGTCGTAAAAGAGAAGACTTTGCACAGAGATGTGAGTGTTTAAGCCATGTCTGGGGAATAGTAAGTAGTCTAGTTTGGGTCATTTGTCTTTTCAATCCTTCAACAGTAAGGATCACACTGTTTTCATCTTTGTTTTCCTAGTACTTGATAAGAGGCAGGTACAATAAATATTTGCTGATTGAATGAATGGGAAGTGAGTCCAGAAAAGTATATCAGAAGCATATTTTGGCTCTTAAACCTCATTGATCATCTATACCACTTGGTAAGTTTTTTCAAAATACCCTTGTGCAGGCTCCACCTTGAAGATTATATTTAGTAGGCCTGGTGTGGGTCCCAGGAATCTGTATCTTTTAAAACCTGCCCAGGGGTCCTTCAGATGATCAGTCACATTTGAGAACCACTGCTGTTAGAGGCCCCTAAATGACTGATACCAGCCTAAGATGCCAGGCCGAGGCCTCTTATTATGTGGATAACAGGAAACCTACAATGTTATTGGGCAAGGGAATAATTTTGTCACCTTCTCCAAGCCGTTGCTACTCAAAGCGTAGTCCATGGACCAGAAAAATCTGCATCACCTGAGAGTTTGTTAGAAACACAGAATCTCAGACCCTAACCCCAGACCTTCTGAATCAGAATCTGCATTTTAACAAGGTCCCCAGTGATTTGTATGAGCATCTGGGCAGTGGTTCTCAACCCAGGTAGCACTATACCATCACCTGAGGAGCTTTTAAGTCTCCCAATGCCCAGACACACCCTAGACAAAGGAAATCAAACTCTGTGTGGGTATTAACCTTTATTAAAGTTCCCCAGGTGGTTCCAATGTGCAACCAGGGTTGAGAATCCCTGTCATACACTCAACTAAAAGCAGTTTAAGATGAATTGGAGAAGACAGCCTGTTACAAGTGGGTTGGAATGGACCAGATAAGAGGTAATGATAGCCTGAAGAAAAAAAACATGGAAAGATCCATCTCACTAAAGGGATAGTATGCAAATTTCAATCCTTTCCCCCCTGGTTTTTGTTGCAGTATTTTTTTCTTCTAGTATGTGAATCTGGAACTTTCTTTTTGCTGTCATCATTTCCCAGGAAAGAACAGAGTATTTGAGGCCTCAGGAGTCTAAAGGCTGAGGGGGTAACGGAAGGCGCCAGTTCTCCCAGTGGAGCCGTTATTGGCCTTTATCATAGGGTGAATGGGATTCCAGGTTCGAGCTTCATTATCTGGGATTAAATTTTATTTATTTATATATCTTTGGCCACAGTCCTTGTTCCATCTTATCAGATCGTTGGCAACAGTGGCATCTCCCAGAAAAGTTCTGGGCTGTTAGGGAGAGCAGGGGATAGGAAACTCCCCACCAATTTAGTTTAATAACAATGACAATGATAATCATAATCGCAATAATAACAGATAACACTTATTAATGTGCCAGGCATTGTTCTAGGCACTTTACATATACTAACTCATTTCGTTCTCACAATAACTCTGTGAGATGGATTTCATTGTTATGCCCATTTTACAGGTGAGAACCTGAGGCACAGAGCAGTCAAGGAACTCCCTCAAGGTGCCATGATTAGTAGGAAGCAGATTTGGTTATGAACCCAGGCAATATGGCTCTGGAGGCCGTGCTCTTAACCAGCAAGATATGCTGCCTCCACTCATCTAGAATGTCCTATGGATGCGTACTGTATTTTTCTGTGTGCACAGCTCCTAATCTCAGTGAAGGGCATTAGAAATTCTTTAGAGGTAAAAAAGGAATTCAGTTTTTAAAAATCTTAATTGCCTATTACGTACTAGTCACAATGCTAGTGATGGGGAAATGGAGAAAAAGAGACAACCTCAACTACAAGGAGCTCACCTCAGTCAAGTGGGAGAAGCAGAAGAGTCAACAAATGCAGTACATGAGATATGACATAAGCATTTAGAGTGCACAGGGGGGAGAGGCACAGAGGCCAGACACCTGGGGACTCAGGGCAGGATTCCTAATTTGAGTCCTGGGACCAAGCCAATTCTTAGGGTTGGACCAAAAGTCCTTGGCATTAGGAGCCTACAGCTGGGTCCACCTGTCTTGAGTCAACTAAAGATCGAAGTATGAAACAAAGTTTGAAAAGCCGCAGTAACGATCATTTTCTCCTTTCTGACCCCCTGGACAATGACTGGTTGTTGCCATTAGATTCTCTTGTGCCTGATTAGGTGCTGAAGAAGCTAATCAAGTTTCGCTTAAACTTCATTGGAATTATGAGTTTTATGAAATCACGCAGACATGAAAAGTAAGTTGGTACTCACTTTCAGATTTGACTCTATTCAGCAACTGTCCAAGTCAATGGACAATGGAAGCTACTGGAGGCTAAGCAGTTAGGCTACAATTCTGTTTCTTTCTTTCTTAAGAACCTAGTCAAATAGAGATCCCAAAAATAGACCCCCATAAATATAGTCAACTGATCTTTGACATAGGAGCTAAGGCAACATGATGGAGAAAAGATAGTCTCTTCATAAATGGTGCTAGCACAACTGGACAACCACATGCAAAAAAATGAATCTCGATACAGACCGTATACCCTGCACAAAAATGAACTCAGAATGAATCATAGACCTAAAGCTAAAATGCAAAACTATAAAACTCCCAGGAGAAAACATAGATGATTCTGGGTTTGGTGATGCCTTTTTTAGATACAACACCGAAGACACAATCCATGAAAGAAATAATTGATAAGCTGGACTTCATTAAAATGGAAAACTTATGCTCTGCAAAACACAAGATCAAGAGAAATAGAAGAGAAGTCAGACTAGGAGAAAATATTTGCAAAAGACACACTGATAAAGAATAGTTATCCAAAATATACAAGAACTCTTAAAACTCAACAGTAAGAAAACAAACAACCTGATTGAAAGATGGGCCAAAGACCTTAATGGATTCCTCACCAAAGAAGATATAGAGATGGTAAATAAGTATGTGAAAAGATGTCCCACATCATATGTCATCAGGGAAATGCAAATTAAAATAACAATGAGATACCACTACAAACCTATTAGAATGGCCAGAATCCAGAACACTGACAACAACAAATGCTATCGAGGGTGTGGAGCAACAGGAACTCTCAGACCTTGCTGGTAGGAATGCACAATGGTACAGCCACTTTGGAAGACAGTTTGGCAGTTTCTTGCAAAAGTAAATATACTCTTACCATATGATCCAGCAATCACACCTCTTGTCATTTAGCCAAAGGAACTGAAAATTTATATTCACACAACAACCTGCACATAGATATTTATAGCAGCTTTATTCATAATTGCCAAAACTTGGAAGCACCCAAGATGTCCTTCGGTAGGTGAATGGATAAACATACTGTGGTACATGCAGACAATAGAATATTATTTCATGCTGAAAAGAAATGAGCTATCAAGCCATGCAAAGACATGGAGGAATCTTAAATGCATATTACTAAGTGAAATAAGCCAATCTAGAAAGGCTATACAGTCATGCATCACTTAACAATGGGTATACGTTCTGAGAAATGGGTCATTAGGTGATATTGTTGCTGTGCAAACATCATAGAGTGTACTTATCCAAACCTAGATGGTATAGCGTACTATATATCTGGGCTATGTAGTACTAATCTTATGAGACCATCATCATATATGCAGTCCATTGTTGACCAAAACATCATTAGGTGGCACGTGACTATATACTATATGATTCCAATGATATGACATTCTGGAAAAGGCAAAACTATGGAGACAGTAAAAAGATCACTGGTCGCCAAGGGTGTAGTGGGGAGAGAGATGAACAGGCAGAGCTCAGAGGATTTTAGGGCAATGAAAATATTCTGTATGATATTGTAATGATGGATATATGTCGTTATACTTTTGTCGAAATCTGTAGAATGTAGAACACCAAGAGTGAACTCTACGGTAAACGATGGACTTTGGGCGATATGATGTGTCACTGTAGGTTCATCAGTGGTAACAAATGTACCACTTTAGTGGAGAATGTTGATAATGGGGGACGCTATGCATGTGTGGAGATAGGAGGTACCCAGGAAATCTCTGTACTTTCCTCTCAATTTTGTTGTAAACCTAAAACTGCTCTAAAAAAAATTGTGTTTAAACAAAAGGCAACAAATGAAAACCAGAGTCCTGGACAGTGCAGGAGATCAACTTTCAGCACTCACCTGAGCAGGATGTCAAGGTAGCCAGGACTGCAGCAGGAAAGGGTAAGCTCTGGCACCGAGGAGTATACAAGGAGGAGTGCACACAGGCATGTGCGTGTAGGCAGAGAGATGCACAGATGGGCTCATGGGGGCAGAGTAGTGCCTTGATTTACTTAAATCACTGCTGAAGCCTCCTCTTGCTGTCTCTGCTACATACGTAGCCCCTTTCAACTAGTTCTTTTCTTGAGAATGTTACCACTACCAGGAGGCCTTCTCCTACTTGATAAATGAAATATTAGTCTTACTATAAGCCCCATTCAAACATCAGGGACAGTTAACTCTTGATTTTTTATGTATAGGTTTCCCATTTGGATATTATTATTTGCACCCAATGTTTAATCCCAATTTTAGTTTTTCCCCATCAGCCATTACATTTTTGAAGGGTCTCACTTTCCCACATGTCAGTGTTTACCTCAGGAATGATAACTACTTAAATTTTTATTAACCTAAGAAAAACACAAGGAAAGCTTCCCTGCCCCTCAGTCCCCTCACCCAAAGTCACGGTGCATTCCAAAGCCAAATAGATTTGATTATTGAATTATCCTTTGCCATAAATATCTATTGCTTTCCATTGTGAATAGTGAATGATTGACCTTCATCATATCCGAGATATGAGCTGTCGGCCTCACCCTCCACCTGAGTCTCCGAATGACTTGACCTCAGACATTTACCATTCTCCCACTTACCAAAGGAGCCAATCTCTTGCCTACTCTGCCCTCAAGGTAGTTTAATCAAAAAGAGTAAGAAGTCTGAACTCTTCAGAGCCCTGTATTAAGGTATGTCATCTTTAGGATCAGTTTGGGGAGTAATAGACTTACTGCACCAATTTGAAACATTTTCCCCATCTCATTTCATTATATGCACTCACACCCCCTCACAACAAAAGACACAGAACAGCAATCTCGACCTCTTCTTATCAATAGTGGAATAGTTTACACCATCACTATACAAATTTATTTAGAAACAGATTCCTTTGAATCTCAACATTTCCTTGGATATGCAGTCTTTTTTTAAAAAAAGTTACCATTTCTGGAATGGCTTCATGTTACATCTCTACACACTGGCCCACAAAGAAGGAGATTAGAGATAATGTTCCCAAGAAGTCAACAAGGATTCCCAGCCCCCGTGGGAACTCCTGTGGGAGCTAGCACAGTATTTCACACTTTGGTATTTTTTCCTTTCTTTTTTTTAAAAGAAGATAAAATATTACAGAGATGTCCTCAAAATTCACACCTGAGTTAAACATTTTGCTGGAAAATTCCACATGAAGGAGAGAAGAACATAATGCAAAAACAGGAAAGGGCTATATACAGGTATTTTGCCAGCATAATTGCTGCATTTTGGCTTTTGTGTGCTTCCTTCTGCAGCCAGGAGAAGGAAGAGAGGACAAGATGAGGGGAAACACAGGGAAGGAGAGAAGGAGGAAGCACTGCTGAACTCTGGCCAGACGTAGCAGACAGAAGAGCACCTGTGGGTAAAGAAATGTGCCCAGGGACTGACGGTGGCTCAGCCTTCTGTAAAGAGGAGGGAACTTGGAGAACGCAATCATCGATGGATTTGGTTCTAGAAAAGGGAGCAGGGCTAAAAGGAAAATGGGGTGAAATGAAGATTCAGTCAGAAAACTCTGCTGAACAGAGAAAACCATCAAGGCTTTAGTGGAGACATCAGATTCAAATCTTCTCACAGATTTTTGAATCAGTTCGGAGATTGCGGCTAAGTTCAGAGTCAAAAGCATTGTCTCCTCTCCTGGTTGTTTGGCATGCCAAGCAAATGGCTGTCCCCAGAAGCCCACAGATGAGTTGGAGAATCATAGTAAGAAGTCCTTTCTCTGAAAGACTACGGCCACAGTGAAGCCATCTAAAATATTTAGAACTAGAGGATAAGGGCACAGATAAGGAGGAGGAAAAAGGTAAACTCCTAGGAGGGGTACATATTTCAAGAGCTCTAGGAGTCAGCACATGGTTCAATCACAGTTTGGATCTCCAGAGGTCCTTGCTCTTGAAGAAGGCAAGAATTTGGGTTCATTGATAGTGGAGATTCTCTGCCACTCTTCTGAAAGTAATCTTTCCATACAGAGAAGGTGTGCTTCCCTTCCTTCCAGTGGGGAATACAGGGCCAGGTGGAATAGGAGAAACTTTTTGGTCTCAGTGGAGGTAGGTGGGGTGATTCCATCGGTACCAAGATCTGGAAGGAAGAAGGAAACGAGTCAATCACGAAGCTGCTAATGTGATGAGGGAAGATGGGAATGGGCAGTGAGGGCTAACAGATTTCCTTCTGGAGTGAGAAAATGTTCTGGAATTAGATCATGGTGATGGTTGCAAAACCTTGTGAATATACTAAAAACCACTGAATTGTACACTTTGAAATGGTAAATTTTATGATATGTGAATTATATCTCAAAACAACTTTTTAAAATGTACACTATATTGTTTTCTCTCTTTTTTTGGTGGGGATGGTTGCGGAGCTCCAACTTTTTGGGCTGTGCAATGATTGGCCAATAAGAGCTGGCTACCTTGCTGAGTGGACAAGTGGATTCATCTCTTTCTACAAGCTCAGGGCTTTGATCTATTGCTTAACTTTCAAATCTCTGTTTTGCTCTGAATTAGGGAAGAATCTCCTAAGGCATCTGCTCTGAGAATACTGTTTAGAGTAGATTCTTTGGCCCAAGAGGCTGCTTTTCCCACTGCATCCCAGGTGGGAGCGTGGGATAGGGAGCAGCCTCACTTCCCTCTCTCGCTGTGCCAGCCACACTCAAAGCTCAGGCTCACATCACAACACCCGAGAATGGGGTTGCTGGCATGAAGTGGAGCACTCCTAAGTCCAGGGAAGGACCTGGCCCTTTCTGACAGGAGTGTATGGAAATTTCCATCCTCGAAGTGAGGATGGAAATTTTGGCTTTGTTGACATCAGCTCCTTGCCAGGACTGCTCACTGGCTGAAGCTTCTCTTTTAAAGCCCACTCCCTAGGGATAAAGTCCAGTCTGGCTCTCTGTCTGTCCCCTCCCTGTCAACTCATTCCTCTTTTCCAACCCAGTGACAAGCTTTCTTTCCCAAGGTATTGACCCAGACACAGCTTCTCCCATGCCCCTTCACCCTTCTGGGACATTGCTGTACTCTGCCCTCCATCTTACCCTGAAGAGTTAAAACTGGAGGAGGAGTTCACTGTTGCTTTGGAGTTATTTTGAGATGCAGTGGGGCTGCTGGCGTGGAGTCCTGAGCCAGGAGACGAAGGGCTGCTGTTGTTCCCAGGGGAACAGGATGACGTTGCTGAGGATGAAGAGAAGCAAAAACAAGGGGAAAATAATGCAGCTGGGTCCTGGGACCTCATGACATGGCCCTTCAGACTTGTATCCCCCAAGGATCTCACTATCTCCCTACTCCCACTCATCATCCACCTCCTACCATGTTAGCATCAATGCCCAGCCCCAGAGGGGCCCTCATCATAAATGCTTTCCTTAGCCCAGGCCTTGGAGAGGGGCATGGCTGGTTCTGCAAGTCCAACACTTGCCAAATGCAAAAAGGACAGATGCCAAAATCATCCTACTATGGGACACACCCTGGGCTGGGCATATGCAGCCCAGACCAACAGGCGGGACAGGAAAAAGAACAAGAAGCTTTGGAAAGGAAGAGAAGAGGAAAGAAAGAAAAGTGCTTGGGGAGGAAAAGAGAACCGGAGAGCATAACTAAAGATTGCCAGCCTCTCTAGTGCTCCCATCTCTACAAGGAAAATATACATGGTCTTCTAGACAGAGCACAGCCAGGAGTGAGGAGATCTGAGACTCAGTCCCCAGCCATTCACTAAGTAGCTTTGTGGCCTGTGGTAACTTGCCTCACTTCCCTGAAACTCATTTTTGACCTCTGAAAAACGGCAGATTTGGATTAAACTGAATTCTTACGTTTGAGTTTCCTACACAGCATTCAATGGATAAGGTGACATATTTTACCATCCAAGCTAAGATACTTTGAAGAGTGGAAGGGAGTGCTATTGATAATTATGTCTGGACAAGAGGCAGACACTGGGATTGTCTAGGCATATCCAGACCGATGGTCACCTATCTAGTTCTTTGAAATGCTGTAGGTACTTTTTGAAAAGCTGAGTTCTGTAGAAAATTATTTTGGAACATCCTGCCTTCCATACAGCTCATTTAGGAACATATAATGTACTTCGGTGCTGAGAAGTGCTACAATTAAAACAAAATAAAAAACAAACACTGGTTTAAACTTTGCTTATTCAGCATTTCCCAAACTTACTGGACAGATCACGGAAGTTTTTTTCTCCTAGCACAGATTTTAATATCCTTTGAGATACAGTTAGGGAATGCTGACTTAGGTAGGTATCTTCAGTCCTAATATTCCACTATTTAAAGGAATTGTGATGTTATTCAGAAACCTCATTTTAAAGCTCACCTGTTCCAGGCATAGTGCTGTGGACGGGAGGGACAGAGAGGGGGCCCAGAGACCCAGACGGAGAGACCTGAAAGGCAACAGAAGCTTGTAAATGTCCATTTCCACTCCCTTCTCCAACCTTGGGTGATTCTCCCAGGATGCTGGGTCCCAGACTCTTCAGAGACCAAGGCTCAGCTTCCTTCAAGATTTCCTAATCCCAAATCTATACTCCATCCCCCATTTCACAGGAAGGCCTCTGGACCACCCTGCTGGACCATCCAGCTGTAGCTCTGCCCTGCTCCCACAGCTCCCTGCTGCTGACACCAGGCCCTGCCTTCCCTGTCGTACATCCCTGGCAAGGTTTCTTTGGCATTGCCAGGTTGAAGGTGCCGTGCTTGAGTGCTCTGGCTATGAGAAGGACACTCCACTTGGATCCTGCTGTGGCAGACACTGCCACTTGGCTGCCTATTTTCCAGTCCCTATTTCTTCATTCCTAAAAGCCTCCTGCTTTTGCTCAGGGCAGCAGAGTGCTTGGCCCTACCGACCCTGTTTCAGGCGTCCCATCCTCATGCATGAGTGGACCATCGACTCTTGAGACGACCAGAGAAGCTGAACTTCAGTCTCTGAAGCTTTTCGTTTTGCCCTGGAGACCTCACAGCATCATGAACTCTGAGATTTGGAAGGGACCTGAGATAATCTGGTTTAACCTCCCACAGAGTTCAGGAATCTCCCGTCAGCGTCACTATCCTAGAACAACCTAGAACAAGATGTAACACAAAGAATGGACTTTGTAGCCTGGCAGATCTGGGGGTGAGACCTGGCTCCATCACTATCTATGAGACTTTGGGCAAGTTACCTAACTCATTTCTTATCCTTAAAATAGCAGTAATACCTCCCTTATATTTTCTTTTAATTAAGACTTAATGAGATAATGTCCATAATGCTTCCAACTCAGTGCCCAGCACAGAGTGCTGGCTTGTTAAATGTTCGTTTCCTTCCTTCCTGAAAGAAGCTGTCAACTGCTGTGTGTCTCTAGACACTGTTCACCTCATCATTTGACCTGAAATCTGCATACTTTCCCTCTCTCTTATTCTTCTCATGCTGACAGAGGAAGCTCTGATCAATGTTTTCAAAGAACATTGAAAGAAGTTCTGCTCAGGGAGCTGTGATTTGCTATTCCTCTCCTCCCCAGTTTGGAACATCCCATCCCAACAGGATGCGGCATGTACTCATCTCCAAATTAATGAGCAGGGGCTTCGGCCGCGTTCATGTACCTGTCCTTTTACAATGAGCCTCCTCAGTAGGCTGCAGGCCCATGAAGGGTGGAGCCAGGTGTAGGGCAGTGTGGTAAGAGATGTTATCAATAATCTCCCTCTCTCTGCTCCTCCTCCCTTCCTGCTGCCACACCCAAGAATTTGTTGTTGTTTTTAAATAAATGTATTTAGTCATTATGACCAGCTTCTTCCATTTCCTTCTGGAGACAGGCTGTGCATACACAAGCAGACATATATATGGTGCCCCCTTTTTAATTTTTTGTATAAATAGTAGCATTCTGCTGACATTGGTCTGCACCACCTTGGCAGTTTTGTTTTTTTTTTTTCTTTGCTTAACTGTATATCTTGGAGATCATTTCATATCAGAAGAAGAAACCATGTCCTGGTCCCAAAGAGACTGTCCCAGTGAGACCTGAGGAGAAGATAGGATCAAAACATTTTTCTCTGTTCTCTTTCTCCATGACACCACAAGTATTAATATAATTATTTATTTAATGTCTTCCTCCCCGACTAGGCTGTTAGACTTCGTGAGGGCAGGACGACACCTGTGTGGCTCACTACTCTATCCGCAGTGTCTACCACAGTCCCTGGAACTTTGCAGGTGCTCAGCAAATATGTGTTGAATGAATGATGAGAATGAATGAGGCTCCTTCCAGGCTCCTCCATGCCTCCCACCACTCTTCTCCAAGTTGATGTCTTGGGTTGGGGTTGAACCCAAGCGGCAACCTACTTCCCATGTACTCTAAGCTAAGCAGCATCTTTAAAGATTGCAAGGCTCTTAGGACATGGTTCAACTTCCTTAACACGGCCTACAACGCCCTACTAATCTAGCCTCCACCTACTACTCCAGTCTCCTCAGTCACTCTCTCTCTCCCTGGGGTCCAGCTCATTTCCAGCCTCTCTGCTTCCTCTCCCACCCACCCTAGCCTCAGGCTCTTTGTGTAAACTGTTTCCTCTGCCTAGAATGTTCTTCCCTAAACTCTATCCTCCCTGCATTACCCAACTCAGACTATTCCCCATTAATGTCTTCTACTGTCAGTTCAAGCATCATTCTTCAGAGAAGCCCCTGACCCCCTGGACTAGGTCAGGTCCCTCAAATACCTGTACATCTTCTCTGGAGACTTCATCACAAATAACATTAGTTTAATGTCTATTTTCCCTCCTGGACTGTAAGCAAGGGATCACATGTGTCCTGTACACCACTGTATCCCAGTGCCAAACGTATGGTGGGTGCCCAATAAATATCTAAGAAAGGAATGATGATTGAATATCATGTTGCCTCCAACTTAAAATTTTCAATGGTTCCTCATAGCTTTGAGGATAATTTAGCATCCACGACCTATCATAATCTGGCCCTCATTAAACTCTCTGCCTTAGTCCCAACCCTTGGCTGCAGCCAGATTGAAATGCTTGTGCTTTCCCAAATGCATCACGTTGTGTTATAATTCCATGCCTTCTCACAGATCGTTTCTTCTGTCTGCTATGCTGTCCTTCTGGCTAGCTCTGAATCTATTCTTCAAACAAATTAGGGGATCAGCCCTCCCAGACCCCATTCTAATTTGGGTGTCTTTCATCTGTGTCCCAATAGCACTCCCACGAGGCTCCTGACCTCTACTTCACCCCTCGCATCTACTTCACTGCAATTTCTTGCCTTTTCTGGCTCCTACTTCTCAGTTTCTTCCCTTGATCCTCTTCTTTTGCCCATCCTTAAAATGCTGGTGTTGCCCAGTGTTGAGCCCTGGACTTTCCTCTTTGCTTCCCCCCTGCAAACTCCATAGGTGAGCTCCTCATCACCCAGGATTGCAACGCCCACCAGTATGCTTATGACTCCCAATCCATATCTCTATGCTGGCCTTCCCTCCTGACCTCCAGGCCCATCATTCCAAGTGCCCAGGGACATTCCCACGTGGGTTTCCCCTAGGCCTCACCGTACATCATAATGATGTAAAGAACAGAAATCATCACTTTTTCCTACTCCCAAACCAGTTCCTCCACCTGTGTTTGCTTTCCCATCAACAGCACCACCATCTACCCAATCAGCCCAGCCTGAATGCTGAGAGTCATCCCAGAGTATTCTCTCTCCTTCATTGCTCTCCCTGCCCCCACCCGATTGCCAGTGTATTAACCAAGACCTAATAATTCTACCTTCTAATTATCTCCTGAATCTCTCCCATCGCCCTCATTCTTACCACGTGGCTCTGCCTCAGCCCTCATTATTCCTCTACTGGAATAACCACAGTCATGTCCAACTGGTCTCCCTACAATGAATCTTGTGATTCTGAAGACACACTTTATACTGCAGTCAGAGCCATCATTCTGAAAAGCAAATCTGAGCAGGCCAGTGCTCTGTTTAACGTCCTTCAATGACTCCTCCAAGACTTCAAGCTCCTTAGCATTGCACATAGTCCCCTCAGTCCTGCCTTTGCTGATCTATCCAGCCTCTTCTTCCAGCATTCCTCCACGCGGAACCACCTGCGGTTTCATGAATGTGCCATATATTCTCCCTGCTGCATACCACTGTTCTCATCCTTTCCCCTTGTGAGAACGCCACCTCCCACTTATTTGCCTCATCACTCCTTCCTGTCCTTTTAGACTCAGCTCAGGTACTAATTATCTCCTTGGGGAAGCTTTCCCTAACTACCACCTCCCAAGGCTTTGTTAGCTGCTACTCCAAAGTTCTCCTAGAGAAATTGTCATGTTGTTTATCATTTGTTTATTTGTCTATCCCCTCTGCTAGGCAGTGAGGTCCTCTGGGACAGGGGACAAATATTATTTATTTGTGTATGCCCAGCACTCCACACAAAGACCAATATAGAGTTGATAGTCAAATGTTTGGTGAAAGTATGAACAATGGTGTAGTTTTTATTAAACAACTATGTCCCACCCTGGACAAGGCTGAATCTCACCCATCCTTGAGTGCTGAAAGACTAGAGGACAACACCATTATCCCCAACTACCTTAACTTTCCAACCATCATCATCCCCAGGGATGGAGAAGAACCCTCCCATGCCTGCCTACCAGGCACTATCTCTCTCCTGGATGTAGAAGATATTTCCTATTCTCCCAACTTCCAAGGCTGCCTAAACTGCAAATTATTCCCAGCCCTGACTTCTCCCCTGAATGCCAGAACCATAGATATAACTGTCTACCTGCTACTTCCTCTCAGATGCCCAGGAGAGGTGTCTAGCTTAATACGACCAGCTCCAAATTTTTAGGTTTCCCCCTCAAACCTCTTCCTCCTGCAGGCTCATCATCTCAAAAAAATGGCAGCACTTTCTAATCAGTTGCCCAGGCCAAAACCTTTGAAGTCCTCTTTGCCTCATTTCTCATACTCTGTATCTGAGCTATCAGCACAACTTGTTGGCTCCATGGTCGAAGTATATTCAGAATCCAACCACTTCTTCTCACCACCATGGCTATCGCCCCAGCCCAAGCCTCCACTGCTCTCAGCCTGATTTTTGTAATGCTCCAGGCTCGTCTCCTGCTTCCACACAGATTGTTCTCCACACAGCAGCCATGTCAGCCAGCTCAGGCTTCTCTGCTGAGAGCTCTCCAGCAGCTTCTTATTTCACACCAACTAAAAGTCAGGGTCCTTTCAACGGCCCCCAAGACCTTGGGCGGTCTGCTCCCTGCTACTCCTCTGACTTCATCTCCAACTTCTTGCCTCCTTCCTGGCTCTGGCCCAGCTTACACTGGCCTCCTTGCTGTTCCACAAACATGCCAGGTCTTTTCACTTGCTGGTCCCTCTGCCTGGAACACTCTTTCCCCCAGATATTTCATTCCCTTTCAACACTGAGGTCTCTGTTCAAATGTCACCTTATCAGAGAGGTCCTCTCTGACCTCTCTATCAAAAAAGCATCTCCCCACTATCACTTTCTATCCCCTTAGCCTTCTTGATTTTTCTTTAGATATTTAATATAAGCATCTATTTGCTTATTTATTGTATGCCTCCCTAAACTTCCAAGCCCCATATTCCCCAGAATGAAGAAGACTCTTTGCCTTCCAGGCATCATCTTCCCCAGTGCTTGGCAGGCAACTTGGTTCCCGGCCACTCACCAGTCGGGAATTGTAAATGGGCGATTTGATGGGTGTGGCCGTAGGGCAGTTGATTCGCTTCTCCTTTTGGCGTCGGTTGCAGAACCAGACCCTCACCACCTCCTTCTCCATGGACAACTGCTCTGCAATCATGGAGATCTCCTCTGAGCTGGGTTTGGGGTTCTACAGAGACCAAAGAGATAGAGGGCTGTCAGGAGGAGAAAGGAATAGGGTCAAGAATCGGGGATGGGGGACAGATGTTCCAGAGAAGCAGGATAGAACAATAGATGCATCAAAAGCTTTAGAAGCAGACCTAGAACAGAATATAGGCTTTATCACTTACTGTGTGTTTTAGGAAACTTTCTTAACCTCTCTGAGCCTCAGTCTTATCATCTATGAAATGAGAATAATAATGCCTACCATATAGGATTATTGTGAGGATTGAATGAGAAAATGTGTGTGAAGTGCCAAGCACAGGCCTGACACTGAGTACAGGCTTTATAAATGTAGGTTCTTTTCTGTCACTCCTTCCTTCAGGAAAAGTTCTGGAAAGAGGGGTCCATTGATGAGTTATGTGGGGCAGGAAGAATCCCCAGAAGCTGTGCTCCCCTCTGTGTTCTTTCTTTCTAACCTGATGATATCCTTCTCCTGTGTCATTGCTGCCTGTCCTACCTCAAAATAGGAAATCATAAAGCTAAAACTCATGGACCCATCAAGACTGTGGAGATTATATGTATCTATCGATCACTGTCTTCTTCTGACCCCTCCCCACACCCAATCTTTGATCTCAGCCCCTTTTCCTCCCTCCTTACTCTTGTGCTCTGAGAAACCTAATCAGAATGAAAAGCCTAGCTCTTGTCATCCTGCCAGGAGAATGCAGCCACAAATCCTTGAGCCAGATGCAGTGGAGAATCTGCTGGAGGGGCGGCAGTCCTGGAGGCCTGGAGGATGGACCTGTGTGGTGTGGATGGAGGCTCTGGAGGCTGGTACCTAAGGGATCCTGATTAGTAGCTGTTTAGACCACACCTGTTTTCCCCTCTTCTCTCCCCCATCTCCCACGGAACACATAGCTGGTATTATTAGCTTCCACATACTGGCTCAAGAATATGCTTTTGCTATAAGTTCCAAAAAATGTATGTATATAGTATGGTCACAGGTATTTAAATGTGTGTGGAAAAGGAAATACACGTAGACGGCATTTGATGGTGGATTTTTTTTTCTACATTGTGCATTTTTCTAATTATTTACAATGAGGCTTTATTACATTCATAATTTGAAAAATACAAAACAATTTATAGAAAATAAAGAATTTATATATAATGCCCTGGCTTTGCTCCCTTTACCTCAACTGGATACATAGATACACCCTCTTCTGGGACCCTATCTCCCATTCTTTAAATCTCCCAGTGAGAGAGACAATGGGCCCCAAATAGATGTCATGGCAAGAAGGGTCAGTGGAGGAAAAGTTCCTGGAACCTGAGATGAAGGGCAGCCTCGAACACCTGGGGATGGAGTGTATCTTTGCTTTCTAACCCTTTCCCAGGGCAGGTATATGGTGGTGAGGGGTTGGTGTCCAGGGGTCTGTGTGAGCCTGCTCATGCAGCTGTGGAAGTTGGCCCACCCGCTTCCCCCCTGAAGAGGCCACTCACATCTTGAAATCTCTTCTCTAGAGTCAGGCGGATGTTGGTCTCGATGCTGGTCCGTTTCTTCCTCTTCCTACCGAACACTTCGCTGAGGGTGGGGTAAGAGCTGGGAGTGCTCATGGAGGGGTCTGACGGAGAGGATTCTGTCGGGAGGTGAAAGAGCAGAGGAGGCTCAGAGAAGGGAACACATGGCTGGTTCAGGCCCTGTTGTAACGGACTCGAGGTCCAATGACCTTCTTGGTGGGTTCTGCAGTGGCATTTTCAGGACCAGCCCCCTCCCCCCAGCAGGAGAGCCAGAAGAGATCAAGAATCTTGCTTCTCTTCGTTGCTCTGGGCAAAGGTCTTCCATGACTCCCAGAGCAGTGCCTGCAGTGTTTGCGGTCATGGTTCAGGGACGCCAACATCAGCGCCATGTGTAGGTGTGAGTGGGTGCAGGCAGAGCTCCTACAAGTCACATTTGTGAGTCTGTCTTTTACGAGTATGCCTGGACGTGAATACCAAGTAACATGTGAATTGGCGTTTTGAACTAAAAGCAATGGCACTTGGTGGCAGAATGTTGGTGTTGACGCCATTTTCTTTTTAGTGTGTTAGAGCTGAGGCTGTAAGATAGATAGGCAGGGATGTCCCTCAGGAAGGATTCAGGTGTTAGCTGGGGCATCACACTAGAAATGATCTATAAGGTCCTTGCCCAAAGACCCTAAGACCCTCTGATCATATTTCTCACTTCAGTGCTGCAGTAAAAGTAGCCCAAGGGACGGCCTGTCAGGGGGACTTCCGAGAGGGTAACACCCGTGGCTGCCCACCCCACCCCTTCCTCCTTCTCCACAGTAACCACTAATCTACACGTATCTATTTCATAGGTCCCAGCCTTGGCACTGGCTCTGCTCCTTCCCTGTCTACCTAGACCAGGTGCTCTCAACCGGGAGCGATTTTGCACCACCATCACTCCCCCAGGGGACATTTGGCAATATCTGGAGACATTTTTGCATGTCTCAATGGGGGGCAGGTGCTACCGGCATCTAGTGGGAGGAGACCAAGGATGCTGCTACATCTAAATACCCTACAATTCACAGGACAGCCTCCCACAACAAAGAATTACTGGCCCAAGATATTGATGGTTGAGAAACTGTCTCATGCTATTCCCTGACACCAACTCTTCTATTCAGTATGCTAAACACTTTGCCCTCGGCTTACACCCTTGACCTCCTGGGAGGCCTCCCTGACCACCACGTGTGACTGAATCTCCTGCAAACCCCTCTCCTGCTGTAAGGCTTTCCTGACCAGTCTAGTTCACAGTAACTCCCTGCCCCCTGAAAACCTACTCAAGAATTAGCCAGGCAGAGATCTTGTGTGGTGCCTGTCGCCTCCCCCTCCCAGCCATGAGAACCCACTTTCCTGTCCCCCGACCTAGACCTCATCCAGACTGCAGTCTCGGTAAGTGTGTTTCCCCTGCAGACCCAAACTTCGTCTCTCGTGAGCTGTCCTGAGGTCTAGGCTGGGTGGGTCTGGGGCAGGGAATGGAAAGGGGACAAGTCTTCATGGCCAGAGACCTAAAGCCATGTCTTCCAAAGGGCTTTATGAGTAACGAAGCTGACATTTTCATTTCCACTTGCCTGTCTCCTGGGCCTCATTTCTCAGTTGGTTCCAGACTCAGGAGGAGAAGAAAGGGGTGTTACGTATCAACTGCCTACAGCCCCAACACAGACAAGTCACTAGCCCCTTCCCTGCAGAATCCTCTAGGGCACCAGCTGTCCTCTGTCCCTGAGGCCTACCTGCATCGTTCAGCCACTTCTCCAGCAGTGGCTTCAGCTTGCACATGTTCTTGAAGCTCAGATTGAGGGCCTCAAACCGCGAGATGGTGGTCTGGCTGAAGTCGTTGCCATAAAGCTTTCCCATTGCCAGCCCCACGTCTCCCTGCATGTGGGGATTCAAAGGGAGGAACTTGAGAGACAGGCTCCTTCTCTTCTTCGTCTGCACCCCCTACCATCCTAGCACCTATCATGCACCCAGCGAACCTTCAAGCACTCACCCATCACCTCGCCCCTTTCCGGGTTTTTCCCTCTAAGATGGAGAATTGGTCTACTTCTCTCCCTAGACTTTGAGTGGGCCTTGCCTATGTGCCTAGCTTCTAGCCTGGCCCTCATTCCTCTCCCCTCCACCAGCAGTGTCTTCAGTTCCCCCACCAATGGCGACTGTGCCCTATTCTCAGGGAACAGAGGGACACAATGGGCTTGCCCCAAACATAGAGCCTCAGGTTGGTCTTGAAACCTGCACTTGGGAAGACCAGTCTCCACTCACTCAACCTGATTTCTTCCATCTCCTCCCCCTAAACAAACCTGTGTGAAGCCCAGCTTAATGCGCCTCTGCTTGAAGGTCTTGGCAAACTTCTCCAGCTCTTCCAGGTCACTGGGCTCATCAGCCCCTCCAGAGCTGGGTAGATGCTTGGGCACTGGGAGATGCTGGGACGCTTCCAGGTGGGGTTCTAAAGAAGATCCTGGCAGCCCGGGGCGCCCAACTGCCTAAGAGGGAGTATACGCCAAGCAGATCCACAAATAGTCAACAGATCAGATGGCATTTTTCTGATATTTTGTACTAACAGGCCCACTCAGAGGATGACAGATCCCTGGGGACATCTGATTCCTATTTTTTCAGTGGGCTGAAAGTGGAAATTGGAGCTTCTGTGAAGGGTTAGTAAATAGCTAGAATAGCTGGGGTAGAAACAGAAGGAATGTGGGGAAGGGAAGTGACCTTTCTGGGTTCTGGCCTATGAGCAGGTGACTTCCTTCTTTCAGTTTTCCACCATAAAAGGAGCAACCTGGGTTGTTTACAAAGATTCCAAAACCAAATCTCAGAATGGGACAGGGAAAAGGGTGTTGGCCTTGCCTGTTCTTTTCCACAAAGCAAAGTAACTGAGGTGTTCGACAGGCATTAACTGAAGATAACAGAGGGCATCGGATAGTCACTGCACTAATAGAATTTGCATAACATTTCAAACTCTTGTGACTGTCACTTTACTTTCTAAACCACCATTTTCTTTCATGAGAGTGTTTTTCACTTTTGAAAAAAAGTCAAAGGTATCCCAGTGCTATCAGAATGTATCTTGATCTCATTCCTAGTTGTCAGGAGATATTCTTTCTTTAGTTTATTTTCATAGGAAAATGGACCCTTAAACCTGGAACCCACGTTGTGCCCATTTGGGGTCAGAAGTGAAGATATCTATCATTCCACAAAGTGGGAGTGGGAGCCAGGCCTAGGGGTCCAGACACTGTGTCCCGAACAGGGGCCACTGACCATGTGGATACCTTGGCCTAAGTCCATCCTCCTCTCTCTCTTCCCAGTTTACTCTTTTCCTAGACTGGGGTCAGCTTTACTCCTTCTTCCTTCCAAAACATTCAGGTCTACCATTCAGATGGGCATCCTTATGAGGAGGAAGCTAAAAGGACCAGAGAGAAGTTAAGGATTCTTTTCCCTGATACAGGGTCTTTTAGAACAGAATGATTTGAAACCGTTACGGGTTTGATCCTGTTTGCAGGGAGGGGGTGGCACAGACCAGACCCTCAGGACAAAGCCTAAGTCCTCTTTGAGCCCCTTCCTTTCCATTAATTCATTTGCTCTCTCATCTGACAAATACTTACTGAGTTCTTTGCTAGACCGTCTCCTTCCCCTCTTCACATGCAATCAGGAGCTGAACTGCATTGTCCCAGCTTCCCGAAACATCTCCTCACTCATCCCCTCCTCTCTGTTCCCATTGCCACAAACCTAAGCCGGTCCCTGCTTACCGCTGCCCAGGAGGATCTCAATCACCTTCTCAACAGCCTCCCTGCTTCTGGCCTCTCCCGGCTCTCATCACATAAGATGTGAGAGTTGAACTTGAGGATTCCCTAGCATCTGTTCCAGACCTAAGTTTATGATGATTCTGAGGAGAGCAGTCAGGAGGAAGTACAAAGCTTACGATCCTGGCGTCCCCATTTCTATTAGCCACTAGAGGGCACCCTCCCCCCTTCCAGGTGTCTTCAGTGTACTCTAGCCCTCTAAAATCCTGGCCCTTCCTGACCCATGGGGATCTTAGCACAGAGAAGGGACATTAGGATCTCTGCAGTCATTCCCAACTCTTCTGCACATCCATCTCTGCAGAGCCATCTTGCGCAGCCGTGAAGGTCATTAACTGCACGGGGCACCCAGACGAGGGGAGGAGTGGCAGCTACCACACAGCTTCTGCTGCCCTGGCCAAGCCAGACACACTGGTATGTGGCGGCATCCGGCTGGAGGAAGAGGTGTCTTTTTTTCTAATTGGCAATCAGGTGGTGCAGGGAACCACGCAGCTCTGCAAACAGCCTCTCTGGCAGACCTCAGTGCTCCTGACCTGCACACGTGCCCACTGCAGGATGCAGCCTCGGATAGTAGATCTTAAGAGAGGCCCAGAGGTGGGAGACACTGACTTTGTGGTCTGGGGACATGAGATCTATGGGACTCTGGTCTCTGCCTTGGGGCTTAAGAGCACCCAGCCAGGGCTGGCGGCCACCTTGGCATCCCTGGAAACTCAGCTGACCCCTGGTTCTAAGAGGAGTGCTGGTAGGGCCTGATCGGGCTGGAGTGGAGTGGCCGCAGTACTGAGCAGGCTGGCCAGGGAGCTGGAATCTCTGGGTTCTCCTTCTGGCTCCTTCAGTCACATTGGGCCGATCACTTCCCCTGGCTGCGGCTTAAATGTCCTTGTGTGCCAGCAGGAATAGACCCTGGCTTTTCCCTCTTCCCAGAGGGGTAAGTGTACCGACAAAACCAGGGAGCTTAACTCTGTCAGGAGCTGAGACATTCCTAGAGGAAACAGGGACAATGTGGTTGTTTACCTGGGACGCCAGGCCAGGCCCCGTCTGCGGGAGGAGGAGCGAGCTTTGTTGCTGTGGAAAGGGGAGAAGATTTGGCTGCAGACCTGGGTGAAAGGGGAGGGACAAAGGAACAAAGGAATAAAATCCAGGCCATCGGAAAGACATGCTCTACAACTTTGGAACCACGATAGCTGTCTCCACCCCCTACTACCTAATCAGGTCCCTTGACCCACCTCAAGCCTCCGTGGAGAGGCCCCCAAGGGCAATGCCAGGCATTGCCACACACAGCTGGAGGCGAATCAGACACAGGGATAAACAGATGTAAACAGCAGTCCCCAAACCAGTCCTTCTGCTTGCCTGCCTGCCTGGAGTGGTGCAAGGCTGATGAAGACAGTCTGCTCTGGTATCTGATAACCAGGGCTGAAGAAATCCAAGAAGGAAGGAGATGCGGGAAGTGACAGCTAAGAATTCAAGCTGGAGCTGAGGATTTCCGTTTTGCCTGCAGAAGTAGCTGGGATGGCTACTTCTGCAGGCAAAGATGCAAAGATGTCAGACTAAGTAGATGGGGCCGTACAGCTCCAAAGGGCAGTGGATCATTGGCCAGAGGCTCTTGGCAGAACCAGGACATTTTACACTTGGGAGAAAGGGCTAAGAGAGTAAGGGAAGATGAGAGGCCAAGTGTGGGGAAGTTCAGTCTGTCTCTCTGGTGGTGTGGACTACACCTGCTCGTTGCACTGCCTGAGGATGGCTTTCTCTTTCCCTCTCCAGGAAAACTGTCCATGAAGGGCTCTGCCCGGCTGCTGGTCATGACAGTGGCCTCCCTCTAGGAAGGGCCACAGCCAGGAACTCTTACTTTCACTGAGGGAATGGGGCCATCAAACTACCACAGCAGATGATGGGGCGGGTCACCCCAATCACTCAGCACAGAGCAGAACCTTGGGGTGTCTATTGTCCCCAAGCTGTTTTGGGTCACCGATGTACAGCATCTCCTGATGCTGACCTTTATACTCCTCAGCCTAAAAAAGTCAGGGCTTAATTTTTCCTTACTAAGATAAATAGGCACAAAGCTCTTATAAGGAACCCTGGACTGGGAGTCCAGAGGCTTGACTACTAATAGTAATCTAATATTTGTATTGCGTTTTGAAATATACAAACCCTTTTCACATGCATTATTTCAAATAACCCTCAATAACCTTGTGAGGTAGAGTTTCGCTATTATTCCATTTTTATAAAGGAGGAAATGGAAACTCAGAGAGGTTAGGTAAGTTTCTCAAGGAAACACAGCTAATAAGTGATTTTTGTTTTTTTACCAATGAATTTTTCTGACTCCAAATTTTGAACTAGGTTTTTTTCCCCCCCGTGCTTCATACACTGATCTCATTGGTTATATGCCTCAGCCATTTTTCACATCACTATCTTCCCAAAAAATTGAATTAACTGTTATCTTCCTTTTCCTATTCCAAGAATATGATATATATTGTTTAGCTAATACTTAAAGGTTCAAATGTGTTCTCATTCATCATCATAATAACACTCTGAGATGACTTGGAAATTAAGGTTTGGGACTACAATTTTGGAAGAGTTGAATCTTCTTTGGATTCTGGGTTCCCAAAGCCTCTACTTGGGATTTGTACAATGGAGGGGAGCTTATAATTCCTCCACCACTTTTGGCTCTAGTTAGTGGAGCTGGGAGAGAGAGAGGCAGGACAGTACAACGGCCAAGAACACGGGTTTCAGACAGACTGATCTGGAACCTTCTGGTAGGTCACCAGAGACATAATATGACTACCTATACACAGTTATTTTATTTTTTTGCTGAGGAAGCTTAGCCCTCAGCTAACATCTGTGCCAATCTTCTTTTTTTTGCTTGAGGAAAATTAGCTCTGAGCTAACATCTGTGCCAATCTTCCTCTACTTTGTATGTGGGTTGCCGCCACAGCATGGCTGACGAGTGGTGTAAGTTCACATTCGGGAACAAACCTATGAATGTCGGGACACTGAAGCAGAGTGCTGAACTTAACCACTACAACACAGAGCCAGCCCCTGCACAAGGTTGTTTTGAAAAATGTCAGGAAAATCACTCAGCAGAGCTCCTGGCATATCATGATCAAGAAATGTTGGCTAATATTATGAATATTCTGTCTCTTTTGCTCTTGGCCAAAGAGAAGTTCTCTGGTAGCAACTTCCCTGCCAAAGAAAATCTGAAAACCCTCTCGACAGCCTGTGGGTGGCACTGCCGCTCTATCCGAATAGAATCACAGTCGGGCTTCCCAGAGGTGAAGTCTGAATCCGTTCCTGGAGATTTCCAAGGAATTGGGACTTGTCATATACCACATCAACCAAGGAGTGCCTCCTTCTTTGTACTGTTCCCTGAGAGATTTCCAAGGAATTGGGACTTGTCTGTACTGTGTTTCTCAAGGAGCTCCTCCTTCCTTGTATACCCCAGCTTCCTGCCACCCTAGCACCTTCAGATTTGACTCTATGAAATTGAAGTGGTGGGCCAGACCAAGCACGAGGCTGGGGAGACTCAGTCTGGAGGGGCAATCCCAGGGTCCCTACCTCAGGCCCCAAGGTGGACAAGCTGGTCTGAATACCAGAGGGATGAGCCACTCCCCACGCCCCATACTTGGGCATCCCCACTGGGCAAGCAGCAGCAACACTTTACTGGATTCGGTCCTTCTGGAAAGCCCCAAGCTTCTTACCTTGCTGCCCAGGCTGGGTCTGAGATAGCAGGAACTGGGATACAGACTGTAGGTGGCCAGGAACCAGCACGAGCTGCTGGAGCGGGTGGAGGGTAGTCATGTCCTACACGCGAGGAGATACACATATCACAGAATTTACAAGCTGGGGGGGCCAGTGCCATCTGCCTGCTGCCCGTCTGTGCCAAAGGCCTCCACACCCTTAGAGTTTGCGGGCATTGACCTTGCCTTATGCCTCCGTGTAACCCCAGCATCTGGCACATGGTAGCTGTTCCCTTAATGCTGGTGTTGTTACAGCTCCTGCACTTGGCCAGGCAGTGCCTTGCAACCTACTGTTACTTAGACCTTGCCTTGTTATTTAACTTTTCTGTGAGTCAGGCCTGTCTCCCAACTAGACTGTAAATGCCCTGAGAGCACTGACTGGGTATTATACATCTCAGAGGTTTACCCTAGAAGTGATGTGCAATCCCAATTGTCCATTGTTACTATTTTTTTAAAAGCTCACGCCACTTGATTATGCTAAAAGCCATGTCTTGGCCATTTCCTGGGCCTGAACCTTTCCTGGAGGAAGGGGCAGGTTATTAGTTCTTAATAAAACCAATTTGACTAAACAGAAAGTGCGTTTCCCCCGATTTCCTCCCGCCAACCCCAAAAAGGGAAATACTAGTCCCAATACTTGGGGACCTGGGAGTGCTCTGAGATCTAGACCCCCCAGGGCTCTGTGACCCTGCAGGCCTGAGCTTAGGTCTGTGCGGTAGACGTGGTGAACCCTTGCTGAATGAAGCAGGGAAGGAATGGATGCACCTTCTAGTCTTAAATATTTCCAGGGGAGGGATGGCTCTTTCTTCCCCAGGTCATCCAGACCAAGAAAGGGGACAGGGACACCACATGGACATCCGCCCTCTCAGACACTGGCCGTTACTGTTTCTGGATGCCTCTTTCTGCCCCGCACCAGCACCCTGTTCTACTTTGGCTTTGATGTAAAACCTTGGAGAAGGGAGGAGAGTGGGCCCGCTGGGGACAGAATTGTTCTGTATGTGTAGCAGTAGGTGTCATCATAGGGCTCCTCTGAATACAGCTGGAAGACGCCAGCCCTGTAGTTGCCAGGTCCACCGTTTTGGCAAGATTGGCTCCTTTTTCTCCCAGTGAGGCAGAGACCTCCCTCTTCACATAACCAGCCAAGCTGCAGCTTTAAGAGGATGTTTTGTAAGCCCATGTGCACCCCGGGCCTCCCAACCCCTTTCTCCCCTTCCCTGCAGGGGGTTCTTTAGAACATCATGGATTCACTGAGAGCCAGATCTACAGATCAAGCAGTTTGCAGAAGGCTTGAGATAAACCTGACAAGGGTTGGCATTTACCCCAGACATTTGGTTTCCGGCCATCGTGGCAGGTCCTTGGCTCAGGTGGCATGGCCGATGTGAGAGGGTCTGCTGCAGGGAGTCACTGAGGTCCTCAGTTTTAATCTGTAAGTGGAGGCACGAGGAGAGCATCAGTTCTAGGCCTGCCCAGGCAGACGGAAATGGAAACTTCGAGAAGAGCAAGGCAGGAAGCTGAGTAACAAGCCGGGAGAGTGAAGAGCTAGAACAGTGCCTGCTGGGCTGCAGCTCGATTTTCCTGCGTGCGTGTGCCCTTCAGGCCAGGGCAGCTCGTGAGACACAGAGGTGAGGGGCCCTCTGGAGTAATAATCTGCAAGATGGGGAATCCACTTAGCTCGGTTATTTCCAAACACCATTCTGGAGTCTATGCCCATACGTGGGGCAGTTTACGTTCTTCTCATTGAAATGAGAGAAAATAAGGATATCGTAGTGACTTGAAAAAATTTCTTTAAAATTCTGAGATGATGTTTTTTTTCCTTGGGGGGATATGTCAGAATTTCTTCTATGAAGTGATGGTGATCCTAAATGGCATTTTTTAAACTCCCCACCTCACAAAGTACAAAAATTGGCGACCCTTTATCAACTTCCCCTATATTCTGTTTTTTATTTTCCAGGTACACAAAATCCCAAAGTCTGGGAACCAGCTTTCCCTCCATCCCCGCCTTGTTTTCCACACTCCTCCATCCTCTGCGTGCTAAGCGGCCTCCGTAGCCAGCCCTCTTTGCCCATGTGGCTTTGGTGACAGTCCTTGCCTGTCTCCCTACAGGCAAGGACATGTCTCCCTCACAGTCGCTGCTGCAGTTGCAGCCTGAGGGGCCTGTGGTGGTTTCCAAACTCTGCCCAGCCTCCAGCACCCTTCGATGACAGCACACCCACCCACTCGTGGGTTTCCCAGGTGTCCAAGGGCAGGGCAGGAAGCACAACTTGTGCCCACCCCTCCTCCCACCCCGAGAACAGCTTCACTCTTGCAGCTTTTCAGGAAGTTCATTTGCGGGCTGGGGGGCAGAGGAGCCAAGTGATTTTGAATTCATATAATATGGCAAGGAGTACGGGATCTAGAACATACCCTATAAATGACGTTAGGGAGACCCTCTGATGGAAACTCTTGGCCATAGAGATCCTGCTAAAAGCATTTTTTTGGTCTGTGCTGGGAATGTCAGTGACATCCCAGAATCTCTCCTGTCTCTATAGTTTAACTCAAGTTAAAAGTTCAGACTAATAGCTATACTTGTGCTTAATCTCTGTGGGAAAATGGTGCTGTGGAACACTTAAAGAAAGAATTCCCTTTAGTTGGAGAGTTAGGAAGATCCTATTGAGTGACTGAGACCGAGGAGGGAGCTAATGTCCTAAATATGTGCCTTGCACATAGTGGGAACCCACTGCGTGTTAATTGAATAAAAGACATAAACACAACCCATCTCTCCACGGTCTCCAGTGGGATACATTGGGGAAAACATTTAACAGGGAGCTAGACTTTGTTTCTAGTCCTAACTCTGACTCTAACATACTATGTAAACTTGAACAATCATTTAGCCTCTAGGGGACTTGGTTTCTCCATCTGTTATACACTTCTCTATGATTTTTCTCTCTTTCAGCCCTAAAATGGAATTATCAATTCTAATTGCCTAGTGCATTTGGCAGAGCCGGCTAGTCCAGGTTGCTGTCATGTTCTTAGAGAAAGCAGATCTAAACAGCACCGAGAAGCCCTTGTTGCACCAGAATTGGTAAGAGGATGCTTCTTTCAGGGACAGTGTTTACAAATCATTCCTTTCTTCTCCTCTCACCCAAGGAGACTCTCCTGGAGCCTTGGAAGCAAAGAGGAGGAAAGGAGAGAGATAGGAAGGAGCATAGTAGGGGCAGAGCTAGACTTTCGGAAAACTCAAAAGGCATGGCCACCTGGACACGCTCTCCAGGACAGCCCCAATCCCTATCCCCAGTGCCCCTGAGCTCTTCCTACCACACTAGGCATCTCTATCTAAGGAGCTCTAGCATCCTAGTTCTTCCCCCGAAAATTAGAGTTTTCATATCCTAAATTCCAGGGAAACATTTGTTAGCAAGTTTTAGAAAGCTAGAAATAGATGATAAACTACTTATTTAAAATCACCGCCACCCTTAAGGTTTGCTCCAAGAGGAGACTTTATTGAAGCAAAGCCTTTTTGGCCAGCCTCCCCTCCCCACATCTCCCCTCTCTATCCCCCTCCTGCCCCAGGGCATCCCTCGTCCTAGAGTGGGGACAGGTGAGGCAGGATGGAGGAAGGGGGACGGGGGAGAACATGGAAAATTGGAGCTGAAACCACAGTGGTGGAACCACCGCAGGCAGCTTGGCACAGCTTCAGCTGCGAGGCAAGTGTCAGGCTTCCTTTATAGACTTATTATGAGCAATGGAGAGATAAGGAGGTGCAGCTATGACAGAGCTTGAAAACATGTGCTTTGCCTCCAACCTGGGCACTATCTGTTAGAATCAGTGCCAGGTCTTCCTGCAACACTTAATTTCAGAAACCAGCGCCATCATAAAAGAAAACGCACCCTTTCATCTGTTTCCTGGATCAATTGCCCTCCAAACTCTTCAAGGGGCACTTTCGACCTCCCAGGTCTGAAAACGAAGTGCCTGATGGCAGAAAGTTCCTTAGGGGGTCAGTCCGGGGCGTTCTGACTATGCAGTGTGCTATTCTTCTGAGTTTTTGCTTTGTCGACATTTTACTCTCTTGTTTTTCATAATTCATTACCCCTTGTTTGGGAGCTGCTGAGAGTAACCCCCAAAGAAGACAATCCTAAACAAACCCAGTTGAAAGACAATAAAGAAGACTTCTTTTTCTATGACAAGTTCTAAAGTCTCCGCTTGGGTGGGTGGGTGGGTCTCAGAAAGGGCAGAGCTGGAAGAGGAGGGGAAGCAGGTACATCAGCCGCCCGTACGCTTTGCCGACAATTCTCTGAGAGTTCAGAGGCTAAGAAACTAAGAAATAAAGTCCTTCACAAATCAAAAAATCCCTTTCACAGCTGTCGAGTGGAAAAGATTGGAGCCTTTCCAGGCAACTGGGTGTTGGCTGTGGATCTGGAAGATGCGATAGAGAGACTTCTGTTGGATCCCCTTGACTTCTAATGTGATAACCGGAGGCAAATTGGATGAAAACCGAATTCCCCCGTATTTGTGAAAACCCAACCAAACCCACGGGCTGCCTGGAATCATGAAGATCAACTGCAGGGTCCCTTTGGGGGTTCTCCTCACACAAGTGGAATATTTCTCCAGGATCAGCTTGGGATGGGCTAACCCCTGGGGACACAGGCCACCACAGAGGGTTCTGCCCTGTAACAGCCATTGATCATCCTGTCCATGTAGTAGACAAGGTTTGTCAGTTTAAGATCTTCTCCACCCACTGCACTGTGCAAAGGTATTACACTGAGTCTTGGGCAGTGACCAGGGAGGTAAAACGGCATCATGAGTGATTATCTTTTCTAATCCCAGTGAACTCCCTGACATCATCTGCTTTAGAAAGCAGTAGCCTTGTCATGGGAGGAGAGAGCCCCTTCTGAGAAGCTGGAAATCCTTCATACATGCTTTACTTGGCTTCACTGTGGGGACTAATGTTTACCTTCCCATCTCATAGAGGCCCAGAGAGCCTCAGAAATGAGCAGAAAGTTACATAACAAGACAGTGGCAAAACTCCAACAAGGGAATCATTCTCTGACCCTCCCCGGTGCTCTTTCTGCAAAACAATCCTACAAACGTCCCAGGGATATGACCATAGGTAATGGAAAAGGCAGTGTTCTGGCCCAGACATACACTTGGACCTCCTTATTAACCATCTGTTTGGGGGTCATGTGATGGGGCTCGGGGGGTGGTACTGGGGTACTCATCCTTAGCCCCCTCCCCATGACATTTTCACATGGTCCTCTCCAGGGGGAAAACAACCCAACACTAATGAACATATCATCAGCGATGAAAATGATCAAAGCTGTTGTCCCAGTTGCATAACTCGTTTGTGGAAAGTGTTTCATAAACATTTCACAAGAAGGTGAATTTCAAAGCTTGAACATCTCCCAACCTGCCTTCAATTACAGGCAAGATTTTTTTCTTTCTCTCCCTTCTACACTTCTCCTTAGCAGTGAGGAAGAATTTCTGTTTTGTAACTGATCTATAAAGGGTTGGCAAACATGTTGCTCATGAAAATATCCTAAAAATATACTCCAAGCGGTGGAAGGGGGCAGGGAGGTAACTCATCTTAGGTGAAGAAAGCTAGAAGTCCCCGAAGAGATGTTGGCTGTATTTTCGCTTGGAGGGCTGTCCTCCCTCAGTGGCTCTCAGCTGCTCATGTGTCCAGGGCTCTTGCCTCTTTGGATGCCTCTGGGAAGTGCCTGGGGAGATGGCCTCATCCAGTCCCCCGTCAGACCTATGAGAGACCAGCCTGTGCACCTTTGCCCCTGCACACTGGGATCTTCTCCCTGACAACATCCAACTTCCAGACAAACGAGTGATGGAGGAGAGGAGACATGGGCCCTTTAATAGACTAACGGCTCCCTAGGAGGCTGGGGCCACTTAGAGTTACTAACTCCTGAAAGGAAACTTTCCAAAGAGGCATCCTTGTCTTTCCTGCTTGCATTTACCCTGGAAATGCAACGAGCTTATCAGTCATGTTATTTAGTTCTTTGGCTTCAGTTCTTAAGACATAGCATTGCTAGTGCTGACACATGCATGAAAAAAACTCCATCATTTTAAGCCCATAAAAGTTTTCTTCTTGGAGCCGGCCTGGTGGTTTAGTGGTTAAGTTCGTGCACTCAGCTCCAGTGGCCCAGGGTTCATGGGTTTGGATCCTGGGCACGGACCTACACACTGTGCATCAAGCCATGCTGTGGTGGCATCCCACATACAAAATACAGGAAGATTGGCACAGATGTTAGCTCAGTGACAATCTTCTTCAAGCAAAAAGAGGAAGATTGGCAACAGATGTTAGCTCAGGGCCAATCTTCCTCACCAAAAAAAAAAAGTTTTCCTCTCTCTCTGGCATAGAAGTCTGTGAATTTAGGTTTATGTTTAAAAACTCTGGGAAGGGGCTGTGCCCTTATTGAGGACAGATTCTCACAAATATTTCTTGGTGCCCAGGACTTGAACAACTTTAACCAATGATTACTTCACAACCCTCCTGAAATGCCAGCAGTGTCCCCTGCAGTGGGGAGCCGGAATGGTGAGTCTTCCCTTTTTTGACCCTGATCCCCTCTGAATCAGAGTCTTCTGGTTCTCCTGGTAGCCTACCTGGTAGACAAGCTCACAGAGCTGCTACTCTCCAGGGAGGAGCACCACAGAGAACTGTGGATACACCTGCACAGCGGGCTGTTCTGCCCCCAAATAAGTGAAATGGTAGGAGGTGGGGGAGGTGGGGAGTAAGAAATGCCAAGCATGGTCCTTGAATCAAACTCTGAAAACTGTTTCTAAGCCCAGTGGCTATTCTTGGGAAATATCTGGTGTGTGAATGCAATTTGTCATCACACTGAGTTCTTCTATAAACATCTGGGCTGCCTATCATGGGAGGACTTTGCTGTCCTTTTCAGAGCAGTGGATGATTAAAAAAAGACATCCAGGAAAGAAGCACAGGCTCAGAATCAACCAGGGGACCTGACTTTGGGTTCCATCTTTGCTTCTAACTGGTTGCATGATCTAATATTAAGTTACTTCATTCATTTCTCTAGGCCTAGATTATTCCTCCATAAAAGGAGGGAAATAGACTAGATGGAATCTCCTTAAGAAATTTATAATGTATAAAAGGCAGGGTGGGAGGAGACTTGTGCGCATCTAAGTATGCTAACTGTGTCACTAGACCCATTTTACAGATGAAAAGACTGAGGCTTGGAGATGTTAAGAAACTTGCACAGAGTCACACTACTGGTAAATAATAGAGCTGAGATTTCAATCCAAGTCTATGTGACTCCATAGCTCTTCGACATAAACCTAACTCTCACTACTGTGTGTGATGGAGTCATAGGATCATAGTTTCTTCAGGATAGCTTAGTGCAGATCATGCCAGGTGCATGGCTGACATTCAACAGGTATTGATTCCCTTCCTTCCGCATTAGAACTGGAAGGAAATGTAGATATCACCCAAGCCCAATGGTTCATTTTATAGCTAAGACTCCTGAAGCCCAGAGAGGGGAAATAAGTTGCTCAGGGTAACGCAGCTAGAGTTGCAGCCAAGCCAGGCCTAAAGATCAAGCCACGGCCCTAACTCCTTGCCCAGTATTCAGTCCATTCCCCTGCACTTTGGCACTGCTCTGTCCTCTAGTTCTGTCACTCTGAGGCTGTTGCCTACTCCGGCTCCAGTAATAATTCAGTAGTAACCCTAATCTCATTGCTCTGAGATTTAATCTCAGTCAAAAGGAAAGTCCCCATTGAGAGTTCTCAATTACTATACAGGGTAAGGTTTAGATACAGAGAAAGCACACATCTGCTTGATATGATAACACAGTGGACATAGCTTGGGCACCTGCATCTGTATTTCTTTGACTCTCGTGTGTACAAATTAACTCCAGGGGGTTGATATTTGTTCTCTCCTTCCCTTGTTATGAGGAAGAGAGGTGGTGGTCGGGGGTGGGGGAAGGGAAGGCTCCGCCATGCCACAAAATCCCCATCCCAGTGTGTATTTACTATGGGGTCCCAAAGGAAACTAATGAGAGGAAGGGCAGATGCCCTGCTTGTCCTGGACACCCATGCGCACCCATGCACACACATGCGCGGTGCCAACCTGTCGCTGTGAAGCACTACGCAGATTAGTTCCAAGAGCTTCAGCTTAAGAAAGAGAAAGCAATGTTTTTATTTAGCACTTTAGAGATTAAAAGGCACTTTCAAATGCATCTTCATTTATTCTTCATGATAATTCAATGAGGAAAATAGTCTTACCAGACCGTTTTTATGGATATAGGAATCAAGACTAGAAGAATTGAAGTAACATGCCCACCATCACACAGCCAGGAAGAGCACAGCCTGACTTTCTGCTCAGGTCTTTGGCCTCCAGACCCTCCCGTCTTCTGCCTATACCACTCTGCCAGTCAGCCCCATTGGGCTCCCACCCAGAAACGTGCCTATTGACCCTGCCACCTCTGTGCACCATGTTGTTTTCATGTGTAGTGCAGAGTTGGTGTAAACGTTTCCACAAGTGTAGCCTAAGACTTTTACACATACATGGGGCCCACATAGTTATCAAAAGTAAAGTTTGCAACAAGTCCAAATGGGCTTCTCTTTGGCATTTCCCGGTTAACTGCCTATGACCTGGAAGCCTGCCTCTGAAAGTCTAAGCATTGGCTATAAATGCAAGGAAATGATTTTCCTGGTAATTTTCATCCTTAAGAACAGTCTTCCAGTAAGGCTGAGGTCCTTGTCTCTTATAAAGCAGGCATCTCTTGTGGCCCTCTGACACCAGGTCCACTCCAAAAGCAGTGGAGTAGATGGTATTCCATGTGGCATGCTTTAAACACAGAGGTTTCCTGCCCTGTAAAGGTCCCTTCCCAGTTCAGTTTAGTTCAACAAACATTTAGCATGCACCTGTTGTATACTAAGAGGAACTGTGGATCCAAAGATGAACAGGGACCTCCCAGAGTGATTAGGAGACGTCAGGTAAAAAGTAATCACCTGCAGTGCAATCTTTATAGCAATCAGAAGTAGGTGCAGTGGTGGCACGGAAAGGCTGCGATTCACTTTGTCAGAGCGGAGGACAGCTCAAGAAAGGGGAGGGAGTTAAGGAAGGCTCCTCAGAAGAACAGTCCTTCTGAGCAGCCCTGAAGGATGAAGAGGGCTCCCTCCCCAGGAGAAGGCAAAGAAGGGCACGCCGGGAAGTGGGAGCGACTTGTCCAAAGTCACACAGGGCAAAACAGGGCTTCACGTTCAGAAGTGACAAACAAGTGGGGTGGGAGACGCCGGGGCAAGAGCAGTGTCGTGCAAAGGAGTTTAGACCGGACTCCGGGGGCAAAGTGCAACTAGAGTAAAGCCGAGTGACATGGTGAGATTTTCCTTTAGTTCAGTTAAGCTAACAGCTGCGTGGAAAATGGATTTGAAGAGAGAACAACTGTAAGCGGGGCAACTAGTTAAAAAGCTGTTCATTGCACTAGTCTAGGTAAGACTGGTGAAGGTGTGCCTAAGGCCAAAACAGCAAGCCTCAGAGTGGAGGAGACAGAATGGAGAGTGTTTAGGATAGAAAATGCATTTCCACCCACCCCTAGAGGTTTATCCTTTATAACAAAGGACAGTTTATTTCAGGAATTCTCTTTTGAATTACCACACAACTAAAAGGACTAACAGAAAAAGAAATCTGAAAGACCACAGCCAACTGAACTGCTCATAATAGATGGAGTGGAGGGCATCTGGGGTTCCAGAAGGTATTCACTTTCTAACTCACCTATTTCTGCAATGTTCAATTTTTACAAGCTAATTCTTAATTTTAAATTAGAAAAAAATTAAGATTAAAAATAGTAAGCACTCAAAATTTCATATATCTGTATAGAAATTTTAGTTTACAAGGAGCTAAAGTTGGTTGTAGAGCTTCTTCTTTTGCCTGGTGAAAGGGAAGTCTTGAGAGGTCTAGAGGCACATTATCTCAATAAACAGACACATCTATGCATATCTGTGTATGTGTGTATGTTTATATCTATTTGTATGTATGTGTGTATGTGTGTGTGTATATATATATACACACACACATACACAATGATTCTGCATATTTATTACCTGGGAGACTATCTTGCTTGCTATGACCAGCCCAGCACATAGCAGAATGCCTGTTACTTACTAAGTGATTATTAAATATATGGGGAATTAATGCATAAATAGTTTCAATGATCCTGGAATATGGGAAACTGAGTCTCAGAGAAGTCACATGATTTCCTAAAGGCCATACAGCCAGGAAGTGGCAGAGCTGGAATTTGAGCCCAGGTCTGACTGGATCCAGAATCAATCCTCTTTCCACTGTATCACACAGACTTAAAAAGTCATGTCAAACTAGGCTCATTTCCTTGTATATAGGGTTCCTAGGAGTGAGGATCAGGTGAACCCTATAATTATTGCATGTATACATGTATATATATATATGTATATATTCTCCCTGGAGCCAGGATGGGGTCATATGGGCTGAGATAGTGTTGATTAAGAAGTCACTGTCATCCAGGAGGGATGTCTCCAATGGCGTGCCACAGGACTCTGCTTGTGGTCCAGTCTTGCTAACAGTGTTACCAGGAACTTGGATAAAGATACAGCATGCTTACATAATAAATCTCTATATGAGGAGCAGGCCTAGCTAGTACCTTGCACAAAGACATCAAGATTAAAAAGAAAAGCTTGAAAAAATGGAAAGAAGGGAAGAAAGTAGTGAGATAAAACTCAGGAGCAAATGTAAAAATTCTTTACTTAGAATATGAAAATTAACTGTACAAGTTGAGGCAACAGTTTATATTTAAAAAGACTTGAGAGGTGTTAACTGATTCTAAGACCATGTAAGTTGACAGTGTGATATAATTATCTTTTAAAAAGTCTGTAGGATAGGCTGTTCTAACAGAAGTAGACTATCAAGGGAGGTTTCCCTACTTGACCATGTAAGTTCCATGAGGACAGGCCCACTACTGTCTTATCTATGCTTGGGACGACTGGAATCAGGGCACAATAGAGTGCCTGCTCACTAAAAATGTGCTGAATGAGTAAATGGATGAATGCATGAACAAACGGTCCACTGTGCTCTGGCCCAGCCAGATGTCATCTGAGTGTCGAGTGTTGTACACTTGTGGACATTATACCTAAAGAGGGTGATTGGCAGGTGATTGCATATAAAGGCATCAAGACACAGACAGGTTCAAGGAGTTCCTCACGGCATGGTAAGAAAAAATATTTGAAGCAACCTAATGTCCATTGATAGAACAATGGAGAGGTAAAACTGCATTGAAACCATAGAATATTATATGATCATTCATTAACAAAAATCGTATAACTCTATGTATACTGCCGTGAAACAATCTATAAATCTCATTTTTAAATTTAAAAAGAAAGTTTCAGAAAAACACATACAGTATAATTTATACATACATATATATGTACATACATATGCATTTTAAAGACTCCACATTCATACATTTCCATTAGCACTCATATCCATGCAAGTGCAGAGAGAAAAGTCTTCTGGACATATACACTGACATCTAGACATCTAAACATATACACCATACTGATAATAGGAGTTACTTCTAGGAAGGGGGCTGAGCTGAACAGGGATCCAAAGTCTTCTTTTTTATCTCTATTACTAAATTTTTTTACAACAAGAAAGAGTTCGTGTATTATGCGTATAATTGCTGTAAGTAAGGCAATCAGAAACCCGATTATGTGGAATCGTCCAGGGAATTATAGATATTTACATGGAAAGGGGAAGATTTCAGGGTGAGAGCTCGTCTCACATACCAAAGGGCTGTCAAGGGAAGGGGATGGACTCAGGCCCTGGAACTGAGGCAGGCAGAGTGACAACCATAGGGGTGACAATCACAGGCAAGTCGATTGGGGTCTAACAGGATGGCCTAACATTGCAACCCCCTCAACCCTGGGGTAGGCTGCATTCTGGGTAGTAAGTCCAAAATCCCTGGGAGAGCCTTGCCAGATACGTGAGGCCAGGAGCCAACTGACACGGTGTCAGCAGTGCAATGCATGCGCCAGGAGATAGGTTAGGCCGGAATCACCGGTTCCTAAGCTTTTGAGGCTCCTGACAAGTAAACCATTTTTTTTTGGAGAGTTTAGATAGGGTTGTTTTATTTTGCCAAAAAAAGAATATTAAAGTAACTAATATCATCTACTCAGACCATCATTGCATCACATACAATTAATATTTTAACACTAAAAAATGAAAATGTCAGATTATAAAAACTGAATATATTTAGCTTTATAAAAATTCTCTACATTTTCTGGGGCTGGCCCCGTGGCCGAGTGGTTAAGTTCGTGCATGCTGCTTTGGTGGCCCAGGGTTTCACGGGTTCAAATCCTGGGCACAGACATGGTACTGCTCATCGGGCCATGCTGAGGCGGCATCCCACATGCCACAGCTAGAAGGACCCACAGCTAAACTTATGCAACTATGTACCAGAGGGGGCTTTGGGAGAAAAGGGAAAATAAAATCTTCAGCAAAATACAACCCCCCAAAATTCTCTACATTTTCTTTTTTTAAAATGTCACCGCAGACAGTGAAAACTTAGTCATAAGATGTTATAGGTCGAATAAATAAGAGTGTCCACATACACAATAGAAGGGAAGAAGAAGAAAGCCTTTGTGCCAGACAACTGGGAACAGGGGACAGATGACCTAAGGAACCCTTTAGCTCTAAGAGTCCATGTGTCTCTGACTCACGCCAGAGTTAGGAACTCAATCCAAATTTGTCTCCATAGTTGATGAAAAATAGAGTCACAGTGATAGCAGGTGTCATTAGCTGCCCCCAACCACACTGTTTTCATTAAACGGCCAGGAGAGGGCAGTCCCAGGAGAGCCACGTTACTCCCTAAGGGGCATTTGTAAGGAGGCTGTTCTGGCTTGGGAGACACAGCTCGGTGCCAAACTCCCAACCTCAAATAATTTAGAAAACTGAGTTGGTCGGGGCTGGACCTGTAGCCAAGCGATTAAGTTCGCGTGCTCTGCTTCGGTGGCCCAGGGTTCGGATCGTGGGCGCGGACATGGTACCACTCATTAGGCCATGTTGAGGCAGCATTCCACATGCCACAACTAGAAGGATCCACAACTAAAATATACAACTATGTACTGGGGGGATTTAGGGAGAAAAAAAAAAAGAAGATTGGCAACAGTTGTTAGCTGAGGTGCCAATCTTTAAAAAAAATAATAAAAATTAAAAAAAAAAACTGAGTTGGTCAGAGTCCTGTAGGCAGACCCTGGATCCCCAGAGGGTAGGCCCTAGCACCCAGCAAACACTGAGCAAACAAGCGAGACGCCTCAGCCAACAGCTCTCAGGTCCCAGCCAGCCAGTGATAGAGTTGGGAAATATTTACCAGAGCCAACTAGATGGAGCCCATTGCCCACTCTATTTGCATAAACCCAACGAGCTCCCCTTCCTTGGAAAAGAGGTGAGTTTCTGTAGATCACTGGCTGAGAGAAAGAAAGACGACAGGGAGCAGAGCAGCATGAAGAACAGAAGGCCCTGAAAAGCAGAGAGATGGGAGTTCACGGCACCCAGGATGGAGGGATGGGTGGGTAGGCAGGTAGGTTCATTCCAACCATCCACCAACTCATTTATTTAGGAAACACATATTGAATCTCTACTCTGTGCCAGGCACTGCTCTACTGTAATAAATAAAATATAAATCCTTTTGAGCCAGCCCTGGTGGCCGAGTTGTCAAAGTTCAGTGTGCTCTGCCTCAGCGGCCCAGGTTCGGTTCCTGGCTATAGGACCACACCACTCCTCTGTCAGTAGCCATGCTGTGGTGGCAGCTCACATAGAAGAACTAGAAGGACCTACAACTAGAATATACAACTATATGCTGGGGCTTTGAGGAGGAAAAAAGAAAGAGAGAGAGGAAGATTGGCAACAGATGTTAGCTCAGGGCGAATCTTTCCCAGCAAAAAAAAAAAAAAAAAAAAAAATATATATATATATATATATATATATATATATACACACACACATATATATTTATAAACTGTTCCCTTAAATATTGGGGTGGGGGAGGCAGACCCATGCACAATAGAAGCCCATCAAGGTACAGAAGATGGAGGGGAAGGTTCTGGAGGGCTACGTGGAGAACAAGACATCTGAGCTGAGTTTGGAAAGATGACTGAGAGCCTGATGGGTAGATGGGGAGTGAGGGCAGGGCTCATTCAAAACACAGTCAAGATGCCTGTTCCTCCCTACATTCAGGACACCTCCATCCTCTCAAAGAGAATTCTCCTTGCTTCTTATGAGCACTCAGGTGGAACTTGGCAGTCCTTAGGACCTGGGAAAGAGGGGACTGGAGGCCTCTTGTGAGGTTGGACTCCCCATATCCTATTTCCTCAGAGGCTACCTGAGCAGGAACGGGACAACCTACCCATGGTAAGGAGGCTGGGCCCTTGCTGAGTTGCCAGATCCTGGACAAAGTCCTGAACCCCAGGTCCCACTGCCCTCCACGTTGCTTTACGCCAGAAAAGCATCTGGCCCTCCCAGGCCCCTGGGCAAAGCCAGGCTCTAGGGAGGGCCCCATTAGCCAGAAAGCTGCCCTTGTGCTGCCAGGCTGAACGTAAGGGGAAGCACCAAATCCTCAGAAAGGAAGTTGGTTCTGGTTCAGTCAGAGACGGGGGTACTCCTTGCCTTCAGACAGCTGCACTGTGTCCCCCTCCAGACACAGTGGTGTTAACGCTTCCTGGCCTGGTGGCTCTTGCCTAGCGGCTTGATCGCTCTTCTGAGCCACAGTTCTGAGGGCCCCAGCCCAGAGCTGGGGGCACAGAAGCACTCGACCACTGGCCCCTGCAGGAATCAATGTCTGCCCCCAGAGACTGGGTGTCCAAACCTTTCCAGACCTCAGTTTACCAGCTACACAAGGGGCCTACAAAACCCACTTCCCAGGCCTCAGAGGAGCACATCCACAGTGACGGGGTACAGTTTAAAACTTTCCTTGTTAAGATCATACACTTTCTTTGAGAATCTCATCAGGGGGAAGAGCAAGATTAATATCTACTTCACTTTAAGTAAACCCTAACTGACCGTAAAGGGGCGTTCTTTGTTCTCTGAAAAGGTTCAGCCTAATGTCCTTTAAATAGCAGGATTTCTTGGTGGAGAAAACTAAGAGTTAGTTTACAGAACTTCGACTTATGTGCAACCTTTCGGGAACCAGCCTTTTAGGTACAGTGAGGCAGGCCCATGTTTACCTGGCACAGACCGAGTCTGGCTAGTTTTTCTTATTATTGCTCTAGTAATGGGCTGAATCAGGTCCAAAGGCACAGGTAAGAGCACTCAGAGGAAGGCCAGCAGATGGAGAAATCTGGGTAGAACCGCCATCTGGAAAAAGGTGAACTCCAGGCCTCCAGAGCCTCGGAGGCGGAACTAAGAAGAGGCAAACTGGAGCCGGGCTGATGTGAGATGGGGCAGCTGGAACAACAGTGTCGCAACAGCAACAATAACTCCTGTTTCTTGAGTGCGTACTACCTCCCAGGCACTTTACACTCGAGATCCCATTTAATCCTCGTTGCTATTGTTTCCCCCATTTTACAGAGGCAGAAACTGAGGCTTGGAGAGGGCGAGTGGCCAGGTCACACAGCTCCCATTGGTAGAGCCAGGATTCGAGTCCACGTCTGTGTGATGCCAGAGCTGCACCGCTGACCACTACACTGTCCTCTGCGACGCAGCCTACAACTGCAGCAGGGCATGACAGCAAAGTCTGCGGGAAAGTATTAGAAGACGCCAGCGCAGGGGAGGGACGGCCAAGAAAAAAAAGGCAAAACAGGATGTGAACCAAGGATCCTTGGGGGTTGGGAGCCATAGGGATTTCTGTGATCACATGGCGGGGGCGGGGGTGGGGGGGGGGAGGCCTGACACTTCATCTGAACACAAGCGGTGGAGGTCCCGGGAGGCTACAGGGGCAATAAAGGCAGCTCCAGGTAGGAAAATAATCTGGATTTGGGGATAACCGATCAGCACGGAACATACTGCCTCTTATCAGGTAGGCACTGAATCCCAGCTCTGTCACTTGATTGCAAGTCACTTTACCATTCTGAGCTTCAGATCCCTAATTTGTCGAATGAGAATTATAACGCTCGCTTTACATAGTTATTGTGAGAGGAAAAACCTATTGGCTCAATGAAGTCCTCCGTGAGTTAAGCAGAAAGGGACACGAAATGGGACGTGCCCTGGTGTCCGGTAGGGAACTGAACGTAGAAACAGCTCCTGAGCCCTGAGTGTGGCCTCCAAATCTACTCGAGACTGGGCTAGACTGGGGGAAGGAAGTTTGAGGTGGAAAACGGTGGAAAAAGCTGCAGCTGTGATTCTGGGAGAAGTAGACTCTCCAGGTTCCTAGAGCTGCCTTGACAGCCCTCTGACTCCAGGGGGCAAAGAGAAAGCCAGGCCCCACCCCCTGCCCCGCAGGCATCCACACAGGCAAACACTCCTCCCCTCCCTGCACCCTTCTCACGCACAGGCCAGGGAGGCGCTTCTCACAGGGCCAGGGGAACCCTCTGGGTGGGACCCTTCTTCACCCCACCCTTTACCTGGCAGCCTTCCCCGAGCCTGCGATACTATCTCTGCCATCCCAGTTGGCAAGCCCCAGTCGGGGAGTCAGTAGGAGGGAGAGGGCTCTGGAAACGTGGAAAAGTACCGTACAAATGTCAAACGAGGGGCTCTGGGGGATGTCTCATTGGCAGAAGTTCTCGCTCTTTCTCTTTCTCAAAAGCAGCCTGGTTCACTGTCAAGTCAGACAGGCCTGTTGTATATCTGAGCTCCACCTTGGCTATTACTTAACCTCTCTGAGCTATAGCTTCCCCGGCTATACAATGGGAATGAGACTACTCACCTCACCGGGCTGTCCTAAAGATTAAGTCATAACAAATAAGACACAACTTTATATAAAGTGCCTAGCACATCCCGTCATCCTCAGTTTGAATCCTGGCTCTAGGCAAGTCCCGACCTTTCAGAGCCCAGTTTCCTCATCTGTAAAATGGGGATTACAGAAGCTCCTGCTCGGGGTTGCTGTAAGGGTTAAATGAGGTACTGCTTGGGAAGGGCTCAGCCCAGTGCCTGTGGAACAGAGGGCTCAATAAATGGTATTTGCTTCTTCTGTGATTGTCCAGGGCCTAACCCAGCTTCCCTTTCAAGACCCCTGCACCAAAGAGACGCCTGCGTGAGAGGGGAAGAGCCGGCCCTGCTGTTAGTGTCTCCAGAGTCTGCATCCACCAAAGGCCACTCACTGAACTCTTCAAAGGAAACCCACTTAGCGATCCCTGGAGAACCAGGGAGAGGCCACAGACGCTTTCCTCTTCCGCTCACGTCCTCACTACTCTCCATGTGCCCCACCCTCAGCAGAGAGGAACATTCTGGAACATTCCGTCTCCACTCCCCAGTTAGACACATCCATGGGCTTGTGCCAGTGCTGGAGCCTGAGGAAGCTGGGCCCCAGACCCAGTGTCACAGAGGGGCGTTGCAGTGGTGTGGTATGTTTTGGACAGTCTGATAAACCAGGGTGGGCTAGGGATGGAACTCACAGCTGCTCCTGTTTCTCCCTGCTCTTCACTGTCCTGCTCTCCACAAGGCTGGGTCCGTCCAGTACTGGGGCTGCTGCCCGGGCCACAAACAGGAGACTGTTGACATCTGAGCCTCGGGCCAAAGAGCCAAGTGTGGCTGGCAAAGGAGGACAAATTCCGACCAATCCAAAAGCAAAGACAGCTATCAGCTTCTGCCCACTGGAGCCTAGGGGCTGGGGGCTTAGACTGAGATATCGTGGATCTCAGAAAAAAATCGCCTTTCTGGTAATGCTAGCTTTCTGGTAGCATCCTCAGCCCATCCAAACAAGTGCAAGCCCAGCTCAGCAGCCACAGGGAGGAGAGGAAGAGAAAATTATGGGTTCTGATTCATCAGAAAATAATAGGAGCTAATGTTTATTGATTGATTACTGGATGTCAGAGACTATTCTAAGTTATAAATCTTAACTATAAATAATCCTTACAACACGCCTAGGAAGTAGATACTATTCCTGTTCTCACCTCTGGATGAGGAATATGAGGCACAGAGAGGTTGCCCAAGTCACTACGTCGGCCTGCCTCCTCTGAGACCTGCGGGGTGTGGAGCACCAGAACCATGCAGTCTGGCGTCTGGCAGGCCTGGCTTTAAATTCAGACCTGTCCGCTTATGGATGGTAGGGCAAGCATTAAATGGAATAATGGTTATAAAGCATTTGGCACTCAGTGTCTGGCACACAGGCAGGATCCAATAAATATCATTATTTTTATATTATTTTGACAACACTGGGGAAATCACTTTGGAGAAAGGAGTCCTTTGACCTCGCCAATTATCCCCTGCCTGAAAATTCCACTCTGTGGCTGCCTAGTCACTCAGTAAGCCAGCTCACTCCCTGTTGAGGCCACACTGGTTTACCACTCCTTGTTCTGACATTTTTTGGAAATTTTCAGACCTGTCCCCCTCATTGCACAGCAAGTAAGTTCTCTGAGGGCAGAGGCTGTGTGTGTTATTTCTGGGGTGCTCTTCCCAGTGCCCAGGGAGCCTCTACTTTCCGCTGCCTCGTATTTCTATGTAGCAGAGCTGTAGCAAGGAGAACATCTTTCTCTCTGCCTCCCGGTAGAAGTGACCTCTCTCTACAGCGGGTCTAGGACAGCTGTCCTCACTGGAGGTGACAGCTAACCTGCATGGCATTTTCTGAAATCTGTGGGGTGGTTTTTCTGGCTGGCTTCATAATTAGGAGGCTCGATTTGCATTTCCTGGGCAGAGGGCAGGCATTCTAGATATCCTGCAGTACAGAAGATGGGACAAATGACAAACCCTTGTTCATGTCCCATATGACTTTCAAATGCCCCACAAGACATTTGTGTCAGTAAACAGCCTGCCTATAATCATATAAGCCCAGAACCCAATTCCATTTTTTATGCAAGCACAAAGTATCTTTTGCACACTTTTTCTTTGTTGTGTGTGAGGAAGATTTGCCCTGAGCTAACATCCATTGCTAATCATCCTCTCTTTTTTTGCTTGAGGAAGATTAGCCCTGAGCCAACAGCTGTGCCAATCTTCCTCCACTTTTTATGTGGGATGCCTGCACAGCATGGCTGACTAGTGGAGTTGGTCTGCACCCGGGATCTGAACCCATGAACTTGGGCTGCTGAAAGTGGAGTGCAGAACCTTAACCACTTGGCCATGGGGCCGGCCCTGCACACTTTTAATACGCACTGATTTTTTTCTAGGGATGTCATTTTCTGTGTAAATTGAGGAAAGATTATATTTTATTTTGTTTGGAGGTTTACCAAGAGTTGTTTAACATTTTGGAAAACCATGGCTTTTGAGCTCTCAGTACAGCATACCCCTATCAGACTGTATTTGTGTCTGTCACGTTCATAAAGGTGCAAGCATCCTACCATCTCATTAAACCTTCCAGGGGAGTGTGCCCAATGACTTACCTTGACCATTCCTTCTATAGTCTCATTTATAAGCACTCACTCCTCAGCCTGTCCCTTTGGTGTTCCTTCTCCTCTAGGTCTGTCCCCATCCCACTCTGCATACCCTCTCTAGGTGACCTCACTCCCTCCCATCACTTTAGTTAACATGATTCAATTGTGACTCCCCAATATGCATCTTTAGTCCTGACCTGTCTCCTGGGCTCCAGATCCAAATTTCTCACCACGTGTTGGGCACCCATAGCCCATTATCTACCCTTCTTTCTTCTGCTGTCATCTGGACAAATGCTCCACCTCCTGTCCTCTTGATCTCTGGTTGCAGTCCCACTAATGCTCAGCATCCTAAGCTAGCAAACTAAGAACTGTGCTGGACTCTTCCCTTTCCTTTGCTGTCAAGGTACAATTTGTTGCCAAAATGCTCTTGATTTTATATCAGAAATATCTCTCAAATCTGAGTCTCTCCATGCCTACTGACACAGTAATAATAATAACAAATACGTATACAGTATGCATGTTCTAGACACTTGTCTAAGTGGTACATGCGCGCGTGCGCACGCACGCACACACACACACACACACACACACACTCATTTGATCCTCATATCAACCCTGTGAGATAGGAACCATTATTCACCCCATTTTACAGACAAGGAGTTTGAGGAACACAGAAGCTGAAGAACTTGCCCAAGGTCACAGAGCCAGGTAGAATTCAAACCCAGAATACAAACTGGGGCACTCTGGCTCCACGTGTGCTTAGCTCTTCGCTGTAATCCCTCTCCTTAGCATTGCCCACTTCTTCCTACCACAACGGCATCCCACCAGGCCTCTCTTGCATCATTCGTCCTTCCTTCCCTCCTCACCCACACCCGCCTCTAATGCTCTTCCATTAAATGAAACTAGTCATGCTTGAAAATGCCGAGTGGCTCCCTACTGCCCAAGGGATAAAATCCAAACTTCTTTCCTGGGCATCTAGAGCTCTTCGTAATCTGGCCCAACCCACAGCTCCAGCCTCATCTTCCACCATCTCATCCCTCTTCTCACATCTCCAAAGCCGTGCCCTTTACAACACTGAGCCTTCACACACTGTCTCCTCTGCCTGGAATATTCCTGCTGGCCCTCTCTACCAGTCAAGCTCCCTACTCTTCTCTTGCCACGTACTTCAGACACCATCTCTTTGTTGATATAGTTGGGCAGTATCCCAGAGCTCAGTACTGTCATGTCTCTTACAGAATTCACTGCACACTACTGCAATTTATCTTCTTACAAACGACACCCTCTATCTAGTTCTTGGAATGACTAAACCTTCAAAGAATGAATGGAATACCCCAGATCCAGCCTGTTGGTTTCTTCCGTTTCTGCCCCCAAATTTCAAATGATTCCTTTCACCGGATCACACACGATCATAAAGGCTGGGAAGATTCCATGTGACACAGTTGCCCTCACTCTCTACAGCTCAGGGTGAAAAATGGACACTCTCTTCCCCATTTCTCTTCAAAGACAAACATGAGAGGAGAAAGGAAGTCAAAGTAACCACTGAGCATACGGTATGAAAAAAATGATGGGACCATAACATTCAGACTGCAGGGGCCTAAGAGATCATTCCATCCAAACGTCTTCGTTTGATTCATGAGGAAACAGGCCCAGAAAGCAGGAGAGGATTGTATAAGGGCAGAAATAGCACCGGCACCCAGGATTGCCAACTCCCCCAGTTAAGGAACTGGCAATTTTGTCTTATCTTTCCTGGGGACTGAGGGTTGGTCCTGCTTCTAGGTCCTGGGGTCTTTCCACAATTATCCTCCAAACAGGCTCAGGCTGCTTTCCTGGGACTGGGAAGTTAAAAGCCTTAGCATAAAACTTCCCAATAAGCCAAAGTCCCTTGTGCATGCAGCTTCAGGACTGCAGGTGACCTGGCACCTTGCCACAACTCCCAATTGCACCAGCCGGCTTGGGGCCTTGCAACAAGAGCTTCACCGAGGGCAGTGGCTCATCCTTTGCTCCCTTGCGTCTGCCAACCCCTTTCCTGTATCAGATACAGAGGCTGCTCCTACACAACCACTCTTTCTTCCCCTCCCCACTCCCTCTCCCTCCCATTTCCTCCCAGTTAGTCCTGCTGAGGTCACGCTCAGCCTCTGGCTCCCAGGCCCCTCCCTAAGGACGGTGTGTATAGACAAGGAGAGAGGAGTTGAGAGACTGCAGAGGAGGATGCAGCAAGGCACCATGGGGAAAATAGGCTCTGGAGCCAAAGAGAGGTGGGTTCAAATCCTGGTTCTGCCAGTTGACCAATCGTGTGACCTTTGGTAAATTACTTAATCTCTCAAATCCTTTGCCAAATAAGGTGGAGCTGCCTAGGAGGCAGTTTCCTCATTTGTATAATGGGGATAGTTAACACTTACCTTATTGATTTATAGTGAGAATTAAACGAGATAAAGTGCCCAAATCACCTTACACAGAGCCTGGCATCAGCAGGTATTGGTTTGCTTCCCTTGTTGTGAAGTGTGATGGCATGAGTCTCAATGCACTGGCCTGAGAAATCCTGGGGACCCACCTGTAGGCCTGCAGGTGAGCTGGTGTGAATGTGAGCATGTGGGCGTCAATATCTGATGGCATCCGTGGGACAGAGGGAGGGGGAGCGAGGACGAGCCTTAGGGAGGGTGTGGAGGTGTGTGCTTGTGAGCAGAAAAGGGCTCCAGTCTAAGTGTATAAATGAGTGTGACTCGGCTGAGCCTCTCTTCCTCCAAAATTCCCCCCTCTTTAAAGGAAGGATCTGTCGTGTCTGTTCTTGTCAGTCATGAGAAATCTAAAAACCCTTCCAGGGGAGGGAGGGAACGACCCACCCCAGGAGACTCATCCGAGGGAAGCCAACTCAAGCAAGGCCCACTCCTGGCAGAAGCTAGGAAACTTCCTTCCAACTGGTGTGGAAACCATACCCCAAAAGTTGTGCAAAGGGTCATGGGTTCTCTCTGCAGGCTGCCCAGGGCCAGAGGGGCTGCCCTCAGCCTTGTTCCAAGCGCGAGGGTTTCTCAAGTTTCAGAAAGATCACAAGGCAACCAAACCCACTGGGACTGTGGGGCTGGCCACCTCCAGGCAGGGCTGGTATGGCGATATCTTGGTGTGGGATGGCCTCCTCCCTGTGCATGTGGTCCAACGGCCTGGGGCAGCGAGAGGTAGGCCCTAGGCTGGGATCCTGAGTCCTCAGGATGGAAAGCACAGGGCACAGGCCATATCCCAACCTGCTTAGGACTCTCTTTCAGGATCACAGAGTCCTTGGGAAACTTCCTCCATCCTCCTGCCCTTAAAGGAAACCTGGCCAAACTCTCCCTTAGACAAGAATCTGTCTCATATTTAAAGACCTTGAGTGAGGAGCTGATTCTATAGTCTCTCTCGGTAGTTGATCCAGGGTTTAATAAACGACATTGGCTGCAAGGCCTCCCTCATAGCTAACCTAGATATCTCTTTAACTGAAGTCTCTGTTTTAGGTCCTGAGCACAGAGGGAGAGTAGTCGGCCTCTACTTGTTAGCAAACTGCCCCAGTGAACAAAATTGAAGAAGTTGCTTGCCTAAGAGGGTTTGGCTCAGGACTCAAGATTATTCCTCCCTCTGACAGTAAACGATACAACTAGAGTTAACAGCCTTTTAGGAAGCGTTAGTGGTGACTTCAAATCACTGTGCAGATAAAGGAGGAGAAGAATCCATGTCTGCGTTTTACCCCCAGCCCCACCCTAGGCTTCCATATACAGCTGGATTCAGAATAGCGGAGCAGGAAAGAGCCCCAGTGAGTCCCAGCGCACCACTACACTGGGATTGACCTCCCTTCCCCTGGCTGGCTCCCTCTCCAGCCCGCTTTGCTCTACCTGACCAACTCCCACTCATCCTTCAGAGCTAGACTCAGACATCACCTCCTCCACAAAGCCAGGCCTGAGCTCCCAGGAAAAATTAACTGTGCCCATTTCTGTTTGACACCATGTTTTTTCCACATCTCTAGTAAAGCAGGAATGAGATTGTATTATAATTAATTCACTTAAAAGTCTCTCTCTCCCCCCGTCTACTTCTCCCTCTCCCTCCATCTCTGTCTCCCCCACGCCCTCAAACTAGACTGTGAGCTCCTCCAGGCCGGAGACTATGTCGTCATTTTCCTTGTATTCCCACACCTGGCATAGTACATGTTCCCCCCACCCCAAATCTATGGAATAAATTAATCTTTCAGCTGAGAAAACTCAGACCAAAAATATTAAGTGACTTGACTAAGGTTATATAGCTAGTTAGTGGCAGAAACAGGACCAAAACCCAGGCTTTCTGACTTTGCATCTAATTCTCACCACTCCGCCTCGCTCTAGGGCCCCCCATTATTGCTTCCTGGGTGTCTCCAGCTTGGACTTCCTCCTCCCACCATCTGCTTCTGACATCACACCCTGTCCTGGCCCTCACCCCCCAGCCTTCCCATCAGCCTCTACCCTTACAGGGAAAGTCCTCTCCCTCCACCCCACCCTACTCTTTACACATCCATCCATCCATCCTGCAGTCTGTCCAACACCACCTTCCCTGACTAACTGGAACCCCACCCAACTCGGCCTCCTTCAAAGGCACCAAGCTTGCGTCTATGCCATCCCCCTGACCTGGGCTACGCACTCCTTCCTGAGCTCTTTTTGTTGTTTCTCTCTTTTTGTCCCCATCTTCTTCCTTTAAGTCAGGAGCCCCCTAAGGAACCCACACACTCCATCCTTGCATCTCCATAAATTCCTCTACACACAGTCAGTCCACACAGACAGACTTGCCCAAGAGGCAACTGAGGCTGAGTTCAGGCAGGAGAGGAGCTGCTGTCCCAGATTCTGGACCACATTTGGCACGCAGTTGATCTTAAATGGATGCTGCACTCATCAGTACACTTCTGAGGGGAAAGCGAAGAGGAGACTCCATCACTGGACTGTGGGCTGGGGGAAGGGTTGGGTGCAAAGGCCCTTTAAGGCTGCGAGTCTATGAATAAACGCCCTCAAACTTACTTAATCTTCTTGGTATCCCCCACACCTGACACAGTGTAAGTGACCCCCAAAATCTATAGAATAAACGTTTTCTTCTGAAAGTCCTTACCTGCCTGTTGAAATCTAGGCCATTTCGATCATTTCCTGGAAGAGATAAAAAAGAAATTAGTTGCTAGCAGGATTGGTAGAGACTGAAGGTTAGAGGAAGAATAGGATGTTGGGAGGGGCTTGCCCTCATTCTGAAAAAAAACATCTGCTTCCCCCGTGGCCAGGAGCTTCTTGCTTGTCCTATTTCCTGGAAAGCTCTTTGGAAAATCTCCTCCAGGGAGGTGGGTAACCAGGCAAAGGGGAGACTGGCTTGTCCAAGGTCACATAGAGTCAGTCTGGATTAGAATTTGCTGCACAAGGCCGGCTTCGTGGCCAAGTGGTTAAGTTTGTGTGCTCTGTTTCAGTGGCCCAGGGTTTGCAGGTTTGGATCCTGGGCATGGACCTACACACTGCTCACCAAGCCAGGCTGTGGCAGCTTCCCACAGAGAAGAAGTAGAAGGACTTACTACTAGGATATACACCTATGTACTGGGGCTTTGAGGAGAAAAAAAAAAGGAGGAAAATTGGCAACAGATATTAGCTCAGGGCCAATCTTCCTCCCCCAAAAAGAAAAAAAAAAAGAACTTGCCAGACCAGAGTGCTGGTTCTGCTGCTGTCCCTCAGACAGAAGCTATTACATACATTTTCATGGATAAGCAAGGAATGACCAGCCACACATCCTAAAGAAATTGCGTGAATGCAAGAAGTCCTCCCTCTGTCCTAGTCCTCCAGGGGTGATGACCCCTCAATCATGTCAGGTAGACACATGTCAATCCTGTTTTACCCTCCCCCAACTTTCATTTCTTGTTTAGGTCATCTTTTTCCTTTAACAATAAATGTTGGGTTGAAAAAGTAAATATGTGCTAAATAGAGAAAACTTTTTGGTTCAGAAAAAGTATAAAGTAGCAGAAAACTCACTCTGCTGAGAGGCAGCTGTAATTAATATTTTTGTATACTTTATGGTCTTTTTTATGCATACCTTTCCCACTGATATACACCACCCCATATAGATTTTTACCCTACTTTTTCCAGTGAGCATCATAAATATTTCTCTTATATTATAAAGGGGCATCATAAATCTTTCTCTGATGCTCACAAGCATCATTTCTAATTGCTACCTAATATTCCATTCTATCAACATACCATCATTTGCTTAAACATATACTTATTGTTAGAGAAATTGTTTCCATTCTTCACTATCATAAAATTTCCTATGCGTGTAGATCTCTAGGGCAGGAGCGGCCAACTTTCCTTTGGGTCCCATGGTTTGTTGGCTATATAGTGGCAAGGAAAATGACTATTTATTAAATACTATACACTCAGAGCCTAGCACTGGGCTTAGTATAATAGGAGCTCAAAAACATATTGATTGATTGAATGAATAAATGAACAAATGAATGAATTCAGAACTTTCAATCAGAAAATTCTTCTGCTTTTCATTGGATCTTCAATACCTTCAGAATACAGCTCGAATTTCTTAGCACAACGTATAATTTCCCATATGACCTGGTTTCTGCCTACCTCCCCTGCTTCGTCTCCTGCCACTCATGATTCCCCCGGGGACTCCTTCCCGAGGGCCCTGCGCTCCAGCCCCACGGAATGCTCGCTCATGTCCAAACACATCAGGCCTCTCACGTTTCCATGCCTCCATGCACTGTTCCCTTTCACAGAGTTAGCCCCCCGCCCTCTCTACCAACGACATGGCACTTATCACGTAACTCCTTATTTGTCTGCAAATTCTATGAAAATGTCACCTCCCCAGAGTGGCCTCCCCAGACCACTGTTTACGGTCACCTCCACTAGTTTATGAATTCCCACTAGTTTATGAATTCCTTGAAACTGGGACAATGACACCCATTTTTGCATCCTCAGTGGCCACCACAGTTCCTAACATGAGTCAGAGGTTCATGAAATACATGTAGGTGAACTAATGGAATCTAAGAGAATCCTCTGGAGTTTTAATGTAAGCCCGGTTCCCTCTGCTCTGTTTAAACAACGCGGGGAAGCGCAGACCTTTCCAGTATGGTTGTGGCATCTCTGAGAGCAACTGGGCCAGGAAGATGAGAGCAGAGCGTGAACGGTGAGGGGATCCTGAGAAAGAGGAAAATGGTGAGATACGAGTGATCTCTGAATAGCAGCCTGATTCTGAGATTAACTAAGATGATATACAAAATCTACGAGGGGAGCAGAAGGTGGGAAGGGCCACAGACTGAAAACAGTTGTGTATAGAGGGGTAGACTTGAAGGTAAAATTGCTCTTATCTTAAAAAAAAATCCTTTCATGATATTGTAAAGTTGCCTAATAAGAAGTAATTGTAAAATTGGACAAAAGAGCAAATCCATTCCTTCTACAAGTATTTTCTAAGCACACTTTACATGCCGGGCACTGTTCTAGGCACTGGGAATAGAACATTGGAGAAGACAGAAATCCCTGACTCATGGAGCTAGTTTTCTAGTTGAGGAAACATAAAAGGAAGAAGTAAACAAATATATAACTTCCTTTAGAGACAATTACTGTGGGGAACAATAATACACGGTCGGGGGAGAGAGCATCAGAAGCTGTTCATAACCAGGGTGGTCTGGGAAGGCCACTCGGGGGAGGTGACATTTTCATCCAGTGAAGTGAGGACCCACCCTTTTGAAGGTCTGGGGAAGATCATTCCAGATAGAGGGATCAGGACCTGAGGCAAGAACAGGCTTGCACGCTGAGGAACAGGAATGAGGCTGGAATGGCTGGAGAGAAGTGGCTGGGGAACCAGGGGCGAGATGACACAGATCCGGTAGACAGGTCATGGTGAAAACTTTCAGCTGTTACACCAAGGATGATGGGAAGTGATGGAGGGTTTTGAGCAGAAGAGTAACATGATCTGACTTAAGTGTTTAAAACTGCAGTCGATCAGCCGTAGAGAGTAAGAGAGTAGAAAGGGAGACCAACTGGGAGGCTGTTGCAATGGCTCAGGTGAGAGAGGGCTGTGGACTGGGTGGAAGGGTAGCAATGGAGGTGGTAAGAAGGGCCTGGATTTAGAATACATTTTGAATTGATAGCTCATGGCAGCAGTTGATAGACGGGAGGTGGGGTACAAGGGAAAGAGAGGAATCAAGGACGATTCCTAGGGTTTGGGCTTTCTTGATGGAGTGAGTGGTGATACAATTCCCTGACATGGGGGTGACTCGGGGAGGAGCAGGCTGGTGGTAGAAAGTGAAAAGCTCCATTTTTGGATGTGTTGAGTTTAGGATGCCACTTAGATATCCCAGGAGAGGGAGGGAAATGAGTTTGGACTGAGGAGAGGTATCAAGTCAGAAGTCTAAATCAGGTAGTTATCAGCTTATAGGTGGTATTTAAAGCCATAGGACTTGGTGAAGTTACAAAGGAACTGAGTCCAGATAAAGAAGAAAAAAGGGTCAAGATTGGGATGAGGAGAAAGAGCCAGCAAAGGAGACTGAGAAAGATTGGGCACTCAAGTAGGAGGAAGACCAGGCAAGTATGGAGTCTGGAAGGCAAGAGGAGAAGGTTCCAGAAGGAGGTAATAATATATATGTGAATGAGATCTAGAAATTGAGAGAAACACTGGGAGCCAAAACACATTGACTTGAGGGGGTCATCAGGTTTGTGGACAATTTAAAAAGGTCTTTGCTTTTGGTTCCTGTGAATGCCATCACTGTGTTTGTGAGATCCACAAAATGAAAAAGACGAGCATGCAGAATTCAGAGACTGATTTTAAAACCCACCAGCCAACAAAATTAACAGCTTCTCTTGCACATAAGTTTTTCCGTGGCCCTTCTCAAGAGGCCTCTGAACGTGAGGATACACCTGCTGCTCTTGGAGCCTGGTGACAGAGTTTCTCCTTCTCATCAAATTCATCCTTACCTGCATTGGTATCTCCGCCTGACTTTCCTTGAATCCTGGGCTAACTGAATGGCTGGACTAGAGGAGCCTGGTCCAGCCAGGACCTCCCAGGAGTCTGACCCCATGACATTCCAGGAGAGCAGAGGGTGGCACGTAGCTCAGCGCTGGGCAATGAGTAAGGGCTCAGGTCCCCAACGCTATTCCTATTCAGATTCTGACTCCACTGCTAAGCAGGAGACACGGCTTCCCTCATGGTCCCCAGCCTGAGAGAAAAGCTCAGAGCCTCTGGGGGTCTCAGTCGAGACACAGTGACGTAGTCTACTAGAGGCATTAGTTAATTTCTGATGACACCCGATTCTCTCTCCAGATTTGGCCGAGGGGGAGCTGCCTCAGCCCTCGTTTTACTGCTGCACTTGTTCCTTCTCTCTCCCATGGTCCGCTGGACTTGCTCTACCTGGCATCTCTCCCCACCCAGCCTACAGGAGAGGCCTGGGAGGTGGTGCCTGGGAATTCTGGGCCAACATCTAGCTCCCTGGGGTGCTGCTGCTGCCTTAATGCTCTAGATTGAGAGGTGACTGGTGAGGCAGTCCCAGGACTCAATTTATTCACCTTTGAAACAGTGCAGAAGGTGCTCCTCTTCCCAAAGAAAGGAAGGGGTACCATCATCATATTGGTCCACAATCACCAGAAACTTCTTTTTCTACCCCTTTAAGATGCTATGTGGAGGAGCAGTGGGGCATACTTAGAAAGAGTTCTGGACTTAAAGTCAGAGCCCTGGGGTTCCAGCCTGGGCTCCCGCACTGCGCAGCTGTGTGACCTTGGTCAAGGCAGGAAGTTCCAGAGTCTCAGGTTTCTCAGTGGCAAAGGAAGGTCATAATTCCCCTTCCACTCACTTCCCAGGAATATAGGAAAGCTTGAGTAAGACAAAGCTGGTGGCTGTGCTTTGTAAGCTGGGAAGCAATAACCAATTGTGGAGCTGGGCTCCAGACATCCTGGGCTATTCCTCAAACAGGCTGAGCTTGGTCCTATGTTAGGGACTTTCATACTCTGTTCCCTCTGACTGGAATGCCCATGTTTCCCTAGAAAATACACACTCATCCTTCAAGACCTAACTCGAATGTCACACCCTCCATCAAGCTCATCCAAAGGGATTTCCTCCTCTGTGTTTCCACATCTCTTATTTATATCTCTTATAGCACACAGCACATTTTTTAGAGTCAGTGGTTTGTGTGTCCATATCCCTCAGGAAATTATGAGCCCCTAGGGGCCAGGGCTATCATATCTTGTTTATCATTGTAACTCAAGTGCCTCAAAGTGTCCAACACATAGTAGGTGCTGAAAGACTATGTGTTTGACCCAAATTACTAAGAAACTGCTACCAAAATGAATCTTCCATTCAGACCTAAGAAATCACAGGCGTCACCATCTGCAGAAACCTGAACACATTCTATTTCCAAGGCCTGGCTCCCTCTTTGGAAGGTGGCAGCTGTTGCAGAAAAAACAAAGCAGGACAGAGACACATAGGAGCAATTTTTTTCCTTTTAAACATTTATTTATTTACTGTACAAAATATTTACACTATCGCTGTAACCGTCTGGCCCTATTTCCTGACCTGATGGATTTGCAGCAGGCTGTGGTCTCTGCTGAAGTTCTAGAAACCCGCTGACACTCTCCTTGGCGTTCACCTGGTGCCTGGTCTCCTTCAAAGATACTAAAAGGCCAGAAGCTTAGCTGGCCCCCCAAGTACCCGGGCCACAAGGGCATAAATAAAAGAACGGGCCCAAATAAGAAATGTGAATTGAAAATTGCCCAAGAAGTAACAGCCACTCTTCCTTCTCTCCAACACATTGTATCTTTTCCTCACACTGGCCAGTACCAAGGCAGGACTAGGAAAAAAGGTGAAAGGCCAAAAAGAGAGAAGATAGTTTTGAATAGAGTTAGAAGAGACAGAATAAACTGGAAGAAAAGAAAACCACAGCAGGAGCATTATATTTAGAGTCAGAAGAACAATGAAGTCCAACCTCCGAGGGGACGCACCTTGCTAAGCTCAGAGAACCTCAGAGAACCTGAACTGGGACCAAAGCTCGGGTTTCTCAACTCCTGTACTCATTCAATTTCCCCAATAAACACACCGCATCAAGAGCGCACCAGAGCATTCAACTTTAGTCAACAGCTTAGGCAAATAAACAGGATAGATGTTGATCGATTTTAAAGTAATTTGGAGCCGAGAGGGAGATTAATACAGAAAACTGGATGATGGACTCAGGGTTAGAAAACATTTTTGCAGGTTCTAATAGGAGGCCAACACCAACAAGATGAAATGGAACAGGAATAAATGTAAAGTCTTGCATTTAGGTTAAAAATAAACTGTATAAAGGTAAACTGGGCACTTAGAAATCGTTAAGAGGGTAAATTTTGTGTTTAAATTTTATTTTATGTTATTTTACAACATAATTTTAATAAACTTTATTTTACTTTTTACAATAAAAATTAAAAAGAAAAAAAGTAAGCTGAAGATTTTTTTTTAATTAGGGAATTGTGTTTTGACAAATACTCTAACCTGGAAACCTTTCTACTTCATATTGAGTAGTCAACTAAAGTAGTCAAATTGCACAAAAGCATGCTCTGCCTTTAAGACTGTCTGCTGTATGACCCAACAACCCCACTTCTGGGTGTATACCCAAAGGAAATGAACACAGGATCTTTAAGAGAGATCTGCACCCCATGTTCATTGCAGTATTATTCACAATAGCGAAGATATGGGAACAACCTAGGTGTCCGTCAGCGAATGAACGGATAAAGAAGATAGGGTGTATGTAGATATATATATATACACACACAATGGAATATTATTCAGCCACGAGAAAGAAGGAAATCCTGCCATTTACGACAACATGGACAGATCTTGAGGGTATTATGTTGAGTGAAATAAGCCAGAGAAAGACAAATACTGCATGGTATCACTTATGTATGGAATCTAAAAAAAAAGTCAAATTCATAGAAAGAGACAGTAGAAAAGTGGTTGCCAGGGACTTGGGGTGGGAGAAATAGGGAGAGGTTGGTAAAAGGGCACAAACTTCCAGCTAGAAGATGAATAAGATCTGAGGATCTAATGTAAACACGGTGACTATAGTTAATAACACTGTAATGCATAACCGAAATTTGCTAAGAGAGAACTTATGTTTACTCACCAAAAAAAAAAAGATAAATATGCAAAGTGAGGCATATGTTAATTTACTAGACGGTGGGAATTTTTCCACAACGTATACATATATCAAATCACCACAATGTACACTGTAAATATCTCACAGTTTGATTTGTCAGTTATACCTCAACAAAGCTCAAAGAAGACTATCTACAGCATTGTGAAGCCTGATAAGGAGTTTCTTCACCAATACCACCAACCAACCTCCAAATGGAGCTAACAATAGAAATAGTCACAGCTGATGCTCGTGGTGATTAAAATTTACGTGTGCATTCCTGACCATCGAAATATCTCTACTCTGTATTTCACATTTTTAAAGAGGCTAAATCTCCTACAGAAATCCAGTACAGTCATGAGCCAAATAAGACCTTTAGATCAACGATGGACCGCATATATGACAGTGGTCCCCTAAGATTAGTACCGCATGGCCTTGGTGTGTAGCAGGCTGTACCATCTAGGTCTGTGTAAGGGCACTCTGATGTTCATGCAACGACGAAATCTGACGATGCATCTCTCAGAACATGTCCCCGTGATTAAACGCACACGACTGTATACACCTCCCCCAACAAAAAAAGAAAAACAAAAACAAACGAATCTTATTTCCCTTTATTGGCAGACACTATTGGGAAATAAACATACTGCAGTTCCTTGCGGGGAAAGGACTATAGGAGAAGCTGGTGTTAGAGTATCTCATGCGAAAAAGAAACAACAAAAAAGGAGTTTTCATTGACCAAAGCTCAGTATTGGCCCCAAACGTGCCACACGTGGGTGCTGAAAAAGCTAATGCTCTCCCATGCGTTAACAGACATGCAGATCATTGCAGATCTCAGACTGAGAGCATCATGCCCAGTTCAGGGCGCCATTTTTCAAAAGATACCCTGATGAAATGGGCTATAGAGCCTGAGGACCAAGATGGTAAGAAGCCCAGCGTCACACTGGATAAGGAGAGGGTATTCAGGCCAGAGAGCACACTTGCCTTTAGACAGAACCTTCTTCAAAGGGTCGCCATGAGAATTAAATGACTCATTTTGTTAAGTGTGATAACGGTGTTGTAGTTAAGAAGGAAAATGTCCTCACGTTTTAGAGGTCATACTGCCATATTTAGGATTGAAATGTTATAATGTCAATAATTTACAAGCAAATATCCCGGCGACAAGAATGGCAGAAGTCTGATGGTTGTCGAGAGCAGGCAATGAGTGTACGGGGCTCACTGTATTCGACTCTACTTTTGTTTGTGTCTGAAAATGTCCACAATGAAAAGTTAAAAAATAAAGTTTTCAGGAAAAAAATGGATGAATCAAATATGGCAAAATGTTAACCGTTATTAAATCCAGGTGATGAGTATACGCTGTTCATTAGACTGTTTTCTCTCTTTTCTGTATTTCTGAAGTTTTTCAAAATAAAACAAGCCAACAAGGGAACACTTGAAAGCAGTGTGCCAGGTGCATAGTAAGTGCTTAAATAAATGTCAGTGGACTTTTTCTTCCTCCCCAAATGTTGGCATGGAAGTGAAACAGGCTTAGCCTGCAGCTCCAAAGAGCAGAACAAGGGCCAGCGATGGAAGCTTCTGGGAAGCGGGCTTCATCTCAGCATAAGGAAGAATTCTGTAAGAAGTGGAATTGTCCAGCTGTGAAACGGGCAGTTTCACATCAGCAGAGCTGCCCACTGCCAGGAATATTCAAGCAGAGGCTGCGTCTTTCAGGGATGTTACAGAATTAGGTTTTGAATTGAGGGGCAACTTGAGAGCATCAACAGGGGGCTCTCAGGTGACCCCTAAAATCCCTTCCATCTCTAAAGTCTTGGGATTCAATGCAGCTGATTGAAAGGTACCAGGGCTTTTTCTTCCCCTCCCAAAGCTGGTCGCCGTCTGCAGCATCTGCAGGGGGAGGCACAGGAAAGACCAAAGAACTCTCCTCACCATTTCTCTCTGTCCTCTTTGTTCTGCACACAATAAAAGACAAGGACACAGAGCGGACGAGGAGGCAGAAAGCGCTCGCAAAGGAAGCTTCAGAACCCCGTCTCTGGAGATCTTGGGGGCAAATGGGTGAGATCCGTGCCAAGCTGGAAGGGCTACCAGCTGGGGTCTCCCAAGGCCTCTTGTGGTTCTCATGTTCCCCTGGGAGTCCCCAGGCCATGACGCTTTCAGCAAGAAAGCAGAAGGAGAGCAAACACCTTGCAGCCCTGGCTCATAGGGCTGGGAGGGACCCCAGGAGGTCGTTGGGGCAAGTTCCCTGCCTTTGGGAAGATGAAGCATTAGTATTCACCCCATTTTCAAGGTGAAGAATCTGAGTCTCTACAAGGTTAAGTGATGATACATACAAACAGACGGAGCTTTTAAAGTATGGGCACATGTTGGGAATGATCCTCAGGGGGAGACAAAAGCTCTCACTGGGTTTCCAACCCAGTGTGGTGTACCCTACCCACTCTAGCATGACTACATTGTTACCATGTCCGAGGACTCCACCCAAGCCCCAGTTTAGCTCCCCAACTCCAGCATCTCCCTGGGCCCTCATGGTTCCCAGAACCGTTCATTGGTACCAAAGGGCTCCCAAGAAAGGAAGAGGCTGGGGCTGCAGTTCGAGGGAGCAGGGTTAAATATGAAAACCACGGCCCAGTCCATAGAAAATGGGATTAAGTGATCAAAAGAGGGCAAAAGGCACAGTGAATTAGCGAGGAGCCCAAGGATTCTGGAAAGAACCTCCTTAGGCCAGAAAGGTCATCACACCCAATGGAGTCTCCATGAGAAAGGCAGTCTGCAGGAGGTGCTGGGGTGTGAAGAGCAACATCCACCTCTGCCTCTCCTCCCCTGACATCCAGTGAGCACCGGGTCAGCCGTGCAGCCTGCCTGGCCAGGACAGTAGGAGCCGGCGCCAGCCCTCTGCTTTCCCACCTCTGAGCCTGCAGCCTCACAGGCCCCGCTGATTTGCATAGCTTTGGCAGCCCTGGGATGTGAGTTTGCCTGGGGAGCAATTCTCTGGGTGAGGGAGGTGGAAGTACAAGAATGGAGAACCGTTCCAGCAGGATTTTTCACTTCTGCCTGGTAAACAATGCAGAGAGCATTCGGCAATGGGGAGGAGCCTCTCCCATTTCTGGACTGCTTCTCTTCTCACCAGATCCGCTCCTAGTATAACGCAGTAAGCCTTTCAGTGCCACTCTGTGACCACTTGGCAACTTGCTGGCACTTCCTGGGACAGCACATATTAAAGTCACCAGAGCAAACCAAGAGACTTCCCAATGAGGACATTAAAACCAGTCCAAACAGTTCATAGGACCCCCCAGACACCACGCCTACCTTTTTGGTTACTTGAGGTTCCTCCAAGGAACTGAGAAGTCTTGCCTAATGGTCAGAGTGCCGAGCAGAGAACGCACAGTAAACTGAGCTGGAGGGTCACTTCAAAGGCTGTTTTACACTGGACTTTGGGCCAGTGGCTTAATCTCCATAGCCTTCACTTTCCCTTAAATATTAAAACAAAAAAGTTTCTGTCTGCATTCCTGCCACCTCTTTCATAGGAGCAAAGAAATGCCCAGAAGGAAACTGAGGATGACCCCTGAAGCCACCTGAAGCACAGGACACAGGAGGACCTGTCATGGACTGTGGGAAGGGCACCGGCTTAGGGATTGGGAGATGAGTTCCACTTCTCCACTAGCTGAGTGTCCTTGGTCAAGTCGCCTGACCTTTGAGGGTACAGATGGCAAATGCAAAGACACGGCGTGAGTGCAAGCCATGCCCAGGCAGATATCACTAATGGATTGCTGCACCCTCTTCCTTTTCCTAAACTCGGTGCTCAGAGATCACCACCAATGATCAGAATTAGCTCTCCCGAACAAACCCACTTGCTACTCCAGGACTGGATGACCTTTCAGGTTCCCTATACCTCTGACAGTCTGTGCATTTGGGGATTTTCATGATTTAAAGCTTCTTCCTCTCTACCCCAAGGGAGAGAATGGCAGAGTAACCATGACCAACCTCACGGCTTCTTGCAACATGGCCTTTGTGAGGGACCTGCTGACTTTTCTCCACATGCACCGTCAGGAGACTGAATCCCAAAGCCTTGCTCTCGAGGCCCTTCCCACAGGTCTCGGGAGCCCGGGGACACACCACAGTGGACAGAAGGCACTCTGCTGCACCCCTTTGCTAGAAGAGAAGTCCAGCATCTTCCCAGCTTCCCTCTGCAATCTGTCACATCATTCTTTGATAAACGAAAGGCTCCTCACCAAGGCCTCCTAGTTTTTTAGGAAATACAAACCCCATTTCTTCTCAGTCCGAGCTAGAGATGGGGCTCTCTGGGGCTCTTATGCATTGCCCCCTCCTCTCCAGCTGGCCACACACTGATGCTGCAGTCACCACCCCAGGGGCAAAGGAGACAGCATGATCAGGGGCTAAGCTGAAGGAGCATCCTGGGCAGTCGCACCAGGTTCCAGAAAAAGAGTCCAGGGACTCAGGCTACTGTGGCAAGGAAGCGGGCCAGAAGAGTCAGGTTTCCACAAAAGTCTTGACTCATAGTCCCCTGACCCTGGCAAAACAATAAAAATCCATCTTCAAAGGAAGAACTCTGTTAAATAAACCCAGGTTGTGGGCGCTCCCAACAAGCACATCTCAGAGAAGCACCTCAGCTGCTATTTTTCTGTCAGAACATTTTCATGCTCGAGGGGACCACAGAGACTCCTGGTACTGCACCCATCATTTACAAGTGAGGAAACAGTCTTGGAGAGGACAAGTCATGAGCTAAAGGTCACACAGGCAATAAATGGCAAAGTGGGAACAAACCCCCAGAGCTCCGATGCCCGGACCTGACTCTCTCCACAGCCCATGGGGCTCTTTCCAGGTCAACTCCAGACCAGCACCAGCTCCACTCCTGGCCCAGCCTTGAGAGGGGAAGAGGTGCAAGGTCAGTAAGAGACCTCTATCCTAGCCCTCTTTCCAGGGCTGAGTGAAGTCTTGGGAGAAGGGGTGGGCAAGGGGCAGGAGGAGCTGGCAGAGAGGGGCATGAATGCGGTTGGGCTCTGGTTCCCATGTGGGCGCCGATGTCCTTTGTGCGGCTCAGCAGGGCATGTGTGGAATGAGAAAGCTTACACGGGAGATGCCATCTCATATTCGTGGAACAGCTCACACTTCCAAAAGCTGCTACAGATACACTCTCCTTTCGTTCATTCCTCCCACTCGGTTGCAGATAAGGAAGCCCAGGCTGGGTCACCCGGGCTGGAGGGAAGGAACTCGATGCATCTCAAAGCTCTGGCTCCTGGGCCAGTGTGCTCACCACCATGCCAGGTCACAGTGCCTGCGCTGGGTTTGCTCCTTTGCTTTGCAGTGACCTTTCACATCCAGTTATTTGATCCTCACCACACCTGTGAGGTCTACAGGGTGGCAATTACAGAACTCCTATTTTACCAGTGAGTAAACTGAGGGCCAGAGAGGGTGGGGCTTGTTAGACCTCACACAGCCATCTTCTGAGTCCAGACACCATGTCCTTTCCCTCATGCGGTGTAATGCTGCCAGTGTCACGTCTTCCTCTCCTGTCTGGGGCCTATGTTCCTGGGGCTGGAGAGGCCACTTCTGAGGGAAGGGTGGTGGGGAGGGGAGAGTCTCTGTTCAATGAAACAACAAAACAAAAACAAAGGACAGGGTGGTTGGGGGTGGGGGTGCAGGGACATGGACATGCCTCTGGGGCGGGGAAAGGCTCCTAAAGAAACATCCTCTCAAACCCTGCTGTGGCCTTGGGAAAGTCACTCCCCTTGTCCGACCCCAGTCGCTCTTCCCGTAAAATAGGAGACCAGGACTAGATCAGAGAATTTTCAAGCATTTTGGCAGCAGAACACTGTTTTCAAATAATAAGGATTAATTAATAGCTGACATTTATGGAGCATTCACCAAGCTCTGTAGTAAACATTTTATACATATGGCAGCATTTAATCCTCACAACCACCTGTGAGTAGGTGCTCTTACTATCCCCATTTTACAGCTGAGGAAACTTGAGGCTCAGGGAAGTTAATCACCTTGCCTAAGGTAACTGATTAGTAAGTCACCGAGCAGAAACTCAAACCCACATCTGTGCACCAGCCAAGGCTGTCCACACTACACTACACTCTCTTGAAATGCAACCGCATCTGGAGTTGCTGCCGAAACTCGAGGCAAAAAAAGGACCTTTAGACTTTCCAGAACCATAAATATCATCTTGTCTCGTTGAATCTGTCCCATCTCAGCCCTGGGTCCTGGGAGAAGGGGTCTTTCTACCGACTCTCTCCCTTTCTTCTGCCATTTCCCTGCTTCCGGAGTAGTAAAGACAAACCCGAGTCAGGATGCACACAAGCAGCCCACACTGGGGCGAGGGCGTGGGCTCTCCATGGAGCCCATGTCTTAGCTCCTGAGTGTAAGTGGGTATGACAGTGAATTCACAGGCAGGTCTACGCAGGCGATAGTCCATCTTCCTCATAGAGGTTCCCTGGATTGGCTGTTGGGTCACTGCCCCACCATGTGGACACTTTGTCCCTCTGATACTAATACCAGCAAATAGCGTTATTCCGTGGCAGGCATTGTTCTAAGTGCTGTACAAATGTTGACTCAGTTCATCCTCGTAGCAACCCTAGGAGGTAGGCACTATTATTACTCCCACTTTACAGATGAGGAACTGAGCAGAGGGCCATTAAGCAATGAGTCCAAGGTCGTATAACTAATAAGTAGAGAAGCTAGCTTCAAATACAGAGTCTGGCTCCAAAGTCTATGCTCTTAATGACTGCATCTTGGTAAGCTGGGGGGCAGGGGTGCCCTTCCTAACACATTAGAGGAACTGAGGGGTGCAGCAACTCACCTCATTCAAAGAGTCTTGCAAATAATAACTGGTGAGTGCCAAGGATCAGAGCATGCTCCGATCACAGCATCTTAGGGCTAGAAGTGATCTTAGAGACTCTCAAGTTCAGACCCTTCATCCAATGTGTACAAAGTCAGGCCCAAAGACGGGAAGCGATTTGTCTAAGGGCACAGGTTGGTGGTAGAGATGAGTCCAGAACCCATCTGTCCTCACATCTCCTCAGCCAAACCAGAAAGTGCAGATTGTTCTCCAATTTCACTGATAGAAAAACTGAGATGACTAGTCTGTGGTCACCAGAAGGAGGGAGGCCTAAGTGCAGAACTAGAACTTGCCCAATGGTCCTTGTGAGCTCAACATCCTCAGGACCCTGGGGCATAAACTGAGCCCAGAGGCAGGAGGGGATAGAGACCGAGCTCATCTTCCCAGGCAGAGGCCACTAACACTCAGCCCGACCACAACCACCGGCAGGTCCCCAGGGGCCTGTGGAGATGGGTGGGAGGGGAACCAGCCAAATGCTTTCAACAACTTTGAGCCCGGAGCAGACATTTGCCAGTCGGCTTAACCCCTTTTGTCCGTGCTTCCCTCCTCAAGAAAATCTTAATCATCCTCATTTGAATTTCAAATGACCTCTCCCCTCTCCCCCTCCCCACCCCAACAGGCTTTGAGGCAGGGATATGGAAATTCACCCTGCAGTATGGAAATCATCGCCCTATGCAAATTGGGCGCTGAGACCCCATCGTCATAGCAACCACTGGGTTTCCTCTCCTTTCGGCCCCTCTCTGTGCTCTCTGGCTTAGATTTTTTGTTCCTCTTCTCAGCCGGAGCAGGTGGGGGTGAGCAAGCCCTCTGCTGGGGGCCTCACTGAAGTGGACAGCAGTCAGGTGGGGTGCTCCTAACCCAGGTGACCAGGGGGCCCAGACCTGCTAGACTACCCGCCAGTTCCTTTCATGCAAACCTGGACCAGTCACACCCAAGTGAGGCCAACTGCTGGGTTTTTCTGGGCTGGGCTACATCAAGCATGGGCTAGGTAGTGGTGGGGAAGTTCTGGAGTCTGGAGGACACAGCAATGCCCTGAGAGGAGGCGACAGGAGAGGGGACACCTGGGGGGCTTCGGAGGTGCCTGTGGTAGGAGATGAAAAGGCACTGCATGGAGCCCGTACGTAAAATGCCATGCAAATGAACACCTATTATTTTTTGAGTCAACAGCACTGGTGCTTTTTGGGAGATGCCTGCAGCTCTGTTTCCCATGCCCCGGGCTTGGCACAGAGGCCTGCCCTTCCTGAGTCTCCCCGGGGCCCTGCTGTGACCACAGGAGCTCCCCCCAGCGAGCACTGGCCCAAGGAGGAGGCAAGAGAGGACTTTGAACTGTTAGTGGCTGAAGTCTCTAGAAATGAAATTCAGCCACCTTGAGGGCTCTTGCCGTTCTCTGATCCTGCCCTGCCCGCCGCTCAGGCTTCAATGAGGGGGAATGTCCCCCTGCTGGGACAACCTCATGCAGCTTCCCTTTTAAGGACACAGCTGATTCTCTCGGGTCCTCCCAAACCAAAGGCTGTGGGGAGTGTGGGGTGAGAGGGTGAGAGAGAAGTTGGACCTGCTTCTCCCTGCAGCAACTCTTCCTAAGCTTGGGTCATCCTAGGAAAGCCCTCCCCGGGAAGGGGTTTAAATATGGGAGACCTTCCAGCAGATGCGGGCTGAGACTCAGCTCTCGGTGCCCCGGCTCTCCTGTAGTTTCACAACCCCCGCAAGGACCCCAGCCGGCCTTTGAAAGAGCAGCCTAGACCAGAGATGAAGACTGCCAGTAGGTGCACCTCTGGTCCCGCCCCGAGGGTTTGGAGGTGGGGATTGTGTGAGTGTGAATTTGTATTTGTGTCTGTCTGTCTGTGCGCTTGGGAGATGGGGTGGGACAGAGTGTAACTCATCTTAGTTGCCTGGATGTTGGCTGCTCCTCGAGCCCCTAAGATTTACCCTAATTTGGTTGCTTGTTTCTCTTTAAATTCTTTTTCTCCTGTTCAGCACTTTTCTACACCAGGTGTTCATTGCCCTAATTGTTTCTTGAGGAAGAGGTAGACCAGGAGACAGAAAGTGTTTACTCACAGCTAGGGGGCAGGGGGTGTGATTTGGGCTGCCTTAGTGGAAGGCTGAGGCCCAGAAAGCTACAGCGGCCCCGAGTCTCTGGACGCTGCTCAGTGTCCAGTCTCCCAGTTTGTGTGTGGGGGACCTACCTCTCCTGCTGGATCTCCCCATCATCACCCCCACATTACCCACAGCGGGAGTAGGAGGAATGTTAAGAAGGTCGTAAGATGTGCCCAGGGTCAGAAGTACCCATTGCTCACGGAATGCCTACTCTTACACACGAGGGAAACTCCTCTGAGGCAGAGCATCTGAAAGTGTGGTCCAACAGCCAGGGCTGGTCTGTGAACTGTTCATTAAGGGCCGAGACCAGGGATGTACAAACGCGGAGAGGAAGAATTTAGAAATGTTAATGGCACCTCAAGCACGCCATCAGTGGGCTCTCCCTGCTGAAGTGGATGGAGACCAGTTTGGGCCCTGTGGAACCTGTGTGGTGGGTACGAGCTGAGTGCCAGTCCTGCGCGGTAGGACCACATACGGGTCTGTGACACACTGGAGGTAAAACGACTGGTCCTGCACCCCAGATTGTTTGTGAAGCAGTGCTCTAAAGAATGACCACCGGTGAAACCAAGTGGAGATCTGGACTGTAAAAGACAGCATGTGGACGCCACCCACCCAGCTCCCTCACTTTGACCCCTCTGAGGCTGGAGAGAAGGGAGGTCCATGTTCTTCTAGGGGTGGCAGAGATGGCAGCTGGGGTGGCAAGGGGCCACTTCCTTAAAGAGACCTCCAAAAGGAAGAGGGAGTGGTGCCAGGCAGGATCATCTGAACAGGAGGGTCCTGCCTTGTCCATCCTGTGGGTCTGGGTTTGGGAACAGACAGATGAGAAAGTGTCTGAGAGCTGTAAGGCATGGCACAGGTGTGAGCTGCTGCTGTCACTGCTTTATTGGCTAAGGTTCCTGAGAGCTGGGGAGGTGATCCCTGATGTCACAGGCCGCCCCCTGAGACCTCCAGCATGTACAGCCGCAGGATGCAGCCTGGGTGGTGAATCAATACTTTCTAATCTGCCTGTCACAGAAACTGGAAATAGGTGGGATGGAAGCCACTCTGGGTTTGAGAAGGCCAGAACAAGAGGCAATGGGCTTATGCTGCAGCATGTGGGTCTTAGGTGAGAGATAAGAAAGGAGTGTCAGGCACTGAAGATTGTATCCTACAAGGATAGGTGGCCAAGAGAAATTGGAGGATTAGCTTTTCTTAAGGATGAAGAATAGATGAGGAAAACAAACGTCTCTGAAAACAGTAGTTTCTTTCATTTTCCAGAGATAGTTTTGAAATGTCTCCAAAGGAAGAGAGAGGTATGGACAAGACACCCTCTCAGAATCCTCACACCCTCAGGGATTCCTATCAGTTCCCCCTGGGCATCTGGAGGAGCTGTGGCTTCATTTTTCTTTTCCAGCAAGGTGAGGGATGGAGTGGGGACAGATGGAGACACAGGAGCAGAGTCACCAGGCTTGGATCCTAGAGACTGCCTGCCCCCCCCCCCCCCGCCCCATTTTACCCCTGCAGCACGCTCCTCCCCATAGAACACGGAGGAAATGCAAGTCTAGGGCACAAGTAGACTTGTCCCACATCGCTCAGTGACAGAGCTCTGTCTTGTCGTGTGAATGTTTCTGATAATTATCAATGTAAGGATGGACTGTATTTGTATGGTGGCATATACTTTGCAAAGTACTTTCATATCCACTGTCATTTAATCATAAAAGGAAGGGTGTGTGTGTGTACATGCATGCAGATGTGCCTCGTTTAGAAAGCGCTGTCAATAGGAGACTTCTGCACCTTCCCCTAAGGCTCGCCTTTCCCTAAGTACTTCCTGGATTTCTCCTGTCCTCTCTGTCATTGAAAGAATAGTTTTATTCAATAAATATTTGGATTGAAAACCACACACATTTCTAAAAGTCTTCTGCCTGTCTCTGCCTGGAACCTCACCTCTTGGTCGTGATGAGACACAGTTCCTTTATCCTCAGCTTGTTTTCTCCAGGACTGAGCAGGGTGGAGACGGCGAGGCCCCGGGAATGAATTGACGGGGAGTTTCTAGCCTTGGGTCAGTTACTCATTCTTTCTCTGGGACCTTAGGAAAATCACTGACCTCTCTGGGCTCCCTGTAGAATCATGTCAATTCCTTCTTAAAACCATGCTGAAAGTTCCCAGTGTTAAGTGAGCAGACTTTCTGCAAAGAGTCCCCAAACAGCTAACTCACCTCAGCGGAACTTCTAGGGGGTGGGACAGACGCTAGTCACTTCGCCTGGCAGACAGGACAATTGAAGAGGGGGAAGAGGGGCAGCAGGAAGAGACGACTGACAAAGTCCAGTCCCCCCTCACCTCTAGCCCCTCTTTTCTTCCCCTAGACTCGCCTCATGAAGTCCTTCCTTCCTGATCTCTGAGCAGGACCAGGGAGCCAAGGCATTTGCTCCTCTGTCATCTGGCTTTGTAACCCTACCCCACTCCCCCTGTCAAATGACAACTGAGCCTGGAGAGTTGCAAGGGGTGGGGGTGCTGGCGCATTGGTGAGGCTGGTTCAGGATGAGAGGAGGGAAGGAGAAAGTTCTCTCTGAGGCTGGATCCTTGCCCTCCACAGCTCACCAGAAGGGAGTGGGCTGGCCGGCTCCTTCCCTCACTTTCCCAACAAGCATGTTTTTGCCCCAGACACAGCTTCTGCCTCTTGGATTAGACGACCCACTAGTAGGAGCTTGACTCCCCTATAGTCCCTTGCTGGTGTCACGCTGCACAATCTTGGCACCTCCCTGATGCTGCCACTCTCTTGTGTCCTCTGTCCCTGGTCTCGGCTTGCTCCCCAGTCTTCCCACCACCATCTTTGGGTAGAAAGTCACTAGAAAGACCCAGGTTTAATGCTGTCATTTGCTTGGTATGGGATCTTGGGAAAATCAGCTAACATTCTTTCCTATGACCAGCCTCAATGTCTTCACCTGCAAAGCGGGACGGTGACATGTGCCCTCACAGAACTGTTGTAAAGGCCAAATGCAGTAAGAGCTTGAGCGTGCTCTTCCAGTCACAAGTTGGCATTGTCACCTGCTTCACCATGAATTCCTGCACTAGGAGGACAGCTCCTTGAGTTCAGGGGCTGTTTCTTCATCTTTCTGAGCTGGGGCTCTGACACAAGTGCGCTCCAGAGATGTTGGTTATGGGACCAGGTAGGTCAGAGAGAAGGATCAGAGCCCAAATAAAGCAAGGCAGCTGGAGATGTCAGAGAGAGAGAGATCAGAAAAAGGGGACCGTGAGGGGCTGAGGGAGTGGGGGTGGAGGGGCTGAGGAAGCCTTCATACAAATGCAGGATGCGGAAACCGATGGGAGAGAATCTGGAAAAGCAGAGCCGTGTACTCATCTTTTAAAATTCAGCCCTTAGCGATTATCCAGTTCAAAGCTCTCTTTTAAGAGAGGAAAATAAGGTCCGGGTGGGGAAACGCTTGCCCAATAATCTGCAGGGAGTTAATGGCAGAACCTGGAGTCAGACGGGGATTAGTTTGATTCCTAGTTAGATGCTGTGTGATCCTGGGCAGGCTAGTTTCTCATGCTGAGCCACGATTTCCTCACTGATAATAACAGGGATAGCAAGAACGAAATGAGATGATGTACATAAAGTTCTGGGTACATGTGCGTGTGCCTGGGTATGAGGAGAGGCTCTCTGAATGTGGCTGGCCTTTCCCTCCTTCCTCCGGAGCCCACTGTGCGTCCTCCCCTGGGTTTGAGGCTACGCTGTGACCAGTGTGGTCAAAAGTCGTAGGGTGAGTTGCATGGGTGCTTGGGGGTTGTCAGTTACGGACCTGGGGGCTTTTGGAATGTGGGTAAGGCTATAAATTCTTATCAACCACTCAACTGAGAACAGAAAAAACTATTGTCAGCCTCCAGAATGAAGAAAGAGTAACAACAGGTGAGGAGGGAAAAGGAAAGATAGAGAAGCTGATAGTTCAGAAATCTAGAAACAGCTTGGCTCCAGTTGTCAGGAGGTGTGGAAATAGCATCGGAGCCTTCTCTGGTCCCGTCTGCTGTCACACTATGAGGCCTTGGGCCTCTGTCCATGCCTTGGCTTCCTCACAGGCAGAAGGAAAGGGGAGGATGAGCTATGCAGCCAGGCCTCTACCAACCAGGAAATCTGTGTCTGGACCTGAAAATGCTCTCCTTTGCAGTCCTGGCCAGTGTGGACGGGGAAATTCACTTCCCTTTCCCAGCTCCCACCCCTGGTGCCCATTGGGGATTTCACACAACACAGTGGGTGCTCTCAGGGAGCCGGGGCTTTCTAGGTCACCTTTGTTTATAGTTCCTTTAAAAGCCAGAGACAAACCACCCCTCAATTCACGTACTGCTGGGAAGGGGAATCTGCCTTTTAAAAATCCAAAGGAAGCCATTAAACCAAGTTGATAACCATTGTGACTCATAATAAGCTTTACTCTGTAAAAAATGAGTCAGAACGACTTTCCAGGAAGTTTGGTTACTTTAATTAGCTACCTCTTTTTTCTTGCCCTGAAAAACATGCAGTAATTTGATGATCACTTAAGCATGGATGCTACCAGCCACGGAGCTGAGCCCCTGGAAGTGAAGGATCTAGAGATGGAGAAGTTCCAGACAGCACGGACTCCGTGGTCCGAAGAGGACCCACACAGAATCCTTTCCTGAATGGTGAAAGAACAAAACCAACCTCCGGGGCTGACCCCCTTGGCCTGAGTATAGGGGAGAGGAGCACCCCAGTTATCTGCAGCCATGCTCATTCTGTATATTACAGAATCACAGAATCTTAATCATGCCATCAGAGGGAATGATGACCACAGCTGCCACGTGCCAAGCGCTGTGCTAAGGGCTTTAAACATCATCTCAGCTAACTCTCAACCCACTCTCTGAGATGGGCATTAATTGTCTCCCTTTACAGGAGAGACGAGGCTAAATTAACTTATTGCATCATACAATCAGTAAGCAGGAGAACTGTGATTTTTATCCCAGATCTGTTTGATTCTAAATCCACACTCTTCAAAGGTCATCTGTTCCTGCCTCCTAGGGAGGCATAGTCTCTGGTCTAAGGGCATATATTGGATTGGTTGTAACTCTAGGATGACAGTCACATTCTGAAAGTCCCAGCTTATGTCCAGATTGTTTCTCCTTCAACCTAGCCTGGACATAGCTCCCACAGTCCTAGATAGGAGGCCAGAACTTGCTCAGACCGTCCATAACACCTTAACCGTCCTAACTCCTGGCCAGGATCTGAACTCCCTCCATCTCCTGGCTCACTTTTCAGGGTCTATGTAGCTCCTCCTCACTCCCAACACGGTGACCCTGACTTTGTCACATAACTGATTACAGAGCACCAGTGCCAGCCTGCTAAGCATGGTCTTCTTCCCACATGGACACTCTCTAGCTGTGTCCCCACACACCTGGGCAGTATACCTGGCCCACGTGAACAGAGTTGGCTCTAGCCCACCTGCTACCGAGAAAGGGTGGCCCACCTTCTCCAGAATCATGGCTTCTAGACTCTGATTTTTCCCTAGGGAAGAGTGTCAGCGCAGAGACCATGCCCATTACTTTCCAGCTGAAGGGATTTCAAAGCCTTGCTTGGGTTCTTGAGGCTGGAGGGCATCTTCTTCTCAATTAGCAAGAATAGGTGGCCCCTCCACAGACCCTTAGTAAAACATATTCAACCAGCAAATCAATCAAAAAATGGGTGCAACTGGCCCACACTCTTCTAGTTCAGCTGTCCGTATACATCAAGCAAAATATAAAACCTATAGCTCTAACTGTGAAATAGACACTGTTTCAATATTAAAGGGGGGGGCATACAAGTTTATGGTAAATGCATCCTACTGATGCCCATCCCTCCCCCCAGCAAGACCCTCAATTATCTTGTTCCCAGTCCCAAGTCTTTTAGCTTCAAGAATAGAACTAGGCTGCACCTGAAGACTTGGGAAAAGATCTTAGCTCTGGGGAACATCGATTCTCTTCCACTTCTAACTTCTACGTCTCTAATAATCCAGATGAAAGACTAATTGAGGTCTTGTTGGGATGCTATTAAAGTTATTTAGTGGTGTCACAATTTATACTCATCTTTCTTTAAGTTCTTTTTAATTATATGGAGCTTTCAAACCAAGGCTTGGGCTATGGAGTTAAAAGCAGAGAGCTATGAAACTTTCTTCTTAATTCTTTCCTGACCTCTTTCCCTTCTTCACAAAGCAGAGTCATTTCCAGGCACCACGCCTTCCTCTCTGAGTCTATTTACCACCCACATGCACGTAATTTGGAAGAGGAACAATTGCACACGGGCCTCTCTGGTTACTTCTCTGAGTAGGACTATTGAGATATCTGGGGTTAAAAGGCCCTAATCCCCATCTACGAAAGACAGGGTCTGCCTTCCATCAGTCAGTAGAAGCTGGGAACTCAGCCTGCTGCTTCTAGGGGTGTTGGAATGGCGCATCAAGAAGTGAATCTCCTCCCTAATTTCTTTGTTTTTAAGGATCTGGCCCTCTCCTAGCCTAGGTCTGGAGGTTTTGTTCCACTGTAGACCAGTGTCTACTGTTCGAGAGCTCCAGGGTCATACACCATGTCTCTAGGGAATGTCTTCATTTCCTAAGACCCAGCTTCTCAGTCTGATTGGGCGAAAGACCAAGCAAGGAGGGAAACCACATTGTTCGACAATTTGCAACAACTCTCTCCCACCCGGTGCTTTCCTGTTCCCTTCCCCAGAAGAGAAGACCCTTACCTGTCTCCACCTGGCCGAGAGCACTGCGAACATTCGTGGAATCTGCCACATCCCCACTCATCTTGATATCTGCAGGGGAAACACAACTGATTTTAATAACAGGTCACAATTTTTCTTGCTATGACACATGTGGCTTTAACTAAACAGCAAAGATGAATGTGTAATTACAACAACCATCAGACTTTCAAATTCCGGATTCCCGCACATACAATCATTAGAATATTCATAAGCTCGGGGGCACACTTCCCCTCCTCCTGTGCTGGCCTCCGTTCCCTCGCCTTTCTCTTCAGCGCTTCTGAAGGGTCTCTCACCTTCTGCATCATTCATCGCCACTTCCTTCTATCACCGGGCTCAGTTGGTAAAAATTTAACAAGGGGAGGGGGACAGTGAAGGTGGGGGATGGGGGAGAATGCTTCCCATTCTTAATCCTCATTTCCGTTGGGATATAAGGAATTTATTTTATTTTTCAAAGTAACAGAAGAAATATCCATCTCCCTCCTCTCCCCGTAATAACCCTACCCTGGGAGGTAAGAGTACCCTTGAACCAAGGCTTGCCCTTCTCACCTTTCTTCCTCAACTCCTGCCTCTGTTCTCTGTCTGGTTCTCAGAGGTCAGCTCACTGTCTGGGGATGAACCCTGGCTCCTGTGTGACCCCCATGGAGAGCCTGTCCTCTGGGATCCTTACCTTCTCTCCTACTCCTTTCACTTGCTCAGTGAGAAGGGGATGGCGGGCAGTCAGGTCAGTGCCCCACAGAGAGAGAAGACCTACCCCAGGCCCCCGTCTCAGCCCCCAAGTGCTGCTGGTCCGGCCTCTCTGCCCTGCTTCATTTCAATAAATTAAACATTTACCCACAACAGACAGCTGCCACCACCTAAGAGGCCCCTAAGTGTCCTCCAGGGTCAGCAGAGAGAAGGAAAGAGGCAACTTTGAACTAACTCACTCTCTTGGCTCCCCTCCTTATTAAACCACCCCAATACTGAAGCCGTTAAAGACAAGAATATTTTATTCAAATTGTGTTGACCCCCCACTCCTCGCCCCCACCCTCGTCTCTGGGGCGGCACTTTAACTCTTTCAAACCAGATAAAGTCTTGGTGAGCCGATTTGCATGCCCGGCTCCCCAGCCAATCCCAGGTAAGCAGGCAGTCTTAATTTGCATCAGGTAATCAGGCAGTTGGCAGTCTGGACGCCTGAGGTCTGGAGACGATCAGGATGAGGGAAAAGGGCTGACCTCCGCCCCAGGAAAAGCAGGGAGAAAACCTTCTTCTTCTTTTTTTTTTTTTAGGGCAATGATGTGTGTGGCTCTCACAGAGATTAAATTGTGGCCCCTGGAGGCGTAGTGACTGCAGTTCAGGAGGGGTGACTGCCATGCCAAGCAAGACAGATGGGGTGTCCAGAGGCTCTCCAGCCCTTAGAACACCCCCAGAAGCAGGGGAAGGAGCAAGCAATCCTAGGAGCCACCGTGGTTTGAGGAATATTTTTGAGACCTGCCAAATCGACAACTCCCAGGTAAATGCTTGGAGCTCCACCCAGCCCTCTCCAGTCAGCCACACTGTCCTGCATGGTCATAGACCTCTAGGGGAGACCCTGTGCCCACAGCCCACCACCCCTCACAGGGTACTACATTTAGGAGGGCATTTCTCGAGCCTAACCTAAGTCCTTCTGACTGCAGTTTGAAACTTTCTGTATAGTCTGTCATGCATGAATATGCAGAATAACTAGTGTGGGCCACCTGGACACATCTGCAAAGGGCTCCTGCCACTGCTCACCTTCCGCTTCAAGGGAGAAATGGGCTTTGCTTTGTCCCACCCATGAAGTTCTACGCCTGGAGCTGGGCATTGCCTAACACAGATCTGCTCACCCCACACTTCCCCACAGGAATTCTTCAATGGGGCTGAGCAAACGTCAGAGACTGCTGGGATGGTGCCAAAAGGGGCGAGTCCTTCCCCGGGTGGTTTTTAACCCACTTCAGAGGTTAAACCCAGAATTCAGAGCATGGGTTTTGGCGGCAGACAGATCTGGAATTAATCCCAGTGCCATCGCTAACTAGCTGGGAGACCCTGGCCACGTATTTGAACCTCAGCTGTCTCCACTGAAAAATGGGACTAGTGACACTTACTTCCCAGAGTTACGGTGAGGAGTAAAGGAAATGCTGAACGAAAACTGCCCGGCACAGTTCCTGGCACAAAGTGAGCACACAACAAACAAACTAACTAAACAGATACTCAGGCTGAGATGTCACAATGGACAGCTCTGGCTCAGCACTGCTGTAATTTGTCCTTTAGCTGGGAAGCCATCAGCATTCTCCAGATTCTGACTTCATAGGAAAAATGCTCATGGGATCAGGAAGAGTTTAAGAGGAGGTAAAGCTGGGATAACCAGCACATTCTCTGAATCAACTTACTTCAAACTCCTGACGTTTAAGAAGGGCAACTCTTTAGCTAAACCATAATTTTACGCCAGTAACCCAGACTCTCTGCATCGCCTGTAAATATCCCCAAAAGCCATCTCACTCGCTCTTTAAATTAACTTAAAAGGTAGTTCTAATCACGTCTAAATATAACTTTTGAAGGAGTCAAAAGGCCCCACACTCTGCCGGGAGTGAGGAGTAAATGAAATACTGAATTTACTCCTCTACTCATTTGATGCATCCATTACGGGAGCAACATTGTGACACTTTGGGTTCCGATAGAGATTTGAGCCCGAATGGAGGGGCAAGCTGAGATGATCTGTGGATCTTGTTCGATTCCATAGGATGTGAAGATACTGAGAACCTGCTCCTGTTGGGGAGGAGGCTGAGGCTGATGGGTGGGACAAGCTTTTGAGTCTCAGTCTAAAAATGGGGCAACACCGAAACTCCCTGAGACGCCATAACCCTTCGCCTGTTAGATAGCACTTGCCAAGGGTGGGTGAGAGAGCTGTGGGGTGGGGCCAGGCGTCTTGGCTGTTTTGATCTCAGCCTGCAACTGAGTAGTCTCCTTGCCATCGCTTTCTTCCCTGGAGAGGCTCAGATGCTCTACGTAAGAGCCCAGATACCAGACATAGACCTTCAACTGCCTCACCAGCACACATACTCTGAAGCTGGGGCAAGATGCTGGCCACCCACCCTGCCCTCCCTGTGCCTTGGCAGGACCCAGGAGCAGTCAGTCCCTCTTTACATATCTGTGAACCAGGATGTGTGTGTGTGAGTCCACAGGAGCAAAGTGCAAGGGATGGCATTTCCCCCAGGCTGCAGGCTGAGTGTCCACAGTGTCCTGAGCCTTCTGGTCCAGGCAATGCCAGGAAAGCAGAGGGCCCATCCCTCTCTCTCCTACTGTTCATCTTTATGTTTTTGGAAGGAACTGGAGCTCCCTCGTGACGTCTCCTTCACACACCCGCTGATGGAGGCACTTCTACCAGAGGGAATTTAAGGGACCCACTCGTCCTAATTCTGAGCTAGCCATGGCTCCAACTCTCCCCAGGAGAAGACTTCTCTCACCTCTTCTTCAAGAGAAACCCACTTCCTCTCACAATGAGGCCTTCAAACTCAAAGGGTATTTCTGAGCTTAACTAGTATTAGTCTGTGAGACTCCATCCCTCTTTCCCAACCCTGATGGGGACAACTCACAGGGGGAAGGGCAGAAAAAGAGATGCTCTGGGGCCAACTAGGTGTCCTCCTCCAGCTGGCTTCCCACTGTTTTCCTCCATCTCTTCTCTCCTTCCCTAGCTGTCTGTCTGTCTGACTCTTGTCTACCCTTCTGCCTGTTTTTGGCCTAGGAGTGAGGAGCCCCACCTTGGCTGGGGTGCCCCATGCCTGGTGACCTCATGCCTGCTCAGGTGCTCGTGCTTGCACTGAGATGCCCTATAAAATACAAAGTGCCGAGGCCCCGGGCTGACCTGAATCAGGTTATCAGGTTATCAGGGTGAAAAGACAGGCTGACTTGGGGGCTGCAGTGCTCTTGGAGCTGACGGGGACCTGGGCGCAGAGCTTCACCCTACGTTGTGTGCTCCTGTCTCCCCTCCTTCCCCTATCCAAACTGTTCCAGTAAATCAATGAGGAGGAGTCCCCAAGGGCCCAGGCCTGGGAATTCACAGGGGAAGTGCCACTGATAAAGAATCAGCAGGATACAGGATTACTGTGAGGGGGAAAATCGAACTCCAAAGAGACTAAATTTCTACAAAGAGGGTGGTGGACTGAGAGACCTGAGACAGGGACCCATACTGAGATACTCCATAGAGGGACCCTCCCTCACAGACCCCACAGCAGAGCCTACACTGAAAGACCCTACAAAGATGACCCTGAAAAGCCCACCAAGAAGACCCAGCAAAGAGAATCCTCAAATGGAGACCAATCACAGAAACTCCACAGAAAGTCCCAAACTGAGAGATCTCTTTGAGGTGCCACTGAAGGGGAACCAGACACCACAGAGGGGCCAAGACAGAAACCTCAAGGAGGCCTGGACGGCCCTGAGGCCCAGGCTACAGAAATGGGTTGTGGAGGGGCAGAAGTAGCTGTAGAGAGCTGAATCGGGGACCCACCCTGAGGAGTCACCTGCCTTGGGGTCAGCACGATCTCCCCCTCTGTGTCTGGAACCCCTTTGTGTCGGCCTACAGTGGACAGGCATGAGGGAGGCATCTGGGCTTCTGAAAAGCATCAGCCTGGAGCTTCCTCCAAGGCCAAGGCATGCAGGCTTGGCCTTCTCACCTCTACCTCACTCGCTGTCCTCCTCTGGCTGGATCCTCTTAGACCCTCGGCTGCTTCCCTGCTGGGTCCCAGCTGTCCCACCTCCTCCCACTTGCCCCAGAGCAGGAGCCCTCAGTAGACAATGAGGCGGAAAACCCCCAGGAAGTCTCTGATCTTGATCCTAAAGAACTTCCCGCTGGGGGCCCACCTTTCTGAAGCCTTGCTCCCATTCAAACGTGGGTCTTCTTGGTAGGGGGTGAAGAAAGGAGAGCAGGGATCTGCCCCAGGTCTGCCCAGCTCCATGTGGGTGCCACAGGGTCTGGCAACAGACTTTCTCCAAACATTGGATGACACCCAGTTGGATGGTTCCTTCCGCCTTCCCTGGCCCTTCCTGGCACGTCCTGGCACCTGGAGATCCACTCAGAGTCAGCACCTCTCTGTCAGCCTGCCTTTCTCTCGGCCCAGCTGGGACTGCTCTGGGGAACTGTGGACCCTGTGTCTCCTCCGGGCACCCACTGCTACTTGTTTTCAGGATTGGTGGGCTCCAGCCTGCTCTGTGCCTTGGGGCGCGTCCGGAGAATTGCCTCCCCCCACTATTCCTCCGCACTCTCCCAGAAAGGAAAGCAGGTAACAAAATTCCCATCAACAGCCCTGAAATCCTAACCAAAGGGCCTTGGGTGCTGCCCCTTTGCAAGGTAAGTTGCTGGTCTGAGATGGCCATTCAGGCTCAGCGTTCTTCACCTCAAGCCTGTTCTCTGCTCAGGCCCTCAGACCTCCAGATGCCCACCCTTCAGGATTAGCTCCTGTTCTAGGCTGGCTGTGAAAGGAGGGATCAGCAGAGCGAATGGAGGGGCCTCCATGTCCATATACCATTCATGCAGGGGAAACGACTCCTGGAAAAGCATTTCCATCTCCTGGGTTCCCACCCCTGAGGAAAAGAGGGCTTGGTATCCGAACCCATGGGACATAGAATACAGAGGAGGTATCTGTCATCACCCTCTCAGACACAGAGATGGAAGCACCTATCCCACAGGCCCCTGGGCAGGCTGCTCCTCCTGTGGGGTCCCACAGAGCTGCTGAGCGGCACCTGCACACAGACTCCAGCCCCACCCTGCACTGAGCCTAGAGCACCGCCAAGACCCACAGACCATGTGAGTGGGCACACCTTCACACACGGGGTCTGCGGCATCTCTTCTCCCAACGCGCACGGGAAAGGTAGACTCACCTCTGATATGCACGGACACATGCTTCCAGAAGCCCTAATCAATACATGTGTGGCATGGCACCTGCCCCAGGTGTGCTTCTATAATTGTCTGGCCCCACTCACTCCTCCTGGGTCCCCCAGCCCACCCCCAGCCCTTACAAATGTCACTTTGCCTTCACTTCACGTAAATGCCAGGGACACCAAACACATAACATGTGGATACATGCATTTTCCTCACTTATGCCCTCCCAGGTCCACACCCCTGGCTGACTGAGTGAGCCACCCTCTGCAATCAGGGAAGAGGGCGACCTCACGGAGACGGCCACAGTTCAGCGTACCCAAGTCGCACACATCTGCCACTCTCCAGCTGTGAGAGAGTGAAGAGGGTGGGCTTCAGAATCTCTTTCACCCCTGCTGCAGCCCCCGCCCTCATTCTTTTCCAAGGTCCCCCGGGCATCTGCCTGCCTACGCCCGCCCCTGGGTGACCCGCTATCCACACTGCCCTCTCCTGGCCGCTGGGGAATAAGACCCCCGAGCACGGCGCCCCTCGGCCCCTTCCCGCGCGCAGTGACACCTGTCAGAGCTCACTGCCTCTGCCCCTCACCTGTGTGCATGGGTTCCAGATTCACCATCCTGCCCCAGGAGGGGCCAAAGCCAGCGCCCCCCCAGGCCCCTCGCGTCTGCCCCAGCCGGGCCCCCGGGGAAGCCAGGGTCTCCTTCCTCCCGTCCCGGCCGCCGCCGCCGCGGGAGCCGCTGCCGGAGCCGTCGCCGCCGCCGTCGCGCGCTCCGCTGCTCCCGCCCGCCCGGGCAGCCCTCGGCGCGGCCAGGATTGCCACACTCCCCAGGTGAGCACGCGGCGCGGCGCGGGGCGGGGGCCGCCGGCCACGCCCCCTGGCAGGGCCCCCGCTCCTGGCCCCGGGCCCATGCAAAGCGGCGATTTGCATACGCGGAGCTGGGGGCCGGGGGAGAGGGCAGGGGGTGCTGCCGGGGCAGGTCCCGACCCCGCGGAACACCTGTCTGCCCCAACCGGGTCTGGCGGCCTCTCCCCACCGCGCCCGCAGAAACCCGGACTCCTGGTCCAGCTCGCCCTTTTTTCGAAGCCCTGGCGGATTATCCAGCCTCGGCGTGAGCTTCGGTCTGGACAGACTCCGAAGTGTAAGCGCTGCAAGGAGCCTGGAGTGTTTGGAGAAGCCATAAGGGTGTGCTGGAAAGAATCTGGTTTTGGAATCCTTCCTCTCAATTGCTTACCAGCTGTGTGTCATGAGATAAGGCTCTCCACCTCTCTGAACTCATTTTACTCGTCTGTAAAACGAGGCAGGTACTAATCATAACTGGCCTCTGTCTACGCGGAGTCCACAGGTGGCCTAGCTCACGTAGCCCCCAGGCATCCTCACGACATCTGGGGCCTAGCTGGAGCCCAGCTGATGATCGCACTTCCGGGGGGAAGACACTGCCCCTTGCCTGCCCCCAGTCCCAGCTTGCATGAGGCTCTATGAGAGGATGCTATGAAAGTTATTTACTAGTGTCAGCGGTTGTGGGAACAGCTATGTCCCTCATCTCCAGAGCTGAGAAGTGACTTGTCCAAAGGCACCCAATTCCCTAGTGACAGGTGGAGCCTGGCTGGAGTCAGGTCTCTGGACTCTCACTCCAGTGCTCTTTGCAGCACCCATCATAGACTCACCATCTGAGCTCCGCCCACCCCTCTCCTCCACTCTTGAGGTCCCAGGAAGTGGCGCCAAGACCCAGGCTGCACCTGCCTGTAAGCCCAGAAAGCCACATGCAGACAGGGCACAGGGCCTCACCTTCCTTTGCAGACAGGGCTCCCTGTGGACCTGCCTTCGCCTTAGTCTCCAGGACTATTTCCTGCCCACTGAACAGGTCCTGGGCTTTTCTGCCACTGCCTTGTTTACAGTGTTTTTTCCACCTGGCGTGTCCAACCACCCTCCACCCCAGTAACCCCCATTATAGAATCCAGCACCTACTGAGCTTCCACTGTGCTCGCCACACTTTAAAGGCACGTGATCTTGTATAGTCCTCATAACAACTTGTAAATCGGATAGTTACGATTTCCATTTTACAGAGGGGGAAAGTGAGACAGAGAGTTTGACGTGCCCCGTGTTGCGCAGCTGTATCAGGGCTCCCGTTCTAAAGCACAGCGTGCCACTTCCTCGATGCCCGATGCACCGTTCAAATGCTGCCTCCTTTCTGGAGTCGGAAGTGAGCTGATCAGGCTTTTACTAAATTACTGTAACACTGCAGTGTTCTTAACAGTCCTTGTGGCGGATTCTGTGGGACTTTTCTCTCCTACCCCGTGGGTGTTAACTGATCGGCTGCCCCCACAGCACCAAGCACAGTGCTGGGTACACAACAGGTGTCAGAGAGGGCTCCGAGGGTGCCACAGTGGCCCCAGAGGAATGGAAAGCATTTAATAAGTGCTTCTTCAGGTCCACACAAACCGCTGTCCCCTAGTCACATAGTCCTCTCTTCCTCCCGCTCTTGGCAAGACGGGAAGGGGCTTTCTTACCGTTTCTTCTGGCTGGGGGAAGAGATCAGGGAAGGCTTCCTTGAGGCTGAATGAACCCTGGGACCCCCCTCAGGACACTTCCAGACCGTCCCGTCTCTCCTTCCCTTCTCCTTCCTTTCCCTCCCCTCCTGCACTGCAGCTTTGGTCCCTTCCCTGAGGTGCATTTCTTATCTACAACTGCATGTCACCTGTCCTCATGCTAGAAAAATGCCTGCGCATAGTTTATATAGCCCTTTGTGCTTGTGATTTCCATATCTCTATTTGCACAGTATTTGCATGGCCACGTGCACTGAGGGTCTGATTCTCCAACCACCGTATCTGGGACCTGTTTCTCTTTTCCATGTGCAAAGTTACATTTCTTCTCTGGGCTTTAGTTTCCCAGACAGCAGAGGGGCATGTACCTAATGATTTCCAAGGGTCTTCCAGCTCCAGCAGCCTAGGATTCTAGGGTCCCAAGGATGGGGGTGGGGGTGGTGCTCTTGGGGATGGGGCCCACTGGGGCAGAGACAGGACCTTGGAAGTTCACAGTTGGAAGTACAACTTTGGATTCCAGACATGGGGTGGGAGGATGGGAAGGTGGTAGGAGGTGGAGGTGGGGAGAGGGTGGCAGGTATTACTTCAAACTTCATTCATTTACTAATTCCTTTACTCATTCATTCAATAAATGTTGGTTGAGTACTTCCTATATGACAAGGGAGGTGCTACATGTTGGTCATGAACCTTCTAATTTAGTCAGCATGATTTTAGAAGGAAGGTGTAATTTTTAGGCTCCGTTTGTGGATGGGGAAACTGAGGTTCAGGCAGGTTGACGCAGCTAGTCGGTGATGGAGTTGGGATTTATACCAGGTCTGCCTGAGTCCAAAGCTGGTGCTTTTCATCTCACCCTCCAGCGTCTGAGCCTGAGTCTCACCTTCTCTCTCCTCCTTCCATGATCGTGTAACTCAAGGTGAAAGGAAGCTAGATATCATTCATAGGAAGAACCGGAGGTCCACAGGGGAGGCACTTGCCCAGGTCCTTGGGGAGAGTCCCAGCACAGCACAGACCCTCGCATTCTCTCTGCTCCTCCTTCATATGCCCCTCCTGGGTCTTAGAAGGTTGGCTGGGTTTGTGATATGTGTGTACGGGGCAAGGGGTAGGGTAGGACAATTTTTATTCCTTCCTTCTCTGACTTGCTTGATGATCACTTCAACTAGATGAACCAGAATGGGAGCACAAAAGACCCCTTTCCTTTATCCCTCCGTCCTTCCAGCACTCAGTCTCCATGAAATCAGCTTTTTGAGTTCTGGGTGGATGGGAGGTGGTGGGAAAGGTGCCAATCTTCTGGGCCTCATACTCTCTCTCTCTATTTAGCCTGGGAGACGAAAAGCTGTGGGGTAGAGGAGAGAGATAGAGGGTTGCCTGGAGGTTAGAAAGGAACAGAGAAAAGAAAGGGAAAAAGAAGCAAGGACAGGAAATTTCAGTGCCTTTGGACATCAAAAGAGTGGTATGCAAATTAAATTCAAATTAAATGCAAATGAACCCACCCTGCCTCCCTTACCCACCTCTCTCAACAACTGGAGGACTTTTTCAGAGTAGCCAAAGCCTTACTCCAGGATGCGGTCAACTCAGACCTCTCCCCAGGTCTTCCTGGTCCTCCTGGGGTGACATCTGATTCCCCTGGCTGCACCTCTAGGAATTCACTAGCTCCCCAGGTCCCATTTCTACTTGAGCACGCTATTAGCTTCTTTTGCTTCCAGGACAGAAGGTTCTAGGAGTCAAGCATCCCCTTCCGGACATGTTGCTGGAAATGGGCTATAGCCCTGGAGAAAGTGCTCGGGGGAGGGGGTTGGGACCCCAGCCCTGTTCCCCACCTCAACAAAGAAAAGTAGTCTTCTTGGCTGTAGGCTGTGCTGTTCACTCTCATTTCCTGTCATGTCAGCTGGATTGAGTCGTCAGGGCTGGGAGCAGGGTGGAGAGCGAGGCGTCCTGGAAAGTCACCAAGCAACAAGTCCTTTCTAGCTCATTCTGTCTGCCAGATGGGCTCCCAGAGCGTGGGGGTGCTGGGTGGGGGTCAGCTCCCTGCCTTGGGGCGACCACAGGGAATGGATCCAGGCTCAGGCTTCCCAAAAGAGCAGATAGAAGGTAGGTAGAGGCCAGGAAGAACTTCCAGGCCTCTTTTAAGATGGCACCTTGGAGTCAATCCAATGGTGCCAGAGGAATATTGCAGACCGGGGGCGGAGCTCATAGTGTCAGGGTGATAAAATGAGAGGTGCTCTGGGAACGGGATAAAGCAACTGTTTCTGGGGAGTAGACTGGAGAGGACATGGGAGCCAGGACACAGAGCTATCCCCTGCCCGTGACATCTCTAATGCTGAGCCGCCAACCCTGGACATCCCACCCCACCCAGGTCCCAGCCTTCACTCATGTCCAGGGGGAGGAGTACACGCAAACTCATTGCCCATCTTGTACTTGAAGGTTCCGAATAATATGTATTTAATTCTAAAACAGCGTGACAACTCTGTCTTCCAATGAACTTTTTATTGGGCCTGGGTCCAGCCACCCTAATTGCACCATCAGCAGAGCTCTGCCTCAGTGAGCCCTTTCCTGCCTGCCCCACCTCTCCCGCCCCAGACCAGCTCCACCACCTAAGCCTCCTGCTCCAACTGCATGCTCAGGGCAAGTCTAAGCCCAGGGTGCCCTCTTGTGGTGATGGGTGTGTGACCCTGACTTGAGCACCCACCTGCAAGACTGGCGAGGTCTCACCACCGTCCTGAGCTGAGTGCCCTCCGTGATGGGGGAACCACAGGTGGGGGCCCCATTCCAGGCAAGTTGGAGATACTGAATTTTAGTTTCAGAGTGCTGTTGGGTCTCCTAGTCCATGATCCCCATCAAAGGCCGGAATTTACCCTGTGACCCCAGTTGGAGTCAGCCAGCTTCAGCCCAGTGAATGCAGTGACAGGAGCCCTGGGCCTTGTTGGGCTGTCGGTCCTGTTGCTGGACAGCTCTGCTGGTTAAAATGTCCTACCTCCCACACTGCCCTCCTGGGCTTCTGAGCTACAGGCCAATCCTACACTCCCACGTAGGTCAGCCATCCGTCCATTCATCCACTCAGAATGTGTATTGATTAGCCACTGGTGCTATGCTTTGGGCTGGGAATGGAACGGAGACCAGACACTGTCCCTGTCCTCAGGAAGCTCACGGCCTGGAGACGCTTGTGGACCAGAGAACAGGCAAGCCCTTCACACTGTGGCACATGCTCTAACAGGGAAGTAGAGGCTGGTACAGGGCCTGCTGCAGCACACGCCTCACCCAATCTGGGGATGGGCACCACGAAAGGCTTCCTAGAGGAAGGGACATCTAAGCTGAGGTCCCCAGCAAAGAGGAAGGAGGTGGGAGTGGGAGTAAGCAGTATGAGCAAAGGGAACAGAGTATGCCAGGAGGGTGTGAGGGCCATTGGGGCCCCCAAGTAGTGTGGCTGGATGATCACCAAGTACAAGACGCAGAAAAACACAGGTGAGTGAGGGTAATGTTTGTGCGGGAGGACCTTGAGTCGGCTCTAATTTAGGTGGAAATAACCCACAAGTTTCCGTAACAGATGACTTGTTACTGATTGCACATAGTTGAGTCGTGACAACTAGGTTGGGAATTGCTGAGGACAAGGAGGATGCTGGTAAGAAGTTTAACTGTGAAGAAACAGGGAGGAATAGGGCTGAGGTGGAGAAGGGCTTGGGTTTGAGGTGTTTTTTATTCTGTGTTTTAGATGGGAAAGATTTAAATACTCTCAGGGCTGATGAGAAGGAGGCAGGAAAGAGGGAGGTGGAGGAGGTAGAGAGGCGACAATTTCTGCAGAGAGGGAGGGGGAGGTGCTGGGAGACAGAACCCTGGGGTGGGAGAGAAGGGATGCCCCCCCACGATTATGACAGGAGAGAATCCCGAAAGGCAGGTGTGGAGCACAGGTGGGGTAGAGATGCTGCATCCCACCCCAAGCCTTCTGTTTCCCGTGATGTGGGAGGGGAGGGGGCCGTGTGGGCAATGTCACTTCATCTGGCCTCTCCCTGCCTGGGAGTCAGGACATTCTCCCAGAACGACACATAGCAGGAGTCAGGGCCAAGGCTTCCCCGGGGGTGTGGACGCTACCCCTGAAAGGCTCTGCAGGCCTGGATCCTGAGGTAGCTTGTGGCCTGCTGGTCCCTTGACCGGAAGCCCCCTGTGGTCTGGACCTTCTCCTGGGGAGAGTGTGCACTGAGTCCCTGCCAAGTCAGCCTGCTTCTCCACCTCACTTTGGCCCCCTTCCTTTCCACTGTCCATTCTCTGGGTCCCCAACTGGGACCATAGTTGTTGTCAGTCAGGGTCTCTGCAGGAAAACAGAATCAACTTGACTCAGAGTACCTTTCATGAAGGTAATGCTTGCTTTAGAGGGGCGAGCAGGGTGAAGGGAACCAGAGAGCAGCGGCACAGGGAAGCGAGGGCTGAAGAGGCAGGAGGGGGAAATGATGGTCCAGGAGCCCAGGAGGTCTGGAGCGTTGGAGGAAGGAAGTCAAGGCAGAGGTGTGGTACAGAAGCAGCAAGGGGCAGGGATACAGGTCCTGAGTTCTCTCTTGTCCTGCCCTCTCACCTCTGGTGCTTCTCACTGGCTGAGCCAGACATGAGGGAGCCCAGGTGAGGCTGATCCAGAGGTGGCTGTCCTGGGGCACAGAGCAGGGCAGAGGAGGGCGGAGGGTGAAGGGGGTAGGGGCAGGGGGCAGATGGGGAACAACCAGCACTCCCGTCACCTGGCTGCAGTCAATGGCTTGACAGCTGAGAACGAATCCTGAAATGCTTTAATGTTTCTCACGGTCCAAGCGGCAAACAATTTATGATAAAATTGAATGATGGCAAGTGTGATGGTCAATTTTATGTGTCAGCTTGGCTAGACTCTGGCACCCAGTTTTTTGGTCTAACACTAGTCTAGATGTTGCTGTGAAGGTATTTGGTAGATGGGACTAACATCTACAGTCAGCTGACTTTAAAAAGGAGATTACCCTTGACAGTGAGGGTGGGCCTCATCCAATCACTTGAAGGCCTTAAGAGCAAAAAGTGAGGTTTCCTGAAGGAGAAGGAATTCTGCCTCAAGACTGTAACAGGGGAATCCTGTCTGACTTTCCAGCCTGCGCTACAGATTTCAGACATCAGCTTTTGCCTAAGCTGCCAGCCTGCCAGGATTTCGGACTTGCCAGACCCCACGATTGCATGAGCTAATGCCTTAAAATAAATTTCTTGCTCTCTCTCTGCATCCACTGGTTCTCTTTCCCCGGGGAACCCCTACTGATCCAGCAGGGATGTGGGGGAAAAGGGCCTCTCAGACACTGCTAGTGAGAGTGCACGCTGGGACAGTCCCACCTGGAGAGCCATCTGACATGATCTACCAAACACTGGCCCTGGCAGTTCTCCATTTTTACCATTTCTCTACAGTGTGGCTTGAAAGAGCAAGTCACAGGGAACAACTCAGTCCACCAGTAGCCGTATGGCTAATAATCCTTGGTAGAATGCCAGGAGCAATTAGCTGTTGGCTGCCAGCGTCGGGGAAGACCTCAGAGATGCTCCAGCAAGGCCCCCCGTCAGCAGGTGAGGGAGCGGGGGCCTGTAAGAGGGTGCCCCCCCAGATTGCTCAGAGCTGGGACTAGGCCTTGTTCCTCACGTGAATTCTTAGCCTCAAGCTTTGCTTCTTGGGTGTGGTCCTTGCCGACTTCTGGCCAGACTCCTTGGCGGCCCCGCCCACCACATCCAGGTCCCCTGAAGACCCTAGGCAGACGTGCCCCAACTGTGGGGCCCCACAGTTCCCCCACCTCAGGCTTCCCTTGGCTAACAACACTCCAGGGAGAGGAACCTGAAGAAAACTCACGGAAAGTACAGCAAGGCCCAGCCCAGGCCAGGTGATCTGGCACCACTTTCATCTTCTCTGGCTTGAAGGGGCTCTGGTGAGGTCCCAGCTCTTGGTCTCCCACCCGAGGGCCTTGCTTACTTTGGCAAAGGGGAGCTTTGGGCCCCCTGCCCCATGGACTCAGTGGTTGCTCCCGCAGGACTGGCCCCAGCAGCTGCTCCCTACCTCGTACTTCTCCTCGTCCACCGGTAAGTGAGCTGTGCTCTCTGAAGGTCCAGCTGGCCCATCTGATGGACCCATTGGGTTAGTAGGTGTATGTGGAGTAAGATGGCCAGGGGTTGGATCCCAGCCCTAACTAGCTGTCCGACCTTTGGCAAGTCACACAACTTTATAGGTCAGCCACATCCATAAAATGTCACAGAATTACTAAAGGAGCCAATGAGCTAATTTATATGAAGGTACTTTGTAAACCCTAAACAGCCAGAGAAATGAGTACTTGCTGTAAGAATATTATCTCTCCGGATGTTTCTACACGTCCACAAAGGCCTCCTGAGGAAAGTGGGGCCTTGTCTCAAGGTGTCTCTCAAAGAGCTGACCGTTGACACCTATTTACATGGTGGGTGGGGTGCGAGGTGCTTCTCCAAGTAACCTCCCCACCCTGAGGAAGGGTTGGGGCTCAGGCCTGAGGCCCCGGATTGGAGGGACAGGAGGAAAAGGCCCGGGAACATGGCTGAAGCTGGTCTTTGAAAACAAGGAGGCACATCCACCTGAAAACGATGTCTCCCCACCGACCCTGATTTGACCATGGCCAAGCAAGCCTGGCGTCACTACAACCCCGTGGCCTGCACAGGTTCAAGTGCAGGAGCAGCCTGTCCTGGGGGAGCTGGGGAGCAGAGTAAGGGAGACGGGCTGCAAGCTCCTCCCTCCCTCCTGGAGAGGCCTGGGAGGATATGACTCCCCCCTCTCCTTCCTCCTAAGGAGTTGGGTCCCCTGGAACTTTCCCAGCTCCTGAAACACTCCAGTCTCTGCCCTGTGCTCACACAGCCCCCTTGCCAAGTTCTTACCATCCTTCAGCCTCAACCCGTGTCACATCTCGTGCAGGAAACTTTCCCCCATAAATTCAGCCCGCATATCCCTCCTTCTCAGAAGTCTTCCAGGGCCCAGCCCAGCACTTCCCACCACAGCCTCTGCATGCTGGGAGATACTTCTGAAGAGAAGGGGCCGTCATGATGTCTGGTTTAGTTGTCTCAGGTTTATAGATGAGGATGTGCCTGCTCTTTTCACTAACAGTAACAAGATCTATAGTAATAGTTAACACCGTGAGCGCTATGTGCGAGGCACTTGAAATATATGAATTCACTTAAATCTCACAATTAAGCTCATTTTATAGTTGAGAGAGAGCTGAGGCACAGAGAGGTAAAGCAACTTGACCCAAGATTGCACAGCAAATAAGAGGCAAGGTCAGGATGTGAACCCTGGAAGTCTGCTTCTACAGTTTTGTCCTTAATTTATCTCATGCTGTTTATTACTGTCTGGCTTACTCATCTATGTATGGCTCCTCTTCTTGAGTAACACCCCCCATCCCCCAAACCCCCACTCCCACCTTCTCCCACTACACAATGGGTGACCATACAACAGGTGCCTTAGAAATCCTGGTCCCAGGACTGGTCCCCAACAGGGTACAGGAGCGCTTTTCCTGACACCAGGGGGCAGCATTGGCTAAAAGTTCTCTCAGAACACCGAGCCTTGAGCTGTCAGTCAAGTAAAAATTTAAACTTTTATTTCTGGTACAAATGATAAATACTTTGCATTAAAAATCTGGAATTCAAGTTTTCCTCATACTTCATGCTCCCTCCCACCCCAGAACGTTACAAAAATATTTCTGTTTAGGGGGAGAGCTGGCGCCTGCTTGGGCCACCAAGTCCGGGTCTGGGGAGAGGCACACGCGGTCTGTCTCCGGGCTGGGGGGCCCCACCCACCCAGGGGCAGCAGTGAGAAGGCGTCATGGTCTGGTGGGGGGGCTGTGGCGTCGGTCCCCGACAGCCCCCTCTCTGGGGCAATGGTCCCCTCCTTGTTGGGCAGTGGGACGGTGCAGAGGGGCCAGCTCCTTCTGGGTGGGGGGGTGGGTGGGGAGATGGGGTAACAGGCACAGACACCTTTTAGGGTCTAAACCTGCAAAGACTTAAAGGGGAGATTCACAGGCCATCACATTTTGATTGCTGGAAAGAGAACACTTCGGGGTAGATGGAGGAGGGGAGGGGTGTAAATTTGGAGAACCCTTTCCCCTCTCTGCCCCCAAGGAAGGCGCAGAGTGGGAGCAGGGGGAGGGTGCCTTCATGAGTTAACCCCTGCCATGCCACATCCCTTGTCACAGTCATGAGTGATGGGGCCAGAGGCTCCGGGATTAGGGAAGGGATGGGAAATAAGGCCTCAGGTGGGGGCTGCCACCCCCTCTGGTGGCTGGAGGAGGAGCTGTGGCCCAGAGCAGCTACCTCTGGGCCACCCCCTCAGCCCAGCTGGGCTAGGGGTCCTCGTCCCAGAGACACAGCTGCCTCTGGGGCACATAGAAGTCGAAGCGGTAGTTCTTCTGGCAGCTGCGGATGCCGCACTTGTAGGGCGTCAGCCTGTCGCGACTGTGGCAGAACTTGAGCATGCAGGGGTACCAGGCCAGGCTCAGGCCGTAGCGGCAGACACAGGGCTTCCCGCGGTCCCCCACCTGCCCACAGCGGGGCAGCGGCATCTGCTCTGAGGCCTTGGGCAGAGCCTCAAACACGGAGCTGTCCACACCTTGGGGAGGGAGGCAAAGGTCAGCATGGAGGCAAAGGAGGGCCTCTTCAGGCATCCCATCACCCCTCTGACCTAAGTATTAGCATCCCTGTCTTACAGATGAGAAAACTGGCCCAGAGAGGTTTAGCCATCTGACTGAGGTCACACAGTAAGTGGAATCAGGACTGGAACCCAGGTCTGTCTGACTTCAAGGCCTCCACTCAGCCAGGCTGCCACCTTATGCTTAAAAACATCATTATACTGGAACGTAATGGAATAGAGGCCTGGGGAGAATGGGAAAGAAATCCAGGACAGCTTCTTAAAGGAGGTGATATCTGAGGAGGGCCAGGCAGGGAAGGGCCAGCACACACTTGCTGGGGAGGCCAGGGCACAGGGTAGACGGGAGGGTGCTTGTGAGTGGTGCTGGGGGTGACAGCAGTGGCCATGGGAGGGACCAGCCCCTGGGGGACAGTATCAGGTTTGCGCCTCGGTCTGGGGTCAGCCCACTGGGGAGGGCTGTGTGTGTGGAGGTAGGACCACAGCTCTATCGGGCATTTCTAACTCCAGCGCTGTCCTAGGAGGGGTGGGTATTTCTTTACTGCTCAGCTGGCTGGAAGGACCAGGGACCTGGAGTTGTAATGGCGACATCTCCATGTCCCCTCCACAAGAGGACCTGGGGACAGTCCTGGAAAGGTACCAGATGGGCCAGCAGTGAAGTCACACAGGCTGGAGAGGCAGGGACCACACAAAGATGGGAGGAATCCTCATGGATCTTGGTGAGAGATGCTGGCACCAAGGAAGGTGTGAAGGAAAGGAGAAGCTGGCTTCTGAGAGGTGGCAGCAGAGGTGGGCAGGTGGGAATGGGTGTCTTTGGGCCCCACCTGGACCCTGGTGCTGGTGCCCCTCTCCCAGGACAGAAGGTCCATCTGCGTTCTCACCAACGGCAGGGATGAGGTGGGAGATGTCTGGGAATCTCCCTCCACAGGGCCAGGCAGTCACAGTTCTGTGTCCCTAGCTGAAATGGGTCCCTTTCATCTAGCTGACTCCTCTCACTGAAGAGCCACACAGGTGTCACTTCCTCTAGGAAGCCTTCCTTGACCAATCTCAGCGTGGCTTACAGGTCCCTCCCCTGAACTCCCTTATCTCAACACTGTGCTCTATCATGTTGGATGTGATACAGTGGGCAGCACCCAGCTGACCTTGCTCCACCCAGAACCGGACGTCCTCCTGGCGGGTGTAGATGGCGTCCACGGCCTCAGCGCACACGTTGCGGAGATGGGGGCTCAGCAGGCCCCCCTGGCTGAAGTTGACGGCGATGTCCATGTGCAGGTGCTCCAGGCCCCGTACCTCCTCTGCCTGCCGCACGGCCCGGGGGTTTTTCTGTGGGGAGGAGAAGAGCCATTCCCAACTGGACTCAAAATGCTCCCAGCCCATTCTTTCCCTGATGGCCAAGAGTCAGACAAGCCCAAGCTGGTTGCCTTTAGCACCTTGGGGCTATCTGTGGAGTGGCAGACAAGGGGCATCCAGCCCCCCTCAACTGGTGGAGAAACTGACATCCAGAGCAGCACAGCCCCGCCTTTGCAGCTGGCCCCTGGGCTGACGTCTCGGGCCTGATGGGGAATTCTGACATGCTGCTGGGGGGTGGTGTTGGAAGTGGGTAGGCCAGGCAGGCTGTCCCAGGGCAAATGACCTCCGGGTTCTGTATTTCCAATCTCCAGGGACTGAGTCTCCCTGGGAAGGGCAGGCAAAAGGGGAGTGACCCCGGGCAGGCCCAGGGCAGGGCTGGACAGTTCAGGGAACAGAGATGAGGCTGGGGAGAGGCTCAGGGCCCAGGAAGGGACTGGGAGCAGGTCAGCAGGCAGAAGGGTTTTAAACACTGCACTGGACGGTTTATACGCATCACCTCATTTAAATCTCATTATAACCCATTTCTCAACAAGAAAATAGAGGCTCTGAAGGGGAGGTAACTTGTCCAATGTTGCTCCAATAATGAATGGTAGCGCTGGGTCTGAAGGCAGATCCGACTTCACAGTCCAAGCCCCTAGCCTCCATCATAAATGGGGGGGAGGGGACCCTGAGATTAGGGGACTGGAGTAATCTGGGAATTGGGGGTTCAGTGCTGATTAGAGGTTTGAGGCTATGGAGTCAGGTTTGGCCTGGGGCAAAATCAGGGGGTTCAGGACTATAAGGTGAGAGTGGGGTGCCAGGGAGGAGGGCGAAGGTGGGTCAGGTGCTGGGTGGGAGACTGAGGCTGGGGTAAGGTCCAGGCTTGGGGCCTGGCTGGCTGCAGGGGTGAGGGCCCTGGGGCAGGAGCTGCGCCGGGGCAGGCCCGGGGCAGGCACTCACCTGTCGAAGCTTGGCCATGGCCTCACTGGGGATGATCTCATTGCGGTGCAGCCGGGTGACAAAGCAGAGGGCCTGGAACTGACTCTGCCCCTTCTCCAGCTCCCCCAGGATCAGGGCCCGGAAGATCTTCACATCCTGATGGGGAAGGGCAGAAGGATGGGGACCAGCTGGAGGGGCAGGCCTCCCCACAGCCCAGCCAGTGCTCAGCTCAGGCCCCGGGGACACACATGCCTGGACACTGCCCTGCCACAGACACCTCCCTCCTGCTGGCCTAGGAATTTCAGTCTTTCCCATTTGAACCTGTGATTTAAAAGAAAGAACACACCCTAGATGTTCCCAAACCACCTGGAAAATTCACATAGAGAACCGCGAGGAAGCTTTTCAAAACAGAGCTGTTTAAAAGTACACAACTTTGCCTTGAAGGTCACTGCCCCCCTTTCTGGCATCCGGCTCATTCATAGCTGATGCTTCCCTTCAGTGGCACCCCGCTGTCATCCCGATCAGCAGGGTCAGTGCCCCTACAACCACCTGACCAGGGCACTGTGGGGGAGGGGCTGCACCTTCTACAAGGAGATTGCAGAGTTTCTCTCACTGACATTCTCACTCAGCAGGTTTAGGGGAGGCCTAGAAACTGGTGCTCCTCAAAATGCCCCTGCTGCTTCCAATCAGCCAGGCTCCGGGCTGCCTCCATCTCAGACGGAGGTGGTGGGGGCAGGATGGGGTTAAGGGCAGATGCAGCCAGGACCTTCTGGCCTGCGGGAGCTGGGGTGGCTCACCTTTCCCTTCCCCGTGCACTTCTCCTTCCCCCATGGGTTACTAACGGCATTGCCAGCGGGCCGAAGGCTCCTTCCTGTTACTGACTCACTGCACGAATGGGGGAGGCTGGAGGGCAGCAGAGGCAGAAGGGAGAGGGGCCACAGGGTGTGATGGGGTTCCCTTCCCAACTTGGCTGCTGGAACCCTGTGCTCTGACCCACCTGCACCCGAGGTGCCCCTGCTCTCACGAATCTCTGTTAGCCTTGTCTAACAGTGAGAAGTTAGCAGGTCCCAGCACAAGTAGTCTAAATCTGTCATGACCCCCCTGCCGGGGTGGTACCCTGGCCACAATGACCACTCTCCTCCAGGAGCCGCAGTGGTCCTGCCCTGGCACTGAGTATACAGCCCTGTGTAGCTCCTCACCTGTCAATGTTCCTGCCTGGCCTTGTCCCCTAACAGGGTCCCCGTTCACTGAGGGCTTACTGTACACCTGCTCGAGTAAGTGGTCTGAGAACGGGTCTGGGGGTCCCCCTGGACTTCCTGGTACAGGCAGTGAGGGGCCTATGGTTCCATCCCAACCCTGCAATGTATCAGCCAGTGCCCAGGCACACCTCCCAGCTTCTTGAAGCCTCATGTGTAAAATGGGGATGATGACACGTGGACCTGGCAGGGTTGTGCTAAGGGCTGAATGAGTTGGTGTGGAAGGCGTGGAAGGATGCCCGCCTGGAGGAAGTCCTCAGTGAGTGCTAGGTGTGGTGACTGTCACCATTGCGGGTGACCAGCAAATGCCACAGTCATCGGAAACAAGTGAGTGCTGGCATCCCATAAATGCCCAGGCACTTCTGAAGTCCTCTGGCTCGACAAGCACGTTTCTCTCACTTCCTTTTCCTGTCAATGATCTCTGGGACAATGAGGTGAGGGAGCATACGGGGAGATTTCCCACCAATACTGCAGAAAGGGAAACTGAGGCTCTGCTGGTGAGAATGGTTCCATTAGGCTCCTTATGATCCCAGACTTGCAGGGAAGGTGAATCAGAGCTCGGGTAACCCCAGCTTCCTCTCAACAGGAAATCCGTTCTTGGGCCACGAGGCTGGAATCTCAGGCTGGGCCATCCGATCTTCCATCCCTCAGGTCGGCTGAGGGGAGACTGGAGGCTGGTCCACTTGTGCATTTTCCTCCCCAGGCTTAGTTCTTGCCAGGTGAGACTTGATACCAGACTTCCCCTCCTAGCGCTTGAGTCAGGCGGATGTTCCTGGCAGGATCCCCAGGCAGGATCCCAAATCCACTTCCCCGGTATTTGCACCAATGACCCTTTAAAAGAGCCCTATCTGGAACGGTCACAGCATCTTCCCCAACACCACAGGCACGTGCCACACCAGGGAGTCTGAAGGCTAACGAGTGGTCTCCAGCTGCTTGGGGACATCACCTGCCCACCCTCAGCAGGAGAAAGCCTGTGAACTCTCAGACCAAACCAGAGGGTGAAAGAAATCTGTTCTGAATTTTTTCCCTGCATCTAAATTAAATAACAATGTCAATGACAACAATAAAATGCTACCAAGATGGGAACCTGATGGGGGCGGGCGGAGAGAGGGAATGAGAATTTCTCGTTGAGATAGATTTCCTCTTATCTCCTATTTATTTGTGTAGGACAAAGGTTTATGGAAGTTTACAACTGGAAGGGACAAGTCATTGTTACTATGAGTCAAAAAGGATGTATTGTCCTGTTTAAAATGCTTACAACGACAGGAGGTGGGAGCTATGACTGTTACCGAGTTTGGAATGGGCAGCTGGCTCAAGGTCATGGGACTAAGAGGAAACGAAGCCGAAATTCTAACCCAGGAAGTCTGACTCCAAAGTCTGGCTCTCTTAACCACAGTGCGCAATCGCCTCCTAGATCAGCTAGCCCGATTTCCTGGATGCCCAGCTAAAGGAACTGAAGCTCAGGTCCAGAGAGGTAGTAGGGTCTGCCCTTGGCCACACAGCTAGCGAGTGGCAGAGAGCAGGATGAGAACTCAGTTCCCTCTTCCAGCTGTGTCTGTCTGTCTGGCGGTGGTCTGTAGGTCCTCTGTAGCTCTGCCTGGGGAGTGTGGCAGCTCCCACACACGGTTCCGTGTGACTAACAGACAACAGCATCTGACACAAATACCAAGGTAAGCCAAGGCAGGACCACCCCAACTTGCTGCCTGCCTCTCCCAGAGCCTCTTTAAATCCTGACTTCTCCAGTCTCCTTAGTGCTATTTCTCCAGAAAACCATATTGTACTTGCTGACCCCTGGGAGGGAGTGGGCAGCCCGAGTTTCTGGATCTATTTGGCTCCATCATCCCGACCAGTGCCCCTCCTACCTTCTACTCCTTACACCTCAGACTCCCTACTAGGTTCCAGGGGCCCCTTTCCCTCCAGTACGGATGAAAGGGTGTGGGAGAGGTCCCCCTGCTTCAGGGAACATCTGGCCAGATGCTAAGCCCAGGCCAGATGAAGCCTGGCTCCCAGGCTTCCTCCTCGCCCGAGAGTCCCTGGGGCGATTCACCTGGATGTGGCCTAATGCCCAAGGCAGATGGCGTGGCTGGGGAAGAGCCCACACAGGTGGCTGGAGGCAGGCTCCTCAGGCCCAGGACTGGGGCTGGGACTCCCAAGACGGGAGGTTTCTATAAGGCCCCTTCTCCCATGAGCTCCCACCAGGAATAGGCCACCAGGAAGAAGTAGCGCATACACTACCAGGGTTGAAATCTGGGCCATGCAGAGGGTATGGTGAGGGGGCCACAGAGAAAGTGAGCATCACTGAAGTCCTCTGTCTGTGGTTTTAAGTAAGGAGCAGGAGGCGGGAGGTTCTAGGATAACACAGGAGTGACGAACACAGGCTCTGGGGCCAGTACTACCTGTGCTCGCATCCTGGCTTTGCTGATCCTAGCATAGAATCTTGGGGGAGTTAACCTCTCTGTACCTTAGTTTCCACATCTGTAAAATGAGTAAAACTAACAGTACCCACCTCAAGGGATTATTGTGAGAAAAAAACAAGGGAAAGGTTTCCAAACACAGTGGGCTGAACTCAAAGTTTCTCTAGTATTGTTGCAATCCCTGGCCTTGCTCTGCCTGTGATCTACTCCAGACCTGCAGAGGCTGGAGTAAAGACCTTTCTCCTAGAGCTGGAGCTGGGGCCCAGAGAGGTCAGGTGACGACTCTGGGGCTCGAGGTATCAGCAATCAGCCGGAGAGCATTGTTTAGTGTTACCTGGGGCAGGGCCCTCACAGCCACCAGTTTGGGCAGGACCACTGCAAAAGCCCTTGTCTTCAAGGAGCTCCTGGGGAGGCTGACCTCCTACAACCAGTCAGTGCACCATGATAAGGCCCAGGGTTGAGGTTTATGCTAAGTGCTCTGGGACAAAAGACAGACGGATGAAGGAGTGCTTGTTGTCCCCTTAAGGATGGGGCTGGGGGCCCCTCCAGCCTCTGCCCCCAAGGCCGCCCTGCCCTGCAGCAGAGTCGGCCAGGCCCAACCCCTCACCTCTACAGCACAAATCCCACTGGCTTCGCAATGACCTCTTTACATGTTTTTTCTTCCAGACTCAACTCCTTGAAGCTAAGATAGTATCTTCTTTGCGGTGTATCCGGCACCCTAGAGCACAGCAGGTGCTCAATAAGCGTCTGATAATGAATAAAGGAACAAAAAAGAGCACAGAAGCCTCTGAGAAAGGTGATGGGAGGGAACAGGGATGGGGTAGGGTGGGGTGGGGAGGGGCGTGGGGGAGGGCAGGGAGTGGCTGAAGGAAGATGCTGCAGGAGGGGCAGGGCACAGGCTCTGAGAGCCCAGCCAAGGAGTGTGAGCTGAATCTAGCAGATGACTGGAAGTCCTTGGTGGGTTCTGAGCCTGAATGTGCCATGAGCACATCTGTGGTTTAGAGCTGAGTCAGAAGGCTGAGCTGTGCTGGGCCAGCATGCATCTGATCTAAATGCCTTGGCAGAGGGCCCCGTCCTCATATGGCATCTTTTGCTTGGGCAACAAGTTATCCAGGTCCTCCACGATCTGCCCCTGGCTCAAGGGCAGTGACTAGACTTTATTTATGCAGTATCCTCAGGGTCTGGGCAGAGCCTGAGCTCAACACTTACTAGCTGAGTGAATGAATAAGTGAGTGCTCTGGGGCCTCCAACAACCCCTCGCCTCCAACAAGACGACGGCTCTTTCTTCTTAGGCTTGCTTATAGCTGGGCCCCTGCAGGCTGGTAGTCCTACAGCTGCTATTTTGGCTTCTAGAAGGTTTAGGGGATCACTGAGTTCATGATCCAGTGAGGTTCCAGCAGGGGACGTGATCTTCACAGGTCACAGCTGCAGAGCTAGGACCAGAGGCCCAGATTTCCTGACTCTCGGTCTGGTGATCTTTATGATCCTCCAAGCTCCCCGCTGTCTTAACCCTTGTCCAGATATTCACTTCTTCTCTGCCCACTCCCTGCCACGCTGGTTTTTTGAGATCTACTGTATCTCAGAGAGGGAAGGCTGTGCTGGGCTCCAGGTAAACACCTAAGAGATAGCAGAGTGCTGCTCCGGGAAAGGCAGGGGGCCCAGCCCTCTGCATGTCAACAGCAGACATCCCGTGCCAGGCCTGGATGCTACAATCCTGGGGGTCGGCCCCAGGTGAAGCTTAACGTTGAGGACAGGGAAGTGACACTGCAGACAGAGCCCAGTGGAGCTCTGATGATTGTGGAGCTGTCTCACCAGCCCTCAACTGCCAACTTCCAGCCTCAGATAAGACCAGAGAGAGAAAAAAGCTTCTCTTCTGCCTTGGCCGCCGCTGGGGTTTTACGTTACTCGCAGTCCAGCTGAATCCTAACTGATACACAGACTCACACCTGCTTTCCTCCACTCATGGGCCACATGTCCAGAATCTTTCACACATACTTGCTGTTTCTCAGACAATCTCTTTCACACACAGTTGCTCCCAATCTCTCACCCAGCGGCACCCAGACTCCCCCACCGCCCCCTCCTGCCCCTGGCTCCCACTGGGGCTCAGCTGCGCATTCCCATTCTCCCTCACACACAGCTGCTCACATGAGCACGTTTCCCCCTTCACGGTCACTCCTGTGGAGCCTCCAACGATCCCCTTTCATCTCAGCATCCCCCATAGTCTCAGAAACCTATCTTCTCCCCAACAGTCTCCCACAGAATTCCCCCAAAGTCTCAGACACAGAGTCTCACGCTCCATCTCACATACACCCTTTCTCACCAACAGTCTAACAACCTCCTTACACGTGCTGTCGCAAGCCCCTCCTTCAGTTGGTCGCACGCCCCCTTGCAGGCAGCATCTCCCCACACTCCTTCACACGCCTCCTCTTAGGCTCATCACCCCAGCTCCAGCCTGGGGACTCTCCTCTCCTCCTCTGCCCCTTTGTGACCCCCTACTCCCTGCTTCCTCCCCACCCGCTAAGGCCCTTCTTCAGCCCAGCCTTCTACCCCAGGGGAACCACACACTGAGGGTACAGGATGGCGGCATGGTCCCTTCCCTCAGTGCCCCTCTCCCAGCCCACCACAGCACAACAGTGGTTGTACAGCCCAAGCTGGAGGCCACCTCTTCAGGGTTCTCATGAAGCAGCCTGTGCCCCACCCGCTCCCCCATTCCTTCTTGCTCTTGGACAGCTGGCGCGCTCTCTTGGGAGTTTCTCCTGCCATCTTGGTCTCCTTCCCATCACACCAGAGTGTGTGATTCTGAGGCCGGGGCTGAGCCAATCTAAATATTTATTGCTCAGCTCCTGGCTGTGGCTGCTTTATCGCTAGAGAAGGGGCCAGCTTCATGGGACTGGGGAGGTAAGGGGTCAGCTGGAGAGCCAGCCAGGAATCAGTGCCGTCCTCCCCAACGCTGGCTGCCCCGTGGCAGGCACAGGGGCACCACAGCTGCTCTGCACAGTCTCCTCCAGCAGGAATGGGGTGGATGGAGCGAACCCAAAGCCAGCCAGGCACATCCCCAGCCTGGTGCCCAGGGACGTGGGCCGCCCCCACTACAAGATGCCTGTATAACCTCAGGGCTAGGCCCGGGACAGAGGCTTCTTGTTAGGGGGCATTAGCGTAACCACCAGCCTGGAGCAGTGCCCCCTGCCCCGACCCCCACCCCCAGAGTCCCTAGTGCTCTGTCAGCCAAATCCCAAAGGTCAGCACTGGCTGGGGAACAATGTGAGGCTTTATGTGGATCAACTGTGCCCAGCCGTCCCGCTGACTCAGGGCTCCTAAGACGGGGCTCCGCACTTCTCTCCCACCCACATCCCCGGCCCCGATGCCTCCCTGCCCTTTATCAGAATTCCCAGTGGCAGCCACTTAAGCACTTGCCAACTTACAGGACAGAGGCTCCTAATGATACTCTGGTCCCTAGAGTGGGGAAAAAAGGAGCGGAAACAGTCTGCTTAACAGCTGAGGAAGGAGAGCTGAGGGGGAGGGACCCGCGCAGGGCCTGGCTGGCACCACTTCCCCACTTCTCACATGCCTTCGCTGGCCTCTGCTCTGCAAAGGCCTCTTACTCACCTCTCACAACACGCCTGTGAGCATCATACTATTGTCCCTGTTGCTCATGTCATGTCTGAGCCTGGGGCTCAGAGAGGTTAAGTGACTTGTCAAGTCACACAGCAGGTAAAGGGCAGAAAATGTACACAGTGAGTGCTCCATAGTATCTGTGGGATCTTTTAAAAACGGTCCCCTCACCCCACCCACTGTCTCAGGGGTGGTGGGGGGTGGGGAACAGTCTCAGGCTCAAAGCTGCCAAGGGGTCAATACTTAAAATTCACAGGGTTATGAGCTTGGCGGGAAGGGGCCCAGCCCAAGACTGGACAGAGGAGAGCCCAAGATCTGTTCCTACGCACCAAGGATTTTTCCAGCCTCCTCCTTCCCTTTCCTCTCCCCTACTGGGGTTTCTTCAGCCTTCTGGAAGGAGCCCATTTATTTATATGCCGCAGCAGCCCTGGCAGTGGAATAGACTGGAAGGATCCCTGGATCCTATTCTGGATCCTCAGCTACCTGATCTTGTCACAGTCTCTTCAGAGCTCTCAGCCTCAGTGTGCACATCTGCAAAATGCATGCGACCTCCGCCTGATGACGTGGCAGTGTGGATCAAAGAGGCCAGCCGTGAGGAAGCAACCCCCAGCATGGGAGCTGAGCGACTCTCCGTGCCTGAGATCCAGAGACGCGCAATTCTTACCTCAAGGTGGACCCTGTCTTCCTATGTGACAGGAGTCTGTCCTGAGTTTTCCCGCCACCACCACCTCTCTGTGCCTTGGGAAGCCTATTTGGGAAGAACCCCACTTCGACCTCCCCTCACCTTCTTTCTGGCAGCCCACGCACTTGTCCCCAGGTGGCAGTCTTCTCTGCCCCATCTGGGATCTTTGGCTCGGACTCCACGTGGACATAGGTGTTCAGGGTGGGAGATGCTAGCCAAGCTCCGGGGAGCACGTCTGTACCCTGGGCAGGGCGGCTGACCCCGGATCCAGGCAGGAATTCCTCAGACACAGCAGAAGGACTGCTGTTAGACCTCAGGGCCCCACGGACACGAGCCGGGTCCTTCCTTCTGGTGACTTCCCATAAACTCCAGTGAGGAAATGCTCTGGACTCTGAAAAGGTCTGGGCCTCCCCTGAAAGCACCTCTACTGCCTTCTGCTCCCCAAGAAGACACCCTACCCATCACACGCCTCCACCAATCACCAAACTGCAGGGACCAACGTGGACAGGGCAGGGGAGACCGGGCCCCAAGCCCCTCCTGTCTGACATCCATGTGGTGTGATACCCAGTAGAATAAACAGCCTCAGGCAGCGACGCGGTCAGCTGCACATTCCACATCTTCACTGACTGCATCTCAACCATGCAGCTTCCTATGTTGCTCCCCTGACCCGCAGACCAGGAACCCCCAAGGCAGGGACTCTGGTGCTCTCTGGACTGCTCCTTCCTCTGGCTCCCACTCACCCATCGGTGCCAGGGCAGGGCTCAGGTTCCCATCTCCCTGAGTTTTGTGGAATAACCTTGAGCTGACTTACACTGCCATCCGGCTCCCCTTACCTTGGCTCCAGCCCGTGGCCCCGTCACGATCCCCTCCCTCCACACTTTTGGAGTCTGTGGCTCCCTCCTCCACCCCCTCTACCCTCGGCCCTGTGGCACCCACCTCCTCGATGCACTTGCACATGACTTTCTGGTATCTTTCAGCCACACCCTGCCCATCCGGTCAGCACCAAACCACACTGCCTGGAACCATGACTCATCCCCTCCCCCAGCGTTTGGACAATCAGACTGGGGGACGGAAAGAAAACTGGGACAGGGACTCCAGCCTGGGGGAGGGGGACCAAGAGGGCTGTTAGACAACAAGCCAAGTTAGAGACTGGGGATGGTGACGTGCCCACTATTGGATACCCTCCGTGAATCAGGATGCATATAGGATTTGGGTTCTAAAGAAGAGCATTGCCTATTGGGAGTGTAGTATGAATTAGACTTCTTGTATGAGAGCACGCAGCATTAGAACTAACGTCTATACGCTGCTTAAAACACATCAGGGTCATTGTGGAACGACAGGTTTCAAATACGTGACTGAGTTCGGGCTCTCCCTTCATTTAACAGTCCAATCTGGTCCCTCCTCCAAGTCCCTTCCCATTGCCTGGAGCAGCTATGCCAGCGGTTCCCAAACTTTGCTGCCCATTGGAATCACCAGGAGCTCTTTAAAAATACTGCTGCCTGGCTCCCAGTCCCAGACATTCGGAGAGCAGCCCGGGCATCGGGATTTTCTAAAGCTCCCCAGGTGATTCTAATGGGCAGCAACGTTTGGGAGCCACTGAGCTGTGGCACTTCTTTTAGATCTGCGGCTGCATCGGCCTGATGGTTAGCAGCCTTTGGGCAGAGTCTGCAGTACCGCATGGTGACCATTGGTCAGCTCCAAGCTACTTGGGCAGTTTATAAGCCTCGCGTGGGCTCCAGGCTGGGTGTCCCCCAGCAGGCTGGTTACTGTTACTGCTTCACTGGCTTCAGGTCCAGCGTGGCAGCGTGGGGAGAGCCAGCCCACGTCAGGGCCCTGCCTGGTGGCAGGGGCAAACAGAGAGGGTGGGAGGAGCCCGAGAGGGGGCCTGGGTGGGGGTGAAATGGGCCAGACAGAAGCCTGGGATACCGCCAGCACAAGAGGAATCATTGCTGCCCTGGGGAGGCTGGCAGCACAAGGATGACTGCTCCTTGCTCTGAGGGGCTGGCTGGCAGTTTTGGAGTGTGATGGTTCATTTTATGCATCAACTTGACTGTGCTGAGGGATGCCCAGAGAGCCGGTGAAATATTATTTCTGGGTGTGTCTGTGAGGGTGCCTCCAGAAGAGATTAGCACTTGAATGGATAGACTAAGAGTGCCCTCACCTCTGTGAGTGGGCAGCATCCAGCCTGTTGAGGGTGTGAACAAAAAGGCCGAGGAAGTGCGAATTTGTGCTCTGCTTGAGCGCGGACATCCGTCTTCTTCCTCTTCTCAGACCTCGCTGTTCCTGGTTCTCAGGCCTTTGGACTCAGACTGGAACTACACCACCGGCTCGCCTGGGCCTCCAGCTTGCAGATGACAGACTGTGGGACTTCTCAGCCCCACAACCGTTGAGCCCATCCTTCATGATAAAAATCTCTTTCCAGATATCTGTAGCTATAGTCATGTGCCACATAACAATGTTTCGGTCAAGGACGGACCACATACATGACCGTGGTCCCATGAGATTAGTAGCATATAGCCTAGGTGTGTGGTAGGCTGCGCCATCTAGGTTTGTGTAACTGCACTCTGTGAATGTTTGCACAAGGATGAAATTCCCTAAGGATGCACAGAACGTGTCCCCGTCGTCAAGCGACGCATGACTACCCCATTGTCTATTTTGCTGGAGAACTCTAATACGTGGAGCTTCAAAGAGAAGGTTATGATGAGGAACTCGGGGCTCCTCTAGGCTCAGTGCTGACTTTGGGTCCCTCACTCAACCTTTTTGAGTCCAAGTTGAGCAGGAAGGGTCCATGCTGAAACGCGATGTGAACCACAATTGTGAACGTGCGTCGCTTCTGTTTCTTGAGTACTCAGCACAGTGAGCCCTGCTCCTGCCTTATGCCGTTTAGTTCTCACAGCATCCATGGGGTTGGTATCCTTATTACCCCCACTTTACTGATGAAGAAATGAAGGCCTGTGAAGATCAAGGAGCTTGCCCAAGGTTAAACCAGGTCTGTCTCATTTCAGTCTGGACTGTCTCCCAAAGGTGATAAAATGGCAAAAGTCACTCTTCCCAAGCGGACTAGGGACTTTTCCCAAACCACCCAAAACGGATTCGGTACATGAAACAAAAGGAACACCACATCCAGCCTTTTTCCTATAGGAAAAAGTTACTACTCTAGATAGAGGCTTCTTGTGGAAATCTGCCAAAGACTATAAGGCAATCACCAAACTGCAGGGACCAACGTAGACAGGGCAGGGGAGACTGGGCCCCAAGTCTCGCTGAGGGGGGCAGCGAGAGAGGTGATCCACCCCAGAAGGATTCATGTAGAAGAGCTGATTTGGCCAGTGTAGACAGTGGATTGAGGTGGGGGTGAAGGCTATTCCACCCCACTGGCAGCATTCCCCAACTCCACCCACCCCTGGCTAATGGAGAAACCTGGACTTGGTGGGGACCTTGGAGAGGTGGTTCCGTTTCGGCACCTTCCACTCCCAATTCCCTCCCTTGCTGATGAAACTGGAGATGCCAGGGGCGGGTGTGAAATGCCAGCTTCTGGGTCAGAGGCTAACCTGAAACTTCGGGAATCTGGGTGGAGGTTCAAACCACTTGGAGGATTAAAACGAGGCTCTTGGGATCAGCTCCAAACGGAGTCTCTAACTGGGCAGTCAGCGCCCACTAAACCCTCAGTCCTCTACCCACTGCCCCCTGGGCTCTCCCCTCTCCTTGCTCTCAGGGTAGAGCAATAAAAGAGTTCAGGCTGCAGCCAGAGGCTATAAAAGCTTAGCCCTACCGGCTGCCTCTTTCACTCCTGGAGAGGTCCCAGAGGCAGCATGTCTCCAGGGTTCCAGCACAGCCACAGAACAGTGGGCAGGAAAGTGGGAGACCCACAGGCTGGTCTGAGGCTCCACTCTCAAGGACAAAGGGCTTCACGGGAAGGTTGAGGGGCAGATTGGATCCCAGCCTCCTGAGGGGTCCAGCCACTAATTTGGATTTTCCTGGAATAGAATACACTTGACAAAATTCCCTCGGAGTTTAGGTGGGGAGCCGGGAGGCGCTGTGGCCCTTGTCAGCTTTCCTCTCTCCACACACAAACTCACCTGCCCCTGCCTGAATCTGAAAACGCGGCTTGGGCCTGCTGAGTAAGGAAGGGCCACAAAGTCTTCCCAACTGAGACCACTCACCCACCCCCTAACGGGTCTGCCCATGTCCCTGACAACTCAGCAGCCCTGGGACAGATCAGAAGGAAGGCCCACCTCCACTGTCCACTGTACCCCGGCATGCTACTATGGCAGATATGCTGGGGCCCTAGCTGACTCCCCAAAGGTTCCCGCCTCTCCTCTCTAGCTGCCAGTCCCGAAGAGGGAGGAGAGAGGTGGCTCAGGCAGGGTCCACAGCCCTGGGCTTCTGCAGCTGCCCAACTATCTAATCGGCCTCCCCTCTTCACTCTCTCAGAGACAGAGCCTCACAGACTCTTTCCATCAGGAAAGGGGCTTGAGGGGTAGGGTAGGGTAGGGTGGGGTGGGGTGTGGGGGTGCCCTGTGTAAGAGATCAGAAGACTCTCTTAGTACCTACACCTCCCATGCCCTCTTTCTCTCCAGGATTCCTGCTGCTGGGTCACTGTTAGTCACTCACTGCCCTTCCAGGCTCATTTCCTGATAAACCCCCAGCACCTCCATTCCCCCTACTCTCCCCATCTTGGGGGCCCCCACTCACCTGGTTCCCTCCACAACATACACACACGCTGAGAAGAGGCTGGTCTCTGCCCCCTCTTCCCTGCGATCTGGGCCAAACGTGGGGGTTGGCCAGCCCTCCTGCCAAGCAGGGTAAGGGGTGGCACCTCTCCCAGAGAAAGGGGACCTCATCTGGAACCTCTCCCCAGGTCCTTCTGCTTCAAGCTTTGCAGACTTTCAGACCAAAGAGGAGACATGGCTTCTCCTCGGCTTGAGAGGCCCCAGGACGATCAGCTCTGCCCAGGAACCCTCCCTTCTCTAGCCCAGGAAAGTGAAACAGGGAGAGGTGGCTCACAGACTCCACGATGTCAGGGCTGGGAGGCCTCACTGTACACCTCACTGTCCTGTACAGAGGTGAGGAATGAGGCTCAGAGAAGGAAAGGACTTGCCCTGGATCACACAGCCAGAAGCCAGGACCTCTGATTCCTAGCCCACGATTTTTCCCACCAAAGCACGCAGAAATTACTCCAAGCAGGGAGTCTAGGGGTATGAACACTGACTCTTTTGGAGGGTCAGCCCCAGGACGGCCTGGGAGAGCTGGGCAGGGCGTGAGAAGGGGCCTGGGCACTCAGGGCAAGAGAGGAAAGAAAGGCTGGAGCGGGGAGTCGCCGGAGCAGCGGGGCCGTTCCTCGGCGAGAATGAAGGGGCCGGGGCTGGGCGCTGGGGAGCGGGGCAAAGAGGGGCAGAGGAGTCCGGCGTGACCCTGGCTAACTCGCGTCCCTCTGGGCCCCAGTGTGCCGTCTGCAGGCCTCGATGCGACCGGGACCCCGGGGCACTCAGGCTTGGGGGTCCCCCAGGGCGAGCGGGGTGCCTCACCTTCTTGAAGTCGGCGGTGAAGGAGACGAGGGTGCCGTCGGGCTTGCGCAGCTCGAGGCTGATGCTATCGGCGTCGCTGTCCGCCTGCAGGCTCTCCTCGGTCACCTGGCCGTCGGGCAGCCGCACGCGGACCCGCAGCTCGGCCGGCGCGCCCGCCCCCAGCAGCGGTACGAGCAGCGGCAGCAGCAGCAGCAGCGCGAGGCGCGCCGTGGGGACCTCGCAGCCGCCGGGCGGGCGCATCCCCGGGGGCCGCCGCGCTCCGCGGCCACGGCGCGCCGCGTGCGGGCGGGGAGAGGCGCTGCCAAACTTCGCCCGAAGTTGGTGGCTAGTTCGGGGCGCCCGGGAGCGGCTCCCCGGGGAGCTCGGCCGCGGGGCCCCGCGACGTGGCGCGGACGCACGTGGGCTGCGTTCCGCGGCGCGCCCCCCGGCGGCTCCGAGGCGGACGCGGCGCTCCGGGCCCCCCGCCCGCCGGCCCAGCGCCGCGGATCCGCGGCCCCAGACTCCGGCGCGCCGAGCCTGTTTGGCACTTTTCATTCAATCCCACCCCCCGTCACTTCCTTCAGAAAACAGAAACCACCAGGACCTGCCTTAAAGAGACCGCGCACCTCTCCGCCCTTAAAGGGCCCGCGGTGGCCCGGGCGGGGGCGGGGAGAGGGGACCGCGGGGCCAGCGGCTTTGTGGGAAAAGGACTTTCTCAACCTCCCTCCCTCCCTGCCGCGTCCCGTCAGTGACCGGGCTGTGTCAGGAGTTGGCTCTCTGGAAAATCCCTTCCTCCCAGCAGGGGCGGGACGGGTAACTCTTCACCTCCCCCCCACCCCCCTTTTTTGGCTTGTTCTTGTGCCACGTGGATGAAATAATCGGGCTTGTGTTTTAGGGGTTTTGTTTGGTCTTTTAGTTTCTCTGACACAGCGAATTTCTAAAAAGCTTCTGCAAAATCAGATCTCACCTGGCACCCAGCCTTTTGGCTGCCCTGGGTGGGGAAAGAGGAGCTGGAGTTCTCCCCCTGCTTTGACATCCCTCAGGTGTGAGATCTTGATAAGTCAGGCCGCCTCTCTAGACACGGCCCCTGCAGCTTTTCTTTTCAGTCTAGCCTCCCTCACTTCCCCATTCAAGGTATTTCCTGGGTCCTGCCCATCTCCCCAGACCCCCATTCTCTCTCTCCCAGTAACAGGCTGAGCAAATCAAGGAAATGTGAGATTCCAGGCCATTCTGGAGAATGTCCAGGGACTCAGGACACTCGCTTGACCATCAGAAGCTCTCCCCCAAGCCCCAAGAAAACATGCCTGTGTTTCCATGCACCTCAACAATGAACAATGGAGGTGGTGGGATCTGGATTCCTATTTCCTCGGCTTAGTTGTGTGCTTTGGACACGTTTTAAAAATTGTTTGGGCCTAAGTGTCCCCTTGTGTATGGTGGGAGTTGCTGAGACCTACAAGTTGTGCCAATCCCAGGGAAGAGAAAGCCCCAGGGGGACAATGCTGGGAACCTATTGTTCCCCGATGTCCATTTCACTTGTTTATTCTGGGTCCCCTGTTCTTTCCAAGAGCTGGGCTGCACATGGGTGAATACTCTCCTCTGCTCTGTAGTCTCCTTCCCTTCTAGGTTTTTCCCAGAACAGCGTTCTTATCAGCACCCGAAATGCTCACCCCAGGTACCCAGGCATTGTGAGGGCACCAGTAGCAGAGCTAGGTACCCTTGAACTGCAGGGTCAGGCCTAGAACCTGTCTGCTTACTACCAACCAGGGCTCTTCCTACCACACTCTGCTTTGTGAGTTTAGGACTGAAAGGGATTCAAGAGCTTACCCAGCTCAGTGTTTTCCAAATTTGCCTTACCGAAAGAATCACCTGGGTGCTTGTGAAAACCACAGACACCTGGGTCCCTAACGCTAGTCAGACTCCCCAGGGAAAAGGCTGGAGTATTTGCATTTTTAACAAGGGCCCAGGTGATGCTTGATATAAGGGTGGAGAGTAAGTACTTGACAGAGGGTTAACCCTAGAGGATCTAAAACAAACAGCATCTTTCCTGGGGAACCATCCTGGCCCCTGAGGAGTTTATCTTCCCATCAGGGAGATAAGGCAAGCTGTCAGAGAATGACGGATTAGCGCAAAGACTGCTCCTCTAGGTCCCCCCCCCCCCCCCCCCCCCCCCGAGCTGGCAGAACTGAAGAAGAGAGATGCCCAGGTCTCAAAACTGGCCTCGTGCCTGACAGGATACTCATCTCAATCCAGCCTTGAAGCTAGGTCTTCCCGTGAATCAGCCCACACAATCATTAGGGCCTCACCCACATTTCCTGACTTGCCCCGTTTCAGGTCCTGTCCCCCTTCCCCCCAGAGAGATCCCAGGAGAAATAAGCAAAGATGCCCTGTGTGTCCAGTTTCTTTGTTAGGGTCTCTGAGGCTGTCTTTGTCTCTCTTCAAATTCTGGGTTTGGAAACAAGGATGGAAGACCCCATCTCTTTCCACCACCTCTACCCCGTAATCAACTTCCTTCTTTAGTTCAACCCCAGATCAAACTGGATTTTTCTTCTAAGATAGAGAATTTGAAGTCTCACTCCACCATGTGAACCCTGCCTCTGTCCCCCTCCCTCCCTTTGGACTGTACCTGAGGAGCTCTTCAAGATCCAGGACAAAACTCGAGTTTCCCAGGAAGACTTTCTCAGCTACTGACCTACAGCTCCACTCTGTACGGCTCTCTCCCGCCTCTGGACTCTGACAATAGCAATTATTACGGCAGCTACCTCCATTGTATCCTATGTCCAAGTTCTGTGCCAAGCCCTTTATATGTATCATCTTATTTAATTTTCATGGCAACCCTCCAAAGGAGCTTCTATTATTAGCCTCTTTTTATTGACTAGGAAACTGAGGCTTAGAGAGGTTAAGTAAGGTACCAAGGCCATACACATAGGAGAGCCGGCAGGGGCTCAAACACAAATCCGCCTGACCAGAGAGCCCTTGCTTTTAACCACAGTAGCATCTACGTGCCTGTGGCCCTTGCTTTCTTCCAGCCCCATTTGGGCACACATCCTGTGTTATCTTCTCCTGTCATCTAACGGTTTTGCGTGTGGCAATTTTGTACCCCAGGGAGGCTGTCAATGGTTTCATGTGTGACAATCTTGTACCCCAGGGAGGCCGTCAATTCAAACCGGCCAGCCCCATGCTGGGAACATGGAGTGCTTCCCTTCAACCAGCCAGGCATAGAAGCGTCCATTCATCTTCCATGTGAAGGCCCTCAGAGGAAGAGCCTTAACAAGCCTAATCATGCTCACTGCAACCAAGCAGCCCTCATTGTCAGGACGGTCTTTGTGTCTGATCTCAAGCCCTCTGCCATGCCGTAAACCAATTTCCCTTCCTTTCTGATCTCCAGCCCTAGGAGAGCAGTTGGGAGTCGTGGTTCAGAGCCAGGGCATGGCGACCTCAATCCTGGAGCATGGCCACTCCAGAGCTGTGTGATTCAGCGAGCCGATTTCTTCATCTGTGAAGTGGGCACATAAATGCTTCCCTTGCTGGGTTGTTTGGAAAATTAAATGCAACATTGTGTACAAGACACTTCACAATGTGTTTGGCACATAGTGAAGACCCCATAAATACTGGCTATTATTATTTAATACTGCTAATTCTCTCCCGTTGTATCCAATATTAAATCCCTGCGTGACCTACACATGCTCCCTCCTCCCCTGGCCCACCCTCCGCACACACATACACGCATCCACATTCAGGAACACTTTTCCTCTTTGTTCTCTTCAAGTCTGCCAGTTTCACGCTGCTTGAGGCCCCTGAAATGGGCAAGTGGGCGGCCAAACCTGGGAGGCCCCTCCCCTCCGCTTTTCTGTCTTAGTGTGCCTCGATTTGGCAGAAAGAGAGATGCCACGCCATCTCGCAGTCTGTGACCAAGAAGACAAGTGCTGACAAAGTCCCGCAGAAGGCCCCAAAGGGAAACTGAGCCAATGTCCCCTATCCGGAGATGGGGAGAATTCGATAGGGAGCTTGTCTTCGCTACAGTGGGAAGTGGGAAGACTTTTCTTCCCCTTTCTTTCCGTGGCTTGTATCTGGCTTGGGTTGTGTTACAGCCCTCCATTCCTGGACCCTTGCAGATGGAGCTGACTACTTGTGCCTTGAGTGTGAGGGGGAACTGGGGATGGGGTGGCGGTGCTCTCCTCTGCCTCTCAAGCCAACTGCAAAGCTCCGGTCACTTCATTGCCCAAGCAGAAGTGCCAATTAGTTTTACAGCATCACACGATTACTCAATTACATTAATCCAAGGGTGTGGTGGGAAAGTGGACTGGAGAGGCAGCGGGCCGGGAGGGAGAGTGGAAAAGGAAGAGAGGCTGGGACTGCTGGGTGAGCAGCCATTCTCCCCAGGCAGAAATCCTGGCAGAGGGGAAGCTTAGGTAGAACTGGGCTGGATCCATCAATCAATGCCTTTTAGGAAGGAAAAGGAAGCTTGAGTAATCAGAACTGCAATAGGTATTTGCCAGCTCATTGATTCCAGGCGAGCGACTCTTTAAATTCCCGAATATAACCATCTTCTCCATCCCAGTTCTTCCAGGAGGCCTTTCCTGCTCCCCTACCTGGACACACATTCATTCATTCATCCACTCCTCCAGTTGGTCAGTTAGTCAGTCAATTAGTCATCTAGAGTCAGACTCTGTGCTAGGTGCTGTAGTTACAGTGGTGGAACAAGGCAGGCACAGCCATTCCTTATTCTGCTACAAGGGGACTATAGACATTACAAAAAAATAAATGCAGAGGCCGGCCCACTGGCACAGTGGTTGAGTTCACACGTTCTGCTTCAGAGGCCCGGGATTTGCCAATTTGGATCCCGGGTGTGGACATGGCACTGCTTGGCAAGCCATGCTGTGGTAGGCATCCCACATATAAAGTAGAGGAAGATGGGCATGGATGTTAGCTTAGGGCCAGTCTTCCTCCGCAAAAAGAGGAGGACTGGCAGCAGTTAGCTCAGGGCTACTAATCTTCCTCAAAAAAACAAAAAACAAAAAAACCCCCAAAACAAACAAACAAAAACTAAGTGCAAAAATAAATATTTAAATTACAATTGTCATAACTGGTACCATGGAGAATTAGAGAAACTCTAGCCTAGACCGGGTGACCTCAAAATGGCAGTAATGTCTAGGCCGACTAAAGAGATGAATCAGGCTTGATCAGCAAAAACGAAGTTCCAGGCAAAGGGAACAGCTTGTGTAAGGGGCCTCCATCTGGCGGGCTCTCCAGAAACTTCGCCAAGTACCTGAGGCAGGACGAGGGAGGACTGCTGGAAACGATGTAGCAGAGTTTGGGAGGGGCGAAGCAGTGCAGGGCCTTGTAGGTGGTGTTAGGACGTGGCCTGGGTTTTGTTTTCCTAAGAGCAATAGGCAGTGGCTGAAAGGTAATATATCAGAGGGTGACATGATGCAACTTGTACTGTCAAAAGATCCCTCTGGAAGTGGATCATAGCAGTCTGCATGAGGCAGAAGGGTGCCTTGGACCAGGTGGTGGCAGCAGGAACCTAGAGAGGTCTTGGACTTCGGCTGCATCTTGGAAGTAGGATTTGGAAGTAAGATTTGATATTTCTTTGGACTTGGGGGTGAGTGAGAGGGAGGCGTCAAGAACCGCTCCTTTGTTTTGGCCTGGCCGGTTGGGTGGCACCGTGACTTGACATTGGGAAGCCTGGAGATGCCCTTAGATGACTTTTCTGCTGGCTCTTCAGGGACTTTTCACTCTCTGCCTTTTGTTGTAATGATTTCACAGCATTTGTGTTTGAACCGGAAGGCACAAAAGAACTGAGGCCTGCTGTTCGTGGTGCTGCTCAGATTTGAAGCCTAGCATACTGAAGCGAGGCCTAGCTTCCCCCTGCCACACCACACAGGGTCTCCTTTTCATTGCTGGGGGCAGAGGGGCCTCCATCTGGCTTCTCTTTGTATCTACCTCGAGCCCTCGAGCCTTGTACACACAGGATGCTCAGTAATAAGGTTTTCTCTAGCCCTGTGCCCCTGGCCCTGTGCTGTGGGGAAAAGAATCTGAGACACAGTCCCTGCCATCAAGAATCTTACGGGTCATGTGGTGCATAGAGAACAGGGCCCTCTGGGTAGCAGCCTGGGCCACCTCATCAAAACAGAAGACCTCAGGCCATTTGCAGATGTCAGGGGTGCTCCCTACCCTTGGAAAACCACAAAAGGTACAGAGTATACTGTAGACCCTGGGACCCACAGATGTGCATCCCTGAGAGCATCCTGTCCCCTCAGACCCCGGCGATTCCATCAGCAGCGCACTCCCTCGGAGACCTTACCCTACTCTATGGAGCTGCGACCTCAGCTCCAGCAGAGACCTTACTGTGTTTGCATCAAGAGGAGGGGAACCAGCAGGGTTGTGTGCCTTGTGTTTATTATGTTTTCCATGGGTAAATATCCTTTCCTTTATGCAAAGCCCTGAGAAAATGTATTACTAAAAAAAAAAAAAATCAGTTGGATTTTTAGCCTAGCTTTTTACTGCTCTTATGAAATGAATGTATGTGTTATGGCTTGGGATGAGAAGTCCTGCCTTCTCCTCAGGGAGCTGAGTATGAGCGAGCTGGACCTGGACGGGGGCCATTTCTGACCAGAGGCATCAGCTTTTCCTGTTGCAGCTGCTGCGGGTCTGCTGCTATCAGGCTGATGGTATCATCCAGGCATAGACAGAGTCGAGGAACAGCCTAGCATTACCCCGAAAGGGAGGGTCAGGTCCCAGTTGAGGCCAGAACCGGGAGTCATATCTCCCTTATCTAGCAGAGAAGGGAACACCCCCTCTCCCAAACTGGGGATCTCAGAACCACCATCACTGTCATGACCTTTTTTTTTTTTTTTGCTGAGGAAGATTAGCTCTGAGCCAATATCTCTGCCAGTCTTCCTCCACTTTATATGTGGATTGTTGCCACAGCATGACTGATGAGTGGTGTAGGTATGTGCCAGGGACCCAAACCCGTGAACCCAGGCTGCTGAAGTGGAGTGTGCTGAACTCAACCACTACGCCATGGAGCCAGCCCCATGACTTTTGTTTTTAAGATTTATTTTATTTTTCTGAACAGATGGAGAGATATACCATGGGAAAACAATGAGAAAACAATATGATAACAATATATATACCTAGTGCATTTTTGATTATCATCTCAATAGAGCTTTAAAAAGAATTTTAATAGACAATTTTTAATAGCAATTTTAGGTTCAGAACAAAAATGAGTAGAAAGTATGGAATTCTCATATAGTCCCTGCCCGCATACATGCACAGCCTTCCCCACTATCAACATCCTGGACCAGAGTGGTGCCTTTGTTACAATCCATAAACCTGCACTGACACATCATTATCACACTGAGTCCATAGTTTACGTTAAGGTTCACGCTTTCTGTGGTATGTTCTCTGGGTTTTGACAATGCATAATGACATGTATCTATCACTATAGTATCACACAGAGTATATTCGCTGCCCTAAAAATCCCCTGTGCTTCACCTATTCATCCCATTATATATATATTAATGCATGTAATAGCCTTAGGCTATTTGAGAGAAAATAAAACCTGATCCATATTTATTCCAAATTGTCTTCTGAGCATTGTGGCTTTTATGAAGTTTTCATTGCAGGCTCTGTGTTCCCAGTTCTGCTTTTCCCAGATTATTTCCTATATGTATTTCCATATACACATATAACACAGTTCCTATGTTATTCTTAATAGTTACAGAGCATGCCATGGTGTAGACAGTTGAGAGTTCATTCTAATCATTCCTTTGTTATTAATTTTCTCCTATACGATCTTATAGGAAAGACTTAAGAGGAGATATGAATATGACTCTAATATGAATCAACATAATATAAACAATAAAAAGCTGTAATTCATGCCTCCAGCCAGGGACATATCTAGCAGCCGCTGAGACACAATATTCCATCTCTCTTTTAACGGCTGTGAAGGGAAAGGACCCCATAATGTCCTTAGGGGACTTATTGACTGTTGTGCAAGTATGGGATCTTAGCCAGCTTTCAACTAGAAAGTTCTTTCTAATGTATAACACAAATCTCTTTTGACTTGAATTTAATCTTTCCACCTTTTCCTCAGTGTGGACAGTTTCTCTCACCTGCGTATAGTGTCCCTTTGCAAATCAGAAGAGTATGATCAATAATAGGCATCACGTATGCGTGCTAATATTCTGCTGGAGAATTTTGTAGGCTTTTCATGAATTCTCATCAAATGCCGAACAACCCTTTGAGGTGGGTAGTATTATGATTTCCATTTTATAGATGAGAAAAGAAGATGATTCAATCAATTCCCAACTTTTAAAAATTATTTCTCATTTTATATGTCTCCTATTTGGAATTTCAAATTACTTCCTCCAAATATCTCACTTATTAAAAATGAAGTGGTGAGAGGCTGTGTGACCATCCGTCCATTGCTGACTGCGAGCCTGGGAATTTTGGACTCATTTCCTCACTTAATTCTTATAATGTCTCTGGGAGGCAGGTGTTATTACTCACTTGATAGGTGAAGAAATTGAGCTCAGAGAAGTGAATGTAGTTGCCCAAGGTCACACCAGAAAGGAGTGAGGTGGGACCTAGAGCCCAGGTCTAACTCCAGGGTCGTGGGCTTCAGGCTCTGCCCACTGTCTGTCCCTCCTAAATGTCCCCATATGTCTCATCTACATAGAGACTAGGTCTTAGTTATGTTTTTTTTTAACTTTTTGCTTCCTCCTGGAAGTTGGGGACCTGAAAAGTCATCTCCGTTCTTGTGGTTGCCGCCATGCCCTTGAATAAGTCAGAGCAGACTAGGGCAGCTTTCAAACCCAAGTCCTTGGGTAGGATGGGGTGGGATGGGGGTCCTGGTCAAGGCCATCTGGGAGAGGGCGGAGGGGAGGGAACATGCTTCTCACCACCCATTCGGAACTTCCGTCTCATGTCCTGCAAATAACAAAACAGAACCTGCGAAAGGGCCGTCAGCGGCATCAAGGAGGACAGATGGCAGAAGCTGTCCCCTGGGAGGGAGTAGGTTGGCAGAGTTTGAGATTTTCCCAGCCCCGTATTTGAGGGGGGGTCCTGGCTTTGGGGTTTGTTAGGCCTAGTGTTGAAATCTTGGCTCTGCCATTTACGGGCTGTGGGAAACTGGGCCAACGGAACCCCTCCCCCCACGAGTGGCCTCTGCTCACTCCCGTGTAGAAAGGGTGTGCTAACTCCTACTGCCGTGGGTTATAACTAGGACTGAATGTGATGTGATACACAGTTAGCTCCAAATGGAGTTTAGTAAAACCTTTCCTCCCCTCCCTGTGCCCTGTCCTCTGGGCGCTGGAACAAGTGGGACATTCTTGGGTCTCCTGAGCCGCTTCCTGTCCCGTATCCCTCAGACCCCCAACTCTGACCCTGCTGCCCTAGCTGCCCCTCAGCTCTCCCTAAGAAACCCAACCAAACCTTGGCTTCCTGCCCTGGCCCCTCACCCTTCTGCTCAGACCCTCCTCCTGATCCTTCTCTCACCTTTGTCCAGCTCCCTGCTATTAACAATGACTCACAGATCAAAGGACACCCCAGCAGGCATCCTTAACCACGAGTAGCTTCAGGGTCCAGAACTCTGGAAATTACACCTAAACACTTGCGTGTATTCGCATTTTTCTGGAAATAGAATCCTCAGGGATCCCTGACCTCTCTGGATAGATTTGAGGTGGGAGAGGGACTTCTGCATGGACTAGAACTTCCCTTAGAACTTAGCAACTTTCAATTTCAGTAGGAAAAGTCTGGTCCCAACCATAAAAGGGAGTGAACCCGGGAGGAAGGGCCCCCCTCTTCTCTGACAGAGGGAATCCCTGGAGGAAGGCACATCTTTTGCTCAGACCCTACAGAACCATTCAGTGGCTTTCTATTCTGTTCACTCACTCGCTCATTCGTTTATTCCATCAATCAGCATTATTGTATACCTACTGTGTGCCTGGCTTTGCACTAATATTGGACATACAAACCTCAGATCAGTGTTCTTTAAAGTACCATCCTGCAGACCACCCTCATTGGAATCCCTGGGTGCTTGTTAAAAATACAGATCCCTGGACTTCAACCCCTGAGAGCACTGCCTGGAACCGTGCATTTTAACAGGCTCCCTGGGCTCATTAAATAAATTGAGAACCATTGCTAGAAACCGGCGTTTTTCACAGCCTTTGGCATTGTATGCCGTGAAGTGCCCGCATTGTGGTTGCACTCAGAGTGTTGGTTGGGCTAAGAACATGGTCCTGACCCTTTCGTGGGAGATGGTAGCCCCATCCCTCCCGCTCCCCTGACTCACCCCCTGCGTCCTGTGAGGGTGAGGGAGGGGAGGAGCTGCCTGCCCATCCACCCACCAGAGCTGCTCTAGGGGTGCAGTCTTGGCCAGATTGTGAGCCCCAAGGGCAGAGACGCTGTCACAGCCTGCACTGCTCCATCCTGACTGGGCAAAGACCTGATAGTACCAATTAACATCAACAAGGCTCCCTCAACGCCTGGGCCTGTCCTGAGGCTTTGCTAATTAATACCTCTCTGGTCCCTTGGGTCCCTGGAATGAGAGGTTTGGGTAGACCTGGGGAAACTGAATGGTTTCCTCCAAAAGGATCTTTCTACCCATGGTAAGCATAAGGAGACTAAGGCCAGAATCGGCAATGGCATGGCAAGTGGAATCCAGAACAATGAAGAGCTAACATTTCTTGAGCACTCACTATGTAGCAGGCACTGGACAAAGGCTTTAAATATGGCACCCCACTTAACACCCACTGCACTCCAGGAGATAGGAACCACGGCTCCCCCCACTTTACAGAGACCCACAGTGAGGCACAGCATTCTGTCCGAGGTCACAGCCAATGCAGCACAACCAGGGCCACACCCAGGCCATCTGACTCCAAAGTCTGAGCTCCTGCTCCCTCTCCAGGGCCTCCTGCACCCACAGCCCTCCGTCCCCACCCCTGGCATAGCCTCTTGCCCAGGGCCAGGTAGTCGCTGTATGTTGGGTCCCACAGAGGGACTGGCAGAAGGAGATGGCTATGCTGCTGCACCCTCGGACCCCTCTCCCCACCGTGCCTTTGAACCTGATCATGGCAACAGGGAGGTGGGCCAGGGCAGGGACAGGCCCTTCCTCTCTCCAGGGGCAACGGCCTCTAGGGGAATCGACATCCTGTGCCCTCCTGGACAGCGCTAGCCTCTCTCTCCACAGCTACTGGAGAGAGGACTCCCACCTCCCAGGAGGGCACAGGGGAGGAAGAAGCTGGGGAGTAGTGTCGGGGGTTATAGACACACTGCCAAGGTCTTGCCCCTGGGAGTCTGTCTCTAGCGTGACTTTGGGGCAACTTTGAGCTGACCTCAGATTTCTAGAAACTGAGGGGGTCCCTGGGCATTTGATGGTATCAGTGTCCCCCAAAATTTCTGGCTTGCTTAAAGATGGGCAAATGCTGTTGCTTCAAAATGGGTACTACAGCATGGGCAGTGGAATCAGACAGCCCCAGGTCTGAATTGTGGCTCTGCCACTTTCTAGCTGTGTGGCCTTGGACATGTGACTCAACCTCTAAGATTTAGAGCCTCAGTTCCTAGTCACTAAAATGAACATAATAATTCCTATCTCATCGGCTTGATGTGATGTTTAAATGAAGTTCTGTGTTCAATGCCCTGGACCCCAACCCAACACGCCGGTCTCTTGGACAGGGCCAGGCATTTGCCTCCACAGTTGGCCCTGTAGCAGAGGTGCTGGGCAGAGGGAAAAGTTCACAGAGCTGGAGGCCTTGGCTGCAGAGTAAGAAGTCCTTGATAAGTGCTCTACAAACAGTGGCAGTTTTTCCGTAGGTGCCAGAGCCACTGGCAACATCGCCTCACAGTTATTAACTAGAGACAATGGAGGCCAGTTGGGGTGATGCTTTTAGACCCCAATCAGAGGGCACTGAAATCCAGAAATGATTCCAGGGCATCTCCGGGTCTCACTGCTGCTGGGAGCTCTGCTTTCCCAGTTCCCTTCCCCCTCTCCCCTCCTCCCTCCAGGCGCCTCCAGAGCCCCTCCCTCCCTCCCCCACCGGGCCGTCCACATCTGGATTCAACTAGGGAACAACAGGCTGTCTGTGAATGCCTCCACCTTCCTCTGCCCTCGGTCCTCCAGTTCAGAGCTTTGGTTCTCACGGGGGTGGATGGAGGAGAAGGCGTTGGGAAAGCTGAGCAATCTCTTTTTCCCAAACCTATGGTGTTGGGGTAAAACCTGCACACACACCCTGCCCTGTGGCCCTCATTCTTCCTTTTCCATGTTGCTCAGGGTCCGCCAGGAGCCTGGAGCCCTAGTTCAGAGCTGGGGCCGGCTGTCTGCAGGCAGGAGGCGGAGACCACAGCTCTCCTGCCTCCACCCCAACCCCGGCCAGGGAGCTCAGCCACCCCTCCCTGCCAGAGAGCAGTCCTGCTGGGCTCCCGGAGGCCAGGCAGTAAATTGGAATGCAGTAGTCACAGTTGAAGGCAGCTGTAACTCTCATTAAAGTGACATCAACCCCACCGCAGGAGGATGCTGTAAATCCCGGGAAAGGGGGCATTCATCCAGGGAGAACCGCAGAAGCAAAGAAAAAAACCCATAAATAGAGGAGACGTGGTGTCTGGAACTAATGGTGGGGCCCTGCCCGAGGCTGGGCGGCACTGGGGGTGGAGAGCAGGGAGAGGGGGTCCTGAGACAGGCCCTCAGCCCAGTGAAGTGTAAGGTCACAGCCAAAGGCCTCCCCATAGCTGCTTCTCCTCTGCCCTTTCTGTACGTTCTCGGCTGGCGCTGGGAGCAGAATTGGCCCACGTCCCTGGGGGAACTGTGGGGCACGTGTCTCGGTTCATGAGTTTTCCCAGGGACAGTAGGAGCTGTGGGCAGTGGCCATTAGGACTTTTTCACCAAAGAAATCAGCTGTGGGTCAAACTCTGGGCTTCCAGTTGGCTGCCTGGATTCAAATCCTGACTCTGCTGCTTGCTGCCAAGCTGTGGACCTTGGGAGAGTGATTTTAATTTCACCTTTGGAAGCCTCAATTTCCCTCCACTGGAAAAGTGCAGAGGATCACCCCTACCTCACAGGCTTGGTTAGATGAACAGGTGACACTGTCTGGCAGTCTGTAGGTGCTGTTTGTCAAATGACTAAGTGAATCAACAAATCCCTGGAACCCCAGAAGCTGGGATTTTCTTTCAGATCAATTCTCTTCTGCCTGAGTCTGGGCTCAGCCGCTAATTTTCTGAGGGACCTTAGGCCAGTGACTTAGCTTTCCAGGGCCTGGGGTTTTTTCCTGGAAAGGAGGCAGTTGTAGGAGGCTGACTCTGGGGTGGATAGTGCTGAGTGCACTAGAAGCACCCACCCTCTGCCTTGAGGTCCAGGTCTCTAGGTCCCTATGAATGATGGACTACATTCCAGAACCTTCCCCTGGGCTCCTTCTGGACTCCCTCCTCACCACCTGCTCTGGGAAACTGGAACCCTCTGTTGGGAGGCCACACCCACCTTTGCTCTTTAGACCTGGTGGCAGTGGTGCTGGTGCTGGCCTGTTCTGAGGGTCAAGGCCATCCATGCTCCCTGAAGGTTGAATGAAGGGGAGTTCCTGCATGTTCTTTGTTACTGTGCATCAGAATCACCTGGAGGGCCTGTTAAATTACAGGTGTTGGAGTCCCCCCATCCTCACCCCCACCCCCCTGGAGTTCTGTTTCAGCAGGTCTGAGGTGGGGCTCAAAAATTTGTGTTTCTAACAAGCTCTCCAGTGATGCTGCTGCTGTTGGCTAGAGTAGTCTTGACAGAATTCAGGCTTCCTTTCCTCTACCATTGCAGATCTGCTGCTGAAGCAAATGGTGGGCTTCCGCAGACTCCAAGAAGCTGGCGTGCAGACTTCCCAGTCATCTGGGACCCTCAGAGGCCAGCACTCAGAGTTGTGCAAAGACCTGGTAGGGGAGCCTCCGTGGAAGCCCGATTCTGTGCCTTTAACCAGCTCCTCAGCCACAGAGGGGACCGGTATTGGAAATTGTTTCCTTTGAGGGCCCCCTGACTCCTCCCACCAAAAAGACTTAGAGAAAAAGGGGGTGAGGAGAGGAAAAAAAAGCAGGAATTAAATTGGGTGAAATAATCTAGGCAGAGGAGTCCAGCACGGTTAGTTGAAAGGAAAAGCAATGTAACCAGGCTTCTGAAGTACCCAGAAATGATGCCCACAGCTGGGCTCGGGGGAGAAAATAAGATTCAGCTCTGTGGAGGGCCAGAGGGACAGTAGGGGTAGAGGCAGCCCCGCTGATTTACAAGATGCTTCTGGGGCACATCTCACTCCCAGGAAGGGAGGCTGATGATGGATGAATGTGGCAGCTGAGACTGTGTAAGGGGCAGGGGTGGGGGTGGGGAACAGGCCAGGAGGGCCACCTGCTTTACCACCAGGACATGGTTCACTAACAAACGGGGCACTCAAAGGAAGCACCCCAGTGCGCCGCATCTGCCATCTGGGTACCCCAACACTGTTCTTTAACCCCTTGGAAAAGCCAGCCCTGAGTTCAAACACCTCCCCCCAGCCCTAACCCCGCCAAAGGGCAGTGTCCAGGGCCTCAGGCCCCTGTGGCCTGCACACCCAACCCACTTCTGGTCCTGTAAGCAGCAGCTTTCTCATGGGGCCTTGGGGCAGAGCGTTCCAATGCCCCCTGGGTGGGCCGTGGCTGTGGTGATCCATTTTCCTCACTTCACAAAAGGACATGCAGCCTGATAGGAAGGAGTAAACTTACGGGGGCACAAGAAAGAATAACTGGAGTTAGGACTGACTGAATTTATGATGTGCAGTTACCATGTTACAATAATGCCACAGATTTCGGAGCACTTCACAGTTTGCATTATGGCATTTTATCCTCTCCACAACCCCTCAAGGAAGGCAGAGAAGTTATTATATCCTATTTAAAAATGAGAAAACTGAGGGTAAAAGAAATTCAAGAACTTGTCCAAAGCTACGCATCTAAGCAAGAGTTTGGGCCCAAACTGGAATGACAGCCTTCTCATTCCCAGTCGGACTCTCTACTAGGGTGAATTTAACTCACTTCTTGGAAACTGGTATTAGATGTGGAAATTAATAAAAGAAACCTGAACCAAATTGGAGTTGGGAAGGCCTGTGGGAGGAGCTCTCATGCCCTATCACACATCATCGATTACTCCAGATACGTAGAGATGGACACTTGCATCCCCAACAGGAAGGAAAACTACTTTACTACTGAAGGAAGATTTCTCTCCCCACCCGGCAACAGCCCAGCCAATGAGAAACGCCACGGCTCAGGCAATGGGAAGCCGTGTAGTCCAGAACTGTTACTTTCTCCCAATGGACTTTCATTTAGAACAGCTCCTCTTTGGGGCCGGCCTGTTGCCTCGTGGTTATGTTCCTGTGCTCCTCTTTGGGGCCTGGGCTTCTCCGGTTTGGATCCTGGGCATGGACCTATGTACCACTCATCAAGCCATGCTGTGGCGGCATCCCATGCAGAAGAACTAGAATGAGGATATACAACTATGTACTGGGGCTTTGGGGACAAAGAAAAAAAGAAAAAAGAGGAAGATCGATAAAAGATGTTGGCTCAGGGCCAATCTCTGCTCACCAGAAAGAAAAAAAAAAGGAAAAGAAGGCTAAAACAGCCCCTCTGTACGCCCCCTTTTCCTCTGTAAAAGCAACTCCTCCTCTCCTTTGTTTTCCGGATTTGCTTATAGTTCATAGCATGCACATGCTGAGATGCAATTCATTTGGCTCCTCTGGAATACACTTGTTTTGAGGGTAAAATAAGTGGTGAATTTCCTTTTAAGTTAACCTAGGTTTGGGGTAGGAGGAGAGAGGTTGTAGTAGTAGTGGGTGCTGGTGTGCCCAGCCCAGAGTCCCCTAGGGATGGAGGCACTCATTGCCCCAGCTGCCTCGTGCTGGCTGGGGAGGCTTAGAGCCTGTCCCTGCAGAATTGCCCTCAGCAGGAGGGAGCTGCATTGCCCAAGGGCATGCTCCTCCTGAGGTGGGGCTGGGATAGCTTGCATCCAATGACAGGCTGATGTGGGGTACAAGGCCCAGGCCCCTGCCTCAGTGTGGGACATCTCTGCAGGGCCACCCCAGCGCCAGAGCTCCCCATGGGGTTAACCGAGGCCTTGGTTGTAACTGCATTAAAGCCCAACTTCTCCCTCTACCCACCCTGCTTCCTTCACTCCCCTCACGGGGTTCCTCTCAGGAGCACCCGAGTAAAGGCATACAAGTCTCTTAGAGTCGTTTCCTAGGAACTTAGGGCAGAACGAGAAGGGAGCTCACATCAAGAGGAGGCTGTCTCATTTAATTTGACAAATCTGTGAAACAAATATTTTTCGGTATTTTATTGTTGAGGGAAGGGTTAGAGAATTTGTCAAGACCAAATATTATCAGGAGAAGCTGGGACTCTAGCCCAGATCCATGTTGACACTGAGAGTACACCCTGCCCGCTGTATGGAGCGTGGAGGAGTACCTGACCCTGACCTGCGGGGTCTACAGTGGAAAAGAGCTGGCTGGCTGAAGACCTGTGTATCGTGTTCAAGCAGGGATGTAAATACCCATGAGAGGGGCGTTCATACCCCAGGTGCAAGTGGGGGTGGGAAGCAAGGGGAGGACAGTGGCTGCATGTGACAGTCTTTGATGGCCAAGAGGGCAGTAGGCGGCTCTGGTGGGGGAAGCCCTTAGGCTGACCACAGTCTGCAGAGCCAGAGCCGCAAACACTGCCAGCCCCTGCCAGTGGCAGCCACATTGCAAACCCGGAGGCCTCTCCCCACTGGCCCTGCATGGGGGGGACTGCTGGTTCCGCATCTCCCCCCGGCACACAAAGAGGGGTCCCCATGCCCAAGCTGGTTGACAGGACTCAGCCCAATCCTGTCCCAGTGAAGGGTGAGGAGGCCCCGACTCCTCTGGCTGTATGATGCTCCCTGGTCCCCACACAACTGAGGATTTGTCCCTGCCTGGACTCTGGGGCCAGACTGGCTGTAGCCAGGGAATAAACGGGGTGGGGGGGGTGGGGTGGTCAAGGTCAGCAACTTGGTGCTGCAGCAACAGGCCCATCTTCTAGATTTGCCCTCAGGCCCCAGCCCCCGAGCAATCTGGAGACCACAATGGGAAGAGGTTTCTTCCTGAACATGTGTGTCTTGAGGCCCAGACCCAGACCTAGGTTGTAGAGGGGAACCTAATTCTAGAGCCCTCCCCTAGACGGGCAGTGGCCCTGGAATCACACCTGGGGAAGAGAAGCACCACCTTTGTTCTGGTGGATTTTCTTGGCGCTAATTGGCAGCTCCTGTCAACTTTGGCATCAGTTGGGAAAGTGGCTCCTCTGGGCCCATCCTGTCACCTAGAGATTCTGAACACATATTTACAGTTCACATAAGTAGAAACAAAAAGAACTCTTTTCTCTCCTCCTATTATCCAGGTCCTTCCACTGTGAACAGGAGCTGTAGACAATGCGACCTTCCCTTGAAGATGGGACTCTCCGGGTTAGGAGGCAGATGTCTGCCAGTAACACCTGCTGGATGCACCCTCTGGAATTAGAAATCTCTTCTTCCTTACAATGGTCAAGCAGTGTGTACAGCAGCTCCCCGGGCCTCAGACACTGAGAGGAGAGCCTTAACATGAAATGGCAGTGGGCCAGGGGCTGGGGTGCGGGGTTTGTGTGCTGGGCCGGCCTTCGTCCAGGAAGGAGCGGCAGCTGGGCCCTTCCCAGCGCTGGGCCTTGCTTTCCTCACCTGGCGGGGAACATTCTTTCAGCCACGGGAGGAGGTATGTCTGTGACTGCTGTCTTTTTCTTTTCTTTTAATCTTTGTGAGAAAAATCCTGCAGTTCCACTTGTTTTCTCCCAGCCATTTTGTTAGTTGAGGTGTTTGCATGCTGAGCAACACACAGTAATATTTTCCTCCTTAGCAAAACATTAATTATCCTACCCCGTAACCTTTCTCTCGGGCATTTTTTTCTTTACCACCCTCTAAGCTGTTGGGCACCAAGCAACGTCTGTATTTTCCCATCGTCTCCGCAAGCTGAGTGAGAGGTCTGAGGAAGGAGCTGTCCCACGCGGCTGGGCGCAGGCCCTCCTCCGTGCCCGGCGGCCCCCAGCGCAGGCTGCTCTCCCAGCACTGCTCAATCTGGGTAGGAACCGTCTGTTTATATCTCTCGTTGGCCCCCATGAGGCTGTGAACTTACTCAATTCTGTATTCCCAACACCCAGGACGGTGCCTGACGTGCTGTAACGGCTTTATCAATGTTTACAGCAGGCACAGGCGAGTGAATGAAAATGGAAGATGGAATGAAAGGACAGACAGATAGCACAAGGAGCCGCAGAACAAAGGAGCCTCCCCCTTTGGCATCTCCAAGGCCCCATCTCTTGCCCATGTGATATAAGGAGTGGTTGTAGGCTCATTTTGGGTCCTTTGCCATCCCTGGCACTTGGTGAGTCCTGTCCTCTGTCCCCATCTGCAGCCGTTCTCAGCTGCCTGCCAGCGGGCGCGTTCACCAGGAGCCCCGTGCCCTCTACCCCAGTCGCCCTTTGGCTGAGAGTAAGAGAGGATAGCAGGGGGAATTCAGACCTTGGAATCTGCGTTGGAGGGACCAGGGACCAAATGCAGAGGTTGGCAATCATTTAGTCCCAGCTCTTCCTCTCCCAGTTTAAAGATTAAGAGGCAACAAAGACCCAGAGAGCTGAGATGTCTGGGTCAAGGTTCCCTAGCTCGTGAGCAGGGGAGCTGGGACTCAGACCCCGGACCCTTGTGGAGAAACAGGAGCCTCCGAATTACTCCTGAGTGCAGGGCCTTTCTAGTCCCTCCTGCTGTCACATCCTGGGCTGCAGGGAAGAGGGAATGGCCTCATCTGCCTCATGTGTGCAGCTCAAACTCCTTTATTCTCTCGTCTCATCGATCCCCGCGGCATCGCTCTGAAGAGGGCAGAGTGCTGATAACTGTCTCCGTCTTAGAGATGAGAAACTGTGGCGCAGAACTGACTAGCCCAAGGTAGCAGAGCTGGTCAGTGGCAGAGTCGGGGCTGAAATGCCACATGTCAGAGTCCAGAGCTTGTGCCAACCCCACTGCTCTGTCTGTCTGGGTGGGGTCCCTCCTGCTGCTCTGCCCCTTCCCCGAGGAGCCTGAGCCATCTGACTCGATCTGGCTCCAACAGGATCCCCTGCTCCACAGGGGTCCCAGGAAGTCAAGACCAGAACCCAAAGATCCCTCCTCCCGGCCGGGCACCAGGGCTCTGCGGACTGTGCAGCCCCTCCGCGCAGTCCTGGAGCTTTCAACCCCAGGGCTGGGAGTCTTCAGATGTCTCCAGCTGGGACGGTGGGGCCTTAGCCGGAGCTCAGCACAAGCGTGCAGCAGGCTGAAATGCTGCAGATGCCCTGGAGCACCCCGCTGTGCTTCCAGGCCTTCCTGGGTGGTGATGGCCGAGATAAAACCTCCCTCCAAGGGGAGAAAGTTGAAAGTGAAACCTCGGCAAGGCATTCATCTTGCCGGCTGGGCTCGGGAAAGGGGTGGGTAGCTCTCAGGAGTCTCTCTCAGTCCCTGCCTACCTCTTTGGCCCTAAAGTCGCATGAGCTGTTCTCCAGCAACAGTGAGACCCTGGGCATTGGCCTGGTCACCCTCCAAAGGGTGGAAGGGGGCTCCTGGGAGAGGATAACTGATTAAGGCACTTTCGCCTCCGGCCTATTGTGCCCACACTCCTCCAGGGTGCTCTAGACAAAGGCGACGCCGTGGCTGCTCCATATAAATGTGTTTCCTCAAGGACAAGCCTTTCGTATCATCACCTGTCTCCATCTAGGATTGCTTCCTGTTGGTTGGTCTGAGGGTGAAGCTAGGGAGAGAAGACTTATGTGAGTTCATCTTATTTGACTGTTTTTGTCTGTCCTGCCCCTATAATATAAGCTATAATGCTATAATAGGTTCTTATATGAACCTATAAAGCTAAAGGTCAGACACTTGAATCTTGTTACTATACAGAGTTTATCTATCAATTGGCTGCCTCTGAGACACAGAGGCCCCACAGTCAAAAGAGTTTTGCACTCCCTGTGGCTGGTGCAGGGGCTCGGTGCACAGCAGTGCCCTCTCGCAAACCTAATGGCTCCGCATTAGGGGAATTTTTAGGGCCCATCTTCCTCAGCCTGGCCTTCAAGGCCCACCACCATCTTCCTCCTACCTCACTGACCTCCGTGTCCCTGTGCCCTGGCCCATGAAGCTCTCTCGCTCCCTTTCTCCTTTCCTTCCACGATTTAAGAGGACCAGACCCCATTCTAAGTGCAGTGGACTTGTTTTCACTTAACTTACATTATAGGGGTAGAGACAAAAACCCATATTTAAATAAGCAAGGTGAATTCGGGTAAGTGCTATGAATACAATAAAACAGGGTGATATGCTAGAGAGTTCTGTGGGGTGGGAGCGAGCCTCAATTCTTCGCCCCACCCCCACAGCCTGCACAGGTAAATGCTGCCGTGAGTCAAGGCCAGTCCCCGCGCCACTCCTCCAGGAAGCCATTTGGGGCTGGCAGTGCTCTCCCCCATCTCTGGACTTTATCCCCCTTCCTGGCAGGACGTATAGTGGCGTTCGTACAGCCCACCTCCCACCCTGATGCTGAGCTGTAAGCTCTCTGAGGGTGGAGAACGCATCTCCTTCAGCCCCATGCCCCCTACCTGCCGGGTACATGCCAGGCACAGAGCAACTGCTCCACGAGAGTTTGCTGGGCAGATGTGCAAAGGTCTCTCCTCCCTCAGAGGGCAGAGAGCACACGGGGCCCGGCCCCGGGGTCACGGGCCAAGAGAGAGCCACTGCTTTGCCCTAGAGAGGGCCAGCGAGGGGCATAGTTGAAGCGGGGATTTCATCCCCCGGGGAGCGGGCGCTTACCCAACCCAGGTAATCCTGGGACAGGAACAAGTCAAATTCTTTTAAACCTTTAAATAGTTTGCTTTGATGAGGAGCCTAAGAACAGTATCATGCCTATTCCTTGGCTTGGAAAGGTCTGGAATTGTGTATGGGGGTGGAGGAAATTTTCCCTGGTATCTGTACTTTGCTGAAGAGTTGGGGCTGGGTGTGTGGGATGGCTGTGTTTGTGGGGGTGGGCGTGTATGGTGCCAGAGCATGTGGTTTACAGTCTGTGTGCGGTGGGGGTGTTTGTGTGGTGTCTGTGTGTGGTTTCAGATGTTCTGAAATACTGGCATAGGAAATGCGAGGGAGCATGTGTGCACGTGCGCGTGTGTGACTAGTGGTGAGGGTGAGTGTGTGGTGAAGTGTGTGGGTGACGGTGCCGTGGTGGCTGTAGTGCACGTGTGTGTGGTGCATCCCCTGGTGTGCCGCTGTGGCGTAAGGGTTTGGCCATGTGTTGGTGTGTCCTCCTGGAAGGCAATGGGGTCCTTGTCCCTCTGAGGGACCCTGTACCCTCAGGAGAGGGGCCTGGGGAGAGGTGGAGCAGCAGTCAGAGCCAGTTGCATCCCTGGCAACTGGGCTTCACTCTCCCAGATGGTGGCTGGGGCCCTGTTGAGGACCCCACAGCTGGAAGCCATCAGGGCCCCCTACTGGCCTTCTGGGGATGCTCTTGCCTCTTCAGCTTCCCTTTGACTTGCGGTCCCTCCGTTTTGGAGCCCGATCCTCAAGCCCCATCCCCACTCTCTATCCTACTGCCCAGAGCAGACACCAAAATATTTCTGCGTTTCCTCTGGAAAAATCCTGGGAGGTCTGTTTATGGCTGCAGCAAAGCAGCACACATCTGTGCGCAGTTTAGCTGGGACAGCTGGAAACTCAGGAGCTGGAGTTTGCTGGGATTCGGAGCACGTTGGTGCCTCCTCATCTCCGCACAACCATCACAGCAGAGTGAGTTTGTGTCCCTGTTCCTAGCCCTTTGCTGGTCCCTGTCCACACACACCCACAATTGCAGACATACCCTTGCACACACTTGATTTCAGTGGGACATAGAGAGGCAGGACAAAGACGCACAAGCACACGGGTGTGCCGGCACATCCTGACCACAATCTTAAGTATGGCTCCTCAAGATATAGAGGCCCACTTGCACACACAGGGCTGGCACCTGTGCCTCTCACACATGTGTAATGCCTACCTCCTCAGACACACAGGACAACACACTGACTCAGCACATCCACACAAGGACATGCAATGCACACAGAAGGTGTGACTCACTTCCAGCCACCTGCAGAAACCCACCCTGAACCAGTTGGGGCTCCACACCTAACCTCAGGCAACACTTGCCCTTTCAGGTAACAGGACTAGCCTGCCCTCCCCTGGGAGAACTGGGTACTCCTGAGCCTAGGAATGGCCCTGTCCCTCCCCATCCTCTGCCCTTTCTCTGACAGAGGCTGCCCCTCACCTCCTTTTTGGCCCTGAGCACCCTGGATGTCCTCCTCATCAGGTGATCCTGAGCTGCCCTCAGCATCCATGTGGCCCTGGGCCTCCGTTGTCTCCTTGGAAAGGAGGAGGGGGACTGGAGGACAGCTAAGACCTGTCTGTCCTAACACTCTGGACCTTCTATGTCTGTTTCTTTAGGGCTGACTAGTGCTCAGGCTCTCTGGGAGTATTGGAGGCAGGGCCTGCTCGTGTGGAGAAACTGGGGACAAGGGAGGGGTCAGTGCTCCAGGAGCTGGCTGGGCAGGCAGAGGAAGGCCACCATGTGCTGGGATGCTAGGAACTGTGGCTGGCTGTGCGAGAGAGGGGGCTGAAACAGGAGGAGATGTCCAGCTGTGCAAGGGTTAACCCGGGCTGGCGGTGGAAGGCGGCCAGCCAGCCCTGCTGCTGGGGCTTCAGCCTGTTCTCAGACACAGGCCTGGAGAGGGTGCGGGCCCTGAGTTAGAGTGGTCTCCATGCCTGGGGCAGCCCAGGGCTGCCTGTCTGCTGCTGACTTTTCAGTCTCCCCCTGGCTCGGCCCCTCTTCTCTGCTTTTGCTTCCCATTGCAGCCTAAACCAGACAACCTGGTGGGCTGAGCTGGGAGTGTGGGCTGGTATAGGTGGACGTGCCTCCCCAGCCCGCCCCCCAGCCCAGCCTCCACCCCGCCATGTGCCCTCTCTGCAGGGCAGGGACCTGAGTACCCCCTATCCTGACCTGCCTCTTCTGTTCCTGCACCCCACATCTCTCCAGAAGCCTCGTGGATTCTGAGGCCAGTCATCTCACCAGCCCTCCCCTCCTCTGCCTGCCAGGAACTCATCTGTTCCCAGTGCTGACCCTCCTTCTGCCTCCTTCATTCCTTCAGGCCTGTTCTTGGATCTGCAGTTGCTGCCTCTTCTCCCTTAGCCAGGCCTCCCAGATTCCAGCAAAGCTTCCTGACCAGGATAGGAATTTGCTTTTCAGGGCAGATGGGGGGTGGGGGGTGGGGTGGAGCAGGCAGAGGAAGTGGGAGAGGGCAAGTGGGAAGTAGAAAGTGGAAGGAAGCAAAAAGAACTGACATTTCCTGGGACCCAGGAAGGAGGCAGGGCCAGCTGACCCCACTGGCAGGATGCCCAGTGAGAGGGTGGCCAGGGGAGCAGGTGTGGATGCAGCGAGGGCAGAACTGTGCTCCCTAAGCGCCCCCTTGCTTTGCTGGGCACCCATTTTAGGGCCATGCCTGCCCCACATGGGGACAAGACCTATGAACTTTGCCTCTCCAGCAAAGTGTCGCAAACTCCTGATTTTCTTGGGCCACACCAGGATTCTCTAGGGCTCTTGGAGGGGGAGTCCTGGGCCTGGGATGCTCTCTAACCCCCTCCATCTGTACACAAGGCCATCTTGGGTGGCCTCTGGGTCCAAAGGAACGTCCAGCCTTGTGCACCTTCTCCCTGGGGCCCTGCACGAGTCCAGGCTATACACAGGCCCTCACTCTTCCTGCCCAGCTAGAACATCACGGCTGACCTCAGCTGTCTGTGCTTCCTCTACGGACAATCACGGAACTTTCTAACCAAATCATAGGTTAGAAACCCCCTCAAAACGCCACTGGAAGCCTCCATGCATTCTCCATCCTTCATTTCAAATATATGAGGTCTGAGACAAACTTCTTTAAGGGTTTGCAGCTCAGTTCTCTTAAATGCAAAATAGAGACACCCCCCCCCCCCAGCCCCTAGTAAGACAGTTGTGAGGTCGGTGTCTGCTGAGCACCCAGCCCAGTGCCTGATAACAGCAGGAGTTCTTGATAAACATTGATTTCCTCTCCACCCCAGCCCCCCCACCCCCCCGAGCCCCCTTTACTCTTTGAACATTATTTAAGCCAGAGAAGAGCAAGCTGACCCCATTGCCCTGGGACAAAGGAACATGGCCTCTATTCAAGGGCAAAGTACAGAAGTTTTTGATTAACTCAGGAACACCGCTGACTTCCAGCCACCCAGCTGCTGTGGGGTGGGGTGGGGTGGGGTGGGAAGGGAGGGGAGGCTGTTGGAAAATGCAGGGAGCAGAGTGGGAAATTCAGAAATCCAGGGAGGACGTGAGGGCTGGGCAACGCCACAGCCCAGGGGAGAGCCCTCTGGGGTCCTGCGCTAGCTCCCCCGGGTGCCTGTCCCTGAGCCCCTGTGAGAAGGCTGGATTCCTTTGGGACTGAAAGCCCTCGGATGCTCCCCTCCTCTGTCCCAGTCTCCCTTCCCCCAGCCCTGAATGCATCACACGCGTTTCTTTCTGGACTCAGCTGGAGAAAGGTCATCCCAGCTTTGGAGGGGAGGAGCCGCTCACCTCTAGGTCAGTGCTCCTGTGGACCAGGGACTGGGCAGAGAGCACTGTGGGAGGGGAGGAGTGCCCAGAGCACTCCAATCCCTGAAGAATCCCAGAGTGCTCCCATGCAGAGGGTACCCCAGGGTTCCCGGAGCCCCTCCTTTGCCTCCAAACCCCTCCCAAGAAGAAGGCCAACTCTGCCTGTGCTCTAGAGCGAACATTCCACATGGTGGCCTCCCTGGTCTGCACAGTCTTCCTGATTTCTAACCTGAATCCTTCTTGCAAATCTGATAGAATTCTCCAGGTTTCAAGGAGTTATTCATGGTATCCAGGAAGCAGTTGTTTTCCCCCCTGAGGATAAACCAAACTTTGGGAAGATTCTAAGCTGCTTGTTTCCACCCTTCTTCATCCAACTTGGGGCCCTCCCAGCCTCCTCCCCACCCAGCCACATGGGAAAATCCCCAGTTAGCCCTTCCAGTCATGTGAATGAGGCCACGATTCAAAGGCAGTGGGCAAGAAGGAGGCCACATGGAGCCGCCAGAAAGAACCAGCCCTTTGTGCTAGACTGGGGTCCTTGGGGGATCAGTGCATTTTTGGCGTATTTAGAAAGATTTCTTTTTTATAATGAGCAGCAGAGGAGGAAAGGGGAGGGAGAGACAGAGAGGCAGGAGTTGGGAAAAGAGAAGGAGGAGGAGTGGTGAGGGCTGGAGACAGGGTTGTAAGAGCAAGAGGAGAAATGCAAAGGGACCCAAAGGGCGAGAGATGGGGGGAGAGAGGGAAAGGAAGGGGAATTCTTGGGACGGACGAAGGATGATGTCGCCCGGATAGAGCTTGCTCATTTGTTTGCAGGGAGAGGAGCAGGTGGATGAAATGTAGGTGTTGAGAAAGGATTTGACTTCCATTTTACACAGGGGGAAACAAGACTCAAAGGGATGCCAGGCGATCTGGCCAATGCCGGATGAGCTCACGTACACAGTGGGCGACGTGCGGAGCTCTTCGAATGCCGGCCTCATTTAATCCTCACCATAACCAGATGGGCCCGGGTCCATCATCATCCCCAATTCACAGGTGAAGACCCGGAGATCTTGAGAAATTAGGCAACTTTCTAATACTTAACGTGACATCCGCCAGCTAAGAAGTCGTGCACTAGTGCAGACCCACACAGCTCATGTCGCTCATCACAGTGCCAGGTGGGGCACAGTGCGACCCAGGGGAGACAGAGAAATCACAAAAGCAGAAACAGGTGAGCAACTCTTGGCACTAAGACAATACGTGTATTCTCGCTGTACACCAAACCTGGGTCCTTCCTTCAAGGTCCCTTTAGAAGGTCCCACACAGCCTTTGATAGAACACACCACCGCCTCTTGCCTGTGAGCCTTTCCCCCACCATCTGACTCCCTTTGAGCATACACAGTCGCTGTTTCTCTTTCTTTAAATACTCTGTGCCCTTAAGGGTCTAGGAAACACTCTCCTCCTGAGTTCTTTGTAGAACAGACGTGAGCAAAGGTGGGATGCCCTCCCTCCCCTTGACTGCAGCCTGCTTTTCACTTGGCATGCTGCTGCCAGTCCTTTTTACACATTTGTTTCTCCCAGGGGCTGCCCTTACTGGCCTCTGAAAGCCTGACACCTGGCCCTGCGCCGGACACAGCTGAATGAGGGTCCAGGCATTCCTTAAATACTCAGGTTCATGTATTCGCAAACACTTTTAGAGCATCAACTTGGAGCTCATTCCAGGAGCCGGGAACAAGAGCCACACCTTGCTGGGGAGAAGGAGCAGTGAGCCCCTGAGGCCCCACCTGGTGACAGATGATGGCAGGGTCCCGGGGGGTGAGGAGCCTGGAGAGGTGGCAGGTGATCCAAGGGCCTCCTGGAGGAGGTGGGGACGGACAGAGTCTTGGAGAAAGAGTGATCCTCAACTCCATTAAATTCTGGAAGATTCTGGTTTGCTCTTCCCCTTTCTCCATTGTTACCACTCATTAAAAAAGATAACAATAGTTCATTTGTTAATTCATTTGAAAACTGCTTCTTGCCTGCCCACTGTGTGTCAGGTGCTGTGGCAGGTTGGGAATCAGCCGTGACTAAGACCTAGTCCTGCCATCCTGAAGCCCCCAGACAAGTCAAAGAGGTGACAAGCAGTGACCCCACAGAGACCACTGTGGAGTCTGGGCCAGGGCAGCCCCCCTCACCTGACCCTCCCTCCTGCTGCCATTTTACAGAGGCTGGCGGCTGGCCCAAGGTCATGGGGCAAGTAAATAGGGGACCTGCCACCCCTCTTCAGTTCTCAGACCCCTCCTTATTCTCAGCTCTTACCAGCCTGGTCCCTGCAGGAGGGAGGGGCTGAAGGTGAGCTTGCTGCCTGGGAGTGACCTTGTGGCGTTGGGCTGCTGGGTCTCCCCTGAGAAAGTGTGAACAGTGGACCTTTCCTCCCAGGCTACCTGTGGAAGGCTGCTGCTCGGTCCTCATGCTTCTCTCCCTTCCCCATAGGTGGGGCCATGGAGGGGGGTACTGTGCCCCCTGCGTGCCTAGGCTAAGCCAGCAGGTCAGAATGACCCTCCTTCTCTTCTTCTCCCTCCTCCCTCCAGTTCTTCCCGTCTCCCCCTCCTCATCTGGCAGCCATCCCCTCCACCCCTACTGTCCCCTCCTCCTTCTCTCCAGTTCCATTCCTCCCTGCTCCCTCCCATCCCCCATGCCACCCTTTTATCTTCCCCACCTCTTCTTCCTCCTCCTCCTCCTACTTTTCTCCTCCGAACTAATTGCTTGAGGGGTGAAGACCAGGTCGACTTGTGAAAACTCTGATCCATCGCCATGGTGATGCTAATTCAAGCTGAGTTCAAAGGAAATTGTTCCAGTTAAAACTAACAAGCTGGAGCTGGGGCCCCAGGAAGGACTAGTGCCAGGAGTGAGCCCCGTGCCCAGGAAAATAGGGACAGGCTCCTCACGCTCCTCCTCCGTTCTGTACCCTCCCCGCAGCCTCCAGAGCTGCCCACGCTGAGCGGAAACCTGAGAGGTCTGGACAGGGAGCCCCCGCCTCAGGCCAGGCTCCACCCAAGCCGCCGCCACAGCTGAGCGCAGTAAGCCTCTCGTAAAGGCCTTCCCCAGCCACACCTGCGGCTTTAACCGCCTTTGCTTTAGAAGGGTTCTTCACGGTTCACACAAACGCTTCCCACTGCTTTCTAACAAGCGTGGATTTGAAAGTCCCAGAAGTGAAGTAACAGTGCCCCATCCTGAGTGCACCCTCTGGGCCAGGGCTGCTCAGAGACTTCATGTCTGAGAACTTGCTCCCAAGGGTGACTCGTGCTATTACCCTTTTTGGGTTTCCAGGGATGAGAAAGCTCCCAGGGGAAGAACCTGCTTAGAGCTTGATTTGGGTCCATCTAGGTCTAGTTAGTTTACGGAGCGGCCTTGAATTGGGGGCAGATGCTTAAACAGCGGAAAGGGGGAGGTCTCGGTTCCAAAGCACAAGCATGTAACCTCCTGGGCCTTCAGTTGGTGGGTCCTTCCTTCTGTGGCCCCCACAGCACGTGGCCTGGACGTCCTTCCTTCTGTCTGGGATCACGTCCCCGTCAGACTGGGCGGCTTTACTGTGAGGGTGGGAACCCTGCCTTGTTTCTCTGAGCACAGGACTGGCTCAGAGTGGGCCTTGTGAACTGCTACCTACTGGTAGGCACACCGAATGGGAACCCCTGTCCCTCAGGAGGGAGAAATTGAGGTCCACCAGGTGCAGGGAACCCCAGCAGCCCGGTCTGGGGAGCTCGGTCTCAAGGAGGGCACCTGAAGACCAGCAGGAGCAGCCTTGCTTGGATGACTTCTCGGTTCTAATCCATTGGCAGAGGCCATCGTGGGAATCTTTCCTTGGCAGCTGTCACCTCTCCACGCTGACCTTCCAGAAGACTTCACTCCCTTGTTCAACTGTTTTTTTTTTCCTTCACCCTTTACTTTATGACCAGTAAAGAGACACTAGTCGAGCAATTCCTTGAAGGCAAAGCTAGTATTGGTGCTTCCCTCAGAGCCCTGGTAATACAAAGTGCAGTGCAGTCCTGTGAAGCTCCTATGAGAGCCTCATGTTTAAAGGAATGAGTAATGGGGGGCTGGCTGCCCTCTGGGGGAAGGATGTGGGGAGCCAGAGGCTTCGGATCTGCTCTCTCCTCGGGTGGGCTGTGAGACCTTGGGAAACCTCCCACCTCTTTGGTCCTCAGTTTCTTCAAGTGTAACAGAGGGATGCTCATCCCTGAGTCGTCGCTCTCCCAGACAAGTTAAGAGGAGAGTCATGAAGCTATAAATGCGTGGTAGCATCTGCCCCACAGCATCAAGGCCAACACACCTCCCTCCCCTCCCGGCTTGGGGCCCTTTGGTGGTGAGTCGAGGTTGATGCCAGGCCTGCATCCTGCACACGCTCTCTGGGAACATCCCCCAAGACGCCGTCCTGAAAGGAGGGTTCAGTGTCTCTGGGTTACAGAGGCAAAATCCAGCCAGGAGGGAGGAAGTGACTCAGCATGGGGGCCGGGGAAGGCCCCGGGCCAGGCCTCCCACTCCCAGGACAGCTTGCCCTGTGCTTTGTACTCAACCCAGCGCCTTTCATCCCAGCATCTCAAAGCCCCTTTCAAGCTGAAGCAGCTCTTGGAGTTGGGTCATTATCTCAATTAACAGGAGAAAGCTGGGGCCCAAGCCTGGTGGAGGCAACTTTCCCCTGAATGAGGCCTTGACTCTGGTCAGGGAGCCCAGGCTCACAGCCCCAGGCTCTGGGCTGCAGGGCCTGTTGTAGAAGGAGGCAAGAGCTGGGCTGATTTGCCCTTGCCCGTCCCTCCACAGAGCAGGGATCAAGGTCCTTCATGAGGACTTGGAGGATGTGTGTGCAGGGCTGGAATTTCCCAGAAGACAGTACAGTGGATGCCCCCTCCCAGCATTGTTGCTGGTGGGAACCCACATGGCTTGTGCTTTTTCAAGGGGGAGAGAGTGGGAACGGGGGAGTGCATAGCAGTTGCCATAGGCTCATAGGCTCGGCCAGCTGTGGGGAGATAGTCCCTCCATGGGGAAACATTCCTAAGGCCCCAGGCCTTGGGGATCCTGAGCTGGTTCAGCCAGCTGACCCCATTGAGTTTCTCCAGCCCTTTACTGTTAGAGTATTCAACTGTGCAAATCAACCAACGATTGCTGAGGCGCTTGTGTACCAGCCCGAGATGAACAGATCAGAGTTCTAAATCCAGCTGTGCGATCTTGGGCAATCTCTTTAATCTCTCGCAACTTCAATCGCCTCGTGGGCTCCTCAACTCAGGGTCTGGAATGCAGGAGATCCCAGCCCTACTAATATTGCAAGGGAGAGAAGAATGGCAGAGCATAGGGACTGGCAGGAGCCGTCTTCACTTCCCTCCAGGAACGAAGCACAGAGAGATGACCTGGAATGTTCCAGGTCACATAGCCAGGAGGAGAGCCCAGGCTGTGAAGGAGAAACCTTCCAAGGGTGTCCCTCCCGGCCCTTCTAGGCTTAGATGAAGCTGCTTGCCTGCTTGCTGACTCAGGGTGGAGAAAGGCTGGGCCGTTGACCTCAGCAGGCTGGAATAAGAGAGGGAGTGTGAGGGTGGGGTGTCGTGGGGAAGTCAGGGGCAGAGGAAAATCCAGGATGTTGCACAAGGAAGAGTGGGGAGAGGGAGGGTCCATTTTAATGAGGCAGCTGGAGAGAGGGGCTGGCTCCCTGGACAGAAGGCTGCCGCCCCCGTGATGATGCCCCACGCTGCAGGGATCAAAGCTGCCCTGGGCATTCTTCCCTGGGAACTGTGTGACAGTGCTGGCCTGCTACTGCCTAAGCTTCTCACAGGGCCACCTGACGTGCCTGCCTCGGTTTCCCTCATACCCAGCCCACCGCCCCCACTTGTTTCTGAAGAAGCCTGTTCCAGCCCAATGGCCCTCTCCACGCCTCCAGCTTGGGTTGCTGACTCAGTGACTCAGTCCACTGGGTTGATGTCCAGGGACTCCTGTGGCTGCAGACCATCCATCTCATCAGTGCCAGGCTCGCCTTTCTGGCCCTTGGTGCCTTCCAGGCCTCAGCCACCATCTCCATCTCCCTTTGTCCTTGAGCATGGCTCTGGACACAGCCAATCTGATCTGCTCAATATCCTCAGTATCTGACTCTCGCTTTTGCCCTTGGCCTTTGCACTGGCCAGCAAAGTGAATGCAATGGGCCTGGCCCTCTCTCCACCCTGGACCTTTCCAAGTCTTCATTTCAGCTTGACCCCACCGAGTCCTGCCATTAGCCTCCCTACGTGTGAGCCTCCCTTCTCTCGGCTGCTGTCTCTGTAGTGTGCTGCACGTAGAGGTCCAGCAGGGGCCAGGAAGCCCAGGTCTGTCTCAGGTTTGCCCCTCCGTGGTGGGTGGGCTTTGGTTCTGGCACAGGAGCTGGGGGTGGGGAGAGAGGAGGCATGGCCGAAGAGAGGCAGCTGGGAGAGTCCTCTCGCCAAGTCTAGAGGACACATTAGGGCGGTGATGGATGGAAAGGATCCTTAAGAGGGAGGGCAGCTGGGCTCAGTATCAAAATTGTAAGGAGAAAAGAATTTGAACTTTCTTCTGGGGTTTGTGAATTCTCCAGAATGGTTTCTTCAATATCACTTCTTAGATCCTTATCTGAGGTTCTCCAACACTTTCCCATTAGGGCCTCCCCATCTCCCTCTGCTCAGATTCCTCTATTCCCCATCTCCTCCAGCCTCTGGTTCAATGTTTTTCTTGAGTTTTTTGCAGTCTTTGGATAGGCATAAATTCCCACATTTTGCAGATGATAAAACAGAGACTTAGAAAGATTTGGTGATGACTTACAGACTCACAGCCAGTAACGTTAGAGCTTGGGAAACGAACCAGGTCCACCTGGCTCCGAAGCCCACGCTTTTTCCATCACACCCTCATACAGATGTGTGGTGTGTGCGCGTGTGCATGTGTGGTTTGTGCATTCAAGTGTGTGTGATTTCCCAGAAATCTTTAGAGGACTGTTTACTGGCTCTCTTCCCTCTCCCCTCTTCCTTTTCCTCCCTTCCCTCCTCTCTCCCTCCCTCCTTCCCTCTTTCCTTCTGTCCCTCTCTCCTCATTCCTCTTCTCTCTCTCCCCTTTAGACTATATAATGGGCTGTCTTTGTTCATGGCATGCTTTCTTTCCAGGCCTTAGAGGAGCAGAAATGCTGGCATTTGTCTCCCTGCAGCCTCAGGACACCCAGCATCTAGAGCCCTGTCTCAGGAAGAGGGATGTGGTGTTATAACTCTCCCCTGGGATAGGAGCAGTCTTGGCTCCAATGGTGACTTCTAGGTGGAAATATAAAAATTTTAAAAAGAGTAAAGTGGAGAAGTAGGAGGGTCTGGGGGCCTGTGTTCTAGGCTTGGCTCAGCCTTTTCCGATGATATGACCTTGGGTGAGTCTCTGAACTTCAGTTTCCTTAACTGTACGATGGGGATAATAATACTATCAACCTCCCTGGAGTTGGATGAGAAGACATAATGTGCATTAACATGCTTGGTAAACTATAAAAGGTCAAGTCATTCATAAATGTCAACCAGGGGAATAAGGAATATTTGGACTCATTCTCTCCTAGCGTTCTTTTTGTTTTTGAAGCTTGGCGCCTGAGCTAACATCTGTTGCCAATCTTCTTGTTCTTCTTCTTCTCCCCAAAGCCCCCCAGTTTGTGGTTGTATATTCTAGTTGTGAGTGCCTCTGGCTGTGCTATGAGGGACACTGCCTCAGCACAGGCTGATCAGTGGTGCCATGTCTGCGCCCAGGATCTGGGCCAGTGAAGCCCCGGGCTGCAGAAGTGGAGTGCGTGAACTTAACCACTAGGCCGTGGGGCCGGCCCCACCCCTAGCATCCTGATAGCCGTATCAGGAGAACGTACTCTCCATACCTCTGCCAAAGACAGGATCTGTTGAATGGACATTCTCAATGATAAGTCTTATTATGACAGAACGAACTACCTGGCGGCCCCTCCTCCTTTCATCAAGGGGATATTAGGAATTACAACAAATCTAATTAGAGTCATTCCAGATGCTGAGAGTACTTAACTGATGTGGTGACGCTCCACCTGTAAGCCAAGCTCAGGAAAAAGTGATGCCTTCTTAGATGAATTAATGCTGGGGTTATTGTTTTATAAGGGGCAGGGTCAAAGACAAGCTAAGAGGAGAAATAGCCCTTCCTTGTACGAGACCAGACTGTGTTGGCTCTGGGTAAAAAATGAGCACTCCCCATCACGGGAGACATGCTTGCTTCCTGGCTAATGAGGACACACAGCTGCCCAGGGGAGACCGAGCGGAGGCAGGGAGCCCACCGCTGCTCTCCTGGGCTAGCAACTACTGTCCAGAGGAGAGTCTCCATGAGCATCTGGCCATAAGTAAGGGGGCTTTCTGTGCGGAGGGGAGGAGTGGGGACACTGGCTCAGGGCACTTGAAGGAAAGGCCTTTAGGAAAAGGATGGGAAATTGGGGAGAGAGACACAGAGGTCTGGAGGGGAAGCGGACAGAACTCGGTCTTGAGGCCAGCATCTGCCGGGCCTCCTTTCTTTGTTGGTACTTGGAAGTGAACGAGTTAACTTTCCCCCAACGTTGCATTGCTGTTAAGAGGTAACTCATCCTTGAGTAAAATGAACAAATAAACTTTGCATGTGTCCATTTTAGTTCCTATGTTTGACCTCTCTGGGAAGAAGGCATTCAGCAAAGGACAGATTTCATTCCCCATTTTCTTGTAGGGGATTTTGCTGAGATGGGACTGGAGGAGAACTGGCTCCTGCTGGGTTACCAAGTGGCGTTACCATTATCACCGGCAGCAGAAGAGGGATCCGAGGGCCAGTAGTGGTGGAGGTGACCCCACTCACCCAAGCATTCCATGAAGAGGCTGAATTCCTTGATGACTCTTCACAGGCGAGCAAGGAACAAGTTTTGAGAAACCTGAGTAACACCGTAGGCTCAAGGTCTAGATACAAATGTTCCTGAATACTCAGTCTGGCTGTAGATACTTGGATTGGAAACAGACTCAGTAGGTCATCTTGTCCCCCCTCCTGCCTTTGGCAGAACTGACTGTTTTTTTCCCCCTTTCTTCTTCTTCTCCCTAAAGCCCCCCAGTCCATAGTTATATATTCTAGTCGTGAGTGCCTCTGGCTGTGCTATGTGGGACGCCTCCTCAGCATGACTTGATGAGTGATGCCATGTCCACACCCAGGATCCAAACCGGCGAAACCCTGGGGAGCCAAAGCGGAGTGTGCAAACTTAACCAATCGGCCACGGGGCCGGCCCCTTGACTAACTCTTGATATATGGTTGTCTTACTCTTTCTATATCTCCAGGGATCATGATACTACACATCCCTCCACTCATTTACTCATCCATCCATCCTCCCACCTGTCCATCCATCCACCCATCCACCCACCCATCCATCATTTATTGAAAGATGAGTAAGACAGGGATCCTTTCCTTTAAGAACTAATGGTATATTCTTTTCAGGGGTTCCAATGCCTAAACAACAGGAGTAATTTCTAATGTCTGATCTACATGTCTAATGTCTATGTCTAATTTCTAATGTCTACTCTACTGTCTTCATGTTGTAAATAAAGATTAAGGTAAAACAGGTCATGCAGTCATGCATACTTGAATGCATAATTCATTCCACAAAACTTTTGGAGCATGTTCTTGGCTCCAGGTGTATTAGAAGATGCCCCTCTATTTTGGGCATGCCGCTTACCTTTCAAGCTCACTAGGAATACTCCAAGGCCAGGAAATTAACTGGCATTTAACACGTGGCCAAGAAAGGCTCATATGTAATGTCATATTTGGACAAAATGGAGCTCCCACAACTCCTTCCGTTTAAGGATCTCAAAATATCTAAGAGCATGATCACTTACCAGAAGAGGAATTGTGTGTTGAGCGTTTCATCCCAACTGGCATAGGGCAGGCCCTAGAATTCCTAATCACTGGCCATGAAACCTTTTCCAAAGGAGCAGGTAAGCAAGGCTGGCCATTTTTTGCCTCTGCCTGAACATGCTCCCAAGCCCTTCCCTTGGGTTCCCACTCCCCTTGGATCCTCTCAGCTTCCACACGTTCGTCTAGAAGTGGAAGGGGGAGGAGGTGGGCTGAGGACTGAGACAGGAATACCCCTTGAAGTTTCAGCTTCCCTTGATTCATCAAAGGGGGGCTAGCTGGTTGCTGGAACTAGTGGGGGTGGAGAAGGAGAGAGTGCTCTTCAGGCTGGGAAAGATCCAGAACTCTTGTTAATGTCTGACACCTCCAATAAAAGCTGCATATTCCCCAAAAGCGATTTTTTAAAATCCTAGACTCTTTGAAGCTCGGTGTTTAACTGCCACTCCTTCCACATGCTTCATGGGAAACCAAGCCCCTTTGCTTGCTCACAGGGCTCCCACCTGGGGCAATTTCCCTCCTCCACGCATTTGAGGTCCCTGTATGCTTCTTGCAGCTGGGCATGAAAGGGAGGCCTTGGTCCTCACAGAATGAAGGGCAGCCGCCCCCAAGGCTCTGGCTGTGGTGGAACCCGGCTTCTAGACTGGGGTGGGTCAGAGCTGGCTGGGGAGGAAGCAGGGGTAAGACTTCGGAAGTTGGAAGGTGGACAGAGTTGAGAAATGCTGCTGAGCCCAAGCAGTTTTTTTCTAGACTAACTTTTTTTGTTCTTCATTTAACTAAAAAAGCACATATACAAGTGCTAAAATAGGAATATAATGAAAAGTAAGTCCCCTTTTACTGCAGGCCACCTGTCTCCCAACCTGGAGGTAACTGCTATTAACAGATTTTTGTGTATCATTCAGAAATTTTCTATGCTTTATATGCATCTCTCTTTTTTTGGCCATCAACAGGAACATATTATACACACTCTTCCATACATGACTTGCTCTTAACAATATATCTTAGAGATCTTCATATAAATCTAGTTCATTTATATGCACATACATTCATTTACGTACACATCTATATCTGCTTCATTCTTTGCCTGGTATTATATGATATAGATACACCGTAATTTATTTACCCCGTGCCCTAATGATAGATATTCATGTTGTTTTATTACAAAGCTGCAACGGACAGCCTTATATACACACATCTGTGCAAATATAACTGAGGGGTAAATTTCCAGAAGAGGAATTGCCATGTCAGTACCTCAAATTGATAGACATTGCTCAGGGGGTTTTCTGGCTAGCCAAGATTGTATCCGAAGTGGTGGGAGAATTGGTTGTCAGCTCTCCACCCCTCCTCTACTCCATCCAGGAATGTGACGCCAGGGTGGGCTAAGCCCCCCAAGGGGTGATTGAGAAATCATCTCTATTTGGCTTTGGCATGCAGAAAGAGCGGTGGGGTTTGTTTTCTTTTTTCTTTTTCCAGAATGGTCCATCCTCCTAATGATGCTTGCTGTGGCTGAGTACTACTTGATCCCCGAAGCAGAGCCGCATTGAAGAGGGACTGTGAGGGCCAGCGGGTGTCAGCTGGGCTCCCCCACAAAGCAGAGCCACTAGCTAGTCGACTCCCAGGGCACTCCACGGCTTCCCAGCTTTGTTTACCAAAGTGCAATAATGCTGCCATCATTTTCGTGGTGGATTCAACTTTTCAGAGTCTTTTGCAGCCAACGTTTCCTTCCTTTTCAGCTGTGAGGGGGGCCAAACAGGTATTGTTGGTCAGGTGAGGAGACTGGGACCCAGAGAGGCTGTGTGACGGAGTGTGGTCATGAAAAGTTTCAAGAGTTGGGAGTCTAGGGTTCAAGTCCAGCACCGAGTTGTTAGCTGCGTGGACTTGGGCGTCTGTAGAAGCATTTGGACAGGATGGTCTTCAAGCTCCTTACCATCAATGATGCGGTTTGATGACTGTGCAGGGTCCTGCAGTTAGCTTGGGGGTAAGCTGGCTGTTCATGATTCGCTGGGCCACGTGCTGGTGCGTCCAACAGATGGTGGCTTCAGGCTGGTACCACATCCTGATGTGGCCGCTGGAGAGAGAACAGCGGGTCTCTCTCTGCATCGGCTGATGACACATCCTCCCAGACTCCTCAGGGGGTGGTTTTCGTGCAGCATGTGGAGAGGGGGTCCTGTACTAGGGGCAGGAAGGCACAGCCGGAGCTGGAGTGGATGTGATTGGTTCCGGCTGCTGGTGAAGAGGCCTCCACCCCAAGCCATTTCAAAGGCACTGTGGGGAGAGCCCTGCTGCCCCATTAAAGCCCCTATAATTCATGCCATCTGCCCCCCATAAAACCAACCAATCTCCGGAGTCTGATTCTCCAGATGGCCTTGGGACCTAATCAAAGCCAGGCCCCTCCCTGGCCTCCTCCTCTCCTACTGGTGTGTTAACAGCCTTCAGCCATCTTGGCTCCAGGCCCCTTTAACCCCTTCATTCTTGGCTTCTATCTCCCCAGGATCTCTGTCCTGCTGCCCTTTCAACACCCTGGACTAGGGGGACACAGAGGAGGCCATTCCAAAGCCGACTGTGATTTCTTAGGAAAATCACTAGGTTGGGATCAGGAGGCCTGAGCACCTCTTCTGGGGCCACCACTGACTTGCCGTGTGCATTTGGGAAAGTCATTTACCCTTGTGGGGCTTCAGTTTCCCTGTTTGGTAACCAACGTTTATATTACAACAAAGAGCTTACAAAATGGTTTTCACCTCCATAGTCTCATTTAGTCTTTCAAAAGGAAGTAATTATGCCTCTTCTAATAACCCTTGCAGGGAGACGTTCAGGAGAACGTGGGTTGTGGAGACTAGGAAGCAAGGCCCAGATCCCCAGTTAGTCTGCCAGACTGGGGAGGGGTCCCGGGAGCAGGTGGCATGAGCCTCTCTCTAGGCCGGTCAAGGCCCACCATGGGAGGGTGCAGGACTTCCTAAAAGCTCCTCATACCGTGACTCTCAGGGGACTGAGTTGCTGACTGAAACTCCTGACGAGACAGAGGTGGTGAGGGAACTTGAGGAGGTCATAAACCTGCAGGGCTCCACAGGATGTGGGCCCACATGGAAAGGGACTCCTTCTGCTCCAGGCCACCCAGCCCAACCCAACAGGTGTGGGGTGGTGACAGGCCTAAAGCTCGCCAAAATTCGGGGCCTGTGTCCCCTGAAGACAAAACAGGACGAAATCTGCTAAATAGTAGCGGGAAGGATTTAGGCCAGACCCAGGAAGGGCCGTGTCAAAGGTCACCAGGGCCCTGGGGTGGCTGGTTGAGCAGGGGCATGGAGACACCCTGTGGTGAGAACGAGGAACCACAGCCTGGTTCCCTCGGAAAGGTGATGGGGCCAAACAGGAACGAGCCTTATTTGAGTTCACCTGTGTTGGGCAGCGTGCGATCTGGTTTGCTCCTCACACAGCTCTGGGATGTAGCTATTCCAGCGCCTTCTTCAGGGAGGAACAGTGGCCCTGTCCACCTTCTGGCTCTGCCACTCACTAGCTGTGTGACCTGGGCAACTCACATGACCTCTGGAACCTCAGTGTTCTCACCTGTGAAATGGGATACTTAGAGTTGTTGCAGGGGTGGGGGCAAAGTGCCATCCCAAGGTCTGGCACGTAGTAAGAGCCAAACCAAGGTTGGCCACTCGTAGAGGGCTCACCTCCTGCCCATGTCACAAAGCTCGTAAGGACCGACACAGCAGGGACTGAGTCCAGGGATCTGCCACTCTCCCCCACAAGAAGCAGCCGAGTTGGGACTGTTCCCACCTCCGGACCATGGTCATTCCTGAGATGGAGAAGGTGTGAGTTGGATCTCACCTCAGGTGGGGCAGGAGAGAGCTGATCGGCCACACCTGGTTTTCTGGCCGCCTAGCTCCGGCCAATGAGGCAGAGGGGGAGGTAGGAAGAGGTTCTGGCTCTCCTGTTTCCCTTCTCTGCCTCTCCCCCTACATCCCTCCAGGACCAGCACCTGGAACAGATGCGGGTGTCTGCCTTCCATTTTAAAGAGATCACAGGCTTGGGGAATCCGAGAGACCCCAGCAAGGCCTCACCGGCAGAGGCAGAGCCGAGGGGGCACTGTGGGACTGTTTCCTCCGTCTCTGAGCTCAGGCATGGCTCAGACTGCCTTATCTCCGTGCTACGGCCTGGGTGCGTGGGGTGATTTCATTCCTCCAGGTCCTCTCAAATGTGCCCCCTGCTTCGGCCTTCCTCCAGGCCCTCCCCGTTCTGAGTGGATGGCTGCAGTGAGTGCCTAATGGGGCTGCCTGCTCACCGAGTTTCCTCCCCACTGTTCTTGGATCCCCAAGGAGGGTCCTGAGGGGACTGTGAAGGATATAGCCTCGCACATCTGTGAGCCACCCTGGGGCCTGGGCTGTGCTCAGGAGAGCTGCCCTGCCGCCACCCCTGTCTTCCCCCTTCGCCCCTGAGAGGGACAGCCCTGCTGGGGCCAGCTGGGCAGAATAGGCAGCCAGTGGCCAGTGCCTGCTTCGGTTCAAGGCCCCGGGCATGGTGTGGCCTGGCTGGGCTCAGATCCTGTCCCTAAGAAACAGGGTGGGACCTCACCTCGGAAGATGCTAGAGCTGGCCTCAGGAGGCCAGGCCCCCAGGCCAGCATCCAGGAGTGCAGGCCCCAGCTGTTTCCCTGCCTCCCGCTGCTGGGACAGTGGCAGGGCTGGTCTGAGAGTAGGCATGTTCGTGAATGTCTGTTATGGATAAGGCATTCCAGTTCGTGACCACAGTATGCCAGGTGCCCACGCTGATGGGTCACTCCTGGAGCTAGTCAGGCTGAGCTACAGGGCATCGGTCTGGGTGTCTGCTTCCCTTGCCAGGCTCCTGACCCCAGAGGAAGGGCCAGCAGGCCCCTGAGTCCCCCAACTGCCCTCTCCTCTTGTGTTGCCTCTGGTGTCCAACAAGACCTCCTGTCTCCTCAGCTTTACCACCACCTTCCCTGGGCCAAGGGCAGGGAGGAGCATGAGGATCCAGTCCTCATCACCTCTCAGGCTGGAGCCCCACGACCGAGCTAACAACAGCAGGGGGATGGTAGTCGGGTACCAGAAGAGACTTACTGCGGGGAAGATGGTCCCGCGGTAGCACAGAAATCCCTCTGCCTTGGCCAAGTTCAGTGGTAGCAGGTAAAGGAAGGAGATAGACTGCTTCCTGGGGTGCTCAGATGACCACCGCAGAGGCTAGTCCCATCGGCCAGTGCCTGACTCTGCTGTCCTGATGGACATCATGAACACAGCGGGCAACATAGACATCCCTTAGTCCTTGGCTCTTAAATGTCCAGGCCAAATCCCAGCTGTCCTGGGTGCCAACTTGGTGCAGCCCGTGGGCCTCTCCCAAGATCTTGTCTGCTCTGCCCATGCTCCTGCACCTCAGGCTTCCTGAGGGCACTGATTTGGGCTGAGAGCTGACTGCCTTATTTTGGGGGAGGGTGAGGTTACTGGCTGTGTGGGTTGTGGGGGGAGCTGGGTCATAGTAACAGGAGCTAACATTCATTGTGCATATCCCTTGTGCCAGCAACAGTGTGCCCACATCCCTCACAACCACCCTCTGAGGGCAAGCTATTACTGCTTCCATTTTACAGATGAGGAAACTGAGGCACAGAGAAATGAAGGAACTGGCCCAAGGTCACCCATTTGGAAGATGGTGGAGCCAGGAATTGATCACAGGCAGTCTGACTCTACAGCCCATACCTGTCACCATTACACCTGCATAAGGGATAGGACGGCTGGGCTGGACAGAAAGTGGGGTCGTGAGGTCTGTAGAGGGAAGGTGGGGGCAGGGAAGGAGGCTCCAGATCCTGGTGGGCAGTGGGGGCTTCGGGAGATGGCGGCAGGCTGTGAGGAGGGGAGACCTGGCGGCGTCACAGGCTCCCTGTGAGAGTCTGAGCACTCTTGCACAGACGGGCTAGAGGTTGTTACAGACCCACCTTCCTGAGAGCAGACTTCCCACCTGTGGCACGCTGGTGTGCCAAGAAGGGGTTACAGGTGTGTTAAGATAGAGATCTCCCCTGCCCAATCCTCCAGAAGGTCCCAGGGTTCCTGGGGCGTCTGCTGCCCCCTCCTCTGGCCATAGCTGCTGCCTGGAAGCGGCCCCTCACTTTCCCTCAGGGCACCATGCCATGGCATCACTGTCTCTGTGCAGTATTGTGAAAAAGGAGCGATTGGACAGGAGCTCATGCAGTCTCTGAATCCTTCCGGGAGCTCAGAAGAGCAGGTGCTGCTTCAACAGCTGCCATTACGCTCCTCGGGCACCAGGCACAGTCAGCCAATGCTGCACGGAAGCACTTGGGGACTCTGTGGGGTCAGCGTCTCTGTGAGGGTGGGCTCTGCCCTGGAGCTGGCTAGTTAAAGCCCATGAAGCTCAGGGACTCTCCTGTGAACAGCTCATTTTATCCTTCCTGCTCCTCTGTGCCTGTTCACTCCTAGCTGCATGATCCTGGGCAGGTGACCTCCCTGGGCCCCAGATTCCTCGTCAGGAAAATGAAAATAATCAAGGCCCGCCACAGAGGGTACTTGTGAGCATTAAATGAGCGCATTTGCTCATTCAGCAAGCCTTTGGAATTCTGCTCTGTGCCAGGCAGTGGTTGGAGTTTGGGGTGGGAAATGAATTAATACAACACCTACCTGCCTGCAAAGAGGGGACAGGACCTAGGGACAGGGAAGCAGACCCAGAGACAGAAACAAGATACTTCATGAATGGGGCCCTGCACAGAGCCCACACAGAGCATTCCACCAGCAAATACTAGCTGGATCTCCACTGACAGTAAGAGCCATCTTTAGCCTTCCTGTGACCTGGCTGGAGGGGGGATTTGAGATCAGTCCTCTGCCTCCTCGCTCACGTTGGTCCTTCCCCCTGCCCCCCAACTCCTGGGGTGCCAGACAGAAAGTCCTAGAGCTCAGGCCCCTGCCACCCCCAGATGCTCACTAGGCACCAGCTCAGGTCCCCCATTCGCTGGCTGCGGGGAGCCCGAGGGCAGATATAAAGCCTGTCCCAACGTTGGGGATGAAACAGACTTTTGTAGGGGGGCGGGAGCAGCCATCAAAGCCGAGCGAGCCAGGGCAGGCACCGCAGCGCTGAGAGCCGGGGCGCCACCGGCTTCCCACCGCTCCCACATCCGCCGCCGCGCCGGCCCGGCCTCGCCACGCGGGGGCGTCCGTGCCTCCGCGCCCGTCCGCGCACCTCTGCTTGCTCCTTGGCTTCCATCCTGCCTACATTTCGCTTCACCAAGGAGGACCACTGCTGTAGCGCTTTATGGCTTTAGGGAGCAGTTTCACTTGAGTTATTAATTTGATTTGCATCACAAACTAAGGAGGTGTTAGAGCGGCACTCAGAGTTGTTGAGTGGCCCAAGGAAGTCAGCCATTCAGTAAGCACCTGCTGCGTGCTAAGCTCTGGGGATACAATGGCTGGGCCAGGCTTTGCAGGGCTTTGGACCACCTTCAGGGCTGGGTCTTTATCCTGAGAGCAGTGGGAAGCCACTGAAGAGATTCAGGTTGGGCAGGCATGTGGAGAAGGGAGGCCACAAGATCCAATGTATGTTTCGGAAAGATCCCTCTGGCTGCTGCATGGAGAATGAATTGGAGGGAGCCAGAGTCACTGGGGGAGAGCAGCAGGAAACCCTGAGAAGTCCAGGGTGGTGATGCGGACAGGGTCACACAAATGCAAAATCCAGTGAATTACACACGTTGTGGGATTCATCCCTTCGCCAGCTCGTCCTCATGCCCTGTAGCCACCTCAAGTCATCGTTTGGTGGCATGGAGACCCCTCCCTTCCCACAGGCCCCCTCCCCCCACCCTAGGGTGTGCATGTCCTGAGGCTCAGTCCAGATTTGAAACATCATCAGTAGGCTATGACCTTAAGCACCATCACCATGCCCACAGCCAAGGTAGACATGTCCAGTCGGGTGCCTGGCTGGACCCCACGTCAGGCCCTCAAAAGGGAGTAGGACCTACTGTGTTTATGTGTGTGTGGGATCACCACAATTTGTAGTCCATCCACTGCTTTCAGATCCTGAAGCTTGATTCTGTCAGTACACCCTGAGGCCATCCATCTCTGGGGAGCTAATTAATGATAAACCAATTTACAGGAGATTGAAAAAGAAGGCATAATGTCAATGAAGTATATAAGGCTCTCACAGGGTTGTTGTGAGAGAGCCCCACACCATGTTTGGCAGACCCAGATATTGAGGATACACACACACACACAGAGAACAGTGCCTGTGCTGGGAACGCTAGCTACGACTGTAATGAATGTCAAAGTGCAATGTTTGGGTCTGCCAAATATGGTGCTTCTCAGGAGCGCTCATTAAGTCTTCAGGTTTCTCAGTGGGCTTGTTTTCAGAGCACATGATGGTTCATCCATCATTGTGAAAGTGTCACTGGGAAGTCCTTAGTGGGCTCAGTGAAGTCCCCCTGTCCTCCAGCAGAACACACCTCCCTGGTGCCTGAAATGCCCGTTCTCCCCCAGGAGATGAACGACAGGTGTCCCCCAGGAATGCCTGGATCTCATGGAAACTCTCTGCCTCTTCTTTTTCTGCCTTCCTGCCACTCCATCACTTTCTGATTACTACAGTCTTTCTCCAAACAGCCCACCCCTCAGACCACTGGGCTTTTTATTTCTAGTTATGATCACAGTTCAGTCCTACCTCTCCCTGTACCCCTGGTTACTGAGGCTGAACTCGGAAGTTTCCAAGTCTTTTCAGCTTCAATCTCTTAGGTCAGCTCTAAGCCCTTCCTGTGTGGGGTTTCCTATGCAGTTTCACTCTCGGAGGGTTAACCCTTGAGGCTTCCCTCTGCCCCAATTGCTGGTGACAACCACCCTATCCATGTGGCTGGTTCTCCATCTGACATCCTCACCATGCACTGACAATGACCAGGAGAACTCCTATTTGGGAACTTTACAATTTACAAAGTATATGTACTCGTCTATCTGATCTTCAGAATAATGCCACAATACAGTGAATTATCATTCAACTACACACATAGGAAGCCGAAGTTCAGAGAGATGACTGGACTTGTATCAGTCTTGTAACTATTACATGGCAGACTCAGGACTAAACTCAGCAATACTGTTGGCAGGACCTCTCTCTGCCTCCCCAGTACTCAGTGGTGAACAAGTACCTGCTATGTCCACAGTGCTGCTGGCAGCACTCCCGTCACCACCACTGGTCTCATCCAGCATCTTTGTGGCCAACAGCCACTGTCAAGCCCAGGTTGTACTGAGAGCTGAAGAAAAAGACGAGTGCAATTCATGAATGGACAGTCAGGGAAGTGTTCACACCTCACACGACATCCGGAGTAAAGCTGTTTGTAGGGTAAGAAGAGGAAGGGAGATGGAGGCATTTCAAAAGAGAAAAAAACCGGGGGAAGCTCTCATCAATCAACTATGGGAAGACTTGGATACTGAACTGGATTACTAGCCACAAGACTTTGCACCGGTCACATCAGTTCTCTGGGCCTCAGTTTCCCACTGTGTAAAAGGGATAATAAAGTTCTAGCTTCCAGTAATGAAAGAATAGCTTTGTAGGACTCCCTCCCATCCACCCGCCCAAGCAGGCACTATGAGCAGATAACAATTATAAAATCTGGACAAAGTATTTAAAAAAACCCAATTATTAAAAGACATTGGAGAGGGGCTGGCCTGGTGGCACAGCAGTTAAGTTTGCTCATTCCGCTTCTCGGTGGCCTGGGGTTTGCCGGTTTGGATCCCGAGTGTGGACGTGGCACTGCTTGGCAAGCCATGCTGTGGTAGGCGTCCTACATATAAAGTAGAGGAAGATGAGCACGGATGTTAGCTCAGGGCCAGTCTTCCTCAGCAAAAAGAGGAGGACTGGCAGTAGTTAGCTCAGGGCTAATCTTCCTCAAAAGATAAATAAATTAATTAATTAGAAAAAAAGACATTGGAGAATGACCAAAAGCAGACAGAAACTGAAAGGGCATCTACCCTTAGAAAACTGAACTGCAAGGAGTGAGACTTGCGAATTTGCAGCCATTTTCTGAGGGGATACCCTAATACCCATGTGGATCCAGTGGTAGAATCTGCAGCCTTAGTAGTTTGAGGTGTCAGGGCAGAGCAACCAGAAAAATTGACAGGGGCCTGGAAGGGAGGGAACTGCAGAGAGGGCGAACCCCCAAATCTCTATATAAAACCTGCTCAAGTCTTAGCTAGAAGCTGAAAAAACAGAGTAAAGATTTCAGACGTTGCTCAGCATCTAGGAGGCAGAGTTTGGATTTTTTTTTTTGGTGAGGAAGATTCACCCTGAGCTAACATCTGTGCCAATCTTCCTCTATTTTTCATATGTGGGATGCGTCCACAGCATGGCTGATGAGTGGAGTAGGTCCACGCCCAAGATCTGAACCCATAAACCTGGGCTGCTGAAGTGGAGTGCACAGAACTTTAACCACTTGGACATGAGGCCAGCCCCCAGAGTTTGGATTTTGAGTCCAGCCAAGTTAAGTGACAGCTATAATAAAAATTATCCTTCAAAGAAATATAACAGAATCCACAGTCACTATAACATATTATACAAAATGTTCAGTATCTAATCAGAACTTAGTAGACATGCAAAGAAACAGGAAAACATGACCCATACTCAATTTTAAAAAGCAGTTTAGGGGCTGGCTCGGTGGTGCAGTGGTTAAGTTTGAATGTTCCGCTTTTGGTGGTCTGGGGTTTGCCAGTTCGGATCCTGGGTGCGGACATGGCACCACTTGGTATGCCATGCTGTGGTAGGCATCCCACATATGAGGTAGAGGAAGATGGGCATGGATGTTAGCTCAGGGCCAGTCTTCCTCAGCAAAAAGAGGAGGATTGGCAGTAGTTAGCTCACAGCTAATCTTCCTCAAAAAAAAAAAAAAAGCAGTTTATTGACCCCCCAACCCTGAGATGATTCAGATGTTGGAATTAGCAGACAATGATTTTAAAGCAGCTGTTATAAGTATGTTTGAGAAATTAAAGGAAAATATGTAGATGATGAGTGAACAAATTGGAAATCTTAGCAGAAAAATAAACACTATAATAAAAGAACCAAGTGGAAATTCTAGAGGTGAAAGTTACAAAAACTGAAATAAAACGTTTACTGAATGGGCTTACAGCAGATTGGAGATGGCAGAAAACAGAGTTAGTGAACTTGTAGATAGACCAATGGAAATTATTCTATCTGAAGGGCAAAGAGAAAAATATTAAAGAAAAATGAAGAGCACCTCAGAGGTTTATGGGACATCAAGTAGTCTAAGACGAATGCACCTGGAGTCCAGGAAGAAGAGGAGAGAGAGAATGGGTCAGAGAAACATTGAAGAAAAAATGGCTCAAAACTTGACAAATTTAGTGAAAGACATCAACTTAGAGATCCAAGAAGCTCAGTGAACCATGAGCAAGATAATAATACATAGAAATAATAGAAAACCACACCTAGTCACGTGATAATCAAACCGGTAAAATTAAAGGTAAAGAGAATGTACCAAAAGAATCCAGAAAGGAACAATGACACAGTATGGCCAACTTCTCATAAAGGATGACGGCCAGGGCACCATCGAGCAGCATTTTCAAAATGCTGAAAGGAAAAAACCATCAAAAACCTGCCAACTCAGAATTCTATATTCAGCAAAACTGCCTTCAACAACGAAGACAAAAAGAAAATAAATTTTAAGATACAAACCAAGAGAATTCATTATCATCTCGCCTACACGACAAGAAATATGAAAGGAAGTCTTTCAGGATGAAGGGAAATGACACCAGATGGTAACTTAGATTTACAGGGAAAAGAAAGGTCATCAGACATGATAGGAGTGTGGGTAAATATAAAAGACTATATGTACTTTTTCCTTTCTTCTCTTAAATTCTTTGAAAGACACATGATTATTTAAAGCAAAAATTATAGTGTATTGGGGGTTTTGATATATGTAGACTAATATATATGATAAAAGCAGTGCAAAGTATGGAGATACATATAAATGGAACTATTTAATTGCAAGATTCCTATATTTTAACTGAAGCAGTACAATATTAGCTCTAAGTATGTGGTAGTAAGTTAAAGATGCATATTGTAATACTTGGAACAACCCCTAAAGATGCAAAGAAATATAGCCAAAAACTAATAGAAGAATCAAAATAAAATGTTAGAAGATGTTTGATTAATTTCAAAGAAGTCAGGAAAGGAAGAACAAATGAACAAGAAACCAGATGAAACAAATAGGAAGTGACAGACCTACACTCACATCTATCAATAGTTACATCAAACATTGTTTGATGAATTGTTGATAAAATTGATGAATTAAACACTTTAATTAAATGATATAGACTGTCCAACTGGACAAAGAAGTAGGATCCAGGTATGTGCTGATTATGAGAGGTACTTTAAATACAAAGATAAAAACAGTTTGAAAGTAGAAGGTCTACCATTTGTGATAGTTAGCTTTGTGTGTCAGTTTCACTAGGCTAAAGTGCCCAGTTATTCAATTAAACACTAATCCAGGTATTTCCCTGTAGGTATTTTATAGATGTGGTTAACATCTACAGTCAGATGACTTTAAGTAGATTATCCTCCATAATCTGGGTGGGCTTTATGTAATCAACTGCCTTAGGAGCAAAATTAATGTTTCCCAGAGGAAGAAGAAATTCTGTCCATGAACTACAGCTTCAGATCCTGCCTGAGAGTTTCCAGACCACTGGGCTGCCCCACCCAACAGATTTCAGACTCTCCAGCCCCCACAATAATATAAACCAATTGCTTGAAATAAATCTCTCTCAATCTCTCTAGATATAGATAAATCTCTCTTGATACAGATAAATCAATCTCTCTTGATATAGATAAATAGGTAGACAGATAAAGATAGATATTGCTATACATGTAGATCTCCAGTAGGCTCCATTTCTGTTAGAACTCTGATTGGTACACCATTCAAACACAACTCATAAGAAAGCTGGAGTGACTATATTAATACGGGACAAGATAGACCTCAAGACAAACAGTATTACCAGAAATAAATGGGACATTTCATAATGATAAAAGGATCAATACATTAAGAAAGCATAATAATTATAATCTGTACTAAAATCTAATAACAGAGCTTCAAAATACATGAAGCAAAAACTGACAGAACAAAAGAGAGAAAGAGACAAATTCACAATCATAACTGGCAGATTTTATCACCCCTTTCTCAGTAATTGTTGGAGTAACAGGACAAAAATTCAGTTGGAATATGGAAGATCTGAATGACACTATTGACTCCCTTGATTGAATTGACATTTACAGAATACTACACACAACAATTGCTGGATACACTTTTTTTCCCCAAGTGCACACAGAACATTCACCAAGATAGATCATATGCTAGACAAAATAACAAGTCTCCATTAAATGTCAAAAGATTGAAAAATTATAGAGTATGTTTTCTGACCAAAATGGAATTAATATAGAAATCAATAAGATATTTAGAAAATTTCCAAATAATTGTAAATTAAATAATACAGCTTTAAATCACTCAGAGGTTAAAGTAAAAACTAAAAGGGAAATTAAAAAGTATTTTGAACTAAATAATAATGAAAATACAACATATAAAATTTGTGGGATGCAGCCAATGCAGTACTTAAGCAAACATTTACAGTTTTAAATTCTTCTACTAGCTGAGAAGAATGGCTTAAAATCAATCATCTAAGTTTTCACCTTCAAAAGCAAGAAAGAGAGGAGGAAATTAAACTGAAAATAAGGAGAAAGAAGGAAATAATAAAGAGCAGAATCAGTAAAATAGAAAACAAATGATAAAGAAAAATAATGAAATCAAAAGTTGTTTTTTTGGGGAAAATATTAATAAATTTGATAAATTTCCAGCAAGACAGATCAAGAAAAAGAAAAAATATCAATTCCAAGTATGTGGACTTATAGAGGGAATATCACCACAGAGTCTACAGAATGTCAAAAGAATGACAAGGGAATATTATGAACAACTTTATGCCAATAAATTTGACCACCTACATGAAATGGACAAATTGTTTGTAAAACACAACCTACAAAAACAGACATAAAATGAGTTAGAAAGTAAAAATAGTCCTATATCTATTGCTTACATTGAATTTGTTGTATAGAACCTCTCTACAAAGGAAATTCCAGGCCCAGATGGTTTCACTAGTGAGTTTATCAAACATTTAGGGAAGAAATACACAAAGTCTCTCAGAAAATGTAGTAAGAAGGAACACTTAACTCTTTAAATGGGTCCAACATAACTGTGAGACCAAAATTTGACAAAGACAAGAAAAGAAAATTATAGTCCAATATCTCTCATAAATATATATACAAAAATCTTTACAAAAATATTCACAAGTTGGATCCAATAGTATGTAAAATGTATCACATGTCCGACTATATAGGTTTTGTTCCATTTCATATTTGTAAATCAGTTATTATAATCCGCTTGATTTACAGAATAAAGAAGAAAATTCATATGATTATCTCAATAAATGCACTAAAAGCATTTAACAAAATTTCACCCATTTATGATAAAAACTCTCAGAAAACTAGGAAAACAAGAAACTTTCTCAATCTGATAAAGGGCATTATATGAAACCTATAGCTAAAATCATCCTTACTGGCAAAAGACTGAATATTTTCCCCATAAAATCAAGAAAAAGCCAAGGATGTCTACTTTCACCACTGTTCAGCTTTGTACTGGAGATCATAGTCATTGTGACAAAGCAAGAAAAAGAAATAAAAGACAAATATTGGCAAGGAAGAAATAAAACAGTATGTTTTCACAGATGATGTGATGGTTTATGTGGATGAAAACCTTACTAGAACTAATAAGTGAATTTAGCAAGGTTGCAGGACACAAGGTAAATATATACATATGAATTATATTTCTACATACTAGCAGCAAATGATTTGAAAAAAATTCCAATTACAACAGTATTATAAATAACAAAATACTTAGAAAAGTTTTTAACAGAAGATATGCAAGAACTGTGCACTGAAAATTATAAAACATTGTTGGATGAGATTAAGGAAGACCTAGATAAATGTAGGGATATACAATATTTATGAATTGGAGGACTCAACATTGATAAGACGTAATTCTTGTCAAATTAATCTGTAGATGTAATGTAATTCCAATCATAATCCTAGAATGCTTTGCTGGTAGCATTTTATAGGTTTATTCTGAAATTTATATGGAAGTTTAAAGGACCAAAATAGAAAAAAGAAAAACAAAGCTGAAGAATTTATAACAGAATACTTTAAGACTATACAGCTACAGTAATCAAGATAGTGTTGCATTGACATAAGGATAGACATATAGATCAATGAAATACAACAGAGATTCTAGCGATAGACTTGCACTCACATAATTAATTGATTTTGGACAGACGTATCAAAGCAATTCTATGGAAAACAGAAACTCTTTCAACAAACGGCACTGAAACAGCTGGACATCTTTATCCAGGAAAAAAAATGAGACTTCTCTCCTGAACTTTATACCGTATTTCAAAAAATTAGGGTTGGATCATAGACCTAAATATAGCAGATAAAACCATAAATTTTTTTTTAAACAAGCATGGGAGAGAATATTTTTGAGACCCAGAGGTAGACAAAGACATCTTAAACAAGACTCAGAAGTCAATAACCATAAAAGAAAAAAATGATAAATTAGTCTTCACTAAAATAAAAAATAAGCTTTGCTCATCAATAAACACTTCTGCTTTTAGCATGGTGGAGTAACAGGAACCAGATTTACTGTTCCATCATCACTGACTAAAACACTGCACAAAATATGTGATACACTGTTTTCCAGATATTAGGCAACAGTTAGGACGAGGCTGTGATCCTTGAGAGAAGGGAAACAAATGAAGTGAGCCTTGCAAATACCTCAGCTTATTGCCTGGAGGCAGTTTCCAGGTCACAGAACAGGGAGAGAGAGGCCAAACCGAGCCCGGTGGTCTCAATGAATTGAGGAGGAAGGGGCTGGAGCTCAGGGAAGCCAGGGTGCTGAACTTGCAGGCAGGGTACCAAAGAGGAGGAAGCGACACAGAAAGAGACAGAGCTCTTTCTGTGATCTGCAGAGGTGTCCCCTGAGTCTTTGACTGGCTATTATCTACAATATGTGAGAAGAAATGACTCAAAGCTGGGGAAACGATGACCAGAAAGGAGTGAGCAAAACAATTTCTGGAACCCACACTGAACTTGGAACTTGTATTCCCACCACCAGAATTGAGAGACCTTAGAATCCATGGGACATTGGGTAGAATGCTGAGAAGGGTGTTGCCTTAGGAGTGGAGCTATCTAGTCTGAAGGCTGCTGTGGACCCACTTTAAAGAAGCTTAAACACGTGGTTTGAGAGGCTCCAACTGATTAAAAGTCACTTAGTGCACCAGAATAAGGTCCAACACTATGAAAATGGACACAATACAATCTAGCACCCAACACATAAAATTTACAACACCCAGCATTTAATAAAAATTTCCAGGGCTGGCCCTGTGGCTGAGTGGTTAAGTTCACGTGCTCCGCTGCAGGTGGCCCAGTGTTCCGTGGGTTTGAATCCTGGGCGTGGACATGGCACTGTTCATCAAACCACACTGAGGCAGCGTCCCACATGCCACAACTAGAAGGACCCACAACGAAGAATATACAACTATGTATTGGGGGTCTTTGGGGAGAAAAAGGAAAAAAAAATCTTTAAAAAAAAAATTTCCAAGCATATAACGAATTAGAAAACTATGACCCCTATTAGGAGCTAAATCAACCAATAGAAAAACAAATACAATAAAATTAGCTAATGTATATTAGAAGAGCTATTATAAATATGCTTCATAGGTTCAAGAAGGTAGAGGAAAACATGAACATAATGTGGGAGAAATGGATAATATAAAAACACCAAAGTGGAACTTCTAGAGATGGAAATATATATTTGAAGTAAAAAAATACATTGGAAGGGACTAATAGTAGATTAGACACTGCAGAAAAAAGGATCAATGAACTTGATGATCCAAATCCATAAACTATCCAAAATGAAGGATAGAGAGAAAAATACTGGGAAAAAAATGAACAGAGATTCAATGATATGTGGAACAATGTCCATCAGTCTAATATACATTTAATTGGAGTCTCATAGGGAGAGAAAGGGGGAGAGAGACAGAAAAATAGTGTTTGAAAAATTCGTGGCTAAAATGTTCTCAAATTTGCTAAAAAGTCTAAACCCACAGATCCAAAAAGCTCAACAAACCCAATTAGAATAAAAATAAAGAAAACTACATCAAGGCACGTTATAATCAAATTTCTGAAAACCTGTAATAAGAGAAAATCTCAAAGCAGGCAGAGAAAAAAGACAAATTGTGTACAGAGAACAAAGATAAGAATGGCAGCAGACTTCTCATCGAAAATACATAAGTCAGGAGACAAGAGAGTGACATCTTTAAAGTACTGCAAGAAAAAACAAATAAATAAAAAAAAAATGCCTGCATCCTAGAATTCTATACCAAGTGAAGTATCTTTTAAAAATGAAGATGAAATGAAGGCTTTTCAGACAAACAGAATATGAAAGAATTCATTGTCAGCAGAACTGCATTGCAAAGAAATTTAAAGGAAAGTCTTAGGCAGAAGGAAAATCATTCTAGATGGAAATTTGGATCTACAAAATGGAATGAAGAGCACTGAAAATAATACATTATAAAGTCTAGAACAGCCACTGAAAATAAAATAAAGAGAAAAGCTGATGTGCCACTTGTGGAGATTAAAAAGAAATCCTCAAAAATCTGATTAATCCCAAAGAAGGCAGAAAAAAGGGACAAAATGAGCACAGAACAAATGGGACTAATAAAAAGCAAATAGCAAGAGGGTAGGTTTGTACCCAGCAATAGTGATAATTACATTAAATCTAAATGGTCTAAACACTCCAGTTAAATGGCAGAGATTGTCAAGTTGGATAAAAAAGCAAGACTCAGCTACATGCTATTTACAAGACATGCACTAAATATAAATACACAGAGAGATCAAAAGTAAAAGAATGGGAAGATATTTGCCATGCAAACTCTAATCAAAAGAAATCTGGGCTGGCTATATTAATATGGGTCAAAGTAGACTTCATAGCAAGGAATATTACCAGGAAGAAAAAGAAATGTTTCATAATGAAAAAGGGATCAAATAACCAATAGGACATAACAATCCTATATGTTTATACATTTAATAACAGCATTTAAAACTATATAAAGCAAAAACTGATAGACCTGAAAGAAGAAACAGATAAATTCACAATTATAGTCATAGTTTTCAACTCTCCTCTCTCAGCAACTGATAGAACAAATCGAATATCAGTAAGGGTATAGAAAACTTGCACAACAGCAGCAATCAATTTGATCTAGTTGACATCTGTAGAGCATCCCACCCAACAACAGCAAAATACACATTCTTTTCAAGCATACGGGGAAGATTTACCAAGTTAGACCACATTCTGGGCCATAAAACCAGTCTCAGTATGTTTAAGAAGTTTGAAATCATACGAAGTATGTTCTCTGACCAAAATGAAATAAAAGTAGAAATCGATAACCAACACATATCTAAAAAATCTCCCAAATATTTGAAAATTAGGCAATAGGCTTCCACATAAATCAAATCAAAATGATAATTAGAAAATGTTTGAACTGAATAAAAAATGCACACATACAACGTATCAAAAATTGTGGGATGCACCTAAAACAGTGCTTAGATATAAATATGCAGCATTAAATGCTTATGCTAGAAAAAAATGTCCTCAAATCAATCATCTGAACTTCTACCAAATGAAACTAGAAAAAGAAGAAAAAATTAAATCCAATTAAACTCCATGAAGGAAATAGGAAAGACGAGAGCAGAAATCAGTGAAATAAAAGGAGATAAAAATCCAAGAAACCCAGAGGTTATTCTTTGCAAAGTATTTTGATTGCCTCCTATTCGCTGAGTTGGTGAGGGAGGGATTGTGGCCTTGAGTTAAGGGGGATGGGGGAACACACAACACCTGGTACCAGATGGATGCAATTGATAGGAGTTTATTAGTCACGTATGCTCACAGCCAGGGGAGGAGGACACTGCATGCCATGCGGGGCCACGTAGGGGTTGCACTTGGGAACAGAGTGAATAACCAGGGGCTGTTGGGAGGCAGGGTTTGTGGTACCAAGAAAATGAGGTGCCCCACAGTTCCCAGGATGTGATTGGCATGTTTGAATAATTCCATGGGCTGGCAGGGAAACTGAAACCTGCTATTCAGAAATAAGCAAAAACTGCACCTGGTTCTCTTGATAAAGTGGGTTATTTGGATAGAGGACCTTATCCACAAGAGTAGAGGGGAGGGGAACAGGGGGTAAGGCCAGATGAAGCCCTCCTGACTTCACTAGACGTCAAGGCAGCACATAATATCAGGCCTTCATTGTAGGGCTCACACCACAGAAAGATCAATACAATTGATAAAACTCTAGCTTGACTGATCAGGAAAATAGAGGGAAAATGCAAATGACCCATAACAGGAATGAAAGACAGGATGTCCTCACAGATCCTATAGCTATTTAAAAAACCTAAGGGAATATTATAAATAACTATATGCCAATAAACTTGGCAAGTTCGATGAAATGGACGTATTCCTTGAAACATGAACTACAAAGGTCACACAATAAGAAATAACTCAAATATCCCTGTATCTATTAAATAAATTGAAGTCATAGTTTTAAAAAAAACCTTCTTATAAAGAAAACTCCAGGACCAGATGGCTTCACTAGTGAATTCAACTCTTTGGTATGCTGTAAATGTTTTACACCTGCCTCTCCAGAGCAGGAAAAAATGCCCCTGGGCTGTAGTATTTGCCAATGTGACATTACCAATGTGACATCACTGATCATGGAGCTATACAGATAAGATAGTCATAAATATCCTCAAGAACACTGATATTAATAAAATGTAGCAAAAATATTTAAGAAGTGATGAGTACTTATTCAGTATTTATTACCTTTGTTTTAAGTGAAATTTATTTAATTTTTAATAACGGCTGAGTTTGACAACTGGTTCACAAAATTCTTAAAAATTTAACAATAGATTTGTTTGTTTGTTTGTTTGTTTTTAAAGATTGGCACCTGAACTAACGTCTCTTGCCAATCCTCTTTTTTTTTTTTCTTCTGCTTTTTCTCCCCAAACCCACCCAGTACATAGCTGTATATTTTAGTTGTGGGTCCTTCTAGTTGTGGCATGTGGGATGCTGTCTCAGCATGGCCTGACGAGCGGTGCCGTGTCTGCTCCCAGGATCCCAACCAGTGACCAGGAAACCCTGGGCCACCGAATCGGAGCGTGAGAACTTAACCACTCTGCCACGGGGCCAGCCCCCAACAATAGACTCTTATAAGTCAGTACAAGCCAGTTCGGGTAGACCAGTGATTCCACTAAACATTTAAGGAAAAAACAACAGCAATTCTACAAAAACCGTTTTTGGGGAATATTTCCAAACTTATTTTAGGAGGTCAGCATTACCTAGATACCCAAACCAAAGACATTATAAGGGGAAAAAAGAAAGGTGCCAAAACTACAAACCACCATCCCACAAGAACACAGATACAGACCGGGGCCGGCCTGGTGGTGCAGCAGTTAAGTGCACATGTTCTGCTTCGGCGGCCAGGGGTTCGCCAGTTCGGATCCCAGGTGCGGACATGGCACCGCTTGCCAAGTCATGCTGTGGCAGGTGTCCCACATATAAATTAGAGGAAGATGGGCACGGATGTTAGCTCAGGGCCAGCCTTCCTCAGCAAAAAGAGGATTGGCAGCAGATGTTAGCTCAGGGTTAATCTTCCTCAAAAAAAAAAAAAAAAACAAAACCAGAACACAGATACAGAAATACTTAAAATTTTAGCAAAGAAAATTCAGCGGTATATAAAAAGGATAATAAACCATAGCCAAAAATAGCCTTTATCCCAGGAATTCAAGGTTGTTTTAATATGCAAAAGTCATCCTATACTTATCACATGTGGTAGGTAGAATATCCATTTTCTAATCCCAGAGCCTGAGAATGTGCCACTTTACGTAGCAGACGAGATTTTGCAGATGTGAGTAAGTTAAGGATTTTGAGATGAGGAGATTCTGAATTATGTGGCTGGATCCAGTGTAACCACAAGGGTTCTTAATGTGGAAGAGAGAAACCGGCAAGTCAGAGTCAGAGAAGGAGGTGTGATGATGCAGGCAGAGATCCAAGGGATGCCGTTGCTGGCACTGAAGATGGAAAGAGGCCATGATGCAAGGAATGTGGGGAGCTGCTAGAAGCTGGAAAAGGCAAGAAAATGGACTCTCTCCTGGAGCATCCAGAAGAAATGCAGTCCTGTTGACATCTTGACTTTAGCCTGGGGAGACCCATTTTGGACTTCAGACCTCCAGAATGGTAAGATAATCAATTTGTTTGTTTTTAAGCCAGTAAATTTGTTACAACAGCAATAGGAAACTAAATAGGAAGCCAACGCATCATGTAAAAAGTCTTAAAAGAAAAAAATATGATCATGTCAATTGATGCAGAGGAAGTTTTTGACAAAATTCAACATAGATTCATGATAAAATCTTGGCAAACTAGCAACAGAAGGGAACTTACATAACCTGGAAAATGGACATCTACAAAAACCCTACAGCTAACGTCATACTTACTGGTGAGAGACTCAATGTTTTCCCTCTCAGATCAGGAACAAGGCAAGGAAGTCTGTTCTAACTATATTCCCGCCTAGTTTTATTGGGATACGATTGACATACAACATTGTTTTAGTTTAAGGTGTACCACATAATGATTTGATAAATGTATATATTGCAAAATGATCACCACAATGTTTAATTAACATCCATCACCTCACATTGTTATAACTTTTTTCTTGTGATAAGAACTTTTAAGATTATTTTTAGCAATTTTCAAATATGCAGTACAGTATTATCAAGTATAGTCACCAAGCTGTACATCACACTCCCAATTTATTCATACTGTAGCTGGAAGTTTGTACCTTTTGACTACCTTCACCCATTTCCCCCATCCCCAACCCCCTGTTTTAACTATTTCTGTTCAACAGTGTACTGGAGGTCCTAGCCAATGCAATAATACAAAAAAAAAAAAAAGGAAGAAATAAAAGGCATGTTGTTTTGAAGGGAAGATTCAAAATTTTTTAAATTTATAGCCAACATGATTGTCTATCTGGAAAATCTTAAGAAATCTACAAAAAAGCTAAGGTACTAGAACTAATATGTGAGTTTAACGTTGCAGAATACAAGTTCAATATACAAAAATTATTTGTATTTCTATATACTAGAAACTAACAACTGGGAATTTATATTAAAAATAACATTTACAATAGCATAAAAATGTGAAATATTTAGGGACAAATTAGCAAAACTTATAAAGTACATTGAAAACCACAAAATGCTGCTGGGAGAAATTAAAGAAAATCTAAAAAAACAGAGATATGCCATGTTCATGGACCAGAAGACGTGACATTGTTAAGATGTCAATTCTCCCCAAAGTGATCTACAGATTTACTGTACTGCCAGTCAAAAGCTCAGCAAGTTTTTTGAGAAATTGCCAAGCTGATTCTAAAATTCATATAGAAATGCTAAGGGCTACAACAGCTAAAAAAGTTCTGAAAAACAAGGAAGAAATTTGGAGGAATTACTACCTGGTTTCAAGACTTACAATAAAATTACAGTAATTAAGTCAGTATATTATGGTATGGAATAGACATTTAGATCAGTAAAACAGAATAGAGAGTTCAGAAATAGAGTTATACCTACATGGTTAATTGATTTTTCACAGAAGTGCCAAGGTAATTCAGTGGAGGAAATTAACAGTCTTTTCAACAATTGGTGCTGAAACAATTGGATGTCTAAATAATAATAACAACAAAAGACCCTTGTCTTGTACCATAAAAAAACAATTAACTTGAAATGGTGCATTAAAGACCTAAAATCTTTGTGACCTGGGTTAGCCAAGATTTTTTAGATAAGACACAGAAAGAAAGCATGACCCCCTACAAGAAAAAAAAAAATCAATATATTGGACTTCATCAAAATGAAAACCTTTTGCTTTTTAAAAGAAATAGCTAAGAAAATGAAAAGACAAGCCACAATGGGATAGAAAATATTTGCAAAACATGTATCTAACCTATCCTATAGGACTTGGATCCAGAATATTAAAAAACCACTCTTCCCACTCAAGAAGAAGACAAATAACCTGATTAAAAACTGGGCAAAAGATTTGGAGAGACGTTTCGCCAATAAATGTAAACAATTGGCAAATAAGCACATGAAAAGAAGCTCAGCATCATTAGTCACTAGATAAACACAAATTAAAATCACACTGAGACAGCACTATACAACCACTAGAATGCCTAAGATGTATAAAGGCTGATTATACAGTGTGTTCGCGGAAGAGGAGCAACTGGAAGTCCTGTGAGTTGGTGGGAATGCAAAATGGCATAGCCACTTTGGAAAACTGTTCGATAGCTGCTTATAGAGTTACACATATTATATGACCCGAAAAACTGCTCCTAGCCATTTACCCAGGGGAAATAAAAATAAACGCACAAAGATGTTTACATAAATATTCATAACAGCTTTATCTATATTAGCTGCAAATGGAAATATGCAAATGTTCATCAAGTGGCGAATGGATAAATTGTGGGAGATTCATACAATGGAATACTATTCATCAATAATAGGGAACAGCTTATACAGGCAACGACATGGATGAATCTCCACGTTATGCTAAGTGAGAGAAGCCAGATGTAAAAGATTACGTACTGCAAGATTCTATTCATACCAAATTCCAGAAAAGCAAACTGTAGTTCCAGAAAGCAGATCAGTGATTTCCAGGAGCTGGGGGTGTGGAGTTCAAAACAGAGGAGCACAAGAGAACTTTGTGCAGTGATGGAAATGTTCTATATAATGCTTTTTATGGTGGCTACATGACTGTACACATTTGTCAAAAACTCATTGAACTGTACCCTTAAAATTGGTGGATCTTATGTAAATTGTGCCTTAGTAAATCTGATAAAAGGATACCATTAAGAAAATTAATAGGCAGGCCACAGATTTGGAGAAAATATTCAGAAAACATGTATCTGACAGAGAACTTGTTACCAGAATATATAAAGAACTCCTATGATTCAATAACAAAAAGAGAAGCAACTGCATTAAAAGTGGGCAAAAGACTTGAACAGACACTTCACGGAAGAAGACAAGAGCATGCCAATAAGCACATGAAACATTGCTGCCATCATTAGTCAATACAGCAATGCGAATTACGACCACTGCACACTGGCTACACTGACTAGAAGGACTAAATTTTAAAAGCCTGACAACAACAAAATGTTGACAAGACTGTAGAGCAACTGGAATACACACTCGGCTGGTGGGAATGCAAAACAGTGTGATGACTCAGGAAAAAGTTTTGACAGGTTCTGATAAAGTTAAGCCTGCCCCTACTCTTTGACTAGCTGATTCCACTCCTAGGTATTTATCCAAGAGAAATGAAAACATATGTCCACAGAAACAAATGTTCATGGAAGCTTTATTTACAATAGTCATTTGCCGCCAACAGCCCAAATGCTCATCAACAGGAGAAGAATCACTAGACAGATTCTGACACATTCACTCTCTGGAACACTAGTCAGCAGTTTAAAAGAAACTACTTACATAAGCATCAGGATAGACGGATCTCAACAGCAACTTGCTGAGAGAAAGAAGCAAGACGCTCAAGAGGACGTATTGTGTTGTGCGTGAAGTTCTAGAGAAAGCAAAACAAATCCACAGTTAGAAATTTGATGAGTTTGGGATGGAGGTGGGTGATGGGATGGACTGCAAAGGAACATGAGAGAATTTTCTGGTGAGATAGTAATTTACTGTACTATAATAGAGATGTGGGTAACTTGGATCTAAACATTTATCAACATTATACAGCTAATATTTGTACATTTTCAAGTACGTAAATTTTCCTAAAAAATAGTAATGTCAAGGAATAATCCAAATTGAGTGGGTGAAAATCTAGTGAAAGGAGTACGGCGCAGCGTGATTATTGTTGAAGCCCGGTGATGGGTACATGAGGGTTTAAATTATCCTATTATGTTTACTTTGTGTATTTTTGAAGTTTTCTGTAATAAAAAGTGAAATAAAATAAAAGGAAAGAAAAGGATAATTATACCTCACGGAGCTGTTTGCTTTCATGAGAGACAATGTTGGGGAGAGGGTTTTGCAGGCTGGGAGATACATTTTGACGTGCGCTTTCTCCATTTGATCCGCCCCCCTCTTCCTGTCGCTCGCTCGCTCTAGTTCTCGCTGTGTCGCCTTCTCGCTCTGCTTCATCCTTCCTGCAGCTCTCTTTTCATTCTCCTTTCCACCTGCCTGGCGAGCCCCCTTCCCTCCCGGCTCCATCGTCCTTTCTGCTCAGTGCCTCTGGTGGCTGAGGTCTGAGTCAGGGCGTTATCTTTTTTTTTTTTTTTAACCATTTCTTTCTGTCTTTCTTTTTTAAATTGAGGTTACACTGGTTTATAAGGTTATATAGATTTCAGGTGTACATCATTATATTTCGACTTCTGTATAGACTGTGTTGTGTTCACCCCCAATACTCTAGCTGCCATCCCTCACTGTACCTTTCACCCTCCCCCACCCACTCCCCCTCTGGTAACCGCCAAATTTCCGACAAAGGAGCCAAGAACATACAATGGAGAAAGGAAAGTCTCTTCAAGAAATGGTGCTGGAAAAACTGGACAGCCACATGCAAAAGAATGAAAGTAGAGCATTATCTCATACCATACACAAAGATGAACTCAAAATGGATTACAGACTTCAAATGTAAGATGTGAAACCATAAAACTCCTAGAAGAAAACAAGCAGTACGTCCTTTGACATTGGTCTTGGCAGCATCTTTTCAAATATCATCTCTCCTCAAGGCAAGGCAAGGAAAGGCAAACAAAAGAAAAATAAACAAATAGGACTACCTCAAACTAAAAGCTTCTGCATGGCAAAGGAAACCATCAACAAAACAAAAAGACAACCCACTAACTGGGAGAAAATATTTGCAATTCATGTATCTGATAAGGGGTTAACATCCAAAATATATAAAGAACTCATACAACTCAACAACAAAAAAATGAATAACCCAATCAAAAAATGGGTAGAAGATATGAACAGATTGACTTTTATTTTTATTTCTCCCCAAAGCCCCAGTACATAGTTTTATATCCTAGTTGTAAGTCCTTCTAGTTCTTCTATGTGGGATGCCACCACGGCATGGCTTGACAAGTGGTGCATAAGTCCATGCCCAGGATCCGAACCAGTGAACCCCAGCCCCTGGGGTGGAGCTCGTAAACTTAACCACTATGCCACTGGGCTGGCCCCCTAGAGACTTATTTTTAAAGAAGATATACAGATGGCCAACAGGCACATGAAAAGATGTTCAACATCACTAATGATTAGGGAAATGCAAATCAAAAACTAGGGTGTCATCTTGAAGCTGTGGCTGCACGTAAGCACCCTGCTTTGGGGAGGTTATGGAAGGCACCGCTTCACATCTCTCTCCTCCTCTCTTGCTACCCCAGCTCTGCTCCCTGATGTTGCCTGCGGGAGGAGGCAGTCTGCTCCTCTGCATTGCCGTCTAAGTGTCAGCACTGTAACAGGCTGGACAGGCTGCCTTTGCTCTGACATGTCTCCTCTACCTGGCTTCCCTGAAAACTGTCAGATTCGAGGGAAATTTGAGCTGACTTCCCAGCCCTGCAGCCTGGCCCCCGTGCTTTCTGGAGCCACCCTGCCCCACCCTGCCTTCTGCTGGGGTAACTGCCTCACAGTTGCTGTTGGCATCTCAGCCGTTGTACCCTGATTTGTTGTCGGCTGAGCGCCTGGCACTGCTCCGGAAACCTTGGGCCTTGGGGCAGGACCCACAAGATGCCTACAGTCTGCTCTCTCTCTTGTTCTGTTTCACACATCTATTTTCTCAACAGGTATTTATCCTGCACCCACTGTGTGCTGGGCACCATGTGAGACACTGTGGCCGCAGAGGTGACCTGGACTCACGGCCTGGTGATGGAAGTGGAGTAACAGATGGTTACAGTGCAGTGTGACCAGGGCAGCTACTAAGGCACTAGGAGGAGCTGGGAGGGCACAGGGAGGGGTCACTCAGCCTGGATTGGGGTGAGGGGGTGATGCTTGGAGGAAACGCCAAAGAAGCTAAGACCCAAGGTGGGTGGAGTGGCAAAGGAGAAGCATGTGAAACAGCCCCGGGGTGAGTGCTCATTGGCGGGGCCTCTGGGAACTGCAGGAGGTTCAGTCTGGTTAGACTCTGGGTGTGAGGGGTGGGTCTACCCAGCAGATCAGGCCTGGAGAGCCCAAGAGCTCCCCTGCCAGAAGCTGCCATGCCCAGCCTCCCTGTGCACCCCTCCCCCAGGGGGGATCAGGGCGACCCCAAGGTGGGCGGGGCCGGCCTCCTCTGGGCTGCACAGGGTTTGGGTAGGATGGCGCCCAGCTGGTGCCTGAGTGCCCCTCTCGGTTTCCTTCTTCCTCCCCCACCGGTCCTCCCTCCCCAGAGCCCGCAGGCTGGGCAGTGACTCAGGCGGAGCTGGCTTGTCTCCTTCATGTGACTCACGCCTTCTGCCTCGGTGGGGTTAGGCAGCCTCCTCTGCCCCTTTTGCCTTTCAGGGAGGGCTCTGGCTCTGGCTCTGGTTGTGGTTGTGGCTCTGGGGCTGGGGCTGGGGCTGGGGCTGGGGCTGGGGCTGGGTCTGGCTCTGGCTCTGGCTCTGGTTCTGGTTCTGACTCTTGGTCTGGGTCTGGCTCTGGTTCAGCTTCTGACTCTGGGGCTGGATCGGGCTCTGGGCTGGATCTGGCTCTGGTTCTGGCTCTGGGTCTGACTCTGGCTCTGGGGCCGGGTCTAGTTCTGGTTGTGGCTCTAGTTCTGGTCAGGGATCTGGGTCTGGCTCTGGTTCAGGTTCTGGGCCCGGCTGTGCCCACGGGTGAGGCCATACCCAGGGAGTCCGGCCTCGGCAGGGCCGGGAGAGCAGATTCTGACCTCACAGCCCTCTCCTGGGGAGGGACCTCCCATCTCTGAGCCAGGCTGGGGGCAGGGGTGGCCATGGGGTGATGAGACAGGCTGTGGAAGAACTTTCCAGGAGCCAAGACTGGAAAAACATGGAAGATGTGGAAAGAATTTTTAGAGACATCGAAAGGTAGCTGTCAGACTCTAAAATCAGTTAGCATGCTCTGCTCAGAAGGAAAAAATGACCAGCATAGTTTAAGGGATTAGAAGGAGGGTTCTGGAGTTACTTTATATGGAGTTCAAAACCCAGTTCTGCTACTTATTAACCTTGTGACCTTGAGCAAGTTCCTTAACCTCTCGGTGTCTGTTTCCTCCCTTGTAACGTGGGGAGAACGGCAGTACCCACCTCGTAAGATTACGGGAGGACTGAGGGAGGTAATCCTTGTGACGTTTAGCATAGTGCCTGGTGTGTGCTAAATGCATAATGACAATAATGCTATTTATTGTTACTGTTCTGTCCAATGGACAGGTGACATACCACCCACAGGGACCTACTCCTTCACTGGGGTTTACTCCTTCCATCCCCGGGGATGAGAGAGTGAGGGGGGTGCCCTCCACCACCCTCATTTAGTGGGAGAAATGTTCAGGTTTGGGAGCCGGGATACCCGGCTTCACTGATGAACGGTTGAGTGACTGAGGACAGGTTGCTCAACTTTTCAGTCTTAATTTCCTCATCAGTAGGATGGGGATAATGTTATCTCACTGGTTGCTAGTGAAGTTCGGATGGCATGGATGGACGGCACAGGGCTGAGTTCCAGCTCTGCTGTGTGACTTTGGGGAAGTTGCTTCTCCTCTCTGGGCCTCTGTTTCCTGTTTCCTTACCTGTACCATGTACCATGTACCAGGGAGAATTGGGGGATTAGGGATGATTTATGTAATGTGCTTGGTAGACAGTATGCCTTCAATAAAATGTAGTACATGGCATTGTTATTCTGCTGACGAAGAGGAGGAAGGAGGGGTCTGAGAGGGAACAGGCCAGGTCTGCATGCTCCTCGGGAGAGACAGCTACCTCCTGCAGCCTCAGGGTAAGAAGCACATCTCATTTTCCTTGATGTCTCCCTGAGATATGAGCACTGCCTGAACCGGGCAGGTTCACGTTCAGTCTGAGTGGAAGGGACGTGGAAGTAAGGGCCTTCAGAGGTCTCAGGAGCAAGCCCAGAGCCCGGGCTTCTCCCGGTCATGCCCCCCTCTCTGCTCCGTGGGGCTCAAGCTGCTCGCCCTCATAACCTCCGGGCCTCCCCACGGGCTGGGCGGGGGAGTGCTGCCCGGCCCCCCGCCACACCTGTTCAGTCTGCTCGCAGTGTTTTTTCCTTCCTCCTATCTTCCACGGTCTGGTGAAATCAGTTTCTAGATTGCAAACAGCAAGGAGGAGACCTAGAGGTCATCCAGTCCATTTCCTATCCCAAGGCAGGTCTGCAAATCACGCCCCCCAAAGGCTTCTAAAGGAGGAGGTGTTGTGTCTGGCGGGGCACACACCTGCTGTCTAACTTCAGTCAGTCCTCTAGCTGCGCTGTTAGCCTGTTTCCTTGGATTTTCTCCTCTAGAGAGGTGGAGAGAAACTGGTCAAATAACCCTCTTACGCCACCCCTTCTCCTGGCTAAAGAATCCTGCTGCCTTTAGCCTTTTCCTCTCAGGTTCTGTTTTCCGAGTCTTATGATTCTCACTGCCCTTCTCCGTATTTTAGGATGCAAGCCTCTAATCACAGAATTCTAGAGCTGGAAGGTGCCTTGGTGGAGGAGAGCCAAGAGCAGAGGGTGGCCTTGCCCCACCCAGCTGCAGCAATGGGAAGGGAGCCCAGCCCGCTCCCCTCCCCATGTCCCATCCCTCCTCTAACAGAGTAAAGAAAGTGATGGAGTCAACAGAAGCGTGTTGGGCCATTCTCTGAGCTGGGCCTGTCCAGGCCTTTTCCCCATCGCCGCTTCCTTGATCCCTCAACAGCCTGCCAGGGAACTATGTTTAGCCTCCTTTTGTAGGCAAGGAACCTGGCTCAGAGAGATTAAGTAACTTGCCCAAATTCACACAGCAACTGAGTCCTAGGGCTCCTCCACTCACCCCACCCCCCACCGCCTGATACTGTCACCCCAATCCAGGGGCACCCACAGAGCCAGTTCCACTCTCTCACCGAAAAAGTCTGGCAGAGCTCCGGGGAGGCCAGAGCCGGGCTGCAGCAGGAATCGGTCAGGATTCTGCACAGAAACAGAACCAAAAGGGTGTATGTTTATACCCAGAGATTTGTTTCAAGGAATTGGCTCATGCAGTTGTTGGGGCTGGTAAGGCAACATCTGGAGGGCAGGCTGGCAGGAACTCGGGCTGGAGAGGATGGTACAGATTCGAGGCCAAATTTCTTCTGCTCTGGGAAACGTCAGTTTTTACTCTTAAGGCCTTTCAACTCATTTGATGAGGCCCAACCGCATTATAGAGGGTAATCTCCTTTACTCAGAGTCAACTGGCTGTAATGTTAACCACATCTACAAAATAACTTCGCAGCAACACCTGGATTACTGTTTGATTAAATGACTGAGTATTAGAGCTCAGCAGAGTTGACACACAAAGCTAATGTCACACCCTCCTTTATGGGTGTTAATGGGGAGCCTTGGGGAGAAGTCAGCCTGATCCGGTGGCATTTTGCCTGGAGTCCTAGGCAAGTGTTGGGAAGGTGCCAAGCCAGGGACTTGGGGATGGCAGAGCCCTCTGTGGGCCTCCCCCTTACAAAGCATCGTAGGTCAGTGTTATCCCGTCAGATCCGGACCTGACCCCCTTCCTCTGGGGAGGCCTGGCCTTGCTTCTGCTCCCTTGAGAGCTACAGGTAAGATTCAGTGTCTTTTGGGGGTAGAAGTCTTGGAAGGAGCAAAGGGCAGTGCCCGCAGCGGGAGTAAGAGGACTGTTACTTGAATCTGGGGGGACCCAGTCCCTTAGGGGTAGGGACTGCACCTTATTTTCTCTGTGCCCCAGAGCTGGGACCACGGCCCACTGGAGATGCGCTACCAATATTTTTTCCTTTCTCTTCCATCGCCCTCCCAGGGAGGGGCCGGAAACATTCTAGGAGGTGGAAATCGGTCCTTTTTAAAAAGTTCTTCCAAGAAGGGAATTCATAGTAGCAGAAACAGTACTGCTCAATCTAGAGAGTTCTTCTTAATATGTAATCAAAACCCCTCCAATTTCAGCATAAACTCTGTAGTATTTGGATAGCAGAAATGAGAAAATTCCACTTCAGAAATCTTATTATTGCCATAAAGTTTTGAACCACCACAGCCTTCTTGCTGCTGTCTCTGACTGGAGGCACTCCTAAAGGACCGAGACGCCAAGGAGTCAACCGAACCGTGCAAGCACTAAGACTGGAAGAGCCCTCCCCTCCGGAGAGGGTTGCTCCTTATCAAGTCCTTTGCAGGGCCAGATGCTCAGTTCCTCAACTCCAACTCCATCATTTATAGAGTGTTTAAGTTAGACTCAAAGAACTTCCTGCAGCGAATAGTCCTAAAGCTTGAGACTGAGTGGCTGAGAGAGATCGTGAAATCTTTTTCCTTTCAGATCTTTTAGAAGCCGTTCTAGATACAGTCTTGCTCAGAGGCAGGGAGTGGACCAGCTGACTGTTCCCTCCCAACCCTGGGATTCCAAGGAAGCCAGGGGAGTTTCTCCTTTTTCATCGGAAGGTGGTTGGTGAGGGCTTCAGGTGTGCCAGGCCTCAGCAGTGGGGGGTGAGGCGGCTCCACCCGCTGAATCAAGGGCATCTTCCAGGAGGGGACTGGCTTTGAAATGCCTCGTGAAGGAAGCCTGGGAGGACGCTTGGGGTTGACTGATGGATGCGTGTGGGAGGAAGGCACCCCATGGGGGCTGGCTGGCAGGGTATGCCTAGTCTGAAGAGGCAGAATTCACTCCTGCTTCCTAAGAGTCCTTTTCTAGAAGCCACATCTGCCAGCTCTTCTTACCTGCTAAACCTTGCGAGGGATGGGGTGTTGCTGGCAGCCAGTCAAATCCCACCTTCCCCTGGCATAGGGGGAAATGTTGCAACAGGAAGGCTTTAAGCTAGACCAGTGGGAGAACTGGATAAGATGGGAGATGAGTGACTGAGGAAGTTCAAAGGATCCCGTTCTTTCAAGTCCTTTAAAAATGAAGCGGTTCTTCTGCTTCCAGGACCCCTCAGCCACAGTGGTGGATATGACAGCCTTTGGGGGCTTTTTGCCAGTTTGCACGTGACACGTAGGCTCTGCGGGCCGCCAGGAAATGCCCTTTTGTGGAACCTGTGCAACTGGATTTGGGGTTGGAGAGGGGCTGGACCCCAGCAGACGGGGTTGAGGGTAGCTAGCCCCTTTGATGGACATGGACGGCAGAGCTGGAGTGAGGAGTTGGGGTGAGCTCTGGGGCCGATCACTTTCCCATGAATGGTTCTCAGGGCCACCCCAGACCTCGGTGCTCTGCAGGGTAGGAATCCTTTCCTCTTTAGTTCAGCCCCAGGGCTGGTGGGCTCAGGGTAGTGGTGCGAGGGCTGGAGTCAGTCCTGGAAGGAGAGTTGTTTCTTTAGCTTCTTCCCCTGAGGTCATTTCAGCCCGTGGATTCTGGGGATCCCCCGGAAAGTCTACTGTGCACCAGGCATTTCGAAGGAGCAGCCGCCCATGGGAGGGATGAGTCTGGGGCCCCTGTCCAGGAGGATCAAAAGACCAGTCAACCAGCATCAACTGTGAATTCAACCGAATAAACACCTGCTGAGTCAAATCAAATGTTGCCTCTGTCTGGCCAGGGAGGATGCTTCTGTGCACAGGAAGTGAGCCACGCTCGGCCGGGCTGGAGAGACAGGTCTCTCTCAGCACATCCTGGGCTCTCCCTCCTCTGGGCAGCCCAAGCCCCTCTCATGTATTTCTCTCATTTATTGTTCACGCCAAATTCAAAGGATTGCCTCACTGTCTGTTTTCTGACTGGACCGTGAGCTCCCAATGGCACGATCTGGGACTTGTTCCTGTCTGTGGGATCTGCCCCTTGTTTGGAGCCTGGCACTTGAAAGGACGCTCGAGAAATCTGTGTGAATGAATGCGTAATCAATAACATCGGGTGGTCTGAGCTAAATGCCTGAGTAGGACAGACAGGGATGTTACAGGGGTTCAGAGGAGGGAGCGATCGCTGTGTGCTGGGTCAGAGGGAAAGCCCCGTGGAAGAGGTAAATCCGCCTTGTCTTCCATTGCCTTGAGATCCCTTGAACCTGCTCTCTTTCCTCAGCACAACTGAGAGTGGCATTCTCCAGCATCCGTCTTTCTAGTCTCCCTCCTACAATCTATTCATCCACCTCAACCACCCACCATCCTCCACGACGTGCCAGAGCTGGCTCACACGGGCTCAGGAGCGCCGATCGTGTGCGTCTCTTCCCAGCACACCTTGCATTGGTAGCTTGAAACTGGCCAGGGTGGGAGAAATTGACAAACACTACAAACCAGTGCTTTCACCCTTGAAGAGCCAGTTGCTGAACTTTTATCAGCACCCTTACCTACCTACTACCTGTCTGTCTCCTCCCTTCCTTTCTCTTCCTTCCTCTTCTCTCTCTCCTTCCCACCTATCTTCCTTCCTCCCTCTCTTCCTCCCTTTTCCCCTTCCTTTTTAAAAATTATTTTATCCAGTTTACCAGCTACCTACCCATTCATTCATCCATCATCCCTTCACCCACTCACCCATCATCCACGCATCTTTTACCCATCCATTCATCCATTTTTCCATTTGGATCCATCTAACTTTTATTTCTTGCACACATCTACCCACTCATCCATCCATCTGTCCATCCACAAAGGTTTTCTGAGCATCTGCTCTGTGTTGGCCTATTCCCAAGGCTCAGAATCTTTCCCCAGACTTCCAGAAGACAGGTGCGTGAACTCCAGGGACTAGCAGAGGCCTCCCAGTGCAGCTGGCTCAGCCAGCATTGAGGTTGGATCCATAACCAGAAGCCCTCGGTTTTCCTCCTCTGCTTCTTCTTGCCCTCCCTATTCTTTTCTCCTCATCACCTGTTCTCACAGGGTTTGGGAGACTCTATCAGGGGAAGAGGGAGGGGCGTGTCCCCATCCTGCGGACCAGGACAGGAATTCTCTTTCTCTCCCTCTTTCTCTGTGATTTGGGCAAGAGCCTGGTGGGATTGGGCTTGACTTTTTGAGGAAAGTTTCCCCTTGACAGGAGCTCAGAAGGCCTCATGAGCTCTTAGCCAACTTACCCGTGAGTTCAAACAAGAGGGGGCTCCTGTGGGGCCTGTGAACAGAGACATCAGGTAAGAGGGAGTCCCCATCAGGAAACCAGCACTCTCCACCCACACCTCCTCTTAAAACTCTGGCTGCTTTGTTAACCGAGCTCGAGCTCGTCTCTGCTCTTGTTCCCAGGGGCTGTTATTGCAAGGGATTAGCTGTTCAGCCTGGTGAGCCAAAGGGGCGGGGGCTCCCGGGGCCTGACCTGGATTCAGGAGGAAGAAGGGAAACCCACTCCCCTACATGCAGCCCAGAACCTGCTGCCTGAGCCACACCCACCTTCCGCTCTGCCCTGTCCAGCCCAGGCTGGGAGAGGCACAGCCCTTTACTCGATGGGAGTGTTGGGTTCCCAGGACCATGGCAGTGGGTCGCAGCCCAGAAGTGACAAGGTGGCATGTCCTGGCGAGAGCTGAGGGTCCCCAGTGTTCCTGCAGGTGGTCAGGGAGAGGGAGCAGCTGGAGTAGTGGTTCTCACTTTTCTCCCTGAGGTGTCTATTTTATGATAGTCATACTCCGACAGCTCACTTCTAGATTACCTGAGTTCCACACCTCACTGGCCTCTCTTTGGAGGTTATTGCCTGTGGCCAGGCCCAGAGAGGGTGGGCAAGTTTTTTCTGAGTCACACAGCAAACCTACAATGGAGACATGAAAGTCAAGTGTCTGGGCACTGAGGATCCAGCCACCTGGCTGGGCATTGCTTGCATTCCCTCATTACTATTTCTCTGTCCTTTGGATCCAGGCAGGTTCTGAACTGCTCTGATAGTGATCATGTAAGGTCTGTCTGCGTCGCGTCAGAGTCGCTGGGACAGGCGTGATGTTCAGAAGCCATCTTTCGCTGACATAATTCAGGGACACCCTAGCTGAAGAAGGAAATTTTGCATCTCAGAGGCCTTGGGTTTAAATCTCAGCTCTGCCACTTGACTCAGGCCTGTGAGTTATTTTCTTGGAGCTTCAGTTTCTCACCTATTGAATAGGGGTAACTGAATAGGTTGTCGTGAGGAGTAGGTGAGCTCATATACGAATGTACCTAGGACAGTGCCTGGAAGTTGGCAAGTAGGGTTCAGTGATAAGAATCAATAATAGGATTCAGTAATAAATAATCAGTAGCCACTTCACTCCAAATCCTAAAATACAAATCAGACGGAACCCATCCTTCCCCTTAAGGTGAGAAGCAACTCCCCTGACCCAGGGTGAGGGATCTCTCCTCGGAAACCCAGGCCCACAAATTATGAGGCTATTTGGCTTGTGTGACACGATTAATGGCACTCTGTCCGGTGGGCCTCTGTGGACACCTCACCATCGGGCCCCAGGGGCAGCCGGGCTCAGTGAAGCCAACCCACCTGTGAGGACAGAGGCTTCCCACCATGAGAGGAAAGTGAGTCAGAAGGAAGCAGTCCAACTGGTTGCTGAGCTGTGGAAAACAATTAAACTGGGGGAGAGAAAAAACACTTCTTTAAAAAATCAGGTTGGGTTTTAAGGTGCAGGGCGTGGCCCCTGTGTAATGAGCTGCTCTGCTGGCTCGCCGGCTTCTCCCCAGCCCAGGCCCGTTGTGTCAGGCTAGCACCCGCTGCCCCTCCTCTCGGCTCCTCCTCTGCCTCCTCCTCCCTGTTCCCTATAGGTGTGTCTCCAGGCTCGCTGGCTGGCTGTCCCACTCCCCGCTGAGACGCCCTCCCGAGAGGTCGCCCCACAGTCCCAGGGAGCCCGAAACAGGCAGCCAAGTGACCCGCGATGGAAGCTGCAGATGCCTCCAGGAGCAACGGGGCCAGCCCAGAAGCCAGGGATGCCCGCAGCCCAATGGGCCCCACCGGTGGCCTGGAGAATGGAGCCAAGGCTGATGGCAAAGATGCCAAGACCATCAATGGGCACGGCGGGGAGACGGCCGAGGGCAAGAGCCTGGGGAGCCCCCTGAGGCCAGGTGAGGGAAAAGGCTCCCTGTTCTTGGGGAACGAGTGGCGACGGCCCATCATCCAGTTTGTCGAGTCCGTGGATGAGAAGGGCTCCAATTACTTCAGCATGGACTCTGGGGAAGGCAGGAGGTCACCCTACGCTGGGCTCCAGCTGGGGGCGGCCAAGAAACCGCCTGTCACCTTTGCCGAGAAGGGGGAGCTGCGCAAGTCCATCTTCTCGGAGCCCCGGAAGCCCACGGTGTCCATCGTGGAGCCCGGGGAGATGCGGAGGAACAGCTACCCCCGGGCCGACCCTGGCAGCCTCCTGCGCTCCAAGGCGGGCTCCGAGGAGGTCCTGTGTGACTCCTGCATCGGCAACAAGCAGAAGGCCGTCAAGTCCTGCCTGGTGTGCCAGGCCTCCTTCTGCGACCTGCACCTCAAGCCCCACCTGGAGGGCGCTGCCTTCCGCGACCACCAGCTGCTCGAGCCCATCCGGGACTTCGAGGCCCGCAAGTGCCCCCTCCACGGCAAGACCATGGAGCTCTTCTGCCAGACGGACCAGACCTGCATCTGCTACCTCTGCATGTTCCAGGAGCACAAGAACCACAGCACCGTGACTGTGGAGGAGGCCAAGGCGGAGAAGGAGGTAACTTGCTGGGGCCCCTCGCTGCCCCTCCAGACCTCTCCTCCCTCCACCCTGATCTTCTCCCCCGAGTCTTCCTGGGGTTTGGGGCTTAAGTCTCTGCTCTCCCTGGTTCTTTAAGAAAACATTTCTTTCCCTTCCACACCCCCAGGCTGGGGGTCAGAGGCAGCTCCCCCAATGCTCTAAGGACTCCGGAGACAGGCGCATTTCCTAGAGGAGCAAACTGGGGGCTTGATAAGGCCACAGGATAAATTCAGGTCAGATCAGGGAATCAGCACTCAGTCCCGGGCTCTGCGCCGTTAGGGTGTTTCCTCACGTTTCTATTTGTGGGAGAGAGAATTCTCCCCACCTGAGTGGGACTGGCCCTGGGGAATGGGTCACGGGTAAGGATGAAAGCATTTTGGGGAGTACTTCAGTGTCCTTTTTTTCTGGCTTCAGAGTTTGCCTTTGCAGTCAGTGGCTTCTCGTTGTCCTGTCTGATCCCCCAGCCAGCCTTTTGACTCCCCCAGTGGCCTCCTTTGTCCTTCTCTCAGCTGGGCCTGTGAGCCTTGAGTGTGTGGTTCTATGTGGACGTGCCTGTGCTACTGGTGAGGGCTGGGGTTTGTGTGTGGGTGGGGTAGACGTATATATGTGTGTGTGTTTTATATGCATGTGGGTGTTTGTGTGTGTCTATGGATGTTTGCATATATCTGTATGGGATACGTAAGTGAGTTGGCACGAGCTGTGTACATGTGATTATGTCTGTACCTCTATGGGAGGAGCTGAGGCGTGTGAAGGCTTGCGAGTGTGGTGTTCTGGGCTAAAGGCTTGCGGGGGCTGCTGCCCCTCACCCCACAGATGCTGGGCCCGCTCTCCCTGACAGCAACGTGGCTCCCTGCCATGGGCTGCCTCCCGCCGCCTGAGACTTCCTGGTGGTCAGTGCAGGGGCTTCCACCTTCCTCAAGAGCTTCTGCACCCTTGGAAAAGGGCAGCCCAGGGCTGCTCCTCTGCTCTGCCTTCCTCACCAGGAGTTTGTGGATTATTCTCTCCCTGCTCCATTCACTCACCCACACCCCTGGGCAAAGAGGGACGAGTGTGAGATGAGAACAGACTCAAAGCTCCTTTCAGAAGCCTCAGTTGGCCCTGGAAGAGGGTGTTCCTAGTTCCCCCCACTCCCCAGCCCTAGCCTGGCTTCAAGCTTCAGACTGGGAGATGGAGAAGGGGCAGGGGCCGTGGAGCCCATCCTTCAGGAGCTTGCTTGGGAAAGCAAAACGGAACAAGGGGCAGTCATCTTCCTCCATCCCAACCAAGAAACTGCAGAGCTTCAGGCTGGGTCCTAGGAGAGCCCACCGAGTTTCAGTCTGAGTTTTTGCCTCTAACTAGTTGTAAGTCTATGGACAAGTGCCTTCACCCTCTCAGCCTCGGTTTCCCTATATGTGAAAGCAAGGGGTTGGACTAGACTGGTGGTTTTAAACTGCCCCATGGAGTCCTAAGATTCTTGGAAAGGTCTGTGAGGCCTCAGGGATGAGGAAGTGGCAGACTGGTACCAAGAAAGCAGGGGCTGCATGTTCTCACCCCTACTACGAGCAGCACACACTCTTGTTTATCTGTTTTATACGTAGGGTTTGGCCCCAAATTATGTCTAAAGATATCACAACTTAAGAAAAGCCTGAGGCCTCTGGAGGACAGGAAGGTCCCAGCGAGCCCTCTCTGGAGGCACCAGGACCTCCGAGTTCATGCTCTGGCCCTGGGGGCCGCTGTGGCACTAAAGTCACTGTCCTCGCTCTTGAAGGCTCCCGATGTAGGTCAGGAGGCAGAGCTCAGACACACAAACAAGCCCGGGGAGCATCCACCCAGTGACGCAGCAGCAGCTGTGAGGAAACAGCAAATCGTAGAGGACAGAGCGCCAGCCCAGAGGGAGTGTTGGCAAGCAATCAGTCCCCTCACTCGCCTTGAGGATGGGGACACTGGCCCAGAGAAAGGAAGAGGCCCGTCCAAGGTCAGAGAGCTTGGGGAAAGGTCCCTAAGTTCTCTTCCAATGTTTGAGAGCAACTTAGGGGAAGGGGTTCAGCATAGGTGTGCTTTATAGGAGCTCTCAGGGGAAAGGTCTGACCCACAGGAGTGACTTTAAAGGGGGGAGCTTCATGCAGTGCATGTGCATGCGTGTGTGTGTGTGTGTGTGTGCGCGTGTGCACCAGGATAGGATAGGGAGGGAGGAGTGGTGCCAAGCAGCCAGGAGACTGAGCTGGAGCAGAGCAGTTTGTCTAGGCCTGGCCCTGCCAAAATGTCGGACATGAGGACACTGGCACAGAGCAGGGTTAGTGGGTTGATGGATCAAACTGAACGAGCCTGTCAATCCTGGCATCCTCTGGAGGCATCCCCTGCAGACCCAAACATCGGCCCACACACGCCTTTCTGCAAGGAGCCCTGTCTAGAACCTGTTCTGCGGGCAGGTTGGTGAAGGCCCAGTTGAGGTCATCGCAGACCTGTCTTGATTAGCTACGTGAGGCTGTAGACGACATGCAGAGCTGTGGGTGCTCCTCTCCTGGGCCTCAGCTCTACCTGTAGACTCCGAGCGGAGGCAGTGTTGGAGAAAGGTCACTTGGGATGGCAGCACGACAGTCCTTCCTCTGGTGGACCCGAGGTCGGAGTGTTTCCAATTCCACTCCAGATGTCAAAAGGGGTCCCCCAGATGTCCTCTGGTCCATCCCTCTGTCTCTGGACATTTTCCAGACTGGCTTAGGCTGATGAGGTTACAATGTACACATCCATCCTTTTCTGTGTCTCATGGCTCCTCCCTCTATCTATCCCCAGCCACCTGCTGCATTGGGACAGGATGGAGGACGACTCCAGGCTGATGGCTGTCGGCTCTGGGGTGGCCTGCCTGGCTTCTGCACCCACAGGTGGCCCTGCCCTGTCGTGGGTCCAGGCTGGGCTCTGGGTTGGCAGCACGGCGAGGCAGGTGTGGGGGAGCACTCTGCCTGAGCATTGCTCTGGAGGTGTGAGCTCCTGGCCCATCAGCACGGCTGAGACTTGGTGCCTGGGCCACTCTCCTGACTGTCACTTGGTTCTGTTCATTTCTCTCATATGCCCCATGCCTTTGCTTCTCATCTCATTGCCCAATTCTTCCATGAAGGCTCAGCCGTCAGCCCGCTGGGCATGGGCAGTCATTGGTCCTCGAGCTTTGGGAGTGTGCTGGTCTGGGCAGGAAAGCTCTTTGGGCAGAGAGTGATGACAGGGGTCAGGCGGAGGAGCTGGGCTAAAGGCCTGAGGTGTGATGGAGGAGGCTGGGACCACTCTCCCCAGAGGTCCTTGGGGGGAACTCCTGCTCTGGGACAGGGTGGGTGAGAAAGGAGGTTGGTGACCTCTGTGGGTGTGGACGAGGAAGCAACAATAAAAGAGGTTTAGGGACAGGCAGCAGGGAAGCAGAGTGACAGGCAGGAGGGCAGGAGATACGGCAGTCTTCCTGCTGCGCATCTATGCACAGGCATGGGGCTCGGCGTTTATGTGGTGACTCCTGACAGCAGTCCCTCGGGTGGGGGTTACTGCACCTGCTTTCTAGATGAAGAAATCGGCTCAAGGATGCCAAGACACTTACCCAAAGTTATGGTGCTGGGATTCAGACTCTTATGTGGGCGCAGCCCAGGCCGTTTCCTGTCCACCATTTTATACTTTGCTTGCATAGGGTCGGCAGGCTCTCCTTGGGGTCACTGAGTCCAGTGGCTCCTAACAGCATCCTCTGACCTGAATCGTCTGGTGAATTGCTAAGGCACAGATTCATGGGCCTTACCCCTGGAGGTTGTGATTCAGGAGGTCGGGGCCTGGCATCTCTATTTTTCAGTCTCCCTTGGGGATGCTAATGCGTAGCCAGGCTGGGAATCAGAGATCTAATCCAACTTCACCACGGGGAAACTGAAGCCCAAGGAGGTGGGGTGACTCCCTCAATGGCCCACGGCTGGTCTGGAGATGGCCTTAGTGATGTTCTTCTTGCCCCATCTCACCCCTCCCCTGTCCCGACACCTGGAGGAGCAGACGAATGGTAAGCCCCACTCAAGGAGACTAATACGGGGCTGCTTGACATCTGAATGGAAATGGGGAAATCTATCCAGCTTTTCAGATTCTTATCCAGGTAATTACCATTTGTCTGAAAGTACAAATTTGGCAATTAACTGGCTCATTTGGAAAATGTCACAGCCAGCGGCCCATGTGGTTAATTCAGGCTAGAGGAAGACCACAGCCCCATCTCCCCTTCCCTGGGGGCAGGTACACACGTCCAGGTGAGTGCTCAGGTGTGTCTGCACCTGAACGCCCAGTCCACGCGGGGACACCATCAGCTGCTGTGCCACCCCTCTGCTCTCAGGGAAAGCTCTGCTCCCCTAAGGCCGGAAGGATTTCAAGGCCGGGTGGCCTCTGCAGGGCCCGTCCCAGGCATCAGAGCGAGAGGGGCCCAGAGGAGTGTGGGAGAAGGGAACAAAGGAGGCATTTAGGGACAGGCCTGGGCAGGGTGGAGGGAATGAGACAAGGAGGAGGAAGACAGCAGGGAGGTGGAGACAAGGGTGGAGCTGTGGGGAGCTGAGCCCTGATCAGACGGCAGGGGCTTTTATTGGGCATTTATCACATTCCAAGGGAGGAGGGAGAGAGAAAGCGGGGCCTCAGGGGCGGAGGAGGGTATGGGGCAGTATAGCTGGAGGCGGGATCACCAATTGCACCATCTGTGAGGTGGAGGGAGCCCGGCTGCACTTAGGTTAGCAGGAGTGAAGGGGACAGACAATGTCCCAGAAGAGGCAGAGAATAGCCTAGAGGCCACGTCTTAGGATCTGTGTCCTGCTCTTGCATCCTGGCGGCACCACTTTCTAACCGTGAGAACTCAGGCGAACTACGTGGTCCTGCTAGGCCTTGGTTTCTGCATCTGTAAAATGGAGGTAACACCACTCCCTCCGCAGGGGGCTTTATAGATAAGATAAAAGGAGACAAGCCTGGCACATGAAGGATGCTCAATAATACAAGTTGGTGGGGCTGACCCCGTGGCCGAGTGGTTAAGTTCGCGTGCTCCGCTGCAGGCGGCCCAGTGTTTCGTTGGTTCGAATCCTGGGCGCGGACATGGCACTGCTCATCAAACCACGCTGAGGCAGCGTCCCACATGCCACAACTAGAAGGACCCACAACGAAGAATACACAACTATGTACCGGGGGGCTTTGGGGAGAAAAAGGAAAAAATAAAATCTTAAAAAAAAAAAAAAAAAAAAAAAAAATAATACAAGTTGGTGTCTCACCATCTCCTAGTGTTCCAGGAGAACCCAGTGTCTTTGGAGCTTTCCTGTGTCATATTGTTTCCTATTGCCTGCTTTCTCTAGCAGGGAAAGATTGCTGAGGGTTAAACAGATGCCGGATACATCCCCCGAGGTCTCACCCCAAACCCTCCTCCTCCCAGAGGTGAGACGGGACTGCTCCAGCAGCACAGAGTTCCCAGTCTGAGGTCCCTTCCAAGATCCTGCTGTGTCCTGCAGGTCTGGTCTTGCAAGGTGTGCTGTGGGAGCAAGGTCCCCTCCCAGCCTGTGTCCGACTTCCCTAGCACCCCAGAGAAGTAAGGAGACCAGTCTCGCCTGCGTCCTGACTGAGTCTCCCGCCCACTGCTGCAGACAGCTCCTGCCCTCGCACGTTTCTGGATCAGCCGCTGCTCTCTCTTTCCCTCGCAGGGCACTGGCTGAGGCCTCTGGCTCTCCTCTCCACACCTCAGCTAGCCCCCCACCCCTCCCCTCTTCCTCACACAGGATGGACTCCCAGGGGCTGACTCCCTCTGCCCTTGGCCTAAGCTCCTCACTGTTCTACCCCACTGGATTCTCCTTCCTCTGCACGCAAAGCCTTCTTCCTCTCTTGGCCAGCGCATCCATGCTCCTCTGGATAAGACCTTTCCTCACGTGCAGGTGCCCAGCAGGTCCCTCCAAGCACTTCTGCTCACTCCCCTCCACTCCGCTGGCCTTCGTCTTCTCTGGTGGCCTTCTCCCACTCCCTGGTGGATAGCCCACCCCCACCCGCTGATTCCTACCTCCCTTCTGTTCCCCCCAGTATCCTCCAGGCTTCCATTATCCACCACCTAAGCCTCTATTTTGTATCTTCAGTCTAATGTCTTCACCTCCTGGCCTCTCTGTGCACGGTTCACTCTGGATCCTGATGGTGTACACAGTGTGCCTGGACCCCAACACAACGGTGTATGCCGTCCTCACCACTGAATACCACCAAGACCTCGCCTGGTCACACTGCCCACTCCCCTCACTCGCCTATGCCCTGCTGACCTGCTCGCCACACTGCACTCACCCTCAGAGCCTGGTGAGAGCGAGAGCATCCAGCATGGCGCCCTGGCCACGGAAGGTGCCCCACACAGCGGTGATGCTGGGACCACTGGTCAGTGCTTTCTCTGGGCCAGGCACTTTCTGAGAGCTTCACTTCCCTGATCCCAGTTCATCCCACGGCCTCCATGGAAGGTGGTCCTCTTACGACCTCCCTGAAACATGGAGAAACTGAGGCACAGAGAAGTTAAATAAGGCCACCTGCCTGGACGTGGTGGTAACTAGATTCAAACCCCTGGACTCCCAGTCCTGTGCTCCGGGTGGGCTCCCTCCTGGAACCCTCATGCTCATTTCATGGAAGAGCTGCCTTCCTCCCACCCCCAGGCCTGGAGTGAGAGTGAATGTGTTTTTGTCCTCTGCTTTCCTGTCCATCAGACCTTGTTCTGGGGGTGAGAAACCCAAGTGCCGATTCCTCATCCCTAAGCTGAGTTAGTAAGTCTTGGCTGCAGTGGGAGGGAGGCCTCCAGTGGACACCTTGACCTTGGGTCTAGCACAGGAGCTCTCCAGGGATGGGAAATTGCCCTGCTCAGACCCACTGCCCAGCCTCTTGGTCTTTCCTCACTGCTCAGATCCACCTACCAGGCCAGGTTCTCAGGGTTCTGGCTCCTCCAACCTCTGTGTTCTGGGCTCTTGGGCTCTGCATCCTCGGAGAGGGTGAGGGTTGAGCTTCCACCGTCCACTGTGGGGCCTTGTGCTCTCCACCCTCCCACTATTGTGTCTCTTGGCAGCTGGCTCCTTCCCAGCCTTTTTTCAGAGACCAGGCGAAATCTTCATCCTCATCTCCTTTCATTCCTCTCTTCTTGACAACTATTTTCCATCTCTGGTGACAGCATTTTCCGGGCTGTGGGATTTCCAGCTCACTACTGGCAGGGCAGATGCTTACTGAGAACTTAGAGTCTGCTTGCTGGAGAGCCCAGGAGTATGGGCAGAGGGGCAGGGGTGGCATCAGGGCTTCCTGTTGGGGGCCCTGCAGCCCCTGCCTCAGGCCTGCCCCACCTTCTCCACCAGCTCCCCAGCCCTCTGGGCACCTTTTCCAAGAAAACCTGGGAAGCTGTCTCCACCATGAATCCATTCCCCTGGGTGTCTGCAGCAGGGACCCCACAGCACGCCCCTTGGCCTGGTGGAGCATTCAGGAGGTGTGACGTGGTGAAGCCTGTGCCTAGCTGCTCAGGACTCCTTGCTGGTGGAGCTCACATTCTTAGTGGTTTGTGGCTTCCACATCTTGACTCTTATTGTGGGTTCCTCAAAGAGATGGCTGGAGAAAGGGGTGGGACGCTGTGTTCCAAACCTGGCATAATGGGGACACCTGGAGCCCTCCAAGGCCTTCTGGGATGCCTCGGTCTTCCTGCCTGTCAGGTGGAGATCAACCCTCTGTCTTCCAAGCTGGAAGGTGCTTTGAGAGCTCTAGCGGGGAGCCCAGCAGAACAAGGGGTGCCTCTTGGCTCAGCTGACTTGGACTGGCCTTAGCTTCACCGCTCCCCCTTTGTCTCTGTGGTAGCTGCTTTTTGGAGAGGGGCATTTCCCCAAGTGGAAGGAAAGTATGGATACGAGAGCTCACGTACCAGTGCGCTCCTGATATATCCTCTTCCAAACCCATCCTAGACCCCAACAGCCCACATCCTCCCCATGAACGGGGGTCCCTGGAATCTCTGCTTCTCATCTCTCCTCCATCCTCCACTGCCGTGCTCACTAGCTCCTCTCCTGCCCCAGGGGCCCTGAATAAAAGTCCCGGTCTTGTCCAAACTGCAGACTGCGTTCCCTTTCCCATAAACAGGTTTATAGCTGTGCCTGCCCAGACAGAGTCTCCGCTGGCGGCAGCCCGGCTCCTGCTTGCAACACAGGCCCCACGTCATGCCATAGAAACGCAGCACACTGTTACTGCCACGGGACACTCCCTGGGCTGGGCTGGGCTGTGCTGGGCTGGGTCCCCTTTCTCCCCAAAGCCTGAAAGAGGCAGCAGCTTCCCTCCCTCTCCCCAGTGGCCCCAGGTCCATTGGAAAGAGTGGGAACCCCATAAACGAGCTTCTTTCCTGCTCATGTTGGGTGGGGGCCCTGCAGAGGATTAGTCTTTATAAAGACACGGCTGAAACGTCCAGCCCCAGAGGCCTGAGTTTGACCTATTGCTGAATCCTTGGTGACTGGCATGGTGCCTGGCACTTCCGAAGTCCCGACGAGTGTTTGCTGAGTGAAGGGCTGAAGGGATGAATGGGGGGACCTGGTGGAGTTTGCCCCCTCGATGGGCCCAGTCCCTGATTCTCTGGTCCTCCTCCACCTCTTCCTCCTGACTTCTCCTCCAACCCCGGCTCCTTCTTTGCAGACGGAGCTGTCACTGCAAAAGGAGCAGCTGCAGCTCAAGATCATTGAGGTTGAGGATGAAGCTGAGAAGTGGCAGAAGGAGAAGGACCGTATCAAGGTGAGCAGCCTCCAGGCCTCTCCTGTGCTGTGCTCCGACCCCCACCTGTCCCGCCTGGGAGGAGGCAGGCCTTGGATCTTGGTGGTGGCCTCAGGCCTACGTTTACATCCCACACTTGTTTTCTTCTGGATTCTCCCACCCTCTCTGGCATTCCCAGAATTTGCCTTCTATGTCTGGGCCAGGCATCCAGGTGGGATCTTGCCCATCACCTTATGCTCATCTTACATTATCCCAGCAAATAAAGACCCTAGACCGACCTGTCCTCCAACATGTCTTCCAATGTCCTCCGATGTCTGCTCTGCCTACCACACTATCCAGCCTCCAAACACATGGCCTTTCTCCTTTACTTGTCTGCCATGGTTTGAGTAATTGCAAACCACAGTCTGAAATCATTAACTCTTGATCCTGGCTGCATAAGCAGCCCATCAATTCACTTTCTGAATGATGTTTGGTTCTGGTTGAGATATCAGTGAGCACAATCTGACTCATGGGGGAACTTCTGGGCCCATGCAGTTGCCCAAGGGTACAATGATGGCTCATGTCAACCCGCCAAGGGGGAGGAGCCACAGATGGGTAAGGAGGGGTGGGATGTAAAACAACTTGGCTGTCTCTATCAATAGATGGTATCCCTCAGCGCCTGTGAATGAGATTCTTGACCAAACAGGCTTGCTGGGTTGGAGCAGTAGAAATGCCCTGGCTCTGTGTTGGGAACCTAAAGATCCTCCCCACTAGAGAGGGTTTTTAATTCCTGAAACCCTCCTTCCTCTGTCCTCTCACTCTGGACCCAGAACTTCACCACCAGTGAGAAGGATGTCCTGGAGCAGAACTTCCGGGACCTGGTGCGGGACCTGGAGAAGCAAAAGGAGGAAATCAAGGCTGCACTGGAGCAGCGGGAGCAGGATGCTGTGGATCAGGTGAAGGTGATTGTGGATGCTCTGGATGAGAGGGCCAAGGTGCTGCATGAGGACAAGCAGACTAGGGAGCAGCTGCACAGCATCAGCGACTCGGTGCTGTTTCTGCAGGTAACAAGAAACAACTCTGCCATTCAACCCCTCAATCCTTCCATCTGCTTTCTCAGACCCTCATACTGCATTCATTTGTCTATCCACTTATCCATCCACCATCCATCATTCATCCATCCATCCATCCATTCATCCAAGCTCCATTCCCCCTACCCATTTAATTTTTCCATCCAAGCCATTTTCCTCCCTGTACACAAATATCACCTCGTACCAACTTTAGAAGATATGTACTAACAGTGCTCCAGACTCAGTAGGAAAGAGTTCTGTGATTGATTAGTGATGGCAAGTGATGGATAAGTGCTGCATACTTGTCCTTGATCTTGTCTGTCTGTATTCATCCACCCATCCTTCCATCTGCTAGAGTGTTTCGGATACTATGTGCCCAGTACTCTATTAGGTGCTGTGGAGAATAGGGACGTATAAGACATGGTTTTTGCCCCCAAGGAGCTGCAATCCAACTGGGAAGATAAGACAGTACAATTAGAGAACAGTATAGAAGAGTGTGTAATTAAATGACAAAGCATATGGTTTAGGAGATAAGTGCCTGTGGAAGCTCTGAGAAGGGCAAGCAGCCTAGAGTAATCAAAGACAGCTTTATGGACGAGGTGGGATCTGAACTGGGTCTTGAAGGTCTGTAAGGACTTGAGGGGGAGGAGGGGTTCTCTAGTGAGGTGGAAGGGAAGTGAGAAGTGCTAAAGTGTAGAGGCAGCAGGATTGAGTGAGCACGTAAAGCTGGAGATACCACCATGACTGACCCAGAACACTCTAGTACTTTCTTGCATTTCCTTCGTGCTTTCCCTCTGAAAGACTTTGCAGCTTGTGTCACTCTCATAAACCCCTGTGAGGTACGCATGAGGTGTCCAGTTTCAGAGGTGGAAACTGTGGAATCATACATCTGACTACTAGTGCTATCAGGGATGTTAGCATCTAGTGGATTTTGTCAAACCCTGTCATTTTACAGAAGAAGAAACTAGCGCCCAGTGAGGAAAATTGGGGCTAGTTCATAGCAGAGCTGCTAGACCCAGCTTCTCTGGCTCCCAGTGCCGAGCCTTCCAGCTGGACTGTGAGAGCCCCCTGCAGAGAAGGGTCCCCATAGCTCCTAAAGACCCCGGAAGTGAATGGCTTCTTTCTTGGCAGGAATTCGGTGCATTGATGAGCAGTTACTCCCTCCCCCCGCCCCTGCCCACCTATCATGTTCTGCTGGAGGGGGAGGGCCTGGGGCAGTCCCTCGGCAACTTCAAGGATGACCTGCTCAATGTGTGCATGCGCCACGTTGAGAAGATGTGCAAGGCTGACCTGAGCCGTAACTTCATCGAGAGGAACCACATGGAGAACGGTAGGTCTCTCGTGGGTGGGCCCCAGGGCCATGGGCTTTTTTCTCCCAGGTCAATTCCTGCTGCCTGATGCAGGCTGGCATCCATCCAGCTAGCATCTCTTTGTTCCCAGCCACCCATTCCACCTAAGCTGTTTGGACTAGGATCCAGGGATTGTAGCCCTCCTTGAACTTGCTGCCAAAGTTGTGTCGCTATTACAAGGGGCTGCCAGGGCAGGGAGCATCCAGCACTGAGCCCAGAGGCTGGACTCAGCCTGGTGGGCTGGGCTGGGGAAGGTGGGGCAAGGCGTGGCTCGGTGACTCACCAGCTCCCCCAAAGTCAGCTTCTCTCCTGAGGCACACTGTCCCTCGAAGAGGCCAACTGAGTCATCTCGCAGAAAGCCTCCTAAGCTGAGAAACTACCCCATTAAGTCCTTTTCCACCAGTCCCAGCCAAGTCCCTTCAGGGGCTGAAGCCTGGACACTTTCCCCAAGGCCCCACCCCGTGGCCCAGGCCCAACAGGGGGCCTTGTGGACACAGCCTGATTAATGATTTCAAGCCCCAACAACCCAAAGGAAGTGCCCCCCTGTCTTTGCTCTCCGAATAGAGCATGTGATTCTTTGGGGATGAGAAAAGGGTAATAGTGTGCAGAAGTACTGGGGTTCAGGGGCGCATCTGTGTATCTTGCTGATGGTGAAACCTGAAAGTGTCCCTGTGAAACTGGGGGACATTCCATCACACCTGAGGACTGATAAGTTATTTCAGCCAGTGCCATTTGGCTTCAAGTGGCACTCGGATGCTGAACTCCTCGTGATGACAATGGCCAGGATGCTGATGGTGACGGCTGACAGTGATTGAGGCTTTGTGTGACCTCTTCACTTCCAGTCTCTTCTTTTCTCTGCAGGATGTATCGCATTTCACAGATGAGAAGGCTGAGGCTCAGAGAAGTAGCTTTTCAGAGGGCATGCAGCCAGGCAGGGGTGCAGCTGAGTTAAACACTCTGCTAGTCAACCTCCCACGTTTTCTCGTCGGAGAAGCTGTGGCTGCTGCTGGCCGTGTGGAGGGACTGGGAGTGTGATGATCATGGTCCCTTGAGTACAAACCTGGTGGGGAAGCCCCTCAGCTGAGGCCTGCCAGACCTATGAGGATGGCCCTGACTTTGCTTGCGTGGCCTATTAGCCTCACGGGGACCCCTGCCTGCTGCCCACCGACTGTGCCATTTCTAGGTCAGGATTGTGTTGGCCGTGGCCTCTGTGCAGATCTGGCCCTGCGTCCCATACAAGGTGTGCAGGGAGGTGGCCGCCAGGAGCAGGGGTGGGTGCTGTTGATGTCAGCGGCCCTACACCTGTGCCTGGGGCCCTGGGCCTCCGCATTGGTTTTTTGTCACTGCTGTGTTGTTGCTGGGAGTGTGTCTGGCTGTAGGAGGCGGGGGAGGTGTAACCAGTGAGTCAGACCTTGGAATGACCATCCTCTCCTTCCTGGTGCTGGCCTGCCTACCAGACCAGGGACTCATTCCCGCCCTCAAAGGCCGCTGGGTTGAGAGGCACCAGACCACCTTCATCCTGGGGGAGGGGGCTGGCCAACCCCTAGGGGGACGTTTGTTAGTCATGGAGTGCCTGCTGCGGGCCAGGGGCCCGCTGGGCACAGGTGATGGAGATGAAGGATGAGGGTCTGAGCCGCTCATTCCTCCTCCTGCCCGGGAGAGAGGGAGAGGGAAGGGCAGAGCGAAGGTAGGAGACGGGGAAGTAGCAAGAGAAAGGAACAGTGTGGAGGGCAGTGGGGGAAGGCAGCATGGAGCCAGAGATTTGTTTGGGTTTGGGGATCCCCTGGTGGGCGCAGGGAGAGTCGGTGCCCCTCGCTAGGAGCTCTCTCCCCTTTGCACACCTCTGCTCAGTGGAGGCCAAGGCTGGGACCTCATTCCACCCCCTTGGGCTGCCAGCAGTGTCTGGGATGGAGCCGGGAAGTGGGGACGAGGGCTCAAACTCCAACTCTGTCCTTATTGGCCATGTGACATTAGGCAGGTGACTTCACTCACCTCCTGAGCTCAATTTCCTTATCTGTCACACAAGCCTCTTCACACCAGCCCAAGGGCTGATGTACACATCAAGCAAGAAACCGCTCTCAGTGGACCTTGTAAACTGCAAAGTGCTGTGCACACGGTCTTACTCACAGGGGTCAGTCCAAGGGAGGGTGATAGCTCACTGCCCCTCTCTGCCCCTCAGGAGAAGACAGGATGCTGAGCGGGATGTTACCTATTCTGAGGTTGCGGGACCTTGCCTCTTCCTGGGACAGAGGGCTATGGGCTGACTCACCCAAGCCCAGGGATGCCCCAGTGGGCCAGCTTCTCCTCCCCACCTGCTCCTCTGCTGACCCCACCTCTCTCCTGCCCAGGGGGTGACCACCGCTACATGAACAACTACACCAACAGCTACACGAGTGAGTGGAGTGCTCCAGACACCATGAAGAGATACTCCATGTACCTCACGCCCAAGGGTAAGGGAGAGCAGCCTGCGCTGGGGTGCACGGTCCGTGAGAGACTCGGCCAGCCTCCGATGGGCGAGTGACCACCCTCGGTCTGCCTGGAAAAGTCCTGGCATGTACCTGTTGTCCCCGTGTAATCATAACAGCTCCTCCTTTCGCTCTCAGAAGTGTCCTGGTTTGGACGACAAATTATCCAGCACGCTGCTCCTCAGAGGCTTCCCTCCCCTGTGACACAGGCAGTGCCCTCCTGGCCTCCAGCCCACCCCTCCTTCTCTTTCCTTCCAGAGGCGCTCTGGCTGCCGCTCTGACCCGCTCCCTCCGCCCGCCCCAGCTGTGTTTTGCTTCTGCTTGGGTTTCTGTCGTCCTGTGGGAGGGCTGGCTCCTCCAGAACCCTTCTGTTCCTCAAGGGCAGGGAGGGAGACAGACAGCCAGCCTGCTGGTGTTCTGAATTTCCTCACCACTCCCTTCCTGGGAGGGAGGGGAAGGGGGCTGTGCCATGCAGCCTGGCCCCTCTGTCCTTCCTCTCCAGCCCTGGAGAGTCCCAGCCAGCGGGGGTGCCAGCCTGGGTCGGGGTAGAGACCAGCGCTTGCCTGTCCTTGTCCTGTGGGAGGCTGTCACATTCTTGAGCACCAGCAACAAGCCACAACAATGCCCGTTACATAAGGGTGGGTGTGCCAGGTGCACCGGACACTGGATAGAGGGGGTGTGTGTGTGCGTGTGTTGGGGAGGGTGTCAGGGGAAGAGTGGGTAGGGAGGAGCAAGGAGACATGGGGGTGGGGAAGGCAGGCGGGCTGGCTGGCGAGGGGGTGCCTTGAGGCCCTCAGCGCTGATCCACACACCTCAGACTCGTCCACCGTGGGAGGGGCTTAGGGGATTTGGAGAGGTGAGCTCAGCGGAGAGGCACCTCTGCCGCCCCACCCAGCGTGAGAACAACGCCTGGGCTCCTGTGGAGGCGCCCAAGGCCCCCTGCCCCGCATTCCTGGTGTGGGCCAGGCTCCAGCTGCCAGTCCTGCCCCCTCCCTCCCCAGGGAACTGCCCTTTGGGCCTAGTTCTGGAAGAGGATGAGCTGCATTAACCAGCGCCCCAAGCACCCCCTGCCCCAGGCCCCGTCCCTGATGGCTCTCCCTGTCCCCTGAGGGCCAGGCCCTGATGTGGCATCAACACACGACTGGCCCCTGCTTGGCTCCCCTGCTCTGGAGAAGATGGAGGGCAGCGTGACTCCACTGCAGGCTGTGAGGAGGGGGACTGGGCGGCAATGGGGGCGGAGGAAAGAGCACAGACCTGCCAAGATGTCACTCCCAGAGCCAGGGCCTGGTGACCTTGGGCTGGCCACTGCCCCCTCAGTGTCCCCATCTGAGAAGAGAGGAGGTTGGACTCAAATGCTATTCGAGGAGAGCCTCCAGCTCCATCACCGTGAGTCAGTCTATGACATTTGCACATGGGAGAAACAGGTTCATCCGGCATCCCTGCCCCTGCGCTGGGGATGGGAGGAGAGGCACCTGCCCTCTGGGAGCTCCTGGGCTCTGGGTAGAGGCCAGGGAAGGCCAAGGAGAGTCAGCAAGGAGATCAGGGAACAAGGCCCCCAAGGGCCACGGGCCTGGGTCTGGAGCTTTGGGATCAGCGGGATTGGCAAAGGCTTCTCAGGAGAGGTTAGTTTCCAGGCTCCCTGACAGAGGGGCGGCATGCTCGGTAAAGAGAGCGTGGCTGTGATGGACAGAGGAACCCCAAGTGAGAAGAACCCCAGGCACAAAGGCTTAGAGGAAGGACCAGCAGCTGCTGGCCCAGGTGGGCCAGAATGGAAAGGGGGCTGGTGAGGCGGGGAGGAGAAGAGCTGACAGGAGGACCCCGACACACGTGGGGAGGGCATTTTCTCCACCTGTAAAGTGGGGGTATTGATCCCCCTCTGCATTCCTCCCAAGATTGTTGTGAGAACCTGAATGGGGGGAGGGAAGCGCCTGTGCAGCATAAACCTCCCATCCCTGGGGGGCAGCACCCGTGCAGTGGAAGGCTCTCATCCCTGGGGGGAGGCGCCTGGGCAGTGTTCATGGGCACCAGCTCACCAGGCTTCTTCAAGTGGCAGCCCTCACTCGGCCAAAGGCCCAGTGCCTCTGCCCACCATATTTGCCATGGCCCTCGTTCCTCACAGACACCGCATATCCCAGCCTCTGGGTTCTCAGTCACACAGGGACTGGCTCAGGAGGGAAGCGTTGGCTCTTCCAGCCTCTGGTGACACTCCAAGCCCCCTGAGTAGGGTGGCGATACAGTCGTAGTTTGTCCAGGCCCCTCCGGGCTTATACCCGGGGCTCTCAGGATCGTTACTAACAGCATCCCTTTGTCTCTCAAGAGTGTCCTAACGTGGATGATGGCCTTATACTAGATGCAAAGATGCCGTGCTAGTGGTGGAATCCGGGCCCTGTGACAGTCAGTGGGAGCTGTTTAGGGGCAAGGAGCCCTGCGTAGCACCCCTCAAGTCAGAGGCCACAGGCCCCTGAGTTGAACTAGACCCACCCCTCTGTGATGATGGTCCCTCCTGGTCTGCTTCACAGGTGGGGCCAGGACGTCGTACCAGCCGGGGTCCCCCAGCCGCCTCTCCAAGGAGACCAACCAGAAGAACTTCAGCAACCTCTATGGCACCAAAGGTAGGAGGATGGGTCAGCTTAAGGATGGGCAGGCGCATGCGGAGGCCGTGCAGGCAGGACATGGGGCTTGGGGTGGGGACCAGGGCTGGGCCGTGGATGAGGGGGGCTGGACTCACCAGTGTGTAGTGAATCTGGGGAGCTGGATGGACTTGGGGACCCAGAGACAGGTGGGAAGGGTCTTACTGAGCTTAAACTGTGTGGTCCATGTGCACATGTGCATGTATGTGTACAGGTTTGTGTGTGTGCATGTTGATGTGTGTACCTGTGGGGGGGTGTATGTGGTGTGTGCACCTGTGTGGGGTGTGTGTGTGTGTTGTGTGAGTGTATGTGACATTGTTAGCTAGGCTGAGGAAAGGCAGCCAGAGAGTTTAGCATCCTTAGAAATCTGTGAGTTCCCTAAGCTCTTCTGCCTGAAGGATGAGGCAGGGGGTTAGGTGTGGAGACATCCCCCAGCAAGTATCAGACATGAGGACCCACAGGGAATCTTTACTGATCTGTGGACTTCTGCACTGAAAAGTCATACCGTGGTTAAAGCAGCTAGTTTGGCTGAAATGGAAAGAATGGTGTGATGTGAAATGGGGCCATTGCTGGAAATCCAGGAGGACTTGGGGGTGGAGACGTGGCTTCCCCAGGGAGAGCTGCCGAGTTCAGGGTCCCCTCCGCTCGGTGTGCAGAGGGCACCATTGTACTGAGGGCAAGGCCATGTGCTCAAAGAGCCCAGATTCTGGAAGTCTCTTGGGTGCATGCAGCCATGTGCAGGGAGGGAGGGGACCGGGACAGCTCCACCAGAGCCCCAGCCTCAGACACAGCACCGGGAGGTCTGAAGAGGTGAGGAAGGGGGTGGGGGGCTCTTCAGCGAGGACAAGGCCCCTGGCGATCTGGAAGGTCAGGGGTCCTGCGGGCAGGGCAGTACCCAGTCCCCTACATCCAGGCTGGGCCCACAGGTGTGGTAGACTGTGAGCTCCATGAGGGTGGGAGCTGGGTCTGTCCTGTCCATTGCTGCAGCCCCAGGGCCCAGAAGAATGAGGAGGTGCTCAGGAAACACATGTTGAAAGAAAGAACGAGCGGACAAATGAATGAATGAAAGGGCCAGGCATAGGGCCCCTTGGAGCCCTCGTGGATCTGTTCATGGAGGGCCTTGCTGCAGAACCTTCCCGAGATCCCTGTGTGAGGGACTCACACTGGCAGCCCCAGCCATCTCTGACCGCTGACCCAAAGGTCAGCCCCCAGCCCTCGCTTCAGGCAGCGGTGGGAGAGGATACCCGGGCCTGGTGGGCTCTGCTGTGGAGCTTAACTCAGGAGAGCCCCCAGCACTCCCAGCCTGCTGAGAGGGAGGGCCCAGGGAGGGTGCCTCATCCACGGGAGCTCTGAAGCCCCCCACTCGAATGACCTGGTGATGCCCCTGCCGTTCCGTCTATACCCTCGCCACTGCCTCTTTCCCTCTAGACTGCAGGGACATCTTGCCAACGGACATTTGTTGGCCTGTTCAACTTGGCAAACAGAATTTCAGGAGCTGTATCAGCTGCCTCTGTCCTCAAGTTTGAGCACATGTTTGCATTGAACTTGTTCATTTGCTGTTTAATTCATCCACCAACCGTATGATGAGCACCTTCCAGGAACCAGGCGTGGTGCCAGGCCCGGGGTGTGATATCGGGCCAGACGTGCGTACCCACTGTCCCCATAGAGCCCAGTGGGGCAGACAGACAATTAAACATGCAGTTACAACCCGGGGGACAGGGCTGCAGGGTGATGAGGGGCATGGGGCTGAGGCACACACAGACTTGGAGGAGATGACATGGAAGCTGACACCTGAAGACCCAGCATGTGCATTTGCTAAGGATGGGAGAGCAGGTGGGGGATGCTGGGCAGAGGACCTGGTCCGTGCAAAAGGCCTGGGGCAAGAGAGAGCCTGGTGTGTGTAAGGAGCTCAGAGAGCAGCCTGGTCGGCATGTTTAGCGATGGAGAGGAGGGAAGAGCGGTGAATCCAGGAAGTGGAGCCGGTGGAGAGGGTCGGGGGAGCAGCTCATGAAAGAGCTGTGGGCCCTGTTAAGGACATTGTACCTTAATCTGAGGACAGTGGGCCTTTAGTAGGCCCGGGACAGGATGACACTGTATAGTTCAGTAGGACAACTTTGATGGCAGGAGGCCTGACTGGGGCACAGCAGCATCCCACTTGAGATGTGGCGGGGGCTGGAGAGTCACAGAAATGGCCGAGTCCTGCCCTCCGTCCCCCATGCCTGGCTGCCGAGGCCTGACGCCCCTTTCTCTGCCCTGCCAGGCAACTACACCTCCCGTGTCTGGGAATATTCCTCCACCATTCAGAACTCTGATGACCTGCCCGCCGTCCAGGGCAGCTCCTCCTTCTCCCTGAAAGGTGAGCTCTCCCCACCCTGCCTGCTTCTCCTTTCACTCCCCAGGCCCTGTGTGGGTCTCTGCCCTCTCCCTCACCAGTTCCCCACCTTGCATGGGACAGAGCCCTGGCCTGAGAGCTGGGGAGCTGCCTCCACCCATCTTTGCTGTGCTGAGGGCTGGGCCACATTGCTGTGTCTCAGGGCTTCACCACCGGTCCTTGAGGATGTCGTCAGGGAGGTGGGGACACGCCACACCCTCTACACCCCCCGACCCTGGACATCCCCGGGGTGCTTTTGTTGGGCTTAACTTCCACGTCTTCCTACTGCAGAAAGTTTATTTAACTGTTTACCCAGAGACTCCCAGCCTAGGTTGATTCTAGAACCCTGTGGCCGCGTAGCACCCATCAACATCCCGCAGAGCCAGAGTCCCGCGGCGCCCCACGGGGAAAGGCGAGGCTAGATGAGGTCCAAGTGCCCATGAGTCTGACCCTGCTCCAGGGAAATCTTTGACGAAGCTGAGCAGTCAATGCTTCCTGCCCCCGGGGGTGGGGTCATCCTGAGGGGCAGGCTGGAGCCCGACCCCAGCTTACAGTGGGGCCTGGGGCCCTCATGTCTCTTCTGCAGTGTCCTGGGGACAGCTCCAGGGGGCTGCAGTGGGAGGAAGCCTGTCAGTCTGACATCTGGCCTGGAGGAAAGGATAAACAGTTTGGGCGGGGTCAAGGGAGGGAGCAGAAACGGGGCTGCGCAAGGCAGGCACCCTCATGCCATAGCCTCAGAGGGCGTCTTCATAGGCCAGCTGTCCCTGCCAGGCTGGGATCCAGCCTACACCAGGGCAGGGGTGCTTGGAAGGACCAGCAAGGTGAAGGAGAAGGGAATATGACTGGAGGGTTCGAGCCTGCAGGACCCTCAGGGACGTCCTCTCCTTGAGCCAGGCCTGGGCCGCTCTGGGACTCACCTCGGCCTGTCTGGCTTCTAGTGCATCCTTCCCTGCTCTCTGGTCAAGCCTGGATCAAAGGCCACGGGCAGGGAAGACGGCCACCCTCAGGCGTGATGGGACCTTTCACACGTCTAGTCTCTCCTCATCGGCCTGCACGGCCTCCCCTTGGAAGGCTTTGTCCTAGGAGAGCCCTCCTCAAATACACTGTGGGGTGACATAGCACACGGACACCCCTTGTCACCTTCACGCAGATCAGCTCCCCAGATCTGCTGGGGATGGCCTCGGGTGGGGGGTTGTGGGCAGGGGCCTCCTGTGTGCAAGGAGAACCCCGCCTGTGAGGACCGGTCCACCTGCCCCTCCTTCTACAGTCCTGGAGGGAGGCAGGGTATGCGCAGGGCGGGGTGGGCCACAGCGCCCCAGGGTGAGCTGTGACTCCCTCTGGCCCCTCCTGGGATCAGCACCAGCTGCTAATGCCTCTTTCTCTCCCAGCAGGCACTGGGAAAGTCCCCTATCAGTTCACCACCTTGGGACAGGCCACCACAGAGTTTTCCAAACCACTGGACGGCAGTGGGCTGTTTAAAAATAATCCTGGTACCTGCCAGTTTCCCCTTCCCCTTTTCTCTCCCACAATGGGGCAGGTGGGACATCCTGTGGGGCTCTCTGCCACTTCCAAGGTGTCCTGGTCCCTCTTCCCCAGAGCCCCCTGGAAGAGGGAAGCATGGCCCCCCATCCCTAGCTCCCCCTCCTCCTGGACTTCTGCCTGCTGCACAAGGCTGGCCTCCTGGCCCACAGCCCTACCCATCCCCATCTTCTCCTCTCTCGTGGCTGGCATGGGATCTTCTTTCTGAGATCTGAGAAGTCAGACCTGAACTCCCCCCTCTCAGTCCCCCACTCAAGACCCTCTGAACCCTCTCTTTCCAAGATTACCCCACCCCCAGATGCAGGGACAGACCTGGCTTCTCTGCTCTGTCTCCGCCCCCTTGCTAAGTGCCGACCCTGGGGAGGGCCAGCCTACCTGGCAGCCTGGCAGTGCTGCCAGGTGACTTCTGGGCCTGCCCAGCTCCTCCTCCCTTAGAGCAGGCCAGGACAGGCCTCCCGGCTGCCCCAGCCACGGACAGACCCTGTTTATTTCTCCAGCTGCTCCAGCCCAGGTCACAGCCTGTTCCTTCCCAGGCACCACTGCCGGTCCCTGCAGGCCGATGGCTGACACCAAGAGTGCTCTTCACAGTTCTGTGGACCAGAGCTCCTTACAGATCCCGCTGGGCTGAGGGGGGAGGCAGGGAGGTGGGCCCTGGACCAGCACCTCTAGGCCCAGACCCAAATGGCACCCACATGCTCTGGGCCCCTTGGGCTTGGTGCCTTAACCCTGGCCCGCAGCCACAAGGCAAACTACTGCCTGTCTCTGAGCCGCAGCCTCCTGCTGGGGAAGCAGGGCTGAGGCAGCAGAGAGGGGCAGGAGGGACGTGAGGCTGGTTTTGGCATCCAGTAAAACCTAGGTTCAAATTCCCACCGCTGCTTATTCGCTGCGCAGCTCAGGGCAAATGGCTGAGCTCACAGAACCGGGCTGGGGGCTCAGTGAGACGACGTGCACAGCGCTTGGCCTGAGTGGGGCCAGTAAGTCGGGAACATAGTCCACGCAGCTTGGGAGAGTTGGAGTGAGTGCCTGCTGGTGGAAATCCTGGCAGGCTGTGTGTGTGAAGTGGCCATCCTGGGCCATGGGAAGAGGAGTGGGGTGTGGGGGGAAATCCCCACACAGTGATTTGATCCTAGCCTGGATTTGGGGGTGAGACTCCCCCGCTGCCTGGCCCAGCTCACCTGGCCTCTTCCTCCTCTTTCTGTCTGCCTTGTTGCCCCCTCCTTTCGGCCAGCCCCTGCAGGATTTTCCATTGCGGCCCCGGGCTGCTGCACGCCTCTTCAGGGGTGGCTGCCATTGGTCATGGGCTGGATGGAGCTTGGTGGGCACTCTGGAGATGGCATCTGTGCTTCCCTGGCTCTGGGGCCCCTGGCCACCAGTCCACACTCCCCCCAACGGGAGCCTCTTGTCTCGGCAGGCTACCCCTCCCTCATGCGGAGCCAGAGCCCCAAGGCCCAGCCCCAGACCTGGAAGTCCGGAAAGCAGACTTTGCTGGTGAGTGAGGGACTGCCAGGAGAGCCTGCCACAGGCACGAGCATGTCCAGAATGGGCACTGCATGGGGCTCCCTAGAGGTAACCGGTCATCACTTGCCCGGGGCCTGTGGGAGGCTGGTAATACCTCTGGGCCATGGGGTGGAGGAGGAGGCAGCGGTGGCCTGAATACCTGCTTTCAGCATAAGGGTAGTAGAGGCTTATAGGCAGGGGACCTGGGTGACACACACTTTCTGGGCCTCAGCTTTCTAATCTGTAAAGTGGGCAGCCCTGTTTTTTTATTTGGCAAAAGGTCCTTGGGTGCCTATGCTTGTTGAACGATGGCTTGGTCCCCACCATCTCTGGGAGTGAAAGATGCTTAGTCCAGGGGATGGGCGTTCTAGAGGTGGGTCCCGCTCCCCTGGGCCAGTTATCCACCTCTGACAGCAGAGAGGTCCTTGGGATTAGAGCGTGGGTAAGGCAGAGGCTGCAAAGTTTGAAACAGATATATTTAGGGTTTGCTATCTAATGACCCTGAGCCAGGGACATCGAAGAGCCACACAGGACGAAGCATGGCCTTGGGGTCCAGGCCACCTGCTGGCTGCTGGGTGAGGCAGATCTCTCTTTGGGACTCTGTTTCTTCATTTTTTTGATGCAGTGCTGAGATGAGGTGATCCCTAATACTCTGTAGACCTGACCCCTGCCTGAGACCGCAGCCATTGGGGGCTGTCCTTCTCATGCTGTGCCTCCACCTCCCCGAGTGTGTCTCTCCCAAAGGCTCAGGCCAGGCCCCGCTGCAGGGGACAGCCAGCTCCCCTGGGATGTGGGCAGCCTCTGCTGGGGACGGGGGCTGGAGTCCCCGACACCCTGCTGTCTTTGCACTCGGAGGTCACAGCCTGGAGAGGTGGTTTGCTCTGGGCCACAAAGAGTGGCTGGGGCTGGTTTAATTGGAGAGCATCTTTAATTTGCCGGCGATGGGAGCTAAGTGACTGTGTGTGTAATTTGGAGTGGAGCCCAGGGGCATTGCAACAGCAGGACTGCAGAAAGCAGAAATGGGGAGAAAAAAGAAAGTTTCTGTTCCCAGACTTGGTCCTTCCCCTCCCTGCCACATACTTTCCCACCCTCCCAGCCTGGGTCCCAGCAGAGAAGGCTCATTGTCACCTTGAGCCACCCGGCAAGGCAGGGTTCTGGTGGCCCCAGTTAGCACCCAGCGCTGGAGGGAGGGAGGCAGGTGCTAGTGTGCAAAGAGGGCTAGCCTGAGGGTCAGGATGCCTGAGGCCTGGCCCAGCCCTCTCACCAACTTGCCGTGTGACCTCGTGTGAGTCATTCTTCCTCGGTGCTCAGTTTCCCCATCTGTAACATGAGTTGGATGGCCCGTATGATTTCATAGCTCTTCCGACTCTCACATGCTGTGACCCTGAACCAGGGAGGGGACAGAGCTAGGAGGTGGGGGAGCACCCTGCCTGGATGCCATGGGTTCTGTTCCTGCCCACCCACCACTCAGGGTTCCTAACAAGACAGCACCATTCACTGACCTGTGATCCGTTTTATTGACCCAGCCTTCCTGACAGAAAGGCTTCAGCCATTTCTAGGTCTGTTCGCTTTGCCTTATTGACTTTGGGGTCCAGGCTGGAGCTGGGGGCCGGGAGACCTGTCCAGGGCCTGCTCTGTGGCTGAGCACTGTGTGACTTTGGCTGTCTTTGCCCTCCCTGGGTCCTGTCCCTCCCTTTGTTTAGTAGATGATTTAACTGAGGTCTGAGCTGAGGACCCTCAGCCCTGCATTCCACAGGGCCCCGAGTCCTGCTCTGGACCAGACGGAGGCCAGGAGCTACCAGTCGGTACAAGTTTCCAGGCAGGCATGGCCAAGGGCAGGGGCTGGGGACCCCCTTGGCGTCTCCTGTCCTGGGATCAGTGGGGTGTGAGGTGGGCTCAGTCTCTGGCCCAGCCCAGGGACAAAGACAACCTCCGGAGACCCTCTAGTGAATGACGTGCTCACGTGGGCAAGCAGCAGCTAAAATGTGCTCTTCCCTTTCAGCCTGGGGGGCCATTTCCAGGGCCCTGAGGAAGTGACTGGGAGGAGGGGAGTGCTGATTTCATGAAATTGCTGTGAGATGTAACACATGGAGCCAACGGGAAAGTCGTCACCAGCTCTGTCCTCAGAGATGCTCCCTGTATTTTGAGGAGGGGGCCAGGATGGGAGATGCAGAGGGACTGGGGTTGGCGAGCCCATGTCTGCATTGGGCTGGGGCAGTTGGTTGCCCTCTCTGTTCCCTCTCTGCCAGGGAGAATTATGCAGAGAGAGAGCAGAAGCAGACACTTGAAGTCCTTGAGACTCAAGAAGAGGTGTGGAGACGTGCGGCTGGGGTTGGGGGTGTACTCAGGAGCCAGACAGCTGGAGCTCGAATCCTGGCCCCTCTACTTACCAGCTGGGTGAACTTGAGCAAGTTGCTTAACCTCTCTGTGCCTTGGTTTGTTCATCTGTAAAACAGGTCTGCTAACAGTGACCCACCTAACTGAGTGGTTGTAAAACTTGGATGAGCCCTCCGTGTAAAGCACTCGTACCAGTGCTGTGTGGTCTGTAGGGTAGAAAGCACTGTGGAAATGGCGCTGTGGTGGTGCTGGGAGGACCCTCCTGGGCCGTGGAGAGAAAGTGTGACGAGGGGCTGAAGTTCAAGCTCACCAACTGGCTGATGGAATGAACTCTAGTGAGGATTTGAACCCTGGACACTCGGATAACCTTGGGGCCCAACCCGCATCAAAGGGTAGATAGAGCTTGCAAGTTAGGCCATAGGCTGCCAAAACTGTTGGGGTTCAGACCACTGCTGCTTCCTGGGGGAGGCCGGGATCGGCTGGGTCTGGCGAGGAGGCTCAACGGCCATCTGCTCTCCCTGACTGCCCTCATTTCTCCGCAGTCTCACTACCGGCCATTCTACGTCAACAAAGGCAGTGGGATCGGGTCCAACGAGGCCCCGTGAGTCCAGCAGGCAGAAGGAGGCACCGCCAGCCCTGCCCTCCCCAGCTCATCCTGCTGCTCTTGCTACTGTCCCAGCGGGGTGGGATGGAGCCCGGCCCTGCGCCTCCCGCCCCCAGCCCTCTGCAGCCCCCTCAGGGCCAGCCTGGCCTCCCCCCCTCCCCAACTAGCCAGGCTCCATCCGGGCCCCTTCCTGCTTTGTGACTTCTGACGGTCACCATCTTTCCTGTGTTCAGAGGTCAACCATGGCAGTGATGGAAATAGGTGGGCTTCTCTCCCCTAACCCAACACCCCCTCCTCTTACATGGGATGTTTGTGGTACCAGCCTGCCTGTCCTGTCCACGCCTCTGCTGTCTTCAGGCCTGTTGGCCGTTTCTCTCCAAGGTCCCTTGCCCTGTGAACGTGGTCAGTGTGTGTCTGGCCAAGAGAGCTGCCATCCCCCTCTGCATGGGCCCACCTTCTTCCCAGCGGCCTGGCCCCATCAAGAGAAGACTGGTCCTAGGTGCTTGCTCTGGTCCCATCTCCCAATGCCCAGCCTGGCAGAGCCCCCAGCCCTTGGCCACCCCAGAGGGAAACCTCTCTGTGTCTTGGCATCATCCTGCCCGGCCTTGGGTCTTACCACATCCCCTTGGAGTCTGTGATCCCTGAGGATGGGCTCTCCTGGCTGGCAGGATGGTCTTAGCCAAGAAATTCTTCTCTTCTACCTGCTGAGATAAGCAATTCCTTGACAGGATAGGATCCACCCATGAAAATAGCTACTGGCCCAGCTACCCTAAGGGGAATACCTATAGAATTTACCTATAGAATTTACTTATAGCATTACCTATAGAGTTTCTTTAGTTTTATCATTGTGTCCTCCCTGGTGATGGGAACTGAGCCGGCCGGTGAAAGTGGCTGGGCTGGTAACTGCCGGTACTATTTACAAGGGTACCCTACACGCTGCCCCTCACCCTCGTCCACTGCCCCCATCAGTCGTCTTCTTCCCTCTGACTATTCCCCATGTCACATGGTGTCACGGGGCCCAGGGCCCAGAGAGCAGACCCCACCAGGAGCAGCGAGGTGGGCTCATCCCTCCTCTCACCGCCCCTGGAGGGCCTATGGGGGCTCTGGGGAGGGGCCAGCTTGCAGGGCTGGGGGAGCGAGGGAGGGGAGGAGGGAGGGAGACATTCAGCTTGGGCTTTCCCCTCCTGAATAAACCACTGATGACCCACTTCTTGTGTATTGAACAAGCGTTTCCCTGAGGTCACCGGGGGGACTGGCGGCAGTTCTTCTGAACACGCTTTTCCCGCCTCTGCTGAGTATGTGGTCCTCATCCCTCTTTCCTTCAGAAGGCGTGGCTCCTTTGGGTCTCCCTCCCACCCCTCCCACCCCTCCCACCCCCATCTGAGTCCCTCAGGTGCAGTGCAGGAGACTGGGCCTTTCTGAGCAGGCCTCAGTTAACAACGAGCAGAGGGAGGACAGTGCGTGGGGTCCTGGGGATATGTTGACTACCCCGAGGGCTGTGAGTGCTCAGACCCCCTGGCCAGCTTACCCAGGAGTCCCCAGAGGGGAGCAGGACCCAGGAGTGACTAGGTGCAGGCTGGAGTGGAGGCTGACCAGAGGCTTCAGCCCTGAGGGCAGTAGTCGTGGGAGGGGCTTCCTGGGCGGGAGCCTCCAGCTGAGGCCTGGCAGGACAGCCCGACTCCTGAGGGCAGTGCCCCCCCTGAGCTTGGGGCACGGAGGATGGAGATGAGGCCTTCCAGTCCCTGGGAGCCCAGAGAGGCCTGGGCAGGGGCAGTCAGGGAAGGCTTCCTGGAAGAAGCAAGCAAGACAGGAGGAAGCATGACTTGGTAGGGAGGGAAAGAGGACGCAAGAAAATCATGTCCTTTCCCCTGATTTGGCCAGGCCCCCCAGGACCTTCCATTCTCACTGTCCCTCCTTGCTCTGCTCCCCACTAGGGGCCAAATGACACCAGGGCAACAACCTTCTCCCCCAACCTAGGAAAAGTACCCAAAGGAGCTGACTGCTGCTCCATCATCGGGGGGGGGGGGGCAGCCCCCTCCTCTCCCTGCCCTGCTGGGCTAGGGAGCTTTAGGGTGTCAGCCAGCAGCCTGGCTTCCCAGAAGGGGGCTCCTGGGAATCAGAAAATGGAAGAGAGAAACGGACAAGAAGGGGGAGACGGAGGGGAAGGAGGGTGAGAAAGGAGAAGAGGTCAAGGGGCCCCAGGGTGCAGGTGGAGGACTTCAGGCTCTGTCAGGAGAGACGACCACCAGTGGGACCGCCATGTGCCGACACCTCAGTGCCCTCCCTTGGGACCTGCATGTGCAGTGTCCCTGGGGTTGGCTGCTCCCCGCAGCCCCCTGCCTGGGTACTGGTTCTATAAGCAATGCCCTCTGAGGAGTGACAGCCCCCGCAGGCCCACCTCAGTGGGCACCCGCTCCTCTGTAGCCTCCTGACCTTTAGGACTATCAGTCACTGTGGCTGTGATGGTAGGGAAGGCCACTCTCCTGGGCTCCAGGGATGCTCCAATTCTCTGAGAAAGGCCTTGGCTCCCCACATTTGGAGCCCTCCCCAAAGCTTGCCAGGTCCAGCTGAATTCACAGGGCCCAAAGCCATGGGGCAGGTGGGCCCCTGCCTGTCCTAGGCCAGGACCTCACGGGAGCTGACACCTGCAGCGTGGGGGGGACAGAAGGGCAGCAGTGTTGGGAGGCCCTGGGCCTCTGCTGGGGCCTGGGTGGGGACGTCCCCGGAGCATCATGCTCCCCGCATCATCCTCCCCAGTCCCATTACTGTTGAGCTGTGATCAGAAAGCAATCAGGGGAATCCTCTCTTCCTGCTTCTTAGAATGCCTCCCCTCCCAGCATGAGGGAACACTCAGGACTATTGCAGCCCCAGAGGCTGAGGGAAGGGAGGGAGGGAGCGGGAAGGAAGCATCTCTCCCCAGAAGAGAGAGAAAGGAGAGACAAGACTGCATTTCCATTCTTGTTCCTCTCAGGCCCAGCCAAGTCCTGGTCCAGGCTCCCCCTGCTCCTGTCCGTACCCAGCTCTGGGCCTTCGGTGATTCTGGGTGCGTGGGTAGCCCGCTGACAGCTGGGGGGAGGACTCGCTGGGGTCTGGGCTGGAGGAGGGAGGCAGAACTGGGGCTCCACAGGAAGTCCTGGCCAGGTGAGTTGGGAGTTCTCTTCCTGGCTCTGTCACTTTGGGCTGTGTGGTCTGGGCAAGCTGCTTGCCTTCTCTGGTCTTGACCTTCCAGTCTACAAAAGGTGTTTCCACTGGAACATTCCTGAGGTCCTTTCCCAGCTCTAATAATCTGTGCAATAGAGACCACAGCGAGGGGGACTCGAAGGGACTGGAAAATTGAGCTTGGCCTCAGGTTGGGGCTCTGTGATCAGGACTAGATTGAGAGCCAGGAGGCTGGAGGACTGGACTCTCAAATCCCCAAGGCTCCCCTCACCCAGCCCAGCTGCCCCACCCCACCTTTAGACCCTGACTGACTGTCGGGGCCCGGGCCCTTCCCAAGGAGACGCCACCCTGTTCAGAGCGGGGAGGCTGTGGGCTCAGACACCTTTGAGCTCTGCCCTGGCCTGCATCTTCAGGACCCACCAGAGGATGGCCTCCCTGATACCAGGGGTGATTCTGTTTGTTTTCTTAGAACAGTGCAGCGTGCAGACAGGCCTTGGGGGCTAAGAAGCAGTATCTGGGAGGAGAGGTGGTGGGAGTGGAGGGTGAAGGAAACAAGGGGAGTCGTGGAGACGTCCAGTGAGGGGGCATCTGGGGCGTTGCATGGTGTGGGGAACCAAGACCAGGGCTTCTGAGTCTAGAGTACAGAGTCTGCAGCCAGACTGCCTGAGTCAGGATCCTGACCGCATCACTCGTCAGCTGTGAGACCTCAGGCAAGTTACCCAGCCTCCAGGAAGTTAACGGGCTTCTTCAAGGGTACTTGGGAACAACAAAACAGTGTGCATGAAGCGCGAGCTCTCAATAATTGAGACAAGATAATGTTACTATTGTTGTCAAATCAACAACAACAACAACAACAATATCCTAACCTGGGACCAAGCTTGATTTTCCTGTCTTTTCAACCTTTTTAACCTTGCACGGGAGGGACCAGCAGGGGGGCCCCTCTTTTTTCTAGCGGCAGAACCAGCTCCAGGGCTCCCTGCACTTCGGAGACATGACCAGCAGGTGGCAGCATTTCCCCGCGGTTACTGTTCCCTGAGCCTCCCTCCCTCCCTCCCTTCTCCTGATCCAGCGGTCAGGACTCACTCAGGCAGCCCTCCCCCAACGGGAGCCCCTTTGTCCCCTCCCTTCTGCAGAGGCTAACGAGACCTTGTAGTCCTGGGCCGTAGAACGTCTGACTCCAGACGGCGGTCCCCCAGCGAGCAGGAAGGATGGGCATGCTGATCGCGCCACCAAACCCGGCCCTACCTGGCCTAGGGCTGCAGGGTAGGGCGTGGGAGGGTCCCCTCCGTATGGGCGCTACCGCCCTTGGGTTCTCTCTGGGGGTGGGGTCTGAGGGAGGGGCTGGTGGGACGTCCGGTTCAGTTCTGCAGCCCCTGATGGTGCGGGACCCTAAAAGGCAGACCACCATCGGAAGTGTGAGATGGAAAGCCAGAGTCCTGGAAATCGAGGGTGAGGGGCAACTGAGGGCTGCAAACTCAGAGCCCCCTGACTTCGGCCATCCTCAGATTCCCACCTGCGGACTGGGAAATGTATACCTTCCTCCTAAGGGCCTATGCGGGGAGGTCAGAAGGGTAAAACTGGGGGCTTGGGAGTGACTATCCAGAGGGGGCGGTGCTTGGAGGCGAAGGTGTGGGCCCAGCGCACTGATCCTCGTTTTCCCGCCAAACCCTCAGATCGCCTCCCAAGAGCCCTGCCTGGTTTTATCTTTCTGAGTAGTGACTATTGAGTTTGAAAATGAGCCGTTGTTCAGCCACATAAACAAGGGAGATAAGCACTAATTGCTGGGTGGATGTGCCAACTCCTGGGTCCTAATTCATCACCTTACCAAGGCTGAGGCTAAGAAGAGGCAACGGCAAGGAGGAGGGAGTGGGACCAGGACCCTGGGAATCTAGACCCCCTTGTGAGAGGATACGGTAGTGGGGGAGGGGAACCAGGGGATGAGGACAAGGCCCTGGGTCCCCAAGGCTCTCCGGGGAGGACAGAGGCCAGGAGAGGGAGGAAAGGGAGGTCTTTGGCTAGCCCTTGGTTATTAAGAACTCAATCCCAAGTGGACTGATCGTTTTTGCCCCCGGCCTTGTGGTTGGCTGGGGAGCAAACCGCGTTTCTCTGAGATTGGTCCCATCCTCACGTTGAAACCCTCAATGGACTGCTCACCCCATTGCTGACTGGTGACCTGCAGAAGGTGGAGCTGTCGGTGGAAGGCATAGCCTTCGAGAGTCCGTCACTGAAAAGGACTCACAGTTGTTCCTCGAGAGATGAGGTTGTGGGTCTTTGGTGGCTTCGGTGGGCATCTGCCTAGAGCAGGGAACCAGGCTAGCTGAGCTGAAGCCCAAGATTGAGTCCACTGTGCAGCCCAGGTGAGAGGAACACAGCCGTCCTGCAGAAGGGAGGGAGGGAGCCAGGATTTCAGTGCCGGCAGAACCGGAGGGGGCTCCTCCGTTCATGCCAAGTGGTCACGGCCCACCCAGATCCAAGCACGGGGCATCCAGGAGGCGCAGGTCGCTCCTCTTCATGGAACTTACAGAGGCTAAGTCACTGATGAAGCCGTGGGCTGATGCAGACAGTGTGAGTGCCACGCCAGCACAACGCATGGTGAAGGGGGCGGACTCAGGGACCTGGGCTCTCCCCGCGGAGAGCAGGGCTGTGCTGAGATTGGGGACGAGAAGACCTGGAGGTGACGAGATCCACACAGAGGGACCTGCTCTCGAGAGTGAGTTCTGCTGGTGTGAGAAGGTCAGAGGCCAGCCCCGCTGGAGGGTAGTGAGGAGGGGACGACGGACAGCCGAGGGGTGGCAGGGTCTGACCACACAGCACCACGTAAGGAGTCAGGGTTTTACTGGAAGTGCAGCAGCCGCCTCCGCAGGAGGGTGAGTGAGGAGATTGGTGCTCTAAGAGGAGGGCTCTGGAATGGACGGGGGTGAAGCAAGAGTGGAGGTCCAGGTGAGCAATGACGGAGGCTGGAGACGTGGACCGTGGGGCCAACTGTGGCAAGCAGAGATGCTGGCGGCATTCCAGGGGCAGGAACAAGCAAAGACACGGAGGCAAGAAGAACAGAAGGATGGGGCAGTCTGGGGAATGGCTAAAAGCAGAGGGCCCGTGGGCAGGGAGGCCGGTGGGAGAGCAGGTCCTAGCTGCAGGGGGAGCTAATGGGAGAGGGAGGGCTACGTATGGAGGAGGGACTTCTGCCATGAGGCGTGGAAGTGGGGAAGGCTCATGTGGACGACCCGATCCCGGAGATGGCTGCTTGCCTGTCTACTCTTGTGGAAGGCAGCGTGCTGCCCTGCACCTGAAGCCTGACTCTACCAATAGAACAAGTCATTCATTCCTCGTGGTCCTGTTTTCTCATCTGTGAAATAGGGCTAATAACAGAGACCATGGGGTTTTTTAAGATTAAATAGAAGGTCAGTGCCTGGCCCCCTGTGTCACCCGATAAACAGGTGCTCAGGGAAGGAGTGTGGGGACCAGGCAGAGGGCAGGCCCTTCCCCTCCCTCTGACCCTTGCTTTTGCTGCTGCTGGTGGCAGAATCCAACATTGCCATTCCTGGGAGGGGCCTGCTCATCCCTCGAGACCACCCAGCTCTGGCTCCTGGGGGCGAGCTGGGCCCCCCTTCATCATGTGGGCGTGCAGCCACGGGTCCTCTGGCTGCATCTGGCATTGGAGCCAAACCGCAAGAAGGATGGAGGCTAATGTTCCTCCCCCGGCGCATGGGCCGGCTGCTACATGCACGGGTGGCTGGGGTAATTAATTTACACATCTCATCCTGCTTAAACTAATAAGCTTCTATATCCTCTTTCTCCACTGAGCCCAAGCCTTCATGCTGGGCCTGCCAGAGACGTCATCCAGGCCTCAGGGAAGGCGGTGATGGTCCCCACCGCCATCCCCTGGCTCAGCTCCTGGCTTCCAGGCACTGGGTCCACGCTCCTGAGTCTGCTGGTCCGGGTCAGCCACACAGGCCGGCCCAAGGCTCCTCATCATCCTCACGCCAATCTGGGGGTAAAAGGGGATCCAGGAGTCCATCTTCGCAGCCCGCAGCCCCCACCCCCAGCCCCAAGACTCCCCGTCTTGAAGCTGCAGGGCCTAGTTCAAAGATGACTGGGAACATGAGGACATCCTCTGTGCAATGATAAGGAACAGTCCCCAAGAAAGGTTGTGAAGTGAAGCTAGTGAAGGGGGAGGAACGTGGAGCGTGTTCTGCTGTTTTGTTAAGAAAGGGGGAGATGCGTGCACACGTCTGCCTGGAGGACACACGGGAGACAGGCTGCCCAGGAGGAGCTGGTGCTGCAAGGCAGGGCAGAGGGGGCCTGTGGCCCTAATCCTTTTGCACCTGTAGGGTCTCCAAAGCTGTGAATGCATCACATATCGAAAATGCTTCTGCTGTTCAAAGAGCAATACATATTTAGCGTAAAGCCCTGGTTGTGCAGCGCGTGTTTGTTGAGTACCCCATGTGCCCGGGAGCGGGGTGGAGGGGAGAAAGTCACGTCACTCCCTTCAGAGAGTCGGGGGGAAGTGGGGTAAGTCCGTGCTGATAGTAACCGATGGTGACTGCAGTGCCCTGGAAGCCCAGGTCCTTGGGCTCACGAGGAATCCAAGCTGGTAGTTCGGGAGCTTCCTGGAGCAGGGGATGCTTGAGCCGTTTTGAAGTTAGTGTAGGAGTTGACAGGATGGATAAGAGAAGGAAGGGCCAGATGAGATGGAAGCATGGCTGCAAGGTTGGGGTGCTGTTGGGCCCTGGAGCTCCCATCTGGAACATGGGAGGAATTTGCTCAGGGAGCTGGTAAGGAAAGCCATCCCAGCCCTTGGGATCTCAGTGATCACCAGCCCCTTGCCTTCTGGGAGCCCTTGTCATTGGTGGAAGCTTTAGGACCCAGAGCTGTGCCGGCTGCTTCTTCATAGAGTTGCTTTCTTGCTTTCTCCTTAGCTGAGGACAGCAGCAGGCCAGCTCCTTCCGGCTGCGTCCCCCTACTTATGGATTCTACTTATATGCTCCGATTCCAAATCCTGCAGGATTTAATATCCACTTTGTAATCTACTGGCACCAATAGGCATTATCTAACTAAACCTTAAATTGAAAATGCTAGGCTTCCATTTTCCCACGCCGTCGGGGAAGTCGGCTTTTCCACATCCGAGTAATTTACTCTTGCACTAATTAAAGTGCGTCACAGTGCTGTCCTCGCGGGCATGCAGCCTGTCCCTCGACACACCCCGTGATGCAACCCGGGGGGACGAGACGAGGCAGGGACGCAGGCACCTGGACTGGCCAGTCTGGGAGCTGCAAGATGCGTCCTGTGTCCGTCTCAGGTATCTCTTGCTTTAAGCCCATTTCATTTCCTGAGAGGTCAATAGTTCATTTGCTGTAATAGTCATTCATTCATTCACTCGCCAACTCTCACTCGCGCATTTATAAGCACTCACGGCAGGCGCACAAATCAAAGATGCCAGACAGAGAGTCAGGCGCTTCTCACCTGCCTCCCCCCATGTGCTGTGACAGCTTTAAGTGATGCTGATTCCCAGGCGACACCCACTCACAGAGGAGCTCGGGGATGGGGAGCGCGGATAGCTGATGTTGTAGATTGCTTACTCTCCATCAGACGTGAAATAACTCTCTTTTTAAAAAATTAAACTTTTTATTTTTGAGACAATTGTAGATTCACAAGCAACTGTAAGAAATAATACAGAGAGATCCCATGCCCTTGACCCAGTTTCCTGCAGTGGGACCACTTCGCACCATATCACAAGGTGCAGGGCATTTCCATCACCACGAGCATCTTCCCTGCTGCTCTTCTGCGGCACCATCACCTCCCCGCTCCTCCCTCTCGCCTGACCCCTGGCAACCACTGGTTTGTTCTGCATTTCTATCGTTTTGTTGTTTCATGAATGTCAAATAAATGGAGTCATGGTGTATGTACCCTTTTGGGATTGGCTTGACTCATTTAATCCTTATAACAACTCTGCAAGGTAAGCGTCACTGCCCCCATTTTACAGAAATGCAAACTGAGGCCAGGGCAGCGAAGAAACTTGCAGAGGGAGGATTCAAGCCTGGTCCCCCTGACCCCCAAACCAGGCTCTCACTGTAACGCTGACTTGCAGGTACTGTTGGACCTAATGGCCCTAGATTCTCCCCTATCACGGGGAGCTCCCTCTGCATCCAGATCACAGCTGGAGGCCCTGGCCCTGGATTGTTGGGAGTCTCAGTCTCAGAGGCAGAAGGGAGCAGTCTCAGCTGTCCCACCCAGCCTGAATTCTCGAGGGCAGGCAGAAGGCGCCCCCTACCCCCGCTCTGGAACCCCTTCCTGGAGACAGAGGCCGAGCTGGCACCTTGTCTGGAGGGGCTGGCTGTGGGGCTCAGGTGCTCTCTCCTGCCTGACTGCACGGCAGGCTGATTGTGCTCCTCAGGCGGGGTGGGGGAGGCTCATGCACTGAAGCCCGCTTGTGGCCCCCCAAGTGCTGTCTGGGCCTCACAGCCTGAGATTGGGTCTCCCGGCCCTCTAGTCAGGTCAGCCCTGGGGCCACAATGGGTCAGCTCTGAAGCACTGTCGCTCACAAAGCTAACCAAGCGTGAGATTGCTCGGATGGGCATCTCCTCTCTGTGCACCCCTCCTGGCGGCCAGCCACAGGCACCTCCCACTCCTACCAGGGTCCTGCTCTGCCATCGCCTGACCTGGTGGTTGACGGCGGTCACAAAGCCAGTATCCATGGCTCCCTCATCACCATTGACAAGGGCCGGATGTCTCTGTGGAGGCCTCAGCCCCTGGTCCCTGGGAGGGGGATCTGGCTCTCTCTGCATCCAGTGGGAGAGCTGGATAGCCCAGTGGGAGGTGGTCCCTCCCCAGACTCAGCCATGGGGTCCAGTGGGCAGGGCTGGGGCTTATGCATGAGTGTGCGAGTGTGAGCGGAGGGGACCTCCCAGGGTTGGAGTCAGCAGTGAGAGGTGAGCCAAGCCCCTGGGTATCAGGAGTCCACTGGAGGAAGAGCCAGGGCCAATAGGAGGGAGTTATGATGAGGGCTGGGCAAGTTTTACTCAATGAAAGAGAGGACTTTGCACTAACTAGAAGTATCAAATAGTAGCACAGACTGCTACTATAGGTAGTGAGGTCCCCATCAGTGAAGGCATTCATTCATTCATTCATTCAACACACATTGATTGTCTACCTTAGGAAGGCAATATACCATGTGGCTCTCAGCTCTAGAATCTCACAGATGTGTGGTCAACTCCCAGCTCTGCCACTTACTACTCCATCGTCTGTGGCAAGTTCTCTGTGCCTCAGTTGCCGCACCTGCAAAACAAGAATGATAACAGTTCCTTACCTGTCACGGTGGGGAGACTGTAGAGTCTCAGCCCCGTGCCTAGCACCAGCTAAACACAAGCGTGTGCATGTGTAATTGTGCAGGGGCTAGCACCTCTATTTTATAGATGAGTTCAATAAACTCCCCACTGCTCAGTCTGAGTCGGGATTTGAACCCAAGTCGGTCTCATTCCAAAGCCTGTGGTCCTCCCCCTGGACTATAAGGCTAGGCCCAGTTAGCTCTTCAAATCTGAGGCCAAGGGATTATATCTAGAATATATAAAGAACACTTACAATGCAATAATAAAAAGACAAATAACCCAATTAAAAAATGGGCAAAGTATCTGAATATGTATTTCTCCAATGAAGATATACACATGGCCAATAAACAAATGAAAAGATGGTCACCATCACTAGTTATCAGAGAAATGCAAATCCAAACCACGATGAGAGACTACTTCACACCCAGTAGGATGGTGATAATCAAAAAGACAGACAATAACAAGTGTTGTCGAGGAGGTGGAGAAACCACACTGTTGGTGGGAAGGAAAGATGGTGCAGCCACTTTGGAAAACAGTCTGGCAGTTCCTCAAATCGTTAAATACTGAGTTAGAATATGACCCACCAATACCACTCCTAGGTATATACCCAAGAGAATTGAAAACACACAGACACACACAGAAAAACTAGTATGCTGATGTTAAAGCAGCGTGACTCATAATAGCCAAAAGGTGGAAAAACCCAGTTGTTCACCAACTGACAAATAGATAAACAAAAGGTGGTCTATCCATGCAATATTACTGCTCAGCCATAGAAAGGAATGAAGTGCTGACACAGGCTACAACGTGGATGAACCTTGGAAACATTAGGCTAAGTGAAAGAAGTCGGTCACAGATGATATAATTCTGTTCCTACAAATGTCCAGAATAAGCAAATCTGTAGAGACAGAAAGTAGATTAGCAGTTGCTTAGGGACAGGGTAGGGCTGGAGGAACACAGAGGGGATGGTTAAGGGTATGGGTTTCTTCCTGAGATGATGAAAATGTTCTAAACTAAGCTGTAGTGATGGTCACAAGGGTTTGTGAATATATGAAAAATCGCTGAATTGTACACTTTAAACAGGTGAATTTTACAGTACGTGAGTTGTATCTCAATAAAGCTGTTAAAAAAAGAGAAATAAACCCATAGAAAAAAATCTGAGGCTGAGGGGCAAGGTAGGGGTAGAGACAGAGACTGGGGATTCGCTAGTGGAGATCACGAGGTGACCTTGCCCAGGAGGATTTCCCACGGGGTGGATGGGTGGATGCAACCTGGAGCGACACCAGGGGCAGAGGTGCTGCTCAGGCAGGCGCGCTCCTGGGAGGGGTCAGGGAGGGGTGCTGACCTGGTGACCTCCGACAGCCCTCAGATCCTCTGGCGGGTGAGGCTGGTCAGTGTTGGGGTGGGGGAGTTGGGGTTCTGATGAGGTGCCTGTAGCTCCAAGAAGCAGCGACCCTGCCCTCCCGTCTACCTCCAGACGGAGGCCATCACACCACCGATATGACCTGGCACAGAGGGACAGAACTCCACCCAAGCAGAGTCCCCTCGGGTGGAGCACGGGTGGTGGGAGCACAAGTTTGGAGGAGGTGGACCTCTCTGATGGCAGGCTCCTTATCAGTAGTCTGGGGTGGCAGTTTCTCCCTCACTGGGTTGCCCAGTGTGAAATCAGATGCTGTGTTCAAAGCACCTGGAGAGAGTTCAAATGATGGGGGAAGCTGATCTGTGTCGGTCTTTGCATCCACCCTGTGAGTAGATGGGACACGGGTTACTGTGCTCGGTTTACAGGGGAAGAAACAGAGAGGCCATGTGTCTTGGTGACTCCCCAAAGGGCACATAACTGAGAGGGGCAGAATGGGACCCTGCCTCCAATGATGCCCACTGCACTCCCCTCCTGCCTTGCACCTGACAACGCAGCAGGGCTGACACCTGGCCAAGTGCCGTCCACAGATACTCCCATTTCCCCTTCAGGAAAACCTTATGCATAAGCAGGATGGGTATCATTCACCCCGTCTTACAGGTGAGAAAATCGAGTCAGGGATGGGTCTTTGAATATCGTTCAGAGCACCTTGCCTCCTGCTGGCTTTAGAGCAGCCACACCCATGATCCTGGAGCCTTCTAGACTTCAGATGCTGCAGATCAAAGGCCTGGTGATGAAAGCAGAGTGCTGGATAGGTGCTGAGGGGGAAGAGGCCATATAGGCTGGGGGGCGTGTCTGTGCAACGCCCAGGGTGGGTGGCTGCGGCAGCCCCTTCCATGGGCGCCTCCGTCCCTCCCCGCTCCTGTGGGGAGGAAGGAGACTGGAGGCTTCTCCGCCCAGGGAGGGTGGCGGCGTATCAAACGGGAATCGCGCAGGCACTGTTGATAAATAGCAGGTCGCCCTGCGCCCGCTGGCTCACAGGATTAATCTAAATGCACACAGACGCAGCTGGGCAAAATCAAAACACGGAGCCCGGGCTAAGTGAACCACTTAATGTGGGGCCCTCGGCGCTTCGGGACGCGCCACCTGACTGGCTGGCCCACCACAGGGGTGAGGATGGCAGGAGGAGGCTGTGTGATTCCCATGTGGGGCATGGGGGCCACGGGGGCCACGGGGACCCCGGAGGAGGGTCAGGGCACCCAGGCAGCCATCAAGGGAGCCTGGCAGTCTCTGAGGGTCCGCAGCGGCAGCTGGGTGGGTACGTCCTGGAAGACAGGCAGCTGCCATGCTCTGAAGAAGTGGGAGAGGCCCCGAATGCTCCTGTGGTCTGCGCTCCCACTCAGCAGTCCCACCCATGGGGGGGGGGGGTCTCATCCCAGGGCAGGCTAGCCCAAGACAGTCACACACAGGGGAAGCCAGGTCTGCAGGTAGGTCTGCCTAGTGGTCTGGCATCCTGGGCCGCATTGAGGCCTCCACCATGAGTGAAGGGAGGGGAACACTACCCACATAACCACATTCAGTCCCCACTATGGCTGTTATAACCCCACTTTACAGTGGAGGAAACTGAGGCAGAGCTAGGTTTCAGATCAGTGGGATCTGGAGCCCGTGCTCCAGGTACTGCCATAAGCTTCCTCCCAAATCATGGCTTTGGGGGGAAGCCAATCTTCTGTCCTGTGCCTGCCTTGGGCTCAGGTCAGCTCTAAGCCCAAGGTCAGAGCAGAAGCCTCTTAACTTCCAGGGTCTAGGTCCCTGCTTCCCTCTGCTTCAGCTCAAGACACCCATCACCTTGGTGATGTCCTCTGACTGTGATGCCAGCTGTTGTGGGCTCGGAAGCCCCTGGGGAGGGGACTCCAGGGGAAAATGAGAAAGGCCATAGAAATGACTTCCTGGACCCCTTAAACTGGGAGAGAATTAGGGGGTCACCGTTCCTATCTCTTGGCCTCTAGAGTGGCAAGCAAACCAGGGGCAGAGCTCCTCCCTTTCCTGAAATCTCAGGAATGATAAACCCAATTGCTGACGTTAATTGAACACTTATTCTGTGCTAGGAGCTTGGCTAAGCCCTTTGAACCCATGACCTCTCCTAAAGTGTCCCAACCACCCTCGGGGTTTGATCACCTCCGTTATGGCAGGGAAGTAGCTGAGGCCACTCCACTGGAAGTGGCACATTTGGGAGCCAGACTAGGACCCCAAAGTCCTGTGACAGCCCACCCTCCCAGGATTGGGATGTTTCCTGGTTCTTAAGGGGCAGGCAGTGGAAAGGGAGAGGGTGGGTCTAGAATCATGAGGTTTTAGGTTCCTTTCTCCCAACCACCTGGTTCCGTGGCCTGGGGCAGCTCCTTGCCTCTTTGAACTGGAAATTCCTGGCTAATGGGACAGGGGAAAGCTCTCCGCCTTACCTGCATTACTCCATTGTTGTGGGAATCAATGAGAAAAACATACATGACTAGTTTTCCTGCTGTGAGGTTCTACGTAAACATTAGTTATTACTCCACACCCCAGAGCAGGCACCTTCCTGAGCTCCGTGTGGCTTTTTTTTTAACTACTACTGTTAGGAATGGTAATTACTGACAACGCTCCTGTTGCTGATCCAGCACCTCTGCAGGGGGCCCTCACTGCACCTGGGGATATAATCAGTCTCTGCACAGGACCTAAGAGGAGGGGTTAGTGCTCCCCATTTTGCAGTGGGGTAAACTGAGGCCCCTAGCAAGAACAGAGAGCTGCCCAAGGTCCCCAGCCCTCCAGAGGAATGTTCTGGCTTAGGATCTGGGGTTTCTGCTTCTCCTCCCTCCCTCGGGGAGGGCTCCCAGGAGCTCAGGAGAGTGATTTATGGCAGAACTGCAGGTGAGTGCTGTGTCAGCGCTTCTGCCCCCTCCCACCTTCCCACTCTGGTCTCCGCCTCCCTTCCTCTGCCTTCTCACCCCTGCCTCTCCGAAGGCTGCCGCTCTCCTTCCACTGGCTCTCCCCTCCCCGAGTTGCCCAAGGCTTGGGCCCTAATTTCAGCTCCTTTCTGGGGCTGAGGAGCTCATGCTGAGCTGTCACGAGTGGCTGGAAAATTTGAGGGTCGGCGGGCAGGTAGGGGAAAGCAGGACAGAGGAGCTCCCTCTGCCCTGGGCAGGTGCAACCTCTGTCGTCCCAGGTCATCTTCCCTGATGCCCTTTATGAAAAAGGCAGAAAGGCGACCTGGAGGCAGGAAGGCAAGTCACTTGCTTGCGTTCGCTGGCAGAGTCAGCTCGGAGCCTCGGTCTGTGAAACGCCCTAGCCCGAGTGTTCCCCCGTCCCCAGGATTGTTAAATCCTGGACACCAGGACAGCGGACAGAGCGGCACCACTCAGGGCCACGCAGACCCCCGTGAGGAAGTCCTGGTGTTTTACCACCAACCGCAAATCGCAAGCTATAGCAACCCAGATTCTGAGTCCTACTGGGAAGGAAAATCCAGGGGTAGCTAGCTTCTGGACTGAGGAGTCGGGGACAGGAGGCTAGAAGCCAACATAGGATCCTTCGTGCCAAGCTTTCATCAGGGCTGGTGAAGCAGGAGAGACCAGGACTTCTGGGAAGGCCAAGAGGGTCTGCAAGTCAGTGCTCCCCAGGCAAACAGGCAGATCGTTGAATGGTTAACAACAACAACAATCAGCCAAATAGTACATTTATGAAAGCCGAGAATTCACCGTATCATTAACACATTTTTTTTTAACATGGAGAAAACAGAAACTTAGAGAGGTTCTTTAACTTGCCCAAGGTCACACAGCTAATGGATTCAGAAAAGGCAGCTGTGGGCTGGGTGGGTTCTCCCCGCTGTGCACAGAAGCTGGAGTGTGGCCACTCTCTGTGCTGTCGTGTGGGCTGTACTCCCTGCCGCCCTGGCCCTTCACAGCATCCAGAACCTTCGGAGGCCTCTCTGCCCTGAGCTTCTGAGCTGCACCGAATTCAGAGTGACCACACCCAAGGCCACGGCTCGGCCTCCCTGGTTGTTCAGGACTGCGTGCTGCTCCTCCCTCTGCGTCCAGGACGTGGGTGGGCCTGGGGAGGCTGGGAGGGCCTGGCTTTGCTACCATAACTCTCTTTTCTGGGACCCAGAGGAGCAAGTGGGCATCTTGGAGGCATGCTGAGTAGAGAAGGAACTTGGGGAACTGAAGCAGGACCCTGAGGACTTAAGGGGACAAGGGGCTGTGCCGGGGGGAGAATAAGTCCTGAATGGCACTGTGATCTCTGGGTCGCCTGCTCCTGCCTCTCAACCCCTCTCTTGGTCCTTCCCTAAGTTCTGGGACAATGAACACTAGTGCATTGGGCCAATGGGGCCAGACACTCCGCCTGACTCCCCCTGGCCTGATCCCCCTGTGCTGACTCTGGGCAAGCCCAGCCGAGGAGGCTGGCACTGGCACATCTTCCATCCTGTGGACAAACTTGTTTACATTGACTGACGTATGATTTGAAGCTAATTTGTTAACCAGCCACAGCTATGCAACTTGGGTGTGGCTGCCTCCACATGAAGACCCACCAAGATCCCATTCTGAGAGGCTGGCCCAGGCAGGCTGGCGGAGCCAGTGATGGCGATGGGGCATGGGCTTAAATGTCCCTCACACCCACAACCTCTACAGCCCTCCTGCCCTTGGATGAAACTTCCTCTGGCTCTCTCAGATTTCCACCACCCTCCCCTTACCCCATGCCAGACACACTTCCCTGAAGCCACCCTCGCTCTAGGACATCAGCTGCCAGGTGCCTTGGGCAACTCACTTCACCCTCTGTGCCTCAGTTTCCCCATTTTTGGGTATAGGCAGCCACTGGATCTCACAGCTGGGGAGATGGGTGGTGTCTGTGAAAGTACCACACTGTCAGTGGCGTGCTAGAGTTGGCTTGTCTCGGCTCATGCGAGTCGATTATCAAACTTTCAGTGATTTTGTGAAGCTTGTTGATAAACACAGCCATTATTAAAAATTAAATTATATAAACTTACAATTAAGTAAGTTATATTAAACACAAAGGTGACAAATACTCAAAACTTTTTACTTAGTTATTTCACTACATGTTATTGTTACGTATGCTCTTGAGGTTATTTACATAGATTTATCTGTATGTTGGAAATTCTGTGTAATGGCTCACCGTTAAGCAACTCTTCTCAAATCCACTTGCGATAATGTCCCCTTGGTAGCTTGAAATCAACCAGAGTAGGGGAATTCACAACATGGAAATTGGCAAATACTGTAAATCAGGAATCCATTTATTGTTTTGTTATTTGTTTAGACTTAAAACAGTGATGGAGAAAATCTTAATAATGCAGATTAAACTTAAAAGTGTCTTGTATGTGTAGCTATTCCATTGTAAATAGCAGAAAAAATTGAGGAAATTTTCTTGCAGTAATTGAAAACTATTATCTGATGCAGCAAAGAAGTCACTCCCATCACTGACAAATGGAAGAAGTTCCAACAAACGTCTTGGTTGTCTCACTTCCTTTTACCCATTAATGTAAATGCAAATATCCACTGACATGCGTGTGGGAGCAACACTCATTTGTCCATTGGAACCATAGGTTGGCTACAGATCAAAGAGTTCTGCAAAAATCAACAGAAGCATTCTGGGAGAACCAATTGGCTATATGGAATTTACAAAAAAGGGTATTGTATATTTTATGATTATTTGAAAAATATATACAACACATCCTTTATATCAGTAAAATCGCACACACATACACATACACACACACAATTTTTTTCCCAGAGAGTCAGTTGTTGAACATTTACCAGCACACCGCTGTCTCTACTCGTGGGAGAGACCGTTACCCCTTCCTTTTTGCCCCCCACCCCAGCTCTAGGACTTGTGTGGTGTCATCAGCCCTTAGTGGCTGCTCCAGATGTTGGAGAAGAGGCTAGAACTTGGCCTTCTCATCATCCTCCCCAGACCCCTCCACAGAAAGACTATTCCTAGCTTAACCAGCCATTGCTCCCTAGGGCCCAGGGGAGATGGTGTCCTTAGGGCATGTCCCTGGGCAGAGAACAGAAGGACTCAAGACCCTGGAACTTGCCTGCTCTGCTCTGGGAGCTGCCTCCACCTGTTTCCTGACTCCATCTGGAATCTGACCACGGACACCACTTGGGGGGCCACCGTCATCTCTGGCCTGGGTTTTGACAAAAGCCCCCTTACTGGTCTCCCTGCTTCTATCCTTCCCCCTCTCCAGACTGTTCTCAACAGACAGCCAGAGGGATCCTTTTACAACCTCCATCAGACCACGTCCTCCTCTGCCAGGAGCCCTGCCACAGCGCCCTCCTCACGTCTCTACCATGGCTCTGTGTGATCCAGCCTCCTGCTACCTCATCTGCATCTCCTGCCGCCCTGCCCTTCTTTACTCTCACTGTGCCAGCTCTGCAATTTCTTGTGCTCATAGGCCTCTCTCCTCTTAGGGCCTTTGCGCTGGCCGTTCCTCCAAATATCAGCTTGGCTCACTCCTTCACCTCCTTCAAGTCCACTCAAATCTCACCCCCCCACTGATGCCTTCCTTGATTACCTGGTCAACACCATCACCTGCCTCCCCCCCACACACCCAAACTCCCTTACCCCGATCAATTTTTAATTTTTTTCGTCCTATTTCTCACCTTATAATATACTGTCTAATTTCACTATTACGTTTGCAATGGAAGCTGAGTGTCATGAGGGTGGGCATCTCTGTCTCATTCGCTGCTGTACCCAGACTCCAAAAATAGTGCTGCCACAGGGGAGCATCAATAAGTATTTTTGACAAAATGCTTTGGGGGAGAAAGGGCAACTTCTGAGGGGAGTCTGTGAAGAGAGCGGCGAGCACTTCCTTTCTGGGATGACACCGGGATGGGAGGCCTGCCTGCCCCAGCTCGGCCCGGCTTTCCAGCTCATCTCCCTAGCCAGAGCCTGTCTGGGGCCCTGTAGGAGTCAGGATTCTCCAGAGAAACAGAACCAATATATAGAGATGTAGATATACAGATACAGAAAGAGATTTATTACAAGGAATTGGCTCACGTGATCATGGAGGCTGGCAAATCCCGAGACCTGCCATCAGCGAGCTGGACCCAGGGGAGCAGGTGGTACAGTTCCAGTCTGAAAGCTCGTGGGCTTAAGACCCAGGAAGACTGATGTTTCAGTTCAGGTCCAAAGGCAGGACAGAACCAATGCCCCAGCTCAAGCGGTCAGGCAGTGGGAGTTCACTCTTACTCAGCCTTTTTGTTCTATTCAGGCCTTCAACAGATTGGATGAGGCCCACCCATACTAGAGAGGACAATCGGATTTACTCAGTCTACTGACTCAGAAGTTACTCTCCTCCAGAAACACCTGCAGAGACACATCTAGAATAATATTCGATCAAATGTCAGGGCACCTTATAAAGTTAACCATCACAGGCCCTTCACCTGTCCCGGCCCTCAGAGCAGGAGGAGGGCAGACTGAGTGACACATGACCTTCCACCAAGTGGCAATGCTGCTATCAGTATGGCCTCTTAGCACCACGGTTTTCCCCTTCCTGCTCTCCAGGGACCTAGAACCTGAGTGATAAGGAGAGATGAGGCGGCTTAGAACCACCTGTGCGGCCTCCGTTTTCTCACCTGTAATGCAGACTTAACTCAGGATCGCTCATCTCACAGCTGTGAGGCTCAAAGGAGAAAATGCTTTGTCAGAGAGGATGTGTTTTGCAAGCCCCAGGTGTTTGTCTTGTAAGCCGTCTCCCCACTACTCATCTCTGGTACGTTCCTTTCCTTGCCAAGGGAGGGGTCAAGCCCCCTCCTCATTTATTCAGTGTCTCACGTCCTAGGAGAGGAGCAAGGAGCAGGACAGAAGCAGGGCCAGGGTATTTGGAAATGACACAGCCACACATGTGTGTTTGAGAGGCTGGGTGGGAAGCGGTGCCTGCTCCGTCCTGAGCCCTGGACGGAATCATCACACTGCTGGACTTCTCCACCCTCAAGGCATTGTCCGAGGGAGGGGGCCGCACTTCTCAAGGGGGCGGATCAGATGTGACATCAGAGAAGCTTCCTGTCTGGGGGCCGTGGAAGAACAGGTCTGTCCCAGGTGAGTTGCGTGCAGGTGTTCCTGGAAGCAAGGGGATGGAGGGGAGACCTGAGCTCCTGTCTGCCCAAAGACTGTATATTCTCGTTGGTGTTTCCCCACCACCCTTAGCATAGCCCTGTCTCCCGGCCCTGTATGGTTGGGAATCAGAAATGAGAAGACACTTTCCTTTGCCCAGATCTCCTTTCCGGCTCCTCCATCCAGTCACCGGTAGAGACAAAGTTCAGGTGGAAACTCGCCCGGCTGGATTGCCAAGATTGCCGAGGCCGCCCACTGCCTGGCTCCGACGGCTGTTAGGCAAGAGGCAGCACGGATGGCTGTGCCATGAGGATGGGTGCTGAGAGGCACAGGGTGTTCCCAGCACAGGGGCCTATCAGCAGACATATGACTGATGGGAAACGTGCACTGGGGTGGGGAAAAGTAAATAGACAGGAGACAGGAAGGCAGGCAGTCTCTGAACAGTAGAACCTGTGGGCACGCCTCACCCCTGCCCTCTGGGAGTACCACATCCGGATGCCCCTCCTTGGCTACTCTATGCTGGCTTCAGGTCAGAGAGTGGATATGGAGCTGTTTGGTTTCATGACACCATTATGGTGGGGCTGATTCATTCATTCATTCAATCACTCACTTATTCAATAGATATTTATTGATGGTCTATTCTGTGCCTGTATGCTAGCGCTGTTTCAGATGCGGGAATCCAGGTCCCTTCTGTCATGGACATTACAATCTAGTTGGGGAGACAACTGCATAAATGTGAGCAAGTATAAAGAGGAAAACTGGATAGATCTGGGTCTGGGCCTTGGATCTGGCATTTACTAGCTGTGTGACCTTGGGCAAGTTACTTAACTGCTCTGAACCTTTTCTCATCTCTAAAGTCAGGATGATAAGAATAGTGAATTCATGAGGTTGCGAGGATTACTTGAAAGAAAGTAGGTGAAGTACACATTAGAGTGCTGGCTCATAGCAGATGTAGCCATGTATGCATTATTGTTATTATTAACATTGCATATTCAGAAATAGAAGCAGGAGAGGCCTTTCTTTCAGCAAAGTAACACCCTGGAAGAGGTGAGTCCAACACTGTATCTACATAGCATCACAACCTTCAGTTGGTAAAACATCAATTCAGCCAACTCCTGGAGTGTTTGGTCAATAAAGGTTCTAACAACTGACATTTATTTTCCATTGATGGGATAAGGTGTTTGTTTGAATTGGACGAACCACTTGGTTGTTCTAATTGGATGAATCAATTCATTGTTGTGGCATCACGGTGACCCAATCTAAAATTGGTCACAAATTATCCAGGTCTGGGTGTTTTCTCTTTCACAATGAACCTTTTGGCCTGGTTTTGTCTTAATTTTATAATTGTTAAAAATATGTGATTCAGCGTGAGGACAAACACACACACGCACACACAAGCCAGGCCAGCTCATGATGATTCCTGCTGAGTAGGGACCAAGAGAACCCAAACTTTATATTTTGCCAACAGCTTTTACCTCTTCTCAGCCAGTTCTTTTCCATAGCAGAAGCCAAAGAGCCAAACAGCATAGTCGGAATTTGGTCGCTTTCCTGCCAGCCACTGGGCAAGGCTCTGGCTGTTGGCCGCTCTGCTGCCCATTGTGAGACGGCATCCGTTCTGCCTGGCATCGAGAAGGGAGAGCTGGCATTGCCTCGCCTGTAGGTGCTGCAGGAGGAGGCAGAGGATGCTGGTTACTGGCAGGCAAACCTGTTGCCACTAAAACTTGGCACGCCTGGGCGGCTTTAGCAGTCCAGACAGAGAATTAGCACGGAAGAGGAGTCTGCATGGCCACCCCAGTCTGGCTCCTTGTGCTGCCCATGAAAAGATATTTCTTCCTTGGCAGAGAGCTTGGTACTTCTCAGAGGGAAGTTTATGTGAAGGTGGGTAAAGAGGATCCCAGTGTGACTATGACCCCATCATCTTGGGAAGTTCCTGATGGTGCTTTTTGCCTTAAATGTGGGGAACCTACATTTTCTGGGTTTTTCCTGCAGGAGTAATAAATGCCCCTTCTGAGCTCTTGGAAACTGGCAAGTTGGCCATGAAGTGAGGATTTCTCTTGCCTGCTCTGAGAGCATTGTCTCCCATTGTCACCCCAAGCCCTTGATGGAGTCCATAAGGACTCTGCTTTCCTCGGCCAAGAGACAGATGGCTTAGCCGGGGCACCTTTCCTTCCACCTGCTGACAGATGGAAAGCACTGCATGTGGAGCCAGGAGACCAGGATTCCAGGGTCAGCACTGCCATTTACAAGCCGTGGGATGTGGACAAGTTGCCTAACTTTCCTGGGCCTCAGTCTGCATCGGCCCCATCTATCCTCGTGAGGACTGAACGTGGTCATGTGGGCGAAAGCAAACTGTGAACTGACAAACCTCAGACACGTGCAGGGTGTTAGACAATGCCCTCCACACGCAGCCCTTCCACCAGACTAGCTCCCTGTAATAATTTTTCTCATTCCATCTTGTTAGAAAGCTGCTTACTTGGATAAAACCCCCAGAAGAAGCAAGCTGCCCCTCCCGGGGGAACCCCAATCCCTCCTGGCCGGTCTGTCTTGATCCAGGAATCTCTCTGCACATGGCCGCTCTCAGCCTGCTGCAGCGCCGGTCCACAGGCAGGCACAGACTTGACGAGGGGCAGGGAGAGCCAGCACAACTGAGGAAACCAAAGATTAGGGATTCTCTTTCTATTCTTTTCTCGGTTTCCTGTTCTGAGATGGGCAAAGAAGCCTGATTTATTTTTGACAAACATATCTGCATTATGAATTATATTGGGGATGGAATTGCTACATTAAATCAAAGTTAATTCTCGACTTCTGTTCAGGGCGCCATAAATAATCAACTCTAGGGTGAGGTTATGGACTGAAGTCGCCCAAATTATGCTAATGAGGATGATTAAACTTTTGAATTCTAAGTTTCTGTAAGAATAACAATCAGTTATCATTTACATTTCTGCCATGCCGTAGGATTTGCAGCTTTTTCTGAAGCTATTAAATATAAATAACAATACCATTTTTAAAAGCCAAGTTGAGCCCTTTGGGGCATATTCTATTCTCTTTCCTGGTGCTCAGCTCCTGCAGATGTGGCTGGAGGCGGAGGCTGCGAGGCTGAGGCGAGCAGAGATGGAGGGGAGGGGGGACAGAGTGTCACAGGATCTGTGCCTTTGCATCTGTCTTGGAACTGCAAAGGATTTTCAAGTTCTAACAGAGACAATGATTCAATTTCGCATTGGTCCATTTGGTGAGGAATGCCAGGGAGCCCTGTTGAGCTTTAGAAGTGCCACCCCCAGTGAGCGATGACTTCTGAGGAGTTTGAACTTAGGATGGGGTGCCAGTTCTTAGCCTTTTCTGCTGGCATGCCGTGGGTCTTTGGGTCCATTACATTAACTTTCTGTGCTTTGTTGTCCCTCCACAAGCTCTGGGGACCTCTCATAGGATGCCGTGCAGTTCCCTAGTTTAGCTCAAGAAGGGGCAAAAAACTTGGTTGGTTTCCAGCCTCATGTTTAGCCACCTGTTATGAAAGCCCGCCCCAGAGATGCTCATCTCCTGGTGTCAGTGCCGGGCCCAGGCAGCGGCGCTGGTAATGACAGGTCAGCTCTGAGGTTAGGCTGCCGGCTGAGTGGCTATTGTTTATCCCAGTTTCAATTTCATTGTCATGACGACCCACACAAGTCATTGTCCAAGCCGATGCCTCTGCGAGAAGGTGTGTGAGGAATGAGCCTCGTCCTGGCTCGCCTCGCCGGAGGGGTGGACGAGGACCCATCTCTGCACTCGTGAGCTGCTCCTTTCTTTCCTCCATATGTTCAGGGTGATCTTATTTTCTCCACCACTTACGCAGAAATTGGTTTTGAAAAGTGCTTCACGTCAACTGAATTTGGCCCAGAGTGATTGGGGACGTTACTCGGCGGGGATTTCTCCTCCCTGGTCAGCATTCTTGCCAGCCTCCTCCCCCTGCGGGTTTCCAGAACTGCCGTGGCCTCTGGAGGTGGAGGGGGCTGGCTGGTGTGTGGGACATCTGCCTGCTTCACGCTCAGGGCGTCGGAGGGAAGGCCTCTCGAAAGATCTGCTCCGACAGCTTGGTGTGGTGCATCTTAGACGTGAAACCCGCCTTAATGTGTCTTTCCAGTGATGGGTGCCCCTTCCTTGAAAATGTCAAGAGACAGATGGCCGGTGTTTCTGTTTTGCTTGATTGCTCTGAGAAATCCCTGTGTGTGTGGGGCTGTTCAGACACCAGCTCTGGGTGTGAACGTCGGTGAGCTTTGAAAGAATTGCCTTGGCAGAACGGGACTTGTGTCTATTGGATTTCTCTTTTGGGTCTTTGCATATGTTAAGATTCTGAAAGCATACGTTCCTTCGGCTTAGGGAGCCGGCTCAAAAAGGGGGCTATTCGTGCGGGCTCGGTGATGAGTCTTGGGGAGGAGACTTGGCGAGGCTTGCCCATAGCTGAGGGCTCTGAGGCAGGCCCAGCGCTGAGAAGGAATCCTGCCGGTCCCATCAAGCCTCCTGTTGGAGGTGGCTTCCCCTGTGGTTATAGGATCACCTGTTTGGGCCAAATCAACGGCTTCTTTGCCTGAATACATTAATACAGAATTTTCTTTCTCTCTAAGATATTGGGATTGCTTTGCTTGAAAGAGAGGCTGTGAGAGATTGGAGAGCTAATTAAGAGTCTCCAAATCAAGGAAGGTTGTTATGGAGACAGGTGGATCCGCGGCTGTGGGAAATGCTAGGTTAGGCCCCCATGTCTTGGCCCCTCTATTGTCAGGGGTGTGGGACTAAGTTGAGTGGGGCGATGGGAGAGGGCGGAAGGCAACTAGGGAAGTCAGGAGCCGGGAGCTAAGCCAAGCAAACCTGGAGGAGGAGCCCCGTTAGAAGGCGCTCGGATTTGGGGCCTGGGTGACAGAGCGGGTCAAGCTGGGGGCCAGTAGTCTTCACCTTCTTCACTTTCATTCCTTCCACACATCTTTCGGGAGTATTTACACACGCCAGGCACTACTCTAGGTCCTCATGAGTGAGTGGTGAGTGGAACAGACAAAATACCAACCCTAAGAGAGCTTTACTTTCTATTCGGGGAGCCAGGTAATAAGCAGATCATTTAAATACTTAGAGTGTCTGATGGTGATAAGGTCTACATTAGGGGAGGGGCCTAGGGAGGGTGGGTGTTGCAATTTAAAATAAGGTGGTCAGGCGGGCCTTTCTGAGAAGAGGATGCTTCAGTGAAGGACTGAAGGAGTGAGGGCGAGAGCCGCGGGCGTATCTGGGGGAAGATCCAGGCCTTGGGAAGAGTGATCACGGAGCCCGTGGGCTTGAGGAAAGTGGGGCGAGTGGGGGAGGATGGCCTGCATGGCTGGAGCGGGTGATGAAGGGGAGAAACTCAGGGGACGCAGTCTGGGAAGGAACAGGGAGCCGGAGCACACTGGGCTTTGCAGCCCCCAACAGGGTTTCCTAGGTGCACTGGGAGCTACGGGGAGATTTGACAGAGGAGGGATACACTCCACAGGCTCTTATGTGATCCCACTGGCTGCTGGGTTGAGAATATATTGAATTTTCGACGTCGTCAGCTTAGATTAGACCCTTACTCTTTCCTGGTCACTGGACTGAAGAAGGTCTGTGTGATTACCAGATTAAACTCTGCTAGGATTGGAACGTTGCTAGGAAAACAGGGAATTGAATGTGTCAGAAATTTGCACCAATGAGGGAAGGTACAGAGGCTGACGTGGCCCAGTCTAGGTAAGACCCCTGCCTCGTATCCTCACCCTGACTTTAGGGCGCCAACCCCAGCCAGATCTGATATCCAGGCTCCTGCCCTGGTCACATTCATCCAAGCCCTGCGGCTTCTCTTTGTGCTCTGGTGCCCTACAGCCATCTCCTGTCGCTGGTGGTGTGTCTCCACTCTGCCATGCAGAGCCTCCCCCAGGGCTGCTGCTTGGCCGCGCAGGTCTAGATGACAACTCTCTCCTCTGAACTGGAGGAATCTGAGGGGAACCACCCTGTGTCTACCTCAGATCTGTTCAAGGTCCAGGGACTCCAGCTCTTCGATCTTAGGCTGACCGCCATTCCCACTGGAACATCCCAACTCCAGAGGTTAGCAGCACCTTTCGTCTCCCTGGTTTCCTTGGGAGTCTTAATTCAAGAGGCCCGGGGACCCACCCATCAGACCCGAGTGCTCCTCATTGCTTCTTCCATGATCCAGAAGACCAGGAATGTTGGTGATATGCCCCAAGGCCGTGGCCCCCTGTCCAGCCTTCTGCTCTATAAGGGGAAGGACAGATCCACCACTTGAGGTGGTACCTTTCAGTCTCTGTGGGTGGTCCAGCAAATTGGCCATGTGGATCTCAACACCATGAGAGGGGCTGGGCCCATATGACCCAGGGTCCCTCCCCTCTCTGACATTTAACACACCTGCATAATGTCATTTGCTGGTGAATAGGAACTTACTCTCCTGCTTTATAGGGATGGGTCTGGAGATGTATTTAGGGACGCTCCTAACTGAATTTATTCCACACCACTGACAACAAGGCTTTGTGAGTTACTGACTGAGGAGAGATCTGAGCTGGCAGAATCAAAGGAAGTGGGTTTAGGAAAGGATCCAAATTACATTGAGGAAGATCCCGCTGCTGTTCCAAGCAGTCAAATACCCTCTTTTGATTGAATAGGCTTGTTATTAAAAATGCTTTTAAAAAAATGAAATTGAAAGCAAATCCCTTCAAATAAGATTTCAGACTTGTCTCAAATCCAGGGGTTTATTTGGAAGTTCCATCGCCTCTCACTCTGTGCAGAGTGGTGCTGGGGAGATCATAGCTCCAGTCTCCGGAGCGTGGTGAATCAGGAAGGTAGATATCCACCAGATTTCCTGAAATGGGTGCACAAGACCCCTTGCTTTGTTATTTTCTGGGCTACTTACGTGGGGGAGGGGGTTGGGCCTACACTGTGTTAAATGTCACTCCACAAAAATCCTCATTTCCCTAAGGGCTGAGCCTTGAACTCATGTGGAACCCGTGACTCAGTCGAGTTTCCTGCTGGCCCCCTCAGACTTCTACTCCTCTGTCCACCCCACCCCCTGAACTGGGGCCACGTTGTTGCTCCTATGCGTCAGCGTCAGCGGGATTGCCGCCCTCCCCTCCAGACCGCTGTCCACAGGAAGCTCTTCCCAGCGTGTTAGGAGAAACCCCACACTCCCTCCCTAAGGCCTGTACTCTGCCTTCATCTGCTTCCCCTGGAAGAAAGGGAAGGAGCCAGAGAGGTAGGCTGGCCTGCGGGATAGTGTTAAATTTAATCCTCCTTAATTCCAATTCCACGATGAAAGGCTCACTTTGAGACTTGATTGAGGTGAGTTTAGGTCAAATAAGAGGCGGTTTCATTCAGCCCCACAGTCATTTATTCATCAAACATTCAGAGCCAGGCTCAGAGCTTGGGGCTGGGGGTCAGAGGAACAATACTTGAGCCTGCCCTTTAGGGCAACAAACAGAAACAAATGGGAAATAATGACCATCTATGCAATCAGTTCTGAAGTAAATATGTGTATTGAATGCTGGGAGAACAAATGAGGGGCCGCTCTGACTCTGGGGAGGGGACTCTGGGGCAAGGGGAGCAATGAAGAGGCTGACTCTTGAGTGGAGTTTCAAAGGCTGAGTGGTAGACTCATGGAAATAGAATTACAGAACTCATCACCTCCTCGAGAGATGACTGGCAGGAGCTGTGAAGGGGTTCTGACAGGATTTGCAGAAGGCGGGTGGATATCTTGGGAGGAAGCCAACTATCTATCCAAATATGCATTTATTATGGATATGGACTCCTGGATTCCTACATAGTCAGTGGTTTATAATTCATTATTCTAGTTATTATTTTGGTGTCCAAATTGTCCCAGATTGGGCCAGTGGGAGCCCCTTCAAGGTGGTTCCTCTCTTCTGTGACATGCCCCACATGTCACATTCTTTGAGCAGTTTCTTACTTTATGGCATAATAAGATATTCCGGTCTTGTCTTATACCTACCTTCTCTGCTCCAGTCCCGGAATCAGCCACTTCTTTGAGTCGTCCTGGTTTCTGCTAGTGGGAAATGATATTGGAGACCAAGATCTGGAGGCTAGTTGTGCTCATTGCTATTCAAGTATCTTTGTTGCTTGGCCCTTTCAGTGGTTAGAGCTAGAAAATACATGCATGTATATACAAATATACATACATAAAAATATGCATATGCATATATACCCCCCCACATACGTATATGTACGTATGCATGGATGTGCACGTAGGTTCTACATGTGCATGCTTTCTGTCTTTACTCTTTCCCTATTCTTATTAATTTAATTTATTTTTGGAATTTGTAGGCTATTGATGTGCTTACAAAAGTCAAAAATATTAAAAAAAAAGATACACTCAGAGAAGTACCACTTCTTCCCATATCCTTTCTACCCCATTTGTCCCAGTCTGTTCAAGCTGCTATAACAGAATACCATAGACTGGGTGGCTTATAAACAACAGAAATATATTTCTCTCATTTCTGGAGGCTGGGAAGTCCAAGATGAAGATGCTGGCAGATTCTAGTTTGATGATGGCCTGCTTACTGGTGCATTGATGGCCTTCTTTTTGCTGTAACCTCACATGGCAGAAGGGGAAAAGAGATCTCTCAGAGTCTCTTCTTTTAGAGCACTAATCCCATTTGTGAGGGCTCCACCCTCATGACCTAATCACCCCAAAGGCCCTACCTCCTAATACCATCACATTGGAGATTACATTTCAACGCATGAATGTTGGGGGACATAAATATTCACTGTATAGCATTCTACCCCTGACACCCACAAATTCATGTCTTTCTCATGTGTGAAATACATTCATCCCATCCCAACAGCTCCAAAAGTCTTAACTTATTCCAGCATCAACTGAAGGTTCAAGTCCAAAGTCTCATCTAAACATTGTCTATGTCCAACATGGGTGAAACTCCAGATATGGTTCATCCTGAGGCAAATTGCTGTCCAGCTGTGAACCTGTGAAGCCATCAAGTTATGTGTTGCTTCCAAAATAAAATGGGACAGGCACAGGATACATTTTCCCATTCTGAAAGGAAGGAAAGAAGGAAGGGGTGACAGGTCCTGAGCGAATCCAAAATGCAGCAGGGCAAACAACGTTAAACCTTAAGGCACAGAACATTCTTCTTTGACTCAGTGTTCTGCCCTCCAGGCCCACTGGGGCAGAGGTCCCATCTATTGTACACACTGGGGCAGGGGTCCTGCCCCTGCAACTTTGTGGGTGCCATGTTCTGGGTGGCCCTGCCCCACTGCTCCACTGGGCATTGCCCTGGTGGGGGCTCTCTGCAGTGACCCTGCCCCTGCAGTGGTTCTCTGTCTGGGCCCTGCTCCCTTAGGATGGCTCTCCTGCGATGGGATTCCGAACCTGTGGCTCTGCCAGGTGCCTTAGAAATCTAGGTGAAGAAACCCACACCCCCACAGCTCGTGTACTCAGTATGCAGACCAAACGGTGCCACAGGGAAGCTGCCACAGTTTGCAGGGGGTGCCCTCAAGAGGTGCAGCCACTAGGCTGAGCTGCACCAGGGCCTAAATCGCCTTAGGGGTTAGGGTTCCTTCTTCCATTGTCTTAAGCTGATTGATCTCCTTATCAAATGGTCATTTGGCCACACCTTTAGTGTTCTTTCTCTAACAGGCCTTCTCATTCTTTTCAATATGGATGGGCTAAGAATATTCCAAATTTTTGAATTCTGCTTACCTTTTGGTTAACAATTTTGTGTTTTTTAATTATAATTGATATAGAACAGTGTATTCGTTTTAGGTATACAGCGTAATGATTTGATATATATTTTCATATATATATAGTGAAATGATTACCAGAATAAGTTTATTTAACATCCATCACCATATATAGTTACACATTTCTTTTCTTATGATGAGATTTTTAAGATCTACTCTCTTAGCAACTTTCCAATATGCAACACGGTATATTAACTATAGTCACCATGCTGTACATTACATCCTCAGGACTTGTCTTACAACTGGACGTTTGTACCTCTGATAACCAGCAATCTGTTCTCAGTATCTGTGAGTTTGGTGTTTTGTTTTTTGGGGTTTTTTTTAGATTCCACGTATATGTGAGATCACACAGTATTTGTCTCTCTGTCTGGCTTACTTCACTTAGCATAACGCCCTCAAGGTCTATGTGTTGCTGCGAATGGCAGGATTTCCTTCTGAATAACATTCCATTGTGTGTGTGTATCCAGTTATGCGTTGCTTAATGACAGGGATTGGTTCTGAGAAATGCATTGTGAGGTACTTTTATCACTGTGTGAACATCGTAGAGTGTATTTACGCAAACCTAGATGGTATAGCCTACTACACACCTGGGCTATATAGTACCACTCTTGTGGGACCACTGTCATAATATGCAGATATATATATGTCACATTTTTGTTATGCATTTGTCTGTTGATGGACACTTAGTTGCTTCCATGTCTTGGACATTGTAAATAATGCTGCAATGAACATGGGGCTGTAGATATCTTTTTGAGTGAGTGATTTTGTTTCCTTTGGGGAAATACCCAGAAGTGGAGTTTCTGGATCATATGGCAGTTCTATTTTTAATTTTTTTGGGAAGCTCCATACCGTTTTCCACAATGGCTGCACCAACAATTCTGTCTTTAAATCATTTCTCTCTTCTTGTATTTCTCTATAAACAGTCAAGAGCAACTAGGCCATTCCTTCAACACTTTGCTTAGATATTTCCTCAGCCAAACATCAAGTTTCCTTGCTCACAAGTTCCACCTTCCACAAAATGCTGGGACATGAAGACAATTCAGCCAAGTTCTTTGCTACTTTGTAACAAGGATCTCCTTTTCTTTATTGTCCAGGAATATGTTCTTTATTTCCATCTGGGACCTCATCCGAATGACCTTTACCATCCTTATTTCTACCAACATTCTGTGCGTGATTTCTTAGGTATTCTCTAAGAAGATTGAGGCTTTCTCTACAGCTCTCCTCTTTTTTTTTCTGAGCTCTCAAAAGAATTGCCTTTAATGGTCCACTCAGGGCAATGTAGGCTTTTTCTAGCATGCTCTTCAAACTCTTACAGCCTCTGCCCGTTACCCGGTTCCAAAGCCAGTTCCACATTTTTGGATATTTGTTACAGCAGCACCCCACTTCTTGGTACCAATTTCTGTCTCAGTCTGTTTGGACTACTGTAACAAAATACCACAGACTGAGTGGCTTATAAATAACAGAAATTTATTTCTCACAGTTCTGGAGGAAGGGAAGTCCAAGATCAAGGCCCCAGCAGATTTGGTGTCTGGTGAGAGCCTGCTTCCTGGTTCATAGACTATAGTCTTTTTGCTGTGCCCTTATATGGCAGAAAGGGCAAGAGAGCTCTCTGGGCCTCCTTTCTAAGGGCACTAATCCCATTGAAGAAGGCTCCACCCTCATGACCTAATCACCTCCCAAGGCCCTACTTCCTAATACCATCACCTTGGGGATTGGGTTTCAACATATGAATTCTAGGGGGACACAAATATTCAGTCTATAGCACCATTCCTTCCCACTCTTTGCAGCTAACTAACTTCTCTATTTTCTTATTTATCCTTCCTGTGCTTCTTTTTGTAATCATAAGCTGATACATGTACATTTTCTTATTTTACCTTATTTCTTACACAAAAGATAGCGCACCATATATGCTTTTTTGCACTTTACCTTTTTCAGTCAATAAGATCTGGAAATCACTCCATTTCTGTTCATAGTGATTTCCTCTTTTTTTTTTTTTTTTAATTTGCAGCTGCGTAGTACTGCATGTATGTATCAGAGTATATTCAACCAATTGCCTATAAAGGTCTTTTATTTTTCAAGATGATAACACTCACTGTAGAAACCTTCATCTTTGGTGGCTAAAAGCACATACGTGCAGCAGGACATTCTGAGCATCTTGTCAAAAGCTGGGACTCAGTCCCACCGCCCCCCATTTTGGGGTTGGGTGTTTCTGACAACTGGAGCTGTCCGGCAGTCCCCCTGCCACATGGATGCACTGATTTACGTAAGGGCCAGGGAGCTTTCTGGGGTTGAAAGACAAACCTTGTCTGCTGTGGGGGCCCAGACACAAACACGTTTGATGGATGTAGGGCTGGAGGGAGAAGTGGGAGGGATGAGACCCAAAGGAAAGCAGATAACATGGGAGAAGGACAGAGGTACTCAAAAAGAACCCACCGGCCCCACCCTTCATAGAGGACTGTTGAGGCACCCCATCTTCCTGACCTAGCCCCTTGGCGACATGCGTGTGGCTTGAGATAAAGGGGCTATGCCTGCCCATGAACTGAAATATCTGTAACGGGCGGCTGGTCAGAAATCCCTGCTGTGTGATGGAGTGAGAGGGGTGACTTCTTTGCAAAATCAGAGTTGCCATTGGAGTAGAAGCGAGGGGCGGCTCATTAGAGCCGCACCTGTCCTGGACTGTGACAGCTCTGGTGTGGCCACCGGATGGGGGCCTGGGTGCAGGCTCCCCTCGACCCGGCCAGGGGAGTGGAAGAGCTGCTTGACTAACTGGATGCCATTTGAGGGAGAACCTTTGTATTACTCTCTGTGCTGTGGGCATTTCCCCCTTCACTTTGCAAGGGTGACAGTATCGAGTTTCAGCTTTCCCAGTGGTGGCAAAATCATTGGCAGCGTTCCCAGTTACTGACTTTGGGCTTCACGACGGTGGTAATGGGCTTGACAGTGGCAAGACACTGGCAATAGAATCGAGTCCTAGAAGTGATACTTCTGAGATGCTGCTGGCCTGGGACTTGGGTGGTGGGAGTAGAGAACAAGGCTAGAGTGGCTCATGCCCGCAGGGCACTTCCCTGAAGAGTCTCAGGAATATATGGGAGCCCTGACTCCCTGAAAGACTGCACTTCCTGCTCCCACACAGCTGGGAACTTGGAGCCTCGAGATTCAGTCATTAAGGTGGGTGAGACCACCTTGGTACATCTGGGCTGGGGGAGCCTGTGGCATTCAGGTGGCACTTGTGTAGAGAATCACTGTAGAGACCACTGATCTCCCCCCGCCCCATGCAGCCTGCCTGACATCTGGTCAGCCGGCATCATGTTAATTTGCGTTCGTTCCTGTGCTTCTGTGTGCATGCCTTTTGCCCTTTCTCATGTGCTCGCCCCATCCCCTTGAAGGCAGTGGCTGTCTCTTCACTGTCCCTTCTCCCCACAATGTGCCTCTGAACTCAGAGACAGTCAAGCCCCAGGGTTCACAGATGTCTCCTTTTGCTCATCACCCCTAGTAACAGGTGCTCAGATCAGGGCCTGTGGTCACGGGCTCCAGGGGGCCTGACACCCTAAGTTAGGGAGGTAGGAAATGGAGTACTTGGCTGCTGTGTCCCCTCCTCACAGAGACCCTCCCTGACCTCCCTATGAAAATAACACCGCTGTTGCCACCCACTTTCTTACCCTGGCTTAGCTGTCTTCATAGCGCTTTTCACTCCCATCTTTAGCTGTTTATTTGTCTGATTATTGTCTCTCTCTCCCATTGGAATTGAGCTCTAGGAAGGCAGGGATTTCTCCGTTTTGTTCCCTGCTAATTATCCAAGCCTGGAATCGTGCTGGCACGAAGCAGGCCCTCGACAGATATTTGTCGAATGAATCAAACGCTGCTGCTGCTCAGAGTGAGGCCAATGGTGAAAAATCCCGGAGCCCTTTTAGGCGCTCTTGCCAGAAACAAAGAAATTCTAGGCATTTGGCCTTGTTAGTCTTCAAAAAATGTATTCGCTAGCTGAATCTATTGTGGTAATCTTTTCACAATATATGCAAATCAAAGCATCGTGCCGGACACCTGAAACTTATACAGTGATGGATGTCAATTATTTCTCAATAAAACTGGAAAAAATGTCTCTTCTAAGGTGTTCCATGATTTGAAATTCACCTAGAAGGGGTCTATCCTCTTTTCCTCCCCAGTTCCAAATCCCTGGAGGAGGGGCCTTCTTAAGAGGACACAAGGTTGTTGCCCCTGGGGCCTCACCCCACTGTGTGTGGTTCCAGAGCTCACGCCAATGTTCTTGAGACAACAGACTCCATGTGACCATCGACGGGCTGGTCTCAGGCCTCAACATCCCTCCTTTCCCTCGCTGCCCCTTCTCGGTGTTTGGGTGTGCTTTGCTCCCTCTCTGACTGATCCTGACCCCAGGCAGAAGGAATTAATATTCCTATCTGGGTGCTCAGGGACTCTGCTTCAAGTTGTGCTTGCTGGCAATGAGGCCCTGACTTGTCCCCCAATTCTGAGAACTGGGTACTTGCTGCAGCAGGTGCCCAAATCTCATGCTTGGCGTGGCACACGTAGTGAGCTGCTCATGCCAGCCTCACTCTTTCCATGACCCTGTTCAGGTGCCCAGGGTCTGGAGACCACTCTGAGTCTAGTTCCTGGAGACCACCTCTGAGTCCAGCCCCTGGAGACCACCTCTGAGTCTCAGTGCCCAGGCTGCACTACAGGACAGTGTAAGAGCCAGTGTCGGAGCCAGTATGGTGATGGGGCAAGGCTGGGGGTTCAAATCCTACCATCCTTGCCAAGAGAACTTAGACAAATAGGAACAACTCCGTGAGCTCATCTTGCAGGGTTGTTTGGGAGATGAAAAGAGAAATATTAAAGAAAACCAAAAAAGCTAAACCGTAGCTTTTCTTCTTAAGAATGATTGGCTTCTTTGATGCTGGACTTCTTGCTGGTCCCCTGTCGTTTCCTGAGCTCCATGTCCAGGGACCCTGCCCCTTCTCCACAGCTTCCTGCCCTCCTGTGCCCCTCCCCCCAGCCCCTCTGGGCTCCTCAGCCAGATTAAGGCTCTGGCCCTCCCAAGGCTCTTTAGTTTCCAATAAGAACTCACTCATGCTTTTACTGGAGACAGAGTATGTACCGTCACTTCTAAAGCATGTTGCTGTGGTTATTCATCTTGGTTAATAAAGAAGGGCAATTAACCATCAGCCCGTTCATAAAATACAAGTACTATAATTTAAAATAAAGCACAAATGACAAATGTGTTTTGGTTGGCAAGACCTGAAAATTAGAGTGTTTTCAATTCTCATGTGCCCAAACTTTGTCTTCCTGAGGAAGGTAACATAGCTGAGCCAAAAATAATTAGGCCCACATCTAATGAGGGGACCTAAGGGCAAAAAGCTGTGGCTTGGTAGGGTGGGACACTGGTGGTGGCAGCCCAGACACAGGCAGTAGGGTGTATGCTGTCTGCAGAGAATTTAGAAATACTAACACCAACTAAAAGTCAGAGGGCTTTCTATTATCACTGTGCACTGGAAATTCTAGATATCAGTGATAAAACACTCCCTGAAAAGTCTTTTGTTGGTCTAAGTTCTCAATAATTGAGACAGTTACTGTTGAGTGTTAATAATATTTATATAGGCTTCAGAATAGCCAAAGCAATCTTGAGAAAAAAGAAAACAGCTGGAGGCATCACAATCCCGGACTTCAAACTATGTTCCAAAGCTGCAGTAATCAAAGCAGTATGGTATTGGCATAAAAACAGACACATAGATCAATGGAACAGAATAGAGAGTCCGGAAATAAATCCATGCATATGTGGTCAATTAATTTATGACAAAGGAGCCAAGAATATATAATGGGGAAAGGATAAGATCCTCAATAAATGGTGTTGGGAAAACTGGACAGTCACATGCAAAAGAATGAAATTGGACTCCTGTATTACACCATATACAAAAATCAACTCAAAATGGATTAAAGACTTGACTGCGAGACCTGAAACCATAAAACTTCCCTTCAAAGACTTGGATGTAAGACCAGAAAAAACATAGGGGGTAAGCTCCTTAACATTGGTCTTGGTGATGAGTTTTTGGATTTGACAGCAAAAGCAGAAGCAACACAAGCGAAAACAAACAGTGGGACTACATCAAACTAAAACGTTTCTGCACAGCAAAGGAAGCCATCAACAAAATGAAAAGACAACCTACTGAATGGGAGAAAATATTTGCAAATCTTATATCTTATAAGGGGTTAGTTTCCAAAATATATAAAGAACTCATACAACTGAATAGCAAAAGGACAATCCAATTAAAAAATGGGCAGAGGATCTGAATAGACATTTTTCCAAAGAAGACACACAGATGGCCAACAGGTACATGAAAACGTGCTCAACATCACTTATCATCAAGGAAACCACATCAAAACCACAATGAGATATCACCTCGCACCTCTTAGAATGGCTATTATCAAAAAGACAAGAAGTAACATGTTGGCAATGATGTGGAGAAAAGAGAACACTTGTGCACTGGTGGTGGGAATGTAAAGTGGCGCAGCCACTGTGTGAAACAGTGCAGAGGTTCCTCAAAAAATTAAAAATAGAACTATCATATGATCCAGCAATCTCACTTCTAAGTATTTTTCCAAAGGAAACAAAATCACTATCTCGAAAAGGTATGTGCACCCTCAAGTGCATTGCGGCATTATTTACAGTGGCCGAGATGTGGAAGCAACCTAAGTGCCCATCAATAGGTTAACTGATGAAGAAAGATGTATTTATATATATATATATTTATATATATAAAATAAATATATATATAAAATAAATAAATAAATAAATAAATATATATATATAAACACACACACACAAATTGCACTAGTATTCCCCCATTAAAAAAAGAAGAAAATCCTGCCACTTGCGACAACATGGATGGACCTTGAGGGCATTATGCTAAGTGAAATAACTCAGACAGAGACAGACAAATACTGTGTGATCTCACTTATATGTGGAATCTAAAAACACCAAACTCATAGAAACAGAGAGCAGATTGGAGGGCAAAACGGGTGAAGATTGTCAAAAAGTACAAACTTCCTGGTATAAGATAAATAAGTCCTGGGGCTGTAACGTACAACATGGTGTCTGTAGTTAACCACACTGTAGTGCCTATTTGTAAGTTGCTAAGAGAGTAGATCTGAAAAGTTCGCATCACAAGAAAATAACATTTGTACTTGTGTCTACTGATGGATGTTGACTAAACTTATTCTGGTAATCGTTTCACAATATATACATATATCAAATCATTACGTTATATACCAAAAACTAATCCACTAAATTTTACGTCGATTATATCTCAATAAAAATATATATGTGAGCTTCCAATTAGAACAGTTTGATTAGTTATTCTTTAATCAACATTGTATGCACGTGGAAGTCAATCTGGAGAATTTCCAGTTGCTCACGTGCCGCCTGACACACGTGGACTCAGTTTCACAAGTCAGCTCATAACTATTTGGCATTGAGTTTGCTTCAGGTGGAGTTTGTCACCAGCCCCTGGGGTTCCACATATTCCTGCGTTTAAACAGCACACTCTCCATCAACGTGACAGCACAGCAGTTTTAAACCAGCAGCAGATTTTGGGTTACTTCAATTCCCTCTTTCCATGTGACCACTTGGAATTTTTATTTGCGTTTGAAATTTAAAACAACAAAACAAGGTACAAGCTGTGAAGTGTAATGTTTTGGTGCAAATTTTAGTTTGTCTGTGAAATATTTTGCTTAAATAATATCTTTAAAATTTAATTTTATTAATCTTTTAAAAGTATTAATTGTTAATTGTTTTCAAGCTAAAGAATGATTCCGAAAGATGAAATACAACATCATTCGTGCAATTTAGTATTGCCTAAACTTTGCCATTTGCAAACGTTGGGTTTTATTGAAATCCACTTATTAATTACTAGGAAATTATTTACCTAAAATATTATTTTTTATTTTTTATTGGAATGATCATATATATGCGGTTCAATAAAAGAACATATTCACTGCTTGTGTTTCTTTTCTGGCCATTATTATTATTTGTTTTATTTTACGATTATTACTGAAAATAGCTTTGTTGAATAGAGGAAAAGATTTAAAAAAAAAATCCACTCAGTGTGGAATACAGTAGGATGCCGCTGAACACGCCAATGGGAGGCAACTCCTGCTTCTGATGTCCCACCTCGAGGAGCAAGGACCTGTGAAGAGCAGGGCCTGCTCTGATGGATGGGAGGGACGCAGGCGAACCTTCTAGAGGGGGCTGAGCCTTGCTGTAAAGTGGGACAGCTGTGTTGAACATACCTCCTGGGTGGCAATTGCACCACGACCCTGTATTAAGATATAGGTTCGGCTGCAGTAGTGTTACAACAAAATCCAAAGTAATAGTCGCTCATCCAAAATGGTTTATATCTTTCTCCTACAAGGGCTGGGACAGCAGCTCCACGGTGTAGAAACCCAGGCCCCTCCACCCCGTCGCTCTGCCATCCCTGGAGTTGCCGTTTGTGATGGTTAATTTTATGTGTCAACCTCACTGGGCCATAGGGTGCCCAGATATTCGATCAAATGTTATTCTGGGTGTTTCTGTGAGGGTGCTTTTGGATGAGTTTAGTGTTTAAATCAATAGACTGTGTAAAGCAGATGGCTCTCCTTCATGTGGGTGGGCCTCATCCAACCAGTTGAAGGCCTGACTAGAACAGAAAGGCTGACCCTGTCCCGAATAAGAGGGAATTCCTCCTGCCTGACAGTCGTTAAGCTGGGACATTGATCTTTTCCTACCTTCAGACTTGAAGTGAAACATCCGCTCTTCCTGGGCCTCGTAGTTGCCAGCCTGTGGACTGGATTTACGCCATCGGCTCTCCTGGGTCTCCAGTTTGCTGACTGCAGATCTTGAGATTGTCAACCTCCATAATTGTGTGAGTCAATTCCTTATAATAAGTCTCTTTATATGTATGTGTGTGTGTGTATAAATACATATAAATAAATGTGTAATATATACATATGTAACATAATATATGTTATATATGCACATATACACACATACACATATATGTATATATCTGTGTATATATATATATGTGTCTGTGTGTATATATATATTCACACACACATCTTATTGGTTCTGTTTCTGTGGAGAACCCTGACTGATACACCCTTGTTCGTGTGGTCCAGGAGGCCTCATCATCAGATCTGCATTCCAAGCAGTGGGAAGGGAAGATGGGGAAAGGAAGGGCAGGCATCTTTTCCATAAGCCTTGAGCTGTAATTTGCATACATTACTTTTGCTCACATCCCATTGGCCACAACCTAGTCACATGGCCACATCTAGCTGCAAGGGAGGCTGGAAAATGTATTCTTTATTTTGGGTTGCTATGTGTCCAGCTAAAAACTCTATTACCACAGAAGAAGGGGAAAATGAATATTTGGGGACAACCAGGGTTAATGCAGAAGTGTGACTTCCCCCTTTTCTACCCCTGAAGATGGTAGCCCAGCAGCAGTTAATTCATGGTCTGGAAGGGTCACTGATGTCATATCCATCCTGCAAGAAACTGCTCCAGCTGTTGGAACATCTTGCTTTGGGGCTGGGCAGAATGGAGGCAATAAGAAATTTGTGCAGCTCCCTTTTTGGTATTGTGTCCTGTTCCATCCTAGAGACTCTGACTCAGTGGTCTGGGTTGGAACCCACGAGTTTGTAGGTTGAACAAAATGCTCATGTGACTTTTAATCAGGTGAATTTAGGGAACCCTACACGGCTTCCTCTGCTTATCCAGAGCCTGCCTGGAACATGGAGGTTTACTGTGAGGACATTCATGATGACATCCCAGGATAGGAGCTGTGGCATGGGGACTCAGGGGGATTAGACAGGAAGCAGGGAGAGGGGAGAGGTGGGGGTCCAGGTAGCTCTCAGGGTGTGGTACTCTGGGGCCTCACAGCCAGTGTTTGTGCTTCTTCCCTTCAGACTCCACCGTCAACAGGACTCATCTGCCACTTCTTCAGTGGCTTCTCCCTTCTCCTGCCAGTGGCTTTCTTCTTTCCTTTTCTGTAGAGAGAGAGAGCCAGATGGGTTGATCTAACTGATTTCCACACCTGCCAGTTCGCAGGCCTTTGGTCAGCCTAAGAATTGGCTGCCCTTGTCAGGTGCCCACCCCGATGTCCAACCAGGTCATGTGGTTCTAAACAGGAGACGGCGTGGGCCCAGCCTCAGCCCGTTCTGCTCTGGACTCCAGTCCTCTAGTCTATGATCCTGGCTCGGTTAATAAGATGGTGTCTAGTCCCACTCTGAGATATGGCACAGCGAAATGTGGCAAGAAGAAATCTCCAGCTCAGGGCATTGCAAACAAGGTACAGCCATGGAGCACCCATGGGGGTGGGTCTCCACACTGCTCGTGCCCGTGCGTCTGACCTTGCCAAGTGGCTTCTCCCCTGGCTTCAGCGCAGCCTCACCATGCAGCCTCCTCTTCCTCGAAAGCATATGAATGAACTATGAGATCCAACAGCAGGAGTGGGAGATTTATTAAAATAAAAGGGATTCTTAGTCACAGACCCTTTTACTGCACTTAGGAAGTTTACATGATTGAGTGTCCCCGGCTGTGGAGGGGGAGCTCTGAGGATCGGTGGAGGGGAGAGCGAACCTGAGGAACTTTCCCTCCAGCACTGTCAGCATCACAGATGCCCGTCATGTGGCCCTGGTGGGTCGGGGTGGGAGCTGCTTCCTTCTTCCTGCAGTCAGGCAGCAGGGGGAGCCAGGCCACAAGCCAGGGCCTGCCTGGGTCCTGAGCCCTGCATTCCCAGCACCCGTGCCAATGCCGAGGTTGGCAACAAGTGGCAGCCCCTCCCCTCAGCAGGCAAGCGAGGAGAGCTGTCCTCCCAGTCCATTAGCACAGCGCGTGCAGAGCAGAGCAAGGTTCATGGAACTGAGATGGAGCTGGCAGGAGAGAGAGAGCCCCATGGGGACCAGGAAGCCCACTCCCTGCTGCTCAGCCTCCTCTCTCTTCCTCCCAGGCTCGGGCACATCCAAGGAATGTGTTCATCTGGGCACCTATGCTTCAAAGAGATGGAGGAGAGACGGGGCAGAGGGGCACTGAGGCGAGGGGTCATTCTTCTCTGGTACTCTTACCATGGGGCCCTGAGGGAGGGCAGCTGTCAGCTCAGTTAAGGGAGTCATTAGGAGAGAAAATCCGTTTTTGTGCTCACATGGGGTTGTGTGATTGAACTGTGGATACAGGCAGAGGCGGGCTGCAGATCTGTGTTTGCTGGGCGAGGTCCTGAGAGGGCAGGAGAGGCATGCCGCCCACTGGGGTGGGTGCTGTTCTCATCAGCCCGGCCCCCTGGAACCGTCATTTACTCCTAAGTGGAAGGAAGTGGCTCCAAGAGATGCAGATGGGTCTGAGGTCTGCCAGCGTATCAGATGCAGATTAAATTGGAGGGGGGAGGTAAGGAAGCTCTCCATCTTCAGGGAGGATATGAGGTCAGTGGGTGCAAATTTCACGGATGAAAATGACACATTTCCTAACCCAAGTTCGGGTGGATTTTCATACCCATTGATTTAAAAAACAGTCAGAGCTGCTCAAATTACTTTCCTTGTGATGAGAAAAGTGGAGAGACCCTTCCGGCGGTCTGACTTCACTCCGTGACTTTTGGGCAATGGAGGTGCTGTGCTGCTCAAAGCTCTGTGCGGCCCAGGACTCAGCAGGCAGAATCTGCCAGAATCCTGCCTTCCTCGTCCTCACCAAGATCATCTTCCTATAGTGGGATGTGCATGGAGGACGTGCACACAAAACAGGAAGAACAACTGGATCGTCAGAGGAAAACATGCGCAGGTCCACTTATGACATCAAATGGGAGTTGTTTCAGAGGCAATTCAGGTTGGTGCTAGGAAGGGCTTCCCAACCAGTTACAACAATGGCGGCCGTTCCTGGGGGAAACAGCAGTATCCTCTGGCCTGAAAACCTTTGCAAACAGGACTGTTACTGACACCCTCCAAGACAGCTGCCCCTAACATCTCATCTTTCCGCAGGAGTTGGCAGGTTAAAAAACATTTTCACATCCAGTCTCACTTGTTCCTATAAAGTATCAGATTTCATTACACTCATTGTACAAGCAAAGAGATGAGGCTCATTGGTCAAGTGACGTGACCAAGGTCACACAGCCAATAACTGAGGAGCTGGGGCCACAATTCAGCTCTCTGGACTCCATTTCTTCTCTATCTGCCTCGTGCTGTGTCTAGCATCATGTCAGAAGGGCTGTCCTCGATGCCTCTGGAAGGTCCTGCCCAGCAGAGAAGATAGGAAACCAATGACTTGTCTCAGGGCTCTGTCATCCCCTTTGGATCTTTATTCTTAGCCCAGAGCCCTTCCACCAAAACCAAAATTAAGCCCGGACTCAAGAGGTGGGCCTGGAGCCATGGCTGTCCTTCTGAAATAGGAGACTGCAGGGGTGCTAGCTTCCTTGGGCAGGAGAAACACTTTGCCTGCTTCCTCCTGGTTCTGGCAAGCTCTTCCGAGACTCCTTTCATTGGCTGTTTCCCAGCAGGTGCCAAGTGGAGAAGATGGGAAAGTGTCCCCTACTCTTGGTTCATGGGGATAGTCCAGTCTGCAGGGCTCGGAGAGGTATACAGACCAGTGGGATGGATACGTGTGTGCCTGTGAGTATGTGCGTGGTTTGGGAACAGCAACTTTTGCTTTCTAATGAAAAAATACAAGCTTGAAAGGGATTTGTTAATCAACTAAAAGGAGCCTCTGGGATCTCCATCTCTTACGCACAAACCCTTTCCGAGTGTGCAAATGAATCAGGACCACGTGGATCTGATTTCACTCAGAAACTGCACTGGCTTATAAAATCCAGAGAGGAAAGTCACCAAGGGCCAAGTTTGTTTTCATGTCTCTGTCTACCTGCTCCCAGAAGCTTGCTCTGGCCTCTCCACCCTCTGGGGAGAAGGGATGCTTACAAGCTTGTGTGGAGGAGGAGGAAGAGAAGTCCTCATCATGAATCTATCCAGCTCAGACCAGGTGAGCTCCTAGAAAAACTGCATCTGGGCAACCCAAAGAGGGGGTGGGTCCTCCTTTCAAGACACAAACATTCAGCCTGGGAAATGGAGGGGGACAGATGCCTGGATCCCCAGTGAAGGGGCTCAGAGAAGATGGGAGAGTATCTTTGTCCTCTTTTGTGTCTTTCTAGGTCTTTTTCTTTGGGCCTGATTACCCAGGCGATGTGCAGGATGGGGATGCCCTGAAGAACATCCCATGAGAAGGAACCCTGGGGTCTGCCGGGTGGCCCACAGGTGTGCATTGGGGGGATCTTTGAGAAACCCAAGCTTAGCCCACACTTGGTCCTCTCTCTAAGGACTACAGGGTGACACTGCAAGTTGCTGTGGTATAATCAAAAATATCTATCTGGGGGCCTGCCCAGTGGTGCAGTGGTTAAATTCGCACGTTCCGCTTCGGTGGCCCGGGGTTTGCCAGTTCAGATCCTGGGTGTGGACCTATGCTCTTCTTGTCAAGCCATGCTGTGGTAGGTGTCCCATATATAAAGTAGAGGAAGATGGGCATGGATGTTCATTCAGGGCCAGTCTTCCTCAGCAAAAAGAGGAGGAGTGGCAGCAGACGTTAGCTCGGAGCTAATCTTCCTCAAAAAAACAAAACAAGACATATCTGGTCTTTGTCCCCGGTTCCTGGCTCCTAAACCTAGAAGCCTAGGAGCCTTCTAAACTTCACGAGCTCTTAAAAGAGCTCCTAAAACCCTTGGAATCTCCTGAGTGCTAAGAGTGTCTTTTAGCTGCTAACTGGATGACTCTAGTTGGGAGGGCAGCGACGGGGGATGACTAATGGATGGGGGACAGGTGGATGGGGGGATGGGACACAAACAACTAGATGGCTTCAGAATGGGGACTGGTTGCTGGAAAGACCAAGCCATGATTAGCAGGTTAGCACTTTCAGCCCCATCCTATGACCTCCAGGGAGGGGAAGGGGCTGGAGATTGAGTTCAATCACCAACGGCCAATGATTTAATCAATCACGTCTATGTAGTGAAAGCGCCATAAAAACCCTCCCTCACAGGGTTTGCAGAGCTCCTGGGTTGGTGAACATATGGATGTGCTGGGAGGGTGGCCCACCTGGAGAGGGCAGGGAAATTGTGCCACCCCACCCGTTCCCACATACCTAGCCCTAGGGATCTCTTCCTTTTGGCTGTTCCTGAGTTGTGACCTTTGTAATCAACTGGGGATAAGAAGTAAACTGTTTTCCTGAGTTCTGTGAGTCATTCCCCTGAACCGTTGCACTTGACAAGAGTTTGTGAGAACCCCCGATTTATGGCCGGTCAGTCAGAAGTACTGGTGGCCCCCAGCACTTGTGACTGGCATTTGAAGTGGGAGGAGTTTCGTGGGACTGACCCCTGAAACCTGCGGGGTCTGACGCTAGCTCCGGGCAGTCAGGGTCAGGACAGGAAGGGATTGTAGGACACCCCGTTGGTGTCAGAGAATTACAGAATTGGTTGTGCTGTGGAAAAACCACACACGTTTAGTGTTAGAAAGAAGACAATGCATTGCTGGAGCCCCAGCCTTCCCAGGCCCTGTGCGCCCAAACTGACAAGGAGAGGGGTAATACCTGTAGAAAACGACTGGTCAGGGTCACACGAAAGGGCATTCAGGGAAGGCCCCTGTGAGGTGGTGCCAGTTGAACGAAACTTGAAGGAAGAGAAGAAACCAGTCCCATATAGAGCCAGGATAAGAGGGAGCAGCAAGAGCAAAATCTCTAAGGGGGGAACAAGGTGAGTTGGAGGAACACACATATTTAGGCCAGTGTGCCTGGGATTCTGTTAGTGATGGGGAGAGTGAGTGGGAGATGGCACGAGGCTGTGTTGGAGAAGTGGCCTTATCAGTCATGGAAGAGGTTAAGGAGGGCTGGAGTAGATGCTGGGAGACGGGTTCGCAGGTCATTTCAGTTGGCCAGCCATGCAGCTATTGAGCGGTGATCTGGGACTTGTTAGCAGAAATAGAGAGAAAGATCTGGGAGTCATTTGAGAGATAAAATGGACATGGAGATGAAGGACTGGAAATGAAGGCTGAGGGAGAGATTATGGGTGATGCTGATATTTCAGACCTGTTGGAACATTTGGAGAAATGGAATTATCCCTAGTTTAGAGGAAGAGACCAAGGGTCAGAGAAGTGAATTTGCCACAGTCATAACCCTATTGTGGTAAGTAGAATAATACCCACGCACCCCCACCCCACCAAAGATGTCCATGTCCTAAATGCCAGAACCTAGGTATACATTATATTACATGGCAAGGGGAATTATGGTTGCAGATAGAATTAAGGTTGCTAATCAGCTGACTGTGAGATGGGAAGATAATCTGGAATTTTCCAGGTGGGCCCAATGTCATCACAAGGGTCCTTTCAAGGGAAAGGCTGAGTCAGGAGAGTTAGGGTCAGAGTCAGAGATTTGAAGATGCCGTGCTGCTGGCTTTGGAGATGGAGGAAGCGGCTACAAGCCAGAGAGATGTAGGCAGCTTCTAGAAGGTGGAAAAGGGAACAAAACTCTCCCTTGGAGCTTCCAGAAGGAATGCAGCCTGCCAACACCTTGATTTTAGCTCAGCGAGACCCTTTGAACTTCTGACCTCCAGAAATGCAAGATGACAAAATTGTGTTGTTTTAAACCACTTGAGTTGTAATAACTTGTTACATCAGCAATGGGAAATGAATACATATATCTGTTCCAACAAAACATTCAACAGCTATTTATTGAGGGTACCATGCCGGCATTGGCAATGGGTGGTGATCAGGCAGATGGGTCCCTGCCTCGTGGATTTAGAGGTTGGTTGTCTTACTTTCCCAGTTAGACTCCTTGAAAGGCAGGATCAACGTCTTATCTTCTTTCTTATCTCCCACAGGACTGAGTACATGGTGGGTGTGTAGTGGGAGCTCGATTCACGTTTATGCTTAAATCATCAGCTCCTTGAAAGGAGAAACAGCTGCTTTATAGCTGCATGACCCTGAGCAAGTTGCTTCTCATCTTGTGCCTCAGTTTCTTCATCTGTAAAATAGGGATGATAATAGTGCCCACGTCTCAGGGTTGTTGTGAGAATTAAACATGTTAATTAATATACTTAAAATGCTTAGAGCAGTGCCTGGTTTGCAATGAGCTCTGAATAAGTGTTGTCTTTTGAGGAATTGGGAGCTGTTCTAACAGGGCTGGGGTCTGACTGGACCCTTCTGGGTCTGCAGGGAGTACAGGGGAGCAGGGCTAGCTCACTCCACGTGGCAAAGGGTCTCTGCCTCCCAGGGGAACCAAGCATGCCCTCAGCTTGTCTCCCAGGTGTCCAGATCACCCCGCCCTGAGCCCCCAGAGCAGGTGTCAGTCACATCGTCTGATTTGGGGAAACGAAGCCTTGGTGACTGTCCTCCCACTGCAGCCTCCATCCCTGTTTCTTAAGCCCTAGTCCAAGGGCTTCCAAGTTGGAGCCCAGACAAGTCCCACAGCTTGCCTAAGATCACACAGCATATAGTGACTGTTTCTGGGCACAGACACATGTCTTCTATTTCCTGGGAAAGTGCTGGAGCCACAGGCCAGGCTGCTTCTCCCCTCTCTCAGAGAGCATGGGGGGTCCTGACACCCCGACTTCCCCTCGTTTCCCCAGCTGCTTCGGTGCCTGGGTCCTCTGAACTTTGCGAGGACCTCCAGAAGGGTTGGAGACCTGAAGAACCAATTGGCCCCAGGATGCCAAAAGAAAACTGCAAAATCAAAATTAATAAACGTTTGATTACATGTCTACAAAACATGTCAACTAGTCAACTGCCATTTAACTCGTAGCTGTATCTAAATTATAATTAATGGGGAATGTGTATGCTGCTCAAGATGAGTGATACATTGTGGGGCCTCCAAATATCAGGCTGAATAGCACATGAAGTCATAAAGTGACTCTGACTCTCCCCATCTCTGCTTCTGAATCAGAAAGCTGAAGAGGGACAGGAGACAGGGAGCTCCGGGGGGAGGAGCCTAGCTCTGCTCCTGACACAGGGGCTCCTGGACCAAGGAGGGGCAATGGATTTCATGGCCCACCCCTCTCCATCAAACTCCCCATTCTCTGTCTTCCAGGCAGCAGAGCTATGGTTAATTCAAAATGACGGCCAATCTAAACATCATTTGGGGTTAGTTTTAGGGCAGTGTCACAACCCAATACCCCTAGGTTGGACCCCCAACTTTCTTGGGCTCACTCTACCAGCAAAGGACCCAGAGTACCACTTGGGTTGTGAATAGCCCACATTTATTCAACAAATACTTGTGCCAGGCAGTAGGTTCAATGCAGGGGGTGCAGAATGACCCAAACGGACCCCCTCCCTCCATGGAGCTTAGTGCCTAATGGACAAGAATTCCCAGGGTTTGTGCTATAACATTTTCTCATTTGATTCTCAGAAAACCCTAGAAGCAGTCCGGGCAAGCGTCAGTTTGGTTTTATCTCCTTTTTCAGTTGTGAAAACTGGCAGTCAGAGAGGCCACTGAAGGTGTCTCAGGTGGCAGTGACAGGGCCTGGACTAAATCCCTCTCGTGCTGTTTCCACACGCCTTGCTGTTTCCCTGATGCAGCCAGGCCTCTCAACGGTGGCCCTGGGGGCTGTCCAGACACCTAAGGAGAAGCGTCAGGGTGGGCTCCTGTCCTGAGACGCTGGCTCTGCGACTCCCTTTGGGGCTGGGCCGGGTGGCCCCTGCGCCCGGGAAAGGGCTGTGTCCCGCAGCCGGGGAGGTGCCCGCCGGCCCGCCGCCCTGCTCAGCGCGCTCTCTGAACAGCTGATGCTGTCTGGAACTAATTATCTGTTTATTTCAGCCGATTCATTATGTTCTGTGTGAACCTCGCTTCCTCTTCCCAGAGAAGAGCTGCCCTGTAATGTGTTTGAATGCTGCGGGCAAATGTGCTTGCGGGCTGTCTCCAGAGCCAGCCCTGCGCTTCTCCGAGCGCCGCCCCTCCCTCCTCGTCCCGGCTCCAGCGGGGGATGGATGGGCGCAGCCCGCGGGTGCGTCCCCCAGGCACGGGTCCTGCCTGCCCTGCTTTCCTAGGTGCTAAATCACCCCTCCGCCCCCGCCCGGTGCCCGAGCCGGCTATCTCCCGCATCAAAGCTTCCCTGGGCTCCATCAGGGCTGTGGGCTCTGCAGCAAATCCTTTGTCTCCCGCTTCAATCCCTCCCGAGCCGCCGTTCCATCATCCCCCAGCGCCCGGCTTAGCTCTGCTCTAGCCCGTCCTGTGGGCTCTGTCACCCTCATCACCCTGCCCTGATCCTACCATCTGCTCCACCAGCCCCCCTTCCCCACCTCAGCCACCCCAGATGAAAATCTACTTCCAGCTGTCACTCTCACTGGTCTCTTTCCCCACCTGCCCTCCCTCACATCAGATTTTACCACCCAGTGTGCTTGGCTGCGTCCATCCTAGCCGCTTTCTGGCTCTGGGAGAGCACAGGAGGTAAGGGTAATGGGAAGATGGGAGGATTGGGAGAGGGAGCTCTCCTTGTTTCAGCCTCCAGACTCTCCTCAGGTGCCAGCCAAGGTGGGATGACCTCACCAAAGCAAACTGGGAAAACCCTGGAAGCTTCCAGGCACTATGGCCCATCCCTCTTCTCAACTTCTCCCCAGCCTGAAACACTCAAGACCCCAAGGAGTGTGGTTTCACTGTAGGACACTACTTCCCTCTAACTTTGGTAGCCCCAACTTGGGGCTGTGCCATCTGCCCTTGGGAGAAACAGAGCAATCTTAAGAACATATGCCATCATTAGCTCCCCAAGATGGCAGCTGGGGCCCACAGGCACCTTCCTGGGAATCCAGTTGCAGAGGCAACAGGAAGGCATCCCCCAGAGGTGCAGGAGGGGGGACTGGAGAGTGCAGAGGGACGTGAAATTTGGTCACTGTGGCTCTCTGTGTTGTGCGCTCCTTCCCTCATCTCAAGGGAGGCGGCCATTCTGGAGCACACGTGGGCAGGTGCCCTGTGGCGGGGAGGGAGTTTGAACAGTCCTGCTTTTTGGCAGAAATGGCAAGGGAGCAGTAGATACGGCACCCCTGCAAATTCAGCCTGTCATTCTGTGGGATTTGGGGGGCCCGTGAGATCTGGAGCACAGAAATAGAAGAATTATCCTGTAAATCCACACCAAGAGACGTCTATCGGGCCAGAGCCTGCCTGTGACAGCGTCACCAGGACTGCTTCATGGGAAAGGCATACTGTCAACCTCAGAGTTAGGGTGATGCCCCGACACCTGCCACTTCCCCAACAGCCTGTTCAGAGCCAGCATTCAGGAGTGTCCTAAACCCTTCTCGAACCCATTGCATTTTCAGACGGTGGCACCTCTTAGGGAAACGAGCTCCCTGAATTTGTTCCCAGCTGCTCAGAGGAGGGTTCCCCTCTGATCTGCCCCAAACCATCTGATGGAGGTGTTATAGGAACCCCCAGATTTAGCATTTGGGGATGTGGTGAACTCTTCTTCATCCTACTCTTCCAATCCTCGTGATATTATACACTTTAATTTTGAAGATGAATATTTCAGAGTGCCCATGGGGCTCCAGGGGACTTTAGAATATTACCTCCTTTATTCCTCACGACCTTATGAGGTAGCAATTATAATCCTCATTTCAAAGATAAGAAAACCAACTGAGGGAGGAGAGTTGACTTGTCCACCCGGCTAACACAGGCGCAGGCGGGATTGCACAGGTCCGAAAAGCAGTCGGTGCTTTCCCATGAGGACCCAGTCACTTTTAAGCCTATGGGTCCTGGAAGGGCGAATATAAATTGAAATAAGAGGCTTAATTCTCTCTGCTGAAAATAAGGGAGGAGATTTCTTTCCCCTCTTCCTTTTCTTCTAGAATTTCTTTCTCTGTCCTTTGCAAATGGCTCAATTAAGTCTCTTACCAGTCTCACAACTCAGGCATTTCCTCAAGGACCTGAGTCATCTTTCTGAAATGCAAACATCAAGAGAGAGAGCACCTCTCTTTCCCAGTTCCTGTGCAAGGGTAGCAGCCAAACTTTGGGGAGTGCCTTGCTCCCGGTCATAAGTTACGGGAGTCTCCTTTTCCTCTGGATGAAGCCAATAAGCTAATGCAGATGGTCACACCAGTTACCAGGGAAAGGCAGGATGAGCTATGTGTGACAAATGGTGCTGTCAAGACCTCTTACTTGAGGACTAGTTCTTGTTTATCTTGATGTATAAACAAAGAGTATGTATGTAATGGGTTGTATCTGGTTGGCTATTAAAGGAGACCAGACTATGCCACCCCAAAATTTACCCCTTTGGCATACAGATTATTTTGAGGGGACAGCCATTGAGGAACAACAGATGCAAGAAAAACTCTAAAAACAGAGCCTAGGTTTCCTTTTTGTCTAGGAAATTTACGATGATGGAGGAAATTTCCACTTGTAAAAGTGTCTTCTCTCCTGTAGCAGAAGAGGAGAGTGTTAACAGCTCTTGTCAAGGAGAATGCGCAGACTTAAATCTGCATAACAAACCTTACTAAACAAGCCTTGTTCACCATACTTCTCCTGGTCACCTGCCCATAGCTTCCCTCCCTCCGCCACATGCCCCAAACCCCTTTTCCTTTGTCTAGCCTAAGATGGTATATAAGCCCTTAAATTCTGGCTGCCTCTTTGAGTCACATTTTTCTTTTGAACTCCCGTGTGCGTATGTAATTAAAACTGTTTTTTCCTGTTAATCTGTCTTCTATCATTAAGATCCTCAGGCCCCAGCCGTTGAACCTAGGAGGCCAGAGGGAAAAGGCTTTCCTCTTCTTCACTGTTTAAGAGAGTGAGATTCTCGTCTTTGCAGTCCCTTGGTGGGTTCCCTGTGAAGAGCATCACAGGCTGGTTCAGTGCGTATTCAATAAGAAAACTGTTTTCTGTCCCTACTACCTCTGTGGTGAGGTTTTCTGGGTTGGGAGAAGATTTTTTTTTCTAGTTCTATTTTCCCAACAGTCCCCTTGCTTTGCCTTTCCAACCATGGATTCCCTGTCTTTCGAGTCGGTCCTCCTCACCCATGACTCCCGCAGGACTCCAGACTCCCACTGACCTCCGGTTTCCCATTCTCTGGGGTGTGGCCTCCTTTCTGAATTAAACCTCGCTGGTGTGTTACTAGATGTCAGACCCTCCCTGCCTTCTTGGGCAACCATTAGGCCACCCTATATTTTACTGGAGGTTTTAGCAACTATAGCTGTAGCCCACAGAGCTGCCCCCACTGATGTCACTCTTGTCTTCACAAACCTTTGAGGTCCAGGAGATGAAACCATGCTCAGTCATGTGGGGACCCTACCGGCTGACTCAGGGCTGCCCTTCCTGCCATACCTCCTGCTGCTCTTACAATTTATCTCCCTACTCTCTTGCCCTCCAGAGAGCCCACTCAATGAGGCATTCATTTAACGTGGCTTTGCTCGCCTCATTCCCTCTGGCCTGGAATGTTTCCTCCTCTGCTCTCCACCCAGGCAAGGTCTACCCTTCAAGGATTAGCCCAAATGCCCCTCCCCTGGAAGCCTTCTCAGGGCGAAGGCTTTTCTCCAGCACCTCCAGTCTGCACCCACCTTGCACAGCCCTCATCTCACTGTTTGGCCCTGTCAGTGCTTCCCCCCAGGTCTGTGACATGCCCTCTGCAATGCACAGTTCTTTGAGGACATGACCCATGTTGCTTTACTTCACATCCCCCAGCTGCACCAAACCCAGAACCATACCTGGCCACCTGGATGAATGTTCAGGCAGGACCAGCACTGGGGACAATGATGGGTCCTACGACTCTCAGGTCTGCATGGTCTCGGGTCTCCCAAAGGAAGGTTACCGGAGGCTTTACATGTGTTCCTCGTCTGCACTGTGAGGGTCATTGACTCTTTCTCAGCTAATCAGTGGGTGGAAATGTAGCCGTCTGGCTGGGCCACCCAGCGCACGAGGCCTTCTTGCTCCCCTTCTCTCTCCAGAGTAATAAACAGAGTCGTTACCAGGTGCCTCTTGCAGCCTCCTGTACTGGCAGGTTATTTATATGCAAATTTGCCTGTCTGTGGTTGTGGAGGCTCATAAACATGATAACAGAAGCTTCTGTAGGGGCTGGGATGTGATGGAGGGTGGGGAGAGGCCCTCTAGCTTCTGCAGGGAGAGTTAATATGGGATTAGCCACAACCAATTAGATGGTATCAAACCCAAAGGGATCCAGCCGCTTAGCTAAACTGACGATCTGGCCGAGGGAGGGGGGCTGCGGCTGTCAGGAAGGCCTTGCACACTGACGGAGCCATCCCTCAGGAAGCCAGGCTTTGGGGCAAATCTCCAGCCCTGGCCCCCTTGGGAAAGGGCCAGGGGCAGATGGGCATCACCCTGACCTTCACACTGGTCCTGGCATCCTTGGGTGCTGGCGGGAAGCATTCCTGCTCAAGAGGTACAGAGACGTTCCACCCACTTAGGCAATAGCGCCACATGCTTTCAGGGCCAGGTGCCTTCACATGTGCTCACCTCCTCTCTGCCTAGTGGACTGCAACTCATCCTCTGGGACCCCCTGGATGTCACCTCCCCTGGGAAGCCTTGCTTAGCTTGTCCTGCTCTGAGGTCCCCAGGGGACAATGTATGTTCCTCTGTGGGCCACTCATCCATCACCCTATTTGTTTCTGTGTCTGTCTCCTTCTAGACTGCAAGGCCACACATGGCTTCATTCATCTTTGACTCCCGGGCACATGGTACAGTGTTTGGTACAAAGGAGATGGTCAATAAATACTTTTTGAGAGACTGGAGGGGGAACACAAAGCAAGCCAAGGATAGTTGGTCTTAAATTCTGACTCCCTCACTCCCGCAGAAATATGCCTCTTTGGCATATAGATTATTTAGAGTTAAAGGCCATTGAGAATCAGCAGGCACAGGAAAAGCTCTAAAAACAGGCAACAGGTTTTCCTTTTGTAAAGGAAATTTACTTCTATAAAGGAAATTTCCATTTGTAAAGTGTCTCTGCCTGTAGCAGGAGAGGAGATGCCTAACGGCTCTTATGAAAGGAGAAGGGACTGACTGAAATCCGCATAACAAATCTTACTAAACAACCCTTGTTTACCCTACTTTTCCTGGTCACCTTCCTGTAGCTTGCCTCCCCTGCCCAGAAGCCCCCTTTCTTTTGTTTAGCCTAAGATGGTATACAAGGTCAAGTTCTGACCACCCTTTAGGGTTACTCATCATTACTCATCATTCGCTGCTCCCATGTGCACGTGCAGGTGTACATATTAATACATTGGTTTGTTTTTCTCTTGTCAATCTGTCTTGGGTCAGTCTAATGACAGGGCCCCAGCTGGAGCACCTAAGATGGGTAGAGGAAAATGTTTTTTCCTCCCCTACGTAGGGGAGGAAGACATTTCCTCTACCCTCTCTGGGTTTGTCTGGCCGGAGAACAAATTAAATTCACATGAGACAGAATAGCAGGAGAAAATTAAACAAAGCTTTATAACATGTATACATGGGAGAGGCTCAGGCAAACTGAGCAACTTGCCAAAATGGCTGAAGCCCCCACCTTAAATATCATCTTCAGCTAACGACAAAAGAGGATGTTGGGGGTGGGGGGGAGTCAGTTACAGGAGGTTACTAGAAACAGGAATAAGATTATTATGCAGATTTAAGTCCTTGCCTTTGGTATTGATTAAGAGTTTCTGGAGATAAAGTCATCCCCCTCTTCTTCCTGGTACAGAGAGGGAGAGACCTTTACAGATGGAGATTTCCTCTACAATGTAAATGTCTCTTAACAAAGGGCAAGCAAGTTCCACTTCTCAGAGCCTCCTTCCCTGTCCCAGTTTATCAAAAGCAACCAGCCCAATAATCCTCATGACAAAGAGACATATCTTGGCGTGGCCAAGACCAGTCCCCCACACCTACATACTGCTTTTGTGATCTGAGGCAAGTTATTTCACTCTCTGAGGCTCAGTTTCCTCATCTGTAAAATGGGGATAACAATCCCTCGTAGGTCTATCCTATGTGTGGGGATGGTAAAGCCTGGTTGTTAGCAGTTTGCTCAATAAAGTTAGTTACATTTCTCCTGCCCTTAACTACTTCCCTTCCCGTCCCTCCAGAGCATCAGGCCACTGGTCAGGTAGTCTCTTTTCTCTCAAGGGAGTCCAGTCCCAGGGGAAGGTAATCAGGAAAGATGAATTTAGCAATCAGAAAAGCAAAGACTTGTGGGTAATAGAGAGTAGGGAGGGAGAGGAGAATTGCCAGGAGAAAGGGAGTGGAAAATGAGCCTCAGCCTGTGCAAGTGCCTTGTTTTTGTAAAGGCATCCCTGAGAAGCTGGGGAAGCACATGGGAAGCAGCACTGTGCAGCTGAAGAGAGAGGGCTGTGAACGAGGAGTTTGGGGTGGTAGCGCTGGTCTGCTTTCTGGGCCAGTCAGTAAGGAGGAACCAGTGTCCACTGTGCCCTGCCCCTTGTCAGGCAGTGGTCCTACCCCCAGCAGAGGAGGTGATGGTGAGGCAGTGGAGAGAACAGCTGCTGCCCTCAGTCTGCTTACAACCCAGGGGCGCACAGCCAGGCTCCAAGCCTCCTCTCAGGGAATCCTTCCCTGATGACCCCCAGGGGGACTCTGGCTGCTTCCCAGGCTGCTCTGTACTCCTGTCACTGTGCTGTGACAATGCATTCTGCTCTGTCTGGCACTCGAGGGGGTCCTCGCAGCCTCACAGAATGTGCAGGCCAGAAGGAGCCATGCGGAACATCAGTTCCTAAGCACTTCTTTTACCAACGAGGGAAAAGAGGCTGAGAACCCATGAGATGGGTTCCATCTCACACCATACTTTGTGGCTGGGCCAGGCCTCCTGAGTCCCAGGTTGGTGCTCACTCTGCGTGTTTCCCATCAGTGCAAAGAGTGGTCAGCTGCCTTCAGCACCAGCCCTGGAGATCCTCCCACCAGTCAGCTCCTGGGCAGGAGAGGCCACCAGGCCATGGGTAGCAGGGTAACCATGAGATTTCTTCCCCCACCAGGGTTGTTAGTTCCAAGCTGGAGTGGGAATCCAAGCTCTGTGGTCACAGCTATTTGCTGCTCAGATCTCTCTGCTCTTCTTAAGAGCTAAACGCGGCCTCTCCTCCACTCAGTGTCTCGTCCTACCGACCATCTTCCCATTAGTCCTGCTGGAATTCTGGGAGATGGTTTTGATTCCATCCTCTTTTTACCTCCATAACCAACGAGTCACCAAGTCCTAGGGACCTCAGGAAGCCCCCACATATCCCATAACTTCTCTGAGTTCAGTTCTTTCCTCAATCCTCAGTACAACCCTGACATTCCCTGGCTGGACCCAGGCCTTCTGAAACAAAGAGACAGACTGGCCTGGCAACTTCTCTTTTTTTGCTTTAAAACACACAAGAATATTGTCAGTTCTTTACCTGTGGGTGACGAAAGCCCAGGCCTCAAGGATACGATGGCTTGGCTTCCCTCCTGGGGTGGGAGTGAGGAGGAAGGGGGGTGGAAATACCTCTCATTCTTTACCAAGGAGCCTACGATGGAGAAAGCAAGATACAGCTAGCCTCTCAATAGGCTATTCAACAGGCCACATTACATTCTTAGCAAACCACCCCACCACATTTCTAAAACAAATCTCATCATGTCTCGTCTCTACTTAAAATATTTCAATGGCTGCCCATTGCCCTCTGGATAAAACCCAAGCTCTCCACCACATAAGAATGTCATGACCTGGCTAAAGCTGGCTTCTCCAGCAGTGGGATTACCGCTCTCCTCCCTCCCTCTGCTGTGGCCAGACGGATGTAGAATTTGACCACATGTTTAACCCCGCTGACGTTGAATGTTTGTTCTCCCTTGGTTCCTCGGACATGCTATTCCTTCTGTCTGAAACACCTTCCACACATTCCTTTACTCTTCTTCATCCTTCAAGACTCAGAGGGTGGGCCTGGTGCACAGCAAATGCTCACTAAGTGTTAAGTGAATTCTACCCTCTGAGATGCCCAAGAATACCAGGATCAGCCCCACAAGTTTATCCAGGGCACCATATGCGTAGCTATTTACTCTTTGAAGCTTTTAGTATTATTTAGCCCAAATATCAGGACTTGCTCAGCCCTTCTTATGAAATTCATAGTTTCCTATTTTATCTTTAAAATAGTTTGATGGAGGGGGCTGGCCCAGTGGCATAGCAGTTAAGTTCGCGTGCTCCGCTTCGGTGGCCCGGGGTTTGTGGTTTGGATCCCAGGTGTGGACCTACACACTGTTTGTGAAGCCATGCTGTGGTGGTGTCCCACATACAAAATAGAGGAAGATTGGCACAGATGTTAGCTCAGGGGCAATCTTCCTCAAGCAAAAATAAACAAATAAATAAATAAACAAATAATTTGATGGAAGAAGTGTCAGTTCAGAGGCAGCCAGATCAGTAGTCTTTATTCCCAGGGAGAACATGGGTGGATCTCCGCAATTAGTGTCTCTAGTGTGAACCACTTCAAGAGAAGCCTAAGAGCCTCTTGACCCCTAAGGGTGGGCTCCCCCAGCTCTTGTGGTCCCACAGAAGTTTCTGGACCTGGAGCATCAGGTCTGGCCTGAGACATGGGTCCGGGCGAGCTGCAAGAACCATATTCCTGCCTCATGGTGCCCAGATTCATCCAGGTCCAAGTGAGCATTTCCCGATTTCCTTTCATCTTTCTTGTCCTGCAATCCAACCTCCACCCAACCCACGAGGGGCCTGCGAAAGAATCAGCCATAGAGCATCTCCAGGGAGGGCTCTGAGGGACAGCCCCGCTTCACTGTAGCCAATAAACCAAGTGGACCAGAATCCCACAGGGAGGCCCCTGTGGGTAGAGCACGGTGGAGGGTCATTCCTGGGGACACACACTGTTGCTGTTGAGAATGGCATTCTCCTTCCTCAAGTGCTTACAGAGATGCACTACATTCTTCTTCCTCAGACCCATTTCTTGATGATGGGAGTGGGCAAGAGATGAAGGCCATGCTCGTGGCTGAGGGTGGTTCTGGCAAGTGCTGACCTCTGTCCTAGCTCCTAAAACTGTGTGTGTGGTTTCCTCGCAGACGAGCTACACCGTGGCCCTGATATGTCCTGCTCACTGCCAGCTGGGAGGGCCCTTGCTGCTGGCCACCTCAGGGAGCCTGACCCTGCATGGCAAGGAGCAGCTCTCATTGCCCTCAGTGACAACCTCATAGCCCCCGGGCACCACGTTAAAGTCGACTTGGCTGGTCCGACGTCTCCAGGACATCATCCAGTCATGAAGAGATCCTTGGCGCTGTGGGGAAAGGGATTGAGGAGCTCTAACTTGAGAGTTTGTCTTCCTGCATGTGTGGGAGGAACTCGCGATGGAAGACTAGACACTTTGGGATTCGCATTCTCAGAGCAACTTCTCCAGGAAGCTTTCCTGGACTGTGCCCCCAGACGTGCATTTACCCACCTGAACCTCACCAGTTTATGGTCTCAATGGCGCTTCCATTCTCTCAGCTTCCAGGGCTAAAACCTTGAGGTCAATTCTCTCTTCCTTCTCCATGAGTCTCCTATCAAGTTGGTCACTGGGTCATTTCCATTTCTCCTTAGCCATGTATTTCATTTGAAGCCATTTCTGCTCTCGTCAACCTAGTCTGGGTTTACATCCTAGTGAGCCTCCAGACTTCAGGCTCTGACCTCTCGAATCCACTTTTCACACAAATGCAGGAGCCAGTCTTCCTCTTTTCCATCATGCAGCTCCCCTCCTCAATAAGATCGCTCTTTTCTAGTACATAGAACCCAATGTACTATTTAATCCTTTGTTCCCTATTCATCCTAATTTTCTCCTTTCTCACCCTGGTTAACAATGACTTTCACATGGGCAAATCCATGGCCCCTCTTCAGTCCTTGTCATATGTGACTTTTCCTGAAACTCTCTTCTCCCAGATTTCCTTAGGACCACCATATCCCATTGCTCCTCCCATCTCCCAATGACTCCTGCTCAGTTTCTTAGGTCATTCCTGCTTCTTTTGTCTCTGCCCAGCTCTGAAATGTTGATGTTTCCCAATATTCCGTCCTTGCTGCTTTCATCTCCCTCCGTATGCTCTCCTTGGGTGTCTTGTCCAACTCTAGAGCTTCAGCCACTGCTATTTGCTGTTGATTTATAAACCGACATCCTCACTGGAGACTATCGGTCTCCAAGGGCTGTGTGCGCCAGATGATGTCTTGAGGTATAAGAAGGAAATATTGTTTTCATTTTTACCTAAAAACTAGGGGAGAAAATAAGCTTTACAAGCTTTTAAAATATAAATTGACGTACATATTAAGTACGAACAAATTCTCATATGTTATTGGGGATATGTGCTTAAAAATAGTTTACTGATGGGTTGTGTGGCAGAGGTTCCTAGCCATCCCAGAATATCCTCTTTCCCCTTCTTCCATAGTAGTAGAAATTAACTGTGCACATGGCTGCCGGGAATAATAACTATATTCTTCAGCTTCCTTTTCAGGCTGATATAGCCTCTGACTAGTTTCTGGGATGTGAGCAGAAGTGGTGTGTGCGTCTCCCGGGTTACGCCCCTAAAGGGCAGGGGCTCGCCCTCCCCTGCCTGATGCCTCCTTTCTGCTGGCTAGAATGCAGATGGTGGTGAGTCATCTCGAACTATGCACACACAAGACAGGAGGAGCTTGGGCCCTGACCCCTTCAAGTTCTGCATCAGCCTCGGATTGCTTATGCTTATGGGAGAGAATGAAACCTCAGCTTATTCAAGCCACTGCTATTTTGGGTTTTGCAACAGCAGCGGAATCTGTCTCCTATCACATATAAGATATATAGAGTACTCTGGTCTAGATTTCTCTTCCAATCCCCGAATCCATATATGCTCCTGGCAGCTGGAGGGCTCCAGCTATGGGAGCGTAAGCACAAGATGTCTGAGCCAGAGCCTTTAGATGCCCTCCCACAACAGTCCACTCCTCTCTTACCCTGTTTGCATCCATTGCATCACTATGACCTGGAGCAGGGCTCCCAGGCCACCCCTGGCTGGGGTGCAGAGCTCATGCTTGCATCTTTGGAGGGCTTGGGCCGCTCAGGGTGTTAATCTTCTGGAAGTGATATCCCCAAGCTTTTTGCTTTTATGCTAATAGAGGAGGAAAGACGTTATTTTTTTGTGAGTCTTCAAGGGAGGCTGAGGGAGGCACGGGATAGTGGGAGTGGGAGCTCGGATGGGGACAGGATGGAGGCCCAAAGCTGGAAGAGCTGTTGCCATGGGCATGTTGGAGAATTTGGATAAAGGCTGAGCTGCCTCAGGCCTGGGTAACAGAGTACAGGACACAGGTGCAGTGTGGGGCCCTCTCCCTGCTTTTTGAAGGAGCCAGCTCTGCTCTGGCACGTCCAAGATGGGTGGTGGGGAGAGTCAAGAGATTGCATCTTTGATGTGGATATTGGTGCTTTTATGGTGGGAACCATGGGTAGGGCCAACTAAGAAAGGTCCTTATAGCAGAAATGCCTGGATAGTGCTGGGGTGACCTTAAAGCCACAAGATGGAGGCAGCATAGGTCCATAGCGCTGCTAAGAGGAGACCCTCCCGGGAGAGCTGTCCAATAGGGCACATCCTGAATACATGTTGTGAGCAGAAATTAATTCTTATTACCTGAAGATACTGAGACTTGGGGGTTGTTTGTTCTAGCAGCTACCGTTAATTATCCTAACTAATAGAGTTCTCTAGTGGCTTAGGGAGTGAAGGCCTATGACAAAGGGGGCGGGGTGAAGCAGAAGGGAGGGAACGGGGACATTGTGTGTTGACTGGAGTTGGTGCATGTGACACCCTCTTCAGGGACGTCAGGGGGCTGAGATCTTACTAAGCCCTAAGTCCAGACAATCTTCCCCATAATGGTTTTCTACTTTTTCTCCTTTGGGCTCACCAAAGGGTCTCAAACACATTCTTGCAAAAGCCTGAGCATTCTTCTCTCTGTGTATGTGGGTACACATGTACACGCATAAATAATATGGGTATATGTATTTGTATAATAGGTATAATATGTATACACATATACATATACTTTACACTTTTTTTAAAAGCCCATTTTATCTTCTGGAGCTTGCACTATGACACTATAAATAGCACGGGATTTTTAAAAAGATTAACCTTTTTATTTTGAGGTAATTGTAGATTCGCATGCAGTTGTAAGAAATAACACAGAAAGAACCCATGTGCCCTTGTATCCTTTATCCAGGTTCCCCCGACAGTAACATCTCAGAAAACTACAGTGCAATATTACACCAGGGAGACAGAACATTTTCATCACCACAAATATCCCTTACAATGCCTTTGTGTAGACACATCCACTTCCTTCCCATCTCTACCCCGTCTTTAACCCCTGGCAACCACTGATCTGTTCTCCATTTCTAGAATTTTGTCATTTCAAGAATGTCATACAAATGGAATCACACAATATGTAAATTTTGGGGATTGGCTTTCGTCACTCAGCATAATTCTCCAGGTTGTCGCGTGTACCCACAGATTGTTGCTTTCTCCTGTTGAGTGGTGTTCCCTGGTATGGATATACCACCCTTTAGTTAACTTTCACAGGTTGGAGGACACTTGGGTTGTTTCCTGTTTGGGGCTATTATGAATAAAGCCGCTATAACAAGTGTACAAGTGTTTGTGTGGACGTAAATCTTTATTTCTCTGAGATAAACGCCCAGGAGTGCACTTGCTAGGTCATGTGATAATTGCATTTTTAATTTTTTTCCAAAGTTGCCAAACTGTTTTCCAGAGTGGTGATATCATTTCACAATCCCACCGGCAACGTATGAGTGATCCAGTTTCTCTGTATTCTTGTACTCATTTGGTATTATGACTATTTTTTATTTTAGCCATTCTGATAGGTGTGTAGTGGTTGTTATCGGTTCTAATTTGTGTTTTCCTAAGGGCTCATGATGTCGACCATCTTCTCATGTGCTCACCTGCCATCTGTCCATCTGCTCTGGTGAAATGTCTCTTCATGTCTTTGCCCATTTTCTAATGGGATTGTTTGTTTGCTGTTGAGTTTTGAGAATTCTTTCTAAGTCTGGATAGCAGTCCTCTGTCAAATATGTGGGATATCTGACAGTATATATTTGCAAATATTTTCTCCCACTCTGTAGCTTGTCTTTTCTTCCTCTTGACAGCTTCTTTCATGGAACAAAAATTCTTAAGTTTGATGAAGTTCATTTTATCAATTTTTCTTTTTATGAGCTGCGATTTTTGTATCAAGTCTAAGATCTCTGCTTAGCCATAGGTCCTAAAGATTTCCTTCTGTGATATTTTCTAAGTTTATATTTTCACATTTTATCTTAAGTCCATGGTATATTTAAATTGATTTTTGTCCAAGGTGTGAGACTTAGGTCAAAGTTCACTTTTTCGCCTATGGATGACATTTGCTCTAGTACCACTTTTTTTTTTTTGAGGAAGATTAGCCCTGAGCTAACATCTGCTGCCAATCCTCCTCTTTTTGCTGAGGAAGCCTGGCCCTGAGCTAACATCTGTGTCCATATTGCTCTACTTTATACGTGGGACGCCTGCCACAGCATGGCTTGCCAAGCGGTGCCATGTCCGCGCCTGGGATCTGAACCCGCGAAACCCGGGCTGCCGAGACACAGAACATGTGTGCTTAACTGCTGCACCATTGGGCTGGCCCCTGTAGTACCACTTTTTGAAAGGTTATTTTTCCTCAATTTAATTGCTTTCACCTTTTTGTCAAAATCAGTTGGGGATCTCTGTGTAATTCTGGGTTTTCTATCCTGTTCCATTGATCTGTATGTCTGTCCCCCTGCTGATATTGCATGGTCCTGATTACTGTAGCTATATGGTAAACCTCAAAAGTGAGTAGACTGATTCTTCCTGTTTTATTCTTTTTCAAAATTGTTTTGGGGGAGAATTGAAATCTTTACTGTGTTGTCTCCCGGTCCATGAATGTGGTATGTCTTTCCATTTATTTAGACCTTTGATTTCTTTCTTTTTTTCTTTCTTTTTCCTTCTTCTTCTCCCCAAAGCCCCCCAGTACATAGTTGTATATTCTAGTTGCAGGTCCTCCTGGGTGTGCTGTGTGGGACGCCGCCTCAGCATGGCCTGATGAGTGGTGCCATGTCCTCGCCCAGGATCCGAATCGGCGAAACCCTGGGCCACTGAAGCGGAACACTCGAACTCAACCCCTCAGCCATGGGGCCGGCCCCGAGACCTTTGTTTCTTTCATCAGTCTTGTGTAGTTTTCAGCATACAAGTCCCGTGCATATTTTGTTACATTTACAGGTCAGTAATTTTTTGAGTGATTGTAAATAGTATTGTATTTTTAATTTTGATGTCTGCATGTGCATTGCTAGTATATAGAAATACAATCGATTTTTTTGGTATGTTTATCTTGTATCCTGTGACATCGCTAAACTCATTTATTAGTTCCAGGGTTTTTTTCTTTTTTATGGATTCCTTGGGACTTTCTACATAGATAATCAGGTCACCTGCTAATAGGGACGCTTTATTTCTTTCTTTCTGATCTTATTCTTTTATTTCCTTTTCTTGCCTTGTTGCACTGGCTAGCTCTTCCAGCACTGCGTTGAATCTCTGTTCTCACGAGTAGAGATCCTTGCCTAGTTCCCAGTTTTAAGGAGAAAGCATTCAGTCTTCTGTGATTAAGTATAATGTCAGATGTAGGTTTTTTATAGATGTTCTTTATCAAGTTGAGGAAGTTCTCCTCTATTCCTACTTTTCCGAGAGGTGTTTTTTTAATCATTAATGAATATTGAATTTTATCAGGTTCTTTTTCTGCATTGATTGATATGATCACCTGACTTTTCTTTTTCAGCTTGTTAATATGGTAGATTACATTGATCAATTTTCAATCATTGAACCAGCTTTGCCCCTCTAGAATATACCCCATTTGTGGTATAGCGTATAATTCATTTTATATATTACTGAATCCTATTTGCTAATATTTTGTTAAGGGTGTTACATCTCTATTCTTACATCTATGTTGGTCTACAGTTTTCTACGGTTTTTGGTGTGTGTGAGGAAGATTGTCACAGAGCTAACATCTATGCCAGTCTTCCTCTATTTTGTATGTCGGATGCCGCCACAGCATGGCTTGATGAGCAATGTGTAGGTCCGCGCCCAGGATCTGAACCCACAAACCTTGGGCTGCTGAAGTAGAGCATGCGAACTTAACCACTATGCCACTGAGGTGGCCCCAACAGTTTTCTATTTTTTGTATGGTTTTTGTCTGGTTTTAGTAGCAGGGTAACACTAGCTTCAAAAAATAATTGGGAAGTATTCCCCTCTAATCCATTTTCTGGAAGAGATTGTATATTAGTGGTATTAATTCTTCTTTAAACATTTGTTGGAATTCTCCAGTGAAGCCATCTGGGCCTAGAGATTTCTTTCTTAGGAGTTTTAAAATTATGGATTCAATTTTCTTAGTAGTTGCAGGGACATTCAAATGAAATTCTACTTCATATTGGGTGAGTAGTGGTAGTTTGTGTTTTTCAAGGAATCGGTGCATTCTAAGTTGTCAAATTTATGTGTATAGAGTTGTTCATAGTACTCAATATCCTTTTCATGCAGAATCTGCAGTGGTATCTCCTGTTTCATTCCTGATGTTGGTAATTTGTGATTGCTCTGTTTTTATTTGACAGTCTTGCTAGAGGTTTATCACTTTTATTGACTTTTTCAAAGCGTTTGCTCATCGTTTCATTGATTTTGTCTATTATTTTTCTCTTTTTATTGTTATTCATTTCTTCTCCTATAGGTATTATTTCCTTCCTTCTTCTTGTTTTAGTTTTATTTTGCTTTCCTTTTTCTAGATTCTTGAGGTGTGAGCTTAGACTATTGATTTTAGACTTTTCCTCTTTACTAAGGTATGCATTTTAGTGTTATAAATCCCGCCCTCCCCAATACTGCTTTGGGTGCATCTCACAGATGTTTATATATTGTATTTTCATTTTCATTCAGTTCAATGTACTTGTAAACTTTGCCTTGAGGCTCCTTTTATTATTTAGAAGTGTTGTTTTGTTTCCAAGTGTTTGGCGATTTTCCTGTTATCTTTCTTTTGTTGATTTCTATTTTGATTCCATTGTTGTTGGAAAGCGCACTCTGTATGATTTCAATTTTCTTAAATTATGTTCTGTTTGATTCTGTTAATTTTGTCTTATGGCCTAGGATATGGTCTATCTTGGTCTATATTCTGTGAGCAGTGGAAAAAAAATGCATTTTCTGCTGTTGTTGGGTGGAATGTTCTATAAATGTATATTCACATTGCTTTACCCTCTCCCATTTATAATAAATTGTCTTAAATATTTTCTTTGTATACACGTAGAACCACATAAGACAGTGTTATAATTTTTGCTTCGAGCTAAAGCATAATTTAGAAAACTCAAGAGAAAAAGGAAAGCCTACTGGGTCTACTCATGTTTTTACTTATCATATTCTTTCTTCCTTCCTTCCTTCCTTTTCCTTCTTCATCATTTCCTTTCTGTTTAGAGAACTTCTTTTAGCCATTCTTTTAGGGTAGTTCTGCTGGTGAGAAATTCTCTTAGTTTTCCTTCATCTGAGAATGTCTTGATTTCTCCTTCATTCCTGAAGGATGGCTTTGCTGCCTATAGGATTCTGGGTTACAATTCTTTTGGCACTTGAAAAATATTGTGCCACTTCCTTCTGGCCTCTGTAGTTTTTGATGAGAATTCTGCTTTAATTTAAATGGTTTTACCCTATAGATAAAATGTCATTTTTTTTTTTAGATGCTTTCAAGAATTTTTCTTTGTCTTTAGTTTTCAGAAATTTAACTATGATGTGTCTGCATGGATTTCTTTGAGTTTATCCTGTTTGGGAATCACTCAGCTTCTTAAATCTGTAGGTTGATATCTCTTGCTAAATTTGGGAAGATTTTAGCCATTATTTCTTCCAGTACTTTTCAGCCCTGTCCTCTTTCTGCTTTCCTTCTGGGACTCCAATGACATAAACTTTAGATCTTTTGTTATAGTCCCACAGGTCTCTGAGGCTCTTTTCATTTTTTGTTTTAATCTATTTTCTCTGTTATCCATAATAGATGATTTCAAATTTCTATCTTCCAGTTCACTGATTCTTTCCTTTGTCCTTCCATTCTACTATTGAGCCTATCCACTGAACTTTTTATTTTGGTTATTGTATTTCTCTGTTGAAAATTTCCATTTGGGGCTGGCCTGGTGGTGCAGTGGTCAAGTTTCACATGTTCCGCTTTGGCGGCCCAGGGTTCCCCGGTTCGGATCCCGGGTGTGGACATGGCACCACTTGGCAAGCCATGCTGTGGTAGGCATCTCACATATAAAGTAGAGGAAGATGGGCATGGGTGTTAGCTCAGGGCCAGTCTTCCTCAGCAAAAAAGAGGAGGATTGGCAGCAGATGTTAGCTCAGGCCTAATCTTCCTCAAAAAAAAAATTCCATTTGGTTATTTTTTTATATCTTCTATTTCTTTATTGAAACTTTTTATTTTTCACTTGTTTCATGTGTGTTTGTAATTGCTTACTGAAGCTTTTAAAAATTTTTTTGCTGATCAAGTTTCACCCTAAGATAACATTTGTTGCCAATCTTCCTCTTTCTTTTGGCTTGAGGAAGATTCTCCCTAAGCTAACATCTGTGCCAATCTTCCTCCATTTTCTATATGGGTTGCTGCCACAGCATCATCACTGCCAAGGGGTTAGGTCCACCCCTGGGAAGTGAACCCAGGCTGCCAAAGCAGAGCACACTGAACTTAACCACTAGGCCATGGGCCAGCCCCCACAGAAGCATTTTTGTTATGGCTACTTTAAAATATTTGTCCGATAATTCTAGCATCTCTATCATCTTGGTGTTGGCGTTTATTGATTATATCTTTTCATTTGGTTTGAGATCACCCTGGTTCTTGATATAACAAGTGATTTTCAATTGAAACCTAGCTATCTTCACATTATAAGATTCCGGCTCTTATTTAAACCTTCTGTTTCTCTGTTACTGCCACGTGGAGGTAGAAGTCCAGGTGCCCCACTCAGCCTTTGTTGACATCTGATTTAGGCGGTGGGGAGAGGCTCCTTGTTACTGCTGAGTGGGGATGGGATTTCCATATCCCCACACGGTCTTCATCAGCACCACGGTGTGTATGGCCTTGTTACCAGTGGGCAATGGTGAAAGTCCTGACTCTCCAGTACACCTCCTCTAGCACAGAAGGGGAGGGGCACCTCGTTGCTGCTGGGTGGAGTGGAAGTCCAGGCCCCTCGTGTCATCTCCACTGACATTGCATGCTGCTGGTGGTTGAGGGGTTGTTGCTGGCTGGTGGGATGAAAATCTCAGCTTCCTACCCGGTCTTCTCTGGCAGAACCCCAGCAGGGGCGTTGGAGCACCTTGTTATAGTCTTGCAAGGGTGGAAGTCTAGTTTTCCCACTCAGCTTTTGCTGGCATAAGTGTGTGTGGGACTATAGTTTTTTCTGTGGTATTTGGAGTAGAGCAGTTATTGTCTAAAAGGCTTTTGTTGTTGTTTTGTCTGTAGCCATTTGTGTTTCTAGATTGTCAGTTTCTTCATCTCCAAGTCTGGGTTAGATAAGGCAAAAAGAAAAACTAGAGAACTCACTACAGTATCAATCCTTGGGTCCTGAGCTCTCTAGCAAGTCTGTCTTCTCTTCATCTTTCATAGTCTTCTCACGTTTGTTTTATGTATAATGCCCAGGGTTTTCAGTTGTACTTGGTGAGAAGAATAGAGAGAAGTACATCTATATCTACTCTATCTTTGCAGAATCAAAAATCCCCATGTTATATTTTTTAGCAGCTTGTGATATAATTCACATGCTATACAATTCACCCATTTAAAGTATACAATTCAGTGATTTTTAGTGTATTTGCACAGTTGTGCAATCATCACTACAACTGATTTTAGAACATTTTCGTGACCTCCAAAAGAAACTCCATACTCTCAGATGTTACTGCCCATCTCCACCCTGCTTACTCTTCCAGGTCTAGGTAATCAGTAAACTGCTTTCTGTCTCTGTAGATTTGCCTTTCCTGGACATCTCATTTAAATGGACTCATACAGTATATAGTCCTTTGTAACTGGCTTCTTTCACTTAGCATAATATTCTCAAGGTTTATCCATGTCATAACATATATCAATACTTAATTACTTTTTATTACTGAATAATATCCCATTGTATGGCCATCCCACATTTTATTTGTGCATTCATCAGTTGATGGACATTTGGGTTGTTTATACCTTTTGGTTATTGTGAATAATGCTACCACGAACGTTTCTTTGCAATTTTTTTTGGACATACACTTTAATTTCTCTTGCATATGTACCTACAAGTGGAATTACTAGATCGTATGATAACTGTGTTTAACCATTTGATGAATTGCCAGACTGTTTTGCAAAATGACTGCACCATTTTACATTCCCACCAGCAATGCATGAGGGTTGCAATTTCTCCACATCCTTACAAATACTTGTAATTATCTGTTTTTTTTATTATAACCATCCTAGTGGGTGTGAAATTGATCCACACTATGGTTTGATTTGCATTTCCCTCATGACTAAAGAGGTTGAGCATCTTTTCATATGCTTATTTGCCAAGTGTATATTTTCTTTGAAGAACTGTCTATTTGTATCCTTTGCCCATTTTTAAGTTGGATTATTTGTCTTTTTATTATTGACTTGTGATAGCTCTTTGTATATTCTATATACAAGTCCCTTATTAGATATATGATTTGCAAAGATTTTCTTCTATTCTGTGGGTGTCTTTGTCTTTTCTTGATGGTGTCCTTTGAAGCACAAAAGTTTTTCATTGTAATAATGTCTAATTTATCTTTCTTTTTCTTCTGTTGTTTATGCTAACTAAGAAACCATTGTCTAAAGAGAACAGTTCAGTGGGTACCAGGGGGAAGGGGTTTAGGGGTTGGGCACAAAGGGTGAAGGGGCACACTTACATGGTGACTGACAAACAATAATGTACAACTGAAATTTCACAATGTTGTAAACTATTATGACCTCAATAAAAAAGAAAAGAAACCATTGTCTAATCCAAGGTCATGAGGATTTATTCCTGTATTTCTTCTAAGAGTTTTATAGTTTTAGCTCTTTCAGTTCGGTCTTGGATTCATTTTGAGTTAATTTTTGTATGTAGTCTGAGGTAGTAATCTGACTTTATTCACGGTGGATATCCAGTTGTTCCCGTACCATTTGTTGAAAGGATTGTTCTTTCTTCATTGAATTGTCTTGTCACCCTGTTGAAGATCAATTGGCTGTAGATGTGAGGGTCTGTCTCTGGACTGTCAACTTGATTCCATTGATCTATATGTTCCCTATTATATTTTAAGCTCCTTTATAAAGATGCTTTATTTATCTTCATATTCCTGGCATACGTTAGGGTCTGGATAAAGTAGGTAAATCTAAGTAATGTCTGTTGAACTGAATAGAAAGCAGGAGTGTTTGCCGGGAGTCTGGTGAAGGACGAGAGGCAGAGCAATGAGGCCGCAACAGCTGAGCATCAGCTGCGTGAAATGCAGCAGCACAGCGCCTGGCAAGTGCTGGCCAGTCTGAGAAGTCAGCCTGACTTCCTCAGGTCGAGTGAGGGCCTGGCAGGGGACAAGGGGGCAGTGCCAGCTGTTTTCTTCCTGCGTGAGTGATGGTTATGAGAGAGAGAGTAGATATAAGAGGGTTCACCCGTGAGAGGACAGAGACATGTGTTTATGTGTGTGTTAAAAGGAGAGTGTGTGCAGGGAAATGTTTCTCCCAGTCACCAGAGAGAGCCAAGAGAGGTCTGGGTGACACATGTTTTTCCTACAGTGGTTTTGACCTGTTGTTGCTAAACAGTTGCTGTGAACATCCACGGGACAGACACAACAGGCCAAGCCTTGGCCGGACACACACACACAGCTCCCACCCCCAGGTGCAGGCCCCTTTGCTGGGAAGAGCTGATGGTATAACAATACCTAGCGTCTCTGTTGCTTCCTGGGTTTCTCGGAGGCTTTCACGCATTGCCCGTTCTCTGCTCCTCTGTGGGCCTTGAGAAAAGTACCTCACGGAGATGCAGCTTCATCGTGTCTGTAACAGAGACGTGAAATGCTTGCCCTCTACTTTTTAACTTATGGGCTTTTGCAGAACTTTGACATCCAGTCTTAAAGGGAGAACAAAAGGGTTGGGGAAGGGGAATTGGTAGGGGAGGAGAGCTGAGCCCGAGCAGAAGGGAAAGAATGGGAGCAACCACATGTAAGGAGCCTCCGGTGACTCCCAGACTGGGCCCAGGTCATGTTATTATTTTTGGTGGAGGCCCAGACAGCCTTCTTGCAAAGCAATAATATCAAGAGTCTCAGGAGAAAGCAACTGTAATGATTTTCATTGATCAGGCCTTTAAACTCACTCATTGCGTTTTAGGGAGATCAAGTCAGAGGTGGGAATAGATTCAGGCAGCGAGAGGCCTAGGATGTGAGCTCAGAACTTAGCTCTCTTCAGCCTGTTCCAGCGGAGAGTGGGCATGACCTGGGCACTGAGCGTTGTGCGGACATCAAAGTCAGTTTTCCCTCCACACAATTCAGATGTGCTTGTTAATTTTATCCCCTCTGGGCTGTAGAGATGGGCTGCAGGCCTGAAGTCCCGGCATCCCAGAGGCTGGAATGGATCAGAGGAACCTGAGCTCACCATCTCCTGCCTCCTCTGGGGAGGCTGGTGGCTTTCTCAGACCAATTTCTTCCTCCCTCCATGATGATATGCAGAGGCTTTTACAATGTTCTCCCAATTAAGCCTCTGCTGTGGGGAAGACATTTCAAACACCTGGTCCCTTCTTCTCCACCTCCCTGTCCTCTTGTTGGTACTTGGTTTCTGGGTCACTGGCCCTAGTGATGCCATCATACGTGTCTGCAGTGACTTCTGCCTTTCACTGTCCCTATACGGAGCAGCTCCTCCAGGCAAACTTGCGTCCTGAGGCACAGGGAAGAGGGTCACTGGTCTTTATGCCACACAGCAAATTGGTAAGGCCACTAGGACCAGAACTCAGGGGTCTGGGTGCCCAGTTTGTACTTTTTCCAGTACACCTCATTCCCTAAATAGAGCAAGTGCTTAAGCAACCCCTGCCCATTTTGTCCTACTATTCTTTCCCTTCACCTCCCCACCCCTGGTGTCTAACAGGGATTTCTAAGAATTGTGAGTGGATGGCTGGAGAGAGCCACCTGTGCAAACCATTTCTTAGGGACCTGAAATTTAAAGTCAGGCTTCTCTCCTTGGAAGGGCTCCCACTGGCAAAATCTGGGACAATCGGAGCATTGAAAAGAACAATGAGTACTACTGATGGTAAAACATTGAACAAATAGACATCCATCAGAGTATGGTGATAGACAGATAGATAAGCAAATAGATAAATAAATACAATTTTGGAGTTGAGTATGAGATGAGAGAGAGAGAGAAACTCATTTACCATCACTGGAGGTAGCTATTGAACCAATTCTTTAAAAAAATTTTTTTTATTGTAGTCTAAATAGTTTACAACATTGTGAAAATTCAGTTGCACATTAACATTTGTCAAAAACCATATAAATTTTCCCCTGCACCCCTTGTGTCCACCCTCCACCCCCCTTTTCCCTGGTAACCACTAAATTATTCTCTTTGTCCGTAAGTTTGTTAATATTCCACATATGAATGAAATCATATGGTGTTTGTCTTTCTCTCTCTGGCTTATTTCACTTAACATGATGCCCTCAAGGTCCATCCATGTGGTTGCAAATGGAATGATTATGTCTTTTTTATGGCTGAGTAGTATTCCATTGTATATATATTCCACATCTTTATCCAATCATCAGTTGTTGGACAGTTAAGTTGCTTCCACATCTTGGCCATTGTGAATAATGCTGCAAGGAACATAGGGTAGCATAAGTCTCTTTGTGTTGTTGTTTTCAAGTTCTTTGGATAAATACCCAGTAGTGGGATTGCTGGGTCATATGGTAATTCTATTTTTAATTTTTTGAGAAATATCCATACTGTTTTCCAAAGTGGCCGCACCAGTTTGCATTCCCACCAGCAGTGGATGAGGATTCTCTTTCTCAACAACCCCTCCAACATTTGTTATTTTTTGTCTTAGTGATTATAGCCATTTTAACGGGTGTAAGATGATATCTTAGTGTAGTTTTGACTTGCATCTCCCTGATGATTAGTGATGTTGAGCATCTTTTCATGTGCCTATTGGCCATCTGTATGTCTTCTTCGGAAAAATGTCTGTTCATATCTTCTGCCCACTTTTTGATTAGGTTGTTTATTTTTTTGTAGTTCATTTGTGTGAGTTCTTTATATATTATAGAGTTAACCCCTTATCAGATATATGATTTGCAAATATTTTCTCCCAGTTGGTGGATTGTTTTTTCATTTTGATCTTGGTTTCCTTTGCTTTCCAGAAGCTCTTTAGTCTGATGAAGTCCCACTTGTTTATTTTTTCTTTTGTTTCCCTTGTCTGAGTGGACATCATATTTGTAAAGATCCTTTTAAGGCTGAGGTCAAAGAGCATACTGCCTATATTTTCTTCCAGAAGTTTTATGGTTTCAGGTCTTACCTTCAAGTCTTTGATCCATTTTAAGTCATTTTTGCGTATGGAGAAAGACAATGATCTACTTTCATTCTTTTGCATGTGGCTGTCCAGTTTTCCCAGCACCATTTATTGAAGAGGCTTTCCTTTCTCCATTGTATGTTCTTGGCTCCTTTGTTGAAGATTAGTTGTCTGTAGATGTGTGGTTTTGTTTCTGGGCTTTCAGTTCTGTTCCATTGATCTGTGTGCCTGTTTTTGTACCAGTACCATGGTACATATCACATATCACAAAGCTATGTTTTGAAGTCAAGGATTGCAGTGCCACCAGCTTTGTTCTTATTTCTCAGGATTGCTTTGGCTATTCGGGGTATTTGTTGCCCCATAGGAATTTTAAGATTCTTTGCTCTATTTCTGTGAAGAATGTCATTGGGATTCTGATTGGAATTGCATTGAATCTGTAGATTGCTTTAGGTAGTATGGACATTTTAACTATGTTTATTCTTCCAATCCATGTACATGGAATATCTTTCCATTTCTTTATGTCCTTATTGATTTTTTTCAGTAATGTCTTATGGTTTTCCTTGTATAGGTCTTTCACTTCCTTGGTTAAATTTATTCCTAGATATTTTGTTCTTTTGGTTGCGATTGTAAATGGGGTTGTATTCTTGAATTCTTGTTCTGTTAGTTCATTATTAAAGTATAGAAATGCCCCTGATTTTTGTACATTGACTTTGTATCCTGCAACTTTGCTGTAGTTGATTATTTCTAATAGTTTTCTGATGGATTCTGTAGGATTTTCTATATGTAAAATCATGTTGTCTGCAAAGAGTGAGAGTTTCACTTCTTCATTGCCTATTTGGATTCCTTTTATTTCTTTTTCTTGCCTAATTGCTCTGGCCAAAACCTCCAGTACTGTGTTGAATAAGAGAGGTGAGAGTGGGCACCCTTTTCTTGTTCCTGTTCTCAGAGGGATGGCCTTCAGTTTTTCCCCATTGAGTATGATGTTGGCAGTGGGTTTGTCGTATATGGCTTTTATTATGTTGAGCTATTTTCCTTCTATACCCATTTTATTGAGAGCTTTTATCATGAATGGGTGTTGGATCTTGTCAAATAAACCAATTCTTTATTCAGGAAATTAGTAATTAAAAAGAAGGAATTAAGCATTTCCTCAGCCTTTTTAGGAGGAATTGTAGTTAATTCCTGTTGATGAGGGAAAACTCTTCTTTGTGAAGAACACTAGCCAATGACTATAGAAAGAATGATAGAATTAGAAAAATTGTGGCTGGCCTTGTGGCTGAGTGGTTAAGTTTGTGCACTCTGCTTTGGTGGCCTGGGGTTTGCTGGTTTGGATCCTGGGCATGGACCTACACACTGCTCATCAAGCCATGCTGTGGCAGCTTCCCACATAGAAGAACTAGAATGACTTACAACTAGGATATACAACTATGTACTGGGGCTTTGGGGAGGAAAAAAAAAAGAGGAAGATTGGCAACAGATGTTAGCTCAGGGCCAATCTTCCTCACCCAAAAGCGTAAAAAAAACCCACATCATTTTGCAATGTTCAAAGAAATAACTGACTCAGGCAAAGATCATCAAAAAATGTTAACTTCATCAGGTGCTAATGTTGAAGAACAAGATATTCCAGGGAGTCAAGGTATTGTCCCACAGATTACTTGGGGATTGTAAAAAGGCAAAATGAACCTTTTCAAAGGCCAGATCTGGCAGGGGCCACCTTAACCAAGTGATAAAAACTAGTGGGACAACCTGGTATTACGTGTCTTCTGACGTGATGAAACATGAAGTTGACAGCATCGCCTATGAAGTTGTGTTAATTGTCCATTGGCTTATGTATTAGTCTGCTGGGACTGCCATAACAGAATACTATAGACTGGGCAGCTTAAACAGCAGAAATTTATTTCTTACAGTTGTGGAGGCTGGAAGTCCAAGATCAAGGTGCCAGCTGATTTGGTCTTTGGTGAGAGCTCTCCTCCTGGCTTGGAGATGGCCACATTCTTGCTGTATCCTCACACTGGTGAGGAAAGAAAGAGAACCATCTCTCTCCTCTTTTTCTTCTTATAATGCCCTGCCCTTATGACCTCATTCAATTTTAATTACTTCCTAAAGATCCTATCTCCAAATACAATCACATTAGGGGTTAGGGCTTCAATATATGAATGGGTGGGGGGCACACAATCTATTCCATTGCAGTAGGAAACAAAATACATCCAAACTTAGTGGCCTAAAATAAATATTTATTTAATCACCATTTCTGTGGGTTAGGAATCCAGGAACGTTTTAGCTCGGTGCCTCTGGCTCGAGGTCTCTCATGAAGTTGCCGTCAAGCTGTCAGCTGGGGCTGCATTCTCATCTGAAGGCTTAATGGGGTGGGGTGGGGAGATCCACTTCCAAGCTCACTCACATGGTTCTTGGCAGGCCTCAACGCCTTGACACGTGGACCCCTCCATGGGGCTGCCTCATGACATGGCATCTAGCTTCCCCCAGGACGGGCGATCCAACAGAAATCGAGAGAGAACACCCACAACAGCAACCCACAGTTTTTTGATAACCTAATCTCAGAGGTGGCATCCCATTACTTTTGCCATATTCTATTTACTAGAAGTGAGTCACAAAGTCCAGCCCACACTCAAGGAGAGGGGACTACACAAGGGTTTGAACACCAGGAGATGGGGACCATTGCGGGCCATCTTAGAAGCTGCTACCACAGATGTTTTCTGACCAAAAATCTTTAACTCGAATCTAATCAAGCTCAGGATCTAACATGCAGTTTACAGGAAATACAGAGAGTAAAGCAACAAGTTAAATAGTGCCACAGGGAAATGATCAGATAAGATAAAAAACAGTGGGACATTTTACAAGACCATCAGCTCAACCACTTCAAGAAATCAACAGCATGACAAAAGACAGTGGGGGTACTATTTTAGATAAACAAAGACTAAACAGACATAACAACCAAATGCAATGTTTGACCTTTGGAGTCTACTATTAAAATATAACTATAAAAGACATTTCTGGAACAATTGTGGAAATTTGATTATTGACTGGATATGAGGAAATTGTTAATTTTTCTTAGAGGCAGTAACGGCATTTTGGCCGAGAAGGAGAAGTCCTTTTTAAGAGACACAGGCTGAAGTATTCAGGAGTGTAATGTCTCAGTGTCTGCAACTCACTCGCAAGCGGTCTAGAAAAACACACAGATGAAGCAAATCTGAGAAAATGTTAATTCTAGAATGTAGATTGTGGGCATATGGGCTATTATTGTATTATTTGTGGAGCTTTCCTGTATGTATAAAATTTTTTCCTGGTAAAAAGTTGAGAGGAAAAAAAAAGTTAGGTTCCTGACCAGAACTATTTAACCCAAGAGATGAACCCCAACATTTCTCAGGTCTTATGAAAAATGTCTCCAGTTTTTCTCATCTAGACACTTCATGTTTGCTTGGTTCCTGCCCCATCTTGCTCTGGAAAAGATTTAAGGTGACTTGTCCCCTGGCCTCCAACCCTCACCTTGAGGCATCAGGAGCCTGGAGGAGGACGTGGAGGGAGCTGGGCCAGAGCTGGCTTCTGGGTGGATCTCTGGACACAAGGAGGCAGATGGCGGGGTGGAAACGCAGACAGACAGGGACTGGATTCCTGGCTCTGCTTCTTGCATCGACCTTGGGCAAGTTTCTTAGCTGCTCTGAGCCTCAGTGGTCTAAGGGGATAATAACCTGCCTTGGGGTTCTGGGAAGGAGTAGAAGCCGTGATGTGGAAGGGAGCTCATCAGTCGTGGTTCTTGGGGAACCTGGCTGGGCATTTCGTGAAGATCCAGGAGCATGAGGTTTCCAGGTCCTGGAATCCCAAAGGCTCTCGGTGGGGGGTCAGGTAGGGCAGGAAGACTCCAAGGACCCCTGAGAAGCAGAGGAGGGAGGGGGCCAGAGAGCCATCTTAGGGTCACCACGGGTGTGGGGAATGAGGGGTATTTGATAAGTAGGCACCATGGGGCTCTGGGCCCTGCACGATTCCGTGTGGCTCACACGGCAGAGCATGGCCAGCAAGTGGCTCTGCCCTTTCCCTTTCTCTCCAGCATCTTTCCTTGGAATCAATCACTTGGAGAACATTTCTACAGCCTTTTCTATTTGGTGTAGCTGGGATCAGAGCAGCCGTCCCTCTCCTGGCCACCGGCCCCTCTCTTTCTCACCAGTCCAGCTCCTGTGAGGAGGTGGCATGGCCAGGTTACAGAAGATCATGCAAAGCCTTCTGACACCAGCTGCCTGCCCACCACTGTCTCTGGAACAATGCCCCTCTCATCTCAGGAAGCTCGATGGCCTGTGAGATTATATGCAGAAGGAAGGAGGCAGCCAGTGAGATGTACCAATATACTCATCGGTTCAAACCCCCGGAAGTTTTGTTCCCTCCGCCCCGGGAAGAATCCTTGAGACCCCAGCCAGAGGGGACCACTGGCCTGGCAAAGACCTGGAGAAGCAGCGGAATAAGACTGTCAGGTCCCCCAGCTTCTTCTGAAACCTGGAAATCCACATTCCGCGGAGTCACAAACGTGTGGAGCCCCGGTTTTGTGTTCAGCTGGCAGGGGAGCTGGCTCCTCAGTCAGGGAGAACCACTGGGAGCCACAAGGAAGAAGGGAGGAGGCCTGGGGAGCCGTCAAAGGGGAGTGAAGAGGTCTCAGGGCACATCGGGCTGGTGTGGTCAACAGGGGAGAACAAGGAGGAGCCCCTCCTGGAACACGCAGAACCCTAAAAAGTGGTGACTTGAGAAGCGTCGAAACCCCACCATTAACACGTTATGCCTTTGGGTTAAGTATTGCCCTTAAAAAGCAAATTGCCCTAGAAGACTAAGGGCCTGTGCTGGGCCCTGGGATTCAGAGAATCAGATAGAGCTCCTCTCTCCTAGCAGTTCAGGGTCTGTGGTGAGCCCAGCAGGTGAGCATTTACATGCAGTTCGTAAAGGCTGCTATTGAAACGGGAACCACCATTCTGTTCTGGTCTGCAGCAGGAGGCTGAGGCCAGATGAGGAGAGGGGGCCCAATAGGGAGGGGGTGAGGGGGCAGGCAGCAGAGGGAAGAGGGTGCCAGCGAACCAGCTGGCCATTTTACCTCTCCACTGTGGGCTGACAGGCAAGCTGGTGTGGAGACAGGACGTTTGCTGAGCCGCTGTGGAGAAGCGCAGGATAAGAAGCCAGGAGGAGCAGCCTCTAGGCCAGCCTCCTCTTCCGGGGGTCCTGGGGTGAGTCATTTCTCCTCTCCGATCCTTGGTCCTCATCTGTCCAATGGTAGTTTTCTTGGGCCTGCCATAACAGAGGTTCTCAACCTTTGCGGTGTTTGGCCAAGCCCAGACTTACCCAAGCCCGTCTGTAGAGGTGGACCTGGGCATCTCATTACCCAAACATCTCCGCAGGTGATTCTGCCCACAGCCAGGGGAGCTGGTGATCTGGAAAGCGGCCCGGGGGATGGGCAGTGAGGAGGGTACCAGGGGAGACGGAAGCTTTCTTTAAACCTCTGAAGTCCTAGGACTTCCTTTAGGAAGCCATCCAGAGTTCAGAAGGCTGCCTGGGGGAATGAGATCTCCTACTGATGGGTTAAATGAGATGATGCTGCCAAGCCCGTAGCATCTAGTCTGAGCCCAGGCAATGGGCATCTTCCCACTCTCACTCTGGTGAGTCCCTGGATGCCTGGCTGGGCCAGAAGACAGAGTCTGAGAACTGAGAATTATGGAAAAACCTCATGAAATATCCCCCAAGAAGGAACGGGAGGGAGAAATGGGAGTTTGCAAAAATCTCTCTGAGGTCTCCGGGCTTTTTTTCTTTGAGGACAGTGACAAAATTGGTTTGCCTGATGGAGTAAAGGGGCCTTGGATGAGGTGAGCCCTCCACCATTGGCTTCAAAGAAGACTCCAGAATGACACTGGAGGTCTCAGGAGCAGCGAGGACCACCAGGGGAGGACAGGACTTCCAGCTTCCCCAGAACTTGGAAGGACAGTGTAAGGAGGAGATGGTTTCCCAGCATGTTCCTGGCAGAGGCCATCCTGATGCCATCTAGATAAGGACACCGATCACTCTGCAGCCTTGCTCCAGCCATCAGAGCTCAGGCTCCCTTGGAAAGTCTCCCAGCATCAGTGCTGATATGGACCAGCTTGATCCATCCTGGGTTTTCAGGAAATCTGAGGCAGGATCAAGACAGCAGCCTCAGGGAGGACTTGGGGTGGGGGGCAGGAGGCAGGAACCCAGTGGCTGATGGAGGAGATGGCAGAGGGTGGGAGAGGGGTGGGTGGGTCAGGGAACGAGGGTGTAGGGGGACATGACTCGCCTGTGTTCTCCCTCTCATCGGGTCCGTGGACTGATCGCCCCGGGACTCCCTCATCCCTCCTCAGGCCCCCATTCCCACCTCCCTGCCCTTGTCCATGTTGTTCCCTGTGAAGGCCTCCCCTTTCCTAGTTCTACTGATCGACTCTTCTCCCTCTTCGAGCTGCATATCTTCAGTGAAGCTTTCCCAGACAGCTTCAGCCCTCACTTAGTCAATCATTCATCTCACAGAGCTTTTTTGAGCCACCAGGGGCCAGAATATAGAGATGAATGTGCTGAGATCCTCGTCTTCAAGGAACTCAGTTAGATGGATATGTAAATAAGAGAACAAAATTAAGATGCAAAGGTGGGCCACAAAGGGACCTGGAGTATTGAGTGGCTGTTGGAGGGGCTGGGAAAGAGCCAAGTGCCCCTCGAGCAGGCCTGGGAGGTTCGGGGTGCTCTGAAGGGGGTGCTGCGGGTTTAGGAGAGATCACCTGGTCATGGCGTGAGCTGGTCTGCTGGAGGGTCAGGTGAAAGGCAGTGAGCAAGGACCTGAAGACCCTCCAGTGTCCTGGCCGTGGGGAAGTACCAGCCCTGCATGGGGGAGCCATGATGTGGGAGGGAGGGAGCCGCCCTGGGTCCTCCCTGCAGCTCTGGCAGCTCCTGGAGTATCTGCCACACACGGGGCACCAAGTCTGTGTGTGACCCAATCTGCCCCCTCATCGGAGGGCGGGGACCATCCTCCTTCAACCTCTTCCCCCTTCCCCGTGCTGCCTGACTTACCGGCCTCACAGTGTTGTCCTGAGCCCATAGATGGGATTTGACAGGCTGTTGTTGACAGATTCCTCGTAATCCCTGTCTAATCCTTCGTTCATCATCACTGAAGCCTTGAGACAGAGTGGAGGAGTCTCCTCGTTTGTGCGAGATGTGCCAATCCTGGGGCCTGCCTGGCTCAGAGCTTTTTCTAAGAGAAATTGTGCCCCAGGCCCCTGCTGAAGGGGCAGCCCCAGAGGCCATGTTTTATATCACGGGCGCAACGCCTCGCTTCCTGGCCACAACTGTTCGGTGGCCTATAAGGGCTGGCTTAAAAGACTCTGCCCAAACTGGGAGGGCTGGGCCAATCAGCTTCTCCTTCTTGAGAAGTTGAACCAGGAAGCATGAGACAGTGAGTCCAGACACGGAAGCGGAAGCCTGCATGGAGAGCAGGAGGATCCCGAGTCCACTCTCGGCCAGCGGGTCAGAAGCCCCCATTACGGATGCAAAAGAGAAGCTGGGGGGTTGAGAAAAGGCCAGTTGAATCCCGACCACCAAGCTCTCCTGTGTCCAGTGGCTGGAGGACTGGACGGTCTCAGCTCCTGAGCAACCCTTAGGGTCTCCTACGTGGGAGCCTCGACCCCACCAGTAGGATTTCCTTGGGATTCTGGTTTCCTTGTTTACCATTCGTGTTTCTCCTCATAACACACTCCCCCTCCCACACGTGCACGGCTGAGCTCGTCTGCAGGAGTCTGTCCCTCACGTTACTGTAAACTCGTTCAGGCTCAATTCTGTTTGGCATAAACATGAAATATTTATTTCGAGCATTTTTCTGAAGTCACTGTTTTCAACAGAGCTGTGTTGAATCTCCCTTTTCTGTTCCTTGACAACATCTTGGGCAGATTCTATAACTTCTTTTTGGTTGTTAAATAAATCAAGCTTAAGACTCCAAATCTTGCATCTGATTGAGACTCACTTTTCCTCAGGGCCTGTGGCCCTGGGCCTGGGGTAGGGGGAGGTGGTCTGCTCTTTACTCCCCCTACCCCCCACCCCGGGGGAGACAGCTTCCTTCTGGCATGCGCACTCTCTGTTCCTCTGGTGGCTCCCTGGTGTGGAGGTGAGAAAAGGGAGGGGAGGGACATGTGCCTTGTACCCAGTACTGACCTAGGACTTTGAGGTCCTCCCTGTTGGGCGTTGCTGCTTCTCTGGCTGATGTTGATTCACCACCCATGAGTTCTCCAAAGGGGGAGATCTATTCCAGCTCATCTTTTCTAAATCCTTTTATGCCCCTGGCCCCGCTTACTGGGGGATCCCCTTGCCTGGCAGGCTGCCCTCTTGGGGGACAATCAGCAAGGTCGCTTAATCCATGACCTTCTACGGTGTCCCTTGACCCAGGGAGGGCTCATCCATCCTTGCCACATCACATAATGAGTGTGCAGGCCGCTCTCCTGTCCCTCACTCTACCCTGCCACCTCCAATTTCCATTCTCCTGCACAGGTAAGTGTGGGCAGCTCAGCAAGTCTGCTGCCTGAAGAGATGACCTCCTGCCAGAGTGATGCCAGAGTCCCCTTCTTGCAGCCTTTCCCAATCTCTGAGTCTCTTGGAGCTGCAAGCCCTACCCAAAGTGCGGCATCCGGAGAGGGAAGCACCGCCCCCTCCCGTGCCTTTTTTAACAGAAGAGGAGTAGCCATTGTCCCCTCCCCCAGGCCTGTGATTCACGCCTCTCACAGGAGGAGGAGCAGCGGCCTTTGGGTCAGTGGGTCAGCCTATTAGTAAGCCCTGAGGAAGGATCTAAGATCTGTTGTTTTAGGATACGGCATCTTGATGCTTCTTTTGTTCAGCTTTGGGTCCTGGTTGCCTACTCTGGAGTAACAGAAAAAGCCTCACTCAACGTTCTGCCGACTTACAGCCCAAACATCCAAGACCACTGCCCCCAGAGGGCGCAGGATGCCTGGAGATACCTGGCTGCTCACAGCTCAGGGATGGCCCCGCTCATCTGCGGCCTGGACTCACCTCCCCCTGTCCCCACTGACCCAGGAAGGGCTCCCTGATTTCCCACCCTCTCTGATGAGCAGCTAGGCCTGCGGAGGCTCAGGGGTTTCTGGAGGGCCTGGCGCTGCTGTGCAGTCAGTGTGCCCATCACCCACGCTGCCCTGGCCTGGCTCCTCCTCCCCCTTCCCGCCCCAGCCCCTGTGCTTCTCTGCTAGTTCCTTCTGTGACTTTTCTGCTAGGCCCACTTTCTGTTCTCGGCCTCCCAAGACCTCTCTCCTACCATTCAACCACACCCCATTGCTTTCCAGAGCTCTCTGCTGCCCCCCTCCCTGGGCTGCCCTTCTGCCCGCTCCCGCCCTGATGCTCCTCTCACAGGCTCCGCTAGTCCCATCCCCAACCAGACTCAGTCAAGCCATTTCTGCTTCAGAGGCTCCAACCTGAGGAACCAGGAGCGGAGTGGGGAAAGGCTGCTTTGTGTGGCTGTGGCTCCTCTCCACGGAGCACACACTCAACCCTGTCAGGGTGATGGTCCTTCATCTGATCTGCCCGGGGAGCATGCCCAGCCTGGCTGCTCGCTGGCACCGAGCTCACACACTCTCTCTCTCTTACACACATGAACACACACACAGACACAGAGGAGGCAACACGCAGGGATGTTGTAGACAGGGAAAAATTATAAGGTTCATTTAGAAAGCAGTAAAGAGGGGATTTCAATTTCCTTTGAAAATCACAACACAATTCTTTTTCTGTGGTGGCTTCTGCAGGAGCAGTGGGATTCTGCCTGGACCCTGAGCCCCTGGAGTCACAGGAGGCCGTCAGGGAGGGTCGTCTGGGGCTTCACATATCAGTGAAGTCAGCTCCACGGAGGGTAGGGGAGTTGGAGTGACGGATGGGAGGCTGTGCGTGGGAGGGGTCAGGGGAAGGGTGGAGCTGGGGCAACTGGGGCGAAGGACTTGACGGACAGCAAGATGACAGGGACATGCTCACACACCATCCAACAGGCCTGGGCTAGGGTGAGGCAAGCGAGGTACCTTGGGGACAGAATCTAAGGAGGAGTCACTCTCAGGTTTGTGTAAGTGGATCCTAATTTGCACAGGGTGCTGGATGGGTTCTGTGCCAAGGGGACACCATGGACTTAGGCCTTGGTTCCCAATCCCCCAAAGCCCCATGCGGAGGACAGGCAGCACAGCACAGCAAGTGTGTTTCAGGGGCATGGCAGTGTCCTGTCCAGGAAGGAAGGGCTGAGCAGCAGATGGCTCTCCTCTATCTCTCTGGGGAGACTTCCCGGAGGAGGAGGGAGAGACGATTTGGGGGGATTATTTGAGTCACGGCGGGGGGTGGGGAGGACTGTGTGTCTGGGCAGGTGCATGTGCTTGTGCATGTGTGTGTCCGTGTGTAATACTCTGCTTGTGGGTCCGCTGTGAGCCTGCCCAGGACCGCAATAGTTGCACACGCCCGCAAGGTCAAGCTCAGCTAAGGAGGGCCAAGGCTCCTGGGAGCTGGTTCTAGGGGACTCTTGGCAATGTTTTGAGGAGCTTTTCCCATTCCTTTCTGCTCCAGGCTCCTACCTCAACAAGTACCTGTTGGTTGGCTGATGGAAGGGATTGTTAAGTGTGGAGACTGGAAAGGATTAACTGAGCCTGGGGTCAGGGGCCTGGCTCTGTTGCCAGCTAGACGTGTGACCTGGGGCAATCTTAACCTCTTGCGGCTTCTTTCTCTTATGACAATAGCTTATATTTTCATAGCTCTTGAGGTGACAGAGAGTCTTTTATTAACTGCTCGTGAACTCCTGAGCGGTGGCCATCAATAAGCCCATTTTATGGATGAAGACGCTGAGGCACGAGGGACTGTCAACACTACAGTTTAGTCCCGTGTAAAACGGGGAAGTGGGGCTGGGAGATCGCTGAGGACTCTGTTCAGCACCCAGATTGTATGATTCTGTGGAAATTCGCCACCAGAGTAGGTTGCTAAATGTGTGCGTGATATTCTTGTTTAACCTCATGTGTTCGTTTCCTGTGGCTGCTGTAATGAATGACCACAAGCCAAGTGGCTTAAAACAACACAGACTTATTCTCTTATAGTTCTGGAGGTCAAGACGGCCAAAATCAGTCTCACTGGGCTAAAGTGAAGGGGTCAGCAGAGCTACATTCCTTCTGGAGGTGCTGACAAGACAATCCATTTCCTTGCCTTTTCCAGCTTCTAGAGGCCTCTTCCCTCCTTGGCTTGTGGTCCCTTCCTCCATCTTCAAAGCCAGCAGCGTAGCATCTTCAAGGCTCTCTCTCTGACCTCTGCTTCCATCGTTACTCTCCTGCCTCCCTCTTACAAGGACCCTTGTGGTTAAGCTGGGTCTACCCTAATAATCCAGGATAATTTCCCATTTCAAGATCTTTAATTTAGCCATGTTTGCAAAGTCCCTTTTACCGTGTAAGGTAGCAATTCACAGGTTCTGGGAACTAAGACATCTTTAAGGGGGGCATTGTTCATCATCCTTTCCTCTTCTCTCCCCTCCTCACCTCTCCTCTTCCTTCTTCCTGCATGTGTGCTCAAAACAAACATTAAAAGTGTATCTGGAAAAAGAAAGGCAGTGGGTCGAGCAAAAATCTGTCCCCTAGTAAACAAAGCTTATTACGAAGGTGGATTCCGGAAGAGAGAGGGGTAGTGGGTCTAGGTTACAAATAGAGGGAATTAATTTAGGAATCAGAAAGCGCTTGTGTTTAACAGGATTGCAGAGAGGGAACCTCAGCTGAAAGGCAAAGAATACAGTTGGTGATTAACAGTACTGACTGTACAGCCAGACAGACCTGGGTTTGACACCCAGCCGCTGCTACCTTCTGGCTGTGTGACCTTGGACTTTTCTTGGCCTCCTCTATATGATGCCAATAAAAATACGAACTGCATGGGGTTTCTGTGAGGATTGTGGGGTAGTGTTAGAAAGCGCTGACATTCTCCTGCTGTCAGACAGTGTGGTCCTGCCCAGACGCGGGGCTTGGAGACGACCTTGGAGGGACTCGTGGGCTCCTTGAAGGTGGGGCCCAGTCTACACATGTTGGGTCCCTCACTATACATTCAACCAGCTTTTGCTACTGGATGAACCCAGAGCTGGGCTGCCCTTCGGCAGACCCTCCCATCTCTGGCTTCTGAGGACCAGCTGAGCAAAGTTGTGGCTGGTGGGAGGGCCCCTGCAGGGATGTGAATAAATCACCATGAGCTCTGCTACCCTGTGGGCCTAAGGAGGAGCGTGCGGGCACTTGCCCGGGGCCCCTGGAGTGGGTGGGACTCTCGATGACTGAGGACAGGGCACTGGTACTTCCCCTCTCAGTGGTGGAAAAAACGCCCGCCCCTTTGCAGGTGCACAGGCCGACTCCACTCTGTGTCAATATGCTTAATGATTTGTGACGTGATTGATATAAGAGCGAACTCGCCATAATCCATCTGTTGAGAGAAGTGGTGGCAGGACAGCACATCCCAGGGGAAATCAGGACGCTGTGCCCTGCTGGCCTGCAGGGTCCTGGGCTGGTGGTGAGGCGTGGGAGGGTAGTTTCCGGCAAAAGTCACCCCTGTCCCCAGCCTGCAGCAGTCTGGAGAGATGGAAACAAGGAAAGATCGCAGATCAGGAAGGGAGTGAGGTGGGGAACCAGAAGAAAATATGTCAAAGTTAGGACCCTGGGAACTGGAAGCCTCAACTTCTTTCTGTGCTGGAGAATCTCCATGTTTTTGCATTGGTGGGGGACACAGGTGCTGCCCTGACTAGGTCCCCTCGTATGGCTTCTGTGCTCCCACGCCTCTGTTCGTGTGCTTCACTGCTCTCAGCTTGCACAGGCAGCCATCAGAGGATTGCTTTGGGGCTCCTGGAGCCACCTCCCCTGGGCGTGCCTGGGAATCGACAACTCCCCTCATCTTCCCCCTCCACTTCCGGGGCGGGGGTACGAAAGCTCAGCACCTTTGCCTCAAAATGGGAAACAACCTCTGTTGTGTAATTTACACTCCAGAGCTTTCCATGGGATCAGGCTGAGGCTGGGACTTCCCTTGAAATCACACCCTGTCTAGGTTCCTTCCCCTTCCCTGTTCTAGCTGCCCCCCCACCTGATTAGTTTCTCCAGGTAGCAGTCTCCTAATTAATAACTTACCCATGTTTCTTTTTCTCAGGATCCATTTCTAGGGACCCCAACCCAAGACGGCCCCTGAATGCATTTGGAAGAGGTTCACAGACAGCCACAGTTAGTCCACATACCCTTGAGGTTATGTCAGGTTCTGTAGTGTGACGGCCCTGCCAGGACTGGCAGGTCCCGAGTATCCACGCCACGGGCTGGAGACGGCAAGGCACATAATCCCAAACCTGAACGAGGTGTGTCCTCACGCGCGTGGTGGTGCACATCCAACCACTCAGGTCTGGCTCTGGAGGACTTTTCTGGTCTCCTGCTCCCTGCCTCCTCCTGCCAAAAGTGGACTTGCTTTCCCAGGTCTGCTTTGCTTGGGCAGGTGTTAAGATGGCTTACACTCCCTGAGCGCACGCTGCCTGAGGACTGGAATATGGGAGTCATATTGGGCTCCTATCACAGAATACCATAGACTGGGAGGCTTAGGTAACAGGCATTTATCTCTCACACTTCTGAGGCCAGGAAGTCCGAGATCAAGGTGCCGGCAGGATTCGGTTGCCGGTGAGGACTCTCTTCCTGGCTCACAGATGGTCGCCTTCTCACTGTGGGCTCACACGGTCGCTCCTTGGTGTGTGCACCTCTGCGTCTCTTCTTCTTCTTATAAGGACACTAATCCTGCTGCATGGGGGCCCCACCCTTATGGCTTCATTTAACCTTAATCACTTCCGTAAAGGTCCTGTCTCTGAATACAGTCACATTGGGGGCAGGGCTCCCACATACGAATTTTGGGAGGACACAATTCATTCTATAGCAACGGGGCAAGGCCTTGTTGAATGAAGAGAGCTTCCAAGGCATTTAGTTTGGCCGCGTGGGTTCTGCTTGGAACCCTGCAGTGCCAGGGGCTCCGGCCTAGGGTTAATCCCACGACCTGGATAATGCAGAGAGAATCTGCCACATGTGGATAATTAGGAATCCACTGTTAATGCAAACAGGTTCTCAGCAAGCACAGTGGTTTTCTGCTGACTCAAACTCCCTTAAGTAGAAGAGAAAAAACACATCATTTCTTTCCAGAATATTTTCCCACTCATGTTCAGAAGGTCACTCACCCATTTGTTCATTCACAGGATGGATATATACCGAGCATCAGCTGAATGGACTTCTGCTGTTTCAGTGCCCAGCCTCCCCTCCTCCTGTAGGAGGTAGTTGTGCCCTCGTTTCTTTCTGAAGAAATCCCCTGTCCTCATTCTATTTCCTTTAGGGAGTATTGACTCCCCGTCCAAGGGTGGGCATGTGGTCCAGCCTGGCCAGTCAGAGCACTGCCTCTCCAGGGCAATGTAATTCATTCAAGAATGGACACATGACAAGTCTGGATCAAGCAGAGTGGACTTGGGGTTTTTGTTTGACTGTCGGAGAAGAAAAGCTCTGACTTTAACCTGCTAGACATTAACTGGTGAGGATATAGCCTGGAACTGTGGGCAACCATGTTGCTAATCACAGGGAACTAGAGACAAACCAAAATGCAGAAGAGAGCAGACCTAGGAGGCAGGGAGGCCATGTCCTGATGGCGTTGTTCGAGGCCTTGAATCCAGCTGTGCCTGGAGCCAGACCCCGGATTTCCAGATCTATGAGCCAACACATTTCTTTTCACTTAGAATAGTTTTGTTTCTTTTGTTACTTTTAAAGAAAACTGACATGGATGTTAGTTCCAGGAGTGGGGATGTGCAGGTGACAGACCACACTGAGTGGACGTGGGATGGGGGGCAGTGATGACTCATGCACCCTGGGCGGAAAGGTTTGAGTCCTTGTTACACAGAAGTGACCTTCAGTAAGGTCCTATTGGAAAGCGGCAAGCTTAGGCTGAAGCTGGCTTGCTAAAAAGCAGAGGACAGGCACATTAGGCTTGACTAAGACAGCTACTTCCTGCCTGTGACCTGAAATCCAGAACAGTTGAGAATGCAGAACTGTGGAGGCCTACAGGGTTGCAAGGCTAAATTATCTTTCCCAGCCTAAAATTAGTGTGAGTAAAGACAGAACAGTGGGAAACTGCAGAAATCAAATTGGGACCTGGGAACACGCTGGTCCCCTAGGCCCTTCCCAGTCACCTCCCGTGATGAATGCCTGCTCAATGAAGGGGATGTAGCTGGGGCCAAGGAGCCAAGTAATCCCCTTCCATCCCCAGGCCATTATGTCAAATGACCTTGAGAGGTGGAGGCCAGGAAGCCGGCGGGGGGTGGGGGGGTGGGGGGGTGGGGGGATGGGCAGAGCACTGGCCAGGTTGCACATTCACAGTGAGATTTCTGGCTTCAGGTGCTAACCAAGGAGCAGACCAGAAACAAACATAAACAGCCTACTAAAAACCCGAGAAAATTACTCTACAAGAGCAACACCCAATCTAGCAAATAATCTATGTAAGACGCCATCATCTAAGGCAGTCCTCAGGTCCCCACTTCCTCATTAAGCAGAGAGCTACTTTCTAGAGCTTGCATCTTGCCAGTGCCCATCTCAAACGTGGCCATGGAGGGCAGTGGGCGAGAGAGAGCTCTCAGAAACACACTGAAGGACAAAGAGACTCACTCTCTGCCAGGCACCGGAGTGGCCTGTGCTGTGGGCTGGGACTCTCTGCGTCAGTTGCTTCCCGTTCTCTTTTTTGTTGCACTTACTCTGTTCTCTCTCCACTATTGTATACTGTTGATGTTACAGTGGGCAGGAAGAGAGTGTTAAGTATATCATTTAGACAAAGGTTGCCTGACCGTAAGAGGCCACATGTGGACATGACCGAGGAAAAGGCACATCTGGAGGGGGGAAATTCTATAGTGTCTGATGCATGGGTTCTGGAGCCAGAGTGTTTCCTTTGTTTCCACCCTCCTTCACCTCATGGCTGTGTGGTTGGAGCAAGTTACTTAACACCATCGTGTCTCCGTTTCCTCATCCCTACAAGGGGGATAAGAATGATGTATATGGACGTAACGATGGATAGTCTCTCTTTGACCACCATCTTGCTACCACATGGATGTTGAGATGGAGCTCAACGTGCAGAGGAGAGGAGAAGTGGGAGGTGGAGCAAGATTGAGTATGGCTGACATTGTGTGAACCCCTGATTTAGTCATGCCTGAACCCAGCCTAATGCCTTCCTGCTCACTTGTATGGAGAATTCATTTCCTTTTTACTTAAGCTAGTCTGATGGATTTTTATCACTTGCAATTATAAAAGGCTAGCCAATATACCAGTTGTGTGTGTTAATTACTGGATATACTGCCCCCTCACGCAGCCCCAGAACTCTTGGCCAGTGGGCAGACAGATAAGTAATGTGGTGTGGAAGTATTGAGATAGGGAAGTCTAGGGGCTGTGGAAGCACATGAGGAGTATCCAGTCTGGGTGCTGGGGATCTGGGAAAGCTTCCTGGAGTAGGTAACATCTTGGCTGACTGCTGAAGGAATGGCCAGAGCCAGCTGAAGGGGTAGAGGAGAGGGCACCATCCATTGATGGAATGGTCAATCTCTCAGTCTCTGGAGGTTTTAAGGATGGGATGGAAAACAGCCTGCTGGGAATGCTGAATAGAGGATGTATGCCTCAACTGGGAGGTTAAACCGAATCCGTTCAGTGGGGAATATAGCCCCTGGGTCCTGCCATGCTCCTTGCCCCATGGGAGTGGTAGCCTCTGGGATGGTGGCTTGTCCCTGCTTTGGCGTGAGCATGTGTTTTTTTGGCCCATATCACGTTTAAAATTTTAGAAATTTGTTGCCAATATTTAAAACGGAGACAGTTCACATAGAAGTCTGAATTTTTGGCTTCTCTTGAAAATCAGAAGGCCTGACAACACTGGTCCTACATTTCTACATGCCAACAATGGGCTGGCTCTGAAGAATGGTTCTCTTTTCACACAGGACTTAACGTTTTTCTGGATCCACCCAGTCCCCACCACTCCTTCTTGTCTCACAGGGGGCTTACTTCACCCATTTCTTTACCTTACCTGGTAGGCCCGTGTAGGAATTTGAATTTGTGAACCCTGCTTTTGATTAAGGACTTACTGAGCATGGATTAGTCTGCATGTGACAGTGGAGGGTGCCGGAGGGAGTGAAATAAACTTAGATGCGTGAATGCCCCTTTCTGGCTCCTTTTCTTCTGGGGCTGGTCGCTGGCACTTACATGGGAAGGGCAGGTTCAGAGACCTGGGTTCAAGCATTGAGATCAGGAGCAGGGTTGGGGCTCGTGTGACTATACCACTCAAGGCCACCTGGCCTAGCAAATAGAACCTTCCATATGGTCCAGTCTAGCTTATTATTTTGCAGTAGGGTTTGGGAACAAAGCTATGGTAGATAAAAAAATATGTCTTTGTCTTGTTCTCCTCCTTTGTACACGTTCCATCTCTTTAAGGAATCTTAGGGGCAGCTTTCGGGTATTCCTGGGCCCCCGGGACAGAGTCATTGTAACAGCATCTTTGTGTGTGTGTGGATGTGGATGTGTGTGTATGTATGTGTGCGTGTGTGTTCTTCTTGGAACATTTATTTGATATTTGTTCTTTTTATTGTAAGTTTGAGTTAGATTCAAACGTTAGTAACTTCAAGATGTCATTTAAATCCAAAATTAAGGTTGTTCATAATAATCTTATACACGGTCTTTTCCCAACTTTATTGAGGTATAATTTAGAGACTTTTTAAGTATGTAGAGCTCAGTGAATTTTGACAAATGTTTACCTTCCTGTAACCACCACCACAATCAGGATGTCAACATTTCCATGACCCCCAGGGTTCCCTTGCGCTCCTTCCTCATCCATCTCCCCACCACTCCTGGTCCCAAACAACCACTGATTTGCTTTCTTGATGGGCATTTGGGTTGTTTCCAGTTTGGGGTATTACAAATAAATCTGCATGAACGTACATGTACAGGTCTTTGTGTAGACACGTTTTCATTTCTCTTAGGTAAATACCTAGAAGTGGAATTGCTGGGTCTATGGTAACTGTGTGTTGAACAAGTTAAGAAACTGCCTGTTTTCCCAAAGTGGTTGCTGCACCATTTTCTCCTCCCGCCAGTCATGGAGGAGAGTCCGCTTCATGGCTCATACAGTGCACATGGTGTGCTGTACATCCTCCCAATACTCGGAATTTCGTTCTTTTAGATTTTAGCCACTCTAATGGGTGTGTAGTGGTATCTAATTGTGGTTTTAATTTGCATTTCCCTGATGACTAATGATGTTGAACATCTTTTCATGTACTTATTGGCCATTTGTATATCTTTTTGTACATAATAGCATCTTAATACCAACTCTCTCAACCGCTAATAGAGGCAATAGAAGATTATACAGAAAATTAATCTGCAGTATGTATAGCAAATCAGTTCCAAGAAAAGGGCTGATAAAAAGCTGTAGGTATGAGAGGGAGGAGAGCTCACATCCAGTCTCTTAGCTGAAACTGGAATGCTGGGATTTTGTCACTGTCTTAGAACAAAGCAGCAGGGGCAAGTTTCAGGCAGGACTCAGACTTATTTCTGGGATGGGAACGGTTCATTGCGTGGCTGGTGGCTGCTTCTCTGTTGGGCTCCCCTGCTGGGCAGACACCTGTGGGGTGGATGGTTGACAGGGAGAGTGGCAGATTTGTTAAGTTCGCTTATTTCCAGGCATAAGTTCTGAGCCTGCTTGGACTCTTCAAGTCCACTGAAGCCAGCTCTGCCCTTGACCCCAGAGTCAATATGAAAAGGTCATGACCCTTGATCTCTCCATTGTGATGGGAGGGCCGAGGTACCAATGTGCCACTCTCCCTGGTGGTCATGGACTCGTGCAGCTGGGCAGCAGGGGTTGGTCCATGCATGCTGGTGGCTGGACCCAGTTCTCTGAGGTTCCTGCTGCAGGGCGTGCGGATTAGAATCCTGACATCACTCAACCTGCCGCCACCATGGCTTTTGCTCAGCCTGGATTAACTGTTGGACCTGAACTGCTCAGGTCCATCCACTGACCAGTCCATTCAGCCTGAAAACTGCTCTGATTGATTTCTTTTTCTCATTGACTAGGACTGCTGTCTGACTGCACCAATCAAAGTGAATTTGGCTTTGGGAAGACTCAGCTTAAGGATGGAATGTCTTGTTCTCTTTGTCAGCTTGCCTTGTTTTCTATTGCAAGAGCTCACAGATTTGTCATATGCACCCAAGTGCTGGAGTCTTCTGCTGCTAATTGACCGTATTATCAACATGACACAGTGAAAAGGGCATTGGTTTTGGAATGTACTGGAAACCAGGTTTAGTCACAGCTCTGTCACTTATAAGCAGTGTGACCTTGGGCAAGTCACTCTTAAAACCCCGATGTCTGGGGCTGGCCCCGTGGCGCATCGGTTAAGTGCACACGTTTCACTTCAGCAGCCCTGGGTTCGCTGGTTAGGATCCCGAGTGCGGACATGGCACTGCTTGGCAAGCCATGCTGTGGTAGGTGTCCCACATATGAAGTAGAGGAAGATGGGCACGGATGTTAGCTCAGGGCCAGTCTTCCTCAGCAAAAAGGGGAGGATTGGCAGTAGTTAGCTCAGGGCTAATCTCCCTCAAAAATAAAAGAACAAACCCCGATTTCTTTTGTAAAATGAGGATAGTAAAATTTACCTCTCAGTATTGTTTTGATGACTAAGGTTGACAATGGACCCATTGTTGGGGTATACTTGTAGTTTTTATTGATTCTCAGCTTCCAGCCTCTGCCTCTGAAAAATGAGTCAGCTGGACCAGGTGGCCTCCCAGGGCCATCCCACTCTGATGTGTAACTCTGGGAAATAGAGCAATGCTCTTGTCCAGATTACCAAGTAACTTCTTTGCAGCATGTTAATAAGTCTCAAGAGAGGAGGACACAGTAGGGGATGCAACCAAAAAATTCAGATTTCTGTAAATAAAAGGAACTTTCAACCTTAATGACAGCCAGTTTAACACCTACAAAAGTACCACCCTTTGGGCTAAAATATTTTCTTCTTCCTGCCACCTCTCCAGGCAGCGGCACCATCCGCAGGCCCATATGTTTGGGTAAATAATCCACCAAGACAAAGTCAAGTCTTAGATTCACTGGTCACCTGTATCACACACTTGGAAGAGGTACTGTGTGGTACCTCAGTTTCCCTTTCATCCCAGAAGTTCTATAGGACTTGCTCATTCCTTCTTGGGTGTCAAAGCTGCAAGTTATCTTCCTGAATGCTCTCTGAGGTCCTCCAATAGGATGGCAGGATGAGTAGTAAGAATTATTACTAACTAGTGAAAATATGTATAATCACATCATTGGAGCGTATAATTGATGCTTCAGTGCTGCAGGCAGAAATGGAGGGATGCACAGATGGAAGCCAGGGAGAAGGAGGCTGCCCTAGGGCCCACTGCGGCAGAAGTAGGAGAAATGTGGAGGCTTTAGCACTTGGTACCCTGCAAAACAGCAACTGACCAAAGGTCGTGTGCTGTGGATGCCGAGCCGTGAGTGTCAAAAGCTGACATAAACAGAGCTGTTTCCCCCCGGAGAACCTTTTCATGCCCACATTTTGAGCCCACTGGCGTCTTTTTTTTGTTGTTGTTTTTTACAGCAGTGTCCGGTCTCTTAGCTGACCCCTGCAGTAGCTGAGGAAGAGATGATGAAGCGTCTCACTTGTGCCTGGCTTCCCGAGCTGTCCCCTTGGATTCCTGTATCTGAGTCCTTGATGCTCTGTCAACAGCCAAGCAGGGCTTCCACCCCGCTCTGCTCCCAAGGGCCTGGGTTATTATAAATGAGTCATGACGACTGCATCTATTTGTTTCAGGGCTTATTTGTTGGAAGAGGAGGAATGAGGCAGCAACTCAAGAGTCTCTTCTCGGTGTATTGCACTCAAGTTTTCCTCCGCTCGTTCTGTTGAGGATGAGAAAGGAGGTGTGTGTGTGGGGGTTGGGTGGGGGCCGGGGAGCTGGGGCAGAATGGGACAGGAAGCAGGTGTGGGCGATTCTTGGAAGGGGGATAATAATAATAACAATGATGATGATGAATGTAGGCACCACGTGTTGATGTTTCCAGTGTGTCCGTCACTGTGCTGGAGGTGTGCTATCTGCACTAGTTCATATCATTGTCACACACTTCTATTACACGCGTGCTATGATTATCCCCAGCTCATAGTAAAGGAAACAGAAACCAAGGGAAGAGAAGTCACTTGCCCAAGGCCACCTAGCTGGTAAGTGATGGAGCCAGGACTCCAATCCAGGTCCTGCTCCAAGACTCACGTTCTGCAACCGCCTGCTCTGCTCTTCCTGGCACACGATAGCATCAGTCCTGCTGCTGCCATAGCCACCTCCACCTGTGTCCTGCCCCTGAGCGAGCGCCAACCAACCCCATGGGCCTGTTGTCTGGACCAAATGAGCTGATACCTATTAAGTACTTAGAACAACGGTTGGTCCTTTATAAGCGTGCAGTCAATACTAGTCATTATTTTTATTTTTCTAATATGCTGTTTTTCTTTCTCCATGCCAGACACTCTGCTGGGTGCTGCAGGACTACAGAGGTAAAACAGACATATTTCCTGCTCTCTGGGGATCTTATATGATAGCTGGGAGATGGGACAGCCACACAAAGATAATGAAAGGCAGTGTCCGATACGTGCCAAATGCATGGATCACTGAGTCCAGGCAACAGAAGTCCGGAAGGAGGGTGATGCCGTTTGGGATGAAAGGGGAGGGCTTCGTGGAGGAGCCAAGGTCAGACCTATGGCTGAAGGAAGGGCTGGGTTTTTAAAGTTTAAGGTGGAGTGTGTGAGGCCAAAGTATTCAGGTAGAACTAATAACACCAGAGTGTCAGCTTCTCTCCCCAAGAATGAGGGGAGGGGTTCTGTCTGTTTTGTAAGCCACTGTGTCCCTAGGGCCTAGAGTACTGCCTGGCACAGAGCAGCTTCTCAAGAGATACAGGTTGAAAGAATGAATGAGAAAAAGGAACGTCCCTGGGAAATTGCAGAGTGTCTTTGGGTAAGCTGGGCAGGCTGATTTGGCCCGAGGAGTGTGGGTGGTGGGGTTTGAAGGAGAGAAGGCTGCAGGCAGCATTTAAATGGGTCTCAGAGAGTAGGTCCGATTTTGACGGAGAGAAGTGTAAATACTGCAATAAGCCCCAGTGTGGCTCCAGATGAATGCCCATGAGAATAAGTGAAAAAGTTCACCATGTCCAAACCTGGTATTTTTCCCCCAGCCTTGGCACCGGAAACTGAAGAGGTGAAACCGGCAGTGGAAAGCCTGCCTCAGAGCAGAACGTGGTCCCCGGGATGGTCTGGAGCACAGAAATAGCAAATGCAGCACGCAGACACCTGGTTCCATCACTCTGAGTCCCTCCCGTCAGCCTGCGTGTCCCCGTCAACATTTGCAGTCCGCAATATTCGTCTGGTTTGGTTTACGGCAGCGTCTTCGCTGTTCCAAAGGCTGGTCTCAGCTGACTTCTACTGACTGCTTGGCGTCGTGGGTCTAAACAACTGCTCAGTGGACTTGGTGTTCCTACTTTCCGACAGCCTGCTTAGGCTGGTGCAAGAATAGTCTGTGCGCTTCTTAGTAAGTCTTGGAACTGCTCCTGTGTATATCCAGCTCCCGGGTTAGGCCATTTGCTCTTGGAGGAGAAGAATGCATTTTCTATTTCCTCTTCTGCTAGGTGCCTGTGTCTCTGCAGTAGGTCTGGAATTAGAGATACTAAGAAATCAATTGAACATTAAAAAAATTTCCTGTAGTCACAGTGGACCCAAGCTGATGCTTTCAAATGGAGTGGGGGTAAACTTGGAGAGCGTGGGGTTAGGCGTGGAGCAGAGTAATCTATTAGTTGATTCCAGTGACGCATATAGAGGATGTAGTGTTGGGGTAGAGTGATAAAGTAGAAAACATAATGACATCCTGTGATTATTTTCCCAGCTGAGACTCTGTCTTAGGAGGTTGTACGGAGGTAGTAGAAAGAAAACTCTTTTAAGTTGACAGATCTGAGTTTAGTCTCTGTTCCTTAGGAGCTGAGTGATCTCTGGTAAGTTCTCCTAACCCACTGGTTTTCAGCTGGGGGTGATTTTGCCCCCAGAGGACATTTGGTAATGTCCGGAGATGTTTTTGGTTATCTCATAATTGGGAGGATGCCTTTGCTATTGGCATTAAGCGGGTAGAGGCCAGGGATGCTGCTAAACGTCTTACAGTGCACAGGAAAGCCCCACAACAAAGAGTTATCTGGCCCAAAATGTTAATAGTGCCTAGATGGAGAAACCCTGTCAACCATATCGAGCCTCTGTTTCCTAATCTGTAAAATGGGGCACAGAGCAGCTACCTCCCTGGTTGCTGGGAAGATTAAGCTTGGTGTGTGTCGGTGTGGGGGGGGTTGTCCCTGGCACATAGTAGGCCCTCAGCTCAGTTCCCTCTGTTCCCCTCTTAAGTGCCTTGAGTCTGGGTAGTGGGTGTGGAGAGATTGGAGAGAATTCAGAAGTGTCGCCAAGCTAATTACAGGGCAGGGGAAGATGAAAAGAACTGGGATTATTCAGCCTGAAGAAGAAAAGAGTCTCAAAGGTGATTTAATAACAGCTCTAAAGCCCAAGAAGGGTCATTATTTAGGTGAAGGTAACCCACTGCTTTCCATCTCCACCGAGGGACGGAAACGAAGAACAAGCAGGGTGGAATGAGGGTGGCTACAGGGCAGAACTTCCTGTCTACAAAGACCAGCTGAAGAAAGAGCCTCCTGCAGCGTCCTGAACCCAGGGACCGTTCCATGTCTGAATTCATCCCACTAAGGTTTATTAACGACTTCCTGTGTGTTGGAGGAGCTGTGGGGAGGGTGGGGGTCAGGTGGGCACAGGGGGAGGGCAACAACGAGGACAGTAGGGTTTCCATCCTCAAGGAATTTACGGATTATTTGGGGAGGGGGTGTAGCGAGTGATGAAAATGTTGTGGGGAGCCCCGGGCAAATGGCTCCAGGAGATCAAAAGTTTAGGGGATAAGAGAAGGGGAAGAGGACGCAGCACTTGAAATGGATCTTGAAGATAAGTCAGATGTTGGCAGATGCAGACTAGAACCAAGGGGAGGTGGGCATGGGGGCTGACATGGGCAGGGGGGTGGGCGGGAGATGGGGAAATGGGGAGTGTGTGGGAGGAGCAGCAGAGAATTCCCCAGGAGGTCTGGGAACAGACAAGGTGGGATAAGAAGGCAGGGCCAAATCAGGGACGCCCAGGAAGGCCAGGCGGAGGGGCTTGTCCTCAATTCAATAGGCGCAGGGGTGTGGGCAGGGAGCGTCCCTGGCTGGAGCCTTGCTTGGGAAGGTAAACATGCACAGCTTTGTAGTTGGGGCTGGAGGCTGCCTTGCCCCCATTGAAGGCTGTTACCTGAGGACTTAGGTCAGGCGAGAAGTAATGAGGGTGGTGGCAGCTGGAAGGGATGGGAAAATCCTCTCCTGAGCCCTGTTTCCTGGGTGGGCCTCTGGTCTCCCCATCAGGGTAGACAGGTTGGCTCCAAGCTGGGCCACCTGCTGATCTCACCACCCTGGCATCCATCCGGAGCGCTGGATCCTTTCTTCTCCACTCTGGAAACCTGGAGCGTGGCTGGGTGCCCTGGCGGCGTGGGCTCTGCCACTGCCGGGGCTCTGCTTGTGGGGGCGCACGAGGCCTTCTCAGGCTGCCCTGGGTGCCTGCCCCGTGAGGGTTTTCCTCTGTGCATCCAGTTATTCCCCGTTTGGTTGGTCCTCAGTGGTGACGCCCTGTGGAAAGGGAGCGCGGAAGTAAAGGCGGGAGCCACAAGGGTGGAGGGATGCTGAACCATCCAGGCCTAGGAGGGCTGCTGACAAAGACCTCCATCATTGCCTGATGCTCTGCTGTCTCTGAGTCTGTGCAGAGCCCAGTAGCACCAGGCCCCTCTCAGGGCCACTTCTACAGCCTGCGGCAACAGGCGAGACAGACTGCTCCCCTGGGCTCCCACTGGAGCAGCAGCACAATTTGGCAGCCTGTACAGCCCCGGGCAGGAAGCTCCTGCAGGGGGTCTCCACGGAAGCCTGGGTGAGACAGGAGGGGTTTGCTCGCAAGGCCGGTGGATTAGGGGAGACCTAAGGGAGGACTGCCTGATCCGGAGTGGTGAGATGCTGCAAGGGGCTGGGAAGGGGGCTTTGTGAGGTGCAGTGGGCTTCACCTCCAGGCTGTGCATGGGAATCACCTGGGGAGCTTGGTAAACACAGAGATCCCCAGGCCCCTGCCAGACCTCCTGAGTCAGGATTTGGGGGCACTGGCCAGAGCAACATGCCCTCTTCCTGTGCAGAGTAGTGAGGCCTCTGTCCCCTTGGGGTTCGCGTGGACCTCTAAAGCCCCAGAGAGTGCCCCTTCCAAGCTGTTCTTACCCAGCCTGGGACAGCAGCCGCATGGTTGCCGGAGGCAGTGGGTATAATGCAAACAGCAAGGACTCAGCATGAGGAAGATGTGAGACTGGAGTCTGCCTCTATAACGTTAGTTCTGGGACCATCAGCAAGGTACAAAGCTGCACCAAGCCTCCGTTTCTTCATGTGTACTATGAGGGTGTCAGTATCTATTTTATAGGACCACTTTGGGGAGTAAATGAAATAATACAGTGCCACTGCGTGATTGGTTCTCAAGAAGTGACACTTTTTCCTTTTCCACGCCCCAAGGCCAGGAGCAGAGAGAGCTCACCCTGGCATTTGAAGGCCTTTCTGGGAGGCATTCATTCTCAGGTGCCACCCTGGGCTTACAGGAGCCCCAGGGTGGGGGCCTTCTTGCATTTTGCACCCTGGGAGCCTCACTTGCTCACCCCAGTCCCAGCCCGCCCTACTCTTGTGCGATTTGTAATCTCAGGCACAGACTCAGTCGGTTTAACAAACCCTGGAGAGGATCCTGGATGATCTCGGAATCTCCAGGGTGACGTAGAAAAGTCAACAGACATAGACTGCACACTGTGATAATCAGAGATGGAGATAAGCCGGGACGATGAGGACCCAGAGGCGGCATCTGGTGGGCTGAGAGGTCGAGGAGGTGACAGCAGAGCAAAGTTTGAAGGATTAACCAGCAGGAGTTAACCTGCATCACAGACTCTCCTGTAATGGGATCCTGGCCCCGTTAATCTTCTTGTTCTATCATCAGGAGGACAATCTGACTTGTGCCTGCTCTGAGGTCCCATGCTCCTGCCCACAGGACACCAACCACCTGCACAGAAAGAGAGAAGCCCACCAGATGCTTCCTAGGCTCAGAGGTTGGCATCCCAAGGTGCTTGCCCCCATCAGCCAGCACAGGCAGCCCCAGGGGGGCCTGGGAATATCCCTGCTGAGAGGCCATTCTCAGCAGCCACTCTACAGCGAGGCCACTAGCATCTTGCTCTTCGGGGAGTGAAGGCACTGCGATCGTGAGTCACGCCACTCCCCAATTATTTTGAAAGGAAGCTTCCGTAATGAAGGAGGAGAATTGTACAGAGCAGTGCCAGCGTTGGGGAAACATGCCCAACTTCCATCGGCAGCCGTCAGTCCCCGCTCGCTTCCTTTCTCTTTGCTCGAGGTGCATATGACAGGAGCTTCCAAACAGCTTAAGCACAGGAAACTCTGCGAGTGTGTGTGTTTGTCAGAGCGACTTTCATCCCTCCATACGTTCCATGTGTCTGCAAACCCCGCCCTTGTCAGCAGCTGGCGGCAGCTCAACAATGAAACCGACACTTGTTTCACAGCCTCCAACTGAGCGGAGCTCCCTCCAGTCTCTCTCCCTCCAGCACGGAGAGTATGTCTGCACACTGTTATCAAGCTGCAGCGGATGGTGGAGCCCTCAGCAAGGTTTCCCCAGCTTGATGGCAGCCCAGAGAGCTCCTCTTCTCTCCACCTGCCACCACAGAGCCCTCCACCACCTCCAGCTGCAGCCCTGTAGCAATTCCAGCTGGCTCCAGCGGAAATTCCCATGCTGGCGATAAACTCACTACTGGACCGGGCCACCTGGGGACAGGGAGATTATAGAAAATGACTCTGAAGCTCGCTCCAGAATTGATGATGCCATGATTAGGACACTTGTTCCTGGAGGCCTTTGAAGTCCCTTCCTGTTTGAAGCCATTGTCCTTCTATAGTAATTAGTTACTTCTGCTAGTTAGTTACTTCTTAGTTCTACTTATTAGTTACTGTTATTCTATATTATCATGTAGCTATATTATACAGTGACTGCGATGCTTAAGTCTCTTCTCCAAGTTGGTCATCACTCCACTTATATCCTTCTAGCAGCAGGGAGCTCAGTGTGGCTTAAGGCTCAGGGCTGCCTGGATTGTTCTATGGCTTTTCGTAGGGTTGATATCACCAGCTCTCGCTCTACCCCCAAGGAGTGCGAAGATGGAGGCTAATGTCTCTGCTCCCTGACAGCCTGGCTCCCACTGGAAGGTGGCCATCATGTAAACCCGAGGCTTCTCTCCTCCAGGAGAACAGCCCTGCTTCCTGAAACGGCTCCTCTCAGGCGTAGTTTTAAGTCCCTTTGATTGGAAATGAACATTTGAAATCCAGCTCAATTCAGACTTCTTCCTTCTGGGGGATTCAGTAGGCAACATGCACAGCTCTGAACCAGCATGTTGGTTTACAAAAGTGACATCATAACTTCTGCCCCAGGTCATTCAGCCCTGCAAACCTTGTCTGGCTGGCGATGTTCAGACCCCAGGGAGCCAGTCAGTCGGCTGGTGGAGCACTCGCTCTGCCCAGAGCCCTGGACTTAGGGAGGGGTTCAGAAGAAGAAAGACTCGCGCTGGCTCTACAGGGCTCTCAGATTAAGACAGGCTGGAAGAAACTGGAGAGAGAGACTTAATGACATTCACCAAGGACGCCAGAGAAGTGCAGTGAAGAAAGTGCAAGTGGTGGAAGAAATGCCCTGGTGACCGGTGCCAAGGCTTTGGGGGGAAGCTGGGTCACCATGCAGGAGGAAGCTGAGAGCAAGAGGAAGAGGAAGGCCCTTCCGAATGGTGAGAGGGGAAAGCCAGAGATTCAGTCACATGAGGAGGCTGAAAGCCAGGGGGAGCGGAAAGGCCTGCTGAGGGTAAGAGGAGGTTAGAGAGGTGAGTTAGGGAAGTTACAGGTGCCTCTGGAAGGTAAGGAGGGCTCTGTGAGAGGAGCCCTGTGCCTAGGAAAACGTACTTTTAGCAAGAATGCTCCTTTTCTCTTTCAAATTGCAGAGGCCCTGGGGGACTCTCAAAGGACAGTGGACCCTTTAGATAGGGAACAGCCTGCATTCTGTCTTCCTTGTCCACGTGTACAGATGTGTCTGGCCACCAGTGCTTTCGCTGAAGTTAAGATAAGAAATATTTCCAAGGATACCCAGGCGGCCCTTCACCTTACCAGGAGATTCCTATTGACAAGAGAATCAACCAGTCTTTTGAGGTGACCAGGTCTGCTAAGTTGACTTCTGCGTAGAAGAACAGGAAGAATTCCAGGCCGGGAGCTGCCTCAGCTGGGCCACCCCTTTGCTGGAGCAGCAGCAGCAAGGCAGACCTGCTGGATCTCAGGTCCTCGCCAGAAAGCCCAGCCCTTTGGGGCGCTGTCTCCCTGCTTGAGAACTTTCCAATTCCTTCCCTCCACCTCTGTGCCTGACTTCCAATTTGTTGGTGTTTTCCATTTCATTTCCCTCTCGCTCACCTTTCCTCCCCGCGGGATCATTTAGGGCTTTGATTTTCTTTTGTCAGAATGAGCATTTCCTTCGTCTCACAACCGTCCCTTCCCTCCTCCCACCCCCATGACATCGTTTGATTCAGCTGCTTCCTGCACCTGGCTTTGCCTCACACCAACCGGGAGGGGAGGACCACAGCCAGCAGCCCCCGCCTCGCCTCCCTCCAGGGAGGCCTCTCCAGTTACTCTTGCTTCTGCTGATGTCAGGAAGGATTGAGCTTTAATTACTGATGCTGCTGTGCCTGGAATGGGGGCTCAGAGAAGCCTCTATGCCATCTCTGATGGTCTGCCCAGTATCCTGGCAACAGAATGCTAGGATATTCCCATAATCCTCTGGCCGATGGAGATCCCAGTCTCTTTCCCCTTGTCTCCACGCAGGATCGTCCCACAGCCACTCTACGTGGGTCGAGGAGGTATGGTGGTGTGGAAGAAGTGATTTCCTCTTAAGAACTTCAGAAAAGGAGATTCTCTTATCTGTCTTCCATGTTCCCCCACGTCTGGGGTCTTCTGGTGGGAATGAATTGCTCTAACCTGAATCCCGCCCATCGTAGTTTTAGAAGAGTTTGCCTTTAGAGGTGACCAATCTGGCTGTGCGGTCTCTCACTCCCCTGATCTCCAGGGTTGGCCTGGCAGGTTAGGTGTTGAGGGCCGGGTGTCCCTATCTCATCATGGCTTTACTCATCTCACTGCATCTCATCTCCATCGTTGATTCAGATTTCACGGTCATAGAGATTTCAAAGTGAGGAAAGGCCCTGGTCTGCTTAAGTAGCCCATTCATCTGTTCATTGAATTATTCATTTAACAAACACTTTCTGACTTTATAGCCTCAGCCAGGCACTGGGCAAAGCACAGGAGAGACTGTGAGAGGAAAGCATGGTCCTTCTTCCCAAGGCACTCTCAGTCTTGGGGAGGACAAATGCCCACATTTACATGTTACAATACCATGTGATTAGTGCGGTATATGTGCAGAGTGCCATGGGACCCAGTGGCTGTGCTTGGGGACTAAGGGAAAGTGTTACGCAAGAAATGACATTTGAACTGTGCCGTTGAAGGCGACACAAGAGCTACATAGGCAGTCGAGAAGAAGGGAAGACTTGATGTTAAATTGTTCAGACTGGCAAGTCAATTTCAATTGCTTTCCGTGGTGTTTGCCTCCATGCAAAGAGGGCCAAACCTGCAGAGACTGTGAAATTATGACATATGTCATTGATTCTTTCAACTGGGCAATGAGTATCTTCAGTGTGCCCAGCTCTGGCACGCCTGGCATGTGACATTAGTTAATATTCATAAACATGGGTGACACCAGGCCACACAGCCCAAGTCATAGGGCCTAGAATCAGGACCAGTTCTGCACTTCTCACTGAAGCTAAGGCAGAAATCTTCCAGGAAAAGGATAGGGGGCTCTGCTTATTGTCTGAGTCCTGAATTCCTAGTGGTGCCAAGTGTACACTAGCTCAAAATTTAGAGACAGGGAGAACGTAAATCTGTCAGCTTCAGGGCCAGGGGAGTTCTGATTTTGGTGTCGGCTCTTTAATCAATAGCATTAGGCTTTCCGATTGAAGGGTCTTAATTTGATAGTCTCCCGGAGGAGTCATTGGTTCTGACGTGGACACATTACATGGCTTCCTGACTACCTGGAAGACAGGGCTGGCTTCCCAAAGGAAAAGGGTTGCTGCTCTCTTTATGTTCCTTTCAGATCAAGAGCCAGAAATGAGCTTGGTTTTCATCACAGCTTCAAAGGTTACAGCTGGAACAGACCTTGGTTAGTTCAACACTTTTGCCCCTGGAAAGACCACACAAGGTCCTTGCGGGACCACTCTAGCCAGGGGAAAACAGATCCTACTGTCAAAGAGAATCCATGATTTCCGTGTTGGAGTCTGAAAGAGCGCCCTTAGTTACATTTAAATAATTCAAGCTGCAGTTTGTGTGTTTCCTCGTTTGTTCTTCTGGTTTCCTCCACATTTCAGACCTGGCAAACTCATCATTGCGGAGATAGAAAAGGAGATCTCAAGGCTGTGTGGGTGTTCTGGGTGGGCTGGGGGTCGGCCGTTGGCATCCTTGCCGAGGAGGCTGGAAGGAGGAATGGAATTCATGAGCTCTAAGCACCCTCGACCTCTCCCCAGAGAGGCCTTCCCTGGGCACTGACGCAAAATGCCCCATCCTGCTCATGCGTTTTGTTTTCTTCATCGCACTGCTAGCTGAAATCAGCTTATTTATCGTCTGTTTCCCCCTACAATGTAAGCTCCGTAAGACACAGCGTTGTCTAGTTTACTGCGGTATCCCCTGGTGTGTTAATATGTGGCAGAATAGTTGATAAAAGAATATGAAAAGTTTTCGCCTGGACTCTGAAGTGCAAACTGGGCATATTTTCCCAGACTCACCATTCAAAGATCAAGTCCTAGTCATTTCTAACATTTTTTCAGTTGAACCTTTCATCTCACCAAACCTCATTTCCTTATCCATGAAATGCAACCCTACTTCACAGGGCCACTGGCAGGATGACACCAGATAATATATGTGAAACCTTTTCTAAACTTTAAAACATTGCATAGACATGGAGGGTAGTAGATTTCTGGTGTTTATTCATCCTCTCTTCCTTTGGGGACCTACCAGTCCCCATGATTTTAATTGGCCTGTCAATCACAACAGCGGGCCACAGGGACAGGCATGTGATCCAGGCCTGGACAGTCATCTCCTCCCTTGTGACAGTGATTGGCCCAACAATTGAGCATACGATCCAAATAGGACCAATTTAGAATTCTTCCCTGAAATTTACATATTTGTGCTAAAAGAAAAAAAAATAAAGCTATGAATCAGGGCAGTTGAAGGCTATCTTACCCATCGAAGCAGGAAAAAAATCCTTTCTGTAGATGAAATAGACAAACAGAAATGAGATATGCTGGTGAGGGGCAGATTTCTGACGGCCCTGGTTCTGGCTCCTGACTATTGGACACCTGGAGCTCTTCATTCTTTGAACACTCTTAGTTATTTTCCACTTTGCAAGCCAAGATTTTGCATAATTAGTTTGAGATGGTTTTCATTCGTAAGTAACTGAAAAGATTTATTCCTAGTCATTCATTTATTAATTTAGTCATTAATATATTTAACAAAGATTTATTGACTATAAAACACCATTGTTGCGAAACAAAGAATTTGACTGACTGATCTTTGTCCCTGGTTTCTGGGAGGGAGCTTCTAAACTCTTGGAAGGAGTGCCTTTGTTATTCACGGGGGCCCTTGGACCACACCTGAGTTTATGCTAAGGCGATGACTCAGGAGGGGGCCGGTCATGCTGGAGAGAGAAACCATGTGATTGGAGGGTTGGGATTTGAGCTAGGTGATATTGGCCAGACCTCCTCCGGAGAGGGGAGGGTATTTGGAGATTGAGTGCAGTCACATGGCCAATGATTCGATCAATCATGCCTACGTAACGAAACCCCCGTAAAAACTCTGGGCACCAAAGCTCAGTGGAGCCTCTTGGTTGGTAAACACATTGATGTGCCAGGAGGGCGACATGTCCTGATTGTGGAAAGAGAAGTCATGGAGGCTTTGTACTGGGGACCCTCCCAGACATTGCTCCATGTATCCCTTCATTTGGCTGGTCCCGACTGTATCCTTTATCAGAAATTCTAATTGGAAGTATAGTGCTTTCCAGAGTTCTGTGAGTTGGTCTAGTGAATTATCAAACCTGAGGAAATTGTAAGAACCTCTGAATTTGCCACCAGTTGGTCAGAAGTGCAGGTGGCCTGGGGATCCCCAAACTTGTAGCTGGCATGTGAAGTGAGAACAGTCTTATTGGGTACTAGGGACTTAATCTGTGGAGTCTGCATGAACTCAGATGGTTAGTGCCAGAATCGCACTGCCATATTGGAACCATGCATACGACCCAGTCATTCCACTCTGGATATTTACTCAAGAGAAAAGGAAATATATGGTTTTTCATCAGGTGACAGGTTTGTATACAAATGTTTATAGCAGCTTTATTCTTAATAGTGCCGAACTGGACTCAATCCAAATGTCCATCAAACAAGTGACTAGATGAACAAATTGTGGTATATCCAGCTGATGGAATACTACTCATTAATAAAAAGGAATGAATTAATGACACATGCAACAACGTGGATGAGTCTCAAGGTAATTATGCTGGATGAAAGAAGCCACACAAAAATGAATATATACTGTACACTTTCATTTACATAAAACTCTAGACAACACAAACTAATCTATAGTGACAGAAGATAGGTCAGTGGTTGCCTAGGAGGACAGGCGGGGAGGGTGGGAAGGAGTTAGAGTGAGGCAGGAGGAACCTTCTGGGGTGGGGGATATGTTCACTATTTTGATTGTGGTGATGGTTTCAAAGGTGCAGATATGTCAAAAGTTATCAAACCGTACATATTAAATATGTTCAGTTTATTGTATGTCAGTTGTACCTCAACAAAGCTGTTACAGTAATACCATGGGATGCCCTATGAAAGGGCGGGACGTTACCCCCTAACATCTCCAGTTCCTCAGACTCAGTGTCTCCAAACTGGAGCTCGCGTGACCTACCTCAGATTCGCTCTTGCTCCTCACACAGCCTCTCCGGTTAGGGGCCTTGCTGTCACTCAGAACCTAGAACCCTGAGAGCTGCCAGACTTTTCCCCTTCTTCCGCCAACAGCCAATGGGAAATTTTAAGTTCTGGCGATTCTCTTTCCTTACCGTCTCTGAAATTTGATCCCTCCTTTCCAGCCTAGTTTAGGTCATTATTGCCTCATATCTGAACTATTTCGATAGCCTCCTAACTGGGTGCCCAGTTTCCAGTCTCGCTGCCCTGTTCCCATTCTCATCCCTTTTTTTTTTTTGTTAAAACCTCCCATAGCATCCGTCCTCTACACTGCTTCTAGGGGAAGCTTTCTAGAACTTGTGTGTGATCTCTGAAGGGCCTTAATACATGTTTTTCTTCTAGATAAAAAATAGAAACTAAAATGTTCTTCTCTTTTCTTTGTCTAGACAATCCCTACAATAAACATTGCTTTTTCAGAAACATTCCCCAAGCCCAACTGGGGACTTAGTTACGTCTCCCTACCAGCACCTGCAACTCCTCCTTAGTAGCAGTTTGTGCTCTCATAAATGCTACGTTCGTGGCAAATTTACTGTCTGTCGTCCCATCAGACTGTACTGTTCGTGAAAGAACCGTGTCTGTTTCATTTACTACGACTTCCCCATGCCTTACTCAGTCTCTGCTACAGAACAGGAGTTCCATAAATATTGGCTACCAACTCAAGGAGTGTTTGGTCCACTAGGACCAATGACAGGGACACAAATACATCTATTAGGCAAATGATAGGTGCTGTAAAGCATGGTCCAAATAAAACACCACAGTGGCTGAGAAGAGAAGGGAGAGAGATGTGGCTGTGGAATAGGGAAGGGCCTGACGGAGGAAAGGGTGCAGGGAGCTGGGGCAGGCATTTCTATAGTAAGAATGAACTCAACGAAGGAGAAGACACAGAAAGTCTACAGGAATGTGGAGAATAGAGCAGTCCACTTCTTCCAGATTATACATTTGCAGGATGAAGAGTAGGAAGAAGGAAGACTGGAAATGCCTTGAGGCATTGGAGGGTGTTAATATCCCATTATTTGGTGGCCTGGGGGCCGCTGAGGGTTTTTGAATAGGTGATTGGCTTAATTAGCTATGCTGCTGCTGATCTCCCTCTCTTATTTCCCTCCTCCTCCTCCTGCTTTCTCAGTGGCAGGAATCACTGTAGCAGTGAAGCTTAACAAAGGTTAGAAGGAGACAGAGACCGGAGTTGGACACCTCTGACTTGGACTCTTGTCCAAGTACTTGGGTGTTAGCCTTGAAAGTAAAGGCGCAGAGTCAGATGTGGGAGAAGTGGTAGAAACAGGCTTCGTAGGACCTGGCACCTGATTTCTGGAGGATGAAAGAAAGAGAACGCTCAAAGATGAGTCAGCGGTTTCAACCCCGGTCCCCCCCCCCCCCCCCCCGCCCCACCACCGAGGATGATGGTATCTGTATTACCAGTCACCAAAGAGGTGGTTTGGTGGGGAGTCCGACAGAGGTGGAGAGGTGACAGGAAAAGAATTCGGAATGCATTTGGCCTTTGTATCCAGAGGAATGCAATTCCTGGCAGTCTTTGATCAAGAAATTCCACAGGCTGCTTCCCTGCTGTGCTCCATCCTCTGGGAACCTCTGCCAGTCAAGTGGATGGGAGATCCATCTTCACTAAGAGATTTTTTTTCCCTTAATAAATAACAATGCTAAATTGCAAGTGTGTGTGGGAGTATCAGGACATCGCTCCTCAATCCTGCTATTGTGTTCGAGCTCTGGGTAATTAGTGTCTGATAGTTTTAAACAGATGGGTCTCTCTGGCAGCAGGGATTACAGCTCGAAATCAATCCCCAACAAATATTATATTAATTTCTCCACTCCCTCTCTCTGTGGACAAAACCCGTTCTTTTCCTCAGAACCCTGTAATGACGAGAACATTAGTATTAGATCGTTTAGAGATGAAATGGAAGTGGTGGGGGAGAAAGAAGGGATGGGGCTTAACAGGACCTGAGGAGGAGGCAGATGCTGAACGTTTCATGTGGCTAGACGCAGACTGGAAGCAGGAAAAGGAAATTCTGAGAGCACGCGGGGCGGGGCGGGGGCTGGTCCGCGTTGCGGCGCCCCCAAAGTGTTCGCGTTAGCTTGAAATTGGCACCTGCTTTGATGACAGGCTGGGTAGTTTCTGATGTTTATTCAGTCTCAGAGAGGAGACCAGCTCCACATAAATAGGTCTGCAGGGGGCCTGGCTAGACTTCTGACTTTCCAATCAAACCAGGCAATCTACAATTCAAAAACAAACCAGGCTGCCCGGAGTGAGCCTGCAGCCTGCCCTCCACCACCCTGGAAGTGCAGCTTCTCCTCCAGGGCTGTTAAAAGGGAAAAACCGGCTACCTAGAACCACATCCTTGTGTAAGGGCAAGTGATGAGGCCGCACTCTTGTTCCCAGCTGTGGTAAAAGCTAGGCCTGCAAATGTTTAAATGTACCAGCAGTCAGCCCTCAATTATTAACGCTAATATAATTCCCGAGCCATTTCGCTTTGGCTTTGGCTTTGTAGGATTTTCTTCTTTTTCTTTTTTTTCTTCCATCAGCCCTTACCTACCTAATTACTCTTGGCTCAGGTCGACATTAAAACAGAAAAGGAGTGGCAACTGTGGTGTCGTGAAAAAAGTACAGGATTTGGAGCTGGTCCTGCCCTGCTAACGATGAGTCTCGGTATCTGAGCATCTCAGTTTCCCAGTCCGCAGAATGGGGACGAAAGCAGCCCTCCTCCACAGTGTTGTCGGAAAGGTCAAATACAAGGATGGATGTGTCGGTACCCAACCATCTGTAAAAGCCCAAGTCGGAGGAAAAATGCTACTGCCGCCGCTGAGCACTGGATTCCTGGGGATGGGAGGCTTCGAGAGAAAACCCACCTGCAGACGAACGTGGAGGGTGGATGCAGAAAACACTGGTGCAAAGCGCTGGTGAGGAGCCTGTGAGAGCTGGATCCTCCAGAACGCCAATTGGAGGCTGCGCTGGTGCAGCCTCACATAAGGAGAGGCCACTGAAGGAGGCAGAGGGGGGGAAGGTGTGGAGAACTGTGAAGGATCTGGTACTTTACCCTACCTGCCAGCTAACGAGTTAGTCTGCCAGTTTCCTGGGTGCTGGCAGAGTACACGAGACTTGTGGGTCAGAGACAAAGGTCATGACCCACAGCAACTGAAGAAGCCAGAGTGTCAGCATTTGTGTGGTCCCCCAGCCCCACAGGGTGACTGGAAGAGGGCCAGGTGACACCTGCACATGCCGTAGATTGCTCTGCTGGAGAGGAATCCTGACTTAGGGAACCTGAATCTTTTACGATGGGAAGTAAGCCTGTTGACCTGTGCCCTAGAGGAGACGTTATCTTTTTTCTCCAGTGTTATTGAGAAATAATTGACATACATCACTGTGTAAGCTTAAGGTGTACAACATGATGGTTTGATTTACATATCTTGAGCAATGATTATATAGTAGGTTCAGTTAATATCCATCATCTCATATAGATATAATAAAAAAATTTTCTCCTTGTAATGAGACCTCTTATGATCTACTCTCTTAAAAGCTTTCCTGCATATCATACAGCAGTGCTAACTAGGGTCACCATGTTGCACATCACATCCCTAGTACTTATTTACCTTATTTACACTAACCTAACTTTTCCACGGCTCTGGAGAGACACCATCTCTTCTTCAAGGCTGTTCACTATACAAACATTCTTGAGAAGATGGTTCATAACAAAGTCAGTTAATAGCAAGACGTGCAGAAATGTGAGAGGCCTATGGAGAATTGTCTTCCCACAGAGTGCTCGCTCTCGAATGAGCGCAGAAGCGTTCTGAGCTGAGAGTCTATCCTGATGCAATGGGGAGCAACAGGAGACACTGGGGGCCCAGCAGCTCCCAGCAGGCACCCACTCATTTCACAATAATCCTTCTTTCATTGCAGCCCGGGGCATCTCTGAAAGGCACTTCTGAGTACTTCTCAGCTGAAAATGCTCCATTACTCTCCTTTCTCTTCGAGTAAGGTCTTCACTACTTAACTTGGCAGAGAACCGAGCAGCGCAGGGACCAGCAGATCAGCATCCCCTGGGAGCTGTGAGAAATGCACATTCTCAGGCCACACAGTGGGTCTCACCCCAGAACTGCTGAATCAGACACTCTGGGAGAGGCCCCACAGCCTGTGCTTGACAAGCCTTCTTGGTGACTCTGACGCATGCTCAGATTTGAGAACCACTGGGCCTGAAGGTCTTTCACGATCTGGCTCCTGCTTGTTCATCTCTCAACAGCTCATCAGCCATTCAAAGGCACAAGGTTCTCTCTCACCTGCCATCGTCACCATATGTTTGTTCTTCCCCTTTCCTAGAGGATCATACGGCCCCCTGGAAATTCTCATAAACAATTCCTACTGATCCTTCGGTTCTCAGCCTAGCGATCACCTCCTCCAGGAAGTTCTCCTGGCCTCCCCCTAGCCTGGGTAAGGTCTCTTGATTAGTGCTCCCAAAGGTCCCTCTCTTCCCCTATCATAGCACGTACCTCCCGACTGAAACTACTTGTCTAAGGTCTGTCTTCACCTGGAGGCTCCATGAGAGCAGCAGCCATGTCTGTCCTGCCACTCCCAGAGCAGGCACTCAGTTGGCACTTGTTGATGACTTAGTTAATTAATTATTTCATTTAATTTCAGGTCAGTTAGGTCAGTGGCCATGCAGGATGCCACATCTGGGGCTGAAGGCACCGGCCGGGAACTCTGAACCTTCTGCTCAGAGGCTTGACCTCCCAGGAATGTTCCTGCGAAACTTGAAAGAACTTGACCTGCCCTATCAGCTATAACCCAAGGAATTCTCTTGGGGACAGAGCAAGGTCCTTAAGCTCCCATCCTATCACTTTGGAGACAAATTGACCCAGGACAGTGCATCATCCAGGGGTCAAGGGCAGTGATTCTATCTGCAGGAAGCATCATCTGAATTCTAGGACAAGATTAGAAGGAGGGAAGGGAGGAGTGGAAAGTAACTTTTGCTAAACTCTTAGTATGGCTCAGGTACTTTAGACACATTATTTCACTTAATCTTTGCCTAACAATTTTGTGTGATAGTTATTAGTACCCTCATCCTGTAGACAGGTAAAACAGAAGCTCGGAGAGGCTAAAAGGGTCTTCAAAGTCACACAGCTTCTAAACGGCAGGGCCAAGATTCAAGACCAGGTCTGTTCAACTCAGTGCCGTAACACCTCCTCTCCTCTCTGTCTTGAGGAATGCATTCAGGGAGAAGCTGCCAGAAGCCAGAAGGTTTTACTGCCTCAGGCCCCCACCACTCAGTGGCAGAGCTGGAAGTCCTACAGATCTGGAAGCCCCAAGATAGGCATTATTACAGAAAGGATAGGGCCCAGGACTCAGACCAGGGCTCAGTGACCCTAGTTGGGTCACACCCCACGCTCCTTTGTGTCTTCATGTGTAAAATTGGAGGGATGCTCCTGTATGACTGTATGATTGTATGACCTGTATGACTGCCAACATCCTTCTAGATCTGACATGATCCCAGACCCCCGTGGGCTGCTTCCATACCCTGCAAGTCCTGATGCAGACCATACCAGGGTCAGGCTCACCGTGCCTGGGGAAAGAAACAGTAGCATTCTCAACTTCACCTTCATCACTGGTTATCCTTCGAGTACCCCGACTTCAGATCTAAATTAAAGGGTAGGGGTGAAGGCAGGAGAGAGCTTGAGGGCCTCCTCAAGGAGGGTCTTGAGAAAAATGAGAGTCCTTGACCCCCAGCCTCTACATGTTTGGCAGTAGGTCTAGCCAATTAGAACAGTGGTTCGCCACTTTGGCTGTGCCTTGGAACCACCTGGGAGCTTAGAAAACCGTTGATGCCCCAGTCTCACCCCTGAGATCCTGATTTAAGTGGTCTGGGGTATGGCCTGGACAGTGGGATTTTTAAAAGCTTCCTAACGTGTATTCTATTCTAACGTGTAGTTTGGGAACCACTGAGTTAGACTAAGATTAACATGACCCCTTCCCCCTGCACGGCAACGTCTTGAGAAGTGATGGCCTATCCTTTTGATTGGAATAGCTGCTCTTTCATTGCTTACCCCAGAGAAGGGCTGCAGGATTGCCGTTGCCCCTGGTCCCTCCAGGTCGCACTGTATGCTTTGTGTGGGGCCAAAACCCTCTTGGAATTTTCATTTTGGCCCTTCTATCTTCCTAAATTCCAGGTTTGCTGGCTGCAGGGAGGCAGCCAAGAAAGACAGAGGTGTGTGAGAAGGCGCTGTCCAGGCAGGCCACAGCACTGTGTTCATTAACGTGCCCCTGCCTGACTCGGCCCAGGGAGATGAGGGCCTGGGGCTCCACAAGTGGCGGGTGCAGACTTGACCAGCTCGCCCTAAGGACAAGTCGCTTACCTGGACCTTGGTAATCCCTGGCAGCTCTTAGGCTGGGCCCTGGGCTTGGCTGTCGTCCGAGCAAGGTTGTGGGATGGTGGTGGTGGAGAGGCCCTGGGAGCAGGCCCTTTGAGGCCGTTCAGCTCCAGGCCCTCCCCTCCAGCAGGGGCTCATTGGCCACTGGGCTCCATGCAACAGGACACAAAAGATTTAAAATCTCAGGCCACAGCTGCCCTAAGTGTGTTGGTGGGAGAGGACAAACTAAATCCCTGTTTTCATTCCTTCCCCCAAATGGAGCTCACATAAAGCCTTTAAACCATCAGCTTTTATCTGTTTTTAGTGTCCAATTTAGGGCTTTGCAAGGGCTCCCTCCAGGGCTTTCTCAATGGATTTATATCACAGCCAGATAGCATCTTCGAAAGCTCATCTGAGCTGGAAAATAGAGAAACATCCTTCTCCATTGTCAAGTGACAAGTGACAGCACCCAGGCAGCCTGCTCGAGTGCACAGGGGACCCACTGTGGACAGTGTGGCCCGGTTGGGCCCTGTCTGGAGTGGGAGGGAGCGTCCCAGCAGGGTTCTGAATCGCCTTTCCTCTTCCAGGGGCAGAGCCTCGGACTCTGAAAGCCTTTCAACAAAGCACTGGCTGTCCTCTCAGCCCGTCACCTGTGGGCATGAAGATGTCAGCTCCCTGGCCAACCACTCAGGTGCCATTCACACAAATGTGTGCGTGGGGGATGGAAGGCAGCGCACAGAAGCCTGCTCTGGCTTGCCCGGGTAGGAAACAACAGCCTTCTTTATTGCTAGGCTGACTTCTTCCAGCTTCCACGGGGAGCTGCGTTAACCCCCTCCCTGCTGCCTGGTTTTCCTCTTCTAGTTGGGCATTCATCTGTTCTTTCTTCCCTAACCCATTTATTGAGCATCTACTCTATGCCGGGCAGTGTTGGGTATGGGGGTTGCGATGACTGAGTTGCTCGCGGTGAATGTGAAAGGCAGAGAAACAATTAGGTGATGACGGGACAGCAGTTTGTTGTGAAGAGGGAAGAAGCAGAGGGTCTGCGATGCTCAGAGGAGAATCCAGGGACCCGCCTAGGGTTTCAGGAGACTTCCCACAGCAGAGACCAGAGCCATTAGCATCCCAGGCAGGGGCGTGGGTCAGACAGCGTCTTTACCCTAAGAGATCGAGGCCCCAGTGAGTATTCATAGGATTCCCAGGGCATTCCTGGTTTATACACGTTGTCCTGGCAACACTTTCATTCTAAAAATGTCCCAGCGTGGATGACAAGCAGGCATAAATCAGGACTGTTCTTGAAAACCTATGAATACCATATTCACAGGGCATTTGTAACCCAGGATTGAAATTCTCTTTTGCGACACAGAGTCAGCGTGCCTGCTGTGTCGTCGTGTGTGTATATGGGGAAGGGGTGTTTTACAGAGTGTGTGTGCCAGCTTCGCTGAGTCACTAGAAATTTTAAAATATGCCTTAGGGGTTGGAGATGGTGGTCATAGATACAATAGAAACCATTTTAATTCACTTCTCCCTTTTACAGCTCAGCACATTGAAATCTAGAAAGGAAGAGGGGATGAGCAAAGAGGAGGAGCACGGTGCCTACCAGGAGCCGCACACCTTGCTACACGCTCTCTATGTGGGCGATTGTTTGCGCTCACAGTGAATCTGGGAAATAGATTCCGCATGCCCCCTTTCCAGATGAGGAAACTGAGGCTTGGAGAGATTCCAGAATTTGCAGCTCCAAGGTCATGCAGCTCCAAGTAGCAGATGAGGTTTCTTGACCTGAGGCCAGTGCTCCCTCTGTGACTTTACAGCTCCTGGGAGAATGAGCTGGGCAGCCCTGGCCGGGGCTATGGTAGCTCCAGCTGGCCCCTCGTCTAGTCTTGCTGCTGTCACCAGTCCCGAGAGGCCCTCCCACTCTTTCAGGAGTCACGTCTCCTAGGTAGCACTGCATGGAGTCCGTCGTCTTGGCCCCTGACTGCTCAGCTGACCACTTGGCCCCTGTGGAGCCCAGCCCAGGACCCTGAGGGACAGGCAGCAAGAGAGGCCTCGAGGCAGGAGGAGGCTATCAGAGGCTGGGTAGAGGCTGCCTCTGCCACTGCGGGGACATCTGACATGAGTGTGCTATATGGAGCTGCTGCTCTCTGGCCGTTGCTTGACCCTGAGCCCTGGGTCACTAGAAAGAGTAGGTGTTGGGGGGGGGGGTTGGGTGGGAACCCCAAGGGAGCTCTCCTGGGTCAGAGCTGGGGAGGAGGCTGGGACTGCTTGTTCCAGGCTGTTGAGCAAATAGCCCTGCTGAGACTTGCACCCAGTGAGTCTCCTTGGCATGAACTCTCCTGCCCTGCCCCCTCTGAGATCAGCTCGCTGGCTCCAGGCCTGGGAACACCTGCTCCCTCCCTCCCCCAACATGGCGGCAGTGGTTCCTGCTTCTTAGCGAGGGGCCAACTGCAACTGGAATGGGAGAACAAGGAAGGATGGGGATCATTTCCCTACTCAGACTTGTTCTTCAGGGCTGCTGTCAGGGTGTGCCAGCACCCTGAGCTCGCACCTCGCCTCTCCCAGGTGTGAGCTGGTCGGCCTGCAGAGTGCCAGGAGGGGACACACGTGGGTGCTCCTGGTTTGGACTGTGGCTGGGTCGAGGCTGTCCACACCCCACAGGGGAGTCTGCCCCTAATGTCTGAGGGCCTGAGGAGAGGCAGAGGGACCCTGTTCTCCTAATAGTGCAGGGACCGTTTCCTCCCAACCTGCTGCCCCCTGCCCCCGACGAGGCCAAGGACACAGCACATCACCAGCCCCCCTTGACTTAGACACCAGCCTCCAACCAAGATCCCGGTGTCTGCTGTCCCAGGGGATCACCGGGCAGAGCCCCAGCATCTGTTTGTCCAAGGAGGAGCTGTGAAACTTCACCCTCAGGGATGGAGGGGGCCACAGAGCAATTTCACACATTTCTGTGTACATGTGTGATGTTTCCTCCCGTGACTTCACTCTGAACCTGCCCTACCCCCTACCCTGGCCCATAAATGCCCTCGGGATCAGAGGTGCCTCTCACAGAGCATCCGGTCATCCTGGCCCGTAGGCAGCAGCTCCCATATGGTGCAGTCTGACTAAGAAGCCAAGCAAATTGTGTCCACGTGGCATTAAAAACTGCATATATCTAGAAACCTCGTGTGGTATTTTCACATCTGTTTTCTCACTGGAGGATTCCGTGGAGTCCTGTGAGGTGGCAAGTGTTACCACCCCATCCCCTAGAAGTGAGGAAACCGGGAGCCAGGAGGGGCAGTCACTTCCCAATGTCAGGCCCAGAGCAGGCATAGGGCAAGGCCATGCCTCCCTGTGCAGGCCTCGTCCCTGTCTGCAGAAATCACAGGCTCCCTCCCGCCGTGGGCTCCTTGAGTCTAACCTGGGAACCAGGAGACTGTGAAGGTGAGCAGTTGTGTGCCAGCCCTGAGCCCACAGGGAGGGCTGGACGGCTGAGAAGCCTGTGGGGTGCTGGCCTCAGAGGAGCCCAGAGCAGCGGGAGGCCCTGGAACCCCACGGTGCACAGCCAGCGGGCCGGGGAAGGAGCTGGTTCAGTACAGGCTGCTACTCAGCATTAAAACGGATACCAGAGCTATTTGCTGGCCTTGTCACCACCATGTCACGTTAAGCACCAAAGCGGAGGGAGCAGGGAGACAGAAACACAGTGCCTAGCAAAACAGAGCCAGTTGGTGCCAATGCAAATATTGACCGAGCCCATGCCCTGGTCCTGCCCCTGGGTGGGAGGCAGCGACTGAACACATCAGCCGAATGCAGAGTGTAATAAGCAGGCACCGCAGGGTGAGACAGGACCACGTGGGGGTTCCCTCCGTGTTGCTCTTTCTCCCAGGGCTGCGGTGTGTTGCTCAGGTTCCTCTTCGCCAGTTGACCCCAACATGCCCCATGCTGAGATTCCATCCATTTCAGACTCCTCATCCAGCCTCGTTGCTCATCAGCACGGAATCTGCTGAAGCCACATCAGCTTGCTCACCAGCTCTCCGTGCATCTCGTGCTCCTTTCCCTGGGCTGTTCAATGCCAATGTCCTCCCGTAGCTCCTCCTCGAATTCTTGCTGACAACCAGCCTCTGCCGTCTCCTCTCTTCTGTCCTCTCTCCCTTCCCAAGCACACCTTAAACTGTGCTGCACTGACTTAGGCTCTCCCTTCTAGCTTTCTGTGCCTTTTCAGGTTGTCACTCTGATCTCAGACCCTGACACAGTCCCGGCCTGGGAGCCCCCTGAGGGCCTGCCTGCCCTCCTGGCTCCCCGACAGGGCTCATCCCCGCTCCATCCCTAGCAGGGGGGCAAGCAGTGACATGGTCACCAGGCCCATTCCAAATCACCACATCACAGCCCAGATTTTCTCCATTAATGGTATCGATTTTCTCTGCTGAACTGCTGGCATCAAAGGCAGCTGCGGCAACTCGGAAGTTCATTGAGTCCAGAATGTCGCAGGGGATTGGCTGCGGTTAAACATGTGAGCCAGAGGCCAGGTCAGGGCTGAGAGGGCAGCTGCTTCAGGATGCACAGGGTGTGGACAGCCGGGCTGGATGTGGACAAGTGGAGAGGATGGCGGAAGGAGAAGGAGCTGGGTTTGGGGGCCCTCCGAGGACCAGCAGGAACCCTGTGCCTCCTGAGGCAGCACCTGGCTCTCACCCACCCTCCCTGCCATTTTCCTGCCTGGACCCCTATCAAATACCTGCCAGGCTCGTGCTGGGCCCCCAGGATTAGAGCTTCCCAAGGCTACCCAGCTTTCTAGGAGCTCCGTTGCAGGAGTAACGCAGACCCACACACCAGGTGATTCCCACGCTGTGTTCTCTGGGGTAGACCTTCAGAATTATCCCCAACCTAGGGATTAAGTTTGCTGCAGGCAGGGGTGTTTCAATTAAGACATTTCCCCTAATTTTGTGTTCCTGCCTTTCAAAGTGACTCATTCATTGGAGAAATTCTGGATGATACAGACCTTGGAGCATATAGTAGAAAATGGACTTTGCCCGGATCAGGACTTGCTGACTTTTCCAGCTTCCCTTCCCCGTGCCTGGTCAGGAGGTGGAGCAGTAGAGCAGAAAGCACCCGGATGGGCTTGGCCCTGTGTCCTCAGGCTGACAGTTTCATCCAGCGGGGAGGGTGACATGAGATGGTGTGGGGCCGGTCTGCTGCAGTGCCCAGAGGCCTCCACCCCTCGCCCTGCACTTTCTCCTCCTGAGCTCCCAGCCCCCTTCGTTTCCCATTTGTTCTCACTGGCCCAACTCATGTTAAATGTGAGCACTCACATGAGAGCATTTTCTAGGGAAGTAAATGGCTTGGGGTCCCTTCCTCTTTTCACTTCCTCATCCTGAGGACTGGGGAAATGGAAGGTCAACTCCCCAGGGTCTATGGGAGCCGCAGGTGGCCAGGGGAAGCCCTAGGTCAGGCAGCAAACCAAGATTGCAGGCGCCAGTGGAGCCCCTCCCTAGCCCTCAGCCCCTGCCCCGGGGACCTGCCTGTGTTCAGCGGAGGTGGTTCCAGAGGTTGAAGGTCTGCTCCTTCACCATTCAGGACCTGTGGTCTTGCTGAGGAGAGCAGATTGACACAGCCTCAGACAGCACAGGCTGGCTCGTGTTCATTTCTGAGTGACCCCCTAAGCCAGGGACTTACACAGACCTGGGGCTGGGGCAGCTGGGGACGGGAGCATTTGGCATTTGCAACGCCATGTAAGAGTCACTTCCCTTGTTCCAAAGTTCGTTGTTGGCTGTGGTCAGAGTCTGCACTCACGGCAACACTCCTCTTCTGTAATCGCTCATTCGCTCAGTCTTTCCCTCAGCAGGTGTTTTCTGAGTACCCACTATGTGCCAGGCACTGTGCTTGGCCCTGCGAATACAGTGTGAGCAAAACAGACAGGGCCCTTCCCTCTAGAGGACTCTGAACCTGGAAGTGAGCAGCTGTTTGTCAGCCCCAAACCACACTGGAGCTCCGGGATGGGCTAGGCTGGTCCAGAGAAGAATGAAATTTGTGTCAAGACTGTGTGGGGACCCAAACGGAACCTCTTCTTCTACAGGCAAAGTTCCACCATCCCCCTAAACACCCTTCCCCGAGGTGGACTCAGGGAAGAGGTGTAGGGGTAGAGGGCGAACATTTGTCTAGTTCTCAAAGTGCCAGGTACCAGGCCAGTGTGCAGTCCATTCAGGCTACTATAATAAAAATGCCATAGACTGGGTGGCTTATAAACAATAGACATTTATTTCTCACAGTTACAGAGGCTGAGAAGTTCAAGATTAAAATGCCAGCAGATTCGGTGTCTGGCGAGGGCTCCCTTCTTGGTTCCTAGACAGCCATCTTGCTGTGTCCTCAGCACAGCAAGGGACAAGAAGGGGCAAGAGAGCTCTCTGGGGTCTCTTTTATAAGGACACTAATCTCGTTCCTGAGGGCTCTGCCCTTATGGCCTAATCTTCCAATATCATTGCATTGGGGGTTAGGATTTCAACATACGAATTTGGGGACACACAAACATTCAGTCCACAGCACAGCACTTCACATTCCTTATCTTAATGAAGCCTCAGCAAAGCCCTAAGAGGTAAATATCATAAGTACACTTTACAGAGCAAGAAACTGAGGCTCAAGGGAGCAAGTTACGCCATCCAAAATTCCCATGGGTAGTACGGAACCAGGTCTGGCCTCAGAGCCCATGCCTTTTCCACGGCACCCTGCTGTCTCTGGGAAACATGCAAAACCTCCATCCTCCTGCTCCCGTCCGAGCACGACAGATGCGCAAACACCCTGACCGCCTGGAAGATTGCTCCCACTCAAGGCTTTGAAGAAAATTACAGGGAAAATGCCGGAGTGAACTCTCGCTTCCCTTTCTTAGCTTCCGCCTCTCTCCTCCCTGCACCTTCCTAGTCGTGGCAGTCCTGTCCCCTTCTCTACTCCCTCTCACCCTAGAAAATCCCAAGAAGGCTTCATGTGACTCTGTTTAAGTCCCCACTCTCAGCGCTCAGAACCGGTTCTGCGCTCCTGGTGTGCTCTGGGTCTCCATCTGGTTGGGAGGCTATTTTCATCCGCCGGATGCAGATTAGCTGCCGTGATCTGGGGCTGAGCTGCTGGAGAGATGCCTCTATCTACAGAAGGACAATTTAAAAACTCACAGCACAAATAAATAAATTCCCCTTTCTGCCCCCAGCGTCCTCCATCCCGTTTCTGCAGGTAATTGCTGAAGGATTTTTGCTTCAAACACATTCTTATTTGTATGGAGTGCAGGGTGTTGAAGAGTGGGCTGAGGACTGGCCAGCTTCTGGCCAGAAATGCCAGGTGGTAAAGATGTCAGCTCTAATGGGGTCAGGAGAGGGCATCTCCTGGCCCAGGAGCAGGGGGCAGGACGGCGAGCCCTTCCGAGGCATCACGTCTTCATTTCTGTGCTCAGATGTAAGCGTTCCCGGGGCAGGAATCACCTCCTCCTTCTCCAGTGGTTGAGAAAGGGGCCTTCAGGTCTGCGCTGGCCTGAGCCCAGAGAAGGGATGATTAATTACATCGTCAATGTCCTAATGTTTCAGGAACTCACGACACTTGAAAATATGGGCTTCTGCATCACCCAGGTGGTGGTGGAGAGGGTGTCCTGGCCTGGGAGGCAGGGAGGAGCTTAGAGGTGGGAGGAAAGAGTAGATGAAAAATCTTGCAGCTTCTGAAAAGCTGTGGGTTCCAAGAGGAGGAAGGGCAGAAGAATAGAAACCTGCCCCTCTGCAAACCTCTCATTTGCTCCTCCCGGTGACCCTCGGAGGAGAGCATTGCCATCCCCTTTATAGATAAAGCAACTCTGAGTAGGGAGGCCCAAGTTCACCTGGCAATGGCAGAAATAGAACTCAAATGCATGTCTTCTTCGAGAAGTTTTGGATCTCTCCTCTGTGCCATGGCTGCCGCTGGAGGAGTTTCAAGGAGCTGGTGAGGATTTAGATGAGCAGGGAGAGAATGAGGTTCAAGAAAAGGAGAAGGGAGGGGTATTTTTCTCTTTCCTTTTCCCGTCCTCTCCCTCCCACAGCCTTTCACCCTGACCTCACTGGGGCAGCTTCCCCAGTCTCTGGACCGCACATGCTCCTTGTCATGGTCAGCAGCAATGTTGTCCACACTGGGTGGCCAGCTGTGATCTGGCAGTGGGGGATGGGTCTGTCTTCTCTGTGACTTGGGGCTCAGGATGATGATGAGACTGATCATCAAAAAAGCAAGAGCACCTCAGAGGGGCCACTCTGGGCGGGGTGAGGGGAATTGGGGGCATACGGGTGAACCCTGAACCTTCAGCCTGGACTTGCCCTGTGCTGGCTGGGCATGTGGCCTCCCCTCAGACCCAGGCAGTGGATGGGGGTGGGCAGCATTAGGGACCTTGCATCCATATCCTTGCCTGAGAGGCCACTATCATCCCCCTTATGGAGGAGAACACAGGCTCAAAGTTTGTATGCACAGCGAGGTGTAGAGCTGGCATTTGCCTCCAAGTGTGTCCCATTCCCAAACTAGAATTCCTACTTGAAAAAAGAGTAACTACAAGTGATGTTTTTGGAGGGCTAACTCTCTCACACTCTCTGCCAAGCACTTTGCAGACACCATCTCACGCAGTCCTTACACGGTTCCTATTTCGCAGATAAGGAAACTGAAGCTGAGAAAGGTTAATACTTTGCCATGAGTGACACAAATCTTAAGTCAGGGCCAGGCCCGAAGCCTGTGCTCTTAGCCTGTAGACGAGCTACCACTCATAAATGGACCCCAAGTGGACGCGACCGAGTGCTCACCTTTTATGCAGGACAGGTGCAGGCACCGTCTGGGTTGAGGGGCGAAAGGAGGGAATCTGGGGAGGGAGCATGCGCTGAGTGCCTCCCTTCCTGCCCTGGGCTCACCCTGTTGGCGTCAGCACCTAGCACAGTGCCGCATACACATTTGTTCATGTGTCTGCCCTCTGGCTGCAGTGGAGCTCCATGAGGGCAGGGCTGGGTGATAGTCCTTTTAGCGCCTAGCTGAGGTTTAACAAGTGTTTACAAATGAGGAAATGAGGCCCATATGGTCTAAGTGGTCCCTAAACCCGGAGCTCTGAGCTGTCCACGGTGGCAGATCCGGTGTCTCATGTGAGTTTGGAGAGGTTGCCACCCTGAAGTCCAAGAACCTTCCTAAAGTCCCTCTGATCACCACGTGGTCATCTGACTTCTCCCCCACTCCATCGGTCGGTTCTGCCCCTGCCCCTGTGATGAGAAGAGTGGAGGAAGTAGGAGCAAGTGCCCACCACAATCAAGCCCAAGTTGTGCCTTCTGTCTCCTGACACCCACTTTGCAGGTGTCAAAACTGAGGTTCAGAAGGGCGATGCTATAGATTTAGAACTCAGTCTCACAAGAGGGACAAGCTCCCCAAACAATGAGACTGAAGAGACAGCTCGACCCTTCAAGACTTAGACCCCCTGTTTCTTCCCCATGGGAGGGAGCCGTGTGGGTCTGCACTTCCACCAGGGGCTGTTAGCCATCAAGATCCCACTTGAGGAAAGGACGAGCTGACTGGGCAAGAGGATCTGAGCCAGTGCAGTCTGCACAGCCTTGAAGATGTAGGAGATGAATTTAGATGGTAACATTTTTATGGTTACCTTTGGTTTGTGGCAGGAAATATAGTCTTCCATATTTGATAATGATGTAAAATTTAGCTGTTTTTTGTTGTTGTTGTTGCTTTTTTTTTTTTTTTTTTTTGGTGAAGCAGATTGGCCCTGAGCGAACATCTATGCCCATCTTCCTCTATTTGTATGTGGAATGCTGCCACTGCATGGCTTGATGAGTGGTGTGTATGTATATGTTCGCACCTGGGATCTGAACCCACGAACCCCAGGCCACTGAAGTGGAATGAGCGAGCTCAACCACTACACCACCGGGCCAGCCCCTAAAATTAAGTTTTTAAAAACATTTAAGGAAATGAAGTGAGTCAATTTAAAGGCGAGTATGAAATAATGTGATTTGACTTTAGACAAACAGTGACTTAAGGGATTCTGAAAAGGTAGTCCTGGCTCTAAATTATCTCCCCCACAAGCCTGTGGCAAATCATGGACTTGAGACAAGGCATTGTCCATTTTAGGAAACCTCTGATCAAGTCGCATAGTAGGGACCGCCTGGGTCAATGCTCCACATCGGGGATGAGGAAATCGAAGCCAGAGCTGAGGTCATAGACCATAGATGGGAGAGTCAGCACATACCGTCTCAGAAGGAGCCTTGTTCTGATTCCCTTTCTCTTTCAGAACCAAGGGGTGCAGGGCTGGGCCAATGGCCCAGAGAAGCACTGGGCAAGGTTTTAAGCACAGTGACTTCAAAAATACCCAAGGAGCTTAAAAAATATATATAGATGCCTGGGCCCTATCCTGAGAGATTCTGATTAGGTGGTTTGATTTGGGGGCAAGATTCAGGAAAACTTTTCTTTAAATGTCTCCCCAGCTGCCCACCCTAGACTGGAGACCAAGGATATGACATGGGTTACCCCATCCCTCTTTAGCACTTTCTAGGCTCCCCCGGTACCTAATCCAGGGAGAGAGAGAGAGAGAAAGGAGAGAGACAGGGAGAAAGAGAGAAAGAAGGAAGAAGGGAGAGGAGGAGAGAGAGCCAGTGTGAGCAACAATGGTGGGCTTCGGACCTGGGCAGGTCCGGCTTAGAGTTCTGGTTGCGCCCCTGAAATTGACAAGATGTATTACCCGGAGCGTCTTCCTAACTGTGAGACTCAGTGAGCTCACAGGTAAGACGATGATAATGTTAATCAGTACCTCTGTAGGTTGCAGTGAGGGTTAGACGCAGGTACCCGTGTAAGGGGCTCAGCACAGTGCCTGGCACAAGTTGAGCTCTCAGTGAATGCTAATTCTTAGCCTCATCATCTTTATCATTGTGGCCAGAAGCCAGAATGATCCTGTCGTTAAGAGGAGCCAGAGACGCCAGCGGAACATTCTTCAGGGCAGAGAAGGAGATCATTAAATGGCTCAGAATTAAGACAGGCAGGAGCTCAGGAAGAGCGAGACTTAATTCCCTGGCAGACCCAGGGGAAGGGGTCTCTTTGGAAGAGATTTGCATTGGCTTTAGTTGATTGCAATTACGCTGTCCTTTGCTGTGCTGAAAATAAAATGAAACCCTAACAAAGTTCCAGGTTTAATTGAAATTTCCTGGGATCTGTTATTACATCGCTGTGATTGTTCTGTACCACTAATGAGCCTGTGCTAGCTGATTATCCAAGTGTCTCTCCAGTCACTATTCCATTATTGCATTATTAATGATCAGATATGATTGTCACAGCCGACGGCTCGAACATCAAACAGGCAGAGACAAGTCAGAGAGCCTAAGAGTTGGACAGATGGCCAGGATGGGGTGGAGTGGGGGCAGTGGGCAAGGTATACTGGCTGCCAAGCCAACCTGGTGCCCAGAGTAGGAGGGGAAGGGGTATGGACGTTGGTGTGGTGAGGAACTGAACTGGGGGTAGCCTGTGCAGGAGGAGGGGGTGGCTGGGTGTGGTGACAGCTGAGAGGTCAGGGCTTGAGGAGTGGATGAGGGGAACTGTTCCCTATAAGTTGGTGAGTTCTAAGAGTCAGTGGCTTTCAATTGTCTGCTTACCTGGAGAAGTAACCCCTGACTCATGATACAGATAAACAATCAAAAACAAATGAAGTCGTAAGGGCCTGGGAAATGGGAAAAGCCCAATGTAAAGGGCAGGGACAGGAGAAGACTGAAAGGTCATTCTTCCTCCACAGGCCTGAGCATCTTTTTTGAGGAGATGCTGAGCACCTCTCTCCCTCTCCGATGAGCCCAGACTCCCAGAGGCAGGGCTGACACTGCAGCGAGAGAGGGTTGGTGGGCCCTGGAGAAGGCAGCCATTTGTCCTAGACCCTGCAGGGAGGCCTGTCTGGAGAGCGGCCCTGGGTAGGATGACCTCGGCAGAGCCCTCCTAGCCCCGTTTTTAACTTGCCACCTCCCGGTACCCCAGAAGGCCCGGAAGGGAACCCACACGCTGGTGCTACAAGAGAAGTGTGAAGAGTTTTCTGGAAACTGCCAGAGTTGGCCCACGCTAATGGTCTTCCTTAGAGAGGGTAATGAGCTGGGCTCCAGGGGTCTGACTGAGGAGAAGAGCCCCACACCCCTTTGCCTGGGTAGGAGGCCTGTTTAAATCTAGAGAGCGGCGTGCAGTCACCCCGTGCACCCCACCCTCTACCTCCCCCGCCTTTCAGGAGGCGCCCTTTCCCGAAAACACCAGACAGGATGAGGTCATATTAGGCATTCACTTGCTGCCAAATTTCATTCTTCGAAGATCAGCCTTGCGCTAACATGAAATACAAGCCAGCAACAGGAGAGAGGAGGGGGATAGATTGACGAAATGGGGTGGGGGCCACAAGCAGGAGAGAAGGACTTGACATTTGAACATGGCTTTGTAATCGGAAAATTGATCCCAAAGTCGCTGCCTCCCCCAGTGATAGGCGCGGGGGCCGCTGTGGTTCCCGAAGCCCGTGGTGGGGGCCACCTGTTCTGTTCCCCTTGCTGCCTCCATCTCGCTGTCTCCATGGTGAAGAGGCAAATGGTTGGGGGCTTCTGCAGCCATGGTTTCCCCGGCAACCCTCAGGTGGCAGCCCACCCTGGACTGTACACACTGGTTTGTCCCCGCCACTGCTGCGCTGCCGAGCTATTTTGGAGAAATGGAGGCCTTTGCCTGCAGAGCCACCCACAATCCCACCAACACGCACACAGGTGCCCTTCTGGGCACTCCGGCCTCCTCATGGGGGCTCCTGGCTGCCCATCCACCCACGGCACCCACCCTGAACCTGTCCAGCTCGTGGGGGCTGGGCTGCCTGGCCAATCACAGATCCAAGTTTGGGGGCTGCGTGCGGGAGGCGAGACCCCTAGACACCTCCTCCCCCACGCCTCAGGGAAGGCTGAAGAAATCTGAGGCAAGAGCTCTAACTAAGAGGATACTTTCCCTCTCCCATGCTCCCCCCACAACCCTGGACCATCAGGAATATGGTTTATGATGAACACGATCATAATAACCCCACCTTGCACATCTTTCGTCCTCCTTAAGTATGCAGAACAGTTATTACCATTATCATCTCAAATTTTAGAAGTGGAAGCTGAGCCCCAGAGAGGTTGATTGACCTACTCAAGGCCACACAGCTGGAAGTAGCAATCTCAAACCTAGAGTGCCACAGAATGTCTCAGCTAAGGGTGCCTGGGAAGATCTTTGTCCCCAGTGTGTTGGTCTTGTTGTGGGTAGGCAGGATGGGGGTTAGGGTCAGGGAGTAGAAAGAAATTGTGGCTCTCCCTCAGGAAACTTCCGGAGGATACAGGACATGTGCAGCTGTGTGCACACCGGTGCTTATGTGCATGACCACACGCTGTCTTCCCATGTTCTGTGGCCTCACAGACAGTGGGGGAGGAGAGGCCTCCCTTGCAAGGGGATTGATCGTCTGCTGCGGGGGCCTGGAGTTGTGAAAGCTACTGTCCCCTGGGATTCAGTTTCACCTGCTCCCCAGAACCCTGCAAGGATGACCAAGACTACCTGTTATGGGCTGAACATTTTTGCTCCCCCCATTCATATGTTGAGGCCCTAACCCCTGATGTAATGGCATTAGGATTAGGAGGTAATTAGGTTTACATGAGGTCATGAGGATGGAGCCCCTTAATGAGATTAGTGCCCTTTTTAGAAGAGGAAGAGACCAGAGCGCTCTCTCTATCTCCACCATGTGAGGACCCAGCGAGAAGGCGGCCGTCCATAAGCCAAGGAGAGAGCCCTCACCAAGAACCAAATCTGCCAGCACCTTAATCTCGGACTGCTCAGCCTCTGGAACTGTGAGAAGTAAATGGGTGTTGTTTCAGCTCCCAGTCTATAGCATTTTGCTATAGCAGCCTGAATGGACTAAGACACTGCCCATATTCTCTACAGTTCCCATCACAAGGCAGCAGCCCTGAACTCCTTCCAGTAGGGGCTCCTCAGAATCAGGAGGGAGCAAGGAATTCCCTGGTCAAGATCCCCAAGAACTGAGCTGAGCTGACCTTGAGATGAGAGGTGAAGCCTAAGAAACCAGAGGGGGTACCCTGGGCTACGCTGGACTCCACCACAGAGGCTGGGCTGGAGAGCAGAGATGCTGGGACAAGGAAGGGCAGGAGCTCAAGGCACTGTCTCAGCAGGCTTGGAGCTGAGCACTGGGACAGGGAGGCTGGTTCAGCTTCTCCTTCTGCTCTCCCAGGCGGGATTCCTCGGCCGCCTCCCAGGCAAGCAGAGAGGACAGAGGCCTGTGGCTGTCTCTAGCACCTACCGAAGGTTCCTGGAGAGGTGATGGAAGAGGGTGAAAATCCCAGGGGCAGCCTCTGGCAAGTGAAGATGCCAACCCACGAACACACCAGAGCCCAACACTGGCTCCAGAGCAGTGACCGTGCAGCCCACCCAGCTGGTTCCCTGGGAGGCCGAAACCCCACCCCTGCCTCAGAGAAGGACCACCCAGGCCCCCTCCACCCCCCTACACACACACCTTCCCTGGGAGAGCAGCATCTCTCTTGTTCTTAGCATTCTCCCAGGAAGAAAATTTCACTCTGGCAACTGCTTTTCAATTTCTTGACAACTTCTTTGTCAGGAAATTCAGACTGGACCGATTTTCCCCAACCTGTTCTATGCCAGGTAAGGTAATTTCCATATATAGCATCTCAGGCGATCCTCCCCGAGGCCCCACAGGGCTGGGGGGTGGGACAATGCCCACTTCAGTCACTAGGAAACTGGGTGCTTTAGGTGAGTCATTCCCCACAGGGACCATCTCCCAAGGGTCAGAGCTGGGATTCCAATCTTTGATTTCAAGTCCTCCTGGTAACTGACCACAGCCCCAATAAGAGTGCAGTCGCTCTCCTGTATGGATGGGGTAAACAGCTCGACAGCCCCTGGGAAACTCTGCAGCCACCTCCCCGGGCCAGGGGCTAGCCAGAAGTCCGATGGGGGAGGCCTCGTGGCCCTCCACTCGTGCCCCTCCAACCCACCCGCAGGCCCACCCCTTAGCCAGCTGCTCAGCTTAGAACAGAAGATCTGGAAGATTCCTCAATCCTTGTCATCCTGCCTGTCCCCCCCCGTTCTGGTCCAGTCTGGAAATGTCGAGTTGATTATATTCTGTGCTCAATCACCAGAAATAATCAATCTGTAATTAAGAGCATCCCCCAGCCCTTTCCAAGCCTTCCTCAGGCCTCCCGATCCTTCGGTGCCTGCCTACACCACCCCCACCACCCTCCTGCCTCCCCCTCCCACCTGCCTTTCCAGCATGGAATCGTTTTAATGAGACTTCTCTGGTACAAATGACCAGTTGTTACTAATTATATTTTCTGCGGCAATCGAGGTTTAAAAATGATTTAAAGCAGGGAAGACTCGAATTTATTAGGCATCAAATTTTCTGCAGTGAACTTTTAACTGGAAGCCGCTGCTCAGACACGAAGGGGGCCATCTCTGCCACCCTGGGCTGAGCAATAGTCCTGAAATATTGATGGTTTGTGGGTGGCAATGTAGCTGAGGGGATTTAACTTTTATTAAAATAAATGACTCTTGTAACAACAGCGTGGCTGTCCTGGGCGTCCCGCCCCCAGCAGGGGAGGGAATAGGGAGAGGCCAGAGGAGTGTGGGAGGGGCCGCCATCCGCCTGGGACGGATGGACGAGGTGAGGGAAGAGGAGGCTGGGCTTTGGAACTCCTTGACTGAAGCGTTTCCACGCACGACTTTGCTTTCCGAGGAGAGTCATCATCGCATGCAGCTTTCAGTCCCTTTTCAATTCCGTGAAGAGCTTTGATGAGGGCTGGTGCTGGGTCATGTTTGTGACTCTGACTCTGGAACTGACCTGGGTTCAAATCTGGGACTTGCTACTTCCCACCTGTGTGATCTTGGGAAATTAGTTAGCCTTTCCAAGCCTCGGCAGAGAAGTCCGAGAGAACACAAGCAAAGCCCTTTGTCCAGAGCTTGGTATCCAGCAAGCACTCATTAAATGTCAGATATTACCATTATTGCTATTACTCTGCGTCTATTAACTTATGAGGTTCTCACAACCCTGTGTGGCACATATGCTTGGTGTCATTGTCCCCATGGAGAAACAAAGGCCTGGAGAGGTGAAGTGCCGCCCCACGGTCATACTCCAGATGGTGGAGCTGAGTGACAGCCCCAGGGCCACCTTCCAGCCCCCAGTCCTGGCACCCTTTCCTCAGTATACACCCATAAACGGAAGTTCCCTGGAGGAAGCAGGACTGCCATTGCAATAAAAAATAGCAGTGTACTATTTCAAAATATGGCTAGAAAGGTTCCGGTCTGATATCAGGAAGATCATCTTGATGTATTGGAAGAAATACATTGCATTGGTATTGGAAGAAAAGAAGTGGCTGAGGGAGGCTGCGTGGACCCTTCCCTTTCAGAACATAGAGGCTTCCATGTGCTGTGGGCACGGCCTCTCCAGGTCCACGCTGGCAGCTGGGCCATATATACCAGCCTGCTATGGGGCTGCATGTTTGCCAGGGCAGGAATTCTATCATACTCATCCCAGGATCCCCCCTACTGCCCAGCTCCAAGAAGTGCACAGAGCAGGTGTGCAATAACGCGAACTGCAAGCTTCCTGAGGGCAGGGCCATGCCTGTTCTGTTCTCTCCCATAGGCTAACCCAGTGCCAGGCACAGAGTCAGTGCTAAGTAATTGTCAAAGGAGTGATGAATGAATGAACAAGTGTTTGTTGCACTAGATGGAACGATCTCTCTCCTTCTGACCCCACTCTCTGGAGGGAGCAGCAGTGCCCATCCTTTCCCTCAGAGGGACAATGACCCAGGGGATGTCTACAAGAAGAAGAGCTCATCCTCCCTGGCCTCCTGGGACTCCCTCGGGGGACTCTGGCTCCTGCACCAGAAACATAAAGAATTACAAAGCTCCTCCCCCACTGGGCTCTGTCATCTCAGGAATGAATCATGGACCTATACGGCAGTCAGTGTCCACTCGGGGTCTCTTGGGTGGAGTGGAGACGAAGGCAGGAGCAGAAGATAGAGATGAAGGACCCCCCCCACTTCTGTCTGGTGCTCAGTCCTCCCCAGCTCTGGTCTCATAGCATCTCAACCTCCCACTCAGCCCCCTCATTCTCTGACTAACTGTGGGTGGGAGGGACCTGGCCCTCCTTTTGCTCGTGGCGCCTGTCTGGGCCTGGGAGGATGGAGAGGGCATGTGCTGGTCCATCCCAGCCATGTGAAAAACATGCTTGCCACGGGGCTGAGGCACTGAAGCCTCTCCTGCTGGATTTCCCTCCACTGTGCCAAACATGGAGGAGGGGCCGGTGGTGCCACGTTTCCCTCACTTGCTGCTGTCCCCTGGGAATGGGTTTCAAACTGTTCTGGGGATCATTATGGAGGAAATCAAGGACTTCCTGAAGGGCAGGGGGACTCCAGGGAGCTGTTAGGAGGCAAAAGTCCTCTACCGGAAGACTTGAGGATGAAATGCAACCTCGCACCATCAAACGGGTTTTGAATTTGAATTCATACAAGCTGCTGTCCCGGCAAGGTAATTGCCTCTGGACAGGAGGCCGATCCTCCACTGCCCACGGCCCTCCCGCTCCCACATCATGACGTCCTCTGTCCTCCCCTCGGCGCTCTGTCACTGGATGTCTGGCCACTTGGTGACCTCCGGGAGGGTCTGGCCAGCACAAATTTGCTCTGTGGGGGCCTCCTCCAGGGACGTGGAACGGTATAGTGAAAGCCTTGCCACATTTATCAACAAAACACCGAGTTGAGTTTTGAGCTGCAGCTGTCCGCAAACTAGCTCTCTGCACTAGTCACAGACTCAGTCTTTCCTTCTATAACTCGGGGGCATACCTATAATTTGCTCCATTGACATTCCTGGCCCAGGAGTGCCTGCAGAGCAGGGGCCCTGGCGTTTCCTCTCCGCTTCTGCTTCCTCGGTCTCTGCCCAGCGCCTGACCCAGGGGAAGTGCTGAATGGATGAAGGATTATCAAGAGAGGCCCAGAAGCTGAACCCTGGGGGAGTCTGCACGCCCTCCAGGACTCCACAGACACGAGGGAGTCCTTCCTGCCCTGGTCTGTGTTTCCCTCAATGGTCCTTCTTCTATTCTGGACATTCCCGAGTTGTCCGCAAATCTGCCTTTCCCACTAGCCTGCTCCCCACCCAACAGCCCACCTTGGCTTGCTCCCCCTTCTCCCCCGGGGAACAGACCTGCAGCCACCTGCTGTCTCTTCTCTATCAAGTTGGTGTTCTGGTGTTCTTCTGTGTCTCCACGACTGTGTGTTAGACCTGTCTTGTTTGACCCCACCGGTCCCACCACGCTGTTCCTCTGTGCTGGTTCCTCCCGCTCCACGTGTCCATCTCTTGGGAATGGCAGCACCCCGCCCACCAGGCCCCTGTGCGCTCACCCCCCCACCCATTGGCACTCTCCTGGACTCATGCATGGGCTTCCAGCACAGGTCCCCTTCCAGCCCGCCTCTCTCCCTGCCGCCCAGAAGAGCTCTCTGAACTGACAAATGACCACGTGATGCCCTGGCATACAATCCTTCAGAGGCTTAACATGATCTTTTCTTCAGCGACAGTAAATATTTATCGAGTACCTGCTGGGCACCAGGCACTCTGGGTAAAGTCCTAACTCGTGCAGACACAGCAGGTCCTTCACGACCTGGCCCTACCCTGTCGCCGCCTTCCTGGGGCTCCAGGCACCAGAGCTGCTTGCCGTCCCCTGGGTGCCAAGCGCTCCCACACTCCTGTGCGCGTGCCCTCCACCGCCTTCCTGTGACACTCCTCCTTCCCGCCTTGCTCCACCAGTCCCTCGTGGCTTCATTTACTCATCTTCTAAGACTCAGTTCTGGCGTCACCTCCCCCAAGAACCCTTCCTCAAGTCACCAGGCATGGCACGACTTGTCACCCTGTAGTCTAAGCATGTGGCCCACCGGTCCCCCTCCCCTCTGAGAGAACTCGAGGCAGGGCCACATTTTGTGTCTCATCATCTTTCCAATGCCCCACGCTCAGTAGGGTCTCAAACATTTTTGAATGAATGACTATACACTTTGGCTCCTGTTTAAAAGCTTTTTCTCTATTTTTAAGTTTCTTTTTAACTTGTATGCTCTGTAGCAGGGTCAGGACTACTGAATGACAGCTATGATTTATTAAGTGCTTACTATTTGTCAAGCGTTTGCTAAATTCTTAACATTCTTTATCTCATTAAATCCTCATGATATGAGGTAGGTACTATTGAGCATTATTATCTCCATTTTACAGATAGGGAAACTGAGGCTCAGAGAGGTTAACTGCTAACACCTACACTTGAATCCTGGTGTCACTCCAGTGGTTCAACACTTAACCACTGGGCTACACTGCCACCATGGATTAATCTACCTGGCCCGGACTCCTGGGGAGCCAGCTTCAGGTGGGAGAGGTTCAGGTGCCCCAGCCCCCTAGCTAAACCTTGGCCTCTGTGGTGCTCTTTGGTCACTGTCCCTCAGTGCAGACACCCCCTGCACCAAACAGCAGAAGGAGCCTTCTTCTCCAGTCCCCGCTGGCTTCTTCCTGGGAGCAGCCCAGTCGGCCGGGCTGGAGGGAGGTGCAGGAAGGCGGCTGGAAGGGAGGATGAGCCAAGGACCACCCCCTACTGGTTATCTGTTGAACAACAGTGAGCCAGAGTGTTTGGGTGGGTGGACAGCTTTGAGGGCCCCCAGGAGACTCCATTAATTTTGGCTCCAAGTCCGTGGTGGAGGTAAACGGCTGGCAAGCTCCCGAGAGGGGTGCACGCCAGGCCAAAGCTGCAGCTCGACAGCGTGCCGCGCGCCTGCGCCCACCTCAAGTCCCTTACCAGGGTGCCCTGGCGGAGCGTTTCCTGCGCAAGGCCGGCTGCAGCCAGTCACCGCGCGGTGGGGGGCCCCCGGGTAAGTGGGGAGGAAAGCCACTCCAAAGTCGCCTAGGCCCGAGGAACTCCAGCGTCCTTCCCGGCTGGGGAAGCAAGTTCCAGAACTAATGAGGCAGGATCTCTTTGCCTCACTTCCAGGAAGGAGAAGCGGCCCCAGGCTCAGGGTGGGGCCGTGTACAGCTGTCCAGGCTGCCCGCAGAACACATCCTGCGGGGCAGCCTGGTTGGGCCTGTGGCTTCTGACTTCCTGAGCAATTGCCGTGGAAAGTAGGATTTGATCCCAAGAAATCCTTCTGGAGGGTGAGTTTGTCCAGAAGTTATTATTACCATTATTATAGTATTCATAATGCCTTCTATTTGGGCTTGCATTTGAACACTTGGGAAAAAATTGACGTGCCATAGAGCAGGTAGCTTGGGATGTTGTTCAAATGCAGACTGACTCATGGATCGCCTGTGGGGCCTGAGAGTCTGCCTTTCTTACACGCTCCCATGTGGTGCTGGTGCTGTGGGTCCAGGGCACCATTTAGCTTCACCATTTAGTTGCTGGGAGACCTGGAGCGTATTATTTAACCCCTCCAAGACATCGACTCCTCCGTAAAATGGAGATGAAACCAGCTACCTGCAGGGCGGCCAAAGGGGGCTGATGAAAGAACATGTGTAAAGTGCTCCGTCGGTGGGGGACACACCCTGCCCAGAGCAGGGGCTCAGTGTCTTCTACCCTCATTCAAGGTGATTTTGCACTGTCTCATTTGAGCCCATGAAGCAAGCGTAGCAGGCAGTGCTCATTCCATTTTACAGAGGAGGAGTCCCTCCACGGCGGGTTAGTGGCTGAGGGGGACTAGAACCTGGGATTCCTGCCCCAAGCTCAGTGTCCTTCCCACCGCAGCACATTCCTTCCCAGTCAGATTGGAGATTTATGTGACCGCTAGATGAGGAGCAAGTTGATACTGATGATGAAAATCCCAACAAAACTGTAGAAGTCTGTGCGAGGCTCTCGCTGGGCAGGCAGCCACGGCTGGCCTTCTGGAGTCCTGGGAGAGAGCTTGCGACTTGGAAGACAATGTTCCCATTACACGGCTCCCCTCCAGGCCTGCCTGCACATTGATCTCAACAGGCATTTCAGGAAAGAACAAATGCTTGGACCGTCCCCTTCCCCCGACTCCCCGTTCCGCCCCCCCCCCCCCCCCCCCCCCCCCCCGCCCCCAGGCAAGAAAGCAAGTGGATCCGAGATAAAAGGAAGTGTTTCTACTGTCTTCTTGGTGACTCGGGTCGTCTCCTCTCCCTGACCTCAGCTCACAGAGACATCCCTATAGGCAGGGCTTGGAGAAGAGAATAGGAGGGACCCCTGGCCAGGCCCCACATCTGGCTGCCACAGCTCTGAGGAGGTTGGAACAGCTCAGCACATTCTTCCCTTCCTCCCCAGCCCTCCCCACCACATGTCGGCCACAGCCTCTCAGTTGCCCTGCTCTCCTGCGCTGGACGAGGCCCAGAAAAACTGGTCTGGGCTCCTGGCGCCTCTTACACATCATTTCATTCACCTGCCCAGGGCATTCCCATTGCACAGTTCTCAATCTTGTTGGCCAAGGGTGCTCAATCAGCAAAGCCAAGGGAGGCCAGAAGTCTCAGAGGGCACATTCGATTCCTAGTCCAGGGAGATGACCTTGTGGACGACATCACATTTTGGAGTTGAGCCCTGTTCCAGTCAAGGCCCCTGATTCCAATTGGGTTACTTGTCATAAGGGAATTCCAGATGGCATTCCTGGATTTAACATTTCCATTTCAGCCGTTTGTGAGTGTCCCCAAAGGCCCTCCACATGGAGCCTTTTGTCCTTTTGCCGAGGCAGGAAAGTGCTGTGAGGCTGGTGAGCAGCCTGAGCCCCTCGGCTCAGATGAAGCCCTGCCTTCCCTCTCAGTCTGGCATGACTTTTCTTGATGAGTTCTCACAACTTCCCCAAGAGGTTGACGCTGTCCTGTTTCACAGATGAGGAAATGGAAGCACTTCATGGCGTTGTGCAATTGGAAAATTGGACATGCATGAGGCTCTAGAGATTGTATTCCTCAAGAACGTCTAGAGTCTTCTGTACCTTATTTATAGGGAATCCCCAAGATTCATGGGAAAGGAAGGAAAGATAAAGACTGGAGTGGTTGTAAAGTCAGTGGGATTGGTGGGATTTCTAGAAGAAATATCCAGTCTTTCCCCTTTCTGGACATGAGGTCCAGGAAAGGGATATCATAGCCCCGCTGAACCCCTTCCAGTAGGTAAGGAGATAACTGCCACTAGACTTCTGGAATATTCCACTAGAAGGGCATGACTTTGGCTGGGCAGCAGGCACCCCTACAATCTTAGAGTGCTAGCACCCCAGCTGTCAGCCCATTCCCTAGCTAGTTCCAGTACCACCCTGCGGAAGGGCCGGTTCTCCAGGTCCCATTGTCAACACACCAGTCTGGTCTGGCACGCACTTTACGTGTGTGGTCTCACTGGATCCTCAAAACACGAGGCAGAGTAGGGGACGTGTGGAGAAAACTGAGGAGCAGATGTTAGGCAGTCTGCCTAAGTCACAAGAAAGTGAGGACTTGCAAATTTGCGTGACTGCCTGCAGCTTCTCTTAACAGTTAACTTGTAGTTCCCCAGGATACCTGACCAAATGCGAAACATGTTCATGGATATGATTTCATCTTAATTTCTTTCTTTTTTTTTTTTTTAAAGATTGGCACTTGAGCTAACAACTGTTGCCAATCTTCTTCTTCATCTTTTTTTTTTTTTTTTCCTGCTTTTTCTCCCCAAGTGCCCCCGGTACTTTTATATAAAATATAGTTGTATATTTTAGTTGTGGGTCCCTCTAGTTGTAGCATGTAGAAAGCTGCCTCAGCATGGCTTGACTAGCGGTGCCATGTCCGTGCCCAGGATCCGAACCAGCGAAACCCTGGGCCGCCAAAGCAGAGCTCCTGAACTTAACCACTTCGCCACGGGGCTGGCCCCTCGTCTTAATTTCATAACAACCCTGTGAAGCAGACAAAAGTAGGTAATATAATCCCCATTTTGTATATGGAGAATCTGACCTGCTCAGCCTGTGCCAGATAGTTCTATTGGGGGAAGCAGCGAGGGTGGGTTAGATGTCAGGAAACACAGGAGAGGGCAGAGCTGTGCGTCCAGCCAGGCCTAGCTATCCTATTTAGAAACATCCTTACTATAGCAGTCTTACTACATTCATAGAGGGCTGTTAATTAAATTAATTATCCCTGTTAAATAGGCTTTGGGGGGTTCCCTAGGGCAGCACAAACATCTAGACAAGATGCAAGAGGGAGCAGCTAACTTCTGGAAAATTGCAATGCCCCTTCTCCCCTCCACGTCAATTAAGGCGCCTACTCACATTTTGGGTGTCTTCTCTTGCCTCCCTAGAAACAGCACCCTAGCCAATGAATGCATTTTGCCATCATCCTTGACCTGGTGAGGAGCAAGGTCACATGTGTAGTGTGTGGAGCATGGATTGGTCATGCCTGTGTGCCTTGTGTGTATCTGTGCATAAGATTGAGCATTGCCGTCGTGTTCCCTGTGTGCATAGACATTTCCGTGTGTGTGCGCAGTACCTCATGTGTGGTCACATGTGAACCTGTGACCAATGGACACGGGCCACTACCCAGGCCCCTGCTCAGGGAGCGCACAGCTGCCTCCTTCAGCTCCGGTCTGTCTTCTCTCTGCTGCTTGCTGTTCTGGTGAGTTGTCAAACGCAAGCATCAACTCCACAGCATCTCCTTTATGGGGAGGCCAGGACAGGCAGGTAATTTATCAAACATTACTTAAAATAGTCCTCCAGCCTCTTGCTCCCTCTCTCTTGTTGCCGTCTGATCCTTGATTGTTTCTTCTCCTTTCTGTCTCTTGTTTTTCTGTCTGGAGATTGACAGCCCCCTGCTAATACAGCCTTGGAGACGCCAGGTGCTGGAGGAACTGACACCTCACTCTGCCTCAGCCTCCATCCCAGAACTAACTACTTGGCGGCTGACTCAGGCGTCTCTGTGGTCGCTCCTGTCTGCGTGCTAGCACTGCGGGCTGATGGATGAGGCCGCATCCCCGCACTGCAGAACTCTCAGGAACCAGGGGCGCATACACTGTGATCTGCTGAGTTGTGGACTAGCTAATGAGACTCCTGACGCCAGCAAGCCCTCAACTGCCCTTTTCCCAATTCGCTAGCCTTTTAAGCAGGCCCCTGTCATATGACCCTATGGACCAGTCTACTGTCCTCTTAAGAGATTTAAAGAGAATGAAACGAATTAGCATTCTCTGTCAGCTCCACTTCCATGGTGAAGCAACAAGGCCAGCCAAGGGAAAGAGAGCTCCATCATTGGGAAATAACATTGTTGAAGTATCTGCTGTTTACCAAGTACTGTTCTGGGTGCTCGAAACTTTATTGTGTCGTTTATTCTGTGAAATAGATATTATCTCCATTTAGAGATAACTGAGAATAAGAGAAACCAGAGACTCAGAGGAGGCAAGTAGCCTGCTCTAGGTCAGTGTATCAATCAGAGTTCATGATTGCAAGCAAGAACGCTGACTCTAGCTAACTTACACAGAAAAGGAAATTTGGAGAAAGATATTGATAGCTCACAGAATGTATGGGAAGCTTAGAACACATGTGTGAACCAGGTGGCAGAATGAGGGCCAAGACCACACCAGGAAGAGTCTGTTAGGGGAGCGCAGTGGACACTGGATGTCAGTTTGGCCACTGCTAAAATGCATTTCAAACTTCTCCTGCGCCTTTATATCCCTATGTTAAAATCCAGGTTCCAAGGTGGTGTCATCTGAGGGTTAGTAGGCCATGTGCTCACACCCTCACTGGCCAGCGGGAAGGCCACATTTAGTGGATCCTGGCTCCTATGAGGAATCCCTTGATGGGTTCCCAAATACAGAAAGGGGGTTCCAAACCCAGACAGTCAACACCCAGTGAACTAGCAAACCAGGCCAATGTTCCCAGCCATCGCACAGAGGGTGAGAGGCTGAGCAACGCAGAGCCAGGTCTTCCTGGCTCCAAATCATGGGCTCTTCCTGCCACAACCAGGGCAAGCAGGGGTGAAGTTCAAAATAGTTAACAACCGGTAAGGTTCTGACTCTGGCCAATCTGAACAGATGCCGCCAGAAACAGTGGGTTCAGCCATGACACTGTCCACCAGCTGAGTATCAGTTCTAGACACGAAAAAACAAAAATTAGAACTCAGGGCTCCTGGACTGCCTTGGCCAGAGGCTCTTGCTGTTAGGATCACGACTCCCAAACTTTTCCATAGAAAGTGATAACACTTTACTCACTGGGGTAAATGAGAGAATTGAGAGAGAGGGAGAGAGAAAAAGAGAAAGATGGATATGGATATAAATATAGATATGTGAAATGACGTATGGTTTGGGGGGAAAGCCCATTACGTTATATTATTATAATAAAAATAAAACCCTGCTGAACTCCAGCCTTCTATATCCAACTGCCTACTTGACACCTCCACTTAGACATACAATAGATGTCTCAAAAACAGCGTATCTCGATCTGCACACCTGGTCTCCCCACCATCACCGAAAGCTTGCTCTGCCTGCAGTCTCTCCCAGTTCAGCAACGTCTTGTTTATCCTTCGAGTTGCTCAGGTCAAAATCTTTGGAGTCATCCTTGACTCTTTCTTTCATAATCTACATCCTCTACATATGTATTATGTAATATATATGTCCATATTCTACATCAGAAAATCCTCTGGCCTCTAACTTTAGAATATATTCATACAGCCGGCCCCGTGGCCGAGCGGTTGAGTTTGTGCGCTCCACTTCGACGGCCCAGGGTTTTGCTGGTTTGGATCCTGGGTGTGGTCATGGCACCGCTCATCAGATCATGCTGAGGCGGCATCCCACATGCCACAACTAGAAGGACCCACAACTAAAATATACAACTATGTACTGGGGGAATTTGGGGAGAAAAAGCAGGAAAAAAAAAAAAAAGATTGGCAACAGTTGTAAGCTCAGGTGCCAAGCTTTAAAAAAAAAAAAATATATATTCACAGACTGACCACCCTCACTGCTATCATTTTGTTCTAAACGGCGGACACCTCTGCCGTGGGTTCTTACAATAGCCTTCTAGCAAGTTCCCCTATTCTGACCTCTACTCCTTCAGGCTTTTCTCACTACAATGGCCAGAGTGGTCACTCTTCTGCTACAAACCCTGCATAGTACTCCAATTCATTCAGAGTCAAGAGCAAAGTTTTTGAAATGTCCTTGAAGCTGGTTGGAAGTCTGGTCTCCAACACCTCCGTGACCTCATCTTCCACTACTCTCTTCCAAGCTCACGCCTCTCCAGCCGCAGAGGCCTCCTTGCTGTTCTTTGAACATGCCAAGCTTGCTCTGCCTCCCGGCCTCTGCACTTGCCCTTCCCCTGCCTGACAGCCCTTGTCCCTGGATGTCTGCATGGCTTACTTCCTCACCTCCTCCAAATCTTTGCCCAAATGTCACCTTCTCAACAAGGCCTACCACGACCACCTTATTTTCTTAATCTGTTTTACTCTGCTCAATTTTTTCCATAGTACTTATCACCTCACATGCTAAATTTATTATATTATCATTTGTTCTTTGCCTCTCTCCACTAGAATGTCAATGCCACAAGGATGGCGGTCTCTGTCAGTCTGATCAGGGATGTATTCCCCGGAGCTAGAATATTGCCAGGCTCTCGGATCCTATTTGTTGAAGGAGTGTATAAAAATGCAAAGCATTAAGGATGACATTAAAATTTTTAATTTGCACAGAATTTAGATTTGGGAAGTTAGAAAACATTTTCTAATTTTTAGATGATGACAATATTGTTTCCATGAACATAACTTTTTGTATCTGGTTTTATGTTTAAAATGGCTCTGTGTAATTCTTATTCCGGGTTTTTAATACTGATCTCTTCAAATTCTTGATACTCTCCATTAAGAAGAAAGTTTATGTGCGAAAGTCAGCCACACATTCAAAATCTGACAGCAACTGAAATTATGTTTAAAGATGAAGAGCCCTTCCTTTTCTTTCATTGACAAACGTAATGTTAAAATATCTCGTGATAACGCTAATGGACTTGAATGCTATCCCTTTTCCGTATCAGGTATTGCAAAATGATGCTGAGGCTCTAATTTGCAGCAGGTGTGGGCATTGTCACAGCAGTCACTCTGCAATGAGCTTGGATGCCACTAAAGGGCACAGGAGCTGGAAATGTTTAGAAGCGTTTGATATTTGTGAAGATAGCGAGATGGGCCACTGCCTGGAGCTGCATCTTCCAGCAACCCCACCCAGCCTCTCTACCCCAACCCCTTTCCAGCAGCGCCTTGGGTTCTGTTCCATGTGCTAGGCCTCCAGAACCAAAAGTTTTCCAGCAACTAAGGGGCAGTGGCCTGTTCTGAGCCAGCAATTCAGGTAGACATCCAGGCACAGGAGCATCTCCTGGGCCATGTTTAGCACCTCACAGAGCAGCAGAGTATGATGGAGTTGCTCGGGGTCACTGCTGAAGGGGGCCATGCCACACGCTGTCATACCCTGCTCCACTGCCACTCTTCTCCAGGGAAGCTCGGCAAGGGCCTCCAACAGCCCCCTGCCCTGACAGCACGTCTGTAGAACTTCGAGGCCCAGTGGCAGCACATCATTGTCCATGGCACACTTTTTGAGAAGCTTGCTTTGGAATCCTTGTGCTGGTGTCCCACTTGTATACTAGCCAGCTGTGTGTCCTTGAGCAGGTCACCTCACTTCTCTGAACTTGGGTTTCTCCATCCATAAATGAGGAGTTCGAATAAAACTAATGCTTATCAAGTGCTTGTCAGGGATCCCTAGGATTCTGGGGAAGTGCCTCAGGGGATAATTTGGGATGGAGTAGAAATAGAAAGGGTCCAAATGGGAAGGCTTTTCTCACCTCCCTCTTCACCCAGCACCCCTCCACTTTTATCCGTTTTAGATATTGATATCCCATGACAGATTTTGGTAAAAAGAGAGGCTTTTACTGCTAGCATAGAATTTGAAAACCAGTGTGTTTACCAGGGCAATCTCTCATGGCTGGCTGTCTACCTCCCATTGTCCCTTTGTTCAAGGACAAAATCATTCTGAATGAACTTCTACACATTTTATTACTACAAAGAAGTGTCATCTTCCTTTAATAAAAATGAGACCAAGAACCTTTAAGGTGGCTATGGGAAGGGATTTTCTTGTTACAATGGGTAGATGGCCCGTGTGTCTTATCTCTGTGTCTAAGAGTCCTCTTCCCTTTGGTGTCTTTCTGTAGGACTGCTGCTCACACTAGCCTGCTCTCTCCCAACACTCGGTCTCAGGGGAGGGGTGGAATCCTCTGCTCTATTCCCCATGCCATAGGGAAGACAAAGATGGAACTGGGTTTAAATGATACTTTACAAGAAGCTAGGGAATAGCAAAAGGAACATGGTTCTAGAATGTGACGCAGCTGGGCCATCTGGTTTACCAGCTGTGACTGATCCACCAGAGCTTGAAGGCCCTATCCCATCGCCATTGGTCCCAGAGTTTCATATCTCTGGATTTTCCTCCATGGGGCAGATACCATTTTAGCGACCATCACCTAGCAGAGCCCAGGTAAGACATATACGATCCTCCATATCCAGGCCCATCGCGTGCACCTAATTCTCCCTCACAATTGCAGGGTTCTTGTGGGAAGACCCTCTTTCTTTGATAGCAACATTACCCACCCTCTTCTGGTAAGATCCCACCTTCTTTCAGGCATCTCCCATAGCTTAGCTCGATGACAGCAGCACGAATAGTCCCAACAAAAGAAGGATCCAGTTATTAACAAGGGATTGCTTTCTTTTGCAGACGGTAGAGCACAGAGGGATACAGTAATTTTTTTAATTCTCTGCAGCTTGACAGGGGCAAAGAGGGAATTTGAATGTGGGGCACTGGACAGGACACCAGGGCTTTTGGTGTGTCCAGGTGCCTTTCCACGGGCACCTGGGGGGAGGGGAGAGAGAATGATGGGCTCCGGAGCTCTTCCCTGACCCTGAAACAATCAGAGCAGGGAGTTCGGGCAGAGGTGGGGTTCAGCACTCCACCAACATCCCTGGTCCTTCTGTCCAGAATCCAGACCCCACAGGGATGGCTGTGTGCTGGACAAAGACAATCTGGTCCTTTTGGCACCTGCAGCCCAAGTCCCCTCAATGGGCAATTGCAGCTTCCAAGAGTTTAGGGACAAAAACGCAGAGAATGTCAGAGCCCCAGGCTTTCCCTTCCCTGAGACCCTGAGATCTGCATGAACACTTTTGTTTGCTTATTTATCCTGTTGCCTCAAATTAGAGGTGAAAACCAGAACAAAGAAACAACAGACATTCCTCAGGATGGAATTACCTGCGTAGCCTTGGGGTTTGATCTTGCCAAGACAATTTGGAGTCTGTTACACTGTTGCAACACATCAAATATTCTAAGGTTTCCTTTCATCTGCTAGCTTCTAGGGCCGTGCAAAGTCCAACTCAGAAGGGGGAGCTGGCCCTTCCAGCTTTCTGGGGTTGCTGCAAGGCTTCCCAGCCTTCCACAGGCCTTGGGGCAGGTGGCTGGGAAACAGGAGAAGAAAGACACTGGGGAGAGGCTGCTGACCTGGGGCTGGGGTCATCTCCCATCATCCTTTTATCCCAGCTTGAGGCTGCCTGCTTTAATCCTGTCTGCTCAGATGTGGCCTGGAGGGGTGCAAAGAAAACCCAGGGCATCCTGCTGGAAGACTGACCTCTGCTTATGAACCCTTGTCCGCTCTTGGACAGGGTATTTCCATACTCTGAGCCTCTGTTTCCTCCTATGTGAAATGGGATAATAATATCTCATTTATTCTCCTCTCATGGTGGTGGTGAGGCTCAAATGAGATAATACCTATAAAAAGCCCTATGGGTCAGCCCTAGTGGCCTAGTGGTGAAGTTTGGCACACTTCACTTCAGCGGCCCAGGTTTGGTTCCTGGACGTGGACCTACACTGCTTTGTTAGTGGCCATACTGTGCTGGTGGCCCACATACTAAAAAATAGAGGAAGACTGGCACGGATGCTAGCTCAGGGTGAATCTTCCTCAGCACAAAAAAAAAAGAAAAAAGAAAAAAAAATCCCTGTGAAGTGATAAATGCTTTTCAAAAAAGTTTCCAAGGTATGTGTTGTGTGTGTGTGCATGAGTGCATGTATTGCATGTGATCCACTGAGGCAGAAAGAGAACTGGCTCCCACTGGGTGTCATTCCAAGGTTCCCATGTAAATTGCTACTCCCTGGGACCGGAGAAAATCAGAAGAGTTCAAATACCTTCTGGTGAAATTAATCCGTTTAGGAAGGGGATCAGGAGGAAGGCCAGCCTTCGAAGGAACTGTGCCCAGATATCAGAAAGGAGAGGGAGAGACCAGACGTGTAGGCTCTAACACCTGGCTGGGGGAGGGTGGGTGGGGCAGGGCCTGTGCCTGGAAGGTGCACCTGGAAAGGAGCCCCCCCCGCCCCCCCGCCACTGCCCTGCTTCCACCAGCTTCCTCTAACTCCTGGTTGCCATACTAAAGGTGGCCAAGAGGAGCAGACACTGCCCACCTGCGCCCTGTCCTCTCTCTCCCCTTCCCCACCCCCTCTCAGCTGGGTTTCTGAGAAGGAGAGAAATGAACTCAATTCCATAAGGATTTATCCAGCCTCACCTATAGCGCTTCACATTTTTTATGGGGCTCTCTAGTTGACAACACTCTTTCATGTTGATTACCTCCCTTTGATTCTCACCGTAGCATGACATCACAAAGGCAGGTGGCAGATAAATTAGTATCCTTAATTTCCCCAAAACAGAAAATGAGACTCAGGACCTAAGTGATTTGCCTAAGGGCACCAGCTAGTAAGAGCAGAGCTGGAACGCACCTGGAGCTTCTGACGGCTGCTGGAAGTCCTTCGGTAGCTCCCTCAGGTTTGAGTCTCAGCTCCTTACCAGTTGTAGTGACCTGCACCCACTTCCCTCTACTCCGAAGGCTTCCCTAACTCGCCCACGGGGAGGGGGCGTGCCCACTGCCTCCTTCTCTTCGGGTGCTCTGCTTCCATTGTCATTATTTGCTTACTCCCTGAGGGCTCTGCTCATCTCTGCCTCTCCAGCATCTCCCATAGAGCCTGGCACATAATCCACATATCCACATTTATTAAATAATGAATATGTAACAGAATGGACTTTTTAAATAGAGAAATGATGGAAACAGCCTAAGTGGCCAACAGTAGTAGCGGAATGGTTAAATAAACCATGATACATCCCCTAGATGGAATATTATGCAGGTATTAAAAATTCTGCTGATGAAAAATTAATATTGACTTGAACAGTTCTTAAGCTAGAATGTTATGTGAAAGCCCAGCTATAGAATTGCACATACATTATGGTCATAGCTGTATGAAACGACAAAAGCAAACTCTCAAAAATCATGCAAGGGGGGCCGGCTCTGTGGCCGAGTGGTTAAGTTCGCGCGCTCTGCTGCAGCGGCCCAGGGTTCGGATCCTGGGTGCGGACATGGCACCGCTCGTCAGGCCACGTTGAGGCGGCGTCCCACATCCCACAACTAGAAGGACATGCAACTAAGATAGGCAGCTGTGTGCAGGGGGGTTTAGGGAGATAAAGCAGGAAAAAAAAAAAAAAGATTGGCAACAGTTGTTAGCCCAGGTGCCAATCTTTAAGAAAAAAAAAAAAGAAGGATATGCACGTAGAGAAAATAATCTCCAAAAAAAATACAAAAAAAATCATGCAAGGAAAAAGAAGTTGAGATAGTGGATGATTTTTCTTCCCTCCATCTTTCCACAGTCTCTACATTTTCTGTAATAGACAGGTATTATTTTTATAATGAGTATAATAGCAACAAAAGTAGTAATCAATACAGACGGAGACATTAAGGGAGTTATTACACACTTTCACAGTTCACATCTCCAGGGTCAAGTGACTTACTTCTTTGGAGCTGAAAACTTACTAATAGGACGTCAGAGTCACTGTCTAAAAACCTGGAGCGCTCCTGGAGGCTGGGAAAACATCCAGGAGACAGGCAATCTAAAGATGTTGCACCCAATTTTAGAAAATAAAGTAGTGGTCATTAGGAACTCTGCCTCGGGTTCACCAAGAATGAAGCGTTCCAAACTCACCTCATTTTCCTCTTGATGGGATTACCAGCCTGGTAGATAAGGAGAATGTTATGGACATAATGTGTATCGATTCTGCCATATATCTGACAAAGCCTCTCCTGGCCTCCTGAACAAGGTGGAGAAATGTGGGCTGGCAGACAGCACTGTAAGGTAGACTTGAAGAAGATTGAGCAACAAATGCAAATAACGCAGTTTAACAGGTTTGAGGCTGTTCTGGAGCAGGGATGGTGATTTGCGACATTTAGGCCATCATTGCCCGAACCCCCACCCCTAATCAGTGGTATGACTCTTTTTCTCCAAATCCAGATGGAGCTTCAGAATCCTCTGTATAGGGCGCCAAGCAGCCATTAGCCATCAGTCAGGCAGACATACCAGTGGAAACCTATTAGCCACCCTTGACTTTTAGGGAAGTGTCAGGCACGTGCCACAGGACCACTTGTTACTCAATCCTGTTCAGCATATTTATCAATGATTTGGAATGAAAACCTAGAAAACACGTGTATCAGATTTACAGATGACTTAAGGTTGGGAGGGAAAGATGATAGAGTCAAGATTTTAAACTATCTGACTAGATTATAACACAGGACAGAAACCAAGGAATGATTTTACAGTAGCACGTATAATCCCTTACCTGAATTTAAAAACGAATTGCAAAAACCAGAAGAGTGAGGGCTGGCCCGGTGCTGTAGTGGTTAAGTTCACGCACTCCACTTCGGCGGCCTGGGGTTCACAGGTCACAGGTTTGGATCCTGGGCGCGGACCTACACACTGCTCATCAAGCCATGTTGTGGTGGCATCCTACATACAAAACAGAGGAAGATGGGCACAGACGTTAGCTCAGTGACAATCTTCCTCAAGCACAAAGAGGAAGATTGGCAACAGATGTTAGCTCAAGGCCAACCTTCCTCGCCAAAAAACCCCAAAAGACCAAGAACAGAACAGTGATGGTATGACTTGATAGCACTTAATGAAATGGTGGAATGGGGGAGACACACCTGAGGTCTTAGCTGACCGCAAGCTCACCTCGAGTCATAGAATGATATGTGTGCCTGCTGATAAGGTCAATACAATCTTAGGCTTCGTTAATGGCACTATGGGGCTTGGAAGACAAGAGGTAGACACGACCCAGACTCGTCTAGAGGCCGAGGTGAACTACAACCTTTGGAGACTCGAAGTACCAAAAAGTATAATGGTGGACCCATCCCCCAACTCTCTTACAAAACTCAAAATAAATCAATAGTACGCCATAAAACAAGAGGAGGTAAAGTCCAGAAATTCTACCTTTTCCTGTGAAGATTGTTTTGATTATGCAGGAAGTGTAAAGGATTAGATTTAAAAAAGTTAGTGCCTCTGCTTTGTTGTAGCTGTAGGGCTTTGGTTAGCTTGTGCGTGGGATACGCCAACGCTGGGTGCAGCACGGCCAGCCCTGGAAGTCCCGTTTCAAGAGGGACTCTGCTGTCCCAGGGTCTGGGTCCAACTACACCCCTCCTAGCTTCCCAGACCTCCCACAGCTCCCTGTGCGTACAGAACAGAATACAGTCTGTCCCGTCTGGAGGCATTCGAAGCCTGCCAGGACCCGAAAGAAGAGGCTGCCATTAAAAACCAAAGTGGGACCAATGATTTAAAAGCCAAAAGTACCAAAAGGCTTATAATAACATACAAGTCTCTGGTTCTATCCGCTTTCAGCAGTTTCAGTCCTTCTCCTTCTCGGGGATCACCATTTTTATCTGTTCGATTGATTTATTCTGGTAATTACTTTCATATCTCTAAACAATATGTTTTTACCAACACATCTTGATTTATGTACTTTACACTTTATCTACTGGTTCCCTGTGATGACGGCTGAGTATTTAACTTTCTTACACCACTCCCACCTCCCCTTCCCTCATCCTTCCACTATTACTATTTTTGGTAATAATCAGTAAGTAATCAATAAATAATAAATAAATGGTTATCGCTTGCTTACACAAATTTTGTTTACTGCCTCATCAAGTTAGTCACACATCTTTTTTGCATGGCTTTTTCTTTTCCCTAGAGTTTCTAATTCCTTTCTTTTTGTCTTGCATTATTAGCTTAAGAGAAGGCCTTCTATTTTTTATTTTCCAATGTTCCATCACGTCAAGCATTCTGTAAGCCTCTCTTTTGTTTTTCCTGGAAACCTCTCCCCGGAGACCTCAGTCCCGTCCCCCTCTGGACTGGCTGCTGTTTGGATGACCAGGACTGCCATCAGTCCCAGGATTGCCCCTTAGTGCTTTCTTGGGTTGGATCCAAGAGGATGTTTTCCTCAGCCCATATCGTCCTTTCTCTTGATTTATTCTGTTTTTCAGAAGCACATCCTCAAGTAACTTCCTAAGAAAGAATGCATGAAGGATAAATTATCCAAGTCCTGTGTACCTGCAAATGTATTTGCTCTGCTGTTGTACTACTCAATTAAGTATAGGATTCTAGGGTTCCGGGTTGAAAATTATTCTCATTCAGATCTCTGAAGGCTTGCTCCAGTGTCTTCCCACATCCAGTGTTATGGATGAAAAGTGTGAGGCCAGCCTCATTCCAGTTCTTAGTAGACGAGCTGTCACTGTCTCCTCCCACCGTGTCATCATTCTCCCCACACATCTTTCTTTCGCCTTGGGGTTCTCAATTTTCGCTCATTTTCTTGAGCAGCCCATAGAACCATTCAGTCTGAACATTCTATTCAATTCTGCGAAATTCTTTTGTAGTGTTGTTCTGAAATTTTCCCTCCCTCTATTTTCTCTGTTCTCTTTCTGGGATTCTCTTAACTAGATGATGCTCAGCCTGACTTGATCTTCTATGTCTTTTTTTTCCTGCCATATTTTCTGTTTCTTTTTGTTTTCTTGCAGGAAGATTTCCTTGACCTTATCTTCTTAACTTTCTATTACATTTTTTAAATTTAGGAAATCTTAAATATATATAAAAATGAATTTTCAAGAGGCCCTCTGTGTTTTGATTGTTCTTTTTTCATAGCACCCTGTTCTTGTTGTATGTATACAATATTTTCTTAATTTCTCTAAGGATATAATTACAGTCTTTTTAGAGTCTGTCTTTCAATTATCTTCTATTTCCTGAATTATCTTCTTCCAGGATCAGTTTTTCTGGGTTTTTTTTTTTTTTAAATCTCAAGTATTTGGGATTCTTGGATATTCTTTCATATGTGAGGATGAGACAACAAAAAGTTTTGTGTTCACGGGCAGGACTGGTTGACTGGTGGACGTCATCCTGGGGTGACTGGATGAGAGCCAGCCATTTCACTGGGAGCCACCTGAATGTCAGAACAGAGCAGGGTCTTGGCTTTAGGGCTATTCAATTTCCTTTTAGAAGAAACTTTAAAAGTATTTTTGTTGTCTAGGGGGTATAAATCTGGCTTTCAGGAATTACAAAGTGTGGGGACAGGCAGCTATGGTTTGGTACATGGATTTTCAGTCAGCCTCCCTGATTCCAGCTCCAAATATCACTCCCACTCTCTGCGGTACCTTCTATCTGAGATGAAAATCTGTGTCCCTGGGCAGGTTGGCTGCCAGCTCAATAGAGGCCCCTCTTTTCCTAGCTTCAGCAGTGACCATCACACATCCACTGTCTTTAAGACATTTAAAGGTACCTCTCACTGGCTGATATACCCTCTCTCATTCTCTTTGTCATAAGCTTTCTATATTATTATTATTATTATTATTAATTATAAACATCCTGGAAAGTATGGGGGATAATGTCAAAATATTTATGTATCTATCCCCTCAGTTCTGTAAAATCATTCAGCCTTAAGATTTTGCTATATTTGCTTCCTATCTTTTTTTTAAAGAAATAAAATGTGGTAGATTCAGTTGACACACACTCCATCTCATCCTATTTTCTACTCTCCCCAGTTGTGACAACTGTTCTGACTTTGATATTTTTCACTCCCGTGCATATTTTTATGCCTTTGCTACACAAATGTGATATACTTTATGCATTACATGTTTTGTATTTCTATATAAAGGTATCAAAGTCTACTTATTAATCATCAAATGACTTCTTTCAACATTCTTTTGAGGTCTATCAATGTTGCACATGTAGCCTTACGGCTATGTAATGTGTAATTATTCCATCATTCTCCTGTTAATGGAGATGTAGATTGTTGCTAATTGCTCCCTGTTACACACAGTGCTAATCTGAACTTTCTTGTACTTTTCTCCCCGAGGACAGAGGCAAAAATTTTTCTAGACTTATATGCTGTGTCTTAGCATCTATGCTTCTTCACCTTCACCACATGCTGGCAAACTGCTCTCCAAAGTAGATAAATGAATTTATCCCCCCGCTCATCAGTAGCTTTAGAGGTTTTCCTTGCTCCACACATTTGCCAGTAGTCCACACTGTCAGCAAACCAGATCTGTCAACCTGACGTGTGTGAACTGTATCTTGCTTTTAGTTTGCGTTTGTTTATAACAATTAAGTTGGGCATCTTGTTATTGGCATTCCAGCTGCTTCTTTTCTGGATTCAGTGTATATAACTTTTGCCCTGTTTTCTACCGGGTCTCTGTCTTTATCTCAATGATTTGTAGAAGTCAGTATCTGGCATAACCTCAGAGCTTGTTAGAAACAGAATCTCAATCCCCACCCTAGACCCACTGGATTGGAATCTTCGTTTGACCAAGATTCAGGTGATTTGATTGTACATTTAAGTTTGAGAGGCTCTGGTTTAGAACATTTTGTATAAGACTGGGATTCTCTGTCTGTTGACTATTTGGTAAAAGTTCCCTATAAAACCACGTAAGACTGATGTTTTGTTAGTCATAGCTATTGTTGTCGATGTTGGTAAATTTTCAGTTACTTATTCAATTTCTTTAATCATTATAGACCCATTCTGATTTTTAATTTTCTTCTAAGTTTTAGTAAGTTGTATTTTTCTAGAAAACTGTGCATTTTATCTACGGTTTTTAGCATATTTATAAAAAGATATTCACATTAATCTTATGATTTATAGCTCTCTGCTGCATCTGGAGTTCTCTCTCCTTTTTCCATCTTAACACTGTTTGTTTGTGTGCCCCCTGCCCCCAACAATCCTGCCAGAGGTTTGTCTGTTTTATTAGTCTTTTCAAAGGATCACGTTCTGGTTTTATTAAACTCTTTTCTTATAACATTTTCTATTTCATTGTTTTCTGCCTGTATCTTTATTATTTTCTCCTTTCTACCTTCTTTGGGTTCACCCTGTCTCCCTTTTCCAACTTTCTGAGTTGAACTCTTAGCTTATTAACTTTTTAATGTTTCTCTTTTATGATTTAAGCATTTCAGGCTGTATGTTTCCCATTAATTACCACTGTAGTTGTGTCTTACATGTTTTGATACGTCATATTTTTATTATCTTTTAGGACTAAATGTTTTCTATATTCCATTTTTATTTCTTCTTTGACCCGTGAATTATTTAAAAGTGTGTTTTAAAATTTATGACTGTATGGAATATTCTAAAAAGATTTAAAAAATGTATTTCTAACTTAATTACACTGTGGCTCGAGTGCATGGTTTTTATGATATTAGTTCCTTTGTGTTTGTTGCGACTTGTTTTAGGACGTTGTACGTGGTTGATTTTTGTAGACGTGCCATGTGTACTTGAAAAGAATGTGCAGTCTCCAGTTGTTAGATGCAGCTCAATCTTCTTTGCATTTTTCAAACCTTTTGTTCTCACTCATTTTGATCTGCTTAATCTATCAATTGCTGAGAGCAATGTTACAATTGTCTTTACGATTTAGATATGTAAATTTCTCCTTAAAATTCCGTCAATTTTGACTTTACATATTTTAAGGCCATATTATCAGCTTCATGCAGATTTAGAATTGGTTTAGAAATGATTCCTTTTAATATTATGTAGTGCCATCACTGTTCTTAATAATAAAAGCTATATTGATATACAGCAAAATACTTCTACACTAGCATTCTTTGGATTGGTATATAACTAGCGTAACTTTTTCAATTTTTTTATGTTCAACTTTTCTGTGTCCTTTCTTTTAAGTTTCATTTCTTATAAGCAACACAAAGCTTTAAAAAAAATCCACTCTGACAATCTTTAACAAGTAAGTTTAGTCAGTTTACATTTTTATGATTATTTATGTATTGGATTTAATGCTCCCATTTTAATTTGTGCTTTTTAACTTACTCTGTATTTCTATTACTACATATGTATAACAAATTTTTCCAAAACTTGGCGGGATAAAGTGGACATTTATTATGCTCACAGATTCTGTGGGTCACGAACTGGACAGGGCGCAGCTCCGCCATGTCTGGGGCCTCATCTGAAGACATGAAGCTGGACTCATCTCAGGACTCACCCACTTACATGTCTGGGGGTTGATGCTGGCTGTCTACTGACCCTTAGCTCTGACTGCCGGTCCAAACAACCTACACGTAGCCTCTCCATATGGTTAGGGGTTCCTCACAATGTGGTGGCCAAGTGCCAAGGGCAAGAACCTTGAGAGGGAGAGTGCCAGGTGGAAGCCATATTGCCTTTTACGCTCCAGCCTCAGAAATCACACAGCATTACTTCCACCACATTCTACTTGTCAAGGTAGTAACTAGGTCCTGCCCAGGTTCAAGCGGAGGAATAGTAGACTTTACCTCTTCGTGGTGAGTGGCAGGATGGAAGAGCATGTGGGATTAGAAATATTGTTGTAGGCATTTTCGGGGAATACAATCTACCACAGCTTGCTTTTTATTTGCTTCATTTTTCTTCTTTCTTGCCTTCTATTGGAACAATTGAGGCTTGTAAAGAATTAATCTCTTATTCTGCCTATAGTTTTGGAAGTTATACCTTCTATTTTTTTAAAGTGTGTATCCTTAAATGTTTTGCATCTATAAATAATACAAAATCTGAAGTCAATCAGTGTATCTGTTTTCCTCTCAAACAAAATAAGGATCTCGGAACTCCTCATTTTAATTCCTATCATCCCTTTCCCAACTAATATATTCTATTGTTCATATTTCAATTCCACTTTGATTTATACTCCCAATTTGTCATTATTACTATGTGTTTGGTCTTTTTTTTTAATAGCCAGGTTTGTTTCAATTTACTGACATGTGCCATGCTTTTTACCGTGATTTTGCTGTGCTTTCTTGCAATTATTTCATAGCAGGACCTTCAATAAAGCTCTTTAGTCAAGAACTCTCAATCATTTTATATCTGAAAATGTCTTTATTTCACCCTCCCTCTCAAAAAAATGATTTAGCTATGTATAAAATTCAAGATTGACCATTACTTTCTCTCAGAATTTTAGATCTATTTTCCACTATTTTCCAGAGTCACTACAAATGTTCTTTTAGGTAATCTGTGTATTTTATCTCTGCTTGCTTCAAAGACTTTCTTTGCCTTTGGTGCTCTGAAATTTCACAGTAATGCTCCTTGGTGTACATTTGGTTTTATCTGTCCTACTTGGGATTCTTCATAAATATGAAGCTTTCCAATTCTGGCAAATTCTCAGTCGTTATCTCTTGGAATAGTGCCTCGTCCTTAGTCTCCCTATTCTGTCTTTCTTTATCTATTAGACGTGTGTCGAACATTCTCATTCTGTCTCCATGTCTCTTAATCTCTCTTTATATTCTGCGTTGCTAATATATGCTAATGTGGGTAATTTCTTAAGATTTACTTTTTGTTCACTAATTCTTCAGCTATGTCTAATATACTGTTTAAGCTTTCCATTGAATTTTTAACTTCCATAACTATGTATTTCATTTCTAGAACTTTTGGGGGGGTCAAATCTACCTCTTATGTTTTCTTAATGATTTTTATGTTTTCAGTTCCTTCTTTTATGTCTTCAATTATTTCAGGAAATAGACTATTTCCAGCACCCAGAAGTCCTCTTTATGCCCTTCCCAGTCACAACCACTCCCCTTTCAAAGAAAATCATTGTCCTGACTTCTGTGGTGATCGTCTTTCCTTTTCTGCCTTCTTTACCACCTAAGCTCTTCATGTGTTTTTAAATTGGGTTGTAAATTCGTCTTCAACAGGATTTTATCTCTAGGATCCTGAGCAAACAAAGGTGAGAACACGTTCGTCTAAGGACATCTTGAGTTTGCTTATGTTAGGAGGCTGAAATGTACCCACTAACCCAGGACCACTTTTTCAATATAAAATTATCAACTTGCTTGTTTTTGTACCACGAAGCTACTGTAAAGTCAAAGACCAATTCTGCATGAGGAGTTGGTCCATGGTTATAAATTATAATTATAATAAATTATAATAAACCAGGTGAGACGTTTATCCCACTCTTCCTGAGACAGACAAACTTCTGTGTCGTCTTCCTGGACTAGCAGTGGACTTTTTCTATCCCATTCTTTGGTTGGAATGTAACCATTTGAGGGTCAAGGCTCTACACAAAGATCTCAGTTCCAACATGGCTCCTCAGAAGGCCCAAACCTCATCCTTGGGCCCCTACGTGATCACTAACCCCACACGCTGGGTTACCAAAGCTGCAAAATCGTGCAGCCGCTGCAGGGCTGATTCAGTGCTTCCTGCTCCAGATTCTTTGTGTTTGGCTCCTGGGTGAATTTTCTTACTTTTTTAAAGGTCAGTTAGGCATTTATAGAATTCTTGCCTTTCTGGATCTTTGTCCTGGGAATGCACCCTGTTTATCTAGGCCGCCACACTTCTGAACTGAAAGTCCTGCCCCTTCTTCCTCAGCCTTGAAGCCACTATAACTCACCCCCTGCATCCTTCTCCCCAGCACACGAAGCTTGTGATCTGCCCCTGAGTCTCTCCTGGCCCGTTCCTGAGCCCCAGGGCCCTCTAGTTCCAGAGCCTTTGGGGCTGTGTGGGGAACCCCTAGGCTCCCTGTCTATCCTCCTGCAGACCCTCAGTGTTTGCTTTCCTCCACCAGTCACCTCTCCTCCATCTGCCCTCTGTCTTAGGAAATTGGTCAAACATGCTCTGTGTGCTGCTGTCTCCTCTTCTGTTCTTTGGGTTCTTGAGCGTTTATGCCTCTCTTTTATTCTTTAGATTTATTTTGGTGGAGATTTGGAAAGGAGAGGAAATAAACTCATGTTCAATCCTCCCCACGTCGCTGGAAGTCCACATAGTATCATCTTCTTGTTTCTTTAATTACAAGCCAGGTTGCACTTTCTCACATGCTCATTTTAAAAAGTCTTTTTGTGGCGTCAGTTGCTGTTCACATCCTTTACCTGTGTTGCGTTTGTTCTTCTCACCCTGCTTCACCCCATCTTGACTCTTAGGATGTTCCTTTCGATTTATATATCAATTATTTATTTAAAACATTAACACTTGGCCTGATAGGTTGGAAGCAAATATTTTTCACAAAAGTATTTTATTAGTTTTGTTATTCACATAAATTCTGAATTTTATGTGGTTCGATCTGCCAAGTTTTACCTTTCGTGATTTCTTCCATTGTTTCTGCGTTGATTAAAAGAGTGGAAATTCTCCTGGAAGACTCACCTGCTACTACTATTGTTTGGTTCTATGGGGAGAGAAGGCCCTGATGAGAGGCAGAGAGAGAAACAGGAGAGTTTCATTACAGTTCTCATGTGACCCGGTCGTCTGTCAGTACATGGATAATTGAGAACTGACTGCACGTGAAATTGATAAGCTGACCTTCTTAATTACGTACCCATGTACCCTATCCTTCACTGTGGGCAGGAAAGCGGTTTCTAGGCTCACCCTTATGCATGTGGTCACCTACCCTTTTCCTTGAGACTTTGCGCTTTGTGACCTGTGCTTCCAGTGAGTTCTCTTTAAGACTCACTCGCCTCCTGATGCTAAAAGTGCTGAAAGATAACAACATCCAGTCTTTATTGCTGCCTGAGCTCCAGTGCCCCCAGCCAGCGCGTAAAGAGGAAGCAGCATATATCTCAAGTGTCTCTGATGGTAGCTGGCATGATGCTTGATAACGGAATTTCTCAGACAACAGGCCCAGGCTGGGGAATTTTAATATTGTCTTTCCCTACAAGTAATTTCCAGTGTTTATGCTCTGTGGAGCCCCTTTCGAGTGTCAGAGCAGAACAAATGCCAGTTTTAATGGACTTGCTAAATCATAAAAACTGCTTGCAAAATTGCATCTGATTAAAACAGGAAAATGTTCCATTATTCAGAAAAATCTCCCTGCAGAGGCTCACGGAGGCGGCTGGAGGTGGGGAAATGTAGGGAGTGCCCAGATCCTGCAGAGTTTTCTCTTCAAGGAAAAGATGTGGCTCCGTTTACAGTCCTCCTCTCTCCGCCCCAGGTCCCCAGCCCTTCTGCCTTCCCTGATGAAAGGGAAATTGACGTTAGTCATTCCATAATTAATTTATACAACAACACATTATTAGCTGGGGCACAGTGTGCGTTACAAGGTACAGCCAGTTAGGGGGTGGTGGGGTGGGGGTGGGGGTATATTCTGGAACCTCTGAGTTGCCTATGATGGCTTCCATGGAGCAAAGACCAATACATACAGCAACAGCCGAAAAGCCCGCTCTCCTCAGCTGGACCAAGCTCTCCCAGCTAGCAACAAAATATAAAATGAAACTGAATTATCCCACTGAAATAAGTCACCCACTAGAGAGCCTCTTCCAGTAGATTATCAGTGGAATGATCTGATTTGGGCATTTTAACCTAATAGTCAGCCGGTTAGACAGGCGAACGGATGGACCAACATCACAAATAAGCAACCATTATGTGTAGAGAATCGTCCCTAAGTCTGGAGAGAAAGCAAAGTGGAACACTGTCCTGTCCTCTTGGAATTCCCAATTGCCGGTGGATGACAGGACATAGAGGGAGAAGGGCAGGCAGCACAGTCCTGGATATGGAGCCGGGCCTCTCTAGGTGAACGAGGACATGTGAATGGCAGCCGAGTTGCTATAAGTCTATCCTGGTTGGTGTCGTTCAGTTATTAGAGCCATGAAGATGGACTGGTCAAGTCCTTCCAATATCAGGAGCCCAGAGGAGAGTCTGGCACTAATTGGGTGTCTCGGTTACATAGTGCAGTGCGAGAAATAACAGTGACGTTATTTTCGGTGTTTCCCTGGGATAGCTGCACTCTGCTGGGTGACTCTTACTCCACGTGGTGTCAGATTGGTTCATTCATGAGGCTTTGCTTAGCTGGGGCTGGAACATCCAAAATGGCTTCACTGCCATGTCCGGTGCTGGGGATGGCTGGAGGGCTGCCGCTCATCTCCCTCTCCATGTGCCCACTGAGCCTCGTGATCTGTTGGCAGCCAGTGGTCCAACCCAAGTGTCTCTACATGGCTGCTGGATCCTACGCCAGGACCCGGCAGGGTGTCACTTCTGCCACATTCCCTTGGCCAGAGCAAGTCACAGGGGCAGCCCAGTTCAAGCAGTGGGAAAATAAATTCCACCCCTCAATGGAGAAGGGGCAGAAATGTACAGGGATGGGAAATATTTTTGTGGCCATCTTTGTAGACAATCTGCCATTCTGAGCCTGCCTCAGAAAAGGGTTGGGTTTGAAGTCAGAGGATCCGAGTGTGAGTCCCATTTCTGCCCTTCCTTGTTGAGAAAACTTGGGAGAGTCCTGAGACCTCTGAGTTGTGGCTCCTTCTTCTAGAACCTTCCCTCCACCAGGTGTTCATGAGTGCAGATTTAGTGAGACTATGCGCGGCAAAGCACTTGGCCAATGACAGCCTGCTCTAGATGGGGAAGGGATTGCTATGGCCTTCCCCACCCCCGATGCCCCATGCCCCTCTATTGCCTTGGCCGATCAGGAGCCTTCTCTGCTTCTGTATCTTAAAATACGCTGTTTTCTTTTCTCCATTTCAAATGCCTTCATTCCTCTTGGGTTGCCATGATTTCCAGTTTTGCTTTCAGGCTCTACTTTGCAGTGCTTCACCAGATGCATCGCTGTCTCTCCCCTGGACCGCTGCCCAGGACACGTGGACAAGGGGCACTTAGGGCCTGGGATCTGGCTGTGTCCTGCCTGCTGAGCCTTGCTTCCCAGGGCAGAGCTGCACGTGCCTAGAGGGCTCTCCTCACCCTCATGCTTGCAGAGCCTCTGTATGGACTAGGAGTGACCATACCTGGTGCCGGCCCTGATTACGACTTGAGGGGCCAGCCATCAGCCCAGGGACCAGCCCTCTGAGCCCCTTCCTGCTCTGGACTGTTAGCAGCCAACAATTACACGTGGTGGAGCCTCCTCTGCTTAACTCTGGAGTTAAGGGCGCTGCTCTCTTTACCCCCCAGAAACTGCCCCCAAACCCTTGGTTTCCCTTTCCGGCCTCTCAACCCCACACCCAGCTGCTGCCTGTCACCCTTTGTCCTCCCTGCTGCAGAAATTATTTTTATAAACTCCTCCTTGACTGAAGAGCCACTTTAAAGAATTTAAAACATCACTGCTCTCTCCTAATGAGAGAGAGAGGAGACGCAGAGGCACTAAATTCTCTGGAGCTTTCCTGTTGCATTCTGATGTCACTGTCTCTAGAAATATTTCTCTTCCCACAACACACAAAATATTGGCTGGGGAGCGTCACTACCTATTTTAGAATCATCCCCCGAGCGCTTTGTCTCCTTCTAGGATTTCCAAACTCTACACAGTGTCAAGAGCACAGACTTCAAAAGGTTGGGGCGGGGATGTGAATTGGAACATGATGCTGAACTCTGATCTTGACCAATGTTTGCCAAGTGCCCACCACTTCCCCACCTCTGGCCTGGGCCCTGGGGAAGGAAGCAAAACCACACAGGACAGGGATGCTGCCCTGCCACCCACCAGATGGAATCACTGATGCCCTCAGTAAGGAGGTCAGCTGGCTCAGGTGCACCATGAGTTGCAAACCTGACGCTTCCTACCCCAACTTGCCCGTGGTCGTCAAGTTAGTCTTTTTTTTCTGGACCTAACCCTCTGCCTCCCTACTATTTGGAAACCAGACCGCCTGGCTGCATCTGACCCTCCTCAGGGGGCTGGGTGCTTCTCCTGTGGTGAAAGGGCAGCCCCTGTAGAACCATCAGGCCATTGTTGCTTGGCTCCAAGCCTCACCTGCCGTCCGAACAGCCGCCACACCACCAGAGCCCCTCCCGCCTCTCCAGCCCCCTTGCGCATGGACAGTGGGATCTCCAGATGCGCTCCCCACCCGCCTAGAGCCAGCCTCTACAACTGGTCCCTTCTCTGCCTCACCCTGTGGCCTCTGCCTCTTTCTCTTCCCCATCAGCCTATATGGCTGCGGTCCCTTTCAGTCCATCTTCTAAAATTCTGTCTCATCTTTCTCTTCTTGATGCACACGATGAATCCACACTGCCCACATCTCTTGCTTAGATTAGAAAACAGCCCCTAACTCATCTCCCAGCTTCCTGCTGTGTCCCTGGAATACATTCTTTATAATGAAGCTGGAGGAATCCTCCTAAAACCGCAGGCTGGCGTGTCCTTCCCCACCTGCACCACTTGGACGGCTATCTTCCCATGGCCTCAGACCACCCCTGACCAGCCCGGTTCACCTCACCACTCTCTCCCCATTCCTGCACCATGCTGGGCCCGAGTGAGCCATGCCTCCTCCCACCCCAGACTTGGTGCTTTCTCTCACTTCTGGAGTGTTACGTACTGGGTTCAAATCCTGACGCTGCCCATTACTAGCAGTGCGACCTTGTCATGTATGTGGATAATCAGAAACCTAATTTACTAGAAGAGGTGAATTTAGACTTGGAGTTTGAAGATAACAGTAATAAATGTGATCATGATAATAATAATGACAGCTAACGCTTAGATTGTTCAAATTAATTAAGCAAAATGTTTAACCTCTCAAACCCTCAGTTTCCTCATCTGTAGAATGGAGATATCAGGGTTGATGTGAGGCTTCAAGGAAATGGTGTCTGTAGAGCCTGTTTCATGCCCGGAAATGGCAAATACTCAATAAGTGAGCTCTTGCTATAGTGCTGAGCCAACCACTTGGAAATCTAGTCCAGCTCCCACCATTGCTTTGAACCATCCCCTCCTCCATCTGCCTGAATACTTCCTGCTCATCTTTCAAGTCTTATTTTAGATGTCACTTCCTCCAGGAAGGCTTCCTGAGCCCCTTCAGTCTGTGTTAGGTGCCACTTGCATGGACCCCTGCTTGGAGTCTATTATAGGAGGGGCCGCTCACACTGAATCCCCATGGCAGTGTACTTGTCTGCTCCCTCTGCTGGCTGGTAAGCCCCTTGCGAGCAGGACCTGCCTCTTCCTGGCAGGCTGTCGCAGACCCGGTCCAACACCTGTATCAGGTGAGCAGGAAACATTTGGTGCAGGAACCACCGAAGGCCCAGCAGGCTTCACGTCCATGCATGCTGGTCCCCAGGGCAGGACCAGCCCTGTCCTGGAGGATTTCTTCATCCAGATGAGAAGGCAAGAATACTAAGCATCAAACAATGGTGAAAGATACAAGATGGTGCGTGCGTGCCCTACAGATTGAGCAGGACGGACAATCAGCGAGCTGAGGTTCAGAGAAGGGAGCTATCACTGTCAGTATATTGAATATTGTTTGAAATAAGTGGGCCATTGACTAGGACATGGAAATTGCTTTTGTCATACAGAAAGTCTCATTGCAATGGTCCTTGCGGTAACAGGATTTGACTTGTAATACGGAGCACTTAGAGGACCTTTGTGGTTCCCAAGCACTTACCGTACGTTCCTGAAATGCATAGTGTAAAAAAATCCCAATTGTTAGGAGATTGGCAGCTCCGATTTCCTGCGGCAAGTCTTCAATTGCTCCCTGATCCCAACCTTCCAGCTGGGGTCTGGGATTTCTCCTTCACACGCTCGTGGGAAGCGGGCACAGGCTTCTGTCTAGGAACGGGAGTGCCTCCTGGGGCACAGGTTGGGCCGCCCTGCCCAGAGCGAGGCCTCTGGTTTCTCTGAAGACAGGAGAGGCTGGCACATCTCAGCACAGGCTCTGGATAAAAGCACATTCACATCTAACAGGTCCTTCCCCGCTTACAGAGGGACAACACCATGTTTCAAGGCAAGGCTGCTATGCTCTCTCCTGCACCAAGGAAACCAGATGGACACATTCAATACATCTCTGCTGGGGACTCTGGGGACACCCAAATGTAGCTGATTCATACACCAGAGTAGGTGTCCTTGTGCCATGGGGCACCCAGGAGCCAACCTTACCATTTCTGTTTGGTGTGACTTGCCACGTGCTGCTGGTCCAGCAACCAGGCTTTCTTGTCACCTGTCTTGATTCCAATGCCCCGGCCACGGAGAGCGGCCCCCTCCTTGCCCTCAGTCATGTGTTGCTCCATCATAGAACAGTGCCTGGCATATAGCAAGCACCATCTAGGGGTGAGTTGACAAGATCATCATCTCATCATCATCTTCAAAATCCAGATCTAAATTCACCTCTTCCTCACAGGTTTCTGATTGACTTCACCTCATAATAGTGGATTATTCTTATTTGGGATTTTCAGTACACACAGCACTTGCACATGTATTCTCTTATTTCAGCCTCACAGCAAGTCTGGGAAGGCAAAGAGCTGGGGCAGGGCATGCCAGTCACATTTTTCTGACACTGAAGAGAGTTTCTGAAAGGTCAAGTGCCTTTGCCCAAATCACACGGGCTGAAGTCAGTGACGGCACTGATCCCAAACCCAGAGCCTCGACTCCTGTGATGCACAGACTTTTTAGACCACAAGTCGCAGTGAGAAGTGAATTTTATATCAGGGCCCAGCACACACACACACACACACACACACACACCCCACAAAACCGAAATAAAAGTTCATAAAACAGTGCTTCCCTTACTACATGCAAAGTGTCCTCCCCTCCTCCCCCTCGCCTCCTCTCCCTCCCCTCCTCTTCCTTCCCTGTCTGTTCTCTCCCCGCTAATAGGGCATAACCTCCTGTTTTACTCCATATCTGGGGCTCATCCTACCCGCCCCCCCCAGCTCTGCTTCTCACCTGAGCTTTTTTCCTCCTCACCCCCTTCCTCAACCCTGATTCACTACTTTGCACTTGTCTGTGTGTTGCTTTGCAAGCACTTTAAAGGCTGGTGTGTCACTCCCAATATAGGTTATAAACACGGTGAGGTCAGGGACTGTTCTATACTGTCCCTGTGGCCCCTCGCGAGGCCAGGCCAGGGCTGGGCCCACAGAGAGGGCTCCATGCGCTGGTCTGGGGGCGCTGGCCCCTCCCCATCCTCAGCATGCCCCCCAGCCACAGACCAGCCCCACCTCTCCAGCTCTCCTCCAGGGCTCTTTGAAGGACCTTGGCCGGACACTCGACAGGTGTGTATCTCACTGTGATTAATCTAGGCCCTTTGCAAACCCTGACACCTGCCGGCGCCAAATGTTTATCAGGCAGAAGGTACTGGAAATGCAGCATCCAGAGATAGTGGAACTCAGACCTGGAAGGAGAAGGAGAGAAAGGACGAGGCAAGGAGGTCGGGGAGGGGAGGTGTCAGGGCTGGCGGTTCAGATCCAGGATGACTGTTGAGTGAGATGGACAGGTGAGTGGGGCATTTACCAAGGGGATCCTCCCAGTGCCTCTTGGGCAGAGCAAACCCCGGTGCGCTCAGCGCTGAGCCCCCAAGGAAACATTCGCACCCACCGCCTTGTCTCCAGCCAACATCCTCCCAGAGGGTCATGGGCCTGAGACCGCCCGCCTGGGCAGGCCTTTCCCAAAGCACCATCACAGAGTCTGGGTTCACCTCAGTGCAGCCCATTTAGGGAGTTATTAGACCCTCTTTGCCCAGACAGGGAAACTGAGGCTGTTCAGCGATATCAAAAAGGAGTGAAGAGCAGAGGTCCAGTGCCCTTTCCCCCTCACAACCACATCTGCTTAGAGCACTGGCTCTCAACCTGGGGCCATATAAGTAATTCTGGTGCCCAGGTCCCACTCAGACGTTCAGACTTAATTGATTTGGGTGTCGCTGGGCATCAGCCGTGTGTAGGAACCACTAATCTGCAGCAAGGGTAAGAGTGACTGGTTTAGAAGCCATTTGAAGGGAGGGGTGTGTGTGTGTGTGTGTGTATAGAGCACCTTCCCAGGCTGACAGGAGCAGAGGTGTAGCTAGGGGATACAGTGACCTCGGGCCTGGGGGCAAACCAGGTGGGATAAGATGGAGCTGAAGTCATGCCACCAGAGGGGGAGAAGCCGCACAACCAGAGTCCCACACTGTCTTTGCAGTGCCGTCCTGTTCCTGTGACCTCTGTGTCCCCAATGAGTCACAGGGTCACAACCTGTGCAGGAGAACTAACGAATCAGATGGTGAGCATCCTTATTAGCCTCTTGGCACCTCTTCCCAGGAAGCCCACAGACAGTAACCTGTTTGTTTTGGTCATCATCACCCTGTGACTGTGAAGGCAGTAGCGGCTCTGCAGATGTTGGTGGAATGCTGCGTGCAAGAAGCCCAGTGGCCAGAGAACCTGCTTGGCCCTTTTATAGACTGGGAGATGGATCTGGAGAGGGAAGAGTGGTGATGATAATAATCTGTGGAGTAATTGTTGGGCCAGCCACAATGTGAGCTGCTCCTCCAGCATTAATTCCTCTGATCTTCCAACAGCCCTCTGAGTAGGCGTCATTAGCTCTCATTTTGACAGATGAGGAAATTGAGGCTCAGAGAGGTCAAAATCTTGCCAAACATTACACAGCAAATAGGTGGTCAGACTGCACTGTGTCACACTGCTCCAGAGCTACAGCCAGCTCCAGGGTGTTCCAGCTCTCCTCCCCGCCCTGCTCAGGCACTCTGGCTACAAGGGGACTTGACATTCTTGCTTCTTCCCTCTTCACCGGCTTTTGAATGATTAATAAATTTCAAAGCAAATCATGTAGGGATCGGCACAGACGTCTCATTTCTATAAACAATGTCTTCTCTGGGAAACAGCGGTGAGTGGTCTTTGGGGAGACAGCAGCCTGGACTGGAGGAATAAGGGGGAGTATACTACAGAGAAGAACCTGCGCGCGGTCCCCGGGGACGGGCTGCCTCTGCCCTCAGCGTCCTTTTGCATCTGTAATTTCTGTGATGCTGGGATCCCACAGAAACCTCATTCCTCATGCAGCGCCCCGACTCGAAGCTGAGCTGAACTTTCACTAAAGAATGTCAAGGTGTTCAATCACGCCCGGCGGTGATTAGCAAGAAGGTGGGGAACAGCCTGTTTCTGAGTCGATGCTCTCCTGGGTGCAGGTTGGAGACAGATGTGCAGTCGGGTCTTGTCCATGGCCCTGGCCTCTCGCAGCCGGAGGCCCTGGCCTCTCTTGACCCCTCAGAGCCCTAGCTGATCTGGCCCAGGTGCATAGGAGGTGCTGACCAACAAGCAGATGGCCCCCGCCCTGGAAAACTCTGCTGTTTTTCTCTCCCTGCATATTCTCTTGTTGCCTGCTTTCTCTTAGGCTCTGACTTATTTCTTGTGGGTCAAAGGCTAATGGATTCAGACTCAGAGTGAGATTAAAATGTATTTCAGAAGCCAGAGAGGGCGAAGTGGAGCTGGATTTAGGTTGAATTCAGTGCTGTGTGGAGGGAATAGCAAGTGTGGCATTTTCTACGATCTGGAGCCCCCATGGCCTTGCTATCCTAGCTTCTGATGTGGGCAAGGGAGGTAGTGCCTGGGTCTGCTGACTCAGCTGGACCATTCCTGGAGCTGAGGTTGAGCCTTGAGTTCAAGGCTAGTCATTACTTGGGTAACCTTGGGAAAATGACTTAGCATCTCTAAATCTCGGTTTAATTATCTATAAAGTGGACATAATAATAAACACTACTTGGTCTAATTAGTATGGGAATCACACAGCACCATGTATGTGTCAGCAGCCTGCCAAGTGAAATATACTATCCAAATGTTAGTTAGGCCTAGTACTTTCAAAATGCCCCCCTCATTAAAAGAAATTCCCTTCTCCTGGAGTGGCGTGAGGACATTCCCCATGCGAGATTCCTTCTCCCGCTTTTGCCATGACCCTGTCCACTGCGAGTGTTCGGGCAGGAATGGCGGCACAGCAGGGACTGTGCCTGGGGGCCCCTCAGATCAGTCAGCCCTCCCGCAATCTTGAGGCACGGCCTTCCTCCTGGTAGAAGAGACTCAAGTGATCTGAGAGGCCCTGGGAGAGAGGCGGGTCCAGAGCAGGGAGGTGTGGGATCCGGATGCCGGCTTAGCTCCTGTCCCAGTCCAGCAGAGGTGCTGGCCAGAGCTTTAGCACCTGCCACAGGCCCAGTAGAGAGGCCCGCCAGCACCATAATGCCTGGGCCCTGAGCATCTCTCCTGAATAAATACCCATCATGAGGTCACACCTGCACCATTGACCTTTGGAAGGTCCCAGCAGGTCTGAGTGATTCCTGATGGGCAGGTGGCCAAGGGCATCTGTGTATGCATGGGCGGGGGTATTCAGCTGACTCCAGAAAGTCTTGCTCTCTTGCATTTTATTCACAGGTGCCAGCTACATACCAGGTACCAGGCTGGGCTCCTGAGGCAGAAGGATGGATGGACTACAGGTCCAGTCCTGGGCCCTCCCACCTGGGTTTTCCACCTGCAAGCCGACTCCTTTGCGGCTGTTGATGAGGAACACTGAGAGAGAGCAGGTACGGTGGGGAAACGCCAAATTATGAATGACTCCAGAGGCTGTAATTATCTGGTTCTCAGCTGCTGTATTTTTAGACACAAATATTGTCACCAGACGTTTCACAGCCGCCCCAGAATCTTGGTTCTCTCCGGAGTCCCCTTCTTCCTCGGCAGGCGGCAACTTCTCCTGCTCAGGCAGAGCTGGGATTCCAGGACTCCTTGGGTCTTGCAGCCGGTGCTCACCCTCCAGTGCTGAAAACTCTCAAGGGAGGCTGAAGAGGCAGCGTGGAGCTGGGAGCCCAGCTCGCGTGCTCGGCCCTTCACAGACTTGCTTGGTGACTCGAAATACCTGGCGTCCACGTAGCCCCTTCTAAAGCCAGAAACAGCCAGGATGGGCTCCTTTCTACTGCAGAACAAGAAAGGACACACCCAGCTGGTGACATGTTCATTTCTCAGGCACAGAGTGTTATCTCAAGAGATCAGAGAAGTAGAAGGGTCTTCAATGCTCAATAATTCCACTACCCAATTTTGTAGATGAGAAAAACAAGGCTTAGAGAGAGCACTGACTTGTCTAAAGTCACACATCTAGTGTGGAGGAACCAAGAAACAAACTCAGGGCCATTTGCTCAGGGCTGGTTCTCACGGCACAGTGGATCATTTCCAGCAGAGGAATGTAGAGTGGCCATATGGACACGCCAGGCTCAGCATATCCTTAAACTTCTCCAGGTCAGGAGAGATGCTCAGATTCATGGAGATTTATGGCAAGTGTTCATCACATCTCACCCCAAAAACAGTGGCTTAAAACAATAATTTATTATTATTTTTTACAGTTCTGTGTGTTGACTAGGCTCAACCGGAGCCTGGGTACCCTCACACAGTTACAGTTTTATGGAGGCTGGGCCCAGAGTCGTCTGAAGGCGGGCTGGGGCTGGCCATCCAAGATGGTTTCTCATGCCCATGTCTGGTGCCTCAGTCAGGATGGCTGGAACAACTGGGACTTGGCTGGGCTTCTCCCTCGTTCCACACAGCTTCTCCACACAGCTGGCTCGGGCTTCCTCACAGCGTGGCAGTCTTAGGGTGGTCACACTACTTACATGGAGCCTGGCTTCCCCCAGAGTGAGCACTCCAAGAGGCCCAGAGGAATCTGCAAGACTGCTTATGACTCAGCTTCAGAAGTCACACAGCATCACTGCACCACAATTCTTTGGGTCAAAAGCACATTACGGGGTAGCTCAGATTCATGGGAAGGGGCCACACCAGGGCATGAATGCTGGCAGGCATCATTGGAGACTGGCTCCTGCAGCCGGAAACACATAGGCTAGAATAAGTAAAGAGGAGAGTGGGTTTTTGCCTCACATGGAAATGGTTTTCTACATAACATGGCTCTCCAAACTGATACTCTGCCCCCGTGCCTCCCTCCCTCTTCTCCTAATTCCCCTCCCCAAGCCACCCATCTCTTTTTGCTGTCCCCTATGCCACCTCATTTGCCTTAGTGGAAAGAAAATAGACTTCTAAATGAGACAGCTATGCCTTTGAATCTTGGTGCCATTACTTACTAGCTGCATGACCTCGAACAATCCAAGCCGCAGTTTATGCATCTTAAAAATGGGAAAAAATAACAGTGGTGATGGTCTTCACTCCTTACAAAGCCACTAAGGTGATGAGAGTGGCTCACACATGGGTATAGTCCTGGCACAGGGAGGTCCCTTGGTGAACATCCCTTCCTTCGTGGGTCCATTGGGAACCCAGCACCTGGAGACAGCAGATCCCCAGAGGTCACTGCAGACATACCCATAGCTCTTTCCTGAGGAAATCAGACGGAGCCCCTGCCTCCACAGGCTGCCCCCCATCCCTGTCACAAAAAGCAGCCCGAGGAAAAGGGAAAATCCAGCCTCTTAGTTGGTTGTTTGCTTCCTTTGATGTCAAACACTTAGTTTGACTGATTTCTCTCCACATGGAGTGACTGGCTATCTGGGAGCTGTATTAGACTCAGCTTGAGTAAACGTCTTTTATTTTGGAACTACGGGCTGGTTTCTTTTAACCCAGAGGAATCTAGACTTGGTGTCAGAAAACCTGGTTTGAGTCTTAGTTCCTCTAACTACTAGCTATATGCTCCTGACCAAACCTTTTTTTTTTTTTTTTTTTTGAAGTAGCATTGGTTTGTAACATTATATGAATTTCAGGTGTACATCATTGTATTTGGATTCCTGTGTAGCTTACATCATGTTCACCACCCAAAGACTAATTACCATCCGTCATCCTACACATGTACCCAGTCACCCCTTCCTCCCTTCTCCCTCCCCCTCCCCCTCCGGTAACCACCAATCCAATCTCTGTCTCTACGTGTCTATTTGTTTGTTGTTGTTGTTTTGTTCTTCCACTTATGAGTGAAATTATATGGTATTTGACTCTTTCCACCTGACTTATTTTGCTCAGCATAATATCCTCAAGGTCCATCCATGTTGTCGAAAATGGCAAGATATCATCTTTTTATAGCTGAGTAGTATTCCATTGTGTGTGTGTATACTGCATCTTCTTGATCCATTCATCCGTTGGTGGGCACTCAACTTGTTTCCTAGTCTTGGCTGTTGTGAATAATGCTGCAGTGAACATGAGGGTGCATATATCTTTAACCATTCACGTTTATGTGTTCTTTGGATAAATACCCAAAAGTGGAATAGCTGGATCATATGATATTTCTAGTCTTAACTTTTTGAGGAATCTCCATTCTGCTTTCCACAGAGGCTGCACCAGTCTCCATTCCCACCAGCAGTGTATGCTCCTGGACAAATCTTTGAGCTCAGTTTCCTCATCTGAAAGATGGGCATGCTAATATTTCCTTATTTCAGAAAAAAATGAGATAATGTATTTGAGAGGGCCTTGTGGGCTGCAGAGTGCTATATGAACATCTAGGATTTTTACTACAAAAATGACTGTTTGGGCCCAATTTGAAGACAGAGAGAGAGAGAGAAGGGAAGGGAAGGAGAGAGGGAGGAAGGGAGAAACTGCCATAATAACCCTATAAAATAGGTTACTGAGATTATTCTCATTTTACAGATGAGAAAACTGAGCCACAAAGGTGGGAAATAACTTCCCCAAGTTCACATAGGGAGTGGTAGAGATCCAGAAGCAGAGTCCCCTCTGCTGTCACTGAGTATCCTACCTGTGCCAGACACTCTGCTGGGCCCTGGAGAGAAAAGATGAGGAAGACCCGATCCTTATTCCTGGGTAGTTTCCCTGGAGGGCTTGTCTCGGACCTGCTGTTAGAGACGATTCTGGCCTCCGGGTGAGTTTTTTTGGCAGTGACCCACTGAAATGAGAAGTCATCAGTAGAGAAAGATAGCCATTACAGATTTGACCAGAGCATTACATTTGAAAATGTAGCCTTCCACAAAAGTACATTTTTTGGAAGATAGTCTGTGTTCACTAAACAGCATAGAATCTGAAAAAAACAAAAAAACAGAAAAACCCCACTGCCCATGGCACAGAAGAAAAATATTACAAATGTGTTTGCAGTGCTTTATGGTTTAAAAAATGACTTCATCAGTTCTCACTGTGTTTCCTGTTAAACAGGGGAGAGAGGGGCTGGCCCCGTGGCCGAGCGGTTAGGTTCGCGCGCTCGGCTGCAGGCGGCCCAGTGTTTCGTTGGTTCGAATCCTGGGCGCGGACATGACACTGCTCGTCGAACCACGCTGAGGCAGCGTCCCACATGCCACAACTGGAGGAACCCACAACAAAGAATATACAACTATGTACCGGGGGGCTTTGGGGAGAAAAAGGAAAAAAATAAAATCTTTAAACAGGGGAGAGAGAGTGAAGCTGTCTCTGCAGAACACTCTTTGTGCGTGGGGTGCACTGGGTGGTGGGCACTTCCTCTCTGCTGCCTATCGACCCTCCCTCCAAGCCGGAGCCCTGTCCTGGACCTCGCTCGGTCCCCCTCTCCCTACAACCCTCTGTGCACCTGCAGCTTGCAGGTTCCCTCCTCTTCAATCCTTATTGCCCATCACACCTCCATTCTCTAGCCAACAGAGAGCAAATCACTCTTTGCACATTTCAACCTTCCTGCTCAGACTGTCCACAGGAGCAGTGGGAGCAAGGGACAGCCTCCCGCAGGAATGATGGCGGCTGAGTATCGAGGTCCTGCCTGTTTCAAGCACTGTGTGGTGTCCTGGCTACATGGGATTTCATTTCCTCCACAATAAGTTCCATTATTATTTCCACTTTCAGATGTAGAATGGAGGCCTGCAGAGCTTAAATCACGTGCCCAGACCTACATGGCCAATAAATGGTGACACCAGGATTCAAACCCAGGTCTGTCTGACTCCATAGCCCATGTCCTTAACCATTGTGGTATACTGTCCCTACTCAGAAGGCAGAATAAAAGTATTTTCGAAGGCATTAGTACAATTTTCTGGTACCGTCTATAGTGTGGAGTAACATCATTTATTCATTCACTCATTTTTTTCATTTACTGGTTCACGAATCCATCTATTGATTCATGTGACATTGACTATACATCTAGGGGTATATTTCTGCATGGTGGCTGAGCGTGTGGACTCTGGGGTCAGACCACAAGAGCTCAAATCCCGGCTCCACCACTTACTCGCTGAGGGACTTTGGACAAATCCGTTACTCATTTTGCACCTTAGTTTACTCATTTGTAAAACGTAATAATAGCAGCTACCTCCCAGGGCGGCGAATGGATTAAATGAGGTAACACATTTAAAACAGTGTGCGCACATAGTAATTATACCAAAATCACTTGCAAAATTAGCCATCATTGTTATTCCCTGTCCCAGGCACTGTGCCAGGTGGTGCCAAAAAAACTACAGCACAAGAATGATAAGCGACTATATCATGGGCCTTAGGGAGGCACTAAAGGGTTTTGAATGAAGGGGTGCTGATGGGATTCTGTTTTAGGAATTTTAATCTGGCTGTAGGATAAGTTGGATCAAAGGACAGGGAGACTGGCCAAGAGGCTGCAGCAATAGGGCCAACAAGAGGTCACTGCAGCCTCAGCGAGTCTGGTGGCATAGACAGCAGGACAGGACAGGACAGGATGTGGCAACTTATTGGACTCGGGCTGCCATATTGGGGAGAGCAGTGTCCTAGAAGAGCAAGGCTTCCAGCCTGGAGGATAGGGAGAACTCAGGAGCCACCAAAGAAACAGGGCACAGAGGAGGCGAGACCCCGGGAGGAAAGATGCTGAGGAATCCTTACCTCTGTGCAATAGGAAGCAGGAGCTGCTCTGGCCCGCCCAAGCCTTTGACTGTTCTCAGGAGTCTTGGCCTCCAGGGAATTGACAGAAGGACGGTCCTGCTCCCAGAGGTTGGGCTGTGACCAGAGTCCCCCAGGCGTCCTCCAGGGCAGGCCCAGTTGGGAACTTGGCTTTCCCACCGCTAACCCTGTGTTTCATCCATGTAACCCAGGCGTCACTTTTTGCTCTGTGCTGTGCTGTCCGCCTTTTGCATTTTTGGATCAGAAGCCAATAAAGGAAAACCATTATTGAGACCCCAACCTGCCCACCAGAGTGAGAAGCCCCTTTCAGCCCCAAGGAAATGCAGGGGCTAGGCTGAGGAAGCTCATTGGAGTGTGGCCTCTGGCTCTACCCACATTGTCCCCCAAAGAAGAAGGGCTCTCACCCGGCTGGGAGAGGTCGAGGGTACCACCAACAGTGGTCGTCACTGAAGGTGGAGCCGTTGAAGGGCCAAGGGCTGAAAGTTCAGGCCCAGCTCAGTGGATGGTAGTGTGAGGGCAATGGGAAGAACCAGCTCCAGGTGATTGGGTCCCCAGGCACGGTGAGTGAGGGAGCCAGCATCTCAGGATGCCCCCTCTGCTTTCTTTATATTCCCCAGTCCTAGCACTTAGTAAATGCTCAATAAATCTATTGAATGAATGAATGAACAAATCCCAGATTCCCAAGCCCCTTCCACTTGGGAAGGGACTGGAGGGGGGAAGTGGGAGCAGGATCCACTGCAGACTCTGCCCCGAGTGGGGAGGGAGCTGTGAGAAGAGGTTGAACAGTTGAGAAGCAGCATTGGCTGGCTGACTCCCGATGAGCAAGAAGCAGAGCCTCCGTCCTGCGGGGACTATGAGGGTTGGAGGATGCAGTCGCAGTGTCCGTGGCAAGGATGGCCGGGGTTGGGGGGACTGCCAGGCTGCTGGCCAAAGAAAACCAGCCTGCTGGCCAGCTTGGTCCCCAGCCAGAGGTTACAGACCCTGGGATAGATGGCAACATTGGATATGCAAATCTATGCAAATGATGTCACAGACATGCTCTCAGGGTTCCCAAAGAAAGGATTTTAAGTTCCACCACTGGACAGCTGGCCTTTGGGCAGCAAGGATTTCAGTCATTACACTACCATCCTGTGACAGACATCTCCAAACCTCCCTAAAATCATACTGGATTTGGGTCTCACTTCAGGCTCCTGGAGACAGAGGATGGCAGAGCAATTAACTTGCAAATGTGCTGTATTGTTTTATCTATGCTAGCATTGCCTGAGATGAGACTGTGACCCCAAACGGAGGTCTGCAGAGCCAGCCATGGCAGAGTGAGCTCTGGGCCTTTCCTTGAGGGTAGGTAGAAGCTGGGGGCTTGGAGGTCCCGGAGCTCTGGAGGAGGAGACACCACTGGGGGAGGCTCCAGTCAGACATCCTCCCCAGAGGAAGAGGACAGTGAGGCTAGGGGGTCCTGGGCTTTCGAGAACCATTTCACCCTGAAACCAAAGAGGAAGTGGGCTTGAGATCAGAGCCAGCACCCTGTACTTCCAGAGACCAGAAAAGATGAGAGACGGCTGTAGCTGAGAGAGCCTTGGTGGAGGACGGAGACCTCCAATGGTGGAGGGAGAGCCAGAGGTGGAGATGGCAGAGCCTGGGAGACGTGAGTCTGCAGTGAGACCCTCCATGCAGATAACGGTCGGGCCTGGGACTCCTTCACATGCACTCGGTCCCTCATTAATTTACTCCACAAACGGCCCTTCTGTGGCAGTCTTCGTACTCACCAATGCGGAAGGAGCAGCAAACGGGATGCAGTCCCTCATCTCATGGACACGTGGTCTAGTGGGGAGAATGGATGTTAAGCAAATCATTTTGGCTGCACTGACTAAAGGGAAGGTCGGGGTGCTACGGGGGAACATGGCATGTCTAACCTAGTCTGGAGTGGCAAGAAAGCCTTCTTGGGGGACCTGAGACTTAAGCTAGGACCTGAAAGATACATAGGAGTTAACTAAATGGGAGGCTGGGGTTGGGGATCTGATGGGAGGCCATTCCAGGCAGAGGGAGTAGCAAGTGCAAAGATCCTGGGGTAGGAAGAAGCAGAAGGCTCCCTAGAGGGTGAAAGAGGACCTGTGTGGCATGAACAAGGGGAGTGGGTGCAGGATGAGGGTGAAGGGTGGGTAGAGGCCAGGGCATACTATAGGCCATGCTCAGGACTTTGGGCTTGATCCTGAAGGCAATGGTAAGCCATTCAAGGGTTTAAATCAAGGGGGTGACATGATCAGATTTATGACTTCAAGATGTCCCTATAGCTTCTGGAGAATGGATGGTGGATGGGAGAGCTATAAAAGTTGTGTCCTTGAATGGCCTATGTGATGCTGCCGTGTTCATCGTGGGATGATGTACTGCTGGATACGAGAAATGACAAAAGCACTTGGATGTTAGGAATGAGGTCCTGAGAAAAATCCCTTCTTTCCAATCCCCTGGTGGCAGCATAAAACAGTTAGCCACCACCTCTAACCAGGGGACAAACTAAGGTGCATCTGCTGTCCTCTTCGTCTTCTTTGCTCCTGCTTCGTCTTCCCTGCCTATCTGGCCCCCCTGCCCTGCTTCCTGCCAGTTCTCCCCCTACAGGGCACCTCTGGAATCGCACCTCTGTCATGTATGGCGGAAACCACCACCACCTCCAGTTACCCATCCTAGCGCCACACATATCCCTGGCCAAGAAGGACCCAGGAGGAGCAGGACCAGCCCAGATCCACCTCCATTTACCATGGTCCTTGCTTTCTCATTCGGATGTTCAGACGTTCCTCCTTCCCAGGGTCATCTCAGTACTGTTCCAGTCACTTCCCCACTCTCCTAACGACAAACAGAGACTACAGAGGGACAAGATTGGCTTTCCAAGAAGTGGTCCCTGGCCAGACATATCTTATTCTGTATTATAGACAACACAGACAGGGGGGTATACGGGCCATAAAAGAAAGAGGCAACATGTGACATTTAATTCAATATTAAAGGAAATCGTCAATTGGAGAGGATTATGCTCATCCAGATGTCACCAGAGACAGCTGTATGCCATCTGCCAGAGTGGGTACCACCAGCTGGAGCAGCTGTCCCTAAGACCCTGGCTTTGCATTTCTCCACAGCAGGAAGGCAGAACTGAGGTTGGAGGCCAACCCATGTGACAGAGGAGTGATGGAGGCAGAGGGGGCGGCAGCCAAGAGCAGGAGCAGGCAGCATTTCTGCACCCCTCCTCACTTCCCAGGCCTTGTTTATGCTAACAAGGACGAGTAATGAATTACTGATAAGTGGCCTCTTTTAAAGGGAAATTATTCACGAGAGCAGGTGAGATTCTGCAGACATTCATCTTCCCAGCTCTGTGAAGTTGGCTGGGCAATGGGGAAAGGTAAGGGAGATGATTCATGGCCAGGACACTTCATCTGTCACTTGGGGCATCCTCAGCGATGGGGAAGCAGAATTGATGGGTCCTTGGTCTCAGGTTGGCAATATGGCGGGAATCCACTAGTTCCATCTCATTAGCCAGGCCAACAAGGCCAAGAATCACTGAGACCTGAGGACCTGGCACCATTCGATGTCAAGGGCAGTCACAATGAGGGGCAGCCTGGTGAACGGATTCACTTTGCCAGAAAATGCCCTCTCCCCTGTGCAGTTAGACCCTGGAGAGGGGAATGCCTGCCTCTGGGCAGACAAGGGATCTTGCTAGAGGCCATGCATGCTAAGGTGAGTACCTTCCAAAAGCAAAGAAAGGAACACCGGTCTGGGAGTCAGGAGACCCTCTCCCCTCCTGGCCCCAGTTTCATAAGACGAGTAGATCAAAAATTGCAAACCGGTGGGCCCTTTCGTTAATATTCAGAACGTTTTCTTGGGTCTGTGCAGTGTTGGCCCACATCATGTTTTAAATCTGAATTTGTTGTCAACTTTAAAAGAAAACTCAGATAACCAGCTTCCCTGAAAAAAAATCAGATCTAGCAGTTTGTTGGGGCTGAGTATGGCTGCTCTCCACTTTGCCATCAACCTTGCCGATATCACCCTGCTTGTGTACCGCCTCAGATCCTCTGAGCCTCATCTGTTCTCAGTCTCCAGTCTTTGCTGCTCCCAGCCCTGGGCGGGCTTCGCTGACTTCACGCAGGTAAAACTAGACAGAGCTGTGCTTGATGCCGGCGCTGTGTGCTGTGGGCCCCTGGGCTTCCCTTTTGATGTCGAGGTGTGGACCCTGCAGAACCCCACCAGTATTCACACGTGTGCAACCTACAGGTGCTGGGGAGTGAATGCTCCAAGAGGCAAAACCTTGATCAATGGAAAATGGGAGCTAGTGGAAAATTCTTCCCTCTTTCTCCCTCCCAGCAGATGCTCCTGAGACATATAGCTTCTTGAAATGGTCTTGCAAGATTGAGCAATCAGTCGCGCTTGGCAGCAGCCAGCTCAGTAATGTGTCCTCATAGTAGCTCTCTTCTCCCTGCCTCCCTCTCCTCCCTGCGATTACATCCCCTAATAAAGGAGGAGCGCACGGGTCTTTGCCTCAGGCTCTGCCTTCTGGAAACCCAGGTGAAGATGCTGGTATCAGGAGAGGACCCAGGTGGCAGCCCCTGAAGGTAGGATTTTGGAGTTGGGGTACTCACTGGGGTTCTGGTATCAAGAACCTCATTGCTGGGGATCAGTTGGGTGGTAATAACCCAGGCATCACAATTATTAAAGCTCTCACCTGTGGAATCCTGGGCAGAGGTGCAGGTGGAAGATGAGACATCGGGATAAGCAGTGGCCGTGGTATCCAGACAGTACAGGAGTGATGATAATATGATTGTGGAGCGGGATACTCATTGTCAACTGTGTTTTGAAAGCCTTAGAAAAAGGAAAAGATAGCTCTCACTAAGTCAAGAGTGGGACCTTGAAATCTGGGATGGGGGTGTATGGGTGGGTGACCTGAGAGTCTTCGATCTCCAGGGTCCTGAACCCTCCAGGCTAGTAAATGCAGTCACCTTTCCTGTGACAGAGGGAAGAGCCTCCCCTGGCCTGGAGAGCACGCAGTGACTTCACCTGAGGCAGGTGCCTCACAAGATGATTCCTGTTCTTTTCAAAATACGCCCCCACCCCATTTGTTGCCTCCAGGCCAACGACCAAGGTCAAGTCTCGCTACAGCCAGAGCTGGAAACCACAGTCCTGCTCCAGGAGGAAACAGCTTACACACAGAAGGAATGGCAGGTCCCGACTAGTGGGAGCGGCCAGGACTAGACAAGCACAGGGGGCGTGGACTCGGGGCTATTGGGTAGAGGAGGGAGGTGGGGAAAGGAGGCTACAGAGGGGGGCATTTATTGACCTGGAAACATTCGCCCTAGACTCAGGATCGAGTGTTAAGACCCAGCTGGTCCTAACAGTCTGGTGGGGTGGCTCCCTAGAGCTTGGCCACGACAATGGGCTACAGAAAATGAGTAGAAATGCCAGAACTGCCTCGGCATAGCTCTGAAGAAGGGGTTGGAAGGCGAGATTTTTCAGAATGGATTTTCTCTGTGGGACTTGGGAACTTACCAGTTGACTATTTTTATAGGTTGAGTTGTGTCTCCCAAAAAGATACGTTGAAGTCCTAACTCCCAGGACTTGTGAATGTGACCTTGTGTGGAAATAGGGTCTTTGGAGGTGTGATCAAGTTAAAACGAGGTCATTAGGATGAGTCCTAACACAATGGTATCCTTACAAGAAGAGGAGAGCACACACAGAGAAGAGGAGGGAGATATTTGTTATGTTTCCACAATTCGAGGAAGTTCTCAGGCTACCAGAAGCTGGAAGAGGCCAGGAAGAATCTTCCCCTAGGGCCTTCGGAGGGAGCAGGGCCCTGCCACACCTTGACTTCAGACTTCCGGCTTCCATAATTGTGAGAGAAGAAATTTCTGTTATTTTAAGCCATCCAGCTGTGGAATTTTATAGCAGTCCCAGGAAATGAATACAGCTGTTTTCTCCAGGAGTGCCCAGAGGAACCCCATCACTAAGGCAATAATGGGGGGAGGCACAAGCAATTTGAGAAGTTCTGTGGTGACTGCCCCAGCGGGCTGGGGCTGACGGTGGAACTGGGCTCCCTGTTCCCAAGGGGCACGATCGGATTGTGCAGTAGCAGAGGCCAGGTGGTGGCACTTTAGCATTAGAGGGAGCATGGGCAGCAAGACTTGAGTGGTGCTCGGGGTGTCTTGACCTGCAGGAGCACTTGGCCATAGCTCATCCACCATGAATGAGAAAAGGGACAGCTGGAAAGGTTGTTGCTGCACTTGAATTTTTTTTTAAATATCAAGGAATGGTAAGCAGAAGGATGACATCAGATCCTCACTTGGTTTCCAGATCTAAGTCAGTTCACAGACCAGCATCCATTGATAGAAAGGGAAGAGGGCCCTCTTGACAAAGGACCATCCAAGGCCACCGTAAGTTCGTATGATAGATATTCCTCCAGTCCCTTCCCGAACGACCTACAGCCATTTGCTGGAGCAACCGCGCATGGAGGGAAGGGCAATCGCCACATTTTTAAGGGCTGTTAGATACGGGATCTGACCCGACACTGACAAGAGGGATCTGACCTGCCATCGTGGCCTTCCAGGTAGTGTGGGGGATTCTGGAGCCTAGTTGGCAAAGGGCCTTTGGTCCAAGTCTGTCTTGCAGTGGATCCAGGGGCCAACCCTGTGGTTATTTCCCCAGCCCCTGAGTGTGTAATTGGGATAGATATACTAAGGAACTGGCAGAAGCTTCACATTTGGTTCCATGAATGTGGATGAAGGGCCATTATGGGTAGGATGGGCCAAGTGGGAGGCCCTGAAACTACCCAGCTTGGTCCCAGCCAAGGCAGTAAATCAGAACTATTGCCACATTCTGGGAGAAACTGCAGAGATTAGTGCCACCATTAAAAACTTAGAGCATGTAGAGGTGGTGCTCCCCATCACATCCTCATTTGGCTCACCATTCTGGCCCCACTAAAACCAAATAGATGATGGGGAATGACCACGGAGGAGCGCAGACTTAACCAGGTGGCAACCCTGATTGCAGCTTCCGTGCCAGATGCGGTCATTTTCCTAGAGCAGGTCAAGCAGCCTCTGGCATTTGTATGAGGCTATTGATCAAGCAAATGCCTTTTTCTTCATCCATAGGGAGGATCAAAAGCAGTTCATTTTCACGTGGTGGGGACACATTTGTTGTCTTCCCCTGGGGCTATGCTAATTCTCATGCTCTCTGTCATAGTGTAGTCCAAAGGGACCCCTTGAATTCTGCAGAACACCACACTGATTCACGACAGTGATGATTCCACGCAGATCGTACCCGGTGACCACGAAATGGAAAACTGTGGATGCTCTAGTAAGACACTTGTGAACCAGAAGTGGGAGATAATCACTTGAAAATCTAGGGACCTGCCACATTGCTGATGTTTTCAGGGGTCCAGTGGTCTGTAGCATTCCAGGACATCCCCTCTAAGGTAAAAGACAAATTGTTGCATCTCACAGCTCTGGCCACTAAGAAAGAGCCCAGGGCTTAGTGGACCCCTGTGGGTGTTTGAGGCAGTGTACAGCACATTTGGGAATAGTGCTCCTATCCATGTGTTGGGTGACTTGAAAAGCTACCAGTTTTGAGTGGGGCCCAAAGCAAAAGAGGGTTCTGCCTCTGGGGCAAGCTGCCCTGGCCCTGCGATTGTGTGTCCCAGCAGACAGAGGGCGCTGCAGGTATGTGTGGTAGATAAGGACGCTGGGAGGAGCCTTTGGCAAAGCTTCACGGGGAGGGTTGCGGTGCACAGTCCCTGGAGTTCTGGAACACGGCCCTACCTTCTGAAGCTCCTTTTGGTATGATCCTGGGCCCTGATAGAGACTGAGTCCACCCAGCGGCAAGTGACTGTGAGACCTGAGCTTGTCATCCGGGGCTGGCTTCTTACCAGATCCTCTGAGTCATGGAGTCAAGTGGGCAGAGTCCATTGTATGGCGGAAATGGCTCATCCAGGAAGAGGCCCACAGAGGATCAAAAGGCACAGATAAACACACCCCCATGTCATTTACTTTTATCGTACCAACCCCTCTCCCTCACCTCACACCTATGGACTCAGCGGGGCTCCCTATCACTAACCAACAGAGGGAGAAAGAACTGGGGCCTGGATAACAAAGAGGCCAGCACATCATGTTGGCGATAACAGAAAATAGCCCTGAAGATCAGTAGTGATGGAAAATCCTAACAGTGAGCAGAGCCATGAGTGGTACACTTCGTTGTCTGCTTCTTATGGAGGAAAATGTGGCCTGAAGTGTGGACGTACGTGGACTCCTGGATGGTGACAAGTGGCCTGGCTTCTAAGTCAGGGACTTAGAAAGAATAGTATTGGAAGATCAGGGACGAGGAAGTCTTGAGAAGAGGTACATGGATGGACTGAAGGTGGTGGGCACAGAGCATGCAGGTCCTTTTGTCTCCCATTAATGCCACCAGAAGCATCCATGGTAGAGTTGGTTTTCACCAATCAGGTTGAAAGGATGATTCATCCTGGGGATTTCAGCCAGCCTCTCTCATCAGTCACCCTAGTGCAGGTGCAGAGTGACAATGATGGCAGGAATGGAGGCTATGCATGAGCCAACAGCATGGGCTCCCTCTCACCAAGACTGACTCATGCAACTGCCACAGCTGAGTATGCAAACTGTCAGCAGCAGAGACTGACACTGAGCCCTTCATATGGCACCATTCCTTGAGGAGACTAGTCAGCCACTTGGTGGTAGGTGGATTGTATCAGATTCCTTCATCCCGGGGAGGGGCAGCAATTCACCCTTACCAGAGCTGACACTGCTCTGGTCTGGCACCCCTGTCACAGAGCCTCCACTAGTACCAGCATCTGAGGGTGTACAAAATACCTGATATCCCATATGACATTGTCTCAAACCAAGAAACCCAAGTCACCCCAGGAGGTGTACCAATAGGCTCATAGTCATGGGATCCACGGTCTTATCATGGGCCTCTTCACCCTGAAGCAGCCCGCCTAAGAGAATGATGAAATGTCCTGTAAAGCTAAAGCACCAGCGTAGGGACAATATACTGAGGCTTGGAGTGCTGTCCTCTAGGAGGCAGTACATGTGCTGAAATAACGACCCAAACATGATGCCGTGTCCCCAGTCGCTAGAATGCACGGAACTGGGAATCAAGCGCTAGAAGTCAGTCCCCTCACCATTATTCCTAGTGACCCACTTAACAAATTTGTACCTCCTTTCCCTGTAAACTTAAGCTCTTCTAGGTTAGAGGTCCTGGTTCCTGGTGATGAATGCTTCTGCCAGAGGACAAAGTAAGGGTACCATTGAACTTGAAGTTGCAACAACTACGTCGACACTCTAGACTCTTCATGCCAGTGGACCAGCAAGTAAAGAAAGTAGTCATTATGTTGGCAAGGTTATTAACCCTGACATTAACCATGAGGGGCTAGGGTTCTTGCTATACCATGGGAGCAGGAGAAGTAAGTCTGGAACTCAGAAGATTCACTAGAACATCTCTTGGTGCCTCTTGATAATGATAACCATGGCTCAGGAAGGGCAAGGCCATTAGGAGCCCAGACTCTTCAAGGATGAAAGGCCCGTTCCCACAAGGCAAGCAACACAGAGCAGCCAAAGTGCTGGCCAAGGGTGAGGGAAATCTAGGATGGAGGGCGGGGAAAGAAGATGGTGAATGTAAGTTACAGCCTCGGGACCAGACCCAGCAGTGAGGACTGTAGCTTGTTTCACTAATCCTTTTGCCTTGTCTCTTTAAAATTATATGTGGCTACCATCTTGAAGGGGACTCCGTGACTGATAGTGTTTGTACCACCCCTTTCAGAAAAGAGGTGAAGTTCTCTGCTCACGTAAAAGTAGGCCTTGTTTTGTATTTCGAGTGCCAGGTATGATGGAAAGTCAAGGTGGGTCAGGCCAGGGCAAGACTGTGTGGACATCTCTTAGGCACCATTTCAAATGCCCTTGGCCTGACCCACCCCTTTGCCTGCTGCAGTGGTGAGCTCCACGGAGCTTGGGCTCCAACAGGCGTCATGCAGGTACTACCTGAGAAGGCCTTGCCTCGTGGTGTGTTGCCTACTGCACACATCTCACCTCCCACACTGTTGACACCAAGACATGGGATTTTGAGTGATATATTTTGGCACTCAAAGCTTGCAATCCAGAATGGAAGAGAAGTTAGTGCTTAGTGGGCCAACCTTTGACAAATGGGACCTTGGAGCTGGTAGCTAAATCTTCCCTCTTTCTCCCCTTGGACAGATCATTTTTGCAGTTTCTGGGGTGTGGTTCCATAAGACTGAGCGATAAGTAGCCCTGGGTGGTAGTCAGCTTGATAACGCATCCTCGTGTTGTCTCTCTGTCCTTCCCTGCCTCACTCTCATTGCCCCTTTCTCTTGCCCTCCTTGACAAAATGATGGCACATCACTTTGTGCCATCAGGCTCTGCTTTCTGGGGGACCCAGGCAGACAATCTCCAACATTAACGGTGGGTGTCAGTTGTTGTTTATCATCTGAACTCCACATTATTCATTTACATCACCTTCCTGGTTCCTACAGCAGCTGAGTTTGGGCCCCTGACCGAAATGATCTCTTAGATACTCTGCTCAGTCCATCTATGGGCTTATATTTCCAAGAATCAAGGGTACAGTTTCTTACACAAATTCACTGGGCAAATGCTTCTGTTCCCTGGTGACTATGTCCTGCCTTTGAGCTCTAAAGGATGAGGCCCTGGGGTTTCAGTTTGTCTTGAACTGCGTTTTGGGGAGTCCCCTACAGAGATTCCTAGAATGAATCTGCTCCCAAATGGGAAGCTCCTTCATACCTAGAAATCATCTGAGAAAAGAAGGGGCCAAAAGGAAGCAGACGAGAGAAGAGAGACTTGGAGAGGAGGTGGGGGAGGTACGATGGGTTAAAAGAGACTGTGTCACCAAGAACTTGGATGAGCTCTGGGAAATCTGCTTTAGGAAATAAAAGCCAGCCCCCTGGAGTGCTTCTGGAATCTCGGCATGGGGTCTTGGGAAGCAAGGCTCTGAAAAGCACCCTCTATGTTTGGAAGGCCTTCAGAGAGAAAGGGAGGCAGGCATTATGCCACCGACGCCAGCAGCAATCAGCAGCTTCAGCCCTAAATCAAGCACTGGATCAGCACATGCTTTACCCTCACTGTTGACAAGGTACTGACAGTATCTCCGGAATGGGGAGGAGAGAGTGGAGATGGATTTGGATGTGCTTCCTGCCAAACTTGAGCTTTCAATGGATTTCTAGGCAACAGAAACAAGACAAGGCAACGTGAACCAGTCACCAGAAGAGTGGTGTGGAAAGTGGGTGGTGTGGTCAGAATGACTTCCCTGAAGAGGTGGGTTGGGCTATTGAGCAGCCATAGCTTTCATCCAAAAAATATTTGTTGATTATCTATGATGTATAAGGGGGTGTTTTAGGGTCTGTATGGGATGGGAGGATGTAGGGGGTGTGGCAGGAAGGGAAATAAACATATCCACCTACTCCCCAGGGCCTTCTAAGTGGGGGAGTTCAGGATCAACCGTGAATGGCTATAATACCAGTCACAGGGTTTGAATGGCAGATGGATGATAAACACTAATAAACGTAGGGGTATATAGGATTGAAGGGGCCAGTGCCAACTTACAAAGGGGGCATTCACACTGGGATTTGGGAGAGAAATTTCCTTTTGATAGAGGAGAATGGGGTGGTAGAGGGGCGCTGGGGAGGGCAGTGCAGGTGAAGGTGGCAAGTGCAGCGTGGGCTTGAGAACGGCGGGCGTCCTTTCCATCCTTCATCACACCATCACGTCTGCCAGGTGCCAGGAGCTCTGCCAGCACTGGGACTGGTTTCAGTTAGGATCGTGTGCAGCAGAGGGTCACAGAAGCATAACCAGAGGTTAGCCTAATGGGAGGTGCGTGTTTGTTCGTTTCTACATCACCAGAATCCAGAGTCTAGGCCCACAGGTTCTGTGACGCCCCAGCTTCCTTCTGTTCTGCTCCTCTGCCTTTAGCATGTGGATTACTGTTTATGGTCACAAATGGCCACTTCATCTGTGTCTTCATGTCATGGGAAGGAAAACAGAAGTGGCAGTGGTCATCTTAGGAGGGCAAAGCTTTCCCCGGAGCCCTCGGCCTCCACCCCACTGGCCAGGACTGGTGGCATGGCCATTCCTGCCCATAGGAAGCTGAAGAGGCAGCTGGGGTTATGTTACAGGAAAGAATAGGGAATGGATGGTGGATGGGCAATATGCAGAATTTTCCCTGAGAGGCCACAGTGGTGGGAGAGCATCTGCCCTGGAGGAGCCCACAGTCCAGTGGGTGGACATGCAGTTGGTCATTTTTGTGGCAGAGTTAAGCACAGGGTGCTGTTGGAACGTTAGGAGGGACATCTACCCTCACCTTGGGATGGGGTGGCAGGAAGAGCATCCCAGAGGTCCCTGGGACCTGAAGAAGTGGGAGTCAGCCCAGCAAAGGAGGAGAGGGAGAGTCGTTGCGGTCCTTGGTGGGGACGACAATGTGCGATGGCTGAGGGGCGTGGCAGCGTGGCGTGTTTGCAGAATCAGAGGATCACAGGAGGGCAAGGAAGTGCCAGACTGCAAGTGTGGAAAATAAAGGGAGTGGGGCAGAGCGTCAAAGAGCTTTTATGCCCCATTCAGGATTTGGTACTTTATCCCTCAGGTAGAGGAGAGTCGCCGAAGGGCTTAGGTTGGGGAGTGACATGTTAAGGATGTGCCTTAGCTTTCAAAGGAGATATAAATTTGGAGTTGTCACCATATAGATGCATTTAAAGCCAATTTAAAGCTGTGTATCTGGATGAGATTACCAAGGGGCTGTGTGTAGAGAGAAAAATAGAAGAGGTACACAGGTGCTTCCAATGTCAAGAAGTTGGTGAGATGAAGGGGAGCCAGCAGAAGAGATGGGAGAAGCCAGGGAGGCAGGAGGAAAACCAGGAAGTTGTGGGGTCCTGGCTTCTTGTGAACAAAATATTTCCGTAAGAAGGGAGTGATCAACACCGCCAAATGCTGCTGCTGGGTCAGGAAGGACGGGACCGAGAGCTCCGTGTCACATTCAGCACTATGGAAGGCAAGGACAACTTGACAAGGACACCTGGGGAGGGCAGAACCGAGGCAGAGACTCTCAGTGGTTTAGAAGAGGATGGAGGAAAGGAATTGGAGGGAGCGAGGGTGGACCACTCTTTCAAGGAGTGTTGCTGTAAGTAGCTGGAGGAGGAAGTGGGGCACAGAACGTTTTTTCTTTTCTTTTTCTTTTTTAAGATAAGGGAAATAACAGCAGGTTTGCATGCTGATAAGAGGGGACCAGGAGAGAATGAAAAACTCATGATGCAGGAGAGGGTCCAGGTCATGTCCCTGAGCAGGTGAGGAGGGCGGGATCTGGTGCACCAGTTGGTGGGTGCTGGCCTTGGCCAGGAGCAGGGACCACCCATCCACAGCACAAGAGAGAGGTAGAGAATTTGAAAGCAGATGCAGTGGGAGGGCAGTTGTGGGGGTGGGAGTTTGTGGAAATTCTCTTCAATTCTTCCCACCTTTTCAGTGACTAGATAGCAAGGTTATCAGTGGAGATGCTGGAGGTTCAAGGAGAAGGTATGAAATGCTCATCTGGGAGAGTTCAAGAATGAATGGACCAGAGAAATGATGTATGATGCCAGCTGGCAACCAACGCCCACTCGAGTTTAGGGATCATCAATTTTAAGCGAGACGGTCAGCATCCTCAGTGTGCTCCTCTCCAGCCACACTGCTCACGAAGGTGAAGGCACCCAAGAGGGGAAAGTGGGAGGTTTTGCTAAATGAATAGGAAGTGAAAGAGGGGCAAGGGATGATTGGGAAGACTGATTGGGAAACTGAAGCTGGGTTAGGAGGCAGGCTGGGACATGAGGGAGAAAGGTGAAGAGGTATTAGGACCAACAAATTATAGGTCCTAGTGGGACCGGCAGGTGAAAGCTGAGGGAGTGAACTGAAGGGACTAGTCATGGGGGCTGGCGAGCGGACGGCTTGAGGTGGAAGTTGTGGAGAGATGGAAATTGCTGATGATGACAGAGTCCAGGCTAAGTCCGTGAGGGATGGCGGGGGGCTGGCTGAAGACCAGCTGATTGGAGGAGAGGAAATCAAAATGCCGAGGGGCCAAGCTGTTGGAAGGATCCCCGCTAATTATGCTGGGTGAATTGGAGAGACTCACTGGGATCCAAAATGCTCAAGAAATGAGGGTGGACCCGAGGTAGATGACTGCAGCACGGAGGGGTGGCGGGTGGTGGAGCTTTTGACTCTAGACTCAAATCTGGGTATTTTTCAGGAGGACGAATGAGGCAGGATATTGGCAGGAAGCTGAGCAAGGAGGAGCCAGGAGTACCCCACACCGCCTCCAGCCCGAGAGAAGAGGGGGAGAAAACAGCCCCCTATGGCTGGGCTGTGGGGAGGGTGCAGGGGAGAGCAGGGTTCAGTGAGAGCAAGCAGGTGAAGGGAGCAGAGCAGAGGCAGGTGGAGGCTGCTGATGGCTGAGGCAGAGGCACATACCTGGCATGAAGGTGTCCAGGAGAAAGCGTGGCCCCAGCCCCCTGGCTGCCCCCTTTTCTCCAACTCCCGTGCAAATCTCCTCAAAGCAGCTGTGCCTTAGCCAAGTGCTGCCCACAGCCCGTGTCTGAGGAACCTCAGAGATAATCATCTTGGAGGCACTGAGGTGTTCAAACTGCGGCAGGATCCGAGTTTGCTAATATCGCAGTAACACAGCTCTGGGGATGAGCCGTTCATTTGCAAAGCCACCGAGGCCGCTTATCTTGCAATAGATCGCTCCTCTACAAGGGGTGCCAAGTGCCTATGCGATGGAAATTACAGAGGGAAAGGGTTGAGGTGGGGGCAGAGATATTAAGAGAAAAAAATCAGTATCGGGCCTTATTTTGAGGCCTACTGAAGTAGAAAACATCTGTTCGGACTATGAAAAACCAACCGTGAAGCCAACCCCACCTTCAGGGAAAGGCCGGGGTCCCAGGTCGCAGAAGCTGGCCATTCATTACTTTTGATTTACTGCAGAGCAGACAAGAGGCACTCACATGATACATAGCTTGTATATTCTTCTATCGATTTCCAAGACTTTGTTTTCTAAACTTCCCATCCATCAGCAGCACCTGTGCCTGCTCTCCCCCAGAGATGAAATAGGGAATGAACCACCCCATCGTGCAGAGGTGGCAAGTTTTATGAGCCTGGAAGATTGGAAACAGGGGCTTGATTCACACTCACTTCTGTCAACAGGTGAGGTCGCCTCGCCATGAAGTCAAAAGAAGGGTACAGGGAGAGTGTGGCTGCTGGGAAGGGGCACGAGCACCCCTGAAGCCCACACCAACAGGACTCAGGAAGAATGAGGTAGTATTGTCAGGGAGGAGGTGTGTACTTGGTGGTTGTCGTGCCCATAGAGGCTGTCCTGGATGCTGCTACTATAAACACTTTTGGAGCTGAATAACCAGCACGAACACTGCCCACACTCGCCACCACCTTCTACCGCACGACAGAAGGGTGCGGAGGGTGCTACTGCCGCCAGCCTGTGGACCCTGAGAAAAGAGAACTGCTCCCCACTGGCTGCCGAAAGAGGTTGTTATGCTCCCACCGGAAGACACATTGTTCTGTGCATATAAGGAAACTCGGGTACCCACGTACCACCTTAATCCCTCTTCTCCTGCCAATATGCTCAGAATGGAAAAGGCAAGCATCTGTGATGTTACATCCACCCCCAAAACCCCCCTCCATTTACAAAAAAGATTCTTTCAGCTTTCATAGAGCAGATCTCAATACCTGGGGGATGGGGATGGAGGAAAATAGAAAAGCTCTTCACTGTATCCCTTTGAGGCTGGAGCACAAAGTGGGATGGGTGGGACTGAGGTCTCCAGGGCCTTGGGAGAAGAATGGCAGGTACAGAAGGCTGACACCCCGTTGTTAAGGGTGCCCTTTCTTCGTCGGGCCCTGGGGAATCTTCCACTGAGCTAAGATTCTCAACCAAACTGAGAGTATCCCATAGCGGGAGGGGAGATGGAGCATCAGGAGCTCAGCAACGGAGCAAAGAGTCTGGAGCCTGGGGCCTGTTCTGCTCTGTGGCCTTTAGCCAACCTCCCCATCTCTTGGTGCCTCAGTTTCCCTTGGGGAACTCTTGTCCAGTTCCTCCACCTCTCTAGGGTATTGGGAGACATCCAAAGAGTCTAGAAGTAACAAAATTACAAATAAAGGAATTATCAATGTGATTGATGGGTTCAATTGAGCCTTGGGGTCTCTGCTATTTAGAGGATGGATCAATAGTAATAACAACAATAAATAGGGAATAACTCAGGAGGGAGTCTATAACGGGCCCCGTGGCAGCAGGGCAAGATAATGCAGAAGCAGAGAGAGCCTTTCCGTGCTGCCCACATCAGTTCAACCACCAGGCTTGTCCTGGAGGACAGTCACCCTGTGGTTTGGCCAGCCTGTCCGGGGACCATCACGGCTCCAGACAGGATTCCACAGGGAACCTGACTGCCTTAGGAGCTGGGATGGGAAATGAGGAAATCCAGTAAGCAAAAGAAGTTCCCCAGAGGAAATGCGTGGTGTCAGCCAGCACAAGATGGAGCCAAATGAAATACCATCCTCGAGGCCTCAAGCCACTCGTGTGGCCGTGCGTGAGAGGCTGTGTGAAAGGGGAGGGCGAGAAACTGACCACAGCAGGGCTGGACCACTCATGGCCAGAGCCTGTCCCCGGCAGCTTCCAAGAGAGAGCAGGTGTGCTGGAAAGGGCACGGGATGTGGAATTCGAGGACCTGGTTTGAAGTCCTGGCTCTGGAACATCTTACCTGGTGACGGGCTAGTCACATGACCTCCCAAAGCCTTGGGTTGGTGTCTGCAACATGGAGACAATGATAGCTTTCCAACTTGTTGCTATAAGATATCAGCTGAGTGAAGATTGGGGAAGTTTTCTGAAAAATCTTCAGTTTTTCTCAGACAGTCACCCACACGGGATGATGGCCAGCATCCAAGGAATGCCTCCTTTCCCAAGATGTTTTTGCCATACCCAAGTTAACACAGGACCAGCATTCCTCCGCTCATCCTTACGGAGGAAGAAATGCATCTCGAGGCTGGGCCGTAGGAGAAATGGGGTGGCCCACTCCTTCCTATCCCCACCCGGACCTCTGCACAGTCACTGTAATATTTCTTATACTTACTGGGTTGTGTGCCTCAAATTTTCCCATTGAGTTGTCAGCCCTTGCATTACTGGCCATAGGCACAGTCCTGACACACGGTGTGCTCAGGAGTGAGTGAGCGAACCCCGTGGGTAAACTGGGCCTCTTTAGGTGCTAACTGTTCTGTACTGATTTGTCTGTCAAAGGCTTTTCCTCAGGAGGGGAGCTGATGGAACAGATTGGCACAGGGTGTCTCAGGGGGGATGAGAAGAAGCTTCTTAAAGGGGTCAAAAAATCTGGAAACGGAATCAATCCGATGGGGCTGAAGCCAAATTCCAGGTGCTTGAAGAATGTTTTTGGAAGGGCCAGCCCAAGGAAGGGTCCTCACCACAAGCTGTCCAATTCCAGCCCGCAAGCCTGCCCCTTGGCGGTTAGAAAGAATCAACAGCGCTAATGACCTTATTGATGAACTTCCCTTCCAAGTGCAAACATCCCAGAAATCAGCAGAGGGACACGTCTCTTGTGAGGAGATTCGGCAGAGGAGCTGAGATGAACGCCGACCCGGGTCACGGCAAAATTGACCCTTTATCATGCCATCAAATGGAGTGTTTTCACACACGATAACTGAGTGTCTTCCTGAGTGGGGCACGGTTCCACGCAAATACACACACCCGCATACTCCCATGTGTGCAAATAGACAGAAACGCATAGAGACGTGGGCATCTCCGTACCTGCGTGGGTATGCATAGGCACACGTGTGACATATTTGAACTCTAATTCACACAGAAACTTCTGGGCCCTTGGGCCAGCAGGGAATTTCAATTCCAGTAATGGATTACTGTCCCTGACCTGACCAGAAGTCTGGGCTGTTATAATGACTTAAAATCATAGAATTATAGTTCAAAGGGGCCTTGGAAATCAGCTATTTCAACCTCCAACCCAGAGCATAAGAATCCTCTCTAACATTCCTGACGTATTGACATAGAGCCTTTGCTTAATGCCACAACGATGGAGAATCTATTATCCTACCTGGAACTCTGTCAGATCATTGTTATTAACAATAATAATAACTCATTTGTGGAGTGCTGACTGTACCTGGTGCTATGCTGAGCGCTGTAGGTAGACTGTCTCAGATGAGCCAGGGAATAGACAATCTTATTTCCATTTTATGGAAGCTTAAACTGAGTCTCAGAGATACCGGCTTGTCCATGGTGATGCACCCAGCGTGTCGCAGAGCTGGGATTCGAACCTGCGTCTGTCTGACTCCATAGTCCCTGAACTAAGTCATATTAACTTGTCTTAAGTTATATCATATAGGAAACCATTCCTCAGAATGAGCTGAACTCTTCTCTTCTGTAACTTCTGTAACTGACTGATTCCGATCCGAGCTCTGGAGCTTTACAGAGGCTTCCTCACGTCCCCCCCCGGCCTTCCCTTCTCCTCCCTACGCCCGCCCCTCTCCTTTGATGTTCTTATGGATGCCCTTTTCCAAATATAGGCCCCCAAAAGACTTCCATCCTCAGTGGGCTATCACCTCCATTGTTTGGACACTAAATTTCCAGTGTGCATCCCTAAGATGCCATTGGCCTTTTGGGCAGCCAAATAGCATCACTGACCTTTTTAAAGAAGCTGTGGGTTTTTATTTTATCTTAGTTAGCATATTTTTTTTACATAAACTACTGTTAGCTATTTCTGTAGTAGAGATTAAAAATTTTTTTTCAGCTTATTATTCCAGCTACTTTTAAGATCATTTTGAAGTATATTTTGTCAGCCAGCATTTTGGCTAGCCTTGCAGCTTTGAGGTGTTTGCAAATCGGGAAAGCAGACTTTCTCTGCTAAGAAGTTGATCAAAGGCAGGCCACGGTTCGTCCACTAGAGACTGCCTATCAGGTGACACTGATCTACAAAGCATTCCTCTGCTTCCAAGTCAAATGCCAGCCACAGCCACATACTTGGACTGAAGCTAGAGATATGCCAGGGATCACTTTGGAAGAAGTAGAGGGCAAAGGTCAATTCCAATCCAAGGAAAACAAGGGAAGGTCAAAGGAGAAATGCCAGAGTTGGTGGACATCACCCCTGTGCAGGAGGCAGAGGTGCCAGGTCACGGCATCAGGGACATTACGAGCTTCAGGGAGTATGTAGCAAAGTTGGCGTTTGAGACATGCACCAAGCTTCAGAATATGCAAACACAGATGAGGCGTTTCAGGCAATGTCCAAATGATTTCCAGAAGATTGAATCCTGCTGGCCTGGGGCTCCTTTCGAAGGCACAGATGCCCAACCTTTCTGAGTGTGCACCTGGCTGTCTTAAAGACACCACCTGGCTTGTTTCAGCTGGCCTCTGGTCAACTTTAGATCACCAGTTATGAATCTACTTGATGATATTATTTAGTCCTTGTTTCTCCGTTTTGCCCATAAGGGTCTCTTGAAAACTGTGGTCAAATAAATTCTTGAAATTGAAATGCATCATATCTAAGGCATTCCCCTTACAGGAGACTTTTTTATAGGATATCTTTTCCCTGCAGGTTACAGAAACCCTAAATCAAACTGGTGTAAACAATAAGGAGACTGATGGTCTCACATAACAAGAAGCCCAGAGATAGAGGCAGCTTCAGGGTTGGGTAATTCAGTAGCTCGACGAGGTCCCCAGAGGTTCAGATTCTAACCATCTCATCTACCACCCACAGCATTAGGTGTTTAAATCTGGTGCCCCGCATGCTCACAGGGTGGCTACCAGAGCAAGTGGGGCAACACACTTCGTTTCCACCCACAGAGAGAGACTGGGTTCTCTTTCTCCAAAGCTCCAAGTCAGTCACTCTTCGGGTCTCATTGGCTCAATTCACTTCGTCCTGCCTCAGACAGAATCAGTCATCTGAGGGTGGAAGGGATGTTGGGAAATGTCACTATTTCTCACCCTCTAGTCCAGCCATGTTCTCAATATATAAATGAGGTCATTCTGGCTTGGCTCATGCTTGGTGAACCCACATTGGGTCCTAGGTGTCCATGAACCATCTATTTTAATAACCAGTGCTAGAGCTTTACCAAAGATGACAGTCTCTGGGGTCTTATTTTTCCCCCATTTTTGAAGTTGGAGACACATTTATCTCTTCCACTTCCCAAGATTGTTTAGAGCAGTGGTTTGTAAATGTAAGAGTGCAGGAAGGTACCCACGGAGCTTGTTTAGAATCTACAAGTGGCTGCATAGCCTAGTGGTTAAGATCATGGATTTAAGAGCAAGACTGCCAAGGTTCACATCTGCGTTCTGCCACCTACCATGTACCCCAGCTCACTTAACATCTCCAGGCCTCAGATTTCTTATCTCTAAAATAGAGGTAATAGCAGGATCCCCCACACAGAATTGTTATGAAGATTCAAGGAAAGATATGCATAAATTGTTTAGAATAGTGCCAGCGAGTGGTAGGCATGTATTGGCTAAATATACATTCTTGGTCTCCATGACACAAGCTGGATGCAGGAAGGCTGTGGGCAGGAATCTGCTCTTGACAAGCATGTCCAGGTGGATTCTGATGCAGGTGGATCCACCACCTCTGAGATGACTGACAATGGCGTGTCCATCCTCCTGTGAGAAGGTCTCCCTCAGCACTGGGGTAAAACACACTTTGGCCTGGGAATAAAAATCCCAAGCAAATAACAGCAAGCACGCTCTCGGAGTGCCTCATCTTATTTGGGCTTCAGTTCTTTAGCTATATTTTTCTTTCTTTCTCTAGATTTGGGAATATTTTTCTTGATAGGAAACAAGAAAAGTGGGAATCTTGCTTCACTTGGGCCTCTCTTGACATTATAATGTCCTCCTTAAAGAATGGGGTGCACCTGCTTGTTCTTCTTGCTTCAGAAATCTTTAATGGACCCACTGTCCCTGATGTGCCCAGCTCACTGTGACTGTGGTGTCGCTGGCCCCCATCACACAGGTCTATGCTGTGCTCTTGTTTGCTGAGATGTGGACCCTCTCCCTGGCCCCCAGATTCGGAACATGGCCCTTATACTCTGCGCCCACCAAGAGCTCATCCTATGTCACGATGTTGCCATAGACACTGCCTTCGTTGTCCTCATCAGCTTCATTTGTGATTACACATCAGAACTCAGTGTTTGAGAGCTTCTCAGCCCCCCCGAGCCAGCTCCGCTTTGAAAGCCTCTGCCCATGGGATTACAATTGTTGTCTCTGAGCCTGGACAATTCTGCCTTCTGAATTCTGTGGTCCGCTCTGGCTATGCTCAGCTTTCCTTCTTGTCTCTTACGATCTCGAAGAAGTCTTTGCCCCAAGCTTCCTGTATCATTTATCTATTGCTACATAAAAAACCATCCCAAAACTTTGTGGCTTAAAATAGCAACCACCTATTTGCTCATATCTGCAGTGTGGCCTAGGCTTCTGCTGGTCTCCCCGGGGCTGGCCTTCGCAGCTGCCATGGGAGGCACGACTCGGGGCCGGGCTTCCCCCAGGTGCCTCACTCAGATGCCAGGAGTCACAGTGGGATGGCTGGGATGGTTGGGATGCCCTGGCCTCTGTCTGCATGTGTCTCTCTCCCTCAAGGAGGATGGCCTGGGCTTCCTTATCTGGTGGCCACAGGGCCGCAAGAACCACAGAGCGGCAGCTGCAGTCTCTTAAGGCCTGGGCTGGCAGGTCAGAGGGCGTCCCTTCCACTGCCTTATGTTGGTCAAAGCAAGTTGCACAGCCAGCCCAGAGCAGGGGAGAGGAAATAGACTCCACCACACGATGGGAGGAATTGCAAGGAAAGTGTGACCATTTGTCACCTACCACATTCCTTTCATTAAACCTATTTTGAGGACTTGTGTTGAGGAGACGAGGAAGAAGATGGTCTGATCTCTGATAAGGGCTCACAATCTAATGGAAGAAACAGAAAGCTAAAGAGAGCATTACAACACAATATGATCAACAACAGTAACAGCTGTCAGCTCTTGTGCATTTGCCATATGCCAGGCCCTGTGCTTAGTGATGTATTTGCTGCATCTCACTGAGCCTTGACTATGACGCTCTGAGGGGAAGTATGTTAATAACTGCCCATTTTTCAGATGGGAACATCGAGGCACAGAGAGGTTAAGTATCAAGAGTGCAAGGCAGGCTATGAACTCAGTTGATGCCCAGCTCTAGAGTCCTTGCTCGCACCAGGTACTGTGACTCCCCTCCAAGGTCAGCCGTCAGCACAGACAGAGAAGCCTTGGCGTAGAAGGAGCTCAATCAATAAGCCAGGAGACAGAGGGGCAGGAAAAGGATGAGGGGTTGCAGCAGATTTCCTTTCACAGCACACAAACAGGAAGACCCTCTGCCCTTCCCTGCTCACCTCCAGGCCCCTGGACACCTGTGTCTTCTACCTGACTCTGACTGAGATGGCATACCAAGACCAGAGCCCAAGGAGGCCTGGGGCTACATGAAAGGTTTGAGAACAAAGGAGTCCCCTCCTCCCCAACTTTCCCAGAGACACGTGATCAGGGGAGAAGCTGTTCCCAAAGCCACACAGGAAACCACGTCTCTGTGAACTCACCCATGACGTCAGCCCCGCATCCAGAGAGGCCCTCGTGCCTTCCTCCCACTCGACCCGCATTAACCACTTACTGAAAACAGCTCAAAATAGCACCTGTCCCTCAACTGGGGCGGCTGCAAGCATGTTGTTTGCGATCCTTTTTGAGACTGAGTCTGTGGGAAACTGGTGCGGTGAGAGGATGGTTATAGGCTCTCACGCCAGCATCCAGCTCGGACTCTCACCTGCCAGGACAGGCAAGGACACAGAGTTTATGCATTTTCTGCAAGGCATTTGTGATGGGGCGTGGTCTCTTGTACCCAGCTGCAGTCTGGGTCTCAAAGTGGCCATGAGGGACAGCAAAGGACCCAACCCCATGAGACACAGGGCATCAGAGGCTCCAGGGTAGGAAGCCACCCCAGACCCCGCCACAAACAGCTGCTCTGAGAAGCTGGCCAAGGCATGAGAGTCATCTGGAGACTGTTCAGTGGCCTGGCTTCAATCCCAGGCCAGTTTCTCTATACCCAAGGGCCCCCAAGGATCCCAAGGGAATCCTGCCCCCATCAGTCACTCCTAAACCCATTTTCAAATCTGCAAAAGCCATGTAAAAGGATGCTTATTGTAAATAATACGAAAACAACAACAACAACAAAATAAATACCCACGGATAGGGTTACGGTTAAACTATGGTACCACACACCGATGGAACCCACGTGAAGGAGATCTCCCCACACTGCATGGGGATCACACCAAGGAATATTGTCAAGTGAAAGACAAGCCACGTAAATCCATACCTTTCTATTATTTACCTACCTATCCTTCTATCTAAACACCAAACTGAAAATAGTGATTTTCTTCAAGGAGGGGAGTGGGCCCGGGGAGAGGGAGGGATGGAGGTAGATAATGAGGACTTTTGTTTCACTTGTATTCTTTGAAGTTTTACAAGAATGTATTCATGTATTACTTATAAAATTAAAAATTCAATAGATTCCCAAGCAAAGCAAAGCTAGAGAGAATGATCCACTAACAAAATACAACCCAGTTTGTTACTAAATCCAGTCTTTGTTTATTTGGGTTTTTCTTCTGGCCAGGCATCAGTCCTGCTCTGAAATTGCCTGCTTGGCTACTTGCCCCTCCCTCAGTGTCCCCTCCAACCTCCTTAGCTGAAGGCCCTTGACTTCACCTGCAGGCCCAGCCTCCCTCCCCCGGCCTCCCTCCCCCAGCCTTCCCCCACCAGCCTCCCCCGACTAGCCTCACCCCACCAGCCTCCCCCCACCCGCTTTGCCCCTCCAGCCTCACCCCTCCAGTCTCACCCCAGACTCTGAAAGCCAGCAGGGAGAGTATGGATGTGTCTGGTCCCAAGTTCTATCTTGGAATCTCAGTCCCACAGCCAGTGTCCCCGGGTCCACTCCCTATTTAGACCCTGAGTCTTTCTACCCGGATCTCCCCCAAGTGCCTCTCCTGATGGCCCCCTCAGCTTTTGCTGCCCGGTCAGGGCCCTGCTCCTGGAGCTGTACCCTCACTGGCCCCACTGGTACAACATCCCTGACTGGTGACCCCATCCTAGAGATGGGGGGAAGGGGGTGTGCATCGTGCTCTCTGGCAGGCCTAGGCTGGGTCTACAGACTCTGCATGCTTGGCCTCCTCACCCTGGAGCAAGCAGCCTGAATGAACTCTTCCAGGACCTGAGTGGGCTTGGGGGCCCCAAACTGACAGGTGGCTTTGGGTGTTGGTTTCAGTCTCTTATGAGGGACATCCTGGGAGCAGGGCCAGTGAGCTGCCAGCATTGTTGTGCACAACTATAGGTAGCTATGTCATCTCCTTCCCCAGAACACTCTAGAGAGATGAGAGCTCCTTCCCCTCAAGTAGCTTTTCAGACTATTTTTTCTGCATTTGGGCCTGGAGGCAGGAGAATGGACTAAATGACTCCTGATTAGGAATCCATGCCAGGACCCATCAGGCCCTGGGAATACAGTGTTGTGGTTGTAAGAAGCCTGCTGTTCCCTAGACTTTGCCCTTCCCCACCTGGCCAGGAACACCCAGCTTCTCAGGAATGTGCCCCCAAGGCAAATGTGCCACGCCCCTCAGGCCTCCTGGGGGTCCACGAACTTGAGGAGACCCCTGCTCCTCTGTGGGGTTGGGCATGCCTACCACGCTGACAGCTTGCTTCAGTATTGATGGAGACGGCCTGCCTCCAAGAATCATGATGGGTTTTCTTCTCCACCGTCATCGAGGTAGGACGCGCCTGGAATTCAAACAGACCCCTCCTCTGACCCTCGGCAATGCCCATCTCTCCCTCAGTCTCTCTCAAGTCCTCTGGCTGTAATGATGAACTCATCCAGGGCTCCGAATAATCTAGTAATGAACAACCATCCCTGAGATCACACAGGCCAATTAACAGAAGTGTCGTACTAGACAGCACAGCAGTGGGTGTCGGACAGACTTTTACATCATCTTCCTCGCTCAGGAGGTGAGGGTACAAGACTATAGCAGCCCAGGGCCCTCTGAGGGGTCCAGGACCCTTATTAGAATGGAAGAAGTCCCCAAAACATAAAGGCTCAGGAGAAGGATGGTAACAAAGCCACCGTGAGAGCCAAGACGTTTCTTGGGTTAGCAGCAGCTGCCAATATCTTTTGCATAAGTGCTGTTAGGTGGGTGTCTGGTCGAAGCTGATGTGTGGGTGGTGGAAGAAACAGTCAAACTGACGTGAGTTAAGAACTGAGGGTTATTTTGAATTCTTTCATTTTTAATTTGATCTTCCTCCTTTTTCTTGGGGAAAAAAAGTAGTTATTTTATCCATGGGTAGGCCAGGGAAGTGAAAAGAGGAGGGCTGGCAGAGGAGGACAAATGTGGGAGTGAGTCTCCCTTCCTTTCCACCCTGGTCATTTTCCTGAAATCCTTCCCCTAGCCAGGGCCATGGTCAGGATGAGCTTCTGGCATCCTCTCCTGAGGCCGGAGGAATCCTGGCTGAACGGTTCGAAGAGGCAAAAATGATGCCTATGAGGCTCAAGGGGAGACCTGTAGTCATGGTAACCATGCACTTCACAGTGTCCCCCATGACAGTAGGTGGTCCCAGTTTATGAGAATGGAAATCTGAGGTTCAGGGAGACACTCAAATCCAGGCATCCGAATGTCCCTGGGAAACCAACATGACAATGCATGTTCCTGGTGGGAGGGTGGATCCCTTTGCCTTTGGGGAAGGAAGGACCAGCAGGGAGAAGGAGCTACTTAGAGACCCGAGCACGTCGAGGGTGGGAGAGCCAAGAGGACAGAGGAGAGAAAGGAAACCACCCAATCAGAGGGAACCTAAGGAACATTTTCACAGAGGTCAAGGATGGAGAACACCATCGTGGCAGAGAAAATAAATCTGATTAACAACCAAACGAATGGAAGCAGGGTTTGAGTGTCTTGGAGGGCAGAACACTGTTATAAAATAATTTTCGAATTCCTGAGAATTAGATTCCTTTATATCCAGCTCACACGCACATTGGCTGGTCCTCATTCCCCACTATTCCAACCCAGGCTCCCAGGCACCCACCCCATCCACTTCTTCCTCTCTCTCCAAACCGAGCATCAACATGCACTTGTCCCCTAGACGTGCCAAGCCTGTGGTGTCCACCTGCCCCCCGCAGCCTGGGCCCGGCCACTAAGCAGAGCCCGGGGAGCCACCTTGTCACCCAAGCTTCGGTGCCCAGCAAAAATGCCACCATCTCACTTGGCTCAGAACAAAGCACGCTAATCCCGCAGAAGGCAGGGAAGGCAGATTTTAACTCAGTGTTTAAGACGTCCAGGAGCAGAGAAGAGCTAATGTTTGCATAAGTGCTCTCCCACTGAACCTCCCCCCGTCCATCTGTCCCCTACCTCCGGCAGCCAGGCCCGCCGTTGTGGGTAAATAAGGGAGTCCCTGGAGAGGCAGGAAGCCCTCCTCGGCCGGCTCGCCTCCCACAGCCCAGCCTTGCCTCTGCCTCCTCCTTCCCAGCTCGGGCCCTGCTCCCCACCTCTTTCCCTGCTCCCTTTATCTCCTTCCTCCTTTCCCATTTCTGGCCCTGGCTCAGCCCTCTATAATGACTTAATCTTGCCGACAGGGTGACAAGCAGATGAATCGAACTCCGAGACTTTTTTCTCCACTCCAGATTCATTTGAAGATTTCTCCCAGATGCGGCACTAAAACCCTAGATTCAATTTCCCTTTGACATAATAACTGAATTAGTCTCATATTGTCATACATAAATTACTAGCCAGTCAGGGTGCCACCAGGGGGAGAGAGAGCTAGAGAGAAAGCAAGGCGTGAAGATCGGAAGGGGTGTGCCTGCGACAAGTGGGGACCTGAATAACAATGGGAGACCGAAGGGTAACAGCTAATCACATCTGACAAGCAGGAGAATCCCCAGGCTGAGGCAATGGTGAAGATTATTTACCTTCCTCCCCATGCCCCTGGCCATTAATATGTCACCGTGGGGAGCCTTGCACCTTACAAGAGATACACAGATCTAAATATCTTCTCCATTAAGTAATGCTCTATTTGCAAAGGCTGCTTTCAAAGAGGAAAATGTAATTTTGTGGAACATGCTGCAGCCTTTAGGCCTGGAAACGGACTCTAGTCAGGCAGAGGACCTGTACGATGCCCAGTTTGGACCACAGATGCACATCCTGGGCCCAGGGGGCTGGGCCTGACTGATTCCGGGCACAGAGATAGCATCCCAGCCTTCCCCACCTAGGCCTGGGCTTGATTACTGGCCAGGAGTGTGGCCAGATCAGATCCAGCCGGAATGAGGCTTCCCCACCTGTCCACCAGCCACAGCCGAGGCCAGAGCCCTGGGGACAATCCTTAGGCCTCCCCTCCATGTCCCCCAGCCCACCTGTTAGTTCTGGTCAGTTCTCTCCCATGAAAGCTCTGGACTCTGGCCTCGCTTCTGTATCCCACGTCTAGCTGGAATTATTACCACAGCCTCCTGACTGGGTTTTCCACCTCAATCCTACTTGACAACCCCACGCTCCACTCTGCTAGCAGAGCATGCTTTCCAAAACGCAGACTTGATGCCAATGCTTCTCTAAATTAAAGCTTTCAGGTAGCTGCCTAAAGAGTAATGTCCAAACCCCTTAGCATGTTCTGTAAGAGGAGCATGATGTGGCTGGAAATCACAATGTCACTGGAAATATAATCATGTAGGCGTGCTCCTCGGCCCAGCCCCTCACACCCAGCATTTCTGAAGCCAGCCTCTGCAGTTTTCCTGAGCTGCTCCTTCAGCCTGGAGCCCCCACCTCCTCCCTCGCTTTCAACTTAAACGTTGTCTCCATACAAAGCCTTTCCTGGCCTCTCGGGACCCGGTCAAACCCATCACTGCTCTCACCAGTCTCCATTGCACCCCAACTTTCTTGTAGCATGGCACCTAAACTGTGTTATTGCTCTTCATGGCTTACTTACCCATCTCTCTGCTAGGGATCAAGTTCTTCAAAGGCAGGGGTTAGATCTTATCCATTGCTAGATTCCCCTCTACCTAGTATGGAGCAGGAATTCAAGAGATGTTTGGAAAATAAGCATCCAGTAAGGTGCGTGAAGCCAGCCCAGAGCAAACTGAGGACCCCTGTAGAAGGGTTTGCTTGGTGTCTATAATCTCTATGCAGTTTGATTTAAGTTTTGGTTGGGTGTCTGCCATGAGCCCAGCAAGGGCTAGGAGCCATGTGACTTAGGACATTTTGGCTCCCCAAGTGGCCAGCACAGAGTTTGGCCTGTGGTAGACGTTAAGTAAATGTGTAGGCTATTATCTGCTGTGGATTCTGTTCTCAGGAGTTGACTACTTTGGGCGATACGAAGGAAACAATTACAGAATAATAAAGGACCAAATATAATCAACTATCCCACTGGACTGGGAGCTCCTAGAGGCAAGTATCCTATTCATTTCTGCATCTCTGTCCACGGCACACACATCTCCGAATAATGCCCAGCACAGCCCCTGCTCAGTAAAAGCTGCAAGAGCTATGGACATGAATGTGGATTTCATCTGCAGTTTGTCCTCAGATGTGACTTGGGGTACAGGCAGTGACCTGTCACTTTGCTTTCAACTTTTCATTAACATTTCACCTGCTGTATTTGTTTCAATCCCGTGTTGGATAACTAATTTCCTTTTATATTTTTATTTAGTCTGTAGTCCCGCAGAATCCCAAAGACTTAAGTGGCTTTAAAGACAATGTATCAAATGGCTGGGCTTGGTGGGAGTAAAATCAGGAAATAGCCTTTTTCCCGTCACTCTTGCCTTTCAGATCTGCTCTCCCAGATTCCCAGATGTCTCTCCCTACCCCACCCCCACCCCACCCCATTGAAGGCAGATCCCATAACTTTTCTTTTTTTTTTTGGCAAAGTGTACAACGTAATGATTTGCTATGTACATACTTTGCAGAATGGTTACAAAGATTGAGATAATTAACACATCACCTCACATGGTTAACACAGTTAACTCTTATATGTGTGTGTGTGTGTGTGTGTGATGAGAATGCTTAAGATCTACTCTCAGCAACTTTCAAATATACATACCATTTTATTAACTGTAGCCATTATGCTGTACATTAAACCCTCAGAACTTATTCATTTTTTTTTTTCTGATGAGGAAACACCAGAACATCTGCTGCCAATCTTCCTCTATTTTGTATGTGGGACGCCTCCACAGCATGGTTTGATGAGCAGTGTATAGATCCTCCCCCAGGATCTGAACCCATGAACTCTGGGCTGCTGAAGCCAAGTGTGCGAACTTAACCACTAAATCACCAGGCCGGCCCCAAACTTATTCTTTTTAAAACTGAAAATCTGTACCCTTTGACCTACATCACTCCATTTTCCCCTCCCCCCAGCCCTTGGCAACCACCATTCTATTCTCTGTTTTTACGAAATCCGTGTTTTTTTTTTTTTTTTAGATTTTGCATATAAGCGATACAATATAGCATTTGTCTTTTCCTGTCTCGCTTATAATCATGTAGCATAATGCTCTCCAGATTCATCCACGCTGTCACAAATGGCAGGATTTCCTTCTTTTTCATGTCTGAATAATATTCCATTATATGTAGTATATATATTTCACATTGTCTTTATCCATTCACCCATTGAAGGGCATTTAAGTTGTTTCTATTGTGAACAGTGCTGTAATAAACACGGGTGTGCAGACATCTCTTTGAGATATTGATTTCAATTCCTTGGGATATATATACCCATTAATCCAAAGAGCTTTTGTACAGCAAAGAAAACAAGCAATAAATCGAAAAGGCAACCTACAGAATGGGAGGGAATATTCACAAACCATATATCTGATAAAGGGTTAATATCCAAAATATATGAAGAACTCATACGAATCAATAGGAAAAAAGCAAATAATCCCATTAAAAAAATGGGCAAAGCACCTAAATAGACATATTCCCAAAGAAGACCTACAAATGGCCTATAGCTATATGAACAAGTAATCACCATTATGAATCACTGGAAATGCAAATCAAAACCACAATGAGATATCACCTCACACCTGTGGGGACAACTCTTAGCAAAAAGACAAGAGAGAAATGTTGGCGAAGATGCAGAGAACCCTTGCGCCCTGTTGGCGGGAATGTAAATTGGTGCAGCCACTATGGAAAACAGCATGGTGCTTCCTCAAAAATTAAAAATAGAACTCCATAGGATGCTACAACTTTCCAATCGCTCTTCAGTATTAACAGTCTTTATTTTCAGTTATTAAAAAGTCCAGGTCAACCCACATCAAAACTTTAGTCTCTCATCCAGTTGAAAGCTCCTCCCTGTTCCCCCAGCCCCACCTTGTCCCGGGCAGTGGGAGGGGAAACGACTGCTGCTTTATTCTTCCTCCTGGCCTCCTTTTCTGCCTCCTTCACTCTGCGCTGCCTCTGGCTCCTCCAGATTCAGGGCAGGGAGCAGATAACCTTTTAACTTGGTTTAAGCTGTTGGTGGTTCTCTTTGGCTATCAAATGAACTGGCAGATGTCCAAATGCAAGCTTTCTCTCTTGTGGGAGTATTTTAAGGGTCCTTCAAGGCACCCTTTGGGGAACCTGCACCAAGCAGGTCCCTGGCAGGGGCAATGGGCTCCCCACTGATCTCTCATGACCCTCCCTCATCTCCGACTCAAGGGTGCACCCACACAGCTTCCTTGGTCTCCTCTTCTAGTCAGTTCTCACCATAGAGCCTTTCAAGACAGCTCAAGCCGGGCCAGCCTCTAATGACCCACCTGGCACTTGGGAGATAACCTCACGTCTCCAAACTCTGTCCTTGCAGGCAGCTCCCAAGAGCTTTTCTGAGCTCCACTCTAGCAGAATTAGAGAGAGTTCTCTGAGTTTCTGCAGCTTAAGCACCCAGCAAGTGGGTATCAGTCTTCCCACTTGTAAACAACATCCTCTTTTAACATATGATTTTCTAGAAGCTTCCTTCACTTGGTTTGGAGGGGACAGAGGAAGGGAAAGTGATAGTACTCCCCCCAAAAGATTCTCAGACTTTCTCCTTCCTGGATGGGGGTGGCTGACGGGATGAGGGCCGCAGAGCCAGTTTCCCTGTCTTGGCAAGTGTCTGGCTGTGTCTGGCAATATGTCTATTGGGCAGGGTCCTGGCAGGAAACAGATGGTGTGCTCAAGGGGGCATTTGAACAGACTATTTATAAATGTTTGGGCAGGGTTCAGGGAACCACAAGGGATGGGAAAACATCTGAGTCTAAAGGGCAAAGGGAGGGAGATGTTTCTGGAACCTTGGGTGATCTAGGGCTGTTGGACAGGTGTTGCAGCCTTCGGCAGAGGGATTCAGCCACTCACAAACCATGACCAAGCAGAGACTGGGCCAGGGAATAAATACCCTGGCCTCTCTCCTCCTGCCCTCAGATCTCCTGCAGGTGCCACCCATTGGCTGAATTCAGCCCAAAGCCAAGGACAAGGGAGGCCAGTTAATACTGGCTGTAGGGGTCAGCCCGGCAGGACCTGGGCAGAGAAGAATGGCGCCAGAGGGGCATGTTGGGGAATGTCCAGTACATTCCCCTCTCTTCACCATGTGCAGGAGCTTGTCACCCATTGTCCTCAGCTTGCAACCTCAATGAAACAACAGTGAAAGTCCATTTGTCAACTAATAACCCGTCGCCCATCTGTCTTCTCCGCTCCTCTCCACCAACCTGGAGGCATCTGCACCCCTGGTAGAGACTGCAAACAGGAGGGGGAGGCCTGGGACAGACATGGCAGCCTCTTGTCTTTGGCAGAGTGGCTTCGTTCTAAACTCTGTCAACACCAAGGTGGCCCATGTGCACACACAAACTGAAAACCACATAACCGCAGTGTAGAGAAGACCCGGACTGAGTTTTGGCGATGTGCCACTTTAGATTCTCCAGGCCACAGCACCCTCATTATTAGCACACACAATTAAGATTTGGCTCAGGTTTGCTGGGTGAGGAGCCCTCTAAGGGGCTGCAGCTAGAGGTGGAAAGGAAACAACTGGGCCAATGATGCCCAAGGTGGAGACAGCATTTCAATTTGACTTTGGGAGTACAAAGATGAGGCCCACAGGGTCCTCTCCCTCATCTGCTTCTCCAAGGCCTGCTTCAGGCGGCATCTGCCCAGGTGGCACGGCCTTGTGGGCAGGGCTGTGGATTGGCGCTGGCAACCAGACTCCTCGGGAGAGGCGGCTTCTCCTGAAAGTGGGGACTGACTTTGAAAGACTCATTCATCAACATCAGGGCTCCCACAGACAGGACAAGGCCCAGTGATGCTCAGGCTGCGAGGGGTGTGCTGGCTGGCACGTCAACTCCTTATCACACACACAATCGGGGATTACACAACCTCAACGTCCATCTTTTCCTCTCCCTCAAATAAGGCCGGGTGGGGCTGGGGGCTTGAGGGGACAGAAGATGTGAGAAGGAGGAAGAGGCACTGAGCAACTCAACCCCAGAAATGCCACTGCTGTGGCAGCTCCCCTGGGACAATGCTCGTAGGCTGACTCGGCCTGCCGGGGCCCGGCCTCGCCTGGGACAGCTGGAAATGGTTGTGCAAGTCAAACCCACACTGCAGGCTGAGGTAGGGGACACCCAGGGCCACTGGGCACCTAAGCTTGACACAGGTTAAGAGCACTGACTTTTCCATCAGACAGACCTCCATTCAAATCTTGACTCTGCCACCGCCTTGGCCTTGTGACCTCAGGTAAACTGAGGCTTGATTTCCTGACCTGTAAAATGGGAATGACAAATCTCACAGGGCTGTGCTGGGAATTAAATGAGCTAATATATGTCAATGGCCTGTCACAGTGCCTGGCACACAGGTGACGAACAATAAATGGCAGCCATTATTGTTGCTGTTGGCATGCTCCCATTAATCTTGCTCAACCAAAATCCACATGGTAGCAAGTCTTGGTCATTTATTTATCCAAAAACTATTTACTCAGCACCTCCCATATGGCACTGAAGGAAAAGAGGCCTCAAGGAGCTCAAGGTCCAGTGCTGGAGAGAGGAGCAGAGCAGACAGCTGTGATATGGGGTGAGGGCTGTGGCTGCACAGAGTCCACCTGCCTCACCCAGGCTGGGATGATCAGGGAGGCCTTCCTAGAGGAGGTGGCACTTGAGCTGAATCTTGGCGGATAAGTTGGGCTTAGGCAGGCGGTCACAGTGGGAAATGTTCTAGGCAGAAGGAACAGACAGCACTGATGAGGGTGAGGAGAGAGTGGCAGCTTCGGGGTGGCCGAGGGTCAGTAACAAGGAGGAAGGGTGGAGATGAGCCAGAGAAGAAGTCAACACGCTGGATGGAGGCATCTGGACTGCATCCCAGGGGGCAGGCGACCCCTCAAAGGACAGCAGGGAGTTTATGTCATCTGACAGTCCTCTGAACTTCGTCAAGCCTTTGACCAAGGTGAATGAGGCTGCCACACTGGGGGCTGTGCAGGGAGAGCCCCAGACCTGGCCTCACTTCACTCCTTGCTGTCTGATATCACGTTGCTGCCTGGGAGTCAGCCCTAGGGGGCCCCGAGCCACCACCTCCACTGCCACCATCACCACGCTCGTCCTCCAAGCTGCCTCACCTAGGCTGACGCTAGCGCTGCAAAGGAGAAACGGCCCCAGCCATCACCTTGCTCCCACCTCTTGCAAGAGCAGGAGCCAGGCAGAAGCTGTGCTTTGGTCCCAGCCCCAAGGACTGTTGGACCCTCCACAGGGGAGGTCACCAGAGCTTCCAGACAGCCCCTCTCCGCTAAGCGCACCCAACTTGCCCGGCCCCCTGTGAGTCAGACAATTGTCATTCTTGGAGGCAGCACCTGAATCAGATTGTGTGTATGGGGAGGTACTGAGGCTTCATGCCCTCTGAACTTCCCGCTGCTGCTCTTCAGTGACAGGGAAGCTGTGTGCTGTGGCTGCAGGGACCTGGGGAGCAGGGGCAGGTTCGCCCTCCGCATGCTGAAAACTGGATGTCCTGAGCGGCTTCGAAGTTCTGGGCTGCTTCTGTGCGTAACGAGGCCTGCAGGTCAGAAAGGAAAGCAAAGGACTTCCCCTGAGTGGGAGGAGGTAGGCAGAGGGATTTGGGGCTAAATTTTCAATCCAAGCCCTAGGTGATCTTAAAAAAGCCATTTAACCTTTGTGAGCCTCAGTTTCCTTGCCTGCATTATGGGCACGGCTGTATTCCTGGTGAAAATCACTTGTGATCATGAAAGTCTATGTTTCCCACTCGGGGTACTCTGACCCTGGGCCTGTGTGGTGATACGGTGGGAGGGACATATTTTCCTAAGGCATAAATTTTACTCCGAGATTTTGGAGAAAAGGATTCTATTAAAACAGATATAGATGTATTCTAGAGAAGCATCTAACACTTTAAAGAATTATAAAGACAAAGTAGAAACATCAGAATAATTCTTTGCGATGCTGTGAGCTCTTTGGTGGTAGCCCCAGACCTCTGGGCCTGCTTCCTGCTTCCCTGCCGTCAGGGGTGCATCGGCAGAACCACCGGAGAGGTGCAGAGCCGGGGGTGCTCTCTCTCCATGAGATGAGGCACAGAGCAAGTGTGGATATTAACCCATTGCTAGAAAATGGGTCATTCTAGGCTTTGGGGCACCCTTTGCCCATGAAGTAAACTCCTGATTATAACCACATCCATTTGGTCTATCTATCCATCTTTGCTAGACTCATAGAAAAACCGTGGGCATCAAAGGACACTTTCCCTCCAGACAGTGAGTCTCCTGGAAGTAACTCAGAGGAGGGCTGGAGGAAGCCAGCACAGGCTAAAGGAGGTCATGATGAGCAAGTGCTTCCACAGGGACAGACCTGCAGAACAATGGGGACCGGCAGATGTGGGGTTGGAGGGCCTAGGGGAAAGGGCCAAGGAAAAACAATACGCTGAGGATCCCAGACAGGGCTCAAGATGCAGGGGCAGCCGCAGGCCACGGAGGGAGCCGAAGCTGCAAGAGGGAAATGATGGCCCATCACTAAATATGACAGTGATCTCCTTAAGTCCTGCCGCCACTTCATGGCAGACCCAGTTTAACAGTCAGTTCTCTGTGGTCTGGAGATCACGTTCTGCCAGGTTTACACAGAGCCAGCTCGGCCTAGCCCCACGACTGTTCTCCATCCTCAAGCGGGATCCCGCCCGGGGTAGCGGGCGCAGCAGCCGCTTGGCAGAAGCGCATCAGCCCATCAGCCCAGAGACGCCCAGTTTTTCAGCTGCGGCCTATGTGATTGAAGCGATGTAAGTACAGACTGCATGCAGTTTTAATGAATAGCAACGGTGAAGTATATTTAAAAGTATAGATTTTTAGCAGCAACACAAATGCTAAAGGGGAAAAAAAAAAGCCCCCGCCCCATTTAATTAATTTTATTCCTGCTGAAGTGCACAGTTAGACAGGCCTGGCGCTTGTCATCGACCAGTTTTGATCAAGTGGCTGAGAATACTGTTTTTTAATGCCTGAAACCCTTAAAAGAAGAGTAGAATGTGTTCATTCTGCCTCTAAGTTTAAGAAGATGCTTTCTTAGAACTTGTCATTGCCCAGAAGCGGGCCTCGGGGCCACACCTTTGGGTCCAAACATTCTAGATAGCGGGGAACCACAGTGAAAGCTTTGACATTCGGAATGTCCCTGCCATTGGACTCCAAATGGTGACCCAAAGCCTAAAAGCGTGTTTCAAGTTCATCTACATCTGCGAGTCCCTTCTGAAACTACGACTATTTCTACCAAACAGCTCTGCAGTTCTCTCAAATATGGGATTCTGCTGAGCTCAAGCACTTCATCTGCGGGAAATGAGCACAATCTCCAGTCGTCATCTGTTCGGTCCTCATGGCCCGTTGGAGTCTGAGTGTCTCCATGTCCTAGAACAAATCTGAAGGTCCCCCCACTTCCCACAGCTTCAAGTTCTCTGTGTTCAGATTCCTTCAGACAAAAAAAAAAATGTACTGAGTCACGGGCATCCAACACATTGGGCCTCCCAGTGTGGAGACATCATTCCGGGGAGTCCCTTTGACAAGCGTCCTCCACCCAGCAATGGGACAGGCACAAGAATGAAGAAAAGAAACCATCCTGACAATATGCCCAAAGTGCTCTGTAATAAACCTGTCCTGCAAAGGCAGCAACACAGACTCCTAAGACCGTTACTGCTCTTTTGACTTGAATAAACTGTTGAAATCTCCTTTCTCCCTCTCTCCCTACAGGTACCTCCCCAGAGGAAGACCCCAGCTTTTCACGTTGCAGCAAATTCCTGACTGGTAGGGGGCAAGGTCCTACTACACTAAGCCCATGAGACATTAAGCGAAATGTTTAATTAAAAATGTTCAGTGTGCAGCTTAGGGTGAGGCGGGATGCGTTCGGCTGAAGGCTCTAAGTTGTCGCGGACATCTATGGAAAAGAATCCACAGAAAAAGCCCAGCTGGGAAATTGAAAACATAGGTAACATCGATTACAAATTTCAGGGGGCCACTGCTTAAATTTCTTTACGCTCACTCGATGTCTCTCAGGCCCGAGATGCAGGCATTAGGACCAGCGCTTCTTTTCAATGCCTGGTTCTGTCACAGGGAGCATTCGGGGACTCTGGGCGCTGGCCCTCTGCTTAGAACTTCCTTTTATTCCGCACACAATCCTCTGAGGTAGGGGTTAATAGCTCCATTTTATTGATGAATAAATAGAGTCTCAGAAAGGTTGGGGAGGGGGGGCAGTTCCAGCTTCAACACGGGCATCCTTTCTTTAAAACACAACCACCTCCTACTTCCACCAGCTGGGCTTGTTTAGACTCAGTGCTGGTGAGAAAGTTTCCTCCTAGCATAGTTCTCAAACTTCAGCGTGCCTCAGAATGACTCAAGAAACACGACAGATCTGGGGTTCCCACCCTGCAGGAGTCTGATCCAGCAGGACCGCAGATGATGGCTGGGCGTCTGCGTCTTTTAGCAGTGCCCTCGGTGGCCAAGTTGCAGGAGGCCAAATGTCTACACTTTGGGCTTCTGAGGCTGGAGATCTCCTCCCAGCCAGTCCTCTGCCTCCAGGCAGACATGCCCACCTCCCCTCTAATCCGTGTTTTGGGAGCTCCTCCCAGGACCTTCTGATCCAATGCTGGAACCCAGAGGCAGCCCTCACAACTTCCCAGGCCTGGCAAGAGACAGAGACAGAAAATAAAGAGCAAGCAGGGCTCCTCTCTCCTTCCACTGCCAACGCGGCGGGAGTGACCTTCGCGAGCCTCGCCTGTAAGGTGGCTGATTCCCACCCTCCCTGCTAACGGGAGTGAGCGGAGCGGCCGGGCGGGCGCAGCTCTCCCGGCAAGCAGGGCTGTGGCCATAACCCGCGAAGAAGGAGAGTTTATGAGTCTGTCTCTGGCATTTAAAATTAATATACTTATTAAGAGCAGGAGAGTGCTTTCAGGGTAAATGTCTTTTTTTTCCCCCCCGGGGGGGAGGCCACTCAGCTCTAACTCAGCCGCCTGGCACCATGGGGCCTTGGGGTGTTCAGGCGTAACTGTGCAGGATGAGCCAGTTAAACACACAGAACTGCTGCGTTTTCTCACAATGGGTTCCGGCTCCTCCCCTTTGGGCCTGGGGGGACAGAACTGCTGAGCCCTTTATGGCCAGGAATGCAGCCTCTTCCAGCTGCACGCTCCTTGCCTCCACTCTGCATACGCCTCCTCCACCAGGCTGTCCTCCAGCCATTCATCTACCCATCCCCTCGTTTGCCCACCATCCTCCCACTCTTCATATATCCAGCCAGCCGTAGTTTTCATGCTTTCATTCATCAAACATTCATTGAGCACTTTAGTGTACCAGGCACTGGGGATACACAGATGAAAAATCCTGGCTGTTAAGGAAATTTCAGGAAATCGTCCTCAAAGGTAGAGGGAGAAGAGATGTTAAAGCTATGGTTGAGATTTTACTCTCCTGTCCAGCTATCAAACTCCTACCCATCAGTCAAAACCCACTTCAATATGCTCATCCTACAAAACTCCTCCCCATTCTCCCCCAGAGATTAGATATTTCCTGGGCGCTCTTACAGCCCCTGGCTCTGTTTCATGCTCTATTTCATGGCTTGTGTTTTTGTTCATGGGTCTATTTCAGCCCTGTCATTGCTGTTGGTATCTCCTCTACCCGCAGAGGGCAGTGACCAGTCATAAGTGTATTTCCTGTGCTGAGCCCAGGGCCTGCCCTAAAGCAGATTAACGGCTTTCTAACTTTTATGACCCTGAGAACCACCTGGAAACTGACTCTCCAGCTCCACCCCCGCGTGACCTGATTCCGCAGGTCTGAGATTGGGGTTCAGGAATTTGCATTTTTAATGAGTTTCTTAGGCAATTCTCATGCAAGTGACACAGGCCACCCTTTCCTAAAACTATGCCGGTGCCTCAACAAAAGTTTTTTGAATGAATGACTGAAAACCAAGGAATTAAAGGTCAACAAAAAGTGTGATTTTCATAAGGCCTGTGGATTTTACCAATGTGAATTTCCTAGTTTTGACATTGTGTATAGTTATATAAAATGTTACCATTGGGGGAAACTGGGGGAAGGGTACATGGGACCTACACCCCCCCGTACTATTTTTGTAACTTCTTCTGATGCATAATTATTTCAAAGTAAAAAGTTTTTAGAATTGTCCTAGTTTTCCAAGTCCTCAAGGACGTGTGGTTGTAATTTGCTTCAGACCACTGACCTCCTGACCTTTAACCCCACCCTCTAGAGACGTCAGGCCTTTAGATGTTTGTGTGTTCTGAGTAGAATTAATTATATACTTAATTATTATACAATTAATTCTCTACTATTAATGAAATTAATGAAAAGTATTTCATTCTTTGCTTATTTCTCAATATCCTCCAAAATAATCTTATAACATTTACTTTTTAACTAAACTTTTTTTTTTTTTTGGTGGGGAAGATTGGCCCTGAGGTAACATCTGTTGCCAATCTTCTTCTTTTTGCTTGAGGAAGATTGTCACTGAGCTAACATCTGTGCTAATCTTCCTCTATTTTGTATGTGGGATGCTGCCACAGCGTGGCTTGATGAGTGGTGTGTAGGTCTGCACCTGGGATCCTCACCTGTGAACTCTGGGGTGCCACTGAAGCGGAGCATGTGAACTTAACTGCTACACCACCAGGTCAACCCCTTAAGCAAAGTATTTTAAAACTATTTGGGGAAGTTGAGGACACCTTTGACATGATGGAGACACTGTTACGAAGCCAGAATGCTTGCTGTCTTTATGTGTGTGTCCACCCCAGTGGTTCTCACACTTGGCTGTATAATAATGTTACTCAGGGAGCTTTGAAAAAAATCTTAGTGCCCAGGCCACATCCCATTCCCCTTAAAATGAGAATTTCTGGGGTGGAACCCAGGCATCAGTACTTTTTAAAGCCCCAGGTGCTTCCACCCTGTGGCAGAGGCAATAGGTGGAAGCTGGCCCGTGAGAGCGTGGGTGCACCCGTGGACCCAGCTCGGGTAGAGAGAAGGTCGGAAGCTCATTCTCAACTGCTGGCTCTGACTTCAGCTCAGCGAGACCCACAGCCCCACCTCAGGGAACACCGGCTCTTCTCCGCCTCCTCCTGTTCCTCAAGGCCAAGGCCTGGAGGTGGGCAGGACTCAGGCTCGCCTTCCACGGAGCCTTCGTCTGGGCTCCCTGCTCTCCACAGGAGCAGGTGCTTCTTGTCTGGGGGCTGAAGGGCTTCTTTCAAAGTGGATAGACTTTTCACGTGGTTTGCACGACCCTCGGTGTTCCCTGGGAGTGCCGCAGGCCCGACTGGCTCACTTACAGAGAGGCCCGTGGTTTCTGCCCAGCCCAGCTCCTTCCACAGGAAGAGCTGCCAGGCCCATGCTGCTTTTCTGACAGGGCGAAGGGGCCGCTCTGAGGACCCCTGAGATACAAAGAAAAGGGGCTGGTGCCTTCTGGTCACAGAAGCGATGCGGGATCTCTTTTGGGGGAATCTGTTATCCACTGACGACACCGTCTTCCGCGTTCCATTGTCAGGGCAGGTTTTCCTGTCCAGGTCCTGTTTCTGGAGATTTGGGAGCAAAGTCATAGTGGCCGGGAGCTTGCAGACAGCCCCTGCTCCTTCTTTAGTCCTGAGGGCTCCCCACTCCTGCTCCGCACCCCAGGCAGCTGCAGACCACCACCCAGGAGAGGGACGTCCCCATGTCTAGAGGATGCCATTCACTGTGGCCGGGCAGGGAGCCTCTGGAAGCCCTATCAGAGGTGGCCTAGTTCGCTAACAGGGCCTGGCTTGCTGCCGGCTGAGCAAAGGCTTCTAACAAGCTCTGGTCTCCATAGATACCTGGAGATGGCTAAACTTCTCAGCTCCAAGGACATCTTCCCTGTCTGGACCCAGGCCTGGCCACCCACCCCAGATCCGTCCTCCCTTCCTCTCTCCTCTTGCTTGGAGTAGAGCTGTGGACCAAGCTAGGAGATAAGGGCCTCAGTGATTTCGATGCACTGAGCTTTCTGACTGCTTTGAACAGAAAAGTGAATTTTCCCGGGGGTGAATTGGGGGATTCAAATAGCAAAGCCAAGACAGTTTTTAATCTTGAGTCTGGCCACTGTTACTGCCAAAGTTATTTAACCTGTGTGCTAGATACCACATTTTACATAGTAAATGCTCCCAATCGTCTCATAGATACTATTATTTTCTCATGCCCAGTTTACAGATGAGGAATTTGGGGTCCTGGCACCAGACATTGACTTGAATCAAGGCCCCCCCCCCCACATTTCATCACTGTGTTCTTCTGTGTAACCTCCAGAATCCCGTGCACTAAGACTGGAGGCACACTCTTATTGTCCAGGAAAGGCACCAGAGCCACTCTCCCTGGGGCTGGACACCCCCGCCTGAGGAGCAGGACCTCCGGAGCAGGCAATCCGGCAAAGAGGAGCCTTGGCAATGGCCTTGTTGACCTGTTGGATGAAAATGGCCTCGGGGCCCGAGCCCCAGTTTGGAGCAGGGAAGTGAGATTTGTGGGATCAGCCCAGCCCCGTCTCCAAGGCCTTCCCCGCTCCCCAGGACGTCTGAGGAGCAGCTAACATCAAAGACGGGGTGGCCCAGCATCTGTTTAAATCCGGCATGAGTCAGGGAGGCAGGCGGGTGTGAGGAGATGGCAGCCACCTCTCCAGGTGAAGCTTGCCAAGATGAAGCAGAGCAGAGGTTCCCCCGCTCTGATCTCAGAGAAAGGGAAAAGCTCGGGATTCGGTGGATTGAATTCAGGATAAGCATCTGACAGTGTCTCTCTGTCAACATTTTCTTAAATCTTCTTATCCCATTTCCACTTCCTAGCTATTCCCAGCTATGACGCTGGGCAGTTTCTGTTCCTCAGTTTCTTCATCTGTGCAATGGGGATAGTAATACCCAGCACTTAGGGTCATGGTGAGGCATTACATAGTTTAATGTGTGTGAAATGCTTAGAATGGTGCCTGGCACATAGTCAGGACTAAATTGGTGTTAGCTGGTCATCATAGTAGGTCTCTTTTGAGACCAGAATAATTAATAGATTTTTCCAGCAAGAGACACTGCAGTTTGATAAAAGAGCTTCTTGACTGTGACATAAGTAAGACACATCAGAATATTCTACAAAGAAAAGCAGTAGCATCTCCTTCCCCGGGCCATTGTAAGAACTGTTTTGGCTGGGTGAAAAATAATAATAAACACTTATTTGAATATCTACTGTGCTCATTTGAGTACCTACTGGGTGCTTTTTGTGTGCCTCATCTCCTTTAGTTCTTACATCAGCTCTGAAGGGTATTTCCTTTTCCAGAGAAGGAAGCCAAGGCTCAGAGAGGTTAAGTGCCTTGCCCTTGCTTACAAGTGCCGGCTGAGCCTCTGTGCCATTGCCCACACTGGGTGACAGAAAATGGACAGACAATACGACCTTCAGAAAACCCTTGTAGCTCAAAGAGTCTCGCTTGGGCTTGCTCCAGCCATCAGCAAACGGAGATTGGAAAATCATCGTGCCCACCTCAAGGTGTTTCTCTTCTCTCACTGTAATAAATTCTCCCGACATTAGCAGGAGCCAGGGGGCGGTCAGCCCAGGGCGCTGACTGACAGCTCGAGAGCAGAGCCGGCGCGGATGGAGGGCGGAGTGGCACGCCGTGCGCGGAAGCCGTGGGCAGGGTGATTGCCGGGCTCCCGTGAGGACAGGCGGTCCACGGGGCTGTGACTCACACTTTGTAAATTGGTTTCATGCATGGGCTATCAATGGGGGCCTGGCTGGATAATAGGATTTTCCAACACAGTTCTTCTCCCCTCTCCTCCGCAGCCGTTCAAATCTCCGTGCAGAGCGCCTGCAGGGGATGCGATGTGCTTGGCAGGGCGTGCCCCGGCCAGGCTCCGCAGCTCTATCCTGGGCCATGCGGATCTAAGAGGCCGTGCTTCAGAGCAGCCTCGGAGAGAGGCTTATGTGCTCCATGCGGGGTCAGGGGGAGGCGGGGGGTGGCCGGGAGCACAGCGTCACAGTCTCAGGCAGCCCCTGCCAGGCAGGCTATGGGTTCAGGCATTCTCAGCCAGCCTGTCCATTATTGGCGTGGGGGTGGGGTCCTCAGGATGTGCCCATGGGGCTGCAGCGACTGCTCACGGCTTGACGCCATGGTCCCGCCGGCCTCGACTGTCCACAGTGAGTCCCTGCCATGCGCAGTTCGACTCCATCAGATCCCAAAACTCAAACAGCCCAGATGCAACCGTTCCCTAGAGGCAGGGCCTAGAGAAAGTGAGTTATTGGGGAAGTGCTCTCAGAGGAGAAGGGCTGAGGGAATTAAGCAAGCATGTGGTCTGGGCCGGGGCCAGCTTCAGCCTGTCCTGCTGGAGCCCAGGAGCGTGGGTTACTCCACTAAGTTAGGCTCACCTTGTGGCAACGGGCCTGGTCTTTTGAGCCTCTGTGCCAGTCAGTCATTGGCTGTTGGCTTAGGGCAAGGGGACTAGAGCAGGATGTTGCCACCCTCCGGGGTCAGGTGGCTCCTATTTGGCGGAGGCTAATTCCTTCGAGAAGAGGCACAGCTGTGAGCTTTAGCAGCCGATCCTCACAGCAGCCAGGGGGTGGGTCTGGGCAGGGCACTAACAACATCACTGCGCCATGCTCATGGGGATGCAGCCAGGGCACAGCTCAGCCGGAACCCTGTCTAGAGCCAGCCTGGTCACTCGGACTTCTAGAAAGCCAGAGGGCCAGGGAGCCAGGCGGCATGACAGTGAGTAGTGTCTGTGACAGCCTAGCCATCACCCCTAACACCCACAGTCTGAAACGAAGACGGGTTCGTGGATCTGCCGTCTTATCTCTTCCCAGCAGGCTGCCAGCCTGCAGGCTCCGTCAAGGGTTGTACTGGGGGCTTCTGCCAGGTTCCCTGGACCCAGGGCCAGCCCCGTCCGCACAAGCACACAGGACACCTGTCAGAGCTATTCTGTGACAATCCAGAGGCTCCTTCCCCAGAGCCTTTAAGACAAGTTTGCTCCTGAACTGAAACACAAACATCCCCCTCCGATGTGGAAGAGAGATGAAATTAGGAACAATCTTAATTCTTTCTGGCAGAGGGAAGCGGGCAAGAGCTGTCAGTTCCCCAATGATGTATTGTTAAGGAAATCTAGGTTTAAAGGTATTTCATAAGTTTGCCTTTGCCTGCTAATAAAGGGAGTCAGCTAACGGAATCCCATCACCGGGCGAGACTGTAATGAGATAATGTGGTGTTCTCCGCAGAAACCAGCCAGCTCCTTGAAATTCCTCCGGGAGATTTCCTGAAGTGCCACATTGTGACAAGGAAGGGCAAGTAAGAGGGAGAGAGAGAAGGGAAAATGGGCATAATTAGCCGAGTAGATTAGGTGATTCAACAAAGATCATATAGTCTCAGCAGGCTGAATAGCTCTGGTATTTATCAATGTGCCTCGTGGATGCTTCTGGGCCTCCAGGCCTTTCTGTTTTCTCAGTGAGACAAGCAGGCTCAGAGCTGTCTTCCTGGCATATCCAGAGATTGAAGGCCTTACCATAAGCAAATAAGCAGACTCGCCTGGGGTCCTCACTGGCTGGCTGGCAGTGGCCTCAGCCCCGAAGCCCACAGGTCTCAGGGAAAGGGGCTCAGGTGGGTGTCCGGTCTGGTTACCCACCGTGTGCTGGGGGCTCAGATTGAGTGGGCTGTGAGGGGGCTCTGGGTCCACTTTGATGGGGTTTGGCCCCGGCCCTGATTGTCCCGGGGCTGACCTGTGACCCACATTTATTTAGGCTGGGATCTGGGGTGGGCTAATTCTGTGTGTGCACCTGTATGAGAAACCTGTCTGGGCGCAAATGATCTGCCTATTTGGCAAACCAGGAAGGAAGACCCACCCACATGCAAAGAAAATGTGATTCAGGCCTTAAGGCAATAAAAGAAACTTCGAAACTCCTCTTTAAGCCATCTCAGCCCCTATGCCCACTCTGCTCTCATGCCCACCCTCATAGGCATAGGCAACGTTTTTTTGTTCTAAAGGGCTTTGAGAAAGTGATGAAGGCTGTGAAAACTCTTCCCAGAAAAAGTCCAGACACACATACACCCCCCAAGTTGTGATGCAATTTCTAGAGTTGACAGATCCCAGCCATGAACCCCAGGTTTCAAAACTCTGAAGAGGATGGGGCTGGTTTGGTAGCGTAGTGGTTAAGTTCGCGTGCTCTGCTTCCACAGCCCGGGGTTCACCAGTTCGGATCCCGGGTTTGGACCTACACACTGCTCATCAAGCCAAGCTGTGGCAGCATCCCACATAGAAGAACTAGAAGGACTTACAACTAGGATATACAACTATGCAGTTGGGCTTTGGGGAGAAAAAAAAAGAGGAAGATTGAAACACATGTTAGCTCAGGGCCAATCTTCCACAGCAAAAAAAACTCTGAAGAAGAGGGGATGACCCACTTTGCTAGACTGCTCCTGGGTGCACCCCCTTGAGACAGATGTTGCTTGGGCTACAGGCCAGCCAGAGCCGACCAGCCCCTTGAGACAGGCCAGCTCTGCAGTGGGCTCTCGTTTTTATTTCATGTGCTCCCTGGTTGTGTTTTCAGGCCTCTGAGTCTCTGGGTGAAAGAGTAGCCAGTGGCCAGCAGGGCAGGCCTTGGTGACTGCATGAGAGGGGAGGCGAGAGCAGAGGCCAGGAACTGGGGCTTCCAGATCTGCTTGGGAGCCTGCACAATTGCACATTGCCTCTTGTCTTGTGGGATCTTTGTCACCCCCATTCTGTTCCCTAAATGGTCCAGCAGATGAGCTCTGGGAAGGAAAAGGGCTTCTGTACTGGCTTTGAAAGGCAGCAAAGAGGGGGAGCTGGGGTCACCTTGCCCTGCTGTCGCCAGCCTAGGAGGGAGAGAACCCCAAGGGACAGAGGAGGGGGGAGCTGAGACTCTGGGGCCTGGAAGGAAGGACAGGAGGGAGGGTGGGCCCAGTGTGTGGCTGGGGCTGGAGAAGGAGAGCTGGGTTGTTCCTGGGGGCCACTGCTGGCTTCCTGCAAGAGAACAGGAGGGTCCTGAGCTGACTGCAGTCGTGAGTTTAGATCCCAGCCGTTGGCTTTGCTGTCCAGATGGGGTTTCTTTCCCTCGGTGGTCACTGATGTATCATGTCCCCGTAATTGTGTATTGTATTTTGGCAGTGGTGCATCCAAAGGAGATTGGAAATCCAGATCGAACCCTCCCTCCCCAGCAAAACATCCATCACCCAGTCTGAGGGGAGGGGGGAAGGGAGAGAAGCGGGGGAAGACAGGGGGTGCTCAGGTGCAACCAGAAAAAAGTGGGGAGCCACACAGGGAAGAATTTTCTCCCGATCTCAGAATCCTTCACGGCCCAGTGCCCTGCTGAACGTGCTCCTGTGGCTCCCATGTCCAGGCCCTGCAGGGGGAGAGCAGGGGCATCGTGAGCAGGGCCCTGCAACCACGGGGGCCCAGGCCAGTTCCCTCATTCATTTACTGACAAGCACTTTTTGAGCATCTGCTACATGCCAGGCACTGTGCCAGGCTCTGAGGATGCAGCAGTGGACAGAATAGACCACCCCAGGGAGCAGGCCTTCCAGGGGAGGCTTTCCCGGGCAGATTCCTGCTTAGATGCCGCGCCACCCAGGGGAGTTCCCCAGCAGACCCCTCCTCACGATGCACAGCTGCAAGGCCCTTGGACCGCATCCTCTGGCCTCCTGGCTCTTTGAGCTAAGTAGGCAGACATCGAGGCCCACATCCTCCCTCCTCCCACCTCACCAGCTTCCAGGCCTGGCTCTGGCAGGTTCTCTGAGTGGCCTAGGGCAAATCGCTACCCTTCTCTGCTCCTTGATATTCTCAACTGTAAAATGAGGCTAATGACACCACATCACTGGGGTTTTGTTAGGATTCCACAGAAGGTCCAAAAGGAGAAGAGAGTTCAGGAATCATTAAGCTCAATGCCCTCATTTCACAGAAGAAGAAACCGAGGTCCAGAGTGGTACCTAATGAAAGAGTGTCTGAGAAAGCTCTTGGTGAATGAGAAACTCTGTAGATCAGAGGGATCATAATATTGTTGTTCTTTTTCCTGTGAGCACACTAGCTTGGATCCCCTGACCCAAGCAGGGAGGGAAGGCATGAGTCAAGAGTCCTTCCCTGCAGGTCCCCGTGTCCTTCATTTGTCCTCAAAGACCTCCTTGGCCCTGAGCCTCGTGTGGCTCCCCCTGCTGTGCTCCCCCGACCCCACCAAGAGGACGGAAGCTGTTTATTGCTTTCTTGCATGGTGGGGGAGGCTGGAGTTATAGGCTAATTAAACCACAGACAGATTCCTCAGCAGTTGGCTGGGACCATAAGTGCTGTTACAACAGTAAAAGGCCAGAGATGACAGATGGAGCTTTTTCAAGATTATGTCACCATCGACCCCGGAACACGGCTTCCACTCCACCCCTCCGCTCCGGGGCCGTGCTCCATGGGGTGATTGCTCTGCATCAGGGAAGCCTACAGACGACTAGGGAAAAAAGCAAAAACAAAAGACAGAAGGAGAGGCACGGGTTCAACCTAAATATCATGGCAAGAAATAGCAACCTGACCCACACCGTGGTCTCCGTGAAAGAATATCAACTTGTCCAAGAAGCTTCTCAAAGGAAGAGTGGGGAAGGCCTTCCCCAGGTGTAACTGAAGGCCCTTCTGCTGCCAAGACACCAAAGGGCTCGGGGAAAGGAAAACCATGACGGTCCCAAGAGGCCGGGAGTTGGAAGGGCTCCTTCAGGACCATCAGAGGCCACTCGGGGCAGGTCTCGACCTGCAGAATGGGTGTCCCTCTTCAAGCTCCCAGTCAACAGGGGACTACTCTCAGCTGCACCTCCTTCCCCCCACCTCTTCCAGGAAGTCCACCTAGGCGAGATGAAACCCAAATCTTGACTTAACTTTGGTTTCCGTGCTACCCACAGTCAATGAGATGGAGGCAGGAAGGAAGAGGAAGACAAATGAATGAGCTCATCGTTTAAATAGCCTGTGGGGAAAGCTTTCGTCTGGAGTAGAGTCAGCCAAGGGGGCTTTGAGTTCCCTCTCTGCCTCTTGAACAGTTCATGCACCCTTCTCTGGGCTTCTGGGTCCTCCACTGGAATAAATACGGCTAAGGATTCCTGCCTTGCGGGGCGTTGGGAAGTTCAAGAGAGATAGTGCATTTTTAACTCCAGGCTGCTCCACAGACATGAATTATGGATATTCAGCCACTCATCGGTAGAACATGGGCTCCAAGAGGACTTAGAAGCTGAAGAAGAATCTCCGCTTTCCTGGATAATGAATGTTTCGTAGCCTTTAGCATCAGAAAGTTCACCCTAATGTCTAGCCTGACTCCTGCCTGCTGCCAGGCCCTTGAAGGTACAGATCTGAAAGAGCAATTGTGAGATGGAGGGGCTGGGGTTCAGGGAATGCCTGGCTCCCCACTTCCTCCAGCTGAGAAGATGCTATAAATCCAGTCAGGCTGTTTATCTCCTTCTCGGCCGCCCATGCTCCTTAAAACCTACAAGGTCACTTGGCCCGGCTGGAGTTGCAGCTCGAGCTCTGATGTGATATGATCTGACAGCGCTGTCTCCCGCTGCCAGCCCCAGGCATGGACCGAGGCTGCCAGGCTGCCGCTGGGGTGGGGCGCGGCGGGGACTGGCAGCTGTGTCTCGGCCTGGTCGTGGCCTGGGGGAGGCCAGCGGGACCTGAGGAGCTGTAAAGTGCTATAAGGCAGAAAAGCCAAGGAGCAGGTCTGTGAGAAGTGTCCTCACTCTCGCCCTTCCCCACCTGCCACCTTCACCCACCCTGCATACCTCGGGCTCTGAGACCAGCCACAGAGTTGCGGAGCCCCCACCACGCCGCCTGTCTGCATGCAGGACACGGGTGAGGAGCGAGAGGACAGAGCTCATCTCTCACTGCCCTGAGCACTGGCCATCTCTCCTCGTAGTACTTCCATTGTGTGCAGGGCGGGGGCTCCCCGCTGAGGCCTCATCACCCACTTTGCGCCTTCTGACAGTCCCTTTCTGTCCTCCTGGAAGGGAAGAAGAGGAACTTGGAGGGCCCCTACTTTGTGCCAAAGGCTGTGTCAGGCACTGATATTACCCCATTGAATCCTTAGAGCCATAATGTCAGTCGGGGACCCCAGGGGGACGATGACACACTGCAACTCCACACTAGGAAGAGAGTTGAGAACTGTTTACAAAGATGTGGGCAGGGTTTAAGGAGACTACCCAAGGATAGTGCAGTGTCCTTAGACTGGCAACAGCAAGTCCCTTCCCTGCCCTGGGCTGAAGGGACAAGAGAAGGAGCAGTTACTGGCACTGGGAGAGAGTAACTTCCAGGGCCGTGGGGAGGGAGCTGCCTGATAGGAGCTGTGGTCCTTGATCGAGGGACACAGCCAGTTTCTGGGGATCCCGCAGGGAAGGAGTTAGGGGCATAAATCCCCAACCTTTCTGTTCTCCTGTCCTCCGATATTCTGCTGGGGCTGCCTGTTGGCCCAAGCCAGTGAGGGGCCCGAGAGCAAAGAAGCTCAGGGATGCTCTGCACGTGGGTGAGCCTGGGTGGGGGTGGGGCAGAGCAGGTGGGGAAGGGTGGAGAGTGGACCTGGCGAGGTAAACAGCAGGTGGTCAGCACACACAAGATAGGAATGCTGCCCGTTTACAAGTGCCCAGAGTCAACAACTGATTACAAAGCCAGATCTACACCCGTGTTCGCTCTAATGTTGTCAGTCTAATGGCTTATCTCCAAGAAAGTGGGTCAGGAGGGGAGGGAGGATGGGCCACAGAGTCTTCTCAGCTCACCTGATCCAAGCGTCCAGCTCCTGACGGCTCCCCAGCCCCTGACAGGCTGGGGGTCCCTCCAGTCTAAGTGAGGTGCAGATTCCAACCCAACTTGACCGCCCACTGGCTCCTGACCTTGAGAAATCCCTTAGGCATTCTGGGCTTCAGTCTTTGCATCTGTGGGGGAAAAAAAGCACAATTCTTTCCCTGTTTCTATTACAAATACTTTTAAAGAATAAAAGTAAGATAGACATGTAGAATGTTTTGCCATTAAAGTCAACCCACAAACACAAGAGAAAAATCATTCATTCAATAAATGTTTATGAGACAACCCACTATGCACAGGCATTGTTCCTGGTGCTGGAGATACAACAGCAAACACGAAAGTCTCTGCCTCCATGGAGATTACGTTCTGTTCAGGGGCACAGACAATGAACAAACAAATTAATATGTAGTCCATCAAATGGAGATAAGCGCCACGGGGAACAAAGAAGCAGGACAGGGCATGTAGGGAGCGCTGAAAGTGAGGTTGCAATTATATGTAGGGTGTTTGGGGAAGATCTCTGTATAAGAAATCATTTGAACAAACGCCTGAAAGAAGTAAGCAAGAAAGACCTATGGAGATCTGGGGAGAGGAAACAGCAGGTGCAAAGGCCCTGTGGCTGAAGAATATTAGGCATGTTGGAGAAAAAGCATGATGGCCAGCGTGGATAGAAAATAGTGACCAAGATGAAAGGTTAGGGACCACTCTGCTGTGTCAATAAACTGAAGGAGAGCAAGGTGGCAGCGGGGAGAACTGATAGAGGCTATTGTGATAATCTAGATGAGAGATGACAGCTTGGACTAGCTGGAGGTAACAAGGAACAGTCAGATACCGGTAAAACCAAAGGATTTGTTGACAGACTGGATGTAAGGTATGGAAGATGAAGAGAAGAGAAGTTAAGATTGATTCCAAAGTTTTTGGCCTGAGCAACCAGAGGATGGTGTTGCCGTTTGCAGAACGGGGAAAGATTGTGGGTGGAGCGGCTTTGAGAGGGGAAATTGGGACTACTGTTCTGGACACGTTAGGTTATATAGGTCTGGAATCAGGGCCAAGACTGGGCTAAAGTTACACACCTGGGAGCTGTCAGCATATGGGTGGGAGTAAAGCCCCAGGTCTGGGGGAGATCCCCGGGGAACAGGTGTAGAGAGCAGAGAGGAGGGCCAAGGCCTGAGCCCTCGAGCATGCCAGGTGAGGGGCCAGCAGAAGAGACTGAGAAGCGGTGGCCAGTGAGGTGGAGGAACCAGACAAGGACAGCAGAAACATACAAAGGAAAACGAAAGCATTGTCTCACTTTTGACGGCAGCTGCCCAAATCGCAAATAAAATATTAGTAAATCAAATTGAGCCATGATTGAAGGAACAGCACCTCCTGACCAGCGTGGGTTTACACCAGTCACACAGGCTGATTCCACGTTATAAAATGTGTTAATATAGTTCACTTACCATCAAGGAAAATGTTACATGTTTATCTCGCTACACGCCAAAAGAGCATTAGATAAAATTCTACATATTTTCCTCATTCAGAAAAAAAGCCTCAACAAAGCAGGAAGAAAATTAAACTTCCTTCATTCCATAACTTCCAAAACACGTTAGAAACAGCCCCATTCTGTCTGGAAAATATATATAGATGCCTGTCCTGTTCAACACAATTCTGGAGGCGCTAGCCACTGCATCACGGGAAGAAAAAGAATGATGGAAGATAAATAAAAGAAGAATGAAAGAGGAAAAGATTATTTTCAGATGCCATGGTTATCTATCTAGGAAATCCAGAAGAATGAAATGACACAGTGTTAGGTAACAAGATCCCCATGCAATGGTGGAATAGCAGGGCAACCTCCCGAACTCAAAGCTTCCCTTGATGCCACCGATGAAAAGGCATCTGTTCAAAATAGAAAAACAAAACAAATAAACAACAGCGACAAATACCTCTAAGGTTCCAAGGCAGGAACCCAATAAGATAGGAACAAGACTTTTATGGGAAAACGATAAAATTCTGCCAAGCATCGTGGAAGAGGACCTAAATAAGTGGAGAGACATCTGATGTTCCTGGACCGGAAGTCTCAGCATCGTAAAGACGTCAATGCTCCTGAAATTCAAAGCAGCCCCTGTCAAAATCCCAACATAATTTTATGGCACTTGATCGACTTAATTTAAATTCATTTGGAAGAGGAAAGGAACAAGACTAGGCGATTGTTGAAAAAGAAGCATGATGAGGAGAGCTCTACCCAACCAGCATAAAATACATTGCAATTCCGTATGCCACGGTCATTAAAACAGCCAAACGTTAGTCTAAGAATGGACAACAGACACTAAACAGATCACGCGTGTGTGGGAGTGTACGATAACATGACGGCGTTTCTAATGAACGGTCAGAGGATGGACTGATCAGAGGCAGCCCTGGAGCAGCAGCCTGCTATATTAGTTTGAGCTACTGCCTGCACCTCATAACAGAGAACCTGACTCAACCAGGCTCTAATCATAAGAAAATGTCCTGCTCGAGCAGGGAAGTCCAGGGGTAGATACGGTGGTAGTGAGGCCTCCAGGCTGGCCTGACCCAGCGGCTCTGACTCCCTGCTCTAAGCCTCCTTCACGGTTATGCCCCTCTCTGCATGTTGACCTCACCCTCTGTTGTCTTCTCTCATGATAACCAAAGAGCCATGGCAGCTGCTGGGTCTATATCCACAAGCTGTGATGTCCAAAGGAAGAAGAGGGTTTCTTTCTCCCAGCGCAGTCTTTCAGAAGTGAGCTGAGTGGTTTCCCCAGGCGCACTCAAGAAACTTCCCCTCACCTCAACTGGCACATATGCTGATCTTGACCAACGTCACACGATGCCCCGATGTTTAGGCAAGGGGTATTGGATTACCCTTAAACCAGCGAGGTCCAGCCCCAAAGCTCAGAGGACAGTACAGGGTGGGGAATACGCCTAAAGGAAAATCTAGGAAAATGGAAGTCAGCACTAGGTGGGCCACTAACAGAGGCCACCGAAGCCATCCATTTGGAACAGATAGAGCCTACCTGCCAGCAGAACAAAATAAATTTCATTTGGACAGAAGAGCTTCGTAAGTGAGGGGAGCACTATGAAACCATTAGAAGAAAATACACTATAACCTTGGGGCAGGGAAAACTTTCTTAGGGAATACACACAAAAACCATAAAAGAAAAAATTGATAAATTGCTATGTCAAAACTAATTGTTTCTGTCTGACAAAAAAACCCATAAACAAAGTTTAAAGGTAATTGACAGGCTGAGAGAACTATGTGAAACATGCATAACAGATAGGAATTAATATCCAGGATAAATAAGGAGCTTCTACAAAAACAATAAGAATAAGCAAAAAATAGAAACAAGTAATTCATAGAAGGGGATAGATAAATAAGCAGTGAGCATATGAAAATGTTTACTACAAATCAGGGAAATTCAAATCAAATCAAATCAAATATTTCATTTTGGCAAAAAAATATGATATTGGAAATATCTAGCATTCAAGGGGGTGTGGGGAAATGGGAAGTCTGGTGCACTACTGTTCGCAGTGTAAACTGGCAAAGAGTATTTCTTCAAATTAAATCGCACTTCCCTTTCTACCAGGAATTTCACTTTTAGGTGTCTACCGTAGAGAAACACTCCTTTATGTATGCGGAAAAGCGTGGACAAAGACATTCTTTGTTCTGTTGTTTCTAATAGTGAAAAAATGTAAATAACCCAAATGTCCAAGAGACGAAAATCGTTAAACATATATACATAGGTATACACATATATAATGCATACATGCATATGTATATAGTGGAATATTATTGAGCAGTTAAAAATGAGGTTCTCTATAAGCAGTGAAATTGAAATCTCTCCAAGTCATATTATTAAGTGGAAAGAGCAAATTGCAAGCCATAATACCACATTTTACCATTTATGGAAAAACAAATACAAGGTCCCACATCTTTCTATTTGCGCATATATGTGAAATGCATGGGAGGCCGCCTGTAAGGACGCTGCCAATCCCCTAGTCACCACCAGGAAAGGACCGGGAGTAGGCGTGGTGGGAAGGGGCTATTTAGGCTTTATCTGTACTGCATGGATTTTTTAAATGTAACTATACATCACTTATATAATTAGAAAGAAATTTAACCATCTAATTTTCCTCCATTCATTTGTCAAGGGTATGCCCTGTGCCCTCCCTGGCTCTCCCAGTTCTTCTACCCGCCGGATGACGGAAGGACAGGTTTCCAGCTCCTTGCCACCAGGGCTTCCGGGGGAGGCTGTGAATCTCCAGAAGCCCCTAAGGGTTGGGCACTTTTGGTTGCAAAGCACAGGGGCTTTGGAGCCAGAAGACTTCAAAGTCTGAATTGTGCCTCTACTTCTTGCAAGCTATGCGATTGTGGTCAAGTGACTCCCTGTGCCTCAGTGTTTCCATCTGGAAAGAGGGCTAACAAATAAGAATACCCTCCTTGCAGGGCTACAGGAGGATTAAATAGAAGTAAAAACTACCAGGTGTTAAAAAATACTTTTGAAGTGTGAAAATACAATCCAATGCCAGGTTTGGGGGTTGTCTGTCCTTTCCAAACACCTGCAGTGCTCGCCTCCATTAGCAGGAGGAAGAGCTGGTCTTCGTTCCCTCCCTGCCCCTTCTCTCTGCCCTGTCACCCTCCATTCGTGCTCACTGGGGCCATGCACTCGGGTGCACAATGATCCTTGGTTCACCTCTTTGAGTCAGTCTGTCTCTCCACGTCCCCGTCCACACACCTGTTAGCACACTGCAAAGGCTGCAGCCCCCTGTGGCCCCCAGCCTGTGATGGGCTGAGTTGGTCCTTCCTGTCTCTGTCTTGTTAGCATGGGATCAGCTGCTTCCTAGAAGCCAGCTATGAAATGTCTTCTAAACCAAACCAAAAAGAGCAGACGTTTAGCAATGGTTCTCCCCTGCTCCTCCTTGTGCCCAGGTCCTCATTCACACCTTCTCCCAGGGAAGGACAAACTACCCAGATGCCCCCTCCTTCACTGCCAGGCCCTGCCTCTGGAAGGCAGACAGAGAGGAAAATCACTTCTGACCGCTCCCAGTCTATTGGCCAGCCGGGTCACTGTCCCCTGTCTCCTGCGATGCCACTGTGGATGGAGATGGGGAAGCAATAGCCTGCCCAAATGGTCTCCTGCTGCTCTCCAGTCCATTTACTAGCCTGTCGCTCTCCTCCAAAAAACACATCAATCACCAGTGAGCTCTTCTCTCCCTCTGGCTGGGACCAAGGAAAACAAAAGGCCAGAGAATACTGGGCACAAGGCCCCTCCATCCTCTCCATCCCTCCCTCCCTGCCCGTTCCCCAAGAGGCACACGAAACACGCAGCCAGCACACCTCCCCGGGACTCACCTGCAGAGTCAGATGTCCTGAAGTCCTGCTCTCTGGCCCCTGCCTTCAGCCAGGAGGGCGCCTGAATCCCTTCCCATCTTTATTTTAAAGACATCCAAGAAAAAAGATTCTATCACCTTTGGTTAGCCTTTCAGACCTGGCTCAAGCATCACAGCCTCTGTGAAGCCCACCAGAGCCCCTCTCTCCTTCCCCTCAGTGCCTCTTCCTTTGTGCCTCCACTTGTACCATGAAATGCATCAACTCTAGGTGTTGCTTCTCAGCGTTTCATCTTGTGTCATATGCCTGTCTCCCTCAGCACATTGTGCATTTGTATCCAAGACTCTGCACTAGACACCGTGTTGGCACATGTTAGACACTCATTGGTGGGTGATGGATGGGTCAATGGATGGGTAGATGGACAGATGGATGGAAGGGATGCCTTGCTAGCTCATCCTCCCCAGCTTCTAAGAAGTAATATAGTGGAAATCCCTCCTGCTTCTCACTCCCTCGATGTCCACAACTCCGGTGGTCTATAGCATTCCGCACAACAGAGTTTCTCCATAGATATCATGGCACTTAATAGGCCAGTGGTTTTCTCCTTTTAGGGGAGCCCAAGCCTCTTGGAGGGTAGAAATAAAATTGTGAACTTCAGAAAAATATACAAATGCACAATTTTCTCAATAAGAGTGTTGCAGACTCTCTGAAGAGCCCCCATGGAGTCACCTGGGCATCCACAGACCAGCTGCAGAATCTTGCCCTAATGGTCTAGACAGGAGACCAGTATCTTTCCCCTGCATCTGCAACCCTGGGTTCGTTCAGACGGCAGGAAATGGCTGGGCGTCTGCCCTGTGTTGGCTCTCATGGGCTCAGATGGTCCCTGAGAATCTCTCCCTCCCTTTTCCTCCAAAGCATATACTCATTGCTCAGAAAGCAAGTGGACAGGGGCCCAATTTCTATCTTAATAATAAACAGGTCCCTACTTTGGGCTAAGCAATTCTGTCTTGAAAACAGTGTGACCAAGGGAACTCTGGATAGTGTCCCCCACAGCAAGCCCTGGGCTGGTCAGGGCAGCCCTGGAACATGGCAGAGGTACGTGTCCTGGACTCACCCGGGCAAGAAGGGCAGGAACACAGAGTCCACCCTTCTCTGCCTCCGCGAGAGCTTTCCTCAGACTTCCTGGATTTTGTGCTTGGAGTCCGAGGGCCTCAGCAGCCGAATCCACCAGCACAGTCTGCAGCCCGGGGCCTGGCGAGGGGGAGGCGGGGGCTCAGCCCTTCTCAGCAGCGAAAAAGCAATGAGGTTGAACTTTATATTTATTGATCACGGCTTCTCTAGACCTTTACTATCATTTAACTCTCGCTTCTAACCAAATCCCCTTTATCTCTTTTTGCCAACTTCACTGTCCAAAATCTTTTTTTCCCACACCGTAAGCACACTTCCATTCCAGCCTGCAGCCAGCTTGCTGCAGCAGCGCGCTCTGTGTTTATTTTTCTCCCCCACCCAAAAGCATCCTCATCGCAGAGGAGAATGAAAGGGGTGGCCTGGAAGGGGTTAAACTAACCCAGCAAATGAATATTGCAAGTTCTCAATTTCTGGAGCAAGTTCAAGGCGTGAGCCACATGTATGACCTGAAACCGTGGTTAATTCAAAGATCATTTCTTTTGGTTTTTGAACGGGTTGGGGGCCTTTCCCTATGCAAATACAAAGATAGCCATGTGTCTGGATTGTCCAGGAATTATGGACATTTAAGATGAAATAAAAAATGAAGGTTGCATATAAAATAAATGATAAATAGAAGAATAAAGTCACAACTGTATAGCAAATCTTCCAACAGTCCTTTGCTCGCCCTTGCTTGGACCCACTTCCTGCTGGGAGGAGACCCCAGGGGAGAGTCATGTAAAGAAGCAGCCTAAATGGATGTGCCCTCTCTCCCTCTAAACTCCCCTGGTGGCTGACTTATCTTCTAATGAGGTTAAAAATGTGCTGCATCTCGATTAGGAGGAATAAATCCAAAGACCCCCTTTCCTCTCTGGCTGAGCTCTGAGTTAGGCCTGATGAGGTGGCCAGTTTGGTGCCTGAAAGCAGGACACCTCAGGGCACATCTTCAGGAGGTACTGCCTTCCCTCCGTTACTTCCGCCTCCTGAGGATGCCGTGTTTCTAGGCTTCCTGGAACACCAGCAGAATACAATGCAGTCCGTCCATAAGTGGAGCTGGACTTGATAGGGTGTGAGCAGAAAGCAGCTTCCTTCTTTTATTCTACCACAACCCCTTCCAGCACATTCTCGCCTGGCCCTTGGAGAACCTCTTAGCAAAACCTCAGAGCCTTTGGGGCAACTCTCAGATAAAAAAAAAAAAAAAAAAAAAAAAAAAAAAGGCCAGGTCAATCTAAGATCAGAGCCTCCAATTCTCATCCTATTTAAATGTCCCATCCCCCAGTTTAGGTCTGCTCGAGGTGGAACCTTGAGGAGTGGGGAGCAGGTTTTGGTTTTATGACTACGTTCTCACTCCGCCTCTTCCTCCGCTCACTGACTGTTGTTTGGGCCTCCCAAGGTCAGACAGGTGGATATGGGGGAGAAAGAAAGGCCAGGGAAGGTCTTCCTTGACTTGCAGGATGGTAATATGGCATCCATGCCCTCTGGACATGACAGATTCCAAAAGCCAAGCCTTTCTCTTCTCAGGGGGCTCATGTGGGTTCTCCTGCTTGTAATTCCCTTGATATAGGTGACACCTCCTCTACCAGTCACTTATGACCTCCACCTCCTTCACTGCTGCAGCTGAGGGCACACCCCAGCCTCTGGCCCAGGCGTGAAGTCCTCAGAGCTCCCTGCGTCCCTCTGTGAGCTCCACACCAGCCCAGAGGAAGCAGTCTCCCTCCACGCCTGTCAAACTCTAGGAGGGGAGCAATTTGAGGCCACCCTGTCTCTCTCTGCCCAGCTCCTCAGACCTGGCCAGCCACAGCCTCTCATCTTTTGACCTTCTCAGGCCTTCTCCAAGCTCTTGAGTGGCTCTCTTGAAGTCCCTTCCCTTGGTTAGGTGGGAGGCAAGCAGCCTCCTTCCCTCTCCCATGGGAGGCGGTGGGACACAGCCCACTGACAGCACATTCCAGAGAAAGCCTCCCAGCGGCCTCAACCACCCCTTGGGATCCTGTTTTGATGTCCCTGAGGTGGTTGAGAAGCTAAGGGTTGCATAGCCAGTTTCACAAACATTTACCCTGGGTGGACGGGTAAGCAGCGTTCTCAGCTTTGGAGCCTCAGCCACTCCCTGCTTCCCAGGGGACCTCAGCCGGCTTTACTGCTCACCCCAAGTGTGTGAGGGCCCGAGTTTCTCGGGACACTCATTCATTCACCCACAAATGTCCTTTCAGCACCTGGTTAGCTCAGGGTGCCATGACAAGATACCATACACTGGGTGGCTTGAACAGTAGAAACTTATTTCTCACAGTTCTAGAGGCTAGAAGTCCAAGATCGAGATGGCGGCAAGGTGGGTTTCGTTCTGAGACCTCTTCTCTTGACTTGTGGGAGTCTGCCATCTTACTGTGTGCTCACACAACAAGGCGGGGGTGGATAATTGCATCATGAGAGTCCCACCCCCATTACCTCATTTAACCCTAATTATCTCCCAAAGACCTCAATCTCCAAATACTACCATTTGGGGGTTAGGCCTTCAATGGGTGAATTTTGGGTGAAACAAACATTCAGTCCATAACGAACACTTCCAGCGTGTCGGGGGCTGCGCTGGGCGCCGAGGATAAGAGAATCTGGCAAGCATGAGGCTTGTCCTCTCTTTCTCTCACTTTTGGAGGAAAGACAAACACGTGTAGATAAGTAATTACACAACAGTACGAGAGATGCAAAGTGACAGCTCCGAGGAAAGATTGATGGAGGGAGCTGCCAGAAGGTCCGTGTCCCCAGGAAGGGCTGCAGGGACATGGGGGGACCCAGTGGCCAGACAGGGTGTCCAGCAGGCCTGTGGAGACCATTCACCCAGCTTTCCTTCTCAAGGAGGGGGTGCCCTTGAATTGTTGCTTCTTGTAGGAACATGTGCCCAGGCAGTGTGAACATCCTGATGCAAAACCAGGGTGAACTTTAACTGATGCTGGTTGAACACCCGCCATACGCCTGGCCTGGGCCAGGGGCTTTCCCATCAAACCTGGAAATAGGGAACCTTACTGCTCTTTTGCAGATAAATAAACTGAGGTTGAAATATAGAAGTGGGTCTCTGCGGACAGGGAGCAAACACACTTGCAGCCCAAGAGAAGGCCTGTGGGGTCTGTCACCAAGAGGTTTCCACCCATTCCCAGCTTTTTCCTCGAAATGCCATAAAGGAAAGTTTCTCTAACTCCAGGTTCTTTGCATTTTGTTTAGAGACGGAGATAAAAATGCCTTCATTATCCCATCTGCGGCCGCTCAAATGAGAGAAAAGTGCTCCTGGATTAGGCAACGCAATCCACCCAACCCTTTTTACTTCTATTAAAAAAGCATGAAGGCAATTTACCAGGATGCGCCTGTCACAATTTGAAAAGCAGGAAGGCCTCTTTTATCTTCCGATTTATTTACAGGTGCAGCCTGGTGACAGAGGCAAGTGTTTTTCTGGTGCAGTGACTTGGAGGGGCCCTGGAGACAAAGCAGCAATCAGGTGCTCTCTTGTCCCTAAATATGAGTGTGGCACTGCCACCATCAGACAGTCCTGAAGCAGGTCCCAGCCCGCCGAGGTCACCAGCAGATGCACTCTTTCGGTTGGTTCTGCCCCAACAAAGGAGCCAGCTAGGGCTCTGCAGGCTTCTCTCCAACTCCAGGTGGAGAGGGGAGAGCAATCTGGGGGCTCCTATTAGGAAATGGGCTGAGTGAGTAGGAAGGGTGACATCCAGAAGGACTTTCTGTTTCCAAGAATCTGTTAGATACAAAACGGGGCCTTAGGATAGCTCTGACATCATCTCCTTTTCTGGAAATTTTTTGGAAGTACGTTAATGTCTCTGGTGTGGCTTCCGTAGTTGTCTTGACTGAAGACATCTTTTGACGTTTTCACGGAAATCCTCTCGAAGGAGCCCTCTGGGCACTGTTTCAACCTTTCTCACTGTTGACACTGAGAGGACACAAGGAGAACAGGGCCCCGGATGGGAGTACTGGCACTCAGTGCACACACGGTAATGCCAGGCAGGGTCAACTCGGGCATCGGATTTGGCTGTCAAAGACATTTTCTCCTGCAGTCAGCAACATTTATTGGGCCCCTGCTGTGGTAGTCAGGCCCAGCACTTGGGGCCAGAGATACAAGTGTGGACGAGATGTGAGCCTGCTCACAGTCCGATGGAGGAGACGGGCAAGAAAGGAAATCATCAAAACGTGAGGCAGAACAAAGCAAGTAGTAAGTAGAGGTGTCTGCAATGTGTCGGCTGAGCACAGAGGAAGAACGAATTGCTTCTGCGTTGGGACTCAGGGAAGGCGAATTTCCCCCAGAAGGCGGCATTTTCATTGGTCTCAAGGAATGCAGGGTTTTCAGGAGAAGCGTGAGGGGAGCTGGGGGAGGAGGGTGTCGGAAGTGGCCTTGCTGAGTATTCCTTCTGCCCTGTTCTGGACAGAAGAGCTCAGCCAGGCACAGTCGCACTTCCCAAGGGCTCCCGTCATCCACCGGGGCTTCCCTTTGCTCTGGTCCTGGTTGCCATGGTGCCCATGTCTGGTCTCAGTGACCCAGCCAGTTGCTGTGAGCGTCGGCACAGCAAACACTTGTACTCCCTGGCATCCAGAAGCCAGCAGAGCTCCACATGTTGGGAGCTACAGCTGGCTGAAATCTTCAGAGCCACAGGCTGGAATCCACGATGACAGAGGTGGATGGAAGGTGGATTCTGAGTCTATAGCTGCTCCGGGAGGGGCATTGAGGGGAGCATTGAGACCTACATCGTCCATTGTGATTGAGGACCAAGAGGAACTGTGGATTTTTCCATAAAGCACCGCGTGGTCCATACCCTTTAGCGTGCCTTCACGGCCCTTCACAATCTGGTGCCTGTCTGACTCTCCAGCATGACGCCCACCCAGCTCTCTCTGTACCCCATGCTGCAACCTCAGGGAACAGCTTCTCCTTCCCCTCTGCCTGTGCTCCCTGCGGACCTCCAAGGCTAGGAGGTCCGGCTCTTCTCTTAGCTCTTTGCCCTTTCAGAGACACTTTCACTCTCATTCGACCCTCAAGGCAGATATGATTGTTCCCACTTTCTAGATGGGGGCCCAGAGAAATTGAGTAGCTTGTTCGACTGGAGCCATGGCGCACTCTCATGCGTCCTAATTATGAGCCCAGAGCTCCATCCTCCATCATAGCAGTTCCAACCATTTAACTTCCCAGGACCCCTTTTATTGCTTTTCCTTCCACAGACCCCAGGGACTCCTATGATGTCATCCCCAGCCAATCTCAGCTCCTCCTGAGGAGCATGAGATAACCACCATTAGCAGCCCAGCTAAAAGCAGAGAAACCTGATGTTCTAGGTGGGCTGTGCAGCCCGAGTTCAGATAACAGTATGATTTCTGTCGGGCTATTTCAGACATTGACAGAAGCTCTCAGAGCCTTATTACAACATTCCCTGGGGGTCCAAAGACCTCAGGTTGGGAACTATTGCACTATTTCTGCAGCAACCACAATTTTCAGGAGAAAAATCAGGACCCGTGATGTGACAACTATGAGTACATGTAGGGGGTGATGAAATAGGCTGATTGAAATCTGTGCTGTTTTAAGAAATCTGCGTTAGGCGGCCATTCATTCACTCACCCACTTGCTCACTTATTAAGCACCTACTATGTGTTGGCACTGTGCTGGGTGCTAGGGACATGGCTCCTGCCTTCATAGAGCTTCTAGTTCATTTATACGCAATAACCCTGTGCTGTGTACACCAGAAGAAAGCGTGAAAGTCTGGGGGATTATGAAATGCTGCCTGGAGAAGGAGATATCTGAGTTTAGTTTTGGAAGATAAGCAATACTTTGCCATGGACAAGAACAGAAGACTAAGAGGGAAGAGCATGAATAAAGGCTCAAGGGTATGAAAGAGCAAATATATGGGAGCTACAAGCAGTCCACTGGGATCATAAAGATGGAGACGGAGATGGAGAAAGAGATTGGAAGGGATGAGGCTTGCGGGCAGGAAGGAGCCAGGCCATGAAATGTCATGAATGCCAAGCCTGGGAGTCTGGATCAGTCCACCCCTGTCCCCACCCACACGCCCCAACTTGGCTAACCCGCAAAAACCAGCCTTAGGTAATAACGTGTGTTCCAGGCAGCTGCCCCTGACTGCAGCCACTCTGTGCTCTTCACCCCTTGCATCTGGGATTCCAGGCTGTGACGCTCATTAATCCATTCATTCTCTCATCGCAGCAGAAAACAAGACAGAAATTGCCCCTGCTCTAATGTAGCCTTTAGTCCAATACAAGAGACAAACATTAACTACATAATCAAATGCATAAAGTAAATAAAAAATATCAAACATAATATCAACATAATATTTAAAAATTACAAATATCAAATGCCAATTATGATAAGTGCTACAATGTGGAGCTGAGGCTTATAACGGAGACCTAACCTACTCAGGGAGGTGAGAAAGGTTTTCCAGAAGTAATAAAAACTGAGCTGAGAACTGCTGGACTGTTAGGGATTAATGTCACGCTTACTTTCGGCCCCTTTGATGTTGATAACATATGGAACTCCCTTCTTTGGTTCGAGACCTCACTTCCTACTTGGCCCCAGGCTTCCCTTGATCCCCTGACTTTTCCAACTTCCCCAGCCTGGGCTGAGAGAGCCCCTCTTCTCACTCCTCCCAGGGTAGACTCAGGCCTTAGGGCAAAGGGGAGCCATGGGAGGGCATCCAGCAGGGAGAGCCATCTGCAGCCCCAATTCCTCCCTGAACTCCACACTTGTGAATCCATGTACCTGCTCCACATCCTCATCTGGGTTAAGACCTCCCACACCTAACTTGTCCAAATCACACCCTTAATGGCCCCTCCCTGCCCCTGGCCAAACTTCCTGCTGTCTTTTCCATACGAGGAAGTGGCAACTCCATCCTTCCAGTTGTTCCATCAAAATCCTTGGAATCTACCTTGACTCCTCTCTTTCTTGGCACTCCACATCCAATCTGTCACACATTCTTCATCATCTCTCCCTCAGAATACATCTCCCAACCTGACCACTTCTCACCACTCCGCAGCTATGGTCCAGCTCCATGCCGCCATCCGTTTTCGCCTGAATTATCTCGCTTGCCTTCTAATTGGTCTTCCTGCTTCTGTCCTACAAGTCTATTCTTCTGAGACAAAAGTTGGATCATGTCCCTCCTCTGCTCCCCACCCTCTCTTGGCTCTCATCTCACTCACAATCAAAGCCAAAGTCCCTACAACGGGCCACAAGATCCTCTGTCATCTGCCCTCCCCACTACTTCTCTGCTCTCAACCTAGCCATCCTCCTTTCCAGCCACACTGGCCTCTTTTTGCTCCACGAACATAGAAAGCACCTTGTTCCCTCTATCTGGAATGCTCTTCTTTCTACCCACAGATATTCACCAGGCTAGCTCCCTCACTTCCTTTCCATCTTTGCTCCCATGCCTCCTTTTCAGAGACATCTTCCCTGAGCCCCTATATAGCACAACACTGCCCCACGTCGGTTCTTAATCCCGTTATCTTTCTTTCTTCATGGAACTTATCACCACCTGACACATAATTGTTTGCTTCTTTATTGTCTGATCCCCTCACCCACCCAACTAGAGGTCAACTCCTTCAGGAAGGGTCTATTTATATCATTCCCTTCTACCTTCCTAACACTTAGAACAATGCCTAGAACAGAGTAGGCACTCAGGAAACCATTTGTTGAATGGATGAATGAATAGATGAATAGTTAAATCTGTGTTTTTAAGGAGTCACATTGGGAGGAAAAAGAAATGAAAAGGGATAGCCCTGGGGACAATGATGATCTTCATGCAGCCACCCAGGAAGGCAAAGGTGGGGGTGATGGAGAAGAGAGGATACCTTCAAGAAAAAATTCAGATGTGGAGTTAGCAGGACTTAGAGGCTGACTGAGTCTGGGGACAGGGAAGAGAGGGGTCCAGGATGGCTCTCCAGGTCCTGACTCAAATGACCCAATAGCTCTTAGTTCCTCTGACCAAGAAAAGGGCTGCGGCAGGTCAAGCAGGTCTAGAAGGGAGATGATGAGTTGATTTGAGAAATGTTGAGGTTGAGATGACAGTGGACATACAGGAGAAGGTGACCAATAGGCAGCTGGATATAGAGGTCTGGATCTCAGTAACGTGGTCTGTGCCAGAAATGTAAATAAATCTAGGTCAACAACACAATGGTGGCATTTAAAGTAACTGCTGGGTATTAAGTCACCTAGAACGACAGCAGAAGGTGAGAAGAGGAAAGAAGCAGGGTCAGAGCCCTAGGGAGCAGGGACATGTAAGGAAAGAAAAGAGAATAAGAAGTAAAGACTGAGAAAAATTGGTGGAGTTTAGAGAGAACCAGGAGACAAAGGTGTCACAGTAATAAAGGAAAGATAAGAGTTTTTAGAAGGAGAGAGCAGTTAACAGTGTCAAATGCCAGGGAGAGTAACAGAAAGATAAAACTGGGAAGGGCCCGTCTATATGCAATATGGAGGTCATATGTGGCCTTGGCCAGACAAAGTCAATGGCATGCAAGGGCAGAAGCCAAGCTACGGCTGGTTGAGGAGATATGGGAGATAAGAAAAAAGCAGCAGCAAGAATAGACTATTCTTCCAAGAGACTTGGCTGAGAAAGGGAAGGAGAAAGAAATAACCAGAAAGGAATCCCAATGGTCAAAGGTTTTGTCTACCACATTGGATGACTTGAGCATCTTTATGGGCTCAAAGTAGGAGCCTGAGGGGAAGCTGAGGTGGACTATAGGTGGAGAGGAGATGGTTGGAGGGTATAGTCGTGGGGTTGGAGAGAGGAGGGAAGATGCACAAGGTAGAGTAGGGGTGTGCATGGAGCAGTGAGGGAAGAGGATCTAGAGCCTACGCTGTAACCGTAGCCCAATGACTCCCATCAAGGTTGGAAGACAGGACAGGAACACATGAAAAATACACAGGCCACCTACAACAGAAACACGGGAACTAGGGCCCAACCAGCAGCTGCTGAGCAGAATAATAACGCGGCGTTGAAGGGAACAGAGGGACAAGTGGGTTATTAAAAGGAGCCTTTCTGGAGGAAGTGAAATTTAAGAAGACTGTTGAAAGGACCTCCTGGTCCAAGAAAAGGTCTGGTTTTGAGCCTTCAAGAGAGGCAGAGGGGGAGGCACAGGAAGCCCTGTCTGTCTTGAGAAGACAGACACACAGGCAGAAGAATGGAGGGAGAGGCTAGCGTATGGTAAGAACGTGAGCTACGAAGGCAAGACATCAAGTTCACACCTGGCTCAATTACTAACTAGCAGTGTGACTTTGGACAAATTATTTAATCTCTCAGTACCTCGGTTTCGTCTTCTGTAAAATGGTGATAACATATGTGAAGTGCTTGATACTATAATTCCTCGGGCAGTTGCTCCACAACTCACAACTTAGTGGTAAGATGGCCTCGTGAGCCCGCAGTCTATCTGTCATCATATGCATAGACAGACAGACAGCTAGAGATCAGCGTCCTAGACATTTATCACCTATCCTATTTCCTACTTATCAGGAAACATAATTTGGCCGGCCTTGCCTCTGAGGCAGGAAAGCAGTGACATTGCACATTTCTAAACTCTTAGTCCTGAAATTTGGGGCATCCAGATGGCTGGCTAGCCTGTGGGAATGGAGAGGATGACAGGAAGTTGTAAATACCAAGTGTCCAAAACGTCTTCTCTTCAGGTCTTTGGCTCAAAGAAACACAGTAATAAAGGGCTTTAAAATCCAACAGGAAAACATGGGAATTTTGACTAGCCTCTCTTCCCCTCCCATCCCCCCTCCATCCCGTGGCAAAGACGCCAGTTATCTTTCCAACATTCATCTTCCTCTTCTTCCAAAGCAATAGAATTTTCCTGGGCATGTGGCCACCCAGAGTAAAGACTGCATACCCCAGCCTCCCTCGCAGCTAAACGTGGCCCTGAGACTAAGCTCTGCCCAGTGGCGTGAGTGTTGTCTGGCAGCTTCCAAGAACCTTCCTTAAAATGTATCTGGCATATATGCCCTTTGCCCTTTCCTTAATCGTTCCTTTCTCCATGAAGCCACCTGGAACGTGGCTGTGATGGTGGCTATTCTGAGGAGTGAAGACAAGGGATGGCAGGAGAGCAAGTCGGAAGGATCACGGGGTCTTGAGGAAGCTATGGACCAAATTCTCCATCCCTGCCATTCCCTGGCTTCTTCCACAGTTTCATGCTAGGGAAAGATAAAGTCTTATCTTACATAAGCCGCTGTTATTTTGGTTACTTGTAGCTGAATCCAGTTGCAACTGAGGCCCAGCCCCTCAGCAGCTCAGGCTCCGGGGGGCTTTCTGAGCAATTGTGACTGTTCCTAACTCACATGAGTGAACAGAAAGCAGAGCTACAGTTTCTGACCCCCAGCCTCCATCTGGCCAGAAACTTCACTGGAATAATAATAACAACCTGGATAGTGCTTTATTATTTACAACATGCTTTCTCAAACACGAACTCACTAGACCCTCAGGGAATCACGGCGAGGTAGCTGGGACGGAGATTTCTACGCTGTCCATTTTCAAAGACAGGGAAAACAGTTTACATATTTTGCACACATCGCACAGTTAGTAAGGAGCAGAGTCAAGAAACCCAGGTCTTCCAGCCCCAAGCTCAGAGTTCTCTTCAGAACGAGACCGCCAGTCTGCAGCCGGTCCTGGGAGGAAAGAACTGGGACGAGGGCTAAGCGAGAGGGTGCAGTGTGGGATGGAGCTGAGGGGCTGTTGTGCTTTTTGTTGTTTTAAAAAATAGATTTACTGTTTAAATTCCTCTAAATTTTTTCTTCTTTTTTTTATTTTGGAAAAAACCCACATAACAGGAGATCTATCCTCGTAACAAATTTTTAGGTGTACAGTACATTGTTGTTAACCGTAAGGAGTGTTTGCAGCAGGTCTCTAGAATTTTCTCATCTTGCATAAGTGAAACTTCATGCACATTGAACAGCAACTCGCCATTTCCACCTTCCCCCAGCCCCTGGTGGCAACCACCATTTTACTTTCTTTTTTTTTTAACCACCATTCTGCTTTCTGCTTCTACGAGTTTGACTACTTTAGAGACCTCATATAAGTGAAATCATACAGTATTTGTCATTCTGTGACTGGCTTATTTTGCTTAGCATACTGTCCTCAAGTTTCATCCTTGTTATCACACACGATGAGACTTCCTTCTTTTTTAAGGCTGAATAATATCCCTTCGTAGCAATAGCTTGGCTTGGCTACTCACAACAGCCAAGATGTGGAAGCAACCTAAACGTCCATCAACAGATGAATAGATAAAGAAAATGTGATGTATGCACACACTGGGGGCTACTTAACCAAGCCCAGGTGGCACCTCAGACTCCTGAACAGGGCACCTCCCTCGTGCCTCTAGGTTACCAGAAGCCAGAGAGAACTTCCACGGATGCCCAGGGTAGATTTCACCCAGAGGTTCATCCAAATGTTTGACATTTACAGCAAGGCACCTTGCTGGGGAAACATGTGGAGTAGGTTACAGATGAGAGTGAGAAGTCATTTGCAATGCAAGACAGAAAGCTACATGTGCCGTTAAGAGGTAAAGATGAAGTTCGGAGCAGTCTAACTGAGCCAGTATCTTCTGTCCACTCTGTGCTAGGCACTGAGAGCGTGGAGGTGAAAAGACAACATTGTTCCTGCCACCTGGGCTTTTCATTTGGTTCCCTCACCCTCCTATGAGTCAATGGACCTCAGAGGAGGCAGCTTTGAAGCCTGAGAGATACCTGGACGTGTGGAGATAGGTCTGGGTAAGAAACGCAAAGACAAGGACACTGTGCAGGACTCAAAGGAGAATAAAACAAGGCTTCCAAGTGGAGCATGAACCCGACAATACAAAGGTGCCTGTGCCAAGTGCCCAGAGCTATGTCAGCGACATCAGAGGGCCAGAAGTGGGGCTGGAGTCGTCAAGGAGGGCTTCATGGAGGAGGTGAGACCTGAACTGGGACTTACAGAATGGGTAGGATTTGAACAGGTGGAGCAGACAGAGAGGAGGTTTCAGGAGTGTTGTGAGTAAACAATGAAAAGTATGAGATAGTGGTGGGTGAGGGAGGGATGACTCATTTGGCCTGAGCCAAGGGTTCAGACTGAGTAGGTATTGGGGACCATGGGCAGAGTCAGTTGGGGCTTGAACACAAGGCTAAGGAGCTTGGACCTTATTCCCTAGGTTGTGGGGAGCCATTAGAAATGGACTTTGTGCACAGGAGGGCGGTGTCTAAACTTCAAAGAGGCCTCTGGCACGGTGTGTGGGGAGGACTGACGAGCGGGTAGTGGGGTGACAGAGAACGGGGTTGCGTGTGTGGACAGGTCCTTATCGGCATCAGGGCTGGATATAAAAGACGGCGGGAAGGAGGAGCCCGTAGGCCTCAGGGTGTCTCTGTCAGAGAGGATGTCACCCCTGGCCAGACAGCTCCCAGAGGAGGCCCAGCCTCTGCAGAACAGGAGAGTCCTAAGCATGGCTGTCGGCAGATGCAGCGCCCCCCCCACAGCAGAGCTGGCATGGCCTCGCATGCCAAGTTCACGCAACTCCTGTGTGATGGCTCCCCACTGAGCACTCTTTGGGGGTTCCTGCAGGAGAGGCCGAGGCCATCTGGAGTTCTGCCCAGTCACTGGGGGGCCTAGCCCACAAGAGTTCAGGAAGGAGGGGAGTCCCCTGAGGGGGACAAGGAGAGACATCAACTTCCTCTCTCTAAGGGACAGTGACTCATTTGCTCCTTGCACCCACCGGCCTCCTGTCTCCACCCCAGGCCCAGTTCTGAACAGGCCAAGTCCCACATGTAAGAAGGCGAGATGCAAACAGCCCAAGAGGTGCTGCCAAGAGTGGGGACCTATTCTTCTCCGCCAGGAGTCTGTATGGAGAGCGCCAAGGCCTGTGATTGATGGTGTTTCCAGAGGTTATTAACTGAGCTGGACTTGTTCTCTTTGGGCTGATCTATGATCCGGGGACAGTTTTAAAGTATGTGGCTTTCTGCTGCTGGATTATCGAAAAGAGTTAAAATTGAAGTAGTCGCTCAAGGCACTGCCATCTGTCACAGGTTGCTGGCGGGGCTTCTCCAGATGGGACGGGGAGGGGGGTGCTGCACCCTAGTCCCCTTAGTCCCTGTCATTCGGGATGCTTCCAATGCCCTCCCGGGTGCCCCCGGGGCACATGCAGCTGGGGCTCTGCCCAAAGCAGAGCTGGTGGGAGCGTGGCGGGGGGTGGAAAGGGCGTGCCTATGTCAAGCACAGGTTTCATAGGGCAAGCTTCCTCTTAGAGTCACAAAAGTTTTCCTCCTGACAGATAAAATAAGTCAATAATAGTGCTCCTTGTTAACACAGCTGAGAACCTGTCACGTGTCAGCACTAGTCTCGGGGCTTTACCAACATGATGTCATTAAGTCCTAACTGATAAACCTGCAAAGCGGGCACCACTACTAACATCTCACAGAGGAGGAAGCAGAGGCCCCGAGTGAAGGTGAAAGAACTTGGCCAAGGTCACATCCGGGGAAGATACAGCCAGGATTCCTGGTGAGGAGTCCGGTTCTGGAGCCTGGGCCCTTAGACACCCTGCTGACTGCCACCCACGTGGGGGACTCCGAGGACACATGCGCGCGCACACACACACACACACACACAAACACGTGTGCGCGCGCGCGCGCCCAGCTGGCTCCTCTTTCCTTCCAGCTGCGCTCAGTCCCTCGAAGCCTCCCCAGCCCCGTGCCCTGCCAGGCTCCGCCTCAGCACTCTCCACAGCCACAGCACTTCCCCAGTGCCCAGGCTGGATCCCCGCCCCCTGGAGTCACTGCCCCCTCCCCTTCTCACCTGGCTTCCCTTCCTAGGGCACCACCCGTCCCTGTCACGTTTGAGCTCTAAAGGGCAAGAGGTCAGGGAGAGTCCTCCAACGGGGTTCGTGTATGTGGCGGGTGATCCCGAATCCTGCTCCCCTGGGCCCAGTCTGTGCTGGCTTCTGCTGAGGGTCTGGAGCGACTGGTGGGTTTGGCCTTTGGGGAGTCCCTGGGCCTGCGGTGGTCCCCATCTTCTTCAGACGCTAAGATCGAATCCATGGAGCAGGTGCAGCCTCGCCTTCTCTCCCTGCACGCTAGCACCCCTCCCGAGCCTGCAGCAGAAGCATGAAATAGCAATCGGATTAGCTGCTGGCTGCTTGTCCTCCCACCAGAGCGTGGCTGTGGCCCCGTAACTGCGATGAGGGCAGGAGGAAGGCTGGGGGCCGGAGGGGGTGCAGCCAAGCCTCGGCCGTCGCCAAGTCGTGTGGATTAAGGGACCAGCATGCTGGAAGGGGCCTCTAGAGTCCACTTTCACCCCTGTTCCTAGCTTAGAGCAGGTCACGACCACCCTAATTCCTGACATAGGCTGTGCCCTAGGGTGCGGGCGCGGCAGCTTTACCCCCTGCATAATCCCCACCAGTCTCCAAATCACAGCAATAATATGTTCTCTAGGGTGGGCAATTGACATTTCTCAATCTTATGTAAAGCATGTGAATAAGTGTTTCTAAAATAAAAATCTATTTTTGTCAATTTATAACAAACAATCTCTGTAAAAACAGTGTGTGTTGCCCACAAGGCATGTGCAGCTTCGAGACAAGAGGAGGGGCCCACCCTCCCCACCCCGACCCAGCCTAACCGGGTGGCTGCCCCCGAGCCCCTCCCATGGAGACTGATGCCAGGAGCTCAGGGACCCACTCGCTCTGTCCCCCAGGAGAAGGGGCAGCTCAGGTGGGCAGCTGCTGCACTTTCTCTCACTTGCTGCACCCGTGCGGCTGTGCTGAGAGCTGCCTCTCAGGGTCTCTGGGCCCCAGGGCACCAGGCTTCCTGCATCATGACACAAAACACTCGGGAAACGGTTCCTTGCCCATCTCCCCATCGTGCCGTAGTCTCCATGAAGGCAAGGGTGCTGAGCGCCGTTCCCCGTGCTCAGCACATGATCAGGGTCCAGTGAAGGCTGGTTGGCTGCCCATCCCTCCTGACTCTCCTCCCCTTTATTCCACCATCTCTCTGAGTTCCTCCCCTTCCTGCTGGGGCTCTGCTCTCTCCCTGACTCCTTCCCGCTCTCTCCTCTCTGCCCCTCCCTGCCTTACTGCTCTTTTTCGACCTGCCTAGTCCTGTCTCTCTTTTACCTCCCCCTCCCAGTCCCTCCTCCCATCTCCCTGCCTGATGTGGTCCAGAGATGACTATTTGGTCAAGATGATGAATGAGTCTTAAAAAATATGAGCTGTTGATTGGAAACATTCACTTTCAACTAATTATCAAAATAAAAATTATAAAAACATCACACACAAAAAAGCAGAGCAGAATAGGTTGAAAATAAATTAGAAATGTTTAAAAAGAGGGTGGGGACCCCAAATTGAAAAATTCCAGATCTTTTCCCTTAATAGTTCCTTTCATAGTTTGTTGTTGTTGTTTATGCTTCTTTTTATCTTATTACAAAAAATGCACATTATGGAAAATACAGACAAGTGAAAAGAACATAGAGAACAATTATAAGCCCACCTATTCAGACAGGACCACTGAGAATATCTTGGTATATACATTTCTGGATTCTTCTGTGTGTGTGTGCGTGTATGCGCGTTGTAAAGCATTTTACTGCTTCCCAAAGAAAGTTCCAGAACCGCAGCCCCTTGATCTATAACACAAGAAAGTTAACAGCAACAATAAACCTGGTCAAAGTTTGAAAAATATCATATATTGTATTTTCTTCTTGAAGCTTCATAACATTCGTTGTAATGAATATTCATTGTAATATTTATCAGAAACTAATTGAAAGCTCTGGAGAGAGCCACAGTTCAGAAACCTGTTCAACTATGTTGTTCCCTAAACTCTTTGACTCTAAAGCTCCTTCTTCAACCAGCAGCTATTGATATTCATACTCCTTTCTGAGAAAACATTTTGCTAAGTAATGAGAGACAAATATCTATCTATCTACAGATTTAGTTCATAAACATAGAACCTTATCATACATTCTGCTTTGCAATACTAGGTATGTTTTCCACTAATCCCTGTTCTTGGGTATTTAGGTTAGTTCCAACTTTTTATTACCATTTGTATCATCCTAAAGAGTACAAAGTAGGAAGAATAGGTTGGATGTGAATTAGAGAAAAAAAATGCCAAAGGAAATAAATTCTGAAAAATAGATAAAAGTGTTTAAAAACACATAAAGATTGCAAAAGCATCCCCACAGTATACCAAAATTTCCCATGCAGGTGTAAAAGAGTAGCCTTTTATTTAACAAATATTTACTGAGGGCCCACCATGTACCAGCTTCTAAGGGAGGTTCTGGGGAGGCAGTAAATCAGACAGAAGCTCCGGTCCAGTGGGAAGGACACGTGGGCGGGCGGGGCACAGAGTACCTGATGAAGCAGGCGGAAGGAGGTGAGTGCGGGACAGCAGCGGGCGGAGAGGGATGCCCGGGTGGCGGAGGGCAATTTTGAAAGGGGTTTTCAGAGGAGGCCTGGCTGAGGGTAACGTCCTAGCAAAGGCCTTGTGGGACCCGAGGCAGCAGGCCATGCAAACATCTAGGGGAAGAGAGGTCCAGGCAGGTGAAGGGCAAGTGCAGAGGCCCTGAGGTGCCAGCAAGCCTGGTCCTGCCCCTCTGGACACTCACGAGGCCTGGGGCCCCTGGGACCCATGGGGGGAGGGGATCATTTGGATTTGCTGCTGTCATGCAGTCGCAGGGTGGGGGCTGGGCTTGAGCATCCTTTAGAGTAGGGACAGAGCAGGGCACACCCATAGCACCCCAAACTGCTCTGGGAGCAGAAATAGTTCTATCTGACCAATTCATTGTTTTATCCAGGTGTTGTTGGTATCAACGTGCTTTCGACTAAATTACCCTCTGTTCCTCCCCAATGCATCACTTTCTCCCCCAGAATCCAAGGATGCCGTCTCCGCACTGACTGCTTGTGATCAAAGCCCCTCACTGCCCCGAGGGCTGCCCCAGTGAGCCCAGGGCCCGGCTGCCTCTGTCTGCCCCAGCTGGGCTGTTCCTGCCCATGAGGCCAGCCCTGAGCCAGCCTCTGGGAAAGAGAATGGGTCTGGTTAGGAGCGGGGCAGAGCCAACAAGGTATACCGAGTCTAGGGGTGCTGTCAAGCAGATCACCCCAACTAGTGAGGCTTTTTCTGCAAGCTGTGTGAGAACCACGGATGAGGAGGCAGAGGCAGATGCAGACAAGTAGAAACCACAAAAAGGATGTAGGATGATAGAGGCAGAACGTGGCGGAAAACACAGGAGACAGCGACCGAAAGGGAGGTGAAGACTCCGAGAGAAACGCAGAGACAAAGAGAAAGATTGCTGAAAAGAAAGAGGATCCAGGACGTAGGGAGAGAGACCAGGACGGGATGGATGAAGGGACCCCAGCCACCGTGGGAGGGACACAGAGGTGAGACACAGGCGGGAGACAGAGAGGAGCCAGGGTGCTCAGCGGGTCCTCACTCCCACTGGCACAGGGAGCCCAGAAACCTCCTTCCAGGGGATGAGGGACCACTCAGGGGTGGGAAGACCTGGAGCACTGATGAGGAGCTGGCCCACCACCCCAGCCCATGCCCAGAAAGCCTGGAGATTTGGGGCTGTGAGGTAGCAGCGGAACTTGGCAGATCCGGAAGGGCCTTTCACAGACATCTTTGAGACTGACACATCTAAAGCGCTAAAGGTTCACCCTTAGACAAAGACAACATACTGAGGTTAAGAGTTTGAACTCTGGAGCCAAACTGCCTGGGCTCATATCCTGGTCCTACCACTTCAAGCTTGTGTGACCTTGGGCCAGTTGCATCACCTCTCTGAACCTGTTTCCTCCTCTTTAAAATGGATGTAATATTAGTTGCTGTATGGTTCAAATGAGATAAAGCACACAAAGCATGGTGCACAGCAACTGGCACACAGTAAGCATACCGTAGTAACTGTCGGCTGATGGTGTTATTGCTCACTGGCCTCCCTGACTGGGAGAGCAGGGACTGAGCAGATGACCTGTGGCTGAGGGCCTCATCATCTCCCTCTGAGGGCACTGGGGCCTGGATGCTCTCCCAGCTCCCATCTCTCAGATTGGCCCTGACAGGTACGCACTCTAAACACCAGCGCCGGATGCGGCTTCCAGCACCCTCCAGGCAAGCCACAGCAGGTGCCTGCCTCCTGGGTGCAGGATGCCTAGGGGCACTGGGTCCCAGCCAGAGTTTCCTCCTGGGTCCCTTGGCTTCCAGCATGCCCACACCCCTGCCCATCGCTGCCCTGCTCATGGTTCTGCAAGCACTCAACCAGCTACCCTGGGGTGGAGAAGATCCAGGCAGACCTGAGGATGGGGCCTTGGGTCCCTGGAGCTGCCTACGTCCTGGCCTCATCAGCCTTCCTCTTCCCAAGGCTGAGATTTCTCATTCCACCTGCCTCCCCTTCCCCCTACCTGTAGGTTCTGCCCCAGGCCCGGGTCCAGCCTGGGGGATCTCAGCAGTTCTAGCCCATTGGTTATACCATTGTGGTCCCCAGTGCTAGTCTGCGTGGGCTCTGGGGCTGATAATGTGGGGCCCGTTTGGCTCCTGGTGTTCAATGCCCTTTCTTGCTAGCCTTCCTGATACCCTGGTCTCTCAGGCCTGAGGCTCTGCCCTGCCACCCTCAGACCTCCTCCCTAGGGCTGGGATCCTGCTGCAAGTGCCAGACCACCCAAGGCTGCCTGCTGCCTGCTCCATCCTTCTGCCCACCTATCTGGATACCTGCTACTCCATGTTGGATGCTACCTTAGTAGTAGCCATGACTCTGACCACTTGGGCCTGGAGAATGCACCTCTGCCTGCCGGCTCATCTTCCCTGAGCTCCTGCAGCTACCTCTGACACTCAGCCCCTTTCCCTCAACCACCCCAGGAGGGGCCTCAGCCCTGATCCTAACCCTGCCCCACTGCTAGGTCCAGCTGCAGACAATGCTGCTCTGGCATCCAGCCCCACTCGGCCTGGGAACATCTCCACCTTCCAGTCCAGGTGGCCCTAAGACCTGACATTTCCCTAAGCATCAGTTTTCCCCACTCTGCCCTGCCTGCCTCCAGGATGGATGCAGGAGGACCATAAACCCTGGCCGGGGACACAGAGACTCCTCTCCTTGGCACATGTTCCCATGAGCCGCACCCTGGGCGTCAGATTCCTATCCTCCTTGCACAAGGTAAGGTGGCTGACGTGGACATGCTCAGCCCTCAGCCCCCTGTCCAGGAAGACACGGGTTCTCTTCCGGTAGGTCTCTCTGTTCCTGGTCTGTGTTGATCTCTGTGTTTTTATCTTCACTTTCACTCCCTGGACAGTTTCAGGTCTGTCCCAGCTCCGTAGAATAAGGGGTCCCTCTTCCTCTACACCCCTGGCCCAAGAACCTGGGGACAAATCAATCAGACCCCCAGCCGTGTTTGTCCCTCTGTACATCCCGTCTAGCTCAGTCCCTCTGCGTGTTCCGCTGTCTCTTTCAGACTCGCCACATCTCTTTCTTGCTCCTCTCTGTCTCCCTCCTTTCCCTTCTCTGTCTCCTACGTTGCTGTGTTGTCAAGTATTTCCTCCGTCAGCACTTGCCGAGTTGAAAGTTCTTCCACTTGTGCAGCGAGCCGCGTGGGCAGGCTGGGTAATGTCTGTTTTACCCTCTCTGTAATGAATCCCATCTTCTTCTCTTCGCCGTGATGGTTATTGATTCTGTCTTGACACCTTGGTTTGTTTTCTGCCGGCTCCTGCCTTCCCTTCATCTTGCTGTGGCCATTTCTCCTCTCTTATCTGTAATTTCCTCTCTTGTTACAGCTGCCTCCCTCCTGGGTTGGCGCGCCACTGAGACCAGGGAGCCTGCATTAACTTGAGAGTGTGGCTCCACCAGCCCCTCTCGGATGTGGTATTTGGGTGGTGGCTCTGAACAGGTAAATAACGACAGGAGGGGGTCCAGGAGAAAGCTGGAGTCGTGCCCTCCTCATATTGGGTGTTCTAAAGTGGAGCTCGGATCATGCTGCCCTGCCCTGCTTAGAACCCTCCTGCAGTGCCCCTGGACTCACAGACAAAGGATGTGAGGCTCAGCTGGAGAGTAAAGTCCTTCGCAACCTTACTCCAATCTGCATTCCGAGCCTCATCTCTCTGAACCACAAGCTGCACTCTGGACACATTAAACCAGCTACTTACTATCCCCTTCCACACGCCTAGGCCTTTGCTCATGCTGTTCTTCCTGCCTGTCGTGCCCTTCCCCATCTCTCACTCTGTTTTTCACCTAGAAAACTCCTCTTCATCTTTCAAGGCCCAACTCAAATGTTGCCACTCCCAGGAAGCCATCCTTGGCAGCCCCCATGCCTGAGCCAACTTGAGGCAGACATAAATCTTCTCTCCATTGGGCTCCTGCAATGCTTTGTTCAAAATGATAGTTCTTTGTTTACCTGGCTCCCCAGGAATGGGCCGGGTCCTGTTCCCCTAGCAGGTACTCAGGAAAAGTGGGTCGAGTAGAATTGAATGGCTTCTTCTGAGTCATTGCAAATACCCTCCTGGGGAGGTAGGTCCAGAAGTTGCTGAGGTCCAGCAGCCAGTAAGTTTGCTGAGGTGTGGATGTGGACCATGGGGACTTGAATGAGTTGGGAGCCAGGGCCTGGGTACACACCACGGTGCCCTGATGCTGAGCTGCCCAAGGAGCCAAAGAGCTCTCTCCACGGGCCTGCAGCAACTTTGGTTGGGCCCTGGAACCAGAAGCAGTGAATGGTCAGCGCTGAGCACTTTGAAAATTCTGCAGGGCCTGGAACACGGAGTGCCGAGTGGATGGGCCAAAGGGAAGGTGTGAGGAAGGACTCGATCCTACAGTCCCTGAGGTCAAAGCCATGGACCTCCGCAAGCCTGCTACCTGGCACGAGCTCAGGACTGTGGGGCCTGGAGTCAGCCCACCTCCTTCTGTTGCTCCGCCCCTTCCCCACCACCCCAGCAGCCTCCAGTGACCTCACTTGGGGTTGGCTGTTCAGCAGCTTCTTCCTGGTGCTATTTAAGCAGCTGTTTCTGGCAGCCATTAGCATTCCAGGCATTAACAAGTCAGCATTATGGAGAGTGGGCCTGTGATCACCCGGGGCAGGGGGCTCCCTGCACAGGCACCGGGGGCAGCATTTGGGGTCCATGAGCCATCTCACTGCATTTCAACCAGACCAGGAGAGGGAGAGACACATCTCCTCTGCGCCCTGCTCTGGTCCCCTGTGGGTGGAGCTCCAGGAGCTTCCCTGGGGAGGTGAATCAGGCACCTTTAGTGAATCTCCTTGTCTTGGTCAGTGGCCCCAGAGGGTGGATGATAGGGCACCAGAAAGCTTGTGGGTTCGTCCTGGCATTGGGAGGACAGGACCCTGGAAGGAGGGAGTGATCATTTTCTGACCCTGAGCACATGTCACACACCCTCATCCAGCCCTGGGCAGAGTATAATGCGGGATATTCATCCCCTCCGGAGATGAGGAAGCTGAGGCTGAGAGGTGAGGTTATTCGCCGAAAGTCACACAGTTAGCAGGTGACTCCGTTAGGACTCAATCCCGGATCTTTCTGACTCGGAGGTTAATGCTCTTTCCATCATCTCTGTGCCCTAGAGGTCCCAATCCTGCGACAACTCTTAATCCTGATGCCATCCCTTCCCCAAGCATTTTCTCCTCCCTGCTGTGATGCCCAGATTCCAAGATAGACCCCACTGGTCCTCTTGGAATGAGGCCTCTGTGCGGTCCCCTCCCACACTGACTCAGGGCTGGACTGTGTCCAAGAGAACTCAGTTGGGAGTGATGGCGTGGGACTTTTAAGGCTGGGTCATGAAAGCCATCGCAACTTCTGCCTCTGTCTCCTGGACTGCTCCCTCTGGGGGAAGCAGCCACCATGTCAGGAGGACACTCGAGCAGCCCCACAGAGAGCCCACATGAGAGGAGCTGGCTTGCTGCCGTGTAAGGAAGTGGAGCCCCAGCCCCAGTCCAGCCTTCAGATGACAGCAGCTCCAGCAACATCCTGACTGTAACCTCACGAGAGACCCTGAGCCAGAACCAGCCAACCAAGCTGCTCCTGAGCCCCAGACACTGCAAGAGATCATAAATGATTAGTGTCGTTTAAGTCACTAAGTTTTAGAGTGATTTTTTACACAGCAGTGGATAAGTAATACATCTGTCCTTCTCAGAGCAAAGGGCACTAACATTTTCAGAGCCACCTACACAGAGCCCCCCAGGCAGAGGGATGGATAGTCCTCACTTTCTTCCAGGGTTTCTTCCCCTTAATGTAGGAAAAGCCCTGGGGTGGGAACAAAGCTGGAGACCCTCTGCCCAGGAATCCCTTTGTCCCAAGACTTTTTCCTCCCCTTAGAAAGGGACGGGACCTATCTCTCCTGAGATCTCAGAGAAACACCCCGCCCACTGCTCCAGCTTTGGGCTAAGGCAGGATGAAGGTGAAGTCGTCTCCCAGAGCTCATCAGAAAATGTCTCTTTCCCTCCCTAATGAAGACAGATCCCAGCGTCAGAGGAGGACACCAAATGGATACAAATGAGCCGGCGGTGCTATCAGATGGATGTGTCTTCCCAAGATCTACAGCTGATGGCACACGGGTTCCTGCCCCTGCTGACATCCAGCCTGCGGTCCTTGGAAGGGTCCCAGAGAGCCCTGAGTGGCATCTCCCACTAGGAGAACTCTGGGGCCATCTTGAAGAATACATATCCTCTTTGCCCTGGCCTCCCCTGTTTCTAGCTGGATCCCTAAGCAAGGTCTTGGAAACACTGTGTCACAGAAGCTGCAGAAGGGGCGGGCACTCCAGCCCACACCCTGGCGTGTTGTTAGGTCCCCGTAGACTCTGCCAGGCAAACAAGGCCCACGTGGCTGTCTTGACTCCCTCTTCCTCTCCTGTGGAGGACAGATGAAGAAGATTTATTTTTAGGCTGGTATGTTGTGTTCTTATTTGCAAGGCTGCCTTAGGAAGAAATCGTCTGACTGGTTTGTTACCGTCTTTGTCCCTCTGCCTTTATATATTGGAGCATGCATCTGTCATGCCATGGGCCCCCTGGGGTGGGATGGGGAGATCTAGGTGCCTGGAGATCCCTGTCAGCTTGTAAGGGGAGCACAGGCTATTTTTGGTTCTGGGCTTTTCAGAACAAGGAGCTAGAAGCTCCAGGAAAAAAAGGGTTCCAACCAGTCTTAGAGACTCCATCTCCCTCAGTCTCAAGAGAAGTAAAGGCCTTAGAAAGCTCGTCCCCCCACCTTTCATACCTGTCCTGGTCTATCAGTCCCACCGCTATGCACAGGCAGGCTTCCGTGCCCCTCGCCCTCCTGCTCGCCCATGCCCCCGGCACCATGCTCTGCGTCTGTCTCCTTATTTATCGTCCAGGTCTCTCTGCTTTCCCTGCCGCACCAGCCAATGTGTTGTTTCTCCTTGCTCAGGCCTGTCCCTGCGCTGTCCCGGGATCATGCTTGTCTCGCTAGCCCTTCGCTCTTCTCAAGGAACACGCCACGGCTGTCAGCAAGTTCATTCTTTGATAACATTTTCCATCACAGCCCTGGTGTCTCTGGCAACACTTGAGTCCTCGGCCTCCTGTCCCGGGAGAGGCAAAGGGAGCTGCCCACCCTGTTTTCCAAGGTTTCTAGGGAAAGGCAAGCCCCTAGTCTCCTGTTACCACCGTGGGTCATATATGCAGTTCTGCCCACTGGCAGGAGGCCAGAGGGGGCTGGTGTTCGATCTGGCATTGAGGTTGAGCAGGAGCCTGGTGGCAGGGAAAATCTTGGCTTGGTCACTTCCAACTTTATTTAAGTCTCAACAGGCTCAATGTCATCCTCTGAAAAGTGAGTTTTATCTACTGCACAGAGGAGGGAGGCAAGGCATGGAAACAGCTAACAAATAGTGGTTTTGTAACAAAGGGTAGCAGTGGGACAGTGACAACGAGGTTGCTGCTGGGCCAAGTGGGCCCCACGTGCACTGAGAACCAGGGGCTCTGAGAAGCCAGGAATTCTGCACAGAAAGCAGCTTACCTGCGTCAACCAGGGAGCAATCAATAGCACCTTGGTTCTGGATGGGGTTGTAGGCTCTTACAGCAGACACCATCCCAAGACCTCTAGTTCCAACCCCTCGTTTACCAGCAGACAGAATGGAGACCCACGGAGGGCAGTGACTTGTCTGAAGTCACCCCATGTGCTGGTGAGACCTGTGGCCCTGACATTCCATTACCACTTAGCCTCAGGCTGCATCGGCCCCATTCCCAAGCAGACAAACCAAGGCCACCAGAGGCAGGGCTGCTCCTCAGAGACTCCATCAGCAAGAGCAGAATGAGGGCTCTGCTCCCCGAGCCAGGCTGCCTCCCCAGCCCATGTCCTGGGGCCCCTCCCAGGCCCAGAGGCCATTGCTCAAAGAAGGGGTCACGTAAGGAGAAACCATCAGTGTCTGGGATTGCCCCCCAGAAGAAAGCCATTCCCAATCCTTTCGCCTCCTTCCTGCCTGGGGCAGTGCTGCCTGCAGGGTCCCTAGGAGCCTATTCCTGTGATGTAAAACCCATCTCCTCATGCAGATGGAGGAGAGAGGAGGTGCTGGGCAAGGTGGGGGTGCAGGTTAGCGAAGGCGGGATCGGAGAAGTGACCCTGGGAGGAGAAGGAACGTGCCTCCACCAAGCTGCTCTGGGGCACAGAACCCAGAGGGTCTGAACCGCCATTCATCAGGCCCCGGGCTGGGGGCCCCCTCCCTAGACCCCCGCTCTTCCTCCAGCTCTGCTCGCTCTGCTGGCGCCCAGCTCCTTTGATCTGAGGGCTCTGAGGCTACCAGGAAGAGCATCTTGCACACGAGGGAGGTGGAAAGGAACTCCCAGTTGGAGCTGGGAACTGGCAGGGAAGGAGGGGAGAGAAGGAGGGAGACAGAGAGAGGCTGGGGCTGGGGAGAGGCCATGCCAGTCTCTGGTGTTGGCCTAGGGCGGGGAAAGATAGAGGCAGCTCAGAGGCCTAAAGCTGCAGCCCTTGGGCCCCAGCGCAGAGGGTGCCCACTGCCATTACTGCCAGGCAAGTTCCTGAGAAGCCTAAGGTGATCCGGCCTCGGGGACAGTGCTTCCTATGTCCTGTCACAGGCCCGCTCCACCCTGTGGGGTGCGCAGGACAAGATGCTGCCCTATGCTGCAGATGAGGAGACTGAAGTCCAAGCTGGTTAAATGGCTTGCCCGAAGTCACCTAGATCTTCATGTCTTTTCTATTTTTTATTGTTTTTCCCCTCGGATTTCATAATCAATTTGAGGAGGCTTGTAATAAAATGTATGTTTGCAACAAAGTCCTTAGAATTTATTCCCTCTGCAGGTATTTATTGGGTGCTCTGCATGTGCCCGGCATTGTTGTAGACTGAAAGGTGAGCAAAGACAGAATCCCGCCCCCGTGGAGCTTGTGGTCTGGCATGTTATGATCCTGTGATCTCGCTCTGAAGGAAATGAGGGTAAGCGATGGTCGCAGGAGGCCGCGCAGCCTGAGACAGGGGAGGCAGTGAAGCAGGTGTGAAGGCCTGAGGCAAACTGGAGTTTGGTGCGTTCCCGCTGTGGAGAGAAGGCCAGTGTGGCAGGAGCGGAGAGAACAACGCCAGCTGATGAGGGGCAAGGAGCCATGAAGCAGCCTCTACGGTGAGGGTTACAGGGTTGGACGAGGGGCAGCGCCGCTGAGGGAGAGGGAGGAGGAGGCAGAGACTCGGCTTGAGGTCCGAGAGCCTTGCTCTGACCCAGCACTGGCCTGCGCCCTGACCACCTGACCAGGGAGTTGTGACGCTTGGGAGAGGAACGAGATGGCACTCTTGCGTTCCTATAGAGAAAGGGAAGAGAGAGACACGAAGAGCACTCACGACAGCAGCCCCTGGACAGCAACTCAAGCTTGGGGACCAAGGGTAGGAATGAAACCCTCCTGGAGAGAAGCCAACAGATAGGGCCAACCAACTAGGGACACCCTTGTGGGTGCTTCTTCAGCGATCAAGGCTCAGAATCACCTGTTGCTGAAGAATACTAACTCAATTCTGCATTGCAGGAAGGACTGAAGAAGCATGGTATAAAGCAAGGATGACATGCAGGCATCACCTTCACACCCGCAACCATGGCAGACATCACTAATCGATGTGCCAACCTTCCTGCTGAGCCCAGACTCAGCTTCATTGTCCTTCTCAACACAACCCTTCAAGCAGCGAATCCCAAACAGCTTGCCATGGCGCAGTTAACCTCCTCATCATTCCCAGTGCAGAGAAATGAGCACCAAGATTGGAGTTCAAGAGACCTGGGGCTCAGATTTGCTTTTGTCCATGGACAATTTATTTAGCCTCTTTGAGTCTGACTTTTCCATCTGTCAAAGTGAATTATTATTCCTATGTCGTATATTTGCTGTGAGGACTAAATGAGATACTGGATGAAAGCACACGGCCTAGAGTCTGGCAAATGCAGCATGAACAAGTGTTAAAACAGATAGTCCCCCATGCCCCACCCCTGTGTCTACTCCCAAATGTGCACCACACTCGACACACACTCCCACACTCTCCCACACAGTGCACATTCACGCACACACTTACCCACACATGCACACACTCACACACAAGGCGTAAGAGGATAGAAAAATTTATCCTAACAGCTGGCACTGGAATTGACCTTAGGGAGGAAACTCTCTTTTGTTCAGGAAATTACCTTGATAAGTCTCTAAGGATAGGGATTAGCAGAAGTCAAGGAAACAAAAAGACAGCTGAACGGCTCTGCATTAAAACTGAGACAAAACTCAAGGGCAGCGGAAAGAAGAGTGGTCCAGCAGTGTGGGTGCTGCAGAGGATCACGGTGGGGTGGAGCAGGCACTTCTGAAGAATAAGTGTGCCAAGATTCAGCATGAAGCTGTTTGCATTTCTGAGATATAAAACCTCTCTGTCTCAATAAAAGTGCATACTGTCTGATTCCATTTATACAGAACTCTCCGAAATGCAAACCAGTCCACGGAGACAGGAAGCGCAGCAGTGGTTGCCCAGGATGCCGGAGGAGGAAACTCCACGGGGTGCGGGGCTTGTTCACTGCCTTCTCTGCGATGCCGGTTTCCAAACTTATCAGAGTGAACGCTTTAAATATGTGCAGTTTATTATGTGTTAATTACACCTCAATAAGCTGTTAACATGTTTTAAAAAGTCATTTATATCAATTTGATCCAACTTTTTTTGATCTCTCCTGCTCTTAGATGTGCTCACTTTCCCCACCTTTCGACAGGTGCTGACCCCAAAAAACATTTTCTGTCTTCCCACACCTTCAGTCCAGACCAACACAGGTGTGAGTGGTTTGGGGTGGAACTTGAAGGAGGGAATTGAATCCCACATCTAAATTGAAACAGCAGAATGGGGACAGCGTATGGGGGACAGGAGACCTGTCCACAAACTGGGCAAAGTCAGCAGAAGCATGGGCTCAGAGCCCAGGTACTCACGAGAACTTGAACTCACTCCTCTCTCTCTCTGGAAATTCTTAGAAGTCTAAGGACAGAGCGCTGAACTTCTGTAGGCTGTGTGCTGGGGTTCAAACCAGTGTCATAGATCTTCAGGCACAGGGAGAACCCAGCTGGCACTTGTGTTCCTCTTGCAGACAGAAGCAGACACAGGCACCCAAAGCACAGCCCCTCTGGCCACACTTCTTTGCACCTCGAAGTGAGGCCCTCCTTTTGAGGCTCTGAGCAATAAAGAAACAAAGACGGGAACCCCCGGGCAAAAAAGGGAGGCTGGCCAAAAACGGGGAGGAAACCCACGTGTCCTGAGCCTCCTCCTCTTCCCTCCTTGGGATCCTCCAGTCAGTCCATCCTAATCAGTCTCATAATAGACAGGCAGTATTCCCTCTGAGCCGGCACAATGACCATTGAAACAAGAGGTCAATTGGCTCCCACAACGCAGGGCGGCTGCCGTTTCTGTCCCTCAGCTCTGCAAGGTGCTCTGCTCCAGATAGACAGGAGTTTCTCTAGCCCTCTCCCTCATTCCTTCCCTTCGCCTGCCTCCTGACTCCCCACTCCGGAGCTGGAGCACCACAGCAGAAATTAAATCAGCCGTTCCTTCCAGGGGATAATCAGGAGAGGACCTGGCTCCGTGGAGCAAGTCTTTAATTTCAAGCTGACAAGATTGGGAGCATGTGCTGTGGGCTATGTGCCGTGGGCTCTCCGATAGGCAAGATGGGTGGATGGCCAATGAGTCCAGCTGGTGAGCAGGGGTGGGCGGAGGGCAGAAGGGGTCAAATGGGAGAGGGAGCAAGAAGCTTCCCAGGTGGGCAAAGGGAGCTCTCTGTGCTCTGGAGGTCTGTTTGCTCTCTGAAACTTGAGGCATCTCCTTCTACCCCTCAGAGGGATGTCTACAGCAGCAGGTGCAGCCCCTGCCCATCCCCTCACCAGACACAAGAGCAAGGGCAAGCCTCCAGCCAGGATCACAAAGCATCTGAGAGCTGAGTCTGGACCTTAAATACAGGGCTGTGTGGAGCTTCGATGCTCCCCAGACTCCTGAACCCAAATGACAGGGCTGCCCTGGGAACAAGGCCTCACTGACATCAAGAAACTGAGACTCTGAAGAAATCTTTCACGTGCTTGGAAGCAGGTGTCACTGGGCTCTTGTCATCAACTTGTCACCAAGAGAAAACATGCCCAGAGAGGTCACAAAGCGAATCATCGATGAAACCAAGAATACAATATGGGAGACTCTGGCGTTCATGAATAATCCATCCCAAGACCCCAGTGAGGCCTCCATTTCTAAAACCAACCATGGAACTGGATGACACCAGCGCTGCACTGGGCTGTGGCTGCTGGGCATGCAGCGAGGCCCTGGCCAGCTCAGGCACAATGTGGGTCAAATCCCGCCTCAGCAGAAGGACGGATTACTCCCTGGCTGGGCCTTCAAAGAGCCGAAACCACAAATGGCACCCCAGCAAACCCACGGTCTTCTTCACAGCTCTCCAGGCTCCTGGACCAGTGCTCCAGCCCTTGGCTCCTGTCCTGCTGTGTTGGGTTGGGGGCTAGGAGGAGGGCATCTGTGGGCAGATGAACAGGATGAGGAGGCAGCTTCCCAGGAGAATGGCCCCAACCTGAGCCCAGAAATGCGCTGCCTCCCTTCCCTTCCCCTTGCCCACCTCCACTGCAGGGCCCAACCCTCATGCCCCGGAAACCAAGGACCTGGACACTGGCCCCTTCGAGAAGCTTTCCCTTCTCCAGGTTCACGGGTGCTCTGCGCTCCTCTTCCACGTTGTTTGAAGCTCCTTGTCCTTCTGCGATCTGACAGGGCCTGGCAGAGGGCCTCGCCCTGAGTGGGTGTTCAGGGTTTGTTCAGCAAATGAAGTTTGATATGTGTGTGATTTGAGCCACCTACAGCCCAACTCTCTTCGAGCCCAGCTCTGCCCTTGGCTCTGTGGGGCAGTTACTGTCTGTAACAAGGCGTGGACACTAGCCAACAGGTGAGCACCTAGTAGCATGTGTGGACTGAATTGTCTCTCCCCTCAAAAATCCATAGGTAGAAGCCCTAACCCCCCATTTGATAGGATTGGGAGGTGAGCAGGTTAGACGAGGTCATGAGGGTGGGCCTCTCGTGATGGGATCAGGGCCCTTACAGGAAGAGATCAGAGCTTCCTCTCTCTCCCCCTCTCTCTTCCCGCCCCCGCATTGGGCAAGGACACAGCAAGAAGGCATCAGTCTGCAGACCAGGAAGAGGGTTCTCACAAGGAACCGAATGGACTGGCACCTTGATCTTGGACATCCAGCCTCCAGAACTGCAAGAAGTAAGTCTGTGGTGTGACTTATTTATAAGTGGTGTAGACTTACTTATAAGTCTACAGTGCTTTGTTACAGCAGCCCCAGCAGACTGAGACACAGAGGAACGTGGACCCCCTCCAAATTCCTCCTGACACGGCCCAGAGCCATATCAACAAGGCCTAACCTTGACCCTGAGCAGAACCGTGACTGCTGAGGTAACAATGCACGGGGCTGGGTGCCCTGACCGGAGTCCTAGACCCAGTCCTGCTGTGTGTCAGCTCCATGACCTCAGGCAAGGGATAGAATTCAAGTTCACCAGAGATGATAGCCACAAGGCCTCAGTTTCCCCACCTGTGAAATGGAGGGAGAGGGGGGCCCCCACTCCTCCTCTTCCTCAGGGATCCTGTGAGTGGGGCTCCTGTGGGAGGCTGCGAAGGAACGTGCCTGGAAAGCGCAGACACTGTAGGAACATGCGGGAAGGGGAGGTCTGGCTGGTATCAACGGCAGAGCTGGTGGAGGAGCTCTCAGGGTGACGGGAGAGCCAGCCCTGGCCGTGCCCGGCTCCCAGCACTGGGGCAGTGCTCTGCCGTCCGTGCCCATCCATGTTCCTTGGAAATGAGAATCCACCATTGTCTACAGCATGTTTGGGCCGGTCAGCTTGCTTTCTCAGGACGGCTCTGGAGAGCCTGTCTTGTCTCCTGGCCCCACTGAAAACCTCTACAGGGTAGGTTTGTGTCCCCCTCTACGTCTGCCACAGGGCTGAGCACACAGGGACTTGATCAACCCCCTGCTGTCTGATGTGACCCAGCCACGCCCTATTTGGGGAGGGGCTGGCCTTTGCTTCAGGAACCCCCTGAAGCCCGCCCCTGGCAATTGGTACTCCTCCAGGGGCAGTAGGAGCAATCAAGGGTGGCCTGGAGGGGGTCCTCAGTGCCCTTCCTGGGCCTGCCACCCTCTGCTGCCACCTGTGTCCCCAGGCCAACGCTGCCCTCCCTTCCCTACCCACCCTGCACCGCAGGACCCTCCACGCTGGGTCCCGGCTGAGCAGAAGTGATGACTTCAACTCTTAGTGGCACAGGGCTGCAGGGGGCTGTGCAGGACCCCTTCCCTCAAAGGAGCCCACGGGCCGCAGTCCCTGGGGAGCAGGCAGGGGTGCGAGCCGGCCAGCTCCTGCCTCTTGCTCCTTCCCCAGTCTTTAATATTCATGAGCACTGCTGGCAGGGGAGCTAAAAATGTTCTGTTCCTAAATCTAACTGCTTTATGGAAGCCTAATTAAATTCTTGGGTGGAAGGGGAAAAAAAGTGACCTTCAAAACTGCCACAGCTCCTCAGAGTGGGCGTCCCAGAAACCTTTCCCCATCTCCCCTCCTGCTGCAGTGGCCTTTCCTCTGGGGATGAAATTCTCCACCTCCCTCTCAGGCTGAGGGTCCCCGGGATGTTCTGGGGGTGGGTGCACCTATGGCAAGACTGCCTCCAGTGGAAGAAACATAGACAGGCAGTGATGCAGGCTCTGCTAGTGACCAGATGACCTCAGCCCTTGCCAGAAGCTGCAATCTCAGCCAGCGGGTGGGGTCGAGGGAAGAGAAATGGCACGGGAGGGCTGGCCGTGGCGGAGGGAGAGCAGCAGAGCCCCTCCCGTCCTGGATCCGTGCTTCTGCAGTGGGTTGCTCGGGGAATCTCAGGCTTCCTCTTCCCCTGGGCCACCTCGTCTGGGCATCCTGGCGAGGCCCCAAGGGAGAAGCCAGCCCTTTGCAAACCTGTGCTTGGGGGCTTGGGATTGGAGCGCACGTCCTGGTTGCTTCTCCTGTTTATCTAAGACCAGCAGTCACTTCCCCAGAGGCCAGTGGGGAAAGTTGCCCTATTTTCAGGGCCTCTGAATAGAGGGGGCAAAAGCGTCTGAATCCCCAACTCTTCCCCGTGACCTGAGAAGAATTCCCTCCTCCTGAGAAGGTGGAAGAGATGTGAGTGAGACGGGATGAGGATTTGGACCCCTGAGCCCCTCACCTGTGCAGTGTCAGGATCCGCCCTTGAGGGGGGCTTAGTCAGAGGTGAGTTCCAGCAGGACCCGCCCCCAGGAGAAGTAACAGCCCGGCCAGAACCCCGCAGGCAGGGAGCTGGAAGAGATCTAGTTCTACACAGCAGACGTGCAGCAGAGCCGGCTCTCACAGGCCCTCAATTAATGTCCACTGAAGGATCGTGAAGCATCGTGCATGCCCGATAGGCAAGGACAGAGGTGGAATCTAGGGGACCAGCTGGTCTCTTTTCCGCTTGGTGAGGAGGTGATTTCTAGCTGGTCCAAAGTTGCCTTCTGGTTGGTTGTCAGTAAGTCATTCTCAGACAGTGTCACGGCCCAAAGTGTGACAATTGGCTGCTGCTGAGCCTGGGTGACACCCTGGCTCACCATGTGCCTGCTCATTCCTGGGATGCATACGCTTCAAAATCAGTTTCTAGTCATTTTGAGGCCATCAGAATAGATCCTGCTTGGTGCGCACATTCTCAGGGGGTGACCACTCCTGAATCTACTCCATGCCCAAGTGGAGTCTAGAAAGCTGAGCTTCCAGGCAGCCGACAGAGGTCAAGGCTCTGCCATCGCTCCAGACGGCCAGAGAGGACAGCACATCCTTCCCGTGCAGCCTCCCCATCACCCCCCGGTGCTCCTCGCACCTCCGCCATGGCCTCCTCTCTCCACTCATTGCTCACTCCCCTCTACTCCATCCCTCCTCCAGCCTGTGGGGCTCCGCTCCCCCGCCCTGCCCAAATCCTCACCACACAGGGTCCAGCTTCACGAGGCAGAATTTCCCAGGCTAGGCCAGCCCATGGTGATCTCTCCCTGCCCCGGCCCATGGCCTGGCCAAACCACTCATTCAACTCTGAGCCCCCACAGCCTGGAGCCCATATGAAACTTCCTCATGGGTGGGATTCTTAACTCCCCCACAAGACTTTGACCTGCAAGAAGCCAATATTCATGTTCTAAATGCCTTTGGAAGCTCTCTGTGTGCCCTTAGAAGAGTCCAGTGCTTCGTGGAGAGTGCATGAACGTGTGGTTGAATGAATGACAGTGAATGAATAAATTAGGAAATGACTCATTCAACAAGCATTTAAGCACTGTGTGCCCGACACTGTGCCGGGTGCCAAGGAGACACAGCGCCTTGAACAGACAGACCCCAGCCTCAGGAACCCTTAGTCTAGAGAAACAAATGGGTGAGTAAATGGAGGGGAAGTGAGCAAACAAAGCTGAGGGAGTGACCAGGTGCCCATTCTGTGCACAGATATGCAGGCTTTTGAGGACCCCGACAGCGTCTCCTGGACGTGGGGGCTCCTCGCCCTTCCCAGCCCAGCTCTTCCTCTCCTGGCTCCCTTGGAGCTGGCTCTCCCCAAGGTGAGTGTGCAGACTCCCTCCTCCGCCCCTTCCTCCACCACCACGTCTATTTTGGTGTCTCTGCGCCACGTGGGCTGCTGCCTCCCTCTGCTCACAGCTGCTGCCTTTCCATTCTGCCTCCGAGGCCTTGAATCAGACGAGAAGGCACAGCGCCTCCTCCATCACCGCCATCTTGGGCTGAGACCCAACCAGTGCAGGCCCACTCTCAGGGAAGAACCAGGGTGCCAAGGGGCCCCCATCGATGGCCAAATAAAGGCACCTGAGCTAGATGCCAACACTGCTAGCGTGGCACAGCTGCCCCTCAGGCCAGGGCAAGGGCGGGGCCCCTGGAACAGAGGGAGGCAGGCCCTGTGCCCCCAGCCAGGTGGGGACAAAGGAACTGTCAGCCTCCAGCAGCGGCCTTAGAACACCCTGGGAGAGGACCTAATAATGTAAAAGCACGTTATTCTAAAGAACAAGTATAAATACTTCCGATGTGTGAACTAAGGCAAAAATGGTAAATACTTTTTAATAAGGTACATTTACTGCTGGAAGAAAACTTTTGCGTTTCACAGACCTCGGCTTGCCCTAATATTGCTGCTGCAGCCTCATTTCATCTCTCTTGGGACTGTCCTCCCCGTTATTTCTTTAGGCTCAGTGCTCATGCCTTCCCTGTAACGTACTGTGTGTGGGAGCGTGTGCATGTGTCTGCGTGTCTGTGTTGTCCATGTGTGGGTTTGGGGGGGACGGAGAGTATAGAGTTAGGGTTCCAAATTGTATGCAAATGTTTCAAATACAACTATATATCTTCGAGCCACGTGGACAGAGTTTTTGATTCGGGGTAGATCTGGGATGGCTTAAAGTCTCTCTGAGCCTCTGTTTCCACAAATGAGTATCACAGAGTGGCAGATGCTGCAGTGGGAACCAGGCCTCCAGCCCTCCAGCTGCCTGGGCAGGGCCTGCTGATGGCTCGCAGCTGAGCCCCCCCCAGGAAAGCCCTCGGCAGAAGGAGCTGCCCTCCCCAGGGTTAGGCACCTTCCCCAGAGGCAGCCCGCAACCCAAGACTGGTCCGCATGGGGTTCAGAGGCTTGACCTCCTGACCTCACTCAAATACTCGGAAGGACCATCCCAGCCTTGGCCCTGGGCTTGGCGGAGGTCTTCCTGTAACCACGTCACAGTCACCTTCTCCCTCTGGCCCGTCCTGCTTCCGTCTCTCCCTTACGGGTGTTGTTCTCTGAGAGTGCTCCCTAAAAGCCACCTGGGCACAGATCCCTGTCTCGGAGTCTGTTTCCTAGGGAACCTGACCTAAGACAGCGGCCAAGTTGCAGTCAGTTAAACGTGACAAGAGCTTAGCACGGCGCCTGACCCCTGGCGAGGGCTCCGTCGGTGAGGGCTGTTACGATTCTCCACGGAGGTCATGGTTCCCCAGCCCTGGGTGAATGTCAGTCAGCCACGAAGCTGAGGGGAAAAGGCCCAGGTGCCCAGGCCGCCTCTCCAGAGATTTCGGGTCAGTAGAGCTGCAGCCAGCCCCAGACTTCTGTCTTTTTGGAAGTTCCACAGGTGTTTCTGACGGACAGCCAGGGCTGAGAGCACCGACCAAGGTCACCTTTCTCCACCGCCACCTCCTTAATTTTCAGTCAAGAACCAGAGACCCGTGTGGGGCCAAGGGACCCATTCAAAAGCAAACAGGTGCTTAGCCACCCAGATAGGGCTCCATCAATCCTAACTCACTTAGGTCAGTGCCTGGGGGCGCGGGGGCTGGAAAAGGCCCTTGGTTCCAGCTCTCTCCAATAGAATCACAAGGTTATCACGTTTATTAAGAAGATCCCAGAACATCTGGCGGGACAGGCAACACTAAGGCAGACTATGATCAAGCACCCTGAGCACCTGGAGGAGGGAGTCCTCACCGTGGTGTGGTTATCACAGAGGTCTTCAAGGAGGAAGTGGGTCCTGAACCAGGCTTTAGAGAAGGGTGAGGCTTTGCTTTGGAAGCAGGCAGGAAGGGTGGCAGCTCCCAGAGCAGGCCATCTCCTTCTGAGGTCAGTCAGTTTCTAAGGAAACCAGCCCTGCTCTGTATTCTCATCATCTTTCTGGCAAGCCTGAGGGATCTCAGGGGCACTCAGTCTCATGGACCAGTGGGCGAGGATTGTCCAGTTTTCAGAAAAACACACTTTGTTCTAAAGATTAAAACTTAGGCAAGGGTTTGTTTAAAATCTGGCTGGTCCACACTTCAGTAGCTCCGCTTCTTTCTAAGTGCTCAAGTCCCACAAGCCATGAAGCTTTAGAGGCGGAGACTGGAGCCTGAGCTCCAACTTATAAGCTGTGCGACCTTGGCGAAGTTCCTTAACCTCTCTGAGCCCCTATTTGTTCAACTTTAAAAAACTTGCCTTCCTTCCTCTCTCTTGGTTATTAAAAGGATCAAATGGGATCTTGATTGAAGAACACTTCTGTACAGGGCAAAGCACACTGCAAGTGTGAGCTGCTACCATTTTCTCTTTAAATTTAGGACGCAGAAGCCCAGGGAGGTTCCTGCCATTGCCCAGCACCCTACAGTGAGCCAGATGGGGAGCAGAGGCAAGACCAAAGTCCCTCAAATCCGATCTGATGCTTTTTCCAATACAGCAGCATACGTCTTCCTCAAGTCTTTCTTCTCTCTCTAATTTCTCAGGCACTACAGGGAACTCTGCATTCTCACCTTGCCCTAAATTTATAGTCTTTGATGCCTCATAATCTTTTGATCCCCTCTGCAGCAGCCTGCCAGACTGTGCCCTTCCTGCCTCCGTAGCCTCTCGAGGGTCCTTCTGTCTATACTCTCTACGCTGTGGACATCCTAAACTCAGCCTGGGATCAGCTCCCCGCTCCCGAGATGAACACAGCGCCCTCACCCGTGGGATCTCCATCCTCCCATCTCTAACACTGGCGGAGGGTTACCTGCTGACTCATTCACGGCCTTGCACTTAGCCAGGCACTTGGGATACAGAGTCCAAAAGCCATCCACAAAAGAGCCTGTGAGGGCTCCTGATCCGTCATTGCCGGGCAGCATGCTGAAGCCACGATGGAGGGAGCATGAGCTGGAGGGCCGGACTCCAGATTCCCGACCTCTGCTGGTTCCTCTACCCCAATCTCTCTGCCCGATCAAATCAGTCAGCTGCTGCAGAAACCTCCTGCTGCTCGGCGCAGCCTCCGGGTGTCCAGCGCCAAGCCCTCGGCAGCCCCTCCACTCCCCGCCCCCACCCCATTCCTCCCCAGCCCTGCTCCCTTCTCCCCAGGGAGCTCCCTCCAAGTCCCACGGCCCAGCTCAGACTCTCCATTCTGGGAGACAGGTCACGTCCACCACCCGGGGTGCGGTGCGAGCCAAACTAATCAATGGCAGAGCTGTAGATTAAGGGGCCCGGCTCCAAGCCATCCATCACTGTCGTTTACACGGGCCTGTCAGCCTGCAAATGGAAAAGGAGATGATGTGAAACAACCCATCTGCAGGTTTTTAACGCTCTTTACAAATCGCTGTGGTGAATAACTTGTTGCCTGTATTTATCCCTTTTCAAATTGTCTCTTAGCTACAGTCATTCGTCTTCATTCTACACCCTGATGGCGCGTGCACCGCCAGTTGGGCAACCTCATTATTTCCCTGCTGCCTGGAAGAGGAAGGGGAAGAAGGAAGGGAGGGGAGAGAGGAAGAAGATGAGAGAGGTGGGGTGGCTGGGTTGCTGGTGGCGGAGGGACTCCCACCAGAGGAACCGGCCTGGGCAAGGACCTAGGCAACTAGGATCCTTTCCCCCAAAGGTCCCCACTGCCTGAGCTCCTGGCGGGAGAACCCGGCCCTCTTCCAGGGAGTTTGAGAGCAGGACTGCCCTCTGCAGAGGAGGCCCAGGACACCCTCAGGTTGCCAGACCAAGGTCAGAATTTATAATCCAAGGTCAGGGACTTTGGCCAATCATCATCCCCGCCCTCGGGGAGCGTCCATCTGCCAATCCAATTGTAAAATTTTATCACAGAAAGTTGTTTTAAGGTTCCTCCATCCTCACGCCACAAGACTCGCCACTTCCGGCTCCACCGAGCCTGCCCCTGTGTTTTGGTTACCACTGCCCCGAGTCCGGCTGGCATTCCTTCCTCCCCAGCTCAGAGACACAGCCTCCTAACTGGTCCGTCTCCCCTCCAGGCCACTCTCCTCATACTCAACAGAAAACTTAGACTTCTTTTAGAGTCCACGTTCATTCTTAACTTGGGCAGTATTTTTCCGTGATCCATGTGCCCCCTGCATTAGAACCACTGGCCACCCCGCCCCAGGACCACCGATGCAGTGGAGCAGAAGGCTGCGTTTCAAACAAGTTTCCCAGCTGGTCAGTGTGCCCTGCAAAGGTGGAGGACCACGGCCCTAGAAACTCTGCTTGACACCTGAGGCACAGAGAGATGCAACAATTTGCCCCAGGTCACACAGCTAGTTAGCAGCTGAACAGGAAGCAGCAATCCAGCGCCCTTCCTGCTATACTACAGGGAAATCGTTGTATGAACAATAATCGTTTGTGTGTCCATGTCTCCAACTCAGACATAAGTTCCTTGAGGGCAAGGACATGCCCTATGCAGCTCTGGATCCCTCCCTCCTCCTCCAGGCTGGCACAGGGCTTGCTGGATTTTGGGTAGACAGAAAAGTGAAGAGCAGTGCACAGCAGGCCAGGCCCCACACTCAGGTCTTGCTCCAGGGAAGGAAGCCCAGGCAGGGGGCCAAGGGCAGAGAGCCCCCTGGCTCGGCTCAGAGCTCTGCCTTTCTTGTCGGCGCGCTAAGGACCAGACCCAAATCCGCCTTGCTGCCACGTCTTGCATTTCTGATTGTGTGTCCAATATCTCCACTCTGTCTTCCACAGCGGACCTTTATATATTTGAAAACAGCCATCAGGAGCCACTTAGATGTTCTCTCTTCCAGGTTTAAGGTCCCCAGCTCCCTCACCCACTGCTCGCATGGCATGGTACGTAGACCCTGGGGCATCCCACTGCCCCTCCTGCAAATGCCAGCCCATTTGTCAACGTCCTTGCTCAACTGTGGCTCCGAGAGTGAAACGCAATGCTCCAGATGTGGTCTGGCCACTGCCAAGCACAGAGGGACGTGCCGTCATCGCCCCTCTTCTGGGCTCTGTGCTTCGATTAATATAGTCCAAGATTGCATTAGCTCTCCTGGCAGCTTCACCCCGCTGTTGGCTCACATGGCACTTTGTCTGCTAATCCATCTAACTCTATTACTGTCTCATCCACCATTCTCCATCTCATCCCCGATGATTACATCAAAGTCCCTACAAAACGCCTTGCTCAAATCCAGATATGCGATGTCCAGAGCAAGCCACATGTCTGCTAGTCTAGAAAACTGATCAGCCAGAGAAAAGAGGTGGTTTTGGCTGGACTTGTGCTTGGTGAACCCAGCATGATTCCTGGTGATCTCTCCTTTTTTTTCCTATGGGCTGATAAACCATCCACTCAATAATCTTTGTTCGCTGCTCTCTACAGAGCCTTCCTCACCCAAGGCACTTGCTCAGTGTCTGGACTGAGCAACTGCAACAGGCTGCCTGATTGACTGTGCCTGTTGTGAGGTTGATGGCGGTGAGCAGGGGCTGCCTGGGGAGAAAGCAGAGAGGGGAGCAAGTCCAAATACCACAGACTCAGGAGTGCCCACGGAGGTTGAAAATAGCTTGGTAGAGGGATTTTCAGTCTCTGGGTTGGAAAATTTATTAACAACGCCTAATGTATTTCACTCTCTCTGCACGATGTTTGATTCAAAGAAAATATGAAAACATCACTGGAATCCCAATTCTGCCAAACCATTTCCTTTCTCCTATAATTAGGTACTCTGGATTTTTAGTATGATTTTTTGTGTGTGTTTGTTTCTTCTGATTTCCACAGGCTATTTTTAGAAAAATCATGACTCACATTTTGAAAGGCGGAAGAAAAAAAGTCTTTTTCCCCAGCAATCAAATGTTCCCGTCCTCTGGGTGACACACATTTAGGTAAGTCATAGCTGGGTGACAGACGAGGGGGCCTGGGGAGCACATGGGAGGAAGGCCCCTGCTGTAGGGGAGAGGACACATCACACACAGTGACCTTCAGCCCCCGTCCAGCCTCGCTGATTAAACCCCTCTTCCTCCAAGAGGGAGATGCATGCAGGTTCTCAGAGAGGCCATGCTGGTGGCGAGGGGCCACAGCTGGCTCCAGAAAGGAAGGAAAAGAACATGAGCTGTCAGCAGTGGGAGGGGATGCCCGGCAAAGTAGTGAGCTTTCTGTCTCTGGAAGGGTTCAAACCAAGCCGGATAACAACCTCAGTGTTCAAGGCCCTCTGTGAAATCTGCCAGGGAGGCTGCTGGAAGAATCCCACCTCCGAAAGGGAAACCAAGCCACAACGTCCAAGGGCTGGTCCAACACCAGGACTCCAGGAAGGAGAAGACGCCTGCAACCATGTCTGAACTTGTCCCCCAGGCAGAGTCGATGAAGGGGGCCGGGGGGTCCACCTCTTCCATTTGGCCTTCCTAGAACGGTCCATCTGGAGAGGGAAGTCCTTGTACGCTTCCCCCAGTCGCTACCTAAGTAACATCCACACTCTCTCCACCTTCCACGTGCAGAGGGCTTTAAATGCAATTGACAAGCTAGTCATGGATTCATTTTCTGCTTCCTTTAAGTACTCAGACCCGTTAGAGAGACTCTTACAGGCCCAGTTCCTTCTCTCCAGGAGTTTGCCATCTAAGATCGACCAGCTGAAACTAACACACATGTATAGAACGCACTGCCACACAATAGTAATGCAAACCTGGAGCAGTTTAATGGCCCAGGGTGTGACACAGGGAGAGAGCATGCGTGTGCATGTGTGTGCATGCACACGTGTGTATGCGTGTGTAGGGAACGGGAAGGTATCTGACTTACTTTGGGTCATCTCTCAACTACATGCATTCTTTCTTTTCCCCCCAAGAGTCTGTCATATTCCCCCCACCCCTGTGACATTTAAGAATCAACCCCCATGGAGGGCCAACATCACAGATGAGAGGGGCCTGAGAAAGGTCAGGAACCACTGGTAGAATGCTATAGTTTGCAAATCCCTTCCTTATCCCTTATTCTTGATTGTCCATTCACTCACCAAATATTTATTTGGCACCTACCATGCTCCAGGCGCTGTGCCAGGCACTGAGAGGACAGGAGGGACCCAAACAGACACAGAGCCTAGACTCACAGGAAGCCCACAGCCTAGTGGAGGAGGCAGACATTAGCAAACAACCAAGAAAGCGTGTACTTATGGTCCACCCTGGTAAATGTGAGAACGGAAAATTACACAGTGCTGAGGAACATACAATCCAGAGCCGGCCCAATCCGGGACTCAAGGAGGACAGCCCAGTGGATGGGACATTTGGGCTGGGAGCTGAAGAAGGAGGAACAGGTGGCAGGTGAGGGGTGGGGCGGTGGGGAGGATGAGGGGAGCCTGGAGCTTTGGAGGGCTGAAAGATACAACAACCCTGCTAAGGGCACTCGTGCTCATCCAGGAAACAGGGAATGCCTGCACACGCGTTAGGAGTCGCTAGGTGCTGGAGACCCGCCGAGTCCTGGGAAGACACAGCCCTGCTCTCTGATCCTTCCATCTAAAAAGGGAGGCAGACGTCTCTGAACTTCACGAATAATTACTTCACAACCATCGGTAAAGGCCTCCCAAGGAAAATTTCAGTGTGAGGGGCAACTGAAATTCTGTCTCCTTACCTGCAAAATTGGAATAGGTTCTGCCCCGTCAGAATTAATTGGACTTGATGGCTGGTTGAATGGTGGAGAGACTGGGGAGGCTGAAAGAGAAATAGGGGATTTCTGCCTTGCACACCTGGTGACGATGACACCATGAACAGAGAGAGGGAATGTGAAGCCAGAGTGCTTTCGAGCATGTTCCATGAGTATGATTTGGGATGTGCTCAGCTTATCCTAGGTCTGGGTTCTCTCTAGGACAGGATGAAAAGGACTTTAGGGACGGCTTCTAAGAAGCGGTCCTAATTAAGCTTGTTCTTGAAAGGCAGATAGGATGGGAAGGTGGGGGAGGCGTAGAATAGAGAAGAATCCAGAAAAGGGCCACAGCCTGGCCAAAGGCCCGGAGGCACGAAGGAGCCCGGCTTGTCTAGGGACTGCGTGGCTGGAGTGGGAGGGTCCACAAATGTGGTGGGAGATGAGGATGGAGAGCCAGGCACGAGGCGGGAAAGCTGAGGAGTTGGAACTTTGTCCCAAAGGTAAAGAGGAGTCATCGATGAGTTTTGAGAAAGAGAATGACATGGTCAGATATGTGCTCTGAAAAGAAAAAATCCCTTAATCTGTGGAGTGGAAGGGGAGTTGTGAGCATGGGTGGGGAAGCTGGGGGATGGGCTGAAAGCCCAGGAGGATTTAGGAAATGACAGGACGAGAGGACTCCGTGCGTGTGGAAAGGTGGACCAGGAAGGGAGGAAATGAAGGCGAATCCCACATGGACTTTCTGCTCAGCCAGTTGCATGTGGAACTTGAGGGTCTTGTGGAACAGACACTTAAAGATGTCCAGAGGGGGTTGGGTAAACGAATCTGGAACTCAGGAGCATGGCGGGGACAAACACAGAGGGTCGAGGTGCATCCAGTTTTCAGGGTGAAGATAAAGACTGAGAGTCCTCATGTCCCCCCGCCAGCAATGCCTGCTTCCCCTTCTGTCCTCTCGGCTCTTCTGTGCGTGGCCTAGCCATTTGTGCTGTTGCTTAAGGCATTCTGGAATCTTCCTTCTCCTTCACCACCTCCCCCCACATCCAAGCCATTGGTCCGACCTGCGGACCCTCTCTCCATGCAGGTGGGCCTAAGTGTCCTCCTCTCTCCACCTGCTCAGGCTGCTTTGGTCCCCCCTGGAGCAACAGGACAGCCCCTAACTGCCTCCTTCCCACTCTCGCCTGCTCCCTGCCTCCCCCAACCCCGTTCTCTCCCAGCAGAGACCAGATCCTGTCTCTATGGATCATAAAACCCTCCAGCACTTCCTCCTCACCTCCAGAATCAAATGCTACCTCCGTGCCCCCATCCGGCCTCCCCTCACCTCCCTCCCTCTGTTCCTCTGCGGCCTCCCTGGCTCCCCGCTTAGAGCCTTGGGGTGTGCTGTTCTGCGGTCTCAGGATCTACTGCCTCCTGACCATCCGAGGCTCACCCTCCTGTCATGTGGGTCTCTGCAACAGTGCCACTCGGTGGGGAGGCCCTGAGCACCCAGGGAGCAGCCCCTCGGCACTCGACCGCATCACCGCATTATAATGCAGCTCACTGCCAGTGTTTCTCTTGTGTATTAACTGGCTTACTGCACACCTCCCACACCTCTCCACGTACACACACACACACACACACACGTGCTGGATGTAAACTCCATGAGAGTCGGGGTCTGTCACCATCACACCCCAGGCCTAGAAGACTTCCTGCCGAGAGCCCGTGACCCACAGATACCTGCTGAATGCACGAATAAACGAGTGAGCAAACTGGCAGAAAGATGGTGTCCGATGCTAGGAGGGGATGAACCCCCTAGAGAGAGACAGGACAGTCAAGAGGAGAGAGTCTAGCTGGAGAAGAAGGAAGAGACTCAAGAGACCCCTTTATTGAACATGTCAATGGAAAAGGAAGTTTTTAAATGGGGGGAACTGGTCGCAGCATCAAATGCTACCAGAGAGACCTTATAAAGGCCCAAAGGTCTCGTTGGCTTTAATGAGATAAGGTTACTAGGACCTCCAGGGAGCAGCGGACAGACGGGTGGCAGGCCGCAGCTGGGGTCTGGTGCAGTAGGCCAGAAGGGAGGGGTGGGGCGGGGCATATCTGGGGACAGCGTCCAGGCAAAGCGGATTTTCTCTTGAAGGCTGGCTCCTGGGCTGAGCAGAGAGAACAGAGGAGAAGTGCCTAAGTTACACAGCAAAGAGCTGGACCTGGAATCCTCAGAGATTTACAGAAATATACCGCTGCCCCAGACAGGGTCAAACTGATACCTGTTCCACATGCACTTCAAGGCGAGGTCAAGGGCTGCACGGGGGAAGAGCAGCGAGGGGTCTTTGGGTGGCTTGGCCTGGCGTCTCCTCTAGGTCCTAAGCAGTTTAGTTCTGGCCCCAAACGTGCCCTCCACACCCACGCAGCAAAACCAGAGGCCAGCAGCTAATTGGGCATCCACCCCCAATGGTGACCGAAGGATTGATCAGCTGTTGCTCCTTGCACATGCCATTTTGAGGTCCCATCCCAGACCCCAAGTAGATTATCAGCGTATTCCTCCCAGCCACGCACGTCCACTCCCTAAGCGGAGCACAGGTCCATACAGCAATCTCTAGCTGACTGCATTTCCAGTGATATTTCAGCACCCAACTTAGACCGACACCCCAGGCAGTTGCCCAGTCTTGATTCAGGTGCAAACCAGGGCCTAGCTGTCTGCCAGCTTCTCTACTGTGCCCTCAGTGTCTAGAGGACAGAAAGGGGCTGGCATCCTGCTGGGGATGCTGTGAAGCTGGTGTAGGGAGTGAAGACAGGAGGGGTGGGTTTCCCACATCTGGAGCGGTAGTCAATGGTCAGCCTTGTGCCCAGTCCCACCCCTCACACTTTCTCCCCTGAAATTTTAAATGATGGGATTTGATGGATTAAGACTCAAAGGATGCAGGTCTCCATCTTGGTTCTGCCTCCAACTAGCTCTGTGATTTTAGGTGGTCACTTACTCCCTCTGGATCAATAAAACAAAGGGCAGTGGTGTGGGGCTTGGAATTTGACCTCTCAGTCCCCTTCAGTCCTACTTTCATGGAGACACCCTGATTACCTGAGTCTGGTAAATCTTTGTATCCCCCAACTTCAACAGTCAATGCTCAAAGAATGCGTGATCAATGGGTGAACGAATGATGCTCGCTTGGGGATGCCTGGAGCCACTGGGTCATTTGAGTCAGGATATGGAAATGGACTGAAAGAGGGTCTAAGGACATCCACTCATGCAAGATTCTCATATCAAAAGACAAGAAGAAGTTACGTAGGAGCATCAAACACCCTTTGAGGAAGGAATCGTGTTTTGAGCACAAGAGGAAAGGGAAGAAAGCAGCTGGTCTGTTCCGGGGAGAATTTGTCACCCAAGGGAAGAGAGAGACACCTCCAGGAAACCCGAAACACAAACAAGGAAACCCACCAACCACGGGGTTGAAGGGCTGGGGGAGGTGGTGTGGAAGGTGCAGGTGGCCTCGGAGCCAAGCGCAGCTAATTCCAAACACTTCCAACAAGACATCCATTTTTAGCAATTTTGAGGAAATTGAGGATTATGAATTGGCCCAGAGGCAGCGGAGGCTTATCCAGGCTGGGGACAGAGAAAGATATGAAGTAGCCAAAAAAAATCACCGAGAGTAGATGCTGGTGGTCAGGAGCAAACCTGTCCCACTGAGGGCTATTGCCTGCAGTCCTGTCGTCTTGTTCATTTAAAGCCAGATGGGCCAGGGCCCCGGGCATGGACCAGGGGGAGGAGCAGTGGGGAGAGAAATGTGTTTAAGTGTGTAATGAACTCCTCAGGTTTGTGACTTTCCGGCACGGTCAGCCCTCCTCCAGCGGCCTGATGAGGAGTTGCCCCCTACAAACGCTGTCTCCCAGCTCCGTGGCCTATTTTCATGCATTTCACCCCTTGACCAACTCACCCTCGGCCCCAGCATGGTGGGAGGCTGAGGAGAGCTCAATGCTTCAAAAGAAAAAATGAAAATAAATAGGGCTCCCCAGCCAGGGTACTCAGAAACACTCAGCTCCCCAGTTTAAATGTTCTGGCGCTGAGCGCTGGAATATTGATGCTTCCTTTTATCCTGTCTCATTCGCACTCCACAGGGCTCCCTGGCCTCCAGGAAGGAAGATTTAGAGGCTGGAGGGCAGCGGCCCCTGCACCAGGAAGCTGAGCCCATGATAGATGCCAGGCTCCTCTCATCAGAGTGGAAGGGCGTGTGATGGGGAATAGTACCTGCCATCTCGCAGGCTGAGGGAGACCAGACTGGCTGATGGAGGGAGAGTCACCAGCAAGGAGCACAGGAGCCATGAAGGGGCGTTCCCCATGGTCCTGGGCCTCTCCCCTCTCCGCCTTCAGCTTCTCCTCCATCCTAACCTCTCTGCCAGCCTGAGCTCAGAACGGGCAGCTTGTGCAGCCATTTCTCCCCACTGCCCACAGCCAGGGTCCTAGGTGTCTTCCCACAGTGGGCCACACACCCCCAGGATGGGCCCAGGAGCTGGGGCGAATTGGCTAGGGCAGCTCACCCTGGGGGACTCTGGAGGAGTCCTCACATGGGGCGAAGAAGCAAGTATCACCCACTCCTTGGACCGCTGCCCTCCCTTTGCACCCCACTAACTCCTACACATCTTCCAGAATTCCGCTTAAACATCACCTTCTCAGGGCAGCCCTCCCTGATGTCCCAAACTAGGTCAGATCTCCAATAGACTTCTGCATAGGCCTTTCATATCACTCATCGAAATAATTACGGCAGTAAGGGGTAGAATTCACACACCACAACCCAATAGGTAAGACAAAGCAACTATCTTCCACCCCTGGCTGCTTCTCGCTCCAGGTTCTCCCTTCTTGCTGCTAGCTGGTGGCGGGTACTGATAGTGGCAGGAGACCAACTTGCCAGGAAATAATACTCAATTTAAAACATTCTCTTAGTCAGTCAAGGAACAGAGTCCCTTCTGGTGCCGTTTCTTTTGCCTCAAGGACCCTCCCCACTCCATCCTCCTTCCTTGGGTGGCCTTTGGAGGAGGGTTCTCTAGCCCACGTGCTGCCCCCTGGCTTATTGTCGGCCTCGTGTGATATTCCCCAGGCCACCTGTCCCTGGTTCCTGCCTGCCGTCCTCTGCCCCCCATCTTTCCTGGCCTCCCAGTAGCACCCCCAGATGACGTGTGGCCGCCTCATCCTCTTCCACCCCACAGTTCTTCCAGCGTTTCTGCAGCCTCTGCTCTGGGACACACAGGACCCTCCCCGACCTCTACGTGTGGGATCCGGGCATTAGCACCCAGGAACACTGACTCAGATTGGCCCTGGCTGCCCAGCCCAGACCTCTGGGAGGCTCATCGTCTCCTCAGGCCACATTCAGAAAGCAGGGCACGAGCCCAGTGTTCTCCGGTCCCCACACCCACCTGGGGACATCTCTCTCTCACCTGCCCTGCACTGAATGTGACTCCAGGGAGGGTGACACGGAGAAACAAGGATGCTCAGAGCTCCTCCGCTCCTACAGAGACGGGGCTAGCTTTCCTCCCCTTCCTCCTTCTTGGGGAGCAGACAGGTCCCTCATCCTGTATCTCTTCACCACACCCTGTGTTAAAATCTATGCTCAGCCCTCCAAGCTTTGCTCTTATGCTGGAAAGAGGTGCTTTGCAAATGCAGAAAAGCATTTTATCTCTACAAATGAGGCTGTCAAGACCGCAGTTTCACTAAGGTCTTTAAAAAGCCAAGCAATGACCTCTTTGTTCTGGAGTTCTTCACTTTCGTCTACGCTTTCTTGAGTATAAAAGAAAGGTGAGGGGTGACAGCTTTCACACCCAGATTTGTCTGATAACCTTGGGAGCACGGTGCGGAGGGGAGCGCCATCGCTCGCATGCATCCCGCTGGAGAGCAGGTGCTGAATCTCTGCAGCCGACCGTCCCCCAGCTCTGGCTTCAACAGGAGGGAGCGAGATCAACGCACAAATAACTCCAGCCTGAGACAGGACCCAGAAAGTGTCCCCAGAAAGGTGCAAGGGCCCCTGGAAGGTCAACCAAGGAAGAGCACTCCTCAATTAGAGTGCTAGTGCTCAACTTTTTTCCTAACCCCTGAGTCCAGTAATGCTTTCTCTCACTCCCTGCTATATAATTCCACCAGTCAAGAGCAGCGTGTTAACTTTATTCTCGGCAGCTTTATGTACAAAAACAATAGACATGTTGATTATGACTTTTCAAATGACATATTCTCTGTCGCCACCCCTCACCCCTACTTCCTAGAGATTCTGATGAAGCCCCAGAGCAGGAAAAAGAGGGTGTTTGATGGCTTATTAAAGTAGGAGGAGGCTTGACGATGGGTGGCATTGAAACAGGGCTTGAAAGATGCATGAGATCCAAGCAGATAAAAGTGAGAGAGAGTGTTCTCGGCAGTGGGAACCCTAAAGCAGGTGTGCAGGCAAGGAGAGGTGGAGGTGTGCTCCGAGACCCGCGAGGGGCTGAGTCCGGCAGGCAGCGGGGTACACAGAGGGGAGCAGTGGGATGTGAGTCTGGGCTGCCAGGCTGGGAATTTGTACTTGGACCTAAAAGCTGCTCTGAAGGCTGGCTTGGGGCTGATCAGGGAGAGGGTGTGTTTGCCCAGCTGAGTAGGAAGGGCTTGACCATCCAGGATGTGGATTCTTCAGTCTTTTACTCTTCTCTCCTTCCCTTACCCGACCAGCCACAACCCTGCCCCCAAGACTGAGCTAAGATTCTAGGAGGAGAGTCTGTCGGGAGCCCTGCCCAGCCTCGGACTTTGGGCACACTCTGCCAGAGCTTTTATGAGGCCTGTAGTTGGAAGAACAGAAGGGGTCAAATTCAAAGATATTATATTAATTAGTATACTTTCAACTATATGCAACAGCAAATGCAACTCAAAATCACTTAAACAATAAGGAATCTCCTGGCTTGTGTAATTGGAATGTCTGGAGGAAATGTCAGCTTCAGGATGAGTTTGATCCAGAGCTTTGTGATGTCCTGTAGGACTCAGCTCCATTTCTTTGTGATTTTCTTCACTCTGCCCTCCTAATACAGCAGCTTCATTCCCAGACTGAAATCCCTCATGGTAGTGAAATGGTTGCTGGCAGCTCTGGGGCCCCATGCTTCCTTTTTCATAACCAGGGGGCGATAAAAGGCTTTTTTTACCCCACCTTTTACCAAAAATCTCAACTTTCTCTCTGTTTGGACCAACTTTGGTGACAGGGTAGCTTTTGAGCCCATCACTGGGGCCAGGAGAATGCTATGCCTTGATTGGCTTGATCCTGGGTTGTCTGCCTGTTTCTCAACCAATCGCTGGGACCTGGGGGCTAGGAATACTGTGATTGGCTCAGGCCAGTTTGGGGCCAACCCAGGAGTTTTCTCCTACTCAAATAACGGGCTGCTACACAGTGAGAGAGGGGTGAATGGACTCCGGGGGGAACAGACGGTGCTGCCCAACACACATAGCAATTTTGCTTTTTCCATGAAAAGTTGGGTGAGAGCAAGAAGAGATTAGAACTGGAACCTCCAAAGTAATTTGAGAGTCATCCACAGACTTAACTCGCCGGTATCCCCAAGGGCACATGAAATCACCACCTGACTGTAACGTATTCTTCCAGCTTTCCTTCCTTTTCCCTTTTCTCTCCCTTCCCCTTCCTGTTGCCTTATCTGCTCCTTTGTCTAATTTCCTTTCTCTTTCCCATCTCTGTAGCCACGGTGTCTTGTCAGTCCTGTCTCTCCCCACCTCCTGGCTCTTCCCTCTCGAGCCCACGCCTCCCTCCCTGCCCGCACCCACAGCCACCCTCTCCCGAAGACTCCAAGTTCCATTTCATCTCGTCCAAATTGCTTTACTGGTTCCGCAGACAAACAAGGCTAGCTAGAGCCATTATGGGTGTGCATGGTGTGCATTAGACTCAAAAAATATTTAAGGAAAATACTCTGGCAAATGGAATCAATAAACTCCAAATCAAACCTTCGCCCGCAAGAGGAAGGAGTCTACCTTCAGCCAAGAGCGCGGGGAAACCGCTCACCATTCGGAAGCAAGAGCCGGAAGCCCGTTCACTGCCCTCCACGCAGCACCCAGCGCTCGGTGACGCCACGTGCCCGGCCTCGCGCTCCTGCAGCTGAGCCAGCTCTGCCGCCCCCAGCGCCCCCAGGCCCCCGCTGCTCCTCTCAGCTGCAGAAGATGCAGCGCCTTCCACACCTGCCCCCAGCGCAGTTCTCAGTGGTGCTAAGAGAGGGAGCCGTGGTGGGGAGAGAGGGACGAGGATTGGGGGAACAGAGGCATTTACGTTGTGGTATTTTTAGACTTGGAGATTAAATCTTTAAGAATCATAATTTTTTTCTTGAAAGAAAACGTGAGTTTGGTGTGTGGCACTTGTCCCCTCCCTCCCCTTTGTCCCTGCAGCAGACGGGGAAGAAGGCAAGAGGAAAGGAAACAGGAAGGGAGGAGAGAAAATCCAGAGGGGAATTAGTCCCATGGGGCTGGAGTCAGGCTCAACCTGCCCCTCAAAGACTTGTCCTGGTGGGTTCCAGGAGGGAACAGCCCAAGCTAAGGTCACCCGGGGACTGTGGGGCTGCCTCCCAAGCCCCAGGTCACTCTGGGGACTGCTTGACACAAGAGGAGAGAGCACACAACCGCAGGCACCAGCTTCCTCCAATGACACTTTCATCACCACCCAATTTACTCAGGAGCTTCCACATGCTCCCCAGGGCCTTTTGGGTTAAAAATCAGTTAGGACTGATCTCCTAGGCCCCTCAGGAGAAGGACCCCTTCTTCTAGGGGTCCTTTCCCCTCACAGACCCTCCACCCCAAACAGTCTCATGAACCAGAGTTAGCCCTAAGCAACCGGACCAGCTTACCATCCCCCACCCCAAGCCCAGGGAGAGGGCAGCCCCTCACACACAGACAGTGCCAGCACCCCACCCTAGCTCCCAAGGGAGGCCGGAGGAGAGAGCTAGGATGAGCCAGAGAACAAAGGTCGAGGCATCTGGAACAGAATCCTGGCTCTCCCACTATCTGTGTGAATTTGGACAAACCACGTGTCCAATGTAGGCCTCAGTTTCCCCAAGTTACAGTGAAGGGGTGGATAGAGCAAAAGGTTTTAGACTAGGATCTAGGAAGCCCCTGAATTTGCACAGGAAATGTTGTTTGTTTGCACACTTTCCAGGTAACGGGCTTCATCACCTTCTCAAAGTGGTCTGTGACCCCCAAAAAGTTGAGAGCCATGAGGGAGCCAATGCCTAAGTTTGCATGCAGCTCCAGCGTTCTCAGCCTCCCCAAAGCTCCAGGTGGGGTAGCTGTTCAAAGAATTTAGGGGGCTTTGCCCCCTAAAGAGGCACCTTGGTGTGGCCTCCTTCATGCCCACTGCCACTGCCACATCTGGCCTTCAGAGGGCTGCTGTGCCCCTTTCTCTGCAGCCCACACCAGCACACAAACCCCCGTTTCTTCCTCTTAGCAGAGTTCAGGCAGGCACCTTTTATTACAACAAATTCCACTGAGAAACAAAGAAAAGTGAATAAAATACAAATAACATTAAGTTGGTAAGATTCTCAAAAATCCTACAAATTCTGCTCAGAGCACCAAAGAGCTTATTTGGAGCCCAAATTACCTCTTCCTGAGATTACTGCTATCTTCATAGATGGGCCAAAAACTTCATAGGCACTAGTTTGAGTTGTTCCCCATCAAACTGCCGTCTCCCCAAACCAGCCTCTGATCTCCATCACCAGAGACCTCCAGGTACCAACTGGCTTCTGAGCACTCAGACACTAAACTCCCTAAATTTAGTGTCTCTCAGTGCTAAACTCTAAATAGTTTCTTCTAACTTAAATTCCAATTCAGTAATTTTCTCTTTCATTGTATCTAATCTGTTACTAAACCCATCTATCAAGTTCTTAATTTCAGCTATTGCATTTTTAGTTCTAGAATTCCTTTTTTTTTTAAATGCTATGTACGTGCTGATGTGTGCTGGGGTGAGGGAGGGTGGGGAAGTTGTGAGGGAGGAAACTCCTCTGGGAGACTTCTATCCTGCTCCATCACAAACTCACCAAGCCATGATCCCCCCTAAGGGCAGCAGCCCATTTCCTGAGCAACCGTAGCAGGAGGAGCTTTCCACTGAGCTTACTGGAGCCAGGCAGGGATGAGGCCAACTTCAGAGGTGGCAAACCTGCCCCCTGACAGAGCTGCATTCAGTCTGTAAATGTATTTTGTTTGTTTATTCGCTTATTGTTTTAAAATATTGCTCAGAACAGATTTGGGCCAACTTTTAAAAATCAAGAGATTTTAGCTTCTCTTGAAGGATCGGGGTTCTGACGGCACTGCGCCCCAATACCAGGGGGTAACAGTGGCTGGAGCTGAGAAGCAGCTGCCCCTAAGAAGAAAGTGCTCTTCAGCAGCCGCAGGCACCACCACTCAGGCGACAACCATTTGCACCATTCTGGCCATGCCCCCCTTCCCTTAGTTACTGCCTGGCCCTGCAGGAAATTAATTTTTCAGTCCTTGACCTAGAGAAAAGATGGTGTATAATTCTGACCCCTGGGAGTTTCCAAGACTAAGAGAGATAGAAATCACAGAGGTGCAAAACAAGAGGTCAGCAAGGCAAGGGGACCTCTCAGAGGGCCTGCTAATGTGGGGAGAATGGCCCCAGTCCACTCTGCCTCTCCTCAGATTCCTGGCCAGGCCTCCCTGCCGAGGCCAAGTCGCTGTGTCAAATACAGCTCAGCCATTTCCTGCCAGACCAACCTTGGGCAACTCATTTAACATCTCTAAGCCTCTATTTCCTCATCTGTAAAATAGGAATGGTAATAGTTCCTGACTCATAGGGTCCTTGTGAAGTTAAACGAGGCCGTGCATGAAAAGGGCCTATCATAACATCCTGTGGATTACAAACGTTCACCGTATACTGGGGTGTCTGCTGCTTTTGCCCTGCCCGGCCCACTCTCATGCTGCCTGGACCCTTAGGGCCAGAGACTCCAAGAGCCAGAGTTGCCCTCATCCTCTCTGACGTACCAACGATGAAACCCAGGCTCAGAGAGGTGAGGTTCCTCTAGATGAGGGAGTGTGAGCACCACCCTTGGTCCAACGACACAAATGTGCCCAAGCCAACTCAGGCTCAAAGAAGGGACTGGTGACACGAGGAGTGGGGGTGGGAGCGGAGGCTTCCTGGAGGCAGTGGGCTCTAAGCAGCATTTGGAAGGACAAGTGGAACATGGATTGGCAGAAAGAGGGGTTTTCTTATATCTCGTTCCCCACATACCCAGACTTTGAAACACCAAAACTGAAAGTATCTTTACTGTCTTTGAGCCCCAAACAACCGTCCCAACCCTCTCCTCACTCAACTACCCCATTCAACAAATAGGTTCAAAAACAAGGGCCCTGGGCTCCCCTTTCTGCCTTCCCAACTGGAATGGGCAAAGCACAGACAGATACACACACACACACACACAGGTGTTTATTTGTCTTCTCCATTGTGGGCCTTGCATCAGCAGCTCATTCTTCCTGTGGAGAATCCCCAGTACATAATCAGACATCCCTTATCAGAAGCATGTTTTCTCTAAGGCAGTGATCAAAGCGATCCGACTTACCAAGGAAATTAAGAAGGCTCCAGCAGGAATTGCCGTTTAGAACCAAACTCATCAAACTCAGGCTCTTTCCTTTGTTTTTCCTAATGAGTTTTAAGCTGGGCCCCATCCTCCTTTGGACATTTAGCAAATATCACATCTTCCTGAAGTTTCTTCTCTCCCCACTTCCTACCGCCTACTGGCTCCTCAGTTGGGCTTTCAGGACCCTCCCTGTGAGCCAGCCCCCTCCTCTCCCACCCCAGAGAGCTCTCCTTGAATTCCAGAGTTCTCCTTAGGCTGGTCTTTCCACACAATCTCCACCACCACACACAGATACACACACACTCCTGGGGTTCTCCCTCCTCTGCCTTTTTTTTGCAACATGGGTGCCCTCCCCGCCGCTCCACTGGAACCAGTCTGGCCAAAGCCATGGTCAGGACTCTGTACTCATGTTAATTGACCTCTTAATAGCTTTTGACCCAAGAGACCACCTTCCTTCTTGAAACACTCCCCTCTCTGGCCCTCCCTCACCCACAGTGACCTTGTCACCTCCTCTTCAAGGACTCCTCCGTCTCCTTGTCGACTTCCCTCCCTGACCTCGAAATGCTGGGACCACAGGAGATTCCCAGGCTAAGACTGCAGTTCACTTCATCCTCATCCACTGGATATTATTTTTGTTTTTAAAATATTTGCTAATCTAATGGCTAAAGTAACATTTCCTTATTTAAATTTCTCTTTCTTTTCTATTGGATAATTCTACAGGGCCTTGTAAGCCATGGTAAAGAGTTAGATCTTATTCTAAACTCCAGCAGAGGAGTCCCAGAATCAGATCCTCACTTGAAGAAGTCCCTCCAGCTGGTGTGAGGACCCTGGACTGGAGGGAGACAGAATGAGAGCAGGCGGACCACATAGAGGCTATTGCAGTCGTCCCAGTGGGACGGGACGGACACTTGGGCTGGGGCAGCAGTGCAGGGGGTGAGAAACAGACAGATTCTGCATCTGTTGATGGCTTACACACTGGAAGGAGAAGTAGGAATCCAGGATGACTCGGGTTTTCGGCCTGAGTTACTGGAAGAAAGAGACGAGCTACCATTGTATAGTACCAACTGTGTGACAGGTGCTGTTCTGAAGGTGGTACCTCGTTTCACTCCTTCCATCCCCTCCACTCGGTGAAGCAGGTGCTGTGATAATCCCCATCTGAGACCAGGCAGGAAGTGCTGGGGCCAGGCTTCCCGCCTAGGCAGGCTGGCTGCAGAGTCCACACTACTGACAGCCACACTCACGGCCTCTGTTGGGGAAGGCTGAGCCATTTAGGGAAGTAGAGAAGACTGGGGGCAGCGGGGAGGTCCTGGGATGGGAAGATGCAGGGCTGGAGCCCAGGCAGCTGCATTCTTCAGCCCCCAGAAAACCTGATCACAGCCAGACTGTGCATGTTGGCCGTCCCATTGAGGCCTTCGAGAAACGTACAAAGAGGTGGATGACAGGAGGAGAAGGAGCTGAGCAGGTTTTAGGAAGCATCTTCGGGGATGGGGGTGTGGTCTCAGGCTGAGGGGAGGCAGCTCACCACTGCCTTCGCGGGGCACGTGGGTTTACGCTTCCCTTCACTGAAGGCGCCACTTACCCCACCCCCCCCACACACACACACGCCTCTCTTTCATACTCATACACCTGCCCCTGGCCTCTTTCAGGGAGATTTAGCTTATTATTTCAAAATAATTTTTGTATTTTTTTAATTATAAAAGTATATGCTTATTGCAAGACATTTAGGAAACACTGAAATGTAGAGAAATATTAACTCACCCATAGGTCACCCAGAGAGTTACCGTTAACCTTTTAGTTTATTTTAGATACAAAGACAGAGAGACACTACTTTTTCTAAAACCAGCATTCTAATATACATTCAGTTTTGTATCCTGATTTTTTCACTTACGCTACAATGTAAGCATTTGCCCGTGTGGTTAAATATTCTCCTAAAACAATCATTTTCATAACTAGATGGCAGCTCTGTCTAGATGTCCCGCCATTTAACCAGCCCTTCATCATGAACATCTATACGTTGTTTCCAGTTTTTTGTCTTTATGACTAAAACCGTAATGAATATATCTGTATGTAAATCTCTGTGTGCATCTGATTATCTCCTTGGGATAAGCTGCTATAATGGCATCGCTGGTCCAAGGGGTTTAAACGTTTGCAAGGTTGTGACACACGTCCCCTGCCAAGGCCCTCATCCCGGCACCGTCATCTTCCACCTGCACTGCTTCCATAGGCTCCTAACTGCCCTTTCTGCTTCCTGTTACCCGCCCCAAATCCATTGTGACAGCAGCCAGAGCCTCTTCATAAAACAGTAACAGCAGGTAGTGTCACCCCTGCTGAAAGCCCAGCAGGGCTCCCCGAGAACTGGGCAAGCCCCTCTCACACAGCATCTCTCACCCACCCCCTGCTCTACTGCACACCCTCTCTTGCTCCCCTCACCCACGATGTCCTCCCTGGCCTCTTCACAGTTTATCACTTCTCTCCCACCACAGGGCCTTTACACGTGCTGGTCCCTCTACCAGGACCATTTTCTCCTCTTCCTGTGGCTTGCTCCTTCTTATCACTCGTGACTCAGCTCACAGATACTTCCTTGGAAAGGCCTTCACTGACCTCCCTTCTCCCCTCCCCAGCTCTCTTTTTGTTTCCTTTAAGATCCTTCACATTTTGTAAATATTTAATTGTACTTTCACTTGTTAATTTTCAGTCTCCTCCAGTAAGTGGTATGCTCTGTGAGGACAAGGACTTAAATTCACTCAATACTATACACCCAGTTCCTAACCCAGTGCTTCACAGAAAGTAGGTCCCCATAAATATCATCAAATTGACTTCCAGAAAGCTTGTCCTCACCCACACTTCCACCAGGAAGGCAGGAAAGAGCGCCTTCCCCACATCCTCACCAGCACAGGATATTGTACTTTTCTAAAGAATTTTTTTGCTAATCTCATGGCAAAAGTAATATTTCATTGTTTAAATTTGCATTATTTTGATTACTAGTGAGGTGGAACATTTTTTCATGTTTATCAGTCTTTTGTGATCAATAATAGAAAGGCCCCTTCGGAACCTTTGATTATTTTTCTCATTCTTAATGCTATTCCAGAAAAGCAGGTGTTCTGGCCTCTGCTTCTGAACTCTTCGAGAAGTGAGCGGGTATGCCTGCAGCCTGACCTCCCTCCTTCCTGCTGCTGCCAGCTTCTTGTGTCTTCCTCTCCTTGGGCCTCGGTGGGATCAGCAAGAAAGCAAGTAAACGCCCTCGCGGTGCTCCGCCGTCCCGCTCAGCGTCCTCCGCCCCGCCTGCGCGCACCTCCGTCCCCACCCCCAGCCCGAGCCGCAGATTAAAGGATGGGGTTCAAGCAGGAAGGCCGCGCTGGTGCAATCATCTCTGACTAAAATCTCTTTCTCAGATATATAATGGTCTAAGGCTTATCTGTTTTCCTCATCGCCCGTGTCCTTAAGAGTAGATAAAATGCTTGTAAAATAGGATCCTATTCAGCATTTCCTGATTGCTTCCAAACGCATTTTTCTCGAGATCTGTCACCAAGTGCGAGTCATTACGGAGCAGCTAGGCCCAGTGCCGCCGCTGACAAATTTTGGGAGGATTCTTTGATTATTTTGCCCAACATGTGATTTAAGAGCTGCAGCTTCTCTCGCTTCAAAATGCGTTCTTGGCTGTCCCGCAGGGAGCTCTTGGAAGGTGGAAGAGTCTGAAATAAACGGAGGTTGAGACGAGGGGAGGTCCTAGAACGCTAGATGGAGGTCTGGCTCCTCCAGGGGAGACCACAGGGCGTGGCAGTGGGGGCAGGTGCCCTCTCCTCTCCTGGCGGGGAGGGAGGAGGCAGGGAGCAGACCCCACCCATATCCCGTGAACCCCATCGGAGTCCAGCTCTGGAGGGAGGTGGAGCCGGAAGAGCAGAGGGCGGCTCGGAAGCTCGGGCAGCCTGGAGGTCCGCCGTGGCCTGGGCTCAGCCGCTTTGCCATGGCCAGCTCTGTGAGCCGGGGCACGTCTCTCAGACTCGGAGCAATTCTGCTTGTCCTGGATCCAGGAACAGCCCAGGGCCTTCCAGCCTCAAAGTCTCACCCTCGTCTACTTCTCAGGGTTTCTGGACAGCAGCTCCCTTTGCCTCGACTTTCATAACGGTGCTACGCAGTGAGTGGTCCATACGGTGTGCATAAAAATCATCGGGGAAGCAAACCAAAAAATTAGAACCAGCTTAAAAATCCAGGAATGACGAAACAAGCTGTTCCTTGACAGTGAATGACATAGGACGTATAGAATGTGTAATCCAGTGCAGCAGTTTAGAAGAACCATGGAGATCCATATGCACCGACAGAGAAGACTTCCAAAACATGTTGCAGAGTGAAAAAAGCAAGCTGCAGAATAACTCACACAAGTTGACACTATGGGAGGAAAAAGGAAACAGAAAATGGTACGTGCATTTGCTTAGTAAATGAAAGTCCGGAAGGATGTAATAGACTGATAAGAATGGTTATTCCAGGATCCTCTCTTGGGGGAGGGGAATGATTACGATGGGAGGGAGGGTCAAAGGGGACTTCAGCATTATCTGCAATGTCTTGGCATTTTTCCAGGGCGGAAAGTTTTCATACCTTTCTTGTGTAAATAAAGATTATTAATAAAATCATCTGAGTCAATTGGGTTTCCATATGGAAAAAAGTTCATCTTGACTCAGCTCACATCAGACACAAAAAACCCGATTGTGGGTGGATCACAGATCTAAATGTCAAAGGTCTCATAATAAAGCTTTTAGAAGACAACGTAGGAGACTATCTTCAAGAGATGGGGGTAGGCAAAATTTTTTTTAAACTGGACACAAAAGGTATTCACTGTAAAGGAAAAAGCCAATACGTTAGACCACATTAAATGAAGACATCTTCAAAGGGAGGGTTCGTGCCCACAGTATGATGCCGACAGCTGTCTGGCAAAGGTGGAAGGAGGCCAGTGGTGGAAAAGCAGACTTTTGTAACCACTACAGCAAAAATCGGTTCAGGCAAGAGTCATCAGTGAATGCCAAATCTAGGGGAAAGTTTGATGAGAAGCAGAATATTTGCATGGTCTTAAAGTATATCCCCGCAGGTAGGTTATTAGCTTCAAAGAAAGCTACCACAACTATACAGTGGAGAAACCAGACACCACCCTGACCAGGTAATCAAAATTAACGTCATTAATGAGGAGCAGAGGGAAATTGTGTGGCTCCAGATGCGAGATCAGAGAAGGACACAACATCGTTCGTATACCATTCCAGCCGGCAACGCAATATTTCCTCTAATCATAAGAAAATATCAGACAAACAAAGTGAGGGAGGTTCTATTTAAAAGGGAAGCGGGGGAGGGAACGTATTCTTCAAAATGTCAATGTCATAAAAGACAAAGAAAGGCTATGAAAATGTTCCTGATTAAAGGAGACGGAAGAGAATGACAACTAAGAACAATGCCTCATCCTAGACGGGATTCTGTCTCAGAAGGGGGAAGATGCTATAAAGGGCATTATTAGATCAACTGAAAAAATTGGAATACAGATAGCAGAGTAGATAGCAGTATTGTGTCAATGTTAAATTGAGTGAAGTTGATGAGTGTAGTGTGGTCATGTAAGGAAAATTCCTAAGAAACATAGACTTACACGCTGAACTACTGGGGAGTGAAGGGTCATCGTGTATGCAGCTTACTCTCAAATGGTTCAGAAAAGCATTGTGTGTGTGTGTGTGTGTGTGTGTCTCTCTCTAGACAGAGGGGAGTGTAGAAGGAGAATACAATTTATAAAGAAATGAGGTAAAGTGCTACCAAAAGCTGAATCTGGGTAAGGGATATAATAGAACACTTTGTACTATTTTTATTCTTGTAACTTTTTGTAAATTTTAAAATATTTTCTAAAAACTTTAAAAATAGAGAGTGAAACAGCAAGCCACAAAATGGAAGAAGGTATTTACAGTATAGATGGCCAAGAAGGATAGATAGATAGATAGATAGATAAATAGATAATAGATAATTGATAGATGATAGAATAGATAGATGATAGATAATAATGATGATGGATAGATGGTAGGTAGGTAGGTAGATAGATGGATGAGATGATAGACAGATGACTCTCAGGCTGTGGCTCCCTCTGAGCCCCTTTCTGTTCTGACATTCGGACAGGCGCAGGACTCACAAGGGAGTCTCTGCAGAGCCTCCGGGCCGTGGCTGCTCATCCCTGGCTGTGCCGCCGCTCTTCTGTGAATTCTCTACCGCAACAATTACAGCATTTATTGACAGCATCTATGTAGGTATTGTCTCCTATATGAGACCATATTTCCCAGTGCTTAGCACAGTGCCTGGCACACAGTCAGTGCTTAATCAGTGGTTTCTGAAGGGACTGAATAGAAGGAACCAAAGCTGAGGCCCTGAGCCCTTGCCAGAAGACTCTCCTTCCTGTCTGCCCGGGCCTGCCCTTGCCTCCATCCCACTCTGTTACCACCTCTCTCCTGGGTATACCCTTCCTCCCCTTCTCAAATCCCTCTTGCATGTTTCTGCTGAGGCTCAGCCCGTCTCCCTTCTTTTTCCTTCCGTTCTTTTTTCTCCAGCTCTGTGCACCTGGGTGAAGGGGAGAGTGGTCTTGCTTATGCACAACGTAATTTTAACCGTCATTAGCACCCATAACATTATCGCCCCATCGAACTCCCAGCTTTGTCAATTAAGTGTCTTCTCCAGTCCTCTTTCCCCAACCCCCCACCACCACCCCCGAGGAGATGCTACCTAGCTGTGCACACCTCCTCGCCAAGTGTGAGGAGGGAACCTCTCAGTTTGTAAACCCTCATTCTTGCCATGAGAAAAAAAGCCATCAACTCACTTTAGAACCACGGGCAGTTAAAACCTTCGGAGAGGGGAGGAGCAGGCAGGAGGCATTCCCAAGGGATATGAGGAAACTGTGGGGAGTGATGGAGATATGGAGGAGGGAAAAGTTCCTGCTACCCGCCTAGGTTCTGTGGCTGGGCCCACGAAGTAGATTGACATAAGATAGATCAACAGGAGAAAAGCATACACATTTAGTTCAATATTTTTACTTGTTCATGGGAGCCTTCAAAAGGAAAATGAAGACCCAAAGAAGCCAATAGGTCCCAAAGCTTATATACTTTCTTAAACAAGGAACGAGGCATTGTAGGGATTGTAGGCATTGTAGGGACAAGACAAAGGGGCTTAGGCTCGGGGCAGTAAATTGTGGGATGGTGACTAGGAAATAGACGGGGAAACTGGTGGAAGAGCAGGATGATTTTAGTAACTTCATACAGATCCATTTTGGCTTCGCCTCCCGGTCTCCCGTGATAAGTGTGTTCTTCTCCTCCTGGTACGTGGAGGGCACCTTCCTCATGGGAAATGTTGTGACCTGCTGTCAGGAAGAAAAGGAAGGTCAGAGAGCCCTTCTTAAATGCCTTCAGCTCAAAATAATCAATGTGCCAAAGCAGCATATTTAAGGGGTGCGTGTTCCAGACCCCTTCAATGTTTAGTATCTCAATTGTGGTGATGGTTCACAATTGGACACATATCTCAAAATTTACCCAACTGAACTTATTAAATATGTACAGCTTACTGTATGTCAATTATACCTCAATAAAACTATAGGAGAACAAGAGGGCCAGCCCCAGTGGCCTAGTGGTTAAGTTTGGCACACTCTACTTTGGCAGCCTGGGTTCAGTTCCTGGGCATGGACCTACGCCACTCATCAGTGACCATGCTGTGGTGGCGGCCCATATACAAAAAATAGAGAAAGATTGGCAACAGACATTAGCTCAGAGTGAATCTTCCTCAGCTGAAAAAAAAAAAACCAAAAAGCTATAGGAGAAGAAGGAGGAGGAGGGGAAGGAAGTAGAGAAGAAAGAGAAGAAATAAAGGATTTCAGTAAATTTGCAGGATATAAAATCAATATACAATCTCTTCAATAAATGGCATTGGGAAAACTTTCACAAATGAGACAGACATTTGCAAAAGAACGAAACTGGAGCACTGTCTTACTCCATACACAAAAATCAACTCAAAATGGATTAAAGACTTAAATTTAAGACCAGAACCATAAAACTCCTGGAAGAAAACATAGAGGGTAAGCTCCTTGACATCTGGGTAATGATTTTTTTGATTTGACGCCAAAAGCAAAGGCAACAAAAGCAAAAATCAACAAGTGGACTACATGAAACTGAAAAGCTTCTGCAGAGCAAAGGAAACCAGCAATAAATGAAAAGGTAGCCTATGGAATGGCAGAAAATATTTGCAAACCATATACCTGATAAGGGTTAATATCTAAAATATAGAAAGAACTCATACAACTCAATAGCAAAAAATCCACAAACAATTCAATTAAAAAATGGACAGAAGGGGGCCAGCCCCGTGGTGCAGTGGTTAAGTTCGAACATTCTTCTTCGACAGCCCGGGGTTCCCCGGTTTGGATCCTGGGCACAGACCTACGCACTGCTTGGCAAGCCATGCTGTGGCAGGCATCCCGCATATAAAACAGAGGAAGATGGGCAGAGATGTTAGCTCAGGGCTAATCTTCCTGAAAAAAATAAGTAAAATACATAAATAAATAAATAAAAAGTGGACAGAGGATCTGCGTAGACAGTTTTCCCAATGAAGACACACAGATGGCCAACAGGTACGTGATAAGGATCTCAGCATCACTTATCATCAAGGAAATGCAAATCAAAACTACAACGAGATATCACCTCACACCTGTTAAAAGTGGCTATTACCAAAAAGACAAGAGATGTATTGTCGAGGATGTGGAGAAAAGGGAACCCTTTTGCACTATTGGTGGGAATGTAAGTTGATGCAGCTACTAAGGAAAACAGTACGGTGGTTCCTCAAAAGATTGAAAAGAGAGCTACCATAGGATCCAGCAATCCCACTTCTGGGTATATAGACAGAAAAAATGAAAACAGAATATCGACGAGATATATACACTCCCACATTCATTGCAGCCTTGTTCACAATAGCCAAGATATGAGTACAGCCTAAGTAGCTGTCATCAGACAAGTGGATAAAGAAGATGTGATATATACATCCAATGGAATATCATTCAGCCATGAGGAGGAAGGAAATCCTGCCATTACAACAACATGCATGGACCTTGAGGGCGTTATGCTGAGTGAAATAAGCCAGACAGAGAAAGACAAATACGGCATGATATCATTTACATGTGGGATCTAAAAAGAAAAAAACATCAAACTCAGAAACAGTGAGTAGAAAAGTAGTTGCCGGGGGCTGGGCAGGGGCGGGGTTGGGGTTGGGATAGGGAGGGGCTGGTAAAAGGGCACAAGCTTTCAGCTGTAAGATGAGTAAGGTCTGAGGATATAACGTAAAACATGGTGACTATAGTCTATAACACTGTGTAGTATAATCGAAATTTGCTGAAAGATTAGAACTCAAAAGTTTTGACACACAGAAAAGAAGATAAACACGTGAGGTGATGGATATGATAATTAACTAGACGGGGGAGTCCTTGCACAAGGTATATGTGTATCATTCACCACAACGCACACTTCAAATATCTTACAATTTTGTCAACTATACCTCAATAAAGGTGAAAAAAAAAGGAAAGAAAGGAAAGTCCAGAAAGGGAGCTGACGTGTTGGAGGTCCGTTGGAGAGTGCTGACAGAGCAGAGTCTGGATCTCAAATCTCCTGTCTGCCTGGCCAGGGACAGGAACTCACACCATGGTTTTCAAGCCAGGTGGAAAGTTTCAAGAGGCTTTCGTTTTTAGCATATAACCGGCGGTGGAGAAGGCTGGGCTCTGTCCCCAGGCTGTTACTGAGACCTGGCGCTACTCTTGACGCAGCTTATTCACCACGACAGACTCACCAATGGGCAGGTGTGACTGGGCACGGGCAGTCACTGGCTCCTTTGCTCCATGGTGGTGACAGAGCACCTGTGTGCTAGGCACCGTGCTGGACGCTGAGACACAGGAAGAACAGGACGGCGCCCCAACCTCCAGGAGCTCTCAGGCCACTGGGGTGTAGGGACCCCTAACCGGATCATTGAGATGGAGGGATGAGACACATAGGGGATGCTCAACCCACGCTGGGCACGACTTCTGGGATGCGGTGGTCCCCCACCTGGCCCTGGCTCCCCTTTCAGGCCAGCACTTTCATTTCAGCTGTCGCACTCCCCTCACCCCTTCCCTTGCCATACCTCTTCCTGGCCCAAGTGTTCCAAACCCAAACCCCTTTCCTTTCTTTTCTTCAGCACAACTGGCACAGGCTGCCTCTTCCAACTCTGCTGGAACTTAAGGGGAACAAGCCAAGAAAACACCAGAAGCCTGGCTGCCACAGGCCAAATTTCTGGTCCTACAACTCCATCCCAAGTGCCTCCTCGTCCCACAGAACCTGACTACTATGCAGCCATTCCTCCTTCTCCACCTTGATGCCGATCCTTCCTGAAGATTCGCACCAGGCAGACACGCTCTGGGCAAAGGTGGGTACGAAGTGGGCTTGGCCCCTCAGCCCTGTCCAGGACAGCCTCAGAAGCCCTAACCTCTTTAGCCCGTCTCCAAGGGCAGGTCAAGGTTCATCTCCTACTGGGGCATTTCCAGAAAACTCTGCACACAGGAGGGAGAGGAGAGGAGCGCAGGGCTGGGTGCAGAGTCGGGGAGAGGGCACCATGTGGAGAGATCAGAAGCCTGCAAATCTAGCTGCTCCTTCCACACAGCTTGTTTGCAATCCCCTCACACCCATTATACCCTTTAATCCTCACAAGGATCTTTCCGTTAAGGAGGTAGGAACAGTCTCAAAGGGGTGAGACAACATGTCCAAGCAGAGGAAGTAAATATATATTAAGCTAGGTCCACTGGGGCCTGCCGTAGACAGAATAATGTCCCCCAGGTGTCCACGTCCTAATCCGCAGAACCCATGAATATGCTCCCTTACCTGGCCAAAGGGACTTTTCAGATGTGATTAAGTTAAGGATCTTGAGATGGGAGATTATCCTGGATTATCCCTGTGGACCCAATCTAATCGCAAGGGTTCTTGTAAGTAAAGGAGGGAGGCTGGAGAGTCAGAATCAGAGGGAGGCAGTGTGAGAAAGACTTCACTGGTCACTGCTGGCTGGAAGATGGAGAGAACGGGCCTCAGAGCCACTGAGGAAGGCAGTGGCCTGCAGAAGCTGGGAAAGGCAAGAAACAGATGCCCTCCCAGAGCCTCCACTAAGGAAGGCCGCCCGGCCGACACCGCGATGTTAGCCCGTGAGATCCGTGTGGGCCTTCCGACCTCCAGAGCTGCAAGATAACAAATGTGTGTTGTTTTAAGTCACTAAATTTATGGCAGTTTGTGACAGCACCAAGAGGACACTAATCCAAGTAGCTAACAGAGGACAAGGAGTCCACCACCTTCAAACTGCCTTCGGTTGTCTGAGCAATCCTGTGAACAGATGTTAGTCCCCATTTCATGGATGAGGGCGCTGAGGCTCAGAGAGTTATATGACTGGCCAGCCCACCCAGTTGGTCTTGGGTCTGGGTTCCTTAGAAGCAGAGCCTGAGGCAGAGATTCAGTGTTCATGACTTCTTGAGTGAGCACTCTTCAGGCAAAACGCATAAAGGAGTGAGGGAAGCAGTGGAGGGAAGGGCATGAGGAAAGGTGGGGTCTGGGGCAAGTCCACCCTTGGCCTGATGCACGGATCACTCTGGAGCCTAAATCAGACAAGAAAGTTACCCCCCACTCCTGGCAAGGGGCTCAGCCCTCTGTACCTTGTGCAGGCCTATCGAGGGTTGGCTGCCCTGAGGCATGGCTGGAGGTGATCTCCTGGGCAGAGGGCGGTTCCCTGCAGAAGGGACAGCTGTGGGCAGTCAGCAGCCCACACTCACATAGCTGGGGATGGGCAAGTCACAACAGCATCCGCACAAGTGTGGCCGTGGCCTCCTCTCCCACCGGAGGATGAGAGAGACCACAGCCAGGAGTATTTCTGGGCTGGCCCGAGAGCAAGGCGCACAACTGCACAGAGAAGGGGCAGCATTGGCTTAAGCTGGAGACATGCATGCAGGCCCGGGGAGGTGCCAGGCCGGAGGTTGGGTGACCCCATGGGGCCCAGGCCTTCCCATCTGGAGCAGCGGAGCATCTGGGCCCTACTGGTCGGAGCTGCTTCCTGGGAAGCTGCAGCATCAGCATCTCATCCCCCTCCATCTCCCCCGCCAGGTCCCCAGACCGCAGCCTCAAAACTTCCCGATTCTCTGAGGAAATTGGATGCTAATGGTGTTCACAGTTCCCTCTTTTCCTTCTCCTTCACCTCCCCTCTTTCTTTCTGGGCCTGTCCCTGAAGCTATTAATATCCAGCTTGAACTAAACAGCAACTGTATTTCAACTTCCCTGTTTTATTTGCCACAAGCCGGGTTGTGTCTCCACGGGCGGTGATGGGAACCAGGATCTTGCTCCATTCCAGCCCTGTGCTCTGATGGCTGGTATTTCGGAACATAACGGCCGTTACCAGGTCCGGGAGGAAACTGGGTATTTCATTTTCTGCATGTTTTATGTGGCGGCGGCTTCAGCTCCCATCAGGAAGCTTCGCACACATTTCCCGGGCCGGCCTAATGGAGCAGAAATGTGCTCACCAGTGAGGCCGGTGCAGGGCCGCAGGGAGCGCTGCAGGGGTCTCAGCACTCGGCCACTTGCCACAGTCCGGTGGCCTGGGACGGCCCGGTCCTCTTGCTCTTTCCCCTTGTTGGGACAGGGTGAAGGAGGGTGAGAGGGTGTCAGGGCAAGAGATGGGAAGACAGCCCAGAGGACAAGCAGGAGAGGAGTCTGCTGTCTCTGATGTCTTATCAGCCATTCAAGGATGCTGGGAGGAGCGCTGGGGGTCACGCCAGTTCACCAGGGGGCAAATCCATGCTGGGCCTGACCTCGTGCCTTGCCCGTGGACACCTGTGTGGGTCAGTGACGGAGCTAGGGTCTCCTGACTCACAAGCCCCACCCCACCCTGGGCTCCAGCCCCTGACTCCAAGCCAAGCTGCTGCTCCCTGAGTGTCCTTTCCCTTCCAGACCAGCAGCCAGTGGGGGTCTGTGCTTCCCAACAGGCCTCCTGGCCCCAGAACCCTGTCCCCTCATCCCCACAGCCGAGGGCAGGTGGAGACCAGGTATGTCTTTAAACCCTCCAGAGTCAAATGTCGCACGGTCCCTCTCCCAGCCCAGGTACACAGTCCCACCAGGACCCCCAGACATAGTCCTGGGGCCACTCTATCCCGGAGACAGGCTGACATCACTCCTGAGGGAAGTTCTTCCATGGCTGATTTGCCTGGGACCGAGGGACCCTGGAAGATGAAGCACCCAGAGAGCTCCTGGGCTGGGCCAGTGGGCTGCAGAGCAGTCAGCCACGTGAAGCAGCACCGCGGGCAGGCAGCCCACCTGGGACAAGAGCTGGCTGTTGAATTCCTAGAAGTAGCTGCTTTGTGGAGCTCCTACCGTGTGCCGTGCAATGAGCCTTACACGAGCCGTTATGTGGAATCGGCACATCGGCCCTACGACGTAGAGGCAAATAGCCCGATTTTTCAGATGAGAGAGCAGTCCCCACGTGTGAAGGCCCAGAGAGTCTCATGGCATCCTCCTTGCTCTGAGAGCCCTTCATGGCAGAGACGATGAGCCTCCTTCCCGAAGGAGGACAGCGAGGCTCAGAGAGGTTAGGCAACTCACCCCAGATCCCCCAGCACTGATGAGTGCAGGTCAGTGCAGGACCCCAGGCCCATATGAGCCCAAGGCCTGAGTTGTATCCACTATGGCTCCCATAGCGAGTGGTAGGGACAGCAAGATGGGCCTTCTATGTCCAGGATAGGGTCTACAACTAGCCATTGGCCAGGGGCTTGAAGTCCCTCCCCAGATATGCAGTCCACACACAGCAGCTGTTGCCAGAGTGCAGGCCAACAAGGACACCTTGCCCTGGGAGGAGAGGAGCCCCACCCTGGCCTGCTCTCCGGCTCTCCGGAGTCTGCCCTGGGTCACTCACACCCCTTCAGTGGGCATTTATTGAGCCACTATTCCTGCCAGATACTGGGCTAGTTTGAGAAGACACAGCCGATAATCTGCAGAGCCCCTGGAAGTCCCCCAGCTCCGCCCCCCAGCCTGGCACCCCACTACAGGCTCCCCTTTGTTTCACACCCTCAGAAATGCACACATGTGCATACGTGTGCACACACACATGCACGCACACACTCACAGCCTTCCCTAACCAGCCACCCCTAAACTAGGTCAGGCCCTCAAGCAAAAGTGAGGATGAACAGAACAGATGGAGGGGTGCAGTGGCCCAGCAGACCAAGGCCTGGGAGGAGAGGACATAGAGGAGAGATGGAGAGGGCACAGGGAGGGTGCCAGCTGCCTGGGAAGAGGGGGCAGGCTCGGAGGCAGCAGGTGCTCCCTGCAGGGAGGCGGGTGTGAATCCGATGTTGGAACAGGCCAGACTCAGGCAGCCCTGCAGCAGCTTAGGTGCGGCTCGGGGAGGCGGGTGGGGTTGAGAGTCAGCCCCTTAACAACTCAGGGCCCTGGGGAAGGTTTACAGACCTGCTCTGAGTCTCTGTGTCTCCATCTGTAAAACGGGGATGCTGAAAGTCCATACCCCGCAGGAGGATTGGGGAGATTACACGGGATGGCTTGTGGGGTGTTGGAGGACTCCGGAGGTGTGAATCATCTGTGGGGTCGTCCTGTCTGCCTCTGCTCCCCCCTACCCATAACAGCGAGTACAAGCTGAGCGTGTGCCCTGTGCCGGGCGCTGGTCTAGGGCGCTCCTCCAGTTATCTCACAGCATCCTCAGGCCCACCCTCGGAGCTGGTGCTCTGATTGCCAGCCCCGTCTCCGAGCAGGGAACTGAGGCACAGCGCTTGCCCCAGGTCAGGGCAGAGCCGGGTTTAGAAGGCTCCAGAGCCTGTGCCCACCTCCCCCATCCTCTGCGACCCTACCCACCGCCTCGGCCCTCCCTCTTGCTGTCCCTGCTCACAGCACCAAGACTCCGATCCACACCAGGGGAGGGCGCTGCACTCTGGCCGCTGCAGGCAGCAGGGCAGGTATCTGGGTTCCCAGTGTGAGGGCAAGAAGCCCCGAAGGGCCTCCTTCTCCAGAAGCATCTCCCCAGCTGGCTTCCCCCAAGAACTTTAAAGCAGATTAAGGTGCCATCTCCAGAAGGTTCCTGTTGAAATACACGTTGATTCCTGGGCAGGCACTCCCATTATCTCTTTAGCGGAGATCAGTCGTTAGAGCTGGGGAGTTAGAGGGCTGGCTGATTTCGAGAGAGGAATGTGGACCGGAAGAAGAGCTCAGAACCAGGGATGGATGATGACCTTCCCGGGGAGGGGCCAAGGGGCTCGTGGTCATGGCTCAGGAGACAGCGCCGGGTGACAGTGGGATGCAGTGGAGCACAGGGCAGCAATTCTCACACTGTTTTTTGCAACAGGACTTGTTTTTCATGCATTGAAATACAGATCAAAGAGGAGGGAGTGGCTCTAACTAAAACAGAGATGGGGAGAGCGGGAAAGCCCTGACCACTCAACCCTCCATCATCCTCGATGAGGGCATCTCGGGACCTCCAGGGGCATTTCTGTGGGCCTTGGCACCCAGTTTGTAAGCTGCTGGTCCTCATGTAAAGAGCAGGGGCCTTAGAGTCAGTTCAGGTGATCTTGCCGGTAAGGTCTCTCCTCTCTGTGACGTTCTAGGTGGTTTGGGGAGAGAAATGAAGGGAGATGGCCAGGGACAGGGCTACTGCTGAGTGAGGAGTCAGGTTGGAGCCGTGTGGCCAGGGAGGCCACAGTCAGGCTTTGTGGTCACACTTCCCTCTCCCCAAGCCCAGACCTCCATGGACACCTGGGACTGGTGCCCAAAAACTGGTGAAAGACCACAAAAGATGTCCAGTCCAAAGGGTACCCCTGATTCCCAGACTTCTCACGGTCTCCCCACAGGCATCCCATCCTGTCATTCGCATGTCATTTCCTCGCCGAGAGACCGCGGGGTTTGGTGGGTTGACACAGGAGGTCCGTGTTCAGCGGCCAGGGCTTGAGCCCAGTTCCGCCACCTCCTGGCTGAGGCTTCCGGGCCTTGAGGAAGCCTCATCACATCTTCTCCCCTCAGAAACCCTGCGGGGCCAGGAGGGCAGAGATGACTGTCCCCGTGTAAAGCCGAGGGAAGTAGGGCTCTCTGAGGTGAAATGACTCACCAATGTCACACAGTGAAACCCCGGCAGAGCCATAGCCAGGACCGGGTCTCTTCCTGGTGTGACTCCCGTGGGGCTCAGGTCCTGGGCCTGCAAGGCTCTCAGCCCTGGGGGGCAGAGGGGAGACGCCCAGCCTTCCTTTCTGGAGTGCGGTGGGGTGCACAGGCCCCAGGTGGCAATAGCGGCTGGATCCAAAGAGGCAGTGGGGTAGGGAACCAGGGGCTCAAGGGGCTGCAAAGGCCTTGACCCATCTTCAGGTGCTCAGCACTGCACTGGCCACATGGGCCAGCAGGCCAGCAGGTGGACAAAAGCCACTGCTGCAGGTGAGCCAGCAGGATGCAGACGCCTCACTGAGGGCAAGGTCTGGAACAGAGTGCTGGGCTCCCAGACAAAGGGCTCCTGTCCTTGGAGTGGAGGAAGAACTGGGGTCCCACCCAGAAAGGAACTCAGACAGACCTCCCCGCGCCGTGGCCTGAGCCGTGTCCGCCTAACCTGGAACTCCAGGGCTGTGTGGAAGCAAAGGCGGTTTGGGAGTCTGTCTGGGGGGGTCCCAGATCCAGGGTCTGGGGCGGGACTTGGAAGGAGGAGGGGACAGGATGATAAGCTGTCATATCAAAGGGATGGGGCACACAGCAGAGATTCAGTGTTGGCAGGACTACAAAGCAGAGATAACAATGTCACCCCCCACACCTGAGCCTGCACCCTTGTTCCAAATCCCTTCCTCTTCCAGGGCAGCCCCAGAGGCCCTGCCTGCAGGCCCCCACCTGCAGCAGGAGAGGCTCCTCCGTGTCCCCGGCTGTGTTGTCTCCCTGCCCATTTCTCCTCCTCTCCCACTGATTCAATTATTCATCAAGTGGAGTTCTCAGCGTTGGAGTTAATCTCTCTCTCCCCTCGGCAACTCCCCAGCCCCTCCACCCCAGTTTGAGGTGGGGAAAAAAACGCCGCCGGGTTCCATGTGGTGTTGATTAGAGTATTGATCCTGGCTGCAGCCCTCACAGTCACCACCTGAGCATCCATCAATGCCAGGTGGGGCAGGCCGGAGGCTGGGTCCAGAGCAGAGCTGCCCAGAGCTGCCCAGAGCTGCCCAGAGCTGCTCTCCCCGGCGCCAGCGGGGTTGGGGGAAGGGGCAGCCCCTAGAGGTCAAGAATGTGGTGTGATTGGGACCAGGGTTGTTGCTCCTTCCAATCCTGAGTGCCCCGCTCCTCTCCTGTCTCCTCTTCCTCAGAACGCTCTCCTCTTGGCTGGAGAGACTCATGGCGGCCTTTATTTGACCATTCTGGCTGGGAGCAGTCCTTCTCAGTCATTGAACGCCTCCAATAAGCTAGTCCTCTGCTCGGAGTTTTTCATTCTCAAGGCAATTCAAGGAGGTTCGCATTAGCATTCTGCTTTCCTGCATGCAGAAACTGAGGCTCAGAGAGGTCAAGCAAGGTCAGGCTGCTGAGCAGAGAGGCCAGATCTGAATGTCACTTTTCCACCAGGCCACCCTGCTCCCCCAGCGAAGGAATAGTGACGTTAATTGATCCACTATGTGCCAGGGACACATTCTCTCCCTGACAACACGTATTTATCTTGTGATGAAGAGGTTCATTATCCTCATTTTACAGATGACGACACTTAAGTAACTTGTCTCCGGGTTGCACAGCTAGAAGGCAGCCGAGCGGGGATTCAAACTCTTGTCTGTGAAACTCCGGAGCCGGGCTCCTTATGTCTGCCCGGCAGTTCCCAGTTTAAAGGCAGTTTCGCTGACATTTTCTCTTTACACTCACCCTGAAAGAGAACTGGTATTATTATCCCCATTTTACAAACGGGGAAACTGAGGCATGATGTGGGTAAGTGGCTGCAGATGGCAGGACTGGGACTGCAGCCTAGGTCTGCTGATGACTCCTGATGCTCTTCTGTCAGGTCCACCCCCACATGACCTCTCCCTGCGCTGGACTGCCCCCTCCCCTCTGCCTGCTGCTCCGCGTCTTGTCTTCTATCCTGCGAGTCCCATAAACCCATCTTCATCCTCTTCCAGGAAGTCTTCTTGGACTCACCATAGGGTGGCAGCTTCCTTCAGCCTCTCTGCTCCTCTCTAGGCCACAAACCAAGGGTGGTGTTGGGGCATCTCTCTCTCTACCAGGTAGTTCCTCCCCAGAAAAGAATGGAATGCGCCAGTTCCACTTTGAGCCTTCTCTCAGGCCCTTTCTCCTGCCCGGAACTCCCCACCCTTTCCTTCCGCCAGGCCTCCCCCATCCCTGCCCGACATCCTTGCTCTAGCGCACTTCCTCCAGGCTCCCTGACCCCGGCAGCCACCCAGCACTGGCATCAGGAAGCCAAGGTCCAGTCCCACCACTCAGTTCCTGGCCTTGGGGAGTCACATTTGCTCTCCCTTTCCTTGCCTGTGCACCTCATCAGAACCACCCAGAAGCTTTGTAAACAATTCAGATGCCCAACCCCCACTCGGGAGATTCTTCTCCAGTCAATCTGTCATGGGACCCAGGCATCTGTATTTTAAAAGCACCCAGTTTTTCATTCAACAGATGTTTACTAGATATCTGTCATTGGTAGTCCATTGTGGACGCTGGAGCCAGACCGCCTGGTTCAGACCCAGCTCCACCGCCCTCTGGGTGACCTGGGAGGTTGCTGCAGTTTTCTGTACCTACATCACATCACTCTCACTTGTCGTACAACGTGCTCTCTGGGGTTGGAGAGAGGAGTGAGTGTGACGTGGAAGGAGCTGGGTGTGTAAAGAACATCTGTGTGCTGTAGACATCTGCCAGGCCCAGTGGCCTCTGGGGTCCCTGCCACACAGGGACCCTGGTCTTCAACACTACCTCTCAGGTGCTCTTCATCAGAGCCTTTTGTCTGTGTCCTGGTATCCCCCACCCTCGAGCTCCTATAGGACAGATCCAAGGTTCCCTCCACCCCTGGAGCACTCTAGCCGTTGGGCGGGTCCCTGCACAGGGAGTGTGGCCCAAAAGGCGTTAAGTTGTTTGACCAGCATGTCCCAGGCACCCCAACTGCTCCCACCTCTGCCTCCTTCCACTTTCAACTCTGATCATCACGGAAGGCAGGCAGGAAAGTGGGTGGCAGCCAGCCCGACACCAGCCCCTGAGTTAGCACTGATGGTGGGGCTAGACTGGAAAGCAGCTATGATTGCAAATTGATCTGTTGTGCACTGAGCTGGTTACCGAGAAGGGAGAGAGCAAGTCGTCAATACTGCATTACCCGGTGGGAGCCAGAGCCTCTCCCTTGGGAGAGAGAGAAAGAGCTGCTCCTGTGTTACCAGGGCTCTTTGCAGGGTCCTGGGGAGGGTGGTGGGATCTCAAGGCTTAGTCCTAGCCTCTGCTTCCAGGCTAGCCCCAGGCTCTCTTGTTCCTCTTCTCTGCTCCAGAACCAGCTTGGAGCTCAACGTGAAAGAGAAGAGCTAAAGTAGCAATAATTCAGAAATTTATTTCCACTTGGTTTATAATTGTGCAGTTTGACATGGGTCTGGGAGCAAAAGACAGACTATTTGTCTTCACTCAACTGGCTTGGGGACACGTGTTTGCATTTCTCCAGTGCCACCAGTGCAGGGGCCTGGGAGGGGCAGTGGCACCCAAGGACCTGGTAAGGGAAACTTAGCTTGGGTTGCCCCTTCGGAAGATATCCAAGGTGTAGTTCTGTGATTAGAGCATCTAGAGTGGAGTTCTGCCAACTCTACACCAAGCCCAAGTGTTCTGAGTCTTCCTCCCAGCCCAGCACTGTGCTGGGTGCCGGAGTGGCAGTGGATGCCATGTGGATGCCTAGTGCCCAGCTAGCACCATGCCGGGCTGGCACTGGCAGAAGCAGAGGTCCTAGCCCTGTGCTCAAGTTTCACCTTCCCCTGGGGTCTCTAGCTGACCCATGGCTTCAAGCCAGGCCTGCTTCCCTGTACCTCTGGCCCCAGCCTGGCCAGATGACCCCCACTTAGGTCCCGACAGCTCAGTCACACAGGGGTTTGTTGGTGCAGGAATAGCCCAAGAAAAACTCATATACCAAGTTGCAGGCAGCCAGCTAATAAGACTTAAAAGGCACAATGGCTCATTGTCAAGGTGGGAGCCCTACAGAGTCCCTCCCTCTGGTCCTCTCTGCCTCCACTTTGGCTGCAGTCACAAGCTTTAGAACCAGGCTGGAACTTGAACCCCGGCTCCTTCTAACTGCGTGGTCTCAGAAAGCTGCTTCACCTCTCTCAAGCCCAGCTCATCCTCTGAACAGTGGGAACATAAATACCTGCACCTCACGGTGCAGGGAGAGCTGACCCTCGAGCCAGGTGGGAGCACACAGGACATGCTCTGTGACTGCTGGCTCTCCCTGCTCTCCACTAGGCAGGAGCCACCTTTAACCACTGCTGTCCAAGAACACTTCCCAGTCACCCGGGCTCCTGCAGATCCAGGCAAGTTGTCCCCCATACCTATCAAAGGCAATGTCTCTGTTCCAGTGACCTGACCAAGGACCTCCTCTTCTCTGGATGACCAAGAACAGCAGTGTCTTCCTGCTTTTAATGAAAATGCTGCCTGCCCTCGCAGGCAACATTATCCTAACAGATCCCCTCCTGGACGGCAGCATTTGAACAGGGGCCAGCCCCACACTGCATACAGTGGGAGTTGACACATACCCTGACAGGGAGATATTTTTAAGTAATTGAAATAGCCACTGCTATCCACTTTGTGACCACCTACTGAGTGCCCAGTGTGCGCCAGACGCAGTGTTTGGCTACAGGGGAAAAGCACTAATGTGAGTTAGTCCTGCCCTCAGGACTCTTGGCTGTGCGAAGAGAGCCAGGTCAGAGCTGCTGGAGGACCACTGGAGGCACCATGGGAGCCAGACCACTGGGTGAGGAAAGACTTCTCAGAGGAGGTGATACGCTAGCTGAGTCTCAAAGGATGAGGAGGGGTTCTCTGGGCAGCTGCAGGAGGAAAGGGCATTCTAGGCAGAGGCCACAGCTGGTGCAGAGGCTCCAAGAGCCATTCCCGGTTCTATCACTGGATTCAACCAACAGTGTTGAGCATCTACTGTGCACCAGGCCCTGGGCAGGGGCTGAGCGGCTGGAGGCAAGTGTGAGGGCATTGGAGAGACAAGCGGAATAATGCACGGTCCCTGTGGCCCCAGGGAAGACCAGAAAGGTACCCAGCAGGCACCAACATCCAACAGACAGAGGAGCAAGCAACGTGCAGAGGAAAACAGAAGGAGAAGATAGTTCTAAGGGGCGGGTGGGCGAGGTGCAATGGTGGGGATTTGGGAAGGCTTCAGGGAGAAAGTGTGGCTCACCTGGGCCTTGGAGGAAGGGAGACTGAGAGAGGCCCCGGGCAGTGGGGAGCACTGGAGAGTGCAGAAAACACAGGACGAGAATGCGCACGCCTGAGTTCACATTGCTGATGACCTTGGATGAACTAGTGTCAGTCTCTGTGGAACATCAATGGCCACGCAAACTAGGATAAATCAAGAAGTCTTAATAAAGGGCCATTTTATAAATGTGCTGGCAGGGTGTAGGTGGAAGCAGAGTGTCAACACCACTAAGGCCCACATGAGGAGCACAGTCCTTCAGTCAAGGGACAGGGCCAGCCCAAGGCCACCCGGCGGGAGGGAGACTGGAATGCAGACCTGGACTTCTCCCTGGTCCCTCGGATGCCCTGCTGGAGCGCCGCTTTGACAGAACCCAGGGAAATCCAGAGGCACAGGCTCGGCATGCCTGGGGCAGAGAGCAGGTCAGAGGGTGGAGAATCCCGGATTCTGAGAGTCTTCCTCGGAAAGTGGAGCATAATCTTTACAGTCCTAAGAAGCTCACAGAGTTCTTGAAAGGATCCCGTGAGATAGCAACGGCAGAAAGCTTTGTACCAAGATCATCACTGATCCTTATCACGAGCCTGCTGGGTGTCAGCCGTCAGTGCCAATCCTTTCCATCTTCAGAAGAGAAATAATTTTACAGATGAGGAAGCAGGTTCAGAGAGGTTGTCACCTCTCTATATTGGTCAGCTCCTTACTTTGCAAGAGACAGAAATCTAAGTCAAACTGGCTTCAGCAAGAAAGAAAAAAGTAATTGGCTCACATAAGGAACAGATATGGTTCAGTGTCTCAGGTATGGCTATATCCAGGCACTTGATCTAGGTTTTTTAATATCTGTTTTCTTGAACTGTTTCTTGAGTGTTTATTTTCTGTGTCACTTTGCTCTGCTCTCCGGTGTTGGCCTTATTCTCGGGAAGAGTTTCCCCAAGTGGTGACAAAGCAGCTTCAGGTACACTTCCATCAGCTTAGCCATGCCAAGAGAAAGAGAGCCCCTTCCCAGAATTGCCAAGAAATGTCCTAAAGCTGACTTCACCATCGCTGGACCCGTTCCGATGGCAAGGGTGAGTCGAGCTCTCATTGGCCAGGCCCAGGTCAGGCGCCCTCTGTTAGAGCTAGGAGGTCAGGCCCACACAGCTGAGAAGAGATGGGGAAAAGAAAAACCAGAGAGCTGGGTACCCAAAGAAAAGAAGACGGCGGGGCGACCAGACACAGCGATAGGGGAGAAAAGCCATGCATTAGCCCCGCACGCACACAGCCTCCAGCAGCCCGCCCAGGGTAGCCACCCTAGCTGTCCGCCTTTCAAGTGCTTTTTGGTTTGGGGCATTTTTTGTTAGTAGTTTGTGTATTGTTGGGGGTTTTCCATACTGTATCCTATGCAGGGAGGTATGGTGAAAAGGCAGGAGCACAAGGGGCATGGGAGGGGGGACCAGAGAGACAGAGGCCAACTGGGAAGGGACTCAAGCCCTCAGCCGAGGAGTCTGGTGGTTTGGGGCAGGCAGTGCTCAGGCCAGCTATCTGGGGCTCGCTCTCCCATGGGGGTCCCAACACCTCTATCTCAGGCTGGTGGCTGTAAGTGCAGGAACTTGAGGGCTGACCCACTGGGGACCCTCTGCCGAATGAGTCCTCCTGTGGCGGCAGCCTGCAGGCCTGAAGCAGAGAGCCAGACTGGCAGGGGCTCTGGCGGGAGGGCTGGGGCCCAGGACAGCTAATGCCAGCGTGCGCGTCTCCCGTGCCCACTGCCCCCCATTTGCTTGCTCCTCTTTAAGACGTTTTCCCTGATATTCATGAAGCGCCAATGTCTCTTTGACTTCCTGTCTTTCCCACCCAAAGTCTTCCTCCCCATCCTCATAAAGGCATGGAGCCGTGTGTGAGCGAGTGTGTGCGAGTGCGTGTGCATGTACTTGTGCGTGATGGCACGGGGCAGAGGAGGACTCTCCTCTCTGGGGTGGTGATGCCCATATGGGGCAGCCCAGAGGGAGCATTTGAGGTTCTTGGTCCTCTGGCCTCTGTCCAGCCCCAGCCTCCTCTTTCTTCATCTACCACCTTTCTGGGGTGAGGACAACGCAGAGAGAGGATAGAGGACTGGGTTTAATGCAAAAGCACGTCAGGCTCAGAAAGAAGAGATCAGAAAAGGAGGAAGAAAGGAGAGAGGAGGGAAAGAGGAGGAGAGGGAGGAAGAGAGCTCGACAGAGGTGGAGGGAGGATGAGAAGCAGAGAGAAAGGCCGTGGAGGAGGAGGAGGAAGCAGGCAGGTTCAGAGATGCAAACACATGCTGCCCAGGTCTCATCCAAAGCAGGAGCCCTAGGTGGCCAGAGGCCAGGTCTCCCAACAGAGCCTGGGGATGGCACCTGGGACAAGGCAGCAGCTAGAGGGAGAGGATGTGGGATGGTCGGATCTGGGACCCAGGAGGAGCAGGGCCATGGGGCTGGGAGCGATGAGCTTCTCTTGGCCTGGACTGGCAGGCAGAAGCCCCACAGCCTCTCTGGCATTGCTCCCCCGACTCCCCCTTTCCCAGAGGGCTGAGGTCCAGCACATGAAGTGTAAATGGACATGACAGGGCCACTACGCCTCTGGCTTCCTGTCTCCTTGCCAGCTGGTGTGTTTGTGCCCCTGCCGGCCTCTGCAGCGCATTCCTCCAAAGGGGTCAATGCACCAGGCTCATCCTGGGGCCCTTCCATTCCACCCCACATGCCAGCTAGATCCACGGCCAGAAACTGGGTGCCAGCATCACAGCAAGGATGGGGTGCTGTGTGGCACTTCCAACCCCCTTCACTCAGGGCCCAGAGCAAGGAGCCTGAAGTCCTTGCTGCCCTCCCAAACCCAGGAGCTCCTCACCGTGACGGCTGTGAGAGGGGCAAATTGCAGCTGTGAATGAACCTTCTGCAGAGTCTCAATCTGGCCTGATGACCTTGGAGAGGAAGGAGCTGGGCACTACAAGGAAGTTTGTCAGGGGTCACTGGAGACTGCCCTCCTCAGAGATGCTGCCTTCCAGTGATCACCTGTGGTCCCCAGATCATGGGCTGCCCACCATTCCAGAGATGCCTGATCTGATGGGGCACAGGATGCCTGCACGAATTGGGACCCACTAGGCCTCTCTCCGTGTCCACCCCCCAACCTGTGGGCCAGCCTATCAGCTCTGCCGCTAGATTGACAGCCAGCATGCTGGGGGATAAGGGTAGGACCGTCATTATGACAAGCCAAGGATGTCCCCAGACCAGGAGCTAAGAAGAAATAGATGGTGCACCCCCCACACCCTAGAGCTAAGCCAGGGAGGAAGGGATTTCACAGTCAGTCCCGCTCTCCCCTGTGACTCATCATTCAGGATGGGACGCAATCCTCGATCCCCACCATCTCTGTGTTTCTAAAACCTGACGCTCCATGAATTTTGCATCAGGTTCAGAGGCAGGAGTTGTACCGCAGACACTGCAAGTCTGCTTTCATGTTGTGCTGAGGGGTTTGTGTGTGCGTGTGTGCCCCATCATGCACACTAACACATGTCTACCCTAGTATGCTCCTGCACACACCGCCATAACCCCTTAACTCTCATGCACGCAAACCTCTGTGCACACACATTCCTATACACTCACATTCCTATGCAACACTCCTGCACATTCACGCTCCCATGTACACAGCTGTGCGTACACACTCCTGCACACACCCCATGCACACACACTCCCGTGTGCTCAATTCTTGTGCACTCCTGTACATTCACACACCCATGCACACACACCTCCATACATACACCCCCCTGTACACACACTCCTGTGCACATACACACACTCCACACACACACTCTCCTGTTACATACTCCTGTGCACATACACACACTCATACCCATACACACACACTCCTGTGTACATACACACACTCGTGCACTCGTACCCCTACACACACACTCCATGCATTCCTATGGTACTCAGTCACAATCTCAGGGAGCGCCTCATGAAGTCACACACACATCCTCACACCCTACCCGGCACACCCATGCACACCAGTGTGCAGTCACACTCAGACTCCGGGCACACACTCCCAGACTCTCCAGCAGAAACCGAGAGCCTGTCTAATGAGTTTCCTGTCTCACTCAGAGCAAATCCACATCTGAGCCAACACAGTCACACCCACATGTCGCCGTCCACCCCACCCCAGGCATGCGGCAGACACTCCCGGCCCCGCTGCCTGCCATGGCTCACACCACCCAACATTTGGGACGCAGGCAGGAATGCTCACACTGCCTTTTCTCTCTATTCATTCAGAAATCTTTTTAAAAGCTGTGTATAAGTTTTACTGCTTACAAAACACTCTTACGTAGATTATCTTATTTATTCCTCACAATAGCCCCGAGAAGTGGCATTATTATTATTACCGTTTACTATGAGGAGATGAAAGCTCGGGGGAGGTGGGGGGCCTTTCCAGGGTCACATGGGTTGTATGCAGAGGAGATGGGTCTGTCTGATTCCGAATGTTCTGTTCATCCTCACAGGCTTGTCACTAGCCTGCACAGCACCTGGGTATGAACCAGGAAAAGGTGCCCCTCCAGGCAAACGCGGCCCTGTGCCAGGGTGCCTGCCTTGGCAACCAGGCAGGGGCTCAAGGTCACACCTCCCTCATCCCTTTGGCTGAGCACCTATGTGCTGATGGGCACCTGGACAATCATGCTTGTCAGCCTTGCTCTGCCCACCCTACTTCCTGAGGGGTCCCCCTCCCCAGCACGGCCCCCTTTCCCCCTATGCGGTAGGCACGGCAGGGTCCCTCCCTTCAAACCACCCCTGAGGCAGAGGCCCACTCGTGACTTTGACCCCAAACCGCTGGCCCTGGCCCCAGGATGCTTGGGCCTTGAAGGAAGTTTCCACAGACTTCACCAAGACCCAGGGCCTTGGGCAAGCCCTCCTGGGGGCCCACCTCCCATGCCGGCCAACCCCCTGCCCCCCCCCCACACACACACATAGTGCCAATGTTGGAGCACAGAGGCCCCCTCATCGCTTCAAACGCCCTCGGCTTTGACTCCCTCCCTCTTTCTGGGAGCTTTCTGGGGCTCCACATGCTGTTTGGTAAATAAATCGAGGGCAGCGGGAATAATATACCTGTCAAACAGCAGCCAGCTTCCAATTTCCGCTGTCAGCCCTGCCTGGCCGTGCCACACCAAGCCTACTGACATGCTGCCACAAGCAATACATTTCCCAATGTCCCCGCAGGTGGGAGGGGCGGGCCATTACCAGGGGACTCCCCACCAGGCAGTGCACACTGCAGGGCAGACCTGAAGAAGAACGTCCAGTGGAAGACCTGATAGCAGAGGGGCTGAGACAAGGTTGGGCTGTGTGGGAGGGCAGTGGAAGTGGGGGGTGGGTTGTAGAATGACCCTCTGGGCCTCTCTCCACAGGAGGGCGTCAGGAAGAGTCATCAGACCCCATCACTACAGGAATATCTGCCCAACGCTGGTCCTTCCTGATAAACAAGCAGGCAACAGCATTTAGAGGTGAGATCCCAGGCGCTGGGGTTGGAAAGGATCCTGGGGGTCATTGATTCTAGCCCTCAGCCCCCGGCTGAGCTGCTCGTTCATCATCACAGCTGTCGAGAAGTTAGCCAATCTGAAAAGGCCTTCCAGAGAAAGCTCCACCTGGTTCGGCAACAAGCATTTTGGTTAGGAAGTCCTTTCTCTGGTCTAACCTTGCTCCTGTGGCTTCACACCGTCTCCTCTGCTCTGATCTTGCAGAACAGGTCAGCAATGAGCCTTACCTTCCAGCACCTCCTCCACCGCTGCGCACCCCACCCAGCCTCCCCGCCTTCTCCTCCATTAGGGAAGCTCTGTCTCCTCCTGGGTCTCCAGGGCCTCCAAGCCTCACTGTAACCCTCCCCGAGCCCTCAGTGTCCCTCCTCAGCTGCTCAGCTGTGGGGCCCTGGTGGACACAGGCGTCCCTGCACATTCTCACTCTCGTGGGGAATTTTCCACCCCCGTTCCCTTGGGGGTTCCAAGCAAGGTGTCTCCTCCACACCAGCTCCCCCATACCAGGTCAGTTCACAGAGAAGACAGCCTGGAAATTGGGCTGCAGGCTGGGGGTGGGGGCTGCGAGTGGGAGGCAGAGACGCCCCAGGCAGACCACATCCTGAAGGCTGCTCCTCCCTCTGGGTCCAGCACCATACGAAAGAGTTGGGGCCTGGCCCTCACAGCTGAATGGTGACAGTCTACAGGGTTAAATATAGTCTGCAGGATAAAGACAGAACTCCTTCTCCTGGAGCATTTTGTTGTTAATTCAAGGATGAGAGAACCTCTTCCGGGCAGCAGGGCCTGGCCCCTGAAAGGGCAGGTCACTAAGCAGTGTCCCAGACTCAGAATGCTGCTGTCCTCTCCTATGGCCCCTCCCCAGCCCACTTCAAATCAGCACCAAGCCATTTCCTCCATTTTTCGCCAAGCCCTGGGGATGTGTCTACACCCCAGGGAAGTCCTCCCTCCAAACTCCATGCCCTCGGCATAGACCACCAGCGGTGGAAGGGCTTGCCGATCCTCTACTCTGACCCCTCATCCTTACAGAGGAGCGAACTGAGCCATAGAGGCTGTAAGAGCTCCTGAGGAAGCGAAGCATGGTGAGCCATCTGGGGCACAGCCGTTATCCTTTCTCAGCCTCAGTTTCCTTATCTGTAAAATGAGAGAGCAGACCTATATCACAGGGTCCATAGAAGGTACAGCCCGTGAGAACAAGAATCTTTCCTTTGTTGTTACTGCTGTACCCCCAGTGCCAAGAATGAAAGTAGACATTTTTTTATTGATCTATATTTGTCATATAGTAATATTGTATAATTGAAGGTGTACAACGTGTTAATCTGATACATTTATAGATTGTAACATGATTGCCATTGTAGTCATAACTAGCACTGCTCTCCTGTTACATAGTTACCACTTTATAGTAGGTAGTTTTGATAGTAAGCGTGTTGGAATGAAAGGCTGTACATCACTGGTAGCTGCTCATTGAGTGGTAGCCCCAGCTCTTCAAGATCACAGCCAAGCTAGTGGGAAACTGGAGTTTCCTGACTCCTCAGGCCAGGCTACTTTCCACTCTGTCTCTGCCTCACCTGCATGGCTTCTGTCCCCTGCCCACCCCTCAGCCCTGCACCCCAGCCCCTGAGCTCTCCTTGGGGAACAGGCAATGAGGCAGAAGAGACGGAGTCTCTCCATAAAGAAGGGGCAGGCCACCCCTGTCCCCCCATCTTGTCACCACCCCATGAAGAGCAGAGACACAGCAGTGAGACGAAGCACATTTGTTTCCATGTTGTACAGAAGAACCAAAATAAATGCAAGTTTGGCAACACAGGGTCAGGGTGGGTCGGCCCCCCTCCCCCTCCTTGCTGAGCCACCGCTGTCTGCTCTTGGATATGAGAATGAGTTAACTCCTAGCCAGCCGCTGAGCTGGGAAACCATCTCAGCCCCCACCTGCAGCGCAGATCTGGGGGCCAAGGAGGCAGGAGACCCATACTCCTGCTCCTAGTTCTGAGGCCCCAGAGCCTTCCAGGGGCAAGGACTTCCCTGGCTGTGGCATGTGGGACTTAGGTCAGCTCTTGGAGGCCCCTTGTCCCCTCAGTTTGCTGCAACATGTCCAGAGAGGTTATGGAACATGGATCAGAGGGCAGGGGGAGGGGGGCATACAGTGGATTTTTGACCACTAGGGGCTGGTTCAAGGGCCATCCTGCCGGTGGCTGGGGCTGCGGGAGTTACCTTCTCAGGGCCAGGCTGAACCCCGGGAGAACAACTGAGCAAGGGGCTCCCCACACAGCTCAGTCAGTCCAGACCAGGGGAAGGGATGAGAGAAGAGACGGTCCCGTCCCAGCCTCCGCGGAGGCCACTTCCTGCATCCAGGGATGCTTTTTCCCTGTGCATCCTCAAGCCTTTCCCTGTGCAACACCAAGTTGCTCTCAAACCCTCCATTTCCCTCACCCTCTTATGCACAGGCACACACACACACGCACCAGGATCAGCCTCCCCAGAGCAGGAAGCTGGTCACTGCCCAGGGAATGAGGGTGGAGCCCTGCTGGGGGACAAGCGTGCCCAGACAGTGAGTTAGGCAGATGCTGGGGCAGTGGCACATCTGGAGTTCCACGCACTCCCCCCATCCCACCCCAGTGGGGGACATGCAGACTCCAGAGGGCTGGGAGAGTCAGCACGGGACCATGCAGGAGGCCTCAACTGCTGCCCCACATGTGCCCTTGGGCACCCCAAGGGAGGGAACCCCATCAAACTTGGAAGCCACAGGTTCCTACACACATGCCTGTCCTCACCACAGCCCTTTCCTGCGTGTGCACACACACAAGTCCGAGGAAGAGGTGGATTCAGATTCAATGAACAAAGAAGTGAAGCTGGAATGGGATCGAGCAGGGCCCAGAGCAGGGCTGTGCAGGACATGCCTTTTTGTAATGCACACAAAGAGGCCACCCCTCAGCCACAGCCCCGGGTATGGCAAGCCTCTTCCACTCCTGTGGGCCCTGTTTAGTTGCCACCCCCTCCAGGAAGCCTACCTGGATTCCTCTGTCCAGTCCTCTCCACCCCTCTGCAGGGAGCAGAGCTGCAGCATCACATATGGTGGGGAATCTAATTGGAACACTTTCTTCAGCCTTAAGTGAATTTTACATGCACGATACACGCATACGTAGACATGAATGCGTGCCTGTTCGTGCCACGCACACACAAACCACAAAAGCAGAGTGCTCTGCTTCCTGCCCCAGGGTTCCAGCTTCAGATGCCACAGTTCTGCTGTCCTGTCAGCATTTGTATGGGGGTGCTAGCTTGTGGGGTGACCGAGTGTGGCCTCAGTCCTTCCCTGGTGTCCTGGCACGGGCTCCTGGGACAGTGCGTGGCTAAGAGCACAGGTGGCAGAGCAGACAGACCTGGGTCTCTTTCGCCTGGACAGTGTCTCACTGTGCACTTTTTGGCACTCGCTCCTGCTCTGTGCTTGGGCTCCTTATCTGTCCATGGAACAAGTTGTGAGAATTCAGTGAGATCGTGGCCCACAGCACGCATTCAGTGAGGGTCGTTTCCATTCCTGTCCCTTGGTAAAGGATTCAGGAGACGATGTAGATGAGGGCAGATCCCAGCACAGGAAACCAGGAGGTTTTTCAAAATGTCCAGTCCCTCCAGGCAATGTCACCCTCTAATTCAGAGAGGACAGGAGAAGCCTGGACAGGCTCTGTCTTGCCAGGACCTGGGACATGCCTAGAACGGCAACAGTCCCCACACCAGCTCGCTCCAGCTCCTGCAGAGAGCCCCTCCTCGTGCACAGTGCAGTGCGCACAGCTCTGGCAGACCCCTGAACCCCCCCTCCCCCCACACATACACCATGTGGCCTGCAGGACATTGAATGGGGCATGGGGAGTGAGCATGAGGGGGCTAGAGGGGGTATAGAGGAAAGGGAGGCAGCCCTGGCGGTAAATGTCAGGGCCCCACAGAGTCGTGCCAACCCCAGCCTGTGGTCACACGGACGCCCTCAGAGAAAGCAGGGCTGGGCTGGAGTCAGCCCGAGATGCCTGCCCTGCCGGAGACTTTGAGATGGCCCAGATCTTCTCAGGCTCCAGGTCCCCTTTGCTGCACACATACGGTGCACATGTGTGTAGCTAGACTAGAAGCGACCGAGTCCAGGACTTCTGAACCTGGAGACCTCGGCAAGCCTTCCAGCAGGTCTGTGAATACCCACAAATAGTAGGCAAAAGTGTCTGTATGTGCACACATGTTCCGTGCACACACGTGCCTTTGGACAGCAAGAGGGTCTATTTTCTCTAACAGATTTTCAAAGGATCTATGACCAAAAAGGCTAAGAATTGCTACCCTACATTTGTGTTCACTTTGCAGTTGAGGACAGTAGAACCCCGGAGGCTCACTCTCCATCCACCTCCTCAGCCAGGGCTGCAGCAGGACCGGAGGGGCCTGCTGCGTGGACCCACCCAGGGCTGAGCTGGGCTCTGCTCTCTCTCTTTCTGGAGTGACAGCCTCACCCCCTCATCTTCCTACTCACCCCATACCCACTCCTCCAGGGCACGGGGAGCCCTCTCACCAGCCACCTTGCCAGGCCCTTTGTGAAGGATGGGAGAAGGAAGCACTCCTGACAAGACCTGCACCCCGCCAGCCGCCAGGCGCCGGGAGCGGGGCCAAGAGGCAGGCACACGCGTGTTCAGCTGCACCCCTCAGCACGCCTGCCCCCAGAGCCTCGCGGCCTCCCTGCCTGCCTGGGAGAGTGATGAGTTTATCTCCACAGGACAGAGAGGTGCGTCTGACGGCAGAGATGACTCGGGCTGCGCTCCTCCATAAGCAGGCTCCTGGGGGACGGCTGGGAGAGATGCTATCGCTCCTGTTTGTCAGTCAGGCAGTCAGGAAAGACAGGCCTCCTCCCTGCCCCCCCACCATCCCTACCCCCCAGTGCCCAGAGCTCAGCCTGGGCCCTCAGCAACGGAGGGAGCTGTAAACATCCCACAGGCACCTGGGTGCCAGGGCCCTGGGGACTCCGGAGATGAAAAATAACTCACCCAAGCCAGCCCCAACACTACCCACCTCTGAGAAAAAGAAAAAAGAAGCCGATGAACCTTGACAGCCCCACTTCCGGATCCTGATGCTTGAGCAGGTCTCTGGAGTTTTGGAAGTATCAGGGTTTGAGGGTGGAGGACACATCTGGCAGAGAAGGGACACATCTGGACCATTCCTGTGGACCCCAGGGGACCTCGCCTCCAGGGCCTATGTCATTGCAACCCTCCCACATTGGATCTCATCTTGGGAGCCACCTGCTTCTCTCCTGGAACTGCCCCCTGCCCAGGAGCAAGGGCACATGGACACAGCCTCTCATCCAGTCCGGGGTCCAGCTCCTCTCCTGGATAAAGGAAGATGGGGCCAAGGAGTCGGGAGAGTTGGAGACCAAGGCCTGCACCCTTGTGGGTCCAGCTGATCCCTGGCAGTATGCCTGGCACTGAGCTTGGGGCTGAGGGGATAGGGCCTCCAAGGTTTGGAGGAATGTCAGCCAGGCAGGAAAGAAGCCAAGAGGTCACCTGGGTCTCTTGGCTGGGAAAACCAAAACCCAAGAGAGGGGTGACCAGAATCAGCATCTGCTGACTTCCTGTCCAGGGAACCATGCTCAGAGGGAAGAGGTCTCACCAAGCCATGGCCATTGTGGCCAGTCACAGTTCATCAAATGTGACTGTGGTGAGGGGCCCCCAGGGCCGCTGCAGCCAGAAAGTCTTCCTGGATGAGGTGCCCTGAAGCAGCTGGCCCTATGCCTCCTGGCTCTTCCTTTTGTGCCCTGTCTCCCACCTTGCACCAGTGGGGACCCTGGCTCCCCCTCTCTCTGTGTCCCTCTTCAGCCTACCCAGTGAGCAGACCACCAAGGGGAGGGTTGGTGGCCCTCAGTGCACAGCACAGAGATCCTGGCAGCTTCCACCCGGGGCTGGGGCATTCCAGCCCCCAGCACTCCCCGCCTGCCCCTCCACCCTCTCTTAGAGCTCCTGTTGCTGAGCAAGAAGCTGTGTGTTGCAATGTAAGGAGCAAGGTCTCTATGGTACTTGCTAACTGTGTGGCCCCAGGAAAGACACTAAACATCACTGATCCTCAGTTTCCTTATCTGTAAATGAAATGGAGATGTAACGACAGCCTTGTTGTGTTACGAGAATTAGAGAATCTGGAACTCCCCAGATAACTCCTTGAGTGGTTATTACTATTATCGTTGTTGCTGTAATTCTTTGGGGGGACAAAGCAGAATGTGTTCCCAACCAGGCAACCTGACACAGAGAGCCAGGGCTGCAGGGTGAAGCCCCTCAGAGAGGATGGGATGCCTTGTCCACCCCAGGTAGACCCCCGGCAGCTCTGGGCCTTGTTCTCCCGTCCAGCTTCCTCCAGGAAGGCCCACCGGGAAGAATGGAAAGTCTGCCCAGCCGGGGACTGCAGAGATGGGAGAGTCTGAGAAGTGGGCTGAGGAAAGGCCCCAAAGAGTCCTTTTCCATCTTTCCTGGTCCAAACGACAGAACGCGAGGGCTAAGAGGGACCTCAGAAATCACTTGGTCCCCTGTCCCCATCCCATTTGATGGAGGAGGAAACTGAGGCCCAAAAGGGAACAATGTGTTGTCCGAGGTCACCCAGTGGCTGAGACCAGAGCTCCTGGCTCCTGGCCCAGTGTTCTGTCCACTGCTCAGAGCTAGCTGCCATCCTGTTCCCACCCAAGGGCACGCAACTACCCCCTCGCCCACTTCCCTGGAAACTCTAGGGTTTTCCACCTGAAGACCATCTGTTTACAAGAGAGGCCTCTGGGAGAAGACGAGTGAATTGGGAACTACAACAGACACAGGCATCTCCACCCTAGAGGCACAGTGCCGGGTAGGTGCCTGGTCCCCCTCCCCCAGCCCTCGAAACACCCCCCAATTCACAAACACAGCCAGGCTTCCTGACTCACATGCACAGGAGCTATGAGCAGAGGGCGAAGGAGGCAGTGTGCCCAAGCACAGCAGACACCCCGTGAGTCTCAGGGCTATAGGACTGGGGTAAGGTACCCACACCAGGGTGGGTGGTGAGGAACTCTGAGAAAACAAACCTGAGACAGGTGCTTTGGGAAGGCACCCAGAAATGGACAGGGCCTCAGAGGCCAGACCCGTCTCACAGCAGCCCCCCAACCCCCACTCTTAACCCCCCCAACTGCCCCCTGCCCCAGGCTCTGGGCTTCCCCTCTCCCAGCCCTGGCTCGTCTCCACTGCCCGGAAGGGATGGGGACAGCCATGGGAGTGTCTTAGTCAGCCTTGGGGAGGCCTTCATGGTGGTGGCCTGCGTCCTGGGGCCTGGGCCCGGCTGTGGCCTGAGTCTGGTCAGGGTTCCCAGCAGGCCTCCCAAGCTCTTCCTCTGCCAGGCACACACAGAAAATGATGACTTGGCCCCTCCTGGAGTGAAACGAGCAAAGATGCCCAGGTCCCTGGGAGGAGGCCACTGAGGGCATCAGCACTGGGCGTGCTGGGACCCCCTACATACACCTTTGGGGAGCCTTGGTGTGGGGTGGGTTCTGGTCCCCACTCGGCCACTGCCGTCACCCCTATGAGTCTGTTTGGACCAAATAGGTGACTTCTAAGCTTTTTTTTTAGAATTGAAACTTTTCTTTTTTTTAACGAAGATGATTGTACTCGTTTCCGAGCCCTAGCAAATCGCCACAAACCAAGTGGCTTACGACAACAGAAATTTATTCTCCAATCGTTCTTGAGGCCAGAATCCAAAACCAAGGTGTCAGTGGGCAGCGCTCCCTCCTTAGGCTCTAGGAGAGAGGCCTTCCCGAGCTCTTCCCATTTCTGGTGGCTCCAGGTGTCTGCGTACTGCCACTGTTTGCCCCATCTTCACACAGCCTTCTCCAGGTCCCTCCTTGGCGTGTCTCTTATAAGGACACTTGTCTTTGGTTTTAGGGCTCTCCCAGATGATCCAGGATGATTTTAACCTGAGATCCTTTAACTTAATCACATCTGCAAAGACCTTGTTTCCAAATAAGGTCACATTCGCAGGTTCTATTGATTAGGACACAGGTGTATCCTTTAGGGGGCCATCCATTCAAACCTCCCCCCATGATCTCATTTGAAACCCCATTTATCCCTCAATGTGCTAAGGAACAGTTTGGAATGAGGGTGAAAGCTGGACCTTTATCCCCCTTCCCCCGTCTCCCCCTCCACTCCTCCTTCCCCATGGCAGGGCTTCGCAAAGGAAGCACGAGACATCCAGGTCCCCTCCACCACTGCCATGTGGGGCCTCACAGGAGGTGGCCTCACTCTCCATGTGGCTCCTAGAAGTCCCCACAGAACCAGAGTCAAGCTTGGTGGCCACAGTCTCGGGGCCACCACGCAGTTAGTCTCGGGTTCGTTGGCATGTGGGAGGAGCGCCTCCTGCACCGCACCCCCCACCCCACCCCGGCCCCAGAGCTGAGGGAGCTCCTGCTCTGATGCTGGAACTCCAAACCCTGGCCTTGCTTCTGCCTCCTGGGCAGCAGGGGTGCAGGGAGATGGGGAGGGATGACGTCCAGGTACAGGAGGGTGGCAGGGAGGTGGTAGAAGCATGGCTGGAAACGGCGGGCATGAGATGCCAGGGAAAGGATGGGGAGCCTGGAAGCAGTCAGCATCCCCACCTTGGCCTCCAGCCGGTGGGCAAGGGAGGCCCAGCCTTGAGGGAGGAGATGGGGGTCCCTGGTAATATCTGTGTGAACTGCTGGGGGTTCCCTAAGGAAGAGGGTCACAAAGCCCTACCCCCAGGGGCAGCAGATGCAGAGCTGAGCTGATGGCTTCTTCTGTGCAGACTTTTGTATGACCTTGCATAGGTCATGCCACCTCCCAGAACCTCAATTTCCTCGACTGTAAAATAGAGATATAAATGACACTTTCCTCAAAGGATTGCTTGGGGGCCCCCATAGAGGAAGACTGTCACAAGCCACCTGGAGGGGACTGCACACAGCGGGGAGCAGGCCACCTCTCCTACAGCTGACCTCTGGGTGCAGCATGAGGGACCTGGACCAGGCACATGAAGATCCTGGGGACTCAGCCTGGAAGCCTGCTGGGAAGACGCGGGTCTGGACCAGAGCAGGAAGGAGGGGTGGGGCAGGGAGTGGCAGAGGAGAGGGTGGAGGCCGAGATGGGAGCCCTCCCCAAGGACAAGGTCCAGGTACCCTCTTCTCGGCAGCTGGACTTCCCCGCCCTGTGAGCAGCATGTTTGGGGCAGGGAGTCCCTCTCACCGTGCCCTCTGCTCCTGCCATTGTGCCTAGCACAGGGCTGGCACAGGCGGAGCCCACTTGACAGAGGCTGGGTAGGCGTTGAGCTGAGCTGCTCACCCAGAAGGTGCTAATTGAGCTGATGAATTGAGCCAATTACCTCAGCCTCCCGGGAGGGCTGGGAGCAGGCCTGGTTCTTGGGGAACAGGTGTGAGGCTGCAAGATGGGCTGAGGGAGGGAGCCAGGCCCGCGAGGGTGGAGGCTGCGCTCTGCACCCCAGGCCTGCCAGCCTGCGCAGCTCAGGATGGAGGGTGGACGGTGCCCACTGGAGCCTGGAGCTAGGTGGGTCTGGGCCCTGGGCAGATCCAGGAGGGAGCCGGCAGAGGGAGAGGCAGGCTGGAGGATGTGCAGGGACCCCAGGACAGGAAGGCGGTGCACACGGCAGGCAAGTGAAGGATTCCTCGGAGAAGTGAATTACCCTTTCCTGTGGAAACTTCTGCTAATTTTGGAGCGTGAACGACGGTGAGAGCGAATGTGAAATCATCACGGCCCAACATTTAGGACGAGTGGGAACAGCGCTAGCTGCCACCGACCTTTACCTCGGCTGGTCCGGGAGGCGGGAACCATTGTGGCTGCCAGTTTACAGATGACGAAAATGAGGCCAGGGGCTGCCACGGGGCTCACCCAGCTGACAAGTGAGGGAAGCAGGACCCAAACCCGAGTACTCCAGGATGCAACAGCTCCATGGTCCACGGCCTGAGGTGTGTGTGGGGCTTGACGGTCAACAAGTGTGAGTCTGCATGTGAGTTCACGTGAGTGTGGCAATGGTGTGTCTGTGAGCGTGTGAAGATGACATGTGACTGTGAGCTGGACCGGCCCAAGCCCAGTTGAAGGCCAAGGACAGTCCATCGACCTTGGGGAGGAAGCGCCACACCCCAGCCTGCGGGGCACAGAGTCTCCTCTGTCTCCTGCTTCCCCCATCCCCACCGTCACCATAGTCCCCACCCACATCCCCGTGTGCCTGACTCGTGCAGTAATTTCCCACCTCCACGCCTGCTCCCCCAATTATGTCTCCACATGGAAGCCAGAGGGCTTCAGAAATCACAGATCTAATCATAACCCATTTTTGTCTCGTTTTGTTTGTTTGTGCAAGTGGCATGTCTCTTTCTTTGTGTAACGGAAACTATACCGATGTCAGGACAAAAGTACTTTCTTCAAAAATCAACTTTACTGACACAATTTACATAAAACAAAATGCACCCATTTTAAGTGTATAGATAATGAATTTTTTAACCACCACACCATCCTGTTTCCAGCATCTCAGGAAGTTCACTCTTATCCCCACCCAGTCAACACCCGGCATCCTGCCATCACCCACCCTGAGCAATCGTTGATCTGATTTCCATCGCTGTACGTTGGTTTTGCCTTTTCTAGAATTTCATATAAGTGGATTCCTGCAGGGTATGCCCTTTGGTGTCTGGCTTCTTCCACTCAGTGTAATGTTTTTGGAATTCACCCACATTGCTCACATCTCAGGAGCTGGCTCCGTCCATTGCTCCATAGCATTCCATCGTATGGATATACCACTGTTTGTTGATCCATCCACAAGTTAATGGATATTTGGGTTGATTCCAGTTTAGGGGCTATTATGAATAAAGCTGCTATGAATATTGCATGTCTTTTTGTGTACATATATTTTTATTTCTTTCGGGTAAATACAGAAATTGGAGTAGAACTGCTGGATATAATAAGTACATGTTTAACATTTTAAGAAACTGCCAAGCTGACCCTTAGGATAAATTTTTAAACTCTCTAGCCTGAACTTCAAGGGCCTGGCCCCTTCTTTCTTTTCAGCCTCATCTTCCCTCTCTTTCACCTTGCTTACTGCATGTCAACCACACTCTTTCTTGTTGTTTCTTTAAAGTGTCAAGCTTCTTTTGACCACAGGTCCTTTGCATGTGCTGGTTCCTCTCCCTGGAATGCTTTCCCTGCTCTTCTGTTCTTCAGATGTCATCTTAATATTCATTTCTCGGGGGGCCTCCTAACCATACCCCACCCCACTTATATGTGGTGCTCCTCAAAACTCCCTGTAGTTTTTTCTTTATGACACACATCTCAGTGATAACTACACAGGATTACGTGTACATGGTATGATTTCATGTTTCCTGTTCCTCCTGCACTCTAGGCCCTGCAAGTGCAGGAATCATGCCCCTGGTCTCCTGTGTGCCCAACGCCTGACACATAAGAGCTGCTCAATAGATATTTCTGGAAGTTAAATGAAGGAGGCTGAGCCCCAAGGCCCACAGGCCAGGACGGGGCCTGTGGGCCCTGCCGAGGAGCCTGGGAGCCCACCCCTTGCAGGGAGGCCTGAGCAGCCAGGCCGGCAGCGGCAGCGATTGCCCCAGATCCAATGACTGGGTGGGGGAGGGAGGGAGGGACGCAGGAAAGCAGAGGATGACTCATCTTCGGAGACACGTGGCAAGGGGAGAGGAAAATGCAATTCAGCAGCTTCTTGACCTTTCCTTTGTGCGGGGACAAATGCTCCAGCCCCGTGAGCAGGGGGTGGCAATTAGGTACTTCCAGAGTGGGGGAAAACACTTGCCTGGGCCGCGAGCAATAAATAACTAGAGAGATTTCTCAGGCACAGAGAGAAGGCATGTTGCCCACCCGCAGCCTCTGCCACTGCCCCCTCATCCCCATCCCACTGGCTATGTGCAGCTCTGAAGCTGGGAGACAAGAATGCCCTGGAAAGATAATGGTCTCCTCTCGGAGGGACAATGCAAAAGTAGAGGAACCTTCCTTTTCAAAAGGCAAAGGGACAGCATGGCGCAGGTCAGAGGACAGGCACTTGCTGCCCCCAGCCCACAGCACCAGGATGAGGCCAGGGCGCCTCGTGCCTAAGTGAACCATGCCGGGGCGGAGGGTGGGGGGGGATCCTCAGATTTCCTTTCCTACCCCTGGAGAAGTCAGGCCCATAACGGGAGGGTGGACGCTGGAGCAGACTGTAAACAGGGGAGGGTCCACTTATCGGTGAGACTCGTCTGTGCAGGGCGGACTGAGGCAGCGTGGCCCATGGCTCTGGGCAGTGTGACCTGATTTGCTGAAGCAATTCCCCTGCCCCCAGCAAGAAACTGGGAGGGCGGGGCAGGCTCTCAGCCTAATGGGGAATCGGTTCCAAGGCCGTGCACAACCACATCTGCTAATGGACACCGACATCCCTCCGGGTCATCATCCAGAGCTCATCTGTAGCACGTCTGGCTTTTAACATCTCACTGACCACACCTCCCCCGTGCTTCTATGACCTTTTCTCCTTCATGTGGGCCTTGGTGTCTTGTTCCTGAGAGGGTCTGAGTCAGTCTGCCACCAGGCCCCTTGCTCCCACCCCACTAGTATACACCTGAGATCAAGCGTGTTAGCCGGGTCCAGCCAAAGGAAGCGAGCAGGATCTTGCCCCTCTGAGCTGCCAGAGCCTTTGAGGAGCTGCCGAGCTGACAGGTGAGGACCCGGGGGCCAGAGTCCAGGGCTAGTCACGGATCTCACCATTTCTCTGGATTCTTGCAGGTGTAGCCACTAATGTCAGGACCCAGGTTAGGGATGGCAGCTACGCAGACAGTGAAAGCACGGATTTCCAGTGAGCCGGGTCACCTCACCAAGCCTTGGTTTCCTGATCTCAAAATGGGGAAAGAAAGACCAAGCTGGTCAGAATTAAATAAGGTAAGTATTCCAAAATACGGTAGCTCATATTATGAATAAACCTTAAATTCTATCATACAAATCCTCACATTTGTAAAGTGTTTTATTGTCTAAGAAACATTTTCACATGTATGATCTCATTTGATCCTCAAACAATCTTGTAAGTACACAGGACGGACACTACTAGCCCCATTTTACAGATGTGATAACAGAGGCCCCAAAGGGTAAAAGAAATTTGCAAATTCCACATGACCACATGAGTATGCAAAACCAGAACTAAAACCTCCCAACTTCTGGCCTGAATTTTTTCCCCACTGGACTTCCACTTTGCCGTGCAAATAAATGCCTACCTCCTGGGATCCCCTGGGTCCAGCGTGCCACCCAGCAGCCTGAGGATCTTCAGAGGCTTCGTGGAGGCCTCAGGAGCTGAGGCCCGCCTCTTGCAGCTGAAGGAAAAGGTTTGGGGTGAACACAGCTGAAGGTCCTCAGATGATGCACATGCCTGGGAGATGGGGATGAGGCTGTAGCCCGCGTCGGGGCTGAGGCAAAGAATTCCCCTAAAGAAGTTCAGAAGGGAGGTTCACAGGAGTAGAAGGGAGGAGAGTAATACCCACAGGAGGGGAAGATAGTAACATAGGCCCTCCTCCCAGCCTCCCAGATAGGAGGTCCTTACAAAACAGATGAATAGTGGAAGGACCCAAGAACGACCCTGGGCACCGGTTCTTCCCATAGCAGAACCTGGAAAGTGAATTGAATCCTTCCTGCAAAAGGTAAAAATATTTATTATCCGTTCGTGGAGGTCAAGAATCGAGAGCTTGGAGGGGAGACTCTGGCTCACCTTCCCTCATGTGGATGCAGTCAAGGTGTCGGCCGGGGCATGGGCATCTGAAGGCTTGACTGGCCCAGAAGGTCCAACTGCAAGGGGGCTCACTCACGCGGTTTGGGCAGGAGGCCTCGCCTCCTCCCTACAGGGGCTTCCCGTAGGGCAGCTTGAGTGTCTTCATAACACGGCAGCTGCCTCCCCAGAGCCAGGAGAAAGCCACAGCACTTTTCATGACCTTTCATGACTTTTCAAGGGAGTCACACCCATCGCTTCTGCCTTATCCTACTTGTTAGGAGTGAATCTCTAAGTCACTCAAGGGGGGAGAATTAGGCTGCACCTTTTTAAAGGGAGCGTTAAAGAACCTGCGGACATATTTGATACCATCCCAAAGGATCAAAGAGCCTCAGACAGGCAGAGAGCGCTCAGAACAGACCCAGGAGACGACCTGCAGGTCAGGACAGTATCCTGGAGGCCCCACCTCCCAGCCAGAGTCCTGACTCCTGCCCTCATCGCTGCAATCACCTTGGCTACCCTGGGTTAAGGGGACCAGATGCCCCAGGGCCATCGCTGAGACGCAGGAAGGAGAGGGCTGCCAGGGCGCGGAGGAGGCCGCCTCACTCACGTCTGAGCACATGGTGGGAGGAGAGATTGGGGTGCTGCTGCTCCGGGCCGCCTGCTACCCTGCCTTCAGCTTGGGGGAGGAGGGCTCCATCTCCACCCTGCATGGCTTACAGGAACACGTCTGGGTCCCCCCTTGACAATCCTCATGGGTCTGGAAAGAGACTGCCTTTCCCTGAGTCCTGGCCAGTCCAGGGACAAATCTCGGGTTGTAGTGCTCAAGCCTGCCTTGCCCAGCTCCCTTCTAACCACCGGGCCCATTCCCAATGCTGACAGGGCAGCACCAGGTACCACCGACCCCTGGCTGCTAGCTTCATACAATTGGATCAAAAGTGGACACCTGACCCAGCAGGAGAAAAGTCATTGGCTGACCAACAGCCAATCAGATACTCTCCCTTAGGATTTTAGCACTAAGGGGTGGAGTCTGGGAGCCAGTGCGGGGCTGGGGCTGGGGCTGGGCCTGGAGTGGGGGGCCGACTGGTCAGGGCAAGCTGGGGGGGCCGGAGCTACTATTTTGGGACCATGTGTTGATGAGCAAGCGAAGAAAGCTGATCTGCAGAGGAAGGCAGGAAAAGGGAGTACAGAGAACACAGGGATGAGACCCAGCGTGGCATCAGAGGGGGAGGCTGGCAGGAAGGGCAGTGTGCTGAGTTCCCGGTGCTTCTCAGCTCTCCCGAGGCCTGGATGTTCTTCAGGGAATCCAGAGGGACAAAATTCGACACTGACTCAACTCAGCGCTGGCGTTTTCTTCTGGCACCACCATTTCTGTTCCTCCTTATCTCCCCGTGGCTGGTTCCCAGCAGCGACGAGAAATAAAAGTCTGACCCACGGTGGATGATTCCCCTCTCAATCTCCCCAGGCTGAGGCGAGCAGGAAGGACAACGCGTTTACAGAAAGAGCAGCCCCAGGAGGCTGGCGTTGACCTGGGCAGTGATGCTGCAGCCAGAGCGAAGGAGAGGGGAGGCCGAGCGGCTGGACGCAGAGCACGACGACGCTACTTCATTCTTCCCTGGGCTCCTCTTGCCCTTGAGATTGCATCATTCATTTTACAGTCGTGTAAATTCCTGCAAGAGTAACCATGCCCATCTTCAAATGCGAGTCCAGTAGAACAGACTTTTGAATTATTCATCGGTTCATTCAACAAACGTTCGTTGAGTGCTTTCTATATGCCAGGCCCTGAACTGAGTACAAACCAGAAATCAACCCAACCCCTGTCCTCAGGGAGCTCCCAGGCCAGCGGTGGTGGTGAGACAAGGAGAGCACTCGTTAAGAGACATACAGGAAAGAGCCGTTAGTAGCTCCTGGGAGAGACAGTCAGGCAGGATTTACATGGGAGAGAAGGACATTCTGGATGAGAGAATGAGGAGGCAGCAGGCTGTGGTGGGAAAAAACACTTGACAAGAATCCAGGAGGCCTGGGTGGTAGTTCTCGTTCTGTCATTAACTCAGAAAAGCCCCTTCCCCTTTCTGGGCCTCAGTTTCCCATCTGTCACCGAGGGAGGCTGACTTAGCAGCTTTGGCATTCAAGAGTCCACGGCAGCAGGTGCTGGGGGCGATGGTTGGGGAGTGGAGCTTTTCCATAGTTTGCTGTCATTCAGTGGCTTCCCAGACAGCTTGCCTGGGCCAGATGGGCAACTGCCCCCGACCAGGCCAGGGGGGCCCCATCTGGTAACACTCAGCCTCACCCTCCTGTGAGCACATTGTTAATCCAACAAGGGGAGGACCCTGGCTTCCAGCCCTGGGATGGGGGTCCAGGGGTGATGCTGCAGCCTGGCCTGTACCTGAGAACCTTAAGTGCCTTGGCAAGGTGCAGGGCACCGTCAGGGAGGACACCCTTTCTCCACCCTGCTCAATGAGCTCACTCACATGGGTTTGAAAGCAAAAAGACAGCAATAGGTCGCTTTACTAGGTTCCAACCTGGTAACCAGCCTCCCAGGATGGTGTCACTGTTCCAAAGTGTACTTCTCAGCAAAGGGCCCAATAAACGTTGTGATTATGTTAATCTGCAATTTCTCTGAAATGGTTTGACTTCAGTCTCCTTAGGGAAACATACTGACCACCTTAGGGAAACAGAGGCAGGATGAACCTGGGACTTATACTAGGAGCAGAGAATAGCCCAGCATGACTGGTACGGAGGGCGCCTTGAATAGAAATAAGACTAGCGCGATTGGCTGAGGTCAGATCAGGGAAGATCTTACATGCTGGGCCAAGGAGTTAGATTTCAGAGTGGAGGAGTGGCTGATGGGAGATGAGCTTAGAAAAATATCCTGATAGCAGTGAACAACATGGGCCCATGTCAGGGGGCAGGAGGGGACTCATAGCAGCTGGGAGAGCACTTGGGCAGGAGCCTGAACCAGGCAGAGAGAGCAGGAATGGAAAGGAGCAGGAGCGGGCAGATGGAAGAGATTATGCAGGAGGGGGAACCCCCGGGACTTGGCCACGCCAGTGGGAAGCCAAGGAGGGGGACGAAAGGGGCAGAAGCCTGGGAAAGTTCCAGCTTTCCTTCCCAGTACAGATCCAGGAAATGACACACCTAGAATCACAAAATACCCTAAGACTCTGTCTACATAGCACCAAATACCCACGACTCAAAACATTCAGAAAGCCCGCAGATACTGTCAGGTCCCCAGTATCTGGAAAGCCATTCTACTCTTTGTCTAGATGCTTGCAAAGGGCATGGGCAGAATGGGGCTCCTCTGCCCTTTGTGGTCCCCCCAAAGCCCTCTGCAGGGAGGCAGCAAAGAGCCAAGGTGCTGGGCGAAGGGGGAGCCAAGCCTCCTGCTCTCATCAGAAGCCACGCCAGTATTTTTAGCGCTGCAATCAACAGCAGGGCCTCTGGATCGGCTCAGGCAGCCCGGGCCGAGCAGGGCTGTTAAAAATGGAACAGCACACGCTGCAATCAGTGGTGGCGGGCGAGGGGCACCCGGCAGGGCAGCAGCTGTGGCATCTGAAGCTATTGGCCCTCGAGCTGGCAGAGGGAAGCCTGGCAGAGGGACGGGTGGAGCAGCCTCCCAGAGTGTGCTGGAGCTCTGAGGTCATGCTGTCCCTTACCCTCATGTCCCATCCCCACGATGCCCCAGAAGCACCCAGCAGTCAGGCCTCTGCCCCAAAGCACTGCACACACGTGCTCTTTACTGTGCCAGACGCCCCACCATCAGCATCCACACCCTGCCGTGTCCCGGGAGGCCTCTCTGTAATGGCTGAGCATGGGTGCCTGGGGAGCCTCAGGGGGACAGGGGAGGAAGATGGACAGTGCTGCCCAGGGCTGGAGGACGGTGAGCACCAAGGAAGCTGGGCAGAGCGGGACACAGAGGGCCTATCCTGCCCGCTGAAATGGGGGAACCAACTGCTGCCTCCTCTGCTGCCCCCCCTTCCCCGGTCTGGTAGGAAGCACAGCTGCCCTGAGATCCCCCCGCCGAGACTGTGTCCCTTCCAGGCTGGGGAGACGCAGCAGGCAGCCTGGGACAGGGCACATTTACCACAGTGAGACCCAGGAGGCCTGGGTTTCCAGCCATTTGTGCCAGTCTCTGACAGCTTTGGGGCCTCCAGCAAGCGACCTCCCTTCGCTGGCCTCCATGGTTTATCTGTAAAATGACAAGGCTGGAGTAGAGCACAGACATCCCAGATTCTTTGCTCTGCCAGCCGGCTGGGTGCAGAGTGATGAGTGCTTCAGAGGCCCTGGTCACACCCCTTCCTCCACCCAGAGCAGAGGACTCCTTGCGGAGCAGAGCTTGGCCCCACGAGAGGGACTGCTCCCGGTGCCCCTGCGCGAGCAGGAGCCCACAGGATGGGTTGACCTGGGATGGTTGGGCATCATTATCCTGCCCAACCAGGAGCTGAGAGGGCTCCACGGGGGTGCAGAGAGGACAAGGAGACGGACAGGGAACCCAGGACACTAGAGTTATCAAAGTAGAAGGGACCTCAGAGGCCGCACTGTCCCATACCCTTATTTTGCAAACACTACAGCTAAAATGAGTGGAAAGAGAGAGGGCACCAGGGACCCAGGCACGGGACATCCGAAGGCAGGAGCCAGGTCAGCTTTCTGAGTCCTTCCCCGGATCCCAGGTCCTTCAAGTGCCCCTTCCATAGGGATCTCCAGAACCCCCGATTCACCCCAGCTGAGCCTGAGCCTCACAGACAGGCTGTGGGGCTTTGCAGCCGTCTGCCAGTCTGCACGCGGGAGGGTGGGGGCTGCACTGTTTATTGAATTCGTGTACGAGCATAAATCTGCGTCAACCTGCCTCAGAACAATGTTCAGCTGGCAGATGTGCTGTCTCAGGAAGACGCTTCGCTGTCTGTCCCAAAACCCTTTACTCCCCAGTGAGACAGAGTCAGGCCTGACCAGCTGGGCACCTCACATGAGGAGGCACCTTGACAGGTCATCCCTTCCATCCCCCTGCCTTGCTCCCCTGGCCGTAACCATGCCAAGTCAGCGTCTCCTTAACGGCATGCCCTGGACAAATGTGCTCTGTAGCTGGCTGGCCCTGCAGATGTTCAGCAGCTGGAGGAGTCCCCACCAGGCATGGGAAGCATCCTGCTGCCTTCCCTGCCAGGACCAAGCTGCGCCGGGGCTCCTGGAGCCAGTGGTGGGAGGAAACACTCCAGTTCTCCCACCTGTCTCTGGCTGCCCTGCAGGCATCACATCCTCCCACCTGGAAGGGGGGTACCCACACCCAGGGTGTGCAGACTAGAGCACCCCAAGGCTGGCATATGGCAGAGCCACGTACGTCACCCTGGTGTGGGTTGGTGGTGCATCTCGTGTTTCCTCAACACCTCGGAAGGCGGGATGAGAATCTGCCGTCTGACAGCCTCAGGCCCCACAGCCTGCGGCAGGCTCAGCCACACACCTAGCGCTGCAGATGGCTGGGCCAAGCCGGGGGAGGGGCGATGTGGTCTCCCTGCTGCTCCTGCTGCTGCTGCTGCTGCTCAGCCTGGGAGATCCTACGATGCCCGCCTCTCACAGCAGCAGGAGAAGAGTGGGGGCCCTCTATGCCAGATCCAGCCTGCTGAGCAGTGGCAGGCTTGACCACTGCCCTCTCTGAGTCTGAGGAGGCTCTCTGTTGAGGGCTCAAAGCCCCCCCAAACCTGCTGGCTCTGGGAGACCAAGAGAGGGGCTGGTTGGGACTCAGCCGAGAGTAGAAGGAAGAAAACTGCATGAAGAAGAGGATCAAGAAGACTGGGGTCTCTCCAGAAACAGCCAAGGGAACAGTGACTTCTCCCAAGAAGTGGGAGGAGCCGCCACACTCCAAGCCAAGGACGTGTTCAGAGCTGGAAGAGGGGGGCCCAGGAGGGGCAGGGCAACACAAAGGAATGGGAGGGAGAGAGACGGCAATAGCGGGTGGAAATGCTGGCCCCCTCTTTTCTGTAGCAACAAATAAACCACAAGCAGTCTCACTTGGTCTCATTATTGCCCCATTCCTAGGAGGGAAGAATTAGTGTCTTTGCTTGATGGATCGGGAAACTGCGGCTCAGAGAAGTTGAGTGACTTGCCACCATCACACTGCTAGCACTCAGACCCAGAAGAGAACGCCATCCCAAATTTGGGCTTGAAACCATCAGTCTCCCATAGACCAGACCTTGAGCTCATGCCATGTGTTCCCCAAGAGCCCCGAACAGCGACTGTCCATGCCCAGGCTCACAGCGAGCAGGGAGGCAGTCTCATACGGTTTCTGTGGGTGACGAATTGCCCCCTCTCTGCTGCCCTTTCTCTGCAGTGAAATGCCCTGGAGAGTGATAGCCCCTGGGCCACTAACCCCCAGTGTGAAGGCATCTTGAAAAGTCTGTAGGTCTAAGACAGCAGGAGGGGATCCTGGGCCACCTCTGGGAGGGGCTCCCAAAATAACTTCATTAATGTATGATCTTGTTCAGAACAGTGCAATGGGAAAATCCAGCTTTGTGGACTGAAGTCCCCTCCTCTGTGAGCCTCAGTGTCTTCACCTGCAAAGTGAGGGCACCAGACTAGGAGACCCTTGAGGTCCCTCCCAGCTCTGACTCTAGGATTCCAGAAAGGAATACTCGTCAGTTAGTCCATCCCCGACCTCTCACCCCGTCCCTCTCTATCTCTTGCTCCATCCTTCCGTCTGAGCGTCTCTCAGTGTCTGCCTGTGAGACCTTGCCTCCCTCTCCATATATTTCTCAGTCTCTCTCACTCTTCCCCTCTGTCTCCTTGTTGCATCTGCCTCTCTCTGGTGGCATCACTCCAACTGAGGGTCCCGTGTACGGTCACCCTCTATGGACTTGAGGAAGGAAGCACCCACAGTTCTGAACCTAGCTAATAACCAACCATCAGCTCAGGAGAGAGGATAAAGCTCGTCACTGATGCTGTGCACCAACAATGGCACAGAGAAGAGAGAAGGGGACCCTCCTGCTGCCCTCAGGGAGCTTCTTTTTCAATGATGGAGACAAGAGCCATCCAGAAAGCGAAGAGGAAGATCAGACTGGCATCAGGCCCAGAGACAAGGCCCAGCAGCCGGGAAGAGGAAGGCCAGACAAGCAGATGGGGGCAGGGGCACCTGCCATAAAGACCTAGAGGGAACCAGGCATGCTCACAGGAACATTCTGAGGGCCAGCCATCCCCTGGGACGAGATCCACAAGTGGTGCACAGCCTTCCGGCAAAGGAAAAATTCAGACCACGAAGGCGGAAGGGAAGGGACAAGAGCTGGGGCTGTTCCTCAGTGTCCCGCCATGGCAGGGGCCTCTCCCTGTCAGAGACCATGGTGAGCACAGTGGGATCAGATGCTGCTGAGCAGAAACACACCATCCATATGGCCAACATGAGGACCCCGACCCTGAAAAGACCTGGAGAGGCTGGGGCAATAGGTTGCACCTCTCATGGTAGCGGATAGAGGGGAAAGGGACAATTCTGTTCTTGGAGTCAAAGTTTGGCTCCACAAATATGGGATGGGGTAGAATCCTTTTCTCAGCAGTGTGGAAAACAGACTCAGAGTTTAGCCAAAAACCAGCTTGGTTGAGGTAAGAACACCACGAAGCCACTGAAATGTCTAAATGTAAGTACCCTGGGCTGGCTGCACGAATAGAACAGTGGCCAGAAGGAGGGCGATCAAGATCTCGTGCTCCTGAGGTTCTGTGCTCAGTCCTGGGTCTCCCAGGGTGAAGGGACAGTGACAACCAAGGCACCTCTAGGAGGACAATCAGAGCGAGGGTGGGGGGGCAGGCTGAAGCCATGTCATGTATTTGATTCTACAAACGCTCATAGAATGCTGTAGCCCAGCACTCTTTCAAGTCCCCAGCACAACTATTAACTCCTTATATCCTCACGACGACCCTGTGAGCGGGGCACTCTGAGTCCACCTGCCTGCGGGGAAGAGAAAACTAAAGCACAGAGAGCTTGATTAACTCGCTCAAGGTCATCCCCCAGGGAGGTTGTGCAGTCAGGACTCACACCCAGGAGATCTGGCTCCAACATCTACGCTCCTAACCCCACCCCCCACTGCCTCCCTCTAGGAAGAGCTGTGAAGGGACGGGGTCGCTAGTCTGGGGCAGGAGGAGACACAAGAGCAGCAGGCAGCATGCAGTCAGTGCTGGGTGACTCAAGACAGCAGCCGGGGGTGGCAGGAGATGTTGATGGGCCAGAACCCAACTCTGTCCAAGGAAGGGTGGGCCCTCACCCGCCTCCGCTCCGTGCTGTCTCCGGGCTCCCAAGGTCTCCTGCTGTCCAAGTCCCCTGGGGCACTTGTGCCAGCTCCTAATTTTTCTAGAGATTTCCTATGTATCTCTTTTGTCTCCTCAACTGAACTGCATATACTCTTTGAGGCCAGAGACTGCATTTGATGTCTCTTCAGACTCCCATTGTCTCCTTCCACTCTAGGTACTTGATGGAATCATGGAATCTCAAAGTGGGAACTGACTCCCTGAAGTTGTCCTGCTCGGCTTCTCACTCATGCAGAAGCCCACTTTGTGTCAGCCCAGCTGCGAGAGTGCATTAGCCTTGGTCACCTCCAGTAATGGGGACCTCAGTACTGCTCAAGGCACCTATTTCAGCAGTGAGTGGGCAATTCCATTAGAATGAGAGCTTCTCAGTATTCTAGGACAGCTTGTAGGGGTCGGGGGGGGGCGGTGTAGAAGGAGGGAAAGGTGACACAAAGCAGAATGTAGGGCCATATAGGCTGAAATTTTTTATGCAAAAAGAAATATAGCACCTTCTATTTGTGGGAAACCTGAGATAGCAAGTTAGAGCCTTCTGGTGCTATAGAGAGGAAGCAGAAATGATCCCCCCCTTTTACAGGAGCAGGTGACAGAAGCACAGAGGACCGGTCCCAGCTGATAGTTACAGAGTGAAGAACAGGAGAGATGAAGCAGGACCCAAGATTCTGGCTCCCGGGGCCTTTCTGACCTGTAGACACCCAGCAAAGAGGCCTGGGGTGGCACTTTATGCCACATGCACTCGGGTGGCCTGTCCTCAGCACCAAAAGCTGTTCGAACACGCTGTCCACCCTCCCTGGGGCTCCTGAGCACTGGAAAGGCAAATGTTGTGAAATGAGATGTGCTCAAAGCATAAAATACACCATAGATTTTGAAAAGAAGAATGTAAAATATCTTAACTTTTAAATATTGAGCCCATGTTGAAATGATACTACTGAGTTACATGAAATATATTATTTAATTCTAAAAAACTGTTTAAACTATGGCATCCCAACATGAAAGTAAGACACACATACATAAAATGTGAACTCCTTGTCAGTGTTAATGGGTCCAGAGAGCCAGAGACCCAGGAGTTAGGAGGAGAAAGCAGTGTGAGAGAAGGGCCTGGAAGGGCTGAGGTAGGGGCCTTGGGAAAAGCCTTGAGGGGTAGGTCAGAGGTGGGCAAATGTCAAGAGGAAGAGGCACGTGTGGGGTGAGGAAGTGGGGTGCATGGTTGGGGAAGGAGGCACCTGGTGAGGGCAGGAGAAAATCAATCAGGGCAGGGAAGATACCTCCCAACAGAGGCCCACCCAATGTCCTGCCTTTGTTCCCATCAAGCTCCCAATCCAGACTTCACTGTGGCCTCTTTCCTCAAAATTCAGTCAGGAACTAGTCACTAAAGATCACCTACTATATGCCAGGCACTCTGTTAGGTGTTGGGAGCACGGCAATGAACGAGATCTCCTGGGTTCCTGTCCTCAAGGAGCTTACAGTTGGGTAGTCAAACAGGAAGAATGTGACAGTGCTTGTTCACTGACCTGCCCAAAGGCAGTCCAGCAACTGCAGTCCTGGCAGCGTGTCCATGAGTCCCCTCCCTCCTTCCTCAAGGGAACAGCCCAGCCCCAGGGCTCCCTTGCATTTGCTGATCAGTCCTAGGCAGTCAAGCCTTCTGAGAGTCCAGTTATGAAAGCCCAGTCAACCCAGTAGCCTGGGGATCCATATCTGGATCTACTGGAAACTCTGAGCATTGGCACGCACCACTACTAGACCCGCAAGTCTAGTGGGGGCACCAAAGGGCGTGAAGGGCCCTCCTGCCTTCCCAGGCCCTCTCATGAGCCCTGTCCAAGGTTCTGAATTCACTGAGGAGCCTGACTTCTCCAAAGGGGGAAAGTACTGCTTGACTCTGCTACCCAACAAAACACTGAAGAAAATGGGGCCTGTGGACTTCAGTTCATATTCTCAGATCTGCCACACCTGAGCTCCTAGTCCTGTCTCTCCATCCCTCAGCCAAGTTCACTGAAGGACCAAACTGCAGAGGGCAGGAAGATGGGGGATGGAGTCAGCCCTCTCCCCGAACCTCCCAGCCTGGCCCAAAGGAAGCCAACGGAGGCAGGAAAAGTGCTCCTTGGCCTTCCTGAGTTGGACTCTGTCACCCATTTACATGACTCCTTGGGTCTCCCAAAAACGTAAAGGGAGGTGAAGACCCACTGTCATATTCCACAAATCAGAAATCGGGCTTAGAGTTCTGTGTGCATGTTAGTACCATAGCTCTACAGGGTCTGCAGCCCTCTCTCACCCCACCCCACACACATACACGTGTGGACACAATCAAAAGGACTAAGGAGACAGTCCATTGTGTGGAGGCTGCCTCAGTGTAAGAGGCTGTGTCACACCCCAGGCCATGTCAGTAGCCAGCAGCCCATTCTAGTCAAGGCCCGTCACTCAAGGAGGGAGCTGGGCGAAGTGGCTCAGAGGTGGGTGTTGGGTGAGGCTGTCCTTGTACTTTAAATCTCTTCACTAAACACCGTTACCCTTCTTTATCCTTTACTCTGCAGCTCTAACCCTCCCAGTGACCACGTCCCTGCTTCCAGAGAAGTCAAAGTGCAGCAGGAGAAGTGGACGCTGGATATGACAACAAACTCGAGAATGGGAGTCAGGAGAGGCCAGTTTTGTGTGCCCTTGAACAAGTCATTTTTCCATCTCACCCTTTCTAGGAAAGTGAATGATTGTGAATGTCCCTGACAGCCTGACATTGAAGGCTCCAGGGTTATGTGGGCTTGTCCTCTGGAGCCTGGCACACTGACAACATGCACATCAGAGCCAACATGAGCAACATATGTGCCAAAGGATGGGGAATGCATCTGCAGGAATCAGCCTGGCACTGCCCTCTATGGGGATATGGAAAAGACACAGCCCCCCTGTGTCCCAGGACACCCTATAGTATATCCCTATGTACATTGTTAAATGAAAACAAATGAAAGAGCCTGGCACAGTGCCTGGCCCATAGCAGCTACCCCAGAAGGACCCAATCCCCCCTCTCTTCCCTTCTCATGCCTTGAATGTTTATCTCTTTTCTTAGAGGATGGTGGAGATGGGGGAACTGGAAAAAGGAGGGGGAAGAACAAGGTCAGAGAGGCTGGGAGAGTAAGAGGGACCACAGCTGCCATCATTAATCACCTTTCTTGGCAACCTGCATCTTGTGAATCAGCATCTGTGATACTGATAAAGGCTGCTAGAGGGATGGAGGTGACATAGTCACAGGCAGGATGTGATTGCATGGGGGAGGAGGCAGGACTGAGTCCTGCTTTCAGGGTTTAATCTCAGTTGGATACACACACACACACACACACACGTGCACACACAAACATTGCCATTCCGCAGGCTCCAGAGCCCCCTCCTCCTGCTGCCACCCCATCTGTGCTCAGGCTGCAGCCCCCTCTGTCTACTCGCCATGGCCAAGCAGGACAAGGAAGGCAGCTGCTATTTAATATTTTACACATTAAGAATTCTGTGAAGCCAGTCCCTTTAGAGAGGCAGGGACTGTGTAATGAGGCAAAGCAGTATAGTGGAAAACGCATGAGATGGCCTAGGACACATCTGTCCTCTCCCAGTGCTCACACAGGACCTGCTTGCTGAATGAGCGGCCATTGGTTTGTTCCCACTAAACCTTGCTACCAACCAGCTCTGTGACTTCGCACAATTCACATCCCCTCTCTGGGTCTTGGTTCCATCATCTGCGCAATGACTGGGTTGGATTACAAGATCCCCGAAGCCCCCACTGACTCCAACAGTCTGTGATTCTCTGATGCTATAAGCTATTTGCACATCCCAGCAGATGGCCAACAGCAACAGTCATTGGTTAAGCTGGTTCCCAGCAATTCCCTGTAAGAAATGAGCACATACAGCAAATGCTCTTTTTGGTTCCTATCCATGCAACAGTTACTGTTTATAATTAAAATCCTGAATTATCAACTGTTGTCATTAAAAGCAAGGAAGGGAGAGCAGATCAGAATAGAATTGCAGGTAGGCTCTTTGCTACTCCTTTGTTCTGGACCCACCACTCCCTCTCAACTCTAAACATCCAAATACCTCTGTCTCCATCTCTCTCTCTCTCTCTCTGTCATCAAGTTAAACATTGTGATAGGCAGCATTCTAAGGCAGCCCCAAGATTCCTTTCCCGCCTCCTTGTGTGTACACCCTGTGTGATTCTCTTCCCTGTAGCATGGGTGGGACTCATGAAGGTGATGGGGTGAAGTAATCAAGGTCTTAAATCAGTTGCTTTGGGGTTAATTACAAGGAATATTATCCTGGTGGGCCTGATTTAATCAGTGAAAGCCCTTAAAAGAGGGACTGGCCCTTCCTGAGGAGACAGCTTCTCCTGGTGACCTTAAAGAAGTAAGCTGCCACATTGTGAGCGAGCCCATGAGAGCGTTACATGTCAAGAAACTGTGAGCAGCTTCTCAGAACCACGAGAGGCCCTTGGGTGGCAGCCAGCAAGAGAATGGGACTTTAATCCTACAACCGCAAGGAACTGAATTCTGCCAACAACCACCCACATGAGTTTGGAAGAAGATCTTACACTCTAGAAAGGTACACAGGCCAGCTGACACCGAGATCACAGCTTTGGGAGACCCTGGGCAAAGAACCCAGCTATGCCGTGCTTGGACTCCTGACCCGCAGAAGCAGTGAGATGATAAGATGTGTGTTGTTTTAAGCTGGTGGGTTTGTGATAATTTGTTACCCAGCAATAGAAAATGAGTACATGCATTTGAAAAGTAAAACACTACACAATAGCACTACCTAATAGGATTTTGCCTGTATGCCTCTCTGATGCCAAGCACAAGTGGCCTGCCTTCTCTGCTGTTTAGAAAGTGACCAAGACCCCTCCTTCCAACCCCAGCCGCTGAGATGAGGCCACAAAGACAAACAGCTACCCAGGGAGGTGCTGCCTTCTCCCCTATGAAAGCAGTGACATCTGCCCAGCCCAGTGCCAACACGGGATGGCAGAGACCACCCCAGGGGGACAAGTGCCCTTCTATTTCTCCCAGCCAATCTGATAATGGCATGCAAATGATGCTATTAGCTTCCAGGCCAATTGACAGCCAAGCCATGCATTATGCAAATTACCTCCAGGAGGTGTCCACTCCCACCCCCCCCACCCCCGTCACGGAGGACCTTGGTACCCACCTAGTGCAGACACCTGCCCTCCGCCCTTCCTCCTTCTATGTTCTCCCTCCTGACCCATCTTTGCCGGCCCCATGGGGCACCAACCCTCACTGCATCTGCCCGCCACTTCTGCCTTACTGCAGCAGGAGCCTCATCCAATGTGACACCAGAGGGCAGGGGGACAGGGAACCCAGCTGGCACTTTGGAATGTACCATACCAAAGCCCAGAGTACGAGGATGGAGCACAAGCCCTATCCCCCTTCTCCAAGCACCCCTCCCAGCCCCCTCTCATCCCCTCTAGATGTACCCCACTCCTTCCCTGATCCGCACAGGTTGAGTGTGAGCCAGGAGAAACTGCAGAGATGAGCAAACCCTATGGTGCAGTCCCAGGGCCTCGAGTCTCTTCACTCACCCCATGCCCCTCCCTGAACATGCCAGAGGGCAGCTCTCCAAGCCCCTGAGCAGAGGCATCTGCTAATCAAGCCTTTTGCTAGTAAGTAGCCCAGGACTTCTCTGTTTCCCTGTCTTCCTTCCCTCGCATCCTGGTCCCCACATCCCCTTGGAGCCAGGCAAGAAGTGAGGAATGGGGCTCGATGGGGCAGTGAGGTTTCTGGGGCCTTATCCAAGGAGAGCTTGAAAGACCTGTGGCTTATCCTTTTATTAAAAGTGGAGAAATGGCACTGGCCCTGTCTCTGGGCACTTGAGAAACACAGGAGTAGAGGGGAAAGGTATTGATTCATAAGCCACTGGCCCTGAAAAAGGACTTGCTTGGGTGGATTTAATGCCTTTGGGGCTTGTAACAAATATCTACAAACGCCCCACCCTCCAAGGCTGGGGTCCTGAACACTCAGAATTCACAACCATCCCCTCTAGTGCTTCTAGGTCCATCCACACCGAGCGTCCCCTCCTCCAAACAGAGGTGAGCTTTCACTTCCCCTGCATCCGCACAGGCTGGGTCAGAGCCTCTCAAAGTGTGGTCCCCCGACGATGTGTGCCAGAATCATCTGGGGAGCTCGCTGAAGATGCACATCCCCAGCCCATTTGATAAGTTCTCCAGGTGAGTCTCGCGCACACTGAAGTTTGGACCCACCGTCTGGTTTCTCTGCAGGCAGGTCTCTTATACTTTGCTACCAAGTAAATACTTACTCAGAGAGGAAAACGTGTAGGAACAAGATCATATGTTTGATCCACTTATTGGTTTATGTGGTACTTACTGGGCAATTTACTTAATCTCTCTAAGCCTCAGTTTTCACAGGTATAAAATAGGAATATCCATGTTGCAGTGTTCTTATAAAGATTAAAATAACATCTAGTCATTCCCCAATTATTAATGGAGCTCACACTCTGTGCCAGATACAAAGACAAAATGACAGCCTCTGTGCTCCTGGAGCTCAGACTTATATGGAAGAAATATAAACAAAATAAACAAAAATTATGGAAATAAACAGGAATTTTTCAGATAATGTAAAGGGCTGTGCAAAGAATTAAAAACAGAGTGATGGAAAACTAGCAGAGCTCATTCAAGAAAAAATAGATAAACTGAATTGCCCTGTACATATTAAAGAAATTGAAATTGTAGTTAAAGATCTTCCCACAAAGAAAACTCCAGGCCCAGATGGCTTCACTGGTGAATTCTACCAAACATTTGCAGAAGAAATAATACCAAATCTACAGAAATTCTTCCAGAAGATTAAAGAAAAGGGAATACTTCAAAACTCAGTTTATGAGGTCAGCGTTACTCTGATACTGAAACCAGACAAAGACATTATAAGAAAACTACAGGCCAGTACCCCTCATGGTGATAGATGCAAAAATTTTTAACCAGATTTTTAGCAAATTCAACCCAACAATATAGCAAAAGGATAATACTTCACAACCAAGTATCTCAGAAATACAGAGTTGGTTTAAAATTCAAAAATCAATCAATGAAGCTCGCCATATTAATAGACTACAAAAGAAGAACCATTTGGTCATCTCAATACATGCAGAAAAAGCATTTGACAAAAACCCAACTTCCATTCTTGATAAAAACTCTCAGCAAACTAAAAATAGAAAGAAACTTCCTCAAACTGATAAAGGGTATCTATTAAAAAAATACAGTTAACATCATATTTAATGGTGAAAGACTGATTGCTTTCCCCCTAAGATCTCTTAGGTGTAAACAAGGCAAGGATGTCTGCTCTCACCACCTCTATTCAACACTGAACTGAAGGTTCTAGCCAGTGTAATAAGGCAAGAAAAGGAAATAAAAGGCCTCAAGATTTGAAAGGAAGAAGTAAAACTATCTTTATTCACAGATGGCATAATCATCTATGCATAAAATCCAATAGAATCTACATAAAATTTGTTAGAACTAATCAATGAGTTTAGCAAGATTGCAGGATACAAACTCAATATACAAAAATCTATTGCATTTCTATATAATATCATCAACCAATTGGAAATTAAACTTTAGAAAAAATAATGCCTTTTACAATAGTGTCATAAAATATGAAATATTTAGGTATAAATCTGAGCAAAGACATATAAGACTGGTACATTGAAAATTACAAAATACTGCTGAGAGAAATTAAAGAAAATCTAAATAAATGCAGAGATATACCCTGTTAATAGATTGAAAGACAATATTGTTAAGATGTTAATCTTATCCAAATTGACTTATAAATTCAATGCAGTCCCAATCAAAAATTGTAGCAGACTTTTTTATAGAAATTGGCATGCTGATTCTAAAATTTATGTGGAAATGCAAAAGACCTAGAAGAGCCAAAACAACTTTAAGAAAGAAGAACAAAGTTGGAAGGGCCCACACTACCTAACTTCAAAGCTTATTGTAAAGCTACAGCAACTAAGATACTGTGGTATTGGCATCAAGACAGGCAAATAGAATCATGGAACAGAACAGAAAGACCAGAAATAGATCCACTCCTGTCTGGTCAATTGATGTTTTGCAGGTGCAAAGGCAATTCAGTGGAGAATGGACAGTCATTCAACAAACGGTGATGAGACCAATGTATAGCATATGAAAAAAAAAAGAACTTCTATCCATACCTCACACCACATACTCAAAACGCAAAATTATTTTGTAAATTAAATGCAAACTACAAAAGTTAACTCAAAATGTATCACAGACCCAAATGTAAAACCTAAGACTATACGACTTCTAAGAGAAAACCTTCATGATGTGAATTAGGCAAAGATGTCTTAGATATAACACTATGATGTATGAGCCACAAAAGAAGAAATTGATAGATTTGACTTCAGCAAAATTAATAACTTCTCTTCTTTGAAAGACACTAAGAGAATGAAAAGACAAACCAGAGACTGGGAGAAAATATTTGCAAATCACAGATCTGATAAAGGACTTGTATCCAGAATATAAAAAGTACAACCCGCAACTTAATAAGAAAACAAACAACCCTATTTTTAAAAGGGGGGTGCAAAACATTTGGACAGAAGTTTTACCAAAGAAGGGCTACAAATGGCAAAGCAGCACATACAAAGATCGTTAACATTATTAATCATCAGGGAAATGCAAATTAAAACCACAATTAGAAACCATGACTTAGCTATTAGAGTCGTTAAAAATCAAGACTGACCATACCAATTTTTATCAAGGCTGTGGAAGAATTGGAACACTCCTCCACTGCTGGTGGGAATGTAAAATGGTGCAGCCACTTTGGAAAACAGCTTGGACAGTTTCTTAAAAAGTTAAATCTGATCCAGCCCTTCAGCTTTGAGTATTTACCAAAGAGAACAACTTGTACACAAATGTCCATGCAGCTTTACTTATAATAGCCAACCCCCGGAAACAACCTGAATGTCCACCAACAGGTGACTGGATAACAAATGTTGGTCCATCTGCACAATGGCTAGTACTCAGCAATATAAAGGAATAAACTATTGACACAGGCTACATGGATAAATCTCTAAAGAATTATGCAGAGTGAAAAAAGCCAGACTCTCCCAAAAAAAAGTACATCCTGTATGATTTCATTTATGTGAAATTCTAGAAGGGAGGGAGGGATTACAAGGGACATGAAGAAGCTTTGGGGGGGCGATGGATGGGTTTATTATCTAGATTGTGGTGATGGTTTCACAGGTGTGTATATATGTCAAAATTTATCCAACTGAGCATTTGGGTTTTTTTTCACTGTTCAAGATTTATTTAGGGTTTTAGTTGGTACGACACCTGGATAGTTGGTTGCATTATTTATATGCAGATTTTTCTTTTTACATTACATGGCAACGTGCACTATTCAGATACACAAAATAAGGTCCTTTAGAACAGTTATGCACAAGACATACAGTACTGGATTTATACACTGCATCCCAGGATGTGATTGATTGAAGAAGAAGAAAAAGCTGGACTAGGCGTATTGGCTGAAGGAACCAGAACTTACATAGCACCCAGTAAGCACGCATCTGGTTTGAGGGGCAACTGCAGCATGAGCAACATTGGCGGTCATGCCTCTGAGGTGGTGGAACTATTTCACGCTAACCAGTTTAGGACCACACAAGACAAGTACCAGCCGGCATCAGGATATAGCTGCAGGGTTTTATGAAGCATTCCCATTTCTAACTTTGGGAAATTGATGTTGTTCCTAGGCTCCCTTAATATTACTGCTTTCGTCACAGATCAGATAAAAAGGACAATACGCACAATCTCCAACTAAAATCCTGTTGCAGCCTAGACAGTGAAGTGTCTAGGCTGCAACATGAGAAGACTTTAAAAGTGCAGCTCTTTTTGGACCCCCAAAGTGTGTCTGCCCTCTTCTTCAAATGGGCCTCCTCCTCAGGAGTCAGAGCTGCCTTCACCAGGCCTGAGATTCCATTCTGTCCCGAGATGCAAGGCACACTAAGGAAGACATCATCTTATATTCCATAGAGACCCTTAATCATAGTGGAAATTGGATGCACCACCTAAGATTCTTCATTATGCTTCCTGCCAAATCTGCCACAGACAGTCCAGTGGCCCAGGATGTGCAGCCCTTCAGGTTGAGCACCTCATGAGCAGTGTCAGCTCCCTGTTTGTGACTCTCTTGCCGACGTTCCTTACCTGTATCAACGCCTAAACCCGGGTGCAGACACTTCAGGGAGACACCAGCCACATTCACCCCACTCCATACACTAGCATCTCCAGGCTCCCCAAGGGTCCGCCCAGAACAGCTTAATGGGTGAACTCCCAGCCTTTCCCTCATTGGGCAATGGACCTGGGCTGAATCCAGGTTGGAATTACTTCCAATAAACAGTTTTTGGGAAAGCCGCTTATCTTCCAAGCCACATAGGTCAAGATATCCACTGGATTGGAAACAAGAAGCAACTTGCAGTTGAGGCTTTATTTTACAATATTAGGAATGATGAATTAAAGGTGTTCACGTTACGCTGGACCAAATTAAGATGGCTTTCTCCCTCCTGCTGACATGCCCCAGCTGTGATAATAACCAGCTCGGAGCGTGCAGTCACATTAAAGTCTTTGCCAGAGACAATTTTTGGTGTTCTAAGGAAAAAGATGCTGGAGATCTGTCATCTCTCCCTTCAATTTGTCTTCAGTGACATGAACAAGAGCAAGTCATCGGCCAAGTTCTGAGGAAGAGACTGGTGGCACAGGCCACGCCAACAGCACCAACCCCAACAACTGTAATCTTATTCTGGGGAGTGTGTTCTTCCTTAACAAGATTCTGAATCAGCTGGTCCTTGAGAGTTGCCATATTGGACTTAGGAGCAGATGGAATCAGGAGCGCATGCCGGGAGGGCAGGTGAGCGACCATGGCGCACAGCGTTGGATCTGGACTTGGCTGCAGCTGCTGGGCTATTCCCAACAAGCATTTTAAACATGTGCAGTTCATTGTGTGTCAATTATATCTCAACAAAGGTACAGGATAGACAGGATAGAGAGCGTCTCGTGGCTACTTTAGGTTAGTAATCAGGGAAAGCCTTTCTGAGGAGGTGACATTAAGCTGAGATCTGATTGATGAGAAGCAGCAGCCAAGCGGAGGTATGGGGAAGAGCATTGAGGCAGAGGGAACAGCATGCGCAAAAGCATTCGGAGGCTAGAAGTGGACTGGTCTGTTTGAGGAGGAGACTGGCTCACTGTCAGGATGAGGAAAGTGGTACGAAGTAGGATCAGAGAGGCAGGCAGACCCTAGATAAGGGGGGCTTTGTAGGCCAGGCAGAGAGTTTGGGTTTTATTCTAAGTAGATGAGAAGTCACGGGATAGGTCCTCAACAAAGGAGCAATGTGATCTGACTCCTGTTTTTTTTCTTTTTAAATCATTCTCTTTTGTACCAAGGGCATGTATTACCTATTAAAAAAATAAACTATATTTAGAACAAGATAATTTTCACTGTTAGGTGGAGAATAGATTATAACAGGCAACTGCAGGGCTGGGTGAGACCAGGGTGGCAGCCGTGCAGGTGGGAAGGATGCCTTTGGGATCTGATGTGGAGGTAGGAGCCGGAGCAGGTGGGCAGGGTGTGGGTGGAGAAAAAGGGGAGTCGAGGCAGGCTCCCGCATAAGTGCAAGCCGCAGGCTCGCAGGATGTGGTGGCTCTCTGACATCCACAGTCCCTCTCAGTCATCCTTTCACCTGGGCAGCCCAGCGCATCCAGTACAAATCTGGGCATCACCTGGCTCATCCCATTGTGGCTGGTTTTGTGTCTGCCTCCCTCTCTGGCCAAAGAGCTCTTCTTCCTGGCCCAGCCCCTGGTACAGTGCCTGGCACCAGGCAAGCATACAATAAATGTTTGTTGACTAAATAAATGAGAGGATGAATGCTAATTGGCTAATGTATTCATGAGAGTGGAGCAGGGTAGGCATTTCCACCTGCCTCGGCCTCACTGTCAGGTCTTCTCCTCCACCTCCACCCCACCCCCAGCTACTCCCGCCTGACTTCAGCAGCTTCCTTGCTCTCACTGCCCGGGAGCTGCACCCACGTGGCCTGGCCACTGGGCAGGCAGTGCTGGCCGACTCCTGCCAGCCGGCAGCAGGGCCTGACCTAGTTTGGAGCTGGCCAAGGTTGATGATGCCACAGCAAATGCAACTCAGACGGGCTTAGCGTACTGGGCTCTGAGGCTGAATTCACCTTTGAAAGCCAGGAATTTGGGTAGAGAGCTCTCCAGGGCGATGTCTGAGAATCATGGGGGGCAGGATGGGGGGCAGAAAAACAGATACTCCTTTTTTCCTGGGAGCCTAGTCTCTGGTTTCCAAGCCCCGTCACGGGCATCTGGATGGGGGCTCTGGGACCTGTCTCACCCGGTCCCATGGGGAGATGTGGGGAACACTGAGAAGGAATGGGGGATGGGGAGGCCTCCTTGAGCACCTCTCCCATGGTCCTAGTCATTGATTAGTTTATTAACTCAAGCATTTTCCAAACATTTATTAAATATCAGCAATGTAGGCCAAGCACAGAGCTATGGCTGAGGCTCCTGAGGGGATGAAGACGTTGTCTTAACCCTCAGGGGCTCACTGGCAAGAGTCAGGAGAAGCAGCAACACCCAACCCAAAGATGAGCACAGAAGAGCCACAGTGGAGGTGTGTGCCCAGCAGGGAGGCACTGCAGTGGCCACAGAGGCCAGGGAGGCCTCACGGTGGAGGTGGAGCTTGAGAGGAGATGCAAAGGATGAGCAGAATCTTTCTAGGTGGTGAAGGGAAACAGTCAATCCTGGCAGGGGGTCAGCACACACCCAGGTCTCAAGATGAGAACGAGCATGGTGTGTCCAGGGGTGCGCTGGGCCCCACGGCTAGAGCAAGCCTTAGCACAGGGCTAGGGAGAAGAGGCTGCCAAGGACAGCAGGGGTGAACCATGGCGGGCCATGGGTGCCAGGCTCAAAGTTAGGTGTGGTCCTGATAGCAACGGGGAGGAGAAGGATCCAGAGCAGGGAGGAGACATGGTCAGCATTTAGGGTGTCAGCAGCCTGGCGGATGCAATGGGGGCAGGAGGTGGTGAGGCTGTAGGCAGGCAGAGCACTGGGAAGACTAGAGCCTGGGTGAGCAGTGATGAGGTCTGGGGTAATGGAGCTGGAAAGGAAGGCTCAGGCCAGACCCTGAGGGGATGGTTAGGAAGGCTTGGGGCGCGGGGGTGGGATACAGCAGCCTCTGTGCTCTGAGGCTCAGCCGGTGCCCAGCTCATGCCCTCTACCCCACCCCTCACTCATCATGTTGGATGCCCCACAGAGCCAGGTGCCCCCCAAAATGGCTTTCTTCCTCAGGGGCCTAGACATGTGCCCTCTCTGCTACCCCTTTGCTGCCCACCCCCACATCCTCAACCATACGCTGTGGACAGAGGAAATGAGGCAGAGTTGTAGAGACAGTGCTGATGATGAGCAAAGCAGAACTGAGACCATGCTGAGGGGCAGGGGGCCTAACGGCGCCTGCTCTTTTTGGGAGGCAAAGTCTGAGGTTCCTCCCCACTGCAGCCTACCCTGCATCCGGGATTCTGTAGGGCATCACTTCCGAGCTGAGGCTGCAGAGAGGGACTGACGGGTCCTGGAAGACTGGACTTTCCCCACTAGGCCAGGAGACAGGAGCCCGGCCCCTGGGGAGGCCAAGTGGAACAGTGGAGGGGTCAAGGCTTCTGCCCCAGTTGAACACTCACCCCTAGGAAGTGGCACGTCCCACAGGCCAGGCACCCAGGAGACGCTAACTGTATCCCCAGGGGTCAGGAATGCCACCGAGCAAGGCATCCAGCAGGAGGAATGGAGAGAGGGCCAAGCAGCCGATCTCTTGGCTAGAGGGAGTAGGCCCTGAGTGCCCGCTTAATGCATTGTGACACCCAGGCCCCCACGGCAGCATAAATGTTCCATATCATGGTAACTGAATCTGACATCTCCTGGGCGCCCCTGGCATGCGCCCTCCCCAGCCACCTCTACCCCCCGACCTAGGGGGTCAGGATCAGGCAGGAGAAGGTCCCAAGCCCCACTGTTGTCACAGCAGGTTTTCACGGCAGGAGCAGGCCTGCGCCTATGCCAGCACAGCCAGTAGGAGAAGGGGATTCTCCCAGGCCTGCGAGCCAGCTGGGACGAAGGGAAGCACAGGCAGCACAGGAATGGGAGTGGGACCAGGAGAAGATGGATTCGCTGGTACAACTGAGGCAGGGGAAGAAAGGCAGTTTGGTGCGATAGAAGGAGCCCTGGCAGTGAGGGACCCAGATCTCATGCCCGACGGGACTCGCACTTGGGCAAGTCACTTAACCTCCCTGAACCTCAGTATCTTCATTAACAAAGGTGGGGGAAATAATATCTCTACCACATGGGGTTCTTGTGGAAAACCATGTCGGTATATACGGGAGAGCTCACTGAAAAGAAAACGCTAAAGAAAGATCAGTAGAGGTCATGGAGCAATAAAGCTGGAACCTGGGGTAGCGTGAGTGGGGGGAGCCAGGCTAGGCAGGAAAGCCAAGTCTTCCCTCCCAGTGATCAGAGGCGACATGGGGGCAGCGCTGAGACTGCTGTGTGGGTCTGGCTCCCTCCCCTGCCCCAGGGAATCATCGGGGATCAAGACTCAGGGGGCTGAGCCTCCCTAAGTCGTAATAAACTATTCCTTCCCAAAGTCTGTCTCAGCCTTCACAACTGAAGGATCAGGCAGAGATTAGGCAGGGGGTACCCCAAGACCACAGATACCCTGGTCTCTCCCCCCATTCACCCTGGGCCTTTCTGATGGGCTGCTTTACAATCCGCCTTGAGCTTCAGGAAAAAACCATCCTTCTGACGGAAACCTCCTATGAGTTAAATTGTAAAGTGAAACTAAGTAACAAAACTGAGTACCCATAATGTGTCCAGTAATAACAGTAACAAGAGATACCAGCGTATGCAGCACTGTAGAATTTACAAAGCACCTCCACCTTTAATTCTCACCGCAACACTAGGAAGCAGGTGCTAAATTATCATCCTCATTTTTCAGGTGAGAAACTGAGGCTCAGAGAATTAAACCACTGCCTGAGCTCATACGGCTGATTGGCGACAGCTCCCTCTGGTCTCACCACAACACCAGCCCAGCCCACATGGCCTGAGGACCTGCCAGGTGCGGGCATTACGGAGGCTGCTGGTGATATGAGAGTGAGCGCAACATGGACCCTTGAGGGCAGAGACAAGAATTCAGGGTGCACAATCACATCATTTCACACCAGGAAGGAACCTCTGTGTCGTCTAACTCAGGCTCCAATTTCATAGATGAGGAGAGCGAGGTGCAGACAAGGGCTTCTAGACCAGCAAACATTTTCTGTTAAACGTCAGAGAGTAAATATTTTAGGCTTTGTGGCCACATATGTCTCTGCAGCATATATATATATATATGCTTCATCCCTCTAAAAATGTAGAAACCATTCTTAGCCTGAGAACTACACAAAATACGCTGGCTGCAGGCAGGACTGGACCTGCGGGCTAGAGTTTGCCAAACCCTGTTCTGGGGGATCATACATCCGGTTGCTTCCTGAGCTGGGGTTCATTCGACCATCAATTAGCCAACCAATTCTTTGAGCATCTGCTCTGTTCTGAGCACTGTGCCAAAAGCTAGAAGTACAGGGGATGATGTCACATGGTCCATGCACTTCAGTGCCTACAGTTGGTGGGCAAGATGGACAGGTAAGGAAGTAAAGTCACCACAATGTATGATGGGAGGCTATACAGGACAGGACACCCAGAGCAGGGGGGAGCCAGCTCTTCCTGGGGTCTTGAGTGCCGTCCCCCCATGGTGGCAGACATCACAGTGTATTTTAATCTCTATTTACTTCTTCATGCCGCCCTCCCAGTCTGTATGTTCCTGTGTCCGTGTTGTTCCCGCACCATCCCCAGCACCTCGGACAATGCCTGGCAGTAATAAGCAAGCTACATTTGCTGAATGAATGAACGAATGAATGAATGAGGACAGCAGCTCCAGAGCTACAGCTTGGGTGCTCAGGCAGACTGGCTGGTGAGAGCTGCTAGAGGAACTGGAGAGACGGAAGGATTGCTCAGCCTGTCCCCTCCATTGTTGAACAAAGTGTCTGATTGAGCCTGGAAATACCGCCCTGGGCACCAGAACCTTCTGCTCCATCCTCTCTCCCTCCCCCTCAGCCCTCTCCCCACCCCGGCCCTCTGCTGACTCACAGCAGCCCTAATCACACCCCAGTCAAGCATGCTTAACTAAGCCCCAGTTACCCACAGCTTCCTAGCAAGAGGAAAGGATGGGACTCCAGTCGCGTGCCAGGCCAGAGGGGGCTGGGCGGGCGTGGAACCTGGTGGGGAGACGCACGCGGATGACAGTGAGGGATTCACTGGGGACCTGCCCTAGAAATGGTAATAATGGTAATAGTGCAGATTTGCCAAGCCCCTACTCTATGCCAGGCCTGGTCTCACACTTTCTGTGCATTCACTTAAGCCTCCTCATAGCAAACTTATGACATAGGTACTATGATTATCTCCATTTTACAGGTGAGGAAATTGTGGCTCAGAGAGGCTACATGACTTGCCTCAGGTCACACAGCTAGTAAGGAACAGAGTTGGAGGGACTCCCCTTTTCCTGTTTTCCATGTTCAGCGAGAGGAAGGGCAACCATGTCCAGAGCCCTGACCCCACTGCCCGGTGGCCTGGGGTCCTCCAGATAGCGAGGCCATCCTAACCCCTCAGAGTCGCACTTCCATTTTTAACTCAACCCCCCTTTATCATACACCTACTATGTGCCAGGCCCTGGAGACATGAGTTGAAGCGACACAGTCCCTCCCACAGGGAGCTCACAAACCAACGAGGGAATAAGGCCCACTGCGGGGAGCAGTGCTATAAATACAGCAATAAATAGCAGTACTGGTGCCAAGGCCCGGGCAGGGGTGGGAAAGTGGCATCAGTTGAGTACCCACTAGTACCAGACACCAAGGATATCTCACCCTTGGCTTTTCCTTCACAACCTCTAATCGTGTCTGGGTTGGCATGATCCTTTAGTGTTGGTGTTACCCGAGTGATTGATTATTCCACACTAGACCACATACTCTGGACATGAACCACATATCCCAGCGTCTGGAAGAGTGCCGGGTATAAAGTCAGTGCTCAATAAGCATTTTTAAATAAGTAAATGGAGAAAGCATCGTTCTTGCCCTCAAGGAACTCGAGGTCCAGGAGCGGAATTGAGGTGCGAACGGATGGTTGCAATACAGTGTGATGATGCAACAGGAACAAGAAGACAAAGGGCACGTGGGAGCAGGGAGAAGAGCTCCGCCTGGAGCTGGGGAGCTGGATGAGGTGTCTGGGAGAGGAGGGTGCCAAAGCCACATCTTGAAGAAAGAGCAGGAGCTTCCCAGGGAAGCAGGTGGGAGGATGGGGTCCAGAGAGCTGAGAGCCCAGCCCTGGAGAATGCACGGAGGTATGACCCACCAGCTGTTAGAGAAACTCTAAGTGGCTCCATGAGGCTGAATTACGGGTGGGGGTGTGAGTGGGGAGGGAGACACAGCTGGGGGTGTGAGGAGGGAGGGAGGGGCTGGGACCAGATCTCAGAGGACCTTGCTGCCATGCCAAGGAGACTGGACCTCATTCCTTAAGCAATAAGGAGTTATGCCAGGGTTTTGAGCAATGGGACACGTAGTTCAATTTATGTTTTAGAAAATAGCCCCGGCAGAGTGTGGAGGAGGCAATGGAAGAAGGTGAGCTCGGGGGCAGGCAGACCAGTCAGGAGACTGGTGACAGACTGTGAGTGTTTAAAGTGAGCAGAAACAGTGAGGATGGGCAGGTAGATGAAAAGGGATATAAAGTGAGATGGAATGGACAGAACTGAGTGACCATTTGGCTGTGAAAGAGGAAAGAGGTCACTGGAGCTCTTAGAGTGTCAGTCCCCTCCTCCACAGAGTGAGGATAAGATGGTCTACCCAGCAGGGTCACTGTGAGCCCTCACAGGGACGAAGACTCCGAAGGCCCACACGGGGTCCAGCGGGCAGCAGATGGCTTTTCCTCTCTGCATCTTCCTGTTCCTCTGTGCCACGTCCTACACTTTTGCATCGTGCAGCAGAGTCAAGCTCAGAGGGAATGAACAATACTAGGATGGGAGGGAGATGTCTCCTGGGCTACAGCAGTACCCACATGCTAGAGGCATGTGCCCTGGCAGTGGGATGGGGTGTCCTGGCCAGAACAAGGCTGCCACATCGGTAGGACTTCAGGTCCCAGACCAATCAAACCCGCTCGGGTCTGCTGCGCACACACAGTCTTCTCTCCACAGGAAACAAGCAGCACAGTCATGTATTCACTCCACTGAGTTCACTGAGAAAGCGGAAACCACTCCAGGCCTTTCAAGCAGAGGGATTTAAATCAGGGGTTTGGCTGTACAGGTGACAGAAGAGGTAGGACAACCCAGAGGTTAACAACAGCAGGAAGCTTCCACCTTCCTGGGGCTGGAGAGAGGAGTCAGTGTCCCAGGAGTCAAGGCCACCAGACAGAAGCAGGGACCACTGCAGGCCATGCAAGAAGGGGCTGCTCAGCAGGAGCCAAAGAAGAGACACGGGTGCTACAGAGACCCTGCTGGAAGCAGAGAAAGGAGAGAAATATCCTGGGTTTTCCCCTCCTCCCCATCTCCACCTTCTTCCAGTGCCTCCCATTGGCTGACCCTATCCAGAAGCCAGTAGGTAAGGGAACCTGGGAAATGTAGTTCCCTGTGCCACCAACGAGGGCAGGAAATGGATCTGGGCACAACAGGCAAATGACCAGCACACTCATTCATTCTTTCGCTCACTCACTCATTCTGTAAACATTTATTGAGCACCTAGGTGCTGTGGAGATTGTGATAAATAAGAATTCTGTATCCTGTCCACATGGAGCTTCAAGTCCAGCATCCCCAGGCTGCAGCCCTCATTGCCCACAGCCCGCCAGCTACGGGCACCTGCTCAGCTGGCCTTGGAGGAGGGGGGTTGGTGCTGAGCCTCTGGGGGCCCCTGGGAAGCGTCCAGTGTGCAGAAAGGATGGAGCCAGGCTCTGCTGAGGCTGCGGATTTGGAGGAGCAAGGAGCTCAGTCGGCTCTGCCTCCTCCTCCGCTGAAAGCGCATGGCTCAGAATGAAATGTCTCCAAAAAGGGAAGAAAACCCTTAAATCCCACTGTTTGTCTTTGGAGCCTGGGAAGCGAGGATCTAATGAACATGAAACATGCGGGCCGCTCAGAAGTTGTCTTTGAAACCTCCCCAGGCCGGCTTTGTCAAGGAGCAGCATTGCCTTTCAAAGCTGCCTGGCTCCTGACTGCCCTCTCCTCCTTTCTGGGTAGCAGGCAGCGAGCAGCTAATTATCCCGAGATGTTAAATGCTCCCTAATTCCTCGGAGAAGTCCCCAGGCTTCTGGGGAACTGGCAGCAGGGCTGGCGAGCTGAGTACTTCCACTCCTCCTAGTCCCCCACCCCACCCCGCCTCCCCCCCTGCCCACCCTGCTCCCCCAGCCTGGGCCCTCTCGGGTCTCCTCCTGCCAGGCTTGCCCTCCCCAGTGCCTCGTACTGACCTGGGAGCCAACACAAGTCTTGTCTTCTGGAACCTGCCTCGTCAAGAAGACTCCCTAGATGTTCCAGTCACACCCTGAGCCTTCGCCCTCAACGGGGGTCTTATACACACCCCTCTGCATGTGCACAGGCCCAGGGGCTGCCCTCCCTGCACACCACGCCGTGCAGCCTCCCTGGAGGAAAAGGGCTCCAACCTAGCCTGTCCTTGAGTATCCATGCCAGCCCAGGGAAAGGAGGGGCAACAAGGCGGGAATAGTCCACGGCTTCCCACATAGACGTTTCCAGACAGGCCATCTGGCCTAGAGTCCTAACCTGACCATAATGCCGCTTTCTGAGACCTTGGGCCTCAGTGCCTCGTCTGTAAAGTAAGGGGGCTGTACCAGCCCAGCATGCATCAGAGTCACCTGGAGGGCTTCTGTGTAGAGCACTGGGCCTACCCGCAGATTTCTAAACCAGCAGAACTGGGGTGGGGCCTGAGAACTTGCATTCCTAATAAGTCTCTGAGTGATATGGCTGCTTCCGGTCCAGGGGCCACGTTGGACGGCCAATGGGCTAGATGGGTGGATTTTCAGCTGTATTTGTCAGAGTCGCAAAGGGTTGCAGGAAGCTCGCTCGCTCAAGGGGCATGTAGGAGTGGGGATGGGTGATGCTGAGTAGGCTGGCCCCCAGCCCAACTCACCTTACCCCAGTAGTTCGACTTCCGTGGTTCTGCTGTTTGCATGTCCAAGCAAGAGTGGGTCAGAACCCAGGTTCCATGCTGTCAGTGAAGTGTTTGGAAACCTGATGACTAGACTAGCCGTCAAGGGGGTCCCTCCCAGCTCTGACATTCCAGGGTTCCCCGCTCATCCCACACCAGCTCCTGGGCTTCTCCTACCTCCCTTCTCTTCTTTATAGTCAAAGGCTGGCTGGGGGCAGCAGGAACAAGGCTGAGGCTTCAGGCCTTTACTCTTAGGGGAGGGGGTGTGGAGGTGGGTGGGGAGGCTGGTGGATTCCCAGGTCATTGCCCTCGGGAGGCACATCCCAACCCAGAGATGTACCTCCAAGTGGTGGGGAGTATGTGTGTGTGTGTGTGTGTGTACGTGCGTATGTGTGCGTGTGTCACACACACGCACACATACGCACATATACACACCCCCTTCTGCTTGCAGCCACCACCCTGAAAAGGGGCCTGGGGCCCAGCTGAGTTGAGGAAGTTTCTGGAAAACATAGAATAGCTAAGCTGCATTTGGATGGGGTGGAGGCAGTGCACATGTGTGTCTGCATGTTTGCATGCATGATGTCTGTGCATACAAATGAGTTACAGAAAGAGAGATTTTAATTGGAACGATCAGGATGTAGAGAGATTCTAAATAAAGTAGAAGACTCCTTGAATCTCCACACTTTAGAACTCAACTAGAGATCATCAGTTCCAAAACCCCGCATCTACCTGGTGAGGAAGCCGAGGTTCCTCTGAGCTAGAACCAGGGTTCCTGACTCCTGGGTCAGTGCTCTGCTCCCTGTGGCTGTCAAAGCCTCTCTCACGCGCCGGAATGACATCAGCTGAAATCCATAAAACATCGCGGCAAATGGACCAAAGTGGTCACGGAAAAGAAGCCAAGGCAGATGAACCTCTTCCCAGCCCCACCTGCCCCACCCACAGCCATTCCCGGATCCCTTCCAGCCCTGCCCGCCCCACCCACAGCCATTCCCCCATTCCCCGGATCCCTTCCCAGCCCAGCCTGCCCCACCCACAGCCATTCCCTGGCCAGCTGCTCCCGGGAATGCCACCTCCAGAAGGGGGCCTGCCCAGCTCTGCAGCCGGGCTGGGAGAGCCTGCAGGAAAAGCAGTGAGGAGACAAACAAGAGAAGACACAGCCCAAACCCTTTAAAGATTAATGGGGTTCTCTGCCACCCAGAGTCGTGCACAGATCGGAGAGAAAGAAAGACCAGCAGACAAGCAGCTGAGAAGCAGGGGGATAGATGGGTGTGTGTGTGTGTGTGTGTGTGTGTGTGTAAAGGAGACACAACAGAGAGATTATCAGACTGCACAGGCAGTCTGTGCAAACCCGAGAGGCGAACAGACAGCATGATGCAGGCTGAGGAGGGACACACACACACAGACAGACTAGAAGCAGGTGGGGCTGCCACCAGGAGGTGAGGCACTGTCAGAGTGAGCCAGGGTGCAGGCCTGTTTGTGTCTGTGATGGGCTGTGTGACAGAGAATGACAGAGCACGTCTGCGCACGTGTGCAGTGTGGGGCATGCCCCAGGGACCTAGAGAGAGAGTGAGGAGGGCAGGCAGGCGGTGGGCTTTCTCGCAGTCAGTGGCCCACAGGACTGGACACCCCTCACAGACGTGCTCTCACACTTCTGGGGGCCAGGCAGCCCCCCAGTGTCCCTTCCCCGGGACCCCTGCTGACAGCTGTCTCCTGCCTTCACCCCCCTCACCCACTTCTGTGTCTGAGCAGAGCACCAAGCATAGACAGTGAGTTCCACGACCCCGACTTCAATTTTGTCTCTACCACCTACACTGTCTGACCTTGGACAAGACACGTAGACCTTTCTAGGCCCTTGTGTCTTCTGTTTAAAAAAAAAAAGAATAAAGTTCTTGTGAGGATTAAATGAGATAACATATGTGAAGCCCCTGGCATTAAGCTAACCACAAAGAAGGTACTTCCCTTTCTGGTCTTTTTAATCCATGTTCCCAAGGGGTAAGTTTTTGTTTCAAAGTCCCAGGGGCTTCCCAAGTAGCACCATGTTCTTGAAATCCTAAAGCTGAAGTCACCTTAAAAGTCATGTGGTTCAGGGCCGGTTATGTGCACACGTTCCACTTCAGTGGCCCAGGGTACGCCGGTTTGGATCCCGTGTGCGGACATGGCACCACTTGTCAAGCCATGCTGTGGTAGGTAGGCATCCCACATATAAAGCAGAGGAAGATGGGCACAGATGTTAGCTCAGGGCCAGTCTTCCTCAGCAAAAAGAGGAGGATTGGCAGCAGTTAGCTCAGGGTTAATCTTCCTCAAAAAAAAAAAAAAAAAAGCCATGTGGTTCAAGCCCCACCTCACTCCTGCGTAATTGTAAGTGAAGACAGAGGCGTCAGTTGTATTAACAATGGAGCCCAGGCCAGACTACAGATCTCCTGCTTCACCCCCATCAGCCTTCGGCCAGAGCCAGAGGATGTTCACAGTGACACTCTCAGGAAGTTTGTGCCCCACTGGTTTGGAGGTGAGACAGAGCCCTGAGGTGTGGGCTGGGGCAGAGGGAAGAGAAGGAGGGCCCTGCAGGACAGAGCCTTGCCCCCTTCCACAGCCCTGAGCAATTCAGCTCTGGCCCCCAACTTGCATTCCCACTTAGCAAAGCCTAAGCTCTTTGGAGAATGGCTCCCCTCCCCACTCCCCCACTGCCACTTAGAAGGCAGTTTAGTGCCCCTCTGTGGTCTCTCTCATATGTCCCTTGGGGGTTTAACCCTCACCAATAGTAAGTGATCAAAGGATTGCTCCCAACTTCACACTGTACTCTCCCTGAAAGAAAGGATCTCAAGTCACTGCTGGCTTCTCCACCTCATGGCATTTCTGTAGCACAGCAGTGCCAGGTAGCCTATAAATTTGGCTCTTTATCTTGGCTGTGTCCTTATCACACCTCAGTCATGGCCACAGGATCAGCAGAGACTGCAGGACTGTGCGAAGCCCGCCCCCTCCCTGGAGGATAGGAATCCCAGGTGGGGAGCTAAGACTGGCTGCCGAGGGGACGATGCTCCCACGTCTGTTCATCACCCACGATGGGAAGGCTCCAGGAGGGGAGGCGAGTGCATGGGCAGGAGATGACTGTGGCAGGGCAAGGTCTGACCGGAAGGGAGAGCAAGGCATGCCAGGAACCCAGCAGTCGTAAAGAGAAATGCTGAAGGGTGCAGGGACATCAGACAGGAAGGGGGCACAGCTGGGGACCGATGTGGCAGGAACTGGGGGCTAGGAGAGCAGAAGCATTTCCAGGCTTGCCTTCCTCACCCCCTCCTGCAGTGACAAAGCAGTCCCCCACTCCCACGCCATCTAGGGACAGAGGAGGCAGAGACCCGGACAGGGAATTCAGGGGCGCAAGCGCCCACCCCTGGTCTCCTTGCACTTCCTTCATCAGTGGGAGCCAGGAACTGCCACAGCAAGTGAGAGACCCTGAGTGCACAGTCACCCCTACCCGTCAGCACCTGATGGGGAGGGGGTGGCCACAGGAAGGAGACTTCCTGCAAGGGACTTCATGGCTTCCCTGTCCCTCTCCAGGTGAGCAGGGCCCGTGGTGTCCCGCTCACTAGTACCAGGCAGCCTAATCTGCAGGAGTCACACCATTCACTTCCTCCCCCAAAACTCCTTTGTCCAAATGCAGTGTACATTATAAACACCTAATGTGGTTCATTCATTCATTCCTTCTGAGAAGCCGTATAGCATTGCAGCTAAAAGCATGGACTCTGAAGCCAAACTGCCTGACTTGAATCCCAACTCCACCAGTCGATGGCTGTGTGCCCTTGGGCAAGTTACTTAACCTCTCTGTACCTCCGTTTCCTCATCTGTAAAATAGCAATAATATTGATAACTACCTCATAGGAGTATTGTGAGGTTTAAAGGGATTAATACATGTCAAGTGCTTAGAACAATGGCTGACATAATAAAAACCAAATAAATATTAGCTGCTAATATTATTGATTCAGTCATCAAAAAGTTCTTGAGCACTGACCACATGCCAGGTGCTATTGCAAGCCCTAGGATCCCACAGTGAGCCCTCCAGACATGGTCTCTGCTCTCGAAGGGCTTACACTTTAGTGGGGGGAACAGACGCTCAATAATCACTAATAAATTTACATCTTTGCAACTTGCGATGAGCCGTAAAGACAGAGAATGGAGCTCTGAGAGTGTGTGACAGGGGACCTAACAGATCTGCGGGTCGCTGTGTGACGTTCAGCTCGCTCTTCCCCAGTCTGTCCCACCCCTTGGGCATGCCATCACCCGCAGCACACGCCCACCAGGGACAAAGCCCATCTGTGCCCTTCACGGGTCTGCCCACGGCCATGTGTCCGCTCACTCTCTGTGTGAGAAGCCAGACAGGGCCAAGGCTCCGTCACCTGGGCTGCCACAACCTCCACCCACTTCCGGTCATGGGGGGCCAGGGAACTGAACCAAGAGTCTTGCCATTGTCTGATCAGGAGCAGACACTCTTCCTATGGAACTTCCTGGCACAATCTGGCCACTCGGAAGGTCACGGCTGTCCGTCAGGAGTCGTACCAGCTCCCTCAGAGACCCCTAAATCTGCTCTCCAGCCAGGAGGATGAAGCAGTGCTGGGCTGGGGACTTTACAGGGCGTCCAGCAGATTTATTCAGTTGTCTCCTTTAATCATCGCAATGGCTCTATGTGGTTGGCATTATGATTATTATACCTACTTCACAGATACGGAAACTGAGGCCCTGAAATGTTAGGCCACTTTGCCAAGGTCACACAGCTTGTTAGTGGAACAGCTAGGATTCCAATTTAGGTCTGCTTGACTCCAGACCCTGCAGTCTTAAGACAACTTAATATGGTCTTTAATAATATTACCTTGAGTAATAATAACTATAATAATAGCCAATACTAGCTTATAGTACTAGCAGTAGGTACCATTTTATACACTTTACATATTTAAATCACTTAATCCCCTAATAATCCTACAAGGTAGATGCTATTACTATTTCCATTTTACAGATGAGGAAACTGAGGCACAGAGAGGTTAAGCCACCTGCCCAAGGCCAGTTAGATGAGTCACAGGATAGAGTCACCATGATGAGAGTCGTAGGACAGCAGAGCTGGGAACGACTTCGAGGCCCTCAGCTGAAGGCCCACCCGGAGGAGGGCCGGCCCTGAGTCTGCGTGGAGCAGCCCGGTCCCCAGGCAGAGGCTATGCCACTGCCCCTGTTGCTACTCTCATCCATCTGTCCCCAAGCATCCAGGGGTCTAGGCTTCCCTGGGGACTTTGCCCCCCTCCCCCAAAGCTCACTCATGCTAGCCGGGGCACAGACATCACCTTGTCCAGCTCTGTCTCCCTTCAATGCTCGACACACCACCTGGCCCTGGTGTCCCCATCACGAGGCCCTGTCTGCAGGTGAGTCAGGCATGGCCAAGAGTCCAGGGCTGCTCCCCCAAGGTGACAGAAGAAGTGAAGGAAGACGGACAATGGCCAGTTCAGAGGCCTCAGGCCAAGACAGCCCCTCCACTCCACTTGGGTCTCTGTCTAGAAGGCAACCTCAATCCAGCACAGGGGCCTATCCTAAAAACCAGACCCGAGGGCAGAGCTAGGGCAAGAAATGTCCCCTGCAATGTCGCAGCTCTCACCCAGAGGAGGCCTCACCCCTGCAATATCGCAGCTCCCACCCAGAGGAGGCCTCACCCCTGCAATGTCGCAGCTCCCACCCAGAGGAGGGTTCAGACAACCAGCTTTCTCCTGTCCCAGATACTTCTGCCCCCCGTATTCCAGAGAAGCCTCTGCCCTTCTCAGGCCCCTTCCGTGCCAGCCTTCTCCATAGTTACAGGCCCATCTCTGTCCTTCTCACCACAGGAAGGGCAGGGGGTGAAGGACAAAGGCAAGGGGCAAGGATTAAAGATAGCAAAGGACCTGGGAAACTGGAGACTTATTCTTGCTTTTGTCCTTACTCCTATGGCACCATCCTGCCACTGCTGCCACCAGAAGCCCACAGTGTACAGCTTCTGACAGCTTAGTCTCCTTTTCCCTGGAAGAAAATAAGGAGAGGTTTGTTCAGGAGTTCCCCTGGCAGGGAAGCGGGCAGCCCTTCCAACGGGCCAGGATGACAGGGGGCACAGAGGGCGAGGAAGCAGAGGCAGGGCAGGCCACGCAACCCGCAGCCCGAAAGTGACCTGTGGTTGTCTCTCTCCCTCCTCCCGCTCCCAGGCTCGATTCTCCAGAGTCTAGCATGGAGGGCAGCGTGGAGCACGAAGAGAAAGGAGCCCGCAGCAAGGCCGAGGAGGCCGGCAGACTGGACGCTGACTTTAGTGGTCCCCATGGACAGGAAGGCTGTGCTGGTGATGGGAGAGGAGGGGGCTGCAGATCTTGAGCGGTACCCTCCCTCCAAGTTGCTCAGAAGCATCTAGACGAGGCCTTGTGCTGAGCTGGCATGTTTCTGCCTCCCAGCTGGATCACAAAATGAAAGGAAACATCCATAAAGTGCCCGAGCCACCTCTGTGGCCGGAAGCCCTGCCAAGGGGCTGCTGTTCCCCTCTAATTGGTCTTAATTCTGATGATTTGCAGCTCCCAGGCTCACAGAGGGCCCATTCCCCAAAGTGATGGATGGGCAGGAGCAGTCGGCCTGATGAGCCAGCCCCCACGGGCTCGGGCTTGTCCAGCAGGGTCCTGCAGGAGGCAGGGCAACCCAGGCCTCCACCCAGGCCCCCCCAGACCCCCGGGTCCTGAGCCCACTGGAGCCTAATCCTTTCCCCGGGTTCCCTCTGCAGAAGAGGGCCCACCCCTTCCTACAGCAACAGGATGTGGAAAGAGAAGGAGCTCAGTCCCGGGGCTCAGACGGGAGCTCGGTCGTATCCTCCTGAGAGCCCTCCCAGGCCATGACACACAGCAGGTGCTCAGTGAACACATGTCGCTCCACCGCGTGGCTGATCTAGGGCACTTGGCCTCAGACCACGTGAAACTTGGCCGTCTTCTACCACATGCTCCGTGGTTCTGCTTTTGTCACAGAGACTCAGGCACAACTCTGGAGTCAGATTGCCTTAATGCGAATTCTGAATACATTACTACTAGCAAGGTGATTTTGGGCGAGTTACTTAGCTTCTCTGCGCCTCCGTTTTCTTATCTTTAAAACGGGGTAATAACAGTACCTCCCTCACTGGTCCCTTAGATGGAAAAGTTTAAGTATGTGGCGAGAGCAGAATAACAGACCCCAAAGAGGTCCATGCCCTAATCCCCGGGACCTCTGAAGGTGCTACCTCACGTGGCAGAGGGACGTTGCCGATGCAGAGATTATCCTGGACCGTCTAGATGGACCCAACCTAACAGTGTGAGTCCTTAAAAGCGGAGAGAGAGACGTGATGACAGAAGGAGCATCAGAGAGAGGCAACGTTGCTGGCTTTGGAGACGTAGGAAGGGGCCACAAGCCGAGGAAGGCAGGCCCCCGGAAGCTGGAGAAGGTGAGAGGATGTAGCACTCCTGGAATCACTAGAAACGCATGCAGCCCGCCCTCCACCTTGATTTTGAGCCCAGCGAGACCCGGTTCAGACTTCTAACCTACAGAGCTGTAAGATGATAAATTTGTGTTACTTTAAACCATCAAGTCGGTGGTCATTTGTTACAGCAGGCACAGGAAACAAATACCTGTGTGTACACACTTAGAACAGAGCGTGGCAAATAATAAGAGTCCAGTAAACGTTAGCTTTCTAATATTCATACTATCATCACTATCATTATCATCCGCATCGCCGCTATAATCCAGGGTGGAGGACACACTGTTGCTTCCGTCTCAGGACAGCTGCCTCTCCCGCATGAGCTGCTCAGGGCCCCTGTCTCACTTTGCTGGGTATTGGAGACTGAATACAAGGCAGCCAGGGGGCAGAGAACATCCTAGAAACAAAATGTCACTCGGCACAGCCACCCTGGGAGCTGAGACAGATGATCAGCTTCCCTGTGGTCCCCTTTCTTTTACAGAACGGGAGTGATGGGCGCGCTGGGAGAGGGGGAGGTCCTGCGCAGCCCAGACACAAGGGCCCGCCTGTGGCTGCCCCTGAAGAGATGACAGCTCTGGGGCTTCACTGCGCTCTGTCGCATCTCCACACAACCGGGATTGCTAAGGAGACAGGCGGCTGGGAAAGGTTGGCCGTTCTAACAGTTTCCATCCAGAGCTTGTCTCTGCTGTGCCGCGTGGGAATGAGCAGGACCCGCTGTGGGAAGGACACCAAGTTAAACAGAAGGGGGGACTTTCTCTTGTGAGAGAACATCAAATAGCAGACAACACGAGATGTTCTGGGAAGACCCCCCAGGATGGGAAGGGCTAGGTCTCCTGTGAACAGCCGTGTGCTGGAGGCGGGGGTCGGGGAGGGAGACGAAACCGTCTCCAGAGGCCCCATCTGTGATCAGCAATGGGCCGTCCTCCCAGAACAAGCCCCCTCCGTGCCCACTCCATTCTCATTCTCAGCCCCTCCTCCTGACCACGTGAAAGCGAGGCTTTGCCCCAAAAGAGCCCCCCAGCCTGCCCACCTCCCCTTCCCCCCTTCCAGAAGCCCTTCACCCCTAGTTTTCCTCCTCAGTGACCCCCACATCTTCCTCGGATACCGGGGGTGGGGGCTCAGAAACCTGTCCCCACAGATCTTCTACTTCTCAGGAGCCAAAGAGCCCAGCTGGTAGCCACTCATAGTCTTCAGTTCCCGGGAAAGATCCTTCACCTCAGACCAGACCGAGGCCGGTGTGGGCGCCAGACTGTCCAACAACGTCCACAGACCTCCCCGTCTCAGGGGACAAGGGCCCTTTCCCTTGAGGCCTGTGGACGAAAACACTACCAGCCACTCAGTTCCCTGAGCACAGGGTTCACGCACGTCTGTTCACCACAGCCTGGCCCTGAGCCGGCCTCTGACACCATTCTCTGGATACAGGAACACCCCTGAAGGTCCCCAGCCCTCTCAGAGGGCACTAGAGACACCCAAGTCCTTCCCACCTCCGTCTAAAAGAGAACTTGGCAGAAAGAACCTCTCCAAAGAGACCAGCTGCTTTGGGGTGACTGGAGATGGGAGTGAGCCAGGCTGGGGGGCAGGAAGAATCGCTGCTCCCAGGGACACCCCGACCTCAGCCCGAGGCTCCATCCCATCAGCTGAGACCTCCCCAGCCCCACCCCCTCCTGCAACTTCCCTTTCTCTCCAGAGTTTAGCTCCCAGCTGATGTTTCCCCACTGCTTCCTGCTCAGCCAGCTTTCTCTGGCAGTTCACGGACCGTGGGACTTGTGCTTGTTCCTACCCACATAGTCTCTATCTCCCAGCCCACAACCTCACTTTCTGACAAAGAAACTCCCCTTCCCACCCCCGCCCCCAACTCCAACTCCACCCACTGGGAGCCGATCAGCATGGGGACCTTGCAGGGTCACTGCTGGTCCATGTGGTGCTTCTGTGCAGACCACAAAAGAGTCTGTCTTTCTCCAGGGGATGCAGCCCCACCAGGGGACATGGCCTGGTGAGAAGAACATAGGCTGGATTTCAGCCCCCATCCACCTCTCCACCAAGTGTCCTTGCACAGTGCACGACCTGCCCACCTGCACGCAACAGCCCTGTTTGACAGACTTCAGGGAGCACATCCATTGAAGGGGCCTGATAGACCACTGAGTCTTAACCTGTCATTTTACAGGTGAGGAAGTGGAGACCTGGAAGGGCAGGGTGATTTATCCAAGGTCACACACCTAGCTGGTGCCAGGCCCAAGGCCAAAGATCCATGTGTCCTGACTCCCAATCTAGTGCTCATTCCCTCACCCTCCTCTCCCCACTCTCACTCTTGGGGACAGATGGCAAATCCCAGACAGCAGGATTGCTCCTGAAAGCAGCGCCCGGGGAAGGCTTCTTGCACTAATTAGAAGAGAAGTGATAACCTCATCCCAAACTCTGTCTAGACATAAAATTGCACATAAAACTCTCTGAACCGTGCGCCACCTAACCCTGGGCTGGTGTGGAACATAAATACCGATCTTCCCCATTTATTTCCCATCTACCAACCACGGTTATCCTGTGCCACGTCACTGTGAGTGTGTCCCCTACTGTCTGTCTGGCCAGTACGTGTGTCCTGGCCTGGAAACTCCCAGACGGAGCTGCTCACTTCAGGAGAAGCCCTGAACGCACCAGTGCTCACAAGATGACTTTTTTTCCTAAAGATTTGCACCTGAGCTAACAACTTGCCAATCTCTCTCTTTTTTTTTTTTTTTTTTTTTTTACTTTTTCTCCTCCCCAAATCCCCCCCAGTAGATAGTTGTATACTTTTAGTCGTGGGTCCTTCTAGCTGTGGCATGTGGGACACCGCCTCAACAGGGCCTGACGAGTGGTGCCATGTCCGTGCCCAGGATCCAAACCAGTGAAACCCTGGGCTGCCAAAGCGGAGCATGCGAACTTAACCACTCGGCCATGGGGCCGCCCCACACGATGACTTTTAACTTAGATGCAGGTGAGGGCAACGGGGATGAGGAGGGAAGCGGGGGTAGGGGAGAGGAAGAAAAGCAGTTCCCGATGTCTTAATTTCCTGTCCAGGGTGTCCAGTTGCCTCTAACACCACTGAGCTCTGCGTCCCAGAAATGGTGGTGAAGATACACACACACACACACACACACTCTCTCTCTCTCTCTCTCTCTCTGTCTCTCTCTCTGGGTAGAGTCTGCAATATAATGTGGTAAGTAAGCTCAGGCAGAGCCAGACATCAAGGTTTTGAATCCTGGCTTTTCCTGTTCTTGGCTGTGAAATTTCAGGCAATGCCTTAACTTCTCTGCGTCTCAGTTTCCTCTTTAAAACAACGGTGTAACAACAAACATGACCTCAGAGATCGCTATGAAGATCTCTAGAGTGAATACATGTGCATCACTTATGTTGGCTATAACCATATTGGGATGCTGTTTCTTGACACCTTGTCTTGACCTTGTTTTCCTGTGGTCAGGGGTAGGGGTGGGGGTGGCAGGTACTGTCCAGGCTGCCTGGCACAGTTTCCAACTCAGTATTCCAACTGTCAGAGCAGAGATGGACTGCCTTGAGAAGTAGTGAGCTCCCTGTCATGGGGAGCAATCAAGCAGAGCAATCCAGATGAGCATTTTGCATAGATACTGCAGAAGAGGGGGAAAGGGATCTTTTCCAAAGAACTTTCCAACCCCAAGAGACTGTGAATATGTGACTAAACCCACATCTCCTGGCAGCCACGTGGGCACAGCCTTGCCCACAAATCGGGACACATGTACAAGGACACACTCTCCACACTGTCTCTGGGAACCAGGAAGGACTGTTTTAAACCAGCCAAGCCAGCATCCTCACCCAGCCCTTCCCCCAGCACCCAGCCAGTTCCTGTGTACACACAGGCACCCAGGTGGCAAGCAGGAGCTTTGCGGGAGGCGCCAAGTGGGGTTTCAAGGAGCCTGCTCCCTACCACACCCAGTTCTCTTTTGATGAGCACCAACTGCCAGCCCCCCCACCCCTAGTGCAGGCTGGCTCTGAGACAGGTGGGGCAGGTGACCAGCAATGGGACAAGGTAGCCAGGGGTTGGTTCTACCTCTGATGTAGGTGGACTGAGAGGGGACCTGGGGCAGTCTTGGCAACCCCCGCCTCTAATGAGTCAGGGTGCCCAGAATTCGGATGCTGTGAGAGGTAAGATATGGAAGGAACGAAGCAGGAATTTGTGGCAGGGTCAGAAGCCTCACCCCCAGCCAAAGTGATTCCTGCCCCTGCCTTCTCCCCTCCTGCACCACGCCTCACACAGTCCTCCCGCACTTCCCCTGGGTGCTGTGTGCCATCTATTAGCCATTCTATGGGGAGGACCGAGTGCTGATGAACCAGAGAGCCGGCACATTCACACCTTCCTATCAGGCCGGGATGCGCTACTGCACATTATTTGTCTTTGCAGCAGCTGCGACAGCAGTTCTCCCTTCCTAACAATATTGGCTTCGCCTGGTATTAAAAAGGGCCCCTAAGTGCCACCGACATCTTTGCTGGGAGAGGAGACCACACCCCGGGGGGATGGGGAGGTCGGACAGCCCGGGATGAACTGTTTGCTGCTGATTCATCCAAAGGTGGATGCAAAAATTAGGCGGGGGAGGAGGAGGAGGAGGGGAAGGAGGAGAGGGCGAGAAGTCAGCATCCTAGAGGCAGAGCTTTCCCCCCAGGACCAGTACACCCAGCCCCAGGCCGTCCCACGCACCCCTCCCCACCCACCCCATCCCCCAGAGAGTGCTGGGCGCTGCAGGAGGCGGGGCCCGCGTGTGTGTGTGTGTGTGTGTGTGTGCGTGTGTGTCCCCTCCAGCTTCCTTACCACAACCCGGCTACTCTTCCCAATCAATGGCCTCTTTGTGGCTGCGGAGGGACGGGAACCAGGACACGAAGTGCAGGGGGAGGGGTGGGAGGCCACCTCATGGGCACCCGGGCGCGCGCAACCCCGACTTGCCGCCGTCGGGGCCAGGGCTCCCCGGAACGCGGGAGGAGTACTCTCCCCGGAGGGTGTCCAAACTCTCTGGACATAGAGGATGGGGCCCTACAGGGGGAGCGGCTGGAGCCTCCCGACGCTGCGCGGTGGGCCACTCGCCTGTCCCATAGCCCAGGGAAGACCCGCGCGCCCCCCGCCCCGCGCCCGCTAGGTGGCGCTGCGCAGTCGTGCGCCTCCCCTCTGCGGGGCGCCCCTGCAGCGTCGGAGGCGCCTGGGCACCGGCGGGAGAGCCAGGGTGGCAGGTGCCTAGCCAAGGACCCACAGCCGTGAGGGAGGGATGAAGGAGCAGCCTCCCCTCCTTCATTTATTCATGTCTTTTGAATGTCTAAGGCCTCAGCTCTCTGTCGCAGGTCCTCTCTTGAAGGTCTAAATGCCCCAGTCCTCTAGAAGCCCACAGCCTCGGAGTGACAAGAGATACCCATAGGAAAATTAATCCAAGGTCATCTATGGCAAAGCCCAAGTGAGAGGTACAGCCAGTGCCCTGAGTTCAGAAACAACCACGGACTAAGAGGCCACAGAACTCTGAGGGGGTTATCTTGACCGTTCTGCCTGGACCAAGCAGATGGGTGCGAGTCATCCATTCCTTCTGGTGCCAGGCACTGGGCTAGGTCCTGAGCGTTCAACTGTCACCAGGTCACACCGTCCCTGTCCTCAGAGAGTTTGTGGACTAGTGAGGGAGAAAGACCTCAGTCAGATAACTGCGCGAATAATTCCCAAACTCCAGCTGTCAGGCGTGCAGAGGTACACAAAGACGTAGGGAGGAAGATGCCACGCTCACCCTGGGCCGCCTGCTCCAGCCCTAAGCAGGGTTGGGAGTGGGGAAGTTTGCATTGTGAAGAACATGAGTCCCCTTCCTCTTAGTCCTGAATAGACATAAGAAACAGTTGCCTAACAGCCAAATCACAGTCAAGGCTGGGGCGACAACTGAGGAAAGAACCCACGTTTACTGAGTGCTGAGTTCCACGTGCATGGTTGTGTCTTCTCGTTCAACTTCCACTTCACTCTGTGGAGTGTAGGTGAAGCCCACTTCACAGAAGAGGAGACTGAGGATCACAGAGATTAAGGGACTGGCCCAAGGTGCCAACAGCCGGTCTGTGGCAGAGCTGGGTTTGGAACCCATAACTGCCTGAGTTTGAATCCTGCACTTCTGCTGTCACTTGCTCTTCTGGGGCCATGTCTGGATGCCCTGCCGGGGGCCAAAGCAGGACACATAGGGAGGAAAGAGACAGAAAGAGAAAGGGGTCTGGCGGGCTAAGAAGCCACCAGATTGGGGCCCTGTCACCACCTCCCGTTGACACAGCCAGCCCTTTCTCAGCATCTCCTGACCAAACCACCACGCGCTTAACATTCTGCTCAGTTTCCACTCCGCTCCAACTCCAAATGTTTATCAACACACGCTGTAATGTAATCAGCTCCTGGGAAAATACACACCAGGTAATGGATGCTGACAAGAGTGTCAAACAGATGTCCCCTCCCTCCCTTCCAACCTCCCAGCCAGAGCTGGCACACCCAGGAGGCTGGGAATCACCTCTCGTCATCCCTCCAGCCATGGCAGTGGAGGGCTCCTCGGGAGGCTGCCACCGTGGAGCCCAACCACGTGCTGGGCCTGTGCGGGGGGCCTCTGCGCCCTCATCTCCTCTGATCCTCATAGCAGCATGTAAGGTTGGTCTAACTATCCCATTTCACAGATGCAGAAACTAAGGCACACAGTGATGATGAAAGCAGAGGGAAACCGCAGGAGCATCAGAAGCACGGTCCTCTCCCCATGAGGCCACCTCCACGACTGAGCTCAGGCCTTTGAAGAGCGCTGTCTCATCACCTCTCAAAGCTGTTGGGTCTGAGGGATCTTCATCCTAAGGGCCTCCCCTCCCTGGACGTGGCAGGCCAGGCATCAGGGGGCTGGCAGCGTGTTCCCATCTGGGCTCCAGCAGGTAGGAGACGGCGCTCAATGTGTCCTGAAGGCTCAAGACTGAGCAACAGAGGGAGGCTTCCACTGTGAGGTGGGAGGAGAGAGGGCTCTGAAGGAGGGGGCGCCCCTTCTTGGTCCTTTTCTCTCCTCTTCTAGAACCAGAGCTTAAGGACCCAGAGGCCAGCCCGGTCAGAGGGGAGAGGACGTGCACAGAGTTGGGGAAAGCCCAGAAGGGACAGAACCCCCCACCCCAGGACCTCCGGGCCCTCCCAGGACCAACTGTCTGAGGCTGGGCAGTCCTAAAGCAAATCGGTATTTGCTTTTCCCTCCAAAGCAGTCAGTTGTTCCTTTCCTCTGACAGGAGTTGTAAATAAGACTTTATGGGATTTCTAATGATGGTGGTTTCCCTTTATCAGCCTCCAATTCCCACTTCTCAGCCCCGATTGACTCTGGGACCTATTTTGACCAGGACTCCAGAATCTAGCAGCAGACTCCTGCCCTGCTTGTGGCTGTCCTCGGGGAGAGCTGGAGGCCGTCAAACCGGCCCCGGGGCCCAGAAGCTCACTACCAAGAAGTCAGATCTGAGTTGCCGCCGCCTCCCAGATGGCATGTTTAACTTCTCTGGCTTCTGCTTCTTCAACTGTAAACCTGGGGCAATAATGCCTGCTCCACCCACCTCCCTCACGGGGCTGCCGTAGGATCAAATGAGATTATAGGCCTGAAAGCCCTTTGAAAAATGCAAAGCAATCACCCAACCTGGTTTTGCTATTATTATTATTGCTGTTGTGATTGTGTGTAGGTGCAACTGGGAGAGCAAATTACTTGTGTGTCTATGAGAATGAGCTTGTTCACGCCCACGGGGGTGTATGTCCCAGCTTCGTGGAAGGATGGGGTTCTTGTGTTTGCACTGGCCTTTAAAGGAGCGTATGGGGCAATATCTGTGCGTGTGTATGAGCACGTTGGTACTTAAACACAGGTTCGAGTGTCTTAATATAATATCACATTAAAATATTATAATATGATAATCCTATGTTCCAGGCATTTTGCTAAACACTTGATATAGGGAGGTGTGGCCGGCGTGGGTGTGCAGGCATCTACTGGAGTCTGTATAGAGAGCATTTGCAGGATATGCGTGTCAGAGTTGGATGGATGTAATGTAATGTGTACCTATTCATCTCCTGTAGGTAGCAGGGAATCTGTCCACGTGCTTGCCTGACTTTCAGTGAAAGTGTGGGTATAGATGTGAGGCATTTGAGTGTGTGCACACACATGTGTGTGCAGGCATATGCACATGGGTGTACACTCGCCTCCCTGTTCTTGGGCCGATTGGTGTAACTGTTTTTTATTTATTGGCTTCCTGAGCTACATGAGCCCCCTGCATGCCCTGAGCTCATTGCCACACCGCCATCAAGCCCACACACACATTGTGGTGACAGCAGCGTGCTTAGGAGGGGGCTGCCACTCTGCTCTCTGGAACCACAGTCAGTGCCCGGCAGTGGGCTCCTGCCAGGGGAAGATGTAGATTGACTACACCAAGCATGGAGTCACAGGAACGCTCAGCAGAAGGACCAGACTCGAGGGCCTTGGGAGCAGGACCAGAGGACCCGACGGTAACAAGCTAAACCCATGCCTGGCCCAGGAGCACCATCCCAGCATAACAGGGGTTGGGGCTGCCGAGTGGCCAGGTGTGAAACGTCCTTCCTCTGCTATGCCCCTGCCACGGTTGCCCTCAGGATTAGGTCCGAACTCCCTAAAGCAGTGGGCAAGGCCCACGCAACCTGGGCACGCATCTCCCAGCCCCCCTCCCTCCCTCTCCTCTTGCACTGCACCAGGCAGACTGAACCACTCGATGCTCCCAGCCCCCTGGGCCTTTCGCTGCCTGTCCCTCTGCCTGATTTCTCCATGTGCCATCCCTGGCTCGCCAGTCCTCACCCCCCGGGGCTCAGCTCACCTCTGAAGGAATGCTTCCCCGACCCTTCCTGACCCCCAGACTAGGGAAGGGTCCCCACACACCTGGCGTTCCTCCAGGCCTACAGCTTCCTGTCCTCCTCCTTCCCCCCACAGCCTTTCTTCCCCATTAGACTTCGGCCCCGGAAGGAAGGGAGCGTGTCTCAGTAGTTCATGGCTTAATTTCAATGCCTGGCATGATACCTGGTCACAGGTGGTCCATAAATATTTGCCAAGTGAATTATTACTAAAAGCCTGTTGTGAGAGAGCAGTTGCCTTAAACTCTCCATATAAAAATCATGGTGTGTGTCTGGACAGGCTCCTGGTCTCTCAGAGCTCAAGGTGGGGAGGACCACCCCTTCCCCCACTCCCTCCCCTCCGCCCCACCCCCCAATCATCATCATCATCCCCAACAGGTGTGAAGATGGTAGAGTTTACACAATGCATTTACAAAGCTGCTGGAAGTCATCAACACCATTTTACAAATGAGGAAACTGAGGCACAGAGAGGCATGGTGGGTCATTAATAGGATGACCAACTCACCCCAGGTTGCCCAGAACTTTCCCAGTTTTAGCACTGAAAGTCCTGTGTCCTGAGAACCCCCTCAACCCCAGGCAAACTGAGACAGTTGGTCTCCCTTCTTGTGCAGTTAGTAAAAGGCGGATCCGGGACATGAACCTTGGACTCCCGACTCTAAAGCACGTGTCCTCTGCCAGCTCAGCTGCCTCCTGAGGTTTCTCGAAATTCAGTGACCCACCCGGGTGTGAGTGTTAGCTACCCTTTGGACGTCACCTCCAGGCCACTTGGCACCCGCCTGCAGCTCATCTCCCCAGAAGCATGTGCTCAAGGAGTACAGAGCATTAATATCAACCTAAATACAATATAACTCAGAAACTCCGTTCTGGAGGAAAAGCACTTTACATAATATAGGAAAAGATTCACTCTATTAGTAAAGTAACTTTATAATGATATTAAAGTAAATTTTAAAATAAAAATCCCACACCCACAAATTGTTTTCATTTCTCCATGTTGCCTTCACAGTTTTCTCTCTCTAGGTGCATATTTTTTTTACAGAATTGCAATGCAGTGTGTGTATCGTGCTTGTTCTTCTCACTTCACATCACAGAAATCTGGTTTAGATTTCCCTCATTCAGGCTCCTCCATGTCAGTAACATCCCTCATTAGCCCAGATCGCAGGGAGTCTGGGCTCGGGGCTGCCTCCCCCCTGAAGGACCCCTTCCACAGCAGGTCTTCCCAACTCAAGGGCCCGGCCAGGCTTCTACAGCCTGCCGGGTATTCACTGTCCTGTGCATGTGTGCCGTCTGCAGGGCAGAGGGACGTAGTTTTCATCAGACCCTGAAAAGGTCTGGGGCCCAAACAGGTTAAGAGCCACGGCCTCCCAGGGAAGGAGGTGTGGCAGCGTCTCCATGCTCCCAGAGCCAGCAGCCACCGGCACTTTCTCTGTAGGGCTTGGGCTGACCCAGGAACTTTGTTCCTCCCTTACAATAAGTTCCATTTCTTGGCTTCCATATGGCTCTCAAAAAAAAAAAATGCCTGGTTCCCCCAGATGAGGAGCCCATCCTGACAATTATCATGACCACCACACCCCCCTCCTGGACCCACAGGACCATCGAAGGGAAGAGAGCATGGGAGGAAGGCCGAGTGTCTTCCTCTCTCTAAGTCCTTTTCCCTCTCACCTCCTCCATCGGGGATGCTCCGGGCTTTCCCACCTCTTGGGCTAAGCCCCCTGGTCCATGCAGATGCTCACTGAAACCCTCTTGTCAGTACCACCGTTGAGTTTTAAGTATTCCCATTGCAACTCAGGAATGCTGCCTCCAATCACGTCCAGAATTCCTTAGGACTTTGGATGTGGCGATTCACAGGAGTGTATGAAGGGCCTTCTGACCAGAGCAGGGCGTGGACCAATTTACCTTCTGGAATCCCTTCTTTCTGGAGAACTAGGTGATTCAAGATGGAACTGGGGCCTTTCTATCATTGCTCAGAGCTCCAGCCCCAAAAGCCATGGAGATCCCTGGGACACGATGGCCCACAAGGGAGAGGCTGGCTGCCTGCTGGCCCTCCTGGTGTCACTTTGACATGGTAGATCATTGGACCTGGGGGGCAGCTGCGTTCAGCTCATCCATTGTCCCCAAGAGCAATGATCGTGGCAATAGGAAGGCTCTGCAGTGATCTCCGTAAGAACAACAATAATTAACAGTTGCTAAGCACTGTGGGATACAGAGGCACCATCATAATCACCACAGCCACCAGGGCGATGATAACAGTAATTAGGTGCTGTGGTTTCTCAACTACCCCCGGGAGCACAGCCCAGGGTGAGGTAGGCCCGTGAGGTTAGGGAAAGGGGCGCCCAGGCCAGTGGGTCCTCTCGGGGGCTGGGAAGGGCTTTGGCCTTACCTCCTCTGTGGGATTCCCCCTCCTCCTCTCCCCTTCCCTTGACCTCAGCCTCAACTGACCCAGATTGGGGCTTGGGGACCCAGGAGAGGGTGACCCCACTCAGCGTACCATTCTAATATATGTTCAAGTTGATCTTCTATCCACAGATTTGAGGCGATTGGGGAACGTTGGGGATTTCTTAATAGGGCTCCCCTCACATCAAAGTGAGCTCTATTAACCAATTACTGAATGACACAGAGGGGCCTGGGATATGGCCAAAGGGGAAGTCCTTATTGTATTGACTTTGGGCCTCTTCCAAGGCCAACAGCTGCCTCTCTGAAAGAGCCTGTGGAAGCGGAGGGACGGCTCGGGGACAGCTTCCTGGGGATGGCACCTTCCTCAGGGCTGGACTCTGTCTGGTCACTGCCGCCAGCTGTGGGGTAGGTGAGAAAGGTGAGGGCAGGTGCCTGTCCTGTGCGGGTGGTCACTCCGCAGTGGCGAAGTCTCAGAGCCAGGCGGGAGTGTGGATTTCATCTGGTCTACTCTCGATGCCAGGGCAGGAATCCCAGCCACAGCATCCCTGATAAACGGGGTCTCAGTCTGAAAGGGACGGGGAGCTCATCCCATTGTCGATTCCCCGACCAGTCTTCCCCAGGCTGAACTGCAGTCTGCTTCCCCAACACTTACGCCCGTTGGTCCTGACTCTTCTCTCTGAAGGTGCACAGACTAGGCTTGTTCCTTTTCCCTTCAGGTTTTGGAAGATTGCTAAGCACGCTGCCCGTCTGTCGCCTTCGGCCTCTCCTTTATGAAATCTGAAGCCACCTTCTATCTTCTCTGCAGGTGACTTCAACTCCTACTTTATTGCCATGACCTTATTATTAATTTCCCTGCTTTCCACCCCACAACTTCCATCTTCACCACTCTCTTCACCTTCCCTCCAGGCTCAGAGAAAGGTGTGTCGTCTCCTTTCCAAGGCTGACCCCTCCTCCACCCTAGTCCCACCACCCATGCCTCCTCCAGGGCCTGGGCCATGAACGGCACCCTGTTTCACTTCTTATACTTGTTTCTCCATCCTCACTGCCCATTAGCTCTGCTCCCTCTGCCTACAAGGTGCTCAGTAGGCCTGGATTGGGCCATGAAAGAAGGGGAAAATAAGTCCCTGTCCCTGTCATGCTAACCCTCTCTGAGCTTCTGATCCCGTTTGCTCATTCTGTCCGCCACCAAACTCCTCAAAAGCAAGGGGACACCTGCTCCTCTGCTTTCTCTCCTTCCATTAGCTTCTCTTCCCCTTTGATCTGGGTTGTGCCCCTGCTCTGCCACCAACACCACTCTCTCAAAGGTCACTGGTGTTTTGGCCATTGTTTCCTAAGATGCTTTCTGATCCCCACCTGCTTTCTGCAGCATCAGTCACTGTAGGCAACCTCCCCCTCCATGAAATTCGCTCCTGGCTTGGCTTCCATGACAACCCCATCTCCTCGCTCCCCTCCTCCCTCACTGACCATCCTCTTCTGTCCATCCTGCCCACGTTATTGCCAGACTCGTCTCCTAAAAGCACAGCTCCGACAGCTCCCAATAACTGCTTCTCTGTGCAGAAACCTTCAATGGCTCACCACTGCCTGCAGAAAAAAAGTCACAGTCATAAAATAATGCAACTATACACAATACACAATATCTAACGCAGTAATATGTCAGAGGGTTCAAACTTTTTTAAGCAGCAGAATCCATTAAGAAGAATCTTTCTCAGAGGGCTGATGTTTAAAAAGCATTAAAACAACATGCCCTTTAAACACAGCTCCTATTGAAGCAGGGAGTGGGGAACCCAGGAAATTCTAGGGCTTTCACAGCACAAGTGGAAAACCATGGAACAAATTAAACTTCTTGGTCTGCAGAGGAGAAAAAAGGCCCAGAGAGGAGAAGCAATTGGTAGAAAGCAGCACAGGATGCAAGTTAGTCAATCAGCACATTTTCATTAAATGCCTACTGAGTGCCAGGCACGTTCCAGGTGGGAGGGATAAAGTGGGGAACAAGACTGACATGGTCCTGCCTTGGGGGCGCTGACAGCCCGGTGGGGAATGAATCAACTATTATAAGCAATTACTGATGTGGTTACAAAGGGAGCTGTGAGAGCATCTAGGAGGGGACTTTCCTGGTCTGAAGGGCAGAGTGGGCCACCCGGGGGAAGTGACACATGCAAACAGCCCTAAATGATAGATAAGTAGCCAGCCAAAAAGAAGGGGAAGAGCATTGGTGCAGATGGAACAGCTTGGGTGAAGGCCGAGGAGGTGAGATCGTGGGTGGAACCTCAGGGAAGCCCAGCGGCTCCCACCAGAAACCCCAGAGCTGCATGGACAAGGCTGCAGACGCAGCAGCCACATAGGCCTTGCTGCAGACCTGGCACCGGCCCCAGAGGCTGGCAGGCCACGGGCGGGATCTCAGGGGCGGGGGCCTGATCACTCGCATTAGAAGACAGTCCATTGCTAAATGCAACATGGAATCGTGGAGTGGATCCTGTGACATAAAATAGACATTAGCGGAAAAATGAGAAATCTGGACAAATTCTGAAGTTCAGTTAACAGTGTTACAGCAATTCTGATTTCTTCATTTTGACAAACGTACCAAGGTTATATGAGACATTAACATTAGGGGAAGGTGCATGAAGGACATATGGAAACTCTGTACCCTCTTTGCAACTCTTCTGTAAATCTGAAACTGTTTCCAAGTAAAAAGTTTTAAAAGTACATATATCCCTCTGGCACAATGGCAGAGCGGAGCAAAACTGGATGTAGGGAGAGAGAGTACAGTAATAACGATGACTAACACTTAAACATGCTTCCTGTACACCAGGCAACTTTCCAAGCACTTAATGTGTTTAATGAATTTAATCCTCAAAACAGCTCCATGAGATAGGTGCTATTATTTCCCCTCCTTTTACAGATGAGGAACCTGAGCACAGAGAAGTTAAGTCACTTGCCCAAGAACACACAGCTACTGAGTGGCAGAGCTGGGGTTTAAGGATCCCAATCCAGGCAGTCTAGCACCAGAATCCCGTGTGCTTGACCATTACGTTTTACTCCCTCCCCTCAGTGTGCGCTGGCCATACTGTCAGAGGATATGGCAAGGATCAGGCAGAAATCATGAGTGCAAGGACAAGGGTGATAACAGTAAAAATGGAGCAAGGTCATTAGACTTAAGACATATATTGGAGGCAGAATCACCAGCGTTTGCTTTTGAATTGGGACATGGTGGTTGGAGAAGAGAGAAGCGGCAGGAATGGCTCCTGGGCTTCCAGCTTAAGAGCAGGGAGCAGAGCCTCGTCTCCCGATGATCCGGCCCTTGCTTCTTTCCGCCATGGAGGGAAACCTTCCAGACCTTTTGCCACCAGGCTGCACTTACCTGTCCCTTTCTTTTACACATCCCCACAATGCAGAACAAACCAGACCGCCTGCTGTTCCCGCACAGGCCCCGACCTCTGCCACCTCCATGTCCTTGTTGTACAAGCTGTTCCCTCCACCGAAAGTCTCTCCTTGGCCTCCCTTCGTCCAAATCTGATCCACCCTTCAGAGCTCGGTCAGATGCCACCTCCTCCAGAAGCCTCTCCTGCTCTCCACAATGAGAAGCACTCACTCAAAAGATGCCAGCATTTTTGGCTCTCTTTGGCAGTGGACAGCTTCCATCCTATAATATAGTTATGTGAGTAGGGTCTTGGCTGTTGCTCACTTTTGTATGCTCAGTAGCTAGCACAGGAGGTACTCAAAAAGACATTTGTTGAGTGACTCGTCTTTCTGAGTAAACAAGTTCTGTCTTATTTTCCTTTGCTCTCTCTCTGGCTCCTTTTTCTGTCTCCTGCAACCCACGACAAACACATACACACAAACACATATACCCCTTGCCTGATACCCATGTTGGTGGTTTGCATGTTTTAGGAGCTTGTTTAAAGATGGTGAGTGAGTGACCATACGTGGCTCTGTCTTCTCCACTAACCCATCCCCAGGCTGCTGTGCCAGCCCAAGACACAACCTTTCTGGAAGCCCATTTCAGAGCAGAAGATCAAAGAAGCCTTATCTAGGGTGGAGAGGTAGGAGGACATGAGCAGGGAACTAGCGGGCATTGGTCTATCTGGAATTGCCCCCTCAGACCCATCCAATCGGCTCCTAAAATATGCCAGGCAGAGTCTGAGACCAGAGCGATGAACCCAACTCAGCCCTGGCCATTGAAGTACTGAGGGCCAGAGAGGAGGTGCCTGGCTGCCAGACGGGGCTATCACAAGGCGTTCCCCAGCGTAAAGCCGTCCTGGTGGCTACCCAACCCGGCATTCACCATCTGCAGGCCTCTCCCTTCCCCAATCTTAGGCTCAGGCCACAACCAGCCGTTTGTGGGCCCTGTTCAGTCGGCTGTTGCTGGTCTTTGTGCCTTTCCTCAGCTGACCCGGGCCACCTGAAATCCAGTCCCCTTAATGCCTCCCCCTCCAGCACAGGCCTTTGTCTGACAGATGACTCAGCCAGTGGCCCCCTCTCTGCTACCCGGAGGCTGAAGTGGGCACTTTCTCCCAGACCCACCAAATCCTGTGTGGGCATCTCTGGGACACACCACATATTAAGCGCTTGTTCCCAACATCCGTTTCTGTGGTTGTCTTCCTCCCTGCCCCCCAACTAGAATGAGTGCCTTTAGGGTAACGATGATGTCTCTGTATCCCCAAGCCTGGCACAGCGTTTGGTACAAAGAAAGCCCGGTTACATTTGTCAAATGTAGAAGATGTATACGTGAGTGTGTGAGTATTCATGTGAATGTCGAATTAGATCACTTCAGAGAAAAACGGAGAGTCTCGCCCCTCTCCCTCCCCAGATCCCAAAGAGTGGGAAAGTGGTGCCCTCCTGCCCATCCTCATGCTCCTCCTGCTCCAACTTACTTTATCAGGAACAGGCCACTTCCCCTCCGCACCTGCCCGCTGGGCAAAGGGCAGCAATGGGCAAAGGGAGCATTGTCTTGTCAGGCGTCTGGGGAGGACTAGGTTCTCTTTATGGGAAACCCCGTCTGTCTGTCTGCCTCATTCTGGAGGAGACATTCTGGAGCGGTAGGAGGTACAGAGGGAAGGAGCAGAGGACAGACTTCGGGCTGCCAAGGACCCAGAGGGCCCAGGCGCCTTGGCAGGAAGCCGACCACACCCGGATGTGGTGGCTGGTGATCAGGACTGAGGGGAGAGTGCCTGCTTGGCCGCCAACACTGGCTGGATGGGTCACTTTCGCGGGAATCCCACAAATCACTCACAACAAAGGTGAGGGCGAAGGGAGCAGAGCTCGGGTTCACGCTCTATTCGGAGAGAAGAGGGGGCTTCAGTTTTCCGAAAAGGAACCCCCGAAGGGAGCGGGGATTAGAAAAGACCAGAAACCTCGGTGGCCCCATCTCACCCGCTAAGGCCCACCGCCCACTTCTCCGGCCGCTTCCGGTCGGTCCCCGCATAGCTGTCTTTCCATTCAGCGTCCGGCCGATGCAGAGGAGAGGGAGCTCCCGCTACTGGGTTCTAGTCCGAGCTCTGCCACTCTCTGCCCTTGTGCTCCTAGGCGAGTCGCCTTCCCCTTCTTTGGGCCTTTGTTTCCTCATCTGTAAAATGGGGCCAGGGTTGGCGTAGAAGGCCTCCAGAAGCCCTTTCAGCTCGGACATGGCTAGATCCAGTATTCTCCATACTGCACGCTCGCTCCTCCACTGCCCTCCCCATCTTAACTCCACCCCCACCCAGAGGCTTCTCCCCCGACGCCGGCCGCTAGGGGTCACTGCCTCCCTTTGTCAGCGACAGAGGAGGGCGGCCGGCCCTCCAGCCCTCTCCCGGCCCGAAAGGCGACCAGAGGAGCATCTCCCGAGCCAGCGGGCCTGAGCCGGACCCCACGGCCCCCGCTCGGGATCCGCCTCTGCCGCGGGCCGGAAGGTGTGAGCGGTCGGGCGGAGGCCGGGGCCGGGCGCGGGCCGCGCGTCGGAGCCACGACGGGGTTAACGCTAACCCCTCCCCCTGGTCTGACATCACGGGGAGAGCGGGTGAGAGGCTGGAGCGGGGCGAGTGAGAGAAAGAGAGGGAGAGGAGCGAGCGCGGCGGACTCGGCGCCCGGGCAGCTCCACATTGTTGCGGATCGCCGGGACCGGGCGGAGTGAGCGGCGGCGGCACGGCGGGGACGCGCGGAGCCCCCGGCTCGACCTCCTCGCGCGGAGCCGCAGCGCCCGAGCCGCCGGGCAGCTGGCCGCCGAGCCCCGCGCCCGCCGCCTGGGCCCCGAGCCCACCGCACCGCCCGCCCGCCGCCTGGGCTCGTCCCGCCACCCTCGGAGGACGGCCGGCCATGGACGCCTGCAAGTTGGAGCCGAGCGGGAGGGTGTGAGCTCGCGGGGGGCCGGGAGCCCGCGCCGCGCAGCCGGGCGGCCAGGCGCGCCGGGGGTGGGTCCCTCTCCTCAGCCCGGCTCTGCGTGGAAGAAGAGGGCGGGGACCGGCGCGGGGAGGAGAGCGGAGGAGGAGAAGGGGGCATGACTCGTGCAACTTGCGGCGGGCATTTGCCGAGCCTCTGAGCCGGCGGCGGCCCGGGGCCCGGATTGCGGCCGCGCCGATCGCACCCAGCCCACCCCGCCCCGGCCGACGGCTGCGGCTGACCTGGATCCTCGGAGCGCCCGCCGGCCGGCAGTGATCTACCTTCGTCTTCCGGGCTGGTTTCTGGAGCGCGAGGAGCGCTCTCCTCGCGACCGCTCTCGCCGGAGCCCCGGCCCCCGATGGCTCGGATGGGGCTTGCGGGCGCCGCTGGACGCTGGTGGGGACTCGCTCTCGGCTTGACCGCATTCTTCCTCCCAGGTAAGCGCGTTGCGCCTATGCCTTTTTTTTTTTTTTTTTTCATCCAGTGCCTCCCTGGGGCTGGGAGCTGGATGGCAGGCACGTCTGGGTTGTAGGGAGTGAAAGGAGCCAGAAAAGTTAGGTCACGGCTTAGGTAAGGGGGCGGGGGTCGGCTGAGAAAGAGAGGTTAGGAAGCCGAAGAGCCTGCCCTGCAGGGAAGCAGTCGGATGCACGTCTCTATGTAGCAAGAAAGCACTTTCCCCGCTCAGTTTTTCACAAAAATAATAATATGTAATAGCGTTCTATTTATTTAATAACCAGCTCTCAGCTCGGGAAGCAGTTTGGAAACACTGCATGTTACATAAATGCAAAATAATCACCATAATCACCATCGCGGGGTAAGAGACATCAGCCCCAGGCGGAGGGCGTCAGTCTCGGAGCTGGTGGGCTGTGGGTTTGGAGGATGGCAGGGGTCTGCGTTGCGTTCGCCGGCCCCTTGGCCAGACGGTCCGGGCGCTCGGGCCGCTCCCGCCCTCGTCGCCCCACGGCGGGAGTGGAGAGCCCGCTCCTGCGGCACAGGCGGCGCTCCGCTCACCTGCGGTTCCTCTCCCGGAGGGTGAGCACGGGGTCGCAGTCTCCCGGCCTGGCGTGAGGCTGGGCTTCGCCTCGGGACTCTACTCCCAGTTCGGAGGGCTGTCCCCGGAGGAGGCTCCGCGGGCTTCGTGCCAGCCAGGTGGCTGCACGACCCACTTTCCTGAGAGTGCCCCGCGTGTCCTCCCTCGAGATCCCGGCCGCCGAGGGGTTAACCCGACGCCGACCCTGGGGTGGCCCGCGGTGGCCCCTCTGACGGGTGGGGTGGGGGCGGAGGCTGGGACCGGCCGGAGTATTGTGCTGGGGAATGAACTGGAAAATGCGTTTAGGAGGCAAATCCGACCGAGTCCCCTCGCCTGGATTTAACCCCTTGTGTCCCTGGGGAAGCTGCCCGCCTTGCACGGTGGCTGGCCACGCCGACACGGGTCCGGGTGGGGGTGAGGGTGCACCCAGCCCTCTGGGAAGAAACCTGAGACGACCTCCGGCCCAGCTGGATTGGGGTTTTGGGGAGAGGGTGGGGGCTAGGTTGGAACACGTGGTCCTGGCCTGAGGGTGGTAGAATAAGGGGTCAGAGTACAGAGACAACAGCTCTGCGTGGGGTGAGAATATTAGATCGCAGGCACCCTGGCAGCGACCGGTCGGCAACACCTTCGATTCCGCAGACTCGAGGGGCAGTTTGTGATCGCGGGGCCAGCCTGGCTGCTGACTTGGGGGGCTGGAGTGCACTCCTGGAAGGACGAAACCTGGCCTCATTCACTTCTCTACCCCTCTGGACCAGCTCACTGCCAGGACTCCGTGCATCTCACTGAGTGGCCCATGGCGTCCAAAGCAGTTTGTAGGAGCCAAGCCGGCCCACGGTGCCCCCAACCCTGCAGCCTGTGGGTGCTGCTCTGCTAGGTGCTGGGGGAGGGGGAATTGCAGGGCACACGGGTGTCACTGCCCATTTTAAGGCGGCTTGACAGAGTCCCTCCCCAGAGGGTGGTCATGGTGAGATGGGGAGGGCTTCCTCTCCCACGGCACCCCCTGGCAAGCAGGCAGGAGATAGCAGAAGCTAGGGATCTAGTACCTGTCTGACCCTCCCCTCCCCCCCCCCCCCAGTTTGGGCTTCTGGGAACCCTTCAGTTACACAGTGTCTAAAGCTGGAACCCAGCAAGAGAAGAGCTTTCTTGGGGGCTCTAGTTGGTCTGGCACACTAGGGGTTAACCTGATCCTGGGTGGACAAAGAGGGGGCAGGTTGGGGGGGAGGATCTACTCACCCCCATTTCCCCCTCTTTTCGTTTTCTCTTCCCCCAGCTTGGTAATGCATAGTGGGTAATTCCTTCTTTGGGGGCTGGAGGCCTGCCCTGCTCCACCCTCCTCAGGAAGTGAGGGCAGGGAAGTGACACTCTCACCTGGCTCAAGTGTGGACACTCCCCCCGCAAAAAGTCCAGATGGAGGGAGTGGGATGCAGAGAAGGGACCACAGCTCGGACGGCACTTAGTAAAGCTCCTGGAGTGATTGGTTGCTGTGGCTTGGTGGCATCAGCGGCAGCCAGAGTTCCTGGACTCGCCAGCTCCTCTACCCAGTGCCTGTGCCCCTGGTGCCTCTGTGAAGGGAGGCAGGTCAATATGGTAGTGCCCATCTGACCCTTGGGCAGAGGCTGGTAGGCCCAGAAGTTGCCTGCCCATGCCCCACTTTCCTCCACCCGCCAGCTCCCTCCTGATTGCCCGCTGCTGCTGCTTCTCTCTGGGGACTTGACAGCCGGATGCTCTTTTCTGGGTTCTCCTGGGCTGTGGCAGGGAGCATGGAGGGATGAGGAGAGGAGCCCGCTGGGCGGAATTGGGGGGCGGGAGCGCCTGGTGTGTGTGATGGCCCCCTGACTTCAGAACCCTCCAAATCTGGCTATTGAAGTGTAAACACAGAAGTGTATTTTCGACAACACAGACTTTACCAGTCAGGGCAGTGAAGGCCCACAAGCCTCTGAATTGACAATCTGTGGTTCCTACCGTTAACTCAGAGGAGAAGGGCAGGGGCGACAGGGGCTGCATCCCAAAGATGGACAGGAGGCGCCTGGGGGAGGAGGCAGAGAACCTGCCTTAGCAATAGGTACACTGGGCTGGTGTCCCACCTACACCACACCCTCCCTAATTGGCTTCCCCAAACCTTTTGTCTGGAAAGAGAACACACACCCCAGGTGTCATGCACACCCGCGGAAGACCTGTTGGGCTACAGCACACCCCTTCTCTGCAGTCTGTGCAGAGCTCGCTGCCATGGTAGTTTCCTTTAAAACTCGGAGTGTCAGGGCTCTTGGCTTATTTTCCTTTCTCCCATTTCTCACAGACAGTGGTGTGCTTGGGCTGGCTGGGCAGGATGTTACAGCAAAACCGATTCTGCTGGCCTGGGTTTGCAGCGTATGTAAAGGGGAATCGCAGGGTCCGTTTTGGAGGCAGCACTGTGGAGCGTGTCTTAGAATCCGATTCAAGGCCTAATAGTCAAGGCTGGAAGGGAGGAGGAGATATTGTAGAGCTTGGGCCCGGCACCCCGGCTGAGTGGACTAGAAGGTATCTCTGAACCTGCACGTCTGCGGCTCAAAGAGCCATGATGCATTGTTCACTCTGATATCAGCTGCCTTCTCAGCTACTCAGCTTTGCGCAGTGAATCCAGTTCCTTGGCCACTGCCTGACCCAGGACACAGCTGTATGCTGCCAGGATGGTTGCCAGCAAGCACCCTAGTGCTGATGGCTAAGCAAGAGGGCCAGGCCCAGGGGACAGAGGCTCGGCCCCAGTTGCTCTGTCTACGATACCGCCATTGTCTAGCAGCTGACTAATGTTCATTGTTCGGCACAAACAAAACACCCAAGGGAGGTGTGAATGTACCTTCGATTTTCCCGATTGTATCTTTCCTGGTTAACCTGGCAAATTAAATGGCTCCTACCTACAGGAGGCACAGACAGAGAGGGTGTCTGTATATTCACCTGTTCTGCTGATTTTTTTTTTTTTTTAACTTTGAATGTTGGTCAGTGTGCCAGGCTAAAATGGACATTAGCCAGCCGTGGGCCTCAGCGTATAACATTCCTGACCATCTGCATGTAGTCTCACCTTCAGTGTAGAGTGGGTGTCTGCACAGCCGTGTGCAGGGCTTTGTGTGTTTGTGTTGGTTATCTACAAATCACTGTGCACGCGCAGACCCATGGGGACTAGGACAGGAGGTGTGTGCACTGGTATCTGTGAGTCACCATAGGACTGAGGCCATAACCATGTACCAAATGTATATTCACGTATAACTGGTTTCTTAGGGCTTTCCCACTAGGACTTTGTGAGTGGCCTTGATAATGCCCATGTTTATGTCAGAGTGCCAGTGAGGGTGACTTTGGAGGGACTTAGGATTTGCCCTTAGCCAGCCCCTTCTGAGATGAGCTGCTGGGTCCTTTGGGGTGGGAAGCTGGGACAGTGCTGTCTCTTTCTGCTCTGACCTTGGCTTTTGACTGGGCCTCTGCATCCTCACGGGGAGATGCTCACCTGGAGAAGCCTTCCACCCTCGTCAGCCTCCTGTCTCCCTGGCCGACAGAGCAGCACTGGAAGCTGGTGTTAACTAGGGCCTGACTTGCCCCACGGCTTCTCATGATCTCTGAACAGCTGGGAGGGGCCATGGGAGATAGGTTTTCAGCTACTAATTAGGAATCTTTGCTTCCTGCATGAGTACTGGGGGAGGATATCATCCGGGGAGAAAGGCGGCATATGCAGGGCATTTAAAAAGGGGTGCACGTGTGGGCTTTGGTCCTCTGTGAATAGCCCTGCAGAACCAGGTGTGTGCCCAGACCGGCAGTGTACGTGTACCTAGAAGCATTCCGGGTTCATACAGCAGAAAGCGGGAGCCTCCTTGTCAGAAAGGAAAGTGGGGATGAGGGGCTGGGGGGGGGAGGAGAGGGCAGTCCTGGGAGCCCAGCACCCTGTGCCCAAGGCCAGCTGGCAAGTGTTTTCTCCCCGGTGATGCCCACCCCTCTCCATAGAGACCAGGTCCGCAGAGCCAGCAGCAGATGTGCTGGCTGGGGTAGGAGGTAACTTAAGATCTGAGCGGGGATCACCTTGCAAAGGGAATGCCCTGAGCTAGAGATAACACCCCTTCGTCCAGTTAACCCTTTAAGCTCTGGATTCTGTTATGCACTTTAGGGCTGGGAGATGAGGAGAGGGAAATGGTGGGAGAAAACCCATCGGACCCATTCCACAAGGAGAGATGAGCTCAGGGCGACAGAAGAAACCCAAGAAGGACACAGAGAAAGACTTCCTGGCAGCTGAATGTAGTCTCTTGAGGGCAGTGGAGAATCCCAAGGTTCATCCTGGGATGGGAGAGTGGGGGGCAATAAATATGAATTCTCAGGGGCTCACAGGATCTGTGTGTTTCAGCCTTCCAAGGCAGAGCAGCAGTGGTCCAAGGCTCCAGTCAAGAGGGAGCCACAGGTATCTTGGTTCCTCTCCCTACAACCTGGAGATGACCCCATCTTGGCAACTCACCATAGTGAGACCACAAAGGAGGGCCCAGTGGACTGGGTTTGAATCCCAGGTCTACCAATTGCTAGCTGAGTGGACTTTCTTAAGTCACTTTGTGAGCTTTGGTTTTCCCATCTGCAAAATAGGTTTCTGTTAACACAGATTTCAAAGGAGCTTTGTGAATTAGATCAAGAATAACGTAAGCAAAGTGCTTTGCACATTGCCAGGCATGTGATAACTGTGCAGTAAAGTGGTAGCTACTCCTATTTCCTATGGCTTTCCTCTAAGTGGTCCTGGCCCCCTCTGCGTCTGCCAGCTGGGCAGTGCCAACTTTGTACTTTGTACTCCCTTGAGAAAGAGCCACTCAGCTGCCTGCCCACTGCTGACCTCACTTCCCTTGTCTCCAACCAGGAGCTGTGCAGGCCGTGAGCCCCTGCCCCCACCTGGAAATGACGGCAGAGGCTGTGGCAGCCCTGGGGGCTCAGGTGGCCTGGTTGGCTGCGGGCACCTGCACGAGCTGGCCCTGGTGGTCATGTACTGCATGAGCAGCAGGTGCTGTGCGGCCTTTGTTCTGCAGCATGTCGCCGAGGGCTCTCCCCGGCACCCGCCTCACTCCCTGGCAGCAGCCCAGCTGGGCGCCATTGCCCATCTGGAACACTCACTGTGGCAGCAGCCTGGGGCCGGCTGGGAGGGCCTGGGACTCAGCCCTGCCTCCCTTCAAACTTCCACGTTTGGGGGAAGGGTGGGCAGCAGGACCCTCTCTCCAGCAGTCCGCTCATCCGGTGAGATGGTGCAGCCAGAGAGGTTGAGATAGTCCTTCTTTCAGTTTCTCCTGTTACAGATTGAATCTTTTTGCCAATAATAATAATAACATTTGTGGCACTCTTTTCAGCTCATAGTTTCAGCTGATCCTCTCAGTAAGCCCCTGTGAGTGGTATTAGCACTTCTTCTATTTTACAGATGAGGAAAGTGAGATTTGGGTCTAGTAACTGGCTGACCATCTCATGCCAGTGCAGCCAAATTAGATGCCGGGGCTTCTGACTCCAGATCCAGTAGATGAGGACAATGCAATGGGCTGGGATGGACAGATATAGAAGAGGCTGAGCCGGGCCACGGTAGAATGTCCCATGAGATGGTCATTCACTTCACCAGCCACCACGAGCTTTTGCTCTCCCACACCAAGCCAGAGCGTGGCAGTTCCCTGGGGAAGTAGGTTGAGGACATAGGTTGGAGAGGGGCCCAGGCAGAGCTGACCACAGAGCCCAGGTTGGCACAGAGTAAAGACATCTAATAACACAGCAGCTGAAGGGTCAGGGGAACAATGTCCTTCTGGATGCTGGGGTTCTGGCCTGAGACATGGGCAGGGCCCCTGAGATGTGAGCACGGAGCCCCAGGGCACAGGCAGGCACAGGGCCAGGACGTGGGCCAAGCCCAGGGGCAGAGTGGTGCTCAGAAAGCATTGTGGACCTGATGGAGCAGCAGAGAGGGGAAAGGGGACGAGATTTGGCAGGCACATTAGACTCCCTCTCCTGGGCTCCCCCCAACCCGCTCTGGTCTGCACAGACCCTAATTTCATTCCCAGTTTATGAGGAGTCTCATTACCAAGCCACAGACAATAAAACCCACCCGGCCACTCCGGCCCGGATCTCATTAGAGGACATTAGTTCCGCTGGCTGGTGGCTCCATTGGGACACAGCTGCAGGCGTGGCCCAGGCAGCAAAACAGGCCAGTGGCCATGGGCACCAGAATGGCCCATTGGGAGTTTGAGTTCGATCTGTGGGCTTAAATGGAGTCCTCCCCCAACCCAAATTCCTGGAATGCTTGTTCCCCAAAGCTGGAAACACGGAGTCCCTCCTGCCCCCTTGGACCCTCTGTTCTGCCCCCTGCCCTAGGGAGAAAGGGACACAGCTCACTCCAGGGCTGTTCATAGGAGTCCACCTTCTCTGGGAGGAGCTGGCTGAGAAGCTCGGCAAATCGTCATTCCATGGAGGAGGGCCTTTGGGTATGGGGGACAGCATGCCCACCCACACCTGAGTTTGGGGGTGTTCTCAGAGACATGTCCCAGCAGTAGAGATGGAGTCTGGAGTCCTCACAGCGGCCTTGGCCTGAATTTTAGCCCATCTTTCTGTCCAAAAGATAGGGGTAGAGACCTGGGGACCCCATGGTAGAAGCATTTTCCCTCCCCTAAAGATGCAGTTTCACCAGCTGGCAGCCTTGGCGGACGCTTCCTGATCCCACCCGCGCCCCAAGGAGGAACAGCTAGCCCACAATCGCTGTGATGGAACCTTGGGTTCCTTCCTGGGGTTCTTCCCACCAAAGACAGGGTTATTTCTCTTAGCAGATTCCAGTGCCTCTTGGCGTTCAGCCTCCTCTCTGTCTGTACCCTCCCCTCTGCTTGATCTTTCTTCCCCTGCAATCCTGCGTACCTGCTGGTCACCAGCATACCACCAGGGCTCAGTGCATGTCACCATGGAAGAAAAGACGTGGGTGAAGGAAGGCATGCCCCTTCTTGTGCCTCCGTCTTATGGAGGAAAGTAAGTGCCAGGCCCCAAAAACTGGTCCTCAGCGTACACGGGCTCGCTTGGTCTGCTCCCATGGATGGGTCACACAGGCCAGCCCACGCTTTTGGCGCATGAGCTGGTGTTCCCGCCAAATGACTCAGCGGAGATGGGAGCACTGATCTGTTGGGGCAGACACAAGTCAGCCCTGCTCTGGAGAAAAGGGTAGCGGAGACCTATACTGCCCCTGGAGCGCCCCTTGTCTGCAGCTTGGCTGGAGTACGAGCCCCAAGTGGGATTGGCGAGGCCACCCCGATGGGCTCCATTCTCTGGCCCCCGAGCAGCACCCTGGCGCCCCCTCCCTCCCTCCTGGTATCTTGTGAGCAAATGTCAGCTGCTAGGACAAAGGAAATAGAGAAGGTGCCACCGAGCCAAGCCAGCCCTGCCACTGCATGTGGGTCCCGCTGTGGGAGGGGCTGGTAGTGACATCCTCATTCATGGGACTGCTGCAGCAGCCTTGGCTTGCTTCTCTCTCTGACTCCTGGCTCTCTAGCTCCAGTCTGCCCACCCTGCTTCTTGGATGAATGTAGCTAAAGCACACCCGAGAGAGACACTCTCTGGCCCCGCAGCATTTGACGGCTGCCCTCTCCCTGGCTCATCTCCCACCAGCCTCCCCTGCATGCCAGGCCCACCCAGCCACATATGCCTCTACACATGCCCCAGGCTTTCTCACCTCAGTGCCTTTGCACATGCCATTCCCCCCACAGTTCTCCCTTATTTCCCATATGTAAATACTGAGGTCGAGAGCCACTTCCATCAGTCTTCATGTACCCCGCAGCTAGAGATGACCTCTCTCATCTCAAAGCCCCCCACCCCCCAGCACCTCAACCATGCCATTCTGTGGCACTAACCACTCTACATCTTGCAAAATAGTTATTTGGGCCTGGGATTTATCTTCTCCCCAAGACAGAGAGCTCCAAAAGGTCAGGGTCCATTGCTGATGGGGTTTGGTATCCCCAGTGTCTGGCACAGTGTCAGCCGCATCGTGGGCTGGTAGTACATGCGAGATGGATACATGGTTGCTTATTCAGACAGTTGATGATGACGATCATAGTAGCAAACTTTTTTCAAGAGTTCTTGGACGCTCAGACACTGTTGTAAACATCTGACATGTAATAACTTATTTAATTTTCATAACAACTCCTGTGGGAGGTACTTCTGTTCTCCCTGTTTTTACATAGGGAACGACCAGGCCCAGGCAGAGGTTAGGTAACTTGCCCGTGGTCACACAGCTAGTAAGTGGCAGAGCCAGGATTCAGATCCAGGAATTCAGGCCCAGTGTGTGTGATCATACCACTTGGCTAAGCTGCCTCTCTTTTGGGTGAGTGGCTGATGGAGGAAGACAGCTTACTAAGCCGGGGAACCCAAGGCCTTGCCTCCAGAATGCCCAGCACCCCTGCATGGCACCTTGTCGCCGCCTCCTCTCCTGCGCACTCTGATGGTGCAGGAAGAACCTGTTGCACCCCTGGAGCCTTTGGGGAGTTATTAGTGCTTATCATCGGAGAGTCTCAGCAGTCATCACTCCTGTATCTTTTGGATACCTTTCAAGTTCTAGAAGTACGATCATTATGCTTCTGGTATATTCCGCCACTGTCACTGTTGTGTCTTAGGAGTATTAATGTGGCTGTGCTGGAGGGAAAAGTCTTGATAGTCATCACTCTTTCATCCCCAGAGCCTTTGGGCATCACTGATGCCATTTGGGGGCCTCCTACCGTGTTTCATTGTGAGTCTAGAGGCAGGTGTAATAGCTTCTCCCAGAGACTCTGCCTGGAACTGCCTGCAGCGGGTGTTCCCAGGCTGGCCCAGATTCTGGGTGGGTCCACCGCTCAGCAGGCTGATCCTATGCCAGGGCCTGTCCTAAGCTTCTGGAAGGTTCTGGTCCCGCGCTCACCCAGAGATCCCAAAAGATGGCGGGGCGGGGGTGGGGGGGGGGGCAGCCCGGGAGGAACCCTCCCTGGGGGGTGGGGGGTGGGAAGAGGATTTAGGGTGTTCACCTGTGCCGGCTGCTTTGATCTCCTGGGTTGAAAGGAATGCTGCTTCCTCACCCCAGGCAGGTTCAGGACAGGGAGCTGGGACAGAGAGGCCCCAGAGGCCCGGCTGGGGATGGAGAGCTATCTCAGGAAAGAGGGTCGTGGGAGCAGGAAAGTCAAAACCCTTTCTCGACATTGCGGCTGAGGAGCAGGTGAACCCCAGAGGGCCAGTGCAGATTGTCTCTCGAGGGTCACCCAGGGCCGACGCTCCACTCTGCATCCCTGACCCTGTAGGTCACCACGTGGGCTCAGGCCTCACAAACTCCATTGCTTAATTAGGAGGGTAACTCGGCTGCAAAACAGTCATCTGATATGTTTCGACGCCAAAGAGAAATTCCTCCTAGACCCTCTGCTGTTCTAGATTATCCATGCTCCGTTAGCTTGAATTACGGTGTGGCCTCTGTGGCCCAGACACAGGCCAGAGCTGTGCAGTCGGTTCCTGGGGCTGGAATCTGCCCTGCACCCAGGAAGAGCTTGGAAGCAATAGGAGGGCGGAGGGCATGAGACCCACCTGACCCCCATCCAAACCTAAGGATCGCTTCGTCAGCACAAAGGGACCAGCTTTGCCCGCAGCCTGCCTGCCCCGGGGCCTGCAGATGCCCCCGCCCCGTGCTCTTGAGCTAGCCACTTTCATGCCCCTTGTCTCTGCCCTCTGGGCCAGGTTTTGAGTCAATGGCAGGGGCTTTCTGCAGGGGCTCCTGGGTAAAAATTGGAATGGAGGCAGGGACAGGCTTCTACCCAAGTGTAAATGAGATCAGAGCACAGCAGCCACACTGCACTAGGTTATTTTATTGTGATTGCCCACCTCCCCCGCCCCCAAACTGTCCTGATCTCATTGGCCTCGATTGCTGCATCTCTCAGAGTGATGGATGGGCCGCCTCTCCCTTCCCAGGCAGGGTGGCCAGCCCTGCTCCTGAAACTCCCTCCCACTCGGCCCCTTCCCAGATTTATTCCCTGTGTTTATGGTGCCCAGAGAGTAATCAGTGTCCCGGGCCGGCTGAGCACTCTGATTATCTCCACTCGGTTGATGGATGGGCCTTTGGGGAACTCAGGCGACAGCCTCCTGCTTCCCTGTTCCTGCCGCTGCCAGGGCCCCAGCACCCTTCCAGCCCTCCTCGCCTCCCAGAACTCAGATAATGGGCCTCAGTACTGAAGGGGGGCGGTGATGGGGGAGGGGATGCTGCAACAACCCTGAGCACCTACCTCTCTGCACTGCCGCATGGGTAGCTGGGAAGGGACTGTGCGGCTCCCCCGTCTCCCCAGGGAACCTGGGGCAGGGGCAGACAGACCACCAGGCAGCTTCTCTGGAGACCAGCCCCCCAGCTCTGCTCAGAGACACCCTTCCTGGGAAATGGCCCGACTATCCTCCCATCTCACATCACTCCATTACTCCTATCCCCTCGGCACTTGTGTACACAGTTTGCGCTGTAATGATAATTTGTGCTGGTTTATGTGTTTCTTTACAAGTGTTTTTATGTCCTCTGTGTGTGTATGAGAGAGGTTTATGGTTTATGTGTTTGTATGTGCACATGAGGTCACGTGCTCTGTGTGTGTGCATGAGGTCATGTGCTGTGTGTGCGTGTGTACCTGCTCCTGATTAGACTCTGAGCGCTATCTTCTCCCCCAGGGAGGTAGGGGGCTCTCAGCCAGCTCCCTAGAGGGGGCAGAGCCTGACACTGGGGGACAGGGCTGGGGTCATGGGGGTGGAGGGGGAGTGGGGAGGGTAGGCAATCAGTGATGACTGTCCAGGACAGGGTCCACACTGCCCGCCAGTTAGACAATGCAGAAGGTCAATCTTAGATAATTGTTTTGTCTATAGGATCACAGACAACTGGTTTGACTATTTTTTTCCCAGCAAATTGACTGAACCCACTGATTGTTTTGGAACCAAGTGGTCTTCGCTGTTTATTCCTTACACGTGCGTGTATGTCTGTGTCTTGTTTTCTCCAAACTTGAGTTGCCTTCACTGTAAAATGAGGAAGCGAGAATGGGAGGTTCAGGAGGTGCGTAATCGTGTGGTGTGGTTAGCGCACTGCCTGGTACAGAGCAAGTCTTCACACCGCTTGCCTGCTAGCTGCTGCTCGCCCAGGGACCCAGCATCCCAAGGATGCTGAAAAGCCGGGCCCAGGAGCCCTCCCAGCAGGTCATGACCTAGCACGCTTGGGGGAGTCACTCAGCTGGGCTCCTGACCTTTCCAGGGTGATCACCCCGGGCAGGGTACATCAGGGGCTCAGGCCCTTGGTCTCCTGGAAAACCATCCCCAACCCTAGATGGTCGCCTGGGAAGCTGCCTGGTGGCTCTTTGGAGCCGTCCTGTGCTTCCTTAAAGATACTTGGAAGCAAGTGTTATACGCCCTCCAACAAGGAACCCCAGGTGCAGCATTCCAGCTGCCCCAGGTGCCCAGTGCTGGCACTTGTGGGAATCCCACTGCCCTGGGTGTGGTGCTGGGAGAGGGATGGCCACTGGTGCCTCCTGTGGGCCAGGCACTGAGCTGGGGGCAGGGGCTGCAGCAGTAACCACAACGTCCCAGCCTTCCCAGAGCTCCCAGTCTAGCATGGGAGGGTGTCCGCCCTCTGACATCACACACAGCAGGTGACACCTGAAAATGCTGTCACTTAATGCCCGCAGGGCAGTGCCTGGCTGGGAGGTGGAGAGAAGGAGCTGGGGCCTTGTGGGATCATGCCCGCATGAGCCCACACTCTCCCTACACCCTCCCTGCTGGACGTGAAGGGGCAGGGGTGGTTAGGCCGGCGGCTGCCTTCTCCTTTGCCCTTGAAGGTGGGGTCAACAGCTGAGCCCACTTGGTCCCCTCCCAGCCCCAGGTCTGGAAGGAGCTTCCTGGCCCTGCAGGGGAAGGCGGGAGAGGATAGAAAGAGTAAGTCTGAGGTTCCTAGATTCTCCGCATTGGAAGGGGAGTCAAATAATGTAGTAGCCACTTACTTCTTAAAACCCCTCAACCACATCCCTTCCAGTTGGCTGATCATCCAGCTTCAGCATGAATACCTCCAGTGATGGGGAACTCACCACCCTACATGGAAGCCTGTACAGCTCTGACTGCCCCAAATTCTTCCTTGCACTGAGCTGAAATCTATATCCCAGAAGCTCCCACCCATTACTTCCGACCCCATTGGAATTGTGTGAGCACATCTGATCTTGCACCTGATCCCTCAGGCATTTAAAGAGGCCCTCCAGCTGGCTCCCAGAGTCTTCTCTCCCATGAGCTCATTCAACAGAAGTCTGACACACCTCGCCATCTCAGATGCTCTCTTTGGGACCAAATTGCCTAGATCCCCAATAACAGGTGTGGTCCTCCAGATGTGGGCTGACCAGCCTGGGGATTTCGGCGTAGATTCCCTGGCCGCCACAACTGTCCAGGATCTGGGCACAGGCAGAGGGGGCTGGCTGCCCTCACCCCTCCCCACCACTGTTTTCCTTTGGATTAACAGTAAATTGCAGTGAAAGATCCGCTTATCTCCAGTGGGAATTAAGGAATTAAGTTGGTAATGGGGAGAGAGGGGCCTGGGAGAGGGAGCATATTGCAGAGATTCAGGGCATAGTGAGGACAGTGGGGAGGGCAGGGGATAGCAAGGGCCCTCTGCCTGCAGAGCCTTCACCCTGGAGGCGGGAGAGGCAGCCCCCTAGTCCTCCCAGCAGCCTCTGCCCTAATGGGGATGGGTGGGGGCCGCTTGGAAGGGTGGGGTCACCCGGTGGGTGGCAGTGCCCCACAGAGATGCGCTCCTGGGGTGATGTCCAGCAGCCTCTCGTGTCGCCCATTGGTGCTCCATGACATGGTGCGGCGGCTCTGTGGCATGTCACGGCACTGGGAGAGTGAGCCACGGCATGTGGCCGGGTCTGTTTGACGCTGTGATACAGCGGCTGTAATGCAGAGTCCACAGCTGGAAGTCCACCGCTGAGATAACTCCTGGGCAGACTCTTGTGGCCCACTGTGCTTCTCTGGTGAGACTGACTTAGCTGTGGATTCCTGTGGCCAATGCTTGGAGAGTCTGGGCTTCCCTATATCCCAAGGGTAACCTGGAAACCTCCTTCCTGAACCCCAAGGGGGTCACTCAGGATCTGCCCCCAAAACATGCCTCCACCCTACTCAGCTCCAGGGCCGCTGCCCCCAAAGCCCAGATGACTCTGCCTGGAGTCCTTCCCCCATGTCCCCAGGCTTGCTGCTCCTTGCCACCCTCCCAGGCATCACCCCTCCCTAGCAGGGGGTTTGGGGCCCCCCTTCGGTGCCTCCCCTTCCCTCCTCCAGGCCCCTCTGGCCTCCTCTTGCCAAACCCTGAGGCTGACCAGGGAGAGACAAGGAGCTGAGTCAGGTGAGAAGTGAAGAGGGGATGGGTCTCACGGGCAGGGCTGCCTCAGGTCACCCAGACCTAGGTGGGGACATGCCCCAAATACTGTTTTACACACTGTCATCCTGCTGTCTCCTAATACCCCCCTCCCCAGGGCTGGGAGCATGAGTGGATATTTATCTTCAATGGCAGCAGCCACTGGGAAGGGCAGGGCAGGATAAAGAGCAAGGCCGGCTGGAGAGAGTCTGCGAGCGGGGGAGGGGCAGAGAGGGGGTGGGGAGCTCCAGAGGCCCTCGGGATTCAGAGCTGGTGAAGGGGTGAAGCCAGAAACTGGGCCCTCAAGTCCAAGCGTCTAGCTGGTTAATAATTAGTAACTCTAGTTAATAAATCAGTGGTGTTTTTTCCCCAATTTCAGATCGCCCACCTCCAACCCTGGAGGTCCTTCTAGGCTCTGCTCAGACCTCTGAAAAGAAGCCCCCACCTCCACTCCTGCCCTGGGCCACCCCCTCCCCCTCTCCTCTTCCCCTAACAGATTTCTGGTCTCTGGAGCCAGCCTGGTGTTTAATCTCTAAGAGAGATTAGCGACCTGCTTTCGCTGGCCTCCCCCCACAGGCTCTTTGGATGCCCCTAGATATCTCCAGCTGGAAGGGCAGGCCCTGTGGCCACCCAGAGAGCGTCTCCAGGTACCTGCTCTCCTTGGCAGTGCCCCCAGCCCCCACTAACTCACTTGGCTGGGCCCTTTCTGCTGGCCAAGTGGGGCCCTGGGGTGACCCTGTGGGTAACTCTTCCCTAATCCTCTCGGTGAGGTCGCTTAGTCAGTCAGCAGATGTTCTTTGAGCCTCTGCTATGTGCCAGATACTGTGTACCAAGAAAAAGTACTTTATGCCACTCAAATTGAGGTTATAGGCTTTAGTCAAAGGCTGATGTGCCTTGGGGAGACCAGGTAACTCCCAAGGTCGAAGCAGGATTGGAGGTTTGGGGTGAGGAGGAAGGGGGGCTACATGTCCTTGAGGCCTGGCCTGTTGGTGGGCATTTTTCATCTTCAGGGGCTGGAACACTTCCCGTTGGGGGCTGCTGAGGTTTCTGTGCCTCTTCCTCGGGACCCTGGGTGCGGTCCCATCCTGATGGCTGTCAGAACAGTTCTTTCTAGAGCTGTTTTGGACCCCTGTGGTCAGGGGAGGGGGAGGTGGCAAAGAAAGGACGCAAAGGGAAAGGAGGCAAGGGTGGAAGCAAGGAAGTGAGGGAAGCGGGGGGAGCCCCCTTGCTGGTTTGAGCACTCTGCCAGAGCCAGGCTCAGCCAAGTAGTGGAGTACTGTCCAGACACAGGGGTCACCCCTCTCTCAGGTGATGCACAGAGCGGTCCAGAGGACTGGCCGAGTTGCCCGAGTGTGCACAGGGCTGTGAGCAGTCACCAGCCTGAACCTGGGGGAGGCTTCCCTGGGAAGTGACCTTGATGCTGACACCTGGAGGCTGAGGAGGAGTGGCTGGAGGGTGAGCAGGGCAGCCTGAGGGAGGCCAGACTGGACACACACGGAAGAAGCTAGCGTTTTCTGGCTGGGGAGTGGGGTGTGGAGGCGTGTGGCTGTGGGAGGTACTGGGAAGGCCATGTGGAGGATTTTGCACTTAAGAGAGCAATCCCCCAGTCTGTTCTGTCCGATTTCAGCCTGACTTGCGCCCCAGGCCAGCTTTTCTGACCGCCAGCTGGACATTCCAGCGTCGTGCCCTGTGTGGGATCCAAAACCGCCCTCATCCTCCTCTTCCCAGGATGCAGCCCTCGCTGGGCTCTTCCCGGTTCTGTACTCAGAACCCCAATTCTGCCCTTCGCTGGGGCTGTGGCTCCTTCTTCTTCATCCTCTGCCTCTGATTTGCTGTCAGTTCCTATTGGTTCCATTTCGGCGGGACCCCTCCCCCGTCCCACTGCCACTGCCCTCTGAGACATCCCAGGGGCCTCTCCCCGTTCCTGTGTAGCCTGCACACCTCAGTCAGAGCCAGAAGAGGTTTGCGTATGTCACCCTCCTGCTCCATCTGAGGCCCTCATGGGCTCCCCAGTGCTGCTGACTTAAGTACAGACTCCGTGATCTAGGCCAGGGGTTCTCAACCCCAGCCAGCACTCCTGACATGTTGGGCCAGATAATTCTTTGTTGTGGGGCTGTCCTGTGCACTGTAGGATATTGAGCAGCATCCCTGGCTTCTACCCAGTAGATGCCAGTACCATCCTCCTGCCACCCCCCACCATGGGACAACAAAAAATGTCTTTAGACATTGCTGAATGTCCCTGGGGTCAAAGTCACCGCCAGTTGAGAGCCACTGGTCGAGGCTCTCGCTGTGGCCAGAACCTTCTTTTCCAAAGATATCTCCCACTACTTGACATGAGCACATTCTAGGTTCCAGCCAAGGCTAACTGCTTCCAGCTCCTCTGCTCTGGGCCCTGGGCCTTGGCTCCTGCTGCCCGCTGAGCCCAGAGCCCCCACCATACCTACCTGTGAAATACCTTGTTGCCAAATGGCCCCCTCCCATGAGACCTTCCCCCGTCTCCTGGCCCTGTGTTGTCTGGTACTTTGTTTCTCTTCTCCTCTTCTAGGCCCTAAGGTCTGTGAAGGAGAGGACTCAGCCTTAAAATCTCTGCAGGCTCTTGTCAGTGCCTTGTACACAGTAGGCGCTCCATAAATGTACAGGAAACTGAGGGGAACTGGCTGGCTTCCCCTCCCTCTCAACCCCAGTAAACTAGAGGTTTCCTTCTTCTGGGCGCCTCTCTGTTTTCTTGGCATTTTGTTTAACCTCCGTAGCCAAGATGTGAGAATTTCTGACGTGTGCCTCTCTCCTGACACCTCCCATCCCCACCTCATGTTGTTCGCAGCAAACAAAAGCATCTTTTTCAGCCAGTCAACATTTACTAAGTACCTCCTATGCGTCGACTCCTGGGGACCAGGGGGCTCTGTGGTTGTGCGTGTGGTTGTGCATGGATGTGTGGTTTCGCAGGCAGGTGTGCTGGCACATTTCTAGGTGTGGGAGTTTGTGTTTGAGTCAGAAATTAGACCATGCGCGCCAGGGTTTGCTCTGGGGTCTTCTCGTCCATGAGCTGCTCTGCACTCCAGACCCCACTCACACTGAGCTTGTCCCCTCTGCCTGGCGGGCCCGATGTCGCTGCCTGGCAAACTCCTACTCATCCTTCCAGGCCCTCCTCCTCTAATCCCCAACTCCCTCCCCGTATTGTCGTGGCACTTGTGAACTTTCCTACCATAGCACAATGATCATGTTATTAGTTAATTTATCCTGTGTCCTTGAGCCTGGGACCCTATCACTCGTGTGTGTGTGTGTGTATGTGTGTGTGTGTAATCCCTACTTTTAGGCACCTGATAGATTCTTGATACGTGTTTATTAAATAAATGGAAATAAATCGCTTATTTTGTTTTCTAAAGCCTTTTCTTTGTGCTGTTCTGAGTGTGTCTCTGATTAATGACTTTGCTTCACCTTCTGCACGTGCACCCCACATGTTTCTGTGCATGTCAACCTGCGCATACGTATACATATATACACGCACAGCAGTATTTAGTTGCACACGTGTGCTTGGGTGTACATGTCTGCAAGCATGTGTCTCTGTTTCAGTGTTTCTGTAGGTTTAAATGTGTGTCCCCCCAATGCTGCCCCTCTCCAAGGTGGCGTTCCCTCACCTCCAGCTCCCCGTCTTTGAGAATTGAAGGGGTGAGGGTGGGGGGGACTGGATGGTGACTCCCCCTGGGCAGCTTTCTCCACCCACCTGAGAGACCCCCTCCCAGGATTTCCTTCTGACCCCAGTCCCTGGTCTGCTGGAAGGGGTAGCCAGGGTGGGCAGGTTGGGTTAGGGGGCAGAGCCCTCAGTGGCCTAGTCACATCACACCCGCTTCCAGATCCATCTCTGCCCTGTTTAATTGGAATTTGGCTAGTGGAGACCATCTGTTCTATTCCGGCCTGTTTCCATGACAACCAAGTGGCTTGAGACTGAGGTTTGTGGTGAGAGAAGTGGCCTGGGGGATGCCGGGAAAAATCAGTGAAGTCTTCCCCCTCAAATCTGCTCTGCCTCACCTTCTCCTCTCCACCCTGCCCTCACCCCCAAGCCCAGAGTAAAAATAAAGCTACTGCTTGCCAGGGAGTCGGAAGGCCCCCAGCATCACTCTCCCGTCGCAGCCCCAGCCTTGCTCTCTCCCAGGCTTCTTTGGGCTTCCCACACACGGCTCCCTCTCTGTTCCATTCATAAGCTCTTGCCACCGAGCAGACTGGGGGGCTGGCCCTGCCTTCCACCCACACCTAGGATCAGCAGGGAAACCTGGGGCCATGAAAGCCAGCAGTTTTTGCCTATATATTTGAGCCTCAGCCACCCCTGCCTCCAAAGTCACCCCATCTGGGCATCTCAAAATCTCCTTCAACCAGGGATCTCACACACACACACTCTCCACTTTGCAAGCATCAGAAATGTCAACCTCTGGTGACAGCTGATGCATTCCCCCCTCCCCCACCCCTGTCCAGGGAGCCTCAGTCCCCACTGACCTTCCAGGTGATAGGCCTTTGAGAGTGGGGTCCTTTGCTTCCCTCCCCTGGGAATGAGTGCCACCTCACAGCCTCATTACAGATACCCAGGGCCCCACACAAAGGACTCTGTGGGAGCCCCTCATCCCCCAACCTGGGGCTCCCCACCCCCCCGACCCTGGTGAACAGCCCCCACAAGTGGCGAGTGCGTAGCAGAGAGAAGAGCTCTGAGCCCAGCAGAGAAAATGTGGCAGCTCCGCAGCTGGCTGGTCCCTGGATCCGCAGGAGCTCAGACAGGCCCTGACACACAGGCACGGGAGCGAGGCTTTTTCTCTCCTATTTCTGGACAGACAGTTCTGTTTTTGTGGTGTTATTTTCTGCCCTAATTTCCCCATCTATGGCAAAGCGTCTTCCGTGCCTGCTCTATTACCAGGGGACCCGCCTGTCTTCAAAAATAAGTGATGTGGCTTGTCAGGTGACCTGTCTGTCGCTCTTGGGTCCCAGGCATTACGCGCCGGCCATACCTCCTTCATGCAGGGATGGAGGGGGCCTGCCCAGAGGTGAGGGTCCCAGGATCTCTCCAGTGCCCCCTACCCCAGCAGAATCACTCCTGGGCGGGGGAGGGAGGAAGAAGACAGTCGCGGACCTCAGAATCGGCACTCAGAGCAGCGGTGCTGAGCGGGGGACCCCCATATTGGGGGGTGCTGCAGCCTTGTAGAGGTCTCCTAGTGGCCAGCATGCCTCCATCGGGGGGGGGTCTAGCTCCCCACCATCCATCCTTCTTCACGTGCCTCTTTTTTTATTGAGATATAACTCACATACTGTAAAATTCACCCTTTTAAAGTGTACAAAGCAGTGGCTTTTAGTATATCCACAAAGTTGTGCAGCCATCACTGCTTCCTAATATAAAACATTTTCTTCACCCCAAAAAGAAACAATGTGCCCATTTGCAGTCACTCCCCATTTTTCCCTCTCCCCAGCCCCAGCAGCCTCTCGTCTACTTCTGTGTCTATGGATTTATCTGTTCTGGACATTTCATATAAATACAGTCATATACTGTGTGGCCTTTTGTGGCTGGCGTTTTTCACTGAGCATTCCCTGTGCCTCCGTCCATGTCGCTGTCCTGCCAAAAGCACACCGGTGGCTCCCAGTCGCTTCAGGTGAAGCACAGACCCTTGTCCGGTACAGAGCCCGTTTACACGGGTGCCTGCCTTCCTTCCATTCACCTCTGCACCAAAGAGCCAACCCTTCAGCCACAGCCGTGCTTTTAGAGACACTCTCTCCCCTTCCTGTCCCCTCTTCTCTCTCTGAGGGACTCCGGCTTATCCTGCAAGACCCAGCTAAAAATCTCGCTCTTGGGTGATCCCTGCATCACCCTCAGAGTCACTCCTCCTTCTAAACTCCCATTGCTTCTGGTTCATACTTTGAAAAAACAAACAACAAAACACAGCACTTACCACTCAGTAATTATTTGTTTTCATGTCTGGGTCCCCTGCTAGACTGAGCTTCTAGAGAAAGAGAAAATGCCTTGTTCTTTCTTGTCCCTCTGCCTTCCTACCTCTTACCACCACCACCATCAACTTCTTCTCCCCAAGTGAAGCTGGCATTGTGCTTGGCACAATAACGCTTCATAGATAAAGGCGGGGGAGTAGAAGAACCAGAGCCAGTGGGTCTCATCTGGGAGAGGTGACCCTGGAGAAGGACCTGCAGGGAGGGGAGGCTTTGGCATCCTGGTACGGCAGAGACTAGGTGGGTATGGCTGGGTCTGGGAGCTGCCTTTACGGATGCTCAGAGGTGAGAAAAGAGGGGAGGGGTGGTTCCCTCAGTTAGATGGCCTTTGTGGAGTGCCTAGGTGGTCACTAGTGTGAGAGACGGGGTGGAAGGTTTGGCACGGGGAGAGGCAGGCATGGAGCAGAATAGGGGAAGGCCAGCAAAAGAGAGAGTGGGGGTGACCTTTTTGATGGGGACAGGAGAGGAGGGTGCTCCCAGCAGACAGAACAGCTTGTGCCCAGGCCCAAAGGCTGGCCGGAGCCAGTGCCTAAAACATCCTGGAGGAGAGAGCCCAGCCTGGGAGAGGGACAGGGCAGCCTGAGGCTTAGGCTGGTGCGGCGAGCAGGAGCCCAGCTGCCCAGGGAGGGGTGGATGGTGGCCTTTACACCTGTGTCTCATGAAAACCTCCCCATCCTTCACATCCTTCAAGGGTCACTGAAGGATGGATGGGCTTTCCCTGACCACCCCAGCTGGCAGGGCTATCAGTGGTCCTCCTGTCCTTGCCTGATGGAAACTACTAGAAGGCAAAGGATGGATTCTAAAACCCTCTCCTTCTTCACCCAGCCCCATGGGGAAAGAATCAAGGGACAGGGATGGACTTGGGCTCCTTGCCACATACTAGCTTTGTGCCCTTGGACCAATGACACCACCTCCCTGACCCTCAGTTTCTCCTCCTGTAAATATTGGCCAGCTGGGTATAAAAGCAGGGTAATGATACCTCCTCTGAGGCTCCATGAGGATGAAAGGAGATGGGGCCCCTGATGCTCTGAAGGGGCTGCGTGAGCATTTCTTCTCAGAGGTACCGTCAGCAGAGTGTGAGTGAAGGAAGTGGAGGCCCAGGGTCTCTCGTTTGAAGAAATTGCCAAGGCCCCTTCTCTTTTCTTGTCTTTTATGTCATTTCCAAGACATTAGAAACCCTGATGGGGGCAATTCCACTCTGTTTATTTGAAATAGGCTTGAAAGCAATAGTACTGTATTTTCTGGGGTGGGGGTGGGGGGCAAATTTAGCTTCCACTCTTACTCTGAGGGTTTGGGTTTGCAGAAGAAAGATATAGTGGTGCCTGGTTGGGGGATCCCTCCCTCTTCCTGGGCACCCAGCTGTCCTGGAGCAGAGGGAAGTCTGTCCTTCCTGCTGCTGGGGCATGGTGAGGGGCTGGGGGCCAAGGTTGGGTGGGACCGAGGCGAGGCCAGCAGCCTTCTCCATGGGAAGTCGCCAGAGCCACTGGCCCTCCCCACAGTGGGATCCAGTTCCCAAGGAGGGGCCCAAGCAGACCTCCTGCCCCTGCGGAAACAAAGCTGCCTAATTGCCTTTTAATCTGGGACATCGGTCCGCTGGTGTTGCTGCTGAATCCTAAGGGGAGATAATATCTTTCCCTTTGAGTGAAAAGTTATTTGATCTCTGTGTGTCAGAGGAAAGCCTGTGCCCAGGGAAGAGGTGGGGACGGAAGGGAAAGGTGGAAGGAGAGAGAGGAGCGAGGGCCTGGCTCCCAGCCGAGTGGAGGCATGCTGCAGAGGCCTTTATTTCTCCCAATAACAATCGTAAATAAAGGGGAACAAGCATCTCTCTTGTCTTGGCTCAAGGCCATTATTTTGCGCAGAGCCTCCTCCCCACCCCAACCCTCCCCGCCTCCCCTTCAGGCCCAGGATGAGGAAGACAGCTTGTCTGCAGGGAGAAGGGGTGGGACACCAGCTATCTCACCTGGAAAGGCAGGCGGAGGTGGGCTCCTGAGACGTGGAGGCACCCCTCCCCACCCCTGGGCCTCTGGCCTTGGCTCTCCCTCCCCACCTTTGCAGAGGCTGCCAAGATGTCTCAGATGATTGCAGTGGCCTCCTAACTAGTGCCCCTGCCTCCACTCCCTACAGTGTATTCTCAGCAGTTGTCAGCAGTCTTGTTCAAACCTTGTTCCTCCTCTGTTCATGGTCTCTAAGGGCTCCCATCTCGCTCAGAGGAGGAGCCTAGGTCCTCCATCATCTGGCCCCTGCATCTCTCCTCTCCAGCCACACCAGCCAAAGCTGCCAGGCACACTCCTACCTCAGGGCCTTTGCACCTTCTACTCCCTCTGCCTGGAATGTTCTTCTCCCAGACAGCCACATGGTTGGCACTTGGTTCTTGGCTCAAATGTCCCCCCTCTCAGTGAGGCCTTCCTGGCCATCCTTGATCTACAATTAAGTAGTCCTGTCTACATACACACACACACATACACACGCACACACACAGTCTCCGTGAAAATCCTGCTTGCCACAGCCTGCTCCAGGAGCTGTCCCGGCAGCACACCCTGATTCCTCTGAGATTTCTCCCCTCCTGCAGGGCCTTACAGCATCTGCAAAGTGCTCTCACCTCCTCCTCCAGCAACCTCTGGAGGTCAGGGTGGTTATCCCTGTTTTACGTCTCAGGAGAGTTCAGAGAGAATCCCACATGTGGGTGGCAGGCTCGTGGCCGGAGCTGTCCACATTTTCCGCAGAAGCTCCCCCTGGGTGTGAGTGGAGGAGTGTCCGGGCCCTCCCCAGCCTCAGGTCTGACACCCTGGCCTGGGCTGCACGCTCTCTTGTCCTGTGAGCAGCTCTCTGCCCACAGTCTTGGTGTTGGTCTGGCTCCTGCTGACCACCTGCTTCCCCGTGTCCCAGCTCATCCAGGTCCCCTCCCACATCTCTCATCCCTCGATGTGCGCACAGGCACAGCTGAACTTTCAGCCCTTTTTCTGCATCTGTCCACCTGGCTGGACAGAACTTCCTGGGGTGTGGCAGGGCATTCTCAGTGCCTCCGGGGCCTGCCCTTACCCCAGGGAGGAGAGTCAGGCCTAGCCCTCACAATGCTTAGTAAACCAAGTTATAGATGGGAAGGTGGACGCTGGGAGGGCCCGAGGGACCTCTTTCTATGCTCGGGGAAGCCCTCTGTTCCCAGAAGTCCTTCTCTCACAGCTCTGGGCTCTCTCCATCTTGAGAAACACTGGGGTAGTCCAGGAAAGATCTAGAGGGACGGGGGAAGCAGCCCTGCCCTCAGCCGGGGAGTACCAGCTGTGTGGCCTCAGGTGAGCTGCCAGAGGCACTCCTTCCGCCCCAGATCCATGTCCCTGGGTGCTGAGGCAGGGTCCCTGAGCCGGGAGCTGGTGGGGCTCACTGGAGCAGGCTTCCTGGAGGAGCCGAGCCCAGGAGGTTTGGGAGGAGCATTGACTGGTTGTTAGAAGAGGCGCGATGCAGTGGAGTGGACAGTCTGCGAGGGCCGAGCGCATGTTTCGTTACCTGGCAGTGAGCTACCTTGCACTGTACATGATTGATCCTTTTGGTCCCTCACTTGGAGCACTGGAGGGGGAGTTCCTTTAACAATAATCCCGGGCGACAGAATCAACTGCGGGAGTGAGGAAGCAGGATTGCTACTGTGGGCCAAATGGCTTTGGGGGAAGAGCATCAGCCTCGGAGTTAAGAGTGGCGCCTCAGCCACTTGCTGGCCAAGTCACCCTCTGGCCTCAGTGTCCCCATTGGTACAGCGAGAAGGTTGGAGTACTCGTTTCTGTGCGGTCTCTTCTAGCCCATCCTTGGTGCCCCGTAGACGTGTGTGGGACCAATGACTGTATTCCACCACTTGGCCCAGTGCAAGGCACTCAGAGGCCCAGAAGGGCACGAGAGAATGGGTGCTGGGACTGCCCAGGGTGCAGCTCTTCTCTGAGCTCTGGAGATGTCCGACTGCCCTTGCCATGAGACATTTCTCTGTCCCTTTGGTACCCAGAAGGAAGGCCCTTCTGACTATCTTTGGGCCTCAGAGTGGAGCCAGATGGGAGAAACTTGTGGTTGGAACTAGCCTCCTCTCTCCTTGCTCAGGAGCATTTCTCAAACCTGCCTGGGTCCCCATACCCTTTCCCCTGGGAGGAGAGGGGAAGCTTTGAGGCACCTTGGACAAGTCGTGCCAGGCATCAGTCAACTCTTGAGTGACTGATCGCCTGCGTGCAGGCCCTGGCAGGGCGCTGGGATCCGGCTTGAGCGGGCAGGTGCCGTCCGTGTTTCCGTGGAGCCGATGGTCTGGCAGGGGACAGACAACAAGTTCTTCTGGGTGTGGCAATGGCCAAAGGGGATGACCTGGTGGGGACACACAGCGAGGGGGTTTAATCCAGTCTAGGGAGACCTAAAGGATGACAGAGCACTGGAGAAAGAGGGCAGAGGAAAGGGAAGAGCATGTGTGGAGGCCCTGCATTGACAGAAGCCATAGTACCTTTCGGGGCCAGGAGGCATGGTGGGCAGCAGCAAAGGCTGACCGTGACTGACCACTTCCGCCCAGGTTCTGCTCTCACTGCTTTGCTTATAGAAATTCATTTCATCTTCCCAGCAACCTATGAGGAAGTTACTACTATTGTCCCATTTTTATAGATGAGGAAACAGGCAGAGAAAGTCTGCAGTCACACAGGTAGCCAGTGGCAGGGCTGGGGTTTGAACCTAGGAACCTGCAGCCAGAGGTCCTTTGCTGTACAGCTGGAGAGAACATGGTTCTCCAGCAAATGCCCCTGATGAGATAGGACCAGGGTGGGGGCAGGTGGCAGGGCCAGGCCAGCGCAGCCAAAATCAAAAGGGGAGATACAGTTTCTGCCAGCGTCAGACTGGCCTGGCAGTACAGCGACAGCCTCTTTCCCCAACCCTGGACTGCCCTGGATGGCGTCTGGCAGTGGTTGACCCTCTCCTGGGTTCTGCATGAAAAGGCATGGGGAAATACACTTGCTTTTCAGCAAGAGGGATCAAGATCAAACAGCAGGAAGAATTTCCCAGCTGTCATGACCATACGCTGTTAAAACAGGCAGCCAGGGGAGGTGGAGGCCCTCGGAGGGAAGGTCAGTACCTCGGTTGCTCAGAGCTGCAGAAGAGGTGACTGGAGGCCGAGAAGGTATAGTATGACCCCTCCCGCTGGGTCTAGGCTCGGCACTGAAGGTGAGGTGATGTCAGACGAGCAGAGACACTGTCCCGCAGAAAGAGGAGACTATCAGCCGTCCCCGTGCTGGGGCCACCCTCTTCCTGGGACCCTGTCTGCCCCAGCCCTGCCATTGGACTTCATTAAATTGCATTTTCCCAGAGCAGGGCAGGCCGGTGACAGCATGAGTCAATGCCAGCTTGCTACAACTGTCGCCCCTGGAGCCGGCGGGCATAGAGAGAGATAATTGGGAGTGGTTTGACAGCTTAATGTCTGGGTCGGCTTCCTGCAGCAGTGGAGGGTGGGATGGGGTGGGCGCGGGGAGCCAGCCAGGAGGAGGCCGGCAGATTTGGGCTGCGCCTGTCTTCAGACTGACCCCAGGACCGCCACCTTTCCCCTCCTTTTCCCTAGCAGCAGCTTGTTGGGCAGGAAAATAAAGCACGGGGAAGGAAATTAGATCTGGAGAATAAATTAGGCTTTCTTTATTAATTTGTCAGAACTAATTAACATCTCCCCCAGATTCATCTCCTTTCCAGACGCCCCCCTGAGCAGGAGAAAGGGATGAGTCTGGAAGAGACCAGACTTTGGGCTTTGGGGTCCTATTCTAGGGACTGCAAGCTGAGAGGGACCCCAGAAAGTCATCTTGTCCACTTAGCTGGGGTGCTGAGTCCCATCATGGATGACACAGCTCGGGGGTGGAACCCCAGAAAACTCCTAACACCAAATCTCAGTTACTTCACCTCTGAGCTTCCACCCCTTCTCCATGGTACTGCATCAGTGCCCACCTCATCCAGGGGCTTTGGGAGAATGTGAAGCAACAAGTCCCTGCCCGGCTCAGAGTCAGCTCTCTGTGTTATGTTGGGAAATGGAACTTCAGTAAAGCACATTTGACCTTGTGTTTGACCCTAACCATAACCTCAGGAAGTGTTAAGAAGCCATCATTTGTATTCCCACTTCAGATGGGAATGAGGAAGATGGCAAATGAGGACAGATGATAAAGAGGAAGTACAGAGTGGTTAAGTATGTCATTGAGACCACACAGCAAATTGCTGCAAAAGCAGGATCAGAACTCAGCTGGGCAAGTGCTCTGCTCCCCGGCCTGTCCCACCCCACCCCATCCCTGGGCTCTGCAGAGACCTGACTCACTGCCGGAGTCTCACTTACTAACAGACACCTCACTTCCTGGCTGTGAGTTCAAGGTCTCCAACCCGGGAGCCTCCTCCAGCTACCAGAGCTTCTGCAGGCTGCCCCTTGGGTTAGGCAAGAACCTGGATTCGTTTTGTAGAGTTGGTGCCTTTCCCCAAGCACCCGCCCCCTCCCAAAACAGGACTCAGCTCTGCCCTTTCTGACAAGAACCAGCTCTGAGAAATGCCTCTGCACCAGGCACATGGGAAGGCCTGGGGAATCGGCCACGCCCTGTTTGCAACACCTCAGAGAGCTGCAAAATCTCGTCTGCTCTCTATCCTGCCATGCTGTGATGGAATCCTCAAGGTTCCATTTCTGCCACCCTGCAGTGTCACCCTGAGCCCAGGAGCTTGTTGCCTTCTGCACCTGGAGCCTGTCTGGGGCTGGCTGCAGAGACTCCCAGACAGGCCAGGCCAGAGGGAACGTGCAGGAAGCGTCAGCTGACCAGCTCCTGTATTTTAAATGAGGGAACTGAGGCCCAGGAGGAGAAAGTCCCGCCCCTCACTGGCTCACGGCTGCAGCAGGATCAGAACCTGGGTCTCCTGACTCCAGCCCAGGCCCCTTTCGTGAGCTAGGTGTTAGTGCTTAGCAAATGACATCATAAAATGTATTTGTCACATCAGGGACCCTCAGAGCCAAGAACAGGCTGAGGGGCGGGTATCAGCCAGACAATGCAATGTCCCTGGGGTGCGGGACATATGCCCAGTGGGGCCAGACTACAAAGCCCAGGTCCAAGACCACTACCCCCACCCTCTCCAGGCCTCCTGGCAAAGCTCTCAGGAGGGGCTTCACCCCTCGGGAGCATGCGGTCCTGTTCCATGACCTCAAATCCCAAAGCGGTAGTAGCTGGGCACCTCCTTGCAGGTAACACAGTTCTCTTTTCAAAGCTTGTCTCATTTGATGTCCCCAACAAACCTGCAAGTGTAGGCGTGGTAGTGGTTGTGATTCCCACTGTACAGAGCAGGGACCAAGACCCAGAGAAGCTCTGGGCTTTCCTGTCGTCGTGGACCTGAGAAGCAGTCTCCTCATTCCAGAGGCCTTGGAGAAGAGGGGAGAGCCAGCGAGCAGACCTGGGTTTTTGTCCTGGCTCGACCGCTAACTGACTTTGGCAGTCCTGAGTGCCTCTGAGCCTTGGTTTCCTCAGCTGGCTCTGGAAGGTCGTGCTGAGGACTTAGGAGCCAGGGCAGCCAGTGCCCAGTGAATGTGGCCAGTGTCTTTCACAAGGCCCTACCCCAGGCTCCGGCCACTCTCCCTCACACATTTGTGGGGGACAAGGGAGCAGAGAGAGATGTCGGGATGGGGCCCTCCCAGCCATCCTGTGACTCCAGCCAGGCCCAGAGGCCTGGCCACGCTTGCTTGTCTGGGGTGCCAGAGTGCAGGGGTGTGGCAGGCGGCTGGGATGGGGGCCTCTGCTCTCCAGGACTCGGGGCTGGGCACTGACAGAGCAGGGCGTGGCTAGCCCCGGATGGTGGGGAGAAGGACGAGGGGAGAGGGAGGAGCTGGCAGTGTTGGCGTCTGCTGGCCTGACGTGGGAAAGACTCCCAGAGTTCCCTCAAGGACGCTCAGAAACTTTCTTAGACTCCTGGAGCTGCGGAAGGAGGTTGGGGGAAGCCCCTCAGCCCATGTCAAGCCTCTGACACCTCTGGTCCTTTTCTCTGCATCCTCGGCCCACAGTGTGAATGCAGGTCTGTGTGGGCACCCACCAGGAGGCCGGCTGGTAGAGAAACAGGCCACTGCCCCTGACCCTCTGCAGGGAGCACACCCAGCACTTTGCCGAGCTCTCCTGGGTCCCTGGGCGGCTTGCCACAGGACTCTAGGACCAGGCCAGGCACCATAGGCCAGAGTGAGGATGCTGATTGTGGGTTGGGGAGGGGGGTGCAATTGAGCATCTGAGACCTGTTGTGGAGCTTCGAGGCTGCCCATTCTTCTGCAGGAGGGCACAGGGAAGCTTCTAGAATCCAGACAAATGAGAGTAGCCTTGACCTTTGGGGAAGGCCTGGAGCCCACTTTGGTCTGAGGCATAGTCTCAGCTAGCTGGCTCTGTTCATGTCCCCAAGGAATCTACATGCCAGCTGCCACCTCGTGAGCAATTACTCTATGTCACACTTACCATGTACATATATTATTGTATTGAATCCTTATAGCCATTTTGTGATTATTAAGCCCATTTTACAGATGGGGAAACTGAGGCTCACTGCCAGTGAGTGGAAGAGCTCAGCCCCGGTCTGTCTGCCACCCAAGCCCCTCCCTACCCTCCTGGTCCCTCCTTCAGAGGAGGCCCTGCCTGATCTCCAGCTCTGGCACCTGAACCCACAGGCCCTGGCACCCCGCAGAACAGAGTGTGCTTCCGTCGCAGCGAGGGGAATGGAGGACAGACCTCAGGAAGAACATCTCCGTCAGTGAAGGGTGTAGAACATTTCGCCATTTCCTAGGGGAGATGGTGGGATCTCCTGCTATGGAGACCTTAAAAGAAGGAGAAGTGATTTATTTAGTCACCCGAGTGGAGTTGTTTGGGGTAAAACCTTGTCAGAGGCAGAGGGTAGTTAGTGTATGACAGCCCCTCGCTTTAACCTCTGGTGTGCAGGTCAGAGCCCAGGCCCCAGCTCTGGCTGGGTCTGACTGACCTCTGCTGCTGCCGCATGGCCGCGGGGTCAGGCAGGGATGTCGCCTTCCCAAGGGCGTGCTTCCTTGCCCAAGTCTACTTGGGAGCCCTTGCCAACTGGCGCCTGGGGTGGCATGTCGGGCAGGGCAGCGCCTGGGCCTGGGCAGGTGTGGCCCCATTTACCTGTCTGAGCACCAGTTGGCTCCACGGTGAGAGCTTAGCCACCCCTAAACCCCAATCTTTGCTCCCTTTCCCTTCCCTGCTCCCAGGACGGGGCCAGGAGGAGACCCGGACGGGTAGGTCACTGAGGGCTTCGGCCTCTGGTGCCCACGCTGTCCTCTGGGGAAATCCATCCTGTTCCCTTCAGCAAATCTGAACCTATGAATGTCCGCCAGAGAGTTAGGCAGCACCCTCCTGGAAAGCTGGAATCTGGCCTTGGGGGAGAGGTTCTAACTGAGCAGATAGAAAAACAGAGGGAGCTCTCATTCTGAAAGCGAGTACAGTGCACAGAAGCCAGGAGACAGCAGCTCAAGTTCTGGACCCGCGGCTTTTTAGCTCTGCACCTTGGTGAATTCCTCAACCACTGGGCCTCAGTTTCCTCCTCTGTAAGTGGGAATATCAATATTTACTCTACAGGATGGAAGTGGAAATGATATGGGATCCTAAACGGGAAAGACTTCCCAGTGCCTGGTACATAGGAGGTGTTCTATCAATATTGGTAGAAATAAAATCACTTGCTGCTAGAATTCTAGGGGACAGGAAGCACGAATGCCATCCACCAGTATTTATTTTTAGGGATGAGGGGCCCACAACGGAGGGAGATGAACTGTGTAAGAATTAGGGACACACTCAATCTGTCTAATCACTTTGAAGATGAAAAGTTGCTGCGAAATGCCCACCATTCTGATGGGACCAGGGCTGGAGCAAAGATAAAGAGACACAGCGGGGCAGATTGTGTAAAATAAAATGCGTGTTTTTAATTGCTTGAGTTCACATCTCATAAAAGAAAAAAAAATAAAGCACAGGCCCTGGCCATCCCCCCTTTCTCTGCCGTGAGTCAAGAACCAGGTCCCACCAGTCTGTCTTGGGTTCAAAGCATCTCTCCACCCTAATCCTCACCCCAGCCTCCCCACCCCAACATCCACTGTGGGCGAAAGGGCCTTCCCCTCCCGGGCGGCCTCTACATGCGGTGGGCAGCACCCAAGTTGTCAGGCCTGACGGGAGGCAGGGAGGGGGCTGTGAGATGGGAGATAAAGGCAGCTCCCCCGCTTCTGCCCCGCCAGACCTCCTGTTGATTGTGGCTCGTTGTCGGGGTGAAGTGGTGCAGCCATCTGACTATTATCGGGCCTCAGCGTGGTTCTTCCCCAGACAAAGGAGGCTGGCTGCCGCTTCCCACCTTGCCCCTATCTGCAGCCAGCAGCCTGCTTCCAGGACCTGTCTGAGCCTGTAACCAAGGAGGCTGGGGCCTTGGGCCAAAGACCCGCTGAGCCAACACTGTTTCCCTCCCACCCTGGGAACCCACCCTTTCCCTGGTTCCTGCCAGCCCTGGTCCCCATGTCCTCTGAGGGGGGAAAGACCTCCTAGCCCCCTGCCCGTCCCTCTCTGTCCTCCTCTGCACTCCCCCACCCCAGCCCTGACTCACCCTCTCACTTCCCACTCAAGCAGATCTCTGGGACGTGTCAGGACAGGGCGCCTGGGTTCTGGTCCTACAGGCTCCAGCTCTGCCCGCTCTCATTGGGGGTGGGGCACATGGGAAGGATTTGCTCTGACCTGCTTCTTCAGGCTTCCCTCCCTCCACCACCCCTACCCCAAGGGGCCAGGTGGGGGTGAACTCCGGAACACCTCCTGATTGCGCCCACAAGGGGCCCAGCCTGGGGCAGCTAAGGCCTAGTGTGCAGGGGGAGTAGGGAAGAAGGGTGCTGCCCGTCTTCACCTTGACTAGGCCAGCCTGGGTCTCTGAGCACTGGGCACAGGATGCCATCCTGCCCTCCAAAGACGCCTACCCAGAAGCCTTCACACACCCAGGGGCTGTTTCTACCGCATCCCTCTTCCTCTTCCCTTTGGACCAGGAATGCAAAAGAAGGTCGAGAGACTTGGATTCTCTCCTTGGCTTTTCAGTTCCTTTCTTCTATCGCCTCAAGTAAGTCACGTCACCCTTCTGGGTCTCAATTTCAACATCTACAAAATGGGCGGCACCTTCCTTTAGATCATTCTAGAATCTAGGATCATCAGGATAAATGGGGCTGCACCTGCAGAGGGATGGGATTAGCGCTGGCAGGCTGGACTGGGTAGTAAAGGAAGGAGGGTATCTCATCTCCCACTGGGGCTAGAATTGGATGCACCTCCCACGTAAGGGGCCTCTCGGCCTCATTCCTATAGAGAATTCGTCCTTTTTACAAATAATCATGACGTTCTCCAGGGAGTCTGGTTGTCCTTTGATCACGAGCTTCCTAAGAAGTCTTGATTAAAAGATCTCGGTGACTGGAGAAGCCGACAGTCCCATGTCCCCGAGTCTGTTCTCTGAGATTTGACTCTCCGGCCTAGCTCGCAGTTCATTGAGCAAAGACGGATCCAGGTCCTACCATTGCCAGGCGCTGGGGCCTCAGAGATAACGAGTCCCCTGGCAGAGCCCAGCACTGTGCTCTGGGGAGAGCTGGTTGCAATGTGGGACCTGAATGTTGGATGTGGGTAGGAGTTTTCCACAGGGGCTGGTGTGGAGGGTGGGGACATGGGAGAGACAGAAGAAGAAGCTGGGAAGACAGGCAGGGACAGATTGTGACGTCTGATAAGCAGCTCAGATTTACCCCAAGACCATCAGAGAGCTGGGACCTGTGTGACAAGATCTGATTTATCTTCACATCTACCTGCTGGCACTGTGGCTTCAACAGACCACTTCACCAGCCTGAGCCTCAGTTTCCCACCATTAACAGTAGGATCTCTCATGGAGGATTTTTGTGGGGATGAAATGAGATCCATTACCTAAAAATACCTCTTAGATAATGAGTGCTCATTAAAGGTTCACTATTTGTTATTAGTGTTATTGGTGCCGGGATTCCAGATAAGAAATGGTGGGGCCCTAAACTCCCAGTGGAGCTGCAGGAAGCCTTGGGAGTTCAAGGGCTGTATTCTGGAAATCAGGGGAAGGAGAGTCAAATGGATATAATGAAGTGACTGATGTGGCGAAACCCTGGGAGGGACGGGGGTGAGGGAGCAGCTGAGAGAGAAGAGTTCAGTGTGGGCACGTGGAGGGCGAGATGCCCTGTTGGCAACTAGACACGTGGATTCGGGGCCCTCAGCATGGAGGCATCATCAAGGCCATGGGGGCATGTGGACCCACCCTAGAGTAGACCAGATATTCACCAGTCCTCTCCCACCCCCTTCTCATCTCATATTCCTTCCCCCTGTCTCCTGCCTCCCCAGAATAGTACAAAACTTAGAGGTCACCATGGAGTTCAAGGGGCGAATGTCTTACCCACCTCGCCCCCTCCCCTCCACATCAGCTGAGGCTGGTGGGTATGAGCTAAGTGGGAAAGATACAGGAGATACCTTAAGAGACACCTGGTCTGCCTTTTCCTTATGGACAAGAGAGGTGAGAGGTCACAGCTAGAGGTGGTGGCCTTCTTTCCATGTCTCACCCACCATGCTCTCTGTGTACACCTGGCTGCCTCCTGGCCTCGTCTGCTTATCAACTGGGCCTGTGTAACCACAGCAAGAGAAATAACCACAGGCCTTTTCTGTGGGCTAGTGTCTGACTGATAACCATTCCCCAGGTGCTCTTGGGTCCATCATCACATGACTGAGCCAGCCAGGCAAAGTCACACCTTCCCACCCCTTTCTTCCACGGCCCAGTGCTGCCAGCTCCTCCTTCCCCATCGCCACCACCTTCTTGGCAACCTTGGGTGAGTTGCTTTTCTCTGCACCTTCGTTTTCTCATGTATAAACGGGGAGCTTAGGCTAGATGGTCCCCATGTAAGGGACCCGCCAGCTGAAGGATTCTCAGCCTAGTCCTTTTTCCCGCCCCAGTGTCTCCCTGGGTCTCATTCTGTCCCTTTGACTTTCCTATCTATTTATACACAGAATTCACCCACAACATTTCAGTTTTCCAATAGAATCATTAATTACCCCAGTAATTAAACCCAATTAGCAGTTGTAGGGGCCTTTCTGAGCGAGGAGCCATTAGCCAGGGTGAAAATGCACAGGAGCCAGAGAGGAAGAAACCCACCCTTTCCCAGCATTAAAAATGAAAGCAGGAGACGGGGCTGCAAAGCGGAGGGCACCAATTAAAGCTGGGGCCTCGCTCATTAAGCTAATTTGGCATGCTATCCCAGCAGCCTCTGATGGGAAGCCCGGCGGTGGAGCTGGCTAGGAGATGTATCTGAGCTCCCTGCTCACCTTGGGGGCTGGGCCGGCCCCAAAGTACCCCCTCCAGGCCCCTAGTCCCCTGCTCAGGGAGGGGGGTGAAGATGAGTACCTGCTGCCCACTTCTTGGGCTTCCAGACAGCTCCTAACCCAGAGTGGGTAGAGCTGGCCTGGGGGTAGGGGAGCAGTACATGCCATGTGGGAGGAGCAGGGGTGAAAAACAAGAAGGAAAAGAGTAATAGAACCTTATATTGCTGGGGCCTTGGGAAAGGACAGGGCCCTGGGCTGAGGGGACTCCCTCCTGGGATGGTGGTGAAGATGAAGTGAGATCGTGTATGTAGATGCCTGGCACATCATAGGCGCTTAATCAACGGTAGCCATCAGTAGCCCTTTGCAGCTTCCCATGCGTTAGCCCTTCAGCTTACCAGGTCCTCCCACCCCCCGGAGGCAATGGGAGAAGATGTGACCACCAGCACTTCACGGGTGGAGCATCCCAGGGGCACAAAGATAAAGATCCACAGCCAGAGATTGGCAGTTTGGACTGGAAGTCAAGTATCTTAACTCCTGGACCAGGAGGAAAAGGGAGCAGGGAAGAATGGAGATTTATGTGTTTGGAATGCCCAATAATATTCTTGGGCCGGGGATGCCCTGGGCTCAGCGAGCCCTGCAGTCCTAATAGGAGTGGATTTGGGGGGCTCAGCCACATCCAGAGCCAGGATGGGAGGTGGAGGGGAAATGATGTCTGCCCTCCCCACAAAGAACCCTTCCCAGCCCTGATACCACGGCTGCCGACAGACAGGGTCCCATGTGTCTTGTGTACCCTCTCCCACAATTCTGGGGCACAGTGGGTGTGTGCAGACCACTTATCTCTCCAGGAAAGGGAGAGAGGGAGGCCATAGGCAGGTGGTGGGTGCCTCTGGAGCCAGACTGCCCTTGTCGAATCAGTTTTGTAGACTCTGTGACCTTGGGGAGGTTACTTGACCTCTCTGTTTCCTCATCTCTAAGATGGAGACAATAATGGTACCAACTCCAAGAGTTGTTGAGAGGACTGCGTGAGTTAATATCTATAAACATTCAGACCTGAGCCTGGCAAAGATAAGTAAGATACATATGTTAACTGTTCTTGCCCATTTGGCGTCAGGGGCCTAGCAGGGAACTTCGTCTTTTTGTACCTTCTCTCCTAGGGTGGGAGGGGAGCACACGAGACCCTGGGTTTCTGCTGCTAAGGGGATGAGCCCAGTCTTGGGGTGGTGGAAGGTGGCAGGTAACACCCTTCCCAGACTCAGCAGAACATGGGGGTTCGCCCCCACACACACTCCTGCCACGGGCCACTGCTGGGCTTTCAGGGGCCGCTCTGGGCAGTGTGGTGGGCAGGGCAAGGAAGGCATGGGAATGGGAAGGAGAGGGAGGGAGGGGAAGGGAAGGGAAGCAGGTGGCCGCAGAGGCTGGGCTGCATCCTGCAGCTGGGCGCCGTGCCCTGCTGCCTACGTGCTAGCTCTCTCTGCAAGGCAGGACGAGCAGCAGGTCCCGGCATGCCGCGCCCCTACCCAGTGACTCCTGAAACCCCAACAAGTCTGAGCTGGAAGCGGGACTGGGTGAGGCTCCTGATAGATTCGTGTTGGGCAGAGCGATGGCGGGGAGGAGGGGCGGGGAGGATGGGAAAGACCCTGCACTCGAAACTCTGACACTGCCAGTGGCAGGTGAAACTGGGAGAGTGGGCAGGACTGGGGGGAAGTGACCAAGGCTTGGGGTTTTTACCTCCTGCCTCTTGGGTCCCCTCACCCCACCCACCCCTGCCTGGCGGGACAGGAAGAGGACAGGCTGTGACAGTGTCATGGACCTGCTCCTCTCAGCGTTTGCCAAGAAGAGGACGATGATTTCAGTGCTGCGGGGAGAGAGAGGAGAAGGGAGGGGGATGACAGCCAGTGCTGGGAGAACAGTGAGGCCCAGAAGGAGGTTGCCCAGGAGACCCTGGGGCCTCACTCCATCCTCACTCCAGCCAAATGAGGTGGCTGTGCATAGGCCCATTTTATAGGTGAAGACCCTGGGTTTTGAGAAGGTTGTGGAACTTGTTCATGGGTCCTGCTGCTCATGACCGCTGAGGCTGAAATTAGCAGCAGAATAAACTGGAAAGTGTGAGCCCTCTCACCACCCCTTCCAGCCTCCTGGGCGCTGGGGCAAGGGACAGCCCAAGGAGGGTTTCTAGGGACCTGGACGTGTCCACAAGCCCGTGCCATGGGGTGGCATGGGGAGAGAGCAAGATAAGCATGGCAGCACGGTGCCCCCAGTCAGGCAGAGCCACCACACAGGGGGAGAGCTCTGGCTCAGCAGGCCTCTCCCTGCAACGCCATGTCAGGGCCCTTTGAAGACCCCCCCTTTCTCTGACCAGCCCAAGGGGGTGCACTACTGGGTAGAAAGAAAACCGTGAGCCATAACTGTCTTCCTACTGGGGCACCCCAAAGCTGAGGCTGCGTTCAGAGCTGGAGTGAGGTGAGGTTAGCGCTGTCCTGACATAGGCCACACATCGGCTTCCGCTTCGTTCTGTGGTTGAGACCAGAAGGAGGTTAGCACCAGGGTTAGGTCATGACTCAGGTCTTGTGGGCTAGGTTGGCATTGACATTGAGACAGGGCTGGGGCTAGGATTGGGGTTTACACTGGGGAGGATGCCATTCGGGGTTAATGTGGAGGTGGGTAGAGTGAGTTGAGGCTGTTACAGCTAGGGCTGCTATTATCAGAGAAGTTAGGGATCCAGCATCTGTTGCTTATATTAGGAGGAGAAATGTTCCCTTTCACTTGAGCCTTGGACTGGGGAGAGAATCGGGGCTGGGGGTGGTCTCTGAGCCAGAGCAGGTTCAGTGTGGGGGTATGAAAGAGAGCTGGGTTCTGAATGTGACTGAAGGACCGTTGAAAGACTCTCACCTCCCTTTTCCCTAAGTTCAGCTCACCTCTGTTGCCTCCTGTGATGCAGTCCACCCCGGCCCCACTCAGATGCTACCCAGATGGGAGCCTGAATTTCTGAGGCACTGGTGGCTCTCCTCCCTGGGGTTTGGGTTCTCCCGTCAGCCAGGCGAGCACAAGGACTAGGGTTTGCCTCTGCTGTCTCCCCGGCAGGCCCGAAGCCCTGGTCTGCTGGAGCTGGGGGCGCCTGCTCTCCTTGCCCACCACCAGCCCCTGTGGGAAACCCTTTAGGGGAGGCTCTGGGGCAACATTAGCTGAGGAAGGTCAGTCAGAGAAAACGTGACCCTGAGCCTGGGCCTGCTCCCTGTTTCCTGCCCATTAAAGAGGTTTAATGCTGTCGCGAATGGGTCAGATAAAGACTGCTACCCTCCCGCCTGCAGTCCCTGGTCCAGGAGCAGAGCGGTGGCAAGGAAGGCATTTTCAGGTGGAGACAGCCCTGAAGTAGAGAGGGAGGCTGACCTGCTGGAGTCTGGGACCAGGTTGTGGCAACTGAGACATTCCGGAACCAGCTTCACCAAGCGGGGGCTGTGCGAGGAGAGGAGGTCCTGCTGCCATCTCCAGCCAGCATCGCTGCTTCCCTGCACTGCAGGAGTCCAGCTCCAGAGAAACGCCTTGTGCAGGCCCCCGGCACCCCATCCCTATGCCCCCTGCAGAGTCTGCAGAGAAAGCCGCAGCCCATCTGGCCCTGCGTCCCAGAAGCTAGTCCCCAAAGCTGGGTTCAGTTTGGCGTCACCCGTGCCGTGAACGGGGTCAGCAGAAGACCTAGGCCTTCCAGCCCTGCCTGGGAATAGCATGTCCAGCATGAACCTCAGGCCGCCATTGGACTACGGGATCTCTCTTTTGGTCCTGGCCAGGGAGTCCTGCCAGGAAACGAAACAGCAGTTTGGTGCCTGTGGCATCCACCGTCTCCCTCTTCAGCTGCTTCGGAAGCAGGTGAAGGGGAAGAGATTGCCTTGGGCCCCGATCACTGTCTCCTCCCTGTCCAAGAGTCCAGGGTCACCACTGTGCTGTGGCTACAAAGCATAGTCACAGAGGTCACTGGTGAGACGAAGACCTTCCTGCAGCAGCAGGGTCAAGAGGCAGCATCCGCCCCATCTCAGTGCCCCTCCCTCCAGGGACCCTCCACACTGCCCCAGCAGTGCATGTCGAGCCTTGGTCCTGCTGCCTCGTTGGCTGTGTGGACATGGCCTCCTGAGCTGTAGGGTTGCTTTCTCATTGGCCAGTCAGCAGCAGTGCCCCAGCCCACACCCTGAAAGCCAGCCAGTCCCTCCCACTCTAGCCCTAGAGCCTTCCTGGCAGGAAGAGTTCTGACCCTAAAGCCTTGCCTAGGAGGAGCCCCCAGAGGCAGGAGGTAATGGGGCAGGAGGCAGAGCTGCCAGCCCACGTGGAGGAGCCTAGGGTGTGGACGGAGGTGCTAGCAGTGACAAATGCCAGCCCAGGGTGGGACTGGCCAAGGGCTGGTGCTGTAGGGTCCGAATGCCACAGGGAGGGGGTGGTGTGTGTGTGTGTGTGTGTGTGTCTGCTGGCCGCGAGGCTGGAACAACCTGCGTGGCTGCAATCAGGCTGCCCGCGCTAAAAGGAAAGACAGAGGAGAGCCAGGCCCGGGGTGAGAAGAGCAAACGGCAAAACTTAATGACTTTAATATGAAAGAATTTGCCACTAATTAAGCACAAACACTCCACTAATGCAGAGAACACATGTTGTGGATTTCACTTAAGCAGGAACCAAATGAGGTGAAAATCCTTCCGAAATGATAGCAGTTTACCAGCCGAAGGAAGACGCTGCCCGACCTGGTTTCTGCTCTTAGAAACACAGCCATCCCCCTCGTCTTGGCCGCCGCCCTGCTCCCTGGCCAAGGGTTCCAGTGTCACTTCCACTGTGTGTCTCCTTGACTGTGTCTCTTCCTCGGGCTCCCCGTTCCCCATGTGCTTCTGTCCTCAGAGGACACGCTCGCTACTCTGTGACCCGTGTTCTGACAGCAAACAACAGTCGGGTCCAAACTCCCGGGGCCTCCTGGTCTCTCCACCTGTCTTCCCCAAACACGCAAGTCACTGCCCTCCTCCTCCAGCGCCGAGAACAAGCTCTGCACACCCACCCTGAGCCACCTCTGGGCCTCTGCCCCAGGACAGATGAGGACAGGTCCCCTCTGAGCGCCCCCAACCCTGTTCCCCACTCCCCTCCTGCACCCAGCTTGCTCCGGTCTTCCTTGTCCATCCATCACACACTCCAGCACCAATGCCTGAGTTTTAAGCCCTTCCCTCTAGGTCAGTGGTCTTAACTGGAGGCTGTGTTACCCCCCAGGGAACATTGGGCAATGTCTAGTGACGTTATTGCTTGTCACAACTGGTGGGGTGCTACTGGCATGGAGCGGGTAGAGGCCAGCGATGCTACTAAACATCCTGCAGTGCACAGGACAGTCCCACAACAGAACTTTCAGGCCCCCAATGTCAACAGTGCCAAGTTGAGGACCCCTTGCTCTGGGAAAATGACCTTCTCCTAGGGACTTGCTGAAGATCACAAGTGGCCTGGTGAGCTGGGATGGAAACCAAGACTGTGCCCAGCACTGTGCTAAGAGCATACCTGAATTACCTCCTTTCATCCTCAGATCAACCCTGGGACATAGTACTATAGTTGTCCCCATTTTACACCTGAGAAAACTGAGGCATAGAGAGGTTGATGCAACTTGCTCAGTCACCCAGCTAGTCAGTAGTAGATACAAACCCAGGTCCATCTGAATGCAGAGTCAGTGCTCATGGGTGAATTACTTTATGTACCCCCACCATATTCCTTTGAACCCCTTCACTATCCTTCTCCCACCCAACCCTTCCGTCTGAGAAGGAGTCTTCTCTGGAGCAGACAGCATACGCCCACCTGACTGCCTTCCCCTCCGCGCACAGGCCGTGCCCCCAGCCATCAGTGCGGGCAGCTGCCAGGAGCTGGACAGGGCATCAGCACAGCTGGGCGCTGGGGTGGTCTGACAGCCCCTCCTGGTAAGAGGCAGATCGAGAGACCTCCACTTCCAAACAGGTGGTGAACGTCGGCTCGGACCCACAGGGCTGAGACAATGCATGTGTCAATTCTGAGCTTTTAGAAGGTTCCCCAGGGGCAGCCTGGGGAATTCTCCCTCTGCTCCCTCAGCAGCCCTCAGCCTCTTCCACCCCCACGCTAGCCTTCCAAGGAGGATGTTGCCTACGCTCCCCAAAATGTGTCATTAAAAATGCACCCTTGCCGAGGGGAATCCAGGCTGCTGCGTGTGGCTGCTGCGTTTGTCTGCTGCGAGACTGTGTCGTCCGCTGCCGCTGCCGTGGAGAGTCAGCGTCTGCTGCAGAGGCGGGACCTGTCTGAATCCTGGCCTTCCAGCCAGGTAGTCCAGGTCTTCGAGGCTTCAAAAGGCCAGGCCAGGAGAAACCTAGACTGTATTGGGAGGGGTGTGGAGCTGGGGGATGAGCAGGCTTTGTAGGGCTGAGACCTTGGCAGCAGGGCCTGAGGGCCGCAGCTTGCTTGGGTGAGAAGATTTTTCACCTTGTGGTCTGGAGTGAGGGAAGAAGCAGGGCTGGGTGCTAGGAACTGGGGCAGAGGGCAGAGGAAAGGAACCCAGTGGGAAGAAAGCGGGAGTTGGTGTCGGGGGTGGGCAAGAGGTCAGGCAGACCCTCACTCTTTTGGGGTGTAGCTTCCTGGTTTCAGTCAAGAAGGGGAAGATTCAGTCCCTGACCTCTGTAGGTATGAGGCCTCTTCTTGCATCTGTCTTCCTGCCCTACATGCTGACACCGTGCTGTGTCCTCCTGCATAGGCCCCGCTCCTTGGCTGATGTGCAATTTCCAGAAAGCTGCAGTCAGACCAGAGAAATGGCTAACCCTGGCCCAGGACCCCAGCTGGCTCACAGCCTTTTCCACCAATCACTTGGGGCCGCCTTATGCTTACTGTGTTCCAGGCACTGGAACAAAGTCCCGGCCTTTCCCCTCAGCAGGGGAAGTGCTAGGACAGATGAATGCTCAGGTCCTGGGGTCCTCAGGGGACAGGAACTCCTCCTCATGGGGTGGGGGGCTCCAGGAAGCCTCCTCCTCAAAAGTCAAGTCTAAGGTCATAGGGGAAGGATGAAGAGGACCAGGGCAGGTAACGCGGTACATGTTTTTAGTGGAGGGAATAACATGGCAGGGAATTGATGGTATTGTTCCATGTGGCAGGAGGGAGAGCAGGAGAGGAGGTGTCAGGGGGCTGGGGATGCCCAAGATGAGGTCCAGAGCCCAAAAGGACTTTGGACTTGTTCCTAAGGGCTCCAGGAAGCCATGGGAGGATGTAAGTAGAGAATGACTTACATTTTAGAGCATGAGGAGTGGGTTGGAGGAGGGAGACTGCTGACTTGGCATTATTCTACAGGAGACGAGCCCTGCCCCAGGGACAAGGCTTGGGCAGCGGGAGGGACAGTGGGAGGGATGAGATGGTGGGTGCTGAGGCTCAAAGGAAAGGGGTTGGATTTACTTAGCTGGGGTAGAGTCCCAGCCCAGGAGTATTAAGAAAATAAGGAAGTGAGACTCTGCTGGAGGTGGGGGCGGGGAAGGGGCTGAACCGACCGTGGGATGGAGAACAAAGAGGAATTCAAAGGCATTTAGGAGCCGTGTCAGCTGCACTCGGGATTGTATGGCTGTTGAAGACCTCTGTGCGCCCAGCTGTGCTGCTGTGCAGCCTGGATTTTCCTGGTATTCCACTTAATCTGGGAGGTCTTCCTGGAAGAGCTGGGCAGTATACAGAGGTAGAGCAGCCACGTGGTAGAGAAGTTCCAGAGGCTGATCCAGGGAAGATGCAGAGCTAAGGCAGAGAGAGAGCTGGACAGGTGACATTCAAAGTACAGTCCTCCAGGGTCCTGGGGTCCAACGTGCTTATTTTATGGAAAAGGAAACTGAGGCCAGAGAGGGGACCTGCTCTACCTAAGGCCATACAGAAAAAAGTGACCAAGTAGTGGGGACCAGAGCCCACCTCTCCCAATTTCCAATAGGTACGCTTCCTCCCCACCGCTTGGCCAGAAGAGAGGTGGCAGGTACAGGATGAGCACCACAGAAAGGACCAAGAGATAGAGCCTGAAGGCTGGCAACGGAGAGGGGCAGACCCGCAAGAGGCTCCTGTTCCTAGGATGCTGAGGTGGTGTCACGGGCTGCTCAGGTCCAGCCCTGCCCTGGGCATTGGGGCTGGGGCAGCCAGCATCAAACAGGCCTGCAGGAGAGCAGTCCAGGTGTCTCTGGCCACTTGCTCCTCGGTGGGAGAAGGCAAAACCCAGCTCCCTGAGTCATCCTGTCTCCCAACCTGTCCTGCTGGGTTTCAGAGACAGACAGGACTTGCCAAAGCAGCCCCCACCGCCACCACCACCCCGGGGCTCCACGCTGCTGGGGAGCAGCGCCGGCCCAGCCCATCTGGAAGATCCTGGGCTCCCATTCCAGCTCCCTCTCGGGGCTTTTCCCAGGCTGCCGCGCCCCCTCCTCTCCCACGCACTGTGCTCACCCGCCCAAGGCGCCAGGCGCCAGCCCCACAGCCCATCATTAACCAGCTCCATGTGGGGAGTTGGGGGGGAGGGCATCAGCCAAGAGGAAAACATCGGCAGTTTCTGTGACCCCAAATGAGGGGTGGAGGCGCCTGGGTTTGGACAGTAGCAATTAGCCCCTGACTGTGGGATCATGGGATGTTATCACCTCTGCTGGCAAGGTGGATGTAGAGGGGACTTAAGGCCCCAGAACACCTGGAGCCGTCCCAGCAGGCACTGCTCCGAGGGAGAACTGCCTAAGGCCCACTCCCCCTAGGTAAAGCCCCTGCAGGCAGGAGGTGGGGGATGCGTTAGGGCTGGGCCAGCAGTGGTGCAGGGCACAGGTGCTCCGCCCAGACTCAGCCCTCACACCTTCTTGCCATACCCAGCCCCAGAGAGGGGTGGCCGGGGGTGTAGGGACAGGAACTGGGTCAGCTGCTGCTTCTCTGTTTCCTCACTGAGCCCTCTGACTTGGGTCACCCTAGACCCCATCCCAGGTGTGGAGGGGAGGCTGGAGGTGCATCCCAGGCACTTGGGGAGCTCCTGGACTAATGGGGAAACGTGCCCAGGGCATAGGTACGAGACAGGACAAGTTCAAAGGACTTCAGTGAGAGCCCTGCTCATGTGAGTTCTTGCTGGCAGAACAACTGGGTCCAGGCGACACTGATTGGCAAAACCTTCCCAGAGGAGGGGACCCTGGAAAGGGGATTCCCTCCAGATCTCACCCTCTTCCTCACCTGGCTCTCCCCAGGTGGATCAGCCTGGGCATCAGGAAATGAGGAGCTGGCCAGCCCTGGCAGTTGGCATTTAGGGAAGTAGCTGCACTGGGAGGAGGGGACCCATCACCTTCAGGTCACTGTGCTGACTCAGCAGGGTTTTTGGCTGGAGGCCCTCCCCCCTCCATGGGTGAGTCATTCCCTCTTACCACTTAGCCGGTTTCTCACCGGATGTCCTGTTCCTTTCTGCCAGTTCCAGGGAGGGTGGGGGAGCATCCCTGGAAAGCCCTAGAGATGGATCCCAATGGATATTGGTTTCAGAGAGGCCCCTGTTGGGCCCAGTGCACACCCCCAGTGTGCTCCCACTTTCCTCCAGGCCAGGCCTGCCACTTCTGCCCACCCAACTGAGGGCACCCAGGCAGAGTCTCAGGAAAGGAGTGGGGGATAGAAAAAGAGGTGGTCCATGCCAGAAATCCCCAAGCCCCCCTCTCCTGGGCCCTCCCCTTCACCCACCCACATGGGCCCTGTCCCAGCCTACTTGGCCAGGGAGAGAGGGGTCTGAGGTTTCAAAAGGCGGGAAGAGAAACTGCTCGAGGTGGGTATGGGGAGCAGAGCACCTCCCCGCTCTGGGCCGCACCCCGCTGCGTGGGAACTCGTGGCCCCAGCTTCGGATTAGCTCCCTGGTGGGCAGGGCAGGTGGGCAGGGCCCGGGGAGCAGGTTTGTCGGCCACAACTGAGGAGCCTTTGTGTTTTGTTGCTGAGCTCGGGCTTTTGCAGGTCAGTGACGTCTCGGGGGGCTGAGCCGACGCCTGCCTTGTTGGCTCAGCACTTCTGGGAAGCCCAGAAGGCAGCCCGAGCTACCTAACCCGAGCTCTAGTGGGGAAACTGAGGCACTTGCATGCACGCCCCAGGGGCCTGGATCTCAGACCCTAGAGCTCCTAGGGTAGTCAGGGAGGCTATAGGTAGTGCTTGAGGTCAGGAAAAGAAAGAGACTCGTTCTTTTGATATCCCTGGGATGCAAGAAGCCCTCTGTGGAGGACACAGGTTCCCACGGATCTCTCCACCCTTTACTCCCCGCCTCTAGCTCCTTCATGCTCTGCACATAGCAGCCTCTTACAGGTGCCCCCAACCTGGGCTCCCAAAAGTCCCTGTTTCTGACCCATCACCTAGCATCCAGCCACTGGACTCCAGCTAGGGCTTCATCCTTGGCCCCCTAGCCCTTGACCTACCCACCTGCCAAGCCCAGTGCAGGGTGGCCTGCCCGTGCCGTGGCTGCAGTGTTGTAACTGGTATTCGCGCTGTTTCTCAAAAGGAGCAGTGGAGGCACTAACATTACATTCCAGGAGGAACGCCACGCGGAAAGGGATCCTGAGGAGTTAGATTGAGAACCTGAGTCTACTTTTATGGCAGAGTGGGAAGAGCACTAGGCAGGGTGCTGCTATTCTGTATCCCTGAGCAAGTGACCCGACCCCGCTGGACCCTGGTCCCCTCCTTTGTAAAATGATGGATTGCATGTCCACTAAGCTCCGATACGCTACCCTCTTAGAGGTCCAGGCTCACACGTCTGGGATAGCCTCTGCTTCTCAGGTAAGAGGGAGCCTGCAGGGAAGGGGAGATGGGGCCTCCTGTGAACCAGCCTGCCTGCTTAGGGAACTGGAGAAAGTCAGCAGAGTACTCCCCAAGCCCTGGACCCTGTGAGCATCAGCCATGTCATGATCAACTCAACCCAAGGCCAGCCTGCTCCTTCCCTCTCTCACAGAGACTGTCTTGGGAAACAGGGGGCAACACACTAGACACACATGCCAAGAAACAGCAAATAAAGGGGCACAGATTCATGTTCTGTGCAGCTGGGGTTTGAATAGAGGTGTCAACTGAGTAGGAAGGGATGAGAGTCAGAAAGGGCTTCCTGGAAGAAGGGGCCTAGGAGCACCCAGTACAGTGCCTAGGACTGAGTAGGTGCTCAATAAATATTTGTCGAATGAAGTTCCAGGAAGGGAGGCCTATTGCTTCATAAATGAGAGATGATGGTGGTGATGATGGTGGTGGTGATGATAATAACGACTAACATTTATTGAGCGTTTCATTTTGTGCTAAGTGCTGCTCTCTAAGTTTCAAATGTACTCATTTAATCCTGACAACAGTTTTATGGGGTAGGTGTTATTATAATCCCCATTTTACAGATGTGCAACCTCAGTGCAAACTGAGGCAGAGAGGTTAAGTCATTTGCTCAAAGTTTCACAGCTCGTAACACACAGAGAATGCAAGCCCACGCTGCCCGGCTCTTCGCAAGGCCGCCACACTGCCCGAAGGGGATGGTGATGGAACAGCCCTTCAGAGGGCGGGCAGAGCATGGGCAGTGTAAGGGAAACACAAGCGTCAGTTTTTGGGTTGTCAGGGCTGGAGTGGTTGGTGGAGAAACTTAGACCACAGAGGAGAGGGGCTGTGTGGTCTTCAAGGGCCTCCCCTCCTGCTGTGCGCCCTTCCCCGGGGGCACCCAGAGGGATTTGCGGCCCACCTCCCTGCACAGAAGGCCTTCTTCCTGGGTTCCTGCCCCCATGCGGCCCTTTCTCTCCCTTTCAGTGGTGAGCCCTGCCTGTCAGAGTCAGCAGGGTCTGCCCCTTTCTGAAAGTCTCCCAACCTGCCATCTAAAGAACAGGGATTCTCTCCCTGACCCTGCATCCTTGGCCCAGCCAGGCAGCCTGAGCCAGAAGCTCAGGTTCTGGGTGCCTAAGCCTGGAGCGGAGGGAAGGGGTATGGGGGTGTCTTCAGAACTTGCCTGTCTTCTAAGCCCCTCCCAGTTCCAGAACTCTGGGATCTGGTGACCCTCAGTGACCGCTGACCCCATACTCTGAGAGCTCCCTTATGCCCATCCCCAGGGCCACTTCCCCTGGGCCTGCTAACAGTGGGCTGTGGGCAGAGGGGCCAACATCAAAATGAGTCTGCCTGCCCCTCAGAGGTCCTCCTGCCCCGCCCACCCATCTCTGGGGCAAAAGGGGCACGGCCGCACAGACTGCTTCGTGCACAGTGAGCGGGCATGCCAGGCACGTTCCTCACTGCCCCACGTGGGGATGCTTCTGGGAGAGCCACACAGGAGAGGAGAGAGCAGCCTCAACCCCAAAACAGATGTGGGCGGGAAGGCCGCCTCTGCCTGCTGAGCTTTGATAGATGAGAGGGGGCCTCCTGGGGTCTGAGCCTCTTGCGGCACCCTCGCCACTGCACACCCAGGCCACTATCAGCGATCTCCCCTCCTGGCACTCACAGCCCTGAAGGGTGAGGTCACTGCTGAAGACACGGCCAATGAGTGTCAGCCTGTCTACCAGACACTGAAGCCTGCCTGTCCCCACACCTTGGGGGGGACAAGAGAAGATAAGGGTGGATTGGTGGGCTGTGTCCTACTATAGACCCCACCATGCCCTGGCACCAATCCCAAGGTGGTCCATGGTGCCCACACCCCTGCCCCCTGTGGCCCAAGCCCTCCCAACTGGCTTTTCCTGTTCCTGGTTTTGGGTGGTGAAAGTTCCCCAATTACCCACATTATCTCAGCTCCTGGGCAGCCTCCAGCAGGCTCGGTGAGTGGAGGCTTGGGGGGAGGGGAGGGAGCACCCATTTATCCTGCTGGGAGGGCCGAGGGTTTAGCTACTTGCCAACTGGCCAGTCAGCAGGACTCCTGGGCTGTCTGGCCCACTGACCTCACCGTGGGACTGTTTCTGGGGTGGGGCCACAGCTGGGCTGGGCTGCAGTTCAGGGAATCAGACAGTTAGGGCCAGAAGGGACCATTGAGACTGGGGAGTCCAGCCTGCTCCCTGAGAGAGGAAGAAAATAGAGCTAAGGACGGGGGAGTGGCTGGCCAAGGTCCCAAGGCAAGCTCAAGGTGGTGCCAGGCTGGATCCCAACCCTCCTGACTCTCTGGGGGGTGCTTCCTCCATTGTGCTCCTGCCAGTCCACAGTGTTCTCTGCCTGGGGCGATGTTGGAACCCCGCAGACCGGCCAAGGGCCCCACTGGAGGGGCGGGACTGGAAATACCCAGACGGGCCTTGAAGGGCTCTGGGTGTGAATAGGCTTAGAGAACCGGGGAGCATCAGGGAAGGGCCTGGCTTGGAGATGCCAAAGATGTATATATTCAGCAAGCTTTCCTTGAGTACCTACTGTGTGCCAGACACCAGGGATACTGCAGTGACTAGAGAGACCTGGCTGGTACCCTCTTGAGGGTAAGAGTGGGAGAGGGCAGCATACTTCACTGACCATGGTCTTTAGAGCCCTCAGGAGTGTGCCCTGCTCTGTGTCTCCATGGTACAGAGGCAGAGGCAAGTGTAAGCCCCGAGTTCCCCCACTTGAATCCCAGACTCCCCTGGGGGACCGCTTAGGCCCTCCCCCTGCCTCTGGGTCAGTACAGGGCCTGGCATTGGTATTACTGATGAGGCTCAGTAACTGAGTGAAGTAAGGATGCAAGGACATGCAGTGCACAGTGTACAGCTCGGCCAGTGACAGAGCTCAGGAATGAGGTCAAGTGGAAAGAGCTGAACATGCCCACTAGACGCAATGGCTGCCCCAAGTTAAGGGGGTGAGCCAAGTTCAGGGTTAAGGGAAGGCCCAAAAATAGCCATTCTACATGGAATAAAACAACCAGTGGGAAGACTAGAGGGAATTTATTCATTCATTCGATGCCACTGATCACTCCCTCCTTCTTACACATCTCCACATCTCCATCGTGGCTTCCATTGCAGTTTATCTGGCAGCAGACATTTATTGAGTGCCTACTGTGTGCCAGATGCTGGGCTGGGCCCTAGGGATACAGTCATGGTAGATACAGGCCCTGCTCTGGAGAAGTTCCCTCTGATGGGAAGTCAGAGGTGTGAACAACCACATGCCAAGGCAGAAAAGAGCTGCCATGGAGCTGGCTGGGAGGACCAGGGAAGCTTCCCGAAAGAGGCGGCCTGAGTAGGATGTCCACAGGTAGAGACGGAGAAGGGCCTTCCAAGGAACTGCATGAGCAAGAATCTAGAAGTGTCACATTGAGAGACTCTGTGCTTCTTGGGGGCTGGGACTGAATCACTCGTTGATATGACTCAAGTGCCGATAATAGACTCAGCAAATGGTGGTTGAATAAATGGGAAGAGAGAGGGAGGAAGGAAACGGAAACATGGTTTATTCTGAGGATGGGCCCAGTCTGACGTGGCTGGAGGGGCTCATGCATGGAGAGATGTGGACAAGAAGGCAGGGCCCAGATGACACGGACATCAAATGCCAAGTTAAGACATTTAGACTTGGGGCCAGCCCCGCAGCCAAGTGGTTGCGCACTCTATTTCGGAGGCCCAGGGTTTCCCCAGTTCAGATCCTGGGCACAGACATGGCACCGCTCATCAAGCCATGCTGAGGTGGCGTCCCATATAGCACAACCAGAAGGACCCACAACTAGAATATACAACTATGTCCCAGGGGGCTTTGAGGAGAGAAGAAGAAAAAAAAGAAGATGGGCGACAGATGTTAGCTCAGGTGCCAGTCTTGAAAAAAAGAAAAGAAGACATTTAGAGTTTACTGTGAGGGTAATGGGAGCTAGAGGAGGCCAAGCCTTGTGCAGCGCCTACTCCTGTCTGCCTGGCTGGGTAAGAGGGACCAAGCCAGCGCCGCAGGGCCTGGGACTCGGCGTGAGGGAGAAGACAGTGGGGGTGGCCATGATGACAGTCACTGTGGGCCCTCGTGGTCACCCAGCACTTCCTGCCTCCCAACACACTTTCCCGTCCATCATACCATTTGGTCCTCCTAGCAACCTGTGAGGGAGAGAGGACCGGATTGTCCACCCCGTTTGTCAGACAGGAGAACCGAGGCCCAGGGAGGGGAAGCAGCTGGTGGCTCCTAGGCTGCGGCTCTACTCGAAAGGCAGAGCATTCGACCCTCATCATCAAAAATGAAGGTGTGGACATATATGTACTGCCATGGAGCAATATTGATAATCTCTCACCAAGTGAAAAGACAGCTTATGGAACAATACGTACAGTATGATTCTGATTTTGTAAAAAAAACCAATGATTACATAGATATACAGAGAAAAAAAGTAAAAGGATATTTTCTACAAGATTGTCAGTGATATTTCTAAGTGGTGGAATCATGCATGGGTTGTTGTCATTTTCTTCTCAGTATTTTTCAGAAGTGCCCAGAGTATTTTTATAACAAGCAATTATTATTTTTATAATCTGAATAAAACGGTAATGACTGCTAGAAAAGAAAAGACCGGCACACAAGGGGTTTGCGTGGGGGTTGCACCCGTCACTGACCACTCCCTGCCATCTCCCTCGACCAGGCGCCCACACCCAGGTGGTCCAGGTGAACGACTCCATGTATGGTTTCATTGGCACGGATGTGGTGCTGCACTGCAGCTTCGCCAACCTGCTGCCCGGCGTGAAGATCACCCAGGTCACATGGCAGAAGGCCACCAATGGCTCCAAGCAGAACGTGGCCCTCTACAACCCAGCCATGGGCGTCTCCGTGCTGGCTCCCTACCGCGAGCGCGTGGAGTTCCTGCGGCCCTCCTTCACGGACGGCACCATCCGCCTCTCCCGCCTAGAGCTAGAGGATGAGGGAGTCTACATCTGCGAGTTCGCCACCTTCCCTGCCGGCAATCGAGAGAGCCAGCTCAACCTCACCGTCATGGGTGAGCTCCCTGGACCCTTCCCTCCCCGCTTGTGCAGAGGCCTGTGGCCTGGAGGGCTTGGTCGTCCTTAGTCTGTGCCTCAGTGGCCCCAGACATTCTCCTTGGGTTGTCGTGCTCCCAAAGCTCCAGGCATGGTGCTCCCAGTTCCTTCTAGCCAGGCTGCCCCACAGTTTGCTAGGGGTTGGGGGCAGGGCCTTAGCTGTGGGCTGAGGATTGGTATTGAGGTTGGAGCTCCACAATGGGGCACTTTGTGGGTGGCCAGGAAGCAGGCAGAATCATTAGACACCGTGGTAAGGAAAAGAGCCGCTTGGCTTGAGCATGCCAAGACTCCAAGAAGGCCTCCACTTGACAAAAGGGGGTACAAATAGAGCAGGAGGACATAGGTTAGGCATGAAGATGTCCCTGTGAGAAGTGCTGGAAGGGGCTTTGGTGAAGCCTAGCTGAGAGGCAGAGACGACCAAGGTGACCTGAAGAAAGGCCTGGAGGGTACATACTTTGAGTATCTTTGATGAGGCAATAGAGCCAGTGCCATGGCTCTTTCTGGTTCCCTGCAGCCAAACCCACCAACTGGATAGAGGGCACCCAAGCAGTGCTTCGAGCCAAGAAGGGGCAGGATGACAAGGTCCTGGTGGCCACCTGCACCTCGGCCAATGGGAAGCCTCCCAGTGTGGTATCCTGGGAAACTCGGCTGAAGGGCGAGGCAGAGTACCAGGAGATCCGGAACCCCAACGGCACGGTGACCGTCATCAGCCGCTACCGCCTGGTGCCCAGCCGGGAAGCCCACCAGCAGTCCCTGGCCTGCATCGTCAACTACCACATGGACCGCTTCCGGGAAAGCCTCACCCTCAACGTGCAGTGTGAGCCAGGCCTCCTGGTGTGGGCGCCACTATCCCCGCCACCCTACCCTTACCAGCCCTCCTTCCTCATCTGCTTCTCCTCTCCTGTCACTCTCCCCGCTCCTTCCTTCTCACACCCCCCTTCTCCTTCTTCCTCCCTTTCTCCTTCTGGGGGTCATTCGTCCTCCCCTCCGCCGTCTCCTCCCTTTGCTCATTCTCTCTCCTCCTTCCTCATTCCCTTTGCTGCTTCTGTTCTGAGAGTCTGTGATCGCCACCCTCCCTCTCATCTTCCCTCTCTTCTGGCTGTTTTTATGTCACTACCCCTTCCATCCCTTCCCTATCTCAGGCTCCCTCACCCCAAGTCTTGCTCTCCTGACCTCACCCTTTTCAAACATCCTCCCTTGCCCCACAGATGAGCCCGAGGTGACCATCAAGGGATTTGATGGGAACTGGTACCTGCAGCGGATGGATGTAAAGCTCACATGCAAAGCTGATGCTAACCCCCCAGCCACCGAGTACCGCTGGACCACGTAAGTCTGATCACCTGGCAAGGTACCTTGCTGGTCACAGGGAGGCCCACCTACCCCCCGTCCAGGAGCCTTAGGCAGGGAGGAAATTAAGGTCTAGGCTCAGGTTTCTCAATGAGAGGGAAAGGGTCCATGAGAGACCCCCGCCCACACACACACACACCCATGTTTGACAGCATCAGGGTCAGTAGGACAAACCATTCTGTAAGAGGAGACTTCCCTTGTGATCTGCCTACCTTCTCCCTAAATAAAGAATTTTGTCGTTTTCCTTTGGTGATTCAGTCTGAGTCACTCCCACCCAGCCCCCAGTATTTATTTTTATCGAGGTGTCCCCAGGGAAGCTGGCTTTCTGGAGCATCCCAGATCTTTCTTTGTTCCTATTCCTTCTCTCTAGCACCCCCAGATTCTCAGGGAGAAGGCAGCAGTCAGCCCAGAATGCCTGTGTTCCTGGAGTGCTCGCCCCACATCCCATCATCCCATTCTTGGCTTCATGGTCTTCAGGCCTGGTCCTCAAAAGGTCCCGTCCCCTTTGTAGCCAGCTCTGATGGCCTGAGCCAAGGTTCCTCCCAGAGAAGAGCTGGACGGAACACACAGAAAGACAGGGGCATGGTGGGAGCCAAGAAGAAGGTTGACACGGGTGGCCCGAAGACAGCTGCCCAGCTTGGGTCCACACTCTTTTTCCAGCAAGTAGAGGCACACCCTAGCTGTTTATTCCCCTCGACTTCTTGGAACCAGAAGTGCTTCTGAAGGTGTGAGTGGGCAGGGCTTGCTTGCGGATTATAGTTCTGTGGACCAAGGAGCTGCTAGATCCAACAGAATAATAGCTTTGTGGCATCAGGGATCAGGAGGAAGGAAGAAGGTCCCCTGTGTTCAGGAAACTTCCAGGATGCTCCCCACGTGAAAAAGGGCTGTAACATCCCCAGCAAGAAAATGAGATAGTGAAATGGAACACAGTCTGAACGTGGGTCACATCTCCTTACCAGAGTAGCTTGTTAAAATACAGATTCCCAGACCATGGCCCCACGGGTTCAGCTTCAGTAGATATGGAGTGAGGACCCCAACATCTGCATTATTAACTGGCTACCCAGGAAATCAAGGACCAATTACCAGGAACCATGAGTACTAGAAAGAGCACTGTGTCCAAAGATCAGGAGTCCAAAGATCTGGCTAGAGCCTCAGTTCTGTAGCTCACTAGGTGTGTTTCCTTGGCCTTGAACCCCAAGTTCCTCATCTGTTAAGTGGGACCAGTCTCTACCTGTCCTTTCTATATTTCAGTGCTGTGATGGCCAATGGGAAACACTGAATCATACAAAACTGCCAAATGCGAGAGATTATTGTTCTGGTTGTTGTTACTCCATCCAAGGCAGACACTGCCTATTAACTCAGCAAAAGGGCTGGTGGTCTTGGAGTCAGATGGGTGACACAGGGGCAGCTTCTTGGGGCTGGAGAGTCATAACCCTCTGCCATGCCTCCCAATCCCTGCAGGCTGAACGGCTCTCTCCCCAAGGGCGTGGAGGCCCACAACAGAACCCTCTTCTTCAAGGGACCTATCAACTATAGCCTGGCAGGGACCTACATCTGTGAGGCCACCAACGCCATCGGCACCCGCTCGGGCCAGGTGGAGGTCAACATCACAGGTAGGAAGCTGCACCCTCCCCTGCCTCTCCCCACCCGCTGCTTCCTCCACTGCTGATGTCCCCCGCCTTTGGGTTGTGTCACTATAGGAAGTTTGTGTCTCCTCTTCCTGCTCCTCTGGTTCTCCCTGAGCGCTGGCCATTGGTCTTACTTTACTTTCCTCTTTCCTCTGTCAAGGCAGCACGTGTGAGACAGGGTGAGCCCCAATCAGAGAGGGGCAAGAGGGAGGCTCCTGGAGGAAGGAAGGAAGTGCTGTTGTAGCAATGCTGTTTAGTGGGGAGGGGGGCATTTAGAGCCTGCCCATGGGTCTGCCAACAGAACGCACCCTGTGACGCCAGCGTGCTGGGGGTGAGTTTGCAGTGAGAGCTCATCTCCCTCAAGCTCTGCTCCTGCAGCTCAGGAAACCCCCATGGGCGGCAAGGTGAGGCTTATCTCAGGCAGGAGTACTGGGGGAAAAGCAAGGATACAGCCCAACGCCATGGCGGTGTGTGTGTCCTGTGACTGCGTTGCTCTTTTCCCTGCATTTTTCTCTCTGTCAGTGCGGACGAGGAGACTCAGCCACCAGACTTCTCAAGGCAAAGGGAGCTCAGGGGCTAGGATGTTCCAGGGGGCACTTCACATGGGACAGGGACAGGAACAGAGCATGGGGTTCAGTGTCAGACGTCTGGGACCCTGAACAAGGCTTCATCTGCCAAGTGGGGCTGGTGTAACGTGCCTTGAAGGCTTCTTATCAGAATTTACACAATGTAGGCCAAGCGCCTGGCACAGACCAGTCTGCCAATAAAAGGCCCGTGCTCTATGGTTATTATCTTGACCTCTCTCATTACCATTATTAATGGAAGTATCAAAAGAAGCCAATAGAGGGATAAGCTGCCATCATAACCTCACAACCGGAAAAGGGAGTGTCCACCATTGCACCTGAGCTAGTTGTGGGGTGAGAAAGTGACAGAAAGAACCTCCTAGGACAGGAAGTGGTGTCATGCGGCTGCTGAGATGGACAGGAAGTGACAGCAGAGGGTGCGTGCTCTGCACAGGGGGCGACCTCAGGGAGATGGTGAGCTGGGCTCAGGGATACAGGCAGTTGGGCAGTGGTCACTGGGCTCCTGGCGCAGGGCCTGGGGAAGGCCTGAGGATTCATTAGCTCTGAGCCCGTGACCCAGAAGTGGGAGACCTCATTTGTGGGTACATTCAAGACACAGCTGCAGGAAGAGCAGCCCAAAGCTGCCCAGGGGCTGCACCTACCTGTCCTTGGAGCCAATTGTCACCTCTCTGGCCAGGGCTGGGGGGAGGGTGGAGTCACTTGTCACCTGCTGTTTCCATCAACTCCCTGCCCTTGGCTCGCAGGCTGGTTAAGGTAATAGAAGTGTCGGAGGTGGAGCCTGGGGAAAGCTGAGGCAGCCCCACCCCCAGGCTGGCGCTTGGGGGTTCCCATAGGTTGGCAAGGATGGGAGGGTCAGAATCACACACTTCTTCCCTCCTGGAGGAAGTCTGAGCAAAGCTCAGTAAGAGTCTCAAGGGGCCTGAGCTCTGGCCCCGGGGCCACGGGGCAGACGAGTGTGAGGAGCGTCATAAGGGAGCATGAGCACTCTGCAGGGAGGCCTGTCAGATGGGGGACAGCACAGACTTGGCCTGAGTGTGTCCACTTACGGCCTCTTCCTGGCTGTGTGGCCTTAAGCAAGTCTTCGCCTCTCCGAGCCTCAGCTTCCTAGTCTTTAATATGGAGATAACCATACTTATCTCGGGCCTCTTATGATCACACCAAATCTATATTCCACTGCCTGGCACATGGTGAGTCCTCCCTGCGTGGTGATACTTTACCCTGATGTTGGACCACCGACGCCACCACTGGTGTCCTCCCCCACCTCTCAGGCTCTCCTGGGAAACTGCTGATTGGGAAATCAGGGGAGGAGGCCAAGAAAGCCAGGAGCAATGACCTCCCGTTGATCCTACTCCACAGCATGAGTGGACCAGCCAGAGGCCTTGCTGGGCTTATGGGGCTAAGTGGTGCTGCCCAGCCCCAGAGGCAGGGCTGGGACGGGAGAATCAGGGCCTCCCTCTCCCAAAGCCCAGGACCACCATGAGCGCAGGACTTCTCTTCAGGGAGTCACACCAGGTCCTGGAGCCGGGAGGAGGGGAAGGAGCACTTCTCAGGCCCCAGCCAAGCAAGGAGAGGAAAGGAAGAGAAAGAAACAGGCTGTGGAGGGGGCCGTCTTCGTGCCGGTGGTTGCTGCAGTGATGGCCTCCATGAGATCTGTGGCCAGGCCCAGGTGGCCTTGTGGGCAGGTGGGCTGGGGCCGCCCAGGGCTCCAGCAGGAAGAGGCACACGGCATGTCCTCCTGTGCTCCCCCGAGGTACAGAGTGGGATGGGGGTGGTAACAAAGACACACACATGGGTGGCAAGGGGGGCCCTCCATAAGGGGCTTTGTTGTTGACAGCCCAGTTAGGCAGGAGCCAGGAAGCGTGACGCTCACTGAATCATTGATGGGCCCAGGAGCTGTTTGGCTGGCCGTCCTGAGGGAACGTCTCCCAGCCCCGCAGGAGGACTCAGCCAGACAGCCTGAGCCTCTTCAGAGCTGTTTGTTTTTGTGCTCACGGGCAATTTCCAAGCAGCAGCCAAGCCCACCAGCCCTTATCCCGCATGGGCTAGTGCCGGTCACGTTCTCCGGGGGCCCACTCTGAGGCGCACAGCCTTGCCCTGTGCTCCGAGCTCCCCTGGTCTGGAAGGAATGCATGAGCGAGACGAATAAGTGGAAATTTAATTTTTCATTCGGGCCATCCGTTCGGGTAATAGCTTTGCCCTGGGCGCATCTGGAGAGGGAGATGAAGAGCAGCTGGGGCAGAGGCAGGAGAAGGCATGCGGCAGGGTGTGTGCCAAAGACATGTGCGTGTGCAGGGCGTGCGTGTGCAGGGCCACCGCACCACCTGCACAGACACACTTGGGCACAGGCTTCTTGAGGTCCTGGATCCCAGAGGAGGTGGCATGTGAGATGTTCCTACAAGGATGAGTGAGTGGGCAGTGATGGAGGGTCAGGGTTCCCAGGCAGGGGAAGCTGTGGGAGGCAGATGGCTGGGCAGGAAGGGAAAGAGTGGGGCCTCCCTCTGTTGGCCTGGGGGAGCTGCTGAGTGGAGAAGCAGCACAGTGAGGCACGTGGTTTAGACTGAGCACTTAGGAGGCTATGTGGATGGCACTGGGGACCAGGTAGGGGCGGACAATGAGGGTCCCCCTAGTGGGAAACAACAGGCTCATACTATGGCTGTGGGGATGCAAAGGAGAGTAAAGGAGCCACACTCACCGGAATTTGTGTGTCCATTTGCCCAGAGCCCAGGGCTCTCAGCAAAGCCCTCATGCTGAGGAGCAGTTTCATAGGCTTGACCTAATTCACAGAACAAACCAGTGAGCTCCTCCCTTCTCCCTCTGGGGGTAATGCTGAGGGTGCAGAGGGGAGCCCAGGGTATGGCCTTGACCAGACTAAAGAAGCCAAAGGAGGCAGCATCTGTCCCTGGGGCTGGAGATGTCAGGAGGATGTCCAGGCCACTCCCAGGAGAAGGGCGGGAGGCCACTGGGTGTAGGAAGTCTGTTTCAGTTCCCATTTCTGGTGAGTCCCAGGCTCATCCCTTGGAGATAATCACTTGCAGGTGAAAGTAATAGGGTCTGCCCATTAGGCCGGGAGTTCTTCAGACCAACCTTGGTGGGGCTACAAGGTCCATCGGGAAGGGAGGGGGTATGTGAGCCTGCAAGTGTGCGTGCCCAGGTGTGAGTGTGAGTGTGTGCCTCTTGAGCATGCAAACGTGCACCAGGAAGCAGGCGAGCAACTGCATGCTGAGTGTGCAAATGGGAGCCCGTGGCTGTGCTCTGGGCCTTTCTTCAGGCTGGCGAATGGCAGTGGGCTGGGGCGTCTGTGAGAAGGCAGCTGCGTCTGCACCCCTGGGAGGATTGGGTTCTCCTCCAGCTTGACGAGGTCTTGCCTGACGGTCTGATGCCGTGCACAGCTGCTGCAGCTGCAGGAGGAAGAGAAGGGCTCTCCCGAGTTTGACCTCAGGCCTCCCACTCTCCCTGCGGCTGGCTGCACTGCACACTGGGAGGTGTAGTTCTCCCAGCTTCACGGCCTCATCTTCTGATATCAGACCATTTCCTGCCTGAGGAAGCACCAGGCGCTGGTTTTAGAAGCAAGTCCAAACACTCTCTTTTACCCCAAACCTCCTCCAGATCCTAGATCCACACTGTGAACCCTAACCATCACTCCACCTCAGATCCAGGCAGAGTGCCCACTGCCCTGGGGTCCTGGCCACCCGGGATCCCAGAGCGGAGGCTGCAACCCTCCAGGAATGGAGGCTGCGCTGCCCCCTTTTGTAAGAGGATGCAAGGGAGGCCGGCTGGGGCCCCTGCAGCAAACGCAAATGACCCCACCAGCCAGCTCTCTTCTCCCCTGCCAGCTGCAGCCCTTGAGGCTCTGCTCCTGGCACAAAGACAAGAGCTGCTGGCTAAATGTGACAGCCAGAGGGACAGAGGGGACGGAGCTGCTCCACTCCACACCAAACAGCCCCCTCTGCCTGCGAATGCGTTAGGACCCTGTGTCTGCTCCTTTCTCCTGCAGCGTCCCTTGGTGTCTTCACTCGGAGGTCTGCAGAGCTGGAAGGGCGTCTGAGCCACTCCTCTGCCTCTGGCCAGGCCTGGCCCTAAAGTAGCCAAAACAACCAGCGTTCCCTTGGGTCCCAAAAGATCCCCAGGGAACTGTACACCTCCTTAGAATTTAGAAAAAAAGAAAGTTAAACAGACAGGCCTAGAGGGGTAAGAGACCCAGTGTCATCTGTCCCCAAGCCACTGCTACACTCTTCCTGTCCCCAGCTCCAGTGAAATGAGGTCCACAGTGCACCCCATCCATGTATTTATCTGAGTGTCTCCTAAATACTTGCACTGCCTAGAGCAAGGCTCCCCTCTCAGACACAGCCTTGCCTTCATAGAATTCATTCAACAAATATTCTTGAACTCCGGCCACATGCCAGGCAGTCCAGGGGCTTGGGGACACACCAATGAGCCAAACAAAGTCCCTGTCCCTGCAGGGCTTACGTCCTAACACAGGAGGACAGACAACAAACAGGAGATAAAATACCTTTGAAAAATCACGAAGTCATTTTGAAGGTGATACGGAGAAAAGAAAAAGAGCAGGGTAAGGGGTCACAATGCTGGGAATGGGGGTTTGTGAGCTGCGATTTTAAACAGGCTTCTCAGAGAAGGCCTCAGTGAGCAGGTGACCTGGATGGGAGTTTGAGCCAAGCCCTGACGGAGGTGAGGGAGTGACCACGGGACAGTGGGGGGATGCCTTCCAGGGTGCAGAGCAGCCAGTGCAAAGGCCCCATGTGTGCTTGTAGTGGAGGGAGCTGGGAGGAGAGCAGGAGGTGAAGTCAGAGGTGGGGGTGGGGCACAGAGCGCGCAGAGCATGTTCAGCCCTCCAGATTTAACAGGACCTCTGTGGCTGCTGTGTTGAACATTGTATATAGAGGAAAAGGGCGGAATGAGGGAAGCCAGGCTGGCGGCTGTGGCAATAATCCAGGTGAGAGAAGACGGTGGCTTGGATGGGGGTGGGAGTGATGGATTGGCGAGAAGTGGTCAGGTTCTAAATTTATTTTATATTCGAATTAGACTAGTTTGGGACACCAGCTACTCTCTGAAATAGGTAATACTCTACCGTACCGTGATTAGTAGGGTCCAAAAAATTGAATCTAGTTGAGTAAAATATAGGAGAGGTTTATTTTTCATTGGGTCTCTGCTGTCACAGAAAGCACAAAGGAAAATAGTGAAACTTACATTGTCCTCAGGGGTAACACACCGAATTGAGTCAATCCCAAATTGTCATGAGACTGCCACTTCCTCCACCCCTCTCCTCATTCCATCAGAAGAAGAGAACTTTAGCCATTTGAAAACTGGCAGGAGGACCAGAGCCAATCATGGTGGATCCTAATTTGCATTTAGTGCAGGGTGCTTTAGCACAGGCTTTACTATAATGCATCAGTGTTTGAGTAATGCAATGGGATTAGCTATTGTTTATACCAGAGGTGCAGAATGAGAGGTGCAGACCATTAGTACGTAAAAATTCTAAAGAGAAAAGGTAAGTGTGAGCTGGAGAAGAGAAGGCTGCTCAAAGACGGGACTGAGGAACTGAAATGGGCAGAAGGGGATGAGGAAGGGCATTCCCGGAAGGGTGAAGAGCGTGAGCAAAGGTTTACAGTAAAGAATCAACTTGGACAGCAAGGATGGTGAGTTGGCCAAACCCAAGATCAAGTTGCATGATGCAAGCTTTGAAAGCCAGCCTGATACGGTCCAACAGGCAGTCGGGAAGTCATTGCTAATCTTTGAGAAAAGGAGTTGTCGTGTCTACACAGTGAAAATTAACCTGGTGACTGAATGGAGTGACTACAGGGAGGCAGAGACCAACTGAAGGTGGGAGATGCAGGAATCTACGACGACAGTAAAACCTGGCATAATGTGATGAGATACTGAAGAGGAAGAGTCAACAAGATTTGGTGGCATTTTTGACTCTAGAGATGAAGAAGGAAGAGTCAAAGATACATGGGATTCTAAGCCGGAAGAGTAGACAAATGGTGGTGGGAGTTGTGGTGTTGGATGGAGAGGGTTTGAACGGAGGGATGATGGTGAACCAGGTTGGGACAGATGGGTTTTGAGGCGCTGAAGAGAATTCCAAATGAGAATGTGCTCGAGAACTTTTCAGAGAGTGTATCCAAATACTAGTCCTGTGAATGTCCTTGAGTCAGGAAGGCAGGTTCATGCTCCAGTAGGTTGAGGAACACTGCATCCTACATGTTCCTCTTATGGTCCACAGTGTGCATGAGAAGATACAGGGCTCTGATGCTTTGTCTAAACCAACATTTCCCGAAGTGTTTGACCCCAGTATTTTTGCTGACCCTCTGAGCCAATGGCTTGAGGTTCCACGGACCACAGTTTGGGAAATGTTGTCCGAGAAGCCTTTGGAGATAAAGTCCCAGAGTTGGGTGAGAGCTAGAAACCCAAGATGGTTTGGAGAGCCAGCAGGACAAAGGTAACTCATGACAGTGAGACCAGGTCTGTCACTAGGAAAGAAAGCAGAGGGGAAGGGCTGAAGGTACAAGAGCAGAGCCCCCAGCCAGGTGGCTGGAGCAGAGGGAAGGCCCAGCCGTGCAGCCAGAGACAGAACCCTCAGGAAAGTCAAGGATCAGGGGACCTTGTATTGGAAGGCAGGGGAAACGGGTCAGAAAGGAAAGGCAGGTCCCTCCACCTGGATGCCTTCCTTACTCTCTTGGCCTCTGCAGGTCCTTGCCATCCTTCAAGCCTTGGCTTAAGTCTTCTCCAAGAAGCCTTTTCTAACTCCAGGCCACAGCACTCTCCTTCCCCTGCACTCCTGAGGCACTTCTCTGCCAGTGCCCTTGATGTCCACATGCTGCTTTGTCTCTAAGAGTGTCATATGGTTTCCCAGCTAGGCTGTGAGTTTCTTGTATCCTGTGACCAGCAAAAGAGATGCTTGGTACATGTTTGCTGAATGGGTGGGTGGGTAGATGGCTGGAGCCGTGAGACAGGTGAAGAGAGGCAAGAGTATTCAGGCACTGAAAGTACAGAAGAGGCCAGGTTCCTGCCAGCTGCCTCTTGGGCACCTTGTGGAGGCAGCTCCCACCTCATCGGGAGCAGATGTGCAGCCCTTTTAAAGGCAGTAAATAGATGGGACCTGGTGAACCAGGAGAAGCTCGAGGTTCCAGGGAGACTGTTCTGGAAGTAGGCAGTGAGGACAAATATTCAATAAATATTTATTGGGCAGCCACTCTGTGACCTGCACTGAGGACACACTGGTGACAAGTGGGAAGCTGAGTCTTCAGTGGTTATGCTTCTCTCTGCCAACTCCTGCATGTGGGGAAGCCAGGAGCAGGAGCATCTGGGTGGTCCCAGCTTAGCCATGTGACCGTGGGCAAATTGCCTCCCCTTCTTTGGCCCCACTGTTTTCATTAGCCCTTCCAGCCTGAACTCCTGGAAGGCCTTTCTTCTCTTCTAGAAGCTTCTAGAATCTCTAGATTCTCTTCTGCCTGCTGCAGACAACACTCTACACATCATACACATGGGCCGGTTCTGCCTTTGGGAGGAGGGAATGTTCTCACAGGAGGAGCAGGATTCCCATGGAGTGAGTGATGCTGAATCAAGGAGTGAGCTGGCAGAAACTGATTCCCAGAGGCCGGAACATATGCCCAAATCAACCCTTTACCTTGGCCTGAAGAGAGGAGGGACAAGAGCATCCAAGGTCACCCTCAGGGCTAGCCCTGGACCTGCCCACCAGCTCCTCCTGACCAAGGCCAGCCATGGTCTCCGGTGCCACCCTGTGGTGGTGCCAGGAACGGCCTCCCTCAGCCTCACCTTGGGACCCCTTTCTGGCATGGCCCTGAAAGGACAGGGAGAGGCAGCATTGCCCAGAGCAGAGCAGCACTCCAGCCTGGCTCCACTGGCACTGGAAGTCACCAGCCAGCCTTCTCTCCCCTCCCACCTGCTTCCTTTCTCTTCTTTTCACCTTTCCTGCCTTCTTGTTTCCACTTTATCCTCAGTACGTGCATATCTCCGCACACACATTCATCACGTCAGCACAGGCAGATGGGCTCACCGTGACGACAAGGGTGTGTGCCCGGGCACACGCTCTCTCGTGCATAATCGTCATCTTTGCTACGTACTTACCTGCTCTCGCCCCCACTTTCTGCATGGCCATGCTGAGTGGTTTATGCTCATAGCCCTTGGCACCCGCCTTGCCCTGCAGGACCATACCGCAGCCAAGAACCACAGCCCTGGTTTCTGGCATTCACGGGGCATCTACAGGGCCAGCATCTGGGAAGCCATCCTCCTCCCTGTACCCTGGGAGCAGATGAGATCAGGCATGGGGCACCCAGCCTGCTCTAGACTCGGAGTCTAGGAAGCCCAGGTGTTGTGCTGGGGCACAGTGACCAGCAGGTGTCCAGCGTAGTAGTGGTGACGTTTGCACAGGCTTTACATGCAAGAGAACCAATGCTGCGTCATTGGCTGGTGGTCTTAGGCAAGTTATTTAACCTCTCTAGGCCTCCTCTGCTCGTGTGTTGAATGGAAACAGAACACCCACATCACAGGGTGTTGTGACGGTGACTGGCGTCTAGTAGACACTGGGTCAAGGGTGGGATGGCACCACATCCATGGAGGAAGTCAGTGTGGAGGCTCTGGGGCTGTGGACTGTCTCTGCCTCTCCTCTCACTCCAGCTGCCAGTGCAGCACCTCGGGCTGGTGGAGGGGTGGATTGCTGAGGGGCCTCTGCAACTGGAGCTGTCCTTGGCCCTTTTCCTGGCCTTTCCCTCCCCTGCCTCCCTCCCTGCCACTCCTGCCAGCTCCCCAGGAGCAGACACTGACACTGTCCCCCTCCATCTCTTTTCCTTACCCAGAATTTCCCTACACCCCGTCTCCTCCCGAACACGGGCGGCGCGCCGGGTCGGTACCCACGGCCATCATTGGGGGCGTGGCGGGGAGCGTCCTGCTGGTGCTGATCGTGGTTGGCGGGATCGTGGTGGCCCTGCGCCGGCGCCGGCACACCTTCAAGGGCGACTACAGCACCAAGAAGCACGTGTATGGCAATGGCTACAGCAAGGCGGGCATCCCGCAGCACCACCCGCCCATGGCCCAGAACCTACAGTACCCGGACGACTCGGACGACGAGAAGAAGGCCGGCCCACTGGGCGGGAGCAGCTACGAGGAGGAAGAGGAGGAGGACGGCGGTGGAGGGGGTGAGCGCAAGGTGGGCGGCCCCCACCCCAAATACGACGAGGACGCCAAGCGGCCCTACTTCACGGTGGATGAGGCAGAGGCCCGTCAGGACGGCTACGGGGACCGGACTCTGGGCTACCAGTACGACCCGGAGCAGCTGGACTTGGCCGAGAACATGGTTTCTCAGAACGACGGGTCTTTCATTTCCAAGAAAGAGTGGTACGTGTAGCCGTCCTCTCCACAGCGTCTGTCTGCGACCCCCTCTCCCCAGCCCCACCCGCACGCCCCCTGCCACTCCCCACCCCACTCCTCCAGGAGCCCCACAGAGACTCACCCAGCTGCCCAAAGCCAGCCCCACACCCCCAGGGAGCCGGGAGCCCAGGGCAGACACACCTGACTTTGATTTGGTTTCCTCCTGTCCCCAGCCTTCCCCGTGGTGTTGTGTTCACTGTGGCTTCGGTGTTGCTGTACCTCTCCTCCCCTGACCCCACCCTCGCCCTGTGTGGGTACCTGGGCACCCCTCTAGGCTTTGGGGAGCCAGCCCTCCCCCACCCCCCAACACTGGAATTTGTTTATGTTCTCTCCATGGGGGTGGAGGGCTGAGGGGCTCCAAGAGGAAAAGCCCTTCCCCCCCCCAGATGCTGCTCCTCCTTTCCCGGGGAGAGGGAACCCCACAGCCCCCACCATGAGCTGCCCCAGCCAGGAGTTCGGACCCCCCATCTAGACAGCTGTTGTGCCCAAGAGGTAGGGGTTGGGGGGGGTGGGATCTCCAAAGCACCCAGGGTTATCTTTTTGTTAAGTGAATCCAGTCGAGGTCCCTGCCTGGGGCCTTGGGCGGTGTATTTTCCTGGTGAGGTTGGTTTTACATTTTTTTTCCTCATTGGCCTACAGAGAGTGAAGTTGGCCCAGCTCTGGTGTGTCCTCTTCTTTACCCCAGTCTGCTCCCCACACAACGGGACTGCAAGGGGACCTGGCCCACAGCTCCCACATGCCTCTGCTGACACATCCACATACGTACATGCACACACACCACTCGTGTCTACCCCTGTGCTGCCCCTGGGGTCAAAGCCTTACCCAGGCTGGACACTGCCCAAGGCCTGCCCCTCTCTGCCCAACCTCTTCCCCCTTCCCAGCTGAGGATGGGGGCAGCCTTCAGAAGCTTCCAGGGACTGCTGAGACTAGGCCCCCCTGGTGCCTCCACTCTGGGATCTCAGGCTGGCCCTAAACTGCTTTTTACAGCATGGAAGCTTCTCGGATTTCTCCCTTATCTATGAAGTGCTAGCAACTCCTGATTCTCCTGGGGAGTCAGGGCTGGGATCCCGAAGGGGAAATTCCTCCAGGAGTTAGCAGTGAAGAAGTATCAAGGTGGAGGGCAAGGCAGAAGGCAGCCCACGAGGCTGAAGCTCTGCACACAGGCTGACAGACCCTAAGGAGTGCAGGGAGCGCCTCCCCCACGAAGGCCAGTGTCGATGTCCCGGGCTTGCCAGAAAGCGCAAGGAGAGCAGGGTAGCCCCGGGGTCCTGAGTCAGAAGCTCCTGCCTGCCCGCTCTCCACTCCCTGCTCAGCTATTCCTGGTCTCCATTCTGGATCGGGGGAGGGGGCCTTGGAGAAGCTCTCCCTTTGAGTTGTAGATTCCCTCCTTGAAGGGGGCTCTGGGTTCCTGCCAGTCACCCAAACCTCGGTCTTCCCATCCCCCAGCTCAAAGTGCCTCAGTTCCTGCGTCTGCCCACTCCAGTCCCCCGGCACTCTAGATGGGAAAGAACCTGGGATGGGAGAGGCAGCGTCATGCTGCCCATCAGGATTCCAGTTAACTCAGCCCAGGTGTCGGGCTCTGTGGCATGGCTAGTGTTGGGGGCAGGGAGGCAGACCACTCTGTGCCCCACGGGCACTGACCTACCCTGCCATAGGCTTCCCAAGGGAGCCCCAGTCCCCCGCCCTACTCCTTCCCTCCCTGGTGCTGCTATTGAACCCCCAGCCAGCTCCGTCTCTGCCCTGACAACCCTGGGCCCACCAGCTGGGCCACCCTCGCCTGGCCCCTACTGCCCTAGCCCCAGCCCAGGCCGCCCAGTAGCCACGTAGCAGAAGTCTGAAGCCATGCCAGCCCTGGGACGGTTCTCTCCTCTTGGCATTGGGGGTACTAGATGAGGTGGAACTGGAGGAGAAAATTCTGGGGTCTTTCTAGCCACAGGGCAGAGGGGGGTGGAGGAGCTGGGCTGCTTCTCCCAGCAGTATTAGTGTCCCCCCCAAGGGCAGAGGACCTTTTCCATGTGACATCACTGCCCCATCCCACCTCATGCCACTCTGGCCCCTCTGCTTGGTCCCCTTGCCCCAGGCAGGAGGCAATCCCAGGGGCCTGCCTGATAGAGGCATTCTGTATCCCCTTGAAACCATGAGACTAAAAGGACTCATCCTCCTGTGTCTCCCTTATCCTGCACTGCCACCCACTATTCCTCACTGTATGATGGACTTAAGAGGCCCCTGGGCCCAGCCAAAGCACTGAAACCCTCTTAAGACACCTCCATGCCCTCATTCCAAGCAAAGCACAAATTGTGGGGTCCGTGCCGCATGCATGGGCCACGTGGGAGGCTCCTGCATTGCTAGATGCCCAGCAGCAGTGTGCCCGGCAGGGCAGCAGCTACCTGGAGCCAAGAGTGGGCATGAGGCAGAGGCCACTTGGGCCTGGGGAGATGGGGTTTTCTGTGCCCTGAGTTTGTGGGGAGGTCGGCACTGCTGCTGGGCCCACAGACACAACCAGCTAGCAAAGGGGAGTTCCAGCCCAGCAGAGAGATGAGGACATTTTGCTTCTCCTCCACGCCCCCAGCACGAGCTGAGTTTCTGCCTTTGCTGGAAGTGAAATAAACTTGGTATTAATTGTGCCAAGGCCTCCCCAGTTGTCATCCTGCCTCTTGTTGCCCTCCCTGTCCTCGCCCGCCCCCCACTCCACTTATCCCCCTATTTCCTTAAGATTTTGATATCGTTCTAATGTGTAACAGAAGCAACCATTCAAGTCCCCTTCTACAGAAGGGTCTGAAAAGCAGCAGCTGGGAATCAGTGAACACAGCATGTGTGCAGCACCTCAGGCCCAGCACATGCACGTACGGGGCACGCACACCTCCGGCAGACCCAAGCACAGGTGCACACGCACAGACACGGCAGCGGCAGGGGGCGGGTCCTGCCAAAAGAACAGTGAGTGTCTGGTGCATGGGCCATAGAGAGACTCCCAGGGGGCCCTCTCTCCCAGGCTCGTGCCCCGTCTGCCAGCCCCCTCCTGTGTGCTGGAGTCACTGGTGCAATAACTTTCCTGCCATCCTCCAAGCTGAGGAATCAGGAATTGTGTTGGTGGGTGTGGGCAGCGCACCTGGGAGGAGGGGCGTGCTCCAGGCCTCTGTGGGGCCAGATGGAGACCTCTGGAGCCCCACTGACCGCCACCAGCAGCCGGCTCCTCGAGAGGAGCAGTAGGTGCCTCCCTGGCCCACACCCCGACGGGAGGCCCGCTCTGGCCTGGGCACCGGGATGCGGCTCCTGAGTGGTGTCCCGGGCGGGGACCGCTGCTGCTGCCACTGCTGCTGCTCTTCCGACTCCTGCTGTGAGGAAGGAGATTCTTGGCTGGAAAGAACAATGGTTTTCTCTTTTTGTACAAATGGACACAAAATCCAGGAGAAGCTGCCACCCTTCACCTCTGATTGTGACCCGCTACTCTTGCTTCAGCTTCTTCGTCACCGTTTTCATCTTTGGTCCCGGGGACGACCCAGCAGATTCTCCTGGTTCTGACCCAGGGGGTGTTTGCATCACCCCCTTTTACTTGTATAAAAAAAAAAAATGTTGGGTTGAAAATGTACTGAGGAAAAAAATGTACTTTTTTATAAATAAAGTGTTTAAAACAACCCTGGTTGCCTCGTGTCCTCCTGTCATCTCCCTGCAGTGGCCGTGCCCTTCCCCACAGCCGTGGGAGTGGGACAGGGTGAATCTGGAACTGCGGCCAGCACCACTGGGAGAGGAAGGGAGCCTCGACCCCGTGTCCGGATTCCATGGGTCTGGGACAGTGACATGGATCCTGCAGGAGCCCCCTGCACAGAACAAAAGGAACCCCAACCCACCAGTTGTAACAGTCCCAAGGGAGAATGTGAGGGTCCTGCCTGAGGCCTCCCCCACAGCCCACAGGCTGCCATGGAACCATTTGCACACAAGCGGCAAGACCATGGACAGCAGCATTGGCAGGGCTTGGCGTCCCAGGCACAGGCAGGGAGGCTGGGGGCCAACAGTGAGGGAGGGCCATGTGCTGGCTGGAGTCTCCTGCCCCACTGCTTGCAGGCCCTCCTGCCCCAGAGAGGCAAGCTCCCACTCACTCAGACCCTCTCTGATTCCTCTTCTCGCCCCACACCCCACTGTCCTGCTCCTTCCTGCCAAGTCCCCTCCTGCGGCTGTTTGGAGAAGAAAACCAGCAGTGTCACACCTGTCGTGTTAGACAGATCCCTGGGGACAGAGAAGAGACCGGGAGCTTTATCCTTTCATCTTCTGTTTGGAGGATCCTGCCAGGCCCCATCCCCTGCAAGCTCTCTCTCAGACCCAGCCCCCACATCTCTGCAGGGGACTAGTGGAAGGCAAGGTCTCCTAGTTCCTTGGTTACCTCCCCCCTCCCTACTCTAGCACCATCTGCTTCCCATCTCCTGGGCTGGAATGCAGGACAAATCGATCCTGGGATGGGAGTGGCAGGGGCTTCAGTAGCCGCCCCCTCCCAACCACCCCCTCCCAACCACCCCCAGTAGCATCTCCTTTCACTGAAATCCACACCATTCACCCCTGAGAAAAGGGGGTAGGGATACTGCAAGGCAAGGTGGCTGCCGAGCAGAAGGCCCTCCTGCCCATCTGGGGCAAGACCAGGTCCTCCACACCTAGGATTGGGGCGTGATGGAGAGGCCTGGGCAGGCGCAATCAGGCGTGGAGAAGGAGACAGCAGCTGTTGGCAGCTGGCTGGGCCCCTCACTGGAAGGCCAGACCCAGCACCCTAGACTGTGTTTAGATGTTGATACTTGAGTGAGATGCAAATTGGTTGTTTAAGCGGTCACTTCCTCAGTTTTCCAGGCTGTCCATTTAAGTTAATTTTTAATTTGCACAGGCAATAAATGCTTAATTACAGTATTAATATATTGAAAGAGAGCAGTGGACAGAACATCCTAATTGGCATTTAACTAGAGCGTTCCGGCAAATTAGCCAAGACTTTCTCCAGCAGCGGAAGGAGGGCAAGCCAATTAGTCCCAGGCACAGCCTCTCCTGGGCTGGAGAAGCCAGACCCAGCCCTTCCCCCAGGATGCCAGGAGTCCAGGGCACACCCACCTGCCTAGTTGAGCTAGGCTTAGGAAGAACTTTTTGCTAGTCAGGGCATGGCTTCTTCCACCCAAACCTCAATCCTTGCCCCTGTCCCCCCATCCCACCCTCAGCAGAGCGGAGGACCAAATGCCGAATGGTCTGGAGAAAGGACCCACCAGAGTGGCCAAGGCTCCCTGGGGTGTGCCCACCTTTGCCCTCCTTCCGCTGTGGACCCAGGACTAAGATGGCTAGGCAGCCAGACCTCCCTCTGGATGCCACTGAGGCCTCTCTCCCACCCTCCTTACCTTACCTCCTCTGGTTGCAGATGGTTAAGAGAATGAACTCGCTGAATCGAGGAATTCAGCCATTTGCTCATGCATTCATTTAGCCACCCTGGTCCAGGCACTGTGTGATGCTGTGATAGTACCACCGAGAGTCCCTGCTCTCAAAAATTCAGAGCCTCCAAGGGTCCCAAATTTCAGTGCCCTGCTGGCCGCAGGCTGAAGCAGAGCTGTGCGTAAAGTGCTGTGGTAGCACAGAAGGGGAATGGCTAGTTTTGTTTGGGAAGGTCTCAAAGGCTTGATGGATGAGGTGACATTCCCCCTGGGCCTTGAAGGATGGATAGGAGTTCTCCAGACCAGAGGTTTGTTAAGAGTATTCCAGGGGCTGGCCCAGTGGCACAGCAGTTAATTTCTGGTGCTCTGTTTCAACGGCCTAAGGTTCTCCAGTTCGGATCTCAGGTGCAGACCTATGTGCTGCTTGTCAAGCCATGCTGTGGCAGGTGTCCCACATATAAAGTATAGGAAGATGGGCACAGATGTTAGCTCAGGGCTAATCTTCCTCCAAAAAGAAAAAAAGAGGGGCCCGCCCCGTGGCCAAGTGGTTAAGTTCACGCACTCCACTTGGCAGCCAGGATTTCGCCCATTCAGATCCTGGGCGTGGATGTGGCACTGCTCATCAGGCCATGCTGAGGCAGCATCCCACACAGCACAACCAGAGGCACTCACAACTAGAATATCCAACCATGTACCAGGGGGCTTTGGGGAGAAGAAGGGAAAAAAAGAAGACGGGCAACAGTTGTTAGCTCAGGTGCCAGTCTTTAAAAAAAAAAAAAGAGTATCCCAGGCCAGCTTGAGAATCTAGCATCTTATGTTAGTTGTTCTAGAAGAGATCATTCTAGTCCAACACATTCATTCAGCCCATGGAGAACTGAAGCCTAGAGAGGAAACTGTAAGGTTGGCAATCAGTTCATCGGAAAGTGTGTGCTAGACATGCTCAAGGGCAGGGCCACGTCCTGTGAACAGAAGGAGGGGGAGGGATCCTGGAGAGGGGGGTCACACCAACCTAACTCTTGGGGGCATGCTAGATGTGACACGAGTTTCAGTTCACCCACAGAGCAGTGCGAAGCCCCGTGGGGTATAAACTGGGCTTGCAGGAGCCACGCTTGGTGTTGAGTGGAGCCATGAAAGGTGGTGTGATTCTGACACCCATCTCGATGTGGGTTTTTTCCACACCACCAAGCAGTGAACTCAATCCTGACCCTACCCACCTGGAGATAGCATCAGATTCCTCAGGTTAAGGGTTCCGTCCCACAAGACTGCCCCCACTTCAGATGCCGATCACAAGTCCAGGCTGTTACCTGGGCTTCTGACCAACTGGCTACAGATCAGAGGTTCCCACAGCCCCCTCCTTGGGTTCGATTAATTGGCTAGAGTGGCTCACAGAACTTAGGAAACCAGTTGCTCACTAGATTGTTATGGAAGGATATAACTCAGGAATAGCAGGTGAAACAGATGCATAGGGAGCATCCGCGCCCTCTCCGGGCACCACTCTCCCAGCACCCGTATGTGTTCTCCAACCCAGAATCTCTCTGAACCCCGTCCTTTAGGGGTTTTATGGAGACTTCATTCTCTAGGCATGACTGATTAAATTATTGGCCATTGGTGATCAAATTCAATCTTCAGTGCCTCTCCCCTCCCCAGAGATCAGGGGTGGGGCTGAAATTTCCACCCCTCTAATCATGTCGTTCGTTCCCCTGGCAACCAGCCCCATCCTAGGGGCTTTCCAAAAATCACCTTATATGTTAAAAGAGACTTCTTTTAACATAACCTCAGGTGAAAAGAGACTTCTGTGAATATCAAGACATCTTTATGGCTCTTATCACTTAGGAATTCCAAGGATTTTAGGAACTCTGCACCAGGAACAAGGACAAAGACCAAATATACACTTATCATAAAGCAGCATATCACAGATGGTATCTGACATGGTTTTGAAGAATGGGAGGCACATGGGTTGGTGGGAAAGGTGGAGGAGAAAGGCCTCTGGGAAGGCTTAGGGAGTGCACCCGCCAGACCCTGCTCCTGGAACCGCCTCGGCCCTGCCCCTACGGCCAAACACTTCTGGGGAGCAGTCCCTGGGCTCCACCTTGGTGCTGGCTTCTGTGGCCCCCAAACCCTGTTTTCTCCCCTGGTTTATAGGCTTGATGGCAGAGCCAGGGCAACTCCCACTCCTCATCCCCACTACCAACTCTGGGATGAGAAGCTGCAGGCGCGGGCCTCTTCCCTCCCTCCCCTCTGCCAGCCTCCTTCCCCAGCACACACAGACACTGCTTGCTGGGGGCCTCATCTAAGCTAGTCCCTCCAGCCCTGCTGTATCCAAGCTCATCTTGAGCTCCTTGCTAGGAAGGGTGCAGGAATAGGCTTGCTTGGCTGGAGAACTGGCCCAAGGGCATCATCAACAGACATCACAGGCTCCACGGAGCCAGAGATCCAAACCCTGGACACACACCAGAACCACCTGGGGATTTTAAAAAGTCAAATGTGCAGTCCCCACCCCGGGCCAATAGGGTCAGAGCATCCGGGGTTGAGGCCCAGACAGGTATGTTTTCAACAAGCTACCCAGGAGATTCTAATGAACAGCCAGATTCAGAGCCCCCACTGTGGAGGCAGAGGCCACCCCAGGTGTCAATCATGAGGAAGAGGCGGGTCCTGAGATAGGAAACTGGGACCGAGGGGTGGGTAGTTGGTTGATTCCCTGAGTTAATGCACCTAAGAGCTTGAGTGCCAAATATGCTGTTTATTGTCATCTTCATCAATCATCTTCATCATCACCATCATCACCTCTGAGATTTGAGATCCCAGATGACAGTGACTGCAATGCAGGCCAGCACCTACAGGCAGGTGGAGGGCCAGGATGAAACCCTACCTATAATCCTCATGAAGCAGGTTTTCTGGGTTTAGACCATTCCTGGGCGCTTGATCTCTGGGTACCTGCTGGAAAAGAAAGCAGGATTCTGAGTTAAAAGGCCAGGCAGGAGGTCCCACAGGCCCTCCCCGAATGGAGATTCTTGCTCCATAATGTTAGAGCCTTGGAAGAAGTGAATGTGACAGTCCCCTTAGAATCCTGTTAGGCAGATGAGGGAGGACCCTCTGAGAGAGGCGGAGGGGAGGGTGGCAGGGCCTGTGCCCTGTAAGCCCTTTGCTCTCCCCAACTGGCCCGAGGGCCTCTAGAGAGCCTTCTCTGAGGAAGGTATTCTCTCCCACAAGGAGCAAAGACCTTTTGGGGGATGACTGGCTCAGAGGCCAGCAGGCCAGGGTCCTCTCAGCCTGAACTCCTCACATCCACTCTCCCCTCCATTAGTGGCCAGCTCCTTTCCATTTTACAACACTCCTGGGACCCTCAGCCCTGAGAGAGCCTCCATGGGTAAGAAGAGTCAGAAAGTGACAGAACCACACAAGCTGCCTTGAGTAGGCTGCTAGACTGTAAGCGCCTTGAGGGCTGGGATCATATCTGATTCATCCCCAGCACTTAGCCCAGGGCGAGCAGAGTGAGTGTTCAATAAAGGTTGAACCAAATTGAATTTAGCAACAGGAGAGTCAAGAGACCTTGCAGGTGACATGGCCCAACTTCCCCCAAGGCAGGGCTTTCCTCCAAGCATTCCAGTTGCTTCCGGTGATGGGCAACTCACTACCTGTCGAGTCAAGCCCTACCACCATAGGGCAACTCTTCTATTCAGACAAAGTTTCCCTCCCCTAAGTTTCGCCCACTGGTCCACGTATTTCCCTCAGAAGCTACGTGGTCTGGCCCCCCTAGGACAGTCCTTCAGATATCTGGAGATAGTTACTCCTCGCCAAACCTCTTTTTCATGTGCTCAACCCTCTGCCCTAGTCGTCAGGCCACTTAGCAACACATCCATTAGAAGCCTGGACTTGGGAGTCAGGCAAGCCTGGGTTCAAGTCTTGGCTCAGTTGGCCAGCAGCTGTGGAAAAGCCTTATCACAATGCCCAGTGCAGAGCAAGCTCTCAAACCCACATCAAGAGTCCCAGTTCCCTACGGGCTCTGGGTGATCACGATGTATCAGTGGCGATTCATCGATGTAACAAATGTACCACTCTGGTGCAGGGTTGTGGTAGTAAGGGAGGCTGTGCGTATATGTGGGAAATCTCTGGACCTTCCACTCGGTTTTGCTGTGACCTAAAACTACTCTAAAAAAGTCTTTTTTTAAAAAAATTCCCAGTTACCCCAGCCGTTCCTGAGAAAAATAAATTATTAGCTTCCTCTCCTTCCGAGGGCCTGGGACAAAATATTGTTCCCTGGAACTGATCTGACCAGCAAGGGATGGGAGTGCAGGGACAGGGGATTATCTCAGTGTCCTCTCTGAACTTGGCCTGCTCCCTCTTACACTGTGGGCACAGCCAACCCAGCTCGCCTCATAGTGGTGGCATGGAACACAGAGGAGCTCAATCCTGGAGGTTAAATTTCTGGGTGTGTGGATGGATCGGTGGATGGATGGATGGATGGGTGGGTGGGTGGATGGGTGCATGGATGGGTGCGTGGATGGATGGATGGATGGGTGGATGTGTGCATGGATGGATGGATGGATGGATGGGTGGATGGGTATATAGATGGATGGATGAGTGGATGGATGGATGAATGAGTAAGCCTTTGAGACTTTTTCATGTGCGCTACCTCTAAGCAGGTCTCTCTCACCCTGTACTGGCCTATTTTTCCCCTAAATGCTGTGATTTCATGTATCACTGCTATGTTTCATCTTAATGATCCAGGTCAGCATTTCAGCCTGTTGTGGTCCTTTTTAGATGCTGATTCTATCATCAGTTCAGTTCACAGCAGACATTTATTGAAAATCTGGTGAAAGCAAAGAGGCAGGGCCTTAGGGTCCAACTGACCTTGATTCTATCCCTGGTTCTACCACTTATCAGCTGTGTGGACCTTAGGCAAGTTGCTTGCCCTCCCTGAGCTATATTTCACAATCTACGTGAATAGACTGCTGGGATGAGTAAAGAGAGGTGTGTATAGAGACAGTTATTTGTAAAGCAGATAATAGTGGCACCTACCACAGAGGGCTGCTGTGGGGATTAAAGGAGAGTCGTCCCTTTGTAAAGTACTTCCCACAATGCCTGACACAGTGCTCAGTGGAGTTAAGCTAGGGTAGTGTTATCTCTTACTGTGGCTTTCACCACTGCCTATCTGCCTCTGCCCCAAACTGCAGCGGGGAAACGAGCCTGTCACAGAAACCATATTGGGTTTAGGACGCTTGCCAAGTCCCAGGTGGGAGCCCAACTCTGCACCTTCCTGGCTCTATGGTGACACAGTTTCCTCCTCTCTGATTTGCATCATCCCACACAATGACCACCAGCTGGAGGAGGGGCGCGGGCATGCAGGAGCTGAGATGCGTCCCTCAAGGGCATGGCCCTGGTTGGGATCCCTGCACTAGGCCATCCCCCCCTACCCCATGCGGTGGGGGCCTGGGGCCAGCCTCAGGAACGTGAGGCTGTGTTTACTCCAGAGCAAAGCCTTCCAGGGTATCCTCCAAGGTTTCATCTGCAGAAATGCCCCAGGAGCCCCCTGAGGTGGGAAGCGAGGGGATGGGTCCCAACTTCCATCTGTTTTATACCAGGATTCCGTGTAAGATTTTAGTACTTGTTATTTTTAACTTAATTTGTTTTTAATTGACGAATGCCGTGCAAACAGTAAAGTGTATAAATCTTAAAGGTACAGCTCCACATGTATACCCCCCGTCACCACCCCCAGATCAAGACAGAGACTCACTCAAGCTCCATCCCAGGCAATATCACTACTCTGGAACTTCACATAAATGGAATCATACAAAGGGTGCACTTACTCGTGGATCTGCTTCTTTCACTCCATGTGATGTCTGTGAGATATAGCCATGTGGTGTGCTTTTCCTTGCTGTGTAATACGCCATTGTGTGATCATGCCACAATGTATTCCTCTGTTCTGCCACCAAAGGATATGTGTCCGGTTTCCAGTTTGGGGCAATTATGAATGAAGTTTCTACAGGCGTTCTTGTATGTAACTTTGGGGCACATAGTCCTCATTTCTGATTGGTATATACCCAGGAATGAGTGGAATGAGGATCAGCAAATACAGCCGAACAGTCTTCCAGAGAGGTTGTGGCAACTTATGCCCCCACCGGCAGTGTATGAGAGTTCTAATTACCCCGCTTCCTCGTCCACACTTGATATCATCTGTCCTTTTTGTTTTAGCCATTCTGGCAAGGGCATAGTGGTATCTCATTGTGATTTTAATTTGCAGCTCCCTGATAACTAAAGATGCCGAACATTTTTTTCACATGACTATCAGAGATTTGGGGTTTTGAAAGAGTCCTAGACTCAAAAAAGAGGAATGTTGAAAACCCATTGTCATGCATTTCCTGGAGCTCAGGAGGAGGGGTTAGTGTCCACCCAGCCATGCTGTGGTCCTCCTCTGAGAGCCTGGGAGGTACTGGGGGAGCTGGGGACAGGATGGGTAGAGCCAGAGGAGAAGGGAGGATGGTGTGTGCTCTGGAGGAGTCCCAGAGTAGCAGGAAGTAAGGGCCAGCAGTCAGGAAACAGGAATCCTGACACCAAACCCAGAGCAGTGCACTGTGGCTAAGATGAGCTGTTGACCACACTGGGTGGAGTCAGCTGGAAGAGCTTCCTCTCCTCCTCAGATCTTTCCTAAGCAGTGCAGATTTTCTGAGGTTTCACAAGGAGGGCAGGGGACGCTGAGCCACACCCAGATGGGGCTTTCACTAACAATTGTAATGGATTGGCAGGGAAGGGCAGGGGCTCAGGGCTGGCCCACAGCAGGTAACATGCTGGAAAGAGGCCAGACTGGAAGCCTGAGGCTGGGCTCCGGCTTCCAGCTCTGCTGCTTCTCACCTGGTGACCTTGAGCAAGGCCCTTGGCCCCTGATTCCATGACTGCGTAGGCGACAAAGAGCCTGGAGAAGGGAGCTTGGCGTCCTTGCCTGGGCTGCTCCAGATACAAAGCGACAAAACGGGGCTGGGGTAGCAGGTCCCCTGAGCTCCTTGCAGCCCTGACAGTGATGAATCACCACGCCCCATTCCATCCCTCTATCTACAGCAATTGATCCGGAGCCCAGGTGCCTGGGGTGATGGTGGCCCGAGGCGGCTTCCGGAGGAGTCCAGCTGGCTGCACAGTGGGAGTGTGGGGGAGGGTGGGCAGCAGCCTGTCAGGCTGTTCTCGCACCCTCACTGGTGAGAACGCCCCACACCCACCTCCTCTGCAGAGAAGTGCCCTGCTAACAGAGCAAGCACCCAAGCCCCGCAAGAGTTGAGCAGAGAGGGGGTTCCCACAGGGAAAACCATGGTGGGCGTGGGCTCCCCACGTCTCCTCCGACAGCCCACTTCAAGAGCGTCGGGTGGCAGAGGGGAGACCAGACCCCCAAGAACAGCTGTGGCTGCTGTCTCTCTCCAGGGTTTCCCTCTGGAGAAGTTCACCCTGGGAAGACTTGGGGGTTTCATCAATGAAAAATGTAGTTCTCCTCTACGCAGCTCTTTCAGGAGACGTCCCCAAGCCCATATGAGAACTGGGCCTGGCTGGCTGGTACTGGCCTTCCTGCGGGCTCTGGATAAAGACGGCACACAGGGCCTCCCTGATTGGGAAGACTTGCCGTCCAGCATCTGTGGCCTCCTCTCGGGGGCTTTGTGCCATCACCTCCAGCGATCAGGTTCTCCCTTTCGAAGCCTGGGCCCTGAGGTGTCCCGCAGCGGGCTATTCTTTTGCCTCTACAGCCGAACCCATGCAGATCCCAAGCAAGACATTTATCCACCTGTTTTAGAATTACAGACCATTAGAACCAGAAGGAACATCAAAGATCATTTGCCCCAACCCTCAAATGGGGAAACTGAGTCCCAGAAGGCTAATGACAGTAAGAATTCCACACATTTACACAATATTTGGAAATTACAAAGCGACTCCAGATCTTTTAATAATAGTTGGGACTCGCAGTCTCCCTCGCTAAGTGCCAGGCACTGTTCAAAGTACTTTACAGCATTAAACCCTCACCTGGGTCATAGGAGGCAGGAATGATTATTACCATCATCCCAAAACACTGGGTAACGAAGAAATGAACAGTCATCCAAAGTCGCACAGTTAGCTGGTGGGGGGCTGGGCTTCAAACCGAGGCAGTCTGGCCTCAGAGGCCATGCCTCTAACCACTGTACTACCCTACCACTGCCTGCAACCATCGAGACCCTAAAGGGCAGAGCCATGTCCTGACAACAGGATGGAAGGCAAGCCAGGAGAGGGGGCCACACCGGGCATGATACAAGTTTCAGAACATCCCCAAAGCAGCAAGCGCCCTGGGGTACAACTGAGATAGTGGGAACCATGTTGGCATCAGAGGGAGGCATCCGTGGCAGGCAGGGCTCCTGGGAATAGGCTTCCTGGAGAAGACGGTATGTGAGGTGATTCTGTAAAACGGAAGTGATCTGGAAAAGCTGGAGAATACCCAGCAGTGAGGAGGGCCTCCTTATAAACGTTTGCGGCAGGAAGTGGGGGGACCTCGCGCCCCAGGATCCTCACAGCCAGCTGGGGAGGGAAGCAGGGGACAGGTCTTCCCAGCCCCATGTAGCTGATGCTTAACCCAAGGCTCAGAGATGTTAAATGTCCTGCCCAAGATCACACAGGTGGCGAGGAGTAGACACACCTTGGATCCAGGCATTGTGACTCCAAGCCAAGGGCTCTTTGCACTTATTGAACCTCCCATTAAAAGGACACAAAATGCCGCCACGGCTCACAGTTTTCCATTGGCTTATAACTTACAGAACGCATTGAACATACACAGTTCCGTTCAAGGTTGTGCCCCAGAATCTCAAAGCACAGCCGAGACTATGCTAACATTGGTGACTGTGCTGACACACACATTGGTGGGTGGGCCCAGTTTTGGAGTCATACAGACCCGGGTTCAGTCCCCAAATCTGTCTATCAGCTTGGTGATTTGGGGCAAGTAGTGTAGAATGGAGACGATAATGCCCGCTTCCAGGGCTGCCCTGAGGGGCAGTGAGATAGGCTGCACACAGCCCGTGCACAGGAAATACCGTCTCCACACGGCCCCCCACCCAAAAGCTCACCCTCAACCCAAATCAGACCTCTTCCAGCGTTTCCCCAAGAAGGACCCAGAGTGCAGGTGTCCCTGTTTCTCTCCTTGAAGTTGTTTTCCCCTCAACTTGAGAGGGGTAAACCAATTGATTAAATCTTCTCTGAGGCTTCCCATGGCGCTGCTCACAGAACTTGCCAGAACTAAATCACCCCACTCCTCTTTACCTCCCTAGACGCATCCAGGTCCTGAAGTTCCCCAGATTTCTTGGGTCTTCGGCCCCCCAGAGTGTTGGAGCTCATCCCCTCCCCACCCAGCACACCCCATCTTGGAACAGAGCTCTTCCTGAGGCGGGTGCATTTGCACCTTCCAGCTTGGCGGGGCCCAGAGAAACGCCATTGCATTTAACTGCATGTTATCTTAAGCATCTCCATATCTAAACCCCTCTCATTTCCATCACTCCAGACCCCGCTGAGGTGACTCTCAATATATACTTGATTTGGGGGATTTTTTGCAAGGAGTGGGGTCCTGCAGAGATCCCTGGCCCAGGAGGGACAGACACGAGATCATTAACAGCCATCACTCTCAGGGAGATGGCCCTTTGGCTTCCAGCTCTTGGCTTCAGGAATTCTAGCCTTTTGGGGTCCCTTCCCCAACCTAATCCCCGCTGGAAACCTCAAGAGCCCCCAGTCTGAGTCTGTCTTGCTCATGTGTCCCCATGGGAGGGTGAGGCTTCCACTCTCCCTGTGTGGGCTCAGTCACTCCAGAATCACCTCTGGCTGCCTCCGAAGCACCCTGCAGATGTGGACCAACCCGCAAGAGGAGGCAAGTTGGTGGGGATGGGCTCCCCGTGAAGGACTGAGTAAGAAAAGAACCACAGACGTCCTGAAGTTGGACCAGCTCTGCCCCAGGTCGGGGCTCAGAATGTGAATCCCAGCAAGTGTCGGCACCACCCCTATGTGACTTCAGAAAGCCACTTCTCTCCTGTGTCTTGATTTTCTTTTGTGTGTGTGTGAGGAAGATTGGCCCTGAGCTAACATCTGTTGCCAATCTTCCTCATTTTGCTTGAGGAAGATTCGCCTTGAGCTGACATCTGTGCCAGACTTCCTCTGTTTTGTATGTGGGATGCTGCCACAGAATGGGCTTGATGAGCCATGTGTAGGTCCATGCCCAGGATCTGAAACTGTGAACCCCAGGCCACAGAAGTGGAACACACGAACTTAACCACTACACCACAGGGCCGGCCCCTCGATTTTCTCGTCTGTAAAACAGTGATATTAACCCATGCTCTGCCTGTTTCCTAGGATTATTCCAGAGACATGAGAATGCAAGGGAAAACCCTTTGTAGACTGTGAAGTTCTGTGTGAATGTAAAGGATCGTCATTATGTAGGGAACTTTCAAGGTCATTCCCCACCAAGGAGACATCAAAGCTGTGCTAGAATACCTCCAATGACAGGGACCTCACTTCTTCCCAGGGCTGCCCAAGCTTTCTGCTGGCAGCATTGACCTTCAGACATTTCCAGTGAGTTTGCGACTGCATGGTAAATGACATCAGGAGAAGAAATAGGTTCTCTATGAACTCAGCCATTCCTGTGTTTTCGTATTTCCTGTTCTTATCTTCCTAGTAACATTCCTTTTGAAAAATGCTCATCTAGTCCCAGATGAAATAAAGTGGGAGAACGACTTGTCCCTGTGGGCAGTGACTGTCATGGCAAGAAGTTCACGCAGGTGTTGAGGGGGTGGAGGGAGTTGAGGACCCCCCCAAAACCAGAGCCTGTTGAGAGGGGAACCAGGGGACAAAGAGCCTGAAGGAGCTGGAGGTGCAGCCTCTCCTCAGGCCACCCCCCAAACCATGCGGGGAAGGCCTGGGGTTTGGGACTGGGTGAGGGGCTGCTTGAGCACCCACCAAGACTGAGAGGGAGTGACAGGGCCCAAAAACAGGCAGCAGGCGGCTCAGAGGACAGGCTGTTTCTGAGACCTGGGGCAGTGTGTATGTCGGGGTTGGGGGAGGAGCAGGGAGGCTGTGTTCCCTCCTCCCACCCCCCACTTACACCCTGGACCATGCCCTGTGGGGTGGAGCCTGCTCTCCACTCCACTGCTGTCGTAGCCTTCAGTCCAGTTCCCAGATGCCTCGGGATTGTCTCGGCTGCCCTTGCCCTCACATCTCTCTGCTCCACACGCACAGCTCATACCAGCAGGCCACAGCGAGGCAGCGTCCGACTTGACAGCTTTAATGCTGCTGTCACTCACGCCTTCCTACCCCCAGCCTGAGACCCAGCCCCACGGAGGCAGGCCACAGTGTAAGAGCCCTGCCAGACCAGAAGAGAGAGGGCCGTCAGGGCCACAAAGACCCACTGGGCTCCCACCCGTGGGGGACAACAGGGGCTCCATCAGTGCAGGGAGTCGCTGCACCATGCCCGGCAGCTGAGAGCGGGATGGTGGCTGGAGGGACCTGGCTGAGGCCTCGGGTGGCACTGATGCCAAGCCAGTGAGTTTTGGCTTCTAGGGGACAGAGCACTGGGCCCCTTGGTTTGCCCAGCTCTCCTGCTGGGTGCTGGATCGGCCCCGGGAGGCAGCAGTGGGGGTGATGAAGGAAGAGCCTCCTGGAGCTGAGAGAATCCTGGAGCCCTTAAACACACAGCCATGGCCCCCCCTCCCCCACCCCCATCCAGGCAAAGGGGAGAACTTCCTCTCCCCACCACACTGTCCTTTAATATGGGAATACTAATAATGCCAGGAAGGTTGGAATCCTACTGCCGCTGCCGCTGTGATTTATGGAGGCCGCTCTGGGCCGGGCACTTCACGTGCATTATCTCACTTATTTCTACTGTTTCTCAGAAGACAAAACTGAGGCTCAGAACAGTGAAGGTCACACTGCCAGAAAGTGGAGAATCCAGGCCATTATTTTTCCCCGCTGTGCTGTGCACCTTCTCAGATTCCGTCCTTCTTTCTCCCTTCAGAGCAGCCATTTGTGAGAAGGAGATGGGGAGGGGAGAGGGCGCCCAGGGGAGGCGGAGGGAGTGCCCCACCCACAGGGTGTGTGACAGACAAATGGTTTCGCTGTGCCCCCCAGCCCGCCCCACCTGGCTAGGCAATACCCTGGCTCATCTCCCTCCCTCAGAGAGGGCTGGGGGTCAGGTTCCTGCCCGGCAGGGTCCCCAACAGGGAGACATCCCTCTCCCCCCAGGAATGTGCATGAAATCCCAGTAACTCTCTCCAGCTGGGCCTGACCTGGAGGGGGCTCCGAGAACAAACCCTGTGGACAGACGCTGCAGCAGGCGAGGGGCAAGCTTCTGGGGAAGTCAGCCTCCTTCAGGTTCCTTTTTCCTCCTAACAACAACTCGGGGTTTGAAGGGCTGGGTGGGAGGGGCTGGGAGGCCTGGTGACATTAGGGAGAGCATTCCAGATGGCGGGACGGCTGCTGTGTGAAAGCGGAAAGTGACTGCCTCAACGCTCCTCAAGGAGTGTCACAGTCTCTCTCACACACACATACGCACACACATGCACGCACACATACACACACGCACTGGGATGCCCTGACCCCTTGTCCTGAGGCCCATGCAGGCCTAGACAAGTTGGGGTTTGTGGATCGAGACTAGCAAGGCACGAGGGAAAGCTGAGGGCAGGGATGAGAGAGGCCAACAGACAGGACTAGGGCAGGGGCTCTGGCCCCGGCTACCTGGGGTTTGCCCAGGAACAGACGTGTCCCCCACCCTACTAGAACCAACGCTTACTGGGCACTGAGCAGGCCCAGGTCCTGTGCTAAGGGCTCTCACATGCATGACCCCATCGACGCCTGACAACAACCCTCCTGTGGTTCCCATTTCACAGATGAGGACACTGAGGCTCAGAAGGTTTGAGTGACTTGCCCAAGATTATACAGCCAAGTAAGTGGCAGACTCAAGAGTGAGTCTTCCTCTGCAGATGAACTGGAACACGGAGGCAGCAGGAGGCATGGAAATGGACCCAGGCAGGATCCTCATGAAGGCCACTCAGAGCTCTGCCCTGAGGATCCGGACGCCTAGGTTCCCATCTCACTTCCATCATCAGTGAGCTGTGTGACCCTGAGCATTTTACTAAACTTCTCTGAGCCTTCCATTACCCATCTGTCAACGGAAGAAAGGGGTGAGGGTGTCAAATGAGATAATTTTAGGAAAAGCACATGTAAGATGTAATTGATACTGTGATAATGTGGTCGCAGATGTAACTTGGCCTGGAATGCTATTGTAGGTGAAGAAGCCAAGCTTCCAGGGAGGGGAGAAGCACTGACACCATCACCAACGGCAGCAGCAGCAGCAGCAACATCATCACCACCATCCACTGGCGCTTATTGAATAGCTAATAACAAAAATAGCTACCATTTACTACATATTGACCATGTGCCAGGCCCCGTGCTAAGCACATTCCATAATTTACATCTGCTCCAGACAAATGAAGTCAATTCAAGGGGGAACCAGGGCAGACCCGCAGAGCCCGGCGCCTCTGACCTCCGCCCAGGAGGTCTGAAGAAGGCGACTGCACAGGGACTACCACCTGAGTTCAGAACCAGAGCAAATTCTGTGGCCAAAGAGAAAAAGCTTTTGCACTAATACCAGTACACCAGGGCAGATACAAGGCCAAAGTGCAAGCCAGCCCGGGGCAGTGGGAGGGACCAGGAGCCCACCCCAGGGAAGCGCAGGCAGGGGCTCCCAGTAGCTTCAGCCTAGGTGGCAGCCAGGGCCGTGTCAGGCTGCAGACTACAGGGTCGCCTCCTCACCCTGCAGCCCAAGGGATGGAGGAGGCAGAGGCTGGCCACATCCAATCCATGCTGGCCCGCAGTCACCGGCTGCCTGCAGTGACCAAGGAAAGAGCTCTGTGACTCCTTCGGTCCCGGGCTGCTAGGTGGGTTTCGTCACCACCCTGGGTCCAAGGAAAGTGCCTGAAGGACCCCCCTCCAGTAGGGGCTAAACTGGAGAAGACAGGGATATGTCCACTGCTGGGCAAGGGGAGAGGTGGGTCCCACAACCCCAAGTGCGAAGGTGCAGCCACCACTCAGCTGGCAATCCTGGGAGGAAAGAAGTGAAGCGAGAGACAGACAGACAGAGAGCTGGAGCCAGAGAACACACAGCCCGACAGGTGTGGGAAGGGAGGTAGGGCCCCTGGGGAGTTCATGCGGGGCCTTGGAAGGCAGGTGGGGAGATTAGTCTTGATGAGGCCACAGGACTGCAGGGATACTGCTGTTGGTCCCCGAGCGTGGAGAGCCGGCCATGCCAGAAGCGTCCTGACACCCACTGTCACCAGCTCCAGGTTGGTGCTGCTCAGGCCTGTGCAGGCAGAAGCCCCTGCCACCTGTGGGTGGGTTCTGCCTTCTCACAGTTGGCCTCCTATATAACAGCAAGATTAAGATGGGTCTTGGGAGCCCTGCCTCCATCTGGCACTTGGAGATATGGGGTACCCAGTGGTGCTGCTGGACTCTGCCTTCCGACCTTGTGGAGAGAGGAGAGTTCGACTCAAGTCCTTGCCGCCTGCCTCTGGCCAGCAGGAAAGAGGCACTCCTGCTGCAGCAATGGTCAGGTGGACTCTGACCTGCCGGGTGGGCCCTGGGCAGAGAAATCAGCGTGAAGTCCAGACATCCAACCCCTTCTGAGCTCTGGTCCCCCAGAAACACCTGTTCCACCTGTGTCACTGGAAGGGGGCAGACTAACCCAGGACGGCCCTGTGGGCAGAAGGGCCAAGCTCTGCCCCAAGGAGCTCTGGAAGAGGCAGCCCGAGGAGAGCCCCGGTCAGCCCAGCTCTTCAGAAAGAAGCATCTCTCTGAGCCAGCCATGATGGTCTAGTGGTTAAAGTTCGGCGCTCTCACCACTTCAGTGGCCTGGGTTCATTTCCCAGTCTTGGAACCACACCACCCATCTGTCGGTAGCCATGCTGTGGTGGCATCCCACATAGAAGAAATAGAAGGACTTACAATTGGGATAGGCAACCACGTGCTGGGTGGCTTTGGGGAGAATAAAAAGAGGAAGATTGGCAGCAGGTGTTAGCTCAGGACAAGTCTTTCCCTACAAAAGAAATAAGAAAAAAAAGCAGTATCTCTGTCCCCAGGCAGGGCGGGCAGGGGAGAGGGTGTCACATTATCTACGGATAAAAGCTAAACCTTTGAGCCAAGTCTGCCCTCAACTTACTCCCCACCCCACATTCCTATCCTGCCTATCTCCCCTTGCACCCCATTTCCCAGCTGCATCCAATACTTGGAATTTCCCCCATACACCCCACATTCCAGCACATGTCCCCGCAGCACTCCTCACCCTGCCTACAATGCTCTTCTCCCTTTATGCTCCTGGTGAACTCCTATTATGCTTTCAAAACTCTGCTCAGAAGGCCCCTCCTTGGAAAAGCCATGAACTCCAGAGCTCACCACTGTCTTCTCTATATCGTGCTGGGCCTCCGACAGACTGCTCTTGAGGCATGAACCACACACTAGGCGGGGCTCGTTTGTGTACATGTCCGACTCCCCATTAGCCAGGGGGTAAGACCCCCGGAACCTGGCATATAGATGCTCGGGACGTGTCCATCAGATTGAAGGAGGGGCAACAGCACAGGACCCCCAATGTCTGGCTGCGAGTGGGGTGGGAGGGGGAAGCAGACTGGGGTCTTTGGATACGTGGCTGGGACCCACAGCTCACCACGGTCCCCACCACGGGGCCTCAATGCAGCGGGCAGGTCTGGTTCCACGAGAAACCAAGAAGCCCCTGACTGTCCCTGGCTCACAGTCCCCCAAGACTGGAGCCCAGCTCTGTGTTTACCTCCTAACTGGGGATTTTGCTTTCTCAGTCTGAGGTGTGCTATGACCATGTGACAGGTGTGACACGTGAGAGCAACGAGCCTTAGGGCATGGCACTGGCGTGGGAGTCAGTCGGAGGCCCTTCTTGGGGCCCGAGCCAGGACAGATGTAGGCTCTGCTTGGAGAGGGGACCTCCTGGGCTGCAGGGACACCAGGTCCTGCTAACACAGTATGAAAAAGAGACTTCAAAGTTGATCTGGATCCAGTTCCAGCTGTGCTGTTTCTGGCTGTGGGACTCTGGACAAGTGACATTAGCCCTCTGAGCCTTCTCAAAGCCAACATGACCATCTCGGTCCAGCACCCAGCCTGGCTCACAAGAGATGCTCTCGGAAGGCCCCTGGCTCCCCTCCCTCACACACTGACTCCCAGCTCTCCCGGGTCCCGCACTCCAGCCCCGGCCAGCCCGGCTGGCTGCAGGTGACAAGTCCTGCCCCAAAGCCTGTGGAGCTGGGGCTAGGGGAACAGATTCGTCCCGGCGTAACCAGAGAGCGTCTGGGGGCTCGATGCCAGGGCTCCAGCTGGGGCCAGCGCCAGGCCCCCTCGTCACAGCTGTCAAGGAGAGGCTCAGAGACAAAGAAACCAAGGGAGAGGGGGTAGGTAGGGATGTGTCGGGTTAGAGTGGGGGGCAGCAGCTCCATACTATGTGAGGGTCCAGGATGATGAGGAAGACCCCACAGCCCGATCAGGGAACGCCACCCAGATGCAGGTTCCGCTGCCTGCTCTGCCACTGACTAGCTGGGTGACCTTGGGCAAATTACTTAACTTCTCTAAGCCTCATTTTGCTCATCAGGAGTAACGTGATCTAACTCTGCAGGCTTGACGTGACCCCCAAATCAGCCGAGGTACCCAGCCAGTGCCTGGTATGCCATAGGCTCAGGCCAAGTTCTCCTCCTCATCTTTCCCTTTTCTTGTCCCCATTTCTCATCTTCCCTCCACTGGTGTTTCTTCCACCAGGATGGGGCCCTCCAGGTGGACCAGGGGCTCCAAGGGAACTTGCGCTTAGACCTTAGGAGGGTGGGACTGGGAGATAGGGCAATTTGGAGGGAACAAAATCAGTTATCCGCTCTGGCCCTGGCACCTTGGAGGCCTGGCCCGCAGCTCCCACCCTTTTTGCCCCTCGATGTCCCTGATGCCCACATGAGTGCACTCACAGTCTCATTTGTCAGATGCTATCGTTTGCACTGGAAGCATGATTGAAGGCCCCTGCTAAGGGCAGCGGCCTCCTTCTCTTGCTGAAATGGCCCCGAGAGAGGTTACCTTGAAGCAGGGAGCCGAGGAAGGGGCTCAAGTGAAACCACCTCTCCCTCCGGCGTGGACCCTGTGTGGGGTGGCCCCCTGAGCTGAGCTGGCCCTGGCAGGAGAGAAACCCGAACCCCGTGAGCCGGCCCGGGTATGTGTGCTTGTGCCTCTTTGTTCTTTCCCTGCTGCTCCCCCCGCGCCAGCCCTTCGGAAACGCCAGCCTGCCTCAGCTGTGCCGAGAGGAAGCAGGGATATCGGTTTGGGTTGGGTCCAGGAAACAGAATTCCCAGGTCCCGCACAGAGGTGCTGGGACTCAGCACCCCCTGGTGGAAGGTGAGATTCCGGGGCAGAGGTGGGCCTCCAGAGCTGCCCTTCGCACACTCACTGAGCCAAGCACTCCTTGATTCATCAACACGGACTGAGCACTTCCTGCAAACAAGGTGCCGTGCCAGAGACGAGGGAGACAGACAAACGGGCATGCGCTCATCGTCACATTAAAAGAGGAGGATGCCCATTCCAGTGTAGGAGGCAAGGAGGGCTCCCTAGAAGCCTGTCCAGCTTAAACCTGGAGGATGCGTTGGCCTGGCAAAGAGGGTGTAGGAAAGAAAGCCCCTGGTAGTGGGAGCAGCTCTACTGAGAGCCGAGGATGAGAGCAAGCAGGGACTCACCGTCGGGAACTGCAAGTAGTCCACGTTGGCTGCACAGGGAGGGCAGTGGAACGCACAGTCATTTCCTCCAGAATGCATAGGGCCCAGGTCGACAAGACCTCAAAGTGTCAGAGCCCACACACTTCGCTGAGGGCCACGAGGCTCTCTTGGAAGATTTTAAGCAGGGATGTGGCCTGATTGGATTTGTTTTTAGAAAGATCACTGGGGCTCAAGGGTGGAGAATGCCTTAGACAGGAAAAGACAGGGGACAGGGAGGCTAGTTAGGCTGTTGCAGAGCTAAGGGGATGCTGGTGGCTTGGACCAGGGGGGTGGCGGTGGAGACAGGGAGGAGAGCTGTCCAGAAGGCAGAAGTGAGCCGGATGGGAAACAGTGGCGTTCAGAGGCAGGGCCTGTGCCGTACGCACCTCCGTTGCCCAGTGCCGCAACAGGGCCTGGAGCACAGTAGATGCTCTGTCAATGCCTGCTAAACAAAAGGAGACGCCAAGCTGGAAGGTGGCAGAAGCAGGAGCAGAAAGGTTTGAGGATAAAGAAGAGACGAGAAGGAGGTTATGGTGGGTGCTAAGATGCTAAGGTTTAGAGAAAAGGGGACAAGGTTTGTTTAACTGACTGCAGTATCCCAGGCCACGAGGTCTGGAAAGGAGAGGAGAGACAGTGCTGGGCAAGGGGCAAGCGTCCACAGAGGAGTCTGGGGTTCCTGAGTCCCTATGATACACACACACAGATGCTGCCTTCCCAACGGGATCACAGCCCACTGGCTGTGGATGGATGGATGTGGGGGCCAGAGCCTCTGCAGAGACCTTAGGGGTTGCAGATTCACTGGGAGCCAGGCTGGTGCTGAGGTCTCTGCCAGACACACTCCCCATCAGGGCACTGGGATGGAGCAGAGAGAGAGGCAGGTGCTTGTCAATCCTGCTTTAGGAAAATTGGCTCCATGATGTTTATTGCAAACTGCAATTTAGCATCTCTATTCAGGTGCTCTCCATGTTTAATTATATATAATATGGTGTGGGGAGGAAGGAGGGAAGGGAGCATATATGATTTTCTCCCCAGTCCCTTCCTCCCTGGGTGTTGTAAAGGTCAGAGGTGGGTAATGGAGCCCAGTCCAGGGAGGGAAGGAAAAGACCTGGCCAGAAGGGCCGGCCAGAAAGCAGCGTGTGTCCCTGGCTACGGGCTCAGTTCCAGCCGCCTCGTGGTGTTCTGGTCTTCAGGCTCCTGCTCAGACTGAGAAATCGTTCAACAAACTCTCACAAACCGCCCAGCCTTTTTCTTTCCGAGGCCCGGAGAGATTAAGTGACTTGCCCTTCCCACCACAAAGCAAGTCGAGGAGGGCTGCCCGAGGCCCAGACCCAGGGCCCCCATGAGGCTAACACTCCTGGGGCAATGGTTCACATGGAGGGTGGGTTATTCAGCTTCTCTGGGTTTTTCAGCTTCTCAGTCCTGGACAGCCTTGGTTTCCCCGAGGATCCCCTTCCAGCCTCCCGGTCCCGGTCCCCATCTTCCCCTCTCCAGATCCTCACTCTCTCCAGAGCTGGGAGGGCAAAGCACCAATTAGTTCATTTGCTTGTTTAATTGGCTAGGGAGGGGAAGGAAATTAAACTCTTCAACAGGAATCTCCCCTGCAGGGCCAGAGATGCAATGAGGGGGTAGGGACCCCCATCTCTGAGCACCCCTCTGCCTGCCCTGCCTTCCCCATCCCCCACCCCCACCTGCATGTCCCAGATCCTGAGATCAGAGCAAGGTCTGGGATTATAGGGCCCCAGGGAGCCAGAGTAGACATCTATCGCCCCCTAACTGGGACAGCCCATCCCAGAACTGGAGCAGGATAGGGGAGGGGAGCAGCAGGGGTGGGGATGGGGTTAAGGCAGGGCACTGCCTCAGGGCGGATTCTGTTACTTTCTGCCCATCTCTGACTCCCTGAGTTCCCTCTCTCTCCCTCTCTCTCATTCTCTGCCTTGGTCTCTTGGTTCCAGAAAAACCCCTTCCCCAATGGGGCCTAGGAAGTGCAGCCAGGTTCCTGGGAGGTGTGGTGGCCCTGGTCCTCATCCTTGGTGTGGCTCTTGCTGTCTTCTTTCTGTATCACCGGCAGCGGAAGAGCTGGCTGGAGATGGACAGTGGCAGGTGAGTGTTGGCAAGCCCCTTCGTCTGCCTCCCCAAACTCCCACCCCCACAGGCTCCCTGCTGAAATACCTGGACTTTCCCCACCCCCAGGCCTCACTCCCTCCCCCTGCCACCTGTGAGGTGGGAGGGGCATTAACCCTTTTGCAGGAAGAGCTTACCCTTCAGAGTACTTGGTTGTGCCAGGCACCACCCAAGTGTTTACACTGCGTTATAAAGACACACTTTATCCTCTCAGCTACTCAGAGAAGTAGGTGTGCATTATAATCCCCAGTTTACAGATGAGGAAACTGAGGCACAGAGCCATTAAATACCTTACATAAGTTTACCTTCTCCCAGCCACCACCAAGCAGTGAGGGCAGGACTCAGACCAGGGTGACATGAGTGGGGCACTCGCCTCTGGCACAAAGTTTAATTGAATGCCAAAAACCTCATCACCTTGATAAATAATATTTTAAAGCAATATTTTTTAAAAATCAAAATTAATGCAAAAAATCCATGATGAACAAAATATCAACATTCTAAATAAAGGCAGGATCGGTATTACTGATTTTTCCTTTTGCCTCAGGCTGCAACATGGTGCGGCATGGTGCTATTACTGATCCTGTCTTTATTTAAAATGTTGGTATTTTGTTCATCATGGATTTTTGCATTAATTTTAATTTTTAAAATATCACATTAAAATATTATTTATCATGATGGCTGAGACTTTTGGTGACCCCATTAGCCTTGCACCTGAGGCCTTCCTCCCCTCACCCTGGTCCTGGCCCCATGTGAGGGCCCCTGTGTATCCATTGTCCTCAAACCTAGGACCCGTGAGACTCACACAGTTGCCATAGTACCCAGGCTGGGGGGAGGGACCGGCTGGGTTGGGCTGGGCTGGGAGCAGAGACACTGGGAAGATGGGAGGGCCCCCTCAGCCCCTCCCCACCGTGAGAGTAACCCCCCCCCAAGACTGGGAGCAGAGCGCTGGGGGGGGCGGGGGGGCGGGGGGTGCTCAGGGACCAGTAACTGTCAGGTGGCCTGACTGGGGCAGACCCCCATGTGAGCCTCATTCTGTTCCCCCAGGACTGCCCCGTCCCCCTCCCAGAAGCTGGAACCTCTTCCCAACAGGCAGAGCCATCTTGCCCCTGAGGACATCCAGGTGAGTCGGAGTCCCTGGAATGAGGGGGCAGGGAGAAAAAAAGGGAGATGGCCCCAGGAAGGGGGCCCAACTGGAAGGCAGAGCCCTCCCACCTGCATGGGGCCCTGAACAGTCCCCAGCACACTGCTGGCCCTCATCAGTTCCCACAAGGCCAGGTCAAGGCTGGAGACTATGGTTTGGGTCTTCTCCCTCCCTCACCCTGAGAAATGACAAACAGGACCCTCCCTACCCAGGGGCCCCAGGGAAACCTCTTCCTCCACCTCCCGTGCATCCATTCACTAAAAGAAAGTCATTGGTACCTGGCCCAGTGCTGGTCACCAAGAGCCTGCAAAGCGAAAGGCTGCGCTTGTGCCTCCCAGACAGCCACCAGTGTGGGGAAGCCAGGATGGGGTGCGTGGGAACCGAGGAGGGGAACCCCAATCAAGCTGGGAGTCCAAGAGGGCCGCCTGGAGCAGGAGGCATGTAGGAGCCTGTGCAGACATACCCCCTTCTCTTCCAGATTCTCCACCTGGAGCCGGGGACGCAGCAGCCACAGCAGGAAGAAGAGGAACTGCAGAAGCTGCCCCCACAGACCCCCTACTATGATCTGGGGGCCTCCCCCTCCTACCGCCCCTCAGTAAGGACCCCTGAACCTCAAGGAGGGTGCCCCCGGCCCAGTTCCACCAGCCTGGCCGCGAGCCCAGCTGCCTTAGAGGGAAACAGGACAGAGACAGGGAGGGGAGGGCACAGGGCGGCTCTCCCCGGGGTGGGGGAGGCCCCTGAGTTGCACCGCTCCTGGTAGCCTCGGCAAAGCGCGGTTGGGCGCTGACAGACCAGGGCAGGAAGGTGGGGTTTCCAAAGAGGCAGAGCCCCCACCTGGGGGAATGCCCAGCCCTTCCTCCCCAAAGCGCCACCCTCAGCTCTGTACCCCACACCCCAGGTCCCTGTCCTGTCAATGACCACCAGGAAGCCAGCCACAGCCGCTTCCTGGCCCTGCTCCCAGCTGCTCAGAGGGCCAACGTCCACTTGAATGGCTGCCACTTCTGCCCGCAGCCCACGCCTTTCAGCAGACTGGGGGACTGGGCGGGACCCAGACCGTGCCAGCCCTGAGACCCAGGCCAGACCGCCTGGGCCCAAAGATAACACATCCTCTCCTGGCACTGGGGGGAGAGCCAGGCCTTTGTCTCCGCAGCACAGCCACCCTCCCTCTCAGCTGGAAGTGCCAAAGTGAGCCCATCTTGAGATGCCAAATCCTGCCCCTGGGGAGGCAGCATTCCTATCGGGGGCCATGAGCCCAGACGACCAACCCGGCCCCCACCTTCTGATTCTATGGGGAGGGTCAGAAGACCACCAGCAACCTAGAGACTTGGAAGTGAGTTGGACTCACTGTGGACGCAGTCTGTTCCTCAGACAGCAGCTGGACAACCCCTTCCCGTGTGAGGGTACACACACCCCCACGTCCCAGGCTGCACCATGTGGCCCTGCCAGCTCCAGCAGAAGGGATCGTAATGGCCCTGCTGAGAGCCTACAGTGTGCCAGGCACTTTGCTGAGCGCTTTTCAAATACTGTTCTGTTTAATCCTCACGACAATCTGTGATGAGTCCTGTTATCGCCCCCATTTTCTAGACGAGGAGGCTGAGGCTCAGTGGAGTTAAGAGGCTCGCTAAAGGTCACCCAGTCAGTAACCGGGGAGAGCATCCTTCAAGCCCCTGGTCCTCTGGCTCCCACATCCAGGCCCTGATCACACAGCAGCAGGATGATGGCCAGACCTGCGGGGAGTTTACCTGAAGGCAGGAGCCTGAGACAGTGGGCAGAGCCTCAGGGTGGGTACCAGCTGCGTAGAACCCTCTGCAGACCCAGGCTTCCGTGCACGGCGGGGCACCCAGCTCAGCCGCCCGGCTGTCCCTCAGCTCCAGGGGGCCCAGAGAACAGGCCAGCTGCCCTGGGAGCTCAGGTTTGGTGTCCTGAGTTGGGGGCCAGGTGTCACTTTGGGCCAGGCAGGGTGGAATCTCTGGAGAGCCTCGCCTCATCGCCCGCCTTGGGACAGTGAGAAAGAACACGACCCCCAGGCCTGAAAGTGGGTGAGGTAGGAGGGGGTGCAGAGACCCCGACATTCCAGAAAGGGGGAAGACGCTTCATTCAGCATTCTCCAAATCAGCTTCTCCCTCAGCTCAGCCCCCACCGGAGAGTCAGTAATCTTGTCAGAACCTGGGTAGAAGGAGATGGGGGGCCGGGAGGGGGAAATAAGCAGGAATGGGGTGGGGAGGGGGCCTGAGGCACAGAGGGAGAAGTAAGATGATAGAAGTTAGTGATTTGGAAAGTCATGGAAGACTCCAACGGCATCCCCTGAAGAGCGGGCCCGGGCTAGGCATAAAAATCGCTATGATGTAAGGGGACAGCTGCAGCTGGCCCTAATCCCCGCTAACGACTTCTCCGTCCGCACTCTGACTGCTGCCCCCTCAGCCTGGCATGCACGGCCCTCCCTGGGGGCACGGCAGGAGCCCGGCCAAGCCTGGAAGCTCCAGCTCAAGGACAGCCCCGCCGCCTTGGCCCCCCATCATGAACACTGCCCCCGACTTCTCTCATACAAGCCCAACCCCAGCACATGGCTCTGCCTCTGCCCCCTCCCTCCCAGCCCTCCCTCCCCGGCCTCTGCGCCTATCAGATTGATGGAAACCCCCCAACTGAGTTTATGCATTCAAGAGACACAACAAGACCACTTGGGACAGAGTGAGCGAGCCCACCTCTACCTGCCAGCCGTGGGCAGGAGGGCCTAAGTGGTGGAGACACTCTGTGTTCTGAACCCAGGCGCCATGTGATTAGGGCATCGGGGTGCACGTGAGAATGGCCTGTTGGGTGGTGTACGGAGGTCGACTCGCGTCCTGGGAGGCGCTGGTATTGTTGCCAAGAGAAGTGTAATTCCTTTTGGCTTACAGAGCAATCACTGGTCCAGGAGAGGATTTATCCCCAGCACTCGGGTTCGTTGGCGGTGCAGCTTGTATACAAGTCACATTATTGATGTTGTCATCAATTCTCCTTCCCAACAAGTAGTGAGAGGGAGCCAGGCAGAGAGCATGCACCATTCACAAAGGCAGGGCTCCGGAGGGGAGCGGGAAGGTTGCAGGGGGCCTGGTGGGCCAGCAAATAGAGGCCATCCAAGCTTGGGGGCCCAGCCTGGTGGTCCCAGGCCCCATGCTGCACACATACCCTGGGACACTAATGAAGGCTGTGGCACAGCCCTCAATTTCTGTCGAGGTTTCTGGGCCAGGAGTCCACTCAGGTGGCAGGTACCATTTGAAGAGCTGGTGGCTCTAGTCTAGATCTCAGGGAGGACTTTCAGAGGATCGAGGCAGGTGTCTAGAAGAGCTGGGAGAAGAAAGCATTGCCTTCCCCTTAAGGAGAGGGGCTTCCACCTCCTCAGCCTTGTGAGGACAGACAGCCCAGGCTAGAAGCGGAAGACGGCACACAATGACCTTCGGAGGGATGGAGTTCTGAAGCTATTGTGTCAGTTCAGGTCTCTCAAGAAGGAGATGCCAAGATGAGACTAGATGTCCAGAGTCATTGGGGGGAAGACCTGTGAAGGCTCAAGGAGGGAGCAGGAGTAGACAGGGAGAGACTGCAGCCCACCATGCGGGTCTGACACCTGGGAGAGGAGAGGAGGAAGGAGGGAGGTTGATAGGAAGAGTCTCGAACTGCAGCACATCCTACAAAAGTGTTGGGCAGGCCACGGAGAGTCCTCGGGCCACAGTGGCCGTTAGAGGAGGCCTGCATGCCGCAGGAACGGGCCTGCACCAGACCCCATCACGTTGTCGTTGGTGGGAGCAGCCTGGGGGAAGTGTGGTCTCAGCACAAACGCTGTGGTGGATCCAGAGGGGCAGTAGCTGGGGCTGCAGTCAACCATGCTGCCCGCAGCAGAAGATCTAAGCCATGCACGTCCACGGCTGCCACGGTCCACCCTGGCCCCACAGGGAGCTGCTCCTCCATGATTTGGTGAGCCTCTCTTCCTGAAGGGTGTCACCCCTGTTGTTCCAGTAGAGCTTATGGCCACAACTGATGCTCCTCTTCTCCTTTCCATATCCCTTCTACACTCCCATAACTCAGCCATCACCTCAGCAGGTCTTGGTGGCTTACCCGGTGCTATGAGCCAAACCTTCATTCCAGAGGGGTTTGAGCCCTTGATAATCATACCCTTCTCAGGCCAAGGGTGTTACATGCGTCCATGCACAGTTAAAGCAGAAGAGGCCCAAGCAGTCACCTGTGCCCTGCACATATCCCTCCCTACCCCACTGTGTGACAGCAGCCTGACCTTCTCCTGCTGATCAGAGCCAGTTACCCGTGCCAAGATGCCACTCCTTCTTGCCTGCTGGCCCCAGAACACAGGAGCCCAAGTGCACCCTGCAGAGCCCAGAGTTTCAGGAATGGGCAGCCTAAGATCCCCCCATTGTGTCATTGGGAATGATGGTGAGTGAGGCCACGCCTGTTTTCATCCCTTGGTTCCTGGACCCGTGTGTTCTTCCTGTTGGGGACACAGCACCATATAGAGGCCCTTCAGAGTTCTGCCACCAAGCTGGCCCTTCAGCTGGTGTTTAGAAGACTGTTCCAGCAGCTGCAATCGGGGCTGCCATTTGATTGAGCCTATTATGGTCAACAATCATTCTCTAGGATCCATCTGCCTTCTGCAATGCCAGACTGATGAATTAAATGGAGATAAGATGGGGACCACCACCCCTGCATCCTTTAGGGCTTTCATGGTGACACTAACCTCTCCTCGAGTGCAATATCACTTTTGCTTGACTCTCTTGGCTGGTGGAGCAGCTTCAGAGGTTTCCACATGGCTCTGGTCCCACAGACCAAGGGCCCAATGTGGCGTTAGCATGTCAACCCCAGTTCTGCGCATGTGACTGGGGAAATGCCGTGCCCCCAGCAGTGAATCTGCCCTATTCTCTGGGGTCCTTTCCAGGGGTTCAATCCCAAGTCCTGAGAAAGTGCCCCCAAGTCAATGCACTGTTGCTTATCCAGTCTTCGTTCTGGCCTCTTGATCAGGAACCCTCAGCATCTCCCCCAGCAACGCTCACCTGGCTTCTGCGGGGGCCTGCTAGCTAATTCCTGCCACTCCTTGCTCCTTGGGTGTAATCTCTCCTCCCTCATCAGGTCCAGCTGTCCCCAGCTGGGTCACACTGGGCTGAAACCCTAGTTCTTAGCCTGGCAGCCAGGAATGGAGGTGGAGGTAGCTCCCGAGGGGGCGCATGCTGCCCTGTAGGCGAGAGGGTCCTGCGGGGTCTTCCAGCACGGAATGGTGTCAGCTCTTATTGGGGAAGGGCGGGCCACCTCTATGTGCTCTGAGGGTTACATCCTCAGGGCTTCTATCCATTTGCCCTCACCTTGGTTTCGGGCTCCAGATTTTCCCAGCCAGAGCCCTTACCTTAGCATAACCACCCCGGCCTGGCTGAGCATCTCTAGAGCGCTGTCATTCTTTCTCTCAGCTCGTGCATCTGCTCCTCCGCTGTGTCCACTCTTCCACTGCAGGAGGGCACGGGACCTCTTTGTGAGCTACCAAGAGGGTCTCTGGCTCTCACGTGGAGCCTTTAACTGTTGACGGCCCTAGTTTCTCATTATCCCTCTTTAGGTGCCAGTATACCTAAATAACACCCAGCACAGTCTGCATCCCCCTCTGGCATTGTTTCTTGTGCATCTCAACTGCCTGAATCGCTGTACCAGCAAGAGCGCTCCCCTCCCCCGGGATGTGCTCCAGGCCCTGCTGGCAAATGCTTCACCATAGGCTGCCATGCTGTGCCAGGGACTCTCCTGCCCTACTTGCTACTTGGGGTGGGGTCATCCTTGCCACGGGGCAGGGAGTGAGCAGGCCCAAATCTCATTTTACCTTTTGCCTCCTGTTTTCTCGGCCTGCTCCTGGTCTCACTTGGGTCAGTTCGAGGCCTCCAAGAAGAAACAGCAAGACGAGTTTTGATGTACAAGAGCTGCATTGGGGGAAACTCCTTTGAAGGATAAAGGAGAGGGGACAGGAGGCAGGGAAGGGCTTCAGACCTCAGCACAGGTCTGGCCCTGAGAGAGAGAGCGGGCAGGAAGGAGGAGTGTGCCAGAAGCATTGCAGACTGCAGCACAGCTCTGACAAAGCTTTGGGCAGGCCCGTGGGGAGTCCACCTGCCAGCGTGGTCCATTGGAGGCATCCTGCCCCACAGGAATGGGTCCACACTAGGACCCCGGCCAGCCGAGCTCAGTCATTGCAGGAGCAGCCAGGGAAGTGTGGTCTCTGCAGATGCTGTGGAAGATCCAGCCAGGCAGCTACTGGGTTGTCATCCAGTGATGCTCCTCATGGCAGATCTGAGCAGTGCATGTCCGTGGCTGCTACAGATACGGATCAAACAGGGGGTATGGGAACTCCAGGGCATGGACGACCTTGGGATGGAACTGATGGTCAAGTTTGCTAAGGGGCCAACTCAGGGTGCAGCTTCGGCCAGTTCCCTGAACTTGTGCTGGGAGGTCTGTGCTTTCTGGGATGAGACGCAGGCCAGAGCCCAAGCAAGGCTGGTGCCCAAGGCCAGAGACACACCTGGCCTACAAGGTGCTGGCTCTAAGACCTGTCACCAAGGCTTCCCTACTCTAAGCAGGAGTCTCAGGTCACTGCTCACTTTCCATCTTTGAGACAGATTCGATCAAGGCTGAAGGCAAAGTATCCAGGGCTCCCTGGGCAGTTCCCACACTGTGGAAACCCACAGAATGAACTGGAGAACTCCCCTCCACCCACCAGGATGAGATGGTCCCTAACCACCTTTTGCCATCACTGCCCCCCGCCCCAATCTCCCAGGCCTCTGTGAGGTCAGAACAAGGTTGCTCCATACCAATGGCGCTCTGTTGGGAAAGGCCCATGAAGAGAAGTTATCTGGACACCGATGGTCTCTCAGCAGACAGTCTCAGTGGGAAGCCATCGAGTCTGGGCAGCTTCAGGACACCCTGGCCTCCCATCCACCTGACGCACCTGTCCCCAGGCATCCTCATGATGATGGGAAGGACAAGAAATGGGGTCTGTTCATCCTGCCACACCATTTGTGTGTGGAGTGAGGACAGAGGCATTGTATTTCGTCCCCCCGCCTCTGCCTCCACTAGATGGTGGTCTTCATGCCATCCTAGACTCCCAGCTTGTGGAGTCCTGCTCCTCCTGCTTCCAGGGGCCCTCGGGAACGAGGCCAGTCTGGGCTGCCTCCAGGAGGCCTTCTGCCCTCAGCAGCTCCTCCTCGCACACTGCCCTGCTTGCCTTGAGTTCACCTTCCCATCCCTCTCCACCCTCACAGGACCTCCAGCTCACAGCTGGGAGCCAGACGTCCTATCTATTTAGCCCCTTCCCCTTCCCTCTGTCTCTGGCCTCCTGTAACCCCAACCTCCTCCCCAGGCCTCCTTCCTTCTGGAACGGAGGTGTTTCCTCCACCTTGACCTCCAGGTGGGCTCTGGAAGCACAGGGACTGAGGAAGGAGAGGCATCAGAGTGTGACTTCCACTTCTAAGAAACCAGGGGCTGATTGCTCTCATCTCAGCCCTGCCATGTGTCCCTGACCGCAGTCAGTGATGGGCATGAGATGGGCGCCGCTGAAAGACGACTGAAATCAGGATACCCACCCTCCCTACGATGCAGGCAGCCTAGCCAAGGGGAAGGGAGTGGGCACAGCCTAGGTCACAGGGGTCTGCCTCACATCCCATCATGCAGAGCCCTCCTCCCTGCCCCAGCTTCCTGCCCTCCTGGCCAGGGGAACCTCCACTCCTGCTCTGCGGACAGGTCCATCTGTCTGTCTGCCTAAACATGGGCATTGAGCTGAGGGGAAGGATCGTGAAGAAAGCTCCAGAGGTAAGAGCTGGAGGCCCCGGTGGTCATCGAGCCACCCTCTCATTTTGCTGAAGGGGAAACCAAGGTGCAGCGAGGGGGCAGGGCTTGGCACAGCCACGGCGGGAGTCATCAGAAGGGCTGACTCACCTGGAGGCAGGTGGGGCCTCTGCCCCTTCAGCCTCCTGGCAGCCCCTGCCCTCAGAGCACTGCCATTCTAGTAATTTCCGAGTCACACTGAGAGGCAGAAGTAATACAGCGCCACCAAAGAGTTTCGCGTGGAAGGGGGAGCCCTGGGTTCTAACCACGGTGATAATTCACGAAAGCCGCGTTCCTCTATTTTACAAATGAAAAACTAGGCTCAGAGGGGTTGAAGAATCTTGCCAGCCAACAGCAAGTGGTCTGGCTAAAATTCAGAGCCGGGTCTTCTGACTCCAAGTTCCATTTTATGCCACAGCTGCGCTGCCAGCAACTTTCCTGTGACACCAGGCATGTCACTTCCCCTCTCTGGGCCTCAGTCTCTTCCCTCTGCAAAATGAGAGAGTTGACCCAAGTAATCTCTCGGAGCCAAGTGCAGTGGGGCCAGGAGTGGGACCCACCCTGCCTCTGCCTCCCCAGAGCCCCCCCATTGGTCTCTGGGCACACAGCTTAGCAGAGCATATCAATGCTTTGTGGCCAAGTTTGTAAACACATTTGCCAAACCCTTGTTTTCTCTGTTGTCACTGACTGATTGCTTTTCTGGTTCTCTCTGTCCCTCTCTCTGTACCTCACAACCCTCCATGGTCCCCTTTTCTCCCTCATGCACCCACCTCACTCCCATACCTCCCCATCTCATCCCGGCACCTTGCCCTGGGGCGCTTTGTCCCGGTCCTTACCACTCGCCCCTTCCTGCCATCTCTCCTCCTGCCTAGGGCTCCGATCAAAAGGACGCTGATGTCCACTACGCAGAGCTGGACACCTCAGCCCTGGAACTTACGCCAGGGCCACGGACCATGGTGCCGGGGCCCAGAGAGGTTGTGGAATATGCCACCATCCAGTTGAGCCCACCCTAGCACATGCCCCCTAGCTGCCCAGCCTGTCTCTGGATCACAGGTACGCTCTGCAAATGCCCAGCTGCACGGAGGGCTGGGGGGATGCAGAGCTGGGGGGATGCAGAGCTGGGGGCCTCGGCAACAGAAAGGGTGGGAGAGCTGGGCGGGGACCAGACAGGTGCAGGAGAAGGAACCTGATCCAGAGCCCAGAGGTCTGGAACATCGTTTCACTTCTGCCTCCAATTTACTGTGTTACCTTCGGCTCATCATTTCCCCCTCAGAGCCTCAGTTTCCCTACCTGTGAAACAAGTAGGTTGGACCCAATCATCTCTAGGGCTCCTTCCTGCTCCAACAGTCCCTGTTCACCCTCCGATGGCTCCAGTGGGCACAGCCCTCTCCTAGAAGTTGCCTCACTCCCTGCATCACAAATGGCCCCTTGGCCCTCACCAGGCACCTGGCTGCTCCCCTTTCTTTTCTTACCAAGGGGCCCCCAGGGTCAAGGCTGCACGCTGACATTTCCTCTTGACCTCCCTTGGCTCAGCTGAACACTTTAATTCAACCAACCTCTACTGAGCATCTGCTCTCCAACAGGCACCATGCTGAGAGCTCGGAGTTCAGAGAGGGATAAGGCAAGGTCCCTGAGCCGTTGAGGGGCTCCCAGCGGAGTGACAGCTCAGGGCCCCAGAGCCCTTGGCCTGAAAGGGGAGCTGCAGGGCACTGCTGGGTGGCAAGCGCAGCTCTCTCTCTGCACCCTGGGGCCTGGAGTCACGTGGAGGCCACAGGGCAGAGAACCCAGATATCGACTCAGGGGGATGATGAGCTCAGAGGGGTTTCAGCAAACATGTGAGCCTCCCTGAGGGGTTAAAGGGAGCCAAAGACCCCTCAAATGGGGCCACTAGAGTCAGGGGCTGGAGACTCAGGCCAAAGGGGCTACAGATGAGGAAACCTGAACTCGAGGCCCTGTGCTGGAGCTGGTTTGGGGGATGGCCGGGGGGAGAGGATGGAGAAAAGGACAGGATGGAGGAAGCAAGGACTGGCCAGGAAGGACATGGCGGTGCCGAGGGTGAGAAAAGTCCCACAAGACCCGTAAGCCGGCAGGTGCTGCACGGGCTGGTCAGGGGAGGACCAGGAGGGACTCACTGGTGGCCCTTGCAGAACATTTCCCCCAGACAGGGAGCCAGCCGGGTCTGGAGACCCGTGAAGGGCCAGGACTCTGCTCCTCCACATGGCACAGTTGTTCTCCACCCCGCTGCATCTCAGCATCGTCTTGTGCTCCCACGATGTGTCATTCCCCAACCACCTCTAAAGACAGAATCTGGCTCAGCCCCAGACGCCCGCTGGGTATGAGGGTGCAGACCCAAGGGGAGGCAGGGACGGCCCCAAGGAGAACCTGGCACTGGTTCCCTGCACCTCGCCAAGAAAGGGGTGCTGCAGGCGTAAGGAGGGAGGTTCCTGGCCTCTGCAGCCCCTATAACCAGGGAAGCAAGCCTGGCTCCTGCAGAGCCTTCTTGTGAGGTCTGGGCCCCTGAGAGAGGCCCACTGGGAGGAGGGTGTGAGGATTGCAATGAGGGAGACAGGCGGGGAGGAGGGGGGCAGAAAAAAGCCATTAATCCCATAAATCCTAATTTGGAAGCCCTCCCGGCCTCTCTGAAGTACAGAGTCGGGGCGGGTATAATCCTGGGCGCTCCTGGCAGAAACCCAGCAAACGGAGGGCTTCTGCTGCCTCCCTCATCGGCCTTCCTCGGCTCCTCCTCCCCACCCAAACTCGCCAAACCTTCCCACTGTCAGCAGAGCTAAGTGGTGCCATCCTGGGCCCCAGGGAGGCCCTTCGAGGGCCAGGGTGCCCAGGACAGGGGAGAGGCTGCAAGAAACCTGGGGGTGTGGGGTCTGGGGAGCCTGGGCAGTGCAGGGTGGGAGCGCAGAGCAAGGCGCGGGGCAGGGGTGGGCGGAGCTCTGAGCTGGCGGTTTGGCGGAGAGGAAGGAAGCTGCCGAGCAGGAATTAGCCGGCTCCCAGGCTCCCAGCCGCTGGCCCCGCTCCACCACGTGTTCTCACTTGCCTGCTGGCAGCAGCCCCGCAGGAGGAACTCGGATGTCAGACAGGAACAGGTGCACGGCCACTGGGGCAGAGCCTCCTGCTTCTCTCTCCCACCCCCTCGACTGGGGCGCAGGCCTGGCCCACGGACCCCAGGAAAATCCTGGATGTGAGCGCCTCACCTCCCCCGCACCCCATTCCTTGGGCCATTCGATGCCATCCCTTGGCCCGAAACTCTAGCCATTAAACACCAACAACCAGCCATGGCAGAATGAGCCAGAAAGAGGCGCCTTCCTTTAGGGGGAGGATGGCGGGTGAGGGACAAGTGGGCTCCACTGTGCTGGCTCACCCTGCAGCCCAGAATCCTGGGCAGAAGAGCCTGGAAGCCAGAGCCCACAGCCTACCCCTGCCCCCGGCCGCTGCCTCCCCTGCCTCTCTGCCCACCCCCTAGACACACGCAGTCCGTCCCCTTCTCTGCCTGGGCCTGGCCAGTCCCCTGTCTTTCCACAGCATTCCCTGCCCCCTGGTTCCTCTTCCCTACCATCCTCTCTCCCTTCGCCAGCTACCTGCTTCCCTGTCCTCCATCACACATCTGTTTCTCTCTCCGTCTGCTCACGCCTCCCCCACTCCTCCCCTTCCCCCTCTCCCCTGGCTTCTCCTGCCCTTTCATCTCCCCCTTCCCAGCGCTCTCCCCACTGAAGTTGTCAGTTCCAGAGGCCGGGACTTCAAAAGGAGATCAAAGCTGGGGTCCCCCATCAAAGAGCAGGCTCTGCCATGAGCATCCCCCCCTTAGACTGTAACTCTCCCTGACAGGCCAGAGTCCGGCATCCCAGCGTCCCGGGAAGCACATTCTTTGCCAGAGCCTGGGGCTGGAAAGGCCCCTGGGCTTGGTGGAAAGCTCCCAGGACTTGCGATTCAAAGAGCTAGCTGGAAACCTAATACCACCAGGTCCTTACTGGCTGTGTGACCTTGGGCAAGTCACTGAACCTCTGTGACCCACAGCTATATTATGTTTAAAGGGGACTATTGTCTACCTTATAGGATTGGTGAGTGGACTAAAGGAGAGAATGCAAGAATAATATCTAGTACTACACCAATCTTATAGTAGGTGCTCAATAAATTGTTGCTGTTAATATTATTGCCATCACAAAGCCCTCCAGGGATGGGAGCAGGTAGGGCTGAGAGCAGGGGTGTCGGTGAGTAAGGCCTGCTGCTGCCCCGATGGAGGGGTCCTAACACCCCAGTTCCAGCCCCCAAGAAGCCACTCCACACAGAGGCTCCACCTGAACCCCGTCCTCCAGGCCTGGGCCTCGACACCATGTAGTGGCCACTTGGAAGCCATCTCCGGCCAACCCCCCGTCACTGCTGCCAGACACTTGCCTCGGTCGGGGCTCTCCCAGTCTCTGCCCAGGCGGCCGCCTCTCCCCAGGCCTCGGGCCCAAGTCCTCCCTCCAACCTCGGCCCAGCCCCACATCCCTCAAGGGGATGATGGCGTCTGGATGGGGTGGGAGGTGGGGATGAGAGGCTGAAGCTGCATTTATGAAACTTTTCTTGGCTCGGAACATGAGGGAACCTCAGCGACTACGTGACTTGAGTAAGTCCTTAAACCTCCCAAAGCTTGTTTTCTCATTTGTAAAATAAGGGGTTAGCTGCCTCTAGTCCTCCTTTGGCAGCAGACTCCGCATACATTATAATTTTAAAGAACCAAGGAGGTAAAGCTCAAGCCTCGAGGAGGCCCCTCGGGACAGGGAGCCAGGAGCCCATCTTCGGTCTGCGTTGCTTCCCACAGCCAGCAGCCGCGGACACTCACCGTCTGTCCGGAGCCTCTGTTGGTCCTGTTCTACCAGGAAGTGACTAAGGCTCGGGGAGGTGAAGGAACCTGCCCCAGGCCACACAGCCAGTGGTGGCAGAGCCCCAAAGCCAGCCCAGGCCTCTCTCAGGCCCTCTTCCCCACACCCTCTGATGCGATTCTTCTCCCCAGGTTGTAAATGGGCATATGGGAGCTCAGAGTCCCCAGGTGGGCAAGAAAAGCTCCCCACCCCGGGGCAGCCTCCTTGGCGGCCAGACGCAGCGCAGGGTGGGCGGGTGGAGTGGGTGCTGTTCTGAGAAGCAAGCTGCCACCCTCGGCAAAGCCCCAAGTGGTGGTGTGCAGGCTGGAGCCCCGCGGCCGGAGCAGCCCTCCCAGGCCTCTGATTAGCTTTCCTTCCCTTCCCGGGGGCGCCCTTGCTCCGGGGCCCCTCCGCATCTCAGGTTCTTCCTTCTCCGGAGACCCAGAGGAGGCCGGAGGCCCAGCTCACCCCTGGAAGGGGCTTAGGAGCCCAAGGGCCTGAGTCTTATGTCCGACCTCCTGGGAGCCCTGAAGCCAGGCAGGTCAGGCGGGCCAGAGGCAGAGGGCGGGCAGCCTCCCCCAGGCCGGCTCCTCCACTCCTTAGGCGGAGGAGCAGCGGCCTCCCCTGCTTTTAGAGGGCAGGGTGGCGGCGGCTGCCTGGCTCTGTGGCCCGCAGACCCTCGGAGACGTAGGCTGATGGGGAGGGGGTCCCCCTGCTGGGCGGCCCGGGAACAGCGCCCCAGCCTCCCCCGAGGCGCGCTCCCGGGAAAGCCGCCCAGGACTTCAGGTCCGGGCGAGAGGCAGAATGGAATGACACGGGACCCTGAGACATCCCAGCCAGGGCTCAGGGGTGTGGGAGCCAAGTGAAGATCCATTCAGGATCCCAGGAGTGAACTCCTCACCTCACCCCCCCAGGGAGAACCCCCTTCTTCTCCTGCCTCCCCTCCATTCCTCGAGACCCCTCCTCTGCTGCGCGGGTGGTGGGGGAGGTCGGTCCTGGACAGACCTGAGTCCAAACCCTACTCTGCCACTGACTTGTGAGTGACCCTGGGCGAGTGGGTGAACCCCCTGAGCCTGTGGAGTGGGAATACGGACCCCTCCCAGCACTGTGGAGAAGACGGGCGGACGAATGGACCGAGATGGACTGTGAGGTGCCTGTCACGCAGGAGGCATCGCCGTCACCAGTCCCTCCCTGCCCTCCCTCTTCCTCTCCTCTCTTTCCCTAGAACGCCAGGATGAGAGCGGCGGGGCCCCTGGCCCTCCAGAGCCACCCTTCCCTCTGGGAAGACCTCTACCTGGAGCAGGCTGCCCACCTGTCACCCCCAGGACCACTTCCGCCAGCCTCTTTTCACTGGCCTTCCTCAGCTCCACACCTGCCTCTAGTGGCCATCCATGTAGAGGACACTGCCCCCCTCCTGTACGCACCCCAGCCCCCAGCTCTGCTCCAGGCCAGCCCAGGACAGAAGCCTCATCCTGCATCCCAGTGTCCTCTCCCCAGACCTCCAGAGCCCCCAGACCCCACTTCCCTCCAGCCCCACACATGGGGGGGGGGACATGTGGGTGAACAACTGAGCGTGACCCTCTTGGGCACACATGGAGACCAGGCGAGAATAAGTGGGTGTGCCTCAGTGTGTGCAGGTGAGCCTCAGTGTGTGCAGGTGAGCACCCCTCCCCCCCACCACACACTCCCCATCCTCTCTCTGAAGCTGCCAGAAAGAGCCCCAGCCCTGACTCCCCTCGGCCTCCAGAGCCCAGCAGCTGCCCAGGCCGCCAGGCCCGAGACTGCCACCCCTCCTCTCCTGCCAGGAAGTTGAGCATCAGGTCACAGGAAAGGGCAGTAGAGCTGACCCCCTGAGGCAGCTCCCCCAGCTTTCCAGCACCCCCCAAATCACCTCCAAACTCAAATACCCAGCTTCTTCTTCCCACTCGTTGCCATCTCAGGCATCGTAGGCACATCCCCTCAAAGGCTCAAGCAACTCAGACCGGACCACAGCTTCTGCTGGCCACTCAGATCCTGGAACACCCCTCTCTAGCCAGGTCCCCTTGCCCACGATCGGGGATGAAGAGGTTCAGGAGGCCCTCTTCTTGCCGAAGCTTACAAAGCTTCTAGGCCAATCCTGTTCCAACCTGGCTCTCCTCCGACTGGGCAAGAGCCAACGCAGGAAGCCCCAGCAACCCCAAACCCTCCGGCCTGGCACAGCTCTGCATCTCCAGAGAGCGCATGTGAGCCACTGATGGAGAGGGCCCTGGGGACATCTGGGCCAGGCCCAACAAGGCTGCCACCTGGCTCACTACTCACAGATGCCCAGAGGCCAGCAGGCCCTGGGAGAGGTAGGAGGGACCGGCTGGGCCTGGCAGCCACAGGCCCCAGAGCACTGGACCAGGAGGCAGTCATCTCAGAGTCAGGCTTCTCCTTGCTCCTGGGCCAACAAGGGGCCAAGGATGCAGGGAGGGGACCAGACCTGCTCATGGGGGCAATGATGAGTGGGGAGCGGGAACAGGTCACCCCCAGGGCTGCTCAGGAAAGCCCCACCTCCTGGGTAGGATCATCTCCACTCCCGGAACTCCCAGGCTCATATAGGCCCCATGAGCTGAAGAGGCTTCAAGGGGCCTCCATCTCCCCTGCCAATGTTTCCCTTCCAAAGAGCCCCCTCAAGATCTAGTTTTCAGATCAATAGGAGATTGAGCCAACCCTGACAGTGGTCAGGAAGCTCTGGAGCAGAAAGGCCCAGTGGAAGGCCAGGGAAGCAGAAGTGAGTGTGTAGGTGAGGAGGCCTAAGAAGGAGCTCATCTGATCGGGCCACTATATAGCCTTTCCGGCCTCCGACAAGAAAAGCGGCTCATGGCTCATCTGTGTTTCCAGCCGACTTCCTCTCCTCCAGCCCTGCCTCCTGGCAACCGGAGATCAGACCTCATCCCCAAACCAGAACTGTAGATCCAGCTACGAGAGTGTGGAGAAGGGCCACAAACGGGCCATGCCTCCCCACACAGACATGTCCAGAGAGGGTCCTAACCCTGGGGCTGCACAGACCCAGCACAGGTCTGCTACCTGTGGTTCCATTTCTATAAGGCAGGTGCGTCATTCTATCATAGCCACTGTATCCTGCTTTCAGCAAGGCGTTTGTCCAAATGTGGACAGGATAGAGAAACAGGGGCTGCATGGTATGACTCGGTGGACTCAAAATGTCTGTACACTGGTGCCCTGAGGTTTCCAGTGTATTTTTACAGAACTCTTTCTTTGGCCTGGTTCCAACTCCCTTATTTCTTTGAACGAAGAAATTCTGTTCATTGAAACTTCATGGGTGAAAGAAATAGAGTTGAAAGGAATTAGGAATATTCTGTAGAATTAAATTTGTAATCCCAAAGGTCTATAAAAGATAGAAGATTAAATCAAAACCCCAAAATAAACTTTAACAGAGATGAATGTAAAGTCCTTTATTTAAATTCAAAACTCAGTCACATACATTTAGGATTAGAGATTCCTAGTTTAGTTGCAGTTCATGCGAACTATTTCATCCACTGCATGTTTAAAATGAGTTAATAGCTTTTGGAATTTGCTTAAATTGGTAGATGCAGCCCCATGGCTGGTTAACTGACCTGTACAATGACTATATCAATGCACTCAATTTGTTTGTTTGCTTGCTTTCTTGTATTTTTGTTTTGTTTTGTTTTATTTTGTTTTTACACATTTCTGCTCTGTTAGCCTCAGTCTATCCACCTTGTCTTCAAGTTAGCTCCCCTCATGGTCGTAAGATGGCTGCCACAGTTCCAGGCATCACATCTAGGCTCAAATTTCTCAGAAAATGAGGCCAGCTCTTCTTCTGTCTTTTTAAAAGCCTAGCTCTTCTTCTTCTGAGAAACCCTAACCTTTCTCAGAAGCCCCCAGCAGGCTTTTCCTCCACCTCATTAGCTAGAATTGTGTCACATGCCCATGCCCTTGCCTAAGTAATTCGTTGGGAAGGGAAATGGGCTCACCACCACTCCTTAGCCCAGTGATGGTTCTCCCTTTGGCACATGGAGGAGGGTGGGTACTTGATTAAAATCAGGTTGTGAGTTAGGAAGGAGGAAAAGGGATGACAGAGAGAAGAGAGATGATTAGGTAACCAAAAGTTCCTGCTCTGATGGTAGTAAACTTTCCATCAGCAGAGGTATTCAAGCAACTGTATAAAACCTGCCGGAGATGTAAGAGGAGAGCCTGGCAGTGGGCCAGAGTTGAATGTGATGACCTTGAGGTCCTTTCTAATCCAGAAGATGTCAATCTTCTGTAATTCAATAATTCCCTGTGCCTCATGAAGTGGGCTTTCTGACTGATGAGGTACACTCTCCAGGCCCCAGGGGTCTCGCTCGGTTTCACACTGCTCACCCTTCTTTCTCGAAGACCCCCTTCTTTGTCTCCTTCTCTCTACCACCACCGCTGGGCAGCTCAGACGATCTCAGGAGACGGGAGTGAAGACACAGGCAGACAGAGCAGGGGCTTCTGGGCCAATCCCAGCCTCCCTCTGTCGAGGTTTGGGCTCTTGGGCTCAGCCAGGGACAGAAGTAACACCCACTGTAGCAACAGACATCCATGGAGCCACCATTGTGCATAAATCAAAGGGAACCAGAGAGAAGAGAACCATCCATTCAATTTCTGACTCAAAGAGCTTACAATGCAATTGGAGGAAGGAGACAGAATACATGCTGGAACCAAAAACAGTAATTCTATTTCCACAAACCACACATGAAAATTAGCCATGTTCTTTATATCCAAGTAGAAAAATAGTCAACTAAGATGGGCACTCAGTAACAGAGCTGTGGAGACAGACGGGAGATGCTCTGGGAACACACAGGAAGAAGAGTGTTATTAAAAATAATAGTAGCTGATGATAACAACAACAAAAATGACACTGCCAGATATAATGAGACTGTCGCTTGCATGGAGAGTGTCACCAGCAGCTGTGCATCCCCACCAGGGAGACGGGGTGACAGGGACGATACAAAGAGATGCAGTGCACCTGCCTCTGCAGACATGTGCCCGCCTCACTCCCGATGAGATCTGTGTATCCTTGCTATCTGTAAAACAGGACATTATAATGTTTTCTAAAAATAGTAACTCCTAAATTTCTGAGAGCATCCTATGTGTTGGGCCCAGTGCCGGGGAGCTTTAGGTACATTATCTAATTTAATTCTCAACAATCCACATGCTCTCTTTAAGTCGCTTTAAGGCTTTTGGAGTCACCCTTTCCTTTAATATTCAGATAAAAGTGGTTCCGCTCCGCGTGCTCTCCAAGATCCCTGAGAACTGGCAGGAATTACCTGGCGTGTCTGTGATTCCCTCCCATTCTGATTTCCTCTTCTCTCTCAGTCCTGTTCTGACTCAGTTCTGCCGTTCATTCCTGACTTTTGTCTTCTGGTTGACCGACAGGAGGGGGGACCCTAAACCAGACTTGGGGTGGGGGCCGGGAGAATCCAGCGGGGCTTCTTGGAAGATAATGATAGGTGGAGTGGCTCTGCTTTTTCCTTAATTTTCCTCCAAACATTACTAACGTAAGGCAGAACTTACAAGAGAATTTTACTGAAAGTGGGGAGGAACCGGGGAAGTGGTGGAACCTTCTTTTCTGAGTCTGACTCAAAATGTTAAAACCAGACCTCCTACTCTTGCAAGTTCCTCCTCCATCAGTTCTCCCTTCAGTCTCTGCCCGCCAGGCCACGCCTGACCCTCCCTCACAGCTGCCCCCATGTGTGGCCCTCTCTTCCCGCGTTTCACCCCAGGCGTCAGGGCTGGCAGGAGAGCTTGATCTGTCACACCGAAAAGGGTCATTTTCCAAAACAAAGATTCCCGTCTCCCTGCTGGCGATTAGCCTTTCTCTAGAACCCAAAAGCAGCTGGAATCACACACTCGATTCATGACAATCTGTGACACAGTGACCACCATTTACACGGGGGGGCACTGAGGCTTACAGCCACTAAGAAACTTGCCCAAAGTCACAGAGCTAGTGAGTGGTGACATCTGGATTTGAACCAGGTCTGTCGGCTCCAGAACCACCCCTTTTAACTATGACACTCATCTTCAAAGAGGACAGGGCCATGCCAGCCCAAAGGCAACGGCGTGAGACCAGCAGAGCTGATGAGCAGGCAGGAGCAGGCAGAGTGAGCAGAGGCGGGCCCGGAGGTGAGGAGGCTGGGAAGAGGCTGGAACAGAGGAAGGCCTCCATGCTAGGGCGGGGGCCATGGGAAAGGAGGGAAGGCGCTGGATTGGGAAGCTAATTAGGAGGGAAAACCCAATGGACAAGAGGGTCAAATCCAACAGAAGGACTGAACTCGGAGGGGGAAAGAGAGAGAGGAGCCAAGGATCGCATCCAGATCTCTGATGGGCAACTGGGTGGATGTTGACGGAGGTAGTTGACAGACCACAGCTGGAAGGCAGGAAGGGGACATTGACGATGGTTCAAGTTCGCACAGTGTGGAGTTGTAGGTGCCCATGAGGCATCCAGGCAGAGAGGTTCATAAGCTGCTCCATGTATGGTTGCTGCTCCCCAGACAAGCCTGCACTGGAGAGGCGGCCATGGGCCTGGAGATGGTAATTAAAGCCACGGGGAGGATGAGCTCACGCCTGGAGAACGTGTGGAAGGAGAGGAGGCATGGACCTTGGATGCAACCCCAGGAGCACCCCCAGGAAAGGGAGGGGCCCCAGGAGAGCAACTCACAAAGGAAACGGAGAGAGGCCAGCCAAGTCAGAGGGAAGAGAGGAGGGGCAGGGGCCCCAACAGGGGGGCTGCCACAGTGTCCCGTGCGGCTCAAGTCAGGAACCCCTTGAGCACATCCACCAGGTTTAGAAACAGGGTGTAGGGTGCAGGGGAGTTATTAATGACTTCGGAGACCACGGGCAAGTCCACTCAGGAGTAACATCTAGAAGCCAATTTTTATTGGTTCGAAAAGTGAGTGAGAAGGGAGAACAGAAGACAGCAGGCTACAAGGGAAAAAAGATAAGATGCTATCTAAGGAGACAGGTGGGGGCAGGGAGACAGGTTTGTTTGTTTTGTTTTGAGAAGGGAGAGAGTGGAGCAAGCCTGCAGGACCTTGGGAAGGAGCCAGGCAGGGGGTGGAGAGGGGCTGTGGAAGGCAGAAGTGAAGATTCAGACTGAGACAGACCAGAGACTCCCACCAGTCTCTCCTAAAGACAGGCTCCATCAAAAACATCTGACTCCAGAGACACCCATTAGGAGATCTCGGCCTGGGCGTAAACCATGGTCCCAGGAGGTCCACAGAAGGCGCGGAGATGGCTCCTGATGGAACGTCCTGGCCTGTGTGAGGGCCGGACCCAGGCGGGGCGTAGGGAGGAAGTGCTCAGGCCATGTGGTAGCAGCCTGGGTCCTTCTGGGCCATCCATGACCCCACCCCAGCGCAGGGGCCACAGCGAAGCTCTCTCCGCCCACCCTGCGGGGAGCTGTTTGCATGGCCTTGGACCACCCACTCGAGCTGCCCCTGTTGGTTTGCACAGACTTGGGCTTCTGTCTACCTCCGCCCTCTGGGGCTTAACTGTGTGCCTACAACTTCTGCCTGGGTGCAGGGTATCCTGGCTCCGGCCCCTTGATTCAGAGCAGAGGGTGTCCCAGAACCCTGGTACCCAAAGAACGTGAGCCCTTCCTTGAGCCTGCCCTCCCCACAACCACCTGGAAGATGTCCGCAGACCGAGTTCCTCCATCCTCCCTTCCATGTGCTCAGCCTTGGTTAGTTCCACCAGCAATCCCGTTTCTCCATCGTGATTACAGTAGTGGCCACTTATGGAGCACATGCTACTCATTCGTTCAGGTAATGCCTACTTAGGGCGCGCCCACCATGCACCCAGCGCTTCACCGGTTGCTGGAGACATGATGGTAAACAGGCCAGCTTCGTCCCTGCCCTGTGCAGCTTGCAGCCTCTTCCTCTAGTACGGTGCTCACATTTGCTTATTTTATCATATTTATTCTTATAGCAGCCCAATGAAATAGGCATTACTATCTTCACTGTGTAAAAAAAGAAACGGAGGCCCAGTGTGGTGAAAAATCACACAGCTTGTAGACGGCAGAACCTTAATCCACACCTGGGAGGCTCTGCCTCCTTCGAGCAGAGCAAACCCTGAGCTTCTCTGAGTTTGGGGTCTCCAAGCTCCCTTCTCTGGAGCAACTCCTTCCCTCCTTCCCTTTCCTCATCCTTCCTTCTCTCCCTTCTCTCGCCCTCTGGAGGAAAGGGTGCGTCGTTTGAGTTCAGAGACCAGGTCAGACGCCTGGCTTCCTGCTCAAGCCGTTTATTTCACTGCTCAGAGCCAGGTCCCTCCTCCGTGAAATGAGGATGACAGTCCTGGCCCTGCCCTCTCCAGGAGGCACTGGGAGAATTAAGTGAGGTCAGGTTGGAGATGTGAAAATGCTCTCAAGGCACTCGCAGGCAAGGGGTGGTTCCTATCAAAGCCTTCTCGCAGCGGAAGCCAGCCGTGGCATCAGCAAATTACACGTTAAGGGGCGTTGCAGTCACTGAATTTCCTGTCCCAGGCTGTTTACACCGCAGGCCCTTCTCTCACCGTGTAATGAAAGGATCTGCCTCCTCTAAAGGAATTTCAGTGTCATCCAGCGGGGAGAAATAGGAATTGCTGGCCTTCCTTGTGCTTCTGAAATCCCGGCCAAGAAGGCACGAGAAAACTAACATTTACGGAGCGTCTATCCCATGCCAGGCGCCTTGTACACAGCACCTCACTTATTTCTCACAACTCCTCAAGACTCGAACACTAGTGTTTTTACTTTACAGATAAGACAATTAATTTATCTGAAGTTAGGAAGCTTTGAAGTGTTGGATTCAGAACTTGGACCCTGGCCTGTCTGATTCCAAAACTCATGCTTTTCCCACTAAGAAAAACCCAACCCTGCCTGAAATCCCTACTGGAAGCCACCCCTTCTGATCGCAGCCTCAGCAATGTCACTCGACGATGATCACTGATTCCGCCCCTGCCTGCCTCTGCACCAGACAGCCAGCTCTTCGAGGACACAGACTGTGTTAAAGTTATCTTTGTATTCCCAACCGTCAGCACGGTGCCTGGGCCCTAGAAGGCATCACAAACATTAGCGAAATGACTGAATGATCAAAGAATAATTTTTGTCTCAAGGATAAAATCATGACTCTCATTTACATAGATAAAAGCAACCTGTGTCAAAATATTATTTAACTCTTTAATTAACGGGGGAACCAGTAAGATGTTATAATTGGTTCAGAGGAAAACTCAAAGAACCTCAAATACAGATGTCTTAGTCTGCTCACACTGTCGTAATAAAATTCCACGGGCTGGGCGGCTGAAACAGCAGAAATTTCTTTCTCACAGTTCTGGAGCCTGGAAGTGCAAGGGCAGGTGCCAGCATGGTCAGTTTCTGGTGAGAGTCTCTTTCTGGCTTGTACGCGGCTGCCTGCTCACTATGTCCTCATGTGGCCTTTCCTCGGGCTGTGGGTGTGCAAAGGAGGGGGAGAGAGAGAGAGTGAGCTCTCTGATGTCTCTTCTTATAAGGACACTAATCCTATCCTATCAGAGCCCCACCCTATGACATCATTTAACCTTAATTAATTACAGTTCTGCCTTGGAGGTCCCATCTCCTAATACAGCCACACTGGAGGTTAGGGCTTCAAATATGAATTTGAGGGGAGGGGAACACATTCAGTCCAGGCAAATAAGGAATGCTGGACTGAATTTACAAATAAATGTAAAATGGGTCTATCCACAGGGCAATAATCAATTGCATTCCACTGAACACAATGCAATTAAGTTGCATTTTTAAAGACAACGAGCATTGGCATTATTACCAGTATTCTACAATTTCCAGAGCTGTAAAATAGCTTAAAGACAATTAAAGTTTGAAAAAAAACCCAAGAATGTGCTAGACAAGACACCCAATGATCTTTTCGGTCTATTTCAGTCTTTCACAATGTTCCTCTATAGAATGAATCAATGTATCAATGCCAGCAGTTGTCTGGGCTGCCGCAGGAAGTCCACTCCCCAGCCATCCCCGAATTCCGTCTCTCCTGGGTTGCACATTTGCACACTTCTTTCATCACTCTACCGCCACCAGGCAGGGGGTGATCCCACAGCCTGGCCCTGAGGCCTTTCAGCTCCCACCCACGGTGAGACTAACATCCCAAAACTCACAGTTACGGCTGCCTGTGGAATATCTCCTTTGTCTAGACTGGGGGAAAAAGGTTGCATTACCAGATGTCCCAAAAGGAGAGGGGACTTTCATGCTGAACAGTCAACAGTAAGGGCACAGGTGGGCTGGGGAGAGGAGGGCCCTGTGGGGCTTGGACCCCAGGCCACTCACAATTGGCACTGGCCCACGGAAGATCTCTTTGGCCCAGGAAAGAGGATGTGTTACACAGTCCTACAGGAAAGGGGCGTCTACAGGCTGTACAGGCTCCTTTACCAACTGGGCACTATTGAAAAGTTTCAGGTCTTGCTAGAAACTGCACCTGACGGGACTGAGAGTGTAAGCGGAAGACCAGGGTTATGAAGGAGGTTCCCACTGGAAAATAATGGAAAGCAAGCCCTGGGAAGTCTAAACGCCATGTGGAGCCCAGCTAGCTCATTGGGAAATTTGGCCTTGACTTCAGATCCTCTGGAAATCCAACCTTTGCTCTTGGAAAACAATTTCTGATGTCTTCCTCTGCCTTCCTTTTACACAGATCAAGTTGTACATGCAAAACAGTGTTTGTGGTACAGGTCTATTCTGGAAGAATAGTCCAAGCAAACTGGACAAGGCCCCATCAGCAGTTGACAGCCTCATATCTCCAATCCAGACTAGCACCAGTTTGCTGGTGTCTTGGTCTAATCAGGCTGCTGTAACAAAATGCCATAGACTGGGTAGCTTGTGAGCAACAGAAAGTTACTTCTCACAGTTCTGGAGGCTGGAAGTGCAAGATCAGGGTGCCAGCATGGTCAGGTTCTGGTGAAACCCTCTTCCAGGTTGCAGACTTCTTATTTTATCCTCACATAGTGGAAAAAGAGGGTGAGAGAGAGCTCTCTAGGGTCCTTTTATAAGGGCACTAATCCCATTCTTGAGGGCTCCACCCTCGTGACCTAATCACCTCCCAAAGGCCTTACCTTCTAATACCATCACATTGGATGATAGGATGTCAACATAAGAATTTGAGGGGGGACACAAACATTCAGTCCACTGCAGCTGGCCTCCAGTCCCACCCCTCCAGCCTATCCTACACAGATGCTAGAGTCATCTTTCTAGACATATTTGGCCTTATCATTTTCCTGCCTAAAAACTTTCTGATGGCTTCCAATCACCTATAGGACAAGGCCCATGACATACAAGGCACTCCACAACCAGTCTTGTCACCTCACCAGCCTCACCTCTCATCACTTCCTGACTCCCCAGTTTATGCTCCAGTGTCACCAACTCCTAGTAGTTCTCGGCACACCCCAGGCCATTTCTCCGTGCCTTTACACCATCTCACATCCTTTCCCTTACCAACTCCTGTCTCCTGGGAGGCTTGGTTCAGATGTCCTCCTTCCCTCTTCTCCCACTCCCCTCCCCAGCACAAGCTCCCTGCTCCGCGTGCGCTTCTCTCCATCGCTGCATCGCTCCTGCTAATATGTCTACTCCCCCTCCCACTAGACTGTGGGCTCCTTGAGAGCAGGGATTGTTTCTTGTACTGGGTTAAATAGTGTCCCTCCAAAATTCATGCCCACCTACAACCTGTGAGCATGACCTTATTTGGAAATAGAGTCTTTGCAGATGTAATTAGTTAAGATGAGTAAGGATAGGCCCTGAACCCAATATGATAGCATCCTTTAAGAAGAGGGAAATTTGGAAACAGACACAAACAGGAGAGAATGCCATGTGAAGACAGAGACAGATTGGAGTGATGATTCCACAAGCCAAGTGCTAAAAAACAAAATTCAACTGAGTACATTTCAAAGATCTTATTGGCTTTACTCAGTGATTCATGAATTGGGCAGCATCCCATCTAGCGGATAGAAAGGAGCTCCAAAGAGGTGGACAAAATGGAAGACTTCTGTAGGCAGAAGGGGGCAGGACAAGGAAGTTACTAGCAAAGAGTGAATTGTTTGTGGCAAAGTCACCTTCTTTCAGTAATTTGCCTTCTGTCAGGCAAATTACTCACTAGTGCTAACCACGTGATTCTAGATTGTCTGGTTTAAGATTCTACTCCCAGGAGAGGTTGAAATTGTAATTAAGTTAGGTAATAAGTCTTGGTTCAGTGACGTGGGCTTAGCATAACTGACTCCATTTTGGACCTGTTTCTCTTTTTTAACACAAGGAAGACCAAGGATTGCCAGACGCCACTAGAAGCTAGGAGAGAAGCATGGAATACATTCTTCTCTAGAACCTCAGAGAGAGCACAACCCTGCTGTCACCTTGATTTTGGGCCTCTAGCCTTCAAAGCTGTGAGAGAATAAATTCCTATTGTTTTATGCCACCCAGTTTGTGGTATTTTGTTACTACAGCTCTAAGAATCTAAGAGAGATTTTGGTACCAGGAAGTGGGGTGCAGCTGTAACAAATATCTAAAGATGTGGAAGTGCCTTTGGAACCAAGTAATGGGTAAAGGCTGGAGGAATTCTGAGGTTTATGATAGAAAAAAATCTAGACTGGCTGGATGACTCTGCTCGTAGGAAAGTGGACATTAAAAGTGATTTTGGTGAGAGCTCAGAAGGAAGTAAGGAAAGCTGTAGAGACAGTTTCTATCATTTCAGAAAATACATATATTGTCATGAACAGAATGCTGCTATGATATCAGGGCTAAAGGTGCTTCTGGTGAAGTCTCAGAAGGAAAGAAGGAAGACGTTACTGCACACTGGAGGAAACGTGACTCCTGTTATAGAGAAATCTTTTGCCAAATTGTGTTCTACCATTGGGTGGAAAGTAGAACTTGGGTATTCAGCTGAGGGGATTTTCAAGCAAAGTGTGGAGCTGAGGCCTGGTTTCTCCTTGCCACTTACAGTAAAATGTAAGAGAAAAGAGATAAATTGAAGAATGAGTTGTTAAGCAAAAAGGAACCTGGAACTTGAGGTGGAAAATTCTCAGCCTATCTAGACAGTATGCTCTAGAGATAAGGCCAAGGGTGTGACTGGAAAACTTTTGCTAAAAAGATTAGGCATGTGACTTATGGATCCAATCAACCATCTCAGCCAAGCCAGGAATAGAGGTATGATTATCCAGGAAGGATCTGTGGAAAGCCCTCATGGTTAATGGGTGGGTCCTTTTGACATACATAGGAGACCCACAAGGTTTTTAAGAATTTTATATCACTAGAAACTCTAGCAGCCTGGACGAAAGGGACAGAGATGGGACAAAATGAAGGAAGAACGATTTGGGGGATAGAGTCAGAGATGTAGAGGCCAGAGAGGGAGGGCCACTCCTGAGGGCCCAGAGGGTGGATCAAGCCATAGAGAATTATTCTCAGACCTTGAAACCTAATAGAACTTGCCCTGCTAGATTGCAAACTTGCTTTAAACCAGTGACCCCTTTAATCCTTCCATTATTCTCCCCTTCACAATGAGAATTTCTATCCTATGCCTGTCCCACCATTGTACTTTCGAAACAGATAACTCATGTTCTAGTTTCACAGGTCCACAGAGAGAGGAGAATTCTGCCCCAGGAGGGTTCATCCTGAAAGCCTCATCCATACTCAGTTGAAATGATTTACATGATGAGATCTGGAACTTTTTGAGTTGATAATATTTAGATGAGATTTTGGATTTAGAGTTAGTGCTAGAATGGGTTAAGACTCTTAAGGATGTTGAGATAGGGGAATGTATTTTGCACATGGGACAGATACAAATTTTGGGAGGCCACAAGGCAGAATATACTGGATTGAATACTGTCCTCCCAAAATTCATGTCCACCCAGAACCTGTGGATGTGAACTTTGTTTAGAAATAGGGTCTTTGCAGACGTAACCATGTTAAGATGAAGTCATGCTGGCTCAGAGTGGACCCTAAATCCAATATGATTGGTCTCCTTTGAAGAAGAAGGAAATTTGGAAACAGACATACAGGAGAGGATGCCATGTGAAGACAGAGACAGTTTAGAGTGATGGCTCTACAAACCAAGGAGCATCAAGGATTGCTGGAAGCCTTCAGAAGCTGGGAGAGAGGCATGGATTAGATTCCTCAGAAAGAGGATGACCCTGAGGTCACCTTGATTCTGGACTTCTGGCCTCCAGAACTGTGAAAGAATAAATTTCTGTTGTTGTAAGCCATGTAGTTTGTGGTACTTTGTTACTGCAGCCCTAGGGAGAAAATAGATTTCCTATTAGAGCCCCAGCCCAGTGTTTGCTTCACCACTACATAGTCAGTAAAGGTTGAAAGAATGAGTGAGTGAATGATCCTATACTACTACTGTCTGCCTCACTCCCTGGTCTCAAGAAGCCGCTGAGGAAGGGAGGAGGGACTCAGGACTGGAGTACTCACTCTGACCAAGAGAGGTAGGCCTAGTCAACACGTATTTATTGGGTACTTACCATGTGCAAAGGGCTCTACAAGGTGCTGTGAATCGGACACAGCTCCCATCCTGCCATAAATGACCTAGAACCGTGCATAATCCAGCCGTTATCCGTGGAATGGATTTGCCTCGCAAGGATGTCTAAAGGAGGCCCACAGCAGCCTGGGTGACTGGAGCAGAGCAGCTGAAGGAAGCGGGGTTGTTGAGTTCGCAAAAGAGAAGCTTTTAAGGGGACAGACTCCAAATGTGAAACAGACATTATGGATGAGAGAGATGTGTTACCTGTGGCTTCAACACCAATGTTTAAAATTCACAGGGAAAGAGATTTAGGCTCAATCTAAGAAAGAATTTTCTAATAGGAAGAGAAGGGAACTAACATTGCCGAGTATTTGCTCTGGGCCCAAAAAGCAATCCTGTGAGGTGGTTTTACTACCTAGTCCCAATCTGCAGATTAAACTAACTAACTAACTAACGCTCACAGAAGTTAAGGAGACCTGCCCTAGATTCCTTAGCTGAGGGCAGAGCCAGGATTCCAGCCCAGGATGGTCTGATTGCAGATAAGCACACCGCCCCCTTTTCCCAAAGACAATGTTGAGTGTCCCCAGAGTACTGGTTTTGCTGTCCTTGGTAGTACCCAGGGACAGGGCAGGCTGCGTGGGGATGCTACAGAGAGGCTCCAACTTTGGGGCAGGAAGTTGGGCTAAATGATCTTTAAAATCCCATCTAACCATGAGGTATTTACTGCCCGTCTCGAATCCCTGGGATAGTGTTGCCGTCAATCTCCACCACCTCACTATCATCATTAAAGGACCAGAATCCAGGTATCTCTCAGAGGCTGGGCCCTGTCCACAGGCCAACACTCAGCCACAGAACCTGTCTGCAATCACCATCTTTTTAGCCCCCAGGGAGGGGCCTTAAGTGGAAGATGAGTGGACATTAGCCAGGCAAGAAGGGAGAATAGTGTCTGGGTAGAGGGAAGAGCATCTGCAAAAGGCCAGTTGTGATAGAGAACATTTCTTGGACAAGGGAGCGGAAAAAGGTTAGCAGTGAAAGGAAGGGAGAAGCTGGAGATGGAGCCACAGGAAGGAAAACGGGTTAGATCAGCAAGGGCCTTGTAGGCCAGATGAAGGGGGCTGAGCTTCATCCTGTGCACAAAAGGAAGCCATGGATAAGGGTGCGGTATACAGACTATGTATGTATTTTAAAAACCCTTACAATTCAGCAATAAAAAGACGAAAAAAATTTTTAAATGGGCAAAGTATTTGAACAAACATTTCTCCAAAGAAGAAATATAAATGGCCAATAAGCACATGAAAAGATTCTCATCAGAGAAATGCAAGTCAAAACCACAGTGAAACACAACTTTATGCCCACTAGAGTGGTAGGGTTCCTATATGACTCGGCAATTCTTCTCCTATGTATATACCCAAGAGAAGGGGAAATACATGTCCATACATAACTTGTACACTGATATTCATAGCAGCATTACTCATAATAGCCAAAAAGTGGAAACAACCCAAATGTCCATCAACTGGTGAAAAAACAAACCAAATGTGGTTTCTGCACGTAATGGAAGGTTATTCAGCCATAAAAAGGAATGAAGTACTGAAACATGCTACAACACGGATGAACCTTGAAAACAGTATGCTACATGAAAGAAGCCACCTAAAAGGCCACATATTGTATGATTCTATTTACATGCAATGTCCAGACGAGGCAACTCTAGAGACAGAAAGTTGGCCAGCGGCTGCCTAGGACTAGGGGTGCTGAGGGGAACTAGGGAGTGACCGCAGATGGGCACCAGGTTTCTTTCTTGGGTGATGAAAATGTTCTAGAGTTGATTAGGGTGATGGCTTCACAACTCTGTGAAAATACTGAAAGCCACTGAATTGTATATCTTAAATTGGTGAATTTTATGACACGTGAATTACACGTCGATAAAAAAAGAAGTAAGGGGCCAGCCCAGTGGCACAGTGGTTAAGTTCACACGTTCCACTTCGGCAGCCCAGGGTTCACCGGTTCAGATCCCGGGTGCTGACCTATGAATCGCTTGGCAAGTCATGCTGTGGCAGGCGTCCCACATATAAAGTAAAGGAAGAAGGGCACAGATGTTAGCTCAGGGCCAGTCTTCCTAAGCAAAAAGAGGAGGATTGGCAGCAGATGTTAGCTCAGGGCTAATATTCCAAAAAAATCAGTAAGCCACTGAATGGTTTTAAGCTGGGAAGTCATAAGATTTGTCTGCATTTTAGAAAGAACATGCTGGCCACAGGTGGAAAATAATGGAGGCAGAGAAATCCTGACAGTTATGAGGCCGTTACAAGAGTCTTGGTGAGAGATGATGGTGACTGATACATAGGAAGTGGCAGGGGAGATGGGGAGAACAGGTCCGATCCAAGGAGCATCTAGGATGGCTAGAGCAGGGTCAGACAGAGACAGTCATAACTGAGATGTGCAGGAATGTGACTTTCTTTATCACTCTATAATTGAGCTTAACTTCATTCTTGTGGTGGTTTTAAAAAATGTCCTCAGAATATTTTGACAATCCTTCCTTCACAAGGTAGAGTGTAACTCTCCTCTCCTTGACTGCGGACCAAACTTAGTGACTCACTTCTAACTAAGAGACTGTGGCAGCGTGATGTTACGGGACTTCCAAGGCTAGATTACAAAGGATGCATCTGGTGCCCTCTCTCTTTCTCTCCTTTTTTTCCTCTCTCTCTTTCAGATAGCTCACTCTGGGCGAAGCCAGCTGCCATGCCCTGAGGACACTCAAGCGTCCCTGCATAGAGGCCCACATGGAGAGGAATGAGCCCACCCATCAACAGCCAGCACCAATTTCCCAGCCACGTGAGGGCACCACCTTGGTAACAGATCCTCAGACCCAGAGAAGTCTTCAGATAACTCCAGTCCTGAGCCTTGGGTTTTCCAGCGGTGCCCAAAGTCATCACGGAGCAGAGACAGGCTGTCCGTGCTGCACCTTCACTGAATGCCTGACCCATGAAAACCTTTAGAGACAATAAACGTTATTGCCGTCTAAGCCACTGAGTTTTGGGGTCATTTGTCATGCAGCGATAGATGACTCATACAGTTCAGCAGCCCGATTCCTACTGATAGCAGAGGGCATTTAATCTTGCCAAACAAAAGTAACTGAGTCACTTCCCTTTTGACGCTTCTCTTTGGGGTCAACACTCAGCTGATTCCAGATTCAAACTGAAAGTCCAAACTCCCTATCAGGGCTTCTGGTTGTCTCTATCCTCACCTCCTTCCCAGGACACCTCATTCACGGAGGGAGGCTTACGTAACACCATGGCACCAAACAAGAGGTCCCCCTGTCCTCTACCAGGGGGTAGCTTGTCATCCATGGACCCTGGGCGTTGGCTTCTGTCTGTGCTGCAACTGCCACTGAAGTGGGCGCCACTGAAGTGTGGGTGGTGTGACCTGTGGTCTGTTCTCTGGATGAGGCCACCTCATATAGCTGTGCAGAGGGGTCTGCTGAGGGGGTGAATGGGAACTGAAATCCAGCCTGCGTCCTGCTCACCAGGCTGTGCACGGTCACCAAGTCAGTCCAGAGGAGAGGGCGCCTTTGGTAGTTTATCCTCCCAGAAGGGGTGTCTTTTTGTAAATCCCACAAAGGTACAGTTACAGACGGCAGCCCGTAATATTTTTTAAAAATCAAAATTAATGCCAAAAAATCTGAACAAAATATCGAAATTTTAATAGAGGCAGGATCCAACCCAGCGCTTGCACCATCCTGTCTCATTGCCGCCCTCTAATCCTGGCCCTGGTTCCAATAAAACTTTATTTACAAAACCAGGCAGCCAGCCCAAGGGCCATGGTTTGCCAATTTGATTTTTTTTTTAAGTACGGCATTAAAATGTTATCTATCTTGATTATTGGGTTGCTCCCCCCTTGCTAGTCCTTGTTTGTCCCACCAGCCCTCATCTCTCAGATTGGAGGCCACTGTGGATTTCCTGGGTACCAGCCACAGTCCAGGACCAGAAGAGGCAGCAAGGAGAGGCTGTTTCGAGGGGCAGTATCTCAGGCCCTCTCACTGCCTAAAACGCCCCCTTCTGCTCTGCGCGTCTATTCCCTGCTGGTGCAGGACGTGCTGGGAGTTCCAGGGGGAAGCAGGGCACAAACTGCCTTGGGCAGACTCACCTGGTGGTCTCTATCACCCCTTAGGGTTCTAGTCCCTAAGTGAACACTGGGGCAGGGGTGGCGGGTGTGAATGAACGCCCAACTGCTCCTTCTAAAAAACTCTGGCTGTCTGCCTCTTCGGGCTCCCCAACTTCCCAGGAATGGGAAGCAGTGCCTTCCTGTGTGGTACGGCAACAGCCCTCGACTCCTTGCCCTGTGGTTAAATTGTTTTCATTCACACTTTCATTTAGTCATTTGTTTCACAGTCAATCCTTGATCTCGACTATGCAGCAAGCCTTTGCCAGATTCTAGAGATACAGAGAAAAACCCCACTATTCATGGAGCGAACAATAAGAGGGACCAACATACACAAATAACTACAGTGAAGTCTGGCATATAAAGTACAAAAATCAAAGTGTGCACAGGTCTAGCTATTGCATGGAGGAGGGAGTAATTACCTTTGAAAGCCTCAGGCTGGGGCGATTGGATCTCCCCAAGCTGATAAGCTGTCAATAGATATTCCCTGAGGGAAGAGCACACGCAAGAACCTGGGCTGGAGGCGCAGCGGTGGAAATAGAAGTAACAGGATTGATTACAGAGAGAGGTGTTGTGATAGGATACAGTACTAGACATCTTACATGAGCTCATCCGTAACCTGGGGATGATCATGATACCACTCGTTAAAAAAAGAAACAACTGGCCCAAAATGGACTCACTTGTGCTGAGCCCATGTCATCAAACCAAGACTTACTACCTAACCTAATTACAGTTTCAGCCTCTCCCAAGAATGCAAACTTTTTTTTTTTTAACAAGCATTGAACCATTCTTTTTTTTCTTTTTTTTTTTTTTTCTGCAGGGGAAGATTTGCCCTGAGCTAACATCTGTTGCTAATTTTCCTTTTTTTTTTCCTTCCCCAAAGCCCCAGTACATGGTTGTATATCTTATTCATAAGTCGTTCTAGTTCTATGTGAGCTGCCACCACAGGATGGCAACTGACAGATAGGTGGTGTGGTTCTGAAACCGTGAAGTGAACCCAGGCTGCCAAAGTGGCAAGCACCACTTTAACCACGGCCATTAGGGCTGCCTCAGGAATGTAACCTTTAACCAGTCAATCTGGAACTACTTGGTCAGCACTAGTGAGGTAATCTTCCCAATAGACCTCTTCTGTCCCCCAAAGGAAGGGGACCTTGCCACAAACAATCCACTATTTGCTAGAAGCTTCCTTTTTCCACCCCTTTCTGCGTACATAAGCCTTTCACTTTGTCCAGCTCCTCGGAGCTCCTTCCTATTTGCTAGACGGGGTGCTGTCTGATTCATGAGTTGTTCAATAAGACCTTCAAATTTACTCAGTTGTATTTCGTTCTTTAACAGATTTGGTGGCAGCAATGGGATCAAAAGAGACTTCTGACAGCTTCAGGAACAACAAGAAACACACGCGTGGTCCCCATGAACCCCTCTGAGTTCTGTCTTTCTCATTGTTTCCGAAGGCCGTGGGTACATTCCTCTGGGTCTGAGCTCTGCGCTCTTTGTGCTAACCTCCCGGTATAACTGGCTTTCCGCAGTTCCCCATTTTGAGTGGAAAACCTCAGCCTTTGGTTCTGTCCCCAAATTCCGTGTTAGGACCTGCTGGTGGTTCACTCCACAGTCCACCATTGTGTGGAACCCCAGCCCACAGTCCCCCTTGCTCGGGGTCTGCTGGTTCAGTCCTTTCCCCAGACCCCAGATTCCACATTGGGAACTGCTGGTTCCCAGAATCACACTGGGTCTGACTTAAAAACCAGACTGGGTCTGGACTGGCTCCAGTGTGTTTTGTGCAGGTAAAGGCTATTGCTAATGGGAATCTTGGAAACCAAAGAGCCACATTTCCTGGTGGGCACAAATCAAGCACTGAAAAGCTGTTAGGATAAGCTGGTCATGGAAAGGGTTAGATTGACACTAGGTCACCTGCCAACCTCAAGAAAATTTCCGTGCAACAAGGTACACAGTGAAACACCACACAATCTCCAACCCAGTGGCACATCCCCCTTAAGTATTAGTTTGGCTCTGAGAGACCCAAAGGCTTAGCTGAAACAGACTGGAGTCCTTAACCTCCAAGGAGTCGGGCGTGCCACCTTCCGGCACACCTGCCTATTTTTGTCTAAGAACTATGGTCCTGAAAGCTATAAATAGCTACAAAAATGGCAAAATGTTACTAAACACAACCTAGAATGACAATAGCCATTATGGAGAATGTTCCAATTAGACAAGATCATTCATTTAAGAAGTGCACTTGAGAGCAAGGGTTCCCAAATTAAACAAACAGAATAGGATGCCTGTTTTGATTGGCACGCAGAAGTTTCCAGAAGGCTTCAAGATTCCAAAATAGCTTCACTGAAAAAATTCCTTGCAAAAGGCTAATGAAAAATTAAAGATGCAGGTACCTAAAACAAAAGATAATAAGATTGGCGTGACTCCCACTGCTTCCCTCTGTCCTCCTTTACCTGTGCACTTGTGGTCTGCTAATCCTCTGTCTGAACCGCCTTTCCAGCCTGAAGTGACTATTAAACAGTTCCTTTTAGAATCAGACCACCTGGGGCTGCTGGTGATCCTTTTCAGGTATCTTTCACTCTTTGGTCAAAGACCAAACTAAGGCACATAAAGAATTTCCTAAACCCAGGGAGGATCCTGAAAAGTTTTCTGAAGAATTTAGAGTCATTATCAGGCCCATGACCCCCGGCTGCCAGATCTTTATCAGCTTGTGCCACATGCTGGTAGGACCCGGTAAAGCCCAAAAATAGATGTGGGAAGCAGAATGGTGTAACCCCAAGGATGATATTCGAGATCTGGGTCTTCAACATGATGCCCCACTATCTGCTTCCAAAGGAGGACCCCTATATGAGCCCCTCCCAGAGTTGACAGGGCTCCAAGAGACCCTCTGGTAAACTACTAACAGTGATTCCCTTAAACAGCCAAAGAGAAACTAAAATTAAAATTAATGGCTGGGGCCAGCCCCATGGTCTAGTGGTTGAGTTTGGCATGCTCCACTTCAGTAGCCTGGGTTCAGATCCTGGGCACAGACTTACACCACTCATTGGCCGTGCTGTGGCGGCAACCCACATGCAAAAAATTTGAGGAAGATTGGCACAGATGTTAGCTCAGGGCGAATCTTCCTCAGGGAAAAAAAAAATTAATGGGAAACCTTGCCAAATTCTGGTAGATATCAAAACTACACTTTCTACTTTAAACCCTACTCTCACAGGACAATAAATCCCCTAGAGTGAAAAAAAAAAATGTTTCCATAGTGAGGGTATCTAATAAAGTTCAAAGAGAATTTCTTTCTCAACCAGTACAAATGACTCGGGGGCCTTTCACTGAAAACATTCCTTCTTGCTCTGCGGTACAGCTCCAGTCGGTCTATTAGGTAGACATCTCCTTTCTAAAGTAAAAGCGCTAATACGTTTTGCCTCCAATGGAGACCTCACCTTAGAATTTCCAGGCCAACCTGAACCTGATCTTTTATGTTCCTCACCATCTGTCCTTGACATAGAAGAGGAAGAAGTCCGACAAAGTCCCCTAATTTAATTGAGGTGCCCAAAAATCTGTGGGCTCCTTCCAATACTGACATTGGGAGAATAGAAAGTGCAGAACCTATAAAAATTCAGGGGGACACAGCTAAACCACTTCCTAAATTGCCTCAGTATCCACTAAAGCCTGCGGCCATACAAAGCCTCACACCCAGAGTAGAAGACCTAAGCGCCCAGCAGCTGATGATTCCCTGTACCCACCAGCCCCTGCGACGTGCTGATCTGGCCAGACTGGAGACCTAATGGATGGGGATGGCGATTTGTCCATAACTCAAGAGCTGTTCACAAGACAACTGTTCGCCATTTTCCAGTTGGCCCAACCCCAAACACCTTTTGGTCACAAGTTCCAACGGACTCAAAACGGTTCACGGCTGTGGACCTATGTTCAGCCTTCTTCAGCAGCCCGGTCAATATCTACCGGCCTTTACTTGGAACAATCAACCGTAGACCTGGACTGTCAGGCCTCCAGGGCCCACTGAGGCCCCTTCTCGTTTCTCCCAAGGGCTCTACCAAGATTTCAGCACCCTCCAATTCCCCAGGAAATGGACCCTTTCACAATATGTAGATGATCTCTTGCTATGCTCAGCTATCAAAGAGGCGTCCACAAAGGATTCCATCTATTTGCTGTCACAGTTATCTGAAAAGGGGCATAAAGTCTCTAAAGAGAAATTACAATTATCTCTAGACACTGTTCATCACCTAGATCAGAATCTCAGGGCTGAAGGAACCCAGCTATCTCCAGAAAGAGGTAAACCAATCCAAGAATTCCCTAGCCCCACAACTAAGCGACAGCCTTGTGGAGTCTTAGGCCTGGCTGGCTCTGGTAGACTTCAGGTTCCTAATTTTTCTTATTGTCTTCCCTACTCTATGAACCCACTAAAATTTCAGTCCTCGAACCCCTTCCTTGGGAAGATAAGCAGGAGCAGGACTTCCTGAGATTAAAACGAGTACAGCAAGAACAGCCTGCTGGGGCTACCTAACTCTTCAAAAGCTTTCACCTTATTTGTGCATGAAAGAGATAACCAAGCCCTGGGAATGCTCATGCAAGAACATGGCAATAAACGTGGGCCTAGTGCCTATAACAGCCTACGACTTGATTCAGTTGCTCGTGCCTACTCCACCTGCCTTAAGGCTATAGCTGCAGCTGCAAATTCAGTGGAAGCCTTAGCGGATTTAACCCTAAATGACATTTATTTACAAACTCCACATGCTGTCCAAGGTCTTCTTAATTATGAACTAATTCAACATTTCTCTGCAAGCAAATTAACTTCCTATGAGATCCTTTTGCTCTTGCCGCCTAATCTGCATCTTAAACGTCGCAGTGTTCTTAATCCTGTTATGTCACCACTCCTGCCTGACGATGGCAAGCCCCATGACCGCGAGGTAATAATGTCCCATTTTGTGACACCGTGTCCTGATTTACAAGGCGTCACTTTGACTAGTCCCAGTCTAAACTTGTTTGTTGGTGGGTCACACTGTAAAAATGAAAAAGGGAATTTCCAAGCTGGTTTCACTATTACTCCCCAAGACGAATACTTGAAAGGGGACACCTCCCACCAGCTAAAGCAGCCCAGCGAGCAGAGCTCCACGCCCTTGCAGAGCACACTAGTTACCAGAAGGGACAAATTGTCAATATTTATACCAATAACTGGTATGCCTTTGGGATTGTCCATGATTTTGGACAATCAATGTTAACAACAATGTTAATGGAAACAAACGGGTTTTCTTACATCCACTGGGACCCCAATCAAAAATGAACAAGTAAACAAACTTCTTACTGCTATCCTGCTACCACCTGAAATTGCTGTCGTCAAAATTAAGGCCCACACTAACAAGACTGAACCTGAGTATCAGGAAAAACGCTCCACCTGCTTTTCATGCAAAGGCAGCAACAACAGAGTCTATAGAGGTTGTGGCTCATGCAGAGGAAGCCCACCCTGCTTCTGTGAAAAATGACCCCTTGGTGCCAGACTTTTGCCATCCTGATGTCCTTGCAACATGGCAACGGTCTGCACCTGAATCAGAGAGATCACGATGGGCAAACAATGGCCTTAAATTAAATGAACAGTCGGGGCTATGGAAACACCCAAGATGGTTACCTGATTCTTCTTGGCTCCCTGGAAACCCCATTTTTCAGTTTTTGCATTCCTTCACCCACCATGGTGCAATTAAAATGACTCAAATTGTAAATAAACATTGAACTTCTATAAAATTGCAAAAACAGTTTACCACCAATGTCTGACTTGCCAGGTCTGTAACCCTAGAAAAACTATTTTTGCTTCTAGAGGATCAGACTTCTTCCCTCTGGACCCTTTGAACACTGCAGCTGGACTCATTCAACTGCCTCTTAGTATGGGTTATTGATATGTCCTTTTTGTATGCGTGTTTTCCGGATGGGTTGAAGCTTTCTTCTGCCGCAAGGCTGATGCCCTCACAGTGGCAAAGAAACTGCTGAAAAACATGTTTCCCTCTTGGGGTACACCTTCCCTCATCTCCAGTATGGAGGTACCCACCTTTCTGGGCAAATCATACAGCCTTCATAGAAACCTTGCAGACTTCTTGGAATTATCACTGTCTTACCACCCTCAATCCTCAGGCAAGGTTGAGAGAACTAACGGGATCCTCAAACTCAGCATCTCTAAACTTGCTGAAACTACTGGACTCCCTTGGCCTAAGGTGTTGCCTCTGGTTTGCTGACTGTTTGCAGCACACTCTTTGGGAAATATTAACTCACTCCATGAGATAGTCACTAGCAGGCTAATGTAGACCAACATCTATTGGTACACAACTTTCTGCTGATCCCTTGTTATCTCACACTAATGTGACCAGCCACTGTAAGTCCTTAATGTCTTATGCTAAAGCCTATCATCAACAGGTTAAAGATCCCAACTTGAAGGATCCTGTTGGTCATAGTCTAGACTGGCCACTGGGTATTCTGGAAACGTCATCAGAGGAAGACAGCCCTCGAACCCTGTTGGAAAGGACCTCACCAAGTACTCCTGACCACTGACACTCCTGCAAAACTAGAAGGCATTGAGCGTTAGGTACACATCTCACAGCTAAAGAAGGCTCCACCTGCTCTCTGGTCCCATGCAGACACTGGAGACCTCTGAATCAAATGGATGAGGAAGAGAAGTAGCTAACCTCACTGTAGACTGCTTCCACGCGAGATACAGGATCAAGACTTCATACTTTAATTAAACACGAAACCCTTTCTTCTTCTCTTTCTTTCCCTTATTCTGGCATTGTCCCAGAATGATAACAGCATTATCCATACCTCCCAGGCCATTGCTAAGGCCATTTCAGACTGCTGGATGTGTCGTCAAGGACTCTGACTTGTCCTTGATGCTAGAGACCCCTGGTCTTCCCCGTGACCAGTTTCTCTTCTACTCCCAATATCACACAAACTACAATCGGCCTCCCTTAGAAGTCTCTTACAGAGTCTGACTTTTACACCAGAACATCCAGTGCCTTGTTTTTACCTTTCTCCAGTTATAACTGTACTTGCCCAATTAGACACAAATACCTACATTCGCAACCTCACCTTCTCAGGATTAGCTAGATTGGATCTGCCCCAATCATGAAAAGATCTCACCAGCGGCACCCATTTTTGCAAGGTGTTTGGAACAACTCTATTTCAGACCAGGAGATTTACTTCCCAAATGCGCTGAAAACCTAACTGACCCCTAGCTTGAATGGGCAAATGTAACAATACCTGTGAATGAATCCCTTAACAGTACCACCTCGACAAGCATGGCTTGTCCTTGACAGCGTTTACCTTTATCCATGGTTGTTATCATTCTCCTGGGCCTATGAATGCCTGGATGGTTGGTGCATAACTGGGCAATGCCCCTTAAGTGTCTAACTGTGCCCCTAACTGTTCACAAATGAACTGAGACAGCTCGCTGGTCAGGTCCCCTGAGTTTACATCACCGAGTTAGAAAGGACTGACCAGCAGGCTTTCATGACTCAGGATTCCCTTCCTTTGGCAGGTCCCTACTTTCATGGTTAGGAGTAAATGCAGATAAGACTATGGTCAGGAACCTCTCCTTAACTGTTAAACAAACTGCAGAATCTGCTGCAAAGACAATAGCTGCTCAACAAAACTCCTTAGACTCTCCTGCCAAAGCTGTTCTTGATAGCAGAATAACCCCTGATGATCTCTTAGCTGAACAAGGAGGCGTCTGTGCTGTGGCCAACACCACCTGCTGCACCTGGATTAACACTTCTGGAGAAGTTGAAACTCAGTTACACAAGATCACTGAACAAGCCACTTGGCTAAAAAGGTGACTCCTTTAAAAGAGCTTTTCTTTCACTTATTTGATTTTAATTGGTTTGGGTCTTGGGGACCATGGCTCTGAAGTGCACTCCAAGCATTAGGAATTATCCTGCTTGCGATAATCATAGGAGTCCCCCAGTGCACTGTATTCTCTCAAAAGCTTTCCACGCATGTTTGCAGCCGCTAACACCAAGCAAAAGATCTCCCTAAGTCTGGAATGCCAGAGAAGGAATGAAGGAAATAACCGGCTAATAAACCGTGAGCCTGAAGTCGCTACCTGTGAATATCACAGAGATTCAGAAGAAAAAAAGATAATTATGACCTGTGAATATCACACAAAGGATCAATAAAGCCCAAGAACTATAGAGCGGGAGCTGGGAGTGGCACTGATGCCTTAAATTTTGATCACATCTCTCAGGGAGGCTGAGAGTTCAATTAAAAGGGGAGAATTATTTAAAAAAGAAACAACAGGCCCAAAATGGAGTCACTTGAGCTAAGCCCATGTCACCAAACCAAGACGTAATACCTAACCTCACTGCAGTCTCAGCCTCTCCCAGGAATGGAAGCCTTCACAGCTGGGCTGGAATTACCTGGTCAGCACTAGTGAGGTAATCCACCCAAAAGAGCCCTCCCATACCCCAAAGGAAGGAGACGTTGCCATGAACAATCCACTGTTTGCTAGACACTTCTTTTCCTGCCCCCTTCTGCCTATAAAAACCTTTCATTTTGTACAGCTCCTCAGAGCTCCTTTTCTATCTACTAGGTGGAACGCTGTCTGATTCATAAACCATTGAATAAAGCCAATAAGATCTTCAAATTTACTCAGTTGAATTTTGGTTTTTAACTTTTTCTTCCTCCCCAAAGCCCCAGTACATAGCTGTATTATTCTAGTTCTAAGTCCTTCTAGTTCTTCTATGTGAGCCACCACCACAGCATGGCTACTGACAGATGAGTGGTTGGTTCCGTGCCCAGGAACCAGGCCCAGGCCGCCAAAGTGGAGCGCGCCAAACTTTAACCACCAGGCCATCAGGGCTGGCTCTTTTGACGTTCTTTATGAGGTTGTTGAGTGTAATAAATGAGATATATCAAACACTTAGCATGGTGCCTAGCACATAGTAAGCTGCTGTATAAGCACAATGTTAACTACTATTACTCGCTAAACCTTCCATCTAACATTAGAAGCATTGCAGGGGAATAAAAGTTTAGTTACATAGATAGATTTGTGCACACGGAACAATGTTAATTCAACCAACACTTTAGCATCTACTAGAGCCCTAGACACTCTATGGTTAACTTTTAAAAACTCAGTGAGCAGTCCTGAGTTTAAGCTAAGCCTTTTTGGAATTTAAAGCTAAACTGTTTCTCTCTTAAGCTCCAGATCTTGCCAATCAAAATCGCTTGGCTCATAGACTATTATATCTGCGTCTGCCTCGGCTGAAAAACCCATTCAGCAACTCAATTGACTTCTTTGTTCTAGGCTGGAGTCGCCCTCCCCGGAGGCATCGATGCCATTGACTCCGTGGGTGCAGGCTGTCTCACAATAAAACACATGGGTTTAATATTTCAAAAACAGCATTCAGCCTCTTAGGAAACCGGCAGGATTTAAGGATGAGGCTTGGGGGATGGGGATGAGAAAAGGCTGAGCCCCAAGGGGCTCGATGTATAGAAAGGTTTGTCTTTGGGGGGACTTTTTTCTTCCTGCTGGGGGCAATAAGACATCCTGCTAAACTACCGCCCCCATGGAAAATGGGATGGCATATATTTACTGAACACTGACTCTGTGCCGGGCTCTGTCGGAAGGGGTTCCCCCAAGGGCCCAGACAATTCTGCTTCCGTGAGTTCCACCTGAGGCACTTCACGGGGACCTCACCGTGGCAGGTAGAAGAATCTACCTCTTGGCTCTTGGGAGGGTAGAGTGAGGTTATTGTGACTTGGAATTTTAAAAAGTGAGCCTATACTTCTCCCAGGCTTCCTAGCATTCAAAACCGCCCTTTGGAAAACTGATTCTGCTATTTGTACTTTCTATTTCTATTTTCTATCTTTTAAAAAATGCAGTTAAAATTTGAAAATACCAGCCTGTCTTTGGCTGCATTCAGATAACCAAAGAAAGGATTTAATTTTAGCCTGAGCTGAAGTTACAAGAGAAAAGCTGTCCCCTCCCTCTCGGGGGTGGTCCCCAAGGGGGTGGGAGACCCCAGGCAGGAGTCCTGGCTACTGGGGAGGCCTCAGGAGATGGAGAGATCCCTGATGCGCCTGGTTTCCCTGTCCCTCTGCTGCGTGGCTCAGCCGTTTTTCCCTTCCTGCCCTGGGGGATCCACGAGAGCCCCCTCCTTGCCCTTTCAATACCTCCCTCGTCACTTGAGCCACTTGAGCAAGTCTGAGAGGCTTGCTTTCTGTTCCTTGCAAGTCGCCATCCCTCACTAGAAGAACATCTTAGCCCAAAGGCATGATTCTAAGTGTCAGAATTCTTCTGGGTGGAGAAGCAAAAAGAAAAAAGGACACACTCAGAAGCTCCTGATCCTTTCCTCTTCCTCACAGCAGGCCGCTTGCTCCTTTGTTCGTTCCACAAATATCTATTAACTGCTTACTGTGCACCAGGCACCAGGGATAAAAACGAATAAATAAAGACGCAGCGCCCGTCCTGAGGAGCTCCCTTCTGATGGGGACTCAGACCGGTAAGTGGGCCAGGCAAGCATTCCCGGGGATATCAGCAAGAGCCCCGATTCTGGAATTCCCTCCCCCAAGGCACTGGAGAGGCCCGTTAAAATTAACTCCACCGATTAAAGGCATCATTTGGACACAATGTTGCTTGTCTTTCTCTTTATTTTTAATTACAGGGCCTGGTCTAAAGTTGTCAAACCATTTGTAATTAGAGCAGAGCTCTGAGCAGGAGGCCTGGAGAGGGGAAGAGAAGAAGGAGTGAAGAAGACTGGGGCTCCCTGCCCAGCCCCGCCCCCGTCCCCGGGCCTGACCCCTGCTCATCTGCCTCCTGCTGTGACAGGCTGCTGCCCCACTAATGGACTGGGTGGCTGGGAAAGCACTCTCCGCTGGCCATCCCCCGCCTCACCTCGCAGCGCCAACCCTGATTATAGTCATTAGGGAGTCACCCTGAGCGTCGGGAAGACAGGCGGGGGTGCCTCAGTGGCCTGGCAGACAGGAGGCGGCTGCAGGGGGGCAGCCGGACCAGCTCAGGCTGCAGAGCAGAGCCTGGAGGAAGAGCAGGGGGTGAGGCTCCCTGCAGGGAGGCATCCATCTCACCCGTAAAACAGCCCACAGTTGGCCCAGCAAGAAGTGTGTGAGGATGGCAGTGAGAGGCCAGTGTCTGGGGCTCTAGGCAAAGAGGGCACCCCGCAATCTGCCCTCATCAAGGCGCCAGCTCGGCTTCACTGCACCCTGCAGCCACAGCCGGGCAGCAGGGCCGACTCACAGCCAGGGAAAGGGCTTGGGAGGGCAAAGCCTAAGGAGACCTGCTCCCCAGACTCAGAGCAGCCTGCAAACTTGACGTGGTGGGACGTGGGCTCCCACCTCCACGTCTGCTCAGACCCAGAGGGATGGGGCTCTGCCTCTTCCTCTTGTTCAGGGAAGCTCATGTGGCAAATATGGAGGCTGGTCCAGGCGTGGCCAGACTCCTGAGCTCTCAGCGCCCCCACTGTCCACCTAGGCCAAAGGTGGGGAGGTGCCCAACGCCACAGCCTCGATCTCACCAAGCAGGACCAGGATCCAAAGCGCCCCCACCCTAACCCCTAGCCCTCCCTCTTCTAAGATGGGGACCAAGGGAACCAGGAACCAACCAACCACCTCTCTCCATCTCCCACCCGAGCCTGCAGTGGCCATGACACGGTTACACTTGACTTAGCCCTGTGTTCCTGTGTTCCTGGAAAATAGCAACAGTTCAGAAATCCCCTGCTCATTCGTGTTCCAGGAAAAGGCTCGCTGCGGAGAACCACACTTCCCCATATGACTTAGATGAGACTCGAAGACGACCTGCTGTTTACCTGTGACAACACCAGACGCCCGGCAACTTCCCACTCTTGTCTCAGAAATGATGAGCCCAATCTGGACAAAACGTCCACCAACTTGACCTGATTCACCTTTAGTCAGGGGGCTCTCCCCTAAACTTGGACCCGCCCACAGCCTGAGCCAGCTTCAGAACTCCAAACAACCCCTCCTTCGTGACCCCTCCCAGGAGCCTGCAGGGAAAAACACCCCGTTCAGGCCACCTGTTCATCCCACCCCTCCACACCTGGTTCCTTCTAGCGGGGTTTACTTTTCTCTATTTAAAAAACAGTCCTTTCTGTTTGACCTTTGAGTCATTGACCTCTCCTCCTCCTATTGCAATTGTCTTTTCCAATAAAGTGTCTCCTCACTGAAGCCTGGCCCAGGAGCAAAGACCCTTCCCCCTTGAAATTGCCTCCCGCAGGCCGTCTACCCCCAGTGACCTTCACATGACTTACGCGTCATATCAGCTCCGCAGGTAACCTGGTTAGCTGCTAATGAAGGGGAACTCCCCCTCTCTGCTCTCAACCAGCTTCCAGACTCTCCCCTGCCAACGGCTCACTGGGTAACAGCAGTGTAAGAATATCCTGGATGTTGATTACACGCCAAGCTCCATGCTAAGTACTTCTCAGGCGTTTTCTCCACCCTTGCGAGCTGGGTGCTGTTATTGTCCCCATTTCTCAGATATGGAAATACACGCTCAGAGAGACATGTAGCAAATAGGGTTCAGGAGTGAGGACATAACCATTGTCAGCAGCCACAGAAAGGCAGCTTCACGGTATACCCCACAAGCCTTAAAATAGCGTTGTTTTCTCCTTGCCTCAGAGATTCGTTCTGAGGATTAAATAGCTTAATATACACGCAAGTACCTAGAAGAGCATCTGGCACATGGTAGGTGCTATATAAATACTAGCCATTGCTATCACTATTACTCCTGTGATGACGGCATGTGCCACTACTACTAGTGGTATTACTACTAGGATGATAATAGCACGTGCCGCTATGTCCCGAAGGTCAGGTAGTGCTGGGTTAAATCGCTTGCCCAAAGTCATGCAACTAAAACGTATCTACTTCTACCGTGCTTTATAATTTACTTCTACACAATTCCACTGGTTACTTACTATGGTCATTGTGTCATGTGCGCTCCACCGGGGCAGGGATCTCTATTTGGTTCACTGCGGGATGTTCACCTAATGCCTAGAAGGGTCCAGAACACACAGGGGCTCAGTAAATATTGTGAAACGAATGAATGAATGAATGAATGAATGAATTCCAAGGCTGTGCTCCTGACCATTATGCTCTAAGGCAGCCTTCTGGCCTTGGACCTGCAGCCTCCTTTTAAAGCCAGCCTAAATAATTCCTGACCCAGAAGGTAAAAAAAACACCCGGTGTCTCTAGCCCCATTAGCAATAATCCCTTTACTTAGATACGGAATTTGTGGGTTTCCAGCAAACTTTCACCTGCATCACCTGGTTTGAGCCGCTATGAGTGTTCTTATTATCTCCCTTTCACAAAAAGAGAAACTGAGGTCCACACAGAGAACCTGACCTGTTGGTCTGTCTCTCCCCCAGGCCCTTCTTCCGTGCCCCCGCCCCCCAACTGTCTCTGTCCCCGCCCCCGAGAGCCACCAGGCGGGTGAGCGTCCCGGCTTCCCTTTCTGCTTGGCTAATTATCCTTTTAACTCGTGCTGGCGTATTTTTGCTGCGTGATCTGCCGGTTTATTTTTATCCACCGCTCTATAATGGTATCGGGGCCGTTACTCAGGGAAGCTCCGGCTCTGAGCTGCTCCCCAATTTACAATTGCAATTATGATCTCCGACAGAAACACATGCAGCTGGCGTCAATTTTAAGCAATATTTTGATCATAATAATTAAAAAAGTAACTTATGGCATGCACGCATTAGATAAATTAACGTTATTCCAAAGCTCTGCTAAAAGTCGTGCAAAGGAGAAAGGAGTGGAAAGGGAAATGATGTTCCTGATCTCTCAGGGGCCCGGGAGACTGTCTCCAGCACGGGCTGTTCACTGAGCTCACAAATTAACTTTCACATTGAATTTAATACCTGTGTGTCCTTCAAGTTGAATGCTGCCTGTCCCTGCCCCTCCCCCGCGCCACACACGCGACATTGACGGTGATTAAGATATTTGGATATAAACAGGCACATTTTCTTGTCACTGTTCCCCGGGCAGGCGACAGGCAGCTGAAAGGATGTTCACATCTCTCTCTAGCTTGACTCTCAACCAGATGAGAGCATGACCTGAGGCCTGGGGGGCTAGGATGGAATATAGCAAGGACTTCTGGAGTCCCTCCTTCCTAGCACACACAGAATGCACATCCGTGTGTGTGCGTGTATATACAGATCCGCACCTGTGCACTCATTCATACCCAGGTACCAACACACACACACAAATCTACCTGCCCCAGACACAGATTTATAACTACCCACACACCCTCACACCTCCAACCACAAATTCACATAATTTACACACATTTGTGTACCTCTGCCCTCTTACCCATAATCACAATTGTGACCCATAATCACAAAACATCTATCCCACACTTTCATCCACATACACACTGACAATCATGCACACACTAACACACACATCTGCACACACGCATTGACTTATAGGCACCACATACACAACTGTCTGTTCATAGACACATGATTCATAATCATAAACAAAGCCTGCACACATAGTCACACAATGAAACTCACAAACATGCACACGCGAGCACACACCCACAGACATGTAACTGCGAATCACATGTTGCTGATCATTAACGCATAACGTAACCAGGTTATTGTACAAAGGCCACAGGGACGTGTTTTCACATGTTTCAGCAGATTCTCAAATCTCACATGAAACTCACTGACATCAGAATGAGTTATTTTTCAGGAACCAAAATGAATGAGGAGGCTGCCTGAGACTGAAACCCATTGTTAAGGAAGGAAATTACGACGGACCCTGCTGGCAGGACAGAAGAGAGTCGTCTGGAGAATGGATGACAGAAATAGCCTGACCCCTTCCCTATTCTTCCCTCCTCCCCATATAACTGCGTCAAGATTCTGTGTTTGCTTAAGACAGTCTTTGGGACATGAGTCCACTATCTTCTGGTTTTGTTAGCTAATGGAATAAATCCCTTTCTCCACCACCAACTCGTCTTGCAATTGATTGGCATCCTGTTGCGGTGAGCAGACGAGCCCATGCTCAGTTACAGACACACACATATTGATACACACATTCTCTCACACACTCTCCCCTCTTGCTGTACAGGTGGGGCATCCCCCACACACCCTCCAAAGCAGGCCAGGCTACGAGGCAGCATCCATAGCTTCTCAGCTTTTGAGGGGTCCCCAGGCTGGATGGCTGCTCCCTTCAGAGAAGAATATACAGATACACAAACTTTTGCACATCAATTCAAGGACTTATATCCTTTCTGAAACCCACCCAGGGTCCCCAGCTTAAGTCCCCTGGTCTGGGGATCCCAGGCAGTCCTGTTCCTACCCTTACTAGGGTGAGGGCACAAATGGCTGTGGGTAGAGGAAGGGAAAGGGGCAGTCCCATTGTCTTTCAGGAGTGGTTTACTTTTTTCCCCCTCCCCAAAGCCCCAGTACATGGTTATATATCTTAGTTGTAAGTTGTTCTAGTTCTTCTGTGTGAGCCACCACCACAGCATGGCAACTGACAGATGAGTGGTGTGGTTCCAAGACCAGGAAGCAAACCTGGATGCCAAAACTGTGAGCACCAAACTTTAACCACTAGACCATCAGGGCTGGCTCGGTTTACTTTTTTTTTTTATGATGAGCATCATTACTTTTGGTAAATGGTAAAAAAAAAAAATAATAACCTATCTTTTTAAAACTGAAAAGATGTTTTAATAAAAAAAAAAAGTACTGCTCCTGTCTCCTGCCCCCTGGGCTGGAAGGCACAGGGCCTTCAACGTGGCAGAACTGAGCTTCCAAGTCTCTGAGTCAGGTGCTTGGATTCAAATCCTGGCTCCACCACTCATTGATAAAATGACCTCGGAAAGTGCTGAACTTCATTTCCCTCATTTGTTCCTCCCTGCTTCACAGGGATGTCACAGCCCCAGTAAGATGAGGTGCTAAGCAACGTGCCTGGCCCAGGGCGTGGGTTCAGAACATCTCACCTGCAGTGTTTTTGTCACTGACGTGATCTTGAAGCCCAAGCTTTCTCCTCCATCTGTACTAGCCACTTCCTTCTCTTGCCACCTTGCCTGACTTCTCTTCCTCTGCCTCTCCTACCCCCTACCCCTGGGTGCTCAGTTCCCTGACCCTCCGCTCTTATCCCTCCACATGCCTCCTTCAGGGGCAATATCCACTCCTATCACCTACCAGGCTGGTTGGGGAAAGCTATGGAATTTGCAGGCAAAAGCAGAGAGTTTCAATCATGTGCCCATGGGGTAAGTCATTTAACCTCTCGGGAGCCTCAGTTTCCCATTGATGAAATGGGGATCTTGATGCCTGCCTTCCCCATCTCACAGGCTGAATGAGGCTGGGTCTGAGAAAGTACTTTGAGTCTGCAAACCTCAGGAAGCATGTCAGTTGTCACGGCAGGCTTTGTCCCATCCTCTCAGAGTCCCTCTCTAGAACTTCCATTCTCCTCTAGAACTCCCCTCTCGACCGCCAAAAAGCCTCTTCTACTTGTAGGCCCCTCCCTCTGCCACCGCAGACTTCTGTAACCCATCCCAGCCCCCCACTGCTGCTCTCCTGTGCTCTCATTTCTCCCCAGGACTCCATTGTCTCACACTCAAAGGCTTCATCACCTTGGACTCCTCCCTCCATCGCTTTCCTCCAGTCACCACCATGTTCTTCTCTTTCAATTTTCAAACCTTCTCTTTTCCTCCCCTTCCTTCCATGTCCACTGCCACCATTCAAGCCGATCACTGATTTTCTGCAAAGTCACTGGCTGGTTCCCTGCCTCCAGCCTCTATGGCCCTGTCCTGCTCATGGCTGGAATGGTCACCTTCTTCAGGCAACCTGAGCAACATCCAGTCGCTCCAGCCTCCCAGATAGAGTCCAGATCCCTCTGCTTGGCTTTTAGTCTCTCCTACAATCCACCTTATTTTCCACCTGTGAGCAAAGTACAGGTGGGCATTCCAGCCACTCGGGACAAAACATACTAAACACACCAGAACCTCTCTGGGCCTTTGCTCTGGCCTCCCCCTCCCCAAAAGTGCTCCTGCTCCTCCCCCACCCCACAGGGCTCCTCGCTAAGCTCAACAGTCAGCTGAAGGAACCCCCTCCCCAAGCTTTCCCCGGAAGCTCCAGGACGCAAAAATCCCTGGCCTGGGGTTTTTCCTTTAAAACATTTTTATTATGAAAGATTACAGACTGTAGATACAAACACGTATCATAATGTAACAAAGGGCATGCACCTAATTTTTTTTTTAGTTTTACATTTTTTTATTTTATCAATGCTTTACACACACAATTTAAAGAGTTACATAATTCTCCCTGGTTTGATATTAAAAACAAAACAAAACAAAACACAATAGCAATCCCCTGCTTTCCACCCCCACCCCACCCTGCGCCAGGGAGAGGCATCCACTCCCTAAAGGCAACTATCTTCAATGCTTTTAGCTGATTCTTTTGATATTTACCTCCACATCTCTTTAAAACTTGCTTATATTGCCACCTCTTTGTTTTTCCATTTTGGGCCTTACCTATTGATTTTCCACTAGGCACAAGGATTTGGCTCTCTTTCCCCTCCTGTCACATCACACACACACACACACACACAGTTTTCTCAAGGCCCCCATCCTGACAATTTATTTATATTGTAATTTTTGTTAGATGAGTAGTTACATGATTTTGACTATAAAGATGCCATTCTGATGTCTGATCCTTTGTGGGAAGCTTGGAGAATCTTCTCTGTTGCCAGTGTTCTGAAATTTCACAACGTTGTGCCTTGGGGTGGGCTACTTTTCCCCTATTGGGCAATCGGTGGGCGTTTTTGGCCTAGAAACTCATATCCTTCAGGCCTGGCCCATCTCTTGAGTTAGTTTGCAACTTTCTTCTCTTTTTGCTTTCTGGAAACCCTTTGAATCACACAGAGGACCCCCTGGACAGCTCCTCAAATTTTATCTTTCCTGCTGTCTCTTCATCTTCTTTGTTCCACTTTCTGGGAGATTTCCTAGACTTTATCCTTTACTGCTTCTGTTGAATTTTTCATTTCTGCTATCAGATTTTTTAATTTCCAAGAACTCTTTTTTTTTGTTCTTTTTTATAGCATCCATTTATTTCATGCAATTATCTTCACTTATCTCTCTAAGGATATTAAGGATATTTTTCCTGAAGTTTCCTTCTTCATGCCTAGTACTTATTTCTGCTACATTGCTTCTTTCTGTTTGTTTTGGTCCCTGCCTTTCATGTTAGTGACTTTCCTCACATAAGTGGTAACCCTTGGTTGTCAGCTCCTATGTAAGCATAGGGGACCGAATGTTGGTTGGCCACTCTTAGGAGGTGAATGGGACTTGTCGATTGTGAGATTCTTGTAGGATGATTGGCTGTTCATTGGATGATTGGAGAAACTCTGACATCTGTATCTTTTAAGTCTTTTCTGTTGAGCTGGTCAGATCTCCAGAGAAAACCCTCCAAGTCTCCTGCCCAGGGAGTGAAGGCTTGGCTGCCAACATTCTACAAAGGAAGATGGGGAAGTCTCAGCATCCTGTATACCTGAGTCCATTTCGTCTCCCCTCCTTTTCCAGCATGGCAACCATCCTCAAACTGGTATCCCAATCCACAAGCCCTCCATTTTATCATTTCCAGGAACAAACCTCAGTCTTCTGCTGGCCTGGGGAAGGGGCAATTATCTATCTGCACAGATTTGGGGAGGGACCCCTGCATCAAAGTTCTCGATTTTCAACCAAGTCTACTTATTTAGCTGCCTCCTTTCTCCTACTTCCAGTGACACCTAATGTCACCAATGCCTGAGACTCCGGAGGGATTTGGGGTGAGAAGGGGATTTTTGGCTTTCTCCTCTTTGGCTTTAGGCTTCAGTTTTTCCCAGTCTAAGTCTACTCATTCATCACTTTCTGGTTTCCAAACTTTTCTGCTGCTGTTGTCTCCTCTCCCATTCTCTCCATCTTTATGGGTCTCTGACTTTTAAAAAATCCGTTTATAGTCACTTTAGCAGAGTTTTCAAGAAGAGCAAAATTAATCGTGTGTATTCAGTTCACCATCTTTACTTAGAAGTCTCCATCTGCTTTTCACCTTTGACCTGATGACCTATACCTTTTAATAAAATCCCTTTATGGTCATTTTCATAGGATTTGAGGGGAGTATAAACTAACAGATGGTTTCAATTTGCCATCTTTAACTGGAACTGATTTGTCCTTTATTGAACTTCTTTCTAGACATAAATGTCTGTCTCCCCACTAAATGAGCTTCCTTTTTATTTGGCTTCAAAAAAACAAACAGCAAACAGCACAAGGGCTGGATATGGTAGGAGCTTCTAAAGATTTATGACTGCACCTGTGTCTTCATGCTATTTAATCTTAACTTCTCTTCTCTCAACTTGACAAATGGGCATTCGACAAATAAATACTTACCAAATATTTAGTCTTTGCCAGGTAATATCTGGGCCTCAGGGGTACAGCAGAGCAAAGCTGACTGAGTCACTGCTCACGTGGAACTAGCATTCAGCTCTGATAAAATATCTCCAGTGGTAGGAGCTCACTACCTCCTGAGCCAGCCCACTTGTTGCCAGGAAGCTCCAGCTAAAACCTGGTTTCCTATTACTCCCACTCGGTGCTCCAAATTCCTCCTGGCAGATCTTCCTCTTCTATAGGATGGACCTCCAGTTAACCAGAACTAGAGCCTATCTTCCTCATACTTTCCTTCTTCAGCCACCCACCCTCAGTTCGTTCAGCTGCTCCTCCTCTGATGCAGTCACCAATCCTTAGCCCCTTCCAGATGGTCTCCCTATCACAGCCATGGTCTGGACCCTCTCTGTAAGTAGGAAGGTGTGGTCCAGTAACAAAAAGGTATTTGGTCTTTGTCCCAGGTTCCTGGTACAGAGCTTCAAAAACCCTCAGAATTTCCTGGATGATAGGATTAGCTCTTGTTACTCATAATGTGCCTCTTTCAATCCCACCTGAGTTTATGCTAATGCAGTGGCTCATGGCAGGTCCCTAGATAGTTTCAGAATGAGGACCCTGCTGGTCATCAGGAAACCAACCAAGTGATTAGACGGTTGGAACTTTCAGCCCCCCAGCCTTCACGCCCAGGGAGGAGAAGGGGCTGGAGGTTCAGTATAATCACATGGCCAATGATTTAATCAATCATGCCTACATAATGAAACCTCCATAAAAACTCTGAACAACGAGCTGCCAAGAGCTTTCTGGTAGATGTACCAGGAGGGAGAGGCACTCTGAGTCCGTGGGGACAGAGCTTTTGCACTCAGGATCCTTTCAGACCTTGCCTTATATTCCTGTTTATCTGGCTATTCATTTGCATCCTTGATAATAAGACAATAATTATAAATACAGTGCTTTCAGTGAGTTCCAGGAGTTGTTTTAGAGAATTGTCAAACCTGAAGTGAGGGTGGTGGGAACCTCTGAATTTAAAGCTGGCCAGGCAGGACTGTGGGTGGCTTGGGGACACCCAGGACTTGCAGCTGGGCATCTGAAGTGGGGGCAGTCTTGTGAGAATGTGGAGTCTGTACTAATTCCTGGTGGTTGGTGTCAGAATGGAACTGAGGGGCTGGCCCTGTGGCCGAGTGGCTAAATTCGAGTGCTCTGCTGCGGCAGCCCAGCGTTTCATCAGTTCAAATCCTGCGCATGGACATGGCACCGTTCATCAGGCCACACTGAGGCGGCATCCCACATGCCACAACTAGAAGGACCCACAACTAAAAAGATACACAACTATGTACCAGGGGGCTTTGGGGAGAAAAATGAAAAATTTGAAAAAAATTAATTAATTAAAAAAAATAATAATAATGGAACTGAATTGTAGGATGCTCCACGGGGGTCAGAGAACAGATGTTGGAAGGTACAAGATGAGCCTGCCATGATGTCTGGCACCCCCATGTCCCTCCCTCCCAGCCTTACACACTCCCTGCCCAGCTGAAGAGGACTCCATTTCCCCAAGGAGGGCCATTGTTTGATGGGAGGGCATGGGGGTGTACAGCTTCCTTCCTTCTACACTTGTCGGTATGAGTCTATGTTGCCTATTATTTCCCTGTTTTAAGGGAGATCTACCATTTTATCTTAAGTGGACTATAAAACCCTTCAGTTTTCTCAGGTCCTATAAAATGCCCAGCTCAGGATGGGCAGCCAGCAGATGCCCAATCATGTTGGTTGGCATGGGTTGGTCTGTTTGTGCTAACTTGCCCTTTGAGGAGACCTTCCGTTCCCCCATCCTCCCCACCTTCTGCAGGCTCCCATGAAAGCGTCATGAGTGTTCAAGGGGTCTGCACCTGCCAAAGGTCCTAGAGGCCCTTCCCCAGTCTAAGTCTCCTGTTGGATGGGGAGACACCCATGTGGATAAGCATCACATCCCCAGTTTTTGTTGGTGGTGGTTGTTTTGCCTTTTCCTATGGACCATGCACTTGTCTGAGTAGGAGGTGGCTTGATGAGCCATGAACATTATGAAGTAAGGTGACCTGGTCAGGCTGTCCCTTCCTGCTGTATAGGAGCAGGAATAACAATAATAACTCACCTCTCCCCATCACTCTGCTGACTACCAAGTCCTTCCCACACCAAAGCTTATTTAATCCTCACACGCAGTGTTTGTCTCACCATCAGGCCTATGTTACTGATGAAAAATTTGAGGCTAAGTGAAGCTGAGTGACAGTTACCAAACAGAGATGACTCAGGACTTCCGACTGCGCATCTCATGAGCGTCTGTTCCATCATGCTGTGACCCACCCGAGGACAGAGGGGGCTGCAGTGGGTGGGCAGAGAAAAGGGCGCAGCATCCTTCAGGTCCTCTAATCTCCATTCCTTCCCCCAAGCCACAGCTCCTCCCTCACCCACTCCAACCCACAGGCTCATTTATGTGCCTCTGCCAAGCACAGGCCAGCTGAGGGGTGGGAATGGCAGGAGAGAGCCACAGGCTAAAAAGCATTAACCAGCAGCCCCCCTGGAGGGATGGCATTGGGGACTGGCAGGAGGGAGCGGCTGGCATTGGGCTGCAGCAACGCCCTCTCTCCCTCTCTCCTTCCAGCACTTCCCTAGGCTCTGCCTCTGCAATTGCTCTCCCAAATCACCCCTACCAAGAGAGGCCACTTTCAGGCAGATTCAGAAGAGGACCAAGCGGAACTTCCTCAGTCCTTCTGAGCAAGGAGGGACCGAGAAAGCCGTTCTCAGGAATCCCTGAGACAAATCCTCTAAGCTCAGCCCTTGCATCCAGCCCACCAGCCTGGAGCAGGAGGTGGGAGAAGGAAAGGCCACTTGGGTGACTCGCCCCATTTGGGGATTGCCCCACAGCCAGAGTCTCAGCAGGGTCACCTCATCTGACGGCAGAGTAAGCGCTTCCTTACTGCTACTCTCAGGGTCTCTGAGACCCCAAGCACCGTCAACATTGGCCCTATTTGACCAGGGAACAAAGCCTAAAGTTTGATATAAACGGTCTTAGATTACTTAAACACAAATACCTTCAGAAAAGGTGACCCAGGAGTTTACACATGACGTCACCCAGTAGCTTGTCTTCTAACGCAGGTGTAAATGACTCTGAGAGATACTTTGCTGAAAACACAGTGAAGAAGCAGAGAACATGAGGACATTAAGCTCCTATACAGTGTGAGAATGGGTGTGGCCTAGGAAGGGGGAGCTAGGAGTCCTGAAGAAAGGCTCTCCTGACAAATCTTGTTGAAGGTTGCCTCAACATCTGGGTCCCAACGGCTTTCTTGTGTCGGGAAAAGCTGATGATGTCCTTTGCCACCCTAACTTCCATATAATATTTTCCCCACCTACATCATATCTTAAACCAAAGGGATGTTTTTAAGTGGCTCTTCTCTCTCAGGGTTCCTCCAGTTCCTCCATCGCTCAGCTGTCTCACTTTGATGGCCCTGTTCCCTGTCATAGGGGAGATCCAGCCACCACTGCACGGGAGGAAGCTGAGAAGGTGGGCTTGGTGGAGGAGTGGTAAGTGTCAACTGGGCTGGGAGCTAGAGAGTAGATGTTTTTTGATTTGAGAAGAAATCTGAGTGAGACTAGATGGGAAAAGCATCCATCCCTTGATTTTGTATAGGTAAATTGCCTACACTGTGCTTCATTGGAGGCAAATTACCCGCATTCCGGTGGAAAGCATCCTCCTTGTTTGTCGTCATGCTTTCAAGAACTCAGAGGGAGTCATGCAACCTCAGAAGGTCAGTTCGTGGAATAAGCGGAGCAGGCAGTTCTGGGGAAGATGCCCTTCCCATCGGGCTGTCCTGGCCTTGCACAAGGCAGAAGGTAGGGGCCTCCCAGATGCACTGCCATCAGCCCCCCAAAGGAGCCTCTTGCTCCAGCCCTCTGGGGGCACTGAGGGGTCCCCGATCACTCTGGCCTGAGGAGCCTGATCTACCTGCCTCTTTATCGCAAATAGCCACCTCAACACTCCCCTGAGTTGCTTTCAAGCAGCCCTTGGGGCTATGAAGAGAGAACAGGGTCACTCCACATTCTAGAAAGTGTGGTTTCCTGGGCCCTCCAGAGCCTAAGGGACTAAATGCCACCTCGTTCCTCCTAAGGGAGCTCCAGAACCACAGAATGACTGCGCTGCAGGAAGAGACCCCCAGCCCCTGTGTGCTGCAGTTGAAGAGGCCAAGGCCAAGAGATGTGCCCACGTCACACAAGCAGTTAGCAGAAATGCCAATATCTGGCCCTAGTCCCACCCTTCACCCCGACCCCTAGGGTTCCTTCCAGAACTGCTGCCTGAGCAGGTGGCCTCTTGGGTGCTGGTCCTGAAGCTGAGCCCCGGCCTGGCTCAGGGGTTCCCATGGACACCCCCACAATCCATGCAGAGGGGGCCCTCCGCGTGAGTCCTAGATGGGCATGGAGGGCTGCTCCAACCCGGTCCCTCCTCCCAGTGGGCTTTCCCTCCCAGGCTGGGCCGGTCTCCGGCCCATGCTGAGCCCTGGCAGTTGTCTGCTGCTGCCAGAGAAGGTGATTGCCATGTTTGCAGCTCCTTTCCTTGTTTGGAAAGATCTGGAGGCAGGTGAGGCTGGAGGGAAAGCGGGACTGACAGGTTGTGATCAGACTCCGCTCGGGAGCAGAGTCTCGGGAAGGCTGGATGGCTGGCTGCGGGAGGCTGAGCTCTGCCTCCGTGCCCCACGCCCAGCCCCTGCCTTCGAGGACCCAGGACCCGGTGCAGGCCTCCTCCTCCGGGCCCTGCAGGCCCTCCACAGCTGCCAGACCCCAGCAAAGGTCGTCTGACCCTCCCTCTGCCTCCGACAAGCCCCTAAACAAACAAGCACCCCCATCTAGTGGTCCTCCTCCACAGGCAGTCCTTCCTGATGTCTAACTCAAACCTCTGGCTCGAGCACGACTCGCTGTCTCCGTAGGAAGGAAAATTATGCAGTCGTGCTGGTCCCTTTCCCCGCACTTGGAGGGACCCACCTAGACATCAGTCACGCCGGGATTTTTCTCAGAGCCTGACAAGGCAATTTGTGAGCAGCGGTGATCTCTCCGGCAAGATGCTAAGTGGGAGCCGAGGAGGTGGGTGTGGGAGTGTTCTAAAGAGATACCCAAATTAAACATCCAATCTGCCATGTCCTGTGTCATTCAATGCGATTCATCTTCTGCCGGGCTCCCCGCTGGGACGGTTCCCAGAAGCCCGCGGACGTGGAGTCGCGGCCGTTAGCGGCGCTGTTATCTGCCTCCTCCGCCAAGGAGAACAAATGCACGCCCCGCGGTCCCCCAGCCCCATTGTCATTCAAAGAGCCTGCGCTCCTGCGCTCCTGCGCTCCGCAGCCCGCGAAACTGCCTCCCAGGCTCCCGGCTGCAGAGGGATTCAGCGAGACTGCGGGGGAGGAGACAATGCGCAGGAGGAGGGGCTTGGGAGTTTCTAGAGACCCCTGCGGTGGCAATAGGGCCCAGGAAGACCCACCCCCCCCAACTCTCATTGTCTGACTCAGTGACTCAGCTGGGGGCTGGGGCTGGAAGCTGGAGCGGAGTGCGGGTGTCTGTCTTGAGTTTGCACCTTCTGGAATCTGGAAGAAACTCCGCGGTTCTCCTGGGCCAGTTGAGGGGCCTCCTTCAACCACCTAGCTAACTGTGCCCCAAGCCTGCCGTGCCTGCATCCAGGCCAAGGAGGAGGGCTTCAGGGGCTCAGAGGATGCATCCCCAAACCCTTGGAATGGCTTTGGATGAACCACATTCTGAGATCCTGGGGCTCACCAGAGACTATCCCCACCCCACCAGGAGGAGGCGTTCTGTCCAGGTTTGGCGAGATGAAGACGTTTCCTAGTAGAAAACTAAAGGTGACTTGGCCTCAGAGGATCGGGAGGAGAGGGGAGAGCGGGAGACCCCGGGAGTAGTGGCTCTTAGTTCCCGATGGCTTGTTACCACACAAAATTGGGGTTCTCTTGCCCCATGCACATTTTAAAAACCAATTAATTACAGCAGCAGCTTTTGGGGGAGAAACCAACTTTATTCTGCGAGATCGATCTGCAGGGAGATGGGGGCATGTGCCCTCAGATCTGTCCCCCCAGTTCAGGATTTGGGGCGAAATGTAAGAGGTGAGGAAGCATAGGCTGGCACATGGAAACACTAGTGGGACAGGCTTTGATTGGTGGGCTTCAAACATTTATGGTAAGTTTATGACAGGGTTCTAAACTTTTACAATAGGGTTCTAAACATTTATGATAGGATGGGAAGGAATTTTAACACCTGATATTCTTGAAGGAAGCTTCTGATAAGAGTCTAACTTTTAAGTTCCGGTCATGTCCTGGTCCTTTGGTTCTGTGGGGAGGAGGATCTTTGGCTCTACGGTCATTTCCTGTCAAGATTTCTTCTTCTACGCATGCCCTGGCTACTTGACTTTGCACCTTGTCCGAAAGACAATTCTTAATCACTCTGTTGATGAGAGATGGGGCCTGTTCACACTGGCTCCAAGTGGGTCTGTGGTTATGGGCTCATGGGGATTGACTGATGCGTAATCACCCACAGCTCACCTCCCAGGCCCCATCTTTCCCTGAGTCTGAGGATCAGCAGCCCTGGCTCTCTAGAGCTCATCCTGTCCATCCTCCTGCGCCCAGACCAACCCTGCCCTAGACAAGCCACCCAACTGGACCAATGGAGAAGGGATAGGGAAGCAGAGAGAGAAGAGGGAAGCAGCATGGGACTGGGTTTGTGCCAAGGCAGAAGAAGGGGCAGATGCTGCATTGGATTCTGGACTCCTTCACCCAGAATGGGAGCAGAATCTTCACTTCTCTGGCTCTGGACTTCTCTGGCCTCTAGCGTCAGCTCTGACACTGATTTTTCTCTGTGAATCTGGATGGCCACGCAGCCTCTCTCTTCCTCAGTGTCCTGTTTCTAAACGGGGAGTTTGGGTACTGATGCCTGAGGGTCCTTCCAGATTCGTTTCTCTCTGGTCTCCTCTGGGTCCTTGCCTCTTGGTCTGGAGCAGCAGGTGACATGGGGAGGGGAGTCTTGGAAGTCGGTGACCCCGAGGAGGCCCCAGGTGGAAAAATCCCCGCTCCCTGTCTATAGAAGTTCACTGATACTTGCCAGACTGAGAGACCTGACTTTTGCTTTAGAAAATCAGTCCTAGAAGTTCAGAGCTTCCCTGTAATCCTCTCCTGAGTGATAGGGCTAGGAGTTGGAGCATGGTGCCCCAGGGCATATTTTGATCCCAAGGGGAGCGGTGACTTTCTTAAGGCTGGAGGTGGCATAGCAGGGCCGGAGACCAGGTCCCCTGTCTCCCAGGCTGGAGCTCTCTCCCACAATGTTACAGGGCTGCCTCTGGGAATGAATGCCTCATACCCCAAACCTGAGTATCTCTACCTGCTCCTTCAGTGCCGCCAACGGGTCCCTCCAGTGGCAGTGGTGACCAGTGGCTGGGGAGGCCCAGCTGAGTCAACGTTTGCTGGCCAGTTGCAGGACGAATGATGAACAGGTCCGCGTGGATGGAGAAGTCCGACACAAAGCTGTGCTAATTCTTCATAAGCTCTGCCTGCCGCCTTTTATATATCAACCTGAAATGTAATTATCTTTATGGCTGGCAGAGTAAATCACCAGTGTGTGTCAAAGAGATTTGCTCCTGTATTTTATTACGTAATATATTAGCTCTACAGTTTTAAGATGTCATTACTTGGCTAATCACACGAAACGTTTTCATGAGCAAACAGTGGTGCTGGTGGGAGCTGGGGCCAGAGACCTAAGGCTAAATCCTTCTGGGAAATGCTGAGGGAGACCTCAAGAGGGCATCTTGTTCAACCCTGTGCATCTGGGTTTCGAAAGCTCTAAGCAGGCAGAGGTTCTGCGCAGTCCAAAGGACTTCGAGAGGTAAGAGACAGGGAGCAGCAGATGCTGGATGGGAGGTATCCAGATGACCCGGTGATTCCACTCCTGGGTGGAATGGACGCTTTGGGCTTATATTCACCAAATGACTTGCACAAAAATGTTCAGAGTGGCTTTATTCCTGATAGCCAAAAACTGGAAACAACCTAAATATCATTGTAGGAGAGGAAATACAAAAAGTTCTGTAACTAGGGTCTGTGAATTAAACTAACAAAGTGCAGGTTAACAGAAGAAAAGGCATACAAATTGTATTGATGTTAATATTTTTATGTGCATGAGTCTTCACAGAAAAAAAATGAAAACTCAGGTGGTTAAAGTTAAGGGCTGATATGCCACTTTAACAAAGGACAATAAATTGGGAGAAGTGACTAAACAAAGGAAAAGGGGGGTTTGAACTTCTAGAGTGGTAAATTGTGGGAGTGACTAGGAAATGTATTTATTTTGTTGTTGCACCTGAAAGTGATATATGTTCAAACTCTTTCTTCTCTGGCCGTGAGTCTGGTGGACAAAGGGACAAAGGCAATGCTATGTAATAGAAATAGCACAAGCTCTGCAATGAAACCCACTTGGAGTTGAATCCTAGCTCTAGACCCCTTTTTCATATTGTCATCTTGGACAGATCACTTAAACTCACTAAGCCTCCATTTCTACGTCTGCAAACTAGAGATACTAATACCTTCTTTGCAATACTATCGTGGGAAGTAACAAAAAAAACATGAGCAACTTACTTGGTGCCTGACATGCCCCTTCTTGCATCATTCATGCGATCATTCAATAAGCATTTACTGAACTCCTGCACTGGCCCAGGCGCTGGGCTAGGAGCTGGCCCATAGCACTGCGGTGGTCTGTCTTGGACTAGCTGTGTATTTGCCTGCTTGGCATCCAGTGGTCTAGGATTCTGATTTCCCTTTTGGGAATCACCCCTCCCTCACTTGTAGTTCAAGCTCTTCAGCGAGGGCTGACTCTCCACCCCATCCCTGAGTTCAGGACATTCCATCCTCCTGGCCACAGAGATTGGGCCTGGGATGGGTTTGTGGTCCACACTGGCTCTGTGAGAGTCGGACCTGGGACTTTTGCTGGAACTATTGAGAAAGAGGTGTTTCTTATCCACTGAGAGTGAGAGGCTGGTCGTAAATGGAGCCCTGGACATGCTGAGGGATGTCTTTGCCATCTCCTTGGGAAAGAATGCCTAAGACGAAAGACAACACAGACAGCTGAGGGATGATGAGGGAGAGATTCCTAATAGCCTCATTTAAGCACCCAGATCCACCACACCAGGACTGAGCTGAGTTTCTGACATTTACAAATAAAATAATCCTGATTAATATGCTGTTTTAAAAATGACTAACATTCCGTGAGTTTTTACTGTGCGCCAGGCATTGTGCCAAATGATTTATAGGCATCATCTTATTTAATCCTCACAATAATAATCTTAGGTGGAGGTGTACTGGGTTGAATAAGTGTCCCCCTCAAAATTTTTGTCCACCCGGAACCTCACAGTGTGACCTTATTTGGAAGTAGGGTTTTGCAGATGTGATTGTTACGATGAGGTCATAGTCCTGGATGAGGGTGAGCCCCAAATCCCATGACTGAAGTCTCTATAAGAGGAGAGGACATACAGAGAACATCGTGTGAAGATGGAGGCAGAGATTGGAATGACGCAGCTACAAGGCAAGGAACACCCAGCGGAGCCTTCAGAGAAGGATGGCCTTGCCAGCACCTTGACTTCAGGCGTCTAGCCTCCAGGACTGTGAGGGAGTGCATTTCTGTTGTCTTCAGCCGCCAGTTTGTGGTAATGTGTTACAGCAGCCCTAGGAAGCTAAGATGGTAGATAACGATCATTATTATTGTTCAAGACGAGAAAACTCAGGCTAAAGAACTTAAGCAACTTGCCTGAGGTCTTGTAGCTGATTTACCCAGAGGCAGGGCTCACCCCCAAGCAGACTCCAGAGCTGTCTGTCTTAATCATTAGCTACCACAAAGCAGACACATATAAATGCTAATTTCTTTCCTTCCGGGATCATATTTTATTGTCCTTTGCATCCTCCATGCCTAGGTTGGTGTCTGCGTTTAATAGGCATTTAATACCCATTCATGAGTTAAAATCATTGAGAGCCCTACTAAGGAGGGCCCTGAGAGTGCAGAGAGGGAAAGACACAGCCCTTGATCTCCAAGGGTTACAATCTGGACAGGCCATAGAAGGAACACTGCCAGGGCTGGGTGACAGCTTAAAAATAAGTCCTTAAAAAAATAAGGGCTAAGCCAAAAGGAGGCTTCACAAAAGAGACTGACCTGGATTTGGGCCCTGAAGAACTTAGGACAAAAGCGGTAAAAGACTGATAAACAAGGAGAACGGCATGAGCAAACGCCTGGAGGAAGGGCTCTGCCTGGTACACCTGGAGCAGAGAGTTCACACCAGACAGAACTGGGCCATGGGCTGGGAGGTGTCAGATGGGGCCACGTCCTGGGAGTTGCTGAGGGTCAGGCAGGAGTTTGGACGTGAACTGTAGCAGGTCCTATAGGCTTTTGGCAGAGGCTGCTACTGCATGTGCTACTGCTGGAAGCAGAGACTCGACTGCAGATGCGTGCTCCCCATTTCCTGCCGCCTGCACTCAAGCAGAGACATGTGCCTTGATCTAGCCAATGGGCCATAGTCTAAGTGTCACTTCCGGCTGAAGCAGAGAAGAGCAGGTGTGAGTCCTCCAGCCTCTCTCCACTCTGTGGCAGTGTGAAGTGTGTCGAGGTGGTGCCTCCACCAGACCTCAGCTGCTTGGATCACTGGGACGGCTGTCCCAGAGTCATGCAGATTTCTGTGAACAAGAAACAAACTTGTATATACTCAGCCACTTGGATGGGGATGTTCTGCTACCAAGGCATCAATCTAGCCTTTCCTGACTTACGCAAGGGACTGAGTGACTACTAGCAGGAGGCTGAGGTGACTTGGGTCATGGACAGGGTGGTGGTGGGGGAGGAGAAGGAAAGGGTCAGGAGAGAGAGATGTTTAGAGATGTTAAGGTAGAATGAAGTACATGAAGATGTTAAAGGGGCTGATGGATTTAGTGACGGGCTGTCACCTGAGAGAGGTCAGACCAGGGCTGGAGTTGGGGTGGGAGCCAGGGAGGTGCTGGATCTGATAGCCAGTGAATGACTTCGGTTTTGTGAAGCTGCAAAAAAGATCCCGGAAGAGGGTCAGGAGACAGTGGGAAGTGTGGGAGCACATGAGCCGTGAGCAGCACGTCCTCTCCTCCAGGCCTTTCTCTGACGGCACGCAGCCGTGGGCCAGCTCGTGGCAGCGGGGCCTGTCAGGCAGTCTTCTCTTCTTATCCCAACATCAACAGCTGCAACCCCAAAGGCCTTCCTCGATGTGATTTCATCGTTATCACAGCAGCCGTGGGAAGTTGTCTTTGTTACTCAAGTTTACAGAGAGAGAAGTGGGCTCAGAGGACTTGAAGCCAGAGCCAGTCAGTGCTGGTTGGGGCTGGATGGGCCGAAGACCACCAGGGCTTTTGACCCCCAAAATGGAGGTCGGCCTCCCTGCCGGTGGTCCTCTCCCACACACAGGTGCAGCCGGGTCTGCGAAGTCCCCAAAAGCCGGAGATGGCCTGGGAATGGCAAAGAAGCAAGGAGGGAATGGTGAGGGCTGTGGTGTCTTCTGTTGGGATTCCCCACCACAGGAATGCTTTTTAGGAGCAAGCCTGCCCCAAAGCCCTGAGGCTGTCAGAGAATTTCTCTATCACACCATCTCAGTGGCAGCCAGCACCATTCAGTCACACCAACTCCCCAACTGCCCAGCCAATATCCTTCATAAGACACTACATTTCTTGCCTCTTTGAATAAAGTCACGGCCCTATGACTAAGTTCTAGGCAATGAGATATAAGCTATAAGCAGAAGATTTTAGGTGAGACTTCCAAGAAACTTCCTTTAAAGGGAGATGAACAATTGGTACAGGCCCTTTTGCCCAGTCTCTTCCTCCTACTTCCTGTCGGGAATGCAGACTTGATGGCTGGAACTCCCACAGACATTTTGGGCCATGAAGTCTAAGAAAGCCACATGTTAAGGAGGGGAAAGCAGCAGTACATAAGGAGCCTGAGTCCCTGATGCCCGTGGGGCAGCCCTGGAATGCCCGACTCTGGACTTCTGTGGGTGAGAATAAGCTCCTAATTAGACTAAGTATCTGTAGTCAAGTCTCTCAGTAGCAGCCAGATTAGTCTGACACTGGGCATGGTGGCTGGAGCAGCCGTTGCCCCAGGCTCTGCTTTAACTACAGAACAAGAACAATCAGAGTAATGGCACCTGACGGCATTTCAGATTGGTAGAGAAATAATGGATTTTCAACAAACCATGGGAGAATTTTTTAAATAATAATCCGGAAGTGGGGAAGATCTTCTGATACAAACCCAGAAGTCATGAAATAAAGAATGGATCATTTTAACCTCATCAAAATACAAAAATTTTCTTTGTGGCAAAAAATCACCGGTATCTGTCAAGATGGGCTAGTGATGCTGCAGCAAGAAAAAAGCCAGTCTTCGTGACATAAAACAATAAAGGGTTATTTCTCGCTCTCACTACATGTTCTCTTGCAGACTGGCTAGGGCCTCTAGCCTGACGTTGTCACTGTCGTCACCTTCACTTTTGGGTTCCCCAGCTGAAGGCACAGCCATCATCTGCTGATGCCAACTGTGTGGCAGAGGGAAAGAGACTGTGCAAAGCACGGGCGATTCAAGCTTCAGCCCAGGAGTGACAGATGTGCTTCTGCTCACATTTAATTGGCTGAAGCAAGTCCCAGAGCTGTCAATAGGGTAGGGGATGCAGTACCTTCTCAGGGAGAGAAACCGGACATTCACAAACAGTAATACACAAAAGTTACAGCTAACACATTGGAAACAGTTTGAGGCATTCATTACAGACAAAGGACGAATTTCTCTAATACGTAAAAAGCACCCCCAAATCATCAAGGAAATGACCACAATCAATAGAAAAACAGGCAACAGGTGTGAACAGACTTTTTACAGAAAAGGGAATTAAAGATGCTCTAGTTCACTTGTAGTAAGAAAATTGCAAATTAAAATTACCCGGAGATACCCTTTTTTCACCCATCAAATTGGTGAGGCTGTGGGCAAACAGGCACGTTCATCCATTGCTGAGGGGCAGTGAGTCGGCATGACCCCCGTGGAAGGCAGCTTGGCGTGATGTGTCAAGATTTAAAGTCCACAGCCCTTTTAGGAAGGTTCTTCTACTTCCAGAAACATGTCCTGGGGATGAGCTCCCACAGGAGGGAAATGAGATTGGTTCAAGGCTTTTCACTGCCTTATTGTTTGTAATAACAAAAGATCAGGGGAAAAGTTAATGCCATTTAATAGAAAACATTAAATAAATTATTTAAATTAAATAAATTATTTCCCTCCATCCAAGGGAATACTATAAATATATAAAAAGAATAAAAAGTTCTTATTGTCATGATATGGAACAGTCTCTAAGATTTAATGTTAAATGACTAATGGAAGGTGCCGAACAGCGTGTATTGTATGTCACTATTTGTGTAAAAAAAGGAAGAACACATATCGCGATTGTTTAAATATGCTAGAAACGTCCCCCCAAAATACATTTCAAGTGGAAAATGTTGGTTGCCTCTGAAGAGAGAATAGGAATTCTCCTTCTGTACCTTTTAAATTGTGAAATAGTATGGGAACATACTGCCTAATCTAACAATAAAATTAAAAGTTAAGAGAAAGCTAACAGAAATTCCAGCCCTAGGTATATACCCAAAAGAAATAAAAACACACATCCACGTAGAAACTTGTGCACAAATATTCATAGCCGCGTTATTTGTAATAGGCAAAGGATAGAAACCACCCACATGTCTGTCAACTGATGAATGGATGGATAAAATGTGGTATATCCATACACTGGATTATTAAAAAGGAATGAATGGCTGACACGCTACAACATGGATGAACCTTGACCACATTATGCTAAGTGAAAGCCACATGTTGCATGATTCCGTGTAAAAGAAATGTCTAGAATAGGCAAATCTATAGAGACAGAATGGAGATTAGTGGTTGCCCGGGGAGGCGGCATGGGTTTGAGGGGGACATGTGTAACGACTGCTAATGGGTACCATGTTTCTTTTCAGAGTGATGAAAATATTCTAACATTGATTGTGGTGATGTTTGCACAACTCCCTGAATATACTAAAAACCATTGAATTGCACACTTTAGGTGGGTGAGTTGTATGTTGTGTGAGTTATATCTCAATAAAGATATTTTTCAAAAAAAAAAGGGTGAAGAGCAAAAGAAATGGCCCAGGAGATGATGCCTGAGGACACATCTCACTAGCTCCCCCACAACTCGCTTGTCAGGCTCTGTTGAAATGCTTCACTCATATGCCTCACAAGGAATCCTGCAGGGCAGCTGTCAGCCTGGGTCCCCCACGTGCAGAGACTTTCATCAGCAGCTTCTTTAGGGAAGAGATCCCTGGGAAGAGCAATGGTGGGGACGGGGGCTGGGAAGAGAGAGACAGGAAAGGAGAAAGGCCCTTCCAAGACTTCTTAATTGAGCTGATTACCTGTGGGGGCAACTGAGGTTCAGTCCTGCCAGGGGACACCTGCGAACCGTGCAAAATGCAGCAGACCAAGGAAGGGGCATGGCTCTGATGGCAAAGAGCCTGAGCGGATAGCAAGGGAGGCCAGGCGGTGTCTGGTCACATCTGCTGTGGCAACCAGGAGGTGCAATAGTCACAGAACGGAGCACTGAGAGCTGAGGATGAGAGTGAGCGGTCTGCCAGCCCCCCTGAGCACCCCCTATTTTCCACTCTAAAGAGCACCTCTGTTGCATGGCTCTCTAGCCTTGGCTCAGAGGACCTCAGCATCATTTCCAAAAACCAAACCCATCCTGGAATAACAAATACCCGCTTCTCTGTGGATTCTCAAAGGCATGTGCTATCGGCCACTGGATGCACCAGACGTGATTTTTTTTTTTTTAATAGAAGGCATTTTAAGCCAAGCCTGGCACGCGGGGAACCATCAGGCCGTGCGTTGCTGTTCAGGTCAACGCTGAGGAGTGACTGTAAAGTGAGGCGTCAGGCTGATGTAAACCGACTCTGACGGCAGTGCCCAAAGGGAGCTTAAGAGATGCCCTGAGTCATGGTGGTGTTGCTGGAACCAGTGTACTGCCGAACTGGGGACTTTTCACGGGACAAAGTCACTCCTATGTAAAGATGATAATGTAGGCAGAGAGGCCTCCACCCCATGTGAGGGGAACACAGAGTGCCCGGGTCTCTCCTCGGAGCAAATACTCAAGCCTTTCCCCAGCCAGTCCCTCCTCGGTGTGTCCAGGGTTCCACGGTACTTTCCTTCTTAAAGGAAACCTGGAGCTGGTGCTCCACAGGTGCTGGCAGCAGTGTGCCCTGCAGCAGAGGACATCCAGGTGGCTGCCCCCAACCAGCACCATGCTTGTGGAAGGAAAGATCACCTTGTGAACCAAGGAACAAGCTCTTTATGAACCAAGCTGCCCCTGAAGCTCAGACCAAAGTCCCGAGACAGAAGGGGACTGGCCTAGGCCCCAGCTGATGCCACCATCCGGGTGGGGAGCCCCTTCAGGGAAGAGCAGCTCCTCAGAGGCGTGCTCAGATCAGCAAAGCCCTGTGGACCCACGAGGCCTGAGCACAAGGAGCTGAAGCTGCTGCCATCACCAGCCACCTCCGAGTGCAAGCTGGCCTGGGAGCACTGGGGCCCCCTTACCTCCAAAGCCCGGGCCACCTTCTCCCCACCTGTCTAATGTTCGACAACTCCAAGGAGCGAGTCTGCTTTTCTCTAAATCCTCAATACCAAAGAGTCTGGTTCACTCCTCTTCTGGACGAACGGAGAAGGTGATGCAAAGAGAGCAGAGCTTGGCGTCATGCAACCACAAGCCAAGGAACGCCTGGAGCCGCCAGAGGCTGGAAGAGGCCCCTCCTCTAGGGCCTTCGCAGGGAGCACGGCTCTGCCGACGCCTCGACCGCAGACCTCTGGCCTCCGTGACCGCGAGAGGACGTGTTCCTGTGGTTTTAAGTCACGCGGTGTGCGGTAATTTGTTACAGTCCTAGGAAACTGTTACAACCACTTAGTAAACAAGGCCCAAATAAAAAGTGCTCAGACCTGGGGACACAGCAAGACGATGAGACAGGCGCGCAGATGGTTCAAAGCTCTGCTTCCCAGACGGGAGTCACAGATCCCAGAGTTCTGGTGACCGCACAGCCTGGCTTCCTGGAATATGGATTTACTCAGAGTCTGAGGAGAAAGTCGAGTAATTTAACTAATAAATAATTTAAAACAAAGAGGCATGTATTGTGGGGCGGAATGCCAGTTGTGCCTGCGTTTTCTTCAGATGAGAAAGGAGCTTCAAGGAGAAGCTGCAGTTGTTTGGGGGTTATGCCCCCCGACTCCTCCAGGATCCCCACCACCTTGGGGTGTCCACCTGCACCCCCATGGGGAGATGGATTGCCCAAAAGAAAAATCCAAAGTGATGGGGGCAATTCCTCAGACGTCTCACAAGCCGGCTCAGCCGCTGGAACCTGCTGGGCTTCCCGGAAGCTGCTCCTTGGCCCGAAGACTCTCAGGGTGAGCCCTGAGGTGAGGCGGGGACGGCGGGCAGGAGACCAGGCAGAGTAAGAGCTCATGCGTCCTGAGCCCAACCCCCTGAGCAAATCCCTCAACCTTCTAGTGCCTAGTGGTCTGGTCTGTGTCAAAGGGGCCTCAGCCCCCCGCCCTGGTTGACCTAAGGATGCCTGAGGCGCCAGCAAGGGTGCTCCCCACCAGACTCCACCACGAGGCCTCCTTTCCCCAGTGAGGGTGGCTGATGGGTTGAGGGGAGACTGAGCTAGAAGGGAACTGTTCTTTCCTAGGGTGGGCAGAGGGGACAAGTTCCTCGGGGTTAGGAGAAGCAAGAGAAGCCCCCTCCCCAACATGGGGGTCCCAAGTTTCTGCGAAGAGGATGTCCCTGAGACCTTACTGCCTCTGAGCCCCACTCCCCGCACCAGCACCCAGAGCTCAGGGCAGAACGGAGGGCAGGAGGCAGCGATGGCCCCAGGACAGGGCCCCCTCCATCTGCTCCTCCCGCCAGGCCCAGGCTCCAAGGGAGTCCGCTTGAATGTTGGCACTGAGCTTTGAGTTAATAAACGTTGACATTTGGAGAGTGGGAGCCATCGGGGTGTTTTATTGGTGCTAATGTGATGCGGGCAGGATTAGCGACTCCCCAAATTGTTCTCTGGAATAGAGCGTGTGAAGGCAGAACGGGTCTCCTCTCTCCCTCCTGCCACTCAACTTCAGATTTGATTAAAAGCGCCTTCCCAGTGATGAAGACAGAATTGAATTAGCAGCCTGCCGTCCCTGTGCCTGCGGTGGGGGAGGGGGCGAAGGCAGGGGGCACTCATCCTCTCTGCCCTGCCTCCTTGCTTTTCCTCCTGGGAGCTTGGATGCCCCAGCACCCCAAACTTCTCTCTGCACTCCTGCCCCTCCCCCAGACCTGAACCGCAGAGCCTCTTTTGCGCCCACCTCTGTATCTCCCTCACCCCCTGTCCTCAGAGCATAGGCCGTCTGCGCTTCCCTGTCTCCCTCTGACATAGGATCCTGCAGTTATTTTTGGCTCTGAGAATTGATACCTGGGCAGGTGGGGAAGAGCCCTCCCACAGGCAGAAGGGGCCTGTCTCTCCTGATCCAAGCGTCCCCTCCTGTGTCTGGAGGCCACGTGACTCTCGGATCAACATCCAGGACAGAGAGGAAGGGTCTCAGGAGGCCCAGCAGCTCGCATTTCTCTGGCCCAACCACAGAGAGAACCAGGTGCCGCAGGGAGACAGGAGGGAGCTGGGGGGGGGGGGGGGGCAGCAAGCGGCCTGTCAGGTCGTCCAGCCCTTGGCGGCTCCAAGACTATAACCAGGCCCCCAAGAAACACAACTGTTTTCATGCTGCCTGTAGGTTTGGTGATACCTTCCTTGTTCTCTCCATCTATTTAAAGATTTTCCAGCCAGGCCCTTCCTCTTTCCTCTCCTGCAGGCTCCCCCGGCCCCAGCCTGTTCCCCCTTCCTCCTAGAGTGTCCCCTCAACCACTTGCTCACCCATGACACTACCTCCGCTTTCAGTTGTGTCCTCCCACTTGGGCCACCCGGTGCCCAGCTTTTCCAGGGACCGCACAGCCCAGTCTCCTCTGAGCATCACCCCCTTCAACTCCACTCTGAGTCCCCTGAGGAGGACCATCCTCAGCCTTTCCTGGAGGTCAAACTCAGGCCTGTTCAGGCTGTGCCATGGTGAGGCCCCCCTGGGAGAGGCGTCTGTGTGTGTGCAGGTGGGTGAATGCAAGCCAGAGTTGTGTGCACGTGTGTGACGGCTCATGTACTTCAACACATGTATTTGGCCTCAGTTTTCTAGATGCTGGAGACTAATCTCCAAGAGAAGTTTCCAGAATCCAGTCATGCTATGCCTCAGCACAGTCTGCACTGTGTTTCCAGTGGCTCCCAGGAATTGCACAGTAACCGTGGTCTGGCACTGAGCTTGGACCTTACATACAGTATTTTATTTAATACTTGTAACAACCCAATGGGAAAGATACTATAACTATCCCATTTTACAGAAAAGAAACCGAGCGGCTCCACCCAAGGTATCAGGTAGCAATGGGTTACCTTGGGAATTGCCCCAGGTCTGTCTGAGTCCACAGCTCATGGGTATAGGCCTGGGACAATGAGCGGGGTGTCCACAGATGACTCCCCCTTCCCCCACCCCCCCATGAAGTGCCCCCAGATGTGCCAGCCTCCAGGCCCACGCTCCTCGGCCCCCAGAGAGGGTCCCACCTCCAGGGACTGGCGCCCGGTGCTGCACACGGTGGGCACCTCACACCACCGCAAGCCAGGAACTTAAAAAATATATTTTTTTACTTTTTATTATGGAAAATTTCAGAAGCTGGCATAATGAATCCCCATGTACTATCACCCAGCTTAGAAACTTGTCAACATTTTGCTAATCTCATTTCACCTATTCTCTATAACACAGATTTTTTTTTTCTAAGCGATTTTAAAGCAAATCTCAGACATCATTTCATTTCACCTGTAAATACTTCAAAATGCGTCTCTAACAGGCAAGGACTTCTTCTCCTTTAACCTAATTACAGTACCGTGAACGTACCTAACAAAATTAGCAATGGTTCCTTAATGTTATCTAATACTCAGTCTATGGTCAAATTTCCCCAATTGCTTTAAAAACGACTTTTTACAGTTAGTTTGTTCAAATCAGGATGCAAAGCAGGCCTGTCCGTTGCATTTGGCCAATGTCTCCTGTCTCTTTAGTTTTTGACACTGTCCCACTCCCCCTCCCCCTCCTCAAGCAGGCTGTCTGTCCTACAGAACGTCCCACATTCTGACCGACTGATTCCACCCTCACGGTGTCTCCAACATCCTCTTCATCCCTGAGAGAGCATCTCAAAAGTCTGAAAGGGTTCACGTCGCTCTGCTCTCCTGCTTAAAACCCCTCCGTGGCTTCCTGTTGCCTTGAAAAGAAAGTCCATATAAACCAACGTTACCTTAGTTAAAAAATTAAAATCCACATCCCCTTCTTGGCCCACAAAGACCTACCGTGTCATTTGGCTCATGATTGCCTCTCCAATGTCCCCCCCCCCGCCCCCCCCCCCCCACCGCACCCCGCTCCTGCGCCAGTCCCTTCAAGCTTTGCTCCAGTCCTACGGCTCCCTCTCCTTACTTTGAAACCTCGGGGGCTGTTGCAGACACGTTTCCTTCTGCCCGGAACGCACCCACCCCGTCAGCTCAGCCACTGTGGCCACCAGCCAGCTCTTCCTCATCCTTCCACCCACCTTAATGCCCCTTCCCCAGAGAGAGGTCTGCCCTGGCCACCTACCCAAAGCAGATCCCTCCCCTGCAGCTCCCTGTCTCAGCCTCTTTTTTGTGTCCATCGCACTTCTCAGGATCTGTAGTTATTTTTGCTATTTGTTCCTTTCTTTGGTTTTGAACACCCTCCTCCCCACTCCACCACCCACAATGAAGGCTTCCTGAGGGCAGGACTGACTCTGGTATCTCCGATGCCTAGAACAGGGCTTGGAACACAGATGCTCGAGTATTTGATGACTGATAGAATAAGTGGAAGGGAGGGAAGGAGAAAGAAGAGGTTTATCTTTCAGTGTTCACAGTCTGGTTGGAGAGGCAGGAAAACAATGAGAATTCAAGAGCTTTCAATCAATTAGTCAATCAATGAATGTCTATTAAGCACCAACTAATAACCTCCACACTTTTCCAGGCAGGGAGGGGATATCTTGGGTGTTAACAGCGCTCACTTAAAGGATAGCAGGTGCACTCTCTAGGTCCGAGTAGAAGTTCTCACACAAGGCTTCACGGCCTGGGAGTCATGCTGAGCCTCCCTTAGTACTATCCCTCTGCTTCCCTTCGTGCTCTGGAGTTCCAAAGGATGCCTGGGAGGCAGGCAGGGCCGAGGGTGCGATTATCCCCTTCTGAAAGAGAAGGAAGTTGAGACTCAGCTATTTGCCCAGGTCCCATGGCTTGTAGGGAACAGAACTGGGACTGCAGCCCACAGGTTGTAACTCCTCCCCTCCCTACCTGGCAGACAGACAGTGCAGAGGAAGACAGAAAGGAGGGAAGGGGTGGGCCCACCTGGGCGAAGGTGGAATAGGCAGAGGCCAGCAAAGGTGGCTCGTTCTGTCCCATCACGTGGGGCATCTCGGCATCTGCCCCAGGTCCCGAGCCTAAGGCAGAGGGCAGGGGAGCTCCCTGTGCCTGAATCTGTGCTGCATCCTCTGGAAGCTCCCCACACCGAGCCTCGGGCTCCCTGCCCTACAGCTTAGTTATTTCCAATTTAGAGAAAAGACCTCACTTGGCCTTTTATGGCCCCATCCAGTAGAGCTTTTTGTCTTTTTACCAGAGCTGTCTGTTTTTACTGTTTTTATCTCTGCTCTTTTATTAAGTAATCCTTTTAGCTTTTTATTTTTTCTGGCCTTATTTATTTTACTTCTTTTTTCTCTTTTGCTATTAAATGCAGACAGCGAGGCAGCAGCATCACCAAGGAGAGGCCAAGAGGGAGCCTCATGGGACCTGGGACCCTGGAGCATGAGCCGTGGCGCCAGATGTGGTCCCCAGGAAAGGCCCATGTTCCCGTTTAAAAATGGCCCATTGCAACATCAAGAGATGCACGGGACAAATGACTCTCACAGGAGAAAATGAGATTGGCCTCTCATAGCCTGAAGGACTTACTGGAACGGGGCCTTTTAGCTTGTTTCGGGGAGGGTAAGTAACATCTTGATGAATCCATTTTGACATAAAAACTCTTGATGCAGCCTCTAAAGCAGCCATTAAACCCTTAGCTTGCTCTTCTTCCAAGTTACGTGCAGAGCAGACTGTTCACCCCATCCCCAGACTCCACCCAGGGGCGGGGTGAGACGCAAGAGTCTCCACAGCAGACGTTTCTGGGTAATAAGTATCAGACCTTCCATATTTTGGTGTAGGGGCAGCAAAATGTCTCCTGAGCCAGAGTCAAATGGCCTTCCATTCTCGTGCCTCGAGTTTGGTTACTTAGACATATGGGCACCCTTTAAAAACATAGTGTCACCTGTGTTTTGAAATTTATATAAATGGTTTCACGCTATCAATTCCATTCTCTCTCACATTTCTTCCCTCTGGGTTGTTTGCAAGATCTTCCCAAGTTGCTGGATGGAGACGCAGTTCATTACTTCTACTGCGCGTGGTATTCTATCATGTGCCAATGCCGTGTTTTACTTACCCACCCCCCGGAGGGAAGGACACCAGGCTGGCTCAGATCCTGACCATCATGACTGATGGCCCCTTGCACATGTCTCAGGTGGGCCTCCAGGAGACTCTCTGAAGCTATTCAGCCAGCAGTGAGGGAGGGGCCGCGCTGGGGTGAGGCGCCAGACTCTGTCGGCCAGGTTTCTCCCCAGCATCACTTCCACTTCCCACCAGCAGGGGCTGAGGGCTTCTCTTTCCCGCCTCCTCACCAGTGTTTGACATGATTCCAATTTTCTACTTTTCGTTGCTCTGAGGGGGTGAAATCGTGCCTTCTTATTTTAATTTCTGCTAAAGAGATTAAGCAACTCTTCATACAGTTATTCGCTCTTCAAATGGCCACGTCTATGAATGGTCTATTTATATCTTCTTCCCTTTTTTCTTTAACATCCTTGTGTTTTTTTGTGTGGATTTGCAGTTCTTTATATTTGCCGGATATTAAACCTTAGTCAGTTTTAGACTTCTAAAAATATCTCCTCCCAGGCTGTTACCCCTCTGTTGACTTTTTTATCCTTTTTTTAAAAACAAAATTCTCTAATGTTGATGTGATCAAATCCATTTATTTTGTGCCATGTGGTTTGTGTGTGGTTATTTTTTAAATCTTTTCAAAGAAATGCTCACTTTGAGGTTCATAGTTATTTTTAATACATTTTCTTCTATTTGTGTTTATAATGTTAGTTTTCACACTTAGGTCTTTCTCTGCTTGGATTTTTTTAAAAAATATAGTGTTGAGCAGGAATCCAACTTAATTTATTTCCAAAACAGTGAACCATTTGTTTTCTTCTCATACCGTTTACTCAATAATTCCTCATTCTCTCACTGATTTGTGATGCTTCCTCTATCATATGGAGTTCCCTTGTAGTTTTGTTTATTTAGACTTGATGTTATTTATTTCATTTGTTTATTTGTATCTGTCTAGGTCTGCTGCTGGTCCCTTACTCTGTTCCTTTGGCCTTTTTGCCTGTTCCCATGCCAGTGACACAATGCTTTTATTATTGTGCTTTTATTATAATCAGTTTGATTGTCAGCAGAACAAATGTTGCCTCTCTGCTGCTTTTTTAATTGAATTAGCTATTTGAGGATCTCAACTCTTTTATGTAAATTTTATCACCAAGTTGTTTAATTCCCCAAAATTTCTGCTGGAATTTAATTGAACATAGAAATTAACTTTGGGCTAATAGACATCTTTCCAAGATGAAGACATTCCAAACATGAATATAGTATTTCTTTTTCTTTAGGTCTTGAGTAAAGTTTAATTTTTTTTTCCTTTGTGATCTTGGGCCTTTGTTGTTAATCCATATGGCCTTTGTGCTTTTCATTGCTATTATCAGAGAAAGGTCTACTGTCCTTTCCAGGATCCTGGAGCAGGGGCGAGGGGAGGGCCGCCTAGAAATGTGTCCATGTTATTGTAAAATTGCAAAAGTGGAGTTTTTTAAGCACAATTGATACAGACTGCTGTCTCTTTCCATGCGACCTTCCCCTCCACCGCACCTCCCCTACTGCTGGGCAATGTTGGAGTGATCACAGGTACGTCGGGGGTCCAGCTAAGGGAAATTTGAGCTAAGGATACACCTAACTTAGGGCTGATGGGATGTATTTATGTGGTCACAGTCGCTTCCACGTGTAGTTAGGTCATTACTAGGCATCCTAGTGTCAGAATAGCTTCCAGAAATTCATGGAATTCCTTCCACCTACCGTCCTGACTCACCAGACATCTGGACATAAAGGCACAGAGCTAGAGGTAAGTGAGACAGTTAATTAATAAAAAAATTAACATGTTGTTTTCTGTTTATGACATTCATTGTACTGTCCAGTTTTTTATTGTAATTAGTTGTAATTTCTCATCCTAAATAAACATTTATTTTATACCTAATTTTGAATCTGTAGTTTTATTTTATTTTTCTTAAAGAGGGCTCCTCCAATTGCATAAACTTCTGCACCTCAAAACCTGGATTTGTCCCCTAGATATTGTCAATGGTATTACTGCTTTCTGTATTCAAATGTTTGCGTTGATCCAGCAACCTTGCTAAACTCTCTTATTAGTCCTAAAAGTTTGTCTGTTGACTCCTTTGAGTTGCCTCATTAAATTATCATATCACTTGCAAATAATAACTATTTTATCTCTTTCTTTCCAATACTCATATTTTTAATTTCTTTTTCCTATCTTATTGCATTGGTCAGTACCTTCAGTACTCTGCTGAACAGTATGCCAGTGATAGTGGACATTAATAGGAATATATCAAAAGTTCCTTCTTTAAGCATGATGTTTGCCAAAGGATTTGGCTGGCTAGTCTATATCAAGTTAGAAAAGTTCCTATTTTCCTAATAGTTTTTTAAAAATCATTTATTGATCTTGAACATTGTCAGATGCCTTTTGCATGTGTTTCAATGACTGTCATTTTTCTCCTTCATTCCTTTAACTCAGGGGTCAGCAAAATACAGACTGTGGGCCAAATCGGGTTGCGCCTGTTTTTTACAAATGAAGTTTAATTGGAACACAGCCGTGTCTATTTACTTACATATTGACTGTGGCTGCTTTCATACTGCACTGGCAGAGTTGAGTAACTGGGACAGATATTGCCTAGGCCATGAAGCCTAAAACATTTATTATCTCACCCTTTGCAAGAAAAAGTTTGCCAACCTCTGCTTTAAAGTGATGAGTTATATTGATAGACTTTCTAATCATGAACTATTTTCACATTACTAGGATAAATTCCTCCCATTCAGAGCGCTTTTTATTTCATTGCAGTATAACCTATCTTCAGTAAAGTACAATGATCTGATATACAGATTGATGAATTTTTACATATGTATACACTCATTTAAATAGCATTCAGACAAGATAACAAATACTCTCAGCACTGCAGTAGGCTCTCTCGTTCCCCCAACCAGTCTATATCTCTCACCCCCACAGTAATGACTCCTCTGAATTCTGTTGCTGTAGACTCATTTGCCTGTCTTGAAATTCTTAGAAATGGAATCATATAGTATGTAGTCTTATGTGTCTGGCTTTTCACTCCACAGTGTGGATTGTTGTGTACAGCAGTAGTTAGCTCTTTCGTATCATTTAGTATTCCATTATTTGAATAGGTAGGCATTGTGTTTTAAGATGGCATTAGATTCAGTTGATCTTTTTATGAGATAAAATCGATCTATATCTATTAATTTCATCTTATGGACTACGTCAGTTAATCTTCTTTGATGGAAAGCATTAATAATACTATAGAAGTAAACAGAGAAACACAACTTGTTGAGTTGTAGCATATTGGGTAATTCACAAAATTATAGGATGAGATAAACAGCCTGGCCTCAAGCAAGAAAGGAATCAGGTTGGCTCTGGAGGGCCAAGAAGCAGACACTGGTGTGGTTCCACACAAATGGAACACGCAGTTGATATTTTATTGAAGTTTTTTTATACCTATATTCTTAAATAAAAGTGGCTTAAAATCCCCTTTTCTTGGGGCCGGCCCTGTGGCCGAGTGGTTAACTTCGAGCGCTCTGCTTCAGTGGCCCAGGGTTTTGCCAGTTCGGATCCTGGACGCGGACATGGCACCACTCATCAGGCCATACTGATGTGGCGTCGCACGTGCCACAACTAGAAGGACCCACATCTAAAAATATACACCTATGTCCCGGGGGGCTTTGGGGAGAGAAAAAGGAAAAAGAAAATTCCCTTTTCTTATAATGTTTTCTTTTTTGGTGTCAAGTTTATGCCAAGTTATATCAAGTTCGTGAAATGATCTGGACAGTTTGCCCTCTTTCCTATTTTGAGGACTATTTGTGTTAGATAACTTGAAATTTTGGTAGAGTTAATCTATAAATACCTATAAAATAACCTGGGACTTTTTGGGTGGTGGGGTGATTTTTATAATTACTATTTTAATTTGTTTGTTGTTTGGCTATTAGTCTGTTCAAGTCTTCTATTTATCTTGTGCCAATTTCAGCATTATATATTTTCTGGAATTTGTGCATTTCATCTAGGTTTTCAAAATGGATATACTTGCATATATGTATATGTTGTTCTAACGTTATTTTTATATTTTAAAATCTTAGTTCTGCCTCCTGTTTAATACTGTAGTTTGGTTGTTTTAAAAACTTCTCTTGTTTTCTTGATGTTTATTTTATAGTCTTTTAAAAGATGTTTATTTTATGAGTCTTTTCAAAGAAGCTTTTGTTTTTATTAGTCATTTATATTGTTTTTGCTGTTCTTCATATTCTTTATTTCATTGATTTCTCTCTAATCTTTATTATTTTCTTCTTGTTTATTTGGGTTTTCTCTCTATTTGAATATATAACTCATTTGTTTGGTCTTTCTTATTTTCTGATAGATGCATTTTAAAGCTATAAATTTTCCTCATGGTACTGCTTTAGCTGTAGTAGATAAGTTTTGACATTTAGAGCTTTCTTTGACATTCAGTTCTAAGTAATTCATAATTTCCCTTAAGATTTTTTCTTTAGCCCAAGGGCTATTTGGACAAATAGCCCAAGCCTACTTAAGATATATGGGATAGTTTGGCTATTCTCTTGGTCTCTTGCCACCTCTGTCTCTCCTGACTGCTCTCAGGTTGACATCATCTGGATTTTTGTTCCAGATTATGATATATATTCACCATTTATTCAAGCAGTGATAAAATTTAATAAATTCTTTTTCAATCTTATTTTTCTTGTCTTATATCTGCCTCTTAGATTCACTTTTTTTTTTTTACATCACTAGAATACATTCTGCATACGTCTTTATGCCTGAGGGTGTGTTTATTTTGCTCTCATATTTAAATAAATATTTCCATATATAAAATTCAACGGTTTCTAGGTATCGCTTGTTGTCATTCCATTGTCACTCTGATTCTCCTTCTTTGGAGATGATCTGCTCTTTCTCTTTGGAAGCTTTCTCTGCGATGCTCTTAAATGTCTCCCTAATGTGTCCTTGTATGAGTTTTTTTCTTCTCTCTCTTGTTCAGCACTCTCTTAACCCTTTATGTCTAAAGGCTAATACGTTCCTTTAATTCTGGGGAAAGTTGAGTCACTGCTTCTTCCAGTATTTTCTCTCTTCTATTTACTCTTTCGTCTTCTCCAGGGACTCAGGATACACAATTATTAGTGCTTTTATGCCTATCTCCCATGTCTTACCTTTCTCCTGATCCCTGGGGGAGATCCTTGACCCTTATTTATCCTCTTGTGCTCCACAGCGTTGGATTTAGATGAAACAAGTGTTCCCTGGACCCAAGCCTCCACCCCCCGCTGGCCTCTGTGCTGCTGCAGCTGAGGAAGTCAGGAAGGTGGGGAAAGCCCATTTCCAGGATCCCAGTTCCCAGAACCATTTGTTCACTCACTCACTCAAGAACACTTATTCCTTTTCTACTCTGTGCCAGACCCTGTCCTGGGTCCTGGAGGCACTTGGTCCCTGATTACTTCTCCAACACATTCACCACTCTTCTCCCTATTTATTATGCTCCAGCCACTGCAGACTTCTCCCAGCACCTTGAAGATGCCAGGTGTGCTCCCTCACAGGGCTCTTCCACTTGCTGTTCTCTGCTCTTTTCCTCCACTTTTCCTGTCCCTGTCCATGTCTGCATTACTGGCTTTTCCTCATCTTTCAAGTCTCAGTTCAAATGCTGCCTTCTCAAAGAGCCCATCCCTAACCACTCTCTCTAAAGTAGTCTGGTCACTGTGTTTTATCCTGTTTAATTTCTTTATATATGACATTTACCACTACTGGAAATCAGTCAGGATAGGCCAGGCTAAGCTGCAGTAACAAATGTGGAGAGAATTACCAGTAATGGGAGAGTCGCAGTTAACACTTATTCAGGGTTTCTCATGTGCCGGGCACTTTGCTTAGCATGTGATATGTGTTGTCCTGTTTAATTTACACAACACCCGTATAATGTAGGTATTATTGTCATCCTCATTTTACAGGTAGGGAACCTGAGGCTCAGGGAGCTTAACTGGCATAACTAGAATGTGGTAGAGTCAGGATCTGACTCTAAGTCTGTGTGACTCCAGAGCCCCTGTGCTCTCCATGAGCGTGAAATGGGAGGAGGGAGGAAATGCTCATCCTTTTCTCTGCCTCTCTCCTTCTTGCTAATGCTCAACCCTCTCAAAAAGCATCTGGACGTTGGCCCTGAAAGACGAGGGTATCTGGAGCTTGGAGGAGTACATGGTGGCCCCTCAGGATGCCAATGAACAGCATGCCCCCTGAAAGGGCAGAGATGCTGGGCCTTTTCTCTCTGCCCTTCCTCATTTCTCTCCCTCCTACAGCACAGGATAGGGGAGGGACTCCAAAAGGCCTCCTTCCATTGGGAACCTGGAGGAAAATCCCAAGCTCATCACTATCCACAGGCTCCTTTTGACCATGACCTTGTACAAGGTTAATCTGGCTCTGTCTCCCGGATTCCACAAGCTCAATGTGCACAAGGCAAATCAGGGCTGCCCTCTGCAACCTGAGCCCCCAGTTCCATGGCCCTCTACTCCCACATCTAGAGGGGCCTGTTTCCTGGGCACTGCCAAGGTGAGAGGGATAACCAGAGCTTAACCCAGCTCCCCCAGTTTGTTTCGACCTGCTCCTCTGCGGGGGCAGCTTCTGGGTCCTCAGGTCCTTTCCTGCTCTGTCCTCCACGTCCCTCCAGACAAAGGAGGCCAACACTCTACCCTGAGTTAGGGTGTGGGATAGGCAGTGCTGGGCTGGAGGGAAGCCGAGCTTCGGCCCCAGGGTCCCTTCCCCACCCACCTTGGCTCTGACAAGACTGAGGGAGGAGAGAGCCAGTAGTTCCCACTCACCCTTCTCCCCACGGTGCTGGATGCTGGTAGGGGAGGCGCAGGGAGCTGCCACAGTGCCCGTCCCTCCCTGGTCAGGAGATGCTCGGAACAGACAGCCACACGACCTCACCAGGCCTCGCCCCTGGAGCAGATTCTACAGTCTGCGGAGAGCTCTCCCTCTCCTTCTTCTGTCTCATCACTACAACAGCTCTTAGAAGCGAGCAGGGAAGGGATTGTTCATTCCCATTGTGTAGACGAGGAAACGGAGGCTCAGCAAGGCAAAGTTGTATACCAAAGGCCGTGCTGTGGCCTTGCATTAGTGGTCCAGCCAGGACTTTCCTCTACTCCCTCACGTTAATGCATGCATGGTTATACGTGTGTGCATTCCCATGTGGGCGTGCATTAAGTGTCTAAATGTCCATGTGCAAGCCTTCTTGGTCAAAAGAAGTCAGCGTGAGTGCCAAATGCAAGGGGAGCTGTCTCCTTAGGCTGGGCCCCCATGGCTCCAGACTCTGTTTCCTGGAAGGACTGCCCTATCCCATTATCTCCTGCTCCCGTCCTTGTCCAGTACTCTCCCTACTCTGTGCCCAGCCTCCCGCTCCAGCAGAGGCCCTCCTCCTCCTCGGCTGAGATCTCCAACAGGCTTTGTTCTTGCTGCCTGCAGAGCTCTGTGGGCACTGTGTGGCCGCCCAGCCCCACAGAGGCTGGCCCACTCACATGGCTATGTGCTGGGTCCCTGCCCGCTGCCCCTCCCTCTCTTCCTTCCCTCAGTGCAAATAGTAGGAATGCACCTTGGGTCTGACCTGCATCTCTACTAAGGAAACCGCTCCTCTTCTCCATCTAAATTCAGCTGGATGGCCCCCCCGCCGCCAGCTGTCCTCTCCTGCCAGCCCGGGACAGCCTTTCCCTCATCAGGGAGAACAAGGCTCATTCCCTCTACCTACTTGCCTCTCACCTGTCTCTTTTATCAGAGCCATAATCCATAGGCTGCAGCAGTGAAGGGGACCAGGCCCTCCTCCGTTGCTGTCAGTTTTCCAGCTGGGCTTATCTGTGCCTTCTTGCACTGTTCTCTTGTCATAGGAGCCGGGGGCTGTGTGTGTGACAACCGGGTGAAATAAATGCTGCCTCCTCCCCCTCCCCAATTCCCTGTCCTCTTGCTGAGGACAGCTGAGTGTCTTCCTGGCTTCCACAGAAGATGTTGGTGTATTGTCACCTGTCCTTATTTGATTAGTGTCTTACTCAAAATGCCTGGGGCCATCTCTCCACAGAAAGAAAGAGGACAAGTCTCTCCGTTTCCCCGTCTCTGCCTGAGTTGCTGGCTCCGGGAAGCAGGCTGGGGTGGGGGAGGCAGGACTGCAGGAAGCAGGGTGGGGAGATGGCTCGTTGTGAGGTCAGGGTGGCGGGAAGAGGAGAACCAGAGAGGCCGGGGGTTTCAAGGACTGTGAGCCTAGGATCGAGAATCGGGAACGTTATTCACAAACCTTTTTCAGACATCCTATGTGCATCCTCCGCCTGCTGCCATGCCCCGTGGTGGCCTCTCCAAGCTCCCACAGTAAGAGTTGATGAGACAGGCTTTGTATTTTCCCTCACAGGAAAAAATGTGCATCCCGGGGGCCTCAGTGGTGAACACTTGGTGCTAATGGACCTGAGGTCCTGGATCCTGGTCCCCCAGGGGCTTCTGTGGCCTCTGTAAACACGGATAGAACACACCAGACACAAGAGCCTTCAGACCAGTAAGCACCTTGGGGCCCTGGAAGGGAGTACAGCCCTGTCCACGTGAGCCCTTCTCCACAGCTGGAAGAACATGGGTCATTGGCACCATCCTGCTGTCTTATTCAAATTTCTCAGCAGTCCTGTAACACAGTTGGTATTGTTTTCATTCTCCAGATAAGGAGGCTAAGGCTCGGGAGGCCAGATGACTTTCTCAAGAGAACAATCAGCATGTGGTAGAGCCAAGACTGAAAACGAGATCTTCTGACGACAGAGCCAATACCCCAGCCATGACTCAAGCTTGACAGTAGCCAAGAGGGTGGCTCCCGCCGAGGTGTGAGCCGCTCCACGTGCCAGGTACGCCAAGAAGAAAGCCGTCAGGAATGAGCAGGTACACCCAGGCCTCTCAAACAGGTGTCTTCTGGTGTGTTTGTTGTCGGCAGCAGGTAGTCATGGGCTGAGCTGGCTGATTAGACACAGGTCCCCACTGAACAGCAGCTGGAAGACGTGAATTCTCACGTCCTCACACAATAGACTGACACGTGCGCCCATGTGCTCGGGCTCACGGATGTTACCTTTCCCACCCCCAGCCTGCGTCCCCTGGGAATCTATTCACCTCTACTCGGCAGAGCAGGGAGGAGAAGAGGATAAACCAACACCCACACTGTATTCCTTCTCGTCTCTCTCCTTGTGAAAACAAGAGGAACAGTGCAGAGCCTCATCCGATATTCTCATCCTGACATCATCCCAGGAAAATAAGTCCTTTTCAAAACCGCGGTTGCAGCGCCTCCCCTCCCGCGGCTGAGAGCCGGCAGAGCGGACCATGTGTGGGGCTCCGTGGCTGGCCCAGGCGCACGGGGGTAAGGCTTAATTATGATTCACGGAGCTGCATTGTGGAGATGGTTTAAAGCCACTTAATTAGTGTAGGAATATACCACCGTAATTATCCTGAAATATGGCCTAATTAACCTATGGAAAAGCCAGGCCCACTGCTTGGGAATGCCGGAGACATTAATAGTCTATTAATGTGCGTACCCCATCTGCTCTCTGCACAGCTTTGGGGGTACACAGGGGTGGGAGTGGGGCAGACAGAGGAGAATAGCATTTGCCCTGGAGGGCAATGATGTTTAAGAGAAAATGTGTGAAGTGGGCAGGGAATGGAGAAGAGGAATGCCGTTTACTGAGTACCTATTATGAGCCAAGTGATGTTTTAATCCTTTTCTTATTTAATCCTCCAAACAATCCTTTAAGATAGATATTAAAGTTCAGAGAGGTTCGTTAACTAACCCAAAGTCAAACAGCCAGGAAATAGCTAAACTGGAATTCATTCTCTAGTCAGGCTGCTCCAGAGGCCGTGCTCTTCCCGTTATTCCTCACTGTCTTTGGCAGACACAAAAGACTCAGGGAAATGGACAAAATAAAGAAAAGAGGCTCTTTCAACCTAAGGAGGTGCCTCTTCTGACATTTTAGGAAAATGGAGTCATTCAAGCTTCCTAGAGGCAGGATCAAGCTACCAAGCATGCTGTGCAGGTTGGACACTGCACAACCCTAGGAGACCTCATTCACATAAGCGACAGTGGGAATGATGTCCCCTACAGAATACAGTGTACAACCTGAGCAACCTTTCACAGCAGTCCTGGGAGACTGCCCTATGTGACTCTTTAATTTCCCTTCCAATCCAAGTCACCAAGTCCCATCCAAGCTCAGATACTGCCCCAAAGCCAGAGAAGCCACATCTGGAATAATCCTTAATGAAGCAGGATTTGAACCCAATCCTCCCCTGGGGGAGAAGCCAGCACCTGGGGGACACTCAGACGCCAGGACGAAAGTTCAGAGCCCTCGACGGGGAGCCCGATAGCCAGACTTCCGCCTCAGAGCCTGTCTGGCCAGCAGGTCGAGGAATATTCCAACAACGTCCTCATTCTTCCCTGATCAAAGGAGCTGGGCTTGAACCTGCTGTAATCATCCGTCGGGGAGTTTGCTTAAAATTCCCCTAATTACGGGAGAGCAGAAAATTGCTACGCCTCAGACTGAATAGAGAAATTGAAGGCGCCCTGCTCCCAGCTGCCTGGAGGAGACAAGCCAGGATGGAACGGAAAGGCTGGGAGAGGCGAGGGGGGCCGACAGGGATGGCGGGGCTTGGGGGGAGAGCAAGCTCCCTATCTGTGCCAGGGAGCGGGAGAGGAAGGGAAAGAGCCAGCTGCAAGCGGGGGCATCGTGGCTGGTCAGGTGGGGCAGGCTGCCTCCCCTGCAGAGACAAGGGTGCTGGGGCGACAAGGGTGGGCACGTGGGGAAGAAAGACCAGAAATGCACCGTCCTGTGGCTGGAGCTGGCTTTCAGGAGAGGCTGGGGGAGCCCCTAACTCTGGCTTGGTTAAGAAAGTAGGCTCTGGAACATGCTCCCTGCCAGGAGAGGCGAAGGGAAAGAGGCGAGGCCCAGGGAGGCGAAGTCACTCATCTGACGTCACCCAGCTCATCAGGGGCTGAGCTGGCACTCAAACCCAGGCTTCAGACTCAGTCCAGGCATTATACCCCCATGGAGGAAGGGAGTGGGAGGGGGCTGTCCAGAAGCTGGGGAGGCAGGAGGAGCGCAGGTCCGCTCTCTGACCAGTCCATGTTGATTGCAAGGGGCAGGCAACATTCTAAAGGGTCTCCCCCTTTCCAGCCCTGCCCCGTTCATTAGCCTGCGGGCTCCTCACCCCAACAGCTGTCCCACAGAGGAGAGCTATGCTTGGGAAAGGCTGGTTGGTGCTCCTCAACTCTCACCCTTCCCAGGGACTTCTCAGGGCCTCACGCGAGTCCCTGCTTGGGCCCAGCTCTGGTCCTCTGTGGCCCCGGCTGCAGTACTGTTGGTCCCAGTGACAGTGTAGGGGCATTGTCAGAGACTTGGGGTTTGCAAGTTACAGAACCCACTCAAACTAGCATTTAAATAAAAGGAGAAGCTTACTAAAGGACATGGGAGTGTCCTATAGATCCCCAGGGCAGGAATGGGCCAAGCCTCCATCAGCACTGCTATTAAGGACAGGAAAGCCCACAGGAACCAGGAGGGCCTGCCCGCCATCTCCCCCTTTGCTTCTCCCGGACACCTGGGCAGACCTCAGCACCCGAGATGGCCACCAAGGCTCCCAAACCCACAGGCACTAAATAAAGGACGGTGTGAATAGCCTGCCTCTAGGCCCTGATTCCAATATCCCAAAGTTGGAATTCTGATTGGCCCAGCTGGGCTCAGGTGCCTGTTCTAGTCCAAGCAACCTCAGTCCAGGGGGCAGGTCACACTCAACAAATGGCTGCCGTGTGCCGCTGCTGTGTGTGAGCAGCACGGTTCAGGGGCCCTGCTGAGCTGGACGGTAACTCCACACCCTCCCCCACAGCAGTGAAACATGCTCGGGGAGTGGCTGTGCAGTGGACCAGCCTGGAGGTAGGGATGGGGGCTTACCTGTCTCGGCAGGTGGTCTCACCTGAAGCCGAGTGGTGAGTCACTTGGGGTGTCAGACGCCACAGCTCAGGTGGCTGGCTGTGGCTGAGGCAAATCCTCCATCGGGAAACTAGAACCGAAGGGCAGGGGACTCGGCCCGGGCCCCAGCCCGCGGGACCCAGATGTGCAGTGGCAGGCCGTCTGCGGAGGCCGGAGCCTGGCCCGGGCCTGCGGGAAGGGGGGCCAGCCTCTCAGGCTCCAGGTGCTTACCTGAGGCTGGGAAACCTGTACTTTAGAAACTTGACTATTTTCCTGCTGTTTGTATTTTCTGTAATTATTTCCCTTTTGTTCTCCAGTATTTATGGAAGTCCTTTGTGAAAATGCCAACGGATCCCAGCAATGCTGAGAGGAACCAGCAAAGAGCCCTCTTCCTGGGCTCAAAGTAAAAGAGACGCATCCCCTGCAGCCTGGGAGTGGTGGGGACAGGAACCCGGCCAGGAGGAATGGGGAGGGGAGGGGAGAGGAGGGGAGGGGAGGGGAGGAGAGGGGACCATAGTCGGGTGGCTATGAGTCCTGACTTCGGTGCCAGATGGAGCTGGGCCTGAATTTCATCTCCACTATGTATGTGCTCCAGACAAGTTGCTTAACCTCCAGCTCTCAGTTTCCTTATCTTATCTGTAAAATGGAGATGATTGCATCCCGCCTTCTAGTGCCACACAAGTTGGGCCCTGAGTAAATGGCAGGTGTTATTGCATTGTTGTTGATGATGGACTTGCTGAGAGGGTGGAGGCTGCACTCCCACGGCCCTGTCCTGGCTCCCCTCTGCCCTACCCCCACTCTAGCCACTTTTACTAAGCCCTCAGCTCCTGACCCTCGTTCTGGATCCTTGTCTCACAGCCCCCAGAGGCAACCATCGCATCCTTAATTGCAATCCTTTCGCTCAGCAAAGCCATCGGCACCTAATGTCCCATGTCATTGCTGGTTCTCTGTCTGTGGACATCTCTCTCCTGGCGGCTGCTCAGCCGCCCGGGGCAACTCCATCTGGCTGGGAACAGCCATGGCGACGGGGCAGGGCCAGGACCTTCCAGCGATGCATGGGTAATAATTTGCTTACAGATAACATCAGAGGGCGAAGGGCTCTGTGACTCTATCACTGGTCCTTTCGGCCACTTTGGACCTTCATCTCTGCCCCCCTAGAAACCAGAGGTCCCTCTGATCTCCAACCCCAGGGCCTCATCCATCTCCTCACTGCAGAGCAGGCCCCTGGACCCAGGGGAAACTGAGGTCCCCCTCCCCCTACCCCACCCCAACTTGGCTCTGATGCCGTGTGGCGTTTTAAGGGAGAGCCCAGCAAAAAGTCACGCGGGGGAAGGTGAACTTGGAGGAGGACTGGGAACTCAGCGGAGCCCGGGGTCAAGGCAGAGCTTATCCCAGGGTTGCGAGTCCCCTTCCCCGGGTCCCAAGGCAGGACCCCTCCCCTGGGCCAGCTCCTGTGGTAACCCCCTCCCTGCCCCAGCACCCAGGAGCATCCAGGGGCACAGGGAGCTGCTTCCTCAGGAATTCACGGCCAAGACTGGTCTGACGGTGGCTTTGGGAACCTCCAGGACAGGGCAGACAGTAAGTGGGCAGCTCTGCCGGCTCGCCTGGTAAGTTCAGGACAAGACTGCGCTCAGAGGAAGCCCAGGGTCTCCCCACGTCTGAGAAGGAGCTTCGACAGAGGCCTGGGAGAAGGAGTCCCCCAGCTGCAGTCCTGGTCCTGGGCTCACCTGACACCCAGGGCCCCAGGCAGCACAGCCCAGCTTGGGGCTTGAGGTTTCAGGTGGCGGAAGCCCTGGGGGATGCAGAGCTCCCCCAGAATCCCTGGCAGCCACACCACAGACACCACCTCTCCACCCTGCCGAGGGGGAGGGAGAGGAGGAACATCTGGCCTGGGTGACATGTGGAGGCCATTCCAGGGTAGGTGGCAGACACAGAAGGTGGGAGGCAAGGAGGGGCACATACGTCACCTGAAAACCCGTATCTGAGCTCCCAGCCCACCTCGCTCAAACCGCCCACCTTGAGGAACCCCCACTCCCGATCCTCCCTCCCTGGGTTTTCTGCAGTGATGTCATTGCCACTAACAAGCTCTTCCTTATCTTCACCAAGTGTGCCTGAAGGAGGGGCACCTGCACCCCGCCCCCAGCCCTGCTCCTCTGCACACGCCCACCGTGCCGCAGAGTGACCGCAAGGTCAGGTGACATGTGGGAGGCAGCCCGTGAAGAACTGTGCCCTTCTTAGGAGCTGACCATATTGCACCCAAAATGGAGGATAGGGAGAGGATGGGGGAAGGGACAGGCGAGTGAAATGAGAGAAGGATGAGAAATGAGATGCTCAGATGGCCCCAAACCAGGCAGGGGTGCCTCATGGCAGTGCTGGCAGCTGGCAGGAGGCTTCATGGCAGCGATGGCCACCTGGGGATCGGGGAGCAGCTGAAAGGCGGCTGAGGGCCAAAGAGACCGAGTCATCCAGCCTTGGCTCAAACCTGCTCCCCCACCCCCCCGGCTGGGCTTTGACCCTGTCCTGGAAACCCTCTTAACACAAACCGCCCATTAGGGGCACTGTCTCATCCAGCTAAGGCCCATAGAGATAAAGGGTAATTGCACTCTGAGGCTGCCCACGCTGGAGTCGCTGCTTTGCTGGGGAGAACCTGGGTGCCTGGAACCTGCAGGACTGAACTGCCGACAGCAAAACTCTGTCCGAGAGTTGCCTAGGACCCTGAGAGAAGTGGAGAGCTTGTGGGTTCAGAAAGAGAAAACAAGAAGCGAGAGAATTCAAGATGACACTCAGCTTTGCCTAGAACGCCTGACCCTTGGTTCCCACCAGCCCAAACATCATCCATCCTCTGAAACCCAGCAGAAATGCCGCCTCTTCCATGAAGCCTTCCTTGACTTCCAAACGAAGATGCCTCTCTCCCTAAGTCTTCATCCACACTGATCTCATGAACCTGATCACTTTATTTTTTGCACTGTGCCAAGCTGGCTAGACCTGGAGCTCTACAGGGCAGAGCCAGGTCTTGCGCATCGTCCCGTTACAAGAGTTCCATAACTACTTGCTGGATAAAAGGAGGGGTGTGGAGGTGGGCAGTGAGTGGAATGCTCAGATCACAGGACACAAGAGGGGCTCAGGAAACACCAGCTGAAATGAGATTCAGAAGAGCCATTGCTTGCCACCTGACATCCACATTGAATTTGAGGACAACATAGAAAAGAAGCCTGTTTCTCCGGAGTCCTGGGGAACAGAGAAAGTGAAGGCAGTGCTCGCACAGGAGGGGCATGCACAGGCTACTGGGAGAATATGCTTTAAGGGGAAAAAATGCTCCCCACCCTCCTTGTGGTTTTGGTAGTGGCAGTGGCAGAAATAAATCATTTATTTATTCAACAATACTTTCATTTCAGATATTCTGTTTTCATCCTTATAGGTACCAGTTGGGTTCTTTAAATCTTTTATTTCTCTTCTCATCATGTTCATGTTTTCCTCCACGTTTCTGAGCATATGGAGCATATTTGTAACCACTGCTTTAGCATCCTGGTCTGCTAATTCCATCATCTGTCTCCTTTTGGGGTCTGTTTCTGTTGGCTGATTTTTCTTCTGGTTATGGGTCTTATGTTCCTGCTTCTTTGAGTGTCTGTTAATTTTTTATTAGGTGATGGACATTGTGAATTTTACACTGGGTTCTGGATTTTGCAGTATTCCTTTAAAGAGTGCTGGACCTTGCTCTGGCTTATAGCTGTTTGGAATCCTTTCCATCCTTTTAAGCCTTGCTTTTAAGCTCTGTTAGAGTGGGTCCGGGGCAGCCTTTGGTCTCTGGCTAAGGTAACATCTTTCTGAGGACCCTATCCAGTGCGCCATGTGCTGCAAGCTCTCTCCACTCTCGCTGGTGGGAATCTGAGCCAATCCCAGCCCTGTGAGGTCTGTTCAGTCTTCTGCTTTCTGGCAGGTCTTTCCCTAACCTCATGGTGTTTCACCCCAATTATGCACAGATCCAAGTTCTGCGCCATGTTCAGCCAAAGTTTCGAGAACCCTTCCACAGAGTTCCAGAACTCTCCATGTGCAGCTCCCTCCTCTTCAGTATTCTTTCTCACAAACTCCCTCCTCAGCTCCATCTCTGTCTTATCAACTCAACCCCCAGGCTCTATTTGGGATTCCCCTTCCTTCACAATGGCGAGGTTGTTTCTCTCCTCTCAGGGACTACCGTCCTGTGTTCCCCGTGGCCCATTGTCTGAAAGTAGTCGTTTCATATACTTTGCCCGGTATTCAGTTGTTTTCATCAGATGGGCAATTACCATAGCAGTTAATCTTTCATGGGAAGAAGGGGAGGCTTCCTGTTCAATACATATTTATTGGAGAACTCTCCTGTGAGATTTCCAGGCGTGCCAGGCCCAGCTTTGGGTGCTGGGGATAAAGCACTGCACTAAATGGACAGAATCTCTGCCCTCCGGGAGGCATAATTCCAGGGGATGGGGGGAAGATCAAGAACAGTAACAAACATAATACTTAACTGTGTGTCGTGTTAGGAGGTGAAAAGTGCTATGGGGAAAAAGTAGAGCAGGATGAGAGGGAGAGAAAGCCAGGGAAAGGAGCAGTATTTTAAAGAAGCTGCTCAGGAAGGCCTCACTAAGAAGGGACACTGAGCAAAGTCCTGAAGGAAGGGAATGAATGAGCCTCAGATGCAAAGCCCTGAAGTGGGAGCAGGCCTGGCTTGCTCAGGGAACAGCAAGGAGACCAATGTAGCTATCAGGGTTCAAGTGAGAGAGACATGGTCAGAGTGACGAAGGGGAGGAGCCAGACCATGAAGAGCCTTATAGGCACAGAAGGGGAGCAGACAGTTACAGTAAAACTCGGGACAAGAGAAGATGGGAGCTTGGCCCTGGGTGGAGGCCGCAGAGGAGGTGAGGAGTGAATTCAGAAGGTTCTGAATGTTATGTTGAAGGACTGGAAGAGAGAGGAGTCAGGGACCACTCCTAAGGCTTTTGGCCTGAGCAGCTGGAAGGATGGAGTTGCCACTGACCGATACAGCTTGGAAGGCTGCAGGCCTAACAGGTGCGTGGGCTGGGGGGAGAGCAGTCTGGTTGTGGACGTGTTAGGTTTGAGATGTCTACTAGACATCGAGTGGAGCCATTCAGTGGGCAGGTGGACACTAGTTAGGAATTCAGTGGAGAGACCTAAGATGGTACGAAGGGAACGAAGCTGGGGAAGGAGCCCACTGGTGAGGTCTTGCCTAGTGACGCCCGAAGGTCCACATTCTACTCCACAGAATACCCTTCTGTGTCCACAGAAGAGGGCAGGAGCTCGCAAACCTGGATGGGTCCTTCGGAGGCCAGCTCCACCCTCCTCTTATTCCAAGAAAGTTGGCCCAAACCACAAAGGGCTTTCAGATCACATCACCACCCAGGAGCCACGCTCCAGGACCTCCAAGAAGAAGCTGCATCAGAGACTCTGTCCTCTGGGGCCCCCCACCTGCTGCTTCACAGGCTCCCTGGTTCTCATTCATGACTCTGGACAGTGACATTTGCCCCCTTGGCTCTAGAGTGGCTCACCTTGATACCCCGCATTTGACACTGAGTCTCCCCTAACCTGGCTTTGCCCCATCTGACCAGGACACTTGTTGGCTGTGCTTCCCAAGCAATCCCTGATGCGTCTCTGGTTTCAGGCTCCCTTCACTCTGCCTCACAGCTGGTGTATGACTCAAGGGAACATTTCTCCCACTCCTTATAGAGAGAAGGTCCCATCGCCCTGGGACTTGAAAGTCCTCCCAGACATCTAACCTCCATCCCTACTGCTTTTATCCAATGGCCTTTTATTCTAACGCTCTCCTCCTGTACCAAATGGGGCTCTCAATCACTCTTTCATTTCCTTCTTTGCTCCTGTTTCTTCCTCCCTCTCAGGTGCTCTTCTTCTCCTTGTCCTTCGGTCTCTTCCGCACCTTTCTCACCCGCCTCTGCATGCCCTCTCCCTGCTCTCTCACCTCACTCAGGCATTCATCTCAGACCGTTAGTGTAGGGGAGGGTAGGTGAAACTCTTGCTGATGCTGGTGAAGATCCTTTTCTCTTTTCACCCTGGGAAGGCTGGAACTCAATGCCCCCAGAGTCCTCTCTGCTCCAGACCACTCCCTCGCCCTCAGACACCCCCATGATGCCTTTGTTGTCGTGTTGCTGTGTCCTGCTGTTCTCACGTCACCCTGACTCAGCTGAAGAGACCCAGTGCTCAGGAGATGATCAGCTTCACCTCCAGTAACTACCCCTCCTGTTCCCCTGGCCCCTCACACACACGAGGGCACACACACACGTGCACACCCGCATGCGTGCACAGACACGCGCACACACACACGTTGATCCTTAAGTGATGGTGAGAGCAGTGGCCAAGTGATCCATGGCTCCTTTTTCTTCTGCTGCTGTGGTAAAATATGGACGGCTGGAACCACGGGAGAAATGAGGCATGAAAATTAATCTGCTTTACAATCCTCATGAATATTTAAAAGCTGATGAATATGTAACTACATTTCTTTTCTCCTCCATTAGTGTCTGCTTTTGAGTTACTCTATAGCTCCCTTTGGTTCCTTTGGGGGCTGGTTGGCTAGACTGATTTTTAAATTGGTTTTATAGGTGCCTATAGCTCCCGGGTTCCCCCTACCCCCAATCCTGACAAAAGGATTTGTCCCTTTAAAATTCCCCAGGAAGGCCTGGCAGAGAGACAGAGAGAGATGAAACCCCCTCCTACCTTACACTGTGGGACCCCAGAGGGGTGGGCGATGGTTGAGAGAAGACACTTGGCAGTGGGACTCACAGAGTACATCCTTTTAAGGATAAACCACCTCCTTCTTCCCTGAGCCTCAGTTTCCCCTTGAGGAAAATAGCAGGCTCTTGCTCTCCAGCCATCATGGGCCTTTCAGGGCCCTAGTCAAGGCTGGCCTTGAGAAACCAAGAAATCAGGCAGTATATCTTACTTTCTTCCTACACAGAAGACTCCAGTATTAAGCTCACTGTATGGTACTTCCCAACCGTCTCCTGGTCCCTGGAACCAGTCGCTCCATGTAGAACCACCCTTTGGAGCCTCTGGGTTGTCTCCCTGGCCTGTCCTCCCTGCCACTCCTCTTTGATTACTCTGAGAGCCTGATTCCTACCCGCTCCAACCAGCTAAACTGGGCTGGGGGAGGGAAGGCTGCTCACCCGCATATAGGCAGCCATCAATCACCCCAGAGCAGAGCAGAAGGAGCAGCAGGGCATCTTCCCAGAGCAGCAAGAGCTTTCTTGGAGCCTGAGGCAGAATCCAGCACTGAACTGGTCTCCTGTAGGGGGAAGGCTGGGTCCCGGCTGGGAATGGGTGCCCTGGGGCCGGGCAATGGGCTCGGAGAGGGGGTGCCCTGGGGCAGAGCAATGGGCTTGGGGAGCCATCTGTCCTGCCAAGGTCCAGAATGAACGCAGCCCAACCTGGCAGCGGGGCAGGGTCAGAATGTGCTGCAGGTCCTAATGCCCACAGCCATCCAGAGAATCCCAGGTTCCATGGCCAGGGCCTGGAATTCCAAGTCAGCATGGAGCACTGCTAAATCCCAGAGCGCTCACCCACCCACACCTGTCCTCAGTCTCTCCATCCAATCCTCAGTCTACACAAAGCCTTATAAAACATTTCACACTCTGTTTTGATCGTGTTTCTTCCCTTCTAAGCTCAGGGGGTCCTTAATTTCTAGCTTACTGAATTCACATCTGACCTTCCATCTCAATCATCATAGGCTGGGCCCTTCAGCCACCCTAATTCCCCCTACCCCTAAGCCAATCCAAGCTAACATGCTCACCACCCCAATCCTTTCACTCCTGTGCCCCCGGCCCTCTGTTTCACCTCTAACGGCTCCTGTCCTTTCCATCCTTCCAGGCTCCACTCAGAACTCCCTCCATCGGGAAGCCTTCCCAGGTTTACCCCGGCCCTGCTGAACGATCCTGTCATCTTTTCTGGGTTCTCAGTTTTTCAGTGCAGAATGCGCGGTGTTCATTGGCACCATCTTCACGTGTACGCCGCGCGGAAAGGGCTGCTTGTCATGCAGTGTCTTTTTAAACCAGAGCCGCGCACACAGATGGCAATCAGTGTCACAGCCTCCTCCTGGAACGGCGGCACAGCAGCAGCATCGTGTCTGTGTGGGAACACTCATCCGGCCTGTCTCTCTTGCTCATCGCCGTGCCTTCACATCAGCATCCCTCCTTTCGTGAATGGCCTGTCCTGCCGCAGGAGCGTCCCAACGTGGGAACCTGGGTCCCTCCGGCCCCTCCTCTCAACTCCCGCCCTGGTACCTCACACTCAGGGCCTCTGGAGCGACACAGGGCCAGGGACTCGCGGTAACAGAAGGAGCCCTGAACAACAAACACATCAGACAGCCAGGCTCTGGACCAAGGTGCTTAATGTTCTTGACTCTCGCTTTTTCGTCATTCAAATGGGGATAAAGATCTGTTCCCACATCAAAGGATTATGGTGAAAATCAAATGTGAAAATGCTTTGAAAACTACAGAGTGCTATATAAATATTAAGTATCTCTGCTCTTATAACAATTGTTAATGATAAATCATTACAATAATTGTTACCATAAGTGTGGGACATCCCCCAGCCCCCTCCATATTTCAAGGGGTCCTCTGGTCCTCAAGCCCCTTCTTGCCTTCCTTCCCCTGGCCAGGGGATGGACGGGGATGCCCAGCTGCATGTGTCCCATGGGACCAGCAGCTCATTATCTGTGACGGGTTCCCCACGAGACAGCATCACCTTCAGCCCCTGGCCTCTCCGCTCCGCTCCCCAGCTGCCTCGGTGGCAGGAACAAGAGTGTGCCTTGTCAGACAAGCCTGCATCTCCGCAGAACATGCTCTAACATAATTACCCATCGGAGAAGAGCATGGGCCCCGCCCCATCATAGAGCTGTGCAGCTGCTAGATTGTCACTGCAGCAGCAGCTGAAGGCTGAGCCGCCCTGGACCAAGGAAGCGGGACAGCTCTCTAGCTCAGTGGGGCCAGGTAGAGCCAGGCCTTGTGGGGATCCCCTGGGCCCTGGCTGTGGGTAGCTGGGAGGCCTCCAGTGGCCCGAACAAATGCTGGGCCCAGCTTCTCTCCTCCCTTTCATCACCCTCCAAGTTAGCCTCCACCTGCCAATCTTGAAACTCCCTCTGTATGGAGCATGTACCCATGTTCGGCTCCCTGTCCCCTGCCTGTGGCTCCTCTGCCCTGGTACCTGGGTGGGCCCCTTATGGCCTTGCCACCCTCTCCTACCCCACTGTCCTCAGAGGCTGAGGTGTCACCTGTGTCTCAGGTGAGGTGCCAACAGCGACCTTGCCTATGGCAGTGCTTGGAGAAGCAGACAGGCAGTTAGGGTGGGTCCCATTCCCCAGAGCCAGGTGCAGGGCAAGGCAAGAGAGCTGCCACCTCCTACCTCCCTCCCTCCACCCACTGTCTCCCTGGGGAAACCACTCCCAGATAACCCTTCGGGAAGATGTGTTCCTGCCTCCCCCACATCTTGCCAGGCTGCTACGTGATTGACTTCACATCCTGAACATCGTTTCTCCCACCTTCTGGGTATCTCATCCACAAGGAAAAGGACCCATGCCCCTGGATCCAGCAGAGGTCTGCGTTCTCCACCTACCTGTCTCTAGAGAGTGACCATTTCTAGAAAGAGATGGGGAAACTGAGCCCTGCGCTGGGCAGCTGACTCCCCCAACTCAGTCCTCTGAGTGGGCATAGACCAGAGGGTGGGAGAGAAGCAGAGGACATTGGGGGTCCTTGGGATGCAGTCCTCCCACTGGACTAACAGGGCAGCAGGGCCCCTGAGATGCTTGCTGCTTGTTCTTCTGGGAGTTTCCCCCTGGGGGAGCAGAGGCTCTGAAGGAGGCTGATTCTGCTTTCCCTCTTCCTGTGTGGAATAACCTGCAGGAGAAGACCAAGTCAGCCCCCCTTCTACCCCACATACCTCCTCACATCCCACCCTCTGCCAGGATGAGCGCCAGGGCAGGGCTTGCATTCAGCCAGGCCAGGGCCCACAGGGAACGTGCTCTCCTTTCCTGAGCCAGGTGTGGGTTCCTCCAAGCAGCTCAAACTTGTTCTGGGACCTCAGATCCCTGCCCCCAGGGATAGCCTGCCTCGTGCCATCTCAGAGCTTCTTGGGGATTATGCCCCAAATCTAACCCCAGACTGAGACCCAAGCTAGACCATTCCACCCAGGATTGTAGGACACTCACACCAAGGGCTGGGCCCCTCCATCTGAACCCTGAATCCTGAGTCTTATCTCAGCCCTTCCCCACTAAAGCTCAGCTACTGCGGGAGTGGCAGCTCTATGGGTAGGATGCATTGAGACAAATGGGCTGTGATTAGCCAGCCATCAATATCTCTTAAAGGCCCATTCTCTCAGAAGCTGGCAGGTCCCTCCAGTTCCCCGGCCCTCCCTGAGCCAAGCAGATCCCCAGGGCAGCTCTAGTCTCCTTCTTTCTCTCTCCTTCCCCGCCTGCTCTGGCCATATCAGCCAGATGGATTATGTCTTATTTCTCTTGGATTTGGCTGCAGGAACCAAACAGCATTTAAGGCCATTGATTGTTCAAAAGGCCAAGTGTATAATGTACCAGAAAATTAGTTTGGAGTGCGCAGCAGGAAAGCAGCTCAGCTCTGGCTTCAGATTTACTCTGCTCTGGTGGGCGAGGAGGGGGAGAAGGGTGGGGACCAGCGTGCCTTTCAGTCTTTCCGGGAAGTTCTAGGAAGCCATCCTCTCCTCGTGGCCAAGCTGGGACCTTCTTATCAGCTAGTTTACCAAAGTGAGCTACGTTACAGCAATACCACTCCTTCATTTCAGCCTCCACTCATTCATCCCCCCCAACACACACACACACACACACGAGTACACTCACATTACACACACAGTATTTTTTAAAATGCCTACATATATGCATGCACATGAGACAGTCCCATGCTCTCTGATGGGGGCATGTCACACACCCTGTCACCTTTCTACACATCAGACTGTCCGGGAAACTAGATAAAAGACTTTCCCTTTGCCGGAACACTCTGGTGCTTAGAAGAGTGCCTGACACAAAGTAGGTGATCACTGATCACGTTTATTGGATCAGTCACAATGGCTTCCTGGGGCTGGCCCCGTGGCCGAGTGGTTAAGTTCGCGCGCTCCGCTGCAGGTGGCCCAGTGTTTCGTCGGTTTGAATCCTGGGCGCGGACATGGCACTGCTCATCGAACCACGCTGAGGCAGCATCCCACATGCCACAACTAGAAGGACCCACAATGAAGAATATACAACTATGTACTGGGGGGCTTTGGGGAGAAAAAAATAAAATCTTAAAAAAAAAAAAAATGGCTTCCTGGCTGAACGGATGCAGAACCATGGACAGCTCCCACCCCCTTCCTCTCCCTTCGCTCTGTGATCAGTTAATTCACCTGATGAAAAACCTCTTGAGCTCACAGCCCACTGGAATCACCAGTAAGTTGGTCATCACAAGAATGGCTTTCACTTTTTAGCACCTATTCTGCACCAGTCACAAGTCAAGCCCTTTGTATGAATTCTCTCTTTCAGTCCTCACAACCTCCCAGGATGTAGTTATGATTATTACCACTCTACAGATGACAAAACTGAAGCTCATCGAAGTGGAGTAATATTCCAAAGTTTTCACTGAGTTTGTCTAAAATAACAGAGGCAAGGGCACCTCACTCCAGGGACCCCTGTTAAATCGGACAGTCTTCATATGACAACAACTTTACCAGATGGGCTTTCCCTGAAAGCAGAAGAGGAGAGACTGACATGTATCAACTCACAGCAGCCATTTCTCAACATCAGCCCATCACAAACTTCCCATCTCCACTGCAGCCAGACTCAGCCAGCCTGATGGAGACTGGAAGTGTGTGCTGGGTTGGTTCCTCAAAAAGTGAGTGAGTTCTACTGAAGCCTGAAAATCAAGGCCAAGGTCACAGAAATACTGCAAAGGGGACACTTGAGAGGCTTAAACAAGGGTGTGGAAGAGAGATAATGTCAAGGACAATGGGATGTTACACAGGCTCACCAGGTTTAAAGAAAAGAGGATACGCAGGACATGGTCAGAGCAACTGTCCAGCCCCCTCCCATCCCCCCTCTGAGGCCAATGAAAATATTGAAAAAGGTAAGAGACTCACTTCATTGAAAGATGTGATTAACAATGAGAATGACGGCTGAAGAGTTCAGCTAAGGCAAAGAAACAGACTTTTGAAGAAAAAAAAAACAGCAAACAGGAAATTGTTTTATAAAAAGTTGAGCCACATTCTTGTGATAGACAGAAAAGAGAGCATTTCCATATATTGTGTCTTCCAGATAAAGTCAGACTAGGCCACATCTTTGGCAGGAAAATGGTAATCAATAAAGCATTGATGCCCCAGCTGACCCAGGATCAGGGAGCCAACATATCTGCCAGGGGAACTCCAACTCCCCAGGGCCCAAAAAGTGGCTCAAAATTGTGAGGAAAGGTCATGGGTCATTTGGTTTTGAGCATCATTGCCCACCCTTCTCCCACACCTCTCCCCCACTGAATAGCCAATCAAGCTTTATTTCATGTGTCAAGATTCTGAAATGTTCGAGCAACCTTCTGTACAACACAAAAGCTGGGGCCTGTGGAACAGTGAGCATCTATACTACACTTCACCGAGAAATGTTTTAAAAGGCTTTGGATCCAAAGCAGAATCACCTATTTCAATGCCTCCTTATTCTCCAGACTTGGCTCCAAATGACTTTGGGGTATTTCCAAAGATACAGTTCACCCTAAAAAGACAAACACCACCAATATTCAAGACCATATGCTGTAGACTTCCAAAGGGGGTTTCAACGGTGCTTTCACAATGTGACATGATTGGCGTGCGTATCAGACTTCCCAAGTGTACGACATTGAAGGGAACAACGTGTACTTGGATGCAGAAGTTCTAACATGTAAGAAAAAAGTCTAACTTTTAGTCTCATTTTTTCTTGTCACATCAGCAGCTAGCACTGGCAGTGGATCCAAGTCCTTTCCCACGTCAGTTAATTACCTTGAGCCCTGAAGGGTGAGGAGACGAGGATGGTTTGGTGAGGCGGGCGGTGCATTCTCCTTGGAGTCAGGAGACCTGGGTTCGATTCTGGCTTTGCCTCTAACTACCCATGTGACCAAGGACATGAACCCCTTTGGGGCTGTTTTTTTCATTTACAAAATGGTACCAGTAATGCCCACCTGTTGGGATTGGGATGCCGACTAAATGAGATAGAGGACCTGGTGCAGTCCTTGGCACACAGGAAGCATTTAGTATACGTTAACTGATTCTTTGGGGAGGATGAGGTCAGGCAGCCACAGGTCCTGGGTAAAGGCCTAGGAGTTGTCCTGAGGCCCGAAGAGAATAAAGATGAAGATGCGCATGGAGGAGTTAAGAAGGGCACAGGTGGAGGGAGACGGCCAGGAACCTGAGAGACAAACTTACCCTTCATAAATACTTCATCTAGGGTTGCGTCCTACCACAGGGAGACAGGAAGGAGGCAGGGTTTCATCACTTAGCAAATTTAATCCAGGAGCTGAATGCAGCAGGAGAAAGAAAGCAAAGTGTTCTCAGAAAGAAAGATAGTCCTCATTATCCTAGTGAAGGGTTCAAGTTGGCTTACACTGCAGCAAAAGAGGGCAGTTAGACAAGAGAAAGAACTTCCACTTAGATCCACTAAACCCTTAAACAGGCTGCTGAGAGGCTCTGGAATTCCAACAAGCAATTGTGCAGAGACAGGGGAATGGATGAGGTGAACCAGGGAGTTACCAGTTCTTCCATCTCAGAGACTCAGCAAGTCGAGGTCCATCTCGAGAGCAGCTCTCCAGCATTGGGAGGGGGCTCTGAGAAGACCCGGGAAAACACCAGTGTGGCAATTTAGTGGTGAGCAGCAACGCTAATGAGTGCCAAGAATAACAGTGGCTTCTTAATGGAGCCCTTAATGAAGACTCATTTCGGGTTTTATTAACGCAGAGAAAAAGCACACGCTCTCTCCCCAGCTCTCAGAGAGCAGGCAGAATAAAGAGCGGCCCCAAACATGGGGCTGATCCCACTTCCTGGGTCCTGCCAGGATACTGTAATAGGCTCTGGGAAGCGGGGTGGGAAGGGTGCGTTCAGAGCCCTGAAACCTTCCTTTGCGCTTTGGACAATCCATTTGGACCCCTAGACCCCACATGGTCTTTTGGGGGAGATTTCCAGCCAGGCTCAGCCCTGCAGTTTATGGACACATTGCAAATAACACAAAGGAGGCCCTTGCCCAAGGTGGTGGCAGTGATTTCAACAGGCAGCTACATCCCGTTAAATATTTAATCGGAATACAATCCCACCGAAGCTCTCCACAGAAGAGACTAAAAACGCAGCTCTCTAGACCTACCCAATGTCGCACGCTTATTACCATAGTGGCTGTTGGCTCCAAACGCAGCAAGAGGGATTCAGGTCAGACCTAGAAATTCCAAACTTTAAAATGTGTAGATGACCTTGGAGGTCATATCTAATCAAATCCCCTGTTTTGTGAGGAAACTGAGGCCCAGAGAAATCAGAAACTCCTTAAAAAATCAAAGTGTCATGTCTGAGCCATACTCCAGGACATCCATAACAGTGCCCCCCCCCCCATGACACCTGCCTTTGCCCTTGCTGGCCCCTGTCTCCAACAGTCATATAACTTGGCTAATTGACCACCCTGGGGGCCAGGCTGGCACGAGCAAGATGGTACCTGGGGGGCATGTCTGGGCTGGGATCTTGAGCTGTCTCTAATGCCCAAATACTGGTCCAGGAGGCTGCTCAGGAATCGCTGCTCAATCGTCTAGATGCTCAAAAGCTCCTCGTGGGATGAAATAGGAGAGCCCTACTTTGTAGATCCTTGACACCCTAAACTCCCTTGGGAAACCTCGACAGAGGCATGGAAATGAGCCCCAAATAGCTCCACTCTTATCACAGCCACACTTGCAGCCACTTCGCCAATAGTTAAGGCAGAATTACCAAGTTCACGAGATGAATGGCCTGAGACCCTGTGAAGGGGGTGGGGGGCATTTTTCCCATTAGCCTGAACCCTCCAGGATGAGGACTGTCTCTGCTCGGTGCCCGGGGAGACTGAGGACAGAGAGGAGGCAGTCCCTGCCCAGGAGGACCCAACCTGATGGGGAGCAGCCCACTCTGCCACACCACACACACACACACACACACACAGACAAGTAACAGTGCAGTTGCTGAGTGACTGCTGTGTGCCCTGCATCATACGAGGTGCTTAACCCAGGTTATTTCTCATTTAATTCTCACAACATCATTGTAAGGTAGACAATATTTTGCCTCTTTTAACAGAAGAGGAGAATGAGACAAAAATGGCTTCAGTCAGCTGCCCAACGTCCCACAGCAAGAAATTGGTGGAGCCAGGAGACGAAGCCCTGCTCCACCTCCAGCCACACACAAGCACCTGAAGCTGGACACCTCAGTGCCCAGGGGACACCGAGCAGTGCGACAGTCATGCAGGGAGCGAATTGTGAAAGGTCTCCCAGACAAGATTCCCTGGGACTTTTTAGAAAAGCAAAGGGGAGCTGGGAGGACCTCATTAACGGGTGGCAGACCTATCAGAAAAGAAGCTGACATTTACTGAGCAACCGCTCTGTGTCCTGAGCTCTAGGTCACGTGGCTGACTATACAATCTCATCTAATTCTCACAACAACCTTCTGAGATCACCACTATGATCCTGAAGAGAGTCAGGTTCAGAGAGGGCAAGTGACTTTCCCAAGGTCACACAGCTGGCAAATGATAGATTCAGGATCTGAACCTAGACCTGACCCTAGACCCAGAGCAGTAGGAGAGGACAAAACCACTTACCCGACCAGAGGGGACAGGACGTGCTGGGGAGAGGCTAAGAAATAGAGGCCACCAGTGGAGACATCTCTTTCCTAGACTAGAGGAGCTTATTTTAAGAATGTTGGTTCTGAAAAGACTGGAGAAGGGGCCAAGTGTGCCTTGGCTCACAGGCATTTTTCACTGCTGGGTCTGTCCGTCTTCCCCGAGGAGGGCCCACAAAGATGGCAAAGGAACACATGGATAAGATTCCATCACATCCAAGGCGGCAGCACAGCTTTGAAGCCCCGCCACGGCCACCCTAATCTGTTTTCCCAGAGAGGTCTATGCCCCATCTGCTCACATGGCCCCTGTCACAGCTCTGCTCGCCAGTGACTGCCGTCGACACCCTCATGAGCCACGCAGCTCAGCCTGCGATCAGGGGATTTCGAGACAGAACACAGTCCCATTCCTAGTTTCCCCAGCCTGGAGCCTCGTTCCCTCATCTCTTCAGCAGAGCCAATCACGCCTGCCTCCCAGGGTTGTCATAGCATTGAAGAGCTTGCTGCCAGCCTCCCTCCAGGGCCAGCCTTTGCGGTGCCCTTCTCCAAGCCGAATCACCCCTACTCCACATGGTTCACTAGCCATTTGGCCTTCACCTGGGGAGAAGGCTGAGTCACCTGGGGCTCTACTCTGAGGCCAGAGCCACCATCTATGGTCCAGAGGAAAGAAGGTGGAGACAGCGCCATCTCTGGGAAGGGCCAGAGGGAGGTGATGCCCGGGGGGAGGCGGGGGAAGGGAGACAGCCCAGGAGATCCTGGAGGCAGAGGGACCCCAGGGCCCCTAAGATCTAGTAGGCCAATGCCAGGAAGCAGATGCCCTCCACATCCGGGGGGGGTCGGAGAAAAGCCTCCAGCTTCACTGGCCCCTGGTGGGGAAACTCAGGCACTTGGGCAAAAGGCCTTCCTCGGGGGCCTAAAAGGAGTCAGTGGCAGAGGATTGAAATGCCCACGCCCCACCCACACAAGCTCTCAGTGTGCTGCAAAGGAAAACGATGCCATGACAAGGCCACCAGCCCAGCTGGCAGCTCTGCTTCTGAGCCTGCTCCAGCACCCGCCCAGGGATAAGGACCAGCCCACCCTGCCCCGACCCTCCTCCCCTGAAGTCCCTCTGGCCCCCTCAGGCCACAGACCCCCCCCCCACCCCCGAGACTTCTGAAGTCTGTGCCTTTTCTCACAGGTCCCCTCTCAGAGGCAGTCTCTCTTCCTCAGCACCTACCGGAGTCTACCCACCCTCCGAGGGTCATCTCAAGAGCCACCTCCTGTGTGAACCTGGGTCCTCGGTAGGACAGTGCCTCTCCTCTTCCTGCCCCCTGTGGATCCTTGCCTCTCCTCTGCTTCTGATCTGAGCTCACAGCCTGACGAATGGAGTTTTTCTCCCCCGTTCCTGGAGCCCTGAGGGCAGGGCTGGGCCGGTTACGCCCGTGTCCCCAGCACTCGGCACAGAGCCTGGGAAATACCTGGAACTAACTAGTCGCTGAGGAACCCTGTGCTTTCTCTCTTCCCCTTCCTCCCCGGCTCCAGAGGCTGGGTCTGCGGAACTGCAAACATGGACGGCTGACGCAGGTCAAACTTCGGGTGGTGTCCTCAGCTGAGAGGCGGGGGTGTTGGTCCCAGTGACTTTGCTCCTGTGATAGAGGAAGACTTGTCACCCTTACCTCCCAGCTGTAAAGCTCTTAAAGGTGCCTCACCTTCCTACTAGCTCCCTCCTTCCCCCTGCCAATTCTAAGACAAACGTCCGCCTCTTCGGGAGCTCCCCTCCTCCCCCCAACGGCAGCGGCGTGGCAGGGGACATAATTAGGCCTTTCCCCAGGACGGCACCCCCTCTATGCAGTTGCACTGCCTGTCCAATGGGGGATAATTTATGGAAATGGGTAAAGGTGTTTTAAATTATTCAATTTAAATGTAAATAGGGGAGATGGTTTCTCTGAATAAATTGTCTTATTTATGTTCCGCCGCCCGACTCCCCTCCCAGGGAAATACGGAGCAGTTTGGAGCCCTCTGGAGCACAGGGCCTTCCATTGCTCTCTCAGTAAGGTGGGACCGGTGCACACCCCCCGCGGGTGGTGACTTGGAGCCGAATGCCTCTGACAGCCGCTGCCCCAGCTGGGGTCCCAGGACATGCCAACTGCTCACCAGAGGATGTTTTCCTGCAGTGCACTCTTGGAGAACTGTGCCCGCCAGAGCATGGACTTGGCCAGAGAGCAAGGCCTCCATCTTTGCTTGCTGGGGAGTGACACTGGGGCAGGGGCTCTGTCCCCCTGCCCTTCTGCCCAAGGTCTCTTTCCATCTGAGTCCCAGGTGACGAGGGGCTTTGCACCTCCCTGATAAAGTCCTCCACTCTCTGAGATGCTCACTGACTCTGGGCCATCTCTTCTTGGAACATTTCTGTCCTCAACAGGGCCCCCTAGACACCAGGCTGCCTTGAAAGGAAAGACCTTCCTTAATACATCTCAGGCACTGTCACATGTGCCAATGGGAAGGCATTTGAGGGTGAGGAGAGGGGCCATTCTTTAGCCCACTCAGCACCACCCAGATGCCAGCTGCGCCATCTCCTGGGATTGGGCCACCGTTACACATAAGCGACCAGTGAACGCTGTAGCTGCCAGGGGGGCTTCAGGGCAAAGAACAGAACATCCAACAGCTCAAAGCGGCCCAGCTCACTCGGAAACTTACTAGCTCTGGAACCTGGAGGTAGGGCAGAATCTGGTGGAGATCTGGTATGATCTGGAAACCTGGTCCTGTGATTCTTTTTCGTGTATCCATCATCTTCAGACCAGACCACAAGATGACTAGGGCAGTTCAGAGCCTTAGATCCACCCATGACAGCGTTCAGAAAAAAACAGAAGAGAACAACTCTCAGAGACTCTTGCAGAGTGTAAAGACTTCCCCCTACCCCTCATTACATCTCCTTGCATCTCATTGGCCCATTCCTGACCAATCGCTGGCAAGAAAAATGGAATTACCTCAGACCAATCAGGTCAGCCAGGAGCTGGGGGTGGGTCCAGCTTCTCCCAGAGGCACAAACAAATGCGGGGTCCTGTGAGGGAGGAGGAAGTGGGAACTGGGTGCTGGGTAGACAGTATCCGCTGGAGGAACAGTGGAGTAAAGTAGAGATTGTTGCAATCAATACAGGTTTTCATCGTTAACCGTGTTTGCTTCAACCCTCTCTGTTGAACTGGGTCAGTTGCTTTCTGCCTAATCCCAGGGACCACACCACTGCCCATCCCGCAAAGAGTAGAGAATCAGACCAGTGACACAGATTGCAGACTGGTTGGCAAGATGGTCCAAATAAGACACAAATTGCTGTCCAGGTGGCTTAACTCTCTCCCAAAATACCCGTAAATGAAAGGACATCATGTCCAAGCCCCACAGTGAGCATCACCCTCTTGCTGCCATTTATTCATTCATTCAATAAGGAGCTAAGGACTGTCTACCTTGTGCCGGGCACAAGCTATGGGCAGGAGGTCCACCAGCAAAGAAAAGACATTTCCTGTTCTTGTGGACTTACCGTCCTTGCAGCAGACTTTATCATGTTCGTTGTTAGTTGGTTTGACGTCCCACAAACATCCTTGGCGAGTTCCAGAGCCTCCAGCCTCATGAGTCACACCTCCCCAAGGCAGAAATCAGAAACTTGGTTACGCAGTCTCCTTTGCAGCTGGGCACAGACATGTGACTCGGACCTCACCAGTCAGAGTCACTCATAAGAGACCTCACTTTCAAAGGGAGGAATTTGAGTCAGGAGGCGATGTCCAGAATCCACTGTGCAGGGCAAGGGTGGAAACGGAGGTGTCCAGCTCTTGGGTAGCAGTGACAGCAGGATTAAGTTCCTGGCCCAGAGTGCAATCAGTGGGGAGTGGCAGCAGCAGCAGACATTCCCTGGCGTCTGGTGGGACAGCAGCAGCGGCTGCAGTTCTCCGTCAGCCCAGTTCCGTGGTGCAGTGGGCCATCGTGCCTGGAAGCTTGGCCTCGAGTCTGGTTCTCCAGCCCTCCCTACGATTAGATGAGACGCCCAGTATTCTTCTAATAGATTCCTTTTCTGCTTGATCAGTCACTTCTATTGCTTATGGTCACAAACTCCAACTGATGCAGAAGCGTGCCCATCCTTGGTGAAACTTAAGCATTCTGAAGATCCAGCCTGGGTGGCCCCCTCCCCAGTTTCCCCCTCCGCAGGTGCACCGCTCAAGCCTGAGCCCCTGTGTGAGTCTCCACTACCACCCAACACACACACACACACTCACACACACAGCTCTGAGATCCTCTGATCTGGGACGGCACATTTTTCGTCATTGTGTCCTCAGGTCTAGCTTAAAACCTGGAGCAGAATAGGTACTCACTAGGTCTTTGCTGCAATGTGATCGCGCCACTGTCTTCATTAGTGACATCAAAAAGCCCACCAATGTCTGACTCTGCATTGAGCAACATACACAGACAATGGCCCATATCTTGTCCCTACCTTCTCCAGAAAAGCCACCTTCTCCATGGACTGTAGGCACTGCAGTCTCCACCAGAATGTCCCCTAAAATACCACAGGACTGGCCTCTGACCCCTGCCCAGTTCCATAATCACGTCGACAGCCTTGCATTTACCCTTCCAATCTGCTGGTCCTATCTCAGCCTTGCCCCCTGCCCCAGGAAGCCCTGGGAAGATCTCCATCTTTGGAGGTGAAGATGATGTCCCAGAGGCCTCTGGAGAGATGTGCCCATCTGGGTTATGTTGCTGACCCAAGGGTGTCCCCCATCCTGGTCAGCCCTGCACACACACATCCCACTCCACTCCCTCTGCAGGAAGAGCCAGAGGAAATGGACAAGCTTTCTGGAATCAATTTCACGCCCTTGGGCATGATAAACAGCCAGGCGGAGAGCAGCATCCATCAAGGGGGCTAATGGCCTTGGGGATCTGAGTGATGCATCGCTCCCTGAAGAAGAGAGCCTGGCCTCGGACACTCTCTCCACACTCACTTTCTCTCTTGTTTCCCTTGCAGCAGACTCCCACAAGCCCAGCTGCGCCTTCCTGGGCAAGGAAGCACACTTCCCCCCACAGGCAGCACACAGCCTCCAGTCATCAGAAAGGCAGAAGGCACCTGGCCCGTCACCTTAGCTACAAGTGCTCTGCCTCAGGTAGAGCCAGGCCACCTGGGTGCAAACCCCAGCCCCCTTCTCAAAATCTGTGTGACCTGGGGCAAGTTACCTAAACAGGACCAGCCTCACAAGGTCCTTCTGAGGATTAAAGGAGATACTGTTTGCAAAGGGCTTAGCACAGCACCTGGCACATCGTAACTCCTCAGTAATCTCAGCTGTGATTGTTGTCACGGCTCCCTGTGGTCAGGAAGTTCTCCGTTCATCTCACCTGAGTCCTACCCGCTGCCTTTTAAGGCCGTTCCAGCCGGTTCTGTTCCCAGTGGGCGTGGAACGAAGCAGTCCCCCTGTGATGTGGTGGGAAAGTGATGGTGCTGGAAGCAACAGAGCTACATTCAACCCCATCTAGGTCTGCTTGCATGATTTCCTTTAGGTCCAGTCGGCTCAAGACAGATTCTAAATGCTCGATTACCAGCTGTGTGGGCCGACAGATGTCTCTCTGCTTCAGGGAGCCACAGGCCACAGCGTCCTTTTTTGTACAGCAGGAAATGAACCCCGTTCCCCCAAAGTCGTGGTGAGGATGCCATCCAGGGCAGTGACATTGGAGAGAGTGCCTGGGATGCGGAGGCGCTCAGGGGTGTCAGCTGAACCTGGGTCTGCTCAAATGCTCCCAGAGTGAGACTTAGTTCCCCGAGCCTCCTCTATCTGATGACGAATAGTGACCCCGTTTCTACAACCTTCCCCACCATGTCTAACTCAGCAAATTCTGCCATGTTTCTTCAGCCCGAGAAGCACTTATGTAATAGTGAGAAAGCGACCCCAGATTTCACTGGAAGTGAGTAAAATCTACACAGCTCTCCACAGGGGAGCTGATGTCCAGGCAAGGGCTAGGGACTCTAGCAACTGACACATGCACCGCACTTCACGGTTAACACATGCGCTCTCATTTAGTACCTGACTGAACTTCCACAGCACAGTTTTTCCAACGGGGAGCCTAGCGCAGATTGGGGAACCGACTCCCCAAAGTGGTAGAGAGGGATGTAAAGTCACTGTAACTAGTCTCTTTCCACGCCGTTGGGCACTCTGTCCCCTGCCAGCATGTCCTCCCACACCAGCCTGGAGGGCCCTTACAGATCTTCTCGCCCAATACCTGGCATAATGCCTGGCATAGAGTAGGTTCCCAATAATTAATCATCTAATCTAGCCATCAACTACTTCATTTCACCAGTGGGGAAACTGAGACAGAAAGAGAAGTGGTGGGTAGCCCAAGGTCACACAGTTGGAGGGTGATATGATGTTCTCACTAACAGAAGAACTTGAGCTCATCCCCAAGTGTCAGAACTGGAAGAATCCCAGGAGGTCATGTGGTCAAGGCCCTGTCCAGTCCTTCCCTGGCATCAAAGCTCAGTTCTCTCGCTCAGATCTTGGAGAAGGGGAGACAAGAGGCTTCGGAGGCCGATACGGCAGATTGATTACGCAATGTCCCCAAGTCCTCTCCCACCTATATCCATGCCCCTTTGCAACGTGACTTTACAGCGTCTCCCAACAGGAAGCAGAGTCTATTTCCCCTCCTATTGAGTCCTGGCTGCCTCTTGACTTCCTTTGACCAATAGAATTCAGCAGAAGTGACGGCATGCCAGTTCCGAGGCTAGACCTCCAGAGACCTTGAACCTCCCCTCCTCTCTTAGAACCCTGCCAGCACCACGTCAATGAGCCTGGGCTAGCCTGCTGGAGGATGAGAGACACATCGAGAAGAGCCCAGTTGTTCCAGCTGAGGCTTCCCTAAACCTGCCCGTGGCCAGCTGACCCCCAAATAGGAGAACCCGTTCTAGATCACAGAGGTGCCTCCTCCACCCACAGGCACATGAGGGATCCCAGCCACGACCAGAACCACTCAGATCACCCACAGGCTCAAGAGAAATGGTGAATCAAATTATTTTGAGTCACTGACTTTTGGGGTGGTTTGTTACAAAGCACTAGCTAACAGATATATTGGGCTTTAAGAAAAGATCTTGGCTCATAGTCATGAGGAAGTTGAGGCCTGTGCTCCTCAGGGGCTTGAAAGGGCAGGACCCTTTTCTGCAAAGAACCTGGTTGAGCTTCTGCCTCCTCTGTCCAGCTGCCAGGCCCTGGCCCAGCCCAGACCAGTGAAGTCAGTTCTAGCTTCAGCCCTGCCCTTCCCACCCACCTTGGCACCTGCAATACCCACCCCATGGCAGTATCCAGGGGGTAAAGACCCCAGTGCTGTGTCCAGGGAGGGCTGCGATGGAGCTTGAGGCCATCTACAGCCCAGGAAGAGCTCACCCGGAGATAAAGCCCCAACAAAGCTCCAGGGTGGGATCTCCATAGCGGAGACGCTCCCAGGGCCAGACTCCCCCCTCTGTCACCCCCCACCCCCGTCCACCAACCCAGGAGGAGCAATCAGCCCCCAAGGAGCCGAGCAGCCCGCTTGACATTTGATGGGAGTCATTATCAGACACTTATTCCCAATCAGGCCTCAAGTATCTCCAAGGGCCCCTCTGCTGCCTTCTCATTCCAGGGAGCATTAACGGGAGGAGGGGAAGCCCCGAACACTTGCAGGTCTGCACAAAGGCCATCATGACCCACCCCTCTGACTCCAGCCCCCTCGTTTCCTCCTGAGGGCCCCAGGGGCAAGCTCCCACAAGCCAGAGTGTGGAGAGTGGGGGGCTCCAGAGTGGAAACTAGACCCCCGGGACTTCGGAAAGGCCAGGGCACAGGGAGGCTCAAAGGGATGTGTGCGGGAGGCTGGGTCAGAACTCAGATTCCTGCTGGGTCCAAGAAGGGCTTTGTCTCTGAGGCCAACGGCTATGGGGGTCCTGCGTCCTCCCCCTGGGCAGCCGCTTCCTCCCTCAGATGGAACCCCACCACCAAGACCAGGCCCCGCCCCCAGCACGAATACCAGAACTCCTCTGAGTCAGCCCGCCCCACTGCTGCTGCTGTCAGAGAGAGCCACGGCTCAGGAGTACAGGCCTGGGCTGCCCCCCTCCACAGAGGGATCCTGGGCAAGCCGCCTCACCCTTCCTGCTCTGAAAGGGGGCAATGATCCCTGCCCTGCCTCTCTCTGCCCGAGGCTATTGTGAGAATCCCATTCTTCAATGTATGGGAAAGCACTTGTTAAACTGTGAGATGAGGGCTGGGTACAATTGTCCCCAACTGGATCATCGTCTCAATATCAGCAAGCTCAGAGGAGCGAGGCGCAGCCATGGCGTGACGGTGTGTGTGTTTGTGTGTGTGTGTGTGTGTGTGTCCACACAGGAGCCCTGCATGCTGCAGCACTTTCCAACAGCAATATTGCATGGTTCAGGATTATCTATGGGTTTTCACCATCTATGCTCTATTCAGGCAGTGAATCAACCGTATTGATGTGTTGAATGCAGAGGCAGAGTTTTGAAGTTACAAAAGAAAGGGAGTGAAAAGCCTTATAGTGGGGTTTGATAGTCTAGAGAGGGTACACATACGCACACACACACCTCTGTGCTCTCAAGGAACTTAAGGACTCAAATAACCAAATGCAAAGAATAGAGAAAGACAGGGGTAGACAGTCATAGAAGAATGGGCCCTGAGAGAGATCAATCCAAAAGGCTTCCTGGAGGAGGAAGTAAAGTCTGAGCCAGATTTTGGTAGCAAGGCTGGACATGCAGGCAGCAGGTAGAATGGCTTTGGGGGCAGAATAGAGATGAATCAGCTTTACGTATTCTGTTATCAAACAGTAGTAATTATACTTTACCCTTGTAGAGCAATTTACAAAGCTTTTCCACACGTACTTTCTCATTTGAACCTCATTACAGTCCTCTGAACTGGACAAGGCGGGTTTTATTATCCCCATTTTATAGACAAGGAAGCTGAGGCCCAGAGAAGATAAGTGCCTTTCCCAGTGTCTCTAAGCTCATAGACAGTGGGACGGGTGGAAGCGCCCAGGGATCCTGACTCCTACCCAGCCCAGTGCCCCTTCCACAGGTCCCGCTACTGACCCACCCACCGCTGAGTGGGTCACATGTGTCAGCTTCTCGGGGCAGGGACCACGTCCAGGTAACAGACTCTGGGCTGTGCTTGGGAAATTGGCTAGTAGAGAGGAGAGGTGGCTTCAGAGTCAGACAGAACTGAGGTTCAGACCCAAGCTCTGCCATTTACCTTGACTTTGACTTGTTAGTTCCTCTCTGAGCCTCAGTTTCCCCATATGTAGAATAGATTATTATGAGAGTTAAAAGGGAGAATGTCTCTGAAGCACTTAGCACTGTGCCTGGTACGTAGTATTTGCTCAATTAATGGCAGCTACTGTCATTAACCTCTTGGTTACTAGTTTATTATTGCTCTCTTGATGGCCATTTTTCACCAGCTTCTCCCTTTCAGGGTAAACGAGTCCTTCAACACCCACACTGTGACCATTCATTACTGTTAGGAGAGAGGGTGCCCGGGGAGACCAAGCAGTACACTTCTCCCTCCGTCCACCTGGGCCCATGTGTCCAGTCCAGACCCCACACCCTGGAGGGGCCCTAGGACCACTCCTGCAGCAATGGGTGTCGGGCCTGAAGCCTCAGCCACCTGTTGAAATCCATTTCAGTCGCCAGAGCTCTCATTTCTATTAAAACTCCATTTGCCAAGAAAGCAGAAAGGTAATTATGAATCCTAGTCTTAAATCACTCTGCCGCTGAATTATTAAAGGGAAGAATTAAAAATAATCAGGCTTTTTCATTACACTTCATAGCAGGGAAATTAAAGGTGTAAGAATGTATTTTTTCCCCAAATTTAAGTATTCATTTTGGAGATTTATAGGGGAGTTGAAATGATTCCCTGCATGCCCAGCTCTCCCTTTTATGAAAGAGGGAGAGAGGAAAAACCTTGTAAAATTAAAAGAGAGATAGAGCAAAGAAGGGATTTAACATAAAGAAGTACAACTGAGTGTTTTGCATTTTAATACATTTTCTTCTGCACAATTACACCACTGAGTGATATGGCAGGGAGAGATTAGGCTGCTGCTAATTTTGGATACTGGGTGGTGAAGCGGCAAGGGGGTCTCACCGGTTATTGGGTCAGAAAAAGTATGCTGGAGCATGTAAGCCCGCTCCTCAGCTCTCCCAGCACCGTGAAGCAGCAACCGTGTCATCAGCTGAGCTCCCTACACCCTCTTTTCTTCAGGTGAGAACTGGCTGAGGGACCCTGTTCATTCCACAGAGCAGAAAAGCCAAGGCACCAAGGCAGGAAAAGCAGCAGCCTGGAAACTGGGGCCAAAACAGGAGGGCCTGGAGAAGGACTTCCAAGCTACTTGTCAGATCTGGAAGAAGGTGGAACAGAGAGAGAGGTGGGCAGCCTTCCCTCAGCACTCCCACCCGAACCTCCCTACGCGCGAGGTTGAGTGTGAGAAACAGAACTGTCTAGAGTCAGGAGAGAAACAGAAGGACTCCAGAAGGCCGTGGTCCTCAGAACGGAATCCCAAGAGCCCCTGACAGATGTTCAAGGATTGATGGAGTCTCTGCGCCCCCTGTCCCAGCCAGTGCAGGGGATGCAGAGCAGACGCCCCTGAGTCAGCTGAGAAACAGGTGTAAGCTCCTCTCCTGGGACCAGGTGCAGAAGTAGGAGGGAAGACAGGAGAGCAGAGCTGGAGGGGATTTTCCCAGGGAGGCTTCGGGAGGAAGGGAGCAGGGCAGGAGGATAGAGCTGGCAGGCAGACAGGGGCAGCAGAGCACCCACGTCAGTCCTTCCTGCCCTGCAGCAGCTGGAGATCACCGTGCTTTCTACCTTCTGGGGGCTGTGGGAGGACAGAACAAGAACCAGGGCGCCATCGACACATGAGCACCATTGGCAGCAGCTGAGTAGCCCCAAATCAGGCCCAGGGGAGAGTGTGTGAGCTGGCTGGTCCCATCTAGATGTGCTTCCACAGCTGCCTGCCTCTCTATGGGGATGCCAGGCTGGAACACCTCTGTCCTGCGTCCCGTCCACCCACGCAGGCAAGGGCTGGACCAGGGAGGGGAATGGGGCTCCCCTGATGGAGCCAGGCCCTAGAGCCGCTCAGCTACCTGCCCCCTCCCCTGAGGTGGTAATGAATTGCAGGGAAACGCTGCTGAGAGGTGTCAGAACAATTTCTATTAAACATAATTTCCTAATGAAAAGGTTATGAGGGAGCCCGGTGGAGCTAATCAGGATTGAATGCTCACTCCAACCCGCTCAGAGGGAGGGGGCTCCAGGCCTGGGCCTTGTTTCCACCTGGTCTGGGCCGGAGGGAAGGGCCCCAGGCCTGGGTAAGGCCCTGAAGAGTTTTCAATGCATCCCTCTCCAGGTCTTGCACATGCCCGTTACTGAGAGGGCACAGGGTGCCAGGCACTGTGCTAAGTGTTTTCCAAGTATCATATCCTCTCAACATCCCTACAAAATTGATATTACATCCCCACTTTCAAGATGAGCAGATTAAGACTTTGAAAGGTCATGTGACTTGCCCAAGGTCACATCTCCAGAAATTAGGAAGCAAAGGCAGGATTCGAACCCAGGTCTGTCTGATTGAAAGCCGTACTGCATTGCCATTGCCCCTTCTCTCCTCCCAGGACCCTGTCCTATCCCATGGTTGCAAAGTCCTTTGGAAAAGCAAATAGAGCTGGGAAATGAGGCTGTGCGGGACAGGTCAGAAGCGCAGTCGAGGCTGCTTGGCTCCTGTCGAGGTTATCCACCCTCCGCCCAGTCTCTGCCTGAAGATTTGGATACCTGTGAGTAAGGAAACCGAGGTCACCCATTCTAGACGGTTCTGTGTCTCCTCAGAGGCTAGCACGGTGCCCTGCAGAGCCCAGAGGGGGCATATTTGTCAGTGCAGCAACTCAGGGTGCTGAGAGCCCTCTGGGTCTGTGTCTTCAGAACAGGCGACACTAACCCCTTGCAGAACCCCCTCTGGTCCCAGAAACCGTCCCCAAGCTGAGCTTGTCTCTGAGCAGGGCCCCTGCCTCCCTTACTCGCCCATCACTCCGGGTCCCAGATGCTGAATTCCTGCCTCAGGTCTGTGCTGAGGGTGGGGCCCACACGTGCATGGGGCAAAAACTCAGAAAAGGGAGGGAGCGTCTTAGAATGTTCAGATGTTCCTCCCAAGATCTCAATTATAAGATTTTTAGAATGGCCTTGGTCTCTGCTGGTGGGAGGTTAGGCATGGGGGGATGGACAGGAAGGGGCAAACGGGGTGCAGATCTGAGACCAAAGGAATGAGCCCCATTGTCTTGCAATTCAGGGGCTCCTGATACCACCAGATCCCAGTTGGGGGCAGTTTCAGGAACACGCAGCTTTGCTCTGCCAGAAGCTTCTGCGGCTATTGAGATATCTCTTTGGAAGGGGAGGAATGTTTCAAATGTGCCCCTGGGGACAGAGGCAGGCCCTTAGAGGCTGCAACTAAAAATCCTCCAGGAATCTCACCGCCACCCCTACATCCCGGAGTTGATGGAGGTTGAGCTACAGGACGAGCCCAGATCACAGATTCTCCTCCCCTCCTCCCATCCGTGCCCACCCAGCGCCTCCCCTGCCCCTCCCTGCTCTGCGTCCCTCCAGCCCCAGGCCCCACTCCCCACCTCCAGCAGAGTGCATCTCCCATCCCTCATTACGATGAAGCTGTCACGGACTGCCACAGCCTGCCTTCCTGGGACCTTCAAAGCCGGGAACAGCATGAAATATGCAGCCGCCTTTCCCAGCTCCCACTCCCTGATCGGCTCCCTCCCTCTAATTGCTCCTCGAAGATTAAACTTGGGTATTACAGCTCTGGCTGAGGACATCTAACACTTAGTTCTCCAAAAACAGAGTGGAGGCTGCTTCTGCCTCCAGGCAAGAGGAGCTCACTTCCCGATGTCTGAGGCACCCCTTGCCACCCACTAACTGAGGCTATCTCCTCTCAGCCAGCCCGCCTCTTGGACTGAAGGCTCCTTGGAAGGGCAGGCAAGGTTTTTGCTGAGAACAGCAGTGGTTCTCAAAGTGTGGTCCCTGAACCAGCAGCATCAGCATCAGCATCACCTGAGAACTTGTTGGAAATAATACGAAGTCTCGGCCCTACCCCAGACTCACTGAATCAGAAAAGGAGGGTGGGGCCCAGCCATTTGGGGTTTAGCAAGGCTGCCAGGCGATTATGATTCATGGGTAAGTTTGAGAGCCACTGAACTAAAGACTGACTCAACCAACATCCAGGCAACTTGACAGAGCTCCCCCAGGCACCCAGAGTTGGGCAAAGACTGGCAGGGGAAGAGATGCCACCTCCCCGGCATGGGGCTGGCAGTCTGTGATGGAGATGAGGGGCGGCAATCAAGCTCCCACTGCAAGACCAGACTGACAGTCCTGGGAGATGCAGAGGCTCATAGCTGGACCCTGCAGGAAATGCAGGCTCCGTGGAGAGGGGAATTAAACCGAATTGGGGCCAAAAAAATAAAATGGGACTAAATGCAAATCGAAACCACAATGAGATGCCCCCTCACACCCATTAGGATTGCTATATCAAAAGAAGCTGTTTTCAAAAAGCAGAAAATAACAAGTATTGGCGAGGATGTAGAGAAATTGGAAGCTTGTACACTGCTGATGGGAATGCAAAACGGTGCAGCCGCTATAGAAAACATTATGGTGGTTCCTCTAAAAGTTAAAAACGGAACTACCATATGATCCAGCAATTCCACTTCTGAGTACACATCCAAAAGAATTGAAAGCAGGGTCTCAAGGAGATATTTGTACATCTCTGTTCATAGCAGCATTATTCACAATAGCCAAAAGGCGTAAGCAACCAAGTGTCCATTGACAGATAAACAGATAGACAAAATGTGGTCTATACTACAATGGAATATTATTCAGCCTTAAAAAGGAAGGAAATTCTAACACACCCTACAACATGGATGAACCTTGAGGACATTATGCTAAGTAAAATAAGCCCATCACAAAAAGACAAATACAATATGATTCCACTTCTATGAGGTTCCTACAATAGCGAAATTCATAGAAACAAAAAGTAGAATGGTGGTTGCCTGGGGCTGGAGGAAGTGGAAAACAAGAGTTGTTTAATGGGTACAGAGTTTCGGATCTGCAAGATGAAAAAGTTCTAGAGATCTGTTGCACAACAGTGTGATTATAATTGACACTAGTGAACTGTACACTTAAAAATGGTTAAGATCATAATTTTATGTTATGTGTATTTTACCATAATTAAAAATAAAAAAAAATAATTGGGGCCAAAATTTGGGCAGGACAGGGGACAAAAACGCCAGCAAGCCCCATGCATGCAGTGCGTCAGTTTGCCAAGTGCTGTCACATTCTCCATCTCGTTGGGAGGGGAGCAGAGCAGGAGTGAATATCCCATTTTTCAGGGAGACAAGCCAGTGAGAAGAGGGGCCCCACCCAAGGTCTCAACATGGTGAGTGGAGCTGAGCCCCATGCCTGGTCCTTTCCCCTCTCAGTAAAGAGCCCCTCAGGCCCTGAAGCTCCAGGAGGGCCTGAGCCCCGAAACTTGCAGGATCTCAGGGAGCTGAGGGTGGTGTTGGGGAGCCCTGGGGTCGGGCTTGAGGGGTGAGGCCTTGTACACATCCTGGTATCGCACCTGCCGCCCCTGCACAATCATTGACAGCACTCTCTTTAGTTTTAGCATTGTCCCAGTTGCAAAGATACATTATATATTCGCCACAACTGTAAGTGACCAGAAAGCCAAGGGGCAGAGTTGGGTAGAAAGAGGAAGCAGCCCAGCTTCTTGGGGAAGAGAGTCCTCAGGAGTATCTCAGAAGGTCCCGCTGCCTGTGAGCAGAAGACTCAAAGGATGGAGTGGGGAGGTGATGGCGTCTGTGGTCTGGGGCGAGGTGTGGCCTGCACCAGGACGGTGGCTGTGAGGAGAGAAGAAAGGGGCATGGGAAAAGTGGAGTGTCAGCAGACTGAGACACATGGGCCTGACCGTGGACCCCTAGGAATGTAATGCTCCTTCTCCTGGCCGCCATTCTCCCGCATCCCCTGGGGTTCTCCGCGTGGAACACAAGAGCAGCCCGCTTGGGAGGAATCAGCCACGGGGTTTCCTCCTCCCTCTGAGCTTTCCCCAGTGCCTGGCCTTGGGCCAAGGCCAAATCCAGACCAGCCTACAGGGCCTTTCTCACCCCATCCACCTATCTCAGCCTCAGCCAACCTCTCTTCTTAAACTCCCACCTCAATCCCCAGCTCACCCCTCCCGACACTACATTCCTACAGCTGGAAAACCCTATCCCCTCGCCCCTGCAGCCCTCCCCGAAACCTCCTCCTCTCTAACCCTCCCCAGCTTCAAGGACTTGCAGCCAGTAGACTTGTATTTGACTCCCAGCTCTTCCACCTGGCATCTTTGCAATCCGAGGCAAGTCATTTCACCTCTCTAGACCTCAATTTTCTCAGCTTCAGAAGGGGACTACACCCCTCAGAGAGTGCTGTGGGGTTTCAGCAGTGTGAGCACGTGATGGTAGCATTGTATCTGATACTTCCTGTGCTACTCAGCATTCAGAGTCGCACGGCAAGTGGAGAGCAGTGCGCAGAATCCAAAACACCCCACGGCCCACTCTAGCCTTTGTCTTTGGAAAATGATAATGACGTCTCTCCAAATACTTTCCCCCTTAGGGGAAGGTTGTCAATGCTGATGCTAACATGAGTTTGTCAATCCGTAGACTCCTCCATCTGATAATGAGGGCAGTAGGGGGACACAGGGCCAAGTTCCTTGAGAGTAGGGGCAGCACGACATGTCTCTACCCTCAGTGCCTGCCACAGATGCTCAATCATGTTTACAAGAAAGGAGAGAAGAGGAGGGAGGGAGGAGCCAGTCTTTACCTGAACCCAAGTCTTTAGGACCCAGGTTCAGTCTGAGATTGGGTGAGAGTTGAAGTGCAGACCAATATTAGAACTGAGGTTATAAATGAGGATAGCGATGAAGATTCATAATAAGGAAGGGATGAGGGTTAGGCTGAACTTCAGATTTATGTTGGGTTCAACTCTGGGTTCTGGTTAGAGTTCTGGTTAAGGTGAGCTCTAGGATATAGGCTGTGATTAGGGACTAGGTCATAGTTAGCACTAAGGCTTGAGGTAAAATTCATCTTAGAGTTAGCAATGTCTGAAAGTTCTGGGACTTACAGCAGGGGTCAGTGCCATGGGCCTGGGTAAGGGCTCCGCAAGTGACAGGCCTGGCAGACTGCTGGCTGAAGAGGTGTGGCCAGCCAGGCAGTCCCAGATGGGATCTGAATCCAGCACCATGGACAGCTCCAAGGAGAGCACCTTGGTAAGCCAAGAACCCCTGAGATGCTCCTGGCTGCCTTCCCCCACTACCCTCTTCCATGACACCACAGCCGCTGAGCTACCCACCCAAGACTGACCCCTGACAAGACCAAGAGCACCAAATCCTCCAGGGAGTCTGGGTCTCTCATCTGAGCATTTCCTTCAAAATCATTCTCGTTTTAGACCCTAGATCCCCTAGAATCAAGATTCTAATTGAGAAATTTCTGGCCCAAGCCTTTACAAGATGATCTTTTTCCTAAAAATCAAAGATTTTCAAATTCCACTCCTGACTCCCAGATTCACTCCACTTTGTACAACATAACTCCTATTCCTCCGATCCCTCTTCCCCACGGGCAAATCAGGAAATCCCCAAGCCTGTTCCTCTCATCCCTCTTCTCTCATCTTCCTCCATCTCCTGAGCCCAAGGGGTATGATGGGACAAAGGTGAGGGCCTGAGGGTGGCACACAGGTGAGAACACACAGTGGAGAGTCATGCAGAGGCAGGCAGTACACAAGGGTCCAGCCAGACTAACAGCCCCTCTTCCCCTCTATATCCCCAAACACCTGGGTATCTACAGGATAGCTTCGGGGCAGGGGCCTGCTGAAGGACTCTAGATGCTGTGTACACTCAGCCTCAGGTCCTGGTAAGTCAGAGAAGACTTTCAAGGTCTTTCGCCTCATGGTGGCAATCCAGCGCCACAGAGTAGGGGAAAAGGTCACCACTGAGCACCCACTATGTGCCAGACTTTGCCTACATTATTATCTCATTGAATCATCAAACCAACTCTTCTCACAGATGAAGAGGCTGAGGCCCACTAGCAAATAGCAGATCTGGGATGTGAACCCCCAAGTCTGTTGGCCCAAAGCCCATACTTTTTCTGCCACACCATGAACTCTGGTTGTTAAAGAGGCCTTAAAATCCCTGGGCGAGAACTCTCTGCTGTCACATCAGATGGCATCATTGGGTCACTAGGTCTGGCCTGGATTGCCACAGGCATATCCATGTGTCCTGGGTGTCCTGAGGGCTGGGAAGGGGAGCCGTATCCCCTGCCTGTGGTGATCCCCCTCCAAGGCCCAGAAGTTCCTGGGAGTTGCCTCCTAATGGAGAGTGGGTTCATGCGATGGCCAAGCAGATAAGCACTGTGGCTTCTTCTGATCCCTTCCCCCCACCACCCTTGCAGGCCACCTCCAGGGGACAAATCTCCATGTGCTGCAGGTAAAGCCTGAAATTATCTGCCAGGGAGGGGAGGTGGAACCATCCCTGAGACCTTGACTGTAGCCCTGGGGATCTATCCAACCCACCCCTTGGAGGTCACTGGCGTTGGGGGCAAAGATGAGCCTCAAAACAGGAAGGTGCCAGTCTGGGGAGGCTCTGGGGGAGCAGCGAGCAGAGCCTAGAGCCTGGCTCCCCTCCTGTCCCTCTGTAGCAATTAACAAGCCTTTGTTCCTGTCCCTGATCTCCTCTGGCAGAGCCTTAATCATCCTCTTCCCTGCAATGAGCAGCCTTCTCATTAGGGCCTTAAGAACCTCTATTATAAACATGTAAATGGAACTCAACGAGGAGGGAAATATTTGACTGCTCCAATCTCCTTTGTGCTGCTGCCAGCTTTGCCCAAGATTTCACCGCTCAGCAGCTCAGCACGCTGCCCCCACTGCCCTGTCACACCGCTCCATCTTCTTCTATTGGAATTTAATTACCTTCGCCGGCGAGTGTTTGGAGAACCTCTCTCCATCAATTGATTCTGAAGTCAGACTTTTTTCCCAAGATACTTAATGGCACTTGGGCTGATGGGAGCCTGGGAGCAGGTGGACCTGGGGCACAGGGAACCCTTTAACAACAGGGGTAGGAAGGGTCATCATGGTTATTCCCCTGCCTCTGAGCAGGACAATATTTCAGCCAGCCCAGACGGCTGGGAATCTCTTATCTTAAGGTCCACAGAGAAGCAGATTTCTGAGACTTCCGCTGGGCTGGACTGGAAGTTCTTCCCAAAGTCTGCCTGGTGCTGGGTGAGCCTTCCCCCCACCCCAATTTAGTCCTTGATGAAAAAGGAAGAGTCCCATTACCTAGAAACCTGTCCACTACCTGAGAAAGAAGCAGATGTGATCAGCATCTCCTCCTAGGGCCGTAATGGAGATGGAGACTGGCCCTGCCGGCCCAGTGCAGCTGCATGTGAAGGGCTCCCCCAGCAAGCCAAGTCCCTCGTGCATACGTCTTCCTGTGCCTGCGTCCTCCTTGATGCCAGCGATACCAGACATGCTTGTCCCCACTTGCCTTCCTTCTGAAGCCCTTTCCAAATCTAATTTCTGCTCATTCTTCAAAACCCAGGTCCCTTCCTCTCCTCCACAAAGCCGTCCCATGCCTTTAGGCCACAGTGATCTCTCCCACCACTAACTTCAGAGCACACTGTCTGCCCACTGCCTGCCCCTTTCATGGGTGTCCCCTGTGTGACAGGTCCCTGTTGACCCTTAGCTGCTCATATGCATAAGTTGCATATGTCTCCCCAACCTGGATAAATGACTTCATAGTGTCTCTCCTTCAGCCTGGAGGCTGTGTCCTGGATAGGCTAACACCAAGAAGACTAGGTTGCTGGGTAGGCCGGTAGGTGGGTGGATGGGTTGGTGTATTGGTTAGAGGGTTGCCGGGGTGGAGGGGTGGTTTGGTGGAAGAGTAGGCTTGCTGTTGATTGGCTGCCTGGTGGCTGGAGCAGCCTATCCATCAGAAGGTTGCCGGGTTGGTGGGGTGGTAGGAGAGCAGTGTGCCAGTTATGACCTGACTGCCTGTCAGCTTCAAGGCTACTCTTCACTGCCCGGACTGTGATCACGGCTGGACTCGGTAAAGGTTCCTCCTTTACCAGCTGGCTCTCCATTAATCTTTGTTGGTAGAGGGAGCTGAAACACTGCAGGAAGAAGGGGCTTCCCTCCCAGGCCCCTGCAGTGAGGCGCCCCACAGCATACAGCTTCCTCCAGCACCCCAAAAGACAGCTTCCCAGGGGGTTCCAGCAGCATGGGCCTCAGCAAATTCTTCTGCAGTCCAGCAGGCCCGGCTGACCTTGCCTTAACAAGTGGCAATGTCAGCCCTGGATGCGTGTGCTCCTGGATTTGTCCCTTCCTTTGGTGCTCTGCCTCAGCCCAGAGGCAGTGGCCACTCCCCAGGTCTTCTATTCCTGTGTTTCTTTAGAGGAGACAGGCAATCCTGGTACAGTTAGTGGATAATCCTTCGTAAGTCACCTTCTGTTATAGCTAACTAGTCTTTCTATTAAACCTTTCCTGTTAATATTACTGAGTAGTTTCTATCTCTTGATTGGACAGTGGGGGAAAGGGTTGATTGGTGAGTTGGATGATGGGCTAGTTAGTGGAGTAGTAGGATGGTGGAAGAATAGGTTTATGGACTGGTTGGTTGGCAGATTGGCTGTTTGGTTGGTAGTTACTTAGAAGGCTGCTGGTTTGGTAGTGTGGCACGGTGTAGGGTGATAGGTTGGTTGGTGGTTGGTGGATTAGCTAGCGGGGTGATGACTCGATTGGTAGATTGGTAGATTCAGGCAGTTGATGGGTTAGTTGGAGGGTGGGTTGATAAGTTAGTGTTTTAGGACATGGGTTAGCATCATATTGGAGGGAAAGACAAGCCCCAGGGAGGTCCCTACAGCACCGGGAAGTGTCAGTCTCCATTCCTGCCCTACCTGAAGGGGCCCAGCCTGCCCCCCAAACTGGAATCCCCACAGCCGTGCCATGGCTGCTGGAATGCCTCTGCAAACAGAAGCAGCGGGCTGAGGGGGAGGCCTCTGGGGAATGTGGAGAATGGCCCCAGAGGACACCGAGCACAGGAGCCCTGAGGCATTAGAGCTGGCCTACTTCCCTTTACCACCCCGTGCAGGTCTCAGCTGCCCCTGCAGGTCTGACACAGCCCCCAAGGTACCACCTGATTACCAGCACCCAAAGAGCCTTCCAGAAAAGGGGTTAGAATCCATTGTCCGACACAACTAGAAGGACATGCAACTAAGATGTACAACTATGTATCGGGGGGATTTGGGGAGATAAGGCAGAAAAAAAAAAAGAATCCATTGTCCTTCAGGATGGACTTGTGCCTCTGCTCCATGGAGTCTCCTGAGACACTGACCCCAAAGCGTGGATGTCCTTTAGGTGCTGGGCTGGCTCCTGGCCAAGCCAGACTTGGAATTCTCCCCAGCACACTCCCCTGCCCTTCTGCCCATCACCCCCAGAGCCTCTGCCTTCATCTGGTCAATCCCTGCCACCCTCACTCCTCAGCTCTCTCTCTGCCACACCCCCTGCACCCTCTGTCTCCTCCCTCTGGCCTGTCCTTGAGGCCTGGGCTAAAACCCAGAAGCGTGTTGGTCTCCTTCTCCACTGGCCCCCAGCCTGCTCCCCAACCACCCCAGGTCCCCACCCAGAGCCACCAACACATTTCCAAATTGCATCTTTTGAGAATCAGAAAAAGAGATTTCAGAAGGAAATTGCTTTTTCTCTTGCTCAGTCCAGATGGGCTATTTTTGACTTGTCTCCCCACTCCCCAACCCCCTCACAATCTAAAGCTTTTAGATTATGTCTAGAGCTTTTCCCTGGGTTGGGGCCAGTCTCTATCCCTCCTGAGGCCTGGAGGCATCAGAGAAGTCCACGTCCCTGGGGTCGGGGGCAGGCCCCGGCTTCCAGTCCTGCACCCAAGCTCTGTTCCAGGGCTCCCCAGGCGCAGGGGCCAGGCCCTGGGAGCTGCGGGGAGAGGGCAGATGAGAGAGGGGGCTCACAGCTGCAGCTTGGGGCTGTGAAGTGGGAGGTTCGCTTGTCTCCTGGTGCCCCCCCACATCCACGGACTCACACGCTACCCCACCCCGCGGCCCCTTTCCAGGCCACCCTGTGGGCCCACTCCCTCCAGGCCTCAGATCAGAGGCAAAGCACCTAATTAGCCCCGTGATGCCAAGAGCAATGGCCACCAGTGCCAGGCCTCTGAGGGCCACTCCCTGAAGAGAGCACCGGCCTGAGCTAGGAGGCCCAAGATCCAGCCCTTCTCAGAAAGTCACTTCCCCTCTCTCTGGGCCTCGGTCTCCTCTCCTGGAAGGGGCATGAGGAGCCCTGGAATGCCAGCTCAGAGTCAAGGCCAGGATGGGATGCAACGATGCATGGCAGGCACCTGGCAAAGTGACAGGCTCAAATTTCTTGACCACCCATTCCTTGCCATACACCTGAATGTCTTAAACACTTGGTCTCATTTTGTCTTCATAAGAACCCTACACACGGGTCTGTTGTTATCCTATCTAAAAAGAAGGAATCAAGGCTCAGAGAGGCTATGGAACCACCCAAGGTCGCACAGTAGACAAGGCTCGGAGCCAGGCCTCAAGTTGCTGTTCTTAACCCTCACACTGTGCTGTCAGGTGCTAGTCTATGTTTTTTAAAAAGAGCCTTTGGTGGAACTATCATCCAAAGATATAAGTAGAGGAGGAATTTCAGGCTGTGTACGTATGGAGGAGATATAGGGATGGGAAGAAACTTCTAGAACTCCTCAAATGATAATAGTGGCTAACACTTATTGAGTACTGACCATATGCAAGTGCTGTGCTGAATTCTTCATTGTATAACTCATTTAATCTTTCAACAACCCTGTAAGATAGGTACTATTATCTCCAATGTGCAAATGGAAAAACTGAGGCAGAGAAGTTACTTAACGTGTTCAAAGGCGTGTGACCAGGGAGCCGCTACACCTTACAGCCTCAGCGATGGCACCAAGGAAGTTGCTTCCCCTGCTGCAGGCTCCTCTTCCTAAACCAGGGGGGATAATGGGGGCAGGGGACAGGGAGGGAAGGGGGTCCAAGGTTGAGAATGAGGGCCTCAGAGCCAGGGCTCACAGAGAGGATGGGGATTTTCAGGCCCGAGTCCCTTCTCTCTTGGCCATACCCCGGTCTCCTGCCCCTAACGATCTGGTTAGTGTTGCTTAAGGCTGCGGTGCTCATGGAGGGGGGTTTAGTTCCCTTCAAGGCAGAGGACGCGAGCACACACCTGGTCCCTCCACCCACCCCACCCTCGGCCTCCGAATCTCCCCCTTGAGTGTCCCCTGCCTCTGACCCTCTGTGCCAATTGCTCCTGCCTCCCCCACCACTCATCTGTTCCTTTTCCTGGCACCGAACTTCAGATTCAGGGGTCACCCCAGCCACTGTGATGGTAACAGGGGCCAAGACTTCACCTAGGAATAAGGCTGTGAAGTCCAAGCCCGGCTGAGTGGGCTGGCGAGGGGGGACTCGTCAGGAGACAGCAGGCGGGGACAGAAGAGTGTCTGGTCCAAGCAATTGCTAGGCTGTGGCTGAGTAAATCACACTGACTCTTAAAGAGGGCCCTGAAAGAAGGAGGGGCAGCAAGGACTGTCCCCCCAACGCGAGAGGTCTGTCACCTCCAGCTTCCTTTCTCCAGGGAATCCTGCTTCTCTACTTGGCCCCCTCTCTCCAGTCGGAGCCAGCCTCACCCCCCATCCCCCAACACACACACATGCATTCATCTATAAGCAATCATCCAGGCACATCTTGCTGCCAAAAGATTTTGAAATAGTTTAAAAGAATGCACATAATACTAGAAGATTAAACATCTAAGTGGATTATTTCATCAAAGCAAAAGAGTGGTGGGGCCTCATCTTCAGCCGTGTGAGTGGGAAAGCAGATCCACAAGTGACAGGAGAAGGAAGCAGGTGGCAGAAAGAGAGGCAAGGTGCCAGAGCCAGCGACCAGGAGAGATTCCAGAGAGAGACCGAGAGAAAGCCTCGGTCCCCTCAGCCTCCCAGAGTCCTGGGCCAGTCCACCAGACACTCCGCATTCTTGTGATGAATTTCTCTTTTCTGTTAAAAACAATCAAGACACAGGGAGAAGAAAAGCAGAATAACAAGACGATGTCAAAAGGCAGCTTTAGTGCTCGGAAAAATCCACCAAACCCGCTCTGGGCCTGGGGGCAGCCAAAGCAGAAAGGGAAACAGAGACAAGACCCTCGGGATGCAGGCGATAAACCTCAGCATCGAAAATCAGCGGCATGTCCTGTTCCGTTCACTGTGGGCCCCGCAGCACCTGGGACGGTGCCTGGCACAGAGCAGGTGCTCAATAAAGACATTGAATGAATGAATGAGTGAGTGAATGAGTGACCATCAGTTTCTCAACACAGGCTAAGCTTTTTCTGGCACTTAGGCCTGAAGAAAAACAGTATCATTTGTGGGCTGTCCCTAAATGCCCACTGAGTAATGTGGTGGGGGAATTCACTCATTCATTCATTCATTCACTCACCCCACAATATCTATTGGGCACCTTCCAGGTGAGCACTGCTCTAGGATGAATCAGTGAACAAATAGAAAAACTCCTGCCCTCTGGGAGCTTTCACTGTGTGAGCAGGAGGCAGAGGACACGGTAAACACAGACAACCGAGTAACTGGTACCCTAAAAGGGGATGCAGGCTAGGAAGAAGATGAAACTTGCAGGGTTGAGGGGTGGGGCTGGGGGACATTTCAGCAGAGACTTGAAGGAGGTGAGAGAGTGAGCCAGGGGGACTCCCGGGGAAAGAAAAAGCACAGAGGCCCCAGGTGGAGCCCGCCCGCCTGCCTATGGGGGTCAGGGCAGCTGGGGTGGCTGGAAGGTGGGCAGAGCAGCTGGGGCCAGGTAGGGCTGTGGCCGGAGGCTGCAGGGGCCCAGGAGGGAGCAGGAGACCAGGCAGAGGTCACGGAGGGGCGGAGACGGGGTGGCAGCAGACAGTGCAAGTGGTCGGATCTCGGATGTATTTGGGGGGTTATTGGGCAGGATGTTCAGACGGATTGGGTATGGGGTGTGAAGAGAGGAGAGAAGTGGGTGCCTCAGAGCCCCCAGGGCCTCCACACCACACACAAGGGACACACTGCCTCTCACCACTCCCTCGGCATAAGCCAGGAACAGAGCAATCCTCCCAGACTGGGTCTCCACACAGAGATAAAGGGCAGCCGTGAGCCTGGGGAAGGCCACCCGCGTGTTACCACTTCCATCCCCGTTACATCCTCTGCCAGCTGGACTGTGAGTTCCTCCAGGGCTGGACTGCAACGTTGTCCTTTGTGACCCAGCCCCCACCCAGAGTTGCCACATTCACACACACACACACACATCACCCTTGATTTTGTGTTTCGAGGGTTCATGCCCCTCCAGGAGGCCCTCCACCAGCCCCAGGTTAGGAGCCCTGGGCTGGGATCCCAGTTAGGGCCCCTTCAGATGCGAAGTTCAGCCCCCATGGTCCTGAGCACCTCTGTGGGCACCCGGAGACCTGGGAGCTCCCCAGGGGAGAAGAAGGACCAAGAGCTGGCTGGAACCTGGTCTAAACAGGGAAGAAAAACGAGCACTTACTATGCGGCCGGATCTATGCCGGGCACTGCCCAACCTTCATCTCCCATCCTGACAATGACCCAGCACATACGGTGACAAGACAGCTGTGCCGGCTGCAGGGCCATCTCCCACCCAGCACATATCGCCCTTACCCCTCAGAATCCTGAGCCCAGATGCTCCCTCCAGGCTTGGCCCGCTGCTTCCGCTGCCTCTTCCCCTTACTCAGAAAAGCTTCTGGTTGGGACCCCGACTCTGCCAGTGAAGGCACAGTGGGCAGACGAGAAGTGGAAGAAGGCAGCCCGGGCATCGGTGATGATGCCCTGGGCTAGGTCAGCATGCCCCAGCCTTCCGGGTCCTAGAGCCAGTGGGAAGCAGGAAGGAGGGAGCAGAGAGATGGCAGGTGAAGAAGGATGAAATATTGATGCCCGTGTCCTGGTAAAGCAGAGAATGCTGCTTGTCCATGAATAAAAGATGGGTCGGAGGAGCAGGCTGGGCCGCAGATTAATTAATCTAAGTGAGCACTCCACTTTGTGCCATGGGGGAGGGGGCGGTGGAGTAAAAAGACTCACCTCCCACCCGCGGCCCCAGCCCACAGACCCTGAGGGGCGGGCAGAGGTCCTCTGTGCCAGCAGGCAGCCCGGCGAAGCAAGGACACGGGCAGAGAAGCTGCGCCAAGCCCAGAGGGGCAGAGGCAGCTGGACCGTCCAGGACCAGCCTTGGCCCCTCTGCCCCAAGCCTGCTGGGGCCATGCGAGCTGGCAGCTTCCCTGGCAGATGGAAACCACAGAGACCAGATGCCCTGGGGCGTGAGCTTTGCCAGGTGCAGCGTCTCTGAGGCCGATGAGGAGGGTATCTGGGGCTCCTGGGTCCTTTCCTGCTGCCTCAATTTCTTCCTCAGGGAAATTTTGAGAACCTGGATAAGGGAGGGGGAAAGTGGGAAGAAGCTCAGAGGCAGCAGGTCTAAGATTCAGCATAGGAATTTGGGCACAGGCCGGGCACCGGTCGGAGAGATGCTGGCAGGGATGGAGGACCACAAGTTTTGAGACACTGGAAGGGCTGGATGATGCTACAGCTATTTCCACACTCATGCTAACCCCAGGATCCTGACACTTCTTGCCTTAGGCATCACATGGAAAATGTGTTGGTAAGGGGAGTGGTCCCCAAGTCTCCTGGACGTGGTGGTGGAGGTCTCACTAGGTGATGGCGCTCAAGACTTCTGCTTTGACTTGTCATCCGCTGTAGGCAGCAGCTTTCACAGGTTCTTGACAGTTTAATGTTTCCTAAAGGTTACACTAGGACTTTGTGGGAAGAGTGGCAATGTCCCTCACTATGCTCCCTACCCAGGGTCCTGCAGGAGGCATCAGCTCCAGCATCTGAAGTGAACCAGTGGCCACTCCCCAAGGAGGCGCTCCCCACCCTGATGGTGGCTCCATCCTCTCACCACCACCAGCATCCGTGAGACCAGATTGCCCTTTACCCAGGACATCATCCTGATCTGCTCTGTGTCATGGACAGCAGTGCCATCCTTGGTACCATCCCCTGGGGGAAGGCCAGGTGCACCTCCAGGTGGCCTCAGCTGAACTGGCCATAGCCCAGGCAGGCAGCAAGACACCTCCAGCCTGACCCATGGAAACCGGAAACTGGCCTCAGACCCGGCCGTAGAGAGAGGACAGCAAAGATGGGGGTCGCTGACATCCTCACAGGGTGGTTCCCTCCACAGCCACAACCACGGAGCCCATGGGACCTCTGCTCCTCTGTGCCAGGCTCACAGCGTTTCCTGTCTGTCCTGCTCACTGCGCAATTCATCTTGAGCAGCCTGCTGACATCTCTTGTACTCCATCTCATATTTGTTATTTTCATGTAGGCTTAGTCCTGTCTCTCCCATTAATTCTTAGCTCCTTGAATGCCAGAGCAAAGTCTTTTTGGTCCCTGTAGTGCCCCAAGCCATACACAGCCCTGGGCACATGGGAGGTGCATTGTACAGATGTTAGAACACGTGAATGGACAATGAATGACCCACCACCTGCCCTCTCTCCTGGTCTGGTCTCGGTGTCCAGCCAGTCCTTGCTACCTGCCCTCAAGCTGGGAACTAGTACTTACGGAGGGCACCTGTCTGCGCCAGCCCAGAACCAGACAGGTGTTTTACTAGCATCTAACATTCGCCTCAGTGCTACTAAGCAGTCTCTCCCATTGGACAGATGACAAAATTGAGGCTCAGCATTGGCCAAGGTCACCCAGCCGGCAAGTGGCAGAGCCAGGAATGGGCCCAGGGTTCTTGCTCGTGCCTCCACATGCTGACGGTGAGCAGCAGCAGGAACGCACGGCTGAGGGGCCTCATCTTTCTCGCCTCCCGAGGAGGGAAAGAATGCTCTCCTGGCTGCTGAGAATGGCCAGAGTGGGACAGAGGCCAAGCGCTCAAGGCTGCCCTGGACTGTGGGACAGGTCTGGTGGCTGAGAGCAGAGATGGGGAGGGCAAGGAAGCCCCGCCCCTCTCCCAGGGCTCCCTGAAAGATCCCCCAGGGTCTAGCCAAATCCGCTCAGCTGCCAGAGACTGGCTGCCCTGTTCAGACACCTCCCCATCACCTGGGCCTTGAGCTGGGGTGGAGGGCAGAGTTGGTGAGCCTTGTCAGCCCAGAAATAGTCACAAGGTCTCTGAAATCTGGCCAGGAGATGAGGAATGGGAAGCCGATTGACCTGGAAGTTCACACGTTGTCACACACGCATTCCAGCATTTTACCTCCGAAGCAGGGGCATCTATGGAGGCAGGTTTCTGAGAAAAGCTGCTGGGGAGCCAGGGGCCTGCGATTTCTGTGGTCACAGTGCCACCTGCTGGCTGTACATGGCATAGCAGGTGGAGGCTGTTCTTCAGCATCGGGAAGAACTTCCAGACTATTGACATCCATTCATTCGTTCCACAAATATTTATTCAGCACCTACTGCACGACAGTCAGTATTTTAGGAGCTGAGTATACAGTAGCGAACAAAACAGACTAAAAGCCTGCCCTCACTCTGCTTCACATTCTAGTGAGGAAACAAATAATAAACCAGGACAACACACACAATAGACAGAACGTTGAGGGTAAGCACAAGGAGGAAAATAAACCAGTAAGCAGACAGGGAGCCTCTGAGAGGTTTGGGTTTTAGGTAGAGCGGTCCAACACGACCTCACTGAAGCAGTGACAATTGAGTAAAGTCTGGAAGGACACAAGGAGAGTGTCAGGTAGATTTCTGGCCCAGAATATTCCAGACAGAGGGAACAGCAGGTGCATAGGTAGAGTCATGCCTGCTGTGTCTGAGGAACAGAAAAGGGCCAGTGAGGATTAAGCGGAGGGGTGCAAGAGTGTAAGAGGGGAGACCAGATTCTGTAGGAGCTCAGAGGCCATTGCAAGGGCTTTGACCCCATGACAACAGGCTTCATCGCAGGGTTCTGAGCTAAGGAATGGCGTAGCCCAGCTTGCCTTTTAACAAGATCTCTCTGGGCACTGCGTTTAAAATAGACTGTGTAAGTCAAGGGTGGAAACAGGGACCATGGCTGCAACCACTGTCCAAACAGGAGATGGCAGTGGTTTGGCCCCGGGGTAGCTGAGGCGGTGGGTGAGGAGAAGTGGCAGGATTTGCTGGAGTGTGGGAGAAAGAGAGGCGTCATCTTTGACTCCAAGATTTTGTTCTAAATTGCAGAAAGAATGGTGTTGCTCTTACTGACAGGTGGAATTGACGAGTTCAAAGGGAGGAACAGGGAGCTTCATTTGGGACTTGTTGGGTCAGAGCTGCCTATTAGATGTCCCAAGGGTGGTGGGATAAATGAGTCTGAAGCTCAGGGGAGATGTCCTGCCTGGAGCTACAATCTGGGAGCATCAGCACTTGGGCAACACTTAAAGTCGTGAGACTGGATAAGATCCAAGAGGGCAGAAGGAAAACTGAAGGGACCAAGGATGGAGTCCCTAACCCCTTAACTTTCTGAGGTCAGGAAGATGCTGAGAAAAAGCAGGAAAGTGAGGGGGAGGTGGGAGCGAAGGAGGGGGAACCAGGAACCCAAGTCAAGAAAGAGGAAGGAGTGAGCAACCGTGTCAAAAGCTGTGGATCCTTAAGACAGGGCTGAGAAAGGCTATTGGATTCAACAATGCAGAGGTCACCGGTGACCTTGAAGAAGAGTTCTGGTGACAGGGTGGGGACAAAAGCCTGATGGGAGTAAGCACAAGAGACAATGAAAGGAGAGAACCTGGAGACAAGTCAGGGCAATCCTTCCACGGAGTTTTGTTGTAAAAGGGAGGAGAGAGATGGCAAGGCGGCTGGACGCAGAGTGAAGTCAAGAGAGCTTTGGGGTTTTTTAAGGTGGGAAAAAATAAGAACCTGCTTGCATGCTGCTGGGGTGACTGGATACAGGGAAACCCCGTTGAAGAAGAGGGGAGGGAGAATCAGGGGAACGCTGTCCTCCAGCAGGCGAGAAAGGATGAGATCTGGTCGTTCGTCCCAGGAAGACACCACCTCACACCCACCCAGGTGGGTAGGATCAAAAAGACAGGCATAAGCATCGACGAGGATGTGGAGAAATTAAAGCTCTTGTACGTTACTGGTGCGAATGTCAAATGGTGCAGCCACTTTGCAAAACAGTTTGGCAGTTCCTCCGAAAGTTAAATATAGAGTTACCAAATGCCAAGCAATTCCACCCCTGGGTATACACCCAAGAGAAATAAAGACATACAGGCACACAAACATGTGTACGCAAATGTTCACAGCAACATTGTTCATCATAGGCAAAAAGTGAAAACCCAAATGTCCATCCGCTAATGAGTGGATAAACCAAATGTAGTCTGTGCATGCAATGGACTAGTATTCAGTTATAAAAAGCAGGGAAGCACTGATACATGTTACAACATGGATGAACCTCGGCAACAACATGATGAGTGAAAGAAGCCAAAGGCCACGTAGTGTATGATTCCATTTATATGAAATGTCCAAAAGAGTTGAATCCATAGAGAATAAACCTCTCCATAGAGAAAGGAGATGAGTGGCTGCCGGGGGCTGGGGGAAGGAGCATGGGGGTGGCCGGGCATGCGGCTTCACTTTGGGGTGATGAAAATGTTCTAGAATTAGATAGTGGTGATGGTTGTACAACTCTGTGAAAATGCTAAAATTTGAATTATGAATTCTAAATGCTAAAATAGGAATTTTACACTTTAAAAATGAATTTTATGCTTTGTGAATTATATCTCAAAAATAATTTTTTAAAAAGATCTGGTTGTGCAGAGTAGAGGGGCTGCCTTGGCTCCAGGAAAGAGGCAGAGGACTCGGGCACTGATGCAGGCAGGTGTGTGGCTGTGGTAGTGGGTGGTTATGGACATTCTCTCCTGGTGGCTTCTATTTTCTCGGAGGGACAGGAAGTGAGGTCATCAGCTGAGAGTGAAGAGGCTCCAGGAAGAGCAAGGTACAAAATGGCTGCCTAGAAGCGAGAGAGGAGATGAACCCACTAGGGACATTCAGTAGGGTTGCAGGGCGGCACTGAGGCTCATGTGAGGGAGGCAGAGGAGCAGTAAGTGTGCTGGGGGGTCACTACGCGTCCCCCCAGCCTTGAGAATGTGGTGGGGACCTGGATCACAGGCACTGTGCTCCGCACACCACATGACTCTCCTGGTCCCTGAACTTGCAGGTACACATATGGGGGTTTGCATCAGCATGCCCTAAAGCTAGGCCTCACAATCACGTTAGGCTCACAATCTTAAATGCACGTCCTCTCTCACTCCGCCCTTCCTCTTGTGGGATTGAGCCTCAGAAACCCTTGCATGTGGACACAAGATGTACGTACAAGGATGTTGTGGCAGCCCTGTTAGTAACAGCACAAGATTGAAAACCACTCGAACGCCCATTACTGGGGAGAGGGTTAAATCCTGGTACGTGCAGGCTATGGGATGCTCCGCACGGGGAAGATGGTGGAGGAGCCCGTGGGTGGGATGTGGGAGGATTTCCAAGACGCATCGTTAGGTGGGAAAAGTCAGGTTGCAGAACGATGTGTGTAATATTACATAATTGTCTTTCCTTTTTTAAAAAGCAAAATGGTATTTATGTGTGTATATTTAGGTTATTAAAACATAAACAAGGTCTAGAAAGGATGCAATTTAGATTGTTAATGGTGTTTAATCTTGAGGAGCAGGTTTTGGAAAAGGAGTTGAGGAGGGTTGAAGGGGTCGAAAGGGTTTTAGGGGGGACTTTCATGTTTATTTTATATGTTCCTGTGATTTTTGAACTTGTGACATGGAGCATAGATGCTTTTGTAATTTAAAAGGGAAGAACCTCGTGCCCCCCAACCCCTACACCACCCCCAGTTCCATTCCTCCCCTGGGCCAGGGAGCCCTGCAGGGCCAGCATCCCCCCAGCCCAGGCAATTCTGTGCCCTGCAACTCTGTGTCCCTGGAGGCAGCGGCCAGCCCTGACCAGAGCATGGCTGGTCCTGGCCAGCTTCCCCTTTGCCCGGCTCTCCCCAGCTCCAGGCAGGGGGAGCAGGCGACACCTCCAGCCCCCGCCTCCCCCACCCCTCCCAGCAAGGCTGTTCCTCTCCAGCACTTCCCCGGAGGAAGGTATCTGGTCAATACGTCCAAACCAAAGGCTCCAGAGGCAAGGGAGGCCGCTGCCAGAGTGATAATAACCAGCACTTACATGGCGCTTACTGTGTACCAGGCACCATTCCAAACACGTCTCATATATGAACTCACAACAACTCTACGTGTGCCATGCAATTACTATCTTCACCTCATAGCAGATTTAAAAAGCACAGACAAACAAAAAGGAAGCACAAAAGGCTAAGTCCCTCACCCTGGGGGGCTACAGCCCATAGGTGGTGCCCACAGTGACCTGGAAGCGCCACTGCCCACCTCCTCCCACCAGCTCTGCCCCCGAACCCCGCAGCTCTGGGTCCTGGGACGTTCTGACGGGTCACGTGCCCTCCAGGACAAGGCTGTGGCTTCCTCAGCACCCGCACATGCCTGGTGCACAGCGAGTGCTCAACAAGCATCTGTTGAATTAATTCTCTGTCCCTCACCCCTCCTGACCCCCACAGTGTCCCCTTGGGCTGTGCCTTGCCCTCTGGGCCTCGGTTTCCTCATCTGTAAAGTGAGGGCATGCTCTAGATGGCTTCTAACGACCACTTCAGGGCCAGCACTAAGGCATTGCTAAGAGAAGCCAACGCTTATCCCAGTAAAGCGACTCTCAAACCATGGGACACGAGGGCCAGGGCCGGAAGGTGAGGGAGATTACATGACACCTTCTCTCCTGGACATTCACCAGCTGGGAATGCAGGTGCCACCCACCCAGAAGAGACTTCACCTGATGCTCCAATGGACAAGGCTCAGAGCCCCTCTGGGGGACTAGGTCCTTGCATAGACCCATACACTGTTCCCTGGGCCCCCCAGGGAACAGCTGGGTATCAGGGGGACCAAGGAAGCCGCTCCTGTCCCCCTAGTCAAAAGCCTTGGCACCAAGGTGGCTGCTGCAGGTGGGAAGAGGGCACAGCCATGTGGGCAACACGTGGTGGCTCTGTGCTGTTGGTGGCCAGGTGAGCCTGTCTGTGACCCACAGACATGGGGAGGGCAGGCCCTGAGCAGTGTCTCCAGTCTCCATAGGCTGGGCCAGCCAGAGGGAGCCCCTCCCACAGTCCTTGTTTACCCAGCTTCGAAAGTGCCAGGACAGCCTGGGGGACAAAGAGCGAGCGGAAGGAGGAAAGGAGCTGACCCTCCCGGGGCACTGCCATGTGCCAGGCACCTTCACATATGGGTTCACAGAGGCCCCCCAAGGTACTAGCATTCCCATTCTTTACAAATGAGGAGCCTGAGGCCCAGAGAGGCCAGTGGCAGGGCCTCGGTCTCCAGCTGAGACTGAGTCACCCAAGGCCTCTGCCTCTCCATCATGCTCCGTCACCTCTGGGCGAGCAGGGAACCTGAGCTGGCTCAGATGGACCCCCAGCACCGTCCTGCCCCAACCCTGGGCTTCCAGCCTCAGCTCCAGAGCTGGCCTCAGTTCTGAGGTGGTGAGTCAGACCTGCGATTCAAGGGGTCCTGGGCTAGACTCCACCAGCGGGTGACCGTCAGTCCTGAGCTCGCCCCACCGCATACCTCTCCTCCCATGCCCCACCCCTACAGCCTCTCATCATTTATAACTCGTCCATTCACATCTCTGTGAGCATCCCAGCGAGCTGAGAGTCTAGCCCCAGCTCTCAGGGTCCCCCGGCCGGGCAACAGCAGCCCTCGGCCTTCAGAGGAGGTGCCTGTGACCCACCGAAAGAGAAAGCGGTGGGCCCCTCGCCCTGCCGCGCACCCCAGCTCACCCTCTGAGTGCTGTCTTTCATTCCCTGGGACGTATTTGGGAGCTCCCTGTGCAAAGTGCTGTGAGGTCCCTGGTCCCTGAGACGACACCAGCTGCCAGCACACCCCTGACCAAGGTGAGAACCTCGAGAAGGCCACACCACACAGCCACGCTGAGACATCCCACCCCCCACAGAGGGCTCAGGCAAAAAGCGCCCCCGGCCTCCACCTCCTCCCCAGGCCTGGGCTGCCCACAGGGAGCCCTGGTCCCCCTGGGCTGCCAACTCAGAGGACAGATGACGCACAGGCAGCTCTTCCCCCACAACCTCCTCCGGGCCTGTTCCTGGGCCAGAGGCCAAACAGGAGATTTTCCAGGAACTTCTGGGGCCTCTGGCACAAAGATGCTGAGAAACCAAAGGGAAGGATGAGCAGGACAGGAACAGGCAGAGCAAGTGGGGGCGGGAAGAGGGTGTCACCTGACCTGTGTGGGACACCCTGCCCTGTCCTGGCACCTGGCTGCTTCCCTGTCTATGCGCATGGAAGCTGCCACGCACCCCTCCCCAGAAGGCTACCTGAGTTCCAAGGCCTGATTCAGCTCTGCCCCATGGAGCTCTGTGCCCACTGCAGCTTGGCGGGGCTCCCCTAATTCCCACAGCATCCCTGGGGCCTCAACTGCTAGCTGGCTCCTCGCTCCGGGTGTGGGTCAGGTGTGGGCGCAAATCCACACCCTGTCCTGGAACTGGAGGCCAGTTCCGAGCTTCTCAGACAGAAATCACAGATCATCCAGGGAACACCGGGAGCCACTAAGGGACTGGGTATGTGTGTATGTGTGCCTGTTTGGGAGTGTGTGCGTGCCTGTGTTTCTGTATACGTGAGTATGTCTGTGGATGTGCGTGTGAATGTGTGTTTGTAAGAATGAGAGTGTGTCTGTGTAAATGTGTGTGTACACACGTGTGTGTATGTGTGTGGTGGGCCTGACCACCTGACGGCCCCCTCTCCTGCCCAGGGGTGAGCAGGTCCCTTTCACCTCAGAGCAGCCCGAACAAAGCAGGACGGCTGCCCGGAGCCTCTGGGGTACTGAGTGGAGAGGAGCCACAGGCACAGAACGGAGGCCCTCGCTGACCTCCTGCTTCTGCGAGGTCAGACCCTGCTCTGACCCTGACCGCCATGACTGTCCCAGCCCAGCTGCTGGTGAGGGATTGGGGCGGGGGGCCCCCCAGGCCTGCTTGACTCCTTTCTGCCCTGGGCCAGGCTGCACTCTATCCTCGCAGCTGCCCCAGCCCTCTCCCAGGGCCCAGGCCCCTCTCTGGCAACTCAAGTCTGCACGGGATGGGCCCCTCCAGCCTGCCCTGAAGCCTGGGTCCAGCCACGCCATCCGTGGTTCATCCTCTGCCAGCCGTCCCAGCTACCTCTGCCCTGCAGCACGGCTCAGTGCTCATGAAACGTCCCCAAGTCAGGCCCTTCGGTCCATCACCTAAGCTGCAAGAACCCCTATGCTCTTGTAGCCCCAAGTCTCTTGACGGCCACCCACAAGTTCAAGTTTCAGGCTGAGAGTCACCAAAGGCCCTCTGTTCACGCACAGAACCTGGAGCAGAGCAACAACTCCCCCCGACGGCTCAGAGGCAGCCTGCGCCACCCCTTTCCTTGGGACTCCCAGGGGGCGAGCCACCACCCACCAATCCATCCATCCGTCACACATGTGTCACCTGACGTGGCAGGCCCTGGGAATCCTGGGAGGGACCCATCATGGTCCAATCCTCCCTGAGGATGGGAAAGAATCCGAACAAAGGAGCAGTTTCCAAAGATTGTCCTAAGACGGTGCTGACCAACAGGACCGTCTGTCATGACGCCAATGTTCTGTTTCTGCACTGTCCAGTCGGTCAGTAGCCACTAGTCACATGTGGACACTGGGCATTCGAAATGGGTCTATCGTTACTGAGGAACTGAATTCTTAATTTTACTTAGTTTAAATGTAAATAGTCACAAGTAACTAATGGCTACAATATTGGGCAGCACAGTCCTAAGAGAAGAGAGGGGAGAGGAGGCTTCAAGGAGGAGGCAACATTTGGTGAAATCAGATGGGACTCCCGAATGTTCTTGCAACAGGTATTTACTGAAAGCCAGAAAGAGCCACACACTGAAGATACAGCAACAGACACACAAGGCGGGCAGGCAGACCGTAACCAGGTAACACTGATGAAGTAGAGGGCGCTGTCCTGGCACAGAGGAGGGCCCCATCCCAGAGGGTGTAAATCAGGGAAGACTTCCTAGAGGAAGTGGTTTCTAAGGTGAGGGTTCAGGGGGAAGATTATTCCAAGAAGGAGAAACAATTTGTGCTAAGGCCCTGAGGAGACAGAAAGCCAGGTGAGGATTGAGGAGATTAGGAAAGCCCTGTACACAGGCAGCAGCGAGAACAGCCCCACAGCACAGCTCCACGCTGGTGGACAGCCAGCTCGCTCATTCTCCTTAGACATCTGCTGGAATCCACCCACCCCAGCCCCAGGAGAATATTTTGGAAAATCTCTTGTCACAGTCCTCGGCCAGGCCCAAAGCTCCTCCTGCCTCCTGCATCCTCTCTGAGGCCACTGCTGGGCGGGGCCAGAGCCCTCATCCCTCCAGGAGTTCCTGACTCATCGCAGAAAAAGCCAAATCAGTCCCACACTGGAGGGAAGGCAGCCATGACCCAAGCTCCAGGACACGGACAGCGGAGGGCTGCAGGGAGCAAGTCAGAGACAAAGCAGCAGAAACAGGGACCTGGGCAGAGTGAGGTGGAGATCAATGGAAAGAGAGAGAGGAGGTGCTGATCACAGACACAGAGAGACAGGCGGCCCAAGCCAGCAGGACAGATAGACAGATATGCCCAGGCAGCAAAGGCTAACACAAGCCCAAAAGAGAGACACTCTCAGGTACACACAGCTGAAGACAGACTGACAGGCTGCCAAAGACAGGCAAGAACTCGGGTGACGGCAGACTGAGAGGCAGCCTGTAGACCTCAAGGAAGGTGGGGTGGGCTGCCAGAGGACAGCTCTGTGGACCTCAGGAGAGATGGAGTGGGGTTCCCTGAGGACAGTTCTGAGCTCTATGGACCTCCAGAGGGGAAAGAGGTGGGGTTCTTGAGGGCAGCTCTGTGGACCTCAGGCCAGGCGGGTGGAGTTCCCAGGGCAGCTCTGAGTTCACCGAACATCCACTGACTGCACCTGAAGAGCAGGCCATGAGGGGGCAGTGTTGCTCCAGGCATGGCCCATGAGGCAGGCGTCCAGCTTCCCAAAGATGTTCAAAGCCAGACTTCCTTCCTCAGAGGCAGCAGACACGGCCCCAGCTTCCCTGAAAGGTGTAAGAGACTTGGATGGGGGGACCCAGAGAATCCCCAACCTAGCCTGGAGACTCGCTCCCTTCCTCATGCCAGCATCTCCTCAAACCTGCCCTTTCCCTCCACATTTCCCACCCCCAGCCCTGTCTCCCTTTCCTGATACCTGCCTGGAAAGCCCAGAGCATGGACGGTGGAATCTGGGGATGCCCGCCACTTTCCCTGCCTTTGCTGAAAAGGGCACTGGCCAATCCTAGGTCTGAGGATTGCCCATTACATCTTACCTTGTAGGCTCTTGGGTTCAAAGCACCCCTCACACAGATCCAGGGGGCTTGGCTGATCCCATGCTTAGCAGCAGCCTGCAGGCCTATAAATGCAAGGGCAGCCCTGGGCTGCATTAACAGAACCTAGTGTCTAGGGTAGGGCTGCAGCCAGTAGCTGTGAGGACCAGGCCTCTTGACAAGCTTCGGAAGGGCCGTTAGTAAACCAGCGTGGTCCAGGAGGAAGCCCACTGTGGAAACATGTCCTGCATAGAAGAACCATCAATGAGCATCAACACAGTCAGACACTATATACTTCATCCTACCTAATCCTTACAGCAACTCTCATCATTATAGCCATTTTACAGATGAGAGAACTCAGAGGTGCTCCTCCTCTAATGACTCTCCTATAAGTGTGAGTACAGTAGTCCCCCCTTATCCACAGCGATACGTTCCAAGACCCCCAGTGGAAACCTGAAACCACGGATAGTCCTGAACCCTATATATATATATACTGTATTCTTTCCTATCTATTCATACCTATGATAAAGTTTAATTTACACACTAGGCACAGTAAGAGATTAACAACAATAGCTAACAATAAAATAGAACAATTATAACAATATACTGTAATAAAAGTTGCCATGGATATTAGCATACGATTTTTTTCTTTCCTTATTAAGTCAAGAACTTCCACCTTTTCACTTAAAGGAAGCACTTCATGGCCTCTCTTTGGCATGTCCGAATTGCCAGCGTCACTACTCTCGCCTTTTGGGGTCCTTATTAAGTAAAATAAGTGCGACTTAAACACAAGCACTGTGATACCATGACAGTGGCTCTGATCACGGAGACGGCTCCTACGTGACTCCGGGGCAGCATGGACACAGCACGGACACGCTGGACAAAAGAATGAATCACGTCCCAGGCGGGACAGGGTGGGACGTGCAAGATTTTATCATGCTGCTCAGAATGGTGTGCAATTTAAAACCTATGCATTGTTTATTTCTGGAATTTTCTACTTAAAATCTTCAGACTCTGATTGACCGTGGGTAACTGAAACCCCAGAAAGCGAAACCGTGGATAAGGGGGGTATTTCTACTGTATTCCTCTAAGCTCCACTTTAGGCCTCTTCTCTTCTTCCTTTGTACATGTCTTCTGAGAAGCCACATCTGCTCCCATGACAACCCTTAATGCTCAGATTAAGTCTTTTCCTAGATCTTTCTCTGGGTTCCAGACCAGTCTATCCACCTGCCTTCTCCTGATCTCCTCTTGGATGTCTTCAGGCACCTAACGTCCTACATGATTTTCAGGTGGTGAGTGAGCACAGCGCACACCCAGCACGCCTCAGCTGGCCTTGACCACTCCCAGCCCAGTCAACCTCCATGTCCTCCGGCCCCAACCCACCTCCCTGAGCCGTGCCACCATCATCCTTTGCCCTCACCCCATCACAAACTCCAAGCTGCTTTCTGCTGCTGCTCATGCCCTTGACCCCACAGCCAGAGGACTGTTTTCAAAACATAAGTGGAATCGTGTCATTCCCCCGTCTAAACTCCTCCAGTGGCTTCAAACTGCTCTCAGGGCGAAGTTCAAAGTCCTCCCCGTGGTCTGCGCAGCCCTGATGACCAGCTGCATTTAGTGTCAGGCCCGCCATGGCCACCCCTCACTCCCTCCAGCCAGGCAGGCTTCCCCACACAGACGCTCCCTCTGCCTGAGCGCGTCCCTCCTTCCTGCCTCCCTCCTTCCCGTGATTCAGCCTTCCCTGAATCCCCCTGGACTCAACCTCTCCTTAGTGCCCGTCAGGACTGCAACATGCTGAACGATGGGGTCATGATGCTCTCGGTGCCTGCCGTCGTCAGCAGAGGGTGAGCTCTGAGAGGGCCAGACCAGGTCTGTCTTGGTCACTGCGGGATGCCCAGCCCCTGAACTGAGGCTGCACAATGAGGTGGGTGTTGAGTAAATATTTGTTGAATGAATTACAGCCCTTCTGTGCCTCCTGGGGCGGCCCAGCCCATCTCGGAATAGATCTGACTCTTGGTCACTTCCTCCCATTGAGCTGAATTCCTCTCAAGTTCTTGAAACAACTTCCATTAGGACAACTCAAAGGTCCCGGAGGAGGGTCAAGTGGCCTTTCCTCCTCCCACTCTCCCTTCATCCACCCAAGGGCCCCTCACAGGTCAGGAAACTTCCGGGCCACCTCTCAGGCTTCTTCCCTCCTCCTGACATGTTCCTTGCAGGGAGAGGGGACTATGTCTGTTTCCTGTCTTCCTTCCCGGTACCACCAGCACACGTATGCACACATGTGCGCACCCACCCACCCACACACACACCCCTCAGACTCCTCTCTCTCAGGCTACTCCTCACCTGGGCACTGTTCCCTCCCTGCCCCCAGGAGGGGTGCCCTCCTCCACCTCCTTCTCCTCCTTGATCCCCCCTTCCATCTCTCCCCCAGCCTCCTCATGCTCCAGCACCTCAGTCCTAGCGGCCGCAGGGCTGATGAGCCAGCCTCGGCCTGGGAGTCCCGTCTTTGACTTGTTTTGTGGCCTTGCACTTCCCCTCTCTGGGTCTCATCTCCACTTCAATAAACAGAAGCAGGTGGATCATGAGATGACTTCTGAGGTCCCTTCCAGCTCCCAGATCTTGGACTCATTTGCTTGAGTTGCGATAACAAGCACCATAGGCTGTGTGGCTTAAACAAGAGAAATTTGTTTTCTCCCAGTTCTGGAGGCGGGGAGTCTGAGATCGAGGCGTCAGCAGGGTTGGTTTCTTCTGAGGCCTCTCTCCTTGGCTCGTAAGCGACCATCTTCCCCCCGTGTCTTCACATGGTCTTCACTCTGTGTGTGTCTGTGTCCTAACCTTCTCTGCTCATAAGGACAGCTGTCATACTGGATGACAGCCCACCCATACGACCTCACTTTACCTTGATCACCTTGGTAAAGGCCCCGTCTCCAAATACAGTCACATTCTGAAGTATGGGTGTGAGGACTTCACCATAGGAATTTGGCGGGGGGGCGGGGGGGGACATAACTCAGCCCATAGCAGATCCCAAAGAGGCGACGTTACGACCCTTGCTGAGTGTCAGGGCAGAGGTGAGAGCTACTGAGGTAATGGGTATAAACACCTGCGTGTGGTGCTGGGCGCACAGCCGGTGCTCAGTGAACAGTAGCTATGATAACCCACTGCTGCTGCTGATGATGACGAAGATGGTAAGAATGATGCCAATGAAGAGGGTGATGACATTGGGTGATGTCTCTGGATTGGCCCAAGCAGAGTAATTGTGTCCCTACCTTGTGTCCCTGTGGGGAAGGCCTCGTGTGAAGGTTTATGTGTGCATCTCGCCCTTGCTCCTGGGTCTCTTGCATGTCCCATTCCTCCTATCAAGCGAGGAGTTTGCTGAGGGCAGCCCCCAACTCTGACCTCTTGCTTCCTCCACGTCTGCCCACCGTGCCCCGTATAGGGGTGCTCACTGACCGATTCTCGGACACGGCAGTGGTGGACGGCAGGCAGGTTGCGTGATGTGTTCTAGGCAGGAGGATGAAGTCAAGTGACAGCAAGAAGCAGGAAGGGCTAAGGCGCACAGCATCCGGGGAGGGGAGGCCCTCGGAGGTCACATAAGGGGCTGCAGTTTTTCCTGAGAGCAATGGGAAGTCATTGACGGGTTTTTAGCTGGGATAGGCATGACCAGAGAAGGAGACCGGGGGCAAGTCGGGATGGGGCGGGGCAGCACCAGAGGAGAGAGCCCCTGCTGTGGGAGCTCCAGGGAGGGGTGTCCAGGTGAGAAGTGAGGGGGCATGGACAAGGCGGGGACAGCTGGGAGAAGAAGAGTGGCTGGATCTGTGAGACCCTGAGGAGGAAAAAAGGATAGGGCTTGGCGATGGATGGAATGTGGGGAGACGAGGGGGCTGGAGAGAGGACCAGGGGTGATTCCTGGACAGATGGTTGCTGAGATGAGGGGAGGCTGGCAGAGAAACACGCTGGGTAATAAATCCAGGAATCGGGTTTGGACACACTGAGGATGAGATCCCTGTGAGCTTTGTCAGGCAGGCAGGGGGCAGGGGGCATCCGGAAGGCTCAAGGCAAGTCCTGACTGGGATTCACACTTGACAGAGAAGAACTGGAGTCCTGGGCACAGAAGACACTGGGTGGTGTGGGCCGGACAAAGGGCTGGGGCCCGGTCTGGAGGAACGGCAGAGTGCATGGCTCAGCGGACCAGACCAGGCTAACACAGCGGGTAAGAAGGAGCCAGAGAGTTCTGTGTCCCAGGCCTTGAGTGAAGAGGATGTTTCGAGAGGAGGGGAATAGTCAGCCATTCCCAAACTGCTAGGAGTTGCAGAAAGGACCAGAGAGGGGACATTTGGTTTTGTGACAAGGAGGCCATCAGTCATGTAGGCAAGACCGGTTTTGTGGAGCCGTGAAGGAGGGGCAAAAGTTCCAAGTGGACCTCGGACTGTAGGGAGACGAAATGGAAGCAGTCGGCAAAGATCACTCTTTCAAGAAGTTTGTGCGGTGGAAGGAGGGGAGAGAAAAATTCAGAGAATGTGTTTAAGACGGAGGAAGTCTGTGGATGTTTAAATGCTAGTGGGAAGAGGTCAGCAGGGGACAGAGTGAAGACACAGGCAAGAAAAGGAGCCATGAATAATCCAAGCTCCTGGCACAGGACGCTGGAGCCAACGTGGGCGGCGGGGTCTCTACAGGGAGGGGTCCAGGGGCGGGAGGCTCCCCAAGGAAAGTGAACTGAGTGTGAGGCAGGAGGGGGAAAGCGTGTCGGAGGAAGGTTTGGAATAGTCGCTGCAGGGACGCACAGCCGGGAAGTGATGGTGAAGGAGCGCGGCCGACCATGTGACCTCCTCAGGCGCCAGGGCAGGACAGACGGCCGCTGGCTCTGCGGGGCCGCCCACCTCTGAGCCGCGGGTGCGGAATTCTCCCGCGGGTTCTGTTCAGTCCGCGTTCCTCAGCGGTGAGGAATCCGGCGGCACAGTTCTGTTTTCCTGTTTGCCCCACCCAGAGCATCAAAACGCCGGCCTCAGTGAACCAGCAGAAGGATGTGCACAGGGGGTCAAGGCCCGGGGTGTGGGGTGCACTCTGGAGTGCTGCTGAGTCCTGCTGAGGCCCGTTCACCTTCAGAGTCCCGTCCCCGTCCCCGTCCTGGTCGTCGTGTGCCCCCACCACGCCACCCCCGCCTGCGGTCCTCTTCCAGAGAGTGCCGTTGTCTCTCACTCCCCTTCGTCGCTGGGAGGTGGAGGGCAGCCCCGTGAGTGAGAGAGGGATGGGATTTGGGCGCAGAAGTGGGAGGTGGGGGAGGGAACGCAGGCGCGGAGAGCAGACGGACAGCCACCGGATGGTTGTGGGGAGGTTCCCACCCCGGGCCACCTAGGGCTGGGGTTTGGCTCTGCAGGAGCAGCCGGAGGGCAGAGTGGCAGGAGGGAGTGATCGAAATGAGGCCGTCTAGGCAGACTAGAAAAGAAAATGAAGACGGGAGAGGACTGAAGAGAAAACACAAGTCCTAAGGACACTTTTTTTAACTCTTTTGGTGGAAGTAGCTGACGGAGCAGGCTGGAGGGGGAGGAGTGATGGCTGGAAGTTCACATGCACGCAGTACAGACCAGGAGGGGGAGAGAGGAGGGCGGGGGCCATTCCTGCTGGAGATCCCCGATGCTCTGGATTTTCCCAGGCTTCTGGCAGAAGGAAGTGCCCCGGGCACTGGGGGCCTCTGGCATGGCACAGCCCCTCAGGCTCGGGGTCTGGGAGCCTAAGTTAGGAAGTAGGGCCAGCTGGATGGCCTGCGGGGAGCAGGATGTTCTGGGCCCAGCTGTGGGCGCAGCGGAGAGGCAGAGCCTGGTCAGTTTTCCCAGGTGAGGCTGGGTCACCTGACAGAGAGTCTGGAGGGAGAGGGGCCAGGCAGGGGTGGGAGGAGGGGGTTCCGGGCTCCTCATGGGGCAACCTCCCAGGTGGGCCTCAGGGGACAGGGCCTCCAAGACACTCCATGTCAAATCGCGTGGGTGCAGTATGTGCGTTTTCTGCAGGAAATGCTTTCCCAAGGAATTCAAAGGCTTGTGTGGCCTCAGAAAGGTTAGGAGCCACTGGCTGAGCAATGTTTGGACACCATGCCCAAACTCGGGCAAGGGCAGCATCCTAGGGGTTATGGGAAGAATGTGGGCTTGTTTTCCTGGCACACCTGCCAAGGGACGAGGAAGGTGCTGCCAGGAAGGGGTGCATCAAAGTCTCCCAGTTCAGTCCCTCTTCCTTGTCACTGAGCACTCCCCCTAAAGTCCCCCAGTCCAGAAATATTTGTGAGCCCTCCCATGTGCCTGACAACAGGCTGGGCACTGGGAGTGCACAGGTGAGTCAGAACAGCACTTGTCCTTGAGATGCTTGTGGTCCTAGAGGGTAAGCATTTCTATCATCCCACCTGGCACCAACCAGGTGGGGCACAGAGCAGGTGCTCCGGGCCTTTGCACATCCTGTTCCTCTCACCTAGAACACTCTTCCTTTACTCCCCACATCCATCCCCACACAATCCATTCCACACAACATTTCACCTTCTTAACTCTCCTCCTCCAGGAGTAACAGTGTCTTAGATGTCACTCCACCTGGGAAGACTTCGTTGAACCCCCAATGTTATGAGCACCACCCCCCACCAGCTCGAGTTCCGAAGGTGTGGTGCAGGGTGTGGCCTCCGGGTCAGGTCTAGAGATGACCTTCAAACCCTGGCCCATTCGCTGCCTACCTGAGGGGCCCTGAATAACCTACTGGACTTCTCTAAGTCTCAGTTTTCCCATCTGTAAAATGGAGGTTTTTTGTTTTTTTTCATATTTTTCCAGTTTTATTGAGATAATTGACATAGAACATTATGTAAGTTTAAGGTATACAACATATTGATTTGATACTTTCATATACAGCTCTTCCTCTACTTACAATGGGGTTATGTCCCAATAAACCCATCATTAAGTTGAAAATATCCTAAGTCGAAAATGCAGGGGCCGGCCCCGTGGCCGAGTGGTTAAGTTCACACACTCCGCAGGGTTTCACTGGTTCGGATCCTGGATGTGGACCCAGCACTGCTCATCAGGCCACAGTGAGGCAGCCTCCCACGTAGCACAACCAGAAGGACCTACAGCTACGGTATACAACTATGCACTGGGGGGCTTTGGGGAGAAGAAGAAGAAGAAAAAAGGGGGAAAAGAAGGATTGGCGACAGATGTTAGCTTAGGTGCCAATCTTAAAAAAAAAAAAATCCCTCCCCTGCTCCACCCATCCCCAATTCTCAATTACCAGAGGCTTTTAAAATACTTAAAAAAAAAAAAAAGAAAGAAAAGAAAATGCATTGGATACACCTAACCTACGAACATCAAGCCTAGCCCAGCCTAGCTTACACACGCTCAGAGCGCTTACACGAGCCTACAGTGGGGGAAGATCATCTCACACAGGGCCTATTTTATAATACAGTGCAGACTGTCTCACGCAGTTTATTGGATACTGTATGAAAGCGAACAACGGCATGGCTGTGTGGATGCAGAATGGCTGTCAGTGTCTGGGTTGTTCACCCTCCTGGTGGCGTGGCCGACCGGGAGCTGCGGCTGCTGCCACTGCCAGCGTCACGAGAGAGGATCACACTGTGTATCGCCAGCCCAGGAAAAGATCAACATTCAAAATTCAAAGTATAGTCTCTACTGAATGCGTGTCACTTTCGCACCATCATAAAGTTGAGAAATCATAAGTCGAACCGTGGTAAGCTGGGGAGTGTCTGCAATGCAAAATTTCCCAACGTGGCATTAGTGAACACACCTCCTTCCTGTCACATAATTGCCATGTCTTTTTTGTCATGAGAACATTTAAGATCTACTCTCTTAGCAACGTTCTAGTATGTAACACAGTATTATTAGCTATAATCACCATGAGGTACATTAGATCCCCAAAGCTTGTTAATCTTTCTTTTATTATTGAGATATAATTGACATATAACGTTATATTACTTTCAGCTGTACAACATAATGATTCAATATTTTTATATATTGCAAAATCATCATCACAATAAGTCTAATTAACGTTCATCACCACACATAGTAACAAAAATTTTTTTTCCTGCAATGAGAACTTTTAAGATCTACTCTCTTAGCAACTTTCAAATATGCAACACAGTATCATTAGCTATAGTCACCATGCAGTACATACATCCTCACGAAAAATGGAGGTCTTAATAGTACATGCATAGTAAGGTTACTTTGAAAATCAAATAAGAAGTTCCACCTAAAGCTGCTTAGCACAGCACGTGGCACATAGTCCAGGGTCCAGTAGGTCCCCAGCAGCTGCTATGATTAGTCTCCTGCTGCAGAACTTGTTACCATAGCAGCGCCCTGGAGGGCTGGCGCCATCTGTCCGGTTTACCGTTACTGTACATGTCTCAGCAGAGACCCTGTGACATCGAAGGTGCTCAATACCAAACATTAATTCCTTAGCTGATACCCCCTCTAGCCCTAACTCCTTCTTCCCCCTTCCAGGCCCAGCCTCCTGGCACTGTGAACTGAGGGCCCACCTGGCAGGAGAAGATCATGATGAGAACAGTGGGAGGCAGGCCTGGCTGGGACCTGGGGGGAACCATCCAAAGTGCCAGGGACAGCCCATCAAAGGCCAGCATTGTGGCGTAGTGGTTAAGTTCACGTGCTCTGCTTCAGCAGCCCAGGGTTCGCGGGTTCAAATTCCCGACACAGACCTACACATCACTCATCAAGCCATGCTGTAGCAGCAGCATCCCGCATACAAAACAGAGGAAGATTGGCACAAATGTTAGCTCAGTGACAATCTTCCTTACCAAAAAAAAAAAAATGGCCGGCATTGTCCTGTTAGGAACCCTGAGTCAGGGAAGCAGCCAGGTCAGAGTAAGAATGTCACTTCAAGAAAGCACCTTCTCCCCGTCTGGCACCATCCCCTCCCTGTTCCTGGGGGGTGCCTGGGTGTTTCCCATGCCGGAGGGAGGGCTCTGGGTCTCCCTCCACTGCCCAGCTGGTTGGAGGCAGAGTGTTGAGGAGTTACCCTTCCAGGAACGGATGAGGACAGGACGTGGAGAGGCGTGGGGGAACTGAACATGAAGATAGAGGAAATGAGAGGAGGCGTCCCAAGTTAGAATTTAGGCTGGGGGGCCAGCCCAGTGGTGCAGCGGTTAAGTTCTCATGTTCCGCTTCTCGGTGGCCCAGGGTTCACCAGTTCGGATCCGGGATGCGGACATGGCACCGCTTGGCAAAAGCCATGCTGTGGTAGGCGTCCCACGTATAAAGTAGAGGAAGATGGGCATGGATGTTAGCTCAGGGCCAGTCTTCCTCAGCAAAAAAGAGGAGGAGTAGCAGTAGTCAGCTCAGGGCTAATCTTCCTCAAAAAAAAAAAAAAAGAATTTAGTCTGGGATTCCCAACATTCAGTGGAAGAGACTGCAGAGTTCCGTGGCCCTGAGTTCTTTCTAATTGCAGCTCTGTCCCCAAATTTCTGTGTGATCTCAAGCAGATTACTTAACCTTTCTCAATCCTAGCTTCCCCTTCTGTAAGACGGAAATAGTGACATTGCACTAGTGACAGCCATCACTGCTTGTCCTCTCACCTTCCTCTGACAAGTAAAAGGACAGTCACACATTCGTTCCAAGTGACTGCATACCCTGGGTGGGGTCTCACTCTTCCTCAGAACTTTGAACTAACAGATACAGCCGGACATGGCAGTTGTTCCTGGGGACCAAGAGCGAAAGCCCACGTGATATTAGAGCTGAGGCTGCCACTACGGGCTTCATTCCAGTAGGACCTACAGGGAAACACAAACCTAAGTGGGCCCAGCACTCTGGCTGGTGGAGAAGGGGATGGATGGCAGAGAGAAGCAGAGACAGCAGAGAGGCCATTGCTAGAGCTGCCTTGATGCCTCTGGGGACTCCAGGACCCCAATCTCTGAGTATCCAAGCAAGAAACACCCTTTGTCACCCTGAGGTCAGAAAAGCCATAACTGGAGCCTGTATCCAGCTCCCAGGGTTGTCTTGAAATGAAAGTATTAGCCCAGGGTCTGGCACATAGTTGGTGCTCAGTAGTGATGATGATGGTGACCAGAACTCAGTGCAGGTGTAAGAAGTCTCAGGAAAGCCCCTCCATCATGCACCACGGCGCACTAGCTCATTGGGCCCCGCGGGGAGCCCACGTGGTGCAGGGCACTGAGGGCTGAGCAGCCGCACTGGCTGAGCCTCCCCCTGCCTCTCCTCTCAGCGCCACCCCAGCCAGTCCTGGGCACCTGGAGATACCCCAGAAGTGGAACCTAAAGGGCCAGTGGATGGAGACACCCCTACAAGGCTCGCACAGTCAGGACAGGAGGTGGGGGCTGGAGCCACAGAGGCAGTCCCCCAGTGAGATGCAGTTTTAGGGTCGTCTAGGTTCAGAACACAGCTCTGGAGCCGGAATGCCTGGGTTTGACCCTGTATGTGACCTTGGGCAAGTCACCTAACCTGTGTCTCAGTCTCCCCACAATAAAATGGGGGTGATGGTAGAACCTACTTCCCAGGGTTGAGGGAGAGGTAGAGAGAGGCCGGAGGGGTCAGGACAGGCAAAGACAGGAGAATGCAGAAGCCATGGAGTAGATAACGCAGTTGGTACCTGGAAGAGAAGAGAAGGGACAAGATGCAGATGCTGGGTTTCGCTAGAGGGAAGGGAACCAAGGCAGGCATGGTGCTGCTGCTGGGCTCCCTTCAGCCGCTGTCTTAGGAGCTGCCACCTCCGGTCCACTCTGAGATTCCCCTGAGCATCATCTTCCTGCTCGGTCCATAGCCTTGCAGCCCACCTGCCCCTCATTCCAACCTTGAGCGCCTTCCCATCCATCCTTCAGGCTCAGCTCAAACGTCAACTCCTCGGAGAGGCTTCCCTGGTGGTCTTCTCCAGCCAGGCCTCTGTGTCACACTCTGCTAGCATTCATCACAAAGCTGGAATTACAGGAAAACTGCCATAACACTCATTCGGACATCACTCATTCCTCCTGTCCTCCAGCCACCCCTCACCACTGCTCCTGACCAAGGGAGTGCTCCAGCTCTTGTCTCTGGGGCAGGGATGGGATGTCCGGGAAGTGACAATCTTGTGACCATTTGGGACTTTCTCATTTGAGTGCAAGTTCAGTTATGCGTAGTGTAAGTTGCACTATCTTTACTTTTCGTGACAGAAAAATAATTCAGTCTTTAAATACAATGTTTTCTTTATTTCAACTTGCAAAATAAAAATGAAGTCTCCAAGCTAAAAATGTATTAATTTCACAGTATTCTTACACTATGTAGCTTTATGAACTTTGACTTTTAAAATCATTTAATAGGGATTTTTAATTACTTCATATAGGACCTCTATTAAAGTTCTGGACTGGGCTGCCTCGCTGAGGGCAGGGCCGCAGCACAGAATTTTTATAGCACAGCAGAGGTACCTAATACATTTTATACAGAACTTCTTTTAGGAAAGTGACCACGGCTATCTAATCCCTCCTTTTCTTGCTGATGCTAAGAAACCATGTTCCCAGACTGGAATTTTTTTTAATATATTTTATTTTTTCACAGCGGTTTTAGGTTCATAGCAATATTGAGGAGAAGGTGCAGAGATTTCCCATATATCCCCGGCCCCTGTACATGCACATCCTCCCCCCTTGTCAATATGCCCCACCAGATAATCCACTTTTCTTTAACTTCACAGGAATGTGATCTCTCATTTTATAATTGGATTATTTGGAACCCTCTAGCACAAAACTATGGGTATTGAATCTTTTTTTTTTTAAAGATTGGCACCTGGGCTAACATCTGCTGCCAATCTTCCTTTTTCTTCTTCTTCTTCTTCTCCCCAAAGTCCCCTGGTACATAGTTGTATATTGTAGTTGTAGGTCCTTGTGTTGTGCTATATGGGACGTCGCCTCGGTATGGCCTGATGAGTGGTGCCATGTCCACACCCAGGATCCGGTCTGCGCCCAGGATCTAGACCTGCGAAATCCTGGCCGACGATGTGGAGCATGCAAGCCTAACCACTGAGCCACAGGGCCGGCCCCTGGGGATTGAATCTTAAAGCACTTACTTGACACTTGGATTGTCCGCCTTCCCCAGTGGGATGTAAGTTTCAACAGAGGAGTCCAGACTGGGCTGCTCATGCTGCATCCCCAGTAGTATCCACAATACCTCCCAAGAGTGGGAGCTTAACTTGAGGAAATGAGTAAGACCCTCACAAAAACAGGGACCGAGCCATGAATTGCCAAACCTAACCAGGTAGCCAGCCACCATTGCCGCATCTCTTATCCTCAGTGTAAGGGGAGACCCAGAGGCCAGAGAACAACCACCCACTGGACTCTCAGCAGCCCCCACCCCAGCCCTGGCGGTGATCACAGGCTTCTGTGGAAATTAATAAAAGAAACTTCAACTAAACTGGAGTCGGGAAGGCCTGTAGGGGGAGCTCTCAAGCCCTATCACTCATCCTCATTACATGAAACAGGAAAAGACATTGGTTTGCATCTTGGGCGGGAAGTAAAACTACTTTATTCCTGAAGGAAGATTTCTCCCCGCACCGGGCAACAGCCCAGCCAATGAGAAGCCCGTGCCGCCCTGAACTGTTCCTGTCCCACGAAGGGCTTTCCTTCAGAACAGCCCGGCTCTGCTCCTCCTTTTTCTCTATAAAGCCAGCTCCCTTCCTTTGTTTTCTGGTGTTGCCTATGGTTTGCCATAGTATGCGCATCCCGATTTGCAGTTCTTCTGGCTATTTTCAAGTAAATTCCTTTTGAGGATAAAATAACAGGCAGATTTGCTTTTAAGTTGACACTTCAAAGAAGTCCAAAGAGAAAGACCACGCCCTTGTTCTAGAACATGCATCGCGCAAACCTGGGGGAGCTGCCTCGCTGCTCGCTGGCTGCTCGGTTGCAGAGACCTCTGCTCTCCCCTCAACCAAGGGGGCTGGGGGTGGAGCGGGCCTCCCCCACTCACCTCCTTACCACAGTTTATGGAGAGGGCAACCCCAGGAAGGAAGCCGCAATCTAGGACCTGCCAAGAAACTTTTTTAAAAATTTAGCACTGAAAAGCATAATGGTAAATTAAGCTCCATTTGTCGGGTTTGGGGTTTTTCCCTCTGTCACATTTATATCTTGATTCCAGTGGTGTGTCTCTGGTGGGGCCCTAATAAAGTCTTGCTCTGAACAATTTGAGAAATAAATCAAAAGAGTCAAAAAAAAAAAAAAACCTCAGCAAGACGCAATCATGGGGACGTCCTTATGGAGGGCCTCATGACCTTATGCTGCTGCCACAGAGAACACCCCAAAATCCAAGGAAAGCAGCTGAGAGAGGGTCACAAATCAAGCTTCCTGCTACTGTCCATGTTTCTCTCTTATAGGGGCTGATGTGATGTTGTCTGAGGAAGCTGTCCTTTGGGGGCCCCAAAGTAAAGCTCTGTTGCAGGGACAGGAGAGATGGAGAAAGGCGATCCCTGTCACATATGGAGGGTCAGGACAGAGCCCTGGGTGGGGGCGGGGCAGACCCTCCAGCTGAAGAAGCAGCTGTCCTTGTATCTGGCGCATGGGATGGTCTTACGTTACTTTCTGTGTGTATTTCCCCTTTGTCATCCCTGAACCTTGAGCAATATTTTGCTAAATACCCTGATCTTGACTCAGCTGTGTTTAGGGAAATTGACGCAATGACCCCAGTTCCAGCTCAGGCTGGGCCAGCCAAAGCCCACAGGGAGTGGCCGCAGAGCTCTTTAGTGACAGAGCCACAGGGAGCAGAATCTGGGGGACAATTGAGACTTCAGAATCCAGTGTTGTTCCTAAGTGGGAGTTTCCATCTCCACTGCTAACCCTGGAGAACTGGGGTTTGATTTTCTTCTGAGTCAGTCAGTCCCTGGACAGAAAGTCTCCCAGCATTCAGATATGCTCCCTGGCTTTGCCCCCCACCATGGGGTCTCCTGAGAGTCACGTCACTCAGAGCCTTCTTCCACTTCCTCCTCCCAGAGGTGGAGGCAGAGGCCCTGGCCCCTCCAGGCTCTCCCATCTCTCCTTCCTGCCCAGCTCCACTCTGCCCGAAGAGCTAGCCTGCAGTCGCCCAAACATGACCGTGAATGAATGTGTTCCCCACCTGGCAGCTCTCCCGCTGTGGGATGGGTGTACGCCAACAAGGCTACATAGGAAACGTGACCTGGATCTTCCACTCCCTTTCACTACACCAGCAGAGATGTGTTTCTCTCCAAGAAAGGAGGGCAGAGGAGCGGAGTGTGGGAGTGGGAAAAGAAGGAGGTGAGGCTACATGGAGATCTCCTTACCCCAGGATGTGGTTTTAATTCCATCCTTCTTCCCAGTTTATTAAGGGCTCCAAATTAAACATACGAGATGTAATTGCAATGTGGAGACTCTGGCTCAGTCTCCAGAGACTGTCAGGGGAGAAAAAAATAACAACGACAAATCCAGGAAGTGAGAAAAAGCAGACCATCCATGCCCATTTGAACAACGCACTCCTAGCTCTGGTCTGCGCGGCAGGGGCTCTGGCCAGCTCCTGACTGGCTCCTGTGGCAGCCACCCCCTGAGCACCATGACCTTCTGGTGCCTAATCCACCAGCCGCGCAGTCCCGTGTTACTGTCCTCTCTATAGTGTGCAGTGCTGGTCATTGCCACTCCCGCCTTGACTGTCATGATAGCTCTCCTCTCTCAATAGTCTCTCAGTATTCCTTTTCTGACTTCTTTCCAGACTCTTCTGCTCCGCCAACCCCTCAAATATGTGGTTCTCCAGAATTTTGTCCTACACCCTCTTCTCTTCTCATGCCACTCCTCTCCCAATGTCACCTTGAGTGTACTCCCTGCTCCCTCCATCCTCCATACAGAGGATGCCCCAACCTGCATGTCCATTTATTGCCCGATGCACCAGTTCTCCTCCCCACAACAGCCCCCAGCGGTCCCTCCACCCCCCAGTATCTTTACTCAGGCCTGGTAAGACAGCCTCCCAGCAGCTCGTGCCCGGAGATCCTCCCTCACTTACTCGCCCCCCCTGCTGCCACAGTCGCACAGCCAGGGAAGGCAAGGCACATTATTTTATTGAGAGCTGAGGTGCCAGGCACTATGCCGAGAGCTTTCTTATACGCCAGCCCATTTAATCTTCCCATGACCCCGTACATTAGCTATTATTACAACCATTTTTACCTATGAGGAAACTGAGGCTCAGAGAGGGTAAGCAACCCGCCCAGGTCTTAATACCACTCGGGAGAGAGTTGCATTTGGAGTCTGGGTCAGCCTGATTCCAGTGCCTCCGCCCCATTCATTTCCCACCTGCTCTCCTAAATGCAAATCTGATTTTTTACCTCCTTGCTGTGCTCCAGGCAAAATCCAGTCTCCTCAGCCTGGCATCCAGAGCCCTCCCCCAGCGGTCCCAGCCCACCTCCTGTGTGAGCCAGAGGGCATGGCCCGGCTTGCCTCCACAGGCTCAGGTGGTTCCCGCCCCAACTTCTGCACATTCAGCCCCTCTACCTGGAATCGCCTTCTCTCCTCTCTGCCCACCGAACCCCTCATTCCTGAAGACCAGCCGCCAGTTGCCTTCCCTGGGAGACCCCTGTCTGCCCAGGCAGGGTGGCTGTCTCTTTGGAGCTCCCAGGGCCCTGTGCTTGCTGGGTGCTGGCGCTCACCAAATGACCTTGTAATCACTTGTTTAATCTTTCAAGTGTCATTTTCAGCTTTGCAGCCCCAGGGTCCAACACAGGTTGTGTGTACACCAACAAGGGCCCCAGTGAAAGCAGATAGATTGAATGAGCACCTAAGCCAGATCTGCTCAAAATGGGGTCCCCAAACCAGCAGTGGTAGAAGACAGATCCACCCCACTTAGACCCTTAGAATCAGACTCTCTATAGGGGACTGGGGCCCACAGCTCTGCATTTAAACAAGCTCCCCAGGAGATTCTCACACACAGTGAAACCTGAGAACCTCTGATCTAGACCAGCGCTTGGCCCTGATGCTTAGCAGGCCAGCCTCCTGAGATCAGATGCTCAGCTACTGTCTGCTTTATATACAACCAGGACAGTATTCTCCAAGCTTTTTCATATCAGGATACATATAGAAAACAACATTTTAGGGCACTCTGGGGTAAACAGACAAAGCTGCTCAGAGCTGGAGTTAAAAGGTCTGAGAGCTGAACTGCCCCGGGCTCCAACCAGCTGAGGCAGTCAAGACCTCAGCACACCTGGGGCCCACTCCTGACACTGTACTTAAGAAGCTCTGGCCACTAGGAGCTACCAGCAGACCCAAGTAACCAGGCACAGCTGGCCAGCACTGACAAGGATGCTGGGACTAGCAAGCTCTGATGAAGCCCCTGGCAAGTAACGACCTTGTGGTCAGCCATGGCTGAAACAGCAGCGTGGATCTCCTTTGCTTGGGACCATTCCCACCACAGGAAACTAACTTAGGGTCTCCTGGCCCTGGGAACCGCACAGGGAGGAAAGAAAAGGTGAGAGCTCTGAGCCTCCCCGTGCGCTGAGACTGTCCTATCCGAGGCAACCCCTGGGGTCCATCCCTCCAGCCCCACCCCACCCTGCCCTGCCCTCCTCCGGATGTGGGACAGGTAGCCAGAGGCCATCTGCCAGCAGGGATGCTGAGCTCTCCCCTGCCAGAGGGAGGCTGCTGCAGTGACTTGATGTACTTCCAGAAACTCCTTATTCAGTTAATTGCTTAATGAAATAAATGGAGTGAGGGGTTGGCAAATCAATGAGGTACTTGCAGCTGCTGTGAATTCTAAGCTCATCCTTCAAAGCACCCTATTTGCCAGGTAGGGTATATTCTCTATGGGTCCCACATCCATCTGCTGACCTTTCTCAAGGACCTAAGAAGCGTAGAAAATTTGCTTTACATATATTAAGGAGGAATTGCAAGCTGGAAGCGTCCTTAAATCACTGAGTCTTTAGAGAAGGAGCCGATGCCCTGAATGCTCCTGTGAGTGCTTACTTCCTGATTGGAGATGCATCGTGGGCATTAACAAAAGAGCTCTGATGATATGCCATTGAAAAAATTATCTTTCACTCCAGGGTTTAACCAGTTAGCAGGAGAATTTGTATTCTATGAAGCAGCTTGGGCGCTCTCAGTGAAAGGGCCATTTACTGAGTAAAGGGCCCCTGGTGCCTACCATAGCGTTAAGCATCAATTGGCAGCCAACATTTTGTAAACCAATGGTTGCGCGGATGGATGGGTGGATGGATGGATGGATGAAGGTGAAGCAGCTTCCCTTTTTGAGAGTTCCTTTCTTCAGCACTATCCCTAGAAGGGTCAAATCCCTGTGTACACCTTTGTCGTTACGCCTCCCCACCACTTTGACACAGACACATTGGTTCAGCTGGATGGACACCAGAAGAACCTGACAGACCCTCTAGTCTGAGGAAGTAAACCGGCCCACAGACATGTTTTGTTTGGCCTCTATAACCTTTAAAATTTTGGATTGGTAATAACATGTAAAAATCACATTTTACATAAAAATGCAGATTTGTTTGTTTTTCTTGAAACAAAAAAAGCCCAGATCTGGCAATGTTTCCCTGGCATTTTCTTCTAGTAACAATTGACTGGTGCTAGCAATAGGCTGCCCATCTCAGGCAGGGTGTACACTCTCCAATTTGCTACAGACCCCACCTTACCCTACTGTGGCATTCTGCCTGCTTCAATCATTTAACAGTTTCTGTTTGGTCCCTAAAGTGCGTGAGCCCTTTGCTGTCTTCTGCCCCATTGATATACTAAAGTGCCCCTGCTGTGTTCACCCATGACCTCCTGGCTGCCAAACCCAGGAATTGTCCCAGCCTCTTGAACTTGGCATGGCTGGCCACTGTTAACTGATACCAGCTCAACACACTGTTGACATAAGGGAAGCTATATTCTAGAAAAGAAACCATATTATAACTTTGGATGACCTCTGATTAACTAATCTAGACATGCTCTGTAGATTTTACGGCCCCTCCCAGCTGCTATAAGTTGATAACTTTGTTGTTTTGAGTTCCTTGGGAACGTGATGACCCCCAGGCAGAGTCTATGCTGATAGCCATCGTCAATGACAACTGAAAGATCAGGGTACAGGCCTTCGCTCTGGTCTCTGATGCATATCCAGTAAAACAAAAGAATATCAGGAACTAAGACAAGACGTCCGCCCTGACCTGGAGATCAGATGGAGGCCCCACTGGGATTAGGCCTATTTTTTCAGGGACTGTTAAAATTTGGATTGTCTATATTTCTTATCCTTCTGATCAGATACTTGATTATAAAATGTACCTTTAGATGTTGTTCCAAAACTGCTGAGCAAGGTAAAAAATTCTAATAATGCAACATGTCAACCTGAAGCCAGGAACAAGAGAATGTTTCCAAATGAGTGCTAAATAGTTTCATTCCTCTAACCCAGATCTACACCCCAATTCAGCAGGAAGTATCTAGATCGGTCATCACCCCAAATCCCTCAAGAATGAGGAATGACCAAAGAATAGGGGGATTGAAACCAGCAAACAGCCATTGATGATTAAGTAACTAGGAACTAAAGTGTTTTTTCCTTTTTGCAATTACTGCAATTATAGCTTTTAGCTGTTTAACCCACCCATTGTTAACTGTGCTGCTTAGGCAACATGCTGTCTGACTCCCACTAGGTTCCTATAGATAACATCTCCCTGAGCCTGGGTCACCATGGTAATGGGTGTGTGAGCTGTTTTTCAGGAATTAGAACCCGTTGTCCACTTCAGGCCAGTTGAGACCACCAACCCATCAACTGGGCCTGCCCAGATGTCTGATAGGCGACCTTTTGACGTCAAGAGGCTAAAAACTCCACCCTCAGATCATGCTAATGCCACCAGTTTGTTAACAAGTGTACTATGAAGAGGCGTGGAGTCTGACTATGCTTGCACAGATCATCAATTACCTCACCTCTCCTCACCTCCAATCACCTCTCTCCATATTTCAGATCACCTTGCCTCTCATCCCATAAATATCCTTGTGTCCCTATTTTCAGAGAAGCAGATCTGAGACTCATTCTCTTGCTTCCTCACATGGCTGCCTTGTGGCTAAAACCCTCTCTCTGCTGCAGTCTCATCATCTTGGCATTTGGCATGGCAAAAACAAACCTGGTGTGGTAACATAACCACCTTTTTTCTCCCCTTGGTGACCTGTACACAGCCTCACCCTGGCTCTTCCTGTCCCTCTCTGACTTTTCCCTGCATCCCACCACCTCTGCCCAGCCAGCATCTCCCACATGTATACTGTATACTGACCCAGGACCTGGCATTGGCTTCATTTTCTGGTCTAGCTTCTGACCTGTACCTTGAGGGAGGTGGCAGGCCCACCTCTGACCCTAGTGGCTTGTGCACAAAGCTCCTCAGAGATATTCTTGCTGTGTTCCTTTCAAGAGCTTTATAAAACTCAGAGAGGAGATTGATGTGTAGTCATAGCCAGAAACTCCAAAGTAAATACAAGATAGTCTACCACATAAGCACTTACCTTGCATGAATTCAAATCTTTGAGTTCTGCAAGAGGGGAAAGCAACAATTTAAATAGTGTGGGCAATTATGCTCACCTTCCCACCCAATGAGTGTTTGCCCCACAGTGATTCTGAGACCAGAGACTGAATCTACTTTCCCATGTGCCTCTCATAGTGTGGGTATCTTGCTGAGCTAAGCATTATTGTAGAGTTTAAACATTTTTTGAACATGGCATCTAATATAAGCCAATTACCTTGTCTGGTGCTCAACTGAAGAATAAGTGATCTGCTCCGTGCTGGGAAGAAACTGGCTATGTTGGACCATTCACTGGCATGGTACATTGTTGTTCTGTCATAACTTTCTATGAGATTTTCACCCTTCGTGTTGACTTTAGAACCAACGATTGTAAGCTCCAGAAGGATGAGAAACCAAGAATCCTGTGGTGACTAGACAATCACATGTTATCCACACAAGGTAGGAAATAATGAAAGGCCATCCAAAGAAACCACTGGGCCTTGGGTATGGTGATGACATTTTAGATACAACAGCAAAGGCATGATCCATGAAAGAAATAATTGAAATCTGGACTTCATTAAAATTAACATTTGCTTTGCAAAAGACAGTTTCAACAGAATGAGAAGACAAGCCATAGACTGGGAGAAAATATTTGCAAGAGACACATGTGATAAAGTACCGTTATCCAAAATATACAAAGAACTCTGAAAACTCAACAAAAAGAAAACAAACAATCCGATTAAAGAATGGGCTAAAGAATTTTGTGTTTAGCATTTCCTTTATTTTTACTGCAAATATATGCATAACAACATACTCTTCAGTTTAGCTTGATTTTGAATTTTACAGAAAGGATATCATACTGTACACACTCCTCTGGGACTTCCTTTCTTCTTATTTTTACTAAATTTATCCACGTTGAACATATAATTTCAGTTCACCCATTTGCCCTGCTACATAATATATCATTATACAAATATGCCATAACTAACCCCTACCTTCTCTCGTCAGTGAGCATTGGGATTATTCCCAGATTTCTGTTATTATGGACAGTGCTGTCGTGAATGCTCTTGTCCAGTGGATGTCGAATGGAATTTCTGAGCACTGAGTGTTCAACTTTATTTATTGATGCCACATTGTTTTTCCACTTCGCTCATGTCAATTTATGTTCCCAACTGCAAGGTGTACGAGATCCTCTTGCTCTTCATCCTTTCCAACCTTTGATTTCAACAGGCTTCCTAACCTTTGCCAATCAAATGGGTTTAAGATGGTATCTTGCAGTCTTGTTCAGCATTTCCCTGACTGCTGATGAAGTTGACCGTATCTTCATATGTTTATTGACGACATGGATTCCTTCTTCAAGGAAATTCCTGTTTGTGACTTTTGCCCATTTGTCTACTAGGTTGTCTTTTCCTTCCTGATTTCTGGGAGTTCTCAAAATATATTCTGGATACTAATCTTTGTCAATTGTGTGTATGATAAATATCTCCTTCCTGTCTGGTAAATATCTTCTTCCAGTTTGTACCATGTATTTTCACTTTTATATGACATCTTTTTTAAATTGAAATATAACATACATACAGCAAATTGCATAAACCTAAAATGTACAATTTTAACACAGTTATGCACCCATGTAACCACTATCCAAATCAAAATAGAGAACAATTTCAGCATCCCAAAAATCTCCCTTGTGTCTGTCAATATCCCACACCCAAGGTAACCACTACACTGACTTTGTTGCCTATTTTTTTAATGTATTTTTAATTGAGATATAATTGGCATATAACGTTATATTAGTTTCAGGTGTGCAACGTATGATTCCATATTTGTACACACTGTGACATAATCACCACAATAACTCCAGTTAACATCCATCATCGTAGATAATTCCAAAAAACCTTTTTTCTTGTGATGAGAACTTTTAAGATCTCCTCTCTTAGCAACTTTCAAATATGCAATATAGTATTATTGACTGTAGTCACCATGATGTACATTATATCCCCATGACTTATTTATTTTATAACTGGAAGTTTGTATCTCTCTCTTTTTTTTTTTTTTTCGAGGAAGATCAGACCTGAGCTAACATCTGCCGCTAATCCTCCTCTTCCTACAGAGGAAGGCAGGCCCTGAGCTAACATCCGTGCTCATCTTCCTCCACTCTACATGCAGGGCGCCTGCCACAGCATGGCCTGGCAAATGGTGCCGTGTCCATACCCAGGATGCAAACCGGCGAACCCCAGGCCACTGAAGCAGAATATGCGCACCTAACCACTGCGCCACTGGAAGTTTGTATCTTTTGACCCCCTTCACCCATTTCTCTCACCCCCCCACCCCTAACCTCTGGCAACCACCAATCTGTTCTCTGTATCTATGAGCTTGGTTTTTTCAGGGGGTTTGTTTTTGCTTTTTAGATTCTACATATAAGAGAGGTCATACAGTATTTGTCTTTCTCTGTCTGACATTTCACTTAACATAATGCCCTAGAGGTCCATCCATGTTATTGCAAATGGCAAGATGTCATTCTTTTTTATGAATAATATTCATTAATATTTTATGAATAATGTTTAATATTATGGATGCATAATATATGAATATTATAGTATTTGTCATTTTGTGCCTGGATGGTTTCATTTAGCATAGTGTCTCCAAGGTTCATCCATGTGGTAATACATATCAGAATTCCCTTCCCTTCAAAGACTGAATGATATTCCATTGTATGTGTATACACCTTTTGTTTATCCACTCATCCATTGATGGACATTTGGGTTATTTCTACCTTTTGGCTGTTGTGAATAATGCTGCTATGAACATGAGTGTATTGCCTTGTCTTTTGATGAAAAAAAATTTTTTTAAAGATTTTATTTTTTCCTTTTTCTCCCCAAAGCCCCGGTACATAGTTGTATATTCTTAGTTGTGGGTTCTTCTGGTTGTGGCATGTGGGGTGCCGCCTCAGCGTGGCTCGATGAGTGGTGCCATGTCCGCCCCCAAGATTCGAACCGACAAAACACTGGGCTGCCTGCAGCAGAGCGTGCAAACTTAACCACTCAGCCACGGGGCCGGCCCCCTTATTATTATTTTTAAGTCAAGTTTATTGAGGTATAATTTACATTCACCCTTTTAGGTATAATAGTCTATAAATTCTGAAAACACATGCAGTCATACCACAGTCAAGACAGATCATTTCTAGGGGCCGGCCCCATGGCCGAGCGGTTAAGTTCACGTGCTCTGCTGCAGCAGCCCAGGGTTTCCCCAGTTCAGATCCTGGGTGTGGACATGGCACCGCTTATCAACCCACACTGAGGTGGCATCCCACATGCCACAACCAGAAGAACCCACAACTAAAAAATAGACAACTATGTACCCAGGGGGCTTTGGGGAGAAAAAAGGAAAATTAAATCTTAAAAGAAAATCATTTCTATCACCCCAAACCCCAAAAACTCCCTCTGGGGCCCCTTTGTAGTCAGTCTTCTCCCTGGAAAACCCCTGACAATCAGTATCTGATCTCTGTCCCTGTAGTTCTGCCTTTTCCATAACATCATAGGAATGTAATCATAGACATTTGAGGAGTCTTTCATTTAGCACAATGCAGTTGAGATTAATCCATGTCATTGCCTACGTTAGCAGTTCTTTCCTTTTTATTACCAAGCAGTATTCCATTGGGTGGATGTGCCTGTAGCTGATTTATCCATTTAATACATGGTTTTCTCAGCTGAGGGACATTTGGGTTGTTTCCAGTTTGGGGCAATAACAAATAAAATCACTATCAATATTCACAAACAGGTCTTTGAACACAAGTTGTTGGGGTTTGATTTTTTTTTAAGATTTTTTAAAGAGCTGTTTTAGGTTCACAGCAAAATTAAGTAGAAAATACAGGGATTTCCCATATACCTCCCGCCCCCACCACTGCCCCCCCCCCACACACACACAGCCTCCTCCATTATCAACATCCCCCCCCAGAGTGGCACATCTGCTACAGTTGATGAACCCACACTGACACATCATAATCGCCTAAAGTCCATGGTTGACGTTTGGTTAACGTGTTTTTCATTTCACTTAGTTAAATCCCTAGGAGTAGAATTATTGAGTTGTATTATAAGTGTATATGGAACTTTATACAACTGCCAAATTGTTTCCCAAAGCGCCACTTGCATTCCCATCAGCAATAGCTGAAAGTTTCGTTTGCTCGGCGTCCCTACCCGCACTTGGGGTTTTCTTTTGTTTTCTGCTATTCTGCCAGGGGTAGTGGCATTCCTCCGTGGTTTTAATTGGCGCTTACCCAACGATTCATGATATCAAGCATCTTTTCTTATGTTTATTTGTCACCTATATACCTTCTTTGTTGAAGAAACTGTTCGAATCTTTTGTACTTATTTTTAATTGGGCCATTTGCTTTCTTATTATTGTTCTGAGAGTTATTTATAGATTCTAGATACAAGTTCTTTGTCAGATATGTGATTTGCAAATATTGTCTCCTGGTCCGTGGCTTGTCTTTTCATTCTCTTAGTATTCTTTCATTTTTTTTTTTTTTTTGGCATCCTGCTTTTTTTAATTATTATTTCACTTTTAATACAATTAAGTTTATTTTTTTATTGAGGTAACATGGGTTTATAACATTATATAAATTTCAGGTGTACATCATTATATTTCGATTTCTATGTAGATTACATCATGTTCACCACGCAATGACCAACTACCATCCGTCACCTTACACATGTGCAAATTGCTCCTTTCACTCTCCTCCCTCCCCGCTTCCCGTCTGGTAACCACCAATCCAACCTCTGTCTCTATAGGTTTGTTTGTTGTTGTTTTTATCTTCTATTTATGAGTGAGATCATACGGTATTTGACTTTCTTCCTCTGATTAGCATTCTTTTTTTTAAACAATTTTATTGAGGTATAATTCACATTTCATACAATTTAGTCATTTACAGTATACAATTCAAAGTGTTTTAGTATATTAAGAGGGTTGTACAACCATCACCACAATTTGATTTTAGAGTATTTTTGTCCCCCCTAAAAGAAACCCCATACTTATTAGCGGTAAGTTTCCATTTTCCTCTCCTTGCCCCCAACCCTAAGCAACCACTAATCTATTTTCTGTCTCTGTAAATTTGCTTATTTATATTTTATAAAAAGGGAATTATTCAATACATAGCCTTTTGTGACCAGCTTCTTTCATTTAGTACAACGTTTTCAAGGGTTCTCCATGTTGTAACACGCATCAGCATTTCATCCCTTTTCACTGCCAAATTATATTCCATTGTATGGATATATCACTGTCTCATCAGCGATGGACATTAGCATTCTCTTTTGAAGAGCAGAAGTTTCTAATTTTGATGACTTTATCAATTTTTTATTTTATGGACGATGCCTTTGGTGTCATATCTAAGAAATCTTTGCCTAACTTGAGGTCACAAATATTTTTTTAGTTCTCTTCTTCAAGTTTTACAGCTTTAGATTTTACACCTATGTCTGTGATCCATTTTTTATCGTGGCAAAATATATATAGCATGAAAGTTGCCATTTTAATGTATACAATTCAGGGACATTAATTCCATATACAATGTTGTACATCCATCACCACTATCGATTTCCAAAACTTATTCATGACCCCAAACAGAAACTCTGAACCCATTAAGCGATAACTCCTCATTCCCCCTCCCCCAGGCCTTGGTAGTCTAATTTTTCTCTCTATGAATTTCCCTATTCTAGATATTTCATACAAGTGGAATCATACAATATGTGTCCTTTGTGTCTGGCTACTTGCTCTTAGCCTACTGTTTTCAAGATTTATCCACGTTGTGCATGTATCAGAACTCCTTCAATAGCTGAGTAATATTCCATTGCATGTAGATACTGCACTTTGCTTACCCATTCATCTATTGTTGGACACTTGGGTTGCTTCTACCTTTTGGCTATGGTGAGTAATGCTGCAATGACCGCTGGTGTACGAGTATCTGTTTGAGTCCCTGTTACCAATTCTTTTGGGTATATACCTAGGAGTGGAATTGCCGGGTCATATGGTAATTCAATGGTTAACTTTGTTAGGAACAACCAAATTGTTTTCCACAGTAGCTGCACCATTTTGCATCCTCTTTATTCAGGAGCTACTAGTTTGATCTTAATCTGTGAGGGCCCTTTAAGCTGAACATGAGAAAGCTTTCTTACAGAGAGGATATGCCTCCAGGACTCTGCTTGCCAGAAGGCACCTCGAATCAAGACCACCTCAGCCCCCACTGAGAGTTTGGCTCAGAAAAGGAGCCCAGGCCAGCATCTCCATCTCAATTTTCCCAGTGTCAGTAAACACATGATAGTATTGTTGTATGAGCCAACCTCAGGGCTCTCCCCAGCCATGCCTGCTGATCCAAGCCAGTTCCCACCACCCTGGGTTCCCTCGGCTCCATCCCTGCTCCCTGCTCCCAGCCACCTCAGCCACCCCAGGGAAGTGGTAAGCTCCTTCTACAACTCTCAGCCATTACATCCAAGTTGCTAGCTGCCACAGATGGGGCCTCCAGCCGCTCTAGGACCCGATCATGATTGTTTGTTTGTTTGTTTGTTTGTTTTTGGTGGTGGATCCCTGAAGACCTCTCCTTTCACGAGAAGGATGATGCCTCATGATTATGTCTTATCTGGGGTCAAGTTGGGGTGCAGCAGAGGGGCCTCTCAGAGCCCCTGGTAGTCATGATCCTGGTCCACACCAGCCTTTACCCATAATTAAGCTGATATTCTTATTTCCACCCTGTGTCTCTCTCTCTCAATTGGCTGTGAATTCAAGCATGGAAAGGGGTATTATTTCTTGGGCGCTCTCAAATGCTGAAAGGACACAGCTGGGAGAACTGGGAAACATGACAGGAGACTGTGTGAGCACAGACTGCCTTTTCCGAGCCTGTTTTCTCTAAAACAAAATGGGTATAATCTTACCTGGGCTGACTACTCCCTGGGTGGTTGGAGAAATAAATGAGAAGACAGATGGGAAAGATCTTTGAAAGCTGAAAAGAGCTCAATATTAGTTTACAGGATTGTTCGTACTGCTAATGTCATTACTACTAATATTAACCACAATAGCCAGCACCAGGGTTTCATGAGCCAGCTCCACACACAGGAGAGATTGCAAACCAAGCTCTTCACACAGCTTCCAGCTTTGGCAATGGTGTGGAGACATAACGACAGCCAGTTGCTCAAGTGCAATTACTTTACTTCATGCCCTTGAACACACACCACTGAAAAATGTCACCCAGATAAAGCTCTGGAGCCATAGTCACCAAAGGGTGGACGGAAGAGCTTATTATTCTGAGCCAAAAGTGTCCTCTTCTTTCCTCATTCCTTGATTAGATGGACCTGCTATTTGAATTCACTCCCTTAGGGGAATAGAGGTAGAAGTTGCAATTGAGTTCTGCTAAATGGGGGAAGTTAATATTTTTTACTGCAGTTCATAGTAAAATACGCAATTTATACAGCAACCCAGTACGAATACATACACACAAACACAACAATTTTCACAAAGCAACCCCAATCTTATCACATATGATGTACTTTCATATTTTCAATTCTATTCTGTGCTGTATTATTTCCTGTATTTATTATAGTCTATTTTTTTTGAAAGATTTGGTTTTTGTTTAGGAAGATTAGCCCTGAGCTAACTACTGGCAGTCCTCCTCTTTTTGCTGAGGAAGGCTGCCCCTGAGCTAACATCCGTGCCCATCTTTCTCCACTTTATATGTGGGACGCCTGCCACAGCATGACGTGCCAAACAGTACTATGTCCGCTCCTGGGATCTGAACCGGCAAACCCCGGGCCGCCGAGAAGCAGAACATGAAAACTTAACCACTGCGCCACCAGGCGGGCCCCTCTCTCTGGAATTCTAAAGGGGCTATGTAGCTAGGGGTTTCCCTCGTCACCTCTGCTTCAGTCTTACTTTGCCTAATTTTTCCAATAAGCAGGTGTATCGTCCTCTCATGATGCTGCCCCTGTTCTGCCCTGAAATGCTCCAGATGTGAAATTCACACAGACGTGAGCGCGCACACACACAAAGGCCTTCATATGTTTGGCAGATTTGACTGAAGGTTTGCAGGGGAGAGTTACCTTACAGAACCTAAATGATGCAAAATTAAATATTAGGCACCTGTTCTAAGAATTCTATCCATTCACTCTCCGCCACCACACCTATCACTTGGCTCTCTCTTTTGCCCTCCAAGATGTCCGGTTCCTACACATTTCTCACACAGATTTGTCTAGATATCACTCTCCTTTCTCAGAATCCTGCCAATCCTTGCTCCCTGGTCCTTGCCTTCCACCCCAACATGGCTCATCAAGAAACTTTTCTAAATGGACCTAGGTTCTCCCAAAAAGCAATCCCAGTGTAGGTTGTAATTACAATAATTTTCACTCCATTGTATGCTATCATGTTGTATCATAATTGCTTGTTTTTAAATATTGCTCTGTAGAAATGGTGAGCATTTGGGAGCATCTTGAACGCAGCATCGGCACGGGTCTTACTGTTCTTCGTATGGCAGATACTTTTCATGGTATTAATTGCTGTTGTCCTCCTTGCCATTTTCCCTTTTCTCTTTCCTCCACCCAAGCAGATCAATAGTGCCTGTTCTTCCTTGCTTCTGGGAGGGCAGAGACTGCTGGCTGTCCCCAGTAGTCGTGATCTTCTTCTTGCAGTATTTGAAGCCCCAAACTTTAGCTGGGCACATAGACATCCAGAGTAAAGACTACATTTGCCGATCTTCTTTGTGATTAGACGTGGCCATATCACCAAATTAGGTCCATTAACATACGAGCAGAAGCAATGTCCGCTCCTTCCAGTTCTTGCCCTTAAAAGGAAGGGGCACTCCCTTCCCTTCTCCTTTTCCTTTTCTGCTGGCCAGATGTGGGTGCAGGGACATAATGGGGAGCTCTCTGGGATCACAAAGACAAGAAAACATCCCAGGGGGTGACAGAGCACAAAGATAGAAGTGTGAGTCCCCAGCCCCACGTCATCCGCAATGCCCACCTTCAGACTGGTTCATGAGATAAAAATTAATTTCCATCTTGTTTAAGCCATTGTATTTTGGGTTCCTTTGGTACAGCAGCCAAACACAGATCCCAGCTGGATTAGTCTGCTCAGCTGCCACAACATAATGCGGCAGACTGAGGGGTTTAAACAACAGAAGTTTATTTCCTCACAGTTCTGGAGGCCGGAAGTTCCAGATCAAGGTGTCAGCAGGGTCGGTTTCTTCTAAGGCTCTCTCCTCGGCTTGTCAACGGCAGTCGTCTTCTGGTGTTCTCACACGGTCTTCCCTTTGCACACGTCTGCGTCCAAATCTCTTCTTATGAGGACACCAGCCCTATTGGATTAAGTTCCACCCTGAAGACTTCATTTCAACTTAATTACCACTTTAAAGCCCTTATCTCCAAATACCGGCACATTCTGAGATGCTAGGGGTTAGGACCGCAACATGTACATTTCGAGGGGACACAATTCAGCCCACTACACTAACTAATACACTTTTCTTCCTGGCTTTTGTTTTCCTCTGTGTGGAGATTCTAGGTGTCCTTGAGGGAGAGGACAAATGCTTGGGGGGGTAGAGTGAGAGAGAGAGACTTCCGAACTAAAAAGAGATTCCCCTGTGCCAAAGAGGGAAACGGGAGGTGTTGCTAGTGGTGGAGACCACATCCTGCTCCCTGGTGGGTCCCCAGCGGACACCCAGGTACTGGATTCCTGAGCCTGACTCCAAGGGGCCCGGCAGGGCAGGGAGCCTCAGCAGCACAGAAGGAAACTGATGGCTGCCACTGGGCACAGCCCCCCTGGTGCCTTCGCTTCACCTGTGACCTGGAGCATTTTTGACTACTTGGGGTCAGGAGGCTCCAAGGTGACAAGGATGCATTTCCCACCAACCCAGCAGAAATGGGGCTTAGAGTCTAAATTAAGGTATCTTAGAGAAAATAAAGAAATGCATTATTTCTTGCATGTCTGAGTTAATTAACTAAAATGAGTGCATTTGGATCCCCCGGTGCCTAACAGAGAATCTGATGCGGCAGAGCATCTTTGAGAGATCAGTGGAGGAAAGGGAAATGGGAACAAAAGAAGACACAGCTGAACAGCCCGGCCAGCACCTCCTCCATATTTAGCCTCTCTCCATCTCCCAACTGGATGTGATGTTTCCCTCTTCTGGGCTCCATCTGGCATTTCTCTCATCACATGCACATCGCTTTCATTTGCATGGTTGCACTCTTGCCTGAAAATCCTCATGGGGACAAGCCACTCGAGGCGGAGAATCACACCTGCCCACCCCTCTATCCTGCACCCCTACGGCACCCTGGGCAGGGACTCAATTGGTGTTTTTTTTTAATTGAATGAAATGGCACTGGGTCAAGACACACAAATACAGGAAGAAACATGGAGTCGCTCAGGGTAAAGTCACTTGAGGAAAGCCTGCTGAAGGAGGGAAGCTGGGCTGGCTCCAGGGAGAGGAAGAAGACGTGGTTTGTAGCAGAGGAGCAGAGCAGTGTGAGCAGGAGGGATGGGGAAGGCGGGGGGGTCAGGCAGCCTCGCCGGGGCTGGCTCCAGGCCTTCAGAGGAGCCCATCACAGCGCTGTCCTCTTCCTGGTCATGATTTCTTCAACTGCGGCTGTGTCTGAAAATATCACAGGCAGGTGGTTTATTCTCTGAGGACCCAGCGTGTGGGAGGATCTGGAGTGGAGCCTCCACATATGGACCCGAGCTATACCGGATGCTTGTATGGAGGCAGGCAGATCAGACATTACCCTATTTCACAGACGACGACACTGAGGCCAGAGAGATGGCAGACCTGCCCAGGGTCGCACAGGGCCAAGAGTCAGTGGAGGAGGAAAGAAGGAAACAGGACCCCCTAGAGGAAAAGAGCATTTGTCTCTGGTCTGTGGGGCACACATGGGTTGCAGAGGCGTAAGCCCCCACCTCTACCCCCTGACCCAGCTTCCTGAGGGCACGCCAAGTGCTGGGTAAGGAAATCCAGGCCTGGCTGGAAGGCAGCAGCTAGACACAGTAGAGGAAAGTCATGCAGGAGCCAAACCTCTGGGGCTCTCATCTCACCTCTAGCATGCACAGGAGCCAGGAAGCAAATGCAGACCGTCTGCGCCTCCATGTCCCCGTCTCTCAAAGAGGGCAATATTTCAGCTCTGTTTCTGCTTCTCATTGCATCATCACAGGGCAGAGACAGCAGAGAGAAAGCAGCTCTTATGTCTCTTCTTGGAAGGACACTATAAGAAGAGGGTGCCACCCTCACAGCCAATCACCTCCCAAAGGCCCCACCTTCTAACACCATCACTTGGAGATAGATTTCAACATAGCACTTTGGGGGGCACATAAACATTTAATCCATAACATTTCACCACTAGCCCCCCAAAATTCATGTCCTTCTCACATGCAAAATGCATTCAGTTCATCCCAACAACCCCAAAAGCCTTAACTCTTTCCAGCATCAACTCTAAAATCCAAAGTCTCGTCTAAACATCATCTATCATCTAAGTCAGGTGTGGGTGAGACTCTACGTATGATTCACCCTGAGGCAAATTGCCCTCCAGCTGTGAACTTGTGAACACAAACAAGTTATATGCTGCTTCCAAAACATGGTGGGACAGGCACAGGACAGGCTTTCCCATTCCGAAACGCAGATGTAGGAAAGAAAGAAGGGGTCACAGGTGACAAGAGATTTTCACATTTTGGGGTATATGGGCTAGCTATTTTGGTTCAAAACATATTCAGCTGGAACTAAAGAAGCCTGACTTATGACCTACGAAACATACATCGTACATGCGCTTTAACCATTACAGTAAAGAATGTACTCTCTTAAGAGAAGAATGCAGACTTCCCCTCCTACGCTAGTATCGGTCATGCCCTACCAGGTAACACCACCCCATATTAGTCCCTTTCCCAACATCAGGGTCATGTTGACCTGCTAATTTCAACTGAATATCTCTTTGAAACCTTGAGGAATATGTATCCTGGGTATGTTTAACGTATGCCCTTTGTTCTAAAAAGGTATAAGACTGTAGTGAATGCCACACTTCTCTGAAACGCCTTCTCCCTTTGTGGAAACTGCCCTCCCGGCTTACAATCCTTACTCTGGCTCAAGTAAAACTTACCTAATCTCTCTTATCTATAGAATGGTTATTGGTTATTTTGTGTCGACACAGGTCTCAAGTCCAAAACCTAGCAGGGCAATTCTATGAGATCTTAAGGCTCCAGAATAATCCTCTTTCTCTGGCTTCCAGATCCAGTGGGGTGGCAAATCACCCCCATAGCTTGGCAGGGTGCTGCCTATGCTGAGGCCCTCTGCCAAGTAGGGGGTCATATTTCCGCAGCTCCCCTGGCCAGCTGTCTGCCCTGTTGAAACCTAGGCAGTGGCCCTCATGATCTCTGAACCGACTTTGGGTCCTTCTTCCCCTTACTTGAAGGATAACATATTCACAGCTTCCTTCGTTCCATTCCATTTTCTGTTTCCTTTAGTCCAAACTCATAGTGTTTCTGATGGTATAATCCCGTCTCTGTTCCCAGCTTCTGTCAAGATGTCTGTCTAAATCCCTGGTTCACACTTACACTAATCTTGTTACCATAGCAGGTTTGTTTCCGCCCCCCCACCCCCGCCTCCCGGGAAGCCAAACACCAAGATGTCGAGATTGCAGCAGAGAGAGGGTTTAATCACAAGGCAGCCACGTGAGGAAGCGAGAGAATGAGTCTCAAATCTGCTTCCCCAAAAATAGGGACTCAGGGATATTTATGGGATGGAGGGCAAGGTGGTCTGAAATATGGAGAGAGGTGATTGGAAGTGAGGAGAGGTGAGGTAATTGACAATCTGCACAAGCGTAGTCAGACTCCACGCCTCTTCACAGGGCATGTGTTCACAAAATGGCGGCACAAGCATGATCCGAGGGTGGAGTTTAGAGCCTCTTGACGTCAAAAGGTCGCCTATCAGACATCTGGGCAGGCCCAGTTGATGGGTTGGTGGTCTCAACTGGCCTGAAGTGGACAACAGGTTCTAATTCCTGAAAAACAACTCACACACCCATTACCATGGTGACCCAGGCTCAGGGAGATGTTATCTATAGGAGCCTAGTGGGAGTCAGATAGGATATTGCCTAAACAGCAGAGTTAACAATGGGTGGGTTCAACAGCTAAAAGCTATAATTGCAGTAATTGCAAAAAGGAAAAAGAACTTTGGTTCCTAGTTACTTAATCATCAATGGCTGACTGTTTGCCAGTTTCAATCTCCTTCTGAACCGCTCAGTCCACCACGGTGTTCTCTTCTGAACAGCCTTTCTCTTTTTTGTAATATGCACAGGCTGAGAATTTTACAAGTCTTTAAGTTTTGGTTACTTTTTGCTTAACAGTTCCAGACTCATCTTCAATTCAATTCTCTCTTTTTGCATTTTACTATAATCAGTCAGGAGGTACCAAGCCACTCCTTTAACACTTTACTCAAAAATGTCCTCAATTAAATATCCAATTACGCTGTTCACAAGTTCTATTTTCTTGAAAACACTAGAACACAAACACAATTCAGCCAAGTTCATTGCCACTTTATAACAAGGATTGCCTTTCTCCAGTGTCCCATAACGTGTTCCTCATTTCTATCTGAGAACTCATCACAGTGGCCTTTACCGTCCATATTTCTACCAACATTCTGTGCACGAGAGTCTATGGCTCTCCTCTTTTCTTTCTGAGCTCTCACCAGAACCACCTTTCAAAGTCTGTTCACAGCAGTATCTGCATTTTCTAGCACATACTTCAAAACTCTTCCAGTCTCTACCCGTTTTCCATTTTCAAAGCCACTTCCACATTTTTAAGTATTTGTTATAAAAGCACCCACTTCTGGTGAGGGCCATCTGCTTTACTCAGTGCACCAATTCAAATGCTAATCTCTTCCAGAAACAACCTCACAGACACATCCAGAAATAATGTTTAACCAGCTCTCTGGGCATCCTGTAGCCCAAACTGACACATCAAATGAACCATCACACACCCCACTCCAGGCCCTCATCTTTTAAATAAAAGAACAACCTAGCTGGGGAGAAAGAAGCATAAATCATACATAACTGACGAGAATAGACTCCTAAGCACAGTTGTATCTGCCATAAACACTGCTCTAAAACTGCAGTGATAAAGGGCTTTGGGTGAGAGTTCTGCCTGGAACAGGATGCACCAAAGAAGGCTTCCCTGTGGACAAGACATTGGAGCCCAGCCTAAGGATGCATAGGATTTCACCAGGCGGGTGGGGGGAGAGGCGGCCGCCATGGATGTCAAGAGGACCAGTGTGACTGGAACACAGCATGTCCGATGGGAGGAAAGAGCAGGGTGGTCTCAGAAAGGTGGAGGGCCCAGCATAAGAAGAAGTTTGGATTTATATCCAGAAGGCTAAGGGGTTCCCAACATTTTTTAAAAGATAAGAATCCTTTTTTGAAAAAAATAGACTTTATTTTTTAGAGCAGTCTTAGGTTCACAGCAAAACTGAGCAAAAGGAACAGAGATTTCCCACATACCCCCTGCCGACAAACACACACAACAGCCTCCCCTATCATCAGCATCCTGCACCAGAGTGGTACATTTGTTACAGTCGACGTACCTACACCGACACATCATTATCATCCAAAGTCCATAGTTTACATTAGGGTTCAGTGTTGGGTTTACCTTCTAAGGGTTTTGACAGATGTATAATGACATGTATCCACCCCTGGAGTATCATGCCGAATAGCTTCACTGCCCTAAAAATCCTCTGTGCTCCACCTGTTTCTCCCTCCCTCCCCTCAAGCCCTGGCAACCACTGATCTTTTTATCATCTGCATAGTTTTGCCTTTTCCAGAATGTCATACAGTTGAAATCATACAGTACGTAGCCTTTTCAGATTGGCTTCTTTCACTCAGTGATATAGTAATAGGCATTTAAATTTCCTCTATGTTATTTCACAGCTTGATACTCAATTCTTTTTATCACTGAACAATATTCCATTGCCCTTTTTTAATATTCTGAATATCACCCTGACATAACAACCACATTTTTAGAATCCACAGATTGAAATGTGTAACAACAAACACTATAATGCATCCAGCAATGTTTTGTGTGTGTTATGAGAAATAATGAACTCCACATAAATTATTCACATCTCATATTTTTCATGATAATTAAGGACCAAAATGACAGTATTTGATGCATGCATGGATTCATAGATCCCAGGGGTTGGCGGAATAAAGTTGGGGATGCTGTGGGTATCAGGCGGCTATCTAAGGATCTTTGGTAGGGCACAGGACGAGTGAGATTTGTATTTAAAAACATTACTCTAGCTAGTTGCATCCTAGGATGGATGCCAGGACTTTCTTCCAATCAAGCCCCGGGACAACTCTCCAAGCAAGATTGTGGCTACACATGGTAGGCACAGTTGCACCAAATCTACAGAGCATCCTTTGAAAATTCTCATCCACGCATTCAACCAATATCCTTACTTGGGTTATGCTTCCAAACAAAAACTTGCTTTAGAAAGCAACACTGAAGAGTATAGAGTCCAAATCTGGTTTCAGAACTGAAGAGCTAGACATCCACTCCAGAGAGAGAAGACCAGAACCCACTTCAGAGAAGACTAGAAGCTGCAGAGGCCTTGGAATCAAGCCAGGCCATGGACAAGTAACCCTGAGGAGAAAACTCAAGGTAGAGAAGCAAGCTGGTGTCATATCAGCCACAGCTTCTCCCAATTACGTACTCTCATCAAGGTATTTAAGAACAACCGTTAACTCTAGGATTGATTTCAGAGGATAACTTGCTCAAGAAATTGGAGTTCCAGAGTGAAGAGTCCAAATTTGATTTCAAAATTGAATATCTAGATTCCCTGTTCAGATAAAAAGAAACCCAGTAAGGTTTTAAAATGAAGCTAAGACCAGGGACATGATCTCCGAGATGAGCGAGTTCAAGGTACAGAAGCTACACAAAATGGCACCAACCTCACCAATGACCATCTGACTTCTCTGGAGCCAGGAGTGGGGGCATAGAAGCAAGTTCACTCTGGGCCCCAATTCTCTTTCACTCTTCCCGAGCCTTCGCCCTTTCCCTGGACTTTAAGCTGAGCCTCCAGAGATGGTTGGCATGACTTCAGGAGCCAGAGACAGGCAGGAGCACTGCAGGAGGCACCTCACAGCACTATGGACTCTGGAGTTCAGCAAAACTCAAAAACAGTGCAAACAAAATTCATACACACCATTTTGCAATCATCACAGTAATCATTGATTCAGGCAAAAATCTCAGCGGATGTTAAAACCTTCAAGTGAATGTTTGATACACATTGCCTCAAAGAATCTCCCCAAAGATGACATTAATTACAAAAGAAAAATTAATAATTTTACAGTGGAGAAAACTGGCAAACTCCACCCTAACCAAGCGATCAAAATTCATTTCACCAATAACGGCACATATTGCCATGAGGTGCCTCCTGATATGATGGACTGAGATGGACACAACATCTCTTCTGTGGTATTACTGCCTAAAGTGCATAAACTGAATCTACTTATGAGGAAACACCAGAAAAAAACAAATTGAGTGACAGCCTACAAAGTAGCCTCCCCGTACTTTTTAAAAGTGGATTGAATAATGGCAATAGGGATGGAGAGAAAGTGAGCTAACTCAGGAAATAATTATAAAGTAAGTCTGATAAAATGCTCTCTTCTGTATGTAGAGTGTGCTACCTTATCTGTGGAGGGGGTGAGGGAAGGTACACAGCCAGAGACCTGTTTATGCCTAAAACTTCTCTCCATAAATGCTCAAGAAACTGGTAACATTGATTATCTCTGGGGAAGGGAGGTGTAGTATTGGATTGGGATACAGCACTGCTTTTCACTTTAATCTTTTCATCCTATTTGAATTTTTTAAATCATTTAAATGTGTTATTTATTTAAAGTTTATTTTTTTAACTTAACCTAAAAAGGGAGATCTCAAACATAATATTAAGTAGAATAGACCAAAAGAGAACCTATTATATGATTGCATTTACATAAATAGTAAAACTAGGCAAAATTAATCCATGGTAATAAAAGTCAGGCTAGGAGACTCACATTTCCCAATTTCAAAACTTATACAAAAAAGCAATAGTAGTCAAAACAGTGTCATACTGGCATGAGGATAGGCATATAGCCCAATGGAACAGAAGTGAGAGTCCAGAAACAAACCCAAACATCTACGGCCAATTGATTTTCAGCAAGGGTGCCAAGACCATTCGCTGGGGGAAAGAATAGTCTCTTCAACAAATGCAGCTGGGACAAGTAGGTAGCCACAGGCAAAAGAATGAAGCTGGAGCCCTGTGTCACACCACATTCAAAAATTCACTCAGAATGGATCAACAACTTAAATATAAGGGCTAAAACTATAAAACTTTTACAAGAAAACATAAGACTAAATCTTCAAAAACCCTGGATTCGGCAATGGATTCTTAAATACGATACCAAAAGCACATGCAACAAAAGAAAAATTAGGTAAACTGGAATTCATTGAAACAAAAACTTTTGTGCATTAAATGACATGATCAAGAAAGTGAGGGGCCAGCCCCATGACCGAGTGGTGAAGTTCGCGCACTCTGCTTTGGCAGCCCAGAGTTTCGCCAATTTGAATCCTGGGCACGGACATGGCACCACTTGTCAAGCCATGCTGAGGTGGCGTCCCACATGCCACAACTAGAAGGATCCACAACTAAAATATACAACTATGTACTGGGGGGCTTTGGGAGAAAAAGGAAAAATAAAATCTTTTAAAAAAAAAGTGAAAAGATAACCTTTAGAACGGGAGAAAATATTTGCAAATCATATATCTTTAAAAGGTCTAATGTCCAGAGTATATAAATAACCCTTACAACTCAACAACAAAAAGACAAACAAACCAATTTTAAAATGATCAAACGACTTAGACATTTCTTCAAAGAAGATATACAAATGGCCAATAATCATATAAAAAGATACTCAACATAACCAGTTATTATTGAAATGCAAATCAAAACCACAATAATACACCACTTCACGCTCACTAGGATGGCTACAATTTAAAAAAGAAAGAAAATAAGTGTTAGCAAGGACATGAAGAAACTGGAACCCTTGAATGTTGCAGGTGGGCATGTAAAATGGTGCAGCCTCTGTGGAAAACCCAGTTTGGCAGTTCCTCAAAAAAGTTAAACATAAAATTATCATATGACCCATCAATTCTACTCTTAGATATTTACCCCAAAGAACCCAAAGCAGGTATTCAAACAAGTAAGTATACACAAATATTCATAGCAGTACTATTCACAATAGACAAAAGATGGAAACAACTCAGACGTCTATCAATGGATGAAAGTGAAATGTGGTATAGTCATACAATGGAATATGATTCACCCATAAAAAAGGAATAAACTGCTGATACATGCTACAATATGGGTAAGCCTTGAAAACATTATGCTAAGTGAAATAAGCCAGAAGCAAAATCATACAATCACCTATTGTATGATTCTGTTTATATGAAATGTCCAGAAATATCCAGAGAGATAGAAAGCGTATTGGTGGTTGCCAGGGGCTGTAGGAGGGGGGATAGGAAGTGAATGCTTAATTGGTACAAAGTTTCCCTCTGGGGAGACGAAAATGTTTTGGAACTTGTTAAAGGTGGTGGATGCACAGCATTGTGAGTGTATAAAATGCCACTGAATTGTACACTTCAAAATGATTAATTTTATGTTGTGTGAATTTTAAACACGAGGGGAAATGAGAAAAAAAGTCAGGCTAGAGGTTAGCCTCACTTTGAGGTGGGGGTAGTGCCTGAAAGGCGCACAAGGGTAACTTCTGGGGAACTGGTCAATTCGGTTTCTTGGGCTGGGTTCTGGCTGCACTTGTGTGTGAATCTGTGAAGATTCAACAAGCTATTGTCAAGTTAAAAAAGGAAATTGGCCAGTTGTATTGCCCTCAAAACTAGTGTATTCAGGACCAACCAAAAGAATTGCAATTTGGGATACACAGACTTTGGTGGACCATAGGCAAATCCAGAGAAACAAAGGAAGGGGCTTGCTTTTATAGAGGAAAAGGAGGAGTAGGGAGAGGTAGTAACAAACAGAGAGTCCATTTGAGGAAACTGGGAGTCCAAAGTGTAGAAGCTTTTCATTGGTTGCGTGCTACAGTTTCTCATTGGCTGCACTGTTGCCAGGCAGGGAAAGAAGTCTTCCTTTCTCTTGCTGGATAGTAAAGCAGAAAACATTTCCTGTCAAAGATGCAAGATACCTCTCTTCCTGTTTGGAGTAATTGATGACATATGATAAGGCATGAGAACTCCCTCTACAGGCCTTCCCACCTCCAATTTAGTTGAAGTTTCTTTTATTAATTTCACATTTTCCCCTTTTGCTTAAGATCTTTCTCTGAAAGCATCACTGACCCAGAGTCAGGTCTTCTGAGTTTGGTAGGCTTTGTCCCTCAGTGCCAGGAAGAACCTTTCCCAGTTGTCATGCTTCACATCAAAGGAAAAGTGCACAGACCAGAAACTATTTGAGGCCACATTTGAGAAACAAGGAAGGGTAGGAGGAAGAACTCTCAGATGCTTCTTATCCAAAGTCTATACTTTTCTGCAATAATAGGCATTGGAAATCATTTCAAGGTGCTGGGATTCCATCACCTTATTAGGTATGTCACCTTTACAAAGGTTTGATGGGCAACAAGTACAGAAAGTTACAACAAGTATACAGAGCAGGTTTAAGAGCAATATTATAAATCCAGTTTGCAGGATGGTTCTAAACCAGGAGCCCAGACCTGAAGGTAACCTGTTGAATAAATCGAAGACAGTAGATTGCCAGGTGAAATTTGTGATGGCCAATGTTCTTGCTCTCTAATTTTATGTAACTGGGTCTCTACTTAACCATAGGCATTTATCCATGTGCAATAAGAGGTGTTAGCTATTGCACAGACACCTCCTTGCTGAGCGAGTAGATAATCAAGGGCTATATGATTATCCAAAACTACCTTGGCCAATGAGTTAAGTGACCATTGCTGAGCTAAAACTGCCTTGGTTGCAGAGTCAGTGAACTCTTCTAGGGTCAGGGAGAGATTTCTGACCATTTGTTCATTGGCACTCACTCTGATCCACAGAAAGAAAGCTCTCCCCATGGAGGCAAACCAAGAATCATACATACCTCCTGGAAGTTCTCGTTTAAGGTGGTTATAGGGGTTTAATGGGATGGACCAATAAGAGGCTTCTGTTTGGTTATGTAGAGAAAATGGGACAGTAAATACAGCAAAGGCACACAGTCCTTGTATTCTCCGGCTATCAAGGCAATGAGTTGCCCAAGCATAAAGGCCATTACCAAATCTCCCACATATGAAGGTGTAACCAGGGCATGTACATAAGCCTCCCACATAAGTGATGGTATCTATGGACTCATCCATTGGCAGAGAGACATTAGCATCATTTAACTGAGATTCAGACATTATGCTGTTACATACTGAAAAGTTGCCTAGATATATGGGTATGTCAAGAAGTTTATAAATAGTCCGATTTACATTGGTGGCCTCACAAAATTTTTCATACAAATATTCAGAAGATCTTGTTTTCCCTTTCTAAGGCTGGGCTAAGTTACAGCAAGGAATGAGTTTAAGTGGGCTTAGCACTCTGACCCCATAAATTGTTCTAGATTTAAACAGAAAATGGCATCTGGAATCCCAGTGAAATTACTTATAGGGTGAGCTAAGGGGTCATTACTGTCTTGGACAGACAGAGGTTTCTGATGGCAAATCCAGCCATCAGAGGTTTCCTCCTTCCACAACAGATTGGGAATGTGAACAAGGACATTGCCCTTCCAAGAAAGAGGAGGAGAAAATAAAGTAAGAAGCAACAGTGAGAAAAGTGTATACAGGCTGGTCTGGTCATCTTGGAAGAGGTGTCTGCCTCAGATGCTGGCTCCTCCTCTTCCTAGTCAATTTGATTTGGAGCTCTCCAGCATTTGTACAGGACCAGATGTCACGTGGAGCCTTCTGTAGCTGTGAGATATGTACCTGAGGCTTGAGTCCCCGAAGTTTGTCTGCCATCTAGGTAGTAAGGAAGACCTGATATAGTCCCTTCCAAGGAGACTTCAAGGGCAATGAAAACTGGGAACATTAGTTTGGAGAGTCAGAGTCACCCATTGAAGGAAACTAGAAGAATTTAGGATCCAGTCCAGCTTATAGGTATATAACAAAACCTTAAAGACAATAGGACTAGAATTTAATATCTACAAAGGCGCAAACATTATTTCTCTCTCCACAATTACCTTCACTTTTATTAAATATAATCATAGTAAAATTACTTTGCATTAAACTTGGCCTGCTTATTTATATAAATTCAGAAAGAATAGTGCTTGAACATACAAACTCTTTTTTAAAAGACTGCTTTGCTGGAACCCTATAAGCAAGGTACTACGCCAATTTTTCCAAGGAGTTCCTTAAAGCTGTCTGGTCATTTCTGAGTCTATGTACATCTCTCTTGAATATGATAATCCAGTCAAAGCCTTGGTAATATTAGCCAATATTTCCAGTCATGTCCTGTTATAACAAGAACAGATTCTTATTGAATCTATGCAAATACATATGTTGTCATGAAAAGAATACTTAAGATTTTCCAAACTCTTGAGGAATCAGGCAAGGAGAAAAAGATAAATGCTTCAACCTATGTTGTAAAGTTAGACTTTACCAAATTGCTGTAAGTTATAGATAGCTTAAAGGAGAGGGGTAAAAGGGGCCTTTTACACCTAAAAAACAAAACATTAAAGCAATTAGTTTTCTTGGGGCTGGCCCTGTGGCCGAGTGGTTAAGTTTGCATGCTCTGCTTCAGCGGCCCAGGGTTTCACTGGTTCAGATCCTGGGTGCCGACATGGCATCGCTCATCAGGCCATTTTGAGGCAGTGTCCCACATGCCACAACTGGAAGGACCCACAACTAAAAATATATACAACTCTGTACAGGGGGCTTTGGGGAGAAAAAAGGAAAAAATTTTTTAAAAATTTAAATCTTTAAAAAGTAAAGCAATCAGTTTTCCATTAGAGTTTTAAAAATTCTTACCTATTCAGTGTTATAATCTTAGTTATCAAAGCCTTTTCCATGAATCTCTTTGAAGATGAAACATGCTTGTAAAAGCAACAGAATAAAACAATAACTGTCAGTAAATGACAAAAGGTTTTCTTTAAAAGAGCAATGGGGTTAGGATCAGATGAGGTTCATTATAATGCAACTGACAAAGAAATTTGGGTATTTTTGTGACATACATTTTAAGACAGTAACTAGAATTACAAGTGATAACATTATATCTATTTGATGAAAGTAACAATAAAAGACTTCAAAGGCAAATATAAAAGGTTACATAATTGTAAGCAAAACTTAACTCCTTTAATATTAAGAAGATTCAGTTTTCCTAAGTAATTAAAGACCTGATTTTTAAAAAACAACACAGGAAATTGTTTTGATAAAACACAAAAGCTGTTTTCTAGACATATTACTTAAAAGGTAGAGAAACTTTCATAATCTGTTATCAAAGCAGACCAATAACCCAAGAAAAACTTGTCCTTTTAACAGAAAAGAAAGCCAGATTTTAATTTTGCATCAGCTTACTTTTGATATTAAAACTCATTCATTCCAATTTTAGCCAGTCCTGACCATGTATAAGATTTCTTTTACAAGATTCCTTTCCACAAACCTTCCCCAACTTTCTTTTTACATTCAGATCTTGTCCCGTGTTTTTCCCTTTCAAAAATAACCAGCCTCTCTTTAGGACAAAATTGCTTTCTCTTCCCTCAACAAAATGCATTTCCATTCCTCGTACCTTCTTTTACTGAAAGAAACATCCTTCATTCCTTGCATATAGAGATATTTCCTTTTTTATTTCTAGGAACTTTAGTTACATATATTAGAATTCATAACCCTTAGAATCCTTAATTCCTAGTGAAAACTAAGAAGTAAGCAATTATGGACTGGCAGATTGATAAATACATTTCATGATTTCTAGAAGTACGTGCCCTTTTAAATAGTGCAGTCTCTCAATGTGGCACAAGACATGGCTACTAACAGACCCAATTTTATCTTTAGTTTATTTGCAACAGGAAGCCAAAAGTAGATAAACCTATGTCCAGTAATTAATGTTTTAGCATTTTATCTTGTTTGGAAAATGATCCAGATATTCAATGAAATTCCATCATTTAATTTAAGTTAGCAAAACTCTAAAGTTTCAAGTTACCAAAAACAATTTTGGAAGCTACTTTTCAAGCACACATACCATAAAACATAATTATTGCACCCAAAAACTCTTATTCCATTTTCATCCATTTAAGTCATTTGTTTCCAACAATTATGTTTAAATTACTCACAGAAACTTCATGTGACATTAAAGCAGTGAGCCATCATCTTAAGTTATTTTTTTCTTGATGATAAATTTTGTAGCAGAGATAACATGAACTTAAACCCAGGTAGAACGAAAGTTGTACGTCTGCATTATATTTAGCATTGATAATTCTAAAGACATGTCTGCTTCAATTAAACCAACAACTATAAGCTAGCTTTTATTTACTAAAGATTAATCCTAGATCACGTAAACTTTAAGAGCATTTGGGTTAGTTTCTCTTATATTTCTGAGGTTTAGGAATGCTTAATTTCAAGCCAATTAAACAGAGCTCTTTCACAAATAAATTTTGGTAATACCATCCAGAGGTTAAAAAAAAATCACATACATTATACATCTATGGACACATAGACATAAACTGGGATCTTATAGCTTTTGTTTTAAAAATTTTAGCCATGTCTCAGGTACAAAACTCAAAAAAACTATGTTTCTGGCAGATCAACTAAGTTAAGGTTACTTGCTCAGATGAGCAAAGAGGGGCTTTTTTTAACTAAAGATTTTTATTTGCATGCTGTCAAATTCTAGAATTGCTTTGCCTTTTGAGAGAAAGAAATTCCAGGATGGTATTTTTCTAAGAAATCTCAGCCTCATAAATGAATAGGATTGGAGGTACAGAAAAGAAAGAGAAACATGGTGTTGGGGGTGAAACCTGAGCATAAGATGGCTGCTGGGGTGGAGTCTGAGACAAAGGAGCCAAGGAAGACAAACAAGATGGCGCATGAGACAGATAAGTTGGGGGAAGGGAACTCAAGGAAAAGGAGTCTTCAGAAACCATTTTGTTCCCCTTCAGTTTTTTAACTGTTTCAGCTATTTAGAGATGGTGTCTTGTAGCAAGGTGATTTCCTAGTTTTGACCACATTTGGAAGCCTCCAGGTACCAATTAAAATAAATGTACCATTCGTTTTGTTTAACTTTAGAACCACAGTCTTCCAAATTGGCTTTAAGAAAAACAAGTTTGGGCAGATCGATGTGGCATTACTTCTCCAGTACTCTCTCTCTTTCTTGCACTCCTGGGGCATCAGTTTATAAAATCAGATCCACCCATTATGAAGAAAAGTTTCAAGACTGTGTCATTTTCCCTGGGATGAAATAGGAACTTTTTAAATAAATAGATTTTTATGATGCAGTATACGTTTTTTAAACATGGCAAAGTAGAGATTTCTCCAGAGCATGTGGTCATTTTTAATATTTAATACTTTAGTATATCCTATCTAGTCAATAAAGGTACATTCTATAAAGAGAAAAATAAATTTTTTAAATCCATAATATTATAACAGATAGGAGCCACATAAAATTTATATACCTACATCTAGATGAACATACATGTGACATACATACTTTATTTTTAAATAGGACCAAATTCTAGAAAAAGGCATTCCAATAGAAATTTCTGCAATGATGGAAATATTTTCTATCTTCACTGTCCAACATGGTAGCCACTAGCCACAAGTGGCTATTGAGCACTTGAAATGTAGGTAGTGTGACTGAGGAACTGAATTTCTAATATTATTTAATTTTAATTAGTTTAAATTTAAATTTATTTAATAGCCACATGTGTTACTGTATTGTATTAAACAACACATATCTATATAGCATTTTGCAAACATTTAATTCACTCAACATTGATTGATAAGGTCTTTCCAACTCAATAAATGTGTTTCTCAAACACTGGTACCTATGTACATGATAACACTACTAGATTAAAAAGTATAATGTAAAACTAGATCACAATCACAGTAGCACCAAAAATATATATCTTAGGATAAATTTTTAAAGACTATACATGACGCAAATAAATAAACCTAGAATATCTCATTAAGGTGTTTAAAAAGAAGAAGATTAGAAACAGTAGCCTAGAGCACTGAACCCAGGATACCAGAAAAGGAACAAAATAAAGCAAAAGTACTAATAATTAGAAAAAGGAGAGCGATAACTTGGGTGGGACTTGAGTACCTCTCTCTTAAATAGAAGAGTAAGGGAGACGTTTCTGGGGAGATGATATTTTCAGCCAACATCTGCAATATGAAAATGAATGAATCATGTGAAGGTATAGAGAAGTAATTTCTACACCAGGGCTTATCAACTATTGACATTTTGGGCCAGATAAGTCTTTGCTGTGGGGATTATCCCATGCACTGTAGGATGTTTAGCAGTATCCCTGGCCTCTACCAGTAGATGCCGGTAGCCCCTCCCCCTGCCCCGGTTGTGACAACCAAAAACGTCTCCAGACATGGCCAAATGTCCCTGGGGAGAGGAAGGAGGGAGAATAGCCCCAGTAGAGAACCACTTGTCTAGACAAAGAATAAGTGCAAGGGCCCTGAGGTGGAAGAGGGCTGAAATATCCAGGGACCAAAGAGAGACTGTCAAATGTGATGCTGGTAAGGAAGAGAATTCTAAGTAAGGCAGAGAGAGATGTAGGGCCTACCCATGCAGTCCCTTGTAGGAATTTGAGTTTTGTTCTAAGAGAAATGAGAAAACATTGAGCCATTGAAGTGTTTAAAGGGGAGTGGAGGACATGATCTCCTCCATGTCTAAAAAGAGCATTAATTTGGAGAACAGCCTGTAAGGAGCTCACGGGGGGTCATTTAGGTGATTTGAGGAAGAGTGGAGACAGTGTTGAAGAGCTCAGTCTCTTACCAGTTGATGAACTTCTCTGCGCCTCAGTGTCCTTATTTATAAAATGGGGATAATAATAGTATACCTACCCTGACTTTGAGGATTAAAAGGAACTAGTGTTTGTAATACACTTAGAATGGAGCCTGGCACACAGCAAGTGCTTTATAAGCCATTTAATCTTATTATGACTGCACAGTCCAGGTGAAACATGATGTACACTTTGCGTGCTGGCAGTGAAATTATTTCTGTGGAAGGCTACAGCTGTAGAAGGCTGTGGAGTTAAAAGGTGTACTGAAGGTGCAGAAGCTTGGAGGGAAGTGGGCAAAACAGAGAGCTATATGGAAGGTGGATGGGTGACGCAAGTGGACAGTGAGAGAAATGAAGTAATCATGGAAGACTTCAGGGTTTGGGGTGTAAGCAGTTGTGTGGATGGGGGTCCCATTTACACAATGGAAAAGATTGGGGGTCAATTTAGGACATAAGAGATTTAAGATATCCTTGGGGATATATTAAGTAATAGTTGATCAGTGGGTCAGAGCTCAAGGAAGAGTCTGGACTGAAGATATTATACCTGTTCTTCATCTTTTGCAAAGAGAGGAAACATTTAGGGGCCAGCCTGGTGGCTTAGTGTTTAAGTTGGTGCTGTCCACTTTGGCAGCCTGTGGTTCACCGGTTCGGATCCTGGACGCAGACCTATACACTGCTCATCAAACCATGCTGCGGTGTGGCATCCCACATAGAGGAACCAGAAGGACTTACAACTAGGATATACAACTATGTACTGGGGCTTTGAGGAGAAAAAAAAAAAAGAGGAAGATTGGCAACAGATGTTAGCTCAGAGCCAAAAAAAAAGAGGAGAGAAAACATTTAATAATTTAGTTCAAATTAAACATTTAGTAATAATATTTAAAGGCACTCAAATTCTAAGGAATTTGATAGATTAAATACATGTAAAATTACATTTGTACAAATCATTCACTGAAGCATTGTTTGTGATAGTACAGTTTGTCAATCACCTAAATAGCCACTGATAGGGGACTGACTAAATATACTGTCATATGACTGTAAATGGAATATTATACAACTGAGAAAAGAATAAATCAACTTTTTATGTCCTGATACAGAATGATCCACCGGAGACATTGTTCAGTGAAAAAAAGTAAAGCACACAACAAAATGTATAACAAGCTACATTTGTGTGCCTCCATACCGCCCCAAAAAAGGACAGATTTGCTAATACCATTACATTCATGGAATATTTCTGGAAAGATATACAGTTACTAACAACTGTAGCAATGGCTAGAGGACAGGAGTTGATGAAGATTTACTTTTTACTCCGTGTTCTTTGGTATTATTGTATTTAGAACCACACGTATTACAATTGTTTTCAGTATATAAATTTTTTTAAAAACATGGTTTGAGAAAAAAATCAACTGGTAGCAATGTGGAATAAGACACTGGAGAATCAGGAGACCAGCTAGCAGGCTACTGCAACAGTCCAAGCAAGAGAAGATGAGTACTAGGGCTAGGCCTGTGTCAATGTGTCAACTAGGGCTAGCTCCAAGGAGCATTTTTGTGGGTAGACTTCAAACTTGGATGAATAACTGGATATGAAGGTAAAGGCAAGAGAGGATGACTCTCAGGATTTGGCCTAAGAAAGATTTCATGCTCGGAGTCACTCCCTCCAGGGTCTGCCCATTTCTACAACAGCTCCTGGAAAGCTGGATGGACAGAGATCTGCCTGGGCGAGCTGAAGAGAGGGGTGTCCAGGATTGGGAGTATACCTGTGTGGGCAGAGAGCTCCAGGCACCCATCCCCCCCACCCCCCCACCCCCCCACACACACACACTCACACATGGATTCCTGGACTGCGTGCTCTCACCTAGAGAAGCTGAAACACATGCTTTCGTACACAATACATTTTGGAAAAAAGAACACCCATCAATATTCTCATCCTTTCCTTCCTGCCAATGAATAGCAGAAATGCCTCCAATGTAAAGAAAATATTTCAGACTTTTTTCCTTTTCCCCATCTAAAGTTGAATTTCCCCTCACTGGAGTAGCTTGATTCAGACTAGCTGCAGGATGCTGTATTTGCATGCTGCAATTCTATTGGCTGAAGCCGGCTGGCAAGGGGTGTAGGGTAATTGTCAGACTCTTCAGAATGAGTTAGGAATATTATGAGCTTGTAAATTAGGAGGCAGCAGCTTGCTTACAAAGCAGCTTTGCCCGAGCTGGGTCCTAACTGTGGAAAGCTGAGGTGGAGGTGGCCTCAGACAGCTATGAGATCTCTGCCTGTATTTTTTTTCCCCCAAAAGCTAATAAAAAAAAATGCTAACTCTGCTCACATTCCATAAGGATGAATCTTGTTTATCCCTAGGCACAGCTGTACCTGCCCAAAAAACCTACTAATTCTTTTTCCCCTTACTGGAGAGACTGAGCCAGGACTCAGCGGGGGCTATTCTCACGTCTGAGACAGCCCTTTCTGGCCCTTCACTGACTTTGCGCAGACTAAGAAGAGCTGAGCTCAGCCAAGCCAAAGCCCTGAGGTTGAGCTGGACAGCCCAAGCTATCCCACAGCCCATACTCTCGAGCATCTTCACCTGGCACTGCTGCCAGGGAGACCGGCACGAGCAGGATCATACCAGCGGGTAGGTCCTGGCCTCAACAGGAGACTCTAGCCCTATGCTTTGGAAACCAGCAACCCACCTCCCTACCTCCAACCACTTTTGAAGGAAGAGGGAGCCACCAGCAGCCCCTCACTTACAGGGTTCCTCTGCTTTACATCCTGGATCTTTTCCCACCCACTCCCCAGCCCATGACCATATCAACCAGGTCTTCTGTTTTCTGTATTCTGATGCTCTGACACCTGAGGGGACTGCCCCTCCCAAGGTTAGCCAGTTCCGAGAGACAGTAAACCACTCACCCACAAGTGCACCTTACTACTGCAAACCAAGCATTCTAATTAAGCAATCTAATTTAATTAACCAATCTGATTTGAGAGTGCCTGCCCCCTCAACCATCTCCTTTATCAGGCCCTCATACTCTAGGCTACTAGCCACCTGCCCTCATCATCCCAGGGTCAGGCACCAGCCAACTGGAGACCCTCCTGTGCCCCAGAGCTTGCTAAAATTATTCTAATTAGCCAATTCTAAACCTTTCCATCTTGCCTCACCCATTCCTTCCCACAGAAACCACCTAAAGCTTCTTGCCCACAATTTCCCCCTCTCCCTCTGCCTCCTGACCAAGCCCAGTGCTTCCCAGTGTAGCCCCCATGGGCGGCGTGGCCCTCCTCTTGCAATCTGTGAATACAACAAACTACCTTTTCAATGGTAGTCATCTCCTGACCTCTTGGCCTTGCCAGACCTAAATAATAATAAAAACTATATTGTTAAACAATGACCTCAGACTTCAGCTCCCATCCACTTCTGAAACAAGGTGACCTCCTTGTTGCATAATCTAAGGGATGCTTTTTAGTCTTTACTTGACACCACTGTCCACCATGCTGAAACTTGCCTGTCTCCATATGGCTCTCTCCTGGTTCTCCTGCTCACACCCCTTGCCGCTTCTCCTCCCTTAAACATCAGTGCTCCTTCTGTTTTCTTAGGCCTACAATGCTCCTGAGCGCTCATTACCACCTATTCCCAACACCTACCAGATACCTACCCTCCACTCAGATCTTGCTCCTTAGCCCCAACCTGGACCTCTCCACCTGCATATCCCTCAGGTACTTCAAACTCAGCACGGCCAACACTGAACACATGATGTTTTGCCCCAGAGCTGCCTCGTCGCTTCTCATCCTTCAGAGTAGCCACACCAGAAACCTGGGAGTTCATGCAACACCTCACCAAACACATCCAGGAAATGCCTATGTGTTTGACTTCTCTGATGTGGGTCTTTTTCATCCGTGTCATCTCCTCCATCTCCACTGCTCCTGCCCCATTTCAGGCCCTCATCCCCCTCAACTGAACTGCCTATGCCCCCACATGCTCTGAACCCACTCCTGTGCATCCTTCCATCCCACACCATTGCCCAAGTTTCCACTCATCTCTCCAAAATGCAAGTCTCATCACACTTCTCCCCTGCTGTAGAGCCTTCCATGGCTCCCCACTGCTTACCAGATAAAGTCTAAAATCTTTAGCCTTATAAATCCAGTCTTTTGTGATCTGGCTACTTCTCCCTCCCCAACCACATCTCAGGCACCACCCCTCCTCCTACTCCCTGCTCAAACCACACGGAACTTCAGAATGTGCAATTCCCCAGACACACTTCACGCCTCCATGCCTTTGCTTCTGAGACTCCCTCTGTGAGGAATGCCTTTCTTCTTCCTTCCAGAAAAACAACCACTGCTTTCTCCCAAACCCTCCTCGGAATTCCTTCTGCTTTTGCCTCATAGGCAGCACCTACAATACCTGATTGCTCTTATTTCTTTCTACGTTCACTGAAAAATATTTATTGAGAATCTAGTTTCGCCAGGACCCGGAGGCCGTAGAGACACAGCAGTAAAGACAGACTTGGACCCTGACCTCAAGGAAGTGTCTTTCACACCACCCTGCTCCCCCAGAAGCTGCCATCTACCTCCCTCCTCCGCTCTGAACATACTACAGGAGTAAAGAACCTCCCGGGCAGGAGAGCATCTGTGTGGCCGGATGTTCATCCCCCGCACTGCCCCCAGGGTAATCTTTCTAAAGAACACGTCTATCCGGCCATTTCACGCCATTCCTGTGGACCTCAGATGACTCCCCATTACCCAAGTCCAAACAGACCAGGGCTTCCTCCACTGACTCCTCCCCATTTCCCCCTCTCAACATTCACTGCCTCAGGCAGTCCCAAACCCCCTGTATTTTCCCATATCCACTTTGATTTGCTTTGGTCTATATGCTTTTGTTCATGTTGTCTCCTCTGTCTTAAATGCCCTTCCTTCTCTTCACCTGGTTTATTTGTTACCTATTGCTGTGTAGCAGACCACTCAGACTAGGAACTAAAGGCAAAAACAATTCTGTGAGTCAGCACACTGGGACGGCCCATCTGTGCTCCACACAGAGTTGGCTGGACTCACCTATGCGTTTGTGGTCAGTCGACAGGTGGACTAGGGGCTGGATGATCCTAGAGGGATCATCAGGAGGAGCCACACCTGAGGATTGTACCCCAGGACACTCAGCCACATCCAGACCTGCTGCACGTTATGAGATTATGGACTCTGAGCCTGGTGTCATCATTGGATACTACTGTGGGTGTCTTGGGGAGGGTGAGTGTATTTCACATGTGGGAATTCTGTGCATCATTAGGGGGAGAGGGCAGAGGTCTCTCCACGTGGCTAGCTTGGGCTTCCTCACATGGCAGCTGGGTTCCAGGAAGCAAGCCCTAATGGGCGAGCACTTATGAAGTCTCTGCCTGCATTACATTTGCTGAAGTCCCATTGGTCAAAGCATGTCACATAGCTGAACCCCTAATCAAGGCGGAAGAGGTGTGACTCACTGGGGGGCCATTAGTGGGACAATCTACCATAGTCTGCCCTCTCCCCCTAATGATGCACAGACTTCCCACATGTGAAATACACCCACCCTCCCCAAGACACCCACAGTAGTATCCAATGATGACACCAGGCTCAGAGTCCATAATCTCAGAACGTGCAGCAGGTCTGGATGTGGCTGAGTGTCCTGGGGTACAATCCTCAGGTGCGGCTCCTCTTGATCCAGAGACCTGTGAACTAACAAGTCAAGATATCTGCCCTCAGGTGCCCAGCGTGAAATGGTGAAGCAGGCACAAGAGAACCTCAATAGATTCTCCCATTAAAAAGGGGAGAAACAGGAGGCACGTAGCAATCACTGATTCAAAGCAATTCTGAAATCTAGCTAGGCACTGCTATTAGGACCCCTACTCTGAAGGCAGGGAACGTCCCCTGAACAGAGCCCAGTTCTCCTTGCCTTCTCATGACACCATCTGGGTTCTTGGTTCTGCCCTGTGAGAGGATTTCCTTTTCCATGAGAAAAGACCCATGTGAATATTGGCCAGCTTACTGCCCACAGAGAGGTGCCCAAAGGCCTCTTTTCATTTTTAACTGTTTTAGTCCCTTCTAGCCCAAACGCATAGTGTTTTTGCCAATACAATATTCTTTAAAACTTTATGGATTTTCTGTGTGTATTATTGGGTTTACTTCATGCACCAAAAACCACATACACAATTAATTTCAAGAAGACTCTACTTCGGCTATGGGACCACATCCTTAATATTCTTAGAAACCCTTTTACTTAACTAAGAAGGTCTGCTTATCACCACCTTAAATATTCCTGGGGTCTCAACAAAGGTTCTACAATCACACCCTTGATTTAATCTTTACTCTTAGGTCAGTTCTTACTTTTGGAACCTGTTGCCTGCTGGAGAGCCTGGAAATGAGAACTAGTGTTCTTTTCCGATCCAGCAAACTGGACAGATTCTTACTTAGCTCCTCTCTCTCTTATAATATCTTCTTATGACTGCTAGAGGCACCCAAAGAACACTTTCAACATTCATCTCTGGATCTCTTTGGCCAAATCCACAACTTCATTAGGCGCACTTCCTATTTTCTAAGTTACCACAAGCAACAGTTTTGCCAATTTTTTTACCACTGTATAACACAAGCCATCTTCGGTCCCGCCTCCAAGCTGCTTCCTTACAACTTTTCCAGCCTCTCCTAACGGTTCATTCAGCCTGAACAACGGTCTCCTCGCTGCTTTTTTTCATTCAAGCCTTCACCACACCCAGTTCCAAAGCCAATGCCACTTGTTTAGGTTTCTAAGGCAGCGCCATACTTCTAGGTACCAATTTCTGTAGCAGGTGTCTATTGCCACATAACAAATCACCTAAAACCACAGCTTAAAACCACCACCATTTTATCAAGTTCAGGGATTCTGTGGATCAGGAATTCAGACTTGTCTCTGTCCCACAATATCTGGGGCCTCAGCTTGAAAACTTGAATGGTTAGGCGGACAACTCAAACACCTGGGGCTGGGACTATCTGGAAGCTTCTTTATTTACATGTCTGGAGCTTGGGTGGAATTGACTCTGAAGGGTAAGTTCACCTGGGACTGTGTACAAAAGTGCTTACACAACGCCCCCCATGTCACTAGGGCTTCCTTCCAGCACGGCAGTCTCAGGGTAGTCCATCTTACATGGTGGCTCTAAGAGTGAGCGTTCCAGTCAACAAAGTCAAAGTTATATGGCCTTTTAAGACCTAAATTCAAAAGTCTTTTAGCAACACTTCTGCCATACTCTGTTGGTCGAAGCAGTCACAAGCCCGTTAGAATTCGAAAGGGGATATAGATTTCACTTCTTGATGAAGGAATGGCAAACAATTTGTACCCAGTTTCTAATATCACCTTAGTAGGCCTATCTGGGATGGTTCATTTCTGTCCTGTGTGGTGTCAGTTGGGATTACACACGCTTTTGTGATCATGTGTCAGGGCAGGCGGGGGCCGGCTGATCCCAAATGGTCACTGATGTAACCTGAGGTGCTTCAGTTCTCCACATGGCTAGCTCAAACTTCCTCACGTGGCAACTGAATTCCAAGAAGACAAGTCCCAACATACACTCATCAAGCTTCTGCTTACATCACATTTGCTGAAGGCCCATTGGCGAAAGGAAGGCACACGGCCAAGCCCAGAATCAGTGTGGAAGGGAATCACACAGGCATGGACACCAGGATGCATGATTCATTGGAGGCCGTGAATGTAACAATCCACCACACCTGGGCAACTCCCATTCATCTTTAAAGCCTCAGTTCATGCCTCACCTCCTCCAAGAAGGCCTCTCTGACAGACTGAGTCATCAGTTGTCCCTCCTTTGGGCTCCCACATTACCCTCTATACATCTCTACCTCTGCACTATTGTTTTCTAATTCTCTATATACCACTTCTGTCTCCCCCACTGTACAAGCCTTTGATAGCAGAGATGGTGCTCTATTAATCTTTGTTTCCCAGGGTCTAGTCCTGTGCCAGAACATTGTGCCTAGAACAATAATGTCTTTTAATTATTTGATTAATTAAATATCCAGGACTAAAGTTTTTTAAATAAATGTTGAAAATTATTTCTCTATTGGTGCTTTGTCCTCCTGCCCTTGGCCTGTGTTCTAAGATATAGCCTTTATTTTTTGTCATATTCTCCAAGCAAATACTCGGTTCTTCAGGGAGTGACCTCACTCGGGGAGTTGACCTCAACTAGAGATAAGGAGAGGGAGCGGAGTGTAGAGCAGTGACTCTAAGACTTTTTAATTTCATAGACAAGTCACATTTCCAAAGAAGTCTGAGGATCAACAGCAAGTTACCAATTTTCTTTTTTTGCCTTATAAGGACATTAAAAACATACATACCATCTACCACCACCACTTAAAAAAACAGACAGACATAACCTTAGAATGAAAGTATAGGCTTTCCCAAGGAAGGGCAGGTGTGTGGAATTAGGCCTCAATTAGCCCAAAATTAGGGCTCAATAGTTGTGCTGTCTTGACATCTGACAAAACTGAGAGGGTCTCAAGTGGCCTAACCACAAGCTCTGCTGATAAGGTCCCCTAGCCAATCAACCGTCCTATCACAGGGACCATGCATAGTTCCTGCTTATCCCTGAGTCGGGGGCTTCAGTTCCCTGCCAGCCCACAGAATTAGTCAAACAAGCCAATCATATCCTCCTGAGGGAAACAGGGACATCCCACCCTTTTGCTACTACAAAGCCAGCCTCCTACAGCTCCTGGTTGTTCTCTGTTCCTGAGAGCAACTCCTGTGTGGCAGTGCATGGCATGTGGTGTCCTCTGCTGGGCTGTGAGTATGTGTGACTAATAAATTGCTGTCAATCTCATCTGTCTAGTGTCAGATGTCATGTGCTCAGCCATCTCCAAAGCCCTAGGATGGGAATCTCTCCCTCATCAACAGAGTGAAGAGGGGGCGATCAGAACAAGGTGGCAACCTGACAGCTGTGTTCAGAGTATCCCACTTGCCCTTGTTTTTCTGATTTTACCAGGGGCCAATGAAATCAGTCTAGCAGGAGTCTGAAGACCCACCCTGGCAGCAGTGGAGAGCACTGTACATGGAGTCAAGAGATCTGGGATCTAGCTAGTCCTGCCTGTGCTCCAAAGTATTTGTCTGACCTTTGACAAATCATTACCCTTTTGGGGGCCTCAGTTTCCAGCTCTAAAATGATGGGATGGCTTCTGGCACCTCTGTGATTCTTTAAAGACAATTTGATGAAATCAGTGAATAAGAAGAGTGAGTGGCTGGTAGTCCCTTCGTCATCCTAAAGGAATACGCATTTTTAGAGGAGTTTTCACCCCATGTATCTCTAGCTAGGGCAACTGGAGATGACGGGAGAGGAAAGATCTAAGGATCAACAGGGCAGCCACAATCTGTCAGGAAATCTTGCCTTAGATTCCTCTAAATTTTTCCTGCTTTCAGCACTCCGATCCTGTCCCATTAGCAAACGAGAGTTTTAAAATCTCCTCCCATTCACCACGCTGTGTTCCATCCCAGCCCCCAGATCCTCTCATGTGAGCTTTTAGTTCCACCCAGCTGGAGACCTTGCTTTAGCAGACACACAATTGCCACACCCTCTAGAGTCCACATTCCCCTCCCTTCCTGAAGTACAGTGCTTGGGGACCCATAAAGTAGGCCAGGTTCTCATAACCTTATCAAAATAGCACAGCTAGCCTTCCACCCAGCCACACTCAGAGACTGGGATGCACAGCAGGAAACAGAGCATCCAGGGTCTCGTCCAGCCAGAGCCCAGATATCCTCTGTAGTTAAGGGGCCTCTGGGTAGCTTATGTCCTGCCAAAAAGAGAAACTGTCTCTGTGTGTATGTGTGGTGTGTGCGCGCATGTGTGAAAGTGAGAGAGAGAGAAGAGAAGGTTAAGCCCCAAGCTAAAGCAGCTGTGTTCTGACAAAAAGTAATCGCTGGACTGAGAATCAGAAAGTTAAGCAGGAAAGAACATACCACATAGAGTGACAGGGAGGAGGCCAGTGTGTCTGGAATGCTGCAGAAAGATGAATGGGAAAGAGGAGGTAGTGGTGGTAGTGGTCGGCAGCCAGAAGCCAGGACACCCAGGGACTTAAAAATTACCCTACAGACATCGAGAAGCCTGGTTACCTGATCCATGAAGACCAGTGTTTTGTAGTCCCCAGACCCTGAAGAGCTTGTGAAAAAATACAGACTCAGGCAACTCTACTAGTAGACTAGAGAGATCCCAGGTGGGCAGGGGCGTTTCATTTTTTATGAAGTGCCCCAGGGGCTTCTGTGCCTTATCAGAATGAATGGCCCCTGCATTAACCATCCTCAAGGCTGGTTCCTGGTAGAAAGTTCCATCACTCTAACAGCTGGGAGGCCACCTAACCTCCAAGAGAAGGAGAGGGAAGTGAATCTCCCACTTGCTAGCCCAGGGACGGCTTCCAACAGTGCCATTACAGTAATGGAAACTGCAGCAAAGATGCCAGGGATGACTTCTATGAAGAAATAGGAGAATGGGCAGGCAGACGGCAGGGAGGCAGGGCCAGCCCACACAATGTCCCAACCAGAATTCATAAAGAGGCCATGAGGATGCAAATCAATCAAATAAATCTTTGCTCAAAAAATTCACCTCACCTATGGGTGGGAGAGACAAATCATCAGCACTGGCTGTAAACAAGGACCCAAGGGCTTCTGGTGAGGTCAAATCGATGGTGCAAGGACAGGTGCCCCAGGGGATTAAAAGCTTGGTCTCTGCTATTCCTTTCTAGTTGGTCCCATCTCCTCCCCTTCCCCATAGTTCCGCAATTTCCCCTCCCACGGGGCTGGGATGCAGCAGTGGAGGGGCTCAGCACTGAGGACTTGGGGTTCTACAGCCCAGGCCATCTGGCCGACTCTCCCACTTACTAGCCACGCAACGGGATGGGGAGTGGGATGGGATGAACCCAGCAGATCACAGCCGAGTCACGTGGCCATGGATGTAATGTGCCCTCCTTCCTTTGTCGCAAGACCAAGCAAGCAGACGTTACTCAGGGACTTGCGGGGAGGAGGTAGGAGGAGTACACGAAATCTAGAAGAACCTTCTTGCTGTCTCCCCTGAGAGGTACCAGCCCAGGAGCTGAGGGAGACCAGGTGCCCCAGAGCAGAAAGCCCCTGCAGGCCTGGGTGTTCTAGAATGGGTGAGGGGGTGGGGCAGGGCTGGGGACCCGTAAGGAAGGACCCAGTGCAGCCTGGCTTCTGAAGGGTTGCTCCAATGTGGAAAAGCACCCCACCATCTTCCTTTGGAGAAAGGCTGGAACATTCCAACTCCAAAACCTCTCACTGGAGGCTCCAGAGGAGGTGGGCTCCAGCTGAAAAGGAAACAAGGAGGCATGGGCACTGCCCAAGGGGGCCGCACGCTGCCCCCATCCTCCGCTCCTTACTCCTTGGTTTCCCACAGACTTCTGAAGCCTAGATCAGAAGAAAGGGTTAAAGCCTTGGAAGAAGAACAATCATTGCCGGGCTCCGGGAAGCGGCTAGTGTTCCCTGCCCTGCCCCACTCTGATCCCTGGGGTCCTGAACCCTCCTGTTCCTGGCCAAGCCTGCCAGGTCCCCTGTCTGCGGCAGACGGCCACTCTCCCACCCCAATCCCAGACCGCCGCCTCCTCCCTCTGCCATCCTTTCTCGCTCCCCCCCAGCCTCTGATTGGCCGAGCCCCCGGGCCCTCCCCGCTCCGGCTCTCCCACCCCTGGTGAAAACTGCGGGCGCCGGGCGGGGTGCAGCAACTGGAGGCAGCGGCGCAGCGGAGGAGACTGCAGCAGCGGAGGACCGGAGCCCAGGTGGGAGCTGGAGTCTGGGCGGGACCCGAGCGCAGGGATAGGCCCCAGGAGCCCATGCAAGCCCACCCAGCCCGAAGCTTCGGGAGACGGTCCGCGAGCGCCCTGGGAAGGAGCCGCGCGGTGCTCGGGGAGGGCCTGCTTCCCTGGCAGGGGTGGGAGCGGGACGCAACTGCTGCAGGCCGGGGGCCGCGCCGCACCTGGCCTTTCGTCTTTCGGGCTTTTGCCCGCTGGGGGAAGGGTTGTCTGGGGCGGAGGCGCCGGAGAACCGGGAGGAAGGGCGCCAAGGACAGCCAGACGTCCCCAAACCCAACTCGCAAAGGCGGCAGCGGGGGGTGAAACTCGGGGGTGAAACCGAGGACGGCAAACTGGAGGGAAATCTCTGCCCTGCGAGGCGGGCTGGGTGCGGGGCGTCAGAGGAAAGGGGAACCGCAGTGCCGCAGGCGGGGGCTGGGAGGATGGCGGGCAGGCGGGGGAGGGGAGAACTGGAAAAGGATGAGAATGGGGGAAGGGGAGCCTCAATTGGGAAAGGAAAGGATTGGAATATGGAAACGGAATAAGGGTGGGGCTAGTGGAACGGGGGCTGGGGAAGGAGGGAGCGCAGAGCTTCTCTGGGTTCTGGGCTGCGGGACACAAGGCAGAAGAAATGAAAACAGACTGTGCGCCTCCTACCTCTCTCTACCGCTCCTCCCTTTGGCTCTACATCCCGCTCCAGTCCCAGCCCCGTTTCTTCCCTTGCTTCTTCTAGCCGCCGCTTCCCCCTTCTCCGCCTAGATCCCAAGCTCGCACCTCTGCTCGGTAACTCAGTCAGCGAATCAAAGCCAGATGCCCGCCCTCTTTCTTCCCCAATAGCACCTCCGGGTCCCTCTCGGCAGGGATCCGAGAGGGTATTGCTGTAGCCGCAGCCGTCGAGGAACCCAGTCCCGCCCCGCCGCAGGGCAGATCATCCGGAACCCTGGACACAGGCGAGCCGCGCGCCCCCCGCATCGGGCGCACGCACCAGGGCAGTGCCCCGCGCGCACTCGCCGGCGCACGCCGCTGCTGTGGCCTCTCTCCCGGCGAGCACCGCTGGAACAGGCTAGGCTACCTGCTCCGAGTCCCCTTGCAGGATGTTGGTCCAGCTTTGGCTGCAAAAAAAAAAAAAAAAAAAGACAGGGCAGAGAGCTTAGGCAGGGAAGTTACGGAAGCCGGACTGGAAAACTGCGGGCCGAGGAATCCTGCCCTGAGAGCTGGACATTTGGAAACATCTACCTTCCAATGCAATCAGAGAGCACTGTCACTTTCCCTCACACGCATCCGAGAACACCCTCAGTGTGTGCCAAGTATAGTCCTATGGGGAGCACCTTAGCCACACACACACCTGACATCATCGCTAGCCACACAGTCATCTAAGAGGAGGGAAATTAATGTCTGTGGATCACCTATGGAGCAGTCATGGTGCCAGATGTTGGTTATTTTTCTTAAGCCCCATCACAAGTCTGTGGGTATCTAAATCTCAGATTCATTCAATATCTTTTGAGCGTCTGGTAAATGCCAGGAACTGTCTGGGCATTAGGGGTTTTCTTCTAAACTAGAGATAGGAAGTCCTTGAATGGGGAGTTTTTGTTTAACAAGTAGACAGTTTTAATTTTGCAAGATGAAACGAGTTCTGGAGATGGGTTGCACAATGATGTGAATGAACTTAACACTACCGAATGGTACACTTAAAAATGGTTAAGATGGCAAATTTTGTGTTACGTGTATTTTACCACAATTTAAAAATAGGAAATCCCTGCCTTCCTGAAGGGAAGAGGAAATGGTGAAGTTAAAGTCACTTACACAAACTTACCCAGCTAGGAAGTGTTCAGCACGACACACACCATTATAGGGTGTGACCTCCTTCCCCCTTGCATTCCCCCAAGGGGAAAGAACCACACAGCAGTGGCACATTCACTGAGAAGTAGGGAGGGGAGAGGGCTGCAGAGAGGGGCTTGGATGCTCACCATGGCTGTTATGGCCTGTCTCCCAGGGGCCCCCAGCCCTGGCAGTAAGTGTGGGCACGCCTGCCCTACCTCTTGCCTGATGCTCATACTCTTCCCACACTCAGGTCCAGGACTGAGCTCTCGGCACCATGAACCCCACCATTGGCATCGCTCTCCTGCTGACAGGTACTGGGCAAGGGGCAGGGCTGGGATTGCAAGTTCCCTGGCTTCCTTCCCTCCAGAGAAGCTGGCTTCTTCCTAAGACCTCAGAAGGTGGAGGTGCCTAAGGGAGAGAGGGCTCTCTTTCCTCCCTAAGTCAGCTGAGCAAACTAGTTGATCTTCTGACTGCCTGAGGTGGTTTTGGGAAACACAGGGTCACTGAGCCTGCCCCATATTGAGTTGGAATCGCTGAGTGGGAACCAGGAACCTGCATCAACTCCTGAGGATCCACCCCTGGAACACACTGATGGGACCTGGGACTAGAGTAGACGAGGAGGGGAGGCTGGGGTCTGCAGTGAGGAAGGCGGTCTGGCCGTCAGGGACCTCTGGGGTGGGGAGAGGTGCTCAGAGAGCAGACCCTTGTGCCCTCCCTGGCCAGGCCCTTCTCTACTTTAATGTGGGGGCGACACTGTGCGTGCCAGTCTTGCAGGTGGCCCGTGGACAGAAGGTGACCAGCCTGACGGCCTGCCTGGCAGACCAGAGCCTTCGTCTGGACTGCCGCCATGAGAATACCACCGCCACACCCATCCAGTATGAGTTCAGCCTGACCCGTGAGACAAAGAAGCATGTGCTCTTTGGCACCGTGGGGGTGCCTGAGCACACATACCGCTCCCGGACCAGCTTCACCAGCAAGTACAACATCAAGGTCCTCTACTTATCCAGCTTCACCACCAAGGACGAGGGGCTCTACACATGCGAACTCCGCCTCTCTGGCCAGCCTCCTGTTGTCTCCAACAAGACTGTCTCTGTGCTCCGAGGTAAGGCAAGCCTGCAACAAGGCCGAGTGAGCTGGGAGAGGCAGGCTGGGGAGGAAGGGGCTGGCTAGGACATGAGGCAGTCCGCTGGGCCGGGCCAGAGAGGGGAGTGGCCCCATAACCTCTCTCCCCTTCTCCCAACTGCTGCCTGGTGCCCTGAGGAACCACTGCCTTCAGTGTGAACTGGGGGAAGGGCTGAGGGAACAGTCAGACACCGGAGGGGTGTAGCAGACGCTTCCACCATGACTGCAGGCAAATCGCTCGGCCTCCCCAACCCTCCTCACCCCCTAGAAAACAAGGATGGCACTTGCTACCTCGCCCAGTTTTCTTGTGAGGATGCTTAGTAAAGATTTGAGGTGGTGTCTGTTCAAGGGCTCAGGAACCTGCAAATGGGAGGCAGCTAGTTCTGTTAGATCAGGTTGGCCCTGGTTCCAGCTAAGACATCATGCAGCCAGCCTCCCCAAGGGAATGCGGTCCCTGCCCTGGGCCTGTGCCTGCCTGAGTGCTGGTCTCTCTCCCTTCCTGCCCCGCCCCTCCACCCCATTCTCTCTCCGCAGACAAACTGGTCAAGTGCGAGGGCATAAGCCTGCTGGCCCAGAACACCTCGCGGCTGCTGCTGCTCCTGCTGTCCCTGCCCCTCCTGCAGGCCATGGATTTCATCTCCCTGTGACTGGTGGGCCCGCGAGGACACAGGAAGCTACAAGGCCCAGTCCAGTGATCCTACTTCTCTGCGTCAGCTGACCCCCTCCCCCAATCCCTCACACACCTCGGGGAGAAATGGGGACCCCACCCCTCATAAGGAATCCCAGTGCTGCATGCCATTACCTCCACTGCCGCCCCACACCCTCTCCGCACGCCACTGGCTGTCTTTTTGTACTTTTTGTTCCAGAGCTGCTTCTGTCTGGTTTGTTTAGTGTTTAGCCTTCCTTTTCTTTTGGAGTTTGTGAAAAGGGAAGCCAGGGTTGGGGACCTGATGGAGAGTGAGTGTGTGGGAGGGGCAGTAGGATGGAAGGGAACCAGTCCCTAGGGGGTCATCCTTGCCCCCTGGGACCAGAGGCCTGGGAGAGACTTGGATGAGGAGGGGAATGGGGTGTGTTTGGGCCTAGCGCATCCCTCAGCAGGCAGGGATGGCGCCTGAAGACCCTAGATGTGAGGGCACCACCAGGCACTTGAGGCCCGTCACTTAAGGAGAACTGAGCGTCTCCAGGAGCAGTCTCTGCCACAGCAAAAAAGCTGTCCTCTGACCACTGTCCCCTAAGGGCCTGGGGCCTGGGGCGTGGTCCATTGAAAATGCAGATTCTGCCCAGGGATCAGTGCTAATGGAAGGTTGAGGGGAGAGTAGAAGGGAGGGTCCATCATCCCTCTCTACCTGAGGAAGCTAAAAAACGGGAGCCTACTGTCCCCCACTGTCTCAACCAGCAACTGAGAGGGTGGCAGAGGAGGACAAGCCCCATCCCAGGCTGTCCCAAGCTCCTAAGAGCTTCTGGAACCCTGACCTGGGGGCAGTAAGGCAGGCCAGATGGAGCCCCAGCCCCGTGCAAGTTTGGCCTAAGTGTTGCTCCAGGAGGCTCTTCCTTCCCTCCCCTGGCAGTGCCAGCCCCTGCCCCGCAGGCCTGCCTTCTCAGGGACCTCTGGGGGCCTGAGGCAGGCCATGGAGTGAGACCCAGGAGTGGGACATACTCAAGAGATGGCTTTTCCCAACACCTACCTCCCCACCCGACGGCTCTGCCCTGTCCTGTGACCGTGTGTAGTGCCACCAGAGCTTATGGCATCTCATTGAGGAAAACGAAAACTGCACAATAAAACCAAGCCTCTGGAATCTGTCCTGTCTGTCCCTGCTCTGCCCCTCTGTCTGTCCTGGGCCTACCTCCCCACCCTCAGCGTGCAGGGAGGTTCAACCTGCCACCATTCCCTCTCCTTTCATCAGCCCTTCCTCCCTGCCCCCAGGGGTGGACCACTGCATGCTGGACTTCTCAGAACAACTCTACCAGGATAACATGACACATTTGCCCAAATAAACGAAGGTTCCACCTCTGCTGACTCACCTGGCAGGAACTCACCTGCCAATGTGTGGGCCAAGCCACATGGCCCTGGGTCCAGAATATGCTAACCAGCGCTAAGGTGTGGAGTCTGCTTTTTCTTCTCAGATCTGGTTGTTCTCAGAAATACCTCCTCAGGTTATAGCTGGTAGAGAGAGAGCAAGTACTTGGAGAGGAGGCACGGGAAGCTGGGGGTGGGAGCTGCCCACAGCATCAAGTGCTGGGTGGGGGGAGAACACAGGCCCATCGCTGGCTCCCTCCCCTCAAAGTCAGTGAGAAGAATGTGTGCAGCCAGGGTCACCCTGGCATTGGGGCTAGAACAGGATCACAGGGTGGTTCGGGGTTCCAGTTACTGGCAGACAGGCAGCCCCCAGACAGCTTTGCCTGCTTTGCCAGGGAATTTGGGGGAGGAGGGTGGCCACTACCCAGAGGCTGACTCATTTGGTATTTAGCACTGGGTAAAATGATTCCGAGTATTTGCTTAAAGGCCCAGGATTTAAATTCATGCCGCTGGCTCCCGTTCTTCCTGACTCCTCCCATCAAGGCCTGGGCCTTGCCAGTGGCCCCTATAGTGACCATGTCCAAAGAGGCAAGAGCAGCCTGCAAGAAGAGGGAGCTGCCTGTGTCACTGACCATGAGGCCTGCCCATCCCTGTGTGGGCTGATGGTCACTGAGCACGGTGCAGCCAGCCTGGGGTCTCCAGAGGCAGGGACACCCATGGACACAGGCCCCTCGTGTTCTCCCCTGCTGGGAGCCACAAGCACCAATGTGCTAGGAAAACGAAAAGAGCCTTTGGGGGTAAGGGAGCTCGAATGCCACCCTCAGAGTAGTAAGAGTTAAAGCTAGAGGTCTTTCTGGAAGGAATTAGGAAGCCAAGGGTGAAGCCTCAACTGTGAGTGCCATAAGACCGTGAGACCTGGGCAATACCTCCCATGTGGTCTTTGTCACACCCTGGTGCTGTTTCCCTGAAGTTTAGCAGCCATACTTTACAAGGGTCCTGGGGAGACGGTGTTGCCCTGTGCAGCCATGCTTAGGGGAGGAGAACCTGAGACCCACAGTGCATGAGGTAGCTTAAGAAGCCACCGAGGCCATCAGAGGCCCAGGGACTATAGGAAGGCAGGAAAGGAGAGAGTGGAACAGGCTTGGGCCCGAGAAGGGGCCCTGCAACTTAAAGTCAGGGCCATCAGGCTTCACAACATAAGCCAAACCAGAAAGACTATGCTGTGGGCCAGGGGTGCCGCGGGCTTTTGGAGGCAGGCCACAGCAGCCATCGGTTCCTCTCTGGTCAAGTTGGGAGGTCTTGTGGAGGCAGCAGGATGTCCGTAGCAACGTGGCTAACTATAAAGAGGGCTGGGGCCAGCCCAGGTTCCTGCACACATGCCCCAGACCCCACGCCATCAGCCTCCTCCACCCCTCCTCCTCTCCCATGTCCCCCTCAACCGTCTCAGTCCATACCTTAGGGCATGGCATTCTTGCTCAGTAGCAACAGAAGCCCCTCTCCACAGCCCTATTTCTGATTGGACTGTCGGCTGAGACAGAGGAATATCTGCACAGGGCGCAGTGTGAGGGTCTCTCCAACATCCAGGGACTCCCTCGGGAAGGGCAAGAGGATCACCATGAGGAGATGTGGGGACTTTCACTGGCCAACCAATAAATCTACACGGTGCCCAGGCACCTGTGACACATCCTCCAGCCTCCTCAACAGGACGCCCATCTCTTCTCTGTGCTTGCAGCCTTCATGTTGTAAAGGGCATGTCTGTCTTTACACGTGAAAGAAGCAAATTTCAGGTTAAGAGTAAATCATTTCCTCATCTGCCACTGAGGTGATATAGAGACTGGAGCCCTTCAGAGTGTGGGCAAAGCGTGAGTGAGCGTCCTCAGCTCTCTGCACAACCCAGGAGGGGTTGAGGACAAAGGTAGGATCGCCTGCCTGCCCAGGGCTCTTAGCCTCAGGAGACTCTCAGGCCCCAAATGTCCCCCCACTGCTCAGCAAGGATCATGTCCTGTGAAGACCCATGAGAGGCATCTCTGCCTGGCAAAGGAAGACCCGGGGGGCAGGGGAAGGGATGGAAGGTGGACACGGCATGTAGAGGGCGACACAGAACCAATGCGAGAGTCTGTGGAGGCCAGTTTGGCTGCACACCCAGAAGGGGTCTTGACGGCTGGAGCTGCCCAGCAGCAGAGGCAGGCATGCCAGGCAGGAGCATGGTCAGTTGAGGCCACCTGCCCGGTCTGGAGTAAAGCAGCTTCCTGAATTCAGTAGGAATCTGGACTAGATGACCCTAGTCACTTCACCCTTCAGTGCCTCGCTTCTCTAACTTTGAAAATAAGATGGTTGGGCTCCTCTTCCTTCTCAGCAACAGGATCCGCAATTAGAACTGGAACATGTGGTCCAGAGTAAAGACTACATTTCCCAGATCCCTTGCGGCAAGATGTGCTTATGTGGCTGAGTTCTGTCCAATAGGACATAAGCACAAAATAATGTGTGTAATTTCTATGAAGTGCTCTTAAAGGGAGGACACGTGCCTTTCTCCCCTTTTCACCTTCATGTTGGTCAGAATGTGGAGTTGATGGCTGGAAATGGAGCAGCTATCCTGGACTATGAGATGGAAGCTGTGTGTTACAAATGACAAAGCACAAGCTGGCAGCCTGGATTCCTGGTGATGGCAGAGCCATCATAGCGGCTGTGGACTACCGTGTTTGAGCTACTGTTATTTGGAGTTTTCTGCACTCACGACTAAACCTAAACACACCTTAAAAAGAAGCCATTATTTAACACTACTGAACTGTACACTTAAATACGGTTAAGATTTTATTTATTTATTTATTTATCTATCTATTTGCTTTTTTGGTGAGGAAGATTGGCCCTGAGTTAACCTCTGTTGCCAATCCTTCTCTTTTTGCTTAAGGAAGATTGGCACTGAGCTAACATCTGTGCCAATCTTCCTCTTGTGTTTTCCTCCTCAAAGCCCAAGTACCTAGTTGTATATCCTGTTGTAAGTCTTTTTAGTTCTTCTACGTGGGACGCCACCACAGCATGGCTTGACAAGTGGTGAGTAGTCCACACCCAGGATCTGAACCAGTGAACCCTGGGCCGCTGAAGAATGCAAGAACTTAACTGCTACGTTACTGGGCCAGCCCCATATATATGTTTTTTGTTTTTTGTTTATTTTTTTTTTAAAGATTTTATTTTTTCCTTTTTCTCCCCAAAGCCCCCCAGTACATAGTTGTATATTCTTCGTTGTGGGTCCTTCTAGTTGTGACATGTGGGATGCTGCCTCAGCTTGGTTTGATGAGCAGTGCCATGTCCGCACCCAGTATTCGAACCAACGAAACACTGGGCCGCCTGCAGCAGAGTGCACGAACTTAACCACTCGGCCACGGGGCCAGCCCCCCCATATATATGTTTTTTACCACAATAAAAAAAAAGAAGCCAAAAGTCAAATTCATTGGGGCTGGCCCCGTGGCCGAGTGGCTAAGTTCGTATGCTCTGCTGCAGGCGGCCCAGTGTTTCATTGGTTCGATCCTGGGCGCGGACATGGCACTGCTCATCAAACTACACTGAGGCAGCGTCCCACATGCCACAACTAGAAGGACCCACAACGAAGAATATACAACTATGTACTGGGGGGCTTTGGGGAGAAAAAGAAAATAAATAAGTAAATAAATAAAATGAAATCTTAAAAAAAAAAAGCCAAATTCATTGAGACAGAAAGTAGAATGGTGGTTGCCAGGCGCTAGAGGGAGTGGGGACTGGGGAGTTACTGTTTAATGGGTACAGAGTTTCAGTCTTGCAAGATGAAAAGAGTTCTGGTCGTGTTGGTGGCACAATGTGAATCTACTTAATGCCACCGCATGGAACCCTTAAAGATGGTTGAGATGGTAAATTTTATGTTATATGTATTTTACCACAATGTTTTTTAAAAAAGAAGAAACCTACGCACAAGGGAACTTTTTGGAGAGCTTACATGAGCGCATACCTTTGTCAAAACTCATTGAACTGTCCACTTATAATGGGCAAATTTCATCAAATGTAAATTATACCTCAATAAAGCACTATGGGAATACATATGTATGGCCCTTTGCCGGGCTGAAGGGCTCCCCAGAGGAGGAGGCATGAGGAGGAGTTAGCACAAAAAGTAGGCTCTGCTATTTCGTAAGCTGATTACCAAGAAAGAAATTTTATTTCCTCTATATCTTGAAAAACTTGGGAAGAGGGAGTGGAAGCCACCGTGGGTTCAGTCTGAGGATGGGCCTCAGCCTCTCGCTAGGGCAACTCACAGCTTCTGGTTGATATACCAGCTTTCAGAGCACACGGCCCATCACCAGGGTCCCTGACCCAGTCAATGTTCAATCACACATTTACTAAGTGCACAGTCCGTGCCAGGGACCTGCGCAGGGTCACGAGCATAGAGCAGCGAATGGTGCAGGCAAGTCCCTACTGCATAACACTTACGTTGTAGTACAGGAGATGGACATCAAGCAAGAAAGCCAGTCAAGACATCAGGTCGCTATAGATCGGGATCATTTATCTGCAGGAGGGGACAAGCGAGTCACAGACAGCACTTTAGCTAGGATGATCAGGGAGAGCCCGAGGAGGGGGCTGCTGAGCTGAGACCTGAAAGATGAGAAAAGGCAGCCTTTGAAGAGCTGTGCGGGAAGCACACGCAGGCGGAGGAGGAAACAGGAAGGGCACGCTCAAGGTGTCCAGGCAGGGAGTGGTACAAGATGTCACGGAAGAGGTAGGTGAGAGCCAGGTCCCACAGGGCCTTGAGGTCATGGTGAAGAGTTTGAATTTTGTCCTAAGGGCAACGGGGAAGTGATAAAGAATTTAGCTAATAATGTTTTAGAAGATCCCTCTTTCTGCTCTGTGGAAAGTAGATTGGAGAATAAAAGCGAAGTAGAGAATAACAGCGGAGTGGAGAATAACAGCGGAGTGGAGAATAACAGTGGAGTGGAGAATAAAAGTGGAGTGGAGAATAACAGCAGGAGCCAGAAATCAGGAAGCTATTACAGTAGTCCCAAAAGAGATGATGGCCTCGGACAAAAACTGTAGTGCAAAAATAAGAGAAGCAGTGACTTTGAGATACATATAGAGTCAAAACTGAGAGGGCTGGTGAAATCCGAACAAGGTCTGTGGATTTAACCAATATTAGTTGCCCAGTTTTGATCCTGTACGACAGTTATGGAAGATGTCACCACTGGGGAAAACTGGTACGCAGGACCTCTTTATTCTATTTTTGCAACTTCCTGTAAACCTATAATGATTTTAAAATAAGTTTTTTTTAAATTCTCAAAAACAACAACAACAAAAAGATGGCAAGTATTAACTCTAGAGGGAGGAAAAAAAAGAATCCTAGTCATAGCATATTACATGGCTTAGCTGTGAATAATATTTACACAGTTATAATAATATAAACACTAAACAGTGATTTTAAGCAAAAATTGTGATAAAGCTATATTGAAGGATGGGAGAAGGATAAGTGTATGTGTTTGATGGGGGAGGAAATGGGCATTTAAGAGAGCTAAACCTAATTTTCCATACGTGAAAGTCAATCGATAAAACGGAAAAATCAAGAAATAGCTATCTATATGAGAGATTTTAAAACATAGAAGTAAATAGCAGAAAAACTAGCTAAAATATTTTGTTGAGAGTGGTTGCTTTGGGGAATGAGAACTTAGGATAGGGTAACAGACTGTTTTTACGTTATAAACCTAGTAACACTTTTTGTCTCTATAAATATATTAGTTTGCTAAACAATATAAATCAAATATAAAGAAACATATTAATGCCCACTTAAAAAAAAACAGAGAAGACTTTCTTACTAGTGGTTTGGATGGGGGTGGGAGCGTTGAAAGGAAGGGAGAAGGAATCCTGGATGACCCTTGGGTTTTTGTTTGAACAATGAATGGATGATGATGCCATCTGTTGAGATAGAATAGACTGGGGGAGTAATGGGAGAAGTGGATATATGAAATCTGCAATGCCCATTAGACATCCAAATGGAAGTATCGAGAAGACAACTAGATATCCCAGTCCTGAGCACAGGTGAGAGGTCAAAGTTAGAGATAGACATTGGTAGACATCAGCATTTGGGTGGTAGGAATCGACCATGGGACAAGTAAGATCATGCAAGGAGACATTATAGAGAAATAATTGAGCCCAGGCCTAGAATCTGAGGGGGCCCAATATTTAGAGTTTTGGGGGAAGTAAAGGAGATTAAAGAGCAGCCAGTGAAGAAAGAGGAAAGCCAGAGAAGGAAGTTTGAAAAACAGCCATCAACTAGGTCAACTGCTGTTAAGAAGTCAAGTAAGATGAGGACCAAGTTGTTGGTGACTACAGTAGCTAGTGTCCAAAGATGGCCCCCCAAATAAACCATGCCCCTGTGTAATCCCATCCCTTTGAGCCCAGCGTGGCTCTGTGTCTTGCTTATGACCAATAGCATATGGTAGAAGTCATGCTGCATGACTTCCAAGGCTAGATCATAAGAAGCCTTGCAGCTTCCACCTGCTTCTCCAGAAATGTGCATGCCTGGGACATTCCCTCTTGGAACCCAGCTGCCATTCTAAGAGCCCAAGTCACATAATGGTCATGTGGTAGGCACTCCAGTCACTAGCCCCAGCTAAGCTCCCAGCCAACAGCCATCATCAGCTGTCATCCATGTCAGTGCGCCATCTTGAACATCCAGTTCAGCTGAACCTTCAGATGACTCCAGGCCCAGCTGCTGCTGACTGCAACCTTGCGAGAAATAAGCCTCCAGTGAGAACTTCCCAGCTGAGCCCATCAACCACAGCAGAATGAGACACATTAATAAATTGTTTAAAGCCACTAAATGTTGGAGTGGTTTGCGTTACAGCAATAGATAACCAGAATAGCGACTTTACCAAGAGCAGTTCAATGGAGTAGTGGTAACAGAAGCCAGACTGGAGTGGGTGAGTGAGAGTGAACAGGAGAGGGTAGACTTTTTGCTCAGGAAGTTTGGCTGTGACTGGTGTGGGAGGTGGAGTCAAGGAGAGTTGTTTATTTTTAAGATGGAAGATACTAAAGCATGGTTGCATGTTGATGGTGATTATTTCTGGAGACATTCTGGAAAGATAGATGAACAAGAGGGAGAATAAAGTGAAGAAGCAGAATCTTTGGGAAGACAAGAAAAGAGGGATCTAGGCTAGGACTAAAGGCAAAGAAGATGGGTGTGGAAGCGGGAGGTTTGTGAACCTGAGGGCAGAAGTCCGGGGGTTTTCACATAAGTAGCAAGGTCATCAGCTGAAGAAGCGGGTGAGGAGATGGAGGGAAGATGAGGCAGCTTTGAAAAAAGTAGATAATATAAAATAGTTATATCAAAAATTAGGACTGGTAGCAGAATTCTAAAAATAGCCTGCCAATATTCCACACACCATAAGCCTGGGCTCTGTGAATGAGAGGAGACATCACGCCCACGATTATGCCATGTTATATGGCACAGTTGATCTTAAAAGAGGGAGACTCTCTGGCTAGGCCTAATGTAATTACATGAGCCCTTAAAAGCAGAGAACTTTCTCCGGCTAGTGGCAGAAGAGGAAGCCAAGAGATCTGAAGCACAAGGGTGATTTAACGTGCCATTGCTGGCCACATAAGAAGGAATGTGGGCAGCTTCCAGGAGCAGAGCAGACCCTGGCTAGCAGCCAGCAAGGAAATAGGGACCTCACATCTACAGCCAGAAGGAATTTGCCAACAACCTAAATGAGGTCGGAAGTGGATTCTTGCCCCGAGCCTCCCAATAAGAGCCTGCCTGGTCAGCACCTTGACTTTGGCCTTGTGAGACCCTGACCAGAGAACCAGCTGAGCCCACCAGGACTTCTAATCTATAGACTGTGAGATAATAAATGAGTGTTGTTTTAAGCCACTAAGTTTCTGGGGATGTGTTACACAGCAGTAGAAAACTAATACAGTGGGAAAATAAACACACCAGGAAACAACAGACATGCTGGGCAGCACTGAGCATATGGCCATCCGAGGTCTGTGGTCATGAACATAAAGCAGACTTCACTGGGTGATCTCCAGTATCATCCACCTGCATGGGTGCAGGCAAAGGGAGGTAGACAAGATGGCCTCAGCAAGGGTCCAGGATTTTCTAGGCAAAAACAGCAGAGGGAAGGAGGGGCAAAGGAATGGAGGAAGTTGGCAAATGAGTGATAAAAGTGATGCATTTTAGAGTCTAAACTGGGTAAGGATGTGAAGATGTCAGAGGGCAGGCAGATTACACACAGTGAGAAGGAGGAGGGAAAGAGGGCCAAAAGCCGACAGGCCGGAGTTGGAAGGATCACCCACACGGCTGTTGAAATCATTGACAATAATGAAAAAGAAGGGGTAGAAAGGAAGACAATGAGCCAAGAGCTGTCAAGGGGTGAGACAAAGTGACCTGGAGCCAGCAGATGACAGCAACAAGGAAGGGTGGCGATAGCGTAACTAGATGCCAGCAGATTCCGCAGGGGTTCCTGAAGGAGGGAGGAAGGGAGCAAGGACACCTACCCCACCTGTCGTGGGTTGGTGCGGCCACAAGTGGCTATTTAGATCTGAACTTAAATGAATTACATTTAAATAAATTACAATTTCAGTTCCTTGGTCCCATCAGCCACATTTCAAGGGCTCAACAGCACAGGTGACTAGTGGTTTTCCATCCTCACAGAAAGTTCTACTGGGTAGAGCTGGACTAGACCCTGGACAGGAAGCATAGGTGTTTGAACCACTCTCCTGGTCAAGTGGAGCTGTTCCGTGGTGGCTGAACTCACGAAGGGGAGGCAGAACAAGGACAAGAGGGCCCTTATCGAACACGGCCCCGCCCTGCCCCCTGAGGCCAGGGTCAGCTCAGCTTCAGCTCCAGGAATGCTCTGAATATAACACCTTCCTGCTCGGAACAGTGTCATGAGGCCCAGAGAAGGGAAAGTCCTTCTTACCGCCAGTCTAAGGCCCACCACCCCTCATTCGTCATTTCCTGTCTCAGCACAACTGACAGAGGAAAGTCCACTTCTTTCAGAGGAACACAGACACACCCCCATGCACAGGATGGTATGCCTCTAACCCTAACAAGCTACCCACATACTCACAGCACACGCCAACTCAGTACATTCAAAAACGTCCAAGTTAGCCAGCTATGTGGGACATCAACAGGCCCGTGGGACGTCTATAGTCCACCCAGTTCCTTCTCACCTTCTGTCACCTCCTGTCTTCCTGAGTCCCCTTTATCTTGCGTCTCAGCTCCTGTAAACACCTGCTGGGCCAAGACCCAACAAGAGCATTCTCCCCGCTGCCTTCTAAGAAGCAGGAAGGTGGGAAAACAATTCCCATGCCACCAGATTTCACATTCCTCTCAGCTCAGTGGTGGATACTTACTTTATATCTAGGAAATTAAAAGCCTTTTGTAGTGATTTTTCCCAGAGCAAAGAATCAGTGAGCCCCAAGGTGAATTAAGTCTCTTCGTCTCCAGAAATGGAAAACTGCTTGCAACTTTTAAATGATGCTTTTTCCTGCTTCTCCTTACCAAAGAGCCAAAAATCAGAGGATCCAGTCTCAGGCAAGCCCCCTTTATAGAGAGTTCCCCAAAGCCAGCTTGCAGGCCATGATGAGGCTAGTGATGGCCACAGCAATGGGAAGTCCTGAAGCCAGGAAGGCACTGCATGCTTGGAGAAGGAACCTGGCAGGAGGAGAACCCCTAAATACATATCATCTACATCAAAACAAGCTAGAGCTACCACTCTCCTGTTGAAACTGCAAAGAAATCCCAAAATCACCCAGGGATGATAAGTGAGGATAATTATAATATACACATTACTGCTAATTTCAGATCTGTAAAATGCTACTGATGTTCCCTTTACTTAGTGTGCTAAATTTTAGTGTTGGTTTTAGAGAAGAAAAAATATTTATCAGGCATTTCCTGGGTCACTCAGTCTTTCTAATCTTATTTTTTCATCAAAGGTCATCAACTGCAAAACCTCCTACCGTTTCAGCAACTTGACCCTCATGGTTGAGGAGAGGACATCCCCAAACCAGCAGAAATATAGGAATAAAACTCTGAACTAAGACACAACGGAGATGGAGAGAGGGGAACCTTAGGGGAACAAAAGAGACAGAATCAAAAAGACATGGTCTGCTCCAGATGCAGTGAACATGGTGAGATGGTGTTTTTACACGTTATTCCTGTTTGCTTCCCTTTACCCCCATAGCCCCACTTTAAGCAGCCAAGCTTTTACGCTTATGTCTCAGTGAAAGGATGTGACAGCAAAAACCAGGGGAAAAAATGGGAGGCCACTTCTGGCTTTTGAATTTCACTCGCTTATGCCATTAATAAAACAGAAAGGATTCACAGCCTAGATGAAAGAGGTGGAGAAAATATCTTGGGTAAAGTCAGGCCTTGCATTGGCATTACCACCATCAGACAAGAGCCAGAGGGACAATAAGAGCATAGATGTTGGTGGGTTCTGTCCTCAGGGACCCAAGCACAGAAAGACAGCAAAACCCCTAAACAGGTTTTTGAGATCTGACAGCAGTGGGGCCACACCCCTCCTATCCTCGGTAGATCCTCAGGAGGGAAACAAGGCCCCAGAAAGAGGAAATGAGAGCAGAGTAGAGCCTGTTTTGGAGACAGCTGGAACCTTGGACAGTGTCACTTTCTCATGCTACTCTGGGCCCAGAAGCAGCAGAATGATTCCCACGTGTCCAAGAATGACCCAGAGGTAGCAGAGAGACACCAGACTTAAAGAGGCCACCAAGCTGGAACCAGGCAGTAGACATCTCAGCGGACACTTGGGTGATAGAATAAGGGCCACTTCCTCCAGTGCTTTGGCAAATATATAGGAGACAGCCTCCCAGAATTTAGGCAATCCCTGGAGAAAGGAGGGGTAATTCCATCATTTGACTGAAACTAAGTGTCCACCACTCCAGCAAAATAGGGGCTGGTTCCAAACAGAAATGTAGTTATATCACAGAAAAACAATGTTGTGTTTCCTGCATGTCTGAGTCTGCAGACTAAGATAACACCTCTGTAAGCATTAAAAGACGGGAGAAGATGGAAAGTAGCAAGTTTCTGGGTAGCAAATTAGATAGAGGATGGGGCCATTCACAGACGTAGGGAATAAAGGAAGGGGAGCAAACTGAGCAGAAAGTGACGAGTTTAAGGTTTGGCTATGTTGAGGTTGAGACCTTATGGGACATCCAAGGGTATGTCAGGAGGCCGGTGGATAATTAGGACAGGTACCCAGGAGTGAGGTCTACCTGGAAATACGCATTTTGGTATCATCCGCCCATACAAGCAGTAGCTGATGGCTAAGTAGGGGACCAGAGTGATCTTCTTATGTACACACCTCATGCCAGGCATTACTGAAAGCTTTTCATGCATATTAACTCATTTAACCCTCAAATCAACTCAATGAGGCAGATACTACTACTATCCTCATTTTTTTTAACATATCAAGAAACAGACATAAACGTTTCGGGCCTCACAGCCAGTAACCAGAGGAATCAGAAGTTATCCCAGGAAATCTACAATCTGCACATATAACACCCACTGAGCTATAAGTTATACTAGAAATAGAGGATGAAGGAATGCCAGAGGAAAAGGAAAATGAGAAGGAGCTGTCAGAAGGAAAACCAGGAAAGCATCGTGTCACAAAACTTAAAGGAGAAGAGGTCTTCAGGAGGAAATGGTTGGAGGTATCGAGTTTGCAGGAGGTCAAGTAATTGATTATAACTAAAAAGGTCCATTGGAGTTAGCAAGTAGGGGATCAATCAGTAAGGACTGGGTAAGGAGGTTTCCTCACCTCTGAGAGGTAGAAGACACGTGGATGTTGCACAGACCAGGAGCTGAGAAGAAGACCTGGGGGTGATGTCTAGACTGGGAGATGGGGAAACACAGCGTGCGCAACCCTTCCAAGAGAACTGTGAAGAGGAGAGAGCTAGAACCTAAGTTAAAGATTTTCAGTTTTGAAAGGGGAAGAATTTGGAGACTATTATATGTCAAAGGGAAAGTCAGTAGAAAATGAAAGTTTAAAAGATACAGGACTCCAAACCTGTGACAGTGCCTGTGAACATGATGAGGAAGAATGCTGAATGGAGACACTTTCACTGGATGATTTCGTACTGCAAATGGAGCCTTGATGCTGCCTGACAACCCTACTGTATTTCCACAGTCCCTTCATCCTCCCACTCTCTAGCACAGAGGTTCTCAAAGGGTCATCCCAGGGGCCGGCCCAGTGGCGCAGCGGTTAAGTGCACACGTTCCGCTTCAGCGGCCTGGGGATCACCAGTTCAGATCCCGGGTGTGGACATGGCACCGCTTGGCATGCCATGGTGTGGTAGGCGTCCCACATACACAGTAGAAGATGGGCACGGATGTTAGCTCAGGGCCAGTCTTCCTCAGCAAAAAGAGGAAGACTGGCAGTAGTTAGCTCAAGGCTAATCTTCCTCAAAAATAAATAAATAAATAAAAAGGGCCATCCCAGACCAGCAGCTGCAGCATCACCCAGAAACTTGCTGGAAATGCACATTCTCAGGCCCACCCCAGACCTGCTGAGTCAGACACTGTGGGTGGGCCTTTATAAGGCTCTCCAGGTGATTCTGATACAAACCCAAGTTTGAGAACCACTGCCCTAGATGACCAGTTGATAACTTCCCCTGTCTCAAACTTCCAACTCTTCCCCCTTCATCCTCTCTCAGCTGATCTTGCCTCCTAATTCACTGAGAGAAAAGAAGCCATTAAGAGAGTCTCCACCAGCTTCCACCACATCCATCCACCCCGCCACATCTGTGGCCAGATATTGTGCCTTCTCTCTTTTTACTTTGGATGAACTTTTATGCCCCAAACCAAAGCCAGGCCCTCGCTCTGTACTAGATGCCCTCCCCTCTCACCTCCTCAAGGACATTGCTCTGGCCATTCACCTCTTGCTCGCATCACCAATTCTCACTCTCTACTGGCTCTTTTTCATCAGCATACAAATATATAGTTATTTTTCCCATTTAAAAAATTTTCTTGACTTCACTTCCCCTTCTAGCTCCCACTCAATCTCTCTCCTTCCTTTATGAGAAAACTCCTCCAAAGATTTGTCTGTAGTGTGTCGACCCCCCTCCTCCTATAGATCTTGAACCCATCTCCAGTTAGACTTTCACCCCCACCACTCCAGTAAAACCATTCTTGCCAAGGTCACCAAAAACCTTCTAAATCAATTCTCAGACTCATCTAACTTAACCCATAGGCAGCATTGGACACAATTGATCTTTCTCTCTTCCGTGGTAGGTTTCCTCCTCTGGTTTCTGGCATACCAGCATCTCATGGATTGTTTTCCCCCTACTTCACTGGCCACTCCTTGGTCTCTTGATGGTTCCACCTCATTTCTAAAACCATTTAATGTTGGAGAGCTCCAGGATTCAGTCCCTGCACATCTCTCCTTTTCTATTTACACTTGCTCCCTTGGTGATCTCTTCTAATCACATGGCTTTAAATAACATCCATATGCTGATAACTCTCAATTTTATATCTCCAACCCAGATTTTGCCAAACTTGTAGATCCAGCCACTTTCTTGGCATCTTGGCATGCCTAACAGACATCTCAAACTTAATATGTATTAAACCAAGCTCCTGACACCCCCTCCAAATAAAACCCTGCGCCCTCCACAGCCTACACCCCTCAGTTCATGTTCAAACCAAAAATTTCCCTTTCTCTCAAGTACCTAATCCATCAGAAAGCCCTGTTGGCTCTACATTCAAAATACATCCAGAAGGCAACCACTTCTCCCCACCTGTCCTGCCACCGCACCAGCCCGAGCTGCCATTATCTTTCACCAGATGATTGCAATGACCTCCTAAATGGTCTCCTGCTTCGACTCTGGCTCTCTTCAGATCTCTTCTCCATACAGTAGCTAAAGGGATCTGTTAACAAAAGTCAGACGCATATCCCTCCTCTGCTCAAAATCTTCCAATGGCTCCCATTTCAGAGTAAAAGCCCAACGGCCCTTAGGGCCCTACAAGGCGCAGCCCCTCCCTTCTCTCTTTGACCGCATCTCCCACTCTCTCTCTTCACTCCAGCCACATTGACCTTCCTGTTCTTACTGAAAAGTGGCAAGTACATTCCTACCCCAGGACCTTTGCATTTATTGTTCCCTCTGCCTAGAACATTCTTTCCCAGATATCCAGATGACTCACTCCCTCACCTCCTTCAGGCTTTACTTATTTGGCATTGTCCTTCTGCTTCTACTAGGATATAAGATCCTTCAAGGCAAGGATTGTGCCTGTTTTGTTCACTGCTGTATCCTCAGTGCCTAGAAGAACGCCTAGCACAGGCAATAACCTGCAAAAAGGAATGGAATGAGGCCCTAAGGAAACAAAGGGTTAAGATCCAGAAGGAAATTCGTCTTGCATGAGAAGAGAGACACCTCTTTCACTGCTCCTGGAACACAGGTAAGAATGGATTCAGATATGTTTGTAGGCAGAAATTTAAGTATTTCCCTCCTGATTACCTCCAATTTCTCTGGGAACTAGAAGACAAGGAGGGACTTGAAGAGAGTGGTAATGGACAGAAATTCCAGCCATGGAGAATGGGAGAAGGAGCTAAGGACACTTGGAAGGACTGATGGGGGGCCGGCCGGGTGGCACAGCAGTTAAGTGCACACGTTCCACTTCTCGGAGGCTCAGGGTTCGCCGGCCCAGATCCCGCGTGCGGACATGGCACCGGTTGGCAAAAGCCATGCTGTGGTAGGCGTCCCACATATAAAGTAGAAGAAGATGGGCATGGATGTTAGCTCAGGGCCAGGCTTCCTCAGCAAAAAGAGGAGGATTGGCAGCAGTTAGCTCAGGGCTGATCTTTCTCAAAAAAAAAAAAAAAAAAAAATGAAGGACTGATGGTCCAGGTGAAATTGAAAACCTGGATTTGCCTTGACACCAATCCACCTGACTGTGTGGTTTTCTCGCCACCATGGGGCGAGGGGGGAAGGTTGTATGTTAAGAATGGGAAAGGCAAAAATTCAAGTTTTGTCTCAGCTTTTGGTTGAAGGACCAAATAAAATTCCTTCCACTGGCTGAGGGCCTCCGTTTACTGACTCAAGGAGGATTGGTAAACCAATCACCAGTCTCATGTTAGTAAAATGAGCAAAGTGTGTCTTTAAGAGTATAGAAAAAGAGAGAAGGCTGGACAACAGGCCCTCTCGAAGCCGGGTGGGAAGGAACTGGAATATTTAGCCGTCCCTAAAAACTGAAAGTGGAGGGGCCAGCCCGGGGACGAGTGGTTGGGTTTGTGCCCTCCGCTTCAGCAGCCCAGGGTTTCACAGGTTCGGATCCTGGGTGCTGACATGGCACCGCTCATCAGGCTGTGTTGAGGCGGCGTCCCACATGCCACAACTAGAAGGACCCACAACTGAAAACATACAACTATCTACTGGGGGGATTTGGAGAGAAAAAAGTCAAAAAAAAAAAAAAAAAAGAAGACTGGCAAGTTGTTAGCTCAGGGTGCCAATCTTAATAAAAAATTTTTTTAAAAAAACTGAAAGTGGATATGTATGTCCCGGGGTGAAATTCTGGACCTTCTGCTTATGACCCTTCCTCTTTCCCAATACGTTACAGCTGGCCGGCAGCGCCAAGTTCAGGTCCACTTCTTTTCGCGCTCCACCCCTCCAAACTCGCATGCTTTTCCTCCACGTGGTTCTCTGTATATATCGGTCGCCTGGGAGACCCTAGACGGGCGGGGCTCTATTGACGCCACAATAGGAACAAGCCAATAGCCGTGACGCGTCCCAGTGACGCGAGACGTGGGGTGTGGCTTTGCCCGCCCAGGCGCAATGAAGCGGCTGCCCGCTGGGTGGCGCCGATTTCCCGGGGAGGTCCTTTCTGGGCCCCCGGCGGAGGTGGGTTAGAGGCGGGCAGGAGCCGAGGCCAGGGAGCCCTTTGCGTCAGCTGCTGCTCACTGCACAGCGCCAGTACCGGCCGGGACTCACTCGCAGCTCCATGCTTGTGCCCGGCTCGACTCGTCCATCCTCGGAGAAGAGGCAGGTACGTGCCACCTGTCGGAGACTGGGGAGGGGGGGTGAGGAGGTCTGTGCCGTTGGAGGCTCAGAAAGTGAGGTGTCAACGACAGCCTGGGCAGAATGGGCACTAGAAATGTAGGGCGAGTGCCAGCTGCGCGGAGGAGCTCCAGCTGTGGATGCCAGTTGTGTGTGGGGGCCTGCCAGCTGACAGCCCAGGATGCCAGGAAGAGCCATCTGTGTGCTGATCAGTGTGTTCTAAGGAAGCGCTGCTTCCGCACGTCCAGGTCTCTGTGCCCTGTGGCCTGAGTGACGCCTGGACACTGACAACCCCCTTCCCATGTGTGCGTACAGGTCACTTACTCCCTCCTCTGAAAGCTCCCCCCGCCGCGGGACTGTCTGTGGTCAATTTGCCAAAGGGGTGGGAGTGGGGGCAGCAAAGTGGAAGGGGAGATCTTCCACCAATCCCAACCCAGAAGGAGGCATCTTTGAAATTCTCACCAATCCCAAACCAGCAGCAGGCACCGGTGCTCCAAGGCAAGTAACTTTACTTAACAGCCAAGGGAAGCCCTGGCCCACCCACTCTAGCTGTCCTCTGAGGAGTAAACATCTACCTCCCGATGTGGCTGCTTGCAGAATGGGGCTGAGCTGGAGATTGTGGTGACGCTCACCTCCGCAGGCATGGGCATGAGAAGGTTCTCCAAGTCCAAGCCGGCCGTGAAGTGGAGGAAAGGAGAGCTGGTTGGGCTGGGGTTGGGCATCCCCCGCTCCTCTGATGCTACAGATGCATACCAAACTGGAGTCAGAATGAGGACTGGAATGAGGGCCGGGGACAAGGGCGTCCTGTGGAGTGCATCATCAGGACCGGAGCTGAGTCAGTAGCCTCTGCTGAGAGAGGGTGGAGGCACCAGCTTGGGTCCTCCCAGTCCTCGGGGAGAGCCGTCGAGAAACAGGAGAAACAGACTGGGAGCAGGCAAGAGCACCAAGGCCCAAGAGGTTAAGAATCCTGCTCCTTCCGCTGTGACCCTGCCCGGCCCGGCTCTGTGGCCCTGGAATCCTGCGCGCTCCTACAGGTAGAGTGGAACCACTCCAGGGCAGCCCGGCCTTCTCTTGGTAACTTGGGGGAAGCTGCACTTGCCAAATGGGCCTGGACCTTCTCTGCTGGGTGGACTGGACATCTGGGAATATAGCAAGCCCCGTTTGTCCTTGCCAGTTATGGGACATGGAGCAGCTCAGGAAACCATGGGGCTACTCTCTGGCATTAAAGCAGAGCACCCCCAAGGGGTGGCCTAGAGGCCCTTTTCTCCCTAGGAAGTTTCACGTGGTAGGTGCTACTACAAATACTACCACTAATTATAATAATAAGTACAAGTATTCAATATAATAATAATTATTTATTGAATTCTTACTATGTGCCAGGAAATTTACAAATGTTATTTTACTTAATCCTGACAATTGCGAGGTAGTATAGCATTATTATTATAATTTCTCCTCCTGTTTTACAGACTAAATAAAAGGTTCAGACAGCTTAAGTGCCTTGCTCACTGTCTCAGAGCCAATAAAAGGGAAAGAACTGAAATAGAAGCCCAGGCCTAAAAGTCCATTATAAAAAAGTTCGAACTGAAAACCTGAGAGCTGGTCCCGCCTGCTTCTCACTCTCTCTGCCCTTGAGCAAGCTGCTGTCCGTCTCCAGGTTGGCTCCATCTCAGTAGTAAAGGGGCTGGACCAGCACTGAGGCTTTTTCCTCTTCTCTAATTCTGTGACTGACAACCTCCTTCTCCATGTTTTTCCCTTAATTCCAGCCCCATCCCTCTACCCTCTTTCCAGTTGTTTCCCCTCGAATCTCCCTTCTGTTCCACTTCAAAATGCCCCCCGTTCAAAGAGGCCTTGTAGACTCTCCCTGCCTGGCACTGGCTCATCAGGGCTGCCCCTCGAGGGAGGGCCTGCCACTGCCCCTTTAATTCTCCCTGGGCTTGGAATGCAAGTGAGTTGAGCTAGCCATCTCTGTGAGGTCAGATAAGATACTATATATATCAGAGTCGGTAACCTGAGCTCCGGATTACCCAGCCCCAGTCAGACTCCAGCCTCTGGGCTCTCCACTGCGCTCCCTGCCCTGCTGGGGAAGGAGAAGCCCCAGAGCCCATCCAGTGCCCCCGGACACAGGTCAGTAGCTGCCCCTTGAGTGTCTGAGCTTCACAGGGTGGCTGTCCAGAGGCCCCTGGACTATCTGTTTAGGGGAGCCCTGTCTGTTTGGGGCAGCATGTGAGAAGCTGCCCCACTGGGCCTGGTGGGTGCTGTGGGCAAGAGGAAAGGCTCAGAGGCTCAAGGACAGAGGAAAGATGAAGCCCTAGAGGACAGGGAGAAAGACTGGGGCTCTCCCCTGGGGCGGGGGCACCAGGAGAGTGCCTCTCCACTGGCAGAGGTGGGTGGGCAAAAGAGAATTTAAGGATACCAATACTGCCTGGGGGCCCATTTCTTTGCCTTTTCTTGGAAATGTAGAGATGCCCACCCCCTCCCCACCCCAAATCAAGAGACACCACCTGGGGCCCACTCACTTCTCCACCAGTCAGGATTCTTGCTCTAAATTTCCAATCTCTTTATGTTACTACTTTGCCACTCTCTTGGCCCTTGGGCAACTACTAGGAGCAAGACAGACAGAGTTGCACCCAAATTCCCCTGGATGACCCCCTGCCAAGACAATTAGGCACTAACCTGGTGGATCACTGGGTGCCAGCTCCTGAGACACAGAACTGTAGTGAGGTTCCTGGGGGCCTGAGATGAGTAGACAGAGCTCCTGGGCACTGTGAACACAAATATCCCCCACCCCAATCTTTCACTCCACCTGCATCCTCCACACCTGCCAGGACATGTCTCTACCTAGGAGCTGATGCCTGTGCCCAGACAGTGCCAGCGCTAGGAGCAAGGGTCGGAGAATGTAGATGAAGACAGATAGGGCCCCTCTTTGAGCCCACTTCACCCTTCAAGGTCAGTTCATCGGCAGTGCCTCATTCCAATGTTGTTAGCAAGCAGCTTTGGGAAGCTCTGAGGTCACCACTGTGGAGGTTCCCAAGCACCTGGAAGCCTGGCTGGGACTCCCCACTCACCTGTCCTGGACACCTGGGTAGGCGGTTAGGAACTGAACCTTGTTGAGGTGTGCCTCTGAAACCCAGCTAGAGCCCTTCTATCCAGGCAGTAGTGAGGCCACAGAAGCTGGCATGCCTTCACCCCAGAAAGCAGAGCAGATGGGGGGCAGAGAGGGGCCATGCAGGCTGCTGGGATATGGAACCTTACCCATCCTCTACCCTGGGGGCCAGGAGGGCCTGGGATTCCTGGGGAGCAAGTCCCTCCCCTGGCTGGGCAGGTTAGGGCACCCTTCATGGGAGCAACAGGAAATGACAATGACTGACACAAGGTTGTTGGCTGCCTCAGGGGGATAGGGTTCATTTTCTTTTCTTTTTTTTTTTTTTTTTGTGAGGAAGATTCACCCTGAGCTAATATCTGTTGCCAATCCTCCTCTTTTTTTGCTTGAGGAAGATTAGCCCTGAGCTAACATCTGTACCAATCTTCCCCTACTTTGTAAGTGGGATGCTGTCACAGCATGGCTGATGAGTGGAGTAGGTCCATTCACACCTGGATCCAAACCCACAAACCCCGGCTGCCTGGGAACTTTAACCACCCGGCCACATGACTGGCCCCGGGATAGGGTTCATTTTAACCCTTGACTCACCTAGCCTGGGTACCTTGTGGGTGAGCCGAGCTGCAGCAAGCGTAGGAGGCTGGAGGGCATGTCCATAACCAAGCCTTGGGCCAAGGGCCCTGGCTGGGGCTAGATGCTGGTGCCAAGGGACACTCTGGAGCTTGGCACCGCACGTGAAATGGAGGCCTCCTGGACTATCTCGCAACCAATCAGTATTGTACTGGGCTCAGGTTGCCCCTGGCTTCGCTTTCATTTGCCTGCAGTGGAAACTCGGAAGGGCTGCTCCTGTGGGAGTCTGTACCCATCATGCTGTTGCCTAGACAGTGGAAGGCTGGGTCCCCTGGCCCCACACCAGCTCTGGGAGAGGCTAGGGAAGTGTGACGTGAAGGGCTTAGCTGTTAGTGGACAGAGGACAAGTCCCAGGCCAGGTGTGCCACTGCTCCCAGCGTGGCCTTGGGAAACCCACGTCACTTCCACAAACCCTGGTATCCTCATCTGCAAATGCGTGTCATCATAGCTCCTACTGCTCAGGGCAATTTCGAGGATTAAGTGAGTTAATATGTGGTGTCTCAGAAGTCTTAGTGCAGTTTAAAAGTTTAATAACTTCAGAAAGACGAATGCTAAACGCTTCATTTAAATGTTTCATTATTCAAATTTCTTACCTATTTACGTTTTAAATTTTGAATAAAAATATTTTTTGTTTTAATTTAACGTAAAAAGTAAACCTTCAAATGATGTTTGTAAGTTTGAGGCATTTATTCTCCCAAAAGAATTAAAGTTGAAAACGGCACTAAGACTATGAGGACACCCTGTCCAAAGCGCACTTAGAAGAGCATCAGGCGCGCGGGGAGGGGGTCTGAGTGCTGGAGGTGAGGCTGCATGGGAAGCACTCAGCATGGGCCTGGTCCAGAGGTGTTCAACGTCTGCCGGCAGAGGCGATGGCTACTTGGCTCACACATCCTTGCAGGAAGCTGCGTGCTCTGTGCAGAGGATGCTGCTGCAACTCCCAAGACGGGGCAGCTGAGCAAAGTGAGGGGACTCAGGCAGAGCAGGGGAGAGTGGAGGCAGCTCTGTGAAGCTGGCACGGAGGAGGAGATTGGCAGGTGGACTGCCCCTGCTGTCCGAGGTGGCGGGCACCTGGGGAGGCGCTGCCTGGAACCACATGCCTGTACTTGCCAGCTCTGGGTAAACAGTGAAAGGAGCCGGGCAGTAAGGGCCCCACACTGGGCAGGGAGGGGAATGAGGGATCCCAGCCAATCGGCTTGCCTCCCACTGCCCCATGAAAGGGCCATTCAGTTCGGGCCGTTCCTGTGGCAACAAGGAGACTCGCAGCCATGTGAGCACCCGTCCTGTCCCTGTCTTGCGCAGCAAGGCTACGGCCAGGGCCCCAGCCTGCTCTCCCACCCATGGTGCACTCTGCAGCCTCCAGGGACCCTTGTGCCAGGTAATGCCAGGGGCCAACCCCAGCTGTCTGCTCACCTGGAAGGTGCTGGCACTTTCCTCAAGAGAGAAACTGGGGTTTGGGGGAGGGGATATGCATACTCAAGGCCTCAGCCCCAATAGGGACCCTCTCCTCAGACATGGGAACTGTAACCCAGATGTCAGCACAGAGAGGCAGCTTCCAGGGGGCTGGTAGTGACGGCACAACCCCCCAGGGCTGCTGCGAAGAGGGAGAGGTCTGTCAGTTGCCCACCAGATTGGAGCAGACAGGAGACCAGGGATTTAGAAGCCCTCCTGGGATTCTGTGGACAAGAAGGTGTGGCTCCACCTCCACCCCAACCCTTCCAGGGCTACTTGTGGGCCGTCCCAGGGCTGTCTGTCCCTGTCTGCTGTACCTTGGTTGGCCCCAGCACTTCTGCATCATCAGCAGGGCCAGGAGAGGTCACAAGCTTGGGGCACTGGCTGCAGAATACCAATTCCCTGGGAGCCTTAGTGGGGGATGGGGAGAGAGCTGTGGGGAGGAGGTATGAGCTCATACTCTGGAGGGGAGCTTGCATCTGATTGGCTGCCGGGTGTCCTGAGACCTGGAGTCTCTGTGACTTTGAATTATTGATGGTGTTCTCCAAAGTGAAGTAGAGCATAGAGTAAGACTGGTCCCACGCGCTGGCCCCTGTCTCTCCCCTGGCCTCCCTCAGCCTTCACTCTCTTCCTTCTCTGTATCCCAGAAAGCTAAGCAGATGGAAGGGAAGCTTGTCGTTTCCCCCAACCCTGCATGAGGCCTTCCTCTGTGACCTTTTCCTAGAAAGAGGTGAAAGGTGTGCTGGAGGTGGGAGCACAGCAGGCAAGGGCATGTACAGGAAGGTAGGGAGCCCTGAGCCAGCTGGGAAAAGGGCAGACAGTAAATGTGGACCAGGCCTCCTGATGCCAGCCTGGACTGAAAGTTGCTGGAAGGTCTCTGGCAGGGTCTAGAAGTTCTGTTCTGGGGCCTATTTGGAAGTTGCCACCTGTTGATCTCCCACCCCTGCATCTATCCCAAGCCTTGCATGGACTGAATTTCTAGAGGTCTCTGCCAAGCCCTCAGCATTTGGGGCTTGGCACCAGCTCCTCTCTGCCCTAAGGGCTGGACTGCCGGCCTAGGGCAGGCTGTGGGCTGCCCAAGCCACTGACTGCTGAACAGCTAGATTCTGCCCACTGCCCGCTCATCCACTCACCTCACTGGGGGCTGTGGGGGGAAGCCTGGCGCCCAGGGCTGAGGTCAGAGGCCGGCCAGCCCCGACATTATTACAGGCCTATGAAGGGAGGAGCCCGGCTGCCTGGCAGGGGCTGAGGGAGGAGATAATAACACTGTCATTGTTGAGGGCTTTCACATGTCGTTATCTCATTGATTCCTGGCAGCAACCCTGTGAGGTAGGATCATAATGATGATTATTATACTGATTTTATAGGTGAGGAAATTGGGGCTCAGAGAGGGTAAATGAGTAGGGCAACATCTCCCAGCTAGTCAGTCACAGGGCAAGTCAGAACCAGCCCCTGCACACACTACTCTGAGAGTCCTGGATGGCTCTGTGCCCCGCCGCACCGTGCCCTCCCCCAGAGGCCCCCCCCCTCCCCGAGAGTCTCTGATGGCCCTCAGGAAAGGGGCCTGATCCTACTTGCTCCTCTCTCCAAAGCACCTTTGCCCTCCAGCTCCACTTTAGATAAAGCCTGTGCATTTAGGGTGATGGAGGGACTCTGGGGGTTCCCAAGGGAGCCTAAATTTGATGTGGAGGGGTGAAGCAAGGTAAAGCGGAGAGAGCACCAGCCTGGAAATCTGAAAGACCTGGATTCCAGCTCTGGCTCTGCTCGTGTGTGACCCTGGGCAAATCGCCTTTCCCATCTGCACAACAGAGAAGTTAAAATGGATGACCCTTTAGAGCCCTCAGAACTCCTGGATTCAAAGATTCTGTCTTCCTCCTCCAGACCACCCCCCCACCCCCAACCCAGGTGGAAGGACTGGGGGTGAGGACAGGGAGGGCTGCCTGCAGTGCAGGATTTTAGCCTCTAGGGGGCCCCCTTTGCACAAGTCATTATCACCTTGAGCAGTCTGGGATGAATGTTGGTACGGGAACCCCTAGGAGGCCACAGGGCCCTAACTCCACTTAGCTCAGAGAAGAGAGTGGGTTCTACCACATGAGGATCCCCCACCGCAGCAGGAGACCATGTCCAGGGAAGAACTCTGGGATTGGGTCTGGAGACCAAGGCCAAGGCCCCTCTCTGCCACATGCTCACTCACCACCACCTCCCCTCCATTACTTCCTCTCATGAGCTCCTTTTCCTCACCAGGGATCTGACCAAAAGCTCCTCAGGTCATTCCAGCTCAGGCAGGGTATGCTTCCAAAAAGACTCCTGCTCATCCCAAAAGTCAGAAGGGAGGGAGGCAGTCTTAACTCTTGAAATGCCCAGCGTTTTCAATCCAGGGGGTGAGGGCAGTGGGGTCCCCACAACTCAGGAGTCTCTGAGGAAGCAGAGGGAGCTGGGTTGGAATACAGCAGTCACTTGGAGAACTGCAGAGGTAGGGCAGTCCCCACTGTCACGGTCAGGTCACTTGGAGCAGCCAGAACGTGCTGAGACTGACTGCCCTGTGTGGTTTACAAAAGCCAGCTCATCTCCTGTGCTGTCACTGAGGTGTGAATGCATGGGTGCGTGCAAGCCTGTGTGCAGACCTGTGTGCGTGTGTGTGTACGCACATGCATAGGTGTATTTCTCAGCAGCAGGCCAGCTCTTTGTGGAAATGGACTTTGTGGTCCCTGGTTGAGATCTAAGGTTCTGGTCAGCTGGGGATGGAGAGCAGGTACAGTGGCAGCCTGATACCCAGCCAGGCCCTTAACAACTGCTTTCCTTGTCTTTCAGCCCATGAGGCTCCCAGTCCCCACTGAGTGCCGCCCTGAAGGATGTCCCAGCTCTCCTCCACCCTGAAGCGCTACACAGAATCGGCCCGCTACACAGATGCCCCTTATGCCAAATCAGGCTATGGCACCTACACTCCCTCTTCCTATGGGGCCAACCTGGCTGCCTCCTTCCTGGAGAAGGAGAAGCTTGGTTTCAAGCCAGGCCCCCCAACCAGCCTCCTCACTCGTCCCCGTACCTACGGCCCCTCCTCCATCCTGGACTATGACCGGAGCCGCCCCCTGCTGAGACCTGACATCATCGGGGGTGGTAAGCGGCCGGAGAGCCAGACCTGGGGCACTGAGCGGCCTTCAGGGAGTGGACTCAGTGGGGGCAGTGGATTCCCTTATGGAGTGACCAACAACTCCCTCAGCTACCTGCCTGTGAATGCCCACAACCAGGGGGTAACCCTGACCCAGAAGAAGTCGAACAGTCAATCAGACCTGGCCCGGGATTTCTCCAGCCTCCGGACCTCAGATAGCTACCGGATAGACCCTGGGAACCTGGGCCGCAGCCCCATGCTGGCCCGCACACGAAAGGAGCTGTGTGCCCTGCAGGGGCTCTACCAGGCAGCCAGCCGCTCTGAGTACCTGTCCGACTACCTGGAGAATTATGGTCGCAAGGGCAGCGCTCCTCAAGTGCCCAGCCAGACTCCTCCCTCACGAGTCCCTGAAGTCCTCAGCCCCACCTACCGACCCAGTGGCCGTTACACTCTGTGGGAGAAGGGCAAGGGCCAGGCCCCCGGGTCCAGCCGCTCCAGCTCCCCAGGGCGAGACACCATGGTGAGTTTGCCCCTTGGGAACTCAGTGACGGGCTGGGGAGGCAGCCACTGATGTCCAAGAGCCAAGTTGAGGGAAGGACTCCCAACTTGACTGATGATGGAAGGCAGAGGTTTACTTCCCACACCTGACAGCGGCTACTCCTGCAGCCTAAGTAGGGACAAGCCAGGGAAGTCATCTCGGCATTTCTGGTACCCTCGTGGCTCGGTGCCTTCCTTGCTCAGGGGCTTTCCCACTCTCCCCAGGAATCCTGCTTCAGGACCTGTGCCCTCGACGATGGGCCGGCAGTGCTCTCGGAAATGCTCAGCTACCCCCACATACACTGTGATTCTTACACTCTACTTTTCCCAGCATGCCAGGCTCCCCTGCAGGCCCTGCCCCATCCTGGACTGAACGCCCCCAGCCCACCAGTGCTCCCTGTGGTAAGAAAGGCCTCCCTGCTCTGACTGCATCTCTCCTCGTGCTCAGGCTTTTACTTCCCAGCTCGGAGTCCCAGCTTAACTTTTGGGCATAAGACATCAGGGGAAGAGGGGCTGTCCTCTGACTGACACTGGCTGTCTCAGGACCAGGTGTCTGGACAGCAGTACTTATATGTCTTTGGAGAAAATAGTGGAGGGATTTTTGTCTAAGGCTTGAAACAATCCAATACCTCTGTATTCCAGTCCTGCCTGGGCTGGGATGAGGGAGGAGGCTCTGCTGGAAAAAGAGTAAGGCCTGGCAGGGCCTTGCTAATGCCTAAACACACCTCTTGTGGGGCACTGACTACATTCTGCCTTTTCTGTAGTTATAAGTGTACCCATTAGGTGGCGAGCTCTCAGAGGATGAGAAAGAAAGAAATATCCCTAGACCCCTCACCATGTGCCTAGCATAGCACAGACCTCAACTGACCTGAAGATTGCATGCGTGGATGGATGGAGGCATTGCTGGCTGGCTGGATGGATGGGTGGATGGCTGGATGGGTGGATGTCTGGATGGATGGCTAGATAGCTGGATGGATGAGCGGATAGATGGATGGATGAATGGATGGATGGATGGGTGGGTGGGTAGATGGGTGGATAGCTGGATGGCTGGATGGGTGAGCAGATAGGTGGATGGATGCATGGATGGATGCATGGGTGGGTGGGTGGGTGAATGGGTGGATAGGTAGATGGACAGACAGACAGGCAAGCATATGGGTGGGAGAGCTGGGTGTTGTGTCTCCTTCATTCCCTTTGTACCCTTCCCCTACTCCTAGGACATGTGCCTTTTGGAAACAATGTGCCACAGCAAGAAATGCTGCTTAGGGGGTTTGTCCATACGAATGGAGGAGGGGTGCAGAATAGGGACAGGACTTTGGGTCATAGACCTTGAAGGTGGTCATAACTAAAGGTCTTGAGAGGACAACTTTGATGACATTACTTAGAGAGTCTTGGCCTTGCTGAGCTGTCTGTGAAGTGCCATGGGAGATACAAAAGCTGGTGCCTCCCAGAACATTCAGACCCTGACAAGGCAGGGTTGGCTACATTGGAGACTAGTGTAGGAGTGGGAGATGACAGCTGGCCTGGGAGAGAAATACATGCTCTCAGAGGGCATGTGCTTGAGGTGGAGCATGATTCACTTGGACATGTCTGGTGTTGCTCATCTCGAGGGCAATCAGAAAGCGGCTCTCAGTGGAGGGGCTTGGGTCCTAGAGCCCTCTGAGGGGCTCCCTCCCTTTGCTCAGAAGAGAAGTGTTCTTTATGGTATGCAGTGTTTCTCAAAGAGGGTTCTGCAGACTGCCTGCATCAGAATCACCTGTATGGCCTAACGATTCTGGGCCCCACCTGGGTCCTGAATCAAACTCTCTAGGGATGGAGCCGGGGGATCTGCCCTTTCACTCTTCAGGTCATCTTTAAGCACGATGAGGTTTGAAAACCTCCTCTCCACAGACTAAACTGCAGACCCACCCTCAGCCCCAGTCATGAGAGAGCAAGATCTCCTTTACTGGGGGCCAGACTCTACTGGGCCTCTGCCACCTTCCCACACAGACATCCCTCACCTCCCTGCAGCCTGCTGCCCTCCACCCCTGCCAGAGTGGACACCCTGCCCCACTGCTCCCCAGGGCCAGGGTGATGGGAGTTCTGAGAGAGGACCTCAGGGGAGTAGCAGATTGCCCCGGGGCAAACTCAGCTACCCTAACATCCCTCCCTCCCATCCAGAAACAGCTCACGACACACTTAAGTAGCCAGTAATGCCCACTCTGAGTTGAGCTAGTATTCCACTCTGAGTTCACGCTCAAGATCCTGCCAACTGGGAAAGGACCCTAGCGGGTCAGTGGTATAAGACCCTGATTTAACCTCACCCTGTCTCTCCTCACCACTCTCATCCTCACTTCCTGGAGCTGACTGCAGCTTGCTGAGGTGAGAACAACCCTGCTGATGGGGCCTGGACCAGTTCTTCCAAAAACCAGGTCCAGTTTCTTTTCAGATCTCCATCTGAGGATCCTCCCTTCTTATTCACTCATTTACGGTGCTCAGCTTCCTAGGAGTGTAACCTCAGAGAAGTTCCTTAACTTTTGAACCTATTTCCTCTGTGAGATGAGAGTAATCATAGCACCCACTTCACAGACTATTGTGAGAAACCAAAGTTGTGTGTGAAAGTGCCTGCCACGGAGTAGGGCTTGATAAATGTCCTTCCTCCTTGGCCCCTTCCAGGTGCTTAGGGAGGCAGGAGATGTGTGAGCCATGGTCCCTGCCCTCGGTGCATTCACAATTAACTGGGGGAAATATGTTCTTAAAATAGTTGCAATAGGAGGCAGCCCTAGGTGTCTTTAAGTGTCATAGGTGGCGGGAAAGGGAGAGTTCATTGAGGCTGGGATGGGCCTCTGTGACTGCTGGAAGTTTGCTCTTTAACCTTGGACACCTGTCTGAGCTGTTTCCTCGTCCATAAAAGGGAATAGTCACGCCTGCCCTGCCCACCTCATAGAGATGTCCTGAGGCTCAAAGCAAACAATGGATGTGGAGGGACGTGAAACCAGTAAAATGCTATGGAAGAGCTGGTTTAAACTTCAGAAGGAAAAGGAGATGACAGAAAAGGGGCATTTGGCTGCTGACTAGAGCGGGGAGAGGCCTGAACTACCCTTTGGAAGGAACAAAGGTGAGAAAGTGTATCCTGTGGCAGGGTCCAGCGTGATCTGACTCCTCTGGGGTCCCCTGGGGCAGCCCTGACCCTGGGGCCTCTCAGGGTAGCCGAATTGAACTACGATTGGCCTTCATAAAGGGAGGTCAAAAGCTGGCCCCAACCAGGGAGTAGAATAGTTCTAACCAGACTCATTCCCCTCATTAACAGAACAGCCAATGTGAGCTTGGAATATCACAGGGTCAGCTGAGCACAAGTAAAGAAGTGGTGGAGGGGGTACATGAATTCTGAATACCCCCTGCTTGCATAAGCACCAACAAAATGCCAGTCCACAGAGGTGTAGCTCAGCCTAGGCTAATGAGGGCTGCCCAGAGGCCCCACCTTCTGTTTAAAATGCAGACAGACTGGAGAGGAGGGATGTGATGGTTCAGAACCAGTAAAAAAAAAAAAAAAAAGCTCTCACTACCCACAGTGAGCCAGGCCAGGTGGGTTGACTCTGCAGAGAGCAAGGAACCCAAGTACCCAACCGGGTCATGTCCCCCTTCTGCCCCACCTCTCCTGTTCCCTGGGTCTATGGAAGGACAAGCTGTTCCCACTGAGCCCTGCCAGGGTTGCGCTTCACCCCCTACAATCCATCCTAATCCTTCCCTGCTCCGCCCACTCCAGCTGCTCCCTCCCAGCCCTGGCATTCTGCCTGCTGGCCTCAGCCCTGCCCTTGCCCCACCCTAGCCTGCCCAGGCCACCCTTTCCTCTCCCCAAAAGAGCCGGGGTTGGCCCAGGGCCCTCCTGGGTCAGGCTGGGCACCTGCTGCTCATTTGCAGGGCCAGGGACTGAGGCTCCGAGCCTGGCCCAGCCTCTTCTCCCCACCCAGTCTCTTCCACACCCTTGCCCTCTGCTGGGGGACCTGTTGCTAGGAGCAAAAGGTCTGGGAACCTGGAGGACCTGGGTCATAATTGCCACTGCTGACTCATCTCCCGAAGCCCTGGGTTCCAGCTGTTCAGTGACAGGGACATTATATAAGCAGAGGTCATGTGACTTCTCTCTTGGGTGGGACTTTGGACCTGACTGCTGCCCTGCAGTGCGCAGGGATTACTCCAAAGAGAACAAGGTGAGGACACCCTAGAGCTTCTGGTGAGGAGTGTGACCTTCCTCTCTCATCCCTTGCCTTCGCGCTCTGTTTACTCAGCCACTCGGAACTGCCTCCCTGCAGTCTTATTTATCCAGCTTGGCGGCCTGAGACCCTGGGGCCTGTCTTCACCCACTCAGCCACCCTGAGGAGGTTGAACTTCCTGAGGGCTTGACTCTGTGTTGACAGCATGGGAAGCTCACTCAGAGGAGACCTTAAGCCAGAGGGGTCCCATGGCCAGGACCAGCACTAGCTGCTGAGAAAGGGCAGCTGGTTTGTGGTCTGTGGTTAGACTCAGCAAGACATCCATGTCTCCATCCCTTGAAGACCGGCTGTGGGCTGTGACCTGGCTGGTGGCCTCGGTGCTGCCTTCCCCAGACTCCGTTTCTCACTCAGTGCCCGGCACCATCCGCCCCGCCTCCTCGTCCTCCCCCAACCTCAGGATGTCTTCATGAGTTAATGCGGTGCTGGGGTGGAGCTCAGCAATGCAGAAGTTAATCCAAACCTGGCGAAGTGTCCCCTGCCCCTGGGGGAGCCGCTCCATTGACCGTCGGCTGCAGAAACGAACATCACGTTCAGGGCCCAGAGCTGCACACGTGGCACCCTGCACCCTCTCACCTCCATGGATACGTAAACCTGGTATGAGCAAGAAAGGGGAAGTGTGTGGGCCCCTGGAATCCAGCTGCTTCAGGCCAGACTGCTCTGGGGCTCAAAGGAGTCCGAGCTTCTGGCCTCCTGAGTCGGAGTGATTCCAGGAAGCAGAGCTCCCTACAGACGTAGGTAGGACTGACGGCCCTCCCTCCCCAAGGGCACTTGTGGGCTGAAAGCCCAGCCCTAGCAAGGACTCTGAACCCCTCTTAGTGTCAGTCAAGCCACCAGTCTGTTCCTTTGCAGCGGTAATAGTGGGCACTTGCTTGCGGGAGCAGCCACTGGCCTGGAGGCATTTGTCTGGGCCCGGGCACTGTTTCCAAACCCTGGGCCAAGCTGCCCAACAAGATCTTAGGAAGCAGGACACTCTCAGTCCTGCCCTCACAGAACTAACCCTGACTTTAATTTATTTACGCTCCATCCATGCCAGGAAGGATTTGAGGTGAAGAAAATTACTTATTCTACTGGGGAGGCAGGCCAAGCGCAGACTCTGAGAAACAGCAGACTCTGAGAAACAGCAGTCTCAGGCTGCAGGAATGAGCCCTGCTCAGACTGGCTCAGCGTGTCTGAGGCAGAGAGTTAGAGCTGGATTCAGATCCCAGAAGACCATATGCTTACCTATCCCCCTTCAAGAAAGGGCACTGAGGAGAAGGGGTCTCCTGGGGGCCTGGCGAGTTGAGAGATCAGCCACGGTTCCCCGTTGGTTGTGTCCTGCAGCAGTCAGACCTGCTTGACAAGACTGGACCCTGTGGGAATTCTTTCCCCTCACCTCAGACTCCTCAAAGAGCTCCCAGGCAACAGCTTCCCCGTCTGGGCCTCCCTGCTCCCAGCACTGCCCCTAACCTCCCCCATCCCAGGAAAGAGGGAGAGAGCGTGCTAGCAGAAAGCCATGACAGCCTGGGGCAGGAGTACCCAAATCACTGGCCTAAGTCATGGGAGATGAGCCAAATGCTCCAGTGGGGGAGTGCCTGTTGGACAGGGCTTCCCACAGCACGCTTATTCAACACGCACACCCAGATTCGCCCCACCCCTGGAGGCTCGGGGCCTTCCAGGATGCCCAGCCTAGTCTCACCCCTTGTAGAGATGAGATCAACACATTTATTTAGCACCCACTAAGAGAACCCACAACCCTGCCTGTGAGGAGGTTTCAATGTGATGGCACAATCACACACGATCTAAGACTATTTACAGAAGTCTTAGAGACACTTTTAAAACCAAGATAAACATATTAAGATTAATATAAAGTGAACGGGAGTAGACTGAGGATCTGTGGTAATGGGGTGTTTAGAGCTGGGTGGAGTTCATTAGAGAAGGCTTTGTGGAAAACTCAGTTTTGAGCACAATTCACAAGCAGGTAATTGGTAGAGAGCAGGAAGGGCATTCCAGAATCCCCTAGTAGTTGTTAAAAGCTTGGGTTTTGCTGTAAGACAGGTCTGGGTTGAAAGCCCCATACTGTCATTGATTAGCTTTGCAGTCCTGGCAAGTCATTTGACCTCTCGGGCTTAAGGTCCTTCATCTAGAAAGCAGAGGTGATAGTTACCACATCACTGTGTCATTATGCACGTTAACTGCGATTATATATATACAGTACTTAGGCAGTGCCTGGCATTTAGTAAGTGCTTAATCAGTGACAGTTGTGTGTTTTAAGTGAGAGAAGGCAAGTGCTGAAGCAGAGAAATAAGAGCAGGTTGGTTGGCAACAAGGATTGGAGAAGAGTAAGGGTGGTGACAATGGAAGGAGCCTCTGGACAGGCAGCCTCACAGACAGGGCTGCATGAGGCTTCCGGACTGGAGGCAAGTCAGGTGTAATAGGGGTTTCAGGGCAGAAGAAAGATGTGACCGAATGCAAAAGCTTTGCTGCAGACAGTGTAGGACTGGCTGGAAAGGGTGTGGCTAGAAAGAAGGAAGTGTGGAGAGAAAGGCTGATGCAGGTTGTCCAGGTTCCAGGTTTGGTCACCCGGCAAGGACAGTGACTGTGGGCATCACCCCTCCTAACTTATCACCAAGTAGAATGCCCAGCAGCTCCTGCCTCCTGCCCACTCCTCCCACCTCCACTGCTGGAACACAAGGGGGGCACCGTCTGTGCTCCCCTCTCATTAGCACAAAAATGCTGTTTCGTGGGTGGCCTAGGGTACAGCCATACATGTGTCCTGGACACATTCCCCATGTGGCTGTGGTCGTGTGTGCAGTGCGCGTGTACATGTGGGGACGAGCATGCCAAGAGGAACAGAAGGAGGCCACAGATGAGTAACAGCACAGGCTCAGCACAGGCTGCTGCCTCTCAGAGTATTTTTAAATGCTAAAAATACTGACTAAAAATAGCGAGCTCCAAACAAGATACTTTCTCTAGGCAGATTCTGTGTGAGTCCCTGATAGGCGAGGGGGGGTGGAGCATCAGAAAGAAAACTCCAAGACCTCTGATCTTCAGGCACTACTGCCCTGAGGGCGGAGGGGCACACTCCCCACCACGCCAGCTGAGCGCCTATTTCCCCACCGTGGGGTTACTTTCTCCCCGCCTCCCAAAAACAATCAAAATTTGAGATTCGGTGAGAGACAGTGTTGGGTAATTGGGTGGAAAAGGTCAGAAAAGGTTCTTCCCTGGGGCCGAAAAGGACAATGACCTATTGTACCTTATAAAATACGAGCATTGCCTTTCTTGATAATGGGCCAAATCAGGACCCGAGGGAGGAGGGCAGGTCAGTCCCGAAGCGGTGAACTCTTATCCTCCCGACCTGGGCCCGGCGACCCTCAAGGACCTGGCGGAGGTTGCGCTCCAAGAGGGCCTGAGTCCCCCCGAATGCTGTACAACAGTTTGTGCCTACGCGCATCTTTCCCTAAAGAGAGTACAGTGCTTTCGTCGGGTTCTCGAAATGACCTGCAGCCCCCAAAAAGTTAGGAATTGGATGCTGCCTTGGGGAAAGGTCACCTGGCTGACACTCGGTCTTGAGGACGTGTCCTCTGCGGGCCTCAAAGACAATTTCTCCTGAGTCCCAACTCCGAGGTGGGCCCGGGCTCCGCGCCCCTATGCTGCCCTCCTCCGGGGGCTGCAGGTCCCGGCGGCGGCCGGCCGGCGGGCGGGTCCCGGCTGGGGTCCGCGAGCTGGGGGCGGGGCCGCGCGAGGCGCGGGGGCGGGGCCGCAGCGGGGGGTGTGGCTGGGGCCCTGGCCCCGCCCCGGCGCTGACGTCGCGGGACCCGAGGCGCCGGCGGGGCTGCGAGCCGGCCGGAGCGCGAGAGCCGGGGCCGGGGCGGTTGCCGGCGCGGGCCGGGGAGGACGAGGCGGAGGAGCGCGCGGTCGGCCGGAGCGGTTACCGCCGGGCACCGTGGACGGTGTTCAGTGGCAGCCTGGCCGGCCTCGGCGTCCGGGCTGAGACCGCGCGGTACTCCCCGCGCCCCCTGTGCCAACGTTAAGCGTGGGGCCGAGCCCGCCGCCCGCCGCCAGCATGCGCACCTCGTACACCGTGACCCTGCCCGAGGAGCCCCCCGCCGCCCCCTTTCCCGCCCTCGCCAAGGAGCTGCGGCCGCGCTCCCCGCTCTCCCCTTCCCTGCTGCTCTCCACCTTCGTGGGGCTCCTGGTCAACAAAGCCAAGGTACGCGGGGCCCTTTTCCCGGACCCCCAGCCGAGGGCCTGGGGTTCCGCCGCCTCCCCGGGCCGCCCCCGTACGCCGCGCGCCCACGGTCGGGGGACCGATTCTTCCCAGCCCCCACCCCTCTTTTCCCAAGGTCTCCCGGCAAGGAATGCCCCCTCCCCAGGTGATCTCACGCTTACTCGCGGGCTCCCCCCCGTTTGAGGTCCCATCCCCTGAGTGCCCCTACTCCCGTCCCCTTCGTGACTCCGGCACCAGGTGGCTCTAGGGCTCTTAATTCCTGGCACCTATCAGGACAGGTGCAGGAAAGCGTAACCTTGACTAGTTCTCGGTGTGAGAGGACGGGCAGCACGCTGGACTCGGCGGGTGCGATTCCTCCGAGATCAAAACCCCCCAAGAAAGGCTGGTCAGAAAGGGGCTGCCCCTCACTCATCCCAGAGGGCGCTTTCCCGAAGCGTTGATAACAGGGGTCCTTTGACCCTGTGAAGGGCAGAGGAGTTGCGGACAGGTGAAAGAGGGCAACTTCCCTTTTCTTTCCAGCCCTCCCCAGTTCGGCTAAGTGGACACTGGATCCGTCAAATGAAGTAGCCACCCCAGAGTAATGCTGGGGCTGAAAGCTGGGCACCGCCCGCTTGGGGAAGGGAGAAGGGGCCAGAGCTTGACAGATCTTATGTAACAGGCACCAGCTCCCGTGTTGGCAATGCGTGCACTGCCCCCTGCCAGGGCCACACCAGGCTCCTTGGCTGCAGCCAGGACTCATGGCTGACCCTCATGGCACAGGTGAAGTAATCAGGAGAGCCCTTTCTTGGGTTCTTGAGTGTGAAGCCACAAACCTCAATAGACTTTTTTATATGGGCCATATAGCCACATGTTTCCTCTGCATTAACCCAGAGCCAGCCTTTCTTGAGCCCCCTCTCCTGCTCCCTCGCTGGAAGGTGAATCCTGCCTGTTTACTGACTGTGGAGCTAGTATCTACTTTATAGAACACTGGTCGCTAAGTCAAAATTAGGTTTGCTGATGGCTAATGTTAAGGAAGTTCTTGATCCAAACTCTCACCTCCTTACACGTAAGTTCCAGCATACCAGCTGGCGTCATTTCCTTCTCTCCTGGTGAGAGGCTGGCTGTGCAGGGTCTCTCCCAGCTTCTCCAGTTCTAGCCTCTCCCGGCCAGCCTGAGGTAGATTGTTTTCCCTGTAAGAAAGGTCACTCCTGGGACATTTTGTTTCTCTCCAGAATGGAAAATGCTGACTTTCCCTGGAGCTCCTGATTTCCTATTCATGGCAGAAGAATATCTGGCTGCGCATGGAACAGCCCTGCCCTCCCCTCCACTCCCACCCCCGACCCCTGTTATCCAACCGCCTTCTACACCGGGCGCTTAGAAATTGGCGAGTAGTCTTGAGCGCAGGAAATTTTAGACCAAGGCACGACCCCCCGCCAGAAAAGCTAACAGAGGGTCTTAGCGATGCTGTGAAAGAACCTCGCATATCTCTCCACCCACCGGGCGAAGTAGGATCCTCAAGAATAGGAACCGTAGATGATATGTTCTTAGTGACCCTCAGTCTGCTGGGTCAGAGTGGAAAGTGTCAGCACCAGGGAGGGCCTCAGTGGAAAGAGGCCTCCAGTTCCCCATTGCCCTGCCCCCACTAGTGCTGCGTGCCCGCTGTCCCAGCTGAGGGCTCCCTTTGGTGCACACTGACGTGATCACCAGTGGTAGGATGCTTTGCCTCTACAGCCTGTTTAGACAGATGTTGTTTGGGGCGCAGGATAAGAACTAATAAAGCACTGCCAAAAATAGTTGTAAGGGGGGGACTGGGCGGAGAGTGGCTATTCTGTTGCCGGCAGCCTTTAACATTTAGTTCCCAATGGGCTACGTGGAGACTTCAGTGTTTTTGTTGGGCCCCAGGGGAGTCCTTCTCCAGGTCCAGCTGAAAATGCTGATAAGGTCTTTGTCCAGGGAATTTTCTCTGTTGTGGCCCTCTTACTGGAGCCGCAGGGTTTAGACTATCAGAAAGATAAGGTTTCAGTTTTGTGTTTAGGGCTGTACACTGCTAGCCCGGCAGAGTTCTTCAAGGATGCTATACCCCACCTGCTGCCAGTAGGCTTTCTCTCGAGCTGCGGGTGGAAACCAGGTTTCTCTTCTGGGTGTATGTATTTCCTTCCCTACCTGTTAGTGTTAGACCTGATAACTGGCAGGAGGGAGCCTTTCCCTTGTGGGAATGGGCATGGCAGTTCCTGAGACAAGCCCTCCTTCAGCCTGCCTCCCCCCACGCCACCCTCTTGAGCTGACAACCTCACGGGCTTTGAGCTGCTGATAGCCTCAGAGGCTGTCAGCACACGGCATGAGTAATTTTAGCTGAGTTATTTCAGGCTCCTCTTCTGATCAGGGTTGAGCTAGCCCCACGCATGCCCCAGCCAGTGTTGCTCCAGAGTTGCCGGCTCCCCAGTCCCCTCCCTCGGGGATGGGGGTGGCAGGCTCACCTGCAGACTGCTTCTTTAACCCTTTGAGCCCAAAGGTTTTCTGACTCCTTGGAGGTAGGGCCAGGATTAGCCAAGAGACCTGGCCAAACAATGCTCAGAGTCCTCGACTTAACGCCGGCTCTCTCTCCAAACCCCTCACCAGCCTCCACCATAGGGACAAGAGCAAGAGCGGCACCTTCAGCCAGGTGCTTACGTCTTCTTGGCAGCAGTCTGTCGTCACAAGGATTCCCAGCCACTGGCCAGTCAGGATGTTGAAACCTGAGCCAGGCAGGGAGGATTCTCCCAGGCTCTAATCAGCCCTCGGGAGCTGAGCTCAGCTGGAAGGAATTCCACCTGTCTCTGACGACTCAGGATGGCAGGCCGATGGCAGGCAGGCTTGAGTTTTCCCAGCTGAGGACCTAAACTCAGTTAAGATGTTTTGTCATTGAACTTTTCGAGATCTCTTTGAAGTGCCTATTATGACAGCTGCTTTACACATTGGACATCTCGGGGTACAAATATAGGTAATTTGAGACAGTGTCTGGATTTGGGGCCTGAAGTTTCTTGTAGCCGGGAACCAAATATGTTCCCAAATATATGAATTCCTAGTCTCTAGTTCTAATCTGCAGTTCCCAAAATGGCGGAGAACGAAGAGTGACATAAAGAGGGGGAAATACATAGCCAATAAAAGAAAGCAGGGCCCTGGAGAACATTTTCAGGCATTCCTCAACCGTCTTTCCTACAAGGAATATAGACTAAAGCTGGAGAGAGAATTATACACGTGACCTGATGCTCCATGTATCAGGCTCCAACTGGCAGAAAGTTGCATGAGAGAGCCTAGCACAGGCCCAGCCTCTTTGCCTTCAGCCTTATGTGCCCTGTGTTCTTTGCTTACAGAATTCTAAGAGCGCTCAAGGTCTGGCTGGTCTTCGAAACCTTGGGAACACGGTGAGTTCTTAGCAGCTAACGTCTTTCCTGAGGCCACCCTCTAGCATCCCAACTGGAACAATCTAACCAGAGTCCCCTCCTGGCTCCAGCTACCTCCCTACGCTCTGGGCCAGCTGGTACCTGCCCTTCCTGATTGGTCCTTTGCAGAATTGCTGGGCTCTGCCTCACCCACGTCCCCAGCAGGAAGCACTGCTAAAGGGAGTTGCCCTTTTAACTGTCACCTCCTTTCCTGGATGCTTCTCCTCAAGGATATCTATCATGTCCCACCCGCTTCTGTCCAGCTCACCCACAGCCTTTCGGACACCTCTGTAGTAAATAACCAGTCACCTTCCCTGTGCCAGCTGTGGGAATTTGCCTCTCTTTGCCCCTTTCACTTACAAAAAGACGAACTTGGGAGGATCCATTTCAGGGGTAGATGAACCGGAGGGCCTTTGGTACTAAGTAGGGATGCCAAGTGGGTCTCTCTTCCCTTCCTGATTGTCTGGATCGTTTCTTGCAGTGCTTCATGAACTCAATTCTGCAGTGCCTGAGCAACACCCGGGAGTTGAGAGATTATTGCCTCCAGAGACTCTATATGCGGGATCTCAGCCACAGCAGCAATGCACACACAGCCCTCATGGAAGGTGAGGAACCCCTCTGCGGACACAGTCCTGCTTCTCTTCTGGACACCTTCCCACTCTCCCACTGCTGTACTGGTAGTTGTGTTGTATATGTACCTCTCCTGTTTTTCTTTCTTTGGCTTCTTTTTGTTGGGATTCTGATTTCAGAGTTTCCTATAGAAGATGTCTCACCTGTCCTCCATGCCCCTTCTCTACCTTCACCTTTTAACAGAGTTTGCAAAACTAATCCAGACCATATGGACTTCATCCCCCAACGATGTGGTAAGCCCATCTGAGTTCAAGACCCAGATCCAGAGATATGCACCGCGCTTCGTTGGCTATAAGTAAGGACCTTGCAGGCATGTCCTCCCCAGGGTGGGTGGCAGCAACAGCATGTTCTTGAGATGAAAGGTATTGCTCACTCTCTTTTCCTTGGGCTCAGTCAGCAGGATGCTCAGGAATTTCTTCGCTTTCTTCTGGATGGGCTCCACAACGAGGTGAACCGAGTAACAGTGAGGCCTAAGTCCAACCCTGAGAACCTCGATCATCTTCCGTAAGTCTGAGGAGAATGCTGTGGGAAGCGAAACTTCGTGAATCTACCTCTCTGGGGGTAATGATCGGGGGAGAATTTTAAATACTAAGGATTAAGATTGCTAGACCCTTGAACTTATCATGGTTTGAGCTCTGACCCAATTGTGTTCCTCCCTCTGGTTCCTAGTGATGATGAGAAAGGGCGACAGATGTGGAGGAAATACCTAGAACGGGAAGACAGTCGGATTGGGGGTAAGTGCATGAATAGGGGGAATGCCCACTTTCCCTGTTAACTACTTTTGCCTGAGCAGAGCATGAAAAGCCCTAAGAATCATCCTCCCAGGGAACCCTCTTTCTGCCCAGTGTCCGACAAACTGAGGCAGGAGGAGTGAGAAGGGAGACACATAGAAGACCACGTGCTCGCTTCCCTGTGTGAAGCATCGCGTGTCCATCTCTTCCCCAGATCTCTTTGTCGGGCAACTAAAGAGCTCCCTGACGTGTACTGATTGTGGCTACTGTTCTACAGTCTTTGACCCCTTCTGGGACCTCTCACTGCCCATTGCTAAGGTATGCAACCTGTTGCCCTACTTCTGAAACTTGAACTCTTATCCTTTCGTGTCGTTGACCTCTGACCTGTACTTTTTTCTCTCCCAGCGAGGTTATCCTGAGGTGACTTTAATGGACTGCATGAGGCTCTTCACCAAAGAGGATGTGCTTGATGGCGATGAAAAGCCCGTAAGTCACCCTTCCATAACAGCAGTTTCCAAGAGATGTGTCTGGGGACAACGCTGTCACCAGCAAAGCCAGCCCAGGCCCATTGACTTCTCCCACCAGTCCTTTCTAGCTCTGTCCGTCATGTCTTTCAGACATGCTGTCGCTGCCGAGCCAGAAAACGATGTATAAAGAAGTTCTCCATCCAGAGGTTCCCAAAGATCTTGGTGCTCCGTATCCTTAAGATCCGTCAAGGGCCTTGACTCCAGAGAGTGACTGATAGGGGGCCAGGAGGTGAGGGCGAACAGAGTAGGAAAAAAGGAAACTTGATAGACTTTCCTTCTCGCGTTTCTCTTCTGCTTCTGGAGAAGCGCAGTTGCCCTCTTAGGACTCGGTCTCCTTTGCTTTGACTTTGTTCTCGCCACCGTGTCAGTCCTTGACTCATGTCAATACCAGATCTGAAGCGGTTCTCAGAATCCAGGATACGAACCAGCAAGCTCACAACATTTGTGAATTTCCCCCTAAGAGACCTGGACTTGAGAGAATTTGCCTCAGAAAACACCAGTGAGTATTTTTCAGCTGGGAGGGCAGAAGCAAGGCACCAGTGTCTAAGATACCATTGGGAGGCCAAGAGGTGGAGGGATGCTGCTGAAGAGAGCCATGAAAACCGGGAAGAGGCAGGAGGGGGAGGGAAGACGGGGGCAAGGAATGCCTCAGGGGTTGTATTTCCTCCTCAGACCACGCTGTTTACAACCTGTATGCTGTGTCCAATCACTCCGGAACCACCATGGGCGGCCATTACACAGCCTACTGCCGGAGTCCAGTGACGGGCGAATGGCACACTTTCAATGACTCCAGGTGAGACAGAGGTCTCAGACAGGCCTCCTGGTGTCAGACATCTGTGCCTCACCCACCTATATGGCTTCCACCTTCACTAGACAGAAAAGGTCAGAGCCAAAAGCCATGTAACACATGTGAGACGGCTCCTATTTGAAGAATCTCTAGGGGGCAGCAAGAGGTTGGCCTTGGGTGTGTAATAGAGAGGTTAGAGAGGCCCCACACTCCCTCAGCCACTCAGCTCTGTGTCTCGATGGCCCCCTCACCAGGCCCTGACTTTTCCTGCTCTCTCCACAGCGTCACACCCATGTCCTCCAGCCAAGTGCGCACCAGCGACGCCTATTTGCTCTTCTACGAACTGGCCAGTCCACCCTCCCGCATGTAGCAGCGAGGGGCTCCATCCCTTTCTCCCTTCCCCGTGGTGGCCCCACACCCTAAGTTTTTTTTTAAAAAGAGAAAAAAAAAAAACCTGACAAGAGAAAAATAAAGTAAACTAAAGCTGCCGAGCAGGAGTTGCTGCAGCCTGGTCAGAGTCTGGAGTGGGGAGCCAGGAGCTCCTGAGCCACGCCTGGCAGGGAAGATCGACGGGACACGGAGACCGCAGCCAGCACAGTGCCCCTCGGCTCCTCTTGTTTGCGTTTTTAAGCTTGTGGTTTTTTCCTGTGTGTAATAAACAACAGCGGTCTGTGGGGAGAAGATCCTGGTCCGCTCGCTGCCAGCTCCGGCCCCACTCCTCCCGGAAGACAGCGCCCTCTGGAGCCTGCTGGGAGGATCACTGCCCGGAAGCCCCGGCGCCTGAGCCTGGCGCGCTGTCTGCACCTGGACCCGGCTCACTGGTCCAGAAGCAAGAAAAACACCCATGAGCCAAGAGCCCTCTTAACGCTGCTAACTCCAGGGGGACAGACTAGGGGACATCTTTGAAAAAAGCTGTTTTTGGTTTTTAAAAGCCCAACTTTTTTTTTTAACTACCATCACTGAAGTTGTCAGACTGGAGATGCTCTCCTTCACACCTCTTCACAGCTGGGACATTGTGTTGGTCTTTTTTTTTTTTTTTCTAATTCTTCAAATACGACTTTTCTAATGCTAGCCCCCAGTGGTGCTAGGTGGGTGTCAGCCAGGCCCTAAGCACAGCCACAGTAGACCTGGGATCTAACAAGTTTTTGTTTGTTTCTTAATGTTTTGGATGGAATCTAGTTGCCTCCAAGAATTGTGCCTTATAGCATTTGGGGACCAGGGGGTAACTGCCCCTCCCTGAAATGTCCCTCAGCCTCTTCCCTTTTCCCCAGGGCCATGTTCAAGCCGGCTGGGGGAGGTAGGGGCCATGCCCTTAGCCCCCAGCTTGTTTGTACTGCAGTGAGGGGAAGAGGAGAGGAGGTGAACGGAGATTTCTTATGATAGAGTATCAAGTTCTTCCTGCCCACTTCCTCCAACCCACCCCTGGTCTACTCCCAGCTGTTTGAAGGATAGCACAGGCCCCTCATCCCTAGAGCTTCTCTCACCTTTAATTTATTCCCTCAACATGCTTTTTCTCCCTGACCTTCCCTGTCCCCCACCTTCTCAGAGCCTCCTAGACATAGGCCCTTTGGACCGAGTTTCTCAGGGATGCCCATGCTGCCCCTCAGCTCCTCTTGGCCTCGGTCTTCAGTCCTACCCTGGGAGCTGGAGCCTGGGTGTTTGGAGACATCTTGCCTCCGCCATATGATTCTTTCCCATGGGCTTGATTTTGCCCTAACCAGTTGGACAAAACTCTGTGCTGTCCCAGAGAGTAAAGCTATTCACCAAGGCACCGGACTCTGTGCATGGAGCTCTCTGCACCCACGCAGCTGGCCTGGCTTGTGCCCCTTGGAGCCTGGCGCTTTTCAGTGCTCCCAGGAGGAAGCATCAGAGAAAGACACCCCAAGTTTAACTGGCCTGACACACTTCTCCAGGGAAGACCTGTGAACCTGAGCCAAAGGACAGGGGTACACTTGTTTACCGTGTAAGCAAGAGTAGAAGAATGTCCAATGTACAATGGAACCGTGTACAGAATAAATAATAGCCTTGAGAAACAAGTTGGTAAGTGATGGAGTCTTGATTTGGGAGGGGTTTGAACCCAGGAAGAGATCCTGGCATGTTTAGTGGCCAAATATTCTACTGCTTCAACCGGATTGTAAATTTCAAGTTCTGGAAAAAGTTTACCCATGTTTTAAACTTTTTAGTTGTATAAAAAAACTGACATAATGCACGTTTTGAACACCATGTTCTTCATCTGGATTCACTGGTTGGTAATATTTTGCCACATCTGTTTATATATGTTTCTTTTGTCCTTTTAGGCAAAACATTTAGGGGTGAGCTGTCATATCACCGTTTCTAAATACCTCAGCATGCATCTGCTGAGAATAAGGACATTCTCCCACATAACCTCAACACTCTCTCCACCCCTGAGAAAATTAGCGTGTCTAATAGACTAAAATATCTAATCTCTTTAAATGGGCTGTCTGCTTTTTAACTGCTGGGACGGGTACCCTGGTGATTCTCTTTTGACACACTTGGGTCCCCATACAGACCTATGACAAGCTGAAACAGGTCTCCGGCACAGGCCGAATACAGCACAGTTTGCTCCTGGAGCACAGTGGCAATACCTGGATGTGGAGTGAACCAGACGTGGTCCTTGATAAATTAAAACATCTCAGTTTGCCCCACTAATACCTAGAAACAGCTGCCTATAAGTTAAAGCTTTTGTTCTCTTTAAAGTGCTTTTTTTAAGATGTCAACAGGTTTAACCCCTTAAAGAGCTGGCCTCTTTGGGGCCCTCAGGGCCTTGTCTCCTTTGGTTTTATCTTTTGCTTCTTAATGCTGTTCAGATCTTCCATTTCTGCCACTGATCTTGGAACTTAGGAAGCTGAAGTCCCCACCAGTTGAGCTGAGTGTTTTTTTTTGTGATTTTTCTAAGTGCCGTCCCTGCTGCAGTCACCGAAGTGTCAGTCAAGTCGTGTCTGTCGCATCCTTGCTGAGACAGCAGCGCCCACTGTCACACTCACCTCATGGGGTGAGGCAGTAGTGGGGGCACTTTTTCTGGGCATTTTCCAAGAGTGGGAAAAGGATTGAAAACAACAGTGACTCAAACCCTGCCCTGGGAGTGGCCTGACCCAGGATAAGATTTAAATGCTGATGATTTTGCCCAAACCACAGGTGAACAGGATCACCTTCAAAATGGAAACACTAGGCTTTTAGCAAAGTGGATGGGTGAGCCCCAAGTAAATGTAAGTTGCTAGCTCTTCTTTGACTAGCTTTTCACTGGAGGGAGAAGGCACCTGTGCATTTTTGCTGTCTTCCCCTAGGGAACAGACAGACTATAGATAACACCGAGGGCAGGGCTCAGCCCTTCCACCCTTGCTCCCAGCTCTCCCTTCTGTACTCAGCCTGTGGTGCCTCTCATCCCCATGGCAACAGGTTCTAGTGCTACACAGATCCCAAACACAATCTGTCCCCATGTTTCTTTATCTATCAGCTTTGCCTCCTAGCAACTGGGATTTTCCCCCATTCTTTGCTTGTGTTCCAGCAGGCCTCTCCCTGGGGGAGGTACTTCCCCTGCAACTGCTCTTGTATGACCTTGAACAAGAACCTCCCTCTTTCTGGGCCTCAGTGCCTCATCTGTGAGTTAAGGAGATTGACTAGTGGACCTTGAAGGTCTCAGCTCAAGTGTTCTCATTCTGAGTCACTTTTTCTCTAATTCATACCTCAAATCCTAAGTCAGGGCTACCTCCCCCCGGTTCCCTGGTTCTAGTTTATAGAGTTACTATATGTATTTATTTATACTTATATATGTATTTTTTTAAGTGACCAGTGCTCAGAAAATGCATATTACTTTCCATAAAACGTTAGCATTGGGACTACAGAGGTCACCTTGTCCACGTTCTCATTTGCAGTGAGGGTGGCACTAGAGAAGGCTAGCTCAAGGCCACCAGCTGGCAGCAGTGGAGGCAGGCTGGAACCCAGGTATCTTGACTCCCCCCCCAGTTCCCCTTCCATCTGAATACCCTGCCTTTGGGGTGAATAACTGATAGCATTTTGCAGGACTTTCTTCAGCCAATTTTCCAATCCTGTGTCTATTAGGAACTGGGCCGAACAGTGATGTAACAAGGGAACTCCCTGGCTCTGTACATCCACACAAATCCAAGAGCAAAACCGGCAGGCTCTGTCGCATACCTGGATCTAGTAGATCCGGGCTAGGCGCCTCTGAGGGTCCTCATCCTTCCTCACTCTGTGGGCAGAAACAAGCCCCTCTGCACCTATGCAGAGTTGTGAGTGTCTGGCACATCGTAGGTACTCACCAAATGTCCCTTCCCCCCACCTCACTCCTGCTTCCAGGACTGCACTGTCATCACTCCATTGAGATTCTCTCAGTGGGTGATCCTCAGCAAATGTTCAGTTCCCCTGGCCTCTCAGGATGCTGCTGCCTTCTTTTTCCCAAATAACATACTTAAAGGCTTAGGAATGCAAAGTAAGTATAGCCTTGCCCGAACCAAGCAGAATTGGTGAGGCAGAGCCACTGAAAGGGCGTTCCAAATCCAAGGAATGAGCTTTTCTGATTTCTTGACATTTGGTGTGACCTGCCTGCCTCTTGGAGATATGGTAAATTGGCGGGGATTGAGCTGCAGTCTTCCAGGCTCCTGGAGACTAGGGAAGATCCAGGAACCAGGGGGCGAAGGCCAAGTTGCCAAGAGACAGCCAAGACAGAAGCAAGCAACTAGGGCTCAAGGCTGCAGGCCTGCAACCTCCCTGTCCTCTTCAGACCCGGGATCCCGAAAACACCCCTGTGTGGTGTGCTTGCCCACAGCCCTCTCGCTCCCCACTATTCTACAAGGTTTGTAGAAAGAACATGGAAAATGGAAAAGAAAGGAAATAAATAAAGGGAAGGGAAAAAAGGAAAACAATTGAAAACCAGGAATCCAACAGCCCCAGCTCTGAAATGCAGCCCCGCTGCTTGCCAGCTGGACCACTTCGCCGCCTCAGTTACATCTGGAAAATGGGAACAAAAACACCTCCCTGAGTTTATCCCCAGGGCTGTGCTGATGGTCCAATGAGACAACAAGCTGAGTGGTCTGCATTCTATTTCTCTCATTGTCATTTTACTCAGGCCACATTCCCACCTAACCTGGTGCCTTACAGGGTGGCTTTCCTCCCTTCCCCCAAATGCTTTCATAAAACAGCCTCCTGCAAGTGTGCTGGTGCCAGCCGAGCCAAGGGTGTAGTTGCAGACAGGGCCCACAGCAAAGCCAGAGAGAGCTTCCTGCTCCCCCAGACCCCCCTTTGCCTCCTTTCTACTGTCTTCCCACGAACAGAGACAATTCTAAGACCCAGTTCTGACCAAGCCAGTCTGCTTGAAACAGGCTGCAGCCCAGGCTCCTTAGGCCCATGGTGCGAAGCCTCTCCCGCTTTGGGAATTCCCTACCCAATCACAAGTTCTGCCTATTAAAATCTTTTTCAACCCTCAAACTTTAGACTAAATGCCACCTCTTCCAGGAAGTCCCTCTGCCTGCCCCCTATCAAAGGTGGTCATTGCTGCTTCAGCTTACCCAGCATTGGACCTCTGACCTCATAACCCAGTAAACCAGCAGTTCTCAAAAGACCCCTTTACACTCTTGAAAATTATTGAGAACCTCAAATAACTTTAGTTCTTGTGGGTTATACCTAACAATATTTACTATATTAAAATTAGAACTGAAAGAAATTTAAATATTTTCTTATTTTGAAATTAAAAATTTTAAAATAATCATAAACCCTTTACACGCTAACATAAATGACATTTTTTTAAAAATTGCATCTTCCAAAACAAAAATAAATTAGTAAGAAGGGTAGCATCGTTTTACAGTTTTGCAAATCTCATTAACACCCGGCTTAAGAAAAGGCAGCTCTCTTCCGTCTCTTTCTGCATGAATCTGGTGCCAGAGCACCTGGGGCGGCCTCTGGGACCAAGCATCACCCGCTCACAAAGGACGGTGAAAAAGGCAAATGCTGTCTCGGTGGTGTGACCTCTCACACCCTCAAGAAGCAGTCCACATCCGCCGGGCCGAGGAAAGGCTTGCCCCTAGACAGAAGCAGCCCCAGGCCTCCAGGGGGTGAATGGAGAAGAACTTGGGGGTGGGGAACCTCGGAGGGCAAGAGCAGCTGCTTTAGGATCACCGACTCTGTCTCCATGGGGCTCCTCACTTTGTTCCCCCTTTTGCCTCCCCCCCAGGGTCAAGTGAAAGAGGTGTGTCACAGAAAACGTGCGCTTTGGATTGACCTGGTCCTAGGTTCAACCCTTGTCTCTGGATCTTACCAGCTGTGCGACCTCAGGGAAGTTACCTAACTTCTCAGAGCCTTAGTGCCATTCTTGATAAAATGGTTATACTACCTGATAGAGTGACTGAAGGAAAGAAACCGTATGTAAGACCTCTCGCCCAGGGCCTAATACACAACAGACATTCCGTAAATGGTGGCCAGAAATACCGTGCTGCCTCTCCGGCTCCTGCTTCTGCCTGCCCAACTCTCAGCCTGAGCACGGCTAACACAAAACAGATTAACAATCCCTTCCTTTCTCTCTGAGGACAGCGGGGCCAGGCTGGGATTTTCCAGCAGAACTTCACTAATGGAGAAAGGGGTGCGAAGTGACCTAGTCTGCAGAGTGTAGGTCTCCTGTCTTGCAACAGCAGATGGTCCCAATTGCCAGACTCCAGTGCCCTCCCGAGGGGTCTGCCCTGACCGGCCCCAGCCAAGCCTCAGGCACCACTCCTCCTCCTCGTCCTTCCTCCCGCAGGCTGAGGAGCCCCAGGCAGAGGCAGCCAACCCCTCAAACTCCCCCACGCACATCCGCAGAGACACAGCAGCCCATACACGCCACGTTCCTCCTATAATGGTTTATCTCCGTGTCCCGGGCACCTAGGTGCTTTAACAGGGCCCGTCCACAGACCCAGGCATGGCTAATGCCCCAGTCACCCAGAAGGGAGGAGCGGTGGGCAGCTGGTTTTGTCCAGGGTCCTTAGGACTCATGCGCCTTGAAGCTGACACTTGACCTTGAAGCCACTGACACCAGCTTCTAAGGCTCCCTCCTGCTGCAAAGCAGCCCCGTTGTCCTCCTTCCCTCCCAGCACCCCTCAGATGCTCACTCAATACTTTGGGTGAGGTTAGGAAAGCGGGGTGGCCAGCTTCCCAGGTCACACCCTCCAGGAACACCTAGTTTCCTCTGCAGGGTATTCTCAGACACTGCCTGCGCCTTTAAGGACTGCTGCCCTGTGCCAGGGTCTTGACCTCAGCATCCTCAGCTGAGTTGGATTAAGGGACCATTTCATGCCTCTGCGAATTCCTTCTGGCTGCTGTCCCTTCCCCCAAACAGAGACGGAGTAGCCAGTAGCCCAAACCAGTCTGCCAAGGGCAGCCTGGGATCTGGTCTGGTCTGGCAGCCCATTCCCTCAGGGAGCAGAGGCGTCTCCTTTGATAGAGGGTTTGGGGTCAGAGAGTGGGCCCTTGGGGGCTTGGGCTGTTGCAAGGACTCCAGAAAGCCATGCAGCGCCTTGAGCCATGAAGGACTGCTCAGATATCATCCTGTGTGTGGAGGGGACAGAGCTGAGCAAGGTAAGGGTCACATAGGACCACTCTCCTAAGCCAGATGGGTGCCCAGGGGACATGCCTGCTGGGCAGTGCTGCCACTGGCCCTCAGCCCTCAAGTCTCCCCCTTTCAGACTGAATTCTGCAATCCTGCTTTCGAGCCTGAATCGGGGCCCCCTTGCCCTCCACCGGCCTTCCAGGAGGATGCCAGCTGCAGCATCGGAGCTCCCTGGCACGGTAACCATCTCAGGGGGTGGCCTGGGGTAGGACAGAGAGGCCCAGGAGCTGAGGGCAGTTTGAGGGGTGCCCCAGGGAGGGGAGGTCTCAAAATCCCACCCCAACTGCCCACAGGTCGGCATCGCCGAGGGCTGCAACCAGACTGCCAGTTCTCCTGGCTGTGTGTCCTCCTGCTAGCCAGCCTGCTGCTCCTGCTGCTCGGGCTGCTAGTGGCCATCATCCTAGCCCGTAAGTACCTGGGCTCTGCTTGGGAGAAGGACTTCAGAATGAGACTCCTTGAGCTATGCTACCCAACCCCCCAGGGATCCAGCTCCTCTGAATCCTGCTCCTCCATCTTCCTGCCTCCAGAGTTGCAGGCTACACCCCCACTGGGGACCTCCTATCACCCACTGCCTGCCACCACCACCACTGGCACCACCCCCCTCATCACCACCACCACCTCTCAGGCAACTGGGACCCCTAAAGAGCAGCAGGAGGCAGGCATGAGCCCCACACCCCAGTCCAGTGAGTACTAAGGGCCGATCTTCCTGCAGAAAGGCCCAAGATGGCAGGGGGGACGGGGGGCAGGAAAAGGCACCTTGGAAAAAAAGACTCTCTCTCCTTTTGACCTCTGAACTCCCACCTCCATCTCTGCAGCCTGTGGGGGCCTCCTTCCTGGACCAAGGGGCTTCTTCAGCAGCCCTAACTACCCAGACCCTTACCCACCCAATGCCCACTGTGTGTGGCACATCCAGGTGGCCACAGACCATGCAATACAGCTCAAGATCGAAGCTCTCAGCATGGAGAGCGTGGCCTCCTGTCTCTTCGATCGCTTGGAAATCTCCCCTGAGCCTGAAGGCCCCCTCCTCAGGTGGGTCCCTATGCCCCCAGGAGATCCCACCACTGTCTGGAGGGCAAAACCAGGGTGCTGTGTGGGAAAGCCTTAACCTCTGGGCCTAGCACTGCCACCACCTTGCTATATGACCTTGGGAAGGTCGCCTTCCCTCTCTGACCTCAATTTCCAGATGTGTGAAATGGAGCTCTTACCTATTTTTCCCATGAATAAATGCTGCAAGGATGGATGTGCAGGTGCTAGGAAAGTCAGAGCTCCCTGGGAAATGAAAAGAGCATTTTTGAGCACCCTGTCACCAGATCAGGGCTTGAGGAAGAGGACCGGGGGGCCCAGGCAGACTCCCTTCTGGCTGGCCCTGTGCTCTGAGCCTCCATCACCCCAACCTGACTTCTTGCAGAGTGTGTGGGAGGGTACCTCCCCCCACACTCAACACCAATGCCAGCCACCTCCGGGTGGCCTTCGTCTCTGACAGCAGTGTGGAAGGATTTGGTTTCCATGCCTGGTACCAGGCTGTGGCTCCTGGGCATGGTGAGTGTTTTCCCATCATGTCCCCAGCTGCCTGGCAACTGTCCACTTCCCCCGCCTCCAGCCACTCCCAGCACTGGCAAAAAGGGGTGGAGACTCTGGGGGTTTCTCAATCCAGATGCCCACCCCCAGGGAGCTGTGCCCATGATGAGTTCCCCTGTGACCAGCTCATCTGCCTGCTGCCTGACTCAGTGTGTGATGGTTTTGCCAACTGCGCTGATGGCAGGGACGAGACCAACTGCAGTGCCAAGTTCTCTGGTATGGGCCCTGCCAGCCTCAGGGCAGGTACTGTCTTCAGGATCTGATCCAGGTTCAGGCTGGGCTCCCCAGTGCTGGCCCAGCCCCAAATCTGCCTGGTCATTCTGGCTCAAAACTTGTTTCCCCATGGGCATGGTCCAAGCTCTTCTCTGCAGCCACTGCTGGCCCCATTGGGTTAAGGCACAGCCCCCGGGAAACTCCTGAACCCTCCTCCTCTCTCCAGGCTGTGGGGGGAATCTGACTGGGCTCCAGGGCACTTTCTCTGCTCCCAGCTACCTGCAGCAGTACCCTCACCAACAGGTAAGCCCACGCTTCATGGGGAGGGCACTGTGGCACACACGGGCACACCTGAGCACCCAGGTTAGTGTGATTGGGAACAGCACAGCAGAAACTGCCTTGTATGGGAAGGTCAGAGATCAAGCAGGCAGGAAGGGAACATTGTTAAGTGCTTACTACCATCCAGATGTTCCTGCCTTGGGTAAATTTATCTCTGAGACCAGACAAGTTAAAGGCGCTTCTTATCTCAAGAACCCCAGATGATGAGAGCTGGGTGGGCAGCGCCCACCCACTCCCTGCCCAGCCTGCAGCAAGGAGAAACCCCATTGGAGGTCAGCCTGATGCCCAGATTGGGACAGGAGGAACCCGAGAATTACTCCATCTGTGCCCTCCCCCAGCTTTGCACCTGGCATATCTCGGTGCCTGCTGGACATGGCATAGAACTTCAGTTCCACAACTTCAGCCTGGAAGCTCAGGACGAGTGCAAGCTTGACTACGTGGAGGTGTACGAGACCAGCAACTCAGGGGCCCTCAGCCTCCTGGGCAGGTACTGGCAGAGCCAGGGGAGGAGCCGAGGATCAGCTCCGTGCTCTGCAGTCTGATGGTCAAGGCCTCCCGCAAATTAGCCCAGCTGACCCCCTCGCTTCATCTGCTGCTGCTGCTCCTAGCCAGAGTTCTCTTCACTGTCATCCTAAAAAAGGCTTGTCCTTTCTCGCCTTTGCTCCTGACGTCACCCTTCTCCAGAAGGCCCTTTTCCAGTCCTCTCCCTGTCCCTTCCACTTCCCTCACAAACACGCACTGATTCTTCCCATCTCGAAGTGGCTCAAGTTCAAGCAGTTCATTTAATACCTTGTCTGCTGAATATGTGTGTCTTCCTCCCCAGATCCTAAGCTCCGTGAGTCAGGGACCAAGCCTCCCATCCCCTCTGGCATCACCCCGAGCACCCAGCTCCCAGGGAGGCCTGTGGGAGGCCTCGGTCCACCCTCGGTCAGCCAAGGGCCCCGTGCCCAGGACTGCTCTCTGCTTCGGGCAGGTTCTGTGGAGCAGAGCCACCCCCTCGCCTCATCTCCTGGCACCACCAACTGGCTGTGCTCTTTAGGACAGATCATGGCATCAGCAGCGGGGGCTTCTCAGCCACCTACCGGGCCCTCAATGTCACAGAAAGTAGGTGCCCTGGATGAGTGGGTGTGGCCAGTAGAGGCACCCCCCGGAGAAGAGGGAAGGGCTCTGGATGCTGGTCAGGGCACCATGAAGGCAGTGGGGGTACAGGCATGTCCCAGGGCACTGCCATGACCCCTGTGCCTACAGACCCCTGTGGGCCCAGAGAGTTCTCCTGTCAGGATGGAGGGTGTCAGAGTCTACAGTGGATATGTGACACGTGGAGAAACTGTGCAGACAGCAGTGATGACAACTGCAGCAGCCCCTTGTTCCCACCCCCAGGTGAGAAGCCTGCCCCAGGGCACCCTGAGCAGGGCACGGAAGGCCTGAGCAGGCTGGAGGCCCATTCATAGAAAGCCTGCTGGCACACTTCATCACAGCCATCCCTATCCTCCCTACGGCAGCGATCCCCTATCCTGACTCTGGGACTGCTTCACAGAGTCCTGGAGGGACTCTCATCCAGTGGTGGCAGTGGTACTCAGTGTTACCCCCTAGGGAAATGGGAATCTGGGAGTCAACAGATGGGGCTTTAAGAACCAATCCAGCCTTGTCACACAGAAAGCCCCTCTCAAAGATGAAGGTGAGAACAGGGGACTTCCCTCCAGATGCCCAGCGGTCCCTACCAATGTGGGTGCCCGATGCTTTCTGAGATCAAAGAGCTGCCTGCACGATGCCCACGGCTGACAAATGATGCTTGGAGCAGGCTTTTAAGGATAACAGGAATCCTCAACATGTGTAGAGCCTCTCTCCATGTGATCTCCTTTGAGTCTCATGACAACCCCCGTCTGACCTACATAGAGCCAGTAGCTGTCCCTCCCCAGGTCACGCAGCCAATGAGTGGTTCCCACAGTGACCCTCCCCTCCTACCCCTGCAGAGCTGGCCTGTGAGCCTGTGCAGGTGGAGATGTGCATCGGCCTGAGCTACAACACCACGGCCTTCCCCAACATCTGGGTAGGCATGGCCACCCAGGAGGAGGTGGTGGAGGTTCTCAGAGGTTACAAGGTGCTCCAGCAGAGATAAGGAGGGACCCCGGGAAGGGGAGGGAGCCTGGGCAGCAGGGTGCCTGAGGGCTGATCTCCTCCTTCCACAGAGCCTGACAAGTCTGCCCTGCTACCAGAATTTCCGGAGGCTCCTGTGCGGGCTGCTTGTGCCCCACTGCACCCCGCTAGGCAGTGTCCTTCCCCCGTGCCGCTCTGTCTGCCAGGAGGCAGAGCGCCAGTGCCAGTCTGGCCTGGCATTACTGGGCACCCCCTGGCCCTTCAACTGCAACAGGCTGCCTGAGGCCGCTGGCCTGGAGGCTTGTGCCCAGCCCTGACCCTAAAGTGGGCCCCTGCCCTCTGTCTGCCCATCCCTCTTTTGCCTATCAGGGTGGGCAGGCAGGGGGACAAAGGAGGGGGACTAGCATGGGACTCTGCCCATCCTCTCTGGGGCCTCCCAATCTCCTGGATCTTTCCCTGTCCATTTACTTGCCCCAGCTGCCTGTGGCTGGCTCCACGCTGTGCCATTGACAATCTAGACCAATTCCCATGCAAGATTCTGACCCCAGTTTTCTATCTTCTGCCTTCCCCTCTCCATCTGCTCTTTCAGGTTCCCATTTGCACTTTTTCATTTATTCAACAAAAACGTATCGAGTGCCTAGCAATGTGGCAGGCTCGGTTCTAGGCCCTGGGCTCCAGTTGTCTATCTGCCTCTAGAACTCTCCAGCCTTGGTTCTCAGCTTACATTTCTCCTAGACTAGAGTCTTGTCCTTGGTCTCACACTACACCATCTCTCCTTTTGGCTCCTTGGAGCTGTAGGTGTCCTGAGTGTCTATCTCTCACGGTTCTGCCTCTCTGTGCCGGCTCAAGTCTCTCTCCCCCTCCTTTCTCCTCCCAAACTTTGGCCGGCTGCCGGGCGACACCACGAGTTATTTCCCTGCTACTTCCCGGCCCGGAGCTCTTGGCCCCTGAACAACTGGTTTCCTCTTGGAGTCTGGGAGGAGCAGAGCCGAGCCGTCAGGGAGCGAACCAGGACCGGGGACGCGGGGGCCCGGGACGCCTGGCTAGGCAGAAGCGCAGGGGCGGAGCCGGGGTCAACAGGAGGGTCCGGAGTAGTGAGCTCCCTAAAGGAGACCAGAGAGCTAGCGGAGCAGCCCGGGAGCCGGGAGCGGGGTGAGTTTGGTGAGATGGGGGGGGGGGGGGGGGGCGCTAGTGCAGATGGAGGATGGAATGGGGATGGGGGAGGGGACTGTGGGAAAGACTGGATGCGGGCCGGGACGGGGGTAGGGGGGGGGGGGGGGCCGCCTCCCCTTTCCCTGTCTGCTGTGCTCTCAGGTTCTCCGGGCTAGGGGCGCGCCTTTCTTCGCCCTCCCGCGGCCGCTCTGTCTCACTCACTCACAGGCACGGCAGTGGGGTGGGGAGCTGGGCAGGTCCCAGGATTCTGGGTCCCGACTCCTGTCCTGCCTGGCCCACAGACGGCGAGAGGACCCCGGAGTCCGGACAGCCCGTGCCAGCACCATGAGGGCGCTCGTAGCCCTGCTGCTCCTGGGCCTGGCGGCCGGCTCGGCCCCGCTAGACGACAACAAGATTCCCAGCCTGTGCCCGGGGCACCCCGGCCTTCCCGGAACGCCGGGCCACCATGGCAGTCAGGGCCTGCCTGGCCGCGACGGCCGCGACGGCCGGGACGGCACGCCCGGGGCGCCCGGGGAGAAAGGCGAGGGCGGGAGGCCAGGTAAGAAGGCGCCTCCGCTGCCGTCCACCGGGCTGTCCAAGCGAGCGCGGCCCCTGAGCGGGCTCTACGGGGCCGCGGGGCCACGGGGCCACAGGGCTCGGGATCCCCGCCAGGGGGCGCCGCTGCGGTCCCCGCCATCCTCTCGGCTCTGGGACCCGGGAGAGGAGAGAGTGACTCAGCGGCGGGAGGCAGAACTCCTGGGACCCTCTTTGCCCCAGCCCCAGGGATCTGCCCCAAGCCCTGTAGGAAGTGGGGAGAAGGGGCCGTGGTGCGCAGGGCGGCACTGGCCGAGGAAGTGGCGGCTGACGGGGCTCGGAGAGGATGGGGAGGGTCGTTAGAGCCGCCCTCCTCGCAGCCCGCGGCGGGCGCCCCCGGCCGCTACATTCACCTGAACCGCTCCCCTCACCCCCGCAGGACTGCCGGGGCCCCGTGGGGAGCCCGGGCCGCGAGGAGAGGCTGGACCCGTGGGGGCGACCGGGCCGGCGGGCGAGTGCTCGGTGCCTCCGCGCTCCGCCTTCAGCGCCAAGCGCTCCGAGAGCCGGGTGCCTCCGCCGTCAGACGCGCCCCTACCCTTCGACCGCGTGCTGGTGAACGAGCAGGGACACTACGACGCCACCACCGGCAAGTTCACCTGCCAGGTGCCCGGGGTCTACTACTTCGCGGTCCACGCCACCGTCTACCGGGCTAGCCTGCAGTTCGATCTGGTCAAGAACGGCGAGTCCATCGCCTCTTTCTTCCAGTTTTTTGGGGGGTGGCCCAAGCCAGCCTCGCTCTCCGGGGGCGCCATGGTGAGGCTGGAGCCCGAGGACCAGGTGTGGGTGCAGGTGGGCGTCGGTGATTACATCGGCATCTACGCCAGCATCAAGACGGACAGCACCTTCTCTGGATTCCTGGTGTACTCTGACTGGCACAGCTCCCCTGTCTTCGCTTGATGCCCACTGGAAAGTGAGCTCAAGCTCTCTCACTCCTAGGGGAGGAGGGTATGACACTGACAGGCACATGATCCGGGAGGGCTGGCCCCCCTGGAGTGTTGTGAATGACTACGGAGGTGGGGTGCGGGTTTCTCCGTCCTGCTGCTGGCAGGGAATGGGGACAGGGGCTGTCTGAGATCCGAGCTGGCAGCATGGGGCAGTGGCTGGAATCCTGCCCAAGACCAAAGGAGTGCTCTGTGCTGGCAGGTGTGGGTCCTCCAATTGCCCAGGACCCCAAGGTGGGATGCTCTCTTCCTGGTCCTCCGCTTCTCTGGGTCCTCCCTGATCCGTCCTACTCCTGGGCCCTTCTCTCAGAGATCATTCAATAAACCTAAAACCCCCTCCTACTGGTTCAGCCTCTCTTCTTTAGTGATGGGGATGCCCTGATTCTGAGGAGCGGGGGAGGAGGGAAGGAAAGAGAGGAGGTTTGGGGGTGGGGGATGCTCAGGCAGAAGGGGGGTGCTCTTAGGCTGGATAGGCTATGGGGCAGAAGATACAGGATGCAGGCCCAGGTGAACGAGAGGCCAATTCACAGAGCTGGCCCCCAAGTTGTGTAGGTTATGAACTGGAGTGCCTGGCTGAGGAGGTGCCCTCCTGGCATGGGGCTCTGGCCACCTTTCTAACTCAAAGATGCCATATGCACTGGGCAGGGGCTACCTTCACCACACACATCCCTGCCCTGATCAATGAACAGGAGCCCAGGGTTTTCATTCATGACTGCTCTGGCTGCTTGCCTCGTCCCTAGACGACTGGAAAGCTATTTCTCTGTCCCCCATGCCAGGGGAGTGTCCCTGGTTGTCTAGAGATAAGTAGTTTCTGAGGTGACCACAAGGGGGCACCCCAGCTCCAGAGTGAGGCAATGACCCTGGGCAGCTCGCGCTCCTGACTAACAGGATGGTTAGGGGGAGGAAGGGTATTGAGGTCTGCCAGTGGAATTCCAGATGGGGGTGGAGGAAAAGGGGGTCCTTTCCTCCCAGCTCAGGAAGTTTATCTCCTCTCATAAAATGTTTATCCTCATATTAAACAGACTAGAAGGAGCCAAGCCTCCCCTTGCTCAGCAACCTCTCAGGGTTGGGGGAGGGGGAGAAAAAGTCCTCCTTCAGGCCTCCCAACTCCGAGGGGGATGTGGCCAACTCCCCCACTGTGCTGGGCATGGCCTGGGCAGCCGCGCCACGAAGTCTGAGGCTAACCACAAAGCCCCTTCAAGGCTCCCCTCCTCTGACCTTCAGAAGCTGGCCGCAGCCCCTCCCCCAACCCAATGACTAACAAACCAGGGCTTGCCAGGCCCACAATCGGTTCAGCCTCTCAACCCAAGAGAAAGTGGAAAGGCCCCTCCTCAGAGTTTCTTCCCGACCTACCCCTTCTCCCTCTCCCGCCCCCCGCCCTCCCACCTCCCTTCAGAAGGCTGTCACTGCCATTAAGCTCCTAGATTTAACATACAATTATGGGGGAGTGTCCCCCACCCCACTCTTGCTGGTCATGTAAGGGTGGATATGACCAATAGGGATTGGGGCCTGGGCTGGGGAAGTGAGCTAGAGACGGGCCTCAGGCTTCCTGGCTCCCTGTTCTCCACCAGGACGTCCGGCAGCCATACTCGAGCCCATCACATTGCCACTTGATGCGAAGAGATAGGAGGATAAGCACCAGCTCCTCCGGGAATCAGGAACCCCAAGTTCCCTCCTGGGAAGAGTGGCACCAGAGGAGAAGCTGGGAAGGCTGACTCACACGATGAGAAAGTTCACACTTCTCTCTCCTAGGGCTTAATTCTGGCAACAACAGAAAAGATAGGGAGGGCCTTCCAAAAGCCATGTGTGTGAGGGCACCAAGTGGATGGGGTGAAAGCTAATCCAGCCATACCTGTTTGGGCTCTCCCCAAGACACAGTACTCCCACCTATCTCATCTCTCCCCCAACCAGGTCCCCCACAGACCACACTGTGACTCCAGGAGGACTGCAGGACCCTGCTGCAGTGTTAGTTACCCTGACCAACTGCTCGCCCTTGCAAGGATGCACACACAGGCCCTCAGAGCTGGCAACAGGACTTTATTCACTGGAAGCTGGGACAGACAGACCCCTCGGCAAGCTGCATGCCCCAAGGTCCTGGCCCCTTCTGTATTTGGACCCTAGTGAAATGTGCACAGTCTGCCCTCCCCATGCCAGGGAGAGACAAGTGGAAAGGGAATGCCATTTTCCTCTGTGATGTGAGGAGTGAAGGGGGTACAAGCAGAAACCTGGTTATCCCTCCTGAGGGTCCCAGTGGAGCTGGGGTGCCAGAGGGTACATGGTCCCAAAGGCAGGTGCAGACCGTCCCTCCCTCCCACCCAGGGGTAAACTGATCCCAGCAGTTGAGTCAGGTTGGAGGGAGCCTCATAAGATCATGACAGGCAGTAGTGGTAGCTCTAAGGGCACCTAAGAGATCCTACCCCAAAGCCTCCCAGGGCACAGGGGCTCTAGCTGAAAGCAAAGGTTCAAGAGCATTCCAAGGCCCTTGAGTTGCCAAAACACCCAAATGACACTAATGTGTTGTGGCTGCAGAAGCTGGGGAAGAAGTGAGGAGGGGGCAGGGAGAGAAACTGCAAATCTCCAACAACAACAAAAAAAAAACAGAAGCAAAGAACAGGGGCTCCAGAGGCTGGCATCTGGGTGGGCCCTGGAAAGCTGGAGGGGAGTCCACAGAAAACAGTCTCAGGGCCTTGCATAGTGACACACTCACCACCCTCAGCATCACAGGGACCCACTGGGTAAGGAAAAGCTATTACCCTGCCCCCACCCAGGTCATAGTCTCCTAGAGTATCCCATCTCAATGTCCTGGATGTATGGCTTAGAGGCTTGGCATGACAGCCATGGGGGCAGGTGGGGATTCAGGCCAGGAATCGGAGATCAGGTGCTGATGCTGTCCTAGCGCAGGCGGCTGCGTAGAGCGTAGAGGGCTGAGCAGGCAGAGACGGAGTCTTCAGAGGTAGACATTGAGGGTCTGCAGAATGCCCCGGCGGCACAGTGGGCAGTTGCGGTGATAGACAGGGTGGCGCATCAGGATTTCAGTGCAGGCCTGGCACAGGCACAGGTGCCGACAGGGCAGAAGCAGCACCGTCTTGCTCTGGTCCTGGCAGATGACGCACTTCTTCCGCTCCTCTTGCTCCTTCAGCAATTTCCATGGGTCTTGCCCAGCTATGGGCATCTCCTCATTGAGCCTCTCCCGGCCCCGGGCAGCTGCTGCTCTGGCCATCCTGACTTCCTCCTCTTCTGCCACTGATCTGGGCCCTGCTTCAGGAAGAATGTCCTGTCGCCAGGTCGTAGCTGAGGGTACCCTCCTAGGGCCACTGTGAGGAGCCCCAGGTGCCCCTCCCCGATTTGGCCAGCTCGCCAGCTGCAGGCTGCGGCTCCAGACTCGGCGCCAGGCCTCTGAGCCCAGTGCTAGGCGAGACAATCGCACAACATCCTCTCGGAGCCGGTGGTAGGATGGCCGGGCATGGAGCTGACTGAGTGCCTGGGTGGCGAGCCTCAGGGTGAGGTCCGGGTGCAACACAGTCACTGTCACTGCCAGCACGCAAGCCAACAGCACCAGGCCAGTGAGATTGACAAGCACAAAGCTGGCCAAGAGGCGGGCAGCTGAGGCCAGGAGCTCCAGTGCTAGTTGGCAGGGGGTCCAGAGGAGGATGGCCATGGCCACAGCACTGCTGGAAATGTGGGCTAGGAAGGCAGCCATAACGTCTGTCATCCTCCACAGCGGCCCCATCACCGCATCCCACAGGGCCAGCACCAGGGAGAAGAGGTTCTGAGTGCCAATGAGACAGATGTTGACCAAGCTGTTGATCACGTAGGCCACCAAGCTCATAGCGATGGTACAGATGTCACAGGCCTGGCGCAGCAAAGCATGGCCATTGGAGACCACATTGAGGACACCCCGGTGCAGTATCTCCCGGCTCCTCAGTGCCCCGTGAGAGGCCAGGTGCCCCAGGAGCTTTAGGCTCTCCAGGCCAGAGCAACAGCTGTATAGCAGGGTACACAAGGCCTGCAAGCCCCCAAAGGTGAACCGTACCAAGGCTTCAATCAAGGCCAGCAGTGAAAGCACGACTCCGCGGCCCAAGTGCAGAAGACTAGTCAGTACCGTGTGTGGCAGGTTGTAGATGAAGGCCAGGAGCCAGGCCAGGGAAGCCAGGAGGGAGGACACCAGCAGGAAGTTGAGGTCCAACACCAAGGTCAGCACGTCCAGCACCAGGCCCACCCCATTCACTACAAGGTACACAGCCTCCATGATAGGGCTACGGAGGTTAGTCCAAAAGGAAGTCTCGCTCCTGGTTGAGGGGGCTGTCAAGGCTGTCAATATTTGGGGGGTCAGGGATTAATTTGGACGAGAAGTGAGCAGTCTCCAACCCAGGGAGAGAATCAAGAATCTAAGGAAGAAGTGGGTCAGAGGGAAGTGGAGTCTCAGTGGAGGGACAGGGGGCCAGATGCCGATCCAGAAGTCCCGGTTTTGAAGGCGGGCTGTTTGGAAGGGAAGAGGCCAAACATCTCTAGAGTGGAGGTGAGCCCGGGATGGAGGAGAGACTTCAGCTTTGGAGGCCCGGGGGTGGCGTACCACGGTCGGGCAATGGCTCAGACCGAGCGGAGACCGGGAACGGATGGGATCAGGCCGGGCCGGGGCCGGGTGGGGGCGGCGCAGGCTGGGCGCGGGCTCGCAGTCCAGCTACGCAGGTGCCCCTGTCCCCGCCCGGCCCCCGTCCCCCGGGCTCGCGGCGCTTTGCGCCCAAAGGGGGACTGGGAAAGGGAGTCAGCCTCAGCAAACCCCAGGCGCAGCCTCTACTCCGCTGGGCGCCGCCATCTTGTGTGCGAAGGGGTGGGGCAAGAACCGTGACAGGGAGGGAGTGACGAAGAACTCCGGCCAATCGGTGAGGGCCAACCGCAGGGACGTCGAGCACTCATTGGTCTGTTTGAACGGCGCCCAAACATATTTACTTTCCAGAGGGAGGGGCGGAGACAGACTGAAATCCCCGCCCCTTTGAAGGCGTGATTGGTCAGTTGGCGGGCAGAGGCGGAATATGCCCTCTAGCCTCGCCCCCTAAAGGCGCAGGACTTTGGACGAGGCTAAATATGGGCGCCGTTCTTTTTCTTGGCCGCGCGGCGTGATCATTTTAGGTGCGGGTTGGGGGTCACTGCCTCCGAGCTGGGCTCTGGAATTGCACCGCCTCCTTAGCCTCCTCAGGCTCGCTGCCTCGTCCTCCTCTATTTATTCATTTATTCTATCTTTTATTGAGCTCCTACAAATGCACTGAGGATACAAAAAAGGTTTAAGACGGTGCCTGCTCTCAAGCAGTTCACACGAGGAAACAGATTGTTACAGGGGATTCCCAAGCTGCTATAACAAAGTTTCCTCACGCTCCATTAGATTTTCTCAGCATCCTCAGGAGATTACCTCATTGTCATTGAGACAAGGAGGCCACGAACCGGAAATAGCTCACCCCTTACTTCAGCCGCATTTGTTTACTTGAACACTCTATTTAGATATCTACGCCTGGGCGGCTCCAGTTAGCCTTCTCTTTAATATTCAAATAATATTCAAAATATATTTGAGGCCCCATGTCAAATATATTGGGAAGCCGAGTGTTTTCTACTAACGTCAAGGATACTTGGGAATCTTATCCGTCCCTTGGTCACCATTGCTTTAATTTCCTGCTTGTATTGAACTCTTCATCTCCACTCTGGCCTCCAGAAAGTGTCTGTACGCCCCACCCCCTTCGCCCCACCCTGAACACTGCCTGAATCCGTCATTCCCCAAAGCACCACTGATACAGAGCTGAGGTGTGCAGCAGACCTTTACTGAGACATTGGAGTCCCAATGTCTCAGAGGTGACCTGTGGCCAAAATTCTTGTGACAAGTGAATTACTACAAAACGCTCTCCATTCTTCAACTAGGAACGTAATGGCTGAAAGTACCACGTGACCAGAATGCGAAAGCAGCGCTGAATGGCCCCCCCTGGAGAAGTCAAGGCGCCTGCCAGTGCTGACTAGGGGAGTGGTCCTGGAAATGGTGGCTCTGTTTGGAATCAAGCAGTATCACTACTAACTTGATAATGTTTCTTTCTCCTCCAGGACTATTTCAGGTAAGAGCTGGTTCAAACACCCACAGGTGCCGAAGCAATGGTCAGGCATCTATTGGAGGCTGGAGGAGGAGGACTGAAGAGGTATTGGTGGAAAGAACCAACGCCAACTAACTTTAGGGAAGAAATTCAAAGTGCTTACTACCGTGAGTGACAGTGATTGAGAATAAGCCAGATCTTGAGAACGTTTACTGCCTGGAGGTGGTATCCTTGCAGAATTTTATAACAGAAAACGTAGTGGGTGGAACTAAAACCCTCAGGCATCTATCTGCCCCCAAGGGGCCTGCTAGAGCAACAGCTGGTTTCTGCTGCTATGCTAACTGCGTGGCTTTTGTTTTGCTGGGTGAGGATGCTAGCTGGTACAATAGAAGGGGTTTTTAGAGGTTGTTCGGGTTTGAAGATTAAGAGAGAATAAAACCATGAAAGAATGACTAATGCAGGAGTTTTGTTTTGTGGTATTGTGTGTACTATAACCCTCCCCTTCGCTTTCCCATCAAGCATTCAGTAAAATCTATATATACATTTTTTTTTTTAAAGATTGGCACCTGAGCTAACAACTGTTGCCAACCTTCTTTTTTTTTTCCCCTGCTATTTCTCCCCAAATCCCCCAAGGACATAGTTGTATATTTTAGTTGTGGGTCCTTCTAGTTGTGGTATGTGGGATGCCGCCTCAAGGGGGCCTAATCAGCGGTGCATGTCGGGAGGGGGCCTAATCAGCGGTGCCATGTCCGCACCCAGGATCCGAACCGGCGAAACCCTAGGCCTCAGAAGCGGAGCCCGAGATCTTAACCACTCGGCCACGGAGCCGGCCCCAGTAAAATCTATCTTACTGCTAAGGTTTTCCAGTTGGATTTTTTCCTTTTTGATTTAATTTTGCTTTTCAATTATGCAAATTATTTACAGGGTCCCAAAGTCAAAACTGTATAAAAGGTTACATCCGTGGAAGACTTCATCCTGCCCCCTCCACCCTGTTCCCTCCCAGTACCACCCAAAGACCCACAAATCACAAACATACCAAAAAATGTTTTCCTCAGTCAATCGGGATTCAGGGCTTGGCACTGGCACAGCAGAACTCATAACTCTGAACATCAGCTCTGGGTAACAACACCGTTCAGCCCGGAGAGCACTTCTCCACATCTCATAACCCATGTCCTGGAAACATGAGGTGACAGTGTCCCAATGCCACAAAGATCTGTGGTTTGGGCAAGGGACGCTTTGAGTGGTTGAAGCACTTAGGTAAGAAAAGAAATACATTAATTAAGTAGTCACATCCTCTTGGTTTTCTTCTTATTCCAATGTGTGGTTCCAGAAGCACTCAGAAATTAATGCTGTATTTGCAGTAGTTGGTGAGGAACATCTGTAATATTAATTCATTTTTTTTTTTAAAGATTGGTACCTGAGCTAACAACTATTGCCAATCTTTTTTTTTCTCCCCAAATCCCCCCCAGTACATGGTTGTATATTTAAGCTGAGGGTCCTTCTAGTTGTGGCATGTGGGACGCTGCCTCAGCGTGGCTTGATGAGTAGTGCTAGGTCCACACCCAGGATCCAAACCGGCGAAACCCTGGGCTCCCGATGGGATGTGCAAACTTAACCACTCAGCCATGGGACCAGCCCCTCCTCCGTGTCTTTTTGTGACTTGATAGCTCACTTCTTTTTATCCCTGAATAATATTCCATTGTATAGATGCACCTAACAGTTTGTTTATCCACTCACCTATTGAAGGACATCTTGGTTGCTCCCAAGTTTTGACAATTATGAATAAAGCCGCTATAAACATCCATGTGCAGGTTTTTGTGTGGACATAAGTCTTCATCTCAGTTGGGTAAATACAAAGAGCACAATTACTGGATCGTATGGTAAGGGTATGTTTACCTTCCAAAGTGGCCGTACCATTTTGCATTCTCACCAGCAACGAATGAGTTCCTGTTGCTACATATCCTCTCCAGCATTTGGCGTTGTCAGTGTTTTGGAGTAGCATCTCGTTGTTTTAATTTGCAATTCCCCAATGACAAATGATGTCGACATCTTTTCATCTGGGTATTTGCCATCTGTATATCTTCTTTGGTGAAGCATCTGTTAAGGTCTTTGGCCCATTTTTTAATTGGGTTGTTTGTTTTCTTATTGTTGAGTTTTAAGAGTTCTTTGTATATTTTGGATACCCGTTCTTTACCAGATATGTATTTTGCAAATATTTTCTCCAGTCTGTGGCTTGTCTTTTCAATCTCTTAACAGTGTCTTTCACTGAACAGAAGTTTTTGATTTTAATGAAGTCCAACTTATCAATTTTTTCTCTCATGGATCATGCCAAAAATTCATTGCCAAACCTAAGATCACTTAAATTTTCTCCTATGTTATCTAGAAGTTTTATGGTTTTACATTTTACATTTAGGTCTATGAGACTGAGTTAATTTTTGTGAAACATGTAAGATCCATGTCTAGATTAATTCTTTTGCATGTGACTGTTCAGGAATTGTTTTACTTTTAAAAGGATGAAGTAATTTCTGTTAAATTTTAAAGTATTTTCTAAATCTAAAGAAGCCGCATTCTAATAAACTATAAGGAAACAAAGCTTGACAGTACACTCTGTTGGCAAGGCTCTGGGGAAACAAGCACTCTCATACATTGCTGGTAGGAAACCAAAATATTATCACCCCAATGGAGAGGAGTATGGCAATATCTACAATGTCTATGTACACATTATTACAAAACCACAGTAATCAAGTCAGTGTGGTACTGGCATAAAGACAGACATTCATATAGACCAACGAGTAGAACAGACAACCCAGAAATAAACTCTCACATGTATGGCCAAATGATCTTCAACAAGGGTGCCAAGACCACTCAATGGGGAAAGGACAGTCTCTTCAACACATGGCGCTGGGAAAACTGGATATCTACATGCAACAGCATGAATTTAGACTCTTATCTTACACCACATACAAAAATTAACTCAAAATGGAATAAAGTCCTAAACATAAGACCCAAAACTATAAAATTTCTAGAAGAAAACATAGAGGATAGCTTGATGACACTGAATTTGATAATGATTTCTTGGATATGACACCACAAGCATAAGCAACAAAAGAAAACATAGACAAATCGGATTACGTCAAAGTTGGAGGCTTTTGTGCATCAAGCAACACCATCAGCAGAGTAGGGGGGACAACTTATAGAGTTGGGGAAAGTATTTGCAGATCATGTATCTAATGAGGATTGAAGAGAACTGCCACTCAACAACAGGAAACCAAATAGCCTGAGTGGGGGATGGGCTGGGGGCTTGAATGGACGTTTCCCCAAGGATGATGTGCTTTTGGTCAGCAGGCATATGGGAGGATGCTCTCTGGTCATCAGAGAGGTGGAGGTAGGGCTGAGGTGGGATGTCACCTGTGCCCAGTGAGAAGACTACTAGGAAATAGAACATAGCAGGTGTTGGCAAGGATGCAGAGAAGTTGGAGCACTTGTGGACTGTTGGTGGGATTGTAGAGCGGCACAGCCACTACAGAAAACAGTGTGGAGGTTCCTCAAAAAATTAAAAATAGAACTACTATATGATTTAGCAATCCCTCTCCTGGGTATATATCCAACAGAATGGAAAGCAGGGTCTCAAAGAGATAATTGCACACACATATTCATAGCAGCACTATTCAAATAGCCAAGAAGTAGAAGCAACGCAAGTGTCCCCTGACAGGCAAATGGATTAACATAATGTGGTATATACACACAATGGGCTACTATTCAACCATAAAAACAAATGAAATTCTGAAACATGCTACAACATGGATGAAATGTGAAAACATAATGCTAAGGGAAAGAAGCCAGTCACAGAAAGTTGAGGGGCCGGCCCGATGGCGCAGTGGTTAAGTTCCCACGTTCCACTTTGGCGGCCAGGGTTTGCCGGTTCGGATCCCGGGTGTGGATGTGGCACCGCTTGGCAATAAGCCATGCTGTGGTAGGCGTTCCACATATAAAGTAGAGGAAGATGGGCACGGATGTTAGCTCAGGGCCAGTCTTCCTCAGCAAAAAGAGGGCTAATCTTCCTCAAAAAAAAAGAAGTTACCAGTAGGAACTCATGCTTTATAATATATATATATAAAATATATATTATATATATTACAAATAATATATTATACATAATATATTATATATTAGATATATATCTATATATAATAGATTAGATAAGTGTTATACTAATATATATTAGATTAGATGTATTATATATACATATGTATGATATGTACATATTTTTTACCTAGCTATGTCCACTGAAAGCACGTAGAAGCAATAATACCCCACTAGCAATAGTACCCAGATCTTGGTTTCTAACTACCATCCTCACTAAAAGGAACTGGGATTCCTTGGAAAAATGGTTGATTACAGGGCTGGGGCAGAGATGGTACCATGTGAACTTGGAACATCTTGTTGGGCCAGAAAGAAAGTAGTGCCAAAAATTATGGGGCGAGGGTCAGTGTCAAAGGACACAGGAGGGGGCTGGCCCAGTGGTGCAGCGGTTAAGTTTGCACGTTCCGCTTCTTGGCGGCCCGAGGTTCCCTGGTTCGGATCCCGGGTGCAGACATGGCACCACTTGGCACGCCATGCTGGGGTAGGCGTCCCACATATAAAGCAGAGGAAAATGGGCATGGATGTTAGCTCAGGGCCAGGCTTCCTCAGCAAAAACAGGAGGATTGGCAGATGTTAGCTCAGGGCTAATCTTCCTCAAAAAAATAAAAAATTTAAAAAAAAAAGACACAGGAGCCATCTCAAAGGTGGCCAAATCTGGGTTAATTTCATCATCAATATAAATAAGGACAGTAATGGAATAAAACTCATTGAATAAAATAGGAATCCATGAGTCTAAACTGATAATAAAAAGATACAGATAAACGAATAAATGTGACGAGAGGGCTCTTCTGCACAGTGGAATGCCGACTGGTACACAAGGAGGGAGGCTGAGGGGGAAAATCACCATTTTAAAACCATCATAGTAAAAATTGGTTCCAGCCAGACCCATCAAGGGATGCTAATGTTCATATTATGCAGTATTCCAGCCTGGGATGCATACCCATAATTTAAGCACAAGGATACATCGGACAATCCAAACTGACAAATAGGAAACACAAAGTCTGAGGAACTGCCAGATTCAAGGAGAGTGCTGAGACCTGAGGACCACACGCGCTGGAGGGTTCTGCACTGCATCCCGCACGAGACAGGACGAGCTCACGCTGCCAGCGACATTACTGGGACTCTTGTCGGACCAGAGTATGGATTCTAGATTAGAAATGTCTTGTATCAATTTAAATCTTTTTTTTGGTCTTGTTTTGTTTTTTTGTTTTGTTTTGGAGGAAGACTAGCCCTGAGCTAACATCTGCTGCCAATCCTCCTGTTTTTGCTGAGGAAGACTGGCCCTGAGCTAACATCTGTGCCCATCTTCCTCTACTTTATACGTGGGATGCCTGCCACAGCATGGCTTGCCCAGCGGTCATGTCCGCACTCAGGATCCGAACCTGTGAACCCCGGGCCACTGAAGTGGAATGTGCGCACTTAACCACTGCACCACCAGGCCAGCCCCCAAAAATCTTGTAAATTTGATCACTGTACTGTGGTTATATAGAATATCCTTCTTAGGAAATACTGAAGTATTAAGGGACCTAGGGGCTTGATGCCTGCAATCTACTCTCATGACTGACAAAAAAATAATTAAACATATGTACACACACATATCAAATAAAAATTTTTTATTCAAATTTTAAACATAGAATAAAAAAGCAAAATACCTGACAAAATGCCAATCATCTGTGACACTCGGTAAAGGGGATACAAGGACTCTGTCCTATCCTTGCAACTTTTCTGAGTGTTTGAAATTTTTCCAAAATAGAGTTCAATATATACATAGGGAAACTAAAACAAGGAAATAAAAATGTTTGCAAGCAATATACACATACAGAAACTAAAACAAGGAAATAAAAATGTTGGCATAAAGAAAGTTTCACGTGCAAATAATCCCCAAACTAATTTCTCTAGAGATTATCTTCTGGCCAAGATCAACTCAAGTCTCAACTGAAGAGAGATTTGAAGAACTACAGTGATACACTGCTCTTCAGGGTTTTCTTTATAATATGCCAGCACAGAAGAATTTGAAAAAAATAAAACTTAAGAACCACCAAATGGATCCAGATATGGCTCTAAGAGACGGTGAAAATTACAATATAAATGATATTTATATGATGAAAAATATTTTAAATGTTTTCTGGGATAAAATATTTATTCTATGTAACTCCTTTACAATGTCGGAACGTGACATAGAAAATTTACGAGTCAATTCTGAATCTAAGTATTGCTTTACAAATATTGGTAATAATTTCAGTTTGGAGCAACATTTCTCCAAATTGAAATTAATTTTTTAAACATCTAAGAACAACAATGACTCAAGAAAAGTCAATTAATTTGGCATTACTGGCAAAAGAATATGCATTATGAGAAAATTTTTATTATAACAACATAATTAGGGATTTTACCAAAATGAAGGCAAGAAAAATTAATTTAACGGAATAAATACGTAATAATCCACGTATATAATTTTATTTTGCATCCAAACACTGCTGTCCTACCATGAGAACACCATGAGCACATTGAACAGGCATGTGCAATAATGATTAAATTAATTTATCTTGGATATTTTGTTGACTCTAAGTCATACAAAAGCCACAGCTTTACATATTTTTTTATTTTGTCACTAGAAAGTATATTTGTCTAGGTAAGAGGATAGAATGCATTTAACAGTTAGTTACTTTCAAATAATTCAAATATTTTGATATATGATATGTGAGCCTTTATTGTACTCGGACCTGGCCACACAAATATTAGAGGCAGGCCTGCTCCTTCCGTCTCTCTAGGTAACTATTTTTATTTGGTTTTGGTCCTTTCATTGTTTCTATTTAAAAGCATAAATATAGATGGATAATAGATGAAATGTTCCTACATTCCTACACAAAAGATAGCATTCTCTAGATAGTGTTCTATATCTAGCTTTTTAATTTAAACTTATATTCTGAGGGCCGGCCCGGTGGCTGAGCGGTTAAGTTTTCAAGCTCCGCCTCAGCGGCCCAGGGTTTCGTCAGTTCAGATCCTGGGCGCAGACATGGCACCGCTCATCAGGCCATGCTGAGGCAGCGTCCCACATAGCACATCTAGAAGGACCTAACAACTAGAATATACAACTATGTACTGGGGGGCTGTGGGGAGAAGAAAAACAAAAAGAAAAAAGATTGGCAACAGATGTCAGCTCAGGTGCCAACCTTTAAAAATAAATGAATAAAGAAATTTAAAAAATTATATTCTGGCAATTACTCCATACCAGTGTATAGAGATCATCCTTATTCTTTTAACAGCTGCATAGTACTCCACTGCATGGAGTTTATTCAAGGATTGTTTAGAGGGGACTCAAAGTGCTGTGTCTTATCTCAAGTCAGATGTGGGAAGGAGCTGCCATGAGGATCTGTCACATGGGGGTGAAATAAGAGAAGAGGTTCCCCCCCAGTGCTTATCTTTCACTCTAGTAAGGGATTTTTATGATCAGATGGACTGGCTTGTTGAAAGTTAAAATAAGGCCACACCCTACGTGTAGAGGCAGCCTCCCCCAGAAGGGACCAGCTGTCTCCAACCTCAGCCACCCAAGGGACAGGACAGACCTGGGAAGGGAAATAGGACTCTAGAAGTGGGACCTTTGGTTTTGTCGCTCTGGGGCCTGAACTCTGATGGATCTAAACTGGTTTGCGGGTGCTCCCCTGCTTAAAACCATGCAGACACACCCCATCACTCTAGATAATTTACCGTGGTTTACAAATCCTCTGTAATCTGGCCTCATCCCTCACTAAACTCATTCCTCCCTTGCCAGATACTAACCAACTGCTAGTAATCTCCTGCACATAGCATGCTGCCACATCCCATTTACCTGGTTACTTACCATGGTCCCTTCAATAAAGCTAGGGGTCAGTTCTTCCAGGAAGCCGCCTTTGACCACCTCGGGCTAAGTTAAGTAACTGTTTTATGTGCCTACTTACACGCTAGACACGTTGTATTATAATTGTTTACTTGTCTGTCCCCTTCACTAGAGTACAAGTTTCTCACGCACATAGACCTGTCTTAGTCATCATCCTATCTCCAGCCCCCAGCTTAGGACCTGACACAACATCCCAGCTCAGAGTTACGAGACAGAGAGGGGAACCACCACAATGCCTTTTCCTTCACATCAAACCCTCTCTGTCCACATGTCACCTCTATTTTCACTGCAGTGCTGTCATCACTCAGGATGAATTGAAATGAGGCCCAAGGGTCTGGCTTCTCCGATCGTCAATGCTGCTTTTCAGTGCCCCCTTCCTCCTGCCCGCTCCCTGAGATGAGGGAACAATTCAACCTAGGGACACCAGGGGGGCGCTCTCAGGCAACGAAGAAATAGAGAAACCATTGAAAACCTAAATTCCAATTTCATCACATCGTCTTGCCCTTGCTCAAGAACCTGCAGCTGCTCCCCATTGCCTACTTTGTCTTAAGATCCAAGTTCCTCCCCCATGACCTAACTCCACCTCATCTGCCCAAGTTCTCACATGTATGCACCTTCTCCCCTGTTGAATTTCTAGTTAGCCATGTAATAAATACTCTTTACTGAGTACCAGCTTTTTGCATAAGGGTGGTGCCAATGGGTGGTGGTAGGGGCTAATGCTCTCCTCAAGGCATTCCAAGCAGACATACAATGGAAATAAAAGCACTGGGCTTGCTCTGCAAATATCACTTCAAGCCATGTCACTTAGTCTCCCCACCAGCCCCACCTTCTAACCAGATGGTTACCCTGAACTCTTCTGATACAGAAACTCTGCAGACGTCATTGTACGAGCCCTTCTCTTCAGTCACCCCTCTCTCCTTGCTTGTGCCACTTACCCTGCCTGGAATATCTATCCTCATTCCTCCCCTATCTAAACCTGACTTTTCACTGAAGCCTCCACATGTCCAGAAGGACTTTCCTGGCTAGTGCAGGCAGAGGTCCACACCGATGCTCCCTTTTCTGAATCCCTGCTGCATTTCCTGTTTATACCACATAATTCCGTGGTATTCAATCCACTACTTTCATTTCCAGTATACGTTTACTTAACGCAGCTGTGAATTATTACAGGTAGCATGCACAGGTTTGGGAGTTAGATCAATCTCGGTTCAAATTTTAGTTCCTTGGAGTGATCGAAAAGCTCCGGAACCAGACAACGGTGATGGCTGGATAACATCGTGAATGTACTTAATGCCACTAAATTGTACACTGAAAATGGTTAAAAGGGTGAATTAGGCTATGTGTCTTTTACCACAATGAAAAAAACGTAGTTCCATCATTCACAGGCTGCGTGACTTCAGGTCATTTAACTTTTGTTCTTCAGTTTCCTCATTTGTTTTGTTGCAAAGATCAAGATAAATATTGGTGGTGAAAATGACCCTTAAGTGAAGCGTCTCAGTTGTAACGCATGGTACAGATATTGGATATGAGTAGCTTCTTCCCTGCTTCTGAGCACGGCCGTGTCCCCTATGAGTGGTCACTGGTTCCGTCACTTTCCTGAGATTAGCTCATTAAGTGGTAGAACAGTCTCAAAGCCACCAGTTCCTTCATGGAGTTTACAGCCGGGTGTCTGAGACCAACGCTGAAAGCACTTTCCAGGGTGCCAGGGATGCGAAGGGAAGGTGGCACAGGAGAGCCCAGCCCCAGGCTGACCTGGTCTGGGGCCCTTCTCTGACTCCAAATCCTGCGTACTCTCCGTTCATCAAGTTATGAAGCCCCAGACCCTGGGGTGTGGGTCAGGGTGGCAGGGAGCAAGCTCCTGTCTTGCCTCCCCTCTTCTCTTTCTCCCACCTCTCTCCCCTCCTCCAGGATCAGCTGTGGCAACTTCAGCAGGATCACAGCCCGCCTTCCCGGAGTGGAGTGGAACAAGGCTCCCCTCCTCCAGGGCTCCTCCCGGGTTACTCAAAGCTCCGTGTGGAAGGGTAGAGGGAATGCGGAAGTGGCCTTCAGGGAGGTAAAGGCCAGGAGACCCAGAACATAGCATCTCTAGGTTTCCCATGGGCTCCTCTCCTAGACTAGCTGGCCTTTCCTCAGGGACAACCCAGAGTCAAATTTAAACAGCTCTCTGGGGACATTACTCCCCTTGCGTGGCGGTATTTTGGGGAGCGGATGTGAATTTCCCTGAGGGGGAGAGGTGTAATCTCTCAGCATCCTGCTTCCAGCCCCCACCCTGTAACCCCGCCCCCTAACATGCTCCAATCTCCAAATTTAGGGTGGAAGGAGGAAGTGGAAAGATGTTTAGGCCCTCAGAGTCCAGAGAACTGAGACCCAGAAGATAGGGGGAAGAGGCCCCATTATTACAGCTGACAGGAGTGGGTCCTGCAGAAGCTAGAAGGATACGCAGAAGCTAGAAGGATACCCAGAAGCTCCCACTCCTGTCCCAACCCTGAGAGTCTGCGTGGAGGGTCCTACTTTCCTTGTTCAGAGGTCACTGCGCGCCCAGGGGGCAGCTCCCAGGGGCTCCCTATGCAGCCTCAGCTTTCTCCCCAACACCCCCCTACTCTGCCTCCCCCTCTCCCTTTCCAGAGCGGGGAGAGGGAAGACTGAATCACCGCAGCCGGGAGACCGGATTCGGGGCTTCCGGAGAGCCCCAGGGTCCCCGGCCCAAGCCCCTCCCCGGCCCGCGGCGCCGCCTGAGCATTTATGGTAATGTTTGGGTCGGTGGCGAACGACGCCGGATGCCCCGCCTTCCTGGAGCCTCTGCGGGGCGAGATCTGGGGAGCAGGGGCTATGGCGGGGTCCCCTGGGCGGAAGCCCTGGGTGCTGGGGGGCTCCCCACGTGGAGAAGCCCTTGGGGTCGGAGGGGACAAGAGAGACAGTCCCAGGTCTCAGGGCTCAGCAGGCTGGGGACTAGGATGGGAGGGGTGTGACCTCCCTCAACATACCCCACCCACAGCTGCCCCCTCCCGCTAGTTTAAGGGTCCCTAGTCCCCAGGAGTAGTCCCTATGCATCCACATCCTCTTTCTCCTTCTCTCCCCCCCGACTCCCTGGCAGAGAAGGGGCTGAGAAGAGAGGCCAGGCGCTCCCAGGGGAGCCGCTGGAATGCTGGGAGCCTGGGAACAGACCCTACAGTCCCTGGGAAAGCCACGCCGTGGGAATCCCACCCGCAGCCCCCTCCCCAGGATGGACCACCGGATACCAGAGACCCCAGCTCCCCAACAGGGGGCTTTGTGAGACTGGAAAAGCCCCCTGTCCAAGCCCCAGCCTGGCTCAACCCCAGAGTTCAGTAGGCCAGCTGTGACGAAGACACCCCGTCCCCCTCCCTCCCCTCGCCCTGCCTGCTCTAACATAATCCTCGCCATTGTGCCACTAGCCCCTCCCCCCTCCGCCTCTCTGGACCCCTGTACAATGGGGCCTTTGCCGCCTCCAGCACTCAGGGTGGAGATGAACTCACTCACGGTTTTTCCAAGTTTAAAAATAGCCCCTCCCATCCCCCCTAAGTCACTCTCCTCCCCTTCCACGCTGTTTCAGGGGTGCACCTTAGTCCAGGCTGCACCTCCTTCCTGCCGCCCTGAGTCAAGTGCAAAGGCCATGAGTGAGACTCCTTCCGCCGGGATAGGGGCTGCTTCCCCCCATTCAATCTCTTCCCCCACATCTTCCACCCAGCCCCCCAGTATCCGGTTTCCTGGCCCATGATGTCCTCATCAACAACTGCCCCCCACCCTCCTCCCACCCTGTTTTTCGCTCCCTCAGCACAGACTCCTCCCAACTCAGACCCCCATTCTGGAGGAATTCTCCTACCTTGCCTCCAAGGACCCAGATTGGACTCTATTTTCTGGCCAGGCCAGGGGGTTCCCCAGCCTCCATAACTGCCAAGATTGCTGGGTCGCCCCCCCAACCCCACCCCCAGCTCCTTACTGCAGCTGCAAACTTGTCTCTCTCAGCTTCCTTCCTCCACCCAGCCGGCCCTCCTCACATCCTCCTGAGGAAGGCCCCTTGGCCAGAGGGATGGGTGGGAGGCAACTGTGCCCTCTACGCTGGAGGTGAGAGAGGACTCCCAGGTTAAAATCTCACCCCAGCAAGTCCCTGGGGGTAGGCCCCGCCTCATCTTTTTACCAACTCCACTGGTGCTGGGGCCCCACTCTTCTCCACCTCTCCTTACAATGAAATGAAAGGCCCTCCCACCCTGGAGACTGTAGCTGAGGGACCCAGACCACAGCCACCACCCCACCCAGCCTCAGTTTCTCTGCCTGGGGTCAGACCTATGGCAGAGAGATACACAGAGGGCATTCCACACAGCGGGTCCTCTCATCTCTGAGCAGCCTGGGTCTGCCATGGGGGTGGAGGAATGCAGCATTCCGACCCCGTCCTTCTGGAGAGAAATGAAGCAAAGAATTAGGACTCTGGCCCAGGGCCGCTGCTTCTGATCTTGGCCTACAATCTGGGCAAGGCTGCTTGCAACCCAGTCCAGGTGCAAGAGTCCCGGTGGGTGGAAGGCCCATTACTGCCTCCTTGATCTCCTTTTCTGCTGGATCTCAATCCTCTCTCGCTGGGAGTTTTTCCTCTGCCACCTTCTCTCTTTCCTGCGACTGCCGAAGCCCTGTCTTCTGGCATCTTAGAGGAGCTGCAGGACTGACACCCTCCACTTTCTGCTCCCTCTACCCTGTCCTCCTGCCTTCACTGCCCTTTCTTCCTATTTCTAGTCCCCTCTGAATCCTCTCCAAGGCCTTGACCTCTCTTTGGTTTGGAACCCCAAAGTGCCGCCCTCATTAAGCCATCCCAAAGCTGTCTGCGCCCTGACCTCTCCCACTTCCTCCCTGGCAGCTCAGATAGCCTCAAGCTACTGGCTTCCTTAAAAGACTTTGTGCTTGCTTGGTGGGGCCATGCAGGGAAGGGATGTCATCCTAGGCTCTAACCTCATTTCCCTTTCACTGCAGAGGCAGCTCCTCCACCCCCACCTGGCTTCACTGTCCTCAGGACGGAAGAAGAATGCTGAACTGACTGTCCTTGGTGGTTAGCTGGCTTTGTTTTCAGGCCAGAGAGGAGAATGATTAGTTAATGGTGTTAAGTGAAGGGAAGGGGGTGGGGGCAGGGAAGCAGAGCTCCACGCTCAGCTCTAGGCTTGTCAGCGCAAACAGCATCCTTCAGCCATTCCCCCTCCTGCTCCCGTGGATAAACAAGCTCATCCATTCCACTCCGCCCGGGTCCAGTCCATACATTCACTCTGGGGGATGGAGAGCCAGGGTCCTCCTCTGCCTCCCTCCCCCCAGGCTCTAGGCCCCCTGCCCGGGCTGGCTTGGCAGGACCCCGGGCTGGAGACTAATGGACAGGGAGGAAGGGGTCAGCAAGGTTCTGAAAGATGAGGCTGATGTGGTTTGAGAGTCATCTCTGTGTCATCAAAACGCCATCCCAGAGCATTCTCTCAAGTCACCTGCCCATCTCTGGAGTTTGCTGCCTCACCCTGCTCCTCCCCCAAGCAGCAGAAAGTCTGCCCTGCCAGGCAATACGCCTCAACCCCAAATCAGGGCCCTATTTGACCCTGACTGCTGAAGGAGTCCTGCAGATGTGGCCCCCTTTCCCAGGGCCAGGGTGCTGGGGTCTCTGCGAGGCAGAAGCCCATCCCACTCCCCAGAACCTTAGTTCAAGAGGCCAGAAGACCCAGGGCTGGGGAAGAAGGGCAGTGGCAGGGCTCCCACCACCCGGCTGTGTGGCAGACCCCACTCAGGGCTGCCTGACACCATTCCTGATCCCTTCTTCATATGCCACCCCCACAGTCAAGAGGGACCGGGAGCCTGTGCAGGGGAAGAGGGGCCTGGAGCTCTGCTGCAGGGGGTCTTTCAACCTCCGGGAACAGCAACAGGTTTTCAGGGGTCACTGGACACCTTGAACCCATTAACTCTTCCTCTTCCTTTCTTCATTCAGGTGAGGGGAAACTGAGTCCCAGGCTAGGCTCAATGAGTGAAGAGGACAGAAACAGAATTCTCAAGGCCTGGGCTTGGAGAAGTGTGAAACCCTTGGGCCTGTGCCTTCAGCCCCCTCCCTCCTTCCTCTAGTCAGACGGACTTGCAGGAGCGTGGGTTTGAAGGGGTAGCCCATAAGGCACCATCTCCACTCCCCAATACAGGTACCTCTGGGTCTGTGGGATCCGGCCCAGGGTTCTCCCCTCCAAGCTGCCAGGACTGCGAGGCTTGGGGGCAGCGCCAGGCCGGCGGCAGCCGCAGTGGTGCAATCGTTCTGGGAAGCGACCGTGGCCGGCCGATTTCTCTGTGGCAGGGGTCTCGCGGGCTGCAGGAAGAGGCAGAGAGAGGAGCCTGAATGGGAGACCCCCTCGGGGACACCGAGGACCTTGTCATCCGCTCCTCCCGCCAGGAGGTCCCCCCAGGGCTACCCTGGCCGGTAGGGGCTGAGCGGGGGCGCGCGCTGCTGGTTCTGACCCGGCATGACTCTGGGCATCCGGGCAAGCTTCTCCTTGCTGCCGCCTCGGCCAGACGGTCCGGCCTCGAGACACCTGTCACTGCCCCCTCACCCTGACCAGGGTGGGGGGCGGGGAGGCCGCCTCCGGCCTCCCCCTCCGCGAGCTGCGCGGCTCGGCGCAGCTCCCGGCCTCCGGCGCCGGGCCCGCCCCCTAGGGCTGCGGCGCGGGGCGGGGGCGGGGGGCTGCGCGGGGCGTGGCGGGCCAGCCCCGCGCTCCGGGCCCCCTCCCCCGCCCCCCTGACGTCAGCCCCCGGCCGCCGCGGGCTTGCTCACTTGCCACTCGCCCTCCGGCCGGGAAGCATGGAGCTGTCCAGGCTCGTCTGCGCCTTTCTGCTCGCCGCCTGCTGCTGCTGTCGCCGTGCCGCGGGTGAGTGAGTTCGCTGGGGAGCCCGCGCCTGCAATGGCCCGGGCCGAGGGGCTTCGGGAGCGTGCCCGGGAGCTGCGCTGACGACGCGGTGCGGCCGGGGCTTTGCGCTTTGGCGTGCGCTCCTCCTCGGGTCCCCGGCACCCGGGTGCCTTGCGCGCGTGCAACTCTTCTTTGCAGCCAGTTTGCAGCCTCTGTTCTAGAGTGTCCCCGGAGCGGGATTGGGGAGGCGGGGAGGAGGCAGCTGCCCGGAGCGGGAAGGGGTGGAGCCGAGCCTCTTGGGGCTTTGGGGAGAGCTTTTCTCAGGTGCTTACTCTGGGGGCTCGCAGCTGATGTCGTGACGGGTGGCGCAGCTAGAGCGCATCCCCAAATCCTGAATTCCTCGCCCGCCTGTTGCTGGAAAAGGCAGCTTTCTTAGCTGGAGGGGTGCGCCGAGCCCTCCCTCTCCCGCCCGGGCTTCGAGCCAGGCTGGAGGTGAGCGAGAGGGGGAGGGACGGCGGCTCCCGCCTGAGCTGGGCGTTGGCAGGGGCCGGGGGCGACGTGGGTCGCCTCGCGCCTACCGGGGTGACGGGATCGCAGGTGGCAGAGACGAGGGATTGAGGATTCCCAGAGTGGAAGCGCCCCAGACTTGTTACATCTCCAGGAATGGGACCGCGTTCAGGTGGGAAGAGCGCCCCTGCACCTCTGTGTTTTTCTCTGGAAATGCCTCAGAGCTGGGCGCTCCCGGGTCCACGCTGCCCTTGTATGGCCCGCAACGATGTCGCGTGTTTCTCTTGGCTCCTTGGTCCCGGGTCGCAGCCGCTGTCCGGCAGGGGAAGGCTAGGCAATAGCCAGCTCCTCGCCTCATGCTCAGTGCCAACAGCGTCCCTGGGGTACCCCCGGCTGCTGCCTTCCAAGCTGACCATATTTCTGGAGAAAAGGTTAAATCGGGCTCCACAGCTGCAGCAGGTCCAGCCCCCCTACCCCACCCCACCCCAGCCCTGCTCTTCTAGCTCTGGAGAAACAGAGTCAGGGATCTGAGGCTCCTGCTCTGGGTTGAAGACCTCTCCATCTGCCCTGCTTGTTTGGGAGCCAGCCCAGGGCAACAACCCAGGCATCCCGGAGTCCAGCCAGATGGTATCGAGTGACATCACCTTCTCACAGGGCGGGCAGCACGCTGGCACCGCTGACGTCACTCCTGCCCACGGCCTGGCCCTTGCCCTGACCGTTGGGGGAGACTCTGACCCCTCCATATTCACAAGGCTCCCAGGATGGGGTCCCCCAAGTGTGCAGGATGTTCATGGAGGTGCCACTTAGGGAGGATGAGATGGGAGCTTCTGGCCAGAGTTGGCCCACTGGGTCTTGTGGGGGATTTAGGGAAGGAGTTTTTGGGGGGCAAAGGGTAGAGTAGTGAAGTCTTCCCCTGGGTGTGGGGACACAAAGGGGCCTGTGTGCCCCAGCTTGGCACATGCCTTGCATTCCCACACTCTGAGCTCACTCGGAGAGGAGGGGCATGTAAGGAAAGGGGCCTTCCTCTTGGCCCAGGGCCTGGGTTGCCCCTCTGCTAGTCTCATCTGGGAGGTGCCTGGGGCTCAGGGTCTCTACTCCAATGACCAGAGGTGACCATCCCCAACTCCTTGAACTGGGAGCGGGCTGGCTCCAGGCTGGGGGCAGAGAGTGGTTGAGGGCTAGGAGAGGACAGGGCCCATTCAGACCCTCGATGTGGCAGCATGAACAGCTGCAGTGAGCGGCTGTGAGGGGAGGGCATGGAGAGCAGCTGGAGCTGACACAACTGCTGGGGGTGTTCCTCTCTCACCCCCAGGTGTGCCTGGAGAGGCGGAGCAGCCCGAGCCTGAGCTGGTAGAGGTGGAAGTAGGCGGCACGGCCCTTCTGAAGTGTGGCCCCTCCCATTCCCAGGGCAACTTCGGCCATGTGGACTGGTTTTCTGTGAGTGCTTGAGCCCCAGAGAGGGCAGCAGGGGCAGGAGGCTCTACTGGCCGTGTAGCCCCAGGACGCTCATTTCCTCTCTGCCCCTTCCCTTAGGTCCACAAAGAGAAGCCCACCCTCATCTTCCGCGTGCACCAGGGCCTGGGCCAGAGCCAGCCTGGGGAGTACCAGCACCGGCTCAGCCTCCAGGACAAAGGGACTACTCTGGCCCTGGCACATATCACCCCCCATGACGAGCGCATCTTCCTGTGCCAGGGCAAGCGTCCTCAGTCCCAGGAGCACCGCATCCAGCTCCGTGTGTACAGTGAGTGCCCCCATCTGTTCTGTGGGCACTGTGGGTCTTGGGAAGTGGTGGTGCCATGGCCCTCCTTATTTCTCTCCCTTGTAGAAGCTCCGGAGGAGCCAAGCATCCAGGTCAATGCCGTGGGCATTTCTGTGAACAGTCAGGAGCCCGAGGAGGTGAGATTTGCTGGGGTGGTCAGGTGGTAAGCAGGCGCAAAGGCGGGGCTCGGTGGGGTCTGAGGCGGGGAGACTGGCACCCTGTTTTCCTTAGGTTGCCACCTGTGTGGGGAGGAACGGGTACCCCGTTCCTCAGGTCATCTGGTACAAGAATGGCCGGCCCCTCAAGGAGGAGAAGAACCGTGAGTAGCCCTCTTAGCCCTTAAAAGCCATGCTTATGGTACCACACAGGGATCACCTTGCATTTTATTTTACTTTATTTTTTTTAAGTACACAAGTGATGCTTGAAAATATTTTCATAAGAATTTAAACTGTATAGGGCCTGGCCCGGTGGCACAGCAGTTAAGTGCACACGTTCCGCTTTGGCGGCCTGGGGTTCACTGGTTTGGATCCCGGGTGCGGACATGGCACCACTTGGCAAGCCATGCTGGGGTAGGCGTCCCACATATAAAGTAGAGGAAGACGGGCAGGGATGTTAGCCCAGGGCCAGTCTTCCTCAGCCAAAAAAAAAAAAAAGGGGGGGGGGATTGGCAGTAGTTAGCTCAGGGCTAATCTTCCTCAAAAAAAACAAAAAAGAATTTAAACTGTATAGAAAATCTATAAGGACAATTTCCTTCCTGCTCCAGACCCCCTCACAGAAGTCATCTCTGCTTGGAAGTAGTGTGTTTTCTCTCAAGTCTATTTCTGTTTACTTACTCATGCACATATATCTTAGGATGTATAGACTTTTTTTTTGTTTTTTTACTAAATCAGTGGTTCTTAGCCAGGGGTGATTTTGCTCCTCCTCTGGGGCTATTTGGCAATGTCTGGAGACAGTTTTGGTTGTCACAAATGGAGGGGTGCTACTGGCATGGAGCAGGTAGGGACCAGCGATGCTGCTAAACATCCTGCAGTGCACAGGACAGCCCCACAACAGAGAATGATCTGGCCCCCAGTGTCAGCAGTGCGGGGGTTGAGAGACCTTGATCTAAATGGTAGTGTGTGGTATACGTTGCTATACAATTTCATTTTTCTTGTGACAGTGAGTCTTGGAAATCTTTCCAGGTCAGTCTATCTAGAGCTGACTCTCTTGCCGACTGCCTAGTATTCTCTATGATGTAGATAATGTAGTTTAGTTAATTGCTCATTCCCCTGTTAGTGGACGTCAAGTGTTCTCTCATTTCTTTTTATCACTGCAGCATCATTTGCACACATCCTTGTGCATGTTCCCATGTCTAAGTGTTTATCCAGGTGTTATAATGAGCGTTATAATGAGCACTCAAACTGTCAGATTCAAGGGTCACAGCTTGCATTTGTACCTGGCCTTCCAAAGGGGGCAAGGGGTCCCTTAGGCGCTCCCCTGCCAACCCCCAAGGAGACCAAGGGGGTGGAGTTGGAGGCAGGGCTGAGGCTGAGCCCCGTCCCCTTCCTCCCCGCTCAGGAGTCCACATTCAGTCGTCCCAGATCGTGGAGTCGAGTGGCTTGTACACCTTGCAGAGCGTTCTGAAGGCACAGCTGGTTAAAGAAGACAAAGATGCCCAGTTTTACTGTGAGCTCAACTACCGGCTGCCCAGCGGGAACCACATGAAGGAATCTAAGGAGGTCACTGTCCCTGTTTTCTGTGAGTACTGACCCACCCCACTGGGGCGAGGTCCGGCGGAAACTTCTGCTAGCTCCTCTCACCCAGCACAGGGGCAGCTCTTGGGCTGAGAGCTACCCCCTTTGCCTGTGCAGACCCTGCAGAGAAAGTGTGGTTGGAGGTGGAGCCCGTGGGAATGCTGAAGGAAGGGGACCGTGTGGAAATCAGGTGTTTGGCTGATGGCAACCCCCCACCCCACTTCAGCATCAGCAAGCAGGTACGGAGGGCTCCGTGCTGGGGCAGACAGGGATGCAGAAGTGGCTGGAGGTACCCTCTGCTCACTCCTTCATCTTTTCCCAGAACCTCAGCACCAGGGAGATGGAGGAAGAGACAACGGATGACAATGGGATCCTGGTTTTGGAGCCCGCCCAGAAGGAGCACAGTGGGATCTATGAATGCCACGGCCTGGACTTGGAAACCACAACATCGCTGCAGAGCGACCAACAGGAGCTGCTGGTGAACTGTGAGGGGCTGGGGACTCAGGACAGGGGGGCCAGGCTGGGGCAAGAGGGAGCCCTGTGGAATTCCCTCGTAGGCTGACACTACTGCTGTGTCCCCAGACGTGTCTGATGTCCGAGTGAGACCTGCAGCCCCTGAGAGCCAGGAGGGCAGCAGTCTCACCCTGATCTGTGAGGCAGAGAGCAACCAGGCCATTGAGTTCCAGTGGCTGAGAGAAAAGGTACTCAGGTGGGCCTGGGGTGAGGGGCAAGGGGCTGTGGGGAGCAGAGGGCTGGGAGTGACCCTCTGACTCTTCTGTCACCCCAGACAGGCAAGCTGCTGCAAAAGGGGCCTGTGCTCCAATTATACAACCTGAAACGGGAGGAAGGGGGAGGCTACCGCTGTGTGGCGTCTGTGCCCAGTGTACCCGGGCTGAACCGCACACAGCTGGTCAACGTAGCCGTTTTTGGTGAGGAGGCCTTCTGGGCAGAGATCGGGTAGCCCCTTGAAGCCACCCCAAGTTGGGTAGTTTACAACTTTTTGAGGACAAAAAGTCAGCTGCTGTCCTGGGGTGCCCTGGTGGGGAGGGGGAAGCAGACTAGCAGAGTTGGCTGCCTCATCCTTCTCCCAACCTCCCCAAGGGTCCCCGTGGATGACAGTAAAGGAGAGGAAGGTGTGGGTGAAAGAGAACACGGTGCTGAATCTGTCTTGTGAAGCATCAGGACATCCTCGGCCCACCATCTCCTGGAATGTTGATGGCACGGTGAGCAGGCTCCTCTCTTCTTGCCGTGCTCTCATTAATCCCTGCCCAGGCTTTGCCGCCGTGACCGGACATCCTCCCTGCCCCCTGAGCTGCACCTCCTTCCTTGTAGGCAAGTGAACAAGACCAGGATCCACAGAGTGTCCTGAGCATCCTGAATGTCCTTGTGACCCCAGAGCTGTTGGAGACAGGTGCTGAATGTGTGGCCTCCAACTCCCTGGGCAAAAACACCACCATCATTTTCCTGGAGCTGGGTAAGGGCCTCGTCCTGCAGAGCGTGGCAGGGGCATGCCCAGGTGTGGGAATTAACTTGTGCTTGTCCTGACCCACCTCCCAATCCATTTAACTACTCTCACACCAGACTCCAACAGAACCACTGGCCTCAGCACCTCCACTGTCAGTCCTCATGCCAAAGCCAACAGCACCTCCACAGGTAAGCCGTGCCTGGCACGAGAACAGGGCTGTGCCAGGGCATCTTCATTCTTCCCTGACCCTCCCTGGGGAGCCCTGTCAAGAAAGGTGAGCAGTGGCCTATCTTCTATCAGCCCTGGGCTTGGTGGGGCAGCGATGGAAATGCGGCAGCCTGGGGCACAGAGTGACTAGGAGTGTCTTTGTGAGACAGAGAAAAAGCTGCCAGAGCCTGAAAGCAAGGGTGTGGTCATCGTGGCTGTGACTGTGTGCATCCTGGTCCTGGCTGTGCTGGGTGCTGTCCTCTATTTCTTCTACAAGAAGGGCAAGCTGCCGTGTGGGCGCTCAGGCAAACAAGAGATGTAAGCACAGTACCTAGTGCTCTGCGGCCCCACCCGGTCTCACGCTCCCCAGCTTGCTGCCTCCTCAGGATGTTCCCTGCCTGCCCCAGTGCCCACTCGCCCCTAGGAGCAGGCGTGGGACGCTGGGTCTGAATGCTCCCTGCTTTCCTGCCCACTACCCAGCTTCTACCACCCACACCTTCTCCCTTTCATTCATTACCTGTGTTCCTTCCCTGAGCTGGCCCCAGAGCACCTAAGAGCCCCATCACCCAGTCCAACATCCTTCCCAACGGCCCTCCCCTGCCCTTGCCCCAGAGTTGCCAACCTCTTGCCTCCCTCCCTCCTCCCAGCACGCTGCCCCCGTCTCCTAAGAGTGAATTTGTAGTTGAAGTTAAGTCAGATAAACTCCCAGAAGAGATGGGCCTCCTACAGGGCAGCAACGGTGACAAGAGGGCTCCAGGAGACCAGGTAGGAGGCAGGTCCTGTGGTCAGTGCCTGAAACATTTTCAGGGATTGGGAGCAACAGGGGCTAATGGTTCTTGTCCTCTCCAAACACTAACTCTTTCTATCCTTCTCCTCCTCTGTTGGAGAGTGGGAGCAGGCCCCATCTTGCCTTCCTAACAGTACTCACAGACGGTAGAGCCAGGCAAGTGGCTGAGGGACCCTGGAGAGAGGGTAGCTCCCAAGACTGAGAGCAAAAACCCTGTCCCAGCACCATCACCTCCTCCTGAACTGGGCCTGTGGCTCAGGTCACTAGGTGTGAAGGGCGGCCCGGGCCTATGCGGGGGCCCACTCGCTCCTTCCCTGCCCTGCCATACCGCCCTTGCTGCTTCCCTCTAGGCTGCTGCACCTCGTTCATCAGCTTCTGCTTCTGTCCCTCCTCCCTTTTAGTGCTCACACCTTGAACTCCCGTCACTATGTCCACATTCCTCTTACTTCTCCTCTTCCCGTTTCTAGGGAGAGAAATACATCGATCTGAGGCACTAGCCCACTGAATCACACCAAGCCCCCTTCCTGCCTGGAACATGTCCTGTTCCCTGCTCACCCTCCCCCATCCCCAGGACTCAGGATGGTCACCAAAGCCTCTAAAGTGGACTACAGAGAAGACCCCTGCTCCAGCTCACCTGCAGAGCCCATTTCAGAGGGCAGATGGGCCAGGGCCAGAGCTGTCCTGAGAAGGAGCTCAAGTGGCCCTGGAGGCCCCCTCTTCAGGGACCAGTCCACCACCCTCTCAATTTGTTGAGTGATGCTCATCCCAAGGATGGGGGCCTCAGTCCCCCAGAAGTGGGTAGGAGAGTTCCTCTTTACCCATGTCATGGCTGTAAATACCCGTCTTCAACCAGCAGCTGAATTAGGTAGCCTATTTATCTTGAGCTGATTTCCTGCCCCAAAGGCTGGCTTCATAATTCAGGTGTATCACTGAAGTGAGGATGCACTGAGCCGAAGCCCCTCTCCATTGGTGAAGTATGTTGTTCACACTGGTGCTGGAGAGTACCCCAGCATTATCTAGAAGCAGTTGACTGCCTGCCTCTCAAGTCCTTTTTGTGACACTTCCTCCTCTGGGCAGAAGCCAGGAATTCGTGTCATTCCTTAAAAGATATGCTGGGTATATCTCATTCTACCTGCAGTGAGGAAGCTGACACTGTTTTCCAGAGTTAAGACCATTGAGCCCAACCCCCCTGCATTCACTTAGCTCCCACTGCCCTCAAGGGATCATGTAAGACTGAAAGGTGGGGGTACGGGACAGAGATGAGGTCCAGACTGTCCTTTATGGGGATTACTGTTACAGTTATACTAGCACGAAAATTCTACAAACCGAGCTGATGGGCCTAGACCCTAGCAGAAGGGCCCTAATGGGAGAATGGTACTTAGGATGAGAAACGGGCCTGGCTAAAGCTTTGGGGTGTGTATGTGTTATCTGTGTGTGTGTGCGTGCGTGCGTGTGTGTGTGTGTGTGTGTGTGTGTGTGTGTGTATGGTTTTGTTAGGCTGTGTGTAAATTTGCAAACTGTTTCCTTTTTATATATATATATGAAAAATAAAGCTTAATTGTCCCAGAAATCGTACATTGCTTTTTATTCATCACGGATACCACAGCAGCCTGGGACCTCCAGAATTGGAACTGTACCGAAAGGAACATAAAACCCTTTGCAGCTGGGAGCAGAGACCAAGGGCTGCCTCTGCTTCTGAGCAAGCAGCTCAAGCTCTCCCGCAGAGGATAACCCCCTGCTTCTCAGCAGCAAGGCCGCCCTGCCTGAGACAGCTTGCAGGCCTGGCAGGCTGCTGGCAAGGAGCTCTCACCCTTTTTCTAGGCTTCCCTGTCACTCAGACTGGCCCTGGAGGTAAAAGCACAGACTTACTATGATGAATAAGTGGGCCTAGGCCCTATCACACCCTCACCCCAGCCAATGAGCAAGAACTCAAGTCTGCTACAACAAAAGAAACTTTATTTAAAAATATTTTTTTTTACAGACAGGGGTGCTTGAAAAAGCTTTTTAGTTAACTGTGTATGGAAATGAAAAAATTAATAAATAACATTAGTATAACAGACTTCTAAACATTAATACATTGGCAAAACAAAATGGACTTAAAATGAAAATGAATCTTAAAGCTCTGCTATTCTCTGTAAGAATATTTACCTTCTGTTTTTCTTATTCTTTACAGGTGAGAATGATTAAATACTGCTAATATAAATTTTTTTTTATATTAATGACACATTTTTAAAATAGTCCACAAAAATCTCATCTAAGTTTTCGTTTTGTTTTATTTTTAACACTGATATACAAATTGGGACTCTTCACTCTGGAGACAGCACAGAGTTCTCTCCAGCCCCACCCAGGCCAAGAATGTCAAGATCCTAAATAAGGAGGACTTTAAAAAGAATTGTCTCTATCTCCCAATTCTTTATTAGTTAAAGGCAGGGAAGAACTCAGAAAAGGAAAGAGAGAAGTAAAATCTCATTACATAGGAAACATTTTTTCTCTTTTTTCTGCCGAAACCTACAGTGGCCACAATACTGAGGACAGGCTTCTGGGACATGGTCCTTGCTAGTTTTCCCAGGGGAAAATCAGACCCTGCAGAGGGCACCAGCTGCTTAATGCTTTAAGTCTGAAGTCTTCAAAGGCAATGACAGCCCAGGGTGAAGGGAGAGGCAGGAGGTCTAGGCCCACACAGGCTCCAGCAAAAAGACAAGACAAACACAACCAACCAGCCTCCCCTCTCGGGAGAGCCCATCCGACACTTCTCCATGTGGTCGGGTCAGGAACAGGGTCAGGAGGCTGGGACGCTTGAAATGGTCCAGAGTATACCTGGAAATCAAGGAACATTCTGTCTTCTTGCAGAAGACAGAGCATTCAACTTGATAACTAAGACTGTGGAACCAACCCAATGATCCCAGGGTACAATGCTTATTTCTTGCAACTGAGCATCACAGCAGGGAGAAGGGACCACTGACATGCCACACCTGCGTGCCATCTCTCCAGCCACAGAGCTCGTCCTTCTTCCTCTCCCCGAGACTAGAGGGACTAATGACACTCAAGGTAGAGGAGCTAAGACTCTGGTATTTCCATATTAAGTCCTAAAATGCAGCCTGGGATACAGTGCTGCCTTAGAAAGGCACAAAATGTTTGGCTTTTTTTTTTTCAGTGTGCTAAAAATTGTTTTGTTTTGAATAAAGGAAAAAGATATATAAGGTTAAAAATTCCCAAGTCACCACAGCCAGAAAGCAAATGTAGGAGGTACCTCATAGCTGCCATGCCCCTACCACGTGTTTCAGCAGGAGGTCAAGGCCAAGACACTAAAACAATGCTGAGAAGGGTAGGTCAGGAGGCATCCAGTCTCATGGGCACTGTGCCCGCAGGCTTACTCACCCACACAGCAGAAGGAAGAAGCCAAGGAAGAGAAAACACGTGTTCTACAGACTCGTAAGTAGTTCTCTGCCTCTTCAGTTTCAAGACAGCCATAAGCATGGCTACCCTCACCCATAACGGTCAGAGGTAGGGAAGGAGGAGGAGGGAACTGACACACAGGGGACATTGACACATGTCAGAGTGCCGGCCTCAGGCATACAGTACATCCACTTCAGGGCCTGAGCATGGAGGCAGTGCAAGGCCTGAGGAGCTGCACATAGCATGTCTTGAGCAATACTCCTCTCTGGCCTCCCAATTTGGTTCAGAGGTGGAAGGAGAACTTGTGAGAGGTAAAGTGGAGGGTGCCACTCACATTCATTTTTGGGATTGAATCAAGAATATGGGGCTGGACAATCAGAACTCTGCTGATTTGATTGGCTGCCAAATCAGTAGGAGCTCTGAGGTTGGCCTTCAGCCTTCGCTCTGTGCAAACAGAGGGAGTGGTCAGTCACATTCTTCTCAAGCACTATACAAGGGAAGGGGCAGCGAGATTTCCAAACAGCTGTTAGTCCGTTAGTCAACAGCTGGCCTATCAGCACAGTGCTCTCCATCTGACCGGGAAGGAGCCTCCTGGCAGGGCTCCCTCTCCCCATCCCTGGTTCTCCGTCTCTTACTCTTGTGCTACTTTCTGGAACCAAGAAACACTTCCCTTTGAAACCAAACCAGATCTCCTAGGACACTGTGAAGGCACACGGCACTGCTGCCCTCTGCTCCTTAATTCTGGAGCCTTGAATAGAGTATCCAAGGCAAGGTCTGATGACCCACCCTTCATCACGTGCCTCAATATATATCTTTGGGTTATTAGGTTACTTCTGTGTATATCAAATGACTCCAGCAGTTTAAAAAAGTTACAAGTAATTATGAAATGCCTTAATAACACGGCACATGCTCTGGGACGAGATAGATAAGACCAAAAGATTCAGGCAAGCAGAAGCACAGTTTAAAAAAAAAAAAAATAAAGCCTTTAATATACAAAAGAAAGCAATTGGACAAGGAAGACAAAAGTATCCTGTCTAAAGAGCTCTCAGTAAAAACTCTATTCTAAACTGGAATCTACATCTAATTTATATCCTGGCAACTGTCCCAACTATTATATATTCTTACTGGCTACGACAAAGTCATTTCTGAGGTACCTAGGAGGCCTGCCTAAGAATATTACTGCAGAGCTCCCTCCATACAGGAAAGACCAAAGGAAAGGGTGAGGAAGAGGGTTCGAGGGACACAGGCCATGCGTGGGCCCACAGAATGAACGTATTTTCAGCGCTAAAACCTGAAGAGAGCTCAGAAGTTCATGGGTGGCTACAGTGGGATTTGTGATCTGCTCTCTAAATAATATGAAAGAAGGTTAAAAACCTGAGATTGAATAAAGGCTAAGAAATGTCACCTAAGAACAGACTAGCTCCGGAACAAGAGAAACTGGTCCTAAAGAGGGAGGAAAGAAATCTTGGATGCCAAGACTCATAAAGGGAAGAAAAACAGGAAACAAAGACAGTAACCTGAATTAAGTTAAACCTAAGAATTTCCTCCACATCTCACAGTCCCATGCCTGCATTTCCACTCTCAAAAAAGCAGCACGACAGCAGTTTTATTACTAAAGTATTTTTAGGGTGTCTATTCTGTCCATCTCCTCTCTTCTGAGAACCCTCCCGAGGGACCAGGCTTCTGTTGCTCTGTGTGGCAAGCCTGACCGGTCAGGGGTAGATACGCCATCAATGTGCTGGGCTGATCGTACTCCTTGAGAATATGAACGAAGAGGCATCGGGAATCTGTTAACAGTGGTCTCTAGAGCTGGGCGGTTGTGTGGACTCGAGGACTGGGGTGTCTATTTTGGGGCTTTGCAAGCCGATAAACAGACGGACAAGCAGGAGAAAGGACGAGGTGCAAAGTTTCACAGTTCCAGCTCCATGCAAGAATCAGCTGTACTTATTATACTGGGTTCTGTGAAATACTTTGCATTCTTATGACTTCCTCCTTTCTTCTTAGCTTAAATACTTGTGTTTCTTGCATCCGAAGGATTCCTAAACAAGACAGTCAAAGATACAACCTTGACCTTCTTCCACTATGCACCCTCCATGCATTAAATGGCTATATGCATTTCTAAAGAAAGACTGCTAATACAGATTGAGATCAGAGTAGTGACAGTAATGCTTTCTGCTGAGTCAGAATACTTTAAATTGAACTTCCAAAGCCTGAAAGTCTAAGAGAATAATGATGTGTTGATTTTGATACTAAGTTCTAGGGTCGCTAAGCTCTCTAAGCTCCCTGACATTTCTGAGAACTGAGTTAAATCTATTTTACCGCCTGGCTCCTGAGAGACCAAACAACTGGCTGAAGATTAGGACCCAGAGACAGGTGCCCATCCCTCTCCCACACCTTCAGCTCTCACAAGACATAGGATTAGCTGCAAAGGTTGTCGAACGATTAGAAATGAAGTTGCAAATAGAATGGGAGATCGTGACAGGACCTAGAAAGGTTAGAAGGAAACTTCCCAACAAGGGGAATTAGGGACACAAGCAGCTCAGTAAAAAGATCAAGGAAGGCACTAGATTGGAAAAGGGACTGTGGGCAGATGTTTGCTTAAACATTTAACTGCCCTATCATGAAACTCTGAGTCAATATAACCCTCAAGCCAACAAAGAGATTCCACTGAAATACATAAAAATGGTGGGTATCCATAAGACTTATACCAAGGAACCTCACAGACATTATCAAAGCTATGGGAAGACAAGAGGGGTTACTGAGAGAGTCTTGAACTGATTTTACATGGAACAGCTCTATAAGGAAATATATGTCTACATAAAAGAGCTATAAACAAAAATTGCACAACCTTACTGGAAAGGGCTATTTTAGGGCCAAATGCAAGTGCTATCAGCCCAAGTACAATCCCCCAACGTCAGTGAATCACCACAAGGTGGCAAAGAACACAGAGCTGACACTTCTAGCACATGGCAATCACTCATAAACATTTGCTGAATGAACAAACGAGCTGTTAACACAGCCAGGCCAATGGTCAGAATACTGCTATCCCATGGGCAGTGGTCATTGCAGAGGAAGAAAGGCCAACAGCAAGAAGGGGGACTTATAACCAGTTTGGGAAGAAGGTCTATAACCCTCTGACTGTCATGATGTGAGGTAGGAGAATATCCCGCATTAACACCACTGCTGATCACCCACAAAAAGGTCTAGATCTTGTTAATGGTGTCTCAAAGGGAACATATAGCTGGTCCCTATTTTGCAAATAAATTTACAAAAATTCATTTGTAAGTTTGCTGTTTGGACCATAAAATATATTTTACTTTTCTATAGAGGAAATAAATATTTTAAGTACAAAGAATAGTGACACCCCCCCCCCATCTCCAAAACAACTTTTTAAATCCACAAAACAGCTAAATGATACTATTAGTACTGGCCCACATCCTGGGCCGGGGTGTTGTCTGTATCAGAAGAGAGAGAATAGAAGAATGGCAGAATATGCAGGGTAGGGCTGGGGAAGAGAACGGCCATCCACAGGTGCAGGTCACTGCTGACATAAATATTAACAGATAAATGCTGAGACAACAAGCTGCCCAATCTATTATTTACCTAAAGGGAGGTATATCACAGAGCCACAGGGTCTTTCCACGTTGAGAATGCCCTACTTTAATGGAAGGAGTATGACAAGGGGCAGCTGATCAAGTATTGCAAAGCAGCCACCCAGCAACAAGGCAGCTACAGAACCCAGGAAAGATACAGGAAAAGCAGAAGATTGGGTTGAATAGAACAGCCTAATGCATTTGAGGAAAAGGAAAATACCAAAGTGGTTTTTACCTTATCCACCTGATTGTTAACAGAAGAGGAACCATTTGTAATTAGGAGGGGGAAAGGAGATGGGTTTGCCCAAAATGGCAAAACTCAAAGCCCACTTTGTGAAAGGGCAATTTTAGTTAAATTCAGAGCACAGCCAAAGAACTAAAAATTGCCACATAAATGGAGGATGAAGAACAAGTTACTGGTGTCTCAGTCAAAGGAACTTTAAGAAACTGAAGTTTTGGAAATATCCTCAAAACAAGAGCCATGTGAAAACTTTCCTGAGGCTCGCCTGACAATCTCAGGCATGGACCCAGGTGTGCCCTCAGAGCACCCAGCCAAAGGGAAACCCCTCCCAGAAAGGTCTAAAACCTGGAAAGCCTGCAGATACACTGCCAACCAAGCTAGCAACCAAGCCAATCAACAGTGCACGTGTTCAACACAGGGATCTGGCGCCCCAGTTTCTGGGCTGACCCGCCGAGATACACAGGAGCTCACTTAGGAAAAGGAAGAATGAACTTGGCCTTAGCCTATATAAGTAAGGGCATAATCTCCAAAGACGACGACTTTGGATGCACTGAAAAGGAGAAGACATGCAGAACCTGTGCTTTTGTTCTCTGGACAGATCTTCAGTCTACAGGCAATAAATACAGAGGACAGGGACAAGCTCCAGTGTGGACAGGCACGGAAACTGCTGCCATTTTTTTCTATTTCTCTGTCTAGGCCTTCAACAGCTAAACAAAATGCAAAGTAAATGTTACCACAAACAAAAGGAGAGGCTGGGTTACTGCTTCCTACTCACTGCCACTTTCCCTGCCCTTCCACCCCAATTCAGGACCTCCCGCACCTGACGGTGGGCTGTGTTGTTTTCTGCCATGGAGAGGAGACGCTGGGTAACCATGGCAAATCAACAAGAAGTTCTGGACTGTCTCCTCTGGGAACGTAAATGGCTCTGAGGCAAGAGATGAAACTAAAAGATCTATGAGTAGCTGAAAGCCAAGAGAAGAGTTAGAAAAAGTTTCAGTTCCAGAGATGACAAGAGGGGAAAGAAAACAGATCTGAGGAGAGTCATTTCTGTCTGGATCTAAAGACAGAAGCATGGTTTAGATTTGGAGGAGAGTAGACTGATCAAAGAGCAGGCTTGTTTCTGACAAGGAGGAAGGCTACACCCTGCTAGGGATGTCAGCAAGCCTTGAGACAGAGAACTAACTGAACTCGAGGGGTCGTTTAGCAGTATCTACAGGAACTGGCTAACGGCACTCCACGCTGGACTCTGAATCTTCTTTATGAAACCGCAATTACACAAACTGCTGGGCTCTTCACATATTGTCTCTGACTATTGTAAAGTCATTTATGACACTAACTGATGTCTCATTACTGTGGAGAACACAGTCAGTAAAGAGTATGCAGGACCTCAGGTGAAGAGGAAAGGGGAAGGAGATGCTACATTCCCAAAGCCATAGGCACAAGAGAAAACCCAGTCATCAGTGGCACCATGTGGATTGGTGCTAATTATCAGCAAAATGCTGTGCTACCATGGGTGGTAGCCTCATTCCTTAAAGGGCAAAGAAAAAAATCATTTTTTAAAATATAACCTGGCTCATGTTCAAAGGGAGACACCAATATAAGCTGGAATTAATTCACTGGGAAGAAAAACTGAATACTTAAATCCTTATTCTCTATTTTGTACATTTTATGTTTAACAAGCTAAAGAGCATGTGAATGAAGCTTCCTCAAAGCTTCATGGTATTTGGGCCAGAAAGCCATGCTGGAAACAAATATTCTTCCCTTCCCATTAAATAGAAAAACTCATGACTACATTAGAACACATACCTGGCACCAAGGCAACTGACTCCCACAGGGAGGGCATGGAATGTATTTGAAGGCCTCTATCTCAGATCAGTCATTAAGTAATTAGGATAATTAAAACATCTTATTTGCACAGATTCAATGTTCCTATAGAAACAGTGCTTTGGAGTGACCAGTGTTAGCTGCTAGGATCAAACGGGACTATACTGACACAGCAACAGTACTTTTTTCCCCCACCTATCTACCAAACAAACCAACACCAGCACACTATTAAAGAACATCCTATAAGCCACTAGAGTTCAGTAAGGCTGGTCATAGCAAGCCCACTGCCAATGACAGACACCAAGGAGAAGGAAGAAGGAGGAGACAGGGGAAAGGACAGAGGGACAGTGTTCTAAAAATACGAGACTTTAGCTATGCACATGATAATCCAAGCCAAAGGGGAGTGTGGGGTTGGGTATAATACCACAGTAGATGGAAATCTTTAAAAGATTCCTTCCTAAACCTCTTGTGCTAATTCCCTACCTGGGATTAACACAGACAGCAGGTTAATCTTATAATCACAAGACATACACACAACCACAGACAGACAGACACACACACACATGACCACATTCTTAACCCAGGAAAGTCTTAAGTCCTCAATTAGGATTTACAGCACAATACTTCTACTGCTTTCTGGACTGTTCCCCAGGTAGACTACCATTTAATAAAAATCCACTCTCTCTAAGCAGGGACTGAAGGACACCTTCAAACGCACTCTCAAAACAAATAAAATAATAAAACACACTAGCTGCTCCAATTTTCATTCCACTGCGTTGAAATCTTGGAACCACAGATGTGATATCCTACAGACAGGGTAAGACTTCATTGTGAAGTCTCCAAAGGAACCTCTGCCCCTTTAGGTGCTACTCAAGTAAGAGCTCCCAGCTCATGGGTCCTCTAAAGCTGCAGCAGGCAGGTGATCTGCTAGGTGGCTACATGGGCAGGAGAAGAAATAGAAACGAACTCCCGGAGGATATTCTTGGCCATTTCAATGTTGTTGTGGGCAATGACCAAAGCTTTCTGAATGTCCTGGTAGGAGTATCCCTGACTCATGAGGTTCTCGATCTCACTGGAGAGCTGTGGCGAGGCGGCGGCAGCAGAAGCAGCAGCAGCACCCCCTTGCTGACAGCTACCCGTAGCTTTTCGTTCAGAGTTGATTCTCCGAGGGAATGGTTTGGGAGGCCTTTCCGGAACTTGGGAACCCTCAGTGAAGTCTAGAAGAAATAGGAAAGAAAATACCTGCAAATCTGGGGGAAAATTTTCATTTAATGGCAGTAATAACAACAACAGTGTGGTAATATCAAGATATCACTGCCCTATTGCCATCTGGGTACGTGTGCTCTTCAGCTACAAGGCTGGTTTCACGGGTTCAAGGGTTTTAGCAGACAGCGCCCTCCTCCTCACAGCAGAAGAGCCCTTCTAAATATACCGTGCACCTGTTCTACCAACAATAACCACTGCTGCCATAAGCACAGAACATCTGCATCTGCATCATGCTTTATGCTTCGCAACAATTTTTCACACACATTATTGCCTGGATTATCTTTTTAAAATTTCTGAGGGACCAGAGAAGACACTAAACTCCTCCTTTTACAAATAAGGGAACAGAAATAAGCCTGAGCTGCAGTGGAGAAGCTTTAAACAAAGCTGGTGGGTGGGGACCACCGCCTGTTTGGGCAACTGGATGCTGTCTATCTTTTTCACCAGCTGTCCTGAAGGCTGTCTTCAATTTCCAAAGTGACAGTGACTGGGGTTGCTGCCTCCTCAGGCGGCCACAAATGCAAGAAGAGCAGCCCTTGACAGTCAAGGCCCAAATGTGTGCTGGCCCCAGGCCCATTCAGAGTGCTTTCCAGAGTCATCACACCTCCTTTCCAATGGGATGGGGCCTAGAAGTTAGGAATGTGTGGTCTGAACCATCAAGCTTAACTGCCACTGTCACAAGGCACACTCAGAAGAACCAGATATCCTATCTACCACCAGCACAGGAGGAGCCATGGTTTAAGGAACAACATCATTTCCAAGTCTGGCAAAATCCTGAAGAGTCTGGCTATAGTTTAACTTCCTAATTCGAGAACTAGGACTACTTTCCACCTGTTTATACAGAAGTTCCAGTCCACTACTTCTACCTCCTGACTTGTCGTCACTCGGGCAGTCACTTCTGTTTCAGGATAAACTAGGAGCCATACAGCAATTTAGTACAAACCCAAGGTAGCCTGGGGACTCACTTGTTGTGGGATCACATTCTAGAGACAACCAGCTGAAGGAGGAGCTGGCATTAGAGATATCGGAGAGAGTTCGGCGGGCCAGCACTGCCGGTACAGGTGGCTTCGGGACATCGTACCCATCGTCCTCATTTTCCGATTCCTCAGGGCCAGTGTTGGCATGGGCTGCAGCCAAATTCCCCTCACCTAGAGAAAAGTTTGTGCAGTCACCTTCTTCTAACATACTTCATCATCTAACACATTTCAACATAGGGGCATCCATTCATTCATGCATGTATAGAATCAGTTACCGACTATGTACCATGGGCCAAACACCACGTGAGGCCCTGTGGGTAGAGACGAAAGAAACGGAAAATAAAATCTGCACCAATCCTGCTCTACTTTTCTGAACATGTCAAAAGCTACCCTTGTCAAGGTGAACAGCCACTGATGCCAAAGACTCAAGTGCCATTTTATAGCATTCATTCAATATTTCTATCTGCATTTCACCTTAGAAGGTCAGCCAAAGGGCCCTGGGTGCGCTGCCTTCTTGAACTTTCAATTTGGTAAGCTAGTTAACATGGGAAGTGAATATTCACCACCCTACACACAAAAGAATTTCGTCAACGCTAAAAAGCAATGGGAATAACAAGGAGCTGCAAGCATTGCAGGTCCAGGTCATATTATACAAATGTCTCCAAGCCCTGGAAGGATGAAAAAGCACAAAAGGAGCTAGCTGTATGAACAGGAAATAAAAAAGAGGAGGGAGTTTTACTGCTCACAGATCAAAGATATTTTGCAAAGAAAATTGTTTAAAAGAATTTTCCACTTAGATCAAGCTGTCTCACTACCCAAATATTACAGGCCCATTCCTATGGCACATCAATGATTTTTAAAGTAGCAGAATGGCTACTCACCAAAGGTGCTGCTCTCTGTGACAGAGGGTGCCACCTGGGACTGAATATTATACATTGCTTCATATGTACAGCTATCAACCTGCTGGTCACAGTCACACGCTCTGAACCGGAAGGAAAGGGGCATAATGAGCTTCAGAAATAGAACTCTGTTATCTGCAAACTTATTATGATTTATCTAGTCACAACTACTCTAGACCCTGAGTCTATCAAGATAATACATTCTCCTTTTGCCAGTATCACTAATAAATGTCATAAGATTGACTCTTGGGACAAGTAACAGACATGAGTGTTTCTGAAATTACTGTGATGTTAAGGAAACATAAATGGACTTGGCTTCCAGCTGCAAGAGGCTTCAACACCAGGGCTTAGATACATCCTTCTGCTTTAATTATGCCTGGATAACGCTACGTGCAGGTAGCAAGTCAAGCAGGTGAGTGGTGTCAATAGAATTCCAAACAGGATTGCTGTGAACCTACCGTGAACTCTGGGCTGTCTCCAAAGGCCGTTTCACCTCTGGCTTTGGAAGCCCTACAGGCCTAGAGGAGGGAGTCATATACTCTGTGTCCTCCTCACTTTCACACTGCTCCCCAGATGGCAGCTTTGGCACAGGAAGAGGTCTGGAAGATGAAGAATAAAAAACAGAAAATGAAAACGAAAACAAAAAGAATTAACAAGCTGGAAAACTTTCAACTAGGAAATAAGTGGTTTCAAAACAGACCACAACTCAAATTTGACATAGCAAAATAGATGCCACCTAGGAAACTTAGTTCTCCTAGCGATGATAGTTAATTATTAAAAAATTCACTAATTTAAGATTTCACTTTCAGTTGACCAAAGGTGCTGCTATTTTGTTTGAGGTGTGTTACACTGGGATAGTACCTGATCCTAGTTATCTCAGTCCCCAGACAATTTACAGTCCCAGGCCAAGAGGTAGTATGCCAGTCTTTCTTTCACTAGACATGAAACAAGAAACAGCAAGTGGCTTTCTGACAATATGCTAGGAATGTATACCAAATCCCAATTCTAAAATCTACCTATGGTTTCAAAGAATATACAGCTTGTCAAAAGTCTTCTCACGTGTTATCTCATCATATAAACATTTTCCTCCTCCTCCTTTTTTACAAGAAAAATCTGAAATAAAAATAGATAAAGTGCCCTGGTAGTGCATCAACTCTGGGACTAGACCTCAGATCTTCTGACATCTGCATCAGAGATCTTGCCATATATAACTCTCACCCAGAAGCTTCTGAAACAAAACTTCTCCTGCCACCCTGACCCCTGAAACTAGACAAAGACAAAAACAGAAAAACCATGAATTATATAAGAAACACACATGTACATACATGCACACACACACAAAGTTGCTTCTGAGAATGTTAATGAGTGTTCTCCTTTTTATACTTCTTTGCACATTCTAATACTCTGTAAGGAGCACCTATTTGATTTGTCTGTTTACTTAATGTTTATTTTCCCTAACTATAAAAGCAATAGCTCCTTATTATAAAACACTTAAATGCTACAGAAACCTAACAGAGAATGACAGCCCCCTATAATCTCACTTGAGACTTTTTCTTACGTCTACAAATCACTTTTATTATTTGTGCATTGCATGCTGAAGTTCTGATGTGGAAGTGTACTGGTATCTACCATTTGCTTTGAAATGTGTCAAAAAAGTAAGATTGATGGATGGGTAGAAGTATAGATAGACAGACAAATGTGTGATAAAACAAGCATAATAAAATGCTAACAGTGGAATCCAGGTGGTAAGTAGATGGATATTCACTGTAAAAATCTTTCACCTTTACCATATGTTTGAAACTTCATAATAAAATGTTGGGTGGGGGGAGGGGGGAGGAATAATCCATAAAGATGAAGAAAAAATACCAAGTATTGGTGAAGATGAAGGGAAATGGGTACTTTCTTATATAGTTTTAGAAATAAGAAACTGGTAGAACTTCTCTGGGGTATAATTCAGCAAAAGTATTTAACCAAACTTGCATACCCTTGGACTCAGAATTCCATTTCTAAGAATTTTCCTTAAGGAAATAATCAAGTATATTCATTATAGTATTATTTATAAGGAAATAATCAAGAATACTCATTACAGCATTATTTATAATACTGAAAAAATAGGTAACAACCTAACTGCCAAATAATAGTGTACTGAGTAAATAAATTTTGAATCACACATACAGCAATATATCTGGTCAACTGTGTCCCTGAGTATCTCAGAGGTTCCAAGCAGGAGCTTCGGAGGCCCACTTCTGCTTCTACCACAGGTTTGTTCTTATCTATTTTACATACTGAGGTTCTACTTAAGTCAGTAGAATTCAGTCAGTACAGTAAGATTCCCTGTACAATATGATTTCATTCACACAAGAATGGCAAATGAACATAGATCAAATTGCTAACTACTGTCTTAGGTAGTTAAGATTATGGATAACTTTTATTTCTTCAGGGTCACTTATCTGTATTTTCTAAATATTCTTTAATTAACACATTACTTTCATAAAGAGAAACAGTCATTAAAGGGCCATCAAAAATTTTAATTATAATTCTTTTTGTTGATGATGTTAATAAAAATATAAAAATTGCAATTCCTTCTCATTAAGCATTTTGGCAATACATACTTTAAAACATTCACATTCTTTTGTTGTGGTAATTCTACTTTGGCTGTATCTCTGATTATGTACAAAGATGTTCACTGAAGCAAATTTATTACAATAAAAGTTCTTAACCAAATAAATATCCAACAATAAGGGGATGTGAGATATAGCTGCATTATATAATAATATGCAATCATTAAAAGCAAAGATTTTGAAGAACTTTCTAAATGATACAGAGAAATGCCCAAGATATAATGCTAAGTTTAAAAAAAGGGAGAATATAAAACCATAACTTGATCTAAAACATATACACATTTTACATGTCTACAGCCACAGACAAGTAGCAAGCACCATCTAACCATCTGCCTAGAACAGCTAGCTATAAAAGCAGGATAAAATAGAAAAGAAAGAAAATATTGGAGAACGACCAGGCAGCGAAGACTTGAGAGGCCAAGACTCCAGAGAGAATACAATTAAGTCCCATATTAGGGGCTCTGAACTTGGGGTTTAAAGGTAGTTTCAACAGGCTGGGGAGAGAAGAACTAAAATTTTGGGGGTACCATGATGGCCAAGACGTGAGGAACCAAAAGTCTAGAGAAGGGAACAGCAGAAAAGTAGGTTTGAAATTCTGCCTATAATTTTCCCTAGAGCTACTGCTAATCCCTAAATTGTGTCTGCATGCGGCTAGATCCTGGGAAACCAAGAAGAAAGCATCAATTGAGGAGTTGAACAGACTTTGGTTGTCTTGCCAAGCTGGAGAGACAAAGTTAGAGTTAACAGATATGGCCTTTAAAATAATTATAATTTATATATCCAATAAAAAAAAAAGGAAGATGGGGAAATTTATTAGAAAACTATAACCAATAAATTTTTTTAAAGGACATAGAAATTCTAGAACCTAAAAACATAGTATCTGAAAATACAAATCCAACAGATGGATTTAGGGCAGATTAGAAGCCACAAAAGAAAAGATTAGAGAACTGAAATACAGCAGAAACTATTCAGATTAAAGTAAAGACAGGAGAAAGAATGGAAAACACAGAAATGAGCATAAGGGCTATTAGGAGACATGGTGAAAAGGTTGAACATTCACATAAGCGGAGTCACAGAAGGACAGAAAGAAAGACTACACTATTCAGTCTATATTAAGAAATAGTGGCCAAGAATTTTCAAAAACTGATTAAAAACATCAAACTACAGAATCAATAAACTACAAACCTTAAGAAGGATAAATATAAAGAAAACTACATAGGAGCATTATAGTAAAACTGATGGGATCCAAAGACAAAGAGGTCTTATAAGTAGTCATAAAAGAAACATTACCTTTAAAGAAGCAACATTAAACCTCAGAGCTAATTTTTCACCAGAAACAATGGAAGCCAGAAGGAAGTGGAATGGTATTTTTAAAGTGTTAAAATAGTTCCAGTTCAGAATACTATACTCAGTAACAGTAGCTAAAAAAAAAAATGCAAGCGAAATAAAAGATATTTCCAGCGAAATAAAATTTGGGAGACTCCACTGATAAAAGATACACCAAGACACACACACACACACGCACACATGCACACAGAGTCTCTCTAAAGGAAGTTCTTTGGGCAGAAGGAAAAAGACTCCAGATGGAAGCACAGCAAAGCAGGAAGCAATATTGAGAGAGTAAATATGTGGGAAATTTAAATGTCCAGGAAGTGTTAAGAGACACTGATTCAAGGCAAACTCTACTAAGTGAAGGGTGAATGTTGAAATCCCTAGGATAACTACTGAAAGAATAACAGAAGGGGTGAAATTGTATAATAAAAAATACTTTAATCCATAAGAAAGCAAGCAAGAAAATATAAAAAAATGAATAATGAAAAGATGGGGAAAAGAACAGGAACAAATATTCCAATTACTGTAAGATAAAGAATGCTAGACTGGATTTAAGATAAAAAGTAACATGTATGTACTATCTACGAAAAAACATACCTTTTTTTTGAGGTGCACATCATAGAAACATACCTTAAATATAAGAACACAGAAAAGTTGAAAGTAAAAGGATGGAAAAAGTTCATGCAAACACTAACTAAAAGAGAGCTGATATAGGCATTTTAATATAAGACAAAGCATACTTAAGGGAAGCAAGTTGAAGTAGAGAGTGAATGGAATAATAAAAACAATTCTCATTTAGTAGTAATAATTCTAAATTTCTATGTATTCTAATTACATAGGCTAAATACATATACAACACAAATGAACAGAACTAAAAGGAAAAAAGAGAGATCCACAATCATAAGGGAAGACTTAAAATACTCCTCTTAGTATCTAACAGAACAGGTAGATAAAAAAATATGAGCAGGGAGATAGAAGATTTGAAAACAATTACCAAACTTGACCTCACTGACATATATAGACTGTTATACCAACAATGCAGAATACACATTCATATCAAATGAAGGTGGTACATAATACTGGAATTTACCATAAACTACTCAATAAAGAAGGTCTCAACAAATGTCAGAAGTTGAAATCACAGAGTATGGTTTCTGACCACACTGGAATGAAGTTAGAAAGCAGTAACAGAAAGACAACTAGATAATCTTCCAATGTTTGAAAATCAGGCAACACATAAATAACTGATGAATCAAAGAAGAAATCACAAATGGGAAAAGCATGTATTTCGAAGTGAACAACAATGAATATACGACATATCAAAATTTGTGGAATGGAGCAAAAGCATCTGGTATGGACCAAATGTTTCTGTCCTCCCAAAATTCTCATGCTGAAGCCCTAATACCCAGTGTGGCTATATTTGGAGATGGGGCCTCTGAGGAAGTAATTAAGGTTGGATGAGCTCATAAGGATGGGATCCTGATCCAACAGGATTGGTGTCCTTATAAGAAGAGATACCAGAGAGCTTGCTGCCGTTCTTCTCTGTGTGTGTGCACATATCAAAGAAGGGCCATGTGAGGACACAGGGAGAAGGCCATGCAAGCCTGCAAGCCAGTAAGAGATTCCTCACCAGAAACTGACTATGCCGACAACCTAAGCTTGGATCATTCTTCTCAAGTGCACAAGGCACATTTCCAGTAGACGCTATGTTAGGCCACAATTTAAGTCTCAATAGATTTAAAAAGACAGTTACCATACAAAGTATCTTCTCTGACCACAATGAAATGAAGTCAGAAATCAGTAACAAAAGTAAAACTGAAAATTCACAAAATTGTGGACATTAAACAATACACTTTAAACAACCAAGTGATTAAAGAAGAAATTAAAAAGAAAATTAGAAAATATTTAGAGGCGAATGAAAACAAAAACACAACATACCAAAACTTACAGGATGCAGCAAAAGCAGTGTTAAGGGGGAAAATTATGGTTAATGCTTATATTAGAAAACAAGAATCTGAAATCAACAACCCAACTTTACAACTTAAACAACTAGAAAAAGAACCAACTAAACTCAAAGCTAGCAAAAGGAAGGAAATAATAAAGATTAGAACAGAGATAAATGAAATAGAGTATAGGAAAAAAATAGAGAAAATCAGTGAAATCAAAAGTTGGTTCTTTGAAAAGATCAACAAAACTGACAAATTTTATCTACATGGACTAAGAAAAAAGAGAGGAATCAAATTACTAAAATCAGAAATGTAAGTGGGGACATTACTAGCAATTCTACAGAAATAAAAAGGATTATAAGAGTACTATGAACAATTGTATGCCAAAAAATTAGATAACCTAGATGAAATGGACAAATTCCTAGAAACACAAAACTCACCAATACTAAATCACAAAAAAATGAATAAACCTGTAACTAGCAAGGAGATTGAATCAGAAGTCAAAAAATCTCCCAACAAAGAAAAGTCCTACACTTGACAGCTTCACTGGTGAATTCTACCAAACATTTAATGAAGAATTAATACCCATCCTTCTCAAACTTTTCCAAAAAATTGAAAAGGACTTTCAGGATTTTCCTAACTCATTTTATGAGACTAACACAACCACGATACAAAGCCAGACAAAGACATTACAAGAAAACTACAGAAGAATATCCCTTGTGAACATTGATGCTAAAAGTCTATAAACAAAATACAAGCAAAAAAAAAAATTCAGTAGCCTATTAAAAGGATTAACACAATAGCCAAGTGGGATTCATACCTGAAATGCAATGATGGTTCAACATACAAAAATCGATCAATACACCACATCAACAAAATGAAGGAAAAAACCCACACTATCATCTCAACTGATGCAGAAGCAGCATTTGACAAAATTCAACACCCTTTCATGATAAAAACACTCAACAAAATAGAAATAGAAGGAAACCATCACAACATAACAAAGCCATATATGAAAACCCCCCAGCAAGTATCATACTCAATGGTGAAAGACTGAAAGCGTTTTCTGTAAGATCAGGAACAAGGCAAGGATGCCCACTTCCACCATTTCTATTCAACACAGTACTGGAAGTTCCAGCCAGATCAATTAGGCAAGAAAAAGAAATAAAAGGCATCCAAATTGGAAAGAAAGAAGTAAAATTATCTCCCTGTTTGCAGATAATACGATCTTCTATGTACAAAATCCTAAATACTCCACAAAAAAGCTGCTGGAATAAATTACTTCAGCAAAGTAGCAAGATACAAAGCCAACACACAAAAATCACTTGTATTTCTAAACAACGAACAATCTAGAAAGGAAATTTCAGAAACAATTCAATTTGCAATAGCATCAAAAAGAATAAAATACTCTTTAACTTAACCAAAGAGGTGAAAGACTTGTACAATAAAACTACAAAACACTGCTGAAAGAAATTAAAGAAGATTTAAATAAATGGAATCACATCCTATGTTCATGATCGGAAGACTTAATATTATTAAAATGTCAATACTATCCAAAGCGGTTTACAGATTAAATGCAACCCTATCAAAATCCCAACGACGTTTTTTGCAGAAATATAAACCCTCGTATATGGTGAAATAGTTAATGTCAAGGGTGCCAAGACCAATCAATGGGGAAAGGACAGTTGTTTCCACAAATGGTACTGGGAAAAATGGATATTCACACGCAAAAGAATGAAGTTGGATCCTTACCTAACACCATATAAAAAAATTAACTCAAAATGGATGAAGGACCTAAACATAAGATCTAAAACTAAATTATAAAATAAAACTCTTAGAAGAAAGCATACAACAAAAGATTCATGACATTGGATTTGGCAACAATTTCCTTGGATATGACACCAAAGCACAGGTAACAAAAGAACAAACAGACAAATTGGACTTCATGAAAATTTTAAAATATTGTGCATCAAAAGACACTATCCAAAGTAAAAGGGAAACCCACAGAATGGGGGAAAGTATTTGCAAATCATATAACCAGATAAAGGATTAAAATCCACAATATACAGAGAACTTTTGGAACTCAACAACAACAAAAACACAAAACTGATTAAAAAATGAGCAAAGACCTTTTAAAAAGACATTTCTCCAAAGAAGATAAATCAATGGCCAACAAGCACATGAAAAAATGCTCAACATCACTAATCATCAGAGAAATGCAACTCAAAACTACACTGAAATACATCTCACACCCATTAGGGTAGACAGCTACTATTAAAAAAAACAAAAAAACAGAAAATAACGAGGGTTAGCGAGGATTTGGAGAAATTGGAACCCTTATGCACTGTTGGTGGGGAATGTAAAATGGTGTAACTGTTGTGGCAAACAGTATGGTGGGGCCTCAAAAAATTAAAAATAGAATTCCCATACAATCCAACAATTCTACTTCTGGGTATATACCCAAAAGAATTAAAAGTAGGGTCTCAAAGAGATATTTGATCAGCCACATTCATAGCAGCCTCATTCACAATAGCTAAAATGTGGAAGCAACCCAAGTGTTCATCAACTGATAAATGGATGAGCAAAATGTGGTATACACAGATGATAGAGTGTTTTTCAGCCTTAAAAAGGAAGGAAGTTCTGCAATATGCTACAACATGGATCAACCTTGAGGACACTATGCTAAGTGAAATAAGCCAGTCACAAAAAGACAAATACCGTATGATTGTGCTTATATGAAGTCTTTAGAGGAGTCAAAATCACAAAGACAGATCGTGTAATGGTGGTTGTCAGGGACTGGAGGGAGGGGAGAAGGGGAGTTATTGTTTAATAGGGATAGAGTTACAGTTTTACGAGATGAAAAGTGTTATGGGGATGGATGGTGGTGATGGCAGCACAATGTGAATGTATTTAATACCACTGAACTGTACATTTACAAATGGGTAAGATGGTAAATTTCATGTTATGTGTATTCCACTACAAAAAAAGCAGATACCTAAGAATTAAAATTTAAAAATTATAAGAATTAAGAATTTTCTTAAAAAATCAACAAAACCAAAACTGCTTCTTTGAGAAGATTAATAAAATTGACGACCCCACCAAGACTGATCTATGTACATGTACACAAAGAATGGAAAGAAATCGTCCAAAAGATAAAATATGAAAATTTTTACATGAAGCAAATACAGACCAATTTTTATTTTCTTCTTTGTTCTCCTGTGGGTTTTATTTAATTATTTAATTTATTTATTATTTATTTTTTTTCCCTTTTTCTCCCCAAAGGCCCCCGGGTACATAGTCGTATATTCTTAGTTGTGGGTCTTTCTAGCTGTGGCATGTGGGATGCCGACTTAGCATGGCTTGATGAGCGGTGCCATGTTCGTGCCCTGGATTTGAACCAGCGAAACCCTGAGGGCCGCAGCAGAGCTCATGAACTTAACCACTCGGCCATGGGGCAGGGCCCAACCTGTGGGTTTTCTAAATTTTCTATAAGTAAGCTGTCTTAAAGTACCAACTGCACGGTATGAAATACAACTTTTAGTAAACTCACCTGGCAGCCAGAGAATAAATGGCATTGGCCGATGCTGAAGGTTTGATTTTGGGGTGCTCACATTCTGGACCGGCTAATGGGCTGCTATTCATATTCTGGAAAGAAAAGTCTTGAAAAAGTACCTTCTTAACACAATTAAGTATCTCCTCTTACTTATTTAACCTATTCAAAATTACAAGAACGATAATATAGACAGAGACCTCACTCTCAATGTCATCCTTAGGGGTTGTTACATCTAACAAAAGCATAGTTGCTTTTCAAGCTCTGAAGAAAGCTCAAATGTAAGGATTACGCAGACAGATCTAAAAAGAGCCAAGGAAATGAGGTTTGTTTGTTAGTTTTAATTCTAGAAAGATTTGAGGAAATTGGCTGTCTACACAAATACCTTTTCTAGCTTTCAAATTCTATACATCTTTCTACATTGATGTCACCAGAAAGTCAAACCTAATCCACTCTCACTACTTAAACTGCCCATCACATAGATGCCACTGAAATCTAAGTTACCCTCTCGTTTCCCATGCAATCAAGGAATAGGGAGTTCATTTAAGGGCACAGCATTCCTCAACCTTACCCTTTCAGTTCCACCTTTTTCTTTGATTTCCAACTACCTACTGGCCAATTCTCCCTTCAATGGCTTATCTCAAATTCAACATGTCCCTAGTTAGCCAGGTTCAAAACCTCAGGCGTGCGTGCGTGCGTGTGTGATTTCTCATCCTTTTTCCCGCTCAGTGATTGCTTTCAAGCCTTACTGGGTCTTTGTTTCATGCTCTCTAAAGGCTCCACCCAATCTGGCTGCCCCTTCTTCTCACAGACAATGATTCTCCCTTTTGCTTACCTAGCACCAGCTATACTAAACTCCTTTGCTATTCCTCAAATAGACTCTCCCAAATTCGCTTGTTTTCCCTTCATCCTGGAATGGTCTTCCCCTAGAATCAGCAGAGCTCACTCTCCCTGTTGCTCCAGGTTTTGCTCAAAATTGTACCTCATCCCTTCAGTTACCCCCTACCTCAATTCCAGCTGTCTCTACATCCCTTTTTTATGCTATTTTCCTCCACAGCACTCATCAGTGTCCGACATCCTATATGTTTTATTAATTAATTAATTTCCTGTCTTTCCTCCACTAGAATGTAAACTTTGTGAGGCAAGATTTTTTGTTGAGTGCATAAGTAAACTAATAAAAGAAAGAATGTACCTCACCCACCCCAAGTTCTGGACCCTTTACCTCATGGACCACTAATCTGTCCTTTTCCAATCTACTCTCTCATCAATTCATTCTGCATACTACTACTAGATTCATCTCTTTATTTTTAATTTTTATTGTTTTGAGGAAGATAAGCCCTGAGCTAACACCTGCTGCCAATCCTTCTCTTTTTGCTGAGGAAGACTGGCCCTGAGCTAACATTCGTGCCCATTTTCCTCTACTTTATATGTGGGACACCTACCACAGCATGGCTTGACAAGCAATGCGTAGCTCCACACCCAGGATCCAAACTGGGAAGCCTGGACTGCTGAAGCAGAAGGTGTGAACTTAACCGCTGTGCCACCAGGCCAGTCCAAGATTTCTCTCTTCTTTTTTTTTTAAAGATTTTTTTTTATTCTTCCTTTTTCTCCCAAAGCCCCCGGTACATAATTTTGTATTTTTAGTTTTGAGTCCTTCTAGTTGTGGCATGTGGGATGCTGCTTCAGCGTGGCCTGATGAGCAGTACCATGTCCGCACCCAGGATTCAAACCGGTGAAACCCTGGGCCGCCGTAGCGGAGCGTGCAAACTTAACCACTTGGCCACGGGGCCAGCCCCCAAGATTCATCTCTCTAAACCACCATTCTGGTCACGTCATTCTACTAATTTAAAGCCTTCAAATGCTCCTGATTTCCTACCAAATAAATTCAAATTCTTTTGGGAGGGGATATTCAAGGCCCTGTAATCTTAGTACTAATGCTTCTTTCTAGCCCTTTTTCCTACTCTGACATGCAACATTTCTGCTCTACTCAAACTACTTCTTGTTATACAATAGACCTTAAGCATTTCTGTCATTGTAGCTCTGATCCACCTTAAAACTGTATCCACTTTGGAAAGAATATTTCAAATTCAGGTGCCACTCTTTCCATAAAGCCCTCATGACTGTTGTATCCGGAAAGAATCTCTCCTTTCTCTAAAACTTCAGTGTTTTCTATTTATACTACTCACGGTATATACACACACACACACATATTTACTATAGTACTTACAAAAATGCCTTATCCAGTTATTAATATACACTTCTTGAGGGTAGGGACTGTTATATTATCTCTGAATCATGTATAAAATCTACCACAAAACTTCGACCCATCAAATGCCGTCCACAAATATTTTTTTAATAGGCTAAATAATTTCAAAATCAGGACTCACCATGGAGGTATCCAGACTGAACGTGCTTCCGAGCCTGGACACATCTGTTCTGGGTTCCATTTGTGAGGGCAACGAAAATGGAAGTGAATGTCGGTTGGTTAACTCTCTCCCCGTCCAGGGGTCACCAGTGTTTGGGGCAACTACTGGTACTTTGGGGACTGGCCGAGGCAGCCATGATTCCCCAAGGCGGCTAGAGGGGACAGGGGGAAGTTTGTCTCTGGACGGACAGTCGCCTGGTGTACAAGGCAAGGGGCGTCTCTGAGGCCGGGTTTCTGCTCCAACAGAATATGGCCGGTCTGGAGGGGGTGGTGGTGGAAGATCTCGCAGTGTGGGAGGTATTGGTAATGGTTTGTCCTTATGCAGGGAGCCAGAAGCAGCCTGTGGAAGCATGATGGAAACAAACCAGTCAAAACTCACTAATCCACAACAAAGAATCAGAAAACTGTAGAAATGGGTAATGCTTTACTTTAGAAGCAGTTCCAAGACCAGAAGCACTTGAAGGAATAGACACTCGTTGCTGCAGAAGGTCAAGTCGTGGTGGCACTGGAGGAAGGGAAGCTTGTGGGGCCACAGAGAACGGAGAAGGAGGTCGTTCCACCTAATAGAAATGAAATTTCCTAATAGGTTATTCTTGTTCGGGGGAGCGGCATCTTTCAACTCCTCCTAAAGGCGCAGATAGCAAGCACTATTGACACTAACTACCAACGGGTCAGACTTTGGCCTTGGGGAGCACTTCCTGAATTATTTTTGTGTCACCATAAGAGGGCACTCTCAATCACAGAAATACCACAAAAGCGATAAGCAAAATGTATCTTAGAAACGGCTGTGCCACAATAAGCTTCCCAGCTTACAATTTTAAAGAAATATTACAATTTCCCACCTCACCTTCAGAGAAAGAAAAAAATCTTTTCAAGATTAAAAATAGGAACTCGTATAAAAAGAAAGGGGTAGACATTAACTTCTCAACAGATCACCCGGGAAAATAATGTTTAAGGTCGCAGAACAATGAAAGAGATCAAAGATGATAAGTTCTCTGTGGGTTATTATAATAAAAAGAAAAAAATTTTAAGAGAAAAATGATCAATAATATCACTAAAAAGCATATTGAGTCTTCTGAAGAAAAGTTATTCCAATTCAGTAACAAAAGGAATTAGTATTTTCTGTCAATTTGTGTTCTAAAAAATGAGGTGCCAAATCAGAAGAAACAATACATGCATAATCTTTTCCACTTCCTGGCCTACAGCGGGGTGATGAATATCTGATAAGCTTGTCCCACTAAGCGATATACAGCAATTCACATAAAATGCTACTTTGCACCTGCATTCTCTAACAGGGAGCAATACAGATGGAATATAGGCAAATAGGCATTACAAGCACTTACGTGAGATGACAGAAAACAATCAACCCTACACTTAGTCCTGTCATTAATGCTGGGTGGTGCACGAGGGTGAAGAAAGCTCTCATCATTAGCTACTTGCTTTTACTCATGCTTAAGAAAATGGACTCCATGTCAACAGAGTACGAGCAACAGAGCACGAGCAGCTAAACACCTCAAGAGTTAAGAAAGTGAAAAGTTATTAGTCTAGGTAATTCTCACTTCATCATCAATTGCTAGTCAGTCACTGTATCCTGGTGATTTTCCATAAAAGAATCTCATATCTCCACCTTCCTTTTCATTCTACTTATCAACCTCAGGTCTGATTTATAAAAACTACCTTCCAGGGTCTCTCCCAACTTCTAGTTTCTTATCTCACCAAATCCATTTGCTCACCATTACCACCTTAGTCATCCTCAAATATGTACTCATACCTCAAAAACTATCCATCGGGAACTCTTACTTTTCCACAACCTGTTCCAGAATTCCTACCTCCTTGACTTTGTTCAAATTGTTTCCCTTGAAAGGGCCTCTCTACCTATTTTGATCCCTCCCACCAGCCACTTCTCTTGCTCATTCCTGAAGTGCAGAGTTGGGCTAATCATATTCCTCAATTCGTGGCTCAACATCATAGCCAATGACCACAACGTTCTTTTATCTCAATATATAATAAACAAGAACATTTCCAAGACCCAAGGGACACAGATCCCATACAGAAAGGGATCATTGCATAGCTAGCCCAGTGAAGGAAAAGACACTCGGAGCATGCAAACAAACCGAAACACTCTTAAATTTTCAGGGACTCAAGGATAAGGAAAATATCCTAAAAGCTTCTGGGGATAGAGGGAGAGGGGGCACCAAACAGCAAAAATACACTAGAAACTACAAGTCAAGTGAAGCCATAACAATTTAGAGTTTAATTTTTTCCATGTAGAATTCTATAACTAGTCAGTTTGAGGATTGAATAAAGACGTTTTTTTTTGCTTGAGGAAGATAATCCTGAGCTAACATCTGTGTCAGTCTTCCTCAACTTTATACATTGGTTGCCACCAAAGTGTAGCTGTCGAGTGGTCTAGGTCCATGCCTGGGATCCAAACTCATGAACCTGGGCCGCTGAAGCGGAACATACTGAACTCAACCACTGTGCCACGGAGCCAGCCCCGAATAAAGACATTTTAAGATACCAAATGTCTCAAAAATTTTACCTCTCACCTTTTCACAGAAAGCTATTTATCTTTTTTTTTTTTTGGAGAGGAAGATTGGCCCTGAGCTAACACCTGTGCCAATCTTCCTTTATCTCATATGTGAAATGCCACCACAGTATGGCTTGATGAGTGGTGTGTAGGTCCGCACTCGGGATCCGAACCCATGAACCCCAGGCCCCTGAAGCAGAGTGCATGAACTTAATAACCACTATGCCACCAAGCCCATCTGACAAAAAGCTATTTTGAGGACATACTCCACCCAAACATGGAAGTAAAACAAGAAAGAGGAAAACATGGGGGCCAAGAAATAGGCACACCAACACAGAGGAGGCAATGAAGTCCCATGAGACGGCAAGGGGAGACCTCAGGATGATGGGGAATGCAGCACACCCAGAGAATAACCAGTCCAGGCTAGAGCCAAAACATGGAAGACTCCTATATATTAGTACACTATATTATATACTATCTCCTATATTAATAGAATTTACTTCATAGAAAATTACACTGAGAGATGTCTGACAGCATGGTAAGACTTAGTGCTAGGTACAAACGGAAAACTAAGGAAACAAAACTAAAGCAATTATCTCAGGAAAAGCAAAAGGTTGTATAAGAAAGCAAAAATAATTATAGTATAGTATATTACTTGGCACATTAGAGAGCAAAGTCATTTAAATACTGAATACTGATTTAGCCAAAAAACATGCAAACAGCTACAGTGGGAAGATACGGAGTAGGAAGGAGGGAGATAATAAAAGACCTAAATCCTTCTCTCCAACACCTGAAGTGAACAGATAACTAACACTGAAGTATCAGGAGAAAGCAGTATAAGCATATGGTAAGAGACAGTTCTCAGAACTGAAAAACCTAAATGGGGCACAGAGAGGAGCTGGAGTGGGCGGAGGCAGGGAACCAACATTTCTGTAAGCCTTTTATCAATTCTTTTAAATTAAAAAAAATTCATGTGCATTTATCACTTGGGTTTTTCAAAAAGTAGATTCACTATATTAAAAACAAATCAAAATTAAACAAACAACAAACAACAGCTACCAGGAAGTGACAAAACAGGCACTCTCATAGTCTCATATACCTCTGGAAGTGATTTTAGGAAAAAAAATTGGGAATAAATTTTAATATCTGTCCAAAAGAAGTTAAATATTTCTATTCAAACATCTTATTCATACTTTACACAAACTATAAGGTAGAAAGAACAATAAAACACCCACGAAGTACCTACCATTCAGCTAAGAAATGAAATGCCACAGTCTCTGTGAAATTCTCACCTCCCCTTCCCCTAATTACATCCCTCTGCTCTGTCAGAGAGTTTAAATGTACATACTCTTTCATCCAGCAGTTCCACTACTTAGAAATTTACCCTACAGATAGACTTGCAAAAGAGCACCAAGATGTCTAAGCCTGGAAACAACATGAATGTCCATTACGAAGAGACTAAATAAATTACAGAGCTGCCAAGTGACAACACATGAAGCTGTTTTTTTTTCTCTATTTGAATTTTTACAGTGTACATTTATTACTTTTATTTAAACGGGTAAATTTACTATCATTCATATAGATCAGCTATGGAAAAAAGTGTTCATTTTCTTCTTTCCTCTAAATTCTATAGCACTTAACAATTTAAACAATATACACTGTCTTGCCTCCTGTTAAATAGCATTTCACCTACATATATTCTCTTCTCAAATAAAACTGCTAGCTTCTTGCAGGTCTTTGTCTTAGGTGTCTTATCCCATATAACACTCAACACAGAGCTACTTACCTAGCACAATAAACTCTTTGCAAAATTATTGTGTTAATTGTAAAAAATTCAAATATTCTCTAAAATTAAAGTCCTCTAAACTCGTATCCTCAGAAATAAAAGTGAGTAACTTGGTGTGTAGTCATCCAACTTCTCCCCTATGCATGTTAAAAAAATTCTTTACAACCAATTTTTTTCTTTTTGAAGAAATAAGGTGATACTATACACAGTATATAGCTTTTTAACCTTAATATACATTAGATAGCTTTCCACTTAAGTATATGTAAACTGAACTCATTCTGCAGAGCATTCCATTATATGGACCGTAGTAGGCAAAACTATGATCCCTCTCTCCCCTCACAAGATGTTCACGCCTTAAAACCCATAATCTGTGAATATGTTACCTGACTTGGCAGGAGGAACTTCGCTAATGTGATTAAGAGTATGGACCTTGAGACAGGGAATTATCCTGGATTATCCAGTGGGCCTGATCTAATCACACTGAGTCCTTAAAAACAGAGAACCTCAGAGAGATAAGATTGAAGGAGGAAAGGAGTCCAGGAGCCAAAGAATGTGGTTGGCCCACAGAAGCTGGGAATATCGTCAGCTGAAAACCAGCAAACAAACAGGGATCTTAATCCTACAACCGGCAGGGAACTAAATTCTGCCAAACCCAAACGAGTCAGAAAACAGATCCTCCCCTACAGCCTCCAGAAAGGAATACAGACCTGCTGACCCCGATTTCACCTGATGGGATATGGATTGGACTTCCGACCTACAGAACTCGAGAGGGTAAGTCTGTGTTGTTTTAAGCTGTTAAATTTGTAGTAATTTGTTATGGCAGCAATAGAATACTCACACATGAACGGACCATAATTTCTTATGATGGACACGTGGGTTGTTTCTAATTTTTTATAATTACAAGTAATGCTGTAAGCATAACAAAATCTATATCCTTCGTGTTTGTCTGAGTATTTCTTTAGGATAAACTCCTAGAAATGGAAATGCTAATTCAAACTGTGAACATTCTGATGTCAAATTTTCCTCCAAAAAGACGGAACTAATCTGTACCCACATCAACACTGAATGTGCCTGTTTCTCCAAAAAGAGTATTACTTGTCTATAAAATTTCATTAAAAACGATATTTTAATTTCAAATAAATACATATATGAATAATGACTTCTTTATCTTAATATTCAGCTTCCCTAATATTCCAGGAGTTTCCAGTAAATTTTCATGAATGAAATTTATGGTAAGAATATAAAACTGCTATAGAGGCCAAATGAAACTCTTAAAAAGGACCAAAGAACCTGTTATAAGGGGCCAAGACTACTGTCAACTTCAAAAAGCCAAAAGCGTACCACTCAAATACTCCAGTCTTCCTGAACTATCCATTATTGATATAGCATAGATAAATTTATCAATTCCTGTTTTAAAGCGTTTTCAATTCCCAGTCAAATATTCAAAGTAATTACTATGTACTCAATTTTGAGTAGCTAATTACAAATGAGACAGAGGTCTGACCTTCTAGAAACATAATATAATGGGAAATACTTTTTTTTGGTCCTCCCCAAAGCCCCAGTACATAGTTGTATATCCTAGTTGTCTTCTATGTGGGACGCTGCCTCAACATGGCTTGACAAGTGGTGCCAGGTCCGTGCCTGGGATACAAACCAGTGAACCCAAGGCCGCCAAAGCGGAGCACGCAAACTTAACCACTACACCACTGGGCCAGCCTCGTAATGGGAAATACTTGTAATAAAATATTACAAAGGGCTGGCCCCGTGGCCGAGTGGTTAAGTTCATGTGTTCTGCTTCAGCGGCCCAGGGTTTCGCTGGTTCAGATCCTGGGCGCCACCACGGCACCATTCGTCAGGCCACGTTGAGGCAGCGTCCCACATGCCACAACTAGAAGGACCTGCAACTAAGATATACAACTATGTACCGGGGGGATCTGAGGAGATACAGCAGAAAAAAAAAAAATATTACAAAGTGATAAGTTCTATGGCAGACATAATCACAGTGTCCCAGAAACACCTGGCCAGACCTAGATCACATACATGTTTGTAAACGGGTATGAGCTGGGGAAGGGGGAAGCACGGTATAATCTGGAAAGGTTTCCTAGAAAATGAAAACTGAGCTAAATCACATAGAAATTATCAGGATAAAAGGTAACTTTTAGTGGTTCAGCCTTGCTACACCACAAAATATAATATATAAAAAATGAAAGGATTATCAGGGCAAAGTAATTATCAGGATAAAATAATGAGAAATCATCAGAGTGAGAGGCCAAGGAATGAGGTGGTCAGGTTCGCACGTAGATCAATGACTCTGGCAGCAGGGAGAACAGATGAGGATGAGAGCCTGAATCAGGCAGGGGCACTGAGAACAGAGTGGGGGAGATACACTGGATACAATCATTTAAGAGAGAAAATCCATTCTTTCAATATTTATTGAGTACCTACTAGGTGCCAGGCAGTCAGGTGCTGATATAACAGAAAGCGTCTTTTATACCAAGGAAATGCATCCCATTAATCTATAACATTCTAAACTAGAGAATCTGCAGCATATTAGAACCCTCTGTTTGCCCTATATTTACTAAAATCTTCAAGGACTGCCTTACTTCTAATTAGTAAATAAATCCCTATTTTACTCTACTCACTGATGTAACAGAATTTGATCACATCCTTTCTTAGCCTTTATCTTTCCTATCTTTACTAGGGCCTTTCTAGTTTGTTTAGCTCTACCTGGTCCCTCCTACCACCCTATAATCACTTTAGTTGCCTTTATTTGGTTATTAATGTGCCTCATTTCTTCCCCCTGGAACCTAACTTTCTTTCTTTCTTTTTTTTTTTGTGAGGAAGATTAGCCCTGAGTTAACATCTGCCAATCTTCCTCTTTTTGCTGAGGAAGACTGGCCCTGAGCTAACATCTGTGCCCATCTTCCTCTACTTTATATGTGGGATGCCTACCACAGCATGGCTTGCCATGTCGTGCCATGTCCGCACCCAGGATCCAAACCAGTGAACCCCGGGCTGCTGAAGCAGAACGTGCGCACTTAACCGCTGCGCCACCGGGCCGGCCTCATGGAACCTAACTTTCTAATGCCGAGGCTCCACTGGGAAAAAAAAAGAATAACACATTCTAGTCACACTAGCAAAATAAGGTCTAATTCTTTTATTTCTCCTTCATTTTCTCCACCAAGTTATTGGAATAAAGCCCAGTTCTAGGATATAGACAGTAAGAGCATGGGCCTTGAAGCTGTAATACCTGGCCACAGATTCTGGTTCAACTTACTAGCTGTGTGATCTTCAGCAAATTCCTTAACGTTGCTGTGCCTCGGTTTCTTCTTCTGTTAAATGAGGATAAGACTAGTATCTACTCATAGGGATATATGAGCATAGGATTATATGAGTTAAAATAAGTAAGGTGCTGAGCATGGTATCTTTCACATAGTAAATGCTCAATAAATATTAGCTATTATTACTCCCTGTAATTTGGATGTCACTGAGTACCACTTCAGAACACAACTCATAATAGATTTTGCCACAGTCCCTTAAACTGCAGTCTTACCTTGGCACCAGCCAATTCCTTCATCATGAAGAGAGAATCATCAGCTCGTTCATCGTCATCATCATCGTAATTTGGGGAGGGAGCTCCCTCTGCTCCTTGCCTCAACAGGCTGCCACTTCCTCTAGGATCAAATGGATCTACCACAATGGGCTCAGTACCTTTAATTTCACATCGGCAAAAAGGACAGCCCTGGCCTTCTGATTCCTGCAGAGGAAACAGGAGATAGTTACAGACATGTCTAGAAGTACTTCAAATATTCGTCCACTAGAAAATACATTTCCTAGAGATGAAAAAAGAAATCAAAAGCTTAAAACCTACCCCACAAACCAGGCTATCCATTATATCTGTAAAGGATATTTGATCCCCAAGTCTTCAGAGTGATAACATAGCTGAGAAAATGCATGGTTTGGATCCATACCTGCCAGGATGTAAGACAGGATGTACACATGAGGTGTCCACAGGGCTCGATCTTTACATCCTTATCATTCTCAGCACATATTTTACACAGTTGGAATGTGGAACCCATCTCACAGTATAATTCATATTGTTCCTTTGATTAAAAAAAATTAAGAGATTACTCAGCCTATTGTATATATCTGCTGAATGAACGAGTGAATGACACAACTACAAATGCTAACTAAAAACAGAAAAATTGAAGACCGTGCCTTCCTATATAAATTTTGCGTATATAAAAAAGTGTCACAACAGTGGTCAACGTTCTCTCATTAAAACAAAAAGCACCTCGTCTTGGTCAACCTACCTAGTCTTGGTCCTGTTTTAAGCTGCATAGTTTAAAGAGGAAACACACACACGCAAATTCACTAATCTAGTCAGTGGTTTATAAATAAGTGATCGATTAGTTAAAACAATTCTACTGTCAGTTCTATACAGTAGATACAAAAGCCCGGCTCTAGTGACATGGTTATAACACAAAACAAAACTCACCTGGGTCACTTTGATGTGGTCCTGGGGAGTTGGTTCACATAAACCTGTCAGGTCAGGATTCTGATTCCGTCCATCAGGAAACAAATAGCTGTAAAAAAAGAAACCAGTCTTGGGGTTTTACGGAAGCCAATTTATCACTGCTTGCTAATACAGACAAACGATATCTAGGAATTCCCTCATTCTAAAAGGGTAACTTTGCATAAGTGCAAAGATAAATCTTACTAATACTTCAAAAACATTAAATAACACAGAATAGTTCCACGAAGATATTCTCCAAACACTGATATTCTTTCTCCAGGGCACAATGCCACAGACTCTTTAATCAAAGGATTGACAAACTTTTTCTGTAAAGGGCCAGATAGTAAATATTTTAGGCTTTGCAAGCCATACAAGTCTGTGTCACATTCTTCATTTTATTATGTTTTAAACAACACTTTAAAAAGGAAAAACTATCTTAGATGCAGGCCGTACCAAAACAGCTAGCCTGTAGGCTATAGTTTGCCAAGCACTATTTTAATCTATGGATGGACACAAAATATAAATTCTTAAACTGCATTTGCTTTTGACCAAAGACCTGAAATACCCTTGTTTACAGATTTACTATTGAGAGACAACAACTTAAAAGAAATGTAACAAGAAGCAAATTAAGCCACTGAGATCATCTACCAGGAAGCTTCTAGCATCAAACTGCTCTGACATTTGGAGAAGCAACCCTTTCAGCTCCAATGCTATTAAAAGACGATGCACAATGGAAAATGGATTTTCCTAATCACTTTAAAACATAAGTAGTTTTCTGATACCTGATCAACTGTTAGTATTTTTAGTGCTTATCAACTGATAATCAATTTGAATGCCCAATGGAATAGCAATTCTGGAATAAATAGGAATTTAGTCATAAATATTAGCACAGATTACAAAAGCCCAAAGCCTGAAGAAATGCTACTGAACCAAAATGAAGTTCGGATGAAGGCAGATGAAGTCCACTGAGCCTGCTGTCATTACAAACATCTAATCACTCTAATGCTGGCTAGTTAAATAACTGGTAACATTTTCTGCTAATTAGTCTACCTTTACATCTAAATATAGACTTGAAAATAAATTCACATTTGGAAAAGGAGAAAGATCAAGTTTACTCATGGAAATAACTGAAGTAAATAAAATAAGCAAATTTTGAGAAAAATAATTTTACTCAAGGAATTAGTTTTAAGTCAAAACAACAGTCACACAGAACCTGAAGGTCACAACAATGTAACCTGTTAATCTGTTTCCTTGAATCTTCCTCTGTAGAAGGAACCTGGAATAAAGTCAATAATGATGAAGTTTTCCCACCCCCAAGTTCCCAGGCTCTAGCAGATGGTAAACAGCAGGTACTCACAAGCCTTCCCTGAAGCCATCAATCAGTGCTTGGAAGAGAGGTTTATTGTGCGGGATTGTCTGGAGAATGTTCCCATCAGCAGTGACATACCCAATAGCCCACTGACCCAGACGAGTACAGCTCAGCCGGAAAATGTAACTGAGAACAGAGATAAACAGAACCTTTAACACATATGCTCGTATTAGAGTGAAAGGCAAAACACAGACAAAAATAAAAAGGACCATCAATAATAGATTCTTCAATGACTCCAGACCAAAACGCAAAAGGCACATAAGCCCAATTCTTCACTAGCCTGAAAGTGTTTACTAAATCATAGGATCTGAAAAAGTCAATTCCTCTGATAAACAGACATCAACCCTGTTGCAGAAACATGGCCACTGGGGAACCAACAAAAGATCATGTTTCCTGTATTCTAGCAAAAGTCAGGAGAATAAACCTCTTTGCTTCACGCCACTGACCTCCCAGGCTTGTGAATGAATTTCTGGAGCCGAGCTTTCACTTCATCATATGTCAGGAAAGCCATGTAACCAGGATGAGTTACAGCAAGACTGTTCCAGTTCCTGAGCAAAGAGGACCAGGGCTAAGGAAACAAGAGATCAGTCAGACCACTCGGCTCAAGACATACAACCCAGTCTCAGAGCAACTAAGAACAAAAGGAAAAACCACCTCAACTCTCAATTATAAATTCTCCACTTACTGTCACAAATTTTCCATTATATTGTCACTTTGAGAGAAGACAAACATGTTTGGAGATAAGAACTTTGAAAAGCTGAGAAGAAACGAATATATACTTATAGGGAGAAACTTAACTTTACAAAATGACATCCAAGAAATTTTTAAGCAGCTCACCAACAGTAGGGAGGTTAAACAACAACAATAAACAAACGAAAAAACAGAGAAACAAGGCAGGGCCCACATGTGCAACTAAGAAGTTCCAAACAAAGGTTTATGCAAGGTGGCATACGCACACGTTATTTTTAGGAAAAAGAGTTCTTTCTGAAGTGTCAATACATCTCAATATTAACAGTCAAAAACTTCAATAAAATGAGGAGAAAAAGTTGGAAATACACATAAATGTCCAATAACAGAGAAGTGATTAAATATATTATACCCATTTTTTGGATGTTCTACAACCATGAAAATGATGCAAACAATATTTAATAAAAAAGATTATAAATGTGAAGGAAAGAAACAAAATTGTATGGTTATTATTTTCACCAAAAAAAAAGAAATATAGCGTTTTTAAAGTTTTTCTGTTTTGCTCATAGTTTCTACAATAAATATATAATAGGCAAAATCCCAAATGTTATTTTTTTAACAGCTTTCTCTTCAAAAAAGTAGCAATAACTAGTTTAGCCAACTTTTTAGTATCCTACCTGAAAGAGTCGCGTAAAGATGTCAAATTCAAAAACTGAAATATAATCATTGCAGGTCAGATCAATGGTGGATTTCAGAGCCATGGCCTCCAGCCCAGAACTGATGGGATGTACTTCATGAAGGGCCTGCCGGAAGCTCTTCCAAGGGACTATTGTCCTGATGTGGGGGTGGGAATGAGGGAGAAGGCACAGAGTGAGATAGGTAATTCCAGGCACTGCTACAATCAAGGAAAAGACAGCCACTTTAAGCTCTCAATAGCAATTTCAATTCTCTTAGAGAAGCTGAGCTATATTTTGGAGTGAGAACAGAAAGGGAGTCAATGATATTTTTTTAACTTTCTAATGAGTAAATTAATAATAGAGAAGTCCTTTTCCACTATTCTTTGGCAGAATGTCACAAATTAATCCCTTCTCTCATCTTTCTTCACACATTTCTTCTATTAAAGGAGCATGGAAAGAGAGATAAGAGTATTCTTTTTATATAATAAGTGCAATCTGTGGCCAGACTTTTACTCACTGAAAGCTTGTGTTTAACTTTTTAAAAGCATGTAAAACATTGTGTTCTTTGAGGAACCCACACTATCAAAGACTAGACTGGAGGAAACAGGCATAAAGGAAGAACAGAGTTCTGACAGATGAAGAAGAAATTACTCAATGTAAGAGTGAGGGATTAAACCCCAGATATAGCTAGCAAGAGATATTGTGGGATTTCTATTTCTCAAGATCTTTAACACAAACACAATCTCATTGCCTTTGAAAGGTTTATGTATTCACCTGCCTGAGAAGAGGAGATCAAATGGTGTTTTGAACTCTTTTCTAATGTAGTTAAGTTAAATTTATTCCCATCTTTTTCAACTAAGTTTTTTAAATCGCTAATTATTCTACATTTTATATATGAACATGATTTTTTTTAAATAAAGAAGGCATTTAAAGAGAGATGTTAGGGTTTGTATATTCAACTGAAAAATTTTATTGCTTTCTACCTTCTCAGTTCTTTGATCCAAAATTTCAGAGGATATACAAGAATATTCATATTAATCCTTAAAAACATAAGCTTGAGGGGCTGACCCTGTGGCCGAGTGGTTAAGTTTGCGCGCTCCGCTGCAGGTGGCCCGGTGTTTCATTGGTTCGAATCCTGGGCGCGGACATGGCACTGCTCATCAAACCACACTGAGGCAGCGTCCCACATGCCACAACTAGAAGGACCCACAACGAAGAATATACAACTATGTACCGGGGGGCTTTGGGGAAAAAAGGAAAAAAATAAAATCTTTAAAAAAGAAAAAAAAAAAAATAAGCTTGACTCATAAATCTATCTGTATAATTTAAAACTTGTGTATATCAAAAGCCTATATAATAAAGTGGAAAGACAAGCCATAGACTACAAGATATTTTTAATGTAAGTAACTAACAAAGAATTAGTATCTTACAATAAGAAAAAGACAATTCAATAAGAAAATGGACAAGTCAGGAATAGGAACAGGCAAGTCAGAATAAGAATCTTGACTGGTCATAAATGTGAAAAGATGCTCAATCTCTCTAGTCTTCAGGAATATAAAGCAAAATATGATACCAATTCATATTACCACTGTTAGTGGTAAGCAATTTGGAAAGCAATTAGGTAATACTTGGCAAAGAAGATGTGAAATCCCTTGACTTAGCAATTCTACTCCTAGGTATGTAACTACAGAGAAACTCTTGCATATGAAGACAAATACAGTCAGGCGCTGCATGACAGCTGACCGCATATAGACAGTGGTCCCATCAGATTAGTACTATACAGCCTAGGTGTGTAGTAGGCTATACCATCTAGGTGTGGAGAAGTATATTCCATGATGTTTGCACAATGACAAAATAGTCCAACAATGCATTTCTCAGAACGTGTCCCCGTTGTTAAGTGACACATGACCGTACAATTTTGTTCACTGTAGCACTGTTTGCAATAGCAAGTAATATGAAACTTAAATGTTCATAAACAGCATAACAGACAAGGAGAGAAAGAGAAGAGTATTCAAAGGGTATGGGTTTCAACTGGATCTGCAAAGGTTTATTTCTTTAAAAAAAAAATGATCAGGGCAAAAAAAAAAGGTTAATATTTACCAAAGCCGGGAAGTAGGTATACACATATTCATTACTTTTCTCTCTGTTTCCCCATGTTTTAAATATTTCATTAATAAAAAACTTAAAAACCCACAGCACAAGCTTTAACTCTTCATAGTTTAAATTCGTTATTTTGAGACTTACTTTTCCCCAAAAGCTTTCCTCCAAAATTCTGCAGCATCTGCTTTAGTAATTCGAAATGTGTCTCCTTGAAAGAGGCCACTTGGAAAGATTCCTTTTAGTTCTGCCAGCATGTGGCTGAAGATCAGGGACAGTTTGGTTAGGTTTCGCCTACAAATGATCAGACGTGAGATAATTAAACACATAAAATGATTTCTATTTTAAATGCAGTGAATTCATATCAGGTGTATAATTAATATGAATATTAAAATACATTTATAAAGAACTTCTTCAAATATACTTTCTGGCCAATATTATTTAAAGATATATAAAACTAGGGAAGAAGAGAGGAAGGAACGTGCTGTTGACAATATTAAATACACTGTGATACCGCTATCTTTGTTAAAAAGGGGCTTCAGAAACCGTTTTTTGCTTTAACATATGAAAGACGTAAACATAATGGAAGAAAGATTTGCATTCACTAGGTCCACTCCTATTCTCTCCATTCAAATAGATGTTGTATGGTAAATAAGAAAAACAATTTAACAGTAATATTTTTTAAGACTTTTAATCCTAAATTAATCAGGCCTAATAACTCAGGGCATAAACTAACATGAACAAATTTACTTTTTTAGGATGACAGATAAGAGGATTCAACAAATAAGCGTAAGAACTTGTATATTGCTATAACCACTCACTCACAAAAAAAGGAAATGTTAGAAAAGCAAAATACATTACTTCCTGCTGTGCATAAGCTTTCTAATAGGATTTTAAACATCACATATAACTCATCCAAATTGAAAATAAATTAAAAATCTCAATAAAAAGGACTATTTAAATATCTAGACCGAACAAATATTTTCACTAAATCAGACCTTAAAGAGGTAAGTTTTAGGGACTGGCCCCGTGGCTGAGTGGTTCAAATGCCATGCATTCTGCTTCGGCAGCCCGGGTCTGCAGGTTCAGATCCCAGGCGTGGACCTACCCCACTCATGAGCTATGCCGTGGAGGCATCCCACATGCAAAATAGAGGGGGACTGGCACAAATGTTAGCTCAGGGCTAATCTTCCTCAAGCAAAAAAAAAGAGGAGGCCTGGCAATGGATGTTAGCTCAGGGCGAATCTTCCTCACAAAAAAAAAAAAAGGGGGAGAGAGAGGTAAGTTTTACCAAGACAACTCCTCTTCCTTTACCAAAAATGAAATGCTAACATCGAAAACATGCAAAAATTTCAACATAAATGTATATGCTACTACTACATTTTAACAATTAGTTAACCTTATTCTAACAATCTCTATTTAATGGATGTGATTATAAAGATGACACACAATACCAACTTAGCACACCAGACGATGGCTCTACTTTTACATGTGTACTTTAATCAGATTATCTTTATCTTTAATGGTATTGTCACTCAGAACAAGACGCCTTGGATATGGTTATACACCAAACCAGCTACTGATTACACTTGCTTATTTTCCCTTGCCTCAATAATTAGTATCTATGTATTCAAAAGTCTGTTCTTGTCATATAGGTGAACTATAAAATTTCAAGTCAATTCATAATCAAATTTGATCGCCTAAAAATTCTCTTCAATAGACAGAGATTGTCCTTTTATTATGCTACACTGGCGGGCCACGATCAGTCCTATGTCTGCCTTTCCTGGATAAACTGCTGCACGAAACTAACCGAGTCTCTCTAGCCCTGGCTCTTCCGCAAAATGCTGCTGAAATCTTTCTAATCAGCTTTTCAACAAATCAGCTTCAGTTTCTTGATATTTGCCTTCTTGTATTTTTAGCAAGTTGTTCTCTTTCTAGTTTCCTATTTGTTTTCTGAAAGCACTTTCAAAAGTGATAAAATCAATATGCTGTGAAGACAGTCTAAAATAATTCACATGCTAAGTAGCTTGAGTGTAAATATTAAAGCACATACACTTATCTAATCCCTAAACTGCACTAACTGTTTTCCTCCTCGTGCTCTAAAATCCTTCAATTATTGCTGGTTACGACTTTTACTATTTTATCAAAGAGGAAACAAATAGACAAGATCAAGAATATATCATAGAGGGATTCTGAAAGATAACTTGGTAGAAAATCTGCAAAGCGCAAATTATTCCCAATGACTACTTTCAAGTTTTTAGCAGGACACCAGCGTGCACAGTGGACTAAACCTCAGTATTTATGTAACATTCTGCCAAATGTTAATCCTTAAAGATAGGCAGGTGAGCGTCCATGATTCCCTTAAGATATGCTAAATTGTTGAGATTTACACATAGAAAGCACTATGTGTAAACAACTATGCTAAACTGTACAGCAGAATAATGTATGATATGATAGAAAAAATATATATCATACTCCCAAGGTTACAATAGAGCTCTTCCTGGAAGAAACATGTTCGAAGCTTACTTCTTCCTAACACTGTCTGTCCCTGGTTTCTCCAGTGTTGTCCTCTCTTGGTTCTCCTACTTGCTTTTGTTCTTCCTTTCGCTTTCCCTCCTATTCTCTTAATAGAGCTATTTCCCAAGAATTTGCTCTCTGTTATTTTCCTTTCTTTGTCCATGTACTCTCTCGGCTCTTCCTTTGCAATCTCAAGGCTTCAAAAACTACTTTGCAAACGATTCCCAAATCTTAGGCCTTGGTAGCTTTCCAAGCACCTACCACATTCCTCCATCCAAATACTAGCACCTCAAAGCAACACGTTCAAAATTAAACTAATCTTCCTTCTCAAATCTGCTCTTTCTCTACGTTCTCTATTTCTGTATTTAATGACAACACCATCTTACTTCCCACAAGTTCAAAACCTTAAGAGTTATTTTGGCTTCTTCCATTTCCCTTATTCTCCATATCTGATTTGTCCATTTGCTGACCATTCGTTGTCAATCCTACTTCTGGATTACATCATCATTCTAATATACACTCCTTGTTACCTTCACTTACCTACTCCACAACTCAAATCACTCTTCAAGTCTCTTCCTATGCAGGTCCAATCATAACACATTTAACTGCCTTTTCAGGAGGGAAAAAGACAATTTCCACAGTGTCAATGGGATAAAATCAAAACTCAGCTTTCATTTTAAGACTTTCCACTAACCTAGATCTAACCTACCTTTCTAACTAATTTCTTAGTTCTTCACTAGTAGCATATCTAGTCAGACTGAATACTTCACCTGTTCTTATACATATTACCCTCACTCACTTTCTCACCTCTGAGCCTCTGCCTATCTGTTTTCCTAGTCTGAAATAAGACCCAGCTTAAATGTCATTTAAGAAGCCAAACAGAAGTAATAAACCTCTAAAATACTCCCAACACTTTCATGGCAGTTCTCTTAGGTCATCTGAACCCATCTTGTACTATACTTATCTGTATGCCAGGGCTGAATCCATTTCTGATGTATATTTATATCCCTTTGGGCATCTGGCACAATTTCCAACTTTATTATACCTTCAGAAAACATCTGAGTGCCTACTATGTACTAGGCACTAGGGATGGATACCGCAATGAACCAAAGAAAATTGCTGGTTTTATGGTATTTACATTCCCACGGGAGAGGGAAGGTCGTGGGGGAAAAGTGCTTTGAAGAAAAACAAAGCAGGGTCTGAGAAGAGAGTCATGCAGGGTTGCTACTTTAGAGAGGGTGGTCTTAAGGAAGTTCTCTGAGCGTTAGTTGTAGGTCAAGTCTGAAATGAAGAGAAGAGGTGAGTCTGGGGATGACCGGGCCGTGCTGGCATCTTTGACTCTTCAAATGATTTTTCCACTGAGAGTCCACCAGGTATCCAGCACTAGGCTGGACCAGAGATAAAATATACACAGCAAAATAATAATGGACAAAAAGCTTTTTCAATTTGTGAGACAAGCCACAAAAAAGGGAAAGTTGTTGACCACAAGGATGTAATGGCACAGGTACCTAAGAGCATTTCAAAGTACTGACTGAAATAGTTACTGAAAATCAATTTAAGACACTTTTCTGCTCAAGGATGCATCCCCCAAAAAAGCCAGCTTCCATTTCTTAAAACCACCAGAGATGTGCACCGTAAGCATCACACTTCTTAAAAGGAAACAGAGTCTATAAAAGTCCATGGGTGAAGGGCATTTTATAACTGATCTGAACTGACATTCTGCTCAGGAACATTTTAAGGTCTCAGGCTTACGGTTCAGTGTCTATAGTGTACAGGGCAGAATTTAATCAGCAAAATCTGTGTAAACATAGAAACTTAGAGCAGTGAGGCCTGATGGCTATTTAGGCTTATTACAAGGTAAGCAACACTTTTCAAAATTCTGTCAGCAGTTCCTTTGATTCATACAATATGTTCTAACATTTCTCCAAAGATCCACAAAGGAACACAACGGTTCAATTTTTCATGAGTGCCCTGAAGAAAAACTGTTTCTTAAGTTCCAGTAGAAGTAAGTAGTACAGGTTTTTCTTTAACTCAGTGTTTGAAGGAGGAGGTCATTTTTACTTCCTTTACCTCTAACCATCTACATAAGTAGCTGCAAATTCTACTCGATAGCTTCCATCTTCCTCTTCTCTCACTACTTCCCCACAATCAAATGCTGATTCAGTACGCAGTGTCCATTTTCTTAAAAGTTCAAGACTGGTGTCAGTTCTTCTTCCCCTATCTCAGGTCCTACTCTAAAAGCCAATGCACCTTTTCGAACTCAGGCCTGAAGTAATGATATACATTTTTCTGTGTATGATTTCACCTAATAAGGGACTAAGATTTATAAGTCACCAATACATAGGTATATTAAAAATTAAATGAGCAATTATAGTTCCTGTTTTAACTTCAAAAGTAGAAAGATAAATACAACTTGACAGGACTCATAATCACCATTTCTTTCTTCTTTTTTTTTAAGATTTTATTTTTCCTTTTTCTCCCCAAAGCCCCCAGTACATAGTGGTGTATCTTTAGTTGTGGGTCCTTCTGTCTGTGGCCTGTGGGATGCCTCCTCAGCATGGCCTGATGAGTGGTGCCATGTCCACACCCGGGATCCAAACCGGCGAAACCCTGGGCGGCTGAAGCTAATCACGCGAACTTAACCACTTGGCCACGGGGCCGGCCAATAATCACCATTTCTGTAGATCAAGCAAGACAGTGTTGAAAAGCAGCCTTTACTTGAATATGAGATAAACGGAAAACTCCTCCAACGATGCCGGCCGGTGCACTAACTACCACACAAAATACTGAAAAAACAAGCTGTCTTGTAACTCTTGGCCACAAAGTACTTTGCAGAGAAAGAGGAAACGGAAAAAAGAAACTAGTATGGGGAGATAAATTAACCCTTTATAATCAGAAGTATTTATTAATGTTTAAAACAAGTACTGGGAGTAATACCACTCTTTTTTGTTTTAATGAGAATCCCTTAGAAGTACAGTAAGTTTTAAGAAGAAAAAGACTGTTCAGAAATGAGTATTACGAGACTGAGATCTTCTGGAAAGAAATAACGACTTACAAAACAATTAGTTCAATGTACTCATAAAGATATTTCACTTAGGGTTACATTTTTTTTGAAACTCCGTTTTGATAAATTCTATAATTGACAGCATGCTCTGTTTATTCTTTCTACAAATGTGTACCTGAAAATGTATATGATAATAGTCAAGAAAACAAGAGACCGAAAATGTATTTCCTGATCTCCCATCATCTTGCTGTGCTTTGGGGCAGTTACTGACCCTCTCTTGGCCTTCGCTGCCTCCGAAGTAATATAAGGAAGCTGGAAGCAACTGCTACTCAAATTCCCATCTATAAAAATGTATGAATTGCTACGCTATACCACTGATCTGAAACTGGGAAAGAAACCTTACCTTCAGCAATTTAATTTCATAAGAGTATTGAAGAAGAAAGACACGGGAGAAAGAAAGCCAGCGCTTATCCTTACATGACTGAGGACTAGAAATTACGCCAAGAAATAACAATTTTTAAAAGTATATTTTATTTCTGTTTGCAAAGAATTTAAATGAACTTAAGTTTTATGGAATTTAAATGAACAGTTAATTGTATAAACTGTATATGGTGCCTGAAAAGTTAACCTAATTTGATAAACTAAAATACTATCTACTCTAACACTAGGGATTTGCTAAATCTCAGAATGTACGGTGAATTGTTTTACTTGAATAATTAGCACAGAGACATCAAAAATCATCTCAGCCACTGCAAAATATTGTCTCATGTGAAAATGGTTCAAAGCCTCAGAAGTTTCCTTAATTTTTAAAAAGAGAAGCAAGCAGAATTTTCCTTTTAAAAACAATAATTTAGTTAACTGTAGCATCTAGGTGATAGGCGTATGATTGTTGTCAAATTCTTTCAACTTTTCCATATGACCGAAAAATTTCACAATAAAAACACTGGGGGGGGGGGGGAATCCCAGTAATTTAGACAGAAATCTATTTTAATAATATTTGTGGATCTAATGATCCTGTATTTTCCAGTGGGAAAATTTCAAAATGATTAACACTTAATACAGTGACTAACAACAAGATGCACATTATATGATGCCATTTTGGAACTGTAAAATATTTCCAAACTGAGGTCACAATATAACCTTGCCATTCAGCCATGTGTGGGCTGAAGAACTCATATAGATGATGATAATGTGAATTCATCAATGTTTTGTTTTTACTTTTTAAAGTATTTTTTTCCTACTCTTTCTCCCCAAATCCCCCTAGTATATAGTTGTATATTTTAGTTGTGGGTCCTTCCAGTTGTGGGATGTGGGACCCTGCCTCAACATGGCCTGAGGAGCAGTGCCCTGTCCACTCTCAGGATCCAAACCAGCGAAACCCTGGGCCGCCACAGCAGAGCACTCGAACTTAACCACTTGGTCATGGGGCGGCCCCTCATCAACGTTTTTAAGTATTTCATTTACTGGTGCCATTTCAGTGATAACTGTGCTGCTTTTCCTATTCATTAAACTCCAAAACTCTTATATACAAACACTACTGTCATCCAAAGAATGCTGAGTGAGAACATACTGAGATGACATTTATAACTCAAAAGCAATACCCTCTGCTCACAGTAATCAGCTTTAAAAATAGACACGACGGAACTTCTTTCAACAAAGCGTCACAGGAAGTCATGAAGTACTGTTTAACTCTTATCTGCTTAAGCTGCTAAAAAAAAAAAAAGGCAAAACAAAAACTATCACCTACAAAAGGAGTCATAAGCCAACAGAGCTAAAAATATCAGTGACCCTTTTTACTAAACACATATTAAGTGTATTTGATACTATATTCATGGTCCTCCAAGCTACATGGTAACAGATTACTATCACACAACATTAACCATCCAGATCATTCTGAGTTAACTGTTTCATAGAATTCTACAGCTAAAGGGACAGTAATCTAAGTCACCAAGTCAATGGGAAGGCAGCAGCCCACAAGAGGATCTCCTACACGCTCCTCATCCTTCTATCAAATTTATCTTAAAACACTCCTTGTTTCCCCTATATGAATCTTCAATGACTTCCCTATAACCACCAACAAAATTCAAATTGCTCAGCTTATAAGTCAAAGCACTCACAATACGGGTCCTGATTCACCTTTCTAAACCTATACTACTCAATATTTCCCAAAACATCCTACACTTTCCAGGCCCCAGGCCTTCGGTGATGGTGTTACATCAACAATATATGCCTCTCTCCATCTCTAATACTTAACATTAAGAACTTACTGTCTATCAGATATTTTACTAAACTACAAGTATACTTCATTTAATTCTCATAATAATGGTTTGAAATAGGAATTACTAATCCTATTTTACAAATGAGAAACAAGGATTTAGTGACATTAAATAACTTGACCAAGGTCAGAGCTAGTAAGTGGCAGAGCAGGTCTGTCTGATTTAAGAGCCCAGGGTCATTGGTATAACACATACGTCCTTCCCAATGACTACGGTTACTGAAATCCTGCCCGTTCAAAGTTCATTTCAAATGCCATCTCCTTGGTGTGGGCATTGGGGCTGGGGGAGTTCTGCCAGTCTTCATCTAATATCTCCTCTCCAACTTTGGATTCCCCCCTCCCATACTCTGCAGATGCTCCATCATGTTCTACCTTGTATCAGTTGCCTTATTCCCCAGTTGGACGACAACTCAAGGGCAGGGGCAGGGAAGGTGTCTCATACACTTTATCCCCTGCGGTAGTGAACACACTGCCTTGTACTTAACAGGCATTCAATAAATGTAAAACTGAATAGGAAAATATTACTTATTTTTTATTTTTGGATTTCAGATTTACAGAAAAGTTACAAAGATAGTACAGAGTGTTCCCATATACCCCTCATTCAGTTTCAGTTTCCCTTAATATCACCATCATATATTGCCGTGGTACATTTGTCAAAACCAACATCAGTGAGGTCCCATTAACTAAACCCCAGCCTTTATTCAGGTTTCACCAGTTTTTTCCATTAATGTCCTAATCTGTTCCAGGATACAATCCAGGAGACCACATTACATTTATTCATCATATCACCTTAGTCTCCTCTGGTTTGTGGTAGTTTCTTAGTCTTTTCTTGTTTTTCATGACCTTAGTACTAGTTGGGTATTTTGCAGAATGTCCCTCGATTTGTGGTTAGCTGATGGTTTTTGCATATTTTGACTGGGGTTATGAGTCTATAGAAAGAATATCACAGAAGTGAAGTGTCCTCCTTATCACATTGTATCAGGGGTACATAAAGTCCACAGAACATCACTGATGATGTGAACCTTGGCCACTCAGTCAAGGCAGTGAGTGTTTGCCATACTTCTCCACTGTACAGTTACTACTGCAAAAGATTTACTTTTTCACAGATATATTCCTTCTTCCCTAACTCATTTAAAACAGATCAGTTGGGGCTGGCCCGGTGGCATAGTGGTTAAGTTCGTGCTCCGCTTCAGTGGCCCAGGGTTCGCAGGCTCAGATTGTGGGCACAGACACAGCACCGCCTGTCAAGCCACACAGTGGTGGCATCCCATATAAGATAGAGGAAGATTGGCACAGATCTTAACTCAGTGATAATCTTCCTCAAGCAAAAAGAGGAAGATTGGCAAGAGATCTTAGCTCAGAGCCAATATTCCTCACTGAAAACAAGAAAAAAAACTAGATCACTCATACTAGAGTCAACATTTTAAAATGATTAACGTGATACATTCTCATTAAAGCACACACTATTGAGGCATAATATTTATAAGTTAATACCTTTAGTTTTTAGTGCAGTTGGAAAAAACAAAAATAGTTTAAAAATCATTGTGAATATTTAGCAAACGTTCACTAAGCTACATTAACTTATGGTACTATCATTATTATTTCCTAAAGAGTTCAAGAATATAATCAGACTTCTCTATATTTCAAAATAAGCTTTAAATTTACTCAACCCAAGTTCTGAAAGACAACTATGTAAGTTACACACTGAGCATTTGTCTACAGCTAAAAGCATATTTAACCCTGAGAACTGATCACTACTTCTCTATCAGATTCCTTAAAGAATACACAAACACATCAGTAACATAATGCAGAAATCTCCAAAACTTCTCATAAACTTCAACTCTCCCCCCAACAAATGACAAAAACTACCAAGCACCTTTCAGAGGCTTATCCTGTGAACTTAAATAAATTTAAAAATACATAGATACATAGAAAAAAACAATTATACTGAGCAGGAGACAGCTCTAACAGAATTTAATCAAACATGCAGAAAGTCTATTTAGTTATTAATTATTTAACTCTAAAGCATATATGACACATGAGACAACCATTTTCATTTAAACACATGGTTTGTCTGAACAAAAACAGAGTAATAACTAAACTTTGCTATTCTCAAAACTTGGGAAAGAACATGAAATTTTCTATATCTATCTGAATCTAAGACTGTTTGGAAGGATCAAAACTAGAGAAATTTTCATCACTGCCATTTTCTTCAATGTATTTTCCATGAAAAATAACCCTCCTCCAGTTCAAGATTCTGTGTCTCTGTACAACCCTGGGATTAGTATTTTAGTTAACAGTATTTTGGTAATTAGTATTTAGTTAGTAGTATTTTATCAAATTTAATATACTTTCATTAAGAAACTATAAACAAAGACAATGTCAGATAACACAGGAAAGAACACCTTCCTGGATCTGACCATCTCGTTATCAAAGCAGACTCGCACGCTTCGGCAGACTTTGGGCGAGTACCAGAGTAAAGTAAAAAACCAAGTGCCACAAGAGCATGGACTGGAGAACTATTAATTAAAACTAGTATAATTTAGGAGACTTCCTGGACTTTAAAGAATGGATGGGACTTCAACAAACAATATGAGAGGGGAAGGGTTTATAGGCCAAGAGAATGACTAAAGCAAAAGTTCAGTAGAGGAAGAGTTCAGGGACCAGCAAATAGACTGGTCTGGCTAGAACACAGAATCATGGCAGCACACGATAAAACAGAACACAGGAGGGACACACAATGTAGAGATTTAACTACCAGAGTGAGACATATTACAAAGGCAGCAGAAAGTCATTCAGGGTTTGGAGCTAGGGAGTGACATCTCATCTGTTTTAAGGCCACAAAGGACAACAGCATGCAAGATGAATTAGAAGGAAAATGACAAAAGCAGCAATATCAATTAGGATAGCACTACAGTAGAAAGGTAACGGGAACTTGAACATGGGCTGTAAAACACAACAGATTTGCAAGATACTGCAGAAGGAAAATCAACAAGATAAGATGACTAAGTAGGAGAAAGGAGATGATGAACCTGAAACTGAGCACAAGAAAGTGGGAATAGCACCTTAAAACTAATATATTCACACATATTTTATTATTTAATTAATTCTCATTCACAATCCTCCAAAATAGATTCCACCACTACCCCCATTTTATAGATGAAAAAACCTAGGCTTAAAGAAGTTAAGCCGAGAATCAATCCCAAGAGTTCGTACTCATAGCCACTACACACTACTACTAACTCAGGGAACAGAGAAGAGGACGTTGGTTTGCTAATGAGGAGGATACATTCTGTGTTCAGACATGTTGAGCGTGAGATGTCTGAAAGATATTAATATGGCAACGTCTAGCAGGCAGCTACGGAAAGACATAGCAAGTAAGGAAACAGATTTGTGAATAATTTGCATTAGATTGTTGACGCTGTTGGAAATGCAACTGTCTGCTAAGTCCCTCACAGGCCAATCAAACTGAAATGGATTTCTGAAAAGACTTGGAGCTTCTCTCTTTGGGGGTAGGTGGGAAGGAGTCAGAAGGACAGAAAAGAACAGTGTGGCAGGTCACTCTTATAAAAAGCAGAACAAATCCATGTGAAAGGTATCTGGAAACACTAGGCAGTCAATGTCCCAAGTGAGCTATATTTATCTCTTTATAGAAAATCGTGCATATTTTTCAGTTGTTCTCACACGAGACAGAAATTAATGCCATCTCTCTGAGACCCAGTCTTTGTTTCTCAGTATCTTTTATATAGACTTGATGAAACACGTGTAGTATCTTAGCACTTCTTCAACAGACTCTCGAATTTTAGGGTTTCTAACACCCACGCAGTGGTATCTATCATACTTCCCAACAGGAAAACTTACATGGAACTTGCAGAGCCACTGTGCAAAACTAAACAACAGTCACTGTGTTAATTAAACTAGTAAAGTAAAACACACACGATAAAATTTCACTATTGTCAAAATGCAGAGGTATATTCATGAATGGGGGAAAATAAAGTTAAAGCATAATAAATTGAGAAAGAAATCACAAACGTATCGACTATAACAAAAGAAATTAAAAACTACATAAAAATGCAAACAAATCTATTGTGATGAATTGGGAAAAATCTTCAGAATGCAGAAACTCTTAAAATCTAATAGAATTAGAGACAATAAAAAATATAGAAGGTATTTTAATAACAGAATACAACTAACTCTATTCCAATAACTTTCACTAATTTATTCATTCCACAAAACTGAGTGCCAACCAGACGGCAAACACTGTTCTTAAACTTATAAATTTAGGGGAAATGGACTATTTCAAACTCTGAGTAAACCAACAACCATTAAACAGGGTGGATACCAAAATCCACTCCCCACCCCTGATACAAATAGTTATACATGCATGTGTGCACAAGCAGCACATTAGACCGTGACAGTATTACAGAAAAGTTTTTGCTAAATATTCCCTGCAAAAGCTAATTTTTAAAAAAATTGAGGTATAATTGACATACAGTGTCATATTAGTTTCAGGTGTAAAACATAATGAGTCAACATTTGTATATATTGTGAAATGATCACCACAGTAAGTCTAATTAACATCCATCACCATAAACAGTTATAGTTAACTGTTATTTTTACACTGTTCACAAAGACAGAGAGAGAACTCATCTTGATTACTTCCATAATCAAAGACTGTGAGAAAAAAATTATATGCTAGTGAAACTTACCAATATAGATGGAAAAAAATCCTAAATGATTATTAAATAGAATCCAGTGAAATATTTAAAAATATTTATATCAGCACAAACTAGGGTTTACCCAAGAATGCAAGGATAGTTTAACTTCACAAATCTATTAACATAATTCACTGTGATAATCAAGTACAGGAAAAAAATCACACAATCATTCCATAGAGCGAAAGACTTTCTATCTCCATCACAACCCAGCTACCACCTTGGTCGAAGCCACCAGCATCTCACCTGGATTACTCCATTTGACTCCTAACTGGTCTTCTTGCTTTCTCTGAGTTGCCTGGCAATGAGCTAACTAGGACCAGGAGCTTCTCCTTCCCTCTGGCAAGAGAGGTTTCTCCTAAACATCTTCCCAAGGGTCCCCACAGTCTCTAAGTACCAAGTAGCTAGTTCTCAGCAACTCCTTAAACAGGTGGCACCCAAACTCACACTTTCTACCTCACTTATCACACTTAACCCCATAAAAAGAGTGTGCAGGGGTGTGCTGAGGAGGTAGAGTCCCTTTCTTGGAGCTGAGTCTCATGGTACAGTCAGCTGTGCCCCGACCCAAGCACTCCTCTCCACAGAACACCAAGAGAATAGGAGATCTGTGTACTTGCACATCCTTCTACCCGTGAATTCCAGCCTGATGTTCACTTAGAGCCTACCGAGAACAAGTTCTCAAAAATACTTGAAGGATATGTGCAAGAAGAATATTTCAATAGCCTTTGAATTATGACACTTCTTTTCAAAAACTTAGGGTAAAATACATGACATAAAATTTGCTATTTTAACCATTTTAAGTGTATAATTCAGTGGATATGACATTTAACACTTTTCTCCTTCCCATAATTTTTTAATGACTATATATAACTGTTTCTAAAAAATCAAATACTTAGATCCTGCTTTCTGTGAACCAAAGAGCTTTCTAAACGTTAACTTACTTATTATAATACACACAACAATCCCATGAAAACACTTTAAAATGAGCTATCTGAGGCAAAGAGAAGTAACTTGTCTAAGGTCCTAACGATAGTAAATGCCAGGGCAGTGCAATCTGGGCAATCCAGCTCACACACATTCTGTGCACTTAACGTCTAATTCCATACTGCTCTAACCTCAGTGTTCAACACTACATGTTTCCTCGCATCCGCGTGCCACTGAGTCAAAATGACCGAGAAACTGTGCTATGAAGTAGTGCCTTAACCATTTAGGATATGCAAGTAGAAACTAATCTATAAAATCTTGATGTAGTGATTAAAAAAATAAAATAGGTAATATTCAGTCATATATAAGCCTAAAGAGCCCTGAAAAAGGGTTCATGTCAAGAGAACTTAGCTCACTGTTAACAGAAACAACGATGGAAGATTTTCTTTCCTAAATGGCTTTTTAATCAGCTCTTTGAAGTTCAAACAGGAGAACAGAAGAAAAGGGATCACTATTATCTGGTTCAACTTTACAGAGAAAACAAAATATTCAACTATTTTAAATGTGAATAATCTGAGATGAACATAAGAATGAAAAAATAAATATTAATTATAGATATTTAAACTTGGATTTCAACCATCTCGATATATTTTATTAGACACTAAGCTGGATGAGTGTTTTGCATGTAAAAGGAGTAGGGGGAGGGTTTAAACAAAGAAAGGAAAAAATATGCTAACAAATGTTTTTTATTCCATTTCTTTAACAAATTCAATACACTGGATTTAAGTTTTCTGAAGAAAACATATATTTCAGGTTCAATACACAGTAAGTAAAAAAATAAGTTGCCAGGATTAAAGTTCACAATCCTTCTAGCATTTTCATACGACTGCGTATCTCTTGCAAGTATTTGCTGCTTTGTATACTACAGCCTGGCAAAAAAGACATTCTTGTAGCCAGCTTTTGAGCTTGTTCTTTAAGATGTTCTAATTTAAATGCAGTTGTAGACTTCACAAGTATTATGGTTTTAGAGCAAGTCTTGGTTGGCACGATTAGAGCAAAGCGATTAGGAAAAGCTTTTACACATTCCACTCGACATTCACGGCCTGCACTTCTCTATAACGCTCTGGTTTTATAAAAGTTATCATCGATTCTTCGAAGTGAGGCAAAGGACGGTATTTTCACAGTCCCTCTATCTGCATAATCAGGCCTATGTCCTATTAGAAATATTTTTAGTGAAATTCTCTTGTTATGTGAATATATAATCCTATGGTAAATCCTACTATTGAATATTTCTGTGTTCAAAAGACATGCCTATTAAAACATGTTTTACCTTCTCTAAGTTTATATAGTTTATTACTTCATATGATAGTTGAAGTGTGATCTCCAAGAGATCATTTCTGTAACATGGAATGAAAATACAGTCACCATTCCTTTACATTCAAACAAAGAAAACCAAAGTAATTGGTATTAAACATTTGGGAGACTAGCTAAAAAAAAAAAAAAGAACTCTGGCACTTACTAGCTACATGTACTTGGGTAAGATATTCTAACTCTCTGAGCCAAGTTTCCACATCTCTAAAGTAAAAAATACTGTCCTTACATAAAGGCAAAGGCCATGTCCGTTTTGCTCAACAATGAATATTCAGTGCCTGGTAAATACAAAGTGCTCAATTAGTATGTGTGGCGAGGTAGGGAGTGAGTGAAGAAGACCAGGCTAAGTTTTGAACTTTCCAGACATACAGTAAGCACATGATAAATATTAACTGCATCTGAATTTGGAAAAATCTCAAATTAAATTACAGATCAAGGCTCCTGCTTTCAGCCAAGATGGAACTGTAGGGACTGGACATACCCTCCCACCTGAAAGAACTAAAAAACTGGACAAAAGATATGAAATAATGGTTTCCAGACACTGGACATCAGGTAGCAGAGGACTGTTATCCCCGAGAGAGGGGAAACAAATGAGGTGAATCCGATGCCTGGCCGGCCAAACTTACTATCTGGAGAGTTTCCAGGCCTCAGCACTGGGCGGGGGAAACAGGCAGAACCCAATGGTCTCTTTGACTTGAGGAAAGAGAATTGTAAGTCTGGGGAAACCATGGCAGTTGGAGTTCTCAGTGCAGAATATAAGAGAGGAGAGAGTTACACAGCGCGAGCAAGCTCTGCAGATCTACAGAGGGGACCTTCTGAGTCTTCAGCTGAGCGCTCGTCAGCACAGGAAAATACCTGAAGCTGGCAAAGAACCACCTAAAGGAGTAGGGGAAAGAAGCGCCAGTTCTCACACAGAGAGGAGGAGAGGAAAAAAAGTCTTGTCCTTCAAAGAGCATAAGGAGGGGAGAGAATTAGCCCTAGATTAAAAACTCTTCTGGTCTTGCCTAACAAAGTTTAAAAGGATCGAACTATTCCAAATAACTCAGCTGTGCCCTAAAACAAAGCTCGAGAATATTTTAACAATACAAAAGTATCCAGAACCTAGTAAGGTAAAATTAACACTGTTTGGCATCAAATCAAAAATTACTAAGCATGCAATGAAGCAAGAAAATATGACTCTTAGTGAGGATAAAAATAAATCAATAGAATTAAATACATGGGGAACACAGATGACAGAATTAAGAGACAAGGATATCAAAAGATTATAACTATATTCCATATGTACGAAAAGGTGAGAAACACTTGCACTTGTTGAGTACATGGAAGACATAAAAAATGTCCATATCCAACTTCTAGAGATGAAGACTAAAACGGAAGGGATGAGCAGCAGATTAAATACTGCAGAATAAAATATTAATTAACTTGAAAACGGAGTAATAGAAACTGCCCAAAATAAAACACAGAGCATCAGTGGCCTATGGGACAACATTAAGTGGCCAAATATACATATTAATGGAATACCCTGAAAGAGAGGAGAAAAGAGGGAACAAAAGAATTTTTTAAAAAATAAGATGAAAATTTTCCAAATTTGACGAAAACTATAAATTTTAGACTGAAAAAGTATAGAGAGCACATTATGATGCTCTCATACCTCTTGTCCACTCTGGAACCTTTTCCCACTGAACCCCTCAACATAGCAATCTAAGCAACTATACAACTTATCCATAGGACCTGGTTCTTATTAAAATCAATCTAGGGGCCGGCCCCGTGGCTGAGAGGTTAAGTTCTCACGCTCCGCTTCGGCAGCCCAGGGTTTCGCCAGTTCGGATCCTGGGCGCAGACATGGCACCGGTCGTCAGGCCACGTTGAGGCAGCGTCCCACATGCCACAACCAGAAGAATCCACAACTAAAAAAATATAAATACAACTATGTACTGGGGGGATTTGGGGAGAAAAAGCAGAAAAAAAAAAAAAAGATTGGCAACAGTTGTTAGCTCAGGTGCCAATCTTTAAAATCAACTTATCAGCCTTGATATGCCTTTGAAATGTATATTGGTTCAACCACAAAAAAAGACAAGATTAGTCTGCCTTGCATCAGAATTATAAAGCAGTATTGGAACAGTATAACATCACGAAAAGCCTACTCTTTCAGAGAGTAGAAAGAACTGTACCAAAATGACAACAGCATGAATCACTTTCTTTTTCCTTTCATTACTTTTTCAATTTCCTATAATGTGGCTATAGCATTTTAAAAATGTATACATCAATACAGCAGTTCTCAAAGTGTGTTACACAGTCCCTGGCTGTCCTTGAGACCCTTTTAGAGGGTCTGCAAGGTTAAAATTATTTCCATAATAACACTAAGACACTACATGATTTCTCTTTTCCATTGTGTCAATATCTGCATTGAAGGCACAAGGGCAATGGTGGGTGACACTGCTAGTGCCTTAGCATGACTCAAGCCAGTAGCACTAAACTGTGCATGCAGTCACTGTATTCTTCACCACGACTCATGGTAAAAACAAAAAGAAAATGCTAGTTGCACTCAAGAATGTCCTTAATGAAGCAGGAAAGATCATAAATTTTATTAAATCTCAACCGTTGAGGATACGTTTATTAAACATTCTGTGACAAACTGAAAAGTACACAAAAAGCACTTCTGTTGTAATGATGGTTGTACTCAGGAAATACACTTGTGCAATGTTTAAACTGTTAAAGTAATCGCTTTTTTCGTGGAACATCTTTTTTGTAAACCATTTTAACCATTTTTAAGTGTACAAATCAGTAGCATTAAGTACATTCACAATGTTGTGTAACCATCACCACTATCCATTTCCAGAATTTTTCATCTCAAACAGAAACGTTAGTAATAACTACCTATTCTCCCACTGCCCAGCTCCCTGTAACCTCTATTCTACCTTCTGTCTCTATGAATTTGCCTATTCTTGATATCTCATGTATGTGGAATCATACAATATTTGTTCTTTTGTGTCTGGCTTATTTCACTTAGCATAATGCTTTTAAAGTTCATCCATGCTGTAGCATGTAGCAGAATTTCATCCCTTTTTATAGGTGGCTAACACTCAGTTGTATGTATATACCACATTTTGTTTATCCATTCATCTGCTGAGTGACACTTAGGTTGTTTCTACCTTTTGGCTATCGTGAATAATGCTGCTATGGACATGGGTGTACAAATATCTGTTCAAGTCCTTGCTTTGACTTCTTTTGGGTAAATACCTAGGAGAATTGTTGGACCATACAGTAATTCTATTTTCAACTTTCTGAGGAGTCACCAAACTGTTTTACACAGTGGTGGCACCATTTTACATCACCACCAGCAATGCATGAGGCTTCCAATGTCTGCATATCTTTGCCAACATCTCTTAGTTTCCCTTTTTTGATAATAGCCATCCTAATGGGTGTGAAGTGGTCTCTCACTGTGGTTTTGATTCTCATTTCCCTAATGATTAATGACACAGAGCATCTCTTCACGTGCTTATGGGCCAAGTGTATTATGTTCTTTGGAGAAATGTCTATTCGAATCTTTTGCTCATTTTGAATCATTTTTTGTTGTTGAGTTGTAGTTCTTTATACATTCTGGATTTTAATCCCTTATCAGATATACGATTTGCAAATATGTTCTGCCAATGTGTGAGTTCTCTTTTTACTCTCCTTTATCCAGTGAGTGAAGTTAGCATCCTTGTCAAAAATTAATTGACCAGGGGCCGGCCCCGTGGTCAAGTGGTTAAGTTCGCGCACTCCGCTTTGGCGGCCCAGGATTCCCCTGGTTCAGATCCTGAGCACAGACATGGCACTACTCATCAGGCCACGCTGAGGCGGCATCCCACATGCCACAACTAGAAGGACCCACAACTAAAATACACAACTATGTACTAGGGGGCTTTGGGGAGAAAAAGGAAAAATAAAATCTTAAAAAAAAAAATTAATTGACCATATGTATGAAGGTTTATTTCTGGGCTCTCTATTCCATTCCATTGGTCTGTATGTTTATCCTTATGCCAGTACCACATCATCTTGATTACTGGAGTAAATAAAGCTTTGAAGTGTGAGTCTTTCAACTTTGCTCTTTTTCAGGATTGCTTTGGCTATTCAAGGTCCCTTGACATTTTTTATGAATTTTCAGATAAGCTTGCCAATTAAAAGGGCAGCTGGAATCTTAACAGGAATTGCGTTGGACCTGTAGATCAATTTGGGGAGTAGTGCCATCCTAACAAAACTAAGTCTTCGAATCTATAAACGTGGGATGTCTTTCCATTTATTTAGGTCTTTCAGCAACATTTTGCAATTTTCAGTGTACAAGTCTTTCGCCTCCTTGGTTAAATTTATTCTTAAGTATTTCATTCTTTCTGATGCTATTGTAAGCGCAACTGTTTTCTTAGTTTCATTTTTTGGATACTTCGTTGCTGGTGTATAGAATACAACTGATTTTTTGTATACTGACCATGTATCCCGCAACTTTGGTTCTAGTAGTTTTTTACTGGATTCCTTAGAATTTCTACAAACAAGATCATGTCATGTGCAAAGAGAGAGAGTTTCACTTCTCGCTTTCCTTTGTGGACAACTTTTATTTCTTCTTCTTGCCTAATTGCTCTGGCTAGAACCTCATATGTTGAATAGAACCTATGTTTCCCACAGAGCAGCCAACGCTATCATTGTAAAATAAAAATTAGATCATGTCCATCCCCCTGCTTAACACAGTGCTGTGGCTTCCCACTGCACCATCTATCCAGTTGCTCAAACCAGAAACCTATCCAATCCATTAGCAAGTTATGTTATGCGAGCTTTAAAATACACATCGAGTACTGTCCACTTCTTTCCATCTCTACCAGCACTGCTTTGGTTCAAACCATCATCATTTCTCCCCTGGACTGAAAAGACACAGAAGCATGGTGCTACCCCTTTCTCAACTGTAAGAAAGGCATTCCTAATCTAAGTGGGAATCTTTTCTTACCAAGCCCAAACTTCTCAACATAAAGATCTAAGGCCACCATTATCTTCCAATAGGATTTGGCATTTACTGAAACCTATTTTCAGGGTGCTAGGGAAAGACTACTGCAGCACAAACACTTCTGTCTAGTTTGTGAAACACTACTCTTCCACTGGAGGATAATTTGAAAACCAACAGAATACTTATTTAGAGGTTATGTTTTGGAAACTAACAGAAAAAGAGAGAATATAAGGCTATAAGCTTCATAAGACAAGGGACTACGTTTGTCCTATTCACTGTTCTACCACTGCTCCTAGAGCAGTGCCCAACACAGAGAAAGTACCCTATACTAATTTTTTCTTTAATCAATGGTTAGCACATGAGCTTTTAATTACTTGTGAATTATTGCTAGCTGAATACAATGAGACCAAATCTTGATCATTTCCGTTTATACCTACCTCTAAAAAGGCAATACAGTTACAACAGAAAAGTTTAATCTTACTTCCAAAATGGACGCAGTAAGACAGTGATGTTTTAAAATTAACTGCACTGTATAATCCTGTTCGGCTTCTACTGTAACATCCTGTGCACGAAGGAAAACAGGTGCAAAAACCAGAGTTAAAGATCAAAGGCAAGAAAGCAGCATATGGTTTTTGCTTGATTCATTTTTTATAAAGTCTAAGAAAAATGACGGCAAATTTATCTTAGGGAAGTTAATTCATCTAATATCCTCTCTAAAATAAAGACAGGAAGCAACTATATTATATGCTGATAGATATGCTTATGTACCCTCTTCTAGAGAATATCTATGGGATTACCTCCTCAACATCCAACCTGGGAACAAATTCCCTCATGCATGTGGCTTTGGGGGAACAAATATGTTGCCCAAGCCACAGCAGGTTCAGCTAGAGGTGATACCTGGCCCATGCAGGACTAATCACAGCACTTAGCTTTTCTTTCCCAGAGTTGACTGGTTCAGAGATAATCAACCGATCTATACCAAGTCAAAGTCAAAACTGAAACTAAGAGTCAGACATTCTGCTATAGTGGAAACCCATAACAAGTAAATCTCCAGTGTAGCAGAGGCCAGATTTTCCTGCAATTAAGACACTGATCTGCATTGAGAGAGTTCAGATAGAGTCCTGCCAGCATTTTCAACCCTGGTTTCAATTATTCCTGAGGCTTACATACATTCTTGCCCTTAGTACAACTTAAGATACTCACTTTTTCTAGAATTTTACAAGAGCTCAAATTTCTCTCTCCCAAGAAGAAAAACCAGGAACAATGCATAAAAGGCCTGTAACACCTTTTCATGATAAAAAAAAAATATTGAACAAACAAGAAATAGAAGGAAACTTTCTCAATCCGATGAAGGGCATCTATGAAAATCCCACAGCTAACATCAAACTCAATGGTGAAGGACGGAAAGCTTTCTTCCTAATACCACAAACAAGACAAGGATGTCTGCTCTTACCACTTCTATTCTACGTAAGTTTTATTCAACACATGAGGTTCTAGCCAGAGCAATTGGGCAAGAAGAAGAAATAAAAGGCATCTACAAAGGAAAGCGAGAAGTGAAACTATTTCTCTTTGCATATGACATATCTTGTTCACAAAAAATCCTAAGGAATCCACTAAAAAACTCCTAGAACCAATAAATGAGTTCTGCAAAGTTGCAGGATACAAGATTAATATACAAATATAAATTATATTCTATATACCAGCAACAAAGTATCCAAACATGAAATTAAGAAAACAATACCATTTATAATAGCATCAGAAAGAATAAAATACTTAGGAATAAATTTAATCAAAGAGGCAAAAGACTTGTACACTGAAAACTACAAAATGTTGCTGAAAGAAGACCTAAACAAATGGAAAGACATCCCATGTTCATAGATTGTAAGACTTAGTATTGCTAAGATGGCAATACTCCCCAAATTCATCTACAGGTCCAATGCAATTCCTATTAAAATTCCAGCTGCCATTTTTGCAGAAATTGGCAAGCTGATCTGAAAATTCATAAAGAATGTCAAGGGATCTCGAATAGCCGAAACAATTTTGAAAAAGGAAAACAAAGTTGGAGGACTCACACTTCCTGATTTCAAAGCTTTACTACAAAGCTAGAGTAATCAAGATGGTATGGTACTGGGTTAAGGACAGACATATAGACCAATGGAATGGAATAGAAAGTCCAGAAATAAAGCTTCACACATATGGTCAATTGACTTTTGACAAGGGCAACAAGACAATTTGATGGGTAAAGAATGGTGTTTTCAACAAATGATGCTAGCAAAAAAGGATATTCACATGCAAAAGAACAAAGTTGGGCCCTTATCTTACATCACAATTAACTCAAAATGATCATAGGTGTAATCTTCAAGAACTTGGATTAGAGGCAGTGATTTCTTAGCTATGACACCAAAAGCACAAATAACCAAAGGAAAAATATTGGACTTCAAAATTAAAAACTTTTGTGCTTCAAATGACACTATCAAGAAAGTGAAGGGGCCGGCCCTGTGGCCGAGTGGTTAAGTTCACACGCTCCACTTTGGCAGCACAGGGTTTTGTCAGTTTGGATTCTGGGGGCAGATATGGTACTGCTCATCAGGCCACGCTGAGGCAGCGTGCCACATGGCACAACCAGAAGACCCTACAACTGCAATATACAAGTATGTACTGGGGGGGAGGAGGAGGGGGAGGGGGAGGGGAGGAGGGGGAGGGGGAGGAGGAGGAGGAGGAGAAAAGGAAGATTGGCAACAGATGTTAGCTCAGGTATTTTTACGTATTTTGGATACGTAAAGAACTCCTACAACTCAACAATAAAAAGACAAATAATAACCTAATTCAAAAATAGACAAAGAATTTGAGTAAATATTTCTCCAAAGAAGATATACAAATAGCCAATAAACACATGAAAAGATGCTCACATTATTACTCATAAGGCAAATGAAAATCACAACCACAATGAGATATCCACTTTATACCCAGTAGCACGGCTATAATCAAAAAAGCAATAACAAGTACTAGTGAGAAACTGGAACTGTCATATATTACTGGGGGAATGTAAAATGGTACAACTGCTGTGAAAAACAGTTTGGTGGTTTCTCAAAAAGTTAAATACAGAATTACCATATGATTCAGCAATTCTACTCCTAGGTATATACCCGAGAGAACTAAAAACATATAGCCGCACAAAAAATTGTAGAGAAATGTTCACAGCAGCATTACTCATAATAATCAAAAGTAAAAACAACCCAAATGTCCATAAGCGAAAGTGGTATATCCATACAATGAAATATTATTCAGCCATAAAAAGAATGAAGTACTGATCCATGCTGTAACATGGAAGAATTGTGAAAAAATGCTAAGTGAAAGAAATCAAACAAAAAAAGCCACATTATATGACTTATATAAAATGTTTAAAACAGGCAAATCCACAGAGACCGAAAGTCAATACGAGTGACTGCCAAGGGTTGCAGGGATGCAGGACAAGAGAATGGGGAGCGACTGCTAATGAGTATGAGGATTCTTTTTGGGGTGATGGAAACGTCCTGGAATTAGATAGTAGTGATGGTTGAACGACTTTGCGAACACACTAAAAACCATTACATTATATACTTTAAAAAGATGATTTTTTTTTTTTGAGGAAGATTAGCCCTGAGGTAACATCTGTGCCCATCTTCCTCTCCTTTATATATAAGATGCCTGCCATGGCATGGCTTAATAAATGGTGTGTAGGTCTGCACCTGGGATCTGAAGTGACGAACCCCGGGCTGCCAAAGCGGAGCACGTGAATGTAACTGCTAGGCCACCAGGCCGGCCCAGGATGAATTTTATAGTATGTGAATTTTATCTGAATTTTAAAAACTGAATAGGAAGAAAAGTCTCTAAGCAACCAAAATACAGATCATACAGTAAAGCAATATATTTTCCATCACACAAAAAAAGTGGTTCTCATCTGAAATATATTTATTCTCATTTTACATATTTGTACAAACCTGGTTGTATGTATTCAAAGCCCATAGTGGATTAAAAGTTTTATATTAGGGAGAATAAAATTGATACAGACAGGCATACTGACAGTAAGTAAAAAAGAGGCAAAAGTAAAAAAAAGGCAAAAGAACATGCAAGCATAGTAAGAAGCGATTTAGCAAGGACACATTGGTTTATTTACTTCATTAGGTCCTGGCAGTATTACTGATATACAACTTAATTCAATAATCTATGTTTATGGTAATGCAAATAATGATGATGATTAAAATAGTAACAGCTAACCCACTTCTCTTTTTTTTTTTTAAAGATTGGCCCTGAGCTAACATCTCTTCCCAATCTTTTTTTTTTCTTCTCCCAAAGCCCCCCAGTACATGGTTGTATATTCTAGTTGTAGTCTTTCTAGTTCTACCATGTGGGACGCCGCCTCAGCATGGCCTGATGAGCAGTGCTAGGTCTATGCTCAGGATCAGAACCAGTGAAACCCTGGGCTGCCGAAGTGGAGAACGCGAACTTAACCACTCGGCGATGCGGTCGGCCCCCACTTACCACTTTCAACGTACCAATCACTGTTTTAAGTACTGAACATTCAGGACTCATTTAATAACCCACAACAACCCTACAAGGAAAGTACTACTGTTATCTCATTTTACAGAGGAGCAAACTGAGGGGTCACATAGCTAAGTAAATGGAAAAGCTAAAATTCAAACTCAGACAGGTGGCTTCAGAGTCCATCCTCTGAACCAGTACACTATACTGTTTCTTAGCGATGAACTATCAGTCGTAAAACACTCAAACAATGTTCAGTAAGAAGACCAGAAAACTTACAATTTTTATTTCACTATAAAAATGCTCTTTAAAAAAAAAACTGTCCTATGGCAGCCTATTATCCATATGAGACAGTCTAGAGGTCAAAGAAAAGCTCCAACCTGTACTTCCAGCTTACCTATCTCCCCGACTTCTAGCCAAACCAGACTGCTCACGCTCCTTAAACATACAAAGCCTGCCACTGGATGTTAAAGGCCTTTTCTTCACTTCTCGGCCTAGAAAATTCCTACTTATCTTTCAATATCTAGCTCCGGATAACACTTCCTCTGTGCCACCTTCCCTGATGCTACTAGCCAAAACAGTGTTCATACAGTATTTCATATGTATCTCTGTAAAAGCGTTTATCACATTACATCATAATTCAATGCTTAACTCTCCTTTTCACTTCCTAGAATTAGACAGAACTTAAGTTTATTGTAGGTGGTAAATAAATTTTTAAAGTTTTGTAAGTAAAATTATTTTTTAAAAACTCAGGTATACAAAATGACTAGTTAGCTAAGGTCCATATAGTCAAGGTTTTACTTTAACTAAAGTCATGAAATTTAAATATTTAAAAGGAGTAAAATTCATTTTCTTATAAACTAGAAGTTACAAAGGTTCCTACAGATTAAATTCAGTCACCAGAAATCTTTTTAAGAAGAAAAGACTGATACTCCAGACCAAACATGAGTAATTTGTCATACAAAGGTAATATGAAAAATATTGTGGGTAAAATTTTAAGTTAGAGACAAGGGTCCCCAGAATCTAAGGCAACAAATTCAAAGGAGCGGTAGGCTACAAGGATACCATTTGGTAAGTTACTGCTCGAATCATGCATGCTACCTTAATGCCCTCAGAAATTATGGTCCCTCCTAATTCAAGTCACTCCTCAAGAGTAATTTACTTCCTAAAAAGTTCCAGTGGAATTTACATTTCATTACTTGTTCCAGATGAGTTAATATTTATTTCCAATTGGATAAAACCAAACACAACTATACCCATAGACACAATCAACCTATTTCTCTCCTAGTATGTAATTTACAACAACCAAGCTAATAACATACAGGACAACCAACAAGGTTTTTAGTATTTAATAAGTACAAGAGAATACATAGCGGTCCCTCAAATATTTATTGAATTAACTGCATTTGCCAACATCTACTTGAGTTTAGAAAGTCATTTCACCTACAAAGGAAATGTCATTTCACTTTGCTTTATTAAGAAAAAGTTACCTAAACTATTGGCTTAATTTTTTCCTATTATCCCACTTATAACCATCCTAACATGCTAAGCTCTGGCAAAACCTGACCTCTTATTATTTACTCCCAAACTCTGCTTAACTCCAACCTTCTTTCTTACAAACCCTCATTTATCCACAAACTTTCAGTATCTTCAGAGTCTCTAAAGGACCCACTGACTTTAATTCATCTTCATGACTAAGTCACTGACTTTTCAGAGGTAAACAAATCTATTAAAGCTGGGGATGCTTCAATATCCTCCAAGGCAACCTTTCATATAAAACACACCTTTAAATCACGTCAACTTTGCATTCTTATTGACATAAAATTAAAACCAACTCAACTACTTCTATGTGTTGCCCATGTGGGCAGCCACAGACCTGAATAAATCTTTGTGCAGTATCCCCATTACCTAGGCTGAGAATTCTCCTCATACATTCTTTCTTTCCCTTCCTTGAAGAGGCTTATGGTCTGCTTAGTTTTCTTCATCAAATTCTCCATGAACACCCTAAAATACTCATTTTCTCCAAGTGTCTCCATCTTCCCCTCATATCTTGACAAGATAGTACGGAGATGCTGGTAGGTATCTGGCAGCAGGTCTAAGATATAAGGTGGGCTATTCTTTAGCGCCAGCTTTGGGTTCTGACACAACCGCACCACCTGCAACAAATGGAAAAGAAGGGCTATTACTTGGAGGATCTTAAGGACAATTTCCTTTTTCAAGTTTAAAAAAAGTTATAAAATACGTGCTCTTTTGTAGAAATATGAAAAATGCATAAGAATATAAGAAATAACCCATAACTCCCCTGCCCACAGGCAATCATTTTTTTTAGTGGTCCCCTTAGAAGGGTGGGTTCTTAAAACCGTGTGGGAGACTAATGGTTCAGACAAAACATAGTAGACTAAATGACTGGGGAGGTGAGGAGAGACATCCACACAAATGCCTAAAAAATGCCAGACGAAATACAGCAAATTCCTTTTAAATGCATGGCTCACCCTCAATACAATAAAGAAAATTCCCAGGGGCAGAAATAAAGAATATGGCTGCCTTGGGAGATAAATCTCAGTAATGCAGGGACTAGAGGTTTTTTTTTGTTTGTTTGTTTGTTTGTTTCTACTTTATCTCCCCAAATCCCCCCTAGTACATAGTTGTATACCTTAGTTGCAAGTCCTTCTAGCTGTGGCATATCAACATGGCCTGAGGAGCGGTACCATGTCCGCGCCCAGGATCCGAACCCTGGGCCACCGCAGCGGAGCGCGCGAACTTAACCACTCGGCCATGGGGCCAGCCCCAAGGAACTAGAGTTTTAATGACCACTAGGGGACAGGAGCAGAGAGGCCTTGGACCCAGCAAAGCATGTTGTTAAACAGAGACACCATTTCTTCCCATTTAATGCAGGACTCTCAGAATTTGCCTGGTAATTCTTTTTCCCATCTTTTACTTTCAACTTTTCTGAAAGTATTTTAAGTGAGTCTCTTTTAAAAAACATATAGCTAGATTTTTTAAACCCAATGTAACAATCTTTGTTTTTTAGCTGGTGAGTTTAGCCCATTTTATATTTGTTATAATGACCGATAATTTGTATTTATCCCTACCATCTTATTTTATACTTTCTTTGTCTGGGAAAGACAAATAAATTAGTGGAACAGAAAAGTCTAGAAATCGACCATAACCTATATAGACCCTTGACTTACCACAAAGGAGTGGTCTTTTACAAAAACAGTAGTGGAACAATTAGGTATCCATATAGGGGAAACCCTCACCTTACTCTATACCCCAAAAAACACAAAAAACTGGGTGGTTTATAGACCTAAATGTGAAAGGCAAATCTATAAAGCTTTAGAAGATAATATAAGAAAATTATCTTTATGACTTCATGATAGAGAAAAATTTCTTAAACAGGACCATAAAAAGCATGGAACCACAAAAGACCCTGCATAGCCAAAGCAATCTTGAGAAAGAAGAACAAAGCTGGAGGCATCACACACCCTGATTTCTAACTATTTAACAAGGCTCTAGTAATCAAAACAGTACAGTACTGGCATAAAAACAAACACATAGACCAGTGGAAAAGAACAGAGAGCCCAGAAATAAACCCACACATATATGGTCAATCAATTTATGACAAAGGAGCCAAGAATATACAATGGGGAAAGGACAGTCTCTTCAATAAATGGTCTTGGGAAAACTGGACAGCCACAGGCAAAAGAATGAAACTCAACCACTATCTTACACCATACACAAAAATTAACTCAAAATGGGGGGCTGGGGGCTGGCCCCGTGGCCGAGTGGTTAAGATCGCGCGCTCCGCTGCAGGCGGCCCAGTGTTTCGTTGGTTCGAATCCTGGGCGCGGACATGGCACTGCTCATCAAACCACGCTGAGGCAGCGTCCCACATGCCACAACTAGAAGGACCCACAACTAGGAATATATACAACTATGTACTGGGGGGCTTTGAGGAGAAAAAGGAAAAAAATAAAATCTTTAAAAAAAAAAAATGGGGGGCTGGCCTGTGGCCAAGCGGTTAAGTTTGCGCGCTCTGCTTTGGCGGCCCAGGGTTTCGCAGGTTCGGATCCTGGGCGCAGACGTGGCACAGCTCATCAGGCCATACTGAGGCAGCGTCCCACATGCCACAACTAGAAGGAGTCACAACTAAAATATACAACTATGTACAGGGGCCTTTGGGCAGAAAAAGAAGAAAAAAAATTAATTCAAAATGCATTGAAGACTTGGAACATAAAATTCCTAGAAGAAAACATAGGCAGTAAACTTCTTCACACGGATCTTGGCTATGATTTTTTTAATATGACACTAAAAGCAAAAGCAACAAAAGCAAAAATTAACAAGTGGGGACTACATCAAACTAAAAAGCTTCTGCAAAGCAAAGGAAACCATCAACAAAATGAAAAGCCAATGTACTGAATGAGAAAAAATATTTGCAAATTATATATCTGGTAAGGAGCTAATATCCAAAATACATGAAGAACTCACACAACTCAATAGCAAAAAAACAAACAATCCAATTAAAAAATGGGCAGAAGATCTGAATAGACATTTTTCCAAAGACATACAGATGGCCAACAGGTAAATGAAAAAGATGCTCTACATCATTAATCATCATAGAAATGCAAATTGAAACCACAACGAGATCATCACCTTACACCTGTTAGAATGGCTATTATCGAAAAGACAAAGTGTTGGCAGGGATGTGGAAAAAAGGGAACCCTTATGCACTGTTTGTGGGAATGTAAATTGGTGCAGCCAGTATGGAATACGGTATGGAGGTTCCTCAAAAAATCAAAAATAGAACTACCAGAGGATTCAGCAATTTCACTCCTGGATATTTATCCAAAGAAAACGAAAACACCAACTCGAAGAGATATATGCACTCTTATGTTCATTGCAGCATTATTTACAAGAGCCAAGATACGGAAACAACCTAAGTGTCCACCAATGGATGAATGGATAAAGAAACTGAAACACACACACACACACACACACACACAAATATTATTCAGCCATTAAAAAAAGAATGAAATCTTGCCATTTGCAACAACATGGATGGACCCCGAGGGCATTATGCAAATGAAGTAAGTCAGAGAGACAAAGACAAATGCTGTATGATCATCTCACTTCTATGCGGAATCAAAAACAAAAAACCAAGGTCATAAATACAGAGAACAGGTTGGTGGTTGCTAGAGGCAGGGGGAGAAATGGGTGAAGCAGATCAAAAGGTTTTTTTTAAAAAAAAAATTAACCATAAAGGAAAACATTAATTAAATTTTACTATTTTATTTTATTTTAATTTTTGAGGAAGATTAGCCCTGAGTTAACTGCTGCCAATCCTCCTCTTTTTCCTGAGGAAGACTGGCCTTGAGCTAAAATCTGTGCTCATCTTCCTCTACTTTATATGTGGGATGCCTACCACGGCATGGCTTGCCAAGTGGTGCCATGTCCACACCCGGTATCCGAACCAGCAAACCCTGGGCCGCCGAAGCGGAACGTGTGCACTTAACCGCTGACCTACCAGGCCGGCCCCAATTTTACTATTTTAAAAGTAAGAACTTCTGTTTACCAAGACACTACAAAAAGAGTAAAAACACATGGGGCCAGGCCTGTGGCCAAGTGGTTGGGTTCGTGCACTCTGCTTCAGCAGCCCAGGGTTTTGCAGGTTTGGATCCTGGGCGCAGACCTAGCACCGCTCATCAAGCGATGCTGAGGCGGTGTCCTACATGCCACAGCTAGAAGGACCCACAACTCAAATATACAACTGTGTACCAGGGGTCTTTGGGAAGAAGGAAAAAAATAAAAATAAATAAATAAAATCTTTCAAAAAGAAAAGAGTAAAAACGCATGTAGAGAATCAAAGAAGATACCTGTGGTACATGTATATCCTGAGTTATATATCCAGAATATATAAAGAACGTCTACAAATCAGTAAGATAAAAACAATCTAATATAAAAATGGAGAAAGGGCTTGAACAGGAACATCACAAAAGAAGATATCCAAATAATCAGTAAACATATGAAATGGTGCTCAACCTCTTAAATCATTCAGGAAAATGAAAATAATAAAATCACAATTAGACACTGCTACTACACACACCAAATTGGCAATGCCAACCATTGACAATGAGCAAGAAAAGACCCTCAAATACTGCTGGTGGGAATCTAAATTTATACAACCAACCTGAAAAACAGTTCCACACTATATTGTCAGGTTAAAGATTTGTATACTCTATGAACCTGAAGATCCACACCTTGAAAGGTATACTAGTATATACACACAAAAATGTGTAATAACTGAAAACTGCAAACAACCCAGATGTCCATCAACAGAATAGGGGATACATTGTGGTATATTTATTAGCAACAAAAATACACTACCCTCAATACCACATGCATGCTCCTCTCAAACAAAGCTGATCTAAAGAAACCACAAAAAATACATACAATATGATTACATGTATATGACTACATTACTGTTCAAAATCTCTCTAAACTATACTGTTTAGGTATGCATACAAAGATGGTAAAAGTATAAGTAATACAAAGAAAAAAATTTTATTTGTAGATGATATAACTGTCCATGAAGAAAGTCAGAGAGAACTGAGAAAGCATTAGAAAGGATAAAACAGTCTAATAGGTTGTAGGATTGAAGACCAATATACCAAAACAAATAGCATTCTTAAATATTTTATAAATAATTTTAAGTATAATTTTAATTGTTGCCATTTAAAATGGCATAAGTAAAAATTTAAGGTTCCTAGGAATACATCTAACAAAAGATGTGCAAGACTTTTATGAATAAAACTATAAAACTTTACTGAAGAACATACAAGATAGAAACCAACAGTGAACTCTACAATATTTAAGGATATAAAGGCTCAATGTAAAAATGTCAGTTTTCCCTCATATTACTGTATAAATTCAGGTCAATTCCTAACAAAATTCCAACAAGCTTTTTTATGGAACTTAACAAACTGATCCTAAAACCCACATGGAAGAAAAAGAGACCCCAAAAAGCCAAAAACTATTTTGAAAAATCACAGGGTAGGTGGTATTTACCCAATGAGCTCTCAAGACTTATTTTATCTTACAACTAAAACAGAGTGATGTTGACCAAAGACAGATAAATGGCCGAATGGAACAAAAAAGAGCCCAAATGCAGACACACATGTATGGAAATTTGGTATCAGAGTGGCATTACAAATCAGAGTTAAAGAGAAAAACCAGTGGTAAACTGCTCATCCATATGGGAAAAAAAATAAAATTAGGTCTTTCACACATTACATGAAAACAAACTTCAAGTGAATTAAAGATCTCACTGTGAGGAGAAAAAACTTTAAAGCTTTTGGAAAAAACAGGAAAATATTTGTTGAACTTTATTATCTCAGAGAGGAAGGATTCCTTATGACACAAAAAGCACAAATTCTAATGCAAAGACTGATTAGTTTGACAACGCTAATATTTTAAAGTTATGATAACTCATAAGGACTATTGAACTACTTTTTATTCTTTTTGTTCCATTCATTTTTTAAAAAATCAATGCAATTATAATACTGTGTATTCTTGAACATCCTTTTTTTTCTTGGTAAACTGAACCTTTTATCAATGAAATATCCTCATCTCTAGGAACACTTCTTGCCTTAAAGTCCACTTTATCTTACACAGCTAAACCAACTTTCTTGGGTTGATGTTTGCACAGTACATCTTTTTCTACTCTTCTACTTTCAAACTTTCTGTATTCTTACATTGAAGTGTGACTCTGTAAGCAGAATATAGTTGGTTTCCTTCTAACCCACTCTGACAATCTTTGATTTTAACCAATTTGACCTATTTACACTTGATGAATTATGAAACTGCTATTATTGTAGGTCAAATATTGGCACTTTCATGCATTCACCTAATAAGCACTGATGCTATAATAAATAATAATTTACTACTTGTTTTCTATGTGTCTCACCTATTCCATATTCCTTTCTCTCCCCTTTCGTGCCTTCTCTTTGTTTAAACATTTTTGCTTTTCCCAATTTCTCCCCCATTAGCTTGTCAATTACCATGGTTATTATAACATGCATCTCTGACTTATGAAATCTTATACAAATTAGTACTTTTACCACTTCCCAGACAATGCAAGAAACTTGGAACACTAACTCTATTTACTTTCTTTTCAGGTTGTGTGCTATTACTATTACACTTTAATTCCATAGCTCTTATAAAGTCCACAGGTCATTATTATTACTATTACTCTTGTTATTATTTTATACAGCCAATGTTCATCCATATTTACCCACATAACTGCCCTTTCCAATGTACTTCATCACATCTGAAATCACTTTCCTTTAGCCTAAAGAACGTCCTTTAGGACAGGTCTGCTGGCTACAAATTCTCTCAGTTTTTGTTTGTCTGAAAGCATCTTTATTTTGTACCTACTTTTAAAAGCTATTTTCACCAGATAAAGACTGGCAGTTATTTTCTGTCATCACTTTATAGCTATTACTTCATGTCTTCTGGATACCACTATACTGTTGAGAAGTCAGGCTGTCAGTCTCACTGTTGCTCTTTTGAAGGTAAAATGTCTTTTCTTCTCTGGTTGCTTTTAAGATTTCTCTTTGCTTCAGGTTTTCAGCAGTTTTACTATGATGTACTTTATAGTTTTCCTGGTACTCAGAAAGCTACTTTAATTTGTAACTTGATGATTTCCATCAGTTTGGGAAAATTCTCACCCAATTTCTCATTGAATATTGATTCTGCCCCATTCTCTTTTTCCTCTCCTGTTGGAACTTCAAATACTTATACATTAAGACTTTTTCATCACATGCTATATGTCTCTCACACTCTTTTCCATATTCTCCATGCTTGTGTCTCTCAATGTTTCAGTCTGCATTTCTTCCTGACTTATCTTCCAATTTACTAATTCTCTCTTCAGCTATATCTATGACATTAAACACATCCACTGAATTCTTAATAATCAGTTCTTGTATTTTTCAGTTTTAGAATTCTTATTTCATTCTTTACAATTTCAAGTCTCTGTCAAAATTATCAATTTTGGGGCCGGCCCCATGGCCAAGTAGTTAAGTTCGCACACTCCGCTGTAGGCAGCCCAGTGTTTCGTCGGTTTGAATCCTGGGCGCGGACATGGCACCACTCATCGAGCCACGCTGAGGTGGCATCCCACATGCCACAACTAGAAGGACCCAAACTAAGAATAAGCAACTATGTACTGGGGGGCTTTGGGGAGAAAAAGGAAAAAAATAAAATCTTTTAAAAAAATTATCAATTTTATCTTTAATTCTTCTAACACTTTAAATCATACATATATTTTCAGTCCATGACTGGTAAGTCAAATCTCTGTATCGCCTGTGAGTATGTTTCTATTATCAATTTTTCCTCTTGGTTATCAGTTGTATTTTGTCTTTTCACATGACTAGTTATTTTTTATTGAATGCTGAACATTGTATCTAAGAAGTTACAGAGACAATCTGAGGCTACAGATGATGTTACTGATAAAGGATTTATTTTTGCTTCTGGCAGGTAGATAGGCTAGAAACAGTAGGAATCCCAGATCATCTTAATCTAATCCAGAATTGAAAAGATTAAAAAACTGGGCTTCAATCCTTGTAAAGACTGGTCTACTTCTGTTTCACTCTTATTAGTACAATTTAAGCCTTTGGGGATCCAACCCCAAAACCTAGCATTTCCCAGGGCCCTCTACCATGGCAGGCCCCAATTCCAATTTTTTGTCCTCCTTGACCCGAGTATTTTGAAAACTCTATTCAGCTTCTCAGCTGTCACTTCCAAAATCAGCAATGACCTCATGGGCAAGGCAGCCTCAAACATCAGGCTCACCTCTCAGAGCTTTCCTTATCTTCCAGAACTTGGGCCTCCTAAATCCCCATGCCTTATTAGCTCCTCAATGTCTTCTAGCTTTTCTAATTGTCACCAGCATATTTGGTTCAAAATAACCTAGTCTAACATTCATAGAAGCAGAAGTGTGACACTTTATCTTTTCACATTTTAACATATCTATTTTCGTCACCAAAACTCATTATGAACTTTTTTGATATGTCTAAATGATTCCATTCTATGGATACCATAATATATCCTAATCATCCCCCCAACTTTGTTTTAATTACTGATGTTGATTTTAAGTCTTTACTATTGCAACTATCACTGTGATAAACATCTTTGGGCATTCTACTCTTCTATACATCAGATTCTGTCCTTTGGATAGATCTCCCAGAAATGAAATCATTAGGTTCATCTAGAACAACTGCAAAATTCCCATTTAGTGATTACCTATCAATGACTCTTCAAATGATGTAAACCACTATTAACATTTTAAAAGTAGGTATTTTATTGTCTGTATACCATTACCTCAACACTTGAAAAACAGCCTTATATAAGCCTAGCAAATAAAGACAAGCTGAATCAATAAAAATATTTGATGTATGAATATTTTAACAGTGTTTTAGGAAGCTGCTCATCCTACCAAGGGTTTCAAGCCAAAAGGGAACAACATAACCAAGAAAAAAAAGACTCCACCTTGGAAAACAACTATACTCTAAGTACAACAGAGTTAAGAGCTCATATTTACAAAACAAATACAGACAGTCCCCAATTTGTAAGTGTTATACTCCAAAACCTCATTTGTAAGTCAGTTGTTTATAATTCAGAATATACTTTTACAAAATAGATATTTATGATAAAAATATTAAAATGGTAGGTTCCTAGGTTAGTCCGTGGAGGGAGGTAGGGAAGAGTGACATTGAGACTTAAGAGATCAACATCCAGTGAGAGGTACATGATTGAAGGTTTTTATTTTCAGAGAAAACTGAGCATGTTTTATATGGAGAAAGAAACAGAAGAGAAAAAGAAATGAAAAGCTGAGGTTTCTGGCAAGACAATGGGAAACGGGATCTACAACACAGCCAGGAAAACTAAACACCATTAAAAGAGGGGACACCTCGTTCCTCTACAACAGGAAGAAAGGGAAGGAGGACAGGCTGAGAAAGAAACAAATTCAGAGATATGGAGGCAGTAAGTTAAAGAGGGATGTACCTGATGGTTTTGATTTTTCTCAATGTATCTATTCAACGAATATATGTCAGGCACTGGGACACAGAGGTGAAAAGACAAGATCCCTGATTCTGAGAGGAATCAGGCAATAAACAACAGTAAAAAGGAAATCAACAAGAAAAATACCAGGTTTTATGCAGAGGATTAAAATAGAATAATATAAGAAAATGCTGGACGACTAGTTTAGAATAGTGAACAGGGAAAGCTCCTCTGAGGTGAATTTAGGCTGAGTTGAAATTACAGGAAGAAGCCGGCCATGTAGAATCAGCAGAAGAGTAACCCAAACAGAGGGAACAACTAATCCAACAGCCCTAAAGTGGGGACAGGTTTGGATTTGTTTGAGGAAGAGAAAGGTCAGGGAGACTAGAGTGTAGAGAGCAAGGTGGAGAAGTGATTAAGAGAGAGACGTGGAGTAGGCAGGAAATTCACAGGGTGACATTATGATGCAGCCTAAAAGATAAGCTTTTAAGTTTTCAATTAAAATTAAAAAGGGCCAAATGTTTTAATATCTTGACAAGACTGTATCAAACAGTCATATCAAAATGTCCTCTTTCAGGGGCTGGCCCTGTGGTGTAGTGGTTGAGTTTGGCGTGCTCTGCTTCACCAGCCTGGGTTTGTAGGTTTGGATCCTGGGTGCAGACCTACACCACTCGTCAGCCATGCTGTGGTGGCAACCCACATACAAAATAGAGGAAGACTGGCAACAGATGTTAGCTCAGGGGAAAATGCTCTTCAGCAAAAAAAAAGTCCTGCTTCAGTCATTTACCTTCAATAAATTTCTTAACCTCTGTACCTCAGTTCTTTTATCTGTTAAAAAACAGAGATAACACTACCTCATAATAAAACATTTATGAAAGGACTGCACAGTTTCCAGTAAAGTAGGCATTCAATGAGTGTTAGTTCCCCTCCCCATTTCCATACAACTTGACCAAGCTTAGCAGCAGGGTAGGCAGGAATTATCTGTTGAAGACAGAATGGCAGACCTCACATCACCCTTTGATCACTCCCAGAAACTGAGACCTTTACTCCTACTATCCTGGCTATGCCACAGCTACCTTTCCAAACCTGCGTGGTTTCTTATTAATTGGTAACCAAGGAAGAGAGAAAAGGCAGCAGGCCACCCAAGAACAGCACGATGAACAATCTGCAAAAGCTACAGTATCCATCCTGTCAAAGGTCTAAACCGAGCAGCGCTCCCAATAAAAGTATCCACATACATATCCAGGGCTACACACACCAACCCATATATTCTCCCTATTTAAATGCAAATGCATTAATATCAAATTCAGGTTAAAATGTATTATTTGCCTAATATCTCTGGAAAAAAGGTACAGTACTTCCTTTCCACAACAAAAAAACTAAACTAAAATTGCTCTAGTGTTACAGACATATGCCCAACTTATAACATGTAATCAATAAATGTCATTAATGACAATAAACTGAAAAAATGCATTACCCCTCATAATATACCAGATTTAAAACAAGTTAAAAAAATATCTCCAAAACACTTGATTAGTTCGCATTTTCAAATAACTACCATGTACCTTCCACAATGTTTTCTGTCCCCTCCTTAGAATGTGACCTTGTAAAGATCACTTCTAGATTAAACATCTGCTGTTCTCAAGAACTTTTTGAGATGAACTATTGCAGGACTGGGGAAATCAGCACTTCACTAACAGCTCTGAGTCTTTTAACACTAACATAGACAATAAAGGAAGTATACAGGTAGATCGACTCTCAATATTAAAATCTTCTGGAAAGAAAAAAAAGTGCCCTAAATATTTATAGCCTCTAGGGAAAAAGTTCCAAAAAGGCTCCGTGAATAATTCAAGTCAATAGTTAACAAACATCAAAATCCAAAACAATCTGCCTTTATTACTTAGTGAATGTTAAATCGGCAGTCATGGTCAACCTCCAAAGCACAAATGTGCACTCTGAGCTTAAAAATATTCATCAAAAAATTTCTCAAAGATAAAATATTTTCCTGCTTAGTCCATCTTCCACTCCATTTGGCCAACTTTATTTTGCTTCCCAAGTCTTGCAATAGCAAAAATGGCTTCCTTTTGTTTATTTCTGCCTGTACATTTCCAGCATCATCTAGAACAATGTCAAAAAGAAACGTGCTTAGCTCTGGGAAACTAACAGTATCCTTGTACAGCTGCCATATACTCCATTCATAATAGCTTTCTCACTGGCTGAGCTCCTCCCTTTGCTCCTGCCAAGGCCAGAGGTCAATAGAAAACATTCAGAAAGTGCTATGATCACAATAAAGAGAAATAAAATTATGCTTGGAAATTATTAAATTTTTTAAAAGAAAAAAGAAGTTACAGAGAACAGTGCCTAACTCTATTCTGAACACAGAATCTTTTCTAACACTAAGGAACTTGCATTTCTAATTAGGTAGAAAACTATAAGCATCCAGGACTATGAATGACTGAGGATTCTTATCTCCGTAAACCTCAATTCACCCATGGAAGCATTTTTCATTGTAAATTTTTTCATATGTTAAAACATGATTAAAAATAAGCACTATGCTTCAAAAATGAGTATTCAGTATGTTGAGCTACACATAAAACACGTAAAATTTTATTACAGTTTTAAAAGAATCAATATTGCTCAAGAGAACAGGAGGTATAGCGAAAAGGACATCAGAGCAGGGTCTGGAGACCTGGGTTCTCCTCTGATGACTGATAGTAAATGGCTACGTGACCTTGGGCGAGTTATTCACCTCTCTGGGTCTTAATTTCTGCCTCTACAAATGAAAGAGATGAATTAATTTCTAAAGTCTTCTTACAGCGTTAAGTTTTAGAAACTCATCCACTCAGAAACTTGAAGAAGTTTAACAGTTTTACGAGTGTAAATATACAGCGAAGCTTTTAAATGAAAACAACTCATGACTGTTTTTCAAAGAGAAATCAGAAACCTATACTTTTTTTTAAAGAAACATATTATCACTAGATAACGACCCCAAGAAAAAAGTCTTTTACTCCTAATTACTATTCTCTACTATTGATTTACCAAAACTCCACTCAGGGACTTGAACTGTAATTACTACCTAATGCTTCTCAAATATCACCCAACACTATTTATTAAAGACACCATGCCACTTATTACTAGTTACCAATCTCATTACTTTCATTTATCCCATTAGTTGCAGAAAAAAATACTTTTAATACAATGTATGAAATTAAATAACCAAGATGTGCTGACAGTTTAACCATGCAGTTTTTATACATGGATTCTATTTCTAAAAGGAAAAAATAATTCTCTACCCAGACTTAGTGCAACTTCAAACCGAACACGTAGCATGAACCAGAGATTAAATGATTTTAGCATAACTTCTGGATGTCAGACCCTAAATAAGGAACACTGTGGATTAGGATACTGCAGAGGCGTCTGCTTGCTCTAAAGTCCTTCCCCAGTCCCAACCCCCTTTTCTTGTCTCTGCCTGTCTTGTCAGTGATTAAGTAATCGTTTGCCTAATGATTCCCACAGAGGGTTCCCAGAGCCCTCTGTGTACCTTCAGTTACCAGACTGCAAGTGTAAGCACTGGGTCATCTTTAACTCCCCAGCACCTGGCACATATACAGCCAGCCCTCTGGTCCTCTGTATCCAAGGGTTCCACCTCCATGGATTCAACCAACCTCAGACTGAAAGACATTCCACGGGTGGGTGTGTACTGAACACGTACAGACTTTTTTTCCTGGTCCTTACTTCCTAAACAACTATTTACATAACATTTACATTGTATTAGATATTATAAATAATATACAGATGATTTAAAATATTCAGGATGATGTGGGTAGGTTATATGCAAATACTATACCATTTTATATAATGGACTTGAGCATCCACAGACTTCGGGATTTGCAGCCTCCGGAGATCCTGGAACCAATTCCCCATGGACACCGAGGGAGGACTATAGTTTGTGTTGAATAAAAGTGTGATTGTGGAAGGGTGCCGACAAAATTTTCACCTAAGCTAACTAGGAACCGACTACCATATTTAAATCAACAAATTAGACAAGGATTATGGGTGGAAGCAGATTGTTAGAGGGCAATGTGCCCATATATATTTTTTAAAAGTTTAACGTGCAATTCCTTTGACTCAGCACATTTCATTTCTAGGAGTTTAGTCTAAAGAAATATTTAGAAAGTGCATAATGGATAGACGCTACAGCAATGTTTATAGTATTACAAATCAGAAATAACCTAGAAAATTATCAATATAAATTTATTAAATAAACATACATAAAAATATCCATATTATAAATTCTTACACAGTCTTTTAAAAAAGAATTCAGGAAGACCTATATGTAGTATTAACAAGGATAATCTCCATAATGTAGCAAATTTTAAAAAAGAAAAAATTCTAGAAGCATTTTTGTTTAAAAAAATCCCACTTTTGCTTAAGAATGTGTAGTTTTGAGTATGTATTACTTCCAAAATTTAAGAACATAATAATTAAAATCTTAAACACAAACAAGACACTCTACTGCCATTTCTTTAAAAAAAACCTGTCAAGCTTATCTAAAATAAAAGCAACTGCGGTACGGAGCCTTGCTACTTCAAGTGTGGTCCCTGGACCAGCTGCACTGACGTCATCTGGGAGCTGGTCAGGAATGCACCCAGATCTACTCAGACTGTAGTTTTAACAAGATCCCCAGATGATCTGAATTCATGTTAAAGTCTGAGAAGCATTGGTTTATAAGAAATCACTTAACAGAGTCTCAATACCAGTTCAAGATCCACATAAAAAACAAAAGTATTAGCTGGGTGACTTAGACAAGTTAATTGATCTCTCTGAATCTTAGTTTCGTTCTCCTAAGACACCTTATTTCAAAACTTTTGATGTATCAGCAGACGTGAAATTGTAAACTGCTCTGCAATATACAGAATTATTAGAACTTAGTTATCAGTCTTAGTGAGTAAATGCTAAAAAGTCAACTACTTGCTCAAATTAATAAATCCTTCAAGGGTAATGCTCCATCCAACTTTCTCAGAGCCACGTAGGAAAAGGGATTGGAGGGATGGACCCCAAACTATAGATAGTGGTTATCTCTGAGAGGGTAGTCATTTGGGAGTATGAGAATTAAAGGAGACTTTCACATTTTGTTCTGTATATTTTATGATTCACAAATTGTTTTTCAGAAAGAGCACTACACCTAAGTACTGCTATTCAAAGTAGGTCTAAGAAAGGAAGAGGCAGGATTTAGGATCCCATCCCACTCACTGAAGTACCAATGAGTTGGCCACATTTTAAGACTTCCTCATGGCTGATCCCAGAGCCAGACGGAAGGCAGCAGTCACTGGTGGCTGTGAGAAGGTGCCCAGGCAGTGGAGTCTGCTAAGCAAGACTAATAATTGATCCCAAAAGCTGCAGAGAGCAGACCCCGAGTCACTGCTTTCTTCGAAGGGAATCACGGGAACTTCTATGGTAGAGGAATTCCATCTCCTCAGGGCTTGAATCCCCAGTGGGTGTGCACCACCAATGCCATCATTAGCAGCCCCTTCTCCGCCTCCTCCTGGAAGCTGTTGCAGAAAGGAACACTGTGGGGACAGAGCTGAGGCCTGCTTCCAGTGCTCCTGGTTGACTACTCCCACCTATTTCCTTCCAGCACAAAATGTGCTAATCAGGAAAACATTTCACAATGACTTGCTTGTTATAATCCCCCTCTCCTAACACACTTAATGTAGATCAGAATTAACAACTTCATTGGAAAATGATTGAAATTTAGGCTTAGTTTTCAAACTAATACTCAGTCCATTTTTCTTTTAATGTTCTAGATTAGACATTAGGAGAACAATTTTTCATAGTATAAATGTTACTGTATGTTTGAATATAACACAAACTCTGCTGAAAATGAAAAGTCAGTCAATTTGCCCGTGATTTATCAGGTTCATTATCTGTATAGTGTTGACTAACAACATATTAAAAACAGGTTTTACTATAGCAACAATCACCAAAAACTTCAACCAAAGCCACAAAATGAACAGAGCAGAGTATCGTCTTCCCTAGCCTAACTCTAGTTTTATTCTATATACCTTTCAAAATTTCTATCATGAATCACATGGAGTGCTCAGTTGAGCTTGTGTTTCATAAGGAATTATGAAGAATTCTACATACTTTGGGGGAGTTCTTAATAGGTTTGAAAACAACACAATCATGTTTTACAATGGCTATATATAATACCTTTATAACCAAAAAAGGTAAAACTACTCTCAGTAAATGTTACTTTAATTCAGCACTCAGGGGAAAAAAGATTCCCTACCTGATCCCCCTAATTAATCACAGAGAAAATGAGGGACTAAGGTTTTATTTTATTAAATAATTGCACTCCGTTCAGCAAGTACTCTGTGTTAAGCATAGGAGCTGAAATTAAGACAAAGCCTTGTTCCTGAGGAGCTCTGGGGGGTGGGGGGGGGGGGGGAGACAGATGAAATGAAAAGTGGTAAATGCTCCCACAGATAACATGAATTAAGTACAATGGGAAAATAATGTGTACAAGCCTCTATGATAACCATGCAGAGTAACCAGTACACATAATTTGAAGAGACACAAACCCTTAATTTAAAAGTAGACAGAAATTTCAGTGAATGGTACCAGTTAAACACTCAGTATCACTCAAGAGAACATCTTTGCTTGAGTGTGAGAATGTGGGGGCGGGAGGCATCTGTATGAGGATTGCTGTTGTGTACCTACATAGGTCACTTTCTGAATAAATGGCCTTTGTTATTGAGACTTTGTTGTATACCTGAGAAGGATACTGTATGAGGGAAATAACCAGGTCTTAAGAGGTGGGTAATCGTGGATCCAAGTCAGGATTCCGCTATTAACTCAGTTACATAACCTCTGAGCCTAAGCGTCTTCATCCATAACACAGGGATGATACCGCCAAAGGGCAAGTCAAGAAACAAATAAGTTTAATTTAATTCAAATTAAAAACCTTTTCCAAGTTTTTCCTTTGGGGCACATAAAGCAATTTAATTTAACAAATATCTACAAAGCACTTACTATTGTGTGGGGCCTCATGACTGGACACTGCAGGAGATAAGCAGATTATAGTTGCTGTCCTCATGGAGTTTACAATCTTAAGAGGTTGAGATAAACACGTGAGAAATAGGTACATGATGTTTAAACTTAAGAGATCCCAGAACACTCTGTACATACTTATGCAGTCACTTTTCATTACAACGTAATCTCTGGAGTGTAATCATTTAAACCTAGCACTATGCTTGGGACTTGGTGAGCAGGCAAACACAGGAAGGATGAAAGGTAAGAAGGGAGGGACGAAGCAGTCCAATGAAATATACCAACTCATAAATTCTACCAACTGTTATCTTACTTTCAAAATATAGACAGATACTCAAGGTGCTTTTGGGGCAGGGTGGGGCAAGTAGGAGAAGCTAGGTAGCAGAAGGATCATCTTTTGAAAATACATTTTTAAACTTACGCTTTAAAGGCAAGCATTTTTCCAATAAATTATAACCCATTAAATACATCAACACTTTAATGTTTTTAATAAGGTAGGCTAATTTAAAATAAAAACATAGTATGCATCTAAAATACTGCCAGCATGATGCTCTACTTCACAGGTGGGCAAACTACAGCCTGTAGCCTTTTTTGGTACACCTGCAAGCTAAGAAAGGCTTTTACATTTTTAAAGAGTGGTAAAAATAACAACAAAGAACATGGAACTGAGTATGTAGCCAGCAGAGCCTAAAATATTTGCTAACTGTCCCGTGACAGAAAAGGTATCCAGGGCCGGCCGGGTGGCGCAGCGGTGAAGTGTACACATTCCGCTTCTCGGTGGCCCAGGGTTCGCCGGTTCGGATCCCCAGTGCGGACACGGCACCACTTGGCACACCATGCTGTGATAGGCGTCCCACATATTAAGTACAGGAAGACGGGCACGGATGTTAGCTCAGGGCCAGTCTTCCTCAACGAAAAGAGGAGGACTGGCAGTAGTTAGCTCAGGGCCAATCTTCCTCAAAACAAAAAGAAAGAAAGAAAGAAAAAGTATCCAACTCCTGCTTTACTTCATAAAGGAATTTTGAGTCTTTCACTAAATTAAATACCTTGATATTTCTAAATTTAGATTTAAGGCAATTTATAACATTTCTTTCTCCATTCCATTGCCCAGTCGTCTCTTTACTTACTAGTCACTTTCTTCACATCTAAGTATTTAGACAAATATTAATTACAATACACTAGAGTAGAAAACAAAACTAGAGGCTGACCATGTCTTTTGTTTAATAACAAGCATTCTAGCACAAGCATTTTTCCAACCAGTTTAAATTCCACAATGGATTAGTGAATCGGGCCTATGTTGAGCAGAACCCATGACTTATGCCAACTTCTCCATCTGCATACATCTAATATTGGGGGAGGTGAGGAGACTAACAGTTCCCAGTACTAAATCAAGAAACTGATTAATAATAGGCTGGAATAATATCCACCTAGCTTCAGCAACAAGAAGAAAACAGGTATGAGACGGTGACTTAGATTTAAATTCAATGAATGTGTGGGACATTTGTAGATTTGACAGTAAGTTGTTACTTACACCACATGGAGGGTTCCAGACGCATTTAAGACTTTCAACAATAAAAATGAAGTGGAAAGAGAGAACATCGATGCTCAAAACATCAAGAGTAAAAGAGACAGTGCAATTACCAACACCACAGAAGGATTCAGAAAACCTGGAAAGCAGTATGAGCCTATCAGACTAAAACATCAGAAAGAACAACTAAGTTTTCATTTTAGCACTACTAGTAATATGTGATATGGAGCACAAAAAGCACTAAAAATCATCTTCCAAGACAAGCAACACATCCCTCTCCCGACACTAGAATGGAAAAGCTGGAAGCTTACTTTCTTTGAAACTATCAAAACCTGAAAAGCATTTTGACTCAAAACTCTGAGTCCTCCTTATTCTTACCAAATAATTAAACAGTCTGCAGAAGAAATCAAAATTCAATACACATACTTTAAAGAGACAAAAGAGTAAGACTCAAGGGGGGATCTTATTTGGACTACCTTACAGTGACTAAAAGTTTGATAGTTTTTTATTTTTTTAAGGAGAAGTCTCTAATCAATACAATTTGATAACACTGCACACACGTCTTATATGAGAAACTTATAAGAAATGCAAGTACTTTTTCTATTCCGGAAGAACCTTTTTAGTCCATAACTGTAAATCCCTAAAATGCAAATCTACAAACTTCAGATTTTGAATACATTCAATATTTTTTTTAAAAAGATGTCAATTCATTTAAAGTTTCCTTTACACGCTTAACTTTCTGTAACGGTTTTATCACAATTTCTAATAATGAAACTGGCATTACAATACCAACATAATCAACATACAAACACTTACATCATACTTACAATACCAATTATTTAACATGAGAAAAAGTGGCCCTGAAAAAGGCGGCTGGGAAACCACTGCTTCGCACTACAGGCGTGTTAACTCACACACAGGACTTATTAAGCATTTATACAGCACATTTATATTTGCCAAGTGCTTCATAATAATTTTTATTAGCTGTTTCTAATCCAAAACAATCCATGAAGAATTTTACAGAAGAGGAACCTAGGCCCAGAGAGGAACCAAAGAAAACCAATTTTACTCTGCAGGAAGAAAAACACCATTCTCTTACAATATGCCAGATCCTTCTAATCACTTTTCATCTGCAGTGTGAATTTTGCAAAAATAAGTTATTAATTAATGTGAAAAATATCAAGGAAACATTGAATTCTCTGGGACAAATCATTAGACTACTTAAACACTTTCAAGTACTTGGGACTAACTACTATATTTCATTATATAGACACAACTATAAGGAAATAAAATTCTCCCAAATGCCAAACTTAAAGTGGCTAAATAGAAAGGCCTTGTTTTTCACACATGCTTAAAAAAAGACAATCAAAGCAGCTCATGGAACAAGCTTAAAGTCAGGTCCTGTAATAAAGGAGTCAGGTCCCTCCCAAAAAAAGAACCCGGCTAAAAGCAGTGTGTGCGAGGAGGAAGTTCTGGAAGAAGCCAGAATCTGCTTCTTAGCATACTCAAGTCAATACATCTTTCAGAAGATAATGGTTCTAACCAGAACTTGTGGTTGAATCAGTGCACATCTCAGCACCAGCAATGGATCACATCCAATGTTTTGGATGATAAAAACTTGAGCCAGCGCAAGATGCGGAGGAAAGTTCTTTTCTCGGCCATTTAAACATCCCGATGTCTTTTATCTTGGTGTTACATCTTTAACAAGAAAAACTAGACGCTCACCCGGAGCGCAGTTTGCCAGCGGAGTTGTCCTGACCCCAGGTCTCTCAATCACGGCCCCTAAATGTAATTCCCTGGTCAGAGCCCGACTCCCCAGCCAGAGAACAGCCCCAGCCGGTGAATCAAACACTCTTCCTCACCCCAACCCCTCCTATCTTCCGGGGCCAATTCCGTGACCCACATCCCTATACCCTGCACCGAGCCCCACACTCAGCACCCCCATTACACTTCCGCCCCGGTGGCTTCCCAGTTAACCTTCACCCCAGCCCCCACCCCATCTTTGTCTCGCTACCCCAAACACGCCACCTCACGTCCCCCCAATCCCAACCGCAGCCCTTCCCCCACCGCCGGCTCCCACCTTCCCAGACTCTTCCCCACCCCCACAGCCCCCACCCCTCGGCCCCGTCACCCCAGCTCCTCGCCTCCCCAGCCTCGCATGACCCTTCCCCTCCCCCAGCTTCCTCTGTCCCTTCCTTCCCCTCCTTCAGCCCCTCCGCCCACGCCCACCCCTGCAGCCGCGGGTTCTCGGTGGGCCTTTCACCTTGTCCATGAGCTTCCAGCACTTCTCCACCATCTTCTTGTCCACGGTCCCCGGCGGGTGGGGACTGAGGTGGTGGTGGTGGTGCGGCTGGAAGGCGTCCTTCATGAGCCCGATCAGGCCGCCCGAGCCCCCGGTGCCGCCGCTGCCCCCGGCCCCAGAGCCCTTTTTCACGTTGCCGGCCATGGCCCAGGGAGGGTTGGGGGCCCAGCCGCGTCTGCCGGCTCGGAGCGAGGGGAAGAAGGAGGCGTGAAGGAGGGGCCTCTCCCGGCCGCCGCCACCGCCGCCGCCGCCGCCGCCGCCGGCTGTCCGGGCGGAGGGAGGAGCGGCCGCGGGGAGGGAAGTGGGCGGCGCCGGAGCGCGGAGCCGCGCGGGCGCACCCCTTCAGAGAGAGCGAGGCCGGGGGCGGGAGAAGCGCAAGGAGCTCGGGGAAGCGGGCGGCCTCGTCTGGCCTAGGTAGCGACCCCTCCTGAGCCAGCCGCTCCCGAGCCAGCAGCTCCGGTAATGCGGCGGCCAAGTTTCCGCGCCGCCTCCCCCGCCCCCTACACCTGGGGCGGGGCCAGAGGGACCCTTCGCGCCTGCGCCCTCTGCTGGAGAAGCGGGGAACGGAGGGAGGCGGGGGTCTAATGTGGAGTCTGCGCACTAGGCAGGAAGAAGCTGAGCCCTCCATGTTCCTTCTGGGCTGTAAATTGGCTCTCCTTGAGCGGGTTATTGGAATATTTAAATTAAGACAGGTAGCCATAGAAAGAATCTTAACGTCTGTTCTTTCTCCCATTCATGACAAATGAGGAAATTGAGCTTAAAGTTACTTGCTTCTTCACACTGTGGGAGAAAAAGGGAAGTTATTTCCCCACCCACTGGTGTTTTTAAACTCCTCATGAAGTCGGGACCAAGGACAGGAATGTGAATGCTACGGATTGTTCAAGCTTGACTAGACCCCAGAAAGGCTTGAGACACTCAGGCCGCGAGCTCTTCTTCCAGGCCCTCTGACCTTCTGAAAACAAGACACTTCCCCCTTTTTTGGCTTCTGAACGCTAGTTTCTTTTCTGGGAATTGAATATGTACTTAAGATTCCACTGCTCAGCGCATTGCACTGCAGGTCGGCACCGCCAGCATCAGGCCCTGACCACAGAAACTGTAAGACAGCTGCGAGCCCCGGCCAGAGGTCTCGCTCCTCTCATGGAACAGAAATGCAGTTCCTTGTCACTACCACTTCTCTAATCTAAAAATTCTGTTGGAAGAACTTTGAAAAAAAGGAACTCCCTTCCAAAGAAGGAAGTGCCCTGCCCTAATTTGCTAATTCTGAGCCTCGGCTTTGGGAGCTTGCAGGTCCTGGTGTGTCAATAAGTACTCGGTTCCGCCTTAGATCCCCACCCCCCCCCCCCCCCCACTCTTGCGCCGAGCCCTTGACTGATTAGAGAATTAAGCTTATCAAGTATCAAGTAAGGGGGGAAAAAGTATCCCTGAACTCAAGGACCCTTCAGCCCAACATCCTTGTCTTGCAATTCAATGGCCTTTATCTAAGATTGATTATGGAGTCAACATTATCATTTCCTATCAGTAGAATTTCCTTTAATTAGTTTCTATCTAGAAAGAGTTAGAAGAATCTCTCAAGGAAAAATCTAGGCAAAGCTCTTAGGTTATTGTCAAAACTTTACATCCCTAGTACCAGCACTACTGGTTGCAGGCGCTCCTTTTCTCTCCCCTGGTCCATTGAAACCTTGTCCTCACTGGTTTTCCTGCAGCCCTCAATCCATCCTCCCACCACACTAGTCTTCCTAAAGTATAGTTCCGACAGCATTGCAAAAAAACTCTAAACATTCCCCATTACTCCTGAATGAAGTTAATGGTCACGATCTAACTCCAAACTACCTTGCAATTTTACACCGTATACATATATCCCATGCTGGGTAACTCACCAAGTCACAAAATACCACAATTCTTTCTTTTTTCATCACCATTACTCAGAGCATTCCCTCTGCCTAAAGTGTGCACTAAGGTCCGATCCATTGTTCGAAATTCAACTCAGATATTGTCCTCCTTACTAGACACTCCAGAGAGAAATAATTCTTCCCTCCTCTAAATTTCCATAACTATTTATTTCTCACACCTACCACACATGAATTTATCCTATACTGTGTAATCGACTTTGGTCTCCCACAGTACCTAGTACAGTATAGGTATACAAGGGTAGTGTTTTTTTCCCTTATAGTGAAATTCTAGATTTAATGGAGTAAGGTGAGAAATTAACTCTTGGAGCTGTGTATGAGCTTATCTAGATCATCTACACAACTCCGGCTTGGTTTAAGGCTTCCAATCTGTATTATCTTCAATAGAGTCTGTATAGAATGGAATTGTATAATTTGCACTGTGTTTCTCCCACAGTAAGCCGTGTTTCCTTCAATATACGATGACCTGTCTCTCACATTTGAATAAAGCAGAGTGACCCTTCTCTCTACATCTCTTCAAAACTCCCAGATGGCATCCAATTCAAAGGAAGACAGAGTTCTGCTGAAATGACCTTTCCTAGTTTCACTTCTAAACTGAGGTTAACGAAAAAAGAAGGAAAGATTGACCCTTTTTTCCACAATTTTTACTTGGCTCATTTTCAAAATCTACTAGCAAGGGGGTTGGATTGTTGATCACAGCGTCATTCTCATTCTTGGGTTATTCTAAACTGGCGCAGCTTGTATCACATCATGTGACATGTGGCGCCCTTCTTATTCCATTTCACCTTCACCCCAAACCACATCCTCATTCTGCACCTGAAAGTCAGTTGACTGAACATATTCGAAAAGTAAATGCTCTCCTGAGGCATGATATGTTGTGTGTATTTTGTCCTCAATATGTCATTTCATGCATTAGCATGATGGAGACACAAATCATTCCATGGAAAATGTCCCCAAACAGGCTTCTAGATGAGGAGAAGGACTGGGTGAGCAGAAACCTCTACTGTGTTCCTAGACGGGGGAGAGGCTTCTGGGGGAAGGATAAATGAAAAACATGCTTCAAGATTAGAAGAAAAGTATTCTCCAGATTTGGGAGATGTGCACAAGGTCATCTGACCCTCAGGTGCTGGAACTGTAAGCATCTGGAAGGACAAGCGTGCTTCTTCTCTTTAATCTGTAAAATGTCCAAAGGGTCAGAAAAGTAGCCTGTGGCCACGAAGGTGACAAATAAACATGAATCAGCTTCTGCATGAATCTGCCTACTCCCCAGCGAAAGGATTTTTTTATTCCCTAATCTCATGGCTATTTCTTCAGATCTCCTCCTGTGAACAGCCAACTGACTGAAAATGTTGAGGGGGACAGAAACAGAGAGAAATATCTAAAAAAGAGCCTGAAGTTCCCTTAATGCATAAAGGGAACAGCCCTGACGTTTTTGCTGTTTTCATTCTAGCCAGTAGGGTTCCCAGAGATCCAGGTGGCAGACAGATGACAAGGCTCCCCATACTACAGCAAGCCACCCGTCATGCTCCCTTCCTAAAATTTACTTTTCCAACCACTCATGACTCCACCAAGATGCTAGGAAGTATTCCCAAGAGGAAGGCACCCTCAACATTGCCCAATAAATAATTTAAATAGAAAAATTTAGGAGATTCCGGAGAAGGTCAAACACGTCCACTAGAGGGAGCCCCAACCAACGCAATACTGCCAGGAGCCAAGCAAAGTAGTTTCTCAGCACCTATGGGAAAATCAACCACATAAGGGAAGAGGGGAAGAGAGGCGATAAATTCAGTCACAGTGAGAGAAGATAGCCCTGCAAATGCCTGGTTAAAACCCAGGCCTTTCAGGATTTACAAAATTAAAGATTTAAAGACCAGGGAACTGAGGCTGAGCGAAGTTAAATGGCTTGCCCAAATTTACATATCCACATGGGGACTAGAACTCATGGCTCTTGTCTCTAACCAGTGCCCCTTCTTCTCCATTTGCATCCCTCTACGTTGGCATCCTGGAGTCCGTGAGTCTACCTTTCCTGTGTGTCTCTGAAGTGGGAAACTCTATCGACTACCTTCTCCTGCATTTCTTTCCCCCGTACACCATAGAGTGCCTTCTGGATGGGGATCTCCAGTTTTAAGCCTAATAGTGTCATTTTGCTGATGAGACCTAGGAATGTAAATTGCCCAAAATGGCTGCCGTCAGTCCTCTTCCTCTGCATCAGCACAATGGCATTATTTCAGATGTGTAGATCTGATTTATATGTCTCCAAATTGCAGGCAGTGCTACATGGAAGTGAATCACAGCTAATTGGCTCCAAAGCCCTTTCTCCTCAAACTACACTTAGGATTTTGGGATAAGAAGAGAATTGACCTTCTGGGACCTCGGTATTTGAAGCTTTGTATTTAGCCCATTCTACCTTCCTGTGAACTCCATGTTTCCCAGTTGCCTGGACAACATGCAGTCTCTGGAAACCCAGCCTTCCAGTTCTCAGTCCTGCCCCCCACGGAAATTTGCCACACTCGATTGGCTCCCAGAACCCAGTTTCCTCCTCAGGCTCCTGGCTGGTTGGATCTTTTCTCTGCCCCTGCCCGTGGCTGGGTCACTCTCCAGGAAGGTACAACACAGGCAAGAGAGGGTACTACAGATTGGAAGAGGCAGGGTAACGATGATGGGAAGAGGGAAGGAACCAGGTACTGAGATTTATTTTCTCCAAAAGAGGATTGAGGGGAATGGTTTCTGTACATAGAGCCTGACTGGTAGAGAGAAACAGCTCCACCCTCCCCACTGACCCCAGCCCTGCCTAAACTTCCAAGGAGACCAAGCACAGAAGCTTCTGGAAAGTATGGGAGACAGGCTTGGAGACTAGAACTCTAACTCTCCTGGGACTCCTAGTTCAGTCTGGGGGTCAGGAAAGCATCCCCACGTACAGACCTAAATATGAGTTCCTTCCCTCCTCCAGGACAGCAAGGAGATGCCACCTAAGACCAAAGAAAAAGGGGTGAAAGCTGGGTCACAGAAGAAGAAAAAGAATGCAGGTGCCGGTGAGTCAGGGTGGGTGGAGGTAGGCACCCCCTACTTCTCCGTGCTCTGGCTCAGAGACCAAGCAGAGGTCCTCCAGAGAGAACTCAGCACTCTGCATGTCAGCATGGAGCTTTCTTGGCCCTCCCCCTTCATAGCCTCACATCCAGGTTCCACGGAGCTGGGAAGGTGGGGAAATCGGCACCTTCCCCCTCCCTTGAGTCCCTTCTGGCTTTATGCCTTCCTTGTATACTCATCACACATATTTTGAGTACCTACTATGTGCTGGGCAGTGAGGACACAGTGGTGAATTCAGTAGACTCTGCCATCAGAGATCCTTCATTTAGTGGCCCTCAGATCTGCAGGAAGAAAGTCCAAGTATGGGATGAGGATGAGAGGGGAGTAAGGAAGGCTGAGATCGTGATAAGCTGAGGTTCTGCCAACTTGCCAGGGCAGGTGTGGAGGCCGAATCCATGCACAGGCTGGCAGTGCTGGAAAAAGAGTTGCTCCAAGACCATTTGGGTAAGAAGGGCGGAAGTTCTGGGGGCAATAGAAGTGGGGCAATGAGCATTGCTGTATCCTTGGGGACTTGGAGGGTTGGAGCTATGGTGGGGGGCTGAGCTGACCTCTAACCATCCCCTAGTGGAAAAAGATTTGTCATAAGTTGGGATTATGAGGAAGGGATGGGCAGTGAGGGTTGATAAGGGTAGCTATTTTTTATAGCCAGAACACAGAGGGAGTTTTTGCTTCTTAGTAATGAAAAGCCTATGGGATCCTAGGGGAAAAAAACCCAGAATGAGAATGAAAGGCTAGAGGCCTGCCACCAAGTTTCCAGAGGTGGGCAGAGTCCATCAAGCCCATGGGAGCTGATTCAATGGGGTCCTCAGCCAGTCCTAAGGGCTGCTCTGGGACTGTTCACAGCTCTGTGGAGGGATGAGGCCCGCCGAGCCAAGGCTTCTGAAAACCAGCTGAAGCAGAGGTTGCAAGGGCTGGAGGCTGAACTGGAGGGGGCCCGAAGTGAAGGGAAGGCCATATATGCAGGTGCGTGTTCGGTTGAGCAGGTGGGCAAGAGACAGAGGCCTGGAAGAAGACAACCAAGGGGGCCTAAGGAAGCAAGGGAGGGAGATGAGGAGGACTTCCATCTGCCATGTCCAGTCTCAGCCTTCCCAGCACAGCACAAATCAGGCAGGATCCTGAAGGAACCAAAGGAAGGCCTCTGGGATCCTGGGCAGGGATACCATGTGCTCGATGCTTTGTGGGTTACAAAATGCAGTCAAAGCCATTATCTTCTTCATCCTGTGGGAGTGAGTAAGGAGAAGGCATGGACGAAAGGGGTCTGGTTTCCGAGCTCTTCCCCAGGTTTTCAGGGTCTCCCAGCTTCTTTAAATCGCCGCAAGAAAAACAAAGAAGGCCTTTATGCTCCTGTCCCACTCGACGAAGCAGAGCCCTCCCCACTGACAACTCCCTTGCCTTTCTCCACCACTCTATCCCCACCTTGTCCCTGGCCACACACTGCCCGTGACACAGAGATGAGCCGTCAGTGCCGGGCCCTGCAGGAGGAGATGGAGACCCGCAGCAGGCGGCTGGAGGAAGAAGTGAGGGGCCTTCGGGAACAGCTAGGTAGGCTTCCCACCTTCTAAGCCTTTCTCCTAGAGGACCACTGATGAGGTCCAGAGCCTGAAGGGGTGGACTTACGATGGTTCTTGTCTAGAAGACTACAACCCAGGCTCTCATAACACGTTCTCCACTGGCTCTCCTACCACTGAGTACTGGAGCAGAGGGTTCAGGATGGCAAAAAATCTTAAGTTATAAGTAAAGAAGACGTAAGTCTCTCACTGCATTTCCCCATCTCAATGGTCTCTCCAAATCCAGTCGTTACTCACCACTACTGCCATGTCTCTCATGAGCAAAACATACCCCATCTTAGTACAGCTGATTTTACGTGAAACTAAGGGAAAATGTTTGACTTATATACTTCCATATCTTCAAGGCCCAGTGCGTGGTAGATCCTGAGTAACTTTGCTGAATAAATGAATAAACCTTCAAAACAAGCGAAAATATAAAGAACAGGAAGTTTTTGCTCTCTTCCCTCTTGGTTACAGGATAGAGTTGAAATATTTTAGCATGGCACACAAGACTTTTCACAGTTTTGGCCTCAAAGCTTTCTTATCCTAAAATAGCTTTAGGTTAGCTATACACATCCAAGAGTTGCTTATCTGCCATGCAGATCCTGAGTTCCTTTCCTAATCTTTGCCTCATCTCACATTTAAATGCAATCAAAATTTATTGAGCACCTCTTATATATTACGTGCTTTCCCATAATCACACTTAACTCTCACAGCAAGCCTGTGAGGTAGTTGTCATTCTCTCTTTAAAGATGAAGAAACTGAGGCTCAGAGAGAGACATGCCCGATGTTACACAAGTAGTAAGTGACAACCAGATTTGGGATCTAGATCTCTTGTACCAAACCCACTACTCTCTCTACTATACCTTAATGGTATACTTCAGCTCTTTATAGTGAGTATGGGAAAGTCGATGACCCTGGGAGAGTCTGGAATGATCCCACTCAAGTTCTACTTTGGGGGTACTTTGTGAGACAATCCAAAGGTAGAGTGTCACCATCCTGTCCTCTTTCATCCTTCTGCCCCACCCCCCAGAGATGTGCCAGAAGGAGGCTGAGGCTGCAAGGAGAGAGGCCGAGGAGGTCCTCGGAGAGCGAGACCAGACTCTGGCTCAGCTTCGGGCCCATGTGGCAGACATGGAGGCCAAGTATGAGGAAATCTTACATGTAAGCACCCCCCTCTGAAACCCAGCCATCCCAGTACCCAGCACTCCTCAATCCCCACGAACCCCAGCTAGTGAGATAATGACAGACCAGGAAGAAGGAGAAGCATCTCCACAGGGAACTCTGCTCTATCTTGAGGGCAGACAGCAAGGGGCTACAACCATGCCTACCTACTAAGAATAGGAACGTTAACAAAACATTGGCAAGGAAAGCTTACAGACCAGCCTCGGCACCCCCTCACCCTGCCCCCTCCCTCCCTGGGGCCTGAAGCTTGGTATCTGCAGGGCAGCCTGGATGGGCTCTTGGCCAAATTGAGAGCTGTCAAGCCTCAGTGGGACAAGGATGTGCTGAGACTCCATGCCAGGCACAAGGAGCAGCTCCGCCAGTTTGGACTCAACCCCCTGGATCTTTGAGGCTGCAAGCCTCTAGTCTCTGGGGCTCTCTGAGGCCAGCAATAAAGCTCTCTTGATGTAGAACTCGGCAGAACTGTGGGCTATGGCTTTTCGGCAGAGATGAGTGCCTTTCACGGGGACTTCTCAGTACTGGCTGACACATTGCCCAGAAGACTGAATGATGGGAGAGAAATTTGACAAGGTCTCAACCTTTGTCCTAGAGAAACTGGGTCCCACTCCTTGAGCTTGGGGCCCTTTTGGTTCCTTCAAACCATCACCCCCATCCCCACCCACACAAACACAGGCAGCCAGATTTGTGGGGAAAGGCCATTCTATAATAGAGCAACAGTGTCCAGGCACCAGCCCCCATAACCCAAGGTGCCCACAGAGGGAAGGTGTGACTGGTCTCCAAATTCTTGACATATATCCAAGAGTCCTGGAGCCGTGCCTAGGGCAAGTGCCAGATGGCTTCACCCCTAGCCCAGCCCACCTGAAAGGGAGACCCTGAGCTTCTCCTCTGTATTCTTCCACGACACTCTCAGGACTACTTTACTTCTGGTCACCAAATGTGTGGGGGATTTTCCCACACAGAGCAATTCTCCAACTCTTCTGTGGACACCAGCTGGGTGTCCTACAATTTAACTCAATTCTGACACTATCCACCTAGAGATCCCACAGGTTAAGGGCCCAGTCCCACAAGACTGCCCCCACTTCAGATGCCAATCTCAAGTCCAGGTTGTCACCTGTGCTTCTGACCACTGGCTATAAGCCAGAGGTTCCCACAGCCCCCTCCTCAGATTTAATCATTTGCTAGAGGGGTTCACAGAATTCAGAGAAACAGTTTACTTACTGGATTACCAGTTTATTAGAAAGGATGCAAATCAGGAACAGCCAGATGGAAGAGATGCCTAGACAAGGTACAGGCATGGGAACTCCACGCCCTCTCTGGGCACACTACCCTCCCAGCACCTCCACGTGTTCAGCAACCTCGAAGCTCTCTGAACCTCGTCCTTTTGGTTTTTATGGAGACTTCATTACATAGCCATGATTGATTAAACCATTGGTCATTGGTGATCACTCCCAGGAGGTCAAGGGTGGCGTGGGGGTGGGGGTAAGGCTGGAAGTTCCAACCTTCCAATCACATGGCTCATTTCCCTGGCAACCAGTTCCCTATCCTTAGGTGCTTTCCAACAGTCACCTCATTAACAAAACTAGGTGTCGTTGAAAGGGGCTTGTTATAAATAACAGAAGACACTTGTATTGCTCTTATTACTTAGGAAATTCCAAGGGTTTTAGGACCTTTGTGCCAGGAAAGGAGATGAAGACCAAATATGTATTTCTTATTATAAATCACAAAATCACACCACTAGTCTCAGGCAGAACTTCATCCTTGGGGCACAACTCCCAAAGCTCCCACATGATTCCTCTGGAGTCACAGGGCAGGCTCCCTAGTGGGCCTGCCTGGGGCCTCTGACACACCTTCTTCTGGATGGTGGGCCCATGGGAAGGGAGGGAGACCCTGGGCAATCCTGTGATTGGAGGTGTCCAGAGTCCCAGAGCTCCACTTTCTGGCTTAAGAGAGCAGCTCCAATCCTACTACCTCCGGCTGGAGATTTAAGACAGGAAAGTCACTTGGTAGGTCTATGCCAACCAGAGGAGCACCACAGCAGATCTGAGGCTAGAGCCCAGTCCTAAGTAGAGAGGGAAGGGAAAAGGTCATTTAGGGACAGGAAAAGTTTCTTTTTCCTGCCCCGACCTGCAATGGAATGCCCAGGAATGGGGCTTGTTCCCTGGGTCCTTCTGCCCCCACCTACCATGACCTAAAGTCTCAACCTGCATGCCCCGCACTGCTTCACCCACAGCTCTCCCGCTTTGCTGTCCTTTCTGGCTCCCCACTGTCCTTCTCTGGCTGCTCACAGTCCGTCTGTCTCTTCTTCCTCACCTCTCCAGACCCTGGGGATTCCAGGCTTCCAAGCCCTGCCAAGATCTGGCTGCCAGCTTCAGGCACAGGGGTGGCTCAGCCTCAGCCAGCTGCTGAAGCCTTTCCAGGTCATTCTCTCCACCCAAAGGAAACCCGTTCACCTCTAGAATCACATCTCCCATTTGCAGCCCTGCCCGGGCAGCTGAGCTTCCTAGGGTCACCTGGTGGTGTAGAGGGGGATACAGAACATGGAACATCATGGAAAAGTTTGCTGGGCACTCCAAGGCTCTGGGAGGGAAACAGAGGAAGGCTCATCAGGAGGCAAATGATGGAAAGGATCTAAGACCCATGGGGCATCCATCACCTGGGAGATGAAGACACAAGGCCCACTGGCTACACAGCTGAGTCGGAAGCCATAGCCACCACCAGGCCCAGGGTACAGGAAGCACTGGCGGGAGCCACATGAGTCTGGAGGCATGGCTATGTCTTCAACTGGTGGGTTCTTGGTCTCAACCAGAGAGGCTGAGCAGGTGTCCTGGGGAGACGCAGAAGTCTCTGTGCTTTCCAAGAAGAGGAGTGGGGACAAGCGAACCTGGAAGGAGGCAGATGGGACAAAACTGTTGCTTCCCCTTCCACCTGAGCCCTGCTCCATTCCTCCCCCACCCTAGCCCCTGCCCCTCAGCTCGCACCATGCTGAAGAAGCGGTCAGCCTCAGGGTCGACGACAGTGAGGAAGACACAGGAGCCCTGCGCCCGGATCCTGGACACTGTCTCCTCATGGCCCAGCCCTTCCACGCTCTCCCCAGCCACAGCCACCAGCCGGTCCCCAGCCTGCATCCCGGCCTTCTCGGCTGGCAGTCCTGGGTCCACCTCCCACAGGAACTGCCCTGGGACATAGACATCTTCACTGCTCCTCCCTACTTACCCCCAGTGCCAGCCCAGGCCACCATGTGCACATTGGGGGACTGACCAGGGAGTACCCGGAGGCGGAGGCCCAGGGCTGGGGCTCAGACAGGGACACCACTCATACTGAGAGGCGTATGTATACACTCGTGTGCCCACCCCAAGGCCCACTTTCCCTACCCACCCCCAGGGCCCCACTCACCAAGGTGACCATCAAGGCCCTTTTCCTCTCGGAGCAGGAACCCAAAGCCCTGGGGCCCTTTCTCTATGTGCAGACAGCGGGGCTTGGTGGGCAGTGCCCAGCCCTCTGCCAGGGGTGCAGCCAGAGGCATTCCCAGCTGGCGACATTTTTCCTCCACCTCTGGGCCTGCCACCAGCAGGGTCACCTGCTCTCCACTCTGCCGAAGCTGTGGGGGACCAGCATAGCATCAGCTCAACCACCTGGGTAGGGAGGGCAGAAGCAGCATCTCCTCACAGCGCCTCATATTCCCAGACCCAGGCCTGAGGCACTGGGGAGGGGAAGGAAGAGAAGGGCCTAGCACAAGCTGTAAAGGGAAGGATGGTTGTGACGGGGGTACAAGATCAGATCAGGGGAAGAGGTGCGTGGGGTGGGAGTCTGCTTGCGGAGGCAGGGGCCCCAGGCCCAGATGGGTGGAGGATGAGCGGGGAAGCAGGCAGCCATACCTTCCTCCTTAGCTGGTTATGAGTGAACTTCTCCACACTGACCCCATTCACTTCTAGCAGTCGGGCCCCAGGGGGCACCCCTGCCCGCTCAGCTGCTCCTCCAGTAGTCAGCACCAACCAGAAAGGCCCCCGATGTCCTGGAAGCCAAAAAAAAAAGCAAGTTTCAGTCTGCTGCCTGCCTGGAACGGGACTGAGATCCCCATCCTGACCTCCCTCCCGAGCCTCTAAGCTCACCCTGGGTGATACTGAAGCCAAAGCCACCCTCATCTTTCACTATGTGGCATAGCCGGGGCCGGACCCCCGGGCCAAGAGTAGGACAGAGGCAGGCATCGTCTCCCTGTTGAGCTCGGGCCACATCATGCACATGCTGCGCCAAAACCGTCAGCAACACCCGAGGACCACTGGCCTGGATGCGGCGTACCACCTAAGCAGAGGGCACACGGGGTGAGGGTGCGGCTGGCCCCTCTTGCCAACTCCCCCTCCCTGGAACCTACATTTTCCACCATGGGAACCACCTTTCTGGATGCCTTCACCCAACTGTTCTGGCCTGGGCACCCCTAAATTCTGGCAGGTGGGGGAAATTGAGGCTTGGGTCCTGCCCCCATATACCCAGGGAGGTGACCAACCAGCTTTTCTCTCCTTGAGGTACTATGGAACATTCTCCTGTACCACAGGGAGTCCCAGCCCAACCTCACCACTGCATGGTCTTCACGTTCCACGACATGGTTGTTCACCCCTAGGATCCGGTCTCCTGCCCGAAGACCCTGGCGCTGGGCAGAGGTGCCTGGCTCCACCATGCTCACCACATGCCCAGCCCTGCCCAGCTCCTGCTGCAGGTGGAAGCCAAAAGTTCTGCCCTTCTCCTTGCTCAGCAGACAGAAACGAGGCCGCTCCAGACTCCAGAGTTCTGGAGGGGGAGGTGGGCGGCAGAAAAGGGAGAGGAGAAGGGATGTGACCCAAGTACTAGCCACCTTGTGCCTGGCAGAGCCTGCCCCCGTGATAGGGCACCAGGCGGGCTTTCTACCCGGTTAGGTGTTGAGCCGCGGAGCTGAACATCACTTGAACGGAGTGGCTGGGACAGAAGGAAATGCCCCGCCCCCTCCTCCGCCCACGTAGCTACTCCCCACCAAGGCTGTCATCAGAGTGAGACCGAGTGAGTGGTTACCAAGGAGATGGGAGGCTGTGTGGAGCGCTAGTGTCTCTGGGGAAAGAGAATGGTTGCCCAGGGGGCAAGGGGATTACCAGAGGGGTCGTGGTCTTCTGCCAGGGAGAGGACGGGATTATCAATGCCCAGCTTTGGGTTAAACTCAAACTTCCTGCAAAGAGGCAAGGGATGTAGGCAGGAGAAAGCTGCCATCTGGACTTGGATCTTAGGCTCTACTTGACGTGCTAATGCCAACTGAAGAGCTCCCCACCTTTGATTCCCTCCCCCACTCCCCAACGCGTCACAGCATGGCACTTACAGAGTTAATGAGGCTGTGTCCTTAAGATCTGCTGGGCAGAGAAAGGGTGTGGGGAGGAGAGGCGCCTTCTAGCCCCTAGACTCTTCTCCCACGGTTATGAAAGGACTTAAGGGAACCCCCAAACTCAGGTCTTGCCTGCTCTGTTCTGCTCCAAAAGGGTCTTCCCTTCTCCTCCCTTCCCCTTCCCTCCAGTCCTTGGCACAGAAATCTGAGCATATCAGTACAGGGCGTGGACCAGGAAGACAGATTTGTCCACTCACCTCTTCCTAACTGCCAGTCTATTTGCCAGGGGCTCCAAGCCCCAACATCAAGCATGGCCTGGACCCACAGCCTCAGCCTCCCAATCTGCCCCCTGACAGCCCTGATATCCCCTCCGGAGGAGTTCTCCCCGCCTCCTACCTGCAGCTGCCTCCATAGTTGAAGCAACCACCCAGTGCTCCAGGTAGGGACAAGGTCCATTGAAACCAGATGACCCTCCCACCTACCTCCCCACGTCCCGCCTCCTCGAAGACACTGCCTTGGAAGCAGTGGGGTAATGGTTAACGGGGGAGAGAGAGTCTTATCCTCTGGGGAAGTGTATGTGTTCCTCCCGCCCCCGTTCCTGGGCCCCAACTTTATCCAGAGACCCTGCGGCTGTCCCAGCTCCCTCGCTGTGCAGAGAAAGGTAGGTTGCTGGTCACTGTAATTCCAAGCCTGGGATAAGTATATATGAAAAGGGTCATAGGAGCCCCATGGCCCAGCATGGCCTCCCCCCTACCTCAATATTTTGTTCTTGTCCAACCACCCAGCACTCACGGCCTCTGAACCTAGTGTCCAGGAACCACTTGCAATAGACAGTGGTCAGTACTTCAACCCGAATAACCAAGAACAGTGCCCTTCCTTGAAACCACCAAGCAAGGAAGAGGCCACAGTAGGTGGAAGACACACATTTTTTTAATAGCAGCAAGTCAGTGCACATGTCCCCGGAGGCAACCGAGCAAAGATACCGTTGTGATCAAGGTGGCGTGAGGGGGAGGAGAAAGCACCAATGAGGAAAGTGGCTGTGGGCACCCTCAGTGTCCACAGAAAGCCTAACAGCAGGAGGTGGAGGCCCTCCAGCACATCTGGATGTCAACACCCCTGGCAAGGCAGACATAGGAAGTGTGCCTCCTGCTGGCACAATCAGAGGCTCCTTGAGAGGAGAGAGAGGTGAGGTTGGTGGTGGCACTATAGGGCAATTTGGCCACCAAAATGCCACATCTTGTGGTCCTTCTAGCTGAAAGGAGAGGAGGTATCATGTTCCACGACCCTAGAAATTCCAGGCTTAGGAGCACTGGTTGGATATGCCCCAGGAGGGCAACTGGCACAGTTGTGCCCATTCCTTTGCCTCTACCCCTAAAGGGATCTTTCTAGAAGTAGTAGTGCAAGCCAGGAGGCCACAGAGAGAAGGGGCTTGGGCTGGGGGTCACACAGCTAGGTGCCTGCTGCCACTGTCTCAGCTTTCGGAGCCTCCCAGCTGCTCCAGAAGGGCCCTGACCTCGCCTTTCACTCGAAGCAGCTGGGCCTTGCGCAAAGGATTTAGGGTGGCTCCTTGGTTATCATCCAGATCCCGCAGCAGCAGCTCAAGGTGGCGCCGGACCCGGCCCTGATCCCAGCTCTTGAGGTTCCGCTGGACTTCACTGAGGATCACTGACCAGTACTCAGACACTGCTGTCCCCTCCGTCAGTGACACCACGACCCGGGCACCACCTTCAGCAGTGCCCCCCAAGTCCCGCAGGACCTGGCGGCCCTCTGGGCTCAGCTCATTGAAGTAGAGGCTAGCAGGAGAGAGAAGAATAGATGTCACTCAGCAAGGCTCTGAGAAGGAGGGCCAGGGAGGGGTAGACAGAGAGCGAGGGCATCTCACAACTCATCCCCTGGCTGCAGAAGGCCATGGGGTGAGTGTCTGCAACAAGTCAGAGAGGAAGGGCGGTGGCCAGAGGAAGGCAGGGGTTCCTAGGATTCAGTGGGGCCAGGGACAGCAGGAATGGGGCCACCAGGACCCCAGGAGGAATGGTGGTAGGATATCAGGGCAGGGTAAGTGCCGATCACAGAGGGGTGAGTTGGCCTAGAAGCAGGTCGACAAGGATCAAACAGAAGCCAGGAAGAGAGGACAGGCCCAGGCCCACCCCCTGTGGCAGGAAAAGCACAGTGGACAGAGGGAAGGAGGACTGAAGGGCTGGGAACAGAGTCTCAGGCTGGGGTGGGGCGATGGGACCGGGGATGAGACTTACTGCAGCAGCTCCAGAGAAGGGTGCTCCCGGGCAGCCTTGGCCAGGGCCAGGGCCGCAGCGTCGCCAGCGCCATTGTAGGCCACGTTCAGCTCCTGCAGCTGTCGGTTACAGTTCAGCCGGGCAGCCAGCAGCTCCAGGCCCTCGTCCCCAAGGCCAGTGTGCAGCAGGGACAGGTGTGTCAGTGAGGTGTTCCCTGCCAGCCCCTCTACCAGAAAGGCCACACCTGCTGCCGTCAGGGGGTTGTTGGACAGCCTACAGCCACAAGCACCCCAAGGTTATGAGGGCCCATGGCAGATGCCCTGTGCTGGGCATCGGGACTTGGGCCAAAAGGGCACACAGCCTGGGGTGGAGACAAGCCTGGGCAGAGAGAACTGCAGGCCCAGGAGAAGAGGACGGAGAAACAGGGGGATGAGGGTGGCGCAGCGTAGAGGAGGGAGAGTGGGTGGAAGCTGGCTTCTCCCCTCTTTTCAGTCTCCTTTCTGACCCCTTCGCCCCCTCCCCTTCTTCTTAATCCTTACCACTTGCCTTCCTCTTCCCCATCGCACCTCCTCCCAGACCCCAGTTCCCCTCCTCCTCACCCTCTCTCCTGTCTCTTTCCTCATCCGCCTCCTCTTTCTCCAACCAGAAATCGAGAACCCAGGCATCTGGGTTCCTAGTAAATCAGTCAACACTTTGGGAGCATCTACAGAGTGCCCCGTGTTAGGGTCATCCTTGCGAGGCGACAGGGAAATCCTGGGAGGGGATTGGTGGCACAGTTACCAGGCAACTGACCTGGGTATTTTTCTCCCGCTCCCCCAGGCTGATTTTAGCCATGTGAGGGGCTTTCTTAACACCTATTTCTGGTGGCATCTTCCCTGCCACCTGGTTGCTGCTGATACTGGAGCTGGGGGGGCAGGACAAGGTCTAGACTCCCACCCCCTTTACGACACCATGGGCGGGCCTGTGCCAGGCATATTGTGAGACAGGGAGCACCCTTGACTTTACTTAGCTGGCAACCAGGATGGCCAGAGCCTCTCTCCGGGCCCCCTCCCAGAACACTCACCGCAAGGTGGTAATTTGGCATTTGTCATGCAGCAGCAGGTCTCGAAGGTCCCTGCAGGCCTCAGGGCCCAGGCTGTTGAGTTGCAAGCTGGAGCAGAAGGTGGCGAGAGGGAAGGTAAGAAACCCAGGAAGGAGTTCAGCACGGAGCCTGCCCATCCACCATGCCCCTTCCTCACCATCCTGCCTCTGCAGTTCACACCCACCCTCACTTCTATTGCCCTTGTCACCTCCACCCACACCAGACTTCTTCATCCTACCCCTTGGCCCTTCCTCAGTACCTCTGGTTTCCCTAGCACTTTCTCTTCCCACCTCTTCACCTCCAACCATCTCCTCCTTTCCTGCCTGTGCAGGAGGACGGGTCCTCACCCCAGCTTCCGGGCACGCAGGAAGACAGGCATGAACGTGCGCAGCCCGGCAGGGTCCAGCTGGCAGGAGGCCAAGTTCACCTCGTCCAGGGCATGCCTTCCACTGCCCAGTACAGAGGCTACCACCGTGCACTTGAGGGGTGTCATGCGCACACCCGCCAGGTTGAGCTGGCGCAGAGAGCTGAGCACCTCAGCGGAGAAGCGCTGATTCTGGAACTCGTAGTGGAAGAAGAGGTGGTCAAGGAGCTCTGAGGGGGGCAGCACCTGCCGGCCCAACTTGCCCAGCTTCTTCTTGATGGCCTGGGCATTCTCCATGGCATCCAGGTTCTTGATGGGGCAGCCAAGCTGAGCCAGCACGGCCCGGTTGTGAGCAGAGAGAAGCCCTCCCATGAAAATGGGGAAAAGCTCAAAGACCTCATCCTCGGGGGGCTCATCTGGGTGACGCCGAGGGCCCTCCACGCCCAGGATACTGGCTCCCATCTGGTCTAGGACGTCGTCGTTGTAATAGTCTTCCTCTCGGAACATCTCCAGCACCATGGCCCGGGCCACCGCCTCTCGGCTCTTACCCACCACACGCCCAAACACTCGAGGAACCACCTGGGAAAGGAAGCGGGAGGAGGGCACTGCAGCCTCCTGTGGGCCTGTTCAGCCTGCAAAGCTTGGCTGAGGGTACACTCTCTCTGACAGCCTCAGCCTCGCGATCTCCCTTGAACTTGCAGCACAATTTGTCTAATCATACTACTCCCCTCCTACAACATCTTCTGTGGCTCCCTACTGCCCACAGGGAATAGAAAACTTTTCATAATTTGGCCCCAATTTGACCTTTCTCTCAACACTTGTCTCACGTACTCCAGAAATTAGGAAATTCTTTCTTTTTCCCAAACACCTCATATATTTTCAAGCCCAGGGAGGGGTGGGAAAGAATTAGCATATTTTATGTATTCAGTTTGGTACCAAGCTAGCTTTTATAAATACATCACCATCCTCAACGTCCTCATCCTCATCACAGCAGCAATGCCTGATGTCGCCCCTATTTCCAGGCCCTGAAGGATTTGGCCCCTGCCAACCACAGTGCCTTCATCACAGGCCTCTCACCCTCACTCACTCTGCTCTTGCCCTTTTGGTTTTTCTCTTTTTTAAACTTTTTTGACAGTGCCAAGGTTTCTCTTCCTTCAAAGTGGTACCATCTGCCTGGGGCGTTTTCCCCCAGTTCTTTTCCTGGCAAATCCTCCAGGGATCAGATTAAATGCCCTTCCTGTAGGGAGGTTTTCCTTATTCCCCCAAACAAGGTCCCCCCAACCCTTGCACACGGTCACAGCACCTGGCACTTTGCTTTCTAGGTGCTTACCGTGATTTTTCATTATACACTGACCTGCTCGTGTTCAGACTGCACAATCCAAAAGGGCAGAACCCTGGGATCGTGTTAATTGCTTTTTCCTCAGAATCTAACACATTGCCTGGCACACAGCAGGCCCTCCAATACTTGTTGGAGAAACGGGAGCTCTGCGACATTACCTCCCATCCCCGCAGTGGTTCTGAAAGGGCAGGAGGGCCCTTTCCTCCGGCAAGCGGCCACGAGGTCGTTCCGTGCCTCCTCCTCTAGTGTCCAGTTTTGTCTTTTTCACTTTTTATAGGTGAGCTTCCTGCCGTGGAGGTTATGCGCCCCTCCCCCGACATTTGTCTGGTGACGGGATGAGAAAATGTCACCCTGAGAAACTGAATCCACGGGATCATGGAGGAACAGACGGGACCAGCTCTCTACTAGGCAACCCAACCTCCAAGAGGGCTTGTGGGTGTGGTGTTCATTCTCGTGCACTCTCAAACAACTGAGGGCCTTTCTGAATCCCGTCAGGAGACTGCAGCCTCTCACTGAGATCCAGGCAAGACGGGCACATCCTCAAAGGGGTGGGGTCCTCAGCGTCCTGGCTGAGGCAACAGTGTGAGAAGAAGTGGGCTGCCTGAGCCTGGTTTCATGTTTAACACACAATTAAATAGCACTAACTATGTGCCGGGTCCTGAGGATGAATACATTAATCCTCATATTAGGCCAGTGATATATATTATATTATTATCCTCACTTAACAGATAAGGACTTTGAGGCACAGAGAGGTTAAGTAACTTGTGCAAGGTCACACAGTTAGTCAGTGGTAGAGCCTGGATTTGAACCCAGGTAGCTGCCCTACTGAATCTCTATTCTTAACCCTGATGATTTGCTATCTATGAAAAGGAAAACTTGGGCCAGCCCTGTCGGGAGTGGTTAAGTTTGCATGCTTCAGTGGCCTGGGGAACTGCAGATTTGGATCCTGGGCACAGATCAAGCCATGTTGTGGTGGTGTCCCACATACCAAAAATAGAGGAAGACCGGCTCAGCCGTTAGCTCACGGCCAATCTTCCTCACCAAAAAAAAAGGAAAACTTGGGGCCGGCTCCGTGGCCGAGTGGTTAAGTTCGCACACTCTGCTGCGGCGGCCCAGGGTTCGGATCCTGGGCGCAGACATGGCACCGCTCATCAGGCCACGTTGAGGTGGCATCCTACATGCCACAACTAGAAGGACCTGCAACTAAGATATACAACTATGTACGGGGGTGGGTTTGGGGAGATAAAGCAGAAAAAAAAAAAAAAGATTGGCAACAGTTGTTAGCCCAGGTGCCAATCTTTAAAAAAAAAAAAAAAAGAAAGAACTTCTTAAAAAAAAAAAAAAAAGGGAAAACTTGTTAAAATTTTGCCAGGACTGACCAGGGCTCTGCCTCCTCAGGACTAGTTACTGAAACATTCCTAGAAAGGACCAGGGTTACCTAGCAAGGCATCATAGCTTAACAGAAATATATAGAACACATCAGTAAAGTTTGGCAGAAAGAGCACAGAATTCGGAATCACAAACCTGGACTCAGACCCCAGCTATCCTACTTACTATCTGAGTGACCATGGACAAGTGGCGTGGCCTCTGTGAGGCTCAGTTTCCGCATCTATAAAAGGGATGATAACAGTATTCCGTTTACAAGGCCCCTGCAGACATCAGCAGAGAGTGGGTCCTTCTTCCCCTCAAAAACTTAGTGCATCCGCCCTGCTCACAGCACAGTCCTCAGGCCTGTAATTTGGTCTTTGGAGCAGACCTGCACCCCGGATGGACTGTCCTAAACCAATTACCAAAGCCATTTATCCTCCCGGCATAAAGGAATAAAATGGCATCTGCTTTATAAACCTGTCTCTGGTGATGTCGTTAGGATGAGTCATCACTCCTGGAGTCTAATCACCTCTGGGGGAGCAGACAACCAAGTTTCTGGGCCCGCAGAGCAGAGGACAGACCCTGGACTATAGTGACCCCTGCCTCCCAGCAACCAAGAGCCGGAGGAGAGGTGCCAGAAGAAAACTGTTGTCAGGGTTGTAGGATTGTTGTTAAAGTCCCTGTGCCCTCCAATTCCCCTCCCAGCCTCCAAGCCTTCCCCAGCCTGCAGCTTCTCTCTCTCCCTTCCTGCTGCCCCGATCCCACTAACAGTCAGACTGCCCAAATCTGCAAGCAGAGCCAAGTAGAGGATTCACAGCTATGCGGGAAGCAGCAGTTTCCTTCCTGGAGTGGAGCAAGGGGCGAACGGGGAACACGGGGGCCGTTACCTTGAGCAGGTTGAAGAGCAGAGGCAGGGCCCGCAGGGGCAGCAGTTTGGCCATGATGCCCAGGACCAAGCTGACATCCTCCCCCACACGGCCCACGAGCTCGGCCACTTCCTTGCCCACCCGCTGCAGAGTGGTCTTATGCAAACCCAGCACAATGTAGAGGGCAGCCAGGTATTCCTGCATGGCGGGCACGGTGAACACGAAGGTGTCCGGGTGCCCTGGCTCGATACACGGGGCCAGGAAAAACCTCAGGGCATCCCGGCGGAAGACATGCACTAGCTGAAACTCCTCTTCCGTCTTGATGCCAGCTTCCAGGCAGCCACGGACATCCTCCTCTGAGAAGTAGGTCTTGCGGGACGACACCCCCTCATAGGCCAACTTGCCCATGGTTCGGGCGGCATAGGCCATCAGGGACAACTTGGAGGAGTCAGTGCTTTCCAGCATCTCCCCACTGAAGTTTAGACGCAGGAAACTGGTGTAGATGCTCGTGAGGGTCTGTCCGGCCGGCGTGGGGGCATGCAGGAAGTGCAATGTGGCACAGACAAGCCAGCAATAGGAGGGCAGGAAGCAGGCAGCAGCAATCTGGTGGTGCCCCTCCAGGTTCCGGGAGAGCATCTGCACCAGGTTGTCACGCTGAGCCGGCGTGGTGGAGACACCCGCATCCCCAGCACCGTGCACGCAGTCTGGCTGGTTGAGGCGGATCTGGAAGTAGAGCTTCTGCAGGTTGGTATCAGAGAAGCCACAGATCTCGCCATAGCGGCCCACATACTTGCTGGGGATGCGGCCGATGGCAGAGGGCCGGGTGGTCACCAGAATGCTGGCCTGGGAAAAGCATGGTTGAGGATTAAGAAAGACCTTAGTGTTCTGATTGCCTCACTCTCCAGGGAGCCCCCGAAGACAGAGTATCCAAGGAGGAAGATGATACTAACCATAATAATTTACAATTCCCAATTACTGAGCACCTACTACGATCCAGGGCACTGCGCCTAGCGCGTAATATGCAGTATCTCATTTGATCAGTTCAACTCAAAAAGAGAAGGAAACAGAAGCTTGGGGAAGTTGTTGACTTGCTCAAAGACACACAGCTGGGAAGTAGATGGGCAGGGTTTGAATTAACCAAGAGCCCTGTGCTCCTACCCAATAAACATGCAGGCCTGTGACACAAAAATGCTTAGGGGGCAAGTCAGGGGGCAGTGGTGGCGGGGCAGGGGGCCACTCACCTTGGGCAGCATGTATTTGCGCAGTAGGTTGACCATGATGGCAGCTGGCGCCTTTGGCTCCTCAGGGTCACTGCAAAGCCCCGTGCCCGCCAACTGGAAGTTGAGGTTGAGATGCTCCAAGCCATGGAGCACAAAGAGCAGGCGGGACCCAGCAGCAGCCATCAGAGGCAGAATCTCCTTCAAGGGCGTGTAGCGCTGGGCCACAAGATGGCACAAGGAGGCCGGGGCAGGGCCCAGGGATGACAGGTCCTCGCAGGAGAAGGGGATGAGCAGCTCGAAGGCTGGCAGCCGCCCATAACACCAGTCCAGGACCATCTTGCGTACCAGTGTGCTCTTGCCTGTGCCCACCGTCCCGTACAGCACCACTGTCTGCACCCGGCGCCCACAGGCATCTGGGTCAAAGAGCTGAGACAGGGCCAGTGTGGGGAGCCTGGCTGGGGGTGGCTGATGCTCCAGGGCTAGCTCCGCCAGGGGGCGAAGCAGCTCATCAGGGGTGCTCTCACGGATCACGGGGTCTACATGGACTGTATCTAGTGCAAAGGTTGGGCCGAACTGGCGCTCTTCCCTGGGCAGCCGGCTGAACCACTCAGCTAGGTTCCGGCGGTGCCGCTGGATAGCTTCTAGATGGGAAGGCAAGGAGAACAGGTCAGGGAAACAGGCAGGGAGATGCAGAAGCTTAGGGCCAGCCAGGGTGGTGGTAGGGTGAGGCTGCAGAGTCAAGACACAGCATCAGGAGATGCAGGGCCCAGAATGGTGCTGGGCACACAGGACTCTCTCAGAAAATACAGACTGTCCAGAAAGCTTGGAGCCCCTGTGGCAGAAAGTGGGGAGCCACAGGATGAGGGATGCTGAGCCTGGGCTGACTGGCTACATGGTTATCCGTATGCAATCTTCACCTGACTGCTGGACCCAGTTTGCAGAAGGTGGATGGGGATGATCTATCCTTCCCAGTGCTTTGTACACAGTAAGTGTGCATTGCAATAGTGTTGCAGGAAGGGATACACAGACAGATGGATGATGGGGCCAGGAAGGGTGGGCCCACTGATGGATGATGGCAGTGGATCATCTATTGCTCCTTCTTCCTGCCTGCTTCTCCCTCCAGGCCCCTCCCCCTGACCCCCTACCAGGATCCCAGCCAGCCCCCCTCCTCAGGCTCACTAAGGAGCCAGTCCCTTTACCAGCTGCAGAGGTGCCCCGGAACCACTGTCCATGCCTCCCTGATGGGGGACCACTGTCTGCTGAGCTTCCATGATGGCGTATAAAGGCCCTGAGAGCAAGGAGAAGGGATGAGCCGGGGCTTGGCTACCGGGCTCAGCCTCTGCACAGGCTCTGAGTCCAGGCCTGTCTGGACTGACGGACTTCTGGCTTTCTGAGATCCAGGCCTGACCCTGGACACTCAAGTTGAGAGCCTTGTCTGACTCTCAGACCCTTCCCAGGGACTGAGGCCTCACTCCTAGCCCTCCAGCTCCCCATTGCTGCCTGCCTGCCTGGAACTCAGGCTGGCCACCACCAGACTCCACCCACTTCCCACAGGTCCTCCCTCTGGCTAACCACTGTGACTTGTGCCGTTGATGATGTAAGCCAACTTCCTCTTAGACCTGGTAGCTGACTCTGTACCCTCCCCACCTCCAGAAGACCAACCTCCCCCTCAGGGATCAAGCTCTCTCAAGGCCTGACCCTTCCCAGGCTCCTCTGCTGTGCCCAGATGTGTTCCAAGGTATGACACTGAGACCTCACCTAGGGGGCCCAAGAGGACGCTCCCTTTTAAGGGGCCAACTCCAGTGGATCAGGAAGGAGGTACGTTCATCTACAGAGAGAAAGGAGATGAAACAGCATCCAGATCCCATTCACATTCCGCCACCAATACACAGACCCCACGTCTATATCAAATCCCCCTTTATTTACTCTCATAGCATCACGTACCACCCCACTGTAGCAGTTATTATGCAATTTCATACTTCATCGTGTAATTATTTGGTTAACATTCATTTCCGTCTCACCCCTCTGCCCACCCCCCATGAGAGCAGGGATCACATCTGTTTTGGTTCATAATTATATACTTAGAACTTAGCACAGGGTCTGGCCCATGGAAGACACTCAATAAATATTTGTTGCCTGCAAAATAAAATCAGACAAGTGTTCCTGGACTTATGTAGCTACAGGGACCCTCGAAGATCACTAGTCCGACTCCTTCATTTTAGGATGGGAAAAAGGAAGCTCAGGGAGGTGAGGTGACTTACCCAAGGCCAAAAGCTACTGAACCACAGAGCTGGGGCTAGCACACCTGACATCTGGATCCCTGCTCTCTTGCAGGCACCTTCTGGACTCTGAAGAGGAAGAGGTAAAAACAGAAACCCCTGCTTCCTGCTCACCTGCTGGCTGGAACACTCTTCCCAAACCAGGGCCCCAGGAGGCCCTGGGCACATGGCAGCTCCAGCTCATGGCAGCAGGAGAGACAGTCGGAGCCCAAGGGATCTCGCACACCACCTTCTATCCTGTTCCCCTGCAGGAAGAATGGTGCAAATGGACCACACACACCCCCCTTCCCACCCCTACCTCCCCATGCAGGCCAAGGAAAGGCCTTCCTCTTGAGGAGAGTGTCAGCCTTTCCTTAAATGTCAGCATTGCCAAAGCCCTGGCCTGGCCTTCAGATCTCCTCCCTCTCCTATATCCCCCACCTGAACAATCCCCGTTTATCTCCTACCACCTATCACCTCTCCCAGACCTCCAGCCCAGTGAAGTGCTTTCTTTAGGTGTCCTTTTTTGCTTGGCCGGCTGCAAGCAAGCTCAGGTGAGTCCTGTGTTCATTTCCAGTGGCTTTTCTGAGCCAACATTTTCCAGCAACAACTATCCGCCCCCTCTGCCTTTTTCCCCTAGCTATCAGGTCCTTTTAGCTGAGTTTTAATGGTTTTATCATTTTATCTTCTGTGACTTTTATGTAAGCTGCCTTTGAGGCTGGCATAAATAATAAATAAATGCATGAATGAACTTCCTACTTGACATCTCCATATGGACATCCTGCCCCCCGTGCTTCAAGCTTCATGCAGGCAGAACTGAGCTCATCACCTTTAGGAGCACCTCCCCTTTAAGTTACTTTACTGCAGATCTCCCCAGTTGCACGACTTACGCTGGAAATCCGACCTTTGTCTTTAAATCCTCGCCCCTCCTTCAGACAGTCAACAGTCCTACTGATCCGTCCTCCCAGTGCTTTGCCAGCCCGTTCCTACTGCATCAGACGCTCCAGAACTTCCAAGGACCCCCTTCTCCTTCCTGGCCTCTGCCTTCAGTCTCATCCCATTCCAATCCCTCATCCCAGCCACCAGTTGTCTCCCTAAAATCCCAGGTTACTACAAAGTCCAAACACCTGGCCCACACAAGCTATTTTTCTGAGTTTGCCCTCGACTCACAGTTCATTTGCCAGGCTCACTGAATTCTTGCTCACACTTTCCTAACTTTGTTCATACACTTTCTTCAGTTTGCAATGACCTTCCTCCCTTGTCCAGATCCTACCCAATCTTTTAAGACTCTGCTCAAAGGGCCTTTCTCCTGGGAAGTCTTTCCCAATCCCTCTGAGCTCCCTTAAATGGAGCATGCTGCTGTTTGGCACCTGGTCTCCACTGAGATGTGGCTCCTTAAGGGCAGGGCAAACTTAAGGAGAATTGGCTGCATTGGGCCCACCTGCCAGCAGGGCCAACCACTGGAGGGGCGGGCTAGGGCTCAGAGCACCAGCCCCAGGGGCTGGAGAAGGGTTAAGAGAGCCATGAAGCTGAGAAAGCTTGGAGAAAGTAGGTCAAGGGGGTAAAATGAGATCCAGGGCCACTGATTCAAGATGGGACTCGCGGAGGGGTCGGGGGTGCTGAGAGCAGTTCTCTGGAGATCACCCAAGTCTCTAGGGCAGTGAGAAAGGAAGGGATACAGCCACAAAGGTACGGGGGCTGTGCTCCCACAGGTCCAGCGCTCCTTGCCCCAAACTGGGTCCCAAACAGCTCTCGAGATGCAGATGGCTTCGGAGCCCAAGCGGAGAGCCGGCCAGAGTGCCCCCCACGCAGCGTACCGGCTCCGTCCTACCGTCCGGCCGCGCAGCCCCAGCGGCACTCGCCCCGCGCAGCGGCCCCGCCGGGGGCGAGGGGCGACGGGGCTCGCTGGGCCTTTACCCGCGGCTGCCCAGGCCCGGAGCCCGCGGCCCGCCGGCGTCTCCCGCTTGCTCCCAGAGGCCCCGCGCGGCGCTTCCTGCCCGCCTGCATCCGGTCCTGGCAGCGGGCACCGGCGAGGGCGAGCCCGGGCGCGCGCGGCCAGTGGGGACCCGGGAGGAGGGCACAGCGAGAGGCCGGGTGCCCGGGAAGCGGGCCCGGGGCGGGGCCTCGCCTGCCCGCCCTCCAGCGCCCCGCCCTCCGCCGGGGACATCCCTGCAGCCGGGAGGGACCTGCCGCTGGGACTGCCCTCCGCAGCCTGCCAGGCGCCAGGCCCGCCCGCTACCCCTCTACCACCTCCCGGGCAGGGCTCGTTGTTAGGCCCATTTTACAGATGACGGAACTGCTGCTCCGAAGGGGGCAGTGCCTTGCGCAGGTAGACCCAATTAGCAAGTGGAAGAGCCAGAACAAAAATCCCCGGCCTGTGTATTCCTTCCTCATTCCTGGGCCTTCCTGAGGCACCCACCCGTCCCAAGGGCATCCTTCTCTCTGTGCCTCTTCCCCTCCTCAGCCTACTTCCTGGCAGAGATCTGAGTCAAGGCCTTCTTGAGTCCTCCCCTCTGTATCTGATTCTCTTCAGACTCCAGACTGCTCGGTATGGCTTCTGGTCACTTTGGGAAGACGGGGCTGAGGGACAGCTCCTTCCCCAACCTGCTCTTCTTGTCTGGAACCCAATCATGGCCTCGCCCTAGGCTTCTTGGTCCTCAAAGCCCCCACCCTCATCGCTGTGCCTCCATACAGGGCACACCCAGGGCCCACGCAGCTGATGGAGGAGCCACCCACCACCACAGCCAGGGCACACTGCCACATGCAAACGTGTGCAATGTGCACCGAACTAAGGTGCACAATAAGGAACTCATAGAGACGGGCCTCAAGACAGGGCTGGAAAGCGGGCTTGGTGATCTCTGCCCTCCGTCTAGACTGAAGACAGTTTTGGGTTTTTTTAGGAAAATTAGCCCTGAGCTAACATCTGCCACCCTGCCAATCCTCCTCTTTTTTGCTGAGGAAGACTGGCTCTGAGCTAACATCCATGCCTATCTTCCTCTGCTTTATGTGTGGGACGCCTGCCACAGCATGGCTTGAAAAGCAGTGCGTAAGTCTGCACCCGGGATCTGGACCGCGGGCTGCCAAAGGGGAAGGTGCGAACTTAACTGCTGCGCCACCGGGCTGGCCCCTGAAGACAGTGTTAATATTTCATTTATACATGTAGACAGTTGTTCATTCACTGAACACATGGTATTGGTCTATTATCTGAGTGTCTGGGTACCTGAGCACAAGGCATGCGGGGACCAGACCATCGCAGCTCCCCTCCAGGGAGCCCAAATGATGGGACTTCAGAGGCAGAAGGAAACCTTAGGAAAGACTGGGAGGGGAAGTCACTAATGCCTCTGGCAGAGGAGGTGACGTTTGAACTGGATCTTGAAAAATAAGTCAGGGAAAGGAAGGGCATTCCAGGCAGCAGGGAAATGGCACATTTTCATTTTGAGAGAAGTACTGAAAGGGGAGTAGACTGGGAAGAGGAGAGGGGAGATAGGGAACTCTACGAATGTGGTCTCAGGGGTGACATTTCAGGCCTGGCAGACGCCTCTAGCTTCACTCCGCACACCTCGCCATGTGAGGCAGACAGGCCCCCGGCTGTAGTTACTGGAAACAGCTCAGAGCAAGTTGTTTCCCTGCCCCACCCTTCCAGCAGGTATGACAGCCATCGTAGGTGTTATTAATAACATATAATTTAACTGGCCTCTTGTAGACAGAAGGACAGTGAGTCATGCTGCAGGCCTCTGGTTGGGGCACCAGGTGCTGTCGAGCTATAGCACAGAGAACTGCCTTGGTCGTCTCTGCCCTCCAGCACCTTGCACAGACCCTGACACAGGAGGTGGTTGTGTTGAAGATGATCTCTGAGTCCAGGAATGTCTGCCTTCTGGGAGAGTGGGCCCATTTGAAGACATGTTTGGATGGGCAGAGTGCATTTATGCCCCACCTCCACAGGTTAATGGGGCTGACTGCTCCCAGTGGCAAGAACACAGTATCTTGAGAGCTTGCTCAAGTCGCTTCTCCAAACCTTAGTTTCCGTCTCTGTAAAAGGAGGAAATGATAATACTCATCCTAGCAGCCTCTTGGGATGGCTGTAAGAGTCAAAAGAGCTGTCTTCACAAATACACGAGCCACTCTACAAATGTGCTCTGTGCCTGAACGGCCCTTGCTGGCTCTGGAATGGCTGTTCATCTCCTTTAGCTCCCAAGGGAACTGACAAATGTGTGAATTTATAAATGTTTTGCTCTCTCAGGAGTATCTGCATTTTAAAGGAGAAAAAGTAAAGAAGAGGAATCTTAAGAAAGACTATCTAATGGTGGGATTTTGTGCCCTCTGACTTTAAGGAGCCATCTACTGGCCTCACTCTGGGGAGAAGGAAGGTAGCACCCAGAATGCCCCCTGAAGCTAACTAGAATTCCAGAAGCAAGGACTCGGACTTCTTCCTACTTCTGCTCCCATCTCCCACCTCCACAAGGAGCGAAGTTAGTCCATCTCCAGGCGAGCACCCAACCCTAATCTATCCTGGGGTGCTTAGCTCTGCATGTGGCACAACTAGGATGTTCCAGATAGCTGGCAGGGTGGACGCCAGTCCCTTCCTTCAGTCCACCAGCTTCAGCATCAGGAGGGAAGAGGGTGACACAATGTGCTGCTTCTTGGGTCATCTTGCCACCAGCCCCCAAGGCCTCTGGACAACTGTCTACTGCAAACCTCAGGCCACCAGACCCATCTGCAGTTCTGGTGGCTGATAGCTGGGCCCTGGTAAGTGTGGCCCAGTGGGATAGAAGAGAGGAAGAAAAGGGGAAAGCAGTGGTGAGCCCAGTGAGGTCCCTGCCACTCTCATCCTAGGGCTTTAGCTCCAGGCTCTTTCCTGCTTCTCACAGCCCTTCATGACCAGAACCCACCCCCTGCTCCCAACACACACACACATAGGCACAGCCATGGCTCAGTGAGTTCTGAAGAGAGAGTCATGCACCACTCAGGCAAGAACACACGCTTGCAACAGACACAGGGCACCCACATGCAGCTTGCATATTCGCCATGAACATCACTGGCCAACACTAAGAATGAGGAGTCTGGAGGCAGAAGACCTGGTTCCCAGGCCTGGTTTCATCTCCATTAGCTAAAGGTCCTTGGGCAAGTTATTTAACCCAAGTCTCAGTTCTCTCATCTGCAAAATGGGTTGTCATGAGGGATAATGCAGGGTTGGCATAAGAGTCCCTTGAGAATATGAAATATTTGTAAGATGTAAAGCGTGATACTATTTCATAAGATATATATTCACTGGCTTGACATATACCTAGGACTTACTACCCCCTGCCACAGGCTCCCTAAAGCTCACAGGCTTCTTGCCAAGTGCTTTGAAGACCACCTCACAGCCCATGGTACCCAGCGCCAGACCCACATACATTTACACGCTGCCTACTGTATAAATATAGGTTTTATTAATAATGGGTGAAATCCCACAAATACAACTGTCATCTCTGTGTGATGGGGGAGTCCAAGGTAGGGTGAGGGAAGGTAGGGAGATATGTGCACAGGAACAAGGGGGAAAGAGCCCCAAGGGAAGGGAACTCAGAAATAGAATGAGCCTGGACCCACCAGGAAAGCCAGACATGCTCTAGGTTTGTCTGTCACCCTGGTGCCCAGGGCATGCTGCTCTGATGCCCAGGGGCCACCTTGGCTGATGGGAAGAGGGAGGAGATACATGGACAGGAGTTTGAATGAGCAACAAGCAGCTAGGGGAGGGGTGGGGAGTGAGAATGCCAGCTGGACGCACAAAAGAAGGGCCATTGGGTGGCAGTGGCCAAGGCCAATTTATGCCCGTGCTTGTGCTTGTGTTGGGTCCTGAACTCCAGGGATCTAGTGCCCTGTGCCACCCGTGGCTTGGGAGGGAGGAAAGACTAGGGGATAGACACCTGCAGATCCTGGAGACACTGGGCAGCACCAGCCTCATCCTTAGAGTCAAAGTGGGATCCCCAGGAGGAGGTTGGCACTGCCCTCCCAACAGCACCCACCACCATGCCACCATCACTCTTCCTCTGAGGCATAGGGGACAGTGAGTATGTGTAGGGCTGAGATCGCCTGTTCGCATCTATGTGCCTGTAACTCGGGAAAGGGGACGGAGCATTCCAGGACCGTGCGGCAGGAGCAGAGAAAGGAGACTTGAGTCTTCTCCCACTCACCCCCCAGAATAAAGTGCCTTCTCCAGTTCCAGTGGCAGGTGGGAGAGAAACACAGACATTATTGCAGAGGTGCCACCAGGCCCTGCCCCCACCAAAGGTGATGGGATGGGGGACGGGGCATCCCATGGCCCTAGGCCTCTCCCATCCCCAGGACTGGGAGGGATGACCCAGACAGAAAACCCAGCTTCTGTCCCAGCAGATTGTCTAAACCAACAAGGGCCTGAGGTGGGGAGAAGGTGAGGAGGAGGAAGAGACTTCCAGAGTCCTTCCCTGCTCTATTCCAACGTCCAAATGGGATTTCCAGGGGACCTCACCAGGGCCCAGCCCTGGAACCCCAACCTTAGAACAGCCCAGTTTACAAACACTTGTGTAGTGGGGACCCCAAGAGGGGCCACTTTGGTCAGTTGTAAGTGGGGGTCTGGAGAGCCTGGGGCTCCCAGGCAGACAACAGAGGAGGGTGCTGAGGGCAGGAAGGAGGGTGGCAGCCTCCTAGTGGTCTTTGCATGCAGATGTTGGAGAGAGTGGGGAGGAAGCTACAAACTGCATCGACTTGGGAAGACCCCTGGGCATGGCAGGGAGGGCTGGAGCCCCTGATCCCAGGGCCAAGGCTGGGAGCGCAGTCTGAAGTTCACAGCCAGCCTGTGAAGGAGCCAAGAGAGGGGAGGGTGGCTGCACCAGCAACCAGTGCCCGAGTCTACAAGGTTAAAACAGTCCCAAAGGGCTGGGCCTAGGGGCTTCCTGCTGCAGGGGATGGGGTGCAGGCCCGGGCAAGGCTCTATCTCTCCGACTTGACCCGGTAACGGAGTACAAGGTATGCCAGCAGCCGCAGGGCCAGGAAGAAGATGCCCAAGACCAAGAAGTCCATGTAGAGCTTGGCATCCTCCACATCCAGTGCTCGCAGGATACTCTGTGGCTTCTGGAATGGGCAGTGTTCCTCCAAGCAGGTGAGGTCTCCTCGCTCCATGCCATAGATGGTCAGGATGGCACCCTCAAAGCCATACCTAGGCAAGCAGGGGCATCAGGGCAGGATACAGAGCATAGGCTCACTGCTCCCTGGGCAAATGCCAGAGCCCAGCTGCAACTCTCTCATCCCTGGGGGCATGGCCTCCTGCAGGGAGGAACAGGAGCGGATCGTGAGGGAAAGGGCACTGACCTGACGTAGGAGACGTAGGAGCTCCACTGTAGGTAAGTGGGGATGGTCTTGAAGCTGACAAAGAAACCAGAGAACAGGAGGACAGGGATGGCGGTAACCGGGCCCACAAAGGTGGCCACCTGGAGGGGAGGGAAGGGGACCGAGCTGTCACAAGGGTGACCTGACAGACATAGGACTGGGGAGCCGAAGGTTTTCCACAGGCCCATCCCACTCTTTATGCCAGCCCCCGCTTCTTCCCACCAGACCCTGTCCCCTCTCAGGGGTCCCCACCAGCCAGCCCTCCCACCTGGAGGGAGTTGGAGGCAGCTCCGATCAGCAGCCCCAAAGACTGGGCCACCAAGGCTGTGGCAGTAGCCAGGGCTGAGAAGAGCAGGAAGCGGCTGGTCTCCGCTGGCTGGCTTGTCATCCAGTACACGATGCTGCAGTACACCACTGGGCACACCACCTGGGGAGGGGGCACAGGGCTGGGCAGCAGACTGCGAGCCAGGGGCACGGTGGCCAAGACCCTCCACTCTGCCCAGGCAGGACCTCTAGAATGGCTACTCCTAGAGTGTCCATGCCTGGTCCCGCCTCCATGCTGTCTCCTCAGGCTGACACATGTCCTCTTCCTCCCTAGCTCTGTGAACCTCATTCATCTTCCAGTCTCACCTCTTCCATTAGGCCCACTCTGGCTGGTTCAGGCAGGGTGACTTCTCTGTCCTCTGAGCTCCTAAATCCTTCCCATCTGGACCAGCTTATTCCTTATACTGTCAATTAACTCCTTCTACATATGAGAGCATTTTGTCACCCTATGAGCTATCAACTTCTGGAGGGCAGGGACTGAGCCCACTGTGTGCGGTCGTGCAAGTTGTTCCCCGCACAAGGGTGCCCAACCAAGAGGCAACCAGAGGCCAAGGCCCGGCTGTACTCTTCTCACTAAGCCATGCCCCCTGGTACAGTGCCACATCCACCCTGAGGAAGGGGCACCTTTTTCTAATTGGCACAAAGGTGCCCTGTGGATTATTGGTGGCCCTGGTGCTTGGAACAGGGAGGTGGGGGCAACAACAACAAAAAACAGATAACATTTATCTATGTGCCAAGTACTTTACACGTACTAACTCGTTTAATTCTCCCAAACAACCTCAAGGTAGATACTATCGTCATTCCACTTTATAGATGGGGACACTGAAGCAAAGAGAGATTAAGTGACTTGTCCAACATCTTGCAGCTAACAGGCACGGTAAGGCTCCAGAACCACACCATTCTCTATTGCCTCGAATAAGATTTATAGAGTCATTTGTAGGGTTATTATTTTCATCATTTCTGTTTGGTTTGTCAGTTCCTAGACATCAAACCAGTTTGCTAGAACATAAGTTCCACAAAGTCAAGATGATATCTGCCTTTCTCCTTGCTGTATTCCTAGTACCTGGCTCAGAGCCTGGTGCATGGCAGGTACTCACTACCTCTTTGCTAAGTGAGTGGAAGTAATGGGAAGGATGGCAGGGGACCAGGTTGAGGGAGGCAAGCAAGCAAGGATGGAAGGAGAAGACAGGAGGGAGGCAGTGGGCAGGCGGGAGGAGGAGGCTCACCTGAAAGGGCACATCAGCCATGGTCTTGGCCAGGTAATATGCTTTGAGACTGTACCAGTAATTGAGATGCTCCCTCATGAAGACTGCCATCTCTAAGGAGACTGAGGACACAGGCAAATTTGGCACAGCTGGTTGACACCCTGGCCCCTACCCCAGGCCCCAGAACCCATGCCCCACACCCCACGCTGAGGGCAGCGAAGCTCACAGGTGAGCACGGTTGGCATAAGGGCAGCGAACATGAGGAACAACATGGAGAAGAAGAGGCAGCCGGTGTTGTTGAAGACCTTGCTGGCATCGTTGCCGATGTGCAGGTAGAGGAGACCAATGAGCACGCCGATCAACACATGGGACATGAACCGTAGGTGGGTCAGGACCTGTGCGAGGGGGTCATCACGAGGAGAAGGGAGGGGGTCACAGGCTAGGGATGGGCAGGCCACACTGGGGTAGGAGCTCGGAGCTGCCCTCATAGGCTCATAAACCCACAGGTGCATTGGTGTGGCTACTGGGGGAGGGACCCCATTCCCATCCCAGCTGCTGGGATCCTATGTCCCCAAAAGCCAGGCCTATGCCAGCCTCCTCTCCCCCAAATGATGCCTCACCGTGTCCCTGAGGATGGACAAGAAGGTCCTCTTGAAGAGGATGCAGAACTGTGTGAGGGTGCTGGTGGCAAAGGTGTGGCTTTCGATGGGATCCACTTCCTAGGGAGTGGAAATTGGATCAGGTGAGCCTACCCCACCCACCCACTGTGCACCCAGCTCAGTGAATGGGAAAACCTCTGAGGCCTTCCCCAGGGCAGGGGTCCTCCAGGTCTCCTGAAGGAGAATTCCCCACCACTCAGTTGTGTACCTAGAAGCTGGGCTTAGGGGCGTGAATCAGAGCAAGATTCAGAGAGAGACATAAGGAGGGGTAAAAACTTTGGAGGGAGGAGGTAGAAAGGGAGTCAAGGACAACTGTGAGGGCTGCTAGTAGATCAGTCACCTTTCTTCTCTCTAAGCCATAGAAAAACATTTATCCTAAGGGTGGAACACCTTTATGCCACCAGTTTCACAACGATATTATTTAACAGTGATAATAATGATGACAACAACAACAATAACTAACTCTTCCAGTTTTTGAGGGTTATAGTATCTCCTTTAAGGAGGAGACCTGGCACTGAGCAAGCACCAGCTGCACCAGCTACAGTATGTAGAGCCTTACATTATGATCTAATTAGTCCTCCCAATAACCCTGTGAGGTAAGTATCATCACCTCCAGGGTAGAGATGACAGTAAGCCACGATGGCCTCAAGAGCATTGGTCTTGCTTACCCCATGGCAGTGTGCCGGCACTGAGGACAATACACTACAGATGCTCAGTAAGAATTTCCTGAACCAATAAATGAACAAGGAAGCCGAAGCTCAAAGAGGTTACATAACATGCCCAAGGCCACACAGCTGTTACTAGAAGGTCTAGTCCAAGTCCTGGGTTCTTCCTAGTACCCAATGGTTGTGATGCCTCTAGGGGACAGTCTCTTTGGCAGGGCCATTGTCCATGGTCCTGTCTCCCCTCCCTCACTTTGCACTCTCTGCCCTCTCCACCCCTACTCACCGGAGGGCAAGGGGGGCAGGGGGTGAGGACCTCATTCTTCTCAGGGCTGCTCTTCTTCTCAGCCATGGCACAGAGCCCATTCTGCACAGCCCTGAACAGCATGGGGTTCAGGTCTCCATATTCTCCAGAGGCCACCTCAATGACTGGGAGACACAGAGGGGAGGGCTCAGCTAAGGTCTATCCTTCGTTTCCAAGGCAAGCCAGCCCCTTCTTGAGTGTGTGGGGAAGGCAGGTGACAGTGATATTTCTGCCCCCAGGAGGCCGGAGTGCATGACCCAAGCCCCCACGTTTGGCCCACCACCATATCCCAGCCTCTCCCAACAGGCCCCCCACTCACTGAAATCAGCCGGGTTGTGGTAGGTGGGGCAGTGCAAGCCAAGCCCCTTCAGATAGGGGATCAGGTTGGTGACCACACCCTTGAAGATACATTGGCCCTGGCTCAGGATATAGAGCTGAGGTGGAAAGAGAAGGGGGAGGAAAGCATGACCAGTGAACCAGGCAGGCCCCACCAGCACCTCTACTGACCTCCTTCCCTGTCCCCATCACAGGCCAGTGATCTTGGAGGCCCAGAGGCACTTACCTTGTCAAACATCTCGAAGAGCTTGGCACTGGGCTGGTGGATGGTGCAGATGATGGTACGGCCCCCCTGGGCCAGGGACTTCATGAGGGACACCACTTGGAAACAGGAGGCACTGTCCAGACCACTGTCCAGAGAGAGGCCACCATGGAGGTGGGGTGAGGTAGGTGGAACAGCTGCTATGAAGTGGATGGAGCAGGCAAGAAGGGGTTCACTCTGGCCACCCCTGTATCCTGTACACACTGTGTGATTCAGGAATCTGGAGGTACTAAGAAGCCTAGAGCACCGTTCAGTCTAACAAGCATATATTGAGCACCTGTTGAATGCCAGGCACTGGGATTACAATGATGAATAAGTGAGACATAGACTCTGGTCTGGAGGGAGAGAGATAAGCACACAGATCATCTGAGAGAATGTGGAACATGCTGTAGAAACATGGGGTGAAAAAGAGGGGGAGGATTCAGCTCTGCTCTACAAGGGTGTTGGAGGGTAGTCAGAGAAGCTTCCTAAGTGTCTGGAAGAAGAAAGAGCTAAGCCAGGTGAAGGTGGAACGGCAGGCGTGGTGGTGAAGGGCATTCCAGGCAGAAGACACAGCATGTGTAAAGCTTAGAGGCATGGAACACATGGTTCGACTAAGGAATTATAAGCAATTCAATATTATTAGAGCATAAAATACAAGACAGCATGAAGCCAGACGTGAGCCTGGAGAAGTAGGTTCAGACCAGGACCTTGTAAGTCCTCTGACTTTATTCTGAGGGCAAATGGGCCTCATTGCATGTTTTTAAGCAGCGGAGTGAGTATTGCCAGATTTGTCTTTTGGAGGAAGGATTGACCAGGAGAGACTGGAAACAAGGAGATAGGAGTCTGTTGCAGAAATGCAGGCAAGGGTTAATGATGTCCTGAACTTAAGCACTGGCACTAGGGATCAGGGTGGGGCAAATCAGAGATCAAAAAAGGAGGTGGAATCAGCAGGACTTGGTGACTGATTCGCTGTGGGGGAGAAGGTGAGGGAGGCATCAATCACGGAGGACACGGGGCTTTCTGCCTGGATGAAGGATGAGGCTGCTACAGTAGCAGGATTGGTAGGGATGGAGATGAGGAATGAGCCCTTATCTTGGCCCCAGGAGGCTGCAGACACAGGCTCTGGCCTCCAGCAGTGGAGCAGCTGCAGCCTCCAGCCCAGGCTCAGGCTGAGGGGATAGGGCATCCCGGTGGGAGACAAGGGGAAGAACTACCTGGTGGGCTCATCAAAGAACATGACAGGCGGGTTGTTAACCAGCTCCAGGGCGATGGCCAGGCGCTTCCTCTGCCCCCCGGAAAGCAGGGCTGTCCTCGTGTGGGAGCAGGACATCAGGCCCAGTGCCGTCAGGATCTCTGTCACCTGGCCCAGACCCCCCACCCACCCCAGGTCAGCTCCAGAGTCTCTGCTTTCCCCCAGGCACCACTCCAATTTAAATAAACATCTCCCTTAAGTCCATTGTCCCATCCTTGGCCGCCACGCTCCCACTCCCCAGCTCAGGGCCCCAGAACTCAGTAGCACCAGAAAGGGAAGCTGTCTTGCTCCCTCTCCTTCCCCTTCCCCACTCACCAGCTCCTTCTTCACCTCTTGCTTCTCACTCAGCTTCAGGTTAGCAGAGACCTGAGGTCCAGAGAGTAGGTGGGTCAGATATGCGTGGGCGAGGGGCACTGCCTTGACCCCTTAGCCAATGAGAAAGATGAGGACAGCAGACAGAAGCGGGGGCTGGGAGGAGGAGATGGCCATCCAGCCCTCACCATCATGGCTTCCAGCACCGTGAGGTGTGGCAGCAGCATGTCATCCTGCATAATATAACAGGACATCTTGCGGAAGGTCCTCAGTTCCCGTGGCCTCCCGTTGACCAGGATCTGCCCCTTCATTCCAGACTCCCTGCAGGAATATGGGTTGGGGATGGGGGTCAAGGCCGCTTCAGAACCCCCTCTATGCTCCCCATGGGGTCCTTCTTCCCGCGTCCTGCCCCATTCTACCCCAGCCTCGTCCTCACCTGTATCCTGCCAAGATGTTCATGAATGTGGACTTGCCAGCCCCTGAGGGGCCCATGATGCCAATCAGCTCCCGGCGGCAGAATTTACCCGATAGGCACTTGAGGAGGGTCTTATAACCTGCAGTGAAGGAGGGAGGAACTTTCGATCAGGCCACAGTGAACAGAGGCGCCCCAGACTCTTAGGAGCAGCCGTGGCTCCTAAGGTCCCCCTAGAAATGATCACTACTAATGTCAAAGTACCAGAGGCGACAACGCTCTTCTGAAGGCCCTGGGAAAAGCCCTACATCTCATGGATGGGCATGGAGAGAGGGTCAAGGTTATAGAAGACCCTGATCCTCACCTATAAACACAGTGGTCGCTCTCTCCGCACCTCCAGGAAGACTTTCCCAGTGATCAGCCTGAGCTGGCCGACTGTCCTCTGTGTTCCCATAGCACTTGTCATACGCCAGCATGTTTGTTACTTGATGTGCCTGTCAACCATCCGCCTCCCCGAGCCTCTTAGTCAGTGAGCTCCTTGGGGGCAGGGTCTGTGTCTTACTCATCTTTGTAACCTCAGCAGACTGTCTGGCATGTGCTAGATGCTCAATTAGTGTTTGTCCTGAGTGTGTGTTCTCAGAGCTTTTGCTTCATTCTGAAAAAGCCTTTTTTTCGTGCTCTCGCTGCCCATCAGGCTTGTCTCTGCAGACCCTAACATGGCCCAGTCAAATCTCACCTTTCATTCACTCACTGGGAGGTGGCATAGGCATTAAGAGCACGAGTTTGGAGTCAGGTGGATCTAGGTTCAAATTCTGGCTCCACACTTACCAGCTGTGTGACCTCGGGCAAGTTGCTTAACCTCTCTGAGCTCCAGGTCCCTCATCTGTAAAATGAGGACGACAGTACCTATCTCATAGGGTTGTTGTAAAGATTCAATGAGATAATATATGTAAAGCATATGACACAATGCTTGGCACATAGAGTGCATTTTCAAAAGTGACATTTTATTATTAATTCATTTGAAAAATGCTTAATGATATCTACCACATTCCAAGCTCTGTACCAGACAGTGGACAAAAAAATGAGGAAGACACAGTTCCTGCACGCAAGAAGCTCACAGTCTAGGTAAAAAAAATGGAAAACATCTATGATCTGAAGATAAAATAAGGATTATAACACAAATACAAGTAATGTGCCATGAGAATGCAGAAAACAGAATGGATGAGGGCGGAGGAGCAGGGGAAAAATCAGGAATGGCTTCATGGAAGAGGTGGCATTTGAGCTATAACTTGAAGGATGAGCAGCATTCCAAAATGGACAGGGAAGGCAGAGGCTCTGCAGGCTTTGAGAGGAAAAGCTCTGCTCTATAAGAGCGTATACGTAACACAATCCAGGGAGCAGAGGGCAGTGACTCCAGGAGTCGTCTGGTGAGATGGGGCAGGAGAGGGAGGATGAAGCCAGCGAGGCCAGTCTTCCTGCTACGCTTGCAGACCTGCCTCAGTGAGGCAGCAACACCAATCCCCACCAGGTACATTGCTCACTACTACCCTCCTCCGACCCCCACAGAGCCCAGTTCCCTCTCCACTCTCCCTCCTTAGCAGATACAGTGAAGGAATATGATCTTCTGCTCTCTCTCCACAGCACCCACTGGTCCCTCTGGACACATCCGGTCAGGAGGGGGATCAGCTGCTGCCCACTGTGGGGTCCTGATCCCAACAATGGCCTGGACGGTGCTCTACAGTTTACAAAGCTCATGACCTCAGTTGCTGCTACAGCAACATGAATGCGGCAACTAGGGCCCAGGGAGACCAAGTGACTCACCCAAAGTCACACAGCAAGTTCTTTACTGGGTGGGGGGAAGTCATGGGTTCCAGCCCTCTGCCTCAGCCATCATCACTGTCAGTCAGAAAGACGTGTGGCTGGACGCTCCCGCAGAGGCCTTTCAGAGACACTCAAGAGGACCGATTTCTTTTGCAGGGGAAGAAATCGGTAATGAGGAACCTTCCCCTCACTTAATCACAGCCAAGCACGAGATCAAACACTGACGCCTGATACAAATATCATCTTACACTGGCCTTTTGTAATGCATTTTCCCCGATAACATCTCAGCTGAGCTTCACAGCAAGCCTGTGCCACGGATCTTCTTATCAGCCCCGTTTACAGATGAGCAAAGTGAGGCCGAGAGAGGGTAAGCAGTCTGCCAAAACCACATAGCTTACAAGTGGCTAGGAATCCATGTCCTAGGGCGAGGGCTACAGCCACAGCCTACAGCCAGGGCCCCTGCTGTCCCACAGCTGCTTGGCGTGGAAGGGGCCTGCCCGGCTTCGGGATGGAGACACACACCAGAGTTCTAGTTCTGCCTCAGTCAGTGACTCTCTTTCAATTTTGTCAAGTCACTTAATCTTCAGGGCTTCTGTTTCCTCGTTTATAAAATAAGGTTAGTAATATCTCCTCTCAAGGACATAGTAGGGTTATTGTAAATATTAAGTGAGACTGATAATATTTAATAGGAACGGGTTTTGAAAAAACAAGAAAGGTCATATATAATTAGGAGAGACTGGTGACAACTCCATCCCTGGGAAGGGCAGAGATCTCCCTCACTCCGCTCCACACCCAGGGCTCTTTATCCTCCCTGACTACCTCTACTTGCTTTCTGTCCTCCAGAGAAGGGGAGAGGGATTCAAGTGAAAAGAGAAGCCAGAGGAGGACAGAGGACAGAGAAAGGGGCCAGGGACGGAGGAGGCAGCAAAATGGACAGCAGAGCAGAATGGGGCTGGCAAGGTCAAAGGCGGGAAGGACCCGGTGGATGCCAATTTGTGGCTGGTGGGTTGAAGCGAAGAGCTGGCCCATCTAGCCACATTTCTTTTTATCTTCATTTCTCCTTAAAACTGTGAAGAAATGAGGGCTAAGGAAATAACAGCTATCTCCTCACTTCACCCAGAGCTGGTCTCAGGGCCCAGAGGCTGCTTAGGATACGGTGCCGGGCAGGGAGCCAAGATGCCTCAGTTTCCATTGGCTCAGGCCCTGTGACCTTTTGGTCACTCATGGCAGTGAGGGTGGGGAGTGCAGAGACAGCTCATGCTCAGCCCTGCTCTGAAGCACCCCAGACTTCTGTCTTGAACCTCAGAGAACAATGTCCCAGCTCCACCCCTGACCCACACCCAAGCTCTGGGAAAAAAAAAACCCAGTTTCTCTGTTCCCAGCTCAAGCTGCCCACAGCAGGAGATGCAGGGTATGGTCAGGGTTCAAAGGAACCCAGAGCTCCAGACCTGCCCTGATGGGGGAAGACAGGAGAAGACAGGAATGCTGTACCAGGAAGTTAAGAGAGAAAAAAGAAAAACGCCTGGAGAGCTGGAAATCCCTGGCTCCTGGTCCCAGCTCTGCTACATATTAGCTCTGTGACATTGGTCAAGTTACTCAACTTCCCTGGGCCTCAGTTTCCTGATTAGTAACATGGGATGTTATCTATCCTGCCAAACTTTCACCCTCCCTGCTTAGGAAGAATTGGGCAAGAATGAAGTAGGATGACAGGCATGAGAACATCTTTTAAAATTAGCAGCGTTCTATAGGTTCGAGGATATTGCTAACCACTGAGGAAGAACCCCTGCCACACAGCCCCCCACTTTCTCAAACCAGTCCTCAAACGCAGGAATTCTACCTAAAAATAAAGAAAAACTCAAGGACCAGAGGTCATAGTGTCAACTTAGAAGAGGGAAGCTGCAATAACTAACCAAACCTAGTGTCCCACAGTGCTCTCAGGAGCAGGGGAGCACAGACCCTGGCACCTCACTGTGTGCACGATGAGTGAGGGCCTGAGATTTTAGTGTCCCCACAGGGCCCACTGATGCAGGACTTGCAGAACGAGGGACACCCAGGCCTCATATTCCCGAAGAGGCAACTCCTCGGGCCCACCTCCCCACCAGGCTGCTCCCTACCCCGTTTGCGCCAGCAGGGCCCCTCCCGCACGGAATAGGACAGCTCCACGAACTCAATGTCCACGGCTGAGCGCTTGGGGAGGTGGGAGAAGCGCTGGGCTTCCGTGATGTGGTTCTCCACTTTCTTCAGGTGAGCGGTCAGCATCGGGGGCTCCGCCCCGTCCTCCAGCGCCACGGCCATGGCCACAGCCCCGGGTCCTAGTCCACAGCCCACGGCCTCCAGCGCCTTCTCCGCCATCACGCCGCCGGCCTGCAGGGAGATGGCCTGCTCAGTTCGGGGCAGACCCAAGCCCCGGCTCGAAGCTCCTCTGCTTTCTAATGCTGCCCTGCCCCTCCTCCCTGCCTCCTTCGCAGGGCAGATCGCCTGCTGGGAGCACCCTACTTCCCACCGCCCGAGCATCTGCCCTCCCCCGTCCCCCAATCCCGGCGCAGCGACGCTCAGTCCGGACCTCTCCTCGGTCCCAGGCAGCCCCAGCCCCAGCCTGGCCCCAGCCGGCCCCTCGAAGCCCTCAGCCGCAGCCTCCTCCCCGTGGCGGCTCTAATCTCCTTACTCCAGCAGGCCAGAAGCCCCTGGGGACTGGATGATCCGGAGGGACGGGGAGAAAGGAAGGGGCGGCCGGCGAAGGGTAGCAGGGTGAGCGCAGGTTGGACCAGGGGAGGGCGAAGGAAGAGGATGCTCTGGGCCTCCGGCTGCGTCCCCCTCTCCGTCCCTGGGCGCGATACGCTGGCCAGCCCCTCCCGCCGGCGCCCCTGGGCCCGCGCGCCCTAGGCTCTCCCCAAAGACAGGTGCACCGCCCGGACTCAAAACGCCCACCGCCAACTAAGCCCCCCATGGCGGGTTCACCCCGCCCCATCTCCCGCATGCCTGGTCACCTTGACGCGCCCCCGGGCCGGTGCGGGGCCGAGACTCAGCGCTGCCAGGAGCCGGGGATGGAGACTCCGGGCCCTCCTTACCTGCCTCCGGCTGCAGCACCCGCGTCCCAGCTCCCGGTCCCGGCTGCCCGGGCCGGGGCGGGACCGGGGCGGAGCGGGCAGCAGGGGAGGGCCCCCGGCCTCAGTTCAGAGGAGATGACAAGGTTGCGGACAAGCGATTGGGGCGCGCCCCGACTCGGCTCGGCTGCGCACACGCGGTTCCCTGAGCCTGGTCCTCAGAGCCCTGTCCTCCCAAGCCCGCCGGGCGATTGCGCTCTCCTCCCAGCTACTGCTCGCTGGTCCCGCTGTTCTTAAAGGGCTCGCGCCGCCCCGCAGCCCGCAGGGGACAAGGGTGGCAAAGAGGATAGCATCGCCGGCGACGCGGGGGTCGGAGCGGGTGCAGCTGTGGACCAAGGAGTGGGGGGTTGGCGGCGAAGGGCCGACTTGGAGGTGGTGAGGAAAGGAGAACTGAAGTCACTCAGCGGGGACAGGTCCCTGGATTACAGACTAAACAATGGCGTGAGTGTGTGTAGGGGGAGGGGATTGGGGTGCAGATTCCACCACTCTGAGGGATTGTGAAGGTGTTAGCCTGTCTGCACCGCCCACCCCCCTTCAGTTTCCCTCCGTTCTGGCCCTTGAGTTCAGGCTTCCCCCAGGGAATCCCCAAACTAGATAAAAAAGCTTTGAAAGCAAGAGTCTGGGACATCCTCCTCCCCCTCTCGTGCAGGCTCCCCACACTGCCCGTCTCTAAGGGGGAGGAGACTAGTTAAGAAGGGACAGAGGGTGACTGCTTTGGGGGAGCTTGCAGACAGCTCCAAGGTTAAAGGGGTACCCAGAGCCCAGCCTGCTCCGACTGTAGAAATCTTTATTCTGCCAGGCAAATTCCTCTCTTTAAGACAGGCACAAGCCTAATGCTGGAGGCACATGTATGCCTGGGCCTGCACAGGGCTCAGACACTGTCTTTGGCATCTTCTCATACACATGTGGATTCTCTTCCTCACCCCACAAGCCTTCCAGCATAGGTCCCCAGAGCACTCTTGGGCTTTCCCCTGCTCTGCCCCTTTCTCAGGCAATTCCTCTTGCCTGTCCCAGCCCCAGTCTTCAAGGGGTAAGTAGGTTAACCAGTTGAGACACGTGACCTGAGCTTTTAAGTTCCCACCTGTCACACAGCTGAGATGGATGGGAGGGGAGGCTGCTGCTGCTGAGACTTCTCCTTACTGCAGCAGCTGAGAGGTTACTAGCAGTCAAACCTCTCCCCCGCTCATCCCTCCCTCCTCCAGCCTCTCACAGCCTGGAGGCTGGCGGCCCCTGCAGGATATCTCCTGGCCCCATCTTGTCACTGTCAGGTGTATGTGGGTTTTGGATCCAGCCTTCCCTTCTTTCTCCCCTCCCATGTCACTGGTGCATGAATGGTGCCACATCACCACCATTCCTCAGGATCAATGTTCCCCTTCTCCAGATGGACGCTACATTCCCCAAGTTAACCTCCAATGCTCTACTATAGACTCCCCATCCCCAACAGCTGCATTTATTGAGCAACTACTATGGACCAGGCGTTATCTCATTCAATCCTCACAATATCCCTATGAGGCAGGCATTACAAATCTTCTTAGAGATAAAGAAACTGAGGCATATGGAAGTGAAGCAATGTGCCCAAGAGGACACATTCCTCTTGGTATGTGGTAGAGACAGCAGAGGAGGGCTTGAACCCTAAAGTCCTTGCTTTTATCTATTCTGCTAGGGGGACTCTCAGAACCCTATTCCCAATGGACTGTCTCCCTCCATTTTCTAGACAGGCTCTTCATTCTCCCAAGATAAGCTCCATATCTTAATGACACCCCCCTCCATTCCCTGGCATACAACTTTCCAATTCTCAGAAAAATTCCCCCCTTTCTTAGGAACACCCTGTCCCCCATTCCTCAGGTCAGGTTTCCCCATCTTCAGAGGCCAACATTTCCAAGTCTTTTATCAGCTTTCCACACTGTGGGATCCACACCCCATGTCCCAGAGCAGAGGTCCTCAGCCTTGGCTGAAAGTTACCACCACTTGGGGGACTTTCAAAAGATGTCTAGGTAATGTGCCAAACCAGTTAATTCTGACCTCTAAGGTGGGACCCAGTATTAGTATTCTTAAAAGCTCGCCAGCTGGTCTCACTGCCTAGGCAATGTTGAGCTGCTGCCCTAGATGAACCTTCCATTCCCTAGGTTAGCACGCCTGCTGTGCACCCACTAAAGGCCTCTCCCCTGGAACAGGCCTCCCCATTCTCTAGGACACCATCTCTCCATTTTGTGAACACAGCATCTTCCATGTGCTGAACTCGGAGTCAGAGATTTGCATTCTAACCTTGGCACTATCTCTTACTAGTTCTGTATTTTCTTTTTAAAAGTTTTTTGTAAGATTTTTTTAAGATTGGCACCCGAGCTAACATCTATTGCCAATCTTCTTTTCCTTCTTCTTCTTCTTCTTCTTCTTCTTCTTCTCCCCAGAGCCCCCCAGTACATAGCGCATATTCTAGTTGTAGGTCCTTCTGGTTGTGCTGTGGGGGACGCGGCCTCAGCCTGGCTTGATGAGCGATGCTAGGTCCACATCCAGGATCTGAACCCCCGAAACCCTGGGCCGCCGAAGCAGAGCCCGCGAACTTAACCATTTGGCCCCAGGGCAGCCCCTAGTTCTGTACTCTTAAGCAAATTTCTCCACCTCTCTGAGCCTCATCCATGTAATGGGGATGATAAAAATCCTGTCTATCTTACTCTTATGAGGTTCAAGTGTCCAAGGGCTTAGTAATAGATGAGGATTTTTAATTCTCAAGAATAGATCACACATTCTTACTCTCCAGGTCAGACTTACCATGGTTCAGGGGCATTTCATTCCCTGCTCCGCCCCCCCCCCCCCCCACCGAAGAATCTCCCACTTCTTGGTAAAGGAGGGAAAACCACATTTATTGAATGCCTACTATGTGCTAAGCACCCAGCATCGAGACATGATCTCTGAGGAAACAGCTAGGTCTGTCTGTTTCTCCCCTGAATTCCCAGAACTTGTACACAGAAAACACACTCAATAGATATCTGTTGACTGAATAGTCTAACCAGTCCTCATGACAACTCTATGAGGTCAGTATTATCGTTTTGTGTTTCAGATAAGGAAACTGAAGTTCAGAGATGATAGGTACAAGAATGAGGTCACACAGCTAGTGTGATGGATCCAGGGATCCAAATCCAAGACTTAGTAATTCTAAACCATGACGTTATCTGTGATGTCAAACATTGTCACCTTCCCATTTTATAAAGCAGATCTGTCTCCACTCCCTTGAACAAACCTCTTCTCATTCTAGATATAAAACCTTTCCAACTTTGGAGCCGGCCCCATGGCCGAGTGGTTAGGTTCGTGCACTCCACAGCGGCGGCCCAGGGTTTCGCCAGTTCGGATCCTGGGTGTGGACATGGCACCGCTTGTCAAGCCACGCTGAGCCAGCATCCTACTTGCCACAACTAGAAGGACCCACAACTAAAAATACACAACTATGTACCAGGGGGCTTTGGGAGATAAAAGGAAAAATAAAATCTTTAAAAAAAAAAAACCTTTCCAATCTTCTAGAAGTCCACTAGGACAGACCCTCCCCATTCTGAGAGATACTCCCCCTTCCACCACACATCCCCCAGGACAGGCCTTTGATTCCCTAGAACACACCTCTAACTCCTAGAAGCGTTCTCCTAACTTGAGAGCAGTTGTTCCCACACTTTAGCGCACAGCAGAATCATCCGATGGGCTTGTTAAAACACAGATTGCCTGCTCTACTCCCAGTTTCTGATTCAGTATCTGGGGTAGAGCCAGAGAATTTGCATCCCTAATAAGCGCCCAGGTGATGCAGATGCTGCTAGTCTGGGAACCACACTTTGAGAACCATCGCTCAAGAGAACCTTCCTCCCTCAGTCTAGACCTCATCATCCGCAGAACAAACCCCCTATCTCCTCCCATGGACTTTCCCTCACCGCCCAGATAGACTCTTCCCTTTTCCCCACACAGACCTCCTCCACTCCCTGAGATGGATCCTTTCCTTTCCCCGGAATCCTCTCCAATTGCCACCCCAGAACCCCTCCCCCACCACCACCAAGGCAGAGCCTCCACCCAGGGCAGGTTCCCTAGGCCCAGACAGGTAAGGGTTGATGATAATTGGCTTAAGAGGAGCAAGGCAGCAGTACAAAATTCCCATCTCAGCTTAGCGCCAGGAGCTAATCTAGCACACAGGCTGCTCTGGGCAGGGATTTGTGGGAGAAGCAGTTGGTAAGGAGCTTTATGGACCTATGGGAAAAGAACGGTAGCAGGGTCCTGGGAAGGAACTGGACTGGGGACTTTGGAACTGAGACCCAGTTCTGCTTCTACCACTCCAGGCCCCTCGTCCACAGTGCCTCCCTTGCCGGCTGTGACAGTCTCATCTTTGAACAGAACGATTATAAAGTCTATTTGTCAATGGAAGGACCCTCTGCTGGCCACTTGGGGAAATGCAGCCCAGGACTGGGAAAGAAGGGTGAAACAAGAGGGAGGCCGACACAGCCCTTCCCTGAGGCAGGCAGTGAAGACGGGCAGAGGCAACCGAGTCAGGGTGGTGGAGGGGTACCTACTAGGCAGAGTCACTGCTGTTTCCTTAAAATAAAATCTTTACTGTTTTAAAATTATAAGAATATAAGATATACAGCAAAATCAAGCAATATCAAAGTGTATTTTTTGAAGCATAATATTACTCTCTCCATCTCTCTCCTGCTGTGTAGTGCCATTTCGTTGCAAGAACAAAAAAACGAGGGGTTCTCCAAAGCTGCAGAATGCCCAGGTTGTCTGCCCAAGAATCTGTCTCTTTTTTCTCGAGAACTTAAACGCTTCCCTCCTCCCAGTCTCAGCTGGCAGTGTTCCTTCTAGAATTTGAACTCCCACCACACCCCTCGCCTGCATCCTTTGCATGGAACCAGCCTCAGACCCGGCGTCCGCCCAGTTTTTCTCTGAGGCCTGTTGCCCTCCTCCTAACACAGGGCCCTCGCCACTGGAGGGTGGGACAGAAAGGTCACTGCTGGTAGGCATTCAAAATGCCTTATTTCCCTTGGTCTCTTCTATTCCAAAGGCCTCTGTCTCCACTCATAGCCTACCTCCCTGTGGACATACTCTGGACTCTGGATAGCTCCATTTAAAAATGTCCCCTTTCTGACCACAACCGTTCCCTCCTGTCCTCTAAACTTCAGTTCCTCACTGGAACCTCCAGGGCTTTGATTCTAACTACTACCTCCCAGTCTCCCAGGGCCTCTTGGTCCAGCCTGGACCTCCTGATCCTTCTCCAGCTGCTTTAATTACTCTGCTCCTTGGCCCCAGGCAACCCATGTACTGACTGTCAGGCCACGGTTGTGGGGCAACCCAGTGGTCTGTCTTCTGCTTTTGCTGCAAGGGTGCTGGTATCTGCTGTCTGGTTGTGTTGAAGTTGCCACTGCCTGATCTTGGTCTCCAACCTCAGCTGGGTCATCAGGTGACCAATCTACTCCCATATCTATTAATGGCATTTGTAAAACTTGACAATTCTTATAAATCTCCCTATACAATAGATTACTGCTCGATAAGCTTAATTCCTACTTTATCAAGGAAATAGGGACTGGCAGGCACGAAATCCCCTTCACACCTCCTACAAACTAAATTCACTTCCACTCCATCCATCCCTCTTTCCCTCTACTCAAAGGGGCGTCTCCGCTCACTTCCAAGTTTCATCTTACCTACTTGTCCTCCATATTCCTTGCCTAGTCAAGAAACTCAAGCTATTTAGCATGGTAAGAAAAAGTTTTTGCAAGCTCCCCCAACCTTCACTTCCTCTGCTACATGAAATGGGTATGCTCCTCATTCCCAAAAGCACCATGGGATTCCTGATCCTGAGCAAAATTCATTCATTCACCTATCATTCATCGACTGCCTATATTCACTAAGTCACAACATTACAGAAATGACTTTATTCCCCATGGCCATTCCTTCTTTTTCTCATCTTGGAGAATAATTTCTCTTTTATACCCGCTCAGCTCTTCTGTGATCTTCTCAGAGGTTGTGGACTTGCCCCAGACAAGAGAAGCAACAGCTTCCATACTCCTGGGCCACCTGCCTTCTCTCCCTACCCCAAACCCTTTGAGGGTGTCTTTAAGGAGACAGCGTGTCTCCTTAATCTGCAGACACCATGATGTTTGACTCATGGGCTGATTAGATGGAACTCTAAAACAATCAAATTAGTATTGTCACCCTCCCTCCAGGGGTCTCTCAACCGCCCCCAGCTGCTAATATCCTTCCACAGGCCTCTGGCTGCTTAGACTCAATAACTCTTCACTCCTGGTCCGGTGCTTTCTAACCCATGCATGCTGAGCCTAGGATGCCCTCCTCTCAGAGAACTGGGATTCCACAGTAGCAGGCAGAATCTCTTCCGCTGTCCCCATGGTCCAGACAGAGCAATGGGATTTCGATTGAGCATAACTGATGAGACTGGTAGGGAAGGAAGGCCCTTTTCACAGGGTGCTGGCCTGATCCTGAAGGCACCACTCAGCAGAGGAGAGGATGATGTCAGCAATGCTGGATCACTCAAGGGGTAGCCCAAGCCACTGCTTAGAACACCAGCAAAACAAGGGCATCAAAAAATGAAAGGCAAAATATGACAGCAGTATTAGATAGTTAAGATATATTTTTTTGAAAGTATAAAGTAATCATGTTGGACTTCCTTATATATGCTTTGTGGTTTAACAGTTTCACTTTTAATTACATATGAAGAATGGGGCACCACAGTCTTTTCAGCATTTAGAGCTTGTAAAGTCTTCATCTGGTCTTGGTTAGAAGGAAGCTCTCTAATGACTTGGCTTTGGGGTCTGTCTTTGGCCTGTTCTATTCAACCTTTTAACCTACCACTTGGAGAAAAGTTGTCAATCAACTCTAACAAGACAAAATTTAATAAGGATCAACATGAGGGCCTGCTATTAGGGCCAAGGTAATAACTGCATACATCCAAAGTTAAGGAGCATGGTGTGGACAATAGCAAAACACATAAATTCTCAGGGGTTCTAGAGGGCAGCGGCTTCACAATAAATAAATAAATAAATGAGTGAATAAATGAAGGAATGAATGAATGGATAAAAGGAATTAATGGATGAAAGAAGGAATGGATGGCTGAATAAAAGAATGCATGAACAAATGAATGCATGCATGAGTGCATGAATAAATAAATAAATAAACTAAGTTAGTCAGTAAAGTAAGTAAGCCTCAGTTGTCTTCAACTATCTGAAGGCCTGATGGGGGAAGCAGGATTACATTTGTTTAGTGGAGGGACAGGGCACAGGTGGCAAAATTAGCACAGGATCCTCAAGAAGTGAGCTTGGAAGTACAGTGGCTTTGCTTGTGGAAGTTTTTAATTCACGTTCCTCTCTTTCACATTGCCATTTCTTGACAGGGCTCTCATAGACACACAGTGAACCTCCACACTGACGTAACCTTAAAGTCCTCATTGTTTCCTGCCTGAATTCCTGCAGCAGCCCCCTAACTCGTTTCTGCTTAGTCTCTCTCTCCCTAAATATAGCCCCCATTATGAGCACAATCACCATTCTACAACTTTACATAGTCCTTTTGGGCGGCCTTGCCTTCCTTCCCAGTCTTGTCTCTCTCCACAGCCTACTGCCCTCTGTGCTACAGACCATAAAGTATTCTTTAGGCTTGTTTATAGACCTAGTTTCCTCTGCATGGAAAACCTGCCCACTCCTTTGTAGATAGTAGCTCTAATCACTTCCTTGATGAAGCCTTTCCTGATCCCTGCCCAGGTAACACTGTCCACTTATATTCTGAGACTCTTAAATGAACCCCGGTAGGCTTCCATCACTCCACTCATTTAGATCTTTGCTTGCCTCTGTAGTGCAAGTCCCTCCAGGGCAGGTCCTGGGTTTTACTCATCTTTGTATCTTTAGCACCTGTCACAGTGCCTGGAATATAGGAGGAACTCAGTGAATGGCTCATGGAATTAATGAAGAGATTTGTCTTTCCACAATAGGCACACACTGTTTTTGTAATGAGAATTAAATTTGGTCCTTTAAAAAAGGCCCAGAAATTCTTTTTGGGCAGCTTCCTGCCATCTGAGACCCCTGAGAGTATTTCCTTGAGCTCTCCAGAGTGGCAGAGACCCTAAGAATGGACAGAGTGCTGGGAAGTGGTTGGATAGGCCTAAAGAAATGGTTAGTTTGGAGGGTTCAAGCTCTTTGAGAATTTAATGAAAAACAGACCCTTTCTCCAATAAAACGCACATTCAGACACACAATTTTCTAACTTGGTTCCTGGACCCCAAGTACCTGCCATTCCCTAGGGCCTCCAAATCCCCCCTCCACCCCCAGCCCCACAGGTAAAGACTCCTCCCCGAGGGACACTGGGTTCTAATCAGGACTCAGAGGGTGCAGCCATTCTCGGGCGCTCTGTCTTCCCTGGTGAGCCCCACCCGTCCATTCTAGAGTGCTGCTACTGCCCACTCAGGGCCGATGCCTGGCACCTCCATGGAGATGATAGATGGTCGGAGGAGAAACGGAGAAGTTTCACCAAAGGGGTTGGGGAGGCAGGGAACAAGACAGTTAAAAACAAAAACAAACCCCAGTCACTAAAAGGGGAACAAGCCGTAACTCCTCATTACCTAGTTAACTGCTACCAAACATAAGGAAGAAGAAATGAGTTAACAGCCCAAGTGGTTTTTTTTTTATTACCAAAAACAACTGTTACACACACACTCAGTGCCTCCGATCCTGTCCCTGAGGATAACCATGAAACTCCTTGGGGTTGGAGGAGTAACCCTTTACAGGGAAACGGCCGCCTGGTTCACAATGCTTCGGCTGGTTGTGAGGAAGGGCCCTTGCAGGCACCAGTGACAGGTCGTCCCTGGGCCTAAGGACCCTAAAGATGGGAATAGATGCGCGTTGACTATGGATTTTAATCACTGTTCCAGCATGTCTAGAGGGTTATGGTTAAGCCTGATACTAGCCACCTGTATAAGAACACACACAACCAGGGTGTCTCCCTCACAGAATCTAGACTCCTCAGGATCCCCACAAAATGTGATCTGGCAGAAAAGGGAAGTCGTTAGAGTCTGCCGAACGATGCAAGCTGGGTCCAGAGCAGACCGTACTGTTCTCAGCACCATTCCTAAAGGCATCCATTGGCAAGGGCTGCCCACTACGGGCAGTGCCACCAGCTCAGCTCAAACCCCAGGGCCTGGGGGCAGGCTCTGCAGCCTTCACACCATCTGGACTTCTTGCTCCTTAGCTATTCCCCAAAGCTTTTCCATGATGCCCCCTGAGGGGGACTCAGTGGCTGGGGGGCCTCTCCCGGGGCCTCAGACAGCACATAGTAGACAATCTCTCGCTCGCCTTGGGCGTTGGTCTGATTCACCACGTGGATGACGGGGCTGGGAGTGTCCTGAGAGGCTGAGAGGGCTGTCGCCTCATCGCCCCTGCCCTCCTCCTCCTCTTCCGCCTCTTCCTGGGGTCCTGGCTCCCCTGGTACTGTTTCTAAAATGGTGCCCTGCAGGCTGCTCTCACTCAGGGATGCGCCCAGGTCCGAGCCCTCCTGCAGTTGCCGCAGCAGTTGCTGTGTCAGCTCTACACTCTCATAGCGAACCAGCTGCAGCCGCATGTAGCCGTCTTCGTGCTCCTTGTACCTGGTGAAGCAGGAGCACACAGGGCAGCAAACACAGGCAGGGGATGCAAAAAAGGCCTGGGACTGGCAAAGTAAAGGGCAACTGTGAGGGATGGAAGAAGCCCTGGGACGGGATGTGAGGACAAAAAGGTCTTTATTGGAATATGTAGAAGAAAAGACAAGAGGGAAGGGTTATTACTCAAAATGGAAAATTTTACGTAGAAACCCAAGCAAGAGAGAGAGAGAAGGAGACCAATTATGTGTGTTGGAGGGTGGGGGGTGTCAAGGATTGATGAGAAGGCCATGGAGCTACAGATCAGGACCCTCAGGTTCTGGCTACAGGACTTTTGCACCATTTATTGGGTTTCTCAGCATGCCTTAGATTCAAATATCAGAAAAACCACCTCTGCCCCACTACTATTCTCAGGGTTTCGTGAGCCTAAATGGAGATGGTGGACATCCAAGCACCATCCAACTCGAAGTTTTTAACTTGTTGAAAAGGTATGAAAAAAAGTGTGTGAAGCTAGGGGGGAAGGTTGAGACATACCGAAAACGGGGGTGCCCTGAGGGCCACTTGAACTGGTGCTTCTTGCGAAGGTGCACGGTGAGGTTGTTGCCCCTTGTGAAGCATTTGTCACACACGTGACATTTGTACCTTGGCTCTGAGTCTCCCTGATGGGCAGGGGAGGGAGAGTGAGGCCAGCTCTTCACCCTGGGCTCCCCCACACTCCTGCTAGCCCTCTCCCACCACCAGCCCCACTCACTTCATGCACTTTTCGGTAATGGGACTTGACAGAGCAGAGGGATCGGGCACTGAAGCTGCAGTTCTCAAAGTCACACCTGTAGGCTGGCTCCTTGCTATGGGTGTCCAGATGCTTCCGGAGGTCGATCAGATTCTTGCAGCTGCCAGGAGAGGTCATGAGGGATTGGAGGACATGGGGGACCCTGGAACATGAGTTCCCTGATTCCTGGCCCCTGGTTTCCCTTACCTATAGTCACAACAGTCACATTTAAAGGGCCGGTCCTCACTATGGCGAAAGCGCATGTGGTTTCGGAGGGAGGATGGCAGCGGACAGGTCATGTCACACAGAGGGCACTTATAGTGATTCACTAAGAGGAGCAGAGAGGAGGCTGTGAACTGAGGGCCAGTGGAAACTTAGAGGGTGGGCAAGGAGGTTGGGGGTGGCCAGCTACTCACCGTGGTTACGCATATGGTCCCGCAATAGCCGCTCCGTGGCAAATCTCTTGGAACAGTGAGAGCACTGGAAGCGTTGCTCTGGTGGCGACAGGCAGAAGAAAGCGAGGGCTGTGAGGGATGTCAGAGGGGCACAGGGAGGAGAGGAGAACCATCCCAGGCAGAAGGGAACCACCCGAGCAGAAAAGGGGAGCTTAGGGAACTATGGATGGACATAGTATCGTGGAAAGAGCATGGGACTTGGAGTCAAAAACCTGAATTAGAATCCCGGCTTGACCACTTACTAGCTGTGTGATCTCAGGTAAGTGATTTAACCTCTCTGAGCCTCAGTTTCCTCATCTGCAAAAAGGGGGATAAGAAGCCTACCTCATGGGGCTGTTGTGAGGATTCACTGAGCTAAGAGAGCTGGCACACAGTAAGCACTGAATAACAAGGTCTAATGACTGAATCAGCAGGGACCGTGGCAGCTGACTGAGCCCTAAAGGTAGACGTAGCCAAGATACCTTCAGCGGCCCCCTCTCCTGGGAACGTGCCCCCAACACCCACCCCAAGCAGGACAGCCTGCGCACTCCCCTTCTTCTCTGATTGCTTACGATCCAAGGAGGTCTGGCGCCGGATGTGATCTAAGAACTTGGTGTTGTTGGCAAACATGCCCCCGCAGGTGGGGCAGGCCACTACCTTCTCCTGGGTATGGCTGCGGAGGTGCTCTCGAAGCTTACAGCGGTCCTTGAAGGTGCAGGTGCAGCCTGGGAAGGAAGCCCTGGTCAGGCTCCAGCCACAAACCCCCAGAGTGGGCTCTGGTATCCCCACATCTCTCCAGCCAGCAGCCAACCTTGCCCTGCAGGACTGGTCCCATCCCTAGCTGCTCCAGCCCCTCGGCAAACCCTAGGCTTCTTTAGAGGCCAGACGTTAAGGAGTGGCCCTACCTTTCCAGCCACATAGCACCACATGGTTGTCCTTGCCGACTGCTTGGTATTCACAGCACAGGCTGTGTGCTTCCACGTGCCGATAGAACCACTCAGGATTGTCAAAGGAGCTCTGTGCCAGGAAAGGGGTAAGGAATGAGGGTGGGTAGATGGACTCTTACCCCTATGTGTCCAAAGGGGGCTTCTCGGTCTCTCCCAAATTAACTTGGTGGGGATGGGAAAGTTGAGCAAGGGAGCTACCCAGAAATGAAGCAGAGATACTAGTAGGGACCTTGGGAATATAGGGGATGCCTGAAAGGGTCAAGGCATCTTGAGTTAAGATCCCCAACTTCCTTCCACCCTATTACCGGCACTGCCTGCTGACCTCACAGTGCTCCCACAGACACAGGAAGTGGTCAGGGATGTCAGGGATGACATTGCGGCTCTGGAAGTCCAGGATGCAGGGGCTGAGGTCAGCCTGGCTCTGCAGGGCCTGCAGCCCCCACTGTTTCAGCTTGGTGTGGTAGCAGTGGAAGTAGACATGGCGGATGAGGTCAGCAGAACTGTCCAGGGAACAAAAGCCACACTCCTGCCACAAGCAGGAGAATTCTTCCTCTGCAGAAGGGGGGTTAGAAGGAAGAGTCTGATACTGTCCAAAGCTCAGGTCTCCTTCCACCTGTGGTACTTCGTATCAAGTGACAAGGCTGGACTCTGACCAAATTACCAGGAGTTCATTCACCAAATACCAGTATTTAACAACCAGCAATTGTGTGCCAGGTGCCGGGGATACAACAACGAGTAAAAAGAGTCCCAGTCCTCGCCTGCACAGAGATTTCAGTCAGGAAGAAAAAACATTAATCAAATAATCACATGCATAAACATAGGACTGCAGCTGCCATAAGGACTCTGACGGGAGGAGGGGGTCCACGGCACTAGAAAATAATTAAGCAGAGGTAATTTGACATAGACAGGGATGTCTTGAAAGTGGGCCTGTGTTGAGCTCTGAAGGGCGAGGATCTGTAAACTAGGCGGAGAAGTGTGGTCTAGGCAGAGGGAACGTGTGTGCAATCCCAGTGGCAGAAACTCAGAGAAACGGGTATGGCTGCATGTACAGAAACTGGCTCTAAGTTTCTGCTGTTCCCTGAGGAAGAGGCTGCCTTCCAAGCTGGGACACCTCCTGCTCCTTCCTGTCAAACCAGAAGTCCTTTCCCTCATATTCTGCCCAAGATCTCCCTTCTCCAGGAAGGCACATCAACTAATCCAAACCATTTTCCATCTCTCTAGCATTTCTCTCTAAGCACCATATTTTCAATGCTTTACAGGGATTTACTTGTCTTAAAAAGTAGATACTTTAAAAGATATAATAATCCCCTAATGTCTCTTTTACATAAATATTATTTGACTTTTGAAACTATCAGTTACCATTCATACTCACTAGACTTAAGACAGAATTTGAGGTGGGGGAAGCAGAGCTGCCTCCGTACCTTCTGTGGCACAGAGTTTTCCAAACTCTGTTGTGACCCCTTAAAAGGTGGGTGGTGAAATCAATTTAGGGGATTGCAGACCACTTTTCTTTTTAAATAAAAGGGAAGAAGAACATTTCAGAGAGGATTTAATAAAGACAAGTATTATTTCAAGTTTTTTTTAACTTTTGCGTATGCGGTTGTGATGTAAAATGTATTCCTAACTGGCGGTTGCAATAAAACACACTGGGAAACACTACCAGAGAGTGAAAAAAGCAGGCTGCCAACAGCTTGTACAACATGATCCTTTTTAAAAAAAATAAGATCAGATTTATCTAATTTATGTATACACATGCACAGAGAAGTCAAAAAGAATGTTCACTACAATGCTGTCAGTAACTGGTTTTTGATGGCAGGATGGCAGATTCGTTCCATACATTCTTGTTGAATGAGTTTTCTATAATCAGTCTACAATGTTTTTCTAAACATAAAAAGCACAAGTAAGAATGTAAACCACTATTCTCCCAGGCTGCCTTCTCTCCCTGAGGAAAGGCAAGTCAGATTTTCCACCTTCCCCAGAGCTCTTTCCCCGTCCTCCGTCCTGCTCCCTTACCCAGCGGGTCCTCCTCCTCCTCCTCCCCGGAGCCATGCAGATGCTGCTGCAGGTGCTGAGTGACGTGCTCGCAGAACTCCTCCATGGCAGAGCACACAAAGGAGCAGGACGCCCACTCACACTGGAGCCCCAGGTTCTCCTTTCGGGGAACTTTCCCAGGGGGCGGCATGGCCTTCACCCTAGAGGAGGAGGAAGAAATCCACAGTTGCAAGGATTCCACCCAAGTGCCGCTGGGGGTCAACAGCTGGGCAGGCATCCTGTAAGAAACCTGTGCTTTTCAATGAGCATGGAGCAGCAGTTCCTCAAACCCCTGGAAGCTGGCTCAGGAAGGAAGAACACAAACCAACATTACTGAGCACATGCCAGGCACTAAGCTAAGAACTTCAACAGAAATTTCCTCACAACGCTTCAGAGCAACTCACAAGAAGGAATTATTTCTATGGGAGGCAGAACAATGCTCAAGTTCAAAGAGATGGCTTTGGAGAAGGAGAAAGTTCAAATCCAGACTCTTCTTTCTACCACCTACTAGCTGTGTGACCTTGGCCAAGTAACTTAACCCTTCTACTCCTGAACATCTCATCACGGAAATGAGGATAATAAAACCTTTTGCTTTTAATTTCACACTTACTATATGCCAAGCACCATACTCAGCACTTTATTTACATTGTGTCATTTAATTACCAACACCACCCTTTGAGGTAAGTGCTATTTTTAACTTCAGTTATAGATAAGGATTTGGGGCCTTCTCTGAGACAAGGACTCAGAGAGGTTAACCGATTTGCTCAAGCCCACAGACTGGTGGTGTGGTAGGCTCAGGCTGGGTTGTCTCCAAAGTCCATTTTCTTTCTAATCTACAGAGCCTGCAGAGGAGCCCAGAAGCTCCTTAATTCTCACTGCATCATGTGGTAAGTCCCCCACCGACTTTTAAAGCGCCGTGTAATTGCCTACCCTATCCAGTAATTTACTCCACCACTCCCCTAACATCCTCTGAACTAAGATGTAGATTCCATCTGAACATAACAGGCCAAATCTGTCTAGTGATATGTATCTCAGGTGTATACAGTGCTAGGCATGCTTAGCCATGTAATACATAGTTGTTGAAGAAAGCTGAATAAAAAACTAAAGGTTCTCAATCTTTAATACGCATACAAATGCAGAGTTTTCCAGCCTCTTCCCTAGAGGTTTCTAGAGGAAGGCTGGGGTTAAGCCTAGAAATCTGCCCTTTGACCTTGGCACCCCAGTTCTGATGCTGGCAGTTCCAGGAGCAAAGTCTGAGGAACAATAAAAGAACAGCTTCCCTCATTAAAGAATGATAGAGGATGACACTGCAAGCAAAAGTCTGGGGGGAGAAGGGACACTAAGAGGCCTTGACTCTGTCCCCCCTCCTCCTTGAGGATTCTCACTGATTCTTGCTGCCCCCAGAGTGGTGGACTCTGAAAGGGAGTGGGGCATTGCTCCCTCAGCCTAACTCAGACAGGTGGGACCTCTGAAAAATGCCTTTACTACATACAGAGAGGAAAAACACAGAAAATACAAAATACAGTCATGTGCTGCAAAACGTTTCAAGTCAACAATGGATCGCACATACAAGGGCGCTCCGGTAAGATTAGTATCATATAGCCTAGGTGTGTAGTAGGCTATGCCATCTAGGTTTGTGTAAGTACTACAGGGGAAGAGGAAATTTTCCTCTACCCTTCTAGGTTCTTCTGACTGGTCTCAGAATTAAATTGACATGAGACAGATTAACAGGAGAAAAACAAACAAAATTAATAACATGTAAACATGTGAGAAATCCAGGAAAACTGAGTAACTTGCCAAAATGGCTGAAGCCTTCACCTTAAATACCATCCTCAGCTAAAGACAAAAGAAGATGTTGGGGGTGGGGAGTCATCCTTCCTTCATCAGGAAGGAAGGCAAATCACAGGTAGGTGAAAAGGAGCAACGTTTGGAAAACAAGTGTTTGCTTGACCACAGAGAAACAGAAGAACACACAGGGGAGCCCAACGAAAGGCTCTTCTAGGTTCCTCCCTGTCTACCACCTAGTTCATGTTATGCCAAGGTGATAGCTCAATTCCTGAGACAGGCTTTTTTATCTGGATTTTTTTTGGCTGTTAAGGGGAAGATAAGAAAAACTTTCTGAGTCCCCTTTTTCTTAAAAATAATCAGCCTAGGGGCCGGCCTGGTGGCACAGCAGTTAAATTCACACGTTCTGCTTCTCGGCAGCCAGGGGTTCGCCAGTTCAGATCCCAGGTGTGGACATGGCACCGCTTGGCACACCATGCTGTGGGAGGCATCCCCCATATAAAGTAGAGGAAGATGGGTAGGGATGTTAGCTCAGGGCCAGTCTTCCTCAGCAAAAAGAAGAGGACTGGCAGTAGTTAGCTCAGGGCTCATCTTCCTCAAAAAAAAATCAGCCTAAAATAATCCTCATGTTAAAGAGACATATTTTGGGGTGGCAAATTTTGTTCCCCTTTAGTATACTCTATGACATGTGCACGACAAAATCAGCTAACGACACATTTGACACAACATATCACCATTGTTAAGCAACGCGTGCCTGTACATAAATTCCTTCATGCCTACAAGTACAAACCTACTATACCAAACCGCTTACCAGAGAAAGCCCTTTTTAATCCACAGCCTTTGCCCCTCTTCCAAGAAACAGCCAGTTCCCTTTGACACTGGGGTGTACAAGGGGTTGCTGGGCTGCTGTAGACTAACAGTGAAGCCCAATTAGGAGAAAATGTGGACTACTTTTATAATGTCGGGGCAGGAAAAGTAGGGAAAGCCTTCCTCAGTCAGCTATCACAGCCCAAACCTCTAACTCTCTACCAGCTACAGGATCAAGTCCACTGAATGGCATGCAACGCTTTTCTCACACTGTCCTCAACTTACCTCTCTAGGAGCCGGGAAAGGAAACTAACACACATTAAGGGCCTACCGTGTGGCAGCCCTAAGGTGAGCACTCTTCAGACTTCATTTCATTCGATGTTAAGAGCGCCCTGATTAAATCCAAAGATCAGGTTCACCCCCCCACATCATGCTGCTCCGCTGGCTTCTTCTTCTGTCCATTCATCCCCTCGTCCTCTCTGAGGCAATCATCTTTGTCCCTAAAGACACTACATGCTCCTAAAACTCTCTGCCTAAGCACCATCTATTCACCCTTCAAGGCCAAATGTCCCCTCCTCGGCGAGTCTTTTCCTAACCCAGCCAGGTACAGCTAAAATATCCCGCCTCCTGTCCCCACAGTACTCTGTACACACTTCATTACGCACTTGTTACAAGGGAATGGAACATCTGTCTCCCCTAGACCAGGAGCTCTCGGGGCAGGGATCCTTCACTTCTCGTTGCCAGCATTAGCACAGAGCTTTGTACTCTCCAGACACTCACTCAATGTCAGGATCTGATCACATCCCAGGAAGCCTTCCTAAACTACTCCTCCCCTCAGATTACTCTTGCCTCTTGGTTCTATGGTTAACATAACTAACCTCAGAAAATCTTAATCCTATCTTTATGCTGCCATGGTCACTCACGATTGTTTTATTTGTTCTAGTCTCATTTACCCAACTGGACACTATTAGCTGCTTCTGAGAAGAAACCATACCACACCCATCTGTGTCCCTATACTGTGTCCAGCATAGTGCCAAGCACAAATATTCTGAACACATACCTGTCGTATACCTGTTGCCAGGCTGGTGGGTAAGGCTCAAGAGGCAGGCTGTCTAGATATCTAAGATGACCTGAAACTTAGGCAAAGCTCCCTAAATCCCTCTTTTACTGTCTCCCAGGCTTCTTTTTTTTTTTTTTTTGAGGAAAATCAGCCCTGAGCTAACATCTGCCAATCCTCCTCTTTTTGCTGAGGAAGACTAGCCCTGAGCTAACATCCATGCCCACCTTCCTCTACTTTATATGTGGGACGCCTGCCACAGCATGGCTTGATGATCAGTGCCATGTCCACACCCGGGATCCAAAGTGGCGGACCCCAGGCCACCAAAGCAGAACGTGAGTACTCAACCACCGCTGCGCCACCGGGCCAGCCCTCTCCCAGGCTTCTTTACTTTCTCTCCCTGTGCTCTGCTTGTTTCTACCCCGGAGAACTGTGGAACTGAGTGACTATCTGGTCACTACTCCTCTTTCTGCAGGCAAGGAATGCAAATGAGGCAACTTGTATACTTGAGAGGGCAATGGATCAGCTGTCAGAAGATCTGGCTTCCAGTTTTCTGTCTCAACGATTTTGCTCTGCCTACACTAATATAACAACACCTACTGTAGGACAAGCACTGTTCTAAGTGTCTTATACATATAAAAACTCATTAATACAACAACCCTGTTGAAGTAGGTACCATCATCATCCCACTTTGGAGATGGGGAAATGGGCTCAGATAGGTTAAATAATTTACCCAAGGTCACAAAGCCAGGAAGTGATGGAGTCAGAATTCAACGCCAGAGAGTTCAGTTCCATTTTCCTCCAACATCTGCCTGTCTTGCCTCTCCTTGTCTGATTCCCTCCTCCCCAGAGACATCATATCTGTATACACAATACTCAAAATATGTTTTAAGTAGTTATTTTGTCAATTTCCTCATTAGCTGTGAGCTCCTAGAAAGCCTGGCCTGTGCCCTGTTCAGTTCTAACTAGAGGGCCAGCACATACCTACTATGAGCTCTTTTAATGTTTAAGTAAATCTATAACTTCTCACTTTATTTTTGGACAAATCACCTAGCTTCTCTGAACCTGTTTCCTTAAATATAAAATGAGATATTACTATCAGAGCAATGGGTGATGGAATTCAAGAAATCTGGTTAGAAGCTCCAACATTTACCAGCTATGCGACCTTAAGCAAGTGACTTAAGCTTCAGTTTCCCCTGTAGCATGAGAATAACTATGCCTGTCTCACTGAATTGCTTTATGGATTAAACTGGATAATGGATATTAAAATGCTTAGCATAACATACCGCTAGAACTCAACAAGTGTTAGTTATTTGTACCCTTGCTTCTGAGAATGAGATGATCTAAGCACAAATTCTACAAAAAAGTTCACCTAGAGGACAACCTGAGGGATTCCTAACACTTCTTTTCATTAGGAGTCATCGTAAGAAGCAATCTGCAAATACTTCAGAGTATATATTGCAACGCAAGGCACCCAATGAACCCTGAATGGCATTCAAGAGAAAGAGGAGCCCAGGTCCTGACTCTCCCAAGAACTCACAGTCTGGCAGAAGAGATAAGATTGACGTGTGAAGACAACGACCAAAACAAAGCGCCAGATGAGGGAGATCAGGACAGAAAAACCCCAGAGGGCAGGCGAGGCAGGGAAGGCTTGCCCTAAGCGAGGGGGACCCGGCCCCTGGAAGGACGGGTAGAATTCAGAGGGAAGAAAGGAGACCATCCCGGCGGGTACCAGCTCGATCTCGCAGCCCCGCAGGCTTCCCGGGGTCCTTCCCCCTAAGGCGTGGCGGTGACCGTGGCTCAGCGGCAGCGAAACCCCTGACGAGCAGGCGGGGTGGTTCGAGCCGGGGTCAGGGACCCGGGGCGCTGCAGGAGCCAGGCATACCAGAGTGGCCGAACTGCAAGAGGAAGCCTCGACGAGGCGACTCGGGAAGAGCCTGGCCTCAAAGCCCACCCACTCTGCAACCCAGACCAAGTGCACAGCCCCACTTTACCGTTCCTCAGCTCCCGGGTCTTTCCAGCTCTGCTCTCACCTCGGACCATCTCCTGCTTGAGCGACGGACAGCGACAGCCAATCGCCGCTCTTGGATTTCTCCAACAGCCAATGGTCGCTGCGACTGACGGAACCCGTGCGCGACCAAAACACGGAAGGGGCGGGAGCGAGGGGCGGCGGGCTGCTGGGAAAGGCTGCGCTGCCGGCGTCGCGGGGCTCCCGGCGGGACGCAGGCAGGGAACCCAAGAGCCCGAATTCCCCCAACTGCGCAGGCTCGGCGCACGGCACCCAGTGGGCATGCGCAAGGCTCGCGTTGGTCGCCGAGCGGGGTTCTCCTCTTTGCCGGGCTTGCTGCGTTAGCCGGCCACGTGGGCAGCGAGGAGGAGGTGTGGGAGGTTGGCTGCTCAGCGTGCCAGCCCTGCTCGACCCAAACTGAGGGTCTTACCTCTATCCTTCACCCTCTTAATCTTCTTATCTCTCAAATATTGCTTTTCCTGTGCCATGCTGTCTTTCCCGCACACCTCTGCCTTCTGTGTGGCTAGGCTCAGTGAAAGACCATGTCATCCATCCGCTCCGAGTCGGAAAGCCGGTAGTCATCCCTGATTCCTCCGTCACCCGTTACATCCAGTCCATTGCCAAGTCCTGCAAATTCTACCTCTTTAAACACAGGATCTCTCAAACTCATCCTGCGTTCTTAATCTTCACCGTTCCCGCCCTAGTCCATTAACGACGTCCCGCCCTGATGTCTACACTAACAACTGGTTCCACTGTGTACACTCTTGGTTCCCACCAAACCATTCTCCAAAGAGCACTCAAAGAGCAGATCAGATCAAACCACCATCCCCCTCTTAAACACTCTAAGGCATTCCGTTGCCCTTAGGCCAAAACCCCAAAACCGTGCTGAGGCTTTCTACACTTTTCAGCATCTGGGCCCTGCATACTTCTCCAACTGTGTCTTGAGTCCTTCTCCACCTGACTTCCTGCTCTTCAGCCCCAAATTTCTTTCAGTTTCTCCACCACACCTAGCCGCCTTTTACCTCTCCTTCCTTGTACAACTTGCTGTTTCCTCTGCGTGGAACACTTCCCTGTCTCCCTCTCCCACGTAAATTTGACTGATTCCTACTCATTCTTCAGGTCTCAGTGAAGATGCTTCTTTTTCCAAGAAGTCTTCCTTGACATCCGTTTCCTGTATTTCCCCATAAGGGCTCTATCACGTTGTATAGTATTTGCCTGTTTACTTGTCTGCATTCCTCAGACTCAGTTCAGTGAGGGAGGGCAGGGATTGTATGCGTTCTTCACCTTTATAACCCCTTCACTTAGCTTAGTGGCTGAAACTCAGTAAGGGTTCAAAACATATTTGTTAAATAAGTCATGTACCTTAGTAAAGCTCATTGGGATTGATACCTATTTTACTGTTATATTTTTCTATATTTTCTAACCTAAAAATAATCCTACATAGTTTGTATAATCAGAAAACATATTAAATGCCCAATATAAAAAAAATGAACTTAAAGACATCATTAAAAATAACAAAGTCATAATAAAATCAGAAATTTGTGCATGAAGTTAGTTACTAACAGCACTGAATTGCAGTTTTGTCCTTATTTTAAAATAGGAATTTTAAAATATAATTCAAAAGTAACAATTATATTTTATCAACTTTATTCATTCAAAAGCACATAGTTATAGTAATACTTCATGAAATGCCAACCTTATTTTAATTGACATTTATAAGACAAGATGGCTCTTAGCTTTAATTTAGCAACTTCATGAAGAAAAAGTTCATTCACAGAGCTGTGTAGACTCAAACAATTTTTACAGAGCAAAAATTTCACGATAGCTCTGAGATCCACACATATGTTTCCAAAATTTGAGGCAGTGTCTTGCTGTCTAGCATAGTTTACTTCCATCTCAATCTGCTTCTTTTGAAAACAAGCCACAATTTTGGCTGGATAACTCAGATTTGTTCTTTAAAAACTGCCACAAAAACTTAAAAGCATAATTCATGCTCATCAAAAGCTATGGATCTCTTCCGAAAGTGTAAAATGGAAACGGTTGATTAAATTGTTTTGTGTTTCTTTTGTGTTCATGTTTTTTGTTGTTATTGTCTATTTAAAAGGTTCTATGAAGCATCATCTTACATCCTCCTGAGATCTAAACAATGGAACCAAAGTACAGCCCTGGATTTGATATTTGCTCTGAAATTTTTTCTTTTCTTTGTTTTTTAATTGAGGTCATATTGGCTTATAACATTGTGTCAATTTCAGGTGTACCTTATTGTATTTCAATTTCTGTGTAGACTGCATTATGTTCACCACCAATAGTCTAGTTTTTATGTTACCATATATATGTAATTTGCATTCATTTTTAAAATCCCTATTTTTGGAAGATGACCAGGCTCTTCTTCACTACAAAATATATGTGATTCCGTTGAGCTCTGGGCAGCTTAGCACTGGAAGCTGAGTACAACTTCCAGGTCCCGTCCACTCAGGCCACAGGTCCAGGGGGAATCAGAGGACGTGCTCTCCCACCCACAAAAGTTTCCTGTGAAATTTCAAGTTCAGTGTGTTAGGCTGTCTTGTCATGTTGGTAAACAAACAAACTGCTCCTCTGTGAACCACTAAGAGTTGCATTTCTTAGATCAGGGGAAGCAGCTTGATAAATCTCTTGGAGTTTTCATGACCTAGAGTTGAGCATGTCACTATATACAAATTAACCAAGTATCCAAACTCTGCTACTCTTTCTAACTATCCCATTCTGTGGCTAGTATGAACAGGAGCATGGGGAATATTAACAATTCCATGCTGCCTACCCAAAGGCGCCGCCTGTGTCTGGAACCCCCTGTGATGTAGGTAAGTCAGAATAGCAAGGCTGGATAACTCAGACCTGAATGATTATCAAGGCCACTCTTCATTTTAGAGATGAGGAAGTTGAAGTTAAGAAAGGAGAACTGGTCTGCTCAAGGTCACTTGGTGTGTCTGTGGCACACTCAGGTTTTCCGTCCCTGGTCCAGTGCTCTGTCTGACATCCTGCAGCAGCTAACCTGGTTCAAGCCCTGTGTAAGGTCCCAGAGAACAGGAATGTGGGATGTAGAGTTTGCTAGTATCCATAACTCCTTGAAACTTGCCCACATTTGGGAATGAAAGGCTTTTTAGCATGATGAAACCCTTATAAGACTTCCCCCTCCCAATCTGTCTCTTCTGAGGCAACAGTTACCACTTCTTCAGCACTGACTATTTGTCAGCAGAGTTCTAAGCACTTTACTCATTTACACCTCACCCACAACCGAGTGATAGCTACCATTAGCGCAGTCCCCATTTTACAGATGAGAAAACCGAGGCACTCTAAGGCTACATAATTTGCCCAAGGTCACACTGGTAATTAGTGGAGCTGGGACTCAAATCCGGGCAGTCTAGATCGAGAGGCCATGCTCTGGGCTCTATTATATCCTGGAAGCAGCAGCCTGTTCAAGAAAGGGGAATGAAGATGCCTGTACTAGCCAATTGACATTTTTTTTCTGATTGACGTTTTTGCTACAACTTCACCCTTCAAAGACTCTTGTTCTTCTAGTCGTCTCTCTACATGTGCCTTCCTCCCTGCAGGAACTTCTTAGCAGACCCAATATGTGTGTCACCTACCCCACCTCACTCTCTGGGCCGCTGTCTCTGATCCTCCTGCTCCATCAACACATAGCCTCACTACCCATTTGCCTTTCAAAGGATAACCAGTTGTCCAGTTTATAAACTCCAATTTGACTTTAATTTAATAAATTAAATTCCAAGCCATCACACAGCAATGGACATCATCATCTCCCACATACAGAGGTGCAGCCCTGCTCTTGCTCCATCATCACACAGTCTTTAAATAAAGCCCCTAAAGCCATTTTTTTCTGGGGAAGGCTTCCCACCAGGCTCCTGGCTCCCTCCTTCCAACAGAGCCACTGCTCACAGAGAAGGCATCAAGTACAAAAACGGTAATAAAGGGGGAGGGAGGGATGAGGAGCAGAAGGGGAGGCAGGGTGGTGGGGAGTACCTGCCCCCCATCCCGGGCACCGGCCCGGCTTTCTATAAGCTGCCAGTGTTCTCAGAGGCAGACATTGGTGCTGGTCGGAGTGGGGACCTGAGGGAGGTGTGGGAGCCCCATCCCAAAGGGCATTGCCTACCCTTCTGGGACAGGAAAGAAGGGTCACCTGGGAGAGATGCCCTCTATCATCTGTTCACTGAGGATCCTGAACCACACATATAAATAGAAAAGAGAATAAATAAGGAAGGAAGGATCAGCTGAGGAGCTGAGCACCCTGGGACTCCACTGAGGGGCCAGAGTCAACAGCAGGCAAACAGTTCTGAGGAATGCCCACACATGCCAGGACAGAGCCCTCCTCTTACTCCCAGCCACCCACTCCCTCTTCTATGTCCTCAGCTCTCACAAGCTTCCCTTTGCAAGAACCCTTCCAACTGGCCCCACAGCCCAGAGTGGACAGGGCTTCCTGGAACCCAGAGGGCTTCCCCGGCCCAGGCTGCTGGGAATCCAGGAAGGGGAATGGAAGGGGATGTGGGGAAGGGGCTGAGAGTACTCCTGCCCTCTCCTAGCTCAGGAGGTGAGGAGGGCCCTCAGAGCTGGGGGCTGGGGTTGCCATTGGCCTTGGGTTTGGATTTGAAGGAAAAGCGCTTGATGAGGCGGCGAGAAAAACTGCCAGCCTTCTTTCGGACACTAGGTGTGGCTGTCGCGTTGGAGAGGTCATCGTGTGATTGGCTCAGACCAGCTTCCTTCTGTCGAGGCCTCCGGCGGAAGATGAGCTTGGTGCCGCTGCGCAGGAAACTCACTGTGGGGGAAGAGGGGAGGCTGAGACAGAGAGAGGGGCACAATGGGGGTGGGGTGAGGTGGGGTGCAGAGAAAGGACCAAGCATGGAGGGGTCGAAGATGTAGAACAGAACCAGTCCCTTGGCCTAGAAATCAGCCTTCCTTAGGAAAAAAAGTAGAGACAAAACACGCCCTTTATCCTTCCTGAGAATAAGATGGTAGGGCTCATGGGACTGTGTGCACCCCTGCCTACTGGCCCTGAGGAGGAACGTCATGGGGCCGGCTGCTCTGTGAGGACAGACTTAACGACTGGGCCTCTTTACTATGGAAACATAAAGGCTGAGCAAAGGCTTTTCCTAGAAGCTTATGAAATCGTGAAGGAACAAGGTGGGTTGACACTGACTTGTTTACCAAATTCCAGGATGTGAGCAGGAAGCTGTGTGTCTGGAAAACTTCAAAGAGGTGAATTCAGGACCATCATACTGAGGAAGGTGCTTACACAGCAGGCTTGGGACTTAGGAGTCTCATTATCTCAAGAAGTGATGCAAGCTTAAATCATAAATAGTTAAATACATTCGTGGTTGACAGACTCATTGGCAGAGGGATGAAGATGTCTGGGAGCAAGCCCCACATCCTTAGAAGTTAGAAGCACCACAGCTATCCACGGATTGTGTCACTGCCAGAGGGACACTCCTAGGGTTGGCCCAGGGTAGAATTTCTTATACTCACTGGGGAGAGAGTATAGAATGAAAGGGAAGAAAAAAAAAAAAAAAAGAATGAGGGAAGGAAGATATGTGCTTAGACTCAGGAAGAAAGAAAAATGGATGAAAGGGGAAATACTTTGGCATCCCTTCCTATCACTCAAGCCTGTCAGATCCAGGCCAGGCCCCAAGGCATCAAGTTCCCCTTCTACTCTAGTTTGGCTGAACCAGGCTGGGAACTCTAGTGATCCCTAGGGGAGGAAGGAGAAGGCAAACTGGCTGGAGGCTCCCATGTCCCTCAGTATCCGGTTGGACCCAGGTCATGATACTGGGTATAAAAGAAGAGGGGGGGCTGCCAGTATCTCCTCACCTTTATGATCCTTGAGGCTGCGGGTCTCCAGGGCACCAGTGGACCCTGTTTCTGACTCAACATCATCCACCGATGGCCTCTCAGAAATGTCCGAACGTGTTGTCTCATCCGCTTCCTGGACACTCGTGGGACTGGAGAGGGCATCTAGGGGCCCTGGGGACATGGCTGGTGGGTCTGAGGGAGGCGAAGAGGGACCTCCGCTGGTCCCTGCATCATCCTGCATTGAGGCTTCCAGGGATGCCGCATAGCCCAGGGACAGTGCCAACTCGTCCTGAGCAATGGGCACCTGGCAAGAGGGACAAGTTTTAATGGGCAGGAGTGACCCATTAGGGCTTTCTCCCTATCCCAGCTCTTCTCCCCAGAGCCCCGTTACCTTGGAAACACCAGAGATGATGAGAGTGCTACGCTTGGTGGGTGTCTTCTTGGCTGCCCGCCCGCTGGGCTCAGTGAGCTGGCGAATTGCTGTCTCTGCCACAGGGTCCAAGCCGTTGGAAAGGTGGCTCTCCCCTGCTGGAGGTACAGAGGACAGATAACCTGTCTCTTCCCTGGCTCCTTCCTGGACTTGAACTGTGCCCCATCCAAAGCGGTTTTTGACCCTGGGGCCCCGGTGCCAACCAACACTCACACTTCCCAATTCCCCACTCACGGCTGCTGCTGTGGGAGGTACTGCTGGGGCCACCACTCTCACTCAGCACAGTTGTTGTCTTCTCAGTCACCTCCACCTTGGACGGGGAGCGGGAGGGGGAGTCTGGTGGGTGGGGGAGGGTCAGTGAGCTGCGAGGTGCTTTAGAGTGGCCCCCACCCCCTACTGTCTTTGTTGAGACTTTGGTTGACTCAGAGGGCAGGGGTGACTAAGGGATGATTAATCACAGGGGTAATTAAGAAGATGCCATAGGGACAAAAGGACACCACAGGAACCAAAATGCCACGAGGCCCACTGAGGGTGTGGAGAGATGCCATGAAAATATCGTGAGTATACGGAGATGCACAGGGGTCCATTGGAGGTAGGGGGACTTCCAAAGGACCCCTAGAGATGGGAGAAATGTCATGGAGGGCCCCTGGGAGTGGGAGAAATACACAGAGGCCTTTGGGTTTGTTAGAGGATCCCCCAGGGGGCTGGAATGTTGAGGGTAGAGGAAGGGACAATTAGGCAGTTGGGGCTAGAGGGGGAAGGGAAGAGATCTGTGAAAAGACAAGGGGGATCTTGGGGAGCTGGAAGAGCAGGAGTCCTGTATGAGGGGCTGGCAGATCCAGGATTGAAGGGGGAGAGGACAGCTGGGAAATGGAGGGATGTAAGGGAAAGTTTGACGGAAACAAGGATAATGAGGAAGATGTGGTCGGAGAATAGGGGGAGCTGGAAGCAGGGCTTCCCCTGCCCTTTCCCTGTCCTGCCACGGATCTGCAGTCCGGGGCCCCTGGCTAGAGCTGGGCTCCTCCTCTTTACCTAATTTGCCGTCTACACGGGGCCGGGACTGGACAGTGGTAACCGTGGTGACAATGGTGCCATCGGGCATGATGGTCCGGTCCAGCTCAATCTTCTTGGTGGGCGTGATGCTGGGGCGTGGAGTGGAGGGGGTGGAAGTGCCCAGGTTCCGGGGGGAGCCCTCCTCATACTGAAGCTGCCGAGGGGTGGAAGAGCAAAGAGGCAGGGCCTCAAAGACTGCCCTTCCCCTGTGTGCCCCCACCTTCTCCCAAGGGTCAGCTTCTCACCTCCACTGCCATGGTGGCTGCCGGTCCCAGGGCTTTCCCTGGCCCAGGAATGAGTGGGCACACCTGTCTTCTGGATAGTGGTCTGGAAGGGGAGCCCACAGACAGTGTGGCCTGGCCCAAGAGTTCAGCTGGGGAAGGGGGTGGCACAGTGAGCTGGGCCCATGACCAGGCCCCACTCAGCACCCACCCAGAGGGACCCCTCCCTGCCCCATACTCACTGTCTCCACAGCTGCTGCTCCTCAGCACTTTGAGGGTCAGTTCCCGGCTCTGGGGACCCAGATCCCTGTGGCCAAGAGGAGATGGGGCAGGGAGGGGGAAGATTAGCAAACTGAATCCACGTTTGAGTTGATCACAGACCAGAGGCAGAGGGAGCTGCACATAAATAAGATGGGACAAGTGCCCCAATCAGATTAATTCCTGCCTCCAAATACTCTCTTCTCAAGAGAATGGGACAAGGCTCGAGTGGAGACCGTACTCCTCAGCTGGGCCTTCAAGGCCTCCCTGGTCCTGCCCCATCCTGCCTTCCTAGTCTCTCCATGTCCAAACACCCTCTTTCTTTTGCTCAAGCTGCTCCTTCTGCCAAGAATACTTTTCTCTCACACTCTGTTGAAATCCTGCTCTTGCTCTAAGATGTAGTTTAAATGCCACCTCCTCCATGAAGCCTACTCTGATCCTTATGTGGGATCACATAAGCGCTTCGTGTAAACCTCGACTGGAACACTTATACCATCTTCTTTATGTACATCTGTCTCTGCCTCAAGCCTGCAATCAACTCAGCAGTAGGATGTGGGGGTGTATCTTGGCCAGGTCTGTATCCCCAGGACCTAGGCTGGGCCTGGCATACAATAGGGGCTCACACCAAGGTTTACTGAAAACAGAGCTGATTCATGCCAGGGCTATGCTGGAAGGGTTTGAGCCTCAGTGTGTCCATGGGAGCAGGGGTGGGGGTGGGGGAGTCACTCCTTACAGTGCCAGGTCCTCGGTCCACTCCACCTCTGGGCCAGCCCTCATGGGCTTGGTCCACTTCTGTTGCATGGGGTTGTTGAGTTCAGCTACACAACACAGTTCCCCACTGCCTGTAAGACCAGAAATTAGAGGATGCTCAGATCAAAGATGGGAAGCCACTAAGGAATAGAGAGGCCATCCCCTAGCCACTTCTAGCTCTCACCTTCCAACTCACTCCCCAGGTGAGATGCTCGAAGCTGCCGTAGGAATAACCTGGTAGGTCTGGGGATGGCTGGCTGGGCCTGGGGCAACATGGGTGGCTTCTCACTCGGTACCTAAGAGCAGAAGGAGGTAAAAAGAGCAAGAATCCCAACATAGTACCCTGGGGACAGTATGCATGCAAACTATTTGCTTTGAGTGCCTACTCACCAGGCCTCCAGGGGCAGAGCAAGCCCTGAGGTTGACCATCATGGCTGGCTGGGTGCTGACTATGGCATCCTCGATCAGTTCTTCAATAGTGGAGAGCTCTACTTCCTCCTCACCTCTCTGCAGGGAGGAGAAGAGGAGAACAAAGAGGTGGGGCCTCCAGCTCTGCCTCCCTCTCCTTGCTGTGCTTCTTCCCCGCCAGCCCTACCCCCTTACCTCCCTGGCCTGCAGCTTGGGAAGCACCGTCAGGCTGAGATCTGGGCGATCAGTGAAGGCCCAGGATACAAGCAGTCCCCCACCAGGGATTTCCTCCAGGTTGACTTCCAACTAGGGACAAGGGACAAAGGGATTGGCTTGACTTGCCCCACTCCTCCAACTACTCCCAACTCCCCAGGACCCTTCCTTCCCAAATTCCATCCTAGACAGGAACCAAACTGAAAAGGCTGAGGTAATCGAACCACCCCCTGCCCAACTCAGTTTCCCACATCCCCCTCCACCTGTGTTGGTGGCAGTGTCAGAGTGACGTGGTAGGTCTCCATGGAGACGGCAGCGGGGGACTGCTGGGTCACAGAGACTGGGAACATCACCTCTTCAGCAGAGAGCTGGCAATGCAGCACCTGAGACAGGCGAGGGAAGGAGGGTCAGGCACAGAGGAAGGGAGCTCAACCCTGCTTTGCCCTGCCCTAAATGGGTCAGCAGACCCCTCCCCACTTCAGTTGTCCTTGGGATCACCTTTTTGAGGTCACAAACCCATAAAAGAATCAGATGCAAGCCAAAGACTCCTCTCTCCAGAAAATATAGATCTACACACATGTACCACATTTTGCATGTAACTTCAGTGGGATTCTCAGACCTCCTAAAGCTAATCCTTGGATCCCTAAGGCATGCACGGACTTCAGGTTAAGAACCCTTGGACTAAAGGGAACTCTTGGGACCAGCCCTCCTTAGGCCCTAAAGAAGGCAGTGCCCAGCAGACCCTTACCATGGTGCGCTCTGATTGGTCTACGCAGGTCACGTGACTAATGCTGGCTCCCGGTGGGAGTTGGGGCACCTCTTCAAATGCGATTTGGATGGAGCTCTGAGGGAGTAATGTGGGCATAGGATCAGGTCTCTGGAGCCACCCCCCACAGATCTGGCCTGCTCAGTTGCTAGCTGGGCCCTGGCAGTGTGGAGGCCTCAGCTGCAGGCTGGCTTCTGGTCCCTCCTTAGCTCAGGGCTTTATGACAGGAAGTGCACCCCTCCAACCCTGCCTCTCCAGGGGCCTGCAGCTGCTAGGGAGAACTGGGGAGCTAGACCACCTCAGAGACCAGATCACCTTGAGCTGAAGACCCTAGATTCCTCCTGGAATACCTGGAGCCTCCCTCTTCTCCCTCCACCTTCCTCTTCATCCCCCATTCTACCCCCAAAGAAACGTGTGCATAGAAAACAATAATAAAGGTGTTGGTTGCCACCCATATATAATAGCTGGGCAGAAAGAGACATGGCTGAGCTAAGGGTGAAAGCAATAGGGCCACTTATTCAAGACAAGAGCTGGAGAAACGAGGCTAAGCCTTCTTCCAGATAAATAGGATGTGGAGGCGCAAGAATATGACTCTATCCATATTCTTGGAGATGAAAACTAGCTCAGCAAGGCCTTGGGGAACTTTACCAGAGGGACTGGGAAGAAAAGCAAGCTCAGAGGGCTCAGAGGGGCCCGGCTAATTCCTCAGGGCAGACAGCAGGGTGGTATTAGGGAGCAGAAAGCCGCTTAGCTTAGGTCTTGAAAGAGCTTCCTAATTCTTCCACAGCAGTGGAAGCAACCTACTGCAGCCCCATCTGGAGATCAGGATGGGAAGAAGAATTGAAGAAGAGGCACAGACTGAGCTGGCAGCTCTTCCTTGGGTCTTGGGTTGGGAGGAAACAAATCCGCAATGTTCATTTGCCTGGCAAACCAGGAGAAGCCAAATTTTCTGTTCCTATAGCTGTCTCATTCCAAGGCCAGGCCCAGGGAGATGGGGAGATGGATGCTTGGAACCCCAGTCTCCCCACCCCCTGCAAGGGAGGCCAATGTCCGGCTGAGTCAGCTGTCCTGGGGAGTTGCTCCTGACCCAGGGACAAGGTACAGGAAGAGCTGGGTGGAGGGGTGAGTTGAAGGTATAGACTGACATATGCCATCTGGCTTTCTGCTGGGCAGAGGAGACAGAGCAACTTCTTGTGTGGCCACTTCTGTTTCCAGGCATCTGGAGAGCTAGTAAAGTAAAGCCCCCAGACTAGTGGTGGCTGGAAATGAAGAACTCTCTAAGCAAGGGGCTGATGGACTGGGAAGGCAAGGAGAGATCACTGGGCCAAGATGAGGAGGGCTCCGCGAGAGGGAAGCCTCTACCTCCCACCCCACCTCAATCTTATGACCACGCTTCCTGCCCCACTTCCTGGGAGGCCAGATGCCCATGGTGCAACGGGAGGAAGTAGGCTGGGCTGGTTTGTGACTGACCCTCAAGGGGCAGCTCCAGGCTCATCTACTGGGAAGGGCTTAGATTGTCAATCTGTTTTCCACCTGAACACCTTTCCCTCAACACATACACTGTAGGTCAGCATGCAGAAGGATGTCTTAGTTGTAGCAGTGAAATTACAGAGGGGTGGGAGGTGGGGGGTAATTCAGGCTCCTTGGGGATCTGCCTGATCACACCAAGGATTTGGGGCATGAAAGGCTAGCTGGGTGTGGTGGCATGAGGACCAGGCAATTTCCTTCTGCAGGTGCACCTGTCTCTCTTCTAACCCCCCCACCCACCAACACAACCAGCACCCAGGCTAGACGGAAGTGCCCTCAGGCACAGGGATTAGCGTTGCTATGAGAACAGCAACTTGTGCATGGGTTTGGAGCCAAAGAGTACCCTGACCACAAGAATAGAGGATTTGGGACATAGCGGGATTTCTGCAACCTCTAGCCTCACCTGCACCCTTTTCTCTGATCCCGTAGGGGAAGAGAAGCCATGGGGGTTCCCCAGTTGATCCCCACCCCCATCCGGCTTCCTGGCATGAGCAGTCCCTCCCCTGAAAGCAAAGGCTGAGTGAGCGGACCACGTAGGTGCTCCTGTCCAACTCACCCCGTCCCTGCAGGCCTGCTCGTTCAGCGCTCGCACCCAAGCCCGCTGCCAGTTCTCCCGGAAAGACTTGAAGGCGAAGAGCGACGCCAGGAGGCCCCGGACACCTGGCTCCTCAGCGGCGCCGGCCCGAGTCGCCCGCAGCCGCAGCAACGAGCGCCATACGCCCAGCTCCCGCAGGGAGCCCGCGGGCTCGGCAGCTAAGGCGGGTCCCCGGCCCCGGCCCCGGCGGGCCCGCGCCAGCCACAAGCCCCGGGCATACTGCAGCAGCCAGCCGAACACCGTGAGCAGCGAGGCGGCGAAGAGGATCAGCAGGGCCGCCCAGCCCACGTCCCGCTGCCCCCAGCCCGGATCCATGCTCCGTGCGGGCTCCGGTCCCGGTCCCGGCTCAGGCTCAGCCGCTGCCCCGGGGGAGCATGGCCCGGGCGGGCCGCGGGGCGGGGGCGGGCTCCCCCGGGGCTGGGCGCGCGGGCTCGGGGGCTCTCCGGGGCTGGGTGCCCGGGACTAGTGGGTGCCACAGATCGATGAGAGGAGGTCCTGGGGGGTCTTGACGCTGGGGTCCCTCTCTCTGTGGTCCCGGTCCCTCCTCTGTAGGTCCGGCAGTCCGACCTGGGCTAGTCGTCGGCCAGCGCCCGACTCCTCCCACGGCGCGGGCCCCGCCGGACCCGGGCGGGGACTCGTCTGCAGAGACGCGGGGGCTCCGGGCCGGCACCGGCTCCGGGAGGGTTGCGTGCGCAGAGCTGACACTGACAACACGGCCAGCGCCCCGCCCCCACCCGCCCTTAAAGGAGCCGCACCCGCGCCGGGCGGGGCTTGGTGAGCCCGGCGCTCAGGCGCTGGAGGAGGGCGGGAGGACTAGCCAGGACGGGAGGAGGTTCCGGGGTTGAAAACAGGAGGGATCTTTGACCGCCCCGCCCCATCCTGGAATCGGGGTACTCCTCCTCCCCTGAGCTCGAGCTCTCGGCAAGAGTAGGCAAAGATAACTTCACTTACCTGAGATGCCGCCTCTGCTTTCCCCCACGCTCCTTAGATTTCTATAGTTTAGACCTCTGTGGATAGCATAGACCCCTTCTCCAAACACCCCCAGGCTCAGCAGCACCTTGGCTCCCATTTCCTGGCCAAAGCTAGGCCCTGGGTAAGTAGGTGCAGAGCAGCCCTCTTAGCTAGAAGTGCCTGACAGAGGTCCAGATGATTCCTGCCAGAGAGAGGGCAGAACCTGACCCTGGTAGAGGCTGAGAATAGAACATGGAATATTAAACCTCCTCCATCCCCCCACTCTCCTTCCCCTTGGAGCTAGGACCCAGCAACACCCTATAAACCTCCTTGCTCATGTGGTTTGTTCTGGAGATGTTTCCCAAGCCTGGGGCTGCTTCTGTTTTTAAAAATAATATATTTCCATAGTAACAACTGCTGCCTGTGGAGCACGTGTAGAGGGGGTGGTAATGAGGAGGGAGCTGGCAATGTAGCCCTGGACTATCAATAGATTCAGCCAGATGACCCTGCCATCCAAATATGCGATATCCCAACAGGCACCCCCAAAATAATGTTATAATTACAGTCTAACCTCAGGATCCATCCCTTTTCCTAGATTTAAGGGAGTGGATTCCATTCCTATAGAACAGGGGCTTGTCATTGCTTTCTGGAGACAGGAGGAGGAAAATCATACAAAGGGATTTAAAGGAATCCCTATTCCCCACGAGGCCTTCTTCTCCACATACAGATGGCAAGGTCTTTGGCACACAGCGCCTTCCTTAGAGAGGTAGACAGGGAACGTGTTAAACAGCTCCCTTCCAAATCCAGTCAGTAGTCTGAGGAATGAGTACCTGAGAGTAAACAATGCCTTCTAAAGTGTGGGATCGCAGAGCTAGGCAGAGCCTGGCAGGTCAGCAACAGGGTGCCTGAACCAGAAGAGGTGGTGAGGAAGCCTGGGGCATCCCTGGATTTCACTGTAAGAAATGATGGGGAGGGGGGAGGTGATGGGGTAACCTTGCTGTGGCCCTGCCCATGCATCATCACTGGACTCCAGAAACCATGGAAGATTCCTAGAGTGTGGGTTTCGAATCTTGAGGGGAGGAGAAGAAATGAAATGAAGGGAAGAGAGAACTCAGAGACATGGGGCCAGAACCCAGAGACGCAGGAGGAAGCTGTCAGCGGGCAGAGCAGCTAGGGCTAGGGGAGCAGGCTGCGCAGGAAGTTGTCCAGGCGCAAAGTTTCACTTTGAAGACCCTCTTCCCCCAAGAACCCTTCTTCAGGAACCCTCCAACCTCCCAAGGATCTCAGTTCTCTGAGTTCTTGGATCTCCTTCCTCAGGCCCTCCACTGAGCACTTTGTCCTCTGCTGCCAGATGCTGCTTCACAATTCGGCCTTACATGAGTCTCCCTAGCCGGTCCTCCCAATCTCCCTTCCACTTGTTACTCAGACCTCTAGCATTTATTTCATTCTGCCTTATAGTCTAGCTGGTTGTTTATATGTCTGCTTTTCCCACTCGTCAGGAAGCTGCTGAAGGGTAGGGACCCTTCTTACTCATTTCTCTTCTCTCATATTCAACCAAAGTGCTTTAATAAGCTGAAGTAGCCTCCTTGGGGGAAACAAGTGCGTTTATATCACTTGGTGTCCCCACAGTATTAAGAGTCCCCTATGTACATAGTAGGGATTAGCAAGTTCTTTGTAACTTTAAGAAGTCTAACAGAAAATATTTCAGTATAGACGTAAACCATAAGAATTTCTATACTGTTTCCATCTTTTGAAAATCATTCATGTCATCCCAATAGGAAGGGCAATCTTGGGGCTTGCTTTTGGCTCACAACTTCTGATAAACTGATAGGTGAGAGGCAGGAAGAAAAGGAAAAGCTGCTTGGAAAGAACCACAGATATAGTCCTGCAAGTGTCATAGCCCCAGACTATCCAAAGATGTCTTGTGGTATTTTAGGCACTGTGAAACATTTTTGCCACAGGCTTTGTCAAGCAATCAGACTGAACAGTGGATTGGCCTTGCTCACGGGGAGGCACTAAGGTCTCCCGAGTAGGAGATGAGCATCGCAGACAGTGTCTGCTCCGCCCAAGAAACCAGCGAAAGCCATTGACAGCTCGCCTGATCTGTGGGTCCTAGGACCAGCTTCAGCATTCAGGCAAATGTTTTGAACTTTTACCAGGAAAGGCACAAAATTTCAAGTGAGGCCAAGTCATGTGTTTGTTTGTTTGTTTCTCCTTCTAATCAGTCTAATAATCAACTGGGTATTTACCATCACAGGAAAAAAAATATTCAGATGATATGACAAGTATCCAAGTAACCAGGTTCTGATGGTAACATGTATACGTGGATGATTAATCCCTAGTGTCTTATGTTTGAACAAGCCCCCACCCTCTTCTAGTGGCAGTGGCAGGAGGGTGGGGATGCTAATGATCTCTAGAGAAGAAAGAGACAAAGGCTGGGAAGGAAGATTTATTAGGATTGGCCTCCTAATAAAAAAGGAAACACATACAGACAGTCCCTCAGATCTCCAGGGAGTCTCAGCCTGCTCCTGATCAACAAGATAACTGAAGGCTGCCTCCTCTGAGGCTCCCACAAGCTCCTCCTTTCCACCTGCTCCTGGCGCCTTATTTTCTCCATTTGGAAGGTCCTCCCACCCTTGCCACCTACTAAAATCTTTGGAGATACTACTCCTTCTCAAGGTCCTCTCACTTCCCCTAGTCACAACTAATTGCTCCCTGCATGCGCTCCTAGTGCCTTCTGTACCTCTTTCAGATCAGATCCATTATGTTTGATGATGCCTTATATACAGATATCTGTATGTCCTTAGCCCCATGGGGACACCCTGTGGAACAGAAAACACTTGCCTCTAGGGAGTTCCCAGGCTAAGAGGCACAGATGCACACACACGCCCACACACACATCCAAAAACAATACCAGTGAGATAATAGGTACTGAAAATTTGGTGGAAAATCAATAAATTACTGGGTTTACTTTATATGTATAAAGTATATTTTATATGTATATGGCTTTTTATTGTTAATTAAAGCCATCTTTAAGTAGAAGAGACATTTCACATCTGATTTTGAGAGACAGGAGGAACTATCTTTGGCCTAAAAAGAGTCAACCCGACCCGACTCCTGGAGCACGCTATAATTGAAAGAGCGCACAAAGTGCCAGGATACTTGAGTCCTCTCCGGAACTCCCTGGTAGTGATTTCCTCCCTGAGGAATGGAAATCAGTTGCCAAAGAGCCTCTGTGTGCATGAAAGAGAATGAAGATGCTGGTGAACTCTTATTTGCAAGGAAACAGGTGCCAAGCACGGTAACCTGGAGGAAGAAACCTGACTGGGAGTTTCTCAGGCTCACAGGAAACCACGTGTAAGTCTGGTTCTCCTGCTTCTTCAGCTCTTTCCAACACCTCAGCCTCGCCTCCTCGGATTGGGAGCTTGGACAATGCAGCGATCCAGGACCAAGGAAAGTTAAGAACCGGTTAACTCCAAGGGGACACTCCCAGCCCCTCCAATGGCGATGTGACCCGCTAGGTTGCCTGGCAACGAACTGCTACTGCGGGGGCGCAGGTGGGTGGGACGATGAAGGAAAAGCACAAGAAAAACACGGAGTGGGAGGAGCTTTTCAAGCGTCTACGCTTTAGAATTTACATCATCTTCCAAATTGTAGCTGCGTTTCCTGGAACTGAGTTGAGTTTACCTTGGCTTTCGACTACGCGGGCAACAGGTATTCTACAAGGAGCAGGCGCTGCTCCACATCCTCATCCCTCCAGCCCTCCTCCTTGCTTCCAATAGCCATCTTCTCGCTCCAGAGGTATCCCAGGGTAAACTCGGCGTACTGCCCCTTTAAACGTGACCTGCGGAGGCGGACGGAGCTAAAACTGACGTGGAATCGAGTGTGAGCGGCGTCAGACACGTGGTACAAGGAGTCGTTCATCTTGGAATCGGGCAACGAGTTTTTCCGCTTTTGGCTGTACGTTTTTAATATGATGTTAAAGTATCCGCTTTTGTCTTTTTTCCCTTCCTTTCTTCTTTATTGAAGTATAGTTGACATACAATATTGTGTTAGTTTCGGGTTGACAACATAGTGATTGAACAGTTAATCACGTTACAAAATAATTACCCTGATAAGACTAGTTAACTATCTGTCATTATACAAAGTTATTACAGTATTGTTGACTATATTCCCTGTGCTGTATATTACATCCCCATTACATTTATTTTATGGCTGGAAGTTTGTATCTGTTATCCGCTTCACCTATTTCTCTCTTCCCCCGAACCGCCTCTCCTCTGGCAACCACTAATTTGTTCTGTGTATCTGAGTCTGTTTCTGTTTTGTTTTGTGTTCATTTGTTTTGTTTTTTAGATTCCACATATGAGTGAAATCATATAGTGTTCTTCCTTCTCTGTCTGGTTTATTTCACTCAGCACGATATCCTTTAGATCCATCTGTGTTGTTCCTAATACGTGGAATTCATTCTTTTTTATGGCTAATACTCTATTTTTAAAATAAACAAATTTATTTATATATGTGTGTGTGTTTATATATATATATATAAAACATCTTCTTTATCCATTCATCTACCCGTGGACACTTAGGCTGCTTTCGCTCGTTTCGCATGTTGGCTATTGTAAATAATGCTGCAATGAACATAGGGTTGCGTATATCTTTTCGAATTAGTGTTTTCTTTTTCTTCAAACACCCAGAAGTGGTATTGCTGGATCGTATGGTAGTTCACTAATTTACATTCCTACCAACAGTGCACGAAGGTTCCCTTTTCTCTGGTATTTGTTTTTCTTTAATTGTTTTTCCAAAACACTATGATGACTCAACTTTGGAATAAAGGATGTAGTCTAAAGTAACACTTCTGTCCCTACGCTTATGCCCATATTAAAAATGGCCGCCTCCGCCTTCCGCGGTGATAGTTGCTCTGCGAACAAGATCCGGGCGGAAACAGAGGGTACGCAAGTACGGTGGGGCGGAGCGCAGGATGACTTATAGAGGCTCGCGGGAGTCCCCAGGACAGCTCTAGTCAGAGTTGTTGGGGTTTGCTCAGGCTGGTGTAGGAAAACCCAGCCTGTGGGGAGCGGCCACTTCTTAACTGCTGGGGGCTCAGGGCTTCTGCCCGACTTGCCCGTTATCTGAGGAGCTGGCGGAGCGGACCCCCCGGCCGGTCACCATGTGGGCCTTCCCGGAGTTGCCGATGCCGCTGCTGGTGAATTTGATCGGCTCGCTGCTGGGATTTGTGGCCACACTCACCCTCATCCCCGCCTTCCGTGGCCACTTCATCGCCGCGCGCCTCTGTGGCCAGGACCTCAACAAATCCGACCGGCAGCAGATGTGAGCGGCGGCACACGGGTCCCGGGCTGGGGACAGGGGTGGGCAGGGCAAGAGCGGGGACCTGGGTGCTGGACTGCGCGCGAAGACGGAGCGCTCACCCAGCACACAGCCCGGGACTCTGGGAGGTGAAGGGCAGAACTGTTTAGCACTGGGGAGAGGATGGGGGTGATCCTCGGGTGTATCAGGGACTGCGGCAGGGGTGCCCTCCCCTGCATTAGGTTACTGTAATGCCTGCACTAGTGAGTAACCACACCCCCTTTCCTGTTCCCCCTCCACCCCTTTTCTGCTGGGACACAGCCCAGAGTCCCAGGGAGTGATCAGCGGTGCTGTTTTCCTTATCATCCTCTTCTGCTTCATCCCTTTCCCTTTCCTGAACTGCTTTGTGGAGGAGCAGTGTAAAGCCTTCCCCCACCACGAAGTAAGTGGGTTAGTGGGGGCGGTTGCCTGGGGTTGGGGGCTGGGAGCTACCTGAGAGAGTTGGGGGTGTTTGGGCTTAGGGGAGGGGCTGAGGAAGGAACGAAAAGACAGGCGTTTTTGAAAGGAAAGGTGAAGTGGGAGTAGGCTCCAGCTGTGACCTGCGCGAGCCTCCCCCAGTTTGTGGCCCTGATAGGTGCGCTCCTTGCCATCTGCTGCATGATTTTTCTGGGCTTCGCGGATGATGTACTGAATCTGCGCTGGCGCCATAAGCTGCTGCTGCCCACAGCTGCCTCACTACCTCTTCTCATGGTCTATTTTACCAACTTTGGCAACACGACCATTGTGGTACCCAAGCCTTTCCGTCCAATTCTTGGCCTGCATCTGGACTTGGGTGAGTAGCCCTGCCACCACTGCCCCTATGGCCCCTACTTCAGGGCACCCTTACTCCGTGAGACATCCAGCAAAGCATCCTTCCTGGTGTTCCACATTCTCCTCCAAGTGTCCCTGTGTCTTCTCAGATCCTTCCTGTTGGCCCTTCATCCTATCCTCTGTCCTCACCACTTGTCTCAGAAGGCTATTCTTCAATCATCATTCTATAGGTGATACTCCTTTTCTTTCTGTCTTCTCCCCCTCTAGGGATCCTGTACTATGTCTACATGGGGCTGCTGGCAGTATTCTGTACCAATGCCATCAATATCCTAGCAGGAATTAACGGCCTAGAGGCTGGCCAGTCGTTAGTCATTTCTGCTTCCATCATTGTCTTCAACCTGGTGGAGCTGGAAGGTAGGTGGGATTGGAGGTAAAGAAAAGTCTGAGTGTTACGTTTTCCTGATATCTGGCTTTGGGGAATTCAGAAAGAAAGCAATATGTGAGTAATTATAGAAGCTAAGGGAACCTATTTACTTTGCAAATAACTAAGATTCATTAAATGTGAGAAAGGAAGATAGCAGCCCTGTCATTTATAGCCGGATTGGCACTAATTGGTAGGCTGTGGTCTTCTCTTATTGAACATAAACAATTTCATAGAACTTGAAAATCAGACAGGGTCACTCTGTGACCATGATCAAGTAAGACAAAAACCAGACCCCTCCATAACCATGTGTGAGCATAGATAAAACTACAAGAACACTGTGCATCCCACAAAAATGACCAAGCTGCCCCTGTTCTGGCTAATATGAGTGATTGCTGCTTCCTTCAGATAACCACTGAAGAGTTCCTCCCACGTCCTAGATAAAAATTAAGATGAATTAATAATTAATAAAAATTAGGGGCTGGCCCCGTGGCCGAGTGGTTAAGTTCGCACACTCTGCTGCAGGCGGCCCAGTGTTTCGTTGGTTTGAATCCTGGGCGCAGACATGACACTGTTCATCAAACCACGCTGAGGCAGCGTCCCACATGCCACAACTAGAAGGACCCACAACAAAGAATATACAACTATGTACTGGGGAGCTTTGGGGAGAAAAAGGAAAAAATTAAAATCTTTGAAAAAAAAAATAATAATTAATAAAAATTATTAAGAATTACTCCTGCTGACAGCACCCAGTCCAGGGCAAAACAGTGCCTCCTTGCATCCTCCCCAGAATTACTTAAATCCTATAACAAGTCTGCCTAACTCCCCCTTACTCAGGCATCCTGTGATTCCTCGTGGCGTGTGGTTTCCAGTCTCCCTTGTTACAACAAGTCAGTAAACCCAGCTTTGACTACAGATGTGTTTCTGGTGGTCTTTGGCTGATAGACATCAGTAAGTGCTTATTAAAGCTAAGAGCACTTTTAAAACATGATCTCCTTTAAACTTTGTAACCAAGCTCTTTGTGGCAGCTGTTGTCGTCAACTGTATTTTACAGATGAGGAAACTGAGCTTTAGAAAAGTTAAATGTGTCGTGATCAAGGTTGCACAGTTAGGAAGTAAAGCTGGCATTCAAAGCTAGGGCTGAACAGTCTAAACCAAATTTAAGACAGTAACTAGTTTAGGAAGAGTTCATGAAAGAGGTGGAATATTGGCAATTGCCTGCATGACATAAAAGGGGTAGTAACTTCTTGAATGTCACTTGGGAGAGGTGGACAGTACAGCTTGGGACAGAACTTAGACACAGACAAAAATAGGACCAAGCAATGCAGGGGAAGTGGCTATCAACTTTTCCTTCTTTCTTTCCCCCTGCTTCCAAAGGTGATTATCGAGATGATCATGTGTTTTCCCTCTACTTCATGATACCCTTTTTTTTCACCACCTTGGGATTGCTCTATCATAACTGGTAAGTAGGACTATTGATAAGGGGACAACTATTTGAACATGAGGCAAGTATGGTCCTGATCATGACCATCTGCTGGTGGAGAAGCTATACCTGCGCATAGCTGTGTTGAGTGTTTTCTGCGTCTTCAGTTGGTAATATTCTTAAATTGCTCTCTACGCAGCAGTAGTTGGGCACAAGTGCTGTGGAACCCCCAGGAAGAGATGAATTCAGGGCCTTGGGTCCTGGAGAGTTGCTGGGAGAGTTAGAGTCTCCTTCGAGCCAGAACTGGGGTCAAGACTAGCCTCGTACCAAGGTGTGGGATGTGAGAGGATTGGTCATGCCTCTTGCCACTGGCTCAGGTTCTCTCCCCTGCACAGGTACCCATCACGGGTGTTTGTGGGAGATACCTTCTGTTACTTTGCTGGCATGACCTTTGCCGTGGTGGGCATCTTGGGACACTTCAGCAAGACCATGCTACTCTTCTTCATGCCCCAGGTGTTCAACTTCCTCTACTCACTGCCTCAACTCCTGCATATCATCCCGTGCCCTCGCCACCGTATACCCAGGTAGCCACTTAGGGCTTGAAAGGGACATCATAGCTTTTTCACTTGGGATGCATAAAGTCAGCCTTATAAATTTGCTGTGCAAAGGGAGTGGGCCCAAAGAAGAGCTAACTCTTTCCATGTAGTTGGCCCTTTATAAATTACAGAGCACGTTTACTTACATAATCTTATTTAATGTTCACAGCAGCTCTGATCACACAGTAGTAAGCAGCAGAGCCAGAAATAGATGTCAGGTTGTTTGACTCCACATTCGGTGCTCTTCCTAGTAATTAACCGCCATGAGGAGAGTTCTTTGACTAGTTGCCCAGTCACATAAAGCTCTCTTCCCCCTGCAGACTCAATACCAAGACAGGCAAACTGGAGATGAGCTATTCCAAGTTCAAGACCAAGAGCCTCTCTTTCTTGGGCACCTTTATTCTAAAGGTAACAGGATAACAAGGAGGTAGGGCCGCTACCCTGAATGGGGAACCTAGGCCTGCGTCAGATCCAAGGGGAGTTTGGAAGCATTAGGCAGATCGCATTCCTGAAGCATAGGTATTAGCTGAAGTTCTCTCCACCCCTGGCCCCTCCAGGTAGCAGAGAGCCTCCAGCTTGTGACAGTGCGCCAGAGTGAGAATGAGGATGGTGCCTTCACCGAGTGTAACAACATGACCCTCATTAACTTGCTACTTAAAGTCTTTGGGCCCATGCATGAGAGAAATCTCACCCTGTTCCTGCTGCTGCTACAGGTACGGTTGAGGATGGGGTTCACGCCTCTTTGTCTCCCTTTCTCCATGGTTCTTACTCTAGTCCATTTCTCCTTGCAGATCCTGGGCAGTGCTGTCACCTTCTCCATTCGGTACCAGCTTGTCCGACTCTTCTATGATGTCTGAGTCCCGTGATCATTGCCCTTTACTTCACAGTCTCGGGGGTTCCTGACTCAGGCCAACCTCTTTCTGGACCAGGACTGCCTTCTGGCCCAGGCCTCTCCCACCCTTCATTTTCCTACAGATTTTGTCCTCAGCATTTCCTTTGCCCTGTGATTATGGACATCCTGGGCTTTTCTTGCCCTCTGGTGATTATTGATTGGACTTCGCCTATGGCTTTCTTCAACTTGCCACTCTCCCTCTCCATCCCATCTTTGCAGCCTCCTAAGGTGGGATACTGAAGCTTTTATGCAGTTATCTACAACTCTGACTCTCAAGGAATTTGTTGGGCCTGGGGCTAGAACCCTGGCTGCGGATAGGGACACAGGCTGGAAAGATGACTTGACATTTGCCTATAAATTAAGTATTCTAATTAGTAAGAGCTGACCTGGGGGCCAAGTGCTCCTTGTGGTGACAATAAAGTGGTTTTTTCTTTTTGTCGTTCCTGTAGGTGTATTTCCTATATGGGCTTTTTAGGGTAGATTGGGAGGGTTGGTGGAGGCAGCTCCTCCAAGAGGATGCCTCTCTCCGCCCCAACCTTTTTCTTTTCAGTACACCAGGCCCCTTCTATGAAGAAGTGAACAGAAAGAGCTGAGACCAGGCAGAACACGTTGAATAAATATTGAAATCCTGATACTTCAGGTGGCATGGAGGGCCATAGGATTGGAGTTATCTGTTCTCTGTTTTGGGATCGAATTTTCACGGAGTCTCATTTCTTTCCTTTTTCACTATCCCTTTGCCGCATAGGAGGGGAGAGGAGTGGGGAGGGAGTGAGAGACCTGAGGGGGAGGCAGAGATAAGTGTAGTATTGACCGCTTTCCTTTAAAAATCCAGGCCGGCCCAGATTTCCCAGAGGCTCTTGAGGCGACTTCAGACTCCACCCCCTTTGTCTTCCGGTTCTGGTCTCCGGCTGTAGCGTTTAAATCTCGCGCGCTTCACATGGATTGGCTACATCTGGGAGTGGTTGGCTGTCCGCGTGCCGCCACTCCTCCTCGCCTTTTTACCCGGGCAAAGGGTTTTCAAATTTGACCAATCGGCGGGCGCGCTCCCTCAGCCGAGGCACGTCACTGAAGGGTTAATCGCAACCAACCGGAGGCGGGTATTAGAGAAAAGAGCCAATCAGGAGGGCGCGGAGGTGTGCCCTGGGGGCTTATAAGGGCGGCCTGTGGGCGCGCGCGGCGGCAGTTGGACTGCGGCGGGCGGCTCCTCGTTGGCGTTCTCGAGGCGGACCTCTTCTCCGTTTTTCTACCTCGCGCACCATGTCGGGCCGCGGCAAGACCGGCGGCAAGGCCCGCGCCAAGGCCAAGTCGCGCTCGTCGCGGGCCGGCCTCCAGTTCCCGGTGGGCCGCGTACACCGGCTGTTGCGGAAGGGTCACTACGCCGAGCGGGTCGGCGCCGGCGCGCCGGTGTACCTGGCGGCGGTGCTCGAGTATCTCACCGCGGAGATTTTGGAGCTGGCGGGCAACGCGGCCCGCGACAACAAGAAGACGCGGATCATTCCCCGCCACCTGCAGCTGGCCATCCGCAACGACGAAGAGCTCAACAAGCTGCTGGGCGGCGTGACGATCGCTCAGGGAGGCGTTCTGCCCAACATCCAGGCCGTGCTGCTGCCCAAGAAGACCAGCGCCACCGTGGGGCCGAAGGCACCCGCGGGCGGCAAGAAGGCCACCCAGGCCTCCCAGGAGTACTGAGGGGCGCCCGCGTCGCCCCAGGCCGCCCGGCCCCCCAATGCCACCACAAAGGCCCTTTTAAGGGCCACTACAGCCCTCACGGAAAGAGCTGGGCCACGCCGGGCTCCGGGACGAGCGGCCGCGGCGCTCGGCCTCCCCTCCTCATCCCCGCCGCCGCCGCCCGCCCCTCCCCCTCGCGGGCCCCGGCTCCCGTTCTCCGGAGAGGGGCGGCCGCCCGGCCCCGGCTCTGCTCGGCTGGCACCCCGGAGCTCGTGACTCGGCCGGCCTGTCCTCGGAGCCGCCGATGGGCCGCGGGGAGCCGCGGCGCCTTCTGGAAGACTTGGCTGGCCGCTCTGACGCAGGGCTGAGCTGAGGCGCGCGGCGGGCCGGCGGCCGCCAGCAGACCCCTGCAGCCTGGTCGTCCGGGACTTCTCCAGCTTGGTGCTTGGTCGGGACCTGTCAGACAGGACTGCGGATTTCCAGGCTCCGGTGGGGAGAAATGGATCGCTTCGTGTGTCCTGGTGCCCCTTTTGCTGCCCCATCCGGGCTTTCGCATCAGCCTCCTCCATTCTCATCCGCGGGCCTGTGCGGTGCGGCCAGGACGGAGCACTGTAACGGGGACATCTCTCCTCCGGAGACGACTGCCTCCCAGGAGGAGCTGGGGGGAGGGGCGAGGCCTCCGGTCCGGGTCCCCGGCCGGCCGTGTGGACAGCGGGAGTTGTGCGCGCTGCTGCGGCCGCCCGGCAGCGAGGCCTTCGGGCCTGCCCACTCCGCCCCGCTTCCCTTCCAGCAGCTCCGCTCGGCAAGCCAAGCTCCTAGATACCAGCACAAGTCCGTTAGTCCCGTCTGGACTGAGCCTCCGGCTTTTGAACTGGAATTTTGCAGCTAACCCATCCAAGACTAGTACCTTAGGTATTGGGGAGTTTGAGATGGACTAATTTTGTTTATTAAAGGGTTGTTTTTTAAGAAGGAGTCTCCGTTTTCATTTTGTGAAAGTTGTAAGATTGATGACTTTGTAGACTATTCTCGTGAGGTAGTGGGGGTGGGGGGCTATGGATATAAGGCTCTATGGTTTACTCGAGAGGAGCAAGCCATCGTTTTAAGATTGTGGCTCTTTGTTCGCGCTCCCTGGAAGACAGTTTATTCTGTTCGAAATGAGAACTGTTGAGACAGAAATTGTGTTACGGAACTTTGGACATAGGTCTCAGTCTCCAAAGTAAGGAGTAAAGAGTTTTGTGTTTGTCCTTATCTTTCCTGCAACCCCACCAAAACCAAAAACAAACACCTTCAGAGCTGGTTTATTATTAGTAGAGGTGGTAACATTCAAAGGCTGTGGCTTGGACTTTGTCTAAAGAGATGAGCCTCTACCTACTGAGGAGGCAAGGCAGTCACCAAGGCCCCAAGGTGAGGCAAGTCCCTGGAAGTCTCTGACCCTGCAGTCGAGCCCCCTAACTGGGGTAATCACTCCCCACTTAGCAGTGAGAATGGGGCACTGAGGGCTGGGTTGTAGGCACTGGAGAGCAGCAGCAACCTAGGCACCTGTGCCCCACAGACCAGTTAGTGGGCGTCATTAAGCTGCCGTGCAACGTCCAAGATGTTCTTGGCTCCTTTGCTGAGCAGCAAGTTGGCCAAGCTGATGCCCAGGTTCTCAGCAGCCAGTTGGGCTTCTCGTGGGATGTTCCGCGCAGTGATGCCCACCAGCTGTGGATTATCCTCAGGGCCATCTTCATGCTGGATGAGGGAAGGAGGGTGGATTTGGTGAGCAAAAAAAGGGAAAGTAACATGCAGACTTCTTTCTTACCCTCTCCCTCAGCCTGCAGCCTTGGCACCTGGGCAGGGACGTGGATGGTGGCCTGCATGGTCTCCTGCATGCTATCTGAGCCATCCAGACTCCAGACTCCTCCAGTCAGGTACAGCTGGGAAAGAAAGTGGTTGCCTCAGCATATTCTGAAAGAGAACTGCTTAGAAACCTGGGCTCTTCTCACTGGCAACTCGGGATGCACAGAGAAATGCCACAGTCCTTCCTTGCCCTCCATCCATCTTCCCCTGCTTACTTGCCCATCCTTCATAGCTGTATGCACTGCTACTGGCACGCTGCAGCCTCCTTCCTGCAACGAGACGTTCTCCCTGTGAGCTGCAAGGACCCTTAACACTACCCTGTGACCAGAGCCCTCAGAGACAGACCTCTGAGGATAAAACTGAAAAGAAGGCTAGGGGCCCAGATTTGGGCACTCTTTATAGACAACATTCAACAATGAGTTACCACTAAATAACAGTGTTAATTTAAGAAATCTCCCCAATACCCTTCCCAACGTCCCAAGTCCCCCCCCACCACAGGTGGAGCACAGGCCCTACCAGGTGCCTTAGGAAGGCCCGTTCAGCGAGGCAGCAAAGCAGAGTCTCAGGATCATGCAACACACCCACCAGATCCAAGATGTCCTGGTCCTTGGCTCGGACTTCCACGCCCAGGGCCCCCTGATGGAAAAACAGCCTAGAACATCAGGCCCGATCTTTCCCCAACCAATGGTGCCAAGGGTGAGAACCAGCCCATCTCCAGCTGTTCCCCAAGGGCTTTTGGTACAGCAGTCTCCCAAAGCCTGCCCCTCCCTGGGAGTGTTTATGCTGGGGGGAGCAGACGCAGAAGGCTGTGTGCCCAGCTTCTGAGCTGAAAACAAAGGGAAGGGGCACATCAAGACATGGCTCCCTGTTCAAGCATACCTGACCCACAGCATACATGCATTCCTCAGGGTGCAGGATCTGTGGAGGCAGAAGAGGCAGTCAGAAGGGTGGAGATGGGGGTGCCTGAAAGCAAACAGCAGTGAGATGGGGCTTCCCTATCATATACAAAGCCTGCATAGGCAAAAGTGAGACTCTGGCCTGTGATCCCCAATCTTCCCAGCCTGGAACTCATTTCCAGATTTTAGTGTTAGAGGGGAGGTGTTCAAGAAGAGAATACAGGCAAGAGGGGGACGAAGATTAACTGGAGAGGCGACAGGGGCAGCCCCTACCTGCCCCATCCGGTTCTGCCAGCCCATGCGCTGCAGGCCAGCTGCGGCCAGGATGATGGCACTGAACTCTTGCAGCTCATCCAGCTTCCGAAGCCGTGTGTTGAGGTTTCCCCGCTACGGAGAGATGCTAAGGACCATGAGCATTGTTCCCTCTGCCTGAAACATTCCCTTTCTATCTGGCTAACTTTTCATCTTTCGATTCTCAGCTTAATGGTAACACCTGACACTTACCTCATACTTACTACATGCCAGATACTGTCCTAAAGTGTTTTACGTGTGTCAACTCATTTAATTTTCTCAGCAACCCCATGAGGTAGGTATTATTATTATTATTTTCCCCATTATTATTATCTCCATGTCAGGTAAAGAAAATGATACAGAGAGGTTAAAGAACCTGCCCAAGGTTATAAGACCTCTAAGAAGCCTTTCTGACCCCCAAGTCTGTTTAGATGTTCCAGTTAGAAGCTTCCAGGAAGTCCCTACTTTGAGCACTGGAGCACTTAGCACATACAGTTTTAATTTGACAAAACATATTATATACTCATTGTAAAAATCAAAACAATATAGAATATAAAATAAAAATGGAAGCACCTCCATCCCCTACCCAGAAGTAATCACTGTTCAATATCACTCTGTATTATCAATGCCTGTTTGTCTCCAAACCAAAATGGAAACTCGGGCCGGCCCCATGGCTGAGTGGTTAAGTTCTCAGGCTCCACTTCAGCAGCCCAGGGTTTTGCCAGTTTGGATCCTGGGGTGGACATGGCACCCACTCATTGAGCCATGCCGAGGCAGTGTCCCAATAGCACAACCAGAGGCACTCACAACTAGAATATACAACCACGTACTGGGGGGCTTTGGGAAGAAGAAGAAGGGAAAAAAAAAAAAAGTTGGCAACAGTTGTTAGCTCAGGTGCCAATCTTTAAGAAAAAAAAAAATGTAAACTCTATATAAGCAGAGACAATGTTGATCTTGCTCACTATTATCCCCAATGCCAGGCACTTGCCTGGGGCTGGGAAAACATGAAAGGATTAAGAATCGATGGATGGATGCATGGATGATGGGAGGACAGACAGCCCACTGCCCCCATGGTCCACTTCCTATAGAAGCCCCTTCTACTCTCAGGACTCCCAGGGTCCTCTGGACCTCATCTTCCTCCTTGGCTGCTGCCCGCTCCCTCCTCTAAAAGGATACAATACTCTTGAACTCCAGATGCGGGAACTTCCTCTGCAGCTGGGCCGCTCTCCGCAGGGAGCTAGTTCCCACTACGCTGCTCAGAGAGGATTTAAATGAGATTTAATCCTAAGCAGGTACTGTTCCTTTCCTCCTCCTGCCAACCCTCCATCTTCTGTGCACATCCCACCAAGACACCTCTCCAGGCCCCACTCACCTCTTCTCTGGCAAGGTTTCTAGGGTCTTCCCAACAAATTTTGGGTGAAAGACAACGGCATCATAGGGATTCTCCCGCCTGGGTGTGGAGAGAAGGTCACAGAATGAGGTCACTTCCAGGCTCTCTCAATAGCCAACTACTTGGCATTTCCCGAGTTTTCTGTCATGCTTGACACTCCTCAGGGCAGGGGAGACAGGCCTAGAGGTGGAGGGCCAAATCCCGAAGGGAAGAGCCAAAGTCAGCACGATGCCTGCCCAGGCCCCCTGACTGGCAGGACCCTTACTTGCAGATGGCACCAATGGTGAAGCCTGGAGGAAGCACAGTGGGAAGGTCCTTCAGGGAATGAACAACCAGGTCCACTCTAGAAAGACAGGAGAGGGAGGTAAGGAGAAGGGGTCCAAGCAGCAGATGCCCCCTTCTCCATCTATTCCTGCCTCTACTTCAGTAGCAGAGCCTAGAGCAGTTCAGGAAGCAGGACTTTCCAAGACCTCGGGACCCTGCTCCCCTCCTCCTTTCCCTCCTAACCCCCTTCCCAACCCAATCCTGCACTCCAGGCAGCTAGATGGTTCAGAAGCAGTACACTCTCCTTTTCTGAGGCCTGAAAAACCCACAGATGAGCCCCCTCTAGCCTATCCAAGGGTTTAAGCCCAACAGTCTAGCTGACATCCAGGTCTGACGTGCACTGGGGTCCTAGCAAGAGACTGGGCAGGAGCCACACTCTCCCGTCTTTCACTTACTCATTCTTTTCCAGTGCATGTTCCAGCTCCTTGGTAAACAGGCTCTTCTCTCCAATCTGCCAAGTAAGACAGAGCCTCAGAGTGAATCTCTTGCAGGAAGGAAAGAGGACGGGGGATGGGATTGGGGGGAGAAATGTTGTTACCTTAGAGAGTGCAGTATCAAGAATCTTGTCCCCTGTGGTGGACATAGCAACTGAGGAGAGAGTCAATCAATCAGGTACCTATTGAGCAGCATTTACTGAGCTCCTGCTGAGCCCAGCACGGTGCTAAGATTCATGGTGGATACAGAGGCACATAAGCCCCAGTCTCCATCCTCTGGGAATGTATGATCTAGCAGGAAGACCAGACACACATAAAAAACCCAAAGTGGAAGACACTAAATGCCAGGCTAGCCCAGGTAGTCAGAGCTGGGGGTGTTCAGAGGAGGAAAGGGCCCTCCAAGCCGGGGACAGCCAAGAAGAATTCTCAGAGGCAATAGGACCAGGCTTTGGTCCTAGGTAAAGCCAGAAACACTGCATTCTCCTCTCCAGGGGGTAAGGGCTCCGCCTCGGCTTCCACTCCTGTCCAGAAAACTCACTGATTTCAAACTGCAGGCCTGGGTATAAGGCTTTCAGCATTGCCACCACGCTGTCCGTCTGTATGCGAGCCAGCTGGGGACAGAAATTCAGATTAGTCCTGTCCTTCCCTGGCCACTGCCCCAAGCTTAGATCCTCACAGAGTCAGGGAGATCCTGAAAGGACTGCAATTCAGAAGGGGGTTGAATGCCCACCTGGGAAGGAAAGGGGTCTGGCCCAAGAGTCCTCTGCACCTCAACAACTTCCCCAGCCAAGGGACGATCCCCCACAGAATGCAATCTGCCATTCTTCATTGAATTAAACACCCAGCCACCCCATTTCCTCCATCCCCAAGCTGCTGGGAACTAACCCTCTGGGACTCCTCCCTTGTAATACCATGAGCACAGAACATTTCCGACAAACCTGCACTCACCTGGCTCTTGCGGGTACCAACGCGAATCACTTTCATCTTTGGGCTGTTTTCTTCCTGCAGAAAAAGTCCCCAGTTCACAGTTCCCTCTGTTCCTCAACACCTTGTCTAAGAACCAGAATCACTGGCTTGGAAGAAAGAGACTTCAGCCCCTGCCTGTGGCCAGCTGAGCTTCGGTGTGGAGAAAACTCCAAGATCGGTCCCTTTACCCTCCTCAGTACCTTCTGCCCTCCCCACAGATCCAGAGAAGCAGAGACCAGAGGGAAGCAATAGGATCCGCTGTTGCTGCTGCTATTGCTGCAAACCAGGACACTGAGCCCTAAAGTGCATCCTGGCCAAGGCAGTGGGAGTGCTGCACATAGCCAGGTGGGAGAAGAGATAAGGCCATCAGCTTGGCCACAGGGAGGGTGGGGCCTGCAGCAGGCAGGGGCAGGGCAGCTGGGGCCGTACAAGGGGAACTTGCGCTGAGTCACTGAGGACAACTTCAGCATCCACAAAAGAGCAGGCATTCGAGAAAGCTTCAGTGCCACCCAGATGCCAAGAGCTACCCCACAGCTGCCACACTATGGATCCCCTAATCTGGTTAGAATCCATTATGACCCATAAAAGACTGGGGTCAATGGAGCTGATGTAGAGTCCTGCTCAGCCTCTTGGCTGGGTAGCCTTGAGCACATCATCCCATCAGCACCTATTTGTTTATCTATAAAATGAAGAGGTTTGGACTCAAGTGTCTTCTGCCTTTGATGTTCCATAAAACCAAGAGGTTGAGCTGCCTAATGTCCATTCACCTGGAGTGCTGCCTCTGGTTTCACCAACAAGGAAACACTGGGACATCAGAGACCAAGCCAAGAACTCAAGGGACATGCCTTTTCCTCCTACCAGGGTACCTTGGACAAAGGTGTTCAGTGCTAAGCAGGTAGAACTGGGTTCTTCACTCTCAGGTCCTATTTCTTTCTAGATCAGACAATAGCCAATGTAGATACCACCAACTTTCCCCATTCTGGAATCTTCATCCTATGGAGTTCTTCTCTAGCCAGGAATCCAGGGCCTCTGTTGCCGGATCAGATGACAGCTGGCTCCTCGTGCATTCTAGTCTATTCCATTGAGATCTCTTCTCCAAGAAATAAACCCTGGGGGATCCTGAGAAAATCAGGCCAGGCTTGAAATGCTAAACATGGCCACTAAAATTCTGGGCCACGGGGAGCCCATGGAAAGAAAGCTAAGGTCCCAGAAACTGCTAGGTTCAAGCAATCCCTTAATTTCATTGATTCTGCACAGGATGTTCAAGTCAAATTGTTCCATTAAAAAATTTATTGAGGGGCTGGCCCCGTGGCCCAGTGGTTAAGTTCACGCGCTCCGCTGCAGGCAGCCCAGTGTTTCATCAGTTCGAATCCTGGGCACGGACATGGCACCGCTCATCGAGCCACGCTGAGGTGGCGTGCCACGTGCCACAACTAGAAGGACCCACAACGAAGAATATACAACTATGTACCGAGGGGCTTTGGGGAGAAAAAGGAAAAAAAATAAAATCTTAAAAAAAAAAATTTATTGAGCACATACATGCCAAAGCTATTGCTTTTAATCTTCATAACAATCTATCAGGCAGACAGGGCAGGGATCTCTGGAACCAGGTTACAGAAGAAAAGCCTGGCTCTGAGGAGTGAGTGACTTGCCCAAGGGTCACAGCTAATAATGAGCAGAGAGCTGGAGCTAGGGTTCAGATCTTCCTACATCTAGTCCAGTGCTCAGGAATGTGTGCAACGGCAAAGAATTCCTCCCTCATCAGCAGGCTGGACAGCAGGAGATAAGCAGCGGCCCCATCTCTTTCTTATCTCTTTCTGGCCTCTGGCTCTGTAGTTTGCCTCTACACAAGCCCAGAGCCCGGGGACAAACTAGCATTAGGAAGGTCCAAGGGTGGCTCCCACCCAAGGTGGTAAGTAACCCAACGGTGTGTCTCAGCTGGGGGCTTTGAGAGCAGCCTGGGGCTGAGTGACCGCTAAAATGGCAGAGGGGAGAAGGAGCACTTCCGAGATGTCTGTGTGCAGTTTGGAGACTTGGGAGTGTTCTCTCTGGATCCGAAGCGGAACATACTCCCAAGGCGGCCGAATCCCGCCTTGGCCCCGACTCGTGTGAAATAGGACCCGGGAATAGTACCCCGTCTTGTGTAGATGAACTTTCCTGGGCTGGGTTACTAAATCTAGAGCCAGGCGGAATCCCACCCAGACCCCCGCAGGGCTGGGGGTCCCGTTCGAGACAACCGCTCCACTCTTAACCCCAGCCTCGCCGCTCACTGACTTCCCCCATACTTCCTCGGGGCACCCCGCTACCGGCCCTTTAAAAGCTATTTGGACCCAAAAAAAAGACGGGTAGCCGTCCCCACCAATAGACGACGGAGGGTGGCACCCCGGGCCAATCGCTGCACCGCTAAGCCGGAAGACCGGAGTTACGAGGGTCACCGGCTCAGGACTCACCGCCGTTGCGGCCGCGTTGCCGTTCCCAGACATGGCTGTGCTCTCGGGTAGAAGGCCGGGGCCGCCGTCCTGCTCCCTCGGGATCTGGGGCAGCCGGAGGCCCCGGTCGGCTGGCACCGGGAGCACGCGGGGCCTGAGCTCCTCCTGCAGTCTGACTCCCGGCTCTGCAAAGGGCCCTGCGTCACTTCCGGCGCCCGCCCTCCAGGGGAGGCACCTCCCTCGAGCAGGAATGAGGATTGCGACAGAGACCTTACCTTTTTCTTACCGCCTTACTCTGCCAGGTTGACGCGGGGTGCGGGGGTTCCCGTGTGCCCGAGTCCTCCTGGCTTAAGACACAGGCGTACCAGCTATTCATTTCTGCTTTCACTGACACTTCCTTCTGAGCCAGCACTACTGATGGTCCGTGGCCCAGATTTACCCACAAAGTAGACCCTTTGCAGGCCCGGCCTACTACCACCCAAAGGGATAGTCAATTACGCGGGAGTTAGCCATGCCCAGGAGTAAAAGGATATTAACCCTAAAATGCTGCGTTGGAAGTAAAGGTTCCTTAAGCAACTTAGCATGCCTTCCAGGCTGGATCCAACACCCACAAATATCTAGATGAGTGCTCCAGAAAGCTACTCGCCTGGAATTCTACAGCTTTCTCTCCTTGGCTGTGGCACAAGCAGTTAATACAGCTTATGAGGTGCTTTGTTTGCTCTGTTCACTCGTAGCTCTGCTACAATCCTGAAGAAGGCAACATTTCTATTTGCAAAATGAGGAAACTGGTTCAGAGATCGAAGGTCATACCTAAGACAACTGTGAAGTAGGAGTGCCAACATATTACTTTAGTGGAAAACGGGCTTGTTAGGAAAAGTGTTTTACCCACTAACCCTACTAATAACGATGTAGTGAGCACCCACGTGCTAAGCCCTCTGCAGAGAACTGGCCACCCATTCACACCTTAGGCCTTCCTCATAGCCATACAACAGAGGTGTCACAATTCCTAACCCACGGAAGACGGAAGACGAAGAACCTGAGTTTCAGAGAAGGTAACAGTTGCCCTAAGGCAAACTAAGATTCAAACTTGGGGCAGCTGATCCAAAATCTGTATTCTTAGCCACTACAAATGTAGTGTCCTCTGCCTCTTCTACCTACCTAAGCCACAACGTCCAAGTTACTTCCTTCAATTTAACAACCCTGTAAGAGCAATTTTCTAACAGGCAGTGCAGCCCAAATTACACACAGACACCTAGCAATGCAAACTTTGGCTGACTTCAGAGAGCGAAAAAAACGTTTCAATAAAGGCCCTTTCATCCTGCTTATCATCTGGTACTGAATACAGCAACACAACCACCTACCCATTACGAACGGCAAACTGAAGCTAAAGGCTCCCCACCACAAGCTGCCTCCTGCTTGAATACTTTGTTCAAACAAGAGCCATAGAGACCAGCCAGACTAAAAAGCAGGAGGTGCTGTGGGGACCTCAGTCCAGGCTGCTCTTGGAGCTCAGGCATTAAGATTTTTTTGGGTTTTTTTTGGTGAGGAAGATTGACCCTGAGCTCACATCTGTTGCCAATCTTCCTTTTTTTTCCTCCCCAAAGCCCCAGTACATAGTTGTATATCCTAGTTGTAGGTCATTCTAATTCTTCTATGTGGGATGCCACCACAGCATGGCTTGATGAGCGGTGCATAGATCCACACCCAAGATGCAAACCGCAGGCCACGGAAGTGGAGCCCACAAACTTAACCACTGTGCCACCAGGCTGGCCTCAGGCATTAAGTCTTTTGCAGAGGTTCTTCAGTAAACTGAATACTATTAGATGCCACAGGCCCCACCCATTACTGCAATGAAGTCCCTTCAACATAATCTTTAAGGAACTCTGTAGAAAGGGAAGTGGAGCTCTAGGAGAGCAGAGAGAAAGAAGTACATTTTGCACAGTTAAGAATCACCAAGAAGACGCCAGAATAAATCCTTCAACTCCCAAATCATTATATCTTTTTATTTATAGACTCTGGGAGCAAGGACCCAAGCACAGCCTGGTGCTCTTGGATAGAGAATAAAGCAGCTATTGTCCATATTCAGAGGTTGCTGAGGTGCCCTCCCCCGCTGGTCTGGAATGATCTACGCTGCTCAAAAAGTCAACAGGAAGAATGACGGGCTGGCCAATGAAGGAGGCAGGAAAAGAAAGTCCTCTTTAGTCCTGAGGACTACGGCATCAGATCAGAGTGGAGTCCTGGGCCTGTCTGCCTGACTCCTGTGCAACAGCCCTGCCTCTGTCCCCGTGTCCCTACTGCTGTGCCCCACTATCACACCCCTCTCCACAGGCTACTTAAGTGCCCCTCCTGGAGTGCATGAGCAAGTCCCGCTGGAGGCCCGCCTCCAGGCCTGCAGTCAGCCTGGCCGTGGGAGGGTCGGTCAGCAGAGTCAATTTGTTGAAAACGCCTCGGCCAAAATAGTCAGCAATCACAGAGAAGCTGTCGTTGGAGCACTTGAGCTGCAAGGAAGGAGAGAAGTAAGAATCAGAACTGAAGTGCTCATTTCTTAAATGAGGAGAAAAGAAAACAAGCCCTGCAGTGCCCCGGGGCTCTCTGTGAGGGGACGTCATCTACCCCTCATCCCCACCTGGTGCTGGAACTGATCATGGAGATCTCGCTTCTGTTCCTGGGCCCGGATCATATCCATGACCTTCCGGTTTTCAGGGAGGCAAGTGGGGCAGTCGGCATCACTTTCCGAGTAACTCTCAAAGCAGTGTTGGTGGAAGGAGTGGCCACAGAGAAAGTGGACTGAGGGCAACTCCAAGGCGCTGTTACAGATGCTGCACTTGGTCTTCTGGAAAATCTTCGGACTACAGGCAAGGGAGATCAGAAAGGAGCAGCCAACAGTGAGGCAGGGCCCAGAGCCAGTGGGGAGAGAATGCAGCCCAGTCGATGAGAGAGCGGCCCCTGTTAAGGGACTACAGGGACCTGCTCTTCTTACCACCTATGGGGTCAAACGAGGACGACGACGGCGCTGGGCCCGCAGAGAGTCTCAGCATGCTCCCCGCAAGGCCAGCTAACCCAGGGGAGATTTTTCTCTCTCTTTCAATTTTCACGATTGCCGCTAAATTGTGTTTCAGGTCTTTACTCAGATGTGACCCTTTCAGGAAGGCCTGTCCTGGCTACCTTATAAATTATAACACACACTCTTTACCCTATGCCTCTTCTCCATTTTCTCCTTAGAATTTATCACCATCTAACATATTATAATATTTTGCTTATCTAACGGGTTTACCATCTGTCTCCTCCTCTACAATGTAAGCTCCATGAAGGCAGGGCTTTCTGTCCATGCTGTTGAGAACCGTGTTTGGGACATAACAGGCTCAGGAAATATTTGTGGAATGGAAGAACTGTTGTTTTCTAATAAATATTTTACAGTGTTAAGGGCAGATAAGACCTCAGAGTAGGCATTAACGTCTACTATAAGTATTTCTAAATTATCCACTTTCTCTATTTTCTAAAGCAGTTTTTACTTCTGAATGGCTTCCAACCACAACCTAGATGCGTGTTTAGAAAGGGTAAAAGATAGGCATATACAGAAAGAAAAGTAGCTGCTACAGGAGAATATCCTCCAAAGCCCAATAAACAATGATCTATGTACTAAACCATCCTATGGAATTCCTCCATGAAAACAGATCTTCAAGAATCAGATGTCAATCACACTTCTCATACTCTTCTATGAAACTTTAGTGGCACCCTGTGAAGAACGAGGTTATCCCTGGACCCCGCCACATATCCAGATGCCAAGTACCTGGCCTTGAGCTCCTGGATCTCCTGGCGGATGCGGGTGGTCTCCTCTCGGTACCGCCGCACCCGGAGCTCATCCTGTGCAATCTGCTGGCTCTGTTTCTGCAGTTTCTGGACCAGGTAGTCCCGGATGACAGACAGGGTGGCTGTGGAGTTGTGGGCCAGGGTCTGCACCACTAAGATAGGGGCCCAGGAGGAAATAAGACAATAAACCAAGCAGCACCCTCTGGATAGAGTTGCAGCGCCCATGCCAGAGCCCCTGATGGTAAGCAGCCTGCACCTACCCACCCTGTCCTCCTAAGTACCTAAAAGGGGTGGCATGAGGTTCTTGTTCTCAATATGCTTGAGCACAGCTGCCATGTACTCCTTGCAGTCCTCCTCCTTGCGGGCAAAGTAGCTGAGCGCCTGTTCCCACAGGGAGGGCTCTTGCTCCCCGTGGCGCTCGCACACGGCGATCACCTGCCGGTACTGCTCGTGCTGCATGTGGTAGTGCATAATCTGCTGAAACCTGGGGCCAGGGCAAGGCACACCTCAGAGGTTATCCCTGGAAAATTACTTGGATCCTTCCCCCTTCCCTGAAATTCCCCAAACGCTTACAGCTTTCCCTGCTCATAGAGGTAAAGGACCCCATCCTGGAAGTCGTGCATCTGGCAGAGGACCAGGGCCTTGTCAAAGACGTTGCAGAAGCGGCCACTCTTCAGCAGGGAGATGGCCTCTGCATGAAGCTTTTCCTTGACCTAGGGAAGGCGGAGGGGAGAAGTGCTGGACATAAGGGAAAAATCACAAGGTCTCTTGGGACAAGGCAAGTCAACTCTCTCCTCCCTTCAGTTCAATTTCCTCTTCACTTAGGACGATGCAGCCCCCAGGGGTGAGGTGTTATTGGTCTAAGAATGCAGCAAAAGGCAACCTCAAAAGATGGAAGAACTGTCTTTTCTCCAGCTCCTCCTGCAGCTTTTGCCAAGCCTCACCTGTGGATCCTTCTCATGGGCCCAGTTCTGCAGTCGGAGCTCCAGGAGCGTGTCATAGATGCCCTGCGGTGAGTCAGGCTGCACTTCACTCATGTGCTCCAGGAAAGCTTTCAACTCTCGCGGGTTGTTGGCAAAGATGGGGATGAACTCCTCTGAGTTGGCCTGGGATGGCAAGGGAGGAGAGAAGAGGCTGAGTGAGTGGGTTTGGTACCCAGGAGGCCCCTAGGGTGATCCCTGCTGTCCAAAAGCCATTCTCCCTGAGGCCTCACCCTGCAGCCTGGAGCCTCCTTATCGCCTCGGCCTTCAAGGCTGGGCCGATAGTCAGTACAAAGTCCCTTTAGTAACTGAGTCGTCTGCTCTGGTATATGGTGCATGAGGATCTTGCCATAGCGTTTCATGTTGCTCTCTGCCTGCTCAAAAGGCAGCTTGCCGATATACTGAAGGGCTTCCTGATAATTCTGTGGAGAGATAAAGGGCAGAGTAAGCGCACAGTCCTGCCTCACCCACCAGGAAGCACTTCCATCATTCCAGGATGTCCTAGAAAAAGAACAGAGCTCTACCCAAGTCAAGTCTCACCTACCTTGATGTCCTCGAGCTGGATCTTCAAGTACCACTCATGATGTGCATGGTTCTCAGCCAAGTAGAGGGCGTGGGAGTAGTAGCCGGCCTGCCGGAGGACCTTGATGGCTGTCTCCACATCAAAGTGGACTTCACTCTCGCTCTTTGTCTGCCAGGGAGACATTAGCCAAAGTCATTCACAGGGAGGTTGTGTCTGGGGAAAGGAGAGGAGACATGCACTGATTCTAAGACAAGAGTCTTAAGATAATAAAGTCCATGCCTTTAAAACAGTATGTTACCCTGCCCCTCAGAAAGTTTCTAAGAGCCAAAGTCTTCCTCTGCCCCTACTATCAGAGGGACTCCTGTGGGGACAGAGGGCTCCCCCAGTGCTACACCCTGCGCCTTAGATACACGGGAAGTTCCGGCATCATAAAACAAGAGGGGAGACGGGAGAGAACTAGCAGGGAAGGCTATTCCTCCTGCCAGTTTATAGACCAGAGTGTCCCGGTCCCCAAATAAGGTCAGCTCTTTCCTCTCCCTGCATCCTACTGAAGGACAAGCCCTGGTGGAGCCAACTCATGCTCAGTGGGGCCCTCAAGGAATCCTGCACCGCCACCACCCTGCACCTTGATGAACTCCTCTAGCTTCGAGCTGTCCTTGAGCTTGGTATAGCAGTTGAGCAGCAGCGTGGTGTGGTCGGCATTGGCCAGGGACTGCCGGTGCAGGGTCTGCAGGTAGGCGGTCAGGTTGTGGATGCGCTGGGCATCCAGAAACTTGCGGATCACATAGGACGGCTCCAACTTTCCAATGGTTCTAGGGAGACACACGCATCAAATAGCATCTGGATGTTTGAGTGTACTTCTCAAACTTTCATGTGCCTACGAATCACTTGCAGATCTTCTTAAAATGCAAGTTCTGTTTCAGCAGGTCTGGGGTGAGGCCTGAGAGGCTGCATTTCTAACAGAGCTCCAGGTGATATCGATGCTACTAGACTGTGGACCACTGAGTGGCAAAGTTCCAGAGCACTGGTTCTTACACTTGGCTGAAAAAGGAATTCCAGAGAGGTTGGGAAAGAGGCTAGACAAATTCCTAAAACCCCTTATTAGGGCTGAAAATTCCAAGAGTTAGCACCAAGGGAAGAAAGCGTGGAAGCAAGAGATGAATACTTTTTTTCCCTTTAAAGAATCAGGGCAAATGAATATTAACAGAGGCCAAGCTGAAGTTTCAAATCACAGATACTCATCAGCTCAAGTGCATACTGGTCATGTAATATCTGACCCTAAACATCCCCTTTCCAATAAGGTATACTGTCTTCTCACTCAAGGCATCACAGTTTCTGCAGAAAAAAGGACTGTTCCTGGTGGAGTCCGCGCCCCTCCCCCAAGCACAGGTTTTAGCCATTCTGGCCGCCTGTCCCTGCCTTCAGAGCTATAGCCTAAAGTGCCTCCAGACTGACCGGATATACTGCTGGACAGCTCCATCATGGTTGCCCTTGCTGTAGAGATGGTCCCCATACTGCATGAAGATCTGGGCCAATCCATCACTGTCCAGGTGCTGGCTCTTGGCCAGGTTAATTGCCATCTCAAAAAGGTTCTTCTTAAACAGCATCTGGAATGGGAGAGAGATTAGAAAATCGGTAGCAACAGCCCTGAGAAGACACCTTCCCAGAATTTACCCGCAACACAAAAGCCAGACAATCCTGAAGTTCTAATCTTCCTAGATCCTAGACAGGGCAAGACCTCTCCGATACCCGCAAGACCAATAACGGCTCACCTCACAAGGTTCTCTGTAGACACAGTGGACCCTGAGAGTGGGCTCAGGCTCCCAGGCATTACTTCCCTCTAAGGCCTCATCCCAGGCCATTTAACTTGTCATTCTACTCTAAGGGAGCTGAGTAAGGCTGTGACCCAAGGGAAGGATCGGGCCAAGGTGACTTGGGGAGCCTGTTCCTATAGCTGCATCTGGGTGCCTGTGGCCAGCTCTGGGAACCTGGTGGCCTTGCCTCCAGTTTGGTCTGTGTGTCCTTCTCCTGCAGTGCGTGGACCCGCCCATCCCGCGTCAGCACGTACAGGGAGCCCCACTCAGCAAGCACATCCACTACATCCTCAAAGACGGCGCTATAGGCTATGAACTTGTTGCACAGGTCATAGACGTTGAGAATCTGCTTGTCGGAGCTCTGTGAGTCTCTGCTGGTAAACTCTGACCTGTGTCGGGAAGAAAAAGCACTGAATATTTGTACTACCTCTGTCTCAGCTCCCCTTTATTTTCTTTCCCAGGACGACTTTGCTGCTGCCCATTCCACCCAGAACAAATCACCTCTTTGGCCCTTCCAGCAGCTCATCCCTTACCATGCAGCATTGTGCTGGCAGTTGTAGGAAGAGAACATATAGACCTGACCTTACCCTTCAGGATCCTATAACTAACACAGGCAACAGATTAAAAAATTAAGTTCATTCAAACATCCATTCATTTAACACATAATTAGTGCCTGCTGTATGTAAGACACTGTGCTTAGGGCTGTGTAAGACACAGCTCTAGGGCACCAGGGCCGCTCAGCAAATGTCTGCAGCAAAAACACATTTTTCAGTAAAAATGTTATAACTGAGTCTAGGCCTAAGTGCAATCTACTTAAAACCAAAGTGGCAGATTGACAGGATCCAGGCACTAGGATTTTAAAATCAGGTTAATTCTGGGGAACAATTCCAGCCCTTTCCCTTTCCCTTCTCCCTGGAGTCCTTACTTGGGAGAAACCTTCCGGTCACGGGAGACAATGACAAGGTAGCCTCTAAACCAGTGAGCAATGAGTTTGTGGCCTTCAAAGGCAAAGCAGGGCCCACGTTCATCCGGCTGGTACAAGTAGACACACTCATCCCCGGCCACTATGAACTGCAGGTCCTGAGAAGGGTCGCTCAGGGCTGAGCAGCGCAGGCCACAACCATGGGTGTCCAACTCCACACGAGGGTAGTCCTTCCCAGAAACTATATAGGACTGTGAGAGATATGAAAGGGGTTAACAGGCTCCCTTTGAGGAGGTGGCATCTAAGCCTTCCCAAAGGGATTCCCATCTCCATACTGGCTCTCTCTTTTTAACTCTTTGCACCCTGTCTTCCCCGGGCTGCTTGCCTTCTCCACTAAGCATCACCCACCTATTAAATATACAAGCAGAGACCAAATTTTCTTACTCTGTATATACCATCGCTGCCTACTACAGGAAGTCTACAAGTAAGAGAAACGCAATAATCTTTCACTGTTTTATCAAAAGACTATTCCTGAGAGTAGGCTGTTAAAAATTAGGAACACTAGGAACCAGAGAAGTAAAGCAACTTGTCCACTGTCACTTAACAGGTTAGGGAAAAACTTCAGGTCTTTTCCTACAGGCCCAGAGGTCTTTTCCTAACTCTAACTCTTCCCAGTCTCCTAAATGAAGAAACAGAATATGAAGCTGGGCAAATGATTCAAGCCTATATGATGAAAAATTTAAGAATCCTCTCTCTCTTATCAGGTCCTTACCCTAGCCCCCTGGACAATGGAGAAGCCTTTCCTGCCTGCCCCTGACAGCAGAGGCCCTGGTCATACCTGAACATTCTCAGTTGTCACAACAAACAAGTGAGTGGTCTTTCCCGCTTGGCGAAAGGCCAGTCCGGTAACAGGATAGTTGCCCTTGTGCAAAATCTGGGTCTTGCTATGCCGGTCCCGGGTGATGTCTCCTTTGTTCAATGTAACACTGCCATCTGTGAAACCTGTAGGAGAGCAGGAAACAGCACTTTGCTGAGGCTGAAAAGCTCAGGAAGGACAGAGGTGGAAAAAGACCATCTGAGGCACTTGTTAGAAGTGACGAGCTTTCTCCTCCTACCCAACTTCTCCAATGGTTGACATGAAGATTGGTACTCACTGATTCATTTTCAAAGAACAAACTATATGCTTTCCCATTCCAATCTTTAATATCTCCAAGGCCTCAGTTCAGTACAAAGTGGTTTCATGAAAACAGTGAAGATGAGCTGCAGAAGCAACTCTGAAGAAAATCTATAAAGAATCGTGGATTATTAGCTTTGCCTTCTTTCTGCTTACCAATGGCCATGAAGTTGAGATTTTCATGAACAGTCAAACAAGACACAACAGTCGGCTCCGTTCCTGGGATGGCAGGGAAGATGCGAGTGCAGAGCGGATTACCACCATCTCTCTTCTCCAGATTCCAGATCTTCACCTGGGGACAGACCTCAGATGTGTGAATGCTAGTCACCCTCCAACAAACAGCCATTCCCAGGCTTCTGGGAATGGGTTGCATCTCTAGGACTCACCAGCGGGTTGATGCCCTCTTCATCCTCACCAACAGATGCCAGAATATTGTGCTGCTTCAGCTGATACAGGTGTGTCACCCGTAGTTTGTAGGCCTGGAAGCCTGTAAGCTGTAGGGAGCGGGACAAGAACCAGATCTGGCCTTCCATATGTGCAGGCAGTCAAGGAGCCTCCTTTCCAAGGAGAGAGACTTATATTTAGACCAGAACCCAGATAACAACTAACATATACACGGCTCTTTAAAATTTTCAAGGATTTTTCCACATATTACCTCCTGGAACTCCCCTTCTTAAAAAGAGTGAAAAAGAAGGCCAGAGTTCAGTGGCAACAATATGAAGAACAAAGCAGCCAACTCTTGGTGTCATTTGCCTACAATATTGGGCAGGGGAGATGACACCTTACATATTCATCTTTTGAAGCCAACTTGCATCCGTTCTTTTGATTGATCTCTAAAATAACCTTGCCAAATTGGTATTTTACACGCCTTTCACAGATAAGGAAGTTGAAGCCGATCGAGGTTAAATGACTTCCCAGGATTGCTCAGTCGGCAACAAGCTAGAGAATGGACTTCCTTCTTTCTTCCCTCGGACCACAGAAGGAGCGCTGGGCGCCCATCTAAAGGAAAGTGGCACGTCACACGAACCCCTCTGACGGACAAATTCCATCCCAGCTGGATCTCCTCAGGGATCCGGGGAGGAAAGAGACAGCTCCAGAGGAAGGATATCTCCAAAGACTAGGCTCCCTCGGCCTGAGTCGCAAACAGTGATGCCAGGAGGGAGGCAAAGGAACTTGGAAGCAGCGGGTCCAGAGGCAGGCGCGGCCCCGGGAGCAGCCCCATCACTGCCCTGCGGCTCCTTCACCAGCTCCTTGTCGAAGAAAACGAAGCGCCGCCACTGCAGGTAGGCCGCCATCTTGGCCGAAGGCCCCCGCCCCCGGGGGAGTGGTCACGTGAGAGAAGCCGGCGTCACGTGCCCCGCAGCTTCCTGGAGCCTGGTGACAGCTTCTGCCGGGAGAGTGGATGGGACCACGTGAGGTAGCATTCCCGGCCCGTCACTCGCTCGGCGAATTTGCCTGCTCTGTGACTGCACTGGCTAGAATGATTCCTAAGAGCTGGACCCTTCACCTTTTCGAGCATCAGTTTCCTCCGTCATTAAACGCACGGTATTAAGAGATCGAGATGAGGAATGTCACGCTCACGTGCTTTGTGACTTGTAACCCGCTGTGACTAAGTGAATTTTGTTCTGATCTCACACGACTGTTTTCAGGCATAAATGAACAGTGTATATGAAACTGGTTTTTCAGCTGTAGGAGAGGAGAAATAAAATTAGAAGTTTGTTATCTGCCATCAGATACAGATCGTGAACCACAGTCTTATACTCGTTTTTGTGTCCCTCTGTCAAAGTGTGTGGCATGTAATAGACACCAAAAACATGTTTCTTATGGAAGCTGGGAAATACTGATGGGGCAGGAACTCCCAAGAACCTGGGCTTTCTCCCGTTTTCCATACTGGCAGGGAATGGGACATAGCAGAACAGCGAAAAGCCTGGGAGTGGCAGCTCTGAGAGCTGAGTGATTTAAGAAGTAACAAGTGTCTGAGATATTCCATGGCCACCCACCATTCCCAAGTCTGGCTAAACCAACTGTCCACGTGGAAAACTGTAGGTGTACTCTTTGTGTGCTGCAAGGAGGTATGTACAGAAGTGACATAGAGTCATTTTGAGATGGTATGGACATATGAAAATAAGTGGCTATGTGGTTAGTATTTGTAAAGCTTATTTTTACACCCCTCCCACACACATAGCTTTCTATTTTCAGGATGTTTTTCTCTTTACTCCCCCAGCCTGAGTTCCCAGAGAGCAGGAGCTGTGTCTTGTTTACCATGAACTAGGTCTAACAGAGCCTGGTAGATGCTCCATGTTTGGTTGAAGGAATGAGTGAGGATTCTGATCCCCTCCTCTTATCCCGTCCTCTCCTCAATCTGGTTGACAGGAAAGGTAGTTCTGTTTGTCTAAAGAGATAAATGAGGGGAAGAAACTGCCTAGCCACCACCAGGCACCCAGATTTCCTGACTTTCAGCTCAGATTTATTTCATCTTTGTCACAGAGGTATTGGAACTGTTCAAGATCTCAACACATGGGCAGAACCACAAATGGGGAGTAGATTGGACCCACTTTCACCTGCTGAGCATACTCTGTACTACTCATTAGAATTTTTAGATAGCATGTTAAGACTATGAATAATGTACGTTGAAAGAAGCAATGTGAAAGCAAAGAGAGATGTGAACAGCAGAGCAAGTGGGATCTTTGTCGTTGACTTGAGTGCTCCCCTTACTGTCCAATGGCAGAGGCCCAGAGTCTTCCTCTGATGTCTGAACCTGGTAAGGCCTGTGCCCTTAGGGTCTTACTGATGAGAGTCCACAGGCAGGGAATGGCACGCCAGAGCAACCTGTGGAACATCTTCCAACTTACCACCTTCCTTTCCCCCTTTTGACAAATATGTCTCGAGTACTCACTATTCCTGGAATTGTACTAAAAGCCCAGAATATGAATATGAACATGATAGGGTCCTTGCCCTTTGGGGAGCTAAACCACCACCACAGGAGACAGACATAGAAAGAACTGACAGTAACCAGCCCTTAATTTCGTGTAGTGAATTATACCTAACAAAGTGCTTTCACTTTCCATGCACTCTTTACAGCAACCATCTGCAGAAGTATCATCTCTGATGAGAAATGGAGTCTCAATGAGGTTCAAGTGACTCTCTCTGGGCAAAAACATCAAAGTTCTTTGGAAATAAAACAGGAGTTCTTCAGTTCCCTAACCTTTAATTAGAGGATTTGCTAGGGTGTGAAGCTGGGCTACACTTGTCAGAACGTACACCAGGCTTTGTCTTTTAGTTATACTTGTCTGAATCTACGAACTTCAGTACAGTGAGGAAGATAAGCAGGTGAACCACACAGAAAATGATTATGTGTTCAGATTCACTTACCGGTCTGCCTACTGAGAACTTGTGTTCTGAAGGGACTAACGATAAAGGAGCAATTTGAGTCTTTAGCTTGAAATTAAAGAGATCACAACTCAGAATCAAGAGTTGCCTAGCAATGCCCTCTCTTTTCCCCTTCAGCAAACTGCTGCCCATGATGTACAACAGTCATACCCACCGAAGCCAAGCAGGAACGCTTCTTGTTCCAGCTGCAAATTTTATTTTCTATCAGTTTTCCACCCCCCTCATCTGGCTCTCTGGGTAGAAACCATTTTCTAGGCTTCTGAAAAGTCTGGTGGTTTTTCTCTTAGCCCCTAAAAAAGCTAGCAGCAGTTTCCACTTTAGGAGCAAGGTCAACCTAAAATAAACTCAGAACTGTTACAGTATAAGAGCGCCCAGGGCTCCAAAGCTACGTGAAACAGGAGAAAGAAGCAATTAGCTGATTATTGATTATGAAAATCTGGCCTACAACAGGGAAAGGCTATTCCCCATGAATGTGGCAAAGCTCTTAACCAAGCATTTAACTTTGCAATAGCACCCATCTTTTAGTTTTATTTCTCTAGACTAATAACAAAACCAGTAAAAAGTTAACTAGCATATAACGTGCTAGTGCTCAGGATGTCCCAAGCACTGTGCTAAGCACTTTATCTGCTTCTTTCATTTTTACACCAATCCCGTGAGGCACGTGCCAGCATGCCTTTTAATGATGTGGAAACTGAGGCTTCTGGAAAGCTCAACAACTTGCCTAGAATCACACAGGTAGGAAGTGGTGGAGTTCCCAGGCAAATCCAGGTCTGTCAAACTCCAAAGCCCTGTATTCTGGGTCCTCAATTTATTATTATTTTTAGAACAGTCAAGTCCATAAATTTGTTAAGTCTGAGTGATTTTCTATGTGATCATGAAGTCACAGAACTCAAGAACCCTAAAAGTCTTGCTTTCTCTTCTGGACACATAATAATCCCCATCTCAATGCAAGCTGGGAAATGTCCCCAATCCTTTGTCTCTTCATCCCCACCTCCTCCAATCCTATTAAAATTCGCAATACCAAGACCTTAAAAATGTATTAATATTCTAGTGTTATTAGGGGTATGGGGGGGGAAAGGGGTGATTAGGCACATGTGTGTGGTGATGGATTGTAATTAGTCTTTGGGTGGTGAACATGATGTAATCTACACAGAAATCAAAATACATAATGACATACACCTAAAATGTATATAATGTTATAAACCAATGTTATCACAATAAAAAATTTAAAAATAAAAAATAAATAAAAAAGGATGCAGGAGCTGTCATTCACTGCTGCTGCGGAGTGCGTATTGGTAAACCTCCCTGGAGGGCAATTTGGCAATATTTATCAAGTGCCTAAAAACAGAAGTTTAAGCCCACATTTCCACTTCTAGGAATTTATCTTAAATAGATTGTAAGGGATAGGTTTCATAGAGATTTATCAATAAAGATGTCTATTGCAATTTTATAATAGCAAAAAGAAAAGAAACAACCTAATTGTCAAATTGTAATTTTGGTAAATTACTTATTGTACTTCTCTACGCTACAATTCCATAAATATAGCCACCGGAAATTCTGTAGAGGAAAAATATGCCATAGGAAAATGTTCCTAATAAATTAAATGACAAATGTTCACAAAATATTATCTCCATTAAAGTTTAAAGTGTGCATTTAGATTGATGTACATCATAATGCTAAAAGTGATATAATCTAGAAAACGGAATGTGGGTGGTTTTTATTTTATTCTTTGTTTTTTCTGTGTTCTTCTTGTTTTCTTCAATAACCACATATTTTGTAATTCTAAAAACATTGTTATAGGGGCTGGCCCTGTGGCTGAGTGGTTGGGTTGGTGTGCTCCGCTTTGGCGTCCCAGGGTTTTGCTGGTTTGGATCCTGGGTGAGGACATGGCACCACTCATCAAGCCATGCTGAGGTGGCATCCCACATGCCACAACTAGAAGGACCCACAACTAAAAAAATATATACAACTATGTACCGGGGGCTTTGGGGAGAAAAAGGAAAAAATTAAATCTTTAAAAAAACAAAACGAAACAAAAGACTGTTACAGAAGCAGAAAAAAACTTATCCTGCTGTAGCTTCTCCTGGTAAAAATGAGCTTTCTCTCTGCGTAAGGTTACAGTAAAATCAAACCTGCAAGTCTTTTGTGTGACAGACAAAATTTTTAGAACTTTTATTGATGTATAACATGCATACAGAAAAGTATACATACTACAGCCCATTAACTTTTTACAACGCCATTTTAACCAGCATAGCAAACACAGCACTGCCCCACCTCAGAAGCCTGCCCTATGCCCTCTTCTAAATGCTACCTCCCAGCAAGGGTAAGCACTACCCCAACTTCTATCCCTAGAGCTTAGTTTAAACTTTATATAAGTGAAGTCATAAAGTATGTACTCTTTGACTTCTGGCTGCTTTCAGTCACTATTGTTTGTGGGATTCATTTAAGTTGTTGAATGTAACAGTAGACCATTCATTTTCACTGCTGTATAGAATTCCATGGTGTGAATCTACCGTAATTTATCTATCCATCCAACTATTGATGGCATTTGGGTAGTATTCAATTTGGGGACATTGTGAATAAAACTGTTACTGTCTCTTGGTGAACATATGTATACATTTGTTAGACAGAAACCTAAGAATGGGGTTGCTGGGTGAGAACTAATTTTTTAAATTCTCCTGGACCAGGATGTTCGCCCTGATCAAGACTGCCCTCAGCCCATGACATAATTTGCGTGGTTTATAATGTATGCATATGTCCTTGCTAAAGTATTCATTTTAACCATCTGTCAGTTGGCACACGTCCTCCGAGACAGCAACTTTCTTCCCTTGGGTTTCTGCACAGTGTGGGGGAAGGGACGTTGTCCTCAAATGTCATTAACAAGTTATTCTGGACAAGAACGAATGGATTCAGCTGCCTTGGTCAATCTAAATCAGGTGTTTTACATTAAGTTTTCCCATTGTCTTACAACTTGTTTGTGAAACACTCTTCTCTCTGCTCAAAGAACAAAACAGTGACTCTCCAGAGCACGTGCACCTGCTCCACCTCCCAGGGGGACAGATGCCCAGGTTGAGAACCGTAGCTGCAGCAAAACTGCTCCCATCAAGGGTGTTCTCGAGGTGGGAGCTCACTTAGGAGCAGGGGAGACTGGCTTGTCTCCCAATTTGCAGTCATTCAATAGGTGTTTAATAAGTGCATGAAACCATGAACATTATTTGTTTCCCAACAGACTGTGACTTCCCCGAAGGCAAGGACAAGGTCATCCCCATCTCTGGAAGCCCAGCACCTAGCACAGTGCTTGCCTATGACAGAGACCCAACAAATGTTAAAATGCATACTCTGAAATGGATGGAAAAAATCGACCCTACCAGACAGCTGGCCAAAAGTAGAGTCAGCTATTGAGAAACGAAACCTTTCTCTGTGGAACTGAAATGAGAACTTCTATGTTCATCATTATGTCTAAACAACTCCATGCTGTGGAACGTCCTACAAGAGTAAACAACAACGAGGTGAATCTTTGCACACTGATGCAGAAAACGCTCCATGATTTATTATTAGTTACCAAAATAAAAAGAGCAAGTTGCAAACAATCTAATTGTATAACATTTTATCATTTAAAAAAGACAAAAGCCACATGTTTCAAGAGACACCTATGTATGTAAATACAGATGAAAAGGCCTAGAAGGTTACACACCACACTGCTGACAGCAGATACAGCAGACACCTAGAGCGGAGAGGGAGGTTGCAGATGGTACCAAAGACATTTAGCTTTATCTAGAATGTTTCAATTTTTTTCAAGATTATATTTGTGTATTATTTGTGTAAACTATGTTAAAATTTTAAGAGAATTCCTCTTTATTTCTACCAACTTCTCTACTACCTGAAGACTGAACTGCTCTTTTTTTCAGGTGTCCATCATTATACTTCAGTTTCTGTGTAGACTACATCATATCATGTTCATCACCCAAAGACTAATTACCATCCATCACCATACCCAAGTGGCCTTTTATGCCTCGCGCCCTCACCTCTCCCTTCCCCTCCAGTAACCACCAATCTAATCTCTTTATCTATGGGTTTGTTTGTTGTTGTCAACTGTTCTTAAAGGGAAAAAAATAGACCTCTCCCTGATGCTGCCAGTAGGTTTATCTTCTAAGCACAGACACCTGACTACTCTCTCTCCCTAAGCATCATGAAAAACGTAGGGAAAGGAACAGATAAGAGTTCCTTAACCAAGCCCTGGCCGTTACAGCCAGGGCCTTCAAGAGAGCCTTCTGTGAAGGGAGGCCGGGTGGCGATTTCGGGAGACCGAGGAAAGAGGAGGCTGATTTCCATATTTAAGAAAAGCGCTCATCTCAATAAAACCAGGAAAAAGGAAGAAACGTGCGCTTTCCAAGGACCGTGCACATTTCTAGGGGGCTGTAAAGTACAGAGAAGGGAGTGAGGAGCGCCAAATATCTGCCCAGGGTGCTTCAATTCTGACAGAAGCAGGAAAGGAGAAGGGAAGATGTGCAAGCTTTAATGGACAGAAACATGAGGCGGTGCATATATGCTCAAGAAAAGACAGCCTCACAAATGAAACCGTCTTTTGTGTAGCGTTTTGCAGTTTGGAATAGTTTTTCTCATAAAAATGGGGCTTAGAGTCAGAAGTCCAGGCCAAATCCTGCCACTAATTGAAATGTTATCTTCGACCCATCAGCGAACTTCTCTTTCGGTGGCTTCGGTTTCCTCGGTGAAACAAAGTGGGGTGGAGGTGGACTAAGTCAAAGCGCAGCCATTCTGATTTCTATCGAAAGCCTAGAGCAGGTCAATTCCAACCAGCAAGCGAGCGCCTCTTCCGCGTGGCTGCGGAGGGGATGCGGGTCATGCCCACTCCTCGGCCAGGGCTCCCCAGGTGACTGGAAGAGAGGCGAGCGCGGACTGTCCCTGCACCGACTTGCTCCAGACATCAGTCACTCCCGACCCCGCCAGTCAGACATCCAGCGCCGAGGCCGGAAGGGTCCCGCGAGCGCACCCGGGCGGGCGCCGGACCCCATGACGTGGCCCAATGCCCGGCCGGGGTCAGCGGCTCTCCTCTGACTGGTGGCCCGGCCTCTCCGCCGCCTCACCGGCAGCAGCAGGAGAGCGACGAGGGGCGGGCCTAGGACGTGGCCCAATGGGCGCGCGCGCCGGGGCGGCGGGGGCGGGGCCGGGCGCGCGGCGCAGGGCCGGGCGGCGCAGGCTCCAATGAGCGCACGCCGCGTCCGGGGCCGGCTGATGCGCGAGACGCCGCCGAGAGGTTGGTGGCTAATGTAACAGTTTGGAAACGGAGGGGAGTTGCGAAGGGCGCGGGCTGGGGGTCGCGCTGTCGGCCTCGTGGGGACGTCTGCTGCCGCGTTTGTCCCAGAGCTGGGGGCACAGGAGCGGAGGCAAGAGGTAGCGGGGGTGGGGATGGCGATGGGGGCTGGCCACCTCTCCTAGAGGAGGCAACGTGCTGGCTCTGGGGGCCGGTCGGTAGTGGGACGAGGGCCCCACGGAGGTCGGTGCTCTCGGCCCCGCAGCTCGGCCCCCGGGGAGCCCCCAAGCCTTAGAGGTGGGCCGGTGCCCGTTTCTGGGAGTGGGAGCCACCGCCTTCGTCAGGTGAGCCTTAGGTAAACTTGGGGTACTCGGTACCCGCCCGGCGAGGGACCTTACCGTTCCAGGTGCAGCGCATCTACGTAGGCACTGGGGCCGGGGGGTAGGGTGGGGAAGGGAAGCGGGCGGGACAACCCAAAGGGATGCAGAGGAGGAGAAGGGCCCTCCTTCCATCCCAGCTTCCCCCAACGTCATCGTCTCTCAGTTCCTGACCAGGCCTGGCTTGGCTTTCCCCACCAGCGGGGGAGCTCCAGGTGTGGGGAAGTAGTCCAGCCCGGGGCAGGGATCCCTGGCCGCACCCCAGGTGTCTGACAGCAAGGACAGTGCTAGGATGCCCTAGTTACTAGCTCTGCAGTGGGTGGAAGGCGCTGGTCCTCCACCTCCTTCCTGTAACCTTCCCTGTTGAGGGATGTGGAGGATGGAGCCCAGGACTCAGGCTTTTTCACCTGGGGCTTTGTGTGGGCGCTTCTGGGGATAATTACAGTGGTTGGTCCTCATCAGGAGAGAGGGGAGGGGATGTAGACTGCTCTGCTCTGGGTGAGAATGGAATAGGTGTGAATCTTAAAGCTTCTCTGTTCTGGATGAGGTTCTGTCTCATTCACTCAGGGCATCCAGTTACAAGTGTTGTTTTACTCCTCCCCCAGGGACACAATGGCAGCCACGGTCAGGAGGCAGAGGTCGAGGCCAAGGAGGCTAGCCTGTTGGGCCTTGATGGCTGTGCTCTTGGCAGACCTGTTGGCACTGAGTGGTATGTACCCCAGCATAGGGATCAAAAGAATAAATGAATGATTGATGAATGATACGTGGTGGGAAGGGGAATGAGGCTTTTGGTTGGAAGCCTCTAGACTCTTGAGTTGCTGGACCCAGGCCTCTTTCTTTGTTTTTTTGCTATCTTGCCTTTTCTGTGGAAAGTGGTGTGCTTTGATTAGAGGGGCCTCAGGAAGGTAGTGGAAGTGGGACTAACTGACAAACCTGTTTCACCCCCAGACACGTTGGCAGTGATGTCTGTGGACCTGGGCAGCGAATCCATGAAGGTGGCCATCGTCAAACCTGGAGTGCCCATGGAAATTGTCTTAAACAAGTGAGGGCGGCCCCGGAGTCAGGGGTGGGGAAAGAGGGAGTCTGGGCTCCAAACTGGTGTGTGTTCTTCCTAGTAGCCACAATAGACTTTGGTGTCTGGGTGACTGATTATATGTAGGATGTTGAGGCTCCTGGGTCCACAGCCTGCTGCTGTAGGCACTTGGGCCCAATGTCTCTTTTCCTCAGGGAATCCCGGAGGAAAACCCCAGTGACTGTGACCCTGAAAGAAAATGAAAGATTCTTTGGAGACAGTGCAGCAAGCATGGTGAGCTAGCAACCCACCCCTTCCCAGAAGCAGTGGGCAGAGAAGAGGAGATGACAGACCCCAGAGTCTGTCCCCTTATCAGTCTCTGATGGAAGAGGTAGGTGATGGAGCTTGGGAAGACTAATATTGTGATCCTTCTGTACCTCCTCTCAGGCTATCAAGAATCCAAAGGCTACGCTGCGTTACTTTCAGCACCTCCTGGGGAAGCAGGAAGATAACCCCCATGTGGCCCTTTACAGAGCCCGTTTCCCAGAGCATGAGCTAGGCTTCGACCCACAAAGGCAGACTGTGCACTTCAAAATCAGCCCGTGAGTGCTCTGCTGGGAAGGCGGGCTCAGCAGGCCTGCTGGGCTCCTGACTGGCATGTGCTTGTGATTGTCTTTGCCTGAATGCCTGCCTTTCCTTGCCTCTAACTGCTCCCCTTCCCCCAGGCAGCTGCAGTTCTCACCCGAGGAGGTACTGGGCATGGTTCTCAATTACTCTCGTTCCCTGGCTGAAGATTTTGCAGGTGAGTGGCCAAGTTCCCTAGGATCTCAAATGGAAACAGTTTTGTCTCCCAGGGAACATTTGGCAATGTGTGAAGACATTTTTGGTTGTCATAACTGGGGTGCCGCTACTGCCATGTAATGAGTAGAGGCCAGGGATGCTTCCCAGCATCCTGCAATGCACAGGGCACCCCCCATTTAATTCTGTTTTAGAATTATCTGGCCCAGGATGTCAGTAGTACTAATACTGGGAAGCCCTCATGTAAGGTGTGGAGCTGGTGGGAACCCTGTTCTGTTGTCTTCTGTAGAGCAGCCCATCAAGGATGCAGTGATCACCGTGCCAGCCTTCTTCAATCAGGCTGAGCGCCGGGCCGTGTTGCAGGCTGCCCGCATGGCCGGCCTCAAAGTGCTACAGCTCATCAATGACAACACTGCCACTGCCCTCAGCTATGGGGTCTTCCGCCGGAAAGATATCAACACCACTGCCCAGGTGAGCCGGGGAGGAACTTCTGAGCAGACTTGCAGAGTGACATGTTCTGAGGATGGAGGCCACTTGGCTCGTTTTGCATGTTGTTTGCATGGCTGGCCCTGGGCAAAATGCAGCAGCAGCTTCCCAGCCCCTGTTGGAGCTGTTCAGCTTTGAATGGAGAGTTGGTGCAGCCCCTTGGAGGCAGGCAGGTGCTCTGGAGTTGGATAAGGTTCCTGTGACAGTTGCGTTGATGTCTCTGCAGAATATCATGTTCTATGACATGGGCTCGGGCAGCACTGTGTGCACCATCGTGACCTACCAGACAGTGAAGACGAAGGAGGCGGGGATGCAGCCACAGCTGCAGATCCGGGGAGTGGGGTAAGTGGGTGCTGGGAGGAGGGCTGCTGCAGATCCACTCTGGGGTCGGGGGTTTCTTCTTGGAGGGGCGTCTGCCTCCCTTTGCTGCTCCCTGCAGGGGTGCTCTCCTGGTGAAAGCCTCAGTCATTGTAGGGTACCTCCCAAAGCACAGGGAAGGTGGAGAGGAGGGAGTACAGTTTGGGAAGAAGGAAAGTCAGGGAACTCCCTGAGCTGCTCCTAAGGAAATTCACGAGCCTGTAGGCCATCAGTAGGATGTCAGATTCAATCTTTTTTTTTGCTCTCTTATCATTTCCAGTTTACTTAAGTAACTTGTCCCTGACATGGTCTTATTTCCCGAACCTGTCATTTTCCGTTTATCTCTACCACTTCTACCCTAGTTCAAGCTATCATTGCCTCTGACCTACAGAACTCCAGCCAAGATCTGCTTCCAGTGTGGCCTCCCTCCAGTTCTTTCTCCATATTGCTGCCCCAGGGTTCTTTTGCCAACCTGGCTGTAACCCGTGTCTTTAAAAACCCTCAGTGGCTCTCAACCTTTGTCTTGGCCTATGAGGCTGTGTCTGTGTGAGCCCTGACTCCTCCTGCTTGTCTCGAACCCTGAGCCTCTTGCTCTTTGAGCTGCAGCCGTCCTTGCCTTTCTTTGGAACTTACTCACCATGCTCTCTCCCTCAGGGTCTTTACATCTACTGTTCGCTCTCTAGAACGTTCTTTCCTCTTTGCCTAGTTAATTCCAGATCATCCTTCAGGTTTCAGCTCAAGCATCCCTTCTTCACAGAACTTTACCTGACATCACTAAATAGCTGAAATTTCCCATGTATGTGTTCTAGTAGCCTTGTGTGCCTCTCCTTTATAACACATGCTGTGGTTATAATTTCACATCTATATTATCATTCGATTACCAGATTGTAAACCCCTTGACAGCATGGATCCTGTCTTTTTTTTTCCTCTCTCAATTGTATCCCCAGAAACAAATACATGGTTGATGCCCAGTGAATACAGTTGAATGTGGGTAGATGACCTGTCGCTGTGAAGTGTCAGCTATGTGGGATGAGAGTCAGGTTCCTGTGTAGATGAACAGACCCCCTGTGTTCCTCACACTTCTCCCTGTGCCGTTTGCTGCACAGGTTTGACCGCACCCTGGGGGGTCTGGAGATGGAGCTCCGGCTGCGTGAACACCTGGCCAGGCTTTTCAATGAGCAGCGCAAGGGCCAGAAGGCAAAGGATGTGCGGGAGAACCCCCGGGCCATGGCCAAGCTGCTACGGGAGGCTAATCGACTCAAAACCGTGCTGAGTGCCAATGCTGACCACATGGCACAGGTGCCCACACATGGCCAGTTGAGGGCAAATATTCCCTACCAAGAGCATGGAGGACCCCACCCTCCTTAGCTATGCTCCTTTGCCTGGTGTGGCCCCTCCTTTGTTCCCATGGCTTCTGCCATCCTCCCAAAGTCCCATCTACCCAGAGACAGGACCTGAATGAGAACTCTGACACTCCCCATCCTTCCCTAGATCGAGGGCCTGATGGACGATGTGGACTTCAAGGCAAAAGTGACTCGAGTGGAGTTTGAAGAGTTGTGTGCAGATTTATTTGAGCGAGTGCCTGGGCCTGTGCAGCAGGCCCTGCAGAGTGCTCAAATGAATTTGGTGAGGGGGGAGTCGGAGGTGGGCATGGGGTGGGAGACAAGTGGGATACGAACTGATTAGATGGGGCAGAGGTGGGAACAGGAACCTTAAGGGAGGAGTCAGTTTTGAGGAGGAGGGTTGACTACCTGCTGTCCAGCCTCACATTCTTTCTCCCCCACAGGATGAGATTGAGCAGGTGATCCTGGTGGGCGGGGCCACTCGGGTCCCCAAAGTTCAGGAGGTGCTGATGAAGGCTGTGGGCAAGTGAGTGTGGGGGCTGGGGCATCGGGGCCAGGGCTCCAGGGCTGGGACGCTGGAGGGCAGAGGGGAGGGAGGCCAGGCTGAGTGCTCCAGGGTAGATGGTACTGAAGCTTGGGACTTTGACAGGGAGGAGCTGGGAAAGAACATCAATGCAGACGAAGCAGCCGCTATGGGGGCTGTGTACCAGGCAGCCGCACTCAGCAAAGCCTTCAAGGTGAAGCCGTTTGTAGTCCGAGATGCGGTGGTCTACCCTATCCTGGTGAGTAAGGCTGTCTGATCAGGTGCCAAGCTCCCTTTACCTCTCCGAGTGTGATCTCCCCTCCTGTCTGCTCTAGCCTGTCCCTTTGTCTTTCTGCCATTGACATTCTCCACCCACCCTCACCCCAGAACCTGTTCTGGTTCTGCAGTGTGCCTCCTCTCTGCCTGCTGTGTAGGTGGAGTTCACAAGAGAGGTGGAAGAGGAGCCTGGGGTTCGCAGCCTGAAGCACAATAAGCGTGTTCTCTTCTCCCGGATGGGGCCCTACCCTCAACGCAAAGTCATCACCTTTAACCGCTACAGCCATGATTTCAACTTCCACATCAACTATGGTGACCTGGGCTTCCTGGGGCCTGAGGATCTTCGGTGAGGGGGTGGGGCAGGATGGGAGCTCCAGGGAGGGAGGATGTGGGGCCTGAAGGGCTGACACAGGGAAGCAGGCTGTGGGGTTGGGGTTGGGGTGAGCATCTTTTCTGGACGATGCCTGTCCTCCTGAGTGTGTGCTCAGGGAGGGCCCCAACATCCTGTGCCAGGAGGCTGTGTCGTCAAGAGCTGGAGGCAGGCTGGGTGGGTTCCCCTGAACTGCTCTCTCCTCCCCAACCAGGGTATTTGGCTCCCAGAATCTAACCACAGTGAAGCTAAAAGGTGTGGGCGAGAGCTTCAAGAAGTATCCTGACCACGAGTCCAAGGGCATCAAGGCTCACTTCAACCTGGATGAGAGCGGTGTGCTCAGCCTAGACAGGGTGAGAGCAGACAGAGACCCTGTGTACAGGGCGGGGGCCCAGTCCCCCAGACTTTTCCAGAGTGGTTCCACGTGGCATTAGAACATGATAAATGAAAGGGGGTTTGGAGTTGGGTAAATCTTGGCTCTAAAGCTGCCCAGGGATCTGATGTCAGCCTTCTCAGAGCCTGTTAATGCTTATGGACATTGTAAATTTCAGGATCTATAGAAAGGCTAAGGAATCCATTTTTGAAGAACATTTCTGGGGAGTAATAATATCTATTATGACCTACTATGGGGAATTATGCCCCACTCTGTTGTTGAGTGGAGAAGTGCGGGGCTCTGGGGGAAGAAAGGAGCTATGATCCTGTCCTCAGAGAACTCATAATCAAAAGGGGTAGAGGTGACTTGATCCAAGAGCCCTTGGAAGAAGGCAGGTGAGAGAATAGGCCAGCACAGCTGGAAGTCACATGGATGTGCATAAGCAGACCCCCACTATGGCAGGATGTTCGTGGAGAAATGGTGCGTTGGCTTGTGTGTTTCTTCATCTTGAATCTCCATTTTCAGGTGGAGTCTGTGTTTGAGACCCTGGTGGAGGACAGCCCTGAAGAGGAATCTACTCTGACCAGTAAGCTGAGTGTGCACATCTGTGCGCCTGCATGTGTGTGAGGAAGAGAATATACTTGGGTGTATCTGGGGGAGGCAGGCAGGCCTCGCCCTTTGGGTTAGGAGGTGAACTCACTGCTGTGGTCCCTTTTGAGTCTTTGGGCTTTCTTCCTTCTAGAACTTGGCAACACAATCTCCAGCCTGTTTGGAGGTGGTACCACACCAGATACTAAAGAGAATGGTACTGACACTGTCCAGGTAAGGCCAGGATGGAGCTGGGGGAGCATGGAGATGGCGTGTGGGGCCAGGTAGTGGTAGCAGAGGCAGGGAGTTGGGTGGGCGTCCCAGCTCCCTAGGATTTACTAGACCTCCCCTTCCTTTCGGAACGACCATCCCCTCCTCTGGACTCTGAGCTGTCCCTGGGCTCAAGCTCCAAGGACCATTCTCCTCATCTCCAAACTCTTCTCCTTTGTCCACCTAGACTGCTGTGGTCCAAACAGCCCCCTGCGCATTTCCATACAGTTGTCATATGTCTACCCCCAAGCTGTGTTGTGAGCAGTGAGCCCCTTCAAAGCAGGGCCTGGGGGCAGTGGCGTTGCTGGGCCGGTCCTAACCCGGAGGCTCTGCTGGTGACTGTTATCTGCATGTGTGTCTGTGATTGATTCCTAGGAGGAAGAGGAGAGTCCTGCTGAGGGCAGCAAAGATGAGCCCGGAGAGCAAGCGGAGCTCAAGGAGGAAGCTGAGGCCCCAACGGAGGATACCTCTCAGCCCCCACCCGCTGAGCCTAAGGGGGGTGCAGCCCCTGAGGGAGAAAAGCCCACAGAAAAAGAAAATGGGGAGAAGTCTGAGGCCCAGGTGAGCTGCAAGCAGAGTAAGGCCAGGCTGGACCTAGGGGCTGAGGGAGCAGATGCCCGCCTTGTTTCTTAACCCCAAGAGCCCTGCCCACGGAGAATAGAAGGCCCCAGCTTTTCCTGACATCCTCATCTCTTACCCCTCAGAAGCCAAGTGAGAAGGGAGAGGTAGGGTCTGAGGGTGTCCCTCCAGCCGCAGAGGAAGAAAAGAAACAGAAGCCTGCGCGGAAGCAGAGGATGGTGGAGGAGATTGGGGTGGAGCTGGTTGTTCTGGACCTGCCCGATTTGCCCGAGGACGAGCTGGCTCGCTCGGCGCAGAAGTGAGTAAAGACTGCGTGTGCATGTGGAGGCTGGGCAGGTGTGGAATGGCGCCCCTGGGAGGGAGAGCTGACTGAGTTCAGCACACTGTCTCCCTCATGCCTGTCTCTCCTTTGTCCTCCAGGCTTCAGGACTTGACACTCCGAGACTTAGAGAAGCAGGAGCGGGAGAAAGCTGCCAACAGCTTGGAAGCTTTCATCTTTGAGACCCAGGTTGGTGGGCTGGGAGGCCCGTGTGCCCTGGAACCTATGTCTGGGGAGGGTCTGGCTCTGCGAGCCTCGCCCTCAGGGGCTCGCTGCATGCTTGTGCTTATGTGCACCTCCCTAGGACAAGCTGTACCAACCTGAGTACCAGGAAGTGTCCACCGAGGAACAGCGTGAGGACATCTCTGGGAGACTCAGTGCTGCTTCCACCTGGCTGGAGGACGAGGGCTTTGGGGCCACCACAGTGGTGAGGGACCTCCCGGAACATGACGGGTGGGCTGGGATCTCTCGCCTTCCTCTCCCAGGGTCAGAGAAAGTGAGAAGAGAGGGGGAGTGAGGCCATAAAGAAGGCTGAGGGGCTGGCTCCAGGGCTGTCCTGTCATCCCTCCAACCCCTCTGCTCACTCCCACCCTCACCTCCATCAGATGTTGAAGGAGAAGCTGACTGAGCTGAGGAAGCTGTGCCAAGGGTTGTTTTTTCGGGTAGAAGAGCGCAAGAAGTGGCCTGAACGGCTGTCTGCCCTCGATAATCTCCTCAACCATTCCAGCATATTCCTCAAGTGAGAGTCCCATTGCCCTTTCTTCCTTGTTCAGTCCTGCCGAGCCCCATGACTCTCGTGCGCATCAGCTTCCCATTCCCCACTCCCATACCCGGGCCCCTCTTCCTCCTGGGCTGATTGTCTCTTCTCTGGCTTCCAGGGGGGCCCGGCTCATCCCCGAGATGGACCAGATCTTCACTGAGGTGGAAATGACAACCTTAGAGAAAGTCATCAATGAGACCTGGGTAATCCCTCTGTAGATATTTAACTGGATACTTACGTGGTGAGGTGGGCCATGCTAGGCAGCATGAGGGATGCAGAGAAATGGAGACTCGGCAGCCTCTGCCTCCTGGCTTAGCAGCTAATGGGGAAGGCAGAAGATGTCTGCATTTGAAGCCATGTCTGAAAAGTCCCAAATGAGGGTCATAGCCATGAGTCATCAGACTGGAGGCACAACAGAGCCCACCTCCCTGAGGTTAGAGAAGGCTGCTTTGAGGAGCTCGGACTTGAGCTGGACTCAGAAAGTGGCCAGGGTTTGGACAGGCGAGAGTGACTTGTCAGGTGAAGCAGAAACTGTTTTGGATGTGTGGGGACTGTTTTGGAACCAGAACTCACAAGTAAAGAGACAGGAGGGGAATAATTGAGAAGTTCAGCTGTAGTTAGGCCAGAATAATAGGATGTAAGGCAGGAACGTGTAGTTTGGTACTCCCTTGTGGAGAGTCTTGAATGCCATTCTGAAGTGTCTGCTTACCCCTGTGCAGCTGACAGCCTGGGGTGGCAAGTGACTGAGGTCTGAGGGCAGAGCCTGAGGCAGGTTGGGTGTATGTTTCATCTGGGACAGAGAAGTCTCTCTCTCTCTGGCTGGCTCTGAGCCTGTGCTGGCCTCGCCCACAGGCCTGGAAGAATGCAACTGTGGCTGAGCAGGCCAAGCTTCCCGCCACAGAGAAGCCCGTGTTGCTCTCAAAAGACATTGAGGCCAAGATGATGGCCCTGGACCGCGAGGTGCAGTATCTGCTCAATAAGGCCAAGTTTTCCAAGCCCCGGCCCCGGCCCAAGGACAAGAATGGGACCCGGGCAGAGCCTCCCCTCAATGCCAGTGCCAGTGACCAGGAAGAGAAGGTCATCCCTCCACCAGGTGAGGGCCGGGGGCCTGGGTCCGGGTGCTCCTGGGCGGGAAGAAGACCTCCTTTCCCTCCTGGGACGACATTTTACTCCTGGTTTCCCTCCAGGCGAGACTGAAGATGCAAAGCCCGTTTCAGAACCTGAGAAAGAGACTCGTGAGTGGGGGAAACTGATTGGGAATGTGGACATCGCTTAGCCGTGGGCTTGGCAAACTGGCAGGCATGGCCTGTTTCTGGATAGCCCAGGAGCTATGAATGGCCTTTACTTTTTTAGAAGCTTATTTAAAAAAAAAAAATGCAAAGAGACCAAGTGTGGCCCACAACTCCTAAAATGTTTACTATCTGACTCTTTACAGAAAAAGTCTGCCAACCCCACTACTAGTCCCTGCCTCCTTTCTGCAGACTCTAACCTATTTCTTCCCCAAAGCAGAATCTGAACCAGCAGACGCTGAACCTCTGGAGTTAGGAGGTCCTGGATCAGGTGAGGGTGGAGCTGGGGACGTGCCGGGAAGCCTGGTAGGGTCTGGGGGGGATATCTGCACAGAACTGGGGCCAGTTACCGCCATTTCACCTGCTGCCATTCCTTTCTCTCTCCAACTCCCAGTAGAATCTGAACGGAAGGAGCAGCCGACAGGACAGAAGCCAACTTTGAAGAATGATGAACTATAACCCCCACCTCCCGGTTCCCCATTCATCCCCACCCCCTTCTCCTACCACCTCTATTTATTAAACATCGAGGGTTGCGGGGAGGGGTTGGTCCTGCCCTCAGAGGCTTAAGTTCCTTTTCTCTCACCTGTGGTTGGAGGTGTGGAGAAAGGGGAAGGACGGGACAGCTCACCAGTTCCTTCTGGAGTAGTTCTGTGGTTAAAACTGAAATTGTTCTGTTCCCTAATCCCACCCTTGGTTCCCTACTCATCCAGGCCCTAACTTGGGAAAAATCACTATTATGTCTTAATTCGTTGCCTGTGGGTAGGTGAAAGAATGGCCGTCAGTGGTTGACAGACCTGATGGTGGGAAGGATGTCCTGGGGTGTTACTCTCCAGTCTTCTCTGGTCATCCTTCCTTCTCTCCTTTCCTCTTCCACCAAGAAATCAGTGTCACACAGGGGCCAGTGTCTACAGAGCCTTGGTTACCAGGTTTGGTTTCTGAGTGTCTATCTCTGCTCTTTCCTCCTCCCAGATCTCTTTCCCTAAAACCCCTGTCCCCGTCTGACTCCTTCTCATGGGTTTCCTTAGATTCCTGTTGCAAGTTGGGCAGTTCTCTGCCTCTTGTGCAAAGCCCTTCCATCTGGACCAGCTGAAGTAAAGCTAGATTGATTCCCACCCTCACGTACAACCCCTGGTGGCCAGAGTAGGCAAGGAGAAAGTGAAGAAGGGAATCCAGCCACCTCTCCAGGGAGTGAGACGTGTGAAAACCCTGTAGCTCCCGTCTGTGGAGTCTTGGGCCCAGGAAGGCTGTGTAGAGTGGCTGGCATGGGATGCCAGCGTCCTGCAAGCACTGTCAAAATCTGCATCTTCCCAGTAGCTTGGTACCCCGTATCCCTTTGACTGCCCCCTTCTCTCTCCTGCTGTCCTGCCCTCCCAGACAGAGCCTTTCCCTGGCCCCCTGGGCTGACCAAAATGTGCTTTCTACTGTGAGCCCCTATCCCAAGACCCTGGGGGAAGGAGAGACCATGGTGTGAATGTAAAAATGCCACCTCGCTCTCTTCGAGGCAGGCCTAGTGGTGAAGGAAGAGGGGACGTGCTGGCCTTCCTTTCATGCATTGCTCTGCTAGGATGGGGCCTTTTGCCCACCATGCTGATGTCGGGGAGCCTGTCCTCCAGTATTCTGTCTGTAGCAGGAGCCAGGGCTGCCACCCAGCCCCCTGGGCAAGGGCGGGCCTGGTTGTGTCTGTCTTTTGTCTTTTTTTTCCTTTTATTTTTATTTTTTTTTTTTTTGCCACATTGGCAGAAATGAGGCCTAAGGGTCCCACCCACTCCTGTATGTTTGAGTTCTTTTGCTAGCAGTTGAGGCTGGTTGGACAGGTTTGAGTCAAATTGTACTTTGCTCCATTGTTAATTGAGAAACTGTTTCAATAAAATATTCTTTTCTACAGTTTTTGTGCTGTGATTTTTAAAAATGTTTATTTCTTGAATATAAGTAATACATGTTTATTATAGAAAATTTGGAAGAAAAAAGTTTGAATAATAATTTAAAATTACCCATAATCCTACCACCAAAACCTTATTAACGTTTTGGGCTTAGTCGAGATTCATATACGCAATTATTTTTTCTTCATGAAAACAAGACTGGTTTTATTTTGCTCCTGATGGTCTTTGGCCACGTCCAAATAATTTTTAGGTAACATCTGTTTTTAAGGTAACAACCCCATTTTACAAATAACCACCCCATTGACAGTTCATAGAGGTTTACTGATTGGTCCAGAGGTGTTAAGTGCCTCAGCAAGGTTAGATCCTTGCTCTCTATTCTGCCCTGAGAGCGTGTTGCTAGAGACTCATCATTCGTAGCCCAATTGATTTGGGTTCTTCAGTTGTGTTGGAGCCATATTTTACCAGAGGAAGATCACTCTAATCCTCTAGTCATTAATTATTTATATGTCTAAGCAGTTGAATAAATAATGACCATGAGAGTTATATTTTTCTTTAAAGGTTGAACAGGTCAGACAAGTTTTGAACATGAAAGACTTTTTTTTTTTTCTTTTTTGATAGACTTTGTTTTTTAGAGCTGTTTTAGGTTCACAGCAAAATTGAGTGGAAAGTACAGAGAGTTCCCATATAGCCCCTGGCCTTGTACACACACAGCCTCCCCCGCTATCAGCAGCCCACACCAGAGTGGGACATTTGGTATGATCGATGAACCTGCATGTCATCACCCAGAGTCCGCAGTTTACGTTAGGCTTCGCTCTTGGCGGTGTACATTCTTTGGGTTTGGACAAATGTCTAATGACATGTGTCTACCGCTATATGTCACACAGGGTAGTTTCACTGCCAGACATTCCTCTGTGCCCTTGCCTATTCATCCGTCACTCCGTCACCTCTAACCCCTGGCGACCACAGGTCTTTTTACTTTCTCCATAGTTTGCCTTTACTGGAGTGTCATATCGGTGGGATTATACAGTCCACAGCTTTTTCAGGTTGGCTTCTTTCACTTAGCAATGTGCATTTAAGATTTAAGATTCCTCCATGTCTTTTCCTGGCTTGATAGCTCATTGCTTTTTAGCGCTGAACAATATTCCATTGTCTGGATGTACCCTGGTTTATCCATTTACCTACTGAAGCACATCTTGGTTGCTTTTCCAAGATTTGGCAATTAGGAAAAAGCTACTATAAACATCCATATTCAGGCTTTAAGTTTTTGACTCATGGGGATATGTAATTTTAGGTACATTTTTAAGTTAACATCATAAGCATGTCATTAGCAATTCTTGAATATAAAAGTACTGAGTTTTTTAATAGCCATTGTTTCAAAGGATCGATTTTGCTTCCTCTAGTTTCCATCACCAGGTGGGCATTGTTAACAGCTTGGCGATCCACTGAATAGATGCTCCGTGGTTTACTTGATCTTTCCTCTATTACAGCATACCCTTGGGCAGAAGGTGGTTTTCATGATCTCTTAGGTTAGATTCGAAGATGTGAATATTTAAGGCCGTGGTTCTCAACCAGGGGCAATTTTGCCAGAGGACATACAGCAATGTCTGGAGACATTTTTGGCTGTCACAACTGGAGGAGAAGTTACTGGTATCTAGTAGATAGATGTCAAGGATGCTGCTAAATATCCTACAATGCACGAGACATCCCCTCGTCACAAAGAATTACCCAGACAAAAATGTCAATAGTGCTGATATTTAGAAATTCTGATTTAGGTTTTCAAGTCTCGTCTTTTTTTAATTCTTTGCTAATGTGTGTGGGAAGCAGTACTGTTTACGGGTGTTAGAGTCCAACAAATTAGGAACTAGGCAGTAACCTGCTCCTGCTTGTGTTCTGAGACAAATCACTAGACTTTGATTTTTCCTATCTTTTTAAAGGAAGATGAGACCCAACCTTGCATGATTTTTAAAATCAACACAGTATTAATACTTTAATTTTACCAACCTGATAGATAAAAAGTGGCATTACAGGGCTGGCCCGGTGGCACAGCAGTTAAGTGTGCATGTTCCGCTTCGGCGGCCCTGGGTTTGCCAGTTCGGATCCCAGGTGAGGACATGGCGCCGCTTGGCACGCCACGCTGTAGTAGGCGTCCCACATAAACAGTAGAGGAAGATGGGCATGGATGTTAGCTCAGGGCCAGTTTTCCTCAGCAAAAAGAGGAGGATTGGCAGCAGTTAGCTCAGGGCTAATCTTCCTCAAAAAAAAAAAAAAAGTGGCATTACTTTTATTATTGAGGTTGAGCATCTTATTTAAGAGCCACTTGTCCGCTAGCCCCAGTGGCCTAGGGTTAAGTTCAGCATGCTCCACTTTGGGCCTGGGGTTTGGGCACGGACCTACACCATTGGTGTGTCAGTGGCTATGCTGTGGCAGCAGCTCACATACAAAATGGAGATTGGCATCAGATGTCAGCTCAGGGCGAATCTTCCCCAGCAAAAAAAAAAATAAAGAGCCACTTATATTTCCCCTCTCTGTGACCTATTTTTCCCTATCGTTTGTCCATTTTTCTACTAGGTTGGTCATCTTAGTGATTTTTAAGAATTCTTTATATATTAAGGAAATCAGTCCTTAGTCCATGAGTTGTAAATATATCTTACCCAGTATATGTTTTGACTTTGTATATGATCTTCATCATAAAGAAATTTATTTTCGGTAGAATTTATCAGTGTTTTTTGTATGGCTTTTAAGTGTGTGTTGTACTTAGGCCTTCCCCACTTCACGATTATAAGAATTTTTCCATGTTTTCGTCTAAAACTTATGGTTCTACTTTTTTGTATTTAGATCTTTAAGCCACCTAGACTTTGTTTTAGTATAAGGTATGAAGTAGTGATTTAATTAGCCAGGTGTTCCAATACCATGTATTGAAATCCATTTTTTCTAGGCTGATATGGAAAGTCACATTTATCATATAACAAGTTCTCAGATGTATTTGAGCATATATTGGAATTTTTAATTCTGTTTGAATGATATGTTTCTTATTGCCAGTAACACACAGGTTTGATTATTGTGGTTTTTCTAATTTTTAATAACCTCATTACACTTTTAAAAGATTTCTTGAGTGTTCTTGCTTAGTTTTTCCTACGAACTTTAGAATATCTGAGAGGTAGCAGGACTGCCTGGACTTACATCCTGACCGCTGTTTATCAGCCCTATGACGTGACAAGTCCCTTAACCTCTGTGGCTCAGGTTTCTCGTAAAAATTGTACTTACCTCTTAGGATTGTTGTGAGAATTAACTGAGATAGTAGGAAAAGCTCTTAGGATAGTGCCAGGCACATAATAAGCACTATATAATTGTTTGCTACTGTTATTAAGGGGTTTAAGAATCCTGAAACAAATTACAGATGATAGTAACATAGGAATGGTAAGTAGAGGATTTAAGACCAAGGAATTAATTTTGTTGAGGGGATGATATCAATCTTGAAAAGCTTAAGGAATTGATAGAGAAAAATAAACATAAGTATGGGTCTTAATAATTAGGGATATACTGCCTATAAGAGACTCATTTTTATCAAAGACACAGGTTAAAAGTGAAAATATGGACAATGGTATTCCACACAAACAGTAACCGAGAGAGATGGGGTGGCTATACTAATTTCAGACAAAATAGTATTTAAGTCATAAGCTGTTACAAGAGACAAAGACATTACATATTAATAAAAGACTTAATCAACAAGATACATGGGCCAGCCTGGTGGCATAGTGGTTAAGTTCATGCACTCCACTTCAGCAGCCCGAGGATCACAGTTTCAGATGCCAGGCACAGACCTACACGCCACTCATCAAGCTATGCTGTGGAGGTGTCCCACACACAAAATAGAGGAAGATTGGCACAGATGTTAGCTCAGGGCCAAACTTCCTCACCAATAAATGAATAAATAAATAAAGATGTAACAATTATAAACATAAGCACCAAACAATATATGACACATACAATGCCAGAATTGAGGAGAGAAATAGTTCCACAATAACAGTTGAGACATCAATACTCTACTTTCAATAATGGATAGAACATCTAGATGAATGATCAATAAGGAAATAGAGAACTTAAACATCACTATAAATTCAATGTAACAGACTCCACCCAAAAATAGAATGCTCCACCCAACAACAGCAGAATACACATTCTTCTCTAGTGTACTTGAAACATAATGCAGGATGGACTGTTTTTTGGGCCACAGAACAAGTCTCGATAAATTTTAAAAGACTGAAATAATACAAAATATTTTTACTAACACAATGGAATGAACCTAGAAGTCAATAACAGAAGGAAAACTGGAAAATTCACAAATATGTGGAAATTAAACAATACACTCTCTTTTTTTTTGCTGAGGAAGATTTGCCCTGAGCTAACATCTGCTGCCAATCTTCCTTTTTTTGTTTTCGTTTTCATATGTGAGCTACTGCCACAGCATGGCCACTGACAGACGAGCGGTGTAGGTCTGCGCCCAGGAATTGAACCTGGACCGCTGAAGCAGAGCACACCAAACTTAACCACTAGGCCACCGGAGCTGGCCCTAAACAATATACTCTTAAATAACCAATGGGTCAAAGAAGAAATCACAAGAGAAATAAAATACCTGGAGACAAATGAAAATAAAAATGGAGACAGTAAAAAGATCAGTGGTTTCCAGATGGGGCTGGCCCCATGGCCGAGTGGTTAAGTTCATGCGCTCCGCTGCAGGTGGCCCAGTGTTTCCTCAGTTCGAATCCTGGGCGCGGACATGGCACTGCTCATTGAACCATGCTGAGGCAGCATCCCACATGCCACAACTAGAAGGACCCACAACGAAGAATATACAACTATGTACTGGGGGGCTTAGGAGAGAAAAAGGAAAAGAATAAAATCTTTAAAAAAAAAAAAAACCAAAAAAAGAAGATCAGTGGTTTCCAGGGGACAGTGGGGAGGGAAGGATGCACAGGAGGACAACAGGATTTTCAGGGCGTTGAAACTATTCTGTATGATACTCTAATGGTGGGTACATGTCATTACACATTTGTCAAAACCCACAAAATGTGAACCACTAAGAGTGAACCCTAATGTAAACTGCAGGCTTTGTGTGATAATGATGTGTCAATGTAGGTTCAATTGTAACAACTACACCACTCTGGTGTGAGATGTTGATAATGGGGGAGGCTGTGCATATGTGGGACCAGGGAATATATAGGCACTCTCTGTACTATCTGTTCAATTTTGCTGTAATAAAGTCTATGAAAAACACAGACACATGCACACACACACACACAACATAACAACCATTGTGGGATTCAGTGAAAGCAGTGCACAGAGGGAAATTTATAGCTGTAAATGCCTACATATGAAAAGAATAATATCTCAAATCAACAATCTAACTCCAAACCATAAGGAACTAGAAAAAGAAAAGCAAACAAAACCGAAATGTAACAGATGGAAAGAAATAATAAAGATTAGAGCAGAGATAAACAAAATAGAGAACAGGAAAAAAAATAGAATCAATGAAATCAAAAGCTAGTTCTTTAAAAGGATCAATAAAATCGACAAATCTTTAGCTCAATTGACTAAAATAGAAAGGAGAGCAAGAGAAGACTCAAATTACTAAAATTCAAAGTGAAAGAGGCAACATTACTGTCAACTTAAAAAAAACAAAAAGAGTTGTATGAGAATACTAGGAATAACTGTACGCCAACAAAGTGGATAATCTAGATGAAATGAACAAATTCCCAGAAACACACAAACTATCAAAACTGACTCAAGAAGAAATAGAAAATCTGAATGGACCATAAGGAGTATGAAAATTGAATCAGTAATCAAAAACCTCCACTAAAGAAAACTCCAGGACCAGATGGCTTCACTGGTGAATTCTACCAAACATTTAAAGAAGAATTAACACCAATCCTTCTCAAATTCTTCCCAAAAATTGAACAGGAGGGAACACCACCTAACTCTGTGAGGCGAGCATTAGCCTGACACTGGAGCCAGAACAAGACATTACAAGAAAAGAAAACTATAAATCAATATCCCTTATGAATAAAGAGGCAAAAAAAATCCTCAAAACAAAAAACCTAGTGAACTAAATTTAGCAGCATAATTAAAAGGATTATATACTGGGATCAAATAAGACTTATCTCAGACATGCAAGGGTGGCTTAATATATAAAAATCAACAAAGGTAATACATCATATTAGTAGGATGAAGGAAAAACACACACGATGCAGAAAAAGCACTTGACAAATTCCATCATCCTTTCATGATAAAAACACTAAAAAGCCAGGAATAAAAGGGAACTTTTTCAACATGATGCCATATATGAAAAACTCACAATGAACATCATACTCAATGATGAAAGACTGAAGGCTTTTCCTCTAAGATTGAGAGTAAGATAAGGATGTTTGCTTTGACCATGTCTATTTAACATAAGTTGTATAAGTTCTAGCCAGAGCAATGAGGCAAGAAAAAGAAATAAAAGGCATCCAAATTTGAAAGGAAGAAGTAAAACTAACTCTGTTTGCAGATGACTTGATTTTATATGTAGAAACTCTAAATAATCCATAGAAAATCTCTCAGATTAATAAACAAATTTAACAAAGTTGCAGGATATAAAATCAACATTCAAAAGTCAGTTGTATTTCTATACACTGACAATAAACAAACAGAAAAAGGAAACTGAGAAAACAATTCCATTTACAATAGCATCAAAAAGAACAAAATACTTAGGAAAAAATTTAACCAGGAAACACAAGCCTTATGCACTTAAAACTACAAAGCATTGCTGAAGGAAATTAAAGACCTGAATAAGTGAAAAGATATCCATGTTCATGGATTGGAAGACTTTATATTGCCAAAATGACAGTACTCCCAAATTGATCCAGAGAGTCAATGCAATACTTATCAAGATTCCAGCAGGTTTCTTTGCATAAATTAATAATATGATCCTAAAATTTATATGGAAATTCAAGGAACTCCAAATACCCAAGGCACTCTTGAAAAAGAAGAACAAAGTTGGAAGACCCACAGTTCCCAATTTCAAAATTTGCTACAAAGCTACAGTAGTCAAAATGGGTACAGTATTGGTACATGGATATACATATAGACTAATGCAATAGAATCGGGAGCCCAGAAATAAATCTTCACGTATATAATCAATTGAGTTTTGACAAGGGTGTCAAGACCAGTCTCTTCAGCAAATGGTGCTGGGAAACTGGATATCCACACGAAAGAGAGTGAAATTGGAACCTTACCTTATGCCATACATAAAAATTAACCCAAAATGGATCAAAGACCTAAATTTAAGAAGCTGAAACTATGAAACACTTAGAGGAAGACACCGTGGAACTTGGATTTGGCAATAGTTTCATAAACATGATACCAAAAGCACAAGCAATAAAAGAAAACAGATAAATTGGACTTCATCAAAATTAAAAACTTTTGTGCATTAAAGGACACAAGAGAGTGAAAAGGCAGCTCACAGAATGAGAGAAAATATTTGAAAATCGTATGTCTGATAAGAGTTTAGTATCCAGAATACACAAAGAATACCTACAACTCAACAACAAAATGACAAACAACCCAATTAAAAAATGAGCAAAGCTGTGGAATAGACATTTCTCCAAAGATATACAAATAGCCGATATGCACGTGAAAACACGCTCAACTTCATCACCTGTCAGGGAAATACAAATCAAAACCACAATGAGATACCAACCACACCTACTAAGATGGCTATAATAATAATTTTTTTAAAGAAAAATAACTAGTGTTGATGAGGCTGTGGAGAAATTAGAACCCTCACATATTGGTGGTGGGAATGTAAAATGAGCAGCCACTGTGGAAAAGTCTGTTCCTCAAAAAGTTAAACATAGAATTACCATATGACCCAGAAATTCCACTCCTAGGTATATATCCAAAAGAATTGAAAACAGGAACTCAAACAGATACTCATCCACAAATGTTCATAACAGCAATATTCACAATAGCCAAAAGATGGAAAATCCAAGTATCCATCAACAGATGAAGGGATAAACAAAATGTGGTTTATCCATACAAGGGAATAATATTTAGTCATAAAAAGGAACAAAGTTCTGTTACATGCTACAACATAGATGAACTTTGAAAACATTATGCTAATTGAAAGAAGCCAAGCGTCTGCCCCGTGGCCCAGTGGTTAAGTTCGCCCGCTCCGCTGCGGCGGCCCAGGGTTTCATTGACTGGGATCCCGGGCGCGGACATGACACCGCTCGTCAGGCCATGCTGAGGCGGCGTCCCACATGCCACAATTAGAAGGACCCACAACTAAGTATACAACTATGTACCTGGGGAGCTTTGGGGAGAAAAAGAAAAAAATAAAAAATAAAACCTTTAAAAAGAAAAAAGAAAGAAAGAAGCCACGCACAAAAGGACAGATATTACCACAAAAAACCCAGGGGCTGGCCAGGTGGCGCAGCCGTTAAGTGGACACATTCCGCTTTGGCGGCCCGGGGTTTGCCGGTTCGGATCGCCGGTGCTGAGATGGCACCGCTTGGCAAGCCACGCTGTGGTAGGCATCCGTATATAAAGTAGAGGAAGATGGGCATTGGTGTTAACTCAGGGCCAGCCTTCTTCAGAAAAAAAGAGGAGGATTGGCAGCAGATGTTAGCTCAGGGCTAATCTTCCTCAAAAAAAAAAAAAAAAACAACCCAACAACTCAATTAAAAAATGGGCAAAAAATCTGAACAGTGGTTTCTCCCAAGAAGATATACAGATGGTCAACAGGCACATGAAAAGATGTTCAACATTACTATCAGGGAAATGCAAATCAAAACTACAATGAGATATCACTTCACTCCAGTCAGAATGGCTGTAATTAACAAGACAGGAAACAATAAGTGTTGGAGAGGACATGGAGAGAAGGGAACCCTTGTACACTGCTGGTGGGAGTGCAAACTGGTGCAGCCACTATGGAAAAAAGTATGGAGATTCCTCAGAAAATTAAGAATAGATCTACCATATGATCCAGCTATTCCACTGCTGGGTATTTATCCAAAGAACTTGAAAACAAATGCATAAAGATAGGTGAACCCCTATGTTCACTGCAGACTTATTCACAATAGCCAAGACTTGGAAGCAACCTAGGTGCCCATCAATGGACAAATGGATAAAGAAGATGTGGTATATATACACAATGGAATACTACTCAGCCATAAAAAATGGTGAAATCCGGTCATTTGTGACAACATGGATAGACCTTGAGGGTATTATGCTAAGTGAAATAAGTCAGAGGGAGAAAGTCAAATACCATATGATCTCACTCATAAGTGGAAGATAAAAACAACGACAAACACACACATAGAAACGGAGATTGGATTGGTGGTTACCAGAGGGGAAGGAGGGACGGGGAGGGCAAAAGGGGTGATTAGGCACATGTGTGTGGTGATGGATTGTAATTAGTCTCTGGGTGGTGAACATGATGTAATGTACACAGAATTTGACATATATTACAATGTACATCTGAAAGTTATATAATGTTATAATCCAGTGTTACTGCAGTAAAAAAGGGACACATATTGTATGATTCCATTCATACGAAGTGCCCAGAATATGCAGATCCATAGAGACAGAAAGTAGATTAGAGGAGCCGGGGGAGTAGGGAGTGACTACCCATGGGTACCAGATTTTTGGGGGACACCATGAAGATGTTCTGAAATTAGATAGTGGTGATGGTTGCACAACCTTGTGAACATACTAAAACCACTGAGTTATAAATTTTATGCTGTGTGAATTATATCTCAATTTTCAAAATGTGTACATAGTCATTTTTAAAATTTGCTCTGCGTTTAGTTACAGTTATATTATGAAGGGGGCATCAATATATATAATTTTATAGGGCAGAGTAGTGATTTATTTCCACTTTTTCTTGACCAGTATTTTCAATTTTTAGTTTTTCAAAGAGTCTGACTTTGATACACCGTATTGCAGTTTGTTTCCTATTTCACTAACTTTTGCTCTTATCTCTGATTCCTTCTACTTTCTTTTGATTTATCCTCTTTTAAAAAAATTCTTAAGTTAAACCTTAGCCTACTAATTTTCAGCCAGTTTTCAAATATAAGTATGTAAGTCTATAATTTCCTCCAAATATCCTGTTATGGTAGCCCACAGGTTTTAATACATGGTGTTTTATTATTTTTCAGTTCTAAATACTATCTGATTTACATTATGATTTCTTCTTTGATGCACACGTTATTTAAGAGTGTGATTTTATTTTATTTCTTTTGAATGGGTAATGCATTCAAAATTCAAAAGGTACATAAGAATGTGCAGAGCAAAATCTCTCTTCTGCACCTCCTCCTCCAACTCCCAGCTATCCAGTTCTCTTTTTTGGATTAATAGTATTAGCAATGTCTTGCTTAGTGTCAGAAAATTGTGTTATTTTTGTTAACCATTCTGAGGATCTCTGTTTTTGATAGGTGAATTTAACACATTTACCTGTATTATAATTACAGTTACAGACTGTTAGACTTGTTTTGCCCGTCGTTTTTTTTGTTTTTGTTTTTTTTACTATATCCTACTTTCTATTGGGTAGACTGATTTTTTTTTTTATTTTATTTTTTTGCTGTGAGGAAGATTGGCCCTGAGCTAACATCTCTTGCCAATTGTCCTCTTTTTTTGCTTGAGGGAGATTGTTGCTGAGCTAACATCTGTGCCAATCTTCCTCTATTTTATAGGGGATGCCACCACAGCATGGCTTGAGGAGCCGTCCTAGGTCGGCGCCCAAGATCTGAACCTGTGAGACCTGGGCCACCAAAGCGGAGTGCGCAAACTTAACCACTCACTACACCACTGGGCTGGCTCCAAGACTGATTTTTAAAAAATTTTTCTATTTCAAAGCTGCATATTCTATTTTGATTATTCTGGTGGTTGTGCCTTCATTATTAAGACTGATACTTATGTTTGTTTTTTCTCTGTTAAATTCCTAAATATAAATATATATAATATAAATATTTATTTTAACAATTGGCTCGCACAAATGTGGATGCTGGTGAGTCCAAAATCTACAGTGTGAGCTGGCAGACTGGAGGCCCAGGAGAACCAATGGTGCAGTTCCAGTCCAAAGGCAAGCAGATATCATTAGCGGTGCTAATGATGTCTGAAAGCTGTCCGCTAGAGAATTCCCTCTTGCTTGAGTCTTTTTGTTCCATTTAGGCCTTCACCTAATTTGATGAGGCCCACCAACATTATGGAGGGCAATCTGCTTTACCTAAAGTTCACCGATTTAAATGTTAATCTCACCCAAAAGCACTCCCCAAGATGACACATAAAACGAACTATCACAATTACAAATATCGTTTTTTTGTTTATTTTGGCTCTTTCTTTTTTTAGACAAAAGTGAACTTGATTATTTTCTGACTTTTCCTCATCTGTGTCTGCCCCGTTAAGCTCTTATTTTCAGTTATTATATTTTTCAGTTTAAGAGTAACCACGTGAGTCTCTTTCATAATCAAGTGTGTAATTCTCTGCCAGTCATTTGATTTCTTGGACATATTAATCACAGTTATTTTCAAATCTGTGTTTGATAACTCCATTACTTGGATCCTCTGTGGGTATAATTCTATTTGGTACTTTTTTCCTGGTGGTCACTTAATTCTTGCCTTTTTCAATGCCTGTGTGTTTGTCCGTGCCAAATATTGTGTATAAAGAATTGCAGAGATAATTTGTGGCTTTGGATGACATCTTCTTTCAGAGAAAAATTTCTTTTGCTCATGGTAGGCAGTTAGGGTAGGTAGGGGAAGATTATCTTTTTTAAAAAAATGTTTTCCTCCAGCTTTATTGAGGTGTACAACAAATAAAATTGTAAATATGTAAAGTGTACACAGTGATGATTTGATATATATATATATACACATTGTAAAATGATTCCCACAATCAAGTTAATTAACACACTATCACCTCAAAGTTACCTTTTTTTGTGTGTGCAAACACTTGAGATCTACTCCCTTAGCAAATTTTAAGAATGGAATACGATATTATTAACTATAGTCACCATCCTGTACATGATTAGATCCTCAGAACTTATATTCATCTTATAACTGAAAGTTTGTGCTCTTTGACCAACCTCTCCCCATTTCCCCTACCCCCTAGCCCCTGACAAACACCCTTCTACTCTTTCTATGACTTCAACTTTTTTTTTTATATTCCACATATACATGGTACCATACAGTATTTGTCTCTCTCTGTTTTACTTATTTCACTTAGCATAGTGCCCTCCAGGTTCATCTACATTGTCACAAATGGTAGGCTTTCCTTCTTTTTTATGGCTGAACAATATTCCATTTTATATGTATATCTCACATATTCTTTTTTTTTTATTGAGTTATTGATAGGTTACAATCTTGTGAAATTTCAATTGTACATTAATGTTTGTCAGGCATGTTGTAGGTGCACCACTTCACCCTTTGTGCCCACCCCCCACCCCACCTTTCCCCTGGTATCCACTAAACTGTTCTTGGTCCATAGTTTTAAATTCCTCATATGAGTGGAGTCATACACAGATTATCTTTCTCTTGCTGGCTTATTTCACTTAACATAATTCTCTCAAGGTCCATCCATGTTATTGCAAATGGAATTATTTTGTTCTGTTTTGCAGCTGAGTAGTATTCCATTGTATATATGTACCACATCTTCTTTATCCATTCGTCTGTTCCTGGGCACTTAGGTTGCTTCCACGTCTTGGCTATTGTAAACAGATATCTCACATATTCTTTATCCATTCATCTGTCAGCAGACACAGCTTGTTTCTATACCTTGACTATTGTGACTAATGCTGCAATGAACATGGGAGTACATATACCTCTTAAAGGTAGTAATTCTGTTTCTGTTGGGTATATACCCTAGAAGTGGGATTGCTGGATCCTATGGTAGTTCTATTTTACATTTTTTGAGGAATCTCCACACTGTTTTCCATAATGGCTGTACCAATTTACATTCCCACCAACAGTGTACAAGGGTTCCCTTTTCCCACACCCTCACCAACATTTGTTATTTCTTCTTGATAATGGACATCCTAACATGTGTGAGGTGATAGCTCACTGTGATTTTCATCTGCATTTCCCTGATGATTAACGATGTCGAGCATCTTTTTATATACCTGCTGGCCATCTGTATGTCTTCTTTGGAAAAACGTCCATTCAGGTCCTTTGCCCATTTTAAAATTGGGTTATTTTTTGTTTTGCTATTGAGTTGTAAGAATTCCTTATATATTTTGGAGATTAACCCCCTATCAGATATATGATTTGCAAATGTTTTCTCCCATTCTGTCTGTTGCTTTTTCATTTTGTTGATAGTTTCCTTTGCTGTGCAGAAACTTTTCAGTTTGATGTAGTCTTACTTGTTTGTTTTTGTTTTTGTTGCCTGTGCTTTTGGTATCAAATCCAAAAGGTCTTTGGCCAGGAGCTTTCCCCTATGTTTTCTTCTAGGAGTTTTATGGTTTCAGGTCTTACATTTAGGTCTTCATTCCATTTTGAGTTGATTTTGTTTATGCTGTAAGATAGGAGTCCAATTTTATTCTTTTGCATGTGGATATCCAATTCTCCCAACACTATTTATTAAACAGACTTTCCCCATTGTGTATTCTTGACACCTTTGTCAAAAATTAGTAGTTAATTCTATAGGCATAGTTTTATTTCTGGGCTCTCTATTCTGTTTCACTGATCTATGTGTCTGTTTTTATGCCAATACCATACAGTTTTAATTATTATAATTTTGTAATATAGTTTGAAATCAGGAAGTGTGATGCCTCCAGCTTTGTTCTTTCTGCTCAAGATTGCTTTGCTGTTTGGGGTATTTTGCGTTTCCATAAGAATTTTAGGATTTTTCTATTTCGGTTAAAAATGCCACTGGAATTTTGATAGAGATTGCATTGAATCTGTAGATAGCTTTGGGTAGTAAGGGCATTATAACAATATTAATACTTTCAATCCATACACACAGGATATTTTTTCATTTATTTAGGTCTTCTTCAATGTCTTTCATCAGTGTTTCATAGTTTTCAGTGTACAGATCTTTCACCTCATTAGTTAAATTTATTCCTAAGTATTGTGTTCTTTTTGATTCTCCTGTAAAGGGTTCTTTTTTGTTAATTTCTTTTTCAGAGGGCGCTCCACAGTCCTGCAGATGTGTCTCTTGCCTCAACAGTATTTGGACAGAAGAGAGCCGAGGACTCCCCAAGTTCCAGCCTCAGATCAGCCTCCAACCTCCTCTCCAGTTGCAACTTCCAGGACCCTCTTCTGGGCCATCCCCTGCCTCTTGGACCAACCAATACCATTTTGTGTGGTTAGCCCCTTATTGCTGACCAACCGTGAGCTCCCAGATTCGCCAGTTACTCCACCCACCTGGAGCCCACCATCGCCCACCTGGTCAGCCTGCATCTGTGGGCCTCCTACTCCTACCTCCCTCTGACCTTCTATTTGGACCACAGTGATGTGGCTCTGGAGGCTGAGGGTCACTGCTAAGAGACGTGTGAGGGCGCCGAGCATCTCTTGAAGATGCAAAACCAGCGTGGCAGTCGCACCCTCTTCCAGGACATGCAGAGGCCACCCAAAGATGAGTGGGGGTAATAACCTGAACTCTCTGGAAGCCGCCATTGCCCTGGAGAAGAACCTGAGGCGGCCCTTCTGGATTTGCGTGCCCTGGGTTCTGCCGGCACAGACCCCATCTCTGTGACTTGCTGGAGAGCCACTTCCTAGAGGAGGAGGTGAACGTCAACAGGAAGATGGAGGTGACTAACTTCCACAGGCTGGCCAGCTCCCAGGCTGGGCTGGGCGAGTGCATCTCTTCCAAAGGCTCGCCAGCAAGCATGACCAGAAGCCTCTGGTGCCCAGCGGCCTTGGAGGCGTCCCTCTGCCTCTTCCTGGTATACGGCTTCTGCCTGAGCCTCTCCTTGCGGCCACTAGACAGCTTTTTACACACCTTAGAGCGCTCTCCCAAGCCATGGACCAAATAGAAACAATAAAACTTTCTGCAGGGGAAAAAAACCCTTTTTCCAATAGTTTTTGCTAGTTTATAGAAGCACAACTGTTTTTTGAGTCGTTGATTTTGTATCCTGCCATGTTACTGAATTCCTTTATCCGTTCTAAGAGTTTTTTGATGGCATCCTCAGGGTTTTCTACTGTGAAAATTAATAAACAGAAATCTCATGTAAAATGGAGTTGAGAATTGGTCTGATTCCTTTGGAACTGGGCTGTTCCTGTTGGAACTGTGCTGTAAGGATTTTTTTCCTTTGCTCTGAAAATGAAAAAAACACACACAAAAACCCTGAGAAATGGAATCCCAGTCATCTAAATGCTGCGAGGGCATCCTCCCTTCAAAGATTCTGGTCTATGTTCAAAACCCACCGTTCTCTCTCACGTGCGTTTCTAAAGTGGACCCACTTAACCAAAAGTAATTTAGAACACTGACGACCACTGTGGGATGCCCCAAACTAACTTAAAACCGAGTCGGACGGCCATGGCACTCAGATTGTCAAAACTAAACGGGACGCCTATTTTGATTGGTATTTTGAGGCTTCTAAATGTTACCGGAAGTCTCAAATTGCCTCTATGCAAAATACAATTTTTAAGTTAATGAGGCAAACAAACAATTGAAGAAAGACAAAACGGCTTCTGAGGCCTCTCTCCCTCCCCTGTCTTCTTTGTCTCTAGAGGCAAGGCAGCCATCTTGTGCTCAGGCCACCTTCCATACCATCTTCCTCCTGCCCCTCTGCACAGTCTCTGCCTCCTCTGTCCCTGTTTCCCCATTCTAAATCTCTCAAGAAATTTTTCTTCTCTTCAAACTTCTCCCCACTTTCTCCTTCCCAGAATATATTAAAACCTACCCCTTTGACCCAAATGCTAACCCCCTAATTACTACTTCTGAGTTGACTGGAGCAAATAAACAGCTAGAAAGAAAAATTTAAATAGCAATTACCCTAGACTTATTTTTTTAAAGATTGGCATCTGAGCTAACATCTGTTGCCAATCTTGTTTTTTTGTTCTTCTTCTCCATAAAACCCCCCAGTACATAGTTGTAGATTCTAGTTGTGGGTCCTTCTGGTTGTGCTATGTGGGACGCCACCTCAGCATGACCTGATGAGTGGTTCCATGTCCGTGTCCAGGATCTGAACCGGCCATGGAAGCAGAGCATGTGAACTTAACCACTTGGCTACGGGCCGGCCCCTACCCTAGACATTTGATAATAGACAAATATATTCCAAAACTCCTAGGAGAAAATGCTTTCTGTTTCTCTCTATTGAAGCTTTTTGTTAGGTCACCCATTCTGTTCAAAAGGGGGAAAAATACATGATTCCCAGTGTTTTGGAACAACTATTGGAAAACAGGGTCCCTCATAGTTAAGAGATTTTTAGACGCTATAGGCAAGATAGGTTCCACCTTGCTTATGGGCCAGGATCTTGTGTCTTTCTGGAAATGGGTGAATTTTGGATAATTTGGAATTGTAATGGCCATTCTGAGGAAACTTTGTTTTAAATAAGTCCACTTTAAGAGGCACCCTTAAAAGAGAGAATTCCAAACCTCTTGGGAAACAATAGGAATGCTTTCTTTGATTGGTATGCAGAAGTTTCTAAAAGACAAAATGACTCCAAAAACAGCTCTAAAAGGATCCTTACAACATGCAAATAAAAATCTTTTTTTTTAATGCTTTTTTTTGGTGAGGAAGGTTGGCCCTGAGCTAACATATGTTGCCAATCTTCCTCTCTCTGTTTTTTTTTCTCCCCAAAGCCCCAGTACATAGTTGTATATCTTAGTTGTATGTCATTCTGATTCTTCTATGTGGGATGCCACCTCAGCACAGCTTGATGATTAGAGCATAGGTCCGTGCCCAGGATCCAAACTGGCAAACCCCAGGCTGCCAAAGTGGAGCGTGTGAACTTAACCACTCAGCCATGGAGCTGGCCCTACAAATAAAAATCTTTAGTAAAAAACTTTGGCCATCTGAACAAGTTATCCCTATCTGCCATAAATACAATTTGGATCCAAATATTCTTTTGAGTTTTGTACCTGACACATGGCTAACATTTTTTAAATGAAACTGTGAGACCCTTGTCTGTGTCTTTCTGTATATTATACATGTCTATGGGTGTATGTTATAAAGAGGTTATATTTTTCTACCTCCAGATTGTATCGCTAAAATTAACTTGTAAAAGAACTCTATTTAATTGTATTAAAAATAAAGAAGTGCTTATATGAATTAAAATATAATGGAAACTAACCCAAATGCTTTTCAAGTTTATGTGATCTGGAATTAACTTTAGTAAATAAAAGCTAGTTTAAGATTACTGGTCTAATTAAAACAGGCATGCCTTTAAAGTTATCAATGCTGACTGTAATGCAGACATACATCTTTCATTCCGCCTGGGCTTATTAGTCAAATAAATTCATGTTATCTCTCCTTTTTTTTTTTTTAAGATTGGCACCTGAGATAACATCTGTTGCCAATCTTCTTTTTTTTTTTTTTTTCCCCTTTCTTTTTCCTTCAAAGCCCCCCAGTACATAGTTATACATTTTAGTTGTAGATCCTTTTGGTTCTGCTATCTGGGATGTCGCCTCAGCATGGACTGACGAGCAGTGCCAGGTCCATGCCTAGGATCTGAACCAGCAAAGCCCTGGGCTGCCAAAGTGGAGTGCGCGAACTCAACCACTCAGCCACAGGGCCAGCCCCTCATGTTATCTCTGTTAAAAAATTCATCAGCAAGAAAAATAACTTGGTATGATAAAAATTTTGTAAGAAATCTAAACATAATTATTAAAAACAAGTAAATTAAGTGGATATAAATAGGACAAAGCTTCTAGGTGAACCTTTTAAATAGCTTCCCCAAATCTTTTTAGATAACCTGAAACCTTAAAGGTTGCTAAGTTAAATTAAATGATGGGAACTCATTGAATGTCTAAATCATTCCGAGATAAGTTTATCCATTTTTGGCTTCCTTTACAAAGAAACTAAAGATAAATTTCGATCTGTTAGTAACCTTGTCCTGTTTCCTGTGTGACATTGAAAGATTACATTATTTAAAGGGTTATATGCTTCTAAAAATTATGACATGTATTTCTAAATTTGCCAGTTTGTAATTGCTTACTTCTTAGTTTTCACTTGGAATCAAGGATTCTAATGGTTAAGAATTCTAATTAATATACGTGATTAAAGCTTCTAGAGAATAAGGGGAAATATCTCCATATGCAAAGAAAGTAGGACGTGCATTTTTGGTTAAAAAAGATGTGAGGTATGGAGATATATTTTTGTTGAAGAAAAAGAAAGTTGTGAAAGATTTGTGAAACAGAAATCTTTGGAAAAAAATATTATATGTGATCAAGCTGGAAAAGATTAAATAAAATTGCTATAAAGGTTTTTTGTTTTGTTTTTTTAAAGATTTTATTTTTCCTTTTTCTCCCCAAAGCCCCCCAGTACATAGTTGTGTATGTTTTTCAGTTGTGGGTCCTTCTAGTTGTGGCATGTGGGACACCGCCTCAGCATGGCTTGAGGAGCAGTGCCATGTCCACGCCCAGGATCCAAACTGGTGAAGCCCTGAGCCACCAATTCAGAGTGCACGAACTTAACCACTTGGCCACAGGGTGGCCCCAAACATAAAGGTTTTAAAGTAAGCTTTACTATCAATAGCGTACTTACATAAAACTAGAACTTAATTTTCTTTCATCTGCTAAAAGGACAAAATTTTCTTGAGTTATTGGTCTGATCCCATTAAAGACTGAAAGGTTTTCTTTCTTACCATTTAGTATTGTATCAAAATTATTTCCTGTGCTTTATGGTAAAAGCTGAGTCTTATCTATTAAGAAAAGCTAAGGCTCTTTACAGCTATGTGACCTTCCATATTTTCACAGAAAAGACCAAATTTACTTGTCTAATCAGATCTCTAACCATTGCTATTTTTAAGTCTTTTGTCTTTTACAGACAGTTTTCATTTTACTCTGGCGTTTTACAAATATGTTTTATCTTCAGAGAAATTCATGGAAAAGATCTTGACAAATACTTTAAAATGCAGGTGTATGATCACCTTAAGATCATCACCCTGAACTGGATTTGAAGAACCCTCTTTTCTCCTCTCCTTTGAGAAGATGTATCTTTACAATGAGGGTTAAAATATTCATCTTTTCTCCTTACCTGATCCCTCCAGAATTCAGAAACTCTGAAGATTCTTTTCATGACAATACATGTATTCACATAAATTCAATGAGAATCTGTTCTCCTTATGACAGGATGCAATAGGAAACATTGGCTATTGAATGGAATGTCATATTCAAGAAAGATCTACATAGACTTAGTTTCACTATGATTATCCTTGATAAATGGGAGTAATCATGGAGAGAAACAACATGTTTACACCTTTGTAGATATTAAATTCTATTTCTATGAATTATCTTTAAGACTTTTTTATATACCTGTAAGCTGGACTAGATCCTAAAATCTCCTGGTTTCCTTAAATGTCTGACTTATGACTCTCCAAACTGATATTTCCAATTTTCTTACTGCCCTTGAATCCTTGGAAGGGACTATACCAGGTCCTCCTCACTACCCAGATGGCAGCCAAACTTCAGGGAACCTGAACCTTGGGTTCACATCTCACAGCTAATGGAGGCTCCACCTGACATCTGGTCCTGTACAATCACTGGAAACCTCCAAGTCAGATTGACTAGGAAGAGAAGCAGTGTAAATCTGAGGCGGACAGCGTTCCCAAGATGAACAACTCAGGCCTCTACACCTTTTACTCACTGTTGCTTCTTATCTTACTTTCTCCGTCTCCTCCTTGGACGGGGAATACTCTTGTCTGCATTTCTCAATCCTTTATGAAAGGGGGAGACCTCTTCTTCTGATGGCAGCCTTTTGGAAAAAACATCATCACAATCCCATGGCAAATTAATCTTTTCACTTGCCCTTTCTGAAGGGTTAGAAGGTCAGGATTCGCAGAAATTTTTCTTCCATCTGGACTATTAACAGACTCTGGATTCTTATCGAGATTCATGGTCTCTGGATTTACAACCTTACAGGCTGTATTGTTGATAATCCATTTGGTTCCAAACAGTTCTCTTTGATAACAACAGTGTTTGAAAGCAACTTTGAAATTTTGTTATTTTTGTTAAGAGTTTATCAGCTACTGCTTTATGTTTATTCCTGCACTGTATCTTCCCAAATGTATTTTGATTAATTCTTTCAGTATGAGTGTGTTCTTGCTGTATTCACTGTTTTATTTTGCTTTCATGGCTGCTTTAAGTGGGGACTTCCTGAGGCATACACAACTCTGGGTTTGCCTCCCTAGGAAGAACTTTTCTCCCCTAAGTTGGAATAAATGCTAATAAGTATTTATTCAGTTGGCTACCTTTAGGCCTAGGGTCCTGGTTTAGAACCATTATACAATTTTGAATTGTCACGTTACTTTTGATTCTGTACTTGTTGCCTATCCTTTGTAAAAATGATGTACCCAACAGGCAAATGACCTCTAGTGCTTACAATCTTGATAAATATGGACTATAGAGGGGAAGACCTGAGAGTTCTCCCTCCTACCCTTTCTTGTTACTTGACTGTGACCTCCATAGGTTTCCAATCTGTACAATTTCCGTCCAGTGTGGGACATGACACCCAGGAAAGGTCCTTCCTGAATCTGGAGAAACCTCTTGATCAGCGATGCTTTCAGAGAAAGATCTTGATCAAAAGGAATAAATGTGAAAATTAACAAACAGAAACTTCATTTAAAATGGAGTTAGGGGACCGGCCCAGTGGTGTAGTGGTTAGGTTTGCACGCTCCACTTTGGCAGCCCAGAGTTTGCAGGTTCAGATCCCAGGTGCAGAACTAGCACCACTCATCAAGCCATACTTTGGCAGCATCCCACATAAAATAGAAGATTGGCAGAGATGTTAGCTCAGCAACAGTCTTCCTCAAGCAAAAAGAGGAAGATTAGCAACAGATATTAGCTCAGGGCCAATCTTCCTCACATACACAAAAAAATGGAGTTAGGAGGCCAGAAGGGAGAGCTCTCATACCCAACCCTTTGAGGTCGAGTGCAGGCCCAACAGAAAGTAGTCAGCTTTGCTACCCCAGCAGGAGGAAGGAAGATTTTCTTCTTGCCTGGCAACAGCCCAGCCAATGAGAGACTGTCACAACTCAGCCAATGAAAACCCACCACACTTTGAACTCCCAGTTTCCTCCAGTGGACTCTTGGTTTATAACAGCCCCTCTCAACTCCACCTTCTCTTCTATAAAAGAACATTCTTCTCCTTCTTCTCTGGACTTGTCTGTGGTTTGCCATAGATTACATGTTCTGAATTGCAATTCTTTGCTTTCCCGAATAAACCTGTTTTTGCTGGTAAAATAACTTTCAGTTTTAAGGTCAACACCATGTATAAAATCATGTCATCTGAAAACAGAGACACTTTTAAGGGTAAAGGAAGATGATCTTAATCCAGTGACCTCAGGACCATTTCACCTTCTTAAAAATTATTGAGGGCTCCAAAGAAATATTGCTTCTGTGGGTTATATCTATCCATAGCTTTCATAGTACAAGATTAACACTGAGAAATTTAAAAAATATTTACTTATGAATACATCTTAGAGTAACACTAATAAATCTACTATTAAATGTCAATGTAAATAACATTTTTATGCAAAATAATTATATTTTTAAAATTTGTGGGAAAAGTGAGATTGTTTTACATTTTTGCACATCTCTTTAATGTCTGGCTTAAAAGAAGACTGCTGTTTTCTCATACCTGCTTCTGCATTCAAGCTACAGCCGGCGTTGTTCTGGCTGAAGTATATGAAGAATTTCCAGTTTCACAGAGATATTTAGGTGGAAATTGAGGAGTAGTTTAACAGTTTTTTCTGACTTTTGTGAATATTCTTTTTTGATACTACACTAGACAAGCAGTAGTTTCTTAAAGACTGGTTACAATGTGAAATCTGAAACCAAGCCAATAAACTTTTTCTTTTAAAGATTTTTATTTTTCCTTTCTCTCCCAAAGCCCGCCCCCCGCCCCCCCCCCCCCCCCCAGTACATAGTTGTGTATTCCCAGTTGTGGGTCCTCTAGTTGTGGCATGTGGGATGCCACCCCAACACGGCCTGATGAGCGGTGCCACGCCTGCGCCCAGGATCCAAACAGGCAAAACCCTGGGCTGCTGAAGCAGAGCACACGAACCCAACCACTTGGCCACAGGGCCGGTCCCAATAAACTTTTCATATTTTGTTAAATTAAAATCTATTGGTCTATCTTGCACTTTGAATGGGTGTGTTACCCATAAAAGATTTTTTAACATCATGCATTGGTCATGCGGAAGACGTTGGTTTACTGAACCATGCAGATCTTCCAAATGCTAGCACGTTTCGTTACACAATACTAAAAATTGATATTTGATAACATCACCACTGGTCTCATTGGAAAAGTGTTAAAAGAGTGGGAAACTGTCAAGCTCAAATTTTATTTTTGGCAACAAATACTACCAGTTCTTTTTCCTTGAAGTGACAGGATAACTTTGTTCATTTTGGAGAAAATGCCTTCCAAATACCCAAGTCTGGACAACCATAGTTTGTCTCTCCATTGTTCTTTCAAGTAAAAGTGGTGTTCCATGAAAGAAGAGGCTAGTTCAGCTCACAACCCAAACAATTACATAGTTTTTCTCAGACAACCATTGTACTTTCATAAGCAGCAGAAGTGTCTTAGGCATACTTCACATTTCATCACACAAAATATTAAAAGCACGTGTACTCAAGAGTTGAAAATTAATAAAATTAACGATTTTTTCCTGATTCATCATGGACAGTCTTAAGTGAAACTGGCTTTTTTTAAAAAGAATAACTTTGAGCGTGTGGTGGTGAAGAAACCAACGATTATTAGTATGGTTTGATGCCGCTGCCTTGATTCACTCAAAGGGCCAGCAGCTTAATCTTTTACTTTTATCTTTTGCTTAGTCTATTGCTTTTACACAATCAGCGAAGACATTGATATGCTAAAAAAAACCCCGCAAATTACATCTCAATATTATCATGAAGATAGTTTTGATCTCTCTGACCCCTCAGGGATCTGAAGATTACACTTGGAGACCACTGCCTTAGTCCAGCCAGAGTTTGAGCTGATTTGACTGGACTATATTCTTCGGCAAGGTTGGTATATTTCACGTTTATCTTTGTTCCTAGAATACAACCCCTCAGGGGTCCAAATGTAATGCCTGGGCTGTTTTTCAGGATGCCTTCCTGGTGGGAGTTGAACCCCAATTTTCATCCCCCCAGTCCTAGAATTCTGAAGGCTGTGCTGAGCGTCCCTTCCTCTCAGGAGCTTCTTTTGAATTGGTAAATGCAGTGCTGATGCAAACACCACCAAACGTTGGCCTTACTTCTCTGGGCTTCTCTTTACTCTGGGATCTTAACCCTGTGGAAGATCAATTGCAAAAATGGCTACAATTCTTCACGCACAACTTTTGCAATGTGAATTTGCAACTCCTCCCATCATAGGTGAAGTCTATTTCCCCATCCCTTGAATCCTGAGTGATCCTATAGCTTGCTTTGGCCAATAGAAGACAATAGAAGCAATATTGTTCCACTTCTGGAACTCGGCCTCAGAAGGCTTGCATGCTTCTATTCTGTCTCAGACCCTCGCCGTGATAACCAATCCACGCTACTCTGCTGGAATATGCAATATCACACGGAGCAGAGAGGGTTGTCTCATCTGGGCCCATCTTAGATCAGCCAACACCAACCAACCCACCAGCTGACTGCAGACACATAAGCTGAGCCTGGCTTGGATCAGCAGAACTGTCCAATTGACCCATGGACTTGTGAGCCATAATAAAACGCTTATTATTGTTTTAGGCAACTAAGTTTTGGGGTGCTTTTGTTGTATAATAATAGCTAATTGCAAAAGCTAATTGATAACTTTCTGCTTTGGTAGGTCTCTGATAGCTTCAAATATTTCCTTTATTTTATTTATTTATTTTCTTGTGAGGAAGGTTGGCCTTCAGCTAACATCTGTTGCCAATCTTCCTCTTTTTGCTCGAGGAACAGTGTCGCTGAGCTAACATGTGTATCAATCTTCCTCTATGTTCTGTGGGATCCCGCCAAGCCATGGTGGTGCTAGGTCTGCACCCAGGATCCGAACCTGCGAACCCCGGGCCACTGAAGCGGAGTGCGCAAATCCAACCACTATGCCACTCGGCCAGCCCCCCAGATAAACTTTTTTATAAGAGAAAAAGATGAAGGAACAAAAAAAGATGAAACAGCTACCACAAACAGAAAATAATATCTCCCCCATAACTGAGTATGAATGGGTAAAAAGGTGAGAGTAGAGGTTTGGTGATGGTAAAATGAAAGGAAATTGATTATCGTATTTATTTTTTATTTGCTACAACTCTTATTCTTTACAAAAATGGTTATAGTCATGCCCATAGAAGTGTGGGCATGACTTCTGAAAGCAAACACTCTTTGTAATGATTTAAAAGTAACTTAAAAAAAGTTATAATACATGGGCCAGCCTGGTGGCATAGTGCTTAAGTTCCTGCGCTCTGCTTCAGTGGCCCAGGGTTCTCAGCTTTGGATCCCAGGAGCAGACCATGCACTTCTCATCACACCATACTGTGGTGGCATCTCACATACAAAATAGAGGAAGATTGCCACAGATGTTACCTTAGTGACAATCTTCCTCAAGCAAAAAGAGGAAGATTGGCAACAGATGTTAGCTCAGGGCCAATCTTCCTCACCAAAAAAATAAGTATATATACATAATACAAAAGTCTATGCTCTATAAGTAGTCCTCCACTGTGCATTATGATAATAAGGCTTGCTTTTTATGCAAAGACTAAGTGTTTGGGAGTTATGAACCACTGGACTTAAGAAACATCATTTTACAGTTGCTTTTTGTACCTTTTTTGCTTTTGGAAACCTCCACTTCATCAGGGCGCTCAGCAGCTTGGTGTTCTTCAACAGATTCGTTTTTCTCTGTGAATCACTTTCAGAGCCATCTGGACTTTCAGGGTCAGGTCAATCATCGTCTCCAGCCACATCGCCTTCTCCATGATGACCTTCTACTTCACTGAAGCCAAGGTCACAATGTCATCTATATCTTCCTGAGAATTTACTGTCCATATTTTGCTGATATTGAGACTCCTCATCTTCATTAATTTTCTTGTCCTCTTCCCCTAAGTCTGCTGCCTCCTAATTACAAGATCCAAGATTGCCGTCTGGGGAAGGCTGAATGCTTCACCTCAGGCGGATGGACTCCCTGACAGCACTCATCATTTTGGGGACCCGGAAGGGAAATGCTGAACCCACTTGCTGTTCTCCTCAGCCTGCACGCCAGCAGCCTGCAACCTGCCACCGGCCAAGCGGCACCACTGCAGAATGCCTCATGAAAGATTTTAAAAGGGGATTATACGAGAGTAAAGAATTATAACTACATGTAATGTATAATCCTTGATTGGATTCTGGATTTTAAAAAAAGCTTTAAAAGACATCTTTGGGAAAATTGGAGACATTTAAATGTGGACTATATATTAACGAATACATTTCTTGAGTGTCAGAAATTGTATGTGGTTATGTAGGAGATTATCCCTGTTTTTAAGGCAACACAGGCCGAAACACATAGGGGTGAAGTTTCACAGTGTCTGCAACTAACTTGCAAATGGTTCAACAACAAATACATCGTTGGGGCCCAGGACAGGCTGCGTCAAAATGTTCCACGATTGCATATTGATTATTTCAAATTAAAGTCACTGGAGAAGCGCCCGATACAAGAAGAGCGCTCCGACCCTCCTTTGTCTCTCTGAAAGCTGGAAGTAAATCTCCCGTGTGAAAGGTGCTCTCCTGCATCCTTATCACCAGAGCTGCGGGATGCAGGGCGAAGAAGCCTGCATAGACAAACCCTGTTTATTTACTACTTCAAGCCTAAATTCTGTTTAAATTCCTCATTAATTATGTACCCCAAATCTGTTTCTTTGCCCTGGCAGTTCCTCACAAATTTATTGTTTCTTCACGTAAAAAGATATATACCTGGAGCCGGCCCCATGGCCAGGTAAAGTTTGCGTGCTCCGCTTCAGCGGCCCAGGGTTTCGAGGCTTGGGATCCCGGGCACAGACCTAGGACCAGTCCTCAGGCCATGCTGAGGCAGTGTCCTACATAGCACAACCAGAAGGACCTACAACTAGAATATACAACTATGTACTCGGGGGCTTAGGGAGAAGAAGAAGAAGAAGAAAAAAGATTGGCAACAGATGTTAGCTCAGGTCCAATCTTTAAAAAAAAGATATACACACTGCCCGCTTCGTTCCCTCTTTGAGCATCATTTTCATGATTCTCCCGTGTGTATGTAATTAAATTGGGGTTTTCTCCTGTTAATCTGGTCTTGTGTCAGTTTTATTATCAGTCCAGCCATAAGAACATAAGAAGGGTAGAAAGGGGAATTTCTCCCTCCCTGACAACACGTACATATATTTATACAGAGAGATTAGGAAAATATAGCAAAATATTAACATTTGCAAGTTGAAGAGTATTCTTGCAACTTTTCTATAGATTTGAAAATTTACAAAATAAAATGATAGGACAGTTAACAATCTAGGTGGTGGTTACAGGGGCATTCATATACATCAAAAAAATCCTTGAGCTGTACACTGAAGATATGTGCAATTTTTGTATTTTACTGTGTGCATATTATACCTTAAAAATAAGTTGGGGGGAAAAAGCTTAAATGGCTGTCTATTAGGTAAAATAGGAATTCTTCGGTCTGGTTTGGTTTTGGAGAAACTCATTTTCCTGGTCCTCTGATCTACCTTAAGGAAAGCGCGGTGCCTGATCCGCGGTAGGCTCTGGCCGAGCAGACACCTGGTGAATTGGGAAGTTCAGCCACAGGGTGTCCCATTTTATCTCGCGCCCACCTCTCCCTTCTCTGAGCACCTTCCCACTCTAAAAGATTTTTGCTCTCAACTTTGGAGCACTTAAAAATTCTTTCAGCAATCCTCTGGTGGGCTCTGTGAAAGCGATTATTTAAATTTTCTGAACTCTTACCTAAATCTTCTCTTGAGTCCTCACAACCAACCTATGAGGTTGATAAGAAGCTAGGGGTCATGGAGATTATTAGCCAAGGTCACAGTGTTAGAATGCAGTGGGTCCTGGATCAGAATTGAAGGTTTACTTCGGGCCCGTTACTTTAAACACTGTCTATTTTGTTTTAACTCTGTCCCCAACAGTCTGACCATAAGTTAAATATTCAAATTGTGCTTATTTAGGACGGTACTAATTTCTTACCGAAAATACCACAGTCTTCTATAAGACCTTTCCCAGACTGTGACTGGCAGTGGGAGGCACTCAGTAAAAAAGTTCGTTGAAGGCCATCAGTTAAGAAGGGACCATAGAAGCCCAGCCCCTAAGGGGCGCTGTTCCCCCCCAAGCGCCAGCGTGACCGGCATGATTAAGCCCAGAACCTTGGGGACCGACTCGACTCCCGGGCCGAAAAGACGCCGGCGGAGGCCCCGCCCCAGCCAGCGAGCCCGCGCATGCGCCCGCCGGCCCCGCCCCGTCCTAGTCGGGCTCCCGCCTCCGTTCAGGTAGGGGGCGGCACGCGGGGGAGGGGCGTCGCCGGAGGGCGGGGCTGGGGGGAGTCTCGGGCCTCGGGGCTCCTTCGTTGGCGCCTCAACGAAGGTTGCCCCAACTTCCGATACAACCCGGAGCTGCTCCTGCGGCTGCCCCTTCCGGGGAGGGGGCAGGTCCTGGGGCTGGGGGCCGCCGAGGCGCTGCGGGTAACCAGCACACGCCTGCTCCTTTCTGTGGCTCCGGTCCTCGGTCTCCGCACCCCTCCGGCGCCTGCCCCCCAGCCCCGTCGGCTCCCAGCCCGAGTCGGGTAGCTTGAGGACACGGGGCTGGGCAGGTGCCGAGAGCCCGCCGCCAGCCCCACCCTGCGGGGCTGCGCTGCCGGGCGCCCGGAGCGAGGGGCCGCAGGGAGAAGACTACGTGCGCTCGCCCGCTCCGCTGGCGCCCACGCCTTCTGCTCCAATTGCTTTCCCAGCCGAGCGGAAAAGCCGGGGGCACGTTGCCCGGGCCCTGGGAAGCAGGGCGGTTCGGCCCCGCCGCTTGAGGTCCGCCGGTGCACCTTCCCATCCGCAGGCCGTCCGTCCGACAGGCACCGACCCTGCAGCCCCCAGCCAGCCAGACGGGAGCCCACCCTGAATCACAGGGTAAAGAGACCAGAGGCAGCTGAGTGACCCCACCACGACCCAGACCCTAGTAGGGCTTTCGGTGTGACACTGTGGGCCTGAACCGGGAAGTTTCCCCATGTTTACAATTCTGCAACTAACAATAAACAGTTACCCCCCATGTGTGCCAAGCATGGGGAGTTACAGGGCTTGAGGTCGGCTCTAGAGGACGGGGAAGCGGGGTTTTGGGTGGTATGTGTCTGAGCGTGTGTGTGTGTGTGTGTAGAAACTAACCCAGAACCTGGTGCAGTGCCTGGCAACCCGTCAGCCCTGAGTAAACCTTCATGGAATGAAAGAGAAGGTAGGTGACTGAGGGAGCCGGGCTACAGAGGGCAGCTCTACTCGTCCCACCCCTGCCTCCCCTGGGCTCCTGCAGACAAAAGTAATTAGGTTGAGCCTTTAATCACAGCTGGTTTCACAGGCAGGAGGACAAGGAAGAGCAGGGAAAGGGAGCAATTCTGGGGACACTGGGTGCTGGCTTGGCTCACAGGCACTGCCTCCCTCTGGGACCCCCTCCAGCCCTCACAGCTTGGCAGTCAGTAATCTCCTGTTTTCTTGTCTCCCTCAGGACACTGGGTTCCCTCGGAGCGTCCCCAGGCTTAATGATTGTCCAGAAGGTGGCTATAAAGGGAGCCTGGGAGGCTGGGTGGAGGAGGGAGCAGAAAAAGCCTACCTCAGCAGATCTGGGCACTGAGACAGCGGCAAGCAGGAGCTGTGGTCAGGGGCTCTGTGTCCCACCATGGCAGCCCAAGGCTACAGCTATTACCGCGCTGTGATCTTCTTGGCCATGTTTGGAGGCTACAGCCTGTACTACTTCAACCGCAAGACCTTCTCCTTTGTCATGCCGTCGGTGGTGGAGGAGATTCCTCTGGACAAGGATGACTTGGGTGAGCCCTGGGAGGGCGCGGGGGGCGCCCCGAAACAGGCCAGCAGGAGAAGTTGGCTGTTTGTGGCAGTGTGGTGTGTACAGGCATTCAGTGTGTGTTGAGTGTCTGGGCACGGCAGAGGCTAAGGGAGTCCGCATGTGCTGGGTGAAGAGGCTCAGATCCGTGTATGTGGGTATAGACGAAGGACTATGAGTGTGAACTATGCATGTCTGAGGAGGGCTGCTTATCTCATGTGTCTGTGCGCGTCTGTGCCCCAGATGTGCCCCCAGAGGCACTGTTTATTCCTAGTGTTTAGGGGGGTTCTGAGCAGTTTCCACATCTGTGTGAGTGCATCCTCAGACCACAGGCTGTGTGCTGCCACTGACACTGTGAGCACTGGGAACTGGTGAGCTGGCACAATGACTTCATGTGGCCCAGAAGGCTACCTTTCAGGAGGAATAAGGTCCCTGACTCCAATTCTGAGCTCTTCACCCCATGTTCAGATGTGGGGCAACAGAACTTCCCAGAGGCCCTGGGTCAGCATCCAGGGTGAGGGGGAAACGAGGCATGTGTAAACCCCAGGGAGGGGCCTGCCCTGTCCTGCTCCCTTCTTGCCCTCTGACAGCTGCAGCTGGAACTCTCCAACAGGCTGAAAAGTCATGGGTCAGCCTGGGGCTAGTGCTGATGGTGAGGCAGGAGGAGTGGGCCCGTGAACATGAACGGGTGTTAGGATTCCAGCACAGGCTCCTATTCCTCTTGGAAGGAATCTGTCTCACCCTGCCAGGCACCTCTACACACCTGATCCCAAGCCTTGCTTCACCCCTCCTGGCCTTTGCCCTCGCCCCTAACCCCCCACGTGTCCTTCTCCCTGCTCCCCTCTCCTGCAGGGCTCATCACCAGCAGCCAGTCAGCAGCCTATGCCATCAGCAAGTTCGTGAGCGGGGTGCTGTCTGACCAGATGAGTGCTCGCTGGCTCTTCTCTTCTGGGTTGCTCCTGGTTGGCCTGGTCAACATAGTCTTTTCCTGGAGCTCCACAGTGCCTGTCTTCGCTGCTCTCTGGTTCCTCAATGGCCTGGCACAGGGGCTGGGCTGGCCCCCATGTGGGAAGGTCCTGCGGAAGGTGAGTGTCTGCTTCCAAGAAGCCTGTTTAGATTGGCACTGAGGATACCTAAGGAGCATGTGGGAGCACCTGCACCTCCACCCCCAACCCACAGCAGGTTCCTCAGGAGTTCCAGTCCAGCTCCTAATGCTTGTCAAGATATTTTAGGAACCTGAACGTGGTGGGATCAGGTGGCAGATGAGGGAAACTGGCCCTGCCAAGTAGAAGTGCCATCTCCCTCATCCCTGTAATGTGAGCATCTGGGACTGTCCCACGTGACCCCCACCTTCAACATGGACTGTAGGCTGGGCACCTACTCTGTCCCCCTCTGCCCCACAGTGGTTTGAGCCATCTCAGTTTGGCACTTGGTGGGCCATCCTGTCAACCAGCATGAACCTGGCTGGAGGGCTGGGCCCTATCCTGGCAACCATCCTCGCCCAGAGCTATAGTTGGCGCAGCACGCTGGCCCTGTCTGGGGCACTGTGTGTGGTTGTCTCCTTCCTCTGTCTCCTCCTCATCCACAATGAACCTGCTGATGTTGGACTCCGCAACCTGGACCCCACCCCCTCCAAGGGCAAGAAGGGTGAGCACCCACCCAAGCCGACCACTGGGGCACCTTCGTTCATCCTTCATCTGGCAGACTTTCATTGAGGACTGGTGTAGACCTGGCCATGTACGAGCCAGTGGATGTCAGGGGAGGGATGGCGATGGAGAGTGGGTGGGGAGTAAATAAAACTCCATCCCAAGAGGCAGTTAAGTACCAGACAATTGGCAGAGCCAACAAGTGTTGTGACTCGTTATATCCTGGTCCTTCCTCACAACAGAGCCAGGCTTTCTTGTTCAGGGCAGCATCTTAAGCTTAAGCAGCTTGGGTGCCTTCCTCCGTCCGCCCTGGTCCTCACTCTTTCATTTGTTAAGGCTTGAGGTGGAAGGGAGAGGGCAGAACAGTAGGTGTGAGGGTACCTTCCTGCTGATCCCTGGCTGTACAGACGGACTCTGCCCCTGTGGCTGGTTAATGAAGTGGGTGGGGGTGCTTAGCGGGGGCAGGGGAGCAGGAGCAGAGCCTGAGGTCTGGCCTTCTCCCACTCCCAGGCTCCTTGAAGGAGGAGAGTACCTTAAGGGAGCTGCTGCTGTCCCCCTACCTGTGGGTGCTCTCCACTGGCTACCTTGTGGTGTTTGGAGTAAAGACCTGCTGTACTGACTGGGGCCAGTTCTTCCTTATCCAGGAGAAAGGACAGTCAGCCCTTGTGGGTAAGATGAGTGTTGGGACAGGGGTGGGCATAGGGAACAGGAACCAATGCAGGGGATGGGAAATTCAGGCCCAGCTTCCCTTTATCCCTGTTCTTCTTTCCCTGAGGCCGGACACTGCTGGGGACCCTGTACCTCTCTAGGTTTAAGCCAATCTGGGATAACTCCAATGTGTAACACCCTTCCATACCCTCCCACCCTTCCTTTCTCTCTTCCCACCACAACTTCCCACTGCAGGTAGCTCCTACATGAGTGCCCTGGAGGTTGGTGGCCTCATAGGCAGCATCGCAGCTGGCTATCTGTCAGACCGGGCCATGGCAAAGGTGAGTGGGCAGAAGGAACAGGAAGGAGGAGGGTCCCTTTAAATCTTCCCAGCATGACTAGGACAGGCACCAGAGGTGGGAGCCCTGGGGCACAGGCAGTTGGCATATGCTGGTTTAGGTTGAATGTGGTGGGAATGATTCCAGGCTACTCTTCTTTGCTAGGGCTGTGGAGATAAGGCTCTTAGGGAAAGGTTTTAACTGACATCAAGGAGAGCCAGAATTTCTCTCAGCCTAGCAGTGGGCTTCTCCAAAGCCCCAGGGAAACTGGGGTTAGGGAGGGGCTGGGTGCAGCTCGCCAGCACGTGTCCTGAGCCTGCCCAAGTTGAGGACGGGATGTGGAGTTTGGCCTCAGACGTAATGAGCACGTCCCAGGGCCTCCCAGAGCTGCCTGGGCCAAGAACTGGGGTGGGATTGCCAAAGACCTGTCAGCAGAAGCCTGCTGTGTCAGAGTCCAGGGGTGGGGGTTCTCTGCTACTCCTAGGGCCTGACATTGCTGGGACTGTGTCCACAGGCAGGGCTATCGATCTATGGGAACCCTCGCCATGGACTGTTGCTGTTCATGATGGCTGGCATGACAGTGTCCATGTACCTCTTCCGGGTAACTGTGACCAGTGACTCTCCTAAGGTAAATAAGGAGGGCCTGGCACACGGCAGGTACGAGGAGAAATGCAGGGACTACTGACTCTGTCTCCCTCTCCATGGCTCCGGCCTGACCCAGGCCTGTCTCTGCCTCTCAGATTTCCCTTTTCAGTTCTGTTTGTACCTCAGCTCTCCTCTGTACTTTGGTGCCCCTCCTGGACTCTGGGCCTGGTTTTCTTCTCTTCCCTGTGCTCCTCTAGGATGTTGCTTTCTGGACTCCAGCTCTTCACCCTCTGGCTGAGCTCACAGGCTTTACAGAGCATGAGGTGCCTTATCTTTATGTCTGGTTTTTCTCTTGGTTTGTTTCACCTTTGTCCTACCCCTCTGCCTTGCCCCTAGCCAATCCACGCTGCGCAAAGTCTGAGAAGAGAGCACCTCCAACTTGGAGGGATGGCCTCTGTACCTCCCTTTCCTACCCACACAGGTCCTGGGGTTTGCTCAGCGTGGCACCCACTCCTCTAGCTCTGCACTGTCAGTTGTATTGGGAAGTGGGATGGGGGCTCACTTACTGTGTCCTTACTACAATTATTCGTTCCTGGGGGCCAAGCATGCTTCTCTCCTCTGGCAGGGGTAGGGAGGTAAGCTTTCTCACTCTAAGTGCTACCCTGCACTGCCCTTGCAGCTCTGGATCCTCGTGTTGGGAGCTGTGTTTGGTTTCTCCTCTTATGGTCCCATTGCCTTGTTTGGAGTTATAGCCAACGAGAGCGCCCCTCCCAACTTGTGTGGCACCTCCCATGCTGTTGTGGGGCTCATGGCCAATGGTAAGTGATACCCTCTAGAGTCTCACTTCACCCCCACTTGTGCACATAGGCCAGCTTGAGTCTGGAGCAAGCCCCACTGGCTCCAGCCTCACAAATGACTCAGGTTCTTCTCCTCCTCCCTGGCAGTGGGCGGCTTTCTGGCTGGGTTGCCCTTCAGCACCATTGCCAAGCACTACAGCTGGAGCACAGCGTTCTGGGTAGCTGAAGTGATCTGTGCAGCTAGCACAGCTGCCTTCTTCCTCCTACGAAACATCCGCACCAAGATGGGCCGAGTGCCAAAGAAGGCTGAATGAAGAGAGTGCAGGCTCTGGAGTATCCTCTTCCATCTGTGGCCTTTCCCCTGCACAGGGGTGATGGGAGAGAGGGAAGTGGGCAGCTCCGGCTAGGAGTGAACCATTGACTTTCCCTTTTCTGCTCCTTTTTCCTCGCCCAGGTGGCACTGGGAGTTATCAGTGGCTAATGAGGTCCCAGCTCCCCATCCTATGCTCTATTTAAGACAACCTTTATTCTTGGACTCCATTAGCTCCTATTTCCTGCCTTCAAACTGGAAACCCCTGCAGTCAAGGAAGTCTCCTATACCTTTCTTCCTCTCCTGGGCCCTTCCCTGCCCCCATTCCACCCCATCCCCACCTGAGCTGAGGCTCCTCCTGCAGCTGTAGGGCACCAGTGGCCCATGACTTCTGTCCTAAGGCCTCTCAGCAGGGGGCAAATGCCATTATCAATACCTCAGACTCCAGGGGAAGACAGGAGGCCATCACTCCCATCGACACCCTGGGTACAGTAGGGGGGTATGGGTGGGAGGATAGGAAGACTTGTTCTTGTTATAGAAGATTAAAACTAGATTTGATACTAAACAGTCAGTGAGTCATTCTTTCAAAAGGAGTAACACAAGCCAGAGACAGCTTTCTTTGGAAAATACTCTTCCAAAGCTTCGTTTCCCTGGAATGGGAAAGCTGATGTGGACTCCTTTAAGCTCATGTCTTCTCTCCCTTCAACTCAACACTGTCTAATCAATGATCATTTTAGAGATGAAGCTACAGGGTTTCAGGCAGATGAAATAACTTGATGGAGGGAGGCGGTGTAACAGGAGCTCACTGATAGTGTAGGCAGAAAGCCTGGGTTCAAGCTCAGGCTGTCAGTAACCAGGTTTGAGACTGAGGCACAGAATTTATACCTTGCTAAATCTCTTGTCAATAAGAGAATGTACCCCAAGGCTAGACTGAGAATTAAGTGAGCTAAAGCAATACAGCCTGGCTATAAACAGTTGATAAATGTTCCATCATCATCGTCACCACCACCACCAGCACCTCAGGAAGTCAGCGGCAATTCTGGAACTAGATCCAAGGCTCCTGATTCAAAGTCCCATGTTCATTTATTTAATGAACACATATTTATTTTGTTTTCTACTAGAACATAGCATTACGTCTTCCCAGAATTCCCTTATCATTCCTGTCTCACCTCCCAAGCCCTTCCCCTAAAACCATCAATTAGGATAGCAAACACTGAGATCAAAGGAATGTTTATTACAGCATTTATGGGCCTACCTCCTCCATAAATAAATCTGTACAGAGTTGGGAAGTAGGACCATGATAGATACAGGAGGGAAGAGAGCAAAGTATTAAGGCTCGGGGATCAGTACATGTCATCAGGCTCGTCATCCTCCCATTTTCAAGTGCACTAACAAGGCTGCTGGAATCTCCATCAGAGTGGAAACAGCAGGACCCTTGCTGCAGGATCTCTCAGAATTGGGGGTGTCCATTGCAGGTTCAGCCTATGACCCAGGTCCAAAAGTTCCAGCCTTCTCTGCCACCTCCAGGGCTAACTTCAGGTTCTGGTCAAACAGCTCACACCTAGGCCAGGCCCAGGAGGGACAAATGAGGACAAAGGGTGAGGCCTCAGGCTCTTTCTCCACTTTAGGTACAGAGGAGAGCCAGTGGAAACTCTGCATGAAGAAGGACATGAACCCCAAGGAAAGTCTTTGGTTTCTCAAAATAATAAGTAAAAGGCTAGTCAGTTTTGTTTTATTTAAAAATAACTCTATTACACTTCAAAATGACTCTGGGGAAGAGCACATGGGGAGGGGCAAGGAGGCTATGACCAGTATCTAGGGAGTGGGGCCACCTACCTGATTGGCATTTCCAGGGAGTAGAAAGGATTCTTGAGGGCAAAGTCTGAATAAATCTCATAAATCTTTCGGAGAAGAGAATCTATTCCAGCTTGCCTAGGATCTGCCAGCACCACAAACTTGATCCCTGGAGAGTAGGGCGGGGAATGGTTACCAAATGGCAGAGAATGCAGCAAATAATGCCATCCTGTGTTTGTACGGCACTTTCAGTTTTGCAAGGCACTTTCACAAGCCTATTTTTATTCTATCCTCACTGCTCCATAAAGCAAGAAAGGCAAGATTTTGAATCTACAGGTGAGACCATAAAAGTCAAGTGACTTTATCACATCACCCAGTTGACTGAGAGACCAGGCTTTGAATTCTAGCTCTGTCGCTTACTTCTGCTTAGGGTCCCTCAGCAGAAAGCGCCAGGCAGGGGACAAACTCTGGCAGTTTTCAATTATCTGCATTAAGCGAGTGAAGCAATGACACAATCCAAAGGTTACTTCCATTTGGCATTTGAATTTCATTTTAGAACAACACACCTTCCAAAATGTGTGGAACATGAGACAACTTTAAGGTGAGCTTTATCTCCACACGGGATAACCAGGGCTGAGTACACTGGGTGACGTGAACAAAACTCACATCAGATTAAATATTGGCTTTGGATTCACAAAACAAATAAATAGATGTATCTGTGCAAGTGTCATAGGAAAAACAAACCACCAGCCCCCTTGCTTACTAAAGCTGTCTTTGGTCAGTCCCTCCCCCCAACCTGCCCCAGTGAATCCCTCTGGCCTAGCTGGAGATGCATACCTGTCAGTGTCTGGAAGCAGTGTAGTTTGAATGTGTCTGTCTCCAGCATCTCAATGCCTGAGCTGCCCTGTTCCGGAGACAGCTGGGAGCCGATTGCGAACAGCCTATTTGCAAAGGAGGCAAAGCTGGGAATGCACCCGACTGCTGCAAGGGAGGAGTGCTTCTCCACCTTTTCCACTGAAGAGATCCTGTCTGCTGAGGAGTTCACATTACAGCCTGAGACAGGCAGATGAGGCGGTGTGAACTGCCCAGCAGCAGTATCAGAATTTCTTTAAAATTCACTTGAATTCTGCATATATTTTACACTCATACTTTGCTATAAAACATTTTATATGGAAAAACTTTGGGTAAAATTAACACTGGGAATATGTGCCACGGTTACTTACCCCGTGGCTATAGATCCCTAGCACATCTCACACCATAGCTGAGAGCAGGAAAAGATCTTAAAGATCATTTAGTTCAATTGCCTTACTTTAAAGATGTAGGAACTAAGACTCAGAGAAGAGAAGTTGGCTTAAGCAAGATCACACCACTGCCAGTATCACCTAAAACCTAGTTACACTGGATCAGTTCTTTTTCTTTTCATAGCACAAGCACTGACGATTTAAAACGAGGTAGAGAAACGTAGGCACTGCAGCTCAGGAGACTGCCCGCAGAACCACACTAATCCAGCCAGCCTAACAACCAAGTGCAGGCCAACAAGCACTAGGAAGGGTTGGGGGACTTACGAGTGGAACATGGAGGCCAGCATGAGCTTCTCATTGGAGGTGAGGCGGGGCCGGCCGAATCGAATGGACACCGGGTAATTAGCAGGGTTGCCCAGGTATTCCAACACCTCTTTCCCATCGGCCGTGTATTTGCCGTTCACGTCCACGCCATTGATGGCCAGCACCGCGTGGCCCACTGCAGAAGTGAAGCTAAGGGTCAACGAAGGCCCAGCGTGGGGATTCGGCCGAGGGAACAAGGGACCCGGCCGCACCCCTTCACGCCGCGCCTCTGCAGAGACACCAGCCCACTCCCGCAGCACCCGGCCCCGCCCCCCGGGCCCGAGCCTAGCCCACCCCGGATGCCGTCGCGCTGGCCAAAGGCAACGAGCACACGCTCGTCATGTAGCTTGAGCAGCAGATCAAGCGGGTAGCTGAAAGTCTTCTCAGCCTCGGCCCGTGGCGCGTAGCTGTCCAACTGGTAAATCAGGCCGCCAGCTTTGTTCACCACATACACACTAAAAATCGCCATTGCTTCGCCGCGGCGCGGACACCGGTAACTAGCCTCTTCCCCACGGCCCCGCCCCGGAACCGCAGTCACGGCCCGCCCCCCCCGCCGCTTTCCCCTCCCAGCCCCGGCGGGCGGCTGGCTGCGGCGCCTGCGCACTTGAAGCAACAGGCTCGGGTATCAGTAATGCCGTCAAGTGAGCTGCTGGGACGGGGTGAATTGTTTTCTGTCTCTCTTTCCCGGTTCTTAGCGCCAGGACGTAGCAACGCGTGGCAGCTTCGCAACTAGCGGCAGAGCCCAGCAAGGCGGCGCAGCGTCCCGCGTGTGCGGCTAGAGAGCCGGAGCCCACTGCCCCCAGCCGGCTTCCGGCTCCAGCGAGAGCGCGCCGCCTCCCAACTTCCATCGCGGGCTCCGCCCCTTGCCCCGGAAGCACTCGCCGCGGGTGGAGGTTTCTGGGCTTGTTGGTGAGCGGCGCTTCCTTTTTGTCCGACATCTTAGCAAGGCTGCAGTGGTGATAGCTGCTGTCCGAGCTTCGCGATGGTGAGCCCGGGGGTTTGAAGCCGGCGCGGTTCCGAGAGCGGGGCGGTGCTAGGGCACGTTTGAGGCGACATCGGACAGGAGGGCCCCCAGAACTGCCTGGCTGCATCTCGAGGCGGGCGAGGGTCTTGCTTCGCCCATGTGCTCCGGCATTCGGGTTTGCGGGGGTGAGGGGCGCAGTGCTAGGGAGAGCCTGGGGCCGCCTTATGACCTGGCTGCATTCCCGCTTTTCTTCTACAGCCGCCCAAGGACGACAAGAAGAAGAAAGATGCCGGAAAGTCGGCCAAGAAAGACAAAGACCCAGTGAACAAATCTGGGGGCAAAGCCAAAAAGAAGGTAGGAGTGAGTCCCCCCGTAAGAGGGAGAGTGGGGGCGCCGGTCCCATAGCGCTAGTAAAAGTGACGTGTACAGTAAATGGCTCGTAAGGTTGTGGGGTCTAGAGTTACATTATTAAAGCTTAAGCTCTCATCACGATTCGTTGTTACTGGTCTTTTCCTCATTTGAAGAATGGGTGGTACATATTACTTGGAAGTTAAAGAAGGTTGTATAAAGCATTTGTTCTGATGTCTGGCCACATGATGTTACTTTAATTAGTCCCTTGGGACTCAGCTCATATCTGAAAGTCTCAAAGATGTGTTGGGGTTTTCTCCCCCCAATCTAATTATCTTTGATGCTATTAACGGTAATCCTGATTTTTTAATCTTGTTTTTTATCGTGGCTTTCTAATTACCTGGATATATTTATTTGAATTTGCAGGGTTTCTGCAGATTCTGAATCTCATAGGTTTCTGCAGGCGAAGGAACGGAGCCACCCTCTCGGTTATAGCCCTACAACCTTGGAAGACATTTCTCTGATACAGGTTGTTTAGGAGAGAGAGCGCGATTCGTCTGGGAGCACTGACTTTTTTCCTTTTTGTTTTTGTGAGCAGAAGTGGTCCAAAGGCAAAGTTCGGGACAAGCTCAATAACCTAGTCTTGTTTGACAAAGCGACATATGACAAACTGTGTAAGGAAGTGCCCAACTATAAGCTTATAACCCCAGCTGTTGTCTCAGAGAGACTGAAGATTCGCGGTTCCCTGGCCAGGGCAGCCCTTCAGGAGCTCCTTAGTAAAGGTGAGGAGTGTTGTGCTGGTAGGCTGGTGCACGTTAAAATAGCCCTGACCATGTTAGCCTTCTTAAATGCTTTTATGGAATTTTAAAAAACAGGTGTAGGCTCACCAGTGGTCATTAGCAATATAATTCTAGTATGTTATCTCAAGGATAAAACCTAAAGCAGGGTTCTTGGCCATTTTTGTGCCGTAGGCCCCTATGGCAGTTTGGTGAAACCCAGGGATCCCTTATGTTTCCAAATAAATAAAATACATACATAAAATTACAGAAGAAACCCAATTACACTGAAATATGGGTATTAAAATTCCAAAAGTGTTTATAAAAATAAGTATCTCATAGTACTGTTATGTGAAAACGTTTTCTTTTCTCCCTAGGACTTATTAAACTGGTTTCAAAGCACAGAGCTCAAGTAATTTATACCAGAAACACGAAAGGCGGAGATGCCCCAGCGGCTGGTGAAGATGCATGAACAGGTGAGCAAGAACCCAGGGGCTCATGGTGTATGCATCTCCTGAACAAGGCTCTATAGTTCTGATTCTTCTTTATTTTTTTTGCAGGTCCCATCAGCTGTACATTTTGAAAAATAAAACTTTATTAAATCAAATAAGTGACTGTGTGTTTCCTGAGAAAGGTAATTTACAAAGGATAGTAGGTACAGGTTTGTTGACTTGGCTTTGAGCTCTGATGGTAGTTGAAAACATATCAGGAAATCATTAGCCTTTTTTCTTTATGTGACTGTTTGTTCCTTGCCGCAGCTTCAGTTTTGAATTGATGCCTGAAAGGAAATGAAGGGTTAACAGGATGAAGGCGTAAGGTCTCCAAAAGGGTGGTGGGTAGGGGGCCGGACCCATACGGACCCATACTACCTCGATTGCCAGCGGCGTCCGTTATTCCAGACCCGGCCAAAAGAGGGCAGCCACCCTGCACCGGTGCTAGAGCTGTGGTCAAAGTTGGCCCCAACTCTGTCTGGGGGCAGTTTCTTCAATTTCTGTTTTTCCTCTACAGATAAGTAAAGAGTTGTGAGTAGGAAGATTTAAGGAACCCACTGTCATTCTGGAGTTAGTTTACTTACTTTCTTTAAGAAATTCTTCATAGGAGGGTCCTATTTGTTGGTTCCCAGAGCTGTATTCCTCATCTAGGGCCATCCAGGGAGGTGTAGCACCTGAAAAGAGAAGACTCATCAAGTAGAAATTAAGGCACTTAAAAATTTTTTTAACCTTCAGTCTACTGTGAAACATGCCTTTAAGCTCTTACTTAAGACCTAGAAATGTTCAAAAGCAAAACCCAGGAATCCTGGACCATGGGAAATTGAAGGTCCTTGGCTAATTTAAAATAGCGTATCTTACATGTGACGTGCTAGTATTTAATAGTTTTATGGAGGTGTGATTGACATACAACAAACTGCACACGTTTAAAGTGTACAATTTGAAACGTTTTGTGTGAAACCACCATAATCCAGATACTGAACATCAACCCCATGTATCCTCGTATCCCTTTATAATGCTCTTCCTACACTTCCACATACCCCTTTCCAGCGCCAGGCAGCTACTGCTGTGCTTTCTGTTGCTGTAGATTAGCTTGCATTTTCTGTAATTTTATATAAATGGAATATAGTGTATATATATATATTTTTTGGTTTGGCTTTTAGCATTGTTTTGAGATTTTGTCTGTGTTGCATGTATCAGTAAGTTCCTTTGTTGTTTACTATTCCCTTGTTCATTTGTTGAGGGACATTTGGATTGTTTCCGGTTTGAGGCTACTGCAAATAAAGCTGCTGTGATGATTTGTGTCCAAGCCTTTGTGTGGACAGACTTTATTTTCTCTTGGAATGGCTGGATCCTAATGCTGGGTGTATGCTTAACTTTTCTTAAAATGCTGAACGGTCTTCCAAAGTGGTCGTTCCATTTTATATTCCCACCAGCAGTGTATGAGAGTTCCTCCACAAACATGGGCAGTGACCTTTAGCCATTCGGGTGAACATCTTTTGTATATGCCTTTGTTGAGTTTTTATTCATACAAGTCCTTCATCAGATAGTGCTTTATCTTAATCAACTTTATTCTTTTAAAAAGAAAAATTGCCTCTTAAAATTTGAGAAACTGCCGTGGGCCTTACCTGAGTGGACGTTACCAACTCCTGGTGTATCCTGTAGTTGGAAATGGGGGGAAAATCCTAGATAAGAGCCAAGAGATGATAGGATACTCACAGCTAGACAAAGGGCAAACTTTACAGGAGGTGGATGGAACCACTGCCACAATGTTAATTCTGCACACGGACTGATGTTAAATCTCAGAGCACACTAAGTCATTGAAAGACAGTCTTGTCCTCAGGAGACTCATGATCTTAATACTGATCTCCAAAAACAGACTGCCTACTACGTGCCAGGTAAACAAAACCTTTCCTCACAGAGCATACAGATCATTGGGAAAGAGAACTCGGTATAAATTAAATCACATGCACAGCTCTACATGGTACTACATCCATTTATAACAGAGACAGCCTGTTCAGATAAGCCACCTGTGAAAAACTGACATTTGAGCTAAGAGCTGAAGGAAAGTAAGTGTTGACTAGGTGATGAGGGAAGGAAAACGCATTATTAAAGGCGAAGGCAACAACATAAGACAAAAGTAGGGAGAAGCACAGTACAGCTGGACTATAGAATATAAGATTGCAGGTAATGTAATGATTTTCTGTGTTTGGGACAGGATCACAGGGAGAAAAATTGTTCCAAGGTGGAATAGAGGCCAACTTGTATTCAGGAGGTAAAGCAGACATACTCACTGACAGGATGTGGGAGACAGAAGAAGGGGATAAGGATCTGCATCTACAGTTAGTGGAAATACAGGAGTAGAGGGGGTAGATTCAGGTGCCTATGGGATATCTAGAATCTATATTGAGCTGGCCCTGGGTTCTGCAGAGGATGAGGTTTAGGAGTGACAGTGGGGGCAACAGGTGTGGAGAAGCTCACCATGGAGGGTGAGGAAAGAGGTCTGAGAAGATGCTACTGTGGAACGGTGCAGCAAGAGGGAAAAGCCTGAGTTAAGACAGGAGCAGCCAGAATAGGTAGAAAAAACAGAGGTGGGTGCTGACTGACGGGGCCTTTTCCCCTTTCCGGGCTTCCTTATCCATTGTACCTGATGGCCAATGAATGTCAGAGGTTGTCCTGTTTCCATCCAGTCAAGCTCTGGGGCTGGTGGCAGGTCCAAGTATGAGGGCTGCTGTGAGATGGAAGCTACTTGGCTGAAAAAGACAAACAGCAGCCAGCTGGCAGACAAGGTCCTTGAGCCATGAGGACAGCAAACATGAGATTTGCTCTCATTTCACAGCCAAAAGGTTACAAAATGCTCTAAAACAGGTGTCAAACTCCCAGCAAGAAATTCCCAAGTAATCTTACCTGTTTGTCCCTTTCCAGCTTCCAGGTGCCGAAGAGCCCTCTTCTGGGTCTGGCACTGCCTGAGGCTGAGTTTGATTCAGGAAAAATAAATGTGTCTAGGATGCTTAAGAGTCTGCCTTGGCCATGCTCCCACCCTCCAGAAGGAAGCAAATTAGCATATGAAGGGTACTGCCCATCTTGCAAACTCTTCCCTTCCCTCCCTCCCAGCCCTTGCCCCATCTCCACTGACAAGGCCTGCCCCCTGGCTGACAGGTAAGGGAATTCAAGCCGAGCAGGTGAAGCATGGAGTCCATCAGTTCTCTTAGAAGAGCTGGTAGGTGAGATGCTGGACCTGAGAGAACCAGGGATCAGTGGATTTGGATACTGCTCTGGCTCCTCCGAGAGAAACCAACCTCTAACACAGACCGAACCACCTCCTGCCGGCTCTGCTCCACCTCGCGGATCTGAGCTGCCATCTGTGGGAGAGAGGCTGCTTAGATAGCTACAAAGTCACGGGGGCTGGGTCCTTCAGAGGCCTTTCCTTTAACTTACCTCTTTGATCACCTCATCCTCTTTTTCCTCATAGGAATCCAAACCTTTCACCATGGATTTCTTGAATCTAAAAAGAAAAAAGGCAAGTCAGCCCAGAACCCCAGTCCCTGCCAGTTGTGAAAAGATCCTCAGTAGATAATTTTTTCTTTAAATTTTGAATAATTTCAAACTCACAGAAACAAAATAGTACAATGAACATCTGTGTACCTCTCACTCAGGTTCACTGTTAACGTTTTGCCATACTGGCTCCACTTCTCTTTTATGTACACATTTCCTTTGTGCCAAAACAAAAATGGGTTTTAGACATCATGAGACTTAACTCTAAGCATACATGTCCTGAGAACAGGAACAGTCTATGAAATCATGAAACCATTACCACACTTAAGAAAATCAATTACTCTTTGTGATGTTCAAATTATCCCATATTTGGCTCGTGAGAACCCCTTCAAACCAGCTCCTTTGTCCTCTCGACCATTCCATCAATCTGAGCATTTCCAGCGCGAGATATTCCAGACTCACCATGTCCCTTCCCTGCTCCAAACCTGAAATCAATGATTTCTCCAATGAAATCTGGTTCACTTTACTAGGAAGTATTATTTAGAAACAAAGAGCTGAGAGTTAGCAAAGCTCTTACTGCTCCACAGGTGTCATGCTTCTAGCTCTTTCTGAGGAGAGAGCTCTTTTTCCTTAAATAAATAATTCATACTGCTACCTCGCCATTCAAATCTCTCCATTCCTTACTCGTGCCTTCCTTCTGCCATAGTGAAAACCCTGGTTCCCAACATCAATATACTTGCAGTTGTTTTATCCTACAACACACACAAAAAGGCATCAGAATAATACCAATACTGCCATCATGACAACTAAGGAAAGCTCAAGATTTCTTTGCAGTTCTTTAGCCCTTAGAAAATATCCTTCTAAATGTATACAGTCAGAATTTTGTGTTCAGGGGCCAGCCCGGTAGCCAAGTAGTTAAGTTCGCATGCTCTGCTTCAGTGGCCTGGGGTTCACCAGTTCGGATCCTCGGCATGGACCTGCACACTGCATATCAAGCCATGCTGTGGTGGCATCTCACATAGAAGAGCTAGAATGACCTACAACTAGGATGTACAGCTATGTACTGGGGCTTTGGGGAGAAAGGAAAAAGGAAGCGTGGCAACAGATGTTAGCTCAGGGCCAATCTCTCTTCACCAGAATTTTGTGTTCAAAAGTAATTTCAGAGCCAGCCCTGATGACCTAGTGGTTAAAGTTTGGTGCACTTCGCTTAGGCAGCCCAGGTTCACTTCCTGGGCATGGAACCACAACACTCATCTGTCAGAAGCCATGAGGTGGGGAACGGCCCCATGGCGCAGCGGTTAAGTGCGCACATTCCACTTCGGTGGCCTGGGGTTCTCTGGTTTGGATCCCGGGTGCAGACATGGCACCGCTTGACAAGCCATGCTGTGGTAGGCGTCCCACATATAAAGTAGAGGAAGATGGGCACGAATGTTAACTCAGGGCCAGTCTTCCTCAGCAAAAAGGAGGAGGTTTGGCGGTAGATTTAGCTCAGGGCTAATCTTCCTCAAAAAAAAAAAAAGCAACCATGGGGTGGTGGCAGCTCATGTAGAAGAGCTAGAAGGACTTACAACTAGAATATACAACTAGGTACTTGGGCTTTGGGGAGGAAAAAAAAGAGAGGAAGACTGGCAATAGATGTTAGCTCAGGGCAATTCTTTCCCAGCAAAAAAAAAAGTTACTTCAATTCTTATTGTTTGTGGTTATTATCAGTTTTATATATAATTAAGATAATGTGTCTTTGCAATCAATTTTAGGATTTGTCTTGTGACCTAATTTTACTATGTAGAACACTTATGTAGAGAAATGGCTCTAGCACGGTGCCCTGGCAGCCCTGCACTTCTCCACACACGCAGAGCCTTGAACCGCAGCTTGTCAGTCTCGCCTCCTGCCCGTGTGATCCTCCCAGAACTTGCGAGGATGGGAGGCCTGAAAGGAGCTGCTATGAGGCCATCTCCCGCTTGCCTCCCTGTCTCCCCTGGGAGGCTGTCAGGAGAGTTTCTCATCAGCTCCCGGGTTCTGATGAGGAATGGGCTTTCTACGCCACCTCTCTGACGAGAGCTGCAGTCTACATTCGGCTCCCCAGCAAGAAGGTATCCCACAGCTCACACTGCAGTCATCCAGGCCTCTTGGTTTCAGTGTGGTCCTTTTTGGTGTGGGGTCAAGGACCTGGGAAGCTGGCACTTGAGCTTACTCTCTTTGCTGTCCATGTAAGTAATAAACTGTCTAAATCAGGGCCAGCCCCATGGCTGAGTGGTTAAGTTCGAGCACTCCGCTTTGGTGACCCCAGGGTTTTGCTGGTTTGGATCCTGGGTGGGGACATGGCACCGCTCATTAGGCCACATTGAGGCGACACCCCACATACCACAACTAGAAGGACCCACAACTAAAAAATACAACTATGTACTTGAGGGATTTGGGGACAAAAAGCAGAAAAAAAAAAAAAGATTGGCAACAGTTGTTAGCTCAGGTGCCAATCTTTAAAAAAAACAAAAACCAAACAACTGTCTAAATCTAAAAGTGGCTCATTTGATCTTTACCTGTCAAATCAGTCAAGCTTGGCTTTGCCTTGTCCTGTGTTTGTGAGCTTGAAATTTTTAAGATTAAAAGTCAAAACTCTAGTTGGGGGGCTGGCCCGGTGGCACAGCAGTTAAGTGCACACATTCCACTTCTCGGCAGGCCAGGGTTCACGGGTTCCATTTCCAGGTGTGGACATGGCACCGCTTGGCAAAAGCCATGCTGTGGTAGGCATCCCACATATAAAGTAGAGGAAGATGGGCATGGATGTTAGCTCAGGGCCAGTCTTCCTCAGCAAAAAGAGGAGGATTGGCAGTAGTTAGCTCAGGGCTAATCTTCCTCAAAAAAATAAAAATAAAAGTCAAAACTCTATTTAAATAAAAAGTTCAAACAGCCCATCCTCACAATTCTCAATCATAACCTTTTCTGCTCAACTATCCTTTTTTTTTCTTAAGATTTTATTTTTTTCCTTTTTCTGCCCAAAGCCCCCCAGTACATAGCTGTATATTCTTCGTTGTGGGTCCTTCTAGTTGTGGCGTGTGGGACGCTGCCTCAGTGTGGTTTGATGAGCAGTGCCATGTCCGCGCCCAGGATTCGAACCAACGAAACACTGGGCCACCTGCAGCGGAGCATGCAAACTTAACCACTCGGCCACGGGGCCAGCCCCCCAACTATCCTTTATTCATCCACCAAAAACCATATGGAGCTGGGACAGGGTGTGAGGAGTGCTTTTCGTCCTCAGATTCCTGTCTCCTCCCAGTCTGAACCACAAGTTTGAAGGCAAGTTGGTGGGATTTAGGCATTTCTTATCATTCCCTCATTATTCTCCACACTGAGTAGAAAGGACCAGGAGTTTTTCTGTAACTTTGGCTCTGGGATCCCCTTCACACCTCATAATCTCAATACAGTCCCAGTAAAAGTGGTGACGTGAGGCAGCCTGCCCTCTTCCTGAGGCAGTCAGGGCTCACACCCTTTCTATGCTGACCAGCTTCCTGCACTTTAGTTTCTAAGGGTCCTCCAGAGGCCAGTTACAATAGAGTCTAAAACAATTAAAAGTGGGCACTGTGTGAGCACCAGTTTTTCGCACACTGCAAACAGCCTCTTCTATTCCTAAAGGACCTTAGTATTCTCTGTGCCACGCATTTAAGTAGTTGATTACAGTCAACTTTTACTATATACTGCTCTCTATTTGGTAAATGCACCGTAAATCCCATCCCCCAACTAGATTATAAACCTGTCAAGGACTCTGTCATACTTTTGTGTCCAATATAGTGCCTAGAATAACAGGGGCTATGAAGACAATAGATCCTTATGAAGTCCTTTCTGAACTTTCCAGTTAATAGAGGAAGCTCCAGTGCCTCCCACAGATCCAGAGGATGCACCCCCTGCTACTTCACCTTTCGTAACCAGTGACTTACCGTGCGTAATCTTGGGGCGAGATGAGAAACTTCTCTTTCATCTGGAGCTCGGCCTTGTTCTCCCACCAGAATCTGTTGGTTGCTTTCTTGTGCTCTGGGCTGAAAGTGGAGAGGATGAGTAATCTCAATGATAGATTATAGAATATTACTCAGATATCTAGGCATTAGATAAGTAATGCAAACTGACATCTGGGTTTCTGCCTCTGGACAAGGCTAGAGGAGGAATATTCGTACTAGTCTCTTCCTGATCTCGAGTCTCCCTTTTTCAATAAAAATGTGAGAGTCTGAGAGGAGGGCATGGGAGTAGCCTTGAGCCAGCTGGCTTTCCAGCCGGACCACCAACACTCCCGGGACCATGGCAGCCATAAGTCCTCTACCCCTCAAGGCTGGCAAAGCCTATAACGTGGCTCAATCCATCCACCCCGATCAAATCACAAAAGCATTCCTCCTCTTACCCACCCTAAACCCTCCCTCCCACGTATGTATGCAAATATGCTGGATGAAGCTCCCAATGCGGCTGTCACCTGGCCAGGTGCTCCAGCAGGCCCCCGTGCAGCACGGTCAGGTTTCCGTGGCTCAGGTGTTTCCGCACCTCACAGCTGCAGCACAGGCACCAGCAGCACCGTTCGTGCTCGGGCACGTAACGCTCCACCTGAGCCGCGCGGACGGCCTTGCGGGCGGCCTCCACCTGCGGCGGAGAAGGGGTAACCGGGCAGAGGCCAAGTAGGACCCGGAGCGGGACCTCCAAATCCCACCCCCTCGGGCCCTCACCGCAGTGCCCGCATCCCCGCTCCCAGGCCGCCCCCGGCCCACTCCGGCCTCCCGTCCGCACCTGGGGCAGCAGCCGCTCCAAAGCCACCTTCAGCTGCCGCTGGTGCTTGCGACTGTAGACGTGTCCGCGACCGCAGAAGAAGGTCTGGCGGCACAAACCGCAGCGCTCCGCCGGCGCCATCGGCCCAGCTCTCGGTAACCGGACGTGCAGCCTGTCCTTTGCCATCCGGTGACCCCTGACCCTTCTGGGGCGGGGCGAGCCCAGCGGCCCCTAGCGGCGGGCAGGCGCCACTGCAAACCCTTCTGCGGCTGCGCGGGGCCTTCCCCTGGCTCCCTTGCTGCTTGCAAACCCCGCGAGTCATCGGTAACCGTGAAGGCTGTTTAGCCAGGAAAAAAATGGTGCAGCTGCGGGGGAAACAGCGCACGCAATAGTTAGGTGTAACTGCAGGACCACAAACCACACACGTGCTGGGGCATTGACAAGGACCCTATTAGACAATGTAACGAATCATAACTAGCATTTATAGAGTGCTCACTCCGTGTCCAGAGCTTTACATTAACTATGTCACTTAATCCTCACAATTACCCAATATAGTATACTATTATCATTGGCACTTTGTTTTTTAAAGATTGGCATCTGAGCTAACATCTGTTGCCAATCTTTCTTTTTTTTCTTCTTCTTCTTCCCAAAGCGCCCCAGTACATAGTTGTATATTCTAGTTGTAGGTCCTTCTGGTTGTGGCGTGTGGGCCGCCGCTTCAGCGTGGCCTGATGAGTGGTGCCATGTCCGCGCCCAGGATCCGAACCGTGAAACCCTGGGCCGCCTAAGTGGAGGGCATGAATTTAGCCACTCGCCCACAGGGTGGCTCCTATTATAGGTATTTTACAGGCTGGAAAACTGAGGCAGGGAGGAGGTAGTAACCTTGTGGACGGTTGCACAGATGTTAAGCAGTAGAGGCAGCACCTTGGGCCCCGTGATCTTCAGTACCAGCAGGCTGCGGAGAACACAAGCTGGAGGTGGCCATAATCTAAGATGTAATCACAATCATACCCCCACTGGGGTCTTCTGAGCATTGCTCCTGTAAAGCTGTAAAGGGGAAGCTATAAAGGGTGCAAAATCATTGCCCAGGGTTAGCAACTTCTCACAGAATCAGCAGCTTCCCTGTCAGTCCTGCTTCCCTAAGCCCTAGGGCCTAAGGTGAACTGCTTCCTTACAGGGCTGAAATCTCCAGGCTGTGATCTCCGCTCTAGAGCTCCCCCATAAAAGCCTGGGGCCTAGCCCAGACCTTACTTATGGATGAGCAGGCAGACCTGGCACAGAGTCCTGAACTTCCCTTAGATTTCATGCCAGTACTGGTACACTAACTTGGATGGCTACGACGTCTGTAGGTGTATACACAGTCAACTGTACATAATCCAGGCTCAGAAAGTAGCCAGACTTCCCTTCAGATCTTGATTTGCTGTGGGAGCTTCCCTTTAAACCCAAGCCTCTGCCAGATGTGATCCATTTTGATGACCCTTGCAACAGTCAATTCCTTGACCTCCCATTATTCCCTTAGCAGGGTCAAGCCTAGACCTTGTCCACCCAAAATTTTTCCTTCTCTGAACCCAAACTCTGATGTTCTACTCTGACCAGCCTCTTCCACCCTCCCATGTGGCCTTACCTTCTGTCTCGTCTTTAACTACAGGGAGCGCTCCATTCCTGAAGATGACTACTCTTATTCATTTTCTCAGAAAATTATTCAGCATCTGCCAGCTGCCAGATGCTTTGTTCTAGGCCAGTGGTTTTCAAAGTGTGGCCTCCAGGTGAGCAGCATCAGCATCTGGGAGCTTGTTAGAAATGCAAATTCTTGAGCCCCACTCTAGACCTACTGAATCGGAAACTCTGGTATGGGGCCCAGCAATCTGTGGTTTAATGAGCTCTTCAGGTGATTCTGATGCTTAATTAAGTTTGAGGATCACTGGTCTAGGTCTCAGGTCCTCTTGGCTTCACTTTACCCGCTTGATCCCAGGAATATTTCCACCACACTCTCACGGCAACCTGTTATATCACTTGACCTTCTAAGACCTCTCATTTTGTCAAACCCCAACTGTGGATCAACCCAGCCATCTGTTCCCCTCATTTGTTTCAAAGCTGCTTAGAGTAGTCTACACTATCTGCTTTCACTCCTACTAACTTCTTAGTCCTCTGCAGTTTCTCTAAAGTTCTCACCACCAAGTATTCATTCAGCTGCCATCTGAACTTGTGTGAAATGGAATTCAACATCCGCCTCTTCAGAATATCCCCTATTTTCATCCTCCCAGGGAATGATACCCACAACCTAAAGCCTGGAGTTTTGGGGTGAGTTACTTTTGACATTCCCTTTTACTCAGTCCCCGTATCCACCCTGCACAAGTTGTTTCCTTGAATTTCTGTGATATTTAACGTCTGTTCTCCATCTTTTATACTCAAAACATACCTTATTTTAATTCCCTTCCTCTTTTGCTTGGATTCATGTAAACTCTTTCTAACTAGGTTTCCAAGTGTCTGGTCTATTTCAGCTCCATTTATCCTCCAGACTATGGTCTTAAGAAAGTCTCTAAAATGACTTTCCTGATTAATTTAATGCCTCTAAATTGCCTTCAGGAAAACTCTAAACTTGCCAGCATGACTTTCAAAGTCTTTTACAACATGATTCCCACCTTCCTCTTCATCTTGTTTCCCACCGCTCCCCTCCTCCTTCCCTGACCTCCTCCAGGCAATATTCCAGCAGTCCTATTGCACCTGTGCATTCTAGTATCTCCAGCCCTTGGTTTCCTCTGCCTGGAATTTACTTCTTTCTAGCTCTGCCTGGTAAATTCTTTCTATTATATAAGGCTCTGAAATATGAACTCGATTGGAATTTCCATGAGGCTGGTAACTTTGGCACATGGTAAGCTCTCAATCCTTTCCTAAGCTCTCACATCAATTCATTATTGAATTAATGAAATATCACCCCGTTTGTGAAGCCTTCTAAAGTTGTCGCTGCAGAATTAATTTCTCGATTCCAAGGTCCTTTGCTCATCCTGTCGCCATTTTTGTTTAGTAGTCAGTTGAAAAGCTCCTCAAGTGCAGGAGCTGTGTCTTGTTCGTGCCTGGCCCCCTAGAACTAGCATAAAGTGGTCTTCTATGCATTTTTTTTTTTTTTTTTTTTTTTTTTTTTTTTTTTTTATTAATGTTATGATAGATTACAACCTTGTGAGATTTCAGTTGTACATTTTTGTTAGTCATGTTGTGGGTACACCACTTCCCCCTCCGTACCCTCCCCCCACCCCCCCTTTTCCCTGGTAACCACCAATCAGATCTCCTTCTCAATATACTAATTTCCACCTATGAGTGGAGTCATATAGAGTTCGTCTTTCTCTGACTGACTTATTTCGCTTAACATAATACCCTCGAGGTCCATCCACATTGTTGTGAATGGGCCAATTTCGTCTTTTTTTATGGCTGAGTAGTATTCCATTGTGTATATATACCACATCTTCTTTATCCACTCATTAGTTTCTGGGCATGTAGGCTGGTTCCACGTCTTGGCTATTGTAAATAATGCTGCAATGAACATAGGGGTGCAACGGACTCTTGAGATATCTGATATCAGGTTCTTAGGATAGATACCCAGTAGTCTTCTATGCATTTTGGCAAATTAAATTAAAACCATCAAAACTCCCTGGAAAGTTAGGGTGCCCTTGGGGTGGGAATTTGTGCCAGGAAGGAGCCTAGGAAGCATACAGCTAATGGCCTGCTAATTAATAGTATCATACCACAAAACAGCCTAATGGGAGTTTTATTTATTTAAAAATTGTAAAAGGTAATTTCTTGTTAAAAAAAAAAACTAGGCTATAAATAAAAAATGATTGTCCTCCATATCTTGTTACCCCCCAATCCTCAAAGATGACTATTGCTGTTTGATAGCTATATTCTTCAAGCTGTTTTCTATGCTTAGACAACATATTTATATATATGAAGAATAATTTTTGTCACATTTGGAATCATATTGAACATACTATTCTGCTACTGGGCTTTTTTACCCCAAAAAAATCTGTTGTGGGTATCTTTCTATGTCAGTACATACAGCATGATTTAAATACTATCTATATCCCAATGACTGTCAAATGTATTTTCATCTTTAGCTCAAACTTATCTTCTCAACTCCGGACTTATAACAATTATCTACTTGGCATAACCACCCTGATGCCTCACAGATTCTAAACACAGAACTGCTCCAGCCTGCTGGTCCTACAGGCTTCCTTTCCTCCCCGTTCACCCAACTGCTCAAACCAGAAGCCTCAGCCATCTTTTCTCCTCCTTCATCCAATCAGTCCTGTTCACTTGTTGATTCTACCTCCAAGATACATCATCAGATTGGTCTGCTTCTCCGCATCTCTTCTGCCACTGCCACTATGCCTCTCCCTCTGGACAACTGCAATCACCTCCTAACAGTCCTGCCTGCTTCCACATCTGCCCCGCTACAAGCCATTTTCAATGAGTGGCTAAGCATGATTAAAAAAATAAAATCAGGTTATGTCAGTTACTTCAATTACTTTTCACTATACTTGAAAAAAAAAACCCAAATCCCTTATCATAGCCTAGAAAGGCCTGTGTGGTCTAGTCCCTGCCTCCCTCCCCACCTCCCCTGGGATCGCCCTCCCCTTGCTTACTGCATTCTGTCCTCCACGGCCTTACCACCATTCTCTCAATAGGCCAAGCTGAGGAGGTTCCCTACCTCCTAGGCTTTGTCCATTCTGTTCCTTCTACTAGAATAATTTTCCTTCCCATTCTTCAGCCTGGACACCCATTATACAGGTCTCAGTTAACATGTCTTTCTCAGAAAGGCCTTCTCTGACCCTCTCTCCAATCTAATTTAAGTACCCATGTTATTTTCCCTCACAATAACCTAAACTTACCTTGTTAATATTTATTATCATTGTACACTATTAGTGTGTCTGTTTAGTATCTGTCTTTCCATCTAGACTGAAAACTCTGTGGGGCAGGAACCCTTTTGGGTTTCACTCTACCCCTAGCACCTGGCACAGGGCCTGGCATATTGAAAACTCAAAGCAAATAATTGCTGAATGAGCAAAAAAGAGGATGTGAGGGTAGGAGTATCATATTCTATTGGAGGGCAAAATGGGCAAAGGTGGATTTTTCTCAGGGTCCCTTTTTCCACAAAGGCTATATTGTTTTGTTCTTTCCTTCTGACCTGTTGCCTTTTGGGATTCACTTGCAACTTAAACCAGACAGCAACAAGAATGTGGACAGGGATAAGGATGCGCACAAAGTGCAGATGAGGTGAACAAGTTGAGGCCAAATCAGATGAAATCAGAGCTTAGGATTCAGGACCATCTCCTTCTTCCTGGGAGCTGGATAGACCAGGGTGGGAGCAGAGGGGGCTCTGGCTGCAGAGAGTCCTGGGTGGGCCCAGAGTGAATGACACTAATGACCTGGTCCCTCCCCCGACTCCTCTAGTAGATGTCACATAACAATTAGCATCCAGACAGTCCGGGATGAGAAAATCAGCACAAAGCACCTCCAGGTGGATTAGGGGAAGGCAGTTCTCAACTTGCTTCCACGGGGCATCTGCATGTGTCTGTCTGTCTTTTCCTTGGCAGTAGTCACTTCTTCTTCCCATCCCATCCCTGCCCCTGCCCACCTCCCCAGCCTCCACCTCGGCCTCCGGGGAGCATCAGCAGCTCCCCGACAGAGCAGGGCTGCCTTTGAGCACTTCTGGAGGAGTACTAGCTTTTGTTTTCCAGACCTAGAAAAAAGACCCAGTGCTAATGTCTCCTGTGAGAAGTCTTCCCCAGCCCTTCCAGACAGAGCTAATTGCTCTCTTCTCTGTGCTTCTAGAGAATATGGAACCTGCCAGTTAGAGAAGTTACTAGTGACAATCCACAGCAAACAGTGCCTTCTCACTACCTAACAGGCCTCATGCTAGGCTCTGGGGGTTTGGACATGAATGTGACTTATTCCGTTAGATTGTCCTCACTGGTTGCCAGTGTCGCTGTGGGTGAGGGCCTCTGGGACAGGGACTACATTTTATACATTGCTTGGTTCATTGGTTCTCTACCCCATCAGCCCTAACACCCGAGGAATAGAGCAAATATTTTGTAACACTGTCTTTACTACTCTGAAACGAACCTTAACTGATAAAATAACCTACCCACCCATGTAATTTTAAAAAGAGCAATATAATGCGCTAATATAACAGAAAAGTAAAGGGAGAGAAGTTTAAAATAAAATGTATTTCAACGGATAAACTATACTTGAGAACAGAAATTTCCACACTTATAATGAATAGCTTAGATTTGAGATGATATTCAAATGACTATTAAATATTTTTTCTTTATATTGGCTACCTTGAAATAGCTAAATATTTGTTTCTACATGAGAATCCCTGTGAGTACAACAGATACACGCACCAAGGGACACAGGCATGTGGTATTGGTGGCTTAAATACCAGAGCAGCTTTGCTGTCAGTGAAGTGATTTTCCGAAATGGCAAACAACTCTTGGTAAACTTCCAAACCAAAAAAAGTAGTCTTCTTTCATTTTATATAAGAGTTCATTCCCGGAAAACTCAGTGTATATTAAAATGATGCAACAAATACTTTCTGCTTAGGTATAAAACCAAGTTAGGCTCTTGGCTCAGCTCATTATGAATGGCCTGAGGTATGAGGGTCAACTCTTCAAGGTGAGAGATTGCCTCCTGCACTGAGGACATCTGACACTCCTGGGCCTGACTTCCGATGCCCATATCACCCTCAAATCCTTGCAACAACCATAGTGTCCCCTAGGGTCAGTGAGAGCCCCAGTTTAGCACTGCTAAGTTTCTGGTGCCCTTTTGAGAAGGCAGGCACAAACTGCAGCCAGTAGAGCAGAGGTGGTGGCCATGATGGAGCGGTGACCAGGGTGGAATTTTGTGTCTGTTACTGAAATGTGCAAATCAAGCAAATGAACTGGGGCCTTTCTTCAAGGTAGAGATTTGGGTCTGGTAGAGCATGGGTCGTGCTTTTCAGGAATTCCACATTTCAGAGACCAGGGAGGAGGCAGTGGAATTTCACGTGAGACAGACTGCAAGGGATTAAGGGCAAATAAGTGGACAGGAAATGAAGGTTCCTCCTCAAAGATAATGACCATCACACTCAAAGACAAGAGAATCACAGTACCTACTCCTTACAGTGGCTGTATGGAGGAAATCTGCACATGCAGGTATGGTGACGTCCAGCCCAATAGTAAGCACTCCATGTTAACATGCCCCACACAGGACTATGCACTTTGCATTGTCCTATCTAGTTCTCATATCAAATCTGTGTGTACTTCTATGATCCCTGTCTTGCATACAAAAGAAACTGAAGTTTAGAAATGTTGAGAAAACTTGTAGTGAAGAAGATACAGTAATGGAGGACAAGATTTCTACTGAAAGGGAACAGAGCTGGGAGTCAAAGATTGAAAAAAGCATCACTAGGAACAGTAAGATCCAGGCTACCACTATGTCAAGTGCTAAAAGTAGATCCAGGCCATTATTCGCCCACCATCCTCCTGGAACAGGGACATTCCTAGCTAGATGTCACAATAAACCATAAAACAGCTACCATTTATTTAGCTTCCACTATGAACCAGGTTCAGTAGGAGGCACTCTCCTCCACTCGTTTTCTACTCTGGTACTAAGAAAGAGGCATCATTAACTCATTTGCCTGATCAGGACATTCAAGCTTAAAGAGAAAGTGCCTGCCTGAGGTAGGTTCCTCTGGAACGAGGACGCAGGAGCAGTGGGAAGCAGCCATGTCAGAGCTGACAGCCTGGAGCTCTAGGAGACAGGGAGGAAAGATGAAGCGAGACTACCTCAACCCCAACCCACTGCAGAGACCTGGGAGCCCCTCAAGACTCAAGTACCACTCACTGCCACCTCCAGAGAGGAGGATGCCCAGTCCCCTGGAGGGGGTGGGGGCGCTGGTGTCTGAGGGTAGAGCCATGTTTCTGCGCAGGCCTATTGGGGTGAGGCAACAGCAGAACAGGGAATGAGAATGGTCATCTCAGCCCCATGGGAAATCCAGTATTCTCTTGCAAAACTGTCTCAATGTCTATGGCATCCTGACACAGCTTCCAACCTCATTCCTTTCTTACTTATCCCCCAGGCTTCTCCCTCTTCCCCTCAAACCTGAGGCCGGCAGCTGGCCCTGCCCCGGACACAGTCTCCTGCAACCAGGAAAGCCACAGCAGCCCAGCTGGGATCTGCAGCCTCTAAGGACTCTGGCTTCTGCTGGAGGTATGGTGGAGACAAACAGCACAGGGAAGGGCCATGCATATCGGGTCGGAGGTCCCATCCCTCACCCCCAATGGTTAAATGGGAGAAATGAGACTTGAGCCTGATGACTCCCTCTCTCAGGAAATTCCTTCCTCCTGCCTTTCTCACTGCTCCTCATGGCCTCCTATGAGGGTCTGTCTTTCTTACAACTGCCCCACAAATGAGGTGTTTCCCTAAACTTCTCTTCACTGTCCCCAACTGATTACATCCACTCCCATGACGGGGTGGTGCTTCCTTGGGCCTTTTGCAGGGTTGCTACAAACTGGCATCTCCCAAAACTATCTTCATGACCCAGAAAAGTGGGAATTGCTCCAGGATCCTGAGGAGTCAAGTATTTTCTTCCTTTGCAGGAAGAAGAGTATGGGCCCCCTTTGCTGCACAGTAGGCAACTGCGCCATTGCCTCTGGAGCATGTCAGCTCTGAGGCCATCCCATTTCCAACCTCAGAGCTGACCACCTCCACCCCACTCCCATCCTCAGAGACCACACACACACAAGGCTGCTGCAGGTAACTTTAATAAGGCACGGGCTGACTCTGGCTTCTTGGACTTAAAGGTCAAAGAGGAAGGGCATCACATCTGGAAGAGAAGAGGAGAGTCAAAGGAATCTATCTGCCCTTTGCAGCTGCTGTTCCCTAAGCCTGGAAGCTCACTCACGGCAGATGATCTACTTCTCCTCCCCTCCCAAGGCCCAAATGACACCTGGTCTCCAGGAAAAGAAAAAGCCCCCTTTGCATATAACCTCTCATACCATGCTTCTCACGTTGTACGGTCACCATTTCCCTAGGCTGCTGGGCTGTGAGTAGGGCCGATGGCACCTCAGTTGTTTCTCCATCAACTCCCTGTTCCTCAGGTCCCATGCGTGTGTGGGGGGGGTCCCACGTCAGCAGGCACCACCCCAGGGGTCTCGGATGACTGCTATCCTCTCCCCGTCCTACAGAAGGTGTCCCCCACGGTGTGACCCAGGCTCCTTCCTTGCACACTCAGGATCTTCAGGTCCCCTCAGCCCCACACATGACAGGGCCTCACACCTGGCTGGCTCATGCACCGCTGGATACTTTCCAGCCGAGTAGAGGCCAAGGCACGGGCCTCCTCTGCAAAGCGGCGGTGTCCCTCCTCAGTCAACTTCCAGAGGCAGGATCGAGGCCGTGTGCTGGCCCCACCCTGCATGCTGACCGGCACTTTCTCAAAGCTGTCTCGGAAACAGAGATTGTGACGGACAGTATTCTTCCAGCCTTCCGGAGCCGTCCGAAAAAAGGGGAAATGTTGTCTGTGGACAGGGAGGAACGGTAAGGAAAGGCATGATTTCTTTGGGAGATGCCCTACCCTTGAGAATGTTCTCCCCCAGGGGCTAGGAGCCTCAGCCCTTCTCTCGAGGTGGAGAATGGCAAGCTGGCCTAGAACTGCCTTGCAGACTGAGCACGTGACAAAACCTCCAGCTGGTGCATTGCTTGTGCAAACCCTCATCTTTTAAACCCAGTTTACTGTCCCCATTCCCAGGCTCATTTTCCTCCCTCCCTCTGAGGGCTCAGGACTTTGACTTGCAACAGGAACAGAAGAGCAATCAGGCCAACCAACCCCTGTACGAGGAATCCTGGTCAAGGACGGACACCACTTGAGGATACATATTCTGAGACGCTTCTGAGAAACTCTCTCATACTCATATGTACATCACTATCAAAGCTAAATGTAAGCCCCTTCTCAACTGGGCTCCTCTGGTCCCTGGGGGCACAGGGAGCTGTGCCAGGCAGGACGATCCAAGGAGAAAGCATGTGAGAAACTGTTGGGGAAACCAGATTCTATACTGGATAGTCTTGAGAGGGAAGGGGGAAGAATTGATGACCCAGGTGAATTTGTGTTTTCAGGAACTAAGACATAAAAAGGTTGGGTTGCTTAGATGTGAAAGGGGGTGAGGGCAGACATCTGCCTGTACACGTGATGCGTAGACACATATTGGGGGACAACCTAGAACCAGTGCCTGGGCAAGGAGAACTGGGAATACACTTATCCTCTCAGACCCAGATGGAGGAACCGAGGCAGCAGCCCAGGGCCTGGGACAGACTGGAAGGTATCAGACCAAGCGCCCTGACCCCCTCCCTTCCCCCTCCTCAGAGGGCCCCCCCCGGCACATACCGAGTGAAACTGTAGATCTGTTGCACGTTGAGGCCACAGGGGGAACTGTTTCTTAATGCCAGTGCAATTAGATGGAAGTAATTGAGAGGGGGCCGGGACCAGAGCCTCCCCTCCTGGCTGTTGGCTTGCCGAAGCCTCCGACTCTGGAGGGGGGCCCTTTTGTGAGGGGACGGGAGAGCCACAGAGGAGCTGTCATCCTGGTCCTCAGCCTCCTCCTCTTCTGTGAGCTAAAGGAGCACAGAGTAGGAACTGGTCCTGACTCTACGGCCTCTACTCCAGGGGTGCAACTGGCAGGACGGGGTAGTGGTCTAGGGCCACCATCTGGGCTTCTCCCCAACACAAGGGCACAGTGAGTTTCTGAACCCATTAACCCTTTGTTATTCCTAAGAAAATAGAACTCTCTGGTGTATCATCCCTGTGCCCACCCTGCCTACAGCCCAAGTCTGGCCCACAACCCCAGAAATCCCTACCTCCCAGTTGCTGGAGGAAGAGGCAAACCGTTTCCAAGCGGGAGACTGCTCGCTGGAGGAAGGCGGCAGCGACTCCACCACTGTGGCCTCTGAGAAGTTGGCAAAGTCTTCTTCTTTTCGAGGTGACTGAGGGGAGGGGAGTGTGTTCGTCAGATCCTCTCCCTTACTAGGTTCTGGGACCTCCAGCTTTCCAGGGGGTAACACGATGTTGGGGTTTACCCACATCCACAGGTTGGGCTCAAAATCTGGACCTGTGAAGACACAAAGGCATTGTGTGCCATAGCTCAATGGCTTTAGGTGTCCAGCCCAGGCCACAGGGCCACGTCAGAGAACTCATGCCCCTCTACTCACCATCTTTATCAGGGTTGGGTTTTTTTTCCAGAGGTAGTTTTAGTTGCGGAATTATTCGGAGTCTATATCTGGCAACTGGCAAAAGGAAAGACAGACGAGGGTCAAAACATCCCAGGATTTCCAATGTGGTCCCAGAAGCTTCTCTTGAGAGATGGCTGTGGGTCCTGCCTGGGGAAGTATGACACCATATTCTACTGGTTTTCTCCTTACCTCTCTGACCTTCCCTTTCTCCTCTGCATTCCTTTCGCTCCACAAGTACTGTCCCTGAATGACCTCATGAATGTCTGTGGCTTCAGTAAACCACCCATAAACTTAGGGCTTCCCAGTCTTTACCTCCAGCCCAGACTTCTCTGCTCACCCTTAAGTAGAACTGCCTATGAGATGTCTTTACTTGGAATAACCCACAGGCACTTGGAACAACGTTTCTTTTTTTTTTTTTTTTTTTTTTTTTTGAGGAAGACTAGCCCTGAGCTAACTACTGCCAGTCCTCCTCTTTTTTGCTGAGAAAGCCTGGCCCTGAGCTAATATCCGTGCCCATCTTCCTCTACTTTTTATATGTGGGACGCCTACCACAGCATGGCTGCCAAGCAGTGCCATGTCCGCACCCAGGATCCCAACCGGTGAACCCCGGGCCGCTGAGAAGCGGAACATGTGAACTTAACCGCTGTGCCACCGGGCCGGCCCCAACATTTCTAAAACTAAACTCCATCTTCCTGCTCTTTCTCCTGGATTCCTTGTCTCAGCAAGTGGTACCACCACCTAACCAGTTGTTCAGGCCAGAAACTTGGAAATCATTCTTGACTCTTCTCTTTCTGGTACAGCCACACCCAATCAGTCACCAAGTCCTATCACCCTAGTCCAAGCCACAACCTGAATGGTCTGTTTATGTCTATTCTTTAACTTATCATATAGCAGTTTGGGTGTCCTTCCTAAAATGTTAATCCAATCTTGTCACCCTTCTCTGTAAAACTGATGGGTTTCCATTGCCCTTGGGCCAAACCTAAATTCCTTGAGACAGTCTTCAAGGCCCTGGCTCCCATCAGTGTTAAGTCATTCCTCCCAGGCTCTCCACTCATCTCCAACAGACCACACTTGATCCTAGGCCTTCTCACAAGCTGTTTCCTTTGCCAGAAACACTCTTCCTTCTTCCTGCCTGCCTAGTTAATTGCTACTGACCCATCAGGTCTCTGTTTAAACATCTTCCTAAAGCAGGCCTTCTCTGACCACCTGTCCGAACACTCCCATTGCACACATTTTATTGTAATTACTTGCTTAAAGTCTATTTGCAGGTCTGTCTTGTTCACCACCTGGCACATGGGAGGAGCTCAACTTAACTGGATGAATGAATGCATAGTGGGCTAAGAGTCAATCAGGTATAAGAGTTATCTGCTTGGCACTACTCGCTCCTTGGGGTTAAGGGGAACTATTTCTGTCCCCCTCATTGTTCCACGAGTGTCATCATATTACACATGAATCTAGGTTTTTGTCTGGAAAATGATGATATACTTATTGAAGAGCTCAGTAATCAGAAAGGATGTCCATTACATCACCAGCGTTCAATATAGTATTCAAAAAAGAAAAAAGGAGCAAGAGATACAAAGTTGCAAAGAAAAAGGCAAAACTCATTATTTACACAAAAAAATAATTAACCATACAAAATCTATATACAAATTATTAGAACCAGTAAGAGTCCAGGAAGTTTGCTAGATATAAGAGCAACACACTAAGCAGTATGGTTCCTCTATATCAGCATTAAGAAACCGGAAAAAAAATTTTTTTTAAAAAAGGTACTGTTCACAATACCAACCAAAATTATAAAGTACCTAGGAGTTAACCCAATAAAGAATGGACTAGACCTTTATGGGAAAAAGATGTAATCACTATTTAAGGACATAAAAGAAGATCTGAATAAACAAAGACATATAACATTTATTATAAAGATGCCAATTACTCTCAAGTTAATCTATACATTTTATGCAGATATTTTACTACATAAAAATTTAAAAGTTCTGCAAAGTAAAACATCACAAGGGGAAAAAAATCAATAGACAATAAACCAGAAAAAAATTTTAACTCATAAAGTTCTCATTCTAAGAGATAGACAGCTCCTACAAATCAATAAGTCAAAGGCTAACACCAGTCTATAAACGGGCAAAAGATATGAATCAGTACCCGCAAGGAAGGGACACCTGACTAACAAGATGCTGAGCCTTACTAGGATCAAGAACACAAGAGAATAATAAGGTGACACTTTACATCTAACAAGATACATAAAACTGACAAGGATTTTAAACTGACAAGAATTATAAAACTGAAAGAATTATAAAACTGACAAGAATTATAAAAACAGATAATACCAAGTATTGGCAAAGATGCAGGGAAATAGAATCCTTTATCACACTGAGATCTGAATAGCAACTGGTGCTGCCATCACAAAGAATAATCAGGCAGGACCATAATTTACTACACCTTACTGTCTCCTCCTGAGCATGTATATTCAAGTTAATATCCGAACTTATATCCTAATCATTGTTACTGTCATCCCCCAAACTCTGGGTCACTCCCCCTCATTTAGAGTTTAGCTCCTGGGTCCTGTCACTAACACTATGAAGGCAGCCCCTGAGGGTTACTGTAAAAATTCAGTAAGATTACCTTTTGACCTTGTTATGAAAAGAAGTTAGTCTTGTCAATTTGCTGTTTTCCTGTTTAACCTGAGGGGTAACTGCAGGGCTCACACAGACTGACCACCTTGTTTTACAGATGAAAGACAATGCCTTCAAGGATCACCGGATAACCAGCCCCCAGGTGTGCCCAGAAGTCAGATTGCCCAGGGGCTTATAGGGAGTGAAAGAAACAGGATTACCCCTTTGTTTCTGAACTCCTCCTGCCACACCCCCTAGGTCTATAACACTTCCGGCTTTCTTCTCTTATTAAGGTGGATTTGAGAACCCATGCTCTGGCCTTCTTATCTTGGCCAACTTGAATAAACCTTTCTCCACCTCCAAGCACAGGTGTCTCAGTGTTTGGCTTACTGCATCAGCAGCTAACTTGAGAATTAAGAGATTCAGGAGCAACTACTCCTGCCTTAAATCTTGGCTAGTTCAATAGATACATCGATGACTCTCCTAAAAACCCAGGTTATCAGGTTCCTGAACCCTTCTCCAAAGCTTTGCCTTCCATCCTACTTTAAACAGTCTTTTTCACTGTCCTAACCTAAAGCAGTAACTGCAACGTCTCCATTTTGTGCTCTCCAATCTCTCTCACTTTTGCACCACATAAAAACGCATCACCTCCCATCTTTCCAGCTAAGCCCCCCTCAACCCCAACTCTCCTTTGATGCCACCAATATCACCAATCCATTGATCTATGGCTTTGGAACACCTGCTTGGTAGAGTTGGATTTACTCAGGGTTGTGGTTTGGCCAAGAGCAAGTGGTCCAAAGCCCAGGAGGGTCAAAGGCCTTGACAGTGGATGAAGGAGAGTGAGCGTCTCTGACCAGGGAATTCCATGTTAGTTAAAGAAGAAGAGGACATCCAGTGAGTGAGAGCAGTGAAAAGGTGACAGGATCAACAGACTGGTGATCTCAGTGGGATCAAAGGATAGCACCTGTCTGTCTCCTTTTCTCCCTCTCTGGAGCCTTCTCAAGGACAATGTTCCAACAAGCCTCTCCTCTCTTTCCTGTGTTATTAATTTTTTTGTCATTCTCATCAGCATTCAAACATGCTGTTAATTCCCTCATCTTATTAAAAACACCAACTTCTTTTGCCCCATTTTCTGTGCCAGGCCACTACTGCATATTTTTGCCTTCCTTTGATGCAGAACTTAATGGAAGAATTGTCTATACTTTGTCTCCACTTCCCCTCCTTCCACTCTGAAACCCTTGCCAACCAGGCTTTTGCCTCCACCACTCCACCAAAACCACTATTATCTACTTTGCTAAATCCAATTGTCAGTCCACCTCTTACCTGACTTCTCAGCAGCACTCCTCTCGCCTGACCACTCCCTTCCTCAGAACACTTTATTCACTTGGTTTCCAGGAGAACACAGTCTCTTAGTTTTGATGCTCAATGCTCACTTCCTCAGTTTTTGCTGGTTCTCTCTCTTCTAATCTCTTTACAATGGACTGCCCCCAGGGCTCATCCTTAGTCCTCTGTCTTCTCTATTCTCACTTCTTAAATGCCATCTATATACCAAAGACTGGTGAAATTTATATCTGTAGTCCACACCGCACTCCAGATTTATATATCCACTTGCTTACTCAACATTTCTGCTTGCACATCTAAAAAGTGTCTCAAACTCAACGTGTCCAGAACAGAATTCCTGATCTTCCTCCCTAAATTTGTCCTACCAGAAGCTTCCCCCTTCTCAGTAACAAGGCAACTCCCTCCTCCCACTTGATCAGACAAAAACTTCAGAGGAGTCATCTTCTAATCTCTCTTATACCACACATCCAATCCATCAGCAAATCCAGCTACTTCTACTTTCTCACTGTGCTCTGTTACCACCCTGGAGGTCCACTCGACTATCATCTCTTGTCTGGAGTATAAGTAGCCTCCTAACCAGTCTCTTGGCTTCCAGGCTCCTAGTCTCTCTACATTCACAATGTACCCTCAACACAGCATCCACAGTGATCTTTTCACAATTAGATCATGCAGGATTGGCCCCATAATTTGCAGGGCCCAGCGCAAAATGAAAATGTGGGGCTCTTGGTTCAAAAGTCATTAAAATTCTCAAGAAAGTGACAGTAGAGCATTAAACCAAGTATAGGCACCCCATGCAACTGCAGAGGTTATGAAGCCGGTGATCACGTCACTCCTCTGCTCAACACCTTTTAACCACACCTTCTTACTCTTGAAGTCAACCCCAACATCCTTAAAGTGGATCTTCCTGATCTCTGCTCCACACCCTCTGAACGCTCCTCTTTATTGACTTTAATTCAGCCTCACTGGCTTCTTTATTGTTTCTCAGAAACTCCAGGGAAATATTCCTTCCTCAGGGCTTTTGCACTGGCTATTTCTTCTGCCTGGGAAACTTTTCTCCTAAATATCCTCTTGGCTCACTATCTCACCTCCTTCATTCAACTCTCTGCTCAAATATATGTTCCCAAAGAAGCCCAACCTGATGACCCCACTTAAAAAACTATAGCTGCCACCACCTCCCCCCACATTCCTGAACCCTCTGTGTCCTTTCTCTCTCATCTCAGTTATCATCTTATAATATACCATATATACTTTTTCTGTGGGTTGTCTGTCGGCCCCAGTAGAATGTAAGCTCCATGAAGCCTTGTCTGTTTTGTTCATGATGTATCACAAGTGTCTAGAACAGTGCCTGGCAAATTGGAGGTGCTAAATAATTATTTCTCAAATCAATGAACATACGGAATGTTCATCAGCATTACTTATGGTGACAAAGAGCTGGAGGCAATCTAGGTCCCCAATAGCAAGAATTAAAATGCCAAGGAAGTATATCCAGATGATAGAATATTATACAGCAGTCAGAAATGATGAACCGGATCAGCATTTAGCAACCAAAATAGCTCTCAAAAACAATGTGAGTAGGGAAAAAAGCAATGAACATTATGTAAATTAAAGTCACCTAGAAAAACGAAATAATGCTAAATAGTTTTCAAAGTTACACATAGCTAAAGACATTAAATCGATCAGGGTAAATATATGGGAGTGTGGGAGGTGATGGAAGTGGGGGTGGGGGTTGAAAGGGAAAAAGCAGTTAAGCCAAGTACCTTGCCAAACAGATGGCAATGATGTACCATGAATGTGGGTGATCACCTCAACTCTCTGCACTTGAGGTCCAAAGAAAAAAAATTTTTAAAGGCAACGACAGTCAACCATCCATTCAGCAAATACTGAGCACCTCCGGAGGTCAGATAATGTATTAAGAGGTGGGGATAAGCCCCGAACAAAACTAATAATTAAACTTTTTAAAAATGAGTAAAATATGTAGCGTGCCAAATGGTGACAGGCGCCATGGAGAAAAGGCGGAGAAGAGGCCTAGAAAGTTCTGGGACGGCACCGGGCGGCGGAGTGGCGAGGAAGGCCACCGGGTGGGGCAGGACCGCTGCCCTGCGGGGGCGTTCAGTCAGAAGGGGGCCCAATTGCCTTCGGCGAAGTGGGGGAGGGGAGGGGGCTCCCGGACTCAGCAGAGGGGGCGCGGGACCCCGAAACTCTACGCTGTCGGACCCAGCGCGCTCGGGGAGCGGGCAGCGGGGAGGCTGGGGGCCGACTGGCCTCGGCGCTCCCGCGAGCCCCCGACCCGGGCACGCCCCTCCCCCTCCCTCCCCCCCCCCCCCCCCCCCATCCCCCAGGACTCACGGTTCTGCTCGGCTAAGGGCAGGTGCGCTGTGGTGAAGGCCAGGAAGCACTCGTTCCCCATGTCCCAGTCCCACAGTCCCGGGACCTGGCCATGGAGGCTGGCCCAGAAGTCGAGGTGTCGGAGTTTCAGGTCCACCTTTAGGGAGAGGAGAGCCCGGCAGCGGGTGGGAGAGTCGGAGAGACTGAGGCTGAGGCCTCGGAGCACGTCCTCAAATCCCCGGGGCTGATTGACTTAGCTGGAGCCCGCTCAGGTGTGGAGACTCCCTATTTGACGCCTTTAATCCCCTCTGGCCTCGACTGAGCACTCTAGACGACGACGACGTCTTTCCTCAAGCCCCTTCCTGCGCTTTCATTTTGAGGTTTGGGGACCTTGGGGGTCCAGAAGGGGGGTATCCCAGCTCCTGTTCCCCCTCTGCATTTGCACAAAGCTCTTATTTTATTTAGCATATTGGTCTACCATTTAAGAATGATCCCGTGAGAGTATTAATAGCTACTTTCTAGAAGTTCTGATAGATTTTATGGTTTATCTAGGACCGCGTCTGTGGTACGTGGTGGGATAGGATTGAAGGGTGACTTTTAAATTTTGTTTTTCATAATTTCAAATTTACAAAAAACTTCCAAGAATGTTATAAAGAATTCCTGTATATCTAAATCCTGTCATGCACCCGTTACAACAATTACTAACATTTCATCACATTTTTATTTTTCTCTCTGTATATATAACACATTTTTTTCTGAACTATTTGAGAGTAATTTGCAGACATCATGCCCCTTTTCCCATAAATACTTCAGTGTGTATTTCCTAAAAACGAGAATATTGGCTTACATAACCAGAAAATCAGAAATGAGAAAGTCGTCAAAATCAAAAAAATTAACATTGATTCAATACTGTATTTGATATACAGATCCTATTCAAATTTCACAATTGTCCCAGTGATGTCCTTTACACAAATTTGTTTTCTGGTCTCGGATCACATTCAGGATTGTGCAGTGTACTTCATTTTCACGTCTCTTGTAATTTGGAGAGTTTCTCAGCCTTTTTAATCCTTCATAATATTAACATTTTTAAAGTGTACAGGCCATTTATCTTGTAGACTATCCCTTAGATTACGTTTGTCTGATGTTTCCTCATAACTGGACTTAGATTAGGCATTTTGGGCAAGAATACCACAGAAATTATGTTATTTCCTTCTTAGTACATCACGTCAAGAGGCCCATGATGTCAGTTTGTCTCATTATTGGTGATGTTAACCTGAATCACTTGGTTTCATGGTATCCACCAGGTTTCTCTACTGTAGAGTTACCTTTTTCCCCCTGTTGTAATTAGTAAGCAATCTGTAGGGAAATATTTTGATCTAAAATCCTGGTTTGGACCCACTAATTCTAGCATCCATTTATGATTCTTGCCTGAATCAATAATTACTATGATGGGTGTAAAATGATGATTTTTCTAAATCAATCATTCCTTTTCCATCTATTTTGTTGGCATTCTATTGTAAGGAGCACTTCCTTATCCTGTATTTATTTATTTGATTGTTATCAGCATGGACTCAAAGGATTCTTACTTCGTAAAGTAGATTTTAATTCATTGCTCTCCTTTTTTTCTTTTCTTTTTTTTTTTTAAAGATTGGCACCTGGGCTAACATCTGTTGCCAATCTTTTTTTTTTTTTTTCTGCTTTATCTCCCCAAACCCCCCCTGTACACAGTTGTATATCTTAGTTTCAGGTCCTTCTAGTTGTGGGATGTGGGACGCCGCCTCAACGTGGCCTGACGAGCAGTGCCATGTTCGTGCCCGGGATCCCAACCCTGGGCCTCTGCAGCGGAGCGTGCGAACTTAACCACTCGGCCACGGAGCCGGCCCCCTCCTTTTTTTCTTTAATCCTCAAATTGTCCCAGATTTGGCCAGTGGATGAGGCAGCCCCCTTTGGTCCCTTTGTGTGTTCTGAGTTCCCCATGAGAGCTCATCCACCCTCTACTGTGTTGCCTGGTGCTTGTCTACTAGACTAGAAACTTTGAGAATACTTGGCGCATAGGAGACCCTCAATAATGTTGTTGTAACTACATTGAAAACAATGGCTTCCTTTATAAAAGTTTTCTAGGACTTTACATTTAATGCTAATAATGATTTTAACGATAATTTCCGTAATTATAAAAATAATACCTGTTTGATGCAGAAAACTTGAAAGTATAGCAAGCCCAAAGAAAAAAAACGATAAAAAAGTCATTCTTTGTATCAGCCGGAGATAATAACTGATTACATTTTGATGTATATTCTTCCAATTTTTTTCCTTATGAGTGTTTCATTTTGGTTTTATTAAGCAAATTTATTGTAATGCAACCACCCTTTTATAGCCCTTTCAGATTAGTGTACCATTTAAGATGTTTATATCATATAAATCACATATCTGATAAGTGATTAACATCCAGAATATATAAAGAACTCCTACAACTCATCGACAAACAACCCAATTTAAAAATGGGCAAAGGACTTGAATAGACGTTTCTCCAAAGAAGATATACAAATGTCCAACAAGCACATGAAAAGATGCCCACCGTGACTAATCATTAGAGAAATGCAAACCAAAACCACCATGAGATACCACTTCACATCCATTGGGATGGCTATTATAAAAAGAAACAAACAAAACGCAGAAAGGAATAAGTGTTGACTAGGATGTGGAGCAATTGGAACCCTGTACATTGCTGGGGAGAATGTAAAATGGGGCAACCTCTCAAAAAATTAAATGTAGACTTACCGTATGATCTAGCCATCCCACTTCTGGGCGTATACCCAAGAGAACTGAAATCAGGGACTGGAACAGATATTTGTACACCTGTGTTCATAGCAGCATTATTCATAATAGCTGAAAGGTGGAAACAACCCAAATGTCCGTCAGTGAGTGAATGGGTAAACAAAATGTGGTATATACATACAATGGAATATTATTTTGCCTTTAAAAGGCTAAATTCTGAAACATGCTACAACATGGATGAACCTTGAAAACATCGCGCCAAGTGAAATAAGCCAAACACAAAAGGACAAATTTTGTACCATTCTACTTCTATGAGATACTTAGAACAGCCAAATTTATAGGGACAGAAAGTAGAATGTTGGTTGCCAAGGGCTGGGGAGAAGAATAGGGAATTATCATTTAACGGGTACAGAATTTCTGTTTGGGAGGATGAAAAAGTTCTGGAGATGCACAGTGGTGGTGGTTGCATGACAATGTGAGTGTACTCGATGCCACTGAACTGTACACTTACAAATGGTTAAAATAGTAAATTTTATGTTAGGTTTATTTTTACCACAATTAAAAAAATGTTTATATCAATCATTTCCAAACATTGCTGCCCATTGGAATCTCCTGGGGATCTTTGAAAAATACTAATGCCTGGCCCCCACCCCCATTCATTCTGATTCTGATATGGGCTATCCTGGGTGTTGGATTTTTAATAGCCCCCTAGATGATTCTAATGTGCAGCACAATTTGGCTCCCAGTCTGATGTTCTTCTAACAGCATAAGAAGATTGGGCTCCTAAACCTTTCTTGGCTGGTGCGGTTAGGGTGGGGGAGTAGAGTCCAAGCCATTCTCTCTGCAGGGCAGCTCTCCCTGACCCTCTCTCTTGACTTCAGGCTCCGCTCCGTCAGGCCCGTCCAAACAAAGGAGGGTCCCAGTGTCCACCTCCTCTTTCATTTGTCATAGCACTTTTCACTTTTTAAATTTAATTTATTTACTTGTTCACGCTTTTGGGAATCTTTCTCTTCCACTAAGTTCCATGTAAGTTCCATGAGCAAGGAGCAATGTCTTTTCACAGTTTATTCCTAGCACCTGGCATTAACTAATGCTTAGTTAATGTTTGTGGAGTGAAGAAATATTGTTGTCCTTCTCTTCCATTGCCTCCCTCTCCTGAGCTCTTGGGTTACTTTAGAAAGGGGTCATGAAGAACATTGTTCTAGAGGCTGGCCCAGTGATGCAGTGGTTAAGTGCACACGTTCCACTTCGGGGCCCCTGGGTTCCCCGGTCCGGATCCTGGATGCAGACATGGCACCGCTTGGCACCCCATGCTGTGGTAGGCCTCCCACATATAAAGTGGAGGAAGATGGGCACAGATGTTAGCTCAGGGCCAGTCTTCCTCAACAAAAAGAGGAGGATTGGCAGCAGACATTAGTCAGAGCTAATCTTCCTCAAAAAAAAAAACACAAACAAAACGAAAAAGAACATTTGTTCTAGTATCTTCTAACTCTGAGTCATCTTTTGTTCTTTTTGCAGAGTTTTTGGCACTGTCCCAGCCCCCTCTTTCTCTTCAAGGGCTTGTTCATTCATTCGTTCATTCACTTATTCAACAAGTATTTATTCAGTACCTACTGTGTCCCAGGCACTGCAGAGCAAAGGTTGTGTTCTCAGGGGAGCAAAATGACTGCTCTCAGGGAACATATAGTCTGGTCGGGCAGACAACTGACTAATCACATAAGCACAAAATTATAAACCCCATAGTAATACTGTGAAATACTATGAAAGGATAGGGGAACCCAGCTTAATGGGATGGAGAGTAGAGAAGGCTTCCCTGGAGAAACTGGTCAACTATGCAAATAGGAGTGGAGTGGTGGTGGGGGCAGTCACAAGAGCAGCCTGGTCTTACAGAATAGTCTGTGCAAAGGCCCTGAGGCAAGAGTGAACACAGGACCTTGGAAGGAACATGATGAGAGCTGAGGGGAAGTTAGGGAAGAGACCAGGGCTGGCCTTCAAGGTCACCTTAAAGATTTTGGACTTTTGGGGCCAGCCCAGTGGTGTAGTGGTTAAGTTCGCATGCTCTGCTTTGGCAACCTGTGGTTCGCAGGTTCAGTTCTTGGGCACAGACCTAAACCAGTCATCAAGCCATGTTGTGGCAGTGACCCACATACAAAATAGAGGACGATGGGGACAGATGTTAGCTCAGGGACAATCTTCCTCACACACACACACACACACTCACAAAGATTTTGGGCTTCACCCTAAGAACAATGCAAAGATCATTGATCCTTATAAGGAAGATATATTGGAGAAGGTAAAAGTGAATGAGGCTGACCGCTCCTGCTCTTTTCCCTCAGTTACCAGACTGCACCACTCTTGTCCCCCTCCACCCAGGTTTCTTCCCTTCTACTCTTTCTTCCTAGGGCCGCTTTAACCTATTCTCCACTTCCCCCACCTCTCAGCGCCCTGGTCTTGGGTCTCACCCTGGTAGGCCTCTGTCTTTTCCTGGTCAGAGCCTCTAATCTTTTCCCCAGCACTTCCGCTTGCTCTGCTAGCCTCACATGGTGCACCAGCCTCAGCCTCAGCCCCTACCCCTTGGCCCCTGGTTGGGTGGCTTGCTGTGGATGGTGCAAAACCCACAAACCAGGTGTGGGTCTGAGAACTCTGACTCCTGGGCTCTTATCTCATCCGGCCCCTTCCTACCTTCTGAGAAAAGCAACTCTAGGGTTCTGGGGCAGAGAGGGGACCTGCAGCCTGGACGTAGCTTCTGGGGGTTCACCCCAACGTGGAGCCCACTGAAGGGAAACAGACAGCGATATGGCAGCAGACTTTATTGTAGGGACTAAGTGCGCCGAGGGAGGGCTGAATTGTTATTGGCGGATGGGGGTGGTTAAAGTGGTGAAATGGGAAGAGAATCAATTCTGATAGGAGTCGGGTGAGGGGAATAACAGGGAGTGTTGGGGGGAGGGGAGGTGTTAGGGGACAAGGAGAGGGACAGAGGGAGGAAAGGGCTCCAGGAGAGAGGAGGCAGGGAGAGGACATGAAGGCCCTGAAGGAGCCAAAGCCTGGTGACTGATGCCTGGGAGCAGGCAGTCTTTCCAGGAGAGGAGGTGGGAGCAAAAGGCAAAGCTGTGGGCTGGGGACACGGACAGTGCCCTGCACTTCCCAGAGGAGGCTGCTGCCTGGCGCCGACTGCCTCACTTTCGGGCGCCCAGTGCCAGGGCGATGATGAAGCCTATGACCAGCAGGAACATGGCGACAGAGAGCAGCACTGTGATGACCACCATGCCCCCTGTCCGGGCCATTCCCAGCCCAATGGATTCCAGCTTCCTTCCTGTCAGAAGAGAGAGGGGGGAGGCCTTAGTGGGCATGAGGGGCCCCTGTCCCACCCGAGGCTCTCAGCTTAGCCCCTCATCCAGCTATCCAACCAGCCAGCCCTTCATCTATTTATTCATCCAGCCAACCGACTGATCATCCGAGGGAGCCAAACATCCATCCAACAAACATTCATGAAGTGTCCTCCATCACTCGCTGAGGATACCGAAATGGATCGGACGCGATCCCTGCCCACAGAGAACCTTTAGTTTAGCAGCACAGGCAGATGAGTCAGCAGGCAGTTAACGCGCTAGGAGAGAGGTCCGCAAAGGAGCAGAGGGAGCACAGGGGGACAGCTAGGGGATGGGGTGGGAGGGGCCTGGGAAGGTTTGGGGGCCCTTAGATGTTACTCACGAGGAAGCGTGGACATTGGGATCTCTCTACTGGACTCAGTGGATGCCCCCTTTGTCACTAGGTAGGAAATGCTTTTGAGGTGGAGTTTGGGAGAAAGCATTTAGTATCTGGGACTTGGGACGCCCAGGCCTCCCCCTTGGCAGCTGTGCCTCCCATGGTGCCCTCCTCCAAGAGAGGCCTATTCTTGACCCCTTTAACCCTCACTTTCTCCGCCCCTGCTGACCACATCCCACCACCACCACCAGATGTCAGGACCCAGCTTCTCTTCCTGTCCTCCCTCCCGCAGGTGCCCCAGGCCTGGATCTGGTACCTACTAGTATTTGGTTCCTGGCACGAGGTTTGTCACCTGGTATGCACTGAGCCGGGTGACTGTGAAGCCGGCTCCACTGTCCACCACACTCACCAGCTCCCTGCGCCCACGGCATGGAGGCACCACAAAGCTAGATTTCACCACTGGGCAAGAAATTGGGGATGAAAGGCAGGGTTAAGTTTCTGGAAGCCTCAAGGAGAAGGGGCAGCATTTAGAGAGTGGACGGCCCAGGAGAGGGGTCCATAGGAAGGCACACATGGGAGAACAGAAGTTGGGGGTGTCCTGGGGAGGGGTCTCTGGGGTTTAGGGGATGCCTTGGGAGGGGGTAGCAGACCTTTGCTGTCGTTGGCTCTCCGGACCATCAGTGTGGCGTTGCCCCCTGTGAGGTGACACGGGGGCAAGGCAACTAGCAGGCTCTCCGTTAGTGCCGGCGACAGCAGACCAGAGAGGCTTGAGATGTTGAAGTCCACTGGGGGGCCAGGAGGGAGTTCAGGGGAGGATCAATCCCCTCCTGCCCATCAGCTCTGGCCCAGCCCCCAGGGGCCATTTCTAAGGATGCAGAGTCCTTCTCCCCTTCCACTCTGCGGTCCCTCTGCAGAAGACAGGACTTTGCTTGTCTGACCACCAGGTGGCAGGCTTGGGCTGCAGAAGCCGGATACTCCTCCAAGCCGCCAGACCCTGGGTGCCAAGATGGGGCAGCGCCCAACTTCACCCCTACCTGCAGGCTTGGGACTTTCCCTACACCTCTCTGCCTCTTGGATCTGGAAGAGGACCAGGAGTATGCCCTGGGCTCACTGATGCTTGGTCACTGACATCACTTGCCTCCCCCACAACCGCCCACCCCCAAGTGGCCAGACCAGGTTCTCTTTCAGAGCCCTAGAAGACACAATGCCTCCTGTCCAGGCCCCCAAGCCCCTCCCCACCCTTGCCAGAAATGGCAGAGACCTGCAGCTCCTGGGGCCATCACAGCCAGCAGAATCAGGATCAAGGGCAAGGTCCGGATGGGCAGCAGGGATGCCATGGCTGGGCTGGGAGCAGGAATGGGTGATAGCAGGATGGGGCTTCGTGAAGCAAGTGAGGCCCTACCCCCGGGGTGGCTGGTTTTGTCCTGAGGGTGGGAGGGGCTGGAGGGGAATCCTGTCCAACCTGCCCTTTGGGCCCTTCAGCCTCAGGGGTGGCCCCCAGACAGGTTTTTCAGGATGGGGAGCTGGCCCTCAGGCCAGGATGGGGGATGCCCTGGCTAGAGCTTGATGGCTTACTCAGCTGCAGAGGATCAAGGTAACCAAGGTGGAGGGTGAAAATCTCCCCTTCTTCCGGGACTCCCACGTGTAAGGGCAGGAGTGCTCCTGCCTGCACGTCTGCATGGGGAGCCTGGCCCCTGGAGGACGGCTCCCCCCAGGTTATGGAGGTCTTCCCAGGAGGGCAGCAAGTTCTGAGGTTGCTCTGGTGTGCAGGAAGAGGAGAGTAACCCTGAGGGGCTCCTGAAAGGGCCTTGGCTGGGCAAGAATGGGAGAGAAACTGAGACAGGTGGTAGGGGTAGGGGAGCAGAGCCAAGGGCTCCAATTCATGGTGTCCACTGAGGCCCAGGTGTTGCTGCTGTGGGAGAGGCAGAGGGGGATCACGTCAGGGAGTCTATAGGGATTTGAATTTCTCTGAAGAGTGAGGCCAAGGGATGCCAGGGGACTTCTGGAGAGACCGGAGAGGTGGGCACTGGCCCTGTCCAGGGGCTAGGGGGTGGGCAGTCAGCCTTGATCAGCAGCCACTGTTGAACTGTTTGAGAAAAAAGGAGAGAAAGAGACCTGGTAAACGAAAATGAAAAAGAGACACAACCACTCTGACTGCGTCCCCCACCCCCATGCTCAGCTAGGTAGAAGTGGAGGAGATGCTGTGAACAGAGAGGAGAGAGGAGAAAGCACCTCCCATGGGCACCGGGCAGGGCCTTCGCAGGCTCTAACGCACTCCTTACAGTTGTCCAGGGCCGTAGATGTCACTGGCTCCCTTTTGTAGATGTGGGAACTGAGACTGAGAGGGGGCGTCATTCGTGGAAAGTGAAAAGCTTTGTCAGGAGAGGTTGCAGACCTCTCGGGACCCCTACGCCTGGGAGCCCCATAGAATGCTAACGAATGTCTTTTTGCTCCAGGAGCCATTCTATCTTCCCCAGTCCCACAGAAGGGCCAGCGTCCTAGTAGGGAAGCGAGGGCCTGGTGGGGTTGTGTCCTTACCCCCTGGTGGGAAGGATAGGCTCAAAGTGGGGGGTGCAAGCAGCGGGTGGCAGTAAAGATAGAACTCATGGGGCCAAGCAGAGAGTAGGAGGGTCTTAGACCAGTGCTTCTCCAAATTTAATGTGCATGTGAATCACCAGGGATCTTGTTAAGATGCAGTTTCTGATTCAGTGGGTCTGAGGTGAAGCCTGAAATTCTGCATTTCTAACGAGCTTCCAGGTAACGTTGATTGATGCTAGCCTGAGAGGCCCCTACTTTGAGTTGCCAGATGCTTCGTATTGCCCCCCGCCACCGCCACCACGCACACACCGGCTCCTCTTTGATGGAGACCAGGGGCAGGTGTTTTCCCCAGTCTCCCAGGACAGGCTGTCTTTGGGTGAAGAATTGAATTCTGTCTTTCCTTGGCTTTTGTCCTCTTTTAGATCAGATCCTACCATCATTCTACAAACTGAAAGAAGATCTTTTTCACACTGAGAAGAACTTTGGAGAGAGGGAGCAGACTAAATGGTGGCATTCCAGGGGTAAGGGCATCTTCCTGATGCTCTTCAAATTCCACCACCAACCCATAGGACGTTTACACTTGGGCTTGGGAGGTATGCCTTCCCATTTCAGTCACAAACCAGAAAGGAGAAAGGAGAAGAGTTGGGTTTATCGCCGGGTGGGTTGTGTTGGGTTCACACCTAAGCCCCCACCCCCATTGGAAATTTGAGTGGGACGAAGTAGGGGAGGGGAGGGCAGAGCTCTGACCAGATTTTAAAGGGATAAGAGGGCCCTGTGCCTTTAAGTCCTCCCTTCTCCCTCCAGTTCCCCCCCTTCCCCACCCCTGGCCCTCCCCAGGTTTCTGGAGGAGCTGAGAGTTGCGTCTTCTCCCTGCCCTGCCGAGCTGCTCACTGGCTGCTCTGGAGGCTGTGCTTTGCGGTCTCCATGGAAACCATTAGTTGCTAAGCAACTGGAGCATCATCTGTGCTGAGCTCTCGCATCTAATTATCCCATCACAGCGGCCGAGAAGGGTTTGGGGAGCTGAGAGGAGGGGGAGGCCGAGCGCAGGAGCAAGAGGATAACTCTTTTAGCAGAGCAGATTCATTGACAACACTGAAGTCATTTAAAGCCACAGCATCCTGTTCCTCTGGAGGATTTCCTCATGGCCTGGAGTAAGGGAACCAGAGCCACAAATGCCTCAAGTCTCTTTCTTGGATCCACTCTTCTAGCCTGTCTCCCCCTTCGATTCTCGATTCTAAACTCTCTCAAGTTCCCTCCCCTGCCTCCTTCCTTCCAAATCCCCTATTCAAGTCAACAAATATTTACTAAGTACCAGGAATGTCTGTGGAACTGTGCTATTGACCAGGGATATAAAGGGAAAATAAGTTTCTACCCTCAAGGAGCGCCGAATCTCTCTATTCTGCTGGGACTAGAAGGTTAGCTCCTAAAACAGACCTACTCTTTCTGAACTATTTTTTTTCTTGAACTATGGTAGTTTTGCAACCAGAAGAGCTCGAATCAGAACCCAGGTCTGTCTGATACACCTACGGTTCTCTTTTCACAATGCCACTCTTCTGCTTCTCAGCCAATTCAAAAAACGTATCCACTTGGCTCCATGGGCATGTCAACCTCTGATGGGGACTCTTGTCCTCCTGTTGATGAATGATACCATATGACTTAGGTGAGTCACTTTGAACCTCAATTTTCTCACCTATAAAATGGGAAAACTCATTCCTTCCCATTTATCTAGCAAGATATGACAGGTGTAAAAATGCTTTAAAATAACGGTGCAGAAGGAATGCTGGAGATCATTGTTATAATCTGTAGGAGCAAAGTGGGGGAAACCCTGGGGCTTTGGACCCAGAGCTCACAAGACGTTGGTCTGATGGGAAACGGCAGAGTCTCTATCCTTGAGACTTGCGGCTGGAAAAGACTATGAGAACAACAAAATCTCAGTTGTTCAGGGTTGGGAAAGACCTAGATACTCCATTTTTTTTTCTAACGTTGCCTATGGTACAATCACTTACCCTAAATGTGCTTCCAGCATTGTGACTTTGGCCAAGATATCTACCTAACTACTCTGAGTTGTAGTTTCCTCCTCTGTAGAAAGGGAATGAAATCTGTCTCCCTGGGATATTGTGACTATCACTCAAACTAATTTATTTAAGAGTGCCTAGCATAGTATCTGGTTCAATAAATATTAATTTAAATAATCCACCTTATCCTCTCCTTTTTATTAACCCTTAGTGCAGATGAACACTAGAGACTCAGAGGAAATAAATGACTTTCCCAAGGTCACAGAGCTAATAGGGAACAAGGTGGGATAGCTTTCAGAATTTGCTTTTCCAGCTGTGTCATTGAGGCCAAGGGAGACGGTTGGGCAGGAAAGGCAGTCTGAGGGGGAAGAGTGACTGCGATTGGACCAGTGTTCCTGTGTAGGAAGCATGCCACAGGAGTACCAGGCACACAGGAAGCGCCTGCTCACTCGTTTATTCGTTCAGGAAACATTTATTGAACAGCTCCTCTGTGGCAGGTACCATGGTAGGTGGTGAGATACAGAGATGACAAGACATAATTCCTGCCCTCAAGTTGCTGAGTTTTGAAGAATGAACCAGAGTTAACCTGGTTGAAATATGGAAGGGGATATTCCAACAAGAAGGAGCAGCATATTGAAAGGCTCAGAGATGGGAACTATCCTGATGCCTTCTGGGAACTACGAATGGTACACGTCGGTTAGAAAGAAGTATTCAAAGTTGGGCATGATGAGAGCTCTAGCTACTAGCTTGATCACCAGGGGCTTCGTAGGCTATGCTAAGGAGCTTGGTTTTTGCCCTGAAGATAACAGAAAGCTTTTGAGGGGTTTTAATTGTATAGAGATCATTCTAGAAGCAGTGTGGAAAATAGATTGGCAGCAGGTAATGGATTGGCACATTGTATCAGGGTTGGTCTATGTGACCAATAGAATATAGCAGAAGCAATGTTGTAAAAGGCATTGTGCCTTCCTCCTTGCTCTCTCTTGGATTGCTCACTCTGGAGGACATTGAAGCACCTCTAAGGGTAGGTCCACATGGCAAGGCACTGAGGCCTTCTGCCAACATCCAGCAAGGAACTGAGGTCTCCAGCCAACAGCCATGTGAATGAGCAAGCTTGGAAACAGATCCTCCACCCCCAGTCAAACCTTCAGATGACCCAGGTCATCTTCAGGTGGCCCAGGTCAACATCTTCACTGCGACTTCATGAGACACCTGAGCCAGAACCACCCAGCTAAGTCTTTCCCAGATTCCTGATTCTCAGAATAAATGTTTGTTTTTATAAACCACTAAGTTTTGGGGTAAGTTGTTATACAATAATAGATAACTAATACAAATATCTTGAGAAATTCAGATGAAAATGAAATTGAGTATATGAGTCTGGAGCACAGAGGACAAGTATGGGATAAAGAGAGGGAAGGTGGGCAATGGTTAAAATCATGAATGTGGGAGAGAGTCCTTGAAGAGAGCAGTAGAAGGGAAGAAGACGGTCAAGGACAGGATACTGGGAAACACAATATTTAAAGGACAGATGGAGGGAGAGGAGCTGATGAAGGCAGGAATGAGGATTGGGAGGAAAACCAGGAAGGAGTAGACGGAGAGTTTCAAAAAGGTGTCAAATGGTATGAAGGTCAGGATTGAAGGTAAGGACTGAAAAATGTCCACTGGGCTTAGCATCTTGAGGGTTACGCAGATCCTTAGGAGCAGCTCTCTGCAGGTGAGGAAGGCAGAAGCCAGACTGTAAGAGGGCAGAGATAACTGGGAGGGAGTAGGGTTAGAGCTGTGTAGACTGCTCGCTGGAAGAGCTCGGCTGGGAAGGGAAGGAGATGGTTAGCTACCTGGAGGGGACTTTGGGGTACAGGAAAGGCTCATCTGTTTTGTTTCTAAAGTTAAAGATGCAGGAGAGAGGGAGGTATAATTGATGGAGAGGCTTCTGGAGGAGGGAGGGAATGGGATTCAGATTCGAGGTGGAAGCATTAGCCTTCGGCCATAGGAAGGACACTTTCCAGCAGAGAGAACGGGGCAATGATGCAGAGAACTGCTATACTTTTGGGGGTGGTTGGGTAAGAAAGGCTGGGGGATGGAAGAAGTAAGTTAAGGGAGCTCCCTCCGGAAGGCCTCTGCTTTCTCTGGGAAGTGGGAAACTCAGCAGGGAGAAAGGTTTGGGGCCTGACGGACGAGGGGTGAGAGTTTGAAATAGCTGTTGTGGGGAGAGGAGGACGCAGCTAGAAAAGAGCCTTGAGGAAGGCTGTGTTTGGTGGTGACAGTCCAGCTGAGCTTGGGGACCACTGGTCTTCAGTGGCACTGACTGTATTAGTCAGGGTTCTCCAGAGACACAAAACCAACAGGATGTGTATATATAAAGAGATTTATTTTAAGGAATCAGCTCATGTGATTGTAGAGGCTCGGCAAGTCCCAAACCTGATGGAGAAGACTATCAGGCTGGAGGCTCAGGAAAGGAGTTGCAGTTTGAGTCCAAAGGTGGTCTGCTGGCAGAATTCCTTCTTTCTTGGTGGGGAGAGTGGGGAGGTCAGTCTTTGTGCTATTAGGGCCTTCAACTGATTGGATGAGGCCCACCCATATTACGGGGTAATCTGCTTTACTCAAAGTCCACGGATTTAAATGTTAATCTCATCCAAAAAAAAAAAAAAAAAACCTTCACAGAAACATCCAGGATAATGTTTGATCAAATATCTAGGCACCATGATCCAGTCAAGGTGACACATAAAATTAACCATCACCCTGACCTTGACATTTTGGGCGTTTTTCAAATTACTGGACAGCTTGAGTGTAGAAATGATAAAATTGTCAGGTTGTACCAACCCAGGGTTAGGGTTTTCAAGGCATGGAAAGTTAAAGGTGTTGGCAAGAGTGAACAGATGGAGAATAAGCTGTAGGCTAGTTATGAAAAGGAGTGATAGATGTGAGGGGGGGCACTGGGGAGGGGGTTGCTGAGCGAGGTCAGGCAGAACAAAGACGTGCGAGAAGTGGAAGAGCAGGGGAGAGTGGACGGGGCAGGACACAGAGTGGTGGCCACCTAGGGGGCTGCTGAGGAGAGAAAGCCGAGGTCCTCACTGCAGCTGGATGGAGGAAAATGTTGTGAGGCCAGACAGGGACTGCAGCCTCGGTGTCTCCAAGGCCCAGGCAGATGACAAAAGCAGTAAAACGAGGTGGGTGCAACTGGGGCCAACTGGAGAGAGTGTAGCAGCACGAGCTGTCTAAAGGGGCCACCCACGCAGCTCTGGAGGAGTTGCCCTGCGGAAAGGGGGACTTAGTGAGGCCTCGCCTCCTTGTTTTTTCAAGAGAAGCCAGAAATCTGAATTTTTAGGTAAAATGTTCTTATTTTCAAAATTTAAACTAATATTCATTATAAAAATGCACTTTGAAGCCAAACAATATACATCCTTAAGGCCAGCTCTGCCATCGGGGTCCCCAGGTTGTGTGCTCTGGGACGGGGGAATGGAAGGGGAGTTGGTGTCTTGGTAGTGAGAAGGAGGAAGGATATTTGAGGCTGAGGAGATAGAGCCTGGAGGGCTGTAGAAGCGGCAAGGGGTTCCGTGCAGCCAGTGAGTGGAGCCCTGGGACGGAGGGACTGCTGCGGAGGGGGTGGGGTGCCAACCGGAGGAGCAGTTGCCCCCCAAGACCTGGCCCACGGTGCCGTCCACAGACGGGAGGGGCCTCTGACAGGTTTTAAGCAGGGAAGTGGCATAATTCGGTTTGGTTGTAGAGAGATTACTGTTAGAGTAGGTGGAGGCTTGATCATGGGGTAATTAAGCCTCTCCTTAGGCCTGAAGGAGATCTAGTCCATACAGGAAACAGTGATGGGCCGAATTCACGTGAATTAACCTATTCAATAAATGCTTATTAAATGCCTTTGCACCAGTTACCGTGCTAAGTGCTGGACCTTCAGGGAAGACGTTGCTCTCCCTGAAATTATGGTCTGGTGGGAGATACTGAAGAGTTCACTAGTACACTGCATTAGGATTTTAGTAGAAGTCATAAGAAGAGCTGTTGTTTATTGAGTACTTACTATATGCCAGGCATTGTGCTAAGTCCTTTATATATTTTTTCTCATTTAATCCTCATAACAACTTCTGTGAAGTGAGTACTGTTATTATCTTCATTTTCTTAATGAGGAAATGAAGGTCAGAGAAGTTAAATGGCTTGCCAAAGAGGCTCCTCACCAAAGGGGTAACTGACATGGGCTTGGGCAGTCCCAAAGGGCTTCCTGGAGGAAGTGGTGAATAAGCGAGGACCTAGAAGTTGAGTAGGAGTTAGAAGGGTGAAGGCGGAGGGAGAGGTGGAGAGGGGAGGTTGTTCGAGGCTGAGAGAGCTGCAAGGGACCAGGGTAGAGGAGGGGCCACTGGAGGGTTAGAGAGGGATTTGGGAAGTCACTGGAGAAGTAACTCGGACCAGATGAAGAGCTTTGTAAGCCGCTTTAAGGAATTGAAATTTTTATCCTAAGGATAAAAGGAAGCCCTTGAAGAGTTTTGAACTGGAGTGTCATGATCCAGTTAGTATCTTATAAAGGTGATTTTTGCTGTGATGTAGAGATTGTGGTGGGTAAACAGCTGGGAGACGTTTTAGATGTCTCTTGACATGCTGTTGAGATAAGAGCCAAGCAAAAGGTGATAAAAGAGGAGATTCTGGGGTGATGGTTTGGCTGGGAGGGTTATGGAGGCGGGTGGAGAGCGGAGTTCAGGGTGCTTCCCAGGTCCTGGCTTGGGCAGCTGGGCGGATGACGGCGCTGTGGTGAGCTGGGGTGGGAGGAGCAGATCTGTGGGGAGAGGGTGGAGATGTCTCAGCTTTGAACTTGCTGAGTTGAGGTGCCTGAAGGACACCCAGGTGCAGGAGTGTGGAAGGTGGTGGGATGTTGGTGGTTCTGGGGCTCAGGAAGGTTGTCAGCACAGGTGTGACAGCTGCAGCCTCGGAGAACCTTGGAGGGGCGTTGGGTGGGAGGGGGCATCCCAGTCACCCGGAGGAGAACACTTCCAGGAGGCAGTTCCGCAGCAAACTGGTCCTCAGGGAACTGAAGCGACTGGAAATGTGCTCCTGGGGTTTGGCAAATAGGAGTCACTGGAGAGCTCTTCAAACTGGGAGAACGTGTAAATGAGAGGGACTGAGCTGGGCAAGAGGGGTTGAAGGACTGAAGGTCTGGGTGGCATTGGCTCTAGGAGTCAGCCAAGCGCTCAGCCTGGGGAGGGCAGGTGTGGAGGAGGACAGGGCAGGGTCTTTCCTGCTCCCTGCCATGCCCCAAAGTTCCTCACACCATTTTGGCTCCGGCTGGGCCCCCTTCTGAGCTGTTTGTAGGAATCCCTGATGGGCACAGGGAAGGAGGATCAGGAGGGGCTTCCTGGGATGTGGGTGGAGTGTGGAGGAGAAGGTGTGAACTGAAGCGATGGAAGGGAGCGGATCTGGATCAGCCTTCCCTTCAGGCCTGAGGAGGAAGAAGCTCTGTCCCCCCGTCCCCCTTTACAGGGGTGTGGGGCAGAGACCTAGGAGATCAAGCCCAGCAGACAGGGGCTCAAACAGTATTGTGACCTTTAGCCCCTCTTGGGGACCAGCCATTTCTGATGTCCCCACCCCCACCCCCAGGAACTTCCGGATTAGCACGCAGCTCAAGCCAGTCCCCAGAGAGAACAGGGAGACGGTCCAAGGTGGCTGCTAGGAGGAACAGCAAGGTATGACAGGAAAGGGCCGGAATCCTTTGGAATCCCACCACACCTTCCTGGCGGGGAGGGGTCATTTGGCACAGCTGCCCAGACCGCAGCCCTGAACTCTGCCTTCTCCCACCTCCTCAGGCCCTGTTTGAGATGCACATCAGATCCGGTGCCCTTTGCAAAACTGTTATTTGTACAGAAGCCCGAGGTCGGGGGGTGGGGGGGAGCCGCTCCCTCCTCTTTCTCCCCTCCAGCCACTTCCACTTGCAGGGGCCTGCGATCATGTACAACCCCCATCCCTCTCACTCACTAGCTCTGAGACCTGGGAATGTGAGCACTGCCGGTTCCCCAGCTCCCCACGTGGCAGTGCAAGGAGTTTCTCTTCCCTCTGCCGGAAATGGCCTGGCCGCTGAGCTTACCCCCACCCCCACAGTCCTCCCCACCTCAGCCCTTCCTCCACACTCCCGCAGCCCTGATCTCAGAGCACCCCTCCACCTCCCACTTAGCCCAGAGTCTCCCTGGCTGTGGCCTATTTGCCTCGTCTCCCCAATTCTCCATCTCTAAGAATGGAGAAGGGCCTTGCGCTCGGCAATCCCCAGCAGCCCCCATCCTGCCCAGCCTGTTCTAAGGGTGCAGGAAAAGCCTGGAGTGGGAAGCAGGCTCTGCGAGGTAGGCAAAGGGCTCTGAGGAGAGTAATGGCTTTGGAGCAGCTGCCCAGGGCTAGACCCAGCTCTGACTGCTGCTTTCCAGCCTGGGACCTTGACCTTCTTCTGGGGACCTTAGAAACAGTTTCCTGTCTGTAAATGGGGGTGGTAAACCTACCTCACAGGGCTGTGTGAGGACTAAATGAACAGGGCATGAGGTGCCCAACACAGTGTTTGGCACATAGCAGGTCCTTCAAACAAGTGCCTTCCCCTCTCTTCACTTTGGGGCTCTGACAAAGAGGTGGAAGGAGAGAAACTAGGGTGGATGGAGAGAGCTCTCCCAGAGCCCAGGAGGCACATTGCAGGGTAGGGGTACAGCTCTGTTCTGTTCCACCCAGGATGGGGAGGAGGGGAGGAAGAGCCAGAGCCCCAGGCCCCTCCAGTGCTTCTGTTCTCACGGCACTGCTTGGTCTGGCTTTGGGGAGATCTCTGGGAAAGGTACTCCTCTTGGGCAGGGGGCCTGACGGGGAGGGCCTGGTGTGGGGGGACTGCCTCTGGGTCCGGAACAACCCCTTCCCCACTCCCCCAACTCATAATCCGATTCATATTCCTACTCCCTCCTCTGGACCCGTCACCATGGCAACAGTTTTCTCAGTTGCACTTCATCAGTTTCTCGGCAAATCTTTTTTTCTGTCCCCTCCTTCAATTTCTCTTTATCTCCTCTATCAGTCTGCAATTCTACAAACTCATGGTGCTCACCTTTCTCTTTCTCTCTCAGCTTCTTGGTTTGTCTCTTGCTCTCCATTTGTCCCTGCCCACTTCTGTTCACATCTCCCTTTCTACAGCTTCCCTCCCTTTTCAAGTCTTCGCTTGTAGCAACAAGCTAGAGTCTGCTGGGTAGACAAGAACTTGTGTTCCTTCTGCTATCAGGGCAGAGAAGTGGAGAGTCCTGGAGGGACAGGGTTTGGGTCCTAGTGGCCCTGGACAGAGGTCAGTGATGCAAGAGTGGATGTGAGGTCACATTCATCTGTTCAACTCTGCCCGGGGGGCAGGGAATGGTGGGAAGGGAAAGCAGTATTGGGCAGTTTCTTTTCCGTTGCTCAGACAGAATCAGTGTGGCTGCGGGGGTGTCCTGCAGGGCACTGTCCTTGGTTCATTTCCCAACTTGCCCTCAGAGACCTCACCCAATGCCTACAGCTACCACTGGCATGCAGTGCTGCCCAGACACCTAACTTTAGCTCTGACTTCTCTCTCTCTAAAGTTCCAGTCAGATGTCTCTCGCTGGGGCTGGCCCAGTGGCGCAGCAGTTAAGTGTGCACTTTCTGCTTCTCGGTGGCCCTGGGTTTGCCGGTTCGGATCCCGGGTGCAGACATGGCACTGTTTGGCAAGCCATGCTGTGGTAGGCGTCCCACATATGAAGTAGAGGAAGACAGGCACGGATGTTAGCTCAGGGCCAGTCTTCCTCAGCAAAAAGAGGAGGATTGGCAGTAGTTAGCTCAGGGCTAATCTTCCTCAAAAAAAAAAAAAAAAAGAGCTGTCTCTCGCTGCTCACTGGTCATATCCACTGGGGTGTCCTACTCTCATGCCTAACGCCACAACTCTAAACACCAACCCATCTTCCCCAAGCTGTCAGCTCTCCTTGTGCTTCCCTGTCACTACCTGGGGTAAAAGCCTGGGCACTCTGCGCTTCTTCTCTCTCTGTCATCCTCCATATCCAGTTAAAGTCCCAGGTGTATCAGTTCTCCTTTTCAAATGTCATCCGTATCCGCTTCTGTCCCTTTGCCGTCTCATAAACACCACTGGAGACCAGGCAAGTCAGTCTGGGCCCTCACCAGAGCCTCACTTCCCACTTGCACTTCTCCCCCGGGCCGTCTATAAATGTAGTCTCCTCTCAGAAACCAAACCCGTCTTCAACGTGGCTTTCTTCTCCCTCTCCTTCCCCCTCCTTCTTTTTCTTTGTCATTTATTGAGCATCTGTTATATATTAGGCTCTTCATACATGTCATCTCATGTAATCTTCAAAGTAATCTATAAAGTAGGTATTATCCCATTTTACAGGAGAAGAAATTGATGCTCAGAATGGTTACAGTGATTATCCCAAAGTTCTACAGCTACTAAGCAATAGAGTAGGACTCAAATACAGATGTTTAGAGTCCAAAGTTAGGGTTTGGTTTTGCTTTTTTTTTTTTTTGAGGAAGATTAGCCCTGAGCTAACATCTGCTGCCAATCCTCCTCTTTTTCTGAGGAAGACTGGCCCTGAGCTAACATCCGTGCCCATCTTCCTCTACTTCGTATGTGGGACACCTACCACAGCATGGCTTGCCAAACAGTGCCATGTCTGCACCCAGCATCCGAACTGGCGAACCCCGGGCTGCCAAAGCGGAACATGCGCACTTAACCGCTGTGCCACCGGGCCAGCCCCTAGGGTTTGGTTTTGTTTTTCACTCTACCAGCCTGCTTCCATAAGACTCTTCTACTCAAAAACCTTCCGAGGCTTCCTATTTTCTTATTCTTCCATTAGGCTCATTGTGATCTGACCCCATCCCACCTACAACACCGTGTATCTTGCTACTTCTCAACCAGGAGAACATTTGTGTGCTTCAGGGTTTTGTCTTCATCTTGGTCCTGTTGAATATTTTTATTAACAGCCTATATGAAAATATAGTATCACATCTCACAGATATAAGCCTGGAGGAATAGTAAACACTTTGAAAGACAGGATAAGGATCTAAAAATCATCTGCATGTATAGAATGGCAGGCAAACCTAACACGATGAAATGATCAGGGATCTATGTAAGACCTCAGCAACGCACAAGGGACCAGACACGGCTTAGAAGCAGTTCAGGTAAAAAAGATTCAGGGGTTTTAGTAAGTTCAGTCTGAGTCATCAGCGTAATATGGTTGCCAAAAGCAAATGCAATTTTAAGCCACAGTAATAGAGATATAGTATTTGGAATAGAGGAAAGAATCGATAGTCTTGCTTTGCTCTGTTGGCCAGGTGTCATCGTGGGAGTGACTGTTTGTGGACTGGAAATGTTTAGGCCAGAGAGGAGGAGAAGAGTCAGGAGTCTTTAAAGCATAAATACATGAAGGACTCTCATGGGGAAGAAGAAATAGACTTACGTTGTGTGACCCCAGGAGGTAGTGCATGGACTAATAAGTGGAGACCACTGGGAGACAGCGTTTAGCTCAAAAGAAGGAGAAACAGATGTTCGTAAATGGAATGGGCCGCCTCGGGAGGCGGTGAGCTCCCCAACTGCTTGCCAGGGATGTGGGCAGGGAGTTGAGCACCCGAGAGAATCTGAACTAGGCAGCTGGTCTTTGAGACCCTTTCCCACCAAGATCTGCAATGCCTCCTGCTCTTGTTCTTTCTGTGCCCCTCACTGAGCCCTCTGCACTCCCCTGTACCCCAGGGCAGTTTCTTCTTTCTCCACCAGGTCTAACTAAGAACGCAATCTGCACTGATAGCATCGAGTCCACATCTTTTAATTATTCAGCATCTTTTATCATTCTTTAATTGTCTCCATCTTATAAGTTCCTTGAGGGCAGGCACCTGTATTATCTGTTACTAAAAACTTTTTCATCATTGACCGTTCTCAGCCTCCCTCTGCCCCGCCTCCCCTCACGCCCGAGATAATTTTATCCTTCACCTGTTGTTGGAAAGCTTGTCTTGGCCTGCTCAGTTCCAGGACTTTGTGATACAGAACTGGGAGAATAGGAGGTGAAAGATAGGACTAGAGAGGCAGGTGAAGGGCAACTTTCTTGTGTGTTAGGGAGAATCTGGGTAATGTGTGAAGGAAAAAGGAAAATAATGAAACCCGAGAGGCTAAGCCAATCCACAAAATAAGGAGATGACAGTGGCAAAGAGAGACAGAAATGGTCTGGTGACTATGGAGGACAGAGAGAGAGGCAGAGAGGGGGCAGATTTGGGATTTGCAGAGAGTGAGTCTACTGCAGTAAGGTGCAGCAGAATAGAAGCGGTAAGGGAATTTTAGCAAGTGGTGATGTAGGTTACGAATTGGATCACCTTCAAGAGACATAGGTAGGGGCTGGTCCCGTGGTGTAGAAGTTAAGTTCATGCACTTCCCTTCAGCAGCCCATGGTTTACAGTTTCGGATTCTGGGCACAGACCTACACACCACTCATCAAGCCAAGCTGTGGCAGTGTCCCACATATAAAAAATAGAGGAAGATTGACACAGACATTAGCTCAGCACCAATCTGCCTCAAGCAAAAAGAGGAAGATTGGCAACAGATGTTAGCTCAGGGCCAATCTTCCTCACCAAAAAAAGAAAGTGAGAGATACAAGTAAAAATTGGGATTCCTTTCTGAAATTATTTTTGGTATTTGGGGCATGGGACCCCAGAATATATTCAGGTTACATAACATATATTCAGGGTTCTATAACTTTCACAGGATCCAGCATGGTGTCAGGGTGTAGGTGCCCCATTAGGCAGCACCCCAGTCCCTGCAGACGGAATAGATGTGGTCCTGAGGCTGTGGGATCTGGCAAAAAGACTGAAACATTAAGCTTCTTCCCCTACCTCAGAGTTCTACCTTTTAAAACTACTTCCTAATCTGAGATTTCGAGTTACAAATGCCCTAGGAGTTAGAATCTGTTACGTGTCTTGACAGATGGAGAAATGAGGCCCAGCGAAGTTAATCAGCTTGTTGGAAGTCACACAGCAGGCTTTAGGCCTGGCTGGGACTGGGAATATGCCTGGCCCAGGGCTTCATCCACAATCCAGGAATGCCTTTTCAGATTGGCCCAGAAAGTTACATGCATATAAATAGGGTCATGATGAGAGAAAAAAGGGAGGTCTGGAGGCTGGAAGTTCTGAGCACCCCTCCCTCTGTTTGGAGCCCTGCACCAGGCTTTGGGGGACATCCAGATAAGGAGGCCAAGGCTGCCTTCCCAGATCTTATGGCCTCACAGGGAAAGGAGCCAGACATAGGAAGCAGTCCAATGGAAAGTTGGACGCCAGTGCTGCCGTGGTCTCGTGGAAAGAGTCTGGACATGGAATCAGGAGACCTGGGCACCTCTTCCAGCTACCACTCCCCAACCACGTGATTTTAGTCAAGTCCTTTCACCACTCTGGGCCTCAGTTTCCTCAGCTGTGAACCTTCCATCTCTGAAAAATAAAAGCTCTATAGTGCTACATAGAAGAGTAAGTTAATGCAGTAACTAAAGATATTCTGTGAGTGTTGTCCCCCTGAGGCTCACCCCTCCCAGCACAATCTCAGAAAGGCTCTTGCCTTCAGTTGATGGCAAGAAGTAAACGTTCCCAGGACTCAGAACTGCCAGACCACTTGGGCAGTGAGGAGTAGGAGGTGACGCGTGTGCCCTTCTCTGGGGCCCTGCCTCTGATAGCCTCTCCTGAGCCTAGGAACTCTGACCTCCCCCGCAAGCAGACCAGAGCTCGGTGAGTGTCTTTCTCTCGATACCCCACCCCCCCACTGCTATTTAACTGCTATCTTATCTGATAAAGAGCCTGGAGATAAAATCATCCAACCCTCTTGTTCTACATTTGAAGAAACTAAGGCCCAGAGACAGGGTGTGACTAGGCCAAGGTCACAGACTCTTCACTCTCCCCCCAGTCTTCCTTCTTTTGGGACTGGGAGAATTGATTTAAATGGGTAGTTTGGGAAGGGAGCCTTAGAGCTCTCTCATAACGTGTGTGAGATCCCTTGCTGGGATCTTGTTCTATCATTAAACCTCCAGCAAGATGAACTGTCCGCCTGGACAGAACCGCACCTTAGGCTGCAGTGAGGCTCAGCTCAGATGTGGCTCCCTGCAGGAAACTTTCCAAGACTCCCAAGTCCAGGATAGGCATCTCTGAAGTGCTCCCCAAGCCTTCATGATGCCAACTTGAAGTCAACTGTTCACTTGTTGTCTGTGAGGGCAAGGACCACATCTGTCTTGTTCACCAAAATATACCTATTGTCTAGTCCAGAGCCTGGCACATAGTAGGTCCTCAATAAATATTTGTTGAATGAATAAGTAGGTGGCGTTGGTCAGAGAAGGATTCCTGGAAGAAAAGGCAAACATTGAGTCAGGTGTCACAGCCGGCCAGGAGGACTGAGTTGTCTCTGGTTGGGTGAACTGCCTGTACAAAAGGAAGTCTTATATAGAGGATAATGGGAAACGAGGAGAGAGAGGCAAGCGAGGCAACTGAAGAAAGAAAGGAGAAGAATGGAGCCCCTCAAGATCATGGCCTTTGCTAACCTGGGAGGGCTTCTGAAGAGGGGAGGACAAGCCTCAACCCTGCTGGGGATAAGAGGAAGTGGTTGTGGCACCTAGGATCCCTCAAGAGGAGTCTTTTTATGAGAAGAAACTCGGGGGGCAGCTTGGCTGGTGGAGAGGGAAGCCGAAGGCGGACCGGGTGGATGGTAGGAGCGTTGAAGCCTGGCTAGAGGTTTGAATTTGCTGCTGGGGTCTGGAGGGGGTGGGAGTTCTGGGAAGGCCTGGGGCACAGAAAGAAAAGAAGGTGAGGAGCAGCTCCCTTCTATTGACCCTCTCTATTAGGTTGAGAGCCTGAGAGGACAGGGCCTTCTGTTTTTTCTGGTCCTCCTCCAAGTATCTGGGCACCGGGGACCCACAAGTAGAGTCTCTAGGGCAAGGATCTGGAAGGGGCTGAGGCAGCCTGCGGAGTGGGGATGGCATGGCAGGGATTGTGGGCGCTCCCTCTTCCACCGGCCTTCTCCCACGACTCCCTTTCCCTCCAAAGGTGCTGCTTCTGCAGGAGGAGTACTCCAGCTCTCTCCCAAGTCCTTCTGCCACCAAGCACCACCTGAGCCTAGCTTTTGCCAGGCGACTGCTAAGCCAGATCTAGCCACCAGGGGGCAAAAAAGCAGCCCTTAGGTCGGCTCCCTACGCTTCCCAACCCACACATACCTGAAGGCCAAGATGGGCGTGCCTCACCTGGCTCTAAAGCCTGGTAGCTCCGTTAACCCCTTCCTGCCTAGGCTGAGGTACTTTCCTCAGGTAGTCACTCACAGCGGAATTGGGGGTCAAATCTGATGGGGGAGGGTGTGTTGCCTAGGAGAGGGGCTAGGGTGGAGGTGAAAGCAGAATTTCCCGTTACTCAGGCCCTTGTCCCAGCTGGAGCTGGGGGAGGCTAGCATTCCCTGTCTCAGTTGCATAGCTACCCCACGCGCCCTCGTCCCCCTTCCCCCTCCCCCCCCCCCCCCCCCCCCGCCCCGCGGATGGGTGAAGGAGCCCCCTGGAGGCAAGAGCAGCATGGACTGTGGTGACCTGCGCTGGGCCTCACAGGCGGGATGTAGAGACCGCTGAGGCAGCCACAGAACCCAGACTTCCGGGTTCCCTGCAGCCTTGAATCTATCAGGGGCCTTTGCAACAACTAGTGGGTCGGGTGTGTGTGTGGCGGGGGGGGTGGGGGGGGGGGTGGGGGGGGTGGCTAAAGAGTGGAGGGAGCGGCACAGAGGGTTGGGGGTTGGGGGAGGGCAGACAGTTAAGACTTGGCAGGAGATGGGACTGGATTACGCTGCTCTCAGGTGCCCGGTTTCGTGTTGCTCCTTGAGTACCAGGCAGCCTTCCAGGGCTCTGACCAGCCCAAGTTCTGAGATTGCGTTCCGGACCACAACGTGTTAAACTGTGGGTGGGAGTGAGGTCGGGAGTCCCTCCCTTCTTCCCTTCCTCTTGGCGTCACCACCTCGGAGTCCACCAGGCTGGCAAGCAAGGAGTTAAGTCTGCCCGCAATCTGCAAGACTGGAGCCGGGGAGGGGAAGGAGGGGGAAGAGGAGGGGGCAGAGAAGGAGAAGGGGGAAGCCGACTGCAGGGAGACAGCGCCAGGAACCCCCTCCCCAGGGACCTGGCCCCTGGGCCCCCAGCCCCAAAAGAGGCCCTGCCCTCCCCGGGGTCGTGCTCTCTTCCCCCGCCCTGCCCCCGCCCTCCAGCTTTGTGTCCCCAGGAGGGTGGGCTGCAGGATTTCCAGCCAAGCCTTGGCTGCCTGCTCAGTTTTTCCAAACCCTCCAGTCGGGGAAGGCGGGAGCCCTGTCAGGATAAGAGTCCTTCCCCCACTGCCCCTGCTGGCCCCCTCTCCCAGCCTCCCTTTGCTTGCCCCCGCACCTTTTCCAAACTCCTTTCCCTTTCAGACCGTGGCCCCTGCGCCCCCTATCCCCACCTTTATTGGCTCCCAAGTTCCAAGTTCAGGTTGGAGGAGCCAGGTGGGTCCCACAATCATGGAGTGGTGCTGTTGAAGCCATACTCCGCAGACCGACCCTGAGACCTGCTGGGCGCCAGCCCGGCTCGCAGCCTGGCGCCCGCCCCATCCCAGGACACGGCCCAAGGGCCACCAGGGAAGATGGCCCAGAGGTCTCCCTCCCCGGTATGGAGGCGGTGCTGGGGGGCGCCGGCAGAGCCGGGCAGCAGGCTCTGTGCGGCTGGTGCCAGGCTGTGGGGCAGGCTTCGAGGAGGGGGAAAGTGTTCCGAGCGCTGGCACGGTTCTGTCCAGCAGGTCTATTATATAATAATCACCATCTATCAGGAAGCCAGGCAGCTGGAGTGGGGAAGCCCAGGATGCCCGGATCCGCTCCTCCTTCATGGCCCGGGAAGCTCTCTCCGCCAAGATGGGGGGGTGTGGGCGCAGCCCAGAAGTGAAATGATGTGCGGGGTCGAGGGGCAAGTGAGGGGCGCTGGGCAGTCCGAAAGCGGCCCCGCAAACCCCACCCCCAGAACGCTGACTGACACAGCCCTGAGCCAATGATTGAAGTCACTGTGGGGCTCAAAGTTAACCCTTTCTTGGTTCCTTAGTTGCTTGAGGATCCCTTTCCAGGAACATTTCTCCGGTTCTGAATCCCTCTCACCTGCACGAGGCCCATGAGGAGTAGCAGCTGGAGGACCCTTGCGTCCTAGTCACCCCAGGAAGTGATCTCAGACAATCAGCAGCCCTAGTGCCTCACCCCCACCCCCACCCCAAAGTAAATTGTATTATGAGATGTGGCTGTGTACGTACACCCTGTGGTTCCAGAAACAGGCCCGCGTGGCGCTGGCACACCCACAGTGCGCCACGAGCAGGCACCCTCGCACACCTATACCCATGCCAGCAGTTCGACCGACACTCTCGAACACACCTGTGACACTCCTCGCGACACACTGACACACACATAAACGAAATACACGGTGGTTCCCCGAGTTCGCCAGTAGAGGGAGCCGCCCGATTCCAGCAGCGGGCAGCCGGCCTCTCTCCCCATCTCCTCCTTGCTCACCCTGGGGTTCCACCCAGAACTCGTGGCTGCCCAGAGCAGAGCTCCGCATCCCAACCTAGAACCTACGCTGGGGGAATGAGTCACAGCCCCACCCAGGGGAGCAGGCTACATGACTGCTCCACAGGACATGCTGAATATGCTTGAACTTCCTGTGTACCACATTTGAGAGACCCCTTGCAACACAGCCACCACGCACCCCTACAAATGTTGTTTTCTGGACCTACTATGAACCTGGCATTGTGCTAAACGGATGTAACAAGCCCATGTGGCTTGTCATGTATGTAACGAGAAGACTGATCCACATAAATAAGGTGGACCCTTCCTTCTAACAAGCATCCTGTTTGAGACATGACCCTCTTGCCTTGTGGCTCATATTATACCTGCAACACCCTGGAGAGGGGAGAGGAAAGTAAAGCCCACTTCTATGGGTCTGGTATTATCCTAGGCTCTGGGATTTTTCACACCAGAGCTTAGCCTCCCTGGGCTTCAATTTTCTTTTCCTTTAAGTGGGAATAACACCTACTTCCCAGCATTGTGGTGATTCAGCCCCGAAGCCAGTTCGTGGTTAGCACAGCAGTTAGTAGGCACTTGGGTAAGTTTTGTTGACTGGATCGAAGCATGATGGAGAGAGAATGTGTACGAAAATGCTTTCTAAACTGTGATGTGAGGCACCCTCAGGGGTTACTATGTTATCTTCTTTCAGGGTTTGCCCCCTCTCTCCACCTGTGCCCTCCCAGACCTTGCCCTGTGCCCAGCTGCTGGCACCATCAACCCATCAAGTGAGTATTTGCATTACTGAAGTCCTACTATGAACCCAGCACTTGAGTGCTGTAGGAATATAGAGGCATAGGAGGTATGGTCTTGGCCCTCAAGAATCTTTTGGGGGCAACCAGACATATATAGGAGAACCAAGAGAAAACACATAAGTAGGTACTCGGTTGGGTGGCATAGATGTAACAGGTGGTCAGAAGAGAGGGAGGTCAGTGAGGGCAGGAGCTTTCTGGGGACCATCTATGAGGAGGGGCAGGGGGGAGAGCAGAGGAATCAAACAGCAGGAGCAAACGAGCTGGTTAGTGCCCCTCCTTTCTGATGCAGTCCATGCTTGTTACTTGTTAGTATTGATTCTGGGTGGGTGGGGGCAGTGGAATACAGGGAAAGTGCCCTGGGATAAGGAGACCCAAGTTCTAGTCCTGGGCATACCACTTACTAGCTGTGTAATCCCGAGTAAGTGCTTAACTAATGCAAGCCTCCCTTTCCTTACCAGTGTAATGGGGCCATAACATCTTTCTCATAGCTTTGTGGTAAACATTGAAATAATATATGTACAGTGCTTTTCAAAAGTGCTTTACAATTTCTTCTTCATTGCTTCTACCCTCCTATAGGGTCTGTGTGTGTGTGTGTGGGGGGGGGGGGGTGTCTATGTGTGTAGCACTTTGAGGTTAGGAGAGAGTTCTTTTGAGAAGACAAAGGTTTCAGTTCCACAAACATTTTCTTAGCATCCACTTTGCGCTGCTGAGGATTGAGATGAAAAAATCCAGTCTATGTCCTCAAGGACCTCATGGTCTGCTAGGAAAGAGAGATGAATAAAGAGATGCTCAGTGCACAATGAATGTGGGTGGGTACACTGAAGAGGGGATCCAGTACTCTGTGTGTGTGTGTGTGTGTGTGTGTTGGGGGTTGAGGGAGTCCAGGCAACTCCCACTCTTTCCAATCAGTGTAGACAGGAGGGTAGGTAGTCAAACCTCTCCCTAGCCTGGGATGTTGTTGGCGCCTCTCCTCCCCAGTCTTCAGGAATGGGGAGGAGAGACGGATAGAAGCCCCCTCCCCGCCCCTGGGCCAACCTGCCTCCCGCTAGCCGGCCGGCGCCTTACCGAGTCAGACCACTGGGAGGCTGGGGGAGCCGGGTTGGGCGAGGAGGCGAGCGAGATGGGGGAGCTCTTATTTTGACAGGGGCCTCTCCGGGCTCTGGTATGAAGGCAGAAGGAGGCAGCCAGAGAGCCCCGATGCTTATTCAGGCTGGGGAGAGGAGCCGAGTGGAGGGGCGAGCGAGGCTCCGGCAGCGCAGGGGAGCCCGGGGAGGCGGCGGCGCGCGGCGGAGCCAGTGGCCGGACATGCCCCGGACTCGGGGCCGCTGCACCACAGCCGCCGCCCGGAGCCAGCCGGCCGGACGCCGACACGCCTGGGTCCCCCGGCGCCGCGCCACCCGGGGGCTGCTACCCGGACCCTCGGCGTCCGACCAACAATAAGCGCCCAGACAGCCCCCTCCCCGCCCCGCGCCCGCCGTCCCCGCGGGCCCCGGGGAAAGTGAAAGGAGGAGGCGAAGGAAGGAAGGAAGGAAGGAAGGGAGGAGGAGCGGGAGCCCGAGCCGTGAGGTTCGGGGCCGAGACCCCAGCCCCGAGCCCCGGGCCGGGCGGGTGTGCGCGCTCTCCCGCCGCTGCCCCGCGCCCACGACCATGCTCCGCGGTTGGGAGGCAGGAACCCAGGCGCCCAGCGACCCCCGGAGACCTCCCGGGCCGGGCTGGTATTGAGACCAAGGCGTCCAGGATCAAAAGATCACCGCCTGCCCGCCCCCCTCTGCACCTCCAACTGGCGAGCAGGAGGACCCCAATCCACCCACCGACCCTGACCTGGTCATGGCGTCCAGCTCCGGCCTGGCGTGAGGACCCCCGACCCGCGTGAGGTGAGGGGTGGGCTGGGGCTGAGGGCGAAAGTCATGCCAAGGCCAGCAGAGGCGCGAGGAGGGAGATCTAGTCTGAATTGGGGAGGGGGAACCCAGTCTGTCTCTTGCCTTCTGGCACGCACCCCCAGGCTGTTTAAGGGGTGGGGGCGCCCCCAGTGTTAGTGGAGGCTACTCTCGGTCCCCCAATCAGGTTGGCAGCCCCAGAGCACAGGGAGGAGGGCTTAGGGGAAGCCAGGGGACCCTGACACCCTAGCGCAGAGAACAAGGCCGGCCTTGGGCCAGCTGGAGCAGCAACTCTGCCCTGGGGGCTTCTGGGAAATGTAGTCCCCCTCCCAGGCTCACCAACCCCTTGGGTCTCAGCACCCCAGCACTCCTCCCCTGGCTGATGGGAACCTCCAGAAGGAGGTGCATTGGGATTGGGGATTGCTGGGGCTCACCTTCTGCTCCCAAGCACTGCCTCGGAGCAGCAGGGGCTGTGACTGGAGAGTCTCCCCTGCTAAAGATTCTTAATGGTGTGGGCTTGGCTGGGAAGTGGGGCAGTCACACAGTTCCTTGGAGGTGTCCCTGCACCGCTAAGGGGAGGTGGCCCCTGCCTTGGTCCCAAGGAGCCCAGTGGGGAGGAGTGTGGGGAAGAGAAGTGAGGCTTGGGGCTTCTTGCTTGGCTGGGGTATGTCTTGTCCCAGGGCTGCTGGAATTTGGTTTCAGGAGAGACTGAGGTGTACTCTGCCCTTCTTCGCCTTGGGAGCTGAGAAGGAGAGTGTCCCTCACAGTCTGGGAATCTGGAGGTGTCTCTCTGGAGCAATGAAGCCAGGATCAGCTTCTGTCTGTCTGTCCAGCTTCCTTCCTTCCGGGTTTTTCTGACACCCCCTCCTCCCTCCTCCTTCTGTCTGTCTGCTGCTTGGGGTGTGTGTCTGTGTCGGGGGGAGCCTCTGCTGCAGGGAAGAAAAGTGTTGCTCTGGGAGAGGTGAGCTGGGCATGTGACTGAGCCCTGAGAAAGGGGCTTGGAGGCCCCCTTGGTCTTTGGCCTCGGTTTCCTGTTTTACCTAGGAAAGCTGTCTTAGTGCTGTATCTGCTGTAACCCTACTGATGCCTCTGGGCAGCTCTCCGAGTGAGACCTCCATGGTGGGTGGGCTTCCATTCCCCTTATTCTCCCTCCTCCTCAGCCTCTCGAGGGAGCAGCCACTTCTTCTGGGCTAGGGCTGCCTGGCTCCTCTGCTGCCCCTCCAGCTCTGCCTTCTCTGGGTCAGGACCACGATTTCATGGCCTCAGGGGAAGAGCACTTTCAGGCCCTGTCTTTCTGGTGTCAGTTCTGAGATGCCTGCTGATAGAAGCCTCGGGACAGGGTGAGAATGAGAGAGGAAGGTGAGGGGCAGGGGGAGTCTGGTGCCAGGAAGGAAGGTGCTTCCTCCCCAAGGTGATCAGGCTCCTTGGCCTTGGAGAACCAGGCCTGAAGGGCTAGTAGCCTCTGGCCACCTCCCTCTAGAGGCTCTCTGCTTACCTGTTTTGCTCCTGAGTGGGGAGGCGTGGGGGTTAATCTTGGAAAGGGTGCTGGTGAGAGGTAGAATACCTCTAATCTTGGATCTAGAGTAACTCTTGTGCTCAGGGTAGCAGGAGCCCATGGCTGAAGATGGGTTCTAGAGATCCATATGGAGGCTCAAAAGGAGTCTCTAATTACCGGGGCTGAGGGTCCAGGTGGGAAGAGATTACAGCATCCTGGAGAAGGATCAGTGGTTCATGGACGTCTAGGACTAGCACAACAGTGGTAACGTGGGACCTAGTGAACTTGCTTACTGAATTCGTGTTGAGCATCTACGACTCCGTCTGGGTAGTTCCTGCCTCCTAACTTTTGGGTCCCTGGGTTAAGCAGGAGCCCTGGGCTGGGGACTCAACTTCCATGCACAGACAGGGCAGTAGCCTTCTGGGCAGAGGCCTAGTGGGTGGCAGTGTCGACTCAGCAAGGGCTGGAATGCCTGGCACCTGCTTTAGATTAAAGGAGATGCCTGCAAAGGGGGGCTGCCTGCCTGTGGGGGGAGTGGCTGGGATGGAGCTCCGTGGAGCCCAGGAGTGGGGTAGAAGGAAAGGACCAGGGTTGCAGGCAGCAGCAGCTCTGGCAGGAGTGGAGGGAGCCAGCAGTCATCCAGCTCTGCAGCCCCTCCTCCAAGGAGTCTAAGACAGGAGCTGGGGGCACCCCCACACTGCCTCTAGCACCACAGGCTAAAGTTCTGTCCCAGCGCCCAGGGGGGCAGCTGCAGGGAGCCAGGGTGTCTGCGTGTTCAGTCTTCCCAGGACTGGAAGAGGCCTGCAAGGAGGTGGGGGGCACTTTGGGGTTCTTGTTGCCTTGAGGCCCTGTGTCCTCTTCCTGGGACTCCTTGTTGCTGGCAGTGAGGCACCCCTAGAGCCTAGGCACCCATGGGTGTTGGGGAAATGGCATCCCTTCTTGTGCCAGGAATCCTGGACACTGCCCGGGTGCTGACCTGGGGGGAGGAGACAGAGGGGATGGCACCGTGGGAAAGTGGGCAGCCGTGGGAGCCAAGTGGGTACAGGCTGGGTGCCGCGGGCAGGGAGCCTCTGCCAGGCCTGCTCTCCCTGGGGTGGGGCTGGCTGTTCCAGGGACTGGCTCAACCTGTTGAGCACCTGGCTGCTCTAGCTTGGCATCTGTACCCCTGCCTGGCAGCCCTGCCAGCTGCCCACCCATAGCCACACTGTAGGGGCTGCCCCCAGGGATCTGGGGAAAGGAGGCTCTGACTGGCAAAGGGGCCAGGATGGGGATGGTAGAGGCTCCTCCAGAGAGGCTGTTTCCCCAGGTTCTGTCCTCTCCAGAGCTGGAGCTGGAGCCAGTAGGAGGGCCAGGCAGCCAGAGGCTAAGAGGGGCTGGATGAAGAAGGCCACAGCATCAGGGCTCCTGAGGTGCTTTAAGTCACTTGGATGGGCGGCCCTGAAGGCAGCCTGGAGTTACAGCCTGGAATTTCCTCTGCTGGGTGCCAGGGCCAGGCCTCCAGAGCCCCACCCCCAGCCTGGCCTGACCTCCCCTCCCTGGGAGAGAACTGCCGACTTTCCCTAGGGGTTGGGGGAGGGGCAGTAAGGGCATTCTGCTGCCCTGGGAGGAGAGAGGTGACTTCCTGGGTGCCGGGGGGGGGGGGGGGGGGGGGGGGGGGGGGGGGGGAGGTGCTGCAATGTCTCAGTCTCCCGCAGGGCCCCCACTCTCCATGGGGAGGGGGAAGTCCTGGGTTCTCAGGGAGATGTCCCCCACCCTGCCCTGAGTATGGGGAGTCCTGGGTCCCATGGAAGATCCCTGACCCCTGCAGGCCCTTGCCGTCCTCTCATACCATCTGACCCCTTAGCTTTAGGTCCACCTTGGGGCTCTGCTAGCCAGTGGGGAAGGGGAGCCAGGATGCTCCTCTGTAGGGAAAAAGGTGGTCACCACCGCCCGTGAGTGGGGGAAGTGGGCACAGGCAGGTTCCCCCTTCCTCTCAGTCCTGACGGGGAGGGTGGTCTCCCTTGCCTTCTCACCTTTCCAGTCAGGGGCAAAAGCAGAGGCATCTCATTTTTTGCCTCCTTTCCACCCCAGGCTCTCCCTGCTTGGCCCTGGGCCGTCTGCCCCTCCTAACCTTGGTGTCTCTTCTAGTCCCCCTTCTCTAGGGGCTGGGACTCCCTCTGTCCAACCCCCTCCTCCAGTGGGCTGGTGGCCCCGGGCTGGTGGCCCCGCGCTGCCCTGTCTTCCCCCTCCCCCTCACTCTCCACCCCCGCCCCCCAGCCTCAACTGGGAATGGCCCTGAATCCAGCATTTCCAGCATTTCGAAACCAGGATTGTTTTGAAATCCCTGAGTACTTCTCCACCCGCCTCTGACTCCCCTCCTCCCCACTAGGCCAGAATTTAGTCCTCTCATCTGACTTCATGCTGCGCATTGCCAGGGTGTGTGTGTGTATAAGTTTGTGCGCTAGCACATGGCCATACGAATACTACTGTGAGTGTGTGTGTGTCCCAGTGTGGGTGTATCCTCTGTCTGTCAGCAGTTCTCTGTGACTGGCCGGTGTCCTTTGTATTTTCTGAGCTTTCCTGGGCCGCCTCTACAAGTTTGGGAGCCTCTAGGGGTCTTAAGGAGGCACTCTTGGGACGTTCGGGGTTATTTTTAGGAGGTATCTTGGATGCGTGTCTTTGGGACTTGTATCTGTCTCTTAGTTGCACATGTCTGGGAGTACCTCTGAGGAGTGTGTGCGCCCGGGTCGTGCCTCTTTGATGAGTATTTGTGCGTGTGTGCACACATGCGTGCTCTCTGCTTCTGTTCCCGCCTCTCTCCTTCTCCCTTGGAACATGTCTGGGGTGTGTAGTCACAGGTCTCTCTGCAGCTCCCTGGGACATGGAGTCCTTTGTCCTTTGATAGGGAGGTTTCCTGGAGTGGGGCCAAGGCTTCTGGCAGTTCTGCAGTCCTTGGAGAGAAAGTGGTGGAGTGGGGAGACTTTGGGATAAACTGTCCCCAGGGTCGGCTGTCTTCTTCTGCCCCTCATGGACACCCAGCACCTTGAGGGATCGCAACACTACCCACCAGTCCACCCTCATCTTGTCCTGATGATACAGTGGTGGCTGTCATAGGCAGGCTGAGTGCACTCTAAAGGAAAGGGCTGGGGAAAGGGAGTTCGCTCTCCACCCCTGGGGGCACTTGCTTCATTGGGAACAAGGAACAGCCAGCCACATTAGACCTGGGAGCTTGGTGGCTCATTTATGTTCAGAAATGTTGACTTCTCTAGCTAGGGGCAGACAGCAAAACAGGACAAGACACTCATATTTCCAGCCTGAGCAGAAGACACAGGGGCCTGGAATCCTAAAGGGGTGATGTACCACCCCAGAAATATGAGGCATTTGGGGTGGGGCCAGCTGCCATTGTAGCCTTGATCCTAGAAAGTCCTTGATGTTTAATCTCATTCTTTCCTTCTGCAGTTAGACGGTGTTCTACAGGAGAGGAGGTTGCTAGAGTGTTTTTGTTTTTTTGTCAAAGCAAGAGTGGTGATAGCAAAGTTATGTCTGCATGGGGTACAGGCACTGGAACCCCTGATATCTCGCTATGACTCAATTTCCCAGCCTGGGATCTCAGGCTATAATTGAATGCTTTCCTCTGGAAGCACTTGTGGCCATCAGTGAGGAAGAAAAGGGCTGGGGCAGGGGCTGTTTGTTTGAGTCAAGGGCCTGAGGAGACAGCAGCAGGAGGTGGGCAGAAGGATGAGATGTCCCTTCTACACTCCCCCCACCCATGGCCTCTGGTCCCAGGACGCGGTAGGAGGGAGGGAGGGAGGGAGGGAGGGGTAGAGGCACAGGTTGGTACAGTGCTCAGTGACCCAGCAGGGGGAGGGCCTTGGCAAGGAATTTTCAGTTTGTTTCTCAATCTCTGAGACACGCACACACACGTCACTGCAGACACCTTCAGGAGATGAGCCCAGAAAAGTCACTCAGGTGGTGGTAGGGCAGGGCGGTACCAGATGGGGCCATGTGGAACAAGCCGCATTCTGGCAGACGCCCAGGACTTACCCATTAGAACTGAAAGTTGAGCCTAACCGGAGGTCCCCTTCCCAGCTCCCCCATCCTGGGCCTGAGAGCAACACAGACTGGAGAGGGTTAAGTCTGGTTGGCAGGGACACCCCCCCCCCACCCCCAGTGCAGTGAGAGAGAGAGGGAGGGGTGGTTAGCAGCTTGCTCTAGTTGGCGTCTCTCCCAGAATTCTTCGGAAAAGAACTCCCCTTTGACCCCCAGTACAAACTGAGCCCAGCCACCAGCCTCGCTCCCGCCTGCCTGCCTGTGGGAGCGTCCCCCAGCCCCCTTCGACTGAACTGCTAAGCTTGATTCTCCCTCCCCCTTGGCCTTCCCAACCAGGCTGCGCCCCCCAGGACTTTGCATCTTCAGGGGACAAGGGGTGTAGCCAAGGAGACCACACAGGTACATAGGACCCACACCATTCTTCTCCCTGACATAGGATAACCCTGGGGGTGGCTGGTGCTGGAAGCTGGGGTCCTCAGGCCAGGTCGTGGGAGTCATCCACCCCTTCTCTCCCTGTGGGGCCTAGCTCTGAGGGAGCTCTAGGCATCTTCCAGTGCCTTCTCCTTTCCTGCTTCCAGGATAGCGAGGGGGAGCAGTGCGGTGGGGCAGCTGGGTCAGGCCTGGCTCCCAGCCAATCCACAGAAGTCCTGGAGGGGGGGTGGTGTCCGAGTAGCTCAGAGACTTCCTGGAGCTGCAGGCTGTGTGTATGTGTGTCCGTGTTTATGTGGTGTGCGTGTTGGGGGTGGGGCTGGGGCTATGGGAGGGGCAGGGGCATAGATTGCTGGCCTGGGGCTTCTAGCTGTGACCCTCTCTCCACAGGGAACCCCCATCCCAGACCACACCCTTGAGCCTGAGCCCGACACACATTATTCCTGAGGTGAGAGGTCCGTGTGCTTGTGTGTGTCCTCTGCAGCCTCCTTGCTGATCTCTGTCTGCCATAGCCGCCTGCTTGGCTTTTTGTCTTGGGCGCCCTCCTCCTGGCTTTCTGCCCCCACTTCTCCTTTTATTCTCCTCCCCGCAAAGGAGGGGGGACTAACAGCCTTACAACCTGGAACCTGGGAGAGAGTGGGGGCGGGGCAGGAAGGGTTAAAGGGCCACTCCAGTGAAAATCCCAGCCTTCTTAGCTGGATCGTTTCCCTGGGGTGGGAGGTGGGGAGCTCCTGCCCAGTCACCCCTGGAGGGCAAGGTGCGATTTCCTGGTCATCTCAAGTACTTGCTCCCCCTCGACAGGGGCTTTGGCCTCAGCTGTGGTTTCTGCCCTGGCCCCTAGACTCATGCACACACACATACACACAGGCTCTCTCCCTACTGCCACCCCCCTCCTTCCCTCCCTCCCCTCCTTCCTTACTTAGCAACAACTCCCTGAATTCACAACAAACACACCCGTATGCTCCTGGTCCGACTAGGGAAAGCTGGAGAAAGCCGAGGACAGGGAGGAGGCACTGCTCTAGACTGTCCTCAGGAGAGAGGCACTTCTAATCCCCCCACCCTCCCTGCTGGAGGCCACTACCCCTCAGGGACAGGGAGGAAGTGGTCATGCTTCCAACTCAGACAATGAAAAAAGTGGGGAGCAGTGACAGGTGTGGCTGAGGAGGTTGGGGGGCAGGGCTTGACTCCGCCCCACACTAGTGAGTCCCACTTGACCTTTGACCCCCACCTGGGGAGTAGGAGGGGCAGCAGACTCCTCTCCAGCCCTTGGGCCTCTCTCAGCAGGGGCCCTGTGCTGTTGTCATGGTAACTTGCCCTGCTCCCTCCCCTGACTCTTAGGGACCAGGATGGGTGAGGATATAACGGATTGGTCTGGGCGGGGCTGGGGGGTGCGGCCCAAGAACTTTGCTCTCAGAGCACCAACCTGGCAGGGCACCAGTGTTGAGGGGGTGGGGCATGGTGCCCTCTCTTTGATCTCGTCCCTGGGCAGGAACTATGGCCTCCTGCTAGGACATGGCACACATCAGGCCTGGAGGGAATGTGTGCGGAATGAGTGAGGGAGGCACCTCTTCTTTTGTCATAGCACAGAAGGCTGATACCAGGGTGAATCTGTCTTTTGAAATGGTTGAGAACCCAATTGCCGGAGTGTCTGGGTTCAAATCCTGACTGTTCTAATTCTGGACTGTGTGTGCCTTAGGCAAGTTATTTAACTTCCCTGTGCCTCGCTTTTCTTATCTGTAATGTGGGGATAATAAGAGTCATTTCTTATAGCGTTGTTCTGAGGTTTAAATTAGATAATGCCTGTGAAGCATCCAGGACAGCTTCATGGTACAGAGTAAAGGCTCAATAAATGTTAGAGATCCTCCTCATTATTATTAGTCATAGCTCTTCACAGGAACTGTTGACCTCCCAGGGGCTTTAGCAGGGGAAGAATTGATGGGGGTGGGAGGAGTGCGGGGGTGGGGAAAAGACTACCTTTCTAGCACTTCAGACTCCTGGATTCTAATACCCTTCCAGACTCACCTTCTTGCTGCCTAGTTTCCCTGCTGTTGGTGCTGGCTGACACCTTGATGGCAAGTTTGCCAAATAGCCATGGGCCTGGCGAGGGGCCTGGGGGACTTAGGACGGTCTCCCTTCCTATCTTCCAGCACTTCTCAGGGCTGAGTCCTCCCTCCCCCAGGCGGTTAGCTCAGATCAGCTTCAGCACCCCTCCCACCATCTCACCCCTGCTGCTCTGTTCTTTCAGCAGGCTGAACAAGACATTCTGTCCTTAAATGGCTTAAATGGCCTCCTCCTCTCCTTCCTGGCCCAAGGGGTCAGGGGCCTTCCTTGGGGAGAAAAGTGGCAGTGTGGAGCTGTGACATAGATGGCAGCTGTTAGACCTGCCTCAGGGCCCAGGGTTCCCTGATTCCCTATACTTTGCCTGGGCATTTTCCCTGAGTGTGGCAGGGCAGTGCCCAGGCCTGTGATGTGAAGCCCACATGGGCACGCTTGGCACCTGCTGCACACAGATGGGCAGGGAGGAGGCATCCTGAAGCCCAGAGGAGGAGTGGGGTCACATCAGCATCCATGGTGTCCAGAGGACACCCCCAGAATCCTTTCCTGGGCTGCCTGGGTGAGTGTGGGCAGTGCTGGAAAAAGTTCTGCTTCAGCCCTGTGTGCCCTGGGGCAGGGCAGGGAGAATGATGAGTGACAGCAGGTGAGCAGGGCTCCTAACAGCCCTGGAATGGGAGTGGGATGGTGGAAGGGCTGAGGCTTGGGCACTTCTGCGTGAGGAGCCCAGGAGTGGGCAGCAGGGAGAGGGTGCCCACAAGGAGGAGAGCTCTGCAGACAGGTGGTCTGGATCTTCTGGGGAGTGAAAGCGCAGATCTCAGGAGAAAGTTGATTCAGATGTGGCAGAAGTGCCTGGGATAACAGGGCTCCTAGTCTGAGGCCTGGGCTTGGCTAGCAGGTACCTTCTCTGCCCTGGCACCAAGAAGGGAGGGCTGGAGCACCTGGCCCTACTTACCACCTCCTTCTGGAACCCGAAGGGACCCCTCCCTTCCATGGGCCTGGCACTGAGGGCTCAGAGTTGGCCTGGGCCGTGCCCCCCTGCTGGGCTGGCCATGCCGCCTGTGCCCAGCCCCTGGGGCCTGTTCCTTGGGCAGGCTGGGGCTATTTTTGGGATCGGGCTGGGGCTCTGGGGCTGGTTTCAGATGTTCCAATGTGAACAGGAGAAAATGGGAACAGATGGCTGGAGGGTTCCAATCAGCAGGTCCTGCTGGGAGCAGGTTATTTTTAGGGCCTTATTAACCCTTTTGGGGCCAGTGGAGCCACCCTGAGAGGGATAGCCCTCTCTAGTTGAGAAGAGAACAGGTCTTCTCCCTGGACCCCTACTTTCCAGAACTGCATGTCCCATTTGTTCTTTTTCTCTCTCAGACCTTCTACTCTTTAAAGAGATTGATGGCAGGAAAGTAGGCGTCAGTTTCCTTCTACCCCAGACCCTGCAGGGAGACTGCCAAGAGGTCAGGCAGGGAGGGGTGCCTGGCGGAGGGGTGCCTGCAGGCCACCGTTGAAGGGAAACTCCCCTTCACTTGCCTCCTGGGGTTTTGAGACACAGACCTGAGGCTAAGAGGGTAAACAACCTCTCTCCAAGTGCACGCTCTGGGGTTGAGTGTATGTCGGTAAACCCAGTGATGCCCAGGGGAGTGCTAGCTGAGGGAGGAGAGCAGAGGAAGAGCCAAGTCTTTGTGCTTGATACTACTAATATCATGCCCAATGGATAGCACATTATCATCATTCTCATGGATACTCCAAAGGCACATAGCTGGACAATGCCCCCCTTTACCAAATGCCCGTGTGTTTGGGTGCCATGCAGGGAGGAAAGCAGGTGACATTATGGCCAGAGGTACTCTGTTGAGGGCTGAGTATGTCATAGGCATTCTGTTAGATAGTTTCATTAACAGTATCTCACTCTATAAATTTATCCTCATCTCGCAGGTGAGGAAACTGAGGCCTGGAGGGATGAAGGGCTGGACAAGGTCCCGTGCCTCACAAGGGGCGGGATGTGATTGGCACCTGCCTGCCCGACTGCAAACCCATTCTCATTCCACTGCCTCACTCACACACTGCCTGCCAGTGTCCCAACCCCACAGGGCGAGGCTGCCAGGGCACCAGACCTCAGGGGGCAGGTTTATGGAATGAGTGTGGGAAAGGAGGCCTGGGGGCAGGGGACCCTGCCTGTCACTGCTCTCACAATCCCCTAATCCCTTCTTGCCTGAGGGTGCCAGGACTGACACCAGAAACCCATTTGGCCTTCCTGACTTCCCTACAGGAGGATCACAGGCATATATCCTGTCTGGTCAGCCCCCACCCCCACCCCATCCTGGCCCACATGCCCCTCCTTCCTGTAGGGTCATGGCAGTCTGGATGTCAACGTGGGCAGAGCTTGAGGGCCCTCCAGGTGCTGCTGATGCCAAGAGTTTGGGCCAGGCAGGCGAGGTGAGGGGGCTGGGAGGATGTCTCCACTGCTGGCAGTACCTGGGGGAGAGAGCAGAGCTGCGGGCAGGCGGGCGTTGGGTGAGGTCCCGCCCCACAGTGCGCTGGCTGTGCCAGCAGTCTGCCCGCACTCCACTCCTCCCACAATGGCCCCATTGTTCCCAGCCGCCAGGCAGTTTGGAGGAGGTTCCTAGGCCACCCTAACCACCCCCCAAACAGGGGCCAGATTAACCCGTTGGAGGACAGAGGCCAGGTGAGGGCCCAGGGGGAGCTCCCTGCCCATTCTTCCCTTCTGGGAATCCAGGCTTGGGAAGTCACTTCTACCCACGTGTACCCAGCCACAGGGCACCTCTGGAGATTGGGGTCTCCCACAGGGTAGAAAGTAGCACCTAGACCCTTGCCCACCCCCACTGTGGTGCAGGTGCCAGGGGGCAGGAAGTGCCAGTGGGGTGGCAGGCGGAGACCAGATATATTTGGGCCGGTGGGGCTAATTCCAGCCACCACCGCCTGCCCTACTGGCTCCTGAGCTCCTTTCCTTCCTGTGAAACCAGAGCTGGGTTGGGCCTAGCTCAGGATTTCGGTGGATTTAAAGAGGCAGCACCATCCCTGCCAGCCTGGCTTCCTCTCCCCCTCCCCAGGTAGGGTCTGGGACAGAGAGAGGACTGGAAAGGTTCATGCTCCTGCCTTGCCCTGGGCTAACCCCTGGCCCTTGCTCCAGTTGGGGTGCCGGGCTTTTGGCACTCCTCTCTCCCAGAGCTTTGCGCGGGTGGGGTGGGCGGGGGTGGGCTGTGGTTTCCTGTGTTGGCTGTTTGTGCCTGGCCCAGAGTGCCCGCCGCCTGCCTGGCTTCCTGCCCTGTCTTGTTTCCTTGTGCCCCCCACCCTCTCCTCCCCTCCCCACTGTGGGAGGGAGCAGCCAGGGATTGGGCAGCACCTTTGGGAGCACCCCACTGCCAGGGGATGACCACTTCCTGAGCACTGGCCACACTGGCACTGGCTGAAGGGGCCAAGTGAGGTGACCTCAGGCTTGTCCAGGCAATGCCACTTGTCCCTTCGGCCTCCAGAAGGGACAGTGGGCACTAGAATGGGCAGAATCCCCCCCAGAAGCACCCTGTTCAAAGACCTCAGACCAGAAAGGTCTGGGGCCAGGAGTTTCCATGTCCCTGCAGAGTTGGGGTTGCCTGACATTATCCTGGGGCTGCAGGTGGGGTGGGGCTGGAAACTCCCAGACAAAAATGGTTCATTTGCATGGTCTCCTTTGTGGGGGGGGGGGGGGGTGCGGGGAGTGGGGCAAGCTGCTAGTAACCAGGGTGAGAGGGGAAGGCCCCCTGAGCCTGGAAGTCCCCACATAGAGGGTCCTACAGCAATACCTTGTTCCTTGCACAGATTTCCTGCTGGGCTATGAATCCTTGACTTCCCCACCCGGCTGAGTCACCACCACCTCAGGAAGAGGAAGTGACCTGGGTGGTAGAGGAAAGCTTCTAGGGACCAAGGAGTCCTGACACCCAGGAGAAAGGGGACCTTGTTGTCTTGGGGGCTGCATCTCCCTAAGCCAGGGGCCAAGGACCCCACCCCTGTTGCTCCCAGTAGGGCCGTGTCCTTTCAGCCATCACAGAGGATCCTAGTAGCCCATTTCCTCTCCAGAGGTGTCTGCCCAAAGTATGAGAGCACCAACCCTCCCAGGAGTTTTCGCACTCCCTCTTTTAGGTGGGTCTGAGCTAGGCAAGGAGACTGACTTGGTGGACAGGCTGGTGAACCAAGCAGAAGCTCCCAAGGTGGGGGCAGCTGCAAATAGGCAGGTTGCCACTGGTGTGGGAATGCCCATTGGACCTGTGGCAGTTCTGTGTTGAGCAAGGAGCTAGTATGCTACACCTGGAGGCCCTGGGCATCCAGGGAAACCTTGCTGGTTTCCCTCCCCCAGGCAGGGTCAGGTGCACTGTCACCCTTAGGCCACTGGCTCTCCCAACCCCAAGTTGCACGGGGAGGGCAAAAGATCTCAGGCTCTTTGTTTCTGCTGCCTCCTGGGCTCCGTTCTCACATTCTCAGGGGTATGCTCCTGGCCTTTCACTCAGGTGACTTGCACCTGCTCCCTATTTGTGAGCACATGTCACCACTCCCCACCCTACCCCCTAAGAGGGAACCACAGCGCCCTGTTCTCAGAGCACACCCCAACCCCCCCCCCCCCCCCCCCCCCCCCCCCGCAGGGGCTCCTGGCCTGGGGCTGGGAAGCCCTCTTCACTCATTGTTTGTTTAAAAACTTCACCCACGGGGAATCAGCCCTCCTGCCCCCCACCCCTTCCAGGCCTCTTCTGGGGCTGTGTGTAGAGGAGGAGGGGTCTCTGGGAGCTGGGGCCAACTCCTGAGGGGTAAAGGGGGGAGGTGTGAGATGGGAAACTCCTGACTCATCCGTGCTTGACTCAGCTTGCCCTGCGGCTGGGTGGGAGCGAGGGGGTGGAGTCCTAGAGGGGAGGGCAACTCCAAGATTCTTCTGGGGAGGAGCCTTGGCCTGACTGGGGACACTGGAGAGGAATAATTTTCCCCTTCTCAAATTATTACAGGTCCCAATATTTGAATTGTAAACATGGGAGGTAGTGGGTGACCCTTGCCCTGCCCCCCATAGGGAGGCGGCCTGTGCAGGCAAGTGGGAAGCCCACCTATCTAGTGCAGGCTTAGAGGAGCAGTCGTGACGCAGAGGGGAGGACACTACAGTGTAGAGGAAACAGGCAGCTATGGGGTCTTGGGGCTGTGGCGAACTGGCCACGTGACCCAGGGCAAATCACCTTCTTTTCCCAGACCTCAGTTTCCTCATTGTGAAATGGGGAGAAGAATACTTTCCGGGTAGGTGGCAGGTAGTTTTGAGGATCAATGGGGTGGGGAGGGGGTGAGCCTAAGACCCAAGTCAGCCAGAGGCCTGGCCCGGCCGCCTGCAGCCCTTCCCCGCCTCAGCTCTAACCGATTGTGATGCAGAGATGGGGGCTGGCAGCCGGCTGCTTCCCAGCCTGGCCCTGGACTTTGGAACCTTCCCCTGAGGAGCCTCCCTCCCCAGAGACAGAGCTGGAGCAGGGAAGGCCAATGTGCCGCGGGCTGAAGTTAGGGTTAGACTCCCGCAGGGTCACGGCTGGGGGCCCCTTCACCCCCACGTCCCAGCCCAGCCTGCAGCAGCCCGGCAGGGAGCAGCGGGAGTGTGCGCTAGTGTCTGGCTGGCCCTGTCACCGGGACAAGGCTCTCGGTCCAAGACTCCTCCGCTCCTCCACCCCTTACCGGGATCGGCTGGGGGGTGGCAGGGCAGGGGGCGGCTGGGTGAGGCTTCTGTGTTTGTGTGAGTCTGTTTGTTGGTGGTGTATCTATGGCCCTGTGTGTTTCTCTGTGACTACCAGGCTCAACTTTCTATGGCTCCCTTGTGCCCGGGCCTCAGTCTTTTCGTCTGTTCAATGAGCCGGCGCGCTCGCCCTCTGCCCCGGCAGCCCGGTGTGCGCGGGTGCCCCGGGCTGTTTCCGCCGCTCCTGCCCCGGCCAGCGCACCTCCGGGGGCCGCCGGGAGCGCGCCTCCAGGGTCCTGGGCTCCGTGCGTGTCTTTGTCTCCCCGTCCACGTGTGAGCTGTGAGTGTGTGAGACTCAGAGTTCGGGCGCTGGGCCCCGAGCCCGGCGCGCCCGGCCCCTCGCGCCCGCCGCGGCGTGTCCGTCGGGCGGCGCGTGCGGCCGCCGGCTCCCGCTCCCCGCCTGCCGCTCCCTGGCTAGCTCGCTCGCTCGCTCGCTCGCTCTGCCTCTCCGCTCGGGCGCTGCCGGAGGGGGCGGGGGTGGGGTGCGGGGCGGGGGAGGGGAGGCTCCTGCATTCTTGCGGTCGGGGAGGAATCCGAGCCAGCGTTACTGGTCTCCAGAAGAGCCCAGCTGCAGCCCCGGGGCCCCGCCAGGCCTCTCGCTGCCCGCCCGGGCCTGCTGGGATGGGCACGGGCTAGGCCTCGAGCCGGGGGCGGGGCGGGGCACGGCCCCCACCGCGGCCTCCTCCACGCGGGGGGCGCCCCGGGCGGGGCGGCGCGCAGCGCTGGGAGCGGGGCGTGAGGGGTTCCCCACCCCGAGTGAGGGGCGTGCCTGGGAGCGGGAGTCCCCCGGGGGGCCAGAGCAGACCTCACGGCCGCCCCACGCGGGCACCTTTGCAACTATCCTTTTAGTGAACTCTGCTTCTGCGGCCCGGGGGCCTTGCTAGAGACCGCAGGCTCCCTGAGGGTAAGGTGCGGGAGGGATGGGGACAGGAACGGCCTCTCGGATGAGACCCCACCTAGTAGTCCTTCCTTTCCATTCCCACCCTACCCTATCCAGTTCCCTAGTCCCAGGGCTGTCGGGTCCTCCCTTCTCCCCTCCCCTTCCTACACCCCCTCCCCAAGTCACAAGTTTTCTCTTTGGGGCTTGTTGCTGCAGTCCGTGCTCCAGTACCGAGTACCTGGCTGGGCCCTGGGCACGCACAGGGGCCGTAGCCCCACTGTGTGTGGGAGCCATGAGGATCCTGGCTAACAAGACAAGGTGTGTGGGTGTCGTGGAGGGCGGGATGTGTGTGTGTGGAGTGTGGGGAAGGGAAGGGCCCAGTGGTGATAGGGCTGAGCTGTGCTGGCTTGGAGAGTGAGCTGCCCTGGGCACCTGGCTTCCAGGCCACTGGTGGCTAAAGGGGTGTCAGAATGGGAAGGCCTGCCCCAAGCAGGAGCCCACAGCCTTAGTGCCTGGGGACAGAGGAATGGCAACCAGCTATGCCTGCTGTTCTAGTCCCTTCTAGCCCTTTCCTCTTAAAAATGGCTTGAGCAGATCCCCACCCACCTCACTGTCGGCCCTCTGTCAGGCCCACCGTTGGGCACACTGAGGCCCTCTGGCCTCAGTCTAGCTGAGGGTGGGCCCTAGAAGGAGGGGCGGTGCCTGCCTCCCTCCCCTTCCCCAGGAGAAGCCGGCAGACAGGGCCAGGCGGCAGCAGCAGGACAGCAGAGCTGAAATAAATCTGAGCTGGTGTGGAATGAGGGGGGATAAATATCCTCTCCCGTGATGTGATCTTTCCAGCGGCTATTAATAGGTCTCCGGGGAGGGGGAGGTGGTGGGGGGAGCAGGCTGGAGCTTAAAGGGCCCGCAGCCTAGGCTGCAGGAATCCTTGGCTTGGAGCTGCACTCCAGTTTGTTCCACACACCACTCGCCTCCCCGCCTTCCTCCTGCTCCTGCCTGCCCGCCAGGCCTGCCGGTGGACCCTCTCCAGGCTTTCCCCTCCTGCTCTTGGAGCTGTCTGGACTAGTGGGTACCACTCTCTGATGTGCTTTTCCCCACTTCCCCAAGGGAATGGGGCTGGGGCATGAGCAGTGACCCTCAGGTCCTGTGCCCCTTCCCTGCTGGTGTTGGAACACGTGAAAGTTGAGGTTGGGGACCTTGGAAGGAGTTTGAAGAGAGCAAACCTTAGCAGAGAGGATGCTTAAGTGTTGGTCAGGTGCTAGCAGAGAAGGGTTGCCATGGAGGCTTGAAGTCTGAAGGATGCTGGGCCTGGGGGCGGGGTGGATTCTGCCACTGCAAGGCCCCTGATTTTCATTTGAGTTGTGGGGGCCGGGGAGTGGAGGGGGTTGCCCCATCTTCACTCCCCAAGGTAGAGCATCAGCTCTTGTCTGAGGAGCCATAGAGGGAGGTAGGGAATAGCTGGTGGTCTTAAGATGCCACTCAGCCCCTACCTCCCCCACCATTAGGTGAAGCAGAACAGGGCAGTTAAAATCCAGGCCTACTAAACCCCTAGCAAGGTTAACTTTTCATGTCTCTTCCACCTTCTCCCAGGTTACCCCACCCCAGGAGGAGAGAAGCTCCAGGGAGCCCGCCGCTGTCCCCCCGCGGCCACTGCCCCCCTGCCCCAGCCAAGCCAATGCACCCAGAAAATAAGTTGACCAATCATGGCAAGACAGGGAATGGCGGGGCCCAATCCCAGCACCAGAATGTGAACCAAGGACCCACCTGCAACCTGGGCTCGAAGGGCGTGGGGGCGGGGAACCATGGGGCCAAGGCCAACCAGATCTCACCTAGCAACTCAAGTCTGAAGAACCCCCAGGCAGGGGTGCCCCCTTTCAGCTCGCTCAAGGGCAAAGTGAAGAGGGAGCGGAGCGTGTCTGTGGACTCTGGAGAGCAGCGAGAGGCTGGGACCCCATCCCTGGATTCAGAGGCCAAAGGTACTCATGCCCTGATCCCCACGACCCCAGCATCTTCCACAATCCAAAGCCCAAAACTGCTGAGAGACCATCTTTCTGCCCACCTCGCCTAATCCTCCTCCCCTGCTCCTCTCCAGCATTTATGCAGGAGCACCTTTCTCTTACTTCCTTTCTATCCACCAACCTGGTCATTCTCTCAAGATTGGGGTTGCCCAGGGTAGAGATTTCTCATCCTTAGGTGCCACCCATGGAAGGGCCACACAGAGTGATGGGGCTTATGGTCAGTCTCCTTCCTCTCCTGCTTTCCCACCAGAGCCCCCAGGGAGAGGGAGGTGCTCTAGGTGAGGAGCAGACCCGCTCACCTCCCAGGAACCTCCGGGTATCCCAGCTGGTGGGAGCTGTTGAGCAGGCACTGGGGCCTGGAAGAGTAGCAGCGGCTTCCCCCTCCCCCCCCCCAGCCCTAATTAGAACCAGTTGTGGTTGGGGATTATGCTGTGCTTGGTGCTGGGTGGGGGAGGGGAAACAGGCAGCAGGGCTATAGAGAGAAATCAGAAACAAATGGTGGTGTGGTGGGGACCAAAGGCTGGCAAAGTGCCCACCATGGCCTGGGCAATGCCCTCTGGGATGGGCATCTGGGAGAATGGTCCTGGGAGGGACCCTGCGTGTGTGAGGACAGGGCCTCTGGATACTCACTCTGACCCCTGCCTGCCTCCGTCCTGCCTGGGCAGAGGTGGCACCCCGGAGCAAGCGGCGTTGTGTGCTGGAGCGGAAGCAGCCATACAGTGGGGACGAATGGTGCTCAGGACCAGACAGCGAGGAGGACGACAAGCCCATTGGGGCCACCCACAGTGAGTGCTCACCGATGCCAGGATGCTGTGGCCCATGGTGCTCCCAGGGGATGGCTGCCCTGAGGGAGCCTCCCACTCCTTACCTAGGGCTTTGGAAGGCTGGGGGCAAGGAGCAAGGTCAAGAGCCCAGGCTCCTTCTCTCCCAGCCCATCTCTCAGACTCAGTCCCTCCCTGCACTGTGACAGCCCAGCCCCTGCCTTCCAGGTGCTCAGTGTCCCCCCATCCCCCTCTCCCTAGGGACCCAGGTGGGCTGGGTGAACCTCAGGTGGCCTCTCCTGGCCACACCAGCTTCACCTCCTCCCATGAATTCCTGGCCTATGCTGCCACCTACTGGTCAGTGGAGGGAGGGCAGCAAGGATCTAGCATCACTGGGAGCCGGACAGTTGGCTCTGCCTTGCAAAAATGTGCTAAGCCTGGGTGTGAACTGACGCTGGCTGTCTCTGGTGCCCTTCCCCTAACCTGTAATTGACTCGTGGCAAGTGCATGGAGTGTGTCACCAGGATGAGGAGTGGGTATGGGTGGACACCCTCTGCTCTCATCATGATCAGCGTGCATGTAGGCCTCATGCAAGTGATGGGGGAGAACCAGATATGCATCTGCCCTTGGGAAGCCCATACAAATTTATTTGGTGCTTTCTCTCAAAGCTTACATGTGTCTTGGGGGAGAAACAACTTAATGCATAAGAAACTAGTCAGAGAATGTTGAACTAGGAACTTCTTGAAGCCAGGGACCATAGAAAGAAGGAAGAAAAAACTACGCTGGCTAGTTTGCTGCTTTGTTTTATTTAATCCTTACCCCAGCCCTGTGAGGTAGGTGTTATTGTGGTGCCCATTGCAGAGGAGGAAACAGACTCAGCAGGTGTTTGTGGAATGAGTGGACCGTGTCTGTGGAGGTGGTGCATGGGACCAAATACCAAAGCTTCTGCAGCTGGCTGGGACTTCAAACGTCATCTGGTCCTAGGTTCCCCCCAGGAGACTGACTGGTGGTCCACCAGCCCCTGGCTGAACCCTTCAGTGATAGATGGGGATGGTCACTGCCTCCTAGGACAGACTCTCCCCCCCTCCAATTCACTTTTATAACATGAGGCTGCGCCATTGTAGAAATATTGGAAGACATGGAGAACTACAAAGAAGAAATTGCTGGGGCTGGCCTGGTGGCACAGCGGTTAAGTGCGCATGTTCTGCTTCGGTGGCCTGGGGTTCGCCAGTTCGGATCCTGGGTGCAGACGTGGCACCACTTGGCACACCATGCTGTGGTAGGCGTCCCGCATATAAAGTAGAGGAAGATGGGCATGGATGTTAGCTCAGGGCCAGGCTTCCTCAGCAAAAAGAGGAGGATTGGCAGCAGTTAGCTCAGGGCTAATCTTCCTCAAAAAAAAAGAAGAATTTGCTAACCTCCTATACTCAATGCCGAGGCAATCATTGTGATTATTTTAATTGTTCTACCGTTAGATTCTCAAAGACTTCTTAATGTGGGCAGGATAATAGAGGTGAAGAGCACAGACTCTGCAGTCAGACCACCTTGGTTTATGTCCTGAGTCCTCTGCTTATTATTTGTGTAAATTTGGGGAAGAACCTCAGTTTCCGCATCTATAAAAGTAATATTTACCTCATAGGGTTGGTGTGAGGAGTAAATGAATTGCCACATGTAACATACTTAGGACAGTACGTTAGCTTTTATTATTGTTCTTATTGTACTAGAAAGTTCCTTATTGGAATAAAATGTGCCTCCCTCCCCATAACTTGTCCCCAGGAGTCCTAGCTCTGTGTGCGCCTTCCTTTTCCCAAGGGCAGCCCTCACACACTGAGGTTAGCTCTCAAGTCCCCCTCAAACTTTTGGGTCTGTTATTCTATGTAAAATTGGAGAGACAAGGGCCAGAGCAGGGCCACTAGGAAGTAGGATTGTCAGAGGAGATTTATCCGAGGAGGGCAGCCTCACGCTGGGTCCCGGGGGGATGGTGGCCGCTGCCCTGGCTCAAAGGAGGCAACCTCAGGCGGTTCACCTACTACGAACTGAGAGTGCTGGCACCCACTGTCTGCAGGCCAGGCACTTAGACTTGGTTTTCCTGGCATGGGAATGGGTCAACCCACTCCCCTAGACCCAACAATGACCAACTGCAGCTCTTTGCTAGGCTAGGTCTTAGAGTCAGGCTTGTGACTGTGGAACAAAACTTCTCTTGGTGCTAAGGGTGGCCAGTCTTCCCTGGGAGTGACCCCAGTTTGTCAGCCTTTTCTAACTCTCTCTGTTTTCCAAACAATTTTTTAGTTTGTGACCTGGTTCTCAACTTTCTGTATAAGTAGATTTCTCTGACCTGCCCCCTTGCAGAGCAGGAGTTAGTGTTTCCATTTTACAGGTAGAAGAACTGAGGCTTAGAAGGACAACGTGTCTTATTCATAAGGTCGCCAAGTCAGTCAGTGGTGGGGCTAGAATGAAAGCCACTCAGTGTTTGAATCGTCGATTTGTGCAGCCTCTTTGCCTTCTCCCTTTACCTGGTCAATGTGCGTCTGCACGTACACACACACACACACACGCACACACAGACCATAGCGGGAGGGGTCAGAGCAGGGCTAAGAGCAGGGCTTTGCAGTCCCTGCCTGGGTTCAAAGACTGGCTCTGCGCTGACAGGCTGTGACACCTTGGGTGAGTAACTTCATCCCTCCAAGGATCGGTTTCCTCCTCTGTAAGGTGGAGTGTGTGACACCTTCCTCCCAGGGATGTGGTGATCAGATGCAATCGCATCTATAAGTGTCCATCAGAATGCTGGGCGCATGGGAGCCTGGTTTGTCTGGGTCACATTTTCCCTCTCCCTCCTCTCCACGTAGTTACCATGATTTCCATCCTGGTTAGAGACTGGTCTAGGGCAAGTAAGTGTGGAAACCACACTAGTGAAAACACCAGATTGTGGCAATGGGTGACCCTGTGGGCATGAGCTATAAAACAGTGAGTCTCTGTGTCCCTGGGCATCTCTGGAGGGGGCAGTGGGGGGGCGGGGCAGCTGCTTACCCACTTTCTCTCCCCTCTCTCACGCAGATTGTAATGTAGCAGACCCAGCCATGGCGGCCCCACAGCTGGGTCCCAGCCAAGCCGCCCAACTGCCCCTCAGTGAGAGCAGTGCACCAGGCCCCCCGCATGGGCCCCCTCCAGGCCTTCGGTCTGATGCCCCCGGAGGTGGGGGCGGGGGTGTCCCTGGAAAGCCTCCCTCACAGTTTGTGTACGTCTTCACCACCCACCTGGCCAACACGTAAGTGCCTCAGGGGAGGTCAATCCTGCTCGTCTACCCAGCATCCCTCAGCCTGGGGGCCTGAGTGAGCGTGTGTAGGGGGGCCAGGGTTGGGTTGCATTGGATGAGGGCAAGGGCTCCCTCCTGCCCACCTCTCTGAGCTGTTTGTGCCCAATCCTCCGGTGCAGGGCCGCAGAGGCAGTGCTGCAGGGCCGGGCCGATTCCATCCTTGCCTACCATCAGCAGAACGTGCCCCGGGCCAAGCTTGACCAGGTGAGTGTGGAGCCTGGCCCAGGTCTGGCGCCTCTGTGAATAGCCGAATTGGCTGATGCATCCCCTTACCTGTCTCACTCTGCCTTTGTTCTCTTGCAGGCCCCGAAAGTGCCACCCACCCCAGAACCGCTACCCCTGAGCACACCGTCAGCAGGCACCCCGCAGTCCCAGCCGCCTACTCTGCCGCCACCACCACCCCCAGCCCCTGGCAGTGCCCCACCTGCTCTGCCTTCAGAGGGGCCTCCTGAGGACACCAATCAGGACCTGACGCCTAACTCAGTGGGAGCTGCCAGCACGGGTGGTGGGACAGCGGGCACCCACCCTAACACCCCTACGGCTGCCACCACCAACAACCCACTGCCTCCTGGAGGAGACCCCAGCAGTGCCCCTGGCCCTGCCCTGCTAGGGGAGACAGCTCCCTCAGGAAATGGGCAGCGGAGCCTCGTGGGCTCTGAGGGCCTGTCTAAGGAGCAGCTGGAGCATCGGGAGCGTTCCCTCCAGACCCTGCGAGACATCGAGCGGCTGTTGCTCCGCAGCGGGGAGACCGAGCCCTTCCTCAAGGGGCCCCCGGGAGGAGCAGGTGAGGGGGGACCACCAGCACAAGCCCCTCCTGCCCCCCAGCAGCCACCTGTGGCCCCTCCCGGTGGGCTGAAGAAGTACGAAGAGCCCTTGCAGTCCATGATTTCGCAGACACAGAGCCTAGGGGGTCCCCCGCTGGAGCATGAAGTGCCTGGGCACCCCCCAGGTGGGGACATGGGACAGCAGATGAACCTGATGATGCAGAGGCTGGGCCAGGACAGCCTGACGCCTGAGCAAGTGGCCTGGCGCAAGCTGCAGGAAGAGTACTACGAGGAGAAACGGCGGAAGGAGGAGCAGATTGGGCTGCACGGGGGCCGCCCTCTGCAGGACATGATGGGCATGGGGGGCATGATGGTGAGGGGGCCGCCCCCTCCCTACCACAGCAAGCCTGGGGATCAGTGGCCACCTGGAATGGGTGCACAGCTGCGGGGGCCCATGGATGTCCAAGATCCCATGCAGCTCCGGGGCGGACCTCCCTTCCCTGGCCCTCGTTTCCCAGGCAACCAGATGCAACGGGTACCTGGGTTTGGAGGCATGCAGGGTATGCCCATGGAGGTGCCCATGAATACCATGCAAAGGCCTGTGAGGCCGGGCATGGGCTGGACTGAAGATTTGCCCCCCATGGGGGGGCCTAGCAATTTTGCCCAGAATGCTGTGCCCTACCCAGGTGGGCAGGGTGAAGCAGAGCGATTCATGACTCCTCGGGTTCGAGAGGAGCTGCTGCGGCACCAGCTGCTGGAAAAGCGGTCGATGGGCATGCAGCGCCCCCTGGGCATGGCAGGCAGTGGCCTGGGGCAGGGCATGGAGATGGAGCGGATGATGCAGGCGCACCGGCAGATGGATCCGGCCATGTTCCCCGGGCAGATGGCTGGTGGCGAGGGCCTGGCGGGCACTCCCATGGGCATGGAGTTCGGTGGAGGTCGGGGCCTTCTAAGTCCCCCCATGGGGCAGTCTGGGCTGAGGGAGGTGGACCCACCCATGGGGCCAGGCAACCTCAACATGAACATGAATGTGAACATGAACATGAACATGAACCTGAATGTGCAGATGACCCCGCAGCAGCAGATGCTGATGTCACAGAAGATGCGAGGCCCTGGGGACATGATGGGGCCACAGGGCCTCAGTCCTGAGGAGATGGCCCGGGTGCGGGCCCAGAACAGCAGTGGCATGATGGGTGGCCCGCAGAAGATGCTTATGCCTTCACAGTTTCCTAACCAGGGCCAGCAGGGATTCTCTGGGGGCCAGGGACCCTACCAAGCCATGCCCCAGGACATGGGCAATACCCAAGACATGTTCAGCCCTGACCAGAGCTCAATGCCCATGGGCAATGTGGGCACCACTCGGCTCAGCCACATGCCTCTGCCTCCTGCATCCAATCCTCCTCCCGGGTCTGTGCATTCAGCCCCAAACCGGGGGCTGGGCAGACGGCCTTCAGACCTCACCATCAGTATTAATCAGATGGGCTCGCCAGGCATGGGGCATCTGAAATCGCCCACCCTTAGCCAGGTGCACTCACCCCTGGTCACCTCGCCCTCCGCCAACCTCAAGTCACCCCAGACTCCCTCACAGATGGTGCCCTTGCCTTCGGCCAACCCGCCAGGACCTCTCAAGTCGCCCCAGGTCCTCAGCTCCTCCCTCAGTGTCCGTTCACCCACTGGCTCACCCAGCAGGCTCAAGTCTCCCTCCATGGCGGTGCCTTCTCCAGGTTGGGTTGCCTCACCCAAGACAGCCATGCCCAGCCCTGGGGTCCCCCAGAACAAGCAGCCGCCTCTCAACATGAACTCTTCCACCACCCTGGGCAGTATGGAACAGAGTGAGTCAGCTGGGCCGGGCAAGGGGGCATTGGACTGGGGCATTGGGAGCCTCCCAGGTTGGTGTCTTCATGCTGGGGCAGGGGCATGAGTTAAGGCATCACAGTACCAGGACCCAGAGGTGGCTGGCTCTGCTTGAGGGGCAGATGTTGGCAGCTGTGAGTGGGCTCTCACGGGACACCATGTTAATCTCAGACGCATTTTAAGGGGGTCATACTTGGGATCTCCGCACTGCCTGGGGCACTGAGGTTGCAGGAGTTGCTTGCAAATGGGTGGGCTGTAGTGTTAATGAGGGACCTGTGTTGAGTAGGACATCTCAGTAGAGGTCTGCCTGGAAGAGTCAGGTGGAGATCTGGGAGGTGACTTTTTCTAAACCCCCAATGTGAGCAGCCAATTCATCTTCCCCTCCCAGTCACCCTCTGCTTTTTCTGTCTCCCCCCTTCTGTAGGTGCCCTCCCGCCTAGCGGCCCCCGGAGCAGCAACTCAGCGCCTCCCGCCAACCCTCCCAGTGGCCTCATGAACCCCAGCCTGCCATTCACTTCCTCCCCAGACCCCACGCCTTCCCAGAACCCCCTGTCACTGATGATGTCCCAGATGTCCAAGTATGCCATGCCCAGCTCCACCCCACTCTACCACAATGCCATCAAGACCATCGCCACCTCAGATGACGAGCTGCTGCCCGACCGGCCCCTGCTACCCCCGCCACCACCACCGCAGGGCTCTGGGCCAGGTGCGAGGACAGGAAGGGGGCCACAGGGAGAAGAGCTGATGTGGGCATTGGGAATGGGAAGAGTTGCCATGGCCAGCAATTGCCCCTGTGGTCATGCTGGCTTGTATGTGCTTCCAGAGGGCCCTGGGAGTGGGGTGTGATGTCCTGGGACACAGTTCTCGCTTGTAGTCACTTAGTGAAACCAAGCCCAGAGCACTTGAGTGGTTTTTCGAACATCCAATGATGTGTCCATGGCAAACTGGGCCAGAACTCGGATCTCTTGGCTTCTAACCTAAATGCCTCAAGTCCCTTCCCTCGCAGCCAGCAGAGGCCGATGGTGAAAGCCCTCACCCCTGGCACCAGCCTGGCTGGGGACCGGGGACGGACTCAGTTCTGCACTCTCCCCCAGCTGGGGGCACACAATTCCTGACCCCCTTTCCATCTTTCCCCACAGGGATCAGCAATAACCAGCCCAACCAGATGCACCTGAACTCAGCTGCTGCCCAGAGTCCCATGGGCATGAACCTGCCAGGCCAGCAGCCCCTGTCCCATGAGCCCCCGCCTGCCATGTTGCCCTCCCCCACCCCTTTGGGCTCCAACATTCCACTGCACCCCAATGCGCAGGGGACAGGAGGACCCCCTCAAAACTCGATGATCATGGCTCCAGGGGGCCCAGACTCCCTGAATGCCCCCTGTGGCCCTGTGCCCAGCTCCTCCCAGATGATGCCCTTCCCCCCTCGGCTGCAGCAGCCCCATGGTGCCATGGCTCCCAGTGGGGGTGCGGGCGCTGGGCCTGGCCTGCAGCAGCACTATCCTTCAGGTATGCCCCTGCCCCCAGAGGACCTGCCCAGCCAGCCGCCAGGCCCCATGCCCCCCCAGCAGCACCTGATGGGCAAAACCATGGCAGGGCGCATGGGCGATGCATACCCACCAGGCGTGCTTCCTGGGGTGGCATCAGTGCTGAACGACCCCGAGCTGAGCGAGGTGATCCGGCCCACCCCGACGGGGATCCCTGAGTTCGACTTGTCGAGGATCATCCCCTCTGAGAAGCCAAGCAGCACCCTCCAGTACTTCCCCAAGAGCGAGAACCAGCCCCCCAAGGCCCAGCCCCCCAATCTGCATCTCATGAACCTGCAGAATATGATGGCGGAGCAGACTCCCTCCCGGCCCCCCAACCTCCCGGGCCAGCAGGGTGTCCAGCGGGGGCTCAACATGTCCATGTGCCACCCGGGACAGATGTCCTTGCTGGGCAGGACAGGTGTGCCCCCACAGCAGGGCATGGTGCCCCACGGCCTGCACCAGGGGGTCATGTCCCCTCCACAAGGCCTCATGACCCAGCAGAATTTCATGCTGATGAAGCAACGGGGTGTGGGGGGTGAGGTCTACAGCCAGCCCCCCCACATGCTCTCCCCACAGGGCTCCCTCATGGGCCCCCCGCCCCAGCAGAACCTCATGGTGTCCCACCCCCTGCGGCAGCGCAGTGTGTCTCTGGACAGCCAGATGGGCTACCTCCCAACGCCGGGCAGCATGGCCAACCTGCCCTTCTAGCAGTCCCCGTTTGGGGCTGGAGCTGGGGCAACATTGCAAATATGATAACCTTAAAAAAGTTTCTTCCCCTCCAGTGTTGGGATGGCCTGGGTCAAGGGGTGGGGTGGACGGGGTGGGAGGGGCTTGTGTGGGGAGTGGCATTTGTGGAAACCAGATGTGCTGGCAGCTTTGGGGGAAGTGGCAGAGTTGGGGGGTGGGGATTTTGGATTGCTGTTTGTTCCATTTCGGCCACCACAACTGCCCCCTCCCTGGCTCCTCCCAATCCTATGGAGCCTCTATTTTCCTTCCTTCTTTGCACCCACCGTCATTCAGCTATGCTTCAGGAGTCCTGTGTGGAATCCTTGGGGGAGAGAGGAAGGAAAGATGTCCCCCTCCCGTCCCTTTCCTTTCTGCTGCTGTCTCCTATCTCTTCATTGCTCCCGCGTCACTTTCCTCCTCTTGATTTTTCTGCTCCTGCGTTCTTCCTTCTGTCTTTTCCTGCCTCATTTCCTCTCCCTGCTGATGTGGCTGACCCCTCTCCCACCCTTCCCTGCAGGCGGCTGGCCAGGTGGGCAGGTGCCAGCCGTAGCTGTAAATAGAGCGCTGCGCTTTTGTGCCGGTTTGTGCGTGTGCTGTATTTCTGTGTTTTGATAGAAGTCACACAAAAAAAAAGGATAAAAGAAACCTTTCCCCCCTTCTTCAAATTATTGCCCCTTCCATTCCCCTGGACCCAGGGACATGCAGTACAGCACACCTACCCACTGTTCACGGTGTCCCTGGGTCCATAAAGGATACCATTCCAGCCCCCTCGCCAAATGGTGAAATGACAGATGCCCCACCACTAAACTGAGGTCAGACTACCTGGGCTTCCACCTGGAGAGCCCCAGCATGCTGAGACCCCCAGGCTGGCAGCCTGTCTGCTGCTGAGTGATCCAGGAGAACACGTGCACATGCATGCGTGTTTGCCCCACACAGGTAACATGGGGCCTTGGCTTCCCAGCTGTGGATGTCTAGGGTCCCCTGCTGCTACATCTTAGCCAGAACTTGAAGTCCTTGGTCCCCAGTCTGGGATGAAGGAAAGGAGGAAGAGGTGGAGGCTGTGTGGCCCCCTTGAGTGGAGCCATGGAGGAGTGACAGGGTGGCCCAGATGGCCCTGGGCCAGGTAACCCCCAGGGCCCTGACTCTTCCAGAGGCTGCCACCAGCTGCTTCTGCCCAAAGGAGGAAGGAAAAGGGTTTGGTTGAGTCAGTCTGTCTCCCTCCAGCCTCCACCCCTGAGGATGGAATAGAGAAGGTGTTGGACAGGGAGCAGGAGAGTGTCCTACCACCTCCTTTCTGCCTGCCTACTTACTGGCAAGGACCCTCTGCCCAGGGCTCAGGGCTCTTTGCCCACCCAGGCGCAGCCACTGCCTCTCCCTCAGTCCCCTGCTCTTCCCCAGAAGAGCTCCCCAATGCCTCTGGTGAGAGCTGAAGCCATACACGACTGAGTGTTTTGCCCCCCCTCGGCCCCAGGAGTAAACACTTCTCCTTTTCTCACTTCCTTTCCTGCCTTGTGAGGTGGCAAGGCAGTTCCCTGGCTGAGGCCTTTTACGCCCCGCCTCCAGGGCCCAGGGCCATTTCTAGACAAAGTGTCTTCTGCTATGGCCCCGTCCCCAGCCTTCCTGATCTGCAGGGCCTGGTCTCGCGTTGGCAGCTGTGAAACAAAGGGAATTTGCCCCCACTTCTCCCAGTCTGGTGCTGTCCTCAGTCCACCGTCAGCCAGGTCAAGCGCTTCCTCCAGGGCTGGCCGCAGGCTCCTGCCCCCCCAGCACCTCCCAGGGGCCAGGGCCCGGCCTCTGTTCACAGGCCACCTGCCCTCCATCCTGCCAGGCACTTTGCCTGCCCTGCCTCAACCTGGGCCCTGTGCCCATGAGCCCCCCACCCCTGACCCAAGACTCCCCAAACTGACTGTTTCCTGCCCAGAGGAGAGGGGTCAGAATGCCAAGGACCCAGTGGCCTCCCCATTCTCCTCCCACCTCCGCCATCAGACTAGCTTTCCAAGGTGAACTCCACAGGCCAGCCTACTTCTTCCCTCCATCCATGGCCATAACCCCAGCCATTTTGTACCATTATATAAATATATATATATAAATATAAATATATAAATACAATATGTGAAGACATCTTTTCGGTTTTTATTTTGAAACAATTTTTAGGCTTGTTCCGGGGGTCTCTGTGCTGCCTGTACTGTATTGACCTGTTTTATAGGTGCCTTTTTATTAAAAAGAGAAAATTAAAAATCAAGCCTTTTGCCTTGTTACTTCCGTGTCTGGCTTCTCCACTGCCCAGCTTACCACTGGATGCTAGGAGAAAAAAGGGGGGCTCCAGGGTTTCCCCATTGTTCCACGTGAAGACACTGTCCCCTGGTCACAGCTCTGATTCCCCAATGGGGGCCTCCTAGGGAGCTTGGCTGACTGGCTTGAGTGGGACTGAGCAACCCAGAAGTTTCCTCAGCAAGTGCTGGGGTCCCTGTCGTCCCTCCCTAGACAGACAGAGGCTGGGAAGGAGGGAGGGTCAGCCCTCCCGGGCAGGCGGGCGAGCGCAGAGCCGCTTCCTCTGGTTCCATCTGAGTGGTATCCTCTGGGGGCAGGGCCCTGCTTCCTGGGGCCTGGGGACTTCCCTGCCCAGACCTGCTTTTCCGCACCGTCCTTCCTAAGGGGATGCTGCAGCGCTTGCTGAGGCCCAGACAGACTGCGTGCTCTGGGCTTGGCCTGCAGGCAGGGAGCTGGATGAGATGACCCCCTTGGCCCCTGTCAGTCTGTCTTGCTCCTCAGGGGATCTCCATCTCCCTTCTGACTCTTGGCTAAGTGCTCCGTGTGCTGCAGTCAAGACGCCTCTGCTCCTTGAGGAGTTTCCCCTGCTGTGTAGTTTGCAGGGATGGGGGCAGGGAGGAGAGAGTCTGCTCCTTCCCCATCAGTGCCCAGGCCCACCAGGGCCCTAGATCTAGCTGCCCCTGGCCCACCCTGGGAGCTCTGTACCCTGCGCAGAGACAACAGCTGGCTTCGGTTTGTACTTGTCCCTCCGTAGGGCTGGGGAAGGGGAATCTTGTCTTGCCCCACTTGGGCTCCTCTCTGCCGGCTTGGCTCTAGTTCTTCCCTGGGACACTGCCTGGTCTCTGAGGGCACCTGAAGTCTGTCCTCAATCTGCAGACCTCCAAGGACCCAGTGACATGGGGCTGGCCCAGCACCATTTTGGTCAGAACCAGAGGCAGCTACCTGGACTGGGTCAATCTGAGCTTCCTGCTTGGTCAAGATGCTGCAGGCTGGAGGCCTGGCAGAATGTCTGTGTTTTTTAGGGACTGAGACATGTTAAGGCCACACTCTGTTGCCAGCTGGTCTTTCCTCAGCCTTAACCTCCATCCATCCCCTGGTCCTCAGCTTCTAGCTTCTTTCAGCAGGTAGGGTAGGAGGAGAGGTGGGTAGTCGTGGAGGTCAGTGGCCCAAAAGATGATAGAGTGTGTTCTGGAAGGGGATTGACTTTCCCTATTGGCAAGGGCAGAAGTAAAAGTTCTTTCTTGAGCTTTAGATGGTTAAGATGAGAGAAGCTGTGTGGGGTCCTCTCAGCCCAAGGTGATGTAGGCAGGCACAGGTGTCCTTTGCTTTGCCTTTGGGCTGCTTTCGCCTACCTGGACTCCAGCCAAGTCCCAGGGCTGGGAGAAGAGCTGGCAGGGATCTCCTGGAAAGAGGAGTTGGTTCATCTAGCTGCCCCATATGAGGACACTGGCCAAGGTGAGCTCTTAGACTCCCAGATCCTGTTGGAAGGGGTTCCAGCATCACTGCATCCGCCAAGGAAAGCAGAAACAGAGGGGAGCTGGGAGCTAGAAGGTGGTGAGGGAGGTGGCATTCTCTGACTCAGAGAGACTGCTCTTGTGCCAACTAGGCAAGAACTGGCAGAGGGAGGCGGGGCCGGCACAGCCCAGCTTGGTCAGAAGCCGTGACAGGTCACTACGGAACTTCACGCCAACGAAAGTGTAGAGCATGGGATTGAGGCAGCAGTGGGCCAGGCCCAGGAACTCACTCAAGGTGATGGCCACAGAGAGATAGCCATTCTGATCACAGCTATTGACCATGGCCTTCAGCCTCGCCAGGGTGTCCAGGAAGATGATGATGTGGTAGGGTGACCAGCAGAGAAAGAAGACACTCGTCACCAGGATGGCCACCCTGACTGCCTTCTGCCGCTGAGGGCGCCGCTGGGCCTGGCACAGCCTGTGTACCACCCCTACATAACACCACCCCATCACCAGCATTGGCAGCAGGAATCCTCCGATATGGTAGAGGAAGCGGGAGGTGAACCAGGCATTGGTTTCAGCTTGGTTCTCTTGGGAGAAGGTACAGCGGGGCAGAGAGCCATTGTGATGAGGTTGGCTGACCTTGGCGAAGAGAAGCTCTGGCAAGGCGAAGAGGAGGCCCGCCAGCCAAATGGTTATACAGGTGATGTGGATGGAGTGGAGGCGGCGGTGGCGGTAGGTATGGACGGAGTGGACAATGGCCAGGTAGCGGTCCACAGCAATGCAGGCCAGGAGCAGGCTGCTGCAGTAGAAGTTGATCTTGTGCAGAGCGATCACAGTTTTGCAGAGGCCGGTGCCCAGGACCCAGCCCACAAAGCCCTCGGCCACAGCAAAGGGCAGGATGAGGACCAGAAGGAGGTCAGCCAACGCCAGGTGGAACAGGAAGGTCTCGGTGGAGTTGCGTGTTTGCCGGTGCCGCTCCAGGATCACCAGCACCAGGATGTTGCCCATCATACCCAGAAGGAAGATGAGGCCATAGGCCATAGGCATGAACACGGCCTTGAAGGAGGTCAGGAGGGGCCCCTCAACTGTAGAGCAGAGGTGATTTTCCACCACGGGGGGCTCCGAGCTGTCATTGTAGCTGCCCAATTCCTTGTACTGCAGGGGCAAGGAGACAGAAGGGGAAGGAAGTGAGGACCTGGCTTTCCTCTTGGAGAAGGATGCTGAGTCTCCTGTAGATTTTTCCTACCCCCACCCAGAGGCTAACTGCTTTTGTCCCAGCACTCCCAATACATCCCACTGACCCAACCCCACTTTCCATTTGTGTGTCCTTGAGCAAGTCACTTTGCCTTTCCCAACTTCAGTTTTCCTCTATAAAAGGGACCAATTCCTCACCGGGTCGTGACGAAGATGAAAGGAGATACATACTGAGGATATGCTTCGTAAACTCTGAAGGGCTGTGCATCCGTAAGTTATTTTGTGTTTGTGTGTCCTCAGGTACGGAAGGCTGCAGACTCAGGGGCTGGAATCAGGACTTCGTTTTTGGGAATGGAGGTGGTTGGGACAAGGAGCCATCTGTTCCAATTCTGAACAGAACAGTAGGCACTAAAACCCAGGATCTTGCTGAGGGGGCGGATGCTGCAGTGGCCCACTGGCTTCCTCTTGATTTGTTCCTTATTCCTGACTGTCTTCACTATAACTGAAATTGTAGTAATAGCCTCTGTTTTGTTTAATTTGCATGACAGGCTCAAGATATGCAATATGTCTATTTTACTGGTGAGTCCGGCTAAAGATCAGGTCTGCTTGAACCCATATTGATCTAACTGCAGAGCCAATGCTTCCAGCACACGCAGCACTGCCTGGGCTTCCCTCCCTGCTACTTCCCATCACTAGCAAACTCCCTTCTCTGCTGACAGCAAGGAAAGCTTCAGAAGCAGAAAGCCCAGAAGCAGAAGGAAGTGGGGGCGGGGGGTGGGGTGGGGGGAGCCTGTTCCAAGTGAAGGGGATGTGCCCACTCTGTCTCCGGAAGCTCCCTCCTCCCCAGCCTCCTCCTCCCCACCCTTGTCCCCTCCCCACCCCCTAGCACTCAGGTTGTTTACTCAGCTAACCGCAAAGGAAGACACAGTGCCTGTTTTCATACCTTTCACTCACAGCTGTCCCCCTGCACCTGCTCCTCCTCACTTCCCAGCTCTATTCTTCCCACCCCTCCCCAAACCAGATCCCTCCCCACGGCGTTTCAAAACCATTTATAACCAGCTTGTGTGGGTTCGGAAAGATGCTTCCATAAACGATGAGCCTCAGGGAGGGAGAGGATGGGAGATGGTACTCTGCCCCCAGGCTCTGGGTGGTCTCATGCTGCCCTCTTTCCAGGAGATTGAGGGTCTCTCACAAGCAGGGGGTGGATGCACCAGCACCCAGAGGCCCCAGTTGTTGGTCATATGCTCACTCTCAGTGATGGGCAGACCCCTTCCCCAATCTGGGTCTTTCCTTCTGGTCCCTGGGGTAAGAGGTGCTGGGAGAAGGAGATGGGGGTATACATTAGTGCAATGGCAGGTCCATCTGCCCACCCCCCACCCCCAGCAACCTTCTGCCATCACCTCAGTCCAGCCCTTCTTCACCCTAATTCTCAGGACTACTGTCTCCCCCAGGTGCCATTCCTGCCAACTTCTCCACTCTCGTCCATCTGCTACGCAGAGGCCCCACAAATCCCATCACATTACTTTCCTGCATAAAGTCCTTTACTGGTTCTCTGTTACCTATAAGCAGTGGTTTTCTTTTCTGTTTGTCTTTATCTTTTTTTTTTCTTCAATGTCATTGAACATTGAATAGCAAAGCCAATTATAAGAAAAATTCATGTTCATGATCAAGTTCATCAGTAGAAGATTGGAGTAAGCCACGCCAGTGCATTCACACGACAGAAGGCAATGCCGTGCTCAGAAAGAAATGAGGCCCGTCTGCATGTCCTCTGAGGGGGTGTTTCACCATATTGCTAGATTTCAGAGCCATTTGCAGGGCATCCCATACAGCAAGATTCCATGGACTTTCGTCGCAGGATTCTCCTGGGGCCAGGGCCGGGCAGGGACCAATCCCCCCTCCCTGCCTTTAAACCAGAGCTTTCCACTTTTGTCTCATGTGGTATTTCACACATAAGCTTTTGTTTAAGAAAATGGTTCTGGGGCTGGCCCTGTGGCTGAGTGGTTAAGTTCGTGTGCTCTGCTTAGGCGGCCCAGGGTTTCTCTGGTTCAGATCCTGGGCGCGGACATGGCGCCACTCATCAGGCCATGTTGAGGCGGCGTCCCACATACTACAACTAGAGGGACCCACAACTAAAAGTATACAACTATGTACTGGGGAGAGTTTGGGGAGAAAAAGCAAAAAAAAAAAAAAAAAAGAGATTCGCAAGTTTTAGCTCAGGTGCCAATCTTTAGGAAAAACAAAAGGTTCTATTTTCATTTGAAAACCATGGACTTGCAGGGTGAGGTCTAAACTCCCCAACAGGGCCTTTAAATTTCCAGAAAGTATATATTCCTCTGACCATCAAACCTCATCTTCTACTTTACCGCTTTAGGCAGCCTACCCTCCAGGTTCATCATTCTACTGGCTGCCTGCCCCCAACACCCTGACACATTCCTGTCTCCAAAACTTTCCTCAAACTCTTCCTGTTGCTGAGCAGTCCTTTCTTTCCAAGTTTACCATCTAATGCCTATGCTTCCTTCAAGGCCCAGTTCAAGCCCACCTTCCTAAATCCTTCCTAGCTCTTCCGCTCGGAATTACATTCCCATTTCTTGCATTACATGTGCCTTTGTTAGGCACTCAGGGTTGGGATGTCCATTTCCACCCTAGACGGTGAGCTCCTGGAGGCAGGCCTTCTGTCTCCCTTACAGGATCATGTGCTTTACACGTGATGGACATGCAACAGATGTGTGCTGAACTGCTCTGAGAGCAGTTTCCCAGGAAAGGCCAGGGGCCCTTGTATTCTGGGACTTTAGGCAAGTCCTTCTCTGTGCTCAGAGGAGACCCAGACACTGCTTTTCATCCTTCTTCAGTTCCTTCCTCCTCCCAATGCCCTTGAGAGCCTAGAGCTTATCTTGGGTTCTCTCTCTGTATTGGGAGCTATTTCCAGTATCGTCAATGAATATATAACCATTTGCCCTGACCTGGAATTCAGCAGGAGTTAAAGAGGCAAACAGTGAGACGAGCAGTCTTCACACAGAGCAAAGCAATTCAGACACAGAGAGGAGAGATGCCAGACTTGGGGCAGTCTGTGGGGCAGGACTCCACCTAACTTCGCAGTGGTGAGAGCCCGGCTGTTCCACGTGCGGTGGAGGGTTTAGGTGCAGACAGCCTGTCTGGTCCCAAAGGCCCTTTATGAGAACCACTCAAGTCCTTCCCCTCTAAAACATCCAGGTTGACTGGTTTACTGCTCATTTAAAGTCAACGCAGTGGAGCATGTCCCCAGGACCCCAGAGTCCCTGTCTCCTGAGAACCCAGGTTTAGAGGAGGGTTGGGTGGGGGGACCGTCTCTTCCTTCTTGCCAAGAGGTATTTGTTTGGCAAGGTGGTCAGGCAGAGAGGGGAGCATGGGAGGAAGCTGGTTTGAGGGGTGCCGGGAATTGGCAGTACATCTCCGCAGGAGGTGTCAAACAGACATTTTGGGGGCTCAGATGTGGCACCTGTTAAAGCCACTTCCCATACCTAGGAGATCAGACACCCCCACCCTTCCCCAAACCATGGAGAGAGGTATCAAAGCAAGGTTGGCTGCGGTCTGGTGGGAAGTTGAGACTCAGAAATCCTGAATAGCATGGGGAGTGGGGCACAGAAGGGAGCCCCCCGGGACTCACGCCCAGAGGGAGCACAGTGCAGGTGGTCTGGCCAAGCACTCACTCCTTCTCTGACAGGAAAAGCTGCAGGAACCCAAGGTCCTCAGCATGCACCCACTCTGACAGCAGCATGCACCTTGTATAGACACAGACATGTGCCCAGGTGGGGCCATGACAGTGTGTGGCATAGGTAAGGACCCAGCAGACAATAGCCTACACAGAGGCCAGGGACTCATGCCCCAAAGAAGCAAGAAAACATGATGACCAGATGAAACTGGGCACCGAGCCAGGAATCCAGTAGAAAATTGCTTGAGCGCTGGGGACGAGGCAGGAGAAGGGGCTTGAACGTTTTGTGTCCTGGTATTGAGGTCCCAGGAGAAGGGAAGATGGAGGAAGAGATCAAGGTGCTCGGCCCCTGGTGGGATTACAAATGTTGTTCTTCTCCTCCACTCCCCTCCTCCTTCTGCGTCTTTCTTCTCTCCTTCCTCAAGAGCCACTGTAGGACCCAGGCCCCCCCCTGGATAATTAAGGTCTCCAAGCCCCCTCTGACTTCTCCAAATAATGAGGCTGCCTCGCTGCCCTGCACTGGCCAGTGAGAAGCTCAGCAAACATTTGCTGCCTGGGATTCTGTGTCAGCAGGTTGGGCAGGGCGTGTCTAGGGCATTCCTCGGGGGTCTGTCCTGGATCCTCTCCTCTTTTACACTCTCAGCCCTGTCTTGGATGACATGGCTGGTGGACGCTTTCAGACAATGCAGAGTTCTCCACACCCTGGAACTACATGCCCAAACTGACTGTATGGAATTGATAGGGAAAAATATAGAGACCTAGACTCAGGCTTCAAACTTCAACTGTCCAGGGACAAGTTAGGGAAGACCTGGCTTAACAAAAGTTTATGAGAAAAAGACCCGAGAGTTTGTTGTCTGCAAGATTAAAATGAGTCAACAGGGTGACGTGGCTGCCAGAAGGGCTGCCTTATTCTAGGTGAACAGAAACCTGTAGGTGGGCAGCTGGCATCAACCCAGTTTGTTTGGTCTGGACAAGGGTGACCAGTTTGCTGAGGGGCCTGGAAATCCCCACCGTGGGAGGAAGTCTTCAGGTACGGGGCCGTAGAGTCTAGGGAAGAGAAGATTGAGTTCAGGAGAGCCGTCTTCTTCAAGGATTGGAAAGAGGCCCCCTGGGCAAGAGGGCAGGATGGGCTGATTGTGTGAGGTTCTTGAAGGCAGACCAGGAGGAATGGGCAGAGGTTGGGATCAGGGGTGTTTCAGTCAAAGGAGAAAGAACCTTCTAACAGCCAGAACTGTCCAACCACGGGTTGAGGCCCTTGAGAGGAAGAGGAATGTTTGAGCCCAAGTGTGTGGGAAGGGATTCCTGCCCTGGAAAGGAGGCTGGGCCCTGCCCTCAAATGCCTGTTGCTCCTAGCTCCCAGATGCTCAGATTCTCTGGCTGTCGTGCCCTGCCCAAGGCTGAGCTTCATCTAGCTCAGCACCTGGTGGGAGCTGTTTGCTTCTAGTCTGTCTGTCCTGAAGCCACTGAATGCCCCAGCCTGACCTTGCTTCTCAGCCCCCTGGAGGGGCCAGGGCTGCTGAGTACATGGCTCATTCAGGCCAAACTCCAGGCCTCCAGGGCCCTGAGTCATTCTGGCTGCAAGAGGCATCTGCGCACAGATGCGGATCATTGCTCTGGCCGTAGAGAGCACACAGGCTCCATCTCCTTTATGTCCCTGTCTGGATATTCCCAGCCAAGAGTCAGGAGCTGTGAGTGGCGCCAGCCAGGGCATCTCTCATTCCAGCCTTCAGTGGCTTGAGGGGTGCAGGGGTCTGGAGGAATGAGATTGGGCCAAGGGGCTAGGGTAGAGGTCTATATCCCTTACCTCATTCTTCCTTTAGAGGGCCCACACTCCCTAAAGATCATATGAGATTCTGGCTTGCCATTTGTCACATCTTCCTCCTGTCCCCTAGCCAACACTTCAGAAACAAACCTGCCAGTCTCCTCTTCTATCTCCACCTAAGGGTTTTGTCCGTTAGAAACATGGTACTACTCTGGATGATCTTCTGGGGGAGACTTTAAGCTATCCTTTCCTCTGAACTGAGTCTAGGTTTAAGAGCACCCCCACTTGGCACCCCAAATCAATTTGCGCTTTGGGAACAGAGTCACACAGTCCGAGGGACAGGTAGACATGTCTCCTAGGTGTGTACAGCAACATCTTGAAACCATCTCCTCAGTCTGTACTGATTTGAAATATTTTGTCCCATCGTTCCTGAAAGAAGGCTCATTCTTGTGTCCTGATTCTCAGTGCTGAATCCATGGCCATTTTTCACATTGTTTTGCCAGAGGAGTGGAATCAGCCAGTCTGTATTCTCGAGGAAGACAAGAGTTCCTAACGCAGACTGTGATCTGTGTGCCTGAGCCCAGATTCACCGCACACCGCCCCCTCCCTAGGGTGGCCCTGGGTCGCTCCCTTATCCTGGGCGCCCCTAATAACCCCCAGTTGGGGCCTTCTCCACTGGGGTTCCTCTGGGACTTTTGACCTGGTTAGGGGAGTGGATCCTCCCCTCCCCCAAGGTAAAGCCCAGAAACGGCCTGAGCTGGTTTTGGTTCCTCTTCTTTACATCTCCTTGATGAAATGAGACAGTACATGTGGATGGGTTTTTCAACCTGTGATGCTCTGATCACGCTGAAGTCAGAGTTTGTGGGGGCTGTCACTGGAGAAGAGGTCAGGGGAAACCAGGCCCTGAGTCTCGACCAGCTTAACCCTGCTCTGTAGCAGCTTCCTTTTCTGGTTGGTGTGTAGGGTACGGCTGGAGGTGCAGTTTATGACTGGCCCCTGTAGGTGCCCCGCCCGGCCCTGGTTCTCCACACTCTCAGATGGATTCCTGTGAACAGAGACTTTTCTAGGTCTGCCTAGATCTGCCTTCCCAGCAGGGTGGTCCCTGGTATGCCCACCCCAGGGATCTGGATCCTTGTTCCTGGTACCTAGCCATCTAGATTTTTTCCCTATGGATCCTCCGTTCATGGGAGTTAGCAGCCCATCTTAAGAAAATGGCCATTTTAAGTGGCTAGAGTTGATCTTAGAATTCAAGAGGAGGAGGGGAAGACAGGATGACCAACAGGTGGCTTATGGCCCAGAGCGTCCTGTTATTAATCCAACGTTGGAGTGTAGAAGCCAGTGTTCTAGGAAAGTGAACCAATGCGTGCTTTGGACAAGGACAAGACTGGCAATAGGAAGCAAAAGGAATAGAAGTGGGACTAAATCCAGAGAGAAATAACGAGCTGAGACCTTCAATACGGCACAAATCAATCAATGCTTATTGAGAAGCTACTGCCTGCAAGACTCTTCTGCTACTCTGCCATCCCAGGGCCCGTGTGCTGTGAGACACTGTCGGGGAGACAAATAAAACTGCTCAAGGCCCTGCTGTGAGTGGGCGAGGATAGACGGAGAGGGTCTGTGCTCCTGAGGGAGCAACAGCCTGAGAGAGAGTGTATAGGAGGTAAGTGAAGGCGGGACAAGGCGCTGGGAGCTGATTGAAGAAGAGCTCCAGAGCCCGGATGGTCCAAGGACTCCTGGGCTCCTGGCTAGACCCTGACTGAAAGGGTTCCAGCATGCTGGGATGCCTAGCCCAAGACCACTCATTTGAGGGATGACATGAAGCAAGTCACCAGGTCTCTCTCCCTGACCGGTAGGTTTTCTTTGATATATAGGACATGCCCTGCTGTCCCTCGCCACCACCTGGCTCTAGTAGGTCACCCAGTGGAGTGAGGCATGCAATTAGGGGAAACTCTTGAGGTTTCTCAGAAGCCAGGACCAGCCAGGTCTCGAGTTACTATGATATTCAACTGGGTCAGGGCTCGTGGTCAGCTTGAAGCTACAGGCAGAGGAAGACACCCAGTAACCTAATCAGGTGGGGCCAGGAGCCCAGACTGGGGGCCCGGGTGGGAGCACATTGCCTTGCCAGGGCAGTGGAGCTTTAGTCTGATGTAGGGTATCGCCCAGACTCTGGGATTGGACTCAGGGTCAGCTTCATGGGCGTGCGACCCATGCAGTCACACACAACCCTGCACTTAGAAGAGCCCGGGCCTTGTCTTAGTGCTCTGCCATTGCTATCTTGAAATTCTTAACAATTTTTGAACAAGGGGCCCTGCATTTTCATTTTTCACTGGGTCCCACAACTTACGCAGCACGTCTGATTAGGCTGATGGTCCTGGCTCTGCTTTTACATGGGGATTGAATCTGAAAGATCTGACTTTGGGTAATTAGCCCTTCCCCTCACCTTCCTGCATGTTCTTCTCATACTTCCAAGCCTTGAGATCTGAGCAAGTGAGAGGCAGACTTTTCCAAGCAAGTCTGGGAACGGTTGGTGGAGTTACAGTACAGACTCTAGCTCGGGGAGCTGGAGGGAGTGGGGAACATCTCAGGGTGAGCTTAGGGTCAGGAGAGCTGGTGGGTATAAAAGAAAGCCCAGAGTGCAGCTCAGAGAGAAGTCCTTTCTTACAAGTGCCATTGGCAGTGGAGGAAAGGGATGACAGACCACAAAGAAGTTTCCAAAAGATCCTTACAAACAGCGCTCTGCTGCCTGCACAAAGGAGCCCTAAGGTCTCTGGCTGAGCTGTTCCCCACACATATCCTTTGGGAGCCCAGTGACAGCTAAGCCAACTGAACCACTCTGCTTCATGGGAGAGACTTCGGTGGGTAGCAGAGAGCGATGCTGGGGACCAAGTTCTCAGCCCATCCAAGAATACCCTATCTCTAGAGATTCCAGTCCTTTGAGGGAGGCCACAACATGCTCTAAAACACTTCTAGGATTCACACAGAGTTCTCTCACTGACCTGGCACCCCTTGCTCCCTGACTCCAGCCCACTGGGGTCCTCTCCCTTGCTGACCACTTGGTCTCACACTTCTTCGGTTTAGCACGTAATGATTGTCTAAGAGCTTCCATTGAGTGATTTTCTTCTTCTCGGCTAGACTGTAACTTATTTGAGGGCCAAGACCAGGCCCTCAACGTCTCCGTCCAATACCAAATGTAGTATCTCGATAATATAATCACACAGCAAGAGATGAATAAGTATACACTGACTGATTGGCTGGCAATGCCAGCCTCCTGGCATTCAGAAAACGTCCAAAGTACTTTCCCGTCTAGCCCCTTATTGCAGCTTTAAGAGGTAAGCAGAGCATCCCCCGTTGATGAATGGAGAGGCAAAGTGACTTGTTCTAGGTCACACAGCAGTCAGGGAGGATGCAGGACCTGAACCCATACTTCCAACCTCCTCTAAAGAACGTCTCTTTAAGGCAACAGCTCTATTTATCTGCTTCCTCCGTGGAATGGGAAATAAAATCTTAAAAGGTAGATGTCAATGGGCCTTTCTAGATTCTGCCAATCCACAGTGGGAGGGGACTCCCCTTTTCCTTGGGCCCCGGGCACAGGATGTTTAGAATTCCAAGTAAGGCCTGGGCGACCATGAGCCCTCTATCCCTACTCACCAGGTCCTCCAAGTTGTAGTTCGTGAGGTCCATGTCCAAGGTTAAGGGGTAGTTCATGGCTGCAGCTGTACGTCACCAGACTGGTCACTGTCTGATGTTCAGCAGCTCTTTGCCTGGTGCCTATAGAGAGGAGGCAGCCGTCAGCTGCAAATTTAAACAAATGAGCTGCGCACCGTCTCCTGGGGCTGCGTAGGACCCACTGTCTGCCTCACAACTCATCACTTTTTTTTTTTCCACTGGGTCTTTTCTGTTTTTTTGAAGAAAAAGGGAAAATCCCCACAGCATCAGTGCTAGTCAAGCATTTCAGCTTCTTTCCCGGCAATAGTTGTCTGACTTGGGGCTTATGACTGGTATGAAGCTGCCCCTTGCTTCTCCTCCCTGACCTCCACCAGCTTCCCAATAAGGGAGCCTCACCTTGTAATTAAAACCACCACAGCACTCAGTGGGGCCATGAGGGAATCTCCACATAGAAAGGGAACAGGAGGAGAGCCCTTCTAGGACCTCTGCTCCAAGCCACCTCCAAACCCTCATCTTTTCACCAATGGGGCAACCAATCATCCAGTTGGCCCGTGACTGAAAGTCCCTTGTCCTGGGAAACCCCTCAGTCCCAGGCAAATTGGGACACCTGGCCACTCTACTTGCTACCCTCCTTCTGCCAAGGCAGGGGCAGAACACCTTCCCTTTCCAGCTCAAGTTTAGAAGAGATAATTTAGAAATTTTCAAAAGGAAAACTCTAAAACGTTACTGGAAGACAAAAATGAAATTACCCAAATTACCAAGCACAAAAAAATAAAGTCACAGAGTCGTTTTCTGACTCAAAAATAGTGATGTTCTAGCTACAAATTAACTTGATTGGCACATACATTACTAACATCATAGACTACCCAGCTAGAGCAGATTTTTACACTGGAGGATCCTGAGGTCCCTAGAGGGAGAGTAATGTCCCCGGGATCTACAGCTCACCACTGGCAGAGCCGGGACTTGAACTCAGATTTCCTGACTCCATATTCAGTGTTTTCTCTGCTACACCAGGCTGCCACTCTTATAGACTCGTAGAACCCCTTTCCTTTCCCTCAACTCTGCCTTAAGGGCCCCCAAGTGTCATCTTTGTGTTTCTTCTTCCAGGAGAGGGCATTTCCTCTCTTGGTCCACAGCGATGTGAAAATAATGACCGCACACACCGTGGCGTCTACACATGAAATGCTGTTTCTCTGCCCCACCTCAATCCTTGTTGTCATCCTCCCTTTCCAGCCAAATTACCATTTGCTGGGATTCTACCCTTTCTAGTGCCCTCCTTCACCTTTTCCTCCATATTCATCTTCCCCTTTCTCTCCAAACACCTTGCTTATAACCCTCACTTCACTCCCAAAAGATACATCTTTCTTGGGCTTCAACAACTTGAGGAGTTTTCAGCCTCTGTTTTTGCTGTTGAGGTCTTTTCTTTCCTCTATTCACTGCCTTCAGCAACTGCTTTTAAGGAGGAAGAGTCCCAGGACAAGTGGTCTGAGTTCCTCTCCTGCACTTCCGGTCCCGAAACGTTCAGGAAGAAGCTGATGTGCACAATGTTTCCTGTGTCCCAAGTTTGCTGTGTACTTTCCATTCTTCCAGCCCAACCCCGCGATATCCCTCCCCCTCCAATCCATTGAAATATTCAACTTAGCTTTTACTGCTCTAAGGACATTGATAAGGAAGGAATATAGTATAGAGAATCATATAGGAATTGGAAGGGAATTGGGGAGATAAACCAATCCATCCTCATCCCCCATCCCCTGCCCCCAGCAAATGCAAGACTCTTGTCACTACCTCTTCTTTAGGTGGGCACCCAGCATTAGTCAAACATCGCCAAGGGTGAAAAACTTGTTCCATGCGGAGATCACGTTTCAATGTAGGATGATTTAATCATTAGAAACTTATTCCTCATGCTGAGTCAAAATTTGTCTCCCTGTAATTCATCCCCAGAGGTCTTGGCTCTGCCTTCCGTCTAGACTGCCTAGCTCCTCTTCCAATAAGTACCCTCTGAAGACAGAGATCACATCCCCATTAGTCTTCTCTTCTCCAAAGTACACATCCCCAGTGTCCTCAGCCATTCTTCAAAGGATGTGGTTTCTGGGTTCCTCGCCAGCCTCTTCTTTGACCTCTGGGTGATTTCTGGCTGATGGTTCAGATATTGTCTGACTAGGAGAAAATATAGGAAGATAAAAGAGTTTCCTTGTTCAAGACTCCATACTTATATAATTGCAATTAAAATGGTTTTTCCTGTGGGCTCCCACTCCCCTTGACAACATGCCTAAGACATTTCATTTTGATGGTTCTAGTCCCTCATCTCAGCCTATAAGGGGACACTTTGGAAATGCTGCTTCAGTCATCTGTTGATGTGATGACAACTTAGCTAAGCATGCCGTCCTTGGGTCTATCCAAGTCCTGATGGAAAATATTGACAGGACAATGCCAAAAGCAGAAACTTCCTTCATGCCATTAGAAACCTACTATTCTCAGAGATCATAGAAAACTTCGTGGAAGAAGTGGGACATGAGCTGGACATTGAAGGTTTGAATAGAGTGAAGGCCTGATGTGCCTGGAGGGGAGGGTGCATGGTAGGGGGTATGGGGGATGATGAAGACTGCATGAAAAAATACGTGGAAAGAATTACTCAAGTTGTGGTGGGTGTGGTTATGGTAGTGATAATGATGATGATGATGTTGGTCGGGGCCGCAAGAGGAGGCGGGAGGAGGTTGGAGTGTGCACTGGACAAGGTGGGAATTGCTCTTGTGGCCTACTCCTCTCCTATTCTTCCCATGGTTGTCCTTTCCCACTGGTGTGTTGCAGGCGCAGAAGAGGGGTTTGGGAGGAGGCTCAGGGCTACTTCTCAGGTGCAGCAGTGGGCTGTGGCAGTAGTTTCAGCTGTGATGGTGTGGGGCAGTGAGGCATCTACTAGCTTCTAATTGGCTGATGTGAGTTTTACAGAGCAGAGGAACCTGTGACTCTCACCTGAACTCCTCTCCAGTCCCTTGACTTCTTTGTGCTTCTTGTACCACGAACCCATTCAGATATTCCTTCCTGTCTCTCCAGGTGCTGGGACATACTACAGGTTCCCAGGGCCCACTTGACCCAGCCACTGACCTTTGATGGTCAACTCAGTTTGCCCTAAATGGGTAAATATCTACTGACTAGAGGTCCAATGTTGCCTTAGAAGTTTCAGAAAGTACCCGCCGCTGGTAGAAAAGATGATCTTATGATCTTCAAACCCCAAAACCAGACTAGCCCCCCAGGATAGAGGGGAAAATGCCTAGGCTGAAACCCCTTGACTTTAAAGATGAGATGGAAGAAGTCCCACCTGTGTGTGACGATTAGATGGAGGGGATGCTTCTAAGTGAGGCAGCCCAAATTTTATTTCAATATGCAACTTGTTTGTATTTCTATGTGGGATCCCAATCCCCACCTCATGGGCAGCCTGCTGGAGGCTGGATTGTTTTCCAGGCTTCTTATCAGAATGACTGCTGGTGGTTCTGCCAAGAGCAGGCTTGTGTCTGCCTGAGGTAGATGGCTGCTTAGCATCAGCTCAGGTGGATTTTTCTCAATAATTTTTCTTCACAGTTCATGGGATATATTAAGTTTGTATCTATTCCAAATACTAGATATAATCACTTGTCTTGGAGTTCACTTCCCACGTTCCACAGAAAAATTCAGGTGTCCCCCAGAGTGTTGGGACGCAGGGAATGGGTTGGGCTTTCCCCTATTTCTTTCGCTAAGCTGAGACACTCTCCTTCTGACCTGGGCGGCGATCTTATTCTCCTCTTTATCCGGGTGTCTCCCAACTGTTCAGAACAGAGCTCCCCCGGTCCCCACCTAGTGAGTCAGCCTGTGGAAGTGCTGGGCATCCTTCTAGGCACCCAAAGAGAAGGACAGCAATATTTGCATAGCATTTGCCAATCTACAAACCCATACAATTTTTAAAGTTAATTTTACCTGATCTTCGTTTAAGTTAATCTGACATTTAGTTATATTTAATCCTCAAAACACCTCGTGTGGGAGGTATTGGCATCATCCCTGGCCATATTTTTTTGTGGGGGGTGGATGAGAAAACAGAGGCTCAGATCCTTGCTCCTGATTCCAAGGATAGTAATCGGCACAGTCAGGGTCTGAAGCCAGCCCTGTGGGCCCCCAACCCGGGGCTCTCTCCACCAGACCGTACAACCTTCTCTCAGAGATTCAGTTTTGCAAAGGACAGGCACTTACCTTGCTATCTAAAGGAAAAACTCTGCCTAAATCCTTTATGGGCTGTTTATCAGGTACTCGCTATGTGCCATGAACTGTGCTAAGCTCTTCACACACATCATTTCCTTTCATCCTCTGAACAGTCTTTAAGTGGTGGGTATTTTTATCACCTTATCACACATGTGGAAACTGAGTTTCAGGCAGTACTAGGAAGTAGTTGTGAGTCTTAACACCTCGCTCAGGCACCAGTGACCAAAAAGCACAATACATATCAACACAGGAAGCGGGGTGGTAAATGTTCTCAGTGCCGGGACCCAGCACCCACGCATAGCTCCTCTCTCATTAGGTAACAGGTAGGAGTCCTGCGGGGAGGAAATGGGCTGCAGGTGCTGGGTAGGCGCATCAAGGTTACCTCAAGGTTATAAGGGCCATGAGTGTGTCTGGGAACCTCGGCCTGGGGGTGAGCTGTGCGGCCAGGGTTAGAAAATGAGTCAAGTGCTTGATCAGGTGTTTGCATTCTGTGTAGGAGCTGAGCCCCAGCCAGAGAGGAGATGTAAAGATCAAGGGAGATGGGCTTTAGGCTCTGCCCTGGCAGCATTTTGTCTCACAGAGAAGGCAGAACAGACGCGTGTCCTCAAGTTTGCACACTCATATCTACGTGCAACTTGAGAACATTTTCAAAGCAATATATATGAATCTACCGTGTCACTGAACCTAGCGCGGGCTGAGTCCAGCAGTGTGGAAGGCATGCAGAGTAAGGAGGATCTACCAGGCAGTGCGTGAGCGTGCTGCGTAAACTGTGGAGAAAACACTGTATTTTGTATCAAAAGGCCTGGATTGGAGACCCAGCACTTCTGTTTTCCAGCAAGGCTGCTTTTAGACCAGACTCTGCCTAAATATTCTGAGACACTTCAAAGATAGAATGCCAAACAGGGCATTCCTAGGGAGGCGGATCTCAAACGTTATGCCTCAGCATCACCTGGAGGACTTGTTAAACACAGACTGCTGGGCCTTCCCTCACAGTTTGTGATTCCAGAGGTCTGGGGTGGGAACCTGAGAATTCGCATTCCTAGCAAGTGGCCAGGTGATGCCGATGTTGTCGGGCTGGGAGCCACACTTTGAGAATCACCGCCTTAGGCTACACAGGATGGTACACGGAGATGGCTTGCCCTGACACGGCTGGTATCTCAAACTGGAGCTCCCATCCCACCCCAGCACTGCTGCCAACCTCTCCACACAAATGCTGCTGTAGCTGAGGCCTCTCTAGAACAGCTGATGGCACCTCACACAATTGGCACCGCAACCCACAGCTGGTTTCCCCCAGAATACCCGGCTTCCCTGGGGCCCAGGCTGGCACTGCTGAGATTTAGATCACACCTCCCCCGACCCTGGCTAGCTCCCACCTCTGGCACCTCTCTGGTCCATCTCAGCCTCCACTCTTATTGGTGGAGCTTAAGCTCTGCTAGTTAACCTTCAGCATACCACGTAACCCAGTCACTTTGAACATGGCCCATCGTAAGAAACAGGTTTTACATCACAACCTAGTTGGCGTGTACACACACACACACACACACACACACACATAACAAATAATACTTATTCTTAGTATGTTTGATATACTCATATTTCCTACCCTTCCTTTCTTCCTCCCTCCTTCCCTCCTTCCATGTCTCTGTCTCTGTCTCTCTCCCTGTTTCTTTCTCTAATGGAGATCACTCAAACAAATTGCTTTCATGGATCCACAAATAAGCCACAATCTCCAGGTATATAAATTACAAATAAAGCTTCTCTGAGTTTTAGTGTCCTAATCTGTACACCTGTAAAATGCCTGCACTGCCAATCTTGCTCATTTGTTTTGAATAATATCATATACATATCATGTACTTAAAAAAAAAAGATAAAAGACTTTTTTCCAAACAGAAATCCTCCATAGGTATAAAGTGCTATGAAACACACACACACAGTTTTTTAAAAAAAAATTTATTTGTGTATATTTTATTTTATTTAAACGTTGGCACCTGAGCTAACAACTGTTGCCAATCTTTCTTTTTTCTTTTTTCTTCTTCTCACCAAAGCCCCCTAGTACCTAGTTGTATATTCTAGTTGTGAGAGCCTCTAGCTGTGCTATGTGGGACGCTGCCTCAGCATGGCTTGATGAGTGGTGCCATGTCGTGGCCAGGATCCGAACCGGCGAAACCCTGGGATGTCAAAGTGGAGCGTGCGAACTTAACCATTTGGCCATGGGGCTGGCCCTGTGTATACTTTAAATATCCTCTATTTTCACAGCATTGTCCCTGAGCTAACATCTGTGCCAGTCTTCTTCTACCTTGTATGTGGGACATCACCACAGCACGGCCCAAAGAACGATGCGTCATATAGGTCCGTACCCGGGATCTGAACCCGTGAACCCTGGGCCCGTGAACCGAAGCGTGCATACCCAACCACTGTGCCACCAGGCTGGCCCCTACATGTGCTTTTTTAAAGGGAAAGGAAGGAAGTTTAGACAGAACTCGGAGGGAAGGGTAAAGGGAATGCCTGAGTCCCAACAGAGGCCTGCAGGTGGTACAAGCATGTCTTGGGGAGAGGATGGTGGGTAGTTTGTCTGGACTGGAGCAGAGGAAGATGTGGGAGAAGGACAAGAGGCAAGGAAGGTGGGTTCTGAGAGGCACAGGGAGCTGTCTGGGCATTTGGATGGCAGATGGGGAAACTGAGAAATGCAGCAGATTCTTCAGCAACAGAATTTCACAATGAAGCTGGTATTTAAGGAGGTTTGTACATTTCAACTTCCAAAAAACATTTATTAATCACCCAGCTTGTGCCAGGGTTTAGCAGACTAGCCTAGTCGATGTCTTTAGTGAGGATGGGTGGTGGGTCCTCAAATAACTTATCAGTTAATTATTCCTTAAGCCTCCATTACATTCCAGGCACTGAACTAGAAGCTGGGAAAGTATGAGAATCAAAACTAAACATGACTCCCTCCCTGTCGTAGCTTACACTACGGAGAGGAGGTGGGCATGAGACAAATACACAACTCACTTAGTAATAATGATAACTTATGAGTACAAAAATCTGTAAGGGCTACAAAGAAAAGGAACAGGATGCCGAGAGAGAATAATAACATGAACTCAATCTTTGCAAACTAATAACCACAATCATAACACTCCCAGATTAATTTACAGTTTATGAAGCCCTTTCACATTCTTTGTCTCAGGAGGGCCGCATCTCAAGCCAGTGGAGAAAGCCAGCCAAGAATTCTTAGCCTCTTTTATTTGTGAGAACACCCAGGCTCAGCAGTTCTCATGAGTTGCATAAGTCTGTCCAGTTGGAGAGGAAACCCAGTCGGTTCTTCTGACTTCAGACCCAGTGCTCTGCTCTCCGGGGAGCAAGAGATGAACTGGTCCCCAGTGGGACAGTTAGCTTGCTTGCCCGAGAGGAGGCGTAAAGTGGCAGAAAGTCCATCTTCCCCACGTCCACATCCTCATTGCCTCTACATGAGGCTACAGCGAGGAACTGTGGTCAGTGAGGGGGTAGGTTAGAGGCCTTGTCTTGGGTGGCCCAGCATGGGCCCCGGCAGGACCGAGCAACCTTGAAAGGCAAAGGCAGGAAACGGCTGAAGCAGGATCATGAAATGTATTGTCAAAGGCATCCGCACTGTCTCCGGCAGTGAAAGTGAACAAGGCTCAAGGCGGAGGTGATGGGCCAACGAAACTCACCACTGCCTTCACCTCCGAGACTGGAGACACGGTGAGGCCGGCCCACCTGCCGTATCAGCACCTTGATCACGGAGCTCATCAGAGAGAGGTTTCCAAATGACTCGTCCTGCTGCCCCAGGAAGGAAGCTTTTTGCAGTGTGGGGGCTGCTGGGTGTGGGCCAGGCACTTGAAAGAGAGCAAATGATGACACAGCAGTGGAGGACAGAGCTGCTGACACTGTGGGACCAGCTCTGGGGAGGAGGCCGGGAGAGAACGAGATGGAACAGCCACCTGGCCTTACCCACCAAAGGGGACATTAGAAAATCCTGTCAACGGCTCCCTGTTAGTAAGGAGACAGGCACCAGACTCGGCAGCTTGGCATTTTAGTCCCTGTAATCCAGCCCAAATGTCCTGTTTTTATTTTTCAGGTAATAAATATTTACAGAATGTCCACTGTGTTTCCAAACGTATCCTGCTACTCCCCTTCAGGTGCACAGTCCGCCAACAACACGAACTCCTCAGTCTTCCCTCTTCCCTCTCCCTCCATCCCTTCCTGCCTCCACATCTGTGCCTAAGGCGTTTCCTGACTCTCAGCAGCGCTTCCCCACATCTCTGCGGGATCAAAACCTACACATCCTCAAGGTCCACCTCAGTGCCCCTTCCTCCACAAAGATTCTCCTAAATCAAAGTAATTGTTCCCTCCCTTAAACTTGGTCTAGCACTTTACCTATATTTCTTACTTTTTACCATGAATTGTAGTTATTTATCTACTAGACTCTCCTACGAGAGCCTTTGATGACAAAGTCATGTATAATTCATCCATTCCCCAGGAGTTTTGCACCTAGTAGGTACTCAATAACTGTCTTTGACTAAATGAATGAATGAATGAGTGAAGAGGGAATTGGGGTGAGACCTGTGAAGGGGTGGTGGGAAGTCTGGGCTGGGGCCTGGGGGAGTCTGGCTCTCCCTGGTGGCTTTCTGTGGCCTGAGCCTGCAGTACTTATCCTGGGGCTGCCAGCAAGGTCAGGAGAAGGACATGGCCTTTGAATCTCAGCTTGGTACTCAGTAGCTGTGTGACCTTGGGCAAGTCTCTGTCTTCTTCTTTATGTGTAAATGATATAGCACCTATCTCCAAAGATTATTGTGAGGATCCATATGTGATCAATACATGAAAACACCCAATACCTAGTAAGTGCTCAATAAAGATTATTAACTAGTTATCCAAGTAAGAGTAACTTTTAGCCTCGTTCCTTAGGTGGAGGGGTGGGGGGAGTGGTCATTTGCCTTGCTCTTCTTTGTGGTAGAGACATTTGTGTACTTATCGATTCTTTCCTAGTAGATTACAACCTAGCACAGTGCCAGGCACAGAAAGTAGAGTCAGCAGGCCATGGAAGTTTGATGAATGGGGGCCGGCCTGGTGGCGCAGTGGTTAAGTTCGCATGTTCTGCTTCGGCGCCACGGGGTTTGCCGGTTCGGATCCTGGGTGTGGACATGGCACCACTTGGCAAGCCATGCTGTGGCAGGCGTCCCACATATAAAGTAGAGGAAGATGGGCACGGATGTTAGCTCAGGGCCAGGCTTCCTCAGCAAAAAGAGGAGGATTGGCAGCAGATGCTAGCTCAGGGCTAATCTTCCTCAAAAAAAAAAAAAAAAAGAAGTTTCATGAATGGATGGAGAGACACACATGATAACTGAATCAATAGCCTCTGGAGTCTAAAATCCTACTTCCAGTTAATCAAGGTGCCCTGGAAACTAAATGAACATGGGCTGTTGCTGTCACTGATGTTCTGACTCAGGCAGAGGAATTCTAGTCCTCTGGGCACGTAATCCAGTCCAGTGATCCTCCAGGCCCCCCGCTGGGTGCTGAGGTGGCGGGGGGGGCGGGGGTGCCATTGAGGCAGTGCTAGGAGAGAGGCTGGGCAATCATCCTTTGCTTGATGGTTGACCCAGAAACAAACTGGCACTTTTTTGCCCTTGCCAGGCCTGGAGTGAGGAGGAAAAGGCCACTATACACTGTGCCCTACAAACTAGCCCGGTGTGTGGAAAATGGACATTGGCATGGGCTTTATGGCTATGGAACTCACTGTCCTGGAGATTGGTGTGGAAGGCTGATCCCCAGTCAGCTGCAAGGAGAGGACTCCTTGGGCTGGGCAGTGGGCAAAGAGAGTGGCTGGGGAGGTGCCTGAGGACAGGGAAGAAGGAGCCCCAAACTGGCCTCGACAACTTCCCCTGTACCCAGTTGTTCCCTGAGGTGAGCAGAGTTGGAACACATCATAGAGAGATTCTCACAACAGCGGCACGGAAGGCTTACGAAGGGCTTTCTGTAATCTGAGGCTAGTGTGCAGTGACACAGCATGTGTGGGTGTGCCCTTGAGAGAAACCAGCTTTGCTGCTGCCCAGAGATGGCGGAGCTGGGGGAATCTACGGAACTGGAGGGCCCTTGGGAAGCCACAGTCTCTCTCCAGTCTTTTTTTCTCTAGGCAGACTAAATCTGTGTGGAACTGGCACTCAGTATCCACCCACACTTTCCTCCCTGTGCTGGGGGTCTCTGATAGGAGTTTTTACAGTCCTGCTGGAAGCAGGGAGAAGGGAAGGTGGTGTTCCCCTCACCCCATTTGCCCCAAAACTGGCTGGGGACTTTGGGATGTGTCACCTGGAGCCATGTCCTCAGCGGGCAGGGGGAGCCCTCCTGGTCTCTCTCCAGCCCCAATATCTCTGTTTAAGAGAAGGAACTGGAGCCTTTAGGTGCGAAAAGAAAGGGGAATTTTGTTGCTGTGGGGAGCCTTTAGTTATAGACCACACTTTGTTTTCTTTAAGGATTTTTAAGTGTTTCCTTCTAGCCTTGTTTTAAAAAAAATCTAATTGCACAATATAAGAACACATTATTTTTGTAAATGACTTAAACATTTTAGAAAAATGTTTAATCAATACCGACAATGTACTCCCCTTCTCCCCAGGAATAACTGCAGCGACGAGGTCAATGTATCTTTCCAGACCTGTTCCAGGCGCATAGAAAAGATAAGGTATCGTTTTGCTTCGTTTTTCTATAAAGGATGTCATGTTGTTCATATTTCAGTAAGTTAAAATCTTATTTTATTTTAAAACCCACAGTACATGTAGTTGGAAAACAGCAGAAAAAATCAGTCCTGACGCTATGATGAGAATTAATATAACTTTTGTGCTCCGCCTATGCTCTTATATACATCTTGCAAATTTGCAATCATGGTAGATGTGTGATTCTGTAGGCTGCCTTTTCATTTAGTGTGAGCTCGCAGACATTGTTTGGAAGTTTTTAGCACAAAATGTCAATGTTTAAAATTGTTCTTTTTCTGACTCTGTTTCTAAAATGTTAAAAGAATAATTAGAGCTAACAGGTATTCATTAAATTTACTTAACCCACTACGTCGAAGGAACCCACTATGTGCCAGGTTTTGTCCCAGGCTCTGAGGATGCAGAAGTGAGCAAAAGAGACAAAGATCCTTGTCCTCAAGTCTTCACAGAGCTTATTCTCTAAAGGGAAAAGACAGATAATCAGCATAGTAGGTAAGTAAATTAAATAGTGTATTAGATAAATAGAACATGAGAGGGACATATGTGCTATTAAAGAAAGTAAAGAAGGAAAGGAGGATAGGGAGGGCTGGAGCTGTCAGGAAAGATGTAACATTTAGAAAGAGACTTTTGGATGAAGATTTGAAAGTGTTAAGAGAGTGATCCCTGAGGATAAAGGGGTAAAAATGCTTCAGGCAGAGCAGCTAGCAAGTGCATAGATTCTGAGGTGTGGGAACACACAAGGAGGCCCATCTGGCTGGACCAAGGTGGGCAAAGTGTTGTGTAAAGAAGATGACGGCAGACATGCTGGGACCAGACCATCTAAGGCGTCATAGACCCTGGTGGGGACTTTGGCTTTTACTCTAAAACAGAAAGTACTGGGGGTTTTGGGAGAGAGGCTTGTCATGATGTGACCTTTGTTTAAACAGGCTCCCTCTGGATGCAGCATTGAGAATAGACTAGAGGTGAATAAAAACAAAAGCATGGAAACCAAGAAGCTATGCAGCGTAATGATGACGGTGGCAAGGACGAGTGTGGTTACAATGGAGGTGGTGAGAAGTGATCAGATTCCAGGTATATTTTGAAAGTGGAGCCAACACAATTTGCTAAGCGCTAACTCCAAGGACTTCGGCCTGAGCAGCTGGAAGGATGGAGGTGCCGTTAACTGAGATAGGGAAGACCTTGGAAAGAGCAGGTTTAGGGGTGGAGATGAAGAGTTCAGTTTGGGGCACTTTAGGCTTAAGATATCTATTAGATGTCCGAGAGGAGTTGTCCATCAGGTAGTTGGATATTCAGAGTAGAGTTCAGAGGAGAAGAAGGAGCTCAACTTGTAAATTTGGAACTAACCAGATGGTATTTAAAGCCAAGGAAGTGCGTGTAGGCAGAGAAGAGATGAGGGACTGTGGCCTAAGGTGGACCAAAGCTCAGAGGTGAGGGAAATGTATTCATTCATTTAATCCTCACAACAACAACCCTCTGAGGAAATTACTATTATTGCATCATTTTACAAGTGATGAAATTGAGGCATAAAGAGGCTAAATAGCTTGTCAAAAGTCACATAGCTAATAAGCAGCAGAACTGGGGTTTGAACCAGCCAGTCTGGCTCCAAGCAGCATCCACTTAACCTCTAGGTTATATGGGTGGGTTCTGTTAATGACCACATTTTACAGGTGGGGACCCTGAGGGTTAGGTTAAGTAATTTGCGAACACTGGTGGCAGAGGCCGGCTGTGAACTGTCTCACTGACTCTCTGCTTTGAGAGATCTCCACTTTTTAAATTACTCTGCCAAATGACTTGCACAACATTTTTAAAGATGAGGTGAAAGCTTTCTGCGTCTTGCAGCTTATAGCTCTTAAATGACTGCTCTCCTACTCACACGTAAGACTTTTCTGGCTTATTACTGAGCTTGGAGAAATGGGACGCCAGGTGTAGCTGCCAAGGCAGCCTCAGGCCCTAGTACCTTTCCTCTTCCCCTCTCCTGGTCAGGAAGGCGATGGTTGGATGTGGTTCCTGACTTCCTGTAGATCAGGTCTTAAGGTGGTCCTATGGAATAGGTCTGTGAGGCCATCCACAAGTTGCTACCCTTCCCAGACTCAGTTTCCTCTTTAGTAAAACAAGCAGATTGGGTCAGGACAGTGGTTCCCAAAGCTGGCTGCATACCTGAATCACCCACCTGGCTATTGTTCAGAGCCTATGGTGCCCACAACAGACCTGTTGAATCAGACTCTTCCTGGGTGAGGTCCAGGCTTATATACGGTGGTTCCGACACACCCTGGGTTAAGAAGCCCTGGATAAGATGACCTTGAAGGTCTCTTCTCAGGTATGTGTTCTGTGGTTCTGGGACCTCCCTCACGTGGGACTCTGCATCTCTGATGTCTTTCTCAGGGCTCAGAGCAAGGTGGAACTCTGAGAAGAAGGCAGGAAACCTGAGGTCTTATTCCAGTGAGGCCTGTAGGTCAGCTCCAACAGATTGCTTCCTCTCTCTGGACCTCAGTTTCCTCATCTGCAAGACTAGTTTGTTGGGGGGAATTGCCCTAGATTCATTGACCCAGCAAGTATTTATTGAGCGCCTACTCTACTGTACGCCAGGCTCTACGATTCACTGGGTCTGAGTCTAAATCAGGCAGAAGGGTGACATCGTAAGGGGTAAGGATGGGAGGGGGGCTGCTGCCAGGCAACCAGTCCTGGTTGCCTAGACTTCCAGGCATGGATGCCACAGATCCCTTTTTAGTACGAGCATGATGGTCCCCTCTCCCTGGCCCTGGAAGCTCCAGCTTGTCTCCACAGCAACAAGCAAACTCTCTGGGTTCAGGAAAGGAATCATATGCAAAACTGGTCAAATAAAAATCAATGGCTTTTCTAGAGAATCACAAGTTCTAAAATATTAGATTAAACTATCCCATTTGAAATAGCACAATTATGACCTTACTGTTCCAAGTGTGGTTCCTGGCACTGCAGCCGCGTCACCTGAGAGCTTGCTAGATATGTAGACTCCTAGGCTCGCCCCCAGGCCTGCTGACCTGGTCTGCTTTTTAAGAAAATCCCCAGGTGATTAATGCACATTAAAGTTTGAGAAGCACTAAACTAAGAAAATACGGCCTCAGAAAACCCTTGACGAGAAATGTGTGACACTATAAGCGGGAAAGCACGTGACTTCCCCAAGGGACAGCATATAGCATATTCCTGGATGGGGCAACTCAGCGGTGTGAAGACGTCAATTCTTACTGGTGTGGAACATGTCAAAGTGATTAGTGAAGTTCATCTGAAAGAATAAATGGACAAGAACAGCTTTTTTGTTTTTTTTAAGAAAATAAAAATAATGAGATGGGATTTGCCTTATTGGACAGAAATGGTGTTAAATAAGAATTCAGGTACTGGAGGAATTAGGCTTGGGTTTGAATCTGGCTCCACCACTTCCTGGACATGTCACTGTTATAGACTGAATTGTGTCCTTCCAAAATTCGCATGCTGAAGCCTTAACCCCCTATGTGACTGTATTTGGAAATTGCTCTCTCTCTCTCTCTCTCCCCCAGGGTGAGCACAGAGGAAAGGCCATGTGAGGACACAAAGAGAAAGCGGCCATCTACAAGCCGGAGAGAGAGCTCTCACCACAATCCAAACCCTGCTGGAAACTTGATCTTAGATTTCCCAGCCTCTAGAACTGTGAGAAAATAAACTCCTATTGTATAAGCCACACAATCTGTGGTACTTTGTTATAGCAGCCTGAGTGGACTAATACAGTCACCTTGGGAAGCATTCCTAGCATCTCATAGCCTCAGTTTCCCCACTCAGTAGAGTGGGAATAAGAACACCATTTATAGCGTCATTATAAGTATGAAATGAAGTGTTGCGTGAAAGCACTTTGCACAATGCCTAGCCCTTAACTGCTGCTCAATAAATGACAAGTTCACTGACAACAACTGTGGCACTGGGGTAAAAATTTAGAGAAATATCAACGGAGCAGGACAGACAAGCCAGTAACACACCTCAGCCTTTGTATAAGCTCCAGGAGTGAGAAGAGAGACTACTTTTTTATTCACGTTGTGTCATTTCCCCCATGTAGCATATGTATGGCACACAGTAGCTGATTAAAAATATTTGTTGACTGCCTAAATTAGAATGTAATACATGCGAAGGAAGGACTCATAAATCAATTGGTGAAACAAAAGACTATTCTTTGAATGGTGTTGGGAAAATTGCTGATTTGGAATAAAATAATTAGATTTTATCATTTCATCCTATAAAGGGCCTTTTAAACTTTTTTGACCATGACCCACAGTAAGAAATATGTGAGACAACTCAGCTGAGTAAATGTGCTCATAAGTATAAATTCATAATTAAAGCAAAAGTTCCTAAAACAATATTTGTTCTTATTATGTCAGATGAACTCTGATCTACTCTATTCTATTCTATTCTATCCCACTCCACTCCACTCCACTCCTATCCTAGCCAATTAAAAAGAAAATTCTTGTCCCTATCCACTAAATTTATCTTAAAACACTAATGAATACGGGCTGGCCCCGTGGCCCAGTGGTTAAGTTCGTACGCTCAGCTTCAGCAGCCCAGAGTTTCACCAGTTCGGATCCTGGGCGCGGACATAGCACCGCTCATCCAGCCATGCTGAGGTGGCGTCCCACATAGCACAACCAGAAGGACCTACAAGTAAAATATACAACTGCATACTGGGGGGGCTTTGGAGAGAAGAAGAAGGGAAAAAAAAAAAAAGAAGATTGGCAACAGATGTTAGGTCAGGTGCCAATCTTTAAAACAAAAGAGCCCAATGAATAACTATCAGCACTTAGAATACTACCTTATACCCAAATTAATTTCCAATTAAAGAAAGAAATTATAGATCAACAATATAAAGTCTTGAGGCAAAAAAGAAACAATGGAAAAAAGTCATCCTGGCAAACGTCAACAGCTTTGACTACATAAACATTTGAAATGTCTGTTACAGGGATTGCACATGGAAGAGACAACAGTGACCGAAATAGGATGTGGCCGTGCCAGGAGGGGAAGAGGCCACTTATTCCTGACATTTCCTTCTTCCTCACACCCGCCCACATCTAAGCCATCAGGAAGCCCTGTGGACACCCCCTCCATTTGTGTGCTCTTCTCCTCTTCCACAACCCAGTTTTAGTCCAGACCATCGTTATTTCTCACCTGTGCTGCTGTCACCACCTCCCAGCTGGCCTCCCTACTTCCACTCTGCACCCTACGATCCTTTCTCGTCATAGCAACGAGACTGATCTTTTTAGAGTATAAGTTAAATCATTGCCTTCTTAACGCTCTTTATGTACAATCCAATCTCTTGGATGTGGCCTCAAAGCCCACCTCCCATCTCATCCTCACTCACTCCCCATCACCCCCTTCCACTGGCCTTTTCTCAGTTCCATCTATGTGGAACACACTTCCCTCAACTACGCACTCTGCTGGCTTTTTCTCATCCTCCATGACTCAGTTTCAGAGTTACCTCCACCCAAACCAAAGTGGGTCCCCCTTTCATAAGGTTTTTTCATAATGTGTAAATATTTGTTATTTGTTTGCTCACTTCTTTATTGTCCATCTCCCCTGAGTAGACTGTCAGTTCCTTGACAGCAGCATCCTCAATACCCAGCCCAGTGTCCCGCACATGCGCTCAGTACATACTTGTTGACCATAGTACATCCTCAGACCAGAGCAAAACCAGCTCCTACCTTAGGCCTGTGCTTTCGAGTGCCCTGCTCTGGACTCCCATAGTTCTGCCCCTCCCTCTGGGGAGGAGAGACAATGTCCTCTCCAGGAGCCTCCTCCCCAACCACCTGGGATCTTGGAGTTCCTTTCCCAACTGCCCTCTGATCTCTTTCAGGCCTGCATGGGCCTCTTCCCTGAACCACTGTTACTGAACCAAGTGGGTTCCCCTCCTGCTGAGTTACAATTGGATTCTCTACCAGAAGTAGTTGTCACACAAAGTAATACTTATTTGCAGCAAATAGGAGGCCACACGGAATCATTTCCAAAGTCGCAGTGTCCCCAGAAAAAGGGAAGCAGGGACCTTTTATTTCAGCTGAGGAATGAATATGCAAAAGGGAGAGAAGGGTATTCGCTTATGCAGGCTCAGGTGGAAAACATGCTTCCACATACCCTGCAGATTATGGTAATAAGGCCTAAGCTCCTCCTCAGAGAGGAGATCTTATCATTAAAAATGAGGCAAAGGTCATAGGCCTTGCTCTTGTGGTGGGGTTTGGTCTGGTTCAGAGTGGTTGGTGATTGCATCTCTTAAACCGTTAAATGCTTCCTCACCAACCTTTGAGTTCCTTGAGGCCATTAGTTGATGACACCATCAACCCAAAGACAGACTAAGTCACTTATGTGTGCATCCGTAGGCCTCAAAGGCGGCCAAGGTGAGAAGGCTGAGTGTGTGGTGGAACTTGGATGTGCTGGTTGAGGGGTCCACGCACATGGCCAAGAGGTCTCGTGCGGGATGAGGTGGAGGAATGGGATTAGAAGGGGGACAGGCCAGCCCTCCCCAAACCTCCACTTTCTGGGGAGAAACTCTGAGGAGTCCAAGAATTCTACATTAGAGCTAGGCCTTCCTAGCTGTTCTGAAGGTGTATTTGTCGAGGTAGGAGGATAGACTATATTTTATCCAATAGCCTTCTAACTTGAATTATAACTTTTAAATATTAGATATACGGTCTGTGCACCTCCGTCTGCACTCTTGGCCCGGGCCTAGCTATGTCAGGGACAGGCCTGCTGGACAGAAGGATGTGAACTTCCTGGGCTGAGCTCTCCTTTCTATGGATAAGGTGTGGGCCGCACACAGGCCCTTGGACCTCTAGCTCCCACTGAAACTTGACCCTAAAATCTTTGAAGCCTTGATAGGAAAGGGGAGGACTTGAAAAACTGTCATTTCAAAGCTGACGTTATAATCTATTTTCATTCCAGGAAAACCACTTAAGGGGACTTTTAGTTATGCAAATATAAAGCAGAGCTTCTTTTCTGAAATGGAGATGCCTGTGGCCCTGTGGCCCAGGGGCACTCTTCTATGGTCAAATAATGCCAGTAGCCTGTGTTGTAGCCAGAAGGGCATCTCTTCAGATCCTCTTCCCCTTAAAAAAAAAAAAACAAAACTGATATAAAGTACAATTTATACAATAATATTTAGTGAACAATTATCATGTGCCAGGTACTATGATAAGCACTTTAAATGGATTGTCTTGGGGCTGGCCCCATGGCCGAGTGGTTAAGTTCATGCGCTCCGCTGCAGGTGGCCCAGTGTTTTGTTGGTTCGAATCCTGGGCACGGACATGGCACCGCTCATCAAACCACGCTGAGGCCGCGTCCCACATGCCACAACTAGAAGGACCCACAACGAAGAATATACAACTATGTACTGGGGGGCTTTGGGGAGAAAAAGGAAAAAATAAAATCTTAAAAAATAAATAAATAAATGGATTGTCTTATTCAGTCTTCATAATACCCAATATTATCATTTTCATTTTATAAATGGGGAAACTGAGGTTCATAGAGTGTAAGTAACTTGTGCAGAGGTCATGCAATCAGCAAGTGGCAGAGCTGGGACTTGAACCAACAGCTGACTCCAGAGCCTGTATCCACCTCTATCATCCTCTGGAATTTTTCCAGGTCACTAATGATCCCCTAATGTGGAGTGCCCAGGCTAGAAGGCTCTTCTAGAGATTGACTCAGACTGGAGCAGAATAGGAGAAGCCATCACCTTCTGTGAAGTGTGTGCCAATTGGGGCCATCCTTACTGACTTGTTGAGGAACTTGTTTCTTGACCCAGGAGAGAGCGGGTAGAACCACTTCTCAACAAGGGCACAAAGATGCAGCAGGAGGGAAGGAACCAAGGCCCTTTCTCCCTCTGGGCCAGGCCAGGAACAGCTGAGCCCCAGGTCACCAAGCCAAGTTCAGAAGAGTGGTGTGGACGAAGGCTGCAAGGTGACGCTGAGATAGCTAGAGTATCTCCAGAAGCATGCAGCCCACTGGACAGGGGCCTCTGGCCAGAGTGAACTGCTGGGGTGAGCTATGTTGGGAGACTCAGAGAAAACCTGAGAACAGCCCCCACTGGCAGCCTGGAGCCCCATCCTGGACGAGGCTGCCCCTTTGGTACAGACTTGGGGCTGGACACTGTGGTGGAGACCTGCAAATCCAACATGGAAGGGTGTCCTTGTCTTTTGGGCCATGAAAATCTGTAGAGCTCAAGGGAACTTTTGTTTGTGGATTTGCTAAAATCTTTTATTTAAACCTTTGAAACCACATTGTTAGTAGAGCACAAATGCTGCATGCCTCCTATCTGCCCCCTTGCACTTTCTGGAAATCCAGGTGGGGGCTAGAGCAAAGAAAGTGTCACAATTCCATCCTCTCCCCCTGGCTCCTCCAAGTAAGTCACCTTGCCTGTCTGCCCCAGCTCAATGGTTACCCTTCTACTGATACTTCCTAACATGATGTTAAAAGCTGTTGGTTCATATTTAGCTGTGGTTGACCTAAACCGCCAGATCTTTTTCATACAAACTGCTGTCAGGCCAGTTTTTCTCAGCCTATGCTTCTAGTACACGTGCAACTGATTAAAAATAAAGCAAAATGTAAATGCAGGACATTCCACATTTAATTTTGTTTGTTTGTGGTCTGCAGAAACAACGTAAATTTTGTATTCTGTCACCTTTTGTAATAATCCCATCACCAGTTTTGTATCATCTGCAAAACTAATGAGCATTAATTTCTTTGTAGTTAATAAAAATAAACTACAAAATAGTCATTAGTAGTTCATGAAAATGCCAAACAGGACAAAACAGAGTCTTTGGCATAACACTACAAGAGTTCTCGAAGTGTGGTCTGGGAATCCTGGAGTTCCCTGAGACCTTCTCAGGGCGCCTGTGACACCAAAACCATTTTCATAATAATGCTAAAATGTCTATTACAGTCTCATTCTATCACGATCTCTGGAACTATCTGGAGGCTGCATGATGTATGATGTCACAGTAAACTATGCAGAAGCAGTTATGAGAATCCAGCTGTCTTCTATGAGCCAGACATTCAAGAGATTTGCGAAAATATAAAACAAAACCACTCCTTTCTCACTGTTATTTTTCCTCTTGGAAAATATGGTTATTTTTCATAAAAAGGTCATGTTAACATGCAATAGGTTTATCATTATTATTTTAAAAGCAATTAATAAATAAGACAACAGTTTTTATCAATTTTAATTTCTAATATAACAAATATTAATAGATCTAACCTACATAGACAAAACTTCTTGAGGGTCCTCAAAAATTCATGAGTGTAAAGGGGTCTTGAGACCACAAAGTTCAAGAACTATGACATTAGAGGAGATATTCCCTCAGGCCGGTATCTAGTCTTTACTCTGTGAGTTGTCATAAATAATGTGAAAATCCTTTTCAGAATTTCTCCAGCCCTTTCCTCTAAGACAGAGGCAGTGGAGCAGAGCTCTAATCTTGGCTGTCGCTAGCTTGCTGTGTGATCCCGGGTAAACCTCTTCACTTCTCTAGACACCAGTTTCTGCATTTGTAAAATGAAGGCCTTTATGGGATTACTTCTAAGGTAAATGTGCAGTTTTTAAAGAACTAAAAGCACTTTTACAACCTTTTTGGGAGAGGAAAGAAGGGGCAGGAATTTGTTCTTTATTTTACCAACCGGGAACTTAAAGTCCAAAGATGTTAAGAGAAAGAAATGCTCAAGGACATGTCCTGAGTCAGCACCAGATGTAGGAACCGAAGCCAGGGTCCTCGTCTTCTGGTTTAAGACTTGATCTACTCAACGGATGATTTTAATAATAATAGGATTTGCATTTTAAAATTACATAACCTTAAAAAAATAAATTTCTATTTCGGAACCACTCCAAACTTGGAAAAGTCGGACAGACAGAACAAAGAACTTGCATAATTTTCCTGACCGTGGTAGCCAGCCTTCAAGGTGGCCCCCAATAATCCTTGCCTCCTGGTATTCATGGCCTTGGATAGTTTCCACCCCCATTCAACAGTGCTGACCTGTATGACCAAAGGATATTGGTCAGTATGTTGAAGTGATAGTGTGTGACTTTGAGACTACGTCTTAAAAGACATTGCAGCTTCCACCTTGCTCTTTCTTAGATTGCTCTGGGGAAAACCAGCCACAATGTTTTGAGGACATTCAAGCTTCCCTGTGGAGAGTCATGTGTATCAAGGAACTGAGGCATCCTACCAACAAGATGCACCAACTTGCACTCATGTGGAACGCAAAGGGGATCCAAGGTCTTTGTAGACTACAGTATGACAGAGGCTGGAGAGTTGGCAGAGCAGTGAAGGTGTATTGTTGGCCCTGCCAACTAAAAGAGAACTGTATCTGGTCTTTTCTAAAAGTTACGGAGTAAAAAGCAATAACCAGATCAATAGCAAACCGAGGAAATCATACTTGGAGCAGCAGCTGCAATTGGAATCACCAAGTTTTGGATGATCTATTGTCATTCTCCAAAGCCGGTCAATCTTCTGACAGACAGATAGGTGATTTGAGTGGGGATGTAGTAGGAATCACCACCCTTGTATCTTTCAAGACTTCGTTGGTGACACTAATCTCTTTAGTCCCCCCAGAAATGCAATACTGCTTTTGGTTTATTATTTTAGTATGTAGACATAGTTCCAGCAACCTCCACTTGGCCTTTTCTACCATGATAGCCTTTACTCCATGGGTCAGAGAAGCGGTGTGGGGAGTCTATCAGTTGCTGAGTGTGTCTGCTCAGATACCTACTGAGTATATCTAAGCTGCAATATATATCCACCTATGCATTGAGCAACTGAGGAAATAATAATGGGATGGGTCCTGAGAACCACTGGGCTTGCTGTGAGATGGAGTGAAGCCAAAACTCCAAAGATTATCTGGCTTCCACAGTCACCTACACTGACAGTGGACCACGGTGGTATTTTGAGTCTCCAGACATTAGCATCAGCTCAGAGCCAAGCTTCAGTAATCCCCTAAAAATCTGGTTATTTCCCCTTCCTAATGCACAGTCATCCTGGTAAAGGGCTGCAGGTCCCTTTGCGGAAAGAGTAGGAGGAAGTTTTGGGCAGTATAGTAGGGTCCTTCCTCAAGTGGTCCCAGTCTTCCCTTCATTCCAGGGGATCAGGGTTTATGAACTGGCTCAATCTTAGAATTGACTGAAGGGCTCTTACTCTATTGTCAGAAGTCAGACTTCTGTTCCCACGTACTAGAGCTTTGCCACTTACACAAACCAGGTAAGGCTTTAGTAGGCATACCCAGTTCTGTCCTAGAGACTCTATGATCAGTTAGCCAGTGCCAAAGCTCTGTAGACCAAACCATTTTGCTTCCTGCTTTGGCTCTGCTGTCCATTACAGTAACTACGCTAACTTTGTCTTGTTACTAAATGCCTCCACTTAGCTCCTGACACCCATTATTCCCATTTCGTTAATTCAAGGAGCCCGTTTTGATGACTGCGTCTCCCACTGTCCTGCCTTGCCCTTAGAGAATAGCCACCACAGAGCTCTTCACGGCTGCTGATGTTCTTTTCACCAATGCATCTCTCAGGACCTCGGTGAAGAGAGTGTCCTCTGGATCCTACCAAGGAATATGGTTAGCTGGTTTTACGTTATAAATTGACTCTGGCATTCTGGATACCTTCCTCTTCAGTTTGGAAGTTCTGACAGCTCAGCTTCATTCAGTGCAAGCCATTTTTGAGTTTAATAGCAAACTGTTAGAGCCATTCCCAACCAACTTGAGCAAATACATTACATTCAGAATCTCTGCTAGTGCACCCGTATCAATACATTCAGCTCAATCCAAAACTATATTCCCTCTATTGTGATCCAACACCTTTAGGATCCATTCGCATACGTATTCCCTGGGTTTCTGTCAATATACATTGATGAAAGGTAAAGAAAATTGTTTGTATTATTCTTGTAACTTTCAGTAAGGGTAATATTATGTCAAAACGAAAACTGAAACAATATGTAAACTGACAAACTCTCCATATTCTTTTGGTGTGTATGGTGCTTCCTCATGGGGCCCACTGGGGCTTTCTGTTACTTGAATCTGGTTGTAGATCTAAAAGAGGTTGTAGGGTAAGGTTCCTAGCAGGATGGATCAGCAGTCCTCTGCCAGGCAACTATCTCAGGGCAGGCCATACAGGTTCTTCAGGGAAGGGAAGATTAATTTGCTGTTACTGCTGAAGGAGGGGTCAGCAGAATTTAAAGTCTTCAGCTTCATCAGAATCTGTCCATATGTCCCCACCCCGAGATTCAGGGCTCACTCCTTCCCAATCAATGTCTTATTTTTAACAGGAGACCCTGCTAGGTTGTGAATTCAATTTGTATTGAAATTCAGTTCCCTGCAAGCGGAAGTTAAGAGTTCGATTATCAGAAATCTTGACCCTGAGGTGATGAGAGATGAGTTTCTTTTAGGGAAGTCAAAGGAGTTTTTGGTTCCTTTCCCAGATCTGGAGCTGGGAATTTAAAGCCCTAAACTCATCATTTTCTTTCTCCAAACTCTCCAGCATACTTAGAAGCCACCAACAAGCTCATTATACTAGCTCATTTTTTACTAAAATGTTCTATGGCAGCAAATATTTGGTTACTCAAAGTCTTGCCCCCTTATAAGCATTTATCACAGGTGACTACAGGTGAGAATTTAAGCGACTGTTTTGCCATGGAATGTCATGGAATGACACCAATGTCACCTTTGCCACTGGCAGTAATCATTAAGGGATTAAATTTAATCGAATTAGGGACTGGCCCCCTGGCCGAGTGGTTAAGTTCACGCGCTCCGCTGCAGGCGGCCCAGTGTTTCCTTGGTTTGAATCCTGGGCGCGGACATGGCACTGCTCATCAAACCATGCTGAGGCGGCATCCCACATGCCACAACTAGAAGGACCCACAACTAAGAATATACAACTATGTACCGGGGAGCTTTGGGGAGAAAAGGAAAAAAATAAAATCTTAAAAAAAAAAATTTAATCGAATTAGAGAACCAATTACAGATTCCCATCCTCAAGATTCTATTTCCCTGAGACCACAACCAGTACCGATAAGCATATCAGTCAGGGAAGCAGAACCATCATGAATTACGAGACAAGGAGTTTACTATAGGAATTAGACCTAACGCAGTTTTGGGAAGGAGCTGGGGAAGTGAAGGACCAGCAGAGAAGTCAGAGGATCAGAAAAGGAGTCACCAATATGGGAAGTCAAGCTCACATCTAGCTGACATGAGACTGATGGGAAAGCTCATGGAGCTGCCACCTCTGTGGGTCCTCCACCAAGTTTCTGGAGGTGAGCCACAGGTCACTGTTGGTCAACAGGGTCAGCAGTTGGGAAAAATTCCTGGACAACTGATTGGAGCAAAGCAAGGACAAGCTTGAGTTCACTAACACTTCTATTTCCAACTGTCATCGCATCTAACTACAATGACCTTCAGAGAATAATACTTGCTGTTTCATTTCTGTCTTCCAAATCTCATGCATATTCTTCTTTTGACCAACTCTAATCTGAAACCAGCCGGGGAAGGGGATTCTGGCAAACATAGTTCCAGCTTAACCAAGTTCTCATAGTACGAACTGCCACAGTAATGTGCGATGTATGAACCTGGACTGGATCAAACCACCCATGAAAGACGTTTTGGGGAAATTGGAATGATTTTTAAATGGGCTAGCTATTAGAGGATTAAAGAGAATTAACGTTAATTTTTATGCTTGTAAGTGGCATTGTAGTTATGTCAGAGAATGTCATTCTTAGGTGCTCAAATATTTAGGGGCGAAGTTTCAAATGATTTAGCATTTATTTCTTTTTAGTACTTAAGTGAGTGTAGTAAAATGGTAACAAGTGTCGAATCCAGGTGGTGGATCTGCAGGTGTTTCAACTTTTCTGTATGTTTGAAATTTTTAGTAATAAGATAACAGGGAAAATAGGAGACTGATCTTGATTATTACTTCGCCTGGAGGCCTCTCCGCCCACCTCCCCTCTCCTCCTCCACGTTGGTTCTGTTTACCCTTTTACTCTCCAAGCTCCCAGGTGTGCCTCTGAGGCATTTGTCACACTGTACTTCAATTTCTCATTTTCGGTCTCTCTCCTCCTCTAAACTTTGAAGGCTTTAAAGGACACAGATGTCTCTCATCTCTGACTTATAGTGCTTATCCTGTACCTGTCACAGAATAGGTACTCCATTAATCTGTGTTCAATCAAGAACAGAAGAAATTCTAATTGAGGAATTTTCTTCAGGGATACCACCAAATTAGGGTTCAAGTGAATCTAGGGAGTGCAAGCTTTAGGGTTTTTACAATTTTTGTTTCAAATTACAAAAGTAATACATGCAAATTAAAATAATATAGAATAAAAATGAAAAATAAAATTATTATTTCAATTCTGTCATATACACACTCCAACCCCTGGAGTCAAGAGTTTAGAATATTTCCTTCCAGAACTACTTCTATGCAATTATAAATACACACACACACACACATACACGAATGTGCATACCACAAATGTTGTTTGGTGACTTACTTTTTTTTTTAACCTAATAACATAGCATGGAGTTTTCCACAACAGTGTATAAATAGATCTACATCATTTTTTTTTTTTTTTGAGGAAGATTAGCCCTGAGCTAACTACTGGCAGTCCCCCTCTTTTTGCTGAGGAAGCCTGGCCCTGAGCTAACATCCGCGCCCATCTTCCTCTACTTTATATGTGGGACGCCTACCCCAGCATGGTGTGCCAAGCGGTGCCATGTCCGCACCCCAGATCCGAACCAGCGAACCCCGGGCTGCCGAAGCAGAATGTGCGCACTTAACCACTGCACCACCAGGCCGGCCCCTACATCATTCTTTTTGGTGGTGTGTGTGAGGAAGATTGGCCCTGAGCTAACATCTGTTGCCAATCTTCTTTTGTTTGCTTAAGGAAGATTGTCGCTGAGCTAACATCTGTGCCAGTCTTCCTCTACTTTTTCGTACGTGGGACGTTGCCACAGCATGGCTTGATGAGCTGTTTGTAGGATCTGAACCCACAAACCCTGAGCCGCCAAAGCAGAGCACGTGAACTAAATCACTATGCCACCAGGCTGGCCCCTCTACATCATTCTTTACAGGCTACATAATAACTCATTGTACGGGTGTGCACATCGGGATGAGCATATAGGTAGAGGAACGATTTCTACATGAGACCCGTAGCCTCGACAAAAAGGGATTTGGCAACTCCAATAATCAAAGGAGTAAGAGAAGCTCAGCCTTGAACTGTGGGTACAAAGTCAGGGTAAACTGGCAAGGAAGGGACTTTACCAAAGTCTCAGTTTACAGAAAGTCTTAGCCTATTCAAGGAACAGAATAGAGAGCGAATGATCCAGATATGAAAGTGAATTGAGCTCACTGACAAATGTGAGACTGTGTAAGCACCTAATCTGTGTGCACTGCTACCTTCCCACTAGATTAATGTAGTCAGAGGGCCCTGAAGCAGCCAATTGCAGACTGCACACAGCCACAGCCACCAAGGCACAAGTGAAAGTGTCAAGGGTGTGGGCCTGGTTCATTCTGGAGGAGAAAGTCCCACAGGTTTCCCAGTGACAACAGAAAGTTACCCAAGCAAATGTTGATGAAATCCTACCAGAAGACTAATGTTTCAACGGCTGTTTGGTCTCATCATTGGTACTCCCACCGCTTTCGCTTTCCCTATCCATTTCTCATGCACAAAAACAAGCTCTTTTGCCCTGTAGCCCTCTCTCCTTTCTGAGAGTCCCACTTACCCTAACTATCCAATCTTATTGCCCTCTAAATTTCTAATATCCACTTTGTGTTCCACTCAGACTGTCACTGTGTCGACGAAAAGATCATGGACTGCATTGAGACTATGCAAATGAGCTGTTCTATCTTGACGGTGTTGACCTATTCCCAAGCATAGCATGAACCCATCCATGTCAATTTACCTTCACTGCCACGTTATGAGTGTGCGTTCGTGGCTCTGTCTGCTGCTAATGGCAAGTATTCTTGCAAATACAATAAATATTATTAAGTTTAGATGCATAGCTTACTTTATAGAAATCTAATGAGTAACTTATTCAAGAAATAAGTTTTGGAGGCAAAGCAAATCCTTAAATTGGCAATTTCAGTCTGGGATTCTGTGTAATGCCAGGAAATGTGAATGTTCCATTATTCGAATACTTTGAATAACGCTATCTGGTGTTTTTTAGCGTTTGAATATTCGCTGTGGGTCACAGTCATTTGTAAAAACTTTAACAGAAGAAATGCGAAGAGATGTGAATGTTACAGAATACACTGACGTGAAATCCGAAACTGATCTAAAATCTGAATTTGCAAAAGTAATACCGATTTTAACAGTAAAACTAAAATCAGGGCAAGCAGACAAAATATGTTCATTGTTACGAAGGGAAACGAGGTTGTATGAAGCAACATGTACTCTACTGCCTAACTTAAAGATGCTTTTGGGTGTATTTTTAGCAATTTGACTGACGTCAATGCAAATGAAAGACTTTTTATATCTAGAATATCTGTCATGAAACAAAAATAAGACAGTGTAATTAATGCTTTGCATGTTTTAAAAATTTCATTTTAAGAATGTTAAATTTTTTTTTGAGAAAGATTAGCCCTAAGTTAACATCCGCTGCCAATCCTCCTCTTTTTGCTGAGGAAGATTGGCCCTGAGCTAACATCTGCACCCATCTTCCTCTATTTTATATTTGGGACGCCTGCTACAGCATGGCTTGACAAGCAGTGCTAGGTCCGCACCCAGGATCCAATCCAGCAAACCCTGGGCCCCCAAAGCAGAGCGTGCGAACTTAACCACTATGCCACTGGGCTGGACGCTCAGAAGGCTAACTTTTACATACTAAATACTGGTAGTGTTATCTTTCAATTTTTAAAATGGCTTTTACTTGGCATTTATTTTGTGTTAACATTTTAAATTGTCTTTTAGTGTTTCCTATTATCAAATGTCTGTATCAGATATAGATCATTACATTGCTTTTTTATAGCAAACCTCTGAAACTTTTAGTATAACTTTATCACAGAAAACTGGTACACTGTTATTATGACCACATTATTATTTAAAACATGTAAACAACGTGTTGTGAAAAATACAAAATAGCTTATAATATCAAGAATTTCTGGGTATTTCTATTTCTCATTCCCGAATCCTGAAGATGATCAAAAATGGATAATTCTTGAAGCTGGTGATATGCACTTGGGGAGTTCTGATACTATGATATCTGCTGTCATATATGTTTAGATTTCCCCCTAATAAAAAGTAAAACAAAACTGGCTTGTGCTACATTCCTGTCTAAACTTCAATGGCTTTCTAGTGCCCTTAGCAGAAAAGCCAACAGCTTTACCATGCCCTTTAAAGATTGCATAATTTTGACCCTTTCACCTCTCCTGCCCCAATGTATCACTCTCCCACTACTTTCCAGCAACACTAGCCTTCTTTCAGTTCCTCAAATTCACCAAACACTTTCCTGACTCAAGGCCTTTGCCCGTGCTGTCACTCTGCCGAGAGCACTCTTCCTCCAATATTTCCTTAGCTAACTCCTACCCGTCTCTAAATATGAGTTCCTCCTAGAGGCTTTGCTTGAACCAACCTCTTCCCTCCTCCCGCCACCAAATCTAAATTAGGTCTCCCCGTGATTGTCTCCCACTATTACTTCACAGCACTTAACACAGTTTGTAGTTACATATTTATTCATTACTTACGGGTTTAATGACTGCCTCCCTCACCACATGGTAAGGGCAGACAGTGTGTCTGCATTTCTCACCCATTTTTCATGCACCTTGCACAATGCTTGGTACAGAATAGGCTCTCGGTAAATGCTAGTTTAAACAATCCTGACTGTGCAAGGGAGATAGATAACATAAGAATTAGGAAAGAAAGCAAAATTGTTCTTAGTGACTATATGACGGCTCTCAGTGATCACCAATTTTTTTTGGTATTGTTCGTAAATCTGATCTAGAACCTCACCAGAGATCAGCATTGAGCTTGCTCTTTGTTGTTTCTACCAGCCTTAATTAAATCTAAAATTCATCCTCCAAGGTTGGCAATGGAAGGAAAACAAGCGTAGGAGACTTAAGAGACATAGCAACCAATTGCAATGTGGAGGACACATTTGCCAAGAATTCCAAGTCTGACTCTTGTCCCAAGATTTAGTTTTTGGTGCACATAAAAGAGAGGACTTCCCTACAGATCCTACAGATGTTAAAAAGACAACAATGGGACATTATGAAAAATTTTATACCAATAAAAATTTAACAACTTAGATGAAATGGATACATTCCTTGAAAGATACAAATTATCACAACTGACTCAAGAAGAAATAAAAGACCTGAATAGTCCTACATCAATTAAATAAATTGGATTTATAATGAAAAATCTTCCCTCAGGCCCAGATGGCTTCATTGTTAACAAAATATTAGCAAATTGAATTCAGCAATATGTAAAAAGGATAACACAGCATTCCCAAGTGGGTTTATCCTAGGAATGCAAGATTGGTTTAACATTTGAAAATCAGTTAATTTAATCATGTTAATGGAGTAAAGGAGAAAAACCATATGATTATCTCAGTAAATGCAGAAAAAGCATTTGACCAAATTCAAAACCAATTTATAACAGCAAAACTAGCTAAGATTTTTGTCCAAGTTTCACCTAACTTCCATGCTTTTCACTGTGCACCAAGGTTCTCCCTCCACAGCCAGTTCTGAAGGAGTCAACACTTAAACAAACATTTGAGTGCCTGTAGTGGGTTAGGCAATGTTCTGGGAGCTGAGGATACAGTTGCGAACGAGCAGGTGAGAAGTCTGTCTTACAGAGTCTACATTTCTGGAAATAGGTTTGATTTTATTGAGAGTTCTGGGAAGACTCCTTTCACTTTCTTCCTACCCAGGCCACTTTTGACAAATCTATATGTGTACCTGCCTCTAAAACTCCTCCCTCCCCCAATTCTCCATAATTTCTCCCAGCTCCTGGGGTAAACAATGACTACACCTACAAGTTCTTTCAGTGCCCTAGGAGGTCATTTATCTGGGCTCTGGAGTGTTCGACTCCTTTAAAATACACAGAGGCTTACTTATCTTTCTCACATCTCGGACCTCAATTGACGTTTAACTCCATTCTCCCTAGTGGAGCCCTGAAGAGGAGAGGCAGGGTTTTCTCCATCACTTGTAAATCTGGCCCCATATGCCCAAGCACTAGATTAATAATTATCTTCTTGCTCTAAACACTTCTTTTTTAAAAAACAATTTTATTGAAATATCATTCACATACCACTTAAAGTGTTCACTTATTTAAAGTGTATAATTCGGCATTTTTCAGTACATCTACAGAGTTGTGCCACCATCAGGACAATCTAATTTTAGAACATTTTCGTCCCCCCATAGAGAAATCCCACACCCATTCACAGTCAATCCTAAACACTTTTAAAGTGTCTTTATTACTGTCCTTAGCTGGTTTTCTCAAGGCTCAGTCTAGGCAGGGTTTTCCTCGCTAGCGTCATTCTCCGCACAACTGCTCTCATATGTCTCTTTCGATTTGCCCTTCTTGGTTTTCTTCTCTCTGCTCTTAGGAGTATAGTGGACACTGTCGCCACAACATCCATCCCACCCTCCCCTACTCACGTAGCAGCATGCGTAGTTGGAGTTCCAGATCCTTCGGGGTGGGGGCAGAGGGCCTGCCGACTGAACTGCACTTGAAATCTTTTCTTCGTTTCTGCTTTTCAGTTAAATGAGCCAATACATTTTTTTTATTCTTTAAGCCAGTTTGAGTTGGACTTTTTTGTTAAATGGATGTGGGACCCTACTTAGGATTCATTTATTGTTTTTTTACCGCTTTATTGAGATATCATTTACATACATACGATCCATCCATTTAAAGCACACACACAAATCAATGGTTGTTAGTATATTCACAGGATTGTGCAACCCTCACCAAAAGCAGTTTTAGAATATTTTCATAACCCCCAAAAGAAAGCCTGCACCCATTAGCAGTCACTCTTCATTTGTACCCATGCTGGGCTTGTAACCTTGAGAACTCTAAGACAATAAGTTTGTATTGTTTTAAGCCACTAAGTTTGCGGTAATTTAATTATGGCAGCAATAGGAAATGAATAAACAGGTGCTTATTAGACATTTGTGTATCTTCTTTGGAGAAATTCCTATTCAAATCTTTGATCATTTTTCAATTGAAGTATTTATTTATTTATTGTTGAGGAAGATTAACCCTGAGCTAACATCTGCTGCCAATCCTCCTCTTTTTGCTGAGGAAGACTGGCCCTGAGCTAACATCCATGCCCATCTTCCTCTACTTTATATGTGGGATGCCCACCACGGCATGGCTTGCCAAGTGGTGCCATGTCTGCACCCAGCATCCGAACCAGCGAACCCCAGGCTGCCGAAGCAGAACGAGTGCACTTAACCACTGCGCAACCGGGCCGGCTGCTCTTTATATATTCTTGATACAACTCTCTTATCAGATACACGACTTGCAAACATTTTCCCACACTCTTGGGTTGTCTTTTTGCTCCCTTAGTCATGTCCTTTGAAGCACAAAAATATTTAATTTTGATGAAATCCAATGTATCCATTTTTCTTATGTTGTTTGTGCTTTTGGTGTTATATTTAGGAAGGCTTTATTTAACCTAAGGTCACAAAGATTCACTCCCAAGTTTTATTCTAAGAATTTTATAGTTTTAGCTTTTACATTTAGGTCTATGATCCACCTTAGTTAATCCTTGTGCACGGTGTGAGGAAGGGATTCACCTTTCATTCTTTCGCATGTGGATATCCCATTGTCCCAGAACCATTTATTGAAAAGACAATTCTCTCCCCTGTTGAATTGTCTTAGCACCTTTGCTGAAAATCAATTGACCGTAGAGGGAACAGTTTATTTCTGGGCTTTCCAGTCTGCCCCGTTGATGAGCCTATTCTTACACCAGTATTTCCTGGGCTTGATCACTGTAGCCACTTACTATTCTTAAATAAAGTTTTTATTATAAATACAATATATTATCATTATAGAAAATTAGAGGAAAAGGGAGAAAAGAAAAAAGTTACCAATGATTCTAAGACAACTGCTGTTAATAAATTAGTACATTTTATCCCTTCTTTGTTTCTATGTTTTTGGGTTTTATTTTTTAACATATCTGAGATTATAACGTATATAAAATTTTGTATTTTGCTCTTTTTACTTAAAACTGAAATTAAAGCATTTCCCCATGTTACTAGAAACTTTTCAAAACATCTTTTCTAATGGTTGCATTAATGATCTATGAGAACATACTGAAATTTATTTAACCAGTCTCTTATTTTTTGACACCTAAGTTGTTTCCATTTTTTTCAGTCTTATAAATGACACTGCATCTTTGTGAATGAATCTTTGTATGTATTTTGGATAATTTTCTTAGGATAATTTAACAGAAATATCATTGATATGCATCACCAGGTTTTCTCTAAAAGCGGCATCAATTTACACTACCGCTAGCAGGGCGTAAGAATAGCTGTTGAACTGCACGCTTGCCAGCACTGGATAGTCTTTTTTTTTTTTCTTTTTTTAACTTGAGCAAGTTCAATAGATGAAAAATGGTACCTGGTTTTTCAAATTTGCATTTCTCTTGTTATTAGTGAAGTCGAACATTTTCCCACGTGTCTTTTAGCCCAATATATTTCCTCTTTTGTGAACTTTCAAGTTCATTTATTTTTCAGTGGGGTCCTTGATCAATTCTGACTAATTACTCTAAATCCTAGCTTTCCTGTCACCAACTAACTCTTAACACACCTGGGTCATTTGCTCAGAACATACAGGAAGGGGCTTTCTGAATAAAAAGGATAGGTATTAAAGAACATATAGAAATCTGGAAAGGGGCTCTCCTTCACAAAGTGGAGGGATGAAAAAACAGGGTCAGAGTAAAACCATCCATTTCTGAAAGGGTTATTAGCCCTCTCTGACTGGCTCCGATAGCCAGAGACGTTGACAACTGTAGCCCTGGGCAAAGCATGAAAGTCTTGAGCATTTCCATGCTTAAAAATCCCCAAGTTTAAGTTCCTGAAGTCTTACATATAACCTTGAACTTAAGCTCCTCAGGATTATGACAAAGATCTAAGTGGTCTTGTATTGGGAAAAAACTTTGGGGGGGTGGGCACTGCAAAAGTGATGCGAAGCCATTATCTATTTATGCCCAAGACAGGAAAAGAAAGACTGAGCTTAACCTGCCTTAGGACAGGTATGTGTTAGATGTCAATAAGGACTAACCAACTGTCAGAAGTGTGAGTTTCCGGGACAGATAATTGTAAAAATATATACAGTTTTCTTTGGTTACTTCGTGAGAAGAAATTGATAATTCTTTGATAACTTTTTGTACGTAAAAGACGTCTTAGACGTCTTAATAGAGAACGGGGTGGGTTAACTGATTTGGATTCCAGCTGGTCCATGGAAGGTGACGTAAGGTGAAAAAGTATGATCTCATCGGCCCATGACAGCATCGCATCATCCAGCCATTTCTGAATTAGACAAGTCCATTAACATGCAGGCATCCTGACCATGAGTGGGAATTCCACAAAAGTCACACTACAAGGTTGAAGGTAAGGGGGGAATACCAGACCAGACGTGACATTTCATACTGCTTCCTTGGCAGGACATTTTCAAAGAAACAAGAACTGAAATATAGCTTGAACTGGCATGCAAAGCAGGCCGCTATTTCAGTCTGAATCATGAGCCGGGGCCACAGAGGGCCACCTGAAACTGAGGGGCAAAAGAAAACCGAACACCAAGGCGTGAGCTGCATGTGATGAAAAATTGAAACTGTCCAGGCGACTGGACAGTTCCAAGCATTCGCTGTGCTGGGAGCCAGGCCAGCAAGCAGAGTTTTATAGCCTTTTCCTCCTGGCTAGCACCACGCAACAGTAATATTTTCTCTCTCTGTCTCCCCTCTTCCCCAGGATTCTGCAGTCCCCTGACCTGCCGCAGGACTTCAGGACAGCCGGCTTTTAGCACTGCTTTCCCGTGTCCTGCAGTGTTGCCACGCCACCTGGTGCTGTGTCCATCCCCCATCCCCGCCCAGGGTCACGGCAGCCAAGAAGCTGGCATTACCCAGAACCAGAGGGCAGAACTGTGGCTGAGGTGGCCAGCCACGTCATCTGTAACCCACTGTTTGTATTCTCTGCAGTCTGGCAAGGCAAGGATCTGCCAATGATCCCCAAGTTTGTTTTGCTTTCTCCGGCCCTCAAGAAGTGAATAGCTGTCATGAAAACAAAACAAAGAAAGCTCTGATGGGAAAAAAACCTCAGGCTTCCTTCTTGATGTCTCTTTCCTGCCTTTTTTCTGCTAAGTCATCTTCCTCGCTTCTCTTCTATTCCCCTTCTGGAAAGGCTTCGTTAACCTTAAGCTTACTTACTCAGCTCCTATTCATCCCTGCTACGATCATCAAAAAAGAATTTTTCAGTCTAGGCCCAGCTTCCTCCTAACCAGAGAAGCTGAAGGAGTGTTTAGAGAAAGTAAATTAATTTTAATGTTGGTTAAGTGACACATATGTCTTCAGTACATAGTAGGCACTGAATGTATTTAGCTTAATTGAAATCAGACGCAGAACACCACATGTACTCGAGAGCCGAAGCAATTTTAATTTTTAAATTATTTATGCACACGTCATTATTAAAATCTCAGGATCTTGATTTAGACAGACCTAAATTTAACTCTAGGTTTTACCACATATGAGCTGTGACCTTGGACAACTCACTTCACTTTTCTGAACTGCCTTATCTTATAGCGTGAAGATGATAATAGCGCCTCGTAGGGCTAGTGACAGGGTTATGTAAATGAACCCCTTGTTCACACTCATGAACAGTTAGGGGTCATTCTCTGTGTCCGTATTCTTTCGTGTGTTCTCTCTGTGCGCCTCTGCTTTGTTTTTATGATCTCTATGAGGGCAGTGCCGGGCTGTCCCTCCTGGGGGAGTGGACTTGTCCAGCTGACCGATCCTACAAGCCTTAATACCAAGAAGAGCTCAGAGACTGTCTCATGGTATTTGGGGTAGACTCAGGAGAAAGGCCTCATCACTGATTTTAAGATACAGGACTAATATCTGGACAATGAACCAAGCATGCTGCATCAGGCCACGATACATAGCTGTGAAGTTTTAGGAAACTAATTCATTTATTTATTCGTTTATTCACCCAAACGCTTATAGAACATCTGTTACACCTGAGGCTACAATGTTGAAAAATGTACAAGGTCTTTTTTCCACCTAAGCTTACAGTTTAATTATTGAACCTAAAGAAATAATGAGACAATTTAATTAATATTCATTGGAAAACAATTCAACTACATAAGGAAACATTGTGCTTTATTAAACAAAACCAGAACCTCCAAAGCTTAGCTCTTGAAGGAGAATAGATAGGAAGAACTAACCGACCAAAGGGTCCAACTCTGTCCCTGGTCCCCCTCCCTCTGGTTTCCTATGTCTTTGCTGTCCCTTCTCTAACCCTCTGGCCCAAGCATAGATTTTCAAACTTGTTTGTAGATGAAATGGGTTAGAGTCCTCGACAAAATATTTCAGGGGCTGGCCCGGTGGCCGGGTGGTTGGGTTCGTGCACTCTGCTTTGGCAGCCCAGGGTTTCGCCGGTTCAGATCCCGGGCACGGACCTAGCACCGCTCATCAGGCCATGCTGAGGTTGTGTCCCACATGCCACAAATAGAAGGACCCACAACTAAAAAATATACAACTATGTACTGGGAGGCTTTGGGGAGAAGAAGGAAAAATAAAATCTTTAAAATATATATACATTTTACTAAATATTAGGGGGGAACAAACGGATGTTCTTGAAAGCAGTATGAAACAATGTTATGGCTTTGGAAAATTGTTTGGCGGTATTTCCTAAAGCTGACCATAATCATATATCTATGCCACGACTCAACCATTTCATTCCTAGGAATGTACCCAATGTGCATTTTTTGTGTACATTTGTTCAGTAAAACTATATATACTAGGATGTTAATAGTGGTACTGTTTATAATAGCCAAATATTGGGAGCAGCCTAAATGTGCATCTGCTGTAGAACAGACAAATGAGGGTATCCTCACTCACCGGTTGCCTGTAGTTGTAGTTTGTTCGTCGTTGTGCAACAAATGTGTGAGTCTCACCCACATAATGTTGAGTGGAGGAAACCAGACACAAAAGGAGATATACTGTACGGTTCTACTTATTTAAAGCTCCAAAACAGGCAAAACTAATCCGTGGTGTTTGAAGTCAAGATAGTGATTGTCACTGGGGCTAATGACTAAAAGGAGCACAGGGACTTCTAGGGGGCTGATCACGTTCTGTTTCTTTGATTTGGGTGCTGGTTATGGGGGAGAATTCATCGAGGTGTACACTTATGATTTGCACACTTCTCTATATGGATAGTATACATCAATAAAATGTTTTCTAGAAGATAGTGTACAATGGTCTGATTTCCTGATCTTTCTCTAGCTGACTCCCTCATGAGCTTGGTTCGAATGATCCACAGCCCACTCTGAGACTGGACAAATGCCTAAGCACCTTGCGTCTGTTCTGTTTTCCCAGGCCTTTGAACACACAGTAGGAGCAGGTGTGATCTTATCTCCCGCCACACAAGAGTGAACGTCTAGACAGCTTTGTCCCCTGGTGGCTTACTTACCATCTCCCTGGAGCTCCCAGCCAGTTCCTGTCTCCCAGTCAAGACCCCAAAAGACTGATAGGACTGTGGTGAATGATTCAGTGAACAGGTGTATCTTTTGGGTGAGATGCCAGCCCCCGCATCTAAGAGTGACTATGCCCCCAACACAAACCCAATAATAAAATAATCCTTTAACAAAACAATAATTATGGCATTCATTCCACAGGTTCTCCCCCTTTTTAGAAAATAAGCTCCACGAGAGCAGGGGTTTTGTTTTATTCACTGCTTTATTTTCCTCATGGCTGCTGTAGCCCCAGCACCTAGAACAGTCCCTGGCACGTAATAGGGACTCAATAAACATTTCTTGAATGAAATAATTATTTTCAAAGAAAAGCAGCATAGCACGGAGGATAAGAGTGTGTGTTCTAGAATTAGACTGCATAGGTTCAATTCCCAGCTTGGCCACTTGCTAGCTATGAGATGCCGGACAAATTATTTGATCTATCCATGTCTCAGTTTCTTCATGAGTAAAATGGAGATGATACTAGTATCTTCCTCTCAGAGTTACTATAAAGTTTAAAGAACACATTAAAGATAATGTATGAAACAGATTGGTGACCACTATGCCAAAAGTGGGCTTGTCCTATCTCTTAGAAACATAGGAAAATGGAAGTCTTCTGACCATCTCTGTGACATACAATAGAATAAATAATAAAAAGAAATGTTAATATAAACAAAATAAATGAAATGAAAAAATCTCTTAAAATTATTAAAATTCAAGATCCCAGAAAGAATTTTTATAGGTACAGGTAAGCTTATTCTAAAATTTATATGAAAAGGCAAAGGAGCTAATATAGCTAAAACAATTTTGAAAAGGAAGAATAAAGTGGGAGGAATCACTCTATTTCATGTTAAGGGTTACAATATAGCTACAGCCTCACTATAAAGCTACAGTAATCAAGACAGTAAGGCCTGGTAGACACACACATCCATCGGTCAGACCACAGAACCCAGGAATGGACTCATGCAAATATCCCCAATTGAATCTTTAAAGGAAAAAAAGCAATTCAATAGAGGAATGATAGTCTTTTCAATAAATGGTGCTGGGGAAATTCGACATTCACAGGCAAAAGAAAACAAAAGTATCTTGACCTAAACTTCACATCTTATACAAAAGTTAATTCACAATGGACCATGAATTTAAATGTAAAATGTGGAAAAAGTCAGTCACAATGATTCCATTTATATAACATTCTCGAAATGAGAAAGCTATAGAGATGGAAAAGTACTTAGTGGTTGTTAGGGGACAGGGATGGTGAGCGTGTGAGTGTGCGTTGCTCACAAATGTAAAGGGATAGCACAAAGGAGTTCTGTTGTGGTGACAGGACAGTTCTTTATCTTGATCTGGTAGTGGTTCCACAAATCTATACATGGTTTAAAATTGCATAGAACTATACACACACAGATGAACGCATACAGAAAATAGGGAAAACTGAAGAAGATCTGTAGTCTAGTTAAAAGTATTTTTCCATGTCAATTTCCTGGTTTTTGTATTGTACTATAATTACATAAGATGTTGCCATTAGGGGAAGCTGGGTGAAGGGCAAACAGGACTCTATGTACTATTGTTTCAGCTTTCCGTGAGTCTTTATTTCAAGAGAAAAAGTTTTTAAAAATGTAAAATACTTCTCACAGCATGTGATACATAGTAAATACCCGATAAACATTAACCGTTACTTTCTTTTTAATTATTATGATTATTATTGTAACAAGAGAATTACTCATTTACCTTCTTTGCCTGGCGTAGAGTAAGAAATCAAGAAATATTTGTCGGGGCCGGCCCGTGACAGAGTGATTAAATTGGAGCACGACGCTACAGTGGCCCAGGGTTTCACTGGTTCAGATCCTGGGCGCGACATGGCACCGCTCATCAGGCCGCATTGAGGCGGCGTCCCACGTACCACAACTAGAAGGACCCGAAACTAAAATATACAGCTATATACTGGGGGTATTTGGGGAGAAAAAGCAGAAAGAAAAAAAAAAGAAGATTGGCAACAGTTGTTAGCTCAGGTGCCAATCTTTAAAATAAATAAATAAATAAATTTTTGTTGAATGAATGAATGAATGATAGACACAGGGAAAAGATGGAAGAATGTTCGATTTAAAATTGGGTCACACAGGAAGCAGCCTTCATGCAACTACCATTCTATGGAGGAAACAGACACACCAACAACTAAATGGAAGGTGTCATGGAGGTGGTGACTTTGAGCTAAGACTTTGAGGATAAGTAGACAGAGAAGAAGGATGAAGAATATAATGGGAGATGAGAATACAAAGGTAGATTGGGGAGAGCTCTGAATATATTTAAAGAGTTTGGTCCCTTATTCTGTAGGAAAAAGAGCGACATTAAAGAGCTTGTATAAAAAGACTCCAGTGGCAGTGTGAAGGATGGATGCCCACAGAAAGCATGTAGGCCCGGGGAAAATGTATAGATCCCTATTAGGAGAATACAGTTGAATTCTGAGTTGAAAAGGGTGTACTAATATTAACATGTCAGCAGTGACATGGCTGTGATCAACTTTTCTCTGGTCTGGATAGACTTTTTAGAGGAGGTGAATCCTGACCTTTTACAAGGAAATAAAAAAAATGAAGAGGGGCTGGCCGGGTGGCATGGCAGTTAAGTACACATGTTCCGATTCAGCGGCCTGGGGTTTGCCGGTGCAGATCCTGGGTGTGGACATGGCACCACCTGGCATACCAGGCTGTGGCAGGCGTCCACATAGAAAGTAGAAGAAGATGGGCATGGATGTTAGCTCAGGGCCAGTCTTCCTCAGCAAAAAGAGGAAGATTGGCAGCAGATGTTAGCTCAGGGCTAATCTTCCTCAAAAAAAAAAAAAAAAAGATGAAGAAAGGTATTCTAGGCATGTCCACTTTGAGTTACATCTATCTTTTAGAATTCCAAGACTGGGTGGAAATGGAGTCACTGTACAGACACCTTCCTTCGAAGATCATTCTTAACTTCCCCCAGACAAATAGGTGTCTTGTGGGAAAAAAAAAAAAGATTTAAAGGATTAAATCTACAAACAACTGATTTCTATAAAGCTAATTCAAAGAAGCTCTGCAACCAGCTCTCCTAAAGCCCAGTTAAAGATGTCGTAATTTGGGGATTTGTACTTCTCTTCATTTCTCCACCTGGCCTACTTCCTTTTTCTAAGGTACTTTGGTTACCATGGAAACATAAACAAATACAACTAGTTTCCTCTAGTTGAACTATTGAATTCCACCCTGGGCTCGCCCCTCTGCTTTCTCTCTAACAGCCACTCCCTACTACACTCTAATCAATCTTTGCCTTGTTCCACTTACCTTACCTACTCCCTCCACCCCAATTTTCTCGCCAGTCTCCCTCTCCTGGTGTGGTAGCACACTTGAGTGTGTGGATAGCTTTGGGTATTTGCCTTTTAACTTATAAATCCTCTGTGCAAACTAACCTCCCACCAGTAGCAGTGACTCCTGTAAAGATTCCCTTTTTTCTTTACAGAGCTATATTGATTGATGACTAGAATTAGGAATACCTTGGGTATTGACATTTTGTTTCCTATTAAATAGCTATATAAGGAAATAGAATAAATTTTTGTGAGTCGGAATGTAAACAGCACAGAGCCTCAAGGAAGTTAGTGAGATATATACAAATTAGTACAAAATAGTGACCCAAAACAACGAGTGACCTAGGTAAAATTCAGAATTAGGTTACCAATGGAATACTACTCAGCCATAAGAAACAAGGAAATCCAGCCATCTGTGACAACATGGATGGACCTTGAGGGTATTATGCTGAGTGACATAAGTCAGAGGGAGAAAGTCAAATACGGTATGATCTCACTCATAAGTAGAAGATAAAAACAACAACAAACACACACAGAGAAACAGAGATTGGATTGGTGGTTACTGGGGGAAGGGAAGAGAGAGGAGAGAGAGAGAAAAGGGTGATTAGGCACATGTGTGTGGTGATGGATGGTAATTAGTCTTTGGATGGTGAATATGATGTAGTCTACACAGAAAATGAAATATATAACGATGTACACCTGAAAAAAAAAAAGAGGTTGGCTTACAATTCAAATACGAAGGAAATAGATTGAGGAGAGGAATCAAAGTCCGGAAAGTTAATAAATGAATTATGTGTTAACCATTCTTTTCCTTTCTCCTTCTCTCTCTTCTTCTTCCTAATATAGTCATTACTTGGGACAAGCTGTGATCACACAAACTGCATGAAGCATGGTGACATTCCTGATGGGATGCAATGCACATCAGCTGGGAAGGAGATGCGACTCTGAACAGAAGCTCCTGGAATGTCCTGAAGTAACAGGTGGATCTAATGTCAGAGCTGTTTGTGAGATGGGAAAATGGGTGAAACATTTCATCTTCTGCAAGAAGCACCAACAGTGTGAAAATCCATGTGTTAAGCACCTGCTTGTGTTTTGTGCTGCCAGGAGCAAGTTCCACCAACACACGCCCTACTAATGAGGAAACTGCAAAAGAGAACTCAGAAGATTAAACACAGATCTACCGTGAGAGATGTGTTTACGTCCTATATGTAGGTAGAGTGTATTTTTAGGGTATTAAGTTCTGGCCAAGTAAGCTTAACATGAAAACATGAGTGTTGCCCTAATTCAATAGACCCACCCAATTCGATATTCTGTCTTTGAGAGTAGAACTGAAAGCTTAACTATTGTGCAGAGCTTATTGTGTAAATGACTAATTTAGTTCTCATTATACACTCACTGTCTTGTAATAAATCTACACCATCTTCCCTATTAGATTAACTTTCCACTAGGACGGAGTCCCTGTTAAATCACCAGCTGTCTGGGAACTTTGAGAAAAGTCATTCTGGATAAACAAATTAAACACGTAGACAAGCACTAATTTTTTAACATATATAAAATTTTTCTAAATTACTAACAATAGGGTATAATAAAATTTGTAAAACTATTTGTCTACAGACCAAACGTCTCAGAATGCTGCCCTTCTAAAGTTTTTCTTTTTCTTTTTGTTTTTTTTGAGGAAGATCAGACCTGAGCTAACATCTGCTGCCAATCCTCCTGTTTTTGCTGAGGAAGACTGGCCCTGAGCTAACATCCGTGCCCATCTTCCTCTACTTTCTGTGTGGGACGCCTACCACAGCACGGCTTGCCAAGAGGTGCCATGTCTGCACCCGGGATCTGAACCTGCGAACTCTGGGCCGCCAAAGCGGAATGCATGCACCCAACCGCTGCACGACTGGACCAGCCCTCCCTTCTAAAGTTTCTATGTAGGACTTTTATAGTTTTTCCTGCCACTTTCCCTGTTATTGGCTCCTACTTCTCTTTGCTCTTAGGGTAGAGCTTATTACAGCCTCTCTTCCATTCTAATACAGTTTCTAATCTGCTATGGGCAGATGATAATTGTTACTTACATTTGCACCACACTTCACCAATTATAAAGTGCTCATCTGACCTTTGCAGCTGACATTTTCGTTTGTCAGTCATAGTCCTAGGGCCTGGCCTGACCAATCAGAATACTCCATCTCCCTTACCAATGACTGGTTCAGGGATGGGCCCATGACCCAAGCAGGGCCTAACAGACTCTGTTCTAGGATTTTTGTCAGAGTGATCAGGAAAGCAGTGTTTCTGAAGTTTATCTTTTTTTTTTTTTGAGGAAGATTAGCCCTGAGCTAACATCCATGCCCATCTTCTTCTACTTTATATGTGGGAGGCCTGCCACAGCATGGCTTGACAAGTGGTGCGTAGGTCCGCACCCAGGATCCAAACCGGCGAACTCTGGGCTGCCGAAGCAGAACATGCAAACTCAACCACTGCACCACTGGGCTGGCCCCTGAAATTTATCTTAATGCTATGAAAAACAGGTAGACCTGGAGCTGCCCAAGTCCATCCTACTGCCACAGGAAAAGAGTCTAACATACAGGAACACAGCTGAGAGATGGGGACAGACCTGACAACATCATTTGAATATCTGAATCCTGGACTTTTCAGCTTGCATGAGCTCCCACACCCACCCCACCACAAACATCAATTTTTTGTTTATATTTTTGTTACATTTAAATGAGTTTGAGGGGGTGGCCCTATGGCTGAGTGGTTAGGTTTGCACGCTCTGCTTCCGCGACCCAGGGTTTCGCTCGTTCGAATCCTAGGCACAGACATGGCACCGCTCGTCAGGCCATGCTGAGGCGGTGTTCCACATGCCACAACTAGAAGGACGCACATCCCAAAATTCACAATTATGTACTGGGGGGAGCTTTGGGAGAAAAAGGAAAAATAAAATCTTTAAAATAAATAAGTAAGTAAATAAAAATAAATGAATTTGAGTTGGGTTTCTGTCATTTGTAACCAAAAGAGTTCTGACAGAGCCAGCCCTGATGATCTAGCCGTTAAAGTTCTGTGCTCACAGCTTCAGCGGCCTGGGTTTGCTTCCCGGTCACAGAACCACACCACTCCTCTGTCAGTTGCCATGCTATGGCGGCAGCTCACATTGAAGAACCAGAAGGACTTACAGCAAGGATAGACAACCATGTCCTGGGTCTTTGGGGAGATTAAAAAAAAAGAAAAAAAGGGTTCTGACAAGTATGAACTTCACATCAACACTTTGTGATAATAGGGATATTATTACTGGTTTTACCGATTGAGAAACTAATGACTTATTTCATAAATGAATACCCTTCATTGTAAACAGAAAAAGAATTCAACCCAGGCCTCACATTTCTCAATCTAGAGCTCTTTTTGCTATACTACATTGCTCTTCAAATAAAGGGATGTGTTAAAATTGCACATAAAAGGAGAGAAATATGCTCTGAGAAAGGGTCCACAGGTAAGACACCGTGGGATCTAAATACTTAATGCTTCGTGGCCCCTTGGGCAACAGGTTAGCTGAGGCCAGACTCCATCCTCTGCACCCTAGAGCATGCCAGAAACTGTCAACATTCAAAGAAAGATTCCAGCCAACAGGTGCCCCGGGACTGCCTGAGGGATGGATTTTCTAAAACAAAGACCCTCAAAACAAGTCTTCAACAGAGTTTCAATTTGAACATTTTTTCCAGTGGGTAAAGGTTTTTCTTTTTAATCTTTCTTTTTTCTTTTTCTTTTTTTTTTTTTTGGCTTTCTTTCTATGTTTGAAGAGTCTACAAGACTTATAACAAAAAACAAAAAGAGTAGTCTCTTTCTCCCTCCACCCCCTCTCCTGCCTCACTTTCTACTCTTTTAACTGATTCCTTTGTATTTTACAGCGAATCTTGGATAACATAGTTACACTGCTACTTACTGATTTTTCTGTTTTAGGTGTTATCTATTGGCTTCCCCGTTATGGAAGATGAAGATTTCTCTCTCTTTCACACATACCACCACCACACGTTTATATGTCCCATCCCCCATGCCCCAAAATAATTGTATTATAACTTTGGTTATTTAGTCTTATTAAGGTTATTAAGTCATTAAGACTGCATAAATGCTATTCACAAGTGAGTCACGTAGTATACTGTTGATACCGAACCTGAAGTGAGTTCGCTCACCCGTTGTGCAGCAAGCCAATCTTTGACACCAGGTGTGGTGGAAGAAAGCAGGAATTTTATTTTTGCACAGCACTGAGCAAGGAGAGAGGGCAGCTAACGCTGAAATCCCAAACTCCCCGAAAAGCTAAAAGGAAGGGTTTTTATTTGGGGTTTTAGGTAGGGGAGGGGGAGCATATGCCCTTGCTGGTTGGAGCTTTCCCACCAGCCTGTCTTTGGCCTTGAGACTACTTGCAGAGAGGAGGGAGCCCCATGACCTTGCTGGTCAGCAGCTTTCCCACCAGCCTGTATCTCTTTGCGGGAGGAGATAGTCCAGGTGCTTGTCCTTGACGGTGTCTGTCTCCATGGAGGATAGTGGATTCTGGAGCCAGGAAGCCAGAGAGTAAGCAGGGAACGAGTGTTTTGGTTTTAACCCCATATATGCTGGGTTCAATGTGGGGAAACTGATATCAGGGTCGTTATCACTACGATAACCTTTCCTTTCTGGCAAAACTTTCTGCTTTCCCAAAGTTAATAATGATCCTTTTTGTTTGCTTGTTTGAATGCTTACTTTTCTATGTACTTATTAATTCAGCCCCAACTCTCCCTCAACTGTGAAATCCTCACTCAATACATGAAGTGCTTCGTGTATTCTAGTGCTTTCATTTTGGAACCATCTCTCCAGGAGCCATCTGACCTACCGCCATCTGGACTGGTTGCTACGACCCCTGGTGCACAGCTGGCTTCCCGGGATCTCCCTTCACCATCATTCTAAGATTCCCTTCACCTTTCTCCCTGCTGCATCTTCTCTTCCCGTGTTTTCCTCTTTGGTTGACTTCTTCATTTTGGTGAAGTGTATCCCTCAGCAGCTTCCTGAATAAACCGTAGTTGGGAAAGAAATTTTTGGAGATCTTGCCTGCTTAAAAATGTCTTTGCTTTCATACTTCATTGATAGTTTGGCTATGTTTGGGATTCCAGGTATAAATAATTTTCCCTCAGAATCTCCATTGCCTTCTAGTTTCCAGTGTGGCTGTTAATAGGTCTGATGTCATTTTGATTCCTTTTGTTTGTTCCTTCAGGATCTCTTCTTCTCTTTATCCCTAATTTTCTTATATGCTTTGATGATGTGCCTTGTTGCGGGTCTGTTCGCATTCACTGTGCTAGCACTAGAAGGGACGTTTCAATCTGGAAAAATGTCCTTCAGTTCTGGGGAATGTCCTTTAATTATTCATTTGGTGATTTCCTCCCCTTCCGATTTCTCTGTTCTCTTTCTCTTGGGTATCTATTATTTAGATGTTGGATCTCCTGGTCTAATCTAATTATCTTGGGGCTTATTTTATTTTTATTTTCCCCTCTATTTTCTATCTTTGTCTTTTTCTCTATAAGATTTCCTCAACTTTATCTTGCAAACTTTCTGTTTTTTTTAAATTTCTGCTATCATATTTTTAATTTTCAATTATTTGTTTATGAATGTTTAAGAATGTTTCTTTTTGTAGTATACTGTTCTTGTTTCACTAATTTGATGGCTTTTCTTATTTCTCTGAGGATATTAGTGATAAAGTTTTCAATAAACTTTCCTTTTTATTATGAAAGAAGTTTAAATTTTTTTAAAAAATTGCAATGATAGTTTAAGGAAATTTTTTCCTGAATCATTGAGAGTAAATTGCCAACTGATACCCATCATCCCCAATACTAGCGTGTACTTCCTCAAACAGGGACATTCTTTTACCCAACAAAATCGTTAAAATCACCAAATTAAGAGGCCAGCCCCGTGGTGTAGTGGTTAAGTTTGCATATTCCGCTTTGGCGGCCCTTTGGCGACCTGGGGTTCACAGGTTCAGATCCCGGGTGCAGAACTTTGCACCGCTTGTCAAGCCATGTTGTGGCAGGGGACCCATATAAAGTAGAGGAAGATGGGCACAGCTGTTAGCTCAGGGCCAGTCTTGCTCAGCAAAAAGAGGAGGATTGGCGGTGAATGTTAGCTCAGGGATAATCTTCCTCAATAAATAAATAAATAAATAAAATCAACAAATTAATACTGATATATGACTGCCATCTGATCCACAGATCCCAATCAAATTTCTCCAATTGTCCCAATACTGTCCCTTATAATTAAAGGATCCAATCGAGGAACATACATTGCATTTATTGTCATGTCTCTTTGGTCTCTTTCAATCTAGAACAATTATTTCTTAGTGTTTATTTGACCTTCATGACCTCGACAATTTTTTACAGGCCAGTTATTTTGAAGAATGTCCCTCAGTTTGAGTTTCCTCATGGCTGAATTCAGGTTATGCATTTTTTGGCACGAATAGCACAGAAGTGATGCTATGTTCTTTCCATTGCCTTCTGTTAGGTGGTACCTGATTTCAGTTTGTCCCATTATAGAGATTACTTGATTAAGGTGGTGTCTGCTAGTTTCTCTATTGTGAAGTTATTCTTTTGCCCTTTGTAATTTGTAAGTATTTTGTGGGGAGATACTTTGAGACCATGTACGTATCCTGTTCCTCATCAAACTTTTACTCACTAATTTGAGTTTTTTAAACTCAATGAATTATTTCTATGAATAACTGAATAATTATAAACTGAATAATAACTGAATAACTGAATAATAACTGAAAAATAACTGAATAATTATAAACTGAATGAATTATTACTATGATAGTTGCCAAATGGTGATTTTCCAATTTCACTTTTCCTTCTAAATTTATTAGTTGTCATTCTACTGTAAGGAAAAATTTTCTCTTTTCCCCATTTATTTATATCGGTGTGGACATATAGAGTCCTATTTTATTCAATCACCATCCTTATTTATTTTGATGCTCCTATCTGATTAGTGGGAGCCCTCATCAAGGCCCTTCTACATCCTTTTGACATGTCTTCATCATTCTTTAAGCACTTCTTCACTTTCTTGCAGAGAAACATGGTCCAGGTTTATCTTGTACTTTCTATATCTCAGCCTTGCAACCAATTATTTCTCTAAGGATCTCTGGTTTCTTTTAGAAGAGAATGATATTTAGAGACAAAGATGCGGGGACTAGGGATGTTAATTGCTATTGGAGCGTTGCTGTTTCCAAGCCCTTGGTGGACAAAACCAGGGAATATGTGTCTGTGGATACATTTGTGCATACACACACACACATTTATATCTATGCTTATTTCTTTATCTACCCAGCACCACAATTTTCCCCCTTTCCATGTTTGCAAATTCCGTCTTGTTCAGAGAGAAACCAGGCTCCCATTATCCTCAATATATGTGTTTATTTGATCAGTCCCCCTGTACGGTACCAATCTCCTGCTCTTGCTGCCTCAGTCTGGCCCGACACTGATGATTGCCTCACCTTACTAAGCTTCAAAACCCCACTTGCAGACACTTGCCTCCCCTCCACACCAGTTGCTTTCCTCATTCTGCTTAGGCACTCATAACCTGTTTGGGGCCACTGACCCATACAGACCCCCACTCCACACAGATGCCATCTTCCCTCCATTGGGCTCTAACACACCACGTTGGCTGTGGGGACAACTCCTTACTCTGCTCAGACTCTGATCTAAGCGTGGCTGGCTCTGCCTCCCCTGGACAGACACCCTCCTTGCCCTGCTCAGCTTCTGACACCAAGCTTGGGGCTAGGGCCACACACCCCTCAATGCTCGATGGCCCCTTTGACTCATCTGGGCTACCATACCCTGTCAGGCTGCTCTCGCTGCCAACCCCCCCACCCCCACCTATGCCCTCTTTACTCCATTTGAGCTCAATACCTGTGTGGATTCCTCATCATGCTACTTAGGCTCCAACACTCCACACCTGGCTGCCAGTATCACCACCCCCTACCCCCACTCCACAGAAGTCCCACTTAGACTACTCTGATACCCACCACCAACCCCTACATAGGTATCTACCTTGCTCATATCCACTTCATGACTTTGGGACTAAACTAGGCAAGAGGAAGGGGAGGAAGACAGGAAGTAGGTTTCTACCTAGTCTTTCTTTAAATAGCTATTTTCTTTTTGTTTTGGTCTCTCCTTCATGTAAGAGGATTTCCTCAGGTACCTAGTGATTCTTGGATGTCTGTGTGTGGGTGACTGGGTGGAAGGGGGCATTTGTCTATCATTCGGGCATTTTACTGATCTGGCTGGGCTATTTCATTGAAGAACATCCAATGGCAGTATCTTTAGGTACTTCATCTGTTTTACCTTCTCCAGAAACTAGACCTCAAGCTTTCCGCTGGAATAAGGACAGAGGGAGGAGTAGTTGCCCAGCTGCTTGGAGCCAGTGAGTGGGTCTGGGCATCTAACTGCATATTAAGCCGACTTTCAAACAATCTTTTAGTAGTCCTTTCTCACCACAACTTCTGGAGCTACCTGTGCCATTAGTGCCTGAGCCTTTGGAAGTTCCATAGTGAAAATCAAGTTGCTTCTTGGCTGTCTCTCTGTGAGTGGAGGATGCAGATCTCCTAGTTCTGCCACCTCGGTTACCATTCATCCCCTCTCCTGTTCACTTTGTCCTTAAGTGTTTTTGAAAAGTCTCTTTTTTGTCATTTTAGTGGAGTTTTGAAAGGGGGTGGTTTTAAATGCATGTTTAAGATGGTGTCTCTTACCGGAACTGCAATTTGAACTTTCAGGCTTTTAATTTGCCTCCATGGCTCTCAGCATGCAGGGTCAAGGACCCAAATGCAGTTCCTTTGAGTCACATATTCTTTTAATCCCTCATCCTTTTACTTCGCGTTTCCTCCCATTTCGCTCCTCTTACCATTGACCTCTTTGCCACCTCTTTCACTGTGTCCCGTAGAATCCCCACTGCAAGGACAACAACAATAATGAGGAAATCTTGACTTCTCTCTTAGCCTCACATCAAATTTATCTCCAAGACTCTTCCTCCTAAATATCTCTAGAATCTGCCACTTAGCTCCCTCCACACTTGATCCTAGCTCAAACCTTCATTTCTCACCTGGATTACCTTCTGGTCTTCCTGCCTCTAGTCTAGCTCTATTCCTTGCATTCTAATTTCTGTTTCTAAAATACAAATGTGATCATGACACTCTACTGCTTAAAACCCTTTTCCCAGGGTCCTGGTTTTAAAATCTGTGTTTGAATGCTTTCAGGTGAGTGTGTACTCTTGCAGTCCTTGCGGGCCCACCACTCCCTCTTGTATTACATTCATTTAGGTCACCTGCCTTGCCCCTGAAGGCATCTGAGCTTTTGGCTGCCTGCTTTAGTGACTTTCCCTTGCCGTAGGGTAAAGTACGAACACTTTAACTGACCTACGATAGCCTTAAGGATCTGGCCCCTGCTCACCTCTCTTCAGCCTCATCTTTCCCCAGAACTCTCTTCTCCAGCCAACCTGAGCTACGTTTCCTTCAAATTTACCAAACTCCGTCTGGCCTCAGGGCTTTTTGTGTGCTATTTTCATTCTTCCCCTCCCGTTCATCTGGCTGACTCTGACTCACCCTTCAGGTCTCAATTTAGACACAATTTCCTTTGGGAAACCGTGCCAGTTCTGTGCCCCTCCTGCTGGCCCTCCCTGGGTACTCTATCTACTTCCTCTATAATAGCGCTTATCACACAATATTATAATTACCTGATTACTGTTTTATTCTTATAGCCTCAGAACATACCTCAGTATTGGACACATAGGAGACCCTCGATAAATATTTTGAATTAATAAATACATTTATTAAGTAACATATGATAGGTCAGGCCCTGGGATAAGATTTATATATATATATACACACACACACACGCATGCACACACACATACACACACACATTATCTCCTTTTGTCCTCACAATAACTCTGGACATAGGTACTATTATTATAATACACATTTTCCATGTGAGAAAATCATGTCTCAGAAATATAAAGCAGCTTGGCCCAAATCATATAGCTATTAAGCAACAGATCCAGGATTCAAATACAAATCTGTCTGACCCTGAAGCCTGTGCTCCCAACCGTTTAGGTTACTGCCACTTTAATCTAGTTCGGGAAACAACCATCCTCTCCTTCCTGGACTGAGACCTGGCCTGGCCCAGCACTTGCTCTCCCACAGTCCCCGAGCAAGAAGACCACTCATCTCTCACGCCCTGTTGTGCACAAGGCCTGGAGGCTGGGCAGGACTCTGGCAGCATCCCATAGCTTCTCCCAGGTAGAGTTGTCAGATTTAGCAAATAAAAATACAGGAAGCCCAGTTAAATTTGAATTTCGGATAAACAGCAAATTATTTTTTTGTATAAGTATGTCCCAATGCAATATTTGAGACATATTTATACTAAAAAATTATTCTTTGTTTATCTAAAATTCTAATTTAACTGTGTGTCCTGTATTTTTTCTGGCAACCCTGTACCATTGCCCTTCCACTATCTCTGAAAGGCCTTGTACTTTCAAACCATCCTGCTCACTGTCATCTGTTAATTCATTCATTCAGCACATGCTAAAAAGTCAGGTACTAAGTGATGTGCTATGACACAACACATTCCCTACAGGGAACACAGAGAAATCGTTTCCTTCTACGTATTTAGTCCTCTTCCTATTCTTCTATACATGCTACTCTGAGCACCTAAACATGCTCTAGCCCTCCATAATAATTGAGAAGTAAAATAAAAAATAAATATTAGCCTTTAAAATAATTGTCAACCCATTCTCCCTTCTCAGAATCATCTTATTTTTCTCCCCTACTCAGCAAAGATTCTTAAAAGAGTTTGACTCCATACCCATACTTCCCCATACCCATTCATCTGAAAGATGGGCGAGAGAATGCTGAGTAAGAGTATGGATGTTATTGTCAGACATACCTGGGTTTACATCCAAACTGACTCTTGCTATTAGTAACCCAAAGTGCTGGATCTCTGTAAGCATCAATTTCCTTGCCTATAAAAGAAATAACTGTGCCTGCCTCCCTTTAGAGGGTTGCTGTGAAGATTAAATTAGATTATTCACAGAAAACACTTAACACATGCCTGGCACATAATAAGCATTCAATAAACATTAGTATTAACTCCCTAAAATCTGTATTCTGCCCAGTACTCTACTGAAAATGCTCTAACCAAGTTCTCATACCTTATGGTTGCCACATCCAAGGGTAATCTTCAGTCTTCATCTTACTGGACTTGTGTGACAATTGACACTACGTCTTCCTTAAAATTCCCTCTCCCTTTGGCTGCCGGATCCTCACTTTCTCCTTGCTATCCTCAGCCTGCCTCTTCCTCCTCAGCCTCTTCTGCCGCATCCTCTTCCTCAGCCTGACTCTCTTGATGTACCTTCCTTGAGTTCACCCTTTCTCTTCCCGCCTCAGTTCCACTGACTTTTCCTGGGAGATCATGTCCACTCCCGTTGTTTTAACTGTCATCTCCATGAAGAAGACATCTTTCCTATGTTCACCTCTGTCCCATATCTCCAGGTGGATGCCTACAATAGACTGAAAGTTTGTATCCTCCCCAAAGTCGTGTGTTGAAACTCTACTCCCACTGTGATGGTATTAGGAGGTGGGGCCTTTGGGAGACAGTCAGGTCACAAAGATAAATTCTCATGAATGGAATTAGTGCCCTTATAAGAAAATGCCAGGGGCCGGCCCGGTGGTGCAACAGTTAACTTTGCTCGTTCCACTTTGGCAGCCCAGGGTTCACTGGTTCGGATCCCGGGTGCGGACAGGGTGCCACTTGGCAAAAGCCATGCTGCGGTAGGTGTTCCACGTGTAAAGTAGAAGAAGATTGGCATGGATGTTAGCTCAGGGCCAGTCTTCCTCAGCAAAAAGAGGAGGATTGGCAGTAGTTAGCTCAGAGCTAATCTTCCTCAAAAAAAAAAAGAAAGAAAGAAAAGAAAATGCCAGGGAGCTAGCTAGCTCTCTTATCTGCCATGTGAAAATACAATGAGAAGTCAACCACCCGCAACCCGGAAGAGGGCCCTCACCAGAACCTGACCATGCTGGCACCCTGATCTCAGACTTCCAGTCTTCAAAAATGTGAGAAATAAATTTCTGTTGTTAATCAGCCCCCGTCTATGCTATTTTGTTACCGCAGCCTGAACTGATTAAGACAATGCCCAAGGGGCAACTCAAACTCAGTTCTCAACTTATCGGTCTCTGAAAGTATTATTTACCATCCCCACCATGAAACCCGATCTTCCTCCTAGATTTTCTCTGACAGTTGCTGCTGCCTCCAATTACCAAGTTCACAGGCCCAAAAACCTAGACATCATTCTTTTGACCTTCTTCAGCCTTCCTCCCCAAATCTAATCTATCCATGTCCTGTCATTTAACTTATTATTGATCTCTCACATCTGCTCTCTCTTCTTCAACCCTCATGCTGGGTAGAGAATGGATTCGAGGGATCAAGGAGATCAGTTAGGAGGTGTTTTCAACAGTCTAAGTGGGAGATGGTGAGGGACCTCCTGACCCATCTCCTTGGCCCCTCTAACATCCATCTTTATTCAGCTGTCAGAGCAATATACCTAAAGCCCCATTACGTTACCCCTCATCTTCAAAATCTTCAATGTTTCCCCTTCACCTATAGGATAATACACAAACTTCAATGCTTGACACACAGGCTGTTTGTAGGATGAGTCCTGACTGGCTCTGCAACCTCAGCTATCGACACTTCTCTCTCCAACACACATATCCATACCGAGACTACTTGTAGGACCCCACTCCTCGTCCTGGTCAACCTGCTGTTGACTCTGCCGGTAGTGCTCTTCCATCCTCGCCCCACCTGATCAATTCCTACTCAACCTTCAAAATCCTGCTCAGAATTTCACCTTGAAACCTTCCCTGAAACACAGAACCCCTGCCCCCTGCAGAATTAATTACTCCCTCCTCAGTATGCTTTCTAGAGTTAGTACAGATTTCCTTTTGTGAAAAAGTTTAGCACATGCTTTTATTATAGAATGCATTATTATGTTATATGTGTTTATACACCTACCTTTGCTACTACTAGAGTGTAAACTCCTTGAGGTCAGCTATCTGTTTTCATTCATATTTGTTCTCCTGGAGTCAAGTATGATGTCTGGCACACAGTGGATATCCAGTTAATGTGTATTTTGTTTGTTTTTGTTTTGTTTTCCAGTTTTGTTGAGATACAAATGACATACAGTACTGTATAAGTTTAAGGTGTACAGCACAATGATTTGACTTACAAATGTCATGAAATGATTACCACAATAAGTTTAGTTAACATCCATCATCTCATATAGATACAAAAAAAATGAAAAGAAAACAAATTGTCTTCCTTGTGATGAGAACCCTTAGGATTTACTCACTTAACAACTTTCATATAGGGCCGGCCTAGTGGCACAGTGGTTGAGTTCACACGCTCTGCTTCGGTGGCCAGGGGTTTGTCAGTTCAGATCCCGGTGCAGACCTGCACACTGCTCACAGAGCCATGCTTTGGCAGGTGTCCCACATATAAAAAACAGAGGAATGGGCCAGCCCCGTGGCCGAGTGGATAAGTTTGTGCACTCCACTTCGGCGGCCTAGGGTTTCGCTGGTTCGGATCCTGGGCGCAGACATGGCACTGCTTGTTAGGCCACGCTGAGGTGGCATCCCACATGCCACAACTAGAAGGACCTATAACTAAAATATACAACTATGTACTGGGGGGATTTGGGGAGAAAAAGCAAGAAAAATATTTGTTAAAAAAAAAAACAACAGAGGAAGATGGGCCCAGATGTTAGCTCAGGGCCAATCTTCCTCAGCAAAAAGAGGAGGATTGGCAGTGGATGTTGGCTCAGGACTAATCTTCCTCAAAAAAAAAAAAAGCTTTCATATATACCATACAGCAATGCTAACTATAGTCACCATGCTGCACATTACATCCCTAGAACTTATTTATCTTATAACCGGAAGTTTGTACCTTTTGACCACCTTCCTCCAATCCCCCCTTTCCCCACCCCCCACATCTGGTAACCACAAATCTGATCTCTTTTCTATGAGTTTGGTACCCACTTAATGTTTATTAAACTGGACTGAAGTTCTGTACGGGTAAGGCAAGAAGGAGGGGGGGAGAGAGGATACTAGTGAGAAGGGAGGCAGGATCTAATGTTGAAGAGGTTGGGAGAAGGTACCTTGTATGCCAATCTGTGAAGCTTAGATTTTACCCCATGAAAAACTGGAATCAGTAGGGTCTTCAAGCTGGGGAGAGATATGGACAACTTTGTAGTAGGAAGCCAATTCTAATAGCAACATGAAGAGTAGACTGGAACGGGGAGAAGACTGGTGTGTGAGAGAACGTTCTGAGGGCTGTTGCAATAATGCAGGGAATGGATAAAAAAAAAAAAAAGGTGCACATCAAGAAAATGGCAGTGGATATAGACAAAAAAGCCAAGCTGTAAATATATTTATGAAATAAAGTTGATCAATCTAATTCAGAGGGTATGATAATGAGAGGAACCAAGGATAAGACCTCTTGGTTTCTGGCTTAGATGGCTGGTGACACCATTAACCAGGATACACAATACAAGAAGGGCAGGAGGGTAGGAGGGTTTGGACATAGTCAGAATGAATGGCTAGTGAGACAGTCAGAATAGGCACTATTCACTATACAGGGAAACAAGCCTGGCAGATATGAGACTTGATGGTTGTCAACACACGAATGGCTGGCGACCCCGTTATTATGCGTGAGATAATCTTCAAAGAAAGAAAGAGAATCAGGAAAAGTAGAGTCCTGGGCTTCAAGGAAGGAAAATATGGAGAAATAGTGGGTCCCGAACAATCCCAAATGCTGGAGAGTAACATGTTCTAACGTGTGTTTTATAAAATCCCTCAGGACATTTGGTGGCATTCTACTGGGAGCGAGAGAACAAGAGAGCTACGGACAATTGAGTTTGGAAAATCCTGCACTAAACAAATTCAAACAAATTTCTTTTGTGTAGGATTTTATATTTAATATTGCCACATTGTGAATTTCCCAGAGGGAAACATATTCACTCATTCATTTATTCATTTAGTTCAACAAATATATACATTTTTTTAACTTTATTTTTTATTTTTGAGGAAGATTGGCCCTGAGGTAACATCTGCTGCCATTCTTCTTCTTTTTGAAGGAGGAAGATTATTCTCGAGTGAACATCCACGCCAGCTTCCTTCACTTTGCATATGGGACACCGCCACAGCCTGGCTTAATGAACGGCATGTAGGTCCATTGAGGGATCCGAACCGGTGAACCCCGGGCCAACGAAGCAGAGCATGCAAACTCAACCATGGCGCCACCAGGCCGGCCCCAGTTCAACAGATATTAAACATGTTTTATGTGCTGTAACTATGGGGCTATTCAGTAACAAACCTGACAGGGTTCCTGCCCTGAAGAACTTACATTTCTCAGGGGAGTTAAACATTAACTAATTAAACGAATTAACTGCAATTGTGCTAAAAGCTACAGAGTGGAGGGGTACTATAGAAGTGTCTAATAGGAGGAACATGGACACACTTTGTCACCAGAGCAGCTCAAGGGACCAGTGTTCTGCAGAACAAAATTGAGGAAATGTGGCTGTGGAAAGGTCAAGTAGGCTGAGAACTGGAGCATATGTCCTCGGAGTCAACAATAAAGAGGTCATTGACGATACTAGTGAGAGCTGTTTCATAGAGTGGGAGTTGAGGAACTCTAGCCAGACAACCTACCCTTTGGCAGTGTAAGGGAAGAAGAAACAGGGCAGCAGCTGCAGGGGAAGACAGAGTCTAGGGAAGGCTGTCTTTAGTCTGGGGAGTCTTACACCTATTTACAAGTTAAAAGAAAGGAATCAGAAGAGCCAGGGGCCAGCCTGGTTGTGCAGTGGTTAAGTTCCCACCTTCTGCTTCGGCAGCCTGGGGTTCACCAGTTCGGATCCACGGTGTGGACCTACGCACTGCTTGGCACACCGTGCTGTGGTAGGCGTCCCACATATAAAGTAGAGGAAGATGGGCATGGATGTTAGCTCAGGGACAGCCTTCCTCAGCAAAAAGAGGAGGATTGGCAGCAGATGTTAGCTCAGGGCTGAGCTTCCTCCAAAAAAAAAAAAAAAGTGAAATAAAATAAAAGTAAAAAAAAAAGAAGAGCCAGACAGTTTGCAATTAAAGATGGTGAGGGTAGTCATTCATGTACTCACTTGTAAACGTTTGTTTGGTATATTCTTTGCTCTAGGGACTAGACTAGTACTTGGGATTCAATAGGGGAACACAATATACATGGTCGTTGCTCTCCTGAAGCTTATACTCTAACAGGGATGACAAACAGTAAACAAATTAGCCAATAAAGAAATAAAATAATTAGAGCTATGATAAGGATTATGAAGAAAGAAAACCAGAACCTGTAATAGAGGATAGGGTATGGGGTGGGGGTGTGGGATGGGTCTTTGAGGAACGACATTTTCCTGAAGCCCTGAAGGCTAAGAAGGAGCCAGCTGTGTGAGGAGAGAGGAGGAATCCTTCAAATAGAGGAAACAGCAAGTACAAAGGTCTTTTTTTTTTTTTTTGAGGAAGATCAGCCCTGAGCTCACATCTGCCAATCCTCCCCTTTTTGCTGAGGAAGACTACCCCTGAGCTAACATCTGTGCCCATCTTCTTCTATTTTATATGTGGGATGCCTACCACAGCATGGCATGCCAAGCAGTGCCATGTCTGCACCCGGGATCCGAACCTGTGAACCCCGGACCGCCAAAGCGGAATGTGCACACAACCGCTGCGCCACCGGGCCGGCCCAAGTACAAAGGTCTTGAGGTGGGAAAGAGTTTAGCTAATCCAAGAACTTCCAAGGGCCACTGTTGCTAGAGCAGAAGGAGTGACTAGGAGAGTGGCATGTGCTGAAGTAGGAGGGGCAGGCAGGACTCAGATCATAAAGGTCCTTGTAGACCAGGGCAGGGAATTTGGAGCATATTCTCAGCTCATTGGGAAGTTAGTGAAAATGCAGGGTAGTGATGCTCTCATTTATATTAGAAACATATCATAAGGCTGTGTAGAAAATAGAGTGGGGTAAAGTAAGGGAGAGCAAGTAGGGAGCCTAACTTAGAATACTTAGCAGTAAACAGGCAAAAGAAAGACGTGTCTGTCTGGATGAGGGTAGTAGCAATGGGGTGTTAAGGGGTGGAAAGATTCAGAAAATATTTTAGAGGTTGAACCCATAGGACTTGGTGATGGATTGGACATGGGAGATGAAGGAAAGATCTAGGATGAGGAAGCAGATATTGAGATAATGTGAAGGTCTTTTGGAAGGATTATTTTTGAAGAGAAGACTGAAGGGAAGATGCAGTGAGTCAAGAGCCCATTCAATAAACATTTACTGAGCACTAACCAAAAGCCAGGCCATGTGCTACATGTTGGACATACAAAGAAGAGTAAGGCATGGATAGATCCAGTCCTTGTGGAAGGCAAATCTACAACCAAATTAACTCCGATACTGAGTGATTCGCACAGTAATAGAAATTTGCACAATGGTGGCAGAGAGGTGGGACTGCTTCACTCTGGCTGGGGTACTGGATGGAAGAGATGTCAGGGAAGGAGGTAAGGCTAGGTTCTGTGGAAGATGAGTCTAGAGGTGAAGGGAAATTGAGGAACACTGAGCTCTATGACCTTGATTTTTTCCATGAAGTATGAAGTAGTCATCTGCTGCAAGTAGGTAATAGGTTAGAAGTCTTGAAGGAAGGCTATATATTCTCAGCTGTGTTCTTCATAGGTGAGGCAGCTGGATTTGCAGCTTCAGCCTCCAGCATAACGTCCTGGCCCTAGTTACGGGGCATTTTACATTCATCCAGTGATATCGTTGAGGACACATCCCCAAAAAAGTCTTGATCTCCCCCAAGTTACTTATTATTACTCTATTAATATTGAAACAACATTTAACAAACATTTATTATGTATCTGGCACAGAATAAATGAATGAATGATGAATGAATGAACAAAAGAATAAATGGTTGAATGAATGAACAAGTAAAAAATTATAGCTCATCATTGACACTAGAAACAAGATTTAACTAAAAATTTGATAACAATTATATTTTTAGCTACCCCACCGTTAGCATTGAAACAGGCTTTGAAGCTGCCTAGATGGCCCACTATAAAACTAACTATCGTTTATTGAGACTTGCAATGAGTCAGGCCCCACGCTAAGCTAAGAATTTTACCTATATTTCTCATTTACTTTTCTTACAACCACCCCAGAGGCAGACATATAATCCTGATTTTACAGATAAGAAAACAGGTTAGGGAGCTTATCTAGTCTAGGAATTCAAGCCCAAGTCTTATTATTCCAAAGTCAAATCTCAACACTATGCATAGTTTTCATTCTTCCCCTCCTTCCAAAAGACACTATGCTTTTGCACAAACATTTCTTGATCATTTGAATGGTATCCTTTTAGTTACTGAAAATGTTAGAGGTGGAGATACCTGAAGCTGCTACTTTTGGTGGTTGGAAGAACGCAGAGGCATGCATCCACAAATATGGAAAGTGATCTTTGACACTCATGCCACTCACTGTGGGCACCTAACCTGATATTTCCTACCATTGTCATCATTTCACTCTTTCCTGCAAATTAACCAGCCCATAAGTATTGAGTATCTCAATATCGACCAACTTACAAATATAAACTAGTTCTGCTATGTGAAACGGAGGATTGTAAGAATGAACGGAGGAGGTAAGACATGATACTTGCTTTCAAAAAGCTTCCAATCTAGTAGAATAAATAAGACCACAAAAAACTCAATAAAAGCAAACTAGCCAGTGTGTACCTGGGTACTAAATTGTCTGATGCAGTCTATACACAAAGAGCTTGGGAGACATGACATTTGGAATCATTGAGGGCAAGGAAAAGTAACATTTACTGAACTTTTTTTTAACCTAATACATTTACTATGTGTTATATATCGTACTAGACTCTTCATATATATTATCATATTTTAAGGTATCATCTAATCCTACTCAACAAACACTTCCTGAACTTCTACTGTATTTATACAAAATACCTTACTAGGTGTTATCGATAAAAGAAATATGAACATGACTTTGTGCCTGCCCTCAATGAGCTTAGAAATAAGACATGTATACAAATGGCTATGATACAGAGCTATAAACACAGTGATTACATAATTTATCATCCAAACTGAGATACTTTTGAGAATAAACAGGAGCACTATTAACAATTACCGTGGAAAAACCCAGGCATGAACCCAGACTGTTCTGAACAAACCAGGTTGTATCTCCTTAGGAATGAAAGAGCCTGAAGTGGTTTAGAGCACAAAGGAGCAGTTGGGATGAATCAACAAAACCCATAAGTGGATTTGAGCTGGGCTTGCTGCTTGGGAGAGCACAGGCAATAAACATGTAAACAAAATAATTTCAGATAGCTTAGCCTGGTAAAGACTGACGAGGGGAGGAGACCACTTTAAAAAGCGTGGTCAAGAAAAAGACCTCTCAAAGGAGGTAACATTTAAGCTGAAATTTGAATGATGAGAAGGATCAAGAAATTCAAAGAAAAAAAAAAATCCCAAGAATGGTCTAATCTCAGCAGTGAACTGAAGGTCAGTAGACCCAACTGCCCACTCATGGGGGTTTGGGGTGAGGAGTTTCCAGGGGCCTTCTACTTATTCTGAAGAGAGATGAGGGGATTTCATCTTTATTCTGTAGGTGATGGAGGATCTTTAAAGACTCAAGCAGGATGGCGATATGACTAGAAAAATGACTCTGGCACTAGAGTATAGGGTGGGTTAGAGAGGGGAAGAGGTTGAAGCAGGAAGTCCAGGAAGCTACTGAAATAGTTCAAACAAGAGAAAAAATTCCTGAGTTGGGACAGTGGCAGTAATAATGGAGCATCAGAGACGGAGGTGATACCCCAGAGCAAGAACAGATAGGATTTTGCATCTGGATGTGACCTAGCATAGTGCTTGTCCCCAGGAGCCCCTCAGTAAATGCTGGTTCCTTCCTCTTCTCTCACTCAGCAGGTAATGGGAGTGAGGGAAGACTGGTTTTGTTTGTTGTTTAGAATGGAGAAAAACTTGGATGTGAATCCAGGTTAAGGAGAAGAACCAGCAGAGAGAGAGATATTAAATATGTAAGGGAGGGACCGGCCCGGTGGCGCAGTGGTTGAGTTCACATGTTCCACTTCTCGGCAGCCCAGGGTTGGCCGGTTTGGATCCCGGGTACGGACATGGCACTGCTTGGCAAAAGCCATGCTGTGGTAGGTGTCCCCCATAGAAAGTAGAGGAAGATGGGCATGGATGTTAGCTCAGGGCTAGTCTTCCTCAGCAAAAAGAGGAGGAATGGCAGTAGTTAGCTCAGGGCTAATCTTCCTCAAAAAAAAAAAAAAAAGTAAAGGAAAGGGCATAACTGATGGAACATTTTATTTAAAAAGGGATAGACGTAAGGATCGGGTTAGCGTCAGATAGAAGGTGTGATGCTTCAACTTCTAAGACAGAAATAAACAGAAGTCTGTGCAAGGGTGGTGCAAAGTTAATGAAGCTTCTATGGGACAGCTTTGATTTGAAAGTGGGCTTATGGATAGAAGAAGAGATTTGGAATGCTGCTGTGGGAAATAATTGTCCTTTAAGAACAGTGGTTCTCATCCTTGGCTGCACGTTAGGATGTTCTTGGGAGCCTTAAAACAAAAAATGATGCTAGACCCCCAGCCCCAAGGATTTCTGATTTAATCCCTCTGGGATGCGGCCCAGGCACCAGTGCCTGTGTTGAAGCTAATAAGCAGCCGTGATTGACAACCACCAGTAAGAGACCGGCAGAGCCACAGAAAGGGCTCCACTGAGGTGTGGGAGCAGGAATTTACTGTTGAGCCAATCAGCCTGGTTACACAGTTCCCTCCAGCACCAACACTCCTGGAACAGAAGCTGTGGAATTAGAGAGTGGCACTTGTTCACTGAGGTTGGTAAGGCACTAGGCTAAAGGAATAAGTGATCACAGAGGCTGGGGAAAAAGAATTGAATTGGCCAACCACAGGCTCTAATTTGATAGACTAAGAAGAGGTTCAGATGAAAGTCAACAAAGTAATAATAGCAACACCAAGTCATTTTTTTTTTCAGTGCTATCTACCAACTACTAAAATAAGTGATTTATACAAATTCTCATTTACTCTTACATAGCTCTAGGTCCTATTATCCCCATTTTATAAATGCAGAAAGGGAAGCTCAGAAGTTAAGAAAAGGTTCCCAAGCTTATGGAGTTAATAAGTGGCAGAACTGGGATTTGCACTCAGATCTAATCGACTCTAGAACTCAAGCTCTGGTTAGGCAGGAGCATGGGACTGTGAAGGTGAGAGCATAGTTGCTTGTGGGAATCTGCTGGGTTTTCAATGGGTCTCAGATAGGTCCAGAGGAAAGGAGATGAGACCGTTTCTAAGGGAAACAATGGAAGGTTAGGGATTGGTCTCTCAGGAAACCAGAGCAGCAAATGTATTGGAGGAAGAGTGGGAAATCAGACGGGGTAGGCACATTGGCAGTGCCAATCTGTCCATGGAGTATAGACTCCATGTGGTAAAAAGAAACTGGGAGACACTAAAGGGTTACTTAGGGGGTGATTGACATGATAAACAGTAATCTTTAAAATTCACCAAGCTGGGGCTGGCCCCGTGGCCCAGTGGTTAAGTTCGCACGCTCCGCTGCAGGCGGCCCAGTGTTTTGTTGGTTCGAATCCTGGGCGCGGACATGGCACTGCTCATCAGACCACGCTGAGGCAGCGTCCCACATGCCACAACTAGAAGGACCCACAACGAAGACTACACAACTATGTACTGGGGGGCTTTGGGGAGAAAAAGGAAAAAAATAAAATCTTTAAAAAAAAAAATTCATCAAGCAGACGAAGAGCTAGGAAGGTCACTGAGAAGTCGTCTGCACTGAAATACTTTTTTCTCCTTTTGTTCCCTGACTTGTCCTCGTGGCCAGATGTTACTCAGGACTGAGACTCAGGCTTGAAGAGATTGCCGACGCGTTAGCCATAAGCTACCTTTCAAGGGTTCATACCTAAGATCACGGTTCTATTTTCAAGGACCAACAAAACCTTCTGCAAGTTGACTAGTGGCAGGAAACCAGAGCCAGACACTTTTGTTGCTACCCGTGTAGAAAAGGTTATTCAGGAATATAATCTTGTTACAAGATCTTGGGTATAAAGGAGGCGTGGTACACACAACACCACCACGACAATTCCACAAGATTGCCATGGACCCCCATCAACGTTATCCATCAGCAACCGCCCCTGAACTCACTTGGAAAATACTCAAGGGGACCAAGGCAGCATAGACGGGGACGGCGTCAGCTCTTTCTTGATCTGAGCAGACCTAATTAAATTTACATCTAAAGAACTAGATTCCAGTGTCTTCCCAGCCACAGGTTATGTTCAAATTAAAGAATAAGTTAAAATTGCTGGTGCACAGTAATTTTAGGAAAACTAAAGAGGCAAAATGAATAGCTAGAATTTTCTGGGTGATGACCAGAACATAAACAATGCTGGGACCTGATTTGGCCAAAAGACACCTGGTGAGCTGAGTTGGCTGGTTGTGGTGCCCTGGGAATGGGGAGATCATCTGTCAAAGGGAATATCAATTCTGCAAACCAAGCCCGGCAGTATGGAGAAAATGTGTTTAACCCATCTACTCTGCTTCCTGTTTGTAATTTTGCTTTCCTACTTTTCAACTTGAGTTTACTCTGGAAGTGGAACATTTATTCCAAGAAAATGTGCCTAGCATGGTCTCTCAGTGATCAAAGACATCTGCTTAGTACGCATTAACTTCAGCGCAGTATTCATAACTCTCTGAGGATTATCTTCGCTAAAGCCTCAGTAGGCTGATGTTGCTTCATTTTCTTCAGGTGTATAAACTGAAGAGGCAATTTTTACCTGCTATGAAGTCCAAATAAAATGTTACTTGGCTCCTTGGGCTTGTTAGCCTTTAGTCTCGGTTAGTGACTACCAGATGTAGCTCGAGCATATTTGGAGAGGAACTTTATCTGCTGAAACTTCTTTTGGAAAATCAGAATATTACGCTGCAAATCATCAAAGAGGGAAAATGCTGTACTATAAAGCTTAGCCAGGTGTGATATAATCATTTCATTGAGATTATGGTATGGGTAAATCTTTTTTCTTCTAGGTAATGAACCCATTTGCTTTGTAGTTTGAGTTTTAAAAAAAAGCTATTATGTTTCCTTAGGAAAAAAACATACAAAGTTAAAAGTGTGAAATCCATTTTACCATGTTGAAAACGTTTGGATTTTTACAATAGTATCACAGATGTATATATTCCAGATTCAAATTACTTGGGATTTTAGGTCCTAAATATTTTACATTAAAGTCAAAATGAAGTCAAGTGTAAGTAACCTGTTTTGTTTTGTTTTGTTTTTTGCTTCTAGTTATTTTTAGGTAAATAAATGAGGATAGGATATGAGACTGGCAAACCATATTTGCTGGGAAGACCCATTATTATGATTGAATTTCAAGTAGCATTTTTAGTCGCATCCCATTCTTCCAAAAAAAAAAAAAAAAGGAATCCTGTTGTGTTTTAAACAGACATTGAAAACCTCAATTCTATTTGTGAATCATTTTCTTTTTAAAAAATGTTTCCTACAGACAGATTCTCTAGGAGCCAGCCTAACACTTTCGCTAACAGCTTCATAGTTCAAAACACAAAAAGTAGGGTGGGGGGAAATGAGTGACTAAAAACAAAATGAAAATGACCAATACCTCTTGGGAAGCATTTTGCCACAATTAGTAGGTGACCTCATTGGGGACAGCACACCCGCCAGAAACCATATTTACCACAGATCACCCAAACTATTATATTCAGTATTAACTAAAAGGTCAAAGGATTGGATTTATGTAATATTTTTAAAATATACAAGTTACAAATATAAGAATACTGTGTACATTATCAAATAATTCATCTGTATTCCTGAAGTCTCATATTTTCTATGATTTTTTTTTTTGAGAAGATTAGCCCTGAGCTAACATCTGCTGCCAATCCTTCTGTTTTTGCCGAGGAAGACTGGCCCTAAGCTAACATCCGTGCCCATCTTCCTCTACTTTTTATATGTGGGACGCCTACCACAGCATGGCTTGCCAAGCGATGCCATGTCCACACCCAGGATCCCAACCAGGAAACCCTGGGCCACCAGGCTGGGCCCTCTATGATTCTTGTTAATTTGCATGAACTATGGAGAAAAAATGTATTGAGATATTTGGATTAGACCTATCAAATACTAAAATTGATCCCAGAAGAAAATATCCAAGGGTTTATAGCTTGATTCTATACCATCCATACTTCTCGCCAGAAATCTGAAAATAAGATGTAAGAATATCTGACTATCTTATAAGAACTTCATGCAGAAACTGTAAAAGTTTTACCCCTGGCAGGATTCCTAGGAGAATGGGCAGCTATTTCATATTTTACTTTAGGTTGCCTCTTCACTTCTGTTTGTCATGACCTCAATCAGGCCCCTTTGGAAAGTAACAGAATATTTGTGAATGCAAAGCCCTTTTCTTTGCCTGCTCTCATTTCTTGAGAGGTCTAGGAGAAGAGACTCTACCAGGCAGTGGCCTGTTTTAAATCCTTAGGCTTCTCTCCCTCCCACTCACTTCTTGCCCTCCTCCCCTTCACATTCCTGCTACTTAGAAAGACAGTGAGGCAAATAAGGCCTCACACTTTTAGCATTTTAATAAGGAACCTCTTAGCCATCCTCTCTCTAGGATGGGCACAAGGTGCAGGGTTACTCCCTCACAGCAGTGGGTGTTTTAAAATCTCGGTGGGAGATGACATGTTCCAAATTTAGAACTTAAAAAGTTGTAAGAACAGCCTTTCCACACTCTTCTGCCACCTTTCCATTGACCGTGCCAAAATAAAGAAAGATCATCAAATGAGAACAGGCTACTTATTCAGAGCTTGCTACAGCAAGGAGGCCGGGCAGCTAGACTTAGTTTGGTAGAGACTCACGAGCACGCAATGAAAAAACGGGAAGGCTCCAGGTACGCTCTGATTGGACACTAGTGGCACGGGGAAGCAGGAGGCGGGCTGACCAGAAGCGGGGCATGTCGTACGATTGGTTTGGGGGGCAGATTTGGCTCTCTCTGATTGGTCCCGAGTTGGAAGCAGGGGCAGAATTAGGGAAGCTGGCAGTCAGTGACCAAGTCCTGCCCGCTCTGGGCCGATCACTGCAGAGGCTGTTGTTTGCCTTCTCGCGCTGGCTGCTGCAGAGGTTGTGGGTCGGGGTTCTGTTGTCACCTATGGTCTGGCCATTGTCCTGTATATTGTCTCTCGGCGGGAGGAAGACCCAGGTTTTCATTTTACCTTGACCTAGCTAGCTTTCTAGCTTCAAGTTTTTGTTTTACCTGGAACAAGACAGCATTCCTGTTATTTCTGTTAAGGATAAACGGAGACGTTATGAAAATATGAAAAGTATTTATGGGAACAAATACATAAATATCTTTCTAGAGGGGTCAGAGAGGAAAGAGTCACCCTCGGCCTTCAGCTTCCCCATTTCTTTAAAGAACTCCATTTCCATTAGAACTGACTCTTCAGCAGCTTTCCCTTCCTTTGGGGGAGCCCCGGCCTCCCCCGCCCCCTCTCTCTCTGGGGCCGGCCCAGTTGGCCGGGAGAGGAAGGCGGCTGCCCTGGTCCCCCGTCTCCTCCCCCGGCGCGCCCTCCGCCGCCCAGCGCGCCCCCTCCCCCGCGGCCCGGTCCTCCCCGTCGGCCCCCCCGGCACGCCCTCTCGCCGCGCCCCCCCTCCCGGCGTGCTCTCCGGGGGCCTCTCCGCCGCACCCCCGCCCCGGCGTGCCCTCCGCTCCGGGCCGGCCTCCCTTCCGGCCTCCACACCCGGGCGCCCGCCGGTGCCTCCCGGCCTCTAGTTCCGCGCGCTCTTGGGCGGAGGCGCGCCCCTAAGGGGCTCGGACGCGGCCCGCTCGGCCCTGCAGCAGCCTCCTGGGCCCGCCGGCGATGGCAGGTCAGCTCTCCCATCCCCACGCCGCTGCCCGGGAGGCCGTTCTCGGAACGCCTCCCTGGTCCGCAATGAGTAGATCCCCCTCTGGTCACGACCCCCAGCGGCCGCTGTGAGGGCCGAAGACCGGGCGGACTCTTCCAAGCTACCATGCCCCAGTCGTGTCTCCTCAGCTGTGGCAAAGCAGCCTCCTTTCCCTCAGGAAGGGACTCGTATGTCCCCTCCAACTATGCCCAGCGCGGGCACCCGCGGGGCCCCGGTCGCAGGGAGAGCACGGTCCTCCATTTTCCCCTTAGGGCGCCTCCCCGGCCCGGCTCGCTCCTGCCGCGAAGCCTGACACGCCGTGACGCCGCGGCGGGCGCTGCAGCGGCGGCTGGGCTCTCGCCATCTTGCGAGGAGGCGGGGCCGCCGCCGCCGCCATCGCCATGCGGGGAGGCTGGGAGAGACGGCGAGGGGGAGAGACGGCGAGGGGGAGGGGGCGGCGGGCCGGGGCGGGGGAGCGGAGCCGAGTCAGCTCAGCCCGGGCGGCGACTTCGGCGGCGCCATGAGAGCGGGCAGCGGCGGAGGTAGGGCCGGCCGGCCCGGGGAGCCGGCGGGCGCGGGCTGCGCAGCCGAGCGGCCCCGAGCGGGGCGGGGGCGGGGGCGGGCGGAGGCAGAGGCTAGGGGCCGGGCGGGGGCGGGCGGAGGTTTCCGAGGAGGAAGGAGCCGCCGCCATTTTGGGAGCTTCGAGTCAACAATAAAGGACCGAGAGTGCCGAGCGGGAGTGGCCTCGGTGGCAGGACTCGGACCCGAGCCGCGGGCAGTGGGGTGAGGCGGTGGGGTCGAGGTCGGCGGCGTGCGGGAAGCCCCCCGGCCGGCGCGGGGGGCGCTCGGAGGCGGAGGCCTGAGGCCTGGCCGGGCCTGGGGAGGAAGGCCGGCGGGCGGCCGCTGTGGGGCAGGGGCTCTGAGCAGGAGATACGGAATGTCGCGGCGGCGGGCTCGGGATAAGGAGCGGGCAAAGTACATGGAGGAGCTTTGTAGAGGATGAGAGAATGTGGGACCACAGGGGCTTCGGGGGATGGTGGAGGTTATAGGGTACCAGGCGGCCCTATAGGGGGCGGCAGGGACATGCAGTATCGCAGGGCTCGGTTTAGAAGAGGACGGGCAGCTGCTTCATCGGAGTAAGGCCTTGTATGTAGGTCGATAACAAGAGGTATTAGGGAGCCCCCAGCCGTGGCGGAAAGGAGGGCCTTTCTGAGTAAAGGGTTTCTCTTTGGGGCCTTGTAGGGGGGAGTCCCTATTGTTTCCTGTTCGCGGAGCTGGTTCCCTGCTCTTGTGGCGCAGATTCGATTGCAGGGCCTCAACCCTTTTGTGTTTATGGTCACAGGGGGCTGACTTGAAGTGTGCGTTTTGGGGGGCAGGGGGGAGTAAGAAATGACTGCCTTAGAATTACGGGGTTCAAATAATTGGCTTGTTCCTTTCCCTTATCGCTTACTCCGTTTTCTCTAACACGGTCCCCTTTTTCCTTCAAAATAAAACAGTCACTCCAACTTCCAGACCGGGCTTAGAGAAACTGCGCTGCATTTGCAAACAAAAGCTCTTGTTGGAGATGGCGATACTGTTTTGGGTGTGAAACTGTCAGTTGCTAACTACAATCTGGGAAGTGCTGTAATTAACTCCGCAAGGGGCTCCTCCCAACTAGTCTACGTTTTGTTCGTATTTTTGAAAATCTAAATTGCAAATCTAAATTGGGAAGGGGTAGGAGGAATATTTCCTTGTCTGAGACAAAGCTGCAGTGCAGATTTCAGTTTAATAAAGAGAGGAGCAGTTATCACAGTCACATTTTGGATCTAGGGAGATGTGAAGTCCTACGTGCATGATGGACTGTAATAATGTTTAATCTTTAGAGGTTGCCCTCTTCATCCTCTTAGTGCTTTGCTAACAGCTACATGATATTGTTGATCATAATATAAACCTGTCAATACAGGAAACCATTTACTGCCTTGAACTGAAATTAGGTGGTTGTAACCACGGTCTGCTTAAGAAGTCAGTCACATTCTGGGAGACTTCCAAATATACAGCTTTGTGTATGTGATCATCAGGATTTACTTGTGAGCGACTTTTTTTCAATTTTTAAACAGAGGAAGTCATAAGGAGTATTGTAGAAAAATGTTTAGTGTTTGAGAAGCCTTGGCATATGGCAAAAATAACACTAATTAGTAAGCTAGTGTATTTTTTGGTAAGAAATGTAAAGTAGTTTAAAAAAACAAACCCAACAGAGTAGGCCTTTGTAAATTAAGTTTTCATTTATTACATTTTAAAATAAGAATTCGATTTTAGGAATAATTAAAAATGGAGGAGGTTGACCAGCTCTTTTTTTAATACAATTATTAGTACTCTGGCTTTCTTGGAAAGCTTGATTAGAGTTACTAGTGTTTTTAGCCTTTCACAGATTTCTTAACACAGTAATTTTCTTTTCGTGTTCTTATAATTTTTTTTAAATAATGCTATTTTAAGTTAGGATATACCTTTTGAAAAGTGTTATATTGAAATGTAGCTAATAGATTTTTAGTGTTTACATTTTATTAAGGTAGCTAAAGATTTTCTTGGCTGTTTCTTAAGCAAAGCATTTTGACATATAGACATAATCTATGTCCCTTGCTTGATACAGGTGTTGTTTTAAAGGACAAAAACTTAAGGGAAAAAAGAATGCATTTTTCTTCATAAAGTTTAATTTTCGTAGTTGAAATACATAGGGCACAATTTTTTTTTTTTTTCCTGAAAGCATAAAGTTAAGTCAAGAGCTCACTTAGGTCTTCCAGGATTCTCAGCTGCTGTCAGAAATAGGAAAAAAAAATTAATTGTCTTGCCTTGTTCGTATGTAGATTTACATAAATTAATTGTGTGATGCTTCGTTGAGTTGTAGTACAATTAAGTGTAATGAATCATTGACTTTTAGAGGTGGCAGGGGCTTTCAGGAATCATCAGGGAGGAAACTGAAGGGACAAGATTGTCATTTGACAACTAATGCTAATTTAATCACGTACCTTTCTACCTAATCTCTGGGTTGCTTCGAGCTGACAATTTAAAATGTTTGAGATTGGTCTCAGTGTGGGTTTGGTTTTTGAGGCAGTTCGTCTTGTGTCTCTCTTAGGCTGGCTAGTGATTTGGTCTAAGTGCAGATGTATTCTTAATTCTTTAAAAGAGGAGCGTTCTAAAGGAGTTTTTAAAAAGGAAACAAAACTTGTGTTTTTTTAACTTTTCTGTGTTTGCTAATTTAACTTTTTCTTTGTTTCAGATTGAAGTGAGTGAATTCAAATATATAACTCAACCTTCTTAGAGGGCTTTCTAAAAAATAAAAAGTTGATTTGGTGCATGAGAGCAAGTTACTGCTGCTTACCGTTCAGAGACTTACAGGTGCTTGCCTGCATTGCAATAAAGGACTCATATACTGAGCAAGACTTATATTTATCTCTTCGTTTTGGAGAGCCTAATAAACTGTTATTACAGTTTCTCTACTGACTTTCAAAAGTTTTAAAGTTTGAAAGAGACATCTTTACAATTAATACAGCATGAGCACGGCCAGAACAGAGAACCCTGTTATAATGGGTCTGTCCAGTCAAAATGGTCAGCTGAGGGGCCCTGTGAAGCCCAGCGGTGGCCCTGGAGGAGGGGGCACACAGACACAGCAACAGATGAACCAGCTGAAAAACACCAACACAATCAATAATGGCACTCAGCAGCAAGCACAGAGTATGACCACCACTATTAAGTAAGTGATAGAATAAATACTGAACACACTTGGGGCACCAAAGAGATTTCCTTTTGTTACTTTGTTGTTGACTACTTTGTCTACCTTAATTTAACCATTTTTGATCACAAATAGAGGACAGATGACTTTGTTTTATGGCTGGTAGATATTTGCAATAGAATAATGTATTTCTGTCATAATTCAGGTTTATTAAGTCATAACCATAGGCACAGATGATATACATTAATTTGTATAGATTTTTTTCTTTTTCTTTTTTTTTCTTTCTTTTTTTTTGAGGAAGATTAGCTCTGAGCTAACATCTGCTGCCAGTCCTCCTGTTTTTGCTCAGGAAGACTGGCGCTGAGCAAACATCCATGCCCATTCATCTTCCTCTGCATTATATGTGGGATGCCTGCCACAGCATGGCTTGCCATGCCATGCCATGCCCGCACCTGGGGTCTGAACTGGCGAACCCCAGGCCGCCGAAGCAGAATGTGCGCACTTCACCGCTGCACCACCGGGCTGGCCCCCAAGATTATTTTTTATAAACATTTTGGGCTTTCATAATTAACTCAGATTCATCTTGGTTTTGCCATTATGGCTTTTCCCTTGATGGTATAACTGCACCATACCCTAGTTGAAATAGCAGTTAAAGGCAATTTCAAGTTTTAAGACTTACCTAGTCTTCTGAAGTTCAAAAATACAGAAAATTATCCATAACATTTTTTTTAGTTTAGGATCTTTGTTTGCTTTTCTAGTTTTTAAAAAAATATGCTTTCTCCTTTTACACCTACAGACATAGAAATTAACAAGCAGTTATATATCTTGGGGAACTCAGGATTTTGAACTCTTGGAAGCACTCATCTCTGAATAGTCCCAAGCCCCTTTGCCAACTCTAAAAACTCATCTTACTGCAGAATATATATTTTTTTAAATCTGAAAGTTGGTAGGCTACTTGTCATCTTTAAGTGTACACTTGAAATTTTTTGAATTATAACTATCACTGTAAAGAGTCAGTTAATAGAAAATTTACATTTAAGACTCTTGACCCCATTTGAGGTTTGACTTTGTTGTTAAGAATCTAACCGTATAGGTTGATTTAAGCTCTAGAAGTCTTCATAAGATGATGAAACTGGTTCCCTGAACTTAAGTGCGTGTTTTGTTACAACCGAGATCTCTTCCATGCTTAAGAAGCACTTCCTAAAGAAAAATAGCCCTTATAGTGAAGGGGAGCACTTATGTGGTGATGGACAAGAAATAATGTACAACTGACATCTCACATCGATGTATACTATTGTGAACTCAATAGAAAGAAGAAAAAAATAGCTCTTACAGCTACCAGGATATCATATAGATGATTGTTGCTATGTGGTTCACTAGTTACCTGTAAGAATTTTTTTTTTTTTTTTTTTTTTAGATTTTTAAATTTTTCCTTTGTCTCTCCAAAGCCCCTCAGTACATAGTTGTATATTTTAGTTATGGTTCCTGCTAGTTGTGGCCTGTGGGACACTGCCTCAGCATGGCTTGATGAGTGGTTGCTAGGTCCGGGATCTGAACCAGCAAAACCCTGGGCCACTGAAGTGGAGCGCACGAAGCCAACCACTCGGCCACAGGGCCAGCCTCCTACTTATTTAAGAATTGATTTCCCACAGAATTGGTTTGGTCACTGGGAAAATTGGCATTAATACATATTGTTACTTTTAAGGTGAATGCTTTAATTAGTGTAGAAATTAAGAATATTTTCTAAATTGTAGTTCATCTTGACAAACTAATAGGCTAGCAAAATTTAGGTTATTTTTAATCCTTAAGGATAGAAACGTAAAGCCGTGTTATTTCATTATGAGTGCTTTCCACTTAAATTCTGATTTGAGGCAGCAGTGGATTTTGCTTTGTCTTTTTTGCTTTTCCTAGGATTAATGGTTTCTTTTCAATTTTGTGGGTTCTTTAAATCTGTTTAAGTGTCCTCTCTCCCATGAGGGCTTCCAGATCCCATCAGCTGTCTCAGAACTTTTCTAATACTTATCTCTGTTACTTTATTTCTCATTTTAAATAGTGCTTTTAACCTAAGGTTATAAATTCCTTGTGGGCAGATTTTGCATTGTATCTTCTGCATTTTTATTCACTGTTTATTGAATTTGACAATGTGGGAAGCTGGCCTACTAGGATGTTCAGTTGACATTTTTGCTCAGAAACTTTGTGTGGTATAGGCTGAGGTGAAAGGCTTTAGTACTCTTGGAATTGGTAGCAAATGGCTGTGTTAGAGTATCTTGGATTATGTGGGAGCTAGCTATAAGTAAAATAAGTGCTCATCTTTCTAAATCAAGACTTTTGAGATGTTTTGGGGACTCTGATTACGTAAGAGTCACTATAATGAAATCAGTGAAAACTTTTATTTCTTTTGAAGACAGCACAATTGAAAGCATTGTCTGCTTTATTGACAATATTTTTTCTATTAGGTACTTTGGGTATTATTTGAGGGTTTTACCTCGTCAAAAAGAAATTTTTCTATTATATATATTTTTTCTTTCGTAATTTGAAGCATCCCCCGTAAAAAAAGATTGAGAGAGATGTTCATTAAAAGCAAGTATTGAGTTCTCTTTTGCCGGGCGCTGTGCTGAGTGCTTTATATAAATTATTTGATAAAATTCTTAAGCCATTTTATGTATGAGAATGGAGGCTTAGAAAAGTAACTACTGCAAGGTCACAGAACTAGTAAGTGTAGAGTCAGATCTTGAACTCAGGTCTGAAACTTTAGAGTCCTTGGTTTTAACTAGTCACCAGAAGTTACAGACTCAGATGCCTATAGGAGACTGTGCCAAATGAGAGGGTGCTTGCCCTATTTAAAGGGGTCAGCTGCTTGATTTTAAACTCCGGTTATTAAGCTCTATCAAACTGTTGCCATGCGGAAACTTGGAACCAATGTGGCTAAAGCTTCCAGTTTTTTAAGAAAAGCCAGAATCTGGACTTTTACATGAAATCTATTAATTTTTAGATGCTGGCAGCTAATTTAAATTAAAACACACATATAATCTCCATAGGTCAAACAAAACATCCAGTTGTGGTAACAGTCGCAAATATACTACACTCCTTCTCTTAAGAGGATGGATGCCTTATTACCTTCTATTCTTGATTTGCTTTTACCCTCCTTAGATTGTTCTTTGTAAGAAGAGCAGTTTTTCTCAAGTTATTTGTTTCTATTAACTATATTCTTAAGTAAATGGCAGTAGACTAAATTTACTGTACTTTTTAGAACTTAATTATAATTGAGATGAATCATCTTTGTATTATTAGAATAGTAATGCTGTTAGTTCTGATGCTTCAATTTTACTGTGTTCTCTCTAGACCTGGTGATGACTGGAAAAAGACTTTAAAACTCCCTCCAAAGGATCTAAGAATCAAAACTTCGGTAAGTTGGTTGTAAAATTCAAGTAGAAAAATGATGTGGAAACTGTAAAAATGGAATAGTTACTTAATAATAACAATAGGCATCATGTGTTTACTCTTACGTAAGTTGAAATTGTGAATTTGATGATTCACCAAATTCATGTGATGAATTGCCAAAAATTACCACTATGTGGAGGATTTATATTAATAGTAGCATAATGTATGTCTGTATGTTAAATATTGTATTTATAGATATATATAGCTTACCTAGTTTATCGAATACTTTTATAGTTTTCAAGGCATAGTCTCAAAATTCTCTTTTGCACACAGCAACACAGTAAGATTCAAGCTCAGTATTAGCCCTATTTTGTGCATGAGAAAATGGAAGTCAAGAGGTTAGTTCTCTTAGCCCAGTTTCTCAACCAGGGGTGATTTTTGTCCCCTAGTGGATATTTAGCGATAGCTAGAGACATTTTTGGTTATCAAACCTAGGGGGATGCTACAAGACAGCCCCTTACAACAAAGAATTTTCTGGGGCCGGCCCAGTGGCACAGCGGTTAAGTGCGCACGTTCTGCTTCTCGGCGGTCCCAGGGTTTACCAGTTCGGATTCCCAGTGCGGAGATGGCACCACTTGGCAAGCCATGCTGTGGTAGGCATCCCACATATAAAGTGGAGGAAGATGGGCATGGGTGTTCACTCAGGGCAGTCTTCCTCAGCAAAAACAGGAGGGTTGGCAGCAGATGTTAGCTCAGGGCTAATCTTCCTCAAAAAAAAAAGGGAAAAGATTTTTCTGACCCAATTGTCAGTAGTGCTGAGCTTGAGAAACCCTGGTTTAGACTAGGATATTTGTAGGCAATGAGTGGTGGAGCTAGTATTTAACTTCACTTCTTGTGATTTGCAGTTCATAGCATGATACTTATACAGAAGTAACAGTATTCCACCAGTCCTTAGAAGAAAATGACCACAGCATCTTCTTTCCCCAAAACATAGTTTTCAAATGGCTTGTGTGTCCTAAAAAGATAGTGGTTATTCTTCAGGAATATTGAAATATGGGTCAAGACAGAACTAATCTGCATATATTTATATTTTAAATGGGGTAGATAAAGTATTAGTCTCTCAAACAAACTTTCTTAAGCATACTAACTACCAAAGGAACTCAGTTGTACTTGTTATTCTTTTGTTGTTATTTGTTTTTTTTGTTTGAGTAGGATGTGACCTCCACAAAAGGAAATGAGTTTGAAGATTACTGTTTGAAACGGGAGTTACTGATGGGAATTTTTGAAATGGGCTGGGAAAAGCCATCTCCTATTCAGGTATGTTTCCTCTTTTTATCACATTTAATGTTATGAGTTAAGCATTACGTACTTTTCTTTTTGTTCTGTGGGCATGATACAACAAACCAACATTTCTCTCGTGTATGTACGCACAAATATATGCATACACTTTCTGAACCTTTTAAGGGTAAGTTACAAAATCATGGCTCATCACTTCTAAATAGTTGAGTGTGTATTTCCTAAGAATAGGAATTTCTCTTGTATAACCATAGTACAGTTATCTTCAATTTAACGTTAATACAATGTTTCTGTCTCATCTGTCGTTTGTATTCTAATTTTTAGTTGACCCCAAAGTGTCCTTTATAGCATTTTTTTTTCTCTTCTGTCTAAGATCCGTCCTAGGATCAGTATTACATATTGTTGTTATGTCTCTTTAACCTCTTTTAATCGTGAGCATTTCCCTTGTCCTTTTTTTGTCTTTTATGACATTGACATTAAAAAGAGCCTCCCTTTTTAATAGGACATTCCTCATTTGGGGTTTGTCTCGTTTCCACGTGATTAGATTCAGGTTATGTGTTCTTAATCACAATACTGTGGAAGTCATGTTATGGCCTCCTCAGGGTATCACGTTTGGAGGTATATACAGTGTCCATCTATTCCTCATTGGTGATTTTAATTTTGAGTACCCTGTCAAAATGGTGTGCTTTTTCTACAGCATAATTACTGCTTTTTCCCCCCCGTCCCTTAAACTAATAGGCAGTCTGTGGGGAGCACTTTAAGACCACGCAAATACCCTACTTTTCATCAAAATTTCCCGTCTCAGCATCCACTGATGATTCTTGCATGATCTCTTCTTTACTCTCATGGATTATGAGTTTCCAGCTCTAGCACTCCTTCCATATTTGCCCTGTAAAGAGCCTTTCCTTATGCTACTCATTTTGTCTTTATATATTATCCTTTTGGACTCATGATTCCTTTTTTTCCCCAGTCATATTTTTGTGCTCATATTGTCCTGGATTTGGCCAGTATGAGCTCCTTCAAGCTGGTTCCTGTGTGTTTGTAATGTGCCTCTTTCATTTTTTTTTCTAATAGACTATTTTTTAGAGCAGTTTTTAGGTTCATAGCAATGGAATGGAAGTTACAGAAACTTCTCATAAACCCCTGCCCCCCCCCCATACATAGCCTCCCCCATTATCAGCATCTCCCACAAGAGTGATAACATTTCTTGCAACTGATGAACCTACATTGATGCGTTATCACCCAAAGTCCATAGTTTACATTAGAGTTCACTCTTGGTATTGTACATTCTGTGGGTTTGAACAAATGTTTAATGACATGTATTCACCATTACAGTATCATACAGAATAGTTTTACTGCCTTAAAAATCCTCTGTGCTCCACCTGTTTACCCTTCCCCACTCCCTTCATTTTTCTTAATCACTTCCTTTTTGGTATATCATGATGCCAAGCTAATCTGTACCTATCCTGCCCCAGCCTTGGAATCAGCCATTTCTCCAAGGAGCCCTGATTCCAATTTGTGGGGAGCAGTAATGGAGACCAAGATCTGAGCACTAGGTGCACTCTGCTCCTTGGCCCTTTCAGTGGAAAGAGCAAGGAAATAGATGTATGTATACACATCTACACACATACATACATGTAGACATAAACAAGTAGTATACATATACAAATTTGATAAACCTGTTTGTTGTCTTCACGTAAGTTGAAACTGTTGAGTCCAAGCTGTACTAAGGACAAACCGTGGCATTGAACACTTTTTCATTGAGGAAACATGTTTTGAGTGACCCAGAAAGTGTTAGTGTTAGACACTGGGGATGTTGTGATGAACAAGACAGAGTTCCTGCCCTCACAGTCTGGTGGCAGACAGCTGATTGTACAGATAATTTCAGTGTAAGTTTCTAGTTGAAATTGCACATCTGTGTAATCATTAGGAGAAGCTGGAACAACCTGAAAGAAGTGATCCATGTTCCAAGCAGAGAACACTGGGATAGTGATAGCCTCTGGGTGAGAGTGTGCCTTTGTGGACAAACTGAAAGAAATTTATTATGGCTGGAGAAAGTATCAAGATAAGGTTATTCGTTATCATATAAGCAATTTGAGTGCCGATGTTAAAAGTACTTAGGAATCTACTTTTCTACAGTTTTGTTTTGTTTTGAGAAAGATTAGCCCTGAGCGAACATCCGCTGCCAATCTTCCTCTCTTTGCTGAGGAAGACTGGCCCTGAGCGAACATCCATGCCTACCTTCCTCTACTTTATATGTGGGATGCTGCCTCAGCATGGTCTGATAACCAGTGGGTAGGTCCACACCCGGGATCCGAACTTGTGAACCCCAGGCTGGCGAAGCAGAACATACAAACCTAACTGCTGTGCCACTGGGCTGGCCCCTCTACTTTTCTATAATGTAGTCATGTTAATCCATTTTATCTACAGAAATGAAAAATGTTATGAGAGCTCTTCTACTGTAGGGACCATATCGTTCAACTTTCTGTCTCCAGTACTTAACAAGGTGTATGGCAGGAATTAGGCCTTCAGATGTTCAGTTGTTTTAGACTGCTTTGATGAAATTATGGTTAACATATGTCTGTAGGTGAACTTGGTCTAGAGAAGTGTTACAAGAGCACTAGCTTTGCAGTCAGACTGCCCAGGTTGAATCCCAGCTCCATTCTTTTCTAAGTTGATTATTTGAGATAGCCCTCTAAGCCTTGGTTTCCTGACCTATAAAATTGATAGAATAGTATAACCATAGGGTTGTTGTGAAGATTAAGTGAGATAATTCATGTTGATATGCTTAGTACAGTGCCTAGTACATGTTAAATGCTCAGTAAATATTATAGGTTATTGTTCCCTATAGTAGTTTTATCAAAAAAAGGAGATTGGTTCATTAGCCGACTTTAATTCTTTTTTTTTTTAAAGATTGGCACCTGAGCTAACAACTGTGGCCAATCTTTTTAAATTTTTTTCTGCTTTTTCTCCCCAAATCTCCTCAGTACATAGTTGTATATTTTAGTTGTGGGTCCAGCAGACTTTAATCTTAATGCACCGTTATTGGCTCCTGTTTCCCACCTTTGTATTAAAATTTAAAATTGACTTTGTTATTTGCACTCTCGGTATTGGTATAGTATATAGCCAATTAACTCTCCAGCCACTTAGCCAGGCTGACATCTAGCTTTTTCTGTAAAGTAGAAATAATAACTCATCTCCCTCACAGGGTTTTTATTGTAAGGATCAAATGTAATATATAACAAAATATGTTTGAAATGGCAAAGCACTGTATGAATATGTATTATTAGATACCTAAGACCACCATTCACATTGCCTTTTTCTTCACTGTTATTTTGCCTCAGAATCTGTGGAAAACACAAGATAATGTTTCTTGAAATCATTCAATGTAACCATAAATGTTAGGATTTTAGAACCAAAAAAGAAATTTAGAAATTCTGTAGTAAAATCTGACCTCATGACTGTTGGCCTTCTGTTCATTTTGTTCTTGTCTGCCTTCTCTCCTTACTTGTCCCCCCTCCCCCCACCAATATAGCTATTGTCTTCTATAGTACTTAGTTTTACAGTTTTATCCAGGCATTTTTTTCCCAAATAGAAAAGCCTTCTTGATCAGATAGGTGTCTGCGTTTGAATCTTTTTTAAGAGATGGAACTTAGTTGCAGTTTGGCCATAAGATTATTGGAAAAATGAGGCACTTGAAATCATATCCTCTCACAAGAAGATTTTACACTCACAGGCTGGAACCAGATATACTGTAGATTGCTCCTACACATCTACCTTTGGTGCAGCCATCTGTGACTCTAGTTCTAGGTCTGAATGATGTGCCCAGGAGCGTAACTGTGCTGTTCTAAAGGCATAGATAGCTTTATAGGAACACAGACTTCTTTGGAGGGCTTAAGAACCTACTGTTTCGTTCTGCTTAACATTGGGAAACCTTATATTAATTTTGAGATGAGAGGTGACAGCTCTTCCTTCCAGACCCCTGGGCACAGCTTTTGAAGATTTTTTAGATAAGAAAGTGATGAAATGCCAGTAGTTCATTATTGAGGGAAATATGGACGTTCCTTAACCATTAGCAATAAAATTTCATGTCAGGTCGAGAATCTCAAATTATTTTGAGAAATTATTTTGTCAACCAGATCTAATAAGGATTAATAGTTCATTATTTATAGTAGAAATTACAGCTTTCTTAATTCTTTTGTAAACCATTCCTCCTAATATGGATTTATTATGGCTAAAAGAATTGTTTCCTAAAGTGTCAAAAAAGTCTTTAAATGCATTTCCCCATTGGTTACTAAGGTAAAATTGGGGTGTGTTCCATAAGTTAGTTATTTTTGAAATTACTGCCTTCCATCTCCTTTATTCAGGTAGCAGTAGATATCTGTGACAGCCATTGCTACCTCCTCCATGGTACCATTTTTTCCCCCCTGAAATTAAGGTTCTGAAGCCCAGTTGGCTCTGGGAACTAAGAAGCTGCTCCTCTAAAAGCAGTTAGCTGGGCAGTTTTGAGCTTTTTTAGGTAACCACGCTTTTGTAAAATGCTTCTCAATACTAGGAAATTGCAAAGTATACCATTCTGTGGTTGTAGGCAACAGAAATGAACTTCGGCTAACTTAAGCAAAGGGAAATTTATTGAAAGAATATCAGTAGTTCACACGATTAAGAAGTCTGGAGAAACACAGTTGGAATTGGCCAAGATCTGAGGCAGCTCTGAAGGGCTTAGGAAGCTATACATTGTTATAGCTTGGTATATGCACTACAACAATTTAAGTTCTTAGAAAGGAGCATTCAGCTGCTCTGGTTTCAGTCACTGTCTGCCATTTGACCAAGGAGGTTGGCTAGACTATCTATTGGCGTGACAGAGACGTAATTCCTCAGAAGAAAGTTAGGGTGCTCCTAAGAAAGGGAAATGGGTATTAGGGTAACCAAAACACAACAAATACATATTGGATCAGTCCCCAGCCCTACAATGGAACATGGACTTGGAGACCTGAGGCGGCAGAATCAGAGCTAAGGTTGTGGGATTGTTTGTTGTTTTTTTTTTCTTTTGGTAGCTTTATCAAGATATAAATCACATGTTACACAATTCACACATTTAAAGTGTACAATTTAATGGTTTTAATATATTCACAGTTGTGCAACCATTACTTCAGTCAATTCTAGAACATTTTTGTCACCCCAGAAAGAAACTCCTTGAGCAGTCACCCTTCATTTTCCTGTAGTTCTAAGCAGCCACTAATCTGCTTTCTGTCTCTATGGATTTTTCTATTCTGGACATTTATGACTGGGTTCTTTGACTTAGCATGTTTTTAGAGTTCATTCATGGGATAGCATGTATGAGTACTTCATTCCTTTTTATTGCTGAATAATGTTCCGTTGTACGACCACAGCACATGTGGTTTATCCATTCATCATTTGGTAGGGTTGTTTCCACTGTTAGCTATTATGAGTAAGTCCACTATCAACATTCATTTGCAAATTTTTGTGTGGAGATATTTTCATTTCTCTTGGGTACATATCTGGGAGTAGAATTGCTGGTTTATATGGTAACTCTGTTTAACCTTTTGCCCGACCGTTTTCCAAAGTGGCTGTACATCCCCACTAGCAGTTTATGAGGGTTCTGATTTTTTCATATCCTGGGCTACATGTTGTTATTTGCAGACCTAACTTCAAATCCTGGTTCTAGCATTTCTTGCTTTTGTGCCCTTTGGGCAAAACAGTTAATCCCTGAGGATCCATTTTGTCAGTTGTAAAACGAAAAGTATCTAACTTGGAAGGGTATAAATGATGTATATAAGTACCTATCATAGTGCCCAGCACACAGTAAGTTTTTAAAGAATTTTTGGCTTCCTTCCTCCTTTCTCTTCTCCCTGGCAGCTCCCCATGATTTCCTCTTGGATTTCAAAGCTGTCTGAGCCTGACTTGAATTCCCTTGCTTCATATTAACTAATCTTCCTAGGAAACAGTAGTCAGAGACTGTGGATGTACTGAATCCCCTGACTGCCATAATGACCACCATGTGTGGCAAAATGTATTTCACTGCATGTTAACTTACAGACTGACTGACTTTCATTAAAGCCTTATCCTTAAACAGTTTCTGTAGAGCATAAGCTGTATCAAAGAGAGCAGAGGAATAGAAGTCAATTGCTTTAATCTAAGTTGAACTCAAAATAGGAATTAGGATACCCCCAATCTAATTCTACCCTGCCTCACTTCATTCAAAAGTTTTATACGTTTAAAGGACGTGACTCAGAAAGTCATTGGGAAACCCTTGGAGACCACCTAGCCTTTTTTCTGCCATAGAACTGAGTAGTGTGCCAGTAGCCTGTTTAAAAACCGTAGAAGAGAATGAACCCATGGGAATAATGGGCATTCAGAACAACTGAAGATTAACACTTGACTCAAAGTAGGAGGGAAGAGATTAAAACCAAAGGGTCAAAGCCAAAGTTTTCTTCTTTGACCTGCTTTACCATAATAAACAGACTGTTTAATGCTGGCTGTAGGAACAAGATAACAGTAATGTCCCTGGACCATTTTCACAGTTGTTCTGGCAGCTATGTTGGTTATCCTGACCGTGTGGAACCCACCTGACCCCTGTGATTGGGGTTCTGGATAGAATGAGTGCTGTGGTGAGAAATGGGAGTCATGATGCTTATGACTTAGATAGTTCTGCAATAACAGACTGAAAGTGCTAGAAATCATTTGATTGTTAGCTGAGGCATAGAAAGAACTAATTATTACAGTGATTATGAGTCTTCTAATTTATTTTCCTAATTTTTTGGTTTTAGAAATTTAAAATTTTTAGTTTTAGAAATAGAAATGTTCTATTTCCTGCCTGTTTATACCTGTCCTGCTGTTTTAATTTCTCTCTGTATATGTGTAATTGTTGGGAATCCTTTGCTATTGTCTAGGAAATTTGTCCTAAGTTAATAGGAAATGTTATCTTCTGCAAAACACTCATGACAAAGTAAGCTAAATATGAAAACAAGAAGTCACCCTAGGTTGATGTCACCATGGATTGAGATAACTGGAATAGAATCGAACCTCCAGTTGATCATGTTTCAGGATACAGATATTGAAGTTTATGTAATGTAATGAATAAATATCAATTAGGACCCGAGGTTAAACATTTACAGTCTATTCCTGTTTTGTGTAAGGGTAAATTGTCCAAGCTATAATTTTTCATTGTGCTCAAATTGGCCTCCTGATCTCAAAATAGCATATATAGTCTTTGTATTGTTTGTGCCATTTTTGTCTCCAGTTTTTAATTGTGCAATGTCCTTTGCTTTTTTCTCTATATAATCAAGTACCATTTATGTGTCAGGCCAAGTTCCTCCTCTTTCTTTGTTGTTGATGCTCAGCTTCCTTAGACATACACACTCACATAGACCTTTTTTTATTATATTGGGATACAATTTAATATGTAGTCTGTAAGCAGTTCTGGTAAATATTGGTTGATAATGATGGTGGTGTTGACTGGTCTTGCTCATTTACTTGATCTCTACTTATTCTCGTAAAATGCAAATGTAAGACACTTTAAAGCAATACCAAAGAGGTATATACCTTCACTATATGTTAGGGAAGAGTTGGCTTACATCCTGTTTTTATTCACAAATAACTTGCATTGTCTTGTCTCTTTTAGGAGGAGAGCATTCCCATTGCTTTATCTGGTAGGGATATTTTAGCTAGAGCAAAAAATGGAACAGGCAAGAGCGGTGCCTACCTCATTCCCTTACTTGAACGGCTAGACCTAAAGAAGGACAATATACAAGGTTAGTTGTTTGTTTAAACTAAAAATGGCAGTTTAAACTTGGAGCTATGTGGAAGACATTACCATCTTTTGTGTCAGAATTTACATAGTTTGGAATTAGTATTTACTATTTCTTTTCACACCTTTTGGCCTGGTTGTCTTTTTTTTTTTTTTTAAGATTTTATTTTTCCTTTTTCTCCCCAAAGCCCCCCAGTACATAGTTGTGTATTTTTAGTTGTGGGTCCTTCTAGTTGTGGCATGTGGGATGCTGCCTCAGCATGGCTTGATGAGCAGTGCCATGTCCACGCCCACGATCCAAACCGGCGAAGCCCTGGGCCGCTGAAGCAGAGCATGTGAACTTAAGCAGTTGGCCACGGGGCCAGCCCCTGGCCTGGTTGTCTTGTAAAAATGGTTCCTAACTTTTTAAAGAGATTGCTAGTTGTCAAAGTACTTTTACATATTACACAGTTTTGACAATGTTCCAGTGGAATTGGCAAAATAAGTATTATTGCCCTAGAGATAGGAAAGCTAAGATTGTGAGAAGTTAAATTATCTGATGTTGCTACTTACAAACTGTGGAACTGAATTGTTTCTTGTGGCTTATGTGTCTGCAAAGTTCCTTGTAGAAACATGAAGTTTTTGTCTTTAAAGCCTTATGGTTTGGGGATTTTTAAGAGCTTAGGCAGTAGGGAAGAAACAAGTTTCCATAGTTGTACCCAGAGTAAGCTAACAGAGTTAAGTTTTCACCTCTAAAGCTTTTTCTTCAATTTTCAGCTTTCTTGGTCTATAAATATTTCTCCCGTCTTCCCTTTACCTGCTTTTACATGATATAAATGGAACCTGGGCAGCAGGAGTTTCCAATTTGGGTGTTTAGCGAATCTCTTACTGAAAAACTAAGTTGATCTTTGAGCTTAATGGTTGCCAACTCAAAGAACCCTTTTAAGATTTGTAACTAAGAAGAGTACAAGATTTATATAGCAGTGTTGCTGGGGAAAGTCTAAATCTGGAACACTTATAATAGGTTCTCTCTCTCTTTTTTTTTTTTTTAAGGAGATTTACTCATTTGACTTTTCAGAATCAGGCCTATTGTGATTCAAATTTTAATATGGCTGAGTATCTAGATTGCAAGGAGCAGTATTTGTGTAGCTTCTTAAACTCTTAAAATAAGTGTCCTTTTTTTCTCTTTTCTCTGTTGCTTGATGTTTTCCAGCAATGGTGATTGTTCCTACTAGAGAACTTGCTCTACAGGTCAGTCAAATTTGCATCCAGGTCAGCAAACACATGGGAGGGGCCAAAGTGATGGCAACCACAGGAGGAACCAATTTACGGGATGACATAATGAGGCTTGATGACACAGGTAGGAAATGATTGCTGTAAGGTGGTCTGCTTCTCTGAGTGCAATTCCACACACAGCTGTTTCCTTTCAGTAATATATTAAAAATTATTTTTAAGAATTAATAAGGAACAGAAACATTGCAGTCGAAAAATGAATAAAGGAGATGACCATTTCAGTTGAGAAAAAAGACAAATTGATAGTAATTAAAAGGATATTCTACCTTACTAGGTTTTTTTTTTAATGTGAGTAAAAATAGCAAATTGATATTGTGCCTATCTGATTGGCAAAGCTAAAAAATATTAGTAAGCAATAATGTGAGTTTGTGGAGAAAGAAATAGACTGTCTTGCAACATGGTAGTGTAAATTGATACAGTCTCTATGGTGGGTAATTTGGCATTATATTTCAAAATTATAAATGTATATTTTCAAGAATCTTTCCTGAAGAAATAATAGGGCAAATGCAAGGTTGTTTACTACAGTGTGGTTTGTAGTATTGAAAAATTGAAACAACCCAAATGTCAGAGGAGATTGGCTAAATACATTGGGGTATAGTCTGATGTACCTGCACACAGCTATTAAAGAGTGAAGCTGATCTGTGTTCATTTGCTTGAAGAATTCTCCATGATACGTTATTGAGTGAAAAAAGATAAAACAGCAAGAATGAGATCCTTATATATAAAATTATGCATAGAATTTTAGTCAGAATTTTATATATGATTGCCATTCTGTTTATTTAATTACTATATTCTTTATACTGCACAGTTATTTAAAATGATTATCTCATTTGATCCTTTTAACAGTCTTCTAAAGACTGTTGCTCTAGATTAGAGGCAAACTACTGTATCAGAAGCCTGGTATACCTTTTATTATTCATTGGAGATTGTCTTAAGATAAAAGTATGCCCCTTGTTTGGAGCGGGTGATTTGGGAAGCTGTAGCCCACCCTGGGTAGAGGTGAAACAAACAAGTATTCTCTGGCCAACCTAAGATGAAATGGAAATCCATATCCTAAAACACATTCTTGCCTCTCTGTGTAGTATTCCTTCCTCTACAACGTTTCTAATAGTATATATATGATGATATGATAAAACTTTACTATATCCTTGTTGCCCAAGCTAAAATTAATAAGAATATGTTTTCTAATCTTATGTAGTGCACGTGGTGATAGCTACCCCTGGGAGAATCCTGGATCTTATCAAGAAAGGAGTAGCAAAAGTTGATCATGTCCAGATGATAGTATTGGATGAGGTAATGTCTCTTCATTGGAAAGAAACTATTCTGTGCTTTGTTTATAACTGCCAGTGAATGAAGCAAAAGCTCTTTTGTGCTTATGACCTTCTAATAAATGCATGACTCTTGTCAGTTCGAAATAATTTGCTTATAAAACGTGTTTTGTCCTTTAAAGGCAGTAGATGATAGGCATTTATAGAAGTAGTTCAGCCTTATGTCTTGTACTTAGGGATGCTGGTAGTTTAGGTTTTATTTTTCTTTTTCAAGAAGAGGAGTTGTTGAATAACCTCAAAGCCAGTTTTATTCTAAGTCTTTCCATTCAGTGATATGTCTTAAAAAGCATGTGATGTCCCTAACCTCTGATTTAGCATATATGACTTTGTATCGTTTGGTTTTTCGTTCTGTTATGTATGTTATCTCACCAGGTTATAAGTGCTTTTTAAGAACTTACTCGTCTCTGTATCCTTGAGATCTAGCAGTGTTTTATACACTTTATACTTTTTAAACGCTTTACACACTTTCATATTTGGTCTGTGTTTTAGATAACTGGATCAGGTCGATCATGGTCTAATTCAGATCAGGTTTTTATCTTTGAGTAATGAAAGACAACATTTATTAGTCACTGTGTGCTAGCACTATGTGCTTTACGTATTCTTTCATTTAATTTTTACAACAACCCTATAAGGTAGGTATCCTGTAAAGTGCTTACTACAGTAAGTAGACATCCTGATTTTAAAATTGTGGAAACTGAAGTATTCAGTGGTTAAGTAACTTCCCAACATAGCTAATAAATGAAGGAGACAAGCTTTGAACCCAGGTAATTTGACTGTGCGGTCTGTACCTCTAAGCACTATACCATACTGCCTCTAATGCAAATCACATTAAAATTCTCTTATGGGAAGAAGGATTATATCTGTCTAGGATTTTTTTTTCCCCTAAAAGATGGATATTATAGACATTTCCCCTTCTGAGTCGCTGGGCATGTGTCATGGTGCCATTGGACTATGCATTGTTGTAGAGAACTTACTGTCTACAACCAGGAGCATTTCATGAATGCTCTTATTGGATGATGCCTTATTAATCAGAGACCTTAGACATTACTTCGTTGTTTTTAAAATTGTCTTCTCTTTGTACTGCAGGCAGATAAGTTGCTGTCACAGGATTTTGTGCAGATAATGGAGGATATTATTCTCACGCTACCTAAAAACAGACAGATTTTATTATATTCTGCTACTTTCCCTCTTAGTGTACAGAAGTTCATGGTGAGTAAAATCTGTACTTGGAAGCGGTGCTGTCCTGTTGCCCTTGAGCATACCTTTATCCATAACTACGTCTTATTTCCAGTCTGTACTTTATGCTGATTATTTCAGGTTTTTGGCTTTTTTTAAAGAATACAGTAGTAATTTGATGAATTCTTCGTTGTTCACTTAGCTTTTGGTGTCAGGCTGACATAGCCATTGATGCTAGGTAAATCTATTATAAAATAATCATATATACAAAGTACAAAATAGTAATTTAGCTATATAGCTAAATGTTAGATATCTCCCATTTTATGTTAATTTATTTCTTCTGTGACAGATTATGTATACTTGTTTTTGAAGCGAACTGTATCCCTTAAAGCAAGAGTTTATCAGACAAATATATAGGATATATTTTGAGTTTAAGAGCCACCCTCTGCTTTCGTTTAAGTGTAAGACTCTTCTTTTTTTCAGAATTCCCATTTGCAGAAACCTTATGAGATTAACCTGATGGAGGAACTAACTTTGAAGGGAGTAACCCAGTACTACGCATATGTAACTGAGCGCCAAAAAGTACATTGCCTCAACACACTTTTCTCCAGGGTAAGTAACAGGCTTCAGCTGCTGAATGTTGTCCATTACTTAACCCCAATGAAGCAGATAATTCTATCAGTTTTCCCACCATTTTTGATGTAAAAAAAAAAAAAAACTTCTTAGCTTTCCCTTTTTAAAAGGCAGTTTCAGTTGTTGATCTGAAGTTGATACTGTATGATTGACAAATCACATGCACTTTTGATTCTAAAATAATTTGACTTTAATTGTAGTCAGTCTTCGTTATTCATAGTAATTATGGTCAATCGTCATTCTTTGCAAATTCACCTACTCACCACAATTTTTTTTTAGCCCCCAAATCAGTTCTTGCATGCTTTTGAAGTCCTTTGCAGATGTGTAGTATGGTGAAAAAATTTGAGTCGTCATGCATATTCCCAGCTGAGGATGAACAAGGCAACACTGCCGCCTTGTTTCAGTTCTCATCCTATAAACGAATATCCTTTTCCCAGTGTATTTAATGCCACATTTTTTGCATTTTTGTGCTTTTTTTTTGTTTTTGCTTTCACTATTTAAAATGCCTGTACATAGTGCTGAAATGCTATCCAGTGCTCCTAAGCACAGGAAGACTGATATGCCTTAGGAAGAAAGTATGTATTGGGCAAACTTTGTACAGGCCTGAGTTATAGTGCTGTTGGCCGTGAATAAATAAGGTGTCTTTAACCAGTAACACACATAAAACAAGGTTATCTGTTGATCCATTGATGGGAAACTTACGACCACAGGATCATAGGAACCTAACCATGTATTTCCCCTAGGAGCAGTGCTTCTGTATTCACTAATTCAGTTTTTGGAGCAAGTTTATAGAAAACAACTACCACAAATAATGAGAATTGACTGTATTTTATTCCTGGGGGGGGTGTGTGTGTGTGTGTCCCTTATTAAATACATACTCTTCTACAGTAAAATGTATAAATTATTGTCTGTGACTATTAAGTAAATGAATAGTGTTTATAATTTTTACTGTTTTGCATCTCTCTTGTATCATGAGGTTCTGAGTCTTAGACCATGTTTTTAACATTTGTTTGCCAGTCCGTATTTTTAAGATTTCGCAAAGTAAATGAAGTTTTTGTTTTTCTCATGGTTTTTTTTTTCTCCTGTGCTCAGCTTCAGATAAACCAGTCAATCATTTTCTGTAACTCCTCTCAGCGAGTTGAATTGCTAGCCAAGAAGATTTCTCAACTGGGTTATTCTTGCTTCTATATCCATGCTAAAATGAGGCAGGTGAGTGTAAAACTAGAACCTGCACAGATTTCTTTTACATCTTTTTCTAAATATTTCTTGGATTTTGTTTTGTTCTAATGCTCCTCCAAATGCCCTGAGTTTAAGAAGAAATTATTCCTTAGTAGGTGAAGGACCCTTCATTTTAACCTCTTGGGGTTTCAGTTTTCTAACTATAGAATGGTAATAATACAAATTCTTACCTCATGGGGTTGTTAGGAAGATTGAGATAATATATAATAAGTGCTTTGTAAACTGTCAAGCATGGTACACATGTGAGATTTTATTCCCTTCTCCAGGTAATCTCTAGATTTGCACTATTTAATACAGTAACCACTAGGAACATGTGACAATTTAAATGAATTAAAATTAAATAAAATTTAAAATTTACTTCCTCAGTCTCACCACATTTCAAGTGCCACGTTACATGTGACTAACAGCTACAGTTTTGGAAAGTACAGATATAGAACATTTCCATCATTGCAGAAGGTTCTGTAGGACAACACTGCTCTAGATTTTTAATTCATGTACCTCTTCAGCCCATATATTTTTGCTCTACTGTTCGGCTTAAGGAAAGGGTGCAATCTTTAAGTTTCAGAACTTGGTGTTTTTGGGGTTTTTTTTTTCTTTTTGGAAGAAAATCTCTTCCCTTTTTTTCCCTAAAGATTGGCACCTGAGCTAACAACTGCTGCCAATCTTCTTTTTTTCTGCTTTTTCTCCTCAAATCCTCCTGTACATAGTTGTATATTTTTAGTTGTGGGTCCTTCTAATTGTGGCATGTGGGATGCCACCTCAGCATGGCTTGATGAGTAGTGCCATGTCCGTGGCCAGGATCTGAACTGGTGAAACCCTGGGCTGCTGAAGTGGAGCACACAAACTTAACCACTCGGCCATGGGGCCGGCCCCCAGAACTTGATTTAACAGAAAATTCAAAACTATAACAAGACAGCATTTTTTTGTGTGAGCTAACTATAACATTGGGAAATTTCTTGAAAGGAAGTTTGTTTCTGTAGACCAGCAGATGAAGAACTTATATTAACCAACTCACGTTTGTCTTTCAAAGCAGCTTAGTGTCATAGATGGGATACAGTTGCATACCTCGTTTTATTGCTCTTCACATTATTGTGCTTTGTAGATTGTGCATTTTTTACAAATTGAGGGTTTGTGGCAACCCTGTGTAGAGCAAGTCTATTGATGCCATTTTTCCAAAAGCATTTGCTCACTTTGTGTCTCCGTGTCACATTTTGGTCATTCTCCCAGTGTTTCAAACTTCTTCATTATATTTGCTAGGGTGATCTATGACCAGTGGTCTTTGCTGTTACTATTATAATTGCTTAAGGGTGCCCTGGACTGTGCCCATGTAAGCCAGCAGACTTAATAAATGTGGTGTTGTGACTGCTCCACCTACCGGCCATTGCTCCGTCTCTCTCCCTCTCCGTGGTCCTTCCTGTTCCTTGAGACACAACAATATTGAAATTAGGCCAATTAATAACCCTACAATGGCCTCTTTTAAGTCTTCAGGTGAAAGGAAGAGTTGCACGTCTTTCACTTTAAATCGAAAGCTAGAAATGATTAAGCTTAGGAAGGAAGGCATGTCGAAAGCCGAGATAGGAAAGGCTAGGCCTCTTGTGCCAAACAGTTGGGCAAGTTGTGAATGCAAATGATAAGTTATTGAAAGAAATTAAAAGTGCTATTCCAGTGAATACATGAGTGATAAAGCAAAACAGCCTTAATCCTGATACAGAGAAAGTTTTAGTGGTCTGGGTCAGACCAGCCTCAACATTCACTTAAGCCAAATCTTAAGCCAGAGCAAGGCCCTAACTCTTCAATTCTGTGAAGGCTAAGTTGAGGAAGCTGTAGAAGAATTTGAAGCTAGCTGAGGTTGGTTCATGAGGTTTAAGGAAAGAAGCCATCTCCATAACATAAAACTGCAAGATGAAGCAGCAAGTGCTGTCGTGGAAGCTGCAGCAAGTTATCCAGAAGATCCACCTAAGATGATTAATGAAGGTGGCGACACTAAATGACATATTTTCACTGTAGACGAAGGAGCCTTATATTGGTAGGAGATGCCATCTAGGAGTTTCATAGCTACAGAGAAGTCAATGCCTGCCTTCAAAGCTTCAGAGGATAGGCTCACTCTTGTTAGAAGCTAATGCAGCTGGTGACTTTAAGTGGAAGCCGGTGCTTATTTACCATTCCAAAATTCCTAGGGCTCTTAAGAATTATGCTAAATCTACTCTGCCTGTGCTCTATAAATGGAACAACGAAGCCTGGATGACAGTACATCTGTTTACAACATGTTTTAATGAATATTTTAAGCCCACTGTTGAGACCTACTGCTCAGAAAAAAGAGTCCTTTCAAAATATCACTGCTCATTGACAGTGTACCTGTTCACTCAAGAGCTCTGATGGAGATAGATGTACAATGAGATTAATGTTATTTTCCTGCCTGCTAACACAGCATCCATTCTGCAGCCCATGAACCAAAAAGTGTTTAGACTTTCAAGTCTTAAAAAATAGTTTTCCTAAAGCTATGGATAGTGCCCTAGATAGTGATTCCTCTGATGGATCTGGGCAAAATATATTGAACACCTTCTGGAAAGGATTCGCCATTGTAGATGTTATTAAGAATATTCGTGATTTATGGAAAGGGGTCAGAATACCTACATTAACAGAAGTTTGGAAGTAGTTGATTCCAGTCTTCGTGGATGACTTTGAAGGGTTCAAAACTTCAGTGGCGAACATAACTGCAGATGTGGAAACAGTTGCAAGAGACCTAGAATTAGAAGTGGAGCCTAAAGATGTGACTGAATTGCTGCAACCTCCTGATAAAACTTTAATGGATGAGGAATTGCTTCTTGTGGAAGAGCAGAGAATGTCATTTCTTGAGTTGGAAACTACTGGTGAAGATGCTGTGAAGATGTTGAAATGACACTGAAGGATTTAGAATATTACATAAACTTAGCTGATAAAGCGGAAGCAGAGTTAGAGAAGATTGACTCAATTTTGAAAAAAGTTCTGTGGGTAAAACACTGTATCAAACAGCATCACCTGCTACAGAGAAATCATTTGTGAAAGGAAGAGCCAATCAGTGCAGCACACTTCATTGTTGTCTTATTTTAAGAAATTGCCACAACTACCCCATCCTTCAGCAGTTACCACACTGAGCAGTCAGCAGCCATCAGCATCATCAACAAGACCTTCCCCCAGCTGAAAGATTATGAATTGCTGAAGGCTCAGCTGGTGGTTAGCATTTTTTAGCAATGAATTATTTTGTAATTAAGGTGTGTACATTGGTTTTTTTTAGACATAATGCTATTGCACACCTAATAGGCTACAGTGTAGTGTAAACATACTTTTTATATGCACTGGGAGACCAAAGAAGTCATGTGACTCACTTTATTGTGATACTTCCTCTGTTTGCACTGGTCTGAAACTGAACCTGCTATCTTCGATGTATGCCTGTACCATCACATAGGAACTCAGTATTAGAAATTTCATAGGAAATGAATGTACTAAGCTAAAGAGAATATTTCAGAATGAAAAAACGTTACAGTGAAAAGAGAGACGAGTTTGCCAGATGCTAGATTGATCACTTATACTCTAGTCATGGTGGATGTGTTTTCATTTTTGTTTTTTAATTGGAAAGCCGTTTTTTTTAGTTTTTGTTATATAATAACTAAAAAGGTAAATAAATAGATGTTTTTGGTCAAGTGAAACTTTTGGCATCTTCTGTTTGAAACATTTTAAAAGTAGATATGCAGAAATGTGGTGAAAATTGTCACTTTAAATCCACTCCAACAAAAAAGGCAAAAGATAAATACCTTTAAGAATTAAGTGCTACATAGAGATATGCGTAGTTGTGTATTAGTTGCTTATTAATTCCCATGGGAAACTATGGTTAATTTTTTTTACTTTTTAGTTTATGCATATTGAATTGGCTCATCTCTCATTTGTGTGAACAAATTTGGGGTATAAAGAACTGTTCGGATAGGAGAAATTATGGAAAATTTGGGGCTGTATGAATAACTTTTAATCAAATCAAATGCATCAACTTTGTTCCTAGGAACATCGAAATCGTGTGTTTCATGATTTCCGAAATGGCTTATGCCGCAATCTTGTTTGCACTGGTAAGTATTTTTTCTTTCCTTTACTCATTGTTTTTCTCCTTAGTTCTACTCTACTTTCTCTGTCCATATCATACAGCAGAGCCAGTGACATAGTCCAGCTACCTTACTACCACTTAGAATTTCGAAGTTGAGAATGAGATTAGTTAACTGCTAAAATTAGGTTCCATATCTGAATCTGCAGAAGACTTGTTCTCGTATTTATGCTTCATCTCTACCTTTTAAACCAGTTTTGGGATTTGTATGTTTTCTGAATAGTTTTAGCAGACGAGTGACTTATATATAGCATAGGAAAAATGAATTATGTTAAAAAACTGTTCTGGAAATTGTTTATTGTGGCCTTTTAATTTTTTTGCCAGAAGCAGACTAGCTTGTATTTTGGTGTGTATTTCAGTACATGAAGAAAAGCAAACTGGGGAGGCAGGTGGACAGTCCGTTCAGAGCACATGGATTCAGTATCCTTCCGTCTCTACACTGAGAATATAATCTTAGTAATTGTATGAGATTAATAACCTAAACTAGGGGCTCGCCCCATGGCCGAGTGGTTAAGTTCGGGCACTCTGCTTCGGCAGCCCAGGGTTTCGCCACTTTGGATCTTGGATGCGGACATGGCAGTGCTCATCAGGCCATGTTGAGGCGGCATCCCACATGCCACAAGTAGAACCCACAACTAAAATATACAACTATGTACTGGGGGGATTTTGGGAGAAAGTGCAAAAAAAAAATGTCTAAACTAGACTTCTGAGTAGAGAGAAGAACCTGGAAATTTTTTTTTTTTAAGTATTGAGGTACACACACACACACATATAGTGATCATAAGTATGTTATTGGATAAATTTTTGCATGTGTATACACCCATATAGCCACCCAGCTCAAGATTGAAAATAATTCAGAATTGTGTTTTTTAAAACACTGCTCTAGAAATAAACTCAGTTTTTTCTAGCAGAGTATTAAATTGGCTAATTGACAAGAATCAAAAAAAGGGGCTGTCAGATATTTTACGTGCTTCCAGTTTATCTTGTTTCTCTGCCTTAACATCTGAAAGGACAGTTAATACAGCTGTGAATTAATACATTTATGTTTACTTTATCAGCAGTTCTGACCTTTATATTGAAGTACTCAAAATGTAAAATACCTGATTTAGTGGGGAGACTATTAGACTCCTGGAATTTTAAGATTAGAGTCCAAGTCCTACTCTTTTTTACCTCTAATCGTATGACCCTGGGCAAGTCATATTTTTCTTTTATGCTACTTTTTTAATCTGTAAAATGGGGATGCCTTAAACTGAATTCTGAACGACTGTCTCTTGTAGTTTATTCGTTCAAAAAATACATTTGTATTCAACGAATATTTATTTACTCTTTGCCAGGTGCTATGTGACTATATTTACTCCCCAATTTTATGCTGTGTGTATTTTACCACAATTAAAAATTTTAAAAATATATACACACATTCCTTGCACTTGGGGACCCTATAAACCAGAAGGGCAAATAGTTCATCAGTGAAATGCTTAGAATTGTTAAGCAAATTCAGAATGTATAGGCAAACAGAAGGTGACATTTGCCATTAAGCATTTCCCTATTTGAGTATGAAAATTTTTTTTTCAAGAAAAAGTTCTTCCTACTTACAGTACTTACACATAGATATGAATTACTATTGTAGTTAATTGGTTTTATTCTTAATCACTGCTTGCCTGATTGTCCTTAGATATGTTTTTGAAGTGCTTTCTCCTTTGATTTTTCAGAACAATATGTGTTTAATGACATATGTATAAAATGTGTAAATAAATTCTTGTAATATACCACCCCTTTCTTCAAGGAATTGTGGTTTAATCAGATAAAAAGATAACATTAAATCTAAGGCAGGACCTGTAAACTTTTTCTTTAAAGTGCCAGATAGTAAATATTTTGGACTTTGCACACCATATGGTCTCTGTTAGAAGTTACTCAGCTCAACCATTCCAGCTTGAAAGCATCCTTAGACAATACATAAACAAATGAGCATGGCCATGTGGCAGTAAAACTATTTACAGTAACAGGCATTCAGCAGGATCTACAAGGGAGTGAAGGTAATTTGCAAATGTGAGGTATGTATAGTGAGTAATTTTAAATTTTTGTAGGAGAAGGAAGTAACTAGCTGAGGTGATCTGAGAAGAGATGGAATTTTCACTGGCTTTGTGAACTAGATAGGTTTTAGACTTGCAGAAGAAGGAATTTTAGGTTAGGGAACTGGTATAAAAAGTGATCCAAAGGGGCCAGCCCTGTGGCAAAGTGGTTGATGTTCATCCCACTCCAGTGGCCCAGGTTTGTGGGTTCGGATCCCAGGCACAGGCCTGTTCTGCTAGTCAGCTGTGTTGTGGCGGTAACCCACATATAAAGTGGAGGAAGATTGGCACAGATGTCAGCTCAGGGCTCATCTTTCTCAAGCAAAAGAAGGGGAAAATTGGCAACAGATATTAGCTCAGGGCTAATCTTCCTCAGCCAAAAAAAAAAGAAAAGAAAAAGTGATCCAGAGACGGCTAAGAGGATATGTTTAAGGAAGGATCAGTGGATGAGTTTAGGGGAGAGGAAGGTTTGAGGAGATGTATTAGAGAAGTATGTTAGGACCAAAGTATAGAGTGGAGGACCTTGAATGTCAGTTTTACATTTTATCTGCAGGCAATTTAAAATAATGAGTTAGAAACTCAAAGCAGTATTTTAGAAATCCTAGTCTGACCATGGCCATCATGGATTATTTTGGAGTATGGAGCTGATAGAAGCAGGGAAACCTAGTTATTAGCCTATTTTATTTGTTTCTGCTTGTAGTTTTCAGAACCTAAATTAGCATAGTAATTGTGGGACTCAGAGAAGAAGGAATGGCCTTGCGTATTAGCTTCTCTCAGACCTGTTGGAAATCATTTAGCGGAATGGGGTGAATGAATTTTAAACAAAGCATGAATTACTGCTAGTGGATTACCTCTTTTTGAAGTATTCTAGATTATAACAAACTTTTAAAAAATAATTTACTGTTTGAATCTTGGATTAAATACTAAAAAATAGACTAAAGAAAACTACTGGTTGCTTCTGAGACTCATTTATGAGTTTGTAAGAGACCAGCCATCCTGGTTCTTTTACTATATATGCACAATTACCTTAGTAGATCATTTTTTAGAACTTTCTTAGAGGACTGGGAAAAGGTAACTTGTGAGCAGAAAGTGTTTATAATAATGTGTATGCAAGGTAATGCCAATAATATGCAAATGTATTTGAATTACTGAATAAAGTGAATAAACTTAGATTACACTAAAAATATATGTTAAACAGTATAGTGGCACCAAGAAGCATGTTTAAACTGAAAGATATAATGAAGATTTTTTTTTCCCTCCCCCAAGATTTGTTTACCCGAGGTATTGATATACAAGCTGTGAATGTGGTAATAAACTTTGACTTCCCAAAGCTGGCAGAGACCTATCTCCATCGTATTGGAAGATCAGGTGAGGAAAAAGAAAGGAGATGTTCTTCATGGAAGTTTTCTGAGAAGTTTAATCACTAAATTTTGTTCCTTTGTGAAATAGAGTATGGTAGCAATGGGAACAGTGAATTAAATCTAATTTAGTTGTTTGATATTTAAGACTAATTTTCAATTCTTTGAGAACATTTATTAAGAAAAGTTAGGGCCAGCCCTGTAGCCAAGTAGTCAAGTTCTCGTGCCCTGCTTCAGCCCAGGGTTTCGCCAGTTTGGATCCTGGGTATGGACCTAGCACCAGTCAGCAAGCCTCGCTGAGGTGGTGCCTCGTGTAGCAGAATCAGCAGGACCTACAACTAGAATATACAACTATGTACTGGGGGACTTTGGGGAGAAGGAGGAGAAAGAAAAGAGATTGGCAACAGATGTTAGCTCAGGGCCAATCTAAAGAAAAAAAAACAGTTAAAGTAACTTTACTATATGCTTGATTTGAGATAAAATTCACAAATGAGAACCTCACTTTTCTCATTAGGTGGTGCAGTCTGTAACTACCATTTAGTGTGTTTATTTTGGCAACTTTTGACACAAATGAGTATTCATTTTGTCATTGGAAAAAGTGAAATAGGGTACTATTTTGGGTTGTGAAACATGAAGGTGTAGAGTTATGTGTGTGTAGGGAGACCATATGGCACTGAACAAAAACGTTAATCCTGTATGATTTTGCCACTTACATGCTCACACATTCACATTGATTCTTATGTTTAACTCTTTAAAATTAATTAAATGTTTTTTGTTAGGTCGCTTTGGTCATCTTGGCTTAGCCATCAACTTGATCACATATGATGATCGCTTCAACCTGAAAAGTATTGAGGAGCAGCTGGGAACAGAAATTAAACCTATCCCAAGTAACATTGACAAGAGCCTCTATGTGGCAGAATACCACAGTGAGCCTGTAGAAGATGAGAAACCTTAACAAGCATGTGCGTACCGGACAGTAGCTGAGTGAGTGTAATGTTTAAAGAAAGGAAAGAAATTAAGATCCTCCTTCGTAGGAGAAGTTTGATGGCCCACCATGTACAATCGTGTGTCTTAACAGGGATGCATTCTGAGAAATATGTCGTTGGGTGATTTCATCGTTGTGGGAATATCATAGAGTGTGCTTCCACAGACATAGGTGGTACAGTCTACTATGCACCTAGGCTGTATGATACTAATCTTATGGGACCACCGTCATATATGCGATCCATTGTTGACCAAACCATCATTATGCAGCCCATGATTGTATGATAGAAACATAGGTAGAACACCTCTTAGCATAAACGATGGTAAATGGGAAGTATCTCTTGGGTGAAGTTGTGGTCTCATTGGAAAGTCCGTGAATGCAGTCTTCCTAAGTAATGTGCTAGGTAAGCAGTGCTTAAGACAAATTCAGACTTCCAAAATACTGAAAGCAAAAAAGAATCTTCTTCAGCAATTCTGAATATGGAAATATTCTCTACTCCTGTATCACTCAGTCATCTCTGTTAGCATTCACTCTTAATTTCTAATGGGTACCTTAATAAGTCTGGTTTAATTACCTATAATAGCTTATAGCCAAATCTGTAATCAGGTTATGAGGATAGTTGTCTTTTTAAATGCCCACTGTGGTTTCCTGACCACCCTCTCATTTCATCTTTTGGTGACTCTTAGGCTCTGGTAGAAATGCTCAAAACAAGGCTCAACATAAAGGAATGTAGGCTATTTTGGAGTTTTTTCTAAGGAAGATCTGATATAATTTGAGAGATGACGATTTCCAAATTAGCAATGAACATTTTACCTGTTTTTTTCTAATTTTTCAAATTACTCATCTCACTTTTTTTTTTTTTTTCCTAATTTAAATGTCAAAACACAAAACCCTGAGACAAACGTAAAACTAGCCATTGTTTGGTAGTATGTTGGCAGGCTCTTGAGTTCATGTAAGGGGGAAAAAAATTTTTTTTCTTGGTTTAATTGTTATGGATGACTGCTGCCAGTTAGCGGAACTTCCAGGCTCTCTCTTTTCCTGGGATGCCTAACAGAAAGTCCTTAATCCTTAGTGGATTCTACCGTAGGCAGAGACTCAGCAAAAGCTATTACAGAGAGCGTGTGGGATGGGGATTGTGAAAACCTATGTACACTAGTTCATATTGCTTTCAGAAATGTTAATTTTAGGTTTCTTCCTTCTTTCTTTAGGCTTTGACAAACTGCAGAAGGCTCGTTCGGATCTGTGACACATCGTTTTGGGGGGATGCTCTTCTCTTTGTGGGTTTTTCATCTTCTTTTATTTTGGAACTATGAAGACTTAAAAGAGCTCAGACATTTTTTTCTTTTTTTAACTGGTGAAGAGAAAAAATCTGAAAAGAAGGAATTTACCTTTTTTGTTCCACTTGTTTGCACTGTGTGCTGACTGAACATTAGTTGCACTAACTGCTGGTTTTTAAAAAATGTTATCTGGGGAAAGGGGACAAGGAAGGAAGAGAAAGAGAAGGGGAGAAACCCTAAAAAGAGAAGAATCCTGATGAACACAAGCTTGTCTACGATTTCAGAATTCTCCAACAGCTGACTCTTGAGTGCATTTCAACTTCTCCCTGATTATTCATCCGTTTTTTAAGCCTGAAGAGCTTATTACTTATTTGTGCGAAGTGCCTTATGCTATGAGACCATTCAGAATATCATCTTTTAGACACAGCCCATGGAATCAACCATAGTAATTCTTTGTTTCCCTTTTTTTTTCTTTTTCCTTCTTTTTAAAATTTTTGTCTTCTCATTTCAGTTTCAAGTTGAAGTCTCTCTCTTCCCTTTCTACTCGATACTCAAGCCCAGGGCTGGAAGATGAACCATATTAGTGATGTTCAACGCCGTTTTCTCTTTCTTTCTGTGGAGGAGTTGGTATGCCACTGCACTTCATCCGCACTGTAAATACATGTATTTAAGAAAAGAATCCGAAGTAAAAGTTTCTTCTGGGCTGAGTAGGTAAAACATCATCGCTCCCAAAGGAAAGAGCAGTCTCTCATTGCAGGAGCCATATGACAAGCCTTTGTGCTCTATAGCAGAACACTAAAGACTGGTTTACATACGTCTCCATTAGCAGTTACGGCACTTGATGTGTAGACATGTCAGAGCCTTGACCCTCTTTCCTCTGTGGCAAAGCGTGTCCCATAGAAAATTGGGTGTGTATACTTGTATAAACTTTGTAAATAAGTTTTTTTCTGGGTTCATATATATATATATATACATATATATATTTTTTTTTTTTGGATGAAGGTTGCTGGGATTAAGGGGATTAGAGTGATTATGGGAGAAGCTAAAGATGAGAGGGGCTCAGTTTTCCGCAACACTAAATTCTAAAAAGTACTTTGGCCTCTTACTGTAGAGAGCAGACCTCTATGGGGACCCTAAGTTGGAAAAGGGACCCAGAAGTCTGGGATTCACTGTTTGCTGCCACAGTGTCTCATCTGGTACCTTTGGAGGCAACCTGCCAGAGAGCAAGGAAACTTCAAAATCCTGTAATTCAAGATGTTTTTGAGATGCGCTCTCTGATTTTGCTTCTTCCCCCTTTTTAAAAGTTTGAGGAACTTTTCAAGCTCAACAGAAGGGGGCAAAGATTAATCTGCCTTGCAGTGTGGGAATTCGAGTGAGTGGCAGCATTGAGCAGTGTATGTACAAAGCATGAATTTGCATTTCAGAATATTAGCCAGTACCAGCTTTGGTAACATTAGCAGTTCCGGGGCTTACTCTCTGTTGATCACCTCCTGTACTGTGTAAGTGTATTGCCCTCTGCCCACCTTGATACATAAACTTGCAGGAATGGGCAACCCCTGAGAGCTGTTAACTTTCATGCTACAGAAAGCTGCTTGCCATCCTCTTGCTTTGTGACAAGAATTATCTGTCATTTTGCATTGTAAATTGCTGGCAAATGCTTTACAGTCAATAGTGTTGCTTTAAATTGTGCCCCTCCCAACATGCTTGATGTTTGGCCTGATCTCCAGGCAAAAGGAGTGAGATGAATCAAAACCAGTGAACTTTTTTTTTTAAATATTTTTAATTCCCTTTAACCCAGTGTACTAGGTCAATCAGGAGGCATCTAAGGTAAAAAAAAAAGAAATAAGCCAAAAAAATTTTAAGAAATTTGGTTTCCGTATTCCATTGTTTTTCAAAACCCTAAAATATTACAAGATAAGTCCTGCATATGCTTTCATGCTGAACTCATCTGGATAAAGAAATCACTTACTTAAAGTCATTTTTTGACTCTGCCTAGTTCTAAGCAGAACTGTTTGGGACTCACCCAGAATTCCTTGAGCATCAAAATCCTGCAGATGCCTCCTGATCAGACATAGCCCTAACTCCTTAAAAACTGTAGCAAGAGCTGCACAGTACTAACCCAAGAAAGAAAAAGCTCATTTATTTGGTATCCAGGCCACATGTGTTCTATCCAGCCAATGTTGGTTACTAAATACAAGCCCTAATTAAGGAAATAACTTCCAGGGAGGGGTGGGGGGAGGGAATTTAAAAGGTATCAACTTTTGACCAAAAAATATTGCCCTTGTACTGATGCAGCTCTCTCTTTCTCCCCCACCTCTGGCGAGATAAGAGGGATCATTCATTATAGAAAAAAAGCAAAAAGCTTGGAAATGCAATTTTATGTCTCGCTAGAGGGTGTGTGGGCAACTAAACGAACAGCGCAGTCTCCTTTGCCATCCTCAGACTGCGCTCTGCCTGGTGCCACGTGCCTGTGAGTCCCTCTTAAAGCACAGACTTTAATTGAAAGTATTACTGAAGTACAGCCTCTGATGAGGAGTGGCACTTAAGCTATCTGGGACACCACTGCTGGACACAGTCTTGTCGAGGCAGCTGTCCAGTTTTGGTGCTTGGCTCCTGAATAGGAATAATTAAATGGAAAGATGCTCTAAGGGCTAGGTGAAAGCCTAGTCTCGTCTTTTTTTTTTTTTTTTAAATCCCTCTCAGAATAAGGAGTGTTGTTACTATTGGGAATTGTTTTTGTGTTCATTCTGGTATTGGGTGTTTATTTTAGGTAATGGTAATATTTCTCCAGTGGTTCATTTGGATGAAAACTGTCCCCTGTTTTTAGTATTTAAATTACGTCCAACTCATGGTTTAGCCTCTGGTCGTAGAGTTGTGTAATGGCTTATGGACTGTTACACACCTTGCTGCCTCTGGGCCTATGTTTTGTCTTTCTCTTCCCATGCCTTCCGATGGAGAAACTTTCTTGCCTTTCCCTTAGGAATGAAATTTATTCTAAAAAGATCTTCCATGGGAAGAAGTAAGGAAGAGGAAACCTAAGTTTGTCTCTAAATTATTTTCAGATTGGTCCCAGCATCATAATATGGGTTGGCCCCAAAGGCTGGGGGGAGGGGGGAGGCAATTGGTTATCAATATTTGTTTTCAGAATGAGATGGGAGCATCTTTCCTTCGCCATGTGCTTTGTGTTTGATACCATCATGCTTGGGTTAGAACCAGACAACTCAGCACAAAGCTTTGAGTGTAAATTGTTCGAATCAAAACATCTCATTCTGATCATTTGGTTTAGTTTTTTTTCTTTTTCTTTTTTTTTAAATTAGGGGTGGGAGGGGAGGTTACTGTGCCCCAAAAGGGAGGGTGTCTGCACTAAGGATTTAGAAACACTTTGGAAGCTCATAACCTCTTCAGAAACTGCCTTTAGCCACACTCCTGACCTTAAGATGAGTAACAAAAAGGTGAAATAAGTTCTTGGGAATTAAGCCATGTTGTTTTAATTTGCCACTTTTTTTCAGCATTCTGTGTATCTTAAAAATTGTTGTGGAATCATTTTCTGGCAAAAATCCCTTTGTCAAGCAAAATTATTGGCCTCGCGGGAGCTGAAGTTGGTGATTAAGTGGACTTTGGTGAGCTTGTAGTTCTACTTTATATCCCTAAAGACAGTTTTTTTAAAGCTCCCAAAGAAAATCCACTCTCCCTTCTGATCTAAACACTCATCTTTGGGATAAAGAGTTAAGTGTCCAAAGGTTATAGCAGTTCATGAGGTCAGAGGGAGCTAGCCTGGCACCTGGACTCTGCCCCTCCATGGCTGACAGATTCCAACAGAAGTGTATTTAAATTCTCCAGTAGACAATACTGGGCAGGGCAAGGGAGGGGGTAGGGTTGGGTTACTAAGATACAGGCTACTGTATTTCATCCAGTGGTTTTGGGGGAGGGATGCCTGGAGAAAACAAAGTCACTGTTCCCTTTTTTGAAACTAAAACTTGAAAAAAATTATTTTTTGTTCAGTAAAAATGGGATAGAATTTCAATGTCCCTAGCCACAAGGGACCAGTTCCACTGAGAAGTGAACAGTGAGGACTCAAAATTTTGAAAACATTTGGGAAAAGGGAAAATTGGCTTTCTGTTAATTGGCAGATGTTCCAGTGGGGCTCTGTTTTTGTTGGGATGTGTTATGCTGTATGTACACATATGGACCAGAGTCTCTGCTGAGTTTATAAGGTTCAGAAAAGATGGTTGATAAAATCTTGATTTTTGTTCATTTCTCTCAATAAAAGCCCACTGGAACTCCAGTTGTGTGTGTGGTGTGTCCTTAGCAGCAAGCTAATGCTGTTTAGGAATCTTTGCATTTGAGAGCATTTTGTTCAAGAAATTCACATTATGGTGAAGCGGTAAGACATTCTCAACATTATTGTGAGCCCAGTTGAATAAAATCAGCACCTTCATCCAGCCTAGACATTGTCCCACCATCCACATTTCACTGTGTCAGTTTTCTTAGCTTAAACAAGAGACCTGAGATAATCGTTTGGGAAGAAGAGAGATGGTCACAGTATGTCCGGGGGGATTGTTAATAGCCATCACCTCCCAGAATTGTTGTAATGTTTTCAGAAAGCTGAACGTGCCCACAAAGATTGCTTAGGAATAAATCTAACATTGAATGGAATTTATATGCTCATAGCTACAAAATACTGATCAAGGAGATCAAAAGACCTAAATGGAGGAATTGAGACACTTAAGAAAGCTGAACACACCACCCCCACCTCTATCCTAAAAGAAGTACTTCGGCATAACTAAGGATATATGCTGAAAGCTGCAAAAGATGCTGATGAAATCAGGCCTAAAGAAATTGAGAGAGGAGACTGAACACAGTCGTGTCGCTTGACGACGGGGATGTGTTATGAGAAATGGGTCATTAAGCGATTTTGTCGTCATGCAAACGGCATGTTCTTAACACAAACCTAGATGGTATAGTCTACTATATACCTATATGCTACTAGTCTTATGGAACCACTGTTGTATATATACGAGGTCTGTTGACCAAGACGTTATGTGGTGAATGTATTGTTAAGATGTCAGTTCCCTAATTTGATAACATAGGTTCAGTGCATTTCCAGTCAGTCCCAGCAGGCTTTTTGGGTAGATATCCAAAAGCCGATTCTAAGATTTAAATAGGCAAACTATGCCGTTAGCAGTTTTGGAAAAGAACGAAATTAGAGGACCCTTCCTGATTTCAAGACTCATATAAAGCTGCAGTAGTCAAGAAAGTTGTGGTAAGTTCAGTTTTTTTACTGCAATACACTGCTTATGAAGAATTGTACGGGGACATGCCATCAACCTTTCCATCCAAGGAGCAAAGAATGGATGTGTACAGCCTGGCCTAAGGTCAGTTTTCCTTGTAGATGCTACGTGGGAGGGTGTCAGCTCCTAGATTGTCAGTTGTATGTCCGTTATCCTATTAATCTGTTTACAGAATACAGTGTCCTGGGGGTATCTCTGCCTCTGGATCTGTTTCCTCCTCAGTCACTGTCTCCAGAGGTTGACGTGTGTGAACCACGTAAACACTTCCTCTGTGCTCTGGCTTCCATTTGGCTTTGCTCACCAGGGATTCCCCCTCAGGAAATCAGGAGAGAAGAGAGTGAGGTCAGGGTTTGTATTCCTCTAATTCCCTCCCTGCAAGATTGCCTCTAGCTGTTTTGTTCCTCAACTGAAGTTTTCTGCTGCTGAGTCTGTGTGACTCGCTCCCCCCATTTTCTGGTTACTATCCGCTCCGCTTGGTAGGTTTTCCCACGCCCATACTTTTGTACATAGGTCTTATGTAGATAAAGTCTCCTCAAATTTCTCTATTGACAAGTGTATGTTCTGGTTCTTGTTGGGACCCAGACAGAGTAATTGGTACCAGAAGTGGCTCCAGGAAACAGGTTCTTAAAATGAGATTCGGGGATTGGGTTAGTTATATTTGATGAGGTCAGTGATAACCTCCTAAGGCATGGGATGGGATGTGAGTAATGACGGCCTACAGTGGCATCACAATTCACATTTTCAATGCTGGTAGCATGGGATGAAGTGCAGGTAAAGAACAAGGCATAGAGAAGTCAAAGGGCTGTGACAATTTTAGAGCAACGATAGACCTTGGAGTACATAGGTAAAAAGTAAAATTATGAATATGCGATTAACATACAAAGAGAACGAGAAGGGCTTCTTGGGAGTTTTGAAGAGGGGCCCTCATCTGTAGATACCTTTGTCCTTAGCTAATTGATTACAGTGTCCCTAGGACTGAAGCAGATTGCAGGCTTCTTAAGTTTTGCTTGATTTATACACACAGAAATGCTCTAGGTCTGATGAACAGAATTCTGACTTGAGCCAGTCTGTTGAATGTCTCTGAAGTTTCTAGGCTTGAGCCAGTTCACTGATAACAGAGCCTCTTGAGGAAAAGGGAAGCTGAGTCTCCCTTTTAGTCTTCCTCAAAAGGGTTTGTGACAGTTTACTAGCATGACTATGTTGGGAAAGAAGAAATAACTAGACTTTTGGAGACTTCTGGAAACCCAAAATGCTACAGGTCGGAGTAAAGGCTTCTGGAAGTCAAGTGATCCATGGAGTTTTGGCTTAAGTCCATCTCACAGTTGATCTGGTGGGTTGCTGAATCCTGGTCTAGACTGCATAGTGAGAATTGATATCCTCAGAAACTGGCAGAATCCCCAAATTAGTTCCCTGACCCATGGAGTAGGGAATATTATAGAAGAAAAGGCTAAGTGGAAGCCACTAGAACTGCCTCTGACTATCAAAATAGTAAACCAACAACAATACCACATTCCCAAAGAGACTGCAGAGATTAGTGCCACCAACAAAGACTTGAAAGATGCAAGATTGGTGGTTCCTACCATATCTCCATTCAACACACACAGTTGGTTTGTGCAGAAGACAAATGGATTACGGAAATGACAGCGGATTATTATAAACGTGATCAGGTGATGACGCCAGTGGCAACTGTGGTTCCAGAGGTGTGTGTGTGTGTGTGTGTGTGTTTGGTTTTGCTGGAGAAAATCAACACATTACCTGCCACCTGATACTTTGCTATTGATGTAGTGAATGCTTTTTTCTCTAGACCTGATAGTAGAGACTGTCCAAAACAGCTTGCTTTCAAGTTGACGTGCTCCACTTCGGCAGCCCAGGGTTCGGATCCTGGGCGCGGACATGGCGCCACTCATTAGGCCATGTTGAGGTGTGTCTCGCATGTCACAACTAGAAGGACCCACAACTACAATATACAACTATGTACGGGTGTGAGGGTTGGGGAGGAAGAAAAGAAGATTGGCAACAGTTGTTAGCTCAGGTGCCAATCTAAAAAAAAAGAAAGAAATTTCCATCCTCTTTTGGGGAAAGGGTTTGCATGTTTTTGATTTTTTGATGGACAGTGGAGTATGTTCATCAGAAGCATGATTTTGCTATTTTCTTTATTTGGATGTTACATACGGTTAAAAGAGATATGACTGGATGTCAGATTAACACGGGATGGAATGTTGTGGCTTTGTATTGTCCATTTAGCTAGAATCTCCTGTCTGGTGAAGTTCTACTTTATTGGATTTTTAGTGTATTAACTTGGCTAAGCTAAAACTAGATTTCCCAGAATGCCCTTTTCTGTTCAGCTGGGGATCAGAGTTGGCCAAAAGAAAATTTGCACAAGGTTTGGGAGGTGGAACTGAAGCAGCAGGTATTACCATCTGAAGGTCATTATGGTCAGAGGTGATGAGACAGAGAGAGAAGTATCAGAAGGTTCCACTTTCCTCTTGCTCTTTTTCCCTGCTGCACATCCTCGTTCTTGCTCCATGTCCATGCTTATTGCCAGCTCTGCTGACCAACAGCAACCCCAGACCTATTGCCAAACCACTTGGCTGTCAATTCACAGAGCGTAGCTCTGAGGAGACGACAGCCTTCCATGGTCTTCTACCCTAGTTCCCAGCAACTGATGTGCCTTACTTCCAGATTTCCCTGAAAGCACTAACTTGTTCAACCAACCTAGTGTTTAAGATGGCCGATTAGTCATTTTTCCCCTGGTTTTCCAAGACCTCCATTTGGATCAATACTTCCCCAGCCTCTCCTCCAATTATATAAAGCAGTGGTTCTCAAACTTCAGCATGCATCTGAATCACTGGAGGGCTTATCAAAACCAGTTTGCTGAGTCTCAACCCCAAAGCTGCTGATTTAGTATGTCTGGGGTGGGGCCTAGATATTTGCATTTCTAACAAACATCCAGGTAATGCTGATGCTTGCTGCTGCTGGTCCAAGGACCATACTTTGAGAATCACTGGAGTAAAGTCTAATTCCTGTAATAAATTTCTTTTTCTATAATATTCATTGTAGTTCTGCTTCCTTGATTTAACTCTGGCCAATATAGGACCCTAGAGCACATAGAAGAAGAAAAGAAGTTAAAAACTATAAACATGCAATTAGGAACACACCAGTGAAGGGTGGGGGAGGAGGACTCCTCCTTTCCGCTTTCTGCCAAAAGGGAGTAATGGTGACCAGATGTACTCTGTTTCCTGAAACAACTGACAATGAACAACGTATGAAACAAGAGTTGTCAAGACACTGGACACCAGGCAATGAAAGGCAGTGAAACTTGAATATAAGAAAGACAAGATGAGCCCTATTATTGTGATCACCCAGCTTACTACCTTGAGAGAGTTTCCCAGCTATGATGCAGGGAAAGGAACCCAGCTGGAGCCCAGAAAACTACCTGAGTTGAGGAAATAGAATCGAGACTCTGAGAAGACCAAGCAGCTAGAGATGGCAGGACAGCGTGCCAGAGAGAAGAGAGTTACACAGAAAAAGAACCCCAGTGATGCACAGAGGGTCTCCCTTGAGAGTTTGGCTGAGTATTGATCATCCAAAGCATGTGCAGAAACTACTTGAGGCCAGAGAAAGAACCACCCAAAAGGAGTAGGGGGAACAGTGCTCAGTGCTCACATGGGGTTGAGAATAGAGCCTGTTCCCACCAGGCAGACTGGGAGACCTCACGATTCATGGGGCATTGGGTAGATTACTCAGATATGTCTTGCCTCAGTAATGGGGAATAATTAGCCTTAGAATGGGTGCTGATATGGTCACACCTAACAAATCGTAAAAAGCAAGACCTGAGAGGATCGAACTCTTTCCAAGTAACTTAATTGCATCCCAGAACAAAGTTCAAGAATCTTTATAGGAATATAAAAAATCCAGCATCCGATAAAGTAAAATTCATAATGTCTGCTGAGGCGACATCCCACGTGCCACAACTGGAAGGACCCACAACTAAAATTATGCAACTATGTACTGGGGGGCTTTGGGGAGAAAAAGGAAAAATAAAATCTTTAAAAAAAAAACAAAAAATAAGTAGGCATGCAAAGAAGCAGGAAAACGTGACTCATAATAAGGAGAATAATTGATCAGTCAGACTGACCCAGATATTAGAATTAGCAGACAAGGACGTTAAAACAATTATAACTGTGTTCCAGGTAGTCCAAAACTTAAGTAAAGAGATAGAAGATGTAAAAAAAACCTCTCAAATTAAACTTCTGGAGATGAAAACTACAATGTCTGAGATGAAAAATATACTGGAGGGGATGAAGGCAGATTAGACATTGCAGAAGAAAAGATCAGTAAACTTGAAAACAGAGCAATAGAAATTATCCAAAATGAAAAAAAAAAATGTTTTAATCAACAGAGCTATAGGATTTACAATTTCAGGTGGCCTAATATCTGTGTAATCCATGTTCCCAAAGGAGGTGAGGAGAAAGGGAAGGAAAACATTTTTGAAGAAATAATGCCCCCCCCATTTTTAATTTGATTAAAACTATAAACCCACAGATGCAGGAAACTCAATAGACCCAAGCACAAGAAATATGAGGACAACCACAAGGTATATCATAATCAAATTGCTCAAAACTAATGATAAAGAGAAAATCTTAAAAGCAGCCAGAAAAAAAAGACCCATTATGTGCAGAGGAACAAAGGTAAAAATGACAGTAGATTTCTCATCAGAAATAATTCAAGAGAGAAGACAGTAGAGCAACGTCTTTAAAGTACTAAAAGAAAAAAACTGTTAAGAATTCTATACCCATTAAAATACATTTCAAAAATAAAGGCTAAATAAATAAATTTTCAGAAAAACAAAAGCTGAAAGAATTCATCACCATCTGTCCCATGAAACGTTAAAGGAAAAGCCCGAAGGAAATGATACCATGTGGAGATATGGATCTACACAACAGAAATAAAAAGCACTGAGAAGGGTGATCACATGGATAAACATACATTTTTATTATTATTTTAATACTTTTAAAAGGTACATTGTTTAAACAAAAATAATAAAGATATAGTGTTGGATTTATAACATATGTACAAGGAAAATATATGCCAATGATATCAGAAAGTGAAGAAATGGAAGCGTACTGTGGTAAGGTTCTTGCTCCATACTTCCACGGGTATAATATCACTTGAAAGTAGACTGTGAAGAGTTAGTGATGCATGCTGTAAACACTAAAGGAACCACTAAAAAAGCCAAACAAAGAGTTATAGATAATAAGCCAAAAAAAGGAAATAAAATAGAATTATGAAAAAGACTCAGTTCATCCAAAAGAAGGCTGAAAATAAGGAAAAGATGTACCAAAGAACAGATGAGACAGTAGAAAATACATAGCAAGATGACAGACATAAACCTAACCTTGTCGATAATCACATTAACCTACTACATCCATTAGAATGACTGATGTTAAAAAGACAGACGATGTTGGCAAGGACGTGGAGGAACTGGAACTGTCCTATACTGCTTATGAGAATGTGAAGTTGTATAACCAGTTTGGAAAACAGGCTGGCAGTATCTTAAAAAGTTAAACATACACCTACCATATGAACTAGCCATTCTGCTCTTACATATTTACCTAAGAAAAACAAGTGTATGGCCTTGTAAAGTCTTATATATGAATGTTCACAGCAATTTTATTTGTAATAGCCAAAAAGTGGAGACAACCCAAATAGCCATCAACGGGTAAAGAGATGAGCACGTTGTGGTGTACCCGTGCAGTGGAATACTGCGTAGCAATAAAAAAAAATGAACTATTGATATACAAAACCACGTGAATGAATCTCAGAATAGGTGTGAGGAGCTGTGAGAGCTGGGAGGGAGGTGGGAAGGAGGGCAGGATCATAAAGATGCATAAGGAAACTTCTGGGCGTGGTAGATATGCTCATTATCTTGATCGTAATGATGGTTTTACAGGTATATGCATATGTTAAGACATTAAATTGCACACTTTAAATATGTACAGTTTATTGTAGGTCAATTATACCTCAGTAAAGCTGTTTGAAAAAATAGAGCATGCAAGGAGTCCCCGAAGGCCTTAAGGGCAGATTTGAAGGAGTCATATGTAGTCACAGGACACACACAGCTGCGGACCCAGCCCTGGGGCTGATTGCAAGGTCTACACAGTTGCAGCAAGGATTCAAACGCGAGCCCTGGCCAGTCTCTGACGTTGCAGAAGGCCACTGGGGGGGCAGGGGCAGCCCTCTGAGATGCAGGAAGGCGCGTTTGGCGTACATGAACCAGGCCGAAAACCTCGTAACCTTGCCCACTCTTGAAGTGTGGGCTGCACGTAGTGACTTCCTTCCAAAGAAGACAGTATGGAAAGAGGGGAGGAAAAGAGTAACTTTATAATGGAAGACGACAAACCTGACATCAGCCAGGTGAACAAGGTCAAGATCAACAGCGAAGACATGTTGATAGTATCCAGCCTTGATATGATGTGATGAGAAGGGCGCTTCACCTCTTGTGGCCTTCCTTCCCAAACCACGACCCCCGGATAACCATGAGAAGAAAATCAGACTCTCCAAATTAAGGGGCATTCTACAAAATACCTGGCCAGTCCTCCTCAAAAACTGTCAAAGTCATAAAAAACAAAGAAAGTCTGAGAAACTGTCACAGCCAAGAGGAGGCTAAGGAGACAGGGTGACAATGTCAAGATATCCTGGATGGGCTCTTGCAACAAAAAAGACGTAAGTGAAAAACAGGAAATCTGAGTAATGTATGGACTTTAGTTACTAAAAATGTATCAACATTGGTTCATTAATTGTGACAAATGTGGAGTACAAATGTAAGATGTTAATAATAGGGGAAACCGGTAAAGGGAAATTCTCTGTACTATCTTTGCAACTTTTCTGTAAACCTAAAACTGTTCTAAAATTAGAAGTTTATTTTTAAAAATTGAAAAAAGCTCATAAATGCCTCTCTCTTGGAATTAGGTTGGGGTGGGGACACTTTCAGATCTAATGTCATAGGGCCAACAATATCTCTTAATGTCTGCAATAAATACATAAACCAAGGTCTGAACCTCCAAATTCCCCTAAATGCACCACGCCACTTTTCCAACCCCCTTCCATCCCGCCAGCCAAGGAGCGAACTTTTCTCTGCGTGAAATCTTTTAAGTGGCTGTAGCTGATGCGACTGTCCCCAAGCTCCCCTTCTCATCCTGCCAGGCCCGTGATGAGAGACACAACGCTCTCAGAGAAGCACAAGCTCTGCTTCTACACCGAAGAGTTGCAAGATCTTGCTCATCTGTATTAGCAAGAACTGAGGGGACGCACGTAGGAGCGAATTCTCAGCTTGTTAGACTAAAGCAGGTGGAAGGTAACAGTTGATCAAGCCGAATTAGGTAATGGGTGCAGACAGTTACCAATGTTTTGGCTGAGGCAGCCTCGAGTAGCATTTGCAATTTGACAAATTAAAGCCTGGACTGTTGGTGGCCTACAGCAGTGGTTCCGAAGGACTTTGAAGTGTGGCACCTGGACTAGCAGCATCGGTAGCATCCCGGAAGTTGTGAGAAATGCAGAGTCTCAGACTCCTACCCAGACCTCCTGAGTCAGTATTTGGGAAGAGACCCAGCAGTTTGTGTTACAGGCCCTTCAGGTGATTGTGATGCACACTTTCTTCAGGAAAGGAATCCTAAGGCTCCAGGTAATGAGTGCATTGGAATGGATCTATTCCACGCAGACTGCTCAGCCTCCCCCACCTGTACTCTCTGTGAGGACTAAAAGACGTGCCCTTCGCCGAGGCATTGAGAAAGGAATTGGTGGGGTGAGGACCAGCGTCCTCAAAGAGCACTGTGATAGCCATTGGTGGTGACAGTGGGGATGGTGAAACTGGGTTCCCTAATTTCATTGGGAGTAAAGGAGACTCTGAGAGGCAAAGACCAGGTACTTAACCATCAGAAACAAGGTAAGCAAGGCTGCCACAGTGTGCCATGGAGCCTAAATGGTCCTCGAGTGTTTTGAACCACGTGGATCTGTGGCCATGGCTAGATGAACACAGGGTCTCTACTAAGATACTGTGACCTTCTAAAGTGCTGCCTAAATACACCTATGGCCTCATGGGGAGTCGCTCATGACGAAGCACTGGAGGAGGACCGCATCGTGAAGGCCAGTCCCAACAGGCCTGGAATTGGCCTGAGCTGATCAGCTGAAGTATTTGTATGGCACCGACACTCGGTCAAGGCATAAAACGTAATGATTAACAGTGTTGCTTTATAACCATGGCTCCGATGACTTTCAGGGAGGTTGGTACTGGATGTCAATATTGTTTATTGATTACAGTGAGATTAACGGTTTGTGCCTGGTCTCGTTAAGACCCCTGGAGGACTCTGGCTTGATGGAATGGTGGAATCATCCGCTGAGAAACAACGCCTAGCGAGGTTTGAGTGCTGTCCTACAAGATACAGTATATGCCGTAAACTAGTGGCCATATAGTGCCATCTTCCTCACAGGCAGAATGAGGGTCCAAGAAACAAGGGGTAGAGAGGAGAATGGCCTCTTTTGCTATTATTCCTAATAACCCACTAGAAAAATGTTTGCTTCCTATCTCCCCACAACCTGGAAATTGGTGAGTTGGACGTCTTGGTACCCAGAGAAGAAAAGCTGTTACCAGGGAACACAGTTGTGTTTCTGATGATTTGGGAGCTAAAATCACCCTAGTTCATTCGGGGCTCCACACGCCACTGAACCAACTGGCAAAGAAAGGGGTCACAGTACTGGGTGGGGTGATTTACCTTGGCTGCCAGGGTGAAACAGGGTGGCTGCTAATGAACTGAAATGACGGGCATCCCTGGGGTGCCCCTTAGTCCGATAGTCCTAGTCAATGGAAAACTGTGGCAACCCAAAAACTAAGGCCACCAAGGATTCAGATTCTGCAAGAATGAAGATTCGGGTCACCCCACCAGGTAAAGAACCCTGTCCGGGAAGGTGCCGGCGAAAGTTAAGGAGAACAGAGAATGGAAGGTGTAAGGGGGCAGCTAGGGTTACTGTGGCCTTGGGGGTCAGTAAAGGAGGTGGGGACTGTAGCAGCTACATTTCATGAACCGTAGTTCTTTCTTTTTGTCCGTTTTTTACCCATTACCTTATCTGAAGAACACCAGTGATTTCAGCTGGGAGTACGACAAGTTGACATCCCACAGTAATATGATAGCTGGTGGACTTTATGGGTCCCCAGCGTTGAGGAGGCGAGATTTCCCCCTGGACAAAGGTCTAGAGAGGATGCTGAGGGGCCAAAGGGGGGACTATGCCCCTTACCCTTTGTTTGCCCCTTTAGATCCTCATTGCCTTCTCCACTCTGCCCTCTGCCTCAGGAGGCTGACCTGTATGGTCCACATCCTGTGCCCTCTGTGTCCTGGCGGAGCCCCGCAGGAGAGTGGAGAGAGAGGAGAGCGACATCAGTTCGTTTACTCCCTCCCTGTGAGCTGCCTGTGTCCCTCAACCAATGATCATGCCTTCTCCCACTGTGGCCTCGAGGTACAACTCTCTCCCTGTGGATGCCAGTAGCTATTTCCTCCCTCATCCCTTCAAGCTTCGTGGTGGCAATGCTTGGCTGCTACTAAATTTGGGTTACTGCGCCATCTCTTGCGGTTGCCTGACACCCACATCTTTTTTGTAAATAAACCCTCCTCAAATTATCTTATTTTGAATGTGCCATCTGTTTCCTGTTGGGAGACTGACTGATGCAGTGGGGTTTATGCCAAGATTACTCTGCTAACAGTTTCATATTTGAACTTCAACTTGTGATGTCCTGGCATTTCCTCCCCTCAAATAGGAGCTGTTTTGAGCGACCAGGAGTATCTGCCCCATGGCAGGCAAAAGGCTGAACTAAGACAAGGTGATCACCTAGCACAGCGCCTGGTGCGACAGACTCAGTAAATGCTAGAAGAATCCTTCCCACCTCCCCCTGCCCCATCACCCTCCTCCCTGCCCCAGGCTCCACACTACAAGCGAGGCTAGTGGGGTCTGGCATCTTTTGTGTTCCAGTCATGCATGTTAGTGATTTGAGTAGGGAAAGGTTAAATTGGGAAAATTTTGCCAAAAATGACTATTTTATTGAAGGCCTGCTCAATTCTTAAAATTTTAATACACTTGCAAAAGGCGAGAAGGGAAAATGTCTAATTTAATACATTTGGAAACAAACGAACAAAGCTGGACTCTGGGCAGGGCAAACCTAGCCCTGGCAAGCAGGGAGCAGATTTCCTGCGAAGTTAATGATGCTTAAGCCCCAGGCCCCTCATGCACGTGGGACCCATCAAGGGCCCTAACCTAACTTTGTATTCATAATTTTGTTCTTTTCCTTAAAGAGGGCCCCCAAATTGCTTAAACTCAGGCCCCACAAAACCTGGGGATCCACCCTACTGGGAAGTTATCATATTTGGTCTCCTGCCTGGGACACAGTGAAGTTCTTTTGGGGCACATTAGAGGCCCTTTTGTCTGCCAGCTCACACCATCAGAAGTCACGTGTATTCTGGATGAATCCAAACAAATTGGGGCCTTGGGGAGATGTGTGCTGTGCCCCATGACAGTGACGAGGCTACAGCCTTTGCCGCATGAGAGCTCTCAGTCTCTCTAATTCACCCACAATCACTACCCGTGAATGTAGGGGATTAGGGATGCGAACTCTCCCCCAGCTCCTACAGGGGCAGGACGCGGGACCACAGCCACACACCTTCCCATTATTCAACTTCCAAGTGAGAACTAGTACAACACAACAACCATTACCCACTTCCTCTAAACGCTGCTGCTTCTCTTTACGCCATGAGCTCATCTTCAGCTGCACAATGCCGGGGGCAAAGGCCTCAACTCTTTGTTGTTCAAAAAGAATGTCTTTTAATTTGTATCAAAAGCCTAACATTTTGTGAATCTTTTCACCCTGCAATTCCATGTTTAGGAATTTATTCTAAGGAAATAACACTACTGTGCCTGCAGATATAAGTACAAAGGCGTTCTCTCCAGCATTATTTGTAATAGGGAAAAAAGGGAGTAAACTTAAACGCTTATGTTTATTAAGTGTTTAGTGATAGAGAGCTGGTTAAATAAATTACGGTACATCCATATGACAGAACGCCGTGAGGCTGTTCACGTTACACGGTAGTAGAATACATTCTGCTGTGATGTGAAGTGGAAAGAGAAACGTGTGCTGACAGACACCAAGGCGGTCCCCCGGAGTCCCACCCCCCGGTGTTCACGCCTGTGTAATCCACTCTCCTTGAGTGTGAGTGGGACCTGTGACTTGCTTCTAGCCAATAGAATATGACAAAGGTGAAGGGATTTTGCAGGTGTAATTAAGGTCCCATTTCAGTTGATTTTGAAGTCCAGTCACGGGCTACATAACAGCATTTGGTCAACAACAGACTGCATATATATGGTGGCCCTGTAAGATTAGTACCACAGAGCCTAAGTGTGTCGTAGGCTGTACCATCTAGGTTTGTGTAAGTACATTCTATGATGTTCACACAATGATGAAATCACCTAACGATGCATTTCTCGGAATGTATACCCATCATTAAGTGATGCACGCCTGTACTCAAAAGAGAGATTGTCATGGGTGGGCCTGACCTAATCAGTTGGAAGGATTTGAAAGAGGTCCTAGGCCCTCTCAGAGGGTCAGAGACTCTTTCTCCATTGCTGGCTTTGAAGAAGTAAGCTTCCATATTGTGAGAGGGCCTCTGGAAAGGACCACGTGGCCTCTAGGAGTTGAGTGCCCCCCCTGGCCAAAAGCCAGCAAAAAATGGGGACCCAAGTTCTAGTCCTCCAAATATAAGGAGGTGAATTCAGCCAACAACATGAGGAGCTTAGAAGTGAATGTCTCTCCACTTGAGCCTCTGATGAAACCACAGCCCCAGCCAATGCCTGAAGCATCCTGATGAGACTGAAGCAGAGAATTCAGGTAAACTGTGTCTAGACTTCCGACCTACAGACAGTGTAAGATAATGTGTGTTGTTTTAAGCCTCTAGCTTTCTTTAATTTACTATGCAGCAATAGAAAATTAACACACGGGGCTGGCCCAGTGGCATAGTGGTTAAGTTCGTGTGCTCTGCTTTGGTGGCCCGAGGTTCAGCAGTTCGGATCCTGGGCGCAGACATACCCACCACTCATCAAGCCATACTGTGGTGGCATCCCACATAGAGGAGACAGAAGGACTTACACCTAGGATATACAACTACGTACTGGGACTCTGGGGAGAAAAAAAATGAAGATTGGCAACAGATGTTAGCTCAGAGTCAATCTTCCTCACCAAAAAGAAAAAAAGAAAGAAAATTAACACACATATTATGTTGTTACATGAAAAAAAAGCAGGCTATAAAATAATATGCATAGCATGATCCATTTTTGACTTAGAAAATGAGATCTTGATATATGCTTAGAAAAAAGCCTGAAAGAACAAATGTAGAAACGTTGCCCCAAGATGGTAGAATTATGGGATATTTTTGTTTTGTTTAAGTTTTCTGAATTTCCTACAATAAATGTGTAAGAAGTTATTCCTACAGAGAAGAATACCAATAAATGAGATTAAGATTTCACATTAATTTTTTTAATGTAATCACAGACAAGTTGGGGGGAGGTCTAGATTATTATTTCTGAAAATACCAAAAACGAGGTAACCTAAAACCCTCCCACAACAAATGCCTAAAATGTTGGATAAAATGTAGCAAAGATTCTTTTAAATGTATATCTGATCTCATGAGAAAGGAGGACTCAATGAGGGTCGGAACAAAGCTACCCTGTGGGGTAGTAATCAATACCACCCAACCACTGTGGAGAGGTGGGGCCGAGTCCCCACCTAAATCTAGAATCCTGAGAGTGACAGCCTCAGTGAGAGGGTGAGCTAGAAAAGCATCCTTCCCCCAGCCAAGGACGATAGCAAAGAGGTGTGTCTTAGCCTGAGCTCTGGATGGAAAATGGAATTTTCCTTTTCAGAATTGCTAAACACAGTTCTATGCCTCATGTGAGTTTGGGGCCTGAGTTTACACTACCTTCTTGGTTATTTAAGTGGAATCCAGCAGTAAGACAAGAGAATAACATAACATTTTTTTTCATATTGGGTGATACTGTTGGGGTGCCTGATAGAAGCAATCACAAAATAACTCTGGAATATCATCCTCTCAACCCAGGTCGCACAGGGTTCAAAGGACAAAGCCCCATCAAACATGAGCTCACAATCCAAAATTATAAAAAAAGAGAGAAAGAAAGAAAGCACAAAAGAAACAACCACCATGATCAAGAGTCAGCAGGAGGGTCTGGCCCTGTGGCCGAGTGATTAAGTTTGCGCACTCCACTGCAGGCGGCCCAGTGTTTCATTGGTTCAAATCCTGGGCGTGGACATGGCATTGCTCATCAAGCCATGCTGAGGCGGTGTCCCACATGCCACAACTAGAAGGACCCACAATGAAGAATATACGACTATGTACTGGAGGGTTTGGGGAGAAAAAGGAAAAAAATAAAATCTTAAAAAAAAAAAAAGAGTCAGCAGGATTAATCTCAAAACTAGACTACCCCAAGAACTTCAGATGGTAGTTAAACACTATAAAGATATTATAGAATAGATGTGATTAAAATGTCTAGATGTGTGCAAGGAATTGAAAGCATAAGAAAAGAATAAAACACCATGAATAGGCAGATATGAAAAAGAACCAAATAGAAGTTATAGAAATAAAAAATATAGTAACTGAAATGCAAAGTTCAATAAATGGGTTAAACAGAAGATTAAACACAAATGAAAAGAGAAATAATGAACTAGAAAGCTGACCTAAGACAATTACCCAGAGAAAAAAGAAATAGAAATTATGAAAACGAGGTTAAATGAAACAAAGAATAAGATGAAAAGATCCAAAATTTGTCCAATAGTAATTCCAGAAGAGAGAATGGCTGAGGCAGTATTGAGAGAGATAAGGGTTGAGAATTTTGCAGTATGAATGCAAGATATGACTCTTCAGATTCAATAAGCACAGTAATACTTAACTTCTAAATTAGTTTACCTTGTATTTCGTGCATCTTTGGAAGTGGTTTTAAATCTTTTTTGGAACAAAGCCAAATGGAAACAAAAAAACTAAATGAATTTAATTAATTAATTAAATAAAAATAAACTAATTAAATGAAGATATGAATGTAAAATTGCACAGAGAAAGGACATCTAGATCAGACTGGGATGAGGTGTGTGTCAGCTAGCACTCTTTCATTTATAAATGGCATAAAAATCCATTAAAACTGCCTTAAGCAAAAAAGACAATTATTGCTTACAGTACTGGGAACATATGAGTAGGCAGATCTTCCCCTTGCTTTTAGGTGGGGCATGGTGCAGGTTTCAACTAGGTGTTCAGGACCTGCTCTCCAAATCTCAGCTCTGCTCCCATCCATGCTAGCTTCCTTCTCAGGCTCTCTCCTCCACTAAAATGGGGACCATAAGAGGCACATAATAGGCACTCAAAAATATCTGTAGAAGAGAAAGGAAGAGAAGGTGGAAGCAGTAGTAGCAGCCAATTTCTGAGCAGAAAAAATAAAAATAAGCCTATACTACGTATATTTTACAGAAACTGAAGAACATCGAAGACAAAGAGATGATTTTAAAAGTCACCTTACAACCTCCCACCTGTTAGAATGGCTATTATCAAAAAGACAAGAAACAACAAGTGTTGGCGAGGATGTAGAGAGAAGGGAACCCTTATGCACTGCTGGTGGGAATGTAAATTGGTATAGCCAATAAGGAAAACAATATAGAGCTTTCTCAAAAAATTGAAAATAGAAGTATAATATGATCCAGCTATTCCACTTCAGGGTATTTATCCAAAGAAAATGAAAACACTAGCTCAAAACCCATGTTAATTGCAGTATTACTTACAATAGCCAAGATATGGAAGCAACCTAAGTATCCATCAATGGATGCATGGGTAAAGAAAATGTTGTATAGATATATACAATGGAATATTATTCAGCCATAAAAAAGAAGGAAATCTTACCATTTGTGACAACATGGATGGACTTTGAGGATATCATGCTAAGCGAAATGTCAGACAAAAAAAGACAAATACTGAATGATCTCACTTATATGTGGAACCTAAAAAAAACCCCAAACTCCTAGAAAAAGAGATCAGACTTGTGGTTACCAGAGGTGGGGGGAGTGTGGTGGGCAAAATGAGTGGAAGAGAGTCAAATGGTACAAACTTCCAGTGATAAAATAAATAAGTCCTGGGAATGTAATGTACAGTACAGTGACTATAGTTAATGATACTGTATTCTGTATTTGAAAGTTGCTAAGTGAGTAAATCTTAAAAGTTCTCATCACAAGAAAAAAAATGTTGTAACTATGTATGGTGACAGATGTTAACTAGACATATCATAGTGACCATTTTACAATATATATAAATATCAAATCATTATGATGAACACCTGAAATTAATATAACGTTATATGCCAATTATATCTCAATTTAAACAGAAAGTAACCTGACAAAGGAAACAATTAGAAAGCAGACTTCTCAACAGTAGCGCTAGATGACAGAAGTCAGTGGGATTCTAAATTCAAAGTGCTCACAAAAAATAATTCATTCAACAGTGTTTCAGTTATCTACCGCTGCATAGTAAACCTCTCCAAAATTTAGTGGAGTTAGATAAGCACCACCATTCATTTGCTCACAATTCTACAATTTGGCAGGGCTCGTGGGGACAGCTCATCTATATTCCATGTGGTGTTTTGGTTGATGTGGCCCAGCTGGGACTGAAGGTTCCAAGATGGCTTCACTCACATGTGCGGTGCCTCAGCTGAAGGGACTGGGAGGGCTGGTGACTGGCTGGGCCTCCTCTTCTTTTGTCGTCCTTCATCTTCCAGGCCCTCCTTCTCTCCAGTGGGGCAGTTGGACTTAGTTTCATGGTGAAACTCTCCCAAGAGGGTGAGTAGAATCTTCCAGTCCTCCTAAGACCTCAGCCTGGACCTGGCACGGTGTCACTTGCAAATTCTATTGGTCGAAGCAAGTCACAAGGTCAGCCCACATTTAAGTGGGTAGAATAAACTCCTTCTCTCAATGGGAAGATGGTGTGTACATTAGAGAGATGGACAAAACTGTTGGTGGCCATCTTTGTGTGACAATCCACCACAATGAGTGAAAGGGAATGAAGACCTTTGCAGATGAAGATTGAGAGAGTTTACCATAATATATCATTGGTGTCAGAGCTGGTAACACATTTATGTTAAGAGAAAGGAAACTGAAGTCAGAAGAAGTGAGATATAAAGGCAATGGAGAACAAACAAGTCGGTGAGCCCACGGGATTTGGAATCAAGCACTGATTGTGGAAACTCCAGCAGCGATGCTGGTGGATTGGGGGAATGAAGACAAGGGCGACGGAAAGTGCTGGATGACAACACGGCAGGCGGAGGGGGGATCAGAGCTGAAGCACCCCAAAGGCCCTTCCTCCTTCAGGGACAATCGAGTTTCTGATTAAAGTCAGTGTGCATGTGAAAAGGTGTAGAGATAAGCACTAAAGAATAGGAATGAAATCTATAATTTCCAAGAAAACAAATGAATGAATAAAACCAGGAAAATAAATTTGATAGGTGTAGAAAACACAGGAAGGGGAACAAACAAACAAAAAAACCTTCCAAAATAAGATGGTAAAAATAAGTCCAAATAATAACAATACTTAAAGTTATAAGTGAAAAGACGTTGATTCTCAGATTAGATCCATATCTCAATATGCCTAAATCTCAGAAACATATCAGCACCAAAAAAAAAAAGGCAGAAAATTGCAAATGATACAGAACAATACTCTGTATATCAGATTTTAAAAGATGAAAGCAGCATGGTGGTTCCTCAAAAAATTAAACATAGACTTACCATACAATCTAGCAATTCCACTTCTGGGTATAGACCCAGAAGAATTGAAAGCAAATGCTTGAACAGATATTTGTACACTCATGTTCATAGCAGCATTATTCACTATAGCCAAGAGGAGGAGACAACCCAAGTGTCCATCAATGGGTGAATGGACAAGCAAAATATGGTGAATACGTACAATGGAATATTACTCAGCCTTTCAAAGGAAGGAAGTTCTGACACATGCTACCACATAGATGAACTCACACTGTGCTAGGTGAAATAAACCAGACACAAAAGGAGAAATACTGTATAATTTCACTTATATGAAAAACCATAAATCCACAGAGGCAGGAAGTAGAATGGTGGTTGCCAATGTGGGGAGGGGAGAAGAGGGGAGTCATTGATTACTGGGCATGGAATTTCAGTTTTAGAAGATGAAAAGTTCTGCAGATGGACAGTGGTGATGGTTGTGCAACATCGTGAGTGTACTTAAATACCATTGAACTCTACACTTAAAAATGGTGAAAATGGTAAACTTTATGTTATATATATTTTACCACAGTTAAAAATAAGATGCAAAGCAATACTATGCATAGTTTGTAGATACACACAGCCAAAGTGTAAAGACATTCGTGGGAATGGTGAACTGAAAATTCCGGGGAGCAGTTCCACCTGGGAGGGGCAGGAATGCAAGCGGGAAGGGTAGACAGGATGTTTCAGTTGGACCTCTTATGGTTCAATTCTGAAAATAAAATGTCAAGAAAATAGGACAAAGCGAGGTGGTAGGCACCCTTATGTTTCTTATCATTATACTCTAAACTTTTCAATATGCTTTGAGTTTTTCACAATCTGAACGAACAAGATATTATGCACGCCTGGTAAGTAGGAATCACGCCATAGCCCTGTCTGCACTGCACGTACCGATGGCCCCTCCTCACGTCGCCTGAGCAGCCTCCACTTATTTGCCATGTCTGGAGCAGAGCCTGGAACTTGTGACGTCAGAAGATCTTTCCAGGCCCCCCTTCTCCAGGCTGACCAAACCACATCCTTCTTGCAAGAATTCCCAGGAGCGCAGGGGCAGAGAAACCGCCTGGAATCCAAGCTGCCCGTGTGAGCTGTGGGCACTGAAGGCTGCCCTCTACAGGCAAACCTGGAAGCGATACGTTCCAGTGAGCAGTGTCACACCATGCTGGCGTCGCTGTGCGAGGGGCGTGCAGGGAGCGTTTGCTCCAGCAAGTCCGGGGTCTGGAATTGACTTCCACACTGACAGGGCTGTGAGGAAGGTGGTCAGCGTTCCCGCTCACCGTCACCTACCAAAGTCCCCTCCTTCTCCATGAGGAACGAGAACCCCCTTCCCACCTGAGTCTGAGCCAGACATGGCTGCTGCAATGGGTCCCCATGTTTCTGACAAGGCTCTCCGTTCCCCTGTGCTGAGCTGAGCCTCGGTGGTTTGGCTTGCTCAGCAATCCCTCTTGTCCCGCTTCACTCTCATGCAGATGGCTGAGCCAAGAGGCTCGTCCGGACTCCATCCAGACCATGGTGAGGCCCCACGGGACAGCACTCTGTTGCCTTGAGGCGAGTCTTTGCTTGTCTGACCACCAGTTATTCTTGGATGTAGTGCTCAGGTGGGAGCTGCTACCCCATCTCAGGCCACAGATTTGCACCATGCAAGGTTCAAACAGAAGGGCCCAGGAGGAGCAGCCTTCCGGTGATTGGCTGACAAGTCCTTCCCCTGGCCCTCAGCTACTGGAATGGAGTTGACTTGGGCACTGCTACCTGTTAACAAAACAGGCACTACCCTTGGTTGACTATCTGCAAAAATAAAACCCATCATCTCTAATTCTTACAGCCATCTAGAAGAGAGATTATCCCTACTTCACAAATGAGGAAACTGAGGCTCAAAGAGGTCACACGACTTGCCAGCACTCATGGAGACCTAATGTGGCAGAACGAGGGTCCATGTCTCTGAGACCCCAACTCAGAGGCAGCCTTGGCTTCAGGGGTCCAAGGGTGTGGGGCGGGGGTTGCAGGCCCACGCCCTGTGGTTCGCACAGGTGCCCCAAGGCCCCGAGTTCCCGCACTTGCACGCAGCACTGATTGAGGAAAGTGAGTGGGTGTGTTAGACCGAGCCAGTAGTTTCACAACAGGGAAGGGCTGCCACGTTAGAGACGAGCTGTTCCTCGCCTGCCCTCTTATTTGTTTTTTTAACTACTTCTCACCACAATAGAAACTGCTTATCTGCAGGTGCACACTATTCTGAGAGTAAGAACGGCTGGCGGCTTCGTGTCAGATCCCAGGATCAGTCAGAGCGGCCGCCGCCTGCCCTGCGCTCCGGGCCGCATCGCACTGGCTCTTCAGGCTGCTGCTGCGCTCGGGCCCCTTCCCTCCCGTCCAAATGGGCCACACCAAGCAGGCTGATGGCCTCCTCTGTAAAACTTTCAAATGAATGGTAGCACAATGCAGGAAAGAGCGTAAAACACGTACGGCAGTTTAACAGATCATTGGAAAGCAGACATCTTGCAATCAGAGCATGAAATAGAAAATTGCCAGCACCCCAGAAGCCAAAGTGTGACTTTCCAGTCGGCAGTCACACACCATGCTGGCCTCGCTGCCCGTGGAGATTCTGGGAACTGTTTGCACTGGGGCTGATGAGAAGTCCAACCGGGCCTTGAGTTGACGTCCACACGACAAGGCTGGGAGGAAGGTAGTCGATGCAGGTGCTCAGCATAACCAGAAATATAGCTAGCTAGCTAGATAGCTATAGGTAGGTAGGTAGATAAATCAATTGATCTGCCCCTCACACCCAGAGCTGGCCTGAGGTTAGGCCAGGCAGGAAGGTGCACCACAGTGTTACTGGAACATTAGAATACAGCTGGACATGTAACAGGAGTGAAGGGTGAGGTACTGACCAGAAGGCCTCAGAAGAAGGACCTGTTAGAGACCCCATTCAGCCCAAAGTGACAGAAATCCGAAAAACAATGGCTTAAACAACTAAGAGGTTTGTTTTTCTCATATAAGGGGAGCCCAGGGCTGTCGTGACACAAAGGTGCCATTGAGGACCCAGTCTCTCTCCATCTGTCTGCTCTGCCATCTTAAGCATGTGGTTTTCAGCCTCAGGTTCATTGCCTCGCGATTGCAAGGTGGCTTCTGCAGTTCCAAGTACTTCGTCTGTGCTCATGCCAGGAAGGAGGGGGAAGGGCAAAGGGTAACGAGCAAAGCAGCTGAGTCCTTCCCCTTTAAGGAGCTTTCCCAGGAGCCTCTTCCAGTGACTTCTGCTTACATCCCTTTTGTCAGAACTGGGTCCCCAGACACCCCTAACTTCAGGGGAACCTAGGAAATCAACTTTATTTTTAAAGCTGGTCACATCGTTACCCTAAGAATAGACACTTACTACAAGGAAACTAGTAGTTCTTCCTCAAAAAAATACTTTGGATTCGGGCTAATGAGAAGCCCCCGCCAGCTGCCTTCCAAAGATGGTGGGTCCAGTGAGTCTTGGGGCTTTTGGTGGGTGAGGCTGTAACTTTTGGCCCAGAGCTGAACTACAAGGTCTAAGACACGGCCGAGCTGTGTCCCGGGGTCCCCTTTGCAGTCCTCCCCCTACACGGCCTGCAGCTTCACGGCGAAATCAAAACTGAATAAATATTTTAAAGCGCTGTTTTTCCCGCCCATGACACACCTGCTTGTAAATGTGCTAAGAAAGATCAGGGAGACAAGCTGAGTGGTGAGACGTGGCAAGCACATCCAAGAAGATCGGGGCATGGACACCTGGGGCAGCCGGGGCCGCGTCCCTGTGGGCCGAGGCCTGATCCAGATCCAGAGAAGAATCAACAGAGCATTGGGTTTCCTGACCATCCTCGGTTATTCTGCAGAGTTTTCCCAAGCATACAGTGTGCTTTTTGCTGTGTAAGAGATCACTGCACATTAAGGATCTCAGTATGCACAGAGTCTCTCAATGTCAAGCGGCATCAGATAATTGCCAATCAACATAGCAGGCTGAGTTCTCATTCGAGGGCAGGGCCCTGAACGCTTCCGGGAGAAGGTGAGGCCCTGTAGTGGGGTCAGGTCTCTTCGTGACCCCTCCTCACATGCACGTAAGAATCACTCCTGGGTTGACAGTCAGAATTTGGGACATTGAGACACTTCAAAATTGGGATCTCTCACATAAAAATATGGATTTCCACCTTGCTTTGAAAAATCAGAAAATCTAGCAAATAAGGACCCACCTTCCCTCGGTCACCACCTTCTAAAGTGGAGACCCTCTTTACACAGAAGTGTGCTTCCAGTTTACCCCCGTCAGCATCACCCCACAAGACTGGCCCCCCACGCATCACCCCCCAGCACTGTTAGTTCCCTTGCCCCAACTTATTTCACAATTTGTTTCACAGCTTATTTGTGTACTGGAATTGGAGTTTCTAGCCCCTAACAGTAAAGCCTTCAATTTACACACGAATGACCTGGAATGCAGAGTGAGTTGCCCAAGGGCACACAGCCTGCAATGGCATAGTCAAGACCTCAGTTGGGGTCTCCTGGGACCCAGTTCTGATTTAAAACAACTCTCATGGAGATTTACAAACATTGCTAATCCCGTTGATTGCAGGCCTGTGCTGGAGAAAGGGTACGTGACTTGAGGGCACCTGGGAGCATCTGAATTTTGCTGATACTGGGGTGTGGCAGTGGAACTCCTGTCTTGGCAGGGAGATGCTCAGTAATCTGGGATGGCGGGAGCCACTGACCTGTGCCCTGTTCCCACGGGGAGAGGAAGTCACAGTGGTTGAGGTGAGACCGAGAGTTCGGGCAGCCTGGGTGGGCAGAGGCAGCCACAAGCAGCTGCAGCAGGCTGGTGCCTGGCCCAGATGCACCCTCCACACCCTTTTTGCAAAAATTGCTGCCACGTGCAGAAATGCAGAAACGTGCAAAGTCTGAGAGCGAGCGCTCAGGAGACCCCCCTGTATCTACAGGCGGCTTTCCTGACTCAGCCTCCGCCCCAACCATGCACATCTTTCAGACAACTGAGGGTTAAAAAAAAAAAAAAAAAAAAAAAAAGAGGTGTTTTTGATCCACAGGTGGCTGTGGTTTGTGCAGGGGTGTAGGGGGAGGGGATTTGAGGTTTACTTGTCTTGCTCCAGGCCCTGGCCAGGGGGTGGGCCTTGCCTTGAGAGGAGGGGGCAGCGCTGCGGTGTGCAGGCTGGTGGCCAAGCTGCAGAGAAGCAAGCCCATGGTGGTCAGCCCTCCTCTGTGTCCGCTCCTCCCCTCCTCTTGCCAGGTCAGAGCTCTCCCCTACTGCAGGCCCCGGCCCCCAATCCCAGTGGTGTCCTGCCTGCTCCTTTTGCACTCTGGGGTCTTTCCTGGCCCAGGGATGCCCCAGAGCAGAGACTTGACCTCCAGGAGAATGATAATGCAACAAAGGGCATGCTGTTCTGCCTCATCACCACCTCCTTCACTTTGGACAAGTCTCCTCTGCAGCCTGTATATGGTCTTTATGTGGCCTGGCCCAGTGGGATGGAGCTGGGAAACAGGTGTGCCAGCCTGGGGCCACACTGCCCCCAGAGCACAGATTGATACTCCTTTCCTGAGAACACAGGTCCAAACCCCCTCAGTGTCACCATCTGAGAGGTGGGCCTGTCACTCACCCTCCTGCTCAGGGACGTCCTCGTGACACTCAAACCAGAGTGAATAGACAGGAGATTGGGAGGCTGTCAGGAAACTTCCTCACCTGGAAGGGACATAATAGCGATTCAGGACATAGCTCTTTCCACCCGAGCTCACAGAGATGCTCCTGTTCTCAGCCCAGAAGTCCACCTCCAAGGCGAGGGTCTCAATGTTGTCCCTGAGGTGGAGCCAGCATCACTTCAGCCCAGGCACACCGCCCCAGTCCCACCCTGGGAGGGCTCAGGTCTGGGGGGCCGCAGGGCAGCACAGGCAGGGGTGCCCACCGTAGGAAGGCGGTGTCATTGGTGTGAGTCACGTAGCGGTCCATCATGAGGGTCAGGAGTGGGGGCTGGCTCCGCTGCAGGTAGTACACGCGGGCCCCGTTGGGGACATGTCCGTAGCTGCCAAGCAGAAGGCCTGCTGAGATGCGTCTGCCCAGCCACCAGAGCCCAGGCAGGTCCAGCTCCAAGCCCACGGCACCTGCTTCTCCTCCACCCCGGCCTTGAGGTGCCCGGCCCCCTCTTACATTTGCACCAGGTCCAGGAAGTTCTGCAGCATGCCCTTCACTGTCTCGGGCATCTCAGAGAGGAGCAGACCCTCCATCACCCAGTAGGAGTCCCTGGGGGAAGGGACAGCTCAGGCATCTCCTCACAGCTCCCTCTGACCTGCACACCCAGGCCACGCGAGGGCGCCCCGTCCTGCCCAGGACACCGTGCTGGCCCTGGGTTCCCCACCACTGCTGCCCCTGCAGCCCCTGGCTGCTCACCAGTAGTAGAACTCGACAAAGCGCCCGCCAGGCACAATGAAGGGGTGTTCTGAGTAGATCAGAGAGAACTGCTCAGGGTGGCTGAGGACCTCTGGCTTCACCTGGAGTCAGGAGAGAGGGCACAGGGGGCCTAGAACCCCCACGGAGTAGAGGCTGGAGGAGGCTGGGGCTGGCAGCTGCAGGCTTTGGAGCCCAGCAGCTGCTTGAGTTCTGACTCTTCTGCTGCTAGCCATGTGGCTTTGGTCAAGGCCTGAGCCACTGAGAGCCTGGTCTGCTCGTCCCCAACGTGCCGGTCTCTGGAGTCCTGGCTAAGGGTGATGGTGTGTAGGAGCCCCCACCACTCAGCCTGGCACCCGGAAGGTCCTCACCGAGCAGCAGCCTTTATTAGCACCCAGGTGGGGGACCATTCCTTCCAGCTCCCCGTGCCCCCCCGAATCTCTGCTGCCACCCCCAAGCCAGGCCCAGAGACTCAGGGCCCCCATTCTCTGGGGAGGTGTGGACAGAATCCCCAACCCTTTCCCAGTGAGGCAGATGTGGATGAACATGGCTGAGGGAGAGCAATTGTAAGACCAGAGTGGGGTTTGCTGTGTGTCCACATCAGGTATTTCTCCGTTCATTCCCTCCTGGTTCTGTAGGGGGAGAGAGGTCAGCCTGTCTCAGTTATTTTGAAGGGAACAGTGGAACGGGACTTGGATTTGTTCCTGCAGGGCTGGTGAGGAAGCAGCCCAAGGTAGAGAGGGAGTCCGGAGCACCACTCTGTGCCAGCCGGTGCCAGAGCCCTCGGGCCTGGGCTGGAGAAGAGGTGCTGTACAGCCTTGGGCAAATGGCTGCCCTCTCCGAGCCTCAGACAAAGGAGAGAAAGTGCCTAACAGACTGTGCTGATCCCAGGGCTTGGCCACAGTCAGCAGTAGCAATTAGCATTCCTGAGCAGAAGCCTGGCCCCAGTTGGAGTTGCTCGGAGAAGAGAGAGCCCAGCAGGCGAATGAACTATTACCACTGGTGTAAGGGGCAGGATTGGGCAGCCCAGAGGTGGCAGGACAGGCCAGGTTTGCCTGGGGGAGGCTGGGACGGGCTTCAGGGAGGAGGTGAGGAGTTAGAAGTGGACGTCCATCTCCTCCCCCTCAGAAGTTCTCTCTAGAGAGCTTCTGTAGGGTCAAAGGTTAGGGGCCGTGGTTATTGCATCTAAACCCAGTGCCACCCCAGAGAATGACTCCAAAGGTATGAAGTACTGAAATGTGCAGAAACAGCACTTGGCCACCCTGGAGGCCTTCCTGTTTGATAAGGAGAAATGTATCTGGTTTCACTACTACCTTGATCCCGGAAAGACCTGTAATTTTACCCATTCAACCTCCCTCCGCTCTGGGCCGGCTGCTTCTCTGACCCGGGTGATGTGGACAAAGCTCTGAAATACCTGGAGGTGAGGTGGGCAGCAAGGTGGACTGGTACACTGGGGGCAGGACCGCCCACTCTCTCCCTGACTCTGAGCAGTGACCTCCGGCAAGTGGCAGCCACCACCTCCTGCTCCACCCCAGGTGCTTAGCCTGCAGGTCTCCCTGCAGCCACCAGGGGGAAGTTGTGAGCCAAGAAGAGAAGGCCCAGGAAAGCAACATCTGGCTTCAGGAGGGCCCAGCCTCCTGGCTCCCTTTCCAGCCCCCACCCATAGTCATAGCAATGTCTGGAACCTTCTAGGACAGCCAGATCCTGACCTACCAGTACGGGATCCCGACCTCTCTCCAGAAGACAGGCCAGCAGTGGGACTTGCCCAATGCCTGGGCCCCCCTGCAGGACCTGGTCATCAGAGGTAGGAGGCAGGGATGGGGCCCATCCCAGGGCTTTACCCCTGTGACTATAGAGGGTCAGCCTTCCTGGTCCTGGGGAGGCAGGAACAGAGGATGCGGGGGCCTTTCTCTGACTTCTCTGCTCTCTGGGCCTCCCACTCAGCAAACATTTACATCCACCCCACCTGTCAGAGGAATAAGCCCTCCCCTCTCCCTCCAAACCCAGGCCCTGGATTAAGAACAAGTGTCCCATGGCGCCAGGAGGGAGGTCTTAGGGCCCAGGCCTCTCTCCCTCCTGGAGGAGAGTGAGGCTCAGGCCTCTGCTCCCCCTGGGATGGGGGCTCTGGAGATTCAGGGTCCTGCCTGGGGTGGGGTCTAGGTCTGGCCAAGTCTCCTTCACCTCGGGCCCAGGAAGTGGCTTTCCAGCTGGCTCAGAATTGGATCCGAACCAACTTTGATGTCTACTCAATACATCAGCTATGTATGAGAAGGTGAGCTGGCCGGGAGCCCAGTCCCACAGGGGTTCCTCCCCAGGTGACATGGGGAACTGTCAGGCTTGCAAAGCCCAGGCCCAGCACAGCCAGGGACGGGGCGGCGCCCGGTGGCCATTCTTGGGCACTGCAAGGATCGGAGCTGCAGCCCAGAGCAGCTTCTCCCAAAGGGGCTCCCATTTCTTGCTTCCACGAGAGGGCTGCGTGGGGAGGCTGGAGGTAGCACCTGACCTTAAAGCCCATCCTCTTGTCCCCAGTATGACATCAGCAACGGTGGACAGCCAGGCGGTGGAGGGGAGTACGAAGTTCAGGTGAGTGGGCCAACATCCTCCAGGGAGCTATGGGCTCTGCTGACCCACAACTGACCGTGACCTCCCCTCTCTAGGCCTCAGATTCCTCCCCTGGATGTGGGCCCACAGGCAGGAGCCTGACTGGTGCTCCTTGGTACCCCAGGGGCTAGGCGGGGCCGGAACCTCTGGGTGAACATCCCACAGCCTCTCAAAGGACTTGAGGCCTTCCCCTGAGGTCTTGCCTCACTGGCCATCCTCTCTCCAGGAAGGGTTTGGCTGGACCAACGGAGTGGTCCTCATGCTCCTGGACCGCTATGGTGACCGGCTGAGCTCAGGCACTTGGACAGTTTTCCTGGAGCCTCACTGCCTCGCAGCTTCCCTTCTACTTAGCCTCCTGCTCAGCCTCCTGCCACAGTGACGGCCCATCTGCCCTCACTTCCTCCTCTGGCTCCAGCTCCTGCCTCATTAAACCTCTACCTGAGTCCCTACCTTCTCCTGCCTCTTCATCCTCCATCCCTGGAGACTCCATGCCCTCCTATGCCCCCAGCCAGTCCTCAGTCATCGTCAGGTGGAGGCAGGGTAGGGACCTGGAGGTCATGGGTTGGGCCCTGGGTCCCGCCTGGAACATTTAACAAGGTGGAGATCCTGCTTAGTGAGGAAGACCTAGCCCTCCTACCCCACATAGCCCAGCCCGGTGGACTCCACAACCTGGACTCCCAAGACCTAGCCCTCCTACCCCATATACCCCGCCCAATGCCCCCCATAACCTCGCCTCCCAAATGCTTTATTTTTCTTCTTAGACGCTCACAAATACTGAAAATCACCCACCCCTGAGTCCCCAGCTACAATGGGCCCCAAGTGCCATGAGGGAGGGCAGGGAACTAGGGTCAGAACGAGTCTTAGTTACCAACCTCCTGAACTATCCCTTCAAATGAGTCCAAATCTGAATGTATTAGTTTAGAGCATTTTAAGCCCTTGGGTCCTTTTGAAAACAGTTGAACGCTAGCTGACAGTTATCTTATCAGCTGAGTGCGCTCAGATAAGAGAGGAAGAAAGATCTGCCAGGACCACTGTCATCCCAGGGTGACTGTGGGCATGACCAAAGCTGGAGAGACATCATAGGCATAACACTGAGGGAGGGACATAGACTTCACTAATTAAAGCAGCCAGTCACTCCACAAATAAACAAGCAAACGACAATGACAAGCCCTGGTTGGAGCGGGGGAGCCAGTACTCAGATTTGCTACAATATATTATCCAAAATGACCATTTTCCAACAAAAAATTATGAGACATGCAAAGACACAAGGAAGAATGACACATAAACACCAAAAAAAAAGAAGGTAAAAAAGAGAAATGACTGAGTGACCAAATGTCAGATTTAAAAGAAAAAAACTTCAATGTGACCATTATAAATATGTTCAAAGAACTAACCCGTGCTTAAAGAAGTGAAGAAAAGTATGATGACAATGTGGCATCAAATAAAGAATATCAATAAAGAGACAGAAATTATAAAAAAAAGAACCAAATGAGGGTGCCAAGGGTTCCTGGACCCAATTCAAACATGCGTGTGTGGAGCCTTGCCCACACCAAGAGGCAGTTCTCGGATACCAGCAGGGGTCTGAGAATTCAACTCAATTCCGACACTATCTACCAGGAGATAGAATCAGACTCCACAGGTAAAGGGCCCAGTCCTACAAGACCACCCTCCACTTTAGATGCCGGTCACAAGCCCAGGTTGTCACCTGTGCTTCTGACTGACGGGCTAGAAACTGGAGAGTCCAATGACCCCCTCAGACTTAGGATGCCAATCACAATTTTAGGTTGTCACCTATACTTCTGGCTGACTGGCTATACATCAGAGTCCCCACAACCCCTCCTCTGATTTGATTAATTTGCTATATTGACTCACAGAACTCAAGAAAACTCATTTACTCACTAGGTTACTGATTTATTACAAAGGATAATAAAGGCTACGGATCAACAGCCAGATGAAGAGAAACATAAGGCGAGGTCCTGAACAAAGGAGCCTCTGTCATCACGGAGCTTGGGCCCTGGCATGGTGGCACATGGAATCGTTCTGGTTCTCCCACATAGACACTTTCTGAAAAAGGGCTGATGAACCGTCCTTTTGGGTTTTTATGGAGGCTCCATTATACAGTCACGGTTGACTAAGCCATTGGCCATTGGCAATTGATTCAACCTCCAGCACCTCTCTCCCCTCCAGAGGTTGGGGAGGGACTGAGAGTTCCAAACCTCTAATCACATGGCTGGGTCTCTTGTGACAAGCTCCCATCCTTAAGTGCTGTCCGAAAGTCAATTCGTTAACATAACAAAAGTCACTTTTTAGCACTCTCAATACTTAGGAAATTCCAAGGGTTTGGGGATCTGTTAGTCAGGAATTGTGGACCAAGATCAAGGATATGAGAAATATATTTTGGTCATCTGAATGACAAAATATATATTTCTTATAAATCACAATATCACAGGAGGTTTTTGGTATCCAAAACCTGTTCCAGCCTGTAAGCAGTTTGGAAGTCATCACTCTGTTTTAACAACAACTAAAAAGCTGAACAAACTGAAAAAGAGCAACTCTTAGATCCATCAGAGAATCAAGGTCACAGGGCAAACTTCTAGCCCCCAAACTGAGAGACAGACAGGGAGATGCAGAGAATCACAACTTACTAGAGCAGAAACTCACAAACTGAAACCTCTACAGGAACCTGTACTAGGTTTCCTTTACCCAGTACAGCATGTCCAGCTTTCAACAAAAAATTACAAGACGTACTAAAAGGAAAAAACACAGTTTGAAGAGATAGATACAGCATCAGAACCAGACTCAGATATAAAAAGGATGTTGGAATTACTAGATTGGGAATTTAAAAACAGCTATAATTAGTATGCTAAGGCTGTTATGGAAAAAGTAGACAACATGCAAGAACAGATGGGTAATGTAAGCAGAGAGATGGAAATTCTTAGAAAAAATTAAAAAGAAATGCTAGAAATAAAAAATACCGTAATGGAAATGAAAAATGCCGTTGATGGACTCTTTAGTAGACTGGACACAGCTAAAGAAAGAACCAGTGAGCTTGAGGCCATGTCAACAGAAAATTCCAAACCGCAAAATCAAAGAGAAAAAAGACTGAAACAAACAGATCAGAATATCCAAGAACTGTGGGACAACTACAAAAGGGGTAACATGTGTTAATGGGAATATTAGAAGGAGAGGAAAGAGAGAAAGGAACAGAAGCAATATCTGAAACAATCATGACTGAGAATTTCCCAAATTTAACATCAGACACCAAACCACAGATCCAGGAAGCTCAGGGACCCCCCAGTGGAATAACTGCCCAAAATTCTACACTTAGGCATATAATATTTAAATTGCAGAAAATAAAAGATAAAGAAAAAATCTTGAAAGAAGGCAAAGGAAAAAAACACCTTACTTGTAGAGGAATAAGGATAAGAATTACACTGAACTTCTCCTCAGAAAACACATAAGTATAAGCAAGAAGAGAGAAGAGCAAAATATTTAGTGTTAAGAGGGGGAAAAATTGGATGTAGGAACAAAATGAGAATATCAAGAGGTAAAAATTATAACAAGAAACCAAATAGATTCTGGAGCTAAAGGTACAATAACTGAAATGAAAATAAAAAATTCACTAGGGGGGTTCAATAGCAGATTTGAGCAGGCAAAAGAATCAGAGAACTTGAAGATGAGATAATTGACCTTATCAAGTCTGAGGAGCAGAAAGAAAAAAGAGTGAAAAAAAAATGAACAGAGCCAAAAGGACCTGTGGGTCATCACCAAGAAGATGAACATACCCACTAAGGCAGTCTTAGAAGTAAAAGAGAGAGGGAAAGAAGCAGAGAGAATATTTAAATAAATAAGTGGGGGCCAGCCCTATGGCTGAGAGGTTAACATTCCACATGCTCCTCTTGGGCAGCCCGAGTTCACGGACTTGGATCCTAAGCATGGACCTACTCCACTCATCAGCCATGCTGTGGAGGTGTTCCACATACAAAATAGAGGAAGATTGGCACAGATGTTAGCTCAGGGTGAATCTTCCTCACCAAAAAAAAAGAAAGAAAGAAAGAACAGAAAAAATTTGATGAAAAACATGAATCTACAAATTCAAGAAGCCCAATGAATTCCAAGTATGAGAAACTCCAAGAGACACACCAAAACACCTTAGAATCAAGCTGTTGAAAGACAAAGGCAAACAGACAATTTTGAAAGCAGCAAGAGAGGAGCACAACTCGTCAGGTACGAGGGATCCTCAATAAGATTAACTAGCAAGTTCTCATCAGAAGCCATGGAGACCAAAAGACAGTGAGATAACGTATTTAAAATGCTGAAAGAATTTTATACCCGGTAAAACTGTCATTCAAAAATGAGGGGAAAATTAAGGTATTCATAGATGAAAAAAGATGAGGGAGTTGTACCACTAGCCCTACCCCTCAAGAAATGCTAAAGGGAGTCCTGTCTGGTTGAAATGACACTAGATAGTAACTCAAGCCTTATGAAGAAATAAAGATCTCCAGGGGCTGGCCCAGTGGCGCAGTGGTTAAGTTCACACATTCCACTTTGGCGGCCCAGGGTTCGCCGGTTCAGATCCTGGGTGCAGACCTATGCACCACTTATCAAGCCATGCTGTGGCAGGCGTCTCACATATAAAAGCACAGATGTTAGCTCAGGGCCAGTCTTCCTCAGCAAAAAAGAGGAGGATTGGTGGTGGATGTTAGCTCAGCGCTAATCTTCCTCAAAAAGATAAAAGAAAGAAAGACCTCCAGTAAAGGTAAATACATAGGCAAATATAAATGCCAGTATCATTGTATTTTTGGTTTGTAACTCCACTTTTTTTTTTTTTTTTTAAAGATTTTATTTTTTCCTTTTTTCTCCCCAAAGCCCCCCGGTACATAGTTGTGTATTCTTCGTTGTGGGTTCTTCTAGTTGTGGCATGTGGGACGCTGCCTCACCGTGGTCTGACGAGCAGTGCCATGTCTGCGCCCAGGATTCGAACCAACGAAACACTGGGCCGCCTGCAGCGGAGCGCGCGAACTTAACCACTCGGCCACGGGGCCAGCCCCTGTAACTCCACTTTTTTATATCATAAAGAATTTAAAAGACAACTATATAAAAATAATTATAAGGGGGGCTGGTCCCGTGGCCAAGTGGTTAGGTTCGCGCACTCCACTGCAGGTGGCCCAGTGTTTCGTTGGTTCGAGTCCTGGGCGCGGACATGGCACTGCTCATCGAACCACGCTGGGGCAGCATCCCACATGCCACAAATAGAAGGACCCACAGCGAAGACTACACAACTATGTACTAGGAGGCTTTGGGGAGAAAAAGGAAAAAAAATAAAATCTTTAAAAAAAAATAAAAAAAATAAAAAACCTCAAATGTTTTTTAAAAAAAATAATAATAATAATTATAAGGGCTGGCCTGGTGGCTTAGTGGTTAAGTTCACATGCTCCACTTCAGAACCTAGAGATCATGGTTTCGGATCCTGGGCGTGGACCTAGCACTGCTCATCCAGCCATGCTGTGGTGGCATCCCATATAAAATAGAGGATGACCATCACAGATGTTAGCTCAGCAACAATCTTCCTCAAGCAAAAAGAGCAAGATTGGCAACAGATGTTAGCTCAGGGCCAGTCTTACACACACAAATTATAAATTTATGTTATTGGGCATACATGTGTAAAGATGTAATTCGTGACAACAGTAACATAAGAAGAAGAGGAAGAGATGTATTGTAGCAGAATTTTGAATGCTACAGAAGTTAAGTTGGCATCAATTTGCACTAGCTTATTATAATTCAGGATGTTAAGCATAATCCTCATGGTAACTACAAATAAATCATCTAAAAAAAGGATATGAACAGGGAATCAAAATGGTTCACTACAACAAAATCAACTAAACACAAAAGAAGGCAGTAATGGAGGAAATGAGGGACAAAAATGGTGTAAGACATGCAGGAAAAAAATGTAAAATGGCAGTGATAAGATTAAACTCTCCAATCAAAAGGCAGAGATTAGGGACTGGCCCCATGGCCTAGTGGTCAAGTTTGGTGTGCTCTGCTTTGGTGGCCCAGGTTCAGTTCCCGGGCACAGACCTACACCACTCGTCAGTAGCCATGTTGTAGCAGCAACCCACATATAAAATAGAGGAAGATTGGCACGGATGTCAGCTCAGGGTGAATCTTCCTCAGGCACAAAGAAGAAGATTGGCAACTGATGTTACCACAGGGTGAATCTTCCCCAGGGGGAAAAAGAGGCAGAGATTGGAAGAGTGAATTTTTTTAAAAAAATGATTCTACTATCTGTTGTCTATAAGTGACTCACTTTAGATACAAAGACACAAATAGATTGAAAGTGAAAGGATGAAAAAAGATATTTGATGGAAATAATAACCAAAGAGAGCCAGGATAGCTCTACTAATATCAGACAAAATAGACTTTAAGTCAAAAACTGTTACAAGAGACAAAGCCAGACACTATATATATATATATACATATATAGATAGCATAGATAGATAAAAGGGTGAATTCATCAAGAAGATTAATAATTATAAATATATGTACTAAACAACAGAACCTGAAAATACATAAGGCAAACATTGACAGAATTGAAGGGAGAAATAGAGCTCTACAATAGTAGTTGGAGACTTCAATGCACCACTTTAAATAATGGATACAACAGCTAGACAGAAGATCAATAAAGAAATAGAAGATTTGAGCAGCACTATAAAACAACTAACCCAATAGACACATATAGAACTCTGTACCCAATGACAACAGAATATACATTCTTCTCAAGTGCACACGGAACATTCTCCAGGATAGACCACATGATAGGCCACAAAATGTCTCAATAAATTTTAAAAGATTGAAATCATACAAAGTATTTTCTCCAACCAAGATGAAATGATACTAGTAACAAATAGCAAAAGGAAAACTGGAAAGTTCACAAACGTGGAAATTAAACAACACACTTTTAAGCAACCAAAGAATCAAAGAAGAAATCACAAGAGGAATTAGAAAATATGGATGAATGAAAACAAAAACACAACATACCAAAATTTATGGGATGCAGCAAAGACAGTTCTCAGAGGGAAATTTATAGCTGCAAATGTATACATTAAAAAAGAAGAAAGGGGGCCAGCCCGGTGGCACAGCGGTTAAGTTCGCATGATTTGCTTCAGCGGCCCAGGGTTCACCAGTTTGGATCCTGGGTGCAGACATGGCCCCGCTCATCAAGCCATGCTGTGGTAGGCGTCCCACATATAAAGTAGAGGAAGATGGACATGGGTGTTAGCTCAGGGCCAGTCTTCCTCAGCAAAAAGAGGAGGATTGGCAGCAGATGTTTGCTCAGGGCTAATCTTCCTCAAAAAAAGAAAGAAGAAGAAAAAAGATCTTAAATCAATAATCTAGCTCTACACCTTGAGGAACTAGAAGAAAAGCAAACTAAGCCCAAAGCTAGCAGAAGGAAGTAAATAATAAAGAATACAGCATAAGTAAATAAAACAGAGACTAGAAAATCAATAGAGAGAATCAATGAGACCAAAACTTGGTTCTTCAAATAAATCAACGAAATTGATGAAGAAAAAAAGACAGAAGACACAAATAACTAAAATCAGAAATGAAAATGGGGACATTACTACCAACCTTACAAAAATAAAAAGAGAGTACCATGAACAATTTTATGCCAAAAAATTAGGTAATCTAGATGAAAAGGACAAATTCCTAGAAACACATAAATTAGCTAAACTGACACAAGAAGAAATAGAAAATCTCAACAGACATAACAAGTAAAGAGATTGTAATTAAAAACCTCCCCACAAAGAAAATTCCATGTGATAGTTAATTTTATGTGTCAACTTGGCTAGGCTGAAGTACCCCGATATTTAGTCAAAGATTATTCTAATGTTTCTGTGAAGGTATTTTTTAGATGATATTAACCTTTAAATGAGTAGACTTTGAGTAAAGTAAATTACCCTCTGTAATGTGAGTGGGCCTCATCCATCAGTTGAAGGCCTTAACAGAAAAAGACTGACCTCCTTCGAAGAAGAGGGAATCCTGCCAGCACACTGCCTTTAGACTTGAACTGCACCTCTTCTCTGAGTCTCCAGCCTACCAGCCTCTCTTGTAGATTTTGGACTTGCCAGACTCCACAATCATGTGAGCAAATTCCTTAAAATGAATCTCTCCTCTCCTTCTGTCTCTCTGTCTGTCTCTCTCCATACACACAGATATCCTATTGTTTCTGTTTCTCTGGAGAGCCCTAATACAGTCCAAAACCAATGGCTTCATTGGAAAACTCTACCATACATTCAAAGAATAATAAACACCAACCCTTCTCAAACTCTTCCAAAAACAGAAGAGAAGGAAACACTTCCTAACTCATTCTACAAGACCAGCACTACTTGATGCCCGAGCCAGATAAAAACATTGTAAGAATAGTTAAAATGTCCATATTACCTAAAGCAGTCTACAGATTTAATGCAATCCCAATCAGAATCCCAATGACATTCTTCACAGAAATAGAACAAAGAATCCTAAATTTATATGGAACAACAAAAGAGCCCGAATAGCCAAAGCAATTCTGAGAAAAAAGAACAAAGCTGGAGACATCACAATCCCTGACTTCAAAATATACTACAAAGCTATAGTAATCAAAACAGCATGGTACCAGCACAAAAACAGACACACAGATCAATGTATTAAATTGAAAGCCCAGAAATAAAACCACACATCTATGGACAGCTAATCTTCGACAAAGAAGCCAAGAGCATACAATGGAGAGAGGAAAGTCTCTTCAATAAATGGTGTTGGGAAAAACTGGACAGCCACATGCAAAAGAATGAATGTAGAACATTATCTTACATCATACACAAAAAATAACCCAAAATGGATTAAAGACTTGAATGTAAGACCTGAAACCATAAAACTCCTGGAATATAGGCAGTACACTCTTTGACATGAGTCTTAGCATGTCTACTTGGGCAAGGGAAGCAAAAGAAAAAATAAACAAATGGGACTACATGAGACTAAAGAGCTTCTGCAAAGCAAAGGAAACCATGAACAAAATGAAAAGACAACCCACCAACTGGGAGAAAATATTTGCAAATCGTATGTCCGACAAGGGGTTAATTTCCAAAATATATAAAGAACTCATACAACTCAACAATGAAAAAATGAACAATCCGATCAAAAGATGGGCAAAGGATATGAACAGATATTTTCCCAAAGAAGATATACAGATGGCCAACAGGCACATGAAAAGATGTCCAACATCACTAATTATTAGGGAAATACAAATCAAAACTACAATGAGATATCACCTTACACCCATCAGAATGGCTACAATTAACAAGACAAAAATTAACAAGTGTTGGAGAGGTTGTGGGGAAAAGGGAACCCTCATACACTGCTGGTGGGAATGCAAACTGGTGCATTACTGTGCACTACTCTCCAGCTACTATGGAAAACAGTATGGAGATTTCTCAAAAAATTAAAAATAGAAATACCATATGATCCAGCTATCCCGCTTCTGGGTATTTATCCAAAGAACATGAAATCGACAATTCAAAGAGATTTATGCACTCTATGTTCATCGCAGCATTATTCACCACAGCTCAGACATGGAAGCAACCCAAGTGCCCATCAACAGATAAATGGATAAAGAAGATGTGGTGTGTGTATATATATATATATATACAATGGAATATTAGTCAGTCATAAAACAAGACAGAATCATGCCATTTGCAACAACATGGATAGACTTTGAGGGTACAATGTTATAGGAAATAAGTCAGACAGAGAAAGACAAATACTATATGATTTCACCCAAATGTGGAAGGTAAACAAACACATAGATAAGGAGAACAGATTAGTGGTTACCAGAGGGGAAGAGGGGGAGGGGAGGGCAAAACGGGTAAAGGGGCACATGTGCATGGTGACAGATAAAAACTAGATTAGTAGGGGTGAGCACAATGCTCTCTATAAAAAAATTGATATATAATAATGTACACCTAGAATTACACAATGTTATAAACCAATATGACCTCAATAAAATAATTAAATTTTTAAAAATCATAAGAAAAGAAAATTACAGTCCAATATCCTTTACGCACATGATGCAAAAATTCTCAACAAAATACAAGGAAACCAAATCCAACAGCATGTTAAAAACATTATACACCAGGGCTGGCCCGTGGCCGAGTGGTTAAGTTTGTGTGCTCCGCTTCAGCAGCCCAGGGTTTCACCGATTCGGATCCTGGGCGCAGACATGGCACAGCTCATCAAGCCATTCTGAGGTGGCATCCCACATACCACAACTAGAAGAACCAACAACAAAAAATACACAACTATGTACCAGGGGGGCTTTGGGGAGAAAAAGGACAAATAAAAAAAATTTTTTTAAGTAAAAAAAACATTATACACCATGGCAGCGAGCTTTATCCCAAGAATGCAAGGGTAGTTCAACATAAGAAAATTAATCAATGTGATACACTGCATTAACAGAACAAAGGAAAAAAACACATGATCATTAGTTGGTGCAGAAAAGGCATTGACCAAATCCAACACCCTTCCGTGATAAAAACATTCTAAAACCAAGAATATAAGGGAACTTCCTCAGTACAAAATATGGAATTTAAGAAAAATCCACATCTAGTATCATACTCAATGGTGAAAGACTGAAAGCTTTCCCCCTAAAATCAGGAAAGAGACGAGGATATCTACTTTCACCACTGCTATTCAACACTGTACTGGAAGTTCTAGCCAGACAACAGGACAAGAAAAATAAATAAAATGCACTCAAATTGGAAAGGAAAAATATATCTATTCACAGATGACATAATTCTATATATAGAAAATTCCAAAGGCTCCACAGGAAAGTCACTAGATCTAATACACAGGGTCAGTAAAGTTGCAGGGTACGAGATCAATATGCAAAAATCAGTTGAGTTTTCATACACTTGCAAAGAACAATCTGAAAAGGAAATTTTAAAAATAATCCCATTTACAATAGCTTCTAAAAGAATAAAATACCTGGGAATAAATTTATCCGAGGAAATGAAAGACTTGTACACTGAACACTACAAAACATTGCTGAAAGAAATTAAAGGAGATCTAAATAAATGGGCAGACATCTAGCGTTCATGGATAAGAAGGCTTAATATTGTTAAGATGTCACTAAGTCAAGAGCAATTTACAGATTCAACACAATCCCTATCAAAATTCCAACAGTCTTTTTGCAAAAATGGAAAAGGCGATCTTCTAATTCATACGGAATATGATGCAAGACATATGGAATTGCTGGACACCCTAAATAGCCAAAACAATCTTGAAAAAGAACAACGTTAGAGAACTCACACTTCCTGATTTCAAAACTTACTATTTTAAATTTTAAATGGGCAAAAATACTTGAACGAACATTTCTCCAAAGAAGATACACAAATAGCCTATAAGCACATAAAAAATGTTCCACATCACTAATAATTAGGGAAATGCAAATCAAAACCACAAAGAGATATCAGTTCACACTCATTAAGATGGCTATTACTGAAAAAACAGAAAACAGGGCCAGTCCTGGCCATCTAGTGGTTAAGTTTGGCACACTCCACTTTGGCAGCCTGGGTTCAGTTCCAGGCACAGACCTACACCACTCATCTGTCAGTGGCCATGCTGTGGCAGTGGCTCACATACAAAATAGAGGTAGGTTGGCAACAGATTTTAGCTCAGAGCTAAATCTTCCTCAGCAGAAAAGAAGAAGATAGGCAACAGGTGTTAGCTTAGGGCAAATCTTCCTCAGCAAAAAAAAAAAAAAAAGCAAAAGCAAAAACAGAAAATAACAAGTGTTGGGGAGAATGTGGAGATATTGGAAGCATTGTGCGTTGGTGGTGGGAATGTAAAATGGTTTAGCTACTGTGGAAAACAGCCTGGTGGTTCCTCAAAAATTAAACGTAGAATTACCATATGATCCAGCAACCCCACTTCTAGGTATATAACCAAAAGAACTGAAATCAGGGACTTGAACAGATATTTGTATGCCCGTGATAATAAAAAAAAGTTTTGGAAATAGATAATGGTGATAGTGGCACAACATTGTAAAGGTAGTGTAAATTGAATTGCACATTTAAAAATAGTTGAAATTGCCAGTTTTATGTTATATATGTTTAACCACAGTAAAAATGCAAAAAAAAAAAAAAAAAAGAAAAGAAAAGGAAGGAAGGAAGTATACAGGCTCCGGAGGCTGGGGTGGGAGGAAGGAGGGGGACAAACGAACAAAGCAGAGGTGACTCTTCCAGTGGGGAAGGACGGGAGCACTGTCAAGGGGAAGCACAGGGCCTGGGCCATCTCGTCGTGTGGTAAACACCGCTCAGGTGCTACAACTGACATCCTGGACAGCGAGCCTGAGTCACAAAGGTCACACAATCACTAAACTCAGATGGTGACGGCTGGCAGTGTGCACCTTCCCCACTGCCTGTGTCATTTCAGGCCTGAGTCATCGATCCTGGATCACTGCTACAGCCTCCTAATGTGTCCCTGCCCCACCCTCTGCCCCGTCAACTCATCTTCCCTAAGGCCAAGGGGCTGAGCTTCCTAGAGCAAATCTAATTCTGCTGCCTCAGCTCATGCGCTTCTCTGCTGGTTCCCTCACCAGGAACCTCCTCGGCTTGGCAAAGGCTATTTACAGGTTGGTGCCAACATGCCCCTCCAGCCTTGTCTCACATCCCTCCTCTGCACCGACTCCGAGTTCTGTCTGGCCAGGCTGAGCTTCTCACGGTCCCTTCCAGTCTGCTCTCCCTCCACTGGAGCGGTTCTCAGCCCGTTCCCTTGACAGACTCCTCAGTCATCTTCAAGAGCCATTGCAAGTGGCCCCACTACAGTGGGTCTCCCCAAGTCTACTTCAGACAGGATGGTTGTGCTCTCCTGCACCCCCACAGCATTTCTTGTAGATAATTGTGAGGGTCCTCAAGTGTCACACTACACTTGGGACTGAATTTTGAGCCATTTTGTTTGAAAAGTTAAAGGAAATGGTAAGACTCTGAGGTGGTGGTCTTGGGGCCACCCAAGCAACTGGCATCTGGGTTACCATATCTGGCCTAATTGTGTCCCTGACACTCAGGTGCCCGTTCCCCCCCAACACACACACATGACTCTGAGGGAAGGGCCTGAGCAGGTGGCACCAGCAGAGACTGAAAAACAAAGAGCAGAAAAAGTACAAAGTTGGAGGGCAGGGGGTGGCCTCTGTGAGCAAAGAGCAGGAGTGGCAAGTGGCCACGTGTGGACCCAGCACACAGCCCCTCAGGTGGCCACACCTCAAACCTGGACTTTGGCTGCCCTGGGTAGGCAGGCCAGCCAGGCTGTGCCCCAGTGAGCAGGAGGTGTCCGGGCTTACTCATTAGGCCACAGCCACAGCCACCATGCCTGAGAGGACCTGGGAGCTGCGCCTGCTGCTTCTGCTGGGGCTGGGGCTGGGGTCCCAGGAGGCCCTACCCCCTCCCTGTGAGAGGTAGGAGTGGAGAAGGCAGCTGGAGATGGGGCAGGAAGGCCAGGGTCTGGAAGGTTGGGATGAGATCTCAGGGGCTGGGGGTGAGCCCTTCAGAGGGAAGGGAAGGGAAGGAAGTTAGGTTTCCTTGTGTAGTAGGCTGTGTCCCGGGCACTGGACCTCCAGTGCTGGGAAAAGATGTTGATGCCTGAGGCTGGCCAATGCATGGTCCAGGAGCTGCTGGCCAGAGCCCTCCATCCCTGAAGTCCTCCCTCCAAGCTGCTTCTTGAACTGTTCTCAGGACCATTCTAGGAAACTTTCTGCCTGATTTCACCAGTCTAGATGTGAAAGGGGGCATAAGGGCTTGAAAAGAGCTCCTGGGTTTAACCTCTGACCTCTGTGACCAAGGGCAAGTCAAACCTCTTTCCCCAGCCATAGTTTCTATCTCCAAATAATGAAGGTAAGTGAGCCTGTCCTGCTCCCGGACTCACGTGAATATACTGAGCTCTCACTATGCCTCTTGGGCTGCAACAGTCAACAAGAAAAACAAGGTCCCTGTCTTCATGGACCTTACATAATAAGCAAGAAAAGTAATAATAGAAGCCAAATAGTGATAGAAGCACAATTAAAAGTTAAAATGAAGTTAGGGAGCCACTCATGCGTGTGGGCAGCGGATGTTTCAGATAGGATGGGGAGGGAAGGTGTCCCTGAGAAGATAATGTTTGGCAGAATTGTGGAAGGATCCATCCCTCTGCAGGTCTGGGAGAAGAAATTCCAGACATGGAAACTTCAGTGCAAAGGCCCTGAGATCACTGTGGAAGGATCAGGAAGAAGGCCTGTGTGGTTGGGACAGAAGTGGAAATAGGCCAGGGGAGACAGAGGTGGGTCTGGGGAAAAGGAGACCAGGGCTTAGGACCAGAAAGGTGAGCAGTGGTCCAATATAGCATACGTTTTGAAGATTGAGCTGATAGGACTTGCTGATAGAATATAAAGGGAAAGGATATATCTGGGATAATTGATAGGTTTTTGCCCTGAGCAATTGTAATAGGGATTTCAGAGAGGCTGTGTGATCAAGTGTTTTGTCAAACTTTAGGTTGGTTGCCAAAAGTATGGAAAGAAGACTGTTCTGGCTGTCTCTAGGACCACCCTCAGCTTCAGTGATTTATTACTACTCACCAAATGATTATATCCATAGTTACCGTTTATTTCAGTGAAAGGATACAGATTAAAATCAGGAAAGGTAAGAGGCGTATAGGTCAGAGTCCAGGAGAGAAGAAACACAAGCTTCCAGTTGTCTTCTCCCAATGGATTTATATGGAAAGCACTTAATTTTTTCAGCAACAACGTGTGACAACATGACATACATGAAGTATGGCCAACCAGGAGGCTCACCTGGGCCTTGACATCCAGGGTTTTCATTGGGGGTCAATTACAGAGGCATGGAGTATCCGCATGGCTGACCTTAGTTACTCAATCTTCAGATCTCTAAAGGTCAAAGGGATCCTGGGTGGCCCTGGGCTCCCACCATAAATCACATTATTAGCATAAAATATCCAGCATGACCCAAGGCTCCAGGTAAACAAAGATATATCAGGCAGGCCTTCAGCAGCTTAGAGGTTCTCTCTCTGGAGCCAGGCACACACAAGACTGTCTTTGAAATGTGCAGGTTTGAACACAGAAGACCTACTAAGTCAACCCTTTACTGCACAGGCTACTTGTTGTGTAATGAAGAATTCGTCTAGTCCTTGTCCTGGGTTCCTGGGACATAACCTCTAAGCTTCTGGAATTTCCCAAGTGACAGGGGTGTCTTTGGCATTCTGAGTGGGCTCTGATAGTTTATGTTAGTGAGGTGACTCATGGTGGGCCCCTAGTTGGGTCATGCTAATGAGATGACTCAAGATGGGGGCAGACCATGACAGAAAGACTAACCATGTGATTAGAGCTTTGGGCCACATGACATCAGCCTGACCTCCCAACCTCCAGGGATTGGGAGGGGCTGAAAAATAAGTTCAGTCATGTGGCCAATGATCCAATCAATCATGCCCATGTGATGAGACCCCAATAAAAACTCTGGACACCAAGGCTCAGTGGAGCCTCCTGTTTGGTGAACACTTTGGTGTGCCAGGAGGGTGATATGTCCTGAGTCTATGGGGAGAGGGCACGGAAGCTCTGCATTCAGGACTCTCCTAGACCTCTCCAACGTGTGTCTTCATTTGGCTGTCCTGATTTCTATCCTTATAATAAAACTATATCATAAGCATAGCACTTTCCTGAGTTCTGTGAGTCATTCTAGCGAATTATTGAACCTGAAACATTTGTGGGAACCCCCAAATTTATAGCCAGTTGGTCAGAAGTGGGGGTAGCTTGGGGGCCCATAAACTTGCAACTGGTGCCTAAAGTGAGAGCAGTCTTGTTGGGGACTGTGCCCTTGACTTGGGGGGTGTCTGAGCTAACTGGTTAGTACCAGAATTAAATTGCATTATTGCAGTTGGTGTCAGAAAGTGTGTGATTTTCTAGAATGACAGTGACTGACTGAAACATGTGGCTTGGGAAGAGCAAGATGAAAGGTCAAGAGATGAGGATCCTTTGATTATTGGATGGCCACAGAGTCACCCATGGTTTGGAACAGCTGTTGTGCTGTGATCAGTTACTAGAGGTAAAAGTCCCCAATAGAATTTAGAGACGATGGATCCAACTTATGGGGTGTTGGCTCACTAGATGCATAAAAAAACGCAAAATAATAGGAAAGCAATTTAAAAATACGATCCCTTGGTTACTGTTACCTATAATAGCAAAAATGAAAGTGAGAGATGGGCCAAGCTTAGATTCTGGCCAGTCCAAACTACGGCCTCTTGTCTCAAGGCCCCTGTTGAAGGAATATGTTGGGGAAGATCCTGATTCTGGCTGGCCTGAGGTATAGCCACTAGCCTCAGAGCCATTTCCAAAGAAAAAAATTATTCTGAAACAACAAATAATGAAGAAGTCTAGACTGATTCCCAAGAGAATGGGATAGACAGAGGAGAGAGCCAAGAGATTCGTCCCAGCAGGGTGGGAATCTTTAAGCAGTTAGTAAGAAATGGGATGGGGGCCAGCCTGGTGGTGTAGTGGTTAAGATTGCACGCTCTGCTTCAGTGGCCCAGGGTTCGCGGGTTTGGATCCCAGGCGTGGACCAACACACCACTCATCAAGCCATACTGTTGTGGCATCCCACATACAAAGTAGAGGAAGACTGGCATGGATATTAGCTCAGGGACCATCTTCCTCAAACAAAAAGAGGAAAATTGACAACAGATGTTAGCTCAGGGCCAATCTTTCTCACAAACGAAAAAAAAAGCAATGGGCTAAATAAAGCAGCTGTTGATAGGGTCAAAACAAAGGTCTTAATGCAGCTCCCTTAGAGGCTGAGTGGACCAATGGGAGCCCCTGCAGGCCCCCTAAAATGGAACAGCCCTAAACAAATCTACTATAGTCACCCTACTTTGGAGGAATTTGGAAAACTGCAAGGCAAAGACAGCAAAGAGAAACCTGACTTCCAACCTGCAGGGGCAATGGTCCTGAAATTTGATCAAGGTAAAGATTCATGGAAGGTCAGTGTCCCTTAGCTCTATCCCTGCTGGGGACTCAAAACCTTATGCATATGAGTGGGCAAAATGGTTGGAGGGTAGAGAAATTTCTTGGACTCTGTGACATGGGAACCCATGAACTATGGTACCAAAGTCACTGAGTGAAGCCCTAAAACGGGCTACAATCAGATTGAGAGGATATAGAAATGCAAGACTTGATAGGATTAAGGTGAAAGTTCAGATAAAAATTGGAATGTCTAAACAAGCTTTATGTCAAGTGGTTGTTTCTCCTTCACCCAAATGTTTTATGGGAATGGATATTGTGTCTGACTGGGGAACATTTCCACTACCTAACTCTATAAAACAAAAGGCATGTAAATCCCCCCATCAAGCAATGTTAACTGGGCATTCCAAACGGGAACCAATAAGATTGCCCGAGTCCACACAGATTGTAGCCTTCTGTGGAGTGTAGACTGGGGCTTATGGAAAAGCCTTTGGGCGCCTCCCAGCACGACTGCTGAGACTTTGGACTGGAGAATTTTCATCTGAGAGGCGATTACTAGCTTGCTATCAGACGTTCATTGAAACTATCCCTATGACTGAAGGACATCAGATAATCTTGAAATATAAAATACCCATAATATCTTGGGTGATATTGGAGAAATGCCCTAAAAGGGAGGGCAGTGCCCAGAAGAGTTCCACAGTAAAAAGGAAGTGGCTTGTGCAGGAACATGCTACTGGGGGAATGTAGAATACACATACTCAGTGTATTCAAGAGCAGATACACTCTTTTCCCCTAAGACTGACTTTGGAACCACCTGACGAGCTGCTGGATTCGATTGCCACTTGGACAGCGCCCTGTAAACAGCTCTCAATTGACCAAAAAAGAGCTGCTTGGTTCATGGATGGCAATTCCAAGGTGAACAGACAGCATACTGTTTGGAAAGCTGCCACTCTGATCAAAGAAAATAAAACCAAATCAGCCTGATGGGCTGAATTGCATGCTATTTGCCACTATGTTTGGGTTTTTACCTATTCTTGGTCAGTGGCCAATGGCCTGGCCATAGGGTTAGACAGAAGGGCAATGGAAAACTGACCTATAAAAACAATGCCCTATGTGGCAGGGTCCTATGGAAATCACTATGGGAATTTGAGGGGTACATTAAAGTAGACCACATTGTTGCCCGTCAGAAGCACTTCTTTCCTAGATTGGAAGGTACTTGGCGCCAGCAAGTACACATCCCAATGTGTTCATGTGAGGTAGCCACTTGGGTTCATGAACCGATTGGACTTTGGGAGGCTGCAGCAATGCAGAGATGGGCTGAGTCCAGATATATTCCACTTGTACTCTTTGAGACACAAAATGCCAGTAAGAACTGTTCTGTCTGCCAACAAGAGAGACAGACTACAGATGACTAGGGTGCAGATTCCTTGGGGGGAAGGACACACATATAGCTGGCAAATTGGACTGATGCTGGTAGACCCAGAAGGCTACAAGCGGGTCCTGACAGGAACAGACACTTACTCTGAACTGAGCTTTGCATAGCCAGTAGTAGATGCAAAAGCTCAAAATACTATAAGAGGACCAGAACAGAAGATACTGCACCAATTCAGACAACTGAGTTACATTTCTTCAGACCAAGGAATGCTTTCATCCTCAGAGTAATGGTTTGATAGAGAATTGGAATGGGCAATTCAAACACTGGTTGTCTAAAACAGGGGGAGATATAGGTATTGATGCAGGGTCGGTGAGCCGAGGAGTCCAAAGAAAGATTTCTTAGACTCTTAAGATCTGGCAGTAGTGCTCTTTTATTTAGAGAATAGAATAGCATGGGGACAGGACCCATGGGCAGGCAGAGCTGCTGCCGGCATGTTGCTGCTGCCGCTTCTGCTGCCTCTGCTGCTGCTGCAAAGTTGGGTGGAGAGTAAGGCTAAATTTAAGGCATAGGTATATGATTCATCTCTTTACAAGACAAAGGAAAGAACATGAAAAAAAAGTTAAAATGGTATCAGTGCAGGTGGGATCTGGTCATTGGGTGATCCCATGACTTTTAGACAAGAATCAAATCGGATTAAGTAAAGGTTAGACAGGTTAGACGCCACCACCCTAAACCAGTTACATGAGATTGCCAGACAGCAACCAACTTAAGTTCTTGACTTCCCCATTAAGAATTTCTAGGGATAAGGTCATCTCTCTTCTTCTCCCTGGTACAGAGAGGGAGGCACCTTTTACAGATACAGATTTACCATACAAATGTAAATGTGTCCCAACAAGGGCAAGTTCCACTCCCCAGAGCCTCCTTCCCTGTCCCAGTTTATCTAAAGCAATCAGCCCCAAACAGTCCCGATGCCAAAGAGACACATCCTGGGGTGGCCAATTTCAGGTCCCTACAAGGTCATCCCCCCTTCCTTCACAAACGCAAATGTCTCTCAAAAGGGCAAGCAAAATTCTAGTCCTCGGAGCCTGCTTCTCATCTGTAGTTTTAAAAATAACCAGCCTAAAATCCTCATCAGGTATGAAGGGCTGGTTACACACCTTCACAAGTGCCTTCTCACATTCAATATGAGGGGTCAAGGGACTGTCCCGACTAGATGGATTCCTCTACTTTTCTGGGTGAACCTAGGGAAGAGGGAGTGGAGAGGATGTTGGTATGACTATATGATTCTTCCCATGGGAGGAAGACAATGGTATGACTATACGTTTTTCTTTCTTCCCCACATCACTTCAGATTTCTTTTTCCTACCTGATGTAGTGGTCCCAGGACCAAGACTGCAGCTACGAGTGCCAGAAGCAGAGATGATCCCTAAGCAAGAAAATGTAACTACACCTTTATGCCATTATTCAGAATTAATAAGAATTCCTAAGAATATCATTGTGTCAGAATTCCCAAGAGCCCGATGTGGGGGGTTGTGCCTTCACTCTGTTTGGCCAAACTGGGGTTGTCAGAACTAGGACAGCTATATTCAGTCCTAGTTCAGGCCTAGTGGTAGGAATAGCCCACTCACTCTGTACCTATAAAACCCTACTCTATGTGGATGGGAATGGACTGTAGGGAAGGCACTTGCTAGGCTAGTATTGCTGCTTGCAATCTGGACCAGCACAGTGGCCAAACCTAACGCCCTTTCCAAACGTTGAAAAGTTTGGATATAACTGGAGAGGAGGAGGAGGATTAGTTGCTGAGGGTAAAGGAATGAATAAATGGATTAATAATAAATTTAATGAAGGAAATCCACTATGACATTAACACTTTAAAAGAGGCTCAGAGCAAAAAATGATATCGCCTCTTAGCTCAATTATACCAGATGCCTGAAAGGGTGAAACTATATTGCTGAGACCACTCCGACTTTGGAATCTGACAAGATCCAGTGGAAGCCTGCAAACCTCAGTGGCCTCGCCCTGGGAGACATTTTGGTCATAAGATATGATGATGAACTAGACTAATTATTAATGCTTGTATGGGACTGTAGTAATGTGCCAACATCTTTGACTCTTATTTTTCAGGTTACATCTACCATAGTGTGATATGATAAAACACGGACATTGTTGGTTAGAGTATAATATTGATGGTCAAATGAATTGGGAAGTTGAGTTAAAAGCCTCCTATCCCTACCCTATGCTAACTCTAAACGTGAGGTATATTCATGTTGATACTATTGCTTTATCTATTATATAAATGCTACCCCAAATGTAGCTGCTCCAACAGGTATGACTATTTTGCTGTAAGGGATCCATACCCAGAGACCAGGGAGTGGCCTGTTGTATAACAAAGAATTTATCTGTCCTTTGACCTCGATTCCTGGGATGCAACCTCTAAACTCTTGTAATCTCCCAAGCGTCCTTGGTATTCAGGGTGGGCTCTTATTGTTTATGTTAATAAGGTGACTCATGAGGGCCCCTAGATGGGTCATGCTAATGAGATGACTCATGATGGGGGCAGGCCATGCCAGAAAGACCATGTGATTAGAAGGTTGGGACTTTGGGCCACATGATATCAGCCCAACCTCCAGGGAGGTGGGGCTAGAGATTGATCTCAATCATATGACCAATGCTTCAATCAATCATACCTATGTAATGGAACCCTACTAACAACTCTGGACATCAAAGCTCAGTGGAGCTTCAATGAACTCCTGAACACAGCGATGTGCCAGGAGGATGATGCATCCTGATTTCACACAAGATGAGGACACAGCAGTTCTGTGTTCAGGACCCTTCCAGACCTCACCCTATATGTTGTGAAAATGAACTGAGTGAGGGCGGTTTTATTAGAGGCTGTGCCCTTAAGCCTGTGGAGTGCACTAACTCTGGGTGGTTAGCATCAGAATTGAATTCAGTCCACCACTCCTCTGGCCCTTGGCCTAGGCTCTCTTACAGCAAAACCATCATAATTGTCTGAGCACCTGTATTTAGTATAGTAGTTACACACAATAGTATCAGCATGACTCTGCCTAACATTTGGAGGAACCAGTGCAGACAAGAGACAGATTTAAAGAAACGACAAATCTGATCTATAAAGGATTTACATACATTTTCATATTTTTGTACTGATTTGATTACTCATTTCCCTCCTTACTCTGCCGCTCTTTGTATCTTTTGATAAACTTGTGCAGAACTACTTAGCACAGAGTTAGCTAAATCCAGTTCTTCCTCAGGCCAGTCATTTTCCATTGGTATTACATTCTGAGGAGGCTTTAACTCAGTCTCTCAATATGGTTAACCATCAATATCATTATTATCATATGGCTTATTTATACAAGGTAGTTGAATCGTACCAACAATACCAGTGTTACACCATATCCTAGTATGGTCAAAGTACAATTCAGTTTTTTTTTCCTTTGAGGAAGATTAGCCCTGAGCTAACTACTGCCAATCCGCCTCTTTTTTGCTGAGGAAGCCTGGACCTGAGCTAACATCCGTGCCCATCTTCCTCTACTTTATATGTGGAACGCCTACCACAGCATGGTGTGCCAAGCGGTGCCATGTCTGCACCCAGGATTCGAACCGGCGAACCCCGGGCCACCAAGAAGCGGAACGTGCACACTTAACTGTTGCACCACTGAGCCAGCCCCCAATTCAGTTTTATTACAGAACAAATCTGAAGAATTACAGAGGCATTTTCTATGCCTTCCCAATGGAATCAAACCTCCCGTAAACTAAATATTATTATGGACATGCATTATTACAAGTGGCCATGACTTGTAATTGTTATTTGTTATTTCTGGGTTCTAAGTCAGGCACCAGGAGGCAAAGCCAGTCACCCTGTCTCAGTTCACAGGCTGGTACTGAGACTAGTTCCATTGTGTGCTGTTATATAGCAGGGCCCACCTCCATCCAATGGGAGGACACAGGTGGTATTCAGAACAGTTTCTGTCCCTGCAAATTGTACTACAGGGTATGTCTTCTTCGATCTCTTCTTGGAGCGAAGGCAGTCATAGTGCATCAATGTAAAGTACAAGTGTCCCAGAGAACTTTCATGGGTTTGCAGGTCCATAAGATTCCCTTAGGAGTGCCCCTTGAGCCTCAGCAGCTAGTGTGGAGGACCATTGCCCGGTGGCTCCTTTGGCCTCAATCAGCATTAAAATAGTCAGGAGGCCCTGTTGGGTGAGGGTACAACCCTTTCCCAGAGCTGGGCCCTAGCATTATCCAGCATTATCTGATGCCTTTGCCTGACCCACTTTACTAAAGCCTCATCGTCTTTGCAGGATGGCTCCCATCCTTTGCTTTCCTCCTAGAAGAGAACTCCTTCTAATCTGCTTATTCTAGTGAATAAAGATTTTTTCCTCTGAATACCTCTCCTCATTAAAAGCAAATTCAGTTTGTTGCACAATGGGGGACTGATCTCCCCCAAAGCCCTTTTCTGTCTCATGGGCCAATGTTGTTTAATCCACCATGCATGCTGTTGCCATCGTGTACTAAAGGCCTGAGTGCTGTAAGGATAAGTGTTTTGTACCCCAAAATGGTGGATCCCCCACATTAGAGTTAGGTAAGTGGTAGTCACACCTAGATGTAATTTTTTTCCATATGCTTTTGATTTGTTTACACTCATATCATCAAAATATGTTTTTAAAGAGCTTGTGGAGATCCCAAAAGGCTCCTCAGCCTTTTTTTAATTGAGTTCATAATAGTTTACATCATTGTGAAATTTCAGTTGTACATTATTTCTTGTCTGCCACCACACAAGTGCTCCCCTTCAAACCCCGTGCCCACCCCCTACCCCGCTTCCCCTGGTAACCACTGAACTGTTTTCTTTGTCCATGTGTTTTTTATATTCCACACACGAGTGAAATCATATGGTGTTTGTCTTTCTCAGTCTGGCTTATTTCACTTAGCATAATTCCCTCCAGGTCCATCTGTGTTGTTGCAAATGGGATGATTTTGTCTTTTTTTACAGCTGAGTAGTATTCCATTGTATATATATATACACCACATCTTCTTTATCCAATCATCAGTTGATGCGCACTTGGATTGTTTTCATGTCTTGGCTATTGTGAGTAGTGGTGCAATGAACATAGGGGTACATATGTTACTTTGGATTGTTGATTTCAAGTTGTTTGGGTAGATACCCAGTGGTGGGAAAGCTGGGTCATATGGTAGGTCTATTTTTAGTTTTTTGAGGGATCTCCACACTGTTTTCCATAGTGGCTGCCCCAGGTTGCATTCCCACCAGCAGTGTATCAGCATTCCCTTTCCTCCACATCCTCTCCAACATCTGTTGTTTTTTGTCTTGTTAATTATAGCCACTCTGACTGGTATAAGGTGATACCTCATTGTAGTTTTGATTTGCATTTCTCTAATAATTAGTGATGTTGAGCATCTTTTCATGTGTCTGTTGGCCATCTGTATATCTTCCTTGGAAAAATGTCTGTTCATGTCCTCTCCCCATTTTTTTTATCAGGTTGTTTTTGTTGTTGTTGAGTTGTGTGTATTCTTTATATACTTTGGAGATTAATCCCTTGTCTGATAAATGATTTGCAAATATTTTCTCCCAGTTGGTGAGTTGTCTTTCCATTTTGTTCATGGTTTCCTTTGCTTTGATGAAGCTTTTTAGTATGATGTAGTCCCATTTGTTAACTTTTTCCTTTGTTTCCCTTACCCGAGTAGACATGGTATTCGAAAAGATGTGGCTAAGACCAATATCGGAGAGTGTACTGCCTGTTTTCTTCTAGAATTTTTTTTTTTTTTTTTGGAAGATTAGACCTGAGCTAACATCTGCTGCGAAACCTCCTCTTTTTGCTAGGAAGACTGGCCCTGAACTAACATTCGTGCCCATCTTCCCCTACTTTTTATATGTGGGATGCCTGCCACAGCATGGCTTGCCAAGCGGTGCCATGTCTGCACCCAGGATCCAAACTGGTGAACCCCCGGCCATCGAAATGGAACATGCGAACTTAACCGCTGCGACACCAGGCCGGCCCTTCTTCTAGGATTTTTATAGTTTCAATTCTTACATTCAAATCTTTAATCCATTTGGAGTTAATTTTTGTGTATGGAGCAAGATAATTGTCTACTTTCATTCTTTTGCATGTGACTGTCCAGTTTTCCCAACACCATTTATTGAAGAGACTTTCCTTTCTCCATTGTATGTTCTTGGATCCTTTGTCAAAGATTAACTGTCCATAGATGTGTGGTTTTATTTCTGGTCTTTCAATTCTGACCCATTGATCTGTTTGTCTGTTTTTGTGCCAGTACCATGCTGTTTTGATTACTATAGCTTTGGAGTATGTTTTGAAGTTAAGGATTGTGATGTCTCCAGTTTTGTTTGTTTTTTCCTCAGTATTGCTTTGGCTATTTGGGGTCTTTTGTCATTCCATATAAATTTTTGGATTCTTTGTTCTATTTCTCTAAAGAATGTTATTGGGATTGCACTGAATCTATAGATTGCTTTAGGTAGTGTGGACATTTTAACTGTGTTTATTCTTCCGACCCATGAACATGGAATATCTTTCCATTTCTTTCTGTCTTCTTCAATTTCTTTCAATAATGTCTTATAGTTTTCAGTGTACAGCTCTTTCACCTCTTTGGTTAAGTTTATTCCTAGGTATTTCATTCTTTTTGTTCTGATTGTAAATGGGACTGCATTCTTGATTTCTTTTTCTGCTAGTTCATTGTTAGTGTATAGGAATGCAACTGATTTTTTAAAATTGACTTTGTACCTTGAAACTTTGCTGTAGTTGTTGATTACTTCTAATAGTTTTCTGGTGGATCCTTTAGGATTTTCTACATATAAAATGATATCATGTGCAAATAGCGAAAGTTTCACTTCTTCCTTTCCAATTTGGATTCCTTTTATTTCTTTTTGTTGCCTAATTGCTCTGGCCAATACCTATGTTGAATAAGAGTGGTGAGAGTGGGCACCCTTGTCTTGTTCCTATTCTCAGAGGGATGGCTTTCTGTTTTTCACCATTAAGTATGATGTTGGCTGTGGGTTTGTCATATATGGACTTTACTATGTTGAGGTACTTTGCTTCAATATCCATTTTATTGAGAGTTCTGTTTTTTTAAGAGTTAATTTTTTTTTCCCCTTCTTCTCTCCAAAGCCTCCCAGTACATAGGTGTATATATTTTAGTTGTGGTTCCTTCTAGTTGTGGCACGTGGCACGCCACCTCAGCGTGGCTTGATGAGCGGTGCTAGGTCTGCGCCCAGGATTCGAACTGGTGAAATCATGGGCCGCTGAAGCAAAGCGCACGAACTTAACCACTCGGCCACCAGGCTGGCCCCTATTGAGAGTTTTTATCATAAATTGATGTTGGATCTTGTCAAATGCTTTCTCTGCATCTATTGAGATGATCATGTGATTCTTATTCCTCATTTTGTTAATGTGGTGCATCACATTGATTGATTTGTGGATCTTGAACCATCCCTGTGTCCCTGGAATGAATCCCATTTGATTGTGGTATACGATTCTTTTAATGCATTGTTGTATTCAGTTTGCCAATATTTTATTGAGGATTTTTGCATCTAAGCTCATCAGTGATATTGGCCTGTAGTTTTCCTTCTTCATGTGTCCTTGTCTGGTTTCGGTATCAGGGTAATGTTGGAATGTGTTAGGAAATGTTCCATCTTCTTCAATTTTTCGGAATAGTTTGAGAAGGATAGGCACTAAATCTTCTTTGAATGTTTGGTAAAATTCTCCAGAGAAGCCATCTGGTCCTGGACTTTTGTTTTTTGGGAGGTTTTTGATTACTGTTTCAATCTCTGTACTTGTGATAGGTCTATTCAGATTCTCTATTTCTTCTTGATTCAGTTTTGGGAAGTTGTATGAGTCTAGTAATTCATTTCCTCTAGGTTATTGAATTTGTGGGCATATAGTTTTTCATAGTATTCTCTTATAATCCTTTGTATTTCTGCAGTACCTGGTATTTCTCCTCTTTCACTTGTGATTTTATTTATTTGAGCCTTCTCTCTTTTTTTCTTGGTGAGCCAGGCGAAGCGTTTGTCAATTTTGTTTATCTTCTCACAGACCTGCTCTTAGTTTCCCTAATCCTTTCTACTATTTTTTTAGTCTCTATTTCATTTATTTCTGCTCTGATTTTTATTATTTCCCTCCTCTAGATGTAATTTATTTTGAGTATGCCATAAGGCCTCCCCTAGCATTCCTTGTCTCAGGATGGGGCTATTCCCCAGGAGAATTTGGACATAACGTGTGATGCCTACTGCTTTAATCCCATAAGAAACCCATTTTTTCCCTAATCTGTTTAGTATCTTTCTACTGACAAAACCAAAGGTGATCTGCACTTGTGCATGTAGCACACTGTGGCCTTTTGGGCATGCTGCTGCTATATTTTGTCTATTAAAACCAAGGACATTTTGGGGCCAGCACCATGGTGGAGGGGTTAAGTTGGCATGCTCTGCTTCAGCAGCGCAGGGTTTTGCTGGTTTGGATCCTAGGCGCGGACATGGCACCGCTCATCAGGCCATGCTGAGGCGGCGTCCCACATGCCACCACTAGAAGGACCTACAACTAAAATATACAACTATGTACTGCGGGGATTTAGGGAGAAAGAGTAGAAAAAAAAATAAAGACAATTTTAAAACAAAAACCAGGGAACTTTCTAAGCATTCGATTATCAAAGTTTGTAGTTACACAGCAACTAGTCAACCAGGAGTTATAAATCAGACAGTTCAAAGACCTGGTAGGGAGTAGTTCCTGGAAATTCCTTCCCAAATGATATCCTTCACAGTAGATGTAACCTGAAAACTTAGTAGAGTCAAGAGACACTGGCACATCACTAGAGTTCCTTTCAGTTGTGAACAGTTAATCCAGCTCATCATCATAATCTAAGACCAAAATGTCCCCCAGAGCCATGCCACTTGGCATTGCAGGCTTCCACTCAACTTTGTCAGGTTCCAAAGGCAGGGGTGGTCATGGCAAATATATGGCTTCACGATTTCAGGCATCTGGTTTAATTGTGCTAAAGACAATATTAACCTCTTGTTCTGAGCCTCTCTCCAGGCACCAAGGTAATGTCGACTTTCCATTTTCATTGCATACCCAATTATTCATCTCTTTACCCTCAGCTACTATTTCTCCTTCTCTCCATTTGTCATTGATTTTTATAAACCGTTCCACCTTTGGAAGGGACATTAGGTTGGGCCACTGTGCTGGTCCAGATTGCCGGCAACAATATCAATCTTGCAAGCCTCTCCGCCTCAGTCCCCTCCCATTCATACAGGATAGGGTTACCTAGGTCCAGAACGAGTAGGCTATTCCTATCACTACGCAATCCAGCTGCATTCACTGTTAGCTCCAATTCAACCAGATGGAGAGTAGACACAACCCACCCCATCAGGCCCTTAGGAATTCTGACATAAAGGTTTAAAAAGATAGTTACAGTTTCTTGCTTAGGGATCATCCCTGCTTCTGGCACTGCAGTTGCAGTCCTGGTCCAGGACCACTGTATCAGGTAGGAAAAAAGTAAGTTGAGATGATGTGGAAAAGAAGTGTATAGTCCTACCAGCAATATCTCCCACTCCCTCACAGATCCCCTAGAAAAGCAGAGGAATCTATCCAGTGGGGGCTCTCCCTTGACCTCCCTCATGTTGAGTGTAAGCACACACTTGTGAAGGTTGTAAGCCAGCCCTTCATGCTTTTATTTCTCCCCATTTAGACAACAAATCTTTCAATTGTCTGTTCCAATTCTCTATCAGGCCACCACTCTGAGGATGATATGCAACTTGATATGTCCATTTGACATGATATCTTTTGGCCCATTGTTGGAACTATGGGCTGTCCAAATTGGTACAGTATCTTCTGTTCCAGTGTAGTATTTGATAGCATTTTAAGCATTTTCATCTACAACCAGGTATGCAAAGCTACTTTAATGTGTCCCTTAAATTCCAACAGTGACTTCCTTAGGGTTATAACCATACAAGCATCCTTTTAATAGTCCAGTTTTTCACTGCCCATTTGCCAGGACACTGGCCACTGCCCATAAGTCAATAAAAACCCAAACACAGGGGCCTTTTCATTCAATTCTTCCATCACTGCAAGGGAAACAGCATGCAATTCAGCCCGCTGACCTGATTTGTTGTTAAGTTCTCCAAAGATTTCCATCAGTCGGTCAGAGCACAGTGGCCTTCCCAACAAACACTGTCTGTCCCCTTTGGAACTGCCATCGGTAGACCAAGCAGCTTTTTGTTGGTCAATAGAGAGCTGTTCACAGGGCACCTCCTGGAGATTCCTCAGGTGCTTCCAACGGCAGGTCTGGCCTTTCCAAAGGCAGGAAAAGAGGCCGCCTGCTGGTGAACATGATAAGTAACTCCTTGCGTTCCTGGAGTAGCATGTTCCTGTGTAAACCACTTCCATTTTATTAGGGAACTCTTTGGGGGCACTGCCTTCTTTATCAGAGTGTTTCTCTGACAGCACTGGAGACATTATGGGTATTTCAGGTTTCCAGGTATATTGTATGTCCTTCAGTCATAGAGGTGGTTTCAGTCAACACCAATAGCAAGCTAGTCATTGTCTCCCAAAAGGCGTATATCATACACATTTGGAAATTTTCTTGTCCAAAATCAGCAATTGCCACTGGGTGCAACTTACAGGCTTTTTTTTTTTTTTTTTAAAGATTTTATTTTTTCCTTTTTCTCCCCAAAGCCCCCCGGTACATAGTTGTGTATTCTTTGTTGTGGGTCCTTCTAGTTGTGGCATGTGGGACGCTGCCTCAGCGTGGTCTGATGAGCAGTGCCATGTCCGCGCCCAGGATTCGAACTAACGAAACACTGGGCCGCCTGCAGCGGAGCGCGCGAACTTAACCACTCGGCCACGGGGCCAGCCCCAGCAACTTACAGGCTTTTACCATAAGTCCTTCTTATTGGGTCCACACAGGGCCACTATACAGAGAATTGATCCATCTCATTCTAACACATCACTGATTAAAGTGATGATCTCCTTTTGTCCACCAGGTATTCTATACTGTTTCAAATTGATAACTAGTGCTGGCTCAGACAATTGTTTAGGTCCCTTACTGCACAAGGACCCTCCTCATTCTCTCAGCCCTGTATGTCACCACCACCCACAAACCCCTATGACACATGTGCACACATGCACATACACGCACGCACACACACGCACACACACACACACATATACAGCCCTTGTCCAGTCCAGGGAACTTGCCCCCGGCTCTAGCCTTTCTTCTCCCGTAATGGTGGTGGCCTGACTTGCTCCCCTCTCTGCAGCCAGATTTACTGCCAAGGGGAGCTCCTGCACCAAGTTCAGATGGCCAAGCTCTACCAGGACGACAAACAGTTTGTGGACATGCCACTGTCCTCAGCTCCAGGTAAGGCACCTGGGGGTCCCACCTCCTCCTGAACCTTCCACCAAAGATGCAGGCGACAAGACCAGGCAGAGAGAGGGGTCAGCTGGATCCTAGGGTCCTGGACCCTGCTGCTTGGACGCAGCCGGACGCTGCTGCTTGTTCCCCAGACCAAGTGCTGCAGCGCTTCAACGAGCTGGCTGAGGCCCACAACCACAGCATCCCTCAGCAGCAGCTGCAGCTGTTTGTCCAAGAACATTTCCAGCCCGTGGGGCAGGAGCTGGAGCCCTGGACTCCTGAAGACTGGAAAGAGAGGTAGAACCCTGTACAAATGGGCAGGGAACAGGAGAGGGCCCTTTAGGCAGGGCTGCTTCCCTGAACTCTGAGGGGCCGGTGTTTTTCCAGCCCCCAGTTCCTGCAGACAATCTCAGACCCCAACCTGCGAGCCTGGGCAGGGCAGCTGCACCAGCTCTGGAAGAAGCTGGGAAAGAAGGTATCAGTGTCCTGGGCCTGCCCCAGAGCCTGACCGAGAAGGATGGACCTGGGAGAGGGGTGTGCCAGCTTAGGGCCCACACTGCCCCTAGAGCACAGATTGGAACTCATTTCCTAAGAACACAGCTCCCTACCCCTGGGTCCTTGAACAGAAGCTCTCTAGAAAGAACTTCTGAGGGGGAGGAGATGGATGTCCACTTCTAATTCCTCACCTCCTCCCTGAAGCCCGTTCCAGCCTCCCCCAGGCAAACCTGGCCTGTCCTGCCACCTCTGGGCTGCCCAATCCTGCCCCTTACACCAGTGGTAATAGTTCATTCACCTGCTGGGCTCTCTCTTCCCCGAGCAACTCCAACTGGGGCCAGGCTTCTGCTCAGAAATGCTAATTGCTACTGCTGACTGTAGCCAAGCCCTGGGATCAGCACAGTCTGTTAGACACTTTCTCTCCTTTGTCTGAGGCTCAGAGAGGGCAGCCATTTGCCCAAGGCTGTACAGTACCTCTTCTCCAGCCCAGGCCCGAGGGCTCTGGCACCGGCTGGCACAGAGTGGTGCTCCGGACTCCCTCTCTACCTTGGGCTGCTTCCTCACCCAGCCCTGCAGGAACAAACCCAAGTCTCGTTCCACTGTTCCCTTCAAAATAACTGAGACAGGCTGACCTCTCTCCCCCTACAGAACCAGGAGGGAATGAACAGAGAAATACCTGATGTGGACACACAGCAAACCCCACTCTGGTCTTACAATTGCTCTCCCTCAGCCATGTTCATCCACATCTGCCTCACTGGGAAAGGGTTGGGGATTCTGTCCACACCTCCCCACAGAATAGGGGCCCTGAGTCTCTGAGCCTGGCTTGGGAGTGACAGCAGAGATTCACGGGGCACGGGGAGCTGGAAGGGATGGTCCCCCACCTGGGTGCTAATAAAGGCTGCTGCTCGGTGAGGACCTTCCGGGTGCCAGGCTGAGTGGTGGGGGCTCCTACACACCATCACCCTTAGCCAGGACTCCAGAGACCGGCACGTTGGGGACGAGCAGACCAGGCTCTCAGTGGCTCAGGCCTTGACCAAAGCCACATGGCTAGCAGCAGAAGAGTCAGAACTCAAGCAGCTGCTGGGCTCCAAAGCCTGCAGCTGCCAGCCCCAGCCTCCTCCAGCCTCTACTCCGTGGGGGTTCTAGGCCCCCTGTGCCCTCTCTCCTGACTCCAGGTGAAGCCAGAGGTCCTCAGCCACCCTGAGCAGTTCTCTCTGATCTACTCAGAACACCCCTTCATTGTGCCTGGCGGGCGCTTTGTCGAGTTCTACTACTGGTGAGCAGCCAGGGGCTGCAGGGGCAGCAGTGGTGGGGAACCCAGGGCCAGCACGGTGTCCTGGGCAGGACGGGGCGCCCTCGCGTGGCCTGGGTGTGCAGGTCAGAGGGAGCTGTGAGGAGATGCCTGAGCTGTCCCTTCCCCCAGGGACTCCTACTGGGTGATGGAGGGTCTGCTCCTCTCTGAGATGCCCGAGACAGTGAAGGGCATGCTGCAGAACTTCCTGGACCTGGTGCAAACGTAAGAGGGGGCCGGGCACCTCAAGGCCAGGGTAGAGGAGAAGCAGGTGCTGTGGGCTTGGAGCTGGACCTGCCTGGGCACTGGCGGCTGGGCAGACGCATCTGAGCAGGCCTGCTTCTTGGCAGCTACGGACATGTCCCCAACGGGGCCCGCGTGTACTACCTGCAGCGGAGCCAGCCCCCACTCCTGACCCTCATGATGGACCGCTACGTGACTCACACCAATGACACCGCCTTCCTACGGTGGGCACCCCTGCCTGTGCTGCCCTGCGGCCCCCCAGACCTGAGCCCTCCCAGGGTGGGACTGGGGCGGTGTGCCTGGGCTGAAGTGATGCTGGCTCCACCTCAGGGACAACATTGAGACCCTCGCCTTGGAGGTGGACTTCTGGGCTGAGAACAGGAGCATCTCTGTGAGCTCGGGTGGAAAGAGCTATGTCCTGAATCGCTATTATGTCCCTTATGGGGGACCCAGGTGAGGAACTGTCCACTCCCCCGCCTGCCCCCTCACCCCCGCCTCCTAGTCTCCTGCCTATTCACTCTGGTTTGAGTGTCACAACCCCCTGGGAAGGACAGTAAGTGACTTATCCCTACCTCTCAGATGGTGACACTGATAGCCCTGGAGTTACTTTGCAACCTTGGGCACCTCCCAGGTGAAACTGAACCCAGCCCCCCCATGCACAGGGCATGGAGAGACCAAAAAAAGATGCAGACCACTCCAGAGGGGTAGGCGGCAGGTTTAATAAAGAAGGGAACTTACTTACGAGGCTTGTCTTGGGCACCCACAAGACGAGCAGATCTCCGCACCTGCCAGCCTGAATCTTCAGTTTATGTAGAGGTCGTAACTGAGTTCAGTTACTTATTCAGTCCGATGGTCTCAACAACACCTTACTCCCTCAAGGCTATGTCCTTGGAACAGCTCCCACTGTGGAAACGGTAGGCAGAGGTACATTCCAAGGACAGGGGAGGGGGAGAGGAGGCTCCAACTGCCCAGGACCAACTTGAGGGTCAACTGGCGGTCACGTCCTCTTGATTGTCTCCTCCAACACCTGGGCAATCCAGGGCTGTGAGGCCCAAAGGGCAGCTGAGTCAACATGGCTCAGTCTCCAGCTTGGGCACAGGGGCTTAGAGCCTCCTAGTGCCAGACCAACCGCCTCCTCTTGCCAGGCCAGAGTCCTACAGCAAAGATGCAGAGCTGGCAGATACCTTGCCGGAAGGTGAGAAGCAACAGGGTGAGGGTGTCTGGGTGGGGCTGGATACCTGCAGTTGTGTCAGGCCCTGGTCCCCCGTGTGCTGCTGCCTTGTCCTCACAGGGGACCGAGAGGATCTGTTCGCCGAGCTCAAGGCTGGGGCTGAGTCTGGCTGGGACTTCTCTTCACGCTGGTTCATCGGAGGCCCAAACCCCGATTTGCTCAGCAGCACCCGAACCAGTAAATTTGTGCCTGTTGACCTCAATGCCTTCCTATGCCAGGCAGAGGAGCTGATGAGCAACTTCTACGCCAGACTGGGTGAGCCTGGCAGCAGGACAGGAGGTGTGCTTGTCCAGCTTGGGTCCCTGCCTCAGCCTTGGCCATAGAGCTGGAAGTAAGAACTTGGGTGAAGGGCCTCCAGCTTCCCAGCCTGCTCAATACCTCACCCCTAGTGCAGCCAGGGCAAGAGTACAAATGGAGCCCACTCTTATCTTCAGTCCCCCTCTCTTACTGGGAAGGCCTTCTAGGGCCTATGAAAGGACACCCTAGGCCATACATCCAAACTTCCTCCATTCCTCTCCCAAAACAACTGCCCTTTGACCACTCAAAGCTAGGCCAGTGATCTCCTGAGGATGGATGCAGGGAACAGGCCAGGGCAGGTCCTGGGAGCCATAGAGGGCATTTTGCTCAGGAAATTACAGGTCCTATAGGCCTGAAAAGTGGTGGGCTTCAGGTTGGCTTGTCCCCTTGGTGCTCAGGACTTTTTTGCCCTTGGGGAAGACAACAGGAAGAGGCCAAAACAGACCTTTCAAAGGCACAGGGCCCAAGGGCAGGGGTGCTGGTTGCTCAGCCTAAAGGCAGTGTTACCACAGGAAATGACACCCAAGCCACAAAGTACAGAAATTTGAGGGCACAGCGCTTAGCTGCCATGGAGGCCATCCTGTGGGATGAGGAGAAAGGTGCCTGGTTTGACTATGACCTTGAGACTGGAAAGAAGAACGCAGAATTTTATCCATCCAACCTCGCACCGCTCTGGGCCGGCTGCTTCTCTGACCTGGGTGACGTGGACAAGGCTCTGAAATACCTGGAGGTGAGGTGGGCAGCAGGGTGGACTGGTACACTGCGGGCAGGACCGCTCACTCTCTCCCTGACTCTGAGCAGTGACCTCCGGCAAGCGGCAGCCACCACCTCCTGCTCCACCCCAGGGGCTTAGCCTGCAGGTCTCCCTGCAGCCACCAGGGGGAAGTTGTGAGCCAAGAAGAGAAGGCCCAGGAAAGCAACATCTGGCTTCAGGAGGGCCCAGCCTCCTGGCTCCCTATCCAGCCCCCACCCATAGTCATAGCAATGTCTGGAACCTTCTAGGACAGCCAGATCCTGACCTACCAGTACGGGATCCCGACCTCTCTCCAGAAGACAGGCCAGCAGTGGGACTTGCCCAATGCCTGGGCCCCCCTGCAGGACCTGGTCATCAGAGGTAGGAGGCAGGGATGGGGCCCATCCCAGGGCTTTACCCCTGTGACTATAGAGGGTCAGCCTCCCTGGTCCTGGGGAGGCAGGAACAGAGGATGCGGGGGCCTTTCTCTGACTTCTCTGCTCTCTGGGCCTCCCACTCAGCAAACATTTACATCCACCCCACCTGTCAGAGGAATAAGCCCTCCCCTCTCCCTCCAAACCCAGGCACTGGATTAAGAACTAGTGGCCCATGGTGCCAGGAGGGAGGTCTTAGGGCCCAGGCCTCTCTCCCTCCTGGAGGAGAGTGAGGCTCAGGCCTCTGCTCCCCCTGGGATGGGGGCTCTGGAGATTCAGGGTCCTGCCTGGGGTGGGGTCTAGGTCTGGCCAAGTCTCCTTCACCTCGGGCCCAGGAAGTGGCTTTCCAGCTGGCCCAGAATTGGATCCGAACCAACTTTGATGTCTACTCCAATACATCAGCTATGTATGAGAAGGTGAGCTGGCCGGGAGCCCAGTCCCACAGGGGCTCCTCCCCAGGTGACATGGGGAACTGTCAGGCTTGCAAAGCCCAGGCCCAGCACAGCCAGGGACGGGGCGGCACCCGGTGGCCATTCTTGGGCACTGCAAGGGTCGGAGCTGCAGCCCAGAGCAGCTTCTCCCAAAGGGGCTCCCATTTCTTGCTTCCCCGAGAGGGCTGTGTGGGCAGGCTGGAGGTAGCACCTGACCTTAAAGCCCATCCTCTTGTCCCCAGTATGACATCAGCAACGGTGGACAGCCAGGGGGTGGAGGGGAGTACGAAGTTCAGGTGAGTGGGCCAACATCCTCCAGGGAGCTATGGGCTCTGCTGACCCACAACTGACCGTGACCTCCCCTCTCTAGGCCTCAGATTCCTCCCCTGGATGTGGGCCCACAGGCAGGAGCCTGACTGGTGCTCCTTGGTACCCCAGGGGCTAGGCGGGGCCGGAACCTCTGGGTGAACATCCCACAGCCTCTCAAAGGACTTGAGGCCTTCCCCTGAGGTCTTGCCTCACTGGCCATCCTCTCTCCAGGAAGGGTTTGGCTGGACCAATGGAGTGGTCCTCATGCTCCTGGACCGCTATGGTGACCGGCTGAGCTCAGGCACTTGGACAGTTTTCCTGGAGCCTCACTGCCTCGCAGCTTCCCTTCTACTTAGCCTCCTGCTCAGCCTCCTGCCACAGTGACGGCCCCGTCTGCCCTCACTTCCTCCTCTGGCTCCAGCTCCTGCCTCATTAAACCTCTACCTGAGTCCCTACCTTCTCCTGCCTCTTCATCCTCCATCCCTGGAGACTCCATGCCCTCCTATGCCCCCAGCCAGTCCTCAGTCATCGTCAGGTGGAGGCAGGGTAGGGACCTGGAGGTCATGGGTTGGGCCCTGGGTCCCGCCTGGAACATTTAACAAGGTGGAGATCCTGCTTAGTGAGGAAGACCTAGCCCTCCTACCCCACATAGCCCAGCCCGGTGGGCTCCACAACCTGGACTCCCAAGACCTAGCCCTCCTACCCCATATACCCCGCCCAATGCCCCCCACAACCTGGCCTCCCAAACACATACTCCAAATGCTTTATTGTTTTGCTGAGACACTTACAAATACTGAAAATCACCCAGCCGGGCCCAGCAACCATGGCCCAGTGCTGGGAAGGGGGGCAGGAAGGTGGGCTTAGTGTTAAGGCGGAAAGGGCCGAGGCCACACAGCTGGAAGCCTGGTCCTCTGCTCTTCATTTTCATTATCCTTCCAAGGCAAAAGGGAAGGCAGCCAGACCTCAGGGTCCTCCCCATCTGCTGCTTCCTCTCCTGCTCAGGCCTTCCCTCAGGGAGCATCTGAGCAGCTCTCTGTCCCTGTCAGAAACTCAGCCCTGTACAGGCCCTTTTAGTTTCCTCTCCCATTCCCAAACCTCCTCCTCTGGTCTCTAGATCCCCTGGCTTCGTCCCTTCTGGCTCTAAGCAAGGCACGAGTGGAAGGGAGAGGGCTGGACTAGGGGCCCAGTAGGCTGTGCATCAGGGCCTGGAGACACAGGCAGGGGGCAGGGAGAAGGTGTCCAGTCCCTTCCCCCCATCACGAGATGCCAAGGGCCTGGGCTGGAGAGATGATGGCACGTACCCTCAGATGGGCCCACAACTGAAGCAGTGGGCTGAGCCATGGAGCCAGGGCAATTAGTATGTAACCATGGCGATGAAACAGTCACTATGGTGACCATGGTGATGGGTCTGCAAAAAGGAAATGGGGCTGGGACCTCAAGGATGACACTCGAGGTCTCTGGCCCTTGAGGAAAGTAATAAAAAGTATAAATGCGGGAGAACAACGGGGTAGAGCAGGGTTTGAGAAGTATACTGCCTGAGCTGTTACCCCACTCTGGATGTGGCTCTGCTCAGCCCCCAAGGCCCCTGTAAAGGAGGCTGAAGCAAGAGGGGATCTTTGGCAGATTCTGGTACCATAATTTGTCCTTTACAAAAGAGAACAGGGGCTTGAGAGCACAAGTGCCAGGTCAGAGCTGAGAGAACCCCTCTATGACAGCTCCTCAGCCCTGGCTGGGGCCAGGGCAGGAGCCTGAAGGGTTATTTCAAGTTCTGGACTCCTAGGAGGCAGCAAAGCCCCCTCCCCACCTTTTATCTCCTGGCTGATTCTTTAGGGGGCCCGAGCTCAGAAACTCACAGGATGAGCTCCTTATAGAACATTACAAAAATCTTCTTGTACAAAAGCCCCAGTCATGCTCTATCCCCCTAGGGCCTCTAGGAGCACTTCTTTGAGGCCTGGGGCCCAGGGTGCAACTCTGTCTCCAGGGGTGAGGAGCAGCAAGTGGTCAGGCATGGGTCCTGGGGCCAGCCTGAGGGTCCAGGAGGCCCACACCAGTCAGTTCATGAACTGAGTGTAGCCCTCAGCCCCGGTGACAATGACATCCATCCAGATGCGCATGGCCTCTGCTGATGGGGCCACCATGTAGTACAGCCGGTCATGGGTTTTCACACAGAAGGTGAGGGCTGGGTTTGGGCTCTGCCGAGGAAGAGAGGAAGGTCTAAGACGGGGCTCAGCCCCAACCCCCAAGAGCATTCCCCTCACCTGCCTCCCCATCTGCCCTTTCCCTTCTCTGTCTCCAGGACTCCCTGGAGCTTGGGGTTGACTCCTAAAGAGGCCTGAAGCCAAGTGGGCCCCAGGCTGAGATGCTCACCTCCTCACCTGCCCCAGGACCCCAAAGGAGCAGAGATCAAGGCTGTGGTGGGCATCCGAGGCTTGGTGGGAGGGAGGCTGACATGCATTAAGGTAGATGGCCCTTGCCTCAAACATCTCCTATTTATCAGTCCTCACTACCAAATCTATTCTCTGAGGGTCCCCTACTCCCCTTTTAGCCATTCCTTCTGCATTGCCCACCCCCTCATAGGGAGACATCTTGCTGTCATCTCAGAAGAGAGAGGCAAGCAAGCCATACTTTCCGCTCTCTGCAACCCAACTTCACTTCTCCCTCAGGCCAGGGGCAAGGGAGGGGGATTTAGGGGAGAGTAAAGGGTCAGGGGTGAGTTGGGTACAGGAGACATTAATGTGCGGTAGTTCTGGTTACAGGTATATGGGGAGGGGTACCTCAGACACCATAGTGAAGCTGAAAAACCTCTTCTGGGAAGGGGAGAGGGAGAGAGGAAGAGAAAGTTTACAAAGAGAACAAGGAATGGGTCTGAGCCTCTGAAGATGACAGGCTGGAGGCCTTTGCTCCCAGAGCCTTCCTGGGCCCACCGCTTCCCCAGGGCTGTCTCTTCTGTCACCCTCACCTTGGCCGCACTGCGCAGGTGGTCATAGTATACTTCCTCGATGGCCTGGAAATAGATGACCCCCTTCAGCTTCGTCTCATGCTTGTCTGCAAAGGAAATAAGGGCCAGGCTGAGGAGGCCAGTCATACTTTACTTCAGGTCAAGCTCTGCTGACATGAAGCTACCCTGTCTGGGAAATGGGGCGATTCCCAGGACTTCAAAACAGAGCCTGACATGGAGCCCTGAAGATATGGTCAGTGCTCAGCCTCGCTCAGAATTATAAATAATGCAAACTAGAACTCCACCAAGATACCACTTATCACCTATCAGAATGGCAAAAATATACAAAAAATATACAGCTTACTTTTAGCAAGTCTGTGGAGAAACAGGCAGTCTAATAAATGACAGGTGAGAGTATAAATTGGTAAACCCTTATGGATGATTTGGCCGTCTCCACCAAAATTAGAAAAGTGTTTAAGAGGCCAGCCCTGTGGCCAAGTGGTTAAGTTCATGCGCTCTGCTTCAGCAGCCCAGGGTTTCACTGGTTCGAATCCTGGGCGCGGACATGGCACCTCTCATTAAGCCATGCTGAGGCGGCATCCCACACGCCACAACTAAAGGGACCCACAACTAAAAATACACAACTATGTACCGGGGGGCTTTGGGAGAAAAAAGGAAAAATAAAATCTTTAAAAAAAAAGTGTTTGCCCTTTGACCCAATGATTACACTTAAGAAAACTGACCTTACACAAAATAAAAAATTAGCAAGATTATTCACCACAGCAGTATTTGCAGTCACAAAAGATTAGAAACAACCCAAGTGCAGTAGTCCCCCTTATCCATGGTTTCACTTTCCATGGTTCCAATTACCCAAGGTCAACCGAGGTCTGAAAATATTAAATGAAAAGTTCCAGGGGCCGACTCTGTGGCCGAGTGGTTAATTCTGTGAGCTCTGCTTTGGCGGCCCAGGGTTTGCCAGTTCCAATTCCAGGTGCGGACCTATACACTGCTCATCAAGCCATACTGTGGTGGCATTCCACATAGAAGAACTAGAATGACCTGCAACTAGGTTTTGATTTTTGAACTTTATGAACATATTTACCTATTCAACTCTAATAGTAAAAACTGGAAAAAAAGTATACAGCCTCTGGAGGCTGGGGTGGGAGGAAGGAGGGGGACAAACGAACAAAGCAGAGGTGACTCTTCCAGTGGGGAAGGACGGGAGCACTGTCAAGGGGAAGCACAGGGCCTGGGCCATCTCGTCGTGTGGTAAACACCGCTCAGGTGCTACAACTGACATCCTGGACAGCGAGCCTGAGTCACAAAGGTCACACAATCACTAAACTCAGATGGTGACAGCTGGCAGTGTGCACCTTCCCCACTGCCTGTGTCATTTCAGGCCTGAGTCATCGATCCTGGATCTCTGCTACAGCCTCCTAATGTGTCCCTGCCCCACCCTCTGCCCCGTCAACTCATCTTCCCTAAAGCCAAGGGGGTGAGCTTCCTAGAGCAAATCTAATTCTGCTGCCTCAGCTCATGCGCTTCTCTGCTGGTTCCCTCACCAGGAACCTCCTCGGCTTGGCAAAGGCTATTTACAGGTCGGTGCCAACATGCCCCTCCAGCCTTGTCTCACATCCCTCCCCTGCACCAACTCCGAGTTCTGTCTGGCCAGGCTGAGCTTCTCACGGTCCCTTCCAGTCTGCTCTCCCTCCACTGGAGCGGTTCTCAGCCCGTTCCCTTGACAGACTCCTCAGTCATCTTCAAGAGCCATTGCAAATGGCACCACTATGGTGCATGGTTGTGCTCTCCTGTGCTCCCACAGCACAGATATTCCTCTGTATAGAACTCATCATGCTGAATCCAAATCCTCCTTTATCCGTTCATAGGTCTACCTCCTCCAATACCAATAGTTACGTATCTAGCACACAGTAGGTGCTTAATCAACATTGAATGAATGAGTCTTAGGCACTGGGATGCAGGGAAACGTCAGAGACCCTTCTCTTGGGAACCTATAATCTAGTGGGCAAGAAAGCACGGACACAGCCATTTATCAGCTGCATGAGCTTGGGCATGGTTAGGAACTCCAAGAGAGCACCTATGCATCACAGGTCGTCAGGAGTATTAAGTGAAAAAACACATTTGAAGTGTTCAGCACAGTGTCTGGCATATAACATGTGACATCTGTCATATCATTATGCCCCTGGGCTGATGTCACATGGCAGACGGACCCTGTATAATACAGAAGGGCAGGAACCATTCCCAGTAAGGTAGGGCCAGGAAAGGCTTCACAGAGGTAGTATCTGATCTAGACCCTGTAGAATGGAGAAGTTCCATCAAGTAGGTGGGAGGAAGGTCCAGGCAAGGGCAGGGAGAATGGCAGGTTCAAGGCAGGAGCAGGCAAGGCACACCCAGGGCCCTGATCCAGCCACAGGCCCATCTGCATCTGACACTTCCTCTGGACTCAGCCCCATCCTGGCCCCAGGGCCTGGCCACCCCTCCAGCCCCTGTTCTCTCCCATCTCTTCCTTCACTGGAAATAGTAACAGGCTCCTGCCCCGACTTCCTTACCACCCACCTGTCCTCGATCTTGTGCAATCTGGCTCCCATCCCTGTACAAAGCGGAAATCTTCCTCTTATCAAGCTCCAATCCCTGAATCAAATGGCCTTTCTTGGCTTACATTATTCTTGGCTTTACTGCAGCATTCATCATCGCTGGTGACACCCCCTGCTTGCAAATGTCTGCTCCTTTGGCTGGCTTCCTTCCCTATTTCCGCCCCCCTCAATCTGAACTTGGTCTCCTTTTGTTTCATAGACATTAAGGAAGGTCATATACAGCAAGTGCCAGCCCAGCACCTGACGTGTGGCTTCCTGCCTCCTATCCCTTCTACCTTTGCTGGTCCCTCCCCTTCATCTCCCCCACAAAGGTAGGCCTGCCCCAGGGTGCAGCCCTCTCTGGTCCGTCTTCTCTGCTCTGAAGTCTCATTGCCCAGGTTCAGTTTAACCCTGCCTCTTAGCAGCTGTGAGACCTTAGGCAATTTACTTAACCTCTCTGAGCCTTATTTTCCTCATCTGTAAAATAGATGTAAAAATAGTGCTTCCCTCATAGGATTATTATGAAGATTAAATGAGATGATGCATGTAGAGTGCTTAGCACAGCATCTGGTTTATACAAGTGTTCGATAAGTATGATCTGCTATTATTATTACTATTATTGTTATTCCAACAGATTCAACTTTCACTCTGTCTCTAACCCTGACCTTTCTCCTAAATCTAGATGTCCCAGGGCCACTTAAACCTCAACACACCTAAAATAGAGCTCTTCTCCCCTGGCCTGTTCCTCTCAATCCTGACAAAGTCAATTCCCAACCCAGGTGGCAACATGGAGACATTTGTGCCTCTGCCGCTCTTGTCTCCCCACATCTAGGGCCCAGGTGGTCAGGGAACGCTTCTTGGAGTGTGTGGCACTGGCTAGGGACCAGGTTAGAGGGGAAGCAGGGCACTCCAGGCCTGGGTGTCTCCAGGACCAAATATTCCAGCCCTTCCTCCCAGGCTGCAAGCAGCATCGTTCTTCCCAGCTTTGTGGTTGAGTGGGGTTGAGTAACTGGCTGAATAGCGCCACTAGTGACTTGTAGACAGACAGCAGCTGAGGCATTTAATGCCAATGCAAGTCCCAATTAGGCTTCTCTTCACTCTCTGTCACTGCAGCCAACAATGTTCCAGAAAGGCATGCTCTGAAGCAAAGAACACTGACGCAGAGTGAAGCACAGCCACCACCAACCCATGTACATGGACATGTATCAGAAATAAGAAGGAAAACTGTGGTTTTGAGTCACTGGGATCTTAGGACTGGTTGTTTCCGCAGCACACCCTAGCCTCTCCTAAGTAGGGCAGGATACGGCATCACATGTTCCAAGTGGGAACCATCCAGAGGGAACTCCAGGGATGGGAAACTAAGCTGAGGCTGGGTGGAGAGAACTGAAGGAGCATGATGGACCAGTGGGCCTGTCCCCTGGGCTGTCCTGAGCACTTCTTGGCACTGCTCAACTGTTTGTCTTGAAATCTTTGAAGGAACTTGCCCAAAAGAGAATCCATGGGACTCCAAGCAACCACAGTATCTGGGTGCCCCCTACAGCATACTCATCATGCTTTGTTTTAACTCTTTGTTCAGTATCTGCCTCCCTGACAATAAGCTCCAAAGGAGAGAGCTGTGGCCATCTTGCTTATCACCAAATCCTAGAACAGTGCCTGGAACTTATTAGATGTTCAGTAATATTGCTGAATTAATGAAGGAATGAATGGAGGTGAATCAGGCACACTGTACATTTTCAGAGAGAGGAGGAAAAGACCCAGTCCAAGCCCCTGGGGCCCCACTTGGAAGCTTGACCTCATTCCAGAAGACCAGCTGTCCTGGGTGGCAGAGCCCAGGGGTCCCAGATCTGGGGCAGTCTTGTGGGAACTCACCCACATAATAGGAAAGGGTGCGCTTCAGCCGGTCAAAGACAAACCAGCGCTTCTTCCATGATTTAATCTTGCCGCCCATCTTGACCAAGTAGCCACGGCAGACCTGGTGGGAAGCAGGAATAATGAAGGACCCAAATGAGCAGCTCCTAATCCTTTCTTCCCTGAGCAGCGATGTAAAGGCCATCACCTGTGGTAGTATTCATAGGGGGCTGTCCCCAACATGTCTTCAGGCCAGACACCAGGTCCTGGGACAGAGACCTCTGGTGTTCAGGCAGGAACTGAGGTGACTATTCCAAGGACCCAGAAGGTGCCTCTGACCATGGAGTCCTCTCCCCAGCACCCCAAGGCCATGCGTGCCTTGTACCTTGCTGCTGAGCACCACATGCAGGCAGGTATCAACACCATGGCCTGACGACTCAATGTGGGTCTTCAGGTCAAAGTCCTCCTTCCGGATTGGCAGGTAGCGGGTCAGGGGTCGGGCCTGGGAGCAGAGGGGAGAGTCAGCAGAGTATCCTCTCTTGGTCCATTGCTGCCCTGTCTAGGCCCCTTGGTTTCAGTCCTGAACTTCCAACAGTCTGACATCACTCCCTCTCACCTTCATAGCTGTCATTCTGGTTTCACAGGGCTTGTGGCAAAAGCAGACAGACTTAGTGTGCCTGTGCTGATTCTACCTGTGATAACTGCTGAATGGCTCTATGCCTTGGTTTCCCCACCTATGACCAAGTCATAGCCTTTCTTGTCTTGTCCCTGCTCCTTTTCTTCCTCCTGGGTTAAATGGAATAAAGCAAGGTGCCAGATAGGAACATGCTTTGAGAGGAAAAACCCAGTAAGAAACTTGGTCTCTGACTTCCCGTGAGACCTTGTTTGGGTCACATCCTCTTTCTGGGCCTCAGTTTCCTTATATGTGAACCAAGGGCTTTGAAATAGATAATCACTAAGGTCTGTTCCTCCTTAAAAATTCTGATACTATAGAATTTTCAGTCAATTACAATGTTTTTCTACTCTCCCTTTCCAGGAAGAACATTAGAATGTCAAGAAAAGAATGGCATCATAAATTACTTAAAGAAAAAACAAAATGCAAAACTTTCAGGAAGCACCAAAGATGGGCTGACTCCACCCACCTCCACAGCAGACACTGGTGGCCCATGCAGCAATGCCTGAGCCCCAGGACAGGGGCCTAGAGGAGAGAGTCCCAAAGGGGCCTCTGGCTGAGGCAGGAAAGGCACTCATGGCTCCACTGAACTAGGCATTTGGTAAAGATTCCAAGCACAAAGGAAAAACCTAGAGTTTCTGATTACTTCTTAATTCCCAAATGCAATCCAGACGGCCTACGCCTTATAATGAATGTCGTTGCATCACAGGAAATCAGGGAGCTGTGACTGCTGGTCACTCCTGGGGCAAGATCCCACAGGACTCCCACCCTGGCAAGGCTTATGGAGACCCAACAGGAGGGGACACCAGTCTGAGTCCCATATGCTCTCACTGGGGGCCAGGATCTGGGACCAGAGACATGAGTAGATTTCTCTATCCAACCTAATTTCTCCTTCTACCTTCAACTGTTCTGCTCAAGTCTCTGTGTAAGGAAAAAGCCCAGGGTTGATTTTTCTACAGGATGGATTCCTGTCTCAAGGAGAAATTAGTACAATTCTCTCTTGGAGATGTAAACCAGAAGTCAGAGTGAGGTCATTAGCTGGTGGTGGGGCCTGGAGCCGAAAGGTCTGGTGGAGTGAGGGCCAGGACAGCCATGAAGCACCAGGTACAGGACGGCATCAGGGAAGTGGGAGGAAGGTGCAGCGGAGACTCACAAAGCAGAAATGAGGCCCTTGAGAGAGGAGCCACCTTGATTCTTGACTCTCAGCTTCCATCTCTGGGAGGCCTATCCAGAACATCTTCTCTGACCCTAGATTACTGCAAGGTGGCCTGCCATGTCCCCACAACCCACCCACTTCCAACACATGACACAACACACACATGTACACTAGCTTGAACAAGCCCCTGTGGGTTTCTGTTCCTTGGGGCTGAATGAGTACCAGGTAGATTTCTCCTTGTGCTAAGCCAACAGCAATCTTTTCTGGAGTAGAACAGGTTTTACAGCCCAGCAAGGGTACCCCAGGATATGCCTACCCCTCCATAGCTCCACCCTCAAGCCAACCACCGACCACATCCCACCATCCACTCACCTGGGAAAACTGTTTCTCCCGCATCTTGACCTCCTTCTCCACCAGCTGCTGCCTCTTGGCACTCTCACTCTGCAGCCTCCGTTCCACCTGCTCCCGCCTCCTCCGCTCCTCCTCCAGGGCCTGCCGCCGCAGCTCTATCTCCCGCTCCTGCCCACAAAGCCAGGGGTCAGTGCCCTCAGCTGCCCTCTTCCCCATAACCCCAGGCTGCTGCTGGGTGGCACTCACCTCAGAGGGCAGCCTGGCATTTGGAGACATCATCCTCAAAACCTACCCTCTCCAAGGACCTTGCTGTAAGGGTAAATGCTTTAAAGTGAGACCCTCCTGGCTTCAAATGCTGGCTCTGCCACTCGTGTGCTCTGTGACCCCAACAAAATCATTTAAACTCCCTAAGCCTCAGTTGCCTCATCTGTAAAATAGGGCCAAGAGTGCCTACTCCTGGGATTGTAGTGAAAATTAAATGAGATCATGTATGTAAATGCCCATCATTGACTCCAGCAGGCAGGAAGCACTCAATAAACAAATGAGGCTCTTATGATTTTTATCTGAATTCCTAGAACATGCATTATCTAAACAACTTTTTTGACAGCAAATACATCCAGTAGTCCTTCTCTAACCTCTAAGGACCTTTGAAACTCCAAATTAGAAAAATCTGTAGTTGAACTTCAAATTTTATGGGAAAAAATGAATTTATGAAAGCCATTATTAAAAAATTTTAGAAGTCATAAAAACAAATAATTAAAAACACAGCATGTTGGTGATGTTTTATATCTCTTAATAAACAGTAACAACCTTCATACCATTAACTCTCATTTACCACTTCTTCTCAGTTCAAAACTTAGCAGAATCTCCTTTCTTCCATTTGCCAAGAGATGCTTATAAATTTTCCCTCCTTTGAAGTGATTAAGACTGAGAGGCCTTCTTTTCTGGTTGGCCTAGCTGCCAACTCCTGCTCCCTGGGTCCCAGTCTCACCTCAGGAGATGCAGAGAGCCCGGCTGATGGAGACAGAACAGCTCCTGCAGCTCCTCTATCTAACTGCCTCCCCGGGCATGGGTTTCTTCAGCCTAGCTGTGCCCAAGATAAACCACTGGTCCCTCTTTGTTTTGTCCCAGCTCCAGGCCCACGTGAAGGAGACGTGATTTCCCTCAACCCCTGCCACTCCCCAAGGCCCCCAGCCGACACCTCTGCCCTGGCTTGGACATCTGCCTTCTCTTCTATCCCTATCCCTCAACTCCTAGTTCCTGCTTTTCCTAACCATCCCCAAGAGGAATGACCTGCCACTCAGGTAGACAGGAATCAAAATTCCCGTGGTAGCCAAAACGTCCACAGAAGTAAACACACAAAGACTGGAAGTTCCCTTACAGGCAATTCACGATTGGACAATGGTTACTGTGCTGCCTCCTCTTTTCCTAAGAGCTGTGAAACGTGTAACCTCATCAAGCCTCCCTATCCCCCACTTGAGGAATGCAAACTTTTACACCACTTTCTTCCTCAAGGGAATGTTGCTAGGTTAAACTTGGTGAAAGGGCTTGGGCTGGAGCACAGGCTCTAGGCAGGCAGAGAGCAGCTCTGGGGCTCTCACCACCTTCTGCCTCTGTGGCCCAGATATGCCTCACCCTAGACTCAATGAGTCGGCTTTTCTCCGCATGAGCTTCTTTCAGCATCTTCTCCATCTCCTCAATCTTACCCATGTCCAGGCCGCTTGCACTGGGGAGAGAAGCAGAAGAGCAGATCTATCAAGGAGCCAAGAAGCATCAGGCGGGGAGATGGTGGGCCCCAGTGTAGAGGAGGGTAGGGTTGGCACGATTGGGTGGGGCGGGGATCAGGTACCTGGACACGTTGTCAGGGGAGCAGGCCGAGTTGCCCCCTGTGGAGATGCTGGTCTCCATGCTGTCGGAACTCTCCAGGCTCAGTGTGTCATAGGCGTGCTCACCCTCCTCCCCACGTTCCCGCCCGGCTGGCAGGTGGTGCAGGATAGAGTGGTGCATGAGTGGGGGGAAGCCCGAGGGGCCCGCTGGGAAGGGGGCCGCCCCGTGCAGGGCATCCCACTGGCACTGTGCCTCGGCTGCTGCTTTCTGCTTCAGCTCAGCCAGTCGCCGCCGCTGCTCCTCAATCACTTGCTGCCCTGCAGGAGGGACAGGCAGGAGTTACAGTGGGCACCCCACTCACCCAGGGAGGACACTGGCAGCATCACAGACAGAGGAAAGAGGCGAGCAGGAAGAGGTTAACACAGGGCACTCCCTTCACCCCCCACCAACTTCCCTGAAGCCCCCACAGCTCCAGGTCCAGCTGTCCTGCCAATGCTTCAGTCGCCTGCACAATTGGCCACAGCCGTACAGTCTGGCTTCAGCGCTCTTTCTGCATCTCAGGCCCACACAGGGCACTGAACCTGCCCAAGTGGTGCCCTAGCAGCACAACAGCCAAGTGGCTCCAGCTCACAACCAAGGTCTGAAAAAATGGGCAGGACACATGCACCCACCCTACCTGCTGGGGGAAGGAGAAGGAAGAGATGGTGGGAGCCCCAGCAGCACCCAGTGTGTCAACGCAGACCCAGCTGTGATGCAGAAGCAAGAGCACCAGCAGTAGGAAAGAACAGGGAGACAAGGCAGAGCACAGCTGAGGCTGAAGAGAGCTCAGCTCAAGAGGTGAAGCCAGCCAGACACCCCAACCCAGCTCAGCCTGGGAGCCTGCCTGCAGGCAGCGGGGACCAGGGCAGGACACATCATGCGGATGCCTGGGCAAGGGGCTGCCTGGCCAAAGCAATGCCCTCAATGACCAACGCTCTACCTGCTGGGTCGTCGGTTGGGAAGGGCTCGGCAGGAAGCAACTCGACTGGAGTAGGGGCCCCCAGGCAGAGGGTAGGGTAGAGAGACACAGAGGGGATAAGAGGAGAGAGAGGCACAGACATGGGCTTTCAAAACAACCAAAATGCACACAAGCAACATAGACTCCTGGGTCCCCAGAGCCAGTATCTTAGGGAACCATTTCTGGAGGTCATCGAGTCTAACCCTCTGCCTCCAGACAGGGCAATGTTTATCCCTACTCAGGTCAACAAGCATTTCCTTTATTTGCTGGGCTCTCTAGGAAAGATCTCACAGCCCCCCATATCGTTAGTCCCCTACCCTTAGTCTTTTGATAAATGTCCAAGAAGCTCTCCTTTAGCGGTCTAATCTAAATCCTTTCTGCTCTTGCCTACACCCCAATTAAAGGGAAAACATCCTGTGAAAGGTATGGGCATGGATGAGGCATGGTCAGGGAGTGTATGGCAGATATCCAGGGCCTCTGGGAGAGCAGGTGGGCTGCCATTGCAGCCACTCACCCTTCTGCTGCAGGGCCAGTTGGCGCTTGGTCTCAATGTCCTGCAGCGTGGCTGCCAGGTTGCGAGGAAGGCTGCCTGTGCCATTCTGGGAGAGTTGAGCACTCTGTGGAGGGAAATGGAGCACTGGGAGGGACCTGAGGCTCAGAAGACCCCCCCCCCCCCCCACCGCTACAACCCTCAAGGCTTTCATGGGTGGCTTTGGCCTCTCCCCAGTGTGGCAGTCTCCACCCCCTCTACCACCACCACCCTGCCACACAAGCAGCCCACCCACTGTCCTCAGACCTTTGGGGAGGGGCTACGGCCCAAGGTAGCCACGCTGAGCTGGGAGGAGGAGGAGGAAGAACCAGAGGAAGAGGGGAGGGGGCCACTGCGGGTCCGGGGCAGGGGGCTGGTGGCCTCACCATCCGTCTTGGAGCGGTAAACCTGGAGGGAAGAGACATTGCCTGGTGAACTCTAGTTCCCCCACTGGCCACCACTCCCATGTCACCTAGGCTGGCTGTGATCCAAGGTACTGCCGTGGCACCAGGCCTCCAAGGCCACTGTCTCTAGCTGACAACAGCATTGAGCCCCCTGGGCAAGCCCAATAGGCAGATGTTATTGGCAGCTGCCAGGCCTCCTTTCCAGGCTGTTCCTCCTTAGGCTAATCCCTACTCCAACCCTGCATCTTAGAAAGGACCTTGTAAATCGACCCATGCGAGGAGTTAACATTGGTCAGGAAGAGTTGTACGGGAGACCAACTGGAGGCCAGGGTTCCCTCTGGTCCCAGCTCTGCTACTAATAGGCTGTGTGACCTTGGGCCATGCACCTCCCTGCTCTGGGCCCTGGCTTCCTTATCTGCAAAAGGAGGGGGTAGGGCTAAACTAAACAATTGCCAAGCTCCTTCACAGCACTAATGTTTTGTGAATATGGTCTTTGGAGTCCAGAACCCTGACTCTCTGTGTAGGCTCTGCTACTTCCTAGATGTGTGGCCTTGGGGAGATTACTTATCTTCTCTGAGCCCCAGTGTTTGATCTGTAAAACAAGAGTTAACTTTATCTACCTCAAAGTGTTGTGGTGACAATTAAATGAATCACAACATGTAAAAATCTCTAACCAGCTGGGCTCAAAGCAGAGGGGCTACACATGTTACATGAATCAAACTCCTCCCAAAGGGAATATGGAGTCTTAGCTAAGATCATAGTGTTAGAGGCGCAATACCTTCACTCAAGGAATGAATCTTGAATGGTGGGGTCTTAGGCACTACAGCAGGTCAGTGGAGTGAAACTTGTGGGGGAAGACTATTGAATACTCTTTCTCCAGCCCCATGGTCAGCAGCTTGCTGTAGGCTCAAGTAGGCCCATGCCCTCCATGACAACTCTGAGGAGGCTTGGGCATGTCCTCAGGGCTATCACTTCACAGTCTTTGTCCCCCTCTATCCTGCCTCCAAGTGTCACCCCTGGGGAGACTAGTAGAGCAAAATGCTGGCAGTTCTCTTAGGACGTACTAGTTCCAGTTGCAATCGGCTCAAGAATGTGTCAGGCCCCCAGACTGAGTGAGCAGCTCTGGGGTTGAGAGCTACCAAGGACAGAGCAGAGCCACAGTCTAGCCCAGCACAAGGGACCAAATAGATCCCAACCTGACCACTGCTCTTGAACCCCCTTCCATCGGACAGTCAATCATGTTACCCTCGAACTCCAGCTGTTCAAAGTGCCAGGATGGCTGCCCATGAGGAGACTCTCATCACCCTCTCAAGGTCCAGAGGCCCCTTGTTGCCCTGGCTGGACTGACCCTCCCCCACCAATCTAAGGTGGCAATGAGTGGCTGACGGATTAGCAGGAGATACCCAGAGCAGAGAGGAACAGGGACTGGAGAGAGATGGGCAGTGAAGGAGGGGGTTACCTGCAGCTGACGGGAAGCTTTGGCAGGCAGAGGCGGGGGGGAAGAGCGAGGGGAGGCTGCAGTGGGGCCAGTCCCCAGCCCGGCCATCAGCTCCTGGTACCACTGCTCTAAGTCTACAGCAGGGAGCAGCAGCTTCTCCATCTGGAGGAGGGCATGGGGAGGGGGACAGGTACAGGAGGGAAAGAATGGAGAGGAAAGGTCAGGAAATGAGAGGGAAAGCAAAGGGAGGAAGAAGGAAGAAAAGGGAGAAGGAAGGGGAAAGTTGGAGGAAGGGTAAAGGAAGGCCATTATCAGGGAAATGGACAGGAAGGTGAGGGAAGAAGGGAAGGAAGGGCGAAAGGAGAGCATAAAGAGAAGGAAGAAAAAACAGTGAGAAAACAGTTGCCGTGAATGTGCTAAGGGCAAAGAGAAACAGTCAGGGCACAACTCCCAGACCACAGACGTGCTATGCCGACCATGATACCAGCCAGCCAGAGCCCACAGGCACTGAGCACTCCCCTGGGGCTGGCCTACAGCTGAGAAGCCGGGTTAGCAGGGGCAAAACACACACAGACAGAGCCACACCAGTAGTGGGCCTGGGGTGGCAGGAACACACAGACCACCAACCTTGGGTGAAGGCGTGATAGAAGCGAAGGAGGAGGAAGAGGGCAGCACGGGAGGAAGGCAGGTGGTGGGAACCAGGTCCCAGGAGGCAGAGGCCCAGAGAGGCAGGCCTGGCGCAGGGGCTGTGGGCATGGGCAAGGTGCCCCACATCGCCTTTAGCTGCTCAAGCGTCACGTACTTGGGGGAAGGCCGGGATACAGAAGGGAATACAAGAGGTTAATGGGACTAGAACCCGAGATGGCCCTGCTCTTGGGCAAGGGAAGGATCAAGGTAGGAAGCACAGAGCAGAGGCTTGCGGAGCCTGGGAAAACCAGAGTCTTCTCAGCACGATGCCCTCATGCTAGAGCAGAAGGTCTGGCCCTCCCTGAGCTATCAGGAGCTGAAGAGAGTCCCCAAGGTAACGGGGAAGAGAGAGAACCACTCCCAACCCCCCTTATGCCAGCTGCCCTTCTCCCTCACTCTTGAAGACAGACCCTGCTGTCCCCCCACCCCCACCCATGCCTGAGGGGCAATCTAGGACATTCAGAGTAGGCCCTTGGGCACAGGTGGGCTCACTCAGTGTCTGGTACCTCACTGTCAGGCAGGGGCTGGGCGAGCACGCTGGGGGAGGTGGCAGAAGCATAGGGGTCCAAGCGGGAGCACAGCTGGAGAACCTCTGCCAGGCTCACATACTCCTAGGGTGCCCAGTGGGAGGGGGAGGGACAGGCAGAGAAGAGGTTAACAGGGTTCCACCAGGTACCCGACACCCAAACTCCATGCCATAGGGCCATCACTGCATTCAATACAAAATCCAGAACAGGGTTGGAGAGCTCAGCTGCCCCCTATAGCCACAGATGGCTGTGGAGGGAAGCGGGGGGGGGGGGGGGGGGGGGGGGGGGGGGGGGGGGGGGGGGTACCAGAAAAAAGACAGGTAGAACTAACTATTTGAAGGCTCTTCTTGACCTCCACTTTTGAGGCTGCCTTGGCATCCAGGCCCTGCCCCAAGCACACTCTGAAGGCCCATCCCTGGGTTTGCCCTAGGCTGGGGGCAGGAGAAGCAGCCTAGGGAGGGCCTTCAAGAGTCCACAAAGAATCAGAACCCAGCTCCCAGAGAACTCTTCTGTCTCCAACACCTTGGGCATCCCAATGGGGCACACACATGCAGCACTGATCACCAATCACACCTTTCCCGAGGGTCCCCTCGCACCTGATGTGCTGGGGAGGCAGGGGGGCCAGTAGGGGGGGTGCAGGGACACCACTAGGGCCTGAGCAAGATGTGCTCTGAGAAAGAGACCTTAGCAGAGAGCAGCTAAAAGCCCAGGCAGAAAAACAGGTCCACTGCCCAAGATGCTAGCACATTAGATTGTGGGTTGGGAGGTCATACTCCCCTGAGCATATCCTTAGAACCCTGAGCTTATCTAGGTATTGGGGGCATGGTAGGCATCCAAAATTCATGGTGAATTATAGGATCCTTTGGCACAGGATCCTAAGCCTACCCTATCCAGGGGGAGCCCATCTTGGCCTAGCTCCAGAGGCCAACTGTCCTACAGGGGTCATGGAAAAGGAAAATGAGCTGGAGGGTCAAGTGTGTTGTGAGAACTGACGAATGGCAAGCAGAATACATGCAAATTAATATGCAGTTTGATGCTCTGATTTGGCATGGGCTGCCCAGGCACTTTATGGAAGAGCAGGACAGCACACTCACTCAAACTCTCACAAACTCTGGCCGAAGGATTATTGCTACATGCCCTTCAGCTGGGCTCTTGGGAGGGGCTATAGGCGAGAGCTCAGCAAGCAGGCAGACAGGCAGTGGGCACAGCAGAGCAGGCAGTTAGCTGTGATTACCTCTTGTGCTTTGGGGCAGAGCTGAGTGGAAGCAGGTGGGGTTAAGGGGACAGAGGAGGCTCCAGCCTGAGAAGACCCTGGGAACGCGCCCAGAGCCACAGTCCCCAGCCCCACCTCTGAGGACTCGGAGATGAGCAGTTCAGCCTACAGAGAGGGTACATGGTGAGGTGCCTCACTCTTCACACTTAGCCCAGCCACCCCACCCCAGGCCTAAATTGCTTGTGCAGTGAGGCAGGAAGGAAGGGAAAGAGCTCAGGAAACTGGGCTAGTTAGACCTTACATACCAGGCACGCAAAGACTCAGGAAAGAATGGCTTAAGGGGCCTCAACGCCCAGTTCTGAGCCAAGAATCTAGTTCTAGACCAAAGCCCAGGGAGCTCCCAGATCAGGACCCTAGATGCCTATCTTCCCCGTCAAGGTGACTCTGCCCAGCCTTGCCCCTTACCAAACCTCTGAGCTGCCCATCCTCCCCACCCATGCCTCCTGAATCCTCCAGATGTATTCAGTCACCCAAAATGGTAAGTGGGCTCCTGGTAACCCAAAAAGGTAAGGTCAGAAAGGTAACCAAAAAGAAGCAGCTGGTAGCCATAGAGAGTCAAATCCCAGATCTCAGGGCCATTCCTACTCAAATCTCTCCAGTTCAGGAAAATGTCCCCATAATCAACCTCAGCCATTTGAACAAAGATGCCATGTGTTGCTCCAGAGCCTCCCAGGAGATACCTTGGGCCTGAAGCTGGGGCTGACCCAACCACGTTACCTCTTTGAGGGTTGATGAGGTCTTTGGGAAAGGCCTGCCCCCCGTGAGTGAGTGGTATCTTCTTTCCAACATAGTCAGTTTCTCCTTCTCCTGCAAGCCCAAAGTGGCAGAAAATCAGAAAGGAGTCGGAATGATGGCAAGTGAGGAGACCAAGCGAAGGGGGATCCCACATGGCTGGCAAATCTCCACCCTAGCCCTTCTGCATTCACTTCCCACTCCCCCACCACCTCTCCCACCCAACTGACTGGGGCTACCTTCTGCAGCAGCTGCAGGGAGGCATTCTTGTCCCGGGCCAGGCGCTCCGACTCTTGCACAGCTTGGGCCCGGATCTGCCCGGCCTGACTGTCCAGGACTGCCAGGCGCTCCTGGAGGAGATGGTGGTGGTCAATCAGGCCCTGGGAAGACAGGGCTGAGCCCAAGGGGGGCTTGGCTGTCTCTCCTGCCCAGAGACCCTGGGCTTGGGTTAAGGGAATCAATCAACTCTCCTCCTGGCCCCAACTCTCCCCAGGAAAACTCAGGCTGCTGTGGTCAGCTCCTTCCCTCACCTCTCCCTTGACCAGCGACCCCTGTGCCACCAGGCACACCAGCCAGAATCTAAGTCCCCAGATCTCCCTTCCCCTCAACCCCACAGTCCACATGTCCAGAATCCTGGAGACACTGAACAGTTCTCTACCTACCCCCTTCCCCCATCCCCCATCCCACCCCCACTACCGCCACCCAAATCCAGGCCTACCACTTTCCTGGCTTGGACTCTTTCACCAGCCTCCTGCTCCCATTCTCTCAATTTTCTGATCCACTCCACATTGCCAAAATAGCTTCCCAAAATGGCCTTTGAGGTTTGTTTTCATTTGTTTGCATATCTGAATTTTCTAATCTTTCTAAAAAGAATATCTATTACTTGAATAATTTTTTATTTATGTATTTATTTATTTTTTGAGGAAGATTAGCCCTGAACTAACATCTGCTGCCAATCCTCCTCTTTTAGCTGAGGAAGACTGGCCCTGAGCTAACATCCATGCCCATCTTCCTCTACTTTATATGTGGGATGCCTACCTACCACAGCATGGCTTGCCAAGCAGCGCCATGTCTGCACCCAGGATCCGAATCAGTGAACCCAGGGCCACTGAAGCAGAACAAGCGCACTTAACCGCTGAGCCACCTGGCCAGACCCTGGATGATTTTTTAAAAATCCACAAGTAAGGTTAGATAACTCTTCTCCTCAAAATCTTTCAGTGAATCCTCATTACTCACAGGATGAAGCACAAACTCCTAAGCCAGCATTCAAGGGCTCCCAGAACTGGGCCTACACTTTCTAATTCCACTCCCCCGCTGAGCCCTCTATGCTCTCAGCTCGGCCATATTGGACATATTGGACTCAGTTGTGCAGTTTACACTCTCAGGCCTCTCTTATACTGTTCCCTTAGCCAGAATGTCCCTGTCTTCCTTCACCCATCAAGAGCTTACTTATCCTCCAAGACCAGATCGAATGCTATATTTTCTCCAACATCTTCCTTGATCGCCAATTTCTTTGCTCTTTCCTCTGTGCTCAAATTATTCTGTATCACCATTTGCCTTGTTTTATTGTTAACTTGTGAATATACATCCATCACCACCACCCCACCCAGGCTGTCAGATCCAAGGGCAGGGCCAGTGTCTTTTCTGTCTCCATATCCCTAATATGGTTTAGCACAGTGCCTGGCTCAACATTATATGTTAAAAGGAAATGAAAAGATAATAAGTGAGAGAGAAGGATGGTGGCTGGGGAAAATGGGGTGGGTTGATCCCAGGGGGGCTTCCTGAAAGAGGTAGGCTTAAAGCACTACCCTTAAGAACAAGACACAGGAGAGGAGAGAGGGAAGAAGGGAGCTGTCCTAAATCTGGGGTCAAGCAAAGACTGAAGCAGATCAGGCAGCAATCCTCACAGCAAGATCTGCTGTTTCCTGGGAACCTGTTAGGACCCAAGAACTCCGCTAAATGCTTTGCATTTGTTACCATGTTTAACCCTCTTAGAGGGCAGATGCCTTTACGCTTATTTTACTGATAAGAACACTGACATATTTAGGAGCTAAGGTGTCTTAACTGGTAAGTTGTAGAGCTAGGATTAGAAGTAGATCTACCGGACTCCAAAGCCAATACTCTGAACCAGAGTGGAGAGGACAGGGGAGCCTGGGGTGGGTGAGACACTGGGAGCCAGGGAATGGAAGCTGAGCAAGGCTCATGAGGAGCAGCATGGGGAACAATGAGACCCCTGGGTCTCAGCAGCTGAGTTCCAGTTTCCTAGGGGCCAGGGTGGGCATGGGGAGGAAGGAACAAGAGTCCAATACTATCAACCCCTCCAGAACTCGCTGGAGTTTATACCCACCAGGACCTCGAAGGGAAAGGATTAGCTGATCTAAGGCCCTGTGCATTCTCTCCAGAAGGAAAGAGAAAGAGGCTAGAGAAGTGCCAGCCCCTAGCCCCAGTGCAGTACAGTGGGAAGAACAGCGGCTTTGGGGCCAGGCAAGCCTGGGTTCCAATTCTGACTCTGAAGCTTATAAGCTGGAAAGTTTGGTGCAAATATGTTTCTTCTCTGAGCCCTCGTTTCCTTGTCTATAAAATAGGGATAAGAGCACTGGCCTTGTGAGAGAACCTAAAGTCAGCATGAGATAACCCAAGGAAGCCTCTTGGCACACATCAATGTGCTTGGGAAATGCTCATTTTCTTCTGTCCTTTCATCTGCCTCACATCTGGAAATGGAGTCAGGGAGAGTAGCAAGGGATGTGGATTTGGGGGTGGGGGTGGTCCAGCAGCTCCCTTATTCTCACCAAACTCAGGCTAGCTGTCAAGCCCCCAACTCACCATATTTTGACACCCTTCCCCTGATCTCACTGCCCTCACCTCCTACCCACTCACTCCAGCCAGGCAAACTGCACATGCATGCATGTATGTGCACAGACATGCAAGTCTCAGCATGAGTGTGTGAGCCGCCTGGGCCATCCTTCTCGTTCTCCTCCCCAACAGCTTCCTAACCCTTGCTTAACACAAGCCTCCTTCCAAGTTTACTCCCCACCCTCAGACACACACATACACCTCAGCCCCATCACTATGCCCTGGTCTAACTGAAATCAGTAGCAGACAATCACAGCACCCAGAGCTCCAGAACTGGCTAGGATACAATACCCAATACCCTCGTTTTACGGCTCAGCCAAGCCAGGGCTAGAACCCAGGGGATGCTCTTTCTAGGACCCCTGGCTGGCTCTAATATCCAGATCTCAGGTCTCTATGTGTCCCAGCACTTCCATCAGTCAGAGAGCTCTACAAAGGCAGGAGCAAGCCTCCTCCTCTATCTCCATCTTTCACTTCCCTGCCCAGCCAGTGCCCAGCTCCAAACATGAGCCCAATTCACTTTCCACTAGAAGACTGAGGTGAGTCAGGACTTAATAACAACGGCTGCGGTTCACTGAGTGCTCACTATGATCATATCCTATGCTATCTTTACATACATCATCTTGTTTAATTCTCACAACAGCCTGTTAGTGTTTTCGTTTTACAGATGAGAAAACTGAGGCTCACAAAAGTGAGGTCATCAACTGGGATCCAAACCCAGGTCACTGGCCTCCAAACCCCACTGGGTAACAGCGGCAGGGAATGGGGTGGGGCACACCTTCCTCTTTGTGATGCTGCGAAGCAGCTCAGCCTTGCTCCGGAGCAGCCCCTGGCCTGCCAGCTCACGCTCTTCCTCCACGCGGCTTTCCCGCTCCAGCTGCTGGAACTCCAAGTCCTCGAAGAGCTTTGTCTCAGTCTCCAGGGCCTCTGCCTCCTTGAACGACATTGACAAAGGGGTTTGGGTGGTGTTCGAAATACCACTCTGGGCCTGGAAGGGGCCCTGGGGGCTGGACCCAAGGAAATAGGGGAAGGGACCTGCCCCCACCCAACACCTTTTCCTCTGCTTGGCTTTGCCCATTTCATGGGCATCACTGCCTGGAGTAGCAGAAAGGAGAAAATCAACCCCCTCAATCTTTCCCTGTCCCCTCCAAGCCACAGCACCGACCCTGGTGTCCAGGTACTGCAGGGCCCAGTTGGTCCCGTCCCACCGCTTTCCTCTCTTCTGGGCGGGTGGCCCTCGGGGGCCAGGGAAGGGGGGCTGGTGAAACTGACCCTTCTCAGCTGCTCCTGTAACTGTTCCCGCACTGACTCGGGGCAGTTATCGAGCTGCGTCTGGAGCTCGGCGTAGAGCGCCTGGCGGGCCTCCAGGTGCCTCCGTCCCGCGGCCAGCTCCGCCCTCTCCTGGTCAGCGGGAGGGGGAGGGAGAGGGCGGGGCACAGGGGAGAAACAGAACACACACTCCTCAACTCCGGCCCAGCAGGCGGCCGCAGCGGCGATGGGAGGGGCGGCAAGGGCGGGAGAGAGAGAAAGGGTGAGCAAGAATGGGGTGAGGGAGAAGCGAAAAAGGGGCAAGGAATAAAAGAGCAGAACAACCAGAAGAGGGGAAAGAAGAGTAGAAAGGGAAAATCAGGAGGGAAGAGGTGAGGAGAGGGAGAGGCAGGAGCTGAGGTGTAAGACAGGACTCAGAGGTGCAGGGCATGGGCTAACACAGGCAGAGGTGTGGGTTCCCAAGGAGAAATTTTGGTCTCTTAGAGTCCCTTGCAGTAGAAATGTTAGGGTAGGTCCTAAGAAAAAGCCCTGTTTTCTCTCTAAACCAGTCAAGGCCAAAGCTGGTTCCACATCACAAACACGGAGCCTCTAGTTCCTGTTCCTCCCCCTCTTCCACTGCCTGGAGACCAAAATTTAACCCTGGGAAAAAGGGTAGAGATAGTAAGGGTTAAATCCAGGGTTTGGGTGTGAATAGGGAGCTGAGGATGTTAAAGCTACACCGGTGCAGCAGAGGAGACCCCCAGCCCAGCCCCCTTGGCCTCCCTCCCTCCTGCCCAGGGTGGGGGTGGGGTGCTGGCACTGCAGGCTGAACTTCAGCAGGATGAGGGTTGCAATTAGTTGTCCGTTGCCATGGTAATAGGAGCCCCAGGAGTGGGTACAGAGAGGAGGTGGATAGCTCTGTCTGGGGCAAGATGACACCTCTGAGGGTGGGAAGGGGGACAAGGGAAGGAGCTGATGAGTCACCCCTCCAAAGGACAGGCAGAGGAGAAACTGATTACTGATTCCAAAGCCAGAGTGGGGCCTTGGGCTGGGAACTGGGGAGGGAAGTTAAGTGAACCTTCCCCATTGCAGACCACTGCTACCACCACCACCACCACTGCCACCACCATCACCACCACCACCTCAAGTAACTGGGCCCAGAGAGAAAGCAAAGTCCAGGCCTCCAGGTTCCTTCTGAAATGCTGAGCTTCACCCTGGGAGTAAGTCCCTATGTTGAACCCTGGCCCCAATCCCTCTCCACCCTCTTCTACCCCCATCCCTGGAGAGGAGGACCTGATCAGGCCAGCTTCTAGGGCCCAAGTACTTCTCCATCCTGGGACTCAGTCTACCATACCCAATGTTCTGGATGGCTCAGGGGCAGGAGAGGGGGAGAGGCCTACCCATTCCCACCCACTGGCTGGGGTATCTGGGAAACCCCAGGGGAAAGCTAGGAAGGGTAGCCACTGTGTGGCAGAGAGCCCCTGTCCAAGCTCTCCACGGGCCATGCCACCACAACTAGACCTCCTTACTCCTCTGCTCTGGAGGGAAGGCAGGTGGATGGCTGGAGGACAGCCTGCCTCTCCCTGCTGTATAGGACACTGCCAACAGTCTGTGAAGGGAGGACCCAGGCTCTTTCAAATGAGAGGAGCTCTTCAGGCTGAGAAGCTCCTCAGTCAAGCATTTCCCCCAACCTTGTATTACTCCTGCCAATGCCCACTGAGTAAAGTTTAGCTGTGCCCCTTGCCCATTCCTTTCTGATCAAAACCCTGGGGTCCCCCACCAAGAAAGGAAGGAGGCAGCATTAGAGGGGAGAGGCCAAGGGCACAGAGGTGCCCCTGGAGTTAGTGCAAAAGCAGGCATGGCTCAGCCCTGCCTGGGTGGCACTGGCAGTTAGGGGCATGCGGAGAGCCCAGGACAGTGATTAGAGGGAGCGTTAGTGCAGGCCTGGCTTGTAAGCGTGGAGTTAATTTGGCACAGAATTTGGGAGTGTGGTTTTGGGGGCCAGAGCCAAAGCTCCAAAAAAAAAAAGGAAGGAGGTCAAAGAATTCTTAAGAGCTTCAAAATTGAGGGACAGGAGGAAGATACTCTCAAAAAATACAGAAAGAAAACTAATTCTTGGAAAAATACTGTCAAGTCCAGAAATAGATGGTCCCACTCCACTTCAAAGCTTTTGGCACGTTGTTGGGCATCTTGGGCATGGCTGGCACAGACCCTGTGAGATGGAGCAGCCCCTGCAGGCTGGCACGAAATCTGAAAGGGGCAGGGGCAGGAGCTGGGACCATCTGGGACGGGAGGCTGCAAATCCTGAAGGCTCAGGGGAAGCAGAGTCCTGAGGGCCATTTCCCAAAGACCACGACCTGAGCACCTGAGGCATGCTTGGAGGGAGATGTTCTCCAGATGGAGGCACCCCAACCTGAATCACTCCCCAGCACCAGTCCCCCGGGCAGTGCTCACTGTACAAGAAGGGGCTTCGGCACTTCCTAGAAGGGCCATGAAGGGCCCAGAATGGCAGGCACCCAGGCACCCAGAGGTAGCATAGAGACCCAGACAGAGGAAACCCCAGAAACCAGAAACCAGCCCAGCCCCTGGTGGTTGCCCTCCATGCTGGTACCTTCCACAGAGGACAAGGCCTCTTGCCTCTGGGGGGAGCATAGAGACCACCCAGTCTGCAGGACAGATGATGAGGTAAAGGGTAAGGGGCCACAGAAAAGGCATTTCTCCTCTCCCAGGCCACTGGTACCCAGCACTGAGCCAGGCCAGGTGTGGGTTACCTTGTCCCTCTCCTTTTGGATGCCTGTCTCCAAGGTCACCAGCTTCTCCTGCAGCTGGTCCACCGCCTTCTGCTCCTTCTGCAGCAGTGCCCGCTCTGCCTCCCTCTCACCCTGCAGCAGCGCCCGCTCCATTTCAGCCTGGGGGCAACACCAGGGTCCACATCAAGGCCCGTCAAGGCAGTTGGACTCAGGCTACTGTGGGGCCTTCATTCTGCCTGAGTAAGAGTCCAGCCAGGGCCCTCATGGCTCACCTCTCGGGCTGACTCCTGCAGCTGCTGCTCCAGCTCCTTTACACGGACCTTGAGCTGCTCCACTCGCCCCAGCACCTGAGCCCGCTCCTCTTCCAGGGCCAGCACCTCTCCCTGGAGCTTGGTGCTAGGTGCATCTTCATGCTGGAGGAGAGGGAAGCCATAAGCTGAGGAAGCCTAGAGCCGTCCAGGATAAGACTTCGAGAATAGATCCCCATTCCTCAAGGAATTTGGAAGGGGTAGCTAGACTAAGATAGGAGGCAAATTCCCCTCCCTGCAAGTGGAACAATACAGGCTCAGCTAAATGGAATACAGATTTACCACTGAGTGCCAGGCCTGGGTGGGGCTCCAAGGAAAGGCAGGTCATAAAGCATATTTATAGCTTGGGAAATGCGTCAACACCTCCCTCTCTTCGTTGCCTCATTTCTACACCTCTCATGCCTGATCTCTTCCCAAACTTGATCCTTCAATTACTTCCCCCTCACCGGGCCTTGGCATCCACCACATGCCTCCTAGCAGGTCTGACCCCAGCCCCCTCATCCTGTCCACTCCCCTACATCCCACCTCCTGCTGGGTGCTCTCAGTGCTGCTGCACTCCTCCTTGAGATTTTCCTCATCTGAGCGTTCCACACTCTCCCACAGGCGTTGCGTGGCACTTCCAGGCTCCTCGTTGCTCCGCCCAGAGGCCCCAATGGCCCCTGCAAGGCCTCGTGAGGGCCTCCGGCCTGCCAGTGCCAATGCTGCAGTGGCCTCCCCAATGCTGGGCAGCTCCCCGGCCTCAGGTCCCCCGTCAGCCCGGCTGTATTCAGCACACAGGTTCAGGATGGTCTCCAGGCGCTGGCGTTCCTGGGGAAGATGGACAGAGCAGAGCATGAGGGGGAGGAGGCCAGGTCCTGGTGGGACTAGAGCCATGCACAGTGTCCTGACAGAAGAGGGAAGTAGGACACTAGGCACTCGGGGCTCAGAATCAAATCAGGAGAACCCCAACCCCAAGGTCTAAGGAGGCAGAGGGAAGGAGGGTGCCCCAGAAGTGCACAGGAGGAACCAAGCTGTTGTGCCACCTGCCCACATGGCGAGCCCCTCCCGTCTTCCTGTTTCCTTTCCCTTCTCATTCTATCCCCGGGTGGGCTTCCTCGTGGACACAGAGGGACACACCCAGACACACACTGGTAAGCAGACTAAAGACCCAATGAGACACAGACAAACACTCAGGTGATCTTTGTGACATGGATACACATAGATCCACAGACACAACGGCACACAGAGACACCCCTGCACATCAGCACTGACACACAAGGACACATGTGCCCTGGACCTGCATTAACAGGCAGGTACACACAAAGACACCAGCCCCAACATGCACAAATGCACACCGATGCACACTCACATAGATAAACACAGTCTAGCATACAGACAGGTGGGCACCAACACAGACGGCTGGAAACAGATCCATGGGTCCATAGGGACCTCACAGTTTCACACAAAGATGTGCTCAGCATGTATACACCGTGCCAGACAGACCTGGGACACGGTCTTCCTCATCCCCACCTTAACTCCAAGACAGTCTCAGGCAGCCCTCGGCTCCTTCCCAGCTGGGTGGGCTGCTGCCAGGCCCAGGTATGAGTGCTCCCTCGCCCTGCCACTTAATCTGGCCCCTTCCCACACACAGCCCACTCAGATTCTTCTCAGGGGCCTAGGAGACGAAGGAGGGACAGTACAATCATGCTCCCAGTCTGTGGCCCCTCTCCCATTCATAACAGCCCAGGTTTAATGCCTCCCCTAGGCTCCCATGGCTCTCTGGGATCCCTCAACCTCAGGTGTCTCTCACCACGTACAGTTGGCCACGACCCCCTAGACACTTACCCAGCTTCCCTCCTGCTGCTTGCCCAGTTCCATGGCAGAAAAAAAAAACAGGAACAGAGCCTCAGCACCAGGGAGGCTGGGCCAGTGCCCCCGCCCCTGCCCCAGGACCCAGATAAGCAGCCTGGTTGAGGTGGGAGGGGCAAGGCAGACAGACTCCAAGATTTAAAGTGGCAGGTGGGGCAGGTCAGGGCCGGTGGTGAGATGTGTGCTGTGCATGGGGGTGGGGGTGGGGAGGCTAAACGAAGGAGTTGGAGGAAGCTAGGCCCACCACTCTGCCTGTGCCAGGCTCACTGCCCCCTCTCCAGGATGAGGCCCAGTGTGGGCCAAGCATTCTCATCTAGGCCAAGGCAAAAACAATGAAGAGAAGACGTACCAACAGGAAAGACCAGGGTTCCTGCCTCACCTGTCCCCCACCCAACACAAACACACTCCCATAGCCTCACCTCACCCAATGCTGTCCTACCTCTTCTGAAAGGGTCTCCAGGCAAACCTCGGTTCTGATTCTCCTCCTCAAACCAATCCCAGGCCCCCCAGGAACCCCGTTCTTCTGCTCACAGGAGAGCAAGCAGAACCCATTCTCCTGTACATGTGCTCGAGGGTGTACACACCAACCAGAGCCCCTTGAGCTCCCTGTGCTATCTGGGGAATCCCAGCCCCCACCCAGCTCAGATGCCATCTCCAGGACAGCTGCCCAGAGCCACACCCGGCCCCCGAATGCACCCACACGCATGCCTACACACACAATCACAATCACAATCACACAGGCAGGCCCAGATCAGGCCAGGGGCTGACCATTCTGTTCTCTTCCTCTTCCCTGCCACTGACATTCCCCGATGATCCTGCATGGGCCAGGACAAGCAGCTCCCACCCATTTATAGAGACCAAAGAGAAGCAAGAAAGAAGGACCAAGGGCTTATTGTAAAGAGTAAGGCTTGGAAAGATGGGAGACTTGGGTTCCAGTTCCAGCTCTGTCAGAACTTGCCGTGTGACTTTGGACAAACCCATTTCCCTCTCTGGGGCTCACCCTTCTCATCGTTAAGATCTGCTTCTCAAACTGAAAGGTGCAAGGTCTTACCATAAATGTGGTATGTTTTCCTAGAGCTTCACTGTATTCAGGTAAATAACGTGAAACTTAATTAATACATTAAAACAGATGCTATGTTATAGAATAAATGCAAAATTAGCATAAATTTAAAATACAGCCTTGGATGGGGCCGGCCCCGTGACTGAGTGGTTAACTTCGCGTGCTCTGCTTCGGCGGCCCAGGGTTTCATCAGTTCGAATCCTGGGTGTGGACATGGCACCGCTCATCAGGCCATGCTGAGGAGGCATCCCACATGCCACAACTAGAAGGACCCACAACTAAAAATACACAACTATGTACCGGGGAGCTTTGGGGAGAAAAAGGAAAAATAAAATCTTTAAAAGAAAAAAAAAAAAATACAGCCTTGGAGACTACAAATCAAGTTCTTCATGGCACCAGAACCTTGAGATACTGGTCACTACAGTGTATCCTGGAATGGGGAAGCTTAAGAAGCCCAGGCCCTGTCCATGGGCCCCTCCTACTCTGCCAGTTGGCCTGCCCACACTCTGGCAGAGACTCTGCCATGGATGTCGCAGCCTCCCTGGCATCTGCTCACCAGCCTCTCCATCTCCTGCTCCCGAAGCCGCTCTTGGCGCTGCCGCCGGTGGTACTCCAGGAGGTCATCCTCATTGTCGCTGATCTCCGTGATACTATTTTTCCGCTCTCGAGTGACAGGAACTCGTAAGTCCCCACTGGAGAGCTTCCTCTGGCTACGTGGGCTCTGGCGGGGCGAAGCCCCAGTCAAAGAGCCCAGACTGTAGGCCGGGCTCAGCCTGCCACTGAAGCTGCCCTTGCGGGGTGCCAGGGACTCCCCAAGTGTGGGCGAGGGGCTTCGTGTCCTACGGCTCCGTGCCCCCAGCGTTAGCGAGAAGTCCTCTGGTGAAGCCGCATGGGCTGCCCAGCGCCGAGGCCGAGGACTCTCTGCCACTTCCCTGGTTAGTTTAGGATCTGGGGTGGTCCGGGCGGGGATGGGGGAGAGAGCCCGTCGGGACAGGGATGGGCTCAAGGGAGGGAGTTCTCGCATACTGTCCAGGCCCCGCCGACCCAGGCGCGGACTCTCAGGAGGCTGCAGGGTGCGAGTGGCTGACCCATCTGAAAATGTTCGGCCTACCAGTTGGCGTGAGGGGCTGGTTGTCAATGCCCGCTCAGTGCCTGGTGGCTCACGGAAAGGGCTGGGAGGGCGGTCTTGGAGTGTACCAATCTTGTTTCGGGGAGCAGGAACTGGAGGCTGGAACTTGGGGCTGCCAGGAATGCTGGTGTGTTGGGTGCGGGCACCAGAAGCTGGGTATTCACTCAGGCTAATAGCCACTACGGGCAGCTGCCCACCCAGCCGGGGGCTCTCAGTGGCTCTGCGAGCCTCCGCCAAGACAGTGGCTGCAGGGCTGTCTGTCAGCAGACCCCGGAGGCCAGGGCTTGGAGGCCTCTCATGACCCCCCTTCCTGCCTAGCCGGGGGCTCTCAGAGGAGCGGGCACCACTCGGTCGGGACTGTGGGGGCTGCAGGGCCAGATGGTAGCTAGAAGAACGGGCAGGCACCAGTGGGGGCAAGGAAGGTGCTGGCTCCTGCCCACTGGGTGAGTGGCTGGCACAGCTTCCACTGCTGGCTGGTGAGGAGAGTGGAGAGAAAGCTGGAGAGGTGTTCTCATAACTGGAGCCCACAGACATGGCACCAGGGCTGACTGGTGGGGACAGCAGGTAGCGCCCACCATTAGCCATCGGCGACAGTGGGGAAGTTGCAGCAGGCTTCTTGCCAGCAGCTCCAGGATCCTCTAGCACCAGTGAGTCCATGATTTCCTGCAGGTCCTTCTCAATAGAGCTCACCAGGGAACTGTGGCTGGCACAGGCCGAGGGTCCCCGGGTTGCAGGCTGTGGGGTGTGGTTCCCATTCACCAAGCTTTCTGATTCTGCTGAAAGGAAATCCAAAAATGCCTCAGGCCCTGGTCTTTGACTTTGGGGAGCTGCATATGCTCAAGAGTGAGGGCACTTCCTCACCTCTTCTTAGCAGAGTAAGGCTGCAAAGATTCTGAAGAAAAGGCCAGAAGATCTGGGTTCCAGTGCCAGGTCTCCACTGACCTGCTGTGCAACCTCACCCAAGTCACTTGCCCTGGGTTTCCCTTCTGTAAAGGAAGAGGATGGGCAAAGCTCTTCCGGCTCTAACATTTTACGACTTAGGACAGAGTTGGCAACAATGCCAGACACTTCTAGGCCTAGTTGTTACCAACTCACCCCAAGACGAGGTTCCTCCTTGCCTTGGTTTCTCTAACCTCCTATACCTCTCCTTCAGGAAGGACAGGTAGATATTCTGCAAAGGGATCTGTGGAGCTGGCCAGATGTTCCAGGGGGTCCCAGTCATTTAGGACACTAGAGCCTCCCAACACAGGAGCCGAGATCCAGGAAAACACACACACAAAGTCTCCAGGGCTGAGTGAGGTATGTGTACTGCATCACTTTGTCCAATCAGAGGCAAGGGAGGGGCCTGGCACCGATGGCTAGTTCCTGGAAGCAAGGCTGGGCAGAAACTAGGTGCAGCTCAGTGCCTCCAATTAGCCCATTAAGCCACGCCAGCAAAAGCCTGCCTTTGCCCTGCCCCAGTCCTCATCAACCAACCAGAAGTCCCTGGAACCACTGCCCCAAACAGCTGAGGGAGTGGCATGCAAGGCTAGGGTGGGGGCAAGGTAAAGCTAACCAAGGAATGGACTGGGAACCCGGGTTTCTGAGCCCCCCAAGGCTGGAAAAGACTGGGGAGTGGAGGAGGAGAAGGAAAGCCTTACAAAGGCTTTTTTGCAAGACTGAGTTTGAGTCCAAAATTATGCAGACTGTGCAGGACCACAGTCAGAGGGGTTGCCATGGATACTGATGGTGCCAGTGACCAACTACCTTTCCTCAGCTCCCCAGACTATCCATTTAAGCCATTGATGCCACCCTGTTAGATATACCTGACATACATGTCCACCAGTCTCAGTACCATGTTGACACCTGTCATGCCATAACCCCTCTGAATGCCTGTACAAAGTCTGGGGTGGTAAGCCCACTGGCAGCCTCCTGGTCTATACCCCACCTTCTAGGCAGTTGGGGTAAGGAGGGCTGTGCTGGTTCCCTGGGACAATCACCAATTCTCCTCTGGGGATCAATAATTCACACACAAACTGCAGCTGCTCCACTGAGTCATCAGCTGGCATGGCATGGCCTGGGGGTGGGGCAGGGCCCAAAGACACGATCACCAGCAGGTGGTACCCACCAGAGCTTACAGGGGTTCAACCTAATGCTTCCTTCTGCCCCATCAGGCCACCCTGAAGGGTGAGGCTCCCTCATGGTGACACAAGAGGGTCAGGGTTGCAGACACTGAGGTGGCATCTTCCAGGGCAGTGGGATTCTGGTTGGCAGAGCCCTCCATCCTTCAAGCACATGACTCCCTAATTCCAGCCAAGCAGTACTTCTTGGATCTCTCCCAGTGGCCAGACTGCCTGGCACTCTCCACCAGCAGCCCATGGCAGGTGGCAGCAAGCCCAGATCATGGATATTGTCCTGCCCTGACACCATGGCTGGAGCATGGCTGGAGTGGGCAAGGAGGAGGACTGTCCAGGAGCTCCCATAAACCCAACCCCCTGCCCCAACTGGGTACCTACCTGGGCCAGGACTGTAGGGGGGCCCGGGGGCCCGGCCCCCTGCCGGAATCATGCTCTTCATCCACTTGGCTTCAGCCGGGTGGTTAAAGCGGAGGAAGGTGGACTGACCCAGGCACAACATGCAGCCTGTGGAGAAACCAAGCACTTGGAAGGGCAGGCAGGGCTGAAGCAACCCTCACTTTGCAGCAATAGTAGACTCACCTCAGGTTCCAAAGAGCTATCCCCACCTGCACTCACAGTGTTCACACAGTCCACACCTCACCCTACCTGTGCTTGAGACGGGGACCAGCAGAGCTCCACAGCACAGAGCAGAGTGGAAAGCACACTGGTTTGTGAGTCCCAAGATCCGAGTCCTAGTCGTAACTCTTCTTCTTACTACTTGTGAAATCTGGGTGAAGTCACTTCACCTCCCTGAGTCTAGTTCCCTCATTAGAAAAATTAAGACAATACCACTGACTTGCAGAGCTAATTCAACAGTGTACGTGAAACTGCTCTGTAAATGGAGAAGGTTCTTCAGAGAACATAGACACCCATGTCCCCCCAACTCAACCTGTACCCATGGACCCATCTATCTGCCCCTTGAGTGGCAGGGTCAGTTTGAGAGGCAGCAACTTCCAGGATCACAAAAAAGCTCTGAGATAGGAAACAGGGAAAAACCATAGATCAGCCAGATGCCCCTGCAGGAACCAAAATTTCCTTTCTGGCTCTGACTCGTTCCGTTGTCATGTGGTCTTAGAAGAGCTGCCACCCTCTTGACAGTAGGGAGTGGCCACCACCCCCCTTCTCTCTGATAAAGCACTCTCTGGCCTGACATCTTCCTGATCTTTGGTCGCCCCTGGAATGTAGCCAAGCCTAGGCCAACAGGCTCAGCCTCAGACAAGCGCATTCCCAGGCAGTAGACACAAGCCCAATCCTGCCCAGGAAGTGTGAGTGCACAGAAGGGGGAGGGTATGTGGGAGCCAGAAAATGTAGCCAGCGGCACTAGGATTGTGCACAGTGGTACTAGGAGTGTGCACAGCAGCAGGTGTGCCTACAGGCACCTAAGCCTGGCTGGCAGAACTCCTCCTCCTGGCCACACCAGGTGCTCGAGGGCTCCTGCAAAAGACGCTATGTTGGGAGAAGCCAGAGCCCTGGGTTCTCTACCACCCACTCTTCTAATTGTCCACACCCCTGGTCCCAGGCTCCTGTCTACCCAACTTGGTGCCTTGGCACCCCAAGCTTCATGCCAGTTTGAGCTAAGACTGGCAAGGAAGTCTACATTCCTGGACACTGAGACAGTTCAGCTCAGGAAGGCCACAAATGCATGGGGCATCCCAGGCCACGTGGGTACCTTGGGAGGCCCCCCACTGAGCAGCTCAGGAGCCTCTTGTTGGAACCCAGGGCATTGCTGTGGGTGGGAGGGTTAACAGGCTGAGAAGCCTTTTGCAGATAAACATAGTGGACAAAGATACCCACTTCTCTGGCACACCCACAGGCCCTCCCCGGCAGGCGGGCACCAACAATTCTAAAAGTTGATGGGTGGTTAGGAGAGCAGGGAGCCTTCCCTGCCAAGCCTCCAATCAGAGGAGCTGATCCCAGAGTAATCATAACCGGAATAAATAATAGCCAACCACACCGTCCGCCTAATTACAACCGCAGCTGTTTCAGAAAGAGACCTGCCAGGTCACTCCCTCTCCTTTCAGCCATTTAACAAGCTAATTAATGATGAGTTTGCAGGGTCTAGACAGACCCACTCAACCCTAGATTGACAGGGGTGCGGTGAGGGGGAATCGGGAGCCTGATCACACAGTCCAGGCTGGGAAGGAGTTGGGGAGTCTGGGTGGATTCCAGCCTATCAATGCCAGGCCCACCCAAGGAGGCTGTGGGCACCTAGGGACCCTCAGCCCTGGCTTCTATAGCTGTGAGTTCCCAGCCCCCTCCTCTGCCCCTCAACCTCCTCCACACAGGGGGTGTGGCTATGCTGCCTCTGGGCTATAAATAGGTGATGCCAGGCAGCAGAGCTGGATCTGTATTAATAGAGCCAGCAGGAGGGCAGTAGGACTGAGAGCAGCCCAGCTCCTGCCCAAATTAACTTTCTATTTGCACTCAGGGGCCCCAAACATTGCCCCAACTCTGGTCCCATGCCCCCAGGGGCCTGACCAGCCTATTTCTGGAAAGAAACCTCCTTTCTGACCACTCCTGCCCCACACTTCCAAAGGTCAGCCCACTCAGGAAATGCAAGAACCCCTTCTCATCCAGGCAAAGTTGTGGTCTGTGCCTTCCATGCCTAAAGGGGCTCAGGGCCCAGCTGTGTGCAGGTAGGTAGAGGAGCTGCACATCTGGAGGGAAAAAAACAGGGCAAAGGAGAGGGTGGATCCCATCTCTAACAGATGCAGAGGGGAAATACCACACACTTTCACACAGGCTCATACACATACACACTCACAGAAACACACAGACTCACAGACACGGGCATACATGCTCACACACTCACAGAGCAATAGTCACTGCCTAGCTGGCCACACAAATAGAATGGACTGGCCAAAGGAAGGTTCAGGGGACGGGAAGATGGGAGAAAGGGCCTTGGCCCTTTCCACCAGAGACCCCTCTTAGCCATAAGGCAGGCTCCCATCATCATAACCAAGACCCCTCAATGCCATCCGGAGGCAGTCCCACGGAGCAACTGTCTAGTGCTGGGCAAGATGAAGTCCACCCAGCGAGGAGTGGCTCCGAGCCCAGACCTCCCCCTCAGAAATGTTCAAGGCTCACACAATTGAGTCTCAAAGCCTCAACCTCCCAAAGAGGGGCCGAGGACCCCATCCCCCTCCTCGCACCCCACCTCCCGACGCCCCTCCCAGCCCGGGTTTCTCCAAGCCCCGGCTGCCTGGGGGCTGCGGCTGGCCCGGCGCTGAGGACTCACCGCCGAACCCGGACCTCCGGACCGCTCGCCCCCGCCAGCTCGGGCCTTCCAGGTCCCCGGCCCGCCCCGGGCCTTTGAGGGGGCGGGCCGACCTCCCGCGCCGCCGGCTCCAAGCTCTGAGCAGCTAGAAGCGAGGCTACGAGCGGCCACCAATGCCCGAGGAGGGGCGGGCTGGCCACTGGCGGCGGGGGAAGGGAGCCAGGGAGGGAGGGACAAAGAAGAGGAGGAGGGGAAGAGGAAGTGATGGAGAAGAGAGGGGAGCTGGATGGAGAGGGCGGGGCGGGAGAACGCAGGGAGGGAGCCGGCTGGGCTCGGGATTCCAGCGCCTAGGGCAGGAGTAGAAGTGGGGCAGGGAGGAAAGGTTCAAGGGAGGTGACAGAAAGAAAGGTATGAGGTAAATACAGGGGCCAGAGGGTGAGGAGCCAGGAGGCAGGAGTGAGGAGAAACGGGGTCTTACTGGGAGCCCTCTGTGGTAGGAAGTCACCAGAGGGCTGGGATGTGGCCACTTGAGCCTCTGACTGGCTGGTCACCTTGGGCCAGTCCCACCCTCTGGCCTTGGATTCCTTAGCTACAGAGTGAGGAGCTTGGCTTCAATGACAGCAGAGGTTAAGCTCTGACATTCCAGAGCTCCATATATTAGAGCAAAGAGTGGAACTCCCAGGGATCCAGCTAGGTCACTAGGTCCAGCTCTGGCCCTCAGTCTGCCACTGTGACATGGTCACTCTCAGGCTGGGAGTTCAGGCTAAGGCAGTGCTCTGTGCAACTGAGTCCAGCTTCTGCCTCCATCCCAAATACCTCCTCTTTTGCCCCCACCCCCACCCCGGCCCCACTCCCAGCAGCTCACCTCACCCCATGACCTAGGCTGGACCAAGGCACTGCCCTTCCAAGGCATCCCACTGCCCTGTGGGCTCCAGAAGCCAACCCTACCTCTTCCCAACCACAACCACCAGTTGTGCTAGCCCCAGCAAAGAGCTCTCCCATCCCAGTGAGGTACCCTTTCCATCTGGGAAACACAGTGCCACCTGCCTCTGGAGCCTCCAGGGTCAGGCTGAGGCTCTGGGCCAGACAAATACCTACCACCTAGCCTGGGCCCCAGAGAGTTCCTCTTATTCCAGGGATCTGGCTCGGGACATCAGAACCTTAAGGGACACACTGTGTTCTCACAGACACACTCTATATGCTCAGAGCTCACACGGCCCCACACTCTTTCTCTCAGATACACACCACTTGCTCAGCTGTGCACACTCTGAGTCACACAGAGTCCCGTCCCCCCCCAAGTTAAACAAGCCCTGTCTCACACACATTTATTCTCACATAACAATCCCACAGGCACCAACTGCCCCTCTTAGTTACACACTCACTCAGACACATATCCTTTTACTCAGTCCCTGGAGAGACTCTGAAATCAAAAGTCAATCTCTTTAGAGAAATAATCAAACAATTTTTGCTGAACACCTACCCACACTGCTATACGTCTCACACATACTCACACGCTCACACATACATATGCATCTTACTCCCCTTCTGAAGGAAAAAGGAAGAACAATATAGAGTCAAATGCAAAATAGCAAGAGTCTTTTAAAAAAAGTATTTCCTCAAGCGTGATTCATCGGTCTGGAAACTGTGACAGCCAGCTGGACAAACCCAGACAGACACGGAGGATGCCTGCCAGTGAGAAACAGGGCAGGAGGCAGGCACAAGAAGTGGGGAGCTAGGAGCCTTTGCTTTTTCTCTCCTTCCTTTGAGCTTTATTAGTCAAGCTCTTTATCAGCCTTATAACAGAGGACAGTTGGAGGCTTCACTCCCATTTTACAGAAAGAATAACTGAAAACTGGGTGGGAGAGGAAGAGGCTCAGTGTCCTGGATCCCAGAGAGAGGCAGCAGGATAACCCAGGAATCCTGGTTCCCCATCCACATTCCAGGGAGCCCTCCCTGCTGGCCCTCACACAAGCCCCTACCCACCAATGAGGGGCTTAGGGAGTGAAAGAGGCGTAGAGACAAGGGCTGGCAGCAAATGCTGGGGGTGGATGGGGACCTACTGTCTAGACAGCCTGGGCCCTGAGCTGTGTGGCATTCTGGGTCCTCCCTTACTTAGTCCCCTCCCAGATCTTTCATGTGGTCTGGCAGCGTGGTCCCAGGGCGGGGCAGCCTAGACCCAGATTGAGATTCCTCCTCATTTCCTTGGTCCTATTCCTAGCTCCACCTCTTGCTCTGTACAGAAGAAGGCAGTGTGGGATGTGCTAAGATACACGGGTATGGGAGTGGAATCAGGATCTTCCTGGCACCATCACTTCACGCTTCCATGTCCACAGCTCTAGCTAAATGTTGGCATCTGCTTTCTGCCTGCCTCCCCCTGCCCCTGGCCCAGGCATATTCCTGCTGGAAGAGCCTGTCACTGCCATCTCTGCTCCTCATGACATGACGTATGCCTCTCCAAGTTGCCTATGGCTGGCACAGTGCCCAGAATGATGCATCTAAGGCCTGGCCCAGCCAGAGCAGGCTTCTTGTTATTTCTAGAGTAGCCCTCTGTTTTGCAAAGAGGAGGGTCCCCTCTACAAGGCTGGATTAGAGAAACAAGACAGGGAAAATGATCCTCTTGCACATATGGCCACAGATAGGCATGCAGCCAATGAGTTCTCCTATATACATAGGAGTACACGCATGGACACTTTGGTACCATCAGTCCTAAGTTCACCCCTGCCCCCTACTTGAACATTCTGATCCATAAACACAAGGAAAGAGACAAACATAGAGATACACAAGCCCAGAGTCACAAACACATCCGGAGATACATAAACACACTCTAGTTACACAGACACACAGAGATAGCACATGCACCCCCGAGCCACCCAGTTTCCAGGGAAACGCACTCCCAAGAATGTCCGGAGTGGGGCCATGCAGGGCTGGGCTTGGTGCCTTGCTCCAGAGATGAGACAAGGAAACCCTTAGCTCCTGGAGCCCAGGGGAGGGGGAGTGCTGGGGAACAGAACACCCGTTCCTTTGTGCCTCTGCCTACCCCTCCCCAGGCTGCCAAGCTTCTGAGACAGGCGGGCCTAGACAAGAAGGCTATGGGGGTGGGAGGGAGAAAAAGGGAAGGGGGTTTAGGGTCAGAAGAAAGTGGGAGGGTACATACTTGGCAGGGTGGGCTTTTGGCTGGGGAAGAGTTGGAGTCACTGGGGGCACAGGAAATGCCTAAGAATTCCATCTTGGCCCAGGCTCTCCCTTTTCTCAGGGAACTAAATGATGCACTGGGAAGACTGGGCATGAGAGGCCTACAGAGCATTGGTTCCTATTCCCTGCTCATAACACACAGGGGAAGAATGTTCTTGCCCACGAATGTGAGGGAACTGGGGCCAGGGGAGTAAGGACTGGGCTCCTTCTCCAGCCGTCTTTGAACTCTGCCCCTACCCCTCCTTGCTGCTCTACTGTTTCACTTCCAGGCACCCAAATCTCGGGGAAGATGCTCTCTTTGAGATTGAAGAGGACTGTCAGGAACCCGATGGCATCACAGCCAAAGCCCCAATTTATGGGGGTTCCTTCTCTCATCCAGAGTCAGAGAACTTGAAGCCCTAGAGGAGGCTTCTGCAGGCAGACCTGCCTCCCTGAAGTCAGTTGTCCCCCTCACTCTCCCAAGGGTGAGAAGAAAGGAATAGGGCAAGGTTGGGTCTCCTGGGTCAGCTGTGAAGGGAGTAGCATTTAAAGAGACCCCAAGGGAACAGAAGAAGAGAGGAAAACAGTGGAGTGAGTGGGATTTCCACCGCAAAGGAGCTTCCAGCCAGTAAGAGTTAAGGGTCCCTGGAAAACAATGCCAGGACATCAGTCCTCCTACTCAGAGCCAGGCTTAGCCCAAAGCTCCTATCTTCATGTTAACTCCACCTCTACCCCCAACCCAAATCTGCTTCCCTCATTCCCCTAAAATGATGAGTCACTGAATAATTGATACCTAGGACAAACACAACTAATCTGTCAAAGTGCCACCTGGACGGACCCTTTACCTGCCCGGTTACCATAGTAACTAGGGGCCCAATTTTTAGAGCTACCTTACACAACAGAACCTCCTCTTGCTTTGGGAAACAGGGTAGTAACCATATTCATGACCCAAAAGCTAATGTCAACAATCAACAGGAGTGGGCATGTCCTCACGTACTGCCATCAGATTTTTGCCCTTGCCCCATCCCCACTGGGGGATATTGTCCTCGTCTCCCTGACCTCTACAGCTTTTCAGAACAATTTCCTCTCCAGCATCATGTAACAACGCATTGTTTCCCTCACTGCTGCTCCAACTGCTCTCCCCTAACAACCACAAACGACCACCACACCACTCCCCATGCCCTTTGATAGCAGGAATCGAAACCTCTTCTCTCCCCATGGTGCGGGGAGGCCAGGGTAGGGGAGACCAGAGAAGCAAAAGCAGGTTGAAGCTAAGTCTGGATGTTAGAGGGGTTTGGGCTGTTGTTTAGGCACATTCAGATGCACCTGAGCACCCCACCCCCAATATGGCCACTCAGGCAGTTACCATGGCAACCACCACAGCAGGCTTCCCCTGTACCTATTATGAAGAATTTTTTAAACAGACGCCCCCTTTCTTTGGGGGTATCAAACCTTACCCTGAGTGAGCCGGGTGGGCTGCTGGACAGGGAGCCCATCAATGGTGCAGGCATTGCCACAAGGGTAGAGGGTGAGGGTGCCCCGCAGGTTCTCAATGTAGCAGTGCTCTGGAGCCAGGCCTGGACCCTGCAATGAGATGTCTCTGGCCGCAGAGCCAATCACTGTCCTCCCTGAAGACAGGAGGTAAACTGAGTCAGAGGGGTTGTCCAGGCTAAGGAGGCAGGGACAGAGCAAAGAGGGCCATGATGGAAATATATTTCCACCTCCTACTCCAAGGAGAGTCACTGGCCACCCCTTTTGGGCCCCTGAGCCTGGTGGAGGCAGTACGGGGTCAAAGCTCTTCGCAGACAGGGAACACTCTGGCCCAGAGATGGGAAGGCCCAGAGGGTACAGTGGGATCCAAACTCTGTAGACACAGTAGAGAAGGGGGCTTCTTTTCTGCAGCTCTTCCCTTAGTTCCTCCAACGCCCCCTCCCTAAGTCCTTTTTCCCCTTCATCATACTCCCCTTTCTTTTCTTCTAAATCTCCTTCGCTCCTTCTTCTCTCCCTCCCTTGCCACCTGCAGCCCTTGCCCTCCCTCACTCCCTCTCTCTTCAGTGCAGCCTCCCCTCACTGCTTCTGTGTGAACAGCCCCTCCCCCTGGCAGAGCCCCTAGGCCTGGTATTTGGGGAATGTGGGGAATGTAGTATCACCCAGGCAACAAGGGCAGCCATGAGAAGAGAGGAAGGGCAGAAGCTGCAAGGTGAAGAGCCCTATACCAGGGCCTTATCTTGGGAGAACTGCCCCACTCTCATCTCTCCATTCTTCACTGGTACCTTCTCCCATGCCAGGCATCACCCTGGAGTGGGGCCCCCTTTTTTCTTGGCCACACTGATTGCTAAGAGCTATGTGCTCTCCTGTTTCAGTGCTCTCCTCCTTATTTCTAAACTGATCTTTAATCCCAGTCATGGAGCCAGATTATCTACCAAAGAGGGCAGGCAGGCTGGGGAGGCAGAGACAAGGGAAACGAGCTGGTGGGGTCGGGTGGCATGGCCTCCCATTTGGGCGAGGTAAACATTGCCAGCAGTTATCAGAAGAGCCCCAACACATGCCTGGACTCCAGGGCAGGAATATCTATAAGGACAGAGAAGTGGCAGGTGGGATACCTCCAGACTTACCTTCTTCCAGCGGCAGAAGGGTGATAGCAGTGCTGAGTCGCCCACTGCCCAGGCTCACCAGATGGGGTTTGTCTGTTTGCACTTTCAACCCTTTGCCTGTCTCGATCAGGTCCAGGGGTCCTTTCTGCAGGTAGTGGAGGTGAGGGATGAGCATCATTAGAGACTCCAGGCCAGCACCTTACCACCCTAGTCCCAGTCACACCAGCACTCTCTCCAGCACTTGCCCTCTCCAAAAGGTCTGAGGGTGTCAAAAGGCTTGTCTTGCACAGAGCATTATCCCACTAAATTGTAATTAGATCTGAATCTAGGACACTAACTCTCATCCCACTGGATTTATCTCAAGTCTTGGCTTAACTGCCCCTTTTGTCTATTAAGGTGGAAACAGGGAGGGGCCGCCCGGTGGCCGAGTGGTTAAGTGCGCACATTGCGCTTCAGAGGCCCGGGGTTCGCTGGTTTGGATCCCGGGTGTGGACATGGCACCGCTTGGCAAGCCATGCTCTGGCAGGCGTCCCACTTATGAACTAGAGGAAGATGGGCACAGATGTTAGCTCAGGGCCAGTCTTCCTCAGCAAAAAGAGGAGGATTGACAGCAGATGTTAGCTCAGAGCTAATCTTCCTCAAAAAAATAAATAAAAAACCTTTAAAAAAAAAAAAAGAAAGATGGAAACAGGGAGAAAGTAAGGAGAGCAGGGAGGCACCGGTTAAGAGGAGGGGGTACTGTAGAGGACGGTCAATCAAGACTTGTCCCTGTAGACTTGTCCACAGCAAAACACTTGGCCATTGCTTGTCCCTGTTAAACTAAATTACAAGACAGGGCAGGGGCATGGATCACGAGAGGGCTACAGCCCAGGGTCAGTCTGTAAACTGCTTCCTGACTTTCAAAGCGTATTTTCTGGGTGAACCAATTAACCTGATTCAGATACAGACTTAGCTGTTAATAGGCTTGGCACCTGGGGAGGGGCAAAGAGGGACTGCTGCTCTCCTCCTGGGGCTAGGACCACAGGTGGGCAGAGGAGCCAAACCCATCCTTACCAACAACCCTCCTGCCCCATGCCCCGACCCCACTCACCTGCACCATTGCTTGGGTCTTGAATCCAGGGCCTACCTGGCTCCTGTTGAGAGTGTCCATGGTCCTGGGGCTCCAGAGCTCCTGGGGACACAACAGAAAGCAGGTGAGGTGGGGAGTCCAGGACAGAAAAGAATCCATCCACACATAGATACCACAGTATGCCCGTCCTGACTTTTGCTACTATGAACACAAAAAGCCCTATAGGGTCCAACCTGTATTTCTGTGTTGTCTTGCTTCTGACATCTAGGACCTAAGTCTTGGCTGCTGAGGACCCTCAGACATCTGGAGCCTTAAGCAAGGTGGGGAAAATCTACCTTAGTGGGAAAAGTCGAATCCAAGGAACCCCCTCCAAGGACACTGGTAGCCAGAAGGTGGGTGGCAGGGCTGAGCAGGAGCTCCCTCCCCCAACATTTCCCTCTCCTCTTCTCCCTTTGTCTCTTTTCCCAGGGGTCTCAGTAGGATGTTTTCTTAAAGGAGACACAACAGGAAAAACTCAACCATTCTTGCCATCTCTCTCTGTCTCAACTCCTGCATCCTCTCTTCCCTAGAAAGCAATCTTGCCCCCACACAATCAGCAAAGAAACCTCAGTGGTGGCTAGTACTGGGAATACAAGACTCCTGGGTTCTTAATCTGATTTGATACTATGGGAAGCTTAGGTCTTTAGGATCAAGAGTAAAATAGACTTCAAAGCCAGAACTTGAACTCCTCCCCACCCATTCCTTTTTCCCTGGGTCACATTTTTTGGTACCTGAGAAATGTGAGGAAGGACCTTTGTGTACTAACGTGTGCCCACCTGCCCATCCCTTGACCATCTTGCTAAGGTGAGAAACTTCTCTTTGCTACTGAAATGTTACTAGAGAAAGCTGAGAAGAGTGTGGCTGGAGGTAGGGAGGGAGACCCAGGAAGGCGGGATTTTCCTCCACTTTCTCTTCTAGCCATCTACCAGGTGCTTAGGGAGGAAGTTGGGTCAGGAGCCAGCATTCCAAGGAGTGCCTGACCCTGGCAGTGGGGCCCAAGGGCCTCAGCCATAGAGTTACTAATTTTACTCTCCCAGCTTCCACCCTTCCGGACCTGGACTACATCATCTCCGTCACCATTTCCACCCAAGCTGGCGGAAGAGAGGCCGGAACACGGCCTGGGGCCCACCCCAAGTCTGCCTGAGAAGAAGGAAGGCAAAGGCCATTAACCTAGACCAAGCCCCAAGCTGGCCTGGCACCTCCCCAGGAGATCTGATCATGAGGAAGAATTTCCAGGGATAGACTGCTGTACTGCTTCTTGGACTCAGGGAAATCCCTCAGCATTCTCTAAGAGAGGAAAGGCAAGAGAGAGTGGGCTGGGAATGGGGAGTTTATATAAAAGAGGGAGCAAGAAAAACAGAACAAATAATGGTGAAGGAAAGGCATCATCATTTAGTGGAAAGAGCTTTAGACTGGGTTGTAAGAGACTTAAATCCTAATCCTGACTTTATTATTTATTAGCTGAGATCTTGGGCAAGTTATTTAACTTCTTGGAGTGTCAGGTCATTCTCTATGAAACTAGAATAATGATTAAAAAAAAAAAAAGATTGCCTGGATTAGAACTTGCCTGAGACTAGGGGTAGAATGGGGAGTGACTACAAATGGGCCCAAGATTTCTTTCTGCATGACAGAAATGTTCTAAAACTAAATTGTGATGGTTGCACAGCTCTGTAAATATACTAAAAATCATTGAACGTATGCTTAAGTGTATGTTATGGTATGTACTTTATACCTCAATAAAACTGTTAGGGTTTTTTATGGGAAAAAAAATGATTATCTGGAGATTCAGGTATTATATTAAATGACCCACTGTGAAGTGCAAAGCACTATAAACATGCCAGTTATTATGAGCTTCATGACCTTTAACAAGTCACTTCACCTTTGTGGGCCTCAGTTTCTTCATCTGTCCACTTTTCACTATCACCCTCCGAAGCAGCCGTGGGTGTGTTCATTTATTTACACCAAAGAATTTCAAGTAGAGATAAAGATTGTAAAGGAATAAGGTTGATGGGGGGAAAAGAGTGATAAGAGGAGAGGAGAGAAGGGAATAAGGAGGTGAAAGGAGAGGGAGAGACCATGAAGATAAGATGTAGAGATTGGGAAGTGCGAGGCTGTGGCCCCAGCTCAGAAACCTAATCCAGGCGAAGTGGAAAGATACACCAGACCCACGCGTCCGGGCGCTCAGGCGGGGCTCTGACCCCAGGGCTGCGGTGCGGCCGGGAGAGGAGCCAGCGCGGGGCGCCCTGTCCTCGGACCCCACCCCCGGTCTAGATGGTGGAGCGGCGCTGCGCCGGGGCGCCCCCCGCCGGTCCACCCGCTTCCGTCCCACACGGCTGCCCGCTACCCCTGGCTGTAATTACCCACCCTGCTCGCCCCGCCCGGTCTTTCTGGGAAACCCCGCCCCGGCCCACTGCCAAAAAAAGGCCCCAGCGGCGCGAGCCGGCGCTGGCGAAGGAGGGAAGGGAGGGAAGGGCCGCGGTCAGCCCCGGCTCTCGGTGGCCCTCCCGCACCACAGGCGCAGACGCCCAAGCGCCGCCCTGGGCGCAGGGAGGCAGAAGCCCGGGCGTCTGGAGTTGACGTGCAACAGCGAGGGCCCCGTGCGGGGTGAGGCCGGGGCTCCGGTAGGTGCCCCGCTCCGGCCAGCCCCTCCGGCCTCCGCGCCCAGCGGGCACGCGGGACCCGCTGCCCCACCCTGTCCCCAGCCCTCTCTGCCGAGTGGGGCGCCCAGAGTCACCGCTCGGGGGTCTCGGCACCCGATCGAGGGTGGAGGGAGGCCAGGGGAAGGACCGCAAAGGTCTGCAGCCGTCAGGCGCTGGAGGAAGTCCAGGCCCCAGGCGACAGGTCAAGGCTAGGCCCAGAGCGAAGCCGGCCCTCCGCGGCGCCCCGCTCGGGCGCTCCCCGGGTCCCCACCGGGCCGCTCGGCCCTCACCTGTGGCCCAGGGGGCCAGCCGAGGCCTCGCCCGGGGCGTCGCATGGCTGTGGCCCGAGGCCTGCGGGGCCGAGCTGCGGTCCTCTCGGCCCGCCGCCGCCTTCGCCGTCCCGGCGCACATCCGCCCTCGAGGGAGGGCGGCCCGCAGAGGAAGGAGTCGGGAAGGGAAGGAAACTGAGGCTGGGAGCCCAGTGGGCGGGTCGCTGGAGCAGGGTGGGGGTGGGCGGGGGCCGAGAGAACTGAGGACGAGAAAACTAGGGGCCCGCGGGGGGAGCGGGCGGGCAAGGGGAGACGAAGGGATGTGGAGGGGAAAACGAAAGAGGGGGACTGAGGGATGAGGAAAAATGAGAGCTGGGGAGGGGAGAGGCGGGAGGAAGGTGGGGAAACGGGATAGAAAGTCCGGGGACGCAGAGCTGGCGGAGACAGAGGGACAGAGTAGTAGAGGGCCTGGGGGACAAAGAAGGAGATGGGGAGACAGGACAGAGGGTGCTCGGGTAAAGGGGTGACGGAGAGGGGAAGCCGTAGAAGGTCCCGAGGGCAGTGGAGGGGGGACGGGGGAGTAGAAGGACAAGAGGGCGACTGAGGGCAGGGCGGGGAGCAGAAGTGGGGAGACGGCAGGCGCTCAGGAGACGGCGCCCGGCGGAGCGGCACGAGCGTCGTTGGGGGGGGACTTTTACTTGGGGGTGGAGGGGGGTGCTGGAAAGTGCGCCCCTCGGAAGGCAGCGGGCTTTCCGCCGGGGGGCTCCCGTCTGCCCCCACCACCCCGCGCGGCCGCCAGGTGGGACAAGGCCGCAGTGTGGGCCGCCCCGCCCGCCGCGAGCCGGACAAGCGGCCTTTCTTCGGCGGCGCCGGCAGAACGAGCCGCTTGTTTGCGCGGCCGGGGAAGGGCGGCCCCACAGCCACCGCCCGCTCCCCGCGGGGCAGCTGCGGGAAGGGGGGCTGAGTGTGTAAGGGAGGCGCGTGTGTGAGGGGAATGCATGTGTGAGTGGGGGCTGAGTGTGGGGAGGGTGCGTGCGCGTGGAGAGCTGCGTATGTAGCATTGGTGTGTGTGGAAGAGGGCTTCGTGTGTGGGGGCGTGAGTGGGGGACAGCGTATGTAGCGGCTGTGTGTGAATGAGGGGCTGCCATGGGTACGTGCGGGCTGCGTGTGTGAGCGGGAACTCCGTGAGCGCGGGGGCGCTGCGTGTGTGAGGGCTCACACGTGTGACCGCGGCGAGGCTGCAGCCGTCTGCGGGCGCGGCGGCTGGCAGGGAGCGTGGGCGAGGAGGGGCGGGGCGCCGTGCGTGGCGGCCGCGGGGGAGGCCGTGTTTGTGAGTGACCGGTCGGATGAGTCAGCCTCCGGGAGCCTCCTGGACGGCTGAGCTAACGGGCCCAGAATGCAGCCCCGCCCCGGCGCCCTGGGCCTCCCGCTGGGCCGCACCGTCTCCGGGCCAAGCCCCCGCTCGCGGCCGCCTCGGCGGAAGCGTCCGCCGGCGCCTGGGCAACCCCACGCCACGCGGCCCCTCCCGGCCCGTCGCACGCCCGTGCTTCCCCAGCCCGGAGGAGCCCGGATGACTTGGCTCAGCCCCAGCTCCGGGGAACTCCGCAAGTGATTCGAATCCGGACCGCGCGGGCGTGGCAAGAGCCTGGGACTCACTCCCCCAGGGTGCCCCATCCGGCCACCAGGTCCCTAAAGACGTGGGGCCTCTGAGGAGAGCCCGGGAGGCCCCAGATATGCCACCTATTTCCTGAACACACCCAAGAGTCCCTCCTGGACACCAGTGCCTCAGAGCCCGACTGCGCATCCCTTCAGCGTCCATCAACGCGGCCCCACCCAGGACCGGAGCCGAGATGCCCCAGGGCACCCCCTCCCCTCCCGGTGCAGGGCTCTCAGTCCTGTAGTCGCCAAGAGAGGGGGAGGTCTGAGGCAGGCCAACGAGACGCGGCGAGTGTCCGCCCGGCTGGCCATCTGAGTGCCCAATGAAGTCTTGATGGGGCAAGGATGAGCGTCCCTCCCGGGGGCAGAGCACGAGGGCCCCCTCTGGCGGCGGCGCGGGCAGCGGCTGGGGAGGGCAAAAGCAGGTAGCTCGCAGGAAAGCAGCGGAGCCGACTCCCCGGGAAAGCCTCTCGCCCCCACGCACTCACCTGGGGCGCCCCCTCCTCCCCTACGGGTTTCTACCGGGCTCTCTAGCCCAGAGCTGATCTGAGAGCTCTCGCCAGGCCCCTGGGACTTTCCCTTACGCAGTCCTAGCCGCGCAGCTAACGGGACCAGCAAACGTGGTGGGAGCTCTTACCTCGCGGAGCGGGAGAGGGGACACCGATCCCTTCGCCTGGCTTGGCCGCCGCGGCCTCAGGCTCAGGAGGACAGTGTTGCTTGTCCCTGGGAGCCTGCTGAGTAGGAGGAGAGCGAGCGGGTCCCGCCCCCCTCCCCGCTAGTCCCCGCCCCCGTCCCCCGTCCCGACCGCCTGCCCAGCCAGAGAAGACGCCCTTGTGGGGCTGGAGCCCAAGGTCCCCCCATCCACCCTTTCCCATAGCAGCACCTCCCCCGCCGCCTGCACAGCACCCGCTTTGTTCCTCTCTGCAGCTGGGCTCTCCACTACCACCACCGCCACACACACACCCTTCTCCTCCCTCCCCTTCCCCTTCGGACTCTCCTCGACCACCCTCCACCCTTAGGCTTTAAGGCTCTTCTGAGAGATGTTTTGACAGATTCTCTCTCTCTCTCTCTCTGTTTTTTTTAACTTTAGATGCTTGAGTTCTCCATGGGCTCCCAGTGAACCCCGTAGTGGCAGCCCTAAACACACTCTCAACATCTCCTCCAGAACATCTGCCGAGGGTTACCCAGGTCTGCCCCCTGTCACCCTTCTCCTCACCCTATTCCAAGCCTCACTGTGAAGAGCTGTAAATGGGATTGATAACCCTGAACATGAGGCTTCACAGATCTTTCTAAGAAGAGCTATAAGGAGACATGTTAAAGCACCAAGCAAACTGTAAAGCACAGGGAAGCTGAATGGAATTATCATCTTGCCCCCATGTAGCTCCATCCGCCACCCCAACCTGCTGGATTATAATTGGGAGGCAAGCTATAAATATACAGTTGAGCACACCATCCTGTAGTAGTTTGGGTCCCTGTAGGAGTGGGGGGTTAATAAGGAAGAAAATAGGGGACTAAAAATCTAAGAGGAGCCTAGAAACTGAGCCAGACTGAAGTCGTTCTTCATCTCAACCCCCACCCAGAAATCCAACGCTGGCAGTGAATCCTTACCTTGCAAAGCCAGCTCTTGCCCCAGGAGACTGACTGGGGAGGCCCTAGGGAGCTGAACTCACCTAGACTGCATCTCTTTAACTTGCACTAGAGATCCCTGAGACTATTCCTCACGGAAAGAAGGAAGAGAAAGCCCCCAAGGCTGGCATAAATTCCAGGTGGGGAGGATAGCAGAAAATAATTTGTCCTCTTTGGGATGGGCAAGGCTTGTTCTGATTCAGTGGCTTTAGTTTATGCCCTCGCTCTCTAACCCAGCAACAGCAGGAGGCTGAACTGCAGGAATCTTTGGTCACTCATTGACAGGGCCAGCATTAGCAGGGGGCCCCCATGGCTGGAGGCTGGAGCTGACCGGAGCCAGGCAATGGACAAGAAGGGGGAGGGATAGGACGCTCTTTGCAGCTACCTGCCGTAGCTAGCAGAGGTCGAATAGTCAGGCTCCAGCATGTGATGTGGGTACAAGGAAGCCCCACGATTTCAGGGGGAAAGCCTCTTACTCTTCCTCTCTTCATAGTGTTTGAGGCTCATGAAAGTGTTTTGATTCTGGCCACCTTTCATGAGGCAGATCACAACAGTGATTTTCAGGCTATTCTGGTAAAAGAAAAAGAAACAAAACCCAAACTGTTGTATTCTATGTGCCAAGACCCAGCATTTGAGTGAAGGGGCTCAGATTGGGGTACCTCAGAGACTTTTCATGTACCTCTGTTTCACAACAACTTCCAGCTCTTCTTTACCATCTTGGTCAGGAGGAATTTCAGGGAATAATCAAGCCTGCCACGGAGGCAGCTGATGCTGAGGCAGGGGGTTGAAACAGCACCCAACTTCTGTCTTCCCAACAGAGGGACCAGCTGACCCCATGATAAAGGCTGTGTGCAATGTGTCCTCGCTCCTGCTGTGTCGAGGCCCTATGTTCCCACACTTAGCACACTCAGGGGACTAAAGACCTACTACCCCCACCCTCCGCCCCCACCCTGCTCCACATCTGGAGCCCATCAAAAAACTCAGTGCTCTCTCACAGTTACGCAAGAGGTCGAGCAGCTGGGAGCTCAGAAAAGGGGGAGGATGAGAGAAGAAAGCAGAAAACAGCTTTCCAAGCATGCTTCAGACTTTCCAAAGTGGAAGCGGGGGGAGAGGGCAAAGGCTGGGTGTGGAAGGAAGAGTGGGTTTTTTAAGGCCCTCTGCACTTGGCTATGAATGTCAGGAGTGGATTTCCACACCCCTCCTGCCTTTGCCTAGGCACATTTCCCACCTCTGTCCCTCCTCTCAAATTGTATTCCCTTCAGCTCCAGAAAGAGGTGGTTATTGCTCATTACAGCAAGCAATCCCTGTAGATCCACACCCTATCTCAGAAAACTATCCTTTCTGGCCTCTTTGGATCCTGAACTCAGGCATCATTGTGTAGGTGTGGTGGCAGCAATGACGCCAAGTAACTCCTCGCTGCATCCAACTTGGGAAAAAGTTCAAACCTTTTTCCAGCAGCTGCAAAGGAGCAGAAGCTCTGTTCTCAGTTTGTCTTAAAAATCACACAATCCACACTGCCACTCGAAGCTAAGATACATCCAAGCTGAGTGGGAAGTTTGAGAAGGACAGAAGACTGGTCTTGTCTATCTCTGTGTCCTCTGACCTTCCTATGACCTGCGAAGAACAAGCATTCATTTGGGCAAAAGAATGGGTAACAAGACCTACTTTCATTTCTCTCATTGCCTTGAATTTGTAATGCCTCTTTTTCAAATAGCCCATTTGGTAATCAACCTGATCACAGAAAGTACACCTATAGGAGCTTTCCAGAATTGGATTAGGCCCTAAATAACCACTGAGCCCCTGCCCTATGAACAGCAAGGCAAAAAACTTCCTTTTGGGTGAGGGGTGGGAGGTGAGGGGAGTGGGAAGTGACCCAAGCTTCTAAAAACTGCCTGGTTGCTTCACCTCTTGTGTTTGAGGGGTAACAGCTTGGTTTGGAAAGGTAGTCTAATTTTCCTGAAGGTTTGTCTCCACATCAATCACTAACTTGCCAGGATAAGATGTGAGACTGAGACTTGGAGAGATGCTGTCTGCTCTTGGTGAAGAGCAATGGGCAGGACCAACCTACTTGTGGATCTTCTAGGAGTTTCAAAGAAGCTCTACAGCTGCATATACTTACCAAAAGGGGTAAGAAGAGGGAATCAGGGGAGAGAATGGTTGAAATGAGATGTGCATGGTAGGGCTGGCCCCCTGGCCGAGTGGTTAAGTTCACACGCTGTGCTTTGGTGGTCCAGGGTTTTGCTGGTTTGGATCCTGGGCGTGGACATGGCGTTGCTCATCAGGCCACGTCGAGGCGGCGTCCCACCTACCACAACTAAAATATACAACTATGTATTGGGGGGATTTGGGGAGAAAAATCCAGAAAAAAAAAAAGGAAGAAGAGATGTGCATGATAAAGGGAAGTTAATTCCAAGGTTTTGCTTTGAGAGATTCGTCTAAAGCCTACACAACAGAAGCCCTATTCCTCACCATCATTGAGACCCATGTTGAGTATCACTAGTTGTAGTTCGCACTTGTCTACCTTAGAGAAAAAGGCTAAGAAGGTAGAGCCATTGCTTCTAGACTTTAATCTGGATGGGGACTTTACCTTTTTTCACTTTTCTTCCTCCAATGAGCCTTGCCAGATGCAAACTTTTAAGAAAGGCTATTCTGTATCAACCATGGAAATCTCTCAGATTCCACCCAGTGTGAACAATTTGAAATTAATTGGAGGGCAAAGTTTCCCATCAGAGATGCATGGGTTGATAGATTTGGGGTTTGAAACTACTCTGAGTAGATGAATGACAGATCCTTTATAAAAGGAACTCCTGACCACAGAAGAGGTGTGTTCCCTACCCCCTCTATGTGGAATTAATCCAGAGCAGGAACCACAGCCTCCTACATTAAACAGAACGCTTATTCAGATCTAATTATTTTGCTAGTCTCTCTCACAAGAAGCCAACAAAAAGTCCGCTTGATGCCTTGGAGGGATTAGCTGCCAGTCAGTGGGTGTGGCTTGGTTTTGGTGTGCTTCATTTCACTGGATTAAGGTTACAGTCTCAGAGAGCCAAGTCACACTTCAGCAACATTAGACCAGATACTTTTTATTTCTCTTAAGAAAAAAAATTAAAAATCTTGGCTTTCACTATTTAAATTAAAACTTTTTCATTCCACTTAGCAGTTATTAGAATAATCTGCCTTCCAAAGAATTTGTTGAGATTCAATAGTTTTTTTAAGTTAAATAAAAACAAAGTAAGGAATTTCTGGGGGAATCATCAACAGCTCCCAAGGCATCCATCACTCATCCCTGGATCACTTATTTCTTACCACTGATTGTATAACCGGGCAGACAATGCTCCCAGATATCACCAACCATGGTTATTCTTTAAAGATTAAGGCCTCATTTTTCTGACTCTACAACTGCCCCTGACAAAATTAAGACCAAAAGTTCATTAAGTAGCATCAAATTCAAAAGTTCCACGTGTGTGTGTGTGTGTGTAGCTGAAATGTAGAAAAATACAAAAGGAGGCATAATACCTGTAATATGGGGAAAAGGCAATGAATACTCTCAGATGGGAGATTATTTTCTCTTAAAAAAAACATATCATTAATTTTTAATCTTAGATCCCATTACATTATTCTGAAACAGTAAGCAGACACCAAAGTATGAGATAGTCAAGTCTAATAAACATTCATTTTATAATACTCTTTATTTGATTAAAGAATTTGCCTTCTTCGTGTACACTGGAATGTTATATTCCCTATGTATTTTACAGGGTTACAAAACGTCTCTCATTTTAAATATTACCCCAAAAGTAACTTCAGAAAAAAAAGTTTTTGTGAAACTAAACTTGACTTTTAAAAAATCATATGGACAAGCAACTCTCAAACAAAACTGGATTAATACGATTTCTTGCCTACTTGACTACATGACAGATTTCTTGTCCCAGTCCCCTTCCTCAAAAAAAACCTCGTGTGGAAACCAAGCTTGAGATAAGAATCCTTCCCTGATGCAGTTAAGGGAAAGGGAAAGGCTGGCAATTCCTTTGGCAAACAGTTCCACCATGGCCGTCTGTGTGTGACTGCTTTGCTTCAAATACAGTACACTCTTTGCAGGCAAGGCCAGATGCTGTTTAGAGTGGCAGCAGCACTCTCCAACCAGCTGAAAGCACAGGTCACCTCCAGTCATCTGCGTCTTCCCTCTGCTAGTGGCTGCAGCCTGGCAGCAACTCCACCAACCCTACAGGGTTAAAAGCCAATGCTGGGCTGACTGATGTAGTCTTCCCCATTGAAAAAGTAATGGATGAGATGAGGCTGAGAAACAACCACTACATGATGACACTCAATAGAAAAGCCTTAGAGGAAGAAAAGGGAGGATTTCAGAGACAGGCACAGATAGGCTGGTGAAAAAATGTTGGCAGGCTAGAAGGAAATGAAGTATGTATCAGCAATCCCTATGCACCAATATAACCAGCTGCCTCTTGAGATGCTAAAAATCTAGTGGTGGAAATGGAGTCTCCTTGATAGTTTAGGATCAATGAGACTGGCACAAAGACTCACTGAACCCACAGCCTCAAAAATCATAACCTTGTCTCTGCTGGAAAGGAAAGGACTGATGACAGAGAGAACAGCCAGGAAGGGAGAGATGATGAATTTGAGGAATGTGAATGGATTACAAAGCCTGTGAGTCATTATGTTTTAGCCGAAGTACCCAAAATGTGGAGAAATGGAAGCTTGGGTAGCACTAGCAGCAGACATGATTACCTGTGATGTGAAACCCCTAACTGGACATAACCATTCTCCTCTGATGTGGGGACCGTGCCATTTAAAAGCTGCTTCTCAGCTGTCTTTAATAATGACACAAGTGGGATTCACAGTACTGTTGTAAACTGGAGGGACAGGCCTGAAAGGAAAACGACTTGGCAAAGGAGTGGAGGGATGAATGGATATAGGAAAAAGACATAAGACATTCTTATCTTTTAACTTCTAGACCCCACACCCCTTAAGCAGTCACCTGTATGATCCAAAAATCAAGAATGGATTAGATCAATTTGTTCCAGGAGTGCCAAACAAATATAATGCCTATATACAGATGATCCCAGTGCTTGACTGAATGTATAGAAAGAAAAAAACTGAAGTTTGGAGTATGAAAGATTAAAATCTTCTGCACAGAAAACTTTTTAAAAACAAATTAAGTATGAAATATAACTATATTTAGGGATTAAAATAAAGGAGCAACTTAGTCAAAGGCAGAGAAGAAGGTGTTTACTGGGGGCATTCTCTGGAAAGCTTGCTTTCCTGCTGGCCAGTAAAATCTGCCAAAGAAATAGCAGCCTTTCCCTTTATGTCTGTGTCATTTCTTTGCCAAAGAATGTCTCTGTGACACGGAAACACTGAGGATGAGTTGAGGGTCCTTGCGCGCAGAGAATCGTGCACTGTATCAGAAAAAAAGGGTCTCCAATGGCTTGTTGATTTGGAAAAAACTCTTCAGCCACTGTTGGCTTCTTCTTTATTAATCTGCAACTGTTCCTTTTCATTTCCCTCTTCTTGGTACTACAGGATTTCATACTTATCCACTAGGAAAGTGGTCTCTGTGGAAAACCTTACGGGGCTGTTTCCATCTACCTGGGTCACTTTGGTAACCTAGGAAAACAAACAAAGAGTAAGGTAAACAAACAGAAGGAGTCAGTCTCTAAGGTGCTGACTAAATTCTCAGTACAAATTCCCTAAAAGCAGTATTAAAAGTAACTCAGAAATACTAAAAAAAGTTTAATTCACAACTGCAGCTCACAGCATTACTCTTCCCCACCAACACGATTAATCTGCTCTCTAGACAGAAAAGACAAGTGTTGGGATGAGATGTAGAGTAGTATCAGTATTAAGTAAAAGGTCCAGAATGACTGGCCACTGCCCAGGTCCTGCCCTATAAAATCTATAAAGTTCATGACATTCTATCAGGATGCTCAATTAACATTTTGACCCAAAATGCAATATTCTAACTCCTCATCCTTATTTGTTTGATTTGCTCTCAAAAGTCTCACTAAGCTGCTCTATCATACTTATTTTCTAGATATGGCTGGCTCCTTCTAACGAGATCTTGTCTTTTCTTTTTAGTAATAATAATAAATTACCTATAACAATGATACCTGTAATGGCACCAACACAATACTTGAACCATTGACTCATATTTTCTTTTTTTTTTTTAAGATTTTATTTATTTATTTTTTCCTTTTTCTCCCCAAAGCCCCCTGGTACATAGTTGTATATTCTTCGTTGTGGGTCCTTCTAGTTGTGGCATGTGGGACGCTGCCTCACCGTGGTTTGATGAGCAGTGCCATGTCCACGCCCAGGATTCGAACCAACGAAACACTGGGCCGCCTGCAGCGGAGCGCGCGAACTTAACCACTCGGCCACAGAGCCACCCCCATGACTCATATTTTCTAATGAGGTTTTGAGAGAACAATTATACTGTCCTGTTCTTTGAATGGTTCCAAACAGGAAAATGTACCCATTTCTATCTGATGTTCAACATTGTGCTCCTAATACTGATGGGGTTATGCTAGTAACTGAAAGAAGAGAGAAAGAAAAATAGAGAACTGCTCTTTGTAATCATCCAACAGAGGGAACTACACCTTCCCAAGCACTTACAGGAGAGACAGAGACCATCTGGGAAGATAAGATAGTGCCAGAATAAGAAACCAATCAACAAGTCAGAGGGGAAGATGACAATATAAACTGGGTCCTTGTAATGCAACTTCAAAAACTGGAGAAACAATGAGTTAAAAATAATGATCTAAAGGAAAAGTTCAGAAATTTCCATTGCTTTGCCTACCTAAAGGACAAAGTTCACAAAAGAACTGATTCATGATTATCTGTATTAATGAAGGGATGCTGTGGAACAAATAATTCAAAAATTGTATCCATTTGTATTAGAATCACTCCCTCCTCCACCCCCCATAATTCTGTCTTCCAAATATACAACTTTCTTTTATTCCTTGGGTTCAAACCAAGAGACGTTACAAACCCACGTCTTGAGTCTTTCAGCAAATAAACTTTAAAATATATGAGATTATAAAAAAATAAGCAACTAAGCTGAGTTTTTGCTCTGACCATGAAGCCATTCTGTCTATCTGGCATCTGTCCTACCACTCTCCCTATTTATGCTCTTTATTAAAATGGGGTACCTGTATGTTACAGTAATTTTTTTTGGAGATGAAGGAGACTTGAACAGGGAAGAAATCGTTGGGCTGCCCAGCAATGCTGAACTCAAGGCTGCCACTCTTATTTTTGGCATCAATCACTGGCAGGCACCACTCCAAGGTATTTCGTCGACTGTCATGGCGATACTCGCCGTCGATTTCACCAATCACCGGTGCGCCGACACCAGATCTGTCACAAGAAACATCTGTGTCAAGTTAGCTATCCAGAGCTAGGAGAACTCTGCCAAGGAAAACCAGCCCCAAACTTGATTATGCTCTTCAAATTCTGCCCACTTTTATATAGTCCTAGAAAAAATTAGGCTCCCTAATAACTTGAAGGATCAAACAAAAGTCCTAGCACCTTGCTAACTGGAAGATGTGCCCGTGGACTGCTTCAACTTGTGGACTAGATCTGGAGCTAAAACTGAGACTGACGAAGGCGTGAAGTGGGATCTATTTCCAAAAATCCTGCACTAATCGTTTTTTGCCCTGTCAAGAAGAAATTTTAACATAATGTAGCCCTCTTTATAGGTACAATGGGGGAAAAACAGGTCGACAATAGTGAAGGCAAACTTTAAACACCATTATGCGGTTATTTATAATGGAGGTAAATTTGGGCCTTTGAGAGGATGTTTTCAAAAGATTTTAGATTTCAAAACTTACTGTAGTTGATGCTAGTGGGTTTATTTGATTTACGATGCAGTAAGCAGACTTTTATAAGTGAAAGCACAATTACCCCTGGGCAAAAGGGGAACATGATGAGAGAAAGAAATACATAGTTGTCCTTAATCTGCAAGAGAATCAGGGCTAGTTAGGATGTACTCTGCACTCCCACACATGGCTGACAGGCAGTATCACCTACTCCTACACATTCTAAATTTACCATCTTTTAATTCACCAGTGACACTCAATGCTTATATTAGGGGCAAGGTAAATAAAGGAGACAAAGAAAACTTTAAGGGTGATATAACATGATTAACTCTTCCCTATCAATTTTACGTTTCCAGTTGTATATTCTCTTTGCCCTTGTTCCAATTCTTATTCTGATCTCCTCTAATTTGATCACTTTTAGACAACAGGCTAAAATATTGTCTAAGGGTCTCTTCTGGAGACTATTGCAAAACTGAACTAAGACACAGGAAACCACTGTAACCACAATTATAGGATAGATGGAGAGGCCTAAAACTTGTGGCATCCTAGAAATAGTCTAGTAAAATAAATCTTAACAAAAGAAAACCCACACCTGTCACCAACACCCAAGTCCTACAATGGTTCAAGGCAGCCATCTATTGTTCTGAAAGAATAATCAAGCTGTGAAGAATAAGATGGTTATCTCATTAAAGGGGATATTGGTAACAAAGCATATTTTAAAAAATAGACATAAGAATGACTAAAACCAGACCTGGCCATGTAAAGGCCTAAATTATCAAAAAGGGAACAAAACTATAAATTAAATTAGTACCATTTTCTTGGCAGTAATAATTCAGCAGTATAACAGAACACACGCATTAAGAATAAACTTACTGGGTGTTCATCATTAAGCCCTGTGCTTACTCACGGTGGTGGAGGGCTGAGAGGGAGAGGAGAGGAACTGGGATTCATTAGTGAAGTAGTAACAGTGCACTCACTGAAGTGCTAGGAAGGAGATAAACTTAAGGCAGAGAGTATTTCCAGATGATCCCAGAAAGTAGGGCATTTAAGCACACAACAAAAACTTACTGGAACTAAACTTTTGCGGATGATGGCTGTTTTCATATTGTTTATTGTGGTGATGGTTTCACAGGTATATACATTTCAAAATTTATCAAATTGTATAATTTAAATATGTATAGTTTATTGCATGTCAATTATACCTCAATAAAGCTATTAGAAGATTTACTGAAACTAATGTAAATATCTTGTTTCAGTAAGAATCAATAGTTCCTTGAAAACATACCCTCATCTTTAAAGTTTAGAGAGCAAGCAAAAAAGAAAAACTCAGTCTGACAGACTCAATTTCCTTAAGAGTTGCAAAACAAAATAGAGAAAGTTTGACTGAGAAGTGGCTCCTCCTTCTGGAAATCTTCATTATTACATGAACAAACTGAGGACCAACATCTGAAAACACAGCTCTAGAACTATAAGCTTTGTTTAATGGTTTGGTTTTAGCAGTAAAATCCACTCTTTTTAAAGTGTCCAGCTCAACGCATTTTGACAAATGTATATAATTTTGTAAGCACCATCACAATCAAGTCATAGATCATTTCCATCACCCCCCTCAAGTGCCCTTGTGCCCCTCTGCAGTCAAATTTCTTCTTCTCTACCTCCTGCTTTCTGCTGCAAGAGTATTACCTTTTCAGAATGTCATGTAAGTGGACATAGCATGTAGCCTTTTGTATCTGGCTTCTTTCATGACTGGCCTTTATAAGAAGCAAGTATCTTAGAATGAATAGCCAACTAAGTGCTGCCTCCAAAACAAGTTCCAAAAGACTAGTTCTATAAATTCAATATAGAAAAAAATGATTATGTGGGGGACACCACTTACGGGAGTGGGATGGTGATAACCACATCATTCAGTTCTAAATTTTCTTCTTGTAGCTCATATTCTATGTTGACATCACAGCCATTTCCACTCTCTGAGGGCCAGCAATTAACTGAGAAGAAAAGCAGAGCAGGCATACCAGAACATTAGAAAAAGAAGGGAGAAAAGTTAAGACGGCAGACCAAAGTTGACCTGCAGCCTTTAAACATCCTAATGTAAAATATTAAAAATAACAGTTCCAAAATTAAAGTTGTTAAAAATTAAACCTAATGATTAAAATCCGCAAAATGCAGCACGAGTCCATTTTGAAAGAAGGTCATTTTGTCAAAAAGAATTTTGCTATGGCAGTGAAGATAGCCTAAAAGCCAGGGCTACTTGTAGTTCTCAGTGCAGACCAGTTTAGTGGGACTCGCCAGAGCACTCACTCGTCAGTGGAATGAAAGATTCCTCTGTGGTCTGTAGTCTCCACTTCAGCACCCCTACGTCACTGTTGACTGGAAATGACTTCTCTGGATTCTTCAAGCCAATCAGAGATTCTGCAGTGAAAAGTTTTTTATCCACATTTGGATGAGTCTGAAGTGAGAAGGGAAAGAAAACTTCTGAGGTTCAGACATGATAAGACAGGAAATAAACTCCCTATGGCCCATAATCTAAACATCTAAAATACCTCAAAAATTCCGATTCTTTTTGATTTTGAAGAAAGATTTCCCTTCTCCGAAGACTTAAAAAGACTTAAGACATTGGGGCTGGCCCCGTGGCCGAGTGGTTAAGTTTGCGCGCTCCGCTGCAAGCGGCCCAGTGTTTCATTGGTTCGAATCCTGGGCGTGGACATGGCACTGCTCGTCAGACCACGCTGAGGCAGCGTCCCGCATGCCACAACTAGAAGGACCCACAACGAAGAATATACAACTATGTACTGGGGGGCTTTGGGGAGAAAAAGGAAAAAAATAAAATCTTTAAAAAAAAAAAAAAAAGACTTAAGACATTGAAAAAACAGTAATAAAAAAAGTAATTTCAATTTTAAGCCATTTTGTCTGTAATTGAAAAAGTTAGTAATTCTATAATTGAAAAACTTAAAGACAACATTAACCAGGTCCTTTACAAAAGTACTTCACAAGGCGGGCTGGCCCCGTGGCCGAGTGGTTAAGTTCGCACGCTCCACTTTGGCGGCCCAGGATTTTGCTGGTTCGGATCCTGAGCGCAGACATGGCATCGCTCGTCAGGCCATGATGAGGTGGTGTCCCACATGCCACAACTAGAGCGACCCACAATTAAAATATACAACTATGTACTGGGGGGATTTGAGGAATAAAAAAGCAGGAAAAAAAAGAAGATTGGCAACAGTTGTTAGCTCAGGTGCCAATCTTTAAAAAAAAAATACTTGACAGGGAACAGCCTCATGGTGGGACCAAGCTTGTCAAGTAGAAAACTAGGATCAGATGTTGATCAGCTGCCTGGGTCAGACAGCAGTCCTGGCCTTATGCTACGGAGGCAGTAAAAGGAAAAGCTCTATGGAAAGTTAAGTTGCAGTTTTTCCCAGGGAGCTAAAGTTATTCAAACTTAGGCCAACTAAGATGAGCCAATCTTGAGCCAGCCCTGATGGCTTGGTGGTTAAAGTTCGGCACTCTCACCACTTTCGTGGCCCAGGGTCCGCTTCCTAGTCGTGGAACCACATCACCCATCTCTCAGTTGCCATGCTGGGCCAGCAGCTTACAAAGAAGAATCAGAAGGACTTACAACTAGGATATACAACTATGCACTGGGGCTTTGGGGAGGGAAAAAAAAAAAGAGGAAGACTGGCAACAGATATTAGCTCAGGGGGAATCTTTCCCTGCAAAAAAAAAAAAGATGGGCCAATCTTTTAAAAAGGAAGTCATATTAGGAGGAAAAAGGAGAAAGAAATAACTTTTGGGTAGCAGTCTACATACACTTTAAGAGCCAGCAAAGCTGCTGTCAAATAACATAAGCACTGCTTTCAAAAGACAACTTTGTGCTGATAATGAAGGGAAACAAAAAAAGTAGACAAAAACACATTCTGCCCCGAAAAGGCTTTGTTCTTGTGACAAGAGGCAGAAGACTGACCATCTAAATAAAATGTGAGAACAATGTAACAATACTGAAGGTCTCATACACATCCAGGTAGGTGGAACACATGTATTTATTTTGTAAGAATTTTACGCACTTTTCAAATATACCATTAGATATTGCCCTTCAGCTAACAAAACAAGCACTAGTAGTTTATATAGTGGCAGAATGAGTAAATTCAGTGTCATAACCTGACATTAATAAAATACCTCCCTTGGGGCCGGCCCCGTGGCCCAGTGGTTAAGTTTGTGCACTCCGCTTCGGTGGCCCAGGGTTTTGCCAGTTTGAATCCTGGGTACGGACATGGCACCGTTCATCAGACCATGCTGAGGCAGCATCCCACATAGCACAACCAGAAGGACCCACAACTAAAAATATGAAACTACGTACCGGGGGGCTTTGGGGAGAAAAAGGAAAAATAAAATCTTAAAAAAAAAACAAAACCTCCCTTAATGTTAAACAATGTTTAAAAAGTTGATTGTTTTTTAAAACCATATTTTAAGTGCAATATCCTAAATGAACTTACTCTTTGCATAATAGTAACCAATAAGCATCTCTTTGTACCTTTATTAGTGAATATGAAGTCATTTACTAGATTCCAAAATCTTTCATTCAATTCTAATAGTAAAAGGCCATTCTAACACAGCTGCTGTTAATCATTCCCAACCAGCTTAGGAAGAGATTTATTACCTCAAGGCATCCACTGTAGGCAATAAAGCAACTTCTTTCCTATGCATCTACAATGGTACTAGTTACATAACTTAAATAATTTTCTGTGTTCTTGTTCATATGAGGAACTCCAGCTGAGAAAGACCATGCTAGGTAAACAAATGTCTTAATATTCCCTTATCAAAAGCCTCTACACACCTGTAACTGCACCCCTTTCTTATCGTCATTTTCCACATGGAGACGAATTCGGCCAAATTTATCATCTGAGATCCTAAGCATGATCATGCCATGCAACTCCATATTCTGTAACCCTCCATCTCGTCCACAGGTTAACGTGATCTTTTCTTCAATCTTCATATGCACACTGTAGAGAAAAAGTAATAAACTTATTCAGAAAGGGGAAACCAGAATTCCCTTTCTCCAGGGTTTAATGGTGATTAGCCATGAACAACTTATTTTAAGGTGCTGCTGCTATCAAATTTTAAAGCAATTATACTCTTCGATCCAGCAATTTCTCACCCTACAGATAAATTCTCACCTGTGCAAAGGAACATACTAATTATTCACCAAAAGAAGCGTTTGTAATAGCAAAAGTTTAGAAACAACTTAAACATCCATCAATAGAGGATTGCTTAAATACATAAAGATATATCCACAAAAGTGAATACTAGGCCATTGTGAAAAAAAGGGGAACAACTGAAAAAGTTTTTTATTTGAAAATAACTTCAAAAATCAAAAAATTAAAATTATACCAGAAATATATTTATACCCTTTTTAGCTGTTGTTAACATTTTATCCTATTTGTTTTATCATTTACATACTTTCTTTCTATAAATATTATATATATGATTTTTTTCCTTGGACCATTTAGAGGCAGATTATACACATCATGGCCCTTTACCACTAAGCACTTTCAGAGTTTATTTTGTAAGAACAGGGATATTCTCTTACATAACTACAGTACTATATTAAGTTCATAAATTTACATTTATACAATACTTTTAAGATTTTTAGTTTGTTTTTTTTTTATATTCCTTCTTCTCCCCAAACCCCCCCCAGTACATAGTTGTGTATTTTAGTTGTGGGTCCTTCTAGTTGTGGCATGTGGGATGCCGCCTCAGCAGTGGCTTGATGAGCAGTGCCAGGATTCGAACTGGTGAAACCCCGGGCCACTGAAGCAGAGCGCTCAAACCCAAGCACTCAGCCACAAGGCTGGCCCCACACTGATACAATACTTTTATCTAATCTACCATCCATATGCCAATTTTGTCAGTTGACCTAATAATGTCCTTCACAGTAGTACAAGATCCAGTCTAGGGTAAGGTATTGCATTTGGATGTCTGTCTCTATAGCTTCAAATAAGGAAATTCTTATCTCCAAAATAATTAAGTGAAAAAAACAAGTGGAAAATGTGTCGAGTATGCTACTTATGTATAAAAAGGAGAAAAACAGAATATGTATTTATTCATCTATACATAGACTATCACCCTCAGAAGGATACACAAAAAACGAGTTAATACTGGTTGCCTCTGAGAAGAGAAACTTGCATGGCTGGGTAGGAGGGAGACTTTTTAGTTGACAACTTTTGAATCTTTTGAATTTTGGAACTATATGAATGTATAACCTAACAAAAAAAATAAGTAAAACAAAAAGTACTGTTGCTATGGGCAATTATTAAACACAATCTATATTTTTTATTAAAACTATTTTTAGCTAGGTGAACCACAGAGACTAAAAAGAATATTCTGTCATCCTACTTTGTTCTCTATTCCAACCTCTAAGTCTTCCAAGAAACTAAAGCATGAGACTCAAGACCATAAAGGAGTGTATCATAAGACAGTGTAGGTCTCATTTACCTTCATAAGAGTTTCCTCTACGCTCAAGAAGTATTTCATCATTTAGAAAAGAGTCTCAAACCCTGTTTAGTACGTGATAGTCTCCAATATCTTTTTAAAATAATGTCAAGTCTTTGTCTCACTCAAAGCAATCACTAGGGACAACACAGGAGCTTTAGTGATTTAAGAGATTTATCCCGACATAACCCTGTTCATTTCATACAGAACAGGACATACAAAATACTCCTTTTTTATGCACACCTGATAGAGGTATCCTTCTAGACTCATCTTTCACTTGACCTCAAAACCATCAGCAACAGTAGAAGGTCTGGGCTTCAAGACAAGAATCTGAGCCATGAATATGTGAACTTGATAACTACCACTCTAAAATGTTACCAACCAGTATCACAGTTCTGAAATAAGAGACAAATCAAAATATTCTAAACTGGGTTCAAATACTTAAAAGGCAAAAGACAATGTTAATTTGCTGTTAAAGATATTCATAAATTTTGTATTAAAAATTGGTTCTCCTTCAAGTTTAATCAGAAAAAGACATGCCAAAATATAGTGTAGGGGTCATCATAGCACTAGCCCTCTAATTCAAGTCCACTTTAAGAGACAAGGTACACAGTAGGCATGAAGGCAAGTTATTTTTCTTGAATTTAGCCAGCACACGTTGATAAAAAGGTAAGTTCTAAACTTCACAGAAAATAGATGGCAGGGGGCCAGCCTGGTAGCGTAAGTTCATGGGCTCTGCTTCAGCAGTCTGGGGTTCACGGGTTCAGATCCCAGGCACAGACCTACACACTGCTCATCAAACCATGCTGTGGCAGCATCCCACATACAAAATGGAGGAAGACTGGCATGGATGTTAGCTCAGGGCCAATCTTCCTCACCAAACAAAAAGACAGACAGAAGAAAAAAAGAAAATAGATGGCTGAGAACCCTTCAATCATGGTTAAAAGAAAAAAAACCCAAAAATCCTCACGTTAATACCTACAATTTATTCCAAGTCTTTTAAATCTGAAAAATTAAGACACAAAAAGAATTAATAGTGCAGTGAAATAAAATTTTTTAAGCATTATGTGATCTGTTCTTACTGGAAATGTCATTACTTACCTTTCCATATTAATGGGTGGAGCATGCACCTTGGTTGCTTCAGAGGTACGCTTGCCCATATTGGAGGACACGATAGTTTCACCTTCAGATTTCAATTTGTCCACAAAGTTATCTACTTCCTTTCCTTTGGCTCCAAGTTTCAAAGCCTTGCTGGGGCCTGAAGGTCTAAGTGGAAGAATACAAAATAAGAAAAAATACACATGATTAAAAAAAAAACTGATAACCCCATATCACTGAAGCTTTCCCTGAAGCTATTCTCTAAGAGGAATGTGAAGGGGAAAAAAAGAGGAATGTGAAGACCTTAAGGGAAAAACCCAAGCTTCCCAATGTTTAGTGGACAACTAGACTATTCTCTGCCCAAACTGGTAGCTGAGGCACTATTAATACATAAGCTTCAAGTACCCAAAGACCAAAGGTATACTTTTATAAGCATGCATGATGCGATGTGCCTTCCATCCAGATAAATATACCTGTGCAAACTTTTGCATATAATTTCAAGTAGTTTACAGATTCTCCCTGAAATCCATTCATGAACACCAAGATTAAAAATCTGTCTTTCACAGACAGTTAAATATCCCCTCTTCTCCGAAAATAAGGCAACTCTCATAGGAAATTGAGGTCATAGTATAATTTGTAAAAGAAATCTCTTTTACACAAAAGGAAAAATACCATATTCAGATTTCTCCTTTATCCCTATATCATGTGGCCAAATTTAATATTACATCTTACTTCATCAAGTCACTCATTATTTACACCTTGCCTGGAAATCAGGTATCATTCCAAGATCACACATACAGCCTTCATCTGCCATAGCAGGGTTGCCTGTGATACAGTGGATTATACCTGGCTGGTGCAGGTGCCACTTTTGGTTTATCAGTTTCAATGATGGTCTCTGTGATCATGGCAGCTGTGCTGCCTCCAGATACTGCGGAGCTCCCAAATCCCCCAAATCCTGGTGCTTTTTTGCCTTGTCTCTCTGCATCTCTTCGGGCCTGCTGTAATTCCTTTGCTTTACGCCGCATCTCAGCCTTGGCTTCACGTTCTTGAGTCTACAAAGAGACATAATGGATGTAGGTTTGAGCACAGTCTATACTAGCAAATAAAAAGAGGAAAATCAGACAGTGAAGCCTAAAAGTAAGACACACAAACCAACAGTACCAGAGAAGAGGCTATTTACCTCTCTGACTGCTCTGAACACCTTCTCCTCGTGAGAATCCATTTCTGTGAAAGTTCTGATCTGTGCCAGGTTAACATTCTCCCGGTATCCCAGAGCGACAATTTCATCAAAAGCAAAAATCAAATCAAAACAGTGCTCAGATATTTCATTCTCTTCTAAGGCTCGGCAATATTCAGGGATCTAATCATGGATAGCAATGGAAAAGAAAGATTTAGAATTTATCAGCAGTAATGTTTTCCAAGTCTTATCCTTTAAAGTACACAAATTTCAATAAACCCGAATCTCTTAGCTCCTCTACTCTTTATTTTAAGCAAGACTTTGGCATAAAGTCTTTGCGTGCTTGTGGCTCTATCAGTAAGTCTTATCTAAAAAACATTATCTCAAAATATGGCCAGACTAGTGTCAGAACCACAAAGCAGATTAGAGTAACTGCTTAAGAACTAGGAAACAGGGGCCGGCCCTGTGGCCGGGTAGTTAAGCTTGCACGCTCCGCTTCAGTGGCCCAGGGTTTCACCAGTTCCGATCCTGGGTGTGGACATTGCTCCGCTCATCAAGCCACAGTGAGGTGGCATCCCACATGCCACAACTAGAAGGACCCACAACTAAAAATATACAACTATGTACCGGGGGGCTTTGGGGAGAAAAAGGAAAAATAAAATCTTTAAAGAACTAGGAAACAGAAGCACCGTTCTCATATTCTCTTTTGCAATACTTACAACCTAGGAGAACACCCAGTAAATGTTTGCTGAATGAAGAAAGAGCTATAGCAATAACCTGCTGGGTGGGGGTGGTGAGCACAAAGCATGTAAACTGATAAGCATCAGCTGCTTTGGGGGAAAAAATAGTTTCACACAGAAAATTTAAAATAAAAACTGTAACCCACCATTATAGAAGGATTCTTACCACTCTTGAGAAGAGCCTCAGGGTCTCTAGATCTTCTAAGATGTTGCTGTTTTTGGTAGTGATCAGTACCATGTACAGTTTCTCCATAGGCTGGTAGACATATCTTACGCTCTCTGTTTCAACAAAGGTATGTTGTTTTCCAGTGTTCATAAGCTTTGGAAAAGCTGCTAACAAGCCCTCGATTCGAGTTCGGGTCATCTCCACAAACTGTCGAGAAACAATAGCCTTTCCTGCTTTCGTGCAGACTGCTGCTGCCAACAGCACCTGCCAGGAACATATGCATAAATAAGTACTAATTATTTCTTCACATGTGTTTTCTCAACACCCTTAGATCTTCCACAGAAAGGCACAATCAGTTATTTAGTGACATGACTACTATTAGAATGCTGACTTTCAAACTCTACTTCATAGCTATTTTAATTATAGTATGTAATTCATAAGACAAAGCTAAAATAGAGGAAAATGAAGCTATTATTCCTATTTTTCAATAATACACTTAAAGAAAAACTTAGCAAAGAATTTTTTCCAAGTCTACACATACATTATTAATGGGTCCCGTGTGACTCAAAACTGGATTTCTCTCTGCTTTGGCAGATCCATAAAGAAGAGTTTAAACTTTTTCTAAGAATAGAGATTTTCACAGCCAAAACAGAGGTCTGATCAGGCAGATTAAGGTTATAAGAAGCCCCTGACCTTTCCTTTCATTTTTGCCTAGAACATGGAACCAATCTAGTAAATCTAAATTTATCTTCTGCTCTTTGCTTAACCTTCCCATCCCATACTATCTGACCTCCAGACATGCAAACAATCTATAAAATGAAAACTAAATGACAATGTTTCACACAAGTTTTGACATTGGGCAATGATCAAGACCAACAGCCTTTTTTCAGAGTCTAACACTTCATTAAACAAATAAAGCACCAAAGGGAAGAAGAGCAGATCTCAAATGCCATTTGCAGGAGAGTAAGAAAACTAAGTACAGTATTAGTCTCTTCAGTGCAGGAACCCAAGAGTTCACAAGTACAAGTAACAAAAAGACTATTTACACATTTTGGAAACCTCAATGCTAGGACACAACCTCTGAAATCAACATCCTACTGGTCAGGCTTCTCAGCTTTACAGAAACCTGTCCTCTACAGGTAAGCAGCTTGAAGAAAAAGCAAGTTAGTCAACTGAAATAAATATTCTTATGGTTTCAATACATCAATACAGTTTTATAATAATTATAGGACAATATAATGTCCTTATCCATCAAGAATGGGTCATTAGGTTATTTGGGAGATAACTACCATCATGCTTATATCCAAGAAGCTAGGGATGAAGAATTTACATTGGAAAACTGTTTGAACTGTTATCTTGCACAAATTACTTCCCTCTACCAAACAGATTTTTATTTTTACTGATTGATTTACTTCCAACGAACATGGGGCAGATTTTGTCATGTGAAATCTCAAGCTATCAACTGCTCTATCTCCTAAATAACAACTGCAAGTTTAGAAAGAAGCACATTTAAGGGAGTAACACTATTTTGTTTATGTTGCTGATTCTATCAACTCTACACTGAAACTTACCCTAATTATCCCAGCATAAAGTTACTTTTACGTAGTACAGAATTAAAAACAGTTAAAAAAAAGTAGTCCTAAATTATAAATAAGTACTCTTAGGAAGAATCTTGTTTTGTAAATTAGTTCCTTTTAGAAAGACTAGAAAAATATTTTAGACAGAGGTATACAGCACAAAAATTACCAGTTGATTACTTTAAGAGTGGCAAATAAGCTAGCTTGAAAGTCTAAAAACACTTTTTCCCAAACATTTATAATTTTTAAAAATAAATAGTTTTGTACTTAAGAAATGTATCTTTCACCATCATGGACTACTTGGGAGGTTTTTGCCATTACCCAGGTATGAGGCAAGAAGATATACTGAGGACAGTAAAGGATCTCAGAAAAAGAATAAAAATGCAAAATGGTTATGATCCATATTTCTCAAAAGAAATTCTCTACTCCATGTCTTAACTTGATTTATTTTATTTTTTGTTGACTACAGCATTTTATTTTTTTGAATAAAACTGTATGATATTTAAAGCGTACATCGTGGTGATTCCATGTCTTTAACAGCATGAGATAAAGATTTTTTTAAATAAGGGCAAGGTCTCCTATAATTTTTGGTACACAAATAATGATAATACCTTAATCCCTAAGGAGAAGAAATTGACCTAAAATTATCACCAGGCAAGAGTATTTGTTAAGAAGACTAAAACCAAATGTACTCCAGAAATCTGACTTCACATTAATTTTTATCATAGGAGGTTCATGTTTCAACCATCCACATATTTCTGGCAAAAAAATAAAAAATAAAAATGTAGTTGCTGCTTCAGCTTACTGATGATAAGCAGATAAGTCTCTGTACTGGTTTACAAAAGGTTTATATGCCACATGTGTCCAAATAAGGTAAGATTTTTGCCCCTAAATTACCCCTCAGAAAAGAGCTGTGCCACATAAAAACTTGGACATGAATGTTCATAGCAGTAATTATTCATAATAGCTAAAAAGTGAAAATACAAATGTCCATCAACTGATGAACAGATAAACAAATGTGGTATATCCATACAATGGAATATTATTCAACCATAAAAAGGAATGAAAAACATGCTACAACATGGATGAGCTTTGAAAATATTATGCTAAGTGAAAGAAACCAGATGAAAAAGGCCACATCTGGCATAATTCCATTTATGTGAATTATCTAGAGTAGGCAAATCCACAGAGACAAAGTAGATTAGTTGTTGCCAGGGACTGGGAGAGGGGAAATGGGAAGCATCTGCTAATGAGTATGGGGTTTCCTTCTGGGGTTATGAAAATATCCTAAGCTTAGTGGTTATAGTTGTACAACTTTGTGAATATACTAAAAAATTGCATATTTTAAAAGGCTAAATTTTATGGTATGTGAATTATATCTCAATTAAAAAAAAAAAAAAAGGAATGGAGAGCAAATCCAAAGATTAAAGGAGACAAGAGACAGATATGTCAATCAATCACAATGTATAAATCTTATTTGAATCCTAATTCATACTGTAAAAAAAAAAATTATAAGACTACTGGGAAAATCTGAACAGTGAATGAAATAGTTAATGATATTAAGGAATTACTGTAATTTTTAAGTGTGATATGATAGCAATTAAAAATATTGTTAAAATAAGGAATACTTGGGGCTGGCCCCGTGGCCGAGTGGTTTAGTCCGTGCACTCCGCTGCCGGCGGAGCAGTGTTTCGTTGGTTCGAATCCTGGGCGCAGACATGGCACTGCTCATCAAACCACGCTGAGGCAGCGTCCCACATGCCACAACTAGAAGGACCCACAACGAAGAATATACAACTATGTACCGGGGGGCTTCGGGGAGAAAAAAGGAAAAAATAAAATCTTAAAAAAAAAAAATAAAAAAATAAGGAATACTTGGGGCCGGCCTGGTGGCAGAGTGGTTAAGTTCATGTGTTCCACTTCGGAAGCCCGGGGTTCACAGGTTCGGATCCCAGGCATGCACATACACACCACTCATCAAGCCATGCTGTGACAGCGTCCCACATACAAATTAGAGGAAGACTGGCACCTGAGAGCTCAGGGCCAAACTTCCTCACTGAAAAAAAAAAGAAAAAAAAATTTAAATAATAAAATAAAATAAGGTATACTTATCTTAAAAAAAGAGTTGTGTAGATTCAAATCCTTCTACAGTCTGTCATATTAAAGATGCTCTCTCAATTACTTTATGTTGAACATCTAAATGAGTTGTTCAGGGTAGACATTATCCTCAATCTCAAACTATGCTTGTTTTGCATGTATTAATAAAAAGTCATGGGGCTGGCTCCGTGGCCGAGTGGTTAAGTTCATGCACTCCGCTGCGGTGGCCCAGGGTTCGGATCCTGGGTGCGGACATGGCACTGCTCGTCAGGCCATGCTGAGGCAGCATCCCACATCCCACAACTAGAAGGACCTGCAACTAAGATATACAACTGCGTACGGGGGGGGGTTTGGGGAGATAAAGCAGAAAAAAAAAAAAAAAGATTGGCAACAGTTGTTAGCCCAGGTGCCAATAAAAAAAAATAAAATAAAAAAAAATAAAAAGTCACCTGCTTTATTAATTATCCTGAGGATCAGAACTCAGTTTCATGTGTTGAATTATAAATATATCTTTTAAAATCAACTCTCCTAATGTTATACAAATGGATTTTTATGACTTGAGAGAAAATTTCCAAAAACAGGGGCCGGCCCTGTGGCTAAGTGGTTGAATTCGCGCACTCCACTTCGGTGGCCCAGGGTTTCACCGGTTTGGATCCTGGGTGAGGACATGGCACTGCTCATCAAGCCATGCTGAAGCAGCATCCCACATGCCACAACCAGAAGAACCCACAACTAAAAAAAATATACAACTATGTACTGGGGGTCTTTGGGGAGAAAAAGGAAAAGTAAAATCTTTAAAAAAAAAAATTTCCAAAAACACCATACAGATTCAAAAAGTGCTACATAGCAAAAATCTTATATAAAAGTTCCAGAAAACTGGTAATTCAAGTGGACCTAGTGGTAATGATGATGCTTGTGAAGAATTTGGATAAATTGTCTCATGAATATAAGAAAGGAAAAAAGCAATTATTTCTCAATTAAAAATCTTATTTATATAATTTTAAACACATATGTATAAGTAAATTATTAAATATCTTAAGAACACATTGGACTATTTGTGCTACCCTCCTAAAACTTATATATTCCAATTGGCAAAAAACTTTTCTTCTTAATATTCTCATCAGGAAAACGGGGAATTTCCTTATATTTGGGATCACCTCACACGGGTTTCTCCTTTTCCCAAAGACTAAGTGAATTAGAAATAATGTTCTAAATTTGCAAAGAACCAAGGTGATATATCAGAAAAACTAAATGACCAGCAGTGAGAAGATCTGGATTCTAGTTTTGTTCTTATTTACTATCTGTCTGACCTTAAGCACTTAACCTCTCTTAGCCTCAGCTTCTTCTCCTATAAAAAGGACCATCATCTGACTACCTCACATGCTATTATGAGGGTCAAATGAGTATAACGAAATCATAAGCCAAAGTACTATACAATTTACACTACATATATTCACAATGTAAAACAGCACATTATTAATAAACTTGCCAAGAAATGCATCTCATTAAAAAAAATTATGTCATCTTAAGGCAATGGGTTTTTACCTTTATGGGTTTGTCAATATTTTGATATTCAAATAATGGACATAGACTCTCTCCCGACAAAATTTTACATATAATTTCAGGGAATTCATAGATCCTCTAGAGTGGTAATTCTCAAATGGCCCATAGAGAATCACTTTATGCAGTGAGAAATACGAACAATAAATGGGAGCATGTTGTAAATGTAATCTTTGTAGATCCCCTTCCCATCAAAAAAAGGGCTGAGAACCTCAGTCCTAGAAAACTATGGTTCCCTACCTTAGAATTTTATGATGTTTTGAAGAAATAAAATAAGTCCCAGTTAAGATATTAAGTATAGCATAATTCAAACAAAAAGAATCAAACATTTACCTAGAGAAAGGACTGCTCATACCAAACCTTCAGACCTATACACATATGCTGATTTAATAGAAAGTCTATATCTAACATATCTAATAATAATAAGCCTGTTAGGTTTCAGGGTAATTCTTAGGCAGCTGGAATTAAAAACACCTCCATACCAGACAGATGGAATTTAGGTAAAAATTAACATCAAAGGCAATATGAGAGGGAAAAAGGAACAAAAGGCAACCTGTAACCAGAAAGGCGTATGCCATGGAAAGGGGCAATTCATCTGCTTTGCTTTATTGATTGGGCGTGGTCAAAGGCTAATTATAAGTACTGGCAATCTCTATTTTAGCAATACTATTTTCAGAATTAACTAAATAATTATTTATTGAACACCTACTTATACGCATTTGATCCTCTCTGGGAATACTAAGAGGAAACAGATTGGCATTCTTCCCTCAAGAAGCCTAGGAGGACCTTAAAGAAAAGTTTCTTGTAACTACGTATGGTGACAGATGTTAACTTTACTTATTGTGGAGATCATTTTGCATTGTATACAAATATTGACTCATTATGTTGTACACTTGAAACTAATACAATGTTATATGTCAAGTATAACTCAAAAAAAAGCCCCCCCACCAAAAATAAGACACAAACATAAATAACTGTAAGACTAGGCAGACTGTGTTAAGTAATGTGCCATGGAATTCAAAGGAAGAAGAGATTCCTTCTAGCTGGTATGATCAGGGATGACCTGATGGAGGAAACAACATTTAAATTATGCTTTGAAGAATGGGGGAATTAGAATATGTAAAGATGAAGAAACAGTGCTGTGATGGTGGCCCACATAAAAAAAAAAGAAAAAAAGAGGAAGATTGGCAACAGATGTCAGCTCAGGGTGAATCTTCCTCAGCAAAAATAATAATAATTTTTTTAAATAATAAAATAAAATTTCCCATTAAGTTGAGCTTTGTCAAACAACTCTTCTCTTAATAATACTCAGAATGGTTTGAGTATATTATCATTTATTTTTGGATTAAATAGCAACTCTCTCCTATCCAGATTTAACTACATGGATCAGAAAGTTCCTTGAGTAAAGAAACCTAGAGAATTAAGTTTCTGTTCTGCCTCTGCCACTAATTATATGACCTTGGACAAGTCACTTAATTGCTTCTTGAAATATCCCTAAAATAGAGGCTAGTTTATATGAAATCTAAAGTGCCTTTCCATCTGTAAGATTCTGTAAGTCTAAGGATTTGAAAACTTTACAGCAACAGAAAATTTCACAGCTCCAATGGTAACTACTCTGGAACCATATTTCACATTAAGCTGCTAGAAGGCAAACTGCTTATCCAAAACAAATCATGTGTGTGTACAGTACAGCCATGTGCCTCATAAGGACATTTCAGTCAACAACGGACCACATATACAACGGTAATCTCAGAAGATTAGTTCCATACAGCCTAGGTGTGTAGTAGGCTCTATCATCTAGGTTTGTGTAAGTATACTTTCAGATGTTTGCACAATCATAAAACCGTGTAACGACACACTTCTCAGATATATCCATCATTAAGCGACGCACGGCTGTATGTGTGTGAGACAGCTGCCACATCCTCCCTTCATCCCTACTAGTGACACAGGTCCAGAACAATAGGTAGTAATTCAGCATACATATGCACAATTCCCTAAAGAAAAAAGTCAAGGACTTCCTTGAACCCCTAAATGCTTCAGTATTCCTCATCTCCCGAATTAATCACTTTCTCCTTTGTAATTCACTGTAATGATTACACAAATATATTAAAATTCATGATCATATTAAGGCTAGTTTCTACAATTGTCATAAGAGGACCATTTTCTCTTTCCTGTTTGCCTGAAGTAATTGCAGATAAAATCAGAGGGAAGATTACAATAAAATCTAGAGCACATACAAAACCTAAAACTTGAAAAGTTACTCAGTGACAATTTTAAGCTCATCACAAGTTTCTGTTTTAAAACAAAAGCTTGAAGAGAATAAAAATAAAAGGACATAGTTCTCACTTTCTGCAGTGTACTTCCTATTTTGAGAATAAAAAGATGGCAAATGAATGGAAACTCAAGAAAATCATTTTCATTCTTTGCTGTCCTTTCAAACAACAATCAAAAAGATAGACTAAAAATATAACAGCTGTGTGGCTGCTGTATTGTATATGGAAAAGGAAAAAAAAATAGGCAATAACCCTCTAATTGGGACTGTTAGTACCGTGTAGGATTTCAGTTTCTCTCTGATCATGTGTAGATCTGCCATACAAATCTAAATCTAGCTTTCTAGTATGTAATGACTTTTGATCATTTATATTTAATCTGACCACTACAGTAAGTTTACTCATTGCCTGTACTTAGTAAATACGAACAGCACTCTGTAGTTAAGCAAAGATTTTACAGTTTGGTGCTACCATGAGACTTAATATCAAGTTTATTCAAATATAAGTTTACTAAGAAAAAGAACCGATTTTAATGATATGTGACAAATTAGGAAAATAAGAACATGTTCTCATTAATTTGTATAAAACTAGAAAAAGGGTGCTTTTATTTTTTTGAGGAAGATTAGCCCTGAGCTAACTACTACCGCCAGTCCTCCTCTTTTTTTTGCTGCGGAAGCCTGGCCCTGAGCTAACATCCATGCCCATCTTCCTCTACTTTATATGTGGGACGCCTACCACAGCATGGTGTGCCAAGCAGTGCCATGTCTGTACCCACCCGGATCCGAACCGGCAAACCCCAGGCCGCCAAGAAGCGGAATGTGCGAACTTTGCTGCGCCACCAGGCCAGCCCCAGGAAATGCATTTTTCAAAAATCAACATTTATGTACTGACATCTGCAACTTACTTTCAACTGCATTAAAAAAAAGATAGGGGCCAGCTCCGTGGCCGAGTGGTTAAGTTCACGTGCTCCGCTGTGGTGGCCCAGGGTTCGGATCCTGGGCGCGGACATGGCACCGCTCGTCAGGTCACACGTTGAGGCGGCGTCCCACATCCCACAACTAGAAGGACCTGCAACTAAGATATACAACTATGTACGGGGGGGGTGGTTTGGGAAATGAAGCAGGAAAAAAAAAAAAAAGATTGGCAACAGTTGTTAGCCCAGGTGCCAATCTTTATTAAAAAAAAAAAGATAGAGGAATGGATGGATGATTAGATGTGTGATAAAAACAAGTACAGTGAAATGTTAATTACAGAATCTGGCTAGTGGTTATATCAGTATTCTCTGTAAAGTTCTTTCAACTTTTCTATATGTTTAAAACTTTTATAACAAAAGGTTGAGGAAAAATCAACTTTCAGAAATGTTTTTTTTTGTTTTTGCTTTTTTTTTTTTTTGAGGAAGATTAGCCCTGAGCTAACATCTGCTGCCAATCCTCCTCTTTTTTTTTTGCTGAGGAAGACTGGCCCTGAACTAACATCCGTGCCCATCTTTCTCTGCTTTATATGTGGGACATCTGCCACAGGATGGCTTGCCAAGCAGTGCCATGTCCGCACCCGGGACTGGAACCAGCAAACCCAAGGCTGCCAAAAGGGAATGTGCAAACTTAACTGCTGCGCCACCAGACGGAACCCTCAACTTTCAGAAGTTTTGATACAACTTTTAGATGCAAGAAATCTTACAAAAGCTCACCCTATTTGGATGTTTCTACTGTCCAGGGATCTCTTCATAAAGGAATAGGTCCCAAAGACATTACACAGAAATAATACTTAATAATGTCAAGATTCAACAGAGCAGAATGTATTGAGATAAGTTGTTCTCTAGAGTACACAAATCTGTGATATCTGGATCATGCCAAGTCCAAAATAATAAAAAAAATATGCATATTTACAGATGACATAACTGTATGTATATGCACACGTGCCTAAGTAACATGCAAAACTTATGTTTTACGTTTATCACTCAATACCTAGCGCTTTACCATTCCTCGCTCATCAATGAATTAAAAATACTAAGCTCCAAGAACTTTTCAACAACCAAGGTTTTTGTAAAGATTATCTGTATTTGATTTATATAATACAAGGCTTTAATTTTGCTATTAAAATTCTAACATGCTCTAAAACACACTATGAATACATCCAAGACGTAAAAGGAAAAGGAGGTTAAAAATCACTATCCAGGGGCTGGCCCGGTGCCGCGGCAGTTAAGTTCGCTTGTTCCGCTTCTCAGCAGCCTGGGGTTCGCCAGTTCAGATCCCAGGTGCAGACATGGCACTGCTTGGCAAAAGCAACGCTGTGGTAGCCATCCCACATATAAAGTAGAAGAAAATGGGCATGGATGTTAGCTCAGGGCCAGTCTTCCTCAGCAGAAAAAAAGAGGAGGACTGGCACTAGTTAGCTCAGGGCTAATCTTCCTCAAAATAAAAAGCAAATCACTATCCAAATACTAAGCTTCCTAGGGGAAATGAAAACATTTTATGTCCAACATAAAAGTTTTATGAGCTAATCCTTCTTGATGCAATTTACATGCCTGAAGCTGAAAAAAAACCCTTCGGTGGTTTAAAGTCCAAGCACAAATCTCCCCCAAGTTCTCATCTAAAAAGGTTGTCCACAGAACTTAACATGATTGGCACCAAAGTATGTTGTCATCTCTCAAGTGCCTAGGAAAATGCTTTAAATCAAATTATTAATCTACTGACAAAAAGAATTAAAAAAGAGAAGAACAGAACATCCTTCAAAAGATTGAAGAGCATAAAGTTCACTAAAAAATAAATTACTAGCTCATTTGGAGCCAAAGATTTTCTCCTATTTCATAAATATCCACCGATTATAGTAACAAAACAAGATTTACCGGAGTCAGCACTGTGTTTTGTCCCATCCTCACCCAGGTTAACTTTTCCCGTCGCTACACTAGATGAGAACACAAAGATAACGCACTTGAAGGCAAGTGAGAGGTCCCAGAGCAGAAGCCCTTCCTACTCCTCCTCCCGGGAGACATCAATGACGACGTGCCACACACACATTTGACTTCACCTCAGCAGTAAGTTCCTTGAGGACGGCCTGTGGTCTCTCTAACTCGCTCCGATTCCCCCCAAGCTCTATGCACAGCGTACACTCAATCCACTGACAAAAGGACAAAGCTAAGTTCTGCAGAAGCGGCGGAGGGTTTCAGGGACACTTGGGTCCCACAGATTCGTGCTACAAGTTACTCCTTCCTGTTCTATGCCTCCTTCCGAACTTCCCTCTATTTCCCCCTTTCCCAAACAAAAGAAAAAGTCCTGAGCACCAATGGATTTGGAGTTCGTCTATCGACGGCCTCCCGAACACCGGGGAGGGGAGGCCAGCTGATTACAGAAGGAAGGTAATCCCCCGAGAGGCGCGGCCTGCTAAGCCTAGGCGCCCGTAGAACCGGCGGGACATCAGCGCCGAGGTCCGCAGCGTGGGGTCCAAGCGACACCACGACGAGCTTCTCGCAGGGCAAAACCCCAGGCCCGTTCCAGGGCCCGGGTCCCAGCAAGGAGGGTCCCAGCTGGTCGGGGGGAGGGGTGTGGGCCCGACGACAGGGGGACTAGAGTCGGGGCCGTCGGACCTCCCGGGAGGTCGGGCGCAGGGTGGGGAAGGCCACCCTGCTCCCCAAGCCCCGAGGGAAGTGTCCGGCTCCAGGCCCTCCGGGCGGGGCTCCTGTGGCCGCGGCACCAGGCCGTCCGGCGCGGAGAGCGGGCGAGGGAGGCCGGACCCGGGAGTTGGGCCCGGTTCGGATCTTACCATGGTGGGGGCGGTGGGGGTGCGCACCCGCGCTCCGGCTCCACTGGGGACAGGGCTAGGGTCAGGGGAAGGGGAGCACTGGGCGCTCCGGACCTACTGCCCCCTGACAGGAGCCGCCGCCGCTTCGCCTATTGCCAAGATGGCGGCCTGGAGCCACGTCTCCAACCGGAAACGGCGCGGGTCAAAGGGCGGAGGGCGGGGCGCCGTCGTGTGGGGAAATTGTGGGTACCCGGCTGCTAGGCCGGCTTCGCCAAGGATGCGGGGAGGACTGGCACCCGAGCTTTGGAACTTCATGCTTCTGTCCTTTCACTGTCAGCGCTTTCATTTAACTTGTGGCTCATCTTACAGTTTATAAAGGTCTCACAGCCACTATATCATTTAATATACAAAATAACCTGTGTGCATAAGGGACTAGTATCCAGAATATATAAAGAACTCATTACTCAACAATAAAAAGACAATGTAATTTTAAAAATGGACAACATAGACATTTCTCCAAAGAAGATATACAAATGACCAATAAGCACATAAAAAGATGCTCAACAACCTTAGTTCTTAGGGAAATGCAAGTCAAAATCACAATGAAATACCACTTCACACAGACTAGGATGGCTCTAATAGTAATAAACGTCAGTGAGAATATGGAGAAATTTGAACCCTCCTATACTACTGATGGGAATGTAGAATAGTGCAACCATTTCAGGAAACAGTTTGGCAGTTCTTCAAAAAGTTAAACATAGAGTCACCGTATGATCCAGCAATTCCACTCCTAGATATACACAAGAGAATTAAAAACTTTTGCCCCCACAAAAATTTGTACGCTAATGTTCATAATATCCCAAAAGTGGAAACAATCCAAATGTTTGTCAATAGATGAATGGATAAAAAATGTGGTGTACCTATACAATGGAAATTACTCAATTATAAAAAAGAATAAAGTACTGATATGTAATACAACGTGGATAAACCTTGAGAATGTTATGCTAAGTGAAAGAAGCCAGTCACAAAAGACCACATCTTATATGATTCCATTTATGTGAAAAGTCTAGAATAGGCAAATTTATAGAGACAGAAAGTGGTGCTGCAAGGAGCTGGAGGAGAAGAGGAATGGGGTATGAGGTTTATTTTCTGGAGTGATGAAAATGTTCTAGAATTAGATAGAAGTGGTGGTTGCACAACTTTGTGAATATACTAAAACCCACTGAATTGTACACTTTAAAAGGATGAATTTTAGGGGCTAGCCCAGTGGCATAGTCGTTAAGTGCATGGACTCTGCTTTAGCAGCCCAGGGTTCACAGGCTCCGATCACGGGCCTGGACCTATACATTGCTCATCCAGCCATGCTGTGGAGGCATCGCACATACTAAATGGAGGAAGATTGGCACAGATGTTAGCTCAGAGACAATCTTCCTCAAGCAAAAAGAGGAAGATGGGCAATGGATGTCAGCTCAGGGCCAATCTTCCTCACCAAAAATAAAATAAAATAAAAGGATGAATTTTTATAGTTTATAAGTTATATCTTAAAAAAAAAATATGTGTGGGAAGATGGGCAGTTAATGTCTGCCTGTAACTATAATAGAAAGACCCCAATTCAGTCTTCTGAGTCTGTGGGTAGTTCTTCTTCTTCTTTTTTTTCTTTCTGCTTTTTCTCCTCAAATCCCCCCAGTACATAGTTGAACATTTTAGTTATGAGTCCCTCTAGTTGTGGCACGTGGGACGCCACCTCAGCGTGGCCTGAGGAGTGGTGCTACATCTGCACCCAGGATCCAAATCAGCGAAACCCTGGGCCGCCACAGAGGGGCGCGCGAACCTAAGTACTTGGCCCTGGGGCCAGCCCCTGTTGGTAGTTCTTCCATGCCAAATGGCAGACTTAGGGTATACGTGATTCAGCAGTTCTTCCCTATATCATTTTATCCCATACCACTGGTCAGCTCGACAGCACATCCACTGCTGGAATAATGGACAAACAGCACTCTTTTATTGGGTGTTTATTTTACGTCAGGTACTTTACACATGTTATCTCTATTCCTTTACAACAATCCAGATAAGGACACAGGATCAAAGAAGTTAAGCACTTGCCCAAACTCACATAGCCGGTAAGTGGTAGAGCCAGGGTTCAAACTCAGCTTTTCTCATTATGACACACTGCCTCTCCATATCGCCTATGTATTCCTTAGCGTTTATTGAACATTCACAATGTACCAGGCATTACTCTAAATTCTTCACACAGATTATCTCATTTAGTCCTCACAAGAATTCTCTGAGATAGGTACCATCAATAACTCTGTTTTACAAGTGGGGAAACCAAGGTACAGAGAGGAAAGCTATTCTACCCCAGGTCTCAGAGCTAGAAAGTAGCAAAGGCAGGATTCAAACAAAGACAGCTCAACTTCAGAACCTGTACCCTTAAGCACAGCATTATAGAATTCTCACTGTTACTCATTTCAATTCCATCTCCAACGACTTTCTAGTAGAATCTTTACAAAGCTCACATATTTTTTGTGTGTGTGAGGAAGATTTACCCTGAACTAACATCTGTGGTCAATCTTCCTCTTTTTACTTGAGGAAGATTGTCGCTGAGCTAACATCTGTGTCAATCTTCCTCTGTTTTGTATGTGGGACGCCACCATAGCATAGCTTGATGAGTGGTGTGTAGGTCCACACCTGGGATCCAAACCCGTGAACCCCAGGCTGCTGAAGTGGAGCACGTAAACTTAACCACTATGCCACTGGGCCGGCCCAAAGCTCACATATTTTTAATCTTTGCATGTCTGGAAGGATACATGTCAAACTGTACTCGTTTATTTTTGTGATAAAAAGCACATGTATTTTTTAAAAGATGAACAAATTCTTAATTTAAAAAAAGTAAAAATCCTGCGGGGCTGGCCCCGTGGCAGAGTGGTTAAGTTCGCGCGCTCCGCTGCGGCGGCCCAGGGTTTGGATCCTGGGCGCCGGACATGGCACCGCTCGTCAGGCCACGTTGAGGCGGCGTCCCATATGCCACAACTAGAAGGACCTGCAACTAAGATATACAACTATGTACCGGGGGGATTTGGGGAGATAAAGCAGGAAAAAAAAAAAAAAAAGATTGGCCACAGTTATTAGCTCAGGTACCAATCTTTAAAAAAAAAAATCCTGAGCCAGCCCTGATGGCCTAGTAGTTAAAGTTCAGCACACTCCACTTTGGCAGTCCAGGTTTAGTTCCCGGGCACAGAACCACACCACTCCTCTGTCAGTAGCCATGCTGTGGTGGCAGCTCACATAGAAGAACTAGAAGGACTTACAACTAGGTTATACAACCATCAGCTGGAGCTTTGGGGAGGAAAAAGAAAGAGGAAGCTTGGCAACAGATGTTAACTGAGGGTGACTCTCAGAAAAAAAAGCTAATGCACACTTTATTAAAAAAAATAGCATTTGGGAAAGGAAAAAGGTAGAAATCTTGCCTGGAATTATTGCGTTATTGTGGCAGCTTCCAGGGGTCTTCAATTTGGACTACTGAAGCTCAGGAAAGACCAATTGATGCTGAGTCTTTGGAAATATGATATTAGCTGAATTAAACTGAGAAGAAAAGCACCCCTGCAAGCGCACTTTGTGAGGATTTCCTTAGAGGCAGTAGTCACAGTGGTTAAAAGCAGAGACTTGGGACTTAGACTGGCTTGCGTCTGACTCCCATTTTCAGCACTTACTAGCTGAGTGACTTTTGGCAAATTAATTTAACTCTCCTAAGCCTCAATTACCTAATCTGTAAATCGGCAGTAACATCTATCTCATAAGGTTGTGAAGTTAGATAATATGTTAATAAATAAAACGATATAATCTAAGTGCTTCTACATGGTCTAGTGGTTAAGATTCAGCACTCTCACTGCCACAGTCAGGGTTCCCTGACCAGGAACCACACCACCTGTCAGTTGTCACACTGTGGCGGCTGCATGTTGCTAAAAGCTGTGATGCTGAAAGCTATGCCAATGGTATTTCAAATACCAGCAGGGTCACCTATGGTGGACAGGTTTCAGCAGAGCTTCCAGACAGATAGATTAAGAAGAAGGACCTGGCTACCCACTTCTGAAAAAATTGGTCATGAAAACCCTATGAATAGCAGCCAAGCATTGTCTGATATAGTGCTGGAAGGTGAGAGGATGGTGCAAAATGACTCAGCAGTTCCCCTCCGCTATACACAGGGTCACTAGGAGTCAGAATCAATTCCACAGCACTAACAATACGTATCCATTATTGTGAGCAATAACGGATGACAAAATTGTTTTTTAATGTTTTGCAGTTCCATTTTTAACCAGAGTGTCTCAGAAGAGGTGTCTCTCATGTTCTTTTTTTAAAATTTTTTTTAAGATTTTATTTTTTTCCTTTTTCTCCCCAAAGCCCCCCGGTACATAGTTGTATATTCTTACTTGTGGATCCTTCTAGTTGTGGCATGTGGGATGCCACCTCAGCATGGCTTGATGAGCAATGCCATGTTGGTGCCCAGGATCCAAAACGGCGAAACCCTGGGCCGCTGAAGCAGAGTTCATGAACTTAACCACTCAGCCACGGGCCAGCCCCTCTCATTTTCTTTTTAAAGTCACTTTCCCACTTTCCTCTGACAGATTTTCAGGGTCAAATTTCCAATATTCTTTTCTTTGTTTATCTCTCTCTGACTCTCAAAATTAACTGTGTCTATAGTTTTGAAATATTTGCCCCTTACATCTTCATTCACTCATTCCTTCATTCATCCAGCCGATGAGCATTTTTTAGGAACATTTTATTATTATTATTATTTTTTTTTTTTGAGGAAGATTAGCCCTGAGCTAACTGCTGCCAATCCTCCTCCTTTTCGCTAAGGAAGACTGGCCCTGAGCTAACATCTGTGCCCATCTTCCTCTACTTTATATGTGGGACGCCTACCACAGCATGGCTTGACAAGCGGTGCCATGTCCGCATCCCAGATCTGAACTGGTGAACCCGGCCGCCAAAGGGGAACGTGCTCACTTAACCGCTTTGCCACCCAACCGGCTCCTACGAGCATTTTTAAAGCGCCTAAATGCAATGCACCAACGCTATGAAGAGCCTAACAATTAATTAGACACAGACTTTGCCCTAAAGCAGCTCAATCTTCTTTAGCAAATAAAAAGACAGGATACTGGGTTAAATTGGAGTCTCAGATAAATAACGAATGATTTGTTAGCGTCAGTGTGTCCCATGCAACGTGACACTGAGGACGGAAAGGACTATAATGCAATATAAATGCTATAAAAGGACGTACAAAGTGTTGTGGGAATATTTCTTGGAGATTTTGCCTAAATTCTGACTAGACTGACAGGAGGAATTGCATGCCCAATGGTCCTTGTCCTGGGGGGGTCGGGGCGGGGATGCTCATGGTATTTCCAGATTGGAGGGCTGACTCTACGAACCGAAATTCATCAGCCCTCTTTTTCACTCGTGACCGCTAGATGTCGCCACAGACGCATTTGTTGAAACCATAGACAAACAGGCGATTTGATCGCCCAGAGAGGCTTTATCCGACTCCCTCTTGATCCATCTTGGATGCTTCGCTGGAGGAGACGTAACGCGCAAGCGAATGGAGAAGGTCTCACGAGAGTGAGAGCAAGTCTCGCGATTTTTTTTTTTTTTTTTTTTTTTTTTTTTTTTTGCCTAGCGACTGACAACAGGCCGGTTGCTCCAAGTAGAAACTGTGAAGTGGCCTACCCTGAGATTGGAGTGAGACTCCAGCCTTAGGCTGGGGTTCTTTCCATACAGAGGAGACGGATTCAGAGGGGCTACAGGTAATTCGTGCTCACCCCAGCAGAAAGAGAACTCCCTTTCTCCCTCCCAAGAGGAATTTAAAAGGCCTGCCCTTTCCTCTTCTGCGACCCCCCGACCTCTTCCCATCTTTATGACAGCTTTTCTTTCTCCCTCTCTTTCACACCACCACTAACCATACTGCTTCCTTTACTCCCCATGAAACTTAAGTGGGATTCGACCTGCAAGACGAGGGGTGTAGATGGGGATGATGCTTTGGGGATTATTGGATGGGACGGAGAGACTAGAGTTTACCCTCTCTTGGTCCCGCCCTGTCCCCCACCACGAGGTAACCCTAAAGACAACTATTTCTAGAGCCTCTGCAGCCTCCCCCGAGAAACCCCGACAACCTTGGGAAAACTGATCCAAACTGAGAAGAAACCCGCCATCTACAGAGAAATCCTGTTCTGCCCTTGCCCGGGGTCTTGTGTATCTCACAGCTTTAAGGAGCTGCTGCAGAAGTTGGTTTTTGTGGATTCCCTCCTTCCTCAGCCAGCCTGCCAGCAGCTCCTAAATAAGGGCTGCAACAGAATGACTTAACTGCTTGACCTGGGGCCAAGAAGCCTTAAGGAAAGTTTGAATGGGGGGTGAAGGTTCATGAGAAACTAGGGTCTAGAGTAAAGAATAGGGACCAATGCTGACTTGGAATGGCACTCCCCACAGAGTGCTTAATATCCCCTGATGTGAACTATGTAATCATGTCTCCTTTTGCTTAGACCAAGATTGTTGAAAACCAGACATATGATGAGCGTCTAGAGATTAACGACTCTGAGGAGGCTGCAAGTATTTATACTCCAACCTCAAGACACGAAGGTAAGAGAGGAACAAATGAAGAGGAAAGAAGAGAAATGGTTCTCACAGCAAAGAGCAGGATGGATTCCGGATTGTCTCCAAGGAGTTCCTCTTTTATAATAGCAAATGTTGGCTTTCAGAGTCCAGTTACTTCACTTGCCATTGTTTCTGGTTTCTAACTAGTTAAGCGGGGAGAAAACACAGCCACTCAGATTACAGGATCTTCCTCCATCCTGTGCAGTGTTCCCTATCACCATTTACTTCACAATGCTGCTCTGTTCACAACCTGCCAGGGGTTCATGTTGGGTTTTTTTTTAAAGATTTTATTTATTTCCTTTTTCTCCCCAAAGCCCCCCGGTACATAGTTGTATATTCTTTGTTGTGGCTCCTTCTTGTTGTGGCATGTGGGACGCCGCCTCAGCGTGGTTTGATGAGCAGTGCCATGTCTGCGCCCAGGATTCGAACCAACGAAACACTGGGCCACCTGCAGCGGAGCGCACGAACTTAACCACTCGGCCACGGGGCCAGCCCCATCATGGTTTTTTTTAACTTATCAAACCTGTTTTGTTCAGTTTTGAAGATGCTTCAGTAACCTGCCCTTAACCTGCAATCCCACTCAAAATCTTAACGCGGTATTTTAGGAGGACTTGACACCATCATTTATTCAACCAACATTTTTTTTTTTTAAAGATTTTATTTCTTTTCCTTTTTCTCCCCAAAGCCCCCCAGTACCTAGTTGTATATTCTTCGTTGTGGGTCCTTCTAGTTGTGGCATGTGGGACGCCGCCTCAGCGTGGTTTGATGAGTGGTGCCATGTCCACGCCCAGGATTCGAACCCATGAAACACTGGGCCGCCTGCAGCGGAGCGCGCGAACTTAACCACTCGGCCATGGGGCCAGCCCATCAACCAACATTTTTTGAGTGCCTACTATGTGTCAGCCTTATGCTTAACACTAGGTATACAATTTTAAAAGAGGCATTGACCCTGCCCTGCCATCCTGATGCTTGTAATTGTGGGAGACAGATGACAAATGAGTAAATAAACAGCATTACAAATGTGGTAAGTGCATTGAGGGAGGCACACAGTTTGACGTTATGGAGAATAATGGTGAGGAGTGAGATGTGCTTTTGATAGAGCGGTCAGGGAAGACCTAAGGAGATGACGTTTGAGACTGAAAGATGTGAAGGATCCAGTCATTGAGGAGAAGCAGGCCAGAAAGAGGGGGCAGGCCCTGAGGCCAGGGAGAACTTGGGTTGGTAGGAGGATTTGCAAGAGAGCAGGATGTGGTAGGGGGAGTGGTATCAGAGGGAGGCAGGAAGCATAACAAGCATAGCTTTAGAGGCCGGATGCTGTTTGTGCGGAATGGATTGAAGGGTGCAAAGGTGAAAGTAGGGAACCAGCTGAAAGGACTGTTGCAGTGGCTGAGTATGGCTTGGATGTGATGAGGAAGTTGAGAATAGAAGAGGCAAATACAAGACATGTTGTTGTTGTAGAATCACTAAGACTTGCTGCCGGATTGGATTTGGCTCTTGAGTTAGGAATCAAGGATGACATCCAGGGTTGTTTGTTTATTGTGGTAAACATACCTAACATAAAATTTACCATTTTAGCCACTTTTAAGTATACAATTCATTGGCATTAAGTACATTCATAATGTTGTGTAACTATCTGCTGTTTCCAAAACTTTTTCATCATCCTGAACGGAATCTATACCCGTTAAACAATAACTCCCCTTCCTCCTCTTTCCCCCCAGCCCCTGGTAAACTCTATTCTACTTTGTCTGTATGAATTTGCCTATTCTAGGTATTGCATAAGTGGAATCATACAATCCTACATTCATACAATCATACAAATCATACATTTGTCATTTCATGTCTGGCTTATTTCACTTAGCATAATGTTTTCAGGGTTAATCCGTGCTGTAGCACGTTAGGATTTCCTCCCTTTTTAGGGCTGAATAATATTCCATGTATGTATAACCACATTTTGTTTATCCATTAGTCTTTTGATGGACAGTTGGGTTGTTTTCACCTTTTGGCTGTTTTGAAAGTGCTGCTATGAACATTGGTGTATGGTTCATAGTACCTGTTTGAGTCCCTGCTTTCAGTCTTTTGATTGTATGTAAATATACCCAGGCACCCAGCATATTGACTTGAACATGTTTATAATCTTGCCAGCTGTGGACATTGTAACTTATTTTCAGTTTGGGCAATTTAGTAGGCTGAAAAATGGTATTTAATTCATATTTATTTGATTTGGAAATCATTGAACATGTTTCCATGCCAGTTAATATCTTACATCTGGTTATACTTTTTTTTTTTTGAGGAAGATTAGCCCTGAGCTAACTGTTGCCAATCCTCCTCTTTTCACTGAGGAAGACTGGCTCTGAGCTAATATCCATGCCCATCTTCCTCTACTTTCTGTGTGGGACGTCTACCACAGCATGGCATGCCAAGTGGTGCCATGTCCATACCCGGGATCTGAACCGGCAAACCCTGGGCCGCCAAAGCAGAACGTGCGCACTTAACCGCTGTGCCACTGGGCCAGCCCTGATTATACTTTTAATTGTTCAGAATATCTTTATTGCTCCCATCTCATAGACACTGATTCTGATTTATATCTGTGACTATTATTTTCTGGGAGCTTGGTCAGTTCCTTCCACATTGGTTTTTTCATTTCATCCTTACAACAGTCCTGAGTGAGAAATATTAATGACCCCATTTAGAGGTGGGAATACTGAAACTCAGAGACCTTAAGTCATTTTGTCCACGTGATGGAGTTGTCCTTCAAACCCAGTCTTCTGACTATACCTCCAGTAGTCTTTTTGCTTTTCTGATTACTAACCTCATTTTACCAACGTGTAAACTAAGGGCAGATTTTATATTATTTATGCAATGGCAGATAATCAATTAGTATAATATCTAACCCAATGCCTTAAGCACAGGAATGCTTAGGAACTATTTCTTGAATTGAAGTGATAGAGCCATGGCTAGAATTCAGTCTCCTGTCCTTTAGCTAGATGTTCTTATAAACTCTGTTCCGTAAAATGGTTAGAGCATAAATATTATAAACTAAAAATATTTGTCTTTACGGGCCAGCCTGGTGGCACAGTGGTTGTGTGCATGTTCCGCTTCGGCGGCCCGGGGTTCGCCGGTTTGGATCCCAGGTGCAGACATGGCACTGATCATCAAGCCATGCTGTGGTAGGCGTCCCACAGATAAAGTGGAGGAAGGTGGGCACGGATGTTGACTCACGGCTAGTCTTCCTCAGCGAAAAGAGGAGGATTGGCAGCAGTTAGCTCAGGGCTAATCTTCCTCAAAAAAACAATTTGTCTTTAAAAATCATTTAAATAATGAATCTAAAGGGAAAACTTTTCTTCTAAGGACTTTCTCATTCTGCCCATATCCCTAACAAGACTATGGCTGATAACAGCAGTGATGAGTATGAAGAGGAAAATAACAAGGTACAGTATAACTCACGGCTTCTTGGGGCATTTCTGCTTTGAGTTTTTGGCAGTTAGTTTGACATGAGGCCAGTCAGTGGTAAACATTTCTTGAATACTTACCTCCAGGGGTTGGGTACCTCTGAGCTCATGGAGGAAAATCAGGAGCAAAGAGCCTTAAGATTTTGACTCTCCTTCAGGAATAAAGCCTACTATTACAGCTGACTTTTTGGTAAGAAATTTAATATAATGTAGGCCAGTGCTTCACAAATTTTACTCATCATAAGAATCAGGTGGGGAACTTCTTTTTAAAAATGCAGATTCCCACTCTCCACCCAGAACTACTGAATCAGAATCTTAAAGGTCAAAGCCTGAGAATTTATATTTTTAGCACTCCCAGTAATTCTTACGATAAAGTAAGTTTGGAATTATTGGTTGAGGCATTTGTTCGTTACCAACACTTGTGATACTGCCAATATTTTGTGAAAGAGACTTTAACTTTGAAATCTTAAGACCCAGAGATCATTTTGTTGTTATTCCATGAACCTTGAGAATCACTCTGTTTCTGAAAGAAAGATGGAAAGATGCCTACAGCTCCAGCCAGATAGGACCTCGAAGTTGCACATGTTCGCTGCTTAACCACCATTGTGTTCAGCCTTAGCGCATGGTCCAGTGGTTACATTTTAATTGTCGTTCAAGAACAGGCGCTTTGAAAACTCAGGTGAAGAAGAATATTTGAAGTAATGCAGAAAGCTGTAGTGATATAGGCTGATTTCATAAAAAGCCTAACAGGTAATGTTTTAAAGTAGCCCCACTTTGTGACTAGTGTGCTGTTTTAACACCTTACCCACAAAGTAATTGTTTAGGCATTTGTCTGTGGTATATAAGGTCTTCTGCCTTTAGATCAGGAATTTTGCAAAGCACAACTTTGAGGGAGGAGACAAAAGAAAAGTGAACAGTTTTCTTAAATTGACCTCCTAATTTTGTATATTTGCCCTAAATTTTTTTAGTCTTCATCATGATGTGGTCAATATTCAAGGCTCATTTATCTTTCCAATTTGGTATGTATGCACTCAGAATCAGCGTAAAGGATCCATTTTTGAATAAACTTTAAATTGACAGTCAATATTCTTAAAAATCTCCCTTTGCCAAACTACTTCCCATGTGACCAAAGATAATTTTGGCAGATTTTGAATTAAGAAAGAACAATCTCCTATAGTGTTCTTTCTTATCAATGGTATACCAATAACTCATAGTCACAGAATAAATTTTGCAACTGTGTGTCATATGTCACACCTATTACAGATTAGTTAAAATATATTTTTATCTGTGTCTAATAAATCTGTGTTGTGCTTAGAGGACAACAGGACCAAAAGCAGATTTTGATGTCCTCAATGTGTCACAATTTTATGTGCAATAGCTGCTTTACTGTAAAACAAATGTTAAATAATTTTTAAAACTAGAACCAAATGTCTGTTAACCTCAGTATAAGCCATATGGCATATGGAAACCAAGCTTTCAAAACCTGCTTTTAAAGGGGGCCAATTGGTCATCCTTCAGGTCCTAAGTGAGGGCATGCCACAGGCTCCAGGCCACAGAGGCAAAGACATGGACCCCGTCCCAACTGCCCCTGCAAACCCCAAGCATCACCAGACCTCTTCTCATGGACTTGAGAGGGTGGGTTGGTACCTAGAGAACCAGAAGCTCAGAAAGGTAGGTTGTAATGCCAAGAACAGCAGAGCCTCTTATCTTGAGATATAATGTATATTCACTGCATTTAACTTATGTGGGAAAGGAAGGGAAGTATAGACAGATACCCACTGAAGAGAATTGTCACCAAATGGAAATAGAAAACCTGTAGCCTCTGGAACTGCTGGTCAGAATTCAGGCACAGGGTTGACTGTGACCTTTCTTCTGTTGAGAGTTGCAAGCAGCTTACTCTGGGCAGTCTTACAAATTAAATAGTAGATTTCCTCCCTGCAAGCTTTGTGAGTATTAAGATGCCCTAAAGTTTGTCTTCCCCACTTCATCTCCCCCCGTTTCCTCCCAAAATAACTATTTTGAGTTGCCTTCCTCTTCAAAAAATCCCTAAGTTTCAGAGTAGAAGTTGACTGGATAAAGTTTATGCAGAGTTCTCAGGATCTCCTGAGTAACAGGTAAAATAGATATATATGGGATAAAATTTATACCCAAGCCTCAAGTAGAGAAATATAATATAGTTATAGAAAGTGGGGATCCGGTTTGTAGCTAAGCAGGCACAGAAGAACGTTCTCAAAGCCCTTCTGGGGAGTGCTGCCTTCTCTTTCAGGTGGTTTGGTACCAGGTGGGAGGGTATTGGTTAGAGCACTAGGAGAGAACTGGGCATGGGTCCACTAAATTTCTCCTTATGTGGACCTTTCTTTGCCTACCCTGCCCTATCTCAGGAGAAGAAGAAGACCTCGAAGCTGACACCTCAGCGGGGCTTTAGTGAAAATGACGATGATGATGATGACTCATCTGAAACTGATTCTGATGAAGATGATGATGATGAAGAGCACGGGGCCCCTCTGGAAGGGTGAGGAAAGCCCCCTAGCCTAGGACACCCAAGCCAGGGAGGAAAACACCTCCTTCAAAACACTAGACCGGAGGGCATCAGTTAGAAGTGAAATTCCAACATCTCTTTTGATGTCTCAGAAACCCAACATAATGAGTTTTCATTCTTTTCTGGCTCCACAGCCTGGCTGCGTCCTGTGATGTCACTTGCACCATCTGAAACATTTGTGGGCTCAGGGATTTCATGAGGATTTGCTGAGCAAATCTAAAAGACGGTCCCTTACTTCAAGGAGTTCACATTCTGGGAAAGAGAAAAATAAATTTATATACATACCAAAGCATTTCTGTTTAGCAAGGAAAACATTCATGCACGGGAGCATTTCTGCTCCAGGCCCAGACCCTTTCTGGACAGGTGGAGAATAGGTGGTTCAGGAGCCCCACGTTGAGGCAGAATGTTCCTGGATGATACTTAAGTAAAAAATCTCACCCTGTTCCAGCCCTGGTGCTAGATTAGTCATGATCCCCCCTCCCCCACAGGTTTTAATCAAAGTGGATTCTAAGGCCCATCTATTTAAAATACAATTACTGGTTAATGAAATGCTGGTGGAGCCACTCAGAATTCTATCTTGCCATGAAAAAGTATGAGGCAGCACTGGTAAAGAGCAATCTCCAAGAGATATTGTTAAATTTTAAAAAGGTATAGAATTGTTTATGCTGTGCTACCATGTGTATAAAACAAATATTACATAGACTATGTCCAGGATACACTAGAAACTGATAATAGTGATTACTTTTGGGAGGGGAACTTGGTGGCAAGGCGACAGGGGTGGAAGGGAGACAAAACTTTTCACTGTACACATTTTGTACTTTTTATTTTGTATCATGTGCATGCATCATTTATTAAATAAAGTAGTTTAATAAAAATAAAAATAGTTACCTTTGGATTATCCACCTGCAGGTAGACCCTAAGTAAATTAGGCAAATGTTTAACCCCAGACTGACTTTTCATGCTTCCCAACTTACATTATGGTCATAGCCTGCTTCTGTAAGGTTATAATCTGGGGAAATGTAAACTTTAAGTCAGTAATCTATTTAATTATTTTGTTAAGCAACTCTCCCCACAAGAAGCTTATTAATAATTTTTCAAGTCTCATATACTTTGCCAATGTTTATTACGTTTCTTAATTATAATTAATTAATATGTGTTCTACTATTTTTTCAAGTATCAATACAAGTTTTTTTTTTTTTTTTTAAGATTTTATTTTTCTTTTTTCTCCCCAAAGCCCCCTGGTACATAGTTGCGCATTTTTAGTTGTGGGTCCTTCTAGTTGTGGCATGTGGGATGTCGCCTCAGCATGGCTTGATGAGTGGTGCCATGTCCGTGCCCAGGATCCGAACCAGTGAAACCCTGGGCTGCCGAAGCGGAGCATACAAACTTAACCACTTGGCCACAGGGCCGGCCCCAGTACAAGTATTTTTAAATAACTATGCAATATTCAACTGACATACCTAACCATCTCTCAGTTGTTGGATATTTTGTTTCTAATTTTTTACTGTTATAAATAACACTATGAGAAATATCTTTATAAAATTCCTTTTTTTCTTGGGGCAAACTATTTTCATGTCAAAAGTTAAAATCTCATTTCATCTTTTCTCTTCATCCCTTCCAAAAAAAGGGAAAACAACTTCTGCTACATTCCAAAGTTTTTGAAAATTATGTTTCAGATTTTCTGCAGCTCTGTTCTTCTTCATTGTTAGAGATACGTGACAGCTAATCATAATCGATTTTAGAGTTGTCTTTCAAACCACCCAGGAAAGGCAGGTGAGTGTGGCAGAAACTAGGTTCAGAGTCATGTGCCCTGTGATGAGAGTAACACAGACCGAACCAGGGCTCAGCCACTTCTGCTCTTCTCTGGCCACCTTGAACCATGTTTTCCCTTCCCCAGGGCCTATGATCCTGCAGATTATGAGCATTTGCCAGTTTCTGCTGAGATTAAGGAACTCTTCCAATATATCAGTAGGTGAGTACCAGGACCTCCCACCATAACCCCCAGCTCTGCCTTGCTCTTTCCTACCTCTAGTCTGAAGCAGGGCCGTTCTCCATCGATTTTTTTAGCCTGAATAGTAAAGTAAGTTTCTCTGTCTCCCCCTTCCCTTGGCAATGTCTTCTAGGTACACACCTCAGTTGATTGACCTGGACCACAAACTGAAACCTTTCATTCCTGATTTTATCCCAGCTGTTGGGGATATTGATGCATTCTTAAAGGTACAGTCAGAACATCCTAAGAATGACTCCTTGGGTGTTTTGTCTGACCTCTCTGTTACTCTAACAGTTCCACTAATATCCTCGACTCTCATTGTCTACCTTGATATATATTCTTCATTTCACTGGAGTTCTTAACCTTGTTCTCTACTCCAAAATATACTCATTGCTATTAGATAATACTTGATTATCTCATTATATGTTACAAATTTGTCATTTGTTTTCCACCTAATTATCCATGACTTCAGCTTTGTAGTTAAGGCCTTATAGCTCATGTATTTTTTTCTAGACAGTGTTTTAGTGTAGCATGATGTACAGGCATCCTCTTTAATACTAGTAATAATGATAAACCAAAAGAATTCTTTCTCTTCAGCTTATTGGAAGCAACAAGTATGGGCTTTTTGTGTCCTTACCATTTTTTTCTCTGCTTTCTTACCTTTCTCCTAACCAGGTCCCACGTCCTGACGGAAAGCCTGACAACCTTGGCCTGTTGGTGTTGGACGAGCCTTCTACAAAACAGTCGGACCCTACAGTGCTCTCCCTCTGGTTAACAGAGAATTCCAAACAGCACAACCTCACTGTAAGGCGCCAGCCTAGCACAGGCACGAGCTGGAGAGGGCTGAGAGCTGAGGCCTTGTTGGTTATTTGTGCAGTTGACTTACTACCTATCAAAAGGGGTGGCCATGGTTTCAGGCCAGCTCTGTTTTTTAAATAACATTTTTATTGGGGTATAATTTACTTATCATAAAATTTGCCCTTTTATATTGTACAATTCAGTGATTTTTAGTATATTCACAGAGTTGTACAGCCATCACCACTATCTAATTTAAGAACATTTTCATCATTCCGGAAAGAAACCCCATCCTCCTCTCATTCCCCCTGCTCCTAGCCCCTGGTTACTGCTTTGTTCCTTTTTCTTATGGCTGAATAATATTCCATAGTATGGACATACCACATTTTGTTTATCAATTCACTAGATGTTCCCACTTTTATTAATTATGCTGCTATGAGTATATACAAGTTTTTGCATATATTGTTATTTCTCTTGGATATATATGTAGGAGTGGGATTGCTAGACATATGGTAAATGTTTAACATTTTGAGGAACTGTCAAACTGTTTTCCAAAGTGCCTGAACCATTTTACAATCCCACCAGTAATGAATGAGAGTTCCAATTTCTCCACATCCTCACCAACACCTCACTTGTTACTGTCTGTCTTATTTATTCTAGCCATTCTAGTGGGTGTGAAATGGTATCTCATTCTGGTCAGTCCTATCCTAGTGACCTGCTGCCTTCCTATGGCTCTAGAAAATTTTATCAGGATTTTCTCTAATCTTCATTTGGCTGCTGTCAAGCTTCCCTTTTCATTAGCTGCCTTGTATATGAAATAGCAGCATGGATGAGCCACTCTGTAAAAACAAGAGAGCTACGTCACTGCCATCAGCCAGGCTTTCCCCTTATTTTTATAGCAACATATGAAAGTAAAGAGCCTGGAAGATGCAGAAAAGAATCCCAAAGCCATTGACACATGGATTGAGAGCATCTCTGAGTTACATCGTTCTAAGCCCCCTGCAACTGTGCACTATACCAGGTACAAAATACCACATTCTTCACCACAGTAACCCATGGTAACCGTTACCACCTGTGAACCCCTTGCTTCTGAGAAGAGGGCCCAAAGGCTGGGACGTATTTGGTCAACCTGAGGTCCTGTGGATCCTGGCAGCTACTCGCTGAGATTGCAGACATAAAGATTGTGATTTATCTGGTATAATTACTTAGCCAGCTCTTCCAGACCTTAGGCCCTACATTTGGTTCCTGAAATCCTAGTGTGCCAGACCGAGAATCTCCTTTCATCTTAGAATATTCTGATCCAGAAGTTGCTGATGTCATCAGTCCAAATTTCTTGTTCATGTTTACCTCTGTACTTTTAGGCCCATGCCTGATATTGACACGCTGATGCAGGAATGGTCCCCAGAGTTTGAAGAACTTTTGGGCAAGGTGAGTGGAAGGTAGCAGGAGCTAAGAAAGTGTGGCATTCACTCTAAGGCCCAGTGTTTTCTATCTTCCTATATTATTATTATCAACTTTTTAATTGAAGTATAATACACAATCAGAAGTATACACATAACATAAGTGTTGATTAATTTTCACTAACTGAACATCTTTGTGTAACCAACACATCAGATCAAAAGACAGAACATTCCTGGAAGCCCCCTCATGCTGCCACCTCCCAACGTAACCACTATTCTGATTTCTAACAGCTTAGATTAAGTTTGCCTATTCTGTACTTTATCTAAATCTAGTCAAACTCTTTTGTGTCTTACTTCTTTTGCTCTTCTATATTGTTCATCCATATAGAGATTCATCCATATTGTTTTTTTATAAAGATTGGCACCTGAGCTAACATCTATCGCCAATCTTTTTTTTAACTTTTCTTCTTCTTCTCCCCAAAGGCCCCCAACACATAGTTGTATATTCCAGTTGTAGGTCCTTCCAGTTGTACCATGTGGGACACTGCCTCAGCATGGCTTGATGAGCAGTGCCATGTCTGCACGTAGGATCTGAACTGGTAAACCCTGGGCTGCCGAAGCAGAGCCCACGAACTTAACCATATGGATAGCCGGCACCCATCCGTATGTTTTCATACATTGTGGTTCTATGTTTGTTCTCATTATTGTATGCTACTCCACTATTTGAATATATGACAATTTGTCCATTCTATGATAGTTATTTGGGTAGTTTACAGTTTTGGGTTATTACAAATTACCATGTAATATTACTATAATGTTACTGTAAACATCCTAACATACCTTTTGGTGAACATATGTACCTCTTGTATTACTGCTTTAGACTCCACCTTCTGCACAGAGGTATTTATGCTCTTCTACGAAGCTAATGTTCAATTCATAGTTACCTCAAATTTTTAAAAATACCCAGAAATAAATTTAATAAGAAATTGCAGGGGCCGACCCGGTGGTGCAGTGGTTAAGTGCTCACATTCCACGTCAGCAGCCCGGGGTTCGCTGGTTTGGATCCTGGGTGTGGATATGACACTGCTTGGTACGCCATGCTGTGGTAGGCGTCCCACATAGAAAGTAGAAGAAGATGGGCATGGATGTTAGCTCAGGGCCAGTCTTCCTCAGCAAAAAGAGGAAGATTGGCAGCAGTTAGCTCAGGGCTAATCTTCTTAAAAAAAAAAAAAAGAAATTGCTAGGGGCTGGCTCGGTGGTGTAACGGTTAAGTTTGTGCGCTATGCTTCAGTGGCCCAGGGTTCACAGGTTCAGGTCTTGGGTGTGGACCTACACACTGCTCATCAAGCCATGCTGTGGCAGCGTCCCACCTACAAAGTAGAGGAGGACTGGTAAGGATGTTAGCTCAGGGCCAATCTTCCTCACCCCCCCCTTCCAAAAAAAAGAGAAAGAAAGAAATTGGTAAGACATTTTTTTTGGTGAGACCCATTTTAAATTTTTTTTATTTATTTATTTATTTTTTTTTTTTTGAGGAAGATTAGCCCTGAGCTAACTACTGCCAATCCTCCTCTTTTTGCTGAGGAAGACTGGCCCTGAGCTAACATCCATGCCCATCTTCCTCTACTTTATATGTGAGATGCCTGCCACAGCATGGCTTTTGCCAAGTAGTGCCATGTCCGTACCCAGGATCCGAACCCGTGAACCCCAGGCCGCCGAGAAGCGGAATGTGCGAACTTAACCGCTGTGCCACTGGGCTGGCCCCTATTTTTTTAATTTTATTGAGGTCATAATAGTTTATAACATTGTGAAATTTCAGTTGTACATTATTATTTGGTGAGACCTTTTTTGAAAACAAATTATAAAACTTTAATGAAGGGCATGACACAAGATCTGAATGAATGAGAAGTCAAGCCCTGTCCCTAGATGGGAGGAGTCAATCTCTTGGCACTGTCAGTCCTTCCCAGTGGCTTACTATGTAAGTGTAATGCTGTTTTAATTAGGATTGTAACTGCATTTTTTGGAAATTGAAAATTTGATAATAAAGTTTATCTGAGAGAATAATTTTTAAGACTAATCATGAAAATTTTAGGAAAAAAAAATAGAGGATTTGCCCTATCAGACATTAAAAACACATTATAAAGCTGTAGTAAATAAAACAATAACATACTGGCATAGGAATAGAAATAGATCAGCAGCACATAATAATCCAGAAACACTTGTGTATATGTGAGACTTTGATGTATAAGAAAGATAGTATTTTAGGGGCGGGCCCTGTGGACGAGTGGTTAAGTTCGTGCGCTCAGCTTCGGTGGCCCAGGTTTCACAGGTTCAGATCCTGGGCGCGGACATGACACCGCTTGTCAGGCCACGCTGAGGTGGCGTCCCACATACCATAACTAGAAGGACCCACAACTAAAATATGCAACTATGTACTGGGGGGATTTGGAGAGAAAAAGCAGAAAAAAAGAAAAGAAAATTGGCAAGAGTTGTTAGCTCAGGTGCCAATCTTTAAGAAAAAAGAAAAGGAAAGATAGTATTTTAAATGATTGGAGATAGAATGGGTTGTGATGAGATGATGACTAGCCATTTGAAAAAAATTCAATTAGGGCTGTGCCTCAACCATATGCAAACATGAATTCCAAATGAATTAAACATTTAATATAAAGATAAAGGTACACAAAGACTTTTTAAAAAATAGGAGAAATATTTAGTACTGTTAGGTTAGTTGTTTCCTAGCATAATAAAAAATTTAAAAGTCATAATGGGGAAAATGTGAAAGTTTAGATTCATAGAAATAGAAAGTTCTAAGTACCAACAATTACCATAAACAAAAGAGTGAGGGGCCAAGAAAAATTACTTAAATATATATACATGATAACATTACTATCCAAGCAAAGAGCTCTTACATATCAAGAAAAGAAAACTGAGCAAAGATGCTTAACAGCTCCTTCCTGGGCGTCATATTTAAAATTGCTACACCAGCTCCTCCGTGTTCCCCACCCCTTCCCTGCTTTTTCTCCATAATACTGACCTTCTAACATACTGGATACCTTACTTATTTTGTTTTCTGTTTTTCCCTACTAAAGTATAAGCTTCATGAAGAGAGGATTTTTTGTACATGTTTATCAAAGAATTGTAAAAGCAAAGAATTTTAAAACAATCTCTTTCCTGACAGCATTTTAAAGCTGTAGGTGAGGAGCAATATCTGGTTGCGGAGTTGAATAGATAGATTGCAGTGCATCCATTCAGTGAAATCCTTATACGATGGGATATCATTTGGCCTTATATTGCTCTGATGCAGAGAAATATCAGTGACTTGTTCTCTCTTTTTTTTAAGATTTTATTTTTCCTTTTTCTCCCTAAAGCCCCCCGGTACATAGTTGTGTATATTTTTAGTTGTGGATCCTCCTAGTTGTGGCATGTGGGATGCCGCCTCAGCATGGCTTGGATCTGAACCGGCAAAACCCTGGGCTGCCTAAGTGGAGCCTGCGAACTGAACCACTTGGCCATGGGGCCGGCCCCACAATGACTTGTGAAAAAAAAATTACAAAACTATATACATTCTGATTTTTGTAAAAAGAGAACAAAATTTTTTTAAGAAGCCAATGGTTTTTAAATTTACAGTATGACTTGTTTAGATCCAGAGCCTGTCACCTGAGATGTCATGTCCATTTTTTCTGCTCCTTTGGTGTCCTAGGACCATTAAACATCATAACACCAAGTAACTATAAATACTTGGCCATAACCTGGGACCAGTTTCTTCTTCACAAAAATACACAGGAAGACAGCATAGCAGTATATTTTACTTAAAAAGTCTTTTGGTCCCGTTACAGCATCTGCTACTTTTGTGGTTAATGAGTATGATCAATTCCATTTTACTGATGAGAATTAAAAAAAGCATGTTGTATTGTTTGCTCAGGCTTCCATAACAAAGTACCACAGACTGAGTGGCTCAGACAACAGACATGTATTTCTCACAGTTCTGGAGACTGGAAGCCTGAGATCAAGTTGTCAGCAGAGTTAATTTCATCCAAGCCCTTTCTCCTTGGCCATCTTGTCCCTGTGTCTTCATATGGTCTTCCCTCCGTATGTGTCTGTGTCCTGATTTCCTCCTCTTATAAGGATACCAGTCATACCCGATTAGGGTTCACCCTGATGACCTCATGTTAACTTAAGTATCTCTTTTAAAACTGTATCTCCAAATACAAGTCACGTTCTGAGGTACTAGGGGTTAGGACTTCCAAAAGGAATTTTGGAGGAACACAGTTCAGCCCGTAACACGCCTTAAGCTAGGAGCTCTTTTCCTTCAGAGAGAGAATGGTGCTGGACCACTGAAAGTTCAGCCTTTTGACTTGGGTCCATCCTGTGCTCCTCCTAGGTGAGCCTGCCCACGGCAGAGATTGACTGCAGTCTGGCAGAGTACATTGACATGATCTGTGGTGAGCTCTTCTGTCCCTTCCACGTTCCTGTTTCTGGGTAAACACATTGTGGGCTTTGGAAAAGGCTTGTTTACTCTGCAAAGATAGCATCTTGAGTTATAGCCTTCACTGTGTTATTTGGCAGCACTTAAGTGTGGTATTTGGGCTTATGTGTCTACCTGCTGGGTGTTTAACCGCCACAAAGTCATAGCAACACATCCCATCTGGGAGGGGATTGGCTATCCTGAACAGAAATGTCCCATAATTCCGTTTTGTTTGGTTCTGCTCATGGGAGTTCTTGATTTCAGCCATCCTAGACATCCCCATCTACAAGAGCCGGATTCAGTCCCTCCACCTACTCTTCTCCCTCTACTCGGAATTCAAGAACTCACAGGTGAGCTAGCCTGAGAGGCTGACTTAAGCTGTAATGAGGCTCACTGCAGTGTCCACTGTCCTAAGTCTGCTGTGATCGTGTCCTGTGACAGTGGAGGAGGTCTCTGCTGGAGTTACCGTTACCCTTCCCCATAATGAGGAGAGCAGCAAGGCAGGCAGCGGTGGGCTTTTAAAGGAAGGGGAAGTAAGAGATGTGGGCCTTAGACGAGGCTAGGTAAGGATCTACAGAGGACACTTGTTCGTACAGGAGAACCAAGTGGCCTAATGAATGAAGCAGGAAGGAAGGAAAAAAGGGGTTCATTTTTTAAGGAGGTGGGACAAACTTCTAGCTGTTTTTCCAAGACAACACCAAGGAATTATTTTGGAAGTAGTGTTGGGAGAAAATTGGAGCTTAAAGTGTTGTAAAGAGGTTAATTCCTGCTAAAATGTAGCTACCAGCATATCCCAAATACTCCATGTTTCCTCTCCTCTTTCCTCACAGCATTTTAAAGCTCTCGCTGAAGGCAAGAAAGCGTTCACTCCTCCATCCAACGCCACCTCCCAAGCTGGAGACGCAGAGACATTAGCCTTCAGCTGAGACACCTCCCAGGTCCTTCTGTTTCAAGGATGAGCTGGCTCCTCTACCCCAGCTAAGGAGAGGTTGTTGTCAGCCACCTGGTGTCCTCGCCAGTGTCACAGCTTGTCTCGGACAGTCCTACCGCGCTGTCAGAAAGCACCCCACATGTTCGCTAAATGGCTTCTGCCTCAGATTTTCTTCCCAGGGGGATTACGCATCTCCACTGCTATGGGGTTTTGAGTTAGAAGAATTGGAATTTCCAGGATCCCAGGATGCTCGAGTTGGGAGGAAAGCTTAAAGGATGTTCTTTTTGAGATAGTGACGGAATTATTTTCTTTCATTCTTAAAGTTAGTTGGCAAAGATTTTACAAATAAAATGCTCTATCTTTCAGGTTATCCTGCTGTTTTATAATATGAAAGAGGAAAGGCAGACTGAGCATAAGGCAGAGACAAGGAACTTGGCCTTGTAATAGGCATTAAGTGAGTAGCAGTTTAAGCAAAACAACTTTGTGAAATAAAGTCAAACCCCAGTCCTTCAAGGCTGGCAGTAGAGGGGAATCATTTTTATCCTGGAACTTAATTTCTCTAGGGGTCTCTCCCCAGTTAATGCGGCCCGCCTCACAGGCTCCTTGCCTGTCTAGCTCCAGACCTGTCTGGGTGTGGTCTCAGGGAGCCTAGCTGTGGCGGGAATCAGGTGAGAGGGGAGTGTGCCTTGGATTAGGGAGGTAGTGGTGGTGGTAGTAGAGAGGGAAAGATTCAGGAAATATTTTGGAGGTTTTATCAGCCAAGCTCCAGTCAGGAGGTCAGAAACCATGCTAGTTATTTCTAACACAGGGTGTTAAATATGGGAAATTGGTTACAAAAATGTTGGAAGGGCTGAAGGTGCAAAAAGGAGAATGGAGCATGTGAAGGAATGAAGGTTAAAGGGCTGGTATCCACTGTGGGTGCTGGAAGCAGAAGAGGTGCTGCTGTGGTCTTGAAGGGCTGAGGAGGTGCCACCCTCAGGCACTGCTGAAGTCCGCAGACCCTCACCCCGTTACTGCAGCAGCTGTGAGCAATGCCTGCTGCTTCCTTTCTCCCACCTTCTCAAATCCTGCCAGTGCCTCCCACTGGCAAAAATTGGCAAAAATTAACAGCTGGCAAGGGAATCTGGAAAGTCCAGCAGTATAAAGGAAAGTATAGAAGGGAGGGTGTGGAGCTGAGAGACAACAGGTAAATAACCAGGAGAGAGGTAGAACCAACAGAACTTGGTGATCGACTGGACGTGGGGGATGGAAGAAGTCAAGGATGATGCCCAGGTTTTTTGGCTTGAGCAACTGAATGGATAATGGAGCCAGCTAGTGATATGGGGGAAAGTGGGGCAAGAATTGCTTGGAGGGGGAGATTGCATTAAAATGCTACAGCGTCAGCCCAGTATACACACAACACGTACACAGGAGGGGAACTGTTTCTTACAGACTCAACCCAACCATGATGTTCACATCGTGCTTGAATTTGAGGAGCAGGAACATTTGGGCTCGGGCCTTGCTTTGACACCATATTGGGTGGCTCTGCTCTCAAATGGATACCATAGTGCTAACATTTAACTCAGGGGAAAGAGAGAGGCAAAATGTGATAGCAACTCAAATACGCCATTAGGTTTTCAGGGAACCATCAGATTGCCTTCTTTAACTAGAGCTGAGACTGAACACTAATAAACACAGTTGATTCATGTCATACATAGTAGTTACGTTCTATCATGTCACCACAAACACTGAGTGAGCGGATACTCCTAGGGAAAATACTCCTAGCTCAACCATTGCTCCTAGGGAAAATACAAGGTTGGGCTCCTTTGTGCCCCTGGTCATAACATTCTCGTCAGGCAACCAGGATTCATTGAACTCACAGCCACCAGCACTAGAAATCATGCCGTAGGAAGCTTATCTAACACGCTTTCTCCATGGGGCACATCGCAGACTTACTACACTCAGGAATCCTAGACGGCACTTCAGCACTACAATTGGGCCATTTTAAACAGCAAAATCACCACCAACAAGCAAAGGATGTGGCACTAAATAGACCGTGAAAAGGACACTTGTTTAAAGCATGAAGGCTGAAGCCAGAAGGCAGAACGATGCCTCATTCAGCTTCAGCTGGAAGACAGGCATCGCGCGACTCACGTTTTTCACTGTTTTGAGCATGTCTGCAAATGATCGTAGAAACACTGCAAATATTGATTTGGGAATTACAAATAAATTATAGCAAGTACGTGAATTCACAAAGGCGGCATCTACAAATAATGAGGATCAGCTGTACTTCCTGCGTCAGTTACTGGTTCACGCGTGGGCCTTGTAAGCTTATCTCCCTACGCCAGCACATCCACCATCACTCTCCCGTGATCACCTTCAGATACTGTTTTCATCATGGGCTCCTCTCTCCTCTTCAACAATCTGTAGTTACTCCCTTTTGGCTACTTGCTCTGTGGCCCTGGGCAAAACCAGATTAACTAAATCAGATTGCCTTAGTTAATGTAGCTGTGAAACAGTTACAATAAGCACTAACTTAACTCTTAGTCTTGTCCTGTGGGTAAAAATTTGTGAAAAGATTAAGTGCCACAAAATGTAAGCTATAATAATTATGTTACTAAGTATAAATTTTCAACTTGGCCTTTAGACTTTCCGTTTGGCTGCTCTCTTGCTACCCCGAGATCCTCCTTTTCCCTAAGTCCCCAAGGCGAACTGCAAAGCCAATCTGCTTGCCATGCTCCACGCGTGACTCCTGAGTTCCCTCTTCTAACTAAACCTTTATGCGGGTTTTTTCCTTGCTTGAAGTGTCCCTCACCTCCGCTGATCCTAGGCTCTCAGCACTTCCAGACAGACAAAATGGAATGCAAGTATTTACGTCTTCATTGCCTCCTTTAACCTTACTAAAATGACAGTATAGGATTAAAAAGAGAAAAGATAGAAACCAGCAAAGACAGGTAACAGAAAAGAAAGTGACAGTAGACTAAATAGCAACACAGTTGTGGAAGATGGACAAGTAACTGATTTAGTCGGGGGAGGGGAAGAAAACCTGAAATCTGACTGCCTGTGGAAGAGAGGGACAGAGAAACCGATAAAAAGTAAGTCGTCTGACACTGCAGAACCCTGGAGAGGATCAGCGATTGAAAGTGTCAGAGCCTTCTGATGGCAGGTGTGCAGGGTGAAGCTGAAAACAGGAGGATTGGTTGAAGGTTGGTACAAAGATTAGATCCCCAGAACCTTCGCCATCTGTGCTGCCCACCTCCTTACCCCAGCAGAAGACTGTCACTTTTGAACCAAGGAAGCTTTGGACATGAGCATACCAAGCAATTATGAGGACAGGAATAAGGGGCCATACTTAAAGTAAGAGGATAAAATAGAGGAATGAGCAATGAGAGCTTCAGCCGCCTTCCAGGCTTCTATCTTCCAAGCAGAACATTGGAAGAGTCTGCTCCGGGGAGACGCACAGCCAGAGAGAAAAGCCCTACAGATGCTGACAGGGAGGCTTTAAACAAATGGACAGGTCCCTGCCTACCCATCGGCTTCCGGTCAGCTGTCTGGTATCTCATTCGTGTGTGTGTGTGTGTGTGTGTGTGTGTGTGCACGCATGTCTGCAACTCTCATTCTTAAATATGAATGTACAGAGGTCATCAGATATTTGAAGAAAGCCGGAAAAATAGAGACTAAAACCAACAGAACAAAGGAAATTAAAGAAACAAAGCAGGCAAGATAAGAAAACAATTTTTTAACTATGGTATTCATAGAGCAGGAGTTCTAAAGCTCGGTTGCACGTTAGAATCAACTGGAGACCTTTTAAAGAAAAGTTTTCTCTCCTAAACAATACACCAGGCTAACTAAATCACAATCTCTGAAGGTAGGATACAGGAATCCATATGTTTTTAAGCTCCTCAGATTATTTCAATATGCAGATAAATTTGAGAACCGCTGTTAGAGAGCGATGAGAAGATTCCACATCCATGAAATAAGAATAGGAGACTTACAAAAAGAACACACAATACAGCAAGAAGATAGAATGATTATAAACATTTACACACTGAATAACAGACCCTCAGAATACAGAACGTTGACAGAATTGAAGGGAAAAACAGTTCTAGAAGAAAAGCTGGACACTTCAATACCCCACTCTCAACAATGGACAGAACAACCAGACAGAAGATAAGTAAGGAAATCGAGGACTTGAACAGCACAATAAACCAACTAGTTCTAACAGACATGAACAGAACACTCTGTCCAACCACAACAGCATTCATACTCGTCTCAAGTGCACATAGGGCATCCTCCACGATAGAACATACGTGAGGTCACAAATTAAGTCTCAATAGATTTAAAAAGATATCATACAAAGTATTTTCTCAGACCACAACAGAATGAAGTTAGAAATCAATACCAGAAGGAAAACTGAAACATCCATAAACATGTGGAAGTTAAACAATACACTCTTAACTAATGGGTCACAGAAGAAATCACAAGGGAAATTAGCAGATATTTGGAGATAAAATGAAAACACAGCATACCAAAACTTATGGGATGCAGCAAGCTGATGCTCAGAGGGAAATTTATAGCTGTAAATGCTTACATTAAAAAAGAAGCAAGATCTCAAGTAAACAATCTAACTTTACAACCTGAGGAACTAGAAAAAGAACAAACTGAACCCAAAGCTAACCAAAGGAAGGAAATGATAAAGATTAGAACAGAGATAAATGAAATAGAAAATAGAAAAAAATAGAAAAAAAAATAGAGAAAATCAGCAAAATCAAAAGTTGGTTCTTTGAAAAGATTAGCAAAATTGAAAAGCCTTTAGCCAAATTGTCTAAGAAAAAAAGAGAAAAGAATCAAATAATGAAAATCAGAAATGAAAGTGAGGACATTACCACCAATTCTACAGAAATAAAAAGGATTAGAGAGTACTGTGAACACTTGTATGCCAACAAATTAAATAACCTAGATGAAATGGACAAATTCCTAGAAACACAAAATCTACCAAGACTTAAAGTAGTGGAAAATTTGAAATCCCTATAACTAGCAATGAGATTGAATCAGTAATCAAAATTTAAAAATCCAAATAAAAAATCATGTATATTTTACATAACATGAAATTTACCAGTTTTAAGTGTATAATTCAATGCCTTTAAGTACATTCACATTGTTGTGCAACCATCACTACTATCCAGCCTCAGAACTTTTGCATCATCCAAATTGAGACTCTGTACCCATTAAACAGTAACCCCCGCTCCAGCTCTCCCCAGGCCCCCAGGAACTTCTATTTTCTGTTTCCATGAATTTGCCTATTCTAGGTAACACATAAGTGCAATCATAAAAAATTTATTCTTTTGTATCTGGTTTATTTCATTTAGCATAATGCTTTTAAGGTTCATCCATGTTGTAGCATGTGTCAGAATTTCCTTCCTTCTTCTTTAATTTTTCTTTATTATTTTTTCCTTTTTTCTCCCCAAAGTCCCCCGGTACATAGTTGTATATTCTTAGTTGTGGGTCTTTCCAGTTGTGGCATGTGGGATGCCGCCTCAGCGCGGCCTGATGAGTAGTGCCATGTCTGCATCCAGGATCTGAACCTGTGAAACCCTGGGCCACTGCAGCAGAGCTGGTGCCAGAATTTCCTTCCTTTTTAAAGGAATATTTCATTGTGTGCATTTTACACGCAATTTTCTTTATCCGTTCATCTGTTTATGGACATTTGGGTTGTTTCCACCTTTTGGCTATTGCAAATAATGCTGCTATTACTATTGGTGTACAGACAGCTGGTTGAGCCCCTGTTCTCACTTCTTTTGGGAATAAACCCAGAAGCGCAATTGCTGGATTACATGGTAATTCTATGTTTTACTTTTTGAGGAACTGCAGACTGTCTTTCACAGCGGCTGTGCCGTTTTACATTCCCACTAGCAATGAAAAAAGTTGCACATTAATTTTTACAAGTGCTCATTAAACAGTCTATTGTGTCTGGAGGAATTCAGTATTGCATGGTCCAGGTGGGAAACTGCATCCGGAGCTGTGCCCACCCAAATGTTGGACAGCCGCACGTTCAAGCTCAGGTAACAAGCAACCTGCCGCCAATATTTATTGGAGAGTAAAGATTAAATGTTAGGTGACTGGAATATATTAAAAATTGGTATTCTTTCCTAGGAAAAAGAACTGTCATGTAAGGGACACTAGTAATGATTAAAAATCCCATGATCCTTAGAAAGATCAAAAAGATTTCAGAAATATCAGAGAAGGAACTAGATCAGGGATTCCCTCCCAATATTCTATTACGACAATTGTTAAATAAAATAATTTTGGGGGCCGGCACAGCGGTTAAGTTCACACGTTCTGCTTCAGCAGCCAGGGGTTGGCCGGTTCGGATCCCAGGTGCGGACATGGCACCGCTTGGCAAGCCATGCTGTGGCAGGCGTCCCACATATAAAGTAGAGGAAGATGGGCTCGGATGTTAGCTCAGAGCCAGGCTTCCTCAGCAAAAAGAGGAGGATTGGCAGCAGACGTTAGCTCATGGCTAATCTTCCTCCAAAAAATAAATAAATAAATAAAATAATTTTGGAAGAATTATATAGTGAACGCTATATACCCACCACCTAGATTCTACAATTAACATTTTGTTAAATTTGTTTTATCACATATCCATTCCTCTATCATCAATCCTTCTTGTTTTTTGATACATCTCGCAAGTTGCAGACATCAATGCACTTCACCCCTAAACACTTGAGCATACATAAAATTAACTGGAGTTCAACATTTACTTATGGTTGTCAGGGAAAATTTATATATAGTGAAATGTACAAATCAAATTACCATTTGATGATTTTTTAAACTAGAGCTTTATTGAGATATAATTCATATTTCACCCTTGTAAAGTGTACAATTCCACAAACAGTGGGTTTTGGTCTATTCATAAAGTTGTGCATTGGTCACCACTAATTCTAGAACATTTTCATCACCCAGACAGAAACCTCATATTCATTATCAGTCACTCCCCATTCTTCCCTCCCCCCAGTCACTGGCAACCACTAACCTACTCTCTGTAGATTTGCCTATTCGGGACATTTCACAGAAGTGAAGTCACATAGGCGGTCTTTTGGATTTAGCTCCTTTCATTTAGCATAAAGTTTTCAAGGTTCATCCATGCTATAATTTGATGAGCCTTGATTTGCATAACAAGCAGGGGTTTCTTAACCTGTATTTTCTTGGAAGGCTTTAATTTCATCACATGCTCCAGGGGGTCTGTGACTCAACAAGGGAACCAGGAGTCTCTGATCTAAAGGACATGTATGGAGAATTGGGACAGTCGTTTGAAGGTCAACCCCTTAGCAAACACTTGCAAGGATGGGAGATTTGCCAGGAAGAGGAAACCTTTCCCCTAAAGTAAGACCTTGAGTCAGCTGAGAGGAGTGCAGGGCTTGTAGCCTTGCCAAAGAATCATCAGGAAGGGGCTCTAGGATCTCCCAAAGGGCACAGTGGACAAGAGAGTCAAAAGAATTGACAGCGAGGCACGCGGCTCCTAAGTTCTGAAGCCACGAAAGAGCTTACATGCAAAATCAAGAGAGGCCATAACCAAGTTTCCCTCAGGAGGCAGGGGCAGCCTGAGCCACCCCCGTGGAGGAAAACACTGAACGAGAGAGCTGAAGAAAGGCTGTGGTGGAAAAACCCAGAGCTATGCAAGCCAAGCTCATTTGTTGCTTAAAAAAGTAAAATATAAATGTGCCCTCAAAAAACTCATCCCATTTCTATTCCTTTTTTCTCTCATGATCCGCTAGAAAAATTTTTTTGGAAACTCACAGCCTAGCCTGAGCCTCCCCGGTCAGGGCAAGGGGCTCAGCGTGGCTTAGCCAGTCCTGAGACGGAGAGTGTCTGCCAAGAGGTATCGGCCAAGTGAGCCTCAGGAGCTGGGTACAGCTATGATCCCTCCCCTGGGACTCCCGAAATAGAAAATTCCATCCCTGCCACGGGGAAGAGTGTAATTAAAGAAACATTATTCATTTTTAAAAATAAAAGATCTGAAGCAAATAAGGTAAAATGGTAAGATTCAACAGAGTTGAGTGATGGGTACACAAGTGTTTGCTATATTTTCTCTTCTGCGTGATTTAAAGATTTCTTTTAAAAAGTGAAGCGAAACAGCCATGTAATCTTCACTGTCAGGTTTACTGAATTTATTGTGTGTTCTGCACTGTCCTAGGCAGTAACGTAATAAAAATTACAAAGCAAGATATCAACAAGGGAAAAATATACCCTGCACTACATTAACTTGCAATCATGTCCACATTGCTTTTCAGAGTTCTTAGGTTGTTTAGGGGTATGTGGTCCCCCTCTTTCTCTGTGTCCCCCTAAAGCTTCTGGCCCTGTCAAACTATGTGCCACTATGACCATGCCCTAAAGAACAGAGGGTGGGACGGGAAGAGTGGCTTCCTGCAGATGGGCAGTCAGGGACTGGTCAGGGCTGGCAATCCATGGCAGGGGAGACAAGTTGAGAGGGAACCCGTCAACCCTGAGGGCTCAGGGCACTCACAGTGAATCTGGAAGGTCAGACTTGGGGAAGCCACAGAGCGGGCCCTGGGGCCCTCACTCACCCCCTCCCCAGGGGATGCGCTTAAAGTGCTAACACTGTAAGAAAATGATGCATAGCTACATGCTGTCCCGGATACCACCAGACTTCTCACCTCTTTCTTTTCCTCCTGAGTTGTGCTAACACAGGCACCGGCACCACCAGGGGCCAGGCCAATGGAAAAGTCTAGTGCCAGGTGAAGAAGCAGAGAAGGTCCAAAGTGTAACTTATGATGCCCAAGAAGAGGCAGGGCAGACGGCACAAAAAAGGGCAGAAAGGTATGCAGCAAAAGGGACTAGTCTGTGCTTGGCCAATGCCCCTGGGTCAGGGGTTGGTTCCTGTGCAAAGGGCAGTTTGGTTTTATACAGCTAGCAGGGTCCTAAATCTTCCCTGAGGGAACGAAGCAGCATAGCATGGGAAGGAAATCCAAGACGTGCTGGTCCCTCCCTGTCCCCCCACAAGGCATGCCCCCATGCCTGCTGTACAAGGTGCAGAGAGTACTGGTGTGGGGCAGAGAGTGCGTCCAAGCCAACAAGGCCATGCCACAGTTAGATGCTGGATGGCCTCTGGACACACCTGGCCAAAGAGCTCCATCAGCCTGGGCATAGGCATCACATGCAGGCCCCTGACCTGAGAACAAGGGGCTCTGATGCAGCTGGCAGCCTTGCCAAGGATACCTGTGCCCCTGAGGGTCAGATCCCAGTGAAACACATCATGTGGATGACACAGAGGACACCCCAGCCAGGAGGGCAGTGGCGTGACCTCTTCACGTTGGCAACGTGGCCAGGCAGGGGGTGTCTCGCAGGAGAAAGAAGAGGGGCCCAGGCACCAAGAGGGCACCTCCGTCTCGCCCTCAGCTCAGAGCCAGATCTCATCACTGCTCACACTGGACACTCGATAGATGTAGCCCAGCATTGGGAGACGGATGAAACCTGCAGGGTCAAAGATGCCCAGAAGTCTCCGTAACCTTCATTCCTTAGAAGTTGGGAGACCCCCCTCCACCCTTTGGGGACTCAGAGGCCTTTGGCATAAGAGAAAGGGTTGGGGAGCATAGGAGGAGGGCAGCAGGCCCCTTTCCCAGTACCTCGGCTGGTGAGGAGACCACCAGGCTCCGAGTCCACAAGCTCTGGCCGGCTGTTGTTCTGAGCCATCTGGCGGTCTGCTGGTTTCCCTGCTGGGTGACAAAGGGGGTGATGCCCCGGATGAGAAGCATGCCTCATGGGGCCCTTCCCCTCCTAAGTACCAGGGTCTCTCTTTCTCAGAAGCACCTCTGAAGATAAAGCAGGGGCAAACAGAGGGCCTGGATGTACCTCTGGACTCCGGAGTGAGGTCGTTGAGCTGAAGGTTGGATGGGAGGGACATGTTCTCCCGCGGCAGGCGAACATTGTTGAGTTTCAGGTTGTTGGAGTCACTACAGGGCGGACAAAGCCTGGGATACGCCCTGGCTCCAGGAGGCACAGATTCTTGCTTTGGGGCCCATTCCAGAACGACTAGAAACCCCAGGTTGCCAACTCTCTCCATGCTGCATCTCAGTTCAGCCCATCCACCCAGCCCCAGAAGAGTTACCTAGAGACCAGAGATGGGCGCCGGGAGGAGCCTGAGGAGAAGGAAACCACATCACTGGTTTCAGTGTACCCACCCACTCTGGGCTCTGCCCCTGTGCCCTTTCAGACCCAGGACCCTCAGGCCAGGGGTCTCTCAAATGCCCAGCCCTGGCTCTGGGACCAGAGACTGGGTGCCCAGCGCCCGGCCCTGCTATGTGGGATGCATGTGGTCTTACCCATGGCCATTCCTGGGAAGACCTGTTCTGCCACTTGTCAGAGACCACTTGTTCTGCCCAGCTGCGCCCACTGCCCTTGCTGCTCACCCCAACCTCATCTCCACTGTCCCCCACCCTCTGCCCCCAACTGTTTTGGCCTACCTTTGATCTTCTTCTCTTTCCTGCAGACCAGGCAGGCCACCAAGGTGCTGAACCCCACCAGGGTGCCCAGGGCAAGCCCTCCAGCCACAACGATGCCCAGCAGTGGCACTTCCACCCGGGTGGCCAGGAGCCCTGTAGGTCGTCCTCTGGTTAGGTTCCAAGTGGGCAGGACCCCCAATCAGGAGATGCCACAGGTACGACTCTGACCTCCTTGCTCAAGGTGGTCAGTTCATTCCTGACTGACCAGGAAGGTGGCTGGGGACAGTTCATTCACAAGACTCGCCCGAGGACACCAAGTCTGCCATTTCTGTACTGAGATCCCACACCCACCGGAGGCTTTGCTGGGCCGTTGCTGGCAGTGCTCACCTGGGGCCGGGAGCGAGGCACTGGTGACACCCACGTCGTTGGTGGCTACCACGGAGAGGTTGTGCGCCAGGCTGCGGAGCTGCAGCTGCACAGTGTGGTTGGTGAGCCAGGGGTAGCTCTGGGCATCCAGCACCAGGAAGTCGGAGGTGTTGACAGTCACCGGCCCATCCTGGTCGATCCAGGTCACATTGGCAGGTGGGTTGGCACGAACCAGGGCAAAAAGGACAACCAGGAGGCCCGGGCCCTGAGCTTCCTGGTACTTGGCCCCGACCTGGGCAATCTCCGGCTTAACTGGTACAAAGCAGAGGCCAGTATGCTCTCCTACAGCCCTTCAAACTCCTTGCCCCTTCTTCCCAAACCCAGAAGGGAGCCAGGGACCTGGACCTCTCCTTAAGGGGGCACTGGGAAACAGGATGGCTGGGTCTGCCAGAGTGGCAGCATTTCGTAGTGATTAAGAGTATAAACACTAGAGCCAGAAAATCTGGATTTGAATCCTAGCTCTGCTACTTACCAGCTGGATGACCTTAAGCAGATTGCTTAACCTCTCTGAGCCTGAGTTTTCTTGTTTGTAAAATGGGAATAACAATACTAATTACCTCATAGGATTACTGTGAGGATAAAGTGAGTTAATATTTGCAAAGGGCTTAAGTGTTTGTTAAATGTCCTACGGGACCACCTGCCTAGTGGCTGCCGGGGGTCTCCTGGCAGAGAACCTCTCTCCCTGCCTACCGGAGGGGCACTCACATTGCACATTGAGGATGACGGAGGCGTTGGCTGACCGGCCACTGCCTGGGTCCTGCAGGGAGCAGTTGAGCTCATGCTGGGCCCGCTGGGCAGTGACAGTGAAGGTGCTGGTGCCTCCAGAGAAGGCCTCCCCGCCCACACTCAGCAGTCGGGAGGTGCTGGCCTCCTGCAGCTGTCCATCCAGGTACCAGGCCAACTTGGGGGTGCCAGGCCCTCCTGCCACGTGGCAGGTGAAGGCGTGGCGTTCATTCTCCCGAAGTGCCCGCTCAGCCCAGGTGTGACCATCGATTTGTGGCTCCAACTCCCCCCAACCTGGAACACAGCAGAGGATTCTGGGGACGTCTGGGGATGGGTTGGTAGTGCTCTGTGACCAGGATGAGGTCCAGTTACAGAGGGGCAGCAGGCCAAAAGAGGGAGCACCTGGGTTCTCTCAGCAGGGACTGGCAAGACCTTGGGTAGGTGAGCGAGGGGAACTCAGCTCTACTGCCTGGGGCCTGAAGGGGGTAGCCAAAAGGAAGGTGCAGGCAAGGAGGGGGGAACGGGGAACGTGACCCAGAAATGTATGGCCAAGGGATGAACAGGGGTGTACCTGAGCTCAGAAGAGCTGGTAGGAGCAGCAGTGTGTGCGGGAGCGTAGCCGGGCCTGGAGGCAGCACCATGGTGGCCCTGACGTGGGCCCCAGGCTGCCGAGAGAAGGTGGCCGGCCTCGATGTTAGCCAGGTGGGAACAGGCAAGCTTAGTAATTCCTCCCGGAATTTACTCTCCAGAAACAAAAAAGAAACTATGCACGGAAACACATAATGTACACTGACCCACAGTGGCGAAGGCAAGGACGCAAACAGCCAAGCCCACCCAGCTCGTACCTGTACACCCTGCGGGCGCAGAACTGAGCGCTGACTCCAGGGTACGAACAAGCATACACTCTCACATACAAAGAAACGACGAGCAACCGTGCAGCCCGCACCAGGCGCGCGCACGCACGCACGCACGCACACACACACACACACACACACTGGGGTACACGTGCCCCTCCTCCAAAGGGACCGTCCTTCTCCAGACTTCTCTCTCTCCTGCCCCATTCCCCAATGCATCTCTCGCCCTACGCCTCCCCCTTTGCCACCCTTCTGGATGCTCAGGCAGAGGCGGATCCTGGAGGCGGGGGTCACGCAGCAGCCCCGCCCCGCCCCGCCCCCGCCTTCCAGGCGGCTCACCTGGCTCCCTCCCTGAGCGCCGCCGGAGCAACTGCTCAGGTCTGATGAGCGCCGCAGTCCGCGGCAGGCGCCAGGGCCGCACCAGGCAGGGCCAATCAATGCCCGACCACGGCCGGCAGGCCCCGCCCCCAGGGCAGGTGGGCGCCGCTCCCGCCCCGTCCCCCAGCCGCCCTGACGGGCGCAGACGGCCTCCCACGCAGGCGACACCTGAGTGCCCTCCACCTGCGGGGACGGTTCCGGACGCAGACACAGGCGGGAGTCGGTGAGAGCCAGGCGGCTTTATTGGGGCGCGGCCCACCCCTCCCCTCGCCCGCGGGCCGGCGCAGCGCCGGGGCCGGGGCGGCGCAGCTGCCCCATCATGTCGGCCAGCATGCGGTTGCACAGCGCGGCGTAGGGGTTGAGCAGCACCAGCTGGCGCCGCGCGAAGGGGCTGCCCAGCAGCGCCGCCTGCTCGAAGTCCCTGCGGGCGTCGTCGTCCCGGCCCTGCAGCCTCGCCAAGAGCCCGCGCTGCACGAAACTCTGGCGGGCGGCGCGGCCCCGGCCTCGGCTCAGCTCCAGGGCGCGCTCCAGGTCCTCCAGGGCACCTGCGGGATGGGCGGGCCGGGGTCAGAGCCTCGAGGAGCACTAATCCGGGGTCAGATTTGAGGCTCTGGGGCTTGGCCATTTGAACCCCGCCTGCACTTGATCCCAAGTAGGGTAGGTATTGTTATTCCCATTATACAGATGAAGCCTGGAAGAGTTGGCAAGACTTGCCCTGGGTTGCGCAGCCAGTTTAGTGGCAGACCTGGGACTGAAGTCCAGTATCTTGCCATGTCTCATTATTTTCCATCATCTGATACACCAAAACATGAAGGTTGCTGGGAGGATTTCGAATGGTCACAATGTTCACGAGTCTGGCCCTTGCCCGGCACGTATCAGGCAGTTTATTCCGCGCATACGTTATTAAGCATCTGCCATGCGCCAGGTGACTATGAATCCTAGAGTCGAAAAGATTATAATGGACTACCATTTCTTACGAATACAATAAAATCCATTTCTCTTTCTTTTCCTTTTGAAGGCTTTTCTCTCCTCTTTTCCATTATGTGCTTTAGAATATCTTCTGTCTCATCTGTTTTCTTGACTGACTGCCTTTCTTCATTCTTTATCTCCATGATCTTCATTATTTTGTATCTGCTTTTCCTTGAAGGAGGTTTTGGAGCCAGAACTGGCTTGCACCGTTTTTATTTTTATCATCCTCATAAAGTAATTGGATTTCATCAGAACTCGGAACTCGTGCTCAGGGAGCCAACTGGTATCTACTCTAGGGTCCACCGAGCTGTATTTCTTCTGGGCTCTGCTTCGATTCACTCATGTTCTCTAAAGAGCTGTCAGGGTGCTTGGAGAGCTCCAGCATCATCCTAGAGCAAAGCTGATCTTCCCTGTCCTGTTGTTTTGTGTTTTGGTCCCTGGAACCCAGCAGGGGCTGTGCTCCCCATCCCACCCAGACGGTTGAGAAGCCCTCTGATCATAGCATTCCTTGTTTCCCTCAGAGGGAGCTGGTCCAGAGGGATCACAGCCTCCTCCAGGCGGAGTCACCTCTGACCCTCTCTGGGGCTTTGTTCTACAGGCTGTCCCTAGCGACCTTTCCCGCACTGCCCTGACAGAGCCAGGTGGCAGACAAGCCTGGAAAGGGCTTCCAGGGGCTCCACACTGTTCCCAGAATGGAGGCCAACTTCCTGGGCCTGGCATTCCTGGCCTCAGCAGCACCTCCACCACTACGAGTCCTAGCAGTGTAGTAGTGCCCGACTAGGCTTCTGTGGTTACGCCTTCACGTCAGCCTGCTCTCAGGTTCCCAGCATGACCTTCTCTTTCCCGTGGTCCCCACTCCAGCCGGAGTAACCTGAATGCAGCAGGTTTGATCCAGTCACTCTCCAGTTAAAACCCTTTGGTGATTCCCCATGTTTACAAGACACAGTCCGATCTCAGCCTAAGGTTCCCTGTTCTTCACCATCTGGCCCCTCTTTACCATCCTTCCACCACTCCCTGTTCCAGCCAGCCTGCAGATCTGAAGTTCTCCCTACCTATTCATGCCTTCTGGACCTCTCCAGGCTGTGCCTTCTCCCACTTCCCTCCATCCAGCTAACTCCTACTCATCCTTCAAAATTCACCCCTCAGGAACAGATCCCATGCTGAAATCTTTCAAACTCGTTATGCTGGTATCATAATTATGTGTCCTACTCCCTTGACTGTGAGGTTTTTGAGGTGTATTATGTGGGGGTTAAGAGCACACACTCTGGAGCCCTGCCACCTGGTTCATATCCCAGCTGGCCACTGCTCAGCTGTGTGAGAGTAGCAAATTACTTAACCCCCGTGCTTCAGTTCTTCATCTGTAAATGGAGACAACAGTACATACCTGCTAGGGTGTTGTGAGGACTAAATGAGTTACTACGTCTTACAGGTAAAGGGCTTAGTGCCCGGCACATAGTAATTTAGTAATTGCTATAAGTAGTGTATCTTTTCTCTTTGTGTCCTCAGCATCTAGCCCACTGCTACAATAGTAGGCTCTCATTAAATGTTTGTTAGGGAAATAAATGGAATGCATTCTCTTGTAACTTTCACAGTAGCCCCAAGAGATTAGCAGGGCCCATCATATATCTCGTATAGGTAAGAACATAGGTTCCAGAGGAGTTTAGTGACTCCCCCAGACCCCATGCCCCAGCCCCGTGACCACTTCATCTCTGGTGTGTGCACTCCAGGGCTTTCTGCAGAGGTTCCAGGGCGTCCCCTCTCACCTGCCACGTCTCCCTGGAGTCGCAGGGCCTGCGCTCGGTTGTTGTAGGCTGAGGCCCTCTGAGGCAGTAGGTTGATGGCTTGGCCAAACCTCTCCAGGGCTGTCTTGAGGTCGCCGGCCTCTGCTGCCTTCACCCCCTGCAGCTCCAGGGCCTTGGACTGCTCCAGCTGTGCTCGAGGGAAAACTCCGTCTGTGCCAGGGAGGGAGCCGGGAGGGGACAGGCGTGCAGTTGGGAGCAAGAGGCAAAAGCCACCTCAGGCTTCAGAAACCTGGGACCTGATCCAGAGCTGACTAGGCTGGGGTGTGCAGCACAGCAGGAGTCAGATGCAGTGTTTGGGGCAGGGGGAGCTGAGGTCACCAAGGCTGAGAGCTAACACTGCCTAAGTTTCAAAGAGACCTGGGAAGGGTCCTTGGTTGGCTCTCCATTGCCAAGAGAATGAAGCCCAAACTCCTTAGCCTGTGGCTAAATGACTTGCTCAGGTCACACAGCCCATAAATTGCACAGCTTGGATTTGAACCCAGGTCTTTCTGGCTCCTTAGCCTGCCTCATTTTATTCTACTACATTGCCTCCCACATGAAGGCCATTGTGACATAGCCAGGTCGTGAAAATCACTTCCGACACATCCCTCAGCTTTTTAGCCTGAAATTTCAGTAAGGCTTTTAGATCTCACTCCTTTAGAAACAAAGGGCATCAAAAACTCCTGATGGGGACACCAGTCCCCATTAGGGACCGATGGAAAAGCCAATGAGGGTGCTCACTCTGTAGAAGAATTAGCTCGGTACTTGGCTTGTAATGGTGTGTGACACTGAATGCTTGCTTAGGTTGGGCATGCTTAAGTTGGAACCATTCAACTGAGCCACCCCCTGCCCTGTTTCTGTCCTCCATTCTGTGTGGGGTGATAGACTCTGTTACAACAAAGATGTGAGAGTTTAACATCCCCCCCTCCCTAAACCCAGTTAGGCTTGGATCATGGGGTGAATTAAGTGGTGAGGTACACAAAGCCCGGTTTTCTCCTCTTGACAGAGTGACTCTTGCCAAACCCTCATCACTGCGCTAAGGATCAGCCAACCTCTCTGATTCCAATCTCAGTCATCATCCAAGGGTCATGGAACAAGGGGCCTTGTAAGACCACCTCCCTCTGCCACCCCAGGGAGGCCAGCAGACCAGCCAGCCAACGTGGAGGGCTGTACTTCCAAGATCAAATACTCACCTTCGTCTGCTTCTTCCTTGTCCGCTTCCTCTCCTAGGTCCAACCCAATAACGTCTCCAAATGGGGTGTCAGGGTTGAAGATGGCCTGCAACACTGCCTGATCTTTTGGAGTCCCCATGGTGCTCAACTCTAAAATCTGAAAAGGTGACTCAAGATGAAAGAAGAGGGAGAAAATGGTGGAGTCTGGGCCTCACAGCCAGCAGATCAAGAGGGAGGAGGTTCTGTTTGAGGACCATCCCCCCTGAGGAGGAGCGTCTTCCATTCTTTGGCTGTAGTGTAAACTCAACCCCCTTTGGCCTGGGGTTAGGGACCTTGGCTTGGCAGAACATTTACAAATATCTCAACCGCCTCCCCACCCCCACCCCAGGCCTAGGAGAAACAGTAAATAAATCCAATTTCAGCCTTAAGGTGGAGTGGAGCAAAGAGAGGGTGCTGTCCAGGTTCTCCCTGAAATGCTTTCATTTTATTATATTGATAGACTGGGAGAAAGTGCTTTGAAGCCACTGCTTGACAGCCCATGGATAAAGGAGGAGGGGTATGTAGGAGGTAAAGGAACTATTCCTTTTTCCTCTTGACCCCTTCCTCATATCCAGAGTTACTTTGGGCCTGAACATACATCACTGATGAGTAAGGCATTGACCGTTTTGGGGATGATACAGTTAAGAGAGCCAGTGTGGAGTGGGGCCTGAAGGCAGGCGGTGAGGAATGACTTCATGATTCCACTTTAAAAGAAAGGACTGGGGAAGGCACTTTGTCCTCAGGTCTCAGGCAGCTCCCCTCCCCCATTTCTCCACCCCAGCCAAAGTCAAAAGAAAGCTTGACCATGTGCAGCAATAAACTTGACATGTTTATTAATTAAACTATCACTTAAATAAAAAAAAGTGCATAGAAAATAAACATGTTTAAAAACTCCTTTTTTTTTTACAACTATGTACACTTTTTACTTTTACATTCAGTCTTTCGTAGAGAGCTTTCAGCATTATTATTTTTGAACTATTAAAGTATTTTCCTTCATCCCTGTCACAGGGAGTTAACACTGATGGACTTTAGACACATTTTTTCCTTTTTTTTTTTTTTTTCTCTTTTTCTCTAACCAGAAGCTTGGAAGAACACAAGGAAAAAAACCCAAAAGATCTGTTATACATGATAAAGTTGTCAAGAAATGTCTTATTTCTAGAAAAGAAGCTTGTCATCTGTTGAGCTTTTGAAACAATTATTCAACTACCTGTATTTACTAAAGAGATTGTTAAAAGTTCAATAAAAGAAACACCACAAGTCTATTTTCTTGGTTGAAAGACAGAACTAGAGTACCTCGGAACAAGATACCAGGAAAGCACAGAACACAATTTTCCCCTAAATGCAGGTGGTAACCCCAACATTCATAACCAAAAATAGAGAAACAAGGAGTACAGGTACTGACTGGCAACATTCATGGGCAGAAAAAAATCCAGGTGACACCATTTCTGCATTTTCCTCTGACCCTCAGGATGGACTGTTTCACCATCCCTTTATGGTTTGGGTTCCCCCCATTTCGGGGGATCAGAGGAGCGCCAGACTGACATTTTCCTGCCACTACTAGCAACTGTAACACAATCCTTATCTATAGTGTTAAGAGAATTAAAAGCCATGGACTGAACTAGGCTTTGTTACATGGTGCATTACTATATTAGTTCCTATATATATCATATTTATATTTATTTGAAAACCAAAACAAAAAAGTTGCAAGTTTTCAGAGTGTGAGACTTGACTGGTATTCATGATTCGGCACAAAACCATCTGCTCAATAACCTTGTATTGCTTTAAAATGAAGGAAATGAAACATAAAATTACACCCAGCCCTTTGCAATGACCCGCTTTTCCTTTTAAAAAAAAAAAACCAAAAAAACCAAACTTGATTTCTATTTTAAAAAATCTCAAATCAAACTTAAAAGTTAACATCTGACAAGGTTTTGACCTTTAGTATTTTCAGATATTTGATTGAACGTCAGTCCTTTAGAAAGATACATTCATTAAAAGATTTTTTTTTGTTTTTTTTTGTTGTTGTATTTTTTTATATCAAGGGAGCTGCATGGTGCTTCACTGCGTTGGCCGGGAGGTTTGACAGAGGCAAGCGGGGTGGTGGACTGGATCCCGGCAAAGGAGTCTGGTTGAAAACATATATAGCTGCCAGGGCTTCCCCCTTAATTCTCGTTATTGGTCTAAAAACAGGAGGGGCTGTGTTGGAGGTGGCGGACGGTAACAGAGGGAGCCAAGGGACCAAGTTCCGACCAAAGGGTCAGCGCCATGCAGCTCTTCTGGTTACACAGTTGTCACTGGCCACCAGGAAATGCAGCCACAACAGGTTCTAGCAGCAAAGCTGTAAGTGAGCTGGCTCTCTCACTGAGAACTGACCAGGTTTGCAGCTGTTATTCCTTAGGGATTGGGGACGCCCCTTGGGGGATTCTTGGGAATGACCCACCACAGTTCCTCAGTCTGCACTTTTGTGCGGAGATTCCCTTGGTCACTTTGAAAACAAACTCCGAGGTGTCTGGGAGATAGCTATGCTGTTTTTCACCTTCTTTCCCTCTTGTAGGGAAACCGTAGCTTATTCCCCAAGTTGCTGGCAGGTATGCTGAATTTTGGCAATGGACTCAAGGCTGAGCTAGAAGAGGAATTACTCATTTCTGTGGGTGACAGTTAGGGAGTGGAAAGGCAAGGCAAACCATCTGCGGCTGGCAGGGGCAGGAAAGATGTGGGCTCCTCCCCTGGCCTCAGGGTTGGGGGTTGGTAGGAAGAGAATGAGGAGGGGGCTCACAGTACAGCATGGCCTAGCAGGGCAGTAACTAGGTCTATTTAGCTGAGTTTCCCCCACCCCCTGACTGGCCTTTGGGTCCTTTCTCAAGGTGAATTCATGACCCATCAGTGCATTAATCATTTCAGTAACAAATGCAGCTTAAGGTTTTTTTCTTTTTTAAAAAAAAAGGAATAAAAGGATTTACAAAAAAACCTCACACAGTGCAATAATAAAGGAAACCAGACACTAGTGGAACCCCTAGGGCCACTGTATCTTGTTCATGGGCAAAAGGAGGAAGGGAGGTGAGGTCTGGGTAGAGTGCTTTTCCCCAGTCCCCTGCTGGCACTTCTCCATGATGACAAGGAAGTCACTGCCATCCTGGCCACAGTGCTGGGCTCCCTGCATGACAGTGAAAACTGTTCCAGCAAAGCCACCAGACAAAGTTCTTAAGGTCATGGAAGAACAGGGAGCCCAGGATGGAAGGCACAGCAGAGCCGTGAGTCCCGGGGCAGAGGGCGCTGGACTGAGTCGTATTGCTTTGCTAGACTTCCAGAGGAATGGGCTTGTGGCGAGAAAAGGGTGCCCTGCCCTCTACTGGACTACAGTGCTCTGAAACCTTGCGGCTAACAGAGGCAGAGAAAAATCTGCTTTATCGTGAGTGGTCAGACTGTGCTTCAGTTTCAACGAGCTGCCCCAAAAGAGGGCACAGGGGGATCCATGGGTTCTTTGCAGGTATGAGGACTTGGTGGGCAGAGGGAAAGGGAGCTAGGTGACCGATGAGGCAGATGGTGATGGAAAATGTCGGGTTGCCATTCAACTTGGTTGCTAACTCTGAAGTAGGAAAGATGAGGGAAACGTAGCTTACCACCTCTTACCACTCCGAGCAAGTGCCAGAAAGGAGAGAGACAGCGCAGAAGGAAGAGGAGAACTGCTGTGTCAGATACTACCACGGCCTTTGAGGAGCTTCAATATGAGAAGGAGGGGAGTGGCCCAATGGAGCTGGGTGACCTTCCTTTTCCATTTATTGTCAAAGAGCAAACCCAGGAAACGTTTATGTCAACAGGGCACAAACAAGCTACACGTTAAACAACAAAAAGTACACCTTCCAGGGGGAAGTTGGGCAGGAAAAACCAGACTTTGTGTGTACAGCTGAATATTTTCTCTAACTTCATCCTATGAAAATAAAAAATTATTAAAAACCGATCTTCTTTTAAATTAGGATAATACCGCGGTTTAAAAAATAGCCTTGTCATAAGTGCTTCTCCCTATGAAGTGCTTCTCATAGAAAAATATACAAAATATATTTACATTTATAAAACCTTAAATAGTAAACTGTAAACAGAACAGAGTAAAATCCAATGACTTAATTTAACAGGTTCAGGACACTGTCTTGGGGAAAGGAAGAGAAGAAACATTTGATGCTGTTTTGACCACATCCTAAGGAGTAATCAGGGCAGTAGTGTCATTTAATTTACTTCATCCATGGATTTTGCGCAGGTGGCAGAGTTCCCTCAATACTCGGTGGTCTAGTCCCCAAGTTTTGGGCCTTGAAGTCTGATTAGTGTTCTGCCTTCAACTGGACACTGACCATTTAAAAAATTCAGTCTTCCTATGTCTTAACAAGGGGAAAATAAAGTTAGCATGTCCTAAGAATGGGGCCCAGGGTCATCCTGGTTGTGATACTCTCTGGTTGTTGCATGATTCAAATCCTATTTAAATAATCTTTTTCCTCTTCTAAAAAATCATGCTACATATATTTCTTTAAAACTCTCAGTGGAGCTCTATGAAAACTTCTCCAAATTCTGTCTGGTCACGGCCACTGGCTCCTGTCCACTTCCCCACTGGCAGTGCTTACAGGCTCAGGGCACAGACTGTGCCCAACAGGGAGTGTCCTTGAGCAGGGAGTGACTCTCCCCTACCACCCAGAAAGAATGGGAAAGCAGTGGGATGAAGAGGGGGAAAACGAAGAGAGTGGAGTGAAGAGAAGGAATGAGAGGGAAGCCGCTCCTATTGTCAAGAAAGGTTACTGGCTGAGATAAGGCTCCTGGGGATAACACTCCCACTTAAAGCCCACAGGCTCAATGTTTGGTAATTAATTGGCACAACCCCAAGACAACCTTTTGACACCAAAGGTGCTAAGAATCCTGTCTCCCAACCAGAAGTGAACTCTCAAGGGGGAGGATAGTAGGGAAAACCACCAGACCTTCTCTGTTTGTTCAACAGACGGCTACACGCTGGGCCCGGCTGGCCAACTCTCAGGTATCCAACCAACCCTATGTTTGGGGCTTTGCCTGACCCCTCGCTTTTAGTGCCTGGGAAAGGGCCAAGGCAAGGATGGCAACTTCTCTCTGAGGAGATGCTCAGGCCCAATCTCCCAACGTAACTAACCCTCTATAGGCTCCTTCCAGGCAAGTCTGCTAGGGACCCCATTTCCCACTTTTTAATGGCATACAATCAGAAGGGCCCCAGTAGAAAGCCCATCAGGGATGTTTTCTTCGAGACCTCATCTCTCCCTCCAGGACTATGATCACATGTATATGTGAAGATGGGACATACGGGAGCTCAGCCATCACGGAGGCCCCTCAACTGTGCCCACTCAATCCTGGAACTCCTAGCTGCTGGCAAAGGCCTTCAACATTGCTTTGGATGGCCCTGGGTCCTAGTACGCCAACACTGGGGGAGAAGAGCAGCTTTAGTTTAGGAACTTCCGGCATTTCTTGGCGCCACAGTTGCAGGGTAGCTTGTTGCTGGCATCCTCAATGGGGAACTTATAGTCATAAGTGAGTTCTTCCCCTCGGTAGATCTTGCGCATGGCAAAGATGACAATGTGCTTCTGCCCATCAATATTGATGACCCGAGAGTAGCAGTTAGGCTCACATGAGTGATTGATGAAGCGTGCAGCGTTTCCATGCATGGTGGCGTCCACCACCTCGGAGTCATCAATTCGGAACATGTAGCAACCAATGCCCTATATGAGAAGGAGAAAGGAGAAGAACTCGTTATTTATTAGAGCTCAGGTTTGGGAACATTTCCCAGCCTTTTTCTGAGGTGACATAGCTACTGATGAACAAAGTTTCTGCTAGGAAAATTTCTACATTTCTTCCATCTTTCAAGATGCTTCCATGATGAATTCCTAGATTATAGGCACTAGACTAGAGGTTTCTTAATGTCTTCACAAGAGAAACCTAAAAATTATGTTGTTACATGCTTTTGATCCTGGGGTCCACTCAGACAAACCTTCAAAGAGTAGCCTTGTGTACTAATCCTTAGAGCAGATACTGAACTTTTACTGGGCCCACCACAAATTTCAGAGATGTTAAAATGTAAAAGAAAAAAAGTATCTTTGAATTGATAAAATACACTATTTCCTTTTAAAAAATTATTTTATTGGGGTCATATTGGCTTATGACACTGTGTAAATTTCAGGTGTACATTATTATATATCAGTTTCTGTATAGACTGCATCGTGTTCAACACCAATAGTCTAGTTTTTATCTGTCACCATATATATGCGCCCCCTTACTCCTTTCACCCTCCCCCAACCCCCTTCCCCTCTGTTAACCACTAGTCTGTGTTCCTTATCCTTATGTTTGTTTATCTTTCACATGAGTGAAATCATATGGTGTTTGTCTTTCTGCCTGGCTTATTTAGCTTAACATAATACCCTCAAGGTCCATCCATGTTGTCAAAAAAGGCAGGATTTTGTCTTTTTTATGGCTGACACTATTTCTTTTTTGAACTAGAGATCATACTTGTAGTTGAGGGCTCCTTTCTACAACAAAACAAAAAAACTAGGAGAGTGAAAGCGTGAGCCTCACCTTGCTGTCATAATACTTTTCTCGCTTGTCAGTCTGGATGGAACGGATGACATTGCCAGCATACTCGATCACCATCTCACCTGCATCAATGTTTCTCTTACAAAAAAGACCCCGGCCATGGATGGGAGACCTAGGATATAAAGATGGAAAAGAGATCAGCCACAAATTTTGAAAATAAGGTTAACTGTGTGAATACATGAATAAAATCTCCTGGTCTGTTAGTCCCCAGGAGGACAAGACACTTGGGGGAAAAAAAAAGAATCTGGACCCACCTGATATGAGCATATTAATTGTTCTAACAAATGGCCAAGGATTAAAGATTTCTCCATTCTACAGCCCACCAAAAGTAGCAATATTTTAATGCTTATCGTGTTAAATTCCTTATTCAAAATGAGGAGTTACAAGATCCTAGGACATCAGGTTCAATTAATAATACCTATAAAAACCTCACTTACTGAACGAGGGAGCTCACTCCAGCATTTGATCTATTTGATTTTGCAAAACTTCATTAGTTTTCTATAATTATTTCTAGAATTTTAGCCATACCTGTAGACACCGACTGCCTCCTTAGAAGTCTTTTTTAAGTGCCGGAAACGCATGGGCATTGGCAGATCCATACTAGTTGCCCTCCTAAAGAGACAAGGCATAATATTAATGAAGTCTCTTCACAAAATAATGTTTTGAGTCTTGGATCAAAGGTTCCTAGAGAATATGACTACACTACTCTCTTTGTTCAATGCCAAGCTTTATAAGTGCTTTATAAAATTAGGCCTATTTTAATATATATAGTACTTTCTGACCATGATAACTGTGGTGGTACATTCAAAGCTGACAGAGTATATTATGATTAAAGAAAATAAAATATACATCTTATAGTTATTTGAATTTCTCCTCTATAACATGTTCCTCTCTCTTTGCCAGCAGACTACTGCTACTTCAACACAAACTATATTTCGGTCTTCTTAAATGTTATCCAGGAAATTCTGATCCCAGCAAAACTACACAGTGGCCCGAACAGCTGGAGTAGCGGGGAGAAAAGAGTCTCCCTAAGGACCCTTCTCCACTCAAGACGTACCGAGCAGACTTGAGCTGGACCTCCTCCTCTTCCTCATCGTTGGGGTTGTATTCAGGAGGCTGCCGATGTTTAGAAGCCAGGAAGTTAAACATGTCAAATGCTGACTTCCTGGAGCCAAAAGATTAGAATATATTTAGAGAAATGCTTTAACAGAAGCAGCGAAGGATAGGATTAACATTGGAAATCTCAAAGGTTACGTGGGAAAATAGTTTTATCATTAGATAATAAAATCAGGATACCAAACCGCTTATGGAAAAGAATGGAACTTGCCTAAGGTGGACTTCAGCCCTGGCTGAGCCGTGAGGGTTCAGCGGGGGTTCATTGGCCTCCTCTGGTTTGTGGAAACGGAATTTGTAATTCCTACAGTGCTTGGCACCAGACAGCTGCTCAATCAGGAACACAACTGCATCGTGGAGAATCCCCAGCATCCTCAAACCGTTAACACCTGTAGGATCAAAGGTATCTGGGCGGTGAGGAGTGCAGCCCACAGGAAACAGCACCGGATTAAAGAAACATCTGTGCCAGAGAATAACTCTGCCAGAGGCTGCTCCAGGGTGTTATATTGAAGACTGGACAGAAATTAGCAATAGATAGCCATCAAAATGATGCAGATACAGATCTATCAATATGGAAAGTGTTCACAACAGATTAAATGAAAAAGCAAGCCATCAAACTATGGACTATTTTCTATGTTCTGTATGTACACAGATAGGTTACATGCCTTATTTCATGTCACGGTCATAATAACCACATGAGGCAGGAATTACGAGCTTCATCTTAAGGTAAGTAAGCCTAGGCTCAGAGAATTTAAATGCCACACCCAAGGTCACATTGCTAGTGGGACAACATTTGAACCTTGGACTGTATACTCCAACTAGGATCCCATTTTTGTTTATAGGTAATGGAGTACCTGGGTTCTATAAGCTCATATTCTCTCTCACAGGTACCTCACTGAAATTTAAAAGGAATTTTAGTAAACCTCTAACACACAACTTTCTTTTGTGTTATTATTGTGAAAGTATGGAGTAATACCCTTATTAGCTGCTTTGTTTTACTCACTTAGTCTCATGCCATTAATGAGCATTTCTTATTTCTATTTTGTAAAAACAACATTTATGTATGTCTGCCGGCATAGATGGTGAAAGGCTTTCTAAAATGATGGGTTTCTTTCATTAAGGGGACGGGGCATAGTAACAACTGCCATACTTCTTTTAGACACTAGCAAATAGCTAATGGTCTTTATATTTTTATTAAGTAAACAGTATATTTCATTTACAAATACCAGTTCTGACATCACTAATAGATACCAAAACAATAAAGGTACCTCTTGTGGACAAGATATGCATTTCGTAAGCATAACTGTGTTAGGGTCACATACAATTCCAAGAGACAATTTGTGTTATGAAGCATGTTTAGACACATAACCTTGGTGTAATTTGGGGACCACACGCTATCTCTGGAGGGACGTCCATGTTTAAATGTTAACAACAGTTACTTCTGGGAGGCAGGACCCTGTCTACCTTTTAATTTGGTTATTGTAGTTGTTTGCTTTTCCATATTTAAAAATTCTTCTATGTCTTGGGTAATTTTTTAGCAGAGGGGAAAGATATTATTAGTTGTCTGATTTCTATTTTACTTAGAGAATTTCTAAGGGAGATAATTTGGTTTCAATGACAAGTAAAAAGTTAGGTCTCCAGAGAAGCAACATTCTTATGAACAACTGTTGTTCTGATGAGAACTCAACCTAAGTCTACATAACACAGGTCTACAAAGTGAGAGCTTGAGCCTTATAAGACAATGGCAAACTTTTCTCTTCTACACAACACTGGTTTCCCAAAGAATTTTTTCCTGGGAGTTTTAGACTGCTGTGGATTCCTAGGTAGAAAAAAACATTGAAAAATGTACTTAAGTATATTTTCACGAAAAGTTCATTTTAATACGTAGGCTGTGTTCAACTCTACATTCACTGCCGGGCTTACACTGAGATGAGGTACTGTGTCGAGAGTGGGAAACGAAGATGAATTATGACTGGCCCCTGGACTCAAGGAGCTCTTGGCAGAGGCAGGCAGGTGTGTACACAAACCACACAATGGGAAAGTATCCCAGTAAAACTAGAACATGAAGTACTGTGGGAGCTCTTAAGAGGGAACCATCTCTTGTGTTGTGGGGGATTCATTTGTTCATTCAGCAAACATTTACTCAGTGCCTACTATATCCCACACATTCTTTCCATCTCTCCACTGTGCCAAACAGAAACTTGGGGAGACAGAGGTGAACAAGACAGGCAGGCACCCGTATTCATAGAGCTTGTACTTCATGGAGGAGCCAGATAAGAAACACAGCACAGGCATGCCCACTGCAGGGCTCTCTCACCTGCTGTTTCTTCTGCCCTGAAGACTTCTACTCTAACCATTGCATGACTGGCTCCTTCTCCTCATCACTCAGGTCTCAGCTTTGAAGTCACCTCGTCAAGAGACTCCTTTTCTGACCACTCCATCCAGAAGGGGCTCCCTGCCACCAACTACCCACCTTTGTGTCACTCTCTATTTATTTCATTACCCCCTTATCTTCTTCAGAGCACTTTTATCTGCCACTAGAATATAAGGTCAGGAGGGCAGGGACAAGGTGGCAGCACAGAGATGGAGAATGACAGACAGGTTTTGGATTGAGGGACACAATGGTCACTGTGGATAACTTCTCCATCCATTCTAAGGATAATTACTCTAAGCCAACCATGGGAATCCCAGTCCGCTTGCTGGTGACTAGCTTAGGAATGAACAGGGTACCAAATCTGGTCTATGAGACGTGAGAGGCCCATTTCTTCCCAACGAAAGCCCCTCCTCTGAACATCGCCACAACTGAATGTGATCCTGGGAACTGCTGCAGCCATCTGCTATCAGCCTGAAGAGGAGGCTTTACCAAGGACAGCAAACTGGAAAGAACGAAAGAATCTAGGTCTTTAAGGACACTGCAAACTCCCCTCTCAACCAATCCTGATGCCTGTCCCACCTCTGGACTTTCTGTTATGTAAGACGATAAGTCATCTTACTGTTTAAATCAGTGAGAGCTGGGGTTTCTATAACCAGAGGCCACAAGCATCCTAAGTGATAAGGCAGTAGGCACAGAGATAAATGGTCAAAAAAGGCGAAAGAAAAGAGGGAATTCTGAGCAGGGTGTTGAAGAATTAACAGTTTGTCAAGCAAACAAGGGAATCTGGGGAGCAGGAGAAAGAAGATGGAGGGAAGGGGGCCACTCCTGGGAGAGGGAACTGCATGAACCATGACATGCTAATGTGAAAGCACACACAATGTAAGTCACAAGAATTACTTGGGCACATGTTAAAACCTCAGCGTTCTCACTCCAAACCCAGAGGCTCTGACTCACCTCTGTGAGCACACTCTAAGACACACAGATGGATCTGGAACAGTAAACAGTGTAGTGTGGCTACAGAACAAGGAATCTTGAGGGGTGAGGAAAGTCGTGCAAGCTGAGGCTGAACGGACGAGGCAGAGTGAATAGGACCTGGTGTGTAAGGGAGCCACAGACTGGAAACCTTGGGAGAGCAGGGCTGAGTGGGCTTCTGCTCAGCTCTTAAAGCCTAAGAGTTCACCACGGTGCCAGGCACATTACAGGCGTTCCACAGGGTGAGGATTTTACTCCACAATTAGTAGGCAACAATAAGAAGCTTTTGAGGGACTTCTGGTAACATAGAGGATTCATTACAAGGAGGAGAGACGGGAGACTCAGGGACCAGGGACAAGGCTTTTTACTACTGCAGGTGAGAGAGTAACAAGGGCGATGCCGGAGGAAGGAAAGAGAGAAGGAAGGAAGAGGACTCATGTTTTTGAAGAATCAATAGCAGTGACCAACTGTACGTGAACGATGAGGGAAGGGAAGGACGTTACGATTCACTGGATTTTTTTGACCTGGGATCTGGGGGATGATGGGAAGGAAAAACGGGTTAATCCTGGAGTGCAACATGAGAGTGTGGGAATGGCTGAGCAAGCCTAGTGAACGGCAGAGTGAGGGGGGCAGAGGCAGAGGACCCAAGAGAAGCCTGACTTTTTCTTAAAAGCTTATTTGCCATCTGCTCTTTTAAAAACTGAATATATTTGAATTAACTAGTTTTTTAAAAAATTCATCCAAGTAATACCTACTCATGGAAATAGTACAGAAATAAAGTAAAAGTTGCCCATTCTAATTTCCCAGGTCTCACTCCTCTGAGGCAACCATTATATATAATATAAAAGTATCTAAAGGGAATACATACTCTTATAACTTGCCTTTTCAGCTAATTTACTTTGATTCTCTTTCTTAATTCCCCTATTGAGGAGTATTCGGGTTGCTTCTAGTTTTGTTTTCTTTTTGAGGAAGATTAGCCCTGAGCAAACACCCACCACCAACCCTCCTCCCTTTGCTGAGGAAGATTGGCCCTGAGCTAACGTTTGTGCCCATTTTATACGTGGGATGCCTGCCACAGCATGGCTTGATGAGTGGTGCTAGGTCCATGCCAGGATCCAAACCAGCAAACCCTGGGCAGCCGAAGCAGAGTGTGAGAACTCAACCACTCAGCCACTGGGGCGTCCCCTTGCTTCTAGTTTTTTACTACCACATGTTGGAATGAACATTCTTATACATTTTTATAACTTAGTTGAAACTACCTATAGGATAATTTCCTAGAAGTGGAATTGTTGGATGGAAGGGCACACGACTTGAAAATTTTGACAGCTATTGCTTAACTGTTCCTCCAAATAGCTGTATTAGTAATTTATATACCTACCATTAATTAAGGGACAGCCCATCTCCTCCATCTTTATCTATATTATCTCCAAATTCTTTTGTTTTTTTCTGCTTTATCTTCCCAAACCCCCCGTACATAGTTGTATATCTTAGTTGCAGGTCCTTCTAGTTGTGGCATATGGGACGCTGCCTCCACGTGGCCTGATGAGTGGTGCCATGTCCATGCCCCGGCTCTGAACCCTGGACCGCCGCAGCAGAGCGTGCGAACTTAACCACTCGGCCACAGAGCTGGCCCCTCCAAATTCTGAATCTTTGTTAATTAAGGTGGAAATATTAATCATGTTTTAATACGCATTTTAAAATTATGAGTAAGACTGAGTATCTTATCATGTTATTGGCCATTTGTATGTTGTAGAGGATAAAATGCCCGTTGTGTCCTTTGCTCCTTTTTTCTTTTTTTTAAAGATTTTTTTATTTTTTCCCTTTTTCTCCGCAAAGCCCCCCGGTACATAGTTGTATATTCTTTGTTGTGGGTCCTTCTAGCTGTGGCATGTGGGACGCTGCCCCAGCGTGGTCCGATGTTTTGCTCCTTTTTTTAATTTAAAAAATTCTGAAAAATTTAAAATATAGAAAAGTACATAGGCTGTTATAACACCTACACATAAACCTGCCACTTCAAATAAACAAATGTTGATATTTTCTAATATATGTTTCAAATATTTTCCATCTGTTCCTCTTTAAAACAAAAACATTATAGATAAAGTTCAATTCTTCTAAGCATTTATTCATTTCCCCTCCCAGGACCAATCTGAAAGGAGATTAGAGGGGTAGAGAGATATGGAAAACAGAGTCAATGGAAGATTTCTACCTTAGATTAATTAAAATCTTTAATGTTCGCTCAAAACAACTGTATTAATGCTATGTTTTTACACTGCCTAAATTTAATTTGAAATCTAATACCAATGAGAAACTACTTCAGCTTTAAAAACAAAGTATAACACAACCACAATGAGACACCATCTCACACTCACTAGGATGTCTATGATCACAAAGACAGACAATAACAAGTGTTATCAAGGATACAGATATTGGAACCATTGTACATTGCTGGTGGAAATGCACAATGGTGCAGCCACTTTGGAAAAACAATTTGGCAGTTCCTCAAAAAGATAAACATAAAGTTACCATTTGACCCAGCAAATCCACTCCCAGGTATATACCCAAGAGAAATAAAAACACGTCTACACAAAAACTTGTACATGAATATTCACGGAAATATTATTCATCAGAGGCAGAAGGTGGAAAAGACCCAAATGTCCATCAGCTGATGAAGAGACAAACAACATATGGTAGGCATAGCCACAAAAAGGATATTATTTGGCAATATAAAAAAATGAAGTACAGTTATGCACTGCATAACAACACTTTGGCCAACGATGAACTGTGGATACAATGATGGTCCCATAAGATCAGTACCATAGAGCCCTAGTGTGGTGTGTAGTACGCTATACCATCTGAGTTTGTGTAAGTATATTCTATGATGTTCACACAATGATGAAATTGCCTAACGAGGCATTTCTCAGAACATATCCCCATTGTTAGGCAACAAATGACTGTATTAATAAAACCCACAGCAAAAGCATACAATGGTGAAAGACTGAACGCTTTCCCTCTAAGACTGGGAACAAGGGAAGGATGTCTGCTTTCACCATTTCTATTCAACACAATACTGGAAGTTCTAGCCAGAGTAATTTAAAAAAATAAATAAAAGGCACCCAAATTGGAAAGAAAGAAGTGAGATTACCTCTGTTTGCAGATGATATTATCTTATGTGTAGAAAACCCTAAGGACACCACTAAAAAAACTATTAAAACCAATAAACGAGAATTGTGATGTCACCATCATGGTGGAGTGAGTTTGCCCAGGACTCTCTCCCCTCCAACATTCAACAAAAAGGAGCAACCATATTCCAACAGAAAATATCCTAATAGCAGAGGAATCCTTGGAGAGTCACAGCAGCCAAGTGACAGAGGGTGGAGAGGCTGGAGCCCCCGTCAGAAGAGCTGGAGTGGGGTGAGAGAGAACTTTGCTCCCTCCCCTAAAGACTGTAGTCGCTGCTGCCACAGGAGGCTCCGTGAGGGAAGGAGCGGTGGAGGAGTCATGTGTCCGTGGGATCACCCAGGACTTCCTAGCACCCTTGCAGCCTAGAGGGACGCCCTCTAACGGCAGAAAGCTTTTGCATGGGGTGACCTCATCAAGCCAAGACCCCAGGAGACCAGACAGCAAGAGCTGATCCGGAAACTGGGGACTGCATGCTGGAGAAAACACTGTACCCCCAACCCCCCACCCCGCCTGCCCGGTGCCATCTCTGCTGAAGGGGGAGGGCTCAGAATACATGGCTCTCGACCCCCACCCAGTGGTGATAGGCTGTAACTGCAACCAAATAATATCACAATGGGAAAAACACGTAGTTCCACCATCAATCAGTTCACCAAAACTCCAGACCAGAGAGAAAACAAATACCCAGAATTCTGCCCTGAAGACTCAGAAATGAGTGAACTAAATGACAATGAATTCATAATAGCTATTGTCAAGAAACTCAATGAGGTCAAAGAGAATATAGAGAAACAATTCAACGAGTTCAAGAGCTTCACAAAACAGATTGAAACTATAAAGAAAAATCAATCAGAAATACTAGAAATGAAAGACACAATGGAAGAGACAAAACAAAATACAGACTCCCTGAATGCTCGTGTGGATACCACAGAGGAGCGAATCAGCATAATCGAAGATGGACGTGTTGAATTGCTCCAGACAGAGGAGGAGAGAGAACTGAGACTAAAAAGAAATGAAGAAAGTCTCCAAGAAATATCTGACTCAACGAGGAAATGCAACATAAGAATTATAGATATCCCAGAAGGTGAAGAGAAGGAGAATGGAGCAGAAAGCGTGTTCAAAGAAATAATAGCAGAGAAGTTCCCAAATCTAGGGAATGAGAGAGAAATGTGTGTGAACGAAGCTTTCAGATCTCCTAGATTTGTCATTGTAAAAAGACCTACTGCAAGGCACATAGTAGTAAAACTGGCAAAAATGAATGACAAAGAAAGAATGCTCAGGGCAGCAAGGCAGAAGAAAATAACTTACAGAGGAACTCCTATCAGACGTTCAGCAGACTTCTCTGCAGAAACCTTACAAGCTAGAAGAGAATGGAATGACATATTCAAAACCTTAAAAGATAAAAATCTTCAGCCAAGAATACTCTATCTAGCAAAAATATCCTTCAGATATGAGGGAGAAGTTAAATCTTTCCCAGACAAACAAAATCTAAGGGACTTTGTAGCCATGAGAGCCCCCCTACAAGAAATCCTCAAGAAGGCCCCCATCCCTGAAAAAAGAAAAAAAGGGAGAAAGGGGTCACAAAACACAGAGTAGGGAGACAGATAGAATAGGATAGCAAATATTCAACTATAGCATTAGGATAAAGGGAAGGGAAACACCAAAAACAAAGACAATCTTGTCACTTTAACCACAAACTCACAACGCAAGTTGGAATAAGATACGAGAATTATAACTTAGGAGGGGAGGAAGAAAGGGACTGAATCAGTTTAGATTAAGGAAATAAGAGGCAATCAGAAAAAGGACTATGTTATGCACAAGATTCTGAATACAAACTGCAGGGTAGCCACTAAACTAAAAAGTAGAACAGAGACACAAAAAATAAATAAGGAAAAAACAAAGAAACACAGCACAAGAAACTGCAGAAATCAATGTGTAGACCAAAACACACAGGACGAGAAACAAAGGAAACACAGGAAAACTGGAAAATGAATGACAGAATGACAGCATTAAGCCCTCATACATCAATAATCACCCTCAATGTAAACGGATTGAACTCTCCAATAAAAAGACACAGAGTGGCAAGATGGATTAAAGAACAAGATCCAACAATCTGTTGCCTCTATAAATTTTTAAAAATTGAAATAATAACAAGCATCTTCTCTGATCCTAACACGATAAAGCTAGAAATTAATTACAAGAAAAAAGCTGAGAAAGGGACAAAGATGTGGAGAGTAAACAATATGCTATTGAACAAGCAATGGATCATTGAAGAAATTAAAGAAGAAATCAAAAATCTCTGGAGACAAATGAAAATAACATGCCATACCAACTCATTTGGGATGCAGCAAAAGCTGTATTAAGAGGGAAATTCATCGCAATACAGGCACACCTTAACAAACAAGAAAAATCCCAAATAAGGAATCTCAAATTACACCTAACTGAATAAGAAAAAGAAGAACAAACAAAGCCCAAAGTCAGCAGAAGGAGAGAAATAATAAAAATCAGAGCAGAAATAAATGCTATTGAAACAAAAAAGACAGTAGAAAGGATCAATGAAACAAAGAGCTGGTTCTTTGAGAAGATAAACAAAATTGACAAACCCCTAGCCAGACTTACAAAGAAAAAAAGAGAGAAAGCTCAAATAAACAAAATCAGAAATGAAAGAGCAGAAATAACAACAGACTCCAGAGAAATACAACAGATTATAAGAGAATACTCTCAAAAACTATATGCCAACCAAATGGATAACCTAGAGGAAATGGATAAATTCTTAGACTCTTACAACCTCCCAAATCTCACTCAAGAAGAAATAGACAATCTGAACAGACCAATCACAAGGAAAGAGAATGAAACAGCAATCAAAAGCATCCCAAACAATAAAACCCCAGGACAAGAAGGCTTTCCTGGGGAAGTCTACCAAACTTTCAGAGGATTTAACACCTATCCTTTTCAAGCTATTCCAAAAAATCAGGGAGGATGGAACACTTCCTAACACATTCTACAAGGCCAACATCACGCTGATACTAAAGCCTGACAAGGACAGTGCGAAAAAGGAGAACTACAGGCCAATATCGCTGATGAACACAGATGCAAAAATTCTCAACAAAATTTTGGCAACCAGAATTCAGCAATTCATCAAAAGGATCATACATCACGATCAAGTGGAATTCACAGCAGGGACACAGGGATGGTTTGACATCCGCAAATCAATCAACGTGATACATAAAAAATGAAGTTGGACTCTTACCTAACACCATATACAAAAATTAACTTAAAGTGGATCAAGGGCCTAAAACTATAAAACTGTTAGAAGAAAACATAAGACAAAATCTTCACGATACTGGATTTGGCAATGATTTCTTAGATATGATACCAAACACATGGGCAATAAAAGAAAAAGTTGAAAAATTGGACTTTATGACAATTAAAACATTTTATGCATCAAAAGACACTATCCAAAAAAAAAAAAAGCTAGTATTCAATGATTTCTCTGAATTCTGTCTCAAATCCTTTCAATCAGAATAATCTTAATTTGGCATGTTAGGTATATTAGGATATATAAATAAATAAAAATTTACTTATATACATATAAATAAGCAGTGCACTATATATATATATATATATATATATAGCTGCCAATAATGTCAGGTTCATTATTTTAATTAATCCTCAACAAATTGCATTAATATTTCTACATTAAAGATAGGGAGAGTGAGCTCAGAGAAGTTAATCAGGTTGCATCCAATGTAACATTGATAGCAAAAGGGCAGAAATGGAGCTTGAAGTCAGTTGTTTCTGCCTCCAGAGATCACTGCCAGCATTCTATGTGGCAGCAAAAGACATGGATAAATCAAAGGAATCTTTGTCTTGTTGGCAAAAAGGCGGTGCCAGGCTACTCAATTTGAGGCTGCACTCTGAGTTCAGGATGCTGGTTTCCTCCAGGAGTAAAATTTTACATGTGTTATCAGTAATCAGTTCTGAGTGACTACTGGGAGAGGCTGTGTGCAACTTTAATTATAGTTCACCCAAAGACCACCATAGCTGGACAGAGCAGGACCTATGAACCATATTTTCTTGCCCCCAAAATACCTCCCTCACCAATCTGAAAAAAAAAAGGACTATCCCCAGATTAAAAAGGCAGCCCACGGAATGGGTGAAAACATTTCCAAATCATGCATCTGATAAGGGATTAATATCTAGAATATACAGAGAAATTCTAAAACTCAACAGCAAAAAGCTAACCACCTGATTAAGAAATAGGCAAAGGCCTTGAATAGACATTTCTCCAAAGAAGATATACAAATGAACAATAAGCACATGAAAAGATGCTCAACATCATGAATCATCAGGGAGATGCAAATCCAAACCACCATGAGATACCACCTCATACCCATTAGGATGGCTACTATCATAAAAGCAGAAAACAACAAGTGTTGGCGAGGATTTGGAGAAATTGGAACCCTTGTGCACTGCTGGTTGGAACATAAAATGGTACAGCTGCTGTGGAAAACAGTATGGCTATTCCTCAAAAAATTAAAAATAAACGTACCATATGACCCCGCAATCTCGCTTCTGGGTATGTACCCAAAAGATGTGAAAGCAGGATCTTGAACAGATGTCTGCACACCCACGTTCATAGCAGAATTATTCACAATAGTTAAAATGTGGAAGCAGCCCAAGTGTCCATCGATGGATCAATCAATAAGCAAAATGTGATACACACACACATACATACACACAGAGTGGAATATTATTCAGCCTTAAAAAGGAAAACATCGATGAATCTTGAGGACATTATGCTAAGTGAAATAAGCCAGTCACAAAAAGCCAAATACTGTATGATTCCACTTACATGAGATACTCAAAGTAGTCAAAATCATAAAGACAGAAAGTATAATGGTGGTTTCCAGAAATTGTGGGGAGGGGCTGACCTGGTATGTAGTGGTTTAGTTCGTGTACTCCAACTTGGTGGCCCAGGGTTTGTAGGTTCAGATCCTGGGTGTGGACTTACACACCACTCATCAAGCCATGCTGTGGTGGCATCCCACATATAAAATATAGGAAGATTGGCACAGATGTTAGCTCAGCAACAATCTTCCTTAAGCAAAAAGAGGAAGATTGGCAACAGATGTTAGCTTAGGGCCAATCCTCCTCACAAAAAACAAAAACAGAAGTTGGCGGGGGAGAGAGAATAGAGAGTTACTGTTTAATGGGTTTAGAGTTTCAGTTTTACAAGATGAACAGAGTTATGGGGATGGATGGTGGTGATGGCTGCACAACAATGTGAATGTATTTAATACCACTGAACTGTCCACTTAAAAATGGTTAAGACGGCAAATTTTATGTTGTGTGTTTTTTACCACAATAAAAAAATTCATCTGTATTACAATTTCAAGTGTGATTTACATACTTGTACATTATTTGCAAATTCAGAACAGGAAGTGAAGATGTTTCTACGTACTTGCTTGTTATTTATAGATCATGTAAAGTTTTCCAAAAACATTAAATATTTTCCTAAACTATAAAAAAAAAAAATTCATCTGTAAAGAAACAGAAATGAAGTACTGATGCAATGTTAGAGTAGGGAGAAATCTTGAAAGCCTTACGTTGAACGAAAGAAGCCAGTCAGAAAAGGCCATATATTGTATTCCATTTATGTGAAATGTATAGAACAGGCAAATCCATAGAGACAGAAAGCAGATGAGTAGCTGCCAGGGGCTAGGGCTGAGGAATGACTGCTAATGGCTATGGGGTTTCTTTTGGGGATGCTGAAAATGTTCTGGAACCATACAGTAGTGATGGTTGCACAACTCTGTCAATATATTAAAAGATACTGAATTGTATGTTTTAAATGAGTGAACTATATAAGAATTATATCTCAATAAAGCTGTGAAAAGTTGTAAAAAAAACAAAAAAAGAAAGTTGTTTTTTTTTGTAGAATCAACTCTGCAGCTTAGACCAACAAGTTACCAGAATATTCTGAGACAGGAGGAAAATGACCACGGTAGCTGTTACCTGCAAATGAGAGCTGCTTTAGGCGGGCATTTGATCGAGCTTCCTGGACTTTATCTGTCAGTGACTTCCAGGCATCTATGAGGAAATAAAATATCTGGTCAAACACCTCTTAACACCAATGGCATGCACAAACATTGTGCTCCCCACAGCGCAAAGACACACCACGCGAGAGGAGTTTGTTGTTGTTCTCGTAGTGTGGATCAGTTCAGTGCACTAGAAGGTGCAGTAGCCAGCAGGGCTCCCTGCTGTTAGAAGGGACACAGAAGCAGTGAGGAGAGCCAGACCTTCTGCAAATGACTCTGAACCACCAAAGCATTCGGCTCCCCTGCCGGCAGTCTGCGTCCCAACCCCGAATGTATGCCATCAATTCTACTCCCTGTATCCCCATCCAATACAATACCAGCACTAACAACTTAATCAGGACTCTGGGGAGATCATAACCCCGCAGTTCCTTAAAATTAAGGGGTGTAATTAGAAAATCTTTCCAGTTCCTTCCAGCTCTAACTTAAGATTCTATGACCTCTTACTGTCTGTTGGATTTCTTACCAGCACTCCACACTCAGTATATCTTATGTGGAACTCATACATTCGAACTGGTAATTTTCTTGTTCTCCTTACATATCTGTCTTTCAGTCACTCAGGCCTGAATCTTCAGTCTCTTTGACTCTTCTCTCCCCACTCTCCAGATCCAAGCAGTCATTAAGTATGTTCTTCTTTCCTTTCTTTCTCTTCCTACCAGAAATGGGCTTTATCACCTGACATCTCCGCTGCAGCAATACTCTCATGAGTGACCTCTTGCTTTTAGTGTCTCTAATTCAATCTATTTTATATGGAGCTACCACATTAAGCTTCTCGAAATTCAGCTTTTATCTCACTCCTCAAGATTTAACAAGGCCTCACGGTTTGGCACTGAAGGCCCTCGCAAACCTGGGCCCAACCCACCTTCCCAGTTGTGTTTTTCACCGTTACTTCACAGGGATTTCATCCTCCCACGTGACGCCACTCTGTACCCGCCAAACGCAATCCTGTCTTTTAACTCTGCTTACATCCCTCCTTAGAAAGGCTTTCCCACTCCTCTTTGCCTAACCTAAATTCTATTATCTCCTTTAACAGAATCTTCTATTCTATTAACCTTCACTTTTTTTTGATAACTCTAACTGACCCATAGCAGTATTTCTCTCCTTCAAGCTCCTCTGGTACTTACTACCTAGAGAACATTCACCAGTCCTTCAACAGCCAGTGAACATCTACATGCTGGGGATACAAAGATGAGGAAGAAAATAAAATCCCAGCCCTTACAGGAAGTTCCTTGTTGAGTAAGATAAAAGTAAGCGAACATTTAGAAAACAAATTTTAAGCTATGAGAGAGAAATATTTGAGATCCTAAAAGTTGCTGAAAGGAGAGAGGGAGAGTGCCTCAGGTCAGGGAAGACTTTCTGAGCTGAATCTTGAAGGATGAGCTGGAGCTCCCAGATGTATGAGAGGAGAAAGAATATTCCAAGCAGAGGGAAGCAATGTGTGAAGGCAGAAGTCAGAGAGAGGTGTGTGCAATCTTAAAAACAGAACCTATATCAAGTTTTCACATAAATGATGGACTATTTCTCCAATAACTAACTATTAAGGACATGTTAAATATATAATGTGTCCAAATATCTTCCACAACACCTAGCACAAAACTGCCCAAACAGTACTAATATAGACAGCGTGGATCCAGCTGAAACAGGGCCTGTGCTGGTGGGCCAGCCCAACTCAATCCACTGACCTTCAATACTTTCCGCACAGATCTGAAAGCCATCATCACTTGAAATTTCAAAAACAAGTCCTTTCTTAGGCTTTTTCTCAGCAATGCTTTCCTTCCGCTTCTGTTCTTGTTGGAGCCAAAGCATCAGTGGAGAGCTGAAGTTACTTTCTTCTTCTTCCACTGTTTTTGGTTCTATGAGAGAGAAAATAGGGGCGAACATGCAACAGCACTTACTGAGCACTGACTTCACATACATTATCTCTAAAGCTAACACCATTCCATAGTTGGTATTATTATTCCCACTGACAGATAACAAAACTGAGGCTCAAAGAGGTGAAGCAGCTTACCCAAGGTCATAGCTAGAAAGTGGCTAAAACTAGATTTCTTTTTTTTTTGGGTGAGGACGTTCACCCTGAGCTAACATCTGTTGCCAATCTTCTTTTTTATTTCTTTCTTGCTCAAGGAAGATTAGCCCTGAGCTAACATCTGTGCCAATCTTCCTCTACTTTGTATGTGAGATGTGACAGAGCTTCTGGTATGACAATTTGATAGTTTTTCAATAAGTAATTGCCCTCAATAGGGTCAAAGTTAAAAAATAATAATGGCTAATACGCATGAAGCACTATGTATGAGGCATTCTTCTAGGAACCTCCTATAATATTAACTCAGAAAAACCTTACAACAACAATCCAGTGAGGTAGGTGTTATTCTTATCTACACATTGAAGGTGAGAACACTGAGGCAGACAGAGGTTAAGTACTTGGCCCCGTTTCATACAGCTTATCAGTGGTAAAGCTGGGATTTCAACCCATCGGGCTCCAGAGTCTGCAAGTCAGCCACCACCCCTCACTGTCTTCTTACATAAAGAAACGTATCTCTTGGGGAATCAGCAAATCAGCGGAACGTGATTACGTCCCAAATCTTCTGCCTACGCATTTTCTCTACCTGGTTCTCTTTTGGGATGTCCCCTCGATGGAAATGGGCAAAGCCTTATATCCAGAACTCTCTAATCTTGAAGTGACCAGTTGTTTACTGATCAAATTCATTAGGACAGATGGAAAGTGCTACAGAGATGTATCTAGTGTCATAACCAATATCTGGCTATCTTATATGATAAAAACCATTGTTGGTTTCCTTCAGTGACAACTAAGGGATAAAGTCGGGTTATCACTAGCTATTTAAACCACACTGCTGTTAAAGCAAGCAGAGCAGAAGAGTCTTCACAGATTTTTCAGTCCTGCGTCCTTTAGTTGACAGAAGATCACAGAATACGCAGCAGACGAGCGCTGGACCAGGAGATGGATGCTCTGCTCTGAGCTTTAGTCCACAACTCTGACCAATCACTTCACCTCTTTGGAGCTTAGGGTTTTTTTTTTTTTAATCCAGAAAAATCAGTAGGTAATGTAGGTGATTTTTATAGTACTTTTGGCTTTGAAATTCTGATTCTGACCTGTTACCCACCCACCTACCTGTACTTTCTTGTTCATTTGCTGGATTTTGCGTCATCTGAATCTCAGGAAGAGCAGCCACTTGCCTAAATGAAAAGAAACCTAAATGTGAGCTGTAGCATCAGCTAGTTCTTCAAGTCAAAGACAAAAACTGCCAACAGTCTGCCATACGGCTGTGTCAGCTACACAAAACAACGAGTAGAAATGAACCGTAGGGCGCTTTGGGTACAACCTGTAGAATGAACACCACCACCACACTACTGTATGGTACATGGCATAAAAGTATCTTTTATGAGATTCTTTCCCCAATATTGACATTAAGTTTCTGCTTTTGGAGTTGTAGACTGTGTCCTTGAAATTTTTCTCATATCCTTAGTATTAGAAAAAAATGAAAGGATACTTGTTAGAAGCAGTGCTGGAGTTACTTAAGTAAGTTAGCTGGTTTAACTAAAAATAAAAGTATGTTGCACAAGCCAGTAACCCACCACCGATTTTCACTGTCCACAATTAAATAAATCTTGGAAACAATCCAAATGCATATCAATAGAGGACTAGTTAAATAACTTATGGTATGTCCACACAAGAGAACTAGAGGCAGGCGTTAAAAAAATGAACTGCATCTACATGGAATGGCACAGAAATATCTACACAATACAACATATGAGGGAAAAAAACAAGTACAGAACAGTATGTACACATACATTTCTTTATATGCATAGAAATATCTGCACGGATTAAAGCAAATTATTAGCAATGGTTACCTCCAGGGAAGAGACTGGGAGGAGGGTAGCCAGGATGAACACAGAACCATTATCCATTATTTAAATAATTTCATGCCTTTTTTTTTTTTTGCAAGTGTGTATTACTTCCATTAAAAAAACCGTGACAACAAAAATCTTTACAAATCATGAAAAACTATTTTTAAAATGAGGTAGATGGAATTGAGGGCTTAATCTTAGAGAACTAATCTTTATTCTCACCCTGCGGGCTGCCCACACTCCTTCTGTGATGACTGTTCCACATTAGCTGTATCTTGCTGCTCCGGCTCTGCTCCCGGAGTCCTAGAACAGAATTATTTGTATCTTTTCAAAAAAAAACCACCAGTAAATACGTACCAAATGTGGAGGTCAGCGTAAAGAAATGACTCTATCGCAATCTGATAAAATTTACGAGCCGGGAAAACTAACCCGTGGTGATACAGGTTAGAGAGTGGTTACCTTGAGGGGTACTGACTAAGCAAGGGCACAAGGAACCTTCTGGGGCACCAGAAATGTTTTATATCTTGATTTAATGGTGGCTACATGGGTGCATACGCATGTCAAAATTGACTTGGGCACTTTAAATATGTTACTCTTTCACGGTAATGTTTTATGAAAGGAGATCACGAGGATCTACAACAGGTGGTCTGCCCTCCAGACGGGACTAATCATCCTTCCGCACCCTAAGGCTCAGCAAAAAAGAAGCAGGAGCAAACAGCAGCACTGTTTTAAATCCGAGCAAAGAGTAATCCAAGATGTGATTCTATCCAAGAGACAAACTGCCCACAGATGGAACTAAATTGTGCTCTATAAGTCACCACCATGAGAAAAAAGAAATCAAAGTCAAAACCCAGAAAACCCCCGAGCAATGCAGCTTGGACAGAGGAACGTCCCTCCCGGAAGACCACCACTGCAACAGCCGCTGCCCCAGAGCACACACCCCACAGACCCGGCACAGCTAACATTCGGATCTCTCACCCTGTGACTGAGGTCAGGGGTGTCGTGTTGGCTTCTTGGTCTGGAATGTGTGCTTCAGAACTGGTCCGCAAATGGGAAACCTTGTGCTTCTTGCCATTCCCTTTGTCCAAAGGCAGCTGAATCCGTTTGATTTTTGGTTTGGGTTTAGTGGGACCCGGCACTGAGGGGCTTGCTGACTGCTGTCCGGAGGATGGAGAGCCCCCAGGAGAGGCTGAGCTGGCTTGCATAGCTGAGGATAAAGCCTTATTCTGCTCTAGCCCCATGCTGTTAGGAGCATCTACTGTTTGGGTAAAGTTGGATCCCTGGGTCCCTGGAGCAGAATCAAGATCACGCTGGGAGGAGAGAAGCCCAGTTTTGCTGGCAAGGAGCTGGTTCACGTGCTGAAGCTGATAGTGTTCTCCTGCCTCCCCAGAAGGGGAAGCAGCTGTTATGCCCGTGGTCTGAGTAGAGGGGAGCACACAGATGCTAGATGCTGCTGTCATCGCAGCAGTAGAGGGAGTCTGTGATGTCCCCAGCTGTGGAAACATTCCTGAACTTGGTGGTAAAGCCACAGGCTGGTCCTGAATCCCCAGGCTCTGCTGGCTAGCTTTGATTAAAAGATTGCTGATTGAGCCAATATCTGGGGCACCAAGCAACCTCGGGTTGGTTAATGCAACATGTCCTGGAACTGATGCACTACTTGCAGGGGCTGTTGTTGTTGGCATGGATACAACATTCAAGACGGAGGAACCGGATGCCAAGCCAGACACAGGCCCTGATGTGAGGTGGCCAGAATCCTGGCTTATGGTTGACGTGCCAGCCGCCGTGGCAGCACTTCCTCCCACACGCTGTGGCAACAGGGGTGCCTGTTCAAAATACATGATGCCAGATTTAGACCTTTTTATGATGTTGGGGACAGTTCGGTGAGATGAAGTATTAAGTGACCCCAGATCTAACAGATTGGGATGATTTGGAAGCTGGGAGGGTGTGAAGTTAATCAATGTCATATTAGAAACCACATCAGAAGGGGCAATGTTTGAAGGGGTACTAGAGGGAGCAAGTTTTTTATTCTTTCGGGTCTGTAGACGAGATATGGGTCTTTTCTTGAGTCCAGAGGATGGAGTGGCTACTGTGGTACTGAGGTCTGTCCTCTGGCTGGCTTCTGAAACCAAAAGTTGGGGATCTGGAGGAGGCTGAACCCCAATAAGTAGGCCTGAAGGAGGACTGCTGATATTAGGTGGGAAACTACTTTGAGTAGCTGCAGGGAAGGAATGTAAGTGCTGGTGATGAGGCATGGGGAGCAATCCTTTGCTAGCAGGAGGGAACAAAGGTTGAGAAGTTGGCAAGCTTGGATTTAGTCCTGTGGTCAAGGTGAGACCACCTCCCATGGGCCCCAATACTGAAGTATTTGTCTCCATCACATTGGGTGTAGAACTAACAGAAGAGGTCAATTGGATTTTTTGGGTCACTCCATTTGGAAGAGTTTGGAGAACATAAAGTGGCTGCATGTTCTGGTTAACAACAATGAGTTTTTCAGTGGCTGGTTTCAGGTGGGGTGGAGTGGTCTGGACAGCTGCATTAGAAATCTGAGATGGGCCAGGACTATCAGTAGAATTGGGCACATATTTCTGGTTCTGGATAGGAACGGTAGGGGAAACAGGTACCTGAAGGCCAGGGGTGCTACTGTTTCTAGTTAAATCCTGATTGTTGCCATGACCTTGCTCCACTGAACCACAAGGAGGGCTGGAGATGTGGTCCGCATCCATGTGTCCTTGGATAAAGTGATCAGGAGTCATGTGGCCTTCAGGGGTTGGATCTACTCCTGGACTCAGCAGGGCTGAGTCACCTTCAGAGGAGGCCACAGATTTTTCTGTGATAGTTACTCTCTTCTCTCCTGAGTCTGAGATTACAGCTAGTCTACTGGGATTCTGGCTAGGGACAGTGGGACTCCGGGTGGTCAGGACAGAGAGATCAGATGGCAGCTCCAGGGGCAACTCGAACTGCTCCTCTGCTGAGATAGAGGAAGAGACACTGCTGTCCACAGGTTCTGTGGGTGGCAACTGCTGAGAAAAGACTTCAAAAAGACCCATGTCTTTTTCACGATTACCGTCAAGACCCAAGCCTTCGCCAAGATTCAGGAGCTCTGATGAAGAGGACTCTGGGCTCTCACCCAGCGCCTGCATGGATGGAGTATTCTTTAGAACAAAGTCCATAATGTCTGAGGGCAGGATATTCCCACAGTCATCACTGTTGTTATTATCTGAATCAGATTTCAGGAGCTCAGGATTATAAGTGTCCAGTAAATTCTTGTCCGAGGGGGTGCTTGTGTGGACTCTGCGGCTCGACTCCAATGAGCTGAGCTGAGCTTCCAAGGAATCCTGCCCCTGTGTTTTCACTCTGCTTACAGAGTGGCAGTTATCCATCTTCGGCTCATTTTTGTGGCCAACAGAACTCTTGATGACATGTTCTTTCTCACCAGCATCTTCAGGTCGATCAATCTTCAAGTTCTCTGTTCCATTTTCTTTACCATTTCTTTTTGGAATCTGGCTGCTTTTCCTTGTTGTGGCTGTGACACTAGTGTCACTCTCTGTCCCGTCATCAACACCATCCAACTGTGAGATTTTTGGAAGATCACATTGTTCCTCCTCCCGGAATAAATTATGAGATGCCAGCCGTTCCTCTCCACCTGAAGAAATCACTGTTCTGGTGAAATTGTAATAGTATAAGTCATCTTCATCTGAAGTGCTTAAGTCGTCAGCCCCATCCACCTGTCCTTCAGCCGACCTCTTGCCTCGCTTCTTCCCAGTTGAGCTGCTGTAGAACGGAATGTCTTCTTCACCATAGGATCTTACTCCATAGAGTGGGGTGAGCCCAAAGAACATGTTAGAACGTGCTCGGGCACTACGACGGGGATATCTCCTCTTGAAAGAGCCATCCTCCTGAGGTTTGGGGCCATCTGGAAGCATTAGGTTTCTGTCCTGTACTGGAAGATTCTGATAGTTGTTACTTTGAGAATCTTGAGATGAGGTATTATTGGGGCTTGGTTGGGCCACTGGGCCATCTCCTGGACTTTCGGAGGCTGAAATCGGTTCTGTTGGAGATGCTGACTCTATTTGCAAAGGGGAGACAGGACTACTTTCTTTCAGGGTATTCTTGGACTGACTCTCACTTTCCATTTTTAGAGGTGTCAGTGTTACTTTAACTGTGCGTTTCCGGGGTGTCTGTAATTCCTTGGCAGATCCTTCTACTTGCAGGGATGGAGCTTTGGGGACTCCTGGAATAGAAAGAACTTTGTCCCCAATCTTATCAGAAGAAACATTATTACATGGTCGTCCCATAAACTCAGGAGTCAAAACTTCATCCACAGACTCTGGCTTCAGGTTTCCTTCTTCACCAGTCGTCACCTGACCAGGTTCCAAAAAAGATTTACTGGAATGCTTTTCTTTGAAAGTTTCTTTACTAGATTTTTTCCCTTTCTGTCTCCTGTCTCTGGAACTAGATCCCACATGTTCATTGGTAATGGATGATCTGTTGCTTACTCCAGAGAGCTTCAAGGTTTTGACTTCAGTATCTTCACTGGGAGGGGGATTAGCTGATTGGTTAGAATCTGTATGTTGGTCTCGATCGTTCCTTTGCCCTCTCAAATGGACTGGTGGGAAGGAGAGGGTCTCTTTAGAAGAAAACGGCGCCGAAGAGTGTTCAACATAAGTGCTGATTTTACTAACATTTAATTCTCCAGATGTTGTATTATGAACCTGTGGGGCCAGTTTAGGAATGCCAGGGTAAGCCACGTTATGTGCAGATCCCTCCGAACTCTTGGAACTTAGCATTTTGGTCTTCTCTCCCTTCAAAGAGGAGCTCTTGGATGCCAAGTCTGAAGCAGTGGAATGCTTCATTTCTGAAGATGAAGATCCATCCAAGTGACTGGTTTTAGTGCCCATAGTAACCACTGTCCTTTGCAAATTTGAAGAGGTGGGAGTGTTTTGTCCTAAATTAGTATTTGAATTCAGTGGACCTAAGACATGATCGACTGCTTTGGTACTTGACTCAAGATCTGTAGCAGTCCCCACGGTGGAGACTGAGGAAACACTATTCCTGGAGTAAGTACTCCCAGTTCTCATTGGAGACATTATCCGGAGTTTAGATCGCTGGGGTGACAAGGAAGAAGTACTATGACGCCTGGAGCCAATGCTGCGAAGTCCAGAGGAGAGTAAAGGATCACCCACTGTGACTATTTCATGAGTGGTTGGGGTAGGACTTCCTAAACAAGAGAGAAAAAGTAATAACGTCTATTACAGATAGAACAAATGTGTGGTTGTCATTGGTTTCAATGACTTGGCTATCTATATTTATAGGTAACTAAAAATTAACATTTCCGATTAGCAAAAGTCACTAAGGTAAAGTTGCTTGAAAGAATTACAGACTAATTTTTGAGTCGACCTTCTCAGGTAAAGTAGGTCGATGAAGTCCTTTACCTGCAGAAGGCAACGGCCGACAGCCAGGGGCTCTCTGTGTTGGAGAATAACTAGGTGTTGGAATCCTAGGGACCTTGGAGATGACATGATAAAAACAGGAACCAGAGGTCTGCGAATGAGGAGGTCGGTCTGGTGACGGAGGACTTATATTCTCAGCTGTGTTATGACTTTCTTTAGATGAAATTTCTGTGGTAAAAAATAAAGTCTTACTGAAAAAGTCCAATTAAAATACCAAACAAATGAACCCATAAAACGCCAGCTATTAGATAAATATCAAAATAGAAACAAACAAGAGCTTCTAAAGAAAGGATTTTTTTCCCACCCTTCAATCACAGTACTCCCAAAAATCTAATTCAAGTCCCCTCTCGATCACAGACTAACCTGCTAAAGATGATGGACTATGAGCGATGGTCCTATTTTCATCATGTTCAACAGTGCTGTTGATATCCGGCTCTACAACTGGAGGCCGGCACTCTACTATCTTGCATGTATACACACAGCGCTTGCGAGCATCTGTGGTGCTCCAGTACACCCTGGAACACCTGGCAAACAGATTTGTAAAGCCACCATAAGTGACAGCATGGAAGCAGAGGCTAACAGTCAAAATCTCTTCTCATCGTAGGTTCCCTGGTCCCCTTGATTAAGAGAATTTAGCTGTATTTCATCAATTCTTATTATAGATTCCCCTAGTTAGGATGTTCCAAGCTTTTTCAAGTCTTTGGTTTTTCCCAGCCTCTCAGAAAATAGCACAAAATCTTTTTTATTGTATTATAAGTAGGGGACAAAAATAGTAAAATAACCTCAAGTGCAGAGAAAGAAAAATACTAACTACTATAAAAAATAGTTACTGGCCGTCAGGAAGGGACTACTGCCCCACAATGGGTACCAAGTAAGGAAAAAGCAAACCTGAGGCATTTCCTTTGGGAGAAAAGCCCCAGGAAACATGGATAATGTAAATGCTTCCAATCTGTTGGAGGCTGACGGAGCCTAGTCTACACAAAGGGCTGCCAGCTGACATGGGAAGCACAGACTGTGTCGTCAGAACTGGAATGCAGAATAAACTGGAGTATATAAGGCAAACGGAGACTCCAAAGGCGGAGAGATAGAGAATTGTAAATTTATATTGTCAGCTTGTTAGAAGTTTAAACAATTTTCTCCATTTAGGAAAAATTGTAAATGCTTACTGGAGAATCTGATTTTTATTGTAGGGGTTTATAATTTTAGGAGGGCCTATAAAATGTACAACTGAGGACTGGAGAATGAGGTGTTTGATTCATGACAACAATCTGAACTTCTGAATCCAGATGAATGGAATTTAGTGGATCTTAAGAGACAGACCTTGTGTTTTCCATTTAGGTTTTATTTGGAAATTATTCTGAAATTATGCTCTCCTTCTCTAACTGGATTTAGCTGACATAAAATGATACTTTAGTCCCAATCTACAAGAACTAGAAAAAAACAGTAGTTAATTTTTAGTAGCAGTTCAAAGTAGCTAACAAGTCTGGCCCTACATGTAATGACCTCCTCATGGCTTCAGGGTGCTCAAGTTGTGGGGGCTGCTGTCTCCTCTTTACAGTGCTACTTACTGATATCCAATAGGAAAGAGCTTATCTTCACAGTCAGAGAGATCATTCAGAATTCCTAAGCAGTCAATTGTCATGGAGCCTGAACAAGGAAAGAAGAACTGATTAGAGGGCATAATGAGAAGGCTCATTTTAACTGAAGACAAGAAAGTGCCCAATGATGCACCCAGCTTCCCCAACAACCAAGGCCCACGTCGCACCAATCATCATGTGGATGTTTTCTGGTTCCAGGCCATTGAGAAACTTCCTTCTCAAGCTGATTCCTTCAAAGTCCACAAACACTCTTCTAAAAACTTCAAATCCATTCTCAGGAACCACCTTAAATGGAAACCGAGGGTAGCTGTTAATAGGCTGCCCCTTGACACATTATGCTCATGGTACTGACTCTCTTAGAGGGAAAGTACAGAGCATATCTCAAAATCACCCTTCTGTTTCACTAGCAAGACTTCTGTATTTCTCCTAAGAGGAAGTGGTTCTAGTAACACCTAGTAGGAAGGCGAAACAAAGTTTACCATCTTGTTATTTTTAGCACAGTTTCCCTGAATTCGTAGAGAATTCAAAATGCAACTAAAGCTCTCTCACCTCGCCTTTGATCAAATCCCGGTGTCGTTGGCAATACACTTTTTTATCGTCCAGAAAGACACAGTTCTTGGCTCGGGAACACATGAAGTGGTAGTTGCTGGTACAGGATGTGAGGCAGCAACCCACAGTGGCTCCTGGCTTTTGGCAGAATTCACATCTCTAACAATCCAGAAAGAACAGAGTCCTGGTCAGACTTTCAGATGTTTTAAGCCATTTTCCATCTACTCTACAGAATCACCCCAGTCTGGGCTTCCTACAATTCATTTTGTTTATCGGTAATCTGCTAAATTACAGAGAAAGTCAGATAAGCCATAAAGCTTTCTCTAAAAATCCTCTCTCTCCTATTGTCCAACAGGCCCTATAACTACTAAATTTAAGTATTACAATTTGATTTAGAATTTGGACCAAAACATAGGTTTTTTTCTAGGATGCAAGACTGATTTAGAGGAGATGAAACTTTGAAGATCAATGCTAAAAACATCATCTTTCTAGAAAGCTATTATATGCAAAAGAACTCAGTTCTAGAAAGATAAAACTAGTCAGAAACATAATGGTTCTCTACTTACTAGGCTTAACAGATAAACTGATCATGTGACTCAAAGATCTCCTTCAACTGGCCTGTTTGTCAGCACCTTATTCTGTTACCGTCACAATCTGGGCTCCTCCCCAGGGAAGACTATGTTCTCCACACAATTTACTTCTATTGTTTCTCTGCACGTGCTATATTTTTGTTTCTTTTTGATAATCCTTCATTTTCTCCCCTCCTTCAAAATATAGCTTTTAAAATTTTTAAGCTTTACTCCTTCGTGGCCTTTTCTGTTTACTCTCAGCTGCTACTGATCCCTTTCCACATCCCCTCTTCGTGTATGTATTTACGTGTGTTTATCCCATGAAACTTCAGAGTGTTGATTCCACTGGGACCTTTGAGTCATTTTGTCTAAATCACTTAATAAGTTAACACCTTTCTTGCACATCTGAATTATCTCCCAAACTACGTATACTTTATTTTCTATTTGTTTTGCACCCATCCTCTAAGGCTCAGTCAGAACAGCAATCTGCCTACAGTGCACACAGTATTTGCTGTTGGCTAACCATTCTGAAGGCACTAAGAAAACCATAGTGAGGCAGCATTTAGCCACAGAAAGACTATCTGGAAACTAAGAGGGTATCTTTTCGATAACATTTACCCACAAGTTCTTACCAGCTGCTTGCCCCTGATCACAGCCATATGCACATTCTTTAGTGACCCATCATCATCTTCAAACACTTCTGCTGACCACAAGGCGCAATTTACATGTGTCCACTCATTTTGGCCAATGTATAGCAAACGGCCAGCATCCTAGGAAATGAAGAGATTTCTTTATTCTTTAAAAAATATCATGTCAAAGAAGATTTTCCTTGCTATTAGCTTTACCTCGGTGAAGATAACTTCAATAAATCAATGATAACTCTTTAACTTAGGGATGCACACAAAAATCACAATTCATTTTTCAATGTTTCTCTGTTTCCACTTCTCTCTTTTCTAGATGACCTTTTCCATAGACTGGAAATATTTTATAAACGCAGAGAATTAAAAAATAAGCAACATGTGGTAAGTTTATAAAAGTATGCACTGACTTCTTTAAAACCATCTTTCAAAGGCAGGTCTCTCTCTCTCTCAGCTTGCATTAAAAAATCTTTTTTTCTTGTAAGCTCACTACGTGCCAGGCAGTACATAAGTCTCTACATACATTATTTCCTTTAATCCTCATAACCCTTCTAAGTATTATTATTATCCTCATTTTAAAAATGAAACTGAGGGTCAGAGAGGTTAAGTTCCTTGCCAAGGTCAACAACTAGTCACTAAAGCACAGAGATGAATCCAGGCAGCCTGCCGGAACTGGGATCCTAACCATTCTGCTATACTACATTGAACACAAGCCATTTAACATGCAACTTATGTTTTATTGACTTTCATAAAATCTTTTTTGAGGAACTTCCTGTAGAAATTACTAGACATCAGCAGGTTAATTTAAGGCAAAGCATCTTTTAAATCAACGAAATCAGTTATAGACAAAAACTCAAGTGCCACAAACTAAGTGACAAACATTCATTAAATAAATGGCACCCAGTCATCAAGTTTAGACACAAAGGACAAACAGTTCATTATGGTTGTCTAATAAATAGGACCCTATTCGCCAAGGTACTTACATTAGCACTGTCATCACCATACGTCAAACATAACGCACACTGTCTATTATCTTCTATGCCTGGGGGTGGGTTCAGTTCTGGGCTATCTTCTCGACTCCTATCAGTACCTTGGAACCCAAAAGACATCCAGTTAAAACTGGCAATACTATGTCTAACTTGTAGGAGAAAAGATAACAATTCAGCTTAAAAGCCTACAGCCTACAAAATAAACACTTCCAAAAAGTGTTCAAAGTTATACTATCTCACCATCTGTTACACTATGTATATCATTTCCTTGTTAACATTCCAAAGGAAGCAAAAATAATGATTTTATTACATTTAAGGATGACCTGAAAATTTCTTTCCAATATGCGAGTATATTAAATTTGGATTCACAAAGTCAATCATGAGCACCTAGAGAGAAACGGATAATGGCTCTTCGTTTGGTGCCTTACTCAAAATCGGTGGTGTAGGAGGGTGCGGAGGAGTTGGTGAGTCTGGTTCTCCAGGCCCTTTAGGTTTGGGAGCTGGAATGATTTTCTTCATTAAAGGAGGCTGCTCAGTGTGGCTGTCTTCCTCTCGCTCCTGCCACTGAGCATAATTATGGTCAAGTGAAGGTGGAAGCACTGCGTTTGGTAACATCCCACTGCTGAAAACAATCGATTCAACAAGCATTTATTGAACTCCTACAATATACCTAGAACTATACAAAATAATCAAATTCTTGATATCATCAGGCCTCGGCCCCATGCATGAGCCTTTCACAGAATGTAAGAACAAGTCACAGAATTTGAAAACTGCCTAAATACAAAGGACTTTATTATTTTTAAAAATATAATATATCTCAATCTTGGTTAAACTTCCAGAAACAAATGATAACCTTACAAAAGAATCAAAAGGATTTATTGGAATAAAAATGTAAGGTTAAGTATGGAGAATCAAGAGCAGTAGAGAGAGCAGCCCAGACGAAACAGAACTCTAACAAGCCGAATTATTGGGCCATATATATATAGAACATATGCCACAAGTTAAACCAAGTTCCCTAAAACATAACAAATACATAAAGAAAGAAAAAAAAGGGCAACAGACTATACTAAACATTAAGTCTTGTCTCTACACCAGCACTGAAAAGGCATTTCAACTGGTTTTTTTTTCCCGAGGAAGATTAGCCCTGAGCTAACATCTGCTGCCAATCCTCCTCTTTCTGCTGGGGAAGAGTGGCCCTGAGCTAACATCCGTGCCCATCTTCCTCTACTTTATATGTGGGACACCTGCCACAGAATGGCTTGCTAAGCAGTGGGTAGGTCTGTGCTTAGGATCCAAACCGGCAAACCACAGGCCGCTGAAGCAGAATGTGGGAAATTAACTGCTGCACCACTGGACTGGTCCCTCAACTGATTAATTTTTTAGTACTAAAACCTAGTCTAAAAAATCCTCAATCGAGAAATATAAGCACTATCAGATGTCTAGCTGACAAGGAGGAAAAAAAGTAATACTGAATTTACTTACTTGCTTGATACTTTATTTGGCTCCCAAAACCTGGACTTTTTGACACTGAACCACGGAAAAACACGTTCCATTTGCTAACAGAAAAACAAACAAACAAACAAAATGTAAGCATGTGAACATTCATTTGGAAACCACATAAAAAACAACACTGTCACAACAGCTTCTCTGTCAATATAGGATGATTTCAGGCTACTAAGGGGAAGGATCCATCCACTCTGGCGACCTCACCACCTTCCTCCCAAACAATCAAAGGAATGAATTAAACCAAAAGATATTTTATACACATGGAAAGCATAGAAGAGAACAAGTCTGTTTTGTTCACGGGGTAATTACCCACAGATAAGCATTAAAAACATGAACTATTAATATCATTCACCCGAATGAAGAAGGACTTGACCATGCTGTTGGCTTTCTTAATCTCTGGCTGCCCTCCATCTGAATTAATGGCTGCTTGAATGATCTTCACGATATCATCACTGAACTCCAACTGTATACAAAAACAGAACATTAGTTATTCATAAAACAGTGTGCTCGCCAAACCACTTCCTCTTCCCTCCTAAATCATCCAGTACAGAGATCCACCAGAAAACGGACACCTTATTTATTTATTTATTTTTTTAATTTTATTTTTTTCCTTTTTCTCCCCAAAGCCCCCCAGTACATAGTTGTATATTCTTCGTTGTGGGTCCTTATAGTTGTGGCATGTGGGACGCCGCCTCAGCATGGTTTGATGAGCAGTGCCACGTCCGGGCCTAGGATTCGAACCAAAGAAACACTGGGCCGCCTGCAGCGGAGTGCGTGAACTTAACCACTCAGCCACGGGGCCAGCTCCGTGGACACCTTATTTTAATGCAGTGTCATTTCTCTGGTGGAGGCCTTTTGGATTCAGGTTACAATTAACTTGCGGCAATTAAAAGATGCCAGGCTAGTAAGGCAAGAATGCAAATAAATTAACTATCATGGTAAGTTACCCAAACAGGGTCACAATTTTTTATTTATACTAAAATGAATAAACTGAATAGCAAATATGGATCATGAGATAATAAACGATTATTTCCCAAACATTCTTAAAACCATAAAGTTAAAAGGCATCTATCTACAAATGAATATCCTCTATAGAAACACACACTATTCAGATGTGCTCTCAAAAGGGGCAAACCAATTAACTTCACATTAGCGTTTTCCCATAAACAGTTTTAATATAAAAATAATTTTAATGCAGAAATAATTTTCAGAGAACTCAGAGGAAAGCCAAATAAAAAAAACATTTTAAGCCTCTATGTTCCCTATCATAACCCATCTTCTGAAACCCAGAGCTAAAATAACTCACATATTTTTAGGTATTTATGTAATACAAACCATCTTTTCATGCTGACACCCAGTCTCTTCCCCCAAAAGACCCAAGGAAGCGAAACCGGCACTGGCAATTTTGCTAGTTTGCTGTGGGGACGCACCACAGACGTGTAGCTCCCTTGGTCCATCTTCCTCTTGACTCCCTCCAGGTCTAGAGGCTGCTGATCTTCCTGTTTGCTGACCTCTGTCAGCACTGGGGGGTCAGGTCCTTCTGGGGAGCTGCGGGAAGGTATGCTCTCCTCCGTCTCGGGATTTAAGTCTGGAGGTTTGGCAGCCTGTTGTGGGGGAAGATATGTTTCTCTTATCTAACACTGAAAATGAGGCATCTACGCAAATTCTACTAAAATTAATGAAGATGGCATTGAATGATTCATACTATAAAACCTAAAGAACATGAACATAATGAGAAATTTCTCAAATAATAGAAAAGGAAAGTTAGAAAGAGCCTGTTATCTAATAGCTTGGCTAGGCTAACTTAAGAGTTTTGCTTGATAACTTCCAAACTTTGTCTGAAGAAAGAGAAACTGTCCAGTTCCTTTTGAGTAAGACATAGGTAGCACCTAATTTTCCTATTCAAAAAATGGAGCTCTATTAAAAGAAGAAACAGCAGCGTAGCTGTGAGTTGAAGTTGTCCATGTGGTTCTTCCAACATTCTATCTTGTGTTCCCAATGACGACTTCACAGATGTGCAGTTCACAACTTATATGGACAAAAAGCAGTGGTTTACAAATTGTGCCCTGAGGAGCCCTAGAGATTTCCAGAGCCAAAGGGTCTCTAGCCCCACTCCTATCCTCTTAGGCCACCATTCTCTCTCTTACCTAGTTACTATAAAGGCTTTCTAACCACCGCTCCTGCCTCTGGGCTCAGTCCTCTCCAATCCTTCCTCTCTCTCTAGTCAAAAGCATTTTTTTTTTCTAAAAAGCAACTCTGATCAGGTTACTCTTTTGGGTAAAGTCCTTGACTGGCTCCACATAGCCTTCTGAGTATAAAATTCAAATTTCTTATTATAACAGCAAGGCCTTTGAAGATATGGCCCCTTCCTATTTCTTACCCCAAAGGAGATCCTACCCTTGGCTCTAAAAGTTATCTTAACGGTTTAAGGCTAAAACAATTAACTTTACAAAACTAAATGAAGAATCAAGCTGAATAAAATTTAAAAAAACAAAACAAAACATTCCCTTACTAGGTAAAACCCCCTAAGAACAAACTCTCAGGAAACCAGATGAGACTTGGGCCTACCTGTCGGTAGCGTAGCAAGTGGCTGGTGGTCCGAGAGTTCAGCAAGGCTGTCAGAACCTGCTTCAGAGAGATCTGTAGCTCTTTCTCAAGGGCCAGTCGCCACTCCGCAGGGTGCCGCTCAGTACAGTTCACACAAGTGTAGGCCACGCTTTCTGGCAGATTAGATAGAATCTCATACATCTCATCTAGAAAAACAAAAACCCACAATGATGAGGTGCTCTGAAGAGTGGGAGAGAGGAGAAGAGGAAACTATTCCACTGAACCTAATACAAAGCTGTATGTTAGGAACAGTATTAAGACTTTGATACCCCTAGGAACTCACACAAACTGACCTCCAAAGGGACAGTATTAACACTAATCCAGGATCGGATACTGGACAATCAATATCCAATGGTACCCATAAGGGACAGAAAATAAATATAAAGGGATGTATTCAAGATAAACGAGCTCAAACTTAACACAATGCTGCTTATCCTAGAGACCAAAAACTACATTTAAAAAGACTTCAGATAACAACTCTACCATAATTTTACGTTTATAGCACTTTGGGGGCTGTAAATGTAGCTGTACCAAAAGAGAAGGAAATTGTAATAAAAAGACTCCAACCTTCTGTACCTGAAAGATTCTCACATTTGGAATGGACCCAGCGATCACATTTCCCACATTGCATCATCTTACTCTCATAGTCATCATCATCGTAACACTTATCACAGAGAGGGCAGAAGTTTCCTGAAAGCAAAGCGAAGTTTTCAGCAGTGCTTTGGTTCACACGCCAGTGCCTCTAAAGCCCTGATTTACAGAGGCCAACCTGATCTAAAATGCAAGCCACGATCTTCTTCTTCTGGAACTGCTTACAAATGCCAGCACGGGTCTACTACGGAACGCTCACACATCTGTAAAGTGTCAGGGTTATTCTCAGCTCTTAGAATATGCCACTAGTTCTCTTCTTTAGGCCCGTTTTTAAAGGTCATGGGGTAGATTTTACAGACAGCATAAGAGAAAAATGATGGAAGAGTAACTTTATCTCTTAAACATTTCAAAGAAATACTTAAAGTTTTAAAAAGAGGTGAGACAGGGGAGTAAAGAAACAGTTACTTTGCACGTTTCCCTTATTCCTAGTGCTTTTACATTGGTGCTTAGAGCAGCAGCACTTCCTAAAATTCAGCACAAAGCACACCCTGATCAATCTGCTTTACCCACGTATCCCCTCTGTTATTTTTTTACTTAATAGACTTAACATTGACGTGCTTATTTTAAATAACTTCGATAGTGAACTTTATATCATTATTATCTCAAGTCAGTAAAGTAATGAGTTTCATGTATTAGTTATAATTTTTTCCAGTATAACTATTAAAATGAAATGTTTGACCCAGTGCCACCGAAAATCGTTTCTGAAACAGTCAAATATATATGCACCTCACTTTGGGAAATACTGGCTCACGGCACTGCTTTGTGGTTAGTTATTATAAAAAGTCCCCTTAATTCCTCCCACATACGCTAACAAAATAGCTCTTGTTGCTACAATTCTCTGTGTAAAGGAAAGAACGAGGCCAGGAACTTAATAAATGTGTCTAAATGGATCCTTGACAAGATAGGTTAAGACTTTATTTCATTCCACTGGAGTGTCCAGCTCACCTCCAAAACACCAAGTACAACCTCTAAAAGCTGACAACACTGGCTTTTTGAGGTACCTTTAGCAAAGAGTTTGGCACAATCATGGCACAGTGAGAAATCGTGAGACCACTGTGCATCCCACCCTTTGCCTGGAGTTGTGGATCCACAGCTCTTGCAGCGAACACACTTGGTACAGATCTGGAAAAGAAGCAAAGAAATTCAACAGGAATGTCTTATTTTTAATTTCTCTTCTTATTTAAAAAGATCTGAAACGTAATCAATTTCTAAAGTTGACTTCTCTACTGGGATGGCTAGAATGAGGCAAAGAAATTGCTATGCTGACATCCTCAAGAAAGGATATTCCTACCCTAAGTTGTGCAAGCCCAACAGCCCCATGACAGTTCTCCTCGAAACAGCACACTGTGTGCACTCACCCACACTTTCTTTTTCTTGGTGGGCTTGGTGGGGTAGTTTGGTCCCAGGCACTCAGGGTGATAGCTGTTTCGGCACTTGTTACACTCCAGCAGCTGCTGTTTAAGAAAAGATAAAGGCCCAAAGGCGGGCATCACGTCACCTTCGCTGAACACCCATTACTACACCTCACTTCATCCTTATCTTCCCATGAGTACAGCACATCACTGTAACAGTTTAAATTTCCTTATAAATTATTCACTCTCAATTAAAGCACAGGGATTTCTTTCCTGCCAAAGGCACTTAGTGATGAATAGTCTTGTAAGGTAGACTTGATTTATTTTGAAGGATTTTATCCAATACCAACCATGTTTTCTACTATATTCCCAAAATTAAAACACAGTAATAAGCAACTGATTATACCCAATTAAACGGTCAAAATAGACTAAGCAACAGAGAAAAATATAGACACAAAATTCTAAACTGACAGGCAGAAACGGAGTTAGAGAGTAACACTTTAAGTAGCTCAGTTACTTAGTTTTGTACCTTTGTCGCCTGATGCTGCCTTCCACACACGTGACAGAACTTGCAGCGACGACAACACCAATTTTCCAGCTGGTCCTCCAGGGGGCGCTCGTTCTCCTCCAGACAAAACTTGTGGAAGGGTTCACAACAGACTTGGCAATACACAAACTAGGGCAAGATGGGAACAGAGAAGCTGTCAAACGTGGAGAAGTATCAACCAAATCCTACCTACAAGCTCTGGGCTTTAAGAGTCCAGCGGTATATATATTTTAATCAATATATATTCATAAAGCAATGACTACGTAAAAAAAAGCACAATAGTGGACACTGCAGGAGATTCAAGAGACTCAAGTGGTAATAACAGTAGAATTATAAAGTAACAAAATAGGGCCAGCCCCGTGGCTGGGTGGTTAAGTTCGCACACTCCTCTTGGGCGGTCCAGGGTTTCCCTGGTTTGGATCCTGGGCGCGGACATGGCACCGCTCATCAGGTCATGCTGAGGCAGCATCCCACATGCCACAACTAGAAGGACCCACAACTAAAATACACAACTATGTTCTGGGGAGATTTGGGGGAGAAAAAGCAGGAAAAAAAAAAATAAAAATAAAGTAACTAAATAAATATAATCTAAGATTTAACAGAATGTGCTAGTAAGTGCCATAAGGAAAGTATAAACAAAGAGCTATGGGAATGTAAAAGAGTGGGGTAGGGGGAAATACACTAAACAAGCTCTGGTTTGTCCTTTCCACCTCTAATTTTAGAAATAAGTTACGTTCATATTGATACAGGAATTTTCAAAAATTTGAATGAGAAACAGCCCTGATGGCCTAGCAGTTAAAAAGTTCAGTGTGCTCTGCTTCAGCAGCCCAGGTTTGGTTCCCAGGCGTGGAACCTCATCTGTCAGTAGTCAAGCTGTGGTGGCGTCTCACATAGAAGAACAAGAACTTACGACTATACACAACTATGTACTGGGGCTTTTGGGGGGAAAAGAAGAAAAAAGGAGGAAGATTGACAACAGATGTTAGCTTAGGGGAAATCTTCCCCTGCCAAAAAAAAAAAAAATCAAATGAGAATGACCCAGAATTTTCTTCAGCCATAAAAGAATTATTGGGACAACTGGTCAAACTTAAACAAGGTCTACAGATTAGATAACAGTAATGTACCAATGTTAATTTTTATTATACTTTAAGTTATATAGGAGAATTTTGATAATTAACTGTGGTTATATAAGATAATGTCCTTGGTTTTAGGAAATACACTCTAAAATATTTAGAGATAAAAGGGCATATATCTGCAACTTTCTCTAAAATTTTTAGAAAAAAGTGTGTCTCCATATAAGATGTGCATCTACTTTATTTCTTATTTTGTAAAATACATACACAGAGAGAAAAGGATAAAGCAAATAAAAACATATTAACATTTGGAGAATCTGGGTGAAGAGCATACGGGGATTCTTTGTACTACTCATAACTTCTCTGTAAATCTGAAATCACGTCAACATAAAAAGTTTCTAAATATGCGAATGGAGGGAGATTTCCAGCACCAGTTATGCTTCAAGAGTGCGATGCAGGCAGTGGGCTATTCACTCTCTAAATCCGTTTTCAGGAATCCTGTGGAATTGCTGTGCACAAATACACACTCTAAATTAGAGCAATTATACTCTGGAAAAAACTCCTGTTTTATCATTAAGCTGAAGGACTGGTGCTACAGAAGTAAGTTATTCCTAGGGTAGCACATGTGTGGATGCAAAGCCTTAGATAATGTAGGAAAAGAGACACAGTAGACCCCTGGCACTTGCAGAATGACTACTGTTAGTCTCAATGATATTTAAAGGAACCCCAGCACTTAGAATATATTGTTTGTAACAGGCACTAAGAAAATATGTGCTTCATCAATGAACATTAGGCAGTAACTTGGAATTTCGCTAATGCACAATTTAAAATAGCAAGTGGGCAGGACTGACTGTCTTAGCTGGTTGCGTGAGTCTCATTGATCGCTCAACATCTAGATTACAACCTGGCTTCAGACTTTCTTCATGACCTTGGAATCCATATGTGATAAATAATAAGCCAAGGAGGAGTTCAGGAATTGAGAAGTGTATGAATGACAAACTACTACTTCCTATTTAAAATTGTGCTACTTTTTTTCTTTCTTACTGTAAAGGTGGAACATACTCACAGCAAAAAACTCAAAAGGATAAAGAAAAATAAAGAGAAAACAAATTACCCATTATCCGACCACACTCTTAACATTTTGGAATAAATCCTTCCAGAATTCTTTCCACATATATATATTTAAAACATTTTTCCAAACCAAAAATGGGATCATGCTTTACATACCATGTAGTAACCTGTTGTTGTTACTCAGTGATACGCCACAGACATCTTTCCATGTCACTATCAATCGATATTATCATTTTTGGGGCTTCATATCTGCCATGTTTTTGCAAGTCCTATAATTACTTTAACTAAGGCCCCCCACTCCTTATTGACAGTCTTTTGGGTTGTTTCCAATTTTTTATCATCATAAACAGTACTGAAATAAACCCTTCTGTTTATTATATATATACATATCCATACATGTATAGAAGGGTTTATTATAGATATGTATTACGTACACACATATATATACACATACATATACATATTTGCTGATTTATCTGATTATATCCTTAAGATAAATGCCTGGAGTACAGTTGCTGGGGATAAATACATATTTCCAAACAATGCTCTCAAAAAGACAGACTGTAACCAATTTAGATTTCCATTAACAGCAAGTCCCCATTTGCACTTGATCCTTTTTATCATGCTTTAATTTCCAGGTTTTGGTCATTGGAAGGCTAATGCCCCACTCCCATCATGATTTTATTTCTCATTTTGTGAATTATATATTCCTGTCCTTAGCCTATTTTTTTTTACTGTTATTCCTCTTTCTTATTAATTGCTAAGAGCTCGTTATAGACAAGCAGGTTTTGGTATTCAATATAAAACAACCATCAACAGTACCTCTTTTTCTGGAAGAACACTCTATCATTTTTGCCATGTTTGGACATTGAGCAGAAAAATCAGAACTCTAATAGAGTGAACTTAAGACATGACACTATAAGGTTTCCCACACTCAACAACTTTGCTACACTAATAAGAAGCGGATTCCTTCCTGAAATCTCCAAAAAACTTCAAAAACATTTCATTAGCTGGTTTAAACAGCGATAGTACCTACTAGACTCCAACAAAAGAGAATATAATGATTACTTTCATCACAGCAAAATAATCTGCATTATACTTCCTGGGGTACCAAGAAAGCAGGACATCTCACCTCGACATGCCCACTGCTGGCACAGAGAAAGCAAACCACCCTGGGTGTTATAGGAACAGAGGTCAGGATCCCCAGGCCACCCATCTCCCACACATTTTCTGCTTCACAATCCTCCTGTGGGGAGAGAGAGAGACCATTCATCAAAGTGTTACAATGACACAACTTTGGATTGAAAATAAGGATGAAAAGCATAGAGTGACACCAGAATGTCAAGCACACTTCAGTTCAGTGAGTTCAAAAATAACTCTTGCTTTAAAAATTTTAATCTCAGATAAACTGTTACAAGGCTCACCTATTGGTTCAATTCATGTAAACTATAATGCAAAGAGACACCAGGATTGAATTTCTCTTAGAGTTTGCTAATTCAAGCAATCATCAGGGTTTGAGAATTCCCATGTGAAAGATTTATTCCCTCAGATACTGTTCTCACCTAAATGCACTTTATTGCCCAGGAGGCGTAGGAGCATTTCAATGCCTATGTTCTTCCATCAGTTCACAGCGACCTCACCAACACTGACCAAAGTTCCCATGCTCTTGAACTCACTTGCTAACGACAGTTCTTATTCATTCCCCCACCCGCTGCTAAATTTCCTCTCTTTTAACACCTTTGGTAACATCATCTTCTTGATTTAAAGTGCATGACGCTCAATATACTACGTGGTCACTAACACTTTTACCTTGAAGTCCACTCTGATCCTGTGGACTCCATCTGCTGGGACTTTTTGCTTAGAACTATTGCCATTGGAGAGAGTGCTGAGGATGTTCAAAGTGCCTGCGTTCTCCTGCTTATTGACTGGAGGTGGTTTTTCCTGCGGAGATAGAAGACGGATAAAAAGCAAAACCACACCCTATTTGCCTTCACTTTTGCAACAGACAACAATGCAAATGGCATCTCTTATTAATGGAGCTGGAAAACATGCTTCCATCATAAGTATCCTATAGAAACGGACAAGTAATCTTCAGAAGATTTTTCTTCCCCATTGTGGCATTTTATTTGCATACACATATTATGTCCCTAGAAAAAGAATCCCAGGATTTTCCCTCCTACGCGTTTTTGTCTTGCTTCTTTGAAGTCCACGATGCCAGCTAAGGCTGTGAGTACAAGAAAACCAAACTCACAGGAGGGGGGCAGGTTGTTCTGCCATTTTTCTAGATCTCTGAGTTGCACAGCCAATCTGGGCTTCATCACTCCACACTTAACTCGCCTATTAGGTTTACAACATTTTCCCAGCTCTGTGATCATCAACGGTTTCAAATTTGCCAGTGGAACCACGCTTCATCACTACAGTTAGAAAGCAGAGACGATGACCCTGGAGCTGCGCCTAATAAGAACCTGGAATTTGCCTCTCTTTGCAGCATTGTTGATGCTCTTGAGAGCATCAGCCAGGATGTCTGTGCACAGCAGTATGGTGGCACGGAGAGATGGCAGAAAGAGCCAGAAGATTCTTAAAGATCTCTCTCTCCTCACATAATAAAAATAGTGGACACAGGGAAGGGTGATTGTTATAGATAAATGTTGCGAAAGGACGTTGAGGGCAAAAACAATTAAGCTAAGCAGGCTGCAGCATGAGCAGAAGCATGTAGAGCCACAAAGAAGGGAAAAACAACATGGGGAAAGAGACAAAAAAAAGAAATGAGCTAAAGCCTAAACCTGAAGTTTGCCAATTTTAAGAAATTCCACTGCCGTCTACACAGAAGCAGACCCTCAGCCTCATTCACTATATCGCGTCCACGCCAAGGACAGGCCATTTCCCTACAGTACACAACGCATCCCTGAGAGACGCAGAGAAACAAACCTCTCCTCACCTTTTCTTTTGGTTTTTGTTTTACAGGAATACTTGGGCGAGGAGCCACTTTTTTCTGCTTGCTCTGCTCTGGACCTAAAGAATTCAAAATAAATTGCAGTCAGATGCTACTAAACTTACACGTAACGCTAAACAGCAATGACTACTTCAGGACTGATCGGCCTGTGAAGAAAGGGGCATTAGAAAAAATAAAAAACTATTTAAACTCTAGGCTTTAAATTAAGACAATATCTCCAACTTAACTGGTTTTTTGCTTCTATCATCTTTATTAGTATATAATGGTTAAAAGGGAGCTAATTTTCTTGAACCAAAGACTTAAAAATACACATTTCAGGTTTCCAAAGGCCGTTTAAGGCATCAGTGTTCTTTGCTGGGATTTCTGGTGTCGCAGTCCCTTCTTGCCTTCCCCACTCACCTGCCTCTGGTGGTGGAGGCTGCTTTTTCTTGGGCTCACTAGGAGTGGTCTTGGGAACTTCTTTCCTCGGTGGTGCTGTGCTGGGTGGCTGTGGGGGGATGACCGGTGCTGGCTGGGAAACCTGTTTGCCAGACTTCCTGGCAGTGGGAGTGGTAACTTGTTTGGGTTCAGGTCCTGGGGCAGAGGCATTCCCTTCTTCGCTCTTGTCCTCGACGGGCTTTCGTGCAGGTTCATTGTTGCTTTTCTTGGGGGCAGGATCCTCTCTTGCTGAAGGGGTAGGTTTCTGACTAGAGTCCACCAGGTTCTTCACAACACTGCTTTCTTTATTCTCTTTCTTTTCACTGGTCTTAGACTTTTTCTCTTTCTTTTTCACAGCTAGGGGAAAAAAAACACCAAGGTTATTTATCTATAAGTGAGAAAAACTTTATTTAAAATAAAAGTATAGGAATGTAACATAATCTTAGTCTCAGTTTCCTGCAGCTAAAGTTGACACTGAAAGGCTCAAGGAAGTTAATGCCAAGTTGGTCAGGTGAAGGACGTGTACTTTTACTGCTCTAGGAAACGGAACTGACTATAATTTTTATATCAAATTAAAGTTTTTTATTACAGAAAATTTCTAACATTCTCCAAAGTAAAGAGAATAGTAAAAGGAACCCCGTGTGTCTGTCACCCAGCGTCAACAACCGTTAGCTCCCTGGAAAAGAGCAGTAATTTTTTTTAAAACTGGCACTTTCTTAACCCAGGTGCACACAGCTCTATGGCGGTGAGGCGGGAGGTGTCTGGGGGAAGAGCTTTTCACAACACTACCTTTCGCTTGCTTCTGCAGGTAGGCTTTGGAAGGCATCCACTGCAGATTCTGACATTTCCTCATCCTAGGATAACAAGGGACACCAGAAAGTAAACTACATTTAGAAGAGAAGCAGTTGAAACAAGTGCTAATTTGTCTGCAAGAATCAGTGAACCTTTACTCAGGTTTACTTTGAGAGTTGAAAAACGGACTGCTTGTTACTCAGATTAAATCTGAGCCTTTGACTCCTTCGATCAGCAATTTTACCTCCCTGTAGGATCTACAAGGAGCAAATATCAAATTATTTTTGAAACGAGACTCAAATTTCTTGTAACCCAGCACTGACTAGCACCACACTCAAAATGATCCGTCGATATTTCTTGTAGTCAAATCAGTTCTGCTCCCTTACAAGATTAATATTCACATGATAATGTGAATACAAAATGGTCTAAAATTACCTAACAAGTCCTTTGTCTCCCACTACAATGCTGCAGGTCTATCTCAGGGCTTTGATTTATATTTCACTGCTCAATTTAATGAAACCCAAACTTGATTTGAAGTCTATAATTGAACTGAATCCATTTCAACCCCTAAATTTAGTGCCATCATGTACCTTTTTTGCTGATCTGTGAATTGTCTCACTTCTTTCCACTAATGAGACTCAGACAAGATTCTTGCTTAAGGCCAAACTAAACAAAAGCACAAAACTACTTATAGCCTTCTAAAAACTGTCTGCCCTGAAGTAATACAGCATTTCTCCCAACTATGTTTTACATAAATCACTTTCATTCAGCAAACATCTATGGATAATATCTATTCCTTGCACCAGGCACTTTACGAGATGCTCAATCAGCAGTTTCTGTTTGTGCAACTCTCTTGATCCGTTTTAAACAAATTATCCCTGAGGGTAGAAAATGCAGCCACAAACTGACCAAAAAAAGGGAGAAAGGTAGAGTGATCAAAACTTCCGTATCAAAAATTCCATATGCATGAAAATATTCTGAGAGTCAGAGAGCAAAGAGACTTACAAGATATAACCAATATTTCTTGAATACCATAAAGATAAAGATAATTTCAGTTGACCTAATAAATATTACACCTAAATTTGTTGGTTTATAAGTAAAAACACTCCAGAGCTGTACTCAAATGGTAGCCACTAGGCACTTGTGGCTATTTAAATTTAAATTAATAATAAATGAAATAAATTTCATTCCATTCACACTATTTCTATTCTATTCAGTCACACTAACCACATTTCAAGTGCTCAACAGCCACCTCTGGCTAATGGCTACCATATTGAACATACTGAACTGACACAGAAATTTCCACCATTGCAGAACATTCCTTTCGAAGAACTGCCCCGGAGTATTTCTTATTTAAGCACAGCCCAAACCTAGCCACATCACAAAACCCAACTCTGCAACTGATCTTGCAACTCAAGGAGACTCGTTACAACCACATTCAGTTTTCTGATGCATCTTTGCAACAAACCAGGAATAAGCAACCTCCATGGCTGAGAGGTCAACCCCTCAGAGTAAAACACCCACTCACTTGCAGCACTGCTTCTTTATATTGCGGCCACCAAACTTGGGCTTGTCTAAGCAATTAGTACAAACACCACAGTCCTCAGGCACCTGGCAGCCAGGACACTGCCCACACCGCCTTGACCGCCGTCCTTTCTTGACTGGAGGTTCCTGAGGCGCCTTGTTTCTGGTGACAGGTTTAATTGGTTTGATGGGTGGAGCAAGAGGTTCAGCATCTTCTGAGCCAGCAATTGATGACTTGTCTGTTAAAGAAACGTGTTGTTAGTTCTGAGGGAGCACCTAATTCCTTCTTGGGGTAGAGGGGGAGATTCAAAATCCATTTATATTATTATATGTGTTCAAACCTCATTTTAACTGGGACTCCAAAAATGAAATACATTATAATAAAAATATTCATATGCAGAACTCAGAGCCTGTTTTAAATAATCATTTAAATGTTTAAAAATGCCTATAACTTGCAGTTCGATGAGAGCAGAAATCCAAACACTGAAAACAAAACACAGTCTAACCTAAAGACAAGAATATGAATTGAATGCTTCTAAAGATTCTCTAAACCGCTAAATTTTATATGAGCAATTACTTCACATTTAAGAACTATATGGGGGCCAGCCCCGTGGCCAAGCGGTTAAGTTCGCACGCTCCGCTTCAGTGGCCCAGGGTTTCCCTGGTTCGGATCCTGGGCACAGACATGGCACCACTCGTCAGGCCACGCTGAGGCAGCATCCGACACAGGAGAACTAGAAGGACCTACAACTAGAATATACAACTATGTACTCAAGGGCTTTGGGGAGAAGGAGGAAAAAAAGATTGGCAACAGATGTTAGCTCAGGTGCCAATCTTTAAAAAAAAAAAAAAAAGGAACTCTATGGTAAGCATGAGAATGTGCCTCCCAGACCTCCAACCATAGGGGGCACAACTGACCAAGGGCCACAACTGTGCCCTGAAATCCAGCGTACACAGGGGCCACACGCACCACGGGGCTTGTCCCCAACAGTGACTGAGCGTGGCAGGGATAACAAGGTATGCCTGTTCATGGGAGACACTAGACTCCTCTGATAGTCAGCGTTCACTCAAGAACTCCCTGACAGCCTTGCCAAACTTTCTTACACTGCACGGCCGTCTAGGAAGATTCCACCAATCTTCCTTCCTGCTCTTCTTTACTGGGATCGGACTTGCAGAGCAGTCTGACAGCTCTCCCAGACTGCCCTGGCTCCCTCTGTATTTTCTCTCTTGGGCATTTCCTCTAATAAAATCTTCACACATTGCCATCTGTGTTTTGGAGGACTCAGACTAACACACAAAGCTATGAAGAGCCTACTGGGCACCCCCAGAATGATCAGCACACAAATCCAATGTCTGCTCGGACTTCAAGGTTGACATCCCTGACCTACCATCATTCCCCATGGAAGACAAAATCTTTTCTCGTTCTTCCCATGGTAAGGCACTCAGGGTGGGCATGTCATCAGGAAACACAGCTCGTTTTCGGCCAAGGGCAACAGCAGCTCTTCTGCAGACATGTTTAATCCGGGGTCCTCGCACAGAGGTCTCTGAGGAATCACTTTCCTGACCCTGAATATGAGGCGAGCCAAAAACAAACAATAACAACTACACACGTTGAAAACAGAATTAAATAAAGCCAAGGTATAGTTGATTAACTTAGTATAATCTAGAACCAACACACAGAGCTCTAGTTATTCCCAGCTGATAAGCCACATCAATAAATAGGAATCAACTACTTCTCTATCCTAAAATTGGTAGGGGAAAAAAAAAGGCTTCTAATCAAAAAACGAATCAACTAAGCTTCTATTCCCAATTACACTAGTTCTTTAAAATTCCCCTGAACATTCAAGCTGCTAGTCTATATTATCAAAAAGTTCAGTGTGGTCTAAGTAGGGCTTATCTAATGAGACTGTTTCTTATATTTCCCTGACCAACAGAGAAGTAGAGGGAAATAACCTATAAATGGAAGTATGGAAGGCAATGGCTCCAGACAGAAATGTCTCACAGGGTGAAGAGCCACTGCTCCTATCGCCACAAAACATCCAAAATGCTGTCAGAAATAAGCCCCCTCATACGCCTGCTAGAACTCTCAACTGGCAGAATTACTAAATGTAAATATGGCCCTAGGCTGAATAACATCAAAAACCTAAGTTTGCGGTCATCTTCACCTAACTTGATATGTTGGTATAAATATCTATCTCCTACATGACAGTTTTTTAAAAGAACCTCAAGATCAGCAGGTTTTCTCAGAGAGTCTAGCTCACTTGGTAAAAAAAACGCTGTTCTTTGTAAAAATCTGTTTGTCATCATTTAACTAACTGAATCCTACAGCTTTTCTGTCCCACTACTTAAGGCTAAGTGCTCCTCATCAGTATTCTGCAAACACCTACTATCTATTGCTCTGATCACTGCTACTCAGAAGAAGAGAATCTGAGCCCGCCCCCCTCCCAGTTTTCTATAGTAAAACAATTTGACTACAAAAATGCACCTTCAAAATTAAGTCACAGATTCCATTACACCAAACTCACGGAGTCAAACACCTCGGCGTCTCTGTAACGTGGCCCCAATCTACCTTTCAGTCTGAGTTCACCACTTTCCTACGTGCACCAGTCCAGCCATTCACTGTTCCTCAAATATGTTTTATATTTTTCCATCTCTACCCACACTATTCCCTCTAGTCAAAATGTTCTTCCCCAACATTTTCTACCTATCAAAGTCCTACCAGTCCTTAAAGGACCATTGCAAATGCCACCACCTCCTTGACCCTTTCATTGATTCCCATAACTAGATGTAATTGAAAACACTTAGCCTAAAACTTGCTCATAGGAGGGGCCGGATTTGAACAGGCAAGATGGAAAAGAGTACCTGTGCTTTGGGCTGGTCAGTTTGTTTAAGACTCTTACTCTTCTCAATTTTGCAGAGCTGGGCTTTGGCCTTTTTTAGGAGGCTGGCAACCCTCTTGTCAGTCATTGGAAGCTTGTCTGCCTGAGCCAACATGGAGCCTATGGAGGAAGTGGAATGTTTAACAGTGCTAGATGAAGGAGTGGAAAGGCAGAGGGTTTTCTCCTTCTCCAGGGATGGGGCAGTTGGGCCGAGGTCCAAGTTGGTTTTTTCCAGATTTCCTCTCCCTTTCTTTATAAGTATTTTGGTTTTGACAGCTGTTGTATCCCCAAGAGTCACAGAAGCAATATCAGTCCCAGAATCAAGTGATGAAGACTTCTTCCGCCCTGTCGTTTTTTTGGCAGAAGATGAGGTGGCAACATCTTCACCAACAACCTTCTCTTTGGAAACCCTGCCCACAGGATACAAAGCAGAACTACTCTGAATTTCTGATCCCTTTTTCCTTTTCTCTTTCCTTGACTCCCGCTTATTCTCTTTTTCTCTCTCCCGGTCTCTCTCTCTACTCTTGTCCTTCTCCATGCTCTTGTCAGCATCTCGATCTTTGGACAGCTCCTCAGGGGCCTTGTCTTTATTTCTCCCTCGTTCAGTCTGAGAGCCTGAGGTAAACCAGGGGAAGAGAGGAGTAGGACTACTGGATGAAAATGGCTCTGTTGGAGCACTAGTCTGCTTCCTTGGTCTCTGGTTCTTCTCTGCTGATTCCCCAGACTGAGTCAGGGAATGAGAAGGAAAAGTGAAAGTTGGGTTTAAGGCACTAGTGGCAAGAGGACTAACAGAAATGCTTAACGAGGAAGAGACAGAAGACGGCGGGGTGAGAGGTGACAGCTCAGAAGTACTAAGCCTTCCACTTCTTGTCCTCATGGAGTGAGAAGGAGATCTTGGTTCAGATCGAATAGGGCTAAACACTTTTCTTTTCCGTTTTCTGTTAGACACTCCTGAAGAAGATGTTCCAGCAGAAGTTCGATTACTAGGCAAAGTTACAGACTCAAATATTCTAGAGTGAGCCTCACTTGGAGTAAATCTTGGAGCTCTCAGAAGGGGGCTCCTTTTGTGCATATCAAACCTTGTTCCAGAATGGAGTGGTGAAAACAATCGGGCTGAAGCAGCAGTACCAGATGTAGAAAAACCGGACGCGAAGCCAACATCCTCGGGAGTTAGTGGAGGGGGTCGGAAATTATCAAATATTGGTTTGCGAATAAGACCTTCTTTGGCATACTTTGCTGAGGAAAAATATTGTGGCTCTGACCTAGAATGCTTTAAAGAAGTCCACCTAAACGTCGGTTCCCGCAAAATAGATTTTCGTTTCCCTTGCATGGGAGCAGCAGAAGCAGGCAAAAACGGTGATGCTAAAGGGATTGTTGGAGGCATAAGCCAAGGTGTGTGGTCAGAGATACTGGAGGCTGGCTGCAGCGGTGGGGGCGGGGTCAGCAGAGGTGGAGGTGGAGAGGAAGAGGTCTGCTGCTGGGGGGCACTTTGTAGAGCTGATAACTTTTTAGCTGTTCTAGATCCAAAACTTCTCTCTGACACTGAATACCTTCTGCTTCTCCTGTCATTACCATCATTTTCTGGGGACTGGGAAATAGGCAGTGGAGGACGAACTTCGGGGGTATCGCTCCGCTCTTCAGGAAGTACCTGAATCTCCTCAGAGACCTGAGAGTCTGTGGAGGTATCGACACTGGGGCTACTAGATCGGGAGGAGTCTGAAGACATTTGAGAAGAGTGCTGAGAAGCTGCACTTGATTTTTCAGAAGATCCACAGGACGTGGCACTGAATCTACTATTCGGTGTAGACTCTAGTCGGGCAATTTTAATTGGAGGGTCATAATCCTCATCCTCTATAAACCGCCGAGGGGTCTTAATGATCCGTGAGGAGATGGCACTGACCACAGGCATGATGAACTGTCGAATATTTTTGACCTGCGTCTTCACCTTTCTTCCTTGCAGCTGAGCTGCTTCTTTCTCAATTTTCTTTTGCGCCCCCTTTTTTGCCCTCTGCAAGAGCTGCTTAGCAATTGTTGCATCTGTCCTTTTAGAAGAAGGAATAATCCTAACCGGCTTAATCCTTCGAGGGCTTTGTCTGACTACTGTCTTATCTTCTTTTGTGAGTGGAGGTGTTCCTTCCTTGTCCTTCCGGACCTTCTGGGGCTTTTCCAGTTCGGAGTTAATGAGGAGACCTGAAGGGGTCTTTACCCTTTCTGTCGATGGAGGCCTTCCTCGCCGCCGTACAATTTGTACCCCCTTCCTTCCTAGTTGAAGCTTCCCTGTCTTAAACTTAGACTTGAGAGGAGAGAGTTTACCTGCTCTTAATTTTTTAATCTTTGTGGCTTGCTGAAAGGTAGCAGATGGTGTCCGTTTAATTTTTTTCAGGCTATCTTCTTTGTTTCCCTTTGGTAACTCTGAAATGTCCTTTCCATGTGTTATTTTGATTTTTACTCCAGGGAAGGTGGGAGGTCTTCCTCTCTTCTTTTCTATGCTTTTAGAATCTTTCTTCTTGATCTTATCTCCAGATTTGGTCTCTGATTTACTTAGCGGGGAGAACACAGATGGATCTGAGAGGATAGCTGGATTTCGGTCAGAGCCACTTCGAGGTCTCCCACGAGGTTTTCGAGGACTAGTTTTAACTGTGTATAGAAATTAAACAACGAAGAGCACATATTTAGCTTTGTAGTTTAGGTCTTAACTAAGCTGAATATAATTTAGAACAAGCCACTGTGTACTGCTCTACTTGGGTCTAATGAGTCAACAAAACATCTCAATTGTGCTTAGTTTCTTTTCACCAAAAACTTGCCTCAAAGAAATCAAGGAAATAACATTCCACCTAAAAGAACATTTAACTACTTTTTGGATAGAAAAACTAAGATAATAATAAGAGGTTTTCAACTGAGCAATTAATATACAAATCTGGTTTTCCTACAACTTTAGGTGAGCAAGATTTTTTTCTGAATTCAAAAAAATACGTTAGAAAAAAATCTTTATTACCTTTTCCATATCCTAGCCACCAAGACTAACATTTGAGAACATGGTTACAGTGAGCCATCCCGTCTTTTCAATGCAGAATTTTGGCTTTAATAAATCTGAACAAGGTGCTCTCCAATCAGTAACATACCGATTTCTATAGGAAAAGGCCCCTGGGCAACTCAGCTTCAATCTGTTTTGCCACAGTAAACCAAAAAAGTTTTCTTGAATAGAAAAATATTCATTCATGAGATCTCAGAATAAAATCACTGAACTCAGTGGCATGTGAAGTAATTAGTGGAGGGACAAGATGACATATCCATTAATCTAGTCTCCTACTGCAGGTTCCTGAACTAGTTAGTCCCAAGTTACAAAAAAGATGTAACCTTAATTGATGTCAAGAGCAAATCAACAATTTACTAAATCTGATTTCTTCTATTCTAAATAAAAGGAATTTGCCAATTTATAAATCAGCTCAATCTGCTACTTATCAAGAGACTTAAGAAAACAAAATTGTTTTCTAAAATTCTTTGTATAAACCTGTATTTTCTAAATGTATTAAAAGTTTCCTGGCCTATCATATCTTCTCTTCTCTCCTGACTTTTCAATGTTTTATGACTCAACATTCTTCTGAGACGAAAACATCCCCTAACTGGCACCAAAAGAGATTTAGGCTGTTACGATGAACATTTTAATTTTAGACTATGGAACCAACCTTCTAACAGAACAGAAATCAACAAAGGTCTTATTGTTGAGCTTTCTAAATATAAATGCTTTCCTCACCAATTAACTTCAGAATTCCCTTAATAGATTAAGAATTCACAATTCCACTCTCAATATATACTAATTACAACAAAAGTAATGGACTAGGAGACAGCAGAGAAACTATGTTTTATTTCTTAACTAATGAAGCCTATTTAGCTGGTTTTAAAAAAAAAACACCAAGACAATATTCAGGGTAGACTGACAGCCAAGAAAAAATTTAAGAGGAAACCATCAAGAAAGAGTTGTGAATTAACAAAATAAATTCCTACCCAGAAGTACATCACAAGATTCCTCATCATCATGGTAGACTTGAACCTGGCCACTCACAAGGCTTTATTAATTCTGAAAACCTCTTCTATCCAACTTTTAAAAGAAGCTTTTGGTGGACAAGTAGAAAAAGCAGAACAGAGAAGAGCCCAGCTCTGCTGCTAACTTCCATAATCCACAACACAGTCAAAGAACTCAAAAATCAGTTCTAAAGATGCTCATCACGTATTTTCTGGACCTCATTTTGTCATCTATAAATGAAGGGTCAGACCAGATGATCTCTAAAATCACTTTCTGATATGGAGTTTTAAGATTTCATCACGTCTTAATGAGAAGACTCCCTCTCTCTAAAGGCACAGACACTGAGATACAACTGGCTAACTCCTCCCAACTGGAATGGTAATACCATCGTCACCTGAGAGAGGAAAACCTGTCAGCTTAGGTGTTTGAGTTAGATTATATAACCTATGATGACTCTGAAAAGGAACCCAAATGCTAAAAACACGACAGACTAAGTCAATGTCAAAGAGTAAAAACTCGGCTAACAACATCATATTTAACTAGACTGCCTATCCAGAGAAAATCAAAGCAAACCACAGAAGAAGTCAGAATGGCAGCACAGATGGGGAATGTTTTTTTGATCAAAAGATCCATAGCCCTCTCTTACGCTCAACAGAATTCTGCAAGCCATTAAACGGTATTTCCACTGAGGATCATCTCTCAGGAAACTGCTGTAAGCCTAGAATTTCAAGACATTCTAGATATTTTCTTGGTGAGAACAATGACAAATATTGCTTATAAATGGACACACCCCATATCATTTTTATTTTCTTTATTTTAATACAGCCTTTCAAGGATAAAAGAGTTTCGTACAGTGCCAATATTTTGTTTTTAGTTCTTTGACAACAGTGGACCAAATTTCATCTGTAAAAAACAGTGGCCAAGTTATTCCCAAAGCTATAGGTTCTACAATATAATTCAAAAAACATAAAATCTGAGGATGCTCTTAGTAGGTTATCTTCAATTTACCTACCAGGTTTGCCAATCATTCCATGGAAATCTCCCCCCCATGCCTCAGGTGGTTCCCAAAGAGAAGCATAACAAAGAATAAACCAAAAGTGGCCTGACAGAAAGGAGTCCCATATAGAGCTCTAGTTCATAAGCCATTTCCTACTTAGTGTGAGGGAAACTGAAGGATGCACCAAAAAACCCAAGTATTTAAGACCATCTTTTACATGCAAAGAAGGCAAGGGGAAGCCACAGTCTCTTAACAAGCAAAACTCAAAGGCACCATGCGCTTCATTGGCCATACCTGAAGGAGACCTTGTGGGACTTCGTACTCTGACTTCTTCATCTGAGCCAAAACCTAAGAACTGCTCATCCTACAACAAAGGAAAATTATTTTAAAATCAGAAACAAAAATGTATGTGAACATACCCCCAAGAAATGCCCAGAGGAGACACAAATGAATTTGGAAAATTAGCCTCTATATATTACTCAGCATCATTCATAGGCTATTAAAAAATAACTCATATTGAAATAAATGGACCCAGCCAGACAGCTTCATTACAGACAAATAGGAGCTGTGTAGTAATTGAACAATGCATTGAAATGTCATCTTTGGTGCATAGTACACAGGGGATAGTCCTAAATTTCAAACTACAGATACAGCCCAAAACAATTAAAGAACAACTTTAATTCGAGTAAGAAAATCAGTACAATGGCAGAAATATACAGCCCCAATAAAACAAACACATCTTTCAACAAGTAGTTAAGTCTACAGACACATAAGGAATAACATAAACAGTATCATAATCTCCTGACTACTAAATATTAATAGAGACTGAAATTGCCATAATCGTCAGTTCCTTAACTCAGGAATTGACAGTTAGATGTGATGTCTGTACATTTGAGATCCAAAGATTCTCAACATGCATTTTATGGCATCATTTTAAAATGCCCTGTGATAAGAGACTTAATGGTGGGCAGCAGCATTGGTGAAAGGGATCACGAACTGACCACAGATAGGGTGAAACGCATTCAAGAATAACTTAAGGAAGCATCTTATTTTCAGGTTATACTAGAAGAAGGCAAAAAGCAAAAATTTCTCCTTACCTCTAAACTTTTAACCTGCCCTTTAAAAAATACTAAGGATTTAACCTCTGTTGGACAAGTTCTCAAGAAAGATGGTCTATTCAAACAAACTGATTAACAGAAATTCATTGATTCAGAGACTGAGTTCTTTCCAGAAAGAGACAAGAGACAGAATTTCAAATTCCAGAAACAAAATCCACATAAAACGAGAATACAATACGAAATGAAACACACGTTTTCTTGAACCTACGATTTATACTGATAAGCCCCAAACTAAGTTCCAACAATCACACCCCCCTAAATTTTCCTCTCAAGAGCAAAGACCACATGTATGTGGACAGCATCTGTGGGTCTTCTGAAGAGTTGTTTTCCTGGTGAGCTTAAAGCTCGAGTCAGGTGCTAATCTGTTTCACCACTTATTAACCAGGAATATATGAAAATATGCACCCAAGCTTTGAGACACATTAGCAGGTTCAGCTCTTAAATTTAAACGTTTTTGAGGAGCAAAATATTTGAGGCCAAGACTCTGCATACTACGCAAGTGAGGGGCAATTCTTATTAGAATCTAAAAAGGTTTTTGCTCTGAGATTGCTAAAATTATTAAAGTATTTAACTAAGAAAAAAACGGACATTATCCCCTTCAAAGAGATTTGTTTGAAAAGTATCATAATTCTAAGAATGTGTTAAACCTAAATTTAAGGAATACATACATCGAGTACTTTTTCTACAGTCTCTTCTTTCACCGTTAAATAAAATTTAAAGTAAGTTCTTATTATTAACATCATTTGTGAAAAAGAAAAAATCTATCTCTTCATCTTAAAACAACTTAGAACAACCTTAGACATGTGGGGCTTAACCCTAAATAAATTTCTGGAATAATTTTCAGGGTTTACACATGTAAGCTACAACATTACAAAAAAACACCCAACTTATCCAAAACTCTTAGCACAATAATGGAAATTCCATATTGTTAAATTTTTTTTTGTGTGTGAGGAAGATTAGCCCTGAGCTCACTGCTGCCAATCCTCCTCTTTTTTCCGAGGAAGACTGGCCCTGAGCTAACATCCATGCCCATCTTCCTCTACTTTCCATGTGGGACGCCTGCCACAGCATGGCATGCCAAGCGGTGCCGTGTCCGCACCCAGGATCCCAACCAGCGACCCCTGGGCCGCTGAAGCCGAACGTGCGCACTTAACTGCTGCACCACCGGGCCGGCCCCGTAGTATTGTTAAATTTTTAAATGTACTTTTGGGCAGAAAAAAAGATATTTAAAATAGTAACCCTAAAATGAACTTTGAGAAAAAAGCAGACAAATAAAATAGGCCACGGTAAACTGCCTCAAATGCTGTAAAAAAAAAATCAAAAGACAAAACAACTACAGTGTCTTAGAATTTTAGTGGGGATCAGTCCAGTTCTCTCATTTGTTGGCACATGACATCATTGAAAAAAGCAAAGGACTTGCCTGGGGTGTGAGTTCTAGCACTTGCAGGCTACGTGATATTAGATAAGTCACTATTTTTATATCTCCAATTCGTTATTTATTGGAGTGTTTTAGGAGTAAGTGAAATAATACATGTAAATTTTGTAATTTATGTAAAATCACTCAGAAAACTATAGGGCAACATCCATATTGTAGTTCTTATCATTGATGTGGTTTTAGAAACTGAAGCTCTGAGGGGCCAAATGACTTGCCCAAGGTCACACAGTTAGTTATAAAGAACTTCCTCCCACAATAGTTACAATTTAAAACTATAAGGAAATATTTAAAGGAATCAAATAAATAATCTACAGTACAAAATCTGCTACTCTTTCAGCTACTATTAAAGTAACACGATGCCATTTTCAGACCCTTAAATTTTCTGATTTAATTCATTCTTTTCCTGCATTACCTTCATGGAACAACTTGGTAATCTATGCATTTCACAAAGACATCTGGGGATTTCCCAACACTTACCAGGGGACTACACTGCTAAATGCATGATTTTCATGCTCCAAGTGCTGCAGTGAGAGACAGTTCTAGCAACTATACATACAATAACCAAGTAATGAAAGATTATTAATCTTCAAAAGAAATATAAGAAATCCACGTTGCTAGGTTCATTATCAGCAACCTTAGCGAGTCACTCTTCTGTATTTCAAACTTTCACAAAATGTAACTATTTAAGCCCAACTGCAGTGTGCTCCAAAACAGAGTACTACTGAGTGTCAAACAGCAATTTAACTAACTCTGCCAACGTTTACAGTTTGCAAGTACTTTCCAAAATGACAGAGAGCATTAACTCTTTCCCTATGATCTTGTAGGTGGAATAAGAGAAAGAGTAGTCAATAGAGACAATACTTCCCTCCAAGAACTTTCTTTTCACTTGAAAAACAGGTTGACTTCCTGAACCATGCTTAAAAAAATAAGTACCCATTGTTTAAATAATCCAGACAGTTTAGCCAAAAACAAAAGCCATCATTGTTATGTTAAAAAACTCGGCTTCTAACTCTGAACTTCCGATTCCATGTAAGGGCCCTAAAAGATTCTAAGGAAAGCCAAGTCGAGAACGCACTGGGAAAGAGATGCTGCAAGAGGGGCTGCAATTGAAGTCCTTCTTGCCTCTCATCCGGCTCCCATCATCCTGTACCCGTGGGGTTCCTGAAAGTGTAGTAATCAAGGTAACCGTATTGGCTTCCCAACAATTTAGACTTGTCTAGAAATCAAAGGCTAAGGCAAAATGTCTACAAACAAGACAACAAAAGGAGCTGCAATTAAATCCATGTCTGGCACCGTGGCCTCATAAGCCTGGACAGCCCTGAAGAGAGAGGGTACAGGAGACACCACACGACACATGACCAAGTCTTCCTGGGAACTGGGCCCAAAAAGCCATTCATCACACATACTTTTCCTTTCACTGTGGCTTTCTCCGACGCGCACAGATTCCAAGACAGGGTACAGGCAAGAGCCATCAAACCTACTCCTTCCGGACAATGTCGTCTTTGGAGACTAGGTCGCCAAGATTTTAACACTTTCTTACCCCCAAAGATAGGAAAATATCCTTGTCAGGTTGAGCACTTTAAAATACTGTTAAATCACATTTAGCTCCCAGTGACTAAGAATGCAATGAAGCTATCTAATGTCACTTCCTAAGTGACATCTAATTGTAGAAATAATAAATGTGTACAATTTCTTTCTCTACCCTTATCTCTAGGGTAACCAGTTATTTGAGAACTTCCAAGCATACCTTTACTAGTAAATTCTATTTTACTCATAAATATCTTAACATTTGAAGATTTTTATTTTAATGGCAGAATTTTAGTTCTTTAGTGGCTGGTTTGTAAGTATTTGTAAGTGATGAAGCAATAGGCATAGTTTTTCCACAAGAGAACCTAAGTGAATCCAAGATAAGTATTACAGATAATAATGTTTACATACAAAACATAATAATGAAGACATTTTAGAAAAATACATGAAATTCTGTGTTTCAAGGAATTATGTACTACTAGGACCACTTATCAAACAAAGCACTATTTCTTTTACTTATTCATTCATTCAAAAACCACTTCTATGCTATCTGTTCCAGAAGCAAAGAAGAGTAAGACATAATTCCTGCTCCCAAGAAGCATCTAAGGCAGACAGGCCAGGTGCACAGTTTCAGCCTTCCTTTCAAAAACCAGTCGCATTAAAATGTTAGTGAAGGATCAAATGTTCTGTATTTCATGTTCTGGAGTAAAATAGTTGCTTAAAATCTTGGAATAGTTCACACTCTTCTTCTTATATTAGTATTTGGTTCATGGAGAAATAGTCAACAAATTTCAAAATTCTTCCAAAGGACGGCAATGTCTATCTCCATCCCTCAGTATTATAACTAGGCACAACTCCAGCGTTAGAAACCAGAGAGAGTTTAGGTAATCAAGACCTAAAGCATCTGCAGTGATTAGAGGAGACACAGTTCCTAGTGATATCAGTGATCTGATAAACCTGCAACTGATGGGCCTCAATGTCTTTTCCCCACTACCCTCAAATAAAATACATAACAGGCTTTAGTTCCTCCCTTAAAGTCCTCCCAGTGTACCACAGTCAGAGCAAAAATCACTCACTTGGAGTTCTTCACCTCCCAGGCTAAGAGGGGGCTCCAAAACTACTGTGCAAACTCTTCTATTAAACGAGCTCAGCCAGCTCTGGCCTCAGATGAACAGGCTTAAGGGTGACCCTGCTCACACCCTTCCCCTCCCCCGTCCAGCAAGAAACCCCTCAGCGGTAGGCATCTCAAACACGCCCTCCAGCAACCATTTCTTAGCATTCGTCTGTCTCCAAAATGCTTAGTTCTAAGAGTCTGAAAAATCAAATTTCTTAAACTACAAAGGTTTATTGATGAATCAATTGAAAATAACACCAATAACCACAGACAGTATCAAAATCACCCTGATATTCTAATTGTTTGAAATTCTGTTTTGAAGGTTTCTAACTTTTGGTACCATCAAATATGGTTCCATCATATGAGGAGGCCACAAGAGAACAAAGAAAATTACTAAGAACAACTAAAGAAGATGAAGAAACATCGAAGAGGCATATTGAGCATCTCAGCAGCTCTAGTAAAAATAGAGTAACACTTCTCCTTTGGGAATTTATTCCAGTTAGATATCACTTCTGCTGGCACATTTCCCTCTGTGTCTACTGCTACAAGCTCTAAAATACCAAGGTCTTGATGCTGCATTTTAAAGACATGCACACATAATTACCACTGTTTAATTAGCATAAGGGATTTAGAAATGTGTTTACGTGTTTGTCTCCTTCTCTAGAGTGTTCACTCTTTGAGGATAGTGACAGTTTACTTTTTTTTTTTTGAGGAAGATTAGCCCTGAGCTAACATCTCCTGCCAATCCTCCTCTTTTGCTGAGGAAATGCTGGCCCTGGGCTAACATCCATGCCCTTCTTCCTGTATTTTATATGTGGGACACCTACCACAGCATGGCTTGCCAGGCGGTGCCATGTCCACACCCGGGATCCGAACTGGTGAACCCCGGGCCACCGAAGTGGAACATGAGAACTTAACCACTGCGCCACCGGGCGGGCCCCCTACTTATTATTTTTGTTTTCCTAGTACCTGGCACACATGTGGCATTCAATAAATGTTTGTATAATGAAAATAAAGGAAATGTAATACAATAACTGTTTAAAAACATTAAGTACCTACTTTGGCAATAGCACTGTAGAAAATACTGGTGGACTCCAAAGAATTAGGCAACACGATTCTTACTTTTAAGAATGCATAGGGAGAATGTCCTCAGGCTGGTAGGACAGACTAAACCAACTCAATTATTCATTCAAATAGACGTGAGCCCATTTCTGCGTTAAGGGCTGTAGACAGAGATAAAAGACAGCTTCTGCCTTCAAGGACTTGCTAGTCTGTCAAGAGCGGATGATTAAGTTAAGGGAATACAGTGTGTTGCCTGCTATGCTAGAGGAATAAACGTGGAAGCAGAGCAGAAGGCGACTCACCCAGTCAAGGAGAAAGGGTCAGGAAAGTCATTGCAGAAAGGATGACAACTTAATCTAACTTTTGAAGGGCGATAACTCAGGGTGAGGGGGAGACAGTGCCGGCAGAGAGAATAACACATACAAAGGCGCAGAGGTACAAAAGAGCATGGCCTGGAGGAAATCACAAACAGTCCAGTATGGCCCAGGCCCTAGCTGATGTGGGAAAGGGGGCTAAGACATGAGGGGAAAAGGCAGAGGCAGATCACGAAATGTCTTAAATGCCTTCAGGAGTTTGAAGTTTATCCTCAAGGAAGTGTGGGCCTCATCCTGAAGACTACAGCTCGTCAGTGATACTTTCAGGCAGGAGAGAAGCATGATTGGATTGATATTCTCAAAAGATCACCATGACAGCAGTGGGAAGTCGAGACTACCTTTAAAACCAGAGGCAGGAAGAACAGTCACAAAATGACTACATTGGCACCGGGGACTGAGACAAAGGGCAGAGTCCAGAGACAGAGGCAAAATGGACAAGGTCTTGACATAAAGGTTAAGGGAACGGAAAGAATCAACAAAGACTTGCAGGTATTCGGCTTCAGTTGATTACTTTTATGGTGATATTTACCAAGATTGGGAATACAAGCAGGAAGACAGGTTCAGAGGAGTGAGAAGGGAGATCACTTCAGACACGAGAATTTGAAATGTCTCTCCAAGGTGTAAGGTATAATGATCTGGAGAAAACACATTTGATTCAGTGAATGTATGAAGGCTGAAAGCATACGTGTAACCACGATCTCCCAGGGAGAGAGAGTACTGAAAGAAAAGGAGGGCCGATGGCAGACCCCTGAGGAATACCTACACTTAACAACAGACAGGGGAAAGGGAAGCCAAGCGAGGAGAGGAGATGGAATGGCCGAGGAGGAGGAGCTTGCACAGTAAGTACAAAACAGTCAATGGAAGAACACACATCAAGGGACGGTCAAGTTGGGTAAGGACTGAAGCTTGGGATACAGCGGGATCTCAAAATTGGGAGGCCGCCTGTGACATTAGCAAGGCTGATTTCCCTGCAGTGTTAGAGGCAGGGGGAGCCAAACTGCAGTGGGTTGAGGTGTGATTAGAAAGTGACAAAATGGAAATAAGCATAGACTACTCTTTTGGAAAAACTTGGTTATCTGGGAAAGGAGAGAGAGGGCACAGGTAGGGAAAGACTAGCTGGGGAGGAGTATTTGTTCAGTTGAATGTGTTTATATGTCAAAGGGGAACACAGCAGCAGGGAAGAAGACACTGAAACTCCTCAAAAGCAAAGCAGTAATAAACGGAGAAGGGACGGGTGGAGGGGTCAGCACTGGGGGGGAGTGAATACAAAGCACAATGGAGAGGGATTCTCTTCCATTGGGAAAGCAGCTCAGCAAGGATTTAGTTGCTGAAAAGTTTACAGGCAGGAGTAAGCTTAGAATTTTCTCTGAAATCACAGGCAAAACTGTGTTTATACGGGCATCTGTCAAGTGAAAAACACAACAGATTTCTTCAGATTCTCAAAGAGGCTCACAACCTGCAAAAGTTTTAAGAATGCAGCCGTGAAGGAAATAGATCATGGACAACGGCTGATTAAGAATAAATGGGAGGGCAGCTGCCCCGAGGCCGAGTGGTTGAGTTCGAGCACTCCGGGGTTTCGAGGGTTTGGATCCTGGGCCGGGACATGGTGCCACTCGTCAGACCATGCTGAGGCGGCGTCCTACATGCCACAGCTAGAAGGACCCACAAGTAAAAATATACAGCTATGTAGCGGGGGTCTTTGGGGAGAAAAAGGAAAAATAAAATCTTTAAAAAAAAAAAAAAGAATAAATGGGAGGAGGACTAATGCGGAGAAGTGGAAAACCGATGAAAGGATTGGTAAAAACTGCTTTGGTTGGAAAGGAGTAGCCACAGCAGGGCCAAGACAGAAGACAAATGAAGTATCAGAACCTTGTAAATTCTGGGATGCCATGGTCAAACCTGATTCAATAAACAGCAGGGGGCTCCCAGTGGTTCTCAAATGTAGAAAAGGTGTAACTGTGTTTGAAGTTTATTCTGGAAACAGTATATATATACACACACACACAAACAGAATTAGAGTACGAAAGAGACCGAATAAAGAGAGACCAGATAGCAGTCTACAGCCATAATTCATTGTGATTGGCATTCAGTCACCCAACAAGTATTTACTAAGTATTGTTAGGCACTGTTCTAGACTCTAAGGAGACACAGGTGAAGAACTGATGAAATTCCTGCCCCATGAAGCTCCAATCTAGTGGAAACAGAAAATAAACATGTGACAAATAAAGAAAGAAACTAGGGCAATAGGATTGATGAGGGTTAGCTATGGGGGCTATTTTCACTGTCCTTGGCGTGGTCAGCAAAGGCTTCCCTAAGGTGATGGTTTACCAAGGACTGGCAAACTACGGGCCACAGGCCAAATCTGGCCTGCCACCTGTTTTCGCTCAGTCCATGAGCTAAGAATGGTTTGTAACATTTTAAACGGTTGAACAAAATCAAAAGAATATTTTGTGTACATGAAAATTATATGCAATTCAAATTTCAGCGTCCATAAAGTTTTATTGGAACACAGCCACGCTCATTCATTTAAGTATTGTCTGTGGCTGCTTTTGCACTACAACAGCAGAGTTGAGTTGTTGCAATTGAGACCATCTAGGCCTTTGCAGAAAAAACTTGCTGAACCGTGGTTTAGACCTAAATGATGAGAACAAGACAGACAAACATAAAGATCTAGGTGGAGTAGTATTCTAGCTTGATAGTAAGTGCAAAGGTCGCAGACAGCAACAAGCATGGCAGGGATGACAGACAGTAAGGCCAGCATGGCTCTGCAGCAGAATGAGCGAGAATGAGAAGAGATGGCGTGGGAGAAGCAGCCCTGACCAGAGGCCAGATCAGGTATGGCTTTGTTGGCCACAGTGAGGAATCTGGATTTATTCCAGCAGTGCGGGAAGAAGGAGGGCAGGGAGAGAGACACTGACAGGTTTAGAGAGGAAATAAGATTTGATTGATTTACAGTTGGACTACATAGTTGCTGTGTAAAGAACAAACTTCACTGAGGTGAGAACACAAGAGTAGTCCAGTCAAAGGACTATAATAGGTAAGTCTGGGGGGTTGGTGATAGAATTGATGAGAGGTCGTTAGATTTAAGGTATTTTGGAGGTGTGGATAGAATTTGCTGATGAGTTATTTGGACTATGAATAAAAGAGAGAAATCAAGGATAACGCTTAAATTTTAGGCCTAAACAACTAGGTAAATGGCAGAGTCATTCTGAAACAAGGAGAGAGAAGAAAATTAGGACTCTTTGGACATGGTAAGCGTACAATACCTATTAGATATCCGACTGCTTCGACGCATACCTGTTTCCTTGCCTGGGAATAGTAGTGGCTACCTCAGAGGGTGAGCAAGAATCAGGTGCGGTAATACATATGAAGCACTCAGAATACTGCCTGGCCCACGACAAACACTCAATAAATGCTAACCACTCATTATTATTATTATTATACCAACGGAAATGTCAAATAGGGCAGTTGGTTACACAAGTCTGGGAGTCCACGGAGTAGTCAGGGTTAGAGACAAAGATTTAGTATCATCAGCACATAGATGAGGCCTGTTAAGATCACCTAGGAAGAGTGTGAGGATAGAGAAGGTAGCCAAAGGTAGACTTCAGGGGACTCCAACATTCAGGAGAGTTAAGCAAAGGAGGGAAGCCATACAGAATACTGAAAGTTAATAAACAATGAGTTAAGAACAAAGCAGGTAAGTGCAGTGTTACGGAATCCAAGAAAAGAGTGTTTCAAGAAGGGAGTGGTCAGCTGGTTCAAAGGCTGCCCAAAGGTTTCACAGGATGAGGACTGCGAATTATCTATTCAATCTAGCAAGAAAGAGGTCCTCGAGGACCTTGACAAGAGCTGTTTCGGCAGTCACGGGGATAAAAGCCCAAGTGCAGTGGCTGAAGAGGGGATGAGAGGTGACAAAGTGGAGACAGCAATCACACAGAGCACTTTCAAGGAGTTTTGTTGTGAAAGGGAGCAGCAGAGAATTGGGTAGTAGCTGGAGGAGGATGTGAGGTCAAGGGTTTTTGAACAGAAGGATTATATTAAGACAGTCTGACAGTTTTATATGTTGATGAGACCAATCCAGTCGTGAGAGAGAAACTGCCGATGCAAGAGAGAGCGGATAACTGCAGGGACAGCCCTGAGGAGACGAGAGGGGACAGGATCCAGAATACAAGTAGAAAGTGGTACTTCTGCAATTGTAGGAGGTGACAGAGGACGTGGGAGTACCTAAGTTCCCTTTTAACAGGAAGAAAAAAGCTATTAAATACCTTGAGAACATTTAAAATATCTTGATTCACATATGACACTTGGTATAACTGACTCTCAAGAACCAGTAAATCAGTAAATGAAGAATACTACTTGAATTGCTCCCAAGAACAATTCTGTTAATATTAATTTTGAGAGCTTCAACCTTCCAATTACCAATTTTTAAAGTATTTTGCAAAGTACTATAATTTTAGTACTCATATTCATGCTGTATTTTAAGCTGAGCTCAGTAAAAAGAAATTAGACAGTAAGTTTCACGAGGGACGGGACTCGTTCAGTGTTAACGCCCCAGCATCTGGTCACCAGCCTGGTACATAAAAGATGTTCTTTGAAAAATGAATTAGATTTTCCAATCTCTCTACATTTCTCACTCTGTAGAGTGCCATACTTATGAATGCCATTTAGGGGGAAGATGAGCCCCTTTGCAAGTACTTTTTCATCATTTGTAACGGAAGAAAATATAGTGACGCCTGTAAATTATTTCCAAAAAGTGGACTATAACAATAATGTCGTTGAATCTATAAGAAGAGAAAAATACAACACACACAAGCATAGTTGAATACACAGACATCAAGAGACAAAGTTCTCAAGCCAAGACGGTTTCTGAAATCAACTAGTCCAGAAATGTACGCAGTTATTGGACTAACATCATGGCCTCTTGTCAACAGACTGGCAGGGGCAGGGCCAATGCCAGATCTCTCTGGTTATTGGTGCATCAAAGAGAACAGTGGTTGTTTGAATGCCTAACAGATAGGAAGAGATTTAAACTGTTTTAGATATGATCGCTGCCTGATATTGAGAAATGTTAACCCACAAAGGCAGCTAGGATTAAAGAGTTCAGAAACAACAATAAACTGTTCTTCAATAACAGTAGTTGGTAAAATTTTCACCCACACAAGAATGAAATCCAGTTTTAAAATATTTAATTCAATTCTACCTAGCAACTGTCACCTAAAGACACAAACGTTACCTACTTTGTAACTAGAGAAAGTAGTACCCCCTCGTCCTCACTCCATGTCAACAAGAGCAAGAAGCAAAGATACTCAAAACAGCTAAGCAAATGAGACAGGTGAACTCCACCCATCCTGCTTCAGAAAAAGGAGTCATAAAGTAGCCCATTTGTCTTTAAAAAAAAAACACAGCAAAATGAACTCACTACATCAGATAGTAAGCTATACCGACTCTTGGCAATGCCCCAAATTACTTTGCAGGATCTTAAAAAACAAAAACAGAACAAAACAAACAAAAATCAAAAAAGGTATATTTCCAGATCCCTAAGTTGCAAGCCTGAACTGGTTTATCTGCTTGCTGAAGTAGAAGAAATAAGTCCACTTAACTGATATCCTAGAGAAATTCAGTTAATCATCACAACCACAGGGTTTATTCTTCTCTGTTTAACGGGAAAGTACCACAAAATGACCAGATCCAATTGAATAGGCTGGAAAAATTAAACAAACAAACATCAACATTATTTTCAGAGATGGTTCTTTTTATTATAAGAGGTTTTGGTCCCCTATATGCCAACTTTAAGTAGTTAATTTCATTTTGAGCTATAAGCTCATTCAACTACAAGTTTCTACTATAAAATTTCAATTTTTTTCTTCTAGGTTGTTGTTCTTATCTTGGTGCCAAAAGTCGGGTTGCATCTTTCCTTCTGGGAAGATGGGCTGTTGAATGACCGACCAATAGCAACGAGAGTCACACTGAGGAGCTCACAACTTCCTTCCCTCTGAAGGTAATAGGGTAATCTCTCCACAGTCAGTTTTCTGAAGGAGCAATTGTGAAGTTAGATGACAAAAGTGAACATTCCCCTTGACAAAACAACAAAGCTACTAAGTCAGGCAACCCAATTTTGACCTAATATTTTTTAGGAACTAATGTTCAGAATATGAGTTGGGAAGTTTTGTGTTCTTAATATCTTGAAAAACCAACTGATTCTCTTTTGACTACCACATCATATTTGGAAGTTTGCCATCACATTCTGAGAAGCCTACATTATGTGGCATTAACTTATTAAAAAAAAAAAAAAGTCCCTGGTATTTTTTTATTACTCCAACACTAGAATCTCTCAAGTAGAATAAAGAATCATGAGAATTATTCTTTGCTTTTGTAATCTCTTGCTTTCTGAATTTATACCTGTACAACCAGCAATTAAAAGTTACGGGGAGGGCCGGTCCCGTGGCTGAGTGGTTAAGTTCACATGCTCCGCTTCGGCAGCCCAGGGTTTCGCCAGTTCGGATCCTGGGCACGGACATGGCACTGCTCATCAAGCCATGCTGAGGCAGCGTCCCACATGCCACAACTAGAAGGACCCACAACTAAAAATATACAACTATGTACTGGGGGGCTTTGGGGAGAAAAAGGCAAAATAAAGTCTTAAAAAAAAAAGAAAGAAATTTTTTAAAAAGTTACAGGAAAAGTATGAATCTCTCATATTTCCAATTTCCAGAGTTCCTCAAATGACATCCAATTTTACAATTAGGGAATCAAACTGCCCTTCGCTTTGCCACCACTTGCAGAATTCCTGCAACAATCCAGCTTCAGCTTTGAACTCCAGTCATTTTATGAGAATATCTGGTTAAAAGCATTTACTATATGAAACATAGAAAATATCCATTATATATAAATAACCTTAAATAAACCTAGTATCAATTCACCTAAAAGAAAGAATTTATATACAATTCTAGTAATAAACTCAAAAGTCCTAAAGCTTCAACAACCCAATCAAGATTCTGGAACTAAGAGTTGGTAGGAAAACGAGATGGTGTTAATATCAGTTCTGCCCAGACTTTTGGTAATCTATATGAATAATCCCAATTCACAGTTTTCATTCTGACTGTACAGGAAATGCTTTCTGCAACCCAACATATCTAAAAAGGTTTCATTCTGAGTGATGCAAGCCCTCCACACAGCCTCAAAAGCCAAGGGTCAGAGGCTTTTGTAATCCTCATTCACATGAAGCAAACTTATGTTAGATTGGAACGGATTCACAAAGCACTCGTTATAATACATCCACAAGCAGTGCTGACCTTAACAAGGGATATTCTGAAGCACGTCTCTTCAAACTCCAAGTGAAAATGGACAAAAACGCTACAAATACTTATTTGTTTCCCATATTGAGGCCACACCTACTGTTTTCCCTGGTTTCTCTTGATGTTTAAGATTTCTCTCTTAACTCCATCACCTAATTTTTATTCTCCTATAAAACCACGATAAAATCATTTCATACAGACAGTTCTCTGGAGCTTACTACTGAAAAGTTAATTATTGCCATAAATTGACAATTCAAATCAAATTCCTCTTAGGGAGCCTGTGAGGCTCTAGGACCCCTTGGGGACTATTAAAAAGTATAAAAAACATGATCCATGCCCTCTGGGATCTGAATAAAAATATAGATTCAAAGAATGAGAAGGTAGCTTGAGAGGTCATTTTATACATATACAGGCAGGACTGTACTTTAAAAATTCACCTCCAGAGAAGATCACAAAATTATTTTGGTAACTTTTTTACCATAACTATAATGATAACCAACATTAGCAACAAGTTCTCTATATAACTACCCCTTGCTTCAGTTTAAACCTATTTTTCTCTTATTCTAGCATCAGTGGAGATGGAAAACAGCTGGTTACCATTCCTAATAATGGATCCATTCAGGACTTTGAAGAGTTATTAAGTTGCCTCTTAACCTTTCATTCTCCCAGCCTTTCCTCATAGGACTGACTTCCAATCATATAATCATCTTCTGAGTCTCCTCAGAACCTTCTCCAAGGTCTCCTCAACCCTTTCAAGTTGAGTAACCTAGAAATGGAAACAACACTCAAGTAAGGGGACAATCAGTGCTAGAATTATCCATAAAAAAGACGATGCCATCCCATGAGGACACCGCAACAGCACTTTTAAAACCCAGTTACTACTTTTACAAAAATGTCCTTTGACGGCTCTTAGACTGTCCTCTGCCACACTTGTTAGTTTACTATTTTTTTAAAAATTACTCAAAATTATCCCGTTAATAGTTTAGTACAACGTAACAGCTGATGTAATGTATCCTTGCAAAGTATTCCTAAAAGTTGTGTGTATATCAAATTTTCAATTCAACAAACATTCGCTGATCACCTTCTATATGAAAAGTCACCATTGTAAACAATATAAAACATAAATGATGACTTAGAAATGGTCCATGTCTTAAGGAAATCACAATCTAATGGAAGAAAGACACAATCAAAAGTACAACATAAGGTATCCCAGAGTAAATTTGCTAAGGGTGGGTATAAGGTACCATAGGAAAACAGAAAAGGAGAAGTGAGTTTCAACTACTAGTAATATCTATGAAAGCTTCATGGAAGAGGTGGAATCTGGGGATCTGAGCTGAGCCGTGAAAGATGAATAAGTCAGAGGCAGGGCAAGATGGGAAAGACTTTAAGGCAAAGGAGAGGCATTAGCAAAGGTATAAAGGCAGGTACACACAGACTGAGGAGAACACCTAATAGACTGGTAATCCAATATGGCTGAAGCACATAAGTGAGAATGTGTGTTCAGGAGATAATGTTCAAAATGTCGAAATGTAGGCCAGGTAGATTATGAAGGGCTGAGAATTTTAAATCTTATTTTATATTCAGTGAGAAGTTAAAGGGTTTTAGGAATAAAGTGACATAATCAGACCTGTACTTAAGAAAACCGTTGGCAATCCAGCAAACACTGAAAAAGCAGGCAAGGAGACCGGTTAGGAGATTACGGTGATAATCCATGCAAAGGTAATGGAAATTTAAAGTAGGATGGTAAAATAGAAAAGCAGGGACAGATTAAAGAAACACTAGAACAGTATCATGGACAAGCCTCCGAAATTGATTAGATAGTGAGGGAAGAGAAAGAAGTTGAGAATAGCACAGCACAGAGAGCATGAATGAGCTTGCAAATAGACACAGGTTTGGATCTGAATTCTAGCTCTGCCATTTAATAGCCATATAACTTAAGGAAAACTATTTAACTTGTCTGTGCCTCAATTTCCTTTTCTGTAAAAGAGGGCGTATTAGGTATTTCAGGAAACCTTTTATTTTAAGAGACATAAAGCAGAACTATTTTTCCTCCTTAAGCATACTACCCTCTACTAGTTATTCTTAAACTTTAATCTGTTTTTGACTATTCTACTTGTGGTTATTTTTATTTCTCAAGTTCCAACCCCTAGAAATTGTAACCTACAACTTAGCATTTCTTCTATAATTAAATTGTTAACTGCGCTGATCTCTATAGATGAACACTTAATCTTCCCAAGCTGAACAAACGTCAAATAGTTACCAAGTACAAACTAATAGATCTGAACCTGGGGGCCAAGAACCCTGAAGAGCCTCAGCATTGTTGTAGGGGGTCACGAAGAACTGGTACTCATAAAAAGATAAGGAACACTAGTTACAGAGACCAAGAGTAGCAACTCCAAAAGAGCTGCCTTGGCCTGAAAATTATGCAACTCATGGAGGCACTGTACTCCTCGGTATCCTACCTGCCTATTTACTGTCTTGTTCTTTCTCCTCCCTATTTTGCCTTATCTCTAATTATGTTCTAGTTGGACACCAATGGTACCTACTGTTACCAAGATGCATGGGTGGCCTTTGGTTTGGTTCCACCTAGCTTACTGATAAACTTGACACCCTGACCAAAATCAAGAACATTCTAAAGTCAAGATTATAGCACTCCAGTAGGTATATAAGTGTACACATACACATGTATACCTCAAAGTAATAAAAACCAGTTATCTTGGTGGGAAAAAAAAATTACAGCACTTGTGTCCTTTCAATCTCTGAGTCCTAATAATAATTAGGGATTCCTGTGTACCAGGCAAAGTGCTAAGTACTTTGCATGCATAATTTCAATTAAGCCTCACAATAATCTTATGAAGCATGATTACTGCTAATTTACAAATGAAGAAACTGAAGCATGGAGAGGTTAGGAAACTTTTCCAAGGTCATTCAGCTAATAAATGGTGGAGCCAAGATTTGAATCCAGGCAGTCTAAATCCAGAGCCCATGGTCTTAATACCTCTTAATTACTGTGCTATACTATCTCACTATTAATGATTAGATAATGAGATTCTCCCCCTCCTTTGTAAAGGTATTTATATATGCACAAATTAAAAATCCTAGCCGGAGAGATTACAAAAGGATTTCCTCATTAACTAAGCTTAAAGAGACGTTATCCACATGGTTTTACTGCTTATAATTAAAGGCAATAATCTAGGGACAATGTTGCATGTTTGTGTTTGGTCTAAAAATTAGTCAACACTCATGGACGGACAAAAGTTGAATAGAGGGATGTGTAAATATTTATTCCTCCAGGTGTAGATATTTATTATAGATATTAGTGATTAACTTCCCCCCAGTTTAGAACTGAGATAGTGCAAAGGAGAGCTTAATGAAAAAAATATTCTCCAAAAACACTCCTCACAAGTAATATTACTCTCCTAATTCAAGACAGAAAGCCGCAATTACTTTGATGCTGTAAAATGAGAATGAAACAACGATGCTTCAGCAAAACATGTATCAGAAAGGTTGGATCTCTGTAAAACAGTTCCAACGTTAGAAAGGTTCAAAGCTCTGACTGCTGAAAGTCATCAACACATTTACACCCAAACATTCCAACCAAACACAAAAACAGAAATGCAAGAAAACAGATAAACTATACGGAAGAAACTCCTACTCCAGAAATAAATGCCAGTGGAATAGATCCTACTCACTGGGACCACACGCGGCATTGCTGTAGCGATAATTAAAGGTAAGCTATCTGGGGAAATCCCTTCAGTCTATTTGTCAAATAGAAACACAACTACTCATTTCAAAGAAAGGGGAATTTTCATACGCGGCATAGAAAACTGCCAACTAACTCTTACATTTATATCTTTAACTGTTTCCTTACAACTAAAACTCATTAGGGTAGTATATTCAACATCTAAAAAGTTAAACCAAGTTTAGCCTCTAAGAAGTTTCGTACTAATCCTACAAGGGGACTTATATCATCCAAAACAACTACAAATCACACAACAAAATTCTTCTTTCAAATGTGCTGGTCTTTCAAAGCAAACGTCTGGCGGTGGCTACAGCCTCATGGTTGGCTTCCCCTGGTGTGTAACCTGACGAAGTACGAAGCTCACTGAAATATTTAACAGTGCTGGTATGGATTTCTTTGGCTAGGTCGAGAAAAGCAGCTCGTCCTTTTCAAAAACATAAAGAACCATTTTATGGATGTCATTCCCTTGGTCCAAGTGTCTGTGTATTTCCTCGGGGCTTTCTCAGAGACCTTATTGAGGGGGAAAATGAAAAGGCTAACAAAAGGACCCCTTCTCTCTCCCTATTCCCAACATAATCCACCTCAGCTACAGGGCCAGTAGCATCCACACTGTCATAAATACCAGCAATTAGAGAATTAGGCCATAAAACCACCCACTCAGGTATAAGAGCGCAGGCCTCCAGCTTTATTTAATGCATGCCATAAAGATCCTGTACTTCCTTCTTCAGGCCTTCTTCACAACCAATGAAGTGACAATAACAAAAAAAAAAGTAGCCTTTTGTCTGCCCGCTTCATATTGATGTGATCAATGAAAGCGTCTGGGTCCAGGTGAAGGATTTAAGATTCCTTTTTCTTACTAAAGACTGCGTGTCTTCTAGCATGACACATAGAGACTCATTAAAGGATACGCTGTATTTTGACCACTAATAGAATGGAAACTAAAGTGAAACTACATTTTCCAGAAAAATCATTTTACTTTATTCTGAGCCTACTCTAGAAGCCAATTCTTGAACTTCTCAAGAAATACTGGAGCCTACAAGAGTATTCTTAACTAACTCAACAATTTCTAGAACTTCCTGAAGTCTTTTCTAATCAAAAAAGTTAACTCAAGGCTCAAAGTTAACTTTCATTCAGCCTGTTTTAAAATCTGATACAATTTAGAAGCAATCAATAATTTCATTTGATTGAGTGTCTTCACAACATACCCATCCACAAAAATCACAAGTTTGTGATTTACTCCAAGATAAGATTTTATTTATAAGCTTTAAACCAATCTAGATAATACCCAAACACTTTTTAACAGTGAACCCTTTAGCTTCCTCTTTCCTACAAGTGCCTACAGGGTTAAGAATCTAATTAAAATGTAGGTACGTCATGTCAGACTCATTAGTAATTTAACCTTTCTTAATCCCTGAAAATAACATATGCAAACAAAAAGAAGGTCCCACCGCAGCAATCCTAGAAGAAATTCCACCCAAAGTAGCGATAGTCACAAAGCTTCTCCCTTTCTTAAAGGTCTATGCCACTGGGCTCTCCACCTTAGCAAAGGAAGAATGGAAAGAGACAAGATATTCACAAAAGGCCTGACTGAAGGCCTTCAGTTAAGTGCTAGAAGGAAGCTGAGGTTCTGTGCCAACACTAGTGGAATGTGGGCAGGCACAAAGAGATCTTAATTAGGAGACCTACAATTAAAACACAGTGAGTCTCCAAAAGAGAGAGAGAGAGCACTACAGTCTGTATGCCTCAGAGCAAGCAAAGCACAGCTGCCACCCCCTCTAGCCACAGGGCAAGGAAGGCAAAGGGTATTGAGTCTGCACAGCTGCCCTCCGGAAGGACAGCTCCAGGTGAGCAGAGATGGGAACTGAGTTAAGATGGGAGTACTTTCTCTTCTCAACTTCCCATCAGAAGATAAATCACTATTTTGTGAATGATGATTTCCTACAGGAGCATGTGCCTTAAGATAATTAAATGGGAGGTAGAGATGGGGACATGTCATATGGTTTTCGGTGAAAGATGAAGAAAAGTTCTAAAGACTGCATTTCTGATGCTCAGTACAAACCAAAGTACTACATTTCTGGGCATATTAACAACTACTCCTTGAAAAGTAGGGACTATCACTTTGGATTCATATATACATTTGCGTTTTAGATTTTTCTTTTCATTTAAAAGCTCACACACCTAAAGGAATACACCACCTAGACTGAAAATAACTTCCCTTTTGGACAGTCAGGAATCCACAACACTGAAAACATGAACACAAATTTAGCCAAACAAGAAGACCTCTAAACACCAGATAATGAGTTGTATTTAAAATTTGATCTTCATTTTCTTATAAATGAAATTAGTCAACTTCAGCAAAGAACTTTTTCCACACCGTTAAGTCCTTATATTTTGCCCATACAATGAAAACTTTCCCACCAAGCGGAAATTTCTCTCCCCAATAATAATGCCAGTTAAATGGGCAAATGTACAATCTGATATTAAAAATGACCAAACATGCACACTGACTCTGATGCTTTAAAAAAACTCAGAAGAAGAAGTTCTGACCTGACCAAAAAATTAATACAATAGAAAGGAATCAGAACACTGGAGCAGAAAAGATTCATGAGCTAATATTTAGCCCAAACTTTTCATTTTACAGATCAGAAGTTTAAGGTTAAAAGTGAACTCCCAAGGTCCCGTAACTGGTCAATGAGAGAGATGAGCGCTAGGAGACCCCATGTCCACTGACTTCCACTCTGAGGCTTCTTCTATTCCACCGTGCTCTCCCCTTCATTTTCCTTCTGCCAAGCTCAGGATTAGCTTTAAAGGTAATGAAGGAGCAACTTCCACTCTTGGTAATATGCCCAATGAACATTAAAAAAAAAAAATCACACTCTCCAACTACAGGACCATCTTTTCTAAGACCAACCCAAGAGCCCACCTTAGTCCACCTCAACTAAAGCGCCATTTCAAATGAACACAAACACATACCAATGTTGTAATCAGTTTCAATTTATATCTAACTAAAGTTTGCCATGTTATGATCAGGGTGGAAATTTTGCTTTTAACATTTTGTGAGGCGGTAAGAAAGGTAACCGGATTATGAAATTAATAAACAAAGACTAGTTGCTGATAAATAAACCATTTCTGGGGTTAACATTAAAACAGCCCAAATTCCAGTCAACAGAAAGGATGCTGTTGACTGAGACAATCTTCAGAAAAGCAGGACACTGATTCTATGCAGGGGGAGAGGGAAGGCAAAAAGGCAGACCACTGTGATTTCTTACAGTGCTCCATATAATAAAACTTTAATTCTCAGTTGTCATACAGAAAGCTTAAACAGGAGGCCAGCGACACCTATACATTTTTTTTAAGTAATCCCATTCTGACAGCATTTGGTCATGAAGAACTCTTACATGTAGTTGCTACCCAGAGAGCTATTCAACATGACGGAGTTAGGAACCTGTGGCAGTGAAGGACAAGCCACCCAAGGCTAAAGAAGTGTAAATCAGGAAGTGATCTGGAAGTTCAGTCACCTTTCAACCACCTTAACTTAACCAATTCTCTAAGTATTAACTTACATTTTGTTATGGACAAGTTATAGTCATTATTCATTTAAAGCAAACCAGAATTTAAAGAAGCTAGAATCATTTTGGGTCACAAAACCGTTTCTTAATGAATCCAGACAAGACTTGACACACAGCTATGAATGAATTCTGAGAAACAATCTTTAGAATTCCTAAGTATGTTAGCCCAGGGGAATCCTAAAACTCCCTTTTGGAATTTTATCATTGATTTGAGGGACTCTGTAACAAAATGCTTGGTTTCTACACCGAAAACTACCAGGTCAAAGGATATAATCACTATGGTACTAAACCATACTGTGGGTTAGCACGAATCAACGCATACCATCAACCCACACTAGACTGCCTCCAACTACGACATAAAAAGCTTACCAATGGAACAACAGGTCATTCCAGCTCAATTCAGAAATAATGCTGAAGTTTAATGTAAGGAGTCAACCACTCTTCCCATAGTGAGGTAGCAACTACTGTTCAGGCAAAAGTTTTAAAGGAAAAAAAAAAGCATATAAATATGATCTTATTTGAAATAATTGCAATTCCTCTGACAGGCTTTTCCCTACAGACTACTGCTTAGCAAAATAACGCCAATGGATAAGAAAATGTTAGCACCTGATTAAAACTTTAAAGGTGATTCGTCAAAGACCAACAGATAAAATATTCTGGTGCCCAGACATTAGGTCCCTGAATCCAGGTGGCTCTCTTTCTAACCAGTCTCTTGAAAAGCTCTGATTGGAAGCTGTCAGCATAAAACTTTGCTTTTGAATATGTGATAACAACATTTGGAATGTGAACGCTTGGTCCTTCAATACAAAATACATAAGCATGCTACACAAGAAGAAAATGCTTCTCAGGATCGCCTTAAAACAAACTAACTTCTCCTAATAGAAACTTTCTTATTATACTCAAATATACATGGGGCTAAAATTCTACACATAACCAGGCAAGTTTCAATTTTGAAAATAAGCAGGTAATGAAATGTCAGTAAGTCTATTTTTTTTTTTTTTTTTTGCTGCTGTATCTTTTAAAAAAGCAAAATCAACTCACATTTAAGCACCAACTCCATGCAAGTAACCTGAACGGTTCAGTCTTTTTGTCATGTATGAGGCCTTTGGTTCTCCAACTACATGGGATCTGTGTTGTTAGCTTAAAAAATACAGAATTGGCCTTTCAAAAAAAAATAATAATCTACAGCAACCAATAAATAGTCTCAAACAACCCTGCTGACTGCAGCTGCCTTCTGAAGGCTGGGAAAAGGAGGTGGAGAGAGAGTAGAGAGAGGCAGGGAAAAGGGACGCTGCAGCTAGCTACATAGCAAGGAACACGCCCCCATCATGTCCTCCTTGCTCTGTCAGAAGGCGGGTTGTTGTCAGTCTCCTGATCAGGCTGCCTTAGAAACGATTTAAAAAAGGAGGCAGGAAGACTAACAACTAAAAAATGCCAGCTCCTTGAAAGGAGCGGCCGGGGTCCCTGGGATCTCCTCCCTCCCCTTCTTCCCAGGATCTTTCCGTATATCTAAGGGGGTGCGGGGCACAATAGGGGACAAGGGGTTTGCCCAGGATATTTTGTGTGCACCAACGGCAGAGCACGCAGGAAACGGCTGGTTGTTATCTTTCCCTTTCTGTTTCAATCAAGAGCACTCCAGAGCAGCACCCCCTACCCCCCTTCGCTTTAGCCCCTAGCAGCTGCTCTTCCTCCTCCTAGCATCCCCAGTCCCATTCTCTCCCCTCCCCTACATTTCAAACTCCCCCTTCTGCATCCAATGGAAAACAAATGCGCAACGCCACTGGCTGAACCTGAACTCAACTTCCCTTCCCAGGGCAACTTTCCTTCTTGCTGAAGGGGGCTGAATAATGCTTACCAAAGCATCCCCACTCTCGCCCCAGTACTGATGGGCAAGGGGCAAAGCTCTTGACCCTTCATCCACCTTGGGTCCCCTTATTAGAATCAGAGAGAGAACCCTAACTCTTCCTTCTAAGGAATAACTTTGCTTCATAACCCACCTCTTTCTCCCAACCCAAAGCAACCACCACCACCACCACCACACTAAGTAAAACTGTCCCTTATCTACTCTCCTCACCCCAACCCCGCTTCCCCCACCCCTTCCAAGCCCCAGGATTGGCCTAGGAAAAGGTGGATCAATAAAGAAATGACGGAGAAAAGGAGAAGGGCGGGAGGGAGCTGGGGTCGGAGACTGCGTGCTCACAAGCGCAGTGGGTGGGGTAGGAGAGCAGCTGCTTCCCCTGGGAGGATGCTGCCCAAGTCCCCCCACAAATACCTCCCCTCGGAGGGGCCCCCTTCCCCAGAGCTGGAGGGAAAGCCTGCCTCCTCTCCAGGGGGAATGGTGGAAAGCTGCTCTTCTCTGAGCCTAGGGGACAGTGCACTATTTTCCCCTCAAATATGCCACTAGTCTTTCATTCTAAAGGAGGAAAGAGTGGAGTGAAGCTAGAGTAATTCCCTGCTACCAATAGGCTAGAAACTACAGCTCTGTAAGATGGGGGAAACAGACTGCTGTAGGAGGAGATCACCGTTATCTTCAGAGGGGAAGGAGGTGAAGGGAGGCAAGGTGGAGAGGAAAGTAGATTTTCCCTGGTGGGGTAGGGCGGGAGGGAGGATCTATCTGCTTGGGGTGGGGTGGAGGATGGAGGTGAAGGAAGGGGGAGTGGCTGGTAGTGTAGGGACCTGGCCTGGGGATGGGGCGAGGGTTCATCAGGTTTTCGGAAGCCAGGTGCTGGAAGGGACATCGGTCCCCAAGGGTGGGAGAAGAACGTGGCCCTGGATGAGGCCATCACCCGAGAGATGCCCAAAAGGAAAACTGCCCCAGGAGTCAAACATCTGCCCAGAGAGGGAGGCGGGGATGTGGCGGGATCAGGTCTCTAGGAGGGAGGGAGGGAGGAATCTTGCTCGGATGAGGTAATCTGTGAAAGGGAGGAGGGGTTCAGTCCCGGGATGGGAAACCCCGGCGAGGGGTCTGTGCCAAGGGATTTGGGGAAGGGTCAGGGGAAGGAGGGTGGGGGGCAAACGCCCTCAGCGAGATGGGTCCAAACCCCGGGGTGGGGGCGCCTGGGGGTCTGCACCCATGTATGGGGGTCCCAAGATGGGAGGGCCATTTGCCCCGGGTCAGGGACCCCAGAATGGTCCCAGAATTGGGATGCTCCACAATCCCGGATGGGGGAGGGGAGGGGGCTCCGCAGAGGGTCGAGACCCCGGACCTGGGGGTTCCTCGCCCCCTTACCTCTCCGCTGCCGCCTCCTCCGCCGCTCTCCCCAAACACGGCCCGGAACCGGCGCAGGTTGGTGCCGATGGCGGCCGAGACCTGCAGCGCCGCGTCGAAACCAGGGCCCACCCGGAGCAGGGCCGGCCCGGAGGAGGCTGAGGACGATGACGAAGACGAAGACGAGGCGGACGACGAAGAGGCTGCTGAGGCGGCGGCCGCTCCCCCTGGAACCCCAGCCCCGCTGCTTCCCGCCGCCGCCGCCGCGGCCGCCACAGCCGGGGGGGAGGGGGGCGCCCCGGGGCCGCCGCCGCCGACCGGGGGCCCGGGGGGAAGCAGCAGGGCCGGGATGCGTTGCCGCGGGGCGCCCCCTAGGCCCCGGCGCCCCCCGCCGCCGCCGCCCCCGGTGGTCCCGGGTCGGGCGGGGAAGCGCCACCGACAGCTGTGCGCCATGTTCGCCCCGTGAAGTGAAGCAGCGAGAGGGAGAGGCGACAACACAGGGGGGCGGGGAGGCGGAGGGGGGGGCGGAGGGCCCCGGAACCTGCCTAACCCGCTTGGCGCGCCGGCCGCCCGCACCCTGCCGGCCGCTATGCAGAGCGCCGGGCCGCGCCCGCCGGCCCCGCAACCTGTATACCCGGCTCGGGCCTCCGCGCCTCTCGCCGGGCCGCGGCTACGCCATGCCGAGGCCCGGGCCGCTGCCGCCCGCCCGCTCGCCCGCCCCGCAACCTGGATAAGTGCATGCCCCGCCCTCCGGGAGCGGCATTGCTAGGGAAAAGGGGGGGGAAGGAAGCCCAGGAGCCCGACGCGGAGCGCGGGTTCCGGGGAGAGGGGGAGGGGGCGAGGACGACTGGGAGGATGGAGGCGGAGGGAGCCGGGCCGCCTGCAGCCTCGAGAGCCGAGAGGCGGATTACACACGTTCCCGGGATGCGCTGGGAATCGAACCGCCCGGGAGAGCGGCTTCCAGTGTAGCGCGGCTGCCGGGTCGGGGACGAGCGGGGCTTCTCTGCCTCGAGGCACGGATACAAGATGGGTTAGCCCTAATCCAACGCTTCTAGAATAAAAGAGCCCTTATTGTACTACAGGCAAAACGGAAGCGTTGCCCAGTTTACTATATGCAAAATAGAAAGGCCCTCAATGAACGCGCTTTAAAAAATAGAAAAAAAGAGCCCCTCCCATTTTCATGCTGGAGCTCTCTCCAAAATGCACACACCAAGCGGCGGCTCTCCCGCCGCCTCCTCGCCCTGCTATGCACTCGAGACTGAGGAACCCCTGGCTTTCCTGCCCTTCTGCAGAGAGTTGGGACGTTTTCTCCAGCCCGGGCATGGGGGCCACGGCGTGCTCCGCTAACGAGGCGGTGTTACAACGAAGCTGAAGCTGGGTGGCTAACGGGGCCTGGAGGGAAGAGGCGGGCAAAAGCGCCCCCGCCCCTTTTTCCTCAGTTCTCTGCCTGCCGCTGCATGCAAAGCAGACCCTAATGTATGCATGCAGAGGGAGGGGGGCTCGCGAGCACGTTTCTGATTAAGAGAGGGGGAGGAGAAGAGCGTTGGGCATTATGATACACTGGGTGGAAGGGGCCCGCCGGCGGCGAGCTCTGTGCGCGGGGTTAGTAGGCTGAGGGGGGAGGGGGAAGGAAGGAGGAGGGTTAGGGCGGGGGATGAATATCCACCCGGTTTACTTTATTGCGGGAAAGAGGAGAGGGCGCCTTAAGCTAGGCGTTAGAAGCCTGCAAGGCTGGGAAAGCAGAGAGAAGGGAGGGAGGGGTTGGTACCGGGAGAACTTGCGTTAGCTGAGGCTGGGGGATCGATAGACAGCCTGCAGGCCCCGGGGCAGCCTCCAACCCCCCAGCCGAGGTGGAGTTCGCGGGAAGGTCACGCAGCCTTCCTCGACTCCCGCACCGGTACAGCGCACTGCATGTAATATTACAGCCTGGGGCGGCGAATTTGGGAAGGAGGGGGAGGGTCGTGGTGAGCAGGTTGCAATCAGTTCTGGCCCTCTGGAGGGTGCACTGCACGCCTCCAGAGAAGGTCCACGGCCTCCTGGTGCTGAAAACCAACGTCCCTCCACCCGCGAAACGTTTGTGCAGAGCGAACGAAGAGGTGGGGGCTGGAGGGGAGCAGAGAAAGGGAGGAGACACAGGCAAGCTCCAACTCCCCCAACTCGTCCCGGATCGATCGTCGTTCCAACCGCGCAGGATGGAGCCCAGATGGTTTGCAAAGCGCACACACACAACCAGATTCCGTTGTTACATCGCGTGGTTTTCTAGGTGCAAAAAGGGTGGGAGTAGCGGGAGAGTCTCTTAAACGGCAGCCCCAGGACTCTGCTAAGGACATAGACACCCCATTGTGGACGGTTTCTCCATTGCAATACATTTAGCGTTAGGCGAGGGGGGTTTTGCTTCAGTGTAGCTCTGATCAGTTACAGATTGGCGACCACGTGGATTCCCTCAAGCATCCTGATTTGTCCCCTCTCTCACTCTCTCTTGCTTATTTTTCTTTTGTATTTGCCGCCCCCCCCCAACTTCTTTAATATGCATAACGGTCTGCAGAGGTAATAGGCAGGGGACTGAGTGACAGGCTTTATATAACTGTGTCAACAGGATTTCTTCCCGTCCTCCACCCCTGAGAAAACAAACTGGCTGGGTTCTGAGTAACCGCCTCACTTCAAGCACACTCCTTTTGGCACAGGTGGGAGGACTGCAGGTTGGGTGGGGGCAGCAGGAAAGAAGAGTGTCTGTGAAGATTGTGTGAAGTCCCCAGACTGAAGTCTCCCTGTAGAAAAACTCCTTGAGAAATCACCTAGTTTGTCTCTTTGCCTCCAGACTAGTCCAAAAGGAGCCAGGGCAAATCAGAATTTGGTTTATTGTTGGAGCTTTTAAGGCAGAAATAATAATAACTTTGTTATTGAGTACTTTCTGTGAGCCTAAGTGCTTTATGTGCATTCAGTTCTTGCCAACCCTCTGAGATAATTCTGATTTTACAAATGAGGAAACTGAGGCTTAGAGTAATGTCCAAGGTCACATAGGTTGTAAGTAGCAGGACCAAAACTCACTGAGGTCTGACACCAATATCCCAAAAAGACATACTATGCCTCTTCACACCCATTAGGATGGCTACTATCAAAAAACCGAAAACAGCAAGTGTTGGCAAGGATGTGGAGAAATTGGAACACTTGTGCACTGTTGGTGGAATGTAAAATGGTACAGCCGCTGTGGAAAACATGGCAACCCCTCAAAAAATTAAAAATAGAATTACCATATGATCTAGCGATTCCAGTTCTGGGTATATACCCAAAAGAATTAAAAGTAGAGTTTGAAGAGATATTTGTACACTCGTGTTCATGGCAGCATTATTCACAATAGCTAAAACATGGAAGCAACCCATTGACCCATGAGTGGATTACCAAAATGTGATATATTCATACAATGGAATATTATTCAGCCTTAAAAAGGAAGGAAATTCTGCAATATAATATAACATGGATGAATCTTGAGGACATTATGGTAAGTGAAATAAGCCAGGCACAAAAAGACAAATACTGTGTGATTCCACTTATACGAGGTACTTAGAGAAGTCGAAATCATAAAGACAGAAAGTGTAATGGTGGTTGTCAGGTGATGGGGGAGGATGGCAAGTTATTGTTTAATGGGTACAGAGATTCAGATTTACAAGATGAAAAGAGTTATGGGGATGGATGTTGGTGATGGCTGCACAACAATGCGAATATATTAAACAAAAGACATTCTGTGCCTTACTTATAAGGTACAAAACTGCATGTGCTTTATTTTTTTATTTTAAATTTTAATTCAATTTCTTTTACTTGAATACCTAATATATTCATATGGTTAGAAATTTAAAGAAATTGGGGCCAGACTGGTGGCACAGCGGTTAAGTGCACATGTTCTGCTTCAGTGGTCTGGGGTTCGCTGGTTCGCATCCCAGGTGTGGACATGGCACCACTTGTCAAACCATGCTGTGGTAGGCATCCCACATATAAAAAAGTGGAAGAAGATGGGCATGGATGTTAGCTCAGGGCCACTCTTCCTCAGCAAAAAGAGGAGGATTTGCAGCAGATGTTAGCTCAGGGCTAATCTTCCTCAAAAAACCCCCAAAATTTAAAGAAATTAAAGTCTTCATTCTTGTTCTGAACTACCCTCCCCTCCCTTCGTCATATCTTACCTCTTCTTAGGGGCAGCTATTATTATAACTCTCATGTATATTCTTCCAGATAGAGTCTGTGCCTATACAAGCAAATACATATCGAAGTTTTCCCACAAATGATATTCTTACAACAGGTCCATTTCTTAGATCTTGCTTGGAAATCTGTATCTTGGAAATCATTCCGATCAGTAAACAGCATTTCCTCTTTCCTGGGACTGCATGATATAGCTGTAGCACAATTTATTTAACTGGTTCTCTATTGGTGAGCACTTAAGTTGTTTCCAAACTTTTGCTATTTCAAGCAATGCTGCAGTGCATAACCTTGAACATACGTAGTTTTGCAAAAGTGCAAATATACCTGTAGTATAAATTTCTAGAAGTGGAATTGCTGAGTCAAAAGGTATGTACATTTATAACTTGATAGATGTTGCCATCCGTCCCCCGTAGAGATTGTACTAATTCATATACTCACCAGCAATGTTTAAGAGTGCCTCTTTCCCCTTACCCTTCCAAAAAGGAGTTTTTAACTTCTCGATCTTTACCAATCCTATAGAATGCACACATTTTAAATTGTTTCCAAATGACAAAAGGAAACTTTTAAGAAGGGAACCCCAAATGTTGCCCCTTTCTGCAAACTCATGAATTACTTCTAGTTTGAAGGGACCTTTAGATTCTAGATGTTCACTCCCTTTTCCCCTCCCTGGAAAGACTACTTACTGCAAGCCACTATTGTGGTGTGTCCCCCCATCCCCTGCCCAGGGTTTTCCTTACTCATTGGTAAGATACCCCTCTCAAATCAGCAATTTCCCTTCTCCAAACATGCCCCCCAGTGGAAAATAATGCATTAGGAGTCTCCAAAGTCCTAAGAAAAAAATGGTGGCTGAGTAATTTAAATTTGCCCATAGGAAGGCTTCATCATCACTGCACAGAGGACTGCTCAGAATCCTTAGGACCAAGCCCATTACTCTTCTACAAAGGCACCCTTCCATTGAGGAAGCAATGGTTGCATTTTGCTACCGCCTTGAATCCATCAGTTTCCATTTCTGAACTCCAAAATAATTAAGTATAGCCATACCTATCACTAAAAGGACTTTAAATACTGACCCCAGCATGGACAGCTGGCTTTCTGTAAAGGATTAGGTATAGCCCTGGCCAAAGGCAAGGGCTAGATGAGTTTTGGGCCATGAGCTCTTTGAGAACAGGAACTGGGTATTACTTATCTTTGTATCCCTTGTGCCAAGCAGTGTCTAAGCCAGCGCAATTAATGTTTGCAGAATAAATGACCCTTCCTAGCCACACTCTTGGACCTTGGGATTCATATCCAAGGGGTCTTGCTTTGTCAGAGGATTTTGGCAGTCACACGTGCTGGGTCTGGGCTGGTTTTTTTTTTGGTTTTTGTTTTTTAACATTTTATTTAAATCAGTTAAACTGGGGGCTGGTCCCGTGGCCGAATGGTTAAGTTCGCTCTCTGCTGCAGGCGGCCCAGTGTTTCGTTGGTTCGAATCCTGGCCGCGGACGTGGCACTGCTCATCAAACCACGCTAAGGCAGCATCCCACATGCCACAACTAGAAGGACCCACAACGAAGAATATACAACTATGTACTGGGGGGCTTTGGGGAGAAAAAGGAAAAAAAAATCTTTAAAAAAAAAATCAGTTAAACTGTCTCCATTTGAAATTGTACTGATGACTAAAGTTCATATCTCTCAAAGAGAGAAAAATTATAGGAATGATTATTTGATTATTACTGTTTCACCTTGTAGAAGCATGAAAGCATTTCCTTTCCCTCTCTTCCTAGTTGCCTCTAAATTGTACTCTTATAGTAAGTAATCTTTTTTTTTGAGGAAGATTAGCTCTGAGCTAACATCTGCCGCCAATCCTGCTCTTTTTGCTGAGGAAGAGTGGCCCTGAGCTAACATCCGTGCCCATCTTCTTCCACTTTTTTATATGTGGGACGCCTACCACAGCATGGTTTGACAAGCAGTGCCATGTCCACACCCAGGATCGGAACCGGCAAACTCCAGGCCGCCGAAGGGGAACCTGCAAACTTAACTACTGCACTGGCCCGGCTCCATAAGTAATCTCCTGATCAGTGTCCTTATCTTCAACCTCTGTTCTTTCTGATTTTCTGACCTTTTATTTATCCAACAAGCATTTATTGAACAGCTACTTTGTACCAGGTATTGTGTTATATCTGGAGATATAACAAAGATATACAAAGATGCTATGTCACAAAACTTTCACAGGATCATGAGAAGGAAAGGGGCCTTTGAGAAACAAAGAGTATTTCAGTGTTGCATGAACGTAAGGTAGATGTGGGAAAGTGTCAAAAGATGACTGACCAGATCCTATGAAGGAGTTTGGATTTTATCCTAGAAAGGTTAGGAAAACATTGAAAGATTTCAAGCAGGGACTTACATGATGGAATTTGTGTCACATCACTGTGGCAGTTGGGTGTAAGAAAGGCTGATGGTGAGACTAGAGGCAGAAGATGCAGTCAGGGTATTTCTGACCTCTTCCCAGGGCATATCCATGTGCAGTAATCCAGATGATAGGTGCAGTGGCAGCGAAAGTGTAGGAATGAGGACAGATTCCAGAGATATTTAGCAGATAGAAGGACTTTTGGTGTCCAGTTATATATGGAGGATGAAGTGGAGGGACTTTTCTCAGGTTGCCAGCTGGGGTCAATCAAGCAGATGGTGATACCACCAACCAAGCTAAGGACAACAGGAGCAAAATGTTTTTGCTTGGAGCTGATGAGTTTAGTTTTGGAACAGTTGACTTTGAGATGTCTGTGAGATGTGCATGTGGAGCTGGCTAATGGGCAGTTGGCTACATGGGACTGGAGCTCAGGAGAAAAGGCTAAAAATATAGATCTGGGACTTGGAAGCAGAGAGATGGTAGTTGAAACCATGGGTGTGGATGAGACCACACAAAAAGTGTGTAGCTCACAGAGGCAAAGCAGTCAAGAACAGAACCAGAAGAAACCTGGTCCATCAGGTGGGCTAGCAAAAAATAGCCAATGAAAGGAGACTGAGAGAGAATGCTCAGCGAGGTAAAAGGGGGCAGGAGGGAAGCCAAAGGAGAGTTTCAAACAGAGAAGCTGTAAACAATGTCCAATGTAGCAGAGAGGTCAAGAAGCAAAAGGACTGAAGAGTGTTCCTCATAGTTCTGGGGGAGTCACGGGTGATCTCTGTAAGGGCAGTCACAGGGGAAAGGTGAGGTTGGAAGTAGGAGGGTATTTGGTGGAGGAGGAAATGGAGAGGGCAAGGAGAAGCAGGCAGAGGCAGCTCTCTGGAGAGGCTCAGCTGTAAAGGGAGAGAAAAGGACTTTAGCTGGATCCTCTTAACACATGGTTAAGAGGGTTTTAAAAAAAGTTTTAAAGCTAGTTTTTGGTTATTATAAAAGCAATATATGCAAGGTAAAAAATTTCAGGGGGCTGGTCCCGCAGCTGCGTGGTTGAGTTTGCACCCTCCGCTTCGGCGGCCCAGGGTTTCGCCAGTTCGGATCCTGGGTGTGGACATGGCACCGCTCATCAGGCCATGCTGAGGCGGCGTCCCACATAGCACCAGAAGGACCCACAACTAGAATATACAATTATGTACTGGGGGAGCTTTGGGGAGAAGAAGAATGAAAAAAAAAAAAAAAAGAACATTGGCAACAGATATTAGCTCAGGTGCTAATCTTAAAAAAAAAAATTCAAATAGTACAGAAAAACATAAGATAAAAAGCCTAAATATCCCTTCCTTCCCTCAAAAGGTAATCACTGTTAAGTTTGTTGTCTAATATTTCAGAATATAAACAAGTACATATCATATATATATAATTTATATGTCTTTCTATGTACGGATGTACACACATGCGCGCGCACACACACACACACTTCTTGACTCAATGTGATTGTACCATACAAACTATTTTGCCTGATCCCTTCATCTTTTTCACTTAACAATACGTCCTGGAAAACTTTTCGTGTCTTTCTGACCTTATCTCCTGCCTCTCTCTCCCTAGTTCATTGTGCTCCTACTGCTTTGACCTCCTTGCAGTTCCTGGAACACACCAGGCACACTCACACCTTAAGGCTTTTGCACTTGCTGTCCCCTCTGCCTGGAATGTTTTTCCCTTAGATATCCTCTCCCTTCCGTCAGATCTCTACTTAAATGTCACCTCCTCAGAGAGGCCACCCCCTGTCATTCAATATACCTTACCCTACTTCATTTTTCTTCACAGCACTGATTATGTGCATCGATTGACTTGTTTAATGTCAGTCTCCCCCACAAGGATATGAGCTCCATGAAGGGGGGACTTTGCTTCACTGCTCTGCATCCGGAGCCTAAGACAGTACCTGACCCTCAATAAAACAGAAAAAAGCATGCAGTGCTAGCCTAGTATAGTATTATCATAGTATGGATAACAGCATAGTGGCTAAGAATGCATGCTCAAACTGCCTGGGTTCTAATCTTTATTTCTTAGTAGATGTTGCACTTGGGGGAGTGAATCAGTTTCCTCCTTGTAAAATGGGGTCATACCAGTACCTAACTCCCTGGGTTGTGAGGTGTAACGTGTGAGCATATGGAACATGCTTAGAACAGTAACTGACACTTAGTAAATTATAATGAATGTTCACTGCTATGATTATTAGTGGTATTCTATAAAGGCAATATAGTCGCTCCAAGGACAGTGCTCCATTCATTCTTCTAGCTCTTCTTTACCTCTTTGATTATTCCTTCGCAGCCTCCTTTCACTCCTTCACCCTTTTAACACTGGTGTCTCCTGAGTGCTTTTTATTTCTCACATTCTCTTAGAGTGAACTCATGGTTTTAACTACTACCCAGACTGAAGAGTGCCATAGCTGTTGCCCCAAACCACACTGTTCCCTGGGGCCTCAGAAGCTTGCATCCAACTGCTTTGAGCATTTCCATTCTAATTACTTGTTAGGTTGTATGACTCACTGAAGTGTGGGTTCCTCAAGGGCAGGAATAGTTTCTTGGTTATCTTTATCTCCGCTTCTCCGGGGAGGGGCTCTTGGTAGGTACACTTTGCAGGTGCTCACAGTCTAGTGAAGGGAAACAGACGATCAACAAATTACTATAATAAGCCAGTGGGTGACAAGTGCTGTGTAAGTAGGACAAAGGGAGTAGAGAGCTGAGAGAGGCTGAGGTACAACAGTTTATAAAGGATGGCCACGGAAGGCCTTTGGGTGAAGGGGATCCTTGAACAGAGCACTGAAGGAAGCGAGAGAGTAAAACCAAATGATGTGTGAGGAAAGAGCGTTCGGAGCATAAACCAGCAAATGCAGAAGGCCTGAGGTGGAGTGTGTTTAGGGACAACAAAGGGGCCAGTGTGGCGGGAGTAAAGTGACTGACAGGAATAGTGGTAGGAAATGAGGTGAGCGAAGGAATGGGGGAGGGAGGTATTTCAGATCATACAGGAACTTAAAGGAGATGACAAGCCATTGGAGGGCTCTGAATAGAAAACTGACAAAACATGACTTAATATTTGAAAGGATCACTCTGATTGTTGGCATAAGAATAGACAATAGAGAAGCACATGAGAAAGCGGGGGATCTGTTGGAAGCTTATTGCAGTGGTCCAGGTGTGAGATGACGGCATCTTCGCCTTGGGTGGTAGTATGGAGGTGATGAGAAATGGTCAGAGGCAGGGTATATTTTGAAGACAGAGTAAGGATTCGCTGATGTGTTAAATGTAGGGTGTGAGAGAAAGAGAACAGGCAAGGACGAATGGGTAAGTAAATGAATAAGTGAATTGGAGATATATATATATTCATTTTAAAGTGATACATTACAAGGGCTGCCTAGTCAGAAAATAAGTAAATGAGAAACTTGAGGAGACCCATTAGAAGAAAGAGGATTCGAGATACACTCACACCCTTCCATCCACTTGTAGAGAAGAAGGGTAATGAAAGACAGGTCAGTGGCTTGAGAATGAAGTAAAGCGAAGGTTTTCCATTGTTTTTTTTTTTTTTTTAATTTGAAGATAGGGAGACTTGAGCCTATCTATAGCTGGAGGGGAAGTATAAATGAAAGGGGAAAGAAAGCCTTACTTAATGAAGATGCACCAAGTGTCTGAAAAGAATCTCCTATATTCGCAGCCTCCACTTACTTACCATCTTCCATATACACTTCAAACCACTATCACCTGCCTGCCACCCCCATGGAAACTGCTGTCACAGAAAACACCAATGACTTCCTACTTGCTAAAACTGATGGGGACTTTTCAGTCCCTGTTGTGCTTGGTCTTTTTGCAGTATTGTTGAACTTCTGGAAGCTCTCCTCCCTTGGTTCCTAGGACTCCACTCTCTCCTTCCTCCTACCTCTCTAATCTTTCTAATCGATCAATCAGTCTTTCTAATCAAACCCCTTATTGACTTCTTTTCATGTGTCCATCCCTAAATGTTGATGTGTCTCAGAGTTACGTTCTTCGCCTCTTTTCTTTTCATTATTTCATTCATTTATTTAAATGCTTACTGAGTGCTTACTACATGCCAGGCCCCGTTCTACGTGCTAGGATATAGCAATAAACAAAACTTATACACATGCCTGCCTTCCCTCCTGGAGCTTACTCACTACGCTTTCAGCAATCTCACCTCACATTCAAGGTCCCAGTCACCCTCTATGTGCTTGTGACTTCCAAATTTACATTTCCAGCACTAATCACTCTGTAATTTCAGACACACGTAACCAATACTCTTTTGGGCATCTTCACTTGTATGTCCTTAAACTGAATTCCTCTTTACACTGAAGTTTGCCTCTTCCTGTATTCTTTCTTCTAATTACACCACCACACACTCCCTACTGCCCATTTCTCTTCAGGATTACTCCCATAGTTCCCAATCTAATCATCCTCTGATACAACACTGAACTTCCTAAAATGCAAATCTGACCATATTACTTCCATCCTTAAAATACTTTCAATAATTCCTTATCATCTTGCAGATCCTTTCTTATTTGGTCTAACTCCCCTCCAGCCCTTGCCTCCAACACACATGTATTCCTTGGGTTCCTGCCATGCTGACCTTGAATTCTCTTGTATGGTCATGCGTTGGTGCCTGCTATTCCCTTTGTCTAAAATGCCCTTCTTTCCCCTCTTGTCCTCTTGGCTAACTTCTAGATCCAGTTCAGGTGTCATCCCCTCCACCACAGCCTTCATCAATTTCTCCTGTACAACCACAGCATGATGTGCAGACTTCTACTGTTGATCTTTACATGCTGTATTCTAACGGTGTGATTTGTAATTATTTATTTTGCTACCTCTTCCACTAGACTGTGAGCCCTTTGAAGGTAGGAAATGTGTCTTTTATTTCAGTATCCCAAGTACTTAATGTGACCCATAACAGAAGTGTAATAAATGTTTGTTGAACAAATGAATAAATGAAAATGGGGGAATGGATAGGAAGAGATCACTGAAGAATGGAAAGGAAGAGAGTCAAGAGCAAATGGAGAAGGATAGCATTGGAAAGAACATCCTAAATATTTTCCTCTAGGACAGGAGAAGGGAGGAAAGGGTGTCATCATGAGTAAATCATTTTGAGGCAAAAGGGAGGAAACTGAAGGAGTCCATGCTGGACAGTTTCTATTTTCTCCTGAATGTAGTAGGTAAGGCATTCCTCTTTTCTGGAAGACTTGCATATGAGTGAAGTTGCATAACAGCTTCTTTGAATCTCAAATTTCACACCTGCAAAACACTTATGCTACTCTCTATCCCATAAACCTTATCTCTTGCAAAGTTTTAAGAATCAGGGAGATCAAGATAGGGCTTTGAGCTCTTTAGATAAGTAGCAATGAACTTGCTGATCTTCACTTAAACATGACTTTAAATCCACGAGCTTGACAGCTGCTAAATTCCAAGGCCCCTCCCATTGTCACTCATTTGAATTCTTTCTGTGTATTGTCAATGCTGCAGTTCCCAGAATTGGAGACACTTTGTTTACCTCCAAATGACTTTGAAAAAATTCACTAGACCTAACATTACTAAGTAATGTTTTTTTGCCACAGGGAGAAAAAGGGTGAAACTGAGCAATATTATCCTCCCACTGAGACGTCTAGCTTTTTTTTGAGTCATGCTTAAAGTCTAACTAAATGGTCTAAAATTGGTTTAGGATTCCTTTTAGCCACCAATGCCAACTTATCTTAGGCTAACAGGACTAGAGTTCAGTTGATCTAATTTAGAACAAATTTTTATCCGTAGATGGGATGGAAAATCTAGGTGAGGATTAAGGTCATGGCCAAGGTACAAGAGGAGGAGGAAGTCTGAGTTAATTATAACCTAGGTTCTGCAGTCTTAATTCCAGGAAGCTGTCCCTTAGCTAGGTGGACAACTTGTTGATTGAGGAATATTCTCAGAGGAAGTAGAAGATAACAGTTCCTGAATTCTGAGATGAATTTCCACAAGTGAAGGTGTTAGTACTGAAAGACGAGAATCTCTTGTCAGTGAAGAAGTCCTTTGAGTAATAAACATTTGGTTATTTTCTCTCCAGCAATCATGACTGGCCTGGAAGATTTCCCAAAGGTTATCTTTTTCAAGGCTGGTTGGGTAAGGTGGTTTTGACATGTTTTTGAATCTATGTTACAATACATGCATTGTGTTTAGTTGTTTATTCCTAGCCTTAAAAAAAATACTGTGTATCTTTTGGAAGATAACTAAAGTAAAAAAATAAACAAATAAAACCATGAGAACATGGCCATCATTGCACAAGGCAAAGACCTTATAATCTCTGATACAAAAATGTAAGCCTGAGTTAAAAGCTACACTCATTAATGTCTCTCATATGTGGAGTTATATGAGCTTCTGATGTCAAGTTTAAAAACTGAGAACTTATTTTGAAACATTATGGTTACAGGCTAGGTAGTTAAATGATCACTGGTTAATTTAACTTTTAAGATGTTTAGGATTAGGTTTTAGCCTCTCCTCTTCAGCCTTATTCTCTTCTCTATTCTGAGCCCTTCTGAGCCCATTCTATTAACATCTAACCAATCCGATTGCTTAAGACCCGGGAAAAATCATGGTGTCCTAGGCTCTGACGCAAATTATACATTATGAATCATCACTTGCTCCTGCTAAAGTTGAAATAGAGTGTCTCACATGTGGGTTGGAGTTCAGATATAAGTTTCTGAATAAAATAAAATTCAAACCATCCCCCTTCCCGACTCCTGCCCCTCACAGTGCAGTAACCAACTTAAACATCCCAGAGTAGAGAGGATGTGGTTAGAGTTAGGAAACCAGGAATCAAATCCTGCATTCCAGTCCTCTGCCCTGACTCACTCACCTCAGGCAAATGGTTCCACTTCATTTCATTTTGCACTGAAAAGTGAGGAGAGTAACATTTTGTGTCAAATCTTCTAAGATGAGTGGCTTCTGCTAAACTGCAAGAGACCTTTGCTGTAGTTGGGATGGACAAATAAGGAAAACATGGGGCTATAGATATCGTAGTTTTCTTTTTTCAGGAAGATTAGCCCCTGAGCTAACATCTGCCGCCAATCTTCCTCTCTTTTCTGAGGAAGACTGGCCCTGAGCTAACATCCGTGCCCATCTTCCTCTACTTTATACGTGGGACGCCTGCCAGAGCATGGTGCTTGCCAAGCGGTCATGTCCGCACCCGGGATCTGAACCAGCGAACCCCGGCCCCAAGCGGAACGTGCGCACTTAACCGCTGCGCCAGGAGGCTGGCCCCAATATAGATGTTGTTTTGAGAGAAAGAGAAAAAAATGGGTTTTGTTGCTGATTTGTGTTCTTTGGGCCTTTCCTTGGATAATTTCGAGACGTTTACTAATCGGTCTTTATAGGCAGCTTTCTTCTGGGATGGGTGGGTGGGAGGATCATATAGTCATGGTAGAGCAAACAAACTCCTGGGTCCCAAATCGAGAGCCATGTGGCTTCAGTGTTTACCCTCCGTGCAGTGGGGGTAGCATTTGGAGCCTTGCGTGAAGTGGAAATTAGTTTCCCCAACGTAGAAGTAACGTAAATATCTCATAATAAAAGCATATTTCTACTGGCATATTGGTAGATAAAACCAAAAGAGGGTTCAAGGTAAAGCAAAGAGGATCAAAATGTCACTCTTGACTTAATATTTACTTGGCTAACATTACTTTTTTTTTTTTTTACCCAATTATGGGCTTCCATGGTTTTCTTTCCATGGCTCCACCTGAACGTCATTAAAATTGGGAACCACTCATCTACCATCATCTTAGAATTCACTTTTATCGCAGAACTATATTTATTCACCTGTTCTATTAAGTTCCCTACCCTCTTGAGACCCAGAGTGAGATGACATCAAGGTAAAAATGCAAGCTATCCTTAGGGGAAACAATAACTATTTTAACAAGTAGGCTATAATTCACAACCACACAACTGTGTTTTAATTGCTTTTGGATTTGACAACACTGGAATGCATTAAAACCTGGAGCCTCTAAAGAGAAACTTTCTTACTTTGTGCAAGCGTCCATATAGCTCTTATAAAAACCCATCCATAGGTCGCATATGTAAATCCTATGAGGAAAAGTGTAGTGCTGTAAACCTATATATGGAGTGCTTCTTTCAGCTCTACTAGGACATAAATCCTGAAATGCAGGCTTGGCAAAGAAAGAGGGAGTTAAGATGATCAGTTCCTAAGGAATTTCTGGGATTTTCAGATTTCAGACTAGGTCTTCTGTAAAGAACCTTGCGCTGCCCACCCTCTCTCTTCCTTCCTAGGCCTTGTGGAGGCCTGCAGGAACCTTGCTCGGTGAGAAGGGCTGCTAATCAGGGATCTAAATCTCTGTTTCAGAGTTAGAGGTTGAGGTGCAGCAGTGACTCAGCTGGCATCAGCTTTGTAGCCGTCTCAGCCTGCAGGCCTTCAGGAAATGAGTCCCCTAGGCCTGCATCCCTCAGTGGCAAACTGCCACCAAACTCTGCTGTTTATCAACCCAGTACCAAACACAGTAAATGGAATTTGCTATTTCATTGTTTGAAAACCTACTACATACAAGGCAGACAGATAATGTGATAGGCTAGGATTACAAAGGTGATTTAGATACTGTACCTTCCTTAAAAGGCTTACAGTTTAGTAAGGAAAATAAACAAATGTAAATATATCATTAGAGCACAATGATGTGTGCTATATGAGGCCCAACAGAAGGGCAAAGGGAAGCAGTTTGGGAAAATCAGAAAAGACTCCTTAAAGTGGAACAGAGATGTGCCAGGTAGAAAGAGCCAGGATGAAGGCAGAAGGAACAGCATTTATAAAGGTGTGGATTCATTAATGGATAAATTAATTTATTCATTCACATCTGTATTGAGTGACTTCAACGTGCTTGGAGCTTGGGATAGATCAGTGAACAAAAGAGACTTAAAAAATTTTCTGCCTCTGTGGGGTTTGCATTTATTTCAGCAAGGTAAAACAAACAATAAATGTAATAAACCAGTAAATCACAAAGAATGTTCGAAGTTGAAATTTTGGGGAAAAAAAGGAGGGTAAAGGGAAAAGAGTATTTGGAGAGAGGTTTCTTGCAATTGTAATTAGGGTGTTTGGGGAAGCCCACACTGAAAACGTTGAATGAGGTGAGGGAGCCTACCCTGGGAATAGCTTGGGGAAGAGCATCTCAAGCTGTGCTAAGGCAGGAGTTGCCTGGTGTGTTTGAGGAGGAACAAGGGGGCCAGTGAAGTGGTGTGAGAAAGGGGAAGAGTGGCAGGAGATGAGGTCAGAGACATAATGGAAAGCCAGATCTTGTTGGGCCTTGTAGTCCACTCCAAGGATTTCAGCTTTCACTCCGAGTGAGATGGGAGCCATTGAAGGGTTCTGAGCAGAGGAGTGACATGGTCTGACTTACAGTTTGGTAGGATCACTCTGACTAATGTGAAGATTAAGACTGTACACAGACAAGCTTGGAAGCAGGAGGCCATGTAAGAGGCCATTTCAGTAATCCCAGTGACAGATGATCACTCCTTGCTGTAAGCAGTGGAGGTGGTAAGAAATGGTCAGATTCTGGATATATTTTGAAAGTTGAACTAACAGGGCTTCTTGATGGATTGATACGGAATATGAGAAATAAGAGTCAAGGATGACTCCAAAAGTTTTTAGCTTGAGCAACCGGAAGGATGGAGTTGCCATCAGCTGAGAGGGAGGAAACTGTGGAACAAATTTGGGATGGGGATGGGGAAGAAAATCAGGAGTTCAATTTTGGACATTTTAAGGTTGAGATGTCTATTAAATACCCAAGTGGAGGTATCAAATAGGCAGTTTCATTTATGTCTAGAGTTCAGGGATGAGGTATGGACTAGAGATATAAATTAAGAGTCATCAGCGTACAGATGTTATTTAAACCTGTGAGACTGGATGAGATCACCAATGGAATGAGGAGAGACAGAGGAAGAACTGAGCCTTATCTTTGGGATATTCCAAAGATAGGAGACCAGGGAAGGGAGGAACCATAAAAGAAAACTGAGAAGTGAACAAAAAGTAAGGAAGAAAGGAGACCAAAGGAAAGCTCTGGAAGTCAAGTGTATCAGAAAGTGCATCAAGCAGGAGGAAATATTCAGTTGAGTCCAATACTGCTGAAAGGTCAAATAAAATGAGTATTGAGAGTGGGCTCTTGTATTTAATGTGTAAAAAGAGCACTTTCAGTGGAGTGGTAGGAATGATGCTCGATTGAAGTGGGTTCAAGAGAGAACAGGAATTGGAGACAGTGAGTATCAGTAACTTTTGAGGCATTTTGCTGCAAAAGGGAGCTGATTTTTTAAAAGATGGGGTAGATAATAGCACGGGTAAACACTCTTAGGAACAATATAGGACAAAACTAATGATGTAGCGAAGGGGATAAATGATGGCACAAAGACATTGAATGGAGGGATTGGTTTTAAAAAGGAGCATGAACAATCTAGTATAGGCAAGATGGAGCACACATATGGATGCAGATAGTACTAAGTGAGTAGATGATGTTGTGGGAGTCAATGGAAACTCTCCAATTGCTTTAATTTTCCTAGTTAAGTAGGAAGCAAGTTCATCTGTTGACAGAAATAAACATGGCCCAAAGAAATACAGTATGATTGTCATAGTATTAAATAGTTTCTTAAGGTTCTGATCATGAATATAAAGTGAGACTAGCCACCTTTGGTTGTTTTCTTCAGCCCTGTCAGTGCAAGTGCAGAGCAGGTAGACTTATCCAAGTATGCGGTTTTGGCAAATGAGTACAAAATTAATAAGAAGCAGAAGTTGAGGGTATATATAAGAGTGATCATGATTGATCATGGAATATAAATAAGTTGGGTAAAGAAGGAAAAGAGGGCATCAAGGTGGTGAGGGAGATGGTAGTATCAATTTATTGGTGGTCACGGTAACTCCAAATTAACACAGTTGGGATTTAGAGGGAATAGGTTGGAGAGAGAATAGATGGTCAGAGAGAGGGATGCATGAAATTGAAACTACGGAGTGGTTGAAATTATTGGTAATGACTTGGAATGAATGCCCAAGGAAGGTGAAACACATAATCATTGGACTTTTTAGGGAAACTGAGAGGCCAGTTTGTTGGAAGGATCATTTGTCAATGGTTCTCAAACTTTAGCATTTATTAGAATCACATGGACAGCCAATTAAAACACAGATTGGCAGATTCCACCCCCAGAGTTTGTAGGTAGGGCTTGAGAACTTTCATTTCTAAATGTCCTAGTGATGCTGCTGCTGCTGTGGTCCAGGGACTGTACTTCGACAACTACTGACCCATGTGTATGCAGAAATAGCCAAGAATTGCAGAGTGACAGTAAACCAGGAGAAAAAAAATTGTCAAGAAATAAAGAATGGCCTGGTGACCAGTGGAAAACTGCAACAATCAAGGGGCAGTGGAGATATAATCTGATAATGAGTTTTAAAGCTGGGAGTTTTTATGGGAACTGGTTAGAAATCACATGGCTGAAACAACGGTTGGTAGCAAAATGAGATTAAGGCAAGGCTAAAGGCAGATTGTCAAAGGCCTTGCATGTCAGTATTTTATTAGTATCAAGGGCCTTTCATTTGGCAAGCAGGTCTAGTGTAAGCTCCCTGCTAAGGGACTCTCTGGTGGAATTGCTACTCTATTCACCTAAAGAGCAATCACAATTGTACCAATTCATGTTCTGGTAGAAATAAAAACCACGCTAATTGGGAAATATTAAGTCCCACAAAGGTAAGTATCACTTTGCGGAAGATTAGGTAGGCTGACATCTGATGTGACAATAAAGCTTAAATAGCTTGATAGTAAGGCAAACAGGACCGAGAAGATACAGAAAGTAATACAGAACAGAACTGTGAAAATATAAAGTAAGGAGGTTGACAAGGGGGTCAGGAGTAAAGTCAGGGCACAGACTACAACATGGGATCATTACCTGGGCCCAACTTGTGGTTCCACCACTTATTACTATGGGATCCTAGCCAAATCATCTAATGTTTTTGCTGTTTAGTTCCTGACTTGTTAAATGGGTCTATCACTTATGCCACGTGCCTCAGAGAAAAGTTGAGGGCTAAATGAGATAGTCAGCGCCAGTGCTTTGGAAATGTAACGTGCTATACCAAATACAAAATATTAAAAAAGTAAATTGTATTGAGCTATCCTTAGAAATCAGGGCAAAAGAAATAGGTGTGTGAGAAATAGGTAGAAAAGAAAGAAGAAACTGTTATCGAGAATAATGCTGAGGTGTATAGAACAAAGGATTAAGTATGCAACGTGGACACTTTCATAATGTGATCTTGAAATGAAAGCCTCATAAAAAGGCTTTACTCTTTACTGACATTTACGTTGAAGAATTTATAGATAGTGGTTTCCTTAGGAATCATACTGTTGGACCATAGTGACTGATATTTGTTTAACTGGCTTGAACATTAGCAACTAAAATAGCCCCTCTCCTGATGCCTACTACTAAATGAGTTATCTGTACTTCTACATACTGAGAAAAACGCAGGACCACGTGCACTCTTACACACACCTCACGCCATGTTTTTATCCTAGCTTTTGTTACCCGGAACTGAAACTGCCTGCTGCTCTTAGACTATACAAAACTGAAGGCAGAGATTGTGCCTTGTCAAAATCCTTCGCTGGCTTTCTATTCAGTCCTTAAGATAGTCCAATCCTTAATATGGCATAAAAGGCACTTCATGGTCTGGTCCCCACTATTTCTGGTCTTAGCTCACTACTCTTCTCTGTACCCGGTGATTCAGCCATCCTTATGTTCTTTCAGAACCTCGACTCTCTCTCACTTAATAGCTCCTGCACAGGCTTTTCTGCCTGCCCAGTACACCTTGGGCCATTCTTGGCTCTTACTCTTCTGGTTGACTTTAGCTATTAGTTCCTCTGATAGCCTCCCTGGAAGCCCCTTTTCAAGTCTGGGTTAGATTCCTCCAAGCACACCTTCCACTTCCCTCATTACAGCACTTCTCACGTCATTCTAACTATATGCTTAATTACTTGTCTCACCAAAATCTGTTAAACAGGTTAACAGTCTTGTTCATGAATGTTTCTACCACTTAGCATAGTGCCTGGATTGAGTTGTTGCACAATAAATACGAAGTATTCTGAAGCTGTGAGTGGCAAACACTCCGCACACACAAGTTCAGTGAAAGGTAGCTTAAACAATTCTCTTCTAGGAGACAAGACATTTGGGGTAACAGGAAGGCAAAAAGTAACTGGCCTGGTGAAGTCAAGCAGCCACTTCAAGGAGCCCGCTGCTATTTTAACCTAAGAAAATTCCGTCCATGCACTATTAGCCACCATACATCAGAAGTGTGTTGTATGGCAGAGGAGGAAGGAGCAGTGAAGTGAGTAGTAAATGTTTATTTTGAGGACTTTCTGGGGTGTCCATGTGGTTAAAAAAATTCACATTACATATCATGAATCAACTAGGCCTCTTTAGGTCCTTACTGGTACTAGCTGATCTCATACCTTTAAGCTTTTTTGGGGGGTTAATTTTAATACTCAATCACTGTATGACATAGAGAAACTCATAAAGATCACCATTATTGTAGTAGTATCTTTTCAGTCTTTTGCTAAACATATTTTAAGTTACCGAATGCTTTTTGAAAAGAGGTAGTTTCAGTTTTGGCCACCTGTGTTTACTGCAGAAGCAGTAAGTTAGGCATTACTTCACATTTCTGAAGAGCCGCAGTCTCCATGGACTTTCTCGCCCATCACTCCGAAAAGCTGCGCCCTTTATTAAGCTACAGCAGCAGTGTTCTAAACGCAGTGGGTAAACTTGGGATTGACCGGATACACATTCAACACTATTAAAAGGATTTAATGCTATACTGTGAGCCATGATGCTTTTCCAATATGGAATCATCTTTTGGTTATCATCAGCCGGTACTGCATGTTTTGCAGTGGTTACAAAGTTACAACGGATTTAGGAAGGTATCAATGAGCCATTCAAAGATGGTAAGACCCCAGAAAAGCCAATGATTGATTAACCCTCTTCTATATCCTCAATAAAACGGCTCAAGACAGAGATAGCAATCACTTCTATTTAGTTCAAGACATACTGTACTATCTAGACCCATGGATGATACTAAGTTACAACCTGTTTAAACATCCATATGGTATTTTATTTTTGCAAAGATTGGTTCTAAAAGTCGTAAAACCGGATAGATTAATAATATATCAAAATTAGCTTAAAAATGTAGGTCATAGCTCTCACTTACTTTGCCCTGGTGTTAAAGATGTTACAAAGATACATACTTAAACACCACCAAGTATCTCAACATTTACAGATACAAGTGTTGTCAAAAAGGTCTTTCTCTAACTTTAGCAAAGAGAAACAGTCCAAATTTTATTCTTTATACTACTGACAGGATTTAACTACATCACTCTGGCACATGGTATCACTATTGTTCCTACTATACCAAGTTCTGGTTTTCTCAAGGCCTTTTCCCCAACTTTTTGGGAAATAAAACAGATACCATATATTTCAAACCTTCCAATTAAAATGTATCCTCATAAATATATGTACTGGGTTGGTATATTCACCTATATCCTTTCTGATTTCTGGCTAAGTAAAGACATGCATTTATAGCTATGTTAATGTGTTAAAGCAGAAGACAACCCAACTTACTATCAAGAGAAATTGTGACCTTTCACGTGGTGTTTGACAGAGAAAACACTGATTTTCACACGTTATCTTTATTTTATTCAAATACAAGTCGCATCACGCATGGTCCAAGAACACTCAAATAATAAACCAAATATAAACAGACGTTAAAGATTGGTCTTCAAACATTATAGCCAATGATGCCACGCTTGCCTATGATCTCGCCAACATAAAACCACATCCACACCTCAGTGGCCACCAAACCATTCAGCAGAGCTTCCTGAAAAAAGCAGCACAAATTTTAATGTACATTTTTTTCTTACATATTTAAAACTATTCTTTTCCAGGATTAAGTGACAGAAAATATAAGGATGCTATTCAAATTAGAGGGCACTTTTAAAGTCCAGAATTAGTGATGGTAACTTTGTTCAACTGCTGAGAACCCTTGAACTTTCAATTATGTAAGGTAAGTAGTCCAGAGCTTATAAATTCTTTCAAAGCATTCTTTAAAGACCTGAACTGACTTAACCCTTTCATTATTAGTTTATGAGACACTTTATGAGCCCTAAAACAACCCACATCCTGGAAACAGCTGACATTTAGACAGGGCATTCATATGAAAGGATGGCTATAGGAAGCCAGGTCTCTGAATAGACGTTTCTGTCTGGCCAAAGAAAATCTGCTGAAAGAGGAAGGGCTCTCTCTTCCCCTTTAGATGTCATTTTCATTCATTTATTATTTGACTTAACTCTTTCCAAGTATTCACTAATTACTTAGTTTCAAGATCAATGTTTTATTGCCCTGAAGAGAAAAAGTACATAGAAAGCAACGTTTCATGCAAGTGCAAATACAGATCTTGGAACCCTAGTTGAAAAAAATCTTTTCACAACAAAATCGGGCCTTTTCCTTTTAGCACCTGGAAGTGAATTTTCCCCTTCAAATTAGACCAGAAATATCAGAAGTCTCCTGAAAAATAACCATATTTTCCAGGATGTACGTTCTAAAAGCAGCAATACTTTAGTTATTTAGGATTTTTGTATCCTGTGCTTGGATCAAGCAAGCAAACACAAAATCCAAGTTCCAGTCTTAACAGTCTTTAATTTCATCTTCACACAAGTCAATAACCCTTAATATCATTATATGCTTGCTAGGTTTTGATATTTTTATCCTCCAAATGAGTGTTAGCTGCCTGATTGTGATACAGTCCAAGAGATCTTCTGGCCAAATTGGGGATAGTTCCAGGACTACAGATGAAAAAAAGTACAGAATCAGCAAGTAAGCCATCCTATTTTAGTATACTAACCAAAATAGGAAAAGAAAAAAAAAGTTGCCCAGTAAAAATGCTCACTTCTTTGTTATAAGACTAATAGGAAACTAAGACATAAAATAGCCCAATTATGTCAACCCAGATGACAAAATTAGAAAGGTGTCTCTCTCCCAGCAGTCGAGAAGGAGATTCTCTCTCATTATGTTGGTTTCAGCCTCACTGGAAAATACACATATTAATCAAAACAATCAGAAAAATCCCAAGAGAAGACATTTTCTGTTACGCACATACGTTTTCATTTAGCCCATAGTTACCTTAACTGAGAGCTGTTTGAAGCTACCAGTTTGAGCACTATTGACTATTTTTTTCAAGCTCTGAATAGCTGTAGGGATCTCAGCAGGGGTTGGAGGAACCAGCTCAACTTTGGCATAGTGCCAAAATGTGGCCAGTCGAGGCTTCGAGTAAGTCACAGCAGCTGGAAAACAAAACAAAACAAAACAACCAGGATGAACTCACTAGAGACCGAAAGAAGCAGATGTGTGGGCTGGACACAAATATTTATTCATGCATCACATTCATTCACTGCTTATACCAAATGTGCACCCAGTGTGAAAAGTCAAAGCTGCTCCTTGGTAACAAGAGGCTTTTAAAGATGCAGAACACCTGTGTCACAGGAAAGTTCAATCAGGCAGGAAGCTATAAGCACATTCAATTACGCCAGGACTTCACTAGTGGCCAGCTAGTACTGTTACTTCATTTATGAATGGCAAATCTAGTTAACTGTAAAGTTACCAGAAGTTGGATTCAAAAACAAGAAAACAGCAGCAATGTAACCGTATTTTCTTGGTAGAGACACCAGAAAATTTGGAGCGAAGAGGTACAGAAGTGGAGGGAAGGAGCTATGTAGAACGGCATCCTTAAGAATAAGATTAAAACTCGTCACAATATTAGCCACAAATCCAGGGGGAATTATACCAATTAGTACCCATTTTTGGTATCCTCATCAGTATGTGGTGGATTAAATCTTTCTTTAACAAAATCACAGTTGCTCCTCCTTCAAAACACTACAAATAGTAAAAATAAAACCTACATATTTTGTTAAGAGCAGCCAAAAGTCGAGTCTATTACTAAGCTGAAATTCCTCAAGGTATTTACTATTTCAAGAAAAAAATAAAGGTTCTTAACAATCATGGTAGGTGTGAGACTACGGCAGTGATATCAGCAAATGGAGGCATTTTATTTAAAAAATTACAAGACAAACGTAATAAAAATAGCACAAATGCATGAAAATCCACAAAGTGCCTATCGTTCCAAGATGGATTATCTAAAGCTTTTGGTCCTTTTCCTATTATTAACTGCCTGTATTTGGGTATTTCACTACTCTTAGAATTACTATCTCCACCATCCTCTGTGCTTAGGGCCATGGGGGGTAAATCTTTAAGCAGATATAAGGCTCTAAGAGACAGTTCTAAATAGAACTGCCAATATCAAAAAGTACAAAAGTCTTGTGTAACTGTCTTTAAAATTACCTTCAACACAGATATTTCATCCTTGGAGAAAAAAAAAAATCAGTACACGGTACACAAATGCTGTACTTTAGATGGTAAATTTGCTTCTCAGGGGGTATAGGTGAAGAAGTTTGAAACTGCTTTACATGTACACAAAGGATGAACAAAACATAAGTAAATGAATGGTGGATGATGGGAATCAGGTTTCCCACTGTAGGAGAGGGAAGTTACAGATAGGCAAGAAAAGCAGCAAGAATAAATCATGGGATACTGGATTAGTGTTGGAGACATTCACACAAACTCATGTTTAGTTGAACATATATACAGATGGACAGATACAGAAACAACTATATATATGCACATATACACATGGGTTAGTATACATGCACACACACACACACACACACACACACTTTCTTGTCCACTGAGAGGGCCTAGACTTCTAGCAGTCTAGGAGCAAGGAACATACCAGTGCCTAGACCTTAGTTTCAAAATACCATTGTCCAATAAAAGGAACTATGGCTCCTTGGAGAAATGGTTGATTCTAAGGCTGGGACAGGGAAAATACAAGATGAGGGGGAAGCATCTTGTAGTACCAGAAAGTAAGAGAGCATGTCAAAGGGACAGAGGCACCAGCCTGAAAGAGTTCTCAATGGCCAAGGCTGCAACAATTTGAGCAAAATAAATAACATATTACTGGAGGTACTAGGCATGAAATAAATGTACTTGAGTCCATACAATAAATGACTGAATAAGTAAGCAGGGAAGAAGAGACAAATCTTTCTTATAGAAGAATTTGATTTAAATATATGTAGATACTCCCTCCTCCCTGCGTTGGCTGCTGCTGCCCACCTCCCCCCAGCCCGCCTCCCCCCACTGTGGGCTAGATTCAGTTACTCCTTTCTAAAGAACAGAGTATAGAAAGAGAAAGACAGTGGGGCCAGCCTAGTGGTTAAGTTCGCATGTTCCGCTTTGGCGGCCCAGGGTTCGCTGGTTCAGATCCAGGGTGCGGACCTACGCACCGCTTGTCAAGCCATGCTGTGGCACACATCCTACATATAAAGTAGAGGAAGATGGACACAGATGTTAGCTCAGGGCCACTCTTCCTCAGCAAAAAGAGGAGGATTGGCAGCAGATGTTAGCTCAGGGCTAATATTCCTCAAGGAAAAAAAAAAAGGGGGAAAGATTGCAGCTTTACAGTGGAGAAAGCGAGCAACACTACCTTAACCAAGTGATGAAAGCAAATTTCACCAGTGACGTTATGTGAATATCATGTATGTACTGACATGCAATTAGGGCACTTTACTTTTGTGGTATTTTTTCTCAAAACCCACAGCTCTAGACTAATCATGAGAAAAACACGAGACAAATCCAGATTGGGGAACATCTTTATAAGATATCTAGACAGATACCTACACATATACCTTAAGACTGTTAAGAAAGGTAAGGGAAGACTGGGAAACTGTCACACACCAGAGGAGACTAGGGAGACTGACAACTCAACGCAATGTGGTACCCTGGATTGGCTGCTGGAACAGAAAGATTAATGGAAAAACTGGTGAAATCCAAATAAAGTCTCAAGTTTAGTAAAGAGAAAAAAAAGTACCAGACTTTATGACCTTTATGGGAAAATCCGACAATAAAATTACTGTTTCTGTAAGCTTTGTCCTCCAGGGGAATTAACAAACATAGTAATTTTTTTCTCTTTTTCTTTGGTGAGGAAGACTGGCCCTAAGCTAACATCTGTTGCCAATCTTCCTCTTTTTTTTTTCCTCCCCAAAGCCCCAGCACATAGTTGTATATCCTAGTTCTAAGTCTCTCTAGTTCTTCTATGTGGGATGCTGACACAGCATGTCTTGACGCATGGTACGTGGTCTGGGCCCAGGATCTGAACCAGTGAAACTCTGGCCTCTGAAGTGGAGCGCACAGACTTAACCACTACACCACCGGGCCAGCCCCACACACAGAGTAACTTTTATTAGATATTTAAAATTCACATTTAATACACTGAGTTATGTTATAAAGCAAAAATATATTTCCACTTTAACATTCTGACCCCGGCTGAGTTCTCTGTTCTGAGTCCTTCTGGAAGAATAACAATCATTATGTTTCAATTATTCACAACAGAGAAAAGGGTTTATCTATTTCATAATAAAAAATTATTTTTGCATTACTTTTCTTTTTGGATTTTATTATTAAAGTTAGTTTGCAATTTCCCAACACACACCAACTAAAAGATGTGAAAGCCATGTTAGGAAAAAACTTCACTTGAAATTAAAAAGATTTTGCCTCAAATCATCCACAAAGTCCAAAAAATGAAGCCGCTATTCTTTTTCTTTTTATGTAAAATTGTAGGGATTTATCATAACAGATAGCTTGATGATCTTAGTGAAGTTGCAAACTTAAGTTCTTTGGGTTCTGCAGGAGGAGAGAATCAAGTATTTGTAGTATCTGGCCCTGTAAGGCTTTCAATAACCCGTTGTTTGGCTGCTGCTGGAGGAAAGGGAGGAGAGAACGGATAAGAAAATACCAATGACAGTAAAATAGGTTCAAAAAATTACATATACTTAAAAAATCCTATTCATATTTTGTAATCAGATTTGAACGAAAGCTATCTGGAGATCTGCGCTTCGATCGCTTGCTAGAATACAGCCCATCTAGTCAAGACGCTTCCGGCAATTTAACTCATCTCACTTCGGGAATAAAATGAATAGCTTGCTACCCAGCAGGCAACTGAAATACTTACGGACAGAACAGACTACTACTCAGGGCTGTTCCGAAAGACAGCGGTCAACCAGTAAGGCTTCAGCTTTTTCAAACGGAAAAGCCCTATGAATGCTAAGCTATAATAATAAGGATTTCTGTTTATACACATCCCTTTCTATGCTTACTGGAGCAGAGGTACCCATCCACAAAGTCCAATTCACTTAAAATTTCCCTCCGATTAAAGGGACAGTATCTCAAACTCTAGCTAGGACAGACAGCAAAGTCAACGTCCAAAAGCTCATTCATCCTCAAAAGTTTCTGCAGCCTTCCAAATACTCCACTGAGAACCTGCCAACCTGATGAGGCCCAATTTCTCTACTTTCACATCCATGTCCCTTCCCTTTCCCAAGCTCTCCTAGCAGAGCCGTACCCTCCATATTCCTATTCCTAGACACCGAAGGGGCGTAATGGCGGCGGCTGCTGGGCGACTCCAGGCTCCCTTCACTGCCAGGGTTAGAAACCAGGACGTCTAGGCTGTACAGAGAAGCCAAGCTGCAGGCCCGGCGAGGGGAAGGCTAGAGACGAGACGCGAAGCTGCTCCTGGCACCCACCCGCATGCCGCCCAGCCCCGGCTCCCGCCGGACCCCCGGGTCACCGCAGCCCGCGCCTCCTCGCAGGCGTCCCCGCCCGCCCGAGTGCCCGCCTCGGCGGTGTGCCGCCGCGCTCACCGTTCACCAGCGCCGGGGCCTTCTCCGCGAGGTTGCGGACAAACTGGGCCATGGTTCCAGGACAGAAAGCCCGTCGGCCCGAACGGCAGGCTGAATGTCACCCCCCGGAAGGACCCGCCGCAGGACCCCGTTCCGCTTCCAAGGTCAGGCCTCCTCTTTCCACGCCGGTCCAAGACATTTAGGTGTCCTACAATCTTTCCGGAATCTAACGGGTCAACTTATTTTCTTTAGTCACAGAGGAGAAAGGGAATATGAAAAGTTAAGCTCAGAGAGCACGTGGAGAACAATGGGATTCCGCAGAGAAACAGGCATTTCTTGGGGCAGCCGCTCATGGAGGTCCGGAAGGCCGGCGAGCGAAGGAAATGCGCATGCGCAGTGAGCCTCCCGTGCTCGCCTTGGCGCCGACCTCCGCTTTTCTGCGTCAACTGCTTTCCCAGCTTTTCTGAGGAGACGTGGGGAGTTAGGGCTGGAAGGCATCGCTGAGATTTTCCTAGACCACCACGATCTCCTTACAAAAGGCTGAGAGATTCCTAGGCCAAACATGTAAAATTAGGGGCAGAGCAGGTGCCACATAACCTGTCACCTGACTCAGCCCCTTGCCTTTCTTTCGGTGATCTTTTGTAATCCTGGTCTCCCCCGTCATCCTGTATCAGGATTGGAATCCAGTTCCCACAGTTCCCTAATCGGCCATAAGGAACTATGCAGCTATAAGGGGAAAAAATCACATTAACCGGGGGTCTCCGGTATGCCAGGCATCTTGGTAAAGCAAGCCTGCGTGTTAGTGTCCCCATTTAAAACTGGGATTAATAAATGGCCACATAGCTAGTGAGTGACAGAGCTGGGATCCGAAGAGGTTGCAATGTAAACACAAAGAAGGGGCATCAGTATGGAATTAGGCATGGTGCTAATCTGGGAAGACTTCCAAGAGAAGATCCTTGAGTTGATGTATAACAGAACTATATGCTGCAGAGTTGAAACGTTACAGTTTAATATGACTGGAAAAAAGATATATGTAGGGAAGTGGCATTTGATGAGAAAAACAGAATGTTAAGTGATGTACCCTGGGGAAGCCTGAGCAGAAGTAAAACTCTGATGGATGGAATAGTTAGAGGTGGAAAGAAAAATTAGGAGTGACATCAAAGAGCCAAGAGCAGCATTTCAGTGAAGGAGTGATGCAGTTGCCCTATACTCAGATAAGTCAACTTAAGGTTGAGAAAGTTAATTTAGCAATATGGAAACATTACTTAGAGCTGTTTAAAAAAAATCAGGATAGAAGCCAGAGTGAATGAGTGAAGAAATATGGCTATAAAGGAATACAAGTCAGAAAACTAAATAAGGATGTGCAACTCAAAGGAGAGACTGAAGCTAGAGAAGCAGGATTGACAAGATCCCTGAGGAGGCAGGAAAGAAGGTTGAAGGGATTAGCCTTGGAACTGGGGGGCCTATTCCATAGATGGGATGATGGGAGAGAAGGCTGAAAGTGGGAATTCTGAAGCCTATATCTTTCAAGTGAAGTAGAATGCAACGTCATCTGAGTGTGAAGGGCAGGTGGGAGGGTGGGAGAGAATTTGAGGAAAGAGGTTAAAGTTTGGAATAGCTGTTGAAGTTAAGGACACACAGAAGGGTGGTTGGGCAGTGTTAGACACCACAAGTTTGTGGCTGCACTGCTCTAAAGATTGTATTTTTCTCCAACAGCAGTCCGTAGCTTGGATGTTGGAGCAGAGAATAATTGGGTTAATCTAGGCTGAGGTCTTACATGGCAGAGGTCTGGAAAGAAGGGGCAACAAAGGGGAACATGATAGTGAATGATTAAAATGAAAGACCTGGAGTTTAGGCCACATAAAGAGAAGTGAAGCCCAAAGTGAACTGACTAGGAAAAAACATGCCCTGAGACTCATCTTCTGAAGATAACTCCAGAGTCCGGAAGCCTAGTTAAGGCAGCTTGGGTTGGCCAGGTCACGCACATTTGATACCTTAAAAAGAAGTGAAGGTCAGAGTCCTGTAAGTTTTCAGAGGGGTTTCTGAAACTGCCAATAGCTTTTAATACCGTAATAAAGGAAGTGATAACAAAGGTTGTAAGTCAGGTCTTCATTTATTAAATACAAGCTTTGAACAAACACCCCCAGGCAAGTTTGACAAGAAGTAACCTTCCTGGAATGTTTCCAAATACAGTTATGTTGATCAAGTTTTACTTCAATCAACCTTTTTGTTTTGTTCTTCATCTTCTTTGTTTCTAGGTTTTCCTGTTTAGCAGTTAGAGCATGTGCATTATTTCCTCACATGACATCAACAGTGCAGCATCAGCCTCTGGCTTGTAAAGGCACCCAGTAGACTTATACTCTGGGCAATGGCTGCTTAGCAACCAGCATCAAATAAAATAATGAAGCTTTTGTAGAGTGTGAGACCAAATAGTAACTGGCACCTTCACCTGCATCATTACAAAAACCTTTAAAGTTTCTTTTGATTTTCACATATCCATTAAAAACGTAAAAAAACCAAACCAACCCAGATTGCTTGATAAAACCTACTTAAATAATTTTCCTAGTATTACCCTCTTGGTAAGCAATACTAGAGCTGATTAGAGTCTTCATTTTCCTATCATGCTCCAGCAAAGCCAACGCATAAAACTAGGTTACGTCAGAAAGTCTGCTCTAGAAGATTTAGAGCTGCTTCTGAGTTCCAGACAACACGACACCGCTTTAAGCTTCAAGGTGCATATGAGCACCATATTGTACCAAGATGATAATTTTTGTAGTCTCATTTTTGGGATGTTCTCGGATTACTTCAAGGAAAGAAAAAAGGCACAGAGGACACTTGGTTTCCTTACCAATAGTGGCCTTAAGCTATGTACTTGCCTTTGTGATGGGTTTAAAGATATTTAGCAGCATTAATGGTGCCATAGCCATTCATATAAAGTTTCGGGAAAAGAGCTTTTTTAAAAAAAAGCTTGCCAGGAAAGGCTTACAATCTGAAGACTAAATACAGAAGTAGAATACAGACACAGATGCAAGAGGCAGCACAGAGGTTGTTAACTAGAAAGCTGCTGGAAACAGCTGCCTTCTGAGGTTTTGTGCCCATTTTTCCTCCAATTCCCTCCTATAAAACTCTGGAATTTCCCCCAGTTCTTTTAAAAATGAAAACATCCTATTAGATTGAGTTTGGAAGATTAATGCAAGTAGGTAGAAGCTTCTTTTATACACAGTTCATTCTCAGAGAAGGAGGGTAATAAATATGAAATGAAACTCATTTTAAGAAAATAAACAAATCCTGTCAACCTATGCCTTAAAGGCCCAGGGAGCACACTGAATTAATCTCTTACATTCTGGCATTTGCAAGAGTCCTAGATTTCCTTTTTCATTTATAAGCATAGCAATAGCAACATCTACTTTATATCTACTGTGGGATGCCCTCTGATTTGAGTTTTCCAGGTGATACCATCAAAAACACATTAAGGACTGCTTAGAGCAACTTGTGTTGGAATATCATAAAACTACCATCTTATTCGAAAGAGGCCATGGTTAAAAAATAATGTCCTCTAAATGAAGCAACGACTCCTGTTTCTAGATCGTATCACTTTTCTTGTCACTTATGGTATCTTCAGGCTTAGAGGGCTAGGGACATAGACAGTCCATAGGGGAATGTGCCTCACTTAGCATGTTAAGCTGCACAATTGAGTAGGGAGCTCAAGCTCAACTTGCAAAAGTGGGGCCCATCCACATACTAACTACTTAGGGCTAAGTGGATATTTAAAATGGCTTGTGGACAAGATTGCACTCAAATTCCTACTTTGTTAATTGATGACCTAACACTGAGTTAGAAGCAGCTCGTAGAAGTCAGGTCCCAAGCCCAAACAAACATTAACTATATACATTTTATGGTCTCAGAATTTTGTCTAGAATAAGTGTGTTAGTAAACATGGCCACACACTGCATACATCTTACCATGGAAGAGACACTATAAAGTTGTACTCACTTTACACTAGACCAATATAAAAAAGCACATGGTATTTTATGTGTATATATACATATATGTATATATACACACACACACTGAGATATACTGTTGATATTAGTGTCTTAAAATGACATTTTTCATGGTTACAATTTCTGTTGCCTAACTTTTCTACTCAAGCCTAGTCCTTGTAGCGACAGATTTCCATATGATAAAAAGGGCCCAACAGCCCCCTTTATTATTTCACCTCAGAATTTTTTGAATAAAGTGTCAAAACTGCAAGTTTGTCCTACTAATCCTCCTAAAAATATTGTAGGGCTAAATTTTCTGTGGGAATGACAACCCCTTGGAAGAGTGTTTGTCCTCCACAGTATCTTTGAGTTATGAGATAACACAAAATTAAGAACTATCAAACAGCAGTTGCATAAGATGCCTTTTTTTTTCATATCATCTATCATCTTACTCAAAAGTCTACTCAAACATCAAGGTATCTGCTTTTCTGTGAAAGGTTATTTGGTAACATTGCAGAGCTGTAACAAGGAAAAGGGCTGAAGTCTGAGTCAGGAAGACTAGTAGATACCTTGATAACACAGGACTTTCTGATGAGATCAGCTGTCACTGAAATATGTGACGTCATGTAATTAAAAGTAATTCTGATAAAGATGTTTGAGCAGTTCTTGGAAGAGAAATAGTAACGTAGCAGGAAGTTTCAGTATTTGAAGTTAATGTAATTTAAGGTAGAAAGAAGAAGAAAGAATAAGAAGAGAACAAAGGGTAAAAATTAGTGATGATTTCTAAACTTGGTGATGCTGTAATAAGTATAATTTCCTGCAAGCCAGGAGAGTATTGTAAAGTTCTTAGGAATCTTAATGATCATAATTTGAGCAAGAGCAGTTCTCTAATTTAGCAGAGAAAAAAAAAGAAAGAGAGAAAAAGAAAAGGAACAGAATCAGAAAGAGAGAAACCACAAACAATTGTTTATCTACACTCTGGGGTTGGTTTTTGGTTTGTTTAGGTCACAGTATTTATTCAAGTTGCTCCTTTTGTTGTTGTTTCCTCTCTGCGAGCCATCGTTGGATTTTTTCTTTTAGTTCTGTGTTTGGCCGGATCTGGTCCATGGTGAGGGGGCTACGGTTAAAGGGATCTGTTTGGTCACTGGGACAAAGAGAGAAAGGGAAATGGGGTTATTTCCATAAGTTCTAACATCCTAAGCCTCTCACTGAAGCTAGAGTGCATTATAACTTTGAATCAAGCGCTGACTTGAGCTTAGAAAGAAAGAGAAGAGAAAGTGGTTCAGGAAGTTGTTTTTGTTTTGCAGATTATGTAGCTACTTTGTCTCTCTGCTTCTTAACAAACTCTCTCAACATTACTGTTCAGATTATTTGATTCAGTTTCCCTAAGGCAGAGACCCTGTACACTCATGTCAGCATAAAGAGCTGTTTGTAGTTTTACTGACAGACTCGAAAGAGTATAAGATGTTAAGGGATAAAGCTTGTAGAATGACAATTTAGTTAGCTGATTGCTACACATGTAAATGCAGATTATGGTTTCCAGACAGGTAAGAAGGTTTATAACACACTTTGAGGGCTGATATAGCTTCTCTCTGTATTCTGAGGCCACAATTAAATATAAATTTTCACTGATACTTTGGAAAAGGCATATCACCTAGCACAGCATCATGCAGATGGTGAATGCTTAACATCAAATACCAGAAAGTAGAAAATCCTTTTTGTCAATATTTTAAAAACAGTATTTCCTTAAATTTGGGTCAACTTATATAACTTAATTTTAAGTAGGCAGGGTCTCTCAGTACCCATTTTTTCCTCTCTTTTTCTAAATTGCGGTGACATTGGTTTATAACGTTATCAGTACCCATTTCTGTCTAATGCTGCACTTAGAGCAGGCAGACTGCAGAAAACTGGTGTCACCATGGCTGAGTACGATAGCAGCAGCAGAATGTGAGTTAACCCATAGGATGAATATAGGGTAAAACTTGAATTAAAAAAACCCTATCTTTTATGTTTTTATAACTAAAATCAAATTAAAACAATTTTCAAGTCAACTTATACTCCAGGTTGACATATTTTATAACATTTGTTGATAGAAGTTATTTCCTTAAGGAAGGGGGCGGCGAGGTTAGAGCCAGCATTTCTCAACAAGGTGTCTTGCTTTGGATGTTTAAATCCTCAACAATCAAGTCATATACTTCTACCAAAATGCCTCCCCAACCCCTTAATAAATCACCAATATAGGGCCTATTGGGTGCACAGTTCTAAATTAGGAATCTGGGACAAAAAGATGACAGCAAACTAACTTACATCTGTACTCTTGAGGCTGTTTTTGGGGCTGGCATACCTGAGCAAATGTCTGGCAATGGTGGATCTATCCACAGTGACTCTGGAAGATGGCAGCACCACAGGGTCAGACATCAGTGTGCTCATGATGGGATCCAGGAACTCATCGCAGGCATCTGCATAGGTCTCCTCTTCCTGTTGCTGAAGGTCTGCTAGAGACTGAGCACAAACGCCTGGTAGTTAAGCTGAATTCACAGAGCAGCTGAATTCAAAATGCTCAACGACTATGCCTTACCCTTAAAAGGTCATTAATAACCCTTTACAGGGAACAATGACAATTCTCAGCTTTATTTTCTAAACAATCCAAGATGGATAGGAGCACATTTAGCATTCAGCCCCAACTCTGTAGCTTCAGTTCGGCTCAGCTGCTAGCAGTCATGACTGGAAATGGGTTTAAGTGTTAACAGGAAAAGAAACACATCACGTACAACATCCTTCTGGCAACAGTCCTGTTGTAAATGTCATAATTCAAAAAGGGATGGGGGTGGGAGGGTTATTATTTGCATAACTACAGAGTCACTCATGAAGTCTGTGTATGAAAAGCAGCTTCCGGTTTTAGGTACAAACAGGTAAAGGAATTTAAAAGTGGCTTCAACATTTGATTCCTTCATGACTCTAGTTCCTCAGGGACCCCTCTGGCTAAGCTCCAGGCAAAGATGAAGCCCAACTCAATAAATAAGTAACTCAGTGAAGGGATGACTGATATCGATAAGGAAGGTTTTTATTAGACTCTCTGCCATAATTTTTCCTTCTTCCTAACTGCTAATAGAGCTTTGTCATACTCCAATCAAAGGGATTAGCTGAATACAACATAGTATTGTTTTTTTAAAGATTGGCACCTGAGCTAACATCTGTTGCCAATCTTCTTCTTCTTTTTGTTTCTTCTTCTCCCCAAAGCCCCCCCAATACATAGTTGTATATTCTAGTTGTAGGTCCTTCTGGCTCTGCTGTGTGGGACACCACTTCAGCATGAACAGTGCTAGGTCCACGCCCAGGATCCGAACCGGTGAAACCCTGAGCTGCTGAAGCAGAGCGCGGGAACTTAACCACTTGGCCACGGGGCCCGCCTCCACCATAGTATTTTAATCTTTAAAATGTATGGCTATTCCCATATAAGGCAAGTAGCAACTACAAATATAGAAAACAAAGAAAATCAATAAAAATCAAAGACTAAAAACTACTAATCTTGAATTCTATTCTAAAAAGTCCTTCTGTATTAACATTGTAGATTATCAAATCTATTGGTAACACTGTTCAGAATAATTTTCATAAAAACAGCCTACAAAAATCTGTACATTCTTCTCTTCTAGTATAAGCTTCTTAAATCACTTTTCTGGTCTCACCCTCACGTCAAAGAGACTAATATTAAGAATATGGTAGTTCTGGAGGCCAGTCCCATGGCGTAGTGGTTAATTTCGGCGTGCTCTGCTTCGGTGGCCCAAACCACTTGTCAGCCATGCTGTGGTGGTGACCCACATGTGAAATAGAGGAAGACTGGCACAGATGTTAGCTCAGCATGAATCTTCCTCAGGAAAAAAAAAATAATATGGTAGTTTGAGTTATTGACTGACCAGGGAAAATCATTTGTTTATATTTTCTCAGTGGAATGCTCTTTTTTCCTGAAACAGGGTCAACAATGTGATTTTTACTGAACATGTTAATAAACAAATTAGCCTCCTCCTCACCTTGATTCTCTCTGCTAAGCTGCTGAAAGCCACAATCATATTCCCAGGCTTATTTATTTTCTTCAAGACTCGGACTGTCTGGGCAAAGAGAGTTGGGGAATAGGAGCGTCCATCCTTGGGCACAGTGGCACAGAAATTCTCCTCATCCCTGGGAGGTCGGCATCAGAAAGAAACAGCATCAGAGAACAGGTCAATGAGGGAGATAAAGCATGGGCTGAGGAACAAGGTTCCCCATCACTTATATGTCATGAATGGTCTTTCTATATAGAATGATTTCTTCTAATTTTTTGGAAGGAAGTCTATCAGGTATCCTGTGGCCTTAAAAGAATACTGCTTTTCCAAACAATGGTAAACCAGTCAAGCTTATCTTTGCACAGATCAAGGCAGAATGTTGGAAATTGTAAACAATGTCCCACAGATCTCATTACTTGAAACTACAGAAGATTCCTTCATCAACCAACTGGAAATGAACCATTTCTTTTCTATTTCCACATCATTACCAACCAGTTATTAGCAAAACCCCAAATTAAAACATTAGCATCCCCTCTCGCTTGCCCAATTTAAATCTCAGATACCCCAGATTTAAGTAGATAGTGCAGATGTCTGATACGAGCTGCTGGGGTTTGAAGTCAAATTCACTGAAGTCCTTGACTTTTAAGGCCCCCATCTTGGGGCCAACCAGGTGCTGCAGGAAGTAGTTCAGCATGGAGATGATGCGCTCGGCCAGGAAAGGATGCACAAACAGTGATTTGATCTCTGGGAAAAAAGCCAAAGCCGGTGAAAACTCAATCCAGTAGCAATCTTTTACTTATTATGTCTCACAGTTTTACTTGGAAACCTCTGGGGACTACTATTTTTTAATTGCATAAATAATACATTTTCATTGCAGTAATATTAGAAAATATAGACAAGCAAAGGCAAACAAACAAAATACAAAAACTACCACCCAGAAATTAACACTGGGTGTTTATTATTATATTATATATATTAGCAGTTTGCTAATTATATATATTATTGCTAATTACATATATTATGCTAATTATATATATTACATATATTAACAGTTTGCTAATATATCCTTCTAGCTTTTCTGTCCATATTTATACACATGCAAATATATGTGGCCACTGGCCACATGTGGCTACTTAATTAAAATTAAATAAAAAATTCAGTTCCTCAGTCATACTAGCCACATTTCAAGTGTTCAATGGCCACATGTGACTAGTGTCTATAGTACTGGACAGTCCAGGTTTACAGAACATTTCTTTCACAGAAAGTTCTATAGGATAGCAATACTTTACACCCTTTCTAACAGCCACCTAGTTTTCCAGTGTGTGACTACACCAGAAGTTATTTATTTACTCTATCTTTATTGTTGGACATGATGTTGTTTTCAATGCTTTTCTATTATTTCACTTACTGATGAACTTCATTGTGTACATACCTTGTAGACATTACAGAATTTGTACGGAACTGCTAGGTCACAGACCAAAATTTTTAAAAAATAAATTAATACGTGCCAAGTTGAACAAGCCAGATAGCATGATAAGGCTTGCTTAGTACTGCTGGTTCTTGATTTTTAAATTTTAGTCATTACCTGATGAGAATTTAGCTCTTATTCTTGCCCCTCTACCCCCAATACAGATCCCTCCAATATAGAAACAAATCTTTGGTTAAATAATTTAGAGTTCATGTCATTAAGATTATGTAAATATCGTTTGCAGTGGAGCCATGTAGTATCCTAATGGTTATACATATAAAGTAATATACATACTTTTTAGTACAACTTTTTGGGTTTTTTTGTTTATTTATTTTTAGAGTACCTATCACAAAATCTTTCTAAACTCCACCAGAAATGTAAAGTTCTCAACAGGATCATTTCTAGCAGTTCTGTACTTTTGGGAAATGTTCCTTCTGGAAGCTTCCATCTATCACTCGAATCTGGATTCCTTGCTCTACAGGCCTGCTGCGTGGCGGTCATACAAGCTCCTTCTACCATCATCCCGGGAACTTCCTTTGTCTCCCTCTTAGGGGATTCAACTTTCCTCCTTCTGGGTTTACTCTCTCATTTTGATGGAGTATATCTTTTTGTAGCTTCTCAAGAAAGGGTACACTGGAAGTAAATATGATATCTTCACATGTGACAATGTCCTTATATTTTACTCTCATATAGAACTGATAATTTGGCTGGCTGTAGGATTCTAGGCTGAAAAAACATTTTGGATCAGGAATGTGTTCTGGCTTCAAATGTCACTGTTGTGAAATTCGAAGACGTTCTGATACTTAAACCATAGTCACATGACCTGATTTTTCTCTGGGATCTTTTAGGATCTTCTCTTTACCCTGATTTTCTGAAATGTCACAATGATAAACCTTAGTGTGGGTTTTTAACAAATCCCCTGTGCTAGGCACTTGGCAGCTCCTTTCACTTTAGAGGCTTTTTAGTCTTTGGGAATTTTTTGGTATTCTTTCTTTCTTTTTATTTTGTTACAATTTTAAAGATTTTATTTTTTCTTTTTCTCCTCAAAGTCCCCCGGTACATAGTTTTGGTTCCTTCTAGTTGTGGCATGTGGGATGCTGCCTCAGCGTGGCCTGATGAGCAGTGCCGTGTCCGCGCCCAGGATTCGAACTGGTGAAACCCTGGGCCGCCGAAGCAGAGCATGTGAACTTAACCACTTGTCATTATTTCTTTGATAATTTCCTCCCCTCCATTTTTCTCTTTTGAGATTTCCTAGATTGATCCTTTATTTCCTTATCCTTTCTCTTCTAACTTCCATCTCTTTTTCCTTCTGTTCTAGTTTCATGGAATAGTTCCTTGAATTCATCTTCTAATCCTTCTACTGACTTCTAAAAATTTCTGAAGTTACATCTCCAATATCTGAGGGCACTTTTTTAGTCTTTGAATAATCCTTTTAATTGCCTCTTTGTTCTTGTTTTATGGATGCTGTATCTTCTCTTATCCCTCTGAGATTATAAAGTTTTTAAAAAAGTTTTCATCTATTATCTGTGTTTCACATTGGAAGATTTCCTCAAATGTCTGGTGATCCTTGGTTGTCATTTCATATGTAATCAATATAAAAATTATTAATAAAATATTTTATACTCTTTTTAAATACTATGTCTTGCAGTGTGTATTTTATACTTACAGTATATCTCAATTCAGACTGGCCACAATTTAAATGCTTGATAGCCAAATGTGGAAAGTGGCTACTGAATTGGCCAGTGCAGCTCCAAAGAGAGATAACTGTCTTTGTTTGGTCTACTACATTTAACCAGAGGTCAAGAATATTTTTCAGGTAAACACACACATATCCCTAGATATATTTATATGGCTAACTTGTCCTTAAGAAAAATTATATCAACTTATGCTTTCTGACAGCTGTGCGAGGGGGACGATTTCCTCAATCCCGTGTCAAGAATGGGCATCATCATTCTTCTCGAAGCTTCTCTAGTGATTCATTTCCCTCTCAGACACTGGAGGATGCTGTCATCAGAGTCTGAATTCTTAGTTTCAGCTGGGCTGACCCCTCAAAGGAAGCAGATCTCGACCCTTGCACTTTTTGGGAAAGCAGTGCTTCGTGTCCTTACCTGATGTCAGAAAGGCAAGGGTACCAATTGTTTCATTGGACATGATGTTATGGAAACGTGCCAGCTGTCCAAACATCTGTAGGCCAGCCTCCTTCTCTCGGCGGGCTTCTGGAGTCAGACTATCCCACTCGCCTCGGTCCTTCTCAATCTGCTGAATCTTTATCTTGCTCAAATACTACAGAAATCACAGATGGAACAAAGAGAGAAGAAAGAGCAGTTGAAAGGAAGATAATATTTAAGAGGTCCTATCTAAAATCTAGTCCACTAAGCTAGGAAAATCAGGGACTATACAAGAGACATGAGACTTAACTTCTCAGCATAGGGCTGAAGCTTAAAAAGAAATTGTGGAAAAAAAAAGAAAAAGAAAAAGAAATTGTGGCTCCATGGAGATTTGTTTCAGCCTGGGTAGACTCATGGGTAATTCTCCTAGAAATATTAAGATCTATGAAATACATAGGATGATAAATAGTGGAATACATGAAAACTAGACAAAAACGAACAAACAGGTTACAGGGAAAAACAGGACAAATCCCTCCTAAACGATAAAAAAAATCCCTAAAAACTGCTTATCAAAAAACAAAGCTTTATCAAATATGAAAGATGTATGGGAGGAAAACCCTAAGTATTTAAAACCCTCTACCGCTCATCATTCTTGTTGCTGTAGCAAACAATGTGTTAAACTTACAGTCCCGTGAAAATGCCATCTGTGTTATTCTTTGTGTCACACAGCTCTTTCTTAAAAGGGTCTGTTTATTACAGGACTTGTTCTTGTTTTCTAAGAAAACCTATTTAAAATCTTAAAGTATAGTATTATGAAAAAAGCAAGAAACTTTTCTCACAAATTAAATATAAGTTACTGGGGCATTGCTAATCACTATGAGGAGCTCATGGCTGTCCAATGGGCTACCCTCATGATTTACCTGCTTCAGTGCCCACTGGGTCATGCCTTATCTATCTTATACCTCTCGCAGATAAGGGAAGTTTTTATAGGAGCAACTGGCAGCTCCATAAGGGATGGTTAAGAATATGATACGCTGAAGGAGCCGAGAGGCACTCAGGTGTACAATTGGTGCAACCCATGTTTCAAATATAGCTAAAGATTTGCGAGGCAGCGGACAGATGAAGAATATTGATGACTTGGAGTCTTTATATGAAAAAATAACTAAGACCAGAGATTTTTTTTTCAAGTAGTGGTTCAAAAATCAGAATCTTTTAGGAGAGAGGGATAGGAATCACTGCCTTGGTGAGCCACTACGACTGATGTGTTGGGAAAGAAAAAGGTTGAAAGTCACTGACAAAACACAAGATCCTGTAACTTCTCTCTGTGGTGCTGGCCTCATTAGTTCTGCCAGTGCACCTTAGTTTGGACGCATCACAATTTCTTTTCCAATGTCTGCCGAAGAATCACCCTAGCTCAAGAGGCTTCAAGGACCCTTGATCTTATTCTCTAATGGAACAATACCTATCAAGCTCTGTAATGGCAGGGATGGTGGTACACTACTATTCAAGAAGTTTTGGTGTCCAAGACTGGTACTAGGGGCATAAGGATTGCTCTATCATGATTAAAAGGTAAAAAGCAGGGCCAGCCCAGTGGCGCAGTGGTTGGGTTTGCACGTTTCGCTTCTCGGCCGCCCGGGTTCACCAGTTCGGATCCCGGGTGCAGACATGGCACCACTTGGCAAAAGCCATGCTGTGGTAGGCGTCCCACATATAAAGTAGAGGAAGACAGGCACAGATGTTAGCTCAGAGCTGGTCTTCCTCAGCAAAAAGAGGAGGATTGGCAGTAGTTAGCTCAGGGCTAATCTTCCTCAAAAAAAAAAAAAAAGGTAAAAAGAATGTTCTGATTATGATTTGCTGGTATAGAGGCAGTTAAATCTGTTTTTTTGGTGTTTCTTTTTTTTTTTTTTACCTGTATGGCTTCATCCAAAAGGAAGATGGCATCGTTCATTAGCAGGTTAAGAAAGCGGAGGAAAAGTGGGGGATTCATGGCTTCCAAATTCTTAGAGGCATAGTCAGCCAAATCCTGTAAGTCCCACCCCAAGAGAAAAGCATTTCAGTACTGAACCACAACTCACCAGGGCTTATCTGAAGCAACATATGGATAGTTCAGTTTTGGTTTCACCAAAAACTCTCTCACCTTAATGCTCTCTCGATACGTATCTGTTCCCCACATGTACCTTAGGATGGGATACATGGGACGGCGGTAATTAAACTTTTGTTCAAATTGATGGGGGTCTCCTGGAGTAAGGTAAGAGCAAGAAACCAGCAATCAGAGAAACAGTAAGAGCTTATGTCTATGTATAGCCATTCTTTTATTCTGAATGTGTCAAGCTACTGGCAAAATCTGCCCTGGGAGTTTATAAAGGCCTAGATTTGTAGCCAAGTGTTTGCCTGTTTCCTTACTGACAGAAGAAGAGGGAGGCAGATGTAAGGGACAGCTTACATGGAAAAGGATGAGGACCAGGCTATACAATAAAAGCGAAGGGAAACAAATGCTTCCATATCCAAACGCAGAGTACTTATTAGACTTTGAACAAGGCCTCTGAACTGGCCACCGTGGCGGTGACAGCCATGTACAGAATGGGATACTAAGTAATCTCCACATTCTTCACAGATAACATCCCAACTGTGTAGCCAACTATTTCTTGATTACTCTGAAAAATCAGGTCAGGAGATAAAAATCAGAGGCCTATACTGCTTCTGAGGTAGCAGAGGTACACGAGAGCTCTACAGGCTGCATCATGTACTGAAGAACAGGGGACGTGGAGTCCCAAGACCTAGGTTTTCCTTCTGGCTCCACTTAATACAAGTCTCTTAACCTTTCTCAACTTCCACTTCCTCATAAATAAAACACGAATTATAATACAAATAATGAGATAATTACAGTGATTTATCGTGCAACTTCTTATGTATTATGATTTACATGCACTATCTCACTTAATCATCACTTCAACCCATTTTACAGATGGGAAACAGAGGCTCAGAGGTAAGCAAGTCAAAATTCAAATATGGAAAGACAGTCAGTAAGATGCTAAATGCCTCTTAAATGTTATTTATATTTACCATTGAACGGTAGGACATCCCCTTTAAAAGGGGTCTTAAATAACTGCTTAACATATCTTGTTTATTAGTGGAGACGGGGTACTGTTTACTCAAACACAGCATCTTAGAGTTAGATCTCAAAAGGCCAAGAGAGAAAGGGAATGTTGCCTGGTGTTACTCTTTTTTTTTCTTTTTAAAGATTGGCACCTGAGCTAACAACCGTTGCCAATCTTCTTTTTTTTTTTTTTAATTCTTCTCCCCAAAGCCCCCCCCAGTACATAGTTGTATATTCTGGTTGAGAGTGCCTCTGGTTGTGCTATGTGGGACACTGCCTTAGCGTGGCTTGATGAGTGGTGCCATGTCCATGCCCAGGATCTGAACCAGCAAAACCCTGGGCTGCCAAAGCAGAGCATGTGAACTTAACCACTTGGCCACAGGGCCAGCCCCGTTATTCTTAATCTAATGATTAGACTGTTACAGAGTTAGAAGTCTGGATAAGATAAAAGAATATCTAAACAGCATATTATCTCCTTATCCACTATTCTGCAATTTTGAGGCAGAACTAAAGACCTGTGTTTTAATTTGACAGCCTAACTTGTTTGAGTATGATCTGATCAAGCAATATAATAAAGTTGATGAGTATGATTTTTTCTTATGTGAAACAGACCTAGTTCTACCACTCAGTTGTAGGACACAGACAAATAACTTAATCTTTTTGAGCAGCCATGTTCTCATATGTAAAACAGGGAGAATATGGTAGAACTTTCTAGAGGGTGACAAATTAATGGGACAATGTAAAGAAAACAATTAGCATCAGGGCTGGCACATAGTAGGTATTCAATAGATGACGGCAGATGACATTTTTTCTGACATTCAAACACTGATCAAGCTATGAAACTCCAGCTTCTCGGTTCTCGACTGCTTTACCTGTAAACTCAATGTCCACAAAGACCTTGATTAGAGCTTCTGCAAGGTGGGGTGCATAAGGAAAATTGCAGAACACACGTTTCCGGTGGAACACACTGGATACCAAGGGATTTGGGGTCTGATCTAGGTGGGGCATCACTGCTTCCAATACCTCAGCCAGTTTGGCCCTTAGGTGGGGATTCTTCATCCTGCAAATAGGGCAGAAAGCAAGCTGAAGGTAAAAAAGACTTAGCTCCAAATTTATGACTGTTCTCTCCACATGAGGAGTCAAAACATCCTATACCACTATTACAGGAAAAAAATGGGATTCTCCAGTTTTAAGTCTGTCAATTTCTGAGGGTAATGCAGGGTATACTACTCAACTCCTGAGATCACAGCTTACCAAACATGAGGGTGAGTACTTAAGTTTTTATGTAATGCTTAGCCATTCTGTTTACTTCTCTATAATAAGGCATTATTTACTGCTTAGTATTCTCTGACAGCTTCATCTGGGATATACTTGCCTTTCCCAGCTTTCTTTGGGCAAGGACCAGGATAAAATTATTCTCCATTACTTACAATGTATACACCATGTGTGCCTAACAAATACTTGTTGACCTACGATTTCTCTTTAGGTCTGCTCAGCTCAGTGAAGGACTGCCTTCTTCCTACTTCTCACTGACATGGCCCAAGGGGCTGTGGATCATTCTCCGCTTTGTGCAGCAAATCTTCATTTATGCACACATTGTTTCCTTTGGCTTAGGTGCCAAAATATCAGAGAAGCAACTCTACAGGTCAGTGAGTATCTTCCTTTGGGAAAGAGGACTAGGAGCTATGAGTGAGAAAACTTGAAATCAGAAAGCATTTACTTAAGTTTACCGTTCATCCATTTTAAGAACAAACTTTGTTATACAATTATTAGATCATTAGCACCTGGCTGCCACTGGTACTGTTTCTGGCATTAAGGTAACTATTTTAACCAGGGACTAGCAATGGAATTCCCATCAGGTACCTTATATGTAGGTTCAAATTCTCTGTAGGCAAAGTCCTTTGTTTATTATGCCTCTCAAGAGTGGGAGTTTTGGCTACCCATAAGGATGGTCAGGTGATTCATTAATGTTAACACAACTTCTGAAGGTAACCCCTTATGATTCAGGCTTGTTTATTTCTTGGTTTAGAAGTCTTCTGAATGTTTTGCAGCTCTAAACGTGATACAGCCAAGCTTTTAGCACTTCACCTTTCTATGCTTCCAGTGAAAATGGTGATAAAGTTAAGGACATGTTCCAGGGAATCTGCTGACGTCTCCAAGATGTCATCAGCAAAGCGGCGTAGAAAAATGAGGAAGTCACCCAGATTATCTGCAAAAAATTCTGAAAAAGAAAATATTCACTGGAATTAGCCAAACATCTGTCTCTCTGTACTAAGCAATATTTAAATTCCTCCCTTACACTTTACTTAATGAAGGTTAAAAAAACTCAAATGTCTTATAGGTACTAGGAATGGTGATAAGTTAATAAATGTAGAATTTCCTTTAAACGTAAGTCAGTTTTTATTTATTTTATTTTATTTATTTTTAATTTTTATTTTTATCAAGTATAAGAATAGTAGGGACATAAAATATTGGTAACATACCACTGCAATTTAAGAAAGTATAATGACATATACATATTTTTTCCACATTCAAAGATAACTGTGCTTTAAATAACCCTTTAGGTGTATGAAGAATCTTGAATGAAGATGAATACAATAGATGACTGTGGTCGCCAGTCTCCAGGATGGTCCTCCAATGGTCCTTCCCTCCTGGTATTCCTGCCCACGTGTGTCCCCTCCTACATTCTTCCAGGGTAGAAGATACACCCTGGGGCATACAGAAGCAATGGTATGTCATTTCCATGATTAGGTTATAAAAGCCTATAGCTTCCATTTTGGTCACTTGCTCTGGGGAAAGCCAGCTGCCATATCAAGAGCAGTACTAAGGAGAGACTTGTATGGTCTGGAAAAGACACTAGCAAGCAAGCGAGGTCTGCCAACAACCACATGACTAGGCTTGTCAGCAGATCCTCCAGCCCTGGTCGAGTCTTCAGATCCCTATGGCTCTGGCTGACAGCTTGGCGGCAACCTCCTGAGACCCAGAGGCAGAACCGTGCAGCTAAGCTGCTCCTGGATTCTTGACCCACAGAAATGTGAGAGAATGTTTGCTGTTTTAAGTTGCTATGTTTTAGGGTAATTTGTTACTCAGCAATAGACGACCAACATAGTGATTAAGAACATATACCCTGATTTGATGGTATGTATCAGCCGACCCCTCACTGATAGACACACACACACACACACACACACACACACACACACTCCCTTCTGGGTTAACCAACAGGAGATGATTTTTTTCCAAAAGAAAAGCAAAGGGAGAGTTAGGTAAATTTATAAGTTGAACAACAAACAATATTAATGATAGAAACTAGCAACTCTGAAAACCTTGACTGCACTTAATCCGTTTAAGACTATTTTCTGATATGCAGAGCAGTGGGGGCGTAAGGATGAGGAACAAGCTGTCAGTTCCCCCATAATTTGACCTGTAGATGTTATCTATAAGTTTGAGCTGTTTCTCCAAAAACAGTTGAATGATAACTAAGGAAGCGTATTTTGAGGAATAAACTTCCAAAGTGACCCAGTTGAACTTAGATGCTATAAATAGGAAGTTCCCAAGGGAGAGCCTGCTTACCTGGCACATAAGCTAAAGAGCTGTAGCCATCTGGCAAAGGAAAAGTTAGCTCTATCGGCTGGGAGCCCTCATTGCCTATGGCCAGTTGAACTAGTAGAACAGCCATGGACACCTGCAAATTTAGGCAGTTTTGAAGCATCTGTGGCTCAGTCATGGCAGTCTTGGTGGAAAGATAGATGGTCATCAGTCGTTCAAACTGCTCACGGAGGTTGTCAGCAGCAGGGCTAGAACTTTGCTGAGCATCGCGCCATGCAACCTGCAGCCGATGCAGATTCTGGTTGATTTTTACCATCTGATCATGTAACCTGCCCCCAAGAAAGCAGAAGAGACTGGGTCAGGGAGGCTCATATAGGACAGCTGAGTACAGACTGCTCCAGAAAAACAAATCCTCATTTATTTATTCTAGCATTCTCTTTGAGGATGTAGGGAGCTGCAACTGTGATGACACAGAAGGCACTCACAAAAGTGACTGGCAGGACAGAGGCGGGGGGCAGAGCACTAGGAAAGTGTTACCAAATATTCAACATTACTGAAGCTAATTACGAAAAGGTAGCAGCCTTCAGCTGAATGCACCACTCAAAGAACAGCAGCTTGGTTAAGCAGGGTGTAGACTGGGCCGTTATTACGTAAAATAAATAATTATTAGGCAAAGTACAAGAAGCCTAGCAGGATAGTTTGACACTACACAAGCGCAATGATTGTACTTTGCTGTGGTTACATGGACGGTCTTTCCACAGTTAGTAGAGAACTAAAGCTGGTGAAAAAGGACTCTAGATTAGTAATGACCACATATAAACTAGTAACCACCTGAGATGCAACCTAAGACCAGCTTCCAGTCTTCTGTTGTTCAACATAAAACTAAATTATTCTTCACAAAGGGTCAGCCAAATGTTCTCTAATGAAAGGAAGACCCATATTTCAATGTTATGAATAGCTGTCTCTATGTCTATGGTAAAAAATCACCTTCCTTGGCCCTGCAGAAAATGTCTAGGGTTAGCAAACGAATACAGGGAAACTAGCTGGCATTAATTTTTGTGTTTGAATCTATGCAACTGAACAGGTTAAGCACATGCTGAATTTTATCTGTAGTCTCATTTAAAATATGAATGACAGGGATAGAAAAACTCTCTAATAAAGATACAATTTCATTTTTCCAGAAATTTGCTGAGTTTTGAAAAACGTTCTGTGTCAATTTAAGTATCCTGAGAAAGCATTAAAAATTGCTATTTTCACAACTCCTTCCTGTAGACTATAACTATGAGTGAGTAGCTATTTTCTCCTCTTATTTATATCTGTAGTCACAATCAGCTAAATCAGAGGGGGGAAAAATCATAGAATGACATATGGCTAGCCAGAATCAGAACCATTTTTAGAAGTCATACACTCTAATTCTCAAATCTTCACGCTTTTAGAATCCTCTTTATCTTTGATATATAGATCTTTTGTGGTCCCACTGATCTTAATGGAATCCCTTATAAACATTTGTTTAATTTTGCCAATTTTGTCTCTATGCTATAGAGTAAAGCTTGGTCTTTTTTCATCAGGAGTCATAAGTAATAAAAACTCAAGATTACAAGGTGAAATGTAAAATGAAAACAATTCCACTTTCGCAGAATAGGAATATAGTGACTTAAAAATTTTCAAGTTTAGTGAAAAATATTAGTGTATCTTTAATTTTAAAAAGTTTTACAGGCCAAAAATTAAAAATAAATTCAAGTTATTTGGACAAAGCCAATTCATGTAAACATGAATAAATGCATATAATGCCCTTTTCCTACTAGATCCTAATGTGAGCCTTCAGAATAAAGTGAGAGATTATATCTCTAAGACTCACTTCTGGTTATCAACACAACTGATCAGCTGGTTACCTGTGAAATCCCAAGTACAAGGTGTACTCCGTCAGGACAAGGTTCTCTGTTACAAGGTTGTAGCTCTGGGGAAACTTCGGCTCCTGCACAGCTGGGATCAAACAGGTTTCTTTGTCCAAACCTCAAAGAAGTTAAAAGGAATAGTAAATGGCTTGCCATAGGCATCTATCTTAGTCTCCAGTGTCCTCTTACTCCAGTTCAACTTCCATACGGCTACCAGTGATATCTTCTTTTCCTTTAGTACTAGCTTCTTAAAAACAAATCTTGTCACAGTACCACTCTCTTGTCTAAAAACGTCTTTTGGCTTCTTACTGTCTACAGAAAATGTACTTAAATCTCTTTAGCTTGACCATGAAATCACCAAAAATTAAAACGAATGACAGAGAACAGTGTAGATTTCTCCAAGTGATACACAATGGATCATTTGTATCTATACTGTGCTTTTCTGTAGTTAAGATTATTTGCTTTGAGCATGTATTACTTTTATAATTAGGAGACTTATAAAACTAGGAAGAAATACACCAAAATTAAGAGTGATTCATTTTGACTGGTAGAATTATGAGTGATTTATTTTCTTCTTTTTACTTTTCTGTATTGTTCGAGTTTTCTCCAATGTGGCCCCAATCTTCTTCTTCCTTAGACTCATTTCCTGTAAATTTCCATAACCCTCCCCTCACTTACCCCTTGCTCTAGCCAGACTGAACTTCTCACTTGTCCTCAGTCAAGTCTTTCCATAGCTTTGTACCTTTATACTCGTTATTCCCTCTGTATAAAGGGATTCTTTCTTTCACTCCTTTGCCTGGTAAACCCAACTCATCTTTCAAGATTCAGCTACAAAGACTCCAACTTCTGTAGAATTTATTACTCACTCCCTCCTCTGTGCTCCTATAGCTTAGTCCTATACCATATTATGATTATCTGTTAATATATCTGCCTTCTTCTGGAGGCTTTGAGTTCAAAAAGGACAAGGGCTGTGCTTTATTCATTTTTATAAAGAATGATTAAATGAATCCCCAAGGCTGCCAAATTCTGAGAAAAGATCTCACTGAAGCACATGAAAACGGTACCGGTTTTTTTTTTTAAAGTCTGTCTTTTTAATATTTGTAATACCTCTTCTTTCTGCCTTATCTTGAGAAAGTACACCTTTGTGAAAAAGGATAAGGAAGTGAATGCCCTAGATATCACACACACACACACACACACACACATATTTTGAGAAGCCCAGTTGCCCCCTACCTCTCATGTGTACATTTTTTATTTTTCGTTCTTCATCATTCAACTCCTTCAGGGCACAGTAAGTGGGATTAAAGGTAAGGAGTCGAGAGGATCTGGGTTTGCAAAATGGCTGGCATAGCTTCAGGAGAGCAGCACCCAGATTCAGAAAGAAGGCATCCGAGGCATACATTTGGAAGAAGATTTCTGGCATCTGATTGGCCCAAATCTTGGTGCGGCCTGCATTTGCATGCAAACAGTTTCCAAGCCAGGACAAGATACAGTGTTTGGTTTCTGGAGAGAGCTGGAGTAAGTTCTTCAGCATCTGGTAGATCTTTTCATGAAACTGAGCCATGAACTGTTTAACCAGAAAACACAACCACAGAACATTCCAGTTTCATAATCCTAATATTTGTTACTCCCAAACCTTAGCCATTGGCAATTTCCAAAAATATGCTAATCCTAGTCTTTTCTCTCACTCTTTCTGTGCCTTATCCCCCAGTTCTGATTAAAAAAAATTTCTGTGCACTTATGAGATTTCCTGATGAGCTGTCAAACTGCAGACAGCATTTACATAGCTTTAGAGTAGGGGTCTGTAAACTCTGCAAAGGGACAGATGATAAATATTTTCAGCTTTGCATGCCATATGGTCTCTGTAGCAACTATTCAACTGTAACACTGTGGCATGAAATCAAGCCATAAACAATACATATACAAATAGGCATGGCTGTGTTCAATAAACGTGTTTACAAAAACAGGTGGCAGGCTGGATTTGGCCACTGCTGTAATTTGCCAACCCCTGTTTTAGAGAGTTGTGATGACAGGAGATTTAAAGTATCCCCAATTCAATCATTTACTGCCTCATGTTGGCCAGACCTCTACTATAATTTATGCTAAGAAGCCCAAATACAGAAGACATACGTGCAAGGAGGGAAAGAGGAAAAAATTGGTTTATAAGCTGGAGTTCAGTCAGAAAACTTTAGGAGCTAAAGTTATAATAGCTTGGTGAGAAAAACGAGGGTTGAGAGGAAGCGGCTGTGCTACAGCATTGGGCAAAGAACGGCAGCAGCTTATTCTTAGACCACACAAAGGTTTATCCTTCGCTCTTAGCACATGCTAAAAGAGGACATTTCTTTACACGATTATGGTACAGAGCCAGTCAGATCAATCTGCTTTCCCAAAGAGGCTCAAGCAGCCTTATCTGCATCTGCTTCCTGAGGAAACTCCGCTTAATCTAAGATCAGGGGGCTAGGGTACACTGGCAAACATTTCCACCTGATGGATGTTGGCCTCTTGGACTTTGATCTCCTGGGGACTGGAACGAGATGGAGTCAGGAAGTAGCCGTGATTTTCTACTACACCCGGAGTCTTTAATAAGCAGGAGATATTCAGGATTACTCCCAGCAAGGTCTTCTGGTACATCTGCCCATTGCTAGGGTCCTTGGGCTGAATGTAGTCTACAAAAACCTGTAGGAGAAGAGAAGTCCTACTTATTCGTTTGTATCATGAGCTGAAGGTGATGGAGTGAGAGGACCTCAAAGAGTTAAGTTTATACAACACCCAATATATCTTTCTCCTACTCAATAGCTAAGATCACAGTGCCCTCAGGATAGAGAAGCATCAAGTATTAAATCTCCAACTCAACTGAATATATACCACCTTGCAGACCCACCTTTGCCACATCCTTTTGCCTAGTGAAATAGAGAAGAATATCCAGATATGCATACAGCAGGATCTGGCAGAGTTCTAGATCTTTTATCCGGCCCAGTAAAATATCAAACACTGGAATCATGACTTCTGGAAATGTTCGAACTTCCTCATCCAATATCAAAGCTTCAATGACCTCTTCCAGAAACTCAGTTACATCTTCAAAATCTAACAGAAGACAAATGAGAGAGAAAGGAGGCCACAGGAAATTTTTTTTTGAGGTAGATTAGCTCTGAGCTAACATCTGCTGCCAATCCTCCTCTTTTTGCTGAGGAAGACTGGCCCTGAGCTAACATCTGTGCCCATCTTCCTCTACTTTATATGTGGGACACCCACCACAGCATGGCTTGCCAAGTGGTGCCACATCTGCATCTGGGATCTGAACTGGCAAACCCCGGGCCGCTGAAGCAGAATGTGCGAACTTAACCACTGCACCACCGGGCCAGCCCCGACAGGAGTTTTTATATGCCTTTACACACTGGCTCTTTACGCTTGTGATACTTTTGGTAATTCCACTGGTATTCAACCCCAAAGGTCAAGGTGTGAGTTCTCTTCCTTAATTTATACTGGAACCATAGTGGCTCTGAGACTTTCTAATGCAATTAGAGGAATTTTAAATTTGCAAATCAAAATACAGAAGCTCACAGATCTTGCTTATGTACTCACGGGCTCCTTGGATGGCTTCCAACATCAAATCTACCAGTTGCTCATGGATGTTTTGGTCAACATAGATCTCTGGGGTGAGGAGAACTGTTCGGGTATTGGAGACAGTGAGGTTCCTGCACTGCACTGCAAAGGGCAGCAGGTTCTCTGGAACTTTGGTAATCTGGAAACAGCATGAAGAAGAGAGGGAAGAGTCTAGCTCTATGACCTCAATCAAGGGTCGACAGAGCAAAAAGAATGGAAAAGACATTGTGTCCAAAACAATATTGCTCTCCTGTGGATGCTTGAAAATTCGTGAGAGTTCATTCTTTTATTTATTTTCTATTTTTTAATTTTTTTTTAACGTGCCCTAGGCATGAAACAGCTCTGGCCACCAACCCAGGCATCAAGCTAGGATGAACAAAGGACTGTACAACTATTTTGCCCCTGACTGATATAAGAGCAACACCACCAATCAGGTGTCTCTTTGCCCATTGCCAGGGGATCATTCTTTGATTTAAGGAATCACCTACCTGTTAGAATTCCAATCCTGGAAGTGACAAAGATTAGCCGACTCTATTATTTACACCTCAGTGGAAATGAATTTATCACACCTTTTTTTAATTTTTATTAAATGATTGATTTTTTATTTTTTTAATTTTTATTAAATGTATGATTTTTTAAGAGGTTTGTAGACAGAATAGGAGGCACTGGTTAACTGGGGAAAGGGGTGGACCCCAAGCCAGAGAAAGGAGAGACTAAAACTTCAGAAGACAAACTATAGTGCCTCTGATATCCAGTTCCAGATATACTATGCTGTATACAAACTGATAGAAAAGACATTGATCCAACTCTCTGGCTTACGTGTTACAGTTACACCGAAGAGGACAAAATAGCACTCAACGGGGATTACTCCTTTACCTCTTCCTTGGCTCTTTGGAAGCAGGAATAAAGGTAACAAAAAATGTGCCTCTCCCCTGCATCTCGATCAGCAGAGAGATTCAACGTTGTAGAAGAAGTCATGTTAATCAAGTGGTTGCCTGGATCTTGAAGTAATAAGCGAGCAAAGACAGCCTATTAAGAAAAACAAACAAAACAAAAATACTAAACCATTGTAGAGTTAATCTCGGAACATGAAGATGTAAAAGGTAAATCTGATATAGGTTATTGCGAGAATCACAGGATGTAGAGGCAAGGGGCAAAAAGGACCCAGCGTCTTACTACTTTAGAAAATATTACAGATACAAATATAATTGTATACATATAAAGTTATCCTAAATCAAGCTCAAGTGTCTAGTATAGCACAGAGTAAGCATTAAAAGAATACATGTTGAATGGTGTTGAGAATCAATGACTAAACTTATATGGGAAATCTCTTATGTGTGATTGCTGACCTCACTCAGACTTACATAAAGATAATTTAAATGTATAAACTACCACTTGTCAAGTGTCTTCCCTACCAAACTTTTATTCCTTTAATATTAATTAGGCACCTATAAAGTAAAATGCACTGTATTGATTTTGGAAAAGATATAAAGTAGAACAAGATGGGGCTTGCCCTCAAGATCTTAGAGTCTAATAGAGGAGCTAAGACAGGTACATAAAATGCCACTACATGAGAGAGAAAGCGACAATTTCCATAAGAGATGCACAGATAGATTAGGAACTCAGAGGAGAGAATAACAACTCCAACCTGCCAACGCTTTGTAAATAAGACGGCATTTTAACTGGGTCTTAAAGGATGGGTAGATTTGGACTGTGACATGGTAATGAGAAGATTCCAAACGAGGAACACCACAATGTAAGAGACGGAGGTAAGCAAAGTCACGGTTGGAGAAAGGAGAGCAGAGTTCAGCTGCATGGTTAATTTTTGCTGAGGGTATACGTAAGACACATTAAGAATAGTACCTGCTCAACGTTGTTCATATCAAGCCAGTCTTGATCTTCCAGGTCTACTGCCATTTCTTCCAAATACACACAACGGCTGGGGATGCCATTCCCACTTTTCAAGCTTGGGTCACCTGGGAAACAGTTTTCATCTGGTAGGTTAAGGATAATGCTTCTATTTTATGCAGACGATGGATCTTGACAGCACTTCTCTTGAACTCCAAGTGTGACTCAGGTAATATCAGAACGATCTTGACACACAAACCAGTATCTAACAATTTAAATCTTTTTTTTTTTTCCGCAAGAGCATAGGCTCTGTTATAAACCTAACATCGTAATATTCAAAGAGTAAATCCCAAACATCAGTGCTAACTTTCGGGTTTTAACTACAGATAGGGCACAGAGGGAAAACACTGACATCTCTTGGGGCTTCCATCTAAATATTTAGGTCATCTTTGAGAAGAAAGTGGATTTGGCTACCATTTCCCTTTTATGGTAGTAAAGGCAAGTAGCTATACAGCCCAATCAATATCAAAATGGGAATGAAAGTTGTATCTGTGTCTAAAAACTGTTTTTAGGTCACACTAAAAGCATCACTGAAATATAAACCCTGTGTTCCAGGGAATGCGGTGGGTTTGTTTAACCATGAAATACAACAGGTTTCTAAGAGCAAGTCCCTAGCTCAGGTAGGAAGGGCAGGGAAATGAAACAATGGTCCAAGTCTGTAACTCACTGTTGTCCAGAGTAATGAGGAAGATCCTTTGGATCATGTGATTGATGTTGAGTTGCTCACATATTTCCTGCTGTGAACGGAATGAGCGGCTAATCTCGGCCACAGAGTAATCAAATTCATCCAGGCTCTCTGACACACTATTATCCGAGTCATCTGGGCTAGCTGGGAGTTCATCTGCCAGAAAATGTAAGCCACACCTCTCTTTAAGAGAGAGCCACACATACTACCAAGAATGATAAACGTAACCAAGAAGAGGATAAATTCGGATGTAAAACAAGTTAGTCATCTAATCAGTGAACATCTTAAGTCAGGCAGTATCTTTTTTTTTTAATTGAGGCATAATTGACATATAACATTATATTAGTTTCAGGTGTACAACATAAAAATTCAACACTTGTATATATATTACAAAATGATCACCACAATAAGTCTAGTTAACACCCACTACCATACAGTTACAAAATCTTTTTCTTCTTGCGATGAAAACTTTTAAGATCTACTCTCTCAGCAACTTTCAAATATGTAACATAGTGTTATTAACTATGGTCACTATGCTGTACGTTAGATCCCCATGACTTATTATAACTGGAAGTTTGTACCTTTTGATCCCCTTCACCCATTTCGTCCACCCCTTGCCTCTGGCAATCACCAATCTGTTCTCTGTATCTCAACTCATTTTTTGTTTTTTTCCAGATTCCACATATAAGTGTCTTTCTCTGTCTGACTTATTTCACTTGGCATAATGCCCTTAAGCTCCATCCATGTTGTTGCAAATGGCAAGTTTTCCTTCTTTTTTATGGCTGGATAGTATTCTGTATATACCACAACTTCTTTATGTGTTCATCTATCAATGGATGCTTAGGTTGTTTCCATATCTCGACTATTGTAAATAATGCTGCAATGAACATGGGGGTACAGATACCATTTTGAGTGAGTGTTTTTGTTTTCTTTGCATATATGCCCAGAAGTGGGATTGCTGGATCACATGGTAGTTCTAGTTTTAATTTTCTGAGCAACCTCCATGCTGTTGTCCACAGTGGCTGCACCAGTTTACATTCCCACCAACAGTGCACAAGGGGTCCTTTTTCTCCACATCCTCACCAACACTTATGTCTTGTCTTTTTGCTAACAGCCATTCTAACAGGTGCGAGGTGATATTTCCTTGTGGTTTTGATTTGCATTTCCCTGATGATTAGTGATGCTGAGATCCTTTTCATGTACCTCTTGGCCATCTGTATGTCTTCTTTGGAAAAATGTCTATTCAGATCCTCTGCCCATTTTTCAACTGGATTGTTTTTTGCTGTTAAGTTGTATTAGGCAACATCTTAAGTACAGGATTCTGAAATCCCTCGCTATAAATCCTACCACATTTTACAAAGCAAAAGCTTTATCTTTTCTACTCATAATTAACTGCACTCCATACTGCCAAAAACAGCAACACTACCTTCTCTATAGAATCCTAGATTACCTAACAGGTCAATATGCCTTTAATTATTTTAAATATATAGCTTTGCCCTGATTTTAAGAGAACACATTTGTTTTAATAATTCCAAACTGTACAGGAAAATATAATGTAAAAAGTCTCTGAACCAATTCCCAATGGACAACCACTTAACTCAGCAAAGTGTTCCAGATTTTTTTCCTATTCTGATGCTAATGTTTATTACTATGATTTTTAATGTTTAAAAAAAAAATCTGATCATACTATATATACTGATTTTCAGCTTGCTTTTTAAACTTAATCAGCACTAACACCTTTCTCTGTTAGGTCATTTATAGGCCTACCTCATTCTTTTCAAAGGCTCCATTGTACTGCATTGCATGCATGCAGTATGATTTATGTAACTACTTCTCAACTGATGAACATTTGGGTTGTTTCCAATTTTTCATGATTTCAAACAATACTTCACTAAAGATAACTTACTCTTTTTGTGCACTTGTATGAATATTTCTGCAGGATAAATTTGTAGAAGAATTGCTGTATAAAAGAGTTTAACATTTAGCAGTTAACATGCACTACTACGAAATTACCCTCAGAAAGACTACTCTAATTTACATGCCCACCAACAGTACATGAGAGTGCCTGTTTAAATCTTCACAAATTTCACAGGTAAAATGTTATCTAATTGTTGTTTTAATGGGCATTTTTAAAATTATCGGTGAATCTGAATTTTTTAATTGTTTGATTATTGTATACGAACTGCTTGTTCATATCTTTTGTTCTTTTTTTTCCAATTTGTTACTTTTTCTTATTATCGACTCCCTCTACTTTTATATAAAGCCACTTAAAACAGTGCCTCTCAAAATGGCACTCATGTTGAATGAGTATAAAAGTAGTGATATTCACTAAAAGCCACACATGAGTCTGTATCTGCTTTTCTCTACTGGCGAAATGGCTATTCTGGAAGTCCAGGCAAAACTCTCAGAAGCAAGATTTGCTTCAGTGTGGTGAGTTTAGTTAAGCGAAGCTCAGTACAGGAGGCCAAAGGTTTTGGCAGAGTACTAACTGCTGGTGAAAAACAGGTTAGACCTGGTGGCATGATAAACTCAGTGTAAACAAACTAAGATGATGAAGTGCCAAAATAGTAACAGAAGGGCATGTAGCTGATTTGTCCTCACTGCTTGGTGCCTGCAATGCTCCCAACTCTAGCCAGCCTTATGGCTCTTTACAGCCAGAAGACTGTTAAGTTCTCCTCTGAACTCCAAGAGTGATAGGAGATAAGAATCTATTTAGCAAAACTTCCCTCAACCATATACTCATACATTATATTTTCCCATTTTCTTATTTTTCCTATTTGTCACTCTCCTTTCTTACCTACAATTTCCTAATCCCAGGCTTCCCAATCTGATCCTGTATCTTAGAAATCTGGGAGAGACTTCAGAAACGGAGGCCCAGAGCTGCCTCTTTCTATCACATGACAAAGTCAACGTTACATTTATTTCTCCCTTGCTTCACCCATCACCCTGTCTTCTATTTATCTGTCTCACTCTTACCTCCTTTTTATTTAATCCTAACCAGAGAGCAAGGCCACAACTTGGCCATGAATCTGAACACTTGCAAAATAAACAAAATAAAGGGAAAATATAAATATTTCTCCTTTCCTAAAAAGAAAAACACTATTATTATTTTTGGAGGGAGGAGAAAGGGAACAATGCTGGCTTGAAAGATTGTGAGTACCCTCAGAAGATTAATAAGTTTAAGAAACACCATCCTAATTCTTCTAGTATATATCTCCTTATAGGAGGAAGCCAGACTTGATCTTAATTTTGGTCCCTGATAAGGAAAATCATTTTTCTGATTAGTGAGATATTATTTTAATTTTTTTCACATTAAGGCTAAGGATCAGATTTTCTTAGAAGTCTGTCCTAATAGCAGTACAAAATGCTACAAAAGAGGCCACTCCGTGGAACGGAAGAAGCATTTCGCTGGAGAGAAGACTGAAGCGCTGGTCTTAAGAACACACCTTATTTATTTGTCTACAGGCCTCAAAGCTTTTATAATTCTTCCTTTTATACATCTCCCTTCTACAGTTGCATGTGACTTGCTTTCCACACTTAAACCTACAACCTGTTTCCTATGTTAAAGAGATTTATTTAAATAGCTTTTACCAGGTGATTTTTAACATAAAACAGCTTGACAGCTTTGGGATCACGATTGGCATCTGTTACTATGGAACCACCTGTTATCTGGTCTCTTTTGATGCAGGAGGGAGCAAAGGGAGGAGAGGACCCAAAACAAACAACAAAAATCAACAAGAAACAACTTCTGCCCTTAAACAAACAAAAAACAACTTCTGCCCCAAACTGAAATTCCAATTGCAACGAAGGACCCAAAGAATACAAGTTTGGGAAGGCCCCATTCTAGGTCATCTCATCTGCTGCCATTGGCTCCTCCACTTACCAGATTGCTGCTTCAGCTGCTCTTTTTGGATTGCTGCAAACTGCTTGGCATCAGCCAGGGAGCCAAAAAGAGCAGCAAAGGGGTTACTTGAGATGTTGTTGTTATTCTCCTGGTCTGTCATTTCACTTTAAAGTTTCCTCCATCCAGACCTAGGGGGAGGGGCTATGGGGGGGGACAGGCATTAGACGGAGAAGGGCAGATAAAACAACAGCTGTAACATACACATAGTTGTTTCTTTTCTCATTTCTTGAATACAATATATTTTAAAAGGCTTTGGGTAAGACTTTCCAATTCCTGTTTCAAGATTCAAGACACTTTTGGCAAAAGGGTTACAAACCTACCAAGTGGACAAGGTGGGCTTATTTGGGGGCAGCTAAAACCAAAAAGCTTAAAAATGTTCAGCTGGAATGCATTTATCGGTTGACATGTTTCTATTTGCTATACCTTTAAAAAATAGGGTAAGTAGAAAGAATTGCTGAAGTCAAAGAAAGAACTCACCTACTAATTCTAACAACAATGTGGCACTTAAAAATAGTACAAGAAGCGCCAGACTGTAGTGGTAAATTCATGTGCTCTGCTTTGGTGGCCTGGGGTTCACAGGTTCAGATCCCGGGCACAGACCTACACACCGCTCATCAAGCCATGCTGTGGTGGCATCCCATATACAAAATAGAGGATTGGCACAGATGTTAGCTCAGGGGCAATCTTCCTCAAGCAAAAAGAGGAAGATTGGCACAGATGTTAGCTCAGGGCCAATCTTCCTCAAAAAAAAAAAAAAATACAAGAACTACGGATTTCCCATAAATCTCTAGGCTGGCCAACTAGTTCTCATTTGCCGTGTGCATAAGGTGATGCTTGCTCTTGCTTCTATGACTTAGGGTTGGAGCTGGGAATTCCTCAGCTACATAGAAACTAAAATATACACCTATATCTCAGACATGGAATGGCAAATCAGGACAGGAACCAGATAAGCAGCATGTTGTGCGTTTTAAATATATATTAAACAATCTATCTCTACTCTTAGGCTTACAACTACTGATATTTCTTCCACTAAAAACTAAATGGTCTTTGCTTAATTCTATATTTAACTTTCACTGTTTATCTGATTTTTTACAATAGTGAAGAAACACAAATTCCAATGGTCAGGTCAAGTATGTAAGAGGAAATGGGTGCATCCCTCAGAGGTATTTAGTGGAGCTGACTGAACCTGCATTTGCACTCTCCTGATTACATTTCCTCATTCACGCACCAAGGGGACTCAGTGGCACAAGAGGATGAGCAGAACTCCCTGAAAGGCTTCCTCCCTTGTCTGAAATTTTAAGGCTACAGCACAGAAATACAACCCTGAAAACGGTAGGAAGAGACCAAGGGTATGAACATTCTGCTTACAAGGATGCTGAACTGCTGCAAAGACAGAGGCCTCGGAAGGAGTGGGGACAGGGGTATAACGGAAGGAGAAAAAAAGAACATTTGGTCTACCTTTAATTTACTGAAGTAAGACTCCTTACAGAATCACGTTGACAAAAAGCTAATTACTGCAAGTTGGAAAAGTTACCCTTACTTTTTGGGGGAAGAGAGACTATAACACTTCTTGACAATTCTGAGGCATCTCCACCAATTGCTTCACGCTCCTCTGTTGTGTTTTCTGCATAAGGGCTAATGGCTAATTAGCTGTAATGACTTAGGCAGACAGTCTAGTCTCCTCCCAGCATGGTGCTGGGCTTTACTGCTTCAAAGAAGTGAACTATTAGATACTGCTCTATGTATTTTTTTTTGCTATGTATAGTTGGACTTAATAATGCAAAAAAGAAAGAGAACACATTTAGTGTTGGAATTAACAACAATCCTTGAGAGGACTTTCTCCCCTTCTAACCACTACATAAACTTAATTATCACCCCTAATTCACGTAGAGGCACCAAGAGTTGTTAGCTGATCACCACCCTACCTCTATCCTAAGGTACCGTGAAGTCCAGAGGAATGCAAAAAGCGTAGTGAGTTCTTGTTATTTTCTGTCTCCAAAACATCATCCTCTTTTTTCAACATGACACTCCACATTTTCCCTTTGGGGATCCATCCCATTCCCAGTCCATGAGTTCAAAAGATGACCTCACCCACTAGCTCCAGAAATGGGCATATGAATCTGGTCTGGCCAAATAGATTAAAGCATTCTCTGGCAAAAGTGACTGATTCAGGAGTGGGCACAAGACCCTAGCAAAGCCTATGAGAGTCAACACCAGCCTCAGGCCTTTGGCTGAATAAGAGAACTCTTTATTTCCTGCTTGGGTTGCTAGGCTAGTAAGATATAAACCTGGAGGTGCCATCTTTCCATCATCTAGAAAAGGCCTAGCCTAAAACTAAGCCAATGTATAGGAACACAGAGTTGAGAGATGGAAAGAGAACGTCTTAAACCAACAGATTCCCCTATGTTGCATAAGCCAATTTGAATGGGTTTTTAAAAACACAACTGAAAAAGTTCAGATTAGTACAAAGGAGATGCATCACCTGTACCATCTACGCAGAAAGGAAGTAAGTTGAAAGCCAGGAAGATAGAACATATGATGAAGACAGGCTATTAAGGCTATCAAGACAGATAAAGAGGATTTATCATCACAAATGCCATTATTTCCTCCTTTGTCAATACTACACTGTCACGTTATATAAAGAAACTGCCTTCCCACTACATTCTATGTATAGTAATAGGATTTATAACTTTCTACATTGTATTCCCAATGCAGGTCTTCTATTTTGCTAGACTCTAAGCAATATGAGTACAGGTTCATATCTGATTATTTTTTCTTCTGTGTCTGGCATTATGCATCACAATTACAAATTCCCAAATAAATATTTATTGAATGATTCAATCTTATATGTAATTACTCTTGATCTCCTACGATTGATAGCAGCATCCATAATCCTACTTCAAGGTAAGGGCTTTACTATTTGTCTCGGGTTGCCGTGGAAGGTCATGCTCTTGGGCCAGTCACTTGTGGCTTTTTGGTACCTCAGCACATGCAGAATAGAGAATGGAAATAAATTTTTGCGGTCATCTCTGCTGTCTTTTTGAAAAACAAAAAGGTTGTTGTCTACCTCATTAAGTTCATCTTTTTCATACGTACTTCAAATCTGTGTGCAAACTATTTTCACAGAAAAAGGGTTAACACCGTGTAACCACTTGCAGAAAAGTTTTACAGGGAAAGGGAGGGCTGATCACTTGATGGGAACCTCCGTGGAGATGCAAGTTTAGATTTGTTCATTGTCTCACAAATGTAAAAAGAGTACTTAGACATCACCCACTCCAAAAGAAAAGTCTGATAAAATGGAACCTTGTTATTTTGCTTTAATATTCAACAGTGTCACTGGGTATTTATAATCTCCCATTTTCAACTGTCACACAGAGATACAGCACCATCCTATTGTCAGTCTTTGGGATGGTATAACCACCAATCCTTAGAAGCTTTTGGATCTGATTCTTTTTAAATATGTCCTCCTTAAGAACAAGTTTCATTCTGATATACTCGCTGCAAGGGTCTACATCTATATAGCTGTTATCTCCAGTCCTACAAAGTTCTCTCAATCTCTCCTGATTCAATCTCTTGTTTATGAACAGTACTGCTAATCTCTTAAGGGCCACTGTCAGCTCTTAAAGAGGTGAGCACAGAAATGTTTTAACATCAGACTTGGCATTGCTTTTAAGCAGAAATATTTGGAATACTTTGTAAAACTGGGATTGTCAAAACCACGCTCTCTTAAATCATATTCCTTAACGTCTCTGTCCTGGTGAGTAATAAATACATACATCAAAACAAAAAAGGAGTTAAAAAAAGTTTTACACCGTTGTATGTTCCACCCAATAATCCTTTCAGGCCCCTCTAATGTGGCAACAGAACCTTCCAACACATCAGCAAGCTAGAAGGATCTCCTCAAGTCAAAAAGCAGACAGCATTCCTTCCTGGGTCCCATTTTATCTCAGGAAAGCTCTCACTTGGGACCAAAACAGTCCACGGTGGTGAAACTAAACAAATCCTTGCTCTGGGAGCAAAAAAGTGATCCCAAAGAGAAGACGTCAAATATTAGCTCCTGAACTGTGGTTACTCAATTTTAGAAGTGTTTTCTAGACCCAACCGCTGAGCGAGCATGAAGCAGAGTGCCAGGAGAGTGTCGAGCGCTTGCCTTAAGAAATGTCCACACCTTGCCATATGTATTCAACTGGTTTGATTACTGCAACTCGTGCTTAATTTTATTTTCTTTGGAATCTGGCTATCTGTTGTCTACTCTTTATATTTTATCCCTCCAGATTCCATAAGGGATCCCGGCAAAAAGGGAGACCCACCCACTCCGCGCACGTTCCAGAGAAAGGAAGTCAAAGATAGCGCAAGGCCAGTATTACGACCTTTTCCAGGAGAAGAATGGCAAAGAGGGGGAGAGATGCCAGAAGCTGGGGGACCATAAGGGGTTCCCAAATCAGACAGCGTTCAAGTTCACGAAGGAGAGTGTCAGTGGTCAGGAAAGCACAGAAGGAATTTGGAGAAGGTAAGAGTGCACAGGCCTGGACTGGCATTCGACTAGGAGAAAAAATCCCATTGCAGACTCAACGATCCCCTCCCCTCAAGCTATTTCCTCTCTTACCAGAGCCTGAAGGGCCAACAGCGACGACACGACTGAGTCTCAGAGGCCGAAATGTTCCCACTTCCGACTCAGCACAGCAACCGGAGCTTACATCATCACCAAGCGCCAGACCTTGTGGGATCTCATCTGGGCGCCGGAAATAGGGTGTGTCGCCTCTCGCGGGGAGCAGGCGCGCAAGCACTCCCATGGCGCACGCGCAAACTAGCCGGGTCGGGGCGGAAGTGGCAGGAAGTGGCCTGGTGATCACGTTCGGGGCTGGTCGGGGTAGGCCCGGGGGTGGGCGGTTTGAAGGTCAGCGAGATAAGAGGCGCTTCTTGGAAAACTGGTGTGTGGATCGCAGACGTTACTTCGTGGTCCTTGGCAGTGCTCGAAGCTTTTCTTAGCTTCTACTTCCTATTTTTCCCGCCGGTCTTAGGCCTTTTTGAAGCGGCTTCTGTTGCTCTTCATAGATTATTATCTATGAAGCAGCAACAATAGCAGTAACAGAGAGAACAATAACGGAAAGTTTTGAGCTCTTACTAGGTGCCAGGCAGTGTGCTAAAATATGCTGTCTTTGAATTTCAGTTTTCTTATCTGTGAAGTGGAGACAATATACATCTTACAAGGTTGCTTTGAGGTACACAAGGCAGTGAAAACAGCATGCTTTTTTAAGAGTGCCAGTGAAAAGGCAATTCATAGAATAAGAGAAAATATTTGTAAATAATATCTGGTAAAGGATTAGTATCCAGAATAAAGAACTTTTACAAGTGAACAACAAAAAACCAAACAACGTGATTCAAAAATGGGCGACAGACTTGAACAGACGTTGCTCCAAAGAAGATATACCAATAGCCCATAAACACATGAAAAGATGCTCAACATCACTAATCATTAGGGAAATGTGAGTCAAAACCACAGTGAAATACCACCTCCCACCCATTTGGAAGGCTGTTATAAAAAAAACAGAGAATAAGTATTGAGGCGGGGGATGTGGAGATAAAGGAAGCCCTGTGCATTGCTGCTGGGAATGTAAAATAGTGCAGCACTTTGGGAAAACAGTTTGGTGGTTCCTCCAAAAATTAAATAGAATCACCATATGATGCAGCAATTCTACTTTGGGTACATACCCAAAAGAACTGAATGCAGGGCCTCAAACAGATACTTGTATGCCAATGTTCATAACAACATTCACAATAGCCAAAAGGTGGAAACAACCCAAAATGTCCATAGACAGATGAATGGGTAAACAAAATATGATATATGCATACAATCAACTTTTATTTAGCCTTAAAGAGGCAGGAAATTCTGATACATGCTACAACATGGATGAACCTTGAAAACATTATGTAAGTGAAACAAGCTGGACACAAAGGGACAAATATTCTATCATTCCACTTATTTGTGCTACCTAGAATAGGCAAATTCATAGAGACAGAAAGTAAAACAGAGGTTACCAGGGCTGGGGGGAGGGAAGAATGGAGAGTTATTGCTTAATGGGTACAAAGTTTGTTTAGGATGATGAAAAAATTCTGGAAATGGATAATGGTGATTGTTGTACAACATTATGAATGTATTTAATGCCACTGAATAGTACAGTTAAAAATAGTTAAAATAGTCAACTTTATGTCATGTATGTTTTAACACACACAAACATACACACAGTGCTGGTCAGTCTTACAGTGCATATCATGTTCCAGCATTGTTCTAGTTCCTGAAGCTACAGCAGTGAAAAACTACAAGTCTTTTCCTTCCTGGAGCTTACCATCTGGTGAGAGTGGAGTGGTAACATAACATTTAAAATCTATGGGTACAGATGGATCATTCAATAAATAGTTCTGGAATAACTGGGTAGCTCTGTGGCTTAAAAGTTAGTCAATATGTTAGGCCTTTACACTAAAATTAATTCAAGATGGATCAAAGATTTAAATATGTAAAATGAAACCATAAAAATGCTGGAGGAATTCATGAGAGACCTTTTTAAAAGGAATAGTTTTAAAATGGGGGAAGATCTTTCTTAATATGAAACAACCTGGAAATCATAAAAGACCGTGGATTCTGCTATATGCAAATATTTGTAAATTGTGCATAGAAAACCAACTACAAGTAAAGTGAAAAAACAAATAACAACTTTGGAAAAATATTTGCAACTAATATCACAAACAAAAGATCTAGTTTCCCAAATTTGTAAAGGGCTGTTCCAAGTCAATAAGAAAAAGATAAAAGGATGTGAGCCTATATTTCATGAGAAGGAAAAACAGAAGTGTCTCACTCCCATTTTTTTTTTTTTAAAGATTTTATTGTTTTCCTTTTTCTCCCCAAAGCCCCCGGCACATAGTTGTATATTCTTCGTTGTGGGTCTCTCCAGCTGTGGCATGCGGGATGCCGCCTCAGCGTGGCTTGATGAGCTGTGCCACGTCCGTGCCCAGGACCTGAACCAACGAAACACTGGGCCGCCTGCAGCGGAGCGCACGAACTTAACCACTGGGCCACAGGGCCAGCCCCTCTCACTCCCATTTTTAATAAGAAAAATGCAAATTAAAATGACACTGAGACACCATTTTTAACTTATCAGATCGGCAAGTTAAAAAAGTTTAATAATCCCCTGTTGGAATGAGTATGAAATAAGAGACACTCTCATTTATTGTTATTGGGAGCATATATTGTTCCAACCTGTATGAAGTGCACTTTGGCAATTTTTAATAAAATTACAAGAGCAAATACATTATGGCCCTACAATTCCATTTATTTGTATTTGTTACAAATAGACTTCATGTTCAAATGACATTTATTGTTAGAACTAAAACTATGAAAACTATAAAAAGGAGATAGAGGAGAAATCTTTGTGCCCTTGGGTTTGGCAAAGATTTCTTGGACATGACACCAAAAGCATAATCCATAAAAGAAAAAAAAAAGGATAAAATGGATTTCATCAAAATTAAAGATTTTCGCACTTCAGAAGACCATTAAGAAAATGAAAAGCCATAGACTGGCCGATATATTTGCAAATCATGTATCTGATAAAGGACTGATACTCAAAATATGTAGGAACTGTTACAATTCAATAGTAAGAAGACAAACAACCCAATTAAAAAAAGAAAGATTTAAATAGACATTTCGCTAAAGATATAAGAATGACTAATAAGCACATGAGATGTTCAATATCATTAGTCATTAGGGAAATGCAAATTAAAGGCACAATAAGATACCATTTTATCTTCACTAGAATGGCTATACTAAAAAAGATAGTTGCAAATATTGGGAAGGATGTGGAGAAACTGGAAGCCTCATCCATTGCTAGTGGGAATGTAAAATGGAACGACCAGTTTGGAAAAGTTTGGCAGTTTCTTGAAAAGTTAAATATAAATTTACCATACAACCCAGCAATTTTCACTCCTAGGTATCAACCCAAGAGGTGTGAAAACATATGTCCACGCAAAGATTTGCATGAGCTGTCCAGAGCAGATATTGTATGATTCCATTTATATAAAATATCCAGAAAAGGCAAATCTAAAGAGACAGAAAAGAGATTATTGGTTGCCTGGGGCTGCGGGTGGGAACAGGGAGGGACTGGAAACAGCTCAAGGGATATTAAGACAGTGATGGAAATGTTCTAAAACTGGATTATGGTGATAGCAGTACAACTTGGTAAATTTACTAAATACTACTGAGGACAGGTGAAATTACTTAAAAAGAGTGAATTTTATAGCATTGAAATTATACCTCAATACAATTATTTTAAAAAATGACATTTATACGTACAATGTTAGTCATTGAAGCATTGTCAGAGCAAAATATTGGAACAAACGTAAATGTCCATCAATAGAGGACTATTAAATTAATTATAGAGTATCTGTACAATGTTGCTGCATTAAAAAAGAAAAAAGGAGCTCTTTTATATACTGGTATGAAATAATCTTCAGGTTTTATTAGGTGAAAAGTGAAAGATGTATAGTATGATACCATTTGTGTGAAAAATAGGGGAAGAGAAAACAATGTGTTCTCAAGAATTTGCTTATGTTTGCCTAGAATACCTCGGATACAGAATACCTTATTCTCTTATAAGGGTGTGTGGGAAACTTGTCTGCTGCTTGCCCCTGGAGAGGGCAAATGGGTGGCTGGTAATGGAGTTGGAAGGAGACCTGTCACTGCATATTTGAACCATGTGAATTATGACCTACACGAAAACTAAATAAAAATTAAGACAAAAAGTTATATTCAAATAGAGGGGGTTATTTGACCTTTTCTTTTTTCTTTTACAGAAAAATTACCTCCCAATAGGTGGCGCTCCTGAAACACCACACATGTTTTTACATTATTTTTATTTTATTTTGAGAAAAGCCCAAATTTGGTCTGATGGACTTTCTTCTCCATTTGTCACCTCTGGGGACCTTGAGTCTAGATTTAGGGCTGAAAGTCTCTCGGCTCGGAGCACTCCAAAACGTACTGCTTTGTTTCTGAGAACTGGACAGAAGGGAGAACACCTGGACTGAAAAAAGAAAAATTGCAATTGGTTCAGAAAACCAAATAATGCTTGTACTCCATTTTCCTGATTGAAACTTCTGATTGATTGATTGGTTGATTGAAAGGTTAATGTAGGTCAGTGGTTCTTAATTAAGGGCAATTTTGCCCCTGAGGGGACACTTGCAATATTTGGGGATATTTTTGGTAGTCAAAAGTGGGAAGTACTACTGGCATCTGGTGCAGAGACCAGGGGTGCTGCTAAAACCCTCCAACGCAGGACAGTTCCCCCACCACAGAGAATTATCTAGGCCAAAATGTTAATAATATGGATGTTGAGGAACCCTGATATAGATTAGGATTAATATTCAGCATCTGTATTACTTGAGGCCCTGTTCTGAGAGGCTTTCCAGATGCACACAGCCTTCATATTTTCTTACACCAAGAAAATCAGCCCTGGCTTCAGTGCTTTTAGAAACTGGCCTTCACAATCAATCCCACCTCTTAGTCTGATCCTTATAGCTGCTTGAGGAAAGGAGATAGACTCGGCAGCAGTTGGGAGGGCAGGTAACGCGAAGGTGCTTTCTTAGAATTGCTGTAGAGGGACACACCTGCTCTGAGTCTTGAGCTCACTTCTTCCTCTGCTGGTTTCCTTGGAGGTGGCTGTAATGGTCATCTTCCCGATCCTTCAGGGGCTAAAAAGGACAGCACAGTCATAAGCTCATTTTCGCCCATCCTCTATGTATGAATTAATTTGATGCATATTTATTGAGTGCCTTCTATGTGCAAGGCTTTGGAGTGGGTGCTTCATAGTCTTGGGGGCAGAAAAAGGACAAAGAGATGGACGTTCTGTGTATAGTTTCTTTGTGTGTCCCTCTCAGTGTGTCCTTCAACTTTTTCTCACTAGATCCTGACCTCAACCTCTCTCAACCCTTCTCTTTATTTTGTCCATTGTACCCAAAAGGATAACTATCCTATCATCTGGTATTCCCTAGTTAAGCAGTTTCTTATCTGTATAGTATCTTTGAGATAACTCCCCCCACCCCCCGGCAATTCCCCAAATTTTACCACCACTGATGGTAGCAATGTCTCTTTCATTCCTCATTCCCTTACCTGGTAGAGCTGGTCATTGGACAACAGAGTCTGCTTGTCTGAAGCTGCACAAAAAATAAACACATATCCAAGGTAGAATGGATAATAAATTGGGTTATATTCACACAATGGAGTACTAAATAGCAATAAGAATTAGTGGAAAACATCTACACTATGACACTATGGATAGATCTTGCAAGCATATTGTTGAGTAAAAAAAGCCACGCATGAGTACTTAATGTATGAATCTATTTACATAAGGAAAAAACCAGGCAAGATTAATCAACATTGTTACAAGTCAGGATAGTCCTCACTTTTGGGAATAGGTAGAGGCTGGAAGTGACCACAAGGGAGATTTCTAAGGTGTGGGTAATATTTCCTTTCTTAAACTGGGTTCTGGGTTCATGGGTGTTTTGGCTTTGTTAAATTTTTTTGAGCTGTGTGCTTGTGATTCACTTTTCCTTATGTAGGTTTTACTTTCATAAAGAGCTTTTAAAACTACAGTGGACAAATCAGAAGGAGTTGGATCTTGAGACAGGTAAATATCCTGTGAAAACACAAGGTGACCTTTTTTCCTGCCTAGAGAGACAGAGCCTCGTCCAACCATGAACATTAGCAACTTGGGTCAACTCAGTCTTGTCTATTGGGTCTATTTTGGTGGGAAGGAAGCTGAGGGTCTTAGGCGGTCTCATCTCTCATCTAAAAACTTTTTTTTTTTTTTGAGGAAGATTAGCCCTGAGGTAACTGCTGCCAATCGTCCTCTTTTTGCTGAGGAAGACTGGCCCTGAGCTAACATCCTGTGCCCATCTTCCTCTACTTTATATGTGGGACGCCTACCACAGCATGGTGTGCCAAGTGGTGCCATGTCCACACCCAGGATCCAAACTGGGGAACCCTGGGCTGCTGAAGCGGAACGTGCGCACTGAACCGCTGCGCCACTGGGCTGGACCCTAAGAACATTCTTTTACCTCTTGACTGGCGAACTCCATCTTGTCCAGCAATGAAGTAGACCCCAACAGCCAGGAAGAAAAAGCTAATGATTTCAGCGAAGATAAAGCCCAACACAGTGGCTGCATTCAGCTCAATGCAGTTCTGACACACTGTGGGAAAAAGAAGGGACAAGCCTCCTTTAGGGTGTGAAAGCTGTTCTTATGGATCTTTTTCTCCAGCCTACCAGTGATAATGCCTCTGTCTAAGGTAGCAGCCTGCTCTCTCTTTGGGTGGTTGGCAAGGGAATTGCCTTGGAAGATCCTTGGACTAAGAACTCAAAGCTTCTCGCCCCCAGGAATCCTGTGGAACCCCACGTAATCTTACCACCAGGAACTACATGAAATAGAAGGGAGATCAGACTCCTTTCTCTGTGCTCAACTGCCTTCTACTTTACTGCTGCTCACCTTGGAATCTCCCCTGTTGCTGCTACCTACCTCAACTCAGTTTATATAAATTGCTGACTTCTTTAATCCATGGGGCCCACCCAATTGTAAAGCAGGCTTAACGGGACTAGCTATGCTTTTTCAAGAAGCTGAGGGAACCATCTTGTTAAATTCACAAAGAGGAAGAATTGGCTCTTATATCCCTGTTTAGCATCTATTTCCACACTCACCCTGGACAGGAAGCTCTCCAGAACAGCAAGTTCTGCTTAATTTCACAACAAGCAAACCAAAGAGGATTACATACTTCTATAATGCACTTGGAGACTTGAATTTCGCACTCTTCCTTGACACATGTACATCCCTTGAGGGTCCGTCATACGATTTCCCAGATTCCGTGTAGTTTCTCTTCCACTTATGTTCACCCCATCTTTAAACCATGTGACTTCTTCATTTTTTGAGCCACAAATCAGAAGTACTGAACCATCTTCTTGATTGTCATCCACTTTCATCAAATGTTGTTCTGAAAAGGGAAAAACCATGGTCTGTTAAGGATCTTGCCTCTGAAATTCTCCCTGCCCCAGGGTATCAGGAGAAGACCATCACAGCAGTGCTTCTCAGACACTAATGTGCATACGAATCACATGAGGATCTATTTTGAATTTCAGGTTCTGCTCAGTAGTTCTCATAGGGGCTGAAATTCTACACTTCTAACATGCTCCCAGGTGATGCCAATGCTGTTGGTTCATAGGTTTCACTTCAAGTAGTGCCTAGCTGCTAGGGTCCTGTTTCTCCTCCAAGAACCAGACAATTAATTGCTCAGCTACAGGAAAGCTGCCCAGAAAGGTCATGACTGGCCACTGATTTGGTTGACAATGGAGAGGTTAGCTGTGTATCATCTTCCCATCCCTTCTAAGCCGTTCACTCGCTGCTATCGGACTACTGTTGTAGGAAGCCATATATCCATGAATTTCCTTAGAGTCTGAAGATAGTAAGGAGTTATTTCTCCTACCTTGTTGCGACTGGACCATGGTACCTGGAGAGACAGAAGAGAGACAGAAGATCAGCTGGGCATGGAGTTATTCGGATGCCCTGAGGTATCATTTCCTTAGTGGTTTGAGGCCAAGATGGAGAAAGATTCTAATTCACACGAATGACAGTATTTATACCTACTCCCTGGATTGTAGCCTAAATCAACCAAATTCAATTCAGGGTGTCGTATAATAAAGACTTTGTCTGATCTTTGTCCTGGGTTCCAGGGAGGGGGTTTAACCCTTGGAATTTCATGAATGATAGGAGTATTTTCGTTTTTCTTGGTGGGCCCTTGAACCACACCAGAGTTTATGCAATGGAGTTGACTCAAGATGAGGCTGGTCAAGACCAACCATATGATTAGAGAATTGGGACTGAGAAGGGAGGGGGGCTGGACACTGAGTTCAGTCACCTGGCCAAGGATTCAGTCAATCATGCCTATGTAATGAAACCCCAATAAAAGCTCAGTGGAGCTTCCTGGTTGGTGAACACATCAAAGTGCCAGGAGGGCGATGTGTTCTGATTCCACAGGGAGAGGGCATGGAAGCCCTGTGTTCAACACTCTCGCAGACCTCACCCTATGAGTATCTCATCACTTGTCTAGTCCTGATTTTATTTTTTATAATAAAAATGTAATAGTAAGTATAGCGCTTTCCTAAGTTCTGTGAGTTGTTCCAGGAAATGATCAAACCTGAGGCGGAGGTTGTGGGAACCCTCCAGATTTGTGCCAGTTCATCAGAAGTGTGGGTGATCTGGGGACCCCTGAACTTGTGCCTGATATTTCAAATGAGGGCAGTCTTGTTGGGGGCTGTGTCCTTAACCTGTGGGTCTGATGCTAACTCTGGAGGGTCAGCATCAGAATTATGTTGTGGTATATGTAAGGATATTGCCTGTACAGTTTGGAATGCTCTGTTCCTTTAGCGGATTAGCCCTAACAAAGAGTGGGTGTGCACTAGCTAAAGCCTTTCAGAGCTGAGTTAACTTCTAAAATCTTCAGCCTTGATGATCTATTTCTTGTAGAAACTGTCGATGTCCCAGGGGAGTTAGCTATTCAATAGCCCTCCAATATGTCTCAAAACTCAAAGTAGTAGAGTTGCATGGTAGACATACTACAGAGAACTAGCACCAGAATTCCATACAATTAGGTTTAATCCAAACATTTTCTGAGCGCTATTATGTACCTGACATGACTAAGCAGTGTGAAAGAAAAGGGTGGTGATACAAGAACTAGTTGCTGCTTCCAAAGAGTTTACAATGAAGTGGAAAAAACAAACACATATGTAATTAATGTAATAGATGTTATAAATTACCATTTGGTACTTATGTGAATATATATGAAAGGGAATAGAAGCTATTTGATTTTTCCCAAGGGTGAGGGACAGGGAAAGCTTAACAGAGAAGGTGACTTTTACCGGGGCCTTGAAGATTAAGTAGGAATTCACTAGACAAAGAAAGGCATTCTGGGGAGAAAGAATACCTGAACAAAGATACAGACTTGGAAAAGGCCAAGAGAGGTAGTGTGGCTAGAGGTAGAGTGTGTGATGGGGAGAGATGAGGCGTCTCTGTGGGCATCAAAGTACGATGGAATGAGTTGGATGGAGTCAACTGTCTTAGAACTTCATGCAGGACAGAACTGTTTATGAATATTACCCAGCACAGTGCTTGGAACATGGTAGGAGCTAATATTTGTTGAATGAATGCATGAATGAATAAATAAGTGAATTTTTTTTAAAAAAGCAAGAAGAACAGTAAAGCAGATTTCTCACTAGCTCCTCTCCCTGACCAGCTGGTCACCATGGGAGGGACAAAGAGGCCCTTCATTCTAACTCAGATTCCATAGGAGAGAGGGTCCAACTAATTGCCAACATCTTTTAATTTTGCTTATGTGAGTCCTATTTCCTTTCAGGACTTGAAAGGTTGTGTAGCCCAATTTCCTAGGTTGACTGGTGAAGGAACTGAGACCAGAAGAAGGAGGCATTGTCCAAGTTCACACTGCTCATTGATGGCTGAGCTGGACCCGGAGCTCAGGATTCTATTGCTCAGCCCAGTGCTCTTTCTGATCTGTCTATCTGCCTCACGAAGGCTTTCAGCACTGCCCCCACAGTGTTGTCTTTAGCTGGCTCTTCTCCATTCCCCTCAGAAATAATTCTAAACTCTCACTGTCCTCTTCAAGCTCCCCACTCAATCTTCACTCAGCTCAGTTTCAGCAGGTGGCATAGTCTCCCACTTAGTTAGTTGAGAACATGTATGCTGTTATGGCCCCTTCTTCAGCTTCCTTTCCATCTACAAGCCTGTCTATGGCCAAAGCCATCTGCGCTTCCTTTCTTCTAGTCCCACAGGGTAAAATTGCCTTCCCCTCTATGTCCTTGACCCCATTTTTGACTCCATCCTTTCAACATCAACTCCAGAACCTTGTTCTACTCACTATCTTCTCCTTTAGTCTAGAAATGTGCTCAAGCTTTTCTCATACTCAAAAAAATTTCTTCTTAGACTCTATTTCCCCCTCTACCTACCACTCGAACTCTCCTCCCTTCTTGTCCAAACTTCTTTGATGAATAGTCTACCCTTGCTGCTCCTTATCACCTGCCCTTCACCTTCTACTCATTTCCACTTGGCTCCCATTCACACTACTTCACTGAAACTGTTCTATATCATCCGTGACCTTTATTTTGCCGAATTCCACAGACTTAAACTTTTAACTATATTCTTGTATCAATGGACCTCTCTAATATTTCATACTCTTGGTGACTCTCCTTCTGGAAGCTCTCTAGTCCCTTGGTTTCCATGGTATTGCATTCATCTGATTACTCCAGCTCCTTGACCATCCCCTTATCTCTTTCTTGAGATGTTTTTTCTCTAACTGCCCCTTAAAGGCTGGTGTCCTCACAATTCCATCCTCAGCCCCCTCCGCCTCATGTCTCACAAAATAGTTGTGTGATTTCAACAACTTGCATGGTTTTACCTTGCCCCAATGTGTGGAAAATCATCTCCAGTCCAGACTCAAGGCATCGGCCCAGTTCATCCACTTTCTGTTGTATATTTCCAACTGAATATTTGTCCAGGCACCATATATTGCACTCAATCAGGCAACATTGAAATTTATCTCTCCAATTAGACTATAAGCTCCTTAGGGAAGAAGGTTTTATTCATCTTTATATCCTCCTAGCCTGTCGCCTAATAGAATCTCACCCATATTTGTTGACCAAATGACCAAGTGAGTGAGTGAATGTTTCATAGGTCTACTCCTAACCCAAGCTCTGAGTTAAGGAACATATACCTTTTCTTTTCAAGTTCCTGGCCTGGGCCCCTTTGGGCTACATTCGAACCTAAGATGGCGGCATCCGGGTTCTCTCTCTAGCCAGTGAAGTCCTCTGTTTTGGTTTCTTAAGAGACCAGGGCCCCATCTCTGTCATGGAACACTGCTTCTCTCTAGTGGAGAATAGTAAAAGGCTTCATTTTTGCCCTTCCTTCTCTGAACCCTAGGGTGACAGCTGAGGTAGGCTTGAGGTTAGGGATCCCAATATTCTTGTCCTCCTAATGATGGCTTCTTCCTTTGACTCCTTTTCCAGGCTACCAGCTCCCCTAATGGGCCCTTACCTTGAAGAAGAGTGATAGCCAGGATGAGGCCAGCCAGATGCTTCCCCTGCTCCATGTTGGTCTCTGTCATTCCCCGGCAGGACAGACTGAGCAGCCCCTAGCAGTCAGCCACCCTTCACAGCAGCTAGCCTGGCTCCGCCCAGTATCCTTCTGGCTGGGGCCCCAGCGAGAGGGCAAGAACCTAGAGCCTCCACCCTCTGCTTCAAGTGCAGGCAGTGGGGTGGGGGTAGGGGGAGGAGCAGGGCTGCAGGTGCAGCTGTCTTTTGCTTTTCCGTTAAGGAGTGGAGGGTGTGTGGTGGCAGGAAGGGAGAGGGAGAGAGTGCTGGATTCCCATGTCAGAGACTCAGCTTGCAGAAAACCACCTTGGGTGCTGGGTAGGAGATGGCCTGGGCCCCTTTCTTCATGAGGAGATAAATGTCTCTGCCACCACTTGTTGCTAGGATCTCAGCCAGTTGTTGCTTGTTGCTAGTTGTTTTTGCTAGAACTAGTGAATTTAGGCAGGAACTCTCTTATGCTCAGGGCTGGAGCTTTGAATAGAAAGTCCCCTCAGTCTAAACCATCATTCAGGAATTTTTCACTGCTCTTTTGAGATGAGATCAAAGAAGTGCCTGCCTGGAAGGGAATAAGTAGGCCAATTCCAACAAGATAGGCCATACATTTCCAGGGACCAGGGACTGAGCTGAGTTACCAGGATCTCAGGCCCCTGTCTCCCTCAGCCAGTCAGTCAGTGAGTCAACAAAAATGTCCAGAGCTCTCGTTATGTGCCAGGCACAAGTCAGGTGTTGGAGATGCAGAAGGGAGCAAGACTTACATGATCTCTGCCCTCAGGTAAATTACAGTCCAACTGCAGCGGTGTAGAGCGTTTCGGATCTCCACAGACCACAGGAGAAAAAGTCCATTTGTCTCCTGGAGAGGCTCAATTCTGCCTGAGAGTCAATGATATTGTTATCGTAACTGTCTCCTATTGAGCACATATGATGTGTCAGGCACCATGCAAACATTTTGTTTGAATGCTTATCATGATACTGAGGGAATTAGGCTCTGAAAAATTCCGTGACTGGCCCAGGCCCAGCAGATAGGCAGTACTGCAGCCAGGATTCATATCTCTGACTAGGAGGCTCCAAACCTCACCCTCCCACTTAGTCTGGTGTCCCAGGCTGCCCAAGGACGATCTTGGGTAGGGTTCCAAGAAAGACTAGGCATGGGAGGAACCTAGTTGGTATGGCTCATGGGATGGAGCTCACAACTTCCCTCAAGGATTTTGAAAGATGCCTTTTTTTTTGAGAAAGATTAGCCCTGAGCTAACATCCATGCCCATCTTCCTCTACTTTATATGTGGGATGCCTGCCACAGCATGGCTTGATAAGTGGTACATAGGTCCATGCCGGGGATCCTAACTGGCAAACTCTGGGCTGCCGAAGTGGAGCGCGTGAACCCAACTGCTATGCCACCGGGCTGGCCCAGAGAGATGCAGGCTTTTAGGTGGTGAGTAATGTAGTTGTGTTGTTGACCGGAGCTCTGAAGTTCTTGTTTGTCATCAGTAACTCAGAAAAGGACATCTTAAATCCCCTTTTACTTCCTAGAAGCCCAGGCAACCTTTTGCATGTTCTCTGTTCTCCCTGTCTCTGAGCAAGCTCCTTGCTCAGAAAAAGAGCAGTTTGCACCTGTTTACTTCCTACCCCACCCCCAGCCTACCCCTATTCTGACAGTCTCCCATCATCAACAGCAGAGAGCCGAGAAATAGGCGTCTCCTTGTTCCTCCCCCATTCTCTACTTTTTCCGGTACCCGTAAGTCAGTTGGGGGAGCACAGCTCTCACTCTGGCTGATAGTTCTGTGATCTGAGTCTATCTGCTGGATGAATTCTCCTGGAAGATGGAACACTGCAGATTTCTGGGTAGTTTGATATTGGCTGCCCTTCTCTCCCAAGGTAAGGCTTCTCCAGGTGGGTGGGGGCATGTTGGAGAAGGGACCTGAGAGGGACATTACCACCTGGAGTGAGGTCCACTTGAAAGTCCTTCTCAATGCTAGTTTCGATTCACCAGGCAGGGTTGTCAAGGAGGGCAGAGTTGAGATGTAGCACAGGGTCTGGGAAACAGGCTCTTGGCTTTGACTCCAGCTAGGGGTGCACCTTGGTTTTGAATGTCTCTCTGTAGGACTTAGGCCAGAGGTCTGTAGGCAACATGGCGGTATGTGCGTGCCCGAGCCTAGGGCTGGTAATGGGAGCGTTGTTCCTTCTGGGGAAGACAGCCTCTGGGATCCAGGACTCTTAGTCATTTGGCCATCATGACGTCACCACATGGAGCCATGCCCCAGCACTCGGGAATGCTTTAAGAGAAAAGTTAACATTAGGTTGAGCAGGAGGGAGGGCAGATTGTGGGAAGCAGGATGACCTCATCTTGGTTTGCCTGTTTTAAAACTGATTGTCCCAGGAACCCCCTCAATCCAAGGCAAGCTGGGATGAATGGTTACCCTAGCAGTCAGCTGCTTTGTAACATCCAAGATTTCCATTGGAAATAGATCCCCAAGGAAGGCATGACTGTAGGATGTATAATATCTGATGTACATGTGTCTCCATGAGTATACACACCTATCCTCCTGACCTGCTTCAGAGGCACGAGAAACAGCTCTTTTGGGGGTTTTCTAGAGGATGTTCTTGTATCCAGATTGGTAACTGAGTATGAAGCTCAGGGAGACTGTGGATTCCACTTTTCCCCGGGATTGGAGTTACAGACTACAGTGCCTCCGTGGGCTGTGGAGATGCTCTCAGTTGAAGCTATTCAGTGGATTTAGAAAGATTCTGTGCATACCTCTAGCCCTTAAACTCCCCACAAGACTTGACTTGTGTGGAGCCCCAAGAATGGATTCAATAAAAAATTTTTTTCTGTCCCCCTCCCCCTAGTAAAGGTAGCACAACTAAAAATTTTTACATAGGAATTGCCCTGAGTCCCCTTCTGGACCACCGGGCTGCTAATTCGTACCAGTTTCTCCCCTACCCCCAACCATCATTGGCCCTGGGAAAGGCTTTAATAGTGAGAGTCTCATTCCCTTGGTAGTTGTTGGGGAGGGACACAGGGGGAAGGAAGAGGGTAGGAAGTTAAGTGGGAGTGTTGTAGGTGGCTGGGAAGTAGAATTAGAAGTTTTCTTAGAGAAAAAATGTGGACATCTCCAACCGAGGAACATTCTTCTGCCTTTCCGTATCTCTTGGGTGTCTCCCCTCGTACTTTTAATCTGTGGTCTGAACTCATTTCTGGGAAGGTTCTTGGATCAACCCAGCTCCATGGTTTCCTCTTTTGCTCTGTGTCCATCAGGGCCTGTTCTCTGCTTGGACTGCGTCCTTGTGTACTTCCCGGGCCCTGCAGTTCTTGGGAACCTTCTGAAGCCTTTCTCTTATGACTTCTTTCTCACTAGAAACCATCAACTATCCTAGACTTGGAGTGATCTTTCTTAAGTATGAACCTCAGCAGAACAAGGGGTCTAGTGCAGACCACAGAGCTGGCTCCAATTGTAGCATTTTTTTTTCCTTAGTGAGCCTTTTCAAGATAGACATGGACGAAATTGAGGAGAGACTGATTTTGAAGTGCAATAGCAGCATCATGCAGGTAGAGGGAACGATGGGAACACCATACAAAGGAGGGCTGGACTTGGGAAAACGCATCCTGGACCCACGGGGAACATATATGTGCGGTGATGCCAAGGAAAACTCCTCTCTGCAAGTATATTATCGAAGTATGTGCCCCCTGAACCCTTTGAGTTGGAATGGATGGGGTCTCTGGATGTGAGAACTTTCTAGCTGGAGGGGGCTGTGGTGGACCAATCTGTTCTCTTATAATGGGGTCACTCTTGTGATGATATGAGCCAGATTTTGGAGCCCTTAGAGTGGGAGAGAGCTTAACTAACAGAGAAAGAACATGAAGGACCTTTTGATCCAAGCAGTAGGGGCTTTCTTGGGAGAGTAGTTTGGCCTACTGCCTTATATAAGTTCCTATAAAGCTGAGACTACTTCTTGGCTCTCCTCAGAGATTCCTCAGAATGAAGGGTAGAGGTGGATGTAACAAGACCATCAGCAGGACTTTTTCCTGATCTTACTGAAGTTTGGGTCTTGGCATGAGAGATCCTGGGGTGCCCTGGGGGCAGAGAGGGTTCCCTGATCTTGAGGGCTCTCCATCTCTCCTCTTGCCTCCATTCCCTCACAGTGTGCCAAAACTGTGTGGAGCTGGACTCAGCCACCCTGGCTGGCATTGTCATCACTGACATCATTGCCACTCTGCTCCTTGCTTTGGGAGTCTACTGCTTTGCTGGACATGAGACTGGAAGGCTCCCGAGGGGTAAGTGGAAGGGACACAGTGTGTGTGTGTGTGCATGCACGCACACAAGTGTTCTGGGTATGGGTGTAGGTGTGAGTGTGCACCTCCTAAGGAATGGGACTGGCAGTGGACCGTGTCTCATCTGGGAGTCACTCTTGCAACCTTCTAAGGACCCTTCAAGTGGTTATTGAAAGCACTTGGGTGCCCATATTGCTCATGCTTACTTCTGAGGGTGCAACCAGCTGCAGTCCTGCTGCAGTCTTCATGGGATCCCACTGTCCCATCCTCCCAGGCCCTTGATGATTCTCTTTCCCTGGTTCTTCTAGCTGCTGATGCTCAAGCTCTGTTGAGGAATGACCAGCTCTATCAGGTGAGCCAGGAGGGAAAAGAGACAAGAATGGGAGGAGGAGTGAGAGGGGATGGAGAGGCTGACACTAGGTGTTATGTGTATGTATGAAGGGTCCTAGTGGGGAATTCATTACTGGGGGTCTGGAAAGGTCAGGCATGAGCACTCATCTCTGGGGCCTGCTGGGGTCCTCCCCAGGAGCGTCCTGACCTTGCCTCACTGTTCCTCCTTCTCATCTCTTAGCCCCTTCGAGATCGGAGTGATGCTCAGTACAGTCGTCTTGGTGAAAACTGGCCTCGGAAGAAGTGAACTCGAGACTGGTGGCTTATAGGAGTATCGGTTATTGACTGTCCCTTCTCTCCTTGCTCAGGCAATAAAGATGTCTTCTTTCACTCAGCAGGTACCTGGACTTTTCAAGGCTCCTGGGCAAGGCACGGGAGATATCCTGACTTGGCTGGGCCTTTGCCCTCCCTGCCCACCTGTGTCCCTCCTTCTGCACTTCCCTTCCTCTGCCCCATGTGGACAGTGTGATGGGCAGTCTCCCAACACATCCTGTCCCACTGGTGTTTCTGGCCTGGTGGGCTCCTTTGGTGCAGGGTCTGCCCCACCACACTCCCTCGGCTACTTGTTGCTTCCAGTCCACTATCACAACCCTTCCAAGGCTTTGGCTTCCTTATCACAGCTGAGGGCGGGCTGGTGTTTATAGACCCAGCCACACAGAAGTTTCCGTGACATCATAAGCAGAGATGGCAGAAACATCAAGGATTCTGGGGATTACTTCTTATCAAGACTCAGAGAGTGTGGTGACCACAAAGTCCCCCTTCTGCTAAGGGACTGGCCCTGGATTTATGACCCCTGTGGAGTGGTAGCCACTAGCTGTGAAGAGGTCTCAGCCCAGGCCCCTTCAGTACTCTTTTCTCCTGTATAGAAGGCATCATTTGTCTTTCTTTCCCCAGAACCTTCCAAGACCTGGCCCTGACTTCTGCATGATAAACTGCTATCAGGAACCCTATATCAGTTAAAACACATTATCCCTCTCCACTCTCTTGGGAAGCCGGAATTTGAGACTGGGTGGGGGCTTGGGATATTTTTAATAGAGCTTATCTTCAGCTAGTGGGTTAGTGATGATTCTAAAACTTTGGGAGCCTGAGAGATTTGTTAAAAATATAGACACTTGGGCCCCACTCTAGGCATGCAGTCCCCAGGTGATTCTGAAGCAGCCCCAATTCAGAGTCTCTGGTTTAGAGGAAGAACTGAGGCCACTTAGACTATTGAGTCCTTCATGCCTGTTCCTGTCTACCATAGGTGGGATAAGAGTTTGTTCTCTGAGTAAGAGTAATTTAATGAACCTCAGGACAGTTTAATGAGAGTGGGAGTTTCCTAGACCAGGCTTCCCAAAGGAGAAAAGGATTAACAACCACATAACCGCAGATCTGGATGATTCTGCCCACTATCTCCTTGAGATAGACACAGACTACTTTTATTAGAGACAGGATGAACTTCCAGTCTACACGTTTCATTCATGGATATGATTTATTCCTACTCTTTATGTCCTTACTACTACTGTAGTCCTCCTAACCCTAGGTCCTGTTTTCACATTGGATCACTCCACTTTGGGCAACCCTTCCGTGGTTGTATTGCACCAACACTTGGATCCTTCCCACACCCTGCACACTTCCTTTCACCTGGCATTCCTCATATGCTCTTACGTCTCCCTATACCTCTCGCCAGTTCTCAACATTGGCTGCGCGTTGGAATCTCCTGGGGAGTTTTAAAATACTGATGCCTGGGTGCCACTCCTAGAATCTGATTGCAGTATATTGGGCTGGGGCATCAGGACTTTTAAAACGGCCTGAGGTGAGTCTCAAGTGAAGCCAAGGTTGAGAAACATTGCCCTCCACCTGAGCCATTCGGCTCCCTTTTTTGTACTTTTAAAAAACACCTTTACTGATGTAAACTGACATGAATAAACCGCATATATTTACAGTGTAATATTTGATAAGTTTTGGCACACATATACACATGAAACATCACCACAGTGAAGATAATGAACATATCCAACACCCTGACCAGTTTCCTTCTGCCCCTTTGCACAGAATCCCCGCCTCCTTCCTCTCCTCATCTCCACACCTTCCAGGCAACCACTGACCTGCTTTCTGTCATTATAGATTAGTTTTAATTTTTCTAGAATTTTATATAAATGAAATAATATAATGTGTACTGTTTTTGGTCTCGCTTCTTACTCTAAGCATAATTCTTTTGAGATCCACCCATCTCGTTGCATCCATCAATAGTTCATTCCTTTTTATTGTTCATTAGTATTTCATTGTATGGATATACCACAAGCTGCTTATCCATTCACCTGTTGACAGTCTTTTGGGTTGTCTCCTGTTTTGGTTATTACAAATAAAGTGCTACGAACATTCGTGTATAAGTCATCATGTGAGCGTATGCTTTCATTTCTATTGGATAAATACTCAGGATTGGAAAGGCTGGGTTACAACTTTTAAAGAAAGCAGTTTGGCTATTCTCAGTCCTTTGCCCTCCCAAACGAATTGACTTCTCATTACTACAAAAGGTCTCCTGGAATCATGATCAGGATTGCATCAAATTTATAGATCAACTTGGGGAGAACAGACAACTTACTGATATTGAGTGTTCCAATCCATGAACACATCTTCTGTCAGATTTAGCCCTAAATATTTCATATTTTTTGATGCTATTGTATATGGTATTTTTAAAATTTCAATTTCCAATTGTTCATTGATAATATATAGAAATACAGTTACTTTAGTACATTGATCTTGTACCCTGAAAACTTCCTAAACTCACTTATTAATGCTGGTAGCTTTTTTTGGTACATCCTGTTAGACATCCTACGTAGATGATAATGTTGGTTGTGAATAAAGACAGTTTAACTTTTCCATTCCCAATCTGGATGTGTTTTACCTCTGTTTCTTGGCTTATTGCACTGGCTAGAACCTCTAGTACAACGTTGAATAGAAGTGGAGAGAGGACATTCTTGCCTTGTTTGTGATCTTACGGGAAAGGCATTGTCTTTCATCATTAAGTATGATGTTGGTTGTAGGTTTTTCTTAGGTGCCCCTTTAACAGGTTAAGGACATTCCCTTCTTTTTCTTAGTTTGCTGAGAATTTTTAGCAAAAATAGCTATTGATTATTGTCAAGCGTTTCTTCTGCATCCTCTGAGATGATTATATGGTTTTACTTTTTTAGTCTGTTAATAGGGTAAATTACTTGGTGACATGATCTGTTAAACCAATACCACATTCCTGAAATAAACTGTACTTGATCACTATGTATTTTTTGTATATTATTAGATTAAATTTGCTAAAATTTTGTGAAGAACTTTTGCATCTATTCATAAGGGATATTGGTCTGCAGTTTTCTTTTCTTGTAATGTCTTTGTGTGGTTTTGATATCACATTTGATTAGTCAGCATGCTCCAGAGAAACAGAACCAATAGGGTGTGTGTGCAGATACAAAGAGAGAGAGAAGAGAGAAGAGAGAGAGATTTATTTTAAGGAATTAGTTCATGCGATTGTGAAGGCTGATACATCCAAAATCTGCAGGGTGGGCAGAGAATTCTTTCTCCCTCAGGGGACCTTAGTCTGTTTTTTCTTAAGGCCTTCAACTGACTGGATGAGGATCATCCACATTATAGAGAGTAATCTGCTTTACTCAAAGTCTACTGATTTAAATGTTAATCTCAACTAAAAAATACCTTCACAACAATATCCAGATGTGTTTGATCAAATAACTGGGTACCATGGCTCAGCCAAGTTGACACATAAAATTAACCACTACACGGGTTCAATTTGGTCTTCATAGAATGAGTTGGGAGTAATCCCTCTTTAATTTTCTGGAAGAGTTTGCATAGAACTGGCACTATTTCTTGCTCAAATGTTTGGTACGTTTCACCAATGAAGCCATCTTGGTCTGGAGTTTCCTTTGTGGAAAGGTTTTTAACTATAAATTCAACTTATTTACTAGCTAAAGGGCTATTTAGCTATCTATTTCATCTTCAGTGAGTGGAGTGCCTTCTCCTTTGTCTTCAAATTGTATCCATCTTTCTCTTCAAGGCCCAGATCAAGTCTCTCCTCAGTCTCTGCTCCTCCGCGGAGCTTTCCTGGACTGCTTCAGCTCTCTATTCCTCCTGGGAACAGCGGTCACCCTGCGGCACTCCTGATACTTAATCACATTTGCTCCTCTGTTGCTCTTAACTTTTTACATACTTGGCCACTCTTACGTAATTGCAAGTTCCTTGAAGACAGGAACTGTTTTATTTATGTCTCCTCAGCACTCAGCACAGTGCTGGGCTGCCACACGAGTGCTCACAACAGTGCTCATGGAAGGAATACTTAAACAATTAAATACAGAGCTTTTAAGTCAGGAAAATGCAGAGAATTCTTTATGATCACAGTTGGCACTGGGTAGCTAGTCACCTCTGTACCAGGGTTGGACAGTCCTGGCTGCTAATTCTGGCTCTGTCCCTCAATAACTGTGCAACTTGGGCAAAAGACTTAACCTCTCTGAGCCCCCATATCCTCATCTGTAAGAGAACAACAACTTCCACCTTGTTGAGTTGTCATAAGGATTAAATAAGATAACACGTGTAAAGTGCTAGGCACAATTTCTAGAGCTTAGTAGATGCTCACTAAATGTTAGTTGCTATTGCTTTTATCATGCTGAGCCACAACTCCCCTTGACCGGGCACCGTCAAATATACCTAGGACAAAACTGCCACCCCTGGGCCAGCCTGCTGATCAGCAGCTAGTAATGGTCAACATCAAGGAGACTTCTTATGAGCGTTAAGTGTTGAGTACTTAGAGAGAAAGGAGTAGAGCTTCAGCAGAGACCAACAAATAAAAACTGTAGCCACAAGCCCAAGGCTGAATGCGTACAGTATGTGGAGGGCTGCTAACCACAGATGGTTTTTTTAGCCTTGATCACACACATAAATAGCCCTGTGGTCAGCAGGGAAGTTTCTGAGTGCAGAGAGGGAGAGAAGAGAGCCACGGCTTGAGCTGGTCTAAGACAGAACTTCAGTGCTCTGCCCTCCTCTCTCTACAAGCTGAGTGTGTGCCCCGGTAGACAGAGAACGAAGCCCTCCCACGGTGGCCTTTGGCTGCTGCTGCACCTCTCTCACCCTCGCCCAGAGTGCAGCCCACATCCTGGCTGCTAAACCGCAGCCTGCTTCTTGCTGCAAGCTGCTGCGTCTCAGAGTGGAGGGAGTGGTACCGGCTTGACAGCACCTCCTTCTCCCACTTCCCGCAGCCCGGGCTCACGGGGTTTTCCTTTTCGAGGCAGTTTGTGGAAACCTGCGTCCCAGCCCCCAGCCCCCTTACACCTCCACTCTTCTCGTCAGCTGCCTTCATATGCCTTTTAAGGCCTCTGTTTCTGTTTCACGCATTTTTTTGAACTGACCATGCCATCAGGGGCCCATCAGTCACTCTCTGCCACCCTTGATGTTTTTCTCCAAGAGAAGTTAGTCAAATGGCTAATTGTTCTTTCTTTCTTTCTCTTCCTTCCTTCCTCTTTTCCCCCCTTCCTTCCTTCCTTCCTCTTTTGTCTCTCTCTTTCTATTTTATTTATTCTCTGATGCCCTCTCTGAAAAGAGCTTGAGATAATACCCCCACCAGCTGTGAAAACAGCTAGTACTTGCATTTGGGATCATAGCTGGGGGTTTAGTCCAGGTAGGGAGGACCTGAGCTGTCTCAGGAAACAAGGCAGCCTCTGAGGGCGTCCCAGAAAAGAGGGACAGCAACTCTTTCAGCCAAATACACTTTATTTCTTTTCTCTCTCAGCTGACAAGGAGCCTAGCACATTCATGGAGATGCAAACGAACATCCAGGGGCCTACAGTGGAGACAGGGGGAGGGAGCGAAGGGCTGTCTCATTTACCTAGTCCATTCCCACAGACGGTTGCCAAAGGGAGAGCTGGAAAAATAGAAAGATAGACGGAATAGTTAGGAATGGGGGCAACTTATATGCTGGAAAAGGAGACAACTGAAGGGAGAAGTAATGTCCACCATGGAAGGAAGGAATTGGGGAGAGGGTGAATAACAGAAATAAATATCCTGACAAGAGGGCAGCCCAGGTGTGAGGGGATGAGGGGCGATGATGTTTCAAAGGACAATGAGGCAGCAAGATCCTAGGATGGGGCGCTAGCTGAGAAGGCAGGAGGAAGAGAGCTGGGGACAAGGCTGCAGATGTGAGTTCCACATGAGGCAGCGGAATGATTCTCCTGTGGGGTCCAAGACTTGTTCAGGGAAGAGGGAGTGGCAGGGTGCCTGGAGAGGAGCAGACCTGGGCCAGCAGGAGGCAGTGTCCTCAGGAACTGTCAGACGGCTCTCTGATTCAGGCCAGCGTACAGGTCCCGCTGGCCTTTCCGGATGGGCTAGGAGTGGAATAGAAAGGGGGTGGTCGGTGAGGTGGGAGGAAATAGTTCCTAAGAAAGAAGGGCCTAGCTTTAGTGCAATGAAAAGAACCTTGGACTAGGAGTCAGGAGGCAGGCTCAGATTCTAACTCGACACTGACTGGTAATGGACTTGATCTGGTTACCTCCTCCTGTGAGCCTCAGCTTTCCCGTTTCAGAGATGGGAATCTAAAAAAGTCCCACCTCTCAGGGCTTTTGTCAGCATTAAATGAGGCCACTCATTTGAAAGTGAATATCACATGCTTGCCTAGTGCTCAATAAATATTTGTTGAATCTGTCCAAGTGTGATATTCAAAATATTTAACGATTTGGTATTGCACACACACCAACCCATCAGAACACTCCTGGTGGTTCTCTGCTATGCCAGACATCAACTCTTTAGTTGCTAAATCAAGAGACAGTCCAGTGAGGGAGAGGCTGTGATGTCTGGCAGTGTGTGTTGGGGGCGGGGGAAGCTTGGGGCTATTTACCAGTGAAGTATTTTAATATTTCAAGGACTGGTATGACTTGGTGCTGGTGGAACATCAGTCCTGAGTTTATCATGTTAGAATTTTCATATATGGTATTCCACATGGCTGTATCCCAGCTAATGAACAAGCCAGAGAACGAAGAGTGTCGCCCCCTACCCCCCTGTGGTTATGGAAGCCCGCTGCCCTTGAGATGGTCCTATTCTACCATGAAGGAGGCAGAGCTGGGCATATGGTGGGTTGTCCTGGAGCCCCGACTGAAGGGCTTTGAAGTGTCTGCAGGCCAGATGGACTGTCCCACCTGTCCTCTTCTCCCCATGAAAGACCCCCTCCTCCAGTCTATCCCTTATTACCTCATAATCTGGATTGGGAACAGGCGGGGGTCTCTCCTTGTTTTGTCCTGCAGAGGAGGGAGGGGGAAAGAATTCATTTCCATGAGGGAACACCAATGTTGTGGCAATAAGACCCAGAGCAAGGATGGCAAACCCCTCTGTTCTCTCCTCCACTTCTCCCTTTTTCCATCTCAGCCACCCTTTCTCTTTTCCTTCTTTTATCCCATTTCTAATAACCCCCACATTATTCTTATCAATTTGTGGTTTTCCTCAGCTCAAGGTCCTTCCATTGTTTCCTTTCCCATGGGGGAAGGGAAAGGAAAAGGCAGGAACTAACCTCCCAGAGTCTCTCTCCCCACAAACTGGGGGTGGAATCTGGTTACTCCAGAACACTGACAGGCATCTGAGGAAGCTCGTCTTGTTAATAAACTTTTTTGCACTTTTCTGGGGGGAAGGACAGGAGTGATCTGAGATGTGAAACCATCTGTTGAGCTCTTGGCAATACAGTGAATGTTCTATAGAAGCTTTCTTGACCTAGCCATGGACTTCCCCCCCATCCTGGCCCAGGCTGGACACCGCCCTCAGCAGCAATCTCCTCCAACCCAAGTCCGTGGTCTTACCCCGGGGCCTGCCGCCAACATCTGCTCCCCTCGTCACAGGCTTGGCCCTGGCCTTTTTAGACTTGCTCCAGTAATACACCAGCAGCAGTAAGCCCAGAGTGATGCAGAGGTCGACTACGATGATTGTGGCCACTGCCGTCAGATCCACCTCCATGCAGTTCTCACACACTGCGGGGGACAGCGGGGTGTGAGAGGAAGAGAAATCACCGAGAAAGGCAGACACAAGGATGCTGGAGATGAGGCAGAAACAAATGAAGGTGATTCTCCCTTCAATACTCACATGCTTGCCACGGCCAGAGCCCTCCCTTTCCATATGTTTGTAACAACGAGCAAAGTGAGATGGTTACACGTAGAGGCTCTGAAGTCAGAAAGTCCTGGGTTCAAGTCCCAGCTCCATTACTCACTAGCTGTGAACATTGTGAAATGCGTTTTCTCCTCACAAAGCCTCTGTTTCCCTCATCTATGAAATGGGAATAAAGTAGTACCTGACTCATATGGCTGTTGAGAGTATTACATGAAAAAAAAAAATCCCTGGCAAGTGTTTGGTATAGTGCTTAAAACTTAATAAGCGCTCAATAAATGTTAGCTATCATTATTGTTTATTATTATGCCTTAGCTTATGACACTTTATTACAGTGGCTTTGAGTCTGCTTTGCAAAAATCCCTCTCAAGAATTTCTCTCAATAAAGCATCAGATAAACTCGTATGGGTGTGCCATACTTCTGGATGTGATCCAATGCGAGTGGCCCAATCCTGCCTCTTGGAAAGTTGTTGCTTTAGATCTAGTGCTGACTGAGTCTACCCCGACAGCCCCATATTGGTGTTTAACCTTATGTTTCAGAAAGCATCGGTGCTGTGTGGCCCCAGACAGTCCCAGGATTGAGTACAGGAGAAGCACAAAGATGCCAGGGGACTCTGAGTTGCGTTAGGGGAGATAATTGAGATGGCCCTCCCTAAAGAGTCTAGCAGTGGCTGCTCTGGAGACCTACATTACCTCTGGCTTTCAGGTAGAGATAATGGGTCTTCTTTGAGTTTTCTTGGTAGCAGATATAGTAACCACTGTTCTCCACTTCTGAAAAATTCTCCAGTACTAGTGTGTAGTCCTTCTTATCAGATTTTTTATCATTTATTTCCCATACTAATTCGTTTCCAAAATTCTCAGGGCATGTCAGCTTTACAGTGGTTCCGGAGATGGAGACTTCATATCCTGGGGAGTGGGAGAAAAGAGAAAGGGAATTGGAGGGAGAAACCAGCAAGATTTCAGAAAAGGCAAATTAGTAACGAAAGAACCAGCCAAAGGCAGAAAGTCGTCTATCATGCAGGTCTTAGATTTTCTTATCAGAAGGGAATTCCGCTGGCCAGAGGATACGACGGAAAGCATATGTAGGAGAAGGGGAGTTAGAGGACCTTCCGAAGGTGACTGCAGAATTTAGGCATGGACATGGGGACTTGGGAAGAGGGGAATGGAAATAAAGAAAAACCTGAAAAGTCCCTATTTGGAACGTGTCCAAAATGGGAGTTGTAAATGTAATGTTGGGAGGACCTCAGTTCTTGGGGTTAATCTGTCTCAATCAATTCCTTCTCTACCCACTGAGCTGCATCCTCAGAAAGGACACACACAAAAGACTGATAAACTTACTTTTCTGTCCAGATGCGGGTTTTTCTGGAACTGAAAAAAGGAAAGAGTGGTGAGAAAACATTCTTGGTTTAAGTTTAATTGTAGGTAAAATTTTTCAAGTGGGACTAGACACTGTCCGCAAGAATTCCCAAAGAGGGCCCATCCTTTACGTAGGGATCCCCAAGCCTTAAGGTGAGGTATGTACTTAGCCCAAGAGGTATGCTCATAGATACGACTCAGATACATCAGACTGAGAGTATGCCAGCTGTGCTCCTAGGTCCACATCCACTGAAGCTCAGAAAGTCTTAAAATCCTAGGACTGAAAAATTCTAGAAGTCTTCAAACTTCTCCTCTTCCAAGAACCTTATTCCAGATAGATATGAAAGGGTCTTCTCAGAGATAAACACCTTCACATCTTTGAGTCACTGATTCTCAGGCTTATCTCTTTTTCATTATTCAGAAGTTCTTTTTTTCTTTCTTCTTTTTTTTTGAGGAAGATTAGCCCTGAGCTAACATCTGCTGCCAATCCCCCACTTCTTCTTCTTCTTTTTTTTTTTTTTGCTGAGGAAGACTGGCCCTGGGATAACATCTGTGCCCATCTTCCTCTACTTTATATGTGGGACACCTGCCACAGCATGACTTGATGAGCAGTGCCATGTCCGCACCTGGGATCCAAACTGGTGAACCCTGGGCCACTGAAGTGGAACATGCAAACTTAACCATTGTACCACCTGGCCAGCCCCAGAAGTTCTTTCTTATAACTGAGTCCATCATAATAGAGATCAAATGTCTTTCTTCTTATTCCATACCACTTTTCTGTTATTGCCCTTAAATTATGTGAAGTACTATGCACATTTTAAGAGAATGGTTCTTTTTTTTTTCCTGAGGAAGATTAGCCCTGAGCTAACATCTGTGCCAATCTGCCTCTATTTTATATGTGCGTCACTGCCACAGCATGGCTGATGAGTGGTGTAGGACTGCACCCAGGATCCAAATCCATGAATCTGGGCCCCGAAAGCAGAGCATGCCGAACCCAACCACAAGGCCATGGTGCTGGCCCCAAGGGAATGTTTTTTTTTTTCTTTTAATAAAAAATGGCTTTATTTTAAATTATCTCTGAGTATAACCAACTCTCAATTCTTTTTGTTGAGGGAGGAACTATTGGTATGGACAACTGAAATCCACTAATATAATTTGGGAATCCAGCCACAATCCCTACGGCAGGCAATTTTGCCCTTGGAGGCGGGGCTTGAGTGCATCCTCGTTTCCTGGAAGACTTGTGGCTGGGACGCGGGGCAGCACTAGGTTATGCTCAAGCCCGGATATGAGAGCTGGAAGAGAGGAGAGGCAGTGATGCTCAGAGACAGCCCTCTCCCTGTTGGGGGCATTTTGCTACAGTATGCTATTGGGGACAGAGCACTGGACTGAGTCAGAAGCCCTGTGTTTGAATGCCAGATCTACCTTAGGCAGTGTGACCCAGGGGCAAGTCATTTAAATTCTCTGAGCTTCTGTTTCTTCATCTGGGAAATGGAGATAAAACATTCACCTCACAGGGTATTTGTGAGAATTAAAGGGATTACGAAGGTGAAAATGGAGGGCACATAGCAGATGCTCAAGGAAAATGTTAGTTACTTTCTTCCTTTCCTCCTTTGGGTCCTGCTACAATGGAGAACAGAACTGAGTTCTGACCCAGTTGCTCAGGCAGCTCTCCAGCTGAGATCATATGAAATGTAAACAAGTCATTCTCCAGGTTTATCCATCTGCTAATAATTGGGAGTTGAGCATAATGACAATAGATAGTCGATATTACTTTGACTTAGAAACAATTTTTCAGCGCTGATATTTCTTAGAAATGTTAAATAAACTAGAAGTCATAGATAAAATAATTTAAAAGCAAATAGACATTTCACTCTATTTGGTATGTATGTTGGGAAAAAATGTAAAGATTGGGGCTGGCCCGGTGGCACAGCAGTTAAGTGTGCACGTTCCGCTTCTCAGCGGCCCGGGGTTCACCGGTTCGGATCCCGGGTGCGGACGTGGCACCGCTTGGCAAAAGCCATGCTGTGGTAGGTGTCCCACATATAAAGCAGAGGAAGATGGGCATGGATATTAGCTCAGGGCCAGTCTTCCTCAGCAAAAACAGGAGGAATGGCAGTAGTTAGCTCAGGGCTAATCTTCCTCAAAAAAAAGAAAAAGAAAAAAATGTAAAGAAAATTGCTCACAACTTTTATTGGCACAAATTCAGTAGCAGAATTTAGACTTACACATGCTCATACAAGGGCCTAGATGTCTAGGCTGAGAAATAGGATGTGTGCTCACAAGGGTTTTATATATAACCAGTGTTTCATAACGGTTAAGAAAATGAGCTCCAGTATCAGCTAAATCTGCACTTATATTTATTTCTGTGATTGGACTATTTATTTAATTTCCAAGCCTTGGTTTCCTTGTCTGTGGAAGAGGGATATTAGGAGAATTAGACAAGGAAATTCAGGTAAAATATCTAGGGCAATACCTAGAACATGCATGCTTAATCAACTTTAATGCTTATTATCTAGTCTGCATGTTTCCCATCTACTGCCTTCTGTATGTCAGATAATGTTCTAAGTGCATTACTCATTCAGTCCTCACAACAACCCTACAAGCTAGGTATCATTATTATTTTCATTTGACACCAGATGATGCTGTGGCACAGAGAAGTTAAGAAAATTATTCAAAGACACTCAGCAAGTAAGAAGTTGAGCCGGGATTCAAATATGGCAGTCTAGCCTCAGAGTTAGACTCTTAACCTCACACTACACAGCCTTATCTCTTCTGCCTAAGATACTCTTCTTTCCTAAAATATATGCTCATCCTTTAAAGATTGGCACCGGAGCTAACAACTGTTGCCAATCGTCTTTTTTTTCCTTTCTGCTTTTTCTCCCCAAATCCCCCCAGTAGATAGTTGATATTTTAGTTGTGGGTCCTTCTAGTTGTAGTACGTGGGACACCGCTTCAACGTGGCCTGATGAGTGGTGCCATGTCTGCGCCCAGGATCCAAACCAGAGAAACCCTGGGCAGCCGTAGCGGAGCGCATGAACTTAACCACTTGGCCATGGGGCCAGCCTCATGCTCATCCTTTAAAACTCAGCTCAAGAATCACCACCTCTGGGAAGCCTTCCCCAACTACCTTCTGTTGAGTTGACCACTCCTCCCTTTCTATTTTATTTTACTCTGTATCTGCCCGTATGATATCATGCAATACACTATATTATCAATTATTTGTCTCTCACACAAGACCATCAAGACCATCTAGAGGGGAAGGAATTAGTGATGCTTTCATGTGATTATTTATTCATTAAAAAAATATCCATTGAGGGGCCGGCCCGGTGGCTCAGCGGTTAGGTGCGTACGTTCTGCTTCGGCGGCCCGGGGTTTGCCGGTTTGGATCCCGGGTGTGGACATGGCACCACTTGGCAGGCCATGCTGTGGTAGGCATCCCCCGTATAAAGTAGAAGAAGATGGGCACGGATGTTAGCTCAGAGCCAGTCTTCCTCAGCAAAAAGAGGAGGATTGGCAGCGGATGTTAGATCAGGGCTAATCTTCCTCAAAAAAAAAAAAAAAAATCATCGAGAACCTGCTGTACACCAGACACTGGGCCAGGTAAATAAGACACCACCTCTGCCTTCAATGAACTCATGATTTACACAAAAACTCATGGTGACTCCACCCTACACCCACATGTTTATTCTTCCCTGAATGTATGCTCAGGAATATGTCTCATATTTAGCTATAACCAGACGTGACAGTTAGCAACAAACATAGGGACATCTAACACAGATCCTATTGAAAGATAATTGTATTTTCCCTCTAATAATTCTGGTTCTCAGTATTTATTACTGTGATTGTCCTCTATGACCATTTTGCTCCATGTTTGAAAAGAGGTTGTATAGAATGAAAATCCTCTTACCAGTTTCTTCAGTCTCTGAAAAGGAAATAATAAGAAACCATTAGCAATTCTCCTATCAGCTACTAAGATCAGACCCTGCTCCCACAAGTTGGGACTCTTCCCTCAACCTTTAGAAAACAATGGATCTTCAAATTCCCCATGGCTCTATATGAAAAGCTGCTTTGGGCCCTATATCCTGCACTAAACAACTGATGGTTATTTACAAAAATGGATCCTAACTAACCATTTCACAATATATATATCAAATCATTACATTGTACACCTTAAACTTATACCATGTTATATTTCAATTATATCTTGCTAAAGCTGGGGGAAAAAATCTATACTGGGCATAAATGAAAGATAAACAAAAACCTACTCTAAATAGCAAATAGCACGCAGAAGAGATGAGTTATCTTGAAGCCTATCAGGGCTTTCGACATGTCCCATCTGTCAGTAACCTTAAAGGATGCTGCATGGTTAAAAAAAAATGATCCTAAGGACACTACAAATTAGGCAGTGCAACGGAATGCAGACTGGCACAGCGGCTGCCTGTAAACACGAAATTGTTTTCCTCAGTTTGGAGGAGCTGATTGAATAGAAAGGCTTCCAATATTGGGGATACTCTTGACTCTATGCTATGATTGAGAAAGTGAGTCCAGGCCAGGCACACTCATATGCACGTTCACCCATGAGTACACGTGCACACACACACATTCAGAGTATTCGGACATGAGATTCTGAGTGTGCACTCTAATGCTGCCCCCGAGCTTTGTTCATTGCATCCCCGGGCATGCATTTAAGCCACGTCCTCTCTACAAACTCCCACGTCAAATATGAAATGCAAACTTATGAAAAGTGTTGGCACTTTCGACTTAATTTAATAGACTCATTGCTTTTTCTTTTGAGTAGTGAAAACTCATTATTTCCTATGATCTCTGTGGCTTCCCTCTTCTTGGTGAGAACATCTCTAGATTTATGAGGAAAAGGCAAAGGAGAAGATGGTAGAAACCTCTTTTATGGGTCTCTGTGGAAGCTCTGTGGGAGGTCTAGAGAAAGCTCCACTCATAAATACAAAGAATGCTGGGCTGATTTCATAACAAGGAAAGAAAGCACATCTTACCATCTTGTCCCCAAGCGCCAGCTAGAAAATAAATAATAAGAAAAAAAGAGTTAGTAAATGTTGGGAGTACCTGAAATTCCAAGCAGAAAAAGTGCTGTGGTCTAGTCTGATCATTTTTGAACATCTAAGTCCTTCCCAACTCCCGCTGGATCATAGTCATTGTCATACCCCAGGTAAGTGACATGGACTGCTGGATATTGACCAGGGGTTCCTGGACAACTTGGGATGAAACAGAGAAAGGGAGCATCTAGCATTAAACATGAACACACAATATTTGACGAACAGACGTTAGAAAAAGTTGGGGATGTTTCTCGGGTGACTGGAGAAATAGCAAACAAATTTTGCAGTCAAGCCTCCATTTTGAAAATTGGTCTCTGACCGGAAGAAAAACAACCTCCTGGTTAGGTACAAATGATGAGATTCTTGTTCTGTCTCTGGATCTTGTTTGTCTGATGGTTCAGTGTTTTCATTTCTTTTCTGCTTGAGACAGAGGTGGAAATATTTGAAACTGCCATTACTCATCATCTAGAGCCTGTGCCTTGAAGAGGTGGACCACATTTCCACTGGGCCCTCCAGAGTCCCCTAAATCAGCAATAACTTGGATTCATTACAACGACAGTTTCCCCGACATTGCCTCAAAGTTTTCTGAAAAGCTGGACCTCTCTTTTATCAACAGCCTCTGCGGTGGGGGAGACAGCCCTCCTCTGCCCCAGCCCCACACCCAGAGCAGACCTGACACACGCTCATGATGCCAAATCTCTAGGGGTAGTTAGATCTTTGATAGTCCCGCTCTGTCTTTTCAGGCAAAGACTAAAGAAAGTTTAAGAAAATGCCTGACTACTCCTTGCAGGAGTCACACCCCGCCCCTTGACACTCAAAATGTATTCATTGGATCAGGAGCAGACTTATTAAGCCTGAGAACTTACTAGAAATGTGGAATTGCAGTCCCTACTCCAGACCTACTGAAGCAGAAGCTGCAGTTTAACAAGCTGCTCAGGTGGTTTGTTTGCATATTCAAGCTTGAGAAACCCAAGATGGAGCAGGAAGTGGAGACATCATGGCTGTGGCTCTGAGATAGGAGCCCCAGCTGTGATGGTATTTTCTAGATCTCTGAAATTAAACCATCGTGACCCATTTTGCCTCATGTACTGCAGTCATTAACAGCACAGGCCTTGTAGATAGACAGTCCTGATTTACCAGATCAGCTGTAGCACTTCCTAACTGTGTGGTTTTAAACAAGTTATTTAACTTCTTTGAGTTATCAGTCTCTTCATTGGTAAAATAGAGGATATAACGTTTATCTTCCAAGGTGGAGGTAAGGATTAAATTAGTTAACACATGTAAAGAATTTTTTTTTACACAATATCTGACTCAATCAATGGCAAGCTTCTAAAAAAATCTTATTTATCTGATACGATATATGGAAATGCTCTTCGTTATTTATCAATTTATACACCACCTTGCTTCAAAAAGGACTAAACTAATTGCAAGTTCTTGGCTGACTGAGAAGGACTGAAAATTATGAGGTGTTTTATTGTCTGCACAGAATTTGGGTTCAGCAATCTAGTCTCCTCACAAGGAGCGAAGGTTGGTTCTTCTAATCTCTTTTGTGCTCGTTCTTTAGGACTGGGCAGTTCACTGACAGAACGAGCTTGTTCTTGGAGGCAGAGAGGCCTCTTTGCTTTCAGTAGATATGATCATCCCAGCTGCTTTTCTTTGGCTGTTCTCTGGAAGCTCTCCCAGTGCCTGGGCCACATCTTTTTCATTAGCCTCCAGCCCTAGCTCCCCCTGCTAACAATGCACAAACAGTTCCTTACATCTTTTGGTAAATGAGGCTCCTTGGTACCACTTGGCAGCACAAGGGTAGGCTGTGAGCTTTCCCAAGGTCTGGAGAAACACCATCCCTTTTCATTCCATCCTACTCACCTGATAGGAGGCAGAGTCCTAGAACTCTCCAGAGATTGCCCGACTGCATCCTTCTCTCACTGGACACTCACGCTACCTAAGATGGCGGAGGCCAGTTGGCTTATTATTTCTGAAAAAGAAACCAGAAGACTTTTTCAAGACGCCTGTTGGAGATGAGGACCCTGGGGCCATTGCTCCCAATGCTAGGACGTGAGAGGGAGACTCACCATTTTCCGAAGCAGGCACCTAAGGCTGGGAGGGGAGGCGGGTTTCTGAGCCCCACACAGGAAGTGTGGAGGGGCCTGTGGGCCTGCAGTGTTCTACGTCACTTGGAAACGTTTGAGGCGGAGGCAGCCACCTGGGTTGGCTGGGGAGAGGTGGGCCCCATATCTTCCCATAGGAGGAGAAAGAAGACCGGTAAAACCTGAAGGTGCAGGGAAAAATACCTGGAATTTAGCTGCCTGAGCCTTAGACAATGCACCTCCACACTGGGGGCTCCCTTCTCAGATACCCCTCCCCCAAAAACAAGGTGTGACAGGAAGGGAGAGGAGCACCAAATATTTGTTTCTTTACAGTGTACCCGGTACGGAGCAGCAGGATTGAGCCATTTTGTTAACAAAAGCAGTTGACTTGAAAATACGTGTTGCCTTAAAACCATGAGATGCCATTTTTTTTGCCTATAATATTTACAAAAATATTTGAAAACACAGTATTCCATGTTGGGAAGGATAAAGAGTGACAGTCTCAAAATCTGCTGACATGAGTGTAAACTGATAGTCTTTATTTTTAAGCTTGCTTTAACCAGATGCTCACGCCATGGCAGGCACCATGCCGAGGGCTTTACCAACATCTCTCATTGAATCCTCAAAACAACCCTCTAAGGTAGGTATTATTTTTATCCCTATTTTATACTTGAGCAAACTGAGGCTCAAACAGGTTATCTAACTTGTTGTAGATTACAGAGCTGGGACCCTAGAAAACATTTACAAAACTCATTGATTTAGTAAATACTTAGGGTCTACTCTGCTCCAGTATGTCCTGAGTCTAGCAGTGCAGCAGAAACAAGATAGACAGTCCTCACGGAGGATGAAAGGAAATGTGGACGTTAAACAGATTATTTCAGGAGATTGGTGCTGAGGAAGCAGAAATATAAGTGCTGCGGGAGTGACAAAAGGGGGGCCGAAAATAGTCAGGGGTAGAGAAGGTCTCCCTGAGAAGGTGACATCTAAGCTGAAAAGTGATGGATGAATAGGAGAGAACCAGGTGGAGGGGAGGACAGTAAATATTCCAGACAGAGGGAGCAGCATGTCGGAAGCCCGGAGATGAGGAAGAGAGGCCCATTCAAGAATCTGGAGGTCCAGAAAGACAGGTAACTGACGGAGTGCGCAGGAGTGGCAAGGAATGGGATCTGAAAATCAGCAGGGTCCGCTGGAGAGGGCTTTACAAGCCTTGTTAAAGATTCTCAAGGATTCTTCTAAGGGCACTGGAAAGCAATTTGGAAGGGTTTAAAACAGGGGAGTGACAGTGTCAAATCCTTTAAAATTTTAAACAAAAAAAATTTCAAATATGGAAATTATAAATGCACACACTAAAAACAATGCAGTGCACAGCAGGATGTATAACAGTCCCCTGCCCCACGGCGCCTCAGTCCAATTCCTCTCCCTAGCGAAAACCACTTTTAACTTCATAAACTGCTTTTTCTGGTGGTTGCCTTCTTATCTCTAAATGTGCGTTGTCACCATTTGGGTTCCCTGGGAAACAAACTTTGAGATGGAGATGTGTGTGCAGGTGGCTCCTTGAGGGGGAACAGGGACAGCACCTGAAAGGGAAGGAAGCGGGATTGGGCAGGGGGAGAAGGTGAGCTACAACGAGGTGGCAACAGAGAGCTCAGCCAATCCCACGGGGGTTCTTAGGCTGGGATGACCCCTCAGAGCGGTCCTGAATTGAGGCCACTGGCACATCATCTACTCTTGGATGTGAGCTGTTCCCAGAGAGGGGATGTGAACTTGGGGGAGGCAGCTGCTTCGGCTGAGGAAAGTTCCTGTGAAAAGGCTCAGCTGTGAGCCCTCGGGGGACACAAGCCTGGCAGCTGGGGGAGTGAGTGGTCCTCAAGGGGGCACCTTGGTGGCACCACCAGCATCCACACAGTTGACCCCTTGCACTGCTCGGATCCACTTGCTATATAATAATTTCACCCCATCCTTAAACACCTTTTCAGGACTCTGGTTGATCTCTTTTCCTGAAGAAGCTTATAAAAGGAAAGTTAGTGGGACAAATTTCAGTCCCACTATACAGCTGTTCTGGGGGCCCCAACTGACATTCATCATCTCCCTCCTTTGTTACATATTCTAGATTGCTCCCGGCCTCAGCCAGCACTTCTGCTGACATAAGGGAAGACATAGCTTGAGGATTCTAGCCCCTGGTTGACATGGCTTTTTCAGGCTGTGAACACTTGGGTTCTATGTGTATACTCCTTGCTCCCTGCAGCCCTCACTTCTCCTGATGATAAAGAGATATTCATTCTGCTGGGAGAGTGAATCATTTTTTTGCCTACTGGTCTCTTGGCAGTGGTAGGCAGCAGGTGTAGCTTAGTTTAATATAATTCTTGCTGTGTACCACGGTGGAAGCATTCTGCCTCTGGAAACCGTGGCCTCTAGAAACTCAGAGTCTAGAGTTGTGGGGACAGGAGCACAAATTTTCTAAATGGTTCAGTGGGAGTAATGGTAAGCATGGATACTCCTACTTCCAACCCTTAGTTCCTAGATACATGTATTCTACTTCTTGGGGACACAGTGTCATAGCATAATCATTGATTTAAGATGAATGCCACATCCTGAAGGATAGTACCCTAGGCTTCAGGGTGTCATCTCTAAGTTGATACCTTAGCTGTGACTTCAAAAGACTATTCTATTGATCCATCAGCTGGCAGCTTCAGGATTATGTGGTATATGATAGGACCAGTGGATCCCATGGTCATATGTCCATATATCTTTGTTATAAACAGGGTCCCATGGTCCACTGTGGTACCATGCAAGAGCCAATGCTGATGGATCAGACAGTATGTGAACTCTTGGATAGTAGGGCTAGCTGAGGCATTGTAGGCAAGAAAGTCAAACGCATACCCAGAATATGTATCAATTCCTATAAAATGAATTGAGCCCTTTTCAGGTTTGGTTGGGAAGGGGTCTAATGTAATCAGTTCACCAAGAGTGGTTGATCAGTTTCCTCCAGGGATGGTCCGAAACCGGAGGCTCAATGTTGGACTCTGTTTTGGCAGCAGCAGTAGCTAGATCATCTTTGGTGTGGGAGCCCACACTGTTGTATCCAGGTATAGCCTCCATCACTGCCACAATAGCTAGTACATTCATAACCCCATTGTCCCTATTTTGGGATGGCTGAGGACAAAAGCAAGTTGACATTAGCTGGCTAAGTCATTTTCTTCTACCTCGTGTTGTAGTGTCTCTTCCATGATGAATGTCCTTGGGTGGGTGTTAACATGCGATGCAAAAATCTTCATGCTTTATAACCACTCCCATATGTCCATACACATGCTTCTTTTCCATACTTTCTTGCTCCCAATCTTCTATTATTTGTTCTAGGCCTGTGACCAATAAATTAAGCCATTCACCACTGCCCATGAATCTCTATATATTCTGACACCACACCACTTCTCTTTCCACAAAAAGTGGATGAGTAGTTGCAATGCTGGGAGCTCTGCCCTTTGGGAGGATTTCCCCTCACTACTGTCTTTCAGGCCACTTCTGAGTGTACCTGCAAGACTGCAGCAATCCATTTTGGCTTGCATCCCCATATGAGCTGACATCTGTCAGCAAAGCTCAGGCTCTATTCTCCGCTGCCGGCTGGTCCTAAGGGATGGCCCGCCATGCAACCACAGGTTGAGCTCAGGGTGAAGAATGGGTGCAGCAGTAGTGGGCGACCTTGGAGTGTGGGCAGGTACTCCTGCAGCTGGTATCGTCGGGTGCTGCTCGTGCCTGATCCAGGTTGTATTACTTCCATCTTACGATGGATTGTTGCACACCCACCCAACTTTATGACTTGGTGGATTTGACAGTGCCTACCTTATAATGGGCAGTTCTGGTTTAATGGTCACTTGATGTCCCATAGTCAGTCTCTTAACTCTACCAGTATGTCTACTTTAGTAGCATGCCAGGAGCTGCTTTTCAAATGGTATATAATTCTCTCCTGCAGATGGAATGGCCTTTCTCCAGAACCCTAGGTGTCAACATTGTGATTCTACTACTAGAACTTGCCATAAACTCCAAAACGCATCTTTTCACACCACAGATACTTCTAATTACCATCAGGTGTGCCAAAGTATGGCCTACGTTGCAGAGCTGCTTACATTGCAACCTGGACTTGCTGAAGAGTGCTTTACTGCTCTGGGCTCCGCTCAAAGCTAGAAGAGTTCCATGTCACATGGTAGATAAATCAAGTGTGGTATATGCTCCTCCAAAACATAAGGGACCTATAAGGCATGGTGTCTCTTTCTTAAAGGTAGGGGCAGTGCAAGGTGCATTAACATGACCTCTACTTTGGAAGGGATGGCCTTCCAAAGGTCCAAGACTATGGAGTCTTAAAAAGATCACTTACGTGGCAGGCCCACGAATCTTCATGGGGTTTTTCTCCCCTTCCACAAGGCCTCCAAGTGCTTGCCATTTCTTGCTCATTTGATTTGATTAACATGATGTCATTGACATTGTGGACCTATGCAATGTTCTGAAGAATGTCCAGATCGTTCAGGTACCTTCAGACCATGTTATGACAGAGAGTGTGTAAGTTAATGTGGCCCCAGGCAAGACAAGGAAAGCATATTGTCTCTTGCCTGTATGTGAAGGCTCCAATAAAGATATTACATTTGGCATAGCTGCTGCCTTTGGGGCTACTACTTGGCTAAGTTTGCAGCAGTCCACTTTCATGCACAATGATTTCTCATTTTTCGCAAAGGCCAAATTAGTGAATTAAATGGGGATGTGATAGGACCACCATCCCTGCATTAAGTCTTTCAAAGTGACGCTAATCTCTACCATTCCCTTTAGGGTGCAATACTGTTTTTTGTCTACAGTCTTGGCTGGGAATCACAGAAAGTTTCAAGGGCTTCCACTGGCTTTTGCTAATATAATAGCACTTAGTAATAGGTCAAGGAACCCAGGTGAGGGTTCTGTCAACTGCTATGTCCATAAATGTCCCTTGGGCCATTTGAAAGCCATGTGGGATGTAGGACAATTTTTTGTTTTGCTGACCTGTACTGTGCATTGCAAGATGCCAGCATTTGGTTAACTATATGCCTCTAGCATCCCACATAAAAAAACTCCACACATTTCCAAAATACCCTCTAGAGAACGGTACCATCTCAGTTGAGAATCACTATTTGAGAGACTTCCTCCCTCCTGGGTTCACAGAATCTAGTCTCCAGTTCCCTCCCAAAATGAACAGAAGGAGGCAGCAATTGACTAGGAAATCAGCACTTTGGGCGTGTAAATGCTTGGTGTAAGATGTCTCTGCTCCTCTGAACTTTGCCTCACTCAGCCTGTACCACAAGCTATGAGACCAGCCCGGAAGCCCACTTTGTTTACTGGGAGTCTACTTATCCATGCTCCCACCTCTGGCTTCCCAAATAGTTCCCATCTCCTGTCAGGTTCTAGAAAACTTGTGGTCTCCAAGCAGTACCCCATTTTTTCTTTTTGGACATGTGATTTTTTTTTTTTAAATTGTGGTAAAATACGCATACCATAAACTTTACCATCTTAACCATTTTCAAGGGTACAGTTCAGTAATGTTAAGTACGTTCACGTTGTTGTGCAGCCAATCTCCAGGGCTCTCTTCATCTCGCAAAACTGAAACTCTGTACTATTAAACAGCAACACCTCAGTCCCCTCCTCTTTCTAGCCTCTGGCAACCATCATTCTACTTTGTCTCTGTCAACTTGACTACTCTAGGAAACTCACATCAGTGGAATGACACAGTATTTGTCTTTTTGTGACTAGCTGATTTCACTTAGCATAATGTCCTCAAGATTGAGGCTGAATAATGTTTTATTTGTGTATATACCATATTTCGTTTATGTGTTTATCTGTTGATAGACTCTTGGGTTGCTTCCAACTTTTGGCTATTATGAATAATGCTGCTGTGCACATGTGTGTACAAACATCTCTTTGAGACCCCGCTTTCAATTCTTTTGGGTATATACCCAGAAGTGGAGTTACTGGATCATATGCTACTTCTATGTTTAATTTCTTGAGGAACAGCTGTCCTATTTTCCACAGCAGCTGTACCATTTTACGTTTGCACTAACAGTGCTCAAAGTTTCCAATTTCTCCACATCCTTGCTAACACTTGTTCTTTTCTTTTCTATTTTTGATAGTTTCTGTCCTAACGCATGTGTGGTGATATTTCATTGTGGTTTGACTTGCATTTCCCTAATAGTTAGTGATGTTGAGCATCTTTTCATGTGCTTGTTGGCCATTTTATATCTTGGGAGAAATGTCTGTTCTTCAAGTCCTTTGCTCGTTTTTTAATGGGTTGTTTTTTGTTGTTGCTGTTGAGCTGTAGGAGTTCTTTATATATTCTAGACATTAACCCCTTATCAGATATATGATTTGCAATTATTTTCTCCCATTCCATCGGTCACCTTTTCACTCTGTTGATTGTGTCCCTCCTTTGATGTAGTCCAATTTATCTAGTTTTTACTTTTGTTGCCTCTGCTTTTGGTGTCATGCAGTGGCCCCATTTTACTGCCAGCCTAGAGGACCCCACAGGCTGGGGGAGAGGAGGAGGATTGGATTAACCCTTTGAGTTTCACTTGGCTGTTGCAATGGTGGTCTCTCTACCTCATGTTTAGCCCCACCAATCCCTTCTCCATAAGACAGTGAGAGTGAATTCAAAACACACCAAAAAAAAAAAAATGTGATTTTGTCATACTACTGCTTGAAGTTTGAAACACTCTCCCACCATTCTCAGGATAACTATAAAGGGTTGGTGGGAGGGTGGGAGGGTGGGAGGTGAGGAGAGTCTTGTTCTCGATTCTCTCTTTGGCTTTATCTAGACTTCTATTTCTCCCTCTTCCTCTCTCATGCTTTAACTATACCAAATTGTTAGTAGATGCCTAAACACTCCACGCCTTTTCTTCTTCTTACTTCCAAGCCTCTACATACACTTGTTTTTTTTGCCTAGAAAATTCACCTTCATCTTGGTCAACTCACACTCATGCTTCAAGTTTCAGCTTAGATGTGTCATCCTCCAGGAAGTCTGCCCTAAACCCCAAACAAGACATTAGGTTAGGCAACCCTCCCGATCACAGCACTTCTTATAATTGCCATTTACTTGTCTTCCCCCTTTTAGACCACTGTGTCCTGTAAAATATTGTTTCCCAGGCCATCGCTTTGCTGAAGGAATAGGTAGATGGCTGTGTGTGTGTAACAAAAATCTCAGTCAAACTGGAGGCTGGATGCTGCTTTCTTCTCACCCCTTGACACACCCCAAGGTGGAGATTCTATTCCACTCATAACAAAGTACCGCTTATAGAGGACTGGGTTTGTCATTGGGTTCTGGCACCAAAGTAAGTTTATGCCTAAATTGGAAAACTTAAGACCTGTCAATTCCATCGAAGACTCTTAGCTCCAGAGTTTTCCTTAGGCCACCTATCCTTCCTTGTGCTCTTATCCCATAACTGTTCTACATTCCGCCCTACTGCATTGTTCCTCTCTCAGCCCTTTCTCTGGTGCTGTTTGGAATTCCAAGTAAAAAGAGATTGCCCCAAATCCTCAACCTCTTCACACCATGCTTTGCCCCACACCTCCTATCTTGCCAGAGCTTGCCTCCTCTTCTCCCTCTCTCCTTAAGATACTGCTTTTCTTGTTCTTTCTCCAAATGCCCCTCTCCCCTCGTAGGACAAAAATCAAGAGGAAAAGGCCAAACATTCTCCCTCTTCCTCACTGTCTCTTCCAGCCCATTAGTTTTCCACTCTCCTGCACAAAACTCTTGTGGAGGTGCTGTTGGTGTCTTATGCCATGCCCCCTTGGCCCATCTATGACTTCAGCTGCAGCTCTGTGGTCACTTCTGATGCACACCGATGTTGTCCCACATCAAAAGCCTACTGCTATGACACATTCAGCCTTTTCTGCCTCAAGTTTGCAGGCAGGCACAATTCCAAATGGGTAGGAGAGGGTAGGGAGTCAATGCGCCCAGAGGCATCTTTCAACTAACCGCTGAGGAGTTAGTGGATCATGCCTCAGCCTTCCATCAGTCAGAGGATTCATTTCTGAAGTGCACTCCTCAAGGTTCCTCAGAGGGTCTCCAAAGAGATTCAGTCCCAGGTGCCCAGAGCAATTACTAGCTTAATGACTCGCTCTTCATTGGCGCTCTCCTTTCCTCCTGTACTCTCCCAGCTCCCTCATTTCGGCTTGATAGGATCAATTCCCAGATAAACTGCCAGTTCCTAAGTCCTTGCCTCTGCCTGTCTCCCCCGCCTCTTTTGAGGTTTTGCCATCTACCTCTCCAGCATTCCCCTACATTCACTAGGGACTTCACACAGTTTGTACTTTTTCTCTCTACCCTCAACATTTGAGTAACTCCATTTGGGCTATCCTTCTCACTCTCTTGAAGCCAGAGTTCTTGACCTCCTCATCTTCAGTGGCCTTTATCTCCACACCACCTCAGACGCACCCCAGGCCACTCTTTTGACTTTGTCTTCACCTGGTATTTCTCCACATCTGAAATGTCAAGCTTTCTGAATTTTTCTTTTTTTCTTTGTACTGTCTGCAAAATGTTCTGTTGCATAGAGGTACCGTTATTTACTTGACCTATCCTCTACTGGTGGTCATTTAGGTTACATATAGTTTTCATTGTTGTTACTTCAAACAATGCTGCAACAAACATCCATGTACATACCTCTTTCAGAAAGTATATCTGCAGGATAAGCCCCAGGAACAGAGATTGCTGGACCAAAGGGTATATGCTGTTAAATTTTGACAGATATTTTCAAATTGTCCTCCTAAAATATGGTACCAATTTATATTCAGTCAGTGTATGAATGTGATTGTTTCATCATATCTTTGTTAACATTGGGAACTTTTTTCTCTTAAAAAATTTATGTTTTTAGAACTAATTTATGTTTTCATCAAAATAATATAACAGTCAAATAGTACTGAAAGGCTTGTAATGAAAACCAACAATCTCCTGCCTGCTTCCTCCACCCCTCAAGCCATTTGGAGTTGATTTTTGTGTATGATGTAAACTAGAGCTTCAATTTCACTTTTTTCCATATGGCATTTTCCCAAGCTCCGTATTTTTAAGTCTTTCCTTTCCCCACTCTTCTGACAGGCCACCTGTATCACATACCAAAGTTTCATATGTGAGAAGGTCTAATAATGGGCTATGCATTGTTTCATCAGTTAATTGTTCCATCCCTACATCCATACATCATCTTAATTATTATAACTTTATAATAAATCCTGGTATCTGATAGAGTACGGTCTCTGCCCTGCTTTTTCTTTTCAGAAGTGTCCTGGCTATTTTCGACTTTTTACTTCTCCATATAAATTTTAGAATCATCTTAACAGTTTCATGAAAAACCCTGCTGGGATTTTGATAGAAAATGGAATAAATTTGTAGATTGATTTGGGGAGAATTGACATATTTCTGATATTAAGTTTTTGAATACATGAATGCTATAGCTCTCCATTTATTTAAGTATTTTAAAATGTCTCAAGAATGTTTTATAATTTCCTCTATCTAGGTTATATATATTTTTTGTTAGATTTTTGTTGTATATACTTTGATACTATAGGAGGTGGTGTCTTTTTTTTTAAGCTGTGTTCTTAGTTGATTGTTGTTGGGGTGTAGAACTGTTTATTAATGTTATGCATATTAATCTTACATCCAGTTTCATTGCTAAATTCTCCTATTATTCCTAATCATTTGTTTATATTCTTTCATTTTAGTAATGTGAAAAATCATGTCATCTGCAAACAATTACAGCTTTATTTCCTCTTGTTTGTTCTGTAAGCCTCTAATTTATTTTTCTTGTACTGCACTGGATACGGCCTCTTATACAACACCAAATAGAAGCGGGGACATGGGGCATTCTTCTCAATTCCTAATTTGGGAATGACTCTGCTATTTTCCCCTTTAGGATTATATTTTCTGTAGGGTTTTCTTTTCTTTTCTTTTTTTTTTTTAAAAAGATTGGCACCTGAGCTAACAACTGTTGTCAATTTTTTTAAAAACAATTTTTTCTTCTTTGTGTCCCCAAAGCTCCCCGCCCCATAGTTGTGTATTCCAGCTGTGAGCACCTCTGGCTGTCCTATGCGGAACGCTGCCTCAGCATGGCCTGATGAGCAGTGCCATGTGCACACCCAGAATCCGAACTCGCAAAACTCTGGGGCACCGAAGCAGAGCATGCAAATTTAACCACTAGGCCACAGGGCTGGCCCCCTGCTGTAGGATTTTAATAGTTACTCCTCAGGTTAAGGAATTCCCTCTAGTTCCAATTTACAAACAGTTTTTATCCTGAATAGGCATGGGATTTTATCCAATGCTTTGTCTGTTTCTATTGAGATGTTCATATGGTTTTTCTCTTAATCTGTTTATGTGAATTACATTTATAGATTTTCTAATATTAAACCATTGTGGTATAACTGGATAAATTCTATTTGGTTTCCTTCCTTCTTTCCTCCCTCCCTCCCTTCACCTAGTTGGCTTCAATTTGCTAATATTTTGTTTAAGATTTTTGCCTCTATTTTCATTAGTGAAATAGGCTTGTAATTTCTTCGTTATAGAGTATCCGATTTTTGTCTCAGCGTTATGCTGGCCTCAGTGCATGAGTTGAGGAATATTTTATTTCTTCAATATCCTGTAAGAATTTGCCTTTTTCTGGCATGTCAATTTATTTACCACTCATTCAGTTGTTTTTTGGCTTCTAAACTTTTGTTCCATTTTCTATCTGCTATTATTTTCATATTTGCCTTGTCTTTTATGGGTTTATGCTATTTTAGTAGGGTTTTAGGAGATAAATGTGTGTGTGTTCAGTTTGTCATGTTTAACCCAAAATCTGGTATCTCTATTTCCTTTCCCACTTATGCATTTATCTATAAAGCCTGGCTAATTGAGAGTTGATTGTATAAAGAGTAGATTCAAGTCTGAGCCTGCATATTTAACTTTAAATTATTCATTTTAATGCAAGAACTAAGAAGTCTATGTAACATAAAACAGAACATAATGCAAAAAATAATTTACCAACTCAGTAGCAATGAGCACCCCAATGCCCAGATTTTAGCCTCAGATACTATTTCCAGCTAAAAGTAATCAGGGATCCTTGAATAATTGTAGATAATTTCAGGTCTAGGGCAAGAAGTGTACAAGATGAGCCTGGAACATCTTGTCATGTGTGTCAAAAGGACCGTCATGTGAGAAATTACCTTGATGCTATGATAGCATCCTAATATACTATATAACAAGCAATCTCAGAGATCACAGAATAGAATGGCTCACAGACAAAATTAAAATCCTTGAACCATTTGGTTTATTAAATCAATTAAAAACATTTAGTAAGGAACAAAAGAATTGGGGAAGGTTAACCCCCTTAGGATAGGATGCAAACCAGTAGAAGACCCACCCAATGTGTATCCTGTGTTATGTAATGTTCATAAGTCCTATCTTTCTTCTTGCTGCATCAGCCTGCTCCAAGGACTGGAGTTGTAGGTGAGCAAGGGGGTCAGCAGATTGATGGTGGCTGGACCCCAACCCTCTTGCTCTTGATGAGGTTCAGGACACACTACCCCAACTATGGCACCTTGGTATGTTGAGTGTTTCAAGAAGAAGGAGTGTGAGAAAAACGACAGAAGCAGGAAGGTCACTCACCTCTTCTCCCTCCCTTCTTCCCAGAGACAGGTCCTAAAATCCGCATGTGAGAGGTACCCCTCCCATGCCTGGAGGAAAGGAGCATCCTTATCTCCCAAGACAAAGGGACTTCTTAAGGAACCTGAACCAACAGTCTTTGCTAAGTTTCCCCCAAGTTACTACAATTACTTCATATTCAACCTGTCATTCCGCCATAACTGTGCACTCTTCATCAAACCTAGCATAGAATACTCAGGTCTGTTTCTTTGAGTTTACATTTCCTTATGACGGCTCCCATGTCACGTAAAACTTATATTACATAAATTTGTAGGCTTTGGGGCCAGCCCGGTGGCACAGCAGTTAAGTGCGCACGTTCTGCTTCTCGGCAGCCCGGGGTTCGCCAGTTCGGATCCCGGGTGCGGACACGGCAGTGCTTGGCAAAAGCCATGCTGTGGTAGGCGTCCCATGTATAAAGCAGAGGAAGATGGGCATGGATGTTAGCTCAGGGCCAGTCTTCCTCAGCAAAAAGAGGAGGAGTGGCAGTAGTTAGCTCAGGGCTAATCTTCCTCAAAAAAAAAAAACCAAAATGTGTAGGCTTTTCTCATGTTAATCTGTCTTTGTCAGTTTAAGTTTCAGACCCAGCCAGGGACCCTAAGAAGGTTGAGGAAAACTTTTTTCCCCTATACTCTGTAGTAAGATCCCAAGGGCAAGAATTCTGGGCTATAGGTGTAGCTTGTCATTTAACATGATGGGCAGCTATGGGTTTTATCTGCAAATCTCAGGCAGAATACACAGAGCGTCAGAATAGGTGTCACAAAGCAGGGCTGATTTAAGATCTTATGAATATTGTCTCATAAATGTTTGGTGTTTCATGTGCCTTGTGAATATTTAGTGCCTACTTAATTTATCCATCCCTTTCTGTATCAGCAGACATCTGCTTTACTCATCAAGGTCTAACATGTCTCACAATCTACTTGCTTCTACACTTAATTTCATCTATCCTCCTTATTTGTTTCCTTCTCTTATTTTCTATAGCAGACTTGAATATTCCTAATATTCTTACATAATACAGTAAACACCCCTTACAAGGATTCAGGAGCCAACTTAAGAGGCTCCCATTGGCCAAAGATGGGAAAATTTGAGAATCAACAAGGATCATGACCATAATGTTTGAAATGCATCAAACATCTTTAATGCTGTGAGTTTATAATGACATTGTCAACCCTAAAAATGAAATAACAAGGTCTTTAGTTAGCCAATCTGAATTTATTCTGGTATAGCAGAGGAATTGCAATTTGAGACAAGCAAACTATGGTGAATCACAGGCAAGTCCAAGGAGACAAAGAGAGGGTCAGCTTTTATTAGGTTTTAGCAGAAAATTAGGGAGGGCTGTGGCAGTTTTTCATTGGCTGCAAGCAGTGAGCAGCTTGCTATTGTTGAGTCAGAAGGAAATCTTGTTTCTTCGTGCTGGGGTAAGTTGCAGTGAGTGGTGTGTGAATGAGAGCCCTCCCTTCATGACTTCCCCACTCCATTTTGATTAAGGTTTCATTTGTTCATTTTCACGTTTTTCGCTTTTGATCAAGATCTTTCCTTGAAAGCATCACTGATCAAATGTCAGGTTATCCAATTTTAGTGGAATTATGTTTTGTCCCTTGGCGCCAGGAAGGAACTTTCCTGAATGTTATGATCCACATCAGAGGGAAGGTACATGGTGACTGGAAACCATTTGAAGCCACATTTGAGTAACAAGGAAGGTAGAAGGGGGGAAACAGGCATTTTCTCTCTTAAGATTATATCTTGTCAAGGTTAAAAGCATCAGCAATCATCTCAAAGTGTGGAGCTAACATCCTTCTATTCAGTGCATCATTTAGGCAGAGGTTTGACAGGCAACAGGTACAAAGTTTAAAAATAATTACGCAAAGCAGAATTAAAAGTAATATGACAAGTCCAGTTTGTATGATGGTTCTAAACTACGACCCTAGACATGAAGGTAGCCAACGGAACAAATCAAAGGACCATGGAGAGTCAGATGAAATTTGTTGTAACCAGTGTGCTTGTTCCCTGATCTTGTGTAATTGAATTCCTACTTCTCCAGAGGTGTTTCTCCATGTGCTACAGGACATATTGTCCATAGTATTTGCTATTACTCAAATGCCTCCTTGTTCAGCAAGTAGGTAATCAAGGGCTGTGGGATTGTCTAAAACTACTTTAGCTAATGAGTCAAGTGATCACTGTTGGGCTGCTATTGTTTGGCTGTGGAATTGGCTAGCTTTCCTAATGTTAGGAAGAGATTTCTGATTTAAGCTGATTGGCACTTACTCCAACCCAAAGGAGAAAGGCTCTCCCTATAGAGGCAAACATGGAGCCATGTATGCCCCTGGCTAGTTCCCATTGGAGATGCTTATGAAGGTTTACTGGAAGAGACCAATGGGAAGCTTCAGATTTATTATGCATATTAACAGGGACTGTTAAATATCCTAATAAATATTGGCCTCCCATTCACCAACTGTCCAAGCATTCATAGGCCCATCGAGAGTTCCATTTGCCATAATGATAAAACCAAGTGGTGCACATAAGACTCCTGTTAGGGTTTGATTATTAATAGTGATTTATTGATTGGCTCTTTTTATTTGAGGAATATTTGGGGAGAAATCATCCTGTTTTGTGGACTTTCTGCCTGAAGGCTGCACAGAGAGGAGTTATTTTGTTACAGCAAGCAGACTTAAGATAATACCAGAGGGTCACTGCTGTCATGGACAAATTGGGGTTTCTGGTGGCAAATCCAACAAGCAGAAAGATTTCCTCCTTTGGCAATGGATTGGAAAATATGGATAAAAGCATTGTCTTTCCAAGAAAGAGAGGGAGAAAATAAATGAGAAGTTAACAGTGGGGAAAATACACAGGCCTTGTCCTGGCACCTTGGGACAGCTGTTTCCTTCAGCTGTCATCTGCTCCAATGCCTAGAAATCTTTACTTTTAGGTCACCAGCTGGTGCGCAGGGCCAGTCAGGATTTGGTACTTTCTTTAGATGTGGCACACGGATCTGACAGTCTGTTCCTTGGAGTTTAGTGGCACAAGGGTTGGTTAACAGTACCTGGTAAGAGGCCTTTCTAATAGGGTTGCACAGAGTCTGGAGATGTCTTTTCCAATAGGCAAAAATCCCCAGGTATAAGCTGTGATGCTTAAGGTCTTTGTCTCCTGGGAGCACGCTGTGGAAAGATTGTTCTACTAATATATGGTTACTCTCAATGGATGCAATTAGGCCTTTACGATGTTGAAATATATCTCCTTTTATCAGCTGTGAATCAAAAGAGGCAGGGGCTAGATGCATCGGGTGCCCAGCAATTATTTCAAAGGGTGAGAGTTTGTGGGTTACAAAGGGAGTGGCCCTAAGTTTCAGAAAGACCAATGGCAATGCTTTTGGCCAGGGTGTTTGAAAGGTCTCTACAAACTTTGCCATTGGGTTTTGATGATGCCATTGATATGTTCAGCCAGTCCTGAAGACTGGGGATGACAAGCACAGTGACAGTGTTGTCGAACTGGCCAAACGGCACAGACTTGTTGCAGCACTTGACCAGTAAGGTGGGTTCTCCAATCACTGTGAAGTTCAAGAGGGGTTACCCAGGTAGGAATGATCATTTCCAAGAAGATCTTAGCCATGGAGGAGGCAGTGGCCTGTCTACATGGAAAAGCTTCAGCCCAATGAGAAAACATGAAAACTATTACCAAGACATATATACTCGTGAGATGGGGATGGCTGTATGAAATCTATTCACCAAACCTCAAATGGCCCATTTGGCAATTTAAAGTGCCCAGGAGCAGCGTGAACACGTTTTCCTGGACTGTATTTTGGGAACACAACATCAGTCCCAGATCCAACATTTTCCACTACAATGCTGCATCATAGCGGTCTGCTCTCATCTGCTGAGAATTCGCTACTTGGAAAAGCAACATTAAAACCTGAATTCCGGTATTAAGATTCACAGTATGCAGCACTTTAAACAGTGTGTCAACCTGCTCCCTGATTTTGTCATCACCAGTCTGGACATAAAGGTATGCCCTATTCACTCCTGTTAAAAGGGCACTAGCATTTTTGATTCAACCTTTTTTTGGCTTGTGAAGGTTTCTTAAACACCCCCACTATTTGAGTTGTTTCAGTTCTCCGAGGCAGCCGGCTGTTTAGCAGTTGTGGGGTTGGACACTGAGAGGGCAGCTCCAGGAGCAATAGGGATGAACAGAAATTCATTCTTAATCTGGAGAATTGTTTCTCCAAGCTGGCTTAGAGGAAGCATCGGGAAAAGCCCCTGTGATTCCTCAGTCTCATCACTGGGAAGTGGGAGGACACTGGAAACATTGCTTGGATGACTGAAGACTCCTGGAGCATTTTAGTTTATAGCAGCCTTTTTTCCAACGTCCTGGCTTCTTACAATAATGACAGAGGCTGGGAGGATTTCGCTTACAAGCCTCCATCTGTTGAAGCTGGAGATTAAGGATTTTAATAGTCTTTTTCTTAGTAGAATCATCTAGGGTGCAGGCTAATTGGTTTGCCAAATTGACTAAATCTGGAGTGGACATAGATTCCCATTTTATCTGGTTCTCTTAAGCAAAAGAGAAGGGTCCCAGTTTAGCCCATTAATGAACATAGAGTTGAAGGCTACCCACGTGGATGCGACATCCACAGGGAGACCAGAATTCTCCTTAATAACAATTTGGGGGGGCCGGTCCTGTGGCTGAGTGGTTAAGTTCACGCTCTGCTTCGGCGGCCCCGGCTTTCACTGGTTCGGATCCTGGGTGCAGACATGGCACCGCTCATCAAGCCACGCTGAGGCAACATCCCACACAGCACAACCAGAGGCACTCACAACTAGAGTACACAACTATGTACTGGGGGCCTTTGGGGAGAAGAAGGAGGGGGAAAAAAAAAGAAGATTGGCAACAGTTGTTAGCTCAGGTGCCAATCTTTAAAAAAAAGACAATTTGGAGTAGACTGTAATAGTCATTTGCAGGTTCACTGGGTTTCTGAGTGCAAGGCTGAATCTTATTGCAATCACAGGGGTGGGGAAAAGCCGTGGGCATTGTCAGCTGAAGTCGTTGAGCAATTGCCTGGGCCTGATTACGTAACAAGGCACAGGGTTGGCCTCTCATTTGCAGTTCTAGAGATTTTCCAGGATCATCCCAATTAGCTATTTTCAACCAGTGCTGAGCTTGGCCTTTGCCAACGAGCCTGTGAATTAGGTGGGATCAATCTGAGAAACCTGGTTGGTGAGTCTGAATGACTATATTAAATTCCTTGGCAAACCCAGGAGAATCTTCAGTAACTCTAGGAAAATCTTTGACTGTGGCTTGTAGTTTGGCCTTAGTCCAGGGGGCATAGGGAATTAGAGGCTTAGCATTAGGGCCCTCAGAGCGTTTGTTTTCAAGGGGCAGGTTCTAACGGGTTCAGATGAGAACGGAGTAGGGAGAGGTTCCAAAAGAAAGAGAAATTCAGCCAGGGGGCTGGTTGAGGAAGTGGAGAGCACAGAGGGGCGGGGTAGGGCAGCAGAGGAGGAGAAAGTTAGTACAGAAGGGGGAGGGGTGGAGAGGACTCTGAGGTCTTTGTATCTTCTTTCAATTGTTTCTTTGCCTGGGTCAGTTTGGAAATGGTATTTTGTAGACAGGCAATTTTAGAGTCCTGAACACGCGTGGAAGACTCAAGATACCAACTGAAATAGGCATCCCATTCAGTTTAAAAAACAAATTTTGGGAGATTGAAGGTACCCCACAATGGCCATTGCAGTTCTAAATTATCTTTGGTTAGGTAGGTCTAGTTAGGTTAAAAATGCACATGAGGAGGGACCTTTGTTTTTAAACCTAAAACTGGCTGGGGTCCCTGAAGGAGGGTCATCCTGAGAGTGTTTAGAGGATTGAGATCCCATAATCTTAATTTAGAAGTTCAGAAAAACAAACGAATACTCACCAAAAGGATGATGCCTTAAAAAAAACACAGATCCCGGATAAAGTCAGAGAGCTCGACCAAAAAGAGGGAGCTCGAATCCAAGAGGAGACCTATTGAACTGAAAGGAAAAGAACTTACGGAAGCACAAAGTGGGTACCACACACGGCTTTGGGGGCGTCATTAGTTCCTCAGGGGTTTGTCTCTTCGTGCTCTCCATGAAATGTTGACCTTAAAAATGAAAAACAAAGTCTTCAGTTAGCCAAAATGAGTTTATTCGGGAATAGCAGATGAATTGCAATTCTAGACAAGCGCACCGTGGCGAATCACAGGCAAGCCTGAGGAGACAAAGGGAAGGTCAGCTTTTATGAGCTTTCAGGAGGAAGTTGGGGAGGGCTGTGGCAGTTTTTCATCGACTGCAAGTGGTAGGCAGCTTGTGGTTGCTGAGTCAGAAGGAAATCTTTTTTCTTCCTGCTGGGGTCTGCAAGCTGCGTTGGGCGATAGGGAGTGAGAGCCCTCCCTTCATGGCTTCCTGACTCCATTTTGATTTAGGTTTCCTTTGTTCATTTCCACAATGTAACGGCGGGCCCTCCAGGACCAGTTCATCTGACCCCATCTTATCGATAGAGTAATTAAGAGTTATCTTTTAGGAACTGAGATCCCTTGTCTAGTTCAGGCAGGTTGAGGCTACCAACCCCTCAAGCGGGCCTGCACAAATACTCCATAAGTGACCTTTTTTGACTTCAGGGAGCTAAAAACTCCACCCTCAGATGGTGGTAACGCTGCTATTTTGTGAACATGCATCCTGTGAAGAGGCATGAAGCTTGACTACGTTTGCGCAGATTATCAATGACCTCACTTCTCCTTACTTCCAATCATCGATCTCCACACTTCAGACTGCTCTGCCCTTCGTCTCATAAATTGTGCCTCAAGCTCTGGATTGGGGAGACAGATCTGAGGGCACATGCCCCATGTCTCCTTGCAGATCTGTCTCTCAAAATAAAGCTACATTTCTTTTCCCAAAAGCCGATGCTGTAATTTGGGCAAGAGAATCCCAATTTCATGTGGTAACAACAATACTACAAAACAAACACAAACAAAAATAAATGTCTAGTTGGTAGCCATTGGACAATGCTAGTGAACCAACTCACTGTGCTAAAAACTAGTCTTTCCTATGTGAACTATCCCACTGGGTAATCGTTTAGTAGATGAAGGAGTTTCTCTTCCTGGAAGTAGACTAGCTAGTAAACGAAGTAGGAATGATAGAGTTAGACCGTCACCATTTTGCAATACCCAGTGAATGAATGGATCCAGGCACTGAGCATCAAAGATTGTTAACATCACAAAAAAAAGACAACCACACACTATATATCTCTTAAGAACACAATACCAGCTGTGAGGTAGTCGTGCTTACAAAAAGCCAGCTCTGAATCTGACTGAGCCTCAGTGCAGTCCACATCACTGATTCTCGGGTGTGGGCAGCATCGCCTGTCCACTTGTTAGAAATGCAAGTTTTCAGGACTGGCCTCTACCAGAATCAGAAACTCTGAAGGTGGGGCTCAGCAATCTGTCTTAACGAGCCATTCAGATGTTTCTAATGCCCACTAAAGATTGAGAACCACTGCTGTAATGCCAATACCAACTTATAGGAAATACAGAGGAACGTAGTGCACAACATCATGGTGATACAGGCAAAAAATCCATACTATGGAGAACTCTATCAGACAAATGACCTGGTTTCTTTAAATTTAAATTGCAAGAAAATAAAAAAAGAGATGAAGGGGAACCTAGAGATGAAAGACACTTAGGGAACATATGGGCCAATTGCAAATTTTGCTTCATATATTTTGTCCTTATTTGGACCCTAATTCAAATAAATAAACTGTAAAAACATTCTATATCACTTATGAGATAACTGGAAATTTCAACACTGGCTATTTGATATTTAGGAAATGTTACTTCTTTTTAGGTGGGATAACGGTATTAAAGTTATATTTATGGCTGAAATGATATGATGTCTTCAATTTGTTCAAAATAATATTGGATGAGTAGGTGAAGTTCTAAATGGAAAAATGTTGACCACGGGTTGATGATAATGGGGCTGAGTGATGGCTACCTAGGGTTCATTATACTGTTGTCTACTTTTGTATATGTTTGAAATTTTCCACAGTAAAAAGCTGAAGAAAAAAAATTTCCTTTGACTTTCTGGGGCTTTGTGTGAACCTGTGGGAAGAATTTTGCAGAATTCCCAGACTGAGCCCTAGTTCTACCATTTATTTTGTGGCAGGAGTGAGCTGCTAGCTGGGTACATGACTTCATATCTGTCATCTTCATTTTCTTCATCTGTAACATAGAGTAGAGAATCAAATGATACAATGTATTCAAATGCTTGGCAAAGAGATTTCCAAAGGTTCTAGCACCCACTGACTATGGGTTCTTTGAAGCCAGATATGGCATCTTCTAATATTTTTTCAGTGCTGTGTTGAACATTACCTGACATCTTGTTAGAAATGCACATTTTCAGGACTCGTCTGGTACCAGAATCAGAAACTCTGCAGGCGGGGCTCAGCAATCTGTTCTAATCAGCCATTAACATGTAACAGGTGCTTTATAAGTGTTTAGCCTCAGTTTTGTTATTTAATTAAATCATTTATTAATTGAGTGAGTGGGTACATTCCAAATTCTAGGTTTCAGACCCCTAGGTTTCAGGATCATTCTTGATCATTCACTCAATAATTGAGACCTATAATGAATGAATGAAAGTAGGAGGCACATTCTGGCAATTATTATTCAATGTGTTACATTATACACATTCAGATAGAACCTATTGTGTATGTCGCAGATTCTATCTGCTCCCCTCCTTTCCTGATGGCCCATTGGCTGGAGACTGTGGAAGGTGGGAAGCCCTTGTTCAGTGTAGATTTTCAATCATGGAGATAATCTTCACTTAGACACAAAAATAAGCGAAGTTCAAGCTGGGACTGCGTTTTTGGCCTCCACTCTTGGAGCTCCTTTGGGTTCCACCAGAGGGAGCCTCACACTGCTTAGCTTCACGGAGGGACGGGGCGCACAGGGGACTAGTCAGTAAGCGCACATTCTCCTAGGCGGCAAATGCGCCCTGAGTGTCTCCTCTGTGCCCAGCTGTTTCAGGTGCTGAGGACACAGAGATGCATAAGACCTGAATCCTGCCCTCAAGGGACTCAGTCTAGAGTGGAGACAGGCATGTAAACAAGTAATAATGGCATAGCGCAGCAAGGGCCATTATAAAGGTGTCACAAAGTGTAAGAGAACTGTTAACTCTGGCTCCGGCAGTCAGGGAAGCCTAACCCTGAAAGGCAGGTAAGAATTCAGCGGGTGGACAAAGTAGACAGAATAGTACGGACAGATACATATGTGGGGGTAAGGACAAGCATGGGATTATTTGCCACGGCTAAAAATGAGCTTCAAGGAGCCTGGAAAATGGCGAAGAGCCGCGGGAGAGCGGTGAGGGCCAGATAAGGAGAGGCCTCCATCCATGAAGAGAGAAGAGCCACTTAAGGGACACATTCAACTCGATAACTATATGAGAGAGGCATGGTAAACTCTCGAGGGATCATGACCTTACATGAGTTATGCACAAAAAATAGTGTTTTAGTTTTTTGTCTTTCAAAAGCCCCTCAGGCACCGTTCACACACTTCACAAGATCGTCATTCTTGTGATTTTATAATCAGAGCCCAGGTTGGTCACTCACTTTCCCACTTTCTTTGGATTTGATCGACTTGACTTTTAAATGTGTCCAAAAACCAAACTCACTCTCAAAAGCACGAAGATTTGCCATCAAAACAAACTGTGGTTCAAACTTCTAAGGCAATTCCGAAGGAGTCCTTCTAGAAATGTTCAGAATGACGTCAGCATCATTAGAATGAAAGCTTATACTCAAGGCGACAGCTTTAAATGATAATTTTTGCTCGCTCTTTTAAAGAAAGACATTTCCTCTGGTTATTGCTGGCGCAGCTCAGCAGACACTGACGCTCAGAGGGCGTACGACCCTAGAACAGACTGGAAGACAACAGCAGTGTTGCTGGCTTTCCCCTGAGTCTTCCCCTTTCTGAAGCTGGGGGTGGACCCCCCACTGGGCTGGGCAGGAGTGCTTTCCCTCTCTCACTCTGAGTCACCTGAGAAGACTCACATCCTGTTTGCCTGGACAAGCGGCTGGCTGCTCTTTCCACCCAGAAATGCTTCTGAGCCGACAGGTCCAACCTGCTTGTTCCCCTGAAGGCGTCAGGCCTCAGTGGGAAATGGACAGGACGGCAGAGAAGCTGAAATGCCTTAGCTAGCTCAGCACATTTGCTTCTCAGCATTCACCAGATCTACGATGAGAAAAAGTGGTCCTGAGGCCTGTGGCATCTGGAGGGTTTCTGACTGAGTTCTAAGAATGAAGCCTTTTTTTTTTTTTTTTGTGAGGAAGATTGTCACTGAGCTAATATCTGTGCCAATCTTCCTCTATTTTTTGTATGTGGGATGCCTCCACAGTATAGTTTGATGAACAGTCTGTAGGTCTGTGCCTGGGATTCGAACCTGCAAACTCCGGGCTGCCAAAGTGGAGCACACAAACTTGACGACTATGCCACTGGCCGGCCCCTAGGATGAAGCATTTTTAATCTGAGCAGTAGACTCAGAGTGTAAAGGGTCAGAAGGGTCCTTAGAAGTCAGCTGGTCCAATCCCTTCATTTTATAAATGCAGAAACTGAGGACCCAAGAGTTTAGAATAAAGTGACCCTACATCCAGCAGCCCTGAGACAGTCCTGGTTTATACCTGTTTTTCCAGTGCAAATGTCAATGATGCCACTTTCACTCTCAAAGTGTCCCAGTTTAGATGATAAATTATATGGTCCCCTGCACCTTACTTTAAGAGAAGAGAGGGGCTATGGATAGGTGGAGAGCAGTGAAGAGGAATGTTATAGAGAAAAAACAGTATGAAAAAAGGTTTAGAGATGAAAATAGGAATGAATTTAGCATGTCAGATCTCTTTTTCAGTGATTCTGTTGCTAAATGACATTTTCTTTCATAGAGTTTTTGCTTCTCAAGATAAAATAGAGAATAAAAAACATAAGTGTAAAAAGCTTGGTTAGTTTAGAGTTTCTTATTACTAGTACTATTGTTAAATTCTGTTTGGCTGTTACAAATTACTACAAGTCACTCATATAAAAATACTAAATGAACAAACTAGATTAGGGAAAAAACTCAAAATGAGAGTGGCTTTTTGGTAAAAGAACAACCTGACTAGTTTTGTCAAGGAGAAAGAATTCTTAATTGAAACTTATGCTTCCACCATTACCCTAAAAGTACCCACTCTTGCTACCCCAAGATCGGTTTACTGAACACCAACTGTGTGGTAAGTGCTGTGTTTGATCCATGAGGCAGGGCACCTCTTTCCTCAAAGCTGAGAAACTTTTAATCACCATATCTGTTTCAATGAACCATTGCAAATATTTTATAAGAATGTCACATCTGTCCTGTGTTTCGGAGTTCTCTTTGCTCACGTGTACCTTCATTAAAAGGTAAGGTCGTCTGTGTAGAGACTCCATCTTTTTTTCAGTCAAGTTTTTATTCACATACCTACAGAAAAGTGGACAAAGAAGTGTGCAGCCTGATGAATTTTCACAAAGTGAACGTATCCATGTAACAAGCGCCAAGATAGAGAAATAGCAGTTCAAGAACTCTAGAAGCCACCATTGTGCCCCCCTTGGTCACCATCCTCACTCTAGAATAACCAGTATCCTACCTTTTACCACCAAAGATGAGTTTTGCCAGTTGTTGAACTCAGTATAAATGAAATCACGTAGAGAATATTCATAGGGTTTTAAAAACATATAAATTCATTGTCAATATTTATAGAGTGGGTTATTTCACCAAAAATCCAGAGTTTCTCTTTCTTTTAAAAAAGATGTGACAGCAGAGAAAGACAAATGCCATGTGATCTCACTTATATGTAGAATCTGAAAAAAAACCCCAACTCATAGATACAGAGAACAGACTGGTGGTTGCCAGAGGCAGGGGTGGGGAGTAGGAGAAATGGGTGAAGGGAGTCAAGAGATACAAATTTCCAGTTATAAAATAAATAAGGCACGGGATGTAATGTATAGCATGGTGACTATAGTTAACAATACTGTGCTGCATATTTGAAAGCTGCTGAGAGAGTAGATCTTAACAGTTCTTGGTGCCAAGAACATACAATGGAGAAAAGATAGCCTCTTCCATAAGCGGTGTTGGGAAAATTGATCAGCCACATGTAAAAGAATGAAAGCAGACCATCATTTCACACCATACACGAAAATAAACTCAAAATGGATCAAAGACTTGAAGATAAGTCCTGAAACCATAAAAATCCTGGAAGATAATATAGGTAGTACACTCTTTGACATTGAACTTAAAAGGATCTTTTCGAACACCATGTCTTCTCAGACAAGGGAAACAAAAGAAAAACTAAACAAGCGGTACTTCATCAGACTAAAGAGCTTCTGCAAGGCAAAAGAAACTAGGATCAAAACAAAAAGACAACCCACCAATTGGGAAAAAATTTTTGCAAATCATATATCCAGTAAAGGTCAATCGCCATAATATATAAGGAACTCACACAACTGAACAAGAGAAAAACAAACAGCCTGATCAAAAAATGGGCAGAGGAAATGAACAGACATTTTTCTAAAGAAGATATACAGATGGCTAATAAACACATGAAAAGATGCTCAACATCACTAATCATCAGGGAAATGTAAATCAAAGCTACACTAAGATACCACCTTACACCTGTTAAAATGGTTGTAATCACTAAGACTGAAAATAACAAATGTTGGAGAGGGTGTGGAGAAAAGGGAACCCTCATACACTGCTGGTGGGAATGCAAACTGCTGCAGCCACTATGGAAAATAGTAAAATTAAAAATAAACTAAACTCAAAAAACTAAAAATAGAACTACCATATGACCCAGCTATCCCACTACTGGGTATCTAACCAAACAACTTGAAATCAGCAATCCAAAGTAACGTATGCACCCCTATGTTCATTGCAGCACTATTCACAATAGCTAAGGCATGGAAGCAATCCAAGTGCCCATTGACTGATGATTGGAAAAAGAAGATGTGGTATATATATATACAACGGAATACTACTCAGCCATAAAAAAAGACAAAATCATCCTATTTGCAACAACATGGATGGACCTGGAGGGAATTATGCTAAGTGAAATAAGCCAGACTGAGAAAGACAAACACCAGATGATTTCACTCATATGTGGATTATAAACAAACACATGGACAAAGAAAGTTCAGTGGTTACCAGGGGAAGGGGGTTGGGGGATGCGCACAGGGGGTGAAGAGGAGCACTCATGTGGTGACAGACAAGAAATATGTACAACTGACATCTCACAATGATGTAAACTATTATAAACTCAATTTTAAAAAAGGTTCCTAACACGAGGGAATAAAAAATTTTGTAACTATGTATGGTGACAGGTGTTTACTAGACTTATGGTGATCATTTTGCAATATACATACATATTCAATCATTATGTCGTACACCTGAAACTAATATAACGTTATATGTCAATTATATCTCAATAAAAAAATGTGACAGGATCCTTGTGGTGAGAGAAATGTTCTGTATTTTGACTGAATTAATTTCAGTACCCTGGTTGTGCTATTGCATTAGAGTCTTGCAAGATGTTACCATTGGGAGAAACTGAGTGAAGGGGTACAGGGAATCTCTCTGCATTGTTTATCACAGCTGCACGTGAACCTACAAGTATCTCAAAATAAAAAGTTTAACTAAAAATAAAAAATTATATGTTAAGATTAAAAAAAAAGATGCAACAACACTAGGCCTACCTTTCTCTTTTTCTCTCTTTTTTTTTTTTGAGGAAGACTAGCCCTGAGCTAACTGCTGCCAGTCCTCCTCTTTTTGCTGAGGAAGCCTGGCCCTGAGCTAACATCCGTGCCCATCTTCCTCTACTTTACATGTGGGATGCCTACCACAGCATGGCTTGCCAAGCAATGCCATGTCTGCACCCAGGATCCGAACCGGCGAACCCCAGTCCACCGAAGTGGAACGTGCGCACTTAACCGCTGTGCCACTGGGCCGGCCCCTAGGCCTACCTTTCTCATGCCAACAACTGGCTGGACCTGAGGAGCAGATGTGTCTCAGGATGGGGACATGTTCTCTCATTTGCCACAGCCCCCACTCACCTCTTATTGTCTTGCACTTGGCCAGCTTGGTACCTGCCTGCTCCTGGGTATAGGTCAATGCTAGACAGAGGGAGGAGCTACAAACTGTTTTCTTACTTTTTTCAGGTATTTACTTTTTCAAGATTGAATTTCCTCAATCCAGTTCATCATCAAGACCCTTACCAGATTTTGGCATTAGCTTTGTCTATTTGCCTTAGTTTTCACTTTACGTTTTTGTAGGGATCCTGGGAGGGGCTGCATGGAGATCTGCTGGCAGGATGTCATCTAAAATCAGGGTCACCATCGTGAAACCATTTTCAGCCACATTCTTCTTCTATTTTCTATTTTTCTTGTTCCTTAACTGGCTCTTCTTGCATCTGGCCCCCCAATTGGCAACCCTTAGGGTCAGCCCTTTGCTACTGACCTTCATGACCTTGAACAAGTCACTTTACCTCTCCAGGTGTCAATATCCCCATGTGTACAATAGAGATTGGGCCCTCAGTGTTTCCTGAACCAGTGCTCAGCAAACTCTGTGTATGATCAACACGTGGTTCCACTGCATGTGACTAGTATGAGGCTCACACCATATGCCTCTTGCCATTGCAATTTGCAACACCCAAGCTGTTTTTACCCCATACAGTGAGTCCTCTGATCATGGCCTTGGATGTTGTAGCAACATCAAATTACTTATAACAGCTTTAAACACTTAGTCTTGGGTTTTGTGTTTACCTCCTTGAGGACCAGTGACAGATTCTGGGTAGTCTGCAGACCACACTTTGAGAAATACTGTCCCAATTTTTTTCAGTGAACAGAAAGTTCTAGAAAAACTAATAGGTGATGTGTAAAAAAACAAAACCAAAACTTGTTCCATGTTAACATATTAAAAGCCCTGAGAAGTACTGTGTCTAAAACAACACAAAATTAAAATCTGTTTGTCTAACCTAGTATTTCCCTTCTTTTCTTTCAACACCTACTTACACCGTGAGGAGTGTTGTTTGTCTGAATGCCAATTTAGGGCATGTTAGTGTAATAGGTCTCCAAGATTTCTTGCAGTCCTGAGTTTGACCCTGATTCTGTGTTCTCTTCCTGTCCACCTTTATCCCTTGGAACAGACCTTTCCTGCCTCTTGCTTCAGTTACCGATTCCATACTTCTCCTGCTGGTGATGTTATCTCAAACCTAATGTATCTGCAACTCCTTTCTCTCGTTGAGATGATTGCAACAAAAAGAGTAAAGAGAGGTGGAGTTACAATTTATCAGGGACCCTGGACAGAAAGTTGCTGAGGCTGAGGCCAGGGGAAAACCAGATTGCTGATTTGGATTTCAAGTCAGGTCTTGCTGCAAGCTTCTTTACAAAGCCTCCACTTGCTGGTATTCTGTACGCAGGCTAATTGCAAGTTCAGCTTTCCTCCAAGAAGCTCAGGTCTGTTTTCAAAGTTAAGTGCACTGTCTCAGTGATGTTTATGGAGCAAAATGTTTGAAAGTGTTGGAAAAGGTGAAGCTTTTTTCCACTCTTCCTGGCACAGTGTAGCTCATGTGGAGGGTTCATCTTTTAATTAACCAACAGATTACCCTCCACCCCTCTTACTGTTATAATTCAGCATGTGCTTGCTGCAACCACTTTTGCTTACCTATGCTTAAATCCTTAAATGTGTGTAAAACCCCTTCATAATGTCTATTACCTTTAGAAAAAAGCAAAGCCTCTTCAGCATTACTGACAAGTCCCTATTGCCCTTCTCTTTTACTCTTATTTAAAACTTCCATTACTTATTAGAATTCCCCTTACATTATTAGAATTTAACTGAAGACTTGTAATACAATGGAGACAAAAGATACTGCAAGATGTAAAGATATTAAAAGTAAGTTGTGTAACAAATGGTCGTTATTACTATTACCACACTCCAGCATCCTACTTGGAGTTCCTACACAGGCCACGCTGTTTCACCCCTAACTCCAGGCCTTGGCCCAGTGGGCCCTGCTGGTTGGTCAACTGGTCTTCATTTGTCAGGATGCCATGTACGTTTAACCTTTTCGGAGGAGGCTTCCCTAGTGTTCCTAGGCAGTTTCTCCTTGTTCTTGTGCTGTCACCTATACTTGGCTTTTGGTTTATGATTGCATAGCACCCTGTATTGTGACTACTTTTCTTTTTAACCTGATCCTTCCTTGAGGGCTAAGATCTTATCTTTTTTTTTTTCTTTACCCTTGAATTCCTGAGGACAGTGTCTGACACTAGGTAGTTGCACAAAACTATTTTTAAATAAAGACAAACAAGCAATAGGACACAGAAGGAACAAAATGATGAGATTTTCGCATAATCCAAACTTCATTTTAGACAAAATTTCCAAGTATTTTCCCATCAAATCTTTTCTTCTGGGAGAGATGCTGAGAAGAGGAGGCCTGATATTTCTTTCATTTCCTTTTGCTTCAAAAGTCTTCCAGAATGCTGGAGGTAGTAGTGCTGGGGAGGGAGGGAGGGCTCCGCGGGTCAAAGAGCGGCCTGTACACACAGCCGAAGGTTGACTGCAGACATGTTTGAGAAATTCTAGTGAGGGAGGGAGACTGGTGATGTAGAAAGAGTTCCAGTTGGCTCTGGAGTTCACTTGAGAGTCAGGCAGGCCTGCTTTTGAATTCCGACCATGTCACTAGGTAGGCAACCTTGGATATGCTACTTGGTCTCTAGGGCTCAGACTGGCCAATTTCCTCTCTCATTCATGTCACCAACTCTGTCAGATCTCCTCGCTCTCAGACCTCAGCTCCTCCATCTCCTTGCCTGACTCTAGGACAGTGATGTTTCTTCCCTAGTATATAAGTAAAGGAGAAACCATTAGTTGAAAGCTTCTTCAGGAGGGGAAAAAATTTTATAAACACATAGAGAAACACACACACACACACACTCACACACAGAGGTGCAAACTCCTTCAATTTTTGGTCCCAACGCTTTTCCTTTCAAAGTTAGCCATGTCTGTGTCAAGCCTGGGGTTCCCCCTTATCGAGGCTGGCCATGTAAATTATCTTCCAAACTCTAACACTGGAGAGTGAAAGGGGTACTATTAATCATTACAGCGGGACAGCAGTTATAAACCAGGACTGTCTGGAGCAAACAGAACATTCTTAACCTCTCATTAACAGTGAGAGAGGTACACTTCCCCCTGTTTACCGGCGCCTTCCTACAAGCATTTTAACATGTGAAAACTTTCCCTTCTTAAAACCACAAATGAGCCAAAAGCTAAAAAACTTCTTCCTAGCCATGTTCTCTTCCAGCTGCCACCTTTTCTGCTGCCCTTCATAGGCTCTGTTCTTTCTAAGCGACCTCCTCACCTTCTATTTTCCCCTCAGTCTACTGCAAAATGGCTTCTACCTTCATGACTTTTCTGGTGAAGCTGCTTTCACCAATTGGGGATCCAGTGGGTACTTTCAGTCCTTGTTTTACCCGACTCTCAGCAGCGTTTGGAGTTTGTAAGTTTGCTCTTTTTGGAAACAGCCCTCTTCCTTTAGCTTCTGTGACACCACTCTCTCCTGTTATTTTCCTCTTTCCCTCCCTTTCTTCTGGACACACTTATTCAGTCTCTTCAGAGAACTGCTCTCCTCCTTGTTGCTTGGGTGTCATTCAGCCTTTAGATTCTGTGTTAGGACCTTGTCCTTTCTCATTCCGCAGTGGTCCTGGCACATCTCTTCTATTCTCATTCCCCCAATTCCTTCTAGATGGGTTAAAGACCGCAAACCGGCATCTCTAGCCCAGAGCTCTCTTTGGAGGACAAATCTGTCGGTCCCATTAGGTACTGCACATCTCTGCTTGGCTGTCCCACAGGAACATCAAACTCAATAGCTCCATCTTCTCTATTCAGAGAAAGGCAGCCACTTCCACCAAGGTACCTATGCTAAAAATTTGAGAACGATTCCCCAGTACTTATTCTCTCTCACTTCCACTTCCAATTGTGTACCAATCTCCATCCGTTCCATCTCCTTAATATCTTTCAAATCCTTAACTACCCTCCATTCCTTCTGCCATTGTTTCAGTTCAGGTCAAATCATCTACTTGGATTACTGTTCTCAGAAGCAGACTTTTTCCTCTCCATTGTTTTTCTCCATATTGTAGTTGAGTGATTTTTTTTTTTTCCTGAGGAAGATTCACCCTGAGCTAACATCTGTTGCCAATCTTCCTCTTTTTGCTTGAGGAAGATTAGCCCTGAGCTAGCATCTGTGCCAATCTTCCTCTATTTTATATGTGGTTTGCCACCACAGCATGGCTGATGAGTGGTGTAGGTCTGCAGCCAGGATCTGAACCCACAAACCTGGGCTGCCAAAGTGGAGCATGCGGAACGTAACCACTAGGCCATGGGGGCTGGCCCCGAAGTCATCTTTTTAATACACAAATCTGATCACATCACTTTCTGCTTAAAAGTTTTCAATGTCTTCCCATTGCCTTCAAGATAAAGTCCAAACTCCTTAACTCTTATCAAGAGCCTTTAGGGTCTGGCCTCTGATTAGATTTGCAGCCTCATCTCTGGTCATTCATTCTCTTTTTTCCCTTTTTCTCTCCACCTACAATAGGATTCAATGGGTATTAGAATGAACAAATCTCTTTGAGCCTTAATTTCTTCATCTACAAAATGGAGACATCTGTTTATCTTGCAATTATAAAGATCAGAAATAATATATGTAACATGTCTACCACAGTGCTGGGTACAGAGTAGACACTTGATAAACGGTAATATGTTTTTGCTAATGGTAATTTTCATTTGTTAAAAACTATCAGTATTCTAAGGAATGATGTCTAAACTAGAATGATGTAAAATAATGAATCTCAAACACTTTATTACTAAATTTGGTGTTGTCGTTTACTTAATGCTAAGGAAACTTGGTGAATGAGGGAGCAGATTTTTGCCAACATTTTATTATGAAAATTTTCAAACATGAGAAAAGTTGGAAGAAGTTGACAGTGAATACCTGTATACCACACCTACACTCTTCAATTAACATTTTACTATACGTGCTTTATCATATATCTATCCATTCCTCCGTCCATCCCTTTATCTACTCACCTATCAATGCATCCTGTTTTTTTAAAAATTTCTTCTCCGCAAAGCCCTCCCGCTACATAGTTGTATATTCTAGTTATAGGTCCTTCTAGTTCTGCTGTGTGGGATGCTGCCTCAGCACGGCCTGATGAGCGGTGCTAGGCCCGCACCCAGGATCCGAACAGGCGAAACTGTGGGCCGCTGAAGCGGAGCGTGGGAACTTAACCACTTGGCCACAGGGCTGGCCCCCGCAGCTTACTTTTTTGATGCATTTTAAAACTAAATTGCAAACATCAGGACACAACCCACTATGTACTTCATCATTAATGAAAGTTCAATATTTGTTTATAACCCCTTTAAAAAAAATATTGAAATAAAATTTGCATACAACCAAACACACAAAACTTATGTGTACACTATTCAGAGAGTTTTGGTAAATGCATAAATAAGCCTGTGTAATCCAAACCCCTATCAAGATGCAGAACATACGCATCACTCTAGAAAGTTCCCTCATGCGTCTCTAGTCAATCTCTGTCCCCAATCCCCCAAAGGCAAGCACTCTTATGATTTTTTCCACCAAAGATTAGTTTTGCCTGTTCTAGAACTCGTAAGTGGAATCAAAGAGTATGTACTACTTTATGTTTGGCTAATTTTGTTGAACATAATATTTTTGAGATTCATCTATGTGGTTGAATGCATCATAGTTTGTTCCTTTTCATTGCTGAATAGTATCCCATTGTATGAGTATTCTAGAGTCTCCATTTTTCTGTTGATGGACCTCTGCACTGTTTCTAGTTTGAGGCTATTATGAATAAAGCTTTTATAAATATCCTCATACAAGTCTTTTTGTGGATATATAACAATTTCTCTTGGCTAAATACCTAGGAGTGGAATTGCTAAGGTGGTTAGCTTTATATGAAACTTAGCTTTCCAAGAAACTGCCAGACCTTTTCCCAAAGTGGTGAATGGGACAGTTTTCAATGTCTTAACTAAGTGTAATCACAAACAACTAAATTTACTGAGTGTTTTCTATGGGCATGAAGCTTCATTTAGATACAGTATGTCACCTGATTCTTATACCAAGCCTATGGGGCAGATATTATTATCCTCATTTCACAAGTGAGATAATTGAGGCACAGAGAATTAAATAAGTGCCCAAGGTCACACAGCTGGTAAGTGGTCGAACTTGGATTTGGATCTACGCAGGGCAGACTCCATCTCCTATGCCTCATGCCTCCTAGTATATACCAGGAAAAAAAGAAGCGTTATTTCTTTTCTCATGAAATGAATTAATTTCCTTGACCTAATTAATTTTCCTTGAAAATGGGTCACAGGAACCAAGAGTTACTGTGTTCCTCAATAAACACAATAGAAATGTAAATTCTCCCCATGACTTAGATGTGGTACAGAGAGTGAACAGGGAGAAAACAAATGCAGCCACCAAGGACTTTATCCTCCCGGGAGATTCTTCAAAGTTATCTTCAAAGACATCCCATCTCTATGGCCCTGTGCAAATCCATCTAGTTTCTCTTTAGAAAAAGTGAAGGGTTAAACTTTCGAGTCTCTTCCTTGGGCTGGTTAATAAGAGCATGATGCCTCTTCTCTATAATTAAGGAAGGAGCCTGAGGCTTTAATGGAGAGGTGTATACCCTGCACTGAGGCGGGGAGATAAGAGGGCACTCCTCCCACAGTTTTTCTAAGCTGTTAGAGCTCACTCTCAGATCCAGACTTGCTTTGGAATATCTCCGGGAAACTTAAGGCAAGAAGGAGGACCAAAGTGAACACATCTCTCCTTTTGGGCCAAAAGTCCATCTCTTATCTAGGACTCTGACATCCTAACTTCCCTGTCTCATCTTTGAAAAACTCTCTAAACCAGAGGAAGTTTCAAAAAAATAAAAAAGAAGAGCTATAGGTGGGAGTTGTTGGTTAGGGAAGAGGCAAGGAGCCTTCTGAAAACAGGTATCAAGTTTGTACTTGGATTCTGGCTCCCAGGCCAGGGGCCTTATGAGAAAGCTGGTAGAGTATGTGGTGGTTGATGTCTCAAGGCTTTCCCTCAGTATTTTTTATGTTTCTGGGAAATACCAAAGTATTTCCACTCTTCTCGGGTCACCTGTTAGCTACCCGCACCTGGCATACTTGTCAGGATCAAGTCCATACACCTTAGGATGGTGAATGAAGACCCTCAACAACTGGGCCCAGCCCCTCTCCAGCCTCTGGCCTGCCACTCTTCCCTGTGCCCTAGGTTTGAGGAAATCCTTGCAGGTCCCTGTGGATACCACATTTGCCCCCAAAGAAATGCCTCTATTTCTCCTCTCTTTCCAGAATCCCTGTTCATCCCGTTCCAAAGTCACAAATACAGCAATTATTTGTTTACATACACACTCCACCTCCTAATGCTCTTCAGACTGATTTCTTTTCCCCAGGCAGAAATGTCTTATTCTACTTTGTATATCTAGTCCAGCATATAACAAAAATTTAATAAAATTTTTCCTAGTAAGAAAGACATACGGACAGAAACTTTTAAGTAAACAAACGCTTTATTTGAACCACCGTAAGAGCTAAATTATTTGTTTTGCTTGTGTCACAGAATGCTATTTTCATCTCATAGTGAAAAAAAACATTTGTGCCCAGGATGTTAAGATGACAGATTTTACAAGTACGGGACACAGGCCAGCTGTCCTGTATGTCTTTCGAGCCTCGGTGAGTTTGCTAGGGGCCAGGGTCTAGGCGGTCTTTAGCAATACTTCTGGGAGACGGGTAGGGTTCGGACAGATGGGCTGCTCTCAAAACCATTTGTATGCCACAAAGTTTAACGACAATCAGGACTTTTCTCTGGAAAAGTCTAGAAAAAGAGTGATGTCTCTGAAAATTTCACTTTTATTCCTTTTAATCTCCAGAACTCGTCTTGGTTTTCTCTTGTTTGCCTAGACACTAACTACGACGTAGGCCCTACCTAGATGCCTCCAGCTTTGATCAAAGTCCTGCTGACCAACTGGCAGCCTGGTGACTCCTAGGGGCAAATGTCCCTGACATTTAGTGTCTTCTCTACTTAACCAATCCAGGCCTTGGTCTCCTCCCTCCCCACCCAGGGAGGGGAACTGGGTGACTCTGGAGCCACTTGTGCTAACTGGAAGGAACTGGGCGTTGCTGGGCCCAAAGCCAGGAACTTGAACTCTGCTGAGGAATGGGATCTGGGTGGCCGCTGCCTCTCTGAGCAGGGCTGGCAGCCAGCTCCCGGGGTGACTGGCTACCTCGAGGAGAGATGCTTCTGCTCTGGACAACAGGCAGCTTGTTTGGTTCTTCCTGCCCGATCGCTCTCCTGCTGCTTTGCACTGCACCCCTGGGCTTTGGTCAGCCCGCCTCTCAGCAAAGTGTGCGATCTGCTGCAGACTTGAAAACCTCAGGCTCTACCTCTTCTTCCTTCAAAGCTGTGTTTCCCTGCAAGTTGAAAGCCAACAGGGAGGATCAAGTTTCCTTAACTCCTTTTCTTTCGGCCCCGGAGCCAGACTCTTTGGACCTGCATACCAGAAAGGTTCTATTTTACCCCATCGCCATCCCCGGCATTCTGATTTTAGGTTGATCTCTGACCTAGAACCTGACAAAGAAGCCAAAGACTCCATTTTCAGGAACACTCATCACAATACATTCACGCTAGGACACCGCTCATCCTCCTCCGGGGTGGCCCCTGGGTTTCCAGGTTCTCGTGAAACTGACTTTTGTTGTTGTTCACCTTTTTTAGCTCCGTGACCATCACTTCTTTCTCCCGCAGCTTTCCTTCTCTCGTTTGCTTTTCTTTTTCTTCGCTTCTGCAATCTGCCTCTCTCTTGGTGGAATTTTTTCTTTTCTTTCCTCTTTACGATGTTTAGTTTTTTTCTAGTCAGCCTGATCGTTCCTCCCTCTCCTGGCAACCTCTCTGTTTCAGGGTTTAACTAGGAGATTTTATGAATCACCAGCGAGTTTCTAAGTGGTTAATCCAGGGGTAAGGGCAATTTGTTTCTGCTGAGGGTTAGATCCCTGATCAGGCCTACTCTTCACTGTGTGGGTAATCTTCGCCCTTCCTCCTACCACTGTTTCAATGCTGCTCCATTACTCTGCAACAATTACCCATCCTCTTTCCAGACAAGGAGGCACCTTTTCTCATTTAAATTCCTCAACTCTTTAGATTTCTCAGACAGACGGCTGCCCTAAAAATGGCACATGAAATCTGCACAGAAAAGTTATTATAAAAACCTTTTCCTTAGGAGTCCTCTGTCTGACGGTTCAGATTAGCTGTTATTTTGTGGAAACAGCATTAGAAAATTTCCGGTTTTGCTACCTATTGGCTGTGCCACCTTGGGCAAGCCACTTACCTTGGTTCTTAGCGTCCTCACTGGTAAAGTGGGATCACTTCATGGGAGTGCTGTGGACATGGGATAACAAGCAAAAAAGCACTTTGCAAACTGTATTGAGAGGGTAGGGTAAATGAGCAAGGATCGTGTCCGGATTCTTCCTTAAATCCTTCAGAGGGAAAGGATCATGAAATATTGAGATTTGTTTTGGTCAGTTTATTTTAGGTGGGTCTCAGGGAAAGCTGCAAGCTAGAAAAGGTGCAGAAATCTTTGTGCAGTAACATTTGGCTAAAATCGAGGGTATAAGCGGGAGGATTTTTTGTCCACAGAGGGTCCTAAGGCATTCTGAGAGTTTTGCAGTTGTTGCGAATCCGGTCTAGGCTAACGGCCCCAGGGAAGGGCTTTGGGAAGTGGAATGACTGCAAGGTGGTTTCAACACTCACTCCCAGGCAAGCCTGAAGCCCGTTTAAAAAAACAGTGTGCGTGGGCCAAACCCAAAGCCACCTGGGACGTTTCAGACTGGCACCACCTCCTCTGGCTGTTGCCGAGGCCATCCAGAGGCCAGAGCCCTGATTCAGTGGAAAGTAAAGAGAGGACTGCAGGCTTTGGGACTTTGTGCAGACGTGCTTGCAGCATGGAGGGCGGGAGGCAGGAAAGGAAGGAGGGCATTGAGAGCTGAGGCCCCACCTTTCATTCCAGCAGAGCGCAAGGCAGAGCAGGGAGGAGTCACAGGCCCGGCGCTCCCATAGGTGAGGGAGACTCCTCTCTCTGGGAGAACGTGGTGCTCACTGCTCCTGGAGTGGCCTTGGCAGGGGTGCTGGAGCCCTCGGTCTGCCCGGTCTGGTCTCTGGGGCCAGGGCTGGGTTTCCCTCATGTATGGCAAGAGTTCTACGCGTGCCAGGCTTCTTCTCCTTGGCATACAGCTCGCAGGTAAGAGCTGAGGGGCTTCCCTCGGCAGTTCCTCCTTCACTGCCTGCCCTCCAAAGTTAGCTACCTGTCTAAGAAGCTCCCGAGTTTTGTCTGGGAGCCTGAGCCACAGTGGCAGTTCGTTTTAGTTTTGACTTTACTGAAACTGAAGTTGGAGGGTTGTTTTTGGGGAACTGCTTTTGGACAAACAGGTTTAGGTGTGTTTCAGCCGCCAGTGATTGAGGCACAGAGAGGGCTTTCTAATCTCGGGTTACAAACCATTTTGTGTGGCTACTCTCAACCTCCTGCTGCAGGCAGGACTTGGCACTTGGATTTCTGTGTGTGGTTCTTGTCTGAGACTCTCGGCAGCTCTGGGAGAGCCGAGATCGTCAAGGAGAGAGATCTGCCGTGGTTTTGAAACTGCCCCAACATGCATATTCCCAATGTAAATATCATGGTAAAAAATGCCACGTGGTTTAAAGGTTCTAGGGGCGCAGGCAAGCATAAGTTATCTGGGGTTGATTAACTCAATTTCTGCAGAAGACTCGAAACAGTACAAAATCTACATAACAAGGACCCTTTCTGGAAACCTTACCTGCTGGGGGACCATTACACACACGATACATAATGCTTAATCTTAAGACATGCCTAATTCATGTTATGATTAGTTTTGGTTTTTTGTTTCTGCTTTCAATTTTATTTGCCGATGTTTATAGCTTGTTATAAGTTTTGAAGTGGGTACCATGAGGCCAGGGCATCAGGCTGTGGAGAAAGTGAGAGCGCTAAGGCAGCTTGCTGTGTGGTATTTTTATTTGTTCTCTGGAGAGGGTCAAGGCTGCATACAGGCAGGAGCATGCAGACTCTGGGCGAAGTAAGTTTGAGAGCTGGGGCATCTCAGTTCTGTTTTATGCCGTACTCAGACATTTATTTTGGTAGTGTCAGCAGAAGTTCTCTTAATACACACCCCCTGTGAACCCTTCCTTTTCCTTTTCTTCCCGGCAGCTCTTTGGCCTACCGCAGCTGTGGAAATTTACACCTCCCGAGTGCTGGAGGCCGTCAACGGGACAGATGTTCGGTTGAAATGCACCTTCTCCAGCTTTGCCCCTGTGGGTGATGCTCTAACAGTGACCTGGAATTTCCGTCCTCAAGATGGGGGTGCTGAGCAGTTTGTAAGTAGATTACTGTCATTTTCTAGAGGAACTTGGTCACGAAAATAAGTCAGCCCATTTCTCCTTGCCCTTCCTGTATTTTTCTTAGCAACCAGCATAGGGTAAATCTGGGAAACAATTCCTGAGACAGAGACTGATAGAACTGAGACACCAGTGAAGGCGAAAGCAAGAGGTTCTTTCAAGAGAGCTGCAGGTGGGGCGGGAGGCTTGCTGGTGTTTCTCTCCTGCACCCACCCTCTCAGCCTCCTTGCCCAGGTCTTGAATAGGACCCTCTGCCTTTTCTCCTTGCTAGGTATTCTACTACCATGTGGATCCCTTCAGGCCCATGAGTGGGCGGTTCAAGGACCGGGTGGTCTGGGATGGGAACCCAGAGCGATATGACGCCTCCATCCTCCTCTGGAAGCTGCAGTTTGATGACAATGGGACATACACCTGCCAGGTGAAGAACCCACCTGATGTTGATGGGCTGGTTGGGGAGATCCGGCTCAGCGTCGTACACACTGGTAGGTTGTGCAGGGGAAACGGTATGGGAAGTGTAAGAGCTTATAGAAAAGAGAGGGGCAATCTTTTGTGATGACTGAAGGAGCAGAGAAGGACCAGCCCTTTGGATTTGGAAACTACAGAAAGAGACTGAAGAGTCCTACGGTAAAAAGAGAAAGGCTTTGTTTGGCTGTGGAAAGAAACAGAAAGCAAAGGGACCCAGGGAATCTGCTACAAAAACGGCATTGAGATCATGAAAGGGAGAGGAAGCGACTCTCTGATATAAGGCTAACAATAGGCCTGTTCATTCACTCACTTATCCACGAGGTACTTATTTAGTACCTACTCTGTGTCAGGCACTGTCCAAAGCGCTTGAATGTACTATCGCGCTAATTCTCACAACCACCGTAGGAGGCAGAGACCGACCACGGGAGCTATCGTTTATCGATTACTTCCCATGCGTCAGGGGCCTTACATATCTTATTCGGTCATCCCATCAGCTATTGTGCTCTTAGTGCCCCCCATTTTACTAATGAGGAAACTGAGGCTCAGAGAGGTTAAGTCACTTGTCCAGTCATGTAGCTGGTAAATGGAGTCACTCGGAACTCAAACCCAAGCATCTTTGACTCCAAAACTGTGCTCCAAACCAAGACATCGTATTGCCCGCAGTCCCACAAAGGACAACCTGGAAAACTTAAGAGTTGTAAATTTGGGTTTGAGTCATTGCTATCACTTACCAGCTTAAATAAATCTTATTATTTTTTCTCCTGTAAAGTGAGAATAATATAGCAAGGATTATAGTGAGGATAAAATGAGACAATAAATGTATAAATTCCCCAAATACTGAATAGTATTGAAAATTATAACAGCTACCATATATTAAGTGTTTATTATGTGCAGGCGCAGCATGGAACAACCACACAAATAATTTTATTTTTTATAAGAACTCAATAAATGGATATTGTTATTTCTATTTTATACATTGAGGAAGCTGAGGCTAAAAGAAGTTAACTACCGCAAATCACACAGCTAGTAAATGGTGGAGCTGGTATTTTAACCTAGCTCTCTCTGGTGTGTGCTCTTAACCAACACACAATACCACTACGCAAAATATATAAGCCAGTAAAGTGGGATGACTTCCTCCTTTCATTCCTCGTATCATCCTTCAAGGCCCTATCAATAGGGAGCTGTGTGACCTTGGAGAAATCATTTGAGTACTGAAAGAAGTAATGTAATGTCTTTGGACCTTAGTTTCTTCTGCAAAATTAACAGGTTAGACAAGAACACGTGGTTCTTAAACATACTGTGATCACTACTCTTTGGGAATCTAATGAAAGCTGTGGCCTTGCTTCCCACAAAATGTACACACATGCAACATGGCGTGGATTTTGTGGGCTTGTGGCTCCCTGCCCCCATCCTCTTTCATGGACTTCAGGCTGGGAACCCCTAGGCTAGACTTTCTCTAATGTCTTTTCTGGCTCAGAGGGTTTATTGAAGTTTAAATCAGAAATCAAGCTAAAGGGGCCGGTCCCGTGGCTGAGTGGTCAAGTTCACGCCTTCCGCTTCGGCGGCCCAGGTTTCGCTGGTTCGAATCCTGGGCGCCGACATGGCACCTCTTGTCAAGCCATGCTGAGGTGGCATCCCACATGCCACAACTAGAAGGACCCACAACTAAAAATACACAACTATGTACCCAGGGGGCTTTGGGGAGAAAAAAGAAAAAATAAAATCTAAAAAAAAAAAAAGAAATCAAGCTAAAGACAAGAGACTCATGCTTCGCAGACTCTAGCCTGGTTTAGGAGCCTTCCCTCTTGCATCATTTATCCACTAGCTATAGTTACTGATTCATTTGCCTAGCTTCCCAGTGCACATGAGTTCTTTACAGGTAATGTCTTCTTTGGCTTTGTATTTCCATCACAGCGCCTGGAACATAGTAGGCCCTTAATAAACTTAAATAGATTACCAACTGAATGACAGAAGTGCAGGGGTCAGGGAGAAATAGTCCGGGCACTAGATTTGATTAGGTCAGCAGTAACCTTACCCCACTAGGTAGTTCAACTGGCCCAGTGGTTCTCAAAATTGTAGCATGCATCAGAATCTCCTGGGGTACGAGTTTAAACAGATTGCTGGGCCCCACCTTTAATTCACTAGGCTTAGGGTGGGGCCTGATAACTTGCATTTCAAAGTTCTCAAGTAATATTGTTGCTGCTACTCCTAGGACCACAGTTTGAGACCCACTAAAGTAGTCTGCAGGGCTTTCCTGCTGCTGCTAGAGTTTACGAGGTAACATGGTTAGGAGAAAGGATGATTCCATTTAATAATGGAAATGAACCCCATGTTATATCTTTAGATTTCATCATAGTCCTCCTCGTTTTAGAATCGTAACTTGACTTCTTTCTCCTTACAGTACGCTTCTCTGAGATCCACTTCCTGGCTCTGGCCATTGGCTCGGCCTGTGCAGTGATGGTCACAATAGTAATTGTGGTGGTCCTCTTCCAGCATTTCCGGAAAAAGCGATGGGCTGAAAGAGCTCATAAAGTGGTGGAGATAAAATCGTAAGGCTGGGCAGTTCTGGGAAAGTCTTCTAACACTCTTAATGGTGACTCTTGGTATTTTACACTGGGTTACATAATTGTTGAACAGATGTTCTTCCCTTTGAGTAAATCTTTTTTTAATTTTTTTTTTTGAGGAAGATTAGCCCTGAGCTAACTACTGCCAATCCTCCTCCTTTTGCTGAAGAAGATTGGCCCTGAGCTAACATCCATGCCCACCTTCCTCTACTTTAAACATGGGACGCCTACCACAGCATGGCTTTTGCCAAGTGGTGCCATGTCCACACCCGGGATCTGAAGCAGCGAACCCCGGGCCACCAAGAAGCAGAACGTGTGAACTTAACCACTGTGCCACCAGGCCAGCCCTCCCTTTGAGTAAATCTTACGTAAAAGAATTCAGATTCACAGGATGGATAAATCAGGGCGTGCATTAGTAACTCTACAAAAGCTTTCTTAATTTTAAAGAAGATTTCATTATAGGCTTTCTTTATGATGGAAGATTTGATATTAACATCTAATTATGTAAAGCTTTTCTAGGATATTCCTTACTTGTAATGTAAAGCATACATCTGTAAGAATCACTGGGCAGTCAGCAGGGGCACTATAAGTGAGTGCCTAGGAAAGTCAGCCATGCTGATATAAGGTGCTCAATAAATTTTTTTTTTATTGAGATAAAATTTACCTACCATAAAATTCATCTTTTTAATATTCCTGAAGTTGTGTAACTATCACCACTAATTCCAGAATATTTTCATCACCCCCAAAAGAAACTCCATACCCTTCAGCCATCACTCCCTATTTTTCTGTCCCACCTGGCCCTGACATAGTAATCTGCTTTCTGTCTCTGTGGATTTGCCCATTCTGGACATTTCATATAAATGGAGTCATTCAATATGTGGCCTTTCATGCCTGGCTTCTTTGATTCAGTATAATGTTTTCAAAGTTCATTCATGTTAAAGCATGTAGTAGTACTTCATTCCCTTTTATGGCTGTATAATATTCCATTGTATATACATAGCATTTTGCTTATTCATTTAGTTGATGGACATTTAGGTTCTTCCCACTTCTTTGGCTACTATGACTAATGCTGCTACGAACATTCATGTATAACTTTTTTTTTTTTTAAAGATTTTATTTTTTCCTTTTTCTCCCCAGAGCCCCCCGGTACATAGTTGTGCATTCTTCGTTGTGGGTTCTTCTAGTTGTGGCATGTGGGACGCTGCCTCAGCGTGGTCTGATGAGCAGTGCCATGTCCGCGCCCAGGATTCGAACCAACGAAACACTGGGCCGCCTGCAGCGGAGCGCGCGAACTTAACCACTCGGCCACGGGGCCAGCCCCGTTCACGTATAACTTTTTGTGGAGACATATGTTTTCAGTTCTCCTGGGTATGGAGTGGAACTGCTGGGGCACACAGTAATTCTATGTTTACCATTTTGAGGAATTGTCAGACTGTTGTCCAAAACAGCTGCACCATTTTACATTCTCACCAGCAATGTATGAGGGTTCCAATTTGTCCACATTCTTGACAACACTTGTGATTGCCTATCCTTTTGATTATAGCCATCTAGTAGTTTTGAAGTGGTATCTCGTAGAGGTGTTGATTTGCATTTTCCTAATGGCTAATGGCATTGAGCATCTTTCCATATTTTTTTTTTTGCCATTTGTATATACATTTATTCAAATATTTTGCCCATTTAAAAATTGGGTTCTCTTTTTATTCTTGAGTTAAAAGGCTTATTTATATGTTTTAGAGATTACGAAAGTGCCTTATTAGATACATGATTTGCAATTATTTTCTCCCATTCTGTGGGTTATCTTTTCACTTTCTTAATAGTGTTCTTTGAAGCACAAAGTTTTTAATTTTGATGAAGTCCAATTTATCGATTTTTTTTCTTTTATTGCTTGTGCTATTGGTGTCATTTCTAAGAAACCATTGCCTAATCCAAGGTCATGACAATTTATACCTATGTTTTATTCTAAGAGTTTTACAGTCTTAGTTCTTACATTTAGGTCTTTGATTCATTTTGAGTTAATTTTCGCATATGGTATGAAGTAGGAGTCCAAATTCATCCTTTTGCAGTTGCAGTCTTTCAGTCGTCACAGTAACATTTGTTTCTTTTCTTCAAGAAATATTTACTGAAGTAAATAGAATGATTTTAAGGAGCCTAATGAACCCAACTCTGAGTTTCTGGTTTGAATAGAATATAATCAATAAAAAAGATGACTTCTAGGTCAACATCACACTTTTTTCTTTGAATGAGGAGTTAGAGAATACTGATGGTAAACTAAGGTGTCTGCTTTAAATCGCTGGAGTTCCCAAGTTATATTCCCATCTAAAAATATTCTGCCAAGTGCCTAAGTTTGGCTGCCTGGGGCATGTGGAGGCACGAGCACCATCACTTAGATGGCACTAGTGGTTTAGCTCTCTGTAGGCTTGCATCTACTCCCAGATGCAGGTAATTCTTCCCAGAATATGGCGGGAAAAGACCTCACCCGCAGCTTTTTAAATTTGCCCCCTTGTTTCTTGTCTTGTTCACCTGACACTGGTTTCTGCTGCTTTGTTACAGAAAAGAAGAGGAAAGGCTCAACCCGGAACAAAAGGTCTCCGTTTATTTAGAAGACACGGGCTAACACTCAGACGGTGAGATTCACAGATGGGTTGACTTCTTTCCTTAGCATTCCTGTCTGGCCCATCTCTAATGAGAACCTCCCGGACTTGATGATTTTTGGGTGTTTTCTACATGAAATTAGAGGAGCCGTGTCAGGGAGAGAAAAGTCTTCTACCAGTTTTATGGATGGCTTCCCCTTTGAGTGTGTTTCCTGCAAAGGATCAGGAAGTTAGACCCTACTACCATTAAAGCTGAGAGAATCCTAAGATTATTTGGGGCTTTGGGGTTACATTTACCACCACCAAGAATAATAAATTAACTTTCAACATGTAAATAAATCTTTATTTTTTTAATGAAAGAATATCTGCTTGTTTTATTGTAAATCAATCATAGCATTAAGAGAGTGATTCAACAGATATGCCTGTCATTTTGACAGAACTTTTGTTCTATTTGAAGTTGATTTCAACACCTCTCATTTTATTATTGGGACTATGAATTGAATTTGAGTAGTGTGTAATTTTGTTTTTCCAGTTTTCAGGTTTATTATGCTTAAAAGGTGGGATGATTTATTTTTCATATGATCAGAATTTCTTCATTCACTGAAGTAGGCCCACTATTACTATTTGCAAAAAGAGTCATATTTGTATAGCCTAAAGCTCCAGTGGAAGACCTCAAGGATTTATAAAATAGAATATGGAGAAAAATGACTATTGTAAACCCAGAAAAACAAATTTGGTATCACAGAGGTTTTCCCAAGGGTTATTGTCTTGTTAGAAGCAAGTAGAGTCTCTATCAAGTCAGGGTCATGGAAATTAAAGACGACGACTGCTTTAGAGTAAAAGAAATTTAAGGAACTAACATAAGTATAATGTGTGATCCCTGACTGGATGGATACCAGTTTGAACAAACTGGTTGTAAAAAGATTTGGGGGAACAATTGGGAAAGCCTTGAATATGGATAATAATATGGAATTATTATTAATTTTTATTTGGTATAATAAGGGCATTATTGTTATATAGGAAAATGTCCCTACTTTAAAAATACATATTGGAGTATTTAGGAGTAAAATGTCAGTAATTTGTTTTAGAAACTTCAGTCAAAAAATATATCAAATAAGGAAAAAATTCTTTAAAATTAGGTGATGGATGAATTCCATACACTGTCTTCTCTACTTATCTGTATGTCTGATTTTGTTTATAATAAAAGGGAGAGAGAGAGAGAGAGAGAAGGTATAGATCCCGTGCAAGGCAGAGGCTATGAATTAAGGACACTGACTCTTGAGAACTATGCAATAAGGATGAGAAAACTTCTTTTAAAAGCTAAATTAGGGGGAGCACAAATACTTTTAAGAATATTTTCCTTCATAATGGAGAACCAATCTAACAATATATATGTAATTCATAATGCCAGGTGCTCCTATTGCACTTTTCTCAAATGCGTTATCCATTTAAACTTCTGTTTTGTATTTCAGGAAGCTGAAGATTTCCAAGCCCAAGAACCCTAGAATGAGTTGAAGTTAATGGAAGCTTTTCTTTGACTTTTCCAGTTGAGATGTGTCTTCCAACCAGCTCCGCAGTACATAACCTTCTAGATAAGCAACATCTCTCTGGAGCCAGCCTAGGGCCCTCTTGAGCAGATACCAACAGACTCATATACAGCTCCATTACTAAGGTTTTATTTAATTACAGAGCACAAATATTTTTCAAGTGCTCCTTAGCTTTTGTACACCAAGAAGCCACATTTTTGCCTTAAACACTCCTTGTGGATTATTAATTGTATATACATACATTGGCATCAACTGGGATAAAAGCCAACTTGTCATGACATTTCCTTTAACATAGTTTCTTTAGAGCAGCATTCTTGCTACTGAAGTTAATGTGTTTACTCTTTCCTTCTCACACTCTCAGTTAAAAAGGTGAGCTAATTCTCCCAGCTGTTTTTGATTGATTAACAGACAATCCCAAATTCAAACTGTTAAAGAACAGTTTGATTTTTATGGCTCTCCTTAAGTATGAGACATGTCTTCTTTTATTGAATTTCTTTCAACATCCTAGATGATAGGTTGTTTTCTCTTTTTTTCAATGGATCCAAGGTTTACAATAGCACAAGTCTAAATCACAGAGTAACTAGAAAAGGTTACGTACATGCTAATAGATTGACAAATGCCACTTCTGGATGAATTGCTTGTCACCTTTTTTCTGCATTGTGAAAGATAATCAACAGTGTGGGTCTTTCATTAGCAGTGAACGGCTTTTTAGCTCACCATCTTTTTTCCTCCAATTCAATTACCTACAACAACAGAGCAAAGTCTGTGCTCATTTGTAGACTGGAATCATTAAGCAGTTAAATAGAAGGATTCTGAAATAGTATGTCACAACTTAACAAATTTAGGGCTGGTGAAAAAAAATCAACCCTAAATGATGATAATTTTGTAGTGTTACACAAAGCTCCGAGAACTGGAAGAGATTATGTAAATTTTTTCTTTTTCTTTGCTTTATTTTTGTTTTAATTTACTTGCTTATTTTGGAGGAGGAAGGATTTGGTATGGGGCAAAGAAATATCAAAACTAACAGAATGAAACCAACTTTCTTCTTTCTTCTTTTATAGCAGTAAAGCAAAATTCATAAGTGAGCTATGGAAAGAAGAGTGTCTCTAAAAAAATGTCTAGTTTCCCAGTGTCTTTTCAAACTTAAGCCACAGTAGCATTTATTCAAAGGATAGAAAACATCTAAAAGTTTAGGCCTCTCCAAAATCTTTATAGCCTGATATTTTCAGTTTTCACCAACTGGGCTGAAGATGCTATTTCTTTTAACAACTGGAATTTCCAAATAGGTTATCTGTATTTAAAGACGCTGAACTTTGATATTTTTTCCAATACTTAAAAAAGAAACTGGTATAATTTACATGTGAACCTTGATTCTGAAATTCATTCCATACCTGTCTCATTTTGCCTTTTACACCAAGAAGCGAAGTTTAATACCCAGTTTTGAAGCTAAAAATTAGATTTAAAGCCTATGTTGCCTTTAATTCACATTTTCTATTTTTCTTCAAAATTCAGCCTTTTAAACTGTAACTGGATATTTCTTCAAATAGATGACGTGGCTGATGTTCTATTAAGTATAATGAAGTAGTTAAAAACTCATGGAAAGTCTTTCCAGCAAAACTTGTAGCTTGTGTCTTGGCTAAATACTCAAGGGTTAATACTGTCCTGTTGTTTAATGTCTTCTTCCTAAAGAGAACTTTTGTATTGTAATTTATTTTTTATTGTGCCTTAAACACTTATGCAAATAACCTTTAGTAATAAAGAATTACCAATTATATGATACGCTTATATACAAATCTAAAAATTTTACATAGCAAGTAACAGAAAACAGCTGGGTATATATTTTATTTTCATTGAAAAATTTTCTTAGAGGCAGCCTGGAAGTCAATAATGGATAGAATTAGTTTCTACTGGATAAATAAACCTAAATGGATTTCCCCAGAATTTTCACATTGCATTGTATAACTGGGAATTTGGCACAACAATTACTTAGTTTGGGGACTCTTTCTAAGGAACAGTGTCTATTCCATTTGGTCCTTTTATATTACCTTCTTAATAGAGAAAACCACCAGGTTTCAATTCTAGTAAAGGAATGGGAGTTGAAAAATGGAAAATTATTAAATTTTTCTAAAAGCTGAAGTATACTTTTTCCCTCTCTTGCTTTCAGTAAATATACATCGATTCCAGGAGACTAGGTGGACTAATGATTAAAGCAGGGTATCATCTAATCTCTTTTTCAGAAGAATGTGACCCCATGTCTTCATTTCACTTCAAGCAAGGTGAAAACATTACTTTCTCACTTTTCCAACCAAAAGATAAACAAATCTCAGTTCCTTTTTTCTCTATTATATGTCATAATGATTTCATCATTGTCACTGTCAACAGCAATTTAATATACGCCCAATTTAGATAGGTACCGATCTGGATGCTGTAATAGCTACACGAAAAAACACGAAGCAGAGACTTGAGGCACAAATTCAGCACGAAGGCCTAACACATATTTACCTATTGACTGATCCTGTATCATCTCCTAGGTCCCTTTGAACTCTAAATGTATAGATATCTATTCTGAGAGCGTTCAAATAAAAGAATCTGTAGGGAGTTAAAAACAGACGTCCGGAATAGAGTCTGAGGATCAAGACTATTTAGTACTGCAGAATTCCATAAAAATAAACTAAATTTTCCAAAGTCTGTAGCCTACTTCATTGTCAAGCAAAAGCGAATAATTAACTCCTAAATGAGAGTCAAGAATCGCTGATCGGTGAGCAAACCCAGGTGTGGTTCTGGAAAAAAGCCATGTTCCTATGGCAACTTTCAATCGCCATTTTAAGAGTTCTCGCTGCCTCCCGCCCTGACGTCACTTCCGGTGTTACCTGTGTTGTTACCGGGAGCCGTAAACAAGGTGTGCAAGCATCTGGAGAGCGGTCGCGATGCAGCAGAGCGGAGCGGCGGGAGGCCGCGGCTGCGCTCTGTTCCCACTGCTGGCAGTCCTGTTCTTTCAGGGTGAGTGCGCCGGCTGGCTCTGCCCCACTTCCGGCCGGGGGGGCGGTAAGGGAAGATGGTCGCTCTTCCGCTTCCGGGTGGGGGGTCTCAGGAAAGCCCCCACGTCGCTTCTGGGAAGGAAAGAAGCAGGAGGGTGTCAGGAGGTGGTTGTCTTCTCATAACCACCACCCACTGGGGGGAGTTGGTAGGCTGTCAGTGCTTTGCTGAGTGGCTGGGAGCTTGACCACCTTGCGTGACTGCATGGTGTTGTGGCGATGGCACCGCTTGCTAGAACCACGGAGGGCTCTGGCTTTGGTGGCACCAGCTGTTATCTTGTGCTGTTATCAGTGATTGACTCTGCTGTGGTTTTGTGGGCTGTGTATCCTAGTTAGGAAAGGGCAATTCTGATGTTCAATAGTTTGTCCCAGTAATTTTGGGAGAGAAAATTATGACTGTTGGTAATTTTATTTTTTGTAGGTGATTGTCGATGGCTGTGAAGTAAAACGTTTGTTAGTCACAGAAAGGATGTGCTGTGATTTCGTTCTAACAGAGACTCATTTTGTTCACAGAAAAGCGACTGCGTTAGCATTTTAATAACACATCTGTAAAAAGACAAGAAAGGGCATATGAATTCTGTTAACATTTTAATCTGTTAACTAATATCAGAAGTACAGTATTCACACTGTGACATATTCTTAAAGTTTGAGTAAGCTTTACTTTCATGCAATTTTCAAATTTCATAAATTTCAGTGCAACCTAATTACCATCATTTTAGGGTGCAATTATTTACTGGATTTTGTGTGTGTGTGTGTGTCTTCTTGGGAAATCATGTTAGTAGAGCTAGCATTAAAATGAATTAATTTCATAAAATTTCCCTGTGGTAAATGGGAATTTCTGAAGGAGACCTTTAACATAAAGATTTCAGGTGTTCTACATCTCAGCAGGTAAGGTGGCAAAGTTTTTATTTGATGACTAATATTCATGCTGCCAGCACACTCCCTGATCCCTCCCAGCTGCCCATGTCATTCCAAGTGTCCAGTTTTTCTGCCAAATTCTTTTGCAATATAATATTTAGGCTGACCTACTGTCGCCCTAAATACTCCCAATTTCATTTCTCTCTCTCTTTCGCACACGCACACACACACACACACACGGAAATATTCAAATACTGTCCTATTGAGAAAAAAATTCTAGAAGTTGTGGGTGGTTTCTTAAACTTGATGCCATTTTATATTGAAAAGCATCCATTGAATCTAGCAGACCAAATAATTCAGACATTGAAAGTTGATTTTATGATCTGTATGTACTTATCTTTTTTGCCTTTTTAAAAATAACAGCTTTATTGAGATATAATTTACATGCCACACAATTTTCCCATTTAAAATGTACAATTTAATGGTTTTTAGTATATTCACAGAATTGTGCGATCCTTAACACAACCAATTTTAGAACATTTTCATCACCCCACAGAGAAACTCTATATCCGTTGACAGTCACTCCCCATTCCTCCCTTCCCCCAGCCCTTGGCAAACACCAATCTACATTCTATTATTGTGGATTTGCCTATTCTGGACATTTCACATAAATGGAATCATACAATATGTGTTCCTTTGTGATTAGCTTCTTTCATTTAGCATGTTTTCAAGGTTCATCCGTATTTTGGGGTCTTACTTTTGTTTTGAAACTGTTAGGCAATAGACTTTGGTTTCATACCAGTGTTTATTTGCTTTTCCTCTTCAAAGATAGGGCCCATTAAATTATTAACTTGTTTGATTTCTCCCTAAGTTATAAAGATGGTCCTGCTATATAAGTTGTCAGAGTACATAGAAACAATAGATTAGGCAGCCTAGGGTTCCTACACTTTTCTCTTTTCCGTTTAATTATACAATTTTATGAATCAAAGGTTGACAGATTTGTATATTGGAAAACTGAGTGTACAAAATTGAGAGTTTTGTTATTTTTTTTTGTTTCTTCTGTGTACGAAATTACTTATGTTTAAATGTGATTTTTCTTCTTTTCTTCCAAGGTTAAAAAATTTTTGTTAATTATTATGAGTATTTCTGTAGTTGGCTGCTTTTACCTGGCAAGAATACTTTTTTACTCAGGTGAAAATATAAACATCCATAAACACATTAGGCCTAGGATAAAAATTTCTGAATGAATGTAACATTGGATTAGTATATTTTTTTTTGAGTGGAGTGGACAAATTATTTTACATCCATTGATTTTAAAAACCTTTTAATTTCAGTATAATATATAGAGATAAAAGTGCACCTATTGTAAGTGTTTAACTCAATGAATTTTCAGAAATTGAACACACGTAGGTAACCAGCACCCAAATCAGGATACAAAATGTTGCTGATACTCCAGAAACCTTCCTTGTGCTTCCTTTGTCATTGTCCCTTCTTCCCAAAAAGGGAAACCAACACCCTGATGTGTAGATTAGTTTAGCTCGTCCAGGGATCTTACTTTTCTATGACTATATATTTAAGACCTACTTATGCAGTGTTTACATTTCAGTCAAGTGACTTTACATATTGATAACTTTGTGGCAAAATCATGCTCATGAATATATTAACAAGCAAGAAATTGGTAAATAGGTAGTTATATTAATGGTGTACTTATTATAATTCAGTAACCAAATGTGCTCAGAACTTTTAATTTTTATACTTATTTTGTTACAATTTTTGTTTTATAAAAAGGAAACTGTTGGGTTGGTTTAGTTAATATTAGTGAGCATCCACAGTGTGCTAGGCTCTGTTTGGATGACCTCAGGGTCTATTGGAGAAGACAGACAAGTCAACAGATACTTTTAGAATTATCTGATAGTAAGAGAGAAATGCACTAGAAACCATGAGAGCACAGAAGAGGTGCCCAGAAGAGGTCCCTTAATCTGCTATGAGGAAAGAGGGAAGACTTCCTGAGGTGTCACCAAAGTTAAACCTTGAAAGAAGAATAAGAGTTAGTTATAGATAGAGAGAGAGGAAAATTCCAGATGTAGAAAGGAACGTAAACAAGGCATGAAGGCATTAAATAAATTTTCAGGGAGATTTTCTGAAACTTACTTTGATTGGGTTGGCTTAAGTCACATATTAACCCCAAACATATCTCTGTGGTCAGGAGGATAGTGTGCTGGAGCCGGCTCCTACTGGCTCTCGAGAGCCAAAGAAGCACATCTTTTTTTAATTCAGCATTCAGAGACTTCCCCTTTGTGGCTTGAATGCATCAGAGAAATTGTCTTTTTTTTCTTTTAGCTGTTTACCAGCACACCTCTGGATGTAATGATTGGTTTAGGCCAGTCTGGGTCACCCCCCAGAGCTGGGGGTAGGGTCAGTTGCTAGTTAATTTGCTCATCTCCCACCACATCTATTCACTTCCCTTCTCAGTTCGTCTTTAGTCCTTGGAAAGCTGACCATATAGACTGCATCATCCAGGCTTCCTTCCCTGGCTTCTAGTCAGGTTTGGCCAATGGGAGGAGTTGGCAGAAGATTGGAGGGCAAGAGGAGACAGGCACCAGGGAATTTCTTCCCTGCTCCGTCCCTGTCTTAGTGGTATGATCCATAGTGGCTATGTCTCTCTATTGCTACAGCTTTTGTCAGGTGGCCCACAGCTCCAGCTCTTACCAGGTTCTGATAGCACCATTTCCTCCCTTTTCCTCTTCTGCCCTGGGGATGGTAAAGGCTTGTGCCTTTGTTGGCTTCCTTGACCCTGAGAGAAGTCCCTTTGAAAAGTGGCCCATACATTTTTCAAAGTCTCAGATGATTGTGCCTTCCATTTCCTGCCTGGACCCTGACTGAAAGAGGCATCTTCCCCCAAGCTCAGGAGCTACGTGGGAAAGGGTAGATACGCCCCCTCCCCCTCCCCAAATTCGGGTATTGTTAGGAAAGGAGGTGAAGGGAATGGATATTAAGCTGGCAACAAACAAAAGTTCACTACATTCAATTTGAGGTCCAGTGGTGATTTCAAATGGGCATATGCAGTAACATTTGGACATTCAGAGGCAGGTCATGGCTAGCAATATAGACCAGGGAATCATTAGCCTATTAGTGATTGTCAAATCTATAAAAGTGGATAGGATTGTCCAAGGAGAACATGTTGAATGAAGGGCCATGGGCTCGGGGTGGAACGCTAAGGAACACCAGTGTTTAAGGGATGGGTAGGAAAGGAGGAGCCTCACAAAGAGATTGGATAGAAACTGTCAGAGATGTGGAGTTTGTGTGTGTGTATGTAACACAATCAGTGTGGAGAGCTGGTTGGAGGGAGACTAATGAGATTCTGATTTATAGCTCTAACCCATATTTCTTCTTTGCTCTGAACCAGGGTTAGCAAACTTTTGTAAAGGACCAGAAAATAAATATTTTAGGCTTTGTGGGCCATATGGTTCATGATGCAACTACTTAACTCTGCTGGAGTAGCACAAAAGCAGCCCTATGTGATACATAAATGGATGAACATGACTGTGTTCTAATAAAACTTTATTTACAAAAAGACACTGTGGGCTAGATTTGGCCCGTGGGCTGTGGTTTGCTAACCCCTGACCTAAACCAAATGCCCCAAACCAACTGCCCCCTTGACATTATCCCTTGGGGATCTCAAAGGCACCTTAAACTTATCTAAAATCAAATTCATGGTCTTCGCTGCCAAGCCTGGTACTTTTCCAGTTTTCCTTGTGTCAGTGAATGTATCACCAAGTTGGAAACCTGAGAGTTATCTTTGACACTTCCCTTTCCCTAACATGCCACATCCAATCTGTCACCACTTCTTGCTGGTTTTTCCTTGTAAGTATTGTTGTCTTCCTAGTTCTGTCCAGGTCCACTGCCACCAACTTAGTTCAAACTTCCCTTATTTCTCACTTGACTATTGTAGTAGCCTCCTAAGTAATCCCCTTATATTTATTCTTGACTCCTTCTAAGTGTCTTTCCTAGAGTGATCTTTTAAAAATAGAAACTTCATGTCTCTTCTCACTCAATCTCACATTTAAGTATTTTCCATGGCTTCCCATTGCTCTAAGAATAAGGACCCAAATCTTTAAGGTCCTGCGTGATCTGCTTCCTGCTTACCTCCTAGTCACACCTCATTCTCTCTCGTGCTCTTTGTTTTTCAGCCATCCTGCTTTCCTTTCAGTTCCTTGACTGACTGTGCTCTTTTCTGGCACAGGATGTTTGCATATGCTGTATCATTTGCCTGGAATGCTCTCTCTTTCCTTACCTTGTTACCCTTCCTTCAAAACTTGACTCAAACGTAACATTTTCAGGGAGGCTTTCATTAACCACTCTCTGCTCCCCTATTATAACAGGTGCAGTTTTCATAGCCACTCTCTTTGTCTTTCCTTCATAGTACTTATCAGAGTTTATAGTTAGACATTTGTCTTTATGATTATTTGATTAACTTATTGGACTTCTGCTGTATTTTAAGCTCCAAAACAGAGAGTGTATTATTTTGCTCACATTTAATTCCAAGCTCACAGAGTGGCACAAAACAGGTGCCCAATAAATCTATGTTTGAAGAATGAGTGAATGAATGAGAGTATTGTCATAGAAGCCTGGGATAGAGAAAGTCAAGGAGCAAGTAGGCACTGCTGCCGAGGGATCCAGTAAAATCAGGATAGAAAAGTGCCTGTTGAAGTTTTTATCCCTTGGATTTTGCAGTTTTCAGACATGATGCCCTTCCCAGAAGTGGTAGTGGAGTCCAGATTGTGCTGTAGTGTCCAGAAGTGGATGGGAAGGGAGGAAATGGAGACATCACGCATAGACTACTCTTTCACAAACTTGGCTTAAAAAGGAAAGAGAGGGCAGTAGTTGGTACAAGAAGTATTACAGGGTTAAGGAAACGTTATTATTTTGTTTTATTGCTACTTGTTTTTAAGGATGGGAGAGATCTCTGTGTGTTTAGAGGCTGAAGGGGAGAGGGCCTCTCTGGAAAGGGAGAGGTTGAAGATAGTAGAGAGGATTATACTGCTGCGGCAGGGCTCGGAGGGAGCAATCTGGAGTAGAGCAGAAGAGGTTGGCCTTGCGTAGGAGAAGGGAGACCACACTCTTTCAGATGGAAAGTGAGTATAGGTACAGACACAAGAAGGTGTGTGGCTGGGCAGTTTGTATAGCCTCAAGTTCTTGAAGAAGTAAGAGGAGACATTTTCTTCTGAGAATGATGGATTTGGAGGTTGCACATGGGATGAAAGAGAATGGCAAAGGTTGGAGGAATCAGAAAGAGGAGCTGACCAAGGCTGGTTAAAGGGTCACCATGTCTCATTAAGGTCTCAACTGTGGGTGGAATTCACAAATTTCTTATGGTAACTCTCTGTGCAGTTGTGTGATTTTTCACCTTCACTGTACCACAGCCACAGTCTAGGCGTGCTTGTCTAGGGCTGAGCTTTCCCGGAATGGGTGCAATGGAAAGAGAGGCACGTAGAGGACACACGAATGTTGAACATACCGTACAAAAGGGATGGGAAGAGAGTGGGTGACTAATGAGCACTTTGGTCTTCCACTAGAATTTTTAGTGACCTGTCCACCTCTTCTCTCAGTCTGTCCCTGCCTGCTCCTCTCCCTCTGAATTTTTGCCTTCAAAGTGCTTCCATTTAATGGAGGAAATACTCTTTACAAATTGAGTGCAATAAATGGCATGTGTGCTTGAATAGCATTATGTACTAAATGTTATGAGAACATTGAAGAAAGAGCAATGAACTGCATCAGGGAATTTGGGGAAGCATCACAAAGGGGCTGATATTTGAGCTGAGCCTTGAAGGCGTGTGAGCGTTGGGGGATGTGGTATGATGGGAAGAGACAGGATGGGTAGGAATGGGGAGAGCCTTCCAGCCAAAGGTATATTCAAAGAGAGGCACAGTGGCGTGAAAGGACGTAGTAAATTTGGGAAATGGCAGGACCTTCTGGGCACAGTGAAGGGGATGGGATGGGCGGGTGGGTAGAGTAGCAGAAGTTTGGGGCCAGATTACCACTCTTTGGGTTTTATTCTATAGCCCAATAGAGAATTATTAAAGATTTTTGGATTTATTTTTTATTTTATTTTATTTTATTTTGTTTATTTTAATAATAATAGCTAACATTTATTGACACTTTTTATTTCAGATGCTGTGCTAAGCATTTTATGTATTATCTTATTTAATCCTGTTGGATCCTCACAGTGATCCAGTGAAGTAGGTCTTGTTATTATTCCCATTTACCAAATGAGGAAATTGAAGCTTGAACAGGTTAGGAACTGTGATCAAGGTCTCATAGCTAGAAAGTAGCTGGGCTAGAACTCAAGTCTAGGTCTGTCTAATTCTAAATCCATACTCTTAAACCTGTCTACTATACTTACGTTTTAGGATCAAGGAATGGGGCATGAGGAGAGTGTAGATTATCCATTCATTTCCACCTTCCAGTTTTTAGAGCGGGATCTCGAGTGATGAGTAAGGTGGGTCAGGAATGAGGGCTTAGGAGAGAGTAGGGGCTGAGGGATGAATATGTTCCAGGCAGAGGAACAGCATTTGCAAAGGCATAGAAGGAACAACAAGTTTAGCCTGGCAAAGTCAGAGAGGATGCTGTGGACGAACCAGAAGTAATCCTCATCTTTGGGATGGGGCAGATTCTTATTAGAGTTGTGAGCTCAGTCTTGTTCTCCTCCTTTTAAGAGGAATGTGGACAGACTAGATTGTCTAGAAAGGAGCAAGAAAAAATGATTCAAAGCAGCAGGGGTAAAGGCAGTGGAACTGATGACGCATAGCTGTGTCTGTGTTAGGAAAGGTTGAGAGAGCGTCGGCAGAACTGAAGAGGCGGCAGTAATGATGATGAAGCTATCTAACCTGGAGCTCTTACTCTGTGTTAGATAGGCTTCTCAGGGTTGTACATGTTTTAACTCATTTTTATTCCTCACAGTGACCTTCTAAGATAAGTACTATTATTATCATTCACACCAGGGTGAGAAACTGAAGAAATAAAGTAACTTACTGAGGCCACAAAGCCAGCAAGGGCTAGGGTTTGCATTCTGCCACTACCAGAGGGACTGCTGGTTTCCAGGACTGTATGTGGATTTACTCTCTTCTGAAACCTTACTGCTCTGTTTGCCTTTGGCGTGCCAGAAGAATCACGGCTTATTGTGGAGGAGGAGGAAGCAGGAAAAACAACGTGCTGGTGGCTTACTTTCCTAAAAAATGGCTCCTTAGTGGAAGATAAATTTTGTTTTAAAGATTTTATTTTTCCTTTTTCTCCCCAAAGCCCCCCGCTACATAGTTGTACGTTTTAGTTGTGGGTCCTTCTAGTTGTGGCATGTGGGATGCTACCTCAGCATGGCCCGATGAGCGGTGCCATGTCCGGGCCCAGGATCTGGACCGGCGAAACCCTGGGCTGCCAAAGCAGAGCGTGCGAGCTTAACCACTCGGCCACGGGGCTGGCCCCAGTGGAAGATAAATTTATATTCCCTGTCCTCTGAAAGCAGAGGGGGTTGGTCAGAAGAAAGTGCCAACTCTTTTGAGGGGGATGAAGCGTCAAAGTTGGATATCTGAGGTGGTTTTGGAAAGAGTAAGTCTCTAGAGGGTTTAAAAATGGTATCTTATTTTTACATTTTAGAATGCGTTAAATTGGTCTCCCCATGATTTACCTTTAATGCATGTGTGATTCGTTAACCAGCTTTAAGAAAGGAAAAAACCGAAACAAAACTAGTTAGGACCTTGGGACAGTTCTATAGAATTCTTTGAAAAAAAATGTCCTCTTCTCCTTTTGCTGGCTTTGCAGTGGTAGCTTCACGTTACAGCTGTGCTGCGCTTGGGGTAAGTCCCTTAGACTACAAAAGCTGTCCTATTCCTGGTGTGTGTGTGTGGGTGTGTGAGGGGAGTGGGTGGCTTTGTCTCTTAGCCTGCTGTGGGTTGACCCATTTGTTTGTACTTAATTTAACCACAAGTCTGTATTTGGAAAAATGCTGATGTGACCAGGTTTTAAATGTTTACCCAAGCACTTCTTCTATGATTTAATATTGTAAAATGACAAAAATGCTACCCTTGGTTAATGCAGATATCTGCTCCTTGTCCTTTTGGGCTTGCCTGAGAAGATATTTATTGCCAAGGCTTTTTGATGAGAGCCTTAAAAATAATAAGTAGCATCTCTATATTGTTCACTCACATCTGTATATTCCACCCAAGTGAATCCGTTTTTAAGTGTTTGGGCTTGCTTTGATTAGGTGTTTGCATCGTCGTTTCCTTGGAGATTAAGGCAGATGCCCATGTCCGGGGTTATGTTGGAGAAAAGATCAAGTTGAAATGCACCTTCAGGTCGACTTCATCTGTCACTGACAAACTCACCATAGACTGGACATACCGACCTCCCAGCAGCAGTCGCACGGAGTCGGTAAGTGTGCACTGTTAGGGAAATTTCTTTGAGTCTCCTATGGGCAACAGCTCTGGAATCTTTTTCTTCCAAGTCTCAGACACTCCTTAGGGCTTCTCATCTTAGAATAGAAGATGAGCTATTTAAATAGAAGGAGATGAGCTTCGACCCTCTATGACATTCATTTGGTCATGTGGGGCTTTTTATTCTTTTATGTAAGAATTTTGCGAAGAAGCTATAGGAGAAAAATTGTCAGAAGCTCAGAGGAAATGCGGTTTAATTTCACTTCCCCTTTGTTGTTTGTTTTTGCACAGTTTCATAGGTTTGTTTTCAGATTCCATGTACTAAAAAGGACACTTCCAGGACTGTTGGATAGAAAAATTCTATCGGTCCCAGTAATAGATGTCCTTTCTCTTAAAGCTGCTCACTTCCTGTGCTATCAAGTTGTCTCAATGGGTGTGTCCGCTTGTGTAGATTTTGTGTACTCTGTATATTTATCTTGGCATCATCTCCCAGTGTATAAACATCTGCACTGATTTATATAGCTCCTTTTGAAGGAAATGGTGGCACCTTATGGTGATAGATGCTGTTGGTGACAGAGTCTCACAATATGAGAAGCAATATACTTTAGTCACACATATAAAACACATTTATGGTTCAAATCCCATTGTAGAGTTTAATTGAAGATGGCAGTGCTATAAAAGGCCTTTCTCTTTACGCTTCTAGCAGTATCTTTAGCTCAGGATCGATGCCATCAAGAATATGAATGTCATAGTTGTATGTAAGATTGTATTTTGTGGGGGGAGGTGAGGAACATTGGCCCTGAGGCAACATCTGCTGCCATTCCTGCTCTTTTTTGCTTGAGGAAGATTGTCCCTGAGCCAACATCTGTGCTAGTCTTCCTCCATTTTATATGTGGGATGCTGCCACAGCGTGGCTTGATGAGTGGTGTGTAGGTCCACGCCCGGGATCTGAACCGGCGAACCCCAGGCTGCCGAAGTGGAGCATGTGAACTTAATCAGTACACCACCGGGCCAGCTCCCATGTACTTTTTTTTTTTTAAAGATTTTATTTTTTTCCTTTTTCTCCCCAAAGCCCCCAGGTACATAGTTGTATATTCTTTGTTGTGGGTCCTTCTAGTTGTGGCATGTGGGACGCTGCCTCAGCGTGGTTTGATGAGCAGTGCCATGTCCGCGCCCAGGATTCGAACCAACGAAACACTGGGCCGCCTGCAGCGGAGCGCGCGAACTTAACCACTCGGCCACGGGGCCAGCCCCAGCTCCCATGTATTTTTGAAAGTATTCTTAATTTGTTTATCCTGTTTCCTTCACTGGAAAAAAATTCTCTTTGATGTTAATGTAGAAGCTTTGAATTGTGTTTTAGGAGCTACTATTGAATGCCACGTAGCTTGGAGCTAGGTAGGTGGCTCCAGTGAAGGAAGATAGGCTGTATTTATGGTCCCTTTTTCTTTAGACTTAAAATAGTTCACTTTATTCTGAGTGGTCGGGAAACTATAGCTGACCTTATTCGGCTCTGCCTACTTGGCCAAAAGTAGGACAGAGCAAGCAATGGGGATCTTCTTGGCTCAGCAACTTTAAATGCAAACAGCAGTTGGTGCCGTTCTCTGTGAGGCTGGTCAGAAAATTAGCAAACTCCCCCAAGTTGGAATTAGTGGAACTTTTAAAGATCACATAACATGATGTCGCAGTTACACGGTCAGTCAGGATTCTGTCAGACTAATCAGTTAGCAAGGATTTGAGTATCGCTAGTGTGACTTGGGACTTATAGGTTGGATTAATCTTGAAGATATACAACAGGCCTTGGTTTGTCAATAAGGAGTTTCAAACACTTTTATATTAATGCTGATAATCAGTAGTAGGCATTCTTTACCTCCCTCTTTGGAATACTCATTACACATAATATTATTATTTCTTAATATCTGTATTTCCCACTAGGCTTTAAATCCCATGAGAGCAGGGACTGTCCCTGTTTGGCTCCCACTGGATCCTTTTGTGTAACACAGTGCCTAGCACAGAGTAGGTGTGCAGTAATATATGTTGAATGAATGCATGAACAAGTGACCTAGTAAGTGATTCAGCATCTTCTCTGGGAAGTTGCTCTTGAAAATTGGGCAATCAGTGGTTGTAAATGCCTGGGTTCCTAAGTGGGGAGGAAGCAAGTAAACAAAGAAAGAGGAAAGCCTTGAATCTTGCATAAGAGGGAGAGATCATATTGTATTGTAGTACCTGCCTGGTCTACCACCAGATATAGTTAGATGCTTTGGGGGATGAAGTGTCTGATCACCAATCTGAAGCAGCAGCATTTTAATTCAATGCACATTCATTGAGTACTGATCATGCATTCGACTTGAGGTTTTTGTTAATTGCCAAGATAGATAACTTGGGGAGGCTTGACTATATCAAACCTTCCTGGTGATTTTGAGAATAAAAAAAATTTCCCCTTTGCCACTTACTGGCTGTATGCCTTTGAGTAACTGACTTAGTTTTTTGTTTTTAGCCTTGTTTCCATTTCTATAAACTTGGAATAATTATACCTGCCCCATGCATAGTTCAGTGTTGTTAACAGGCTCAAATGAGTAAATGTGTGGAAATTATTTGCAAGTCACAAAGTACTATATGGATATTAGATGCTACCTTAGGATAGGGTTTTTCAACCTTGGCACTGCTGACATTTTGAGCTGCGTAATTCTTTGTTGCGGGGGCTAGTCCTATGCATTGTAGGAGTTTTAGCGATATCTCTGGCCTCTACCCGCTAGATGCCAGGAGTACTTCTCCCAGTTGTGACAACCAAAAATGTCTGCCGATATTACCAAATGTCTCCTCAAGGCCCAAACTGCCCCTGCTTTAGGACTTCAGGGAGAGTTGAGAAGAGATTCGAGAGCTAGGATACCAGGATTCTTTCATCAGGCCTTTTTCAGATAAGTTTTATTAGCCTGTCTTTTAACCTATAGGATGGAGGTAAACAAAGCATAAAAAAAATTGCCGATGGAGAAAACTCATTATGCACTTGTGTTTTATTTTGGACCTACTTAACTTTACATTTTCGTTGCATTTTCCAAATTAACTTTTTTTCTCCTGATGTTGCTTTCTTAGATTTTTCATTATCAGTCCTTCCAGTACCCCACCACAGCAGGTACATTTCGGGATCGAATTTCCTGGGTTGGAGACGTGTACAAAGGGGATGCCTCCATCAGCATAAGCGATCCTACCATAAGGGACAATGGGACATTCAGCTGTGCTGTGAAGAATCCGCCAGATGTGCACCATAATATTCCCTTGACGGAGCTCACAGTCACAGAGAGGGGTAAGCTAACCGCCACCGACTTTCGTCTGCAGTGCCTGTGACTACTGTGGTGCTTTCTGGAGAGAGCAGTGATAAGCAAAGCTACCTATCTTTGTGAGCCAGCTGGTCACCGGAACATTCTGCCATCCTGAATTGTCTATTAGGATGGATTTTTAATCTTTATTTTGCAAACTGAAGTTTTTCTTCAAATATTGTCATAGTTTCTCCATTATCCTTTTTTAAAATTTTAACTTTAGGTGACCAGAGGTTTTGTGGAATGTATGGCAAACCCCTAAATAAATGGAGAGTTGTTATCTGTGTGAAATAGAAGTCATTCTGGTTTCCCTAATGTGTTCATTCCTTCAGTTATGAGACAATGTCCTTGCCTGTGTCTTGAAAGTGTACCCCCTCGAATGATGGGACACAGCACGTATCTTGTACGTTGCAAAGAGCAGCAGTTTCCTTTTAGTATGGAACCAGAGGAAAATAGGTTAAGGACTTACTTTTTTTCCTACATTATTCCCTGGTGACTACTGAATGGTCATTCTAGTCCTTAGTTGGATTTGAACCAAAGACTTAGAGATCCAGAACTGCATTATGGTTCATTGTGGATGCCTTATCATTTCTCAAGTCTTTCTCCCTTTCCCTCTCTTTTTTCTTCTTCTTCTTTATTTTATTAAGATAATAACTCGTAGGTTTCAAAGACACGGGCATGTTCATATGGCTGGCAGGAGTAGAAAGTGGTATAGAGTTTCAGGAAGACAGTTAGGTAGTATAAATCAGATGCCTTAAAAGTATCTGCCCTTTGATCCAGTAATTCCTTTTTAAAAGTTTATCTTAAAGAAGTAGAGGTAAATATGAAGACTTATGTGCAATGACGATCATCATAATATAACTCATAGATTCAAAGAATGGGAAATAACTTGAATGTCCAGCATTAGAAGATTGATTCAATACATCGTTCAATGTGGTAGAATACTGTGTAGCTGTTAAAAATTCATGTCTGGGGCCGGCCCCATGGCTGAGTGGTTAAGTTCGTGCACTCTGCTGCGGTGGCCCAGGGTTTCACCAGTTCGGATCCTGGGCATGGACTTGGCACCGCTCATCAGGCCACGTTGAGGCAACGTCCCACATGCCACAACTAGAAGGACCTGCAACTAAGATATACAACTATGTACCGGAGGGATTTGGGGAGATAAAGCAGGAAAAAAAAGAAAAAAAGATTGGCAACAGTTGTTAGCTCAGGTGCCAATCTTTAAAAAAAAAAATCACGTCTGGAAGGAATTTTTAATAACATGGAGATTATTTATCAAATATTAAGTAAAAAAGGAGGTCAGAAATAGTATATAATAGATGATCCATACTTTTAAAAATATGCAATCTCTTCCCCATATGCAGGCCCATACCCACATACTCCTAGAAAGATTGGATGGGTAGATACCAATGTGTTAATCCTAGATAGTGTGATTCTGGGTGAATTTTTATTCTTCTGTATACTTTTGTGTATTTTCTCCCTTTTCCACATTGAATTTATTCCTTCTGTAATCAGAAGAAATGCGAGCAAAAGTGAAACCTATGTCGTGTCAAAGGAAGCCCTTCCACGTGTCCCTCTGTTACCTTCTCCTTTTCCTCCTCTAGGTTTTGGCACCATGCTCTCCTCTGTGGCCCTGCTTTCCATTCTTGTCTTCATTCCCTCGGCGGCGGTGGTGGTTCTGCTGCTGGTGAGAATGGGGAGGAAGTCTGCGGGGCTGAAGAAGAGGGGCAAGTCTGGCTACAAGAAGTCGTCCATTGAGGTTTCGGATGAGTAAGTCCGGCTGCAGCCCTGCACAGTAACCCTCTTCAGAGCCCTGGTTTGTGGGTGCTACCCAGTCACCTGCATCCCCGCCTGCCTTCCTTCCAGAGCACTAGAAGGAGGGCTGAAGGGGAAGCTCGTGGATATTAATTTGGAGAGAGAGACAGAGGGGTTGACACTGTGGTCCGACTCTCCTGTTTTGGAAATCAGATTGTATAGTGCTGTGGTTCTGAAGATGAATTCTGAAGTGAATATCTCATTCCTTAAAAATTAACAGGAAATTCCAACAAGTCAGTTATTGCCCCCTTTTCCTTGTTTTGATACCGAGCTGATGTCTCCCGACAGAAAATGCCAGAGCAGTGAGAGAGGCTTTAAGAGTAGCCATGGAAGGCAAAAATAACTTAAATAAGCGAGATCTAGTCTTGGTCAGCAGATGCTTTGAAGGGGCTAATTGGATTGTGCTCGTCAAAAGCAGTTATCAAACATCATTTTGCCAGTGAGCAGGCATGGTCCAGGATTTTCCCTAGAACCAATCTACTAAGAAAAAGGTAACAAAAGTCTACATAATACCGTTGTTGATTCTTCATTGTCTGTATCAGGGGCTCCAACCTAGAGAGAGAAGTCTTACCTTAAGAGGGTCTAAAACAAACTTTCTGTGTGTGTGTATGTGTATGTGTGTGTATGTGTGCACATATGCATGCATGTGCATTTATTTAATGAGAGAGGCCTTTACAGGAAATTTGTGGCCCCCCCAAAAAAGTAAAGAGCTCTTGGTAGAAATACTAAAATGTCTATTTCTAAGCGTGGTCTAACAAGATCTCTCATGATCTAACCCTAAGTCACATTGTTTCTTGCCATTTCTTTTTCCTTTTCTTTTTTTGGTGAGGAAGATTGGTCCTGAGCTAACATCTGTGCTAATCCTCCTCTATTTTGTATGTGCAATGCTGCCACAGCATCGCTTGATGAGTAACGAGTAGGTCTGTGCCCAGGATCCGAGCCCATGAACCCTGGGCTGCTGAAGTAGAGCACGCGAACTTAACCATGACACCACTGGGCTCACCCCAGTGGTTTCCTTTTTCTTTTTCTGAGGAAGATTTGCCTTGAGCTAACATCGGTTGCCAATCTTCCTCTTTTTGCTTGAGGAAGATTAGCCCTGAGCTAACATCTCTGCCAGTCTTCCTCTATTTTGTATGTGGGTTGCTGCCTCAATGTGGTCACTGATGAGTGGGATGGGTCCATTCCTGGGAACTGAGCCCAAGCCACTGAAGCAGAGTGCACTGAACTTAACCACTAGGCCATGGGGCCAGCCCCTGTTTCCTGCCATTTCTTCTCATTTGCTCCACATTTCAGCTACAGTGAGCTATTTTCTTCTCTAAACATACTGTTCTCATTCAGATCTCTTTTTTTCAGTATGCTTTCCTCTCACCTGGAATCCCCTCCATCCCTCCCTGTTTGCCTGGAAAACTCTTCCTCATCTTCCAAGACACAGCTGAAAGTCCCCTTCTCTTGCGTTTCCCTGAGTCATCCAAGGAGAGGCAGTCACATCCTCCTGTTTGCTGCCACAGCAGTTTGACCTTAACTCTGTTAAAATGTTTATTACATTGTATTATAACATACTTGTTAAGTTTTAACAGGTCTCTCACCCTCACGAGATTGTGAGCTCTTCAGAGGACTGTGTTTTATTTGTCTTTGTCCCCACCCCAGCACAGAGCCTCAGACGTGGTTGGTGCTTAGTCCATTTCTGAATGAATGGTTCTGACTCCCTCCTGTTTATTGAGCACTTCCTAGGGGCCAGGCACTGTGGGATGGGTTTTACATGTGTTTATTTTTTATTTTCTCCTAACTACTGTCCTTTAAGTGGAGGTGGTAATATTTGCATTTTATAGCTGAGGAAACAGGCTCTTGGAACTTGAGTAATTTGCCCAGTCACCCTGCTGGTGAGTGGCAGAACTGGAATTGAAAAGCAGGCCTGTCGGACTTCAATGCCTGTGCTCTCAGCTGCTCTGCTGCACCGAGGAGCGGGATTCTTCAGAGTGGGTTTGTCCTCTCTCCACAGCACTGACCAGGACGAGGACGGCTGCATGGCGAGGCTTTGTGTCCGTTGTGCCGAGTGCCTGGTAAGCCCGTGTCATTTCTTCTGCTCAGGTTCATGTCTCATTTTCCGCTTATTTACAGGGATCCTTTGCGCCCAGAGGCAGCCGGGGGTATCCAGGTAGGTCCAAAGCTAGGTGTGAACCAAGGTCTTCCTCCAAAGTGTTTTGGTCTCAGGGGACCTCTACCAATTCTAACCATTATTTTGTTATATGTCTCATGGGCATAGCGTGGCATCCTTGGGTTAGGGAAGGGGACCGCATCTCTGCTGACTGACAGAGCATCCTGAAAGAGGAGGGTCCCATGCCACTGAGCTCATACGAGGAGACTTCGACTGGCTGGACCCAGAGCCCTGAATTGAAATTTTCTGCTGTGCTTCAGTTTTCCCCACCAAATTAGAGTAATATAACCTTTTAGGTGACTTGATCAATAAGAAATAACCATATTGGGGCCAGCCTGGTGCATACTGGTTAAGTTCGTGCCCTCCACTTTGGCGGCCCAGGGTTCGTGGGTTTGGATTGCAGGCCCAGACCTACACATGGCTCATCAAACCATGCTGTGGTGGCGTCCCACATACAAAAAATAGAGGAAGCTTGGGAAGGATGTTAGCTTGGACAATCTTCCTCAAGCAAAAAGAGGAAGTTTGGCAACAGATGTTAGCTCAAGGCCAATCTTCCTCACCAAAAAAGAAAGAAAGAAAGGAAGAAAGGAAGGGAGGAAGGAAGGAAAGGAAGGAAAGGAAGAAGAGGAGGGAAAGGAAGGAAAGACCCATATTGGAAGGCCTGAGTTTTTATTTAAATTTCAAAAGGCTGCCATCCCTCCCACTTTGAGCACGTCCTGTGACTGGGAGGCTTGTGTGGCTGTCCCAGGGTCCTAGGAGAAGGAAAGACTCTCTGATGTGGTGCAGTTGGAAACAGGTCAAAGGCAACTCATGATCTAACATGAAGCATGCCTGTCATCGCAGGGTTTAAACTTGAGCCCTTTTTGTATTTATTGCCAAGCTCAGCCTTTGGCCAGATGGCCACAGCCCAGTTACTCGCTGCAGTGTTCTTTATCTTTCTCTCGTGTACTTGAGGATAATAGGTAAGACGAGGGAAAGGCCAATAGTGCCAGTGAGAGGATCTAATACCCACTGTTTGCGGTTTGAATATTTTGATAACACAAAATAAGTTAATGTCCATATGATTATTACACACATTTCAGATATTAATTTATTGAACAGTTATTATTGAGCATCTGTCATGTGCCAGATATGATTCCAGGTACTTAGGAAACAGCAGTGAACAAAACTGACAAAAATCCCTGCCCCCAAAAGACTTACATTCTTTGCCTGGAAAACCTTCATCCCCCAAGACACAGCTGAAATGTCACCCTCTTAAATTGGGGTACAAACAATAACTAACTCAATCTTTTAAAAATAAGTAAAATATATAGGATATCAGATGGTGCTTAATGCCACAGAGAAAAATAAAATAGGAAAGGGAGGGGGGATGACTGGATGGGGGATGTGATATTAAATAGAATGGTGGGGACACCCTCACTGAAATGATGTTTGATCAAACACCTAAAGGAAGTAGATAGCAAGCCACGGCTGTGGTGGAGGAGCCTTCCAGGCAGAGGAAATGGTAGGTGCAAAGACTCTGAGGAGGGGCTTGATTGGCATGTTCTAGAAAGAGCGAGGAGGCCAGTGTGGTAGGAATGAAGTGAGCGAGGTGAAGAATAATATTTCTTCAGCGAGATAATGTCATATCTTATAGAACATTATAGGTGATCATAATTACCTGGACTTTTATTCTTTTTTTTACGTTTGTTTTTTAATTTTTTTGTATTGTAATATTTTGCAAAGCAAATGTTCAATAAACATCATTTGAGTGAATTCTTTTTGGTTATCTGATAATAAAACATCTTTTATGTAATGAATGTTGAATCTCACTAGTTTTTTTTATTGAGGTATAATTGACATATCATATTGGCTTCAGGTGTACAACATAATAATTCTGTATTTGTATATATTATGAAATGATCATCACAAGTAAGTCTAGTCAACATCCATCACCATACATAGTTACAGAATTTTTTTTCTTATGATGAGAACTCTTTTTTAAAGATTTTATTTTTCCTTTTTCTCCCCAAAGCCCCTCAGTACACAGTTGTGTGTTTTTAGTTGTGGGTCCTTCTAGTTGTGGCATGTGTGATGCCACCTCAGCATGGCTTGATGAGCGGTGCCATGTCCGCGCCTAGGATCCCAACCAGCGAAACCCTGGGCCGCCGAAGCAGAGTGCGGAACTCAACCACTCGGCCACAGGGCTGGCCCCTGATGAGAACTTTTAAGATCTACTCTCTTAGCAGCTTTTGAATATGCAGTACAGTGTTATTAACTATAGTTGCCATGGTGTACATTACATCCCCATGACTTATTTATTTTATAACTGGAAATTTGTACCTTTGACTCCCTTCACCCATTTTGCCCTCCCGCCACCCTCTCCAGGGGATTTTTATTCTTAATGAAATAGAATCCACTGGTGGTTTTTGAGAAGAGAAGCAATATAAACTGATGTATGTTTTAAAAGGGTTGTTCTGGCTTGTGTGCTGAGAATAGACGGTAAGGGACCATGACACAATCAGAGAGCCTGTTAAGTGACGTTAGCAATAATGTTTGTTTGGATGGTGGTGGTAGGGGTGTGAGAAATTGTTGTATTCTGATTATAGGTTGAAGGTAAAGCCAGAAGGATTTACTGATGGGTTGCATGTGTACGTGAAAGAATGAGAGGAGTCAAGGCTCATTCCAAGGTTCTTGACTTGAGCAACTAGTAGAATAGAGGTGCCATTTTGTAACATGTACTAGTCTGTGGGTAGAACAAGTTTTAGGAGGAAGGTCAGGAGCTGTTTGGATGTATTAAGTTTGAAATACGTACTAAACATCCAAGTGGAGATGTGGAGTAGGCAATTGGTTATATGGGTGTGGAGTTCAGAAGAGGGGTTTAGACTGGAGAGATAAATTTAAGAGTCATTAGTGTATAGACACTGCTAAAGATAATTCCACCAGGGAAATGAGTGTAGCTAGAGAAGGACTCAAAGGACTGACCCTGGAGCTTTCCAAGGTTGATAGACTGGGGAGATGAGGAGGAATTAGCAAAGGAGGCTGAAAGGGAATGAGGTAGGAGGAAAACCAGGAGAGTTCGATATCCTGGGACCAAGTGAAGAAAGTGTTCCAAGGCAGGAGGAGGGGGGGAGAAGATTAACTGCATCAATTGCTACTGAGTCAGGTCAAATAAAGAGAACTGAGAATTGATTATGGGATGATCTGGTGATGGGAAGGTTGTGGTGACCTTGGCAAAAGCAGCTGCAGTGGAATAGTGGGGATGAAAGCCTGACCAGGGTAGAGTCAAGAAAGAACAGAAGAGATGTATTGGTGACAGTGGGAAGGGATGCAGAGAAAAGAGGTGATAGGCAAAGGCAGGTCTGTGCCAAGAGCTGCTTTTCTTTTGGTCTATAAGTCCAATGCCCTATCTGTTGTGCCACAGAGCCAGGATGCTTTTTAAGATGGGGGAAATTATAGCACATTTGTATGCTGATGGGAATGATCCAGTAGAAAAAAAAATTGATGCTGCAGGAGAGAGTGGGGAGGATTGCTGGAGTGACTCCAAGATCTAGTGCACAAGGGGAGATGCTGACCTTAGATAAAGGCAGGGAGAGTGTATCCGTGAGAAGACTGAGGAAGCCCAAGTAGACGGGCCCAGATGCAGGTGTGTGGGTAAATATGATGATAGGAGCTTGTGGAAGTTCCCTACTGATTGCTTCTCTGTTTGCAATGATGGGAGGAAGCAAGGTCATCAGCTGAGCATAAAGCAAGGAGGAGGTGTTGGAGGTTTGGGGAAAGAGGGAAAGGTATGAAATAGCTACCTAGGAGAATAGGAGAATGAATGGACTAGGGAAATGGTGTATGCCAGGGAGTGCTAATGGCCCACTTGAGGTCAGAAGTAATGAATACACATTTGAATAACAAAAATAAGAATAATGGTGATAGTCGGGAATCTTGAATGAGCGCTTAAAGTGCCAGGCACAGTGCTAAGTGATTTACATACATTGTCTCATTCAATTCTCATAGCTGTTCTATGAAGTGTAAGTATTTTTATTATTCCCATTTTACAGATGAGGAAGCTGAGGCTTAGAGAAGTAACTTTACTCAAGGTCACACAGCCAGCAAGGGATGGAGGTGGAATTGGAACTCAGAGGAAGTCTGACCCCTGTCCTAAACCCCTAACTACAATCCTGCACATTCTGACGCAGACAGGCACCTTTTCATGTGTGTTGAGGTTTTAGAAAATATTCACCAAGGGAAAGAGGGAGCCCTTAGGGTTTTGAAGCAGAAGTTAGCACAATAGACACCGATTATATCGAAATCCTGTGATGCTTCATGGGAATTTAGGTGTGTTGAGTCAGCGCCATTTCGCTGTTTCTCTTGCCCCAAACTGTGTTCCATTTGGGAGATCCTAACATGTGGTCTTTGCCTAAATTCTAACTGTGGCATTATACTTCCTATACACACCACAACTACTGTTCTTTCCTTTCCAGGATTCAGATTCTGAAGAGATATATTGATGAAAGTCTGCCTGATACAAGAAGAGTCACCTAGTAACAGAGAACGTTCCATTCCACTGGCTAAAGCCTCTCAGAGAAGTGGAGCTGGCCTGGACAATAGTGATGGAGGGTTCAGGAAGTCATCAGTAAAGACTTTAGGGACCATTTATTTATTGAAGAAATGTTCTTTTTGTATTTATAAACTGTTTAAAAACTCTTCAAAGAGACTCATAACCACCCCCTCTTGATAACTTATACTGTAATTGAATGAAGGAATTCTTTTCCTGAATAGAAAGATACTTTTTTCCGCCTTTGCTCTTGAATGTATTACATGTTTTCTTCCAAGTATTCGAGGGAGAATCTCAATGTTGGCCGTACTGTTGATGCCAAAATATTTTTCTTTTTAATGAAATGGAGCCTGTGACTTTCTGATGTGCTAGCAGTCAAAATGTTTGTTTGGGATAAGTATTGTTTGTTTTTTGCGCCATGAACATTTTCAGCTGTGAGTTAGCACACAGCATGTACTCGTTGGTTTAATCATCTCATCATCAATTGTGTTTGGATGGCTTGACTGTATAACCCTAATTTCCTTAGCGTTGGTAGGATCAGGAGTCAATGGTTTGCTTTGACTGGGTTTTTAAAGTATTAAAGTGTCATCAATTTACAGTTAAGCAAAATAATAGTGAGGTAGAGGGATTCCTTTCTTTTGTCTTGCTAGGTGCAATTTGTTATTTTCGTTTCTTATAGCTGACTGATTTATGGCTTTCGTCTTGAATTTTCAAATCAGAAGCAAGAAAAGCTCTTCAAAGGTTTTTGGTGGGAATGTATAGCTTGTTCTACCAGTTTTTTTGCAGTGAAATCATCTTTTAACCTGTGTTATTCTTCATAACTGTTTTGGTTTCTGAAATGCACCAAGTGTGAGTGAACTAAGGTATTTACAAACTGTTTTTGCGTAATATTTGAGATAAGGAAGTGAGGTTGCGCATAACCTAGGCTTCTCCCTTCTGTTCTCTCGACACCTAATATCAGCTTCCTCCATTCTCCTGTAGCAACCTATTTCAAATTTTAATCTACATGGGATTTTCTATAAGCCGTTAAGAAATATGTATGACACGTCAGAGAAAGGATTGACAGTGTAGTCCTGTGTAATAGAGTGATAGAGTTCACTTCTCATATATGAGAGGCAAAAATGATCCCCTCCTCTCCTCTTTGTTTTTTCAACAGGATAGCCCTTTTCAACGGTTCTTCACTCGGTGGCTCAGGAGATTTCCATAGTATAGCATTATACACTGTGTATGTTCTAAAAGAATCATTTTTATATTTTTTGCCAAGATCTGTTTTTAAAAATTTGGGTTGTTAGATCTGTCTCACAGATTTGGCCTGGCCTCTTCTGTTAACCTAGTCCATAGATTAGAGTCTGGTTAGTTAATTGACATTTTGCTTTACCTGTAGTCATGGAAAGGAAGTAGAAGGGGCAAGGGCAAAACTGGCAGTTTATATTTCCAGTGGTTAAACCTTGCAGTCTTGGGCCACTTGTTAAGTATGTGGTTGTCTGGGGCCAATCTAGTGAGACGATTTCTGACACCTCAACAGACAGAGGAAAACAGTTTGAGCACAAGAAAATAATTTGGGCTTTCGGAGATTTGAAGATAAAGATGTAATTGTGAGGCAGACTTCTTGTGGGTCCTCATTTCTCTGTTACAGGAACCTAGTTAAAGCCACATCCCATTAAATGAGGAACCACTTTTTGGCTAGGTTTTCATGTCGTTTGTTTTTTTCCACTTTTTTATTGTGGCAAAAACCATAGCATTAAATTTACCATCTTGACCATTTTAAGTGTACAGTTCTGGAGTGGTGAGTATATTCACATCGTTGTGCAGCAGATCTCCGGAAAGTTTTCATCTTGCAAATCTGAAATTCTATACCCATTAAACAACAGCTACTCTGCTTTTATCTATTTTAAAATTATTCCCTTTCTTCTATTTCTTTTGGACTTTTTTGCTCTTCTTTTTCTAACTTTTAAGCCTAGGTCATTGGTTTTACATCTTCCTTTTTTCCTTTTTTTTGATTGAGTTAACGTTGGTTTATAACGTTATATAGATTTCAGGTGTACATCGTTATATTTCAGTTTCTGCGTAGACTACATCATGTTCACCACCCACAGACTAATTGCCATCCGTCATCACACATGTGCCCTGTCACCCCTTTCGCCCTCCTCCTTCCCTGCTTCCCCTTTGGTAACCACCAATATAATCTCTGTATCTATGTTTGTTTGTTGTTGGCTAGGTTTTCTTACAACTTCTTTTCAGACAAGTTATGAGGATCAATCCAGCGTGGTATGTTTGTCACTAGGTAAAGGTGCTATGTGACTACTTAGTTGTGTTATTTTGCAGCCTTGATCATGGTTTAGAACAGTCCCTTCCTTTTGAAATGACTGAACAATAGAGTCCTTCATGGTAAGAGAGTAAATTGATAATTTAGTGTGCTGGTGGATTTGTAGTCACGTCACAGTCGTAAAGCTGCTATCAGTTTCCTTCTTTGTCCTTTATGTTGAGGTATGGATTGCAGCTTTTTTTCCTTCAAAGGAGCACAAAGCAATGTTTGGACATCTGCCTTCTTTAATGATGGGAGGAAGATCAAGTGTTTTTTTTAACCTACTGGTTTAATACGCCCTAAGCTGCTATTCTCTTTTTTCTTTTTGCTGCTCCGTGAGCTCTTATCACACTGTCTGGAGACCAGCCTTGTCTAGAAAGGGAATTTAATTCTGAAACCTTCAGAAGAGGTTAAGAGCCTTTCCAAATTTTTCTTTGGCTGCTGAAGTCTTTACTTGTGGTTACGTTACCTTATGAGTTTTGTGGATTAAGCTCTTAATTCCGTTACCAAATGTGAACTTAAAAATTGCTTCGTGTTTTCCATGTGGCCTGTTACCTCCAGCTTCTTGGGGAACATCTCAGTTCTCTGCAGCTCCCAAATTGTGCACTGGTGCTTCAAGAGGGAATGTTGCATATCCCTGTTTATGAAAGTTCTGCAGGCCAAATCCTGAATCTGAATGTTCTGTTGTGTCACTCAGTTATGGTTCCAAAGGGGAATTGTGAGAAGACCCATAGCGAATGGACCAAGGCTATCATTTAATTGCATGACTCGAAACTTTGCTGCCAGAAGAGGCAGCTCCATTCCTTTGACCCCAGCGTTGGACTGTCGGACTGTTAACTGCCGCATTTCACTGTTTTTTCTTTTTATACGAGGGTATGCACTGTTTGGCTATGTGCATAGACCTTGTAGCTTGCGCTATCTTTACCACATCATAGTTAATAAACTTCTTTGCACTTTCTAGCTACTTTTGGGTATATATCTACATATAAGATGAGAGCTGTCAAATGAAGGGGGGGAGGTTTGTGGTTTTTAGCATCAAGCAAGCACTCATCTCTGAGCTGTACCCCAGGAAGAACCTGCATAGATTCAGTGGTGCACTGGAGCCAGCTCACACAGCAAGAGCTGATTGTTGAATTTTTAGGAATTTTGTGAGCCAATTGTTAAACTGTTGGTAGCTTGAAATAGGCTGTAGTGGGAGTATTTATATAAAATGCTGGCTTACCAGCACACCACTTCTCAAGAACTGTGTAGCATTGTTCTTGAGAAGAGCAAGCATTCAATGACTTTTCAAATGATACAGGACAACTTGCAAAAAACAGGTATGCCCATGTTTAGGTCAAGCCTATCCAGCTAAGGTTGAAGGTGTGTACACTGAGAACACTTATTTTGAAGTGGTGCCTTAAAAGCAAAAGATACTTTGAAGTGAAGAAGCTTTGAGTTCCTATGTAGGATGTCCAAGTCACCCAAGGGGTTCTTTGGAGGAATGAAGTGCTACCTGTATTCTGGAAATGCTGATGTCACATGGTCAGAGGAAACTGACATGTGTAGGTGGTGAGTTGGAGGGCTGGGCAGGCATATCTTTGGAGCAAATGTTAGGTGATTGCCTGGCTATATTGCTTCTGTGTGTTGAGAGACAAAAATAAGGGAGGTTGCTATATTTTAAACACAGAGCCAAATATTTTGTGTCGATCTTAAATTTATTGTATTTTGTTTGCATGGGGCTGATTTCTTTCTCAGTAAATGTTTGCATGATGCCATTCAAGATCCCAGCCTCAGAAAGCTGCTACTCTAGAAGGGGCAATGACACCACAGAGGTCTGAAATGTGAGGCTCTCCTCAGTAAGTTGAATTTACTACCTTTTTAGAATGAAAGTGTAAATACAAATTGGGTAATGGGCCAGATGACTGAAACGAGAACCTTGATTTAGAGGTTCCTGTTTATGTCTCTGCAGCCACCTCAGAAGGCACGCATTTGGTTTGTTCTGAGCCTGACCTCCTGTGCCGGCAGAAGTCTCTTCAGTTGGACTTGGGAACTGCAGTTGAGAGAGAGTTCAGTGCATTGCTTCTCCTGAGAACGCCTCATCTTGGGTAAGCGATTGCTCTGTATTTCTTAAGCAGCAACTTGAACTTTTCTCATTCAGAAGGCTTGTTCTGAAGGTGTTAATTTAGTGGCAATCCTTTTGGACCTCTGCAGGAGGACTGTCATAAAGAGTCTAGTGGGTGCAGTTTCCCTTTCTGTAGTGTAGAGCAATTTATGTTAAGATCCTCAGAGAAGAGGGGAATAAGGTTTGCTCTAATAAAAGAGTGAACGATGATGATGATGATGGTGGTGATGATGATAAGGCTTTAGCTTTTAAGTTGCCTGTGGCTTTAGGTAGAGCTGTGACTAGCTGTCTTGAACTCATGGTAGGACTCTTCCTTCACTGTTTCTCTTCTCCCAATCCTAGACAGGCCAATATTTCACTTTAAGAAGTCAGGAACTTAAACCTCCCAAGAGAGCTAGGCGATTGTCCATACTTGTCACACCCTCTGCATAGCCCTGATCTCATGGAAGACTGATGTAGGATGGTGTAGATATAACCCAGTCTGAAGGAGGGAGCAGGAGCAATGACTTCTAAGGTCCCCTTCAAGTAGAGGGTTGAGCAATGTAACCTAGACTGTGTTACAAGGAGCCATGTAACAGACCAGTCTGCATTTAATGATCTTGGAAGGAAAAACAATGCATTTTAAGAGGTTCGTGCCTCCAAGTGGTTATGTGGACCATATTCCTAGAAACATCTGAGAGCCTGGAGGTTCACAGCCATGTGTAGTCTGCGGGGACTTAGCATTATGAGTGGAGCAGGCTGTGTGAGTAAGGCAAGGTGTGCGCTGGTCTGTTTGCTCAGTAGTTGGTGGTCCTTACCTGGGGCGAACATTGACTGAGAGACAACACCTCTCCCTTATTTTGTCTTCTAATATGGTAATATTTGGGGGTCATTTTCACATCCTGTGTGGTAATCTCTTTGTCAGGAGTCTCTTTTCTGAAAATTTTTTTCTATCATAATGGTGCCAAGGGAAACAGTTCCTCTACGTTATTAGTAATACGAAAGATGATCCTGATAGTTGCAACTCCCCAGGAGTGATGGAAGATATTTGCCAGGAATTATATTGTGAAAGAGCTGTGAGCTCAGCTTAAAACATTGAGCCAACATATGAGCTAATTTGCCATGCAGAATTATCTCAAGAGTATCTGCTGAGGAGATAAATCAGTGTCTGGAAAAGGAAGCGGGGCAGAAATTGAGACTTAAATGTAGTCTATCATTATCAAGGTGCTTAAGGTGCATCTGAATGCCTTGGTTGGATTTTTAAAGACTGAGATTCATTTTATATATATATATATATATATATATATATATATATAAAATTCAGAATTTTATGAATCAGATTGTGTGTGTGTGTGTGTGTGTGTGTGTATATATATATATAAATATATAAAATGGACGTTTCTGGAAATTTGCCAACTGACTAGGACATTGAAACTTGACTAGAGTGTTCTTGGCCCTGTTAGGTGTTATTAACTCATCTTGACAAGTGGTCACTAGACTCTGACCCTGGGCCTCCCTCTGTGCTGGCTCTGGAGATGCAGTGGCACATAGGTACAGCTCTTGGCCTCATGTAGCTTATAGTCTGCGGAGGGTTGAGGGTGGAGAGCAAGACTTTAATCAAGCAAGCACACAAATAGATAATTAGAAATTATGACAAATATGCTAAAGGAAAGATAAATAGTACTATTGAAGCATGTGGCCAGGACCTGACCTGGGAGGGTGGTTCAGGAGAGGTTTCCCCGAGGAAATTACTTTGACCTGAGATCTGAAAAACAACCAGGTGTTAACTAGGTGAAGCAGGTGGGGAGAGCATCGGTCAAGGGGAGCAGATCCATCTTGTTTTGATGAATGGAGTTCAGAGGAGCTTTGCCCGAAAACGTTGATGACTTTCACAAACTTGGAGGCACAGTGCAGTGTGGTAAGGAGACAGGCTCTGATCCAGAACGCCTGGGTTTGAATGCTGGCTCTGCTGCTTGCTATGTGTTATTTGCATATCAACTACTGACTTCTGGTGTGCTGCTATATTAATTCAGGGGGAGAAAAAGTGTGATCCTCTGATGTTGAGGATGAGGTCCAGGGAGATTGAATGATTTCCCAAAGATCAAAGAATTAGTTAATGGCAGATCTGACCTGGGAAGAGAATTTTTTAGAAGTTCAATTCAAAGCTTTTTCTGTTGAATCCTTGCTTCTCTATTCATTCACAGAGTTCTAACAGTGCATTTGAGTATTTAGGAATGAAAATGGGTATCTTCTATGCATCAGATTGTTTGAACTTCTCAGAATTTGTTTGAAAATGGTTTGGGTGTGGCTCTGATTGACTTGAGTTTGATAACTGGATTCAGTCTTTTTGGGGTCACTGGTTCCTTTTGGAATAGAGCGGTGCGGTTGCAGGATATCTAAGTTGATTTCAATTTGATGGTCATATTGGCAGCAACCAGCCCTTACCCAGTATGCATATGCCAGGCACTTTACAGGTGCTGTAGCACAGGCATGGGACACTCATAAACAACACAGGCATGGTCCTGTCCTTGAGAATGTAGACTTAATGGGATTTGGTGTTAGACACATAAATCAGTCATTTCTCCTCCGTGCAAATAGTGCACTGCTTTGGGGAATGTACGAGAGCTCTTTGCTGGGCAGAAGAGGGAGCACAACCGACTCTCAGAGAAGAATTCATCCTGAACACTGGGATCTCAGATGTCCCAGATATAATGAATCAAAATTATGACATGCTGTAAAGGAAGCCCTTTATCATGCTCACCCATGTGTGAGTGGGGTGAGGTGGGCGTCATGGAGCAGGAATAGGGCTGTGGCTATCTTGAGAGAGATCTGTGTTTTCTTTAGATGTACTTATGTTTGGGGAAACTTAATGTGACTCTTGGTATGTGTGAGTCAGTGTAATTATTACCTACATTGTCGTGATGGGATTCAAAATTGAAACTTAAAAGTTTCCAGTTCATTCTGATTCATCATTTGCCATTCTTATAAAGGTAGAAACTCAGACCCAAAATCTTTCCTAAAGCTACAAACTCTTTTGTATCTGACTTTTGGGTTACAAAACAATAGGATCTTGTATGGTAATGTTTTCTATTTTTCAAAGCACTGTCATCTACGTTATCATATTTGATCCTTGCATTATTATCCCCATGTTGTAGGCGAGGAAACTGAGGTTCAGCAAGGTCAACAGACTTCTCTGCTAAGTGGGACCTAGGGTAGGACCTCCTTGAACAGTTTGACCTTGATTTTCCAGATGGAGGCCTTTGTTGATTAGAATACAGGTAAGGAATCTCTTAGGTAATCATCTTTTACAAATTAAAATGGCCACCATAGGTCCTAGACTTGCCACCAGAGCTGGGTAGGGTACTGTGATGTTAGTGCACAAACAAGCCCTTTGCTCCAGCAGGTTCTGAGGCGGGATTCCTCCAGTGGTGGGATGTTAGGGGTACAGGGATCATGGCTGTGAGCCACAGCAGCGGGTAGGAACGTAAGGCTGGTTGAATTTGTATTTCCTTGGAGTTTGGGTTCTTGGGTTTCGTTTAGAAAATTGTGGGGCACTGTGTAGAGCAGTGAATCCTTTCCCAGGAGCTGGGGGATGCAGTGAAATTACTACCACAGAGATGATACAGACGTTTAAAAAATACTTTTGCCCATGCACAGCCCAGTTTTCATTCTACCCACACTGCCCTCCCTAAAAAAGTTTAAAAAAAAGCTCACTGTGGACTTTTCATGTGGCTTCTTTGTGTCATAGAGCCTGGTGAAAGCCTTAACTGAGTTTAAAATTTTCCCCTTATTTGTGTATCTCCTTTCCCACATGTCTTGAACATTCTCCATATGTTTAAAAGTAGTACTTTTAATTTAGTTGGAGAGGTAGGTAAAAGTTTAGGCTAAGTATCCTGTAGTCTTTTGTTTCTGTGAAACTCTCAGATTGTAGAATGTCTAGGGTTGTTATCTCAAGGGTATCCTGAAATTATTTGCTTTGTTTCTCTTGAAAAGCGACTTTCGTCTAATCTTCCCTTCACAGCCAATCTAAAGAAGCCCCAAGTGACCCTCCAAACACTTGTCTATTTTGTTTCATCATAGCAGTTACTAGCATCTGATATTTTCTTACTCATCCATTTGCTTCCTTTTCCCTCCATCTCCGCTCCCATGCAAACTGGATGTGAGCGGGGGCCTTGTCTTTCTGTTCAATGCTGCGTCTCAGCACCTCAGACGGAGGGTGGCCCCTGGAGGCACCGCTCTTGGTTTGTTAAATTAACAAATTTCTCTTGACACTATTTTCTAATTTTTTTCTTTTATCTTAAGACTGAAACATGGAGAGCGGAATGTTTTGCCTGCTGAAACTCATCCTGATACCAGTGTTATTGGGTAAGTAGAACCAAGGGACCAAGGCGGGTATTTGGTTTCCTGTATGTCTCATGCATTTTTAAAAGCAAATTTTGTATATTTTCATTTCCCCTTGGTTTGTTGAAAATGGAAACCCTAACCTGGACCTTCATAGTTCTGCTGAAACAGCTGTTTTAGAAGCCAGAGAGCATACTCTTTCTTGGAAAGCTGAATCTTTGCCTGTTTCTGTAAGAAACTGAATGCCTTAGGGTCCTTATTGGGTGTTCTAGGACCCTCCTATGTGAAACAAAGAAAGTTTCCCTCTGGCATTCCTGCACTTTTAATTGTCATCTTTAAAACCACAGTTAGTCTCAGATCAGGAAATGAAATTACCAAAGAGAGTCCCAGAATCCGTGTCATTGCTTTCTGGCTTTAGCCACGCCAGCCTTCTCGCGGTTCCTCAAATGCACTGAGCTCTTTCCCAGTTCTGGGTGGTTTCTTTTGCCTGGAGCCTTGTCTCTCTGCCTCACCCTAGCAAGCCTTCCTAGCATATCCTTTTCCTTCGGGTTTCCCCTCAAGCTCCACTTCCTTCTCCAAAGCCTGCTCCAGCTGCCTCCTCAGACCAGGCTGGAGTCTCCTGTGCACGGGAACCTGGGTGCTCGGGGCTGCTGTCTGTTGTTCATCTCCACTTCTTTTGCACTTTTTCATCCTTTTTCCCCCCTCATCTTTCTCTGTATCCCATGGACATAGGTCTGTAGGAAGGATAAATTAATTAGGGTTGCTCTCATAGCCTTTCATTTTTCTCTGTTACCAGCTTTTTGATTGTGCGTGGTGACCTGAATGCTGACTCAGCAAAGCACATGAAAGAGTTGCCTTTGCTCTAATTCCAGGCAACAGAGAGTGCGCACAGACACGCAGACACACACACACAGGCACACACAGGCACACACACACACACAAGAAATGTATGTATTAGAGAATTTTTTTGTCACGGAAGCAGGGTTGTCATGATTTCAGAGGGTATTTAGACACTTCCCCAGAGGTCTGTGAAGCAGCCTGCAGGATTTTGCCCTTCTGTCTGGAGAGTTTACAGTCCAGCCCTGTATGTAGGGGCGTGGTGGCATCAGGGGTTTGTCCTTCTTTGTGGAGAGGTTTTCCTCCTCTGTCGGAACGTCTCGTTTTCTTCAGCCATGTCTCTGCAAAGGTTACCTGTCAGGCCTAAGTTTGTCTTCGCTTTGGTTGTTGCTCTTACTTTCTGGCAAACCTTCATTTAATTCTACATACAGTGCTCTTAATATTAAATTAAATTAGCTTTTTTATGTCTTTAACCACACGTAAAGTTGCTCAGTTCTTCCTTACGGGAAAATTCCAAATCGTTTTTGCAGCTAATTTTGATTCTTTCAAACTAATTTCCTCCAAAGGGTTTAGAGTTCATGTTTTCCTTCACATCTTCCCTACTGTGTGTGCCTGCTGTTGGGCAGGAAGTTAGCTCTCTTCTCTCAGGGCAACAGCTTGGATGAAAAGACTGGCATATTTTCTGTTTATTCTCATATGTGTTCACTTGGCTCTTTTTTGGTATAAACTGGCCAGCATCTAAAAGTGTCTTTCTTAATGTTGTTGTCTCTTTGCATAGAGCATATCTTGTGAAAACAGAAATAGCCATGTAATGCTTTTCTCTTTTAGTGAAAAGAGAAATTACTTGAACAACATACAGCTAGTGGAGTGGTACCACGTATGCAAACAGCTAGAGGCCGAAAGGCAGAGGCTGATGGCAGAGCTGGAGGGGGGAGGCAGGGAAAAGGCAAACCCAAAGGAAATTCAAGGGGAGAGCTGTGCTCTGTATTGGCCTGTTTACACGGACCTGCACTATGGCCAGAATCAGCCACCAAATTCAGAGATAAGCTTTTGTAAAGGAATTAGAAGGGAGAAGAGGAAAGAAGTAAAAATATCTGTGAATTGGCTTTTCAGATAGGGAACCCATGGGAAACTAAGAGGAAGAGATATCCCATTTCCTGTATATAGGTGTCTAAATTCTTGGCCTGAAAGGAGGGACTTCAGGGTTTCTCCTCTTTCTTTAGAAAGGAGGTTGGGGAAGGAAATTCTGGAAAAGGGGAAGGGACGAGCTAGAACAGGAGTGTTTGGCATTTATGGAGTGTGAAGACTACAGAACCCTGCTGACTTGAGCCATGTGGGTAACTAGAGGGTGTTCTCTTACCCTTGGGAATGCCAGGCTACTTTGTCCATGTTGGGTCATCTGGGGGAGGAGTATGTGTGATACTTGATGATTAATACTGATTTTTTTTTTGTTGAGAGTATTTGTCTAAATGACGTCTCCTCTTGCCTTTGACTTCTATAGATTATTCCTTGGGCCTGAATGACTTGATTGTTTCCTCCCTTGAGCTAACAGTCCATGTGGGTGATTCAGCCCTGATGGGATGTGTTTTCCAGAGCACAGAAGAGAAACGTATGACCAAAGTAGACTGGATGTTCTCATCAGGAGAGCACGCCAAGGTAACAAGGAAGAAATATTACCTTTTGGTAGAAGCCCCTGGCCAATGGTGTCAGGACAGTGTGCAGAGAGGGAGAATCAGGTCATCAGGTGTCATGAGGTGGCGTTGCAGGAGTTTGGGCTCTGGAGCTTGTCAGAATTGGGTCTCTTTCTAGCTTGGCCACTTGGCTGTACAATCAGCTGGGTGAGTTACTCAACCTCGCTGAGCTTCAGCTTACCCATCGGTGAAGCTGAAGTTCATTATCATAGTGGTAATGCTTAACTTTCAGGTCATTGAGAAGCTAATGGGAGACGTGCACATGAAGTTCTCTTTGTTTCTTTTCTCTATTTCTGCCCTTTGTAGAGTAGTGTAGGTGGGTGAAAGGGGTGATAAGGGCGAGAGAGCATTGGTCTCGACGGAAGAGTTACAGCCTAGGCGTAAGAATGATGTCACAGTAATCTTTTTTTTTGAGAGGGGAAAGATTCTTTCAGCATTCCATCGCCCCATTTGTGTGCTGGGGCATCATCTCTTTCTCCTTCATGGCTGCTTGAAGTGTTGGGATTTGCAGATGCAGCGTGGCTGAGTGAGGGTCTTTCCTGGGAGCTCTTTGGAGTAGAAAAGAGAGTATTAAGCCTCATCAGAGATTCTATGGAGATACTTGTATTCAGGATCATTTGTGAAATCTGTCCTAAGTAATGTGTTACTAACAATATAGTCCCAATGTTTGCAAATGAAATATTGTTTTTGTACCTCAGAGCACGTTATCCCTATAATGCTACTCTCACTCAATTTTTCATTACTATTTATTACTGTAAGAGGGATAGACCCATGGTATAAATAGAAATAAAAATTCCTAAGGGCTCCCCCTCCCAGCCGGTAAACCATTTCCTGTTGATGCCTCCTCATGCCGTATGATATGCTGCCTGGAGGAGGGCGGAAAGGAGAGGAGTGACAGCCACCATGCCGGGAATTCTCACAACCACCAGTCTGTGGGATTGTGTCATGCCTTGGAATGCCATATAATCCAAGGGCCATGGCAGAAAACCAGGTGGAGTTGGGAGATGGTTTTCAAAGGTTGTGAGTTTGAATCCCCAGAGTGACCTTCAGAGTGGGTGTTACATTTTACCTTAAACTGTAAGAAACGAAAATGTGTGCACTGTATTTCTCCATTGGTCTTTGTAAGAACTGAGCCACAGAGCCTTGTGCAAGTTAGCGTATTGCCTGGCACATCATTATTATTAACTGGGTACCAAGTACTTTTTGATCATGATGATGATGATGACTATGCTGTCTCCACATAACAGGGTCTTTTGAATCCAGACTCCTAGGTCTTGTGTCACTGACTTTAATTTTCGCTGATGTTGTGTTGCCCTCCAGGAGGATTTTGTGCTATACTATTATGCCAACCTCAGCGTGGCTGTGGGGCGCTTCCAGAATCGTGCGCACTTGGTGGGGGACATCTCACGCAAAGACGGTTCTCTCTTGCTCCAAAATGTGGAAGAAGCTGACCAGGGAAACTATACCTGTGAAATCCGCTTTGAAATGGAGAGCCAGGTGTTCAAAAGAACAGTGGCGCTGCATGTACTGCCAGAGGAGCCCAACGGTACGTGAATGCTGACTTAGAGAAGGGCGAAGGTTTGACTGCAAAGAGGAAAGTGAATGGACTTTGTTGAGCAAATGCCAGCCTTTTGGCTAGGTCCTTACCACAGAGGGAGTCCTCAGTAAACGGTGCTCTTTAAATAGAAATAATGAGATCATTATTTTATTATTACTTTAAACATATTTCATCTTCATGAAAATGCTGTGAACGAAGTATTGTTCTTTTCATTTTACAGATGAGGTACCTGAGCCTTAGAGAGGTTAAGCGACTTGCCTCAGGGCACATACTTATTAAGTGGCATATTCAGTACTTGAATCCTGGCGCCTCTGTCAACAAAGTCCATCGTCTTTCTATTATACCCTGACACCTCCCATCAGTTGTCCACACCGATGCCACGTCCATATTTCATAGGTCCCTATGTTAAGTGTTCTGGGGGATATAAAAAAAAATGAGCAGCTCTCTCTAACTTCTTGGGGCCTCATTTTCCCGTTTGTAAATGGAGGGAGTGGCTTCTGTAGATTGGTGGTTTTAAAACTGTGCTCTGTAGGACCCTTAAGGTCCAAGGGACCTGGGAGGCCACACAAAGGCTGAGAACAGATCAGGGGGTTGATAACGGCCTGGGCAGGTGGGACCTCAGGCTGCCACTTCCACTGCAACCAAAGTCCTTTTCCTTTTTCTAGTTTGATTCATTGGGCTGCCAGGTAAGATTTTGTTTGCAGAAAGAATGCTTCTGCTTTAAAAAAGATTGAAAACCACAGAATTAGATACATTCTTTAAAAGTGTGAGATAGGAGAAACAGTCTATGGCTTCAGGAAATCTTGCAGTCTGGTTAGAGAGCTGGAATCTGGACCCTCCTCTCTCCACCGCCTAGTTTAGGTCCATTCTTTTAATGAGCCCTTTGGAACAGCCTGTCCTCCTCTTTGGTGACACCTGTTCAGCTGTGTCTTCCCTCCTCACCTGGGTCTGTGTTCTTTGTCCCCTGACCAGCCTTGGGCACAGTGCCTGGCACAGAGTAAGCAATCAATAAACATTTGTCGAGTGAATGAAATTCTTGAATTAGTGTCCCTCACTTGAATCTGATTTCTAAAAAAGGAATCGTAGAAGGAATTGCAGAAGGTGGCCTCTGGCCTCTCTCCTAATTTTTCCTACTTTTTTCAATTGGCATTTTTCTTTTGATTCCAAAGCTTTGGTTCTCTAGGAAGAGGAAATGAATCAGCTGCCTGTGTTCCGCAAGGATTGTCTTTGGGCAACTGCTTTCCGCTTCGTCCTCTGATGCCGTGATCGAACACTTGTCCATACAAGCATGGCCTACAAATTGGGTGCCTTCTTCTGCTTAGAAGAGACACAGAGGGCACGAACCAAAAGGAGCCAGTCTCGAGAGTTGAAGAATCCATGGAAACAGGCCAGAACAATTTTAGGGGTAGTCAGATATTTCCCCAGTGGCCAGTGGAGCAACTTGTATTTATTTTTCCTTTCCAGCCAGAGTCAGAATAATTCCAACTCCTAACAGTTTGCCTGTGGCCAATGGAAAGTTGTCCAACTTGTTTCATGGAGGTTGTCTCCTCCCATGTGAAAACTCTATCTGTGCAGTCGTTTATAATTTTCTCTACAAGGTTGCCCCTCAGTTTATAATTTTTCTATGATTACTACTTCAATTCCTTTTTTCATGGTTCTTATTTTAAATACGATAGACAATATTCTGACAAATGAAGATAATATTAACTTCCTGGACCTTTGCTCTAGAAGCAGCCATCCTCTGCTTATGTGAAAGTGGTATAGTATAGTGAGGGAGAAAGCCTGGGCTTTGTTTTCACTCAGGCCTGGGTTTGAGGGCTGGCTCTACTTTTTACTGGCCATGTGGCTTTGGGTTCTTTCGCTTTCTTCCTCTGTAAAGTGGGAGAGAATAGTGTCTATCTCAAAATATTGTAATGACTAGCTGATAGACTACATACACGGTGTCTAGCATATGTGCCTCATGTGCTGAAAGGACTCAGAATGTTCAGTCATTGTTATTGCATTTAAAAAATAGAGTTCAGTTCTTAATGTGCTGATGGATTTAGAGTTTCCTTCCCCACTGGAATTCTTTGGAGTGAATTTTTATTGCTTTCAAAATAATTCCCTCCATGGAGTTTCAAGTTCATAATATTTTCTTTTGCTTTCCTTCCATTGTGTCTCTCTCCTGCTGGGCAGGAAGCTAATGTTCTCCCAGGAAAACAGTTTGGATGAAAAGGTTGGCTTATGCACTGTTTGTTCCTTCATGAGCTTTGCTTAATGCTCTTTTGAAGGAACTCTGTCCAGTTAAGACCTAGGCGTGTGTCTCCCTGAATGCTAGCCTGCCTTTCATTTCTTAATTGACTCTCTGGTTGATCTGAAAAGAGCATTACTGAAAAATCAGAAACATCTTTCTAATTGTTTTCTTTTCCAGGGACCTCTTGAAATGACTTATGTAGTAAACATGTGATGGGGTCAGCTGCTTATACGAGTAAGCAGAGGGAAGAGCCTAGGAGTTAGAAAGCCAGAAGCAGGGCAAGGGGCATCTGGAAGAGGATGAGGGCAGGGATTAAAATGGAAACAAAAGTCAAGAGAAAAGCTGTCTATTTTCTTGGCCTAATTAGCAAAGAGTCCTGTGACCTGTACTGTAGCCAGAACTGTCCTAAGCAAGTCCTAAGACAACTTTGTAAAAAGAATAAAAGAAGTTGAAGAAAGTTACTCTTGATCAGTTTTTCAGCTGGGAGAGCCAGTGAGTTATATATAAGAATGAGAGTTATATAACTTTCCACTTCCTGTTTATGTTAAGCAGATGTGGACATCTAAGCTGGTGAACAGAAAGTAGGGGGCTTCAAGATTTTTCATACTTTCTTTAGTATGAACTTGGAGTTTGGGCTCATGGGAGAAATTCTGGAAAATGCAAGGTGAAAGGAATTAAAGGGAACCAGAAAGTGTTTCTTACAGTATGAAGGCAGTAGGACCCCTCAGATTTGATGTATGTGGGCAGGTAGAGGGTATTCTCTTAGCCTGGGGGTGTCATTTGGCTTGAGTGAGAGGCCTCTGAGACCGTTGTCCACATAAGATCGTCTAGATCATCTGTGGAGCAAATGTGCACAGTATTTGGAAGTGACATCGATTTTACTGCTGAGAATCTTTGACCAAACATTATCTCTTCTAGAAGTTCTTTGACTTCTATAGATTATACCTTAGGTTTGACTTGATTTACCATTTTATCTCCAGAGCTCGTGGTCCATGTGGGTGATTCGATTCAGATGGGATGTGTTTTCCAGAGCACAGAAAAGAAACGCATGACCAAGGTAGACTGGATGTTCTCGTCGGAAGGGCACGCCAAGGTAACGAGGAGGAACTGTCACGGTGTAGAAGCCCCTGGCCGATGGTGGCAGGACAGTGAGGGGAGAGGGAGAATCCGGGTGTCACGTGCCGTGTGGTCGTACTGCAAGGGCTTGGGCTCTGGAGGTTGTCAGAACCGGGCTTCCTCCTAGCTCGGCCGCTTGGCTGGGCAGCTTCAGATTCCTGGTGGGAAAAATAACTCTGCTGAAGATGATGAAGAAGAAAAAGAAGAGAAAGAAGAGAAAGAGGAAGAAGAAGAGAAAGAAGAAGAAAAAGAGGAAGAAAATGTTTAATATTTAAGGTTGTCAAGATGCATCTATTTGAGATAGTCCGTGTAAAGCATTTGTACATGATTTGGCCACAGCATTTTAGTTTCCTTCCTCTTCTCCCTTCTCTTTGTGGAGTTCATGGGAGTGTGTGTGTGTGTGTCTCGGGGTGGGGGGGCGTGATTTGTGTGGCTTAGCCAGGAAAGCTGTGGGCTAGAATAAGAATGTAACCATTCTTATTCCTATGTGGGTGAGTTATCTTCTGTGCCCTGTTGCCCCATTTGTGTGATGGAGGGAACTGTCTTTGTTTTCATGGATGCTTCAGATGTTGGGAGTAGGAGATCCTGGGGACCAGGGTGAGGAGTATTTCATGTGACCTCTGAAGCGGTAACAGCAAGCGAGTTCACTAGACCAGTAGATGTCAACTGTGGCATGGTGATGTACTTGTGGGTCAAGATGTGTTGTGAGGGACATCCAGGTAGCTGATTGTTAATAAAAGTTAAGGTTCAAAATTTACAAAATGTTTAATTTTTATAAATTAAGACATTTTCCAGGTCATCCCTTAAAAAATTCATTTGTACGCACTTGATTCCTATATGCTGTCTGAGTGGGTCAGAAAGGGTGGCGTTATGATGGAGAATAGGGAATTACCTCTAGCCTCAGGTGTACCTCTGGGAGCTTGAGATGCATTTAAATGTCATCCACCAAGTGAGTCGCAGCAGAAAATAGGATGGGAGTTGACATTTTGAGTTGTGAATTTGAATCACAGGAGACAGGAGGTTGGGGGCCAGGTCTTCGCATTCATCTTTGAGGTGGTATAGCCAGGCCCATTTCCTTTTCTTAAAATCTTTTTAAAAATAATAATGGTTACATAACTTTGTAAAAAAATTCCAATACTTATTCATTTAACAAGGATTTTTTAAGCATCTCCTATGTGGTGGACCCTCAAAGCCCTTGCCCTGATGTGGGACTTACAGCCATGGTGGAGGGAGATACGTGGTAAAATAAAGAAGAAATAAATACATCATATGTCTGGTAATACTAAGAGCTATGGAGAACAGGAAGGGAGGGTTTGTGGCTGTTATTTTATACAGGTGGTCAGAGAGGCCTCATCAAAAAGGTGACATTGGAGCAGACATCTGAAGAAAGTAAGAGAGTGAACTGTGTGTATGTCTGGGGAGAAGAATGTTCCAGGCATAGGGAGCAGCAAATACAGAGGCCCTGAGGCCAGTACTCAAGGAGCAGCAAGGAAACTGGTGTGGTTGGTGTGACCCAAGTAGGTGAGGGAAGAACAAGAAGAAGATGAACTCAGAGAGGAAAAGTGGGTGGGGCAGATCACGGAGAGCCTTGTCCTTTTAGGAGAAGTGGGGGCTGTTGGAGAGGTTTAAGCAGAGCAGTAACATGATTTGACTTACATTTCTGAGGCTGGCTTTCATAGCTGGGAGTAAGCAGGGAGGCAAGGAAGGAAGCTCTTTGCAGGAAGCCAGGTGAGAGACGGGGTGGCCTGGACCAGAATGCTGACTGTGGAGGAGGTGAGAAGTCGCTAGACTTGAGATATCTTTTGAAGGTTGAGGTGATAGATTTGCTGGGGCATTTTAGATGTGAGTTGTTCAAGAAAGAGAGGAGTTAAGGATGACTCTAAGATTTTTAGCCTGAGTATCTGGAAGAAGGTGTTGCCATTTCTTCAAATGGGATGGACTGGAAGGACCTGGTTTGGGGGAAAAATTTGGAGTTTGGTTTTAGACATGTTTCAGGTGCCTATTGGAAGTCCAACTGGAAATGTCATAAAATGAAAAGGTGTACTTTTGCTTTTTTTGCTGGAGAAGTGCAAAAAGTGAAAGTCCCTCATTCCTGCTTTCCTCATCCCTCTCTTCAGATGGAAGAGTTGTCCTTTGTTTGGTGGTGTCCTTTACAATTACACGTGCCTGCACACTCGTGTGTGTACATGACCTCTGTTATCTCATACAGTCTGATAGTACCTGCACTGCCTGCACATACAGTGCCTTGTGAATCCTGGGAGCTCCCCCCCAACCTTCCCTGTGCCCGCCCCCTCCCCTCACCCCTTCCCCCTGCCCCAGTCCTTGCAATCGCATATGTTTTGCCTTTCCCTTCTAGGAGGAGATTGTGCTACGCTATCACCCCAAACTCAACCTACCTGTGCGGTACCCCCAGAACTGGAGCCGCTTCCAGAACCGTGTAAACCTGGTGGGGGACACTTCCCGCAATGATGGCTCCATCCTGCTCCAAGGAGTGAAGGAGTCTGACAGAGGAAGCTACACCTGCAGCATCCACCTGGGAAACCTGACCTTCAGGAAAACTTTTGTGCTGCACGTGGTTCAAAAAGAGCTCCGAAGTATGTAGCATTGGTTAGGGAGGGATGAGGGACCTCGTAGCTGGTAGGCATGGCCAGGACTAGGGTGGCCAGAGAGGCTCCTAGGGTGCAAACTTTAGGGAAGCATCACTCTCAGGTCCTGATCCTGTATTTGCACGACCCTGAGAGTGATGCTTCCTTAAATTTAGTACCTTAGGCACCTGGCTTGCCTCACCTAGTTCTGGCCCTACTGGTAGGTCAAGGAAAAAGGAGCTAATATTCAGTCAGCACTAGCCCTCTGCCAGACCTTACTCATTGCCAATAGAATCTACCACTTTAAAGATACAGGAGCTCAGAGATGGATTGGAATTGATGTCCAAAGTCATTTTCACTTGGCTTCAAGGGCGACACTGTATGCTCTGTAGTGGAAGGGAAAATGATCCTGAGCTGGCGAGAGAAAGCAAAGAACAGAGAGAAAACAAGAAGGGACCAGAACCAAAAATAAAGGAGTTCTCTGATCAAAGGTTCCGTATTCTGGCAAACACTGTGCATTAAGGCCAGTGGTTGCAGGAGAATAAAGACTCAATTGTGTTGACTGAGAGAGGTTGATAAGTGAGGGGTTAAAGTTAAACCATAACCCAGTTAGCAGTCAGGATGTGGCCTGTGGACTTTGCCTTTCGCTAGGGCCCTCAGGGGTTGGCTTTGGTTAATTGGGGACAGGAATGAGGTGAAGATGGAACACACCTTGATACCTCTGGCCACAGACTTAAGTCTATGGAGACACCTTATTGTTAACAGCAACCAGGCCCAGTTGGAGAGGGAAGCAGGACAGATGGATTTCTTCACTCTCAGAAGTCTTATCTCCACTTCACAGAGAAAATACAAGCCATTAGTGGGAGCTCATTCAACTTCCAAGCGCTCCCTACCCACAAACTTCTACATTTACCCCCATCCTTATCTCTGCCCTGCCGTCCTGAGCTGCCTTCCCTTCTGGGCTTATCCGAACTCCTCTAGCACGGGTGGCATTCTCTCCTTCTTCTCAGGAACCTCACAAAATGGCTCTTAAGCTCTCACTTTCCATCAGCTTCTACCTTTCAGCTTATGAACACATGCCACTCTTCTGCTTACCTTGGGTCCTTGTTTACTTTAGCTCTCCTATGTCTTTATTTTCCTTAAAACAGCTTTATTGGGATACAATTCACATACCATACAATTCACCATTTAAAGTGTACAACTCAATGGCTTTTAGTATATTCAGAGTTGTGCAACCTTCACCACAATCAATTATATATTTCTTTCTTGACATAGCCAGATAGCTTGCTAAAGGACTGTATGTGGTGCCGCTTGTCTCATCTCTGATTAATTCCTCAGTGCACCACAGTCTGGTTTCTCCCTCTACCTCTACTCTAGCTTAGATCACCAATGGCCCTCTGATTGCCTCTCCTTGGCCTTCTTTACCTCAGTAGTATTGGACACTGTATTCTCTATATATCCAATATATTCCATGTTGGACACAACTCATCTATCCATCTCTATCCATGCATCAATATATTCCACAAGTACTTCAAATACAACATATGCAAACCTACCCCTGCACACCTCTCCCCGGCCCATCTCCTCAACCTCAGTTAATGGCACCACCATCTACATAGTCATCTAACTGGATGCCTGGGAGTTGTACTTGATTCTTCCGTCTCCCATGACCCCTAATCTAAAAGGTCGACAGGTCCTGTCATTTCTGTTATTGACTTTGAATCTGCCTTCTTTCCGGTCCATCACCAGCACCTTAGTTCTGGCTGTCTTCATCTCTGTCTTGGACTGTAGGCCTCTAACCAGTCTCTATTTCATTCTCAGCCACTGCTTTCATTCTTCATGCAGCTATCAGTGCCATCTTTCTAAATCACAAATCTGAACATTCTCTTCCATTGCTTAAAATCTTTCAGCGGTTTCTTCCATTGCCTACAGAAAAAAAGCCTAACTCCTAGTTGAGATAATCGAGGTCCATCCTGTTACCTGTCCAGCCTAATTCCATACCACACCCACAAATGCAACCTTTGAGCCAGACCCGTGGAATTAATTCTAGTTTCTTAAAGCGCCATCCTGTCAGGCCTCTAGACCTTGTGCATAATGTCCCTTCCATCCTTGCCCGTATTGTCCGTCCAACCATCTTGAGGTTTCCTTTAAGACTCAGCTTAAACTTTATTTTTTTTTTATTTATTTTTTTTTTTTTAAAGATTTTATTTTTTCCTTTTTTTTATCCCCAAAGCCCCCCGGTACATAGTTGTGCATTCTTCGTTGTGGGTTCTTCTAGTTGTGGCATGTGGGACGCCGCCTCAGCGTGGTCTGATGAGCAGTGCCATGTCCGCGCCCAGGATTCGAACTAACGAAACACTGGGCCGCCTGCAGCGGAGCGCGCGAACTTAACCACTCGGCCACGGGGCCAGCCCCTCAGCTTAAACTTTAAAACTTTTGCTGACGAATTCTCATTGTCTGCTCCCCATGGAATTGGGTACCCTTTTCTCTCTGGCCCTCTGTACCCTATATGGACTTCTATCATAGCACCTGTAGCAGGCTATGGTTTTCTGTTTACGTGTTTGCCCCTTTCTTGAAGACAGGAACCATGTGTTATTTGTCTTTGTATCTTCCATGCTTAGTGATATCTGGCATCCAGGAGGTGTTTGATGTGTGTATTTAGAATGAATTTAGGAAATGAGTGAAGGGGCTACCATATGGGTGGAAGGGCCTCTGAAGGTCTTACTTGATGTCATGACTCTGGGGCTGAGTGTTGTAGCGTACATCCTTTTCAAAAAGATCACTTTCCCAGGGAAAGATCAGCAGCCTCTAAAATGTCTGTTATTTCTATGTCATTTGGTAAACTACATTTTAAGATAGATTGTTAATGTAAAAGTAAATTCTACTATCGGTGAGGTGCTATTCTATTCTCTTGCCCACCTTAGCAAGGGGCTCAGACTTTGGTTTTCAGTCTAATGGGGACAGCTGGCGTCTCAGTGTTTCAACATGTGGTGGAGTCTGACCTTTTCCCCCGACTTCCTGACCTGGCTGTTGCTGCGTGGTATAGAACTGGTGGGGCTGTCAGCTGTTTTCTGGAATATGGAGGCCCTCTCATTGCCTTTTCCTTTCCCAAGCATTGGTGACCCCGGAAACCCTCAGACATGAGATCCTGGGCGGTAATCACCTGGTGATCATCGTGGGGATTGTCTGCGCCACAGTCCTGCTGCTTTCTGTTCTGATATTGACCTTGAAGAAGAGGAATAAGAGGTACAGGGCTGCTCGCACCTCGTGGGTCGGGAGGCTGGAGGGGCAGAACCACCTCTAAACTGATGTAAAAGAGAGCGATAGGCCCTAATTGTGCCATTTTCACAGCAGGGGGCATTTTAAAACAGAACCATCTGTGGTTGTCACATTAGACGTCCTCTGTACAGTGACCCCGCCCCCTTTTCTCACAGTGCTCCTGAAGGGCCTTGCACATTTCACACCGTCCTCATTCGCTTTGGTATTTTACAAAGATTACCAGCGCTTTTACAAATGGTGATCTAAGTAGAGCATAATTAAAAGTATAAATCTTATGCAAGAACTGTAGTGGTGACATTTAATGCCTGAGAGGAGTGATTTTTGAATTATCTTCAATATGCGCTTCATATAGAAGCTCAGATCTTGAGGGTTGTCAGTGGCTTTCTTTGAAGGATCACATTCTAATTATGAGAGGCTATTTTTGAATGGCTGACCTTAGGTCCTAAGTTATTTATTGTTGAAGTGTGTTTTTAAAGGCTTGAATTTTATCAGTAGTTCTCCCAGTATCTCAGAAATGCCCAGGTGCTCTGACTTGGGCACTAGTGTTTCATTGCCTGTTGGCAGGTCCATGTTCCTCAGTTTACCCAACCATTGATGAAATGTGTTGGTAGGGCAAATTGACTCTTGTTGAAATGGTGTCAGTGGGAGAGGGCTCCCATTAAGAGGAATGCTGACTTTGGAGTCTCCTTTCCCTTGGCACATGGATTCTACAGAAAGTGCTTGTGCCTGCTACATTTGTGCTTCCACTCCTCAGGGGCTTCCTGACTTGGTTTTGAACTTGGTTGGCCTCTCCGAGGGTCTTTGCTCTGGGCATGCTTATAGCACTGAATCGAGAGTTAGACAACCTGGGTTCCGTATCAGCTCATTTCCCCCCTCTGGGCCTCAGTTTCCCTCAAAATGAAGAGTGGCATTTCTGTGTCTACTAGTTTATTCTTAAAAAATCAGACTGATATGCTGAGATTTGTGCATAAACATGGTCACTGTAGCCCTGGTTGTAATTAAAAATTGAAATCATCCTCAGTACCTGTTGGAAAGGTGATGATTCAATGAATCAGTATTCCATTCAATGAAATACCCCCAACCCTGTATGTAATGACATGGGAAGATGTCCCAGGAGTGGTATGATAGAATATATAGTACGATCTCATTTTTATAAAAAAGAAAATTATATAATGCTCACTTAGCAAATATACTAATATCTTTTGTGTGAGTGTACTCATGCTTGCATTGAGAGAGGTTTGGAAGGATCATTCTGCAATATTAATAGTGGTATTTGGGATAAAGGAGAGGGTGGGTCCCATGAGGGTAGGAGGTTTACTGGACCTTCAGCTTCCAATTGCCTACATTTATGTATTATTTGACTTATTTTACAGTGAGAACATACTACATTATAATCAGAAAATATGGTTAAAATATTTCCACTTTGAGACAAAAAAATATAGCTTCTTTTCTAGCTGTAACTCTAATTTTCTTTAGCACTACCTTAGGCCAAAGTAGAAAGAAAGGACGTATGTTCAGTGGCAAATGGTCAAGAGATCAAAGGCCATGGGCTGGGAAGCGGCCAGACCTCACAGCTTGGGGTGTTTGTGGGGATAATTCTGCTTGGCCTCCTCCCTGGGAGAGGCCAGGAGCCCTTTGAACTGGTGTCTGGCTGAGCTTCTGCTGCCCCCTGCTGGTTCAGCTACATCTCCTTAGTCCTTGGAAATGGTAAAATCGAATCCCATGGCCCCTCTCTATTAATTCACCCAAAATTGTTATGGGCAGAAAGTTGTTAGGGTGACAGTAGAGAAGTTGAAGCTGTTTTTCAGCCCAGACCCTCTCTAGAATGTCTTTCTGCTCTCCGTTAAAGCGGTGCACGTCTCTGATTTCGAGGGGAGCTGGGCAGCGCTGGCTGTAGAAGTCTAGCGAGACCAGCTCCTCCTCTAGGGTCTCTGTCTTCACAAAGTTCTGGGGGTCTCACGTGGGCACCCTTCAATATTCAGTGCTGGCTGGCTGATTCCACGTGCTTTTCATGCCTTGCAGTTCAGAAACCTCCACAACTGTGGTAAAAAGCCTGGAGAACGCAAAGAAGGCCCTTCCAGAGGTAAGAGAGGAACTCTGCCATTTTGCTGCTGTGCCCGATGAGGGCGAGGTGTTTACTGCTCCAGAATCAAGGTGGTGTCATTGTTCCTGTGAACTGTCTTACTCATCGTTAGGTCTTGTCATGCAGGCAGCGCCTGGCACAGAGCAGGGGCTCAGGAAATCTATCACTGAAATAAGAGCCCCAAAGGAGGGAGTAGGGCAGGGCGGGGTGGGCCAGCCCAGCATGGTCAGCACAGCCTTGTGTAGGGCCCAGGAAAGAGCACTGGACTTGGAGTCAGAAAGCCCCTGTCCAAGTGCCACTCTGCCACCTCCCTGAGCCTTAGTGATCTTATCAGTCAAATGAGGATGAGGACAAACATATTTGCCCTGTTGTAAGGTTCAAATAAAATGATATGCAAGTGCTTTGTAACCTAGGAAGCACTGTGTAAATAAATATACAGGAGAATTATGATACATTTGGGAGGGAGGCGAAGGAGTTAATGATTAAGATGAAATATTTGGGGACCTTTAGAAAGAGAGGACCAAGAACTTTTTCCTCTTTATTAGCTCGTGACGCAGCTGTAAACAATTGCTACTGGGGACTGAGAAAAGGATTCATATCCTTGAACTCCTTTCTCTTTCTTTCTTTTTTTTTAACTTTAAAAAAATCTTCTTCGAATAACTTTTAAAAATCTCCTTCGAATAGTTACCTTTCCATCTTTGGGGCTGTTTATGACCCAAGAGAAGGATTTTCTCACAGCCTGGTTCAGAAGCCCAAGAGTTTGTCACTGGGGGAATCACAAAGTACCCCCAGCCTCCAGATCTGAGGTTCAGTGAGGGCTGTCCCTGCTACGTGAGCCTTCTGAAAGAGACGACAACAATTAGCTGCTCATTAATGCCATCCCGCCATGCCTCTAATTAGGAGGAAATAACCACAGAGTACAAATAATTTGGCAAGATAAGGATTCCGTGCTGCTATCTAAAGGCCCCTCCAAACAAAGATTTTGGCTTTTGAAGCAAAGAATTAGATTCTTAAGATAGTGCTCTTTGCTGATGAGTTGATTTTCTTAATTTTCGGCAACGCTGAGGACTGAATTATCATTCTTGATGATAGTTCTCTAGTTCTCCATACCGTCTGAACCTATCGGTTTTGGTGGTTGCTGCCCTGTGAGTAGTAGTGAATGGCCTTTTCTCTGGCATATAAGATTTGCTGATTTTTAGAAATGTTTGTACCACTTTTTCCCCCTTTAGAAACACATTTACACCTCAATAGCTACACGAGAGGTGATCGAGGAAGAAGAATCAAGTGGAAAATCAGAGGCCACCTACATGACCATGGTGAGAATGTTCTGGGCCCAGCTGAACCAGGTGTCTGGAGGTGGGAGAGGGAGCTGGGAGGGATATTTCAAACTCATGGGTGGTGGACATGGCTAGTCACCTGAGAGGTCACCATGCAGAGGCCCGAGATTTTTCTGAGCAGTAGGACAGTCTGAGAAGCTGAAGCTCTGCTGGATAGAAGAGTCATATTGAACTTGCCCTCATACCCAGTCTCGAGTGATAAGGCCCATTAAAGCCAGAGATGACTGACTTTAATGGTGGAAAGAGGCGCCTTCATTGGGGGTTGGCTGTCTCCCCCTCATCAGCACAACCCTGGTTGAACACAACCTAATAAAGAGGGAGCTGTAAGATCCATGGACAAGCATTGTGTTGGAAGGGATAGTTGTCCTTCCTCTCAAAAGGCCCATCCAACTCTTAGATTTTTTTGTTCTGTGACTTGTTATGCCTTGACATAATCTCACTGCCAGGGAGGCTGCATGCTGAAGTCTGCGTGATAATATGGAGTCTGATTCCTCCTTACTCTCTGCTCAACTCCCCAGGGAAGTACAGCACTTAGAAAAGGCAGCTGGCGTGTAGTGAGCAGGGGTCAGGGCAAAAGGAGTGAGCTGGCAGTGGACACGATGCTATTTGTAGACTGATGATAGGCGCCCAGGCTGTGAAGGGAGCAGTGCTCTGCTGGGTACAGGAAGGCTGGCCTCCTCTCTTCGTGCAGTGATGGCCTGTGTTTGTTCCTGCTGCACCAGCACTGACGACACATGACTCCCAGATGATTGCAGCAGAGAAAGGTTCTGCCAGGGAAGTGTGCCATCAGAGACCTGGCCTGCTTCCCCCAAGAGAAACGTTAGCTCCGCTCCCAAGTTGCAGTTGAATATGGTCAGCCTTCTCCCATTATTGCCATGTGATGCTACAGTGACTGCCAGGCCTCCTCCTGCCTCTCAGAGACCTGCTGACACAGCTGCACTGTGGCTACTGCGGAGTGTGTCACCCCTCTGGTGACGCTGTTTGCAGAAAGTCTCGGAGGAAGAGATGACATAGGAGTGAACTTTCTCCACAGCTACCTTCCCCATGTTCAGTGCTCGGGTAGAAACTCTGCAGAAAACAGCATCCCCATCCTCTATAAGACCCAATAAAGTGGATGTGATGAGAGGCCAGGACTGCAAACTCAGAGGCCTTCAGAGGCCAGTCAATTATGTTAAAACACTGTGTGCTGAATTAAATAAGCTTGTGGGTGGATTCTGGCCTGCAGGCCGCTTGAGACCCTAGGTACAGAGATGTCATCCAATAGGAAGCAGGGGTAGCAAAGAAACTTTGAGTTTTCTACTGAATTGATTAAATTTACTGAAATTTACTGAAGGGCACCATGCCATGTCCCCTTTCTGAGGCTGCACAGCACAGCAGTTCAGATCACAAGCTTTGGAGTTGGGTCCAAATTCTAACTCTGTGATTTAGAAGTTTGATGATCTTGAGCAGGTAACTTAGCTTTTCTGAGCCTCAGTTTCCACATCCTTAAAATGAGAATAATAGTAGCATAGAGGTTGAGTTTGCACACTCCGCTTCCGCAGCCCAGGGTTCGCCGGTTCGGATCCTGGGCACTGACCTGCACACTGCTCATCAAGCCACGCTGTGGCAGCATCCCACATAGAACTAGAAGGACTTACAACTAGCATATATATAACTATGTAAGGGGCTTTGGGGAGGAAAAAAAAAAAGAGTAAGATTGGCAACAGATGTTACCTCAGGACCAATCTTCCTCACCAAAAAAAAGAGAAGGGAATAATAATACCTACCTCCCAGGGGGGGAGGATCAAACGCGATAGCACATGTGCAGTTCCGAGCTGGACCGGGTCCACAGACAGAGCTCAGTGAGTGGCAACCACTGTGATTGGAATACTTCTCACACTTGTGCTTGGTTTCTTTCTTCCCTTCGCCCGCAGCACCCAGTTTGGCCGTCTCCAAGGTCAGCACCAAGTAACCCACCTGAAAAGAAGTCAGCTGGAGAAATGCTGAAAACAGAGCAAGCTTTTTGAGAAGAAAGGCGAGTTCCCTTCATCCTTGCCAGTGGCAGACTTTCTGTGCATCCCTAGTCGCTGTACCAGTTATTGCAGACCCCTCGTCTTCCCGGTTGTCTTCCTGCCTCATTGCTCGGTCAAAGGGCTGAAGATGGAGGGTCCGGAGCCGGGCAGCAAGACTGGACAGCTCTGGAAGAACAGGCCGTGCTTGGGGGTGGGGAGCGTGGACTTGCTTCCTCTGGAGTGGGACCCTGGCCCTAGGGACCCTGGCTGAGCTGCTGCAGTGGCAAACACTCCATCGGATCAGAACCTCCAATTGCATGGTATTCTTTATGGACGAGTTACTGAGAAGAATTGCAGAAATAAAAACCAACCCAAATGATTCCTTTGGCAAGTTATCCCTAAATAAATGTGGTTTGTGTAAATCATCCTCTTTGGTTATACTCCGGCTGAGGGGCAAGTGGAGTCTTGGTAAGGAATTTACAGTCAGGAACTCGAAACAATGGAAGTTTCCGGAGGAAAGCCATACTTGACTCAACTCACTGGGGACTGGTTTGGGTCCTGGGAAAGTTTTTGGGGGAGAACAAGTTGGAAGTGGAGCATGAAAACAGCTCTAGAATTTAGCCCAGTGCTGCTTAATTTCAGCTGGGTGTCAGAATGGCTGGTGGCTCTTTGCTGGGCCTCACCAGAGGTGTCCTGGTTTGGAAGTCCTAGGTGGAACTGGGCATCTATCTTTTCAAAGATGACACTCCTGGGTTGCCAAAGTGGACAGACACTGATTTAATTCTTGATCTGAAATGTGAGGTTCCTATACTTTTTGGTTACTATTGTAAGATTTGATAAGGTTAGTCTTAAAAACCCTTTGGTCCTGAGCTCCTATTTCTAGCTTGGGCTCAGTTCATCTCTCCTCGACTACCACAGGCCTTTCTCCATTCTCTGCATCCCATTCTTCCTACTTAGCCATTCAGGGCAAGGATAAAGACAAGGTTTTCTGTGTTCTCTGATTTCTGATCCAGTCTCAAGTGGAGCTGCATTTTTGAAGGATTCCTCTAACTCTCCAAACATCGGGACCCTCTCATAACACATCCGTTATTAACTCTCTTTAACCAGCTCTTCTTGGGTCTCCACGTGGAGGTGTGTAGCCTCTTTTTGTTCTCGTTCAGCCATAGCGAAGAGTCATTAAATGCTTCCATCTCACCTTTTAGTTCTAAATAAGGAGTATGTCAGTAATTTACAATACACGTATTGAAGGCAATATCCTGTCCAAGACATGGCAGAGAGGGGACATGTAGTGACATGATAGGTAGAGGGGGGAGAAGGACTCTTTCATACCCCGAGTTCATGGAGAGGAAGGGGTTTCATTTCTGGGCTGTTAAGTAACGTGCTTTCCTGGGCTAAGAGGCCCTTTTCCACTTCCTCAGATATTGTCTGCATAGGATGATGACCTTCAGGATACAGAGTCAGGTGGATGGATAGTGATTTTACGTCTGTTGTTCTCGGTCAAAGGGAATAATTGGGATAAGAACTGGAGGATGGGCTGAACAGCTTGTCTACATGCTCCTGGAGAGGGCGCTTTGACGGTGGGAGCGTAGCCACATCCCTCCAGAGTTTGACTTGCCCAAATTTGAATTTGATTCATTCAAAGTTTGGCTTCCATCCCGGGTTCAGCAGTTGTAAAACTGAGGAGGAGGAAGAGGAAGCCCACCTCTCTCCCCCAACCCCATCTCCCCACAAACCTTCCTCTTAGACATAGGCATGGAATCAGGGTTGAGAGTGGAAGTCCACAGCTGTCAGATACTAGTTTTGCCTAAAACCAAAATAGTCCTGCGGGGGACCATGAAACAGACCTGCTTGCTCTCTCATGCCCTTCTCCTAGGGGTGGTTGTTTATTGAATCCGGGGACCCAAAGGCATATGGTATACAGAATGGGCTTCAAGGTCAAACGGGCCTGGTTCAAATCCTGACTCTGCCTCTTACTCTCTTTGATGTTGCAAAGTTTACGTCAATTCTTTGAGGCTGTTTCCCCTTTATATAAAATGGAGCCTCAGGATTTCTTTCAAGGACTAAATGAGGCCATTGAGGGGCTAGAGCCTGGTCTGAGCCCTCTATATGCTTCTGATGTGTTTTCCCCAGTTGGATTTGTCTTCTGGTGATTCAGTCCTCATTTCTGGTTAGTTTTTATTTCTATGGGCGGGAAGCCCTTTAATCCAAAATACCTAAGTCCGTCTTCCCATCCAAAGAAAAAGTTAGGAAGCTGAACTTAGGGAAGGGCTTTGCATAGCTCTGAAGGGTGACATCTGAAGGGCAGGAAAGACGCTGGAGCTGGAGCAAGCTGGATCTCCTGTAATAGATCCTTTAGCAAAGCAGTTTTGTTCCTTGAATTTGCAGTATTTTAAGTCCCTAGAACACCAGATGCACCCATATTGGGAGGTTTCCAGAAGCACGCAGGCTTTTGCCGACAGAAAGGAGCCTAAGGGTGGTGGGGGTGGCACCATCCATGCATAATGGAGAATCTAGTAGCATCAGAGTTTGCTTATTGGAACTGAAAACAGTTCAGCCTGTCCACTGGGGACCCTTAGAAGGTGTGCCTCCTCTAAAAGACTGCAGCCTTCCACCAGCCCTTTAGTCTTTTGTTCCTTGTTGCCACTCCACTCTTTTCTCCTTTTGGCTAGTCAATATTCTTACATGTCTACATTGGCACTTTTATAAAATAGTAGTTGTATGTGTGTATGGTTGGAAGGGTTTGTGCTCCCACTGAATTAGCTCAGTTCCTTAGAGCCAAAGAATCTTAGGTTGCAAGTTTTATCCCAATACAGACCAGTTATCCTCTTATTAAGAATGCACAGATTTCTCAGACTGACCTTCCGTCCTCACCAGCTGGTTTGCAACTGTGGTCTGGTCTTCCTGGAGGCAGATCAGGCAATCGCTTACCACTTCTGTAAAACCAAACCCTTGAGACATCTCTTCTTGACCAAAGAATAAGGGAACTTGGAGTTTTCTCAGAAAGCTAAGACCTTTCTTGTTTCATGGATGGTGAGAACAATGGTGACTGACCTGTCCTAGAACTGTCAAAGCTGCTGTCTGGACTCCGCATCATATGTTCATGGCCTCCTGAGTTCCGGTGCCACCTTGTCAACCCTCCACACCTCCCACTTTTTTCATGGCAGGAACCCTCTGCTCCGGATACCTTTGTCTTTCCTGCTTCTGGGCCTTTGCTCTCGGTGTTTTTCTGCCTGGAACTCCCTTTGCCTCCTTGTCTGCCAAATTAACATTCCTTCAAGGGCCTGATTCTGTCGCCCCTGGGTGATATCCTATTTCTCACATCTTCCAAGATGTCTCCCCACTTACCAGATTTTATCTTCTCATGTTCTCTAATTGTTTCATAGGTGGGAGGTTTTATTTTCTTCAGAGATCTTAGGCTCTTAGAGATCCTGCTTTAGCTCTTTTCCATGAGCTTTGCAGCCTCTGGCCCCACGTGGGACAATCCCTTGTTGAATGGAATTCCTAGGGGGTGGAGTGGAACAGAATGCAGGGGGAGGCGCTGGACGAGGCTCCCAGTCATGGTTCTACTGTGCCTTGATGGGGTAAGATCAGGCTCATGGAGTTTCTGCCCTTTCTCCAGATGTAAAACACACATTCATTCATTCTCAACTGCTCAAGGACCAGTAGAGGTTCAGTGCAAACTCAGAAGAATAAGACACAATTCTTCTCCTTAAAGAGCTACTGTCTAGTTGGCAAAGTAGGAAGTGTAAACAAAAAATGACAATACTCTCTGACTCCTGTTAACACAGAGACCCAAGCAATACCAGATGTACCTTTGTTGCCATCGTCCTGCATATGGGATTGTCCTCATTATTCTGTATTGGGAGTTTATTTGTCTCCCCATCTAGAATGTGAACTCTCAAAGAGTGAGCTGTACCTCATTCACATCTGGGTCTCTAGTTTCTAGCCTAGTGTCTGTCACGTAGGGGTCATTGAATAGGCATTTGAGTTTGTTGAATGAGGGAATTGATGAGCAAATGAGTGAATGTGCCCAGTGTCACAGGAACACAGAGAGAAGCGGTATGTAGAAGGTAAGGAGTGTGTGACTTCGTAGCAGATTTTTGAAGAAAGACTAGGAGCTTGCTGAGCAGGCAAGAGAGGAAGGGCATTCGTGGAAGAGGAAATTGCAAAGGCAAAGACACCAAGATGTGAAGCCATCTGTGGGGTAAGAGAAACCTCCCCTGGTAGGGAATGGCTTGAGAAGGGCCTGGAGCAGACAAGAGGGAGTGAAATGAATCCCTACCTTGTTATTCCTGAGCAGGATGCTGGGTACTCTGCAGATCACCTGAGGCCAGCATTTAATCCTAAACTTGTTCCTGCTTACCAGTCCCAACCTCCCAAACCTGGCTTCTCGTTGCTTCTTGCTCATGGGATGCAAACCTTTTAATATACTTGAAGGCAGCACTTCTCAAACTTTAATTTGCTCAAGAATCACCTGGAGATCTTGTTAAAAATGCAGATTCTGGTTCCCTGGGTCTGAAGTGGGGCCTGTAACTCTGCATTTCTAAGGAGCTCCCAGGTGATACTAATGATGCTGGTCCGGGGACCACACATTGAGAAGTGAGGCTCTAAGGTGAATGTAACTAGGGAGGCTCTCTGCAGCCTCAACTAGGCATTCCAAAGGCAAAAGGAAACTACCTTCCTTTAAATTATTGTAACACTGCTTTTCCCAGTGGGGTAAGTAATTGTGTGTTGTCTAATAAAATCTTCAGAGGTAAATGGCACGGGGGAGAAATGCCGAAAATAGGGCTTGATTCCCCAAGTGGCCCATCTTTGATACTGGTGTCTTCCTTCTGCAAAATACCTCTTGGAGTTTCTGCTTTCCAGGCTCCTACGGAAGACCTACTCTTTTGGAGCAAATGAGCCTCTGGAGGCCCATGTGAGCCGTGGGGAGGATCTGGGGTGGCCCTTCTTCCTCACTCTACTGGGGTAACTCTCCCCTGACCCGGTGCCTTCTGAGCTTTGCTTCCCGATGGCTGAGTTGGACAGAGACTATTCTAGGTCACACCTGGTTTTTTCCACTAAATTCTTTATAGAAGCAGAGGAACTTCTGGATCCATTTCTTGCCTCAGATGTCTCTAAAATAGAAGAGTCTGGACCCAGTGCGAGACCAAGTGAGCTGGGTTAGCAGCTTCCCTGGGCCTCACAGGCACCCTCCGCTGCATTAAAGAAAAAGGAGGTGGCCGGCTACGTCAAACCAAAACTCTCTGGCTGACATGTGCCTGCGGCAGCCTAGGTGGCCATGCCGCAGACTGGGACCTGCCCGAGGGGCTGGAAGGGAGCCCCAGCTCACACCAGTCTATCCGTCTGGGTACACCTGCAAACCAGGCCACTGCTGATGGTGGAGGAGGCCTGGGCCTGAGGGCAATGGGGATGGAGGCTGGCCGTGGACCCCAGGGGACACTTTCCCCCTCAGGCTGCCCCTCCTCTGCTTTCCTGATGTTCCTTTCAATGGGCTGAGTGCTCTGTTGATGAGCCAGCCGCAGCCAGACCCTAGTGAAGAGGCACGTGGGGGACAGTCTGTGCAAGATGTGGGCATGGACAACACCTCTGGTGTGGTGGAGAACCCAGAGGTCTCCTCTCCACCCCTCTGCCTTCAGCAACTGCCACCCGGACGTGGACCACTTCACTCCTCCCCAGCCTACAACAGCTTCAGCAGCCTTGGCTAGAGTTCACTGCCTTCGCTGTGATGTCTGCTTTCCCCCATCCCCTCTCCAAATTCATTCATCGTCCTGGGGTGTCCCTGGGCAGTTATGCATGCCTGTTTATTCAGTGTCTGCTCTGAGCCAAGCCCTGTACTGGCCTCCCATTTTGTCCCTCCACACCCTGCACCTTCGCACCATCTTTTACATCCCAAGCAGAGGCCCCTTGCTTCGTCTATCGCAGTCTTCTCTTCCCTCTGTCTCTAAACAACCTGAAGGCAGGTCCCCTGTCTCCTCCCCATGGTGACAGGCCATGTGGAAGACAGAGATAGCCAGTGTTTCACACAGGCCTCCATTTGAATCCTGGCTCCGACTCTGCCCTTAAGAAATGTCGACTGAGGAAAAAAATCACTACAATTCAAACAGCAGATTTTTATTTGTGCAATTAGAATTGCAACACAGGAGACACAGATTCAGGTAGAAACCCAAAATATGTTCTGCTAGGGAGTAAAACTCAGGGGCTTTCAAAGGCAAAGAAGGGAGGTTCTATTACAAAGAATTTTAATTGGATTTGGAGGCGGAGAGCTAGTCTTGGCCAGGCTTTGATGGACTATCGATTCTGTCGTCAGAAGGTCCACAGTCCTCAGTCTTTGTGTCAGGGCGTCCGTACTCCTGCTGACTTCTCAGACAATTGCTTGTAAAACAATCTCAGGGTTACAATTAAGTTCAGATCTCACATGGCACAGAGCTAATGCTCAGAAACATTCGTTGCTCCTTCTTGGGAGCATCAATGGCCCATTGTTGCCTGAGAACCTGTTTTCTACCTCATTGTCTCCCCAGAAGAGTGGGGGTCACCTTCTCTGTTTAGGGCCACGTTGGTGCTCACCTCCAAGCTCTCCTACTTGTGATATTAGCCTATTTTTCTTCCTTTTTTAAAAGAAAAATTTTCAAACATACAAAGCAGAAGAGAGAACTGCATAAAGAACCCTCTGCACCCGTCACCAGTTTCAGCAATCAACCACAATGTCCCGTCTTGTTCCTCGACCTCCCTCACCTCCTTTTTTTTTTTCCTGGAATATTTTAAAGCAAATTTCAGTCCTCATATCGTTTTACCTACAAACACTCCAGTGCGTATAACAGATAAAGATCTTAAAGAACATAACCCCAATATTTTTTATCATATCCAACAGAACTAAGAATTACTCATTAGTATAATCTAATACCCAGTCCATATTTATTTTTTCCCAATTGTCTCAAAAATGTCTTTTTACTGATGATTTGACTGAATCAACATTGCCCAGAGGTTCACGTTACATTTGATTGTAAGACTTCTCACCCCAGCCTGCTTTGACACGCTCGGTTTTCAGTGACAGTGCTAGAAAAATGAGGAAGTCCTTACTTCCTGAACGTGTCACCAACTCACTTCCCTGAGCCTTTCCAAATAACATAAAAAGAAGCATCTCCTTTTCTGGGCGTTTTTAAATGACAAAAAGAGTTCCCCCCTTAACAGCAGTTCTGAAATAAACGGGTTCCTCTAACAGCTTTCAAAACCCAATAATCACCCAAGGGAAGACGGAAAGGCAGGATTTGCTCCAGTTCTTGTTCAGAGGGTAAAAATTTCTGGGGAACTTTGTTCCTTTCAGAAAGACTTTTTTATGCCCTCCCACCTGCTTTTCGAAATCCACCAACCACAAAATTTACTCCATCCCCCTTTTTTTCTCTCTCCGTTACACACTCCCTCTCTCTTTTTAGCAGCAACATACAAGCCGGCCATATTAGAGAGATGGAAATAAAGCTTCCTTAATGTTGTATGTGTCTTTGAAGTACATCCGTGCATTTTTTTTTAGCATCTAACCATTCCTCCCTTGTAGCCCTCGGCCCCTCAAATCGCCCTCTCCCACATCCCACCCGACTAGCATCTCCCTCTCTGAAAATGCACAGAGATGCCTGGCTACCTCGCCCTGCCTTCAGTCTCACGGGGCTCAGTCTCTTTTTCTCTTTGGGTAAGTTAGACTGCACATCTGCATGCTCCTGAGGGTCCAGAAGTCCAGCCGCCACTGGAAGAGGATGGGGGCAGGGGGCAGCAAAGAAGACAGGGCTCGAGCTTCCTTTCGGTGTCCTTGGGGAGGGAAGTGCTGGGGACTTGGAGAGACCTTGCTGGGGACTGCATAACGCTGGGACCACTTGGTCACAGAAATGTTGGGTCAGGGGATCTGAGTGTTCCTTGGGGGTGACAATTGTCAAGGGAGGTGATTTTTTTCTTGGGATTTCCCTGAAATGGCCTATGTGGGGGTGGGGGCAGAGGGTAGACGGATCTGCAGTTTCTCCATGGATTTTTTTTTTTAGGGGTCCTGGGACTTAATGCTCCCCGAAGGGGCTTCTTTTGTGCACCTTGACCTTTGGAATCTGGTGGATTTAGGATATTAGGAAAGAGTGCGTGGGGGAGTCGAGGGCAGAAAGTTGAGTCTGGGTCTGGCTTGCCGGAAATCTGCACTACAGATTTGTTGAAAAGTGTGGGAGAGTAGGTGGGAAGCAGGCTGGAGAAATGATCTCTGGATGGGGAGGAGACCTGCTGAAGCAGGCAGCGATGGAGAAGGCGCTCTGGCTTGGCCAGATGGAGTGGAGGAGGGGTTAGGTGAAGGGATCAGAAAAAGAAGAAGAAGAAAAAAAATAGGAACCCACGCACTGAGTGTGGCCGTGGCCCGTTAAGACCATGTCTCAGAACTGTCCAGCCCAGCCTTGCAGACTGCCCAGTCAAGTGATCCAACTGTTGATTTCATATTTGATCACTCATGGACCTCCTGGCGGGTGGGTGGGCTAGAGGGTTATTTGCAAGCCTGCTTTATAGGTAGTGTCCTTCTTGCTCCTAAACTTACTCATTGCTGGTGTAGCAATTGAGGGTCCAGTCCAAGGACTGTCAGTGGGAATATTCCCCATCACAGAGTTTCTTTCTCTCGCTCTGGCATGCTGTGCTGGATATTGGGCAAGAGGCCAAATAGAGACAGTGCAGAGCCCTTGGCAGCCTGCATAAGGCCTGTTAGCTTTTCTGAGTTATTGGACATAGTAACAACAGAGCAGGAATGTGATGGAAGCCCAGGCAGTGGAAAGAGCATGAGCCTTGGAGTCAGAACTGGGTTTAAAGCCAGCTTTGGCATTTAGCTCATGGGCATAGACGCGACTCCTCTGAGCTTCAGTTCTTTCCCAGGTGAACTGGAGAAAACCTACTGCCTGGGTTTTTTGTGTCTGGCACGTAGCGGGTGCTCAATTGTAGCTGACTTTTATGGCTTTTCACGTGCCCCAGCGCTGTGTGTCTTGTTTAATCCTCACAGTAATAGGTAATTGTATGAAGCAGATACTGTTATTATCCTCATGTTACAGATGAGGAAACAGGCACAGAGAAGTTAAGCAACTTGCCCAATAAGGTCACACGACTGGTTTCAGGTGAGCTGAGATTTGAACCTGTTTGTCTGACTTCAGCATGTACTTAACCATCGAACTCTGCTGCCCCCAATGTTCAAGAAATGGTGCTGCTATATTAACAATAACTGATCTAAGAATCTCAAGTGCTGGCAAAAAGAGGGGGAGCTGGGTGAATGACCTGTGTGTGAGGAGCCGGCGATGGAGGACAGGTGACCTCCTTTGGGAGTTCGGGAGAGCTTCCTGTGGGAGGGAGGCAGCCCTGTGAGAGCCTTTTCTAAGTGGAGAAAGGAAGGGGGCTCCGTGACCAGGACCAGGGTGTGGCTTAGGGGAAGGTGGAGTCTGGGGTGAAGAGGTCAGGGCATGAGGGCTGTGAGGTGGTGGTGGGAGGAAGCTAAAGCCTCTGCAAACCCGGGTGGGAGGAGGATGCAGGAATGGGGACGTTGACCTTGAACTTGAATTTGATTGGTGCTGTGATGAGGCAGCCCTGGCACTCTAAGGCAGAGGGCTCAGGGGGACAATGGAACTTTGGTGGTGGTAGTAGCATCAGTCCCCAAGATAGAGGGATGCCACAAGTGATGAGGGAGGGGACTGTGCCAGGGGCTGGGTTTGTGAGGATGACTATAGAGCTGACAAAGGGAAAGGGGACAAGCTGGGCAACCTACCGCACACATGACAGAAGCACGTGAGACTAGTTTTTCGCTAGAAATAATCCAAATCATTGGGCTTCCTTAGAATTTGTCTCAAGAGCATTGGCCCTGCGCTCACTGGCCTGGTTACCAAAGTCTGGGCTATGTTAGGGGAGGCCTAGAAAGTGGAGTCTGGTCCTCACTGGAGCCCACTGCGCAGATCTGCTGCTGGGGGCAGGAACCCAGACCCAGAGTGGAAAATGCCTTCCCTTTCTTCTACAGACTTTTACTGAGTGCCCACTGGGTGTCATAAACTGTCCTGGGTCCAGGGGTACCAACATGAATAAGAATCATGTTCCCCCAGGATCCCGAGAGACACAGGCACATAAACAAGTAATAACAATGCAGCATCGGATGTGCTGTGATAACAATAACAGTAATGATGCCAATAACAGCAGCTAACCTTTGTCGAGGGCTGACTGTGTGCCAGGCACTGCTGTGAGCTTTGTACATTCGTAAGTTGTTTAACCCTCACAGCAGCCCTAGGAGGTAGCTCCTATTACTGTCTCTCATTTTACAGATGAGGAAACTGAGGTGCTGGGAAGTTAACTATCTTGCCTAAGATCAGACCAGGCTAGAGCCCTGGTCTTGGCCACTATGCCATTCTGCCTCTCGGTCATGAGGAAACAGTGGGAACAGGGCTGCCACTGGGGAAGCTGTCTTGGAGGCGAAGCCTCATTAGCTGGCATCTGCAGGAGAAGTAGGCAGGCTCCAGGTGCAGAAGGATGAGCGAGCTTCCCGAGCTGAAGCACAAACACGTGCAGAGTCGTGGAGGCGTGAAAGAAGGTGGTGTTGTCAGGAAGAGTAAGAACTCTGGGGTCACTGGAGGGGAGGAAGCTGGCAGGAGATGAGGCCAGGATGGAGGTTGGTCCCAGATGGCTAAGGGCTCAGAAGCCGTGCCCAGGAGCCTGGACTTGATCCTGAAAGCAACAGGGAGGGATCAGTCGGGGTTTGGGGGCGAGAGACTACGAGGACAGGTTGCTCTCACGGCTGCATGGGAGTGGCCTGGGCTGGGAGGCAAGACTCGGGTGGGGGCGGGTCTGAAGGGTAAGGCAGCTCAGGAGACGGGCTGGGTGTCACACCCAGCTGGGAGGCAGAGGGTGCCCCAGGGGCAATGTGCTCCAGAAGGTCGGGGAGAAAATTCCTCTGCTTAGACACTCTCTGTCTCTTTTTTTAAGCAAGAAGGAAATAAACCTACCTCTTAGAGTGCTGTAGGGTTGGAAAGAAGTGTGAAGAGAACTAACTTCCAGCCTCTGCAGGAGACAAACAAAGTTTTGTGATCTCTGCAAGATGGGCCAGGTAGAACAGTGGGTGACGTGGGGCCTGCGGGGCCAGGTGTGCCTTGGAGAAGGTGGGGGGCCAGCCCTGGTGATGTTTTGGAACTAAGATCAAAAGCCACATCCTTACTGCACCCCTGTGACTGCCATTTACTTTCTGTGAGCTGGAAATCAGGAGACCCAGACCCTAGACCTGGTCCCAAATGGGACAACCAGGAAGACTGTGGGCTCCTGTGACGTGTGAGCTTCCTTTAAAGGGGACTGTTCCCCTCTGGCCAGCCTGCCTAAGGCTGGGGGCTGGCAGTTATGGGGCTGGACCTGCCATGTAGACAGCAGGAGGCCTGGTCCCTGCAACGCCTTCAGACAACAATCACAACCCCACCCAACCTCGACGCCCCCACCCTCTGTCTGAAGCCTGGCAGCCTGGGTTCAAATCTGGGTTTGTCACTTACTAGCTGTGAACTTGGGCTATTCGTTTAACTGCCTTGTGCTCAATTTCCTCACCTGGAAAGTGGGGTGATAAGAGGGTTGTTGTGAGTATTAATATCTGTAGAGTGTGTAAACGGCGCCTGGCTCGCAGACTTGGTTGTTGTTGTGAAGTCCTTTCTGTGGCCCTCGCTGTGGATTCGCTTCTTTCCTGAAGCAGCAGAGTTCATCAAGGGACCAGGATTTTGCTCACTGCTCTGACCCCGTCGCCTGACAGTTTTGTCGTCTTTAATGAGGGCCTGGATTGGTGAAAGGCCTGAGGCCGTTGCCTTGAGCCTGGGATCCTCAGGCTGCAGGGGGCGCCCTGGACTCGGAGTCAGGAACCGTGGCTCTGCCCCAGCCTGTCCCTATCCTCTGTCTCTCTCAGGGCCTCACTTCCCCCATTGGTAAGACATGGGGCTAGATCTACAATTCCTGAAGGTCCCCCTTTTGGCTTCCTCGAATTTGGTGACCCCCTGTTCCTCACTGTGCAGTTGGGGCTTGACGTTTGACCTCGCTGACCACTAGAGGGCACACGTGTTCCTCCTGGTGCCTCCTGCAGGACTCGCTGTAGGGATGGGGGGGAGGCACCCCACCTTGCAGCTGTCTATGGGTCCCCCCTCCTGCCAGCCAGAAAAGACCTCTCACTCCTCATGGCTCTGCCCTCCCTCATGGCAGGGTGCTGGCTCCCTCAGGATGGAGGGAGCTGCCTGGTGGGGTTCAAGTTCTAACCGGAGTGGGCTGGGGTGGGACAGAGGCCAAAGACGGGTCAGCTAGATTCACAGCATCTACTTCCTGGTGTCTCTCCCGGTGGATGCTCCTTTTGGCTGGGGGCCCCAGGAAGGTGGCAGACCCTTCCAAGGCAAGTGACTAGAGGAGCAGGGTGTTCCTGGGATATGAGGTAAGCTCAGGACAGGGCCCTGCCAGGCTCCTTCCCTGCAGATTTCTCTGCCTCTGCAGAGTGGGGGCGGTGATGGCATTTGCTGAACACCTCCTCCTTGCCTGGCGCTGTGCTGTGAAAGTGAGGAGATGGGAACTGGGCTTTGTTCTTCTTGGTGGGCCCACTCAGCCTCCCCAGTTTGTACTCCCCTAACTGCAGAGCACACCTGGAAGCCCTGGCCTTGCAGGTGGGGCCGCACGCCTATCCCTCCATCTAGGGCTCAGTCGTGACCTCTGGGGCCAGCAGTTGAGAGCATCTCTTGTTCTCTCTCTCAAAGCCTGCCTACTGGCCCTGGCCACTCAACCCAAGGGATGGACTGAGCAGAAGAACACTGGGGCAGGCTTTGATATATTCCTGCTTCCAGGCTGCAGTGTGGCTGCTTCTGGGATGGGGCCCAGCAGCTTTGCAGAACAAAACAATTTCAAAAATAACAGGCTTGCAGGGGAGCCTCCCAGGCTGCCCCCGCAAGGCCTGGGCTCTTTGTCAGATCTGGGGGAACTCCAAGGGGCTGCCTGAGGGGTCAGGCTCCAAGGTGCCCGCTCTGGGAGACTGACCCGGAAGCCCTTGCTGTTTAGGGGGCAGAACTTGAGGAGGATTTAGGATCCTAAGAGCCACCATTTGCTGAACACTTACTGGCAGGCAGACTGCACACTGTGCTTTATGTATTTTCTCTTATTTAATTATCACAACCCTGGAGGTGGGTGCCATCTCTGCATCTTACAGAGGATCGGACTGAGGCTTAGGTGGTAAAGGAGCTGGCCCACGCACGTTCTCCCAGCTGGGCTGAGGCAGAGCTGGGCTTGAACCCATGGCTAACCGGATCTCCTGGTCTATGCTGTTTCCCTGTCAACAGCCACAGCTCTCACCTGGACAGCCTGCTAGCTGCCCTCTGCCCCTAGTCCCTTAGTGGCTTCCTATCTCTGGAGAATAAAATCCTGGCTCCATGTTCTGGCCCACTAGGCCTCTGCTGACCGGTCCCTGCCTAACTCTTGGGCCTCAGGTCTCCCCATTTGTCCCCCTGAGCACTCTGCTCCTCGTGCCTCAGATACATGAAGCTCATTCCATCCACTTGGGACTTTGTTCTTGATGTTCCCATTGCCTTGGAACTTGATCGCCTCAAGACTTCCAGTGGCTCGCTCCCTCACCTAACTCAGGGGCCACCTAAATGTCACTCCTCAGAGCAGTCTCCCTGACTGCCAGAGATAAAACAACACCCCCTTACTTTGTTTTGTATCTTACAGCCCTGGCCATGTATTACTGCCTAAAGTTACATTACTATTTTTTTCCTTGTTAATGTCTGTCCCCTCCCTAGAACACAAGCTCCATGTTGCAGCGACCCTGCCTGTCTCGTTCACTGTAATTTCCCCCAAGACCTGGACTAAGCACCTGGGGCATAGTAGGCGATCTATAAATATTTGGTAAATGAGCAAATGAATAATTGATGCTGAACATTACTGTGTATCTTCTATAAAGAAAATTAATCTTTTGGGATGAGGTTTTGACGATACTGGCAGAGAATTTTCTAATTAAGGCCAGGACTAGGGTGAGGCAAGTGAGCTGCTTAGGGTGCAAAATTTAGGGAGGTATTTGTATGACCCTGAGCGTGGGCGTCCCCTTAAATTTTGCATTTAAGGTGGCTTTCTGCCCCATGGGGCACTGCTGCTTCAGCTGGAAGTGCTTTGGCTCAGCAGAGATGGTTGGAAGCGATGGGGAAGAAAGAGGAAACTGAGGCCAGCAAACTGAAGCTCCTTGTCCGAGGTCTTCAGCCAGCAGGCGGCAGCTGCGGGACTGGGGTGGGATGGCCAGGTGGAGGACTGCACAACAATGGTCCTGGGAAAGGCTTAGATCATTTGTCTGTCCTCAGCTGGACAGATGGTCTGGTCTCTCTTCACCCCAGCCTTGCTCTGCAGCCCATTTTACCCCAAGGGCCACATCAGGTACCCTTTATGAGTTTTACCCACCCCACTCCGTGACTAATTTCAGCCGTAAGGGTGCCAGCCTGCTGCCATAGCTCTGCTCCACTCCCCACCAGGTGCAGAAGGCTTGTCCCCTCCCTGGCCCTGTCATCCAGAATCCTCACCAGCTTGTGGCTTTATCTGCAGTGCCACCAGGGCAGAGCATGGAAGTCACCGTACCTACCACCCTCAACGTCCTCAATGGCACTAATGCCCGCCTGCCCTGCACCTTCAACTCCTGCTACACAGTGAACCACAAACAATTCTCCCTGAACTGGACTTACCAGGGCTGCAGTAACTGCTCCGAGGAGATGGTGAGTCCTGGGATGCAGATGGGGGTGAAGCAGGAGGTGGGAGCCCCGCAGCGTGAAGCCCACCTTTCCCAGCACCTGCCCTTGTATGGGACCAAGAACGCAGAGTACCCTGGGGGGCCGTCTGCTCCAGAGGGCTTTGGCAGAAGGTGGGTGGCCCTGGGGAGGCTGGTGGAGATCTGGAGGTGACTGCCTCTCTTCCCGGTCAAACGGTGCATGGGAGAAAGGTACCCGCTCTCCTTGCAGCTCCTTGCTCATCCAGCCCCTCATCCTGTCCTTTGTCCACCCCCAGTTCCTCCAGTTCCGCATGAAGATCATTAACTTGAAGCTGGAGCGGTTCGGGGACCGTGTGGAATTCTCGGGGAACCCCAGCAAGTATGATGCATCAGTGACACTGAAAAACGTGCATCTGGAGGATCAGGGCATCTACAACTGCTACATCATGAACCCGCCCGACCGCCACCGTGGCCACGGCAAGATTTCCCTGCAGGTCCTCATGGAAGGTGAGGGGCGGGCGGGCAGAGTGGGGAGCTGCTGAGGGGACCGCTCACCGTTCCCACACAACTGCTCTCTAGCAGTATTAGCTCAGAGCTCCTTTGAAGAGGCTGTGCCCTCCTGAGGGGTGGGAGGGCACACCTTGTGCTTGGTGCAAGTCATCCGTTTATGCCCTCCAGTCCTTGAGGACCTGGGAACACGTTTCAGAGAATCCTTATGCTGCTGTCAGATAATCATGATCACAATCTTAAGAACCAAAATAGCAGCTTTCATTTACTGGGCACTTACTATGTCTCAGCTATAGGGGTAAACTCTGTATGTGCATTATCTCATTTCATCCTCATAAACCCCTAGGAGGGAGGTACTCTTGTTATCCCCATTTTACAGGCGAGGAACCTGAGGCTTAGAGAGGATAAGTGAGTCACGTAAGGCCACACGAGTAATAAACAGTACAAGCAGGACTCAAATTTGCGTCTGTTTGATCTCAAAGTCCATGCTCTTAAATATTGCATTATGCTGCCCTCCCCTGGGGCTTTTAGATGCCCTGTGATTTTGGGGTGGGGGGCTTAGAGGTCATTGGCCTGGGTTGATTTTTGGCTTTGACTAAACCCTTTCCACGGAGGAGAGTACAGTCAGGAGCACCCCCAACACACTGCGGGAGCCGGGGGATAGTGGAGGGGCTCCCTTTTCCAGCCCAGTGCTCAGTGGGTCTGTTTCTTTTCGTTCTCCAGAGCCCCCTGAGCGGGATTCCACGGTGGCAGTGATTGTGGGTGCCTCTGTGGGGGGCTTCCTGGCTGTGGTCATCTTGGTGCTGATGGTCGTGAAGTGCGTGAGGAGGAAAAAAGAGCAGAAACTGAGCACGGATGACCTGAAGACAGAGGAGGAGGGCAAGACAGACGGAGAGGGCAACGCGGACGATGGCACCAAGTAATGGGCGGCCCGCCCTGCAGCCCCTCCCTCGTGTCCCGTCTTCCTCTCACTCCGCCCTGCACAGTGTGCCCCCCACCTGTCCGCTCTTGGTGTGCTTGAACTGGGACCCCAGGACCTATCTGGGGCCTCCTGAACCCCTCACTTCGTATCCCCCACCCTGCACCAAGAGTGACCCACCTCTCTTTCATTCGAGAAAGCTGCCATGGCGTCGGGGATGTGTGGGCCCTGGGGGGGCGGGAGAAGTGGGCTGAAAACTGCCTGTCCCTGAGAGGAGGCAGGAGGCATGTGTGAGGGGCCCAGAGAGAAGGAGGAGGGCGGGCGGTGGTAGAGGAGGAGGTCAACCGTCCAGCCTGCCCAGCACGTGGGCTTGTCTGGTGGCAGCTTCAGAGAGGAGCTGCGGGTGGGGGAAGGGTTTTCCTGTGCTGCCTGAAGGAGCCTGGGGTGGGGCATTGCTCCCAGCCCAGGGCAGCCCTCTTGGGCTGGGGGTGGGGATGGGCTCCTAGAGCCTGGGTGGGGGGCATGTTGGAGGGACGACTGGGCATTTCCTGGGTGTTGAAGGAAAGCTGGGGCTGGAGGCAAATGGAGACAAGCCCTGGCCCAGGAGCTCTGCTCTCACCCTCTTCTCCACTGACAGCAGCTCCCACAGAAGCCTCATGGTTTTCTGTTGGCTGCTAACCCCCTGGGGTTTTCGGCGAGAGCTGTGCTGAAGAGCCATTGAGCTGGGCCATGGGTGGGTCCTGTCGTTTTGGGCAGTGGTCATTTTCCACCACAGTTACCCACCAACAGGAGACGAATTTCAATGAGCCGAGGGCCTGAGGGGGTGGGGCTCCATTGTAAAGTGGAGTTTGCTGCAGACTGCCTCCTCCAACAGGATGACCACCCTCATGGCCAGGAGCAGCCAAGGTGCAGAGATGGGACGGGGGTGGCAGCCGCGGCAGAGGCGTCCTTGTGCAGAGTGGGCTTCCGCTCAGACTTTCCCAGTCACCCTCAGAGGGGCTTCCATCTGGCTTTTGGCTAGAGACCAGGGCAGGGAGTGCTTCTGAGGGAAGGGGAGGGGAGGTCCTGTGGCCATGTTACATCTGGCGCCATGTTACACCCTCCCGTGCTCCAACAACTCCCTCCATGGGGGACAAAGTAGCATTTGTGGGGAGGCAACTTTCACTGCCATTTTACTCACATTAAGAGGGAACTGGTTAAGCCTGAGGAGAGGGAGAGAGACAGAGAAACTGCTGACATGGAGAACACTACCTTGGAAGACCCTAAAGATCAACTAGCCAAGTCACTCATACTACAGATGGGGAAACTGCGGTTCAAACTGACAGAAACTGAGGGTCCTGTCATCCTCTGGTGCCTCAGTCTCCAGTTTGAATCAACAGAGCCATAGTTTTCCCAGTGGGAGGGGTCTCTGCGGACGGGTAGTTGAGGGAGGTGAGGTGAGGAAAGTGGACTCAGGCAGCCCTGCTCATCTCCCTGGAGCCCCGCCCCTCCAGGCTGTGACCGAGGCAGGGATGGAGCAACAGGGAGTAAGAGGGCAGAGTCACTGGCAATGCTCCATACCCGCCTAGGCTGACCCTCCTCGGCACTTCCCAGCCTCTCCAGGAGCTCAGCCCCTGCCCCGGCTCAGGGAGTCAGTGTGTGGCAGGCACCAGTCTGGGGTGAGGGGGTGGAGACAGGACTGTGACAGTCTCAGGGACTCTTCTCTGCCTCTGCCCATCAGATGGCCAATTTGAGGTGAAAGCAATAGCATATGGGATATTCAGTTTAATTCGCTTCAATTCAACAACCATTTATTGAGCATCCGCTACGTGCCAGGCACTGTGCTGGGTGCCTGGGACACACACAAAGCCATAATAGAGTTGGGGGCTGCCAGGTCAGCACTGTGGGGACCAAGATTAATTTTTTTGGTGCATCTAATTCCACCTCTGCAGTCACTGCTTCCAGGGCTGGAGTTGGGGAAGAAGGAAGAGATTTCAGAGTCTGGGCCCCGGGAAGGGAGGAAAGCAGGGAGATGCAACAGGGAAGAAGTGACAGGCCAAGTGGAGTGGGCATAGAGTGGGGGATGGGCAACCAGCCAGCTAACGCCAGGTGGGGTGGGTCCAGCCCATCTGGAAATTCTCTCATCGGCTCAGTACCTAACTGCCAATCAATACACTGCCAATGGGGGTGGGCTAAGCCCCAGGATGCCTGGGGCAGGTGGACACTGCCCATCCTTCGAGCCAACCAGCTGAGTAGGGGGAGGTGGGTGGTGGGCACCTCATGCCAGCTGAGACCAGGGTTGTCGTAATACACTTTTGCAGCTTGCAGGTTTCACTTTTTGGCAACCTCTTAAGTACCCTCCTCTCCTGGATGAGTGAGGATCTGTGCTGATGCTGGGAACTTTTCTTTATCCAGGACTCACAACATTTAGGGGAATTATTTGCAAGATTCCCTAGGTTTATTCTAACAAATCCTAACTTTCCATAAAGAAGCCCAAGACTTCCAGATTCCTTTCTTTCCCTGCCCTGACCTAGTGGGGCATCTCGAGAGCAGCACCTCTCCCTGGGCCTCAGTGGCCCGAGCAGATGCAGACAGGCCAATAAACACCTTTGCCCCAGGTGCCCACCCTCATCTGCACTTACTTCTCGAGCTTCTTAGAATCTCCTCCAGAGGCCTCCTCCAGGGCAGTGTGGCTGAGAACAAAACGGGGCTTCTACAAGTAGAGGTGGGAAACCCGTGACATGTTTCCCCGGCAGCCATTTCTCTACCCTGCTCTCTCGTCGATACCAGCAAGCTGTTCTGCTTCCTGCGCTCTGGGGTTCAGGCCCCACTCTGGCTGCATGTCCCCATCACTGTGCTCTGCTGGGTTCAGTCTGCTGGTTTTCTTAACCGCCCCTGCCTTGCCTGTTCTCTTGGACGCCCCCATCTGTCTCTTCCTCCTCATTAAGGGCCACTATAAGGAAATATGGACTGGCCAACCCATGGGATTTAGCTTATAAGAACAAAGCACAATTTTTCAGGACTGAAATGCCTTGAGGTGCCTTGGAGCTGGCTTTGAAAATAGCTATCTTCCCCCCAGCTATGGACTAATCACAATTATTCCCAGTTATAAAAGGGAAAAGCTGATTGGATCCATATTTCTCCCTGGGAGTCTCCTTGGGGAGGATGGCCTGGTAAATATTTACAAAGTCAGGTTGAGCAGATGGACAATTGAAAATACTGGCCAGGTCCAAAAGGATAGTCCCAGGCCGTGGGCACGGCTTGGTGCAGGTGGAACGGGTGATGATTCAAGAAATTTTCCTTCCTACTTATGTCTTAAGGATAGACAGCCTGTGTCTCTCGCTGTGCCTCTTGCTGATGTCTTCCTTTATTGAAGCTTGCTGATGCATTTGTACATAATCTATATATAGGTATAGATATATTATATATACAAATATAAAACATCTCACTACACCCACCCCAAAACTTACATTGTGGGCGGGGCGACAATCATTTCTCAATGTTTTGAGTTGATTCACCAAAGGCAAATTATGGAATGTTCTTATTGCTCTTCGTGCACTTGGATGGAAAATCTAACTACTTATGCACTTTCTAGGTGTGATGTGCTGTGTGGTGGTTGGAAGAGGTGACGGGGAGAGAAACTTAAAGGGTCCTCTGTGACCCGCCTGCTGTGATGCGTCTGCTTTTTGGAGTGGACTGACTTTCTTTTGTAGTTTGTCTTATTGCTTGGATCTATTGGCTACAATAAACAGATCATCTCCTCTGAACATCCTTCCAGTGTGGCTTTTTTTTAGGGGTGCAGAGTGGGGTAAGTTGGGGCTTTGCCAGGATCCTGACAGGGGCCCCCGATGCTGCTTTCCTGGCAATCCCATTGGCACTGCCACATCCCATCAAGGATGGGGTCATTCTAGTCCACTCTTGTTGACACGTTTCATCTCTTTTCCCCTTTGCCTACAGAATCTTGGGGGCCTCTATCCACCTCAGAAGCACCCTGGGGACAGGATGGCTAGACACCCACTTCTTGGAGGGCTCTTTGTTATTTCCAGGATGATGACAACCTTTTAAGCCCTCAAGGCCAACTGTTATGCTGATGTTGCCTTTTCTTTCTGTGAATGGAGGGGCCATCCTTCCTGTCCCTGTTTCTAAGCACTGTCTGACTAGGCAGACGTCTTGAATGACAGCTGGTCAGAGTCTGCCCTCGTGCAACTTCGTGGACAGGGTGGCTGGGGGAAGAGTCAGGTTGCTCCTGTCCCATCTGCGTCCTGCTGTATCCCATTTGCGTGCTGTGAATCAGCCCTACTTTCAGGACCCAAGGCAACCCCCTGGCCTAGGGGCTCCACTATCCCAGACACACGCGGCCTTGTTCTTCTCTCTTGCTTCCTGTTTTTATGTCTCTCTTCTCATTTCTCTCTCTCTCTCTCTCTCTCTCTGTCTCTTACACACACACACACACACACACACACACACACACGCATCCTTGCCAAGGAGGCTTACCAGATAAGAAAAATCTCAATTTTCTGAATGGCAAGGAAATGCTGGAGTGGTTGGATCCTCCTTTTCTCCTGGTTTCTTTGTCATTTCTGTCTGCTCCCTGGTAACCCAGAGACCCTTGCTAGTGGTCAGACGCATTTTAGAATATTCCAGGAGGGTCCTGACATTGGCAGTCCTCATGCCTACAAGGATTACAGCTGCTGCCTGAGAGGGAAGCCAGGAAGGAGGTGGCAGCATTAAAAGATGCGGCTGGTATTTAACACAACCAAGGGTACCTTGGTTTAAAAGGATGTCTGCCGCTGGAGCCCCTGAGTCTTCCAAGGATGGGAGGTCAGAGAGGGTGCTTCTCTACTTAACAGATAGGAAAACTGAGGCAAGGGACGTGGACTGAGCAGAGAAGGCACTGGGAATCCTGGCTGATTCCTTCTGGGGTAGACACCAGCCCTTGCTATTCGGCCAGGCCAGCAGCATCTTCCTCATTCTAGGGCTTTTCTCCCAGAAGACTTTGGAGGACACCAGCTGAGACTGGCTTCTGGGAGGGCTGGATTTGGCTCAGGCATCTCCTCTAAGTTGCTTTTCTTTGGCCCAGCCTGCCCAGTGCTGCCTTGGCCGGGACGGCGGTGGGGGGATAGCTCTTATCCTGGGGTTCTGAATTGGTCACCAGCTTCCTGTGTCCCCCAACTGAGGTGGAGGGGCCTGTACAGGAGCCTTTCAATACCTGCGGCTCCTTCACTTCCCACCGGAGCCCCGGCAGGGCTCAGGCACAGCCATGGGCCTGCCAGCTGCCTGCTGCCATGGAATGGGAGTCTGTGCGCGGAGGCTTTTAGAGTCCCTAGGACAAGTCTTGAGGGTCAAAAGGAGGGGAGTGTGGGAGAGGAGATCTTTATAACATCAGAGATGGGAGGAGTCCCTGGGACTACCTAGCCGAGCCTCCTGACTATCCTGAAGGGGAAACTGAGGACCAGAACAGGGAAGCGACTTAAGGCCACACGATGAGTCAAGGTTAAGGATCTCCCATCAGGCTCCAGGTCGGCTGTTCTTCCCACAGCACACACCCAGGCTGGGCCCAGCACCCACTGGGCACAGCTCCGCACAGCAGCACACACCAGCCCAGGCTCCTGCTGCCTCCCCAGCTGGGCCTGAGTTGGAGTAGAAGAGGCCCCCATGCTTCCTCTAAGGGCTCAGTTTTTGAAGTTGAGATTCAGAGAGCGAAAGTGATTCTCCCAAAGCCACACAGTTGGCTAATGACAGAGCCTGGGCTAGAACTCTGTCACGTAAATGTAAAGGCCTTCCCCTGGCTGATCTGATGTCCCAGGAAAGAAGGCTCACGTCCTTTAGCTCCAGTTCTGAGTCCCATTCCCACACCCCAGTCACATGACTTGCCTCTTGTTGGCTTGTAGATGGGCCCCTGTTAGGCCACTTGTCTTGCAGGGGGTATTATCTAAAGAACTTCAGGCAAGAGGTGGCTGGGGCAGTGCCTGGCGGGATGTGGGCTGGGCAGCTGGGTGCACAGGAGGATGGGCCCTCCAGGGTCTCCTGCCCTCCTCCGTCAGCACTATGGGGGCTCAGAAGGTCATGCTGGCAGGGCTCCAGATGGCCCTGGTGGCATTGCCCCCCACAGACCTCTCACCCTGAAGCCCACGAGGTTCTAGTCATTCCTGGCTCCCTGCTACCATGCTGATGTCCAGGTGCCAACCACCTTTCCCGACAGGCTCCGGCCACCCAGAGGATGAGAGCGCCAGAGGGCTTTGGGGAAGGAAGCCCATCTGAGAACTATATCCTGGCATCTCAAGACGGCATGTAGGTTTGGTCCTAAAATAGATGTGCCTAGCCTAGGATCCCTCTCCCCTGCGGTGCTGAGGAGGCCTCTGGCTAGAAAAAGGAGAAAGACTCTCTGGATGGAGGTGCTGGGAACAGATGAGTTGGGAGTGGAGAGTAGATGAGTTGGGAGCGGAGAGTAGATGAGTTGGGAGCGGAGAGTAGATGAGTTGGGAGTGAAGAGTAGATGATTTGGGGGTGGGTAGCCTGGTAAAGCAGCTGTTCTTTTTCTCTGGCAATAATGACCTTGAGGGTCCAGGAGCTGCTCGGGAATGGGGGCAATTGGACACTGGGTGCTCAGCTTGGCTCCTTGGGATTCCATGGGAGGGGGCTTCCCCTTATAGCTCTGGCAAAGTCACTGTTATCCCAACCACAGCTGCCTCTGCTTCTTAACTGGGACAAACTCCCTGTAAACAGATGGCACAGGGACCAGGAGCTGTACGCCTCAACAGATTGAGAGCCTCTCCTGAGGGCAAATGGGCAGAGGGAGAGGGTGCGTCCTGCCAGGAGGGGAAGTGCACATCACAGCTGTTGGCCAATACACTGGCCTGGCCTGTGGCCACGGGGGAGAAGGATTAGAGTTGTCCCATTCCGCCCCAAGGCAACACATTAGGACTGGCGGGCAGAGACAGATATTGATCTGATAGAAGTCAGAGCTGTGCAGAGGGTTGAGTGTCTCTGAAGTAATGAGATCCCCATCCAGGAAGGTATTCAAGCATAGCTTGGGAGTGTTGTCAAGAAGATTCACATATCAGGGTCACATATCAGGGCATACTTTTAGATGTCTTCTAAGTCCCTGACAATGGCCCTCTTCACTCCTCATTTTAAGATTCAAAAGATAGAAGTGGGATTAACTCTTGCTTGCCTGAAGGTAAATATGACACACTCAGAGGCACATCCCTGTCGCTCTGCCTTCTTCCTCAGTCATGCTCTTCTCTAGGCTGCCTCTGTGCCCCTGTATGCCTTTACCCAGTTTCTCAATGGCGGGGAGAGGGGAGGTGGTGAGTCCCTACTCACGGTGAGAAATAGGCTGGGAAAGGGGGGGAATTTGGAGCTAGGCACCTTTGGGGAACTTCTTTCTAAAGATCAGGTCAAGTCTAATTTGTGTCCTTGGCTCTGCAGCCAGGACAAAGCTGCCCCATCCTTCCAGTCGAGACTGTAGATAAAAGGTGACAGTCCTCTCGGCCTTCCCCTCCCTTTGACCTTTGCCAAAGTCTTCAACCTCCCCATCGCTTCCCCATAGCACACTCACATGGTGTGGGCTCTCCGGCGGAGCTGACGCTGTCGTTGTCGGAAGGGCCCTGAGGATGGGTTCACATCCAAACCTTGGATACGGGAGCTGGGGTGCGGGAGTGAGAGTTGGCTAGACAAATAACAACAGGCACCATTTATTGAGCACCTACTCTGTGCCTGGTACTGAGTGAAGCACTCTGTGTATCTCAGCTGACTTAATCCCCAGGACAACTCTGGAACACGCATTCTTTTCTCACTTTTACAGATGAGGAGACCAAGCTTCTCCTATACTAAGTATGTGTGCACACAAGGTGACAGAGCTGGAAAATAGCAGAGAACTCAGACCAGGGCGGTGTGACACCAAAGCCATCACATCACCCTGGGAGAAAGGGCAGTGGCCTGGCTGGCCTCTTACAGCTCACAGACTTAGGGGTGGGTGGGGGAAGGGATCTGGAACCAACCTCAGAATGACCGTGGACAGCGAGGCAGAGGTAAAGTGTTAGGAAGCAGAGGGGAAGCCTTCTCAGTAGGCCCCTAACATCCCACCACTACGTGGCCTGGCCCTTGACCCCACAGTCATATGCAAACAGCTCTGGGCTCTGCTGGCCACCTTCTCCTCTCTTGGCTTCTGAAAACCTGTAAAACCTCTTTACCTGCTGGCCAGTTGTCTCCTTGTCCCCACCCCCCCTTCTCGGTCTGTGTCACGCTCCACCCTCTCTAAGTTACTCTTCACTCCAGGAAGACTCTCCTCTGCTCCGTGCTTCCCCCCTTCCTCTCGGCCTCTCCCTCTCTCCCCCACCTTCCTCCCCTGCCATATCTCCTCTCCTGCTCCACATCTTCCCTCTGCCCTCACGTTGCAGGATCCACTGCTTCTTGGGGACCAGAGGACGGGACCAGTACATTTGGAGAGTCCTGCCTGGCACTCCACGCCATTTTATGCTTCTGGTTTGGTCAGTCTGTCTCAGTGCCCAGTTCAGGGGCAGGCCCAGGTCTAGGGTTCCAGGACATCTGGCGACTCAGCTGACAAAGTCATGCCAGGGACAGTCAGGCTGCAATGAATGAGAAATCTTGCCAATGCCTACAGCCCCCAGCCCTCCTGAGCCCCCATTCTCCCTTGATGGGAGGGCAGGGGGGCATGGTAACCCGTGAAGCAGAGGGAAACACAGCTCTGGGGTGCTGGGTAGGGTGGCTGAGACCCTGCCCTGGGGCTTCATACCCCACCGCAATGTGGCCCAGAATAAAGATATGCCCAGGACTCACCCCATCTCTGAGCCGCAGTGAGGGAAGCAGGCGCCTGCTCCTGAAAGTGGGCACATGTCCCTCTCCAACTTGGGACCGTCCGGTGAGCATCTCCCCGGTCAGGATATTTCAGCTCCCTCCTTCCTCTGCCCTCCTCCTCCCAATGAGCTCATCTGTCTGGGGCTCCCCACCCCCTTTGCCTGAAAGGATGTTCAGACAGAACCTGGCAGAAAACAGAAAAGAGGAAGGGAGGGATAGAGGGGGTGGCTGCCTACCTGCCTGCGCCCAGAGCCCTTAGCAAGTGAAGATGGGTGAGGAAGGCTCAGGAAGAGTTTATCTTTACTCTGACTTGCTGATGCTGATGCGAGGTGGGCTGGGGAGCAGCGGGCAAGGTGGCCAGTACCAGTTCTTTGCTGGACTGCTAAGCGGTGTGCCTGCGGTTGGTTTGGTGCATGCTGTCTTGTTAACCCCCTCAGCACCTGCCAAACTTCCGTGGATGCTGAGACTGTGGCTGGGGGCCAGTGGGCACTCTGAGCTGGAGGGAAGGAATGGTGGGTAGGGACAGGCAGGGAACAGACCTAACCACTAGAAGGAGGCTCCCGAAAGTTTGTCCAGGTAGCAGCATCCACCCAACCCCAACCCGAGAGGCAGAAGGATTTGGGGGCATTTAACTTTAAGTTAATGCGTGCAGAGAATCTGGGTGCCTGCAGTTCCACTGTCCTGAGGTTGGGGCCCAGTTTATAAGCAAAGGGGAGCTCAGGGAAGGTGGAGAGGGGAAGCAGCCCCTGGTGTTGGTCCAAGGGCCACGGGAATAGGAGCTGTGAGGTGGGGGCGCGGGGGGCTCCCTGCAGAGCTCCTTGTTCTCTGCCTCTAAGAGCAGAGTCAGCGCCACTGCAGAGCAGAGCTGAGCGAGCTCTGTTACCTGCAATGCCCGGACAGGAGCCGTGAGGGCTTATGGGGGAGGGGGGGAGAGTGAGGGGGCAGGCAAGGGCAGTAGGGGAGCCAGAGGGGGAGGAGGCTCCCCGCCAGGCTCCTGTTACTTAAGAGGAACTCCTCTCAAAATAGCTCCGGAGACCTCATCGGAGCTCTGCCTTTCCCTTCCTCCCCTGCTGGGGTCTTGGCTGGCTTTCTGAGAACTGACAGGGGATGGAATCTTCCATCTACCAGCCCTGGTAGAAGGTGGGACTGCCCCAGGGGTGAGTGTCTTCTGGGGTAAGAGCATCTCCCAGAGGCAGGGAGCTGTAGCTCTGCCCTCATTACTGCCTGGGCTACTTCTCCCCACCACACTCTGACCCTCCATCCCCGCTCTCCCTCCTAGCTCCAATCTAGCTCCCTGGAGGGCAGGAACTGAGGGGGTCGCCTGGTCTCAGAGAGGACAGTTGGACTAACTGCTTCAAAGAACCTATGTGAAACACCCCCCCCCCACCCCCACCAAGGAAACAATCTCTTTCCTCTTAAATCTAGGCCCTATCTCCTCCCCCCTGAGAATGAACAGCTCCCTGACAGCATATCAGCGTGGTGGGCCCAGTCCCTCTCTCCCTCCCTGAAAACGTACGCTTCACGGGTATTTCTGATCCAGGCTGCCCAAGACCTGAGTGTGCACTACCCTAGCACCAAGAATCAAGCCTGTTGGGTCACAACTGGGGGCTGTGTCCAAGCCGCCATCCTGCCCACAAGGGACTTCCAGCAGAAGGAGGGAAAGGAGCCAGGGCGCCAGCCCATTTATTCCCATCCCCACTCGGAGACGGGGGGGGGGGGGGGGGGGGGGGGGGGGCTCTCGACCTGGGTGAGGGGGCTGGATCAAGGAGGGCTCCTCAAAGAGATGGTCCTCAAAAGGCAAGAGAGAAGGAACTGTGCTCTTCTGCTGCCCTCTCCCCTGGCACCCTCAGGAGGATACTCTGAGATCAATCGATGGATGGGGCTTTTGAGAATTTTTGAGGAAAGTGCTCTAAAAATGTAAAAATCCTCTAGCCACTAATGCATTTCTCAAGCACTTTTTCTGCCCGGCTGTGGAGCCCGCCTGATGTTCTTTAGAGGAAAGCCGGGGGTGTGCAGGGAGGGAAGCAAATAATGGGGGAGGTTCTAATCCTGGCTCTAAGAGTCACTTTCTCTGCGACCTTGGGCCACACTGTCTACCTCTCTGGGTCTGTTTCTTCATCTGTGAGGTGCATGGGTTTCCCAAGGACCCTTCTGGCTCTAAGAATTGGTGAGCAGTGAGGCAGCAGGAAAGGTGGAGGACATGGAGGAAACTGGCACCTTTTCCTGACCCCGGGATCTAAAGATATCCAGGCGCTTTGTCCCCTCCCCTCCCCCTTCTCTGGGTAGGGGTCACTTTCCTTCCCTTTGGCTCACCTCCTGTCTCACCTCAGCCTCCCGCTCTGAGAAACATGACCCCTGCTGTAAAAATAAAGTGGGCAGCAGGGCAGGACGCCTGGCTCTGTTGATCTCGTATTGGGGACCTGCTGAGGAAGGAGAGGGTAAGCATGCGGATCTGGGGATGGGAAGAGGCTCAGCCTTGTTGGGATGCAGACCTCCCAGAGAATGTAAGAGCTACAGCGCACCTCGTGCTTACCCTCCGCCCAGCACCGGCTCAGCTCTTTTACAGGCAATAGTATCTCCTTCTGCCAGGTCCACTTCTGATGTTTGCTAGGCCCAGGGCAAGTGTACAAAGGGAAATTACACATATATGTCTAAATGCAAGTTATAAATCAAGATAATGAAGTGTTAAATTTACCTATTTCCTCTGTCTTTGATTAATGTTCCTTGGTCTTAATATTAAGATGAGGCCCCAGAACCATTCCCTGGTCCTCTTCCCTGGTCCTGCAGGGACAGGGCTCTCATGCACGCGTGGGGATGTTCCACCTGCATGTCAGGTTCCCTCCACTTCCCACGCCCTGCAAACAGCTGCCTGGCCTCTGCGGCACATGGCTCCTGAGAGGATAGATGTGGGGAAGAGCCTGCTCAGAGCGGAGTCATTTGAGCAGGGAATTCCAGGGGCCCGGAGACCCAGGCTATGGTCTCGAAGGGGTGCATGGACCACTCTCCTTCCTGTCCCAGGAACCCCTTTCCCAGTGATGGCCAGAGAAGGGCCAGAGTGAGGCCCTCTAAACCCAGAAGCCCAGGGCTGAGGCCCCTGCTGTCCGGGTCTAAGAGTGGCATTGCACTTAACAATCCCACGGGGCAAATGTCATGACTTTCACCATATTACAGACAAGGCTTCTGCGGAAGATTGTGTAACTTGCTCAAGGTCATACTGCAATAAATGCTCGAGCTAGGATTTGACTGCCCAGCTCCTAACTTCAGAGCTGCTATACCACTGTTCCAGCTACACGGAGGAAAGGCAGCGAGCCTCTCTGTGGGGAAAACTAACAGATGTCATTCAGCATTTCCCATACTACCTCAAGGGGCATGATCCCTCTGAAGCCCAGCAGGGACCCCAGGTTAAGAAAGTGGGTGGTGGGGGGCCATTGGTGGGGCTGTAGCAGGGGTCAGGCCTAGAAGTGGGAGCAGTTTCCAAGCCTAAACCTGTCTCCAGACGTGGAAGAACAGCGGTCAGGAACGCAGACAGGATCTGTGGCTGAGGGAGGGGGCTTGGACGGTTGGGAAGGGGTGCTGAGGAGGACATCAGACGTTAGCTACCGAACTACCCCAAAGAGTACGGCTCACTTTTACCTAAGACTGTCTGGAAAAAGGCTTGCTTGTCAGCAGTCTCACCTCAGCCCTCTGCTCTGGCTGTGACCCCCAAGCTGGGAGGCCTGCCCCGGGCTCCTCCACCCCGACCCCAAAGGGCAGGCCGAGGGAGTCCTCGCGGTTCTGAAGGAGACAGGAACCTCTCGGAGGAGGGTGGAAGGGAGGAGTCTGAGGGGGGCGGCCTAGGTGGGAAAGAGGAGAAGTAGGGGTGACGCGGGAGGGTGAAGTGGGGCGCGGAGCGGTAGCGTCTGGCCTGATTACCTAACCCGGAGCATCAGGATTTCCGAGGAGTCTGTGGAGGAGTGGGAGAGTTTGGTGGGCGGTGGGCGGGGACAGTTTGCTGTTGGAAGCTGTGTTGCCGGAGCCCTGCGCAGCGGGGGCGAAGGTGGCGCACGCGGGGCTCCGAGGCTGCACATGCGGGGTCCGCGCGGCCGCAGGGGGTCCACCTGCACACGCCCACCGGCTGCTGCAGTGCCCGCTGCGGACATTCGAGCGGTCCCTTCGCGGTCCCCGGAGAAGAAGCCGCTACCCTACCCGTGTTCCCCTAAGCAGAACAACACAGCCATCCGACACCCGGAAAGCTCCACCTCTACTACCCGCAAAACTATCCTCCTAATTGGCAGCTCGGCGCCTGGGACGATGCGGGCGGCTGCGGGCGGCCCTGCAGTGCCAAGCCGCAGCAGCCCAGCCGGAGCTGGAGAGGGCGTGGGGGGCCTGGCCTTCTCCCGGGGCTCCCGGACCACGAGGAGGGGCGCCGGGCAGAGTGTGTAGCGGGCCGGGGCGCCCTGGGCTCCGCGGCGGCCACCGCCCCTCCTGCGGCTGGAGCGCTTCCAGAGCAGAGGCGCAGCGCCGCTCGCCTCTGCGCTCGCTCAGCGGTCCTCCTGCTCCTCCAGCTCCTCCTCCTCGTGCTCCTCCTTCCCCTCCCGTTGCCCTCGGCAGCCGCTCCCGCAGCCGGCTCCTCCTCTCCCCCCTCCCCCTCCTCTCGCTCTCTCCCCGCTAACTTTCCCGAGCCCCGACCGGCGGCGCAGAGCTCCCCGGCAGCTTCGGGGCCCACCGCAGACCGCGGGCTGCAAGCGCGCCTGTGCCCTGTATCCCAGCCCCGCGCCCCTGGCGCGTTCCGGAGAGAAAGCAACGATGCCCGGGTCTGGGGACCGAGGCGCAGCCTGGGCGAGATGGCTGGGCACTGGGCTTTTGGGTAAGGCAGACCCAGCTTGGTCTCTTCTCCAGCCTCTTCCCTGCCCCCCTCCTTCTCTCAGAGGAGGGGACACTTAGAAGAGCAGTGACTTGGAGGGGTGGACTTTGGAGTGCGGCACGGAATGAACACCGCTGCCACCGGCTTCTTGCCAGATGCACGGCTCGGACGCCTATGCTTCCTGGGGACCGTGAGCGTCCCGCGCCCCAGCGGCCGGCCTGCCTTGCGATTAGTTCCTTGCTGTCTGTGGCGCCTTCAGCTGCAGAGCTTCAGGCTTTTGGAGCTGGATCTTGGGGTTGCAGCGCAGGTCTCCCGAGTACAGAGGTTTAGCGGTGCTGGAGGAGGGTGTCTGTGCAGGGGATGCCAGCTGGGTTGCACGTGTGGTTGTTGGGATGGTGGTTTCTACCCCTGCCCAGAGCTGTTTGTGGCTTGGATGCTTGTTGCCCGGGCATTGGGCATGCACCAACGGGGGGGCGGGGGGGCCCTCCCTTCTGGCCCCTTTTCTGTTTGGCTCCTCTGCCGTCTACCTCCTCCAGTGCCCACTGCCTTCCCTGCCGCTCCACACTAAGGACTGGAAGGGACTTGGAGGATGTGCAAGCCCCTTTTAGGAAGGATCTTGTCTCTCTTCTTACAAAGAGATTCCATAGGGAGGACCTGTTTAACCTGCTCCTGGCGCTTCAATTTTGGGATGAATGTGAAGACTGAGGAGACACATCCAGAGGACACAGAGGGAGCAGAGTGTTAATATCTATTAATATGCACACGATCATTTTGAGTGTCAAACTCCAAGAGATTTGGGAATGATATTTATTGGTCCAGAATGTAATCTCATAAATCATAGCTGGATTTCAATGTAAGCTGACTCCATCGCTGGCACCTGCATCTCTTCCTGTTTATATTTGTCAGATTTGGCTTTTGGCAACTCCCCTCACTGGGTTAGGCACACGATGTAGGCATTTGTGCTGAAAACAGGGAGACAGAAGCCTTTACGGGCAGTAGCTGGAGTTTCTGCAAGTGGAAACCGTATGCAGACCTGTCCTGTTGGCGCCTGGTGGTGGAGGGGGACACAGTATTCCTTTCACTCCGGAGTCACTGATTTAATTACGTCCCTACAGCTGGATAGAAGACACTGGTGTTTTCTCTTATACTTTTGGACAGATGTAGGCTGGCTTCACAGTGACCCTAATGAAGTGGGCCTCTGTGAGGCCTGAGGCTCCTCTTCATGGGGTGGGCACAGCTCCCCCTCATCCCGTCTCTAATCAGCCCAGATTCCCAAAGTGACCAGGCAGTGGTAAGGGGTCACTGGGGAATTCAAACTCATGCAGTCATTACACTAGCTCACTTACTGGCACCTCTGACTTCCCTTCCTCCTGCTGCCTGGTTGGGTGGTGGGTTGCCAGTGTCTGGGCTGTTAGAATATTCATAGACCCTCTTCTGTGGGAAACCACACTATACACCATGTGTATGTGTGTGTGGGGGGGGGAATTGCAGGCAGAGTCTTGGTCCTTTTCTCCAGGTGGAAGCCCCCACTGCCTCCAAGAACCGTCAGCTGGGTAGACCAGGAAGGGGCAGGGGCCCATTGGAGCAGGTTTGCATGAATCCTGAGCTACTCTGGGGGCCCAGGAGAGAACAGAGAAATTTGTAGATGGGAGACGAGCAGGCCCTGGAACTGGCCCCATCTGCTCTGCCCCTTGCCCCTCTGGTCTGCAGAGGGAATATTACCAGGATCTCCCATTGGACCTTGCCCAGGCAGCCACGGCTGAGCCCTCACAGTGGCATTACTCTGAGCCTGGGACACAGAAGCCATCCTTGCTCTCAGTCCAGTAGGGGAGGTACGGAGAACAACTGGACAGCCAACTGGAGATGCCCCCCAGCAGCATCAGAGCTGGCAGAAACTTTGGATACCATAGCACAGAGCTCCCCTAAGGATGGGGAAACCATGTCCAGAGAAAGGAGGTGACTTGCCCAAGGGTGCAAGGCCAATTGAGGGTCAAGTGGGACAGAATCTAGATCTCTTGAGCTCGTCACTCCAACTTGCCTCCCAGTTAACCAAAGTCTGGCGATGGGGAAGGTCAGTAGGGATTGTGCTGATGGGCTGAAGAAAGAGCGAGGCTCTGGGGCCTGCGCATGGAAGGGTAGAGGCTTGGGGGTGGGGCACAGCTGTTGTTCTCACAACTGTGGGGACTGGGTACAGAGCAGTAAGTTCCAGGAGCCTCTACCCCTCCAGCCCCCTCTCCCCAGGGCAAACTCAGTTTCACCGACTGAGATGAAGTGATTTTTGATAACCCGACAAGACACCATTGTCTGAAATTGAGAAGCAGTTTCCAGGTCTGTAGTATTGTAACTGAGGTTCTGTGGGCGCAAGCCCTTCCTCAGCATGCAACTGGTAATGTGTGTCTGTCCTGCCCACCCCTTGCTTGTTTCCTGATTTGCTTAATTGCCGTGATCTGTGTTTAATTATCACTTGTGAGGGCTCTATGTCGCACAACCCTCCTTCCCTTGGTATGTGTTTATTAAGGGCTTGTTTAATGAGACCGTAATTAAGGAGAGGGTGCTTATCCCACTCAGAGGAAGGAAAAGGAAAGAGTAAGTAAGGAGTTCCTGGCGAAGAGGATGGGAAACGGGGAATGAAGGGAGACCCCAGGTTGGGATCGGGAACTGGTGATTAGATCTGTTTTGGAGATGCGGGCCTGTGGGGTATCCCATAGCCCTTACGCTGGCCAGCTCCTGGTGGCATCAGCCTGATAGGTGGACCCTGGGCACAGATTCTCCCACCTTCCCCTGTTGCTGAGGGTGGAGGAATCTCTACATAAGCCGTGGGCTGGCCCTGCCAACACACCCATTCTGTGGCCTGCAAGAAGAGGGAGAGCACACTGCTTGGACTTGTTTGCAAGCTGGTTTTGCTGAGCATCCAATGCTGTCTCAGGGGGCTGCTTCTATCTTGGCAAAGCTCCTGGGGGTGGGCAGGAAGCCGGCAGGTTGCCTAGGGAGAGGGAGCTGAAATCTTTCCCTCGTCTCGCGGCCCAGGGGCCCTGCCTGGCCCGGCCCTGCCTCCCGTAGCCCCAGGGCCTGCACCCCAGGAGGGGTCTTGCGCTGTTGGCCTTAGCCCGCTTTCTCCCTCCCAGCTCTAACTTTGAACCTGTCTGACCCCCTTCGCGCCAGAGTGTATCAGCTTCCCTACTGAAGTCAGCCGTGTTTCCGCCTGCCATGCCAGGCAAGCCGCTGGAGCTAAACTTAGAGTAGGCGCCACCTGCCCTTCTTTCCTCCCTTCACCTCGGGTGGGTGGGACTGACCCTGGGACGTGGGAAAAGGTGGCAGAACGTTTCCGCCTTGGCATTTGCCTTGGAATGGCTGGTGGCCCTAAGAGGCCTGCTGGTGTGAATGTTTAAGAAAAACATTTGCATGTACCAAATACTTTTTTACTTTAACAGAACTCAGGAGTCCTGGTCAATCCTTAGACAAAACCACAGCACCCCGATGAGGATGGGGGGCGCCGAAGACTTCAGGGCATGGCAAAGAAAGTGGCTGCTCTGACAGTGGCTAAATGGGGCTTAGGATTGAATGCCACAGGGTTGTGAAACAGAGGACTTGTTCATCAGTCCCATGATGCCAGAAAGGGGTCCCCAATCCCAAACGCACACGTGCGCACCCTGAAATTCTAAAGTTTGGGACAAAGCAAAGAAAGTCCTTCATTACTCCAGGGAAGCAGCCCCAGGAAAATACCTCCAAGAGGTGGTGCAGGGTGAAAGGATAAAGCAATGAGTGAGTGGTCTGGAGGTCTTCTTGGCTGACACTGGTCGTTAAGCTAGGGGTACACTGGCTACATCTGTACCTGTGATGGGGGCCAGCTCTGTCCCCCTCCCTCCTTTCTTTTCTTTCTTTCTTTTTTGCTTGAGGAAGATTGTCACTGAGCTAACATCTGTGCCAGTATTCCTTTATTTTGTATGTGGGATGCTGCCACAGCATGGCTTGATGAGTGGTGTGTAGGTCTGCGCCCAGGATCCGAACCCATGAACCCCGGGCCACTGAAGTGGAGGGCGTGAACTTAAGCCCTACAACACCCAGCTGGGTGCCCCTCCCCCTCGTTTAAACACTATCCTCCTCTACCTGCAGGGTGCCCAGGTCAGAGGGACGGACTCACTGAAGCCCCTCCTGTGTTTCATAAGCTTATGTTTTGGCTCTATTCCAAGCTCAGGAGGTGGGAAAGAGCCATCCCTGGTTTGGGGATGTGCACACTGGATGTGGTACCTCTGACCTTCTCAAGGTCAGCAGGCAGAGTGGGGCCTGCCTTGTGCCTGCTGAGCAGTACCCTGGCTTGGCCATCCTGCTGCAGCACCCCTTCAGGGGGCCTCTAGTGGATCTACACCTGCCCTCCCCCCTCCTCTCTCCCAGCCCAGGCTCACAGGTGAGAGGGCACATGAGGCAGGTCCCTGGGAGGCAAGCCTCCCAGACATAGCCGGCAGGACTTCTGACCGTTGGGAGGGTGTGCAGTGGAGAGGCCAGGCTTGCCCCTCCTCTCTAATGCCTCAACTCAGGCAGGGCTCTTGACTTCTTCATGGAAACGTCTCTGCCTTTCCTTTGTGCCCTCCAGGCTAGGGCGGGAAGGGCAATGCTTCACCCGGGGAGTCTGGGAGCCCTGGGTGCGTTAGAGTTAGCTCATCCACATGGGCGCACACCAGTCAGGCAGAAATGTGCACTGTCAGGAACCAGACCTTAAAGAAATAGTTTTCTCCTCTGTTCTGGATGCTTCTTTTGCTCTTTTTTTTCTTCTATTTAAAGCAGTCAAAGAGATTTCACTTTTGATGTTTATCTTTGGTGCTCTTGGATATCCCATTCTGGCTGAGGTAGGGTGGGCGACCTGGCCCCTGACTTGCATTCCCCCCATCTTTCCCAGGATCCCAGTTCCTGGGCAGAGGTGAGCACCGGAGGCTGGAGCTGTGGTGCTCCTTGGAGCACGTGCTCAGGCCCTGAGGGAGCCCTGTAGCTATCAGGAAGCTGCCTTCTCCTGAGAGCTTTCCTGTCTCAGCTCCACACTCTGTTTCTTGGTTGGTGGGAGCCAAGCGGGGTAAGAAGCCAGAGTTGGGGTCTCCCACCAGATGCCCATCTTCTAGGCTAGAGGGTGGAATCTCGAGTCTGCCTTTGTCCTTGGACCTCTTGGGGAAGGTGGGGAGGTGGCGTGGGGTGTGGGTGGGGATGGAGGGGCAGAGGTAAAAAGAAAACAGGAGCGCTAAGGAGAGCCAGCCCTGACAGTATTCTCTTGGAAAGGCTCCTGCACAGAGTGGTGAAAAGCCAGCCTGCATCTGAATACTGCTTATGTCACTCACCAGTTGTGTGGCCTTGAGCAAGTTAATCTCTCTGAGCCTGTTTCTTCATTTTGTATATTGGGGATAAAAATAATAACTACATCATAGATTATTAGGAGGATTAAATGAGACAGTGCATGTAAAATGCCTGTCCTATCTTATAGAAAGTGCCCAGTCCCAGATTCACCATTTATTATGAGGCCCTAAGTTACTTAACTTCTCTGAGCCTCAATTTCATCCTCTGTAAAATGAGAAAAACTATACCTACCTTTTGGCATTCTAATAAAAGTTGGAGTTAATATGTATAAATCCTCTAGCACAGTGGTTCTCAAAGGGTCCTCCCAGACCGTAGCATTCCCTGGGAACTTCTTAGAAATGCAAATTTTCAGGCTCCACTCAAGACCTATTGAATCAGAAATGCCAGAGGTGGGGCCCAGCAGGCTGTAATTGCCCTCCAGGGGATTCTGACGCCCTCTCAAGTCTGAAAGCCAATGCTCTGGAACAATTCCTGGCACAACAGAGCTGATCAAAGAGGGGGTGCTAATTGGAATAACCTCTCAGCACTAATGGGAACTCTGGTGGGCAAACCCTGCTATTTTTGGATGTAAGGGAGGATTTTCTTGCTTTGGGGTTTGGGATGCTAGAAATGGCTCCTGTTGAACTAAGGCAAGTCATCTTATCTCTCTATGCTCAGTCGTCTCATCTATAACAGGGAGCCATTATAGTAACATCCTTCCCAGTATGGGTGTGAGGATTAAGTGTGCCTGGCATGTGGTAAAGGCTCGATAGGTATCAGCGTGATGGACAGTGGCAGGGGTCATGATTTGGCTCCTGGATCACGGGCTGCTAATTTCGAGGTAAGAGCCCTCCACTTTGCCTTCAGAAAAGAAAGGGACAGGAAGAAGCTAAGGGGAGCCCTGAGAGCAGGCGCAGGGCTGCCACCTCTCCTTGGTGCTCCTTCTCTGTCATTTAAAAAGCATTGCTCAGGTGGCACCGTACATCATCTCATGTGGGTAAAGCATCTCATGTGACACACCATGAGGGAATCAAGTTCGACAAAAGAGGTCCTTCCTTGAGAGTGACCATGGGAGAAAGAGGAAGGTTGGCGACCTTTAAAACAGAGACTGACCCTGGCTGTCTTGGGAACAGGAACAGTTCTGGGAACAGCCTGCAGAGCTCGGAGTTGACTGGGCTGAGAGGGGCTCGCAACAGCCAGCTGCTAGACCCACACAGCTCAGCCACGTCTTCTCCCATTTTGGGTCTTGGTTGTACTGTCTCCAAAATACATTGGTCTGGGTCCTTTAGCACTGACATTCTGGGAATGCTGGGCTGGAGGCCCACGTAGTTGTGAGAAGGTGCAGTCTGGGAAGAGATGCCAGGGAGACCTTGGGACAGGAGCTAGTGCAGCTGGGTGGCTGCTCTCAATGGCCCACTAGCCCTTGAGTGAGACCCCAGTTCCGATTTTAACTACCTTGAGAAGTTGTGCGACTTTGGCCAAGGCACTTTGCTCTTCTGAGCCTCATTTTCCCCCCTGTACAATGTGATTAATAATACCCACCTTACAGCTACGAGGTCAGAATGAAACAAGATTACCCACCTGCAGCGCTTAGCAAGCCTCCAGGGCCCAGGGAAGGGTCGTCATTCTATGGATCACTGGGAACCTCAGCAGGCCCCCCGCTGAGTCCTCACCCAGGGTAACTCTGCGTGCCCCTTTCACCTAGCGGCAAGGAGAGCTAGGCGACTAATTCTGGTCCCCTCCTCCCCACGACCTTGAGTACAGTGGGGTTTCCTCAAGGACTTTCTAGGACAGGAGGAGGGCCGGGTCCCCTTCCAACGACTCATGAGACGGGTCCCAGAGGCCATGAGTGGAAGCTCACGGTTTCCACTTGCCCAAGCGGAAGGGGAGTATTGATGTACTGGGGAGCAGTGCGGAGGCGGGGGGAAGGGGAAGCTCTGGGGACTTTCCCGGGACAAGGGGCCGGGGTGGCGCTGCAGGGTGCCGGGGGCAGGGCAGGCTACTCCGGGTCGGGAGAGGACAGCGGGTCCAGGGCCCTCTCCTCGCCACCCCTCCCCCTCTTTGCCTGCACTCGGCTTGTCCGGAATCTGCCTCCCCAGTGTCTTCGGCCCTCTTACTTTCTCTCCCATTACTGCTTTACGCGCTCCGCCCTCGCTGCTGCCCAACGCCAAGACGTGCCCCATTTCCACTCCCAACCCCCACTTTATTCCATCCCGGCCCGTCCGTCTTCTTTCTGGTCTCAGGGTCCCGTTCGGTGGCCAGAGGGCGTTGGACTCTGACGGCCAATAAGGTCCAGCCGGAGGCATCCCTCTGCCTCTCCGCCCCTGGGGCCGGGAGGAGCCCCCAGGGCTTGGGGACGCCAGGCCACTGGGCAGTGTCCGGGACTGCGGCTCCCGTTTTCCTCTTCTTCACCTCAGGAGACCCTATTCCATCAATCACCGCCCCCGCCCCCAATCCTGAAAACGTAACGAAGGGCTGCGCAGCGTCCTAGGGGAAATCCCGCTGCGAATACAAAGAGCCAGTCCTGCACTGGGCGGGGGAACAGGCAAGGGAAGGGGTGGTGGTGGCGCACGGATGGCACTTTCGGGGACTGCGCGCGCAGGTTAGGGGGCGTGCACTCGCGGCACCGCGAGAGCCTCATTTTCTTGGGTTGAGGTGACCCCTGGTGGTCATTTTGAGTGCCACAGGGCTGCTAACTGGCCTAGACTTCGATCCCGCCCAGGCCAACCCGGCAGAAACGGAGAATTACGGCGGGTGGCCTGGGCGGTACCAATTGAAGTAAAGAGAACCATCCTTCCGAAGTTGACACTGAGGGTGACAGAGACCTCCTTGCCTGGCCAAGCCACTCCGCCCTGCCCGACAGTCCCCCTCCCGAGCTCCAGCCTGGAGGTTCCGGTGGGTTTTATTAAGGGAGGTGGCACTCCTTACACAGGTCTCTGCCTGCTCCCGGTGTCCTTGTCGCTGGAGGTGTCTGTGGGAAAGGCCACCACCATCTACGCCGTCAACGGCACGGAGATTCTGCTGCCCTGCACCTTCTCGAGCTGCTTTGGCTTCTATGACCTCCACTTCTGGTGGACCTACAACAACAGCGACACATCCAGGACTGTACGTAGTAGGGGAGGGCGAGCGCAGCTCAGACCCTCCCCCCTTCCCTGTTGCTCGCTCCTGCCTCTATCCCAGACTCTGGTCCCTTCTGGACTGACTCCACTGTGGGGGGCTGGTCCCCGGAACCCACCTTTTTCCTTTTCTCTGGGTAATCTTTCCAGAGTCTGTCTAGAAGGATCTAAGAGGGAGGGCTGCTTAAATCGTGTTGCTAGAATTTGGAGTTTGTTGGAATTCTTGGTTAGCATCCTCTGTATGGTCTGAAGAAATACCTGAAACTTGCATTGCTTGTGTAAAAATTAATAATTTAATTTAAAAACTAGGAGAGAGAAAGGCCTTTGGAAGGCTTGGAGAGAGGGAATGAGGAGAGTCCAAATGGGAGAAGCACTGGGGAACTGGACTTGGAAAGAAGGGAGAGGAAGCTAGAGAAGAGAAAGAGATGTGCCGGAGCGTCGGCAGGACTGTGGGCTGCGGTGGGGAGGGTTAACCAACAGGTGTTTACTGAGTAGCCGCTCTGCATTCTGATGGAGGACCCGGGACGAGCCTAGGGAAGCCACGAGAGACCAACCCTGGATATGATTAAATGGGAACTCATTGGGTGCTGATAGCGCTGTGGGATTGATCCAGGTCTCGACAGAAGGTCAGAATTCAGATGACAGGGGACACAGAGTCAGCAAAAGCTCAGGGTGAGTGACAGAGGGAAACGAGCGTGGTGTTTGCAGGAGTCGTTAGGTAAAAGGCTTTTATGAAGAAAGTGGTAAGAGCTGTGCTCCATTCCGGGGAGGCCTTAATGAAGGAAAAGGGGTTTAGCCTGGAGCAAGCCAAATTCAGGTTAGACCGGCAGAGGCATGGATACTGGAAGGAAACCGAGGGGGAGGCAGGCCTCTGACTGCAGGCTCTTCCTGGACCTGGACCTGGACCTGGGCAGGGCAGGCACCAAGGAGCAGGCTGGAGTGATGTCTTGACCCTTGAGGGCCCTAATTCTTTCTCGGCCACCTCCTCTCCTGTCTCTCCCTCCCAGATTCTAGACGGGATTGTGAAGAATGAGAAGTCTGACCCCAAGGTGAAGTTCAAAGATGATGAGCGCATCACTCTGGAGGGCTCCATCAAGGAGAAGGTGAACAACATTTCCATTTTGCTGAGGAACGTGGATTTCAGCGACACAGGCAAATACACCTGTTTCGTGAAGAACCCCAAGGAGAATCATGCAGGTCACAACGCCACCATCTTCCTCCAAGTCGTTGATAAACGTATGCATTTGGGGCCGGGGTTAGGGCAGTGGAGTGGGAAGGACCGGGGGGTACAATTCAGTGTTACAGGGAAAGGACACAATGGACCACGTTGGTGTTTTCTTTCACTTTACACTTTCAAGAGCAACTGGAGTTGTATCTGGAAGCTCGAAGAACTTAGTCTGAGTACTTCTGCCACTGTATACTTGGGCGATACACTTAGCTCCTCTGAGCATCGTTTTCCTCAGCTGTGAAATGGGGATATGGCTGCATTCTCCTAGGGTCGTTGTGAGAGTTAGAGAAGCTACGTGGAATGTTGTGCGACTGATAGAGCTCTCTCTGTATGTGATGATTATGATTACTCTTGTGTGTTCTGTTAGCAAAAGTTGATTGAATGCTAGATATTGAACCCAAAAGTGCTATGAATGATTCACAGTGTTCTTCCTTGAGGAATTTATGGTTCAGGGTGGGACAGAAGACAGACAAACAGATAAGAGAAATAGAGGCAGAGTCTGTGGAGGCACAGGCAGCAGAGAGTGATAAGAATGCCCTCTCCCCTCCGGAGCTTGCAGTCTGGGGGGAGTCCAGTCTGACCTGGGTGGACCAGCTCAACGGTGACGGTGAGGGAGCATGTGATGAGGAGCCAGGTGGCCACACGGCCCCAGGCACTGGAGGCCGCTAGAGAAGGGGCTGGAGGAGTTAGCCCGGGCTTCGTGGAGGGGAGCCTGGAGGGCTAGTGAGGCACAGAAGCAGAGAAAAAGGAAGGGGAGCCTCAGGATCCTGATCGTGCTGCATTTCCTGTGTGCCTGGGGGTTCATGGCTCTCCTGGATGACGTGGAATGCCTGGAGAGGGAGCTGCCCACGAGTTCATCGTTGGCTGTGCCAAGGGCAGAGCCAGAGGCCATCCAGGCAGCTTGTTCTGAGCCCGAGTCATGAGTCTAGTCTGCCTAGGGTGTCACCTTGTCCTCTCTCCAGATGTCAGCCTGCTTTGTGCTCGGCTTTTTCAGGGGGGAAGAGAAGGGGAAGGGAGCTAACATTTATGGGGCATTTCTGGGTGCCAGGCACTGGGGTAGGGGCTCTCACTGACCTTTGCTCCTTTGGGTCTCATACATTCTTTTGAAGTGGATGTGTTTTCCATTTTTGGAGATTCAGGCATCCATCTATGCAACAAATTTTAATTGAGCACCTGCTATGTGGCAGCCATTGTTCTAGGTGTAGAGGATACAGTGTGGACGAGATAGACAGATTCCTGCCCTTATGGAGATTTCCTTCTAGTTGGTATATAGCAAGCAAAATAGAGAAGAAAATTATATTATATAAGAAAACATGGTTATTGGGCTGGAGAAAAAGTGAAATGGGGAAGGAAAGATGGGGTGCTAGCAGGGTCACTAGAAGGCGTCGCTGGAAAAGGTGACATAAAGCGAGGACAGTTGAAGGAGGTGAGAAAGGAAGCTATGAAGATTCTTTGGGAAAATAGTCCAGGCAGAGGGAATAGCAAGTGCAAAGGCCCTGAGGTAGATGTTTGAAGAACAACAAGGAGGCCAGTGTGGCTGGAGCAGGGAGAGCAGTAAGAGATGAGTCAGATTAAGCCAGATTGTGTGGGACCTTGTAAGCACCAGTGAGGTGGAGCCACTGAAGGGCTCTGAGCCGAAATGTTAATGCTGGCACAGGCTCACACTGGCTGCTGAGCCAAGAATAGATGATGGGGTGAGGCGACCAGTTAGGAGGCTGCTACAAACATCCAGGGAAGAGATGTCTTGGGCCAGGTGAGGAGAGGTCAGATTCTGGGATTTTTTGAAGTTAAGGCTATCAGGATTCTCAGGTGGATTGGATATGGGATTTGAGAAAAAGAGAAGAGTCAAGGATGCCTCCAAGGATTTTGGTCACAGCAACTGGAAGGGTGGAGTTTTCTCAACAGAGATGGAGGAGACTGTGGATGGAGCAGGTTTGTGAAGTCAGGAGTCAGTTTTGAGAGGAGGAAACCGAGGCTGGAAGGGTTCAATGATCCGCTCAGCGTTCCCAGCTCGTTAGTGACCACTGGAATCCTGTAGTTAAAATCCAGGCTGTCTGACTCCGAAGTCTTCCTGCCCCATAAGAGCTATCACGGGAGAGTCTTGCTTTCGTCTGCACGGGCAAAGGAGACCTAGAAAGAGGCTATGACATTCTCACATGGCAACTTGGGGGCCAAGTCAAGACTCAGACGTGGGTGCTGTGGGCCCCGAGTCTGAATTGTTCCAGGACTTGTGTATGTGTCTGTGGAAGGGTATGTATGGGGAGGGGAGAGGGGAGAGGGGTCCCTTGTGTGGTGTCTTAGCCTGGTGGACGCCGTGTTCCAACTTCTCCTGCTTCCTGCTGCAAGGCCTGGGGAGGGCAGGGGTGGGTGGACATACCCCAGATGCTGGGGTTAGATGCTGTGCGGCCCTTGGACTGCCACAGTGCTCAGCTCCAGGTGACTCCTGCTCCCCTTGTCCACCCCCTTCTCTCCCTGCTCCCGCCACGCAGTGGAAGAAGTGGACAACACAGTGACACTCATCATCCTGGCTGTCGTGGGCGGGGTCATTGGGCTCCTCATCTTCATCATGCTGGTCAAGAAGTTCATCGCTTTCGTCCTCAAGAAGACTCAGGAGAAGAAGTGAGTTGACTCCATAGCACGCTCCTGTCCTCCTACCAGCCCGCTACTCCGTCTCATCTCGTGGGTGTTCCCAGCGTCCTCTCGTTCCACCATCATCTACCCCCATCAGCCTCATCCTTCCATCTGTCTCCTCATCCCACCCTCCCTTCCTATTCCTACCACTCTCTTTCTTATCCCTGCGGTTCTCCTCCTCATCTCCCAGCCCCTCTCCTAGTCTTGCTCCCCCTGCCCCATCCTCCCAGTGGGTGTGTACTGAGCACGTTGGCTTCCTTGACTACGTAAATACGCTTGCTCTTCCTCATCCCGCTGTCCTCCTGCCCATCCCATTAGCCTCTCTTTCCATTTGCGTCACCTCAATCTAAAGTCCTACCGAAGGATTTAGGAAGCCTTTTTTTTTCCTGGAATCAAAGAAAATATAAGATTCCGTGTAAAGAGACTCTAAAATAGAAAGACCCTTCCGGGGAGATGTGAGCCTCTTATTGTGAAATTCTGAAAATTCAAATAGAGGAGATGAAGACAATCTAAAAAGGCTGATACGTTCTCGCAGGAAGCCCTAGGATAAATTCAGGTATGAAAATAGACATCTATGAGGGGACGGGGAGGGAAGACGGGGGAGGCACCGAGGGTGCAACCCAGCCCCAGAGTTGCCAGAACACGCAGGATCCAAAGCTGTGGGGGGTGCATGTTGCAAACCAGAGCAGGGAGAAGGCGTTTGCAGGTGGTGTTCTTGGACAGGAAGATGAGAAGAGGCAGGCGGCCATCGGAGCGGAGAGGGTGAGGCCATGGGAGGTGCTGCTCTCTCTGTTTGTGTCATTCCGCTGCATGGAGAAGAGGGACTTAGGCTGGAAAGGGCAGAAGTTACACTGGGAAGAGGAGAAGGAAGCTGAAGGCAGGGAGGGGATGTTTGGGAGTGGAGAGCGGGGATCTGACTCCAGGCCCTGGCTGAGATGGAGAGTTCTTGGGTGGTCTCCCTGCATCGTGGCCGGTGGCTGTGAGGGTTTTGAAGATCTTGAGAGGGGCCAGGAGCATGGAGCAGGGCCAGATTCTGCATTCGATCACCAATCTTACTATTGATGGTAAGCAAGATTGGAGAACAAATTATTCAACATCTGGTTTAAAAGCATTTAGAAAAGAAAACAGGGATCCTTGGGAGCCAGCATGGGTTCATCGAAGACAAGGCACGCGGAAGGTTTTTCTGCTAAGGTGCTGGTGGATCAGGAGATTGCTATAGATACTAACACTTCCCGTCCCTCGTCAAATGCCTACCGTGTGTCAGGGACACCACTAGGCATTTGTATACAATATTCATAATTTTTATTTTATAATTGTACAAAGTGGGGCTCAGAGTGGTTAAGCGACTTGCCCAAGGCCTCACAGCTAGTAAGTGATAGAGCTGGAATTTGAACCCTGACTTGTCTGGCTTCAAAGCTTAAACCATTGCCACCATATCCTACTGATTCATGGGGTGTATCTAGAATTCATCCACTACTTATTTTATTCGGTGTCTATTTTTGAGGTACTGTGTGCAAAGCACTGTGTCAGGTGTTGTCGGAAATTCTGGAAGGAATGACATTCTGCCCTTAAGTAAAAAAGACAGGACACGTATACAAATAAATGTACTATAAGGTAGAGGGGATCGGTGCCAGCAAGGAGGTAGGAGAGAATGCTGCAGGGGTTCAGAAGAGGGCGCACTTCTAGGGAGGGTTTCTGGCCATGGGATGTTTGTGGCAGGCTTTGAAAGATGGATGTAATTTAAGCCCTGGGGAGGGTGAAGAACAGGGCGTTCCAGGTGAGGTAACCACCGAGAGCAAGGCAGAGAGTTGGGAAGTGGGCGTGTGTCTGGAGAATGGGGCGTCTTGGTTGTTGAGAGTCTGGGGGTGTGGTAGGGAGGAAGGGGAGGAAAAGCCTGCAGACGGGGTTGGGGACAGAGGCTTGGTGACCTGGGAGTCCAGGCTGAGCTTGGCTTGCTTCTGACTACAGGGGAGCTGGCGAGGGCTTGCTGCGCCTGGTACGATCAGAGTGCTTCGGGAGAGAGGGTCTGGCCTTGGTGGGCACAGGGACTGGGTGAGGAGAGACAGGAGGTGGGAGACAGACCCCTCAGAGGGGTCCTTTGAGCAGCGAGGAAAGCCTGCATTAACAGCAGAGATGGGGCCGCCTCCTGAGAGGAAGCGGGGTGTTGGACAGCATCCCACCATCTATTCTGGGCTTTTACATGCGGGCCTGCTTCTCTCTGTCTGGAACGTCTCCTCCCTCTTTTCCTGCTCATCTTTCTTGGTCTCAGCTTAAAGGACACTTTCAAAGAGCCTCCCCTGACCCCTAGAAGAAGCCTTCCTAGGTTGGGTCCCTCCGTAGTACACCCCCCACCCTGTCGCTTACCACCTTTTGTTGGAATCACCTGTTTAATGTCACATTCCCTGGAAGGCTGTAAGTTTTCTGAGAGCAGGCACCATCTAAAACTGTGCACGCCTCCAGCCTGACACAGAGCCTGGTACCCAGGAGGTTCTTAGAAAAGAAGTAGCGACTGCATGAGAGTAAGTTAGGCGGACAGCAATCGGCTGGGTCGACTATACCTTCGATATAGACAGGTAGATAGACAGACAGATAAACCCATCTGAACAGACGTCTTTAGGGGTATGCCACAGGGCTCTGCATGTTCATTGTTATTATAAAGATTTGACCTACACAAGGGATGATGTACTTATCAAATTTCCAGGAGCCTAGTGACTATGTTGGAGAACAAAACTGGGATCTAGGAGGATCTTGATAGGCTGTGGCTAGGGATTAAATCCTGCAAGATGAAATTGATGAGGACAAAATGTTAAGTCCTTCCCGAAGGCTCAAACCTGGCTGCGCGAGCCCAGAGTGAGGCTCAGATGTACTTTAGCAACAGCAGCTGGTGAAAAAGACTTGGAAGATTTTGTGAGCAGGAGGCTGGGAGTGATGCTGCAGTCTGCTCTTCCCTGGATGGCTCTGTGCCGCCCGGGCACTGCCGATGGGGTGGGCTGTGCTTAAACTGGAGCCTTTCCGGCTTGGGGCAGTCAGAGTGGTGATGCTCCCGGGGGATGTCTTCCGTCTAACCATCTCTCCTGCCTGCTGCCTTCTGGCCCCTCCCACCACCCTGCCCACCCCTGCCGCCCTCGGTGCCAAAGCCTCTGCCTGCTCTGCTCCTTCCATGCTCGTTCTTTTGCGTGGGTCACAGTGAGCTCAGGGAGGAAGGGCCTGCTGGAGTCCCGGGGGAGGAGCTCTTTGCCCTCTGCATACTGCCCGCTGACCTGGACTCTTCCCCGTGGGTTCCACAGTCTGGGAAACCCTGGTCTGGCTTCCCTTCAGTGCTGACCCCTGGGAACAGCACCTGGTACCCTTGCCTTCCGCTCTGTTGAGACGGCTAGGTGATGGCTGGCCTTACTGAGAACTTTCTATGGGCCAGGCACTGTTCTCGGTGCTCACTGACTCCTCACGGCAATCCCACCAAGAGGGTGTCATTGTTACATCCATTTTATAGATGAAGAAACTGAGGCACAGAGGTTAGGTGACTTCACTCTACGGAAGGCCGGGGAGGGGACCCGGGGCTGGGCGCAGGGACCACGGCTCCCATCCACCATTTATTCACTGCTCCTGTTCCTCCTCTCACTGGGGCCCCCTTTCTCCTCTCTCCCTCCAGGAAGGAGTGCCTTGTGAGTTCCTCAGGGAATGACAATACAGAGAATGGGTTGCCTGGCTCCAAGGCAGAAGAGAAACCGCCAACAAAGGTGTGAGCCCCCGCTGGGGGCCGAGCAGCTGCCGGGAGCTTCACTTTCTGAGGATGAAACTGATGCTTGAGCCATGTCCGTGAACCCACGTGCCTGAGACATCCGCTGCTTGGCTCAACTGTAGTCTTTCCGGGCGGGGAGCAACTGGGGTCCTGCCCAGCCTGCCCCACTCCCTCCCCAGCTGGGGCTCCCCAGGGATGAGGGCTGGCCAGGGGAGGGGGCCTGTGGAAGGTTCAGGAGAGGCAAGGAGGGGCCGGGTGGTGTGGAGGGCCGGTCCCCCGACACCTGGTGGAAGGGTCTTCTTCGGTCTCCCCACCATGGATGAGCAATACCTTGGTTTTCCTCCAGATTTCTCTTCAAGAGAGACTTGGGGGACCCGTGAGGGCTCCCCCAATAGCTGGACACTCTGTGTATAGAACTGGCCCTTTTGATGGTGGGCATGGCTGAGAGGACTCTGCACAGAATCCGGGGCTGGGAGGCTGCTGTGGGGGGCCTACAGTGAGAGGCTTTGATTGACACCTGACCCCCCACATCCCTCTCACGAGGAGCTTCCCTTTCTCCCCCACCGCAGGGTGCCTGCCTCGGTCCCACATCCCTTGTACCCACCCCTGCTGCTCCGTCTCTGAATCCCCCCAACTAGAGCAGGCCTGGTGATTTTGGGAGGTCCCCGCCCACCTACCCTGCTCCTCCTAACCCTGGGCTCCTGAGGGGCTCATCAAGGGCCTTCCTGGAGCAGGGGGGCGCTACCCACGCCTTTCCTAGTTTTTCCTTGGGGAATCAGGACTGCAGCGGTGGATGAGCCAGTGTCCTGGGCCTCTTGGCCACTGGAATGCCGACCCCATCCCTGTCAATGTTGACCGCCCCCTTTCCTCGGCATGGCAGGACCATCGCCGCTCCTGGGAACCCCCGAGCCTGGCTCTGCCCCACTCCTCTCTCCCTGAAGCAGCAGGTGGCATCATCTTGCTTGAGGGGTTGCACCCTCCAGGCCTTCCTGCCCATTGGCTTGCTCATCCCGTGCCCCTCCATCACGCCTTCTCCCCGGCCCAGGCTGTTCATCTCCGACCCTGGGTCAAGGCTGCCTTCACCTCAGGGATCCTCTTGTTTCGGATGAGAGGGCCCCTGGGTTTTCTGGCTGCTTCCTGCTCAGCTGCCACTGCCCCCCGCCGTCCCGCCCTGGGGTTGGGGAGGAGCAGGGAGAGAGTGCCCACTTTGCTTTTTTGAGCACTGGTTTGCACACCCCTTGTGTGTGGGGCTAGACTGTGCCTTAGCTCCTGCGTCCCAGCTCATGCCCTCCCACCCTCCCTCCCCTCTCCAGCCCGTACATAACAGCCAACTGGTGTGGCACTGGTGAGGGCTCCCCAGCCGTCCCACCCAGGGTCATGAAGGGGACCAGGGAGCTGGAGTAACGTCACCAGTGGCCCCTTGGCTAGTGACTGAATCTTGGAGATATCTGCCAAGGGCTCCAGTGGGGGTCCCTGAGAGAGGAGGTTGTGGTGTTGGAAGGGGGACCTCCTGATGGAAGTCCCATTGTGTTGTCCCTGTGGGGTAGAGGTGGTGAAGTGAGGGATGGCGTGGAGATGTGGTAATGGAGGTCTCTACCATCTGCTCCCACTCTCTCACTCATAGAATTTCTGAGACTCTGTCCTCTGGGACCCTGGGACTGATGGAAGCGGAGTAGCCCCCTTTTCTGGCAGGTATGGGGACTGCCTCAGGAATCTCCCTGCCAAAAAGTAGCAGCAAGCTGCCCCAAGGGTGGGGGTGGGGGACACTGAGGAACAGCAGCACCCGCAGATGCCCATGGTTGGCCCTTGCCCAGCCTGATGGACTTGCGGGGTCCCACTCTGATCTGCCTTTGTCCTTCCTGGCCTTCTCCACCCAGAGCCCATCCTGGGTTCGGGCTCAGATTTTCCTGGCTTTGGGAGCAGACAGACCAGGGCCACCAGCCATCTGGAAAACTTGTAGCTGCCTTCATGCACAACTGCTTTCTCCTCCCTTCCCAGCTTCACAATTTGAATGGGCAGAGTGTCTTAGGCTCCTCTTACTTGCTTGAGAGGAGGCCCAGGTGTAGAGAGTGAGGGCGAGGACGAGCATCATCCTCTCCACTCCTGGGTCTACTGCTGACTAATGGGCAGGTCGTGCATCTTCTCTGGGCTCAGCTTTTCCCATCTATAAAATGGGTGTAATAATACTTACCTACCTCACAGGGCTGTTGTGAGGCTTGGCAAGTTTTTGTTTAAAAAATCTTTTTGGCTTGGAAAGGGATCTAGGAGGCCAGGTATTATAATTGGAGAGATTGTTCCAAGTCTGTCCTGTCTTCATATTTGTGTCCCATCCCTGTAACACGCACAAACTCACTCACTCTCTCTCTCTCTTCCCACTCCTCCCCCTTTGTCGTGTTAGAAACCTTGGCTCTGATGCTTCAAGCTTCTTGTCCATGGCTTTTGTTTGGTGGTTTTCAATGGAGATGCTTGGGACTGTAGGAGAGACACTTTTGTTTGCCCCAATGCTTGGGAGCACGACTGGCATTTAGTGAGTGGGGACTAAGAATGCTAAACTTAGTCCCCACAGCAAAGAATGTCCAGCCTCAATGCCGGGATTGTGTCCTTGGAGAAACACTGGGATGGATTTGCAATAGAACGTGTATAGCCAAGGCCATCTTGACCCAAGCAGACCCTCCGTGCATGCAAATCTCCACGGGCGATCTCCAGAGGCTGGTAAGGGTGCTTCCAGGGCTTGCGGGCTAGAGAGAGCCATTCACAAAGTTGATCTGGGGAGCCCTGGCTGCATGCAGCTGTGCTGACAGTAAAGTCAGTGAGACCACAGACGAAGTCTTTCCCAGCTTCCCTCCTTGACCTCAAAGTAGGACCTCAGCATTCCAGGCCTTGGGTTTCTCTCCATGTTCAAATTGAGCAGGTGGCAGCCAGGATGAACCTATGATGCTAGAGAGGCCTGGGAGAGGGGCCAATGGAGCTCTGACTTTTCACATCTGGCTGGCTGACTGGAGCTGGAGGTGAAGCGAGGGGTGTGAGAGCACGCTCCTGAGATGGTGCCAGGTGAGGGTGTGCATGCGTGCAGTGGGCATGGGGTGTGTGTGTGTGGAAATGCACAACTGTGGAGTGAGTGGGCTGTGCATGGAAGGGCAGATGTATGGAGGTGTGTGTAAAGGCTGAGTGTGTCTGCGATGAGGGAGATTCTGCACATTTCAGGAGCCATCTCTCCTGGCCTGAGCTCCACCTGCTGGGGCACCTGGAGGCTGAGAAAGGAGAAGACACAGAGGGGAAGACCAGCCAGGCTTCTGGGCTCCATAACTCCATGACTCCATGTCACTGTCACTCACAGCTGCCATTGGAGTGGCGGGGGGAGGGAGGCTGAGGAGGAGGGACTTCTGACGAACACCCTAGAGCTTGCTTCACTTTATTCTGTCCCAGGTTGGAGTCCCTGCCCTGCCACCTCCCACCTGATAGGCAGTGCTTTTGACTACCTTCTGCATGGTTTCTTCCTCTGGCTTGGATTACGAAAATACCCATAGTCAATTTTCCTGTATAACTATAGATCAAAACGAGGCAGCAATGGGCCTGCAGAGGCCTCGGGTGGGCGGGTACCTCTGGGAGGCACAGATGGGCATGGACCCAGCACTGACTTGTGTTCAAGCACAGAATGGAGGTGATCAGATTGTCTTGCCTTTACAACATGTTTTGCATTGTAGAATTTTATTTAGCTTTGCCTTGGATGAAGTAAAAATTATGTTTAATAGAAATGGTTTGGGGTTTCCATTTTTGGGTAGCTGGGCGTTGGGTGCCAGTTTTATTACTTGCCGGCTATAAGTGAGACAAGTTTCTTTCCTTCTCTGAGCCTCAGTCTCCCAATGTCTAAAACCTTACCTGCACAGGTGAGAGAACACAGGTAAAGTGTCTCAATGTCTGGCATAGTCACAGGCATTCAGTTGTGTTAGGGCTGAGACCTTCTCTGGAAGCGTGGGAAAGGTAGACCTCTAATACAGGCATCATTGCCAGGGCTCTCCCTGTACTGATGACCTTGGTCGTGATTCTGGTACCACTAAATGTCATCACATCCCCGTCCCCAGGCCTCCATCCCCACCCCAGGTTATCATTTGGCTCTAGGTCAAATCTGTTTCGAATGAACAAGGGCAACCTTAAAGAGGAAAAGCACAAAACAACTTACTGACTGGAGTATACGAGCACACTAAGCTCTGCCTGGCCGGTCCCTCCAGCTTGCTGTTCCAGGGGACAAGCTGTGTGGAGGGGAGGGGAGGGAGGAGGCTTACATTTATACCTCAGGAACGACTCTACCCATGCACATTTCATATTGTCCATCTTGAATTATTTGAGTGTAGGTTACCCCAGCACTCCTGCCTTCGGAGGAGAGTTTCCAGCCGCGGGGCATAAGGCCAGGCTGGGAAGGAATCAGGGAGATGTGTGAGTGCGTGTGTGTCTGCTTGTATTCTTGTACCTTGTCATATCACAATTTCTCACCATACTGCAGCCCTCTCTTCAGTGGATTCGCCTCAGACTGTCTTTCAAAGGGTTTTAAACACTAAGTACTCAAAAGATCTGGTTGAAAGACGCTTCTTCCTCTATCAAGGACCCGAGTGGGGCAGACATCCCTGAGGTTCCCCCACCTCAGCAGATGCCTCTGACAGCACCGCTTTCTAGCCCGCGGCTGTAGGAGCTCTGCTCTGTGCTCCCACTCTGAATGGACTCATCACCTGCATGGCCATGCCACCACTCACCGGTCTGCAGGTTCTGCTTGCTGCCTGGACCTCCTGCCACCTTCCCATCAGCTATACACCGGTTGCATATTGAGGTTTCCTGGTCCAAGTCTGTGTTTAGAACACTCTTGGAATGCTATGCCCTGAACTCGCAGTTACCCGGGTAAGGGTCAGTCCCAAGGCCTGGTTCGGTCCCCATCACTGCTCTGTGTCATTGCTACTTCCTTTCCCCGCTCAACGGTCATTATAACTACTAGACGACCAAATGTGTCAAAGCCAGATTAGGAACTGGGACTGTCCTGGGCAGACCTGGACACAGGGTCATCCTGTTAACCCCATGCTGGCTCAACCAGGACTAAAATATGCATAAATTAAGGGTCCTTAATTTGAGCTGGTGGTGGGCACATAGACCAGATGGACTTGAGGGGCTGTGTAACCTTGAAAATGAAGGTAGTGTACATATGTGTGTAGGGAACCTTCCCAAAGGGCCTGGTACAGAAGCTGGGAATTGTCCTCCACTCACTCTGTTGGTGTCAGGAAAGGATCTGGTCACACCCTCCTCCTCTGATCACATTAGAGGCCCCTCATTACATGCCCCCCAAGCCTGCTCTCCTCCCTCCGCTGCTTCCATAAGAGAGATGTGGGCTTTGCTGACCCCCCAAGGGCTTAAGTCATTGCTTCTAAAGGAACAGAAGTGGTTTCTTTAGAAAGACCATTGAGGCCTAATTTCCCTTCTTTTCTCCAAAGTTCAAATCCTGTCTTTGGCCGACTCTCCTTCCTCCTCTGCATTCAGTAACTCCCAGACTGGGTCCAGTTGACTCTCAGTGGAGAACGACCCTCTAACTCCTCACTTCCATCTTCGCAGGAGGTTGGGGCATCAGTGCTAATGCAGATATCAAACAGGAAGGCAATGTCACACGGCCGAGTGGCTCAGGGCATAAGGACGGATTTGATGACCTGTGGAGGTCGCCTCTGATTTCTCTGCCTCTCAAGACAAGCCTTGTCAGGGAATGAAAGCTTTCCCAGGTGGCAGGGGGCAGAGGTAGTATGGTGGAATGGACAGGGTCGTGGGCTCTGGAGTCAGATGGCCTGAGTGGGAATCCTGGGTCCAAGACTTATTATCTGTGTGACCTTGGACAAGCATCTAACCTCTCTGTTTCTCAATTTCCTCAAAACTTCCTGTAAAATGGGGGCTGAGAATACCAATCTGTATCTTGCAGCATGGAAGTAAGGATAAACAAGTTAATGTGTGGAAAAGCACATTAAACAGCGTTGGGTACACAGTTAAGTACTATATAATATATAACAGTTTATGGCTAATAGTTTTAGCCACAATTATTATCCATTCAGGAAACATTTATTGAGTGCCTATCCTGAACTAGGTTCTCTGCTAGATGCTAGTGTCACTAAAATGGGCTAGATTTGGTCCCTACTATCAGGGAGCCTACAGTCTCTAGCGGGCTGAACCAGAAAACTTTTAACACAATACAAGTTTGCTTCTCACTTGTGGGTCCCATCCGGGTCTATTGTTCAGACCACCTTCCAGATCTCGCTCAGAGGCCTAGCATCCTGCTCTGCGGCTCTGCCCTCTTCGAGGTCCTCGGAGTCCTCTCCATGCAGCTGGTGGATGAGGAAGGAGAAAATGAAGATGGTGGGTCGAATGTCTCGCGGGCCAGGCCTGGAAGAGGACCACATCATTCTGGCCATACGTGCCCCTATAGGGATGCTGGGAAATGTAGTTGCTGGGTGCCCAGGAGAAAAGGAAGTGTGTTTTGGTGAACACAGGGCAATCTGGGAGATGACAGGGGTTCAAGTAACTGCAAGTTCAGCTGTGGTTGAAGAGCAGAGGGTGTGGGGGGAGTGGAGATGAGGAGGCCCTAGGGCAGGGGGCAGGGCCCGGAGCGTGCAGGGCTTGTAGGCCATACGAGAAGGTTCCCATTTTATTTCATAGGCACTGGGGAGCCATCGGAAGATTTTAGCAGGGGAGACACAGGACTGAGTTGGAGAGGGCAAGACAGGAGACAGGAAGTATTGTGGGGCTTGACATAGTTGTCTAGTCAAGAGACAAAGGCAGAGTGACAAGGTTGAGATAATTTAGGAAGGAGCATGCCACCTTGGGTGGGAGAGTAAATCCATTTCCTGTTACTCCGTCTTTGTCAGAAGAAATTCATGAAAACTTACATTCACATAAAAAAACCGTACAGAGATGTTTATAGAGGCTTATTTTGTACCCCAAACAAGAAAGGACCCACATGTCCTTCAACAGGTGGGCGGATGGGTGAACTGCTGTACCCCCACACAGTGGGAAACGCCTCAGTAATAAAAGTTCCATGTGCCCATCTCAACTGCATTATGCGAAGTGAGAGAATTCAGACTCGAAAGGGTCCCTACTACACAGCTCCATTTATACGACATCCTGGAAAAAGCAAAACCATAGAGACAGGAGACCGATCAGTGGTTGCCATGGGCTGCAGGTGGGGGTGAGGAGGTTATAAAGGGCAAGGGAGACTTTTTGGGGGTGACGCAGCTGTGGTCGTGTGCTTGTACACAATTGTCGAAATTGGCAGAACTCTACACTAAAGACGGTGAATTTTATTGTATGTAAATGACATCTTAAAAAAATTACAAAAACATTAGATGGTCACTCTTCTGCTCAGAACTTTCCTGTTAGTATTACTCATTGCTGACAATAGCCCAGAAGCCCCTAATATTCTGACCCCCTTGACTCTGATTTCTTCTTTTTCTAACATTCTCCTTCTGCTGACTCATCGCACTCTAGTCTCACTGTTCGTTCTCCTTGCTGTTCCTCCAAACATCAGCTGCCTCCTGTCTCAAGATTTTTGCACATGCTGTTCCTCTCCTAGAATGCTTTTCCTGCAGATATCCACAAGATTGATTCTCTTATTTCAGTCAGGTCTCTGCTCAAATGCCATTGTCTCAGAGAAGATTTCCCTGGGATATCAACAATAAAACCTACCACCAGCTCCAACACTTTCTCCTTATCCTGCTTTTTCTTCTTCAAAGCACTCATCTCTAGCAGATATATGTTTGTTCACTTGTTTATTGCATGTCTTCTCTAACTAGGACATAAACTCGACGGGAGCAGGGGCTATGTCTATTCTCTGCAGGGGAATCTAGACTTTCCCCTCTTTCCTTGAAGGAGTGAGGTCCTCAGAGGCCTGGATCTCTAGAGATGTGTCTGGCCTGCCCAGAGGGAGGACAGCCCCTTGGGGGCCAGAATGGACGGTGAGGTCAGCAGTCTGGGCCCTTGGCCTGAAAGGCAGGACATCTTTAGATGACTTTCAGGTGGACCATGGGAGGGAGAGGATCCTGGCCCCTGGCTTCTTAAAATGTGGTCTGCGAACCAGCAGCAGGAGCATGACCGAGGAGCTTGGTAGAAATGCAGAATTCCAGGCCCCACCACAAATCTGCTGAGTCAGAATCTGCATTCTAACACTTCCAGCGATGGTGAGGGTCTGCCGAGAGAGGCTCTGTGTCGGGCCCGGTGAGGCCTCCTGCTCTCTCTGAGACTCCCTGGTGGAAGTGTTTTTCTGAGTGTAGCACGCAGAGGGAGGCCCAGCTCTGCACAAGTCCCGGTCCAGAAAGAGCACAAGCCCTCGAGGTTGGATGCTGAAAGTCACCCTACAACATTCCATGCATACATATACACATGAATATGAATATGTATGCCTCTATATGTATATGCTATATGTTATACTTTCATTATCATTCTATTTCAAGTAAATTTTTCTTTTTAACTTTTTCTTGAATTATTTAGAAGTGTTTTAAACAACATGTATGTATTTTATATTTTAAAAAGTATTGTTTGCTATTGCCTTATAACAACAGCATTTCAATCAGAGAGCTATTCTGTTTGATAGTCTTAGCTCAGCTTTCTTAGAAAACTTGTTTTCTAAGTTAAGCTTGCATCTTAACACTTTAGTATGAAGTTCAATCCCAGGGAAGCAAGAGGAAGGGGGGAAGGGGTATGAGGCAGGGAGAGAGAGAAAGCAAACGAGGTGATGGGTTACTGAGCTGACCACAGCTCCACAAGCGATGCAGCTGGTTGCTGAATCACAAGGGCAGTCTCTGGGGAACGAGGGCTTCTCTGCATAGTTCCATCTGGGGCAGAAGGATGAGTAATTTCTCTGTTGGCTCCTTTCTGTCTCTGGTCTTGCATTATTCAACATTTGTCCCATAGACGATAATTTCCATGTTTTGTTAGCCTTTCCAGGCAGCCCTGGGGAAGCCAGAGCTCTTTGGGGACAGGCTGTTCTCTCTGGGTGCTGGAGCTACTGTGGCTCCCACTGTGGTGGCTGCAATGAAGACCACCCAAGCCAGAGCCCGGCCCTGGCCCCAGGGGAGGTGGAGACGAGTGTGGTGTTGGGAGAAGAGATGATGGCCGTTGCCAGGGCTTTAGAACCAGGGAAATGAAAGGGACCAGAGCTGGATCCACTCAAGGCAGGAAGCCAGGCCAGTGACTACAGCCTAGAGGTGGAGGCATGGGGCATGCAGGTAAGGCTGAGTGGAAATTGATGGGAGCACAAAAACTGGGTCTGGTGGGTGCCCATACTATTTTGAAATGTGTTGAGACTTACCTTATGGACTAATATGTAGTCAATTTCTTACAAATGTGCATGAGAAGGATGCTTATTTTCTAAGTGTTGAGTACAAGTTTCGAATACGTCTATTAATCAAGCATGCTAATCATATTGCTTAATCTTCTATACTTTACTAATATTTTCCCTGCTTGAACTATCAGTAATTGAGAGAAGTGTGCTGAAATCTTCCTCTGCGATGGTGGGTTGATCAATTTCTCCTTGTAGTTCTATCAGTTTATGAGGCTATTTTATATGTGTTTATGTAAGTTTAAGAAAACTATTTACTGAGAAAAATTTCACATATACAGAAAAGTAGAAAGAATAGTAGACATCATCACCTAGATTTCACTTTTGTTGACAATTTGCCATATTTGCTTCACTATCTTTTTTCCTGAATTAAGTTAACAACCTCGTGCCATTTTACCCCAAATACTTCTGTATGCATCTGTAAAAATTAAGGATATTTTTCCAAGTATAATATCATAATGAGATTAACAATTCCTTATTATCATCCAATACCCAGATCATATTCATGTTTCCCCAATTACCCCTTCGCCCAAATGTCTTTTACTGCTAATTTGTTCAATTCAGGATCCAGTCAAGGATTCATTTGGTTCTTACGTCTCTTTAGAGTGTTTCATGACATTGAGTCCTTAAAGAGATTTGGTCACTTGTGTGATAAATGTCCTACTTTCTGGATTTGTCTGTTAGCTTCCAAGTGGTGTTATTTAACTTGTTCTTCTAATGCTTATATTTCCTGTAAACTGGAAATCAGATGTAAAGGTTTAGGTTAAGATTTTTGATGAGATGCCCTTAGGTGAAGCAACATGAGGTGTACTTCATACTCCGTCGGGAAGGGCACGATATCTGGTCATTCCACTGTTAGCGGGTAGGGTGATGACAGCCTGATTTCTTGATTTGAAAGTTAGGTTTTCCTCTTGAGATTAGCAGGGGCTCTGTGGGGATGATGCTTGGGCATTATGCAAATATTCATTTCTCCATTAACCTTTCACTTAATGGTTTTAGCATCCATCGATGATTCTTGCCCGAGTCATATTTCACTAGAAGTTGCAAACAGTGATTTTATATCATTCATCTACATCCATCAGCTACATTTTTCTGTAAAGAAGAGCTTTCCCTCATCACCTTGAGCCATCCTGTTACCTGGAAGTAGATTTCTATGGCAAGGCAGAACAATGCTTAATATTTTTTCTCTTTAAATATCATTTCAGAGTAAGGATTTGGTGTGATAGCCAACTCCAGTGGTGACAAAGGGATTCTGTTTTTTCTTTTCTTTTTTCTTCTCTTTGTTTATAAGTTTTAACTTACTATATCTTCCTGGTGAATTGAACCTTTTATGATTATGTAGTAACTCTTTTTATCCTAAAGTCAGTTTTGTCTTTTTGTCCTAAGTCCCTATTTTAAAAAAATGTTATATAGCTTCCCTAGCTTAAATTTGGTTGAGTGCTTGCCTTCTATATCTTTTTTCATGTTTTTAGTTTTAATCATTCTGTAACCTAATGTTTTGGGTGTGTCCATTACAAGTAACATGTAGCTTGATTTATAGTTTTGTCCAATTTGACTATCTCCGTGTATTAGTAGGGGAGTTTAATGTTTATTGTGACTGTTGATACTCTTGTTTTCAGCATCCTATGTTGTACATTCTATTTGTTCCATTTCTTGTGCTTTCCCTCCTCTTAGCTCTCTTCCTCCTTCTTCTTTTGAGATTGCTTGACATTTTGTTGGTTTTATCTTAATCTATTTCTTGTTGTTGTTGCTTTGGAAGTTAAATGTTTTATTTCCATTCTTTTGGTGGTTACCCTTTTGACCACTTAGAATCCAGTACATACACTTTCTGTAACATAACTTTATTTATTGATCTTGCTAGGTTTTAAGGAGGTGAGGTCTTTCTCTATTTGCTTAGTTCTCTTCGCTCAGTAGCCTGATGGCTGATATCAGGGTCTCCTTTGCTCCCCTTTCCCCGGATGTTTTAATGACAATGGTTCTGGCACAGGGCATGTGCTCATTGACACCTAGGGGCTTTCTCACAATGAGATGAAAATATGCTGATCTGAAGATGACTGCATCAACACTGAAGGATAGAACTGGGTTATGAAATGTTCATCATGCATAATTTTTTATGGTCACAGAGGATAAAGGATAACTTTAATCAATACTTAAACCCCGCTCTTGAACAATTAAAGAACTTTAGACTATTTTAACTCCAACTATCCCCTCCTGACTTACATGATATTGTTAGCCCATATTTTAATTAGATTTTTTATCAACCCACAAAATAGATCTTATTGTTATTTTATGTTGACAGAATTTCTTTAGATTTATTTACATTTTTACCAATTGCTTCACTATTCCTTCTCACATCTTAGTTCTTCCTCATAGGGTCATTTCCCTTCTTCCTAAAGTACATTCTTTTTGTGTTTCTTTAGAGAAGATCTGTTGGTAGCAAACTCTCAGTTTCTGTTTTCCTAAAAGTGCCTTTATTCTTGAAAGATAGTTTTGTAGGGTTCACAATTCTTGATTGGCTGTTATTATCTTGATTGGCTGTTATTGAAGATATGATTCCACTGTCTTCTAGCTCCTTTACTGCTGTGGAGAAGTCTGCTGTTTGTATAATTGTGGTACCTTTGTGGTACCGTAGGCGGTCTGGATTTTCTCTCTAGCTGCTGTAAAGAGTTTCTTTTCATCTTTGGTGTTATGAAGCTTCACTGTAATGTGCCTAGGTGAGGATTTGCTTAACGTTTCCACCTTGGTTGTCTGGGTCTACACTATGGGGGCGCATGCTGTATCTGTGGATTCATGACTTTAATCAGTTCTGGATATTCTCAGCTGTTATCTCTTTGGATATTGTTTCTCTTTCATTCTTCCTATTCTCTCCCTCTGGGGCTCTACCTGGGTATGTTAGACCTTATCATCTAGCCTCCATTGCTCATAGCCTTGTTTTTATATTTTTAAATTTCCTTATCTCTTAGTAACTTACTAACTTCTTCAATCCATCTTCTAGTTCATTAATTCTCTCTTAACCTATGTCTTAAATACTATTTGCCCCAAACATTCCGTTTTTTATTTTAATAATTACAGGTTTTATTTCTAAGAGCTCTATATGGTTGTTCTTCAAATCTGCCTGTCATTTTTGCTTGATTATTAAAATATCCATCTTTTTTTAAACAGAAAACAAGTGTTGGTGAGGATGTGAAGAAATTGGAGCCCTTGTTCACTGTTGATGGGAATGTAAAATGATGCAGCCATTATAGAAAACAGCCAAAAATTAAAAATAAAATTACTGTATGACCCAACAATTCCACTTCTGGGTATCCACCCAAAAGAATTGAAAGCAGGATCTTGAACAGATATTTGTACACCCATGTTCATAGTGACATTATTCACAACGGCCAAAAGGTGGAAGCAACTGAAATGTCCATTGACAGATGAATGGATAAACAAAATGTGGTATAAACAATGGAATATTATGATACTTAAAAAGAAAGGAAATTCTGACACATGCTATGACACAAGTGAACCTTGAAGACACTATACTAGTGAAATAATCCAATCACAAAAAGGCAAATACTGTATGATTTCACTTATATAAGGTACCTAGAGTAGTCAAATTCATAGAGCCGGGAAGTGGAATGGTGGCTGCCAGAGGCTGGGGGCTGAGAGAAATGGGGGGTCATTGTTAATGGGTACAGAGTGCCATTTTGGCAGGGTGAAAATAATTCTGGAAATGAATGGTGGTGATGGTTGCACAAGAATGTGAATGTACTTAATACCAACTGTATACTTAAAAATGATGAAACTGGTAAATTTTATGTTATGTGTATTTTAACACAATTAAAAATAATTTAAAAATGTGGAAAAAATACTCATTTTTAATTTATTTAAAGATTTCATAAATCATTACCATATTGGTGGCCCTCTCGTGTGGTAGTTTACAGCATGAACTCTGGAGACAGAATGCTCATGTTCAACTTATCAATATGTGACCTCAGGCAAGGTATAAAGCTCAATGTGACTTAGTTTTTTTATCTGTAAGAGGGATAAGAACAGTACCTATCTCATAGGTTTGTGTGAGGATTAGATGAATCAGTGCATGATGAAGCATTTAGAATTGTATCTGACACATAGAAATACTCTATTTATCTGCTAATTCTAACGTCTGAAGTCCTTGGCGTTTCATTTGCTATTTTGATGATTTCCATTCAAGGTAATTTTTTCTTTTTAAAAACGCGGCTGATCTTTGATTGTGAGCTCCCATTTGGAGGCTCTTTGTCAGGGAGTCCTGCGGCTCTGAATTCGGGGTGTTTTCCTCTTCCATTAGCTCTGCGTCCTGGGGGCACGTTTGCCCCTTCAGTCGTCTCTGCTTCCTGTGGGAGTCCCAGGTCCGGCTCTCTCCCTGCGGTGGGTCTGGGTTTAGTTCTGATCTCAGCCTTCAGGTAGGTCTTTGTCCCTAGGCCAACTCAAGATTTCAGTCAGCGCTTGCTCCCACATCTTCACCTTAGTTTCAGCTCATGATTTGAATGCTTTCATTTTATTTATTTGCCTTTGAGGGTTTCTATTATTTTCTAAGAACCTAGAAAGACATTAACAAGTGTATTTTATCTGGGATCTGCCTCCACTACAGGAAGAGGGTTCTCCGAATACCTGGGCCTCCACACAGCGGCCAGGGAAGTCCACAGGGCTTAATTCTCTGACCATTTGGAATGCAGGAACTCATTCATGCTTATATCGCTAGAACCCAGCTTGAGGACCACCTCATACTTGGCAGGTGATAAATGGCTTTTTTTTTTTTTTTAAATAAATGACAGAAACTACACCCAAGGCTCTCTAGGTAGAATGCAGGACTTACAGGTGCAATATCTCTTTCCAGCTGCTTGGGGAGCCATGATTTAACGTCAGCCTTGAATGCCCGGATCATCTCCCCCCCAAGCCATAGGTTCTCTCGGCCCAGGCCTGATATCACAGGCAGGGAGGAAGGGGAGGAGGGCAATGGGAGACTGCCCTGTGTGGGAAGGAGACTTGCTCATCCGTGCTTCCCCAGTTTGCAGCTCGCTTTTGCCCCACTTAGCAGCTCTGGTCTCAATGTCTCCTTTTTCCTTTTCCTCCACTTTGAGAATCAATGGTATCCCCAGGATCTTTTCCTACCCAGGCCACAGAATAAAGAATAAAGTTCAGTAGCACTAGTTCAGTTCTTATCAAGCAGCCCAGTCAGCCTATGTCAAGACTTCACGCACCTGTTTAATGACAGTGGCCATAGAGGTAACAATAACAAAAGTAAGTAACAGTAATTGTGCCGACAGCAGGACAGTGCATTTTACATAACAACCAGTTTCTTGTCTGGGTAGGCTTGGGGATGGGTGGAGAAGGAGAGGGCTGCCTCAGACCCTTTCCTCCCTCCACTCCAGCCCTTTGTGGTCTGGGCTCTCACCAGAGAGTCTATTCCATTCAGTAGAGGGGGAGAGTTCCTTCTTGGCTTAGCAATGCCTTCTGAGACCTCTGCCCAGAGGCTAGTCAGTTCAGTGGGCTGGGTCTCTCTCCTTGGGATGCTGGGAGCACCAGGGGGTGGCTGAGCTGGGGCTGTTGACTTCTTCTTGGGTGCCTGTGGGCTGTGGGGTCTCTTATAGGAATGGAGGCCCTTTGCTGCGACAAGAAATGCTGAGCCTCTGGGCAGAGAGGTGTGCCCAAAGGGACTCTTGCTCGGTATCTGACTTCTGGGGGGTCCTCTAGGCAGTGAGGAAGCAGTTTCCCGCACTGCAGGGGGCAGCAGCATCATGGCTCAGCCTGGAATGAGAGACCGACAAAAAGAGAGTCAGATGATTTGAAATTGGACAAAGTGGTGATGTGTGCAAAATTCACCTTCCTTTTCTGAAGCTCTTTGCTCCTCTCTCTGCCCTCTCGGGAAGTCTCATAAGCCTTCTCACCCTCTTTCTTATCAGAGTCTGTTCTCTGGAAAGTATCTGGTAGTCTTATTCAGCCAGAGAACAGAGAATGGTAAAGCTGAGTGTTTCACTCCCTAAGGAGTTTGCATTTAAGGGGAATCTCTGATCTAAGGAATTTCACCTCTCCTGGTAGAATCCCAGGCACTCACTGGTAGGGAAAATTATTTGGGATGTAAAGGGTTGTCTCAGAGCCATTTAAATCAAACCCAGGGATGATTTGGTACCCTCAGGGGAGAGGAAGAGAGGGAGGCCACAACAGGCAGGGCAAACAGGCTCACCTTTCGGACGTTGTAGATCCAGTTGAGAAAGGCTGTGACCTTGGTGTATACTCCTGGGGTACCTGGGCCCCCACAGCCGTGGCCCCAGCTCACGATGCCCACCACTTGCCACTGGCCAGACTGATACATCAGGGGCCCACCACTGTCACCCTGTGAGAGGCCAGAACAGGGGCTGCTGGAGAGGGCAGGCAGGGGCGGGGTGGAGGAGGGGCTCCCCTTTCTCCTCTCCCTGCATTGGCCCGTCCCTTCTCCTGTGCTCCCCCAGCACTCTCTGCTGGTCTGCCCTCACCCCCTCTGCTCATGCTGTTCCTACAGCCTGGAATGCCCTTTCCTTTGGGGGCAAAAGCGTTCTGTCCGCATTCAAATAAGTTGCAGGCATGCTGTTAGACCTCTCTTGGAGATCCACAGCTCACATAGCAAATTAAGGGCTCTAAGGGGTTCTGTAGGAAGAAGCCTGGTGAACTCTTTTCAACCTAGTATTTCCCAAACTTATTTAACCACTTGTGGAGTGCCTACTTCATGCAAGGCACTGTTCTAGACAACTGGGATTCAATCAATGAAAAGAACAAAGATCCCTGCCCTCAAGGAGCTTAGAATCAAATGGAGAAGAGAGGGAATGAGAGAGAGAGAGAGAGAGAGAGAGAGAGAGGATAAGCAAGCAAATAAGACAGACAAGAAAATGTCAGATAGTGACAAGGGCACTTATTTAGTGTCCTTCTTACCAGCTCCTGTAGCCACCGAGGCTTCTTCTCTCACAACTCACTAACCATAGCCCAACTGTCTGTCTATGCATCCCCACCGCCACCGCTGTGAGCTCCCTGAGGGAAGACACTGTCCCAAAGCCCAGCATTTATCTGGCATTCAAGAGACGACTAAGAGATTCCTCTTGAGTGAAAGAATTTAATGACTGAGAATGTGGGTGGGAGTAGAGTTAGGGGTTTTAAGGAGAATGGCTTGGAAGATCCTCTGGGGGTGGGAGGAAGTGAGAACGTATTTAGGGATTGGTCAGTAGGGACAGGGTGAGAGGACATTGCACCAGGACTCATCTAGCATTAGATGCGTTTTCTCTAGTATAGCTGAACAGCTTAAGGACAGTTACAGAGAAAACAGACCCGGGGTTCTTGCCCTCAAGGAATTCTTACTCCAATAGATGATGGGAAGCAGGGGCGGGTGGGGAGGGTAACATCATCTTTGTATGTGAAATATACATTTGAAATCTTTCTGCTTGTCTCCATCCATCCATCCATCCATCGATCCTTATATCTTTATCTGACTATAATCCTTCCTTCCCTCCTTCTCGCCCTTCCTCCCTTCATCACACATGGAATGCCTTCCAAATGCCAGACTTCATGTGGGACATTCAGTCTTTAGACTTTCATCTCTCTCTAGGACCCACATCCCTATGCATAGCATTCCCTCATGATCCTTGGAGGCCTCACCTGGCAGGTGTCCACACCGCCCTCCATGATGCCTGCACACAGCATCTCCTCGGTAACTTCCCCCTGGTACGCATCCTCGGCGTTGCATCGAGCGCTGTCAATCACCTGGACTGACGCCTGCAGCAGCGTGTCAGACATCTTCCCTGAGAGGTTGAAAACACACTCACATTCCCAGTCTTGCCTTCTACCCCCAGCCCAGGATAATTCTCTGGGTTGCCAGGCACCTTGGTGCTTGGACCTCCAGGATGGGTTTTTCTGCAGGATGGTCCTCCTTCCCACCACCTCTGAGAACTGCTCCCTCAGCCCTGTAATCCTGAGCCCAGGACTTACCTCCATCCTGCTCTGTAAAGCCCCACCCGATGACCCACAGTGGGGTGGCTGGAGCGAGCTTCTCATCAGAGAAGGGCAGGCAGATGGGCCTGACTGTGCCTGCGAGGAGCAGAGACGAAGAGGAGACTCAAGGCTCAGGAGAGCCTGGTGGCTAAGCCTTCTGAAAGGGCTGACACCAGGATTTCTATAACACACATTCCATTGGATGTTAATAGAAGCAGCACGGGAAAAAGGGTTCTGTGCTCAAATAAGTTTAGAAAATGTGAGTTAAACACAATATATTAAATTTTAAAAATTATCTAAAGATTAAAAAATTCTCATATCTTTAATATACTAATGTGCTCCAAGAAGAGAGCTATAGAATAAAAATATTTCCCAAACTTATTTGAGAATAGGCCCCTCTTTTCCCCCAAGAGACCAGAGTCCCATGGAACCAACAGTTGGAAATGCTGACCTAAATACTACCCAATATAAGCACAAGTCATCTGACAGAGCTGTTCAAAGATTCTAGATGCTGCTGCCTCAACAGTCATGAGAACCTTGCTCCTGGAAGAGGGCCAACAGGCACAATGACCCCTTGGTGGGGATATTGTGCAGGCTGTTGGCATGAGTTGGGAGTGGAGGATGGACGAGATGATCTTTTAGATCCCTCACAACTCCAAGACTGGATGAACCTATGCTCCCCATGGGAAGAACAGATCTCAGAAGAATCTCTGGCAGGGGAGGGGGTGGGGGATTAGCTGACAGCTAGAGGAGGCCTTATGGCTTCAGTGATTTTAGGCTGATATGTTTGCTGGAAACAGATGGGCAGCTGAGGTCTTGAGAGAAGAAGTAATGAGCCTAAGGCCACCTAGTGGCAGAGTGGGAGTATAACCTGACCTCAGGGGCTCCGTGCCCAGGTGCCACTTCTCACCTGAGAATGTGAGTGGGAACTGCAGCTTCACGAGGGCAATGTCATTCTCTTTGGGGTATGTGATGTTGAGCTCGGTGACGAAGATCTTGGCCACAGGCAGAGATGGGAAGTTGCCCAGTTTGTCTGAGCCGGCCCTCACTTTCCAGTTGGACACGTCGAGATGCTTCCTGGGGCAGAAACAGCAGGGCTCAGGCCTGAGCCAAGTTTGAGGAGGCTTTGCCAAAGGCTGGGCTCCCCAGGGCCCTGGGGATTGGGGTGCTGGATGTCCCTGCCTTAGGAGGTCATGATGGTGGGGGCAGATGTGGTGGAGAAGGGGCAGTCTGAGGAATCACCTACCACAGGCCAAATTCTAAAAGGGGATTTGATCCTTTTTCCGCAGTGAAACCTGCCCAAGGAAACTTCTAACTGGAGGGCTGGGAAAGGGGTAGTTCCTAAGGCCTGAGCTCTGGGGCCCTGGTGCTCCCCCCTCCAGTGCTTTTTATTGTCTGTGCTACTCATGTGGTCCTTGTATTGTGGTCAGTTATGCATCGTACTTGTCTTTCTTCCTCCCAACACCAGACACAACTTAGTGTGCAGGGGTGGTTTTCCAGGAAAGGATTTATAGCTTTTGTCAGATTCTCAAGAAAGATTAAGCATCAATGGCTTAGACTGTAAGTTCCTCTAAGGTAGTGATGGGGTCTAATGCATATAGGCACAGAGCATGGTGCTTGGTACCTAGGAGGTACTCATTAGATGTTGAATGAATGAAGGAATGAAAGTGAAGAGGGCCTGAGAGTGGTCCTTCCCCAGAGGTATGGGCAGCCCTCTTTACACTGGCCTGTAAGGGAATCTCTACTTTTTCAAAATAAGTTTCTGGACATAATGAGGGAGTGGCAGTGACTCTAGACCTTGGAACCACTTCCTAGCAAACTGGCAAAGAGGGAGAGAGTTCCCGGGACTCCAGGTAGCTGAGAAGAGCTCTCGTGGCATGAGTGATATGGGAATAGAGTGAGGACCCTGAGTATCTGATGCCTTTCCACCTGGAAGAGGTCAAGCTTAGTGACCACCCCTCTCTGCTCAGACCCCCGATGCCTAACAGAGGATATCATGTCCAGGGTCTCATTGGGGTGGCCACACCACGGCACATGGCCTTTAGGGGGAGAGTGGAGGAGGGGGGGAGGCATCAGAACACAAGTCGGGAGACAGGGGACCCAGGCACTCCAGCCCCTCCATGGCTTTGACCCCTCAGTGTGGGTCTCACCTGAAGCAGTGGGCTGCCGTGAGGATCCAGTGGGGGTCCAGGATGCTCCCCCCACAGATGTGTTGTTTGTTGTACTGGATGCTGACCTGCCAAGGCCAAGAATCCACAGAGGCCGTCTCTCCGCCAACCACCCGAGGGGCCTTCAGGCTCTCCCCACAGGCTGGAGGGAGTAGGAAGGAGGGAGAAAGCAGGAGTCAGGCTTTTGGGGGAGGGGGCTGCCTCCCCTTAGAGCCCAAAGTCTATCCTGAGCAGGGCCCTTATGATCGGGACCCAGGGGGTGAGGAGGACCAGGCCAGTTTCAAATTATTCACAGGGAGCTATTGAGTGTCCCAGACCACAGGCTTTCCCCTAATCTTCCTCTCCTTTTTCCAGCTCTGGATGTGTTTAGGAGTTTATGTTGTGAACATGGGCATGTCCATTGTGCTGGGAATTCATGACCTTCAAACCAAACAATGATGCAGGATTACAAAAGTCCTGCCCAGGTGGAGTGTCCTCAGTCTTTCCTGCTGAGTAACAGTAAACGGACGCCCACAGGCTGCTTTGGGAGCGGGAAGTGGGAAGAGAGTTCCAGAAACTGGATCTTCCCATTCTGAACTCACCTTTCTCCAAATTGCTTCCCCCCTTCTGAGCGAGTCTCCCAGTTGGACACCCTGTTCCCTCTTTCACAACCCACTGTCCTGGCTTTCATATCTGACCCTCCAACTCTTACGAAAACCTTCAGTTCCGTCTCCTCGCCCTGTTCTCAGAGTCTCCAAGGCTTCTGGCCATCACTGCCACCATGGTGGTTCCAAGGGGGAAAGGCTACCACCCTTCCTGGGCCTAGGCTAGCCATCTAATTCCAAACACTGCTTCCTACACGTCAGCTCATTCACTCAAAGCCCCATAGCATCCCTCTTTGTCTGTAGGAGTTGAAACTCCTCCTGCTGGCAGCCTTCTGCTGTCTTTATGTAAAATTTCTGTCTAGCCAAATCGATCTGCTTGCAGCTCCCTAAAAAGTCATTCTGTTTTTGCTCAGGGAAGCCCTTGTCCCTGAGATGCTGTCTCTTCTCCTGTTTATCTAAATCATTGATTCAGTCAGCAAATTTGAATTGAGTGTCTGCTGCGTTCAGGGATGCCAGGAAGAGAGTGGTGGACAAGACAGGAAGATAGACTGGTCTCTCCCCTCCTGGAACCTACAGGTCCTTCTTCAGTGTTTGGCCTGGGTACCACCTCCAGGCCACCCAATCCCTGGGGATTTTCCTCTCTTGGAATTTCCATAGCCTGCCCTGGGTCTTGGCCAGCTTCATTGTTGTCATGGTTCAGTCTTGTCTTCCCAGTGAGACTGAAGCTTCCTCAAGGGAGGGTCAGTGACTTAAGCCTCTTTGTGACTTCAGTGCTATTCAGTGCAGCACATCAGATGATGTGACCGTTCATTGACTGGCCACCATGTGTCAGCCCCACACACTAGGTATTATGGGGGTCACATGATAATGACTAAAAGCCTTAACATCCACCAGGGAAGCCTATATACTGCTAAACGGAAGGCAGTGATGGTGACCTTCTTCCTCTTGGGCCTTCCAACTTCTGACCACCCTTCCGGGCTCTGCTCCGTTCTCCTCACATGAGGCTGGTGGGATGAGCTGGGTCACAGTACTTGTTTGCTCTTCTGCCCTCCTCCCTTAGAGCTGGAGGGTCCCTGGGATGGACTAAAGGGTTTCTTGGGAAGATGAACCTCAGAGAGGTCAGGTGAATTACTCAAGGTCACCCTAGACGCCAGTGGGACTGGTGCTCAGGTCTTCTGCCCTTGTGCAACTCTCTCTGCAACATGTCAGCTGTGACTATCACTCAGTTTGGCCCTTCCCACATGTGGCCTTGCATCTCTCTCTTCGCTCAGTCATAAGCTCCTGAGGATAGTAGCCAATTCTTTTACTCGTCTGGTATTTCCTACTTTCAAGCAGCACCTGGCAGTGCTAGACACATTCTAATTGTTCAATGAATCTTTGCTAAACTGAATGTTGGATAACTGAGCTGGGTGTGACAAAGGAGGGTATGTGGGCCCTGACCAGGGGTGGCAGGGGGTGGAGACCCAGTCCCGCCCTTTCCAGTTTTCCTACTCTCTCTCCCAGGTCTCCACTCAGCTTGCAGGGCTGTGTGCTGATAGGAGGGAGTTCTTAAAGTCAACCACTTGAAGAAGCATTGACCTATAAGCCCAAGGCCCAAAGAATAAGGTTGGGCCAAAGCAGAGCGAAACTTGGAGTCTGAGAGATTTAAGAATGTGGATGTAGGTCTTTCTCCCTGCTCATGGCTGGCCCAGGCCCCAAACCGTCCGAGATGGGGCATACTCACCAAGGCAGTGCAGGGAAACCAGGGCGCCTGACAGACACGGTCTGGAAGGGAGACAGAGGGGCCCTGTGGTTTCCGCTTCTCCCTTGGCCGGAAGGCAGGGACTCAGGACTCCTGGTACTATTGATTCAAGTTCCCTCCCAACACCCGGGAAATCTGGCAGCTGTGTAGTGGGGACCACGTAGAAACTGCATTACCACTCGGTTCAGTTTGATTCAGTTCGACTAGATTCAACACCCCTACTGATAAGCATCTACTATGTGCTGGACCCTGTCTGAGTCAGAGCCCAACCCGGCTCTTGGCAGCCTGAGATGGAAGAGGGCAGAGCCTGGAACAGTGTCTGTTGCGCTGCAGGCTTTCCAAACAGAACAGGATTTCCATGGAATTCCAGGCAAACGATCATTCTGTTCCCACTCCTGTCATCTCCAAGATTTACTGTTTGATGAATAAGCAGCCCTCAGCAGCATTCCTGAATGCCAAGAAGCCAGCATCCTCTCTGAGCCACTCTGCTGCCGGGTGACAGTTTCACTTAGATGTTCTTCTCTAACACAGGTGGTGAGGCCTAGGAACAGGCCATTGCCAAGGGCTATGTGCTCTCTTCCCTGGAGAGCTGGGAGTGTGGACAGCCTTACTCTGGCCTGGGTGAGTGGCGGGGAAGGACCAAGTGGCCTTTGGAATTTTGCCTATTGGGCTTAATAGGGTATATAAGGCTGTAGGAAAAAATTTGGTTTTACTATTTGACTGATGAAAAGGTCACCAAAGCGTGGACAGCACATTTTGTCCATTGTATTAAAAAAAGAGTCAACACAGAAAACCTCTCGGAAATGAGATTCTTTAGCTCTTGCTATGTAATGCTCTTCCTGGCTAGGAGTTCTTCCTGTTGTCTGCCTTACTTTCCTCTTGCTGTAGATGCCTGTTCAGGGTGAGCCTGCCTGCAGCCCTGATGGCAGCCCCCACGTGTGAGCCTTTTGTGAGCCGGAGGGTGTCCTCTCACTTACCCACTTGAGTTTCGCACCTGGAGCTCCTGGCTGTTCCCGGTGATTTTAACAACGTCCAGCTCTTGGTCTGGGCCAATCTCCACAGCTCTGAAGGTGGGTTTGCTGCTCGTGTAGGGAGGAAGAGAGAGATGTGAGCTGGGGCAGGAGTTTAGAACAAGATGGTGGGAGTAGTCCCCTCTCCCAGGAGATGGGGTGGCACAGAATGTCCGGTGGGGCACCGCAGGGGAGTGGAGGCGCTCTTCGTCAGTGAGGGTGCTGCCTGCTTTGCCATATAATAAGCGGCACCCCCTTGGCACCCCAGGCCTCAGCTCTAGGCACAGTGCTGACATGGCCCTGCTTTCTTGGGCAGGGAAGCCTGGCCCAGAACCCAGAGCCCTGGAGAAATTTTAGGGATACTCTTTCCTAGCTCCCAGCTCTGTCCCTATTTCAAATGTACCAGCAGCTCCTTCTGGGTCACCGTGAGAGGAACAAGGAGGCAAAGGAGCCCTGGTTAGCACCCCCTTCGCCTTGGAGGGAACTGGACTGTGGATATTTGGTTCTTCAAACAAGGCATCTGGTCTGAATTCGGTAGTGGGGGTACCTTTATGGTCCCCTTGGAGATAGGACAGGACCAGATGTGTCTTCCCATGCGTCCAGACAAACATTTCTCTCACTTGGACTGCCCTCCCTCTTTCTCTCCGCTAATCCATGTTTGTCTTCTTTCAGACCTTGGGTTTGTCTTCCCTCCTCCAGGAAGCCTTCCCTGGTTAATCTTATCTTTCTGATTGTTCCTTTACTGAATCTGCCTCTTTCCCTTCTCTCCCATCCTTCCGTAAGCAGTCATGTTAGCACGAGCTCTGCATGCAGGGCTCCAGTCAACCTGAGGCACTGGCTCACTGGCATGTTCTCACATTCCCAACCGAGAATCTGGCACTAGCTGGTGGACCCTTGCCCTGCACCTGGAGGACGGGAGTCTAGCAGTGCTGAGTTCTGTGTTAAGAGCCCTCAAGACGGACGTTCTTGTCCTGGTTCTGACACTATCTTGACGTGTAACCCTGGCAGATCACACTCCTTCTCTGGGTCTCTCTAAGCCTTGGTTTCCCCCTCTATAACATGATGGGGGCACAAGATGATCTCTAGAACTCCTCCTATCTTGAACCATGAACGGTTTTGTGGTCCTGGGACAAGACGGGGCTCCTATTCAGGTGGAGGAAGGAAGCAGAGACATCTGAGACCCAGAAGGAGGGACAGGGATGGAAATGGACAGTGCCAGGAAAGTTCACCTCCGCTCAGTAATTACATCCTGATGAGTAATTCTGACCAGCTTTGATTATGGAGAGCTCAAGAGCCAGATGGTTTGGTGCCTTAGTGAGCTCCGGAAGGACAGAAAGTCCAGGAGCCTTTTACCTTAAGAACCCCTGGAGACACCCTGGTTTCGTAATCAAGCCGCAGCCTGCTGTGCTGGGTATTGCTGAGGCTGCAGCTGGCTGGACTGCAGGGGGGAGGAGGGGCAGGCTGCAGCCAGGGGGCTGGGCTGGGGTGGTTGCTGGAGGAGGGAAGAATAGCAGGTGCGGGGCGTGGGGCGTGGCTGCCCCCCCCCCCCCCCCGCCCCCGCCCGCTGTCCTTGAAAATGAAGGCAGTGGGGCGTCCTCTCCCGAGGCCACTGGGAGTTGCACCCCATGGAGAATAGAGAGCCACAGAATCCTAAGGGGGTCAAAGGGGTCTGATGGAGCAGTAATGGCTGCTTGGAGCATTTAATGAAAAAGGGTCTTGAGGTTGCGTTAGGGATCCATGGGTGAGAGTTCTGCGATTGATTGATGATGTCTGCTTAGTATTTATCAGTTCTGTCTAGTCGCTGGGTCCAGTTTCTCAGAATCTTGAAGACGTTTGGGAGGGAGAGGTTATTCCATTCTGCAACTGAATGCATGGGTTCTTCCATCCTCTCCAGTTAGGCTTTCTGACTGACCAACTGTCTCCCCACCTCCCCCTCCCGCCGCCCCCTCTCCAGTCTTTTATAGATGAATCCTTGGGAGAAGAGAGAATTACCCAAACTGGAAACAGAGATGCCACTGAATCTCTGATGCCCAGGAATTAGGGGGTCTTGGGCACCAATTCTACGCCTCTTTCTCCCAGCTACTACCCACGAAAGTTACTCTCTCTGGATCTGTTTCTGAAGCGGAGATAATAAGAGCTACCTTTTTGGTTTTCGCTAAGATTGGATGAACATAAACACATAACACTAATTACCCTTATTATAATTACATACTTTTTCATCCGCTGAAGATTTGGAACTGCTTTTGAAATTTGCTGAGAGAGCTGAGATTGCTGATGGGACCTCAATGAAATGAAGTTCATTTAAACTAAATTTTAACCAACGGGACCTTGAATAAGTAAATAAGACTTGTGTTCTGGTACAAGGATGGCTTCTTGCAAAGCCGAGGAGTGAGGATTGAGGAGTAAAGGAAAAGAGAGGCTTGCCAAGGAGCTAGAACTCTGTGTGGGGCGTGGGTTGGGGGCGCACCTTCTCTCACTGGGTCTTCATAGTCATCCTATGAGGCTGGCAGTACTTTCCCCAATTAACTCTTGAGGAAAGTGAGCCTTAGGAGGTTTAACTTTGTGTTGCTTGTAAGTGAAAGCACTCGGATTCAAAAGTAGTTCTGTCTGACTCCTAAACCAATATTTTTAGGAAAGAAGGAAGAAGAGGGAAAGAGGAAGGAAGAAAGAGGAGAGAGGAGGTCGTAGGGCCTCCGGAGGCTTGGGCTGGGTACCTGTCATAGCCCATCTGCCCGCAGGCTGTCTGAGCCAGAGCTTCAGTGAAGTTGTCAAAACAGGCGGAGGCCCAGTTCCTTGTGGCCGGGTCCAGCACCTGCAGGGTGGATCGGTCCTTGGAGAGGCGGACTGGGGAGGGTGGAACCGGGGTCAGCTCAGGGCAGGGGCCCATCTGGCCCATGTCCCTCGGGATTTGTCATGAGACCAGCCCAAGCTCCCCCCACCCAGAACTGGGGAGCAGCACAGAACACCAACCCCTGCAACCTCAAAGGAAGTTCCGCCATTTGGCTTTGCCTGATTGAGTCTCATTTTGACGGCAGCTAGGGTGACCAAGCGTCCTGGGGACAATCTCCATTTTGACCTGTTGCCCTGGCACAGTTATTAATAGCTCCCCCTTTTGCTCTTATAGTATCAGTTTTGATGATATATTATACAGCTCCCCTACCATGGTCCACACAGCTCGCCCAGCCTGGGGAAACTTCTCAACGAGGGACCTGGCTCCTTCTCCATATAAGGTCAGAGCTGGGACGTGGAGTGAGAAGTACTATTGGCAGTAGCATGGTAGGTGCCCATAGGCAGGGACTTTTTATTTAAAAAAAAAGCAAAAAGACAGGAAGTCACTCAGCCCCGCCCTTCAAAAGTCCCCATCACCCATGTCCTGGGCTATCTTTCCTCTTCAGAGCCCAGGTGCTAGATGGATCAAGCTGGGCTAGCCCAGTCCAAGAAAGAACATCTTAGAAACATCTCCTATCCCTTTGAAGGACGTAGCTCAGTCATGTTACATAGCATGTTACAGTAAACACTTATCTAGTGAACAGAGGTAGCAGTAGCTGGCTGATGGCCTTACAATTACTTTTCTAGTCCCATTGAAATCACAGATTTCATAGAAAGGAGGGAACTTCCCAAGGTCATCCAATCCAGCCCTCTGCCTCAGTTCCTCAGTTCCACCCAAGTCCTGTGGGAACAGGGCATGCTCATTTACAATTTCCTGTCCCCTCTGGTTCACATTTGTTCATCAAATGTTCACTGAGTGTTTGCTACATGTTAAGTCCTGGGGATCTAGTAGGCGAGAGTGGTCCTGTTCTCAAGAATCTTACAACAGGGATGGAAACTGAGAAGTCAGTTTGCAGATGCTCGCAATGGACCAAGGGGACCTGAGCTGGTATCCTGCTGTGCCCGCTGCCCTGATCCCTCAGCCTCTGCACTCACCTGTCGCTGGAGGCCCGTGGGGGAAGTTCTCGACGCAGTGCTGCTCATCCTCCCCAGAGGCACAGTCGGGTTGGCCGTCACACACCTGCCTCCTCGGGATGAAGTGGAGGGGCTGCCCACAGAGGAAGTAGGATCTGTCCAGGATCTCCTTGACTGGAAGGCAGGGGCAGGGAGGGCTGGCGGTCAAGCAGACAGCCCAGGGGCGGGAGAGGCTGTGTTTCCCTGAAAATACTCCTGGCTTGGAGACAGGCAGATGTGGGCTCCAGGCCCAGTTATGCCACTTAGTAGCTGGTGTATTTGGTCCTGAGCCTCAGGTTTTTTAATCTGTGAAATGGAGATAATAACACCTGTTCCATACCTACAAGATGGCTGAGGGGTTAAGCAACATAATGCGTGGGAGAAATTTAGAAACAGCCCCACTAGCCTCTTACCCCCAGGTTCTGGCACGGTGCCTCTGGTAACGGAGGAGACAACGCCGGGCCTGGAGCCCGAGACCTGAGTGCTGGCTCTGCCACCAGCTGTGACTTCAGACCAATCACTTCCCCTTTCTGGGCCTCAGTTTCCTCACCTGTACTGTGAGATGATGCTACCACCATACAGGGTTGTTGAGACATTTTGTGAGCTGGCGGTTGTAAAAGTGTCTTGTAACTATCCAGGGCAGTTCTAGAGTTAGCTGTTTTTGTCTGGGGTTGAAAGGCCCAATAAGAGGTTGATGTTTTATTTTGTTTTGTCTTCTGCCTGGCGCCTTCACATTCTGTTGCTCCTTTGCTGTCTTGGGTGATGGGAATGAGTCTAGTGTTTTTAACGCCTCAGGGAGCAGATATCTTAACGCTTTTCCAAACTCTCCTGGTGGGAAAACTCCTCCATCTTAAGTGAGCTCTCCCCTGGCCTGAAGCTCCTTCTGCAGTCCAGCATCCCTTCCCCGGCCCTAAGAGAGGTGGTAGTGAGACTGAAGATGCCCCACTCGTCACTGCCGAGAGCTTTCGTACATTGCCTCACGCAACCCTGACGACAACTTTAGGAGGCAAGCATTGTTATTAACTCACATTACAAGTAGGGAAACTGAGGTTTAGAGTTAGGGTCTATTTCCAAGGCCACACAGCACTTAGAGCCAGGATTTCAGTCAGGGTCTGTCCGGCTCCAAAGCTCCTCGCTGCCCCTCCACACCTTCCCTGAAGGAGCTCGAGATGTCCTCTGCTGGCCCTGCTGCTCCTGGTTTGAGTGAAGCCAGGGAGAAGGAGCAGGTCAGCTGTTTCCTAGAGCTTCAGGGCTTGGTTCATGGTCAGGAGCTGGGGTCATTGCGGCCTCCTGGGACAAAGCCAGGGCACAGTGTCACCAGTCAAGACCCCAGAAGCCAAAAGGTTGAGGGATCCTCACCCACGCTGAGGGCTCAGGTTACCTCCTCTGGTTGAGGAACCTGGGGGCCCAGGGCATGGAAGCCACACAAGGCCTCCTGGGACAGAGAGAGCCCACCTCTAAATTGTGCACTAGTGCCCACCCTGGCTTCCCTGATGAGTTTGGCCTCTTCTCTCTCCACTGTGGCAGGACGTCGGCTCAGAGAAAGCAAGCTCATCTTAGTATCAGTCTGAACAAAACAGGCTTAGGCTGGCAAATCTGCTGTTGCTGATGCCACCAGCTTCTTCCCGACCTTTGGGCCAGCCAAGGTCAAGAAGAAATAATTTGGGGTTATCTGCACTTCACACTCCTGCGGGCTCTCAGGCATCTGGATGTGTCTGCATTTCCACCGCCACAAGATGGAAATGGACCTGCTCAATCAGGGGTTTGCGGGCCGATCCCAGCTCTGTCCCCCAGGGCCACACCTCCTCTCTGCCTCAAAGCTCAATTGGAGAATCAGAGGCTAGACTAGATTATCTCTGAGTGTTCTCCAACGAGAACTGCTGGTGGACAGGCCACCACCATTACGAGTGCACCCTGCATGATGATCCACACTTTTGCACAAACTGGTTTTTATCCAGGTACTTTATACACATTATCTCGTTGGTTCTCTGTTATGCCTCTGAGGGAGGGAGGCTGTTTTACAGATGAGGAGACTGAGGTTAAGAGAGGTTGAGGGACTTACCCAAGGTCACACAGCAGCAAGGGGCCGTGCCAGGATCCCCATCCCAGGTGTCCTGATCCCTAGTCTGGTCCCCTCTGCCCTACTCCCTCTGCGAAAGCTGTGGTCATTAACCTGCTGGGACTCTAGGGGAGATGAAGGCAAGGACTTAATCACAGGATGCGGGAGCTGAAAGGGAGGGACTGTGGGAATGGCTGGCCGTTCAGTTTACTCCTCTTTGTCACAGTGGCCTGCCCAAGCTCACACAGGGCCTCAGGCACTGGCCACAGTGAAGGCAGAGCTGAAGGTGGGGAGGGGTGCTCTCTGCCTGGGCAGTCTTCCCTGATGCCTCCTCTCTGTATCCCCTCCTCATGAGCAAGAGTGCTCCCTGCTCTTCCAGACAGTAGGCTGCTCCATCCCCTTAGCTTTCAGGCTGCCGACCTGGGAAGGAGGAGGCAGGAGGCGTGCCTGTGCGGGTTTGTAATGTGTGCAACTGTGCTCTCCCTGTAGGAGAAATCATCTGGGATAGAGCCATCTGGGATAGATGGGCGCTGAGTTCATCTCCGCCTTTCACTCTTAGAAGGCTCCCTTCGAAGCAGGGGGTGGATACAAAGCTTCATGCAGATCACCTGCCTGTGACCCTGCTGGGTGGGAGGGTGGAGGGTGAGGGTGGGCTCTGAGGGGAGGTGGGGGAGTGGGTGAGCGGAGGGTTTGGGAGGCGTGAGATGCTACTTATTAGGAGATAAGGGTAGGGGTGCCACTTACTGAGGGAGTGAGGGCAGGGGTGGGGGCTGCCACTTACTGAGGACAGCCACGGTGACGATGATCGCCAGGCTCAGCAGTGCCGCGATGATGGGGATCCCCACCTTTTTGAAGGTCTCCAGGGGAGTGCGGGGTTTGCGCAGGGGGGTGACATCTGTGAGGCAGAGGGGAAGAGCCTGCAGTCAGCGCTCGGAGACTGTCCCTGCCAAGGCCCGCAGCTCCCTGCTCTCTGGCCTCAGAGGCTGAGCCACCGGAGTGGTTTGGGGACAGTTTTGGTTGGTGCGGGGGGGGGGGGGGGGTCTTCCTGCAGTCGCGGCTTAGCTTCATCAGCACACAGTCACCCCATCTCCTTTCGCTTACTCAGGCTTGTCCCTTTCACAAGGGCTGCTTGAATGAGCCTCCAGCCTATGCACCTTCCCCTTGTCTTGACTTAACCTGCTCCGGGAGGTTTTACCCTGTCCAGCCCGACCTGCATCTGCTCCGGGAGAGCTGTGTAGCCATTCACTTCACTGTCATTTATCCTCTTTCCTGACTTATCTTTTGATTAGACTATAAGCTCGAGGAGGGCAGGGGCCTCCAGCACAGCATGTGTTTAGTAGAGGCGTAATAAATACTTGTGAATGAATGCGTCCTAACGGCCCCCATCTCCAACTCAATTCAACAAACAGCAGGTCGCTGGAATGGTCCTTGTCTTTAAGGAGATTACAGTTTGGGGGGAAGAGGCAAACTGGGACACAGTCACCAGTCCCACTAGGTGGGAGATGACAGGTGTTATAATAGAGACACCCTCAAAGCACTTACATGTGCTTCTGTAGGTGGAGATGGGGGCGGGGGAGGAGCGGGACCAGCTTAGCAAAGCCCTGGGGGTGGGGTGCTGGGAGCTCCGGCGTGCCTGGATGTAAGGTGGGTACAAGCTTGCTGTGGAGGCAGGACTGGCAGTGGGCTTGTGGAGGGTCTTGAATACCGTGCTGGGAGTTTGGATTTTACCCTGAAGGCAGTGGGGAGCCATGGAAAGCTTTTGAGCAGCAGAGAGACACAATCACATTAATATTTAGAAAGATGAATCTTCATCAGGGAGGAGATGGATTGGAATAACAGAGCCTGGGGTTAGGGAGACTCGGGGGGAGCTTACTGATGCCTAAAACAGAGATAATAATCACTTTATTGTCCATTTCCATGGTTATCCAAGGAGACGGGACCAGGGCAAGGCTTTGAAAAGTTCAAACTCCCAGGAAGCATTAGGGATAGGCTCTATTGCGTCCCTGCTCATTGCAGGCAGAAAGCTCAGAGGTGTCCCCGGGCCTTCTCCTCCAGAGAGGCTGGGGCAGGAATTATAGCAATGTTGAGAATCCCTAGCAAGCAATAGGCTGGCTCTCTGCCCCTCACCTCGGTGAGGCAGGCTGGCTCACCTCCTTCAAATCCTTCTCCAATCCTCACCTTCTTAGTGAGGCCTTCCTTGACCTCCTATTTAAAATGCAATCTTCCAACAGAACCTATGCTCCTTCTATGTTTTATTTTTCTCCAGAGCACTTATCGCCTCTAAGCTACCTTATATTTTACAAATTTTGCACATTTTCTGTCCGCTCCCATCCCTGCCTGAAATGAGGTCTCCATTGAAGATGGGGATTTTTGTCTGCTTTGTTCGCTGCTGAGTGCCCGCTGCCTAGAACAGTGCCTGGCCCGCACATATTTGGGCCCTCCACAAATATTTGTCGAATGAATAAATGAATTGCTCTTTGCTTGTTCTCTTCATCACATCGTTTCCATCTTTCTGGCAGGTCTCATTTTATTCTGCCTCGAATGATGGCTGGCTATGTGTCTGTCTCTATCCATCTCCCCAGCTCTTCAAAAGCAGAGAATGGCGCTCTGCCAGAGACAGGTGCCCACTAAGTGCTGATGTCATCAAATCTGTTGATAAGGAAACATGTGTTTCCGAAAAAGGAGCCTTTAAACCTCAGACCCAGAGCTCAGGCCCTGGGGATGTGGGCTGATATCGCCTGTTATTATCATGACATGGCACGGAGTAGATTATCAACAGTACAGCAGATATTGTTTTTAAAGTTCAACGGTCAATGTTCAAAACTGTCCTCTTTTCTCTGGACGTGGACATGGTGACGTTTTGTTTGTTCATTCACGTATGATTTATTTCTTGAGCAACGACCTCTGGGGACACGAGGTTGGCTTGTTTTCTCGGAGGTGAATGACCTGTTAGGAGCCCCTTGATGGGTTCCCCAGTCCAGGGCCCGACGTCTCTGCCTCCCTGATATTCTCGGGGAGAGCATCATCGTGAAGGGAAGGGTTTTCTTGCTTTATTGTCTCATACCTAGTTTGAGTTAATGAGCCCACTGAGCTAGGAGTGGCCTCCCTGGCTGCCAGTCTCCCTTCCTCCAGCCTGTCCTGCCCACAGCTGCCAGACAGAGCTTCCCAACAGATTGCTTTCATCCCCTCACTTCCCCACACGAGAACTCTCGAGGGCTCCCCGTGACTTCCATCGCTGGACTACCCTCTTCCCTGGGCTTTCAAAGTCCGTGTAATTTGGCCTCATTCTCTAGCCAGATGGGCTTCCTACTGCTAGTCCTTGCCAACCCCCAGTTCTACACAGGCGGGTTCCCTCCCTCGTCCTTTGACACCTCGTATTCCTTCTTACGTCTGAATCTTGGCCCCTGCTCTTCCCTCCACCATGAGACTCTCCTCGCTTCCTTCTGTTTTGTGGTAGTTTACTCCTGCAGGGCCTTGTTAGTTTTCCTGACCCATGACGCTATCCCTGATCACTTGGCACTGATCTGTCCCTCCCGAGCTCCCTTCACACAGGGCATTAGTAGCAAATTTAACCTGTTTTCTAGTTTGGCGGTTCTCAGGCTTCCTCACGTGGTGGAGCACTTGGATGTCTGGCGTTCTTAGGGGACGTGATGGCCTACTGATAGATTCAATTCCAAAGTATAAACGAGGCATCGTTGTACAGCTGAAGATTATGTTGTTTGTGATCATTATTAACTCATGACCTTGAAATAGATAAGCTGTCAAAGTAACTGGGATTGGTCATTTTCTTATTGATCTGTCATGTTAATTTGTTCCTTGCTCACTGGTTTTGCTGATCCAGCAGGCTATCAGAAGTAGGTATTAATGGTTTAAGAAAATGGGAGGGAAAAAACCCCTTTAATTTGGGAATGTTCTATTAACTTGTTTTTCTCCTGTAAATCAGGCAATCACAGCCATTTTCTATTCTACCAGTGAAAACTCCCTTGTCCACTTCTCCTGGGCAGCATGGTGAGGCTGCAAACTCCACGAGGGGAGGGACTTTGCTGTCTTATTTGCTGCTACAGCCCAGCATCCAGCTCAGGCCTGGCACGCGGCAGGCACTCACAGTGTTGTTCAATGAATGAGAGACTGAGTAACTGAATGAATAAAGTGGAGAATCTCTGCTCTTGGGGTCTTAGGTTTGCCGGTCCTATTTCCCCAGAGACCACGCTGCCTAGTTCTGGAGTGAATCCTGGAACTTACAGTTGCTCGATAAATGTTTGTTGAATGATGGGTGGGTGGGTAGATGGATCGCTCCCACGGCATTTAGCACTTGGTAGTGGTGGTGAGGGCCATGCGAGAAGGGTTTAGTACCTACTTGGTAACTGATTGAAACTCAGGGGCTAGTGTAGAGAAAGGAAAGCTGGATCTGAGCTCACCAAAGCTGTTCAGGGGTTGATCACTGCCAGGATCCTGTAATTGAAGGAAAAACAGTCAGTGAGTTGAGTAAGGGAACCTCTAAGGCTGGGGCTAAGGCCTGGGGGATGCCCTTTGTTCTTGTCTGCATTTCCATCTTCCAGCTGAGTCTAAGTTGAGGGGCTCTGTGATAGCCAAATAATTGGTTCAAAATATATAATTCAGCTATGCATCTATATGACCTGGTGCAGTTAGTTTATTAATTGTAGCAACGAGTTAGCTGTTGTAGAACGGACTGGTTGTTGGCTTGTTTGTGTGAATTGCTGAGTTTCTCGAGATGATTCTGCTCTACTGTCTGTTTTTGTCAATCATTTGTCTACTTTTACAGTTGTTGTAGTTCTATAAAAACTCGAACAGGCACTTTACAAAAGGGGATACTCCAGTGGCCAATAAGTGCCAAAAGATGCTTAATATCATTGCTCATCAGGCAAATGCAAATTCAAACCACAATGAGATATCTCACCACAGATGTCAGAATGGCTAAAATTAAAATTAAAAAGACGGATAATACTAAGTGTTGATGAAGATGTGGAGAAACTGGAACTCTCATACGTTGTTAGTGGAAGTATAAATTGGTACAAATACTTTGGAAAATGGTTTGACTGAATCTACTAAAGCTAAACATATGACTTTTCTATGATTCTATAACCCAGGAATTATAGCCAAGGGAAATGAGTGCATATGTTTAGCAAAAATCCTCTACATAGGTGTTTGTAGTAGCTTCATTCACAATAGCTAAAATTTGGAAAAACCCAATGTTAGTCACTGGTGGAGTAGATAAATAAATTGTGGTATATCCATATAATAGAATATAATTCAGCAATTGACAAGAATAAGCTAGTTCTAAGTGCAGTGACACACGGATGAATCTCAGAGACATAATGAAGGAAAGAAACTAGACACAAAGAGTATAGTCTGTTTGATTTTATTTATATGAAATTTAATAGATAATTGGTGGTGAGAGAAGTCAGAATAGCAGTTACCACTGGGGAGGTGGGGTGGTTATTGGAACGAGCACAATGGGGCCTTCTGAAATGCTGCAAAGCTTCAAGATTTTGACCTAAGTATTGGTTACATGGGGGTCTATATGTGCAAAAATTCATTGAGTGCTTTACTTTAGATTTGAGCACTTTACTGAACGTATATTACACCTAATAAAAGAAACAGGCAAATAAAACCAAAAACCCACCAGAGCACTATGGCATTTCTGTGACTCTAGTCTCGGGTCACCCTCGACCACATACACAAATACACGCAAGGCTCTGTTCTTCCACTTTCTCACGCCACTTCACGTGTGCGCTCGGCACACACACAGCCACAGGGGGCCACACACAGAAGCCATGCACACAGAGGCTCATATGCAGACTACGTGCATCCCCTTTCCTGCAAGGCAGAGGTTAAGGGGGAGCGCTGCCAAGGCCCCTGCCCTCTGACCCCTTCCCTCACTCTCGTGCCTCCCAGAAACCTGTCTTTTCTTTCTTCCCTTTCCCAGCTGGCGTAGGACCTGGACTCCCTGGGCTGGGGGAGAAGCAGGCCTGCCCGAGGTCTGGCTCTCCACCCCGGGACTCGCCTGCCCATTGTGCTGAGCTCATGATCGCTCCAGTGGGGGGTGGAGGAGCTGCAGGAACCTGAACCTTTCCAGCTGGGGATTGTCCCCGTCCCATTTGGAAGTGAGAGGGCCTCTTCTAACCCCTGGGTGGGTCTCTCAGATTGAGTGCGGGGGCGGGTGTCCCTGGGTGTCGCCTGCTCCCGTGACTGAGCATGGCAGACACAGACATTGGCAGAAGGAGCTCCTTCTTTTCCTCCCAAACTCTGTAGTCTGCCGGAGGGACGGGACGTGCCTGGTGTGCCCTTGGGTGACACTGGGCCTTGGGCGGCGGGGGATGGAGCAGAGACAGCCAGGCTCTGGAGTCTGCAGGGGCAGACGTGGAAAACAGGCTCTGCCTCCTATCAACTGTGAGGCTTTGGGCAAGATGCTTAACCTCCCTGAGCTTCAGGGTTACCCTCTGTACAGTTGAGAAGTGCTGCTGTGAGGATTAAATGAGGAATCTGGTGGGAAGTGCCTGGCTCACACACGTGAGCTCCCTTCCCTCTGCCCTTCCACCCGGTGGCCCCACAGCATTTGGTACAGGACTTTGTGGCGGTCCCTATTTCTTACTGCTTTGGTGCCCTCGATGTTCTGCACGAGGCTTGTACCTAGTAAAGACCTGATACATGTCTGTTAAGCTGAACTGCACTCTGAGCTCTACACAGTGGTTCATTCCTGGTCGTCTCTCCTCCACCATCACCAGGGCCTGATGGAGGATTATTTCCAGGATAAAGATGAGAATGAATTGGGCGACTCTGCATTGCTGTGGCTATGGAGTCAGGTAATAATAATAGCACACAGTAATCTACACACCTTCGGCAAGTAACAGTTTACAAAGTCCTTTTGTCTAACTCAGTCAAATTCAAGGGTGAAAAGGGTTGATAACTGTCAGGTGACCACTATGGGTAGCATTAAATAATTCAGTACTAAATTAAACAAACATTTGCTAAGCATCTGTGTTGTACTGGGCACTATTCTAGGAGCAGTGAACTCGAACACAAGTAAGAAATAATTACAGCAGGGTGAGAAGTGCCCAAAGAGACAGGTGCGGGCTTGCCTTTGAGAAGCTTGCATCCTGAGGCAGGGAGTGGGAGGTGGGGCTGGGGGCAGAAGCAGGGGGACGACAGGCGGTAAACAGATAAACCAGAGAAGGGCAGAGAGCGCTGGGTGCTATGCAGAGAGTCAGTGGACGATAGGAGACAGCGCCCAGATGGATACTTAGGGTGGGAGGTCTAGGGAGGGAGTTCGGGTGGTTAGGGAGGGCCTCTGGGCTGAGACTTGAATGACGGGAAGGAGCCAAGCAGGCAGGACCAAGCTTGGTTTTAGGGGAAGTGAATAGAGATCCTCATGGCTGGAGCAAGACAGGGACAAGACGGTGGAGAAGGAAGCTGGTGGTGGGAGATTCAACGTGTGCTCGGAAGACAAAGGCAATAGGCGTCGCCAACGGGTTGGATGCTCTTGGGTTTTCAGGGAGCAGGAAAGAGGCATTTGCTGAGATGCAGAAGGCCACGGGAGGGGCAGGCGGGGGGGTATCAAGTGGCCCTTCCCCTGTCAGTTCATCCTTTTCCCTGCGTCTCCCTGCACACATGCACCTGCAATAGTTGAGGCGGGTCGGGCAAGTCTTCTGTTTATTATCAATTCAACAAATATTGACTATCTGCCTTAGACGGGCCCGGAATTGTGCTGGAAGCTGAGAGACGGAGGGAATAAAAGAGGCTCACAGACTGCACTTTCTGGGGCCTTGGACGCCTCATCTCTGAACTGAAGTCATCTCAGTACCCTTTAGCTAATATGTTTTTAATTTCTAATCACTGACTAGCAGTTATGCAGAAAAAATTCCTTATGTTTTTGAAAACATGAGAAAGAGAAAAAATAAACTAAATCAGAACTGCAAGCTAGAATTACAGGGACTGTCACTATCCTGGTAATTGCTGTCTCCCTGGTGTCTCCTACAATGCCTGGCACAGAGTGGGTGTTTAATAAACTCTTGTTGAACAAAAGAATTAAGGAAAATATCTCCGTTTCAGGACTCAGTCTCAGGCCAACCTTGAAGAAGCTGACTGTGGAATATTATGCTGCAGTCAAAACAGATGAACTATGGTGCCACAAAATAATATGGATGGCATTAACAATTTAATATTACAGGACAAAGTGAATCCCAGAAGATCACATATAACACAGAATCTTTTTCATAAAGAAGCAAGGAAACGATGAACATGGGATTCAGACTGAGGCTTATTTTGCCAGGGGGCTTCTACGAAACACGGTCCTTGGCCTATCGAAGATGTGCAATCAAGATTTGCTGAATTAATAAACGAAAGAGACTTGCCCGCCTTCCTCAGCAGGGCGATCTCCTGGTTAGATGCAGGGTATGGTTAAGTCCCAGCTTTGGTTTTGGGTGCTGGGTTTATGGAGGCTTGTTATATCATTTAAACTGTCTAACTAGCTGGTGAGTTCCAAGAGGGCCCCACATGGATCAATAGCGAAAAATGTCATGGATCAAGGACTATGATTCGTCTGCTGCCGTGCACCTGAGGGCCAAAGACAAAATAAAAAAGCAGCCGCCTGGCTATGCAGAGGGTTTGAGGAGTCAAATTCGGTCCTCCCCTGCTCTGCTCTGACTCTCATGCTGCCCAAATTCTTCCAGTTAGCGGCCCACTCTGTGGCTTTCTTGAAGCTCTCTAGCAAGCATCTCCGACACAGAGAGATAGAGATGGCGGGGTGCTAAACTTCTGGGAAGGGGGGCTGCTGAAGGTCACGGGCATCGGGGGTAACGGGCAGGGAGATGGGTGCATTTTAGGCCCATGAGTGGCAATTGGGAACATCAGTGTCAGCGACTTTGCCGAGCAGGATGGAGATGGGGACGCACAGCAGCTGTGTCGCCTCTCAGCCTAGAATCGATCCTGAGCAGAGGAAAGGAGAGAATGGGGCTGAGATGTGCACACTAGGTAAGATTCAAGGATCTGGCCAGCCCCCAAAACTGTGGTGGGTCCCTGCCGCGATCACAGGATGCAAAGTTGGAGGGGTCTCTGGAGAGCATCCCCCGCAACTCCCTCATTTTCTGATGAGAAAACAGGCCAGAGAGGGCAAATGTTTTGTCCTGGAGTTGATAGAGGGGAGGGAGCTGAGAGGCCACCAAAGACCAACTGCCCCTCCTTCTTTGCTGGAGGCATCTCCCTTTATCCCCAAATTGAACTCAGCCCCTGGCCACAGCTGCCAGAGCCCAGGCCCAGCCCAGCCCAGGCGAAGGCATCAGCCCTTCCCTTTTTGTTGGGGCCGCTGGCTGGGTCTTGTTTGCTGTGCTGATTCAGTCTGCCATGGAGCCCTGACTCCTGGGTCGAGCCCAACCAGTGTCCCACCTAGGGCTCACCCAGGAATGAAGCTCCTGCTGTCTGGAGTACAATGCAAGGGCAGGCACGGCCAGGACTTGGGAGCCCAGGAGGGCCCCAGCTGGAGGAGGTGGGCGGTGCCGTGGGAAGGTGGAAGTGGGTAGGTGTTGGGTGGCTGAAAAACACCTGCTGAAAGCCTGATGAGCTCAGCGAATCATCTTTCCCTGCTTCTCTTTTGGTCCCCAGTGGCAGAACGACATTACTCCAAGACCCAAATGTGGAGGCAGACCAATTGACTACCGGAGTTGGGTCTTGTTATACGGGTTACAGTATCTTGCATAAATGCTATCCCATTTAATCCCCAGAACAACCCTGAGAATTATCCCATTTTACAGAAGAGAAAACATAGATTAAATGGCTGCTGTGGCTCCAGAGCAGGTAAGTTGCAGATCCAGCTTTTGGGGCCAGGCTTCTGGACTCAGTGGACTGTTTTCATTTCTCCAGTTTCAGGAACCTATTTCAGTAAGTGTCATTAGCTGGCGCTGGGTCTTTTTGACTCTCTACTCCCCTGCAATCAAGTCTAGCTGCACATACTTAGCATGTAGTGGGTATGCGGAGAATGCCTCAGCATGTCCCGAGGTCTTCATCCGTCTGAAGGCAAAGCCACCTCTACTTGGTTCCTGGCTCTGCCAAGTCATCCATGAACAGGGGTAAGAAGACCCTCCTCCCAGAGTATCTGGTAGAAAGGGCCTACTGCAGTGCCTGGCACATAGTAGGGGCTTTATTGCTATTCTTCCCTCTCTTCCATTAGGTTTGTTTCTTTCTCACCTGCTTCTCTTTCCTTTATGTAACAATTGCCCTCAGCCCCTGGTGTTTTAGATCCCAGAGAAACTCCTAGTTGGGCTTAGCTCAGCTTTAACCGTCCAGCTCAGAGACGATGAACCCAGACACAAGGCAGCTCTCGTTTTTAAATGGGGATGAGGATTAAGTGTGCTGCAGAGAAGCCACAAAGAGTGGGGAGCATGAGTTCTCATCTTGCCTTGTCTTCTGACTTACTGTGTGGCCTTGGGCACTCCTCTCAACCTCTCTGAACATCAAGGTCCCTTAGGGGAATTGGGAACTCTCTTTCAGAAATGATGAAATAGATAAAACAGTTAATAATCACACAATGAAATGGGCAAGAGCTCCACCAGGCTAATAAAGAGGTGCAGAAGAGGTGGCAACTCACAGAAGCCAAAGGAGCAGACAGCCTGGCCAGCTCCTCTGTGTGCTTTCCTTGCCAAGCAGCCTGCCCCTGGGCCTTATTTCTCTCTTCCTTTCCTCAGTGCTGATGCTGCATTTCATTGTCTGGAAAGCAGTCAGTATGGGCAGAGCTGGGATGGGTGGGGTGAGGGAGAAGGGAGAAAAGCAGGGGCTCACGGTAAGGGGCTTTCCGGGGCCCTGCTCCAGTCTGTGGCAGCACCGGGCCCCCATGGGGGGAAAGCCCCAGCTTCCCGGGTCTCTCAGGGAAAATCTAGAGCCAGGAATGCTGCTGTTGCTAGGTGATGGGATAAACAGGTCCTTTGTGGCTCTGGCAGGTGGCAGCTAAGTTGCTGAGGCCAGTGACACAGCAGGAGGGAAAACCCAGGGGACGGGGTGGGGAAAGTTATCGGGTAAGCCAAGAGACCCAGAGGCTGCTCACCGTCCGCTCGCATAGGGTGTTTGGCCACTGGCTGGCCCAGGTGCTCAGAGGCTGCCTCACGCTGCTCTCTGCCCCCGAACCTGCACCCCGCTCCCAACCCGACTGCACGCGTCTGTGTCCTCTGCACCTGCGGCTGGGAGAGGGCAGTTTGATGCCTTTGCCAGGCTGGGGCAAGTGCCTGGTCTCTTGGGTGCCTCAGCCATGACAGGTAAGGTGAGGAGTGGGGACATGAGGGCTGGGTGACCACAAGTCAGGAGAGGAGGGTGTGAGTTTCCCGAGCTGAGCCTGGCTGTGATGCAGCCGCCCTGAGTATGTGGCGGGTTCTCAGAGATGACAGATTGTGCTGACTTTCAAGCGCCTTCTGAACTGATAGCCTGTCTCCAGACAGATCCCCTCAGCCCGGGCCACACACAGGTGGGTCCCAAGGCTCCCCCTGGGGAAAGGCCTCACGTGCTCTGCCTTGTGTCAGGGGTCCTCAGGGCAGCACATTCTCCTAGAGGACTAACCTCGGCCTCGGCTGCCACGTTAGAAACCATTCGCCTTGTTCTAAGCCACATAGGTGCTGACCTGTTGGCAATTTGAGCTGAGCACCTTGGCTCCCATCCCAGCACATAATGGCTCCAGGGCAGGGCCTGGGACACGCGGGAGGTGTCAGGTGGCCTGCCATTATCCTGCTGCCAGCCTGCTGTTCGGCTGCCATCTTTTAAGAATTAGCCTTTGTGTTCAAACATAGCTCTTAACTCAGGAGGGCCAGGGGAGAGGATGACAGTGTAACTATGCTTCTTTCACAAATGGAGCAATTGAGGCACAGAGCTGTTATGCTCTCTCGCCCTTTGTCATGTGGCAAGACAGCATGAAGGGCAGGTGTGAGCTATTAGTACCTGCCCACTGGGTTGGGTGGGACTGAAGGAAGACCTGGTTCCCGGTTGGAGGGAGCTCGCCTCCAGGCGATGTGACCAACTGCAGCTCTTACAAGTCCCTCTGAGGTCCTCCTCTTGGTCTCTGGGAGGCAGTCCATTCTCTGCGGACTTTCTGCGTTCTTGACAATTCTACTGTGCTCAGCTGTCCTTCTGCCCCAGGGTGGTGGGTGCATCCATTCCCGGCAGGGAAGGATGGGAAGGAAGGTACCATCACCTTTGCACACCTGAGGGCAGTGCCTGGGCAGTGGCTGGAGAGGACATGAGACAGCCATTAGGGTCGGGCCACTCAGACTTCCTGACAGGGACCCTTAGGGGTTTGCCCTTGGGAAGGGCGGATGCATCCTGAAGCTTAGAGGGCTTCTCTAAACATTGCACTTTACCTGAACTGAGGAGCTCCACCCACAATGCAGTCTGATGTTTATGAAAATCCCATGAGGTTTACACTGTCTTTGAAAAATCATACTCCCTTTTGCTCGTCCCGAATTGTCCTTTAAACTTTAAGGAGGAGGGAAGTGGTGGGGAGGGAAGAGGCCTTTGGTGTTGTAAGGTCTGACTCTACTATCTATCTGCTGAGCAGCCTTGGGAAAATCACTTAACATCTCTGGCACCCGGTTTCCTCCTTGGGAAGCAGATATGTTAAAACTATGATAAAACTAGGTAGCGAGACTGGTTGTGTCAGGTGCCCCACCTGCTAGTTATGATGCCCCTTTTCAAGCCTGCAGGAACCCCATCTGGTCCTCTCATGATGTTACAGACTGGCTCCTGGCACCCTGGCTTGGTCTTTGCGATTTGAGGGGTCTCAGCTGCTCTGGTCAGAAGTGGGTTGTCCCTGATCCTGCTCCTCCTGAGCTCTGAGTCAGGAGCACTGACCTGAACCCAGCTGTGTCCCTTACCAGCTATGCGGTCCTGGGCAAGTTACTTCGTTTTGCTGAGCCTCAGTTTCTTCATCTGTAAAATGGGGAGAATATGCTCTGCTTCTTAGTGTTGCTGGTGAGCATTAACTGGGATGATGCAGGCTGTGCCTGGCTTGGCGCTTGACGTACAGAGGAGTTTAGTACGTGAACATCAGTGCCCTCAGCTCCAGTTACCCTGCAGGCTTGGGGAGCAGAACTCCGCCCAGCGTTCGAGGAAGGTCTGCACGGCGGTTCTGTAGGAGGGCAGGGTGAGCATCCCCACTTGTCCTGGATGCTCCCAGAGAACCAGTCTCTGCGGGGCTGGTTTGGCTGCCGCAGCAAAGGGCTGCCACCTGCCGGCAAAGGCCTGTAGTGACGCCTGGATCCCTCCTGTGAACTCTGAACTGGGAGCCTATAAATAGGGCTTCAGCAGCGTGCCAGGGACTTCTCTGCATCTGTGACTTTGCAGTTGCATAACTGAAGCTCCTTTACCACGTTCCTGCCCACCCACCTAACTCCGTGGGTGCCTTATGCAGTGTTTCCTCACTAGGCTGCCATTCACTGGCGGACGCTGTGTTTTACAGTAGGTGGACCATAGGCCTCAGGCAAGTTATTTAACCACTGGGAGCCTCAATTGTGTGTGTGTGTGTGAGACAGACAGAGAGACACAGAGAGAGAGAAACAGAGATTCAATAAGTCTTCCACTTAGAGAGACCAAAATATGCCTAGCAGATAGCACATTGCCTGGTATGCAGTGAAGATGCGATAAATGTTAGCAATAGCAACGACAACAATAATAATACTTTGTCCACTCAGTCAAGCACTGTCCTGGGGGCTGAATACAGCAGTGAACAAAAGAGGCAAAGTGCTTGTGCCCATGGAGCATATGTTCTATTATTTTTATTAATAATTAATAACAATATTAATATAGAAGCTAGTAAGTGCTTGACATAGTAGATACTCAGACACTATTAATTATTAATGGGAGAGAACCTAGTCGAGGGCTTAGCATACGTGTAATAGGAGCTGAACAAGTAGTACCTATTTTTATGCTTTCACTAGGCCAAGGGGCCTGACTTCAGGAGGAGAATCGATGGACTGGAGTGCACTGGGAGAGGGTGACTAGGGCAGTTAGGGGCCCTGAAATGATGTCACGTGACCTATGTGACCTCTCTATGAACACAGGGTTTAGGACGCAGGCCAGGGAAGCGAAGACCTTCAGTAGTACAGATGTGGTCCTTTAAAATGTGTCAGGCCACCTTAAGGAAGCGGCAAAGAGGATGCGGAGGATCCTCTGACGCGGGGGAGGTTAGAGAAACTGCTTTCTCTTGGCAAAGGGAAGATTGTTTTCAGCAACAGAAGCTGGGAAAGTCGAAGCTGGGTTGTGGAGGAAATTTCCACAGTAGCGGAAGGCAAGGACAGACAAGGGCTCTGCAGCATCCCTGGGGGGTTCCGTGGAGCCGAATCAGGGGGAGGGGCGGGGCAGCAGTGGGTGGGGGTCACGGCCGTTCCCAACACTCTCGCTCTGGTCTGGGGTCTGTTTTTCAGGTGTGGTTCTACATCAGATTTCAGTGGGGCCAAGAGCTCTGAGGCTGAAATGCATTTGGGGAACCCACTTCTCTGGAAGACCTCCAAGGCTGTCTCCTTAGGGCCTGGGGTCGGGAAGAGCTCGTTGTTAGCCTGGCACTTCTGTGGTCTGCTCCCATAGGCAAGACTAATCCCAGGCTTGATTTACTTACAATTTTCTCCCTTTAAATCCTCTCTCTATCCTTAGTGGTCTCCTGGTAACTTGGGTTTTTTTTCCTAACTAGCATTGGATATGAAACTTTCTCTTAGTTGTCTCAAAAGGCTATGCCCGCTGGCTTCCTTCGTCCATGTTTGTTCCCTCCTCAGTGACCTTTAGTAGATCAGCGAGGGATGCAGTCAACGACCTGGCCTTTCCTCCACTCGGTTCTGCCAGCTGATGCAGTCTTCACTCAATGCACATTTTGTTATAAAATCTATCAGTTTCTAGGTAAGGAAGCAGGGCACCCTGGTCCTGCAGTTTCTAGTTCGAGTTCAAGTCTAGTTTCAAGTTCAGGTCTTGTGGGTCCACATCTTGGAGGAGAAGGAGGGCATAAGGGAAAGGCAGGGTGCTTGATGTCGAAATCCCAGACCTTGGAGTCCCAGCTCTGACTTTTCTTGGCTGAGTGACCCTTTCCATGTCACTTAAGCTCCATAAGCCTCGGTTTCCCCATATGTACAATGAGGACCACAAGGTCTTAGAGAGTTGGTGTAAGACTCAGGGAGACTCTGGATGTGAATGTGTTTCTCAAGCCGCAAGATGCTGCGCTCGCTGCATTGGGGCGGCTGTCGTTATTGTTATCTTTAGACCGCCAGCGATTCCTACCCAGCAGGATAGGTCCTCCCGACAGCCTGGCAGGACCCTCCTCCCTGGGGATGGGAGATGTGATCCTGCATGAAGTCCCAGTGTCGGGGTGGGAATGGGATGAAGGTGAAGTGGGGTAACCTCAGCTACATTGCCCTCTTCCTGTTGACACCCATGGGTGAACGAGTGCCCTGCTCCGACTGGGGTGGGGGGAGCAGATTACCCTGCCTCTGTTCCATCTATGGAGTATACAGAACTGAAGGCTTCGATTTTGTATACTCTTCTCTGAATCTCCTACAGTGTCTTGCCGGGGCTTAGCACAGAGGATATGCTCAGGAAACACATGCTGAATGAATGAATGCATATTGTAAAGGAAGAAATTGAGATGTAGGAAATGCCTAAAGCATTGGCAGGCTCAGCCCCACCAGCAGGTGGAGCCCAGCCGGACCCATGTGCAGGACATTTCGTGATGGAAGACACTGCTGCCACCCCTGGACAGGAGCCCACCCCTGGACAGGAGCCATCCTGGTCTCTTGCCCTCTTCCTCAAGGGTTCCTTTCATCTGCTCCCCTCTGAGAGTTCCCCGTAGCATGTGGATTATGCTAGGGAGCTGGAGACTGCCCTGGGAGGGAGGGGTGAGTCTTGTTTGCAAATTTCTCTGCTGCTGTGGTGATCATTAGTCAGAGCTGCAGGCTGCAAGGGGGATTGCCACATTGGCCCTGCCCAGACTCTCTCTTCCCTATCGCTGGGGTTTCCAGGCAGCTCAGGGCTGCCCCGCCCTCAGCCCAGCCCTGTCTGGGATGAAAACACCTTCGTAACACCTCTGGTAGAATCTGGCGTCTTTTCCGATCAGACTTGGCAAGCCTTGTTTTCAGTTTCACATAAGTCCGATTGCTGGTTGGTGGGGATTTAGCTGTGGGTCATTTATCTGTCATTCATTCACAATCTTAGTCACAAGCCTTTATCAAGTACCTGTTCTGTGCCAGGTCCTGTACTAGGTTTGGAGCCGAAAGGTGGAAAAGACACAGACCCTGTCCTCAAGAAGCTCAGTCTGCTGGCAACAGATTTATAAAAAGATGTGGCAGGCGAACACAGCTTCAATTTGGGGGGATTCACTGTCTCGGGGAATCATTGCCTCGGAATCTGAGGGGTTTGCCCAGGCAGAGGTTTTCATCAGAGCAGGGAGGAAGGCAGAGGGAAGAGGAGCTGCCTGGGCAATCGGAGAGGCCAGGAGAGTTTCCGGGCCAAGGGCATTTGTCTCCTGCTGTCTGGGGTTGGCTCTGGGGCTTCAGGAAGTTTGTCCAGAGTTCCCGAGCCCTGTTTTTGGTCTCTTTTTCCCATTTTCCCCATCTGCCCCGGACTAGTCTCTCCTCATTTCCTGCTTTCAGCTCCTCAGATTCTCTAGGTCTTTGTCATGGGGACAGGCCAGGGAGTGAAGGGTATTTGCTGGCATTCTCAGCGGTGGCTGGGAAGGAAGGCTGAGAGGAGGAGAGAGGCCTGGGGGGCATGAGGGAAGCTGACTTCTAAACCACTTCTCCACCTCATTAGCCAGGCCCACAGCTCGACCGCAGAGCAGGGGAAATGGAAGGCAGGCTGGGGGATGTGCTTCCACCTTTGCATATGCTGTTCCCTCTGCCTGGAGTGGCCCCTTTTCCCCACCTGCCCAGCTCCCGTGCAGCCCTCAGCCTCCCTGACCTCCAGCAAGGCCATGCGCCCTGGTCTTCGTCTCACAGCTCCCTGTGTCACCACAGCACGGAGCTCAGGGGTTAGTTGAACGTGACTTGGTGTGATCGAATGACAACCATCTATCCCTCCCCACCTGCCACCCCTCTAGACTCTGAGCTCCATGAGAGCAGGACCTATGTCTGCCGTCTCTCATCAGCAAGTCCAGTGCTGGCACAGAGGAGGCATGCTGCCCGTTTGGTGGCGTGAATGAATGAAGCTGGATGCCTGCTGCCCTGCCCGCTGGGGAAGGTGGCCAAATTCTGGAGGTGTCTCCACCCACAGCGTGAGTGCCTGGCGGCTGCTGAGTCCCTTCCCTGGCCCAGCCCCACTGAGCTCCCAGGCATGGCGGGGACCCTGACTCCTAGCTCGATATAGGGGCCTGCGTGACCGCCCCATGGGGCCTGGACTTCAGCTGTGCCCCTCTGTGCTCCCTGTGCCTGTTGCTCCAGCCTCAGCACCCTCCCCGAAAGGCCTCTCCCTCTGCAGCGCCGCTCTTTCTTGCCATTCACATGCACTTCCTCCACCTCAACACGCTTCCCACCTTCTCTGCCTGGAGAGAGCTGCTCATCCTTCAGGGTCCAGCACAAGTACCTTCTCTTCTGGGACAACTCCCCGACCACTCCAGAGAGAACTGACTGCATTCTCTCTTCCAGGGGTACCTTGCATCGCCTCTGGTATTGGATCTGTCACCTTCTCTTAGGATCCTTTGCTTAAGGAGCTATCCTTCCTCTGGATTTCGAGAATTGAGGCGTGGGCCCCTTTTGCCCCCTTCCAGCCATCTGGAGGCTGGTCAAGAGCGGGGGCTGATTAAATGGTGGTTGGAAGGATGGACCTACTTTGAGGGTCACAGCAGCATTAAGACCCCCACTCAGGTAGTGCTAAGATGCAGCAACCGTGCGGGACTCCGACTCTGTCCAGGGAGGGCCCTGTGGGTGTGGGAGGAGGGGGGAGGGGAGGGGAAGGGGAGAACTGGGTCTGGGCATGAGTTGGCTGTCTCTCCCCAGGGCTGGGAGCTGTGGTTATCCCGGCCTTATTAGAGGGAAATAGAATAATTAGGCACAGGTGATTTAACGGCTAGCTCAGGTGCCAGGAGCTCCCTGGGTCCCACCCTGGATCCTGGCCATGCTACCTTTGCCTTTGGGCCCCAGGCCTGTCCGCTCCACCACAGTGTGCCCACCTGCCCTCCCTCCTTGTACAGCAATGCCCAGCTCCTTCCCTGGGCGGCGGAGGGTCATTGCTGGCCGTGCCACCCACCTGTCGTTTCCGGGAGCAGATTCCTATTAGTCACAGTCCTTACATTTGTCAGGCCTTCCTGGTTCCCAGAACCTATTCACATGTATTCTCAGCCCGTTCAATCTTTCCACTAACCCTGTGTGCATGCAGAGAGGGTGGCATGGACAATGTTTCTACTTTACAGAGAGACAGAACGGGTCTCAGAAAGAGTAAAGTCTCAAGACTAATAGGCTCATAACGGGGCTGGCCATTGACCTTCTGATCCTACAGTGAGGGCTCCAGTTACTACCTCCTTCCATGTCCCTCCCTCAAGAGGCACCCCAGGTTTCCCCAGTGTCACCAAGAAGCAGCTCACAGCCAGGTGGGCTGGCACTGCCTCCCTCTCTCTCCTGAGAGCCCCGGGGATGTTGCTCCTCTGCACTCAGGCTGGGCTGCTAGGGCGCTTCCTCGATGGGGACGTTGGGGGCTGGCGCTTCAGTCCTGGCTGACCCGCAGAGTAAAGCGGGCGAGCCCCTCCCCGACTCTGACCCTCAGCTGCCCCCGCGCCCGTGCTAGAGTTTTGCCAGACTTTTCAGAGGCGTGTCCTGGGAAATGCCTAGGCTGGGAGTTACCTGAGGGGCCCCGGCAGGTCATCTCTTTTCCCTGTGGACAGAGCGCTTCCCCTTCCCTCCGCTTTCATTTTCCTGTTGGTGGCCGGGCAACAGCAGCTTCTTGGCCAACAGTTGGAGAAGGAAGATTCCCTGGGTTCCACCTCGGGCCCAGTTGTTTCCTCTTCCCTCCCTGTCCTCAACTGATGAGATTGATTCTCTTTGCCCCAAGACAGTGAAGAAGGTTGAGGAGGAGAGAGGGCAGGGCTGAGAAAGAGACCGTGTAGATCTCCACAACACCCTAGGCTGTTTTGAGGCAGCTCGCTACTGTTTTCTTGAAACACAAAAGGAGTCTGTTTCCCCAGGGAGGTGGCATCAAAACAGCCCTTCGCCCTCGGAAAAAGAGTGCCAACCTCCAGCCAACGGCCCAGGAGACACTGGGCAAGAAAGCAGGCAGGATTTAGGAGGGGAGAGTCAGGAAGGATCGTCCTGGCCTCTGTGTCTCAGCTTCCTTGGTGCTGGTGCAAGGGCTGTTGGCAAGGAGGGTGAGAGGAGGGCAGGCAGGTCCTGAGACGCATAAGCAGCTGGAGTGTGGGGGCAATTGGAGTGTGACCTCTTTTTTAACCTAGAAGGTGTTATAAAATTCTCAGCAGATGACCTCTAAGGCTGCCTGAAGGGCGCTTTGTTAGGAGACCCACCCTCCCCGAGTCTTCGGAGCAGAGGGTCCCCACACTCACCATGCTGGTTCTGTGATCTTCCAGACTCCTCTATGGCCTGCAGCTGAGGTCGGCAACCCAAGTCAGGGGAAAGGCCTCCCCAGAGCGGGCCCGGGCTGGCAGTAGGTCAGAGATCCCCGGGCAGCATTGGCTGGAGGAAGCCTAAGTGCAGGGCAGGCCTTGCTCCCTCAGGTCCAGCATCCTTCTGCCCTTAGCCAGCAGGCTGCCTCCTACCGCTGTATTCCAGGAGTGGTTTGGGGACTGCGGGGCAGGTCGATTAAAACAACCCTGCAGGTGAAGTTGCCAAACTGGAATGATTGTGTATCTTGTAACCTGACACCTATCTTAAGGGTTGGCACAACACCTCCCGTCATTCACTCAGGGCCCTTCGCCTCAGAAGAGGTGACACACCTAGGTGTCGCAAAAGCCTTCCCGCCTAAATGACTTCCACCCAACCGGGTGTTGGCTGACGGGGATGTCAGAAGGTACTGTCTCTCCTAGTTGCATGACTTCTCACCGTATGGGTGCTTGGTTTGGGGTTGTGGGAAGGTAAAGGAGTTTGGGGGGTGGGCTGCTCACTGGACCTGGACTGTTGCCACGTGTGGAGCAAGAGGATTAGGACAGCCATGGAGAAGGACGGTTTCTTCCATGAAGAAGACGAGGTATACCCCCTTCCCTGGACCTCAAGGGCGAAGCTGTCCCGTGCAGACCGTCCCTTCTGAGGGCTTCTTGCCCCTGCTCACCAGTTATTAAATATTTTGCATATCACCCTTGGTGCCATGGCTCGGACCCCAGTCTTCCCTCTGTACGGGGTCACTTCTGAGTCACATCCTGCTGCATCCTGAGGCCTGAGCTCCCCATGGCCAGGGGGTGTGGAAGGCGACACCTTGGAACCGCAGAACCACAGAGCTGGAAGGGACATGGGCAACTGTCTTCTCCCATTCCTTTTGTGAGTGAGGAAACTAAATCCTAGAGAGGCAAAGCCAAGCGCCCAAGATCTCACAGTAAATTAGTGTCAGATTCCGAACAAATCCAGACCTCCTTCCATCTCTCAGCCTTGACCCTCCCCGGAGACCAGCCCAGGTTGGACCTGTGGATTGGCCCTTCCGCTGATAACACGCCCTCTCTTTAGTTCTCACAACAACCCCTGAGGAATATTTTGTTCCCATCTGACCGTTGAGGGTATCATAGTTTGTGGAGATGAAGTGACTGGCCCCTAGGTCACGCCGAGTTTTTGGCCGAGTTGGGACTTGACTCTGGTTCTCTCTCCTCTCCGTGTGAACAGGCTGAGTGAAACACTAGTGTCTGAAAGCCCTGTGCCTGGTCTGGGGAGATGTGCCCACGGGAGACCGCAGTGACGTGTGAGTGGGAGGAGTATGGGGTGGATGTCACCGATTGTTGGCCAGCTCTCAGCTGCCCAATGCGGTGTGGCTCTGAGCTTGCCTCCGAGCAGCGGGCTGGTCTGCAGCGTCTCTGGAACCAACATGGCCCCAGCACTCCCCTTCTTCAGGGCGGTGGCCTTTAGAATTGGAGGTTTTGGGCAGAGTCTAGCGCCTGTGATTTCAGGACAGCCAGCTTCAGGGGACAGGCTGCAAAGACCCAGGCAAACATCTCCCTTTTAAGGAGGACTCCAGCAGCCGGGCAGTGAGAGGCCAGCGTGCCACCTCGGACCGGGCTCTCCCTAGCCTTGGTTCCTCTATGTGCCAGGTTAAATATCCGGCCCCAGGTTTGTATCTGCTCACTGGGCGCTCAGGTGATGAACCAGGAAGGAGGTAGCTGCCTGGGCAAGAACGCTGCTGGGCGAGGCTTGTGGGGGACTGATTACTCAGCCCTCCTGGCTGCGGCTCTGGGCCCGGCAGCCAGGTGGGTCTGGGAGCCTGAGGGGAGGCCTGAGAAGGAGGCACGTGCACAGGAGGTGGGCAGGGCTGCTCAGATGGCCGGGGAGGAGGAGGCTGCAAAGCCTATAGGTGGAAGCACAGAGGCCTGGAGAGAGCAGAGGTCTCACTCCTCCCAGGTGCCAGGTGAGAACAGCCGGCAGGACCCCCCATTCATGCAGAGGCAGCCTCCGCTCCCCAGTCTGTCTGCCTCCAACGGCCGTCTCTTTGCTACCCATCTCTTTAAATTCTCCTCCTATTTTCTTTCCTCCTTCCTCTTTCCTTTTGCGCTCCTTTGATCTCCTCTCTTTCTCCAATCATGTTTCCTCTTCCTTCTTCCTTTCCCTCTTGTTTCGAGCATGTGGGTCAAGCTAGTGAAGTCTCAGCTGCAGAGCCCCTCTCTTGCACGGCCCCTCCAAGGCCGGGCGGGGCCCCAGCCACAGGTTCACGTGGTCATGTGTTTCTGTACATTTTGCAGCAGGTTTTTCTGTCATATCTTTTCTTGTAGAGGGATCCTCGAAACAAATAAGCATCGGGCCTCACAAAGCCTGGCTCTCCCTTGGTGAGGAGCATGGGCTCTGGGAGCCTGGAGTCCTGAGTCCTAATCCCAACCACACTGATGATTTGTGACTCTGGGCGTTTTATTTAACCCTCCTGAGCTTCACATTCCTCCTCTGTAAAGTGGGGATAAGAATAGTACTGACCTCATACGGTTGTTATGAGGATTAAATGAGATATCTCTGTCTGGCACCTAAAAGAGACTTCGTCACTGGAGCTGTTCTTCCCGTTCATTTCACAAAATGTGTGTTTATGGAGCTCCTGCTAGAGCCGGCTCTTGTGCTGGGCCCTGGGGATTAGGAGATACAGACACAGCCCTGCACACACTCATCTCATGGTCTGCTGGAGCGGATATGGCGCATCCACAAATCACGCAAGGTTAAGAAGGCGTTCTACTCGACGTAAAAAGAAAACTCTTCAGGGGTTGAGATCCTTCTTCATCTTTCACTGCCCTCTCTTTCCCTCCCTTCCTTCCCCCTTCCTTCATTGTCTCCGTAGGACTTTTTTTACCTAGACATGTAATTTATAGGACAGTGTATCAGTTGCCAGTTGTTTCTGATTGTACATTTGATTTTAATATCAACAGCCCTTTGCCCATGCATGCATCCATCCATCCAGTGAATATTTTCTATGGTGTTTCTGGGGTTAGATACTGTGATTGCAGAAAAAGAACTCTGGCCTTGGAGAGCTCAGTCTGCCCACATACTGCACTTCCCCTATTAAAGCAGGAGCTTCTGAGGGCACCAAGCCCTCTAGATGCTTCCCGCTCAGGGCGTGTCTGCAGAACCAGCAGCAGCGGCATCACCTGGGAGCTTCTTAGAAATGCAGGCTCAGCACTGTCCTCGCTTTCCCAGACCTCCTGAATCAGGAGGAATCTGCGTTCCAATATCCCCGGGTGATTCGTATGCTTCTTGAAGTCTGAGAAGTGCTGTTCTGGATCTCTTCTCACGCTCAGGAGTGGGTCGAGGCGGTTACTTCTGGAGTAAGCTGAATTCAGAGACTGGACCTCGACCTAGATGAACCTTTGGGGTTCCTTCCAGCCAGCAGAATCTATGGTTCTTTCCTCTGAGCCCAAGTAATTTGAGATCAGTTTCAGTGACAGGCCCTTTTGTTCGAGTCTCTCCAGGAATTAAGCAGAGAAGGGTACAGCCCGTGGACACATGCTGGCCACAGCCCGAATCAGCCCAGCCAAGTGGCTCTCAAGTGCAGCATGTAGGGAATGCAGTGTCTGTCCTATGGCGACAGCAAGGGGCACTTCGGCTCGCTGTGAGGGGTGCAGTGTGGCTCTCTGTTGATTCTCTGACTTTCCAGAGGGAGTTTTCAGTACTTAGCAACCCTTCTCCCAAGACATGGTTTGGGGCCCCAGGCTGTAGAATTGAGCCTCAAATATCTGTACCAAAGGACTGGGGAAATCGAGGGCCCCCAACCCTGGCTGACCCCTTTTGTGTGGAAGTTGCCCTTCCTCTGTGACCCTTGCCAGGAGGAACTCCCATAGGTGCGGGAACTAAGGCTGGGTGTGGAGTTAGGGGAGACAGGTGTGTCTGAGAATGACACAAGACCTTTGCGTCAATAAGACATAAAAGTAAAAAACAACTAACACGTAATATGCGCTCCGGTGTGCCAGGCTTTTATGCCTGTGCAGAGAAATTGGGTTATGTGATTGAGTCCTTGCTGCCACCCTAGGATGTGGGCGCTGCCGTTGCCTCCATTTTACAAAGGAGGAAACTGAGGCTCAGAGAGAGTTGGGACCTGGGTCTGTGTAGCCTAGGATGCCCAGGTCTTTTCCATGACATCGTGCATGGGTAGGCCTTGCGTGACTTGTGGAGAGGGTATGCAATGGCCTCTGTGGCCCTCCAGGGACCTCCAAAAGCTATTCAGGACCCCGTGGTACCAGGGCTCTGGGTGGGCCTGCCTGGGTCCCAGGGGCAGTTTCCACTTTGCCCGTGTAATTTGAAATCAGTCTGGGAAAAATCCTTGTCATTCAGCCCTCTCCCCCTAAATGAGGCCAGGACTGAATTTTAGGTTATTTCTGAATCCAGTCTCTCTCTCTTTTTTTTTTAAGATTGGCACTTGAGCTAACATCTGTTGCCAGTCTTCTCTTTTTTTCTTCTTCTTCTCCCCAAAGCCCCCAAGTACATAGTTGTATATTCTAGTTGTAGGTCCCTCTGGCTGTGCTGTGTGGAACAGTGCCACAGCATGGCTTCATAAGCAGCGCTGGGTCCGAACGGGCAAAAGCCTGGGCCACCAAAGTGAAGTGCACAAACTTAACCACTCGGCCACGGGGCCGGCCTCGTCTTCTCCTTCTTTTCACCTGTCTCTAGAGGATACGTTTTGAACTTCACTCTGGTTTAAAGAAGCAGGGAGGATGATGGCGCTGGGAGACATTGCTCTTCATCCTAACTGTGCTATAAATTTGAGACCATGAACATATAGGACTTTGATGATTTTTTTAAAAAGAATCTGGCTTAAATTAAGCAGTATAGATGGAAACTTTAAGACATTTATTTTCTCAGGATCCAGATAATCAACAGCTTCTACATGGAATAACCTCCATGCACAGCTTTAAATCTTAACTATGAGGGCTGTGTCACCTACTAGCTGTGTCACCTTGGACATATTATTTAACCTCTCCGTGCCTCACTTTCCTCATCTGTAAAATGGGTGACAATAATAAGATCTACTTTCTAGGGATGTTGTGAAGACTAAGTGATTTAATATTTGTAAAGTGCTTATAGTGGTGCCTGGCACACAGTAAGTGCCATATACATCTTGTCAGTGAAGGGAAGATGTTTATTATCTCTGTCATAGGTGAAATGAATCATTACCTTCAAAATGTATTTTTTCATTACTGGCGCCATGTATTCTATATGTGTCATTAATTCTTTATCACTTCATCACCAGTGCAAGTTTTTATTCAGGTTCTAGCCCCATCTTTTGCAAGTTGTGTGGGTGAGGGCAGGACCCTTAAACTTTTCGGCCTCAGTTACCTGCAGGGTTGAGATAGCTGCACCGTCTTCCCCGTGGGGTGGTTGTGAGGATGGGGGGAGAAAATGCTTGTGGGGGGCTTTGCCCACCGTAGGGAGGACTGTCCGTGTAAGGGAGGAGTTTCTCACAGACTGGGTGGGACGTGTGAGAATTTAGCGGGCCCTGATGTAGCCCATCCGCCTGCTCCAGCCTGGGAGGCGCTGGACAGTCCTGCAGCGGCGGTCCCACTGGGTTCTCAGAGCTGTGCTGAGTTTTGTTTGTCACGTGCTTGGCTCATCCTGTGGGCTCGTTCTGCATCCCCTCCCCTTGCAGAGGTGGTCCAGCCCCCACGTTCCTCCTTTCCTGGCCTCTGCCTTGGCACCTCTCCAGGAATGGGACTGCACCCCGATCCTTGGAGAGGCACAAACTGCCAGCTGCAGGCAGGCGGCTGAGCCAGAGGAGAAGGCGAGGCCAATCAGGGGCTTAAGAGGACAACATGCCCAGTCCCTCTGGCCTGGCTACTTAAGGACACCATCTGGAGGTCCTGAATCATAAAATGATCCAGCTCCGACTTTCTGCAGAGGTACCCTGGCAAAGGCCTGCTGCGGAGATGACAGCAGCTCCCAATTCGTCCTGGGAGCCTACACGTAAGTGGGGTGGGACCGGCCTTGCAGGTACGGGGGGCGTTCTAGCACAGGCAGTGGATCCAGAAAAGGCGGTGTGAGTGTCAGTGTCACATCTGGCATTGACAGGGAGAAAATGCCCTGACTGGTGAAGAAATACCACATGGCTCTGTGTACAGAGCTTTACAGGAACAAAGCACTTTTTCTCGTTTGACCTTCAAAACAACCCTTTGCAGTGGACCAGAGGACTGAGGTTCAGAGAAGTTGAGTGACTTGTCCAGGGTTCCATAGCTACTAAGACGTCCACCCGGAACTGACCAGCCCCAAGCCCCTTCAAGTGGTACCTTACCTTTTATTGGCAACTTGGCGGAATATGCTTCTGCTGGATTGTAGATGCCCATACTGGGTTGAATAATGTCCCCCAAGAATTTATGTCCACCCGGCTCCTCAGAATGTGACCTTATTTGGAAATGTGGTCAATGTAGATGCAATTAGTTAAGTTAGACTAGGTCATACTGGAGGAGGATGGGCCCTTAATCCAATGCGATTGATGAGAGAAGACACAGACACAAACATGCGCAGAGGGAAGATGCTGTGAAGACCTCAGGGAGAGTGCCGTGTGAAGATGGAGGCAGAGATTGGAGTGATGCTGCCATAAGCCAAGGAGCGTCTGTGGCTCCCAGAACCTGAGCGGGAGGCAGGCAAGGAAGGTTCCTCCGCTGGCTTCAGAGGAAGCACGGCCCCGCCACACCTGGATTTTGGACTTCGGGCCTCCAGAACTGGAGACAATCGAATTCTGCTGTTTAAGCTGCGCAGCGCACGGTACTTTGTTCTGGAGCCCCAGGAAGTGGATACAGCGCCCGTGGCAGGGGTTGTGTCTTACTCTTCTTTGTTCTTCCTGTTCCCTCCAGAGCTGCCATGTCTTTCCCCGTCCTTGACACTTATACACCCAGAGCGGCTCAATCCTGGTAGCCCATCCCCTAGGTAGACAAGGGTTTCAATCCTTGACTGAGATTATATTTATTGCAGCAAATTCACCTGTCTCAGGTGCCTCATTAGACACTGTCACACCTGTCTAATCCTATTTGGCTCTGGCTTTTATTTAGTGTGACATCTACCTTCTCAGCTATACCAAGAGTGTGCCCTGTGGGCATGATGTTGTCTGGGAGGGCAGGTAGACGGCGGTGTGGCCATTGTGCCTTGGGAACGGGGTTTTGTCTTGCAGCCCCCTCAGAGAATCCCTGAGTCCTTCGGCCTGGGGCTGGTGGTCTCAGGCTGGCGCTGAGGGGTCATGCTGGATCTGCTCTCGGCCGTCAAGCGTGGGCTGGACCAGTGAAGGCGGGTGTAGGCCTGGGGCCATGGCCTTGTTTCTCGGGGGGCAGAGATGCTGAATTTTCTGCTTTTGCATTAGAAGGCCCTCCAAGGCGAGCATCCGATCTTGCTCAGGCTGTCACATAAAGGGAAATCTTGAGAAGGGCAGTGACCCTCCCTCCCAAAAAAGGTATTTCCCCTACCAGAGCCATTGAGCCAGGCCGTTGCAGATATTTGAGTCTAATCTTTGCCTGTTTACTGTTTCTGTCGCTGTCCCTGGATAGCCTCTTTATGCTGGGACTTCCTGCTACTTCTCCTTGTGCTGAAGGTGGGCTGGGAGGGGTGGAAGGAAGGCAGGTTAGGGGTGATGGAGAAGAGGTGGTGAATCAGAAAGAACATGGGCTCACTTTGAGTCCCAGCTTAGCGATCTTCTAGCTAAAGAAAGTCTGAAATATGTCTGGAAACTAGGCTCGCTGGAAGAGATCTCATTTATCTTTGTAAATGAGTGCCTGGCACACAAAAAGTACTTAAATGTTGCTTGAGTAAATTTAGTTTCAAACACAACTCCTGGGGGCCAGCCCTGTGGCCGAGTGGTTAAGCTTGCACGCTCCGCTTTGGCGGCCCAGGGTTTTGCCCATTCGGATCCTGGGCACGGACATGGCACCGCTCATCAGGCCACACTGAGGCGGCATTCCACATGCCACAAGTAGAAGGACCCACAACTAAAAATATACAACTATGTACTGGGGAGATTTGGGGATAAAAAGCAGAAAAAAAAGAAGATTGGCAACAGTTGTTAGCACAAGTGCCAATCTTTAAAAAGAGAACGAAAATGCCCCAAAACCAAAAAAAACCCATCACTCCTGCTGCAAAGGGAGATAACTCTGGCAGGAGTGTAGGGGAGAGTCGGGGAGACCAGGTAAGAGGCAGTTGCAATGGTTAGGGGGAAAGATGGAGAGGGCCTTAATTAAGGCGTGGTCCGCAGGGATGGAGAAGATGAAGAGGAGGGGACATATTCTTCATTGATATTCTACACCGTGTTGTGCCCTATGCTATGTGCTATATGTAAGATAACTAATTTTGTCCTAATAATCTTGCAAACTCAGTCTTAACGTTCCCGTTTCACAGATGAGGGAACTGAGGGACCTGGCCCAACACCACACGTTTTGTGCTTGGCAGGTGATCAGAGCACAAGCTTGCGCAGGACGATGGCTGCTGGAATTTGAGGACATTGCTGATGCAGAATCCAAAGGACTGGCTGTGGGAGGAATTGGGGATGACTCTGAGGTTTCTCTGTGGGTGATGAGTTGACAGTTGTTAATGGGACCATTAACAGATGAGTTCATTGGGTTGACCCCGTTGGAAGAGGGAAGGCTTTTAGATTGTCTACGTCTAGGCCTTGCCAAATCCCGCAGATGATCATTTATTGATAATGTTGGTTCCTCTGGCTTGCCTGAGTGCTTTTGGCCACGAAGTGATGCTCAGGTAGAGGTTGCTCAGCTCCTTGAGGCCACTCGGCCTCCATGGGATTCCTAGGATGCCGACACAGTGCCGCCAGGTGGTGGAAACCTACTTCCTTACCCCGGCTCCCCACTTTGCTTCCAAGTAGACTTATCTCAGGCCTGAAAGGCCATCAGTGAGCAGCACTTCATGAGGTTCAACATGCAGACCCGGTCCTGGCTGTCCCTCACGCGGTCTCCCTTAGCTCTGCTCCTCTCCCTCCCCTTTACCCAGAATCAAAGTTCTTGAACTTGAAAGTCTCTGGCCCAGGCCGTCCCTTGACCTCATCCTGGGCTCTGTGAGAGTCTCTCATTCATCAGACACTTACTGAGCACTACGATGTGCTGGGCACTGGGGACACACAGAGGAATGAGGCGCCTCCCCTGCTTCTGCAGCTCTTTGACAAGGTGCAGATGGTGACCTGGCCGGATATCTCACTGTGATCTGCTGGTGAGCAAGGCGGTGGAACAGCAAACAGAGCCAGAGTCAGGGCAGCCCACCGAGGAGGTGACATTTGAACTGAGCCTATGAGCGTGAACAGGACTTGGTCAGGTGGAAAAGTGGGAGCCAAAGGGGAGAAGGGCATTCACAGCGAAGAGAAGAGTTTGTGTGCGTTTGGGGAACCAGCTATTAATTCTATTAAATAAATAAATAAATAAAAATTAATTAACATTTATTGGCATCTTCTCTTTGCCAGCGTTGCGTTGGGGTCTGGGAAAAGAAGTAATACGTGGCCCCTATTTTGAGAAATTCATAAGACATATTCTTTTGCAGGACCTGTATGCAAAATAGGGCATTTGGACACAGACCTGTGTCCAGACTAGAAGTTCCAAACTAGGTTCTTGAACTCAGGGATTATGCAAGATGATCCATTGGGATAGGAGAAAAAAATACTGAAACTTCTATTTATGTGTATTTTCAAATTAAAACTGAAGAAAGAATTTGAGCTTTTCTAATAGTTGCTCTATGGGTTGACCCTGGTACTTGCACTTAGCCCCGATGTCACACATGTTGCGTGGGTCTGATGGGGTCTGAGGGAAGCGGGGCATGGGGACGTCCATGACAACCCACAGATGGGTCCTTGCATCTTCACCCACTTTTAGCGTATTGTGACCTATTTACACTTGCTCGTGAAGTGGATTTGTGGGTGGTCTTGTCTAGTTTTAACTAAACAGACCCTCACACAATGGACAAGGAGCTTAGTGAGTTTTCTGAAAAGATACAGGAGGTTGGAGAGAAGGCCAGTAATGCAAGCATAAGTAGAGAGCAAGGAAATGGCAAGGATGTTGCTCCCTGACTCTTAGAATGGGCTCCTCATTATCGTTCCGTCTTAAGTTAAAAACTATAAAAATCTAATCATAATTGATAGAAGCTGACCAGAAATATTCAAAATTGTCAAGATGTTTTGAAATATAGATTCAAATCTCCTGATATTAGCAATACTATTTCTCTAAGGGTTTATTGTCCTTCAGATTTTGGCTAATGATGGCAGTACACGTAAACATAATTTACATGCAAATAAATATACATAAGTGAGGGATGGGTGCCAAAATTTTTTATCATCAGGGATCAAAGGGGTTTGGAGAACACAGGTCTGGACAATAAGGAGCCAGGAGGAGTTGTTGAAGCAGGAGGATGATTTGTTTTTTTCTTCATTAATTTTGGAAAACCCTTCCACCCCTGGCAGCAGTGTGGAGTGAGACTGGGGTAGAGAGGACAGTAGGGGACTATTGCAGAAGTCCCGGTAGGGACGATGAGGTCCTGAACCAGGTCAGAGGAACCAGGAGAGCAGAGAGAAATTTTACATGTGGATTAGACTTGGTGACTAGGTTCGGAAAACAAGGCTGGCGGGGGATCCAGGGTGAGTCCCAGTTCTTTGAATGACCCGGCAAATAGTGGTACTATTTACCAAGGTGGCAAACAGAGGTGAGGGATGGGTTTGGGAAGGAAGATGAAGAGTCTGGATCTGAGCAGGTTGAGTCGGAGACGCCAGTGAGAGCCCTGGATGGAGCTGGCCTGCCGGGTCCAGCTTCTGGAGGTCTCGGGGCTGCAGGCACCCTTCCCCAGGCAGGGCCTGCTGAGTGATGGTGATGACAGTGCTTGAAGGAAATGAAATGAGTCAGTTGGGCCGTAATAGTATCTTCTGTCCAGTCTTCTCGATTCTAGCCAGGCTACTAGGCACCATGTCCCAGGGATCAGACCCAGACCACTTGTATTTCATTTCTGGGAACCACCCAAAGTATAGGTACCCCTCATCTTCTGCCTCCTCTGAGCCATCTTGGATGTGACCAGGCCACTTACTGATGGTACTTCAGACTCAAGTTATTGGGAAAGCCGGATTAGGCTGGGTGTGTCCTTGCTGTCATCTTCTGCTGATAAGATAAGCAAAGTGCAGGGCAGGGCAGGGCAGGAGCTGGGTGGGGTGGGATGGGGTGTGGGTGCTGTGTAGTCACCCAGGTAGGGACAGGTGTTGGACCACTGAGAAGGCTCCACTGGAGGCCATGCTTTACAACAGAAATATTTCATTCTGTCCTGGTCTGGTCATTTCTGAGTTGGGATATCCGGGTTGCTCCAGTTTGGGGTGTGCTTGACTGAGAGGCCATCTGGGGTTTGACAGGGAGAAGGCTATCCATTTTATCAGTGATGACTCTGAGGATGGCACCCAGAACCACCATCCTGAACAGGATCTTGGGGTCTGTGTGTATGGGGGTGGGATGGGGTGTGTGAAATCGATACAAGGTTGGCAGCTATCTTATCTCCCATTTTAGTATTTTTCTTTGGAAGGGAAAAGAAGAAAACCAAAGAAAAAAAATTGAGTAATTTAAGAGAGTAAAGTAGATTTAGAAATAAAGACAGGAAGATGGAGATGAGAAAGAGACAGAGAAGGAGAGACAGAAAACAGGAAGGAGAGTGGAAATGTCCGTAGAAAATTACCCGCTGGAGGAAAGAGAAAGAAGAGTGGAATTAAGACAGACAGAAACTGAGGGAGACAGAAAAACAGACGGAGGTTGATGAAGAGGCAGAAACTCACAGACGTGGATGAGACAGAGGGCAAGGGGTTGGGCGTGTGGAGGGAGGGATAGAGAGAGGCTGTGTGGGTGAAGTCCTTGCCCGCCATCTTCCTTCCTTCCCCGCCATCTGCCTGGTTCCCAAACACAAAATCGAAGGAGCCAGAGCCCCAGTGAACTGCCTGTCTCCATTCCTAACCATCGGCCGGTTTGCAGGAAGAGGTCAGAGCGGCTTTCTCTGCTGGACTGGGACCCTTGAACAGGGTCTGGAGAGGAGCAGGCTGACCTGCGGTCCTGGCCCCGTGAACTGGAGGAGTACCTGATGCGAGGCACTAGCTCTGGGTGCTTCTCTCGGCCTGCTTTTCTTTATGAGGGAACAGAATTGAAAGCCTGCGTGGCGGCTGGTCAAGGGCCTTCCAGTTCCGAGGGGGAGATTGAGTTCTAACAAACCTGGACTGAGGTAGCATGTGGGGTGGCTGTCCTTTGTAACCGTCACACATTGAGTGGCATTGTTACTTGCACACCAACAGCCAGGCTGTGGGCTGCAAAAGCGGGAAACCTCTGAGCAGTGAGGGCTGGTTTTGCAAAGTCAACTCATAATGGGAAGAGAAACGCCTTCTTGGAGGCCCAGGGAACGGAGATCTGACTGGCTTAGTCAGTGAGACTCACGCATCTAGAGAAAGAAAGTGTCATCAGAAGGGGGATCCCGAGTGTGGAGGAAATGGTGTTCACAGATCCAAGCGTGCCCGGGCGAGAGGACAGGGCCTGGGAGCGGGGGCACAAGCAGGTTCTGCTTAGAGAGGTACCCTCTGTGGAGCCCTGGTGGTGTTTATGGGGCCCTCCCGGAGCGCCCACTCCACTTCCCTGGTCTGGTTGTGTGTTCACCTGGTAACCCTGTTACTGCTTGGGCCTCCCCAGGACACTGATGCTGGGAAGAAGATAACCTGAGGTGGGAACTCACCACACTAGTCCCTGGAGTAGTTTACTATTAAAAGAAAATCAATATATGGCATAACAGTAGCGAGAAATGCCACTTAGTGAGTGAGCACTTAGCAGACTCTGCTAAATGCTTTACGTGAATGAGTCATCCAGTGCTCCCAGCGATCTTGTGAGGTGGGCATTATTTCCTCCATTTCCAGATGGGAAAACAGGCCCAGATCTGGGGTTTGCAGCTAGTGCTTGGGGGAGGCGGGAATCAGGAGGATGACGGGCTTGGAGCCCAGGCCCATCGACAGCCTCTCAGTCACCGCACTGAATATGGGCAGGGTGTGTCTGTCGTGGAGGGGGTGGTGCAGGGAGTCCCATCTCTGGACAGGCAGGGTTGCAATGAGATGCTAGAACTGGTGACTCGGCAGAAGTGGTGATTCTGGGAGGCTCTGCTGGCCCGGGGACCTCCCCCTGGGAGTCCCCCAAACCTGCAACCAGGACCACTGTGACCGGAGGACGCAGACTGGAGGAGCCTTCTCAGTCCCTTAGTCTTGGATCAGTAAGCGAAGATTTAGAGGGCCAGCGTGGGTGTCTGCCTGGGGATGAAAGGACGAGGGCAACTCAGCAGGACGGGAGCGGACGTCTGTCCTCCGGGCTGGCTGAAGAGAGCTTTGGAAGGCGACGGGAACCATCATTCCAGGAGACCTGGAGCTGGCAGGGAACCGGAGGAAGCGAGGGGAGAAGGGGGTTGTTAGAGACGAAGAAAAGGGGAATCCCTCTAGCCTCCAGCTCTGTGGAGGGGCCTCCAGGCAGCCAACGCCTGTCTCCCCACCCAGGACCCAGGGGCACCCGGCGTGGTAAGCTTGGAAAGGAAAAGAGCCAAGGACGATCTCTCAGGGGAGCGAGGCAGCCACCTCTGGGTTCCCACCACTACTCCTTCCCAGGGCCGCCTCCCGCCATCCACCCTCCACTGCCAGCAGGCAAAGCAAAACCCTGCCTCATGCCTTCCGAAGCCAATAGATCTTATTTTAGTATTTTCCAGCTCTTTGATCAGCACCATGAGTTAGTTGCAAGAGGGCTGTAGGGGGGATGGAGAGGGGATGTTCACCCTCGGAGCATGGGGAGGGGGCCGGAACTCCAGTTGGTGGAGGGAGAGCTCAGCCTCCCTCCACATCCTTGCTCACCCAGGCGGGTGTAAGGTGAAGAGTCGTCTGGGCGCTAGGTGGAAACTCCAGGCAACAGCCCTTCCCCACTCTGGGGAGAGGCGTGAGAGTGGATGTGGTTTGAGAGAGCCCCCAGAGCGTGAGAATGGGGTTGGCGGCTCGGGGCCCTGGCCTCCTGGTGCCCCAGCCAGCCCCTCCTCTTTGTCCCACACAGGTGGGTCTGCAGGTTTGTCTGCTAGGGCGGTGCACCCTCCACCGCTCCCAGCGGGCTCCCCATGCTCAGGGTGAGGAGATAACATGCTAATCAAGTTCTTCTGGCCTCCCCCGCCTGCAGGTTCTTAGCTGGCTACAGCACAGCACGTATTCTCCTTCCATTTTCCCTGCCATAGAGGGAGCAAGAGGGCGCTGGTCCTGAGTAGGACCCTGCTGCCCTATTGGGGCCCCTGGTTCTCTACTAGCCTATCCAGCAGGGGTTGGGAACCTCACCCTGCGCCCCCAGATCTAGGTACTCCATGGTTTCATCTGGGCCCAGAGTGAGGCAGAGGATGGGGGAATCCAGATGCTTTTCCAGGTGAAGCAGCAAAGGAATGGAGACAGAGCCACATCTAGAGGGCCTGCCGAGACTGGGGCATCCTGACCAGCCCAGCGCAACCAAAGGCCCATCATTTTGCTTGTCTTGGCAATGGAGCTTCCATGACACACAGTATTTCTTTTTTTCTTTTTTTTTTTGCAGGGGAAGATTCACCCTAAGCTAACATCTGCTGTCAATCTTCCCCTTTTTCTTCCGTTTTTTCCCGCTAAAGCCCCAGTACATAGTTATGTATGGCTGTAAATTCTTCTGGTTCTTTTACATGAGCCACTACCACAGCATGGCTACTGACAGAGAGGGGTGTGGTTCCGTGTCTGGGAACCAAACCTGGGCCACCCTTCGTGCTGAACTTTAACCGCTAGGCCATCAGGGCTGGCTCAGTATTTCTGTATTTTTAACAATGGTAGCAGGCACTGTGTAGTGCTTTGCAATTGGCAAAGTTCTTTCACAGGTTTTCTCATTTAAGCCTTAAGGCAGTCCATGAGGTGGGCCTTATCAGGCTGCTCATGGTTCCAATTGAGGGAGGTGGCCCCTCAGGGAGTGGCAGAGCCAGAAACCCAACAGGTTTGAGGGCTCTGCTGGGTGCTCTCCTCTTCTCTCCAGAACATTCGTTAGAAAACATCACTCCCCTTTCCTTACGGAGGCCAACTGCTCACGTGTCTAGGGGTTAAAGGTGACAGGGCCCTCCGCATTCATGACCTCATCTTCTCACTTTTCGCATCATTTCTATGGGATGGGAAGACATTTACTGTGCGGTCCCATAGCCCTCTGGGATTATAGCATGTTTACAGATGGCTGGGTCTCCCAGAGGTTTTTAGTGCCCTCCCTGCCTCCTGCAGATGCCAGTGCTGGACCAGGCAGGTGCTCAGTAGTGCCTGGTGAATTGGACTGAGGCTGTGCCCAGGAATGCCAGCCTGTGAGAGACACCAGAGTCAGGGAGCTGGGAGGGCCCCACCTGTCCAGATAAGGATCCCGCCTGGTGAGAGGAGGCTGGTGGAGGCCTGGGCCAGGAGAGAGGCCTCACCCCAGCTATGCCAGGGGCTCTGGTGACATTTCTGCTCAATTTGTAACTTGCCCCATTTGATCTCTCTCCTGCTTCCGAAAGTTACCAGCAAAACGTCAGGGACACAGGGCTCTGTTTCAGGGAAAGGAAGATGAGGGAGGTGCTCTGTACCTGCTGCCTCCTCCTCTGCAGAAGGACACCTCCCGCTCTATTTCTTCCCCTGGTCCCCAGACCTGGGCTCTTGGTCAAGTCCCAGAGCAGTGTGGCCTAGAGGCAGGACATCCTCCGTACTCCAGGCTTGGAGTCACGGGCAGACCCAGTCGGGGCCCCCGGCTCTTGGCTCCCACTTGCTTTAGTAGAGAGGTGCCCGCCCCGAGTTTCCCCAGGCGCTGAGTTTTCTCAGGTTCTTACAAGTGGGTTTCTGATCCGGTCCCTATGCCAAGCTCTTGTTCTAGGACTTGCACTCAGGTTATCATGACCTCTGGCTCTGGCCTCTCACCTGCCCATTAGGCACCCCATCCTGAGGTCCATCATTTCCCCCTGTGCCATGCCATCATTGCCTGCTGGACCCCCATCCACAGCTGCCCCGGCTGCCCGGGCCTGCACTGCCCCTCCTTGGGTCCATTTCCAGCCCCGGGTCTTTCCCACAAGCCTGGCCCTGGGGTGAATCCTGACCTGAAATTGGCTAGGAGGAGAGAAACCTCAGTGGAAGGAAGGGTGAACCAAGAATCAGGGACAGTGGACCACCCTGGGGGCCATGGGGAAGTCCTGAGAGGGACTTAGCAGCCAAAGTGAGCCTATGAAGCTGGTCCCTCTGCTTCATGGACTGTTCTCCTGGCCCTTTAACATGGTGGCCAGCCCCATGGCCTGGGGGCCTGAGATGTCTTTAAAAACAATTACAGAACTTGTTGTAATTAAGTAGGACTGACTCCCAGCTAGGTCATAGGGTCAATAGACTTTAATCCCCTGCTTGTGGTTACCCTACCCCTGGGCCAGGTATTTATTTTTAAGCTATTCATGTTTAATTCCACAAAAATTGCACCATGAAGCAGACATTATGGGAGATTACTGGGAAAATGAAGATAGGAGTGACTTTGGGCCTGCTTCACATTTAACTCAGGTTCAGTAGGTTGACCCCTTCTAGTGGACTGTGACATGTGGCTTCCACACAGACTGACTTGCCTTTGAGACACAGATGCTTCAGGTCTCTGTGGTTGGAGCAATTAAAAGTTGGGCTTGGGGCTACAGCCCTGTGTGGTGAGTGCTCATTACATCTTCCTGTTGTTGTTATTAATCATTGTAGTGATAGCAGCCCCGCAGACTGGGGACAGGTAGGTGCCAAGCAGATTTAGTGGTGTGTGTATGTGTGTCTGCTGGGGGTTGGGTGGGGAGGAGTGGCAGGGTGGAGAGAACCAAGATGCCATGTGACTCAGAGTGTGGATGGCCCCGCTCCACCCTCCCCTGCTGGTTACCTGTGGCTTTGTGTCCTCCTGGCTTTATAAAACTCAATCCCCAGTTGTCCATTCTCTAGCCACGCTCTTCCACATCCTCCAGCCTTCTCACTCCCTCGCTCTCATTACACCTGCCTCTCAGCCTCCTCAAGATTCCCGGCTCCTGAACCCTCGAATTTCTCTCAGTCCATCAGCCCCTTCTTGGCTTTGCTTTCAGCCCGCTCCTGCCCGGCTCCCAAGGTTAATCCCCTCAAGATGCCACTCTTTAGCAAATACCTTCATCTTTGTTCTGCCACACCTGGCCAGCAAAACTCTAACTCAGAGCAAGCCAACCATCCACCTACACCACCCCTGCACCTGGGATGCTGAAAAAGAATCCTTCCGTGTTGTGGATGTGACCACAGCAACAGCATTGTCTCAAACCCCGAGTGGAGCTCTCCCCACCCTTGGAGATCTCTCTGTATGCCTGTGGTCAGCTCTCTCCCCCAAGAGGCTCTGTCAAATTTTCAGGGCTCTCCTAGAGTTCCTCATCGTGCTGCCCCCTCCCCCAATACTCTCAACAAATGTCCTGACCTCCTACAGCACAGAGAAAGTAGAGACGCTCAGATAAGAGTACTTTCGATTTTTTGCCTCCTCTTACCCCTCCCACAATCACAGACATGTCTATATCCAAACCTCCCTAATTTCCCGTCAGTTTTAATGGGAGATTTGTTCTTCTCCTCAAAGCCTTCTGAGCTCCGTTCTCTCCTTCTTGAGAAAGTGAGCATGAGTTGGCGGCTCCTTCCGTGTCTTCACTGCCTCTCTCTCCACAGCGTTAGGGGAGTCCAAGTCTCCCTTCTCTCAGACACATCTCCCTGGACTCTGCGTCCTGCTCCAGCTCTGCCACCAGATTGCTCTCCTTCCCTTCACTGCTCAGCCTGGGCAGAGAAGTCATCCCTTATCACCAGGAGGCTCCCATCATCTCTCTCCAGGATGACCCTTATGGCTGCCTAAAGGGTCCCTTTAGCTTGGTCTTGCTCCTAACCTGTCTGTCCCCACACTGTGGCTGGAGTGACCCTTCTAAGGAGCCAGTATAACAGTGCCTCTCCTTGACAGAGCAGCAAGGCCCCCATGACCTGCCCTCAGCAACCACTTGACATAGCCTCTGACTGGCCACGCTGAGCCTTTGTTTGGGGCCATGTGGTCTCTCCTGCCTCTTGGCCTTCAGTTTAGAGGGCTTTCTTCCTTCATGGCCTCCTCTGCTTGGAAACCGACTACTTAGTCATCCTTTACAAATCAATGCAGCTATGGCCTCATCCAGGAACGCTTCCTTGGCACCACCCCCAACTCTGGGCTCTGTGTGGCCCCCAGTGCTCTCAGAACCCTCATGCTCACCTCTTAAAGCACTTACTGCCCTGTAATATTTCAGCTCCTCCATCTCCTTTACCAGAAGTCTGGGGCTGTATCTCTCATTTCCATTTGCCTGCTCTGGTTGTCAAAACAACGGTACATGATTATCAAATAAATAATCAAGGAGAACTTCCTAGAAAAGGCAATTATTAAGTAGTATTTTGTAGGAAGACGTTAAATGGTGTGAAAAGGAGGATGTGAACGAGCTGTAGAGTGGGGTTCTCTGACTCAGATTCTATCAGGAACTACGGTGAACTCAGGGAAATGACTAGAATATTTAATGAGGGGAAAGGGGACACCAGCAGAAAGCCTGCCTCGTTGAAAGGTGTCACGTTCAACTTATGACTACAATTCTGTCCAGGCTGAACAAAGTACAGTAGTTTGCTGTCCCTGATTCCAGGTGACGGGGCTGGGGGAGGTGGTGGTGGCACTGTGTGGCGCAGAGTGAGGAAGGCTCTTGGAATAGAGTAGCTGGTGGGCTCCTTAAGAAATCAAAAAGGGGAGGGTATGACTTTGCTGTGTGACTCCCTGTGGGATCAGGTCTCCATAGCTTATCCTGGCCTTGGCACAGATCCCAGGTCTCTTGGAGATCCCTAGCATTTGAGGCACGCATGCAGAGGCTGCCAGACTGGCCTTGGAAGCCACAGGCAGGAGTGTCAGACCAGAGACAAAGGAAGCAGGGATGGCCTTCTCTTTTCTGCTCTGAGACCTCCTAGACAGATGTGAAGACCACTTCACTGCCAGGGTTAACCAGGTCCGCGGGGCGTCTTTGGGACCATGGGTGAGATGAGTCCTCATAGTCCCTTCCAGCCAAGGAATTAAAGAAACTGTAAAACTTGATCCTCCATGTGAATCAGACGCTGGTAATCACGTTGCTCTGGGGTATCAAGCTGCTGTGCAGGATGTCCAAGGATTGGGCCCTGCCTGTTGCCTTTAGTTCTTGGGGAAGGGGGGGGGGGGGGTGCCGGTGGCCATTTCAGCCACGAGGGGGCGCACAGGCTCCAGGAATGGTTCCTCAGGGCTCGGCTTCCTGGAGGAGCTGAATGAGGTATCCAGCAGGGGTGGCCAGAGTGTGAGAGCAATGACTGCCTGGGACACCAGGATTGAACTCTGACCTTTCAAAGTCACTCTGCCATTGTTCCCAGCAGTAGGGCCATCCATCCACTCATTTACTCTAGAAACATTTGCCCAGAACCCGGGAGGGCCAGCTCCGAGCTGGTAGGCTCTGGGGATAGAGACTCAGATCAGCCCGTCTGGACCCGGGGAGGAGCGCACAACCCGGGCAGGGAGGCGGACCCTCAAAACTAAAGTTTCCATGTGGGGTATTTGTGCTGTGACAGAGGGATGTACTGAGCACCATGGGGGCACCCAGAAGGGAGTGTGGAACTCTCGGGGACTCGGAGGAAGGCTTCCCTTTTTGGGTAGTGTTTGCTTGGGTCCTGAAGAGGAAGTAGGAGTGCGACAGAGGGCAACAGGCTGAAAAGTTAGGGAAAATGCAGTCCGGGCAGGGGAATGCCATGAGCCCAGGAACAGGCCGGCCTGTCTGAGTTGGCTAGACAGGCGAATGTCCAGTGGGAGGAGGCTGGCCAGTGGAGGGCGTTGGCCTTCTGGTTGGGGGAGAGATGGGAGCTTATCTCTGAGGAGAGAGGAGTCCTACTTGGGAACGCCGGCAGACCCAGGCTTTGTGGGGGCTGAAGCTTACACGGTTTTGGAGGCTTTCTTAGAACAAGAATACAAAGTTATTAATGCAAAATTAGGCAGAGGGGCTTGGAAGGGTCAATGCAAGTAAGGGGCCTGAAGCTGAAGTTTATTAGCTTCTAGCTTCCTGGAAAATCCCCCTCTGCGTGGGAGACCATCTTTCACATCTTCTCTGCTTCCTTTCAGGAACTCCCTGCTGACACCAAACTGCTTTGGCTCTCTTCCTGTCTCTCTCCCTTCTTGGGTGTCCTGGAGTCCCGGGGAGCCATACAAGGCTGGATTCAGGAAACCAGAGTCTGCGGTCTCTTCTGGAGGAAGGGAGGCAGAGCAGTTCTGCTGCAGGCAGGTGGGAGGTGGGGGGGATGACCTTTCATATTGACTCTACACAAATAGTGCCCCGCAGCTGTTCCAAGCGGCACCTTTGACTCTATCCTGCAACTCTTGTTAGTGCCTTAAATAACGCACAGGTGTGGCGGATTTTTCCCATCTGCCAAGCGCTCTCACACCTCTCACGGTGTTCTCACCACCTCCCAGTGAGGCGGGTCAACTCTTCCCTCAGCAGCAGGCTCATGGTTGGGCCTAAGGATGCCTGGCACGCTGGACCATGGCAGGTGGGCCTTCACGCCTAGGGCTCCCCCTTCTTCCCCCTGTTGCCTCTTGTTCACTGTCAGCCTGACAGTAATTAAACCCAAGATTGCCCTGCTCGGGCACCTGCACAGGGAAATGATTCACCGTAGAACTGAAACCACAGATGATGGGCTGGGGTTGGTGTTCCCGCTGCTGCAGTGTGTTTTGGTCGTAAGAGCAGGCACAGGTAGGGTGGAGCTGACAGCCTTTCTGACCCTGTTTGTCTGCACTGTGGTGAGACAGTTCTCACCTTTAGCCCCTTCCTGGGTGGCCGGGAGAGCTCACACCTGGGGAAAACCTCGATCTCAGGCTGTGCCTGAGCAATGGATCTCTGAGACTCAGCACTGATTTGCAGGATCTCCAGGGTGGTCCAAAGCCCACGTTTAACTTGGAGGTCTCAGCCAGGACAGGGGGAGGAGAGAGGTGGCCCTTATTCTAGCAGCTTTAAGCAAATAAGCAGTACAGAACATCTGCTCTGTTAGACTCTGTGCTAGCCCTAGGAGGACAGAGATGAATCAGCTGTGGCCTTGTCCTCACGGCTCACTCCAGCATCCACAGCCTCCTGTGTGTCAGGCACTGAGCTGGGCTGGGAGACACAGAGATGGATGAGCGACTGTGTGCCCATGCCCAAGGAGCTCACAGTCTCAGCAGAGAACAGTAAAAAGCATAACACAGTCTGTACGAAATTGGGAAGGACGCTTTCTCTGCTGCTTGTGCCACTGGCTGGAGTGAAGGGCAATGCCTTTGACCTCCATTGATTCTTTCTTGGCCCTGGACACAGGCAAAGACGAGCCTGCTTCTAACTCCCTTATGCATCCCCACAAAGAAGCATAGCGGAACCCTCTCTTTCTCCTGCTTCCCCAAATGGCAAGAATCAGAAATGGGAGAATGGAATGAGTCAAAGCATCTTCCTGCTCCCAGAGAAGTTCTTTCACAGGCACTTAGAGGAAGTAGATGGCATGGGATGGGAATGGGCTGGGGGAGGTCAGTGGAGCTATTTCCTCCAAAGGGTGCACAGAGGTTTGGGAGCCTGCGGTCTGGAGTTCAATACACAGCAGGGTGACTAGGGTGACAAGCAGGAGAGAGAGAGATGGGAATCATCCAAGTATTCAGGTGTTTCTAGATGCTTCAAGGCCAGATCCAGAAAACTCCAAAGCCTCTGAACTTGCAACCATACAAAGCAGCCCTGGTTTATCCTATTTTCTGCAACATGCACAACTCAGCCTGTACTTGTGGTCGGGAAGCAATAGGTAGGGGCTGGAGGAGGCTGGGGTGAAAAGGAGGCTGTGAGGCAGGAGGACCCCTGAAGGTGCTCAGAATGAGTACCCGCTACTCCGTGAGTGTCAGCTGTCTCCTCTCCTTCCCCTCCTGCCCCCAAAGTCTGGCAGACATCAAAAAGGAGAGTTAAAGAGTGAAAAGCTCCTTGCCCTTGAACTTCCCCCACGGCAGCAGGAGCCTGACGGTAGGGGTGGCTGATGGTGGGTGTGGGTGGCTGGGTGCCAGTGTTCCAGCTCCCTTGGGCTGTGCACGACTTCTGGCCTGTCTGAGCAGAGACTTGGCTTTGTCTGGGCTAGAGCTTCAGCACAGGTTCCCCCGGCTGGCCCTGTGGCACCCCTTCCTTGCAGGCTTCGGAGCTTGGGAGCCTCTGGGGTCACTCCATGCCCAGGACACTACCTGGGAGAAGGAATATACTCTATGATTCCCCAAAGCCCTTTGCTTCTTACCTCGTGTGAGCCTCACAACAATGCCACGAGGTAATATCACTCATTACCTCTTCATTTTACAGAAGACGATCTTGAAGTTCAGAGTGGCTCACCCAAGATTGCACACTGGTGTGTGCTGGGGCTGGGGCTCCAGTGCATGTCCCTCTGAAGGCAAGCCCTGTGCTCTTTCCAGGGCTCTAAAAAGAGGTTACACAGCCTCCGTATACCCGGTCCTCCAAGGAGCCCGGGCCTCTCGAAACCCCCCAGGCCCCAGAGCCCCACTATGGCATGAGGTGCTTTGAGCTCAGTGGCACAGGTCCCCCCCAACCTCCCTCAGCATCCAGCAGGGGAGGCACAGTTTACGTGGAGAAGGTGTTGCCAGGAATCCAGGCAGGTGCAGTTAGTGAGTCACGCAGACTTACAGCCCCTGAACTTTTTGCATCCTGCCTCCCATCTGTAAACAATTTTGCGTGTGCACTCTGATATTTCTGTATTTATAAATTATATTTGTACTTATGCTCTAGTGTATGTAACCCTTATAAAACACACAGGAAAAAATGTAAGTTAAAAAACGAGAAGGATGGCATAAACCTGCCAGAGTTACAGCTTCCCTTTGAGTTATTCTCAGTCTCCGGTTCAGTGTTTGGACCAGCCCTCTCGGCCAGCCCTTGGCAGAGCCGTCCCCCTTCTCTGGCTCACCGTGGCGTTGGTCCCCGGTGCTGCCCGGGCGGGGCAGTGGCTGCCCTGCTGAGCCTGGTGGAGGGCCCTCGCGTCTGCAGACGTCTGATGTCCTGGGCCTGCTGTCAGCATCAAGGGGCCCTTGTCTCCTGCGGCTGTTACAGTTCATGCTCGCAAGGTCTGGTGGGAAGTTTAGAGAGAGAGCACTTTGAGTTTTGGGTTACTGAAGTAGTGTATTATGATTATTGACTAAACTGTTGTGGTTTTTACTTATTCTTCTTTGCAACTCTTCGACCTGGGCTGTAGACCTGAGCTGGTGGGTGGGAGGAAATGTGAGGTGCAGGTTCCCCCTCCCCCTTCATGGCTCAGAGCCTGTGATGTTTTCTTCCTTCAGGACATTTTCTTCCCAGAAGGCATGGCCGCCTCTTCTGGGATGGCCTGGTGTTCGGCTGTTACTCATATGATTAATCCAGAGCTGTGTATGACCTTTGCCTCAGCCCCAAGCCACCTGTACCATTATTTACTTACCATTTCTCTTAAACGTGACTCGCTTTTTAAAATTAAATACTTCCTTTAACTTGTCCTAAGCAAGAAAGTCCACAGAAAGCCAGATCTGATGATGTGCTAATTATTATTCTTAAACACATTCAAGTAAATGTATAACTATTACAATAACAAAGTGGCCCAGGTACCACTCTCATCACCTCCTTCATGGCCACTGGGCCCACCCACACTCTGAGGAGCACTGATGTGGAGCAATGAAGAGCGAATCCTTGGCCAGGTTCCATCTGAGCTGGAAAGGCCACCTCCTAAGAGACCAGTGACAAGTCACTTGAAACCCTTAGGGCTGCTTTCTGCATCCCACCCTTCCCAAGACACAGACCCTGTCCTGCAAACCTCGGGCACTGAAACTGGCATCCTGGGGTGGGGTGGAGGGCCACAGGGATCCCCAGCCCACAGCAGTCATTTGCTCAAGCTGATCTAAAGGGACCTTTGCCTTGATTCCCACAAGGTGAGTACCACAGTGGATATCCCAAACTGGTGGCAGCTGAAATATTTTATTTGCTTCTCTGTTTATGCGGGCCAGACTCTTCAAGCAGAGGCAGCATCTTCCCCATCTCTCCCAATCCTTGGTCTCGGAGTAGGACGGTCTAAGATCTGGGGCCCTCCAAGATGGCTGGGGCTGGCTGCCGATGTACTACACATGCCTCCCCCTGGGTGACATCTTGGCTCTACTGGGACACCACCACGACTCCATTCAGGAAGAGCTAGGGGACCAGAGTTGACCTTCCAGGTGTCATCTGCTAGGAAGGCCCTAGAATGCCAACCTCAACAGCCCGACTTGGGGCCGGGGCTCAGTCTTGTGTGTTCTCTCTGTCTCTCTATCTCTGTTCTGTCTCTCTGTTGCCAGACACGTTTTTGACCATTTCTCTCAAGATCACCATGTTAGGAGTGGGGGTAACTCTTAGCAGTCAATTTACTCCTAAGGCTCGTTTAGTAGAAATGAGGCTCACTTCTAATTTTCTCACTGACTCTATCTTGCTCAGAGAAGTACTAAGACCAAGTATTCTTGGGACTGGCATCTACCGAGAAATCTGAAATGTTTATTTACCTTAAACACTTACTCAGAACAATACATCTCCAAACGTAAACACCTTCCTGTCTAACCTTAAGTACATTCAATATGACTCTCACCTTCTTGCTCTTCAGTGTGAGATAACTGGAACTACTTTCTTTGAGAAACTCCCTATACTGACTTTCATACAAGAGACTTTGGAAGACCCATCCCTCTGTCCTTCAGACCCAAATGGTGGCAGTCTGGCTGCAAGAGAATCCTCTAGGGAGTTTCCGGGAAATTGCACCTTCCTGGGCTCCATCTCTGCAGAGTTTGATTAGACAGGTCTGGAGTGGGTCCCAGGTAGCAAAATTCCTTGAAAGATCCTTAGGGGACTCCGAAGCTCTACACATCCTCTTCCTGGCCTAAATTGTGGGGAGAACTTGACTCAGATGGAAGCTGGGGTCTATGAGACACAGGGGTATGATGAGGCCCAGGGAACCACAAATGATGTTAAGATTGCATTTCTGCAGAGCCAGGTGCCAGGACTTAGAGTTCCTTGAGGCCTCGTCTTGGTTCTTTGTAAACCCTATCATCAGCATCAAGGGAGATGCTTATCTTCCTGTGTGCCTGGAAGGAGACTACATAGCCATCTAATCTAAAAGTGGTGTTGACCATGTGACATCAGTTAAAGAGAAAGGGACCCAACCCTCAGCCTTGTTGTGTCATGGGAGGTCATGATATGTCAAGAGACCGTTTCTGCTCTCCCTCGTTCTTGCCTTAGGGATCAAAGGCAGACTTTTGAACAACATCAGTAAGGTGGAGATCTCTGTGGGCTCAAGTGGCTTGATGCCTCTCTGATTTCTGTCCTAGGGGTCAAAGGCTGCTGAGAGATCAATGCAAAGCTGCCAACATTCTAGTGCTTTTCTAGAATATCTCACCTTCAGTGAAGGAAAGTAACTTACTGGATATCTACTGTGTGTCAGGAACCATTCTACTCCTCTTTTTGCACACACGTCTCACTTGATCTTCCCAATAATCATGTGAAGTTAGTATTTTTATCTCCATTTTGACATAGGCGAAGACTGAAACTTCATCTTTCCCAAAGTGACATTTCACCCTCCCAATGGCCTGATTCCAAGTCTTATTCTATGATCTCACCTTACTAAAGCGAGTATTCTGGTTCTGGTGGCCAAGAGTTAGGAAAATCTACCTGAAATGTCCTGTCGGCTCATTCATGATACTGGATTGAAAGACTAGGAGGAAGGGAGGTTAAAATTTGGGGGGCAATGTGTCTTTTTTTAAACTAAGAATTAATTTTTTTAGAGCAGTGTTAGGTTCACAGCAAACTTGAGGGGAAGATACGAACATTTCCCATACACCCCCTCACCCCACACGTGCACCCGACACGTGACCCCATTATCAACATCTCTCATCAGAGTGGTGCATTTGTTGCAACTGATGAACCCACATTGAAACATCATTATCACCCAAAGTCCATAGTTTACATTAGGGTTCACTGGCTGTTATACATTCTAGGGGTTTGGCCAAATGTATAATGACACGTATCCAGTATTAGGATACCATACAGAGTATTTTCACTGCCCTAAAAATCCTCTGTGTTCCACCTATTCATCACTTCCCAGCCCCCGTGTCTAGTTTTGAAAAGGAAGATACTTGTTCTTTTATTGTTATTACATGTTTGGTTAGTTTTCTTCAGTAATATATTTTTTTTTTGCTGAGGAAGAGTTGCCCTGAGCTAACATCTGTGCCAATCTTCCTCTTTTTTGTATGTGGGTCACCCCCACAGCATGGCTACTGACGAGTGGTGTAGGTCCACGCCTGGGAACCGAACCAGGACGCTGAAGTGGAACACGCCAAACTTAACCACTAGGCCACAGGGCTGGTCCCAGTAATATTTTTTATTACGCAAATATTCCTGTTGCCAAAAATTAAAATGGTATGAAATTACCGATATGCTGTTCTTGACTTACAAAAATGGCGATTTTTAATTATTTTATTTTTTTTAGAGATTTAATTTTTCCTTTTTCTCCCCAAAGCCCCTGGGTACATAGTTGTATATTTTTAGTTGTGGGTCCTTCTAGTTGTGGCATGTGGGACGCTGCCTCAGCATGGCTTGATGAGCAGTGCCATGTCTGTGGCCAGGATTCGAACCGGTGAAACCCTGCGCTGCTGAAGCGGAGCAGGTGAACTTAACCACTTGGCCATGGGGCCAGCCCCAAAATGGCAATTTTTAATGTTCAATCTAATACTAAGGCAAAACTGGAAAGTCTCTTTTTAATCCTACTCACTCCCACATAATTTGGGACACACAGTCAATTTTAGAACATTTTTGTCACTTCAAAAAAACCCCCACATACCCTTTAGCTATAAACCCCCTTACCCTCCCATCCCTCCCACCCCTAAGCAACCAATAATCTACTTTCTGTCTCTGAAGATTTCCCTGTTCAAGACTTTCATATGAATGGGGTCATATAATATGTGGACTTCTGTGACTGATTTCTTTCACTTAGTGTAATGTTTACAAGGTTCATCCAAGTTGTACCATGTATCAGTACTTCATTCTTTTTTATGGCCAGATGATATTCCTTTGTATGGATCTTACCACATTCTGTTTATCCATTTGTCTGTTGGTGGATGTTTGGGTTTTGTCTACCTTTCAGCTATTATGAATAATGTTGCTATAAGCATTTGTGTACAAGTTTTCGTGTGGGCATATGTTTTCAGTTCTTTTGGGTATATACCTGGGAGTGGAATTGCTGGATTGTATGGTAACTCTATGTTTGAGAAATGGCCAGATTATTTTCCAAAGAGCTGCACCATTTTACGTTCCTACGAGCAATGTATGAGGGTTCTCATTTCTCGACATCCTCACCATCACTTATTACCTGACTTTTTGATTCTAGCCATCCTAGTGGATGTGAAGTGGGATCTCGTTATGGTTTTGATTTGCTTTTCACTAATGACTAATGATGCTGAGAGTATCTTTTCAAGTGCTTATTGGCCATGTGTATATCTTACTTATAGAAACATCTATTCAGATCCTTTGCTTATTTTAAAATTGGTTTGTCTTTTTATTATTGTTGTGAGTTCTTTATATATTTTGGATACAAGTCCCATATTGGATACATGATTTGCAAATATTTTCTCCCATTCTGTCTTTTGACAGAATGGTGTCTTTTGAAGAACAAAATTTTAAAATTTTGATGAAGTCCATTTATCTATTTTTTTCTTTCATTGCTTCTGCTTTGGGTGTCTTATCTAAGAATCCTTTGCCAAGTTCAAGATCATAAAGATTTACCCCTATATTTTGTTTTAAGAATTTTAAAGTTTTATCTCTTGCATTTAGGTCTTTGATCCATTTTGAGGTCACTTCTGCATATGGTGTGAAGTAAGGGTCAAACTGAGGTCACTTTTGTCTATGGTGTGAAGTAAGGGTTAAACTTTGTTCTTTTGCATGTGGCTGTCTAATTGGCCGAGCACCATTTGTTGAAAAGACCATCCTTTCTCTATTGAATAGTCTTGGGATCTTTGTAGAAAATCAGTTGATCGTAGTTGTATGGGTTTATTTTGAGATAATCAATTCTATTCCATTGATCTATATGTTTATCCTTGTGCAGGACCATACTGTCTTAATTACTTGCTTGGTACTAAGTTTTGAAATTGGAAAGTGTGAGCTCTCCTTCACTTCTTCTTTTTCAGGACTATTTTTAACTATTCTGGGTCCCTTGCAATTCCATGTGAATTTTATTTTATTTTTTGAGGAAGATTAACCCTGAGCTAACTGCAGCCAGTCCTCCTCTTTTTGCTGAGGAAGACTGGCCCTGAGCTAACATCCGTGCCCATCTTCCTCTACTTTATATGTGGGATGCCTACCACAGCATGGCGTGCCAAGTGGTGCCATGTCCGCACCTGGGACCCGAACCAGCGAACCCCAGGCCTCCAAGAAGTGGAACATGCGAACTTAACTGCTGTGCCACCGGGCCAGCCCCTCCATGTGAATTTTAGAATCAGCTTGTCAATTTCTACAAGGTCACTGGGATTCTGATAGGCCTGCATTGAATCTGTAGATTGGTTTGGGGTGTCCCGCCATCTCAGCAACGTTAAGTCCTCTGATTCATAAACATGGGATGTTTCCCCAACTATTTAGATCCTTTTTTTTTTTCTCAACAATGACTTGTAATATTTAGGGTATAAGTTTTACTCTTATATTATTAAGTTTATTCCTAAGTATTTTATTCTTTTTTTAAAATTATTTTTTAAAGATTGGCACCTGAGCTAACAACTGTTGCCAATTTTCTTTTTTTTTTCTTTCTGCTTTTTCTCCCCAGATCCCCCCAGTACGTAGTTATATATCTTAGTTGTGGGTCCTTCTAGTTGTGATTCTTTTTTGATGCTATTGTGAATGAAAGTTTTCTTAATTTCATTTTTGGATTGTTCATTGCAAGTGTATAAAAATACAACAGAGTTTTATATATTGTTCTTGTATGCTGCAACTTTGCTGAAATTGCTTGCTAGTTCTAACACTTTTTTAGTGGATTTCTTAGCATCTTTTACAGATATAAGGTGATGTCATCTGTGAATAAATATAGTTTCATTTCTTCCTATCTGATGTGGATGCCTTTTATTTCTTTCTATTGCCTTAATCGCAGAAGTTAATTGTACTGGAACGTCTAGCGCAGTGTTGAAGAGAAGTGGCAAGAATGGACATCTTTGTCTTCTTCCTGATCTTAGGAGGAAAGCTTCTAGTCTTTTCACCATTGTCTGAGGTTAGCTGTGGGTTTCTCATAGGGGCACTTTATCAAGCTTGAGAAAGTTCCCTTCTATTCCTAGTTTGTTGAGTGTTTTTATCATGAAAGGGTGTTGGATTCTGTCAAAAGCTTTTTCTGCATCTATTGAGATGATCATGTGATTTTTTTAAAGTTTGACTTTATTTTTTTCCAGTTTTATTGAGAAATAATTGACATAGGTCACCGTATAAGTTTAAGGTGTACAGCCTGGTGGTTTGATTTACATATATTGTGAAATGATTATTGCAATAGGTTCAGCTAACATCTATCATCTCATACAGATTCAATATAAAGAAAAGATAGAAGAAAAGAAAAAAGTTTTCTTTGTGATGAGAACTGTTAGAATTTACTCTCTCAAACTTTCCTGTATATCACACAGTACTGTTAACTATAGTCATTATCTTGTACATTACATCACATCCCTAGTACTTATCCATCTAACAAGTGGAAATCTGTACCTTTTGACCACTTTCCTCCAATTCCCCCTCTTCCTACTAGCTGCCTCTGGTAACCACATCTGATCTTTTTTTCTATGAGTTTGGTTTTAGTTTGTTTTAGATTCCACAAATAAGTGGGATCATACAGAATTTGTCTTTCTTTGTCTGACTTGTTTCACTTAGCATAATGCCCTCAAGGTTCATCCACATTGTCACAGATGATAGAATTTCCTCATTTTTCATGAGTGAATAATATTTCATTGCATATATACATCACCATTTCTTTATCCATTCATTCACTGATGGACACTTAGATTCCATGTCTTGGCTATTGTAAATAACGCTGCTATAAATATAGGGGTACAGATAACTTTTCGAATTAGTGTTTTCATTTCCTTTGGATATATTTCCAGAAGTGGAGCTGCTGGATCATATAGTACTTCTATTTTTAATTTTTTGAGGATCCCCCATATTGTTTCCCATAGTGGCTTTACCACATTTTTGTTTTTTATGATGTTGATATATATATTATATTAATTGATTTTCAGATGTTGAAACAACTTTGCATTCTTGGGATGAATCCCACTTGGACATGGTGTTTAATTCTTTCTATATGTTGCTGGATTAGGCTTGCTAGTATTTTCTAGAGGATTTTTGTGTCCATGTTCATAAGGCATATTTGTCTGTAATTTCCTTTTCTTGTTATGTCTTTGTGTAGTTTTGGTATTAGGGTAATACTGGTCCTATAAAATGAGTTGGGAAGAGTTTTTTGGGAATTTTTTGGAAGAATTTGTGAAGAATTGGTATTCATTATTCTCTAACTGTTTGGTAGAATTCAGTAATAAAGCTGTCTAGGCGTGGGCTTTTCTTCGTGGGTAGGTGTTTGATTACCAATTTAATCTCTTCACTTGTTATGTCTACTCAGTCTATTTCTTCTTGAGTCAGTTTTAGAAGTTTGTGTCTTTTTAGGAATTTGTCCATTTCATCTAAGTTATCTAATTTGTTGGTGTACAATTATTCATAGTATTCTTTTATAATTTTTTTTATTTCTGTAAGGTTGGTAGTAATGTCCCCTCATCCATTTCTGATTCTAGTACTTTGAGTCTTCTTTCTTTTTTTTCTTGGTTAATGTAGCTAAAGGTTTGTCAATTTTGCTGATCTTTTCAAAGAACCAATTTCTGGTTTCCTTTATGTACTCTATTGTTTTTCTATTTTCTATTTCATTAATTTCTACTCTAATCTTTACTATTTCCTTCCTTCTGCTTGCTCTAGGTTTAGTTTGTCCTTTTCCCAGTGTCTTAAGGTAGAAGCTTTGACTATTGATTTGAGATCTTTCTTCTTTCTTAAAGTCTGCATTTACAACTATAATTTTTCCTCTAATCACTGCTTTAACTGCACCCCATAAATTTTGGTATATCTTTAATCTCATGCATCTCAAAGTGTTTTCTGATTTCTCTTTTGAGCCATTGGTTATGGGTCATATTTAGGATAATATTTAGTATAATTTCCCCAATTCATGAGTTTGTCAAATTTTTTCCTGCTATTGATTTCTAATTGCATCCCACTGTAGTCAGAGAACATACTTTGTGCTATTTACATCCTTTTAAATTAATTTAGGTTTGTTTTATGCCTAGCATATGGTCTATCCTAGATAATGTTCCATGTGTACTTGAGAAGAAGGTACACTTTATTGTTGTTGAATGGAGTGTTCTAAGGACGTCTGTTAGGTCTGGTTGGTTTATAGTGTTGTTCAAGTCTTCTATTTCCTTGTTGATCTTTTGTCTAGATGTTCTAGCCAATATTGAAAGCATGGTATTGAAATTTTCAACTATTATTGTTGAATTGTCTATTTCTCCCTTCATTTCTGCCAAGTTTTACTTCATGTATTTTGGTGCTCTATTAGGTACATATATGTTTATAATTATTATACCTTCCTCACAGATTGACTCTTTTATCATTATGAAATGTTCCTCTTTATCTCTAATAACAATTTTTTTGTTTTAAAGTCTATTTTATCTGATATAAACGTAGCCACCCCAGTTTTCTTGTGATTGCTGTTTGCATGATATATTTTTTTCTACCCTTTTACATTCAATTATTTGTATCTTTGGCTCTAAATTGTATCTCATAGACAGCATACAGTTGGACCATGTTGGCTTTTTAAAAAATCCAGTCTGAGGGGCTGGCTCTGTGGCAGAGTGGTTAAGTTCGTGCGCTCTGCTGCAGGCAGCCCAGTGTTTCATCAGTTCGAATCCTGGGCGTGGACATGGCACTGCTCATCAAACCACGCTGAGGCAGCGTCATGCCACAACTAGAAGGACCCACAACTAAGAATATACAACTATGTACCGGGGGGCTTTGGGGAGAAAAAGGAAAAAAATAAAATCTTTTAAAAAAAAAATCCAGTCTGACTTTCTTTGCCTTTTTATTTATTGTTTAATGCATTCATCTTTAATGCTATTATCGATGTAATTGGATTTATATCTGCCATTTTCCTTTTTGTTTTCTATATAGTGCATGTCTTTCTTGTTCCTCTAGTCCTCCTTTCTGCTTTCTTTTGCATTAAATAGATTTGTGTGTGTGTGTGTGTGTGTGTGTGCGTGTGTGTGTGTGTGAGGAAGATTGTCCCTGAGTTAACATCGGTTGCCAATCTTCCTCTTTTTGCTTGAGGAAGATTGTCACTGAGCTAACATCTGTGCCAATCTTCTTCTATTTTATGTGGGATGCCACCACAGCGTGGCTTGATGAGTAGTGCTAGGTCCATGCTTGGGATCTGAACCTGCAAACCCCAGGCCACTGAAGCAGAGGGCACGATCTTAACCACTATGCCAACAGGCTGGCCCTTAAGTAGATATATTCTAATGTAGCATTTTAATTTCTTTAATGTTTTTTCACTATTTTTTTTCGTGGTTGCTCTACAGTTTACCATACACATCTTAGCTTTTCAGAATCAGCTTCACATTTATACTAGCTTAATTCCAGTGATGCTTAGAAACACTGCTTCTATGTAGCTCTGTTCTATTTCCCTCCTTTTGCGTGTTATTGTTATACATATCACATCTATTAATGTTATATTAATGTTACAAACCCAACAATACATTGTTATACTTATAATTTTACTAACTGTAGTCATTTCCTTAGTGCTCCTACCCACTTCCTTTGTTTGTTATTGATAAATGTATTACATTTCTGTATCTTATAGGCCTGACGTTACATTACATATGTTATTTATGCAATTATACTTTTTAATCAGTTATAAGAAGGAAGGAAAGAAATATGAATTTATACTTTTAAAAAATAATTACATGATTGCATTTACTGGTACATAATTCACTTTGTTTCTTTGTGTGTGGACTCAAATGATCATCTAGGATCATTTACTTCCAGCCTGAAGATCATCCTTTAGTATTTCTTATAAGGTGGGTTTGTTAGCAACAAATTCTCTTAGCTTTTGTTTATCTGGGAAGCTCTTTATTTCACCTTCATTTTTGAAAGATAGCTTTGCAGAATATAGGATTCTTAGTCAAAAGATTTTTTTCTTTGAGCCATTTGAATATTTTACGCTACAACTTTTGGCCTACATTGCTTCTGCCGAGAAGCTAGCTGCTAATCTTATTGGGGTTCCTTCGTGAGTCATGAGTCATTTTTCTCTTGATGCTTTCAAGATTTTCTCCTTGTCTGTGATTTTTTGGCTTTTTTTTTTTTTTTGCTATGATGTGACTCTTTGTGGATCTCTTTGTCTTTATCCTACCTGGAATTCACTGAGGTTCTTGGATATGTAGGTTATTTTTCAATAAATTTGGGAAGTTTTCTGCCATTATTTTTTTGAATATTTCCTTGGCTCTCTTCTCTCTCTCCTCTCATTCTGATACTCTGATTATATGTATGTTGCTGCACCTGATTGTATCTCACAGTTCTCTGGGCTCAGTTCACTTTTCTTCATTCTTTTTTTCTGGTTTTCTACTTGCATAATCTCTATCAATCTAGTGATTCAAGTTCTTTACTTCTTTCTTTTGCCACTTCAAATCTACTGTTGAGCCCTTATAAAGAACTTTTGATTTCAGTTATTGTACTCTTCAACTCCAGAATTTCAATTTGATTCTTTCATAATTTCTATCACTTTATTGATATTCCCTTTATCATATCTTCCTTTACTTTTTAAATCATGCTTTCCTTTAGTTCTCTGAAAATACTTATAATGGCTAATTTGAAGACATTTTCTGTTAAGTCCAACATCTGATTGCTCTCCCAGGCAGTTCATGTCATCTGCTTTTTTTTTTCTGGTGTATGGTTCATACTTTCCTATTTCTTTGCATGCTTTACATATTTGCTTTTGTTGGAAACTGGACATTTTAGATGATAGGTTGTAGCAATTCTGGGTGCTGATACCTCCCCTTCCAGGCATGTTGTTGTTATTTCTTGTTTATTTTTCAGTGCTTGGCTGGATTGTTTTAGTGAAGTCTATTTCTCCCCACCAGCGTTCAGCCTCTGGTGCTGTTCCTCAGGGAGGCGCAGCTTTGAGTATACCCACAGTTACCCTAGGATCACAGTGGCATTTGTAGGGCCCTCTTTCTTTGACGTACTTAGCTGTTAGACTGCACTAATTGCTGATTAATTGCTCTATTGTTTTCAAAAACGCTCTGGGGGCATAAATTGCTCTATAAATGAATCCAAGCAAATTGTGGATTCCTTTGAAGGAATAGTTTCTGAGGTCCACGTTTGATATTTGTTCTGCCCCCATGAGAATTTCTCCCAGCTGTCTTATTCCCTGGTTCTTTCCTACAAACTAGTCAGTTTAGTCTAGGCTGTATCTTCATTAAATCCATGAATCTCCCTCCATTTGCTCTTCTCCACAACCTTCACTGTCTTGAGAGCAAATATTAGGTTTGAACTTCTCCACGCTCTATTGTAAAGGAAGGCAGTTCCTTTGGAAAGACATTATGAACATTATCTGTTTTATAGCCTGCTTTCCCCCCAGGAAAAATCTCTGAGCCAGGGCGCTGGAGGTGGGGATGAGGAGAACGGAAAATTTCTCTCTGAAACCTCTAGGAGCTGTATAATCAGTGGGCGGGGATGGGAGTGGGGGTGGGGCAGCAGCCTGAGGTCCTCTTGGCTTGCTTCTTATGGTGTGGAACCATTGCCTCATGAGCTAAGTCAAGGGCAATCAGGGTCCCAATATTCTCAGCATGCCATGCCCCCTCCAGCACATGAGAGGGGACTAGGTGGAAGAGGGAGCCCCTACTTCTTTACTGCATTCACCTGGAACTTAGCCTCAGCAATGGTATCTGGGGACTGGATGAGAAATGCTGAAGTCCTGTTCCTCCTGGGAAGAAAGCCCTCCAGCTGGGTGCTGTTGGGGGAGGGAGCCCTGTGTTCCTGGATGCAGTGGTCTGGAGTGGAATCTCTACCTTGCTGAGCTGAGTAGGGGGAGGCCGTGGTCTTGGTTCAAATACCACAGATTCTTGTCTTTCTTACCAAATTTTCACGGATTTTCTTGAACATAGACGTTTCTCTGCTGTTTGCCCTTAGAACCATTTCCAGAGCTTTAAATGGTTGTCTTTACAAAATAATTTTTACCAGTTTCACCTGGGGAGTGGGTGAGTGGATCCCCTCATGCTGTCATGCTAGAATTTTATCTCTCTGACTCTATTCTTGAACAACCTTAAAGAAGTTATTACAGAGCTCCTGGACCAAGGCAATAAAGTCCTGTTTTGGCCCAATCTAGTTTCCTAATTAACTGAATATAAGCCTTAATACTATATTCCTTCCACCAAAGGTATTTGTTGAGATGTCTGGATGTTTGCATTATTTGTTCCCTGTATCCCATGACGGAGATTAATAATTACCCAAGTTCAAGTCACCGTCTTCTCTTGCGTCCCAATGGGCATTCCTATCTCTATTTTTGCTCTCTTCTAATTTATTCTACGCACAGCAGTCAGAGTGGTTTTCACAAAAAGCGCATTTGGTCACAACATTATACCACTTAAATGCTTGAGTGGTTTCCCATTGTTCTTAGAATAAAGTACAAAATCTTTAACACAGACTACAAGACCCCCTTTATCTCTTCCACTTCTTCTCATGCCTCTCTCTCTGTGCCCACTTCCTGCCCCACCCCTCCCCTCTTTCCTACACCAACGTATACTCTAATCTCACACTAGGCTTTCAAATTTTTGTTGTGTATATCTCGTACTCTGTCCTATTTCAAGCCTTTTGCACATGTTGTTCTCTTTGCCTTAAATGCTGCTCTTAACTTCTTCTGATTCAGGTCTTGCTTAAACGTGACTGCCTCTGAGAAGGCTTCCCTAACCTCTCAGAATAGTTCAGGTCCCCTTGTTCTAATGGCACTCTGACACCCTGTACTTTTTCGTAGAACGTAGGTTTTTGATCAACTGATTACTAAGATGATTATCTGTTTAACGTACCCCTCCCCATCCAGCCTGGGCGCATGAGAGCAGGGCTCCCATCTGCCTTGACCACTCTCTGCCCATTGTCTGGTGCAGGACCTGGCACAGATTAGGGACTCCATAAATACTTATTGAGAGTTGGAATGAATGCCGTCTGGATCATAGAAAGCTGGCTTGTGGGGGTGGTCCTTGAGCTCTGCTTAGAGCCGATGCGGAATCGGAGGGAAAGTTGTAAATTTCAGAAGAAAGCTCCTCACCACTTGTGTTCCTAACTACAGCCTCGTCCTCCTAACTGGCCCTCTGGTGGACACATTTCCAAGGGAAGTTTCGCTGACAGCTCCACCCTTGGGCTAATGTTGTGATAATGCTGTTGTCTCCTCTTTCTTCTTAGGATTCTTGTGATGAATATCTTGGTGTATATAGAAAATAGTTATTTCCCTCTTTTACTCTTGACATTGTGGTCTCTGAGCATGTTTTAACCCATATTTGGAATTGTGAAATTGGGAATATAGATTGAGACAGCGATGATCTTTTTAAAAAAGTAATCAACAGCAACAATTACTACTGTTAATATTTATTAAGTGCTTTCTTTGTGGTAGACATATATTATTTCAAAGAAATCTATAATAATTCCAGGTGGCAGTACTTTTATTACCTTTTCGTAGGTGAATAAACCAAGTTTGGGAGAGATCAAACACCTGGCTCAAAGGCATATTGTAAGTAAATGGTAAAATCAAGATTCAGACTCATGTCTGTTTGGTACCAGCACCCAAACTCTTCACTTCTGTTCTGTATTGCCAAGGGGTTCTAGAATTCTGCAAGCAATTTCTTGCGTCTGACATTCTTCTGAAACTTCAAGTAAACTTTCATCTTTACGCGCCTTGAGAGAAGGAGCCTTCTCTTTTCATCTCTTATCAAGAGATCATTGAAAACTAAAACCTCTTTTAACCATGTTTGAGTAAATGTGAGTCTTGCTCTAGACTTTCTTGATTTTGCGAGGATGTTATTAGGAAGCCAAAGGACAGCAACAGTAGGAAAAGCCCCTTGACTGTACCAGTAAGGCAGCGCACAAAGAAAAATGGGAGAAAACACACAGGGATTTATCAAATCTAAATTCTATTTAAACTTATTACTTCCAAAATCTTTATGTTTGGAAAATACTTGTCAAAGGTCTTAGAACCAAACAGGAGGGTAGATTTTTTTTTTTTCACGTGTATAAAAAATTTTATTCAACTCATCTTTTACTGAAGAGACTAGTAAGACAGTAAAAGATTTTTTTAAAGTGTTTTTTTTTATTAATGTTATGATAGATTACAACCTTGTGAGATTTCAGTTGTACATTATTGTTAGTCATGTTGTGGGTACACCTCTTCCCCCTTTGTGCCCTCCCCCCACCCCCCTTTTCCCTGGTAACCACCGATCAGATCTCCTTGTCAATATGTTAACTTCCACCTATGAGTGGCGTCATATAGAGTTCGTGTTTCTCTGACTGCAGGAGGGTAGATTTTAAGACAGATTCCAAAGGGTGAGGTTTTGGTGACAGAAGTAGTGGAAGCACAGACCTAAATTAACAAATGAGAGGCTTCTTTTCTCAGCAACATGGTCCTGAGACGACTACCTTGAAGTCTGTGTGTTCTAGAATCCTTGTTAATTGGTAGCCAAGAACAATTCCGCATAGAGATTTTTAAATTAAAAAGCCTAAATTAGATAAAACACCAGATAAAGACTTTCAGTCACAGAAATTGTTCAAAACTTGACTTAATGATATCTGATCCTTGTCGACCTTTTACCCTAATTATAGACAGAAAGATACATTTTTAAACATGTGTGCATGAAATATTTACCATTATTTATTTGTTATTAGTTTTTTTGAGTGAATAAAAATGTAGAGAAAAGCAAAAATGGCACATAATATCACTTTCCAGAAAACTCCAATTGTTTTTAAAAGAAATTAGAATAATGTATGTACCTGATAATAAAATTTAAACCATGCAGGAAGATATAAAATGAAAAATAAAATCTCCTTCCCGCTGTTACCCAGTCCCTCTCCCAGATCAACACATTATCTTTCTTCGCTATCTGCCCAGCAAAATTATTTATCTATACTTGTAACAAAATATATATTCTTTTGAAAACTACATAAAAAGTGCATTATACTATATCCACTTAAACTTTGGTTTCTCATTTAAAGAATATCTTGGAGGCTTTGTAAACCAGTAAACAGAGATCAACTTCATTTAAAACATTATTAAATTTTATTTTGAAATGATTGCAAACGTAGAAAAGTTGGAACTATGTAAAAAAACAAGAAAACCAAAACTGTTTTCCCTGAATGATTTGAGAGTGAGTTACTGATCTGATGCCCCATGGCACCTGAATACTTTAGAGTGTGTTTCCTATAAAGACGTTTTCCTACATAACCATGATACGATGATCAAAATCTGAAGATGATTCGAGTTTTATCAATTGTCCCAGTAATGGCTTTTATAGCAAAAGGATCCAGTGCAGAACCACAGGTTGCATTTATTTGCCATGTTTTTAAAGTCTGCTTCAATCTGGAATATTTCCTCAATCTCCTCTTGATTTTTGTGACCTTTACATTTGAAGATTGCAGGCCAGCTATTTCGTGTACGCCCTCAGTCTGGGTTTATATGATGTCTCTTCCCAATTAGACTCAGGCTCTGCATCTTTGGCAGGCATGTCATGTTCTTCTCATTGCATCCTACCAGGAGGCACACCGTTTGTGTGTCTCATTACTGATGATGTTCACTTTGACCACTTGATTATGATGGTGTTTACCAGGCTTCCCTCTGTAAAGCTACTCTTTTTTCTATGTGTAATTAGTAAGTATTTTGTGAGGAGAGACTTTGAAACTATGTAAATATACCACTGTGCACTAAACTTTTAATTAATAAGTTAATTAATTAATATCTGCAAGGATTTATGGTTTTTATTTTATTCAATGGGTTGTTACTGCTATTATTTATTTCGGTGCTCAAACTATCATGATTTGGCCAATAAAGTTGGCATATACATCCTTTTGACATGTCCCCATTATTCTTTAGGCCTTTCTTTTTGTGGGGAGGGGGGCAAAAGGCAATTTTCAAGGTCGTCTTGTACTTTCCCTGCCAATCCTGTAATCAGCCCTTTATCCAAGTTGCCCCGGTTTCTTAGAGTGGAAAATGGTATTTAGAAGCCAAGATCTTGGTGGTAGGTGTGCTCATTGATATTGGGGCATTGCTGCTCCCAAGCCCTCTTAGAGGGCAGAGCTACATACATACACATCTACATTTATTTCATATATCTATTTATACAGGTAGAAAACCTGGCATTCACACCAATAACTCCAATCTAATATAACGCCACAGGGTTTATTCTAGGTTTCTTCCTTTTTGTATTTGTAACTCCATTTTCCAACAGTGAGAAATCTGGCTTCCATTGTTCTTAATGTATTTACTTATTTGATTAATCCCCTGTATATAATCAACTCCTGTATCTGCTGTCTCCTTTCCAGCACTCATGCCCTTACCACTCTGCTTGGGATCTGACACCTCACACTGGGCTGCCCATCATGGCCTTTCTCCTCATGCTGTGAGGGCTCTGACCCTGTGCCTGGCCACTCCCCAGGGAATAACTTCTTCACCCTGCTTGGGCTTGACTCCTCTTGCTGGGCCATCCTCCCCAACCTTGCCATGGATACCTTCCTCATCCCACTCAGGCTCTCATTCCACATGCCAGACCACTCCTGCAGGGATACCCTCCTCACCCTGCTTGGGCTCTGAAATCCCATGTTAGACTACCCTCACTTCCCACATGGATTCCCTCCTCTCTCCACTTTTCCCTGCCTCCTAACACCAGGCAGCCCCTCCTCGTGGACACCCTCCTTGCCCCACCTGGAATCAGACCCCATGTATTGAGCAGCTCTCCTCCATGGCCACCCTCTTCACCCTGCTCGGGGCTACTGTGGTGCCAATCCCCCCACCAACTGCACCTGGGACCAAAAAGAGCATGTAGATATTTTATTCCTTAAGTTCTTTCATAGTTGAGAATGTCTGCCTATTGTCTTTAGATTTGAGTATCTTGGCTGGATAAAATATTTTTGAGGTTTCACTTTTTTCCCCTTAGAACTTTGTAGACTTTGCTCCATTGTCTCCTGGCGTTAAGTTTCTGTGACAAACTTTGAGGTCATCTTAAGTTATGCTGCATCCCCCAGCCCTTCCCCCAGGGGATTTTTGTATATTTGCCTGGACAATCAGGGTCTAGTAAGGAAACAGAGACCACACCGGGTATTTTAACAGAGAGAATTTATTACACAGAACTGTTAACTGGGAACTGAAAAGGCAGACAGAGAACATTAAGGTATCATGGAGGTAGCAATTGCAAGAAGCAGCTCCTACCCTTACCACTGGGAGAACAAGGGGAAGAACTCAGAGAGCCTCAGACCTCAGGGGGAGGGCAATTTGGCAGTCTGGGGCTCATGTTTCTGGAGTCGGGGGCAAAGGAGTAATGAGATTGGTTTTATGAATTTGGAAAAACTGCAAACTAGACCCAACTGCTTGTAGAAGAAACTGCTGGGGTAAAAAAGAAGCAATGGGTTATGCTGATAGAAGAAGGAAATCCACAGGAAGGCAATAGGAAGCAGATCGGACAGAGCAAGTCCCTTCTTTATCCTCCAGACTTTCAGTCCCCCTCTATCATCCCCCATTGGTAGGACCTCCCCCAGCTGGCAAGGAAGAAATGTGAGTTGCAGAGTTCCAGCTGCAGCATCAAAAAATCAAATATAGAGGGTGGGCTTGAAGTTGAGAAACAATAGCTTAATAACTAGAACAACACTTTAGTAGAAATATCTTGGTCTTGAGTATTCTGAATCAAATTCCCTAAAACCTGATATACTCTTAATCTGCAGATGCCATTTCAGGGAAAGTCTCTTCTATTATATCTTTGAAAACATTTTATTTAATTTATTGGTTTCTCTACTCAGGGTTACCAATTTCACTTAGGCTGGATTATCTTTGTCTGTCTTCCATAACTATTAGCTTTTTCACTAATTGCTTTAATCCCTTGTGTTTTTATTCCCCATCTTCTGTGCTTATCTCAAACTTTCTCTCTGTCAGTTATTTGGCTTGTTTGTTTTTTTGGTGAGGAAGATTGGCCCTCAGCCAACATCTTTTGTTAATCTGCCTCTTTTTGCTTGAGGAAGATTGTCACAGAGCTAACATCTCTGACAATCTTCCTCTATTTTATGTGGGATGCCACCACAGCATGGCTTGATGACTGGTACCGTAGGTCTGCACCCGGGATCCAAACCTGTGAACCTCTATGTGCGAACTTAACCACTATGCCACCGGGCTGGCCCCACTTATTTAGTTTTTAATGTTATCTATTCTATTCCTTGCAATTTCTATTGAATATATTATCTTCATAACGATATTATGTTGTCCTCAATTTGTTGCCTTAATCTTTCTTTTCCTTCCTTTATTTTAATGCATGTTTTTAATGAGCAGTTCTAGAGAGTAAAGCAATTTTGAGAAATTTCCTTTTATTTTTTGAGTCATGTTTTGTTCTAGGTTGGGATCTTTGTCCCTCTTTTGCATTTGGTTTTATTTATATACTTATGCTATACTTTGTTTGTATGGTTGCTATGCCGTTTATTTGGGCAGCTAAGTCCAGACATTCTATTTGTTGACATATTGAGGGCTGACTGTACTCTCTTGCATCTTGATTCTATTTTCAAAAAGGGAAATTACAATTTTCACCCTGCATTTCAAACTACACACCCACTAATTTCTTCTTCTGCTCCTCTCAATTCCCTCTTCTGCCTTCTCCCCAGCTTCCTAACTCACATCTTCCCTCGACTTTGTTCTCAGATTCTTCTTTTCCTGTTCCACCTTCTCTACTTCACCATTCTCAGTAAACTTTGTGCCAATTTTCTTCTTTACAAACTAAAAACTTGGGTTTCCTAGGTCAATATTTTATATAAGGACAAGCATAGGCTTGTTTGTAAAATCAGTTTGTATAGGTTTGTTTGGAGTTTTTTTTTGAGGAAAATTAGCCCTGAGCTAACATCTGCTGCCAATCCTCCTCTTTTTGCTGAGGAAGACTGGCCCTGAGCTAACATCGTGCCCATCTTCCTCTACTTTATATGTGGGGCGCCCACCACACCATGGCTTGACAAGCATTATGTAGGTCTGCACCTGAGATCCGAACCGGTGAACCCTGGGCCACCAAAGCAGAACATGCAAACTTAACCGTTGTGCCACTGGGTCGGCCCCTGTACAGGTTTTTTAATGTTTTTTTTTTTTTTTTGTGGAATTAAGAAAATATTTTGGCCATATTCAGAAATACTGAAAACCTACCCCAGACCGCACAAAATCTTTGGAGGAGATATACATAAAGAAACGGGAGACAAATGAAAGATAAAGTAACATTACATCAAAAGTCTTGCGTCTCAAGTTCCCACAGACCTGTCTTGTATACTTGGCTGGAGTAATGACAAAGGCCAATGTACCCTTGGGGCATTTTTTTCTTCTCATTTGCCCAAATCCAGATCCTACGTCTTACCACACCCTGGCCTGCAAGAGCAGGAAACTGTTATAATGACAGTGCCTGAGCATAAATGAGGGGGGCATGATGGCGAGACTGGTTCCTTACTGCTCCAGACATGTGGAAGGAGGAAGTGAAATAGAAAGGCCATGATTATGACCTTTCAACACACATTGACATAGCCCACTAGCAACCTTGAGCCAATCAGCGTGATACAGGGGAGGTAGTGAAGCAGGGAGGGAAAGGGGCTGTAGATGGGTGGTCTTGAATGCATTTCTTCCCCTAGAGCCCCTTGGTCCTCCGTGGGATCAGGACTAATAAAAGAGCACAGTTAGAATGATGCCTCATTAGCCTTTGACTATAAGGCTGCTGATCCCTACACAAAATCTGCATCTTAATGGCAAGAGTGGGGTTGAAGGAAATGCCTCCCCCTGCCCCAGATCAAATAATGACTATGAGTGGCACAAAATAAGACTCCCATTTTGAATAACCTCATTTTAAACAAACATCCTAGTGATTTGAAACTGCTTTTGGATAATGTGGGTGTATGCCTCCCTGCTGTAGAGAACAGAAGTATGAGTCCTTTTGTAAGCTGGTGGTAATGGGTGTATTGAATTAGGGGTACGGGTAGCTTCAGCAGTCAGTTAACACTGTTATCTAACTACTGACACAAAGACATTTGATATCAACTGTTCTAAAAGTGATATCGTCGTTTTGGAGATGCCATCTAAAATTTATTTGGTTTCTGTCTAATAACTTTACAGAGCAAGTCATTCCAAACAATAAAGGATGGTGGGAAGGGCGTGGGCTTTGGAGCCAGAAAGAATTGGGTTCTTGCTGTGGCTCTGGCATGTGGATCTGTGTGGATTTGGATGATTAGTTGACTTCTATGAGCTCTATAGTTTCTTTAAACTATAGAATGATGGCAATAATATTGCAGCCTAAGAAAAGTAAAAACTAACTTAAGCAAAATAAAAGTGATGGTGGATTTTTTTGGACTCACATACCTGACAGTCTATTTGAAACATCTGGGAGAATTTTCACCTACAGCACCATCTTTGGGACCGATGTTATTTTATCGATCCTTTCTTAAACTTGAAGTTTATGGAGAGGGAACAGCTATTATTAAGTTTATCAGTTTACCATAAGTTCATAGTTACTGAGACTTACATAAAACCTACGTTTTAATGGGATGCATCAGAGTTGGGAGGAATATTATTTCCCTATATCAAATCCCAGGAAAAGATTCTCTGTTCATCTTTAATTATTCATATAGTTAAGATATCCTAAAACTATTTCTAAGGAAAACTCTGGCTGTGCCTGAAGATTGGTCCACCTCAGCACAGGCATTACACAGGAGAGCAAAAGGGTCCAGCTTCTCAATTTATAAGAAAATACACCCCAACTTATTCATCTGCTTTGTTTAGTTCTAAATATTTGCTGTTTATAAGCAATACAGAAAACACACACCCCAAACTCTTACTGGAGACCACACCCTAGTCCTACATATTTTCCAACTTACACACATACTCTAGTTGAAAAGAGTGATTTTTTTTTATTTTGATGAGGAAGATTGTCCCTGAGCTAACATTCATGCCAGTCTTCCTCCATTTTGTATGTGGGACACTGCCACAGTGTGGCCTGGTGAGCAGTGTGTAGGTCCATGCCCAGGATCCGAACCCGTGAACCTGGGGCTGCTGAAGTGGAGGACGTGAACTCCATCACTACACCACCAGGCTGGCTCCTGAAAAAAGTGATTCTCACGGAGGGTTGGTTGAAAGGAAATGCAGTCCTTCTCTTCCTAAGGATAGTCTAGGCTTTCCTTTTTGTAGTGAAAAAGTAAAGTTACAATATCAACCATGGGTACCAGAATTCCTCATAGGGAAGGAGATGTATTATTTGAATAAATAAATCAATGGATTCTTCAAGTTTGGAAAATTTTTGGCCGTATCTCTTCAAATATTTTTTTCTACCTCCTCTTCTTCTTAGAAGAATCAAACTACTCACATACCAGGTTGCTTGAAGTTGTCCCACACTTCATGGATGCTGTTTTCATTTATTTTATTCTTTTTTTCCCCTGTATTTTATTTTGGATAGTTTCTATTGCTATGTCTTCAAGTGCACTACTTTTTTTCTTCTGTAATGTCTAATCTGCTATTAATCCCATCCAATGTATTTTTCATCTCAGATGTTGTGTTTTTCATTTCTAGAAATATGATTTGGGTCTTTTTTTATATCTTGAATGTCTCTGCCTAACTTTTGAACATATGGAATACAATGATAACAACTACTTTAATGTCCTCGTTTGCCGATTCTAACATCCTTGTCAGTTCCAGCTTGGTTTCAATTGGTTAATTATTCTCCTCATTATGAGTCATGTTTCTTTGCTTCTCTGCATGCCTGGTAATCTTTGGTTGGATGCCAGACATTGTGATTTTACTTTGTTGAATGCTGGTTATTTTTGTATTCCTGTAAGTATTCTGGGAAGCAGTTAAGTTACTTGGAAGCAGTTTTATCTTTTCTGGTCTTGCTTTTATGATTTGTTAGGTGGGTCCAGAGCAGTGCTCAGTCTAAGGCTAATTATTCCACTATGAGGGAAGACTTTCCTGAGTTCTCTATCCAGTGCTCTGTGAATTATGGGTATTTCCAGTCTGGCTTATGGGAACAGGCACTGTACTCAGCCCTATTTGAATGCTAGACAGTGTTCCTACTAATTCTTTCAGATGATAATCTCTCTGACTTCAGGTAGTTTATTCACACGTATGCGCTGATCCATGCCTCATTGAAAGCTTGAGGGGACCCTCTGCACATCTCTGGGGTTATCTCTCTGTGCAGCTCTTACCTCTGTCCTGTGAACTCCAGCTGTCTTCGTCTCCCTGGACTGTCTCCTCAATCCACATTTTTTGATATGTTGTGTTTTCAATACCATTTGGCTCTAAATGTCATCGAATTTCTCTTGTGATGTCTCCTTTTATCCATGAGGTATTTAGAAGTGTGTTATTTAATTTCAAAATATTGGGACATTTTCCAGATTTTATTTTGGTTTTCATTTCCAATATAATTCTGTGGTCAGAGAATAACCTAAATGTGATTTTACTCTTTTAGAATTTATTAGACTTGCTTTATGGCTTAGCATATGATTTATTTTGATGAATGTTCCATGAGTACTTGAAAAGAATGTGCACTTAGCAGATGTTGGATATAGTGTTCTATAAACGTCTACTGGGTCAAGTTGGCTGATAGTGCTGTTCATGTCTTCCATATCCTTACTGATTTCACATTCCATCAATTACTGATAGAGAAGAGTTAAATTCTCTAATGATAATTGTGGATTTGTTTAATTTTTATTTCAGTTCTATCCATTTTTCCACCTTATATTTTAAAGGTGAATAATGATGATGCATACACATTTAGGGTTGCTATTTCCTTTTCATAAATCAGCCCTTTATCATTATGAAATGTCCTTCTTCATCCTTGGTAATATTTAGTGTTCTGAAATCTTCTTTGTCTGATATAAATGTAACCACTTCAGCTTTCTTTTGATTAGCTTTTGCATGTATATCTTTATTTATCCTTTTACTTTTAACTTATATATGACTGTGATAAGTTAAAGATACATACTATAAACCCTGAAACAACCAATAAAAAATAAAAGAAAGAAGTATAGCAAATAATGTGAAATTAAATGACATGATGGAAAATTTTGACAAGTAACTAGAAATTGTAAAAAAGGAATTAAATTGAAATTCTGGAAATGAAAAGTATAATAACTAAAATTAAGAATACAAAAGAGGGACTGGCCTGGTGGAGCAGTGGTTGGGTTTGCATGTTCCACTTAGGTGGCCCAGGGTTCGCTGGTTTGGATCCTGGGTGCAGACCTACACACCGCTTGTCAAGCCATGCTGCGACAGGTGTCCCACATAAAATAGAGGAAGATGGGCACACATGTTACCTCAGGGCCAGTATTCCTCCGCAAAAAGAGGAGGATTGGCTGTAAATGTTAACTCAGGGCTAATCTTCCTCAGAAAAAAAAAAAGGTACACAAAAGATGGTTTGATAACACATTGGATATAGATGAAGAATTAGTCAACTAGAAAATAGGTGAGAAAAAATATCCAAGACTAAACTCAGAATGACAAATGTATGAAAAAATGCAAAAATTTTATTAATATTAAATTTTTAAACTGAATTTTCAACAGCATTCACAATAATCTCACATGTTTTATCTTCTATACAATGAGCTTCCAATAGCTTTACTTTGACTTCATGAATTAGATGAAAACATGGAGTGATTATTGAAATTAAATTAACTGTTACTCTCTTTTCTTATAAAGAGTATCAGCCACGATGCTATAACTAACACCTATCTTAATAAAAAGTAAAAAGAAAAACACCTCATCCCCTATATTTGGAAACTAAGAAGGCACTGCCAAAGAATTCATGGGTTAAAGAAGAAATCCCAGTAGAAATTACAAAACGTTTAGACCAGACAAAGGTAAAAATATTACATATCAAAACTTACAGAAAAGCTAAAGTGATACTTAGGGGTAAATTTAGAGCATTAAATGCATATATCAAAATGTGTTATGCTCGAAGTTCTAATCAATGCAATAAGACAAGAAGAATAGATTTAGAAGTACAAGAATAGGTAAGTAAGAGACCAAATTGCCCTCATTTGGGGACAATGTGATAGTCAACATATCCGAGAGAAACTACAGAAAAACTGCTAGAATGAGATAATTCAGCAACATTGCTAGACATATGACCAATGTACCCAGAACAAGCTCCCATTCACAGTAGCAACAACACTATAAGGTTCCTAAGAGTAAATCTAATGAGAGGTATGCAAAACCTTTAATGGGGAAATCATAAAACACATGATAGCCTACAAAAGGTGACTTCCCCAAATTAAAATATATGCCATGTTTATAAATTTGAAGACTCCATATAACAAGTATATTAGTTTCACTCAAATGAACCTATAAATCCACTGTAATCTCATTCAAAATTCTAATAGGAATCTTCACTGATCTTGAGAAACTGATTCCAAAATTCACATGAAAAAGCAAAGGATCCAGAATAACTAATATGTTTTTGAGGGGAAATAAGGTACAGTGTTTATGTTACCAGCTATCAGGATTTATTATGAGACCACAGAATTAGGATAATGTAGGGTAGTCCAGTGATAGACATTTAGACCAACAGGCAATAGAGAGCCCAGAAGAAGCACACATATATGTAAAACTTGATATATGAAAGTGGTGACAATGAAGATCACTGGGGAAAAGTACAAAAAATAAATTTTCCATATAAAAATTACATCCTTACCTTATAACATATACAAAAGTGAATTCCAGGTAGATTGGCGTCCTAACTTTGAAAAACAAAACTTTAACACTTTTAGAAGATAGGCCAGCCTCGTGGCCGAGTGGTTAAGTTTGCATGCTCCCAGGGTTTTGCTGGTTCGAATCCTGGGCACAGACATGGCGCCGCTCATCAAGCCGTGTTGAGGCGGTGTCCTACATGCCACAACTAGAAGGACCCACAACTAAAAAAAATATACAACTGTGTACCGGGGGGCTTTGGGGAGAAAAAGGAAAAAAAATCTTATAAAACTTTTAGAAGAAAATTAAGAAGTCTTTCCTGGAGGAGGGATGGAATTCCCAAATAAGATTTTAAAAGCCACAAATAGGGGTAAGTTTAACTAAAATAAAAGTTAAAATTCTGCTTTAAAAAGACACCATAAGCAAAATTAAAGGACAAGCCATAGCCAAAGACTTTAGGGGACCCCTTTGCAGATCTCTGGAAATCTCTCTGGGAAGCCCCTCCTCCTGGTGTTTTGTCCCATAAATTTGAATTGTGTTGGTCTCCCAGATGCCAAATCCTTTTTCCTCAACCCAGACTGCTGGATTCTCTTAGGGTCCCGCTTCCCTGTACTGTGTGTGAGTTGGAAACGCCCCAGGCAGTAAGTTGGCGATCGTACAGCGCACCTCATTTCACTTCCTTCTTCAGGGACCACCATCTTGCACTACCTTTCTCTGTTATTTAACTTATTTTATCTGATTTTCTAGTTATTTCAGGTGGGAGAGTAAATCTGGTCTCCATTATTTTACCGTGGCTGGAAGAGGAAGTAATCCTAATATAATATTTATAAAGTTTGAAAACATGCAAAACAATGCCATATATTTATATAGTTTACAGGAAAAAAGTGAAATAATAGTATAAAAAACCTGTATGGGGAAGCTAAACACCAACTTTGGGAGAATAGTTACTTAGAGGGAATGGTAGAAGAAGACTACTCTGAAACTGAGATACTTAATAAGGAAGAATGGCAAAATATTAGAATTCTTGGAAGATTAGAAGTAGGAACGTGGATGGTCGTCATGTCGTTCTATATACTTCTTGTGTGCATGAAATATTTTATAATAAAGATTTAAAGGTATACAAGAGGGAGGATAAGTAAAGACTATTAGTTAAGGGAGCATCCTAGAATGGTAAAGAGGAAAATAGAGTAATTAAATGTGTCTGCAAGCCACCTAAGCCAGAAGGCACCGTTGAGGATGGGACAAAATGGCGGCAAACGGGGATTGTGCGTCTCCTTCCTTCCCCAGCTGCACCTCCAGAAGGCCTGTGATTCCCCTCCTGGTGCTTTCCTCCTGGTACTTTCTACTCCTGCGCAGACTTTTCTTTGATGAAATCCTTCAAAACCCCAGCTTCCACAAATACCACAAATATTACTACCATGATTTGTTGAGTCACCTGTCCACACACCCCTGGGTTGCCGCCCCTAGTTCTTGGAGACTTGAGCTCTTGGGTCACTGTCACGCTCTCTATTATCCACACAGATGATCTGTCTCTGACTTTAGCCTGTCAGTTTCTGGCACTACTATATTCCCGTGGACATCTCTTGCTGGGATTTTTGCCGTAGCCTCCTAACTGGTCTCCTTCTTTGTCATCATCCCCTCCCACATCTATTCTTAACACAGTAGCCAGTCAGAGTGATTTTAAACATTGGATCATGTCACTTCTCTGCTCAAAATCCTCTCATGACTCCCTATCTTGCACAGAGGAAAAAGCAAACTTCCTTATTACCTCCAAAACACTGCGTTATGTGGCGCCTGTTACCCCAACTCTTGCAGCTCTCCTGCTCATCACTCGGGGATCTTTGATGCTCCTGGAACCTGCTTGGCATGCTCCTGCCTCAGTTGTACCTGCTGCTCCCTCTGTCTAGAATATTTTTACTCTAGCTAGCTACACGTTTTGTTCTTTCTCTTACCTCCTTCGGGGCTTTCTCCTCAGTTGTCACAGTCTTGATGAAGCCTTCCCTGACTGCCTTATGTAAAACTGTACTCTCATCCCCACAGTGCTTTCTGTCTCTTCCTCTGCTTTCTTTCTCCCTAGCGTGTATCACCTTCCAATATATTATAGAACTTATTTCTTTATTTTGTTCATTGTCTGTCTCCCTCCACTGGAATGTAATCTCCATAAGGACAGGGATTTTTATATTTTATTTCTTGCTCTAATACAAGTGCCTAGAACAGTGCCTGGCACGGAGAGGATGCCATTAGTGGCTTTGGGCATCCCTGTTCCCCCATTTTCTTGGGGACTTAAAGTGTGAGGGTGCATAGTCCCTGATGCCATCTGCTCACAATGGCGCCCCTACGATGGCCATCACCTGAACTGGACTTTGAGCATCAGCCACGCAGGGTGCGGCAGAGGCGTCCCTAGATCCCAGCTGTATGACTCCTTCAGGTTGGAGAGCCACTCTGTGACTTCCCTGCCTCTCTTGGGGACACAGAAATCATTTGGTTGCCACCAGGCCGTGAGAGGGCACCTCAACTCTTCAAGGTTCTCTGAGGCCCCATCAGCCAAGGTGCTCCATGCAGCTGTTTTTACTGGGCTCTTGTTGTTTTTCTGGGGCTCAGTCCAGTTCTCGGATCCCACAATTCTATCTGGAAATTCTGTTGCCTCTCTGGGGCTCAACTTTGGATCAGGAGCAAGGACTTTCTCTCTGGAACCCACTGACATCTTTTCAAGGTTGTCCCGTGCTTTTTCTTCTCTCTTCTCTCGCTTTCTCCCTTCCCTGCCACAGGCTGGAGATTTTTTTCCCTAGCGTGGTGAGGAGCATAGTCTTGCTTTTGCTCAACTTTTGTCTACGTTTTGAATCCTTTCCACTTCTCTGAGGGCCTGGGCTTTTGAAATCTAAAACTAGGAGGAGAGACCCTTTCTCTCTGCATTTGGCTTCCACATTCTCTTTGCTGAGTAGAGAACCACCTGGCTGCTTAAATGGGAAGAAGGACCAAGGGGCATGGCAGAGAGAAAGGCTTGGGTTGGGGGAATTGTGAAATATTTAAAAAATACAACTGCATCATTTGATACTAATAATAATGACAACAATAATGATACAATAACATCTTTTGAGTGCTTAGTATATGCCAGGTCCTCTCCTAAGTGCTCTATATGTGGCATTTCCATTAATCATCGCAACAACTCTATGTGTATTTATTATTATGCTTATTTTCCATAAGAGCGAACTGAAGTCTAGTGAGGGAAAGAGATTTGCTCAGGTCTCTCATTTTGCAAGTGATGGACCTGGCTTCGGGCGTAAGCCTGCTCTGCCAAAGGCTATGCTTCACCGCTGCACCTACTGGCCTCTTGGCAACACCTCTGGAGCCTCAGGCACCTTGCCACGTAGATGGAGATCAGCTTATTCGTCCATGCTCCCGGCATCTCATCCAGCAGGAGTGGGGCTGGCCTTCCTCTTCCTTCCCTGCCCTGGCCGGGGCGGGGGTCCCCCACAGTGCTCCCATGGTCAGCCTCTTCCTGCAGACCTGCTTTGCTTCTGCTTCTGGCCCATCTCATCTCCCTGCATGTTTCCAATGTCTCTTTCTCTTTTGGTTTGGCTTTACAAATAAAATATAAATTTAGCTAAGAGCTCATACCACAAAAAGGGAAGAAGCAACAAATATAAGCAGTAAACAGGGCCCAAGGGTACACCCTACCACTGGGTATGCGGACTTTGGGGGGCGGGTCCTGAGGCTCTGCTCTTGGGGCCCTCCAGGCTGCCCTTTCTCACCTCCAGGCTTCATGCCGAGGAGAGACCTCCTGGGCTCTTCCCCAAACAGCAGTGTCTTTTCCAACAAGTAGAGTGCCTACGGCTTTGCGAAGGCGTCCCAGCCCCAAACTATCTCTATTGTCAGAGGACTCTTACTTTGGGTAAACAAGCTAGCTCTAAAAAATCAGGTATCGGACATTCTCATCTTAGTATGGCTTAGCTGAACTACCTAGCTCCGTGCAAGATTCTCAAGGGACAGTCATTTTGGCGGCAGTGGGGAGGAGGAGAGGAAACCTGGAACGTGGTGCAGATCAGTCGGTGGAGGGGGCTCAGAGGGCTCTTGGCAGCTGGTTGAGGGATGCTGTGTCTCTCTGCAGGTGAGGACTCCATCGGCACCTTGGGCCTGATCCTCGGTGTGGGGCTATCGCTGCTGCTTGTGTCCATCCTGGGCTACAGCCTGGCCAAGTGGTACCAGCGTGGGTACTGCTGGGAGGGTGAGTAAACACTGTGCCCTGTCGCCTCAGCTCTGCTCACCCTCTTTTCTCTTGAAGCAGTTACAAGGCCGCGGAGGGCTGCAAACTCTTTAGCATGGCGTCATGCAAAAATATTTCCTGTGGTGGCTGCAGTGGTTGAAGACTTGAGTGGGTGGCTGAGCACTTGAGGTAGTGGGGGTGGGGCACTGGGGCCTTTACGAGAGAGCCGGGGCTCCTTCCACCCCAGCAAACAGCCAGCTTCCTCTTCCCTCAGAGCCTACAGGAGTCCATCCCCAAGGCCTGTGTGGGCAGTGAGGCCAAGGGCAACGGGTTAGACAGGCCAAATTTCAAGTCTCCCCCACTCTGGCTCCCTGTGCATCTCTTCCCCTGCCTGTGCATCTTGGGGTACTCTCCTAAGCTTGCTGATGCTTCAGCTCCACTGCGAGTCCCTTGGAATTTGCTGTCATTCTCCAAACTCTGATTCATATCTGCACTTCCCATAAGACCTGGGAGGGCTGGAAGGGCATGCCAGAATGCAGAGAGATAGAGAACATTTCCCAGATCTGTGATGAACTTCAACAGCTTCCCTGAATGTTTGTGGAGCACCTACTAAGTGTCAATGCACTTTTGCCTAACATGATTTTCTTTATAATTCCATGTGAGGATGAAATTCTTAGTCTCCATTTTTTATAGATGAGAATGTGAAGCTAAAGTCACAGGGTTGGAAAGTGGTAGAGTCTGGATTCAAGCCCAGGTCTGCTTTACTTGGCCTCCAAGCTAGGACCGCCTCCTGCCCAGGGTAATCAGTGCCCTTAATGGAGGGAACCTCAGTGGCAAGATCTGCCCCCGAAAAGCTGATACTGTCTAGGAAAATGGTCCACACCCATGGGTGTGGGGCAGGAAGCACATAATAAAGGAGCTTGGGACCCCCCCACAGCATCCTGAGGCCCAGCCCAGCCGTCCCACTCTCCCTGACAGGGGTGAGGGGGCACCAGATGTTCCCAGAAGGGTGATGGGCAGCTCTCCCTGGAGGTACTAACTCTCTCTTTTTGGACTGTCTTCCTAGGGCCTAATTTTGTCTTCAACTTGTACCAAATCCGGTGAGTAGATTCAAGGCAGATCTGGGTGTGGTGGGGCTGGGGGGTTAGGTATGCTTGAGAAACAATCAACGATACAGCCAAACTTACTGCTTCCTTCCCTGTCTCCTCTCCATGCCCCTAAGCAAACAAGAGAAAGCGAAGGAGCCATGGAATTTAGAAAGTTCCATGAATAAAACTTGAACATGAACAGGACCATGTAAGACCCTGATGACTGTGATTCTCTTAACATTCACCCCCAGGCAGGGACCGTCCATCTGTTCATTCATTCATTCTCTCATCATTTATCATCTGCTCATCATTTATTCAGGAAGGATCTATTGCAGCAGGTCTTGTGGTATTAGTTTCTAAGGGTACAAAGATAACTCCGTCTTCAAGTATTTCACTATCTATGGTGAACACAGGCCACCATATTGCAAATAATATAATCTCAGGCACAATATGGTATCAAAAGAGAGGAGCAAATGAAGACGGTCAGGGATTCAGGGAGCCGGAGTCAGAAAGTCCTCTTGGGTAAGTCATTTTATCCACTGTCTGCTGCAGGGTAGGCCCGATCCTTGTCTGGCCTGGGTGACTCTTATTCTGGAAGATAAGTCTGTGAGTCAGTGAGTCACTGCCAGGAAGGTCATCCCATGCTCTGGTCTAGGGTATTGGGAACCCAAGGAGAGTCCAGATTCTCAACCCCAATAACTTTATTGGATGATCTTTCTCAGGAACCTGAAGGAGCTGGAGATGGGTCCACCCTTTACCATCAGTGGCCACATCAGCAGCCCAGATGGTGTCTATATGAAGTTCTCCAACAGGCTTGTCTGAAGGGGAGCGCCAGCCTCTGGAGCCCTGGAAAGGTGAGTGGAAGGTTGGTGAGCTCCTCAGTGAGTCTGATGTCTCAGTAGGGTCCTCAGACAGTCCAGGCACCCGGGCCCAGCACCAAGGACTGCTTGGAACCCAGAGAGATGACTCAGTTCATCCTGAGCCTTCCAGGGTCCGGGTGCTAAAGAAGTTGATCTCAGGAGTGAAGGCTCAGGGTCAAGTTGATCTCAGGAGTGAAGGCTCAGGGTCATGCTGCCCCTGCCTCCTGCTAGTACTGGGCCCTTCCTTTTCCACTTGCCCACCAATCCATGTCCTGCCTTTCTTTCCTGGGGAGGTTCTATTTCTAATCATATGGAAGCTTCTAGAATAGAGCTTTCTATCCCAACCTCTTGCTCTGAGATGAGGGTTTCAGATAGCCACCCTCTCCAAGAAGTGTCACTCTAGAGCTTTGTTTCTGAACTTTCTAAGCTCAGGAGCCACCCCTGCTTCATGGCTGACTCACCCTTTGGTCACACCTTCCCTCCCCCTGCCTTCAAGCCCGTTCCTTCTCCGTATTGCAGTTGCTCTTTCTCGTCGAAACATTTTCTCCCTCCAGCCATCCCTCATAGACCCTCCGTTTCTCTCTCATTTCCTCCCCACAGAACACCACACTCAGCTTCTCCATGTGTTTCCCCCTCTGTCACTCTCCTCTTGCTCGGGAGAAGCCTAGCCAGATGAGAGGGTTTAGAGGAATCCTTCCTAAGCCTCACCTCTTTCTTACTCTCCCTTTTCTTCTTCTGCAGGAGGAGGCTCCTGGCTGACCACCTGCCCCTCTCGGGCTCCCCTGGGCTGCCTTCACCTCCCAGGGCCTTCAAGGCCTGGCCCCTTATTGTGGACAATGAGGCGTCTTCTCTGAGTACACCACCAGCCTATGGCACGAGAGTCCCCAGGAGAGTCAGGCCTCTGGGGACAGAGTCTGGCAGAGTAGCAGTGGCTTTCTCACAGAAGCAAAAGAGGCAGCCGTTCCCCAGAAAGGAAGGACTAGTTCCCAGGAAGCCCCTGAGTCTGTGGGAGGAATTCCATTTGCCCTGGAGAGCAAAGCCCTCCCAGCTCAGCCCAGTGTGGGCAGGGCCTGGAGACTCCAGAAGGGAGCTCTTCTTAGGGTCTCCCCAGTCACTTCCTCTTGCAGGGCTGACACCAGGGACCAGAAACCCAGTCATAACTTCAATAAGCAAAGTCCTGTGGGAATGGAGGTGATTGCAGACGCTGTTTTTAACCTTCCTACCAGAAGCCAACTTCCTCTAAGAGCTGAAGGCTGAGCTTAGGCCTTTGCTCTGCCTTGTGCCCATCTGCACTTGATTCTGGCTCTTACAACCCTCTCTCCCGACCCTGCCATGCCCTCCCACACCCCTGTCCACCACCTGGGTCTGTTTTCCCTGCTGCTAACCAGGCTCGATGGCTCCAAAACAATTTTGAGATCAGTGCTGAGAACAGTCTAGAAACATGTTCTTGTTTTTAGGCTCCTGTGATGGAGCGGGCATGGAGGAGAGGGGGCATGGGAGGGCTCTGTCTCCCAGTGTTCTGCACTTCCTGTGCAAGGCCTGCGTTGTGATGGAGAAGGTGGACCGGAAGTGGTGGGAGTCGGGAGAGGAACCAGGGTTAGGCTGGAAAAAACAGATAACGCACAAGCGAGATCAAGAACCAAGTATAGCTTGGTGGACAGCAGAACAATTTGCCTTGTGAGTCATCACTTCTTCCTAGGATGTTTGCCTACTGGACCTGAGGCAGAGCCTGCAATGGGATGTCAGTTTAGTAGGCACCGAATGCAGAGTTGTTCAGTCCACAGACACTAAGTTCCTGGGGCAGCTGTGGATGGAGCAGGGCCTGAGAGGGGCCCTGCCACTGCTGAAACCTGCAGTTAGAACTACAGCCCCTGGTCTCCCTGCCAATGTCCTGGCAACAAGGCCAGCAAGACACAGGAGCCGGGAGAGTGACAGGCGAGGAGGAGAGAAGTCATGCTATTCGTCTTCCTGCCCTCTCTTTCCTGAGGCCTGGTTTCTTTCTTGCTTTGGGTTCTAGCAGGTTGCAGAGGAGGGAAGGAAGGAGAGGGCCTTACCAGCTCCTACCCCCTCACTTTCCGCCAGGGTCTGCGGGCCATTCTCCCAGCGTAGCCAGGCTCCGAGTTCATAAACCAAATCTCTGGCTTTGGAGGTCTTCAACTGGGCCCCAACTCTTCCATCCTCGAGTAGGTAGGGGTTTGCATCCCTTCCTTCCTTGAAGGTCTATTGGAGAGGAGGGGGAGGGGAGATGGGCTGACTTGGGCATCCTTCTTCGGATTTCAGTTCTAGGACCGGGCCCCATTTCTTAGCCCGTGGGGTGTTCCGCCTCAATAAAACTCTCGACTATGCCCTGCTCAGCATGGATACTGGATCTGCAGCCCATGCAGCGCTGCCCTAGGCCCCTGGAAGTGCTAAGGACTCAGAGGCCTTGGGGCAACTTGAAAGGAGGATAGGGCCCAAGGTCCAGGTGATCCTGGCCCCAGATTTGGTGGCTTCAGGTAAGGAGACATGGACAGCTGCTGAGGCCTGGGAGAACGGAGGGTATTTCCCATCCTTGGGAGCGGAACTGAGACTGGGCTACTTCCTCTTTTAGGGTCCTCTGACGTGTTCCTTGTCTCCTCTGCCTCCCCCTCCTTTTCCTGACCTCTGCAGTCCTACTGGCTAGCATAGTTTTCTTTACCCTTGGGCCCCAGGCCCCACCCTAAGTCTCTGCATGTTTCTGTCGAGGACTCTAAAGTGGCAGATTCTAGCTGGTTCAGAAATGATTAGGGAGCAGGCACCTAGAAATACGGCTACAGAGCTGGTTGGACAGGGCACTGGCTGGACACCCAGACCCGCGGCCATGCCAGGGCCTCCCCCAGAACCTCCCTCTCTTCCTCTTAACCATTTGTCATTCCCTGGGCCCCAAGAGCTGGGAGGGTGTCACAAGAGCCAGCAGTTCCATGGGCTGGCCACTCCCAGTCCCTCTGCAACCCACTTCCTCTTGGGTGCCTTTGCCAGGGCTGTTCTCCTGCCTGGAATGCCTCCTCCTTCCACCACACCACCCCTCCCTGCCACATCTCGTCTCCATGGTTGGCTCAAGTCTCACCTCTCCTGTGGCTTCCCTCAGGACTCCAGACTTGATGTCACCCATTTTGATCCTAATTGTAGATGGCCATACTTCCTCCATTTGTGCTTTTCCTCAACCAGGCTGAGCCCTTTGGGGACAGGGTTATGTCCCATAGGTCTTTGGTAACCACTAAAAGTGGAGCACAAAGGAGGTACTCAATAAATGCCTGCAGAGTAGAGAAGAAACACCCAATGTGACCACAGAAGGCTGCCTTGTCCTAGAGGAAGATGCCCAGGTGACCTGAGGAGGAGCAGAAACTACTTGCACAATACAGTCAACAAAATACAAGCCATTTCCATTCATGCTACTGCATCCTGAGCCTTGTGGCAGCCTTGTGGCAGCCTTGTGGCATGGGAATTATTATTGGCCCCACTTTACATATGGGGAGACTGAGACTCTGAGGGGTGCCATGCTTCGCCTAAGGCTGTACAGCCAACCACTGATTGCATCGGAGCCCGAGGAGAATCTGAGGCCTCACAGATGCAGCCTGACCTCCGGGCTTAGTGGGATGAGGATTAAACACTGTGGAAGAGGCTCTGGTCTTGACCTGCCCTGCCATGCTGTGTGGCCACAGGCTAGGCACTTCACCACCCTGGGCCTATATTGCAGCATCTGGAAATTGAGGGATTGGACTACTTCTCCAGGGCTCCTCTCTTTTACCTAGAGGAGAAAAAGGGTCATATCTGTTTTTGTTTTTTGTTTAAAAAAAATTTCTGTATTCTAGCATTTAGTGTAGGACCTGGCACATAGTAGGTATTCAATAAACAAAAGATACAAGTACCAAGTGCAGTTATAACTTTCTGACTTAGGAGGTGGCAGTGGAAAGGTGACTGTGGCAGTTCCTTTAGGCCCTGGATGGTCTAGGATCCTAAAAATTACTCAGCCTTTCGTTGACCTTGGGTAAGTCTGACCAGCATCCAAGACAATAAGTCTGGACCATTTCCAACCAAACCCTTCTTTACTAGGAAGGTGAAACACTCACGCTTGCTGAGCACGTATTAGTGCAGGGAGGGGCTCCATATGACCAGTCTCACTTCATCCTCACAGCCCCTCTAGGGAGGAAACAGAGGCTTAGGGTCCAATGAAATGATTTGCTTAGGGCTGGGCGAGAGTGTATTTTCTTTATAAGCCTGTGTCACCCACTTGTAGCCTCTGTCTAAGCCAGCAGCTTCCCCGAGCTCCCTGCCCCCAAGGAAGCAGGCTCCTTTCTCTGGTCTCTAATCTCTTCTCCAGGTGCCCAGATGTGGTGAGAAGGGCTTCTCAGACGCCTGGGCTCCCCAGGCCCTGTCCTCAGCTTTGAGCTTCTCACTGACCCATTCCTTGTTCTTCCTTTTATTTTTTATAGCCCCTTTGGCTTCCAAATCATCGAATTCTGCCCATTCTTTATGCCGGCTCCATTTTCACTTCCCCGGAGAGACTTCTTCAAGACCTGTGAATCTTTCTGGCTTCCATAACCTAATTATTGATTATTCCCTTGTATTCATTCACCCATGCAGCTTCTATAATATGCCAGGAACTGTGCTAGGCACTGTGGGGGAGCCCAGTCTCCCTTGAGATTAACCTTGCTCTCTCCTGTTTAATGGGTACTTCTTGCAGGCAAAATTCAGGTCTTCTATGTTTTCTGAGTTCTTTATGGTGCCTTGCACAGCTCTGGCCATAGCCAGGATTTCTCAGGAAGTTATGTTGAAGGATTCCTCAGTTTCTTCAGGGAACCTTGGGCTTTGCTTCATCCCTGGTCCTCTCCTGGGTGTTCTGAAAACCGCTTTGCTTTTCTCTTCCCATCCTCAATCAAGTTCAACCCTGTGATCATCATCAGATACAGTTCTGGAGACAGAGTACACACAGACAGTGACTTTTTCTATTTAAGGGATAACCTAAGGGATGGTCAAACCCATGAAGAGGCTGGGCAGCTGAGGAGGGGGCTCTGCTCTCCTGTAGGTCCTCTTTCAGTTGTAATGACCTTGCTCCATGCCGGTGGCCTTGGAGGGACCAGCATCTATGGTACCCCTCTCTCTGCTCCAGAGGTCTAAGAACCTCAAAGTAGGAGCAGATGGGAGTATCAATACTATATATTTTTAAAATGCTTAGTGATCAAAAACCATCTAGAAGTAGTGATATTTAAGCAGATCTGGTTCAAAACAGGAAGCCAGTGGCCTGGTGAATTTTCACACTTGGGGACCAGAAGTGAAAATGTTCTGCCTGCCCAGAGTAGCAACAGGCAGACAAAACAACAGGTGGGGCAGCACTGGAGGCCAAGGCCCTGGTGGACTCCCCGTCTCCTGGATTTTCACCTGCAGAGCCATCCCCCTCCCCAAAGCCTAGGCTGAGCTTTCTTATATACAAGCAGGGAGCCATTATGAGGGACATGGGTAGAAAATATAAGAAGTCTCATCTTCCATTCTAGCCCCAGCTGCTGATGAGCCCCAGGTGCCTTGTTTGTATAAGGCCACCGTTGGACTTGAAGATTTTGAGGTCCCTTCCAGCTGTGAGGCTATTTCAGAGCGTGGGTGACTTTAGTTCCACAGTGCTGGGGGTGGGGGGGGGAGGGGGGAGGAGCTAGGCGGAGACACCTGTGTGTGTGTGTGTGTGTGTGTGTGTGTGTGTGTGTGTGTGTCTAGTGTGTGTTCTGCAGAGGTGAGCCAAGGAGGAGAGGAATCCTGTCTTGTTCCCTGCTGTGTTCCCAGAGGGCCTGCCCATGGCGAGTACTCAATGAACGTTCGCTGAAGAAGTGAATGACTGCGTGTTGAATATTTTCACAGTCCTTTGCCTTTCCTCCTGACCACATCCCCTCACTTTAGGCTTCCTGTGTGATCTGTACCTGTGAGTCCTGACAACACCCAAGAGCTGTAGGGCAGAAATAGCAGGGCAGGGAACAATCATGGTAAAATATGACTAAGCTAAGAGGACAACAAAGTGGAAAATCAAATTTAAAATCAAATTTATGTATAGTCTGCTTTCTTCTTGGGTTAGTCTAATGTCGCCCAAGTATCCATTCAGCCTTAGGCTACCATTACCACCATTGCCATCTCACGTTTAGATATTATGTTTCTTCAACTTCTTTCAAGTGCTTTTCCTTGTGAGGATAATCCATTTGTTCATGCATTCGTTTATTCATCAAAAATTTACTGAGGACCTATACTGTGTGTTAAGCATTGGTTGGGTGTGAAGGATACAGAGAGAAACCAAGAGGAGTTTCTGCTCTTTAAGAGTTCACAGTGAAATAAGCACTGAATGTAGGACCTTCAGTGACAGCAACACGCCCAGGGCATTCATTCAATCACAGCAATATGCCTAGGGCATTTATGAGAGAAGTCAGATCGAAGATGACTCTCTCCATTTCACAGATGAGAAGACTGAGGCCCAGAGTTGACACGGCAGACTCGCGTCAAAAGAACAGATAGCGACTGAGCTGGGTGAGCCTGGAACCCGGGTCTCCTGAGGGCCAGTCCAGCCCAGCATTCTCTCCACTCCCTAGGTCTGTTGCCTCTTCCTGTTTGCCCTTAGGGCATGTCCAGACTAACAACCTTAACGTGGAAGCGTGTCCATTCAGCCTGAGTGGACTGACAGACACTCCCTCTGTGTGTATCCAGCTTTCTTCTTTCTATTCCATCATGCAACACATGCTTGTTCTCCTACGTGTGTTGTCTGTTTGCTTCAGGTTTGAACTCTTGGCTCAGATCTTAGAATCTCTCAAGTTTTGGGAAAGTCTCCCAACCTCACTTAGCATAATTTAATGAATCACGTATTTCACTCCTTTCAATTCAGTCCAACAAATATGGATTGAACACCCTAGCTGGGCCAAATGCCCCTTCTATGCACCGTGTAGACCCCTGTGCACACCTCCACCACAGCCTCACATCCTCTCAGCTCCACCTCTGATTCCAGCCAGTTTCGAGTGGGCTCCAACTTACTTTGTGCTGACAAGTCTTGTCTCCAGTGCCCTCTGCACGTCACTTGCTTTCAGCCCTGGCCTCTCCTGTTCTGGGGGAGCCCATAGAGCCCTGTGCACCAGCAGCTTGAGAGTGTAGAGGGGTCAACACCTATGGGGGAAGACTCAACGGGCAGAGTTTAAGAGCTGACGGATCCGGGCTTCTCCTGTCAGTGCTCAGGGGACAATTGGAAGAGGCCTCTATACACTCCAATGAGCATTCCAGTGGGATCAAGGCCCAGTTGCTCCCAGCATGACCAGCTTGATAACGTATCCATGTTTTGGCTTTTCCTTCTCTCCTGGTCACTCATGCTTGTTCCCTGATATTGCCTTCCAAATAAACTACTTGCCCACAAGTCCTTGAATCAGATTCTGCTTCTGGAGGAGCAACCTAGGTGAAGGCAGCACTTCCCACATTATGTTGTTAAGTCTTTATTCATTTATTTACTTGCTCGCCCATTCATTCAACAAATCCAAACTTAGTACTATATGCTCTAGGGTGTGGAATGGAGGAGTGATAAGTCCCTGCCTTCACAGATCTTATATTTTATTGGAGGAGACAGACTGTGAGCAAATAAACATACAAATAGATCATATAACCTCAAATAATGACAAGTGCTAAGGGAAAAAGCTGGGGCTAGAGAGGGAAGGAATGGAGATGAGGAGGATTCTTGGATAGGGCGGTCAGCAAAGATCTCTCCAAGGAGGCTCCACCTGAGCAGAGACTTGAATAAAATGAGGGAGGAATTCAGGAGAACAAAGACAGATGAGCTGAGGTGGGTATTAGCTTGAAGCAGAGTGGGCACGGAGCAGAGTGGAGGAGGTGTGTCGGGAGACTCAGCAGGTACCAGCTCGCTAGGATTATACCTCTCATTTGGACCAAGAGCAAAGGAGAGGGCTTTCAGCAGGGGCATACCACGACCTGAATCGTATTTTATAAAGATCATGCTGGCTACTGCACTAGAATAAGTAGACTGCAAAAATCACGCTGTTAGACTAAGGGAGCAGGAGTGGAAGCAGAGCGACAGTGGTCCAGGTGAGAGATGATAATGGATTTGACTGAGGTGATAGCGTGGGGGTGGTGACAAGTGGTTGAATTCACCATACATTTGGAAGGTAGAGCTGATAGGACCTACCTGATGGATCAGATGTGGAGTGTGAAGGGATGACTCCCGGTTTTTGTCCTAAACAACTGGACAAATGGTTGTTTGCCATGGTGGTGCCATTTGCTCAGGAGGGGAAGACCCGGGGAGGAGTGAGTGTGTGGGGGAATCAAGAGTTCTGTTGGAGACATTACAATGTTGAGATGCACGCTAGACATCCAAATGGACCTGCTGAGGGGGCGGTAGAGTTCAGGGGAGAAGTCCTATCGGGATATTCGGAAGTCGTCAGCATCCAGATGGCATTTAAAGGGATGGAGTGGGTGATACCACCCAGGAGCAGTGGGGAGAGAAGAGTTGAGCTTAATAGAACAAGCAGCAAATCCTCACGTTATTCTCTAAAGGAGTCGCTCTCAAACTTTAGTGCATATGGGATTCATCTGCAACTTGATCACCTGTAACTTGTTTACTAAGCAGGTCCCTGGCAACTGGCATTCAGAAATTCTGGGCCTTGAGAAGCTTAGGAAGACAAGCTCCCCCAGGTGATTCTGCTACAGGTGATACTTTGAGAAACCGCCCTAGGAGATGGGTAGATGGGAGAGTGGGGAAGTGGAGGACGAGGAATATTGCCAGGTTGGGGTGACCAAGTAGCAGGATCCTGAAGATTGTTTCTGTTTTCTCCAGGGCCATTCATGAGGTCTTAACCTCCACCAACTCCTCCTTCGCTGTGTAGGCAGAGGTATATAGGTGTATACTCCCAGACCTTTGCCAATCATGCACCAGCCTGCACCTGGGATCCCCACCCACGCCCACTCCAGAGCGTACTAGCTCTGCAGATTGGTTGATTTACTAAAAACCCTCAGCTGCACCCTCGAGATGGGCTGTGATTGTCAAAGGAACAATATGGCACCAATGAGGCTCCTGGCTGGGGGGTCTGCAAGACAGGGCCAAGTACAGGCATGGCTCCTGTCACTCTAAGAGCAAAGGGATGGTAGCCTGCTTTTCCTCAAGACTGAAGGTCAGCCAGTGAATATTCTAACTGCGTATTGGCTGCAGGGGGGCTTAGTGGTATTCTTCACACCTGTGTCTTCATCTCCACACCCAAGACGTGGGCTCACCCATCAAGTGGGTCAGAGTGAGCACAAAGGCTTTCACATCTGAATCCTCAGCCCTGAGCCCTCACTTAGTGCCAGGCCTGCCTTGCCAACTGCTGGAAGGCCTTTTCCTTGGAAGACTTGTCATATCAAAGCCAGAGCTCCCCATCTCCCCACCCCCCTCTACCCACGTCTCCCTTTCACATGCATATTTCACTTTGCTCATCATCCACATTCCAATATGATTAGTCCTTGAGTCCTTCTGATTACTTCCTTCTTCCTTCACTCCAGCCTGCCGTGGAGTCTTGCCAATTCTCCCTTCAAAATGTCTTTTGAATCTGTCACTTTCTCTTTACTCCCACTGTCCCTGCTCAATATCGTCATTTGTATGGATTATCAGTTAAGCCTGTTGTGGACTGAATGCTTGTGTCCCAAATTCATCTGCTGAAACCCTAACCCCTAATGTGATGGTATTAGGAGGCGGGGCCTTTGGGAGGTGATTAGGGTTAGATGAGGTCATGAAGACATCATAAGATGTCATCATCAGAAAAAGAAGAGAGACCAGAGCACTCCCTCTCTCCCTCCTTCTCTCCCTCCCTCTGCCACAGGAGGACAAAGGGAGAAGAGGGCCATTTGCAAGCCAGGAAGAGATCCCTCATCAAGAACTGAACCCTCTGGTGCCTTGATCTTGGACTCCCCAGCCTCCAGAACTGTGAGAAACAAATGTCTGCTGTTTATGCCACCCAGTCCACGGTATTCTATTATGGCGGCCCAAGCTGACTAGGACAGCCTCCTACTCAGTTTCTCTGCCTCTCACCTCCCTCCTTTGCGTGGAATGTTAGTTTCTTTCATGGCACTTATCACTGACTGTAATAATATAGTTGTTAGTCTGTTTATCAGCTTGATGTTCATCTTCATAACCAGATGGCCCCCTCCATGAAGCCGTGCCTCTTTTGTTCACCCCTCTGGACCCAGGGCTGAGTGCCATGCCTGGCACATAGTAGGTGCTTAATAGTATGCTTCTTGAAGAAATGAAATGCTGACTACAATACACGCCTCCAACCAGTCTCCCTGCATCCCGTCTTGTCCCTTCTGACTCATGCCTTACCCTTTGGCCAAGGTTATCTTTATAAAACATTAATTTCACCCTACCCAACCCTTCCTTGTCAGAGTGTTTATTGGGTCCCATGACCCTTTTCGACTGTTTGTGGGGAACTAGATGAAGCTAAGGTCAAGCTGATAGTGAGGAAAGGTGCTGTGGGTCATTAATAAAAATGCATCTAAATTGTGGATTTGCTTTAAAAGAACCCCCCAAACCCATGAGCACTACAGGAAGTGGATGAGTCATGCCTCCCACTAACCAGTGTCCTTTAGGTTGGGGCTTGATAAAATCAACCCCAACTGCTTGAACACAGTTACCAGGGTGCTGTCCCAGGTGGGCGCAGCCTGCAGCTCCCCTTCCTCTGCTGCTCACATGAGGGACTCTAACTTCCGCCCCCAGTGCAGCCTGGGCTCTGTGGGTGTGACCATTCTTAAGGATTGTGTGCATTCTGTGACGGGGTGTGCTTTGGGGGTGGGTGGGGCGGGACAGAGATCTTTTGGGTAAGACAAGGCAGACTCTTAGACTGCAGCTATTTACAAAGTTGGGAAAACACAGCTCAATAGAATTTCCTCTTCAGTCAATGTTGGCCCATTTCCTCTCTCTCCTTACTAAGAGGAAGTTCCATTAGCTCATAAAAACGCAAAATCACACATTCTTCAGCCTGGAAAAGCCCTTGAAGGAGGTTACTCAGTTTAAGAACAAATGGGACCTTCTCCTGGGGACTTTAATCTGAATTCTTGAGAAGCGTGGAAGTGTCTTACTGCCCGGCTGTTTGGAAGAACTCTCTCAATTTCTCCCACAGCCCCAGCTGTGCTGGGCAGTCAGACAGCAGCTTAAAAGCAGAGGAGACCCAGCACAAACTCCCACTCATCCTACAGAAGGGAAACAGGCACGGCCTGTACCAGAGCCCACAGCCTCGGACCCCACTCCCTCCTTCGGCTCCTCCATGTTTCGTCTCCTCCAACCAAACTGGCCCCAGTTCCTTGAGGATGATTCTTCTCGTTCTCTGAATCTTTATATTCGCCTCTCTGTCGTCTTCACCCAATCTACCTCAGGGGCCTTTTCCTTGGGACAGAAGCCATCTCTAACTCTCATTTCCAGGAAAAGGCGACCAACCCCACACCTTTTACCCATCAGGCATGGAGGCCGTGAGGGCAAAAGTCTGAGCAGGTCCTAAATGGTGTGATATTAGTCAGGTTCTCTGAAGACGATAGGATCAGCGCTTCCCCAGAACCCGGTATTTTCTGAGTGACAGGGGAGAGGCATCGCTGGAGAGGACACAGGGGAAAAGAGATGAGGTGTCCACGGTTACCTCCTCGAGGATCCAGGCTGGGATGAAGAACAAAGTACACCGGAGACTCAGACCACAGGCCCGGGGTTGGCTCCACCCGCTGGGCCGAGCTTGGAGAGAGTCAAACCCACGTGTGGCTTTTCGTGGAAGGAGCAGGCTGCTTTTAAGAGAATGCAGAGGCTTCTACACTTACGAGAAACACCCCAGGACACACCTCCAGGTCGAGGGGAACGGGTGGTGGCGCTCCCGGGAGGTCTGGTTTGCTGTCTTTCCAGAAGGGAGGGGCTTCCAGGGTCTCCTTTCCGAATTGTCAGAATTCACATCCAAAACACTGTGTTACGCTTCCCACCGTTTCCTTTTCAGTGGCTGAAAGAACCCCTTTTACTCTTTCATTTACATACATTTTCATGATCTCTTTCATTATATCACATACTCTTTACATACTTCTTTACGTTCATTACATACTCTTTCAGCAATTTCCTATAGACGTTTTCATTCTCTCTTTCGTTTTCACCCATTTCCAAGAAAAACTGTCCATTTCCCTTTACAATTTTAAAAGCTGACGACAGCTATTTATGCACGGACCATCACATGCCTGGCACCATGTTAAACTCTTTACACATGATCTCATTTAAACATCCCGGGAGGAATTATTATTCGCATTTTATAGACAAGGAAACGCACTTAGAGAGGGTAAGTAATTTGCCCAAGGTCACAGACAATAATGTTAGTATGAGACCCTATACCTGAGTCTGCCTGATGTGGGTCTGAGTCCTTGGTCCTGTTACCTTAAAGTGACACCACACATTTATTCATTATCATTCTTAATGATCAACGGCTTGAGTCCTCCACCAGCCACTGTGTCACCAGAAATCTGACTGGTTTCACAAGATTCCTGTAGTCCTAACAATTTATTGGATAAAAACTATACATCATTCATTTACAGAGCTTTGTGTTCAAGGTACATTCACATCCATGTCCTCAATGGAACCTAACGTCCCTATGAATGGAACAAGTCAGGTTTTACAGATGAGGAAACTGAGGCTCCTCAGTGTACAGATGAGAAAACAGATAAGGAAAAGTGACTGTCCCAAGGTCACCCAATGTAAGAAACAGTGGAGTCAGAACTAGAACTCCCAGGCTCTTGAAATACCCAGAATTCTTTCACTGTGCTATGCTGCCTCTCCAATAAATAAATGAACAAAATAAATAAGTAAAGCTTCCCAGGGAACCCAGAGGAGTCCTCCCGCCGGCCTCAGTCTCCAGGGGGAGTTGTCATTGGACTGGCACCCAAGAACTTCTGGGCAGAGTGCAAGGGGTTCGGGCGGGATTTTCTGGGCAGGAATGTCTATTCTCAGAATGCCACAGAAAAATGCAGGGTCATGTGACGACTCTGGGGAGCCTGCCCCAGGCCTGTCACTCCCCCCAGCTTCCTCGCCCGTGGATTGTAAACTGGCTTTGAAGACAGATTCCAAAGTGACCACGGGGAGCAGGACCTGCCCCTGCCCCCCATTCTGGGCTGTGTCTGGACGCTCTCTTAGCATGATGCCATGCTGAGATCTGGGAGTCTGCAGCCTGAGAAAGCAGCTGGCTTTGCTCAGACATGGGTTCCGGAGTTCACTTTCTCCTAGCTCAGAGTCAGAGAGGGTTGGCAATGACACCCCACAGGACAGCTTGGTTAATATCCAGCATGGAGGGCCCCTTATTTCACAGATGGAGTAACTGAGGCCCTTTGAGAAGTGGCTGGACCAGGGTCGCACAGCTGAACACTGAGAGCAGGGATCCCAGCCCAGTGCCCTGTCCTACGGGTCTGTAGCTGAACATTAGCAGCAAACACAAGCGCAGGTCCCAACCGCAACCTTCTGGGGCAGCTGAGCTGGTGCCCAAGCCCAGAGGCTGTCTGAAGAGTTCTGACCAATACAGACAACCATGGTTTCTCTGGTACTGTCAGCAAGATGGTGGGGGCAGCAGGGTGGGGATAGTGAGTGGCTTGGCCACGGAAAGTGCCCCAGTGGAATGCTGCTCTATTTGCTGGAAAGAGGGAGCTGTCTGCAGATGGACACGAGACATCCCCAGAGGGACCAGTTCTGAGCCCAGAGTCCCCTTCTGGGTCTCAGCTTTCTTTGTCCCCCTGTGGCTCCATAATGATGGCTGACTGGCTAACTCCATGACCAGGACAGACACACCTTAAGATCTCCCATGACAAGCTCCCCGCCTGGGAGGGAGCTCCTCCCTGCAACCACCCCAGGCTGATGGTCAGCTCTGACCCTTCCAGAGGTCAAACTTGGTCTCTGCTCCCTCCTCTCCCGCTAGAAATGCCTCCTGCAGCAAGTCCCTGAGGTCCCCATCCTCCCAGCCCTCCATCCTGCTGGAGGGCTTGACACACGGCTGGCCTAAGGGGGAGGCCTGGGTCTGAGCTGACTTCAGCCTGGCGGCCTCACCACAACTCCAGAAAACACCGCGATTCCCCTGAGCAAATAATCCTTTATGAAACAGGAAGAGTCGCAAGGAGGGAGGCGGTCTCTGCCCTGCCTTCTCAGCTCTGCCGGAGTCTGCAGGACCCTGTCTGCAAAACAGGTCAGTGCCACCCACACGGCCTGCACCGGTTTAGCAAGAGAGCCTCTCCTGCTCCAGGTACCTTCGCCAGCTCTGCCAGGCCTGCTAGGGCTGGCCCCACTGGGCTTGCGGAACGGTGCCCACACTGGCCTATGTTTCACTGCTGACCCCTGGGGCCCCTCCTCCTGGTCCCCGGATGGCTGAAATCAACAGCAGTCCTCAGCCCAAGTCACTCAATCGAGTGCAGGCTAGAGATGAGTGGCAGGGTGACAAGGTCCGAGTCCAATGTGCCCAGGAGACCGCCCGGGGCTGCCACAGGTTCCAGAGGGGCGAGATCATGGGCAAAGCTCCAGTCAGACATTTCGGGGTCACCATAGCTGGCGAAGCCCAGGAGTGACCATTCCTCATTTGGTGGGTTCCACTGTCCAGCTGGGGCCCCTGAGGCAGCGAGAGTCACTCCTGGGGGCTCCTGTTTCAAATAGCCCTTGGCCAGCGCTGGTGGAGGCCAGCCTGCCTCGGCATCCAGGCACGTCCTGAATTCGGGGCCAAGGCCATCTGTTGAGGAGGACCCTTCCTCCAGGCAGCCTGCCTCCTCCTCTGTGCATCTGGTCTGCCTCAGGTAGCCCTGGAATGCCACCGCAGCTGGGTCTTCTTCCCCAGACACCTCAGGCCCCGGGGAACCGACATGGCCCAAGGCTGAGCCATCCCGTGCCTCCCCAGGACGTCCCTCGGAGTTTTGGACTAGGCCAATGCCACTGTCATCCTGGCCCTGGCTGTTGTTCTCCTGCGGCTCCCAGTTGAGCCCCGTGCCAGGACTCAGGCTGGGCTCCTGCAAGCAGATCCCGCTGTCCGTGCTGTTGCTGCTGCCGCTACTGCCACTGTTCTCCAGCTCCGGGGGCGCTCCCTTTCCCAGAGTCTCCCCCGCCTGGGGGTGGGGGGCAGGGAGGAGGAAGTGGGGCTCTTCAGTCTGCAGGGATGGCTTGGCACTGCCAAAGCCACTGTCCGTGCTGCCGTGCAGCTCCGAGTTCCTCAGCTCAGGGGACACCTTGGGGAAGGCCTCCTCGTCCAGGGGATGGATGACGTCACGGGTCTCTGGGCAGGGAAGCTGGCTGATGAGGCTGAAGGGACCGGGCTTCTCGAAGACCTGGAGAGGAGAGAGAAGAGTGAGGCAGACGGAGGGCCACCTGCAGGAACCACCCCAGGGCTGCCAGGTGAGGCCACGGGTCCAGGAGGTGCTGCTCCAACAGAGGGGACCACAGAGCTGGGTTACTCTGTCACTTGCTCTTTTTGTTTATTTCAGAATCGAGTTTTTCTCCTAATTCTCAGTTTGGCTAAGGTTTCCCAGAAGCCTGTATTCTCGGAGCCCAGGTGGAGTTACAGGCAGGATGGGCGCCCACAGGCGACAGTGCATGTTCTCAGGCGGCTCCCTCGGTGATCCTTTTCACACCTGAGAGCAGGCTGGACCCATCCAGATCCATCTGAAAAGGGTTTCCTACTTTTCTGGCTATGAGCCAGAATAAGAAATGTGTCACATCATAACTCGTATATAACAGCCCGTAAATATATAACTCATATATAAATAACTGAAATCAGCTTCACAAAATAATACTTATCGTTACTACTGTGTACCATGATCTAATCTAATCTGACCTATTTTATTCTATTCTATCCCTTCCTATCCGTTTCATTTTTTAAAATGCTAGATGTGAGATGACAGATTAATTCCTCCACTCCCTGAGTTCTGACTCATACAAACACAGGGTGGCTGTAGTGTAGGGGAGTGGAACAAGCACAGAACCAGCAGCTGAGGAGGACCTGCTCCCCATTAACTGCCAACGGTCCCAGGGAAGTCATTTAACACTTGCTCCTTTGCCCCAGCCCTACTGGTGTTCCTTCTTTTCCAGAGCACATCAGTGCAGTGCTGCCTCAGGGCCTTTGCACTTGCTACTCCTTCTGGTTGGAATACTCTTCTCTCAGCGCTTTGTAGAGCCGTGTTCTTCTTATCATCCAGGTCTCAGTAAAGATGTCACCTCCTCAGAGACCTTCCCGATCACCCTGGCTAAAGCAGTACTCCAGATACTCCACATGAACCTAGTTTACTTCTTCCTAGCACTTAGTTCCTGGCATTACTTTTTAATTTGTTTTCACTTCCCTCCCCCTCTCCTCACCAACACACACATACACATACAATCATTCCCCACCCCACAACATAATACAAGCTCCTTGATGGAAGTTGCTATCTAGACTTGTTCACCACTCTGTTCCCAGAGCTTAACCGAGCTAACACACTGGAAGCACTCATAAAGTTTGTTGACTGACTTACTGCCTTACTGTAGCACATCTGCCCTCATTCCCTTTGTATGTGATGACTCTAATGTGACTCTTATTGGTTGAATGCCTATTAATATTACATAGCTGGGTGATTAAGGATGTGTATGCTGGAGCCAGACTTCAAGAGTTCAAATGCCTGCTCTGCCTCTTATCAGCTGTTCACCTTGGCCAGTTATTTATCCTTTCTGGCTTTTAGTTCCTCACCTGTAAAATGGAAATAATAACAGTCCCCGCCTCCTCGTGTTGTGATTAACACACATAAGGTGCTTAAACAATAGAAAGCGCCTGGTACACAGACAGCACTCAATAAATATTGATAAACGGAATTTTACTCCCGAATAATTCTCTAAGGAAGTATTATTATCTCTGTCTCCTGGAGCAGAAGACTGAGCATCAGAAAGGTTAAATGACTTGCCCAAAGTCACACAGCAGCAAAGAACAAACCTGGAATTTGTACTCAACTGTCCTGATCTGAAATCTCCACTTGTCCAATAATATTTACTTTGATAAATTGATGAAAGATCAGATCAAACCAGCTAACGAATGAGAACAACCCAATAAACGTGAAGTGCTCTGTGCACTATACATTATTCATACACTTAGTGATGGCCACGATCATCAGATGAAAGGAATCAGGCTGTATTTATCTTGAGGAGGAAAAAACTCTCGAGGACAACTCAGTTCTGTCATCTAAACGTACAGAAGGAACAACCAATCAGAGGTTGCTTGCCATCTCCTTTGGCATTTTTGCATCTGTGTCTATTTCACTGGTTTACATATTAAAGTTAATAGCTTATACACGGGCCGCCCACCAGGCTGTGATCAAGCCCCTTGGGACTGGGGGCCACATTTATCAGCTTCTTCCCGCACCACATTTTGCACGTCGTAGGTGATCAATAGCTGCAGCTCAGCTGCCACCTCGCTCACTCTCTCCCTAGATGCTTCTCCTGATGCCTGACTAAGAATCTCCCATCCAGGGTGCCAGGAACAGCTGGCTCCCCGCTCTGCTTTCTAGCTATCCGTCCCTGAGGGCGGGCGCCACGCACACTCATCTCTAACCCTCCCCACGGGACCGGCTCTGGGCCCCGCATGCAGAATGTGCTCCAAGTGCTTGCTCAACAGGCCGACGCAGACGTGTCTGTGGAACTGAACCTCCCCAGAGCACCAAGCACAGAGAAGGACTTAGACACAGGGAAGAGCTTTAGGATCCGCGAAGGCTGTGGGGGGCACTGTGCCCAGTGTCCTTGTCCCACCTCTCTACTCAGGGCCCTGCAGCTAGGAACACGGTGCTCTCTTGCTTGGACAGAGGCCTAATCAGGCCAGGCAATGCCACTGCTCTCATCTCCCTGACTCCCCTCTTCCTGGAGTTCTTACTCAAAAGAATTTCAGAGGGTCTATGTCTTTCTCTTATTTTTCCTAGAAAGTTGTAAAATAATCAGTGTATCTGCCTCAGAAGCACGAGTACACAGGGGCAGGTCCATGGCCATTTGTTAGTACAGTCATGTGCTGCGTAAGGATGTTGCGGTCAATGACGGGTCACATGCACGCCAGCAGTCCCAGGAGATTAGCACCACACGGCCTAGGGGTGTAGCAGACCATGCCATCGAGGCCTGTGTGCAAACACTGTATGACGCTCACACGACGACGAAATCACGCATGTCTCAGTGTGTTCCTGTTGTTAAGTGACATGTGACTGTAAATAGTAACAAAATGACATGTGGGGGTTTCGGACTACTGAGGATGTGTTTTATCTGGGCCACTAGGAGGTCACTTCCTCAGCACCGGGCTCTGAGTTCAAGTCCTCCCTCCATTCCCAGGGCGCCTGAGGAAGGTGCCTCCGGATCCCGTCAGGCTGAGGGAATGGACTGTCTGGAGGGAGCTCCCTGCCTTCCAGAGTGCTGGTGCGGCTGGAGGATGGGGCCGTGGCCTCGCTGTGAGACTCACCAGGACGGCGGGCAGCTTCCCCCGGCGCCGCACATACAGCTGCAGGGCCAGGCAGTAGGCCAGGAGTCCACAGAGCAGCAGGAAGAAGGCGAAGAAGATGCTGAAGTTGGTCGCAGTGAAATCTGCAGGCCCAGAGAGAGGCGTTTGTGGCCTGGCACACGGGACGTGGAGGGATGGTCCCCAGAGATCCTGTGGCCACTCTCAGGATCCACTCCGTGAGCGGCCCAGGTGACTCCCAGCCTACCTCTAGGCCACAACTCTAGATGTATCTGGGTTCTCGGGAATCTTGGCACAGCAGGCAAGTACAGATGCTTCAGCAGCCAGACCTGGGTTCAAATCCCAGCTCCGCCACTTACTAGCTGAGAAGCTGTGGACAAATTACTCAGCCTCTCTGAGCCTCAGTCTCCTCATCTATAAAATGGGAAAAATAATAGTGCCTCCCACATAAGATGGCTGTGAAGTACACAGCTCTTATCATTTACCAAATCCTTTACTTATGTTATCTGATCCTTATAACAACCGTAGGAAGTAAACACCATTAGCATCCCTATTTTTATAGATCAGGATCCCGAGGGCCAGAGAAGTTAAGTAACTTACCCAGGGTCATATATCTCATAAGTGGTAAATCTGAGATTTGAACCCAGAGCTGTACACAAAACTATTTCTTATATCTGTGAGTGGATGCTGAAAAAGTTCTTAAGGCTGCTGACGCACAGGTGGTGCCCTCCTCTGCTTAAATGAGGGTGAGGCTTCAATGACAATGAGCTCGGGAGGGTCCTTCATTAGCTGAAATGTACTGGAGAAATGTTGGTGTCACCCTGGTCTGTGCTGGACTCTGCCCACCCTGGACCGGGCACTCCCAGCCTGGGCACAACTGTCAGTAGGATTTACCAGGCACTTGTCCTGAGTTACTAGTTACAGCTTCCTCTGGACACACCCTGTCTCCCCAGCCAGACTGTAAGATCCTTGTGGGCAGGACCGTGGCCTTCACATCCTATATCCTCTCTCTTCCCTCCCCTTCCTAGCACCCGGCTGGGAGCCATTATTTGTTGAGTCTGGCAGCCGTGGTAAGCAGTCAGCTCAGTTCTGCTTCCTCTGAGAGGGAGGGAGGGTAAGGAGATGGCCCTTTGTGCCCCCAGCTCCAAGGGGCCACAGCAGAGGAATGTAATAAACAGGAACTGACACACAGCTGACTGACAGTGGCAGGCGGGGGAGGGCGACATCCTGGAAAGCGCAGTTGTGCTGGAGTGGAGGCACCCGCAGAATCAGGAGACCTGGCTCTGCCACTGTGCCCTAGGAAGTGGCTTGTAAGCACCGAGCCTCCATTCCCTCATCTCTAAAATGGGACAATAGGAGCGCTCTCACAGGGCTGCGTGAGGATGGAGAGCTGTGTGTGTGGGGGTGCCCAGCCAGGGCCTGGCACCGGCAGCGCTTGATGGATGCTTTTCGGATTGTGCAAGGCCCTTCCTGCCTCCCTCCCCGGCCCGGACAACAGCCCTGACTGACTCACACTGTGGGGTGACCACGATGCACTCCTCCTTCGACCACTCCCCCTGGTTCAGTCGGGAGGTGTAGGACGGCTTGACCCGGACACAGAACTCTCCCACCTTTCCAGGGGCTGGGAAGCTGAAGTTTTCATGTTTTACCTTCTTGCTTATCAACTGAAACGAAAACAACAGCAGCAATAAACAAAAGCTCCTGCTTCACGGCAGGAGAAGCGGGAGGGGCCTCTAGAGATGATGGAGGGCAACCCCCATCAGTGTTCTTTTTCTAAGATAACAAACGCTGTGTGATCAATGCAGCCCCGGATCTCTGTGATTATCATGGTTTATGATGTATTAAAAAGAGAAAAGGAAGTGTTTTACGGATCAGGAGGCCTTCCCAGAAGGGGCAGGCATCAACCGTGGTAGAAAGAAAGAAGACAGATTTTGCAGATTCTAGATCTCCCACTGATGGGGGCGCCCTGGGGCAATTACATCGCCTCGGAGCCTCACTTCCCCATCGATAAAATGGAATAAAACATCCACCGGTGATTGGATTGGAAACAATAGTTCTCCGGTGGTGCCTGACACCTGGTAGGCAGGAGTACAAGTTTGAGGACTGAAGTCAGCCCAACCCCCTCCCCGGCCCCCTCGCCCTCCCTCTACTCTGCAGCAAAGTCCCCCAGGGGCACGCAAAAGGCACTGCCAGCCTAGGGGACAGGAGAGCCCAGGGAGCCAGGCCCCGCTTGTTACTGAAGTGGCCTTGGGGAATCCCATACCGTACGCTGTCCCTTGCGAATCTCAACCTCATACTCTCGGAAGTTAGGGAAGATGCTTTCGTATGTGTCGCCTGGAAGGGCCACCTCGGGCCTGGGAGGCTGGATCGTTCCCAGGATGATGCCCTTGTGCATCTCTAGCTTCACGTCACCAACTGTCAGAGTCACTGGAAGAGGAGGCAAAATCATGAGGCCTGCCTGTTGGGGAGGGCCTGGACCCCCAGCCCATGCCTGGCCTTCAGGGTCAAGCTTTACCCATCCTAAAACTGGGGCCACAGGTTTCCCAACCTGGCAGAACATAATGACTTCCTGGGGAGCTCATTAAAATTACAGATGCCCCAGGCCCACTTAAGACACAGTGAATCTGAATGTTTGAAGCTAGGTCCTAGAAACATCTATTTCAGACACACTCCCCAGGTAATGTTTCTGCAGCCGGCTGAGACCTGGCCACGGGCAGCCACTTTGAGCCAATGATCTAGACCACCAGGTCTGATGGAATTCTGCAGAGCAGGCTTGCCACACACACAGAGCACGGTCAACCCCAATCTGGAGAATGGAAGAATACCATCAGGTGTGGAGCCTATCCTTTTCTTTTATTCTGGCAAAAAGAGACTCCCAGCTTTTCTTCAGTAGCACTTCCCTGCTTCGAAGTCCCACATCCTGACTCCTGGGAGTTCATCCCTAAAATGCGGAAGACCTGATCCCAGTTCTGCCTACTGCTTGCCATCCTATACTGAGTGCTTACGGATTCACTTCCTCTCCTGGAACCCTACAAGTACACAGGCCTGGCCCTTGTGACTCAGCTGCCCCAAGTCACCCCAAGACTTGTCTTCTGTAGGATAAAGAACTCCAGTTCCCTTTTAAATCTTGCAATTTCACTATTTTCACCCAAACTTTCTCCAAAGTCCTAACTCAGGCTTGTTTGGGCAACTAGGTCCCCCTGCCACAAAGCCAGGCTGATGTGTTCTCTGTGGGAACAGAGAGAAAAGTCTAGAATAGAGCTTCTGGCTAGAAGATACCCCAAAAGCCATGTTCTAGGCCCAGGCAAGGAAAAGCACCTTCATCCACAGTGAAGCGGGTGTTGCTGAGGGTCCAGGTGGAATGCTGGCTTCCATCCACTGCCCGGACTTTGGCTCGGTAACCATCGCTGTGGTACAGGTCCAGGGTCACCATGGTGAGATCACAGGACAGCGCCAGGGTCTGGTTACAGCTGGGGACAGACTTCCAGCGCTCTTCTCCATACCTGGCGAGATATCAGGGTGGGCACTGGTAGAGGAACTCGTGCTCAAGCCCACCTCCTTTAAGAGGGAAGGAAGAGGCCAGGGGAGAGAGCTCCCATGACGGTAGAGCCCTCAAGGTATTTCTTCCAGTTCAGAGTATCCAGTTGCACGGGGATCTCCCTTGGTTCTGGGACCCTCTAACAATTTCTCTGTGGTCTAGAAGACTCTTAGATTGGAATACGAGTAGCTCAAATCCCAACTCCTCCAGGAAGACTTGCTCTTCCCTGTAGCACAGCCTAATTTCTCCCTTCTTCCCACTCCATTTGCAGTCGGCAGGGGTTCCTCATGCACCAACGACATTATGGATGCTTTCTCTCTTTTTCTAATAAGACAGAAAAGTCCTGAGGGGAAAGACAATACCCCAGCTTGCTCACTCCAGAGCTCCCAGCACACTGATCAGAACCTGTGAGAATCAATCAACACTTGTCAACCCATAGATATGCGCCAGGGGCCTTCCTGGCATCACTTCAGTAACAAGGCAGGTATCTTCCGGGTGCCAGGGGAGTGGAAGGGGAGGCATTCACCCCTTCCCTCCCTCCCTTCCTTTCTCCATCCTCCCTTTTCCTTACCTCATGAGCTCCACTTCATAATAGGTGCTCTCAGACTGATTTGGGATGGGTATCCAGCGGAGGACGTGGTGGAAAAATTTTGCTTCAAACCACACAGATGGAGGGCTGGGCAGTTCTGTCCCCAAGAAGAAGGGTGTCAGTACCAGAGCTCACGGAGCCCACTCCCCAGAGATGAAGATGATGATGGTAATGGTGGCAAGCATCCTAACAACTCCCATTTATTGAGTACTTTACTATGAGTTGAGCTCTCTGCTAAGTACTTGACGTATATCGTCTCATTTAATTATCGCAACCGCCTACAAGGGAGGGTTTATCACCCCAATTTTACCCAAGAAGAAATGAAGTCTCAGAGAGGTTAAGTGATTGCCCAAGGTCAATGGGGCAGAGGGAGCCTTGAATCCAGATGTGTCTGATTCCAGAGCTGGTGCTGTGTCCTGAGATCATTGTGCTGACGGTGATCAGAAGCAGAAGTGGTGGCTGAGAAGAGCCCAGCGGGGTCTGACGCATCCCAGGTGGGAAGGCAGGCGCTGAGGGCTAAGGGACGTCCACATGAGCTCTCAGACGAGCCCAGTCCCTGCTTCTGCCCCTCCCTGGCCCTGCTCTAGCCCCCACCCACGGCTTGCCCCCATCCCCACACCTGCTCCCCACCCTGGCCCCAGGCAAGGCCTCTCTCCGGAGGTCTTTGGGTACACAGATACTCTGTTTGTTGGCATCTGCCTGTTCCTCTTCACAGGTCTCCTGATCTAACCCAAGCTGAGAGCTTGCTCCATTCCCCAGCTTCTAGAAGGGCTTTACATATAGTCAGATGCCCAGCCTCTGGCTGGGTAAGGACAGCCAGAATGAAGCAGCTCTGATTCTGGGCTGGGCTAGGACATTTCCACAAAGAGCTAGCACGCTTGGCTCCAAGGTGAGATACTAAATACCACCACCTATTTTCAATCCTGGCTCCCCCTCCCTCCCAACACACACCATTCACCACAGGAAACGCCAACTTCAGGAGTCTCAAACCAACACGTGCCAGTGTGACTTGGGCAAATTACTTAACCTTGCTGAACTTGTTCTCAAGTGTAAGAATGCAATAAATGCACCTACTTTAAGAATCTTGCGATCAAGTGCAATGAAGTAGGTCAGGGCCCATACCCACAGTCAGTTCCTCTTCTCTCCTCCTTGATCCCTTAATGTTCTTCCTTCTGACGGTGACTCTCCCAGGCTTCTCCCGTTCTTTGACTTCTCATCACCTCTCTAATAATGCATCTTTTTTTTGACTGTCATTCTCACATAGAAAGCATATCTGCCTCTGCCCCTGGCTTTCTTTCTTATACTGTCTTTGATCCTCAAGTCTGTGTCTCGATTTCAAAACATCAGATGGAAAGTGAAAAATGTAGTGGGTCTTTGTGGTGTTTGGGCTGCACATCCCTAGTCAGCTCCCGGTCATGTGAACGGCTGGCTGCGGGTTTTACTTCGTATTCTGGCGTCATGCAGAAGCGGTTTCAGTGCCTGCTCTCCTGCCCCTGCTCCCGGTCCCTCCACCTCCTGGCCCTTTCATTCTCTCTCTCCAGGGTTTACTCCTCTCAGTTACAGAAACTTTCCAGGATAGCTGGCTGTGTTAGGAGACTGGGCTGAGAGGTAGGAGGAGGGAAGCAGATGGCGGTGGAAGTGCATTAGGGGCTAAAGAAGGAGCAGAGATGATCAGATGGGGGTGATGGGTGTTAGTGGGGGAAAAGAGCTGGGATGGGGATGAGATGGCACCGGGCAAAAACAGGTTAATTGGAGGGCCAAGGGAAGGTAGAGTCAGAGAGGGGGTCAAAGTCATTCCCCAGGGTGACAAGCAGATCGATCATCTGAACTAGAACAAAAATCCAGAGGTAACTTTATGACTCGCCCACGGACCATGAGAGTGTGTGTATGTGTGGGGGGGTCATTTAACTTCTCTATCCACCCTGCTCCCTCCCCCAATCAATCTCAGCCTCTTCCACTTCCACAACCAGAGAGCCTGAGATCCAGGCTTGCCAGAATAAGGGGGATTCGGGGAGGAGGCAGATAATGAGCGCCCCTCTCCCCAGAGGCCCAGACACAAGGGGTTCTCCAGGGGACACAGAACTTTAATGGGGGGTGACGACGAGCGGGAGTCGGTTCCGGCCACCCACACAGCCCAGCCGGTGGGCGCGGAGAGGGCAGGGCAGGGCAGGGTAGGGCCGGGCCCGGGAGCCTTACCGTGAGCGCGGGGGCCGAGGCGCAGGCTGAGGAGCGCCGTGAGCGGCACTAGCAGGCGCGGCAGCATCCTGGGCGCGCCGCATCCTCCGGGGCCGGAGCCGGGCCGCGCGCCTCTAGCCACGGCTCGGCGGCGGGACTGCTACTGAGAGCTCCGGCTGCCTCCCTGCCCGCACCCTGCGAGACTGACGTCAAGGGGGGCAGGGCCTCGAAACGCCCCGCCCCCGAGGCAGCTGCGTCTGGGAGCCCGTGCCGGGCGGGGAACCCGCAGCACCGGGCAGACCGCCAGGCTGATGGCGAGGATGCAGGGGCAGGGCGGGTGCACGACTGTCAGGACGGGCGCGGGGCTCTGGCCAATTCTTCCCCTCCCCGCCCCGCTGCGCCCCCAGTGTGATCGGGTGAAAGCGGTCTGTCTGTGTAGCCTGGAGAAGTGTGCATGTGTGCGTGTGTGTGTGTGTGTGTGTGTGTGTTTGGGGTGCAGGTGGCGAGCGACAGCCTTGCCCGTTTGGGTTTGGAAGGTGGGGCGAGGGAGGTCAGAGCTGATTTTACCGGACCGAGTAGGGTTGGGATTGGAACTGTGGCCGCGGCAGCTGGGATTTGGGGAAGAAAACGGTCCCAGGCGCTCCGGGGAGGTGTGCGAGGGCACGTGTGTGAGTCCTGGTGTGGCCCTAGTACCTCGGTGGAGGGCTCTGAGCTAACCAGACGTACAGTAGGCAGTTCTCTACCTGACAACGTTTTTGGAGGGGTGCCCACGACATCTCCCCGCCCCTTTTGGTTTCCCTCGTTTGCCTAAAATCTCACGTTTAGAGCTATTTTTACTGCTGGGTAATAGCACTCCTCGAGAACTGGGTAGCACGTTATCAGTCACTCGTACCTCCGTGTCACTTGGCTCATCTGAGACTTCACTCCAGGTGCACCGAAGATGTAAAGACGTGGGAAACAAACCGCTTCACTTTCGTTGACGTGATACCTGCTTCAGAGTACCTGCGTGTACTGGGGGCTGGGGGTCCCAAACTGTTTCTGAAGGTCTCCATCGGGGCGAGAAAGACTCACCTTTTGATGCTGGTCAGTGAGGGTCAGCGATGCCCCCGATGCCTGGAGAGTGGAGAGTGTGCCCACGCACCCGGGTCCAATAGCACACACGGTCAGTCAGGGCCACCTTACTGGACAGCTCTTGTTTCCACACCCTCAGAGCAGCTGGCAGGAAGAGTCCCAGGGCTTTTAATGTGTGAGGATGTTTTTTGCACTCTCTGTTGCTCAAGTGAGAGATTGAGTGGCCAATTGCTGAGGAGTACCCAGGCATGACCCAGGGGATGTGGCTGCTTTCTGAAATGACTTCTTAGTTCCCACAGACCCAACCCCCCCCCCTTTTTTTTTGGTGAGGAAGATTGGCCCTGAGCTAACATCTGTTGCCAATCTTCCTCTTTTTATTCTCCCCAAAGCCCCAGTACATAGTTGTATCTCCTAGTTGCAAGTCATTGTAGTTCTCCTGTGTGGGACCCTGCAACAGCCCGGCCTAATGAGCCGTGCGTAGGTCAGCGCCCAGGATCTGAACCAGCAGAGCGCACAAACTTAACCACTCAGTCACAGGTCTGCCCCTCCCACTGACCTTTTTAAGGAGGAATATACTGTGCTGTTTCAATCTGAACTTGTCTTTACTTTTAGTTTTTTGTTGAGTTATAAGAGTTTAAAAGTCTTACTCCATTACCATTTTGAAGGATCAGCTTTCTTAATTCACTCATATGACAAACATTTACTGCACACTCATTATCAGCCAGATACTGTATTGAGGCTGGGGATAAAATGGTGATCAAAACAAGGTCCCTTCCCCCAAGAAATCAGTGATTTAGCTAGAGACAGAAAGTGAACAGAGATTTTAATACTCGGTGGTAAGTACTCTGAGAAGGGAAGTATAAGGTAACATGGGGACACAGGAAACGGGCACTTGACCACAACTGGAGTAGAGGATAGGGAAGGCTTCCTGGAGGAGGTGACATCTAAGCTGAGAATTGAGGGATGAGTAGGAGGTAGCGGAGTGAAGAGCAGATAAGGAGGGGGTTCCAGACAGAGGGAAGTGTATACTCAGAGATGAGGGAATATGGCATTTTTGGAGAACCCTGTAAAGTGGGTAAAGCAGAGTTCCTGTTTTAAGATACGAAAACCCCTATGGCTGACAGACTTTAATGTTTTGCTCAGGGCAGAGCCAGCATTTGAACACCATTCCAGTGTGTCCTGCTGCCTCACAGACAATACTCAAAGCAGAGCTTATGTCAGACATATAATTACCATCTCTCTCTTTTTTTTTTGTTTTTTAAGAAATTTGTTTCACTTTGTATTTGGTTATTTATTCTCAGTGTTCTGAAAAGTCCACCCTAAGGTTCTGTGGTTTCTGATATTCATACCGGTATCCGGACAGATAATAGAAAGAAATTATAATAGTGTCTTTTCTTTATTGAGCTCTGCCTATGTATCAGGCACCATGCTAAAGGATTGTAGCAGAGACTGGCTAAATGCTTAGCAGTCCCGTTTCCTCTTCCTGGGCACCCAGGACAGCTCTTTTTCCTAGCTTCCTTTGCAATTAGGTGGAATATGTGACTGGGTTTTAACCAATGTAAAAATGAATTGATGGGTGCCACTTGCTGGCCTGGCCTCTGATTCTGTCTTTGCTATGCTGTCATCCAGGTGGAGGGGGCCCCGTGGAGGACTCCAAGGGGATGGAAGGAGCGGGTGCCTGAATCATCTCTGGGAGGGGAGCTGTGCAGGAAAGACACCCACTCTACGTCAGCCAGTGACTTGAGTGACGAGTGAGCTCTTGTTGTATCTAGCCACTGAGATTTTGGAATTTTTGTGATAGTAGCTAGTGTTCACTACCCTGATTAATGCACAAGCATTGTCTCATTTAATCCTTGTTACCGCCCGTGAGACTGGCATCGTTATCAGTGTTATACAGGTGGGGAAGTGAGCTCAGAGACTACCTGATGTATCCGTGTCCCTCAGCCAGCAAGTGGCAGAGCGAAGCTTAAGCCCAGGTCTGTTTGACTCCAGAGCTCGTGCTTCACCGCTATATAGACAATACTCTTCCCGGTCTTGGAAGAGTTCTTGGAAAGGACAAATGACTGGTGAATTGAAAGAGAGAAAGAGAGTGAGAGTTGAGGAGGAGGAACAGCTCAGGGCTGAGTGTTGTGGGTAGAAGGAATGTGGTGAACCCCAGGGAACCTGTGGGCAGAGCTGGGCAGACATCTTGCACCCGTGGCCACACTGGGAAACTTTCAGGGCAAATTTTGATCTCTGGATGGTTCCATTGTCTCATTTTTGCTTTACTTTATCTTGGTCTTTAGGATGATGCTTCTAAATGGGCATCACTGAGCGGGTAGGATGGGCACTGGAGTGGGGAGGAAGTCCATGCTCGATGGTAACAGTGACCACTTGCAGTTTCTGTCGCTGGACTGTTGATTAGGGAAGTTCCAGGTCTTGTGACCACTGTGTCAGAGCTACACATAACAAGGAGAGAGATCTAGATGGAACTGACCCCGCGGAGACAGAGAGAAGGAAGCTCCCTGGGGACACTTGGTAGTCATTGGGTCAGGGAGAATCACAGATGTAAGGTGACGGGGCTGCCAAGGGCCAGGGCCCGCCCCAGGAGGAGCCTTCTGGCTGTTGTCTACAGAACTTAGTTGATGTCCACGTCCCTTCACCATCTGCCTGGCTCCCTCCTGGCTGGCTATAAAAGAGCTCAGAAGGGACAGATCCCCCTTCTGAGTGTCCCTCTCTGCTCTGTTTAGATGGTGACTCAGGCTTGAATGGGAGTCATTTGAATTTTAGCTGGGTGGGTGATAGGCATCCCTGAAGTATCTGGGGCAGGAGAGGGACATGAGAGGTTTGCATTTTAAATAGAAGAGGAAACGCAGAGCTTGGAGGTGGCTAGCCAGGGTGACTTGCTCCTTAGAGGCAGAATCAAAATCCCGGTTTCCTGATTGAAGTTCAGCTCTCTTTGCCTGACATGCCACAGCAGCTGAGCTTGTAGAACTGTGAGGACCATGTGAGGGTGTCGTGCCCCTCAGCCTGGAGGAAAGGGGAAGCCATACTGCTCTCCCAGGTGCGGGACCTCCCCTGCGAATTCCCTTGGATCTGCAGAGCTGGGGCTAAGAGGCCTTGTGCACCAGCAGCCTGCCTGGGACCTGATTCTCCGTCAGTGCCTGAGGTTCACGAGTCTGCTGGGAGAAGCCCATGGGTCTGGGAAACAGGAGACCTGGTTTTAGCCCCAGCTTGGCCACTGCCAGCTGTGCGCCCCTGGACCAGTCCTTGTACCTCTATCAGCCATTGACAAGATTGGAATAGTTGTAACTTCCTGGGCTGCTGTAAGGCCAGATGCAAAATCGTTCTGACAACTGAAAAAGGCTTCCCCAATGAGAAGGGGTGTGGTTACTAGAAATATTCTGCAGAAAGGCCTCATATTGACTAGAGGGAGCCAGCCCCCTCTCCTGTGTCTGCGTTCACTTGGCCTCTCTGCAGGCTGTATGTCGTGCTAAGCCCTACCCCACCCCAGGATGACCCGGGTCTTGACTTGGATCCCTCCCCACCTCTAAAGTGACTTTGCAGAAAATCATCTTGTCAGAAAGGATGAGGACCTAGTCTGTTGTCATTGCTTTGTGAACTTGGGATGCAAGAGTTAAGAACAGGACATTGACAAAAATATCCCGTGTCATTTCAAGAAGCAGCTGTGTCTTCCTTCTGTAGTCCGGATGACTTTGACTTCTCCGGTTTTTAGGGGTGTCATTTTCCTTTAATTCTAAACTCAGCAGGCTCAGCCCCCATTTCGCAAGCGCAGGAAGTCCATCTGCTCTTGGCTTTCCCTTCCAGATCACTTGTGGGATTCTCCAGGGGAGCCCCACACGCCCAGAGCCATCCTGGTGGTCTCACGGCCCACCTCTGAGTTGCATGATGGTGGCCTCTGGGCTGAAGTTGTGCGCTTGAAGCACGGACACAGGCCCATCACAGGGCCCGCAGCACTTTAAAATGCTGGTGGAGGCTTGCAAATAACAAAAGTACGAAAGAAGTAGTTTATAACTACTTCAAGAATAGCTGCTCACTCGGAGCTCCTACCAGTTCAGTCCCCTCTGAAAACCTTCCTTAAGCTGCTGGCAGTCATTGTGGCAGGCGGAGACCAGTTAGCTTCCCACCTTTGGAAATCTTCGGGCCTCTCTGAACAACTTTCTTGCCCCTAGAGAGGGGAGGGACCTTCCTTCCCCTGCCCAAAGCCCACTGTTTTGTTTTGTTTTGTTTTGATTTAAGATGATTCACAGCAGGAACGTCAATATCCTTCAAGGGAAATTCCTGGCGCCGCCTCAAAGGTACGGTCTGGCTCCAGTGGCCCACAAAGGGCCAAGGTGCTGGTGTATTTCCTTAAGTCTGCCTTAGCCTTCGATCACAGCGCAGGTGGGACAGCAGCTATGTGGCCCAGACAGTGGCATGTCAGGCCCAATCCCGGGCCTTGCCACAGTCGTTCCTCCACGGAGGGGAAGAGACTGAGTGTGCCTGTGCCCCCTGCCCTTGTCTGGGCTCCTGGTGTTCTGTCAGCGATACCGGGACAAAGAGCAATGATTTTCAGGTGTGGGATGGGACTGCCTAAACTCAGACTTGAGGAAAACTATTTCTCTACCTTCTCAGGGCCGTGGTTCTGCTAAGGAGATTCTCAGTTGCACTGGCAAGCAAAATCTGGAACACCTCAGTCTGAGGCACCTGCCTTGGACCCACCACTGATGGCCAGGTTTTGGGCGCATATGTACTTTTTATTGACATAACTAAGAACGTTCACTAAGACAGAGGGAGGATCCCATCGAAAGACAAATCCCAATTACTACTCTGTGATGTAGAAATTGCTTGAAACCCTTCGAATTACAGTTTTTTAGCTTCAAGAATTTGAAGATCTTCATTCCACCACACGTCTGGTAGCAGCAGGGGTGCTGGTTGGGAAGCACCAAGACTGGGGTTCAAGCCCCAGGTCGTCAGTTGACATCTGTGACACTGGGCGAGTCATAAATTTCCCAAGTTCCAGATTTCTTAGCCCTAAAATGAAGACGATACCTCTTCTTCCAACCAACTGGGGTTGTTGGGAGGATTAACATAAACAAACGTTTGTTAAATGCCCTTTACTAGGCACTGTGGATACAGAAAGTTACTCAGAGCCTTGCCTTATCAAGTGCATGCACTGTCAGGGGATAGGGTACAAACTGATTTGTAAACTCTAAGGTGTCATACACATGTAGGGTATTAGTACTATTGTTATTTTTCTTATGGATTGAGTCTCCTTTCTGTTCACTGCCAGGCCAAGCATATCTTGACCAGCTCACAACCCAGAACCTCTTCTCCCTGTCTCTAATGTCTCCAAGAGATCTTGATGCCCCCAGGGAAGCCTAGAATCCCTGTGCAAAAGTCAATTCATCGGTTCCCCTGCTTCTGTTCCAGCACTTTCTTTAGGATATATTAGAAATACAGCCTTTCCTCTTTCACAGAATTAACGTCAAGTACAAGAAATGGTAACTAGAGCTCAGCTGGGGATGTTGAACAGTGAGTGTGCACACGTCCTCGGCAGATGGGTGTGTGGGAGGGGGGCATGGAAGAGGGAAGCGCTACGGTCCTGGGGTGGAGATGAAGTTCTTATAATTTATAGGAAAATGAAACTCAGAGAGGAAGAGCTCGTGTAGATAATGGCAAGTTCACACCTCACCCTCGGATTCGTTCTGTGGCCATCTGACCTTTTGGGACGTAAGAACAAGTCAGTTGATGTTCTTCTCGCCTTCTTCCCAACGCTTTTTCACGAGCCAACGTTTGGGTGTCTGATGCAAGGAGATCCTGCTGGTTCCCCCAGTAGCCAGTGCCAACCTCCTTCCTGCCTTCCTAACTTGCTCTTCTCTCCCACCCCAGCTCTTCTCAGGACACCAAAGAAACCCAAGTGAACATTCTCAGGACTGGGGACAGAAAACTTAGTCTTTCTTTTGCAGCTTTTCAAAATTCCTGTGTATGGTGATGTCATGTTTAAACTTCTTAAAACTTTGACTTGGCAAATAAATTTTTCGCACAAAAATTCTCAAGTGATAAATATTCAGAACTATCTACAATTTTTACCAACACTTTGATGCACAGTATAAAGTTCCAAATAAGCAGCCCGTGTTTGATGTCTCCTAATGAAACATGAAAGCCTAATTTCAGAAAGCCGAAGTAAACAAGTGCTCTAAGGGTCATGAAATTTTTGTAAGTGGTCACAACTCGTGTCCACATTTATAAATTAACAGAAGGGTTTCCCTGTGAGTGCCGGATGCTTCCCCATGCTTTGGTCCCAGGAGATGCCCCCTGTCCAACCACAAAATGAGATGCTGCTTCCAGCTCCTAGGCCAGTAACCTCTTTCAATTACACTGTGTTCTTGAACTCGGGACTCTATTCTTGCTCTTTCTCCATTTAATTCTCCTCCCCAGACCCACTCTGGTCACCACATATGAAAGCAAAGTCAGTGACTCCACTCCTCTGAGGTCCCGCTTTGATGCCAAAGTCCGTAATTGCCACATCTTCCTCATGACCCTTGTCCCTCTTGGATCAACAGCTCAAATCTGCTAACGTTCAGTGAGTACTTGCTAGGTTTCAGCCACTGTGCTAGGCATCGGGGGACAAAAATGGAGAAGATAATGTGGTTGCCTTGCAGGACATTTAGTTTGAAAGATCAGAGGAAATGAAGTTTATTACTATGCTCGGTGATGTGTGATTATTAATTCATCTGATCCTATAGGAAGTATTCTTCTCCCGTTTCACAGAGGAGGAAACTGAGTGCCAGAGAGGCTCTATGATTTTCCCAAGGTGACTCAGCAAGTAGTGCCATCCAGGTCTGTCTGATTCTACTGTACCATGTTCCTCCTCCTCTCCACCCCTGCCCATGCCAGCCACAGACGAAAAAGCAGATGGGACAATCCCAGCTGTAGGCCAGTGGGGAGGCTGCCACACCAAGCACTAGGGGGGACCTGCTGGCAGGTGTTTGGGTACAGCTGTGTCCACTTGTGAGAGACCGAGAACCCAAGGCAGCTGGGGTGGAGTCTGTGATGATCCCACAGTGCCAGGCCTCCTAGTTCTCGAGGGTATGAAAATGACTAGAAACTGTAAGAAACGCCCTGACGAGGTTTGCATTTGCCACTGAGACCTGCAGAGGAGGTGGCTGGGTGGACGGCTTCAGAAGCAAAGCCTTTATCATCCTGCTCCAAGCTGTGCCCGCCTGACGCTCACACCCCAGCACCTCCATTTTCCCCAGAGAAAGGCCCTCTGCGAACGTGTATTTATTCAGCAAGTATTATTGACTACTTACTCGTACGGGTTTCCTTCTAGCGGACAGAACAGCCAGAACCCCTGCCACATGGAGTGTTCATTCTAGTGGGAGGAGACAGATGTGAATAATAAATTAGATAAATACGTACAGGTCCGATGGTGATAAGGGCTACAGAGAACGTGAAATAAGGAAGGGGTAGGGAACGGGGTGAGGCGTTAGGATTTTAAACAGGGTGGTTAGGGAAGGCCTCACCCGGTAGGTGATGTTTGAACAAGGACCCGAAGGAGGTGGGGAATGGGCCGTGTGGATGAAGAGCATTCCAGCGAGGGGACAGCGAGGGCAAAGGCCATGGGGCGGGAGTGTGCCTGGCAGGTTTGGGAACCGCAAGGCCAGTGTGGGCCTGGAGGCCAGGGAGGGGGGCTCTGGTGGCTGTCAGTTGGCTCCTCCCTGGGGAGGATGCCCAGTGGCTGAGAGATAGATAGGACTTGAGAACCCTCAGGCTGTGCCGCTTCCCCTTGAGAACATCTCCTGGCGGGGGGTGGGGGAAGCGTGGACACAGGCTCTTCTTCCTGCAGCGCTGGGCCTGCCTCCAGCCTCGGAGTGAACACACTCCTCCTCCAGCCCTTCTCCCTCAGCTCTCCTCTCTTTCTTCTCTATTCCTCTCTTCCTTGTTTCTCTTTTCTGATTCCCCCCTCCCCCAGATCTGAAGTGTGTCATGGAGAAGGTTGATGGGTGCAGGGTGGGGTTCGAGGAGGAGGGTCAAGCTTGGGAGGTGTGTTTGTTTCCTGGTGCTGCTGAAACAAATTACCACCAATTTAGTGGCTTAACGCAACAGAAATTTATTCTCTCACAGTTCTGGGGGCCAGAAGGCTGCAGTCAGTCTCCCTGGACTGAAGTCAGGGTGCTGGCAAGGCCTTGCTCCCTCCGGGGGCTTGAGAGGAGAATTCTCCCTTTCCTCTTGCAGCTTCTGGTGGCTGCCAGATCCCTTGGCTTGTGGTTGCATCACTGCAGCTTCTGCCTCCATCTTCACGTTGCCTTCTCCTCTCTGTGTGTCCTATCTCCCTCTGTCTCCTTTTTATAACCAAAATTTCTTAGAAGCCTAAATGTGATTGTGTTGAGGACTCACCCTGACAACCCAGGATAATCTCCCCACCTCAAGATGCTTCGTTTGATCACATCTGCAAAGACCCTGTTTCCATATGAGGCAGCCTCACAGGTTCTGGGGACTAGGACACGGATATTTTAGGGGGAGTCATTTTTCATCCTACCACAGAGGGGGATCAATTGTCAACATTCATTTCTATATTCATTCAATTATTTGTTTAATTCAATGTATGTTTATTGAGCATGTACTCAATACCAGACACCGCAGGACACTGGGAATACACTGTGAGCAAAGCAGAGCCCTCCTGGACCTTACGGTTTAGAAGGGGAGATGGATGTTAATCAAATAATCGCCCAAATACAATGCAAAATTGTGACCGTACTAGGTGCCATGCGAGTCCACCCTAGGGATTTGACCTGGTGAGAAGGGCCCAAGAAAGCTTCCACGAGGAGGTGTTGCTTGAGCCGAAATCAGAGAGACAGCTTGGGGTAGCCAGGTAAAGCAGGAGGAAAGAATGTTCCAGGCAGAAGGGACAGAGGGCAGAACTGGGGCATGGCCAGCATGGCTGGAGGTGCAGGCTTGGGGTGGGGCCTGTGGGGAGAGGGGTCAGTGTTTCAAGGACTGTGTGGGTCAATACGGTGTACCTCCTCCCTACCCTCTACCCCAATCCTAGCCTGTGGCCACTGCTTGGTATCCAGGGACCCTTTCTCCTTGCTCCTTCTTCAGGCCCCATCCTCCGACTTCCTGCCCAGTGTGGCATGTGGTTTAGCAAGGAAAGCCCCTGAGCTCAGTGTTAGGGGCAGTCCCCTAAGCTTTGGTCAACAAAAGTTTCATGAGAGCCTGCTATGTGGCAGACCTTGTGTCGGGAGTTGCAGGGAGTAGGACGAGGAAAAACGTTATTCTGGTTCTTGAGGCAAGAGGCTGTATGGTGGAGGGGAAAGCATTAGGGCTTATGAGCTGAAGAGTCAGTTGAATCTTACTTCTGCTACTTTCTGGCTGTGTGATCTTGGGATAATGACTTCAGCTCTCTGAGCCTTGGTCCTTTTCAGGAGCGCCTAACTCAAGTCAGTGAACATTTAATGTGGCCCCACTGTGTGCTAGTAGGCCAGGTGCTGGCAGCCCTCAGAGACTGGGAACAGAGCCCTGAGGTTGGTTGTTTCCTCTCCCGGGACTCCAGCCCCAGTTCTGCCTCCTGCAGTGCTTGATGCAAATGGGTTCCTGGGGCACATGCAGCCAAATAGTTCCTGCATGCGGGCCCCACACCAGGCACAGAGCTCTGGGAAATGGCAGTCAGAGAGAGGAGCCATGTGTCCTGGGAGTGTGGACCCATTGGCCTTCCTTCTGCCTCCTCTTCCCTCCTTCTGCAGAATGTTCGACACTGTCTACAGAGAACCCTCCTGGATGAACACTAGCCGTTCTACTCTTCCTGAATGGCCCCCAACTTTGTGGAGACTGTTTTGACCAACGAACTTTCATCTCTGTCTTTGTTTACCAGCCACTTATCAGGTGCCTCTACTGGATTTTTTGTAATGGCACTGTCTTTTCCATTGAACCATCCATACGAAAAGCCCAAGGTGGGGTCAGACAACTTGCCAACTCACTGGATTGTGTTTGGCAAACCACCTTACATCCCTAAGCCTCAATTTCTATGGTAAAGTGAGGATATAAACCCCTGCCTTACCATCCTTCTAGGGCTTTTGTGAAAACCAAATGAAATTCTGCCGCTGAGTCCTGTTTTCACCCCATTGCAGTGCCCAATATGAAGCTTAGAGGTGGGGGTGAGGAGGGGCAAAACCCGGAGTGTTGAGTGCTTGTACTCTCCAAATTTGGCTGAGCCTTACCATTCAGTGACACCCATGACTCCTGCTCCAGCAGTCATTGTGGGGGCAGGTGGGTTAACCACCCAGACGTTGTTTGGTTCGTTTCTTTTCCAACCATAACAGCTTTTGAGTCTTCAACTGCGTCCCTGCTCTCTCGCCTTTCAGCATCTGGGTGGGGGATTTTGTTCAGGGTGTGAAGTAGGCTTATAGATCTCTCAGGTCTTCCTAGGTGTGAGGTGTTGTTTGGTCTTTCAGTGGGGAGGGCACTCTCTGTGTGAGCAGAGGCATTGGGCTGTGACCCCTCGTGCCCTGGGGCTGCTATAGTGAGCAGGGTCTTGCCATCTATGCCTGAGAGTTCAGGCACCCATGGGAAATCGTGGAAGTGGATTCTGGGGTGGGCTCTAGGGGAAGCTGAGGTGAGTGCCCAGTGACTATACAACCATGTCCTGCAGGGAAGGGAGAATAGGTAACCTCAGAGATAGGCTGAGAAATGTGTAAAGGAGACAATTCACAGCAGGGCTCACCTAGCAGCACAAAACTTCAGTGGATAAAGAATGCATGGAAATTCGCTCCAATTTTTAGGGTATGGTGTGCAAGGCATACATAAGGATATGGGGTTTATAAGTAGAGTAACTCTGAGTCTCAGGTTCTTAATCTATGAAATGGATCTAATGGTATTCATTTTGTAAGGTTATTGCAAGAGTTAAATGAAATTAGACGCATAAAAGAAGTTTAGCACAGTGCATGGTACATCATAAGTGACCAAGAGATGTCAGATATGGGAAGATTCAGTTCAGGTAATGATGGAATAGCTTATATGGGAGTAACCCTCTGGTTGATAGCAATGATAAATTCTGAATGAAATATCAAAAATCCCAACTAGAGGAAGAGACAAATCTCCCAATGTAGAAGACGTCCAAATCATGTACACACTCCATCCTCAGCCAGGGTGTGAGCATCACTCCCCACTCCTTAAGTGTGGGCTGCGCAGAGCGACTTCCTTCCAAAGAGGACAGTATGGAAAGGGGGGAAAGAGAGTAACTTTATGATGGAGGAACCTGACAAACACTAACTCAGACAGGTGATCGAGGTCAACACCAACAGGATAAGTCACAGTGATGGTATGTGCCCTTGGTAGGATGTGATGAGAATGGCACTTAACCTCTGTGATCTTCCTGCCCAAAACCGATAATCCCAGTATAGCCATGAGGAAAACATCAAACAACTAATGTAAAGTGGTACCCTGGATGGGATCTTGGAGCAGAAAAAGGACTTTAGGTAAAAACTAAGGAAATATGAATAAAGCATGGACTTTAGTTAATGAAAATGTATCGACATCCATTCATTAATTGTAACCAAATGTTCTCATATTAATAGTAGAGAAAACTGGGTGTGGGGTATATTTGAACTCTCTGTGCTATGTTCTCAATTTTCTTTTGTAAATCTAAAACTATTCCGAAAAAAAAGTCTATTAAAAATATATATATACACGCATACATATACACTTATCTGTATCATCTATCTATCATCTGTCATCTATCAAAACAATCATGGAAATGTGTTAACAATTGATGAATCTGTGTAAAATATATATATATATATCAGTTCTTTGTATTATTCTTGCAGCTCTTCTAGAAGTTTGAAATAATTTTTTCAAAGTTATAAAATCCACAAAAACAAACCAAAAAACCCAAACTCAACTATTTTGAAGGCACTAGAGAGTAAGCAAAGGAGGCAGCATCCAGAGGGTCCTGTTATTTGAAAGGAGGGGAGCAAACTAGATAAAGTCCCTGAGAGTTCACCCCAGTTCATGGTGGAACGTGGGGAACCAGAGTTCCACATGAGAGTGAATGTTGCTGGGCTGAGAACTGAGTCAGAGATCAAGGTTTGGAGCTGCCAGAGCAGCTGGAAATTGAGAAGAAAAAGTCTGGGAAAGAAGGGAGTCACAGACTAGGGAGCCCCAAATCTGCCTGCAAATTCCTCTTGAATCTTTGTCTGACCCCTATGCTGTATGTACGCAGAGTGAGACTCCCAAGAATCCAGCAGAGAGCTGGAAGAAGAGATTCAGCTTCCTTAATGGATATCAGAATATTCCAATTTTCCATTGCTTCTTCTCTTAATGTTGTTAAATTGTTTTTTTAAAGGAATTTATCCATTTCATCCAAATTGTCAAAATTATTAAAGTTGTTCAAAATATAGTTTCATTATTTGTATATTTTCTGTAGAATCTGTAATAACGACACCTTCTTCATTCATTCCTGATATTAATAATCCATGTTTTCTTTCTTATTTTTTAAATCAGTCTTGCTAGATGTTTATCAAATTTATTGATCTTTTCAAAGAATCAACTTTTGGCTTTGTATATTTTTTAATTCTATGTTTTCTAGTCACAAACTTGTGCACTTGTCTTTATTATATCCTTCATTCTATTTTCTTTCTTTTTTTTGTGGGAGGTGGGGTTAGATTTTAATTAAGGCAGCAAAAGGGGAGAAACTTCTGGACAGTTATGGAGATGATAGAGTCATTTGTTTTTGATAGATCATGGATCTGCACAACCCAAAACATCCAGAAAGTGCCTGACTCACAGCCTCACTAAAGATTTTTCCATACAAATATTTTAGCACTAAGATTAAAAAGTATATAATATATTTACATATATTATATATTTTTTATAATACATATTTATATATGGTCTGTTTTAAGAAGTCTGTTAATCAGACATTTGCTGATGCCATATACCCTAGAATTCTTTCTTCTTTTTGCATTTTAACTATTTTATTGAGGGCATATTGGCTTTATGACATTGTGTAATTTCAGGTATACATTATTATATTTCAGCTTCTGTGTAGACTGCATTGTGTTCACGACCAATAGTCTAGTTTTTGTTTGTTTGTTTTTTTTGTTTGATTTTTTTTTTTTGGAGGAAGATTAGCCCTCAGCTAACAACTGCCAGCCCTCCTCTTTTTGCTGAGGAAGCCTGGCTCTGAGCTAGCATCCGTGCCCATCTTCCTCTAGTTTATACGTGGGACGCCTACCACAGCATGGCTGCCAAGCAGTGCCATGTCCGCACCCGGGATCCGAACCAGCGAACCCTGGGCCGCCGAGAAGCGGAACGTGCGAACTTAACCGCTGCGCCACCGGGCCAGCCCCCCAATAGTCTAGTTTTTATGTGTCACCACACGTGTGTGCCCCTTTACCCCTTAGCCCTCCCCTCATCCCCTTCCCCTCTCGTAACCACTAATCTGTTCTCGTTATCTATGTGTTTGTTTATCTTCCACATACGAGTGAGATTATACGGTTTTGTCTTTCTCTGCCTGACTTGTTTTGCTCAGCATAATACCCTTAAGGTCCATCCATGTTGCTGCAAATGGCATGATTTTGTGTTTTTTTTATGGCTGAGCAGTATTCTATTGTGTATGTGTACCACATCTTCTTTATCCATTTGTTCATTGATGGGCACTTGGGTTGCTTCCAAGTCTTGGCTATGCTTAATAATGCTGTGATGAACGTAGATGTGCATGTATCTTTTTGAATTAGTGATTTCATGTTCTTTGGATAAATACCCAGTAGTAGTGGAATAACTGGATCTTATGGTATTTCTATTTTTAATTTTTTGAGAACTCTCCATGCTGTTTTCCATAGTGGCTGGACAAGTTTGCATTCCCACCAGTAGTGTATGAGGGTTCCCTTTTCTCCAAATCCTCTCCAACACTTGTTATTTCCTGTCTTGTTAATCATAGCCATTCTGATGGGTGTGAGGTGATACCTCGTTGTAGTTTTGATTTGTATTTCCCTAATCACAAGTGATGTTGAACATCTTTTCATGTGCCTGTTGGGCATCTGTATATCTTCTTTGGAAAAATGTCTGTTCATATCCTCTGCCCATTTTTTGACCGAGTTGTTCATTTTTTTGTTGTTGAATTGTAGGTGTTCTTTACATATTTTGGAAATTAACCCCATTGGATATATGATTTGCAAATATTTCCTCCCAGTTGGTGGGTTGTCTTTTTGTTTTGTTTATGTTATTCTACTCTCTTCAGGTTTGCTTTGCTTTTTTTTTTTAATCATCTTGAGACAGCAACTTAGATCATTGATTTTTGGTCTTTCTTCATTTCTCACTTTTGTATTTAAGGTCATAAATTTCCCTTAAGGCACTATTTTAGCCACATCTCACAAGTTATGTCTATCACTTGATTAAAAAATATTATTTTAGGAGCTGGCCTGGTGGTGGAGTGGTAAAGTTTGCACACTCTGCTTTGGCAGCCTGGGGTTCCCGGGTTCAGATCCTGGGCGTGGACCTAGCACCTCTCATCAAGCCACGCTGTGGTGGCATCCCACATAAAGTAGAGAAAAATTGACACAGATGTTAGCTCAGAGACAATCTTCCTCAAGCGAAAAAAGAAAGAGGAAGATTGGCAAGAGATGTTAGCTCAGGGCCAATCTTCCTCACCAAAACAAATATTTTTTAAAAAATTTTCATTACAATTTCTTTTAGTCCTTGGATTGTTTAGACATATATTGTTTGCTTCCCTGGCAGTTGCAGATTTTTCAACTTTCTCTTTTTTATTGATTTATACTCTGAAAGATTTTAATTTTTTTTTATAAGATTGGCACCTAGGCTAACAACTGTTGCCAATGTTCCTTTTTTTTTTTTTTTTAAGGATTGGCACCTGGGCTAACAACTGTTGCCAATCTTTTTTTTTTTTTTCCTACTTTATTTCCCAATGCACCGCCCCCCCCCCCCCCCCCCCCCCCCCCCCAGTACATAGTTGTATATCTTAATTGCAGGTCCTTCTAGTTGTGGGATGTAGGACGCCTCCTCAACGTGGCCTGACGAGCAGTGCCATGTCCGTGCCCAGGATCTGAACCCTGGGCTGCCAGAGCGGAGCGCGCGAACTTAACCGTTCGGCCACGGAGCCGGCCCCACAATTTTTTTTTTTTTAAAGACTGGTACCTGAGCTAACATCTGTTGCCAATCTTCCTTTTTTTCCCACTTCTTATTCTCCCCAAAGCCCCCCCAGTACATAGTGGTATATTCCAGTTGTGAGTGCCTCTGGCTGTGCTATGTGGGACGCCGCCTCAACATGGACTGATAAGTGGTGCCGTGTCTGCACCCAGGATCGGAACCAGCGAAATCCTGGGCCACCAAAGCAGAGCGTGTGAACTTAACCACTCGACCACGGGGCCGGCCCCCTCAATTTTTTTATTGAGATATAATTGACATACAACATTGTGTAAGTTTAAGGTGTACAAAGAATACCAAAGAATACAAATACCAATGACTACCAAAGAACCTATGTCATACTGATCATGTTCTTTCACCAAATGCAATGACAATAGAACTAAGAAATAATCAGCCAACATTTGGAATTGTAAAACCCTAAAACCATATTTGACTAATTGTTCAAAGGATAAATCAGAATAGGAATGTTGATTTGATGCATTTATATATTGCAGTATGATTATGACCATAGCATTAACTAACACCTCTATCCTGTCATATGTGTCATTTTTTCGTAGTGAAAATAATTAAGATTTTGTCTCTTAGCAACTTTGAAGTTTATAATACAGTATTGTTGACTATAATCACTATGCTGTGCATTAGTCCTCGAGAACTTATTTATCTACTAGTTGCAAGTTTGTCCCCTTAGACAACATCTCCCTATGAAGGACTTCAATTTTTGAAAGCTACTGAAGCTTGATCTTATAAGGTAACCAGCACGTGGTTAATTTTGGTATTTGATATTTTTGATGCTATTGTAAATGGTATTGTTTTGTAATTTCAATCCCCAATTATTTGTTACTAGTATGTAGAAAGACCATTGACTTTTGTATATGGATCTTGCAACCTGTTACCTTGCTAATTTAGTTCTAGTGGCTTTTTTGTAGATTTCGTCAGGTTTTCTGCATAGATGATCATGTTTCCGAGAAGACAATTTGACTTCTTTCTATCCAAACTGATAGTTTTTATTTATTTATTTATTTATTTATCTATTTATTTATTTATTTATTGCCTGATTGTCCTGGCTAGAACCTCCAGTGAAATGCTGAACGGAAGTGGTGAGAGGAGACATCCTTGTCCTGTTCCGGAATGTTCCAGGTAAACATTCCGTCTTCTGCCATTCAGTGTGATGGTGGCTGTGGGTTATTTGTGATACTTTTTATTAGGTTGAAGAAGTTTCCTTCCATTTCTAGTTTTTTATCAGGAATGGATGTTAGTTTTTGTTGAGTGCTTTTTCTGCATCTATTGAGATGTTCAATGGTTTTCCTTTTTTCGTTTGTTAATGTGGTGAATTACACTGAGGAATTTTCAAATGTTAGTTCAATCTGATGCCCCAGGATACACCTCACTTGGTCATGATGTGTCATCCTTTTAATAGATTGTTGGATTCAATTTGCTAAAATTTTGTTTAACATTTTTGCTTCTACGTTCATGAGGGAGTTCGGTTATTAGTTTCCTTTTTTGGTAAATGTCTCTGTCTGGTTTTAGTATCCCGGAAATACTGGCCCATAAAATGATTTGGGAAGTATTCCCTTCTCTTCAATTATTTTGGAAGAGTTTGTGTAGAATCGGTAATGTTTCTTCCTTAAATGTTTGGTAAAATTCACCATTTAAGCCATCTTGGCCTGAATTTTCTTTGTGAGAAGGTTTTAAACTACGATTTCAAATTATTAAATAGATATGGGGCTATTCGTGTTATCTATTGTTTTTCTGAGTTGGCCTTGGTAATTTGTGTTTTTCAAGGATAATGTCACTCAAGTTTTCAAATTTTTTGACGTAAAATTGTTCATAATATTGTCTTATTATCCTTTTAATATCTGTAGAACCTGTTGAATGATGTCACTGTGCATTCCTGATACTGCTAATTTGTGTCTTCTTTCTTTTATCCTGACTGATCTGGCTAGAGGTTTATCATTTTTATTGATCTTCACACAGACCCAGCTTTTGGTGTCACTGATTTTCTCTATTTTTTGGTTTGGTTTTGTTTTCTATTTCATTAATTTCCACTTCAATATTTATTATTTCCTTTTCTGCTTTCCTTGAGTTAAATTTTCTCCTTTTTTCTCCTAGTCTCTTAAGGTAGAAACTGAGCTTATTTGCTTGATACTTCTTTTCTAGGAGAGGGAGTTAGTGCTATAAATTTCCCCATAAGTACTGCTGAGCAGCACCCCACAAATTCTGATACATTGTGTTTTCATTTTCATTCAGTTCAAAATACTTCCTAATTTCCCTGTCAATTTCTTCTTTTACGGCGTGTTATTTATAGGCATAGCATTCAGTTTCCAGACATTTGAGGATGTTCAAGATATCTTTCTGGTATTACGTTCTCACTTAAGTCCATTGTGGTTAGAGAACATACTTTGTATGACTTGGATCCTTTGGAATTTATTTAGACATTTTATGGTCCAGAATATAGCCTATCTTGGTAAATGTTCCATGCGCACTTGAAAAGAAGATGTATTCTTGCTGTTTTTAGGTGGAATGGTCTAAAAATGTCAATCAGGTCAAGTTGATTGATAGGCTGTTCAATGGTACTATATCCTTCTACCTACTTATTCTATCACTTACTGAGAGAAGAGCATTGAAATCTCTGACAATAATTATGGATTTGTCTATTTCCCCTTGCATTTCTGTCAGTTTGTATGTGTTTTGAAGATGCATAAACATTTAGAATTGTTATACCCTCTTGTAATCGATCCCTTTATCATTATGAGATGACCATCTCTATCTCTGATAATGTTCTTTGCTCTGAAATCTACTTTGTCTGATATTAATATAGCTACTCCAGTTTGTTTTTTTTGTTCCATCTTTTCTATACTCCCTTTTATTCTGCCTTCTTATGGATTGAGTATTTTAAAATCTCCTTCATATAGCTAAAATTATTAGCTATAATTCTTTATTTTGTTCTTTTTTTTAGTGATTGCTTTTGGATTTGTGGTATACATCTTTAGCTTATCACAGCCCACCTTCAAGCGGTATTATGCTACTTCCTGCACAGTACAAGAACTTTAAAATAGTACACTTCCATTTCTCCCCTCCCAGTGTTTATGCTGTTTTGTCATGAATTTTATTTTTACACATATTCCAAACTTCACAATCCATTGTAATTATTTTTGATTTAACGGTCCATTATATCTTAAAAAAATTTAAATAATAAAAACTGTATATTTACCCTGTAGTTACTACCATTTCTAGTGTTCTTTGTGCCTTTTGCAGATCCTGATTTCTACCCGAAGGGTTTTTCTTTTCCTTCTGCCTGAAGGGTTTCTATTAGCGTTTCTTGCAGTGTGGTTCTGCTGGTGAAAATTCTTTCAGCTTTTGTTTATCTGAAAATGTCTTTAACTTAATTTTTGTGGGCATAGAATTCTAGATCTCCCGTTTTCCTGTGTCAGTTCTTTAAAGATGTCACTCCATAGTCTTCTTGCTTACGTTGTTTCTGATGAGAAATGCTGTCATCTTTCTCTTAATCCTTCCTTTGTATGTGACATGTCCTTCTTTGACGGGGTTTAAGATTTTCTCTTTAACATTGGTTTTGAACAATTTCATTATGTTTGTGCCTTGGTGTCATATTCTACATGTTTTTTGCTTGGATTTTGTTTGCTTGTTTGTTTGTTTGGTTTCTTGGACCTCTTGGTTTATAATTTTCACTAAGTTTGGAAATTTTTTGGCCATTATTTCTTCAAATACTTCTCTGTTTCCCCCATCCTCATCTCCTTCAGGAAATCTTTCAGCGACTCACTCTTAGGCTGATTGAAGTTGACCCACGGCTCACTAATGCTCTTGTCTTTTGTGGCTGTCTTTTCCTCTATGTTTTGTTTTGGGTAGTTTCTATTGCTATGCCTTCAAGTTCACTAATCTTTTCTTCTACAAAGTCTAACCTACTGTTAATCCTATTCTGTGTATTTTTTATTTCTGACATTGTAGTTTTTATGTCTAGTAGTTAGAATTGAAACTTTGAAAATATCTTGCATGTCTCTACTTAACCGTTTTAACAGGTGAAATACAGTTATAATAATTGTCTTAATGTCCTTCTCTGCTAATTCTAACATCTGTGCCAATTCTGGGTTGTTTCAATTGATTGATTATTTCATCATTATGGGTCATGTTTTCCTGTTTCTTTGCATGCCTGGTAATCTTTGGTTGTATGCCAGATATTGTGAATTTTACATTGTTGGGTGCTGGATATTTTTGTATTCCCTTAATTATTCTTGATCTGTGTTCTGGGATGCAGTTAAGTTCCTTGGAAACAGTTTTATTCTTTTGTGTCTTGCTTTTGTGATTTAATAGGCGAATCTGAAGTTTGGTTAGTTTAAGACTCATTATTTACCCCTATTGAGGCAAGATCGTCCCGAGTACTCTACCTAATGTCCTGTGAATTATGAGTTTCTCAGGTCTGGATAGTGGGAATAGGTACTATTTCCAGTTCTGTGTGTGTGCCAGGTTCTGTTCTCTCTAATCCTTTCAGATGGTTCTTTGCATGGCCTCAGATAGTTTCTTCACATCGACACATTGATCAGTTCTCTGCTGAATACTTGAAGGGCACCCTCTTCAGATCTCTGAAGTTCTCTTTGTGTGTAGCTCTCTCCTTTCTGGTATTCTGTCCTATGAACCCCACCTGCGTAGGGTCTACCTGAGTTCCCCCTCCCTATGCTATGGCCTGGACACTCTCTCAAGGAAGTATACTGGGGCAATCATATGGCTTGGCCTGTTTGTTTTCTCTCTCTCAAGGCCACTGTCTTTTGGTGCCTGATTTCAAGGTCTTGAAAACCATTGCTTCTTATGTTTTACCCATTTTTAGGGTAGTAGGAGTTTCAGGTGGGAGGGTAAATATGGTCTCTGTTACTCTATCTTGGCCAGAAGTGGAAGTGCTCACTTTCATTTTTGAAGGACATTTTTGCTGACTATAGGATTCTAGGTTGGTAGTGATTTTCCGTCAACAGTTTAAAGATATCCTTCGACTGTCTTCTGGTTTCTACTGTTTTGGTTAAGAATTATATTTGTTTGCTAGGGCTGCCATAACAAAATGCCAAAGACTTGGTAGCTTAAAACAATGGAAATTTATTTTCTCACAGACCTGGAGGCTAAGTCCAAGATCCAGGTGTCAACAGCGTTGGTTTCTTCTGAGGCCTCTCTCCTTGCTGTGTAGACAGCTGCCTTCTCCCTGTGTCTTCACATGGTCTTCCCTTGGTACATGTCTGTATCCAAACTTCCTCTTCTTATCAGGACACAAGTCATGTTGGATTAGGGCCTGCCCTATGATCTCATTTTAACTTAATTACCTCTTTAAAGGCTGCCGTAGTCTCAGGTATTAGGGGTTAGGACTTGAACATGTGAATTTGGGGGGGTGGGCACAATTCCACCTATAACAAAAAGTCAGCCATTACATGTCTTATTCTTCTTCCATTGAAGATTACATGTCTTTTTTTCCTAGCATCTTTCAAGATTTTCTATTTGTGTTTGTCTTCAGCAGTTTTACTACAATGGACCCAGGTATGGTTTTCTTGGTGTATATCCTGCTTGGGGTTTGTTGACCTCCTTAAGAATTCTGCATTCACTCCGACGCTCATCTTTTGTTCAGAATTCTCATGTCCTGTATCTGCTCTATCTGCATGCTCTATTGCCTAGATTGTGTATGCCCTGGTTCCCTACAGCTGACTCCTTGACTATCTCAGTTCTGAAGGTTCAGCCCTTTCCGAGGACCCTAGGGACAGGCAGCAATATCAAACCCTAGCATTTGGAATCACTCCTATCTCCCAAACAATGGGATTTTGCAACGATATTATATTTAAAATAAAAAATGTTTTTCTTCATTACAAGGTAGTTAATATTTATTAAAGAAAATTTGGAGGTGCAGAAAAGTTTACAAAGAAGGAAGAATATACTACCCATAGTTCCATGATATAATTACTGCTGCTAATATATTGGCATATTTTCTCCCTGTCTTTAAAAAATATTTTTATTTTTTCTTTCAGTTTTATCGAGATATAGTTGACATACAGCACTGTATAAGTTTAAGGTGCACAGCACAATGACTTGACATATATATTGAAAAGTGGCTGCCGCAATAAGCTTAATTAACATCATCAATCATCTTGTATAGATACCAAAAGAAAAAAGAAAAAACTGGTTTTTTTTCTTGTGATGAGAACTTTTAGGATCTACTCTCTTAGCAACTTTCAGATATACCGTCCAGCAGTGTTAACTGTAGTCATCGTGTCGTACATTTCATCTCCAGTAGTTATTTATCTCGTAACTGGAAGTTTGTACCTTTTGACCACCTCCATCCAATTCCCATGCCCCCACCTGTCACCCCTGGTAACCGCAAATCTGATCTCTTTTTCTATGAGTTTGGTTGTTTTTTCGATTTTGTTTTTTTAGATTCCACATATAAGTGAGATTGTACAGTATTTATCTTTCTCTCTCTGACTTATTTCACTTAGCATAATGCCCTCAAGGTCTATCGACATTGTCACAATGGCAGGATTTCCTTCTTTTGTGTGGCTAAATAGTATTCCATTGTATAATACGTATAAACATATATATATATATATCTCACAACTTCTTTATCCATTCATACATTGATGGACACTTAGGTTATTCCCATGTCTTAGCTATTGTAAATAATGCTGCAATGAACATGAGGGTACAAATATCTCTTCAACATAGTGATTTTGTTTCTTTCAGATGTATAGCCAGAAGTGGAATTACTGTTTCATACGGTAGTTCTATTTTTAACTTTTTGAGGATCCTCCATGTTGTTTTCCATAGTGGCTGTACCAGTTTATAATCCCACCAATGGTGCACAAGGGTTCCCTTTTCTCCATATCCTCACCAGCATTTGTTATCTCTTGTCTTTTTTTTTTTTTCAAAGATTTTATTTTTTCCTTTTTCTCCCCAAAGCCCCCCGGTACATAGTTGTGTATTCTTCGTTGTGGGTTCTTCTAGTTGTGGCATGTGGGACGCTGCCTCAGCGTGGTCTGATGAGCAGTGCCATGTCCGTGCCCAGGATTCGAACTGACGAAACACTGGGCCGCCTGCAGCGGAGCGCGCGAACTTAACCACTCAGCCAAGGGGCCAGCCCCTCTCTTGTCTTTTTGATCATGGCCATTTTAATGAGCATGTGGTGATATCTCATGGCTTTGATTTGCATTTCTATAAAGATTAGTGATGTTGAGCAACTTTTCATGTTCTTGTTGCCTATTGGAATGTCTTCTTTGGAAAAATGTCTATTCAGGTCTTTTGCCCATTTTTTAATTGGATTGTTTGTTTTTTTTTTGCTATTGAGTTGTATGAGTTCTTTACATATTTTGGACATTAACCCCTTATCAAATATTTGATTTGCAAATATTTTTCTCCCATTCCATAAGTTGCCTTTTCACTTTTTAAAATTATTTCTTTGGCTGTGCAGAAGCTTTTCAGCTTGCTGTAATCCCATTTGTTTAGTTTTGATTTTGTTGCTTGTGTTTTAGGTGTCATATCCAAAAAATTGTTGCCAAGACTCATGCCAAGGAGCTTTTTTCCTATGTTTTCTTCTAGGAATTTTATGGTTTCAGGTCTCACATTTAAGTCTTTAATCCATTTTGAGTTAATTTTTGTGAGTGGTATAAGACAGAGGTCTAGTTTCGTTCTTTTACATGTGAATAGCCAATTTTCCCAGTACCATTCATTGAAGAGACTGTCTTCCATTGAATATTCTTGGCTCCCTTGTCAAATATTGGTTGACTGTATATGCATGGGTTTATTTCTGGGCTCTTAATTCTGTTCCATTGGTCTATGTCTCTGTTTTTATCCCAGTACCATACTGTTTTGATTATGTGGCTTTATGAAATAGTTTGAAATCAGGAACTGTGATGCCTTCTGCTTTGTTCTTCTTTCTCAAGATTGCTTTGGTTATTCAAGTTTGTTTCTGTGGTTCCACATAAATTTTAGGATTGTTTTTTAAACTTCTGTAAAAAATACCACTGAAATTTTGATAGGGATTGCGTTGAATCATAGACGGCTTTGGGTAGTATGGGCATTTTAACAATATTAACTCTTCCAACCAATAAACACAGGATATCTTTCCATTTATTTGTTCCTTCTTCAATTTCTTTCATCAATATCTTGTAGTTTTCAGTGTAGACATCTTTCCTCCCCTTGGTTAAATTTATTCTTAAGTATTTCATTGTTTTTGATGCTAATGAAAATGGGATTGTTCTCTTTATTTCTTTTTCAGATTATTCATCATTAGTGTATAGAAATGCTACTGACTTTTGTATGTTAATTTTTTATCTTGCAACTTTACTGAATTTGTTGATCAGATCTTGCAGGTTTTTGTGGATTCTTTAGGGTTTTTTTATATGTGAAATCATATCATCTGCAAACAGAGACAATTTTACTTCTTCTTTTCCAGTTCTGATGCCTTTTATTTCTGTTTCTTGCCTGATTATTCTGCCTAGGACTAGAATAGTAGTGAATAGTGAATAGAAGAGAATAGAATAGAAATGGTGAGAGTGGGTATCCTTGTCTTATTCCTGATTTTAGAGGAAAAGTTTTCAACCTTTCACCATTAAGTATGATATTAGCTGTGGGCTTGTCATACATGGCCTTTATTATGATGAGGTACATTCCTTATACACTTAATTTTTTGAGAGTTCTATTGTGAATGGAGGTTGAATTTTGTCAAATGCTTTCTCTGTGTCTATTGAGATGATCACATGATTTTTTTCTCTCATTCTATTAACATGATGTATCACATTTATTGATTTGCATGTGTTGAACTATCCTTGCATCCCAGGGATAATTCCTGCTTGATCGTAGTGAATGATCCTTTTAATGTGCCACTGAATTCAGTTTGCTAGTATTTTATTGAGAATTTTTGCATCTATATTCATTAGGGGTATTGGCCTGTAGGTTTCTTTTCTTATAGTGTTTTTGTCAGGCTTTGTTTTCAGGGTGAAGCTGGCCTTGTAAAATGAGTTTGAGGGTGTTCTTTCCTCTTTGATTTTTGGGAAGAGTTTGAGAAGGTTTGGTGTTAATTCTTCTTTAAATGTTTGGTAAAATTCACCAGCAAAGCCATCTGGACCTGGGCTTTTCTTCAATGAGAGATTTTTGATTACTGATTCAATCACCCTGTTAGTAATTGGTCTGCTCAGATTTTCTATTTCTTCCTGATTCAGTCTTGGTAGGTTGTATGTTTCTAAGAATTTATCCATTTCTTTTAGGTTGTCCTGTTTGTTGGTGTATAGTTGTTCACAGTAGTCTCTTATGATCCTTTGTGTGGATCCATTTCTGTGTTATCAGTTGAATGTCTCCTTTTTCGTTTACACTTTTGTTGATTTGAATCCTCTCTGTTTTTCCCCTTGGTTAATCTAGCTAAAAGTTTGTCAATTTTGCTTATCTTTTCAAATAACCACCTCTTAGTTTGGTTAATCTTTTCTATTGTTTGCTATTGTTTCTCTATTTCATTTTTTTCTTCTCTAATCTTTATTATTTCCTTCCTTCTGCTAAATTTGGGCTTAGCTTGTTGTTGTTTTTTTTTTAGTTCCCTGAGGCGTAAAGTTAGGATGTTCATTTGAGATCTTTCTTTCTTTTTTTTTTTCCTGAAGAAGATTCACCTTTAGCTAACCTCTATTATCAATCTTCCTCTTTTAGTATGTGAGTTGCTGCAACAGTGTGGCCCCTGACAGATGAATGGTGTAGGTCCATGCCTAGGAACCGAACACAGGCTGCCAAAGTGGAGCACACCAAACTTAACCACTAGGCCACTGGGGCTGGCCCTCTATTTCTTGATGTATGTGTTTATAGCTACAAACTTCCCTCTTATAACTGCTTAGCTGCATTCCATAAGTTTTGTTATTTTGTGTTTTCATTTTCATTTGTCTCAAGATACTTTTTAATTTCCCCTGTAATTTCCATTTTGATCCATTGGTTGTCAAGGAGAGTGTTGTTTAATTTCCATGTACTTGTGAGTTTTCCAGTTTTCCTATTGTTATAGATTTCTAGTTTAATACCATTGTAGTCAGAGAAGATATTTGGTATGATTTCAGTCTTCTTGAATTTGCTGAGACTTGTTTTGTGGCCTAACATATGATCCATCCTAGAAAATGTTCTGTGTGCACTTGAGAAGAATGTGTATTCTGCTATTGCTGGTTAGAATGTTCTGTATATGGCTGTTAGGTCCATTTGGTCTATGGTGTTGTTCAAATCTACTGTTTCCCTATTGATTCTCTGTCTGGATCATCTATCCATTGTCGACAGTGGGGTATTAACATCCCCAATTATTATTATATTGCTGTTTATTTCTCCTTTTAGTTCTGTTAGTATTCGCTTTATGTATTCAGGTGCTCTGATGTTGGGTGCATAAATATTTACAATTGTTATATTTTCTTGATGGCTTGACCATTTTGTCATTATATAAGGATCTTCTTTGTCTCTTTGTGTCATTTTAGTTTAAAGTCTATTTTCTCTGATATAAGTATAGCCATCCCTGATTTTTTTGGTTACCATTTACTGGAAATATCTTTTTCCATCTCTTCACTCTCAGTCTATGTGTATCTTTAAAACTAAAGTGAGTGTCTTGTAGGCAGTATATCGTTGGATCTTGTTTTTTAAATTTATTCAGCCATTCTCTGCCTTTTGATTGGAGAATTTAATCCATTTATGTTTAAAGTAATTATCGATAGGTGAGGATTTGCTACTGCCATTTTGTTAATTATTTTCTGCCTTTTGTAGATCCATTGTTTCTGGCTTCTTATCCTACTGTCTACTTTGTGATTCGATGACTTTTGGTATCAGTATGCTTTGACTTCTTTATCATGTTCTTTTGTGTAACTACTATATGCTTTTCCCTTGTGGTTACCACAAAGCTAACACAAAATGTCTTAAAATTATAACACCCTATTTTAAGCTGATAACAACTTAACTTTGATAGCATTCCTAAACTTTACACTTTTACTCCTCGTCTTCTCCACATTTTAGGTTATTGATGTTACAGTTTACACATTTTTATATTGTATATCCAATCACAGATTATTACAGTTATGGTTATTTTTAATACATCTGTTTTTTAACTTTTAAACTAGAGTTGTAAGTGAATTATGGACCACCATTGCCATATTAGAGAATCTGACTTTTACTATCTATTCACCATTACCAGTGAATTTTACACTACCTTCATATGTTTTTACAATGTTAATTAGTGTCCTTTTACTTCCACTTAAAGAACTCCTTTTAGTATTTCTTATAAGGCAGTTCTAGTGGTGATGAACTCCTTCAGCTTCTGTTTGTTTAGGAAAGTATTTCTCTCTCCTTCATTTCTGAAGGACAGCTTCACTGGGTATAGTATTCTTGGTCGACAGTTTTTTCCTTTCAATCTTTTGAATATATCATCCCGTTCACTCCTGGCCTGAAAAGTTTCTATTGAGAAATGCACCTATAGTCTTATGGGAATTCCCTTGTATGTGACTTGTTGCTTGTCTTTTGCTGCCTTCAAAATTCTTTCTTTGCCTTTGCCTTTTGATAATTTAATTAAATGTGTCTGGGTGTAGCCCTATTCAGGTTCAACCTCTTTGGGGTCCTTTGGGTCTCATGGATCTGGTTGTCCATTTTTATCCCCAGGTTTAGGAAGTTTTTAGCCATTATTGCTTTAAATATACTTTCTATCCCTTTCTCTTTCTCTCCCTTCTGGGATTCATATAATGCAGATATTGTTTCTTTTGATGGTGTTCTGTAAGTCCCTTAGGCTTTCCTCACTCTTTTTCATTCTTTTTTCTTTTTGCGTCTCTGACTGGATAGTTTCAGATGTCTTCCTTTCTAGGTCATTGATTCTTTCTTCTGCACAGCTGAGTCTGCTGTTGAAGCTCTCTATTGAATTCTTCAGTTCAGTCATTATATCTTTCAGCTCTAGGATTTCTGTGTTTTTTTTATGGTATCTATTTCTTTGTTGAACTTACTTTGTTCGTGCATCGTTTTACTAATTTTGTTTAGTTGTCTGGGTGTTCTCGTAGTTCACTAAACTTCTTTAAGAGGATTATTCTGAGTTCTTTGTCTGACAATTCATAGATCTTTAATTCTTTAGGGTCAGTTTTTGGAGATTTATTAGTTTCCTTTAGTGGTGTCATGGTTACCTGATTTTTCACGATCCTTGATTTCTTACATTCTATTTATACATTTTAGTAAGCAATTTTCTCTTCCAGACTTTACAGGTGTGCCCAGGTGAGGCTGTAGGATGAGTTCTACAGTTGTCTGGGTTCTCTGGTCAGGCTTCCTAGACATTTAGGATTGAGTACTATACTCATCAGTAGGCAGGGCTATGAATTAGTTTCTCTGCTTTGGTGGGGCAGCAGAATGGACCCAAGGCCCACACAGCTTGTTGTTTGGGGACCTGAATCAGGCAAGATGGTACACTAAACATCCTGGCCAGACAAGGTCGCCAGTTTTGCTCTGCAGATGATGAAAGCCATGGACTGTGCTCTCTGTTCAAGTGCCACTGTAAGCAGGGCTGTAGGATGGGCTATGCAGCTTCCCATGTGCTCTGGTCAGGTGGGCTGAATGCTGTATTCAGCAATGGGTGGGGCTGCAAACTAGTTTCCCTGTCTGGGCAGGGTGGCTGTACAGGTCCCAAGGCTGGCAAGGCTCTTGTTTGGAGATCAAATTACGCAGAACTATGCACCAAGTTCCCTGGCCTGACAAGCCACTGTCCTCTCTCTGCAGGTGGGTAGGGCCATTGGTTAGGTTCTCTGCTCAAGTGCTGCCACAATCTGAGTTGCAGGATGAGTTACACAGATCCCCAAGAGCTCTGGTTAGCTTCTTGGTCAGGTGGGGCTGGAGACTGTTCAGCTTTGGGCAGGGCCATAAATTAGCTTCTTTGCCCAGTTGGGGCTGCAGAACAGGGCCCAAGGCCAACCAGGCTCTTTGTTTGGGAACCACTTCAGACCTGTGCACTAAGCTCCCTGGACAGACAGGGATACAATACTCTCAGTGTGGTGCTGCACTGGCCTTCTTATGTGGTCCACCTCTGTCTCTGTGGAGCAGGGAGTGCTTCAACGTCACCCCCGTGCTCTAGGATTTTCACAGTGGTGTCCCATCTGTGAATAGTTGTTAGTTGTTCTTCTTGTGAGGGAGAGTGAAGTCGGGAACAACCTATGTCACCATCTCGATGACATCACTCTATCCCTATGTTTGTTTTATGCATAGGTTAAACATTCTTTAAAATATATGATTTTAACCACACTGCAGATGTAATTTTGTATTTGATTTTTATATTTCATGTTACATGTATACATGTATTATGATATACATATGTATATGTGTATGATGTATATGATATAGGTATATGTATGTGATATGTGATATGATATATATCACGTATATTTTTCCAGAATATCAAATGATGGCTAACTTTTATTGAGCACTTACTAAGTGTTGAGCAGTTGTTATGTATTTTTCATTAATTGCGTTGCTTAATCCTCACAACACTGCTATGATAGAAACTGTCATTATCCTCACTTCTTAGACAGGAAGTTGAGGCTTAGAAAGATTAAACAATTTCTCTGGATATTGGTGGAGCTGGTATTTCCAACCCAGATCTATTTGAGTTTAGAATACAGCCTTTTAACCACTACTCTATACCACAGTAATTTAAAAATTGTGACAGAATTACATAGAGTAAAATCCACAGATCTTAAATATATAATTTGGTGAGTTTTGACAAATGTGTATACATATAACCACAATCATTTTTAATGACTGCATAATTCTCCTCTGAGTCCTATTAGAATTTTCAGCTCAGTAAATAATAGGATAACCATTGGTGTAACACCCAATCTGTCATCCCTTCCAGGCTGCCCTGGAAATCGTTCCCAACATTTTCACAATCTGGCAACTAAAAGGTTAACCGCTGGCACAGCAGGGAACCTCAGAACCCTTATTTGTACTGGTTGTTCAAAGTTTTGAAAATTATTTCTGGAAATACCATAATCTACCTAGCCAATTCCTCTCTTGTTTTGCATTAGACTAAAAATCCTCATTTAAAACACTGTAATGAACAACCTCATACAACACAAACTTCGTGTGGCTCTAGGATTATTTCCTTAGGATAGATTTCTAGAAATGAAATTACTAGGCTAAAGGGCATGCAATTTATTTTATAGCTTTTGCGATATCATTTTTGGGTGTAAAGTTTTCCTCTTTTTAAAATCATTTCCTTAGAGGAAGTTTCAAGAACTGGTGTCATTAGGGCATAAACATACTAAAGGTCTTTGCTGTGCGTTAAGGCCAGGGTTTTGCTCCCTGACCCGCCGGCACTCCCTGGCTCACTTAGCGGATTTGAGCTTTGCTCAACACTAGCTTTACTTGGGACATCCAGCGGAGGGTTATGACGCTGTCCTTTCCATGGCCAACCTCAGTGAAGGGACAACTGGTCTCATGGGGCCACTCCCCAGCTTCTGGATGGGTAGCAAATTATCATCTGGGGTAAAGAAGGAGACTCATATTTCTGGGAAGCCGGCCCTGCCTCTTTGGTTTTCCTTCTGTCTCACGGGGGGCCGATGCTTACCTCTTCCAGTACTCGGAGGGCACCCTGCAGAAGGGCAGCCCCTCCTAGTCACCCTTATAGTGGTACCCAATAAATAGCAGTTGGATAAAGAAAATGAGCATCTACTGTGCGGGAGGGGCTGCCCTAAGTCTGCTCACACACATCGTCTAATTTAACAGCCAGAGCAATCCTGAGGAGTTGGTTTCGTTATCTCTGTTTGTAAAGAGGAATAAACTGAGATTCAAAGAAGGAAGAAACTTGTCTGAAGTCACACAGCTAATAATTTGCAGTCAAGATTTGACTCCAGACATAACATTTCTCTCCATTATCACTGGGATGTGATATTTCAGGCACACCAGTTTTAAAAACAGTGAATGGTGCTGCCTGAGCTAGGGCAGAAGGCAGATACTGAACTTCGAACCAGGGGACCGTGGGTCAGACACACAGGGAGGGGCACAGGGCTCTCTTCTCCTTTCTCTCTCGCTTGCTCTCGCTTCTGCTCTATCACCATCTCTAGCTCAGTCTTTGTGTCTGACGCCAGTGAGCTGCAAAGAGAATTATTGCCCTTACATTATAGAATTTCTCAGAGAAGGTTCCAGAGCATCGGCGTTAGAATTCCCTGCAGCCTATATAAACATGCGGATTCCTGGGGATCCCCAGAGCTATTAAATCAGACTTTCTGACCGTTGAAGCTAGTCGAACCTGTAGTTTAACAATTTCACCAGGTGATTCTCATAAGCACACTCTCCAGTTTGAGGACCAGTGTCTTAGAGGAAAAGGTCCACGGTCAGAGCTGCAGGCCTGTGGCGGGGGCTGCAATCAGAGACGGATGCTCTCTGCCTGTATTTGGGTCACCAAGTGCACCAGGACTGTCCAGCATGATTGAAGGAGGGCCCTGGGCCTGTCACATGCAGTGATGTCACATCTCTGACACACGAAGCTGCTCTGTGTTGTGATACGATCAGATCAACAGTCCCATCTCAACCGACATTTGGTGGCAGCGAGCCGCCATGCCAATTCCTTGTGAGACTGCCAGCTGGTGACAGAACTGAGGAGCTCTGCTTCGAAGCCTAAGTCTGTTTGTTTCCTTCTTCTTCACGTTCACGGGAATGTTCTTTGACTTTGCTTGGCTTCTGGGGCCAGAGATTTCAAAAGCAGAATCAGGAGGTGGAGTGGGGAGTAAGGGAGAGGCATTCTATAACTTACCAAGAGAGGAACTGGGTGGGGCCCCATGTTTCATCAGGAAACCACTGAAGAAAAGTATCAGCTGCGGTTGTTTGGGGTGGAAAAGACTCTGGGCGTTAATTGATTAATTTTCCCTCCAACTTTTCTGTATTTTCAGATTTTCTTTAACAAACACGGAATGATATTACCTAACATTTATTGTGTGTTTACCACGTTCCAGGCGCTGTTCTAGTCGCTTACGTAAATTAACTCTTGTCATCCTCACAACCACCCTGTGATGGAGCTACTGTTTTTACCTCCCTTTTACAGATGAGTAAACTGAGGCACAGAGATGTTAAGTAATCTGCCCAAGGCGACACAGCTTGTAAGTGGCAGAGGTAGGATCCAACCCAGGCAGTTTGACTTCAGAGGCTGCATGCTTAGCTTCTACACTATACTGCATGTTATGCTCATAATGTAAAAAGATGAGCATTAAAAAATACTTTAACACATACTTATTATGAGTGCCACCTGTGTGCTGTCCGTTTCACGTGGTAAAGTAATACCGTTTATCATGCACTTACTTGGGACCAACTAATTTGCCTCCATTAACTCATTTAACTTTTTAAAATTATCATTTTTTATTTATTTTTATAGAGGTAACATTGGTTTATAACATTATGTAAATTTCAGGTGTGCATCACTCTATTTCAACTTCTGCCTAGGCTACCTCATGTTCATCACCGAAAGTCTGGTTTCCACCCGTCATTGTACGAATGTGCCCCTTTACCGCTCTCGCCCTCTGCCCACCCTCTTCCCCTCTGGGGACCGCCGATCTGTTCTCTGTATCTGTGTGTTTGTTGTTGTTTGTCTTCCACACATGTGACTCATTGAATTTTTATAACATCCTGGAGCTGTGCTAGCCAATGTGGCAGCTATTCCCCTCACGCAGCTACCGAGCACTTGAAATCAGGCTAGTCTCACTTGAGATATGCTATATATACAAAGCACATACTGGATTTCAAAGACTAGGTGTTAAAAAAAGAACATAAAATATCTCAATTTTTTTTTCTTAAAGCTTGGCGCCCGAGCTAACATCTGTTGCCAATCTTCTTTTTTTTTTCTTTCTCCTTCTTCTTCTCCCCAAAGTCCCCCAGTACATAGTTGCATATTTTAATTGTGGGTCCTTCTAGTTGCAGCATGTGGGATGCTGCCTCAGCATGGCTTGATGAGCGGTGCCATGTCCACGCCTAGGATTCGAACCAGCGAAACCCTGGGCTGCTGGAGCAGAGCATGTGAACAGAACCACTCAGCCATGGGCTGGCCCCACTCTCCTTAATTTTTTTAATTGATTACATGTTGAAAAGATGATCTTTTGGAGATCTTGGGTTAAATAAAAGATATGAAGATCAATTTCATCTGTTTCTTTTTACTCTTTATAATGTGAGTACTAAATTTTTGAGAACTATATGTGTGTCGCTTGCATTTGTGGCTTGTGTTACGGATCTGTTGGATGGTGCTGGTCAACAAGGTAGGATTTGCCATTGCCCCACTTTTCAGATAAAGAAACTGAGAGGTTAAGGAAACTGCCAGGGTCACAGAGCTAGGAAGTGGTAGAGGCAGGATTGACATCTGGGCCTCGGGCTCTGCCTGGCCTCTCTGCTCTCTTCTCTGTCCTCCTAGCGTCTCTAATCTGCACTCGTCAGACAAGCACGTGTGCATGAAACAAGTAGTGAATGTGGAGTGCCGCACCAATTCCGTGAGTCACAAATGTGTGCGGGGCACATATTTTGCAGGAAGCATGGGGTAAGGCCCCGGCTACCCTTGCCAGGCCCTGTGCGAGGTGACAACAGCGAGGACAGCTAACATTTACTGAGAGCTCGCCATGTGCCAGGCACCATGCTAGCATTACCTCATTTAATCCTCATTGTCAGCCCCATGAGATTGTCACTCGTAGACCTGATTTATAGATGAGGGAACTGAGAAATGGAGAAGTTAATTCTGTTGCCCAGGGTCACGCAGCCAGTGTGTGGTACAGCTGGGACTCAGTCTTGACTGGGCCCCCATTGAGACTTTGTGCTGTTAAACTTGCCTTGCAAACCCTAGACTTAGTGGGAAGGCAACGTCCATACTCAGGGAGCTCTGATGGTGTAGCAAGTGGCAGGTGGTCTAGCACAGAGCCAGAGTGAAGGTGACAGCAGCCCCCATGAAACAGCACTGGTAAATGAAGGAAACAAGAGAGACTTTTGAGAGCTGAACTGGAAAATCAACACATCCAAGGTCAAATCAAGAGACTTGCTGTCTTCAGTCTACAGAAAGACTCAACCACAACCTGGTCAATGTGTCAACAGGAGGAATCATGTGTCACTTGAGGAGGGAGGTTGGCAGTGTGGAATCCAGGTCTCCCTGAGACTGAGAAGCAGAGCTTGAAAGTTGTGTGTATTCTGTACTGGAATCTTTCTAGAAGGGTCTGGCTTGGTCAGTCCTGGGGTGAGGAAGGCACCTTCCAAGGCTGAAGAGCCTATTAAGTTCATTACCCTGTCGGGAGTCCCTCCAAATTAAATGGACAGTTGTCTTTCTGAAGGTTTGCTTCTGGGGAGGAATTCATTTCTAAGCTAGTGAGAAAATTCTAGACTGGGCGACTCTTGGGTTTCTTTGTGGTAAATTAGTGAGCACAGCTTTGGAGGATTTACTGGTCTCACCTGGCTGGTGTTTGGCCTCGTTCCCGGGCTCTTTCCCTTTGGTTTCGTCCCTGTGGATCTCAGACTATCTTCAGGTCTGGATCTTTCTAGAAGGGCTGCATCTGGTATCTGATCCCAGGGGCCACCGCAGTAGCCCTGGACAAGTGGTGCCAAGCTGTGGGTTCCCGCCCGGTGCTCTTCCTGCCCCACCTGCCTGGGCAGGAGGTCAGATACTCCAGGGCTTTGAATGGAGTCGTGGTTTCCTTTCACTTTCTTCCTTTGGCTTTTCTAGGGTACAGAGCAATAGCATCCATGAATACGGGGGAGAGTTCTTGCTTGTTTTGTTTGGGGGTCCACCTGCTTCAAAAATCTAGTTCTTAGGCTTTTTTCGCTCGATGTGAATCATTTCTTCAGGACCTTATCATCTCAGCGAATTTACAAAATCTAGGTTCTGGGTTCTACAAGTTGAGAAGTTGACCCCTGACTGAGGTTAAATCATCAAGATAATGTCATGCTGGCCAGCTAGCTGCTTTCCTTGGTGACATCTTCTACATCAGAGTTCCTCAACCTCAGCACTAGTGACACCTTGTTCTGGTTAATTCTTTGTTGTGGGGCCTATCTCGTGCATTGCAGGATGTTTAGCAACATCCTGGCCTCTACCCCCCAGATGTCAGTAGCACCCCCTCCACCACCACCAGTTGTGACAACCAAAATTGTCTCCAGACACAGCCGATGTGCTCTGGGTGAGAACTACTGCTCCATGGAGTCGAGATTTCTTTCAAATTTCAACACACCAACTGCTCTGGGGGATTCAAAGGCATGAGGAATCGCTTGTGTCTGCGTGTGTCTGAATGTCGGGCGAGCGGGCAGGAGAACGCTTGTTTTTAAATTCACTCATGTACGTCATATCTAGAGTGTGGTTCAGGCCCAGGGTTAGAGTCAGGCCAGAATTTGGATCCTGCCTCTTCCACGAATCTGTTACGTAATCTTCAGCAAGTTACGTAAACTCTCTGGGCCCTAGCTTCCTCTATAATGTGGAAATGACCGTGGTGCCTCCGTGCAAGGATGAGACGAGATATCGAGAGTAAAGTGCTTGTAATTATGCAATAAACAGTGGGAATTATGTCCTAAAAATCAGCTACGATGCGCCTGAGCCCCAAGTACCGGGCCTGGTGAGGTCGGAAGCCCTGCTCAGGAGGAATTTCCGGGACCCTGTGACCTCATGCTCGCCTTTACCTCTGGGCTTCTGTTTTCAGACGTGTATTTTCTGTTCTGCTCCATGGGTGGCAATCTCAGTTTTTCCCTTGATTTCCACCAAAACCAAAACAGAAATAAAAGCAGAAAGTAAAAACCCCCTTGCAAAAAACATTCATGAGTATGATCACTTTACTGAAAATGAAGGGCCACACTGGACCCCTCTTTGCACATGCATTGTACACTGGTATTCCTGTCCTTTAAAGTCACATCGGTTTCCTTGGTTTTGGGGTCACTTTTGGGCACCTCACCCCAAATGTGAAGGCCCATTTCTCTGACTCCTTTCCCCCTTTCCTCCTCACTGTTCACTTTTCTCCCTCTCTCTGTGTCCTCCTCACCGTTCAGTGTTGGCTCGCACGACACCTTCTGGGAGAAGTCATCCCTGCCATCATTCTATACAGGCGCCTTCCTTCTTTCCCACCAGCCACTCCCTATCACTGTATTTTCTTTATAACGCTTATTACTACAGAAGTCGTCTACTTACTTACTAGTTCAGTTGTTTATCGCCCGTTTCCCTCCATAGAACGTAAGCTTCTTGGAGGCAGGGCCCTTGTCTATGTTTCCATGCAGTAGTCTGGTCTAGAACTGGGCTTAGCTGTCTTGGAGCCGTCTTATCACAGTAAGATTAGGTCTGTCAACGGCAGTATGTTGACCTTAGTGTCCCCCCACTCCCTCCCACAGTCTTTTGCCCAGTGTTGAGTTATTTGCCAATGACTCCCCACTTGATTCCTCCCTTCTGACTCTACACCTTCCGTAAAGTGTGCGACATGCACAGTCTTTGGTGGGTGGCGCTTTGGGGAGCAAAGAGACTGAGGTGATGTCTGGTAGTGTACACGGTACAGAAAAGGAGCAACATGAACAGGACGTAACCCAGAGCAACAAGCCAGAATTCCAACACCAGCAGAAGAAAGAAGATCTAGAGGTGACACTGGGAAACGTAAGTCTCCTTCCATAATCCTTGGAGATGCTAGGAGCGGCCCTGGTCCCCACCATACGTGGGCTGAGAAGCACAAGGTAACCCCAGACAGCTGGGGGCTTTAGGGACATCTAAGAAGCTGACACATGGGTGACATCTTCTCTTAAGAGGATGCTCAGGGCCAAGGCCACACAGGAGGAATACAGAAAGGGGGCTTGGAAGAAGGTTGATTCTGCTATTTTGAGGAACTGGGACCTTGGGGTCCTGGTTTCCCGTGGTTCCCTGCTTAGAAGGTTCAGAGGCTGGCCAGCATGGCAAAGGAAACCGAGTGAGCCGGAAAGCTTTTCTTGGGAATGTCACCAGGTGGCGCCCAAAGCCAAGTACTGGAAGGCTAAGCGAGCTGAGTGGGAGGTTGTTCTCCAGGCCACTTCCCAGGAAATGACTCACCAGGATGACTCCATCAGTTGGGTGTTCTTCACTAGGTTTAGTGGAATGAGACTCAGGAAGATGGTATCACCTCATTCTATCTGAAGGGATGGGTGCTGTTGGGGGTGGTCTTCTTGACTCACTCATTCATTCTACATTCATCAACATTCTAATGAGTGGCTACAAAGCACAAGGCATTGCACCTGGTCCAGGGGGATGTTGCAAGCATTTCCTCAAAGACACCCCTGTCCTATTCCCTTTTGAGTTTGGGCAGTAGATTGGAGTATGGAGTGAGGACCAAAGACTGGTGTCTGAGTATGGAAAATGGTGGATGTGGATGACACAATGGAGGACATTCCAGCCTAGCCCAACTCACAGTTCTATCTTGTACTCTCCCTCTGAAATTGGGCACCACTTATCAACTGTACCACATCTTTGCATTTATTACAAACTGCCATATGGTGTGATAAGTTTTTTCTAAGTACATACCTTATCTCTCCAACCAGCTAAATGGTAAAAACTGCTAGGTCAGGAATTCCGTCTTATTCATCGCTGTTATCTTACCAACACCCAACCCCGCCACTGCTTCCCCAGCACTCAGCAGTGACTGGAACACAAGGATGTTCAGTAAAGATCTGGTGATGATGATCAATCCACGGGCCATCAGCAATGAGGCATTAGGAATGTGACAGAGGCCCTGCCTGGCAAGTCCCGAATGTCACAGATATTAATAAAGATGTCAGAGGTCACTGAGTCAGGGAGGCGCACGGACTGGACATGAGGGTAATCAGCAGCAGCAGTGTCTCAGCAAGCAGATAGCAAAGAGAGGCCTCTCGGTGAGGCTGTCACCACTCCCGCGGTCATTCCTGCACCTCTGTATTTCAGATCAATACGGATTACATTTGTCATAACAGTATAGGACCCACTTGGCAAGGACTTAACACGGCTCCTACTGGTTTTGGGATCTCCTGGTGATATATGGATACAAGTCAGTGTCATTCCCTGGGAATAGATAGTGATATTCATTATCCATTCATTCATGCAGGCATGCATGCATTCATTTGTTAAGTACTTACTACATGCCAGATATCGTGCTAGATACTGAGATGCAACAATGAGCCAAAACAGACACGACCCCTGACCTCACTGAGTTTAAAATCTTGACAGATATCAATCAAATTATCACACAAACATAAAATTACTGCTGTGATAAGTGCTACAGAGGAGAGGTACTAGTAACGTGAAAGATTATCCTGGGAGAATTTAGCCAGGAAAGAAGCCCCTCCTTCACCCTACAGAGGCAGGAAGTCAGCATGGAAACATGTCTGAGCAAACCTAGAGGAGACCACGTGCTTGCACACTGCCTTCTGTCCTCTCAGAGGATCACTGACTGACTGCTTTGTATTTGAATCTGGGGGATGTCCTGTTTGGAGGGGCAGCTAGAAACAAAAGCTCTGCCACATGATGCGTTTGATCAAATAACAAGATACCCAGTTGGTGTCCAGGATTCACTGATCACCCATTCTATCAAGGTGGAAAGAGCGATTGAAAATAGGGAGATGAATGTTTTAGTTAAGATGACCAACTTGTCCTGGTTTACCCAGGACTTTCCCAGTTTTGGCACTGAAAGTCCCATGTTCTGGGACTGTCCTGGTTTTAGAACTGGAAGTCCCACATCCTGGGAAGCCCCCGGGTCCCCGGCAAGCCAGGACAGTCATTCACCCCAGTTCTAGCCTCTGCCCAACTCTGCTTCTCAGCTTCCTCCTCTGTGAGATGAAGAAGTCGGACTAGCATAGGGGTTCTCAGGACTGGCTGCTATTCAGAATTACCAAGGAAGCTCTTTAAAAATACCAGTGACTGGGCCTCACTACCAGGGGTTTGGTTGGGGTGAGCCCCAGGGATCAGTGATGCTGGCACGAGGCCAGGATTGAGAACCACTGCTCTAGATGATCTAAAGTCCCTTCAGGTGCTCTGATTCTCATCTATGGTAAGTTAATTATACCTGGATGCATTAGTTAATTTATCCCCAAGCTCCAAGTGCTGGCCTGTGTTGCCATTGTTGTCCCTCTTGATGACAGCAGGGTACCTTTCTCTTCTCTGCCTCTTTCTCTCCTTTGCCGCCCTTTGGTCTTTCTATCTCTGCCTGCCTGGGCTTCTAACACTGATTCCATCCAGCTGTGTCCACTAGGTGTGGATGGGTCAATGATATCCCTTCCTCTGTCCTGCCTCTGTCTTGGCCCTTCCCTTCCCCAGCCTCTCTCACTCCTTACTAGAGATGCTGAAAGACATCTCCAGGTTCAGATGTCCCCACTGCCGGAACCAGAGTCAGGTGCTGTGCCCCAGGAGTCTCTCCCTCTCCCTCTTCTCAGGGGAGACCATTTCCAGTGTGTGCCTCCTCCCAGGTGATTCTTAGGCATCACCCAACCCAGTGGCCATGTGGCTGCCTGGAAGTCCTAATTTCATTCCTGTTTCCGGGTCGGAGGCTGGTACGTAGCTCCCTGCTTCAGACAATAATGTGCTCTGTGGATATAGAAATAGACCCATATATATATGGCCAATTGAGTTATTACAAAGGTGCTAAGGTAATTCAATGGGGAAATAATGGTCTTTTCAACAAATGGTACTGGAACAATTGGATATTCACAATGGGAAAAAATGGACCTTGACCTTTACCTCACCCCACACAAAAACATTAACTTGAAATGGACTATAGATCTAAAGGTAAAAGCTAAAACTATAAAAATTCTAGAGGAAAATGGGAGAAAAATCCCTTGGGTTAGGCAAAGATTTTTAGATGTCATGAGAATCACAAACAATAAAGGAAAAAAAGGTATATCAGATTTCATAAAAAAATAAAAACTTCTGCTCTTTAACACACTGTTAAGAAAACGGAAAAATAAGCCACGGATTGGAGACAATATTTGAAAACATATATCCAGAGAGTGCAAACCATATTCAGAGTATATACAGAACTCTTACAGCTCAATAATAGAGACAAAAAACTTGATGAGAATGAGGGGAGGAACAAAAAGATTTGAACAAACTCTTCACCAAAGAGGGTATGGAAATGGCCAATAAGCACATGAAAAGATGCCCAACATCATTAGATATCAGAGAAATGCAAATTGAAACCAGATTGTAATACCACTGACCATCCACTAGAAAATCTGAAATTGAGCAAGACTGCCAATACCCAGTGCTGGTAAGGGTGCGGAGCAGCTGGAGCTCTCTGACATTGCTGGCGGGGCGGGGGTGGGGGTGGGGGATGCAAAATGGTACAACCACTTTGGAAAACAGTTTAGTTCTTATAAAGTTACATATAAACTTACCATAGGACCCAGCAATTCCACTCCTAGAGATTTACTCAAGAGAAATGGAAACACATCCATACAAGATGTAGGTGAATATTCATGAAAACTTTATTTGCAATAGGCCCAAACTGGAAACAACCCAAATGTCAATCAACAGGTAAAGGGACAAATAAATTGTGCCATATCCATATAATGGAATACCACTAGCAATAATAAAGGAACGAGCTATTGCTATATGCCAACGTGAGTTAATCTCAAAAACATTATACTGAGTGAGAGAAGCCATGAACCAAGGAGTGCGTGTTTATGATTACATTTATATTACATCCTGAAAAGTCACAAAAAATGAATCTGTGGTTGTCAGGGGTTGGGGGTTTGAACAGAGGGTTTGACTGAGAAAAGGGGTGAGAGAGACTTTTGGGGAGATGGAAGTATTAATGTTTTGATGGCAGTAGTGGCTCTGCAACTGTAATATTTGTCAAAGCTCATCAAACTTCATACTTCAAAAAGGTGAAGTTTATTGTATATAAATTATACTTCACTAAATCTGACTTTTTAAAAAAGAATCAGATCATGCCACTACCCCCCACCACGTACTTAAAAGGACCCAACGGCTTTTCATCGCACTTAGAATACAACTCAGACCCCTATCTGTGTCTGCAGGGCTCTAGGACCGCTCTTTTCCTTGCTTGTCCCGCTCCTATGTTGTGGCTCTCTTCTCTGTTCCTCAAACTTGCTGAGCTCTTCCTTCTACCTAGCGTACTGCCTCCCGTTCTTTGCCTGACTGGCTCTTTCTCATTCTCCAGGCCCTTCCCTGACTGCCCCATCAAAGCAACCCCCGCATTCTGCTCTGTTTCGTCAGTTTTCTCTTCATTCATGTGTGAAATGATTTCACTTACGTACTTTTACTTTCTTACTGCCTATCTTCCTTATTAGAATTGGAGCTCCCTGAGGACAGGATCTCATCTGTCTTGTTCACTGGAATTTGTTCAGATTTTTTTCACCAGCTTTGTTCAGAATTCCCAGCACCCAACCCAGGCCTGGCACATAGGAGGCCCTCCAAATTTGTGGAAAAGTTTCTTAAAGGGTTAAACATGGAGTTATCACGTGACCCAGCAATTCCATTCTGGGGCACATAAGTAAGAGAACTGAAGATGTATGTCCACACAAAAACTTGTGTATAAATGTTCATAGCAGCATTATTCATAACAGCCAAAAAGTAGGAACAACCCAAATGCCAGTCAACCAATGAAAGGATAAATCAAACGTGGTATAACCACACAATGGTATATTACCCCACAGCAAAAATGAATGAAGCCCTGATACGACCTATGGCATGAATGAGCCTTGCAAATATTATGATAAGTGAAAGAATCCAGTCAAAGACCACATGCTGTATGATTCCATATGAAATGTCCAGAATAGACAGATCTATTGAGACAGACAGTAGATTAGTGGTTGCCTGTGGCTGGGGAGAGAAGTTGGGGGGAAATAGAGAGCGAGTACTGATGAATAGGGTGTTTCTTTTCGGGGTGATGAAAATGTTCTAAAATTGATTGTGGCAATGGTTGCATAACTCTGTGAATATACTGAAAGCCATTTAATAGTACACTTTAAGTGGGTAAATTGTATGGGATGTGAATTCTATCTTGATAAAACTGTTAAAATTCTTTTGGTGGAATGAATGAATGAATGAATGAATGAATCTGCTCCTTCTGATCACCTCCTGGCTCTTAGGGGAGACAAATCAGGTAGGACAAGCTCCATGAGCTGATCACTGGGCCTGTGGTCTGGACTGGACACTACTCTCTTCTGGAAATGCACAATTGATGCAGGCAACTTATACCATTTATACATATGCCCCGTCCTCCTCTGGGATTCCATCTCCTGGCACCCATGGCACCTCATGGGAAGGATATCCTGGAGGGCCAGACAGAGTCCAGGCCCAGGAGGGGCTCCTGGCAACTTTTTCTCCAGCCATCCACAGCTAGAGCAAAGTATTCTCTTAGTCAGCTGGGCTCTGTCACCCCACCCGGGGTAATTACCCCTTGTTAGCCCCTCTGTATGTGTCATCTGCCCATGTGGGTAATTAAACTGAACTTGGGGCTGATGACTTGGGCTGCATTGCATCACACCAGCCTTGGCCCCAGTGCAAACTGGGAGAACTGGCTCTTCCAGACACCCAGAGCGAGTGGAAAGCCAGGGCACCCAGCACTGAGAGGAGGGGAGTGGTGGTGGCACAGGAGGGCTCTCTGATCTTCCTCACTCCTTACCCCAACCCTGGAGCCCAGAGCAGGTGGGGCCATGGTGGATCTAGCTGGGGCTGAGGTTGGCTGGCTGGTTAACCCTACGGTTAGCCTTGAAGCTTTGAACTTGGTGTGCCAAGGCCTGCGGTTTGATGTTGAACAAAGGAAGCCGTGGGCTGCCTTCAGACTCTGAGGTATGGGCTGAGGCCTGAGAGCAAAGGTCAAGTGCCGGAAGCAGGTCTTTAGAATCCTGGTTTCTCAAACTCTCTGCCACAAGACATCAGAGGGTTAGCCTGGAATCAGAAGTTTAAGTGAATGATTCAGAAAAGAGGGTTTCTGATGTTGCTTCCAGTTCTGAGATTCTGTGAATCTGACTGTGAACATCCACTGAGCCCTCAGTCTGTGTGAGGGCTCTACACACATCATCTGAATTCGTACTCACGGAATCCTGTGAGGTGGATCCTATCACAGTAATTTTTCTTTGTGATGGGGAGATCATTGGAAGCAATTGAGTTATTAATTGAGTTAAGTGATTGGCACGTAGTAGAGATTCAATGAAGACTAGTTCACTGACTAACTGATTGCTTAGATTTGTGCTACACATTGTGAAGGGATGCAAGAGAATTACATCAATCAATTCGTGAGTGCTTATTGAGCGCATATTATGGGCAAAGTATTGGCCAATCTCGGAAGGAAGACCAGACTCCCTTCGATTTTTAAATGTTGGTAATTTATCCAGGAAAATGTAATACTACCCATATTGAATGAAATACATTGTGAAATAATAAGAAATATAGATATCAGTCTCTGCCTCCAGTCCCTAACATAGGGCTCCTGAAACCCTTGTAAATCGGGGTGCTAGGAGAATCTTTCGTTCTCATATTTAGTCTTTGACGCTGGTTCCTGACACAGGGATCCTAAAATGCTTGCAATTTCCTGGGCGGTAGGAACATCTTTTGTTCTAAAGAGGCAGCTCTGAGTGGCATCTTGGATACCTCATGGATGGAGCTGGTCACCAGAAAGACCAAGACATGATTGGAAGCTTGGAACTTTCAGCCCTCCCCCATCCTCCAGAGAGGGATGAGGGGCTGCAAATGGACTTGAGAACTGATCATGCCTATGTGAGGAAGCCTCCATAAAAATCTCAATAGTATGGGGTTCAGGGAGCTTCTCGGTTGGTAAACACGTGCACATACTGGGAGGGTGAAGCACCCCAACTCCACAGGGACAGAGGTGCCTGTGCTCAGGACCCTCCCAGACCTCACCGCATGTATCTCTTCCCCTGGCTGTTCACTCGTATCCTTTATCACATCTGTTAATAAAATGGTAAACATAACTAAGTATTTCCCTGAGTTCTGTGAGCTGTTCTAGCAAATAATCAAACCCAAGGAGAAGGGGGCCGTGGGAAGCTCCAGTCTGTAGCCAGATCAGACAGCAGTTGTGGGTCACCTGGGGACCTACTGCCTGTGACTGGCACGTGAGGTTGGGGGCAGTCTCGTGGGACCGAGCCCTTAACCCATGGGATCTGATGCCATCTCCAGGTAGATAGTGTCAGAATGGAGTTAAGTTGTAGGACACCCGGCTGGTGTCACAGAATTGCTTGGTGTGGGGGGAAAACCCCACACGTCTGGTGTCAGAAGTGTTGTGAGCGTGACAGTAGTGTGGGAGTAAGGAAGGCACACTGACGTTTTTCCAACACACACGTCCAGCTGGAGAGCAGCCAGTCTGCAGCGTTTGTTTTAGACCTTCTGCATGCATTGAAAAGATCCACTATCCAAGGCTATTGAAAAACTTGTCATTAAGAGAAAAGTTATATGACAGCATATACTACCATTTTATTGAGTGTTCTCTCATTTAATCCTATACTTCACGGGACACCGCAAGATGGGTGTCATTACTCTCCCTCTTTTACACATGAAGAAGCTGAGATTCAGATAGTAAACTTGCAAGTGACATACCCAGAATTCCAACCTAGGGTGTTGTTTTATTTATTTATTTTTTACCATAACGTAGTCTAAATTCTTAACCATTATGTTGTATTGTCTTATAGATAAGGAGCTAGCTTAGAACAGAAACCCAACCATAGAGAAAATGGGAAACTTCTCTATGCAAAAAATTGTCAGGTAATACTCTGCAGAATCTCTGAATGGACAGACCTTATTTAGAGCCTCATGAGTTACCTGAAAGATAGAATGCACGCTAATATTTCCATGTCTGAAGTTGGCATTGAATTGCGAGGCCGTATAGAGGGGCATGGAGTAGCATTAAAAACAGTTTCAGAAATCAAATGGATTTGGATTCAAACTCCATTTCCAGCACTTAGTAGCTGTGTGGTCTTGGGGAAATTTTTTATCCTTTTTGAGCCTCGATTGCGTCTTCATCTGTAAAATGGGAATAAAAATAATAACTATTAGGGCCGGCCCAGTGATGTAGCAGTTAATTTCACATGCTCCACTTTGGCGGCTGGGGATTCACTGGTTTGGATCCCAGGCGTGGACCTACATACTGCTCATCAAGCCATGCTGCGGTGGTGTCCCACGTACAAAATAGAGGAAGATTGTCACAGCTGTTAGCTCAGCAACAATCTTCCTCAAGCAAAAAGAGGTAGAATGGCAACAGATATTACCCCAGGGCCAATCTTCCTCACACACATACAAAAATACCAACTATTCATAAGGTTGGCGTGGCAATTAACTAAGACACTGCACGTAAAGAGGGTTCAATACACGTTAGCTATTCTTTTTCTGGTAGCGAAGTCCTAAGATGAGGTGGGTGAGGATAGAGGGGAATGAGGCTCCTCAAAGAAGGGTAAGCTCCATAAGGACAGACAATGTTGGGCTGTCCCTGCTCTCTTTTAGTGTCCTGAGCAGTCCCTAGAACACAATAGATGCATAGTAAATAATTGTTTACAGATGTGTACAAATTAAGCAAGATTTCAGGGGCTGAGTGAGTAGGCCTCGATTTGCTAAATGGAAGGGAACGCATCTCAGCAATGATCCGCGCACTAGCCTTAGGTCGTGGGCCCTGAGCCTTCTGTTTTGATTCAAGAAAGAGATCTAGGAGTTCATACAGACAACGTGGGATGCAGCCTACTAGTAGGTGGTCGAAAGGGTGGTCATAGTGCAAAAAACCAATGGAATCTGGATGTTTTCAGGGAGGATTTTGGAAATCAACCAGGAACCTTGTCCTGCCCTTGTGGAATGCCCTTCACTCAGTGTTTCCGTGATTAAGGGGGCTCCATCAGGAACTACCAAAAACATCAAGAGCCCTAGGTGTGGGAAAAGTAAGGCTGAGAAGGAAAACAATGTGAACCTATAAAACCTGGAAGGCTGAACTGAATTTGGACGTGTTCAAAAGGGCACACTGCAGAGCTTAAAAGCATTGAGTGAAGACAAATTGTAGGAAGACTTGTTTGCAAGGAGTTTTAAGCTTATAGTAATTATGTCCAATGTCCTTAAAGTACTTCAGAATTTCCCAAGATCCATCTCATGATTTCATTTGATCTCCAAGGGGCTGGCAGAGCGGAATTTTTCTCTGTTGGATCCCGCTTGAGAGAAGTAAAGTGAAGTTGTGGGTCAAGGCTCCACTTCTGGGAAGTCGCAGGCCAGGGCTGGACCTGATGAAGATGCGTTGTCTCTAAGACGTGCTAGAGGTTGGAAATGGAGGCAAGTTCAATGGAAGTGTTCACATCTTCATGACTTTTATATTGATCATAGTTAAGGGCCTCTGAGACTGTCTGGGGTGTACCCCTAACGTTGGGAAGTGCACAACCTGGAGCCACTTTGGCTGCAGCCAGGCTCAGCCAAGCCACCAGCCCCCGGACTTGGGGCTTCTCTGAGATTTCCCAAGATTGTTACCTGTTCTGTCTACCTCGGAGGGCTGCCCTAAGGGCTAGACGAGATAAACATAGAGAAAGTGCTTTGCAAATGTGATTATTCAAAGTCTTAATATCCATGTGCATACAAAAAATCATATTCCTGTAAAATAGTTTGTTCTAAACTGAGAAGTCTTTTGAGGGCTGACAAAGCAGAAAGGCTCATGTTTTCTTCCCAAACTCTGAATAACCTGTAGGAAAAATGGAATAATGTAGATGCACGTTCAAGTATCTAAAGTTTCCCATGTTTACCAGATTTAAAGTCTGCAAAACTTTGTACCTTTTGTAATGATTCAGATTCAAAAAGCAAAAATGCAAAATGCTTATCATTTCCCTTTCACTGAGGAAACAATATAAATGGCTACCTTTCGGTGACACTTGGCAAACACAACGTGATTAATCTGGGGACCTGCAGGTGTTCACCTTCAGTGACCTCTCACTTATCATCTGCTCCGATAGGAACACATCTGAGACAGCCAACAAGATGAAGCTAGGCAAAGAATTGCATCAAATTAAAATATTTCTTTTAAAATACTCTGAGTTGTAAAGAATATAGATCAAGGGTCTAACAAGAATGTGCAAATTTGACATTTTAAACTGTATTATCAAAACAGTACACTGATATTTAAGAAAACTAAAAAACATAGTGACCCAGTATACCTCTTTATAACAACTGATATGTCATGGTAAGAACATAGATGTGGAGGCAGAAAATGTGGATTTGAGCATTAACTCCATCCTTTATAGGCTTTTGATACTGGCAAGTTTCTTTCTTTGAGTCTTTGCTTCCTTGTAGCAAAAAGGGAGAGCAATAATAACTAGGTGCACTTGTGTTCTGAGGATAAAGTGAAATAATATATATATGCAAGTGCTTTGCAAATCTGAGTTGTTATTGCCTGGTGTTCTTTTTATTTTTAACCATGAAAAAATGTATATATAAAGTTTCTCTTTGTAATTTTTATTCATTGCACATTACACCTGTTTTTACTTTCTCTCTGGTTTCTGACCATCCTCTGTTCCTGTCTTTCCCTTTGGGCATTTTCTTCCTTCTCAAACCGTGGCTCTGCTTCTCTCTGTCAGATGCTCCGTTTGTCAGCTCTTCAGCAAAGTGGCTCCAGACCACCTGATCCGCTTTGTTGACTCTCTTCTTTTGTGCCGCATCTCTCCACTTAGAGACCTCCAGGCTCTCCAGAGTTGAAAGGGAGCTCACTTTTTAGAGATGAGAAAGCGGAGCTCCGGGGCCCTTGGGAAGAAGTTGCTTAGAAGTAACAGAGCTGGAACAAGAGCTCAGGCCTGAGTCTTAGCCCAGGGCTTTCTCCACCTGGCTGCCAGCTAAGGACCCTTCTCTTTGGGCTTTGGATTCAAAGCACTTATCCTAATACTCTCTACACTTGCTCAAAGCACTACTTGCTCAACCAAACTTAGAAATTATAATCATGTCATAATGGCTGCTATTTACTGTTGGGAGCTCCGTACACGGTCCTGTGCCAAATGTTTTATACAAAGGGTTTCACTGAATGGACCTAAAAACTCTATCTGAGAGGAACCATTATTGCCATTTTATGGATGAAGAAACTGCGGGTCTGAGATGGTAACTTGCCCAAGGACACGGAGGGAGTAGCTGGAAGAGCTGTGACGCCGTAACTGTCTGATCTCGAAGGCCTTCTACAAAGCAGTCAACACTCAGCGCTCTGAATGTTCCTCTCAGGCCTATCTAGCTCCACCCGATGGCCTCAGAGTGCCAGGCTATCTGACTGCCTGTCTTTCTAGCACCTTCTGGAATCTCACCTCCTCCTCCAGAAAGCCTTCTCTGATGGATCAGAGGAGAGTAAAGACGTTCCTGTCTGAGCGTGGGAGTCTCGTGGTCACAGAAGTAAGCTTCTCATTCATCCTCACTTACTCTGTGAATATTTGACTCCAGCTGTGTGGGAGTTCTCCTGTTTGCCTCTGCTGGTCATAAGCCCCACCTGTCTGTCAGCATCGCTGGTCTGTCTGCAACGACTTAGGTTCTGTGGAAAAATTAGCAGCCCAATGAGCAGTTTCAGTGAACAATTGGTTGGTTTCATCTGAAGAAGCAGCCTGTGTAAATATAGCTGTGGGGGCCCTGTCTCCACACACTTCAGCAGAGCTGTAGTGCCCGTGGGCCTTGTTTTGGAAGAAATCCATGGAGGTGAGGGGACTTGAAATCGCCTCACATTGGGAGCCAGTGAAGGAACTGGGGCTGTTCAGGTGGAAAAGTGCAGACTCAGAGGGTCACCGAACTGTTGCTCTCGAGCGTGAGAAGGGCTGTCACGCGGAAGTGGGGTTCGACTCTGTGTCCCCAAGGAGGGAAGTAGGAGCTGCGGCCAATAGGTGTGGGCGAATCAGGAGGAGGAGCAGCTGTGTCCAATCCTTCTTTGGAAACAAGTGGCACCTAAACAGTCAGAACTGTCCCCAGATGGTGGTATTTTCCACTCCCTGGAGCCATCTGGGCACAGCTGGGCAGGGGAGTCGCAGAGAGTTCACCTGAGAGGACTTGTCTGCTCTGGCCTGGGAGGTCCTGGAGGGCAGGGCCAGCCTTCCTCACTGCCCACTGCCCACTGTTCAAGGCAGTGGGGCCGGCGTGTGCTGAGGGCACCAGGGTTCTGCCAGAGGCTTCTAACCTAGTCTCTCCCATCCACTCAGGGATTTGATGACGCAGTGAGAACAGTGACGATTATGGGCGGAAGCACAGGGCTTTGTTCCTCTCTGCCCTCTGCTGGTCCTGAATGAGACACAAACGGACAGCAAGCTCCATGACTAAGGGAAACCCTGGTCCTGGGTTTAGGGTTCTGGGCTCTCTGAGGTGCAGGCCTGCTGTGGGGTCATCAGGTGGCCCTTTGGCCAACCTTAGATTTCCTGCCCACAGTCATTTTCTGGTTTCCCTCCTGGACATGTCTGTTCTTCCTCCCTCCTCTGCCCCCATCATCCAGCCAAGGGGCCCAATATCTGCTGGAAATAGTGATCTCAGAGTTGCCCCATCAGCAGAGTACCCTGTAAGTCTTCCTTAGGGTTGGCTGAGAAGCCAGCTGGGGACCAGGGGCTCCATTTAGGACCATGGGCTGTTTTCTCTTGGCTTGAAAAAAAAAATACCTCCCCCTACCTAGCCTCCCCTTACAATATCCAGGAGCACCCTTGACAGAGCGCCTGGTGTGGGTCCGGGGCAGGGGCCCTGCTGATCTGGGCTCAGAGAGAAGCACTGGGCTTGCCGGGAAGGGAAGGGTGGACAGGCTCTGGGGAGGGGAAGGTGTCTTGGCCCAAGGAGTCTTTCCTGGTGACTACTCCCTTGAGGGTGGGCTCGGTGCCTCCTCTCTGCCCTGCCTAGCCTCTAAGAATGTGGTCTGTGTCCTTGCCCCGTCAGGCCTGGAGGGAAGCCCATCTGTTGTGCTCTGAGTGATGGAGAAGCTCAGAAGTGGGGAGCCAAGGAAGCAAGGGTCCTCAGGAGTTCCACGGAGGGCGCTGAGGAGGGAATTCAGGAGTAGGCTGGTGGCGGAGGGCTCAGGAAAGAGGAGCCCGATAACAAGGTGGAATGGAATGGCCAAGAGCTCTGTTCCCTGTCTGTAGCCCCGTGAAGGAGCTCCTGAGGCACTGGGAAGTGGCAGCTGGAGCAGCTGTGAAAGCAGAGAGTTGGGAGTTTAGTCTCAAAATAGCAGTGAGACTTCTGTCACTCCTCACTCTCTTCATCTGGCTCCTTGAGGCATGTGCTGGTTTACACGGCTGACACATTTTTTACGTAAAACTCCCTCCACCCCAGATGGAAGGGACTGGGAGGTGGGAAATGCCCAGGGTGTGAATGAGCCTGGTGGCCCGGGGTTCCCACGTGGTGGAAGGTAAAAGGAAGGGAAAATGAACACCTGGGTCGAGGGTGCCGCTGCTGCTGGCCTGTGGGTGGAAGTAGTCGTGGGCCAGGTAGCCGGAGTGGGGAGGGCAGGGAATGAGGCAAAGGAACGGGGTAGTCAGAGGGAGGTGGGCATGGTGCAAACAGCTGTTTCCTTCCTTCCAAGAAGACAGAAAAGGGCAGAGCCAGGCTGGGTCAGCTGTGAAGGTCAAGGGCAGGGGCAGGCCTCCAAAGCCAGTCTGCTGGGGGAAGTGTCCAGGTCTTGCACCAGCCTGACACCTCCCCCTCTGGAGATAAGAAAACTACCAGCAAAAGAATTTCATGCCTCACTGTCTCCCCACCTCGCAGCCTGAACAGGTATGCTGTGTTCTCCCAGGGCAGGCTCCCTGCCTTTCTGTTCTTTGCCACCTTCACCCCCAGCAGCTGCTGTGGGGCTTGGTGCTGAGCAGTCAACGCTTATTGAACTGAACCAATCAATGGCAGAGATTCCGCATGGATCAGGTAGCCGTGTCAGCAAGGACTCTGGGACAGGCCAACTTGTGTCTCTGATGGAAACTGAGGAACAGAGCAAGACATAAACCTGACATTTCTTCAGAGCCCACCCAGTGCCAGACACATTCTCTGGTTTGTTGTGTTATCACATTTTCCACATGGTGACTCTGAAGAACTCCAGGTTCACGTAGTGGCCTTTATCTTAGAGTCAGGGTTTTCATCCCCCACAACCGGTGGACAACCCAAGCCTGAGCTCGTTCCAGAGGTCAGTGGCACCTTCAGGGAACAAGGTGGATGGTGATCCTGGGAGGCCGGTGGCCTGCTGGAGGATGGAGTGGGATCCTCAGGTCTGCTATGAATGCCAAGGCTCAGCAATAGCGTCGCAGCTCCCCCGTGGCCAGAGTGGGGTCTGGACGCTGCCCTAGGAGGGGAGGATGAGAAGGAGCAGAGGACACAATTCAGCGTCTTCTCAAGACTGAATAACCACATGGGAGGCTCCCGCTGCTGGCGCAGGCTGGTCGAGGGAGCAGGAAGGGGCTGTGGCCTGTGACTGAGTTCTCTCTTGGGGAGCCAGGAATGTGACACCAGAAAATAACCCAAGATTGGAGAACCCCTGGGACACTGCCTGGGCCCTCCAGAAGTTCCCTCCTCCATCTTCTGCCTCTGGATCAGATTTCTCTCAAGACACTCCAAACTGGAGGCAACAATTTCCATTCTGCCTTAGAAGTTTGCATTTTCTTGCATGGAAATGGGGAGAATAGTAGTCACTCCCTTTAAGTCTTTCCTCAAATGTTACCTGATTGAGGCCTTCCCTGAGTGCCCTGTTTCATGTGGTAATGCTGCCTCCCCAGTCCTCCAGATCCCCTGCCCAGCTTTGTTTTTCTCTAACACTTCTCACATTCTGACATGCTATATTATCTCTCTCTATCATCTATTTATGTATCATCTATCTATCCATCATTATCTATCATTGATGTATTTATCTATCATCATCATCATCTGTATAACATCTATCTCTCATTGTCTATCATCATCTATCTATCTGTTTATTTATTTATTTTTATCTGCCCCACCCCCACCCCAAATGCTAGTGCCACAGAGCAGGGGTCTTTGCCTATTTTGTTCATTGTGTCCCCAGCACCTAGAACAGTGCCAGGCACATAAGAAGCACTCAGTAAATATTTGTTGGATGAATGAGTGATGGATGGAGGAATAGGATTGTTGTAAGGATTAAATGCATCCCTGTATGTAAAGCACTCCGTGGGACACCCAGCATCTTGTTATTACCGCCGCTGTTGTCTGTGCGATGTGACTTGCACAGATTCCTCTCTGGCTCTGTTTCTTCATCTGTAAAATGAGGAAATTGAGTCACTAGATGATGTCTGAGCTTCCATCAATTTCCAAAAATTCTGCGGTTCTATGATCTCCATGCCCCTAAATGCTGAGTCAGGCGGGTTCTGCCCCAAGCTCACCTCTTGCAGTTCTCGGCAGCAGCTCTGCTGGGTGTGGAGGTGCCGAGCACCCAAGCACCCGTTTCTTGGCAGCTCTTCCTCCGTTTCTCCTGACGCTGAGGCTCACAATGGGGCATAGGTCTGTGACCATGAGTCAGCCTAATATTTCTTGGAACGGTTTCCATTCAGTGAGTTATGTTTTATTTTAATTAGCTTTGATGTGTTGTTTTGTAACACTTTATTGTTTTCAATAGAGGGAATTCATTATGTGCATAATTAAAGGTCGTTTGATTTTAATTTCTTTGTTAAGAGTTTTTGTAGAAAGAAGCAAAGTTCAGGGGAAAAAAAAATTGCCAGACCATGTGCCCTGATTTGAGAGTTAGACACGTGGTCCTCGGAGAGGAAGGGTCACACTGTCCTGCCCTGGGTGGGCTCTGGCCCCCGGCCTTGATGGCCCCCATGGGGACAGAGCCATACCTCAGGGGGCTCAGGAGGACCTCTTTTACTGGTGCAGGTTGGCAGGGCTAAGACTGTCCTCATGGGCCCTGGGCCCTTTCTCTCAGAGTCCCCCTCTGAAATGGGGAGTCTGGAATCCCTGTACCCCCACAGCTGCCTCTGTCGGGGCAGTTTCAGGAGCACAGGTAGCTTTACACTCGCGGTATCTGGTATTCGCTGAGTAACTGGGGTGGCCTCGAAGGAGGAGCGAGAGACAGGTCTGGCTAGTTCTGCCGTGTTGTTTGTGCTTCCAATGACCTCACACATCCCAACCGGCTTCCCCGCCCCAACTGGTGGGGGCTGGCCGTCAGCCCTCCAGCCCCCTTTTCTCTACACGTCCCGGAAGCCAGGGGCCAACATGGATCTTCCTGCCGACATCAGCTGAGCCTGGAAGCCTCACCCCTTGGGAGACCATGGAAAGGGTCAGCCGCCAGGTGAGTGTCCACGGACCTTGGGCCGGTGCTGAGGAATCAGTGACAGGGCTGGGAAGATAGGTGGGGCCCCGGCACCTGTGCGCCTCAGGTTCTAGGGGAAATTGAATGTAACTTTTCTATTTTGAAGCTACTTGGGGTTCAGATTGCTTGTCCTCCTTTTATCATGGTTCCGAGGACCGGCCCCTGGAAGGAGAAGCTGATGGGATTGGGGGTCTGGTCAGGAAGCACCCCAGGGCTGTGGCTGAATCCTGGGCTCCTGCTCTGAGCACCCCGGCCGGGACATGCAGGCTGTTAGATCATCACCTTCGCTGGGTTGAGAAATGTGGAGACTTAGCGTTCTAACTGGGCTTCACAGGTGTCTTGCCTAAACTAACCCCTCACTAGACTCGTAAACCAGCCTAGGAAATGTGACTGTCCATGTGCGTTTAAGATCTTCAAGAGGAATTTTCAACCTCCCTTGGCCACTTAACATCAGGCTTGAATAATCTTCATGCTTGGAAACTGATTCCTTATGTCTAACCATAATTCCTTGGTTCCTTGCCTCTTCTTCTGCTCTTGGTGGTGGTAGAGAGCAGCTAGAACGTTGTCTGTGAAAAAACCAATTATATATATGTCAAGGCTTCCAAAGATTTTGTTCAGCTGTGCCTCAGCTTTCTTTTCTTGAGGGACATTCCTCCTGTGTTCTAACTTCTCCTTAGGTCTGCTTTTCTGCTCCTCTCCACTCTCTTTTGTTCTTTACTGATATGGTAGAATCTGGGGCTTTGGGAAGGATGGGGCAGTGCTGGGTTTTGGAGGATCAGCTCAGCCTATGTTCTGGCTTATAGTTGGCTTGTGGTCCATTCTGAACCCCAGATATGTTTCTGCAAACTTTACCATCATCTCTCTCGTCATTCTTCTGGCCACCTCTTGACTTTTCTTTCCCATGCTTCCCCCCGCTCTCTGCTCATGTCTCCACTTCACTAAGGTCATTTGGCCCTAGGACTCTGGGCTCATTGGAGCCTCTGGTGAGCAGTAAGGGTGACGTATGGGGCAGAAGGGAGTTTTGGCCAGGGCATGGGGAAGGTGAACCCACAGTCACAGCAATGTGGCATGTTCCTTGGTAACTTGTTGAGCCTAAACTTGATGGTCCCTAAACACAAAAGGTGAAAAGGGTTGAGTTATCCGAAGGCTGGTAGGGCCAGTCCCTGGGGCAGAGAGACAGAAGTGATGTCTGCCCAGGTAGCTCATCTCTCAGAGTCAGGGACCAACATGGGAGGTCACCGGAGGAGGGCGCACAGGGTGAGAGCAGGCTTTTCATTATTGATGGAAAAAGTGGCAGACGGTGTGGTAGGTGCCATGCTCAGCCTGGGAGACTCTCCCAACTTCTCTTGGAATAAAAGAATTGAACCATTACTTCTTTATTTAAGATTCTTAAGTTTGTTTAAGGTAGAACCTTCTGACAGTGAGCCCAGGGTGGGCAAGGAGAGCTGCCCGGGGCTCTTCATCTTAATCTGTAGCCGATTTCTTAAGATTGATGAAATCGAATAGGAGCCCACTGCGAAAAACCGGTCCCCTACGGCGTGCCTTCTCCCTGAGGGCTTCCTACAGAGAGATGCACCGCGGTTTTTGTCCTTCAGCTCCACACAGTAGTGAAGAAAAGGGAGGCCAATGGGCTTCAGCCTGAGGAAGCTCTTGTGTGAGCTGGTTGGGTCTTCAGGGAGATCTTGGAAAGGGGGTGGGGAAAGCTCTCAGCTGCTCTGTGTTCAGAAGAGAAGCTGCATTATATGGTGGACGGGACATTAACCAAGTTCCAGGTCAGCTGTGACTTTGGGCAAATCACTTAACCTTTTTGTACCTTAGTTTCTTTATTTGAAAAATGGAATAAAAATAGTATCTACTTAAAGGAGAGTTAGAATAGTATCTCTCACATGGTAAGGCTCTTTTGGAATAACATCTGGCACGGATAGGTAGATATAGATATAGAGGTAGAGATAAATTCATAGAGTGTTAAGATTTGTGGTCAGCATCATCATCATCATCATCATCATCATCATCATCTATGGTCTAGTCCTGGCTCCTCTAAAGATTTGGACAAATACCTTCTGCTCTCTGTGTCTCAGTTTCCCCACCTACAAGAGAAGAGGTTTGGACGAATTGCCCCCTGAGGCCCCTTTCCGGTTCTATGACAGTCTCTGGAATTATACAGATTAGGATTATAGGTGCGTCACACTGGACACACGCATTCATTCTTGAAAAATAGTGCGTATTTTGTGTTTTTCCAAAAGGTACTACATTCTTAATGCTTAAACAAGTGCAGCATATATTAAAGCAAGTCTGAAGTAAACCCACTGATAAAGCAACAATCCTTTATAGAGTGAAATTTCTTATACCGGGTCTCCTTAGAGTGGAGCAGGTTCTCAATCAGCCCGAGATCACAGATGCTGCGGACTTGAGTAAGGCTAGAGGTCCCAGGGCTGGTTAGGATGAGCACCCTCCCCAGAGAGGGCTGGGCAGGTTCCCAAGACGGCAGACCAGTAGGCTCAGGTCATTCTGCTATCCCCTAGACCCCAAAGTGCAGGCACCCCCAGGACCCCTGGCACCTGCCCTGTGCCCTGCAGGCATACAGCCCTCACCTGAGAACTCTGTGTTTCATGTTGTCATTGGTGCTGAGCAGCCTTCCACCTGGCCCTTCCCGCTCTGCCTCCCCCGGCATTGGCCTGTGACTTGGCAAACATGAGCGTGAATGTGTGGGAGTGAGTGTACGGGGCTCAAGGCCGGGGTGCTGGGTGGCAAGGCCCATTGATGTAACAATAGCCACTTAGCTTAAGTGTCTTGTCTGGGCAAAACAGCTTCCTCTCGGTACAGCAACAACAGGGGTGGACTGTGCCCAGCCAGGCTGGCAGTGCTGGGTGGGGGGCACGAGGGAAGCCCGCACAGAGAGCCCAGGGCTTTGTCAGCCAAGCGCAGGCCTTAGCAGCACCAGGTGGAGTCTGGATGCTCTGATGGGGAAGCAATACCCAGACCTGTCCAGGGAGCCCTCACTATGTACCAGTCCTGAGCTGTGTCACATTCCAGTATTGGCAGGGGCAGGACATAGGGAGAAACTGAGGCAGCAAGTTCCTGGACAATCAAATGTTATTTGCTTGGCAATAGCAGGCACTCAGTGTTCTTTGAACTATTTGATGAATGAATAAACAAATGAATGAATGAATGAATGAACCAGCGGGTGTTTTGACTGTGGTCTGACGGGATGCCTGAGGCTTTTTCATGAGTATAGGAGGCATCGTAAACTAGAAGGAACTTTAGAGCTCACCCAGGCCAGCAATTGTCGAGTTCTTCGCAGCAGCAGCCTCTTTTGTTCAAATGAAATCTTATGTAGAGCCCACTGTATGCAACCAAAAAGTGAAATCTTCTCTGTATGGAGTGGGATAAAGGACTCAGAGCCTTTACCTACTGAACTGGTCCCCAGGGCGTCTCCATGGAAACTCCAAGGCTCTGTGGAACTCTCTTTGGAAACAGCTGATTGTCCAACCCTTTCATTTTATAGATTAAGGAGCTGAGGGCCAGAGAAGGATGAGACTATCCCTAAGGTCTCACAACTGGCTGGGAGGAGAAGCCAGACTCCCTCGTGCCTCCCATGCCCAGGGCGAGGGAGGCCTCCCGGCTCTGGCTTCTTATTCTGGAGCGCAGTCTGATTCTGGGCTGATGGGGCCCCTGAGGTTAACACTGCATGCTGCTGGGGATCTGCCTGTGTTCTGAGGGGAGCCTGTATTTGTGGGGTTTCTCTGGGTTCAGGGAGGAGAGGTGGGAGGGACCCCCGCGTACCTGGAGGTACAATGATGCCTGGGCTGAGCAGTGAGGATGGGAAAGAAGCCATGATCCACTCCAACCCAGTCCAGATAAGTTCCACGGAGACCAGTTCAGTCCAGTCCAGTCCAATCCACACTGGAAGGGGTTCAGGCCTCCCCTGTCATGGCCCAGGGGCACCCCAGGCTCCCCACAGGGACAGGGGCTTTTTAGGTCCTGTTAAAGGGAGCTACTGATCTCTCTTGGTACCCCCCAGTGCTTCCAGTGGGCTTGGGGGTCCCCTCTTCCTACCTAACCCAGAGTGCTGGAGTGCTGGCCCGGGGACCTGCCTGCGCCCACCCTTTGAACATCCTCAATACTCAGGGTCACTGGGAGAGAGAAGCTGCCCCAGGGGCCTAAATCTGATGAGGGTCCTTTCTCATTGAAGCTTGGCAAGGGGCAGGCAGTGGAAGAGCACAGTGATGGGCAGCAGCCCAAGGACAGGAGCCAGAAGATCAGGGTTCCCGTCCTGGTACTGCCCCAGGTGGCTGTGTGATCTTAGACAAGTCATATTGCCTTTCTGGGCCTTAATCACCTCCTCAGTAGGATAAGGTTTGGACTAGAGGGTTTTCAAGATCCTTCTGTCTTTGACAGCCTGTGATATGCCCAGCCTGCCCTGGCCTACGGGCGTTATGAAGGGCCAGCCCATGGCTGGGGAGGGAGGCCCAGTCAGCTAGGGCTGGACTTGAAGGGGCCTTGATGGACCTGCCTTTGGGCCATGAAGATGTGTTGAAGTCGCTGCTGCTGCAAGTGGACATCCTTTAGGTCTAGCACGAGACCTTTTTTAGGGTACTTCTCTCTGCCTGCTGGGGACTCTGAGCAACCCACAGTGCATCTGGCCCAGAGCTCAGGCTGCCACCTGTGGTTGGAGAATAGTCTTTCTGCAAAGCCCGGGGCTCAATCCCATGGCAGCAGCCACATAACCATCGCTGTGAAGCAATCCATGAGGAGGCTGTGACATCTCTCAGCACAGCAGTGGCTCCCTCTCTTCCCTGACATCACTGGCTGGGCCTGCAGGATACCCAGAAAGGCCAAGGACAGGACACCCTTGGGGGCTTATTAACTTACTCCCAACCCCCACCAGGTAAGGGCCCACGGGGCAGAGTCTGCGCAGGAAACCATAAAAATGTCCCATTCACCCTGGGATGGGGACTCTACCCCTGGAAGCTACGTATAGAGATCAGCAGACTAGGTGCACGGGGCCTTGGGTTTTCATCCCTATTCTGCTATAAGACATACCTGAGCAACTTTGGGCAAAGTGCACGTGTGTTTTGGGCCTCTACTTCCTTGTCTGTCAAGTGAGAATAATAATCCTTGTTGACTCCTGTCCAGGAAAGTGCTTGGAAAAAGCCACAGAGCCAGGGACTGCTCTTTTCCGCCTGCTCCCGGGCCCCTCCCTCGCTGCCTTCCTGGGGACCCCTGACCCACCTGCCTGCCAGTCATGCTGCCTCCTGCCCCCAGACATCTTGAGGAGGCTGGATAAGTTTGAGTAGGGACCCCTGGGAGCTGCAGAGGCACAGGCAAGTGGCAGTAGCAACAGCTTTGGGTCTATGCCTGGTCCTTGACACAGTGAGGTCTCACCACTGCACTATCCCGGGGAAAACCCCAGAGACCACCCAGGGTCGGGAGAAGGAGAGGCAGGTCCAGGAAACAATGACTGGCAACACTAGGCCAGGGAAATGGCCCCAAATCACCCATACTCTGGCTCTGCCCTGTCCGCCTGCCTGGGGAAGGCTGGGACCTCTGTCTGCAGGCAGGCTATGGGGAGCCTGGGGCCCTGGCCCACGAGTGGATCATCTGAGTTCCATTCCTGGGTCTTCTGCTCACTGGCGAAGGCTAGGAGCTGAGCTGGTTCTGGTCTGGGCTCTACCCCTTGTGTCTGGGCACCTTGGGAACGAAGTCTTCTCCCCTCGCTCTTCCTCACCTGCTCAAGGCATCTGCTCTGAGGGTCAGGTCAGCCCTCTGGGAGGGAGGCTATAATCTCAGCAGCTGCTCTCCAAGAATTGAGGAAAGGAAATGAGTTCCTACTGTAGTAGGTTAGACATCAGGAAGAACTTCCAGCAGGCTAGGGTGGCAGGCAGTGAAATGGCAAAGGAGGTACACGAAGATAGTGTGAAATCTCCTATTCCATGGTCCCTGAAAGTGAGAACTCTCCCTAGCACCCAGTGGCCTTGGTTTCAGTTGAGGTTCAGAGTCAGGGGGATGGAGCAGGTGGGCTCACTCTGCAGGCTGCTTTCCTCTGGTCTTGGGGCTACCCTTCCATCCTGTTGTCCCTGCTGGGGTTGGCAGTTCCCCACACGGGCAGTTCTCATTCAGGACTGGGGTCCCAGGACTCCCCTCTTGCTGTAGTCTGCAGCACCAGAAACTCTCCTTCTGCCTCCCACCAACTCTGACGCCAAAGCGCTTGCTCTGCTGAAGCCAGGGCCCCCAGGGCCTCTGGCTCTTTCTTGGATATTGCCCTTTCTACCCTGACTCCCAGTTTCTCCTTCATCTCCACACCCCACAGATCCCAACCCCAGAAGACTTTATATGGGCTACTGAGGCTCGGAGTCAACAGTTCTAAAGAGTCTGGCTGGCAACTACTCATCCCTCCTTCCGGCTCCTTGGGTACTGAGCCCGAGATCAATCCCATTTTACACGTCCTACCTCCCTCCAGACTCAAAGAAGAGGGACCCAGGTGGGTGTCCTGCCTGGACCCCAGGGCTCACCTCCCCAGGGCCTAGACCTCCCTGCTTCCTGTGGGCCAAGGCCATAGTGGGCATTTGGGACCCACCTGTGGATGGAGTAAGCAGCAGGGAAAAGGATGAGCAAGACTCAGGAGGCCTCCTCTCTACCTTTCTCACTGTCCCTGGCTTCCCACTGTGCCTGCCCACCACCAGTTCCCTCTCTGGTCTAACTCCCTCCTGCTGCTCCAGCCCTCCCCTTGTCTTCCCACCCATCTTCCTCTGGGCCTCTGCCTGGTGTGGGCCTCTCAGCCCTCTGTCCTTCAGCCCCAGCCCCTTTGTTCCTGCCTATCATGACGGGGTAGCAGGACCAGGGTCACGGGGTCCCGCTCAGGTGGAGACAGCCTGAGCTCTTGGCCGGGAATCAGAAGATTGTGACAAAGTCCCTACAAGACCAACAATTAGTTTAGGGGCTTCGGGCATGCTCTTTAGTGCCTATGAACCCCGGTTTCCTCGTGTGTAAACTGAGGATCATAATTCCTGTCGGGCTTGCTAACTAGCAGCCTTGTGAGAATCAAATGAAATAATGGGTGTGAAAGCTCTGCAAATCGTAAGCCCCAAAGAAATGCAGGAAGTGACAGTGGGCATTCAGATACTGCAGTCAAGACTCGACCTCTTAGCAGGCCTGGTTAGGGTCCAAGCCCTGTCCCTCACCTTAGATGTGAATCTGGGCAGGTTCTTAGCCACCCTGGCCCTCAGTTTCAAAATCTATAAAATGGGGCTAACAACACCAACCGCAAAGAGCAATTATGAGATTGAAATGGGATCAGTAAAATGCCTAGCGGACTGTTATCTCTATTCTTGTGACGCAGGCTCTTCCATATTTATTCCAGGTTTGTCTGGGGAAGGAGGCAAGATTAGTCTCATTTTACACGTGTGGAGACGCACTTGCCCAAGGTAACCCAGTTAGGAACGGATGCAGTCATACTGGAACATGGAGTTTTCTATTTCAAGCTCAGCGTCTGTAACAAACAAATAAACAAACACCCACCATCACAGCCAAGGTCACTGAGTCCTTGCCTTACCTATGTCATCTATCACTACATTGCTATGAACCAGGGGGGTGGACTCACCTTACAGATAAGGAAGCTGAGGTGTGGAGAGCTTGAGTCACCGGCCCAGTCACCAGCTGGCTTAGAGAGTACTGGATGACTGTGACAGGGCTGCTCCCATCCACCAGGCTCCACCTGGTCCTGGCAGGCCACAGGCCCGACCGTGGTTCCCACTAGAAAGTTCCATAAGACTGAGATCCCTGCGGGAACCCCCAGCCCCACCCCCGCACTCCCCCTGGAGCTCCCAGCCCTGCAAGGCCCCAGGGCCCAGTTCTCAGGCCCTGTCACAACTGCCCGATGAGCGCCATGTGCAAGGTTCCAGGGAGAGGACCGCGCCGGGACGTTCTTGCTGCTGCCGCCAGAAGGCAGGGGACTCGGCAGCACGCAGACTCGGGGTGGAATCCTGACTATGTGGTTTTGGGCAGTCTGAGCTCTGAGCCCGAACTGCCTCACCTGTAAAGTGGGTTTCCGAAAATGCCAACCTCTCAGGGATGGAGGAGGACCTCGTGAGGCCATAGACGTGGACGTTTATTAGAAACTCTAAAGTACCATACATTGTGTGTTATTATCATTTCATTGTATTGAGTTATGGGAATTCCCCCCGAGGCTGGGGACGACTTAGCTGTGAGCATAAGAGAGGGAGGCCTGACATGCCAGTGGAGGTGCCACATGCCAGGGTCCCCAGCAGGTGCCAGGCTGGAGCCACCACTGGTGGGAAGCACAGGGCCCTACAACGGCCAGGACTCGCCCCTCTCACTGAAGGACCTCAGTCTGGCCTTTGTCCAGCACCTTCTTTTCTCCCTAAGATGAGCTTGCACCGCCTTTCAGCCCTTTGGTCACGCCCCCAGCTGTTAAATCTCAGTATGTTGGCGCTGTGTGCGCCAATGCCAAGGGGACATGAATGACCATTTCCTGCAGCTGCTGTGTGCCAGGCATGGGCCAGAGCTTTCCTATTGTATCTCACTGAGTCCTCAGGATTATTGGTCCTACATTACAGATTAAGAGAAAGGCAAGTTAAGCGGCTTGCCTAAGGTCCCACTGCGAGACCTAGGATTGGAACCCAGGTCTGCCTGAGTCCAAAGCCAGCGAGGCCAATTGATGCATTCTATATTTCAATGTGTCCTCTCCACCTCTCCTTGCACCATCCTCGGTCCTGGTCCCCTTGAAGCTTCTAGGGGCTAGCCTGTCTTCGTTTTCTGGAAATCTAGTCTCTAGACAATGGGAGTGAGAAGGAAATCTGAGCTCTGGTCGAGCTGGGTCAGTGGCAGTAGCTGCCCTTCAGGTCCCCAAACACACACAAGTGTGTCCCTGCTCAGCCGGCTGGGGCGTTGGGACTTGTGTGTGTTTATCCACATCCACTAACCCAGTGCGTTCAGGGACTCGAGATTCCTCCTGGAATTCATCCCACAGCCCCCAGAAGAACGAGGAGGGGACCAAATCAATTGCCTCTGACTCTTAGAAGAAGGAGTTAAAAAATAAATAAAAACAGAACAAAACCCAAAAAGCCCTGCCTGGTAGGGATGATGGTGCTGGCTTGGACCGGCTGTTCTAATGAGGAGGACTTTTATTGACTCGTCTGCTTAGTAATAATGTCAAACCCTTTTAAGCCCAGTGGAAGGTGAGAGATGGCAACAGAGGCGCCAGTGGTCCAGAGCCTGTCGCCTCCTGGAGCACAGGCCTGCTTCCCACTCCATTCCTGCTGCCTCCCAGGAGACCCGCCTCCCGAGCAGCCAGTCAGTGCTCAGCAGAGGTTGTAATGAGGGTCGGTCAATGTGGCCCCTGGGCCAGGTCAGTTCCCAGCTCCCCCGCTGCGCTGGAACTTCAAGAGGGGGCTTGAGAGGCAGAGATGATATGAGGGAGGTCAGGGAGACCTCTGCAAGAGGCCAGAGGGAGGTGAGAGGGTGCCTAATCTGGTGACAGGGACTGGGGTCCTGCAGACCAGGGCCTGGCAGCCTGCAGAGGCTGCTCAAGGCTCCCTCTCCCCGATTTAGAGTCCCCAAAGGCTGGGGCTCCTCAGGAAGCAGTGGCACTGGCACTCGTTGATCGCCTGCTATGGCCGGCTGCTGCACCATGTTACCCATCGCCCCTGAGACCGGGCAAAGCATGGGGGTTGAGTGCGGCCTCCGGAGCCCGACTTTCTGGCACACACCCTGGCTCTCTACTGTCTAGCTACGAGAGCTTGAGCAAGTGACTTAATCTTTCTGCCTCTGTTTCCCCCTGTGCAAAATGGGGACAATAAGAGCTCCTACCTCACAGGCTTGTTCTGAGGGTTGAGTAAACATATATAAAGCACTTAAAGCACAGGAAGTCCTCTGTGACTCCACCTTAAACTACCAAATCTGGATTAATAAACCGCTCCACCTGCAGCTGAGCGGGGTTAATGTCCTAGAGTGGACTCATACCCCAGCCCACACCTTCTCCTCCTCCTGCATCTTGCATCTCCAGTTTCCTTGACCTGCTGGTGCGTGTGCATGTGCGTGTTCGTGCGTGTGTGTGTGTGTGTGTGAGAATTCTGGCGTTACTGAGAATGTTGGGGAACAAGGCAGGTCAGGGCTTTTCTTAAGCAGTGCTTTTCACACTTCTGATGACAGCTCATCATAGGACCGATGTTTCACAATCTAACACACACACACACACACGAAAGAAAAGGGCGGGATATAGAAGGAGTGGGAGTGAAGAGGGCAGAAAGGGTGGTCACCTCCCCCACAGGGGACCACATCTCCTTGAGTGACCCTCAGAGGAAGGGTCCAGTCCAGCAGCCTCTTCTTTGAGGGGCCCTAGACACATGTAGCTGAAGCTGGTACCCCCCTAGCCCCGGGCAGATGGCCCACTGGCCTCTACCTACCTCTGTAGGTCCCTGTGATGGGGACAGGCTGTAAGGAGCTGGGAACAGTAGGCTGTCTGAATTTCATTCCATCCTTGAACTCTCTTCTCAGATGCTCCCTTGTCTGGGGCTCTGCTAACGCCTAGCCACTTGCCCTAGAGAGTTCACCTCCTAGCCCAGCAGGCCTGACAGCTGAGTGGGCCGGCAGGGGAGCAGCCTGAGGGACACCCTTTACTTTGCTTTCAGAATGCTTCCCCGGCAAGGACGTCTCCAGCCCAGGCGTCTCCAGCCCGGGGGTCCCCAGCCCATGCGTCCCCGGCCCGGGCATCACCTTCCAGGTCATCATCTGGCAGGTCATCATCTGCCGGGTCGCCCTCCACAACATCCTCTCCGACAAGAGCATGCCTTGTTAAAGCAACACCAGTGGGGGCTGTACCTGTCCGGGCATCTCCTGCCAGGTCAGCACCAGCCGCCAGGGCCACTGGGGAGAACCCAGGTAAGAGGGATGCTGCTGGGAAGGCAAGAGGAGCAGGGGAGCAGTTCCTGGTGGGGAGGAAATCTCAGAGTTGGGACTCTCTGCTCCTCCTCTACCCCTTGGATAATGATGTGTGCGAAGGAGGTGGAATGGTCAGGGGTAGGCAGTGGGGGACCCGGGAGGTGGGAGCAGAGAGGAACTATTACATGCAAACCGAAGACAGTGGAAAATTGGGGCAAATGGGGTAGGAGATAAGAAACTGGACCACCAGGGCAGGTGTGACTTTGGAAGCTGCACGGTCTGGGTCAGCGTGCAGATGTCGAGAACAAGGGCTCCCAGTTAGAGACCGGGGTCTTTGCCTTGGGCTGCCCTGCGGGTCTACCGGGGAAGCTGGCGGGTGGAGGAGGAAAGGAAGAGATTCTGACTATGCAGGCGCTCCCCACCCCCAGCTTTCCCAACTGGCTTCTATGATTCAGCTACTAGGAAGTCAGAGATGCCAAATGGGCCTCGGGGACTGGTTCTGCCCTTAAGGAAAGAGGATTTTGGCCCATCCCAACTCTGCCCTCCTTCTGTCCCAGAGTTCAGACTATCCCCACCACCATAATACAAACAGGCCCGGAGGTGCATCCCAGATTTGGGGCCCATTCCACCTTGCCCTCTCAAGAGTTGGTGAGGCACTTGGATGGGGCGGCCTTCGAAAGCAGACACACTTGGTTTGAATCCCTGCTCTCCCACTCACTGGCCAAGTAACCTTGAGCAAGTTACTTAACTTCCACAAACCTCAGTTTCCTCATCTATAAGATGGGTGTAAGAATACCCAGCTCACATGGTTACTGGGAGAATGGAATAACATGCAGGTGCCTGGCTGGCCCATGGTAGATGCCCCACAAAAGGGAGCTGTTGGCATCAGGCCGGGGGTGGGGTGCCATCGTCTGGGGTAGAGGGGTTTGAATAAGCCCTCACAGGCCAGCCTTGCTTCCTTGTCCCTCCTCCACAGTGTGGACTCCTCTCCAACAACCTGACCCTCCCCTGCTGCTGTCCCGCTTCTAGGTATCAGCTTTCACAAGTTCACCTGGCAGGAGGGCCAGAAACGGCTGCCGCTCATCGGATGTATCCTCCTCCTCATTGTCCTCGTGGCGTCGCTCATCCTTCTATGTGAGTTTATGGGAAGGCTCTGGTCACGGCTGGGTGGCACGGGGTCTGGGGTTGCTGGCATGCGGCATGCAGCAGAGAGATGGGAGCGGGGAACATACATTCCCCCGGCTACCACGTCCACAGAGGGACACTCCTGCAAGTGGCCTTGGACCGTGGCGCCCCAGGCCCTTTGAGGTAGCTGGGTTACGAATGTAGGAAGTCAAAGGAACCTGGCCTTGAGTCCTGTCTGTGCTACTTACTGTGCAAATCCCTCAGGCAAGTTAGCTAACCACTCTGAGCTCAGTTTCTGCACCTCCAATGGGATTAAATTCATATACTCATTCAACTTACTGTGTGCCCAGTAAAATCTCATAAAGACGTCACTGGGTTATGAGACATAATGAGATAAAGGCACAATGCCTGGCACAAAATCCCACTCTAACAATGCTGGTTACTGAAAAAAAAAAAGCGAAACATAAAAATGCTGATTACGGCAAGTCCCTCAGGCATTTTTAGTCAATGGGAGAGTGTTCAGGGGTTCAGGCCCCCTCATATTCCTCCCCCTCTTTGCAAAGGATTCTCAGGACATGTCCCAGGGCTCTCTGCCCAGGAGTCCACTATGAGCCCACACAGTGGGAGACCTAAGCGGGGAGCAAAAGGGGAACACATCTCACGCCACCCCATCCTCTGGGAGGGTACAACCTCCTGGGGCACACAGCTGGAAATGATTAAGGCCAAATGCATTTGAGTGTGACTATCAGGAAAAGGTGACAGCTGTGTGGGCCAGGAGGCAGGGAACAGCTCATGAAGGCGTGGGGCCAGATGAGGACCTGGAAGATGGGAGAGCAGCTGCGGGAAATGATGGGGCAGACGGGCAAGGTCAGCATGGGGAGAGGGAAGCGACCACCTAACCAGAGAGGAGAATATACATATGGGGACCTGGGGCCGTCTGTTTGGTTGAGTACAGCCAGGCCACAGTGTAGAGAGCTTTGAATGCCAGGCTGAGGGCTAAGGATTCGGTTAAAGAGGCAGCATGGTGTGGTGAGGAGCGAGGTGAAAACACCCGGCTGGCGGGGCTGTTTGAGGAAGAGGATTGGGCGGAAGGAGGGAGTGCGCTGGTTGAGTATGGCTTGAGCACCAGACACAGATCTGCCGGAGCACCCCGCTCTGCCTCTGACCAGTTGTGCGACCACAGCAAGTTAATTAACTTCCCGAGCCTCAGTTTCCCCACCTGCCTGACAAGGTGGTGGCATCACTGTCATGATGCATGTAAAGACCTCACTACCGTACCTGCCACCTGGCATCCGTGTGACCCTCCTGCAGGGACTCACTGCCCTGCTCTCCCTCCCTTCCCCAGACAGGGCACCGCTCCAGGGGAGCCCCCCGGTAGTGCACTGACAGCAGTAGGAAATAACCCGTGGAGGGCGAGATGGCACCCGAGGGTGGCTCCCTAAGTAGAGTGCTAGCTTTCAGCGTGGTTTCACAGTGTTTGCAGAAGTCCCTTGACCTCTAGACCTCCCAGGGCCAGGGAGGGGCTTTGACTTGTGCATTCACTGAGCAGCTACGTGGTGGGGCCAGGCCTAGAGCCGCAGCCTCCAGACTCCCCGTCCAGAGCTCTCTCCACTGCATGTCAGGGCCACGCCTCGACACGCGGCTTCCTGAGCATTCCGAGCAGGACCGCAGAGGGTTCCGGGAGTTCAGTGCCCAGGGCGTGGGAGGGGGGAGACCAAGGCACGGAGAGGAGGGGCCACCCCAAGAGATTAGGAGGGGTTGGTGTCTGGGCTTGTAAAGAGCAGTCACACAAGGGTGACCTTCACCTTGAGTGACCGAGAGCATGGTGGGGCCAGTGGGAGAAGTGGGGGCTGGGGCTGAGTCGTCGGTTGCAGACAAGAGGCGGTGAGGAGTTAGAACTCGAGTTTCTTAGGCAACCATGGGGAGGTGTCTCCAGGCAGGAAGGACAGCAGTTCCTAGTCTGGAAAGAGACAGATGTGAGAAGAGGTCATGAAGCTGACTTTCACTTGTGGTTTGTAAAACTGTAGTCTCTTCAGCCCAACTTGTGCATTTGGGAGTCAGCCACCTAGAGTTGCTCTTTGAATAGGAAGACATTTAAAGGCATAAAGACAAGTAATGGAGCCAGAACTGAGCATAGGGGACATCCCTTGTTTAGGGGAGAGGGAGGAGAAAGAAAATCCTTCTGAGGATGGCAGCACAGCCTTTGAGAAGACAGGACAGGTAACAGTTGCATGTGTGTGACTATGATGATAGAAATTTCTCTGCTGTGACCTGCAGGGCACAGAGATGAAGGGATGCCAGAGGGGCTCTGAGAAGGGGCCTCTGGGATACTGGAGGAGGTGGTTTCTCTGGCCACCACTCTGGCCAGCATGTAGGGCAGGGGAGCTCCCAAAGCAGTAGCCACCTTCACAGCCTCCCCTGCTCCCTCTCTCTCTCTTTTTCTCTCGCTGGGTGGCTGCTTGAGTCTGCCTGGTGCTGCCCTGCTTGAAGGAGAGCTTTCTGGAGCATTCTGGAACATTCCTGAGCAGCTTCTCTCTCCATACAGATGGGGGACGAGAGCCCCAGAGTCCAAGAGGGATTGCAGGTCGGTGTCTTAGAACTCCCAGGGCCTCGGGCTGCTTCGTGTCTTGTCTCTCCGGAGCTGGCAGTGACCCAGCTGTCTGCTTCATTTTTTCAGTCTACTTCTGGCGGGGCCACACAGGGATCAAGTACAAGGAGCCAGAAGAGAGCTGCCCCAAGCACTCGGTGCGCTGTGATGGGGTGGTGGACTGCAAGCTGAAGAGCGACGAGCTGGGCTGTGGTAAGGAGGCTGGGCATGGGTATGCATGTGCATGTGTGCGTGTGTGCACTCTGGTGACTGCAAACTGTGTATCAGCTCAAACGGGAGGCAATGGACAGAGAATCAGAGGATCTGGGTTCTAGTCTCAGTAGACTTGGGTTTGAAACCTGGCTTTGAGTGCTGTGTGACTTGGGAAAATCACTGTGTTCTCTGGGCTTTAGTTCTCTAGTTTGTAAAAAGAGTGGATCAGATAGATTAGCAGTTCTCAAATAAAATCTGACAACTCCCAAATATAAGACTGAGCAAAGCAGAGCTGCTCTGGCTGGAGGGAGATGTGGGATCTGGAACTCCATCCACATGCCCCTCCTCTTTGCCTAGCAGGTGACCTCTGATTTGCCACCCTTACAGTTTTGTGAAGGTCAGTTTGTAAACAGCTGGCCTAGATGAGCACAAAGATCTCCTTGAGCTCTCTGGTCTTCAGTGGATTTTATGCATGTGGTCCATGCATAGTCCTGATGTGGGTGTCTGTGGGTACAAATCCCATCCATTCCACCTGTGCGTTTACATGTGTCCTTGCCCGTGACCACATCCATCTGTGACTGAGTCAGTGCAGTGAACACTTAGTCAGAACTTATTACCCTTGTCACTCTCTTTTTTGGGCATGTCACTGCCCTCTCAGGGTGACGGCTCCTGGCAGGGCTCGCTCCTTCTCCCGGCAATGGTCCCCTGGGTCCTGTTGCACGGGGAGCTCTCCGCCCTGCCCCAGCCCTTGGCCTTAGCTCTGCCCTTACTGAGTGTCTTGGGCTTCTGTGCACCGGCTGATGATCGTCACCTCCCGGGCCAAGCTCCCAGATGTTCCCCAGGCCTCAGCGAGGAGCCCCAGGACAGGAGTGTTCGGGAGCCTTTCTCAGTTCATCCTCTGAGAACTTGGAGCTCCTTGGGTGCTGAGGGCCCGTGCTGCCCTTTTCTCGCCCTGCAGTGAGGTTCGACTGGGACAAGTCTCTGCTGAAAGTCTACTCTGGGTCCTCCCATCGGTGGCTTCCCGTCTGCAGCGATAGCTGGAATGACTCCTACTCGACGAAGACCTGCCGGCAGCTGGGTTTCGAGAGGTGAATCGCCCCCTGGGGTCCCCGCTTCAGAGATGTCTCAGGCTCTTTGCTAGGACATCTCAGGCTCATCTCGGAACCTCATATTAAAAAGACCCTTGGGGACCAGGGCTGAGGTCACTAGTTCAGGAGACCCTTGAGTTATTCAAAGGGACAGTGGCCCTCGGAGCCCAAGTCTGGGGGCAACTGTTTCCATGAGGCCAAAGTACTTATTTCTTGATCTGCAATAGAACCACACTTCTTTGCATCAAGGCACCCTTGTGCCCGCTATCACATTTAACGGTCACAGTGGCCCTGTGAGGTGGGTAGGCATTTGGGCGGGTCTCGTCTTCTCACACCTGGGAACTAGAAACTCAGGCTGTGCAAACCCTTCAGTGGACTTTGAGCTGCAGTGGTTGTGGCTTGGGCTAGAACTCATCAAACAGGGAATGAGATGGGCAGGGGGTGCCAGGCAAAGTCATATGAATTGTTGGCTCTAAAGAGTTTAAACAAAGAAGCTGATGCTGGTGGGTGGAATGCGGAGTAGGGTTTACAATGACCTTCCTGCTTGATGGGGTCCCCAATTTGCAGGCTACATAGTCATCTCCATCCTCCCTCTTGGTCTGAGTTTTCAAACCAAGTAGTTTTGGGGTTTACCAACATGTGTGAAGTTGTGGGGAGAAGGGTTTAGGATCTCTCTGTGGATTTTCTGTAGAAGAAGCATCTAGAAAACCAGGGCTTGGGGCTAGGACTTAGAACCAGTTTTCCACCAGCGCCTCAGCCTCAGTGTTCAGAGCTGTGAAAGCGGGTTCTGGGGGATCTCCTTGGAAGACAATGGACATCTTTTGTCATTGAGTTGTGTGGCCTTATGCAAATCTGAACCTCCCCTGGGCTTCCGTAGAGAATGCCACTTATTCAAAGAACCTTCATTGAGCTTTTATTATGTGCCAGAGACTATGTGGCCCCCAGACAAGATCCCTGCCCTTGGAGAACCTCTGGTATGGTGTGGGCAAGAGAGGCTTAAACCAGCAATGACAGCACGATGTGATGTGTCATGATAAGGATGCGTGTGGAGCACCGTGGGCACACAACGGAGAGGGTGCCTGGCCATGCTCGGAGGAGAGCAGAGAATGGAGGAGGCGCTGGGTGGAGAAACAGCACATGTAAAGGCGCGCTCTCATGCAAGGGTGTGCCATGTTCTAGAAATACACAAAAGTGCCACGCAGATAGTGGTCCACGGATCACCCACATCAGAATCACCTGGGGTGCCTGTTAAAATGCACGCAAAAATCAGAATCTCTGGGATTAGGATTTAGAACCTGCTTCACGAACCCCCTGAGCTGATTCTTAGGCACATTGTGGTCTGAGGTCCAGTAAATCGAGTAAAAGGTTCTCAGAGTTTCACATGCAAACCTGTAACATGGGATCTTTAACCGGCTTCTGCTGCTCTGTGGATCACAGTTCAGGTAGAAAGCGGCTAGGCCAATGTTTCTCAAACTTGAGAGTGCATCAGAATCACCCAGAGAGCCTGTAAAAATACAGAACCAGGGTTTCTGATTCAGGAGGTCTCAGGGAGGGCCGAGCATTTGCCTTTCTAACAAATTCCCAGGCGATGCTAATGCTGCTGTTGGGATAAGACCACGCTTTGAAAACTCCTGGGCTAATGCGTAGGGCGAGTAGGGGACCGTGATGGGATCTGCGGGAGGGGTCTGAGCGTATGGGGCCTTATCTGCCTGTGGCCTGTGTCAGCAGGGCTGGCTAGGACTCTAATGCTGGCTGGGGGGCCCGGGTGGCCTCTGTCTCAAAGGAGCTCATTCTTCCCCTCTCCTCCCTTGCAGTGCTTACTGGACAACCGAGGTGGGCCACAGGGATTTTGCCAGCAGCTTCTCAGTCTCCAAATACAATTCCACCATCCAGGAAAGCCTCTACAGGTACAGTGGGGCAGGCCAGGCGCTGCCTGTCTGTGAGCAGGGGATGGGGGGAGCTTTGAGTCAGGGTCTTTTGGGACCCACTCAGCCTCCAGGAGTCCATCATGAAGGTCAGGAGCATCTCAGAAGCAGCCCTCATTCATCCTCTGCCTCCTGAATTAAAAGTTATTATTGACTCTTGGTGCAGAGAGCACCTCGAGGTCAGGGGTGCCCCCAAGAGTTTACCTGGTTGCCAGAGACAATGAATAAACCTTGGGGCCACCAGTCAGCCAGGTGTTTGGACCAAAAGCTGCTGCAGAGAGTGAGCTTGGGGTGGGGAGAGAGAAACGTCTTTGAGGTCAGGAATGGGGAGGCGGGAAGCAGCAGGGGAGTGCCAGGTGCATGTGGTCAAGGACAAGAGGTCCATCTGGGAAGCATCGGCCTCCTCCTGGGCCTGGCCATCTGTCTATCTGTACACTGCAGCCCCGCCCTTGTCCCAACCCCATTGAGGAGGGGTTTGGGGGAGCTCCACCAGCTAACAGTGCACTTTCCCTGGGGAGAGGAAAGAAGAGAAGGAACAAGGCTCCGAGAGAAGAAGGGATGGGGAGGGGAGGGCAGTGAATTAGCTGCATCCTGGATGCCTGCTTTGCGCTGGGCAGTTTGCATGCTACATTGTTGGCGGAGCATCGAGGAACTATTGGGGAGCATTAGGCCACCTGTTTAGCTCTGGAAAGACGCTAGGACAATGAATTCATGAGCTCAAAGGATGCAGATCCGGCCAATGTGTGCAATCTGCCACAGGAAAACTTGTGGGGGCAGGGAGAGGAGTGGGGACAGTTTGCACTGAGCTATCCCCATTGATGGAGAAAGCCCTGGAAGGATCTGTCCCACTGGGAGGGAGAAGGTCAGAATCTCTCACTTCTTGTGCAAAAGGAATGGGATAGGAACTTAGCAGGAGTCAATCAGGGAAGGCTTCCTGGAGAGACTGGCTAATGCACCCTTTTCCCATCTTCTGTGTCTCCTGCAGGTCTGAATGCCCTTCCCAGCGGTATGTCTCTCTCCAGTGTGCCCGTAAGAAGATGCTCTTCCTCCTGGATTGGGGCCGGAGTGGGGACAGAGGGGTGGGACTCCACTGGGGAAGATGGCTAGCCCTGAGGGTTCAATCCAGGAAGAGGGGATTAAGCATCAGGCCTGCTTCAGGGCCAGGGTCCCTGTAAGGCACTGGGACAATCTCAGGGTAGAATTTCTCCTTCTCCTGACTCTGCTCAGCCTAGCAACCTCGCTCATACTGAGAAACCATTCAAGTCTCCCGGATTCTGGGCAGGGGGCAGAGGACTGGGAAAGCAAGTCTGGGCCAGCTGAAAGCTCATGTACCCATAGATGTGGAACTAGGTCCAGAGCCGAAATTTACCCAGGACGCTCTATGCCCAAGGCACTGTGCCTATAAACATGATTGCATTTAATTCTCACGTGGCAGGTGCAATTATTTTGTTCACTCACTGAAAAGAGGCTGAAATGTCTGCCTTGCTTAAGGGCAGACTGCTGGGAGGTGAGGAGCTGGTATTTGACCCGAAAGTCCAAGCTGTAACCCCGTCCACAAGTGCTGTGTTCTCAGTAATGACCAGTTGGCGGCGCTGCTCTGAGCAGGCAGCCACAGCACTACGCACTGAGTGCCCATACCCTCAGACCACTGCTGGTTCTTCACTCTCTCCTCCTTCAAAGAAAAAAGAACACAAGTCTGAACAAACCCCAAGGGCTGCCCTCCTTGTCCATGGTTTTGGGGGGATGACTCGCTCCAGAACGTGTTTGGAAATGTTCTCTTGGGGTACAGGGCCCCCAGCAGCACTAAATGACCCATAGGGGAACCATGTGAGCACAAACCCGCCTGTGCATCATGGGAAGTTTATTTCTCCTTTGTTTGGAAATGACAGAGATCCCCGTCACAGCGCGTATCAGGTCAGGGTCATGTTAGACTCGGCCAGCTTTCCCGAGCTCCTGACTGTGGCCCTGGGAGTCACCACTGTGACCCTAATGCCTGGCCTGGTGCCCAAAGCATTGGGCACTTAGTAAGCATTTGTCCAACTAATGAAAGAAGGAATGAGTGGGAGGAAAGAGGAACCTGCCTAGGATCCAACTTCCCTCTGGATGACCCCAGAAAACTAACCCACCACCTGGGAGCTCTGCTTGGGCAGGAGAAAACCGTGCTGCATCAGATTAAGTGAGCAAAGCAAAGAAAGTCCATGTGGGGTGGGTGGGTGCCCTCAGGCTGGGGCGGCTTGATCACGCAGTGCCTCTGAGAGAAGCGGAGTTCACAGTCCTTCTCTTCTGCTTCTCCCCAGACTGTGGACTGAGGGCCATGACCGGGCGGATCGTGGGAGGGGCGCTGGCCCCAGAGAGCAAGTGGCCCTGGCAAGTTAGTCTGCACTATGGCACCACCCACGTTTGTGGGGGAACACTGATCGACGCCCAGTGGGTGCTCACGGCTGCCCACTGCTTCTTTGTGTAAGTGCCCAAGGGGTCGGGTAACGTGATGGAACTGAGGTTGGGGATCACCAGGAATGGCTGATGGCAGACTGACCTCTCTCTCCCTGGAGGAGGGCTTTGGTGTGAGCCCGGCCTCACTGGCCAGGTGGCACTGGTGCAGCGAGGGCCGTGATTTGCTTTAGGTATTTGGTCCCCGAGTGTGAGCTGGGGGCACTTGTTCCGAGCTAGGCCCAGAATGAGAAAATACCGTTGATGGCCCCTAGGGAGAGTGGGGCAGACAGGAAGAAGGACTGGGGAGCCCGCCCCTGAAGAACAGGGTGAAACAAAGAGGCTTTGGGTTTGTGGCTGCTTCTTGTATCTGGAACTTACAGGAGAGGAGCCCGAGGAGTCAGGACCACTGTCCCAGGAATAGAAGAATGGGGACTGCAGTCGGCTTCTGACAGTCACCAGCCAGGCTGGCCCCTTTGAGCTGGGGGGCAGGAAAGGGCTCTGGAGATGAGACCTCAGGGGCCCTGGCTCCCCAGGAATGGGTCTTCAGCGGGTCACTGACCCGTCTGCAGCTCCGTTTCTGCTGAGGGTAACACTACTGAGATGTGTCCCGTCCACCTTCTTAGATCCTTGGTGGAGTGCAGAGAAGACAGTGGGGCGAATGCTCAGAGGTCTTACCCATCCTCTTTGTTATTGTAAGGTGCAGAGCGGCCAGTTCAGAATGGTTTTTGGGGGGGTATGGGAGTGTTCTAGACCCCTAGGCTAAGATAGAGTGCTCCCTCCAGAGGTCATTTCATCCATCCTCCCGCCTCCAAGCTGGTGATCCAGCGGCAGCTCCCTGCGGATAGCAGATGCTGCCCGTGGGCTCCCCCAGGCGGGTAACTGGACAATGCTCTCTTGTGGCTCATGCAGGACCCGGGAGAAGATTCTGGAGGGCTGGAAGGTGTATGTGGGCACCAACAACCTGCACCAGCTGCCTGAGGCAGCCTCCATCTCCCAGATCATCATCAACGGCAACTACACAGACGAGCAGGACGACTATGACATTGCCCTCATGCGGCTCTCCAAGCCCCTGACCCTGTCTGGTGAGTGAGTCAAGGCCTGTCACACCCCACCCCGGCTCGTCCCAGCAGCCCTCGGGCCCAGCCTTTGCACTTGGCAGTGTCCCACAACATCTCGGGGTCCCAGAGCTTCATTCAGCACTATGGAAGTCAATGACTCTTAGAGATCATGTAATGGAACACCTCTATTTCACACCTGGGGAGACGGAGGCCCAGAGGTTGGAAATAAGTGTGCCCCAAATGACACATCTTACATTGCAAACGCTGACAGAGCAAGGGCTTGGCTTACTGGTCTTAATCAATACAAAAAGATCAAATTGTTTCACTGGTGTTTATTGAGGACTGAACAGGGGCCAGACACTGTGGTAGGAATTTCACACCTACGATTTCACTGACTCTTCACAGCCAATCCTGTGGAGCAGGTACTATTATTAGCTTCATTTTACATTTAAGGAAACGGAGCTTCAGAGAGAGGTAATCACCCGAGGCCACGGAGTAATAAGTGGCAGCTCCAGGACTCGATCCAGGTCTGTCTGACTCCCAAGCGATCCTCTTCCCACCCGGCCCTCTGCTGGCAAATTGCTAGCACTGCAGCTGAGAACACACGACAGGCAGGCCACATTCAAACCACTAATTGGCACGAGGTTGGAGCTAAGGACCCAAATGAGGCTACAGGAAGGAAAGGCTACTGAAGTTCTTGGGAGGAGATCAAAGAAGGCTTCATTCATTCATGCATTCACTCATTTGCTCACTTACAAATACCTACTGTGTGTCTACTCTATAGCGGGCTCTGCCTTTGCAATTGTAAATAGAACGAAACAGGTGACACACACAGCCCGTAGAGGCCAATGATGCCAATGATGTGATGTGGGGGCCGCCGGGGGGAGCCGTGGTGGCACAGATAGGGGCCCCTACTCAGGCTTGGCAGGCTGGGAGGCTTCCCTGAGGCAGGCTAGCTAAGGCGGAAGGGGATTTCCGGAAGCCTTGGAAGGCTCGCTGGTTAGTCCAGCCTTTCCCGTGCGCTGAGCCTGTGAGCTGGTCTTTCCTGGCACATCGACTACGGAGGCGGTGTCCCTCACGAGTCAGAGCAGTTAGCTCATCAAGTGGCGTGAGGAGGAGGAAACCTCGGCAGAGCTCGGTTGGGTGGGGCCGGCCCAGAGCCACGCCCACCCAGAGCCACGCCCCACCCAGTATCCCCCGCCCCCTGCCACGCCTTCTTCCAGCCTCCTCCAGCCTCCTCCAGCCTCCTCCAGCCTCCTCCAGCCTTGTCCGTGGAGCCTGGGGCTGTCAGGTGAAGGTGCCCCGCTGCCCCTGCCCTGCCCCTCATGCACACATAAAGCGGGGCAGGCGGTCTGCAGGACCAGGACAAGCCTTCCCAACCTTGTAAAACACAGACCCCGTTTGGTTAACCATCCGGATCTCATCTCCCACCACCCAACCCCCTTAATATTATTTCAATTCCAAATCAAAGTAAATAATTTGTAAAACCGAGTGAAAGCTGGTATAACATTGCATACACTTTTCAGACCATGATGGCAGTCTCTCTCCTGACTCTGATGCCCCCAGGCAGGGAGCAGACCTAGTCTGAGAATCAGCTCAGAGTCGTGTAGACCTGTGGTCAGACCATGAGCCCCGGTTTTTGGTTTGGAATCAGGGCAGATTTTCTTCAACTCGTTTGACAGGCTGAGCACTTTGAAGTCACAGTACTATCTGGGAAAACCTGTGAAAGCTCACGGATAAATATAATTCCCCCATAAAAGCAAGTGGAATGTATAACAGTGTTACGTGGTTTTAAAGACTCCATCTCAAAAAAGACTATTTTAAGAAATCATGTTTTGCATTGTTTTGTTCATAACTGATGCCATTCCTTCATTTATTTTTTGTTTGTTTGCTCAGCAGCAGACAAATGTTAGATACCAATGAAGAATTTAACAGCCGTTCTCCCTCCTTCTCTCTCTCCTTCCCTCTTTCTCTCTCCTCCTTCCCTCCCTCCCTCCCTCCCTCTCTCCCTTCCTCTTGCCTCCCTTCCCTCCTTCCATGTTTGTGGAGTGCTTCCCATGTGTCAGGCTCTGGGTGCAGGAAGCTGCAGTGAGCATGAGAAACCATTGAGAGTGCTGCAAACATTCTCTGTATCAATTAATATTTTCCTCTTGCAAAGTGGAGTTTGTGGTCAGTGTCCTAATCCACCTGGGGACGCCAGTCCTCAGCAGGAGTTCATGAAGCGATACACAGCAGCACCTTCTAAATGCTACTGAGTGTGGGAGCAAGTGAGCAGTATTTTTGTGGTCTGTGCCTCTAGGGATGTGCTCTTCCCCCTTGGAGAGACTGTCTCCCCCTGGACGGAGGGCCTCGGGCTCTGGGCACCCAGTGGGTACCCTCCCCAGACCAGGCTGGCACAGCACTGAGACGCCATAGTGACCGTGGCTGGGGCCTAGCCTGCTGCCCCTTGCTCTGACCGACAGGCAGGGAAGAGGCTCAACGGGAGAGCTACTCTTGGTGGGGACAGATGTGCGGCCACCCAGTATCAACTTGGTACAGGGGAGCTTCCAAGGCACAAGCCTCTGCCTACATGGCACCCACGGAAATCAGAATGTCTGGGGACTCTGGCAGCACCCTGAAAGCTGGAGGGTCAAGATAAAGTGATTGTGTTTCTTGCCTGGTCAGTTCAAGGCCCTGGAAGATTCAGAAACACTCTGGGGGCAAGGAGGGGGTCCTAGGATATTGGTACTCCTGCCCCTCCACCCCCCTCCCCACCGAAATGTCCAGTGTTGTCCGTTCACTGACGTCTTGAGGTCTTGTTACAGCTCACGTCCACCCTGCCTGCCTCCCCATGCACGGACAGACCTTCAGCCTCAACGAGACCTGCTGGATCACAGGCTTTGGCAAGACCAAGGAGACAGATGGTGAGAGTCGGAGATGCTAGACTGTGTGTACGTGTGCGTGTGTGTGCGCATGTGCCTGTATATGCGCGTGTCTGTGTGGAGTGTGTGTGGGTGATGTGTTGGGGTATTAGGTCAGGGTCTATCTAGATGAGTGTTTGGGTATATAGATCCATGGGCCTGGGTGTGAACGTGTGTATATACACACCTGCGTATGTGTCAGAGCAGTCCATGTGACAATGCCCTCAGCCAAGACCACCAGGAAAACCCATATGGTTGAACCAGTTGGGTTCATTGCTCACTGCGCTGAGGGAGGACATACCCCACGGAGAACCACAAAGCGTGTCAGAAGGAGGGTGTTGGAAAGGACTTAGAACCGGACTTGGGAGTTCAAAGAAGCGCAGCCTTTCTCTGGATTGGATGCTTTCAGGAAGCAGAGATAATTCCATGATTGGGTATCTTTACAATGTCATCTAGGAGTTAAGAATAGACTGAGTCTAGAGCTATAATTGGTAAAGAAGCAGCAGTCGCTCACACTGGCTGGGAGAGGGGGTTGTTTGGTTTTTTCTGGTTTGCCCAGTGACCTACCTTGTTTTCATTCATGCTTAAACGAGATTCTGAAGTGGTCGTGTTTACCTCACTTTGTCACTGTCAGAGTGGCCTTTCTGACATTGGTTCTGTAGGATTGTGCACGTTCCACAGGAGGGCACTGCGGCCTGCTGGCCTCGCTGTTGGACCCAGGCCAGTGGCAGGTGTCAGGGCCACCTTCCCCTTGCTCAGCGTGATGGAGGGGAGACTGGCCTGGGAGCAGCCTTTTTCTGACCCCGGCTCCATAACCAACTGGCTGTGTGACTGTGGGCAGGTCACTTCTTCAGCCCTAAATTTCTCCATCTGTGAATGGATTAATGATCCCTCTTTCAAGCACACAGTTACTGAAAACAAATTAAGTGACACATTGGATGGAGCTCTGAATGCAGAAAAGCGTTGTGTGGCCTATAAGGGAGCTGGCAGGCTTGTGAGTTCGTCCGTGTCCGTGTATGTTTCTTTGTTATGTGTAGTGAGTTGTGTCTGGTGCAAGGGTGTGTGTGCCCACGTGTTCCGAGGCCAACCACAGAAGGGTGCCCTCCATCCCCAGGAGGCTGTGAGTCTGCGTCCTGGGGGCTGGGGGGCAGCTAGAAGGCCACGAAGCTGTCCAGAGTCTCACTTCCTCTCATCCTCTCTCCCCCACCCCCTTCACTGAAGAGAAGACATCCCCTTTCCTCCGCGAGGTGCAGGTCGGCCTCATCGACTTCAAGAAGTGCAACGACTACTTGATCTATGACAGTTACCTTACCCCGAGGATGATGTGTGCTGGGGACCTTCGAGGAGGCAGAGACTCCTGCCAGGTGAGGCTGCTTCTGGGTGGGGCTCCAGTCCTGGGACGCCAGGCGAGTGGAAGAAGGCTGGGGGTTTGAGGCTGGAGTGAGAATCACGTGCCCACAGTTTCCTGCTCAGGAACCACCTCTCCCCTCTGCTGATGTGCCTGCTTTCCCCTGTAGGGAGACAGCGGGGGGCCCCTGGTCTGCGAGCAGAACAACCGCTGGTACCTGGCGGGAGTCACCAGCTGGGGCACGGGCTGTGGCCAGAGAAACAAACCCGGTGTTTACACCAAAGTGACAGAAGTCCTTCCCTGGATATACAGCAAGATGGAGGTGAGAGCCCTGCCTGGGGCCACCGAGCAGGCTGGGAACTCCCAAAGGTGGGGTGCCTGGAAGAGGGCCCAGGCTTTCCCCAGGGTCTCAGAAGAGGTCCTCTCTCCCCTTCATGTTTGGGGGTGATCAGAAAGTGCGGAAGACCAAGGACAGGACAGAAGTCGAATGTTGGGCCAACCCCAGCTGCCTGAGTTCCTGCCCCTCCTTTTCCTCCTTTTCCTTGGAGGGTCGGAAAAGGGCGGGCCTAGGCTGGGTGGCGGCCCCAGTATCACTGTCCTCTCCCCAGTGGTAGCCAAGCTGTGGGGTCACACAGGCCACTGAGACTAGGGGGCCTCTCCTCCTTAGCAGAAGCTGGTCTCATGGGGAACTGGGCATCAGGAGACGAGGACCCACCCCAACTCTTGCTGACCCAGCTTGGCCCCTGCCTTCCCTGGGCCTACCGTGGAGCAGGAATGCTGTGCCTGCCCTTCCCTTCTCTGCCTGGCCAGGGCGGAAGAGTAGAGAGAGCTCAGGTGGGGACAGGGGAGGCTGCTCCAGAAATCCTGTGTGGCGGCTCTCCCAGAAACTGCCTCTGTCTTTTCCCTTTCATTACCTCTCTTCTCCGAGGGGCAGTTCCAGGTGACAGCAGGGCTGAATTTTAGGCTCTGAACCCCCGCCTTCAGCGTCTGTGTTCCTAGCCCGACCTCACCCTCTTCTCCCTCTGTTCTTCCTCAGAATGAGGTGCGCTTCCGGAAATCCTAAGCAGCTGTCCTACTCTTCCACTCAGCTCTGGCTGCTGGAAAGACTCTGCCAAAGTGACTGGGCCATTGGCAACATCATCTGGGCTAAAGGCCACCAGACACCTTTGTTACTGCCACCTCCACTGTCTGCTGCTTCTGTGAATATGCACGTGTGTGTGTGTGCGCGTGCGCGCATGTGTGTGCGTGCGTGTGTGTGCACGTGTGTGTGTGTGCGTGCGTGTGTGCGTGCGTGTGTGTGTGCGTGTGTGTGCTGCTGTTCTCCCAAGGTCTTAAGAAACCAGGAGAACTGTTAGCTCTTCCCAAAGCCCAGGCTGGAAATCACCTGGAGATAACAGTCTGGGCACCGCGGAGGTCCCTACAGGAGTGTCCGTGATGGATGGAGGAGGCAGAGCCCAGGGAAGGGCCTGAAGCTCACCTGGGAATTCCTGCTCCTCTGACCTGGACTTGGAAACTAGCCCAGAATGGGCAGCCACCTGGCAGCCCAGGTGACACCACTGCTGTCCAGGGATGATAGCACTTTTCGCTGGGGGGCCTTGACTATCTCTAGCGGCAAGATGTTCTGTGGGCATTGCGAGCATCCCGCTGTCTCTCAGGCCTCCCACGGGTGCCGTGGATGTGGAGAGCGGCCACGCCGCGGGTGTCCGTGCTGCCAGCTGTGACCAGGCCTCACTGTTCTTGTTTGGTCACAGGCTGGTGGGGGCGGATTTCCTTTTATTTTATTTTTATATTGAGGAAATGGAAGTAGATGTATTTTTAAAGATTCTCCAGAATTCCAGGAGCGAGGAGAACTAGCATCAAGTCCCCCAAGAACTCCAAGGGACTTATGGAGGTTGCGTGGCTCGAGCGTCCTGCAGAATGTCCTGGTCTCAAGGGACCAGATAAAGGGGCCCCTTTGAGATACTCAGGGAAGTGAATCCTCACTGGGGCCGGTGGGCAAACTCAAAGAGAACCACAGCTGTTGCTGCATCCAAGGGCTCCGAGCAGAGCATGAAGAAGTCTGTGGGCCCCCGGAGCTTGGGAAAATGCAGGCAGACACGCATCCTCATACCCAGCGCTGTCCTGGGACCTGGGAGTTTCTTCTCAGCTTCCTCCACCTTCCAATTTCTCAGTTGTTCTAGAAACATAGCACTGACGTGAAAACTGCCATGGAGAGAAAGCTGCCACTGTCCCCAGGCCTTCCAAACAGGCTTTCTGAAGGATCCGAGTTGCCCTGCTCCTGCAAGCCATCTGTGTGCCTGGCCTCCATGCCAGCTGAAGGCCCGGACCTCCCCCAGGGGCATCCATTCCTCCCTCAGTCCCATCATCCTCACCTTCCCTGGGCCTGTCTGATGATGCCATGACTCCCAGAGGCAGGGTCCACGCAGATGAGCCCAGCCCAGCCCAGGCAGGCAGCTACTCAGTAGGAGGATTGCCCTGGAGGAGCAGGCTGGAGTTGGCTAGCGTGGCTGGGCAGAGTCTGAGGGGTCTGGCTACATGTTGTCAAGGCTGGGGGTCGGGGAGGGCAACATGCATGTCCACAGCAGCCCCCAGCAACAGTCTTTAGCAATTAAAGTTGCGTTATCTAAAAAATTTGTCATTAAATGTTTAACTGGTACCCTAGGTAGGAAATTGAGGTTGTCCACCCAGGTGCCCAGACATCCTCAGTTTGGGTTCTGCTCATTTAATCATCCGTTCATTGATTTATTCATTCCCCCACCATATCAGGGACTACTCTGCCAAGTACTCCTGCCAGGCTCAGTGGTACAAAGACCGTGGTAGTGTCCACAGGAACTCATGGTCGTAACCCAGTATAATGGAAGCTATGATTCAATGTGGACCCTGTAATGGGACCATGGATGAAGAAGCCGCCAGCCACACCTAGAGAGGTCACCTTCACAGAGGAGCTGAGCTTTGAAATGAGTCTTAAAGAGTAGGTGAGCCTTCACAAAGCAGATGCGGGCCAGGGGAACGGCTCTCCAGTGCCTGCCTTTTTTCTTCCTTCCTCTTTCTCTACATCTGCCTTTGCCAGCTCAGCAAAAGCCATGTTTACAAGGAAGCCCCAGTCCTTACTCCACTATTTCCAAAAGAATCGGATGGGTGGTCCCATTGGCCTCTTCTGAAAGCTCTAGCCCTTCTGGCTCTACGTTTACTTTTCTCGCATTTAATATATTGTCCTCTACCATTATGTTCCTAGTGATGGATGCCCAGCACCCAGCACCCCATTGCACACACTCATGCCTCTAGCCACAGGCACCAAATTCTCCAGGCCTGGCCTTTGGAGCCCTCAAGTTTGTTGGCTTTAGTCTCCCATATCAGTGCCAGGGGAAGCCCTTCCTCCAATTCTTTTCTTGTTCTATCTGTACAAGAAGCATGGGGAGGGCACAGGTGCCAGGCTTACTGTCTTAGCATCAAGAGTAACACAACTGCTGTAACAGATCCCACAATTCCCCCAACCCCCATGGCTTACCACAATCTAAGTCTATTTCTCATCCACCTAACGGTCCAAGGAGGGTGTCTAATCAGTGGGAGGCTTTCTTTCACATGATGTTTCAGGGATTCAGATTCTTTCCACCTAGTGACTTTGTTATCTGCTTCCAGCCAGTGGAAAGAGGAAAGACATGAAGAAAGCATATCCACTTCTTAAATGCTGTGACCTAGAAGTGATTCACGTCATCGTCACATTTTATGGGTGTCAACGTGTCACATGGAACCACCCAGATGAAGTGGGACTGGGAAATGCAGTCCTTGGCCAGTTGTCATTCAGGCGTGAGCACTTGTTTTGGAGGACAACCAGCTGTCTGCCCACCAGAGGAAGCTGGTCATATCCCAGAAGCCAAGCCCTGGGGCAAAGAGCTAGGGCTAAGGCCATTTCCATCCCTTTCTCCTTAGCAACCAGACCCTTTCCCTCCTCTGCCCAGGCTTCCTGAGGCATAAATTGATTTGCAAGGGTGTAGAGGTGTGCGTGTTGGCAGAGAGGTAAGGTACAGAAAAAGCAGTATCTAGACAGAAAAAGAAAAACACATTCCTTAGGCCCAGGACGTCTACAGAGACAAAAATCATGGAAGGTGGGTGATGGAACTTCCCAAATAGGTCCAGAATCTCCTGGGAGATGTGTGTGCATTGGTGGTGGAAGGTGTTGCCCGAGACAATGTCCTGTGGTCCCTGGGTCCCAGGCATCTCCAGGGACCAGTCATACTCTCTGGCTTTGTTAACTCTGTTGACTGCTGAGTTTCTCTGGGGAAGGACAGGAGGGCCAAGTCAGTGTGTTAGGGGTGGGGCAGATGATGGCTCTTTGGAGAAGGAGCCAATTACAGCCTAGCTGCCCATCCAGCTGCCTCTGGAGTTTGGTTAGATTCCCAAGGGCTATTGTTTCCTGTAATTGCTTAACTGATGTCCTGATGCAGTTGGGACATTGGGAGATGCACGTGGAGAGCTCCTCGTAATGATAATGATGAGGATAATGGTAATAATAGCTAGCATTTGCTCAAGGTTTGCTGTGTGCCAGATGCTGTGCTAAACACCCGGTGGGTGTTATCTCCTATGAGCATGAAGTAGGCATTTTTATTGTCCCTATTTTATGGGTGAGGAAACAAAGGCCGAGAGAAGTGAAATAAGCTTCCCCAAATGACAGAGCTACTGAGTGGTAGAGTTGGATTTCGAATCCAGGATGTTGGATTTTAAAAGCTGCTTTCTGGGCCGGCCCGGTGGCACAGTGGTTAAGTGCACACATTCTGCTTCGGTGGCCCAGGGTTTGCCAGTTCGGACCCTGGGTGCAGACATGGCACCACTTGGCACGCCATGCTGTGGTAGGTGTCCCACACATAAAGTAGAGTAAGATGGGCACGGATGTTAGCTCAGGGCCAGTCTTCCTCAGTAAAAAGAGGAGAATTGGCAACAGATGTTAGCTCAGGGCTAATCTTCCTCAAAAAAAAAAAAAAGCTGCTTTCCAAAATCAGTGGAGTCCCCCTAGCTGTGACCTCACAGCGTCCGCCCCGGCTCTGTGGATCTTTCCATTCTTCTTGGGGCCTCTGCTGTGCGAGGGGCAGGTGGGATAACTTCCCAGAGAAGCTGGGCACATCCCTCAGAGTGTCACACGACCAGAGCCTTAGACTGTGCAATTTCCAGAACCCAGGAAAAGTACACCGTGATTGGGAGGAGGCCCGTGGTGCCTCATCCATCCCTGTCCCAAGTGGATGGTCCAGGAGGTCCTCCCATGCCATGAGAAGCTGTCACCCCAGGACACCTCCATGTCTCCTCAATGTGGGTGGGTGGCTCTGAGAGGTACATGCCACTCATTCCCTACCTCCTCTGCACTGGCCCAGGCTGGCTCAGGCTTCCTGTTCCTTGGAAATCTGTCGCCCAGCCTATGTGGCAAGCTCCATCCGGATCTTATAATGGGCCCACCCAGAGAACATGCAGGTCCACGCTCTGGAGATAAGCAGCCTGGACTGTCCAGGCAGGAGGCTTGGAAGGATGAGTCCTGTGGGAAGGGGCGCGCACGGCCTGGTCTTTGATCCTCCACAGCTCAGCTCCTGCCAGCGGGACATGTGGACATAACAGGATGTCTTTTCTGTCCCAGCCCTGAGTGCCAGAAGAATTTCTTCACTTTTCATACAAGGAGGGAGCTGGGAATCTTCTCTGAATAATTCTTTCTAAGTACACCGTGTTGTGGTGGAGAGAGCACCGGAGTTGGAATCGAAGTACCTGGAGGTACAAATTCCAGCCCCACCACTTACGTAGCTATGTGGTCTTGGGCAAGCTGAGCTCTCTGTTTCCTTGTATGTAAAATGGGTATATCTATGTCACATGTTGTTGCCCAGTTGATGGGATGATGCATGTAAACACTCAGAGCAAAGTGATTGGCGTATTGTGACCTCTCAATGAATGTTGAATTTGCAGCAAAAGGGCCGGATCCTATACTCTACATCCCTTCGCCAAACAAATGAGATAGGGGAGGGGAATTTGATAAATCTCCAGGTCTTAGGAAATTTGCCATTTCTCTGCATAAACTTTCCTCTCAGTCTCCTGGCAATGAGTGACCTTCCATGGAAGTGACACTACCGCCTGGGGCAAACCCATGTCTCCTGCTGGTGGTTTCTCTAAGTCATGGAGCTTCACTGAGTTGAGCTCACCCTGCTTTCCCTTGTCGCTGGTGGGACCAGGATGGCGCTGGCCCTGGCCCTGCTCTGGTTGTGTCTGACTGCTTAACCAATGGAGGTGATGGTTCAGGCCTGTGAGGGGCACACATCCTGGTCCCCCATCAACTCCTCACTAACTCCAACTAATGTCTGTGGAGCCAGCAGGAATTTACTCCATGTCACTAAGGGACAAGAAATGTCACCTTTCTTTTTCAAAGCAGAGTAGAATCTGACTTTGAGCTGCTGCAGCCTGGCTGGAAAACACCCCTCGTCGTGTTCTCCCCCTGGAAGTGCAGCTTCGGGAGAGCCTGCCCACCGCTCTGCAGGCTGGGTGCTCAGACTGCAGCCTTCACAGGCAACCTCAGAGGGCTCTCCAGATAGACAGTAGCTCACAAACCGCTGCTCTCAGTACCCCTGCGCTCAGAAATCCCACTCTCCCCGGTCCTTTCTCTTCAACCCCCAAAGCCCTTCTCCTTGAAGACAGCTCAGGGCTGTCTCTCTTATGAACGTTGCACAAAGGCCTATAAATTTTCGTTTGCGTCAAAGCCATTCCTTCCTGATGAGATCACATAGAAATCAAGATGAGCATAGACTTCAATAATTGTGTCTAGATTTTCATGTAACCTAAGTTTTCCTTCCTCCAGGATAAATTACTATAGTTGGGATTGCTGGGTAATATGGTGATCACGTGTTCAACTTTATAAGAAATGGCCAAGCTGTTTTCAGAGGGGCGGTACCATTTTGCCTTCCCACCTGCAATGTAAGAGTTCCAGTTGCTCCACCTCCTCACCAGTCGTTGGTGTTGTCAGTATTTTTTATTGTAGCCATTCCAATAGATGTGTTGTGGTGTCTCATTGTGGTTTTAGTTTGCATTTCTCTAATGACTAATGATGTGGAGCATCTTTTTATGTGTTTATTTGCCATCTGTATACCTCTTTGGTGAAGTATCTGTTCGAATCTTTTGCCCATTTCTTTGTTGGGTTATTTGTTTCTTATTAGTGAGTTTTGAGAGTTCTTTATATATTCTAGATACTAGTCTTTGTTGGACATGTGATTTGTAAGTTTTACCTGAAATTGTAAATTTCAGGTTTTCTCTGTGGCTCGTCTTTTCACTCTCCTAACTGTGCCCTTATACAGCTAAAGTTTTTCATTTGGTGAATTCCAATTTACCAATTTTTTTCCTTTTGGATTGTGCTAAGAACTCTTTGCCAAATCCAAGCTCATGAAGATTTTCTCTGATGTTTTCCCTTAAGAATTTTATTGTTTTATGTTTTACATTTGGACCTACGATCAATTTTGAGTTAATTTTTGGATACTATTGAGGCATAAATTGAGGTTCATTTTTTGTTTGTTTGCAAATGGATGCCCAGCTGTTCCAGCACCATTTGTTGAAAAGACTCTACTTTTCCCACCCAATTGCCTTTGCAGTTTGTCAAAAATTAACTGAGCATATTGACGTGGGTGTATTTCTAGAGTCTTCATTCTGTTCCGTTGACCTATGTCTATTGTTTCACCAATGCCACCCTAACTTAATTACTGTAGCTATATAGTATGTCTTAAAGTTGTGTAGGGTGAATCTCCAAATTTGTCCTTTTTCAAAATTATTTTGGCTATTCCAGTTCCTGACATTTCTATATAACTTTTAGAATCAGCTTGTCTATATTTGCAAACAATCCTGTTGGCATTTTTCTTTTTAAAGATTGGCACCTGAGCTAACAACTGTTGCCAATCTTTTTTTTTTTCTTCTCCCCAAAGCCCCCCAGTACATAGTTGCACATTTTTTCAGTTGTGGGTCCTTCCAGTTGTGGCATGTGGGACACCGCCTCAGCATGGCCTGACAAGTGGTGCCATGTCTGCGCCCAGGATCCAAACTGGCAAAACCCCGGGTCACTGAAGCGGAGCGCAAGAACTTAACCACTCGGCCATGGGGCTGGCCCCCCCTGTTGGCATTTTGATTGAGATTGCGTTAAATCTATGATCAGTCTGGAGAAAATTAACCTAACTATTGAGTCTTTCAAACCATGAACACAGTATGCCTCTCCTTTTTTTTCGGATCTTTGATTTCTTTCATCTAGTTTTTGTAGTTTTCAACCTATTTCACTACATTTATAGCTAACTATTTAATTACACATTAACATAATATTTTTATTCAAATAATGATATTTTTAAAAACAAAAACAAAGGAGAAGAGTGGCATTGTTTTACATTTTTACAAATCTCTTTAACATCTGGCTTAATAAAATAGCTGGATTTTCATACTTGCTTCAGTATTCAATCTGTTGTGATGTGTTGTTTTGGTTGAAATATATCAAGAAAATCTGATCTCCCACAGATATAGAGCTGGCAAGTGGAAGAATATTTTAATAGCCCTTTCAGATAATTGTGGATATTTTTCTTTGATACTCTACTCAAACTTGACAAGTGTAGCTCGTAAAGATTAGTTGCAACGTGGAATCTGAAACCTATCAATGAACTTGTTTACATTAAAATCTCCTGGTCTGTGTTGCTCTCCGAATGGGTCTTTTGCTCATGTCTAATTTTGTGACATCATGCATTGATCATTTGAAAAATATTAGATCTCACTTATGAACATCTTCCAAATGTTGACAATTTCATTTTGCAATACGAAAAATAATACGTACTAATATCACCACTCATCTCTTCAGAAAAGTCTTTAAGGATTGTAAAGCTGTCAAGCTCATGGTGAAGGATGCAAATTTTCCAAAACTCTAATTTTCAGTTGAAAGTTTAAATTCCATCATTAGCAACAAATACCAGATGTTTTCCTTGCCGTGACAAGCTCATTTTGTTCATTTTTGATAAAATGATTGCCAACTATCAAGTCTGGATAATCATTTGTCAGTCTTCATCCAAGTAAAAATGGTGTTTCATGAAAAAAGTGGCTAGTTCAGCTTGCAACTCAAAAATACCAGTGCTTTTCCTTGAGAAAACCTTACTACTTTGGTATGCAGCAGAAGCGCTTTATCCACACTTCCCGTTTTTCACGTGGAATATTAAAAGGACATGTATTCAGGATTGGGATTTAATAAAATTAATAATCATTAATAATTCATCTTTTCTACCACTTCATCAAAGATGTTCTTAAGTGAAACTGGCAACTGTGTGGTGGTAAAGCACAACGACTACAAGGACAGTTTGGTGTCGTTGTCTTGATTTGTGTTAAGGAGCCAGCAGTTTTGGCCACCATTGCTTTTATACCATTGGTGCAAGTGTCAACACGTGAAAAAGGCAAATGACATCATAGTATTATTATGAAAATAGTTTGACCCTCTGATCCGCTGAGAATGTCCTAGGCACCCCCGGGGGTCCTCAAACCACACTTCGAGGACTGCCGCACTAGACCACACCACAAGACAAAAAAGGAAATACACAGAGATTTTGGATAGGTATTTCTTAGAAATTCTGTTGGAACCATATTTTTATCTTACCCTCACTGCCCACTCTCAGGAAAAAGTGAACAATCTCTCATCTGAAGTCTAAGGCTAGTCAGTTTTATGCAGTGCTGTTGAGTCTTGTTGAAGAAGAGGGATGTTAATTTAATTGCAGTTTAAGGAAGAGCTCAGCGAGTGGGAGAGTGAAGAGTGATTGCGAACTTGCATTTTCTTAACTTCCTGGGCTTGATGCATCCCAGGTGAGTGCTTTCATTCTAGTTAGAAACACTTCCATCATTCTGCCGGGGATTGGGGAGCATAGCTGATGCCCTCAGTTGGCCCAAATTCAGTTGAATTCAGCAAATTGTCACAAGCACTTACTAGTACCAAGGACTGGATTCAACGCTGGGAGCAGAGGTTGAGGTTGGGGTGGAGGACACACATCTATAGATAATTTATCATGGTGTCCCCTCCTTGGCCCTTTCTACCCTGGTCTTTTTTTTAAAGCTTCACTGTTTTCATAATTTGGTTATTTAGCTCACACTACAGGTGCATTTTAAAAAAATCCAAAGAATCCTGAAAACCATAAAAATAATGTAAAGGGTACCATTTATTTGTGCCAAGCATTGTGCTATAAACCCTCTGCATCATCACGTACTTTATCTATTTAATCTCTGAACAATCTTATGAAGTAGGTATTATTGAAAAGAAGAAAGTAAAAATCACTTTAAATCTCACTACCCAGAGGGAAATATTATTAGCATTTTGGTAAAACCTTTCTAGAATTCTCTCTATGCATCCATAGAAATAGGTCTATAATTCCGTTTAAATGGGATCATATTATACAAGTTATTTTATATCTCAATTTCTTTCTCTCAACAACATGAGATAAACACCTTCCCCAAGGGGATGGATATTATCAGCATCTTTTAACAGTTGTAGAATATTCCATTGTATAGATGAATCCATTTATCTACCCGTCAGTGGACATCTAAATAGGGTAGTTGGTTTCCAGATTTTGATATTACAAACACTGCTTGCAATGAATTTCTTTGTGCATGCTTCGTTCTGAAGCAATGATCTCCTAAGAGAAAATCCCTATAAGTAGAATTGTTTACATTTTTATCCAAAACGCTAAACTGTTTTTCGGAAGAGTTGAATTAACCTCTGCCCCTCCAACAGAGTCCATGTCTGCTACTCCATGCTTCGAAGGAAGATAAAGGCAGGCAGGTGAATGTGACCTTGTATGAGTACCTGTGCGTATGTGTGAGCTGTCCACATGCGTAAGGGTTCATTTATTCATTTAACAAATATCTCTAAGCAGCTATCATGAGGCAGAAGTTTAGCTGGGATGCAATTGTGAGAAATTCAACAGGATCCCAGCTCTTGTGGAGTCAAATGTACGTTTAAAAAAAAACCCTGGCATAAATGTGTGGAGAAAAATTACACGATGACATGACCACCTATAAGTAGGCTCTGCCCTGGTCTGGAGATGGTGGTGGAGGGAGGGAGTGTGTGGGAGGAGTGGGGGAATCAAGGAAAGCTTTCTTGAAAAGAGGTATTAGAACTAAGATCTGAAAAGTGAGGAGGCATAAACAAGACAAAGAGTGGGAGGAAGCGCCTTCCAGGCAGAGAGAAAGATTTCCTCTTTTGTTCCACCCTCCGTTGGAACCATCTTGCCAGGAGAATCTACTGCCATTCCCCACGCACGAGCATCCCCGCCTTTCTGCCTCCATTTACTGTTCTCCAACTTTTTCCTCCTGAGGCAAGAGGAGCATGGCTGCAAGAATGCAAAGAAGACTGGAGAGGCTGGAGCCCAGAGTGAGGGAGAGAGTGGGGCCAGAGGATGCTGAGGAGGTGGCGGGACTTTATGTCTGATCACGCAGTCTGAACGTGTGCATGCGTTTGAGCACACATGTGAATATCTAAGTGCTGTTGGTGAGTGGATCAGTGCGCTGGATTTCAGAAGCATCAACATCCTCTGGGGGTGGTGCCCAGCAGTCTGTTTTAACAAGTCCTCCTGGTGGTTGCAGGGCTTGCTTAAGTTTGAGAATCACTCCTAGGGGATGTGTTTGTCTGACCACACCTGTGTGTGCTGGTCCTTGGGCTGTCTGACTGACAGGTGGAGGTTTGCATCTAGGCATCCGCACGGCAGGGAGCTCGTCCATTTTTCTTGACCTTGTCCTCTCAGAGCTCTTCAGAGTCGACGGGGGGCACTCTGGGGCACTTAGCAGATATTAAATGACAGTGTAATGATGGTGGCCAGTCATGTCTCCAGCTAAGCCCCTGTTTCTTACCAGTCCCTGGATAGAGCAGCCACAAGCCGGCCTTCTTTTATCACAGACAGAAATCTAATCTCCACAGTGCAGAAACCGGAAGTTCACAATGGGAGAGCAAGAGAAATGGCCTGTTCAGAGTGGAAAAACACCTCCTTGAACTTCTGCTAAACAGATTGCTAGGAAAAAGAAAACAACTTCCTGCCTCTCCCTGGCTAACAGCTCTGAGTGTGCAGAGAGACACAGAAAGGGTGGGAGTGGGTGCCAGGGCCTCAGCCCCACACAGGCAGGGTTGGGGGTGGCTGGTGGCTGTGAGAGGGTGTCCTTGTGTCACAGGACCATGCGTGGTGGGAGCCCCATGGAGCAGGATCTCCTCAGGGGTAGAAGGGGCCAGGAGTGCAGATCACCTGAAAGCCATGAGCCAAGGTTGCATCTCCACCCAAGAAACCCCAGACGGGTACGTGCTTTGCACCCGGATTCAAGTCCTGGCTCTGCCTTATCAACCGGGCGACTTTGGGAAAGTTGCTTCAGTTCTTTCAGGCTCGGTTTCCTCGTCTCTGAAACGAGGATAAAATTCAGATCTGCATCACAGGGCTGCTGTGTGGATTAAATGAGGAGACACACATGAACCCACTCGCACTGTGCCGGGCGTATGGTAAATGCTCAGGTCAAGTTGCCTGTTGCGTTTGTATTTCGTCCTGAACCTCTCCCCACCAGAGAATTGCATGCAGTTCTCTTGCTCCACAACCCGAGCCAGCTCAATGAGTTGAATTGGATTGATCAGGGTCCCCCGCTTGGGGCGGGGTCAGTGGTACTTTCATCCTTCCTGGAGCATAAGTTTCCCGGCCATCTGCAAAGACCTATGTCAGAGGCAGGGGGTGTGTTCCTCTGACCCCACAGTTGCTGCTGTCTTGCGTCTCTGCCTCCACTATGACTTTTTGTCACAACGGTCTGCTCCAGGGTGGAGTTCACATAAAGAGGGTCACAGGAAAATGGGGATAAAGTAACACCTAGCAGTCAAGGTTGTTGTGTGGGAAGGTGTGGGATATGCCTAGTTCCACGCCCGGCACGTGGTAGGCACACAACAGGTGTCAGTTAAAGATAAATTTTTATCTTGGGACTGGTCAATGTGGGTTTAGTTAGGGCAGGAAAGTCAGGAAGTGAATATTTATTGAGCAATTGCCATTGCCAGGCATTATGGTAGTTTTTTACATGAATTCTCTCTGTTAATCCTTGCAACAAGGCTGTGGAATAGAGACTGTGCTTAATACCATCTTCATAGATGAGGAAACTGATGCTCAGAGAAGTTAGGTAACTTGTTCAAGACCAAGAGTGCTGGATTCTCATTAGTGATTATCCGTGCTCATGCTGCTCCCTCTCACTGCCTTCCACATGAACCTGTTCTTTGGCATGGAAACTGCAGACAGCACGATCGATTTCCCCGCTGAGCAAGAACTATTTGCCAAGGAAATAAATTTACCAACCATGCTCATTTTGCCCATTCTGACCACAGGGGAAGTTCTTCCCTCTGCCTGGCCCCGACCTCTCCTACCACAAGCAAATTCCCTGCTCTCTGTTCAGTCCTCAGCAAAGGGCAGCTGGGGACGTTTCAATTGCGTGCCCCACGCATAGCAGTCCCTAGAAAAGAAGGGGAAGCTAAAGCTACACTCAGTAGGGTGGTATCTCTGAGGCCTCCTCTGACGCTGAACGGGGCTGCACTTTGAGGGGAAAGGCGGGCAGAGAGCAGAATCCCAACACCAGGTTCAGAAGCCCCGGCCTCACTGATTATCTCCCGGGGCCGGTCCTCTCCCAGGCCCTGGTCAGCTTTCTTATCAGCACAGCGGGGCGGGGTTGGGGCTGGGGAGTCTGTGTTGCAGGCCCTGCCACTCCGGCCCCGGCCAGTCCTGTCTCTCTTCCGCTGGTGGAGGAATCAGATAAGAAAAATAGACCCTAGACGGAAACTTATAAACCTCTGTTCCTTCCCAGCGGGACTTTCTGAACCTGCTACGTAGATCAGCCTCCCGCTCCCGCACGTCTCATTCCACCCTCGCTGCCTCGGCTTGCTCTTCTCCCACACAAACCCCCATCCTCCTCCTTCAAAGGTCAACTCTTCCAGGAAGACGTCCCGGATTAGTTCCACCTCTTATTCTGATCTTTCCCTTACCTTGGATGCTGTTGATATTTTCCCCTTAATTGGGACATTCGTAATCGGCACTCACAAGTACATAGCTTAGTTAATATTTTAAAGTATTTTCCGTGCATTTAAGAAAGTGTCTTTTCTCACTCCTCAGTGAGGACACAGAAATCCTGAGAGACGGATGGGGCAAGGGAAAGAGGATCAGACCAGTACTCGAGAGACCTCACTCGGGTCCCAACTGGGCCACTAACAAGCTCTGTGACTTTGAGTCAGTCAGTTCCTCTCTCTGGGTCTTGGGTTCCCCATTTGCAAAATGTTCTCTGAGATCTCGTCCAGCTTGAATATTCTGTGGCTCTGCTCCCTTCGACTCTCCTCACTGTGTCCAGTTCAGGGCTCCATGCACAGAAATCTCTTGTGCCCCATTTCTTCCAAGACTTGGCCTCTCTGAGGCTGTCTGATCTCTTACCATATGTGTCCCTGGCCCAGTTCTGGCAGCTCAGACCTACTGTGTGGTCCAGGACTTCAGACCCACTGAGTCTGTGAGTCAAGACTGAAGCGTCCCACAGGAGAAGCCAGTAGGGGGCTCAACTCTATTTCTTAGGTCTCGGGGAGGGCCTGTTAAAACACTGATGCCGTGGCCCCATCCCTGGGGTATCTGACTCGAGGGCCTGAGATGGGGCACAATCACCTTGTTTTAGTCATCTGTTGCTATGAAACAAATGCTCCCTAACTTTACGTTCAAAACAACATGCATTTTATTTACTCAAGATCAAGATCTAAGGAGTAGGAATTCGGGCAGGGCCCGGCTGGATGCTTTGTGGTCAAGGTCACCCAAGAGGCTGCCTTCAGCTGGGAGCCTGGCCAGGATGGGGACATCCAAGGTGGCTTCAGGCCTCCCTCGACGTGGTCTCTCTCTCTCCAGCAGGGTGGTCTGACTTCTTACAAGGTGGCTGGCTTCCAAGAGGCGGCATTCCAAACCTCTAAGGCAGATAGACATGGCAGGTCTCTTAAGGCCCAGTCTAGAAAGTTCTACAATGATAGTTCTGGCTCCTTCTGTTGCTCAAAATAAGTCACACAGTCAGCCCCGAGGAAGGGAGAGGAAATAGACCCCATGACTCAGTGAGGGGAGTGGCAAAGTTTCACTCCAGAAGAGCCCATGGGACGGGAGGTACTGCTGAGGCCATCTTTGGAAATACGATTGACCATAATTTTAAAAACCGTCTCCAGATCATCTGCTGTGCCCAAGGGACAGGGAGCCTGCCTTCCGCCTCTCCCTTTCTCCTGCCTGTCAGACCAGGCGCAGCATCGGTCTGCCTCATGGCGCTGATATGGGGACTAATTATTGATGCATATCATTTTTCTCTGTCAATATCATTCCTAGCTTTTGCATTCAGCAAATTTTGTTTACACACTAATTATGTCGGCAAGTGGGGGTGGGGAAGAGAGTTAAAAACGTAAACCAGACCCACTTCCTTTCTTCACTCACCATCTAAGAGTAAACAACTTAGTCAACTGCTTGGGCTAAATCATTACCTCCCTTCTCCTGATTTGGAGGCAGAAAGTTCTGAGCTAAACTTAGGAAGACAGCTGAGGATTCTCTCTTTAACAATGTGCCAGGAAGGGGTTGTGTTCCAAAGGCTATATAAATATTTAACATTTGAGTGAATGGCCTGAATAGTGAGGGTTTTATGCCCATCACCTCCCACCAGCCACATCTAAAGTTCTGAAAAATGAAAATCAATAGACATAATGGTTTAAATGGTGGACATCAAATATGCCTCTGGTCTGAGAGGCAATTACATGAACAGCATCATCAAAGAGATAACTGAATTACAGGAGGGTTGAGAGGGATGGAGAAGTCAATGGACCCAAGAGTCCATTATAAACAGACCAGAGAAGCCATGCCTCTAGGACCACAAGTGATCTGCTGACCTGCCCAGCATTGCCTTTAGATGTCCATTGTCATCAGAGATGAGCCCCCTTCCCAGGACAGGCCAGGCCCAGCCCCAGGATGCCAGGCCTCTGGCTGCTGCTGTGTCCTCCTGGGGGGAAATGCAGGTTTGTCCATGGGCACTGAGTTTGCCCTGAAGGGAAGTCCTCTCCACTCAGGGCAGTTAGTCTGAGTGACTGACTGCATGACTTCCTTATAAAGAAATCCAAGAATCTGCCAGCCCCAAAATCATTTTTGTTGTTTTCCTAAACTCCAGCTCAGTCTTTGGGGAGGAGATGGGAGTGGAAGATGCACAGGAGACTAAGTGGATTCAAATCAGTCTTACATGCCCAGGAAACATGACTGGGCTAGTGGGTTAGTGCCTAGTTGCAAAGCTGGTCTATAGACTGAATGGAGGTGCCTGCTGGGTCCCTACGACTCTTCTTGGCTCAAAAACTCAGCTACAGCCTCTGCTCTGAGCCTGGATCCATGGGTTGGAAGAAAGTGGATGATGATAAACAGGTGCCTCTCCCCACAACCGCTGGCTCCAGGCCCTCAGGGAGAGGCGGGGAGTTCAGACGCCTGCTTCTGCTAACAGGCTGTCAGCTTCTCTGTGTACAGGCAAAGTAGAAACATGAAGCTATTCTGGTCTTGTCTAGGGAGCCATTATGTATTGAATTTCCAAGTCATTATCTCCAAAGGGCACCATCACTGGCTTTTCTCCCATTTGCGTTTGCTGGGAAAAGACAAATGGGTGCATATTTGCAGAGCAGAAAGGCTTGGGGGAGGAGTGGTCATGTGCTCCAATTTGGATAACCAGCAGCTCTGGAAGATGCGTGCTCATAATTAGAGATCGGCACCTCGAGGTGACATTTCACACTTACGAGACAAGTTTAAGTTAATCAGGCAGCAAATGGTTCTCCAAACTAATGGAACTGGGCGGATCTTTCACTTAGAGACAAATCTCACCCATGCTTTGGCATGCCTTGTTTCCTGACATATGCAGTAGTTTTCCTGCGGGAAGACAGGGAGAAATTTTATTTCAGACTTCCCCTACTCCGACTGCCTTTGCTTTCTTCCCTTCCCCCAAATCGAGACTCTGATATAAAGGTTGCTAAGAAAAGGGACCTGCAGGACCCACTCCAAGAAGAACAGTGCGGAAGAAAGGTTTCCGTTTTCATTGTGCTGGCGTGTGTCTGGTGTGTGCTGATGGGGCTATAGGTGGCAGGCAGAAGTCTTCTAGGGGATGGGGGCTTGTGGTGAATTTCTGCTTTCTCTTAGTGAATGGCTGTCCTCCCCAGCTGGTCCACCCCACTTCTATCAGTTAGGATTGTGCTGGCTGCATGGAACAGAAAATCAGCTACACTAAATTAACGTAATAAGAGTCGAACTTTTCCTGTAAAAAGTGCTCTGGAATGAAGTCATTCAGATGTTTTTGATGGCTCTTTCTAGCTTTCTGCCCTGCCATGCTTAGTCGGAGACTTTTTTCTTCATGGTTGCAAGATGGCTGCTTCATCTCCAGGCATCACATCCGTGTTTCTGACAAAAAAGAAGGAGGAGGAGGAGGAGGAGGAGGAGGAGCAGGGAGAAGAAGAACGGGAGGTGGGGGAGAAGGAGAATGAAGAGAAGGGGAAGGAAGGGGAGGAGGAGGGGAAGAAAGAGGAAGGAAAAGAAGACGAGGAAGACGGAGAAGAAAAGGGCAAAGGACAAAAGGCACATGTACTATGTCTTTCTTAGAATTCTTACTCAGTAGAATTCTGTTCCCATCTCCTTGGTCAGAACTGGGTCATATGGACACGCCGAGCTGCAAAGGAGTCTGGAAAATCAGTGAACTGGGCACGCTGCAGCTCAGTTAGAAAAAAGTTCTGATAGAAAGAAAAAAGAAGAGAATGGATCGGGTCTAGGGAACCAGCCGTGTCTGTGATCCTACCCAGTCCCCACAGCTCCACACAGTCAAGAAGTCCTGCTTTTCACCCCCAATGTCAGTATTGGGGTTACCTGCTCTTCTGTAGGCAGTCTGGCCTAGAGCCTTGTGAGCTCATCACCCATCCCCCCTCTGCCTGTGGCCTCAACAGCACCAGCTACTTCATCCCTGCACCTTGGGAAGAGAGAACCAAGCAAACGCTTTGCACAGGCGAGGTCTAGGCCCAGGGTACCAGTGCTCAGGGAGTCAGTTCTGAAGACCCTTTGGTTAAGCTGAGAGGTTGCTGGCTGGAGAGAGGGAAAGGAAGAAAGTATTTAGAATGAATCTGGAGGGGGTGGCTGGAGCAAGATCATGCACGGACTTGTGAGCTACAATTCACTTAAATTCAACAAGGTATAAATGGATCACCAGGCAAGACACTGGGGTCTATAAATGGAGTGAGACGCCAAGCTGACCCCAAGGAGTTCCCGTTCCATTAGGGCAGACACATGCAATGAAACAGTAAAATTCAGACCACTCTATGTTCAAGTACAGATGCAGAGACACATTGCTGTTGCTGACAGCATGGACAAGATAGCTTTGATTTCAATACGGTAATATTTGAATATTTGAATTTAGCTTTGCAGGGTAGGCAGGATTCTTATAAGCAGAGGAGGAAAGGAGAGGATGTTTTAAGCAGAGAAAACTACATGAGCAAAGATTTGGGGGCAGGAAAGCAGGCATTGTATTTGGATAATTGTGAGTGGCCCTCTTGGGCTGTGGGACAGTGTTTGCAAGGATTGGGGCGATGAGGCTAGTGCGGTGGGGAGGGCAGGGCAGAGAGTGGTTGGGAGATGAAGCAGACAAGGTAGGTTGGTGTCTGGTTGTAAAGACTGAATGTCATATTAAGAAGCCGGGCTGTAACTTGCAGAAATGAGGGAGCTGTTGAAGCTTTGCATCGCATCTGTGTTGTGGAAAATAACTCTACCCAACAAGAGTTGATAGTGTGGGGGTGGGGAGACTGAGGCAGAGTCCCCAGCGGGAGGCTGGTACCATGGAGGCCTGACCTGGAACAGAAGCTGTGTGGGGAGATGAGTGAAAATGGCACACGCTTTTCTGGGGGTGTAACTGGTTGGAGTAGTGTCATCCACAAGTTCAAGGTAGACACGGGAGGGAAGCAGCTTTGGAGGGTCAGATGGTGGATTCAGCGTGAGCAGTGCTGAGTCCCAGGGGATTACGTCGGGGTCCCTGGGGTGAGCACCAGGCTGGAGATTGTGGGGTCATCAGCCCTAAGTGGGTGGTAAAACCACGGTGTGGATGGGGTTGTCTGGAACTATGTAAAGCGACAAAGGGCCAGCACAAGCTGCTTCGGGGAGAAGCCAGAGGAGTCCGAGAAAGAAAGGTCAGGGAGGGAGGAAGGCATCAGGACCCAGGAGTGTCTGGGGAGTTAGGAAGCACTTCTGTCCTAGGGTTTGGGGGCTTGGCGTTCGGCTGGGGGTGGGGTGGGGAGAACACACATGCAAACTTATGCAAAGCAAAGCGAGTGTGAACAGGATTCAGAGTAGCAGGTGGTGGGCAGGCTCTGCTCTGGCTCTGCAGCCTGCACCCTGGGATGAAACGGCACCCTGAAAGCTTCCTGTGTCCACGTTGGAGGGTCACCTGCTAGAAGGGGCAGGGGTTCCCCCGAGACTCCTGTTCTCGCCCCTGTGGGCCCTCCGCTCCCTGTCTACGGCTGCATGACCTGGGCACTGACACGTGGAAGGGCTATTTTTGCCAGCACACAAGGGCACTGGGGGCAAGTGCTGTCCAGACGGGGTGTAGCTGCACCTTGTATGTTATGCCGCACGGCACAAGCTTTAAAGCAGGGAGCAGACCCTTACGCTCCCAGCGGTTATGCTGTTCTCCCAAGCCCTTGGGCTTCCCACGGCTCCAATTCTGGGGTGTTTTAGAAATGGTTCCTGTCCTTTCCTGCCTCATTGTCCTGAGGATAAAAGCTGGATTCACCCAGGAACTACCAAGCCTGCCTGGTGTGGCATCTGCTTCCTTCTCCAGCGTGTCTCCTCTGCTTAAGAGTCATAGTAGCTCCTTTTATGCCACACTCCTTCTGCCTTAGGGCCTTTGCACATGCTGCTTCTCTTCCTGAGTCAAAATCACTTCCCAACCATGCTTGTCACTGCATTTCCTGCCTCTTTCACCTCATCTCCTTAACACCTCTTGACCCTTCAGCTCACTTCTCAAATGCTACATCCTTAGGGCTCTGAACCCTGTTTTAATTACACATGTATTTATGGGACTATTTGATAAACGTGTCTCTCTCTCTCCTTAGCTATAAGGGGGACCACGTCTTTCTTTTCACCATTGCATCTCGGAGCTTGGCCCAGGGCTCAGTGCAGAATAGCTCCTCACATCCATGAATGTGTTGAAAGAATGGAGCAGCTGGTGACCACGTGTTTCTTCTCCCCCTAGAAGGGAGACATGGCTTCCCCGAGAACAAGCTTGTGTGGCTTCATAGCTGTGTCACCCCAAGCTCCTTCAGCAGTGCCCTGGATGGACTGCAGAGAAGCACCGTTCGAGAGGTGAGCCACGGCCCTTCCTCCTGCGAACGCAGCTCCCGTTACCCCTCTGCCGACTTTCGCTGGTCAGCAGCATTGGGCAGGCGCACCTAGGAAGAAATCTGGCCAAACACCTTGGAATTCTCTGGCAGGAAACGGGCTGGAACTAACAGGTGGCATGGCTTTGGAGTTCTGACCCCTGGCCTTTCCTTTCCCAAACAGGCTTGCAGAGCCTGGGTCTGACAGGTCCTCACCCAGAGGAACTCCAAAAAGCCACCCAGAGAGGCACGGCCACGCAGCACCGCAGGGCCTCTGGGAGGACTCAGCTAATGCCCAAGGACAAGGGCCTAGTGGAGGTGTGCTTTCACCTCTCTCCCCTGGAGCAACAGAAGAGGAGACGGATGACTGTCACCAGGTCCTCATTTGTAGAGGAAAAGACAGGGACAGAAAGGTCACTCAGTGGAAAGCTTTGAGCCAGGCTTCAGTGATAGAGCGTTAGCTTTCACAGGCACCCAAGGGACTTCAGGACGGGGCCGGTCCACTCTCCCAGTTCTTGTGCTCAAGCGTCAGAGCTGTCTTCCCCAGGGTCTCCCTGAGTCCCCCACTTCTTCCCGAAAGCCACTTACGGCTTCCAAATCTGTGCAAAGCATAGTTGAATCCATGTATATTTCCTACCTTGGGGTTTTGACACCCGACCATTTATTAAAATAATTAAGTCATGTAGGGTAAGAGCTGGAAGGGGCCTCCAAATGATCTAGTCTGTCTCCTCATTTCACACCGAGAAAACTGAGACCCAGGACTGGCGGTGTTGGAGGTGGGGCTGGGTCTCTTCTTAGCAGCATCCATGGCCCCAGGGTTGGGTCTGGAAGGCAGTCCCTGTGGCCCTGCTCAGGTGTGGACAGGAGCCATCCCTCACCCTGCACGCCCCCATCCCGGTTCAGGCAGGCCGCCGCATGGCAGGCAGCATGGCTTCCTGGCTACCAACCGAGTGGCCAGCCCTTGCTGTGTTTCTGTGGTTTCTGCCAGTGTCTGGCCTCTGTCCCTTCCTACAAGCCCTGCTCCTCATCATAGTGACAGCCAGTTTATCCAGCACTCTGAGCCCTGGGTCAGGTTCCCACAGCCATTTTCACATGGGAGGAAACTGAGGCCTAAGAGCTTTGTTCTGTGACTTGCTCATGCTCACGTCACAGGTAGAGTTTTAGAGCCAGGATTTTAATCTTCAAATTCAGTTTGTCATCTTGAATTGGGACCCTGAGCAGTGGGCTGGGGAGGGGGCGATACTGTGACCTGGCAGGGCAAGGATGAAGGGCCTTGAAAAGGGGGTTCAGGTAGCAAATCTGTGGTTCCAGTAAGCGCCCTGCCCCTAGCACCCCACCTTGCTCTCGCTGAAAACGACAGCTACAACCAGCGCTGGCTGCGCGCCTACGACACAGCCATTCATGCTTTTGGTGCACGTTCCCCTTAACTGCCAACGCTCGCAATTAACGTGGGTTGCTGTGTCTGGTGCTGGGTTATTTTCTCTTATTTTTCTGTTCCCCTCAGTTTACTATTTCAGAGAAACACTAGCTCTGTCACTGTGTTTGTGTCACTCCCTTCCCACCCTCACCAGAGGAAACCAAAAAGCAACAGCTGCTGGCAAACCGGCGCTGGCGCTGCCCCTCCACCCCCGGCGACGGTCTCCTGTTGCTTCTCGGAGCTGGCCTGCCCTTTGCAAAAATCCCTCCTTCCCCCGGGAGGAGGGCGGCGCCCTCGGAGCCGGGAGCGCAGCGCACGGCGAGGAGGAGAGGGGTCTGTGCGCCGACGCCACCCAGAAGCCGCGTTCCCGGGAGCCCAGCCCCGCCGCGCCCCGCCCACCGCTCCGCACCCGCGCAGGACGCGCCCCTCCAGCCCGCCCCAGCCCTTCGCGGGAGGGGAGGCGGGAAAAGAGCGGAAGGCTATACCCCAGCTCTGCCCGCAGCCCCGCCACTCCCAGGCTGCTCCAGACTCGGCTCGTCCTCCTGGGAGTGTCTCGGAGGGACCGCGCGGTGCAGGTAAGCGGCTGCGGAGGGGCGAAGTTGGCTGCTGCTTCTGAGGAGGGAGAGCGGCCGGATGGGGACCGCTGGCGGGGCCGGGGAGCGCCGGGTTTTGTCTGTTTCAGTGGGTTTGAGTGGTCCTCCCCTGGCCCCTGCCGCCTGGGCAGCGGAAACCCGGCTGGGGATATAAACGAGGAGATGTCGTCGGAAGAGAAGAGGGGCCTCCGAGGGGAGGCAGGCCATGGCGGTGGGGGTGAAGCTGGTGGCTGGAAAGGCGCTTGTTGCTGCCTGGAGCTTGGGGCTGTGGTTTTTAGAAGGGGAAAGGGCTGCTCCCACCCTGTGTCCTGGGGGAGCTTTCTCTTTGTTGCTGGGAAGCTGTGGACAGTTGAGTGGCGCGTGGGGATGTGAGCGTGTGGACACATGAGCGATACAGAATGGAACTTGCTGGTTTGGTGCTTAGGGGGCAGGGGGAACTGTGACTGGGCAGTGAGCAAAGGGTAGGGGGGAAAGTAAAGAAGGGCTGAGGTTTTGGGGCTTGGGGTTCATGAGAATGTCTGCATCAGTTTTTTCCCCTTCTTGTCTATTCAGTCCTGTTTTCTTCCAGGGCACCCTCACCCCCCATTCGTGCCTTTCCTTGTGCCCAGCCCCCTTTCCCCAGCAGAGCTGGCCCTGGCAGAGCCTCCCCATTGTGTCTCCTGGGCTTCTGTGGAGAGTGGGAAGAGCAGCCTGGGGCTCCTGGCGCTTGCTTCTGGCTCTCACAAGTGGTGGCTGGTAGAGGAAGCACCCAAGGGTGGGAGCAGGGGGCCGTGGTGCTGGAGAAATGGGCCTGCCCAGGCGCCAGGCGCTGGGCGCCAGCCTCCAGCATCCAGGCTCCAGGCGTGGGGAGCTGTGGCTGCTGAGGCTTCCCCCCACCAATGAATGTGGCCTCTGTCTCCACTTCCTTTGTCTGCTTGGCGTCGTGCTCTCTGGCTGGGCCCGGATTTCCAGGTTTGGAGATGGATCAGTGGGCAGTCTGTGTCCTCTCTGAAGGGACCCTGGCTCTGGGGGCCCAGCACCCTCATATTGTGTATGTGTATATCTGGTTCTGCAACTTAGCCTTTTGCATGTGACCTGCCTGCTAGTTGCCATGGAAACTCCACTTCAATTCTCAGCCTCCCTCCTTTTCCTGCCCATTCCTCACCTCCATATCTCCTCCCCTCCCCCCAACATGGTTGCCTAGATACTAGTTATCTCTGGCTTCTCTGGGTAGGAGATCCTGCATAGCTATCTCCCACCCCAACTGACGTGGCCTCTTACCCACCCCAGTCCCCCTGCACACACACTATATACCCAAACACATATACGTACATACCTGTCACACCACACGCACACTCACACACACCATGCATCCTACTGGACACACACACTCCATAAACACAATACACATGTATATACATCATACGACATACACGCCAAATCCACCATATGTATACCACACCACAACGCACCACCCATAATGCTACTCACACACCCGACCATTGCACTGGGGATGCTCTCACATATACCAAGAATAACACCTACCATTGTTTCTCACAACACTCACACACACACACAGTACTCCTTGGAAATAGGTCTCAAGCTGGAAGAGAGAGCAGTTTCCTGCTTCATCTGGCTCAAGGCTGAGGGGTGTGCAGGGGGAGGCTCAGGAAGACCAGAAGGAAGCATCTCCCAGGCACCGTGCTGAGGAAGGTGGAAGGAAATGCATTTCCAGATTCCCTCAGAGACGAGCCCTCTCCTGCTAGACTCACAAGGCTGGGCACAGACCAAATTTAAATCTCTCCACGTCTGCTTTCTCCCTGCCCTGCCCCTGAGAAGCCTGAGGCTCCTGGCCCATCCTCGGAGTCTCAACCCTGCCCGAGTCTTCCTGCCAACAGAGGATCAAGCAGCTCCCGGACCAGCAGAAGGCTCTGAGCCTCCACAAAGGAGGAAGGAAAGGTTGACTGTGCAAGGAGAGCAAAAGCAGGCAGGGTGGGCAGGGAGAGGACACAGAGCAGGGCATGAGGGCGGGAGGAGAGGGAAGCCAGAAAGCAGGAAGGGGAGGGCTGGGGGAGTTAGAAAGTACGGTGGGGCATCTGCTCCTGTTGGGGTCCAGGCCACCCTCTCTCCTCGAGGCACGTTTTCCTCTTCCTGCTTGGCTCCTCTACCACGTATGTGCATCTCAGAGAGGAAGCGGGTTTGCAAAGGGTCCCTGGATTCCCCAGGCTTTTCCAAGACCTGTGGCTTCCGGAGTGGTCAGGTGGTAGACAAGTGAGGGAAGAGTGAGGACATTTCACTCAATTATTCAATGAATTGTTTTAAGTACCTACTACGTGTTAATTGCTGGGGGCCTGAGGGTGAGGAGAAAGAAACAGTCCCTGACCTTAGAATTCTAGATTTCTCAGAGCTGGAAATTAGGACATCACATAGATGGGGAGACTGAGGCTCAGAGGTCACACTCTCAGCAATGGCTGAGGCCTTTTGACTCTTCAGCCAGGCCTTGTGTCTCCATACTCCCTGACCCTTATCTCTTGCCTTCTTTTCTCTATTCCCGGCAATCTTCTGGGGGCTGGGACGTCCCTTCCAATGTGTGGGTCCTCTGGTGGGTGCGGAGTCTGCTCCATTATGTTTTCTTAGAGGGTGTGGCAAAGAGGATATGGGGAGAAGGAGCAGTTCCCTAGACCCTGGAAACTCCCCACAGCCTTAGTTGAGCCAGCCCACCTAGAGCCCCTGTAAATCAGAGCACACACTCCCCTGCCCCCAGCCCTGTTGGGCTTAGCTGCCTGCCATCTGGATGAGACTGTGCCAGGCAGCCCCCAGGACTCACTGTCTAACAAATCACCCACCAGCTTCCACCCCAGTGCCCTGGAGGAAGCAAACCGGTGGTGACAAGCGCAGGCCCTGGAGGCAGAGAGCCTGTAGCATAAAGGCTCTGAGCCTGGAGGGCAGACCCGGGTTCCAGAGCTGGTTCTGTTCCAAGGGCAAATGCATTCATTCCACAGATGTCCTTTGGGATGCAGGCTGGGCTTCTGGTGAAAGCCAGAAATAGCTTAGACTGAGCGCAAGCTGGTGAAAGCCTCCAAGATTTTAGACATCTGTCTGTTTCCACATGTGTCAATATTGCTTTGTTTTTAGGGGGGGTTTAGAGTCCTTAATTTCTAAGGCATTTCTTCCTCTGAACTTTTGTAGATTATACAGTGCCAAATGGTACTCATTCTTTCATAATACGGAGTTGCAGCTGAGCTGAGCAGCAAAGGGCTGGTCCCTGGTTACTCTGGAGAAATCCTCTCCTTCCGCCCGGTGGGACAGGAGCGGAGACAGGAGGTGCCCAAGGAGCTGAGACCAGGTTTTCTTCTCTCGGGCTGTGGGAGCTTGTCCCACCTGGACACCGTGGTCCACCTGGTCTGTTCTGCCAGGATGGAAGCTGGGGCTGGCTGGAGTCTTGAAACAGGTGTCTTCTGGAGAGGTCGAAATCCAGAGCCATCATTTGGCGGAATCTATGAAATTCTCTGAAGGGAGGGCCTTTGGGCAGCTGGAGAGTGTGACGGGAGGTGCTGGTCACGGCTCTCTGTCTCTGATGAGACGCAGAGTATCTCTGGCTGAGACAACATCTTGGGACCAATTTGGCAGCATCCTCTCTGTTCTGGAATAGGAGGGAGGAGGGAACACTCTGACCTGGGAAAGTATGAAGCAGGCTTGGAGCCCACACAGGAACAGATTAGTTACAAAGATGCGTGGGAGAGCACGGGGCCCAGGAAAGGGGCTGGGGCGCTAGGAACCAGGCTAGGGCCATGGGAATGTGGCTGCTCTAGCTCAGAATATCTGATTTGGGGTGGCGGGGGCCGGGGATGAGGGAGGATCTAGTTGGCATGACAGTGACCCCCACGCAGCTGAAGGGCAAAGCCAGGCCTCGGAAGAGACCAGGCCGAGGTCTCCAATTCATTTGTACATCCTTTTAACAAATGTTAACTGAGTCCCTCTGAAGTGCCAGGCTCTGCGCTTCTCAGGGCCCACAGAGCTGTGAGCTGATGGTTTCTTGTTCACTGGAGCCCTCCTGCTCAGCTGGACCAATCGATTTGTCCTGTCCCTTCCTCTCTCCCCTTGCTCACCTCCCCCCTACCTGCCACCAGGAAGGCCCTGCAACCTTCTTCAACACTCACGTGTGCGCTCACACTCACTTTCCCCTTCTCACACATTCATAACCTTCCATACCTAACATGGAGGCACATGCTCACAGGTTCCCACACTCCCCGTCACCTCGCCAGCTGCCGTCTCTCACCCAGACCATTGTGATGTCTTCTTCGCTTCCACTCTCAGCCCCAATCCATCTTACCACCGCTCCTGCGCATCAGGTCCAGCGATGTCAGACCTCCCTGGGCCAGCCATTGCCGGTTAACAAGGCCAGGTGCCTGGCGCTGGCGCTCAAGGCTCCCTTAACCTGGCCGCAGCTGCTCTCCAGCACCTTCTCCAGGTGGTCATCCTAAGCCTTGTGTTTCCTCCCCTCTGCCTGTGCCCAGGTCCTGCCTAGAGTGAGCTCTCTCACTCCAGCCTGAAGAGGAGGAGGTGGCGGCCTTTGGAGACATGCAGACTTGAGTTGTACTCTGGGTTCTGACGCTTCCTAGTTTTCTTAACTTCTCTAAGGCTCAGTTTCCTTATCTGTCAAATGAGCATAAGGATTGAGCAGGGGAAGCTATATAAGGTTCTTCTCATGATGCCTCGCACATAGTAAACAGTAGATATTATCTGCTATAATAGTAATAATAATGATAGTAGTGACATTATTATTATTAGAATGACGTTGTTGTTGTTACGTCATCCTTCGAGGCTCTTCTCAAGTGCTCATTCTTCCAAATAGCTTTTCCTAATTCTGTAAACAGACATGCTTTCCTCCTCCCCGAAGGCCTGAATGCCCTATTGATTCCTCCCTTAGAGCACACGGCTACTTATATACACGAGTGCGTTTTAACTACTTACACACATGCCTTCTTCCCTCCACCCAACTTACCTCTTCAAAGGCAAGGTCTGTTTGTGCCCCAGAGAGTACCTGGCTCGGTTTCGGCCACATGGAGAAAGCTCAGTGAACATGTGTGAACTGAACAGATGAGGGAAAAAGTCCTCACCCGCTAGGAGGTGTTGAAACTCACATGTCGCTCAAAACTGTCTCTCTGCCTGTCACTCATACCTAGGGGCCCAGCACACATCCCTAAGGTGTGCGTCCCTTTGTGCCCATGTAACACCTCAGTCTGCCTAGTTCTTTTGGTAGAGTCTAAAAACTAAGAATTTTACCCCATCAGAGGTCTGGGAGATGCTTAAGGCTGAAGTCAACAGAGGGAAGCTGATGCGTCGTAGCATTTTGGTGACTGGGATTTGACAGAGACCCAGAGGGCAGAAATGAGGAAATGTGGGGAGAGGGGCGTGGGGAAGTTTTAAAATTACTTACAGGTTCCATATAGACCCTCAGGTGGTTCTGAGCTTGCACGGGACTGTGACGTAAAGGGATAACGATGCTGAAGCATCCATTGATTCCGTCATCAACGGTTATTGAGCAGCTACCGTGCTCAGTGCTGGAGATGCAGAGATGCCTAGAATGTGCCTCTGTCGCCGAGGAGTTCACAGTCTGATAGGGGAGACACACACTAATGATGGCAGGACAAGGAAAGAGGGATGAGTCTTGGCTCTGTGGCAATAGGGGGAAGGAGGGCATGTGGCAGGAGAGAGGGGACAGTGTGTTTTCTGAAGTAGAGACAAACAAGGTTGGAAAACCCTGCATACACACACCTGCACCTGCCCTCACCACCCAGAGGTGGGCCAGGTTTCCAGGAACACAGGCCCATGGGTCAGGGTGTATCTCCATGCCACTCCCACCCCCAGCAAGATGGTTTGAATATATGCAAAGTGCTCTGCAGGTTCAAACCTGCGGGCCAGAGCTGTACTTTCAAGGAGGTGGGCTATTGGGCAGAGAGAGTGGAAGGGGGCCTGCCAGGTTGCCTGGTACCCTGGTCTGCCTGTGGGTAGGGTGGCGTGGCCCTGGCAGATTCTCCAAGTTTCTATTTCTGCCCCCAGGACTGCTTGTCTGGCCTCTCTTGAATGGGTCTTTGTTGGCAGGGGTGTGGAGGAGGCGATCCCATCGCTGGCCTGACTTGTTCCCACCCCGCCCAGCCTGATGGGGCCCGGCCTGGGGCTTCAGTGCCGCCTGCCAACCAGACTCCCTGGAACTGAACTGAGATCCCCTTGGAGGCAGGGGCTTGGGCCCCCGTGCTGGCAGGCGCGAGGCCTGGGTCCTGCTCCCTGACTCACTCTGGGCAGCTCATGTCATTGGCCTGTGCTGGAGTTGGCCACACAATAGGACTCTGTGTGCCTGCCTCTGAGGGCTGCTATGAGGAGCCCATGGGATAAGGGCTGGGATGGCATTGTGAAGACACAGTTGGCAGTTACACTGGGGTGGCAGCGAGGCACTGTGCCCTCGTGGTGGGCCAGCTTGGGGTCTCCAGGGTGACTTCTAGACGCCAGGCCTGTGTTTGTGATTTGTCATTTCTGTGTCTGCATTTCTAAGGAAGGGGCCTTAATTTCTTTTAATGGTCAATTCTTTTCTTCCTCTGACCATATTTTTCTTCCCCAGAAGTAACTCTGTATTAACGGTAAAGGTGCCTCAGGTTACAATAAGAAGTCCTCTGCCACATAGTAGAGTTTTGTCCCTTGCACTCTCCCGTGCAGCCAGGCTGGACTGGGTCTGGGCTCTAGAGAAACAGCTGTGAGTCATGGGCACATGGGGGCCCAGCCTCCAGCCCCCCAGCTGTGGGGGTGTCCCTCCTCCATGAGTGAAGGGTGGTGGGGCAGACCCAGCCATGGGGCTACTCAAGGAGGCTCTGCCAGAATGACAAGAGAGGAATCCAGTGGGAAAGGGGCCACCCTGGGAGATGCCTGCCCGAGGATCTGGGCTAGAGGGGGCCTGCCCCGCTCCTGCGCGGTCTAGCAGCCTTCTGTCAGTACAGGGAATTCAGTAAAGTGTCCACAGCCACGGTGGGTGAGCCCCTGGGCCTATTAGAATGTCAGCGCCCTCTGCTCTCTCCCCAGTCCCAAGCTTTGAGTCCTGTTGGCTCATCAGACCCTCTCTGGAGCTTTGTAAGGGGGCCAATCTTTTCAAGTTAGGCTATTAAACAGAATAATTGATGTTTAATTGTTTATTCAATGGGCATTTGAAGTGCAAATCAAGGGGACAGGTTGCATTTTCTCTGGAGGCCAAAGATCCATCAGTGACCTCTGCTTGGACCCAAAGCACTGGTTTTCAAAGGCAGCCTTAAGAGCCTTTGCCGGCTTTGGCTCTGTGGTTCTGAACCACAGAAGCCCTGTCTCCCTTACAGAAGCACTGGACATGTGAGCAGGGCCCAGGGCTCCGCACTGCTTGCCAGGAAGCTGAGCAGATGTGGGCCTGATGCGATGGGGTTGGGGGACTGTTTTTCTTTTTAGCTGGATTTTAAATTTTTTATTATTTTTTAATAGACTTAATTTTTTAAGAACAATTTTAGATTTACAGAAAAATTAAGCAGGTAGGGCAGAGAGTTCCAATACAAGTGTCCTTCCCAGCACACACGCACTTCCCCCTATTATCAATAGCTTACATTAGTATGGTACATTTGTTATAAATAATGAACCAGTATCGATGTATTGTTCTTAACTAAAGTCTATACTTTATGCAGATTTCCTTAGTTGTTACCTGATGCCCTTTTCCTGTTCCAGGACCCCATCCAGGACACCGCATCGCATCACATTTAATTGTCGTGTTTCCTTAGGCTCCTTTGGCTGTGACAGGTTCTCAGACTTGCCTTGTTTTCGATGACCTTGACATTTTGGGAGGACTGGTCGGGGATGTTGTAGGACACCTCTCAAGAGGGATTCATCCGATGTTTTTCTCGTGATTGAACTGGGCTAATGGGTTTGGGGGAGGAAGACCACAGAGGTAAAGTGCTATTTTCATCACATCACATTGCGGGTACGTACTGTCAGCGTGATTCATCACTGGCGATGTGGACGTGACTGGGTTTTCAGTCCCTTTCAGTGCCCTGCCCCCCTAGCCCCCCCACCCCCCACCCCCAGCACAATTCCAGGGCCTGGTGAGCGGATCTGTGCTCTTTCCACTCCTCCAGACAAACATATCAATCTGTCAGCCAGTGCTCCCTGGCTGTCTGCACCATCCCAGCCTTTGCAAGTCGTGGGTTAGCACAGAGACTCTTCAGCTAGGAGAACCGGATGAAAGAGAGCATCAAACAGACTATGCTGTGTGCCAAACCAGTGCTGATGTCAGGCAACAGGTGCTCTTGGAGTCTCTCAGGTGCTCGGAAGTCTACTGTCAGTCCGTAGGCTGGAGTGGTAGTTGGACAAAGACAGCGTTTCTCAACCTTGGCTGCACCTTAGAATCAGTAGGGAGATTCTCAAAATTACTGATGCCTTGGCCACACCACTGCAGTAGAGTTTAGAGTTTAATGGGGCTTAGTTGATTCCCAGGCAATCATCATCATCATCATTATTATCATTATTATTATTATTATTAAAAAGCTCTTGATGTGATCCTCAGGTGTAGCCAGGGTTGAGAACTAGAATAAACAGGGAAGGGAAGGGCATTCCAAGTGGAGGGAACAGAATATACAGAGGCCTGGAAATCAATGCACACATGGCAGGAGATGGAAATAGACCATCATGGCTGAAAGTAATAGGAGAAAATCCTGGAAGGGTAGGAAAGGGATAGACCTAGAGGTATTTATATGCCATAATAAAAAGTTTCTATTTTTAAAAAACAAATAGGATACTGAAACACCATGGCTGCATCTGGGTTTGGGAGAGAAGTGATCAGAATGCACTTCCAGTAGATCAGACATGCAGTAATCAATGTCCAGGTCAGATTGGAGGGGGGAGGTTAAAGATGGGAGCGGCTGCTGCAATATTAGGCAAGCTACCTCCGCAGCCGAGGAGAGCAATGATGAGGGTCTGGAGTAGAGCGAGCAATGGAGGAAAAAGGCCGGGTTCTAGAGGAATGGCAGGAGTAAGCTCGGCTGGGCCTGGGGCACAGATACAGTGCGGAGCCTGGGAGGGGGGGAGGAAACCCTGTCAGTCATTAGACTGTAAGCTCCGTGAGGCAGGGACTGTGCTGTCGCAGGATCCTCCTGGACAACAGAAGGCCGTCAATAAATGTTTGTTAATTTGATTACCGGAACGAAAATGGTGCCATTCTTTCCTAAGTTAGACCTTGTTTCAAAATTACCCTCCTTTCCCACCTAAATGCAGGCAGATCTCAGCTGTTTGGAAGGAATTGGATTAAATAACTCAGGCTAAGATATAAATGACTGGTAGGATTGGAAGTATTTACCTCTGAAAAGGAGCATTTGGAGAAATTAAAACATTTCTCCCCGGGAGAATGTTGTGGGTGCGGGTATGTTTTTGAGCAGGGTTGGTCTTATTTCAATTCTGCACCGGAATCTAATTCTGAGCGCTACCAGAAAAAAGGGGGATCTGCAGCTGGCAGCCCACTCTGAGAGGCTACCAGTTGCTAGGTTAGCAGTTCTCTTGGCATCCCCTGTGAGCTGAGCCCCCATGGACAGGATCACCTGGAACTGGGCTGGGACACTGTCCAGCTCCCAGCATAAACGCACTGACAAGCAGCAGGGTGCCCAGCAGCTGCTGTGAGGAGGGTAGAGGCTGAGGAGGGAGAGGAGAGTGCTGCGCTGATGCTGAGGCTCAGCTGGGAGTGACGGGGCAGAACTGTGAACAGCTGGGGTCCAGCGATGGCTGACAGACAGGCTGGGCCTCTTCCCTCCTCCTAAGGGGCTCCAGGCTCCCAGCCTTATGTCTATCAGTCTTACTGGATAGAGCAGAGTTGGGCAAGAAACTGTGAAAGGAAAAATATGACATAATGCATGCCGGAGTTAAATAAAGCTATTTAACTTTATTTGGGTTATTCTCACCCTGCTTTTTCTCCCCTGGCCTAGGTAAGAACACTCTCATTCCAATGAGCCCTGCTTGGTCTTGAGTCAGGGTCAGCATTTTCTTTTCCCTTAGTCCCCATGCATTGCCACACTTGCCAGGGAGGCAGCAAGAAAGAATGGAAAGAGGACCTGCCCCGGTGGCCTAGTGGTTAAGTTCAATGCACTCTGCTTTGGTGGCCCGGATTCCATTCCTGGGAGTGGCCCTATACCACTCATCTGTCAGTGGCCATGCAGTGGTGGCAGCTCACGTACGAAAAGAGGAAGATTGGCAGTGGATGTTAGCTCAGGGCAAATCTTCCTCAGCAAAAAAAAAAAAAAAAAAAAAAAGTGGAAAGAGCATAGCATTTGGTATCCACAGAATTAGGAGCCAATGCCAGCTATGCCATTGTTAGCTGTGGGACGAGTAACATAACTCTGAGCCTCACCTTTTTTAATCAGTAAAATGGCAATGATACCCAATGTCACATGTAGTTATGATGGTCCTTTGAGCTAATGCTTGTGATGTTGTCTGGTAAGCAGGGTGTCTTACAAATGTTTGGTGTCATCAACATCACCACCATCACCATCATCATCCCCTTCTGCCACCATGAGCAGGGAACAGGAGCAGGGTGGGATGTGGAACATACACACCTCCTTTCTCTTCCAACAGCCACAGGTACACTTGAGGGTCCAGGGCAGAAGCACAAGGGTCTCTGTCCGGAGCTGTGTTGCCCTGACCTCCCCTAAACCCAAAAGGCAGGAGGCCCAGGGCCACCTGAGGCACAGCACTCCTGTCTTTGAGAAGGCCGCGTGGCCCTGCCCTCCTCGAGAGCCACACTGAAGGGGCCCCTTGTAGGAGGCAGTGGCTCCTCCCGGAAGGATTTTGGGTTAGGAAAAAGCCTGGGCATGCTGGCCAGAGGGGTGGGGGGCCTGAGCCCTCCAAGGCCAGGCCTCAGGCTCCTGGAGCCTGTCCAGCAGGCCGTGTGGACAGCAGAGAGCCTGTGTCTTCCCCTGGGCCGCTGCCCGGCAGCCAGGGAGGGGCCGAAATGTTTGCTCCCAAGCACAGCAGCTCCCTGTTGACTCTCCCCCACTCCCTGCCCTGGAGCATTTTCCTTTCTCTGCTCTTAGGAGCGTCTGTGCAACCAGGGCATGGGGGCAGGGGGAGGCAGCCGAGGCAGCTACGGGTGCAGGCCTTGCCAGGGCCTCGCTGGGTTGACAGCGTAGAGGTGTGTGCGATGTTTCTCCAGGGCAGGTTTTCCTTCCTCTCTTCCTTTGCCCCGGGGCCCCTCCTTTCCGCCTCTCTCCGGGCGCCCGGCCCTCCCCCAGCCTCTGGTCTGTCTTGCAGGCTGTGTCCTTCTCTTTCCTCTGCCTGCCGCTCTCACCCTGCTCTTCGGGCACCTCCCCGCTGCAGTTTCTCTTCCTCTGGGATTTCCTTCCTCTTATTCTGTCCTGTGTCCCCTCTGTTTATCTTGCTTCTCTGTCTCTTGGTGGGGGCTCCCCTGGCTGGGGCCGGGAGCCTGTGTCGTGCCCTGCCTATGCCACCTGTCTGCAGCCCGGGGTGGCGCAGGCTGTTTTCCTTGAGGCAGGAGAAATCCTTTGGAGGGTCAAGCCTGCTCTGCCTGTGTCTGCTGGGCCGAGGCCCCATCCTGCCCGGGTCAGGAGAACCCTGGAGCCTCCTAGTGGTCAGAGGACAATTCAAGGAGGAAGGAAGGGCAGTGCGAGGAGGAACGGGCCCTTTCCCGCTGCGTTCTCTGTTTCTCTTCCCCATTTCCCAAAAGAAGGTAGAAAATGAAGGCGGAAGTTGAGGAGAGAGTTGGAGAATGATAACAGTAACAATATTAACAGTGGATGCTCTAAGAGAGTTGCTCTTTGCCAGGCATTGTGCTCAGCTCTGTGTGGCATCTCTTTTTCGTTGCAAATGACAGAAACTGAAGGCCCTCTAGTTTAGCCAGGGGAGGATTATCAGGTCAGAGTCAAACAGCAGGCCGGGCAGGGCGGCGGTGGTTTGGGAACAGACGGGCCTCTCCCTGTCCTTTCTGCTGGCTTCTCTCTCCCGCCAGCTCTTCACCTGTTGCTGCGGGCTGACTTCTCCTGTAGGCTCCCACACCCCCACATTTCACAGCTTGGCTGCTTTGACGACTTCCTCCCTTGGTGATATGACAGCCCTGGGGGAACACTGCAGCCCCAAACCCTTTTAACGAGGAGGGAGGGGCTGCGATGGCAGCCCCCAGTACCCTCCCGGGTTGGAGTGCAGGAGGAGCAATCGCCCCTCCAAGAGGAGATGCTGTTCTCAGAAGGCGAGGGTGTGGGCCGGGATAATTGCCCCTGCACGAAAGCTATTTCGTCAAGCCTGCCAGCTCCTGATGCGGGTTGTCGTTCCCGTCTCACAGTTTCAGAAGCAAAGGCTCCAAGAGGAAGAGCGCCTTGCTCGAGGCCCCAGAGCCACCGAGTGCAGAGAGGCAGGAGAGCGGAGTGGTTCAGAGCGAGGACTCTGGAGCCAGACTGCAGGGTTTAAATCCAGGCTCTGCTGCTTTCTAGCTCTGGGACTTTAGGCAAGTTACTTAACCTTCCTGGCCTCAGTTTCTCCATCTGTGTAATGGGAATGATCATGATCACAGCCACTTCCTAGAGCTGCCGTAAGGATGGAACGGGTTAGTACATGTTAACCACTCAGAACGGTACTTGGCGTGACATGAAGACCTAATAAATGTTAGGTATTGTTATCACATGCTTTACAGTTTACCAAAAACCTTCACATATCTTGTCTCACTTGACCTTAGTAATAGGCTTGGAAAGTGGACAGGGGAGTGGACAGGCTGATCCCCCACCGCCCCCCACCCCATGTTCTCACCCCCGGCCTAACCAGCTGCACCATTCTGTAATCTGCAAAAAAAATCACCCTCCCAAGTAAACAGCTTCCTGTCCAACCAGGGAATATAAATTCTCTCTCGGGGGTGAGCTGGCAGGCACTGTGCATGCTGCTGTCTCTCATGAATATGTATGAAGCTAGAGATGTTGGGGAGCTCAGTTGGTAAACGTTCACGCAGAGGCGGGAGCCCCCACCTGTGGCCCTCTCCGCAGAGCTCATTTGACACCCTCAGGTGGCCCTTGCGGCCTCAGCCCACTGGACGGGGACAGGAGGGGCCCTCCAGGGAGCCACAGGTCAGGTGGCCCATCATGGCCCTGCCACTGACTGAGTGTGAGCCCTGCCCTGGGAGGTGGGTGCCGGGGCTGGAGTCCTGGCTCCCAGCAGGAAAACAACCTCCCTTCACCAGCAGGGAGGCAGGCAGAGCTGGGGTGAAGTCTGGGATCCAGCTGTCCCTTTCCGGGGCAGCTCTCTTTCTCTGCCTCCATTTCTCTCCCTGTAAAATGGGTTTGATGGGAACACCTATTTCATAGGCTATTTTTAAGGATTAAATGAGACTTAATATTTAAAGTACTAAGAACAGTGCCTGACCTGTGTTGTGTGTCGTGATTATTATCGTCACCTCTTACATCCAATCCAGACCCCTAGACTGGGCCTCAGATATGGAGTTTCCGTCTCAGGATTTTCTGTTCCCATCATTTCCTTCTATGGATTCCACAGAAGGACTCCGAGGCTCCAGGCAGACCTCTGCCCCACCCCCAAACTCCCAGTTGTCAGCACCTTGCTTCCTGCCGCCACGCTCATGGCTCCCTACCACTAGAAGACTCAGCTGTCTTTCCTCACCTCCCCTTTCGCGCTCTGTCAGGGCTGCTGCCCCAGGAAGTGTGCGGGTGAGCGGGGCCTGGGCTTTGTGGAGCTGCCAGGAGCTCCAGCCCTGAACGTCCCCCTCTAGGAGGTTCATGTTCTCCAGCCATTGCTTCCAGGGATGCACCTGGGGTCAGGGGCTTTCACAGTCAAGGAGGCTGCTTCTGTGTCTTGTAGCTCAGTGAGGAAAGGGAGTCCGGAGCAGCCTCCCAGCAGCAGCCAAAGATGAAGAATCCGCCCTGTGTTTTACAAAAGCAGAGGAGGAAACTTGCTCGTGGCTCTGGGTCCCTGCGGCCGGGAGCTTCTAGGTCAGAGAGTTTAGGACACACAGGTGGGGGTTTGAGGCCACGGTGTGGTCCTTCCCTCCGATTCCAGGCCACTGGTCACATGGGACACAAGGTGAGGGGCAAACCCACCCCAACCTGAAGGCAGTCCTGGTACAGAGAAGGAGCGAGGGGTGCTGGGCTCAGCCGGGGAGGACCCTGGAAAAGCCCCTTCTGGAGCTCGTCTAGACACAGAACGGGTGGGTAGATCACTGTCCTTTTGTTCTCTGCCTTCTTTTCACTCAGGTACCTAAAACCCCAAGAGGCCTTTAAGCCAAAACATCTGAGATGGGAAGCAGAAAGGCGATGGGCAGTTTAGAGAGGAAAAGGGCAGCTGTGTGAGTGGAGGAGGTGGTTTGAGTGCCAAGGATGCCTGGCTGCCCCAGCGTGGATGGGGAGCAGGGAGACATCGGGGGTAGAAGGGCATGCCAGGGAAGATCAAGGAGAACATTCCAGCCTTCCCAGCACTGAGGCATGATGACGCCTACATTCTCATAAAAGCACAGCACATTCCAAAGCCGAGCCACGGGTCTGGGCGTTATCTGCTGGTTTGTGCTGACCGCCTCCCCAAGCCCCCTTCATTAGCACGTGGGATCGAGAACTGTTGGTACCACTCATAATGTGCCTATGCGGCCCGTAGAATCCGAGGCTAAGGAGGCCTTAAAAGACCCCTGGGGGCCAGTCCCCTGTCTCCAAAAGATCTTAGCACAAATAGATCAGACTACCTCCCCCATTTTCCTCCCGAACAGTAAGACTTACTAAGGTCTTAGGGATATAAAGAATCCACCTTTCTCCCAGTAAATCAGACTAATCTGTCTGTGTGAGTTTTAGTCCTGGCCTTCTCTGTTTTCGGTCCTGAGCCTGGCCTTCTCTGTTTTCGGTCCTGAGCCTGGCCTTCGACTGCTCAGATCTGTGCTGCGGTAACGGCCACCTGCGCCAAACCCACCCTCCCTGCACAGCCAGGAGAATCGGAAAGGACGGTTCTGATCATCTCTTCCTCCCGTTGAGAGTGAGGGGTTTGGCTCCGTGCCTTCTGAGGCCCTTTCTAGACGTGACTCCATCACTTGCCTTCACAGAGGCCAGCACTGCCCCCTGACATCCCTGATCAAAGTGGTCTTCTAATGGAGAGCCGAGGAGGCTGCCGGGTGCCTCCTCCTTACCCCCTCTCCTGCCTCATTCCCACCCTCCCTCCTGTGGGGGGGCCTTGTCTTTTTCCCTGGCTCTGGCTGGGCTGCCTGTCCTCTCAGGCATTGCTCAGCCTTCCCCAGGCCCTCAGCGTGCTCCTCTCTGACCCTGGCCTGCCCACCTCCTGATCCCGGCACATCAGCTCAGGAGACCGGAGTGGGAGGTGTGGGTTCCGAGGCCGGCTCTGCCCCTGACTAACCAGATGAATTGGCTCCAGTCCTTCTCTGTGGGGGCCTCAGTCTCCTCAAATAAAAAGTAAGAGTTTTCATCTCAACCATTCTAACTCGCTCTGGCACTCTGTGATTCCAGCTCCATCTGGTAAACCTCGCATCTTGGTTATATCCTATTTATACACAGCAGAATCTTCTTTTAAAAGGCCTCTTTGTTGCAAAGATTTGGATATATCACAGGCTAACTCATGTCCCCTGGCATACAGACACAGTCTGGGGTCACCAGTCAGCCCAAACAGCGGGGCCCAGGCATTCCGTGACCCCATTAAAGGATTTCTTCCTGCACGTCCTGTTGGGGTGGAGGGTTCATCTTTCTTTGGAGATCCTGCCAGGACCCAGGCGCGTTGCCCATGGGCTGAGCTGGAAGAAAGGCAAGCAGGTGGGATGTGAGGGAAGGGGAAGCAAGGCTTTGGGGGCTGCGGGAGGGAGGGGTGGGGGTGAGATAATGAACTTCCACTGTCATTTGGAGCCTCTGCATTTTAAAGGGAGGTTGTTTCTGAGTTATTTTCACAATGGAGCTGGGTATTCTGATCTATCTTACTGCGGCGTGGAATCAAAAATAATACAGCGTGTTGCTATATCATCAGCTAGTGGCTTCTTTTTGCGAGCAGCTTTTTACCCAGCAATTATGTGAAATTATGTGACTCAGTATGGAAAGATAATCGCCGGAGAAACTCTTCTGATTGCTTTCTCCGGCACACGCAGAAAGCACCTGTGCAAAACGCAGGAAGATCGGGGAGCAAAATTAACATGGAAGTGCTACTGCCACCCAAAATGTCAGCTGTTTACTGATGTAGAGAGAAACGAGAACATGGAAAGGAGAAGAAAAACGAGTGGAAACCGAATTCTTTCTCCTAAGATGCTCTAGGGGAAGCAAAATGTGGCTGGTCCCATTTTCCAGATGGGGAGGTGGTCGAGTGATCTAGAGTTTCAGAGTTGGGGGGCAGCAGAGTGAGGAGGCTCAGGAGTCCCCCATCTAACAGGGATGACTTCTCCAGAGCCCTGTCCCAGGCAGGGGGTCCAGGTCCACAGGCATTCCACAGGAAGGGGTCCAGGGCCTCACAAGCACATGGAGGCTAATGTGATGTCCCTGAACCCGCTCTCCCAGCTCCATCTGACTGAGCCTTGCTTTTCCCTCTCCCAAAGACCCCTCCCTGCTCTCTTCCCTATTCCTTAGACTCTGTAGGCTGGAAAAGAGATTTATCACTTCTACCTCCTCTTAACCTGTCCCCCCCTCACCCACCCGGCAGCCCCAGGGAGCCCAGCTTCCTTTCTGGGAGGAAGGAATGTGTGGTAAGTGGGAGGGTGGAGGATGCAGAGGATGCAGAGGGGTGGTTGTGTGGGAGGGAAGGGAGGCTGAGGTCGAGTTTCTTGGGGCAGCAGTGAGAGAAAGGCATCTGTGTCTCTCTGGAGACTTGAGTGTGTACTTGGCCACTTGACTCCGGGGCAATGCTAGCAGATTTTTGAAATGCCACGAGATTTTTTAAATGGGTGTTGGGGTCAAGAGGCACCCTGCTGAGGCCTGTGCTGAGGGGTGGCTGTGGTGGCCCAGGCCCCAGCAGCAGCTTGAAGGAGTAGGGAGCTGGTCACTTTCCAGATTGGTACCAATACTTCTTTCAGTGCCCTGTAACTTGATCAGAAGTGTTTTCTTTAGAATACAAGGACAGGTCTTTACTCTTTAGCTTGGCATTCAAGATCCTCCACAATCTGACTCCAGCTGTCTTATCAGCGTTCTCACCACCCACCCCCTCGTGCTCTCCTCAACTAGATTATTCACTGTCTTACTCTAGAAATGGCAAACATTTGGCTGATTGCTGTCCCAGCCCCCTCCCGGGCTACACAGACGTTACTCATGGATGAAGGCCCTCTCCTGCTGGACCTCATCGGAATCCTTCTGAGGAAGCCACTTCAGGCAGCCACTCTGGAATGAAGTGCCTTGAGAGTCAGCTTGAACTGAACTTGAACTTGCACTGAATATTTGTCCTCCCTGCTTTCCATTTTCCCTTCTCACTGCCTTTGCTCCTGCTGTCCTCGGCCAGAATGCCGTTCCTTTTGTCTCTTTTTATCCCTGTCCGTCAACATCCCATTCTACTTTCAAGGTTCAGCTGAAATGTCAGCTCCTCCATGGAAATGTCCCAGGTTCCCTGTTGTCTTCCCTGCTCCCCTTTCCGTGCCCTGGTGGACTCTGTTGGCCTGTGGTCTCAGCGTCTTTGAAGCCCTCTTCACATTTGCTGATATCTCAGAGCCCTTAGCTTCCAAACCCTGCCTCTCCTTTGAAGCTGAGGTTGTATCTTGTTCGCCTGTTGATCCCTTGTAGAGCCCGGAATAGTATGGCCATTTCTGGGAATTCAGTGTGGGATTGACTTGAACCTGAGCATCTGTGGAGGTGATTGTGGGGAGTTGAGGGGAAGACACAGCAGTGACTAGTGGCTTGGACCCCTGGATGTGTGTCTTTCCTATTGCCAGCAGGGACCTGCTTTCCTAAGAACCTCTCTCCCTAATAACCCCAACTGTCAAGGGGCCGCTGTGGGAAGCCTGGCACATTTGTCCTGCCCTCTGTCTCCTCAGATCCAATATTCACACCAAAGCCTCCAGCATTTGAAGGGTTTTAATGTCCAGTTCCATCCTCCTTCCAGACCGTGAGTCCAGTCTCCCCACTGGCTGAGCAAGGAGCAGATGTAACTTCAAGATATAATTTGTAGACAGGACTTGTCTCAGACATAGCAGCAAACCTGTCACCGCCCCCTAAAACAAAGAAACCCGTAAAGATTTTACAAATAGCAAGTGCTTAAAACTTATTTTATTTCATACTTTGAAAACTGTGTTTAGGACAGTATAGTTGGCTGACACATTGAAGAGCCTTCCCACTACAAAAGAAGTGATCCCAGATAAACAAGATTTGTTATAATAGAGCTTGGCTCATAAGAAGGAAGGGAAGTCACCACTCCTCTCCCCAAAACCAAAAACTACCTAAAAACTAACAACCCATGAGATAAAACCAGCGTTGGATTTTGTGAAGTGTAACCAGAACGTCAGCCAGAGTTGCTCCCAGAACGAATGCTAGTGGACATCACTGCATTCCACAGACTGATGAGCCTCGGTCCCAACAAGTTTAGGAAGCCAAACTGGAGACTCTTACGTTAAGCCCTTGAGATCTAAGACTGGTATCTGCCACCTTCAGTCTGCATGAAAAAGCAAAACGAATCCTCTCTGGGGGAAAGCATCCCATTTTAGGAGTGTTAATTTCCCACAGACTAAATCTAGCAATATGAGCTCACAATCAAAGATTAGCAAACACAGGAAACACCAAGTCACTATGACTGGGAGGCACAGAAACAACAAATAGATTTAGACCCCCAAGGATTTAAGATTTTGGAATTATCAGATGCAGAGTATAAAATAACTATGTAGGAAATGTTGAAAGAAATAAAAGATGGGATAACAAAAATGTGCAGGCAACAAAGACTAAGAAAAACGACCAGGCAATTTGAAAAAGAACCAAGTAGAATATTTAGAAATAAATTATATAATCATTTAAATAGAAAACTAAATGGATGGATTAAACACAATTAGAAGGAGGATTAGTATATGGAAAATAAATCTGAAACAATTACTCAGAAGGCAGCACAGAAAACCAAGGACATAGAAAACGTGAAAGAGCAGTTCACCAAGATGGAAAATTGTGAGAATATCTAACATACTCCTAGTCTCAGAGAAGAAAATAGAATGGAGGAGAGACAACATGTGGAGGAATAATGGTGGAAAGGTCTTCAAAACTGATGAAAAGGATGAATCCACAGGTAAAGGAAACACAACAGAATACATAGAAATAAATCCACATTTAGACTCTGGTCTAGTGAAATTCAGAACACCAAAAGAGAAAGAAATTAAAAGGAGGCAGAGAGAGAAAAGATGAACATTATAAAGAAATGATAGTAAGCAGTAGATTTCTCAACAGCAGTAATGGAAATCAGAAAGCAGTAAAATAACATCTTCAAGGTGCAGAGCCAAAATAATTACCAGCCTAGAATTGTGTACATGGCCAAGCTACCTTTCAGGGTGCATGACAAATTACCACAAACTTTGCAGTTTAAAGCAAAACGCATGTATTATCTCCTGGTTTCTGTAGGTCAGGAGTCCAGCACAGCTTGCCTGGGCCCTTTGCTTCAGAGTGTCACCAGGCTATAGTCTACATGTTGGCTGGAGTGTAGCCTAAGCAGAGGATCAACTGGGGAGAGATCCACTCCAACACTCCCTCAGACTATTGACAGAATTTATCTCCTTGTGGTGGAAGGACTGAGGTCCTCGTTTTCTTTTCTTTTCTTTTTTTTTTTTTGAGGAAAATTAGCTCTGAGCTAACATCCGTGCCCATCCTCCTCTACTTTATATGTGGGACGCCTACCACAGCATGGTGTGCCAAGCAGTGCCATGTCCACACCCGGGATCTGAACCTGTGGCGAACCCCAGACCGCTGAAGCGGAATGAGGGGAACTCAACTGCTATGCCACCGGGCTGGCCCCAGGTCCTCAAGTCAGCAAGGGAGAAAATTCCCTAGCTCCAGTCTGCTGAGATTGAGTCTTATATAACGTAACACCATCATGCGAGTGACATCCCATCATCTTTGCCATATTCTGTTTGTTAGAAGCAAGTTCCAGCTCCTGCCCCCATTAAAGGGGAGGGGATTATACAAAGGCTTGAATACTAGAAGGCTGGAATTATTGGGGATCCCCTTAGGGTCTGTCCACCACAAGGGTGAAATGAAAACATTTTCAGATAAACAAAAACTGAGTGTATAACCAATAGATCTTCCTTACGGAAAATTGTCAAAGGTGTTGTTCAGGAATATAGAAAATGGTTTGAAGGATGACTGACTCAAAAAGAATCATGAGCAAATGAGTTAATATGTTCTATTAGTTCTCTATGGCTACGTAACAAATTACCCCCAAACGCAGCAGCTCAAAACAATAAACATTTATTATCTCACCTAATTTTGGAGGGTCAGGAATCGGGAGCAGCCCAGCTGGGTGCTTCTGCTCAAAGTCTTTAATGAGCGTGCAGTCGAGCTGCCAGCCAGGGTGACAGTCATGTGAAGGCTGGAGGGCCTGCTTCTGGGCTCATGCACGTGGGTCGTGGCAGGCCTCATTTCCTAGTGGGCTTTCGAACTGAGGCCCTCAGTTCTTTGTCACATGGGCCTCTCCACAGGGGTCCTGAGTATCCTTAAGACGTGGCAGGTAACTTTCTCCAGAGCAAGCAGTCCGAGAGAGACAGAGACAGAGAGTGAGAGAGAGAGACAGAGAGAGAGAGAGAGAGAGAGCGAGAGCGAGTGAGAGAGCAAGAGAGAGGGAGGGAGCAAGAAAAGAAAGTCGCGGTGCCTTTTATAATCTAATATTGGAAATGACTTATCAGTGCTGCCATATTTTATTGGTTGCACAGACTAACGCTAGTGCAGTATGGAAGGGACTATACAACCGTATGAATAACAGGAGGTATTGGGGGCCATGTGGCAGGCTGGCTACTACACACATGGGTAAATCTAAAAACATGGTTTCCATGAGCTACAGATACTTATGTCTATTTCATAGGATTAAAAACAACGGAAATTTTGTATAGTAATAGCATATATATCAGAAAGGACGTGGTGTGTATTCTTCAAGAAGGGTATTATACCTAATAACTATCATGCCTTTTAACTTTACATTTTATTTTAGTCTTTGTTAAATCCAATACTGTCTTAGTCCGTTTGGGCTGCTCTGACAGAATACCATAGACTGGATGGCATATAAACACACACGTTGCTTTCTCAGAGTCCTGGAGGCTGGGAAGTTGACAGATTCACTGTCTTATGAAGGCCTGCTTCCTTGTTGCTGACTTCTCACTGAGCCCTCACGTGATGAAAAGGAGGGGAGAGCTCTCTGTGGTCTCTTTTATAAGAGCACTAATCGCTTTCCTGAGGGCTCTTCCCTCATGACCTACTCACCTCCCAAAGGCCCCACCTCCACATGCCATCACCTTGAGGATTAGGTCTCAACATATGAATTTTGGGGGACAGAAACCTTCAGTCTATAGCAAACACACATGGTAAAATTCCAAAGGTAACCACTAAAAGACTAGATATAGCTTGTATAATCTCTCAGCCAGTAGAGGGAGAAAGTGAATAAGAAAAAAATAACCAATTAAAAAAAGGTGCAAAGAGAAATACACACAAGAAAAGTAGGGGAAGAACAGATGGTAGAAATCAGACCAAATATGTCAATAGTCACAATAAAGTTAAACAGAGTAAACTTGACAGTTAATAGAGATTATCGGGTTGAATTTTTTTTGAATCTAGCTCTTTGCTGTTTATAACATGGTAAGACACATACGCAACACCTAAGGACACAGAAAGGTAGAACGTAAAATAGAATTTAAGACAGAGGGGATTAGTGTATAATCCTAAAAGATCCAACTCACAGGACAATATAATCAGTCAAAAAATGAGGAAATGTGTAGAAATTTAAACAACACAGTTAATAATTTTAATTTAATAGGCATATAGAATTTTCTTCCCAACAATGAAGGAATTTACAATCTTCTAATAGATGGAATATAATTTTTTAAATAACTAACTATATACAGATCATAAAGCGTCTCAATAAATTTCAAGGCCTCTGTATCCTATAGACCACATTCTCTGACCACAGCACTCTTTAGATGTCAATAACAAAAGTAAATTAAAAATCACTATACATTTGGATATTTAAAAAACACACTTCTTAATAATGCACAGGTCAAATAAGAAATTATAATGCGAGTTTAAAGTACTGAGAACTAAACAATTATCAAAAAAACACATTTCAAAGTTTATATCTTGGAGTGAAAGTGGCACCTAGAGGATTATAGTCTTAAATGCTTATACTAGACAACAAGAAAGCCTAAATGTTAATGAACTAGGTATCCAACGTAAGAAGATAAATATAAAGAAAGAGCAATAGAATAAACCCAAAGAATGTATTAGGACAGAATGAAGAATAATTTAAAACACACAATAAAGAGGATCAACAAAACCAAGAATTGGTTCTTTGAAAAGACTAATAAAATAGTTAAACCTCTAGTAAGACTGGTCAAGAAAAAAGGTTGTCAAAAATAAACAATATTAAGAATGTACAAAAGAACATAACTACAGATCCAACAGAAATTAATGATTTCTAATGATGATTAGGACATACTATAAAGAACTTTATGGCAATAAATTTGAAAGCATAAAAGGGAAATTTTCTATAAAAATTGGAACTCACTAAATATATTCAAGAAGAAATAGAAATCTGAAGAGTGTCATAGCCATTAATTAATTGAATAGGCAATTTAAAATTCTCCCACAAACAAAATACTAGGTCAGATGATTTTACAGTTAAGTTCTACCAAACATTCAAACAACAGATTATTCCAATCTTCTGCAAACTCTTCCAGGGGATAGCGAGAGAGGAAATACTTGTTCCGTAAGTCTAGTATCACCACGATACCAAAACCAGGCCAGTCAATACAATTAAATAAAAATTGTAGCCCAGTCTCACTCAGGCATATAAATGCAAAAATCCTAAAGAAATATCAGCAAACCAAATCCATCAGTTCATTAAAAAGACAATACATTGATTTTATCCCAGAAATTCAAGGATGATTTAACATTAGATGATTCGTACATATAATTTACTTCATTTGTAGATTAAAGGTTAAAAACTATAGATATAGGGGCTGGCCCCGTGGCCAAGTGGTTAAGTTCGTGTGCTCCACTTGGGCGGCCCAGGGTTTTGCCGGGTCGGATCCTGGGTGAAGATGTGGCACCGCTCATCAGGTCATGTTGAGGTGGCATCTCATATAGCACAGCCAGAGGCACTCACAACTAGAATATACAACTGTGTACTGGGGGGCGTTGGGGAGAAGAAAAAAAAAAGATTGGCAACAGATGTTAATGCAGGTGCCAATCTTTAAAAAAAAAAACAACTATAAATATAGAAAATGCATTCATAATTAATATAAAACAGAAACATCTTGGAAAACCAGGTTTAGAGGGGAACTTCTAAAACAGAAGAAATCTATTTAAAATCAGTCATTTCCTTTTTTTAATTGCTGAATACTATTCCATTGTATATATACCACAGTTTGGTTATGTATTCTCACCACACACACACAAAAGGTGATTCTGTCAGGTGGTGGAGGTGTCAGCTAACCTTGTTGTAATATTTCACAATATATACATGTAACAGATTGTCACATGGTACACCTTAAACTTATACAATATTGTATATCAATATATCACAGTAAACCTGGGAAATAATTAGAAATAAATACACACACAAAAAATCAGTAATAAGACTGTATGTGCTTGAGTATGTGTGTTTGTGGGTCCATTATCACTACTTCTATTCTACATTTTACGGTAAATCCTAACAGTACAGTAAGACAAAAAATAGAAAATAAAGAGTGTAAGATTTGGAAAAGACGAAACAGTGCTGTATCATTTACAGATGATATATCTAGAGAGAAAACCCAAAAGAATGTATCGGTAAATTATTAGAAATAATAAGAGAGTTTAGCAAGATGATTGGATTTAAGACCAATAAATACAAATCAATTGTCATTCTCTATACCAGCAAAAATTAGAAACCACGCACAAGAGCATTTAAAATAGCAATAAAACTTATAAGGTATCTAGCAGTAAATCTGGTAGGAGATGTACAAGACCTGTATGAAAGCATTTATAAAACTTTATTAAAAGACACTGAAAAGGACCTAAAAAGCAAAAAGATTTATTTATAGACAGGAGACTCAAGATCACCAAAATTTCAGTTCTCCCCAAGTTGTTCTGTAGACAGATCCATTGCAATTCCAGTGAAAATCCCCGCGGTTTTAGATGAAGTTGACAGACTGGGTCTAAAATTTATATCTAAGTGCAAAAGACCAGGAATAGTGAAGATATTCCTGAGGGAAGAGGTGAAAGAGGAAGAAAAGAAAGAAGAGAAAAAGAAGAGGGAGTCTTCTCAGACCACATGGGAAGATTACTATAAAGCTGCAGGAACTGAGACACTGTGATTTTGATGCGGGTACAGATGAATTGACCAATAGATCAAGAAACAGGCCCACACCTAAAGAAACCAGAAATATGACAAAAGTGGCATTGTACATCATGGGCGCAGCAGGTGTCAGCAAATGGTTCCAGGACAACAGGTTATCAGTATGGAACAAAGTAGAAATTAGATCCCTACTTCACACCTTACATAAATCAATTCTGGCTGGAATAAAGATTTAAATGTAAAAGATATATCTTTAATATTTTTAGAAGAAAACTCTTTCTGTCTCAAGCTGACAAAGAATATCTTAAACAAGATGAAAATCATTGCATTCAATTCCATTACAGTTAAGAAATTCTGTTCATCAAAAGACAGTTTTAAGAGGTGAAAAGACAAGCCGCTAACTGGGAAGAGATAGTTGCAATACTTAATGACAAAGGCTTAGTACCCAGAATGAGAAATGATTAACAGTATTGTCAACCCATTTGGAAAATGAGTGAAAGACGTGAAAAATACAGCATTGATGATAAAACAGGAATGTCAAATAGCCCAACTCCATTCCTGTGTAGTCTAATTAAGACCATATTTTACATCTCTGGATTGGCAGAAATTAAGCTGTCTGGTAATATCAAGTACTGATAAGGATGTAGGGTAATGGGAACAGTCATGTGCAGCTGGTGGGATGTTAAAATGGGGATGATCGCTTTGGAAAACGATATGAAATTATGTTGTAAAGTTGACAGTTTGCAGACCATACAACCCAAAGACTTCACTCCCAGGTTTATCTGTAGAACATAATTTTTCAAACTGCATTGTGACTCATTCATGGGCCTAGCCCTTTTTTTTTTAAAGAAACCAAATTGAATAGAAAATATCAGATGGCATCATTCATAGAAATGATCAGTATTGTATTGTGATATTATTGTTTCTAGTTTACAGGAATATATGTTTGTACTGGGTTGCAGGGTAAAATGTATTCTTAATGGGAGTGGTGGTCAGAAGAGAGGGAAAAGAGTGCCCTTGGGTCTCTTGCATGTGAGTCCTGGGGAACACACACAAAAATGTTCACAACTGCATTATTTAATAATAGGATAAAATTGGGAAAAAAACAGATGTCCACCGACAGGAGAATGTACCAGTGCATGATCATTTACCTGCACAGTGGAATATTATGTAACACTGAAAATGAATGAACTACGGTTACATGTAATGTGGATGAATCTGAGAAACAACGTTGAACAAAAGAACCCAGTCCCAGAAGACTGTAAACAACATATCACAATTGTAAGGCTCAAAAAAGCCCACTAAACAATGTAGTATTCAGGTATATGTATGTAATAAGTATATTTTTAAAAAGCAAGGTGTAGATCCATACAGTCAAATATTAGTCAGCCGTAAAAAGAAATAAAGTACTGATACAACATGGATGAACCTTGAAAACATTATGCTAAGTGACAGAAATCTGATGCAAAAGGCCACATATTTTATGATTCTTTTATATGAAATGTCCAGAACAGGCAAATCCGTAGAGAAAAAGTAGATTAGTGGTTGTCAGGGGCTGGTGAGGGGAGAATGGGGAGCGACTGCTAATGGGTACAGGGTTTCTTTTGGGGATGATGAAAATGTTCTGGAATTAGTGATGATGGCTGCACAATTTTGCGAATATACTCAAAACCATTGAATCGTAGACGTTAAAACGATGAATTTCATGGGATGTGAATTGTATCTTAATTTAAAAATTCTTTTGAAGAAGAGCAAGGGAATGATAAAAAATAGATATTCAGGATACTCTTTACTTCTGAGAGTGATGCAGGGAGATGGGTTGGAGGAAAACAGGTAGATGCCGCAGTATTTGTAAAATTCTAGTTCTTAAGTTACTTGTTTATGAGTGTTTATCTTATTACTATGCTTCATTATACGTGTGTGTTACATATATTTTTATACATATAAAATATAATGTAAAATTTAAAAGAAATAACAGTATTAAATGAGAAAGCAGTAAAAGAAAATTTCTGCCTCTTGATTAACGCTTGAATCTCCTTCCCGGAGTCCAGGGTCTGTGCCTTAGGAGGACTCTGGATGCAGTCGTTCTGACCTCTGGTGGCCGAGAGGCAAAGGGCCGCTGGGGGCTGCTCGCTCGGGCTGGTGAAGGCAGTGGGGTGCTGTCCCTCAGTGCTGGCATGCTCCCGGCCACCAGACACAGGCGCAGGGGGGCAGGCCACTGCCGGTCTCACCCGACTAGGAAAAGAACAAACAGCTTGAGCTTTCCTAGTTTGGTTTCTTTCCCCTTTTCGTCTCTGGCTCTTTACCATGCTCATTTAAGCCCAGGAATGAGATGTGTGAGTAACTCCATTGAAACCTATCTCTGGGAGGGACCAAGTGGCCCTGCCTTCTGCTTCCATTCAGATGGCCCATCCTGAGGCCTCGGACCCCAGAGACTGGGGACTTGATGAGCTCACGAGCAGAAGGCTCAGGCACCTTCTGGGGAAGGAGAGGCTGGAGCCCTGACCCTCAAGAGCCAGTCTCCAGGCTCCTTTTGTTTATTCAGACCACCTTTCTGGAGGATTATGAATTAAAACCTATGGGGAGATGTGGCTTGGCCACTTTAGAGGAGAGAGTATGAGGGGTAACCTAAGGGAGAGCTGTCAGTGTTTCAGCGTTTACCATACAGAGTCTAGGACGTGGTGGGTCTCCCACCCCAGCCTGCTGGCTGGACTAGAGAGGCATTGGTTTACCGGCACCTTTCAACCTGATGCAAAAGGAGAACTTCCGATAGTGGGTGTTGCCTGTGGGGAACCTGCCCAGGAAGTCCCAGACGTCTTAATGAATAGACGTGGCCACAGAAGGGAACCTGGGAAGATAGTCTCCAAAGCCCTCAGGGTTTCATGGCTTCGGCACCAGAGAGGCAGGCGGCAGAGGAGGTACTGAGCCGGGTTAGGATCAAGGTTCTGCAACTCATTTAACCTCTTTAAGCTCGGGCTCTTCACCTGCAAAGTGGGTTAGTCACAGTGCCACTAATTGTGTTGGTTCAATTGTAGTAATTGAATTAATGCCTGCAGAACTTCCGGGTCAGAGCGTGATACATGTCAGCTGCTTCTGCTTAGGTTGTTTGAATGCTCCTGGTATGGAGAGAGCGCAGAGCAGAACTGGGAATTCGACTGCACCCCAGTCAGGCTGAGGGCTGGCATGGGGAGCCTCCTGTCCAGAGAGTCACTTTCTCCTCCCTCTGTCCCCAGACGCCATGGAGGTGGTGCTGATCTTTCTCTGCAGCCTGCTGGCCCCTGCGGTCCTGGCCAGTGGTAAGTAACCCCCTAGCACCTGGCTGTGACAAGATGGCTCACCAAGGGCCCTTTCTGTTGGAAGGTCTTGGCCCTTTGGTATGCTAGGGTTGGGGGCTCCCAGATTCTTCGTGTTTCATCGGGGGCCCCTCTGTTTAGTCAGCAGAGAAAGTCCTGGAAAGTGACAGCTATTCACAGACTCTAATTCAGCCTGCCCACCTCTCCCCACAGGCCCCAGCAGGGTCTACTTTCAAGCCCTCAAGCCCACCGAGCCCCTGTAGACTTTTGGCCTAGACCTTGGGAGCCAAAGCCACACATCACCTAGACTCTGGCCTTGTGCAAGTCACATGTCCTTCCTTGGTCTTGGTTTCCCCATAAATGTGGATGTGCAGTGAACGCAGAATCTCACTGGGGCTCTGAGCTGTACCTGCCTTGGCTCTCAGGCTGGCCCCAGCCAAGAGGCCCACCCTTCTGGGCTTCTCCAGTCATCTCTGCTTAATGGGCCCTGCTTCCCAGGAATCCGTTTGTGGGGAGAGGCCTATGAGGCAAGGTAAGGTATTTGGGAACCAGGAGGTGTAGCTGTCTTCCTCTTGACCACGCTTGTTTGTTTTTGCAGCAGCCGAGCAGGAGAAAGAAAAGGACCCTTTCCATTATGGTGAGCGGTGACGGCAGCCCTGGGTGTAGGGGGAGGCGCCGCCCCGTCCAGTGGAGGGACAGATGTGCTCTCCCTGGCCCATCCCTTCTTCCTTCTCTCACCTGTGTTCCTTTGCAGACTACCAGACCCTGAGGATCGGGGGACTGGTGTTCGCCGTGGTCCTCTTCTCCCTGGGGATCCTCCTCATCCTAAGTGAGTCCTTCTGGTTCTTGGCTCACTCTGTAAGAGCTGTGTCTGCGGCTGCTAAGCGGGTGGAGAAGGGTGTGAGAGCCTGGCTGTGTTCCCTGCCAGAGAGGGCAGGAGCCTCTCTGTGCTGCCTGTTATCTCGCTGACGCAGTGCTGGGCACACAGTAAGTGCTCAGGACAACAGGGAAGGATGGACAGAATAAGTCTCCATGAAAATAGCACCGATGAGAAGAGGGGCAGGGTGGCTCTCCTGGTGCTGTATCCAGCTGAACATGAGTGGGGGAGTCATAGGAGTTGGGGGCTGTCCTTGGAGTGCTCTGAGGGATGTGCCCCATTTCTCTCCCCACAAGAGCCTGGTCTGCACGGAGCCCTCTGCACCTGTGTGATCAGGCGGACTGCGGTGGTGTGGCCACCTGAGCTGTTGCCTGTTGAACCTAGGCCTCAGAAGGACCCTACTCCAATGTGGAATTGCTGCGTACGGCTGTGCCAGCGGGGCACTGCCCATGTGTGGGGGCTGTGATCTGCGTAGTCCCACAGCCCACACAGACTCACAGGGCAGCCCTGTGGTGGCCAAGCTGGGAGCATGACCTTAGATGGTTTCTTTGCCTTTCAGGTCGCAGGTGCAAGTGCAGTTTCAATCATAAGCCCCGGTAAGGATGCCATGGCTGTGCCGTCTGGGGTGACAGTAGGAGGGGACAGGGAGGGGCTGCCTGGTGTGTGACTCCAAAGGAGGGTTCTTTTGGATTCTTGTCTTGGAAACAGGCCATGTGTGTTGGGGTTAGAGGAGAAGTTTTGAGGCTTGCCAGGCAGACTGGGGGGCAAAGGAGACGCCAGCACCCCTCCTTCTCTCTGCTGATGTGTAAGGGGGAGGGGAGGTTGGCAAGATCCTAGATCCTTGTCTGGAGGCCCTTGAGACAGTCGGGCCTGGGAGAAGGAAAGCAGAGGGTGTGAGGGTCTCTCTTGAGGTCCTCCTCTGCACCGTGCCTGCTTGTCACTTGTTCATGAGGCTCTCTGAGCTGAGTGGAAGCTGGGGATCCCTGTCATTCACCTTTCTACTCCCACGTAAACAGCACACCCCATTAGTCCACTGCGATATCCAAGGGGAGCACTGGACCTCAGAAGTCCAGAGTCTATGGCAGGATGCAACCCAAGCCCCTACCTGGCCCTCGGCCACCCCTTCCCAGGACTTAGGGTCGACATGGAAGGGTGCGTGTAAGTCCCCCGACTCTGCCCCTTCAGTCCTGACTTCTCCCTCTGCCCCATGCACCCCACGGTGGAGAGTGCTGGAGCCTTCGGATGGCCTGCGGGAGACTGGTCAAGGACCCCCTGCCCCAGCAAGGAGAGTGGTGATGCTCTCCGGGTTTGCCCTGGAGACCTCTGACGGAAGGCCCATGTCTCTGCCTCTTGCAGGGCTCCAGGGGACGAGGAGGCCCAGGTGGGAAACCTCATCACTGCAAACGGTAACTGTCAGGACCACCTGCCTAGTGGGATGGAGGGAGTGGGCTCTGGTCCTTTATGGCTCGGGGAGGGGTGGTCACCAGGTGCCACGGCCTCCCTAGAGCCACCAGACATGCTCCCATAGGGCTGGGAGAGGGGTCTCCAGGGCCTCCACTGTGTTGCCCCCTCACTGCCACCAAACAGACCCCTACTCCTGCCACTACTCCACTTAGCGTCAGGCATGAGCCCAAGGGCTTCTAGACCCCGTCTCATTTAAAGTGCACTCAGCCTCACGAGGCAGGCATCACCATCCACATTTTACAACCAAGGGACTCAAGAAAGTTAAGGAAAGTGCCAGGTTCCTGTAACCAGCAAGTGGCAGGACAAGGGCTGCACCCAGTTCTGTCTGACTCAAAATCCTACGCGAGTTATCTCTTTGCTGTATGAGTCCAGCTCCCCCAAAGTCAGGCACAGGCGTGGCTGCTGCAGGGGCTGGCCCGTTGGGGTGAGGGGTGCATTCGTTACAATCCATTCTGGTTTTCTTTCCAGCAACGGAGCCCCAGAAAGCGGAGAACTGAAGTGCAGCCCTCAGGTGGGAAGGTAAGATGCTGTCTGCCTGCATCTCCCTCTGTCAGCATCACTGTCCTTCATCGAGGAAGTCCTGGGCTAGCTTTTGCAATGGCCACAGCTTTTATATGAGCTGTGCTCTGGGGAGTCTTGTGTCTGAAAGGAGTGATGAGACAGACGGACTGAAACATCCAGGGTGCCCCGCCCAGACACACGGTAAACAGCCAGGAAATAGTGCTTCCACACAACCCAGTGGTCAAGTTAAAAGGGCATCATCCCAGCTCCACGTGGGCGTGACTGGAGAGAGAATTAGAGTTAGTGATATCGAAGTAGCATAAAGATGCTGGCTTTAGTGATGATTCAGAAAGTACTATAGGGCCGCTTTTTTAAATTATCATTTTATGAAACTTCCCAACCCCATATGGAAGTAGGGAGAATAGTCTATGAGCCCCCCCGCCTCCACTCTTCCATACCAGCGTTATCAGTTCTCGACATTTAGGGGCACTGCTTTTAGCTTCTGTTTCCACTGTTTATTGTGAGGACGCAGGAATGTAATAACGGGTAAGTGCTTTACAGTTCTCAAAATGCTGCCACACACACAAACTCGCTCGAGCCTGCCAGAAGAAGTAAGTAGGAGAGGTGGAGGTTAGCCCCACTTTCCAGATGAAGAAACTGAGGTCAGAGAGAATAGCCACACAGATAGTAAGTGACGGACTGGAACTCGAACTTAATTTGGTGCCATTTTCACCACACCCCTCTGCCCCTCTGCTCCTGCCTGCCTCCCTTTATGACATACCCTAGAACATACTCAGGGCTCACTTCTGCCTTTTTTCTTTTTCCCATACAAATAAGGCATAATAGGTGTATAACTTTGTCCTAAATTGTTAAGTTAAAAGCGATTTCTGGATGTAAAATGCCTGATATCCAGCTTTTACTGTGATCGGAAGGGCCCGGTGTACTTGTGTAGCATTTTAATCCTTTCCTAAGCTCTTACGTCCTCATCAGCGCCCATGGGTGGGCAGTCCGGGGCCCCTTTACCTCCCTCTTCTCCATGGGGCTCGGGAAGGTCAGTGATGCCTAAGCTTGAGGAGGCCGTGGAAGCCAGTCTGGGAGGCAGGTGTCCTAGCTGTAGGGTAGCTTGGTGTTCTGTCAGTGTCATGGCAGCTGGCGGGTCAGAATCTCGGCTGTGGTGTATGAAGACTCAAGGAGGGGCGCCTTGAGCTAGCAGTTTTCTTGTCTCTTTTTTTTTTGTTAAACTGGGACTTCCTCAGAAACCCTGGTCTCAGGTCTCAGGACTGTGAGCAACTCTTGGGGGGTGCGCTGGAATAGAAACCCTGGGTGTAACAACTTCCTTCCCACGTCTACCGGTTTCCGGTCCTCCTGAGAGACCCTTCCCCCAGGTCCACCCTCTCCTGTGCCTTCGTCTCCTTTCCCTGCATCTCAGGCTCATCCTCCTTGCTTCACTGGGAACGTGGCACTTAGTTTCAGTGGCCAGAGGGGCTGTGCCCAAGGCGGGGAGACGAGCAGGTGAAGATTCCTGAACGGAGCCAAAGTTTTGGTTTAATTTGGATTCTCTCCCTCTTCAGCTTCCAGAACCTGAAGGCAGCTGCCTGAACCTTTAGATGCAGACCGGCCACTACAGCAACAGATCTTCCCCCAGGAGAAGCCAAGACTGTGTGTCCCCCACCCCCTCCCTATCCCTCGAACACCCGTCCTCAACTTCATGATGCAACTAACGCCCGCCTCCCACCTGCAGCCTGCGGTCTCGTCCCCCTCCTGTGACGTGTCTGTGTGTGTGTGATGGCTGTGGTCTTCGTGGCTGCTTGTCTGTGGACGATGTTGTGTTTTAGTGAACCTGAACTCACTCTCCTGGGCAGGAGCTGAGCCATGTCGCCGTCAGCTCCTCCCTGCTCCCCTGTGGCCCCATCACCTCCTGCTCCCAAGAGCCTGCTTTTTCCCTGAGGGACCAGTCCCTTCTCCTAGCTGAGTGGAGGGTAGGGGCACAGGCGGGAGTCTCCAGTTGACTTGGGAAGGTGACATCACCTCCATGTCATTCTCCATGGCCTCTCGTCCCTCCTTCTACAAGAACCTCGCTTCCATGGTCCACCGCGACCTATGTCTGTCCTGAGGGTCTCTTAGCCATTGGACGTTCACAGGGAGGAGCTGGGGAGCCCAGCTGTGCCTTCGGGCCGGCTACATTGCCTCCTGGGGACTTCCACCATGGAGTCCCCATCCGCCCCACCCCGTCGCAGAGTGGCCAGAGGTTCCATGCCCAGGGCTTCCACTCTGCCCCTGGGGAACGTGCCACTTGCATATCTTCTCAGCAATAACCCCACAGGCTCTGGAACCCTACCCCCGGCCCCCAACCTTCCCTGCTTCCGGGATTCCAATCTACTGCCCAGCTCGTCTGGACTCAGACTCCCGTTCCTGAGTTGGATCTCTGGCTGGCGCTGGCTGAGGGGACCCATCCTGTTGGGCCCAGCGCTCGGGGAGGGGTGGCAGGGAGAGCAGGGGTCCTTGCTGCTCTGTCCGCGTCGCGTTGGTCAGGCAGCCACAACGGCTCCCGCGCCTTTGCTCCTCGTCTCTGTCCCTGCCGCAGAGGGAACAGCAAGAGGTCGAAGGTCATAAAGAGTGGAAGATCAAACCAGGCCCTGCCCCTCCCGTCCATCGTGTTCTCGTGGAAACTGATCAAGCCGTGCCGCCGTGACCAGGACTGCTCTTCTGTGTTGTGATCCATCCTCTCAACCACAAAAGGGAATAAAATACCATTTGTTTCCTAGTGGCTCTGAGGCAGCTCTCCTTTCTGTAAAACAACTCGAGTGTTTGTAGGGCCTGTGGCACTTGAAGGGCCAAAGGGGCTCTGTCCTTGGTCAGAGGGAGGCAGCGCCGGGTGAAGAGGCAGCCAGGTGGTGTGTGTTTATTCCAGCTGCTTCTCTTCCCTCCCCTCCCTGCCCCTCCCCTCCCCTCCCTGGCCTGTACCTGTTCCTTCTCACCCCTTCCTCCTCCTGCCTCCCCCTGCTCGCCACCCACCTCCTCCCCAGGTCAGTGGGCCCAGGCTCCGCTCCATAGTAGGACTGGTACCTTGTGCATGTCCTGGAGAGAAGCGAGTCACAGTGGCTTGATGGAGGGCTCGCCGGCCTGAAATGAAAGATTCAACCTCTCCCTTTAGTCAGTTCTGGAGCTGCTACCTAAGGACTTGACAAGAGGGGCATGGGGGGTCACTTAGGTTATGAACCAAGCCCTTATCCTATTATCTTTCTCCAAACCCAAATACCCTGTCCTCTGTGAAGCCTTCCTGGACTTCAGGTAGAAAGAGTCCCTTCTTTTCTGTGCTGTGGTCACACTAGTTCCTGCCTTTATCTTCACATTTAGTATTCTGTACCTCGCATCCAAATGGCAGGGACCAGGTGGATAATGGCCATTTGTGAATCAGCTGTAGTGACACAATAGATGGGGCATAGCGGCTGGGGTCACCTAGAGTGCCTGCCCAAAGACATTCCAATTTAGTTTTTTGGAGTTTTTTTTTGGTGAGGAAGATTGGCCCTGAGCTAACATCTGTGCCAATCTTCCTCTGTTTTGTATGTGGGACACCACCACAGTGTGGCTGATGAGCAGCATGTAGGTCTGGGTCCAGACTGTGGATCCCAGGTTTCCAAAGCGGAGTGCACGACCCTAGCCACTAGGCCACCAGGCCAGCCCCTCCAATTCAGTTTTTTAAAAAGTAACTTGGCCAAACGCAGCTGTGGGCCAATTCCCTTGGAGGTCGCTGGTGTGCAACCCCCACCTCTACGTGTTTTGCGTGTCTTTATTGTGAGACAGTTGCTCGAGGGCAAAGACTGTGTCTCATTCTAACGTAAGAATGCCTGGATCCTCTTAGGGTCTCGAGAAATCTTCACAGAGTGTGTCTAGGTTCTGTGAGTTGTTTAGAGCTGCGGAATTGCAGGGTGCGGGTCCTGAGGGACTTGGCGGGTCCAGCCACTGCCTGGCCGCCCCGGGGACACCGTGGTACCTGTCCTACTTCTGCACCTGTTCTTTCTACCCTCAGTCCCCCTGGTCTTTGAAAAGGCTGAGACTTGTCATTGAGGTCAGACTCAGCACTGTCAACCCAGCGATCTTGGTGGTTAAAAAGTCAGGTCACACTTAGGCTTTGTAAATAAGCTAACGACCACTACTCATGGAACACGTTTATGGGCCAGGGATTTACAGGCCTTGCGGCAAGTCAGAGCACAGCCAGATGGAGAGCCTTAGAGGCCCCAGGCGTGCAAAAGATTGTGGGTACCTCCCTACAGTCGTTATTAAAAATAAGACATTAAACTAAAGATACGTGTAAGGAAGTCTGAGGGGGAAGTTCTGATTTTTCTCATAATAATTGTTAATAATAGAGAATGATAGTTATCACCTCTAGCATATGTATAAAATGGTTCTACTTTGCTGGACTCTAAGCACCCACATGTTTTTCTTCCTGGTATTCCAGCATTGTCTCTGAGGCAGGGAGGGTATTCACATTTTACAGATAATAAATCTGTCACTGGTCTAGGGACATAGAGCTGGGAGGTGGCGGAGCTAGGAATGGAGCCCAGGCTGTGCATTGCCAAAGTTCTCTACCGCACACCAACCACACGGCCTGGCTTCCTTCTTGCCAGGAAGGCTGACGTCCAGACGAAGGGAGAGGGTCCTGTGGGCTGGTGGGGCCTAGCTCTTCCCTCAGGGCACAAATGAGCTGGACTGTGCTCTGACGAGGGTCATGTGGGAGGTGAGCACTCTGGAAATGACACGTAAAGAGCAGTCAAACTGATGATCAAAATAATAATAAAGAAAAGCAGCTAACACTGGGCTGAGGCCTTCACATGTACCAACTCGTTCAGAACTCATGACCCTCTATGGTGGTACCCCCGTTCTACACATGAAACCGGCTTGGTGGGACCTGCCTGAGTTGGCACCGCTGGTGGCAAAGCCAAGATCTAGCCGAGGCCCGTCCAGCACCAAGCCGGGCTTCCTCTGTGCTGCGGAGGAAAGGACTTAGGCCCATCAGGAGACGTGAGAAGGAGGCAGAACGTGGCCTCGTGTGAGGGAGTCCTTAGTTCCCGCAGCTGTGATGATGCAATACTGGAGTGAGCTCCCCATCGCTGGCAGTGTTCGAGCTGAGGGAAAGTGACGAGCTGGTGGGATCCTCTAGGCAAGATGGACTCTCAGAACCTACCCAGGATGACCTTAGTGTCCAGGCCCAAACTGAGGACCCCCTGCCCCTCACCAATGGATGAGCCTCTTCTCCCTCTCTGGTCTAGCACTGCAGGGCCAGGGAAGAGGAATCCAGAATCCAAAACCCAGGCATGGACTGCTGCTTGAAGTGTGTCTTCCTTCTGGACTGGCACTCCGTGCAGGCAGGACCACGTCCACGCAGCCTCCAGACCCGTGACTTAGGTTTGTGATTTGGTTGGCTATAGCAGATGGAACTTGGTTGGACAGGAAAGCTGCTGTGCCATTTCCCAGAAGGGAATGCTGAGTCCCCGCGTCTCAGACAGTGACCTCGGGTGTCCTGCACATTTCACCTCCGACGACTCCTGACGACTCCTCGTGCTCCCCATGAATTCCACTCCAAAGATTCTCAAGCCTCTTTGCATGGAGGTGTTTGTGTTCCTTAACACCACATAAAAATAGGTCAGCCTGCCTTCTGGGCCCCCAGGCTGTGGCCCTCCCCACCACTCTGTTTTTTTGCAGGTTGTGGATTGGAACCTGCCAAATTGTTCTTGGAAGAGAGTCAGAGGCAGAGTGTGAGCAGCAGGGAGGGGAGGTGGGGGAGGGGTGCCAGGCTGAAGTCTGTCCCAAGGTCACCGGGCTCCTCACCTCCTTCTGGGGAGAAGGGTTCTGCCCTCCCTGGGATCACAGGCTGGCGGGGGCGGCTAGCGCTGTCCAGCTCTATCTGGTTCACTCCAACTTGTCCCTGGCTGCTCTGCCTCACCCTGGGCCCAGTGAGAGAGAGAGAAAGAGACAGACAGACAAATGGATAGACAGAAAGAGAGGTGGGGGCGGGGGGCACAGTGGGGGGGGGATCAGGTGTGTTTACCTGAGTCAGGAGAGGAAATTGGAAATACCTGTCCTCAGGCCACAAAGAGGAAGAACGGCCACCTCCCACCATTAGCGTGATTCGTGCTGTCACAGCTGAACTCCAGGGGGGCAGAATCAACCAGCTCAAGCCAGCCGGTATTGATTTTATGGAGCCAGCCCCAGACTCGTGCCTGGTTGCACAATTGTGGGGCACCTGCCAAGGCCGTGATGGCAGAGCAGGTGATGCTCTGATCGGATGTCCTGAAGGACCAGGGGTGGGAGGGGCTACTGGAGGATGGGCCCCCTGTACCATCCAGAAGGTGGGTTCCTGCCTCTGAGCCAGGCTTGGAGCAGAAGGAGGTTCAGGACATTCCCTGTGCTCCCCTCTTCTCTCTAGTTGTGTGAGCTGGGGCAGACCCCAGCATCTGTGTCAGTTTCCTTCTCTGCAAGGTGAGGTCTCTCCTAGCCACAGGGTGAGCTGGGCTCCTGTGTGCCCTTAGGAAAACCACTGAAGCCTCAGTTTCCTCAGCTCTACAAAGGGCCCATCAATATCTTTCCTGTTGCCTCACGGTATCAAATTGATACAACGGACACAAAAACTCTTTGAAAATTTGACATGTAGATAATGTGTTATTTATATCACTATCCATTTCCTTCCATCTTCTTTCTTTGACAGCAGGGTTCCCCTTCTGTTGACTAGACCTGGGTTCCAGTTCTGACTCGTCTTCATCCCACTGCAGTCCTCTCCTCTGTAAAATGGGTATCACAAACCTGCTTGGCTGAGTTCTTGGGAGGGACAAAGCACATCTAGGAGGCAGGAGCTGTTTGAAACTATCCAGAACCACGAAATGGATGGAATTGTTCCCAAGGGAGGAGAGCCAGGCACCAGACTCCGTGAAGACTCAGAGATTTAAGAGACGTCATGATCTGAGTCCTCGCAGAGGCCGGGATAGCCTTGGCAATCTGTGACATAAATGGCAAAGATGGTTACAAAGCCAGATGCCAGCCCTCTGGGCCACGTCAGTGGAATCCAGGAGGTGGAGGAGGAAAGGCAGGAGCAGCAGGGGGTGGGCGTGCTCTGGCAGGCCTTCCCCGAAGGTGGGGTGCCTGGAACGGCTTTTCAGAGAGGAGGAGGGCCGTGGGTCCTGGGAGGAGAGGATTGTAGCTGGAGAGAAACAGGCTCTGTCAAGTTTAAGCCCAGAGGTGAGTTCTGAGAAAAGTCAAGAATGCATTTCTCTCCAGGGCATTCACTGTGGGAGAGGTGGGTCAAATGGGTTTGCCCTTGTCACCAGCTGTAGAAACAGAAGAGGACGTCCCTATCCCCCGCCTGCTCAGGGAGCCGAATGGCCTTGGTGACCTTGATTCTTAGAGTACATTACCCTTTGGCAGCTCCCAGGACCTGAGTGCCCCATGGGCCCATACCTACCATTTTGAAGCCAACTCTTAAGGAATGGACCCTCTAGGGCCCACCTCCTCCCAGCCCCGCCTTATAAGACCCCAGTGACCTTGGCATCTGCGGCCACAGCAGGAGACAGGAGCCAGCGCTCCTTGGGGTTCAGGACCTCTGGGCAGCACAGATGGGGCCTGGGAGCCGCCACCTTCCCTGCAGAGCGGCCATAATGCCATGCAGCTGAGGAGCGACCTGGGCCAGGAATCAGAACTTTCTAGGGGCTTCTGTCTTCTTTCCAGCTGCGAGCCAATGCCAGGAGGTTTGACTGGGGACCTGGAGTCCAAGGCCATGCCCTCTGATGTGTAGCCCCTGGACAGGCGGGGCTGGCAGAGCCGGGAAATCCCATCTTCGGAAGGAAGGCTGGTGGTGAGGGCCTTCGCCTCATTGCTGGCTTTTGAGCAACAGGCAGGCAAAGCTCAGCTGATGCTCCAGCGAGCTACCTCCCTGCCCCACGAACCCAACAGTGACCACCCCCCAGACTGCTGCCCTGAGACCAAGGAGTCAGGGGACGGGGAGGCCTGCTTGGGGAAGACAGGGGGAATTGAGGCATGGCAACTGAGGACACGGTCCCATTGGGTGTGACCATGCTGGAAGAAAGATCTGGGAGTTGGGGCTACCTCTCCACACCTCCCAAAGACCTTGATCTGTGGGTCTCGGGGGGAAGTGCAGAGCATGGCTGGATGGCCCTCTTTGGCTCCAGTCTGGAACAATCAGACAAAGTGGGGTTTGGAGGGGACCTTGCCTGCCTTGTAGCCTTTCAGAGACAGCAGAGTAGTACCCCCACCCCATTTGGCCCCATATCCAGGAAAGACTGGGAGGACAAGAAGTGGGGCCAGACACCAGCAGGGAACAGCCGTGCTGTGGGGGTGTCTGGGCAGGAAAGGAAGGTTGGGGAGGCTGGGTGGGGGGTAGGCTGGCAGAGATCATGCTGAGGGCCAGGGAGGGCAAGGGGCTCTGGGAGCCTGCCCTAGAGATCCCCTCAGCTCGGGACTGAGCCCGGGGGAGGGACAACAGTGAGTGTCCTGGTTTCCTGGAAGGCCAGATCGGGGTGAGGATAATGAAGTCGGCATCTGTTAGGACCTCTTCGTCCAGGCAGTTTACCTATGTCATCTCAGTTCCTACAACCCTGCGAGGTAGGTGCTCTCATCCCATTCTACAGGCGGGAGAGGGAGGCCCAGGGGCGTGACCTTCCCCACCGCCACACAGTCCGTGGTGAAGAGTCAGGGTGCTCGGTGTCCATCTGGCCCCTGCACGCAGAGGACGTGCGGGAGGAGGGGCTCTCCCGGGCCTCTCTCTGGGAGACCGTGGACCACAGGTTGAAGGAGCCAGGGCCTCCTTGGAGGAAAGTAGGGTGTTCTGAGAGAGGGGTTCCTTGTCCCCAGTGTCAGCCAGGCTGATGGCCTCAGTCAGCTGGTGGGGTGGGGGGACAAGGAAGAAGTCTGAGGAAGGACAGGTGTGTGAGTGAGGTAAAGGAGGTGGGACCTCCTCGACTCTTAATTCCCCAGAAAGTACAAATGAACACTTTAATGAAAGTTTCTGGAGGATTCTGGGTGAAGAGCTGGGAGGATGAGAGAGGCAGGAATGGGGAACGCCCCAAGAAGGGCTCTGGAGGAGCTGTTAGCAGGGTGTGGGGGCGCCGACCATCCACTGTCTCTCTGTGGGGGCAAACTGGTTCTTGCTACCTATTACATGGGAAGAGGCTGCATCAGGCAAATTCTGGGTCTGCCTGAGCCATTGGCAAAATTATTTCACCTCTGGGACTCATTCATTTAACAAAACTAGGAGTCCATCATGTGTCAGGCCCTTTGTAGGCGGTGGGAATCTAGGAAGGAACGCAACAAAAATCTTCACTTTCCGGGAGCTTAAATTTTAGTTGGGAGACAAGAAGCAAGACAAGGAAAATATATAACTTAGATATAATAAGTGCTACAGAAAAAAAATAAAGCTAAGGAGGAATTTGAAACATTGCAGAGAGTAGATGTGAAAATTTTAGGCGAGGATGCCAGGAGGGGTCTTCTGAGTCAATCTATGAAGAAAGATCTGGGCGAGGTTAGCCAAGTAGCTCTCCGGAGGAAACTCTTCAGGAAGAGGGAACAGCCAGTGCAAAAGTCCTGAGGCAGGAGTGTGCCTGGATAGTTAGCAGACTATCAAGGAGACCAGTATGGCTGGAGTGGAGAGAAGGGGCAGGGAAACTGTAGACGAAGTCAGAGAGGTCATTGGGGAAAGATTAAAAAGGGCCCTATAAGACACAGAAAGGACTTGGGCTTATACTCTGAGCCTTCAGAGGGTTTGAACGGGAGAGTGGACCTCTTGTTAAGTGACGGGGTTGGGTGGGATGACCTTGGAGGCCCTTTCCAGTTGGTCAGTCTATGATTCGGGGTCTCCATTTGGGATCGAGATGCCTTCTTTCATAGCATTAGGGTCTAGGAGGAACCGTGGAGTATGTATCTGTGTGTATGCGTGTGTGTGCGCGCGCGTGCGTGTGTGTGTGTGGTTGGGTTTTGGCTGAGATTTCCACTTTTCTGGACCACTGATATGTTGGGACCAGGTAACCTCTAAAGTCCCATCCAGCCCCGAGATCTGTGAACCCCTCCGAGAGCCCAGCCTGGGGAATTCCTGCTAGGCAGCTCAGGGCCCTCCCAGCGTGCAGGGTCCGCTGGCCTTGTGAGCAGTGACAGCGCCGCCTTGTGGTGGGTGGGGAAAGAGCAAGGAGCCTGGAGTCAGGGTCCCTGCTCCGGCCCCCAGAACAGATCCCAACCCATCCAGATAACACCCCTCCAGGCTTGCCAGTCTCCATTTCCAGAGCTTTTTCCAGCCCAGAGGCGGCTCTCTGGGGGTGTCAATAGTCTCTCTTCAGGGCAGGAAGTGTCGCTAAGGAGGAACAGAGAGGTGAGGCTTCATCTGACCAGAGCCCAGGGTCAGAGGCAGCGGCCAGAACCAGCACCTCCCAGACTCTGCTTCTCAGTGTCTGTGCTTGAGGGGGCCCAGCAGGATGGCTCACGGAGACCCTGAGGGAGACCCTGTGGTCCCAGGCGAGCCACGCAGAGACAGCTTGTCACAGCCTCGCTCCAGGCCATCAGAGGCCCCAGTGCCCAGGGAAAGCCAGCTGGGCCAGCGTAGGGGCTGCTCTGCTGCTCACGCTGTTGGCTCCTGGCTCCAGCGGGCAGACAGGCTCTCCACCCCTGCCCTGGGACTAGAACAAGTGCTGTCTTCCAGCCGTTCCCCTCTGGCACCAGCCAGCAGTCCTCAGAGGCCTTGTTAGGTTGCTGGTGTCTCCAGCAGGGCCCCTGAGATGTGGGGGGCTGGCGGGGGAGTCTGACATCACAGGCTGCGGCGAGTCACTAGGGGCTAAGGGAGGGGTCCCAGCTGAGGAAGGGCCAGCTACCACGGGAGCAGCCCCACACCAGCTCCCGCCCCCAGCTCCCCGCTGCTCCCCGTCTCTGCCCTACGGCGGGAGGGACACAGGAAGCTGCAGCTGGTGGTACCTTGGGCCCCAGGACCATGCCCGGAAAAGCCCCATCTAGGGTGGCTGCCAAGGGGCTGCTGCCATGTTGTCCAGTCTCAGGGGACTCTCGGCTACAGAATGGGGCCTTGGGACAGGATAGATCAGGGCAAAGGCCCAACTGGGCTGCAGGAATGAGGTGCAGCTGAGAAAAGGCTCAGGGGGACCCACAAATGTCCCCAAGTGTCTTCCTCAGTCCCCAAACCTGGTGAAGATCAGGTGCTCTGATGCTGCTGGCTCTGGCCCCAGCCAGTGCCTTCCTGGCTCCTGGTGACCTTTGCAGGTGCCCTGGGCTGCCTGGACGGCACTGAATGTGGCACTTCTCCCCTGGAGGAAAGGGGCCAGCGTGGGGGCTGCAGTTTGCTCTGCAGTGACTCGCAGCTCCCCCTTCCTCAGGTGCCCGGAGGAGGTGAGAGAAGCTCCCCCAGCTCTCACGTGAATCCTGGCCCCCGCCCGCCCCAGCAGGCAGGCACGAGATGAGGGCTCCCTTGCCAGCCCCTCCTCCTTGCCTGTGTCTCTTCCTGCCCGTGGGCTTGCTGAGGGTGGAGGGAGGGAGTGTCACTGTTTCCATCCAGGCCCTCGGCAACGGGCTCTTCACGACTCTCCTCCACCAGGGACACAGCCAGCAGCTCCCGCCATGGACAGGTGGTACCTGGGTGAGTCCCCTGAGCCCCATCCCTCCGGCCTTCTCAGACTCTGACACAGGTGTCCACCCCATCACTTCCAAGTGCACCCAGCTCCCCAGAAGTGCAGGAAAAGCAGAAACGAGGAGAGGCAGGACTTCTGAACAAGGGCATCTCAACGTGGAGCCCTGGGCGTGCTGTGATCTGTGCTCTGAGCATCTCTGAGCTGCAAGAGCTGGGAAGACGACTGTCCAACAGCCTCCTTTTCTGTCTGTCCATCCACCCGCCCTTCTGCAGGGACTCTGAGCCAGACTGCTGGCTTCAAATCTTGGTTTCCCCACATCCTAGCTGCCTGACCTCCGGCAAGTTCTTTAACTTCTCTTTGCCTCAGTTGTTTCACCTGTAAAATGAGGATGATAATAATGCCCTCCTTACCGCATAGAGTTGTTGTGATGATTAAATGAATTAATTTTTGTTAAGTGCTTAGAACAGTGTCTTGCACATAGGGTTACAAATGCAGCTATTCACTTGCTGTCTCTGTTTCTCTTTTCGTCTTCTATCATCTATTATCTATCTATCTACCTGTCATCTATCTATCTATCTATCTATCCATCTATCATCTAGCTATCATCTATCTACTTATCTTCTATCATCTAACTATCTGCTTATCATCTATCTATCATCTATCTATCTATCTTCTCTCTATCATCTATCTATCTATCTATCATCTTTCTACCTGTCTTTATATCTCTCGTTATTCCAGAAAGAATCCATGTGGCTTACAAAGATAGACAGAATACACTGTGATGCCAAGATAATGTATAATAAGGGGGCACCTGTGCCTGTGTGGAGAGTGGCATGGCTTTGGGAGTACAGCCTTGGGGGTCTGGCTTTCTAGCCTGGTTTTGTCATTAACTGGGTATTCCAGGCAAGTCCTTCAACTTCCCTGCCCTTGTCTTCCTGGTCTGCCTATGGGGATCTGGGCACTGCCCTGGCCACCTCCAGGGGTTGATGAAGGAGCAAATGATCAGCCTCAGTTTCTTTATCTGTAGAATGGGGCAAACATGGATCAGTGGGACAGCACTTGCAAAGAGCCTGACATGTGGTCAACTCCTACTAAACATTAGCTCTGTTGTTGTATGTTCATGAATATTCATCCTTCAGCCCTGAAAGCAGAAGAGAGCTGAATTGGTGTCATGGCTCCTGGTCTGCAAGGTCATGAGATTCCCTCTTTCCATCTCACGCCCATGCTCATTGTCATTGGAGAGTGGTTGGCTTTTCTGTGCCCAACAGCTCACGTTCAACAAAAGTTTAATGCCTGTTATTTCTCCAGTCAACACAAAAATAACAGTAACAACCATGACACTTACTGCATACCAGGTCCCATGCCGTGCTCTTCATGTGCGTTATCTCACTCTTCACACCAATCCTAGGAAGTAGGGAGCAGTCCCATCTTACAGATGAGGAGACTGAGGCACAGAGAAGTTAAGTAACTTGACAGAGGGCATCTGATCAGCAAGTGGAGGAGGAGCTCAGAAGTGAATTCCAGGGTCGATCCCCTACACCGCTCACGGATTCCTGGATGGGGCCGTCCCCTTTAGAAGGACTGAACTGGCCCCTGGCCTTGGCCCTCTGGCTACCACTGAGCCCCAGCCTCTTCTGGAGGCCAATTCAGTTGACTAGAACTCAGCCAGGAATATGAGCACCCAGGGAGTACCCAGCATTGGGGTCCCTGAGGTGAAGGAGGCCACAGCGGAGCTGGGAGGCAGCCTCGCAGATGTGGGAAACATCTGACTTCTAAAGCCAAAGCTTGGCTGTCAGTCTCCACCTTGCCCCTCACCAGCTGTATGACCTTGGGCCAGGGCCCTGCCCTCGCTGTGCCTCAGACTCCTCATCTGTAAATGCGAAAATAACACAAAGCCCAAGGAAATAACAGGAAACTGCCTTGTAAATCACACAAGCAAGCCTTCTCTCTGTGTGGAGAGGGTTGGCCCCTTCCTGCAGGAGCCTCCGGTGCAACATGGGAGCCTGGCCTGGAAACGACTAGAGAGCCAAGCAGAAGGGTGCGAGCACTTCATGGTGGCAAAAGGAAAGTGCCGGGGTGGCAGGGAAAGAGATTAGTTGAGGGGCTGGAGCCATTCTGACAGAGGTGTGAGCTGCCAGCTGTGGCCTCCATGGATGAAGATGGTGACAGAGGAACAGGCGTCCCAGGCAGCAGGGGCCTGGAGGGCAAAGGTGCAGGGGGGCTCCGAGGGCCGTGGCTGGGGGGTGGGCACCTCGGGACCACCTCCAGGAAGCCTCGAGTGCCAGGCGAGAAATATCAGGGAGACAGTCATCTCCTAAGTGGTTGGTGAGGGGGGTGCAGCTGGGGTGGGGGCCCTCCGGGGACACCCCCAACCCTGACCCCCAAACTGTAGAACCACTGATGGCACATGAAACGACCTCCCCCCACTGCCTCCCGGTCACAGCCGCGGCTTCTCCAGCTGCTGGAAGGACACCACTGCCACCCCAACCCTGGCTCTTGTCTCTGGAAATTTCCGTAGGGAGTGTCTGGAAACCCAGTTGGCTCCTCCTGCCCCTGCTGCCCACACCTCCTCGTGCCTCCCTGGGAGCCCTGCTGTCCAGGCCAGGGCCTTTCTTGTGACCAGGGTAAATATTACCTGGCACTGTTAATGTTTAATGCCCCTCCTCACCCGGGCCACCTGCAGCCAGCCGCTCTCCCCGAAGCAGAGGCGGCGGGAACAGGGTGGCAGAGGAACCATCTGCTGGGGAAATGGTGGGGTCCTCGACGGACGCTGGTGAGTGGGTGTGGACGCGAGCGCAGCAGGACGCACCTCTGCTTGGACCACTCTTGGAGGGCTGAGCCGGGCCCTGCGCTTCCATCTCCTGACACCCCTGTCTTCCGGAGTACCCGGCACCCCTCCCCAGCCTGGCCAGCCTCCGCTCTAAGAAAAGTTGCTTTTAAAAGAGGATGCTGCCTTAACTCCAAAGAAATACAGTTTGAATGGCAGGACGTCGGGCGCTAAGTAGGAGCTGGGGTGGGGTGGGGGACGAGCTTCTCCTGTGACCTGGCACACACCTGTCCGGGTTCCATGTGTTTAAGCTAAGAGCAGGAGGTGGATGGGGGTCAGGTGGGGGAGGGAGCCAGCCCCTCTGGTCAGCCCTCTCAGGCTGGCTTTGGGGTGAGACCCCAAGTGCAGGAGGCCCTTCCCAAGGATCTTGTGATGTGAGTGAGTCAGGCCTGGAGGCCGACAGGGCATCTGTTGACTGCGGTGGATTTTGAGCCAGTTCCAGGAACGATGAGGGGTTTGGGTGGGGGTGGGCTCATCAAATGGCTCAGGATGAGGCAGTTCCCTGGTGTGGTGAGGGGAGCCGGGGGTCTAGTCACAGCTCTGACCCTAACTCCCCATGTGACCTTGAATGAGCCTTGAGCTGCCTCTGTGAGACAACCTTGAAGGCCTACTGTGTGAGACCTACTGCCTGGGTCCCACATAGCCTCCCCTTGGCCTCAGGCCCCTCAGGCCCAGGTGCTGACCCCTCCTAAGCTGTTCGCTCCTGGCCTAGGGAGACTGCTGCAGGGGACGGCTGGGCTGGTCAGGCCCTGAAGCCTCCCGCTGCCCTGGGCACAGCTCAGCACAGCCTGGGAAGTGCCAACGTGTACATTCCTTCGACCTTGGGCACTGCTTCCCCAGAACCAAGAAGGGGCTCAAGAAGGGCAGAAAAGAGGGGCCACCTTCAGCCGTGGCAGAAAAGCGCTGGCCAGGCTGCCCTCCGGCTGCTCAAGGGCAAATGTGCTCAGTGTCTGAGGCTGGAGAGCAGAGCTGTGGTATCCGCTGGCGGCTGAGTGGCTCCTCATCTGGGTGGGGAAACACCGCAGGAGGCAGGAGACTGGACCAGACCACTGGGCCTTGAACAGCTCCTTCCTTCTGACGTCTGAGAGGCAACGTAGCAAAGCGTTGAGCCCCCAGATTCTTAGCAGCCTATTGCCTGCCTTCAAATCTCAGCTCTCCCCTTTACTAGCTGTGTAACTGTGGGTGAGTTACTTAACCTCTCTGCCCCCATCTTCTCACGGGTGATACTGGAATAACGCCATGCCTCCTAGGGTTGTAACGATGGTTAAGTGAGCTCGTGCTTTGTTCTCCTCAGCCTGGCTCGTGGTGGGCTCTACCTACTAGTTTCTTAAATAAATCTGCTTCGCCCTGAGGACAGCAACATACGAGAGAATATCAAGACCCAGTTCTGCCTCCAACTTTCCTTGGGACTTCGGACAAATCTCCAGACTGGGCCTCAGTTTCCTCCTTCTGCTCAGTGAACTCTAAGATTCTGTTTATTCCTTCACCCATTCATTTCACACCATTTGCCCAGCACCTTGCCATCGATTAGTCACAGGGAGAGAGGCTGCTGGCGAGTGTAAGGGGAGAAGTCTTCCTGGGCCTTTTCTTCCTTTTGTGCACAGTGAGATGAGGAAAGAGCCCAGCCCTCCCAGGGGTGCCAGAGGCCCCAGGCAGCACGGGTCCCTGCTTCAGATGCTCAGTATTGGGTCCCAGGTTGACTGTGTCTGAAGCAGCCCAGGGCAGAGGCTCCCACTGGTAGCAGCCTTAGCAGACCCACCAGCCTCTCCTTGCCCACTTGGACCCTTGGGGGCGCTGGGGCAGGAAGGATGGGGTTCCACCCACTGTCCGACTTGCCCCTCACCCCACCTCTCGTCTCTCCTCAGGTGGCAGCCCCAAGGGGGACGTGGACCCATTCTACTACGGTAAGCCTGGCAGGCCCTCCCCCAGCTCTCCCTGAGCGTGGCCCCATATGCCCAGTTCCCAGTTTCTCCCAGCCCGGGTTATGTGCCCTCATCTCCCCTGCTGCTGTGGGGCTGCTGCCAGGATGGGCTGCAGGGAGAGGGGCCTGCGATGACCCCTTCCACCCCTTGCCCTCTCCTTCCTCAGACTATGAGACTGTCCGCAATGGGGGTCTGATCTTCGCTGCCCTGGCCTTCCTCGTGGGGCTTCTCATCCTCCTCGGTGAGTGCAGCAAGCCTCGGAAGGGTGCTGGATGGGGGCACATCTCAAAGTCACTGAGCACACTGGCTTCCGAGGGAGGTGGGGGAGCCCTCTCGCCCCCTCCCAGATCCGGGAAGGGCAGAGTGTGTCTTTCCACTCCCCTCTCCTCCCCCATGCAGGATGTGGGAACGGACAGACACCCTGTGGAGAGGGATGTCTTGGGATGCTCCCTACTTGGTCCTTGGACCACACAGAGGGTCCCTCTTCCTCACGCGCACCCTCTGTGGACCTGGGAGGAGCTGCTGAGATGGGAGAGGGGGCTCCCACCGGTCCGGGAAGCTCCAGTGTCAAAGGAGGGCCAGGCCAGGGGAGGGAACCAACCTCTACTGGACACCCCCCTCCCCCAGATCTGGGCACTTTCTTGGCTTGAGCTACTTCTTAGCCTGTGTAATGCTCTCAGCAACACTGGAGGATGGCCACGACTGCCACCATTTTCCAGCTGAACAATCAGACCCACCCTGAGAGGTGCAGCAACTTGCCTGAGGTTCCACAGCCGATCAGAGGCAGAGGCGCGTTCAGCTGAACCCAGGGGTGCTCCTCCGCCCCCACTGCTAGAAAGCAAGTGCACCTGGGAGCCCCAGGCCTGAGGCCCTGCTGCTAATTCAGCATGGATCGCAAGCTCCCTGGGCCTCGGTTTGCTCATCTGTTAAACAGGGATGACCCCACTGGCCTCATAAGGTTAGGCCAGCATCTGAAGCCAGGGCTGCCGAGAAAGCACCTGTAAGGATCCAACGTAAGCTTGGAGAGTTCTGGGGGAGAGAGGGGTCCTAGTGTAGCACCCAGCCCCAGCAGGCACACAGCAGTGCCTTAACAAATGCTTACTGACTTGTTTGGGTGCAACCAAAAGAAAACTACACAGAAACACAACTACCTCTGTGTCTGGGGATTCTAACACGTCATGCTCGGTGCAACTGCCCCTGAAGGCTTTGGTCTGGACGTGGCTGGTTTCCCCAGTTCGCCTGTAAGCTCCTTGAGGGCGGCATTGGGAAGTGGTTGAGCACAACGTGCAGGAGGAGATGGCCTGAGAGGGGCTCTGGGCTCTGGACTGACTGCCTTCCTTCTCTAAGTGCTCACTGAGCAGCTATTACACTCCAAGCAACGTGCGAGGCGCATTGCCATGCCACAGCCCAGGTTCAGCCACCACTTTCAGTGCACTCACAGCTCACCACGGAGCCACTGCAGTAAATGTTTGTTGACTGACTGACTGATGGGCTCCTGAATGCTTATGGTTCAGCCCTATAGAGAGAGAAACAGTCAGTTGTGGCTTCCAAGCTGCACTCCGGGACACCATGGGATGCTGGCAGGAGGGAGGGAGGAGAGACTACAGAGCCGAGTCCTCCAGGACAGAGAGGGTCTCCTCGGAGGAAAGAGGCCAATGAAAACTAACCTCCTTTCTCTCTTCAAGGCAAAAGACTCCGCTGCGGAGCCAAGAAGCAGCACCGGTGAGTGCCTGCCTAGGGTAGCCGACTGAGGTGGATGGGAGCAGGGGATGGAAGGCAGGCAACGGGTTGGGCCTCTGAGGCCTGGGAGGAGGGGGACCCCACGTCTCCCCACCTCCCTCACTCACTCTTACTTGTCTTCTTTCCTTCTTGTATCCCAGGCAAGTCAACGAAGATGAGCTGTGATGACAGGTGTGTTTGGGAGGAGCGGGCGGGGAGGTGGCCAGGGATGGGCATGGAGAAAGAAGAAAGATCTTGGGACTGGGCTGAGAAGAAGTTTAGGGTCTTCCATCCATCAGCCAGGGGGTCTGTCACCCACCAAGTGCCTGGCGTGGCATGTGTGGCAAAAGGATGCTGTGGAGAGGCTCTGGAGAAAGGTAAGATGAACAAGGAATGAAAGGAAAATGCCTCCCTCTGCCCCATCACAGCCCCAGTCCCACCTTTGTCTTTTCAGAGGCAGCTGTGCCCACTATTGCACCAGGGCAGTCGGGAAGCTTCCCCGAGCTGGAGACCTTTGTCCGGGCACTGCTGGGCCCTCAGGCTGAAGGAAGCACCAGGCTCCACGTGACCCTAGATGGGCACCGTCCTCTCCCACCCCGTGCCACCTCGTGCTAATAATAAAGCCAGCCTGGCTCCTTCTGTGGCCTGCGTCCCTCCTTCTCTCCTATAACTGCCATGTCCCACTCCCCCAAGCCAGACTACCATACAGCCCGGTCTCTTCTGGTTTTCAGTTAGTTGCTCAGACACCCATCTGCCTATTAAAGCAAGAAGTTCAGCACGGCTATCTGTAGGCCCCTCCTTGCCCCCTGAATTGCCAAGAGCCCTGGAGACAGAGGACTCAGCCTGCCTTCCAAATGCAAGGCAGAGAGAAAGCCGGGAAGTTGGAGGGTTGCAGGTTCAAAGCTGCTGGCTCTGTTGGATGCTGTTGGGTGTCTGCCCCAGGCCTTGCATGCCATGTTGGACTCCCCACTGGGAGTTGCTGTGCACATGCCCTGGGCCGCCCAAGTTGTGGCCACATTGTGTGCTCTGCCATTTCCCCATGTGCACCAGCACGCCAGGATGGGTGGGTCGGGGGGCCTGCTGTGGGCTTCAGCACACGCTCTCTCCCTATCCCCCTGCTGACCCTCACCCACTTTACACTCTTGGGGACGGGGACCCCAGCTAGACCTACTCTCATCCACCTATTTGGATGCTGGCTTCAGTAATCCCAGGGCCAGGAGCCAGGGGCCATGGAGTGGACAGTGAGGGTGGTAGGGTCCTTGTTACCCTTTCCTCCAGGCCCTTGTCCCTTCTAGCAGGCACCCACCCAGGGTGACTTCAGCCCAAGATGGTGTCAGGCTGGCCCTCCTTCCAATGCCCAGTTTCCTAACCCCTGTGGCCTCCTTGCAGCACAGCACGCTCTCCTCTGGAAGTTTCTCACTCAGAAGGAGCCCGTCTTCCCTTCCCTCCCTTCCATGTGGAGGCCTCCGGCAGGCTGGATGGGATGGCAGCATCAGGCACCACCTGCTGTGTGGTTTCCTCATCTGGGTCTGTAAGCATCTGAGGAAAGGAAGGAGAGAACTGGAGGGGGGAACCCAAGATGGCAGCAAGTTGGGGGAGTTTAAGATGAATGGGTGTGTTCTGGGGGCCAGAAGCAGCGCAGGCCACCATTCCACTGAGAACTGAGCTCTTTGTGTTATTCCACTGCCCCCAGCCCCTGAAGACCACCAACCCTCCCAGAATCACGGAAGACTTGATAACAGGAGGTCCTTAGAGAACAAAAATGTGAAAACCTCACTTTTTCAGAAAGGAAACTGAGGCCCCGAGAACGGCAATGACTTGTCCAGCTGTCACAGGCAGCCTGGCTGGCAGCCAGAGCTAGAGTCCAGGTCTGCGGCTGCCATTCAAGCGTTCTTCCCACCACACTGACCACCTGTGGGCTTGGAGAGGGACAGAAAAGAGAGCAGCCCTGGTGGGAGAAGAAGCTCCAGGCAGACCAGGAGCCACACGGGGGAAACTTACAACTCGGGGCCACGGTCTTTGTGACACCCTGCTCCAAATGTGGGCTCACCCATGCCAAAATGTGACAGGCCGAACCCTAACAGATAGAATTCAGTATTTCCGTATATGAGATGGGCACACGCTTGAGCCATCCATGACAGTGGGAGAAACGAACAGGAACGGGGCAGGTCCAACCAGGCAGGCTTTTGGGAGGCAGTGAGCTCCTGGAGCTTCTTGGATGTAGCAGCAAGGCAAACGACAAAAGTGGGTCCTCCAGGTCTGTGGTCCACCTGGGGAGAAGTAAGACCAGTGGAAAGGAGTCATGCTTCTAGAATGTTCTATACCCAGGCCCATGAATGTGACAACTTGGAGGGGAATTCCAGCTGCTCTGGAGGGGAAACGGTCCTGGGTGAGTCATTTCCCCTCTCTGCCTTTGCTGCAAGGCCTCCATCCTTGTGAAACATGAGGCTCCATTGGGTCCCAGGTTATGCATCCCAGAGAACCTGGGGCGCTGTCCAAACCACCAGGTACCCCACATCCCCTCCAGACCTGATGAACATGAGTCCTGGGGGAGCCTGCGCAAGCTGATGCTTAACAGGCTCCAGGTGACTCTGGAGAGCATCCAGGGCTGAGAACCACGGATCGAGCGGCATTCTGAGTTCTGGGCCCTTTTGAGCACTTTCCCTTCCCTCACCACAAAGGTCACACGGACTAGGAGCTACTGAACTTTCACTTCACTTTGGGATTTTTCACAATTCAGACACAAACTAAGTCACAAAGAACAACCAAGGCTGGGAAGTGATTGGATGAATTTTTCTTAATCAAACAACAGCAACAAAAACAGCCTTAGTCTGATGGGCTGCAATTCCTGTTATTACCACCAGAGAGAGCATGTGTCTTAGTCCAAATCCCCCTCAAACGTGGGTATTCAGCTTAGTCTTTCCGAGGGCTGGGGACTCTTTGCTACTGGGAGGGGCTCGCTGAATGGTCTGCCCAGCGCCCTGGTCTCCTGGGAAAGCCCAGAGCTCTTCCCATTGAGTTTGCATGTCCCTCAGGTGTATCACTGCCTACCCTGGGGTGATTCTTGGCTGTGGGGTCTGGAGCCCTCACTCCTACTGGAAGGCAGAGAGCATATGTGATCTGCACGTTTTCCCCAGTGCTTGGGGTAACCACAAAGCCTCTAACCCCATAGTTTACGTTAATCAGCGTCATGAGCAGGACCCTGAGAGAGGTGGAGACACTGAGCAGGGACATTTGTGATGTGGCAAGCGAAAGAGGTTGCCTGAGGGGGGCTCCTCCACCCCAGCCTCAGAGATTCTGACTTAATTGATGGGGTGTTGGTGGTTTTTAAACCTCCCCAGGTGAACTTTGTGTGGAGCAGAGCTGGAAGTCATTGGCCTAGGAGGTGGGCATGGCCAGGGGGCTGAGGAGGATGCAGGTAGAGACTCAGAGGGCCCAAGGAAAATGCCTGCTTCACAGTCTGGGGAGGGGCCGACCGCTCCACCCTGCCCCAGCAGCAGCCTCTCCCCGGCTCCCTGGACAGAGTGCTTTCAGGCACCAAAGACACGTGCTGGCCTTGGAGGCTGGGGCCATGCGGTCTTCTGAGCCTGCTCTGCCCTGGCCTTCCCTCGCAGCATCCAGGACAGGAAGAGCCGGGCACGAGGTTCAGGGTAGGGCAGAATGAGCTGGGGAGCCCATCAGCTAGTCTCGCCCCATCCCATGCTGGAGCACCCACTGCCCAATCTCACCCAGCCTCTGCACGCTGGCGGATGGGGAGCGCACGTGTGCAGGCCACGAGGGCAGAGAATGAGCCCAGGGTTAGGGAGAGTGAGAGAGGTCCTCTCTCAGGTACTGGCTGGCGCTCCCCTGCTAGGTGGCCTGGGTTGGGGCCCTCTCCTCCCTGCCTTTGGTTTCCCCATCAGAGGAAGTAGAGGCTTGGACTGGGTGATCCTTAGCTCCTAGGGGCATGGATCTCCTTTCCAGAGTGAAGGTGCCCTGGCACTGGCCTCCAATTTTTCTAAAGTTTGGGACCTTTGGGAAGACCTCCCCGCACCGCGCAGCAATCCCGAACTCTCCCCTGCTGAGCAAGTAGGGGATGCCCCGAAGGACCACCGAGAACATCTCCACTGGTCCTGCCTCAATCAAAGGGCGTGGGCTCCCTGGGCAGATGGGGGAGGCGGGGGTGGGGGTCGGGAGGCCTGCTGAAGAGCATCCCAGGGTAGAGCGGGTGTGGAGACCTCCCCCAGGCCTGCCTCCCGTGCCTCCTTGCTGCTGGACAGTGGGCTGCTGCTGGAGAGATTAATCGCCAGCTGCTGATCCTCGGCCCCAGGCAGCTGAGCTCTGAACTGCAATTCAGCAGAGGCCTCTGGGGCAGCAGCGACCCACTCCTCACCAGGCCCCGTTCTTCATCCTCCGCCTGATAGACGCCTGGCCAGCAGAGATCAGAGGCAAATGCCACGGCCGCCCGGCCTTGTCCTGTCGTCGGGATGCGTCCGGGCTGGGAAGATGGATCTGCCCTGGACCTCGGAGCCAGAGCCACAGCAGCCTCGGTCAAGGGCCTTGGGACGGTAGCGCTGAGCCTGGGCTAGACTGGGAGAAACAGAGGGCACCCAGGTGACCCAGCTTTGGAGGAAACCCCCGGCTCGGCCTCGGTGCCCCCTCCCGGACTGGGGACAGTACATGTTTGCAGTTGAGTGACTGAGGGCTTGGGACGAATCCTATTTAGAACTTGGAAGCTTGGAGCCCAGGGCTTCAGCCGACACTGGAGGGGTTAGGGAGGTGGCAGTGGGAGACCGGGGGAGCGGGCTTCTCCCAGGAGTGGATGGGCCTCGTGCTCCCCAAGCTCTGATCAGGAAGCTTATTTTTCAGGCTTGTTGGGCTGCCTGCTGCGACCCTGCGTGACCTCCCCCAGTCCCGCTCCCCCAACCCCCGGGGCCTTCAGGCGCTCCTGGCTTCTCTGTGACTCCAGAGCTCTAAACTTGGTTCCTTTTTCGCGAAATTCTGACTGTGGCTTCCCGGAAGGGCTGACTTGGTGTCAGCAAGAGGAATTCCCCAGGGGAGCATAGCGGAGGGAGCGTAGGAGAGGGGACGTTCCAAGCTGGGGCAGCAATTCGTGACCCCAGCAGGTTGCCTGCAGCTCAGTGAAGCCCATGCTGGAGGAGGCAGAAAACTGGCCTCACCGCCAGCTTTGCCCCCAGCCTGCTGTGTGACCTTGAGAAGGTCCTCGTCTGTCTCTGGACTTGCCTTTGGGAAAAGCAAACACAAGAAAAAGATTCTAGGTGTTGGCTTCCAAGTCAGGGGGCTCTGGGAAGGGGTAAGTGGGGGAGCTGGAGTTGATCCCCTTATTCCCCCTGCCCCCAGGAGAGCTGTGCTCAGGGAAAGCTGGATGTGTGCATGCACCCGCACACACACCTCAAATACACACTCATTCCCTCCTAGTAGTTAACACAGAGGCGCCGGACAAGGGATGAAGGCAGACAAAAAGACACACTCAACAAAGCAAAGGAGATGAGGCTGGCTTGGCCCAGAGCCAGGAGCATGTTGAATTCTCTCGTGGTCTTTGTTTCCTGAAAGGCCTATCAATCAGTAACAGAGTCGTGCCAAACCCGGCCTGCATGGGAGCCGAGTGTCCTCTGCTCTGAAGTAAATAATATTTCAGGTCTCGTGTCCATGGACCATATGCTCCCAACGCAGTTAATAACATCATCATGGAGAGACCTCTGGCTCTTAGACGCCGCCCAGAGCTTGAGTGGGATGGGCCCGGCTGGGCCGTGGCTGCTCCCAGACCCTTCCTAACCTGTCCTCCCCAGGCCCCTTGGGGGCCTGCCAGGGACCCCACGTCTCCCTAGGTTCTGACATCCCTTCAGGGATGTCTGCTCGCTACATGAGGACAGGGGTGTGTCTGGTGGCCCACCCACCAATCCCCAGTGCTGGTCCATCCCTCCATCCCTGGCACGGTAGTGTGCGCTCAATAAGTGTTTGTTGAATGAGCACACGACTGACTGACCAGAAGAATGAATGAGTGGTGAGTGACTGCCCTCAGCTGGACCCACCACCTCCCCACCCCTGGAGGGGCAAGGAGAGTGCTGGATATTGCAGGCTGGCCAGTGGCTGGGGTGGTGGTGTGTGCGTGCTCCCTCGGGGTGCAGTACGGCGGCCTGTCCCCGTGCTAGCCAGCATTTCTTCCTTGGCATCACAATAAGACCGTAGGCTTTGGAATCCACTGGCCCAGGTTTGAGCCCTGGCTTGGCCAATTATGAACTATGAGACTGTGAGCAAGTCCCCCTGAGCCTCAGTTTCTCCAAACGGAGAAAGAATTTCTCACTTCTGGAGGTTCCTTGCTCTCGACCAATCTCGGCCGCCCTGTGGCTGTGGTGATTCCTGTCTTGAAGTTTCTTTTAGGGCCAGCCTTGGAGCTGCTCCCTTTTCCTGGCCCCCTCCAGGTGTCTCAGGTCCTTCTCCTAATGCTTTAATGTTTGGGACAGTTCCATCCAGTGCGTTCTTCTCAGGACATTGTTCAGGGAGGGCCGAGAGGCAGAGGCCCCCTGAGTCCACCCTCAGACCGGCTGGGTCCCAGGGAGAGGCCGGTGCACCACAGGCGCCAGCCCCAGACCCTCCTTAGCACCATTTCAGCCACGCTGTGGACTTGGTCTGTCCCATCCTAGGGGAGGTCCCACCCCCAGGGCCCTCGGCCAGCTCAGCTGTGGGCTCCCGGGTTCCCTTGAGACCTGCAGAGGGTTTTGGCTACTGTGCTGGGGCCAGGGAGGGTTTGTGGGAAAAGTGTCTTGATTATAGGTTTCCCCTTTGTGCGTGTTTGTGTGTGTGTTGCTAGTGGTGTTGGAACTGGGGGGAGGCGAGCGGCCCGGGAAGCAGGGAGGACTCGGCAGAGGGTGATCCCAGCAACTGGAGACCTGGGGAACGGTCCTGCTCCACCCTGCCTCCCTGTGGGCCCCTCTTTGGACCTCAGCCCCCTCAGCTGAGAATGAGGACCTGGATCGGAGGACACCCTTCGTCTCTTCCAGGAGTTTTCAGAGGCCGACATGGACACAGCTGGGGCAGGGAGGGAGCCCAGATCCGGCTTCCCTGAGAGGCAGGGCCACGTGTGGTGGAGACCCTGAGCTGTGCCCTGCGGCACAGAAGCCTGAGCGCCCCCATCCCCTCCTGTGGCACTAGGGGGAGGCAGATAACCAGATTCCCTGCGCAGACGCCTGGGAATGGAGGCGTCGGCGGGGGACGGTGGGGACTGCTGGCAGTGGGAAGGCAGCGAGATGTCCCCTCTAGAGAGCAGAGCCACAACCCAGGGGCCGGGCAGAGCGAGGGGGAGGCAGACTCCTGCCCTTCCCAAACTGCCCTGTCCAGGGAGTGTAGATGCTGACGCCGGGGCCTCCTGAGTAGGGGCTGCCGCCCGCCCTGGGGCTCCACACTGAACCCCTTTACCGGACGAGGCAGGATTTCTCCTGATCCTGGGGTCTCTGGACAAACTCCCGATGGCACCTCTCCTAACATTTGAGGCAATCTCTGACAGTTTTGGGAGACACATTCTCTTGTAGATCTGATATTTTTCCTCCTCTCAAACAGTGCAGTGAAAATGATATGAAGCGGCATAATACAGCGGAACAGGCGCTGGAGGTGGAGTGAAACAGACTTGGGTTTGAAGCTTGGCTCTGCCTCTGACTAGCTGGGCAGCACCGGACAAGTCCCTTAGCATCTCTGAACCTCAGTTTCCTCATCTGTAAAATGGGGATTACAACACCCAACTCATTAAAGAAATTAAATGAGATCATGTGTACGAACAAGATACATAAGCCATAAAGTGCTACAAAAATGCAGTGGGGGCTTTAACTGAGGGGCAAAGCAATGTCAACCGAGGTTTTCATTGGGTTGGGTGACTACAAGCCTTTTCAACATTCATTCAGCAAAATATTTATTGAATGTTTGAAGATCAAGCATGTGCTAGGCACTGCGCTAGGTGTGTTGACAAGCTTAAGCGGAAATTGTTTATGACACTACAGAACGGAAACCCACGCAAGATCTTCTAGTCTAGTGTTTCCCAAATGCCAGTCCCAAGACCCATGCTAAGCTGCTGACACCCAGATGACCCGGGAAATGTAGACTACAGATCCCTGGTTCTGTACTGGCGAGCTCTCTTTCTCTTTGTTTCCCTCTCCCCACGTGGGTGTGTGTCTGTGTGTGTGTGTATGCAATTGTGGAGCTCAGTTCGGGAGCCATTGATCTAGTTCAGCCGCTCGCTGGACAGTGGAATCTGGGCCCCAAAGAGAGGAGATGCTCTTGGAAGACATCACATGCCAGGGGCTTCGGGAGCACCTGTACCTTTTACACTTTTCCAGAGGGACGAGGACAGCCCATCCCAGGTCTCATCTCAAAAGTCTGGCTTCTGAGGATGTGCCCCAGTGGAATGCCGGAATATGAACTCAGCTGACTTGAGGCTCCACGCCTGACTTGTGTCCAAGTTCCGTCATTTAGTGGCTGTATAACCTCTAGCAAGTTGCTTGCTCTTGACGCCTCCATGTCCTCATCTGTAAAATGGAGGTATTGATGATGCCTGTCCTGCTGTGGAGTCTTCCTGTGAACACACGTTGAAGGCTGCACAACTCCACTTTTTAACTCTGGGTAGAACCAGACCGGACTGACTTTTCTAAGGAGAAATCCTACAGGCTGAACTTTCTTCTACTTCCCGCAAGTCCAGTTGGATCTAATATGGAAAGACAATCCTCTCAAAGGAGTAGCCCCCATCCCACCCTACCCCACCCCACCCTACCCCACCCCTCACCCACCGAAAGTCTCAGGTGCTAATCTTTGGGCGACACCTGCTGGCCACAGCTGGCACTGCAGCTTCCTCTAGCCAAACAACTGCAGCGAAACCTTGTCCATCTCCTTGGACAGTCACGGCCACGCTTTGAGGTAGATGTTATGATCCCGTTTTACAGATAAAGAAAGTGAGATGTGATCTTCCCAGCTCACGAGATTCACAGTGAGTCTCTGACTCCAGGTGCTTCGGCTCCATCTCCCCGATGCCTCTTGCTCATGGACTGGGCAGGGTGCAGAGTCATTCCTCCTAGCAGAGGAGAGCACCCTAAATTATCCTGAAATAGGAACTGGGATTAGGGGCATGGCAGGTTGGGGTCCAGGTCTAGGTTGGTTGAGAAGACTTGTCCTTGTGGTAACAGCCCCACCAGGCAGAAGACCACCACATCCAGTTGTTCCCCGTCTCTAGAGGAGCTAGACTGATGGCAGGGGCTTCAGCTGCACCAAGACAGTCTGAGGAGGCTCAGAGAGGCCATGTGGCCAGGCTGCGTGGTGAGGGCTTCGCGACAGGCTGCCTGTGAGCTGATGGATCTGTGCCCAGAGGGCACAGGCTCAGCTGTGCCAGGCGGTGGCTACCCTGAAATCCAGTGTGTTTGTGTGTGTGTGTCTGTGTCTCTGTGTGTGGGGGGAGTGTGCATAAAGTGTAGTGATTGAGAATGAGGATTCGGCCTTATCTTTTAGAGAAGCACACTAAAAGATCTATGGAGAAAATTATATAATGCATGAGATTTGCTTCAAAAAGATCCTTGGCAATGGAAAGTGGGGGGCGTATGGGAATATAGATGGAACAAGATTGGCCACAAGTCAACAATTGTTGCAGCTAGAAGATGGGTGCATGGCAATTCGTTATACTGTTCTCTCCACTTCTGATATGTTTGAAATTTTCCATATTAAAACCTTTCTAAAATCTAACAGCAGAAACACTGTCACCACCACCAATGGCAATAAAAAAGCCTCAAAGCTTCAGCATCTGACACTTGCTAGATGTGTGAGTTGGACAAGCGACTTAACTTCTCTGTGCCTCGGTTTCATTATCCGTAAAGTGGGGATGATAATTACACCGGATCTTATAGGGTTGTTTTGAGATTCTGCGTCTAAAGTACTTAGCGTAGTGCTGGGCCCACAGCAAGTGCTCCATTACAATAATCCTTATTACCGGAGTCCACGGCTCTGCTTATAATTTGCCAAGAGAAGAAGCTACTTTGGCTGGTTCAGACAAACAATGAACCAGTTCAGTTCAGCTGCAAGGTTCCAACTGACGAGTCTTGGAAGACACAGCCCTGAGCCGCCCCGTGGCCGGGTGTGTGGGTGTCTCCAGTGCGTAGACGCACACCAGAAGGCCAGGCTTCCCTACAACCCGGCAGGGAGGCCCAGGTCCTTCCCACTCCTGCTCTGCCTGTGCAGGGTCTTCCCATCACACAAGCCCGCTCACAGCCTGCCTGGTTTTCTCTGACCATGCCCTTCCCTGAGGGTCAGCAGCTCTCTTCACAGACCCATCTAATCTCAGCCGTAGGTGAGGTAATATAAGTCATCTAACCCAACCATGGCTGCCAGGATGGCGTGTGAGCAGGGCAGACCCAGCCGCTGACACAGAGGACAACACAACCTGGGCCATGGATGCTGCAGTGGATGGAGCCCAGGCCTGAGGGTCAGGAGCCCCGGATCTAAGCCCTGCCTCTGACCCTCAGGCCACGTGGCCTGGGATGTCCTCCATCTGCCCCGCCACCATTTCCTCTGTGACACAAGGTGCTTGCAGTAGACAGTGTCCAGCTCCCTTCCCACTCTGACCTCTTGGCTCAGCATACAGACCTCCCTATGTTGCTCTCTATATGTCTCCCTCCCCTCTGAGTGCAAGCTCCCCCAGGGCAGGGGTTCCGCGGGCAGGGGCTCCCCCAGGCAGAGCCTCCGGGTTAGAATTTCCAGGAATGCCAGGAGCTCCTTGCCCTGGGGCTGGACACAAACTTGCTGAAATAATGAATAAACCAACAAGATGTGCTTCCTCTGAGTCGAGTGTGGGAAGTGGCCAGTGAAAGGGCAGCTTTTAGACCAGGAGAAGCAGGACACAAATCCCCAAATGCCTCATACTGTATCCACCACTTGGACGTTCGAGACGCCCGTTAACGTTTTAAAGGCCCTGGAAGTCCTTCAGTAAAAGAAATCTATTTACCTTTGGTTATTCCAGTGTTTTCCAAACCTATTGAGCACAGATCAGTTTTTGCTTATCACCTCTTTCCTTCTCAGGAAACACTTGGGAAATGGGGTGTTAGGTCTTTTTGCCTTTTCAGCTGGATTTGTTTAGATAAGATCAAGTTTGGTAAAGATACTAAGCTTTCAATGCCCCCGTGGCCTGAACTTGGACCTCTCGCTCCTCGTTCTGCACTCTCAGCTGAAGTCTGCATCCTCTCTGCGGCTGAGCGAGGACTTCAGAGGTCGCACTGAGTCTTACCCAGAGCAAGACGTGGGGCCGCTTGACCCATGCGGTATTTCATCTGCCAGCATTCAGCAAACGATGTGTCTAATCACGCTTTCCTCCCAAACAATCCACATCTGGCTCACCCTGCTGAGGAGACCAGCTCACCAGCAGTTCGTGGGAAAGAGGCTCAGCTTTATTGGCGTGTCAGCCCGAAAAAGCCTATATAATCTTAGGCTGCAGTGAGAGCTGGGGTTCCTATCAAGGAGGGGATAGTTTCTGTCCTCCATCTGGAGTGCTGAGTCCACTCTGCTTTTAAGAAAGATGTTGTTAAAGTTGAATATGTGCAAAAAGAGAAACCAGGAGAGTGAAGGGTTTGGAAATTATGTCAGAAAAGAAGAGGTTGACAGAACTGGGCTGTTTAGCCTGGTTAGAGGAAGGCTCGGGAGAGCCCGTGATGGCTGTTCTCAAATGTTTGAAAAGCCATCAGCTAGCGGAGATTGGGCACAACCTGCGAAGCCCAGAGGGGGAAGGCAGATTGGGGTCAATAAAGAAAAGGGTGTGTGTGATCACAGACGGTAAACTTGGTATGGACTTCTGTGCGGGTAGGGAGCCCCTTGTCCCTGGAAGCATTCAAGCTGGGACTGCATCAGCACTGGTGGGCAGCATGGAGAGAGCCTGTGGATGAGAGACGGGGCCGGGTGAGGTGAGCTCAAGGCACCACTGGCCCCCTCACCACGTCTGTGGCTGTTGGGCTGATGTCCCCCACTGTCCCCACGCCATGTCCTTGTAGACCTTTGCTATCCCAAGCAGTGTTCCACCCGCAGCTACGGCCCCCTGGCTCTGTGACTTTGACCTCCAGCAGGTGACTTTCTCTGCTCAGGGTGGCTGGAGGGCCTTACTGGTATCTTCCATGACTCCTGGGCTTTGAGGACCATCTCAGTCCTCCATGCTGGTGGCCCCGTCACAGTGACAGGAGGGACATTGTCACACAGAGAGGGTATAGAGGGGATTAAAGGCAGCACCAAGCTGTCTTCCATCCCTGAGATCCTCCGGTTGCGCGCTGACAGGTCAGGCCGTGGTGAGACGGCCAGAGTCCCCAGGAAGAGCAGTTTCATCCTCCAAGTGACGGCCATTGCCTGGACCTCGACTCCCCTTCCCCATGGAGGATGATCTCCTTAGGGAGCTGTGGCCTTTCTAGGTAACTTCTGTGTGCTGGGCACTGTACAAATACTGAAATTACACATTGTCTTACATCTCCAAGTCCAGGGACTGTGGTGGGAAGATCCCTGGGCCAGAATCTAGAAAACCTGCTTCCAGGCCCAGCTCAGCCCCCACGGTGTCCCCAGAGGCAAGTTCCAGGGATGGACCCAGGTTTTGCAGGACGGGAAGCTTAGGCCATTTGGGGGGCCCTCTTTAAGGAAAAGAATATGCAATTATGAATACAACATTAGGTACAAACGTGATTATTTATTTAGAACCATAAAAAGAAATTGCAAAAAATTACAAATCTCAAAAAAACTGGTCAATGGCAAATCATGAAATCTGGTCAAATAACATAATATCTGTGTTAACTAACTGCCTGACACACCTCTATAAAGCCTTTTTTTTTTTTTTTTTTTTTTTTTTTTACCATTGCTTCTGCTTACACTTTTGCAGGCTAGCTTCTGCCTCCATATGTTTCCAACCTGGCTTCTCCTCACTGCACACTCACCTCTAGTACCAGCAGCTCAGGCCAGGGTCACATTGTGATATACTCCTGGCCTGCAACGTTGTGTCACAAAGCCAAGTGAGTGGGCCCAGTGGGTGGGAGTATTCTTGCAAGTCATTTCCTACGCTGGGGTGACTAAGGCCAAAGTACCTGTGAACTGTGTAAAGATATCTCACCCATCTCAGATCGAGTGGATCCATCACCCTCTTGCTTTGGGGGATCCTGAGTCAGCTCCCCAAATGTACCCCAAATGACTATGGGAAGTCAGAGTGGAGAAAAGGAGCATCAGAACTGACTGCAGATAAACCAAATTACCAATAATATCTGACCACGTGAATAGTTACGGGGGACCTGCAGGACCCCGATGCCTAAGTTGTATCAGCTTCATGATAAATGCAACTCTGAGCATGTCACAAACCTCTCTGAGCTTCAGTTTCTTCATCTGTATAAGGAACAAACCAGTCCTGGCCCAATCTATTTTCGATGAGGATCTGAAATGAAAGAAAATGTGAAGACCTTGGATCCCAAAGGCCCTGCATAATGATGATGACCATGAAGATGTTGCTGAGGCGGCCCTAGCAGGTGTCTGCTGAGCCTTCAGCTTTAGGGTCAGTACTCCCTCGGGCTCCGATGCCCTGCCAACTACTCCCCCTTCCAGGCCAGAAACTCTAACAGAACTGCAAAGCTTCAGGCTTTGATCTCAGTTAAAGGACACACCTCTGGAAGGCATGACGTGTGATGTTGTAATCAGGTATTTGCAGCCTTGTGAGAATGAGCTCGTCCAGTCATTAAATCGACATCTACTGAGTGTCCCCCAGTGCAAGGAGGCTCCACAGGTACAAAGTGAAAGGGTTCGGAGCCTCACGTCTGGAAGAGGAGACAAGTCAGACACGCGCCTAAATAGCCACAACGCAAGACAAAGGAATGAGAGCCACAGGCCAAGGAGACGCCTGGGGCAAGTGGAGAAGGGCTGGTCAGGGCTGGTCCAGGAAGGCTGGGGGCCTGACCAGGCCTTGCTGCACAAGGAGGCTTACACAGCTGGAGAGGGGCCCTGGGTCCTTGAGAAGGGAGGAGTGAACAGTGTGGCGTGCAGGCTTTCCAGGATAGAAGAGGCTTCAACACAATTTGAGGATCACGTTTGTGAGTGTCTCGTGGGTCAAAAACACTGCAGGATAACTTGGGAAGCCAGCAAAGCTAGCTCCCACTCGAGGACTTTCCCTTTCTTTCTTTCTCACTCAGCCTGGATTCCTCCCACCCCGCCCCCACCCCTAGAGAGAAGTGTGGCAGAATTTGGACTTTCATGGGACCTCTCTGGGGTGGCTTCTCAGCCAGTTTCAGAGTTGTGAGCTGAGAGAGAACCGTGGGAGAGGCCACGCGTTATTGAGGGGACTCCAGCCTTGCTGAGGCTCCTATAGGCCCTGGTCGGCCGTCAGGAGACAGTGGCCTGAACAAGGGCCATGGGACCCAGAGGCCCCATCCACTGGGGAGGAGCCTCAGAGCCCTCTGTTCCAGTGAGCTCAGAGCCCTGATGCTACAATCCGTAAGCTGAGAGGATAAGTGGGGAAACAAACCTACCTAGACATCCTCTGAGCTAAGCACATAGAATTCTGGTTTGAGGAGCGCTGGGGTAATTTCGTGACACATACGACCTTTTTATATAGGCATCAAGGTCTACGAATTCCAACGATTCACCGCATCTCAAGAAGATGGAAGTGTTTTAGATAAAGGCCCACACATTTGAAGCACAACCTGAGTTTTTTTGTGTTTGTTTGTTTCTGAGTATCTGCGCATGAAAATTTGTATTTCTGCTTCTTTGCCTGCCTTAGGGAATACGCGTAGTTCTGTGGATACAGACATACCCCGACCCCGACACGGGGTAGGACTAGGACGTGTGCATATTTGTGCTCAACTCATCTCTGGTGTTAGGAAGGGACCTTGGTGGTCATTCTAGCTCAACTCTCTCATTTTACTGGTGAGGAAACTGAGGCCCAGAAAGGTAAAGTGACTTGTCCAAGGTCACACAGCCGGCTAAGGCGGCAAAGATGAGACTAGAACCCAGGATTTCTGACTTGTGGTCTAAGACTGTTTCTATAACATTAAAATCAATTACAAATGGAAAAAAAAAGGTAGGGAAATCCATACTTGCTTTTTCTCCTCCAATCGATGCCTAAGTACTAAGAAGGTCAATCCCAAATTAGCTATATAACCCCAAATGTCAAGTTTTTAACATTGACCTGTTCACTATTGATTCCTTTTACGAAAACTATATTTATAGCAAAGTTGCTAAAGAATCTCAGAGCACATAGGAAGGCTTTGCTCAAATAATGACATGCCTTTGTTTTTGAAGAAAAGTATCCAAAATATATAAGCTGTTGTTTAACAATAAAAACCTCTGTTGTTTCTCATGATGGCTCTAGTCCTAATATAACATGGCAAAATAATACCCCCAAATATCCATGATTAACCTGAATTGGAGAGGATTCCCCTCTCTGGGGCTTCGTATGGCTGCTTCAACCAGCCTCTGTGAAACACACACACACACAGACACAGACACACAGACACACCAGCTACGTCATCACCCAGCGGTCAGCTGCCACCACACGTTGACATTAATCACTGCTTTTAAACGGATGGTGTGTCCCTATGAGAAATGAATCCCACAATTTTGAGGCTTTAAAAAAAAAAATATGAGGGCATGTCCACGGATGCCAATGCAGAATTTTTGGATTATATTCAAATTGCATCTGAGCACAGGTGTGCCTTCATTAAGTATTCGTGTTTCCCTGCACACACGAATGTTTGCCTGGGCAACTGTTTGTCCTCACTCCAGTGTGCATGTATTTGTGTGTGGGTGTGAGGGCTTCCATCCAATCTGGGACTAGGAAGGAATTGTCCCTTTCATCAAAATAAAAAGATAGCCCCTCCAAAATGTCAGCTGTGGGAGGAGGGCACCGGGTTTGGGGGGGTGTGCGTGGACAAGCTGCCCACTCTTCTCCCCCTAGGTTCACTTTTCTCTTGGGGTTCCCTTGCTAGGATTCCTGCTGACTTTGCCAGGCTAGCTCTCCTCGTACCACTCCAGTGAAGAGAGGACTTCTGAATACATCTGAGTTGACTGTCATTTTCAGATATTTTCCTTAATGCTAAGGAGGGACGAAACCTAGGAAATGGAAAATACAAAAAGCATAAGGACTGTCTATTTTCAGGTCCCTCCTTGCTGACGATCTCCCCACGCTCTTCCAGCTTCAAGTGCACCTTCCTTCCATGTTTCCGTGGTGTCTTCCCTGGATTCCCAACTCCTTCGCTCTGGCTTTGTCACTGCATGGAGTGCAGGATGTCATCCCAACAGCCCTCACAGAGCTATTCCCTCCCCCACCCCTACAGGTCAAGGTCCTCTGAGCCAAGCCAATAACATTAGTAATGCATTTACCTGTGCTTACTATGGGCCAGCCCCCCGGGCTCGTCTCATTTAATCCTCACAACGGGTGTCTGAGTGGATGCTGGGGCTGTCCCTACTTTACAGGTGACGGAACCAGGGTTTGGCACACATAAATTCCCCCAGCTAGTAAGTGGCACAGTTGGGCTGAGATTTCAGCTCGGACTCCAAAGCTACGCTCATCCCATGACATTGCAAAGCCTCTTTGTGCTAGAGAGTCCCCGAGTCTGCCCTCCTTATTCCCACAGACAGGTCTCCTCTTCGGGGAGGAGTCACTGACACAGCGAACGACCTCGCCCTTCAGGTAACACTTGGCCCTCCGCACGAGTGTTGTGGGGCCTTAAAGGCTCCCAGGTGTAGCCTGCATAAAAGAGACGCTCAGTTTCTAGGAGGCGCTTCAGGTAGGTGGAGAAAGGAGGGTTCCCCTCTCTCCTCCAGCACGTGGGGCACGAGCAACTGTGCTGACGCCCCCAGGCCCACGCAGGGCCTGTCCCCTCCCAGCAGACAGCAGCCCCTTTCATCCTGTCTGACTTAGCAGGTTATTTTAGGCATGGCCTGACCAGGTGCTCAGGGTCAATAGGCTTAGTTTTAAATAACTGGATTCCTCTCAGCAACCGTCTCCTTTAGAAGGGAAGGAACACCACGGAAGGATGACCCCAGCAGGCTGGGGGTGGGGAGGGCAGGGAGCTAAGCCAGAAGACTGGAGACGTCTGGGCTCTGTCACTGCCTGCATGACCTCGGGCAGGTCCGTCACTTCCCCACTGTGGGCCTCAGTCTTCTCATCTGTGAAGCAGAGAGTTGGGCTGGGTCATCTCAAACACCTGTTGCAGTCTGCCCCCGTCTCTGTTCTGTGCCTGTGTTTACAGAGGACAAAGCGCTTAGGGAAAGAGCATCTGCTTGAGTGGTGACCTGGCATCATGGAGCTGAGCCACCAGGGGAGGCAGCACAGTGTCGAGCGAGCAGCTCTGCTCCGGAGTCAGGAGACCCAGATCCTAGTCTTGCTTGTGATACAAACTGGGTGACCTTGAAGAAGCTAAGCCCCAATTGTCTCACCTGTTTTAAAAGGGGATGATAAAGCTTCAAAGGATGCTGTGAGGGTTACACGGAGCAGATACAGGTGAGAACCCTTTAAACTCTTAAAGCACTATACCAAAAAAGTAAATGCACCTGGCACTTCCTCAAAAGTTAAAAATAGAATTACCATATGATCCAGCAATTCCACTTCTAGGTCTATACCCCAAAGAGTTGAAAGCAGGGTCTTGAAGAGAGATTTGCATACTCATGTTGATAGCAGCGTTATTCACAACAGCCAAAAAGCGGAAGCAACCCAAGTGTCCTTTGAGAAATGAATGGATAAACAAAATGTGGCCTATACATACAGTGGAATATTATTCAGCCATGAAAAGGAATGAAATTCTGATACATGCTACAACATGGATGGACCTTAAAGACATTATGCCAAATGAAATAAGCAGACACAAAAAGACAAATATTGTATGATTCCACTTATATGAGGCCTTAGAATAGGCAAATTCATAGAGAAAAGCAGATTAGGGGTTACCAGGGGCTGGGGGGAGGGGAGAATGGGGAGTTGTTTAGTGGGTACAGCGTTTCTGTTGGGATGACGAAAAAGTTCTGGAAATAGATAGTGGTGATGGGTGTACAAAATCGTGAATGTACTAAACGCCACTGAATAGTACACTTAAAAATAGTTAAAATAGTAAATTTTATGTATATTGTAACATATTTAAAAAAGTAAATGCACACTTCTAAAATTTTAGTTAAAATCTCTAGGGATATCTTGGCAAAACCTGGGCATGAGGAGTCCTAGCTCTCCTGTCTGATCTTGGGAAAGACATTTTGAGAGAGCAAATTTTCTTCCTCTGCCAAATGAAGCACACCAGCAGGCTTTCTCCCTCCCTCCCTCCCTCCTTCATGCTCCCCTCTCCCCGCATCCCTCAGAGAACCGGGTAAAGTGCCAGGGGGCCAGGGCACATCAGGGTGACCTCCATTACCCTGCATGAGAGGAGGTCCAGTCCTGGCTCATAGTCCATTCTCAGGGCTACCGTGGACCGTTCTCTGGATCCCGTGTGGCCCCTTATTTGGGAATTACAACACAAGGAGGGCTTTCCAACCATACCAACCTTTCCACAGCAGACCCAACTCAGCCCTGCCTTGTCCCCAGAGCCTGGCGCATGACAGGTGCTCAACATTCATTTTGTAACTGAGAGGATCCCCTCACTCAAGCCCTATCCAATTCCATGCCAACTTGGTGTAAGGGAGGAAACTGATTTCTGCTTGGTGAGAAAGCTGTGGAGGAGGGTAGATGAAGATAAAGGAGGAAGATGCAGAAGGCACTGCAGATGTTAAAATATTTGTTGCAAATAATGTCTAAATGGTCACAATGCGCCAAGTGCTGAGGAAAATCCCCATAGGGTGCTGGGGGAGGCTGGACCCGTCTGGGGCTCCCGGGGGAGGGGGTGGGAGAGGGGGTGGCACACAAGTGACCAGCGGCTGGAAGGGCATGTGGCTTTGCGCTTTGAGGTGGGGAGTAGCCCAGAGCGGCACCAAAGGATCTTAGTGTGGATTTTACTCAGAGCATCGATGCTCCCCCATCCAAGCGGGTAAACTGAGTCTGAAAGAGTCAGGAAGCATTGGCTCCAGGTGACCGGGCCAGGAGACACGGGGCGTCCTTGGCCCGAGGACGGCGGGCTCTTGGCACACGTATGACACATGCCTGTATGAGACCACAGGCTCCGAGCCTGTGGGTGGCAGGGACCCTCGCCTCTCAGACGGCGAACCCAGGTCAGGGCCGTGCGGTCCGGGTCCCCGCCCCTGTGCCTGGGCTAGTGGGGCTGGGGGCCTTCCGGGCTCGGGCCTCGCGCGGCGCTCACCACCCGGGGTGCCGCGGGGGGGCGGGGAGAGCGGCCGCCTAGCCCAGCCCCGCGGATGACAGGAGCCAGGGAGCCGAGGAGGGAGGAGCCGCCGCCGCCGAGCGCTGGGCTGAGGAGCAGAGAGAGCGGGGCGCGGAGTGCGGGCGGCTGCGAGCGCGCTGAGCGGGGGAGAGGCGCTGCCGCACGGCCGGCCACAGGACCACCTCCCCGGAGAATAGGGCCTCTTTATGGCATGTGGCTGGTAACTTTCCTCCTGCTCCTGGACTCTTTACACAAAGGTGAGACCCGTGCCGGCGGCAGGGCGGCGGAGGCGGTGGGGCCCGGGTGCGCGCGACTGGCGGCGAGGCGGGGTGCCCGGCGGGCTCCAGGTGTCCAGGGGACCGACCCTGGTGCATGGCCCCGGGTGGGGCGCAGCGGGGGCGGGACAAGCACCGGGAGAGGGGCCAGGTGAGAGTCCGCCCTGGACCGCTCTACCAGCCACCGGCGCCTGGCGTTTTGGGGCGCGCCCGTAGGGTGGTGGTGAATGAGCCCCTCATCTCCCCGCTCCTTGCTGGGCAGCAGTTCTGCCCCGGACCCCTCCCCCAGCCCCTTCCCAGCTTCCTGCGTCTTGGTGGCGCTGGGACCCCGGGGTGCCCTCCGAGTAGAGGGGTCTTCGGGCCGTGACTGTTCACCTGGGAGTCCTCGCTTAATCGGGCCTCGGACTCCGCGGCTTACTCCTCCTCTGCCACCGTGCGCCCCTCCGCCGCCCCAGACCCCCTGCACCGCACCGCATGGCGCTTATCCGTGCCTTGGCTGGATCCAGAGCGGGGATAGCTGGGGGTCCCGAGTGCTGGGGTCCCTCGAATAGCAAGTTTGTTCTCCAAACCCAGAGGTCGCCTTCCCCCAGCCCCACCTCACCCTCCTGCCCGGGGCACTAGCCCCGGCTTCGCTGCGCCGCCTTGGCCACCTCGGGCAGTGCGCCCCAAGGTGCGAGATTCTCCGCTTCGGCGCCTGGTCAGCCGGACATGGGGATAAGTCTTAGGTTTGGGGTCGGGGGGGGGGGGGGCGTGTCGCTTTCCCCAGAGAGAAGGCGTTGCTAGGGGTGGGTCCAGGTGTCCGGCATGTCCAGACCTGCTGCTGGGGCGCTGCGCACCTGATCCGAGGTAGCCGCGACTGGGGGTTGGAAGGGGGCAGTCATTTCCGGCCAGAGTCACCTGGGCAGCGAGTCGGGACCAGGCAGTCCCTGGCTGTCGGGCTTCCAGGCTATCGCAGAGGACGTGCCCCCGGGCGCGCAGATGGCGGGAGATGAGGCTGCCGAACTCCGCGCCCTTGCGCGGCGGAGCACACACGCTCGTACCAGCTCAGCTTTACCTGTTCAGCCCTCTAACTTTTCTCCTTCTCGTCCTAAGGGTGGCTTCTCCCCCCTTAGCCCAGGCGGTTGCCCTGGCCAAGCTGCAACTCTTGACCCCTAGGCGATGGGGGAAGGGCAGTCCAGCAGAGGGTTGGCGCTCCAGGAGGGGTCTAGTCTTTCCTTGCCGATGTCCCCGGGTCTGGAGTCTGCAACCAGCCCGAGGTGACCGACCGCAGTGTCTCCTGGCTTGGGGAGGGAGGGTGACCCTTATTTATTTGTAAATACCGCCCTGTCAAAGGCAGGCTGAAGGCCAAGATGCTGCTGGGGTTTGCCTAGAGAAGGGGTGCAGGGCGAGGGGTGGCCCCTGAATCGTGGACAAAGTAGTTGAGTTTCTCAGACCCAGTGGGGTCCACTGGGTGACACACCACGGCTGGTCTAGCTGGGCTGGTTAACCCCTTGTGCCCCGTACAGCACCCTCTCGTCCCACTTTAGCTGAGCAAGAAGCCTGTCTCCCGTTCAAGCCCCCCGCCCCCCACCCCCAGTCTCCCCCTCCCCAGGCTCTTCCTGCCTCCCTCCGCCCCCGCAGGCTGGCTCGGCTCGCAGCTTTAATTACATTAATATTAAAAATACATAAGGTGAGGAGCGGCAGCTTTCTTCCTCGCTAGTTCTCTCTCCAGCCCCTAGCCCTTTTCCATTTTGTCAGGCGAGAATGCACGGGCCAGAGCTGCTGCCACACTCTTGCCCAGCTTTGTCCTCAACCCCTCCTCCCCGCCCCCCCTCCCCCATCTGGAGACCTCTTCCAGAGCAGCCCAGCCCCAGGAGTGGAGGTCCCTTAGCAATACCTGAAGGATGCTCCCCTCCCCCTTCCAGAAGCTGGGCATTAATAAATGAAGCCCAAGCTATGTGATAGGGAGGGAGCAGATGGGGGTGGCGGTGTAGAAAGGCAGAGAAAGGCTCAGAAGGCGATGGGACAGCCTGAGGGCCAAAGCCCTTTCCAACTTGAGAAGGAAGTTGCCACTGGCCCTGGGCCTTTGGGTAGACCGGAGGTGCCAGGTGAGGTGGCCCCTCAGTGGCCTTTTGGTCTGCAGAGCCCGGGCACCCCTGCCATTCAGATGCTCCAGCATCTGTGTTGGGCTCCAGGGCGACTCGCCAGACAGGCCTTTCTTTTCCTTCGTGCCTTAATTGGGTCTTAGGTGCCAGGCTGATCCCTGGGGCCTGTTCTGCTTGGGGTGGCATGGGGGCGGGGGTGCTGGAGGCGGCTGTGGGAGATGTGATGCGGCGAGAGCAGGGAAGATGGGGTTTGGTGTATTTTTCTCGTTGCCAGTCACCCCCGCGGCACCAAGGAAAATGTAAATGTGAATGTTCGAGCCTGTTACAGAAAACAATATCCTCTTGCAATAATTTGTACGTCCATCTGTGAGGAGCGGGAGGAGGCAGAGAGAGAGAGGAGAAGAAAACAAGATGAGATGGAGCGTCCTCTGGATGGAATTAAGCAGTTATTGAATGTGTTTTAAGCTTCTGTTATTTCCATTCCTCTCCAAATGCCTTTTTTTGACGAAGCCTGAGCTCAGACCGATTCCCCAGAACTGAACTGGGAAGGTGTTTTAATAATCGGTTATCGAGTCTCCAGTAACTGCCTTATTATTGCCAAAACAAATCTAGGTTTGGGCAGCCAGATGAACCCCAGCGAGGCTCTCCCCGTTGTTGTATCCAGCGTGCCAGCATCTGTGTTGCCTGCATTTGCATTTTTACTGTGTAGAAGAACAAGCTTCCCCAGCACTAAAATTCCTGTTTTTCTAAAAGCCAAAATAATGGGTTGGATTGATTTTTTTCATTTCCCACCCAAACCTCTTGGATGGGGACTCCTGGTTCTTCTCTTGAGAAGACCAAATTAAAAGCCTTCGTCATGCCATTAAGAAAAGCTCTAACACTCTGTTCGGTGTCTAATTAAACTGGGGTGGGGGGAGCACTGTTTTTAAAACCTTGAAATGGCAAATGCAACTTCGGGGAAGCGGGTGAAGGACGGTGAGCATCGGGGAGGGGGTACGTAGGCAGAGAGACCTTGGCTGCCAGAATAACTCGGGGGAGAATGGAATTGCCATGATGCCCGGCAAACCGTTCAGATGCTTCACGTTTCTGGGCACCAAAGTCATCTGTCTGTAATGTATTTCTGCAGCAGAATGGGGAGCTCAATTAGAAACGAAAAGCAAGTAAACAGTTGACCCAAAGGCAGCGCTTGAGTTGAACAGATCCCAGGAGACTGGTTGGAGAGGCTTATTTTTCTTAGATTGAGGAATGGGGAGGAGGTGGGCAGGCAAACAGAGGGTTTGGCTCAGGGATGCTTGGCTAAAGAAGCAAGCCCCCAAAAAGGCAGGTTGGGGGACCCCAGACACAGGGTGGGGTTCTACCCTGAGCACCTCATGGGCTGTTGGCCTTTGACAGAGGGATGCAGACCTCAAACCTCACATACCTTCTCCGTGTCTTCAGAAATTCCATCCCTGCCACTTGCTTGGTCCCCTGCCCGGCCTGGTGAAGGATGATTTTGTTTGTGGATGAGTTGAAGGAAGGGTGGGTGGCTGTTAAGAGAGCTTTTTCTTGGGGGTGCAGATACCAGGCTGGGAGATTCTTCCCTCCCACGTGCTCTGGAGGAGGTGTTTTTTGGGGACATTTGAAGCAGTCAAGAGGAAGAGCCCCCAGCTCCCACAGTGCTTTCTCAGCCCCTAGCCCAGTAGAGTCTAGCTGGCACCCAGGTGCCTGAATGGGTGAGCCACAGGCAGCAGAGATGGCCGGATGCCAGGAACCCAAGGGCAGGCCCTGGATTTACATATAATTTGCATATACATTTGCATGCTCACCTAGGCAGGCCGAGAGCCTCACCCTCTGTAAGTAGCATCTTGATCTTGGCCTCAGTAGCAAGCAGGCAGTGGCTTTTTCCTTGCATGAAATAGGGGTGGGGCAGGAGTGGGGAGAAGGGCTGGGGTTTTTTGTGGTGCTTCTCTCTTGCCTCTGAGTTTTAGGACTATGGGGGCTCAGCACTGAGTTCTTCATCTGGCAAGGCTGGTGGCAATTGGGGTGGGGTGGGAGGATGGGTGACACCCTAAGGCAGACCAAACGTGGCATGTGGGTTGTCCCTCCTGTGCTGCAGGAAGAAGAGGGTACATCAGCTCTGGGAACCCAGGGCCAACATTAGCCTCTGGTGAGTGTACCCTCCGAATGGAGGGAGGTAGTGCTTAGGCTGTGGTCAGTAGGTGGAGAAGCAGCAGCGCATGGGATGAGGATATGAAGGGAGGCAAGACGCTGTCTCACCCTCCTGGTTTGTCAGCATCCAGCTTGGTTGGGGTTGCGGCCTCTGAGCGATTAGGGGAAGAGCCCCTAGACTTCTTATTCTACCCCTGTTCAGGCGGCTTCCGTCCTGTGCGGCGGTTCCAGTGGGGGCAGTGGGAAGGCAGGCACTGGTCATAGAGGGAAGGGTGTGTAACGAGTTGGGAGTAATGCTTGAGGAGCAAACAGTTCGGGGCAGCTGGAGGGCCCCTTCCTGGGGAGCCAGCTGGGGTGCCTGCAGTGGGAATGTGGCTCTGGGAATGGTTTTGTATGCATTTCCGGGGCCCTGAGCAAATCCTGCCCTGGCAGGTGCAGCTCCAAGGCTTCCCGGAGTGTTTTTCTGCACATCTAATGATCTGGGAGGGCCCTGGTCCACCCAGAGCCCACAGAGGTTTCCAAAGGGTAAGGTGTGGGGCCCCAAGTTGTGGGTGGAGCCTCAGGGATGGCTGTAGGTAGAGGTGGGAGGGCCCATGGGCAGAACTTCAAGGCCCCTCCCCCCATTCTTTCAACCAGAGCATTTTATATATTGGTGTTATGACGAAAAATAAAAAAGATTGCAACTCTCTGGTGTGGTGGAAATTTGGGGTCAAGGCAAACCCCTCATTCAGATCCTGGTTCTGCACTTACTCGATACGTGAATTTAGGAGTCTCGTCACTTTGAGCCCCACTTTCTCAGCTATGAAATGGGATTAAAGGAGATAATGCATATAAAGTAGCCAAAACAGAATTGGTGCTCAATAAACGTTAGACCTCTGCTGTTTTCTGCACTGTTTCCATCCTCCTCCCTCTGCCCCCACCCCAGGATGGACCATCAGGTCCTGGTCTGAGCAGTTCTATTACTGAGCTGTTGTTTTGGCCAAGCCCACTGGCCTAGACTTTGTAATAATAAGCAAGAGTTAGTGGTGGCTAAGGCAGGGGACGTCACTGCTTCCTTCTATCACCTAGCCTGCAGACTTGCCCTCAGTGAGACAGCTGAGGCCATGCAGGCACCTTTGGGACCCAGCACACCCCGCTTTCCCCAGCCACAGCTAGTGGCAGCAGTGGAAAAGGCCAGGGCAGAGGTTGGCTCCAGACTTGAATTTGATGGTGAGGCAAAGGCCAGTCTCCTACCTGCCACAGGTGCGCTGGGGTTGGTTGGTAAATCTGTACCATGGTTGGACAGAGTCAGGCCTATCCTGGACTTCATGCCATAAAGCCTATGTAAATGGGCCGCGCAGGGCAAGCCCGCAGACCTTGTGGCTGGCTGGATTTCTGTGTCTCTCCCTGCTGGGATGAGCGTCGCTGTTTTTCAGGTAGTTTTATGTAGAGAGAACACCCTCAACAGCCTGTGACCTTGGGGGTCCCTGGGCCACTCTGCCCTCCAGGACCCAGGTAGCCAGAGGGAAGCAGCATATGACCCAGAGGTCAAGTGCTGTCCACAGCAGGTTGTGGCCTGTGGGTTCCACGAGAGTGGGGGAGGCTGTGGGCACAACAGCCTGTGTGCCCTGTTTAACAGATGTTCACCCAGCGCTGCTTTAACGTGAACAGTATTAGCCTTGGGTACCACCCCTGCCATCCAGCTGCTACTCTCCTCATCCTTCCCTTCAGCCACCCCCTGCCCCACCTCCCTGCGTCCTTGCTCTTCATGATGCTTGTTGACAGTTTCCAAGGGCACCATCTTCATTAAGAACAGTTATTCAAATGCTAGTTACATATCCATTAAACTGGTGGGGGGGAGAGTGTGTGTGAGAAAGAGCATTGTCCATGGACCTAGAAAACAAAACCCAGCCTGTCTAATTTAGGCAAGGTACCTAATAGGTCATGTACCTCTGTTTCCTAATCTGTAAAATGGGCAAAATAAGCCCTGTCCTGACTGTCCCACAGGCCGGTTGTAATTGCATGTGTGCAGGAAGGATGAGGGGCACGTAATTGTACATCACGTGACAATGCTTTATAAACCGAACAGGGTAACATATAAACACACACATGTGAGAACCACAGCAAACCGGTTTTAGCCTTAGAAATGCTCTGCTGAAACGTGAGGTATAATTACTGTCATTTCATCATACAGGAACAACGAAGGTCTCACAGCTGTGTGTGGCTGTCTCCCCCTCCCTGGGCCCCCCACATATGGAGAATTTTCCTAGCCTTTGCTTTTTCATCAACGTGAGGAACAGCTGAAGAGGCACAGCCAGGCTGGCAGCAGTCTTCTTGGAGCAGACTTGGCAGATCCCCCTGTGGCCCCAGTGCCCGGTGGGAGTGGGAAGAACCATCTTTGCTCCCTCCCCAGGTCCTTAGATGTAAGTTTACTCTATTGTCCTCTGGACACACTTCTCCGAGGGTGATTCTCCCTGCTGGGAACCCACAGTCTGTGTGGGCAGAGCAGTAGGCACCTTGTGTGACCTCATTTGAGGTGACAGCAATTACTGGAATCCAGACCCTGAGGACCCTGTAGAATCAAGGTCACGGACGCCTCGCTTCTAAGGTGGTCTCCCAGAGCCTTGAGGCTCTGGGAGGCTGGGGTACCTGCTCTGGGGGTGACTGACGAGGGTAGAAGTCTGCCAGGTTGGAAGGCACCTTTAAGGACATGGAGTCCATCCCCTGCTCTGCCCGATCCCCTCGGCAGCCTCACACCAGCAGCTGTTCTTCCTCTGCCCCAGCACTGCTGGCCCCAGGAGCGCCTGCCTTTCAAGGCAGCCCGTTCCTAGTCACACGGCTCTCACTCTTACAGAGCTCATCCTTAGAATCCCCCAAGCCTTGTTATGGTCTTGTACCTTCTGCTCAAAGGTCCTGGTTCCACCTGTTAGGCCACCAATCCAGGTGAAGCCCTCTTCCTCTTGACAACCACTCAACCATGTGTAGACAGGTGTCCTGCCCATCTGAGCCTCTCCCCTAGCATCCAGCATCCCTGGTTCTGCTAGCATCTCCTCATATGATGTCATTCCATTTCTCCTTGATGTTCCTCCATTCTCGGGTTGCTGGCTTCTGAGAGCAGAGCGGCCAGAATTAATAGAGCAGGGGAGACCGGAGTCCAGTCCCAGCCAGGACACTGGCTAGCTGTGTACCTGGCGTGAAGGACTCTCTAGGCCTCACTCTCCCCATCTGTAAATGGAGGAGATTGGGACAAAATAATCTCTTAAAGCCCTCAAGTGTTAACAATCTAAATCTAGGATTCTCTGGGGACAACTGTGCTGTCTGAGCCGACTCCCTAGAAAGACGTTTCTGGCCGTAAGGGGCCTTCCCCTGACAAGCCCTGTCTAGAAGGGGCTGGAAGATTAAAGAGTCTGTTTGACTGTCAGCTGTTGCTCATAACTTCTCCTGGAGCTGATGGTGAGGGGCCTTGTAGGTTGAAGGATGACTGATCTTTACTGGATCTCATAGTTTTCTGGTTGCTGGCTACGGGAACTATGTTGGTGCTAAGAATCTTAAAGAAAAAGAAAAAAGAAAAAACCCGTGTTTCTGATGGACAGAGGTGGAGCACTTGGGCACTGGAGCAGTGCTCCTCACTGGGGTAGGATCGCCTCCCTAGGGGCGTTTGAAAATAGATGGGGGACTTTTGGTTATCTCAATGACTAGGGTAGGGAGCTGCTGGCAGTTAGTTAGGAGGGTGGCGAGGGATGCATTAGGGATGAAATCTTTGATGCCTGGGACAGTCCTAAATAACTCAGAATTGTCATACCCCAAATTGCTCTCCTTCGTCAGAACCCCCCTCATGGTATGCTCGCATCCTGGAGCTGGTCCCAGTCTAGAATGTGGTGCGCCTGTTGAGAAACACAGCCCGGAGCAAGGGAGGCCCGGGTTTGAAAGGCAGTTCTGCCGCCACTAGTTGTGCAACCCTAGGAACTTCCTTGACCCTTCTAAGCTCCTGTTTTCTAATCTGTGAAAGGGGGTCTCGTGCAGTAGCTACATTAGAGGGTTGCTGTCAGGATTAAATGCACTATAACGCAAGAAAGTGGCTTCTCATAATGCCTGGCACAAAATAAATGCAAAAAATGGTGGCCATGATGATGGTGAAGAGAGTGGTAAACATGTGTGCCAGGTTCGGGGCGGGGGGAGCCACAGACAGAAGGTCTGGGACTTGGTCCCGGCTGCTCCATCTTGTCCCAGGGAAAGTATCAACTCTGATGGCCTGTAAATGCTCTGATGCTGTCTGGGGAGACTCGCCCTTCTCCTCCCCAGGGTCTAGATGTGGACTCTCTCCAAGGTGCCAACACACAATAAAGGCGTTTTCTGATGAAGGAGCCAGACTCTGTCTCGCTGGTCCTGACCTGAGTTTTGGATGGATGTGGTGGGTGAGCTGAGGCCCCACTGGTTGATCCTTTCTGGACCTAGTTTTTACAACTGTGGGATGAGAACAATCAGAGTGAAGGCAAATTATATATTTGTATGAAAACCTTTGTGTGGAAATGCAGCGGTGGAATCAATCTTGCAAATTAATCTAAGAAATCTCACCAGGGCACATCTGTGTGAAAAACTCTGTGTAAGGCCTGGGGGCAGCAGCCGTGTGGCTATTGCAAGGCTCTGTTGTTATTGATCACACCACTATTATTTTATTAACTTGATCACCAAATTAAGTTAATTAATAGGGTGCAAAGTCCCTGTCAGCCAAGCCCATGAAAACTGTCTATTGTTGGGAAAGGTGATACTGATGTCTAGTATGACAAATTGACTTTTTTCTAAGGAGTGTTAGTTACTCTGAGTGTAGATGGAGGACCGTCTGCATCAGAAATAGTTTCCTGGCCCTGTGCAGACTTGGTGAATCTGTTATCTAAGGATCTGCATCTTCTACCAGCTCTCCAGGTGATTCTCATCCATAGTAATGTTGAGAACTGCTTTCTTAAGTTATTATTAATATTGTGGGTGAGAGGTATGTATTTGTTGTGGTATATTTATTCCACAAATACTCGCTGCTTGCCTGCTATAATGATAATACTTATAACAACAGTGACAAATACTTAGGTGGTGCCAGGCACTTACATACACCAGAAACTGTCATGGATATTAACTCATCCAACATAACAACCCTTGAGGTAGATATGGTCACTCCCATTTTATAGATGGGGAAACTAAGGCACAGAGGCGTGAGGGAATCTTGCCTGAGGTTACACTGCATGTAAGTGGCAGAGCAGGGAATCGAAGCTGGGGAGCCTCGTACCAGAGTCTGGGCGTCTAACTATTGTGCTGAGTGCCCAGTGCTATGCTAGACTCGGGGGACAGAGTGGTGACCAAGACAGGGAGCTCACAGTCCTGCAGGGGAGCCCTGCCCACTCCTCCTGCCCCCTGCTTCCCCCATCCATGCTTGCTATGCCCAGGCTTACATGCCCCTTGCAGGCTCTTGCTCGTCTCTGGCGGGGGCGGGTGTTGTACCGGCCCCAGCACTGGCAGATGCTCCTGGATGAAAAGTCCAGTGAATGAGACGAGTAAATATTGTAAAGGAAGAGAACAAAATGACTCACTTCTCCCTGTGGAGGTGGTGAGGTATTAATATTTCAGTCCCCCCGGGTTGTCATTTATGATGATTGGAGATGATGACATGGAGATAATTCAGTGTGCACCTGGGAGAAAGCCTCAGCCAGTCAGACACCCCCATCCAACCCAGGCAGGCGGGGTGGGGGCCCATGGGTGGCACATACATGGGTGTCCAGTTTCCTTCGCCAAACTAATCCCGATGGCCAGACGGCGGAGGGTGAGCGAGCGGGTTGATGCGATGGGTACTTAGGTTTCAGCGGTGACCCTGGGGGCAGCCCAAATGCCTGGGGGCGATTTCTGGTTTAAAAATATTGCAGTGCTATTTCTACACTTCTAATCTCCTAGCGATTTGGAGCCTGTTTTATGAAACACGGCATCGGGGTGGAGCTCAATGTTAAACGGCGGAGAAGATTAAACGGGTTTAAGGCTGGGCGTCTGTCACATCACAACCAAACCCATAACTTCCATTTTCTATTAAAAATCCGTTTCCCCCTTTGACCAGAAGGAGCTCTGCTGTTGATCTCAATGCCTCTCTCTTATTTATGAAGTGTTTCCCCCTCCTCTGGTTCTCTCTGTAAATGCGCCTGGTTCTGTCTGCAGAGGGAACAGCGAGCTGGGGGATGGCTGGCACTTAAGGGGAAGGTAGGAGTTTCCTGTCCAAGGACTTGCTTTCCAAATGAGGCCTGGCTTCTAGAGAAGAAGTCAAGGGGAACCCTCCTAAGGCCCCGAACTTTGAACTCTTTAGCATTGTGATGGAAAAAACTGGGCTTGAGAGCCAGACAGACCTGGATCAGATGTTGGCTCCCACTCCTTCTAGCCATAGGATCTTGAAGAATTTCTCGCGATCTGTAAAATGAGACCACAGGACCCACCTTTGTACCTTTGTGTCATGATTAAATGAGAAAATGCCCTTGAAGCACGCAAGCCTCGTGCCCGGCACACAGTAGGCACTCAGTCGATGTTAGTCTCCTTTCTTTTGAGAACTCAGTACCATTAGCCAGGCCAATAAGCTTTCAGGGAATAGGTGTATGGCCAAAGTGAAGTTAGGCAGAGGGCTCCGAGAACTTGGATAACCTCAGCCGCCCCCTCCGTGGACGTGGCTGCACCCTGCACCCTCTTCCAAGCCTGCAGAGCTCCATGGCTTCCAACGCTGAGGGCCAAAGGCGTCAGTCCAGCTGTTTTGGCCTCTTCTGCCCAAGCTCCCCCCAGCGCTGCTGTCTGGAAGGTTTCTGCAGGGTCCCCCAAACGTGCCACACCCATTTCTGCCACTGAGCCATTGTTCCGGCAGCCTCTCTCTGGGAGTGCCTTCCCACCCTACCCCACCCCACCTATTCAGATGGTCGCTCCAGTCTCAGCTCGGCCCCCAGTCCCAAAGCTTTGTCTCCGGCTGCTGAGTAACTTGCCTCCGCCCTCCTGGTGGCTCTCGGCTTGATGAGGACTTTCAGCCCTTCCTCACACTCTGCCCTGGGCTGTGGGTTAATCTTTTCCTGGGCTCTGTCTCCTTGACAAGCTCCTAGAGGGTGGGCCCTCCTCCCTTGTCTTTGATGCCTTCCACAACACCTGGGGTCCAGGGGCGGTGCATGTGGCTGGTGCTCCGTATTTATCCCCTGAATGAATAAAAGTCTCTGAGTCAGGGGCTGGCCCCATGGCGCAGCCGTTAAGTTCACATGTTCTGCTTCCGTGGCCCGGGTTAGCCGGTTCGGACCCCAGGTGCGGTCATGGCACCACTTGGTAAGCCATGCCGTGGTAGGCAAGCTGTGCTGTGGTAGGCATCCTACATATAAAGTGGAGGAAGATGGGCACGGATGTTAGCTCAGGGCTAGTCTTCCTCAGCAAAAAGAGGAGGACTGGCAGCAGATGTTAGCTCAGGGCTAATCTTCCTCAAAAAAAATAAAGGTCTCTGAGTCAGAAAGGACCTGGGAGAGCGGAGTGTTGAGGGGTGCAGGAGTCTGCTGAGAGGATGTAGGGTTGGAGGGGGTTTGAATTCTGCAGTGTGGAGTGTGCCCTTGTCATCCTTTGTGGTAACCTCAGGCACGTGCTGGGACAGGAATAACCATCTTATCCCCACATTCACACATCCTCCTTATGGGGAACCAAGTACTTTCGCATTCCGTTTTACCTGCTTGGCAACCATGGGGGGCAGATAAGATGGTACAATCCTCCCCATTTTGTGAGTGAAGACCGTGAGGCTCAGAAAGGCTAAGCGGCTTGTCTGAGGTCACACAGCAGATCAGGGGTGAGCCCCAGGAGGGAAGGTAGCTCTGTCAGACTGTTCCAGGGCCCTGTCTGTTGTACCGTGCTTCTGTGCTCCTCTCAGAGCTTGCTGAGGCTCTGTCACTGTTCCAAAGATTCAAACAGGAGCCTCACATGGAGGGAAGGCCCCCACCACAGAGGCTGTGCCAGATCCATGAGGTGGGAGTGAGGCCCTCAGGTCCTCGCTGCTTGCCCTTCTATGGCGAGGTGACTGGACGTACCCCGTGCTGCTGCAACACCCACTGCTGTTCGTGCCAGCCTTCCTCTTGGCACGTGGCAGAGATTTGAGATACTTGGTGGTCAGTGCCTCAGTTTCCCCTTTATGGATTTGCTCGCTCCTTTCTTTTGGCAGGTGGGGTGAGGCTAAATTAATGTTTATTTAAGGGCTTCTGCATTCTGGGCTGACAGTGCCTTGCGATGGTAAAATATGAGTCCAACATAAGTGCAAAATGCTATTGTTTTACACCTGAGGGTGATGTTTCATAATGGCAATGCCCTGTCAGAGCTGTAAGCAGAAATGAATGGTTTGTCTACTCCTCCCCAGCTCCCCCAGACTCAGAAGACAGCAGCTTGCGTCCCGGGGTGGGAGAAATATGAGGCTACTCACCTTTTGCTATAAATCTGCTCTTTCATCAGCGCTGACAGGTGGCTGGACAATCCCAATCAATTCATCAATTAAGTCTACCCATTTCTAGTTGCTGAGAGCCTCTTGTCCTTGGCTCTGGCGGGATCGGAGGCCCAGAGCGCAGGAAGACGGTTGTCATTGTGGCTGATGCTCCCGGCCGGGGCCTGGGGAAGGGGCTGTCTCGGGAGGCAGGGAGGGTGTAACGGACTTCCAGCCAGGAGAGAAGGAGACTAGGAATGTGTGTTTGGAGTGGGGTTGGGGTGGAAAAAAGGATGGGGAGGGGTACCCAGCCTGGAAACCCAGATTTTGAGGTTTGATTTGTCTTCAGCATGGTTCCTATGACGGAGCAGTTCCATCCTCGGGCTCCGAAGCAAGGCAAAGTTGGGTTCTATCTCAGCTCCGGCACTGACACTCTGTTACTGTGCGCACGCTAGTTAACTTCTCAGAGTCTTAATTTCCTTATCTGTAAGATGGGAATAATAGCAATAACATCCCCTAGGGAGTCCTGAAGATTAAGTGAGATAATATCTATAATGGGTTTAGCGCGAGCCTGGCCTGTAGTTAACAGTGAAATCCATGGTGGCTGTCATTATCGCTGGTGGTATTATCATTACTGAGGGCTACATCATACCAATCCTTAAATGTTTTCTTCCTCTGTCCCTTGAAGCCGACACTTCCTGAATTCCTCTCTGTCAGGGATCTTTCTCAGCTTCCTAAGTCCATTTGTCAGGCACAGGGTAGAGTCTTTCTGCTCCTTGATGGATTTTGGCTCCCCAAATCCATAAAGCTGCCACCGCAAGGGTGTCTGATTAAGCAGGCTGTCTCAGGAAGCACCCAGAGCCCCAGAGTGATGCCCCTACTCCCACAGGCTGAGCTTTTTTGTCTGAAGTGTTGAGTCCAACAGGGGCCCCTCCCAGGAGGAGTGTGTGTGTGTGTGTGTGTGTGTGTGTGTGTGTGTGTGTGTTGTACGCCTACACGTGTGCACGAGCAGGGGTGCATGTGTCTTGATCCTGTCCGTGGCTCACTGAACATGCAAGTTGGTGGCCGAGTTGTCTTTGAGGCAGGTGAAAGCCCCTGCTTGTTATTGCATTGGTTACAATCATCTAATGGTTAAGAAACCAACTCTGGGCTCGGACTGCCTGCATCTGCATCCCAGAGCCTCACTCACTGGTTGTGTGGTCTTGAGTAAGTTGCTTTGCTTTCTCGGTGCCTTAGTTTGTTCATCTGTAAACTGTGATAATAATAGTGCCAACCTCATGGGGTTGTTGGGAGGATTAAAAGGTCATGTAAGTAAAGTGCTCACAACAGTGCGTGGCGTATAGAAGATGCTTAACCAATATTTGTTGATGACTCTTGGTAAGGAAGTCTTTCAAAAGGTGAGCAGGCTCAGGAAGGGGACCTGGTAAGTGTGAGTCCTAAGAGAAGCCTTCCTAAACCTCAGCTTGCTTTCCTATGAAATGGTATGATTTCAGAATCTTGGAGAATATTCTAGCCACTGCAAGCGGGCCATGCTTTGGGAGCTTCTGAGCATTCCCCATTGGGCAATTTTCCTTTCCACAGAGTGGCTTTTCTCAACCACCAACACTGGGACTGTCACAAGGGGAGACAGTGTGAGGAGGAGGATGGAAGGTGGTGCTTCTCTCCCTCTCCAAGAGCCTTTCAGCCGCTAAGGGTGCAGTCCCTGGTGGGGACAGCAAATGCATTTGCTGCTAAGAGGACGCCCTGACACCACAGCAAGGAGCCCACGAATGTGTTTTCCAGCACTGCTGCTAATGGCTTCATCACGGCTTTTTATGAGATGATGTGAATTGCTTTGACCAATGAGGCTTAATGGCCTTCCTCAATGAGCTGCCCCGTCTATTCTCCCTGGAGGCTCAGCTCAGAGTTAAACCAAGAATATTAATACGGGCAGGATCCGGGCCCTCCCCCTTCCTATAAAGTTGTGGAAATTGAGGTCAAGTTGGGTCCCCTGCAACGTTCTTTAAACAGGCAGCAGAGTGGTTTGTCTGCTCCCTGATCTTCCTGGTGGAGAGGGAGTGGCTTCCAGCTGGACCCCTGGGACCAGGCCCTCTCTTCCTCGGGGTTTGCCTCCACTTGCTCAGAGGTGGCCCTTCTTAAGGGGACGGGGGGAGGGAGGGAAGGCCGGCCCTAATTCCACCATTCAGGGTGGCTTCCCCGAAGGGCAGGAAGGACTGAAGCGCTACGCTGGGATAAGAGTTGGAGATGCTGTTCTCTGGTCAGGCGGCCCCGCGGTCATCAGGTAGCTGTGATCATGAACATGCTCTCCTGCGTGACTGAGTGTCAAAATGGCAACATGTCAGAGATGCCAGGCGTCTTTGCAGCCTTGTCCATCCGCCCTCCATTTTATAAGTGAAGGAGCAGATGATCAGAGAGGGGAAGGGAATCCCACAGTCAGTCAGTGTTGGGTGTAGAACCTGGGTGGCTCTCTTGCTCCCCGAGCTCAGATCTGGTCCACCCACAGTACCGCTGGTCCTCATTCAGCCCTCTGGGGCAATGCGTTTTCCAAATCAACTCCAGAGGCAGCAGGCAGCTCTCAAGGTCTCCTGCCATCTTCTCTCTTCCAGGCGAGCATCCCCAGTTCCTGCAGCCATTCCCTCTGAGAACATAATCTTGAGACTTTTCCCTTTCAGCTATAGGATGAGAGAAAGTGCACCAAGATCCTCTTTAGGAGCAATGGGTTCAAATTTTAGTCTGTAGCTTAGCAGCTGTGTCATCTCAGGCAAATCAGATAACTCTTCTCAGCCTATAAAAGGGAATGATAAAAAAGAGGTGGTATTGGGTCCGGCCCAGTGGTGCAGCAGTTAAGTGCGCACATTCCGCTTCAGTGGCCTGGGGTTCACCGGTTCCGATCCCAGGTGCAGACATGGCACAGCTTGGCAAGCCATGCTGTGGTAGGCGTCCCACATATAAAGTGGAGGAAGATGGGCACGGATATTAGCTCGGGGCCAGTCTTCCTCAGCAACAGAGGAGGATTGGCAGCAGGTGTTAGCTCAGGGCTAATCTTCCAAAAAAAAAAAGGAAAAGAGGTGATACCATCTCCTCTCAGGGTTGCACAGATGAATTGAGGTAATGGCTGTGAACCTGACTGCATACAGTAGGTGCTCAATAAATGTTTATTATCTAAGCAATTTCAGTGCCTCTCCTACTGTGTGGATGCCAAGAGTGGATCTTGGCTTCAGACCCAGCAACATAGCAGAGTGGTGGGCACCTCCATCCATGAACTTGGCACGGAGAATGAGATGTTGTAATTGTTGCTATTCTTGTGCTAGGTTGGAAGCTTCCATAGGACAGGAACTATCTCTTATTCACCTTTTCCGGTGCCTGGGGTATAGTGAGCGCTCAATAAGTGCTTTGATGAGGGTCTTCCTAGGGCGCTAACCCAGCCTCTCCCCTGCCTCCCCGCAGCCCGCCCTGAAGATGTCGGCACCAGCCTCTACTTTGTAAATGACTCCTTGCAACAGGTGACCTTTTCCAGCTCCGTGGGGGTGGTGGTGCCCTGCCCGGCCGCGGGCTCCCCCAGCGCGGCCCTTCGATGGTACCTGGCCACGGGGGACGACATCTACGACGTGCCGCACATCCGGCACGTCCACGCCAACGGGACACTGCAGCTCTATCCCTTCTCCCCCTCCGCCTTCAATAGCTTTATCCACGACAATGACTACTTCTGCACCGCGGAGAATGCGGCCGGCAAGATCCGGAGCCCTAACATCCGCGTCAAAGCAGGTGAGGGACCAGGCGGCTTTCCCCTACCTGGGAGCTCAGTCTGAAGCGGGGGGGGGGGGGGGGGGGGGGGGGCCAAGTTGGGGGGGGGAATGGGGAGTGGGTAGCGCCCATCGCCCATCATTCTGAGGATCTGTGCGTAACATGCTAGGGATTGGGCGGCAGGTCGTGGGGTGGGGTGGGCTGTGGGTGGGGCTTGGAAGAAGTCAGTCCCTCAAGCTAAGTTTTGTTGTTACTGTGTGTCCTTAAGCGGAGAACACACCTTTCTGAGCCTCGGTTTCCTCATTCACAAAGCTGATGCCAACACCTACCCCATTCATCACCACACGTCAGGGTTAAATGAGATAGCACTCATTTAAATTATTTAAGCGCTCTTCAGTGCCTGACTCATGGAAAACAGCCAATGAATTTCTTTTTTTTCTCAAAAAAAAAAAAAACCTTTTATTGAAATAGAATATATAAAGAGAAGTGTATATAAGTATATAGCCTGATGAATTTTCACAAAGTTTAGCTAATATCCAGATCAAGATATATGATATCAGCACGTCAGAAGCCTCCTTTATGCTTCTTTGGGTCACTGCTCCTAGGGGAGACCATAGTCCTGACTTCTAGCAATATAGGCGTTTGCCTGTTTTTGTACTTTACGTAAGCGGAGCCCTACGGTAGTTGTTCTCTTGAGTCTTTTGCTCACTGTTATGTCGGTGGGCTTTACCCCTGCTGCTGTGTGCAGCTGTGGGTGGTTCATTCTCATTGCCGTGTGGTCTTCTATTGTGTGACTATCCCACACTTTATTCATCCATTCCACTGTTGACGGACAGTTGAGTCTAACATAGCTCCTGAGAATAGGCATTTAGGTAAAATTCACGATGGGATAATTTTAGCAGTGAAGGATTTTGGTCTCTGGAAGAGTTGATGGAGGCAAGGAAGTGAGGGTTTCTGGGATGGTCTCATTTCTCTGGGTGAGGGCTGGAGATGAGGGACTGAGTTAGACCAGCTACACTTAACGAGGCTGTCCTGATATGCTGGTGTGTCCTAATGAGTTGTAAGATGTGCCTCAAATAGTAATAAAGCACTGAGGTTTGGGGAGTGACTTTCTTGGAGGAGGTTTTGGGGTGGCAGAGGACAGCCGGTGTCCTAGCCGGCCACTGCAGCAGCACCAGGCCTGGGGCGTGCCATCGTTCCTGGCCATGTGTTGGGCAGAGGAGAGTGGATTCTGGGGAGGGTCTCCCAACCTACGTGCCTAGTGACAGGTCCTGCAAGACCTCTGACTGCCTGTGTCCTTCTGCCTTGGCAGTGTCTCTTGCAAGGACAAGGTTCCAAGCAGCTGGGAACAGGTGTTTGTAGGGGTGAGGTGGGATGAGAGCTCTTAGTTAAAGAACTGGTCTTCATCTCATTGGTTTGTCTGGGGAGAGAGTGCAAGCTCTTCGAACCTAGGGCCGTGCTCAGTGTATGCCCCCTGGGGCTCCCCGTGGAGCCTCTTTTCAGGAGTAGGTCCTTTGCTCTGTTCCCCTAACACAACACCAGGTGCTGGGCTGGGAGCCCTGAGGCCAAGATTTGGAACCCAGTTCTGGCCTGTACAGCCTGGAGGATTGGGCTAAAAGGAGGTGACCTCATATTTCCTGTTACATGCCCGTTATTGGGTTAGGATGTGATCTTCACAATAATCCTGTAAAGTGTTTCTTACTTACAAATGGGGGGACTGAGACAAAGAGAGGTGATGTCGTTGCCCAAGGGCACGTAGGCAGTTAGTCACACAGGTGTAGCTATAATGACAAGTGACATTGTTGCAGTGCTTTCCATGTACCAGGCCTTCTACATGCTGCTATTATTATTACTGTTATTTCCTTTCACAAATGAGGAAACTGAGGCACTGAAAGGTTAACTAGGTCTTGTCTAGGTCACGCAGCTGCTCAGAGGAGGATGCAGGGCCTGCTCGTTGGACGCTCTTAACCATTAGTACCTGCTGGTCCCTGGGACTCATCTGGATGGTGTGCACCCAAACCCAGCCCTTTCCACTCCTCCACTCTGCTCCCTCCAGCGTCGGCTCCCCTTAGTCTCCTTTCTGTTCCCCCCTTCATCTGCAGGCAGTGCCATGCCCAGACCCACAACAGGGTGGACCATGGCCTCACAGAGCAGGCAGAGCTGTCTCCTCTCTCTCCTCCACCTCAGCTGTCTCTCTTCCCCATCACGGCCACAACACGGAGAAGGGGAAAGAATAAAGGCATGGGGAGGCCTGGGGAGGGCTGGCCCGCCTGGAAACACAGCCAATTAAGAGGCTCTTGATGAAGCCAGAGGGGCTGCAGGTGCACAGCCGGAGGGGCTGCTAGGCCCTGAGCGTCGCCTGGGCAACCATGGCAGGGAGAGCAGGAGGGCACGCTGCCCAGGTGCCTGCTGAGGGACAAGGTCGGGAGGCGGTGGGGCTCTGGATGCTTCAGCTCTGCTTGGCAGAGAAGGGGCAGAGGATGGAGTGAGTTGGAAGAGGCCACGTGGAAGAGGACGAGGGGGAGGCAGAGGCAGAGGGCTGGGCCAGCCCATCCCTGGGACCCAACGAGTTTGGTGGCTGCAGGTGACAGCTCCCCGAAAACCAGCCCTGGGACCAAGACAGGAAGCCTCTGTGCACACTGTGAGGGCAGCCAGGCAAGGCTGGGGGTCTGGCTGGGGGCAGCAGCAGGAGGTGGGAGAGAGCAGCAAGGAAGCTTCGTTATGGAGAATCTTGGAGGCTGGCCGTGTCTCTGGGGTTCTGCATTTTCAGAGATGGTCACAGTTTCAAAAATTCTCTCCCATTTTGCTTATAGACCACCCAGCCCTCCAGAAAGTTCAGGATGTAAACTCCCGTTTCCCAAACCGCTTTTCACATTGAAGTGGCACAAAAATCTGTGGTTAGATCATGTGTCCTGGTTTTTATTTTGGCAATTTATGGTCACTGTGCCGCAAACTGTTGCTACCCTGGGCCCAGGGATAATATAGGGAATCAGATATGTTTCCTTGGAGGCATTCTAGTATACTTCTGTATTACCCACATCCCCTTCTTGTGTATGATCACCTTGCAGGGCTTGAGTGCTACCCTCAAGGTCCTAATGTCTTATGCAGTTTGTTAATATTTGCCGAAATTGGAAAGGTTGGACGTTGGATTTATGCTCTTGCAGAGTGAGGCAGGGTATTTCTGAGGGAGAGTAGGCTGCCCAGGGGAGTAGGGGCAGGTTGATGGAGAAGGAGCTGTGCAGGCAGAAATCAGATCACGGCAGGAACTTCTGGTCTGGGTAAGTGGGAGGTAGGGGAAGAGGTGATGGAGGCTGAGGCCTGGGGTACTGAGGGAGTTGAGCTTGCTTTCTTGGGGCCCCCCCACCATGTCCCATCCGAGCCTTATGACACCTGTCTCTCCCCAACCCCCCCACGTCTCTCTGCAGTTTTCAGGGAACCCTACACCGTCCGGGTGGAGGATCAAAGGTCAATGCGTGGAAACGTGGCCGTCTTCAAGTGCCTCATCCCCTCTTCAGTGCAGGAATATGTTAGCGTTGTGTCCTGGGAGAAGGACACGGTCTCCATCATCCCAGGTAAGGAAGTGCTGTGGGGCCTCGGCGGACAGCGGTGCTGGGGTTGGGGAGACTGAAGCAGAGGTGCTGAGTTGGTTGTTGAGCTAACTGAGATCTTGAGGTTGGTTCTGGTGAGCGATTTGTTATTGTTTTGGTGATGCTCTGGCGAAAGTGTCTTTGGTCTCGGCTTGGTGCACCTCTGTGTGGGGTGGTGAAAACCCGCATGCCAGGGGCCTCTGCTGAGTGTGTGAAGGTCCCATCAGACACAGAGTGGGTCCTGTTTCTGCAAAGGAGTGGGGTCGCCATCCTTCCTGACCACTGGGTCTTTGCTGGCCCTTGCCCTTAGTGATGGGAGACAAGACTAGAAGCATCTTAACTGTGAAAAGTTGTCAGGGGAGGAGGGAAAAGAGGCTGGTTTGTGGTGTCTTTTCCTGCCTTGAATGACTAGGACGTGAGTGCTGGATTCTCGGAGGACCAGACTTGAGGCAGCATGCGCATGGGACGTTTTTTTCATGAGTTGGCCAAAGAGCCCATCACAATTCCAGTGGGCCCTCTTCTTGCCTGGTATTGGGAGAAAAGGTTAATACTGCATTGTAGGTTCACCTTGTTAGAGCTGCCGTGTTTGTGAGCCCTTCGTTATCGGTTCCTTTTCCCTATGCAGGGTTGTCTTTTCAACAGGAAAACAGGTCTGGGAACCCCAAGAGAGGACTTCAAGTCCTCAAAATACCTCTAGGCTTTGGTTACAAAATGCTGGGGTTTTCCCACCACTCCAGCCTCTCTCCCTTCATCCCGGCACATTGTAGAGGCTCTGATGCTGTTTCTTCTTCTCTTGACCAAGGACCTTGTTTTCCTTTCTGTAAAATGGAACTTGACCAGATGCTCTCTGAGTGCCGCTGCAGCATTAACGTCCCATCGCTGGTCATATGAAATGATTCTAATTGCTCCAAGTTTTCGGGTTAGTTGGGGAAGACAAGACTTCTATGCGTGAAACCTGTAAAGCAGGGGTTCTTAATCCTGCTACATGTTTGAATCCCTGGGAGGTCTTTGGAAAACACCAGTGCTTGGGCCCAACCCCCAGTCAGTATCTCAGAGTAGAACCTGCATCAGCCCTTTGGAGACTCCTTAGGTGGGTCCAGTGTAGAGCCGGGAGAAGGACCGATGTTTGGGCACATTGACAGCTAATGTGGCAGGATACTTTTTTTGAGACATTAATTTGTGTTTTGCTCTTGGTACTTTTCCCTTCTCTCAGTTCCGGGCAGATGGCCAGAAGGTATAATGTCCTCAGAGCTTGTGATGGGACAGGAATCTGAGGCTACCTGAAGACAGCCGCTCTTCTTGCCCTTAGGGAAACCATAAGCGAACAGGGAAGATGAGGATGGGTGTTCTGGCTGAGGAGGAGGGTCTCTGAGGGCGGGGAACAGGAGACAAAAGGATGTCAGAGACGGGGATTGTGCTGCAGGCTCCAGGGTACAGCTGAAGGAGGCGGTTGGACCCCACAGGAGTGGCTGTGTGTGGCTCCACAGGGTCTGCGCCTGAGGCTAGTGTTCTTGTGTCTATATGAGACACGACGTGCTCAGCCAAGACCCAAAGGGATCATGCAGGCAGGGCCGACAGGCTGGTGAGGACCAGAGACCCTTGGCAACAACCAAGGTTGTTATTGGGAAGCTCCAGTAGTGATGGAGATTGAATTTCTTGTCTATCCAGCAGAGTCAGATTGCAGGTGATTTAAAGAACATAAAGAAATATGATATTTCTTATACACTTGAGTTTATGGACTATGAGTTATATCTATTAAAGTAATAATAATAATAAAATAATATTAAAAAATTTTGAGTGCTTACTATATGCCAGGCACTGGGCTAAGAAACTTTCAAATATGACCTCATTATATCTTCACAAAACGTCCTTAAGTGTATTTTCCCCCTTCACTTTACAGAAGAGGAAACTGAGGCTCAAAGAAGTGAAGTAACTTCTTCCGGGTCACACATCTATTAAGCAGAGGTGAGGGCTTGAACCCAGGTCTGTGCACTTACCCCCACACAGAACTGCGTCCAGGCACCAGTACAAGTGTATCCAGTAAAGCGTTGCTTTGGGTACAATGGAGGCTTGTGTGCTGTGGGCCTCAGGAGCGGAGAGACTCAGTGCTGGTTTAGGGAGGGCTTTGTGGCCCCAGAGGAGGGCAGTGATTAAGAGCCTAAAATCTAGGACCAGACTGCCTGGGTTTGAAACTCACCCCATTGCTTACAAGCTGAGCAAGTCATTTTTCCCTGAAGTGCCTCAGTTTCCCCAAGTGTAATAAAATGGGGATCATGATTGATTACTTCATAGGGTTCAAGTAGGAATGAAATGAGTTAATATGTAGAATGTTTTGAACACCGCCTGACACACGGAGGATGGTCTGTAGCGATGAGGATTACTATTTGGTGGAAAAGAGCGTTCATTCTCCTCTTTGTACTGCTGTTTCCTATTGCTGGGTGTGTATTGCTACCATGTAACAGGGTCTGTGTCCCCCATTAGACTGAGTGTCCCAAGGTTAGGAACTGGGTTGTTTTCATCCACACATCCCTGGCTCTTCACACTCAGGATACATGCTCACTAAATGTCCAGTGGGTGCGTGAATGGATGGTTGGGAGAGTTCTGAAGGAATATGGGAGCAGCATGGACAGAGGCATGGAATAAGGACGAGCACCATGGGCGTGGAGTAGCAAGAAGCCAGCTCAGGCAGGAGAGAAGGAAGGTTAACCTGGCTCCTGTGTGTCGGAGCTGGAGGCAGTGAGCTTCCCTGGGCGGCCCTTGTAGTTGGTGCTTCAGGGCTGTCTTTGATGTCAAGACTGGGCTGGTGGCCCCAAAGGGCATAATTATCAGGGAAGTGGGCTTGATGCTAATCTTCAGGGTTCTGTTAAACTTTGGTTCTATAGAACCCCCTTTCTTTCCTCGAGAATTTTCCTCCCCTGCCCGGCCCTCCAGCCCCATCCATAATCATTCTAGATCTTTCTACAGCTATGTTTTAGATCCAGGGACAGGCTTCCCAAAGCACGTGAATCCAGCTAACATGCTCCCAGAGGAATCCAAGAGAACCAGGGAGAGCAGGGTTTTGCTTCCTCCAGGCTCTGTAGATGAGAGGCCTGAACTTGGGTCCACATGCTGCATACCTTAATTTTGGAAAATGCAAATTGTTTACTGATTTTTTTCATAAAAATAAGATTCTCTGCCATCCATACTTGCAGAGTACCCAGTGTGTGTGTGTGTGTGTGTGTGTGTGTGTGTTTGTGTTTGTTGGCTGGGCAGTTGGACAGCAGCTTCTCACAGTTGAGGAGATTTAATAATTAGGTTGCCTCGAGGTTAAGGAAGGACCAAGGAGCCCGAGTTATGTCCCCTTGACACTTCAGGGTCACCTTCTGGAGCAGGGAGAACGGGGTTGATTTTGATCTCTGGATCTGCAAAGCTGGGCTCAGATCCTCCATAAACCACAAGGCCAGCAGGAGCAGGTGCTGGAGAGCAGGAAGAGGGACGGGGAGGCTGACGTGGGCCAGTCTGGGCCCCAGGAGACATCTCCTTGGGGAGAGCAGGTGCCCTGGGAGGAGGGGGCCCAGTGGGGTGAGTGCAGGCCCCTGTGAACTAGGAGCCTGCCCTTCCATGCCTCTCTCAGAGGGGCTTTGGGAGGAATTAAAGGCTTGGGGCCTAAGCAAGCTCTGTGAGTTGGGTATTTGCGCACAGGTTAGCCTCGCCAGCTGTCCACGGTTGGGAGGGGCAGGTAAGCCTCGTGGAGCTGGCCGGTGAAACTCTAAGCAGCTTTTTGGCTGTGCTTTTCCCAGCCGGGGTAGGTAGAGTCTAGAGAGACGGCCCGAAAGGAACTTTGCCCAGAGCTGCCTTCTACCTCTGCCCCCCTCTCCCGCCTTCCCCTCCCCTAAGCTGGCCATCTTCCTTCCATCAGGCTGCTTAAAGATGTGCATGTAAAATCACAGAGCCTCTCGCCTATGATCTGGCATGCTCCTACCCCTTACTTCTCTCCTGGGGGACTTGGTCTTGAGACGAATTGGCTCTCCTGAGCGAGCGGGCAAAGGGCTGTGCGCGAACGTAAATTAAAATGAAGGCCTCCAGTGAAGCCGAGATGTGGTTTCATTTCCCATCTGCATGATCACCATTACAATGCATGTTATTGGATATAAAGATAAATCCGGCCCTGTTCCTAATAGCTTTTAATTTCCACCAGACCTGATTATATCGATGCAGGCTCCTTGTGGGAGTTTCCCAGCACGCTCTTCACCAGCATCCTGACTGGCTGTCTTGGCCCCAGTGGGGAGTTTTGGACACTACTCAGATGTGGGCCAGATGTATCTGCTGGTGCTGTGGACGGCAGGCCTGGATCAGCTCCCTTGTCTATGCGGATGGGGCTCCTCAGTGCTGAGTTGTCATCATGCCTGACTGGCCTGGGAGTGCACTGGGGGTACTGTGTGTTGGGGAGGGGAGAAGGGGGGATCAGAAGGAATCTGGCCAGGGGGATCCCTTCTGAAAAGTGGTCAGTGCTCCCCAACTGCAGCCCATATTTGCCCAAGGTGAGAGTCAGTGAGCCCACCACCCTTCTTCCACCCCCTTAGTTGTCCTGGGATTCCAAGTTCCATGGGTTTTCGTCCCTCTTTTCGTTAGGTTCTGGTGTCCCTGCCTGGTCTGCATCAATCTCTTCCTCTCCTTATTGGTACCCTACTCCCCTTTTGTCCTTTAAACTGCGTTCCTCTGTCCCCTTCCGTGAGCCTGCAGCAGAACTTGTCACTCCTCTGGTTCCATTCCTGGAGCATGTACCTCCTTCTGTCTTACATTGTAGGTGGTTGTTTCCGTCTGTCTGTCTGCTGCAGGAGGCTGTACAACTGTATCTTTTTCATCCCTTTATCCCCAGGGCCCTCGTAACACCTGTCACAGCATAATAATAATAAGATTAATGATAATATCTATCATGAATTGAGACCTCTTTTGTGTTAGGCATCTTATATATTATTATCTCTAATCCCCACAATAACACTTTAAGAGAGAGAACATTTTTTGTTTTGTTGGTTTTTTTTTTTCTTCCAATTTTATAAATAAGGATGGTGAGGCCCAGGGAAGTTAAGCAACTTATCCAAGGCTGCAAAGCTAATAAGCAGCCTGGGTTTGAGCTGGGGTCCTCAGGGGTGCTCTTCTGCCTGCTGCCTCTCCAGAGCAGGCTCCTCATTAAGAGTGGACTGTCCTCAGGTTCTAACATAGGAGGAGGCCTCCTCCCTGCCTCCAGTACTTGCCTGGGGACAGAATCATGTCATCAGCCCTTGCCCTGACCTCTGGCTGTGTGTGCGCTGACCAGAGGCCTTGACTTTTCTGAAGGGCAACAGATCTCCAGCTGAAAAATCAGTGAACAAAACAAGTGTTCTAACAAGAAGCCTTTATTGGGCCCCGGCGCTGTGTTTGGCCCAGTGGGAGGCACAAAGACGGGCCTGATCTGCGAATTTAGGATTCCGTTCATGTTGTCAGCTCTGATGGACAAGGATGGTTAATCTCTACACAATGAACAATCAAATATGATCATGGTTTGCTTTGGAATGCAGAGTCAACTTACTAATTGCATTTTGCTCAGGCTGAAACTAAGGCTACTTTGAGTCTCTACCAGCTTGGGCGCGGGATGACACAGACGACAGAGAGCTGAGGTGGCGCCTGGAAACCAGTTTGGACACAAGTAGGCTACAAGCGGATGGAGACACAGACTGTCAGAGCTGGAAAGGCCCTGGAGGTCATTTACCGATAAAGAAACCGAGGCCCAGACCCGTGCTCTCCCGTGCCTCCTTCGCCCCTTCTCTCCCACTCATTCTCAGAGCAGGTTATTTTAACCACTTGTAAGGGGCTTGTCTTTTACCACCAGATGTCTTTCCTTCTTTGTCTGTCTCAAACCTCCCCATCTTTCAAAGTCTGGTTCAAATACCACTTTTTCCATGATGCCTTTCCCAATTTCTGCTAAGAATGGATTTAAAAATCACCCAGATTAACCTGCTTCTAGGGGATCCTTTTCTGAACTCCGTCCAAACTTTATCAGTTCCTTGCTCAAGACACTAATCGTGTTTTGTCCTGCATATTTTAAAATCTGTATTAGCCCCTCACCGAGAATGTATAATCATCAAGAGCAGAATCTGTATTTTATTCAGACCCCTCTCCCCTCCGGTGCTCATAGAAGATGATTAATGGTAATGACGAAATGCCAGTCTCTTCCCTACTGGACTGTCATGTGCAGTAAGAAAGGAGAGAGGTCTGCCTAAGGTCACATGGAAGACTGGTGGCATTACAGGATTTAGGGTTGGCGGTTCTCAGTCTCCATTACGCCGAGCTGCTTCAGAGTTCCCCAGAGGGAGATGGCCTCCGTGGGTTCCTCCTGTGGTGCTTTCCTGTTTAGATGCAAAATTGGGGACCTCAGCTTGCAAGTATTCAGGGGCATGCAGAAAAGGCGCTGGGATGGTCAGCCAGTGCTCATGTGAAATAGGTGGTGCGTTCAAAGCAATTTAACAAATGGGGTTTGGCCCCTGCTGGGTGCTAGGCACAGTGTGAGGCCTTGCAGAGGAGTCAAATTTGACCATGAGCTATTTCTTCCCTTCAGCAGCTCCTATCTAGGGGTTATAGTATCTTCCGTGAAGAGGATGGTACAACAGAGGCCGGGGTTCTTTCTGATGGTGGCAGCCCAGTAAGGCATCATGGAGGGGAGGGAGGCCTCTAGTCAGGCCGTAGAATACATTCCCTAGGCCACGCGGACAGAAAGAACACTTTGGGTGGAGGTGTCAGCATGGATGAAGGCAAGCAGGCAAGGAAAGGATGGGGTGAGGCAGGGAGGGGATGAGGCTGGAGGGTAAGTAGAGGTGGTGAAAGATTGTCATTTAGCTCATGAAAGTCCTGTCTAGTTCTAGGGAAAAAAAAAAAAAGGACAACATGATAGTAACGATTAATATTTATTGAGCACTTCCTAAGTTGCCAGGCTCCATTCTAAGCATTTTACATGTTTAGCTCGTTTAATCTTCACAGCAATTTGAAGTTGAGGGAACTATTATTCTCCATTTTACAGATGAACAAACTGAGGCGCAAAGAAGCTAAGAATTCTCTAAAGTTAGTGATAGAGCCACAATTTAAACTTGTGTATTCCGACTCCGTTATTTGTGCTCCTAAGCTTTACACTATATTGCCTTGCAAAAAGTTAATATAGAGGATGTATTTTTTGAAAACTGCAAAGTCAAAAAGAAAAAGACACACAACCAAAATTGGGTAACTGATACAAGCAGACAATTTACAGAAGAGGTAGTGGGATGTGGCAGGAAGACGACAGGCTGTGGAGTCTGCTGCTCCTAATTGGTGACCTTGAGTAAATTACTTTCAAAGCCTCAGTTTATTCACCTGTGAAATGGGGACAGTGAAACCTACTGCACATGGAATCCTGTAGATGGAAATTAGGCCTCTGGGGAGACTTGAATTCTCAGACGGTGAGGAGTGGGCTAAATACAGCAGGGAAATTGCCCACCCAGCTTCATGACCTTGTCCGACCTTGGGCTGTGCTACCCTCTCTGGGTGCTGGTCTGGAGGCAGAGCGTGCGTTAGCCAGGATGCAGCCACCAAGGCGAGCGGTGGTCCTGGGAGCAGAGACTGGAGGATGGCTGCCCCCAAACGTGATCTTGAGAATGTCATAAGGAACTGGGGCTGGTAGTAGATGACCACTATAATGGGCCATGATAATCTGAGTAGAACGAGGGAAGCAAAATAACTGGGAGAGAGTGTGGTTAGTCTCTGTATTCACTTGTGCCTTGCGTGGTACCTGATAAAAGTTATGTTGAGGGAAGGCGTGAAGGCGTGCGGTTTGGTACCAACACAGCAAAGGTCACCTCCACAACCTCCCTGGGTCTAAGCTGCTCAAAGTGCTCAATCCCTGATTCAGTAACGACTAGTATCTCATAACACTCTATAGTTTATAAAGCGCTTTTATATGGTCTCGTTTGCTCCTCGCAGTCCCCCCGTTGCCTTCCCCATTTTACAGACCAGGAAACAGACAATGCAGTGAGGTTCGGTGACTTGTGCAGTTAGAAGCAAAGTAGAAAGGAAGGAAATAAACACGCATTAAGGTGGACGTGTATGCAGGGGCCTGTGGCACGTATCTGGATGTCATCTCATTTGATTGTCCTCTTAACCTTGTGAGGGAGGCATGCTACCCTCATTCTTAGGTGTAAAGGAAATGAGATTCAGAGAGGCCAAGCAGTTTGCTCCAGGTCACACAGCTTCTCAGTGGCAGAAACTGGGCTTGGACTGAGAGCTTTTGTCCCCAAAGCCCAAGTTCTTTCCTTGTAGCAAACTTTAGAGACTCCAGCCTGAGTGTTGTCCCAGGGACTTGGGACAATAGACAGTTACTATTTCCCTCACCAAGGCAGTTGTAGGGAGGAAAAGCAATGGCCCTTAATTGTGTGATTGTTGTTTGCTTTGATGGGGAGGGGCATCAGACTCAGACAGCCTTCTATTTTCCTCGGCGTGCAGAGAGAAAATCCTGCCTTCTAAAGCCTTACAACACGCTCTGCAGGTTAGAGATCCAAGGAAATATTCGGAAGCAGCAAAGGCATTCTCCCCCTGGTCAGATGGCCTAAACTGAAATGATAATCATAGTGATAATGACGGTTACTAAGAAAATAAGAGATCGATTACTGAGCTCCTAAGCAATAAGTGCTTTTCATGAGTCGTTTCATTTAATCTCCACGAGGTCTCATGTAGGTGATGGTATTGTTATCTCCATTTTGCAGATGGGGAGCCTGAGCCCAGAGAAGTCGGTCACCTGCTCGAGGCCATAGAGTGCGCGTGCGGTGGGGCAGGATCTGAGTCCAGAGCAGGTGGATTTCAGTTCTTAGGAAGGACTTGGGCCACCTCTCCAACTGCGCCCTGCTGCCTATGTCAGCTTTCATTGGGATAGTGCTCTCTGGTTTAGGAAGCCAGTTCACAGGCATCGTCTTACTGAATCCTTCCAACCCATCCCAGGCAGACGTGTTCTTAACCTCACTTAACAGACAGGGAAGCCCAGGCTTGGGGGAATCGAAGGGCCTGCCCAAGGGTATGGCCAGGGAGGGGTATACCAGGACTCTGGTTTGGTGTCTGCACCCCAGGATCTCTTGAGGCCCCACCTGGAGCGCATGCCCGAAGCTCCCCAGGACCCCTTCCAATCTCCCAGCAGGCGAGCTGCTCTGCATTTGCACGCCAGTTGGATGGTTCCAGAACCATCAGCCGCGGCTCCTCAGTCAAGCAGAAATGTCTGTGTTCACAGGTGCCTCTGGCGGCGTGTGCATGTGTCGTGTTTTGCTTTTCCATTTAGTTCATGGCAGGCGCTGCGTTTCCAGAGCACCCACTGGGTGAATTTCAGCAGATTTAAGACGATTGCAGGCAAACGCTCGCCCCGGGATCATGCCGTGGCAGTGGACACGGAGCAAGCAGCATTGTTTGGTTAAGTTGACACCTCTGTAAGTTACCCTGAAATCAGAGTGGAATTTTTTATAGAAGGTTATCCTACACATAAATCATCATTAGACTACCTCATTTTTGTTTAATGCCTACCTAACTGCGCTCTAGTCTAAAAATGTGTGTTTAGTGAAGTCAAGGGTTGCAGGGAAATTATAGGGTTTTCAAAAACCCATTTGCTTTGCTGGTGTTCCCATCAGAATCAATCTTGCCTTTAGTTCTCCATCTCATTGCAAACATGCAGTATTGCGCACCGAATTCTGGCATTTAATGTAGGGTAGCATTTATTCAGAAGAAGCCAACGGTGCTTACAGAATGGGAGAGCTATGTATAGATGGCACTTCCTGCCAAGCCTGTGATTTTGAACTCTGTTGCGTATCAATGAGACTTCACCGCCAGAGCTGGAGCCGCGTGGGGACGGTTGCCAGCAGAGGCCTGCGCTGGGTGGCGGCGGGAAGGAAGCCTGCATCCGTGGTGCCGTGAGCCTCCCTGAGGGCCAGCACCTGGCAAGCACTCAGACAATGTTTGTTGAATGCCTAAAGGAACTTTTAACCAGAAGGGTGGCTGACCTTTGGATTAGGTTGTAGATAGGATGGATTAAAAGGAAGGGAAGGGTGTGGTTCTGTGGCTGCTGGAGTAAAGCTCTCGTTTGCTCCTGTTATGTCCCAAATCAGCAGGGCTTGCTTGGAGCCCCTTTTTGATGGAGTGAAGCTGTGTAGCAAAGCTAAATTGATGTGGGCTGTGGCCTCAGAGAGACTTGGGTTCAAATCCTGGCCCTGCCTTGTACTTGCCAGATGACCCTGGGTGAGTTCTTTAACTTCTCTGAGCTTCAGTCTCCTCATGTGAGAGGATTAGAAATTGTGTACTTCCTCTATATAGGGAAAACGTGCTTTTCGGTATAGTTTATATTTTTCTATATAGACCTGTTTTTTTACATATAGATTCTCTCTATGTAGGTTTTCAGTTTTTCCTAGTGCTGAGCAGACACACAATTAACTGTCCCAGGATTAGTCATCTTCTCCTTGAGACCTGGAAGCTCTCCATGAAGAGTGAGTCCCTAGGACTGAGCAACCGGGGGTGAGCATCCAGGTGTGAGCATCCAGGAGTGACCATATCATGGACTGACCGTGATAGAGTGAGCATCCAGGAGTGAGCAGCATGGAGTGAGCATCTAGGAGTGAGCATTTAGGTGTGAGCAACCAGGAGTGAGCATCATGGAGTGAGCATCTAGGAGTGAATATCTAGGAGTTAGCATCCAGGTGTGGGCATCCAGGAGTGAGTATCATGGAGTGAGCATCCAAGAGTGATCGTCTAGGCATGAGTGTCTAGGAGTGAGCATATAGGAGGGTGGGCTTGGCTGTCAGTGCATTGGGGTCACTTAACCTTCAGGGCTGAGGGCTTAAAGGTTAGGATGGTGAGGAGACAAACGCTCATGCTGGGGCAGAGGCAGGGTAAGCCCTTGGTGTTACCCCACAAGGCCGAAGCCCACTTCCTAACCTTCTGACTGTGGCTTTTGTGGTCTGCCAGGCGTCTTGCTGTGAACGGAAACTTCAGGAGCTTAGGCATGTGTCCTTGTCGGCTGCCAAGCCCGCCTTTTGCAGTGGCGTGCTGAGCCAGCAGGAAGCAGGCCCAGCTCTCTGCATCCCAGCTCAGTGGGCGGAGGGCCCCGAGGCTTGCATGGCCTCTCAATTGGAAGTGTTTTCGTCTCACACCTAGAGATTCCTCCCCTCCACTTTAAGATCAGAGCAAACCTGAATACGTACATCTTTAGGGACGTAGAGTCTGCCAGAATTCTGGGGCGTCACCTGAGAAGCAGAAGACAGATTGGGAGACAGAAGCCTGTGACAATGAGTGACAGAGGTGGTGAGAGTGGAGGGCAGCAGCAGAGTCTGGGCTCCAAGTTCAGCCTCTGCTTATGCACTGGAGTCAGCCAGGTGCCCGTGACCTTTATGCTTGGTGTGGTGGTCTGATGGGCTCTCAGCCTTTGTGAAGCAAAGAGATCCCTCTGAGAGCACTTGGCTGGGGTCCCTCTTCACTGCTCCCGGGAGTGCGACACAGAAAAGGAGAGGGCTTGTATCTAGAATATTCCAGAACCCACTGTTCCTGACACAGGCCTAGGGAGGCAGCAGTGCCCTCCTCAGGGCCTGTGCCAAGGAAAGGGCACAAACTCCATCAGGCTGTAGCTGTCAATGCCATGTCTTATGTCGACTTCATCCCCTGAATCTATCTAAATGGCTGTGTCGGCATAAGCAACAATTAGGTGGTTGAATTTTCAGTTCATTATTTAATTTAGCAAATGCTTTTTGAGAACTTCCTGTGTGCAAGATGCTGTGTTATATGGACAGTGATTCCCAGGGGGTTTTGCATGAGGATCTCCAGGGACTGGGAGAAATTCCTCTTCCCACACACCAAAGAAACTCAGTTTAATTAATATATATGTGTGTATGTGAATGAGTAATATGCAGGATGTAATTTGTACTTATCGAATGTGTACATATATGTGTTCACACACCTGCTTTTTTGGCCTGTGGCAAGGGGAGAGAGACTCACCTGTATCGACCCCCAGAAGGACCCCAGAGCAGAGACCTGAGGCAGACACCTTGGCCCACTGTCTGTGGGAAAGGGTCTCATAGGAGTTTCTAGCTCAGGAGTGTGTCAGGGTGAATGTTCAGGTCCTGGCCTTTTCTCCTGGGCAAAGAGGACGGCTCCCCGTTCCCCTCTTCATCTTCCGGGCAGGAATGAGGGTGGCCTGGCGTTCTGGATTTTATAGACAGCCTTGGATCAATCATATTCAGTGAGGCCTATGTGGTGTGGGGAGGGTGGGCAAAGGCGTGGGAGATGTGATTCACTGTGCCTGTCTTTGAGGGGCTTGCTGTCGAACAGGCAAGATGAGCTTGGGGTACAGGTGACCCCAACACGAGGCAGAGTGTGATGAGGGTGCAGGATAAGCGCCAGCTTCTGGGGGCTCAGAGGCGGGGAGCCCTGTCTCCTGTACTGGAGCAGGCGCCTTGTAAGCAATAGCATTTCCTATGGGTCCTGGAGAATGGATTGTTTTGGCAGGCTGAGTTCCCACAGGGGAGAGTCTTCTAGACCTGTCAGCGCTCAACTTTAGAATTACCTTGGGCGCTTTTAAAAAACACTGCTTTGGGGTGTTTGGCTGTTGGGTTTTGGGTGTTTGGGTATTGGATTTGGGCCCAATCCCGGACAATTGAGTCAGAGTCTCTTGGAGTAAGACCTAGGCATCTGTATTTGTGAAAGCCCCCTAGGTGATTCTGGTGAGCAGCTCGGTTGCATACCTCTGTTCTGCACTCAGGAGGCCATGGGGGTGAAATCCTGGGGCACTGAGAACAAAGACCGCACTCCTGGGGCAAAAGAGCCCAGTTTGCCTGGAGCTCAGGATACATTTAAGGGTGGGGTGTAACTGATGCGGCACTGAGTTGTATGCAATTAAAGGGCAATGAGGAGCCATTGGAGATTTTGAGTGGGGAATGGTCTGGAAGGACTTTGGGGAGCTGGTCTTCGGTGATCAAGGATGTTCACAGAACTGTGGAGATCATCCATGTCTCAGCCTCCTGGAACCCATGTGTCCTTGAATTTCTCAGGAATTACCACTGGCATCTTTCAGGCAGGCAGGCCACAGGCAAGCTCTGTCCTATACCCCACCCTCCCTCTTATTCCTGCCCCCTTCCCTGAGCTGCTGTCCCATCACCCGGGGCACTGGTGGGGCAAATGTGGGAACTTGCCAGAGAGGCTGGGGGCAGGAAGGGCCCCCCAATGTCATACCCAGAGTTTAAGCAGTTTGGGAATGTAATGCAAGCTGGACAGTCTCTTTCTCTTTACAATATCAGTGAGTTAAATTTGTACTGTGCTTTTACAGTTTACAGCACACTTTATATATATGTATATATTGTACTTTGACTCTCATACTGGTTCTGTTTAGCCTGGAAACATTATCCCCGCTTACAGATGAGCAAACAGAGGCTCAGCAACTTTACTCTGCTGCCTTTCTCATTCCTCCTAGACTCACGAGAAGAAAAACTTCATGACGTTGGGGAGGGAGCACCACAGGCCAGCACTTATTCAATTTCTGGACTGTGGGCCAGACGCTGTCAGAGATGTGATCTCAAGTTTAAAAGACAGACTATCTTTTCTGTTTCCTTCTGGTCTGTGGCCTGTGATGAATGAGAAAATACTTGGCCTCACCAACAGTTACACGACTGGATAAATAAAACAAGGCCAGGTCGTTGGGTCAGAGAGGGAGATGAGGCCATGCGGTGCCGTGTGCACTGAGGCTGCACCCGTTGTTGTGTTGAATTGGGGGGGGTGGGGAGGGGGTGGTAATAATGAAACAGCACTTGCCATATGCCGGGCACTGTGAAATCACTTTACACGAACTTGGTTAGTCCTCCTAATGCCATGATAAGGTAGGTAGAATTGTCATCCCCATTTTAAACACAAAGAAAATGAAGCACACAGGGGTGAAATGACTCACCCAAGGTCACACCTTTAGTGAGAAGCAGCGTGGGGACTCAGTCCCAAGTCATCTGGCACCGCATCCCGCTTTTCACCTCTAGGCCATAACATCTGGGTCTCCTGGTTCCCAGTTCCAGAGTTTTCCATTGGACTGGGCTAGGAGGAGGAAGGAAGGACCACAACAGGCAGGCTTCAGTCTGAGTACAAGGTGTCCAGATCCGAGGCCTTAGTCTGAATGTGTCCAGGTGTGAGATCTCATCTGGGGGCTGGGTGTCCAGGTGTGAGATCTCATCTGGGGGCTGGGTGTCCAGGTGTGAGACCTCATCTGGGGACTGGGTGTCCAGGTGTAGACCTCATCTGGGGTCTGGGTGTCCAGGTGTAAGACCTCATCTGGTGGCTGGGTACCCAGGTGTGAGACCTCATCTGGTGGCTGGGTGTCCAGGTGTGGGGGTTTATCTGGAGTCCAGGTGTCCAGGTGTGGCCTCTATAAGCACCTCTGTGCTTTCTCTGCCTTTTCCCTCTTTCCTTTGGATCACTTGTCTTACAGTCTCCAGCTCCCCGAGAGCATGGTGAGGATCAGGCTAGAAAGGTGGGGAGGTGCATGGAGTTTCCAGCTCCAGCTGCCTCCCTAAATTATTTTAGGCCCTCTCTCTCATGTTGGTTTCCTCATCTGTAAGTGAAGAGGCTGGAACAGATGATCCCATAGGTCCCTTCCAGCTTAGTTCAGTTCAACAAACTCTACTGGGCCCCGAGCGCCCTCCATCATATTGGGCACCAGGAACACGGTGACAGGTCTGTGTTCTGCTGGGGAGACAGACACGTTAAGAAAAAAGCTCCAACATGCATATTCCTTAAGGAAACTCTTGCACATGCGCACACAGAGGTGAGGACAGGAATCGTCATGGCAGTATGTTTGTGATAGCAAAAAATTGGAGCCCAATCTGGATAAATGAAATCCACTATATTTCTATAATACATGAACCAGAGCTTTACAAATCAGCCTGGACACATCATGGAAAAATGTTGAATGGAGAAAGGCAAATTGCAGAAGGATGCGTATGTTATGGTACCATTTGTATAAAGTTTGAAAACATGCAAAACGGTACCCTGTATTGTTTCCGGATACGTACATATGTTGCAAAAGTATAAAACATTCATGAGAATGATAAACACCATATTTAAGATAGTGCCTACCTCTGAGGAAGGAGGCAGCGGGCTCACGGAGGGAAACACAACTCTTTTCTGAACGTCTTATTTCTTAAAATGGTTCTTCTAGAAAAGATCTGAAGGAAATATAGCCAAAATAAACGTGGGTTTTTGGTATTATTTTTACCCATTTCTATATGCATGATATACTTCATTAGAAAAGCACCCATTTCAACACAATATGCAAAATGCTAGGAAAGGGGTAAGGTCGCAGTTTGGGTCCCCCTGTGACATTCCAGGGTTGGGGGCCTGGGAGGGCGGAGAGAGGAGGTTGTTGGTGAAGGTGAGATTTGGGGGCTGACCCTGGGAGGGTGGTGTTGGTGGAGTTGGGCGGGGTGGCAAGCACACATACCCACATCTCAGCTGTGCCCTCCATGACATCTTTCCTGCCCCCTCTGCCCGGGCGAACTTGGCCAGGGTTGGTTCTCAATAGTTGTTAAATAACAAGAATTAAAAGTGGTATGAATATAAGGGGAGGAGAGATGTGTCTGCCTGGGGATCCCATTGTAATCTGTTTCCTGGTTTAATGAGAGTCTGGAGACCCAGCAGGAGGACACTGAAAATGAAGAATACTAGGGGTACACATGGGGCCGGGAGGCCCTCTTGCTCTGGCATTCTCCAAAGAGCTGGGAACTGAGGAATGTCCTGGTGGCCCTTTGTCCTGGGGGGCAGTCAGTCAGTGTCAGCGGCCAGCTGGGTAGGGACAAGTGACTTGGGGATGAGGGGAGAGGCCCGGATAATTACCCCCTTTCAGAGGTTTACTCCCACTTCCAGCTTAAATTACAAGAGAAAGCTGGGGGCCTGGGTCACAGCCGACCAGGAAACCTGAGAGAGAAAGGTGATCTCCTGGTGTTCTGGGAGGGAGCCTGCCTCTGGACCTGGAGAACAGAGGGTGCGCTGGGCAGAGGGCGGGGCAGAAGTCGCCAGCTGCTGCCTTTTACTTTGGCTCTTAGAACACCTAGTTTTATTCCAATTTACCCTGAAACAATGATTTCCCCTGTCCTGTCCCTCCTCCATTTCCCCCCGGCTCTCACATCCCCGTGTCCCCAGGTGGCGCATGCAGGTGGTAGAAGTGGTTTGTCAGGGCTGGAAGCGAGCCCAGTCCCCTGCTCACGTTATGGACAACCTTCATGGCCTTGACTGAGCCTGGGATTCAGGCTTCAAGAAGCATCCTCCTACAGGATGAGGAGGCCGTCTCATTCTCAACAGAGTGGATTCGTGTTGAGATCCTCCAAGGTCTGGAAGTATGGCCAGAGTTTCCAGAGAACACGGAATTCGCTAGCGCATGTATCAGCGTGTGTGCGGGACAGAGTTTGCACCTTGTTTATCATAGGTAGGCATACGATGCCTACCTACATTTCCCAAAAAGCGAGGTAGCAAATCTCATCTTAAATGGAGGAGGCCTCTTTTTAGGAAAACCTTGAGATGATGCTGGCAAGCATGTGGGTCGTTGGGCATGCTCACGCATTGCTGATGCAAGTAGACACTGGAACAGCCTTCCCGGGAAGCCATTTGGCAATATGTATCTGAAGCTGTAAGTGTCCATATCCTTCAGGCTGTATCCTTAAGAAGTAACCCAAGATGGCAACGAAGATTTCTGTTAACTACAGTGTTATTTACAACGGTGAAAAAATAATCCTAAATACCCAATAATAGGGGAATGATTAAATAGTTTATGGTACCATAATATAATGAAACATTCAAACACGTTTTTAACTACATGAGAAAAAGATCACGATATGACGTTAAGTGGAAAATAGATCTTATATATATATAGTGGGATCCCAATTGGTTAAAAAATTACACATGCACACACATATATCATACATGGATATCTTGAAATACTTCAAAGCTATTGGTGATTGCTGTGGTTATCTCTGCAGAAGGAGATTAGGAATGATTTCCGTTCCGTTATAGTTTTCTACATTTTGCAAGTATGTGTTAAGGAGATTAAGTATGAAGAGGTTTTGAAACGGAACAGCCGTATTTCAGTGTAGCTACCTTGCAAAGTAGCTGCTGCTCCTGCCTTTTTAGGAAGTTACTCTTGTATGAAGTTCCTTCTCATGTTGGGCTAAAATCTGCTTTCATGAAGGTCACCCCTGACGTCCCCTGCCCACCCCCAAACTGCCACGGAATAAGTTTCCTTCTTTCCCTGTGGCACCCTTCACTTACCAGAGGACAGCGTCGTCCTCTCCTGTCGCCCAGCCCCATCCCGGTGCCCCACCCTCCCGGCTAATGTGACCCATTTCTTCAGCACTCCTTCCTAGGACTTAACCGCCTCTCGTCCTGGGCGCCACTTCTGCTCGTGCTCCAGTTTGTCAATGTCTTTCTCAAAACCCAGGCCCAGAGCGAGTGCCCACACCACAGATGGTACGAACAGTGGGCCCAATGAGACTCTCGCCCCCTCCTTGGTGGGAACATGCTGTTTCTACCAGTACAGCCTGGGATCAGCTTTTGCATCAGCCCCCTCGTGGTGTTGGCTCCTTCTGAGCTGACTGCTCTCAAAAGTTCTGGGCCCTTTACCTACATTTCTCAACTTCTTCATTTCTAAAATAAGAATCATAATATTTTTCTATAACTGAGATATCAGTAGGATGGCCCCTGCTTTTTAAGAGCTGTCAAAATTGCCTCTAACCTTAATCTCACATCCTTGGAAATGTCGCATGTCCTTCCCAAGGTGTCTGCAAGTTCTGGGAAGGCTTATGGTCTCACCACCCTCGCGGCTCCTGCTCCCCGGCTCTGCCGCATTCTCCTTCTCTGGTCCGGGTCTCAAGGATGCTTCCTTACCTCGGTCCTGATGCTGACCAGGTGGGGCCTCCACCTCCTTCCCGATTTTCAGGGAAGTCCCACCCTCACATAGGAACACAGGGATGTTGCAGATCTCCCTGAGGGCTTTAGGGTGATGGGATGATGTGGACCACAGAAAGGCATCCTTGTCCCTAAGGGTCCTTTGGGCACCTGCCATACTGAGTAGCCTTCCTCCCGGCCCCCAGCTCCGATTTGGGGCTGCCAGTCCCATCTCTGAGAGCAGCCCAGTGCCGCTTTCCTCTTTTCCACTTCCCAAATTAAACTCCTAACAGAGAATTCAGAGGGTCATTTGGTTCTTTCACACGACAGTAAGGACTTTGTTGACGTTGATGTGTACTAATACATTTAAAGGTGCGAAAACCCGTGATGGTGCACTTCCTTCTCCTGTCTCTGATGCTTTACCAAGAGCAGGGCTCTCTCGCTCCCAGGACAAAGAGCCTTTCCTCTGGGTGGTAGAGGGTGTAACAGGGACTCCGGACGACCTAGTGACTGGTTTGGGTAGGATGGGTGGAGGTGCAATGTCTTGTCTCAATGACAGCCGGGGACAGGCTGTCTGGCTGCCCACCTCACTCCATGGCCAGGTGCTCCTTTGTCTCGGTGTTGTCAGCCTCAACACTCAGAGGCCCCCCGTGGGTGGGGAAAATTTCTAATCTGACTTTGTGACTCAATGAAAAGGAAATGTCAGAATTTCTTAAGAAGGTTCAAAAACAAACCCAAGAACTCTTTCAAATGGCTCACTTTGCATTTCTGACTTGACTCTGCAATCTGATTATAGTCAAGAGGAGATGTTGTCTGCTTGGCCTTCCTGAGCAAGTGGGAATCTTCCAAAGGAAGGAGGCTCGGATGTAGGTGAGAGAGAGCAAGCTGGAGACAGCAGGAGGTCGGGGCCTGTGTCACCTCTCAGAACTTCATCTATAAAATGGGAACCCTGATGGAAGTTATTATTTCACTAGTGTTATTTCCTTGGCCATCCCTCACATCAACCAGAAGCCCAGACCAGCTGTTAACATTTCCCTGGGGTGTCTGCCTCCTTCCTCTAGAGAAGTTCTTCCTTAAACTGTCTCTTCTATTATAAATTAGCATTCATATAATCCACATTCCCTCTCCCTGGTTTTTCGAGTGTTATGTCTTTCCTTACAAGGCCTAGACAAATTTTGGGGGGCTTCATGGAGAAGGAGGAATTAAACTCAAGTGCTGCCCATTGACTTACAATAGAAGCCACTGAAGGCTTTCGAAGCTTTGTTTCCTTGGAAGACAGATCTCAGGGTCTGGTGCCCAGGGCAGTGCCTCCTGGCTCTTTTCACTTCTTAGCTCATGTAGAACAAAGATAACATTGACTTGGCATGTTGGGGTAAAAAGAGGAGGTTGCCTGCAATGGGGGTGACCAGTTCCCATGGGTCACGGGGGGACCTGCCTGGCCCAGGGGCACCCTGACTCATCTCGGGCTGAGGGATCTCTGCACACGGGTCACCCATCTGTGGAGTCAAGAGGAGACGGGGGACTGTAGTAGGCAGGTAGGAAGGTACCTGTAGGTAGGTGAGAGGGTCGGTTTGGAAGCTGTGACAGTGCCAAGTGGCCCAGGTAGCTTCCCTGCAGTCCTTTCTCTTTTTCTCCTTTCTCCTTCTCCTCGTAACTCCTCCTGAAGGGACTTTAATTATCAAGTCACTGTTTCAAGAATAACTAAAACGGGATGAGCCAGTTAGCTGTCACCATCAGCTTTCACATCCTTCCTTCTGCTGCTGGAGAAGGATCCGTCATGGCCCATGGTCCTTCCTTCGCCTCCTTTCTGTGAAGGTGTGTGTGAGTTGATCCCCCCACCCACCTATGCTTCCTGGCTGCACCCTCCCAATCTGGGCCCTGAGTCTGTCCCATGATATAGTCATAGCTCAGGTGACAGTCCAGGAAGCTTCCCTTCTCGAAGTTTCGACATGAAGGTGGGGAAGATCAAGGAGCCCTGGCAGCTGAGGGAAAGGGTGACGGAGACAGAGTGACGGCAGCGAGTTGAATTAATCCCCTGGTGTCGGATTTAATGAAGGGCTGCCTTCTGCACTGCCTCCGAGAGGCACCTCGTGGAGTGATCGGTGCTGGATGCACGCACAGCTCCAATTAAGAGTTTCTGCATCTCTCAGGGGTGGGGAGCCTTTGAATCTCTAGACTCAGGGGGCTTTTCTGCCCCCTCCCCCTTGCAGACTTGAAGGCTCTGATGCGAGAGTCAGGAACCTGCTCCTCTTAAAGAGAAAGGACTCCAGTATCTTTTTTAGCTTCCTACGTATGTCCCTGGTGGCCCCATTGTCTGCCAGCTCCCTCAGCTGTCCTTAGGTAAGGCCCAAGCCTCTCCTTTGCAAACAGTGTCTGTTTTACCGGGTCCCCAGTGACTGCACCCCAGAATCACGAGGGCTTGGCGCTGGGAGGAGGGGACCTTGGAGGGAATCTAGTCCAGAATCATATCATCAGTGACGGAGCTGGACTAGAACCAGGCTCTCTAGAATAATGTCCCTGGCCTCCTGTCTCTGTTCTGGAGCATGCAGGGTGAAGGACAGCTGATCTAAGAACCTTCAGTTAAGGGCTCAGGGACAAGGCCGCTAGGTCACAGGTCTCAGCTGCCAATTCAAGGTGATTCTCACGGCTGTTGCTGAATCGTGGCAACTGAGCCACACAGCGCACTTGACAATAACAAAAGTGTACCTACCTCATCTCATGTTATACTCGTTATGCCAAAGGCCAGAGAGAGACTTGGGTTTGAATCCTAACTCGGCCCTAACTAATACACGACCTTGTGCCACTCTATTGCGAAGTACTCAAAGCCTCCTTTTCTCATTTGAAAATTGAGAGTAACACTTACCACACTAGTTCAAAACAGAGTAGACTCTGAGTTTATAAATGAAGAATAAGGCTCTGAGATTAAGTGACATGCTCCCAAACCCAGTGGCGACAAATGGCAAAGGGAGAGCCAGAATGCAGGCCTTCTCACCCCAGGCCTGTGCTGCTTTTGAATCACCTTTTGCTAAAATGATGTTACCCTTCATCATCGTCGTCATCATCATCATCGTCATCATCTCAGCTACCCTTTATTGAGCCTTTCCTGTGTGCCCAGCACTGCGCTAAGTGCTTTCTAGATTTCATACACCGAAACCAGACAGCAACCCTGTGAGGTAGGTTTTAAATTTATTCCCATTTTCCAGTCGAGAAAATAGAGGCTCAGAGAGGTTGTGTGGCCTGAGGTCAAGAGTTTTGGCAGGATTCACGGCAGGTCAGCCTGACTCCTGCACCCATGCAGTCACTCATCGTGTTCCCACCATCTCAGGGTCACAGCTCTCCTCGGACAGCTGTGGGCCGAGTGACAGGAGAGGCTTAGAGACTCGTCCTTGTTGGCTCACCGCATCTTGCTGGCACCTGTGTGCCAGGCTCTCTGCTGGCAGAGGGCAGGGGACCTGCTCCGTCCTCCTGGTGTCCTTGCTTCACCACAAGGCCCCTGTCCTAACCCCACCCCTGACATTAGAATTGGTAGTGTTTCTCAACAGTGACAGAAATGGTCTTCTTCTCCCTCATACTCAGAGTGGGAAACTGAGGCCCAGAGAAGAAACAGTACTCAGCCAGCTCACACAGAGCCTCTAGCAAGCCACAACATCCCAGTCCCCAGACCTTGTCATTTCCCTAGGTCCCTCTGCTGAATGTGCCCAGGTCCCAATGAGCAACCTTTCTGGCTAATACTCACGGAAGTCTTCTTTGTCCCAGTCACCTGCTCATGGCCCATCTCGTCAATGTCTGCTGGCCTGGAGGGGTCTAGATTAAGCCCCTTGGGAGATCCAGCATCCTTTCCTGCCTTCCACAGCAGCCCTCTCTCTCCTAACTCCCCATGGGGTAAAACACTGCCGTGAGATACGCTTAAAATTATATGTGCCCCCACCCCCTTCCTCTTTATTGGTGAGAGTATAATGAGACCCTAATGTGAGCCACCGGAGTAAATAAACACAAATTATTGTCCCACCCTGTAGGTTTGGGCTGACAAATCTCTCTCCTTCTCTCTCAGCTGTGGCTTTAATAATGAGCCGCTCTCAGCTTTTACAGGCGTGAGTTCAGTTCCCTGAGGCTTCGGTAAAGGGGGCTCCTGGAATCAGAGCTCAGAGCTCCTCTCCTCACTGCCCTGGAATTGGGACTTTTGATGGAAATGAGAAGGCTCGTCCTAGGGAGGGAGACTCTGCTTTCTGTAAGATACCCTGGATCGTTTAAGGGACACACACAGCCGAGGTTCGTGAACTGGTGGAGTTAAATAACAATTAGGTCAGTAATGCCCTTTACGAAAAACCTTTACATAAATTACAACCATTGTAATCAGCCCCTGTGAGAGTATTGGTCTAGGGAAGTCCTGATGGAAAGTAGATCCAGACACAGATCAGGGGCTGGGAGCTGAGTCTCCTTTTTGAGGAAAACCTCTTTCCTTGATCAGTTCCACTTGGGAAGGGAAGAGCCATGGCCCTGGGTCAATTTCTGCAACTCCTATTGCCTTGACCTTGCCCAGGGGCACTGTATTTCGCCCTCTGAGCCTCCACTTTTCTCTGTAGGTGTCTTCAGGTGTTACTGAGGAAGCTGTGAGCTGAGGACATATTGGTGGCTCTGTGGCTGAGGGCACAGCTTGGAACCAAAAGCATCTCTGAAAGATGAGCACTTTCCTCTGCTTGTCCATGGTTTCCCAAAGAGGTGGTGCCTTCTCCTCTTGCTTGTCTTCCTGCCCAAGCCCAGAGATGGTGCCCAGGCATGTTGCAGAGAGAAGTAGCTTGAGAGGGGTGAGAAACTGTCTGAAATAATTCCATCCTTCCCTGGAGACTTGGCGTGAATTTTATCTAATCACCATGGCAACAGATAAAAAAAAAAGAAAAAAAGGTGTGAGCGTATCGCCTTTGCTGTGATAATTCAGATTTATATATTCAGATCAGATTGGAGTTGGAGATTTTTTTTTTAAGGGAGCAGATGCAGCAGAAGGTGTGACTGCAAATAATGTAGCACAAATGTTTGATGATCCTGCCCTTTAAGAAGTGGAACGCAGTTTCCTGCAGTTTTTCCAGAATATAATTATTCCATCAAACCCATTGCAATGAGGACTCATTACAGGCCTGGATAATGCAGAGTCACGTCCGTGCCAACAACACGCCTGCGCACACACAAACACACACAAACATGCATGCATGGGCAGCCCCAGCCCCCGCCCTCAGCCTCTGGCCTCCCCCAAACGGAAACCTTGGAAAGCTCCCCAAAAAGCATGAGGGCTAGGCAAAGGGCCTCAGAAAGCTGTGACCAAAGGCGAGGTGGAGATGGTTCAGACTCCACCCTGGAAGGGAACGTATTGCCAGTGGGTGCAGGGTGGCGGGACCTCCCTCCCCTGCCATCCTGCCCACATGAGCCCGCTGCCATCTTGTAGAGCATGGCTGGGGCGGGGGTGGGGGTGTCCTGTTGTCCAATCTCTGTCCAACTTGGGTGATTAATTCAGATATTTTCATAAATTATGTGATTCTGCTCATTTACTCCAGGTACCCTCTGATCTGAACCAGTCTCCTGACTCCTAGGCGAGGGATTTTTCTGGTTGAGGCTCCACTTTGAGATTAGAATTAGTGCAGAGGCCTCCACTCCGTTTTCTGTTATCCCTGCCCTGCTCTCTCCAGGGAAGACTGGCATGCATGCAACAGGCCATGTGCTCGGCAAAGAATGGACACACCAGTAGACGCTTCATCAATGTTTTCTAGGCATTACCCCTTCTCTGCCTAACGCACGTGCCTGTGGGTACCACCTTTCAGTAGCCGACAGTTTCTCTAGGTCTCTGTCTCATGCCACTGGAAGTTCCCGCAATGTGGTCCCCATCATAATCCACTGTCCCTGGTGGAGACTGAGAGCATCCCTCCCATTCTGCTGAAGGGACACAGTCCCCCTAAGCTGCCCCTACACTGGGCACAACAAAGACACAGGTGTCTTCACCCGCCCAGACCAGCCCTTCTCAGCTCCCCTCAGTAAAGAGTAAACGCAAAGCCGGGGCAGGCAGCATGGGGGGCCAGCGTGGAGGGAGGGAGACAGCCCCTAAGGGCTTAGGGGAGTCCCCGAGCATGGAGTCCCCTCAGTGCTGCCCACTTCTTCCTGAAGGACGAGTCCCCCATGCTTCTTTCCTCCACCACAGATAGCCCTGAACCAGCATTTCCCAAATGAGAAGTCCAGGCCCAGGAGGGTCACATGCCTTGTCGGGGACAAATCAAGAATAAGAAGGCAGTCTCCAGCTTCTAAGCTGCCACTCCTCAGTGCTTCCTGTCAACCAGATCAGATCCTGACATGTCAAACAGTGGCTGGGCAAGGTGTGTCACCCTTATATGACCGTGTTCCCTGCTCAGGGTGCCCTCTGGCCCAGGTGTCTGCTGTCACAAAAGACCACCAGCATCAAGTTTGTACAGACCCTAGGTTGTCTATTCTAACAGCCTGCACTCACTGGTCCTTCTTGGGGCTTGGCCTCAACTCTCCCTGCTGGAAGGGGAGTCGCTCCATCCTCTGCTTTGCATACGTGTGCACTCTATGCGCAGGCAGAGCTCCCAGCATGCACCTCCCTGCGCTTCAGCTCAGCTGGACTGAGTTCCAGCCCATTAGGAACCCCCACCGGCAGGCTGGGTCCGTCCATGTCTGGGCCTCCGTATCTTGTCAAAGATCCAGGTCGCCCGCTGCCTCCTCCCCAGCAGATGGGCCAGTTCCAAAGGCTGGGGTCTGCTGGTCACACGGTGCTGTTCTCAGCTGCCCTCTCAGCAGAGTGCTTGTGAACTTCCGGTTCCAGCCACTTACCTGCAATGTCCAGGCTAATAGATATGCAGTGCTAGGGTCGTGGGGTAAGTCCCAGCCCCTCACCCTACCCTGGTCTCCACCCCCCACAAGGATATACAGCTGTTTCTCCAAGGATGGCTCATTCCCGTGTACATGCCACCCTCTGAATGGGAGAGGCAGGCAGCAGACTGTTTGTGTTTGGTGTGTAATTTATTTACCTGGGAAGGCACAGCTCTGTGGCAGCATCTGGTTTCCAGCATATTTCCAGGCCCTCGTCTCGGCTTGTGCCCCATCTGGCCCAGATGAGACCAGGAAACTAGGGTGCTGGGGCTGGAGGAGGAACCCGTGGTTCTAGGCTGAGTCCATCCCTCTTCTGCATCCCCGGGCTGTGGCTCCTCTCTGGGTATGGGGGGTGAGGGTGGGGGGTCCCACCTGCTAGAAGAAGGCTGAAGAAGACTGCTTGTGGAACCCATCCCTCAGGGCCCAGCGGGGTCCACAAGGTGTGTGTAAAGGGTGGGTCCTGGGCCTTAGAACCCCAGAGCCAACTGGAGCCTCACGCGACCAGCTCCACTTTGCCAGCAGCTGGGCCCGGGCAGTGGGGCCCCAAGAAGTTGCTGCCCGTAGCACCCCCTTCCTCTCCCACTTCCACCCCAGTGGTCGGCCTGTCCTGATTGAGGAGGGCAGAGAAGGGGTAGATGGTGCGGGCTCTTCTCTGCCTCCCTCGATAGTTGGGGGTCAGCGGGCGTCCATGCCCCAGGTTCTGCACGCAGTCGCTGGGCTGGGCTTCAAGCAACACGACCAACTGGAGTCCCAGCCCTCCTCTCCTCCAATCCACCTCTCCCAAGTGGCCTGCAGGGGAGGGAGGGGCCTGGGCCTGGCACTCTGCACGAGCTGGAGCCTGTGCTCCTTTCTGGGCCCCTCCCTGGAGTGTGTCGATGGCTCCTGACCAGGGAGAGGCAGGTCTTGCGATAAAGCTGGTGGAATTGGGCTGTGTGGCTGGAGGTGAGGAAACTGGGGGAGACCTGAGTCCTGCCTGCCTCCCGCTGTCTGCGGCGTGGTTGGAGGGAAGGGGGAGCAGGCCCTCTCCCCTTGGATAGCAGGCTCCAGGAGGCAGGACCAGAACCAGTGGGCAGGAGCTATGGGGAGGACTGAGGTAGTTCAGTGTCAGTGGGACTTTTCTAACAAAGTGGTCAAGCAGGGGCTTAGATTCCTTCAGGAGGCAGAGAGCTCGCCGTTACTGGGTCTGGCCAAAGCAGGGCTGGACGATGATAACAATACTGGTTACCATTTATTGAGTGCCTACTATGTGCTGGGGGGTTCTTGCTCTGTGTTCACTTTCTCATAACAACCACAATTTAGGGATTATTGTCACCATATCACACAGGAGGCAGTAAGCTCAGAGAGGTTAAATAATTTGCCCAAGGTCACACAGATGATAAATAGCAGAGCAGGTCTGTGTCCCTGCAAGCCTGCGCTCTTCCTGGCATTGTATGGGGCTTGTGAAAGGGAAACCTACGGTGTAGGGGCAGGAGTCACCCAGATGACAAGACCCTTCTCCTTACTACAGATTTGACGGCTTACTCCCCTGTGAAGTCGTCCGTGCTCAACCCCTTGCTCTGATCGCCTTGCGTTTCAGTCTGAGCTCAACACTTAGGCTCACCCGGACCCTCCGGACAAGGCCACGGCCACTTGTAAGACTCTGCCCCACGAAGTAGCGCATTCCATACACGCCTCAACTGTCTGAGTTAGCACCATCCTTCTCCTGTGTCACCTGAGGGCAGTGAGGTCGGACTTGGGTGGTCTGTCCAAGTGTGCAATGCTGGTGACTCAGGTAGACTCCCCGAGGCTGGCTTGCCGTCTAGCCGCCATGGTGTGCCAGGCCCTGCCTCCTCTGTCCACCTCAATGGGCAGCCCATTTTTATTTGTTCAGGTATTTATTTCTGATAGGATGGGTTTTTGAGGGGTCGTCTGGATCTCCAGCCCTGTCCTTGGCATTGTGCCAAGGGTGTGTGTGTCCAGAGAGACCGGGGGAGCACAGTGAGTAATTATGACTGACTGGCTGCTGGCCCCCAGGCCACGGAACCACCGAGACTGCTTGGCAGGGGACAGCAGCAGCCCCAAGCCCAAGCCCGGACTGCATCAAGGTGGTACCTAGAATATGAAGAAACCCACTTCCGCGGCTTAGAGTTCGGGGCTACTGCTAAAAAGAAAAGCAAAGGAAAGACTCTATTGTGTCTAACTTGTTATGGAGAGAGGGGCTCCGGTCAGGGAAGATAGGGGTTGAAGGCAGGGGCCACAGGAGGGGGTGTCAGTAGAGGCTGGGCCGTTCGTGTGGACTGCGGGAGGGGCAGCGAAGGAGCGGGGCAGAGGAAGCGGGAGGGTGGCAGATGCCTGGCATCTGGGCTCCGGGGGTGGAGGTGTGGCCTGGGGGGCCCTGGGTTGGATTTGTTCGTTCGCTTATTTGTCTGTCACTTACTGAGTGCTCTCGGGGAGCTGCCATCCAGAGGTGACACAGACCTGGCAGACCCACAAATTCTAAGCCAGGGCTGTTATGTGTGATAGTGGAGATGTGTCCCCAGCATTTAGGGAGCCCTGAGGAGAGGGGGCCGGGCCTGCCTCTTTCCACGGAAGCCGTGAGATTTCAGCCGAGTCCTGATGCATGAGCAGGAGTTTGTCAGGCAAGGAGGGGGTCAGGAGAGTGGGTCCAGGTCGTGGGGGCAGCGCTGTGCAAAGCCCTGGAGGAGTCAGAGAGCGCCCTGTGGTCCCAGGTTGCCAATAGCACACCCAAATCTGGGAGAATTCTGAGGAGGAGGTGGCATGGTGGGGAGTGTATTTCAGAAGGATGCCTCTGATGGCACCAGCAGGGAAGGTGGCCTGGATCTGAGGAGTCTGGCCCCTCTCCTGAGGGCTCTGAGCACTTCCATAGGTACCACTGCACTTCCTTTGGCCCCCCGGGTCCCTGTGACAGGACAGGAGCACAGAGAGGGGGCTGCAGAGCTGTCTGCCAGGGCACTTCCCCTCAGCCCCCGAGCCAGCTGGGGACAGCCTGGGCAGGACGCCCGGGTCCCAGCCGGCCGACCTCTGGCCTGCTCCCAAATGCCCATATCTGAGGTGCCCGACACATTTGCAAAATGCTGGATGATAATGATAAAAATTTGCTTGTGTAGCCCTTACTATGGGCCAGGTGCTGTTCTAGCACTTTCCATATATTAATTCATTTAGTCCTCAGAACAACCTTAGGAGGAAGGTGCCATTATTATCTCCAGTTTACAGATGAAGACACTGAGGCACAGAGAAGTTAAGGTGCTTGCCCAGGGTCACACAGTAGGAAGTGATACACTGGGATTTGAGTCTAGGCAGGCTAGCTCAGACTCTCCATGCTTAGCCAATAGAGTATAAAGAAGCAGAAGATAAGTGACTTAAGAACCAGCCCATCTGAAGGGAAGGGAGACCCTGGGCCCCTGTCACGCAGAGGGTGACAGGAGTCCCTCTGGGTGCCGATGTCCCTCAGCCCTGGCCCTGGTGAGTAGGGCGAGCTCTGGCTCAGTGGGGGAAAGGGACACGGGAGCAGGGTCCAGGGGAGGCTCCCTCTGGTGGGTGCTGATCCCCTCCATGGGAAGGGCAGAGGGGGCAGGGCTCCTGCTACCCCGTCCCTGTCCCCCCACCCACCCGCCTTGTCCCTAAGGGGACGGAAGCTCCCTTGGGGTGGAGCAGCCTAGACTCCCTTGGTCGCCTGTCCTGGTTTTGTTTTCTTTGTTCTGGCAGCCAGGTTGGTTTTCTTTATTTGACCCTTTAATGAAGTATAACATACGAACAGAAAAGTACACAGACCTTATGTGGACGGTTCCGTGAACTTTTACAAAGTGAACACATGTGTGTATCCACCCCCAGATCAACCCCCCCAGCACCCCAGGAGCCTGCGCGGCGCTCCGCGCTGAGGCCGGGCACAGGGCCTGTCTCCCTCAGAGCTGATCCTTGTTTCTGAGACCTCCTTCCCTTCCGCCTGCAGTTCTGAGAACTCCCTCTCGCCCCCAGTGGGTTCCCAGCTGTCTCCTCATCTAGAATAAAGCCGGGCCCCCTTTCCCTGCCTCTGGCTCAGGCCTGAATGGGATGCACAGAACAGGTCGAGGGTGTGGTGGGTGTGGACTTTGCCCCCTTGGGGCTCTGGTTACCATGGTGACCAGTGGCTATGGCTAGTTGCTGAGAGGAGGGAACACCTCCCAGCCACATGCTTTGCAGGATGCGGAGGGCGACTGAGGGATTGCTGAGGTCCCTTCCAACTCAGAAATCCCAGGAAACCAGGTCTCTTGTAAAGACTCTTTCTGCAAGAAATGGAAGGGAAAGATGCTAATGTGTATCCTTGAGACCCCACCTGGCATGACCTGGGGCTTGTCAGAAATGCAGAGTTTCAGGCCCCACTCTGCCCTACAGGATCAGAATCTGCTCATAACAAGACGTCTTGCTTCAGCACACTGAGCTTTGAGGGGCCCTGCTTTAGATAATACACTGATGTGGGCAAGAACTTGGACTCTGGAGCCAGATTGTCTGGGTTTGGATCCTGGCTCAGCCACTTACTGTGTGACCTTAGGTAAGTTGCTTAACCTCTCTGAGCTCCATCTATAAAATGAGGATAATAAAAGTACTTACCTCACAGGGTTGTTGTGAGATTTCAGTGAGATAACCCAAGGGAAATGCTTTGAGCAGTACCTAGCACGTGGTAAGTAATAAATGTTATGTATTACTTGATGCCAGTCACTGAGCACAGTGCTGTTCATACATCATCTCATTTAACTCTCACAACAGCCCTGACAGTACGTAGAATGAATGTCCCCATTTTACAGGTCGAGGAACTCATTTTTCAGATGAAAAACTGAGGCTGATGAGCTAACTCGTCCCAGGAGACAGAAGGAGCCAGAGTTGGAAAGAAGAGTTCTCTTCTGGCGTGGGGTGGAGTGGGAAGGGCAACCACCTTCTCCCCTCAGAGGTCTGGGGATGTGGTCCCTGCAGGCCATCAACGGGGGCTAGTGTGTTGATGGCTATTAAATTCTGCCAGTTAATTGCTGAGGATTAATTGCTAAGGATAAACACAAGGTGTTTCTCTCCCAGCAAGCTCTAATTTAAATGGGGCAGGGGGTCAGAGGCCTGTTAGAGAGCCAGTGAGAGAGAGCTCAGAAGGATCTGGGACTCCAGGAGGACCTGCTGCCCAGGGAACCGGGCCAGGGGCCAAGCAGGTGGTTATGCCAAGGAGTGGGAGGCGAGGTGGCCCAGGGGTGGCCCAGGGATGCTGGGCTCCACTCAGCCTCCTGCATCTCAGTGAACTGGTGGGCAGAAGGGACGATGGGCAGCTGGCTCCCTGGGGGGCTTGGAGGACAGAGGGCCCTGGCTGCACAAAGGTGTGGATAGAGGGGTCCAGAGCTGAGGGGTATCTGTGAGGCTTGGGGCGTAAGTTGGTCAAGGCTGGGTTCTGTGTCTGCTCTGGCTCATGTGTGTGTGCAGCCAGTGGCTCTCGGGGGACTTACCCTGACCCAGGAGCCTGGTCTCCTGCCTGGGCACCCTGCTCCTCTGCCCTGGGCCTCTGCCCCTGTGCCTGGCTGTCTCCTGCTCTTTCTCACCACCTTCTCCCGGGTCTGCTCCTTGACTGTGCTACATAAGGCCGTGTCATCATTGCCCATTTACTTGTCTATTTCCCCTACTGACTCTTAATGCCTTGAGGGCAAGAAACCGTGTCTTATTTTTTTTCTCTGTATTCCCCCACCCTACACAGGGCTTAGCACAGAGCAGATTCTCAATATGTGCTGGGTGGGTGGGTGGGTGGATGGAAGAAAGAGTGGGCATTTCCATAGATGCACTCCCAGAAGGGAACCTAGGAGACAGGGAGAGGCCACCTGAGGCCACAGTGTCAGAAGTCACCCAGTTCCCCTCGTGTTTATCACTCTTTCTGACTTGGGTCCTTTGGCGTGCCAAGGCTGGATTCTAGCCAGCCCTCAGAAGAGACCAGTCCCCAGTGGCCTTATTCTCCAGATCTGATCCAAATATATTGATCTCTGCAGACAGAATTGGAGCTGAGGGGGTGAGTGGGCCCCAGTGCTGCAGGTGCTTGATGGTGAGTGGAGTAACTGGGAACTCCGTGTGCACAGTGCTAAGCACCTCCGAGTCCCCGCTGTGGCTCCCTGCAGGAATCCCCCCACCAGGCACGCTCCACCCACCCGCCTCTGCTCCCTCCCAGCCCAGGGTGTCACCGGCTGGACTTGATCCTGTTCTTTTTCAGAGCATTTGAGATTCCCATGTTAGTGAACAGGAGTGTCCCAGGCTTGAGGTGGGGCCCCAGCGTCCCTACTGTCCCAAATTGGGCCTCTGGCACAACCACGTGCTTAGCTCTGTCGGTGGATCAGCTCCATGTTTGTCTTGTCATCGCTAGACCGGGAGTCAAGAGTTCCGGTTCGAATCTAGGCTTCCCCTGGAATGTGATGGATGGCCTCAAGTTGAGTCGTTTCTTCGCTCTGGGCTTCCCCAGTGTCTCGGTCTGTGAACGAGGGGCCGAGCTTCCTTTCAGGGCCACTCTCGTTCTTCAGGTTTGGGTTTGCAATTCCTCATCCACGCGTCCCTGGGACTCTCCTAGATCCAAACTTCTAGAAGCGAGACCGGGGGAGAGGGTGTGTTGTCATCTAATCATGGTCCAGGTCGCCCTCCAAAGCTCCATGGGCGCTGGAGCTGAGGAGAGATGATGCCTCCTTCTGTTTCCTCCAGGGTGACCCCCACAGCTGCATGGCAGCAGGATCAACCTGACCATCCAGTAGGGACAAAAGCCTGTGGACACCGGGGTCTACTTTGCCTTTCCCCTCTCGTCCTTCTTACCCACCATGAAGCTGCTACTAACACCAGCCCGGGCATTGCTTGGGTGGTGGAGCCGGTGTGGAGTGACATCCAGCATCTCTCAGGATACAGGAGCCAATCCAGGCCACCTGGTGATGCCAAGGGGTCCAGTGGCAGGGGCCCAGGACCAGAGTCCCGAGGCCTGCAGCCTCAGGGAGCGGGAAAGCTGGATGTGCTTGAACATGAAGGGCAGTGTGCTGTGCGGCGGCAACCTGGAGATTCGGGTTCCACCTCCCCTAACTACTGTGTGTTCTTAGGAAAGTCCCTGAGCATCTTTGAGCCTCAGTTTCCTCATCTGTCAGTGGAATAACACTGTATTCATTCAGGTGATAGAATCTATTGTAATAGAAAAACCCCAAATCTCAGTGGTTTAACACAGTAAAGTTTATTTCTTGCTCATGGAGAATCCCATAGACAGTGGGGGTCTTCTCACCTGGTCATCCAGGGATCCGGACTAACGGAGGGTCCACTCTGTTTAAGGATCCACTATGGCAAGGTTGCACTGGATGTCACCATCCAGAGGTAGATGGCAGAGGAGAGAGAACATGGAGGAAAAAGTGGAAAGTTTTGGTAGGCCAGGCCCAGGCTTGTCCTCCATCACTTTCACACACGTCCCATCGGCCAGCACTCCATCCCACACCCCGCCGAGATGCAAGGAAGTCTGGTGAAAGAGTCCCTGGCTGGGCAGCAGCTTCTAGCAACAACTCCACACCCCGGCAGGGGAGGCACAGATCTCTGGTGGACAGCACGCTCTCTCTGCCAGAAGCGCACCTCTCCAGGCTGGTCATGAATATTTCTAGGTAAGAGCACAAAGAAAGGCGCCTGTGCTGGGTAAATGTCCTCCCCCTTTCTTCTCAAGCAAGGTGAGCCCCTTCCACTTGCCTGACGCCTCTGTTTGGATCACAAGGCCTGCTGGGGAGCCTGCCGTTGTCCAGGCTCTTGTCGCAGGGGCAGCCTGGGCCTTGGGCAGGCTGAGCCGGACCCAGCGGGCAGGTCTCCGGGCCCAGCCCAGCTGCAGCTCGTCAGCAGCACACTCTGCAGGAGATGTGAGTGTGCCAGCAGCAAATCTGTGGTCGAAACTATTGGCAGGCCTCATTTCTTGAACAATAAATATGCAATCTTGGTGTCAGGGTGGCTCGTGGTGAGGGCTTGCTGCTTTCTGAGCTTGTTTCTTCTTGACGTGTGTTAGGTGGCTGGAATAAAGGGAAGACAAAGAGGCGAGGCAAGGAAGGACGTGTGTCAGGAGGGAGCATCTCCCAGGGTACCTGGGCAGGGTGCAGCTGGCCAGGGGCCTTCAGCATCAGTAATGAGGTCCACTGACGGCAGCCGGGGTTGGGGAACCAGGGAGGGACTGGAAGTGGAGTCCTGCCAGCCCCCCAAATGACGATTCAATGTTAGACGGGTGACCGCTCATCCTGGTTTGCCTGGAACTTTCTCAATTTTAATGCTGGAAGTTCCACATCCCAGGCACCGCCCCCTCACCCCAGGCCCAGACAGTCGGAGATGGTTGGTCCCCATGGTGTTAGCTGTAGAAAGAGTATGAACTCTGGAGTCAGACAGCCCCAAGTCTAAATTCTGGCTCTGGACAAGCTGAGGCAAGTTCTGTGTGCTCTCTATGCCTGTTTCCTCAGCAATAAAACGAGGTTAATAGCGTCCATTGCCCAGAGCCATTTCCGTGATTAGATAAAGTAATATATGCAAGGAGTCCGGGCTGTGGGTAGTTGTCCAGCCTCTGCCCGACTCTTCTCTGGACCAGGCAGCCCCTCTCTCCTGAGGCAGCCTCTTCTCTCTTTGCCTGGCTCTGGTTGTTAAAACATCCCTTTCAGGAATCTCTACTGCTTAGTTCTTCCTCTGAACTGGTCCGCATCACAGGCCCTCAGCTCTGAAGACGATGGTCATGTGCCCAACTGTCTAAATAGACAGATCAATGTGGAAATTGAGATGTGCCGTCTCAGAGGGAGCTGCCACTGTGTCTGTGGTGAGGAGCTCAGGGGCTCTAGAATGAGAAGAAAATGGCTATGGGTATGTGACCGTGCTGGGTTCCACTTCCTCATCCTGTTTCTGGTCAATCTCAGTTTTGCCCATCTCGGCAACCATGTGAACCCGTCAGCGTGGCCACCAGAAATGGCTGTGCAGCACATCTCCAGGGGCACTCTGTCTTCTGAATTGTGCAGTGTACAACCTGAATAACCATGCACAGAATTCGGTATACACTGGAGGTTTTAATAAGTAACTAAGATTGACTTCAGTGAGAGGGCTCACACTGTGTACAAAGTACACGGCCACCACCTGCTCCCAGGCGCTCCCTGTCCATATGTAGGCTTTGTGGGATTAAAGTCATTCTATCTGTTTTGTCTCATTATCTGTCTCCCTATCCTAAGTCAGTGTTCTCAAACTTGTGTGCACATCTGAGTCAGCTGAAGGCTTATTAAAACAGATCGCTGGGCCGGCCTGGTGGCTCAGCAGTTGGGTGCGCACACTCCGCTTCAACAGCCCGGGGTTCATGGGTTCGGATCCTGGGTGCAGACATGGCACCGCTTGGCAAGCCATGCTGTGGTAGTCGTCCCACATATAAAATAGAGGAAGATGGGCACGGATGTCAGCTCAGGGCCAGTCCTCCTCAGCAAAAAGAGGAGGGTTGGCAGCAGATGTTAGTTCAGGGCTAATCTTCCTCAAAAAACAAACAAACAAACAGATTGCTGTCTCTCAACCTCAGAGTTTCTGATTCAGCAGATCTGGGATGCGGCCCAAGAATTTGCATTTCCAGCAATATCTCAGGTGATGCTGGGGCTTCTGGTCCAGGGCCACCTTTGAGACCCACTGTCCTAAGTTCGTCTTTCATAGTAACCTGTGCAGTGGGAGACAGGAGACCAGGCTTCAGGTCCCTTCTCTGCCTCCGATTAGTGGCACTAGTTTTGACCTGTCACCTGACTTCTCTGAGCCTTGGTTTTCTTTACCAAGGGGGAGTGGAAATACCTGCTTTTCGCACCTTGGGGCATTGTTTGGAGGATCCGATTAGACAGCATGTGCTCAAGTGCTACAAGTCATTTGACAACTGCATAGCATTGTTTTTAGCTGGTCATTTCTTCTCTGGGATACAGGTGATTTCCCTCTGTCTCCTGGTGGACTCTTCTCCTACTCTCCTTTTAGCATGTGACAATACAGCTCTTCATCTCTTATCATAAAAAGTACCAAGATGCGGGGAGAAACAACTGCTGCAGAGCGACTTCTTGCTGGATACCTGGCAGCCATTGAAGTCAGCCCTCCCAAAACAGAGATACAGTTACATTGGTGTAAACCTCATTGTGACTCCAAACAGCACAGGGCGTGGGGCTGTGGCAGGTCGTGGACGTTAGTCTAGGAGAGGCCTCTGCTAAACTCATTCCCTGGGCACCATGGAAATCCTTGCGCAGCAAAGAAGAAATGCCCGGGCAACCCAAGACTTTAGCCTTGGAAGCAAAATGGGAGTGGATGGGAGGCCAATGGTCCGTATTTTTATGAATACACGTGTAGGTACATTTTATATGGAGATCTGAGCAATATCTATGGGCCTAATGTACATTGAAACCTGTGTGCACAGATGCATGATAGCAGGTGGAGATGAAGTGTGGCTGACATTGATGTCAGATGACTAATGCTGAAGTCAGCCAGAGGGGTCTGCTCGATGTCAGCATCTAAGGGAAGACTTGAGAAACAGCAAGCTAATTACTGCTAGACCCACAAAATTCTTTGTAGGGAGAGAATGACCTAGAATGCAAAATAGCTTTCATTCTATTTGGAAAACTGGCAGGATTCTAGCAAGAAAAGTATCGAGAAGGTAGGAATCGCTGGGGTGCTGGCAGAAGGTGAGAAAGGAGTTCACAGTGTGTGGGTGGAGAAGAAATGAATAGGTGCCATTTGAAACGGTCCTATTCTAGAACAATGCATAAAATGTATCTGTATATAGATGTGTATTCACACACAATCATTCAGCAATAAACATCTATTGAGTCACCTACATTCTGCGAGTTTCAGGCAGGCATCATCTTTTACCCATGCAACCTGCAGTTGCTTCCTAACTCATTTCCGTGCCTCCAATTTCTTTCCACCTGTGTCTAAAATAGAGCTGGGATCCTATCACTGCCTCCCTTTAAACCTTTCATGACTTCTCACTACCTATGTAATAAATATCTACACCCGCTGGACTTCTCCCAGTTCCTGGAGCCTGCCACACCGTCTCACACCTCTCTGACTTTCCTCTGGTTGTTCCCCTTGTCTGGGTCGCTCTTCTGGACATGGGAAGCCCCAGTAATCCTTCATAAACCCCTCTTTACATGGGTCTCTCAGCGAAGCCTTCCCAGGGTCCAGCAAACAAACCCATCATGGTTGCTGGATTGTAGGGTGTCACTGATTCTGAGCTAGACTACCCTCTTTTTAATGATAATAAACACCACCTTAAATGTATCCATCAATTGTACCACGTATCCCAGATTCAGGAGCTTCCACGTGTGGGCCACCATGCCTCTTAGAGTGGTGGTTGCTCTCTGCTCTGTGGGCCTGTAGCTGATTCTTCCAGTCTCGTCAAGCATTCTCCTACGATCTGCTATGGGTGTGGCTGACCTGCATAATGCTTGGCTCAGAGTGGGTACTCAGTGTCTACTTGCTGACTGAGTGACTGACCAAACTCTATGGGGACATAAAATGAAGCAGACACAGAACTTGGCCCTTGTTTGCTGCACTCAAACTTTAAATCCTGAAAGGCCTTTTACATCTGTTCTTTCCTTTTCATCATAGCATTACTGGAAAGGATTAAATAACTGAAAATAATTTTTTCTAACTTATAACTGTGGGAGGAGAGGCCCAGCAAAGTTTAAAGCAACTCACCCCGGGCCGAGAACAGAGCCCAAGCTTCTCGAAGCACAGGACGGTGTCCTTTCTGCTGGCCAGCAGCACCTCCTCAAGCAGCAGATGTTGGAGAGACAACGAGTCTGTGGCTGGAGGCTGACATGCATGCCGTGACAGCGGTTTGCTGTGCTCCTACTGTGTGTCAGGGTCTTGACATACGTTATCTCATTTACCCCTCACCACAACTCTGCGAGCTGGGTCTTATTGCCCCCATTTCACAGCTCAGGAACCTGAAGCGGAAGGATGAGAGATAACTTGCCCACGTTTACAACGGCTCATCAGAGGTGGCTGTGAATCCCCATCTGTGACCCTATGATTCATGGTCATTTTACTGTGCATATGACAGATGTCTTCTGCACTATTGCCAAAGCCATCTTCTCCTCAGTAAAATGAGGACATGGGGCCAGTGGTCCTATGATAAGAAATACTCCTGAGAAGCTTCCGGAAGGGGGGAGCAGTGAAGGAGTAGCGGGAGAGGAAGGGGGTGTTTTAACTGTAGAATGACTGGAGGGAGCTACTGGCATTGAAAGCGCAGGGCCAGGCAAGCCAAACACAGTGAAGAATTGTCTCAGCCAAAATGCCACGGCACCCTCGGTAGCCAGCCTGCAAGATGGCCCCCAACAATTCATGCCCTCATGTGGTGCCCTCCCACGTTGTACCCGGGTAGGTCTCTATGACAAAAGGGATGAGGTCACTTCTGAGATTAGGTTTTAAAAGATTGCGGCTTCTGTCTTGGTCTCTTGGCCTCGGGTCTCTGGCTCTGGGGAAAGCCAGCCATCGGGTTGTGAGCAGCCACAGGGAGAAGCCCACATGGCAAGGAACAGAAGCCTTTAGCCAACAGCCAGCAGAAATCAAAGCCTGATGCAACAGCATGAGTAAGCTGGAGAGGAGTTCTCCAGCCCCAGATGAGCCTGGAGGTGACAGCAGTCATGGCCAACAGCTGTACAATCTCCTGGGAAACCCTGAGCCAGAACCACCCAGCTCAGCCACTCCTGATTCCTGACCCCAGAGTCTATGAGGCTGTAAATGAGAGTTGTTTTAAGCTCCAAAGTCTGGGGGTAATTTGTTATGCAGCAAGAGAGAACTAATACAGCCTCGTTAAGAGGCACTGCCAGTCTGATTTCTGGGAGAGCTCTGAGGAGCCCCATAGATGGGGGCTGGGATCTGAGCAGCATAATGACCTTACTGTGGGAGTGTGGGTCCCTGTTGGCTCACAGTAGAAGCTGTGGTCTGGTATTTGCCCCTGGAGAGCTGGGCTCTGGGTCTCCTGGCGATCTGTGTGTGGAGACACGAGGCAGGTGCGAATGTGTCTGTCTGCACCTCTCTGGAGCCCCGGGGCTGGGAGCAAGCCTGGGTGTGGGAACAGCCCGGCCCCTGTCTCCTCGGTGGTGACAGTGACAGGACATGCTGGGCACAGCTCCGTGCCCAGCACAGTCTATGCTTTATTTCAGCCCCTCTTGTTTTTCAAAACCTCTTTCATTTTGCATGAGGAGACAGATGTGAGGGGCTTGCAGGCTCACACAGGCTGCCATTCTGGGAAAAGAAAAAGATATTTTGTGTTCCCCTCTCTTTCTGTGGAGGTCCAGCCTTCTTGCTTTATTTTTTCATGTGCATTTTAAAGGGGTGATTGTTCCCTTCTTGGACACACGCACACACACTCACACACTCAGTCTCAGCCTTTGCTCTCTCCAGGGGCAGGTGTCTTAGATCTGCCCTTTTTAACTTGTGTGACCTTGAGCAAATGTTGCATCTTCTGTGAGCTTTAGTTTTCTCATCTGTATAATGAGGCTAGTAACATATGCCCTGTGAGATTTGGAATAAGATAGTGAATACCAAAGTCCTTTGTAAATTAACATCGTGGCTCTGCCTCTGGTGTTCTTGTGACCTGGGACACAGCGCTTTGCGACTCTGGGCAGAGTCCTCCCTGTCTGCTTCCCTTCCTCCCTGACCTCTGGGTGGGGGCAGTGGCTGTGAGCTCCTGGGAAGGATGATGCTGTGGGACTGGACAGTCCATCTCTCCTCTACCCTCCACCTCCCCAGATATGCCATGAGGCCAAGTGATGTGGTGGTGGTCCCTCGGGAGGAGGCCTGCTGTGTGGGGTGAGGGAGAGCCTCCCACAGCATGACCTGGATCCCCATTAAATACCCCCCAGGCCTTCTCATGGAAAGGTGACCAGCCACCTGGAGAAGCAAGGACAGTAGCTCTACCTCTGGATTTCCAGGCTCCGTCTTTGCTGAATGTCACACGTTTGAGTCCTTATCCTCCAAAGCTCGGCCCCAGCCTCGCCCTCCTAAGCCACTTTCCCCAGCTGCCTCCTCTCGCCACCCGCAGGTCATTTACTCAACAAGTATTTATGGAGCAAGACAGCCACGTCCCTGCCCCCATGGAGCTCACAGAAGAGAACAGGAAATGGATGTGAACCAAACACAAGTGCTGTGGAGGAAGAGAGCGTGGGGAGAGAATGAGGTGGAGCGTGGGGGGCCCTGAAGACTTTTCTGAGGAACTGCTGATGAAGTGGAGGCTTGGAATACAGAAGGAGGGGTTAGCCAGGCAGAGTAGGGGGAGGAGCCCGAGGCGGCCAAGTCCACCGAGAGCCTGGTGCTGGCTGGGAAGGGCAAGCCAGTGTCGGGGGGGAGAGTTCAGGAGGTGAGAGCGACCAGGGTGAGGTGGGAGAGGCAAGCAGGAGCTTCCTGGGGTCCTCCCAGCTGTTTTGGAGACAGGGTGGCTCCATCTGGCCTTTCATCTCTGCCCACCTTTTCCACCACTGGGTTCTCCCTCCCTTAAGAGGTGTTGCTTGCTGGGGAAAGATCCGGCACTGCCAGGGCCTAGTGAATCAGGTGACAGCCTGTGCCTTTTGGGGATGTCCCAACAGCTGCAGTGACTGCCTGGGCAGTGACTTGGGGAGGTGGGAGAAGAGGTGACTTTTCCAGATGGTCCCCAAAATATGCGAGTCATATGTACATGCAGCTGGCTCCCGAAACCCGAGGCCTAGAAGGGTTCTCTTCCAACACCCTCTCCCCACCCCCACCCCACCCCCACCCCAACTATGTGCTTCCTCCCCTGGCTCCTCCAGGGACCCCGTGCCAGACTGCTTTCCCCTGAGGGTGGTGTGCCTGTGGGATTTGGGCAGCAGTCCCTGGCAGATTTCATCTAGAAGCCTTTATTATTCAGCCTAACAGCCTGCCACCCCTGAGTCTACCACCCCAATGTGCACAGAGACAATGCAGCCATTTGCAGGGAGCAGAGACCCATGAAGACTGGGCCGTATCACTCATTCTCACTCACTGAGCTCTACTCCGTGCCAGGGTTTCCTTTTTATTTATTTATTTATTAAAGATTTTATTTTTCCTTTTTCTCCCCAAAGCCCTCCAGTACATGGTTGTATATTTTTAGTTGTGAGTCCTTCTAGCGGTAGCATGGGGGACGCTGCCTCGGCGTGGCCTGATGAGCAATGCCATGCCTGCACCCAGGATCCGAACCAGTGAAATCCTGGGCTGCTAAAGCAGAGCACGTGAACTTAACCACTCGGCCATGGGGCCGGCCCCCGTGCCAGGGTTTCTAAGTGAGGGCGTGCACGACCAGACCTGTGCTTCCTCTGCCTTTCATTCGTGATTTGTAAATAGCCTACTATGTGCCAGGCACTACTCGAGGCCTAAGGGAGGAGCATTTTAAGCACCTTCAACAGGAGTTTCACAACACAGAGCCAGCTGAGGGCTAGCTGCTCTGGTTTTCTGGGCTTTGCAGGCCCATGGAACCATGCCTCCCACCACCCACCCACCCATTTTGTATTTCCCAGGGACCAGGCCTAAGGCTGCTTCTTGTAAGTCAGCTGTTCCCGTCCCACCCACCCCAGCCTGCCACGGCTGCTGCTGTGCAGGGCCTGGCTGTCCCCACGTCCCCTGCTCCTCCCTCCTGCCTCCACCTCATGCCGTGGTCCCTTTCTGTCCTCCTCTCTTGCCAGTTCACCCCCGATGATGATATTCCTATTTAAAAATAAATCACTGCGATCTTTAATTGCAGACTAAATAATTGCTTCATTTTATTTAAATGTGGCTGTTGGAGGCTCTGGGAACAATTAGAAGAAAACATAGGGCAGTGCTGGGTGCATGTTTTCAAGCATATAATTTTTTTTTATTATTATCATACCGATGTTTGCAGGATCTGGAAAAAGAAAGTGAGTCCCTCCTCCCAAGTTAGTCATACACAATTTACATGCAATAATAACAATAATAATAATAATAATTCCTGGCCTTTTCCGGATTTCATGCTTGGCTCCCAAGAAAGCTGGGTAGTCACCGTGCACTTTCCAGAAGGAGAGAGGTAAGAACAGCTCCAGCTGCCGCCCACAGACCTTGGGAAGTGACCGATGCTTGGCCCCTCCTGTCTGGGTGCTGGGTTTGATGTGGGCCCAGAGCAGACCTTCTGGGTGTGTGGTCCGAGACGTACCAGGCAGGTTTAGTCATCTACCCTCAGGACCCCTCACTGTGTCTAAAATTCCTCCATTCATTCAACAGTCAACGTAAGAGCTGGATGGGGCCCTAGAGGTCATTTAAACTCCTCTTTTCATAATGGAGGAAACTGGACCCAGAGGAGTTAATAACAATAAGCTTGTTAATAACAGAACCAAAAAGAGGAGTCTGTGGAATAGGAGAGCAGGGCCCTTCAAACCAAGAAGACCTGGGTCTGAATTCCTGTCCTACCACTATCAGTGTGATCATGCTATATCTGGAGAAATTAGAAATAGTGATACTTGCTAATTTGAGGAATAAAGATAATATGTGTGCAAGCTCCAAGCACAGTGACTGCACATGGTAGATGCTCGATCAATGTTAGTCTTCTTTCTGAAGCTCTAAAGTCCTCGAGAGTCTGCTGATTATTTGCAAATATCCCAGGGCAGGGTAGCACCTTTGACACTGGGGCCAGATGACAGCTGGAGGAGAAAAGGCTGTGAGCATGGATGGTCCCTGCTGAGACGAAGGTGAAGGAAGAGGAGGAAGATGACGCCCACCGGGCCTCCTGTGGGCCGTACTGAGACACCTCTTCTCCCCTGAGTTCTTGATGCCTTTCTTTCCCCACTGCTGTGTGTCCCAGCTGGGTGTGCCCAGGTTCAGGCTGGAGAAATGGCCTGTTGAATCCACATTACTGAGCACCTACTGTGTGCCAGACATTCTAGATCCTGAAGCCACCAAGACAAGTAGGAGGTGGCTTCTGGTGAAAGAGACATTACACAGTTGCACTTATCGTGATGTTAAATGACAGGCAGAGGTGTGTTCGAGGAGCTAGGGAGTCTGAGGAAGCATGAGGGAAGGCAAATTGCCCAGCTTCTGGGGGTTCAGGGAGACCATCTGTGGAAGCCACACCTGAGTGGGGCCTCGAAGGATGCGTAGGAGTTGGGCAAAGGTGGTTTACAGGGAGAGGGGGCAGCCTGGGTGTGTGGACGACCTCAGTGGTTCAGAATTATGGCCTGTGCACTGTAAGGCTGGAAGTGGGAAACAAGGCTGGCGAGGTGAGCAGACATCTTTGTGGATGGCTTTCCAATGGCCATTTTGGGGACCTTGGGCCGTGGGAAGGCAACGCCCACCTGCCCTGGAATCATGACTCAGGTAAACCAGAGGGCTGCAGCCCGTTTACAGGACTTGGTTTGTTAAGGCGGATCCAGGGGGCCTTTCCGTGGTCAACTACGTCCCCAGGGCGAGAGAGGATAGGCAATTTTTTTTAAATAGGAGCATTATTGAGATATAATTCACGTACCATACAATTCACAATTTACAATTGTAAAGTATACAATTAGATGGTTTTTAGTGTATTCACAGAGTTGTGCAACCATCACCCCAATCAGTTTTAGAACGTTTTCATCACCCTAAAAAGAAACCCCACACCTGTTAGCAGTATCATTCCCCACCCCCAGCCCACCCCCAGCCCTGACCTAGGCAAATGCTAATCTGTGCCTGTGTAGATTTGCCTATTCTGGACATTTCACATAAATGGAATCACACACTATGTGGTCTTTTGTGTCTGGCTTTTTTCACTGAGCATAATGTTTTTGAGGTTCATCTATGTTGTAGCATGAATCGTTTTATTTATCCGTTCATCCATTGATGGACGTTTGATTTGTTTCCACTTTTTGGCAATTATGAAAACTGCTGTTATGAACATCCATGTACAAGTTTTCCCATGGAGGTACGTCCTTGGTAGATATTAGGAGTGGAATAGCTGGGTCATATGATAACTCGCTCTATGTTCAACCTCTTGAGGAAATGCCAGACTGTCTTCCAAAGTGGCTGCACCATTTTACATTCCCGCCAGCAGTGCGTGAGGTTGCCAATTTCTCCACATCCTCAACAACTCTTGTTATCTGTGCTTTTGATTATAGCTGTGTCGGTATCCTAATGGCTGCTGTAACAAATTGCCACAAACGTAGTGACTTAAACAACACAAGTTTATTGTCTTACAGTTCTGGAGGTCAGAAGTGTGAAATGGGCCTCATGGGGCTAAAATCAAGGGGTCGGCAGGGCTGTGTTCCTTCTGGAGACCCTATGGGAGCATCTGTTGCCTTGCCTTTTCCAGCTTCTAAAGACTGCCCATATTCCTTGGTTCATGGTCTGCTCTGGCTTCAAAGCCAGCATTCACGTCACTTTGACCTCTGCTTTTGTTGTCTCATCTCCTTTTCTGACTCTGACCCTTCTGCCTCTCTCTTTCATTTAAAAGGACCATTGTGGCTACCTGGATAATCCAGGATCCTCTACCCATCTCGAGATCCTTGAATTAATTGCATCTGCAATGTTCCTTTTCCATGTAAGGTAACATATTCCAGGTTTCAGGGATTTGGATGGTGAACATCTTTGGAGGGCCATTATTCCGTCTACCACAACAGCCACCCTAGTGGGTGTGAAGTGGTATCTCATTGTGATTTTGATTTCTATTTCTCTCATGACTAACGATGTCGAGCATCTTTTTGTGTGCTTATTTGCCATTTGTATATCTTCTTTGGGGAAATATCTATTTAGCGCCTTTCCCCATATTTTAATTGAGTTGTCTTTTTATTATTCAGTTATAAGAATTCTTTATAAATTCTAGATACAAGTCACTTATCAGTATATGATTTGCAAACGTTTTCTCCTGTTCTGTTCGTTGTCTTTTCTCTTTCTTGGTGTCCTTCAAAGCACAAAACATTTTAATTTTGATGAAATCTGATTTACCTATTTTTTCTTTTGTTGTCTGTACTTTTTGGTGTCATATCTAAGAAACCTGAAGTTATGAAGATTTATCTGATGTTTCCTTCTAAGAATTTTATATTTTTAGCTCTTACTTATAGTCTTTGATCTATTTTGAGTTAATTTTTGTATATGGTATGAGGTAGGGGTGCAACTTCATTCTTTTGCATGTGGATATCCAGTTGTCCTAGCACCATTTGTTGAAAAGACTATTTTTTCCCCATTGAATGATCTTGGCACCCTTGTCAAAAATCGATTGACCCTAATTGTAAGAGATAATTTCTGGACTCTCATTTCTATTCCATTCATCTAAATGTCTATTCTTATTCCAGGACCACACTATCTTGTTTACTGTAGCTTTGTAGTAAGTTTTGAAATCAGTAAGTGTGAATCCTCCAGCTTTGTTATTCTTTTTCAAGACTGTTATTCTGGGGCCCTCACAGTTCCTTATTAATTTTAAGATTAGCTTGTGATTTTCTACAAAGAAGCCAGCTGGAATTCTGATAGGGACTGTGTTGAATCTGTAGATCAATTTGGGGAGTATTACCATGTTAACAATACTAAATCTTTTAGTCCATGAACATGGGATGTCTTTTCATTTATTTAGGTCTTCTTTAATTTCTTTCAATAATGTTTTCTACTTTTCAGAGTATGTGTTTGGCAGGTCTTTTGTTAAATTTATTCATAAGCATTTTATTCTTTTTGATGTTATTGTAAATGGAATTATTTCTTAATTTCATTTTGGATTGTTCATCGCTAGTGTATGGGAATACAACTGATTTTTGCATATTGATCTTATACCCTGAACCTTGCTGAATTCTTTATTAGTTCTAATTATATTTAGTGGATTCCTTAGGATTTTCTGTATACAGGATCATGCCATCTGCAAATAGAAGATAGTTTTACTTCTTCCTTTCTGAGCTGGATGCTTTTTATCTTCTATTTCATTGTCTCATCTAATTGCCCTGGCTAGAACCTCCAGAATAATGTTGATAGAAGTGGTGAGAGTGGACATCCTTGTCCTGTTCCTGATCTTATGGGAAATCATCTGCTCTTTTACCATTAGCTATGCTGTTAGCTGTAGATTTTTTGTAGAAGCTCTTTATCAGATTGAGGAAGTTTCCTTCTATTCCTAGTTTAAGAGGTTTTATCATGGATGGGTGTTAAATTTTGTCAAATGCTTTTTCTGTGTCTATTGAGATGATCATGTGGTTTTTATCCTTTTTGCTATTAACGTGCTGTATTATATTAATTGATTTTCTAATATTAAACCAACCTTGCCTTCCTGTGATAAATCCCACTTGGTCATGGTAGATAATCTTTTCCTATGTGTTTCTGGATTCAGTTTGCTAGTATGAAGTAACTATTCTGATGTCAGGATTCCCTGGGCAGCAAATCACTGCTCCCTCTTCCCAAAACATCCTACAAAATCATCTGCGAGAACCCTCTTTACTTCCTTTGGCTCTATCTTCCCCATATTAGCCCATGGACTGTTAGCTGATGACAATGGGAATGATAACCTCCTGAGCCAACTGTCTTTAAGGCTTGGTTCAGATATTGCCTTGGGTAGGAAGCCTTCCCCATGGCTCTCCTCCACCCACCCTAACAGCCCCCTCACCTCACCTGTGCTCCCACCCTTCTTCATTCTTTGCACATAACTCATTGCAGCACTAGCCACTTTCTCCTATGATTGACTATTTAGCTGTTTGTCTCCTCTGCTGGAATGCCAGCTCTTCAAGGACTGGGGTCATTATCCTATTTGCCTGGGGCAAATCTCAGTAAGTGTTTGTTAAATGACTTGTGTCTATCTGCCCAAGAAACTTGAAGACAAGAGATGGGAAACCCTTAGAGATGATTCAGTTTCTTGATATAGTCTAAATGATTTTTAAACATTTTTTTTAAAGCAGCAAAATTCTTATTTCAAATGGAATCTTACATAGAACCCTGACATTTAAAACATAAAAGAGACAGCTGCTCAAGTTGAAGTAGGGATAGAAGCCCTGGGCCCTGCCCACCAGGCCTTGCTCTCACCTCCCTTTCCTTCTCCCTGGCAGATCTTTAGGGAACTGCTTGAAAAGGCTGTGACTTCACAGGGTAGAGTTTGCAAACTGTGATGGAGTGGGAAGAACCTTGGACTGTCTCCATCTTAGTGACTTTGGGCATTTAGCCTTGCCTCCCTGGATCTGGCTTCCTCATCCTTAAAAGGAAGAGCTGCACCCAATTAGAACTGGCACAACATGGCATGAATGGCGACACTCCTGCCTCCCATATACCCCGGCTGATCTTGGAGCACTTTCCTGCTCAGTCCAGAATCCTCCACACAGAACTCCAGGGAGCCTCAGCAGATCATGAGGGAGGAACCTCTGCACCATCCCAGGATGAACCGACCCTCACGGCCTGTCCCAGTCCTAACATTCTGTGGTGCAGTTAATATTGACAGAGTCATATTCCCTTGCTCAAAAAAGGCAAATTGGATTGCAGGTGCAGGTAGCTCCAGGATTTGTCTTAGTTCTGGAATTCTTCCTAGGACCCTGAACTGAGTGATTAAAGGCCAGCCTTGTCTCCTGCTGACCAGCGCCGAGGGTGCGCTTGAGGACCAGGCCACTCCTTGATGGTGCAGAGCAGGAGGGGTCCTATGGCTGTGGGACCCCTAGACCACAGAAAGACCAAGATCACTTGATCATTAGACCAAGAAAGACCCTCGTGGAGACTCTCAGAGTTGTAGACAGACCTGGAAACAAGAGACTGCAAATAACCATATTAGCAATAATCCTGACATTGGCGTAGTTTACAAACCCTCTCATATACATAATCCACTTCTGATTTTGAGTTTCCCAACAACTGTGCAAGGCAGGCAGGGCAAGGTTTTGAACCTCCACATTATGTATAACAAAGTTGAGACTTAGAAAGTTGAGTGACTGAGCCAAGATCACACAGCTGGTTAGGACTGACCCAGAGTCCCTTCCTGACTATCTCAACTCTTATACGATGCACTTTTCATGCTACCGTGCCCCCATTTCACCCAGGCTCCCCTCCTGGACTGAGGAGTTGGTTACACCCCAGCTCTGGGAAGCCTGGCAGGCTTTAGAAGGTGATCGGCCAGCAAGGGCTTCCATTTGCGGGCAGCAGCAACAGCTCGGGCCACAGGGGTATGAAGCTGATAGAGCATGACCCAGAAGTCAACAACAATGACAGAGAACCAAAGACATCTGCATCCGCAGTGAGGAGGCCAAGGAGGGAGACCACCATTTCTGGAGATAGCCGAGACCACGTGAACCCTACTCTTGGGCCACAAATTGTTTTAAGGCTTCTAGGGAGTATCTGTCCCCCAGTCCTTCACCTGAGCAGTGGCCATGAGCGTTGCCTTCTGAAAGATGAGAACTCTATATATCTGACCCCCTTTGCTGGAAGCATTCCACCTTTTGTTGGGTGCCTTTTTGTTGTTCAGAGATGACTTCCTTCCAAACCAGCATCTTCACAGAGTCGGAGATAAAATACAAGCAGTGAAGTGGACCAGCCTGATCTTGTGTGGGAGGAAGGGGGCCAAGACACGCTTCTCCAAGCAGGCCAGGCACTGCTTCTGACACGGTCTGTGTCCAGACATACAGGAAGTGACCCTTGATCCCTGCCGATATTTGTCTGGCTGCAGTCCCTCCCCTTGCTGGGCTCTGATATTCTACACTTAGAGAGTATAGCATAGAATGGAGAGTCATTCCTTTGACTTAAGAATTTGTCCCAAGTTAAAGGCAAATACATCAGGAGAAGTAATGTGATACGCTCTACAGTCACACCCAACTTAGAGTGAGTGAGTGAATCCAGCCCTTTTGGAGAGAGGGTGTTGCCTGGGGAAGGTGGAAAGCATGGATGCTGGGAAGTAAGGAGAGAGGCAAGGTGCTGGGATCATTGTCAGCCCCTCGACAGTGACCCACTGTTTCCTGAGGCTTGGCTATAATCTATGGATTTTCTTAATTCCGCAGTGTTTCAAAGGGTTAACATGGTCTTGGTGGTTGGGACGGGGGAAGATATAGAACTTTTATCATCAGCAATGATAACGGAGAACCTGAACTTGAATCCCAGCTCTTCTATTTACTAGCTGTATGACCTTGAGTAAATTATTTACCCTCCCTGTGTCTCTATCCTTCATTTATAAAGTTAGGGGTAAAATAGTATCTACTTATTAGAGTTTTGTTAGAATTAAATGAATCGATGGATGTAGAAGGTGTGGAACTATCACGTAGTACACACTCAAAGAATGTCAACTATCATCATTATTAACAGGAGCCAACATTTGTCGAATGCTGTGTGCCCAGTATCAGACTAAATGCCACCTGGGGTACAATTTGCCATGCTATTGCTTTGGCTGCTACCCAAGGTGTCCTGTTCCTACAGGTTGCTGGTGCTGGTCCAGCTCCCTTACAAGGCCTGAGGCCCCCACATCTTGGATCCAAGGTCACGGTCCCACCATCATTCCCAAAGGCCATCCTGATGCAGGTGGTTGAGCAAGTTGCCAACCCTGCTGCCCATTTCCCTCGCTGTGAGTGCCCCTGTGGGGCCCTTAGGGTCCTGGCTTTGCCGTCAAACCTTCTGCATTGCCACCCCAGCTTACTCAACAGATGGCTTTAAATTCAGACCTTGCAGAGAGAGATTGACATCTTGGTCCCCTCCCTCCCAGAGGCTCTTGAGCCCCTTCTATCCATGACCCCGCCCTCCGACGGTCTATACACCTGGGGAGGGACAGCCTTTCTAAAACACGGAGAAAACATCATGATGTACCCTTTCCTTGGGTCAGGAACTTCCCAGTGGCCTTATATTTATATAAAAAAATAAAAAGATATAATATGAAATAAATAGAAGTAGGTCCCTCAAGTGATTTTTCCTATGCAAATAAAAACAACAACAACAAATTGCTCCAAGGTGATATCCCTCCTCTCTCTTCCCCCACACAGAAGAATCTGGCTCAATGCTTTAAATGCCACCCCCTAAAGTACCCAGTTACACACACACCCTCATTTACTTTTTGTGACAGTGGGTATCATTACCCTTCTAACAGATAAGGAGACCGAGGCTCAAAGAAGCCAAGCAGCTTGCCCAGGCCTTTGACCCCAGAGCCGGTGCTCTTGAGCCCCACCCTGTCCTGCCCCTCCCAGGGTGCTGTCTTGTGGGCTGAAGTCCCCTCTAGGGGAGGCGCATCCAGAGAGGGTGGCCAGCCTGGCTGCAGGAACCTGGGCTGAGAATGTCGGGCACAGGTAGGTTTCTTCTGTGCCCTCAACAGGGACCCAGGGGGCAGGGCAGGGAAGGTGTGGGGGCTGCTGCGTCAGGCCCAGCTGGAGCAGCTGCGGTGGCACAAGGCACAATTGGAATAGGTGGAGGGGACAGTGAGTGAGGCCTGGTCTATACAGAGCCTTGGGGGCTGTGGCTGCCTCTTGCTAAGGCCTGCTGTTTGCTGCCTGCTCCCAGCTACACCCCTCCCTCCCCTTTTTTTTTTTTTTAGCATAACCCTGGCCTGTGCCCTCTGCAGAGGCTCCCACAGCCTCTGACACGCCACCTCCTGTCCCCAAAGCTGAGGTCTGGGGCCAGCCGAGTCTCTAGGCTCCGGGAGGGTCTCCCCCACCTCTGCAGACCTCTCTGCCACACGGTAGCAGGAGGGGCATGCTTTCGGCTCAGCAGCAGCTGATCGGAACAGATGATATGTTTTCACTCCGGCGTGTTCAACAGTGCGGATCGGACAGGCAGCGGAAACGGGAAAGATAAGTGGGAAATAAATCACCCGGCTTGATTTAGTCGTAATAGTAAAGAGAGGGTGATGGCCAAGTCCGGATCAGAGCCGCCATCAGCGCTCCGGGGGCAGGAGATGGAGCTCCCTCTACTCTGCACCAGCCTCCTGAAGCTGCCTGCGGGAGGAGGTGCCCTGGGGTCAGAGATGGGGCGGCCTGGGCTGTCCTGGGGCGGAGCTTGCTGGGAGCCCCGAGGGACAGAGGGCTGCTCTGCCCTCCGAGGTGGGTGACAAAGGGAACACAGCAGTGTGGAAGGCCCAGCCCCAGCCCACCTCCTACCCACGGAGACCCTGCCCAGCTACGCCCGGAGAAGGGGCTCTGCCTGTTGAATTTCTCAACGGGAGTCGGTCTGCGTTGGTGAGGGAGGCCGGGGAAGCACTAGCGGAGTCTGATTCCTCCTATTTTTAGTGCTCTCCAAAAGCTTCCTAGCCTTCCCTTTTCCAGGCAGGACTGGGCCCAACTTTGCCACTGGCCTTTGGGATGTCCAGAGAAGTGATGTGTTCCCTCTGCCTCCTCCCCACCCCGCCCCCCTATTCCAGTGTCTCACCCTTGGAACGAGCCCAAGTCTAACCTGGAGCCCTCCCATGGCATTTCTAGGCCAGTTGCCCTCTGCCCGTGTCGGGTGGTAGATGGTGGCAGCCACATTCCAGGAGGACATTCTGCTGAGCAGGACGCCCAGGCACGGGCCCTGGAGAAGTGCAGTGTCGTGGGGCTGCGGAGAAGGGCAGTGATTCTCGGAGGCCTGGGCATTAGGGAGAAGACAGCTTAGGTGACACAGGAATATCTATTCCAATTCGCTCAGGGATATCTGCTCTGGCAAGTTATAAAATACCATTTCCACCGAGGCTGCAGAATTACTTACAGGAGCCACAATGAAACCAGACAACCTTTCAATCAAGCTGCCTGTTGTTCCCGCTTCAAGGCTGGCGAAATAAATACTGAGCAAATAAAGTTAGTCGGCACTGGAGCATTCTAATGAATAAAGAGTAGCGGGGGGCCTGGGGGTGGGGAGCTTCTGTGCATCCCCAGTGTGCAGGCCGGGTGAGGCCCGTGTGACAGCGCCAGGCTGCGTCCCTCCTGCCCCCCACCCTCACCTTCCATGGCCCCAGCCCCTTTCCTCGTGGGGCTTCCTCTCACTTCCCACTCTGGTCCAGAACTCCACCTCATCTCCTGCAGTGCCCAGCAGTAATGCCGATTGATGACCCAGCAGGACCAGGGGGCCGAGCGACCTGCCCCACGGCCTCAGCACTGTTCGTCCAGCCCCTGAGGGATTCGCGTTCTCAACAGACTGAAGGAGCCTTTGGGGTCAACTTATTGTGCTCTATAAGGCAAGGAAGGCTTAAACCCCAGATGAAGCGAGATATGAGGAAAAAAATGATGTTAAGGCTTTAAGAAGGGACTTTTAGAGTTGCTTTTGTAGCAAGAACAAGAAGAGGCAGGTTTGCTGATGGGCGCAGATGGTGTAGGATTCATGGGAGTTCAAGGGCTGGCAGCAAAGCCACGCTCTGTCTGAGAGAAGGACGGGTGGACTGGGAGAGGGAACCTGGTCTGAGGGACCCGAGCCCACGGTGGCACAGGGATCTGAGATCACCTGGCGGCTGCTGAGAGGAGATGCTACAGAAGAAGTTGCTAGATCACCGTGGGCATCTCTGGGGAGCTGCACAGAGCTGGAGAGAAGGCTGTGTAGGGGGACACAGGCAAATGTTGTTTTGCTTTTCATGGGGGAAAGCAGGACAATGCTGCACACAACTCGCAGGAACGCTCCACGCCAGCCCCAGGCGGGCTTCTAAAACAGACATGACATGGATGATCGTGGACACAAAGAGAAGTGAGGAGAGATCCCCAAATATTGGGATGGGTTCACTGGAAACTGGTCATGCCAGCAAACAAACCTCCTCTTCTTTTGTGAAGTGCTGGTAGGTCAAAAGGATGTTCTGGACAAAGGATGAGGATCTCAGCATGGCATTTGTCATAATTTCTGGTGGCATCCCTGCGGACAAGCTGGAGATTGTAACCTGGCTGGCATCAAACGAGGAACATTGTAAAAGGGCGGAGACCAGGGGGAATGAATGCCTAATGGACTGAGGTCAATCTGGAGAAGTTCTCAGGACACTGGATCCCCTGTTCTTTTCAAGATGTGTTGTCAGTGACTTTGGTGAAGATGTGGAGTACATACTAATAAGATTCATGAATGACCTAAAGCTACAAGGGGGTGATAAATACCTTGTATAATAGTAATGAGAAAAATAATAGCTAACACGCTATAGCACTTACCATGTGCCAGGCTCTGTTCATAACACATTGTGTGTGTTCACATTTAATTTTGTCAGCATCCCAATGAGGTAGGTAATATCATTATTTCCATATTGCAGATAAGTAAACTGAGGACAAAGAGCTTGAGGTAACCAGTTGCAGAACCAAGATTCAGTCCCAGCCCATTGGGCCCCTGAGCCTGTGCTCTCAACCCCCTTGCTATGCAAGAAACATGATACAAAGCAATTTCAACGGACTAGATTTATGGGGAGAATGTGAGATGAAATCTGCTAGGAATACATGGGAACTACTGTTTCTAGAATCAATGGGCATTGAGACAGGAAGGGGCCTGAGACTTGTCTGAAAACTCGGGGTTTGGTTGGCTGCATATCAGCCTGAACCGACAGGGTGATGAGGCTCCCCAGAGAGCTCTGGGTCAGTCCATAGCCGTGGACTCCAGGCTCCACGTTTTTAAAAGGACATTGACAAAATGAAGCAGGCCCGGGCTGCAGGAGGGGAACAGGAGAGTGGAGGCAGGAACCTCTGAGTATAATAACTAACTAAACGATATGTCAGCCATTGAAAGATGGCTGACATAACTGGAGACAAATTGGGGGAGGGGTGATTATTGTTCTCAGACTCCTGGAGGGCTGGCCTGTCCACAGGGGCTGGACTGACTCTGCATCTCCAAGGCGAAGACCCAGGACCCACGCGCAGGCTTCACAGGCGGGCACACTTCAGCTCAGTGCAAAGAAGCGCTTGCTAGCTGCTCCAACTGTTCAACACCGGGCCAGTGACGGGGGCACTATTGGGGGAAATAACACCTACCCTGCTTAGCACAGTGCACGGTACATTGTAAATGTGCAAACAATGGTGGCGATTATTGTAAGGAGGATGATTCATTGCAGCATTTGAATCCAGAATCTACCATTTTTCAGGTCTGTGATTCTGAGCAGGTCTTTTATCTCTCTGAGTACTAGTTTCCTCCTCTGTAAAATGGGGGTGATAAGGCCGACTTTGGACAATGGTTGAGGATGGAAATGAAATGTTTGCCTATGCGAGGGGCCTAATATCCTGCCTGGTGTCTCTAATAGGTGCCAGTCAGTGTCCTTCAGGAGGTTCCTCAGGGGACAAAGGCTGTGCCTGCCCCTAACGCAGGGTTTAGAGGAGCCTCAGGAGCCCGCTGCTCACAGGAACCGCGAGAGCTGCCGTTTATTTCTGAGGCTTCCTCTGTGTCAGGCGCTGTGCTAACCACTTTGACGGGCTTCTCTCCTTTAGTCCTCACAACACCCCTTGGAGGTGAGTGAGGAGGAGCTGGAATTTGGACGGCAGGAGAGCCTGGGTTTGTATCCACAGTGGCTGATTCAGGTCCACGACTTAAACGCCACTCGACGGCCTCTCTGGACTCGGCAAATTATTTGGAAGTGAGGAGGAGGAGATAAAGTGGGCTTTGAAGGTGTAAGGGATCTTGCTCCGATGTCCTCCTCTCCGTTCAAGCATTTTCAGGGAGCCCTGGAGAGGGGAGTGAGCTCCAGGGGCCAGGAGGCCCCGCCCACCCAGTGATCCGGCGCTGGTCCCCCCTCCACCCCCACAGCAGGCTTTCCTCTTTTAGCTCCTCTGACTCCCTCTCGGCACTTTGTCCTGCTAATTCCAGGGCTGGAGGGCGTGTACACTCTTTATGCCTTTCAGCCCTAATTAGAAGTCCCTGACAGCTTGTTTGGGGCCCTGTCAGGCTCTCTGACTCGCCTTGCACCAATAAGGAAAAAGGAAAATTGCTATCTGCTGGGTACCTGGATGCCTGGGTGTCATTATCAGCGGCGTGTGTGGTGGCAGGAGCTGCCGGCTGCTCCTATGCTGGGCGTGCCCCTGCTGACTGGGCACCAGCGGGTGGCCTGGGACGCTGTCCCTCCAGGCTTCACCGAGGGCTCCAGCCCCTGGACCAGGAGGAACTCATTGATTGAGACCTGATCACTTGATCAAGCCTGGGAAGGGTGGGGGACAGACCACTGGGACTTTGGTATCCAGATTTCAAGTCCTTTCTGCCTTGGAAACCCCACATGGGTTCAGGGCCAGAAGGCCACAGAGCACAGTCGGCTCTTTTTCTGGTGACCTGTTGCCGGGACAGGTGGGCACTGTGGAAGACGGGATTGGATCCCATATTTTTTCAGTAGTAAGGGAGTGGTATCACAGAGGCCTAAACCCCTGGGCCTGCTGCCCACTAACCTGCCTCGAAGAATGCCTTGAGGGTTAAGCATTTAAGACACAGGTTGTGGAACTAGAACACCTGGGTTCAAATCTCTGCTCTGCCTTTGATAAGCTGTGTGCCCTTGGGCAAGTCATTTCACCCCTCTGCACTTAGTTTCCTCCTCTGTAAAATGGGAATAATAATAATAGAGTTGTAAGGGTTAAATCAAGCCTTCAGAATAGTACCTGGTTCCTAATAAACACTCTACAAATGCCTGCCAGTATTATTATTTTTACAAGATTCTTAACAAGAGCAATATAAAGTGGCTTGAATTCCAGCTACGCTGCATATTAACTTTGTGATCTTGGGCAAGAAATAGCCTGACTCTGAATTTATTTCTAAAAATGAGGACAATGACAGTACCCATCTCCTAGGGATGTTACAAGGACTAAAGAAGATGATGTGCGTGAAACACTCAGCACACGGCTTAGCACAGGAGTCAGGGCAGGCCCACCACCTCCTGTTTTTGCAAATAAACTTTGATTTGAAGACGGCCACTCTCTTTCCTGTAAGTATTGTCTATGCCGCTTTCCGGTTACAACGGCAGAGGTGAGTCTGGCCCACAAAGCTGAAAATATTTATTATCTGGCCCTTTACAGAAAAAGTTTGCCAACTCCTGGGTTAGGACACGGTAAGTGCTCCTTAAATGCCAGCTGTTGTTATTAACAAGTAATTGTAATTGTAATCCCCACGCTGCTTCCCTGAAGAGTTTGGACCAAGCTTGCAATAACAGGTAACTTTTAAGGCTTTCCAAACAGAGAGTATTTTTTTTAAAGGTCTTATATGGTGGGTGGAATTTTTTGAATGTTCATCTCGTTTGTGTGTATTTTTAGAAAGGAAAACTGGGAGCGATATTTGGTATAGCTATCCACTTTCTCCCTGAGCTAAGTATTGTCTGTTTTAAGGGCTATCAGGAATTTGGAAGCCATCGGATGGATCAGTTAATCCCAATGATGAATTCTGTCAGTGAGGGCTTTCCTTCCCCACTGTGCCCTCGTGCCCCCGGAAAGCCCTTGCTGGGTCTCAGATACCCAAAGCTGTCTGAATTACTGGACGAAGGCCACTGCAGCTGTGCTGGGAACTAAGTTGTGGTCCCCTCCACACACTTAGATCCTCCCAGTGTGGGGCTCATGAAAGGTCCTGGGAGACGTCTGGGGTCATTCAGGCCGGGAGATCCCTGTGCATGCACAGCAGTTCAACAGACAGCCCTGCGGTCCCCAGACCATGCTGGCCAGGTGCGTGAGGGGGGCCCACAGGGGGTCGGTGGCTCAGGGAGAGGCTGGCACCGGTGCCAGCAATGCCCCACTGACCTCGCATACAGCCAAGGCTGTTATCACTCAATTCTTTACACTGTGTTCTGGACACTGCTCCGCCTGCCAGCGACGTGTAGCCGTTAAAATATTAATGTCTGGCATGTGGCAAACATTTAAAGTATGCTGAGGCAGGGGAGCTGGTGAGCGGGCCGTGTTGACACGCTGCCTCACTTGGGTGTTGTTTGCTGTGTAAATACCAAGGATGCTTCCCCAAAGGGGGAACCTGCCCTTCTCTCCTCGCCGCTCAGGTCCTCCTGTGACCCGACTGGTGAAGGGGTTTGTTCCCGGCCCCAGCAGGGCCTCCCGGCGCAGTTCCTTGAAAACAAGCCAAATAGGTGTGTTTTAGTGCCAGTTGCCAGGAGGCATTTGAAAGGGCTGGTTTCAGGGCATTGTCAGTAGAAGCCACTGGGGGCATGCCCTGAGACCAGCTCTGGGCCGGCACAGTGGGGGGCCCAGGGGTGGGGTAGACACTGACCACAAGGAACTTACAGTTCACAAAGGGGCTGATACTGTTCACCAATGCCCAGCATAGAGCAGAGAAGGCAAGATGCTCAGAATGGGCTTGAACCCCCGCCCATGCGCATAGCAGCCATTGCTGGTTGATCAGGACTGTCTGTTTTGCTGAGCTCCCAAGCAGCTTCACATTCCTTATCAACACAGGAAGCCACCACCAGTCAGGTGGAACTGGCCTGAGATGAAACCAATTTGTTGTCCTCAATGGAGGAAATGATGAGTGATACTGGGGAAGTTCTGCTGAAGTGCTGAGGGGGCTCCAAGGGGGGATGGAGACCTTCCGGATGGGCTTCATGGAGGAGGTGACCTTTGAGGGGTGGGTAGGATGAACATGTTGAGGGGAAGAGGAACAGTGCAGGTGGAGGGCACCCTGTGGGCAAAGGCTCGAAGGCAGGAACAGGCAGGACAAGCGCAGGGGCCACAAGCAGTGTCCTTGGCTTCTCTCAGGCTCTACCAGGTGGCAGGAGCAGCCTGATCAATGCCCCAGTGACGGCGGCTCGAGGCTGTCTCTCATCTGGCTTCCCCCGGGGGGGTTCCCTCAGCTGATGAAAACCTCAGGAGAGCCTTTCCTTTCTCTGGGAGTGGATCTCCATTCCAAACTAAACAGAAAGCAAATGCCGCAAGCCCGGGCTCAGGCATGTCTAGGGTGAGGATGTCTGGCATCGCCAATCACCTATCCCAGGGGCTGGCAGCCTTTCTGTAAAGGACCAGAGGGTAAATAGTTTAGGCATTGTGGGCCATAAGGTCTCTGTCACCACTCCTCCCCTCGGCCAGGTAGAGCAAAAGCAGAGACAATACATGCACGAGTGGATGTGGCTGTGTTCCAAAAAAACCTTACTATGGACGCTGAAATTTGAATTTCATGTACTATTTGTGTGTCACAGAATATTATCCTTCTTTTGATTGTTTTCAACCACATAGCTACCATCCTTACTCTTGGGTTGCACAAACCAGGCTGCGGGAGGACGTGGCCTCCGGGTCTAGTCGGATCGTCATGTCCCAAACTTGGTTGGACTTCTGACTCCGAGCTTGGCTTGGCCTTCTGACTCCGAGCTCAGCTGGGCTGCTCTCCCCGCTCTTGCTTGGCGTGCTCACCTGTTCCCAAAAGGCGGGCTGGTTCTGCACAGCTCACACCCTAATGTGGAGAATAGGGAGGCAGGTAGAGTTGGCCGGGTTAAGATTTTAAAAGGCAAAGCCATAGCCCGCATTTGGGGACAGCTCCACAAGGTGCCTCTGCTCTTTCCTAAGCCCTCAGTGGTCAGAGAGGGTCACAGATGAGGATACTGAGGCCCAGAGATGGGGAGTGATTTGCTCAAGGTTGCTCAGCTGGCTAACAGCACAGCTGCGACCAGGACCACTGCCATCCAGGCCTGGATTCTTTCCAATCTCCATGAGATAAAAGGGTCTCCAGGTTAAGCATCTTCTTGTCCCCCGGCTCCAGGCTGTCAGGAGGCGACCCTGGCCTTTGCTACCATTATAGCTCATGCCCACTTGCGGCTGCATCTGAGAAAAGAAGGACATAACCAACGGGCCCCAGTGTCGGGTAGTAAAGGGGGAAGTAAAACATGATAAATTGCTGCTAATGCTGCTGGGTGACTGAGATAAAGGCTTGATTGTTTGGGCAGCATAAATCAACCCCCTGAGCTGGATGGGAAATAAAGCAATAATTTAAATCTATTTCCAGGGTCTTGTGGGCCGAGTGACGGACCAGGAATTGATATCGAGGATGGAATAACAGATAGGGGAGGGTTATATATGGTTAAACCACCGCAAGCGGATCTCTCTGTGCTCCCCCAGGCTTGTCGCAAGCCCCATGGGTGGGTTCCAGGCAGAACCATAACTCCTGGCCCTGCTCTGCAGAGAGATCCTAACCACCCACCTACTTGCCGGTCTTCCCCAGCCAGCCCACCCACAGACAGGCTCTGCCCCTCCTCTAAGCGTCCCCATCACTTCCTCAGCACGCTCCATGGAGCAGCTGTTTCTGTTAGGCCCCATGCTGGGCACAGAGGATTCAAAGATGCACAAGACACAATTAGCTCACTAGATCGTAAGTTCCATGAGGTCAAGGACTATGGCTGTCTAGTCCCACCACCATATTCCCTGGTGCCTGGGACAGTGCCTGGCACATAGTAGATGCTCAGTATATTTTTTGATGAATAAGAGAATGACCAAGCAAAAAGAAAAGTCACAGTGAAGTACATTAACTGCCATGGAGAATGGACTGTGGCGGGGGTGTGAGGGGAGGAGAGAAGAGGTGAGGATGCTGTTGTTTCTGGGAGATCTTGGGAGGGTTAGGGAAGCTGAAGAAGAGGTGAAACCTGAGCTGAGTGTTGAGATAGGAGTAGAGTTGGTCAAGGGAACAGGAGGGGAGGAGGGCATTCCAGGTGGATGGAACAGCTGGTGCAAGGGTCCTGGGGAAGGGAGTACTGTTGCGTCTGAAACCAGAGAACATCGGGCTCTTGAAGGAAGGCGATGCCAAGCCAGTGGGTTATGGGTTCCAACTTCAGTTCGTATTTTCCTACACTGCTTTCTCTTTTTCCTGGTGTGGTTTCTTTTGGTTTGTGATAATCCAGGTGGGTGGGAGGGTGGGCACAACTGCATGCAAAGTGTGGTGGAATAGAAAGATGCTTGGACTGGTCAAGGGCCCAGGGCTCTAGTTCCAACTGCATCAGCATGCAGCTCCACGGCCATGGGAGAGTCCCTTAGAACCCCCTTCCTCTTCCTCTCCTCCTGTGGAAAATGGCAAGATGGGAAGAGTCCCATTGGATGACCTTCTGGGCTCTTGCTGATGCCTTAAATCATTTCTGGGCAGGCAGCACCTGCTGAAGCTGAGATGCTCTTTCGGCCCTAACTGGGGGGTGGAGCACTTAAGGCACTTTAACAAACACCTGGTGATGGGTTACTTTAGGGCAGATTTCCCCGTCTCTCAGAACAGGGAGAAAGATGAAATTCCCCAAGAAATACGGGAGCTGTAGACAGTCTCTGGTCTTTATCTATCCAAACTGTAATAGCAATAAGGTAAATAAAACACAGGTGACAGCATGTACCATGCACCAGGTAACAGTTAAGCACCTTAGATGCATTATCTTAGTTCATCCCAAAAACAACCCCAGGAGGTAGGTGCTATTATTATTCCCATTGCACAGGTGCAGAAATGGGGACCCTGAGAGATGGACTGACTTGCCCGTCGCCATGCAGTTAGTAAGCGTAGAGCCAGGATTTGGGCACACAGTCAGGTCTGAGAGCCTGAGTTGCTAACCACAATGCTGTGCCCATTGTGCTAACCTGCACTGTGAGACTAGAGGAGAGACGGGGTGCGGTGAGGAGCCTAGGAAGTGGTTCCAGGTCCTTCCCTCAGCAACAGAGTCTGGGGTGCTGGACTAATTCCACCTCCACCCCCCAATGCCTCCACCCGGCCGCAGGCCATTGATCCTACAGCAGGAGAGATGGATGGGCTCCGCAGGATCTGTGGAGGCCCAACAAGGGGACGCATCTGAACTGGCGACGGAGGTCGTAAATTTTTATGTCCGTTATGTTTGTTTTGTTTGGTGTAATTAATGGATCTATTAAGCTTAATCAAGCTCTGACCTCTTTTATCACCATCATAAATCAGCTCCAATAGCTCTGGGAGGAAGGTCGGTGTCGTTTTGCAGGCCTCCCTGGGAGAGAGTGGTCGTGCCATGGAGTGAGGTCTCAGAAATGGGGTACAGGGCAGGGGGAGGGAGGAGGCCAACGTAGGTCCCACAGGGACTGATGACAGATGACAGATGGGCTTAGAAGCTAGCAACAGGGCATTGGGAATGAAAGGGAAAGGAGCCATGGAGAAACTGAGGCAGGGAGCCTTGTTATGTGAGCCCTACTCTAGTGACACTTAAATCTTCACGTTCCTGTGAGTCCTGGGTGATTGGGGGTGGGGGTTTGCTGCAGAAAGGGGAGTCGGGGGGAGAAAACAACAGAATCTCACAGGCCTTAATCTGTTAGCCCTAAAAATGGCTTCTGAGGAGTGAACACACTCCACACAGCCCCAGAAAGGGGGCTGGGCACAGAGGGGGGCCAGGAGGCAGAGAAGGCATGAGGAGGTACTGGAGGAGGAACTGGGGGTGCGGAGCCCCAGCGTGCAGCTGCAATGCCGGCCGTCGTCTCTTTTCTGTCCCCGAGCTCTCTGGTTTGGTGAGCAGAGTGATTGAGTGTGATTGAGCGGGGTCGCGGATGCTGCGATCTCAGCTATTAGGATGAATGGATCCCCGGGAAACCAGCGAGGATGCTGTCGGTCTGTGTGCACTTTAATAGTCATAATAAAAAAAAAGAAACTAACAAAGTACCATTCCCCATCATTAAAATGCAGAAGCAGATAAAGAGCAGCTCCCGTGTAATTACCAAAAATTCTTATTTCCATAAGAAACCAGCACTTCATAAATGTTCCAACCTGAGCCTTTCTCTCCAGGGAAACTGGATTTCTATGAATATAGAAATTTGGTAATTGCCCCTGAAACCGTGCCTTTCTGTGTTAATGAATAGCAGTAGCTTGCTTTTGCTTACAGCCCCAAATGGGAGAGTTTCCTCCCATTGCTGGGTCAGTGAGCACCCACCGCACTCCCACCCTTGTGCCCCTGACCCCCATCCACACACATTAGACTCACTGGGGCCTCAGGGTTTGGCCTCAAGAGGAGAGATGTCTTCTCCAGGGGAAGGAGGGGGGCCTGCCAGTCAGGAGCCTAGTTCTGCATTTTCCCAATTGCATTTGTGTTCTTCCTTACCACAGGCATGCATTCTTGTTTCAGTGCAATGTGCTTTTTTAAAAAAAAAAACTTAAATAAATGCACTATTAGATTAAAAAATTGTACAGCATTATATAGCTTATAATGCCATGGTAGATTTTTAAACCTCTAAAAGCATATGCATTAAAGCAATTTTCTGAACTAATACAGCAAGAGGTCCACAAAAGCCTTACCACGTTTGATAATAGTTGCCATCTTCAGTTGAGGATAATGATGTTAACAAATGTAATGGGAGTAATGAGTGGAGATTCAAAAAGCTGCTTTTGTTTAATTTTTTTGTAATGCAAATTTAGTTTGGAGATGAAAGGAGGGGGTCCCTCTTATTTGAAATGAATCTTAATCCCAGCTGATGATAGGCTAGTTGTAGGCAGAAGTGGCTTCACTGTGGAATTAAACAATCCAGAGATGCAGTTATTAAGGTGATGGGGATGAAATTGAAAAAAATAAGTTGCTGCAGGATCAGATCTTCTTTCTTGAGCCTGGAATTGCAGACTTTTGGGTAAAGAGGCCTCAGTCTGCCATGGTGTTGTCCCTGGAGTGGATTCTCTGTGCCAGGGATTGGAGGCCTGTGCCTGGTCAGCGGAGTGGGTGGGAACAACTCAACCTGGTATAGGAAGAAACGGGTGATGAGGAAGAGAACTGCCCTGAGCCGGGGTGCTCTGTGGGACCCTGAGTTCTTTTAGGAAGCCCCCCAACTGGTTCCGATCAGGGACTTCAGCAAGCTCTTCTGCCCCTCAGTTTTTCTCTTCTGTAAAATGGGAGCAGCAGAGTGTTCTCACAGTTGGTGCATGTTTAAGGGTGATGGGGCTCATTGTCTTAATTCCTCAAAAGAAGGGAGGGTGGCACAAAGCAGAGCAGCTATAACTCCTCCCAACCTCATTTTTCTTTGCCCTTGGCGGAACTCAGCCTGCCCCATGAAGCAGAAATTATAGCCCCGACTTTGATGCACAAAGGAAAATATCTGCTCTTCTGTTCAAAAATGCCATCCTGGTGGCCACCTCGGTGGTGTAGTGGTTAAATTCATGTGCTCTGCTTCAGCAGCCAGGGATTTGTGGGTTCGGATCCCGAGCATGACCCTACACGTCCCTCATCAAGCCATGCTGTGGCAGTGTCCCATATACAAATAGAGGAAGACTGGCACACGTAATAGCTCAGGCACCATCTTCCTCAAGCAAAAAGAGGAAGATTGGCAACAGATGTTAGCTCAGAGCCAATCCTCCTCACCAAAAAAAAAGAAAAGAAAGCCATCCTGAAAGACTCCTCTGGGGTCACTCAGGAGTATGCTCCATTTTCTTGGTTTTCTCTAGAGAAGACAGGAGCAATGAAGCTTGAACCACTGGATGCACCTCTCTAACAATCTGCCCATCTTAGGAGCAGAGTTGGGTGGAGGTTAACTTTGTCACCTTGAAGTGATGATCCAAGGCCAACGGCATTGATGACAGGTACCATGTGGCTGAGGGCTGGTAGGCTCTTTATTTTTGACTGTGTTCCATTTTCCCAATTAGAATGTCAACTTCCAGAGGGCAGGGACACTACTGTATCTGTGGGATTGTCTGGGGGGGCCTGTCTAGATACTGGGCTCACCAGACGCTGCCTAACAGTTACCATGTGCCGAGCTGTTCGTGTGCAGGCAGTTTTCTAGAAGTTAGCAGCTCATTTCATTTAATACTGACAACAGTCTACCAGGTAGGCACCGTAATCATCCCTAGTTCACAGATAGGGAAACTGAGTCACAGAACGGTTAAGTCACACGGTCATATGGGATGTAAGTGGCAGAGCTGAGCTCCACACCAGGAGTCTGCTTCCCCATTCTAGTTCCTAAGGATCATGCTGGATACATTTGTGGTTTGCTCAAGCTTGGGGAGGGGGCTCTTGGCCCAGGATCTGTGTCAGATCCCACTGCCCACAGCCAGGAAGCCGTGATTGGAGGGCAGCCCACCCCGAGGAAGGCTACCTGCTGGCTAAAGGAAGGTTTTGGGGGGTAAAATTATTCTTAGGAAGAGTATCATAAAATGATACGATTTTGAGAGGGTGCAGAGAAGTGGGAAATATGACTTACAGCCACTAGCTTCCCCAGTTTACAGCTTTAATTAATCTGAAATTGCAACATAGATTTTTATGATTAGCAGGGCCATCTCACTGAGCAGACAAGGAACCTTTAAGGATGGTCCCAGGATGAATCTGGGAGATGAAATATCCTTGCAGTAAACAAGGCAATGTTAGAGGAAGCGAAGTAAAATACAAGTCCTGGGCCATCAGGACAGTAGTCTGTCAGCACGACAAGGTCTTCCTGGACCTTCCCTGGCAGAGGGGACAGCCATCCGTGCACCAAGGGCAGGACTGCGCTGAGGCTGGGTCAAGTCCGGTGATTTCTCCTTTGTGCGTGTGACCAAGGAGGCCCAGCCTGAAAGCCAGGACACTGAGCCGACTCCTTGATACTTTGCTCTGGGTCTGTCCCATTGTGATTGTCACCCCCAGGGGTGGCTCCCCAGGGAACTGGGCCTGGACCACCTCCCTGGGGTCTCGTCTTTCTCACAACTGCTACTGAGGCTGATGCATTAGGAAACTTGCCTGTTGCCCTGAAGATGCTGATCTGTTGGCTCCTCTCTTGTGAAGCCTCACCCCAAAGCCAGTGAACCCAGAAAGAGAGAGTTAGATAACCATGTCCATGAAATTTATTGAAATAGCCACTTAGAAACCCTTTCTGGCTACTTTTTTAAACAGAATGTTTGTGTCTCCTCCCTCCCCCCATTCATATGTTGACTCTCTAACCCCCTCATGTGACTGTATTTGGAGATGGGACTTCTAAGGAAGTAATTAAGATTAAATGAGGTCATTGAGTGGGACCCTCATCTGACAGGATTAGTTTCCTTATAAGAAGAGGCACCAGAAAGCTCACTCTCCTCTCTCTGCCGTGTGAGGACACAGTGAGAAGGCAGCCGTCTGCAAACCAAGGCGAGCGTCTTCACCAGACACTGAGCCTGCTGGCTCCTTGATCTTGGACTTCCAGTCTCCGGAACCGTGAGAAAATAAATTTCTGAGATTTAAGCCACTCGGCCTATGGTATTTTGTTAGGGCAGCCCAAGCAGATTAATACAGCTACCATCTTGTTTCACGATGGCCAATGGCTGACTGGACCACAGATTGATACCAGGCCGTATCTGAAGTCCTTAGTAACATACCAAGGTTGGAGTTTATCATAAAGTGAAAAGTCCAGGAGGTCGATAGGATCAGTGTTCCCATCTCACAGATGAGGAAACTGAAGCTCAGAGAGTTTGAATTTCTTGCCCAAGTCAAAGAGCTGGTGAGTACACTTGAAGGAGTTTCTGTAACTGACAGGCTATGATTCTGGGAGAGGACTGTGCCTTGGATGAACCTGGGACAACTTACTGGGTGGCATGTAATGGGAGCCCACACACCTACCCAGCCCTTACCTCACATCCTGCTGTGTATCTGGGTGCATGGAGTGAGAAGGAAGAGACAGCCTGGGGATGGGTACAGAGGGGTGTGCTCCTTGGAAGTCTCCTCCCACCCTTGCCCAACCTCCGGCAGGACCCGGGTAGCCTTCGCCCTGATGGAACAGTATGGTTCCCCTTGGGTGCGATGTGCCAACTCTGACATGTACCCCCTGCCCGTGTCTCCAGAGCACCCGAGAACACCCTCTCTCAGGACAGCGTGTGTCCCTTCTGAAAATGAAAGTAGCAGGAATGCCTTAGGTGCAAAGGAATATATCAGTTCCTCAAAAATATTGGCCACTAGTGCTTCTCGAGGGCTTGCTATGTGCCAAGCACTGCATATTTACTATTTCATGTGACTCACACAAACGTCCTTTGAGTTATATATTATTATTATTCCCACTTTATGAAAAAGAAAATTGAGGCTTAGAGAAGTTAAGAAACTTGCCCGAAGTCAAAGGGAATTGAATTGGTTTGGGAAGAGCAAGAGAACCTTGAGTGACTAAGATAGTTTGAGATTTGATATCAAGTCCACTTTACAGCAGGGCTGTCCAAAGAAATCTGGCATCTTTGCAGGTAGTGAGTTTTTTCTCACTACAGATGGTCCAGCAGAAGGAAGACACTGCCCTGTGGGGATGGGGATGGCCATGGGGACGGGGAGGATGTGGCAGAGCTGTGGCTTTGGATGTTGGGGTTAAACTAGACAGGTTTGAAGTCCCTTCCAACCTCGAGTCTCCTTGACTTCCCACGATTAGTGTGGGAAAACTGAGTGTCACAATGTCCCGTTGGTGGGAGGGGAAGTGTAGGGCACACAGAGGGAGGTGGGAGATACTGAAGACATGGTTTGTCCTGTGCAGCTGACACTTCTCAAATTCGCCATTGGCCTAATCCAGTCTGTATCTTCTCCCCTTGGTAAATCTATGCTGGGGGTCCAGTCTCTGCCGGAACCTCTCAGGGATGGAGAAGGTACTAACCCCTGCTCCCCAAGACTGGGAGATGGCTTCTTAATGCCCCTTTAGAAGCATCTGGTCTACCTGCCTTCAGGCAGCTCAGACTCTTACAAAGCCTCCTTGGGTAGGAGGAGTCTGCCTCCACCAGCTTTGTGGCAGGCCTGGTGGGGGCTATGTGTGCTGGTTTGGGGAGACAGCTGGAAGACTGGCTTGGGAGGCAGTTCCTTTGGAAGGAGGATGGAGGAGCAGAGAGGAGAGAGAACCAGAAGAACCTCCAAGATCATTCACTTTCTCCTCTTTTCTCTGGCAGTCAGGAAACCAATTCCATTTGTCGTTCCATCTTCCTAGCTTTCAAAAGGGGGTATTTATTTAATCACCTGAAATTTAAGCTGACTCTCTGGGCAGGGAAGTGACTGTCCCTAACTAATGTGTTCTGTCACAGGTGTCCACTTGCCCACTACCACCCATCTGCTGGGCTAATGGTCAGTCACATCAGGAAATTGGAACACCAGCTCCCACAAAGTACAGACTTTATAGGTAACTTAAAACCTGCTCATGGCGGGCCGGCCCCGTGGCCTAGTGGTTAAGTTTGGCGAGCTCTGCTTCAGCTGCCTGGGTTCAGTTCCTGGGTGCAGACCTACACCACTCATCAGTGGCCAAGCTGTGGTGGCGACCCACACACAAAATAAGGGAAGATTGGGAGGAATAGCTCCAGGCAAATCTTCCTGAGCAAAAAAAATAAATAAACACACAAACAAAAAAGCCTGTTGAGTCTCCACCAGAAGCCCAGCCAAAACTAAGTAAGACCTACATACTGGAGCAAGAAGAAAACTAGATTCTGTTTGTATCCGTTCATCTGGGCCCATTTGCGATGCTGTATTTTCACATGTGAGTTGGTCACAGAGGCATGCAACCTCAGAGCTGGAACGCTGCCCTCATGATGTTGCTTTAGAATGCCTCCGATCTGCCCACTTCATTTTACAGAAGAGAGAACACAGGTCTAAAGCCACCTCCTCAAGGTTATAGCAATTCGATCCTAGGTCAGCAGTTCTGTGACGACTCCAAGAATCTGCCCGTTACAGTAAGGGTCCCAGGTGGTATTTATAATTGAACAAGTTTGGGAAAACAGAGTTAAGGGACTTGCCCAAGATATTAGTGGCAGAAGTGGGGCTAAGACATAGGCCTCCTGCCTCCCCTCACGTTACACATTTGTGCACAGATCAGGGAGTTTGCTGGGACCCGCGAGTGTTTGCACAGACGCGTCCCCTCCATGGATGGCTGCCACCCTCCTGACTTGTGGTTCACCAGGAAAAGTCCGTCTGGCCCAGAACGTGTGTGATGAAGAGATGCACCGTTCAGAGGGTCTTCCCATTCACACGTCTCTCTTCTAGGCCTTAATCCTACTGGATTATCTAAACTGAACACTGAGCTCTGATCCCTGTCCTCCCTGGGGAGAGGCCGACACTGAGACATGGGGAAGTTAGAGGTGGTCTGAACTCTGATCTCTATCTGCCTGGCGGCTTGCTTCCCCAGGAGAAAATAGGAGAGGCTGATTTGAAACCAACTGACGAACCGAATCAGGACCTAGGCAGGACCTCCACCTAGCGGAGACTGCTCACGTGGTTTGGAAGGGAAGAGGTGAGCCTGTTAGAGAGGGCCATGGCGCAGGGAGATTTTGGTATCCATAGCCAGCAGGAAGAAGTTTGGATTGGTAGGAGGAGATGGGGTACTTCATTCCTGGTGGGCTCCCAAAATAAAGCTCATTGGGCCCAGACACCCTCAGCTTTTCCTCTGCTTTTTTTCTCCCCAAATCCCCCCAGTACATAGTTGCATATATTAGTTATGGGTCCTTCTAGTTGTGGCATGTGGGATGCTGCCTCAACATGGCCTGATGAGTGAGGCCATGTCCACGCCCAGGATCCGAACCCTGGGCCGCCAAAGCGGAGCGCGTGAACTTAACCACTCTGCCACGGGGCCGGCCCCGACCCTCACCTTTTCAACTGTATGGGAGAGAACCGGGTTAGACAGAGGAATGGGCATCCATTCTGAAATTGCTCAGCCTACCCAAGTTCACTAACAGCTTGAGAGCTATTCCCACTTAAAAGCACAACTCTAGTCTATCCCCATTGGATGAATGAAAAAATCGAGGCTCAGAGAGGTTAAGCACTGGCCTAAGGTCACACTTCCCCTCTTAGCTAACTTCCCACCTCCCCCAGTATTGAACACTTGGGAATTTAGAATTCTGAACTTCACTTCTAGAGAGAAATCCTTCTGACACTCGGGGGTGGGTGGGTGGAAGTAATACGAAGATGCTCACTTGTTTGCGATTATTTAGTTATAGTTCTGCTTAGAGGCAAGCGAGTGGGCAAGACATGTGGACCAGGTGGTTTGGACCCTTATCAGGCTCTTTCTGAGCCCCAATTTTTCCCCTCCCCACTGGAGATAATTCCAGGTGGCCCCCATGGTGGTTTTGAGCCTCGAATAAGTCCCTTGTTTGTCACAGAGAGAATCTACTGTACAGAACATATGTTAATCGTGTGGATGGTGAGGGTGAGAAGAGGAATTTTTAGCAGGGAAAGAAATCTTTCTCCTCCACATCTCCGGAGGGTGGAAGTGTCTTATTTCTAACAAAAGGAAAAAAAATGTAATATTGTCTTAAAAGAAAAATACTATCCATACTTAGAATTAATTGGCCTTGGATTAGGATTGTCCAGGACAAATTTAGACTCCCCGGTTGAATGTCCCTGTCACCCAGCATTCAGCTGGCCTCTCTAGCCGTCCGAGCGTTCTCCCGGAATGCAAACTCACTTTAATAACAGCCTAAGCAAAATAAAATTAGAAAGGTGATTCTGCTGAGGGGAAGATCATATATTGCGTGTCAAAGGCAAACGCACACTATTTTTAGATTGTGCATTGTAGGGGTTATCTGCCTTCTCCACGCCTCCCAGCCCTCGGGCCACCCTCCCTTCCTGGCATGGAGACGGAGAGCTGACACTCCGCGCCCCGCGGTGCGCAGGCATAGCTGCCAGCGCTCTCCTTAGCCCCCTACCTCCCCCACCCACCTAATGCGCACAGGGAGACAGAAGCGCTCTCCCCATATTCCCCTGAATGAAGAGCTCTCTGTTAGTTACCACCAACCTGGCAGGGCCCCCGGTGGATAGTACCGTCCCCGCTGTGAGGTACCAAAATAAATGGTTTTGAGGCACCACGGGGAAATATGCTGAGACTCGCATACAATTAAAACAGTTATTAATACTTGCGTTGTTCCTGGGGTGTGGGTGTGCGTGACATCTACCTTTTCCCTTTGGCTGGAGCGAAACAAGAGAACATATGTTCTCGTCGCCGGGGCTGCCAGCCCCGTCACCCTCACCGGGAGCAAGGCAACCACGTGTAGCGAGAAATCTCAGCCCCTCCTCCCTCCAGCTCCTGGGCCTCCCACCCGTCTGCCTGGTTTGACCCAGGACGTCTGGGCTGGGGGGCTGGATGTCCGAGTTTTAACCGTAAAATTGTTCCAGATTTCCATTTTGCCATCTGTCTAAAAACCGTTTTTAAATGTGTGTGTGGTATGGGAGGGGGTGAATGTGGGGATGGGGCCCGGGGAGGATGAAAGGAGTAAGCACACTAGCAGATACTCTGACCCACCTGGTTGGGTTGTCGGAAGGAAGAGGAACACATGCGAGGGCACTGGGAGCTTTTCAGGGACGAAGTCTGAGGAATGAGAATTAAGTCTTTACCTTTATTATTATTATTATTTTTTTTTTGAAGTAAATTTCATTATCATCATCTTGCCTGGTTTGCTTCAGGTCAGTCTGTTCCTCCTTCCTCCCTTCCTCTCCGCTTCCCTCCTTCCCTCCTGCCCTTCCTCCCTCCCTCCCTCCCTTCCTTTTCTCCCTATTTATTTCTCTCTCCTTCTTCCTCTCATCTTTTTCCTTTCTTCATAGGAGTTAGGAGCATGAACTTTGGAGTCTGCTGTGTGATCCTATACAAGTTATTTAACCTCCTAAAACCTCAGTTTCCCCACCCGTGAAGTGGGCATAATAATTCTTGTGAGAATTAACCTGGCTAACGTGAGTGAGGAAGTTGGCACAGGGACACACGGCTTGTGCTGTAATGTGTGTGGGAGGTGGTAATAGTTGTTGTTATGATCATCGTCATCGTTTCTCCTTTCTCCGAAGGTTTCCTGGGCTACCTCTAGATATGGCTCTAGACCAGGCTCTGGAGACGGACATTCCAGCAAAAGTCTCTTCCTCGGGGCACCCACAGTCTTATGGGCTGCCACGCTTGCTGCCACGTCTACTCAGCTGTCTTTAGGGAGGTCAGATTCTGGATGGAGTAAGGCTGATGATGGAAGGAGAAACTCCGATTTCTGGGTATTGGAAAAGATCAGGAGTGGGGTGGAGATTTGTATTTTGATGATAGGATAGCTAATGGGCCTAAAATGCATTTGTCACTTGGGAGTCGAGGTTTCCTGGGACCAGAAAACTAGCAACCACAGAAGCAAAGCTGGTTTCAGTGTCAATATTTGCCACACACGGTGAGTAAACAGTCTCCCAGATCAGAATCCAGCGTCTGGGCAGGGGACGCGGTGGTGCACAAGGGCCATAGCTTAGGGCAGGCCGCCCTCTGAATAGCAGACAGAAGGCTTCCGATGGGATGAAGAACAAGAAATCTCTCTCCAGTTCCCCTTAGAGGGTCACAGTGTTGGTGACGGCAGCCTGGACAACCTCAAGATGAAATAGCCTTGGGGTAACTGAGAGTTGGAGGCCTGAGCTCCAGCACTGTGCCTTCAAAATCACTGGTTTGCATAACGGAGTTGCCGAGCAGCCCAGAAATTCTCTGCGGGCTCCCATCTCCTCTCCGCACTGTTCCGCGCTCACCACTGGCGGCTGCACCGGGTCTGAACCCCAGTGCCTGCGTCTTTACGGGGTGAGCCACAACTGTGGTCACGTTCACGGAGAAGCTGCATGTTCGCTCTGCTAATTTACAGAAACCTCCAGATGCGAACTCACCAAGTAGATAAATTAGGAGATGGTTATTTGCATTCCTGAAAGTCTTCTATTTTATAAGGAGGATTAACCACAAGAATCCGTTAACTATGAGTTTCTGCTGGATCATGCGGGGTGGAGTTATACCTGACAGAGGCTTTGGGGGAAGACGTGTAAAGTTAAAGAACTAGAACCTCTGTTGACATCCCAACAGTTGGAAATGAAGATAAAGCGCCTCTGACATTATAATGAAGCTCAATGGGAAATACTGTGTGACTCACAAAAACTTGATAATCACACAATTTTTATAAAGCTGTATTAACTGTTTATCCATTCATGCAGTGACCATATATTAGACAACTACTATGTACCAGGAAGTGTGATATGAATAAGACATAGTCCTTGTTTTGAAGACAACTTCAAGGAACAATAAATCCACACTGATGGTGTGGAATGGGAATTGCTGTGAGGAGGGTAAGCAGCAAACACGGTGGACTCACGGAGGAGGAGCGGTCAGGGAAGGCTTCCCGGAGGAGGCGAAGCTTAGGCTATGGAGAGGCAGTGTTTGCTAGCCGAAGAAGAGGGGAAGGGGCTATCTTGGCAGAGGGAACATGCCACAGGAAGACTGCACGTTCTGGGGACTCAGCGGGCAGTGCATGAAGGGTATGGGTGGGTCGGGGGGACAAGGTTAAGAAGGAGGGCAAGGGCCTGCTGAGGTCACAAAGGGTTTTCTCTGCTTCACCAAAGAGCCTCAGCTTTTCCTAAAAGCAATGGGGGCTATTGAATTATTTCAAGTAGGGGGTCTGAGATGATCCTATTTGCATTTTAGAAAGATCGTTCTGGCAGCAGCAAGGAGGGTTGACTGGGGAGCCAGACAGGAAAGAAGCAAGCCCATGAGAAGTGGGCAGAGCCCGACCGAGGTGTCGGGAGAAGGACTGGAGAGCAGGCTCGGGTACCAGATAAGGTGGTTGACTTTGTGTCTCTATGAAACTGTGGATGTGGACGGGAGGGAGGGGAGGCATCCAAAGGACCAACAGAGCAGTAGTCACAGCTGCCACGTGTTGTGTTTCCCCTGCACGGCCAGGCTGTTTGCCTTCCATACATCTGGAGTGGGGTGAATGGCCTGGGAGTTATGATGCTGGACACAAGGGGTGCCATCCCTAGGACATGCAGACCACCAGGCGTGGGGTAGGAGGGTGAAGCCTGTGAGCCAGCAACTGAAACAGGACAGCTAGGAGTCAGTGACAGAGGACAGGCAGAGGGGCTGTGCCCAGATGGCAGTCGTGGGCTCCCAAGAGGCCAACTTCATTTGATGATGTGGGAATAGCCATTTGGAAACAGGCATGGGGCTGGAGAAGCAGGTCCCCAGACCCCCACTTGTTCCCCCCAAAGTCTCCCAGGGCCCGTCCCCAGAGAGCAGCCAGCTCTTCCTCCTCTGAAGAAGGTGGCCTCGTCTCCCACCTGCCACTGGATGCATCTCAGACTGAGTTCGGAGACAAATATTGAACTATTTTTCAGAAGTGTTAATTGGGATTTTTAATTGACCATAAACAGGTTATCAGAGCCTGTTCATGTCTGGCCATTGTTTATTCCCCAGGGGACAATCCCGCCCAGAGTGGTGTCATCACCCAGCAAGCACATGTCCCCTGCTCCCCATTGCTTCTCTTGTTTTAGTTTTGCCTCATTTAAAAATAAAATAAAGCAAACTCTGTGCGGTCGTAGAAGGCAGGACCTAAAGCCATGTAAGTGCTGGCAGTGAACGCTGAACGGCTCTGTCCGGCCGTAGTGGCCACCGGTGCTGCACAGTGTTGTTAGAACATTGTAGAAAGGGCTGCTCTGCTTCTGCTGGGTGGAGGGGAGCCCCAGCCCATGTTAGGGCTTCTGCTCCCGGCACTCCACGTGGCACTGGCCAAATGGGGGTGAGGCTGGCATGGATTCACCTCAGTCACAGTTGCCCCTCCAGCCAGGAAGTCTTGCTTCTCGCTTCTCCACACTGATCAGTGCCCTGTAGATACATCCTAGGAATCTGGTTTGTCGTGATTGAGGTATTGGTTATTGATGGTGAAAAGTAGGGCAGTCAATTGCTAGTTGGCCTCACACATCCTATTTCAGACCTAATTCTGGCCTTGTGCTCTGAGCTGCTGCTTCTCTGGGCTTGGGTTGGAATCGGCTGGGGTGCCCTAGTGGTCACAGGGGGCCAGGGAGCAAGCGCCGTCCACTGCCATCCAGAGGGCTCCAGATAAAGGGACTCATTGGCATGAAGGCGGAAGAGGAAATGGGATGGTCTAACCTCTTGGAAAGAGCCTCGAGGCTGCAGCCAACTTCCTCAGCCTCTCCAGACCTCAGCTGAGCATCTTTGAGACAGTCTCTGCCCAGTGAAGAAAGCGAAATGAGAGGGTGGGCTTGAAAGATTTGGGGAAATTTTAGAGCACTATTATGATGAATAGACTCATTCATTCTTAGAAAATATCTATTGAGCGGATGCCAGGCGCTCTTCAAGGCCCCGTGGATTCAGAGCTGAATACGGCCAGGCTTCTGAACCACCCTCCATCCAGCTCGTGAGCTCCCAAAAGGAGGAGAACACCAGATAAGTGTGAGGTCTCATTATCAAGTGCCCGCCTACCCACCAGAAAGCGAGTCCATTGGTCAGTGTGTGCCTTTGTGCCACACTTTTTGTTACGAACTCTCCACGATCTGTACACTTAGACCCCCCCTTCTTGTTTTGATGACCATTCAGCTTCTAGAAGTGACAGTGAGTCAAGTCCAGGAGCTTTATTGAGAAGCTGGATGGGGTGTGGCGGAGGGGGTGGGCGGTGTTCGGATTTCTTCTGTATCAGTTTGGGTCCTCCAAGAAGCAGATGGAGATGGAGACAGATGTGCAGCTGACTTCTGAGGAGAAAGTTCTGTGGACCATAAAGAGGAGAGGGAGCAGAAGCCAGTGGGGAGAGCCTTCAGTCCCGATGCAGGTGCGAAACCTGAGAGGGGAGAAGGAAGGAAGGGAGGATCGGGCTGGAAGCCTCAGACTGCAGTGCCGCTCGGAGGAAGTCTTGGCCAGACCATTGGAAGGCCCTAGAGCAAAGATGGCCTCTTCCAGTGAGGACTCCTGGGTTGACTGGGGATGACCCAGCTCTGGAGCCTGTGCTGTGCTCCAACGCTGGCTCAGAGCAGCCCGGGGAGAGCCTGGTCTTGGTGGAAAAGCTGCGCTGGGTGCTGAAGGTGCAGTAGCTGGCGGCCACCTGGTCCTTGTGGTGTTTTTCCTGCAAAGGGAGGTCCCAGCAGTGTGCTCCAAGGTTGCCATGTCCTGTTTCCCCACATCAGCTCCCTCTGGCTCCTGGCACCTCTCCTTTTGCTGCAGCCCTCACCGCTGTGCTCTGGGGGCAGCCTTATGACGCCAAAGCTCCTGTCCACTCCCCTGGACCTCAGATCTCTTCCCCTGAGCCCACCCTCACCTTCCTCTTCCCAGTCGACACAGAGCCTGTGTTCCAGCGCCCTCCACACTCTGGTGGACAAGACAAGGCTTTCTCCACAGGTGTGCTTCACCACCACCTTGGTGAGCCCCTGCCCTGGCTGTTCAGACGCTCGCTGCCGGGTCTCCTCGCCTTCTCTGCACCGCTAGAGTCCACCAGGGCCTGCCTTCGCCCTCTGAGGACCGGCCCGTCCAGTGTCCCTGTTGTTGATGGATGGCCAGGTAGCTACACAGGTTAAGGAATCCACGCTAGAGTGTTATTGAGTCCTGGTGCTTGATGAATTACTTCTGGGTAACATTTACACGTTGACAGACCTTTTCAGTGCCTTAGCCCAAAAGAGGGTTGTGTCATGCATAAAGGCTCTGTGCTTGGCAAACCTCACAGGATGGCATGGGCCAGAGGAATTCATTTTGCTCTCTCAGAGCACTGCCAGTGAACTGTCCTGGGAATGTGTGTGGAGGTACAAAAGGCAGAGGGTTAGGATTTTTTAAAACAACCAGACTCAAAAATGAGTTGAATAGAAATTTCTCGAAAGGGGATTAAGAATGGCTAATGAGCACATGAAAAGATGCTCAATGTCATTAGTCCTTGGGGAAATGCAAATCAAAAGCACCATGAGATACCACTTCACACCCATAAGGGTGGCTACTATCCAAGAAACGGAAAATAACAAGTATTGGCGAGCATGTGGAGAAATCGGAACCCTTGTGCACTGTCGGTGGGAATGTAAAATGGCGCAGCCACTACAGAAAACAGTATGGCAGCTCCTCAAAAAATTAAAAATAGAATTACCATGTGATTCAGCAATTCCACTTCTGGGCATACATCCAAAAGAATTGAAAGCAGGGTCCTGAGAGAGATCTGTTCACGTGTGTTCATGGCAGCATTACTCTCGATAGGTGGAAGCAACCCAAGTGTCCATCGACAGGTGACTGGATAAACAAAATGTGGTCTATGCATACAATGGAATATTACTCAGCCTTCAAAAGGGGGGAATTCTGACACATGCTATGTCATAGATGAACCATGAGGACATTATGCTAAGTGAAATGAGCCTGTCACAAAAAGACAAATAGTGTATGATTCCACTTAAGTGAGGTTCCTGGAGTAGTCAGATTTGTAGAGACAGAAAGTAGAATGGTGGTTGCCAGGGGCTGGGGGATGGGGAAATGAGGAGTCATTGTTTCATGGGTTTGGAGTTTCAGTTTGGGAAGATGAAAAGTTTCCAGACATGGATGGTGGTGATGGTTACATAATAATATGAATACACTAAACTCTACACTTAAAATGATCAAGATGTAAATTTTACGTTATGTGTATTTTACCACTATAAAAAAATTGTTAGGGGCTGGCCCAATGGCATAGTGATTGGTTTTGTACACTCTGCTTCACTGGCCCAGGACAATCTTCTTCAAGCAAAGGGAGGAGGGTTGGCAATGGATGTTAGCTCAGGGCCAATCTTCCTCACCAAAAGAAAAAAACAAAAAACAAGAGGGGCTGGCCCCATGGCCTAGTGGTTAAATTTATCATGCTCTGCTTTGGTGGCATGAGTTTGGTTCCTGGACACAGACCTATACCTCTCGTCAGTGGTCATGCTGTGGTGGTGACCCACATACAAAATAGAGGAAGGTTGGCACAGATGTTAGCTCAGGGTAGATCTTCCTCAGGGAAAAAAAAAAGTGAAAAAAAGTGTCATGGTTTACCATGAGAGAAGAAGGAGACAAATAGATTGACCTCAGGTTTGCCTGAGGATCTTCTAATCAGGGTACGCAACAAGGCAGGACCAAAGTCTTGAACACAGGTTAGAAACCAGGAGGGACTGCCAAAGGGGATCCCTGCAGAAAACGAGCTACATGAGGGCAGGCGGCCGGGTGCAGGCGGCTGAGAACAGGAACAGTAGCCAGCCAAACCTGGGTTTGACCTTGATGCTGCCAACTCAGTGCTGTGTGACTTTGAACAAGTGATCTAACCTCTCTGAGTCTTTGTTTCCTTGTCTATAAAATAGGGAGACTATACTAACAGCATCGGAGCTATTGTGAAGCTAGATGCAATTTGTCTGTGGTGTGCGTAAGGAGGTTCCTAGCCAAGAGGAGGCTCTGGTTAAATGTTAGCTCCCTGAAGTCTCTGTGGAGGAGGTGGGGTTTTCAGGCTGTTTAAATGCCAGCGGCTGTCTCGGATGACAAGGGAGGTTGTACTATTAATGGGCGAGCGTGTGAGATGTCCTTTTCCGTGGTGTTGAGCAGGAATTGAACACGCTGGAAGTGAGCTGAGCAGTGTTAGGCTTCTGGTTATAACTCTGGGAGATTAGCATTTCCAGCCCCCGTGTGAGTCCAGACAACTCTGAAACGAGCATATGTCATTAAGCATCCGGAGCCTCGGCACTGTTCTGGGCGCTGTGGTGAGTGCTGGGGGAGCGCAGACAGGAGCAGGTGGGTCCTGCCCTCCACCGCCCCCAGCCAGGCGGTGAGATGAGTGTGAGCTGGAGAAGCCCACTGCCCACCCCAGAGGCTGTGGGGAAGACAGACGCTGCCTCTCCTGGGAAGAGGGTGCCATGGCGATGGGTGCCCAAAACCCAGACAGGCGGGGAACGCCCTGACTTCTGTTTCTCTTTAGTAAATAATCTTCAGATAACACACCATAAATGTGTGGTTCCCAGCCTGAGCTGTGCCCCACAAGGCTCCTTGGAGTTTTTCTTCAATCCCAACTTCATTCTTCTCAACTCCACTCCAGGCCTTTCCCTCTCTCAACACCCCAAGCCAGTTGTGTCCCTCTCGGAGAAAACTCGCCACCACTGGAAAGAGGAAGCCCACCAGGTGTGGCCCAGCTCACCTCTCCTGCCTGTGGTCTCCGAAGTAGCCCTCTGTTTGTCTGGAAAACAGAAGCAGCCATACCCTGGACTCAGTTTCTTGCTTCCATCTCCCCATTTCATCTAGGACTTTCCTTCATCATTAGAGATTTCCCTGCAACCTTTCTGTCCTCACTTTCTCTTTTCCCTCAGCTTTCAGCCATGTTTCAATCCTCTCATCAAAAGAAAAAGATTTTTTTTAGTCTTCTTTTTGAAACTATTCTCCTCTTTCACTAAACCTCCAAATTTTGGGATTTTTTAATTAACATTTATTGAGCATCTATTGCATGTTCTAAGTGCTTTACTTACATTATTATCTTTGACCCCAACAACAACCTATGAAGTAGATCTTGTTATTATCCCCATTTATCATTTAAGTAACTGAGGCTCAGTGAATTAAGCCCTTGCGTGGTATGACACGGCCGGGGAGTGGTGGAGCGAGGATTTAGGCCTGGGTTCATTATAACTACCCGCTCCTCCAACCACAAAGGAAGTCCCGCAGTTGCCCCCAACCACTCCTCCAATGCTGCTTCTTGTGGTCCTCGTGCTCTGGATCTCCCGGTACCCCCTCAGTACCGCAGCATTTGAAATTTGCTCCTCTGGGGTCCAGGATACCACTCTCCCCGGGATCCCTCTACACAATTCCGGGGGTAGAGTTACTAGCTCTTCTTTCTCTGTCTATCCCCTGTGCATTGGTTTCTCCCCAGGCTCTGTCCTTGGCGCCCTTCTCTTGTTCTACATGTGCTGTCTGGGTGAGTTTATCCACTCTTGGTTTTAACCGTCCCCTGTACGCTGATGACTCCGAAACGTCCACCTCCAGCCCCCGCCATGCTTGCCATGTCCCGAAATGGACTCCTGACCTCCCTCGCTTCAAACCTGTTCTTGTTCCTTTCTTCCTGAGACGAGTTAGCAAAATCATCATCGGCCCAGTCATTTAAGCTAGAAAACATGGAAAACGTCATCTATGATGTCTTTCTCTCATCCCCGACCCTAATGGATAACCAAGTCCTGTTGAGTCTACCTTCTAAATAGCGATGGACTCTTCCTTCCCCTTCATTCCTGCTGTCACTGCTCTGTTTTAAGACCTTGTAATATTTCCCTTGACCGAGTCTTATTGTCGTGCTTCTGGTATTGTCTCCTCTACTCCATTGTCTACACAGCTGCCAAGTGTCCCTCTAAAGCCCTGTCTATCATTCTGCTCTGAACACTCCCTGACTTCCAATCGTCTAGAGGCTGAAGCTCGAGTCCTTGCGGGCATTCAAGGCCACTCACCACCTGGCTCCAGTGGACCCCTGGCCTCGTCTTCCCTGCACACCCCACCCACCCCCCTCCTCACCCCAGCCCTCGTTCAGATGAGCTCTTCACGAGTCCCTGGAAGTGAAACATCCATCCATGCCCTTGTCCTGGAGCAGGCAGTTTGAGATCTATCTGTCCCGTGATGCTTTCCTCAGCCAGAGGGATGACTCCCTCCTCCTCAGATTCAGTTCACACCAGCAGCGTGGCACTTCCCACAACGTATTCTGGTGAGTTGTTCAAGTGCACGCGTCCTTGGCTGAGTGGGGCGAGGACTTTGCTTTGCCCAGCTGTGGCTCTCCAGGGCCCAGCACTGCTGGGAAAGTAGATAGCATGAGTGTGGAGCACAGCTTAGGCACTCTGTAAATATGAGTTTTCCTTTGTTTTGACGTATAAACAGAACAAGTGCCAGGAGATTATAGATGGAAATATATCACAATTCGCCAAAAAAGTGGAAAAAGCTAGAGACTAAAACTGACAGGGGGCGGGAAGCTCCTGCCGCCCTCCACGCTGAGCCACACTGCCTTCATGAAAGAACGTGTGGTCATTAGAAACCAGCCTGTATTCACTCAAAACAACCCAGGTCGGGAAACTCTCCTGTCTGCACAAGGCCCCTGTGTGGTAGGAGAAGAGAACGTTATAGCCACGGGGTATCTTGACCTGAATAAGGCCTTTGATGAAGTCTCTCACCGTGTCCTGTGGGCAAGGCTGAGAAACCTGCGGGCAGGACAGTCCTTGGTCTGCTGGTGTTGAGCTAGAGGAGAACTCGGGGCCGTCCAGTCTAACCCTCTCATATGACAGGCAAAGAAACCAAGGCCCCAAAGGCTCGTTTTTCAAAGAAACGCAGTTTATGAGCAGTATAAGAGGGCCCACAGTCTGATTCTCCCAGTTCCAGAGCCTCTGCTGACACAAGGCTTTTCCTAGATTCCGTGGGTCTGTAGCCCACTGAGCAATGGTGTCAAAGAAAGCTTTTTAGCAGGCTGATGTCTACCTGACAGGGGGTGTCAGGTGGTCTCCTGCAGGACCTGAGCCCTGACCTGCCCATTCAGTCATTGATTAAGCTTTGGAGTAAAACCTGGAAGGTGAGTTTTTCAAATAAGTGAATGACACAGCTGCAGAAGGGATAGCTGACATGTGGGACTCCAGAATCAGGATCCGAAATACCTTTGGGCTGGAATGATGGGCTGGAAGTAAGGAGATGACGCTTAACAGGAATAAGAGGAAAGTCTTGGAATGAGGTTTCCAAAAAAATCAATTCCATAAATACAGGCTGGGGGAAACTTGTCTTGATGTAGCTTCAGGCCATAAAGGCCTATGTGTTTGAGTTGATAACAAGAGGATCTCAGGGCATCTTGGCTGCTAACACAGCCGCAGCAAGGCGTCGAAGACTGTTCTTGTTCTGAATCAGGACAATTTGATTCCAAATCGGGATGTGATGCTTCCATCATGCTCCGGGCTGGCCGGACCACATCGGAGCCCAGGCCTCAGTTCTGAGCTCACGTTTTTGGAGAGACTTGACAAACTGAATATGTTAGAGGCAGGCACTAAGGACAGTAACGAGTCTGGAAATCCTTTCAAATGAGGAACACTTGGGAAAATGAGAACCTTTAGAGAAAATACAAAAGAGAGTTGTTATGTGGTAGGGGAAGTAGATGGGCTCCCTGAGCTCCAGGGGCAGAATGTGGGAGCTGCAGGTCAGCAGATTTGGTTCCATGCAGGGAAACCGTTTCAGTCGGGTCTCCCATCCAGCAGGACATCCATGCAAATCATACATTCTGCGTTGCTGCAGGTGTGCAAGCACGGCCTGGAGGATCCCGGTCAGGGAAGCAGTGGGGGTCGCTCTTGGGAAAAGGTTGGTTCAGGTGATCTCGAGGGTCCTTTCCAATTATTAGCTGCTATGATTCTATGACCCTGCACACGTTTACAAAACCGGACTGGAAAAAACAATTCTCCCCTTTCTCTGCCCAATGCTGTTCTCCAAGCTAAGTGGTAGTTTTAGTTTAAAATTCTAACCAACATCTAGTCACCAAGCACCTACTATGGACAGAGTCTTATCCTAAGTGTCTTTTTTTCTCAGCTGAACAAAATTAGTTTATTAGATGAGTTAGAAATGGAGGAAGGAAACAATGCTTGTTGTGAACTTAGAGTATAATTCATGTTCTAGGCACCTACGCAATTTATAATTATAATTTTATCATTACATTGATCATTTTCTTAAACCCACATTATTGAGGTGACACAAAAAAGCTGTGGATATTTCGTGTATACATCTTAATGAGTTTTGAGATGAGTATATACCCATGAAACCATCACCACCATCTATGCCATAAATATAACCAATCCTTCCAGAAGTTTCCTCCCCTAAATGTCTTTTGGGGAGGGCTCAGAGAGAGGAATATACTAAAAGAAAAGGTCTACACCCACTGTATCTCAGAACAAGGCCAAGTGAGGTGGTGGGGGCAGGGAAGTGACAGGCAAAAGGGGAGTGGCTGCGCTGTCAGTCACAGCAAGCAAGAATTAGACAAAAGGGGCTGATTTAGCAAACGTGCAAAGAAGGCTGGGAAAGAGAGCAGGAGGGGGCCACAGCAGGGGGTGGGACCAGGAGGAGAGGAGGAGGTAGAAGCCAGGATGGAGAACAGAGCCTGGCTAAGTGAGCTGTGCCCAAGGACCGTATCATTAGGAACCTCGCCTTAGGAAAAGGAAACGCCGCTTGTCCCTCTGCAACACAGCTCAAAGTCTTCACCTCCCTTAGGCCCAGCTTTGCAGCCAAAATGGACTTATTTATTTTTAATAGAGCCCATTTGAGGTAGTTGTGCTTTCAAAGGCTGATGTACTTGTAAGTACTTTTCAATCTCACAGGTTAAAAAAAAAAATCCTTTTATAGTGGAAATGCTGAACGGGGGTTGGGTGGAGGGGGGTCCCCCACAGACACCCCGCTGCAGCCCGACTCACGTGTGGGTGGGATGGCACTCCCACCCCAGGAAGCCAGAGACCATGGAAGGAAAGTTGTGCCTGAAGGCCCAGGGAAAGGAGGTGGCGGAGAAGAGAGGACAGGCCCTCCCCTCCCCTCCCCCGCTCCTTTTCCCAAACATGGAGTGTCGATGTAGTCATGGCTTTTAAACAACATTACACACACTTGTCGTCCAAGATAAAATGTTATTAAGATTAAATGCCGAGCAGGGAGCGGAATCTGACTTCCCACTGTCATATTTCAGCTCTGGTGAGTGATTGCCTTTCGGTAGCCCCAGCTCCTAAGCAGGGAAACGGCATTATTATCATTAATAAGCCCATAATGGGGAAGAGAAATTATAAACATTTCTGCAACAAGCGGCCCTCCAATGTTAATATTTTATGAGCACACAGAGAAGCCGGCAACTGAATGTAAATGGCAGAATTACACGCAACTGTAATGTAAACACGCATAATTGGGTTGAGTTGGTGGAGGAGGGCGAGGTGGTGGCGATGGCCGGACAGTAGCACTTAGGGCACTGGGTCTGTCCCCAAAGGCAGGAAGTCAGAAGCCCCAGGGCCCCTGTCACCAGTCTCATCCCTTCCTGCCACTGTGTGTTTCCAGAGAGGCCCATCTCTCCAGGACCCGTCTTCCACACCCGACACATTGTCCTCTGCGCTGGGTCACCCTAGGCTTGACTTCCTCTGGGGATGGACAATTATGGGACTACATGGCACTTCCTGGGGCTTTCAGGTCTGTTCACATGTGTTTCCTCCCCCTTAATGGAGTGTATACGTCTTGGGGATGGAGACCCTGTCTTCTATTCCTTATGTAATCACCAAGTGCTCAATACTTGCCTTGCAGGAAACCTAGAGAGATTTTTTTGGCTAGTTGTTTTGGTTTTGGCTTTTAACCATGGAATCCTTAGTTCAAACCAACCATTTCATAAGAGCACATTGGACAGGAGAGCTGCTCTAACTGAAGCAGGGGGGGTCAAGAGGCCCCCTGGCCAGACCCCCCTTCTCTCCAGGGATGCCCTGAGGCACCCCTGTGGAGCACAGTGTGAGAACGACCGAAAGGTCCCCCCTCTCTGTTTCCAGATGACAAAACTGAGATCCAGACAGGAGATGTGACTTGACTGTCACAGGGAATAGAACCCAGGGCCCATGCCTTCCAGGGAGGTGTGGAACAACATGTTCGAGGATGGGGAGCTGGGTTCCTCCTCCAGCTCTGCTGTTAACTGGCTGGTGACCTTGGACGAAGCTCACTGCCTCTCTGAACCTCACTCTCCCATCTGTAAGATGCTTGGAGACCTCTGGATGATCTCAACACTTCTTCCGGCTCTGGAATCTGAGACATGTACAGTCCTCAAGGACCTGATTGTCCAGTGCAGCATCCAATGTGATAGATGTCCAAAGGCCTGCAAGGAGGGATCTGGACGCCCTTAGATGCCTGCACGCCTCATGGGGCCTTCAGTCACTTCCCAGGCTGCCTCACTTCTGCTCTTGGGCTTTAAGCTGCCTGGGCAGGACCCCCTCCTCCCCCCACTGCTGGGTTTGCCCACAGTGAGCTCAGCCCAGGGCTTGAACTGGCCACGAGGGCAGGGACCACTGTGCCCAGCACTGTGCCTGGCTCCTAGTAGTAGATCTGTTGAACAAATGGATGGGTGGATTAATCCTTAATCGAAGAGTTAGTTAGCAGTCTGGAACAGTTCTCTCTTCAGTTTTACTTCGTTGGTTTTTTTCAATATAGTCTGTGGCTTTTGAAAACTATCGAGTGCCCACTACGTGCTGGTGCTGTGCTGGCGACTTTACGTAAAGACAAGAACACCTCTGGCTGGAAGCCCGTCTCTTTTCCTTCCCCGTCCCCCTGCCTCCTTGATTCTCCCTTCCCCTCCGCTCCTATTCGTTATTTCTCTCTGCAGTTATGTTATTATTGGCCTTGGCAAAGAGTTTCAGGGGTGTCGTTTGTCTGAGCAACATTATACAGAATTAAGTTCCAGGGTAATTTCTGATGCAAATACCTCTCCTCCAGGAGAATGTGAATTAAGCCTGCTGGTCTCCTCTTGACAGCAGCAGCTGCATTTGAATCCAAGTCTCTAGCAGTCAGGGAAGCTCAAGGGGCCTGGGGGACCCCCTCTGGCTCCTCCTCGAGAGACCCCAGAGTGGCCTAGGACATGGCTCCCAAGGCGGGAGGGAGCCTTAAGCAGTCATCTTATTTATCGCCCCACCCTCACATCTCATCTGAGCATCTCAGCAAGCTGAGGGTCTCTGTCCTGACCCCCGCCCTCCCCTCCATAAGCGTACGTTATAACCGGCTGGCAGGAAGTGCTTCTTCACAGTGAACCCAATCTTTCTCGCCACGTGCTGCTGTCCTTTGCATCCATGCTTCTCGACTTTCAATGTGCCTTCAACTCACCCAAAGATCTTACTAAGGAGCCCATTCTGGGGCAGGGCCTGAGATGCTGCATTTCTAACCAGCTCCTGGCTGAGGCTGTTCTGTAAAGCACACTTCAAGTAGCGAGGCTTTGCAAAACAGATAGGCAAAAAACACACAGAGAACACAAAAAAGCAGAAAAACAAATAGGCCTCCTTATTTGAGTTTGTTTGGTTCCTTAACCATTTCTGTCTCTGCTGAAACTGCTTTTTGTCTGCAAATTCCTTAGCATCTGTGAGTCTTGGTTTCCTCATCGGTGAAAGAGAAAAACAACTGTCTCCGGAGTTGTGGTTAAAGCATGGTGCCTGGAACAGAGCGGGACTCAGCGCCTGCTCAGGCTACCTGCTGAAACCAAGGGCGCTGGAAGGAGGAAGGAGGGAGCTATTAGTCCGGGAAGGGATCTGTGCAACTCTGGAGTCTTATCTTTCCAGAGGGCCAGTGTCCCCAGTGGTACGTGGTGACCAAGTGCTGGAAAGGGTACTCAGCTTCCATGGGGAGTTTGGAGGTCCCCAGCAGGGGGAAGCCAATCCCCACCCTGGTTAGTTTGACCTTGGTTTAAAAGGGGGAAAAAAAGGTACTTGTGTAATTCGGGGTACCACTCAGCACTTCAAATAGATCTGAAGAAGATGCTGGTGATTAGATTGTCCTTTCATTTAGGGCTTTTATTCTCTTCAAAGTATTTCCCACAGCTTTTCTTCACAGCCCTTTAAGGCAGGGAAGGCAGGCGTTTATCATCCTTGTGCTGCAGATACAAGGCACAGAGGGGTTCAAGGACTTGCCCAAGGTCACACAGGTTGTCTTTGGTGGAGCCCAGCCTGGAAGCCTGCCACCTGCCTCCTGACCTGTGTTCTTTCTGCTGCTCTTAAAGGTGGGGCTGCAGGTCTGTGAGGGAGGGGGTGGCTCTTTGCCCCGCTTGGCTGATGTTGGGCTGAGGAGGTGAGAAAAAAGCCGCTCCTCTCCCTCCCCAGCCCCGTGTCTTCCTAACTATTGTCCCGCTGGGGCTCAGGACCCCTGTCAGGGAACAGCAGGCCTGGCCTGGGCCCAGCTCAGAGAGCAGAGTTTCCACACTCCCTCAGCCTGGAGATGAGAGGGCTGCTGGACCCACCAGGTGCCATCCTCGATGGTTCATGGGCACAGCCAACTGTGTCCCTGCTCTCTTTGCCCTTTAGGGTTGGCACCTCAGTGACAGACTGCAAACTCTGAGTCGTTATCTTCCCAGACGCCATCCTTCTTTCTCTGTTGTTGCTGCTGCTGAGAATTCCATTCCTCCCTCCCTTCTCCCAGCACTGGCCTTCTGTCCCCAAAGGGCCCTCAGAGTGACCTTCTCCTTCCCCCGACAGCCCTGTGGGTCGGCCGGGGCTCGTTCTGGGCCTGCAGGAGGAGCCACTGGGACCATCTCAGGGCTGCCCTGAGACCCCCTGTGACTTGGGCCACATGGCCTATCTGGCTATGAGGATAACCATGATCAGATCTGAGGCCCAGGCCATCCAGCCTTCATTCTCCTGAGGTCCCTGGGGGCCTTCTGTATGGGAACACAGGACACCTGCTGTCTGTTAAGCTGCCCCGGACAGTTTTACTTCTTCAGAGTCTTGATTTCTTCCCTTGCAGCCTAGAGAGACCACTCTTCTCAGCTTTGATTTCTTCACTTTTCAGACGAAATGGTGGTGTTCACCTCCCAGGGTTTGGGGGCGTGTTCCATGTACCATACGCTGCTGGGCGCACAGTAGACGCTCAGGAAATGATTTCTGGAACAAAGTGCCACAGAGGAATTGGGGATGCAAACGCGGATTGGCCCCCAAATCCACATAGCCCCTGACCTCTCCCTCCTCCTTTGCTTTCTTTAACTGCAGACTCTGGCTTTCCTCCTCCCCCGCTGGCATCTTCCCCTTTGCCTCCTTTCTCTCCTCCTCCTTATATCTTCCTCCACATCCAGGCCTTGGCCTTCTTCTCGCTGGTCCACATCCTGTGTGACTTCAGGCACCCCCGTGCATGTAGCCTCTGGAGAAATGGGGTCCATAAGAGACTATTCACAGTCAGCTTCCCCTTCACAGAGTCTTGGAATCTTAAAGAATGAAAGATACATTCAGTGCGACACCATCCACTTTCCCACTCTGTGCCTGAATCATTCATTCTTGGAGCCAAAGCATAAAGACTCTTTGAAAAGAATGAGCTAAGTCAATATGGATTGTCCTCATCATCACATGAATATCATGTCCATCAGGCTTGTAGAGGGTGCAGTGATGAGCTTCATCCATTGGCCAGGGTGGTCTTTGTCTCTGTGGTTAGATTTCAGAGGCCCTGGGGGTCTTGGTGACCACCCTGCTTCTTTCTTCCACATCCAGGTATATGCCTGACTCTTCCTTAAAACTCTGGATCCCCTTTCCACTCAAGTGCACCCAGGAAAGGATGTCTGAGCGCTTTACCATCATTGCACCTGGGTATGACTGAACTGGCCACAACCAGTGAGAGGAGAACTGTGCTCAAGAAGGAGACACCAGGTTTCAGAGGGGCTAATAATGGGGACTCTGCAGAGAGGGGTGAGGACCCAGAGTGGGGAGGCTGGTAAAATGACCCCTCTAGACTATGTTCTGGTCTTGACTCGGCCGGTGCATGATCAGACCCAGTTACTTCTTGTGCACAGGGAGTCCAATTATGCACGGTGGTGTGCTCTGCAAGCTGCTCACACCTGATGCTCACGGAGGGCAGTGGGGTTGCTGTCACTGCCCTCTGCCAGTGTGCAGCACAGGTCAGGACTGGGGGTTTCCTCCAGTGCCTGAACTCTAAGCCAAGGGGGGATCCGGCCAGGCCCAGGCCCCCTTCCCCCCACTCCAGACGGCTGGTCAAAGTCAGACTCAGCTCTGTCTGCCTTGCAGGTCTCGGGCCAGGAGCTGGGCTCCCCTCCCTGGGGGGTAGGGTGAGCCTGGGACCTCAATTCTGGGTCTCAGATTCTCTACTCTCAGGCCTGTCCCAAGGAGCCATTGCTTGGGTTCAGCCAGGGAATGCAGGTCGACCGGTAGGACAGGTGCAGCTGCAGGCAGAGGGTCCACCAGCAGAAAGCTCCCAGCAGCCTGGAGGAAGGCGCTCAGAGTTCATCCACAGGGCCGGGGCTCTCCCCAGGTCCCGCTCTCCCAAAGTAAACTTGAAGTGAGGTGGAAGCTAAGCGTCCACCCTCGCTGCCTGTGGGTAGTCATCATACCACCGTGGCCGTCGTCATCCCCCTTCACAACGCCAGGACTGGACAACTTTCCAGACTTTCCAATCCATGACTTACCTCACCGCACCCTTAGGAGTCAGACAGGGCAGGCTGCAGATAAGGAAAGTCTCGCAGGGGTGAAGTTGTTGCCCAGAGTCACCCAGAGGTAAGAGAGCTTTCCGTCTCCTCTCGGGGTCTCAGAGCTCACAACAGCCCCAGGGAGAGAAAGCAAAGCTTTGGGCTTTTCCAGAACATCTGTAGGTGCCCATCCAGAAGCCTCATCGCTTCAGCTAGCAGGCCTTGCATCCTACCACAGGCCCTGTTAGCTGGAGGCAATGGGCCTCAAGGCCTCCTTGGGGTCATACATGCCCCATCACTCGGCCTGGGTCCAGCTCTGCAAGTCCTGCCCACGACCCTGGTGTCCATGCTCATGTTGACCTGACCAGAAAAGGTGGGGAAAAGGGGTGGAGATGAAGGGGAAGTGGGGTCATGAACATTGCACTTGCCTGGGAACCAGGAGGCCTGGATTCCAGTTCTGGCCATTCATTTTCTGTGTGACCTTGGATAAGTCACACAGCCTCTCTGAGCTTTACTTCCCTCAACTAGAAAAGGAAAAGGCCTGACTAGACGAGCTCTAAGATTCCTTCCAGCTCTAAAGTCCTAGCTCCTACAATTTCCCCCACCATTATCTCGCTCACTCTATGACCCAATGCCAGTCAGTGTTGAGAGGCCTGAGGGAAGCCACCTGGGGATCGCCAGATGCCTGCCTCCCGACAGGAGACCTCCACTGTCACCAGGTTTTCCCACGACAGGCTCAGAGCACTGGCCAGACTGGCCCTGACCTCCGCTGGGGCCCGCCTTGGCTTCTTCATGAGGGGACTTCGGAGCCTTCTTCCCCCTGAGGAACTACAATGAGGCAAGTGAACTCTGACCCCACCCTTCGGCTAAGGGTCTGAGAGCTTGGCCACCGCCGGCCGTCTCTGAAGACAGAGGTCAGATGCCCCTGAACGCCCAGCTTTCCATTTGTTCTCAAGCAGACACAGAAATACCTTTCAATTTCACGTCATCGACTAAAAATGTTTAACACTCAGCAATACATTTTAAATCACACAGACACGTCTTATCATCACAGGAAACACCAGCAGAGAGACAGAATGGGCCACCTCTTCCAAACCTGGCCTTGTCTTTTCTTAATGAAACTCCGCTCCCCGCCCTCTGCGCCTTGTTAATTCCAGGACTCTGCATATAAGTTCATTAAATGGCTTCGATCCGCCAGCATCTTCACCCCACACACCCCCTCTCTCTTTTTTTGGTTAATGAAATGTGCGAACAGTTTGTTCCCAGCTAAAAACAAGCACGGATGGGTTTCCTACCTTCTGTGTGGGAGGGAGAGGTAGGTTGTGAACCAGCCCTGCTGGCAGGCAGGGAGGCCGCCGGTGGGAGGCGAGGTGGGGAGGGAGAAGGAAAATGCAAAGATCAGTACAAAACTTTGTGTGTGATCCGTTCCTCTTCTCTTCTTCCCGTGTGCAAACCCTGCCATGGTCCTTTTGATCGACGCATGGGCAATGGGCTTTGGCGAGGCCCCACCCCTTTTGGAAGTGGTACATCCTTGGGTGAGGAGAAAGAGCTTGATGGTTGGGATGACCTTACTAGGAGGGCAAATGCTCCTAAGGGTTATTCTTTGGTCTCCATTCCCAAGGAGGGAAGGCAAGGTATGGAAACGAAAATCACTGTTGTCTGGCTTGAGGAGGTCAGCAGCACGTATATATCTTGCATTGTGTCTACCCTTCTATGTCCTTTAAAGCCAGTATTGGGACCTTGATGGGGGTCAGGGACAGGAGACTACCAGCTGTGTGATAAAAAACCGGTAGCTAATGTGTGTTTGATACCTTGTATGAGCCAGAAGGTTTAGGTGCAGCGCCCACTTATGAGATGTGTGCCGTATTTATCCCATTTTATATATGGGGCAACTGAGAGTTGGAGAGGCTGAGTAACTTGCCCAAAGTCACACAGCTTTGAAGTGTTGGAGCCAGGATAAGAGCCCAGGCAGTTGGCCCTGGAGTCTACACGCCTAACTCCTCTGCTCTCCAGGAAAGGGCCCGGAGGCAGAGGCCTCTTACCTGTGGGCTGTGCAACCTTAGGTGGTCACTCACCTCCCCGAGCTTCCGTTTTCTTACTGCGTTATTAGGAGACTCAGAGATGGAAATGCACATCCAGGTACTTTGCAGACTTTGAAGTGATGTTATAAAGTCCTGGGTAACTGAGCTCAGATTTTCATCTCTCTGATCCAAAGGAATCAGCGTGCTTGAGACCTGCTTTACACACAGTAGGCCCTTCGCTCTTAGCATTTACCACTTACCAGCATGCAGTCCAGTTTACCGCTGAGCTTTAAGAATGAGATAGGCCTGGGTGTCCCAGGGACCAGCCACGCTCTGGCCTGTGTGCAACTTTCCTGGTCTTTCAAATGTTGGCCCTGCCTCATTCCATCCTATTTCATGATATTGCAGGTGTCTTTGTAAGTGCCTCTGATTCCTACTGGAGCAGGTAAGGTACAAACTGGTCAAACAAATGAACACTTACTGACTGACGAAGGAATAACTAAGGGAGAATGAGTGGATCAGTGAGTGGACTGACCAGGAAAGGGGCACACCCTCTCCAGGGGAACAGAAGGATATTGTGGCATGGTGGGAAGTGGGGCAGATCTGGGTCTGATTTCTGTGTCAGCCATTTAATGACAATGGGATCTTGGACGAGTCACCTATTCTCTTTGGGCCTCAGTTTCCTCATCTGTAGAATCGGGGGAGATGGTTGGTGGAAGAACAGAGAAGCCTCCTCAGGGCAGCCCTCTCCCCTCCCTCCTCCCTCCATGGCTGCTGCAGCCGGTCTCTGGCCTTCATACTCTTCCCTGGGAGGGTCACAGACCTGTCTCTGTCACCCCCAGTCTTGCAGACATGGGTCAAATTCCCTCCAGAACTCTGTGCACTGCTTGGTAGCTTTAGGTCCCAAGAGCCACAGAGTTGTCTGGGGGTGAGGGGCTGGGGGTGAGGGGCACATTCTCCTTGTTGCCCCCAAAGGGAGGGAAGACACCCATGTACTCTCTACTGGCCAGCACTCTCTTGGAAGAAACCATTTCCAGCCCGGATGTGTGAGTTGGAGGTGGGCCTCTGGTCGGTTGGGGCTGCCTCCTAGCAGGTCATGCAGAGGTGGGTCTGTCACCTCTCCTTAAAATGTGGAGTTCTTTTCACCTGTTGTGCTCAGGGTTTGGCTTCAACTGAAATTCGAAGACACATCAGAAGTCCCCTTTAACCTCCCTCATGGATGAGGCATGAGAGGGGTGGCATTTGTGTTGCATCTTGCAGAAGGGTGAGCAGGAACTTGTCCAGGTGAGGCGGGAGGGAGCATGCAGGCACTTTTGGGTAATGGGGAGTAAGTGCTTCCCAGCAGGAAAGCTTCAGGTTCAGGTTCATGGCTGGAGCGGGTGGGAAAGGGGGCAGGCAGAGGTGTGGGGGGCGTGCAAAGGTTGCTGGGAGACAGGACTAGAAAGGTAGAGCAGGGCAGACTCAGGCAGTGCCCTTTCTCTCTCATGTTTCTCTGCGGGGCACTGCTAGCATTTGAGGGGGCAATTCTTTAGTACCCAGGCACCCCATCTTTGTGAGAACCCAAAACACCACCTAAGGGAGGAGGGTCTCACCCTCAGTGAGAACCACTCTGTGGGTGATGAGAGGCCACTGAAAGATGAAGCAAGAGTGACAGGATGGAGCCCTTGCTGTAGAAAGCTTGCTGTGGTGCCCGAGCGGGGATGGTGGCGAGACTGGAAGCCGGGCGGCCAGTGAGGAACTTAAATAATTGTATTAATTTGTGGTGATATTAACAGAAGAGGCTCCTGTGAGCCGGAGGGTTTTCTGTGGGTGTTTGTGACTGCCCAGAGCCTTAGGAGGGACTCCCAAGGAGGCAGTGAAGAAAAAGACCAAGGATTCATTTATTAAATTAATTAAGAAAACTGTATCCGCTAATGATGTCCTCATGTGGGTTTTCTGTTTTCTTCTTAAACGCAGAGAGGGGAGGATGCTGGCGCTGGGACAGGCGGGTGGGGGTGGGGGTGCCAGCGGAGGAGAAAGCAGTCTCCCATCAGCCATCACGACTCTGCAAATTAAAGATGGAAATTCAATAAAGGCCCAGCATGTCGAGAGTTTTTCCAACTTGGAGTCCCGCCACTCGTCTGGAGGGGCCTGGCTCGGCGTTGCCGGCAGAGGGGGAGGGTTGCTTACTTTCCTGGGTTCTGTGGGACTTCACTGCCCTGTGGTCAAGCCAGGGAGCCTTCACATTAGGGGCAGCCTATGTCCCCAAAGCAATGCTTCCCAAACTTCCATGCACATAGGACTCACCCAGCGTGCTTGTTAAAATGCAGACTCTGATGCCTTGGGATCTGGAGGGCTTGAGATTCTGCATTTCTACTGAGCTCCCAAGTGATGCCAATGCTGCTGGTCCAGGGACCACAGTTGAGTGGCAAGACTCAAAAGCTATGTTGATCCTGCCAAGCCCATCCATTTGCAGAGGGGTTTGCTGCGTGTTGGCACAGTTCGGAGGGCATGGGAGGGAGACGGAAGGGCTGGTCTGAATCTATGCAGCTCTTTCGTTGCTGGTCTGGAAAACGCGAGGTGAGAGACTGGGGTCAGAAGGACGATGGAAGAGAGGGCGCTGAGAGCAGAGGCCCCTCCACAAGCTTCAGCTCTGGGACAGTCCCCTTTCCCCATGCTTTTTGAATAACTTGCCTCCCTGGGGGCTTTGTCATTCTCACCCCTGTGCTGCCAGAGCTGGCCAAGTCCTGAAGAGGAATAAAATCTCTTAGGCAGATGATCCGTGTGTCCATTTTCATGAAAGCTGTCACTGCTGCAAGTGCCATCCGCCCTCCTTGGAGGGGAGGGGCCACAGAGGACCCTGCCTGGTGGGGACAGGGCTGCCTGAGCTGTCAGACCCTCCCAGGTGACCTGTTTGGTCTTTCCCTGGCACAGTGGGAGGATTCGGGATGCCTGGCCCAGGGAGGGGCGGGGGACAGCCCTGGTGATCCCACTGTGCAACAGAGTGTGTCCCCGCGGACGGCAGCCTGGCCCGCATAGCAAGCCTCACAGGGATGGTGGAAAGCAGCTCCCTTAGCGGCCTTATTACAGACCGGTCCGAGTCAATACTCACGCGTTCCGAGTGAATCCCAGCAGCAAACCGGAAAGCCCCTCCCAGCCCTGGACCTCCACTTCTTGTGCCATGGTGGGAAGAGCGTCTGGATCCGTAGGAAAGCCCCTGCAGCTCTCCAAGCCCCGCTCTGGGAGGGCTCCTGCACTTTCTGCCTGCTGTCCTGGCTAGACTCGGAGGGGACCTGGTGCAGGCGGGTCGGATCCCTGTGCAGCGTCCCTCAGGGCTGTGGGGGCTCTGGGCCCACCCAGCTTGGGGGTTGGAAGGCCTGCTCTTGCTCTTGCTGGCAACATGGTCTGGGGCAAGTCACTTGGGTTCTCTGGGCCTCGGGATCCCATTTGCATAATAGAAAAAAACAGTCTTTGCCTCATTTTAGCTCAGGGAGATGGAGAAAGAAAGCTGGATGGCAGAGCTGGGCTACAGCCAGAGAGCTCACATGGCCGGGTCCCCACCTTCAGCTTCAAGAAGGTGTCACCTTCACCCAAGGGATGAGCAAGTGAGGGACCAGACAGGTTACCTGAGGTGCCAACTGAAGGAAGCGGGCATCCAGACACCTCAAGGTCTTGCAGGGTGAGGACCTATTCTCGTGCAGGGGAGTATGAGACGCCACTTGTGAGCCCAACTGTTCCCCACATGCTTGTCTCGTGGACACGCGGGTCTCCTGTCCAGCATCGGAATTCTTTATAACCGTGGCTGAGGGGCTGGTCTTCATGGCAGACATGTGGTACCCATTCTTACGGGGAAAGTTTGCTCAGCTTAGTTTTCTCCTTTGAAGAAGGAGCTGAATCAAACCTGCCTGGTGAGTTTGGAGGCCTCCGCTGTTATTCTCCAATCCAGGAGCATCTAGGCAGCTTTTGATGGATTACTTTAGAATACGCTTTGGGCCCCGAGAGCAGGAAAGGTGGAGGTGTCGGGAGCAGAGGCCCAGGGGCCCCCACAGGAGAGCCAGAAACTGTCCTAGGAAAGGAGGAGAGCCTGGAGGCAGATGGGAACCTGAGTGGGCTGTGCTGGGGTGAGGGGCACGCCCAAGGTCAGTGGGGACATAGCTGCTCACCAACGGCTGGAAAAAGCGCCCATCACTCACCAGCAGCCTGGTTTCAAAACAGGCGCTGGGCAGAGTTAGCTTTTAAGGTGACCAATGTCAAGGCCTTCTCAAGGGCCCCTCCTCCCGGAAGTTCTCCCTGATTGTCTAGGGAGGAAGGGTGGCTGCCCCTAGTCCTGCAGCTCTGACCCCTGCCACCTTGCTGTCCTGTGACAAGACATGCTGGAGGCCAGGACCTGGCTCGTGAATCCTGGTGTCTGCCAGGGCCTGTGCCTGCTGGACCAGGGGGTCCAACACTGCCCATAGCTTGCCCTCCGCTCGTGCCTCGTGCTGATCAACCCACAGTAGCCAGGCCCAAAGTCAGCCTCTGGCGGGGACGGTGAGCCGGTCTCTGCCCTGGCCTCTGCCCTGGCCCAGGCAGAGCAGGAGCTGCCCTTCCACCCAGCAGAAGGCCTGAGGCTGCACCTGGGAGCTCCTCCCCGTGTGTACCCGCACATCATAGCTTTGACCACAGATGGCCTGGGCTTGAATACCTCGCTTCTCTGAGTCTCACTCTGCTCATCTGTAAAATGGGGGAACTATCCCCCACCTCATCGTGTTGTGAGGATTAAATGAGACAGTGTGAATACTTACTACAGTTCCTGGTACAATGAAGCGCTCAGTAACAATTTGCTAAAAAGCCTCCTTAGAAATGCCTGCGTCAGTGCTAATGTCTCTGCTTTATGGAATAGACTGGGCTCATAGAGTGGAATCGGGAAGTAGCCTGATTTCCCCCCACCTCTGCCCTTCCAACCTGTTCTGTTGGGTTTCCCTTCTCAGCTCCTGCACCACATCTCAGGAAATCCTGCAGCATTTCTGCTCTCTGACTTCCTAGTATTAAAAACTCTAGTTACCCCCACTCCTCACCCCCAGACCCTCCAATGGCTCGCATCTTGTTCGTAGTCAAAGCCAAAGTTCTTGCCTGCGGGCCCATGGCCCCTGCTGTCTCTCTGACTTCATTCATCTCCTTGCACTTCCCCATCCCCTGTCCTGGCACAGCGGCCTCTTTGCTGTGCCTCAGACATGCAGCTTGAGCTGGCCCCTGGCCTTTCTACCTTCTGTTGCCCCTTCCTAGAATGCCCTTCCACCAGACATCCATGAGGCCCACTCCCTCACTGCCTTTAGGACAATCTGAAACATCAGGAATTATTAGAAATTCCTTCTCTGACCCCTATATAAATAACAGCCCCTCCCCACACACACTTTCCCTGCTTGGCACTCCCCCCTCCCCGCCCCATATTACACAACACTGTCTGACATACAGAGTGTTTACTGTTCATTACTGTTTGCACTCCCTCCCCTGGACTGTAAGCCCCAAGAGGGCAGAGATTTTGTCCATTTTATTTATCGCTATATCCTCAGGGCCTGAAAGAGTTCCTGCACATAGTAGATGCTCTATAAACATTTGTTCCTGAATCGGTCAAACCTGCAATCTCATCACCACGGCTTCTCCCCCCGCCCCGCCCCGGCATGGGCCTCACTCAGGAGGTGACCTGCAAAGAGAAAGGAGGGGTGATCTATTTTCGCACCCTCCTGGCTGCACTGGGGAGGGGTGAGAGGAAAAGGGTCATTTACTCAGCTGCTGCTGCTGCTGCTGTAGCTTGCTCTTGACCGGCCGCCGCTGTCTCCCTCTCCAGTGACTGGGTGAAGTCTTGGGGGCAGCTCCCTGGGACCGTTAACATTGCACTGTCCCCTGGCGCAGGCCGTGACCCTTCTGGTGGCTGTCCCCTGAGTGCCCATTATTAGCACCTGCTCTAGGACCCCGCACGCGGCCCTGGAAGACAGTCCTTGGGAGCAGTGTTCTGTAAGACGGCTCTATCAGACGGCAGTACAGCGTGGGGATTAAGAACAGGGCTCCAGGGCCGGGCCGTCAGGTTCTCATACCAGCTCTGATGCTCAGTAGCTGGTGACCTTGGGCCAGTCCCTTCACCTCTCTGAGCCTCAGTTATCTTATCTATAAAATGGGGTTAATAATAGTTTGTTAGTGTGATATTTAAATGAGATGACATATGTAAGGTCCTTAAGGCAGCCTGGCCCATAGGAGTGCTCAGTAAATGTCAGCCATTGGCTGTCATCCCTTTTGCCCTCCACAGTGTTTACTTGCCCCTCAGTAGGCAAAAGCCCCCTGAACCCCCACTGAAGCCCTCGGAACCCTCCTTGCTGCCTCTGCCGCAGGCCAGGGTCGTCACCAGCCCCTGCCTGCAGCTCCAGAACCCATGCCTAGCTCTCCTGAGGACTTCCTGGAACCACCCCACCCTGCAAAGTTCCCAGGGCTTCCCTGGGCTCATAAACTCCCTCGCATGGACCACGGGCAGGACACGTTCTTCAGACACACGCAGCAAACCCACAGAGTGCCCCACTCTTTTCAAAAAGACCCTCACCCCACCATCTCATCAGACATCTGTGCTGCTGTTGCCCGGACTGGAGCTGGTGGTGGGCTTGGGGCTCAGGACCAGCTCCCTGGCCCCTCAGCCAGCCCCTCGTGGAAAGTCTAGTGCCTCTTCTTAGAATCTGTAGGTCCTTGTCCTTAGGAATCTCGGCTTTGGGCTTCACGTGGAAAACAGCCTGTTTTACATCCTATTGTAATAAATTTAGGATATTAGAGCAGAAAGGAAACCTGTAGATCATCTGGTTCAAGCCTTTGTGTAGATATGAAGAAACTGAGACCCAGAAAGATGAAATGATTGACCCAAGTGTCCGCTGTTACTCAGGGGGTCCCCACCAGTGCTTGGCACCCTGCTTCTCGAGCAGGATGGTGCAATCTTGTTCCCATGAGTGACCCTCCTTCAGTCAGCAAGTCTCCGGGACTGACCCACATCCCTCGGGAGTGAACCCCTGGCCGAGGACTAAAGTGGGCTGGGCAGGGCTCACGGCCCCACCACATGCCTCTCTTTCCCCGTGACTGTGGCCCTGGACCTGCTGGGAAGCCTGTGGCTCTGGGGGCTGGCCCACGAGGAGCCGAGTACAGCCCTGCCATCTGGGCCTGTGAAGCGACGCTCCGACTCGTGCTGCTTGCTTGAGATGTCTGCTGAGCAGACGCTAGTCCTTCCAGACAGCTCCAGGGCTTCCTATGATGGAGGCTGACGGGAGGAACAGCAGCTCAGGAGGACACAGGAGAACGGCCGGTTTGGGGAACGCCCCTTGTCCACACCACTGTGGAAATGGAAACTAAACCCTTGGACCCTTTTGGGGAACGAGGTGCATAGACTGTGAAAGGCAGGTTTCTCGCCTGCTCTGGTGACGGTGGGACCCAGGGCTGGAAGGAGAGACAGGATGCCCACAGTGTCCAGAGGTGCCTGCATTTGAAATGCAGAGTTAAGATGTTGAAGACAGAAGACTTTCCTAACTCTGGGCCAAGCTCTTTCCTGACCCCTTTTGTAAAGAGAAAGGAGCAACCTGGAACTTGCCAGAACCACGCCCACCCCTCTCCTAGCGAGCGGCACTTGCCTCCTCCTCGCCTTTGCCGCTTGCTTCTCCCCTCCTCTCTTATGATTGCTTTTTTTTTTTGGTAATCAAAACTTGCAATGATTTTTTTCTGCCAATTTGTGATACTGTTGCCAGTTCTTTAATGGGCTCTCTGCTCTATTTGATCATTCCAGTCATAATGAGCTTTTTTATGAGAGAACCTGGTGGGGTTGGAGCCCGTTAGCAGAATCGCAGCCCGAAAGCCCTCTTTCCTCCCCTGCCTCCTGGTCTCCTGTCACACCCCCAGCCCTCCACTCAGGAAAGGCTGTCCCCCGAGTGGGGATCCCTCAGTGTGGAGGGAGGATCGTAATGAGAAGAGGGAACCGTTCGATGCAGTTTGCTTCTTAGCAGAGGAAACATCAATAAGATGGAGGCCGGAGTGGCCAGCGGAGGGTCTGCGGGGTCCTTTTGGGGCTGCTGGGGGATGAGGGATGAGAGTAGATGTCGATAGATGACCTTTACGCCAAACGAGGAGCGATGCCAGGGTGCTCCGGCTTGGCCTCTGCTGGGGAGCGAGGGCGATGCCCTCAGAACACCAGCCCCGCGGCCAGGCCCGCCCCCACGGTGATTCCACTGAAGCCAGGTTTCTCCCCACAAGTCTGAGTGCAGACTGGGACCCAGGCCGAAAGAAGAAGAAGGCTCCTGCATGGCCCAGGATAGGAAATTTAACCCTGATATTTTGTAGTATGTTGGAAAGTGTCTGGAGCCGTGATGTCCGTCATGTGTATTAACTCATTAAATCTGTACGACAAACTTGTGAGAGAGTGGCTAGTATTATCTTCATTTTACAAATGGGAACCTGAGGCACAGAGTGAGCAGTAACTTGCCCTAGGTCACACAGCCAGACAACAGCACAGCCAGGATTTGACCCAGCTGGCAGCTGGCTCTGGCATCTGTTCTCTTAACGACTCCAGTATCCGACTCCATTTTATATTCCACAAATCTATACACACATCATCTTCTATAGTCCTTAGGACAAGCAGCCACAGCAGACTTGTCCCATTTTACAATGCAGGAAGACAAGCTCAGAGAGGTCATCTGATTTGCCCCAAGTCACACAGCAGGTAGCAGCAGAGAGACTCAGATTTAAAGTGCCATTTCTTTGAGGGCTTTGTGAGGATAGTCTTTTCTTTTGTAACACTCCCTCAGCCCTCTGTAAGTGTAATTGCCTGTCTTCAGTCCATACAGAAGAAAGGGGGACTTGGCTGGGTGCCTCGAGAAGGATTGGGGATCCTGGATGGTGGGACGTCTGGGGTGGGGTAACATGCAGGGGCACTACCTTGGTGAATATCCCATTGATATCCAACAGAGGGCTGAGCCCATGGCATGCATGGCACAAAGCATGAGGACGCAGTGCCCATGCCATTCAAGGGGGCCCATCTGCTGAGAGGACCATGGCTGCTCCATCTGGCCCATCAGAAATGCCTCTACCTAGAACCCCCTCACCATGTCACAGAATGTGGGTACTGCCTCAGCTTCCCTCCACCAAGAACCCCACATAGCCTGCATGCAGAAGTGACTGCACCCCAGTGTCAACCTAGGAGCCCTCAGTCCCTGGAGACAGGTCTGGCTGGGAAGCCTCAGAAAGGAGCCCCAGCTCTGTGCCAGGTACCATCCACAGTACGTGCCTGGCACACAAAGGCGTGAGGCAGGAGCGGGTGCGGCAGACAGGCATCCACGCAAAAATGTGTTAAGGTACAACACAGAGGACCTAGACGTGAGTTGACAAAGTAAATGGCTCTGGATGTAAGTGCTTCCTCCCGTGGAGAATCTTCTGTTTGGGGCTTGCAAGGTGCAGGGGGGTTGCACCCACCTTGGTGCAAACCCACCGCATGCGTGAGATTCAAGGAAAGGTAGGAGATGGAGGGAAGAAAGCGGAGTATACGCTTCTAATTGAATCCATTTCTTTCACCGTCTTCCCACCCGGGTCTAACCTGCATGTGCGCGTGGAAATAAGGAGATAAATAAATGGAAACGCCGAGTTCCAGGGCAGCCTAAAAGGTTGGGGAATGAATCGATGTTCTCCCCAGGCAGCTGTCCGGAATGAAGTGTAATAGTTAATAAAGGCTGATTGTGCACACACAGCTGGGGCCAGCAAACAGCAAGCCGGGGCCCAGGAGGCCCATCCTCCTCCCGAACCTCCTCCTCCCCCCACTGGTGATCACAGGCTGATTAAATCAGACTCCTTGGCGGCGGATCCAATTAGGGGGGTGCGGGAGGCTTGGACGTTACCAGTGGCTGCGCAGAGCATGTCAAGTAATCCTTAATCTCTCTGATTTGCTTCCCTGGGCACGCAGGGGGATGGGGGGTGGGGTGAGTAGGGGACAGACCTAGGAGGAAAGTGGAGCATCCGACCATCAGCCCTTGGGATAAGCCCTCGTGGAAAGCACGCTCTCGAGCATTATGGGAAGAAAGGGAGACGGGGAGGCAGGATTCCCACCCTTGGGGAGCTGACTGACTACTGAATGGAGGAGTTCACCCACGGGAGGGCTCAGGGAGGTGCTTAGCATAAACAGAAACACCAGCACAGATCTGACAAAAGCGGAGGATAGTTCAGGAATCATTGATATTTGGCTTTGGAATGTATCGATTTTCCTCCCAGAAGATTTACCTACCTAATTCCACTTGGCTTAAGCAAGTAGTAAAAACATGTTTGCCTTTCTTGATCACATATAGACCAGCAGCAAGGGGCAAGGGGGCTCCGAATCCTGCTGGCTGGCTGGAGGAAGGTACTTTGGGTTTACAGCCTGTCCTCAGAGAGCCATAAAAACAGGCAATGAAAACTGTCCGGGGAGATGAACAAGCACAGCCGAGCGCAAGTGGTCCAGAGAGACCAGACCCAGGCAGGTGGTCTGGGATGGCTGCCTGGAGGAGTGTCCACCTAACTTATACAGCCCACCCGCGTGCTTCCCCTCTTCCACCTCCTGCCTCCAGATGCAGGCAAACCAAATGCATTTGTCTCCTTGCCTGGCGTAAAAGGCTGCCCACCCTGCATGGATGGTTGCCCTTAAGCTCGTTGTCTCACACCTCAGGCCTTTGAATCAGTTCAACAGGTATGCCAGGCCTATCCTGCCACTCAATTCAAGGGCTGCAGGAGAAGCATCAGACCGACAGTCCAATGACACAGGCATGCACTGTCCAAGAAAGGAGCCCCCTTTGACAAACAGCAGATCGTGGACGTCCAGGTGAGCCGTCCGTTCTTGGGACCGCCCTGGACCGTCGCCCTTGTTCTGAAGTTGCTGCACTTGCTTTTCTAAGGACTGTTTCATGCACATGCGCTCATGCTGAGTTTCCTGAGTGATGGCAAGTCCTCGTCCTTAGAGCATTTTCTTTCTGACTTTGCTAGAAGATGGGCATTGATGCATAAGGCATCTCCGTGAATCTCTGTTAATGGATAAGCCATGTGTTTGGGGTGAGGGGAAAATGGCCTCTTGGAAACCTAATGAGTGCCCCTAAGGGAAAAGCCACTGGCAAAGCATCAGTGACGTTGCTACCACCCCCAAACTCTACAGCAGGGACTGCCTGCCCCTTCTCTTAAAGGGCACTGGGCTGGGAGACCTGAGGCTGGATCTAGTCTTTGCTTTGACACTAACCTGCTGGTCCCTTGGTGAGTGCTTCAACCCCCAGGATCCCTGATTTCCCCATCTCCAAAATGAAGGAGTCAGACTGGATGATCCTTAAAGTTCCTTTGATTCTAAAGACCTGCGATGCTGTGAGATCCAGCCCCCACCTCCAACGACTGTGGCCGCGGGGCTTCTATTTTTATTTCCTTTCATGTTCCAGGATCTAAGCATCACTTTTGACTGACTGTAGGTGTAATAGAATTTGTACTTTCTCAAAATTTAATTACTAGCAGTAAACGATCAATCAATCCATTGATTAACTGCTTATTGATTCCCCCTGACATGGCTCTGAGACAGTTAGGCTGCTTTGGGAACACAATCCTTTGGTAATTGGCTTATGCTGCCAGGCACACAGCCTCTGTTAAAAGGCATTTGGGTCTTGGTAAATGGCTTTTTATCTAAGTATTTATTTGTCGGCTCGCAGGACTGCTGTGGGGAGACATTTTATGTGTGCGCTGGGTTTAGCAGGTGAGCCACTCCACGTGGCCACCTGACATCCAGTGCAGGAGACGGAGGTCCCTTAACTGAGGTCCAGGATAAGTCATTTCACTTCGGTGCGCCTCCAGTAGCCACTCTAGAAAATGAGCCTATGGGGCTCCGTGGTCTCTAAGGGCTCAGATTCCTAACTCTGATTCTAACTCTCTGTTTCACAAACAGTCTAGCTGAAAGAGACAGGGAATTTGCATATCAAACACTGTTGTGGGCTCAGGTTGGCCAGGCTGCGCCCTCTCCAGGGTAGGTACGGACGTGCTTCCTCCTTTGAAGTGTTAACGATAAGTGCTTCCTAATGCCAGGCACAGGCCACAGGGAACTGGTCTCACCGTTTCCCAGATGTGCACCACTTTCAAGGTGCAGCCAGCTCTCAGTTATCCACATGGATATGATCATGGAGAGAATTCTGGTCCGACCTCCTCCGCCACCCAGCCCCTCTGGCCTCCTTCCCTTGTCTAGTTATTGAGTGCCCAGGAAGCCAGATTCATTTCACTGTCAACATCAGCAAAACACCACTAGGGGATAGGTCTGTTCCTTGCTTCCCCCTGCCTCTCCCCAAACCCTTAATGGGTTCTAAAGTCAAGAAGAAAGGACCTTTGGAATGCCTCTTGGTTTGCAATATCGGATTACGACACACGAGTCACTGGAATATGCTAGAAGTAGGAACCACATGTCACCCAAGCACAGAAGTGTGAAGCCTTCGTTCTGTCCTGGGGAGCAGGCAAGAGCCGCGAGGAGCAGTTGTGGCCTCTCACCGGGCCATCACAGTGGCCTCTGACTATGGCCTCCGTAGACCCCTCTGGTCTTCTCCACACTGCGGCCAGAACCTCCTTGGGCAGTTGGAATCTGAGTCTGTCATTCCCTTGTTCCAGAACCTTTGTTCAAAGGGTCTCTGGGCTCCAGCATCGAGTCCAAGCTCTCCGCCATGACATACAAGGCCTGTCCTGATCCAGCCAAACTAGCCCCTTGCCTCCTCCCCACCCGCCTTTCTGTCCTGCACTTAGCGGATATTCAGTATTTACTGGAGTAAATAAATCAGTGAATGAGTGGGTTTGGTCTTGAACGATAAAGAGAAATTGAGGCACGTATAGCATACTTAAAATTATGGGGAAGCATCAGAACTTCTGTCTTAATTTCTTTCCTTTCCTTCCTGAAAGGCAGACAAAGGTGCCTGAAGAGCTAGGAGCCAGAAAGGTTCCATCCTTTAAAGAGGGTCTAGCATCACAGGCTTGGCTGGGCCATCAGCCCAAGCTTGACGTTCCATTTTTAAATCCAGACATCACACTGGGGCCCGAAGGCCCTTGCCACTCTCTGATCCTATCCCCTGCCATAGTCCCCTTGCTCACTGAGCTATAGCCACACTGATCTCTTAGTTTCTCAGACAAACCAGAGTCTTTCACCACTGCCACTACTACCACCCCAGGGCCTTTGCATCTGCTGTTCTTCTGCCTGGAAAGCCCTTCCCCACCACTTCACATTTGGCTCTGTCTCATCCTTCAGGTCCCAGTGTAACTGTCACCTTTCTCAGTAAATGTCTCTTTCCTGACCTATGTAAAGTAGCCCTTGTCCACTATTGCCCGTCTCACTCCCTTCCTGGTTTCCACCCTAACACTCCTGCCTTTGCTGGTGTTGTTTTTATCTGATGTCCCTGACTAGGCTACAAGCTCCCTAAGCACTAAGACCATGTCTGTCTGTCTGTCTTGGCCACTGGTATTTCCTTAGAGCCTAGAACAGTGCTTGGCACTGGGAATGTCCTTTAAGCACTTGTCTAATGAACAGATGAGCCGGTATAGACAGCTCGGACTGGGAGAAGCCCCATCAGCCCAGACCTGCCTCCATCTCTCATCACCCAGCTCAGGCAGATGGGGACCTTAAGGAAGTGAGATGCCCCAGCCAGCCACGGGATGCAGAGCTTTCTCAGAGCCAGCCCGAGGGCCCGGCCCCGGCCATCTGCCTACCCTGCTGCCCGCCTGGCCAGTGCCGCCAGGGCCCGTGAAGCTGCCCTTCAGTGGGGGGCTTGTCTTTGAGGGCTGCACTGCCCAGCGGGGAGCCCTTTGGCTTTCTCCTTTTATGGGGAATTTTTGCTGCTGGATTGGCTGTAATTGTCGGATTTGCATTTGGTACACCTGCAGCAAGAGGCCCCAGGGGCGCCTCGGCCTTTGGAAATCAATAGGAATAAACAAACAAATATATTCATGGGAGGAGGACCCAGTGAGGAGGGGCGGCTGGAAAGGAAGGGAGAAAACAAATGGAACTGCCAGGCTTACCCGTCCGCAGCCAAGGACCCGGCCCCCTCCCCCTCCCTCCGCCGGCCCCCACCCAGACCTACACAAGCTCCGTGCCAAAGTCCCCGCCTCCCATCACCACAGTGCAACGGAGACTGTAATTTCAGTGCTAGCCTGAATGGGCTCGTTCTCTTTATTGACTCCAGCATCGGGGTTTTAGGCAAGTTGGCTATTGTTCGAGGCACGTTCCTCTCCTCTCCGCTCCCCACGCATTGAAGTGGCAGGAACAGCTGGAAGGAGATGGCACAGGCGGCAGAAGTGGCTGGTGTGAGGTCAGGTTGCGCTACAGTCAAATGGAAGCCAGGGCCAGAGCGGCGGAGGGAGGCCCAGGGAAGGCAACTTCTCTCTGCCTGGAACCCAGTGCTGTTCAGGGACTGGCCTGGGCACCATCCTGGGCACACTTGCTGGGGTCCTGCAATTAGAAGGGAACCTGGGGGCCGGCCTGGTGGTGTAGTGCTTAAGTTCGTGTGCTCCGCTTCAGCGGTCGGGGGTTTGCAGGTTGCACTCCCAGGCGTGGACCTCGCATGCTGTGGCGGCATCCCACATACAAAATAGAGGGAGACTGGCACAGATGTTAGCTCAGCGACAATCTTCCTCAAGCAAAAAGAGGAAGATTGGCAACAGATGTTAGCTCAGGGTCAGTCATTCTCGCAAAAAAAAAAAAGAAGGGGACCTGGCTGGCCTCCTAGGTACCCCCTGGATCCCAGCATCATGAGGCGGAAAACAACCAACAGGACACTGTACTCTACCACTTCCAAGGGGACTTTACACATCCACACGCCTATGAGAGCTTGTACCAGACTCCAGGACGTCAGCTGCTGGGGAGTAGGGGGCCTGCTCCGGCATGAACTGGTCCCATGGGGTCTGTAGACTGCAAAGGCCCCTGCAGAGAGGTACAAGTCATGAAATCACTACTGACGGCAGATGTCATGTGGCCTTAGCCAACCTCTCCGGGCCTCGGTTTCCCCATCTGGATCGTAAGGTTCCATGAGGACAGCTGTCTTATTCATCACTGTATTCCTTCTGCTACACCTGCCATGCAGTAGATGTTTTTTAATATTTTTAAAGCAATGAATAAGTGAAAAAAGAAAGAAAATAGGACAATAATCTCCACCTCCTAGGGTTGTTGCAGGAATAAATGAATGACGTGTATCAAACCCTCAGCACCTAATAAATGCTGAGGGTCTTTGGTTGTGACCTTCTCAGAGTGTTAGCTTACTTGCTCCGATGTCAGACACCCACTGAGTGGCAGACCTTCTGGCACTAGATCCCATATCCCTTCTGCTCCAGTAAAGGAATTATAAAAACAAAGACGACTTTAATGTGTTTGCGTACAGGGTGGCTGCTGGACAGGAAGACGCACTGGAAAACAAAGGGGTGGGAAGCAGCGTCTCCTGCAGGTGAGAGGGACGACAGCAAAGGCAGAAAAGGGGGCCAGGCTGGGGGTCCCGGGGTCCCTCGGCAGTCCGCAGCAGCTGTTGGTAGACAGGGTTCTGAAGGTGTAGAGCAGACCTACAGCCAGGAAGGGACGGGGGAGCGGCTGGCTCGGCGAAGGCGAAGCCAGGATGGACCGGGATGGGGAACTCTGCTGTCATGGTTCCGTGTGCTTATTCTTTCAAAGAGGGCTGGAGGCCTTACTGCACTGTGTGTTCTCGTTAGCAAGTTCACCAGGCCATCGGGAAACGGCTCTGCGAGACCTTGGAGCACCCATCATGCTTGCCAGCTGAAAATGTGTTGAGCTCTCCTTATGAAATATCCGTTAGAGGCTAGACATGGTGCTAGGTACTTTGTTTTTTTAATTGAAGTGAAATTCGCTCAAAGTGCTAGATACTTTTTACCTACGACCTTAAGTCTCCGAAACAGCAAGGCGAGGTGGGTGTGGGTATCCCTATTTCTGCAGAAAGGGAAAATGAGCCTCAGGGAGATTATGTGACTCGCTCCAAGTCACACAGCAGGGAGGTGTCATGAGGGACATAGATTTGTATGAATCCAAAGTCCATACCTTTCCTACCACACTAGTTAATAAATGTACTTATTTACATAAATTGTGGAATAAATTAAAATATCTTCTCATAAAGCCCATCACCAGCCAGTGCTTCCTTGAGCATCATTGTTGTAGATTTGGCTACTGGCCTGCCACAGCCCCTCGTGGGCCCAGGCCTCGGTTCCCTGCAAGCCTGGCTTGATGTCTAGCTGTTTGCCCAGAGAACCCACCATTCCTCCGCATAGCCTGAGGCTCCATCCGTCCCTTGCATCCTCTCTCCTTACCTCCTGGAGCTACGCCCTCTCTCCTCTCAGGCCCTGCTCATCTGTCCTGCGGTCTCCTCCCGGCTGCCGTGAGCCACAGCATTTTCCAGGGTGCACTGTTGTGTATCAAATGTTCGGTGTTCGCGCTGTGCACGGCCTCGCTGTACTTGTTACAGCTCAGTGGAAACACCAGTGCTCTTTGGAAGAGCAGGGGAGGAATAAATGTTTCAGTCACGCTATAAATAATGTAGCGGGGAAAGATGTTGTGAAAGTGGTGCTCTGGGTTTTGCCAGGAGGTATGTTTTCCTCCTTTTTTTTTTTTCCTTTTACCTTCCTCCCCCCAGCCCCCCTTTATTCAGTGCGATGCAGAACGCCTCCCACCAGGGATCAGAGGAAAACAGCTCTGCTCCAAGGGAAGGGGAAGATTAAACTGTTGAAACTAAACAAATCAATCCCTGAAGGGAAAGGGCAGAGGGGAGGGGAGAGCCTGGCCGGGCGGGCGCTTGGCAGTGATTTGAGGACTGAAAGAGAGAGAACCTCCTGGAAGAGGCCGAGGTGTGTTCATTCTGACGGGGGTGGGCGAGGAGCAGGAGGCACCATGAGTGGGGAGAGCTGCCTGGAAAAGGAGAGTTGGAATAAGATGCTAGCCCCTTCATCTTTTCTTCTCATCCCAGCAAATGGGAGACCTCCCAGACACAGGCTGGTGGGGTCTTGCTTGTAGGACTGGAGCAAAAAGGCAGAGGAGCTGACTGGAGGGGCGGCCCCAAGGTGTAGGGTCCTGGGAGACCAGCCGCGTAGCCAGAAGCAGTGCAGCCAGAAGCAGAGCCCAGATCACGGTAAAGGTGGGAGCCAAAGACTGAACCCAGGTAGGAGGGCCAGGTGGAGCCATTAATGGGAAGGTAAGCTGCAAGACCAGAGCATCAAGGAGGTGGGCAAGCTCTCAGGACTGAGTCTGTGATGTGGCAAGAGTATCAGAGGCCAGCTTTTTGGTGGCATCAAATCGTTTGAGCATGGGTCTTATGCTGAAAGATGCCTGCGTCTTCTGCCAGCTGCTTTGGGCCTCACAGTTTCCCGAGGGGCAAATGGATGTGGAAAGTCAAAGGCAGTGGCTGCTGTGATGGGGCTGGTGTCAGAGAACCAGAAGAACCTGTGGCTTTTTATTGAAGATCTACATTTCTTATTGTGCGGTCTGGCAATCCCAGGCATAGGAATCATCTGGGGAGCTTATTTTAAAATGCAGATTTCCAGGCCTACTGAATCCAAATTTGGGGTGGAGCCCAAGAATCTGCACTTTAAATAAGCACCCTGGGTGACTCTTATTCATGTGAATTTTGATAACCCCTGATAGGAGCTACATTCGTTACATTTGGTTGGAAAGAGGTTTGCTGGAGAAGGTCTCTGCCACCCTCTGGAAAGCTGATTTCCCTGTGTAATTTAATATTATCCACATGACAGTCTGAAAACATTGACTGAGTATCTACTGTATGCAGGGTGCCGTGCCCAGGGCTGTTGCCTGGAGTCCCAGACAGAGTCTTAGGGTGGAAGCGATCTCAGAGCCCATCTGCCACCCAGAGGGAGAGCCTCTTCTGTGGCTTCCTTAACAAGGGGTCAGCCATGAACTCACTGCTCCGGGAGGCGGCCAAGTACATGGCTGGCTGGCTTGCAGATCCCGATTCTGCGTACAGGCGCATGGGCCGAGTCTGTTCTCTCTTGTACATGACAGCCCTTCAGATTTTGAAGCCGGCTGTCATGTTCCCTTGAAGTCTCTTTTCCAGACTAGAAACTGCCAGTTCCGTGAAAGGAAGAGTTTGTCCAGACCTCCCACCTTTCTAGTTTCCCTGCTCTGGGAACTCGGGCATGTGACTGTCTTCCTTAAAGAGTGGCTTGACTCCTAGAAGCAGGTTGACCAGCAGAAGGGAGGGCCTGGGACAAACCCTCTTCCCATTTCCTGGATGCGGACTGGCCTTTGCCCTGGAAAGTTGCCTTAATGGGAGGGAGGCTGGTTGCCCTTAGGATGACCTTTGGTGGGGGAAGGACCTCCGAGAAAGGCAAGAAACAAGTGTCTCCAGGCCACTCCAAGCCTTCCCCACTCCCAGTGCTGAGGTCTCACTGGCCCAGGGTTAGTACCAATATCTGGCCTTCGAGGAACCATTGGCCTGGCTTCAGCCAGCAGGTAGGCCACAACCCTGGACCATGCTGGATGGTGCTAACTCTCTGGTCCACATCCAGCCACTCTGCTTCATAGACCCAGCCTCTACGACTCTATTAGTCACCATCTGACATCCTCAGTGCTTCTCCTCCATCAAGGCAGCACCAGGAGAAAGCCGCTCATTAGCAGGGAAACAAAGAGGGAGAAAAGTACCCTTTGATAGAGACAAGCCACAGAGGGGACAGTGCCCTGGATGTGCTCTGTCACCTCGGCCGTGGGGAGGAATGCAGGAGAAGAGACCTAGGAGGACCAGGTGGCGGGTGAGGAAGGTGAGTTGAGCAGTGGCATTTGGGACTGATTGGAGGGGTGAGAGCCTGGGCCTGGGGAGGCTTCATTATAATAATTGTAGCCTTCCCCTGTAGTTACGACCTTGCAAAACGTAACTTGATGTTTGTAATGAGCCCTAATTAGACAATCACCAAAAGTTGCTGTGAGTAGAATGAACGCAAAACCCAGCCAGCGATGGTAGTCACTGTTCGGGTGCACCTGTTTTATTCTCGTTTTCCTCCTCCCATTGGTAGAAGCCCCAGGGCAAGGCCTCTCATTGCCGTGACTACCCCCCGGGCTGCTCTGCTGTTTCGTGGCCAGGCCCTGTGGTCCCGTGAGGGGCCTCCCAACCTTGGATTTCCTCCTGTCATTGGGGTCAAGTCCCAGGATCATCAGCTCTGAGGAGACTGAGCACAGCTTAGGGTTCTGGGGCCCAAGGAAGCAAGTGGAGGGGCCGGGCCACTGAGCACCCCTCCTCCCTGGAGAAGTGGCCCAGGCGTACTCGTCACTGTTTCCAAGAAAGAACAGGACGGGTGCCCAAGATCGCACAGCTATGAAGTGACTGATAATGAAACACATGACCTCTTCTGTGCTATTTGCCTACTAATAGAAGCACAATCCCTCACTCAAAGGAACCCCCAGTGATAGGATTTTATATAAAATGTATATATAAGAAACGTATATATAAATGTATATAATGGGATAGGAAGATATTTGGAGCAAGGGGTCTTTCTCAAAATCAAGCCACAAAATCCCATCTAGCTATAGCTCGCTAGAGGACACCCCATCTTCTCTCGCATGGGTGTCTCCTGTGAACGAGATTCCCTAATAGAATTTCGCATTGGCAACATACACAGGGCACCTGTTAATGCTAATGACGGCGAATGGTGCCCTGACCCCTCTCGGCAGTTGAGCCCTGGCTCCCAGGGTGGAGCGAGTTTGAATGTTTACAACATTTACATTTTAATTAAAATCCTTTTTGGACTCTCCAGAGTTTCCATGAATCTATTAGTCCCTGCTCCAGCCTTCCCTTTATGGCAAAGTCATTTCAGAGGCTGGAATCTGTACTAAGGCCTGCTCTTGCTGCTTATCCAGTAAGTCCCCATAGAGAATCGAGAGCAGGGAAGGAAATTAGAGATTCCAGAACGCAACCTGTCATTTTTCAGATGAAGAAATTGAGGCCCAGATGGTGAACGCCATTTGTCCAAAGACACGTGGACTGTGGCAGGCCCGGGCCTTCAGTTCAGGTCCGGCCCCTCATGGTGCTTTAACATTAAAGCATGACACCAGCTTCTTCCCAAAGCCGAGGGACTGGGGAGGGGCAGGCTGTTGATGGTTTCAGTCTCCCCTTCCTGGAGCTTTGAATTCTGAGCTCCTTCTGTGGGACTGCGGCCCTGGGAGGGGACTTGGACTCTGCAGTGGGAGACATTGCTTGTGTCGTTGGACCATTTCCTACAGCCTGTGTCAGGGAGAAGAAACAGAGAGAGGGCAAGAAACAGGAAAGGATGATAGGAAAAGAGAGAAATGGTTCTGGGTGAGGTAAGGACAAGGGCAGGGGCCAGAAGATGGAGTGCTGGGAGCTCGGAAGCTGAGACACGCTGACCCAGAGCAGACCTGAATCACCCACAGAGCTGAGCCCAGTGGCCTCCGCCGCCTCCCCCAGGGGATGCTTTGGGAAGCTAACGTGTTCCACAAAATGGTGCCTTTGGAGCTCAGAAGGGCCCGTGCTTAAACAGTAAGAATGTCTTGGCAAGGGGCTAGCTCATCCAAGCTGTTCTGGAAGACAGTCTCATGTCATTAAAGAGGCAGGAAACCAGATTCTAGTCCCGACTTCTCCATCAACTAAGGTGCCTTGATCAAGCACCTTAACCTCTTGTGGCCTTGGTTTTCTATTGCTAATGAGAATGTCATTGTTGGCTTCGTAGTGTGTGGTCAGGTTTATATTAGACACGTGTGAAAATGCTCCATAAACTAAAAAACGCTCTAGTAACATCCAAGAGCTGGTGGTGATGGTCACTGCCAGAGCCTCTTCTGTTATGTTTTTCTCTGGGCGCTGGGAAACGTAAATGGGGCACAAAGGAAAGACAGGCTTTCAAATACTAGCCCATTACTGCAGGACCGCACTGAACCAAGCTCACCTTGAATCCCAACTGCTTCCTCCTCAAGGAACGCTGAAACAGCAGCAACACTTGCCCAGGACTGGAGGTGAGTGGTACCTATCACCTGAGCAGGGTTGGGAGTCAGAACGACACCCAGACTAGAGGTAGAGACAGATAGACCGACTAGAGAAACTGGAGGCCCCATCTTCGCCTGATGACCCAGGAGCACCCAGTTAGCCAATTTTTGCTTAAACAGCACACGTATCTAAACATTGGGATGCTGGGGAAAAGGTGCAGGTTGCTTCATTGCCACTATCATTTATGGGGTTAGTTCATGGCTACGCAATCCAGTTGACGTAAGGAGAGTCTTTGCTGCTTGAAAATGTGTTTATCCTAATCCTAAACTGTTAGTTGCCTCTTCTGGCTGGAATGAATTGCCTGGGGGCTCACTCCAGCTGACGTCCCTCTCTTCTGAGATGTGACCCTTCATTGGTCCAAGTAATAGCTGTTGACTTGGGCCCTTAGATGGGGTCTAGCCTTGCATGAGCCCTGCCAGGAACTATACCTTCTTCATAAAGGCAACACTCTGCCAATGCCCAGTGTCAGACCCCGGCCAATCTCAGATCTTACTCTGAAGATATGGGTTTTCCTTCTTTCTCTGCCAGTAAACGGGCAATGTGACTTTGGGCAAGTCATAACTTTGCTGGGTTTCGGTTTGCTGATCTGTAAAATGAGGGAGTTGAACTTCATCATCCTGAAGAAGTGGATCAGGAAAGTTTTCTTTGGCATCAGAACCCGGGATAGAGGTGGCACCCCATAACCTGGACGTGGTATTGGCAAACCTCCCAAGCTAAGACTATCTGATACTGCGCCTCAGATGGACATGTAACGTAAGCTCCAAAGACTCTAGGGCTGCTGAAGGGACATCGTGGTGGCTCCTATTTATGCTTAAACATGGGTCCCAGAAGAGGCTTGTGTTCCCTCTGGCTTGTTATACAGACAGCCTCGTGACTCCGCAGTCCCTGTTAAGCGTTTGCTGTCAATTAGCAGGCATTGCATTGTGGAAAGGTCATTGTTCTCGAGTACTCAGCTCATTGTGCCTCCGTGCCAGCTGGCATCCTGTGACCAAGCCCAGCTCCAGCACTGTAAGGTGACGCCAGCAAGAAGCAGGTTTGTGTTCATTGTGCTGCGCCAGCGCACGCACCGGAGTCAGTCACTCCTTGACATTCCAGAGGCAGAACACCCTTTTCCAGGAGACAGTGAGGAAGCTCAGCTTTTTGTGGAAGAGCATGGCAGACGGTTCACTGATCACACTCCCTGAGTCTCAGGGTTAAAAAGGGGTCTTAAAAGGTCACTAATCCAGCTCCCTCTTAATGCTAAAATCTCCTTCTGTGATCTACATCTGTAATGTGTATCCTACCAGCTTCCAAAAAGGAGAACTGGGATCATTGATGGTTACAAGTGAAGTCAGGAAAGGAGACCCCATATAGATGAAAGGAAGGGATGAACAGGAGGTAGTTTTGCCAGGAACCTAGGATTAGATGGTTGTGTCATTGAGCATTAAATTCAGCTCTGAGCTTTTTTGGCAGAAAAGGCAAAAATGGAAATATGATTGTCATATGGGTGTCTGACAAAAGGACACGTGGCGGGAGAGACACTCTTTTTCCTGGTACTAAATTTTAAAGTAAGCCACATTCGTTTACTGGCCAGGGAAGGTGACCCGGGAGCTTGTGACTTTGTGTGTCTGTTCCCTTTTACTCCGATGCCCTTATGTCCCAAGATTCTGTCTGACTTCTTGAGGCTTTCTCTGATTGCTTTGTTTTCCTCTGTTCCTTCTTTCAGGAGCCCACTGAGTTATGCGTGGGCCTGAGGTTCTAGAGAGCAAGGTTCCCTTTGGAAATTCCAAGGGCTGTTGTGAACCCGGAAGGAAAGCGCTTGACGTGAGATGTGGATGTTGATGGACAGGGCAGGGCAGGGCAGGGGCATCGCCTGCAAGGACTGGCTGCCGTGAAGCCTGGGAGCCCTGGTAGGGCTGGCTGGCCTGCGCTGTTTCTTCATGTGTGCCTGCAGCCCACACAGACCCATCTTGGAGCTGACACAAGCCTCCAGTAGCTGGTGTGAAGACCCCTTATGTGATTCAACAATTAAGCTCTTCTTTATTTTTCCTCTGTTAGAGCAATAGGTACATTTCTAGTTCTCCATTTAATTATCAATGGCTAGATCCAGGTGGCATGACACTGGCACCTCCTAGTAAGCTTCTGGTTTATCAGGGTAGCCTGGGGCATTTGAGGACCACAGCTGCCATGGGTGTGTCCCTACCACCCAGCAGGCACTGTACTGCGCGTGATCTTGGGCATCATTGCCAGACCCTTCTTGTGAGTTCTACGGAGGCTGTAGGGTGTGGCGATTACGACCACAGACTCTATAGTCAGACGACATAGGGTTCAGATCCCCGCACCCCCACTAACTTGGTTTTGTGTCCTGGGGCACAATTCTTAACCCTTCTCAGCCTCAATTTTTTCATCTATAAAAGGAGAATAATAGTAATAGCTATCTTACTCGGTAGTTGGGAAGGTTGAATTGATTGATAGGCAGACAGACAGAGATATTTAAATAGTTGTCCTTGACACACAGTAAATGTTACGTAAGCCTTTACTGTCCTTCTCATCCTCGTCCTCAAAACATCTCAGTGAGGTGGGCATTATCTTCCCATTTTACAGCTGATGAAATTGAGGCTCAGAAGAACTAAGTTTCTTATCAAAGCGCGTACACTGTTAAGTGGTGGAGCCAGGATTGGGATCTTGTCCTGCTTACTCCAGACCCTGAACCCCAGTTCTGAAGAATGTGCTCAGCCACCCTCCTTGTCCCACCTTCTGAGATGGTAGGTGGACCCTTCATAGGCATGCTGCATGCTGCCAGCTCGGCGCCAGCGGCACACACAAGGAGCCACTTCCCGTGGGGCAGGGAGAGCGTGAGTCGGTCTCAGCAGCTGTGGCCCGGGGAATTGAGGGGCAGTGCATGGCTGACCTCCTCCTGTACCAGACTTGCCTTCTGGAAGCTTCAAAATATGCCTCCTCTCCCTGGCATCTCCAGCCTGAGATAACAAAGTCCCCTCATGGCACCTGACATAAATGTGGTTTGGGGGCTGGACCCAACTCCCACAGGGGCTGGCGCTGGAGCAGTCACTGAGATTGCCTTCTACAGAGCAGTGCTTTTCTGGCTCCTGGTAGAAGGCTTGAAGGAGCTGGAGTATGGATGGTACTTTTCCACTGATTTTGCATCAGACAGACCTAGTTTGGAATCCTACCTCCTCTGTGTACTAGCTATGTGACCTTGGGCAAGATACTTAACCTCTCTGAGCCTCAGTTTCCTCATCTATAAAATGAAGATGATAATGTGTACCTCTTAGGGTTGTTGAAAGTACTGAATCGTAATACCTCTAAAGTCTGTGCCTATAATAAAATGGAAGCTATTTATTATTATTGTTTTTATTAGTAGTATGATTATTATCATTATTATATCCTGCTGCCCCAGAATTCAAAGCCCTGAAATAGCCAGCCCTCTCTGCCTGCACATGGAACCTACCTGTCATGAACTTGGACACACCCAGACCCCACAACACACAGGCCCCAGCCCAGTGCCTGCAGGTGTGGGTCCCCCCGCAGATGGACCCCAATATGAGGGTGTCAAGATGGCAGCCGGGACTGCAGGTCTGAGTGTGCACTGGAGCCATGCCCGGGGTGGGTTGCAAGGCCCGCAGCCATGGCTCAGCCTGGAGCTATACACTTAGGGTTTGGAAAGAGGGACTGTGCTGGCAGCTGCTGCAACATCTGGACACCTGGCATTGGGGCTGGAGGGAATCATGGGAGGAGGGTTTTCTGTTTCTGGGAGATCGTTTTATCTGATTCTGTGTTTTACATCCTGGGGTAGAGATGAGGAGAAATGCCTTTCGATGTGGCCCCACCAGGGTACTTTAAGTAAAGCATTGCCATTTCTTCCTGCTATGTCTCCATCACTTCAGTGTCCTCTGTGCCTCAGACAAACTTTTGTGGATGGTGGCAGGCCCAGGGCACATGTCCCGGGGTGAGAACAGGACCGTCCTAGCTGTGTTCCCGATTGAGCTCTAAGAACCCTCCAACTTAACATTCTGCGGGACTCGGAGCACGTAACTCGAGGACACCGCAGCTTCCCAGGGCTGTGATGACAGTAAATCTTGCCCATTTCAATAACGTGTCTGTTCCTATCGCATTTGCCAATGTCCCTTCCACCCTGATTCCTGCCAGTGCTCCTCAGAGGCGGGCGTTGATCTCTCCCTCTCTCAGGGATGGGCCAACAGGCTCAGAGAGGCAAGTGGCTCTTCCAGTGTCACAGAGCAAAGTGGTGATGTATCTAGACTGTCAGCACACATCTCCCAATTCCAGTTTGATCTTTTCTTTTTCAATTTTTTATAACAGCTCTATTGAGATGTAATTCACGTACCACACAATTCACCCATTTAAACCATACAGTTCAGGGGTTTTAGTACATTCACAGATATAAGCAGCCATCACTGCAATCTTAGAACATTTCCATCACCTCAGAAAGAAACCCCCTACCCTTTAGATAACACCCCCTAAAAACCCCCCAAACTCCCCCCAGCCCTAAGCAACCAATAATCTACTTTCCATCTCTATAGGTTTGCCTATTTGGGACATTTTATGTATGTGGAATCCTGTAATGTGTGGTCTTTTGTTTCCGGCCTCTTTCACTTAGCATCATATTTTCAAGGTTCATCCACGCTGTAGCATGCATCAGTACTTCGTTCCTTTTTATGGCCGAATAATATTCCCTTGTATGACTAGACTGCATTTTATTTATCCATTCATCAGTTGATGGACATTTGGGCTGTTTCCATCTTTTGGCTGTTATGAATAATGCTGCTGTAAACATTCATGTGTAAGTTTCTGTGTGGGCATATGTTTTCATTTTTCTTGGGTATGTGCCTAGGAGTGGAATTGCTGGGTCATGTGGTAACTCTACGTTTAACCATTCAAGGAACTGCCAGACTGTTTTCCAAAGTGGCTACACCATTTTACGCTCCCACCAGCAGCGTATGAAAGTTCTGATTTCTCCACATCCTCGCCAACATGGATGCTTTCTTAAGCCCTCACCTAGCTTACAAGCAAGTTAGGGGACGCATGGGGAGGTGAAGATGAAATGAGACCAGGCTGCTTTAGATCGTGGGTGAGTGAGTTGGGGAAACAGTGGGTAGAAATCTCTTCTAGACAGCCTGGTGTCCAGCCTTCCAGAAGTCATCCTGGGATCAGGCTTGACCAAAGACCAGTGCTGGTCTCCACAGGAGATCCTCTGAAGTGTTGGAACCAGAATATTGGATCCACTTAGTGGTGGGTGGGATATCACAAAAAAGGTGACTGTGGCTTCATGTGTAGCTGATGGTGACTTTGGGATTATAGATTTTGTGTGTGAGCTAGCCGCTTCTTTCCCAGACAGGCCTGGCTGGGGCCCCTGAGTGAGTGGGAAAACCCTGCTTATAGTTTGTGGAACTCAAACCTTCTCAGCAAAGCAGGGAGCTTGCTGGTGGTCCCAAGTAGTTGTCGGGGGGAGGTGGGCTGCACCAATTTTATGCACATCTTCTCCCATCACCATTTAGATGCCAGGGTCATAGCTCATTTCCCCAAAGTTAAGCAGAGCGGAATATTGAACTATGAAGAACCCAGAAATAGGCTAGCACTGAAGAGAGAAAGAAAAAACAGACTGCACTGAGAAAATGGAGAAAGAGACAGAAGCATCATGGAGAGAGAAACTGGCCCCAAGCAACCTGTGCCTGTGAAAAGACTGTGTTTAGCCAGTTAATGAATTCAGTGGTGGCTGAGGGCTTGGTAATGTGAGGGCACCTTGCTTCTCCTGGTCCTCAGCACACACACAGTTATAAATGTGACTTAGTGTTTTATCACTAGTCCCAGTCCTTTGTCTGCTAATCCAGATGCTTCTGGAGGGACATGCAAGAGTCTCGTGGGATTTTAAAGCTGAGCATGTAGGGTTCAGACTTCCATGGACCACCACTCCTTCTCCTCACCCTGGGTGAGACTAGAGCTGTGGCTGCCTTGAGTGTGAGCATCTTACCTTTAAACGGGAACATATTGGAGTTCAAGGGAAATCCATAGGCCTCCTCAGCCACCCCCTCAGTCACAGATGAGGAGGGGAGGGCACAGCAGCAGTGGGACAGAAACTCTGGAGGAGCAGGCAACTGTTACCTGCTCCATCTCCTGGTCCTCTCTGGTGCAAGGGGATAATGCACAACTGCCTTCCCCACCACTGGCATAACCTCACGCAGCCTCTAGTCACCTTTCCACAGCTCAGGTGACCTCTGATAATCAAGAGGAAGACCTGGGGACTCGAACAGGCAACACACCTGAAACACTTCCACCAACACTGTGTCTCCAACAAGGAGAAGGTTCTGCAAGGCCCAGTAGCGGTTTCAAAGCCAGGACCCCACGCCCCCAGCCAGAGGCCTCCCACGGCTGCTGCATCAGTGCAGACTGGTCCAAGGGTTTGCTTTCAGCCTCGTAGTCTGAGAACTCTGCTGAGGATGGTGGCACAGGGCAGAACCAGGGCCGAAAGCATCAGGCCTTGCTGGTTTAGAGGAAGCACTGGCTCTGAAGACAGAGAGAGGGGAGCCTGGGCCACCCTGCGAGCCTGGGCTCCTGGATAATAGAGGATGGTTCCCACAAGTATCCTGTGGGGCAGGCATTAGCGTCCCTGGTATCTCTCCGGGCTGTGTGAGCGAATGAGAACCTCTGCCTTGAAGGGATGCAGTGACTACAAAACCAGATAATGTCAAGGAAGTGCTTTGAAACTCTGGAGGACAACACATTTTTAAGGGTCTAATTATTCTTACTTTGCTAGAGTTGCCATGCAGGGCTCAGACAGGTGAGCAGAGTGTCAGTGAGCATTGGAGCATGGGGCGGAAGTGCCATCACAGCAGCCCCTGCCAGAGTGGCCTCTCTGCTCTTCTCATCCACCTGTCTCCCTTGCCCCATCCCCACGGCTGAGGCTGGGGCAGTGGGACACTGTCCAACAGCTGTGGACAGAGGCCACAGCTGTGACAGGCGGTAAAAACAAAGCAGTCTGGACTGAGGCGTCCATCAAAATGTGGCTTCAGTCTGAGCCCTGTGTTTGTGGGAACAAGCCAGGCCATTTCTATTTGCCCCATGGTCACAGGGCCCACCTCCAGTCCCTCACATCGCCCACCTCCCAGGTCACTCAAAGGACATTCCTGTGCTCTCCCTGGAGGTCCCTAGGGGAATCCTTGCTGCCTGGACTTCCCCGGGCCCATCTGGGCTGTTCTGAGAACCCAGTCAGCCCTGAGCACTGTGTGGTTCCCTTTGGGCTCAAGTCTCCACCCGCAGCTAGAATGGAAAGTAGGGCGGTGAGCTGCCTAATTCTGAGCAGCCCTCAGCCATTCCTGATATTCTTGATAATCCCAGCAAGCCATCCCCCCAGGACCCCAAGCCCCACCACACACACACACACACACACGCACACACACTCACACACTTTAACCAGGATGATTCAGACAGGCTCCGAGGACACACACTCCAATTCACAGCTCAGTGTTGTGACTGTCCTTCAGGTGTGTGTTCCGACCATCAGCAGCCCTTTTGCACGAGGCTACATGTGATCTCTTCTGGCTCCTACCTCATTGTCCTGAAAAAGCTGGAGAGGCGGGTTTCTAAAGAGCTACAGCTGCTTCTCTTCCGGCCTTCATTTATTCATTCATTCAACTAACCTTTATTAAGCATCGTCTGAATTCCACAAGTAGGCCCTGTGAATCTGCAGAAAAGACATGTGCCCTGTCCTCTTAAAATCTGTAGTCTGCAAAAGCTGTCAACAATAGGCCAATCCATGCTCTCAGTTCTTTAGGCCAGGGACTCCCAAACCAGGCAGTGCCTCAGAATCACCCGGGGAGTGTTCACAAACAGGTCCCCAGGCCCCACCCTGGAGATGCAGACTCAGAAGGCCCAGGGTGGGCCTGGGGATCTGTGCTTTCTGCAAGTTCCCAGATGATGCTGGTTAGTAACATGGCCAGGCGTCAACCCCTATCCAGCGCCCTTTCCAGGATGTCTTGCCAAACAAAGGAAGAACGGGATGAACCAAGAGAGGGGCTCCGTTAAGGAACCATCTAGAAAGGCTTCCCAAGAGGCTGCACCAGGGAAGGCTGTGTTTCAGAAAGGCGGAAGGAGGGAGGACTTCGCAGGCTCAGGGGGCGTGGAGGGAGCAAAGGTGAGAATCCCCCAGGTCTGGGGAGTGTGGACTGGGAGATCCAGCCAGAAAGGTGGATTGGAAGCTAATTTGGGACCAAGGAATTCATTCGCTGTTCAGTGCACATTGCAGAAGGGTTTTTAGCCGGTGGTATTTTAAGACAGTTACTCTCACAATAAAGTAAGCGGTTGGTTCAAGGGGCCAGCCCAGGACAGGAAGATCTGTGAGCAGGGGCCAGCCAGGAGGGAACCCAAGCCTAGCCAGCTTGTGGGTGGGGGTCACAGTGGCCCCGGGAAGAGGGCAGAGATGCTGGAGCCAGGCCTGCTGACAACAGGAAGCGAGAAAGATGGTGGGTAGAAGATGTTAAGGTTTGACCCTTTGTGTCTGGAAGCACAGGAATGTGGCTGGTGGAGATGGGGGCTTGTCAGGCTGGGGAGACAGGTTTTAAGGGAAAGACTTCTCTTTTTGATCTGCAGCAGAGATCATGTAAGTAAAGCACTGGGCACAATTCCTGGCCAGAGTAAATGCTCAGCAATTTGTTGTCATTATTTGTCATCCTATAGACGGCTGGAGTCTGAGCCTGGCGACTCTTCCATGCCCACCTTGGTATGGTTCTCAGTGCAGACAGTCACCTTCCTAGGAACCACCCAGTGTTTGGCTTTGCCAAGATTTCACCCCGTGTCCCCGGAGGAGGCTGCCTTGGAGTCTGGGCCACCTGGGTTGCTGGGGCCTGGAAGGGGTGGGAGAGGAAGTAAGGAGACAATTATTGAGCAGCTCCCAGGAATGAGTCTGCACCAGGCCCCTGACTGTGTGTTATGTCTCTCTCAGCCCACACAACCACAGAGAGAGGTGTCACCACTGTCCCCATCTTGCAGAGAAAGTGAGTCATACCTGGGTCACTCTGTGACCTGGGATTAGGGGCCTGAGCCAGCCACAAACCCAGTGTCTGCCTGACCCCAAGGCCTGTGCCACCTTCCCTCGCTAGGGCCCACAGCTTCCACCCTCCCGAGTCCATCCTTCTCTTCTTTGCTCACATTTGATTTCTTCTGACAAGGAATTGAACTCATCCCTGAGTGACCCAAGGCAGGCCGGTGTGAACCACACGGGAGCAAGTCCCGCTGTGCTCTCAGTCCTCTGCAGAAAGGACTTTGGTGCTCAGAAACGGCTGCCAACTCAACCTTGAGCCTGCCCCTCCAGGGGAGCCCAGGAGCCCTCCTCCTACCACCACCCCCGCCCTTCCCCTGGGTTTCCAGAGTGGAAGTAATTCACCCCAGGGACACACAGCTGGGCAGAGAAACCAGTCCTCCTGCTTTCCAGGTCACTGCGGCTCCCTCTGGCTGAGGGAGAGTGCATGAACACGGGCACAGATGGTGCAGGAGGGAGAGGGGATGAAGGGGTTTGGGGATGGGGTAGTGGCTGGTCACTTTAGGGTGCGGGCTGGGCAGAGCCTCCATGCAGGGCTGGACGGCATGGCCACCCAGTGAGCTGCTTCTGGGCCACAGCGGTTGTGTGAGGCGCCTCTCTGAGTCTATGCGTGTACCGCTGGACTGGAAGCGCCAGAGGGCTGCCCACAAGGGCACAGTGTCACCAGTGCTGTCGTAAGGGAGGGGAGGAAGTCTGAGCGGAGGCCAGGTCAGGAAGGCCTCCTGGGGACAAGGCTTCTTGCTGCCCCTCACCCTTTCCCCAGCTCCCTCAGTCTTTCTTGCTCTAGCCCTCCACTGCATCTTCTCTTTGCATCGCTCCCTCAGACTTCTGCATCCTCTTTGCTCTCTACTTACCAGACCGATTCTTCTGCCCTTCTCCCTTCTCCCATCCCCACTCTGCCAGTCTCCCCATTCCTTCACTCTTTGTTTTTACCTAACCTTCCATCTCTCTGGGTCATCAGCACCATATTCATGCTCTAATGACACAAAATCCCATGGTTTGCTTGCTCCCATCTTCTTTATATCCCTCTACCTAGGTCTTTGGAGCCTTCAGCTGCCCTCTGACCCTGAGAAACCCCCTCCTGGGAAGGCCAGAGCAAGTGACAGCACCCACAGCAGTTTGCTGTCCAGTAGCCTGGCCCTTAAACTGTGGTTGCCAAGGGACATGAGAGTCTCAGGCTGGCTGGGGAGTGGACGCCTGCCAAGATTGTCTCAACACCGCTCACCTGGCCCATTAGCCTGAGTCCATTCCAGAGTTCGCTGACTCTTGACACCCAGCTACTAGACACCCAGCTCTTTCCGGGGAAAGCAGGGTGGGGGCAAAGGGATAGGAAGTGCTCAGGGCACCACCATTCCCAACTCGGTGACTTTGCTGAAGTCATTTGGGCTCTGCCTCAGTGACTCCTTTCCATCTCCAGCTCAGCAGGCTCAGGATGAGGCACAGGACTGTGATACAGTGTAAAAAGCGCTAGAAAAGGGAGCTGTGAATTGTAAGTCCACCTCTATCATTAGCGAGCTTTGTGACCTTGGGCAAGTCACGTTGCCTCTCTGGCCTTCGTTTTGCTTTCTAACATGAGAGGAGTGAACGGGATGATGTCTAGGGACCCATCTAGCCACAAAATGCTGAGCAGTGGCTGCTCAGCTGAGGCGAAACTCATCTCACTCTCGATCTCATATCTGAAATTTGACCATTTGCGATTCATTCCTTTGGTTTTTCAGCATTTTTCTTCTCTAGAGTTCTCTTCTGAATGCAGATATTCTTGAGACAGTTCATACTAGTGGTGTGCTGGCAAATGGTTAAGAACCAGCTCTCAGGGATGAGGAAAGCCCTGATTTGTTTGCAAATTGATTTCCATGGCCAGTTGTAAGCTACCAATGTGATGTCACTGACCTCGGAATTGGGACGAAGGCACAGGTGGCTCTCAGAGATGGGTTGAGCAGCCCCAGCTCACTCAGTTAACCATCGGTTGACAGCTTGGCAGGTGCACATAGTAGATGGTAAATAAGAGCTAGGAGGTAAGAAAATGGCTGGTAGTTGCTGGGAACACAGCCCGTGCGAAGGGCACAGAATGTATTGGGGTGGGGGTGGTGAGGGAAGGGGAGCGAGGGACTCTGGGAAGGGTGGGGAACCCAGCAGAGCCCACCCAAGGTTGAACTTCCCACCCATGACTCTTCTCTCAGGCTTCCCTTTCCTCATCAAACGTTCTGGATGGAGGTCTATCTTAAAAGCTTGAGAGAGCGCATTTCCCTGGGGCTCCGCTTCTCCAGAGTCTGGGAAACCTGTAGCTACTTCCTTCCCCTCCAGTTAGACCAGGCCACAGCCATGGGGACTGTTTTCCAACAAAAAATCAGCACCCGTGATCTGACAGAGGGCTTGTTTTCCGCCTGATTTTGAATGTATTTCAATGAAGTCTTCCAAGGTCTAAAAATTAAATCCTGGTTGTACATTTAATGAAATGCCTTTATTGAAAAGAATAAAATTATTTTACATTTGAAAAGAGCTATGAAAATTCAGCTAACCATATAGCAGCTAATGCCCTATTTGAAAATATAAATCACTCCAGTTATTAGGATTTGTTAATACTGGGTAGTGGGTACACAGATGTTGGTTATGTAATTCTTGAGGCTCTTCTGTACATTTGAAATATTTCATAATAAAAAAGAAAAGAAATGACTCAAGAAATCAAGGAGCTTGGCTCTCCTGATTTCAGTCCGAATCCTGTCTGGGATTTCTCTGCCTACCCCTTTCAATCCTAGGGAGGGGAGGTACTCAGCCTCAGTTGTGCTGGGTCCTCAGATAAAGGGGCACCCACTGGGTGGGTAGGTGGGGGACCCGGAGCAAACTCCTTTCTCTCTCTGGGACTCATTGTCCTCATCCATCAAATAGTGGAGGGGGTTGCCAGGGCCTCTGGGGTCCTTTGAGGTTCCTCAAGGCCACAGCCAGCTGTCCCTTGACCTCCTTCCCTGGGCCTGGCCAGCCCTGCAGGCCTCTGTGGAAAACGTTTCCCTTCCATGCGCCAACGTGAACCGTCATATGGCGGGCTCTCCCAAGCCACGTGCCCATCTGTGAGCCCAAGGCCTGACTGAGCCCGCACAGCCCACATGGGGGAGCGTGGTTCCCACCCCCGGGGCTCCCAGGCCCCGTCTGTGACTCGGAGGCAGCCCGTGGGGTCTGGGACAGAGCGGGAGTGTATTTGCTCCTCCCTGCATTAGAACTTGGGGTGCCCCTTCAGCTCTGCCTGTGATGGAAAAACACTTATAGAGGGGGTCCCTAACCCGGAGGTGAGATGCAGGCTGCACAGCTGAGAGGGCTCCCAGCCTCCCCCACCCCAGCCCTGCCTTCTCCGTGACAGCTACAAATAGGCTTTTGAACGTATTTAATAAACGTGGGAAGGAGTTGTGGCCGCCTCGCCTCAGCTGGGGAAAGTGATGGATGTCTTCAGTGGGGAGAGGAAAGAAAACTTTCTAAATGGGCTCAATTTAGGAAAGGAAAGCAGTCTGGAGGGAGATTTTTGGGTGCCAGCACCTATACATGAACATGCATGGCAATAGCACCTTTGTGGCCCCGGCTGGAGCTGGAAATGCCTGGGAGCATGAGGACACACTGCCCGTGCAGGCCCAGCTCTGACAGCAGCTCTCAGGACCAATGAGTGCCTGACAGTGGAAAACCGGGCAGGCCCTGAAAATCTCTCGTCCGCTTGGGCCTTTAGGCTGCTGACCTTTAAAATGAGGGTTGGAGTGGACGACGTCTGGCATTTGGGATTCTAAAGTTACTCTTGTTTCCTGGGAGAAGGTTTTACATCTTGTGCCTGGAACCTTGCAAGACTTGGGAGGTGTGGCTGCCAAGTGTGTTTCTCTCGGTAGAGAAGCAGCTTGCAATTCAAGGGGTCAGACAGATCTGAGTGACTGTGAGCACAGGACATAGCCATTGTCTCCATGCAGGGCCCATCCATGCAGGCTTCCTCTGAGGAGCTGTGACACACAGAGAAGGAGCGCTCTTGGGGTAGGAACTGGGAGAACCAGGTCCAGCCAGCCTCTACCCCGACCTTAGTCTGATAGCCCGAGGGAGCTTCTCCATGCCCTCCACCTGGACAGGCTGGAACATAGCCTTTCACTCTGCCGCCTGCCCACCTTCTGCCTGTGTGTGGGTCTTGCAGCTTTTCAAAGCTCTTTCCTCACCTGTGGAATGCAAATAATGCCTGCCCAGCTCACCCCACAGGGTGATGGTGAGGATCACGTGAGCCGAGGTATGTGAGGGCACTCTGAGCCTCCTGGAGGGTGATAAATGTCAGCGTTAACAGGCTGTGTGGATGGTGACCCAAACATTGTTTCTATGGAGTGGGGACACCATCAAAGTCCTCCCCTGCAGCAAATGAGCATCTGGGTCCATGCCTGAGGCTTAGGCTGGGCTGCCCAACCCACCTAAAACTCTCCAGGCGTAGACTGGGTGCGAATCTTTAAAAACTGATTCAACAGCTCTCCTGTACCCCATGGACAGTTAAAATAAAAGGTACATTTGCAGGTGTCTTCAGGGGATCAGCCCCATAGGGAAGGGTTGAATTTTCCTCCCCAGTGCCAGCCTCAACCTCAATGAGTGGGAATGTGGAGGAAAAGACATAGGGATATTTACTGGGGTGGGATAGGGTGTACTCCCCCACCCCATACACACACAGACACACAATCGATACACATACAGTCACTCTGGTTTTCTTCAATTATGCGTCATAGCCTGACATGCGTGAAATGAGCTAAACCCTTTCAGAAGCTATTTATATTTTCAGCCCATCCCACCTCTTGGGGTTAAATGTTCCGTAAGTTTACAGGCTTCCGTGTGAAGTCGCGTTTCTTTCTCAATCTTAAACTAGCCCCATAAAAGCTTCAAAGGGAGCTACATGGATATGAGCAGTTGTAAAGAGAACACAGGGTGGGTAATTCAGACTCTGAACTGGGAACGTGTGTACCAGAGGCGAGGTGTGAAATCCGTGCAGGTTAAGGACTAAGGGTTTCTTCAGTGGAGAGCTCAGGATGGGCACATCAAAGGAGTGTTGTGTTTCTGGAGGGTAGAGTCCGAGAGACTGTCCTGGCTTCTCCTCTGTTACTCCATGTGGGCTTCCTGGGGGAGGCAACATTTCCTAAGCTGCTTGAACACAAGATAGTTTTGGCAACCTGGGCCAGGAAGGGTGTGCTAGGCAAAGGTCAGAGGTGGAAGGAGGATGGGCATCGCCACGGAGCGTCTCTCAGCCCCTCCACTGTGATGTCTTCATCTGAGCAGCAGCAGCAGCAGCAGCAGCAGCTGGGATCATGGTGGTCCACTGGCCCAGGAGAGAAGCAGGAGCTGCAGACCCCACTCTGGGCCACTGCAGCCACGGCCCCCAGGCCCTCCTGCCCATCTACCAGGACACGACCCTCCTGTCTCAGAGTTGTTCCTTTCCGAACCACCACCTGGCGCCTGGCGTCCCTGCTGTCCCTGTCTGTGGCTCTGCCACCCTGGGGTCCCACAAGCGTCTTGGCAGTGGGGCCTGTTTGTTCCCATTCTTGGCCCCAGACTATGCCAAGGTGGCCTGTGGGGGCAAGGCTTGTGCACAGACCTGTGTGGAAGTGCAGGTTTTTTGCAGGTAGAACCAGAGCCTGAGCAAGACAAAAGAGGAGGGCAGGTGTGACACCAGGAGGAAGGGAGGGGCTTAGAGCTGGACAGATGGAGATCATAATGCTACTACTCACCTCGTGGGGTGCTGTGGGGATGAAAGAGAGGCTGCACAGTGGGCACTTAGCACAGCAGTGAGCTCATAGTAAGTGCTTAATGAATGGCAGCCAGTCACAGCCAGCCCTGAAGGAGTTGTCCAGCCTAGGTCATGTGACTGGCTAAGGTGGGGTTTCTGTGAGTGACAGAGCTAGACTGCTTCCTGTTTGTTTTCTGCCATCCGGGGCTGTAAGATGTGGGCTTTCTCCTAAGGGTCGGGGAGGTGGAGAGTAGGGGAGGGGCAATTCAGGCTTCTGGAGAGCATGGAAAAGGAGAAATACAAGGCAAGATAATTTAGTGAGCACCTCATATGTGCCAGTAGCAAAATCCCAGATGCTTTTAGTGTATCCTTTTTTCTGCATATTTTATTTTTATCCTTTTTTGTATTTTATTTACAAAAAAATTTCAAATAGACACAGAAGTGGAGAGGCTATATGATAAAACCCCTTACGACCATCACCCAGTTTTGTCAGTTATCAAGATTTTGCCACACACACTTCATCTTATACCTTTTTACTCATTTTATTTTTACTTTTGCTGGGTTATTTTAAAGTAAATCCCAGACATTTTATCATTTCACCCCTACAGACGTCAGCAGTCATTTCCATAAAATGTGGGCATTTTCTTATCTGACCACAATGCCATTATCACACTTACAAAATTAACAGTTATGACTTGGTATCATCAAATGCCCAATCCATATTCACATTCCCCTGATTTTAAACACGTTGTAAAGTCGGGATGCTGACTCCCATTCAACCACAAGGCTCAGAGAGGTTAAGTAGTGTGCCAGGCCCCAGCCACCCAGAAGTGGTCAAGTCCCGCTCAGAGCGGGGTGGGCCCATGTGCTCTCCCAGATGCTGGGCTGAGGGTAGGGTGGCCTGGGAAGTTAGGGGACCAAGGGAACAAGGGCAAAATCTGGTCAACATCTCTCACTTACACGAGTTGTGCTGGCCCTGGCTCACTCTGGCTGGCACCTGTGTGATAGCTGTTTTTAGGGCCTTGAGTCTGCTCAGTGAACTGCACTGTGGTATCCAGAGTGTGCTGGGGACTCAGATACACCAGGATGCCGAGCCCCAGCTTCTGCCCTTCAGGAGCTTATGCTCCAGTGGGGTCAGCGGTGGGAGTTACGAGCCAGAAACGGTTCAAGAGCAATGGTAAGGGCAAGTGGGGAGGTGGAAATGACACAGTAGGTTTCAGAGGAAGGGCTGGAGAAGTGGGAAGGGCTGGGAGAAGCAGGGTGGGGTAGCAGGAGGGTGCTGGCTTGGTGGCAGCAGACATGGGTTGGAATCCCAGCCCTACCACCTACCAGCTACGTAACGTTAGGCCACTGAGCCTCAGTTTTCCTCACTGGTAAAATGGACTCAGTAATACCTCTTTGCAGCACATGAAGGGCCTAGCTGTGGAGGATATGCAGTAGATGATGGTTTCCTTTTCCCTTAGTTCCACAGGAGTGGCCGGCCCTGGAATGGAGCATAGGGCTGGCTGCAGGGCAAGCCACATCCTCAGTCTCTGCTCCCTCTGCATCCTAGGGCAACAATCAGCCATGGCGATGCTGCTGTCTTTGGCCCCAGCTTCAGCCTCTTCCCTCTCCTCCAAGTCTGCCTCCCTGTTCTGAGTCAGGGCCCTCCGTCTGGGAGTTTACGGAGGTTCCGATCTGTTACTCTGGAGCTGATGCTGACCCCATACCCTCCCCGCCCTCCTAGGCAATTAAAAAGCCTCCACATCAGTACCCACTGGCCAGGTCACATGGGACAGCTGCTACAGTCACATGCACTCAGTGTGGAGGCAGAGTGGGTGTCTGCTTGGGGAGCTGGGTGTGTGTGTGTGCGAGACACCAGGGAGGTCATTATATCCTCATCTTGGATGCAGACAACTAACCATAAGAGGCATTCTTGCACTAATGTGATCGCAGAGGATGCTGAAGTCAGACCCGAAAGATAAAGAGCTACGGCTGGGGTTGCCTACTCCCCAGCAGCCCTGCGGCCTACAGAGTGATCCGGCTCTGTTGTTAACAGTGGGGAGAAGGTGGCCTTAGCCATCTGTGTCACAAATCCCTGTCTGGGACTCCTTGGTCAACTAGTTCCCAGTCCTGGCATTGGGTCAGACCCAAATTACTTGGCAGGATGGCAAAGGAGCTGAGACATGGCCTTGCCCCTACTGCAAACGTGCGATCTCATCTTGCCAGGTGGAGTGGTTCCAACATGATTTGCTGCAAAATGCCATGTATGTATCCCCCCGTCTCTATAAAAAAAACTAGAGGTAGACTGAATAAGCTTTTGACGAGAGTTATGGCTATGTGCCTGGGTTTTTTAATTATTTTGGTTGAAGCCAGAGCACATCTCTATGTGCTTGTGGACACACATGTGCACGCACACACACACACGGCAGGAAACAATCTCATCTCAGTTCCATTACATGACACAGCTCCGTGGGCCTCAGCTCTGTGCCCCGCACTGTGCTAGAGGAAATTGAGGATGGAAAAGAAAAGTAAAGCACAGACCCTGCAAGGGAAAAAGCAGGAGGACGCCTGCCTGTTTGCAGAGGCCGGTGAGGGGTGGAGCGTAGACACAGGGAAGAGGCATTTGTAGTCACCCATGTGAGAGAAAATGGTGTGGGCCATGGCATGGGGGTGAGAAGTGGTCAGATTCGTGATGTATTTTGAAGATAGAATCTGCAGGATTTTGTGATGCGATAGCTGGGGCTGCGAGAGAGAGGCGTCCAGGATGACGCCCAAGTTTGGGCCTGAGCAACTGGAAAAGGTGTGAGTGGACCAGAACCCGGAGGCCAGCTTTGAGTGTTGACCATGGCACTTGCCCTGTGTGATTTAGAGCAAGTCATTCACGAGAACGTCCACCCACCTGTAAAGCAAGAGCAACAGTCCCTCCCCGCTTCCTCCCACGACTCTCCGAAGGTCGGGGCTCTCTACCAAGATGGCGTCAGGACAGTTATGGCAGCGAGGCGCTCCTCAGTTGAACGGCTGCCTTAGCAGGGAAGGGGCTCTGTCCATCAGTGTATTGTGATATGGGTTTTCCGTGTGTGAACAGGAAGAGAGCTGAGGAAGTCGGGAGGGAGAGAGCCACTCCCACAGCCCAAGGTCCGAGAGCTGAGCCGCGGTCAGGCTGCGTACTGAGAACTGTGACGGCAGGGTGAGACGTGGCCGCGGGCTCTGAGGCCTCCTGGGCAGCCTGAGCACTGGAGTTCCATCCCACACCCCCGGCCCCCAGGCTCCGAGCCCTCACTAGTCTGCTCACTTCTCCTCCACCAGAGGACATTCCTGGGTGGCTGAAAAGGCCCTTCTGTGGTGACAAGACAGAAAGGGAAAGGCCAGGTGTCAAAGGGAGGAAGGGCAGATGGGCAGCAGAGCCCTGCGGAAAGAGAGCGGGAGGTGTGGGAGAGGCGGCAAGGGCAGGCTGGGGGCTGTGTCTTCTGGGGTCTCTGCAGCCTCTGCCGGTTCTCCCCACTGGGCAGCAGCCCGGGCCGGCCAGCGACTCTGGAACTGTTTCTGCCTCTACAGCAAGCCCGCAGCAGACTCGGGATGGAGCAAGGCTTAGCATCTGCACCCTCCTTCCCGCGTCCCTTTGGATCCTTTCACCATCTGTCCCCCGGGGACCTTCCCGAGCCTTCCTCCAAGCCCCTCAGCCCCAAGAGTAGGGCAACAAATCCAAAGACTCTCGAACCTGTTTTCATCCAACCTCCCAGCCAGCATAGGCAGCCCTTCCTCAGGCTCATCTAGCTCAGCTGGGATACTTGCGATGTCAGGAGTCTCACCACTTCGCAGGCAGCCTAGTTCATTTCCTCAGGGCTCTGATTGTTAAAACATGCCGGCCACACCCACTTGGATGACCATTCTTGAAAAGACAGATAATAACAAGTGTTGAGGATGTGGAGAAATCGGAACTCTCCTGCACTGCTGGTGGGAAGGTAAAATGGAGCAGCCACTTTGGAAAACAGCCCGGTGGTTCCTCAAATGGTTAAACATAGAAATACCCCATGCCCAGCAATTCCACTCTGGAGTATCTACTGAGAGAAATGAAAACATATGGGCACACAAAAACTTGCACATGAATGTTCGTAGCAGCACTGTTCATAATAACCTAATGCTGGAGACAACCCAAATGTCCATTAACAAGTCAAATGAATGATAATGTGGTATAGCCATAAAATTGGGATATTATTTGGCCATCAAAAAGGAATGAGCTACTGATTCAAGCTACAACAAAGAGGAACCTTGAAAACATTATGACAAGTAGAAGAAGCCAGTCCAGAAAGAGCACGTATCATATGATTCCACTTATATAAAATGTGCGGAATGGGCAATCTATAGAGACAGAAAGTAGGTTAGTGCTTGTGGGATGGAGGGGTTTGCCCAGCACTAAGGAGTTTCCGGGATGTGGGACTTTCAGTGCTAAAACTGAGATATCCCGGGCAACCTGGATAGTTGCTCACGCCACATGGAACCAAATCTGCGTCTCCGGAACGTGCACTGATTTGTTTGGGGTCTCCCCCTGGAGTCACCCAGAACGCGTCCAGTCCCTACCTTGCCGTGTGACTGATCAGCTTGAAAAGAGCTGTTGGGAGAGGCCCAGACCACCTCTGCTGGGCTAACCCTCTGCCCCTCAGCCATGTCCAGTGCCTGAGGAGTGGGGTGTCCTCACCAGTCAGGATGGTCTTCACAGAATGGGCTCTGCCATGCAGGTGGGTGTTTAAAGAGGGGCCTGGAGCAGCACCCAGCCCCCTAGCTGTGCTTAACCCATGCAGGGGGAGCAGAGCCATCACCCACTCTGCCTGGGGATCGTTGTTCTATTAATGCAACCACATTGCACTGACTTTTGAGGGGAAGCCCCATCTCAATGTGTGGTCCTGGTAAGACCCTAAGTTGTTTGCCTGTGAACTCGTCACTTCCATCGCCACTTTTCCCTGCTCATTTTGTATCTGGTCGTTTCTCATTTATTGAGCACCAGCTGTGTACAGTGACGTGGGGGTCACCACAGTGCATAAGGCCTGGCCCCTACTTTTAAGGGGCTCACAGTCTCAAGAGAAGATTCCAGACTCTTACGCAGGCGGTTGAGATGATCTGAGAAAGACCCCAGAACTGCATGAGCACAGAGAACCGGGTGCACGGGGCAGGGCTCCACCCCAGACGGAGAAGGCTTCTCTGAGAAAGCGACTTCCAAAGCCAGAGGTAATGCACGTCTTGGAGTTAACTGGGCAGAGTCGGTAGGGACATCGGGGTAGAAAATGATTCCCAGTCAGGGCACAGTATGTGCAAAGGCCAGGAAGCAAGCGAAAGCATGACCCCCACCCCCAGCTGTGACATAGTTAATTAATTGGAGAGACCAGCATGGACTAACGTGCTCATGGAACATGCTGTGTTTTATGTGGAGCTTGTCTATCTTATCTACAAATAAGATAATAACTAATTAATAATAACTCCCATTTGTTTACTGACTACTAATCAGGCACTGTAACAGGTTCTTTTCATATATAAATTCTAATCCTTCCAACAACCCTACAAAGTAGATGCAGAATTCTCATTTTGCAAATTAAGGAATTGAAGCTCAGAGAAGTCAAGGAACTGCCTAGGGCCACACAGCTAGGAAGTGGGCAAACCGGGTTTTACGCCGGGGACTACCTGATCCTAAAGCCAGGCTTCTTGCCAGCAGTGCTTTGAGTAGGAAGCCTTGGGGCTTCCAACAAGTTTTGGGGGAATATGGCTTCCTACTCCCCTCCTCAGGGAGTGAGGGAAGCGTGGGACTCCACAGTGGCCTGCCTAGGAGGGAGCCCGCAGGAAGCCATTTACTTAGCCAGAGGGGAGGGGCAGGTGTGGAGAGAATTTCCAGGAAAATAAGGCTGGTGTGTGTGTTCATACACGCTGAGTTACTGGGTCTCAGGTGCTGGTTTTTGCTAATCCCAATACATTGGGAATTGTTTAATAGGATTTTTTCCTTTTAATTAAAATATGATAATGAAACTTACTGCTCCCCTCTTAAAAAGGAATGCTTGAAGATACTCACCTATTCCCCAAATGTCTGGCCAGGAGAAACATGGATGTAATTTATTCAGGGTAGGCGTAGTGCCGATGAAGTGCTCAGTTTTTCCTCATTCAAACACAGTGCCCCATCACTGCCATGTGAACCTTTCCCATTTCTGACCCCCTGTCACCTGTCGGGACGAGGCCCCTGCCTTCAGGGTGCAGGGCGAGGTGGCCGGGGCACCGGCTGTGATTTGGGTGTACACAGAAGAGAAATTACCAAAACCCCTGGTCTGAATACAGTTTGGTTGGCTACTTCTTGGAAGGGATAAGGAGGAAAGGAATGAAGGACTGGGGGCCGTGGGAATGGGGGTCAGCCTTGCATGAGTCATTTAAATGATCTGGGCATCTATTATCTCCCCTCCAGCCATGGAAATCCGAGATTTTAACCCAGTTTTGGCTAAAGCAACATTTCCCAGCGAGCATCATGACTTTGCTACATTGTAACCTCCTTGTCATAAAGGATGGTTTCCTCTTTTTCCCATTTCTCCTCTTTCCTCATTAACTGGGCGGCTCTTTCCTCCTTCCTCCACTTTCTCCGTCTCCTTTGCTCTTTCTCTTTTCCATCTCATCTCTTCTTCTTGGCCTCTCTGATCGCCCCTGTTTCTTTCTTTATTTCCTTCCCTGCTCTCCCAGACAAAAATGATTCCGAGGTTTGTCCCCCTTCTTTCTTCTGAGCACCTGGGGCACCGTGAGACAGGGAGAATGGACAAGTGAGTCACAGAATTTTTAAAAAGCATTAAAAAAATGTTGGGAAGTTCTGCATTTGAAGCCATAAAACCCAACCACTGACACCACTTCCCTCGGATACCCATGATTCTGGCGCTGTGGAAAGACAACCCACAGCTTGCTGAATTCCTGACCAGCCAGGGATGAAATGGCAAAACTGAATTTGCCCGGAAAGATCGGAAAGACAGAGCCGGAGCTCTCCCTCCCCCTCCCTGTCCCCTTCATCCGCCTCCTCCTCCCCCTTCTGTGCACCAAACCGAATGTGATTGTGAGCCACTGCGGAACATCAAAGAGCAGAAGAATTGCTTGAGAAGAAAATATTGGGGCTGTGCATTCGAGAGCAGCCTGAGCTTCAAGTGACCTCAAGGGCTGCGCATCCATCTTTAATCAGCCCCCACAAGGGCCATTTGCTCATTGTTGAGCAGCCTGTCAGGGGCTTGGTGGGTGGCAGGCATGGCGGTGCCAGCCGAGGGAGGAGAGGGTTTACGGCTTGGCCACACTGCTCCTGGTGCCTAGCCACAGCACAGCACCCAGGGCGAAAGCCAATTTCAAGGCCCATTTATTGCCAGAGGCCTTGGCTCCTGAGAGGCACCCAACTTCAGCTCCCTCTGGGACCAGGAAAGGAAAGCCCAGCTCCTGGGAGCAGCTGAAGCTCCAGACCCGGCAAGCTCCCGTCTGTGACCCGCGCCGTGAAGGCAGCCTTGAGCGGCAGGGGCCGCCTGGCAGCAGGGGCCCAGATTCAGGAACTGTGTTAGTGGGAGTGAGGGGGTGGGAGAGGTTGGCAGGACGGAAGAGGATTTGCAAGTGGACATGGCTTTGGGGCCCCGCTGATCAGCGGCTGCCACCAGAGCATTAAGGAGAAATCACTAATGCAAATTCCAGGCAATGCAGACTCCAGGCTTACTCCAGGGCCCTGAGCAACTGGGATTAAATCTGCAGGCCCACAGCATCTTGCATCATTTATTGTCTTTTCCTGACCTCCTAAAGCCTCAAAGAAGAGCTGGAAGGGGCCCTAACGATGGCCTGTTCCACCAAGCCTGTAGTAGGGGACTACCGCTGTAGTTTGATGCCAGAGTATGTAGTCAAGGCTGGGATGGGTGTGGTGATGCACCAGAAGTCACACGGCTGGTGACAGTCCATCCCCAAACCTAGTCTGCCTTACTCCCGTTGGCCCTCTTTCTGCTCAGGACAGGACAACGTTTTGAGACATCCAAGTTTCCAGGCCACAAGAAGCACAGCCTCCATCCATGTTCCCACACACGTCTCCAGGAAACCTTATAAGACAGCAGAAGAATCTTTCCCTGTCGCTTGCTGCTCCATTATAGCCCCTGTCCCAGTCTGCCCTGTGTCAGGATCCTCTGGGTGGATAGCTGCTTTCCCTGGTAGACTGTGACTTCCTCAAAGCTAGAGTAAAATTTACTCATCATTGTGTCCCCTGCAATGCCCAGCACGGTGCATGGCACATGCTAGGTTAATATACATTTGCTGAAAAGGAATTTGAATCTGCTCCATCGCTTTCCTGACTCGCTCGTGGTACCACTCAGAAAACAGGGTCACGGGCAACGCCAACCCAAGCCAAAGTGTCTGACCCTCCCTCCTTTGAGAGAGCCCCACTTAGCAAGGGTGGAAGTCTGGAGGACACGAAGGGTCAGGGCTGTTAATCAGCCAGGTGGCTCCGCACCTTCGCGTCACCCTCCAGGAGGAGGCGCTTCCGATGCCGTGTTGAATTTTGAAAAGACAAGTGTCTCCCCACCCTTCCGTCCCAAGCAGGGATTTGCACGTTGATTATTTTTGAAAACAGGTTTGTATAAAATTTGATTTTAGAAAACATTCTTCTCCCGCATGCTGGAGGATTGAGGGTCTGTAATCCCTCTCAAATCTTCCAGACGAGGTTGGTATTGCAATGTCGGTATCGGAGCTAACAAAGGGGATTAGCCAGGAAAATTCTGCGTGAAAACCTGCCACGTGCTGAAGGCTTTCAGGGGAAAGCAGATAAGATAGGTACAGCCAAGCCATTTTTAACCCAGTTTTTAGAGCCCTAGAGCCCCGCTCTGCCTGCCAGAGAGCAAGGGCTGGATTGAGCCGCGTCTGTCTCCTCCCTACCCCCAGCCCTCGCAGCTGGAAGATGTGTTTTTAGGGAGAGGAGAAGAATTGCCTTCACTGAAGGGTGGCCTGAACCCAGGCTGGCCAAAGTGTGGTCATGAAGGAGGCCTGACCTCTGAGCAGTGGAGGCCTGAGTGCCCACAGCCACAGAGCATTACACACGGTTCCCAGCTGCCCACCCTTCAAGGTGGAGGGGTCACCCCAGATCCCAGATGCTAAAGAGACTTTGCTCTGTGTTGTCTTTCCTGACCAGAAGGCTAAAGGGCAAGGTGGTATTGTCCTAGGGTTGGAAAGTCACTTAAAGCCCACTGGACCAGCCCTCTCCTGAGAGACTGTGTTGTCTAATGGTTAAGAACTCTGGTTTTGAAGTTCCCACTCGCTATTTTGTAAATGGAGGCAAGTTAGTTCCTGTAAGCTTCAGTTTTCTTTTCTTTAATGAACAGTTTCCACCTCCTAGCTTTGTTGGGAGAATTAAATGAGGTAATAATACATGGAGAATCCTTTTCATGGTGTCTGGCACATGATAAATGCTAGTAAGTGGTAGTTTTGATTATTATGAGTAAATTAGTACCGCTATATATATGGAGAAATCAAAGCGGAGGAGACTCACTCCAGCCCGAATTTTTTGAATAGGAAACTTCTTGCCTCACTCCCCTCGACAAAGCGTGGTTCCCCACCTGACCAAATGTTGGGGAAATGCCTGAAACTCAATGCAAGTCTTGGCCACACTCTGGAGCAACTTTATAAGCGCTTGTGTTTTAAGCAGATTGGCTGTGGCACCCCAGCTCCCGGAACCAACCCCTTCGATGGGCCCTCCAGCCTGGGATGAGGGGTTCAGGCTGGTGAGGGGCCGGAAACTCATCATGTGAACAAAGTTTGGAAGAGAACCCTTGAGAAAATGCAGCCTCCACCCTCAGCTGCCTGCAGGCCTTGGAGAAAGCAGGCTTGAAAATAGGCAGCTGGGCTCCAGATTCTACACTCCAGGAGAGAAAATGAGCTTTTCCTAGACAGCGTCCCTATCAGACCATTTTAGCATGGTGAGAGCCAGTCAGACAAAAAATGCTGGGTGCAAATCCTAACTCTGATAGCTGTGTGACATTGGGCAGGTCACGTGACCACTCTGTGCTTTGGCATCCTCATCTGTGAAACAGGGATAACAGCATTTAGGTCAAAGGGTGGTGAAGGTTAAATAAAATCGGGCACAAAGTGCTCAGAATGGTGCCTGGCACAGAGAAGGTGCTCAGTAAACGTGTGCCTGCCTGCTGGACCAGGGATGGGCAGGGGGCTCCCCCGTTTCCACACCCAGTGCTCCCGAGGAGGCCCGAGAGGAGCCCACGTGCTCCAGCCCCAGCCGCTGTTCACCTGGCACGCCCCAAACATCTTTCCGTGTCTTCTGGCCACCCGACCCGGCACTCGCAGCTGCCCGAGTCTCAGACATCACAGAAACTAGTTCAGCTCAGCCTAAAGGGCAGTCTCTTTGGGGACATTTGCATTTTGGAAGATGCTCAGGGGAGAGAACAATGCAGGCACCCGCAGGAGAGGCTCTCTGAGGAGTCTCATCTCTGCTGAGCAGGGAAAAAACTGGGCAGCAGCCAGGGCTGGGAAGCCCAGCTGTGTGCCCTCTCCTGGGCTGCTGTGACCCAGCAGGCAGGACCTTGCAGAGGACTCTCATGGGGCAGACTCGTCTTTCCAAAGGCCCCTTATCTCCTGAGAGCCCCTTCTTCCCTTCCACTCCCCTTCCCCACCTCTGGCACTGATGCTCTCCTTTCTGTAAAATGATAATGGCTCACGTTTACTGAGCACCTTCTCTGTGCCAGGCACCATTCTGAGCACTTTGTGCCCGATTTTATTTAACCTTCACCACCCTTTGACCTAAATGCTGTTATCCCTGTTTCACAGATGAGGATGCCAAAGCACAGAGTGGTCACGTGACCTGCCCAATGTCACACAGCTATCAGAGTTAGGATTTGCACCCAGCATTTTTTGTCTGACTGGCTCTCACCATGCTAAAATGGTCCGATAGGGACGCTGTCTAGGAAAAGCTCATTTTCTCTCCTGGAGTGTAGAATCTGGAGGCCAGCTACCTATTTTCAAGCCTGGCCCTGCCTTCTACCCCCTGTGTAATCTTGAGTGGTTTATTTTGCACCTCTAGGCCTCAGTTTCAACATGTGCAGAGTGGAGGAAACACCAGTTCTCATGTCTCAGGGCTACTGTGAGCTCAGGGCAGCGGGGCCCTGAAGCTCCTGCCAGGGGTCAGTGGTGGTGGAGACACAGGCCACCCACTTCCCTTGTGCCCCTCGGGGGAGGCTCCTGGGCAGGGTGGCTGCCTCCTCCTCGTCTGTACTGTGTTGATCCCCCACCCCCCCACCCCAGAGCGTTCTGGGAGCCAGCCCTCCCCTGGGATGGCAGAAGTCGCAGGTGGGTTTTGGAGGGGAGATCTGTGTGTCTCCGAGGCCGCTGAGCAGAGCAGAGGAGCGTTGTGTTGGTTAGGCCAATTAGCAGCAAGCAGGCACATTGAGTGCACTCAGTGACCGGTTGGTTGGGCGATGTGGCCGGCCCCCTTTTGCCTGTCTTGTTTCTTCCCCTCCTCCCCGCTCTCCCTTCAGTGGGTTAGGTGACTGTGAAGGGACTGGAGTGGGAGATGTCTTCCCCAAGCCCTAGGGAGCGCCGTTGCTGCCCCGTTTCTCCACCACACGGACTCTGGTGGCTATCTGTAGTCGGCGGCGGGCCCTCTGCCTCCGCTTGCTGTCTCAGGTCTTGTGAGGCTGCATCCAGCTCTCCTCTCTTTCACGTCTCTTTCTCTCCCCTCCGCACCACCCCCCCCCCTCATGTTTCTGAGCCCTCCTGTCTCACCGACTGTCTCCCTCTGTCTGTCTCTCTCGTTGTCTGTGTCTGTCACTTCAGTCTCTCTTGCTCCCTCTGCCTGACTGTCTTACCAGCAGTTTCTCATCACCCTTGCCCAGCCTGGCCGGGCCCCTCTGGCTGCTGCCTTCTGGGGTGGGTGAGCACTGTCCTCTGTCCCCAGGCCTCCCCGGGTGCTGCCCTGAATCCCGGAGCAAGCATCGGCACGTGCCCTCAGGCCACACGGTCCGGGGCTCCCCGCCCAGGGCTCAGCGCAGGCAGCCTTCGCTCAGCGGTCCCCTGGCTTGGGAAGGAGCAAGCTTGGAGCTTTGCTGTCCCGGTCAGCCCAGCAGCCACGCAGGCCTCTTCGAGAAGGCCCGGGGGTAACTGGGGCTGCTGGGTCTCGGCACCAGGGCTGCTGTCTTGCCAAAGGCACTCGCCTGTTAGCACCTCAAACCGAAGCTCAAACCGGACCTCACACCCGCAGGTCCCCTGCACGTGCACCCCCGCACCGCCCTCCAGATAGTGACACCTGTCAGTCAAAGATCCAGGCCTCCTCCCTGTGGAGCAGGTTAACTCCTGAAGTACCGCTGGTTCTTCTTCATCCGTTTTTTTTAAATCCCTAGATCTGTTGGGGTTTTTTTAAGCCTCATTAACACTGATCAATCCGCCATTTCTAATTTCCTTCTGAGTTTGGGAAGTGCATGTTCCGCTTGGGTTGGCTGTGCTTGGGACCAGGCTGGGCCACACGGTGGAGGTTGTTGGAGTGACTTTGGCAGATGGAGGCAGAGTCAGGACTGAGGTGGTAGCCGTGTGGGTACATCAGAGGCAGGACTGTCTGGGAAACTAGAGTAGTGATCTGGGCATGGAGAAGACGGGCCTGAACTAGGGAGGTGGGAGGAGGGAAGGTAAGGAGATAGATGGGCGCCACTCTGGGGAGGTGTGCATCCTGGGGACACCAGGGGTGCCGGCTGGGAGGGCCCTGCAGGGAGGTGGTCCAGGACCTGTCTGCACTGCCCAAGGAGGCTGGGGATGCCAGCGTGAGCAGGCTGAAGCTCCAGCCCCATCTGGGAGGCCGCAGCACAGATCTGGGAGGGGAGGCAAGCCTGGAACCCAAGAAAGTGGAATAAATGGTCGAGGGACAGAAGAAGGGGGTGGAAGTGGGTCAGTGCAGGGCATGGGCGGGTCTCATGCTCAGGAACCTAGCTGTCCTTCAAGGAACGTGTCCCATGAACTGGAGGGGCACGGCCACGTGAGGAGCCACTCTGGGCCCACTGAGGTGGACTTAATAGGACTTGGCAACGGATCAGCTGGTTGAGGGTAAGGCAGAGGAAAAAGTCAAAGCAAGCCAGAATAATAAAAGCCGACGCCTATCGAGTGCTTACTACATGAAGGGGGCATTGTTTATCCCATTTTACAGATGAGGAAAATAAGGCCTGGGATGGTCAGTATCTGGCTCAAGGCTACGCTTCTAGGAAGTGGGGGCTTGGATGTGAGCCCAGGCAGTCTGGCTTCAGAATCCAAGCTCTTAATCATGGCAGCAAAGTTAGTTCAAGGTCTGAAACCCAACTGACAGGAAAAGTGATGGTTCCATGAAACACAATGAGATCACACTAATGAAATCCAAAGTCTGGCCGACAAGCCCTCCACAATCTGGCCCCATCCCTCTCTCACCCTGGCTCACTCTGCTCCAGTCACACTGGCCCCCTGCCTCAGGGCCCTTGCACGTGCTGGTTTTCTCTCAGGAACACCTTTTTCAGCCACCCACATGGCTCACTCCATCCTGTCTTCAGGTTTGTGCCCCAGCGTCACCTTCCCTGACCTCGTGTGTGAAATAACAACCCCCATATCATTCTCTTTCCTCCTTCACCCCACTGGCTGATTTCACTTAGCTTTATGTCTTCAAGGTCCACCCAGTTGTACCATGTGTCAGAATGTCCTTCCTTTTTAAGGCTGAATAATATTCCATTGTACTTATGTACTACATTCTGTTTATCCAAGTGTCAGTGGACACTTGGGTTGCTTCCACCCTTTGGCTATTGTAAATAATACTGCTGTGAACATGAGTATACAAATATCTGATCGAGTCAACGAAGATTGTTTTGAATGAATGAATGAATGAAGTCTGGAACAGGAGCTGTGTGAGGGGAGGTGGGAGGTGGCAGGTTCCTCTTCAGACTTGGCATGTCTGAGGGGCAGGCTGAAGCTCAGGGGAGAGGCTGGGACTGGCCTCGCAGGTTGAGGGCCAGCAGCACAGTAGCGATCGTTGAAGCCTTGGGAAGGAAGATCCCAGAGGGAGAGTGTGTGGTGAGATGGGGAGGCTTGTCCTGCTCTAAGACCAGTGGCCTTGATCAGAGCTGGAGGAGTTTGGAAAATAGGAACACTTATGAGGACTGGGCGAGGGGGTGGGGATGAGGAGCCCAATGCCTGATAAAAAGCGAGGAACATGGGCAACCAGGCAAGGGGGCAGGAGAAAATGCATGGGCTTTGGGCCAGATGCACATCCCAGCCTGGCCACATTCCCAGGTGTGTGCCCTCGGACAAGGCACTTAACTTCTTTGAGCCTCAGTTTCTTCAGCTCCAAAATATGGTCCTTGGAACCTCCTTCCAAAATTAAATAAGATAATATATGCAAAGTGCCTAGCACAGGAGTCCCCGATGTTCCCTGCAGGGCACTGTAAAGATATGCTCGCTCAAAGAGTCATGGTTATTGAGCTGAAAGCTGAACCAAGTCATGGTCATGGATGGGGTTTACGTAAAAAGGGAGTGCCTGGGCCTCTGGGTGGTAGGGAACATGAATGCCGTGGCTCAGAGGCACAACGTATGTGGTGATATGGGGCCGTGAGCAACTGGCTGCCTTTACCAGCTGCTGCACCACGAAGGGCATGAGACCAGCCTTCAGTCAAGGCCTTGAAGATGAGCACGAGCCCACATGCCCAAGGCCAAAGGGAAACTGGGCAGATCGAATGACAGTCACCCTCTGGTGGGGTGATGGGGGCGAGGAAAGAGCTTTAAAATAAGAACAGTATCTAAGGGGGAGTGGAAGTCGGGGATCCTCTGTGACCTCTGGGAGTGTGTTGGTGGACCGTGCGCCTGAAGAGGAAGCCTCTTGCTGGTGGGCAGGACGACGGGCTGAGACCTGTCGTATCTTCCCCGGGAAGAAAAGGAATAAATTATGTTTCTCTCGTAATATGTGGCCACCTAAAAAAAGAATTAGAAAATTAATTATCTGTTGTAATTAGTGTAATGACCTACACCATTAGAGGTTATTTACCACAGAAATAAAACTTCCCACCATAAATGTCAGCTCCTCCTCCTGAATGTAAAGTCTCGCAGGAACCACTGCCGACAGGCCCTGCTGATTCCTTTTGTAGGTTTTTTTTTCTCCTTCTCTCTTTCTTCCTAGAAAACTAGGGTGCTGGTCTTGGGCAGGTGACAGACACCATGGAGTCTATTAAGAGATTTGCCCTACTATGTGCCTGCTACTCCTTGCCAGGGCCTCTGGGTCCTGCCCCAGGTGGGCGAGATGTGGGGGACAGCGCTGTGGGACAGCAGGCCAGGGGAGCTGGGCCCTGCCAGGCCCGAGGTGTGCAATGTGGGCCCTGGAGATGGACGTGCACCGGTGGTGCCTGGGGAGATGATGAGAAAATAAGCACCCCCTTCTCCCCTCCTCCTTTCCCCTCCCGAGCATCGAGGGGGCTCACTGGTGTAGAGTTCTAGAGTCTGCCCCACATCTTTACATACATGGCCTCATTCGATCCTCTCTGCAAGAAGGTGGGTGGCATTACCACCAGCTTTATGGATGAGGACACGAGGCTCAAGCAGGCACGTGACTGGCCCAGTGAATAAAATAGCCCCGGACTCTTTAACTCTCTGATAATGGCCCAGCAATCTGACCTTGCCTCACTAGCAAATCAAGAAGGTATAAATAACCTTGGATGGAGAGGACAGGGGGACCCCTGAAAGTAGTCAGGTAGCAGCGTGAACACCCAGATTCACTGCTCGGGGCCATGGCAACGTGGGGCAGTGTCCTGTCTGTCCAAGAAACGGCAGCCCTCCCTGGCAAGGCCTGTGCTCTGTGGAGCATCCACAAGGCCAGGATCCCCCGAGCAGAGCAGGGGGCGATGTCATTTGGTCTGCCTCTGTCCAGGTCTCATGCCAGAAGAGCAGAGGGTCCCAGCAGTAACAAGCTGTGCTGAATGCCACCCAAGGGACCTTTTTACCCTGTGACTTGAAGCTGGGATGGGGGTCTCCAGCCTCCTTTGTCCTCAGGGCTTAGCTCCAGATAATGGGGCAAAGTGGCAGAAGCCTATGGGAAACCCAGCTGCCCATGTTCTGGCCTCACAGCATCCAGAGAGCCTCCTGGGGGCAGTTGCTTCCTGTGCCGACATCTTCACAGAGCCAGCAAGCATGGGACCAGCGTTCCTATAATGGGCTTAGGGAAAGAAGGGCCTCATAAGCTGCTGCTGCCCGGGGATCAATAGTGTTTCTCAAAGGGGACACTAATGGCATTTGGGGCTGGACCGTTCTTCCTTGGACGCTCCTGGCCCACACGTTATAGGACATTTATTGTCCTTGGACCCTGCTCATTAATGCCAGCGGCTCCCATAGGCATTGTTAACAAAGAATGCCCTCACGTATTTCCGAATGCCCTTTTGGGGCAGTATGAGGTCTGATACAAAGACCCACCACGGACACCTGCGGGAAGCATCTTCATTTTTTACGGTCAAGGCTGCCCTGCACCAAGTTGTGTCAAGGGGAAGAGCATCCTCTCTGCCCCCAGCCTCTACTGCGGGCCTGTTGGGCAGAAGGCTTGACCAGGGCGCAGCACACCTCTGGGACCCTCTGAGACCCCTGTTTCTTCCTTCCCAAAATGCGGGGACCCCTGGAGCTTTAGTGTTTTCACAGGCAGGCAACACTGAGCCTTCTCTCTCCCCCCTCATCAGGCATTTACAGCTTAGCGTGAATTGAGTCGCTCTCTTTCTTCTCCCAAGGGCGTTGCTGTTTGAAGCCTTATCTCTCACAGGAATAAAGAGCTTTGTCCCATGACAGGAGCAGGTGTTAGGGAGGAGGTGGGAGAGGTGTTTTGAAAGCCAGAGGGCACTTTCCCAGGACCCCCAAATCCCTTTTTTTCAGACAACTTCACATGAAAGTGGTCGTGCTGAGCTGGATGCCCCCCGTCCAGCACCTGTGAGGCCCCCCCATGTTACCTGCAGGTCTGGGGTGGGTGAGGTGGAGGTGAGCTGTGAAGCCCCACTTCTCTGAGGGGGTCCCAGACTGGTGATTCCCAAACTTGACTGCACATTAGAATCACTGGGGGGACTTGTAAACCATCCAAAGTCTGGGTCACACCAAGACCAGTGACATTACAATGTGTAGGGGTGAGGCTGGTGGGTTCGGAAGCTCTTCAGGTGGTTCCACGGTGCAGACAAGCTTGGGAACCACTGACCGAGACCCGAAGCCAAGCCTGCCTCCCAAAGTCTGGTTCTCTCTGCTCTGCCAGGCCCCAAATTCATCTGTGCCCCTGCCAGAGAAATCCCTGCTAGAAGGCTTCTCTGCCCACAGGCTGACTCCAGAAGCTGGGAGTCTAGCCAGGGGTTGCATTTGAACCTGGGGTTTGTGAAGTCTTTCCCTGAGGCCTGGCTGTGGGTGCCCCACCCGAGACCCGGCTTGGGAGTGAATGAGTTAAAGGACCGAGGGGGGACTGCGAGCCTCGTGTCTGGGGCCACCAGTGCACATGGGAATGCCTATCACGATAAAAGATTCTCTCACCCAGACAGGAGCAAGCCATAAATAAAAAGGCAAAAATACAGAACAAAAAGCACAAAACCCAAGTGTACCCGATATGTTCTTTTTAACTTGCCATGAACTTACCCTCCACCCCTCTCCCTCACAGCCCATCCACAGAGGGTTTGGAACTTCCAAATCCCCTTCTATTTGCAGATTAAGATCGCCTTGCCATTTATTCCTGTCAAGAGCCGCCAGGTCAGCAATGGCTCTGGTCATCCTTTGGGAGCTAAAGATGGGCACTTCCTCTTTCTAGGCCTCCCCGAAGGGCCCCCCTCCGGCTCTTGTCGCTGCACTAACCATCAGCTCCTGACCCTTCTCACCCTTCTCTGCGAGCACCTTATGATGCTGTCACTCCAATTGAGCTCATTTCAATCAAGTTGAAGCTGGTGGGTGGCTTGGCGAGTTGGCTAGACTTATTTTAATTTAGAACCAACAAATGGTAAAACGAAAGCTAATCGTTTAATGAGGGGAAGCTGCTCTATTTCTCCTCTGTGCCTCTCATACTGAGCCCTCGCCCACCTGTCCTTTATGGTACCCGAATGTCCACCAGTATTCTCTTTGGAGTCAAGCCTTCACAGCGCCTGTACACACTGTAGCTATGTTTTCATGCAGGCGAACAGCAGCGTTGTCCCCCAAGAGGGACACCCCTGGTCTCAGAGACCTGAGTTCAAGTCTCAGGTGTGTGATCTTGGGCAAGTTACTTAACTTCTTGAGCCCCCGCTCCCTTGTCTGTTGGGAGGTTTGGTTAACAATTGTAGCTGAGATTTGTTGAACATTTACTATGTACCAGGAGCTGGGCTAGGCGTTTTAGAGGCTTATTTAACTGAATCTTCGCAACAATACAATGAGACAGGTATCAATATTATTCCCATTGTAGAGGCAAGGAAACTGACTCTCAGGGTAACTTCCCCAAGGTCCCACGATGGGCGAGTGATGGGGCCCAGACTAACTGGCCCCAGACCCCACGCTAGAGAGCCTTCCACTGGAGCAGTTTAGCGTTTTAAACCAGCAGACGCCCTTTGACATCAAAGGGGTTTTCAGCTGATGTTAGTTGATGAAAACCAGGGTTCTCATGTCCTTAAGAGTGAGGAGGGGTGAGGGTGGAGCTTTGAGATATTAAGTAACATGCCTGAGGCCACACAGCTAGTAGGGGTAGAACCGGGATTTGAGCTCAGACTAGCCTACTCTGAAGTGAGCACTCACAATGGCTACACTATCCTGCCCAGCGGTAGAGCTTGTGTGTATGCGTGTGTGTGTGTACACCTTGTAGTGTCTGATGCATAGTATGGACTCAGCAAATACTACTTCTATATAATATATGTCATATATATTATTTGCTGGATCTGTTACCCATAGGATCCTATGGAAATTCAACATAGGAAGCATCCCGCATGCTGAGTACCTTGGGAGAGTGAGGAGGACCAAAGAGTATGTAGTTAGATGAACTTGAGAGTCACAGTTCTGCTAAGGGCTCCGGGTCCTGGGCTCCCCTGATCCCCAGTGGATTAGGGCTCTGGTCACTCAGAACTGAATGTAGCAGGAGGAACCCGACCTGAAATAGGAGCCATGCCCTCCTTTGTCCAGGATGCTGCAGTGGAGTGGGAGCTCCAGAACGTACATGCGAAAATACTTGTGTGTGATGGAGGGAGAGTCAACTCCGTTGGAAGGACAGTGTGCTCAGAGACTGTGCTGTGTGTGTTGTGATCCACATGTGGGCTCTTAGCCTTACAGGTGCACCACCATTGCCAGGCAGCTCCCTCCGTCACCGGGGAAAATAAGGGAGGGCAACTTTGTTCAACCAGTCCCTGTTCCTCGGAGACAAGGCAACATTCACATCTTACAGATGGTGGCTTCTCAGCTTCATCGTTGCACGCCAAAGCGGGCGTGTATCTCCACAGTGAAGCAAGGATGCTGGGACAACTCTGTCTCGTTTGCATCTGCAGAGCTCCCAGGCTGCTAGCCCTTCATGGTGGGCAAAGCCAAAAATGGATCTAGTGGGAACAATCAATCTGGTGGTCCTCTGGTCAGATCTCTTCTGCTTTTAAGGGAGTCCTCATTTTGGCAAACAGCTGAGTCTGGACTGGGCAGATGGTCTCAGTCCACCATTCATTCATTCAACAAACCCTCAGGAATGAGGGTCGCTGAAGTTTCAGGCCTTATAGTATGCTTGTTAGAATAGTAACTAAACATTTAAATAGCATTTTAGCTTACAGAATGCTTTTTAGAAAAACCCGTCCTTTCATTTGATCCACATAGTAACCTCATGATGACCCCACTTTTCAAATCGGAGGCTCTGAGAAGCTACATGCCTTACCTATGGACACATAGCTGGTAAGTGGCAGGTACTTCCACCCATCGTCCCATTTAATCTTTCAACTAATCCTATGAAGTAAATGTTACCTCTCGTTTATATGTAAGGAAATGAGGCTTAGTGATGTTGGGTAACTCGCCCAAACCACACAGCCAACAACTGGCAGAGCTGAGCTTCTAATTCCATGTCTACATTCTTTCCCCCAGAGAGAGAGATACCGCCCTACTCTTGGGATCCTTAAGTCCAACTGGGCAACAAGATGCAAATACATTAATGCTGGTAAAGAAAATGTACCTGCTAGTGTAAGATGGACTCTTTTCCTGAATCCCCTGACTTCACTCTTGAAGCACTGTTCTCCTGTCTTCTCCTTTGTTTGAAGTATTTGTGTCTAATAGAGCTGGTCTGCAGTACCAGACTTCACAGATAGGTGTCACCACTGGGCTACCTGAAAATTACAGACATCCGCAAATAAGTTTGTTCCTAACAGTTGGTAAGTTAAGCATCCTGCTACCATGTTTACCTACAATCAAGTTTTCTCTGTAGTCTGAATGTGTCCACAGGTGCTGAAGGGCAACCAATAAAAAGAGCAATGATGGGGCTGGCCCCGTGGCCAAGTCGTTAAGTTCACACGCTCCGCTGCAGGCGGCCCAGTGTTTCGTTGGTTCGAATCCTGGGCGCGGACGTGGCGCTGCTCATCAAACCACGCTGAGGCAGCGTCCCACATGCCACAACTAAAAAGGACCCACAACAAAGAATATACAACTATGTACTGGGGGGCTTTGGGGAGAAAAAGGAAAAAAGTAAAATCTTTAAAAAAAAAAAAAGAGCAATGAAACTCAAGTGGTTTGATCAAAGAAGTCTTCCCAATGAAAGGAAATTTCAAACTGGGCTTTGAAAGGAGCAGAACTGTTTTCCATTTTCAGCTTAATTGTCCTAAATGCCGTGTCCACAGACAGTAAGCTGTTTAGCTGGAATAAAGAAATTCTTGCAACCTGGGAGAATTTTCTATCTCTGTCTCAAAGCTGAAATTCAGACTTTAACTATGCTATTGTCTATTAAGCACCTGCTATGTATGCCTGGGACTACATGCAACATTTTCACATGCATTATTTTCCTTAATTCTTACAATTACCCTACATAGTAGTTATTGTTGCACCCATTTTGCAGTTGAGGAAACTGAGACCCAGAGAGGTTTAGTCATGAGTCCAAGGTCACACAGCTAATAAGTGGTAAAGGTGGAACTGGGACTCATCTTTCTGACTCCAAGTCCACTCTTTCTAGCTTTCCACACTGACTCTTAATTCAGTGCACTTGGTCTCCACTTGTCCCTGTGTGGTGGATACCCCATCCTGCCTGTCTGGGCCTGAGGTGGATTTACAGGGATAAGAGTGTTTCCTCGGTGACATGAGGAAGGAAAGGGAGGAGGTGTGGCTAAGTGGGGGGCCCTAGTCCAAACTGGTGGCAGGCAGACAAGCCCGTCTGAGCAGTGGCTTGGAAATCTCCCCGTCTGGAGTTCATTTCAGTCACAGTGTCTTTCCTATTAAACGGAGCAGTTGGTTGGCTGTAGGTGTCAGAATGGCCTTATAAAACTGGAACCCAATCCAATCTTAGGGGGAGGCATGTGTGTGTGTGTGTGTGTGACAGAGAAGAGGAGGGATGGAAGGGGAGGGAGGGACGGAGGGAGAGGGGGCTGGCAGTGTTCGCGCGTACTGGTGGGGTAAAGAGAGCAATTTGTTAGCGCTCCACTGTTGGTGGCTGATGAAATTCAGACCTAGTTCTGGTTTGTGCAGAGAAGCTGGATCACGTCCCCATGTCTGCTGGTCTGAGCTGCTTCCTCATCGACTTTAAGAGCTTTAGCCAGGGCTTTATCTGCTGTGCTGGGGAAGCTAGGACACTTGTTTTGGGGCTGTTCACATGTGGGACCTCAAAGTCGCCAGGCTATGATTCACCAGGCTGGTCTTTATTCGGCAATGATTTGTTTCCAGTGTGCCAAGCGCTGTGCTGTACGTTCCACCAAATTTGTTTTAACTAATTTTCTCACCAAATTTATGGGGTTGGAATTATTATCTCCATTTACAGATTGGGAAACTGAGGCTCAGAGAAGTTGTCCAAGGTCACAAAGCTAATAAATACAAGAGTCAGCATTTGAACTCAGGTTTTTTACCTTATTTCCCCCACATCATGCCTTTTAGTGCCCTGCCCAAAGAATTTGCTGAGGAATGGTCAAGAGAATCAGGTACCCTGTGACCGATGACTTGCTGTGGATGTGTGACAACACGTAAAGATGTGTCTATAAACCACTTCTCAACTAACAAAAAAAGTCAGATAAAATAAGAGAAACTGCATTTCCCAAAATGTAGCCATGTTTTTCAAATCTTCATTTATATGCCTTTAAGTATACCAACATGAACATTTTGGAATCAAAATATGTTATCCATAATCCACTTTTAAGCTCTTTAGCTAAAAAGGAACTACAGATTGGTTGCAAAGGGCACAAAAAAAGATTAAACATCTTTTCCGTGATCCTCCAAATCTTAATTTTTCTGAAATGTATCTCAACCCTGTGGTCTCCAGATTCACAGTGAGTGGGACTCTCCAGCCTAGGAGGGTGTTGCTCATCAGTATTTTCCCAGGGACCTGGGTCCTGACCGGGGGCAGTCCCTGCAGAAGGCTGGCCTGGATGCCCATCAGGTGCCCCAAGCCAATAGCCATGGCCCTGCCACACCACCACCCCCACATCGAGGCTCCGCCCCGAAGCAGCAGCCAGGCTGTTTCCTAGCGACCAGGTTGGGCAGAGAAGGCCTCAGACCAGCCGCCCAGGCTGGAGTAGAGTCGCTGAGCACCAGGCCCGACTTGGCAGGCCTTGCGGGAAGCATATGGGACTGAACAGATGGGCTGTCACGGGCGCCCCAAGCTAGAACCATAAAGGCAAGAGTGGAGCTGGGGAGGGGGCAGAGAGAAAGGCAAAGAAGATGGGTCAGGAACTGGCTCCCTGAGCCGGCCCTGGGCAAGGCACTTTGGGGCAGGCGGGATCCTGGCATGCAGCAGACAAAAGACACAGCCTCTACATCATTCAGCAGACCAGTAGGGAGTCTCACTCTCCTGGAGACCCCCTCCACAGTGAGTGGGGGTGGCACTTAAGGCTGTCCCAAGGCAGGCCGAGGGACTTGCCTGCAGGTGCCAGTCCTGGGCTACCTAAGGCAGCCTTAGTAGCAAGAGGCCCCATTTCTCACTTCTGTACTCCCCTTGGCCCCACTGATATGCCTCGCCCCATCCCTGCTCCTCATTTCCCCAGCTCAAATACAAGCATCTATTTGCCTGCAAAGACCAATCCTTTTTTTTTTTTTTTATGAGCACACCAAACCTAAAGGTACTACAAAGAGATAAAGGTCACATGAACACTTTAGACTAGGGACCTATTTTGTTTTAGGGGTCAAATTTGTTTGCTATTCAGATGGATGGGTTTCTGAAGATGGCGTGGAGTGGCAGAAGAGGCTGCAGCCCAGGGATCGTCAGCCTGCAGAAGGGAAGCCTTAGGGTGGTTGGGAGGCATGGCTCATAGTCAGGTGATGAAAACTCGAGAGCTGTCATATGACGAGGGAGTTCGCTTATTCTCCAAAAAGTGGAACCAGCAGGTGGAAGTTCCAAGGAGATAAATTTAAGGTTCATTATATGGAAGATTTTTCTCATAATTAAAGCTATCTTAAAATGGAATGGATGCCTTTAGAAGGTGGCGAGCTCCCCATCATTGGAGGTGTTCAGCAGAGACTGAACAACCACCTAATAGAATGGTGGAGAAGCCATCCAACCATTGAATGAGATTAAGGCCCTTCCAATTCTGTGCACCTATAACTTTATGAAAGGAGCTCTATTGAATAGCTCAATAATTTGATTCAAGTAATGTGGAATACCGTGTTCCTTGGCAATTGTCATTGAAGTCATTCTGGAAAAGGTATTCTCGAGATCAAAAGCAGCATACGAGAGAGAGAGAGAAAGGCAGAGGACGTTATAGACCCAGTTTATTAAGAGTCTTTGCCAATCGTTCAGGGGGCATTGTCCTGCATGGTCACCTGGGCATGGACAGACAGTGTGTCCTTCAACAAGTGCCAGCAGGACCTGGCCCTGCCAAGCCCTCTTCCTAGCTAGGTGGGGTGGCCGGAGGGAGGGCCAGGAGTGGACTGAAGTGTGACATGAGCCGTTTCTTTTCTAGCATCTCAAAGAAACCCCGTCATCCTGTGGCCTGGAAATGGGAACTAGTTCTGGGTCATAGGACGGCAGAGAGAGAGTGTATGTGCCTGTGTGTCGTCTCGTGACAGCGCGTTGCAGGTCGTCGTTTTTTCCCTAAATGGCTCAATACGCCAGTGTTCGTGGAGCATCCTTGGAATCAAAGTGTCTTTGACGAAATTATTGTTAATTGCTCAGACTATTCCATAAACTCATCCAATTAAGAGAAAGTTATTAACTTTATAAAATATCGCAGGCATCCCACAGTGCCATGTGTAGATGGAATAACAGTTTGAGAGGCAGAGTCAGCGTGAAATATCATGCAAATGAGGAGGCTTGTTTACTTCTTTTTAAAAACACAGCAACATCCACACTGTGGGGGTGGGTTTCCTCTCAGTTGGGCAGAAACACTTGGGCCAGTGGTCGAACCTAGAGGGCCCCCTAGCCCAGCCCAGATTCCCCAGAACCAGCTCAGGAGTGCCTGTAGCTGAGGCATTCCAAGAGCTCAGAAGGTATCCGCAGCTCCTTGGGCCCTTGACAGCAGACTCCAGAACCCCAACTCCACCACGTCCCGGCTGTGTGACCTTTCAGTGCCTACTTAACCTCTCTGGGCTGCCATTTCCATCTCTGCAAAGTGAGAATACTGCCCTCTTACGGTTGTTGTGAGGATTCCGTGAATTAATACACAGAAAACATTTGGCGTAGTATCTGATATGTGATAGTAGTCAACAAATTTTGGTGAATAATGGTATCTTTATTATTGCTAGACTTTTCACTGTAACTCTGGAAAAGGGTCAGTATTTCCCGTAAAGTTTCCTCTTATCTGCTGCACCTCAATAAGAAAATATAAAGTCTCATAACACTAATTATTCTAGTATTGTTATTTTAAGATCAATCATGTTTGGGCTGTAGCTTTTTAAATAAACATTTTAATAAAGTATAACATACATGTGTCAAAGGACTTACATTATAGTTGGATGGCTTGATGATTGTTCATGAAGTAAACAAATCTATATAATCTTCATTTAATTCAAGAAATAGCACATCTCCAGCACCCCAGAGTCCCCTTGTGTTGCCCTTCCAGTCACTAACTTCCCCTCCCTGAAAAAAGCACAAAATCGAATTATGCAAAGTGTACCCTTTGGGGAGTCTGACTTCTTTTGCTCAACCTTACGTTTGTAAATTACATTCCTGTGAGATCCATTCATTCAAGACTGGAACAAACTCAAATGTCCATCAGCAATAGACTAGATCAACTAACTGTGCTATATTTATACAATGAAATACTACACAAGAATGGGAAGCAAAAAACTACATACACGGGTGGCAGGACAACCTCTCCATTGAGAACCGGAGGACTATTTGTCAGGACTCAGACTGACTGGAGATTCCTGAAATTCTTGGACCATCAGCTGTGGCCACCTTCCTGAGCCCCTGTGTCAGCTCCAGGAGCAAGATCAGTTTCTCCAGCTTGGGCTCTCACATAAGCAGTGGTCCTGGTGGCTTTCCAGACTGCTGGGAGTGCCGAGCCATGCCCCAATCCAGTAAGACAATGGATAGTGCATTTGAGTGGAAACCTTGGTAGGTAGTGAGCACCCCATCACCAGAGGCATGTAAGCAGACAATAGAAGGCTGCTTGCAAAGGAAATTCAAGCACCAAATGGCCAATTGGGCTGATGATGACCCCAAGTTCCTTTCTTTCTTTGTGATTCTGTTAATTACAGAATTGCCATGTTTGACACCCTGAATGGGCTGCAGAGACAAAATCTGACAGTGGGATGATCTCAGGGCTACCTGGATTAGATAAAAATGGGGATTGTGAGCTGGCTGCTGATCCCAGCTCCATCCAAGTGAGCAAAAGCTTTCCAGCAAGAAGCTGCGTGTCCCTGCTCTGCTGGGACTCTCCATGCTGCTCCCATCCCTGGTCAAGGGAGTGACACAGTAAATGAACACTCACCGATGACCCACGCTCATTGATGAGGACGCTTTAGCCAGCAGCTACTTGTTCAGCTGGCTCAGTCAGGTGCGGGAAGTTGCGTGTGTAGGATTTCCGCCTCGGGAAGGGGACACTGCCCTTCTACCCACCCAAAGCACCTGCTTGGGGCTTAATTAGGTCCCCTGCCCAGATGTACTTTCTTCTCTACATCCCGGGGGCACATTGCCTCAGGGAGAATGGAGGACATCTCGGGAGCAGCCACACCTGAAGGGTGAGAGCCCTGCCCCCACGTCTCCCTAGAACTGGCCTTGATGACCAGCAGGTCCACGTCGTTGGAGTGCCCACACCTGCTCCCCTGTGTACGCACCTGCTTCCATGAAATCTTTCCCCAACTTTGAGAAAGCAAACTCTCTCTGGTCCAAAGTTCATGCAGGGAGGGTTGCCAGCAGGATTAATTAGCTCCCCTGGCGGGCCCAGCGCCCTAGTCTTCAAGGTGTGATGGGGCTCAGGGGCGCGGGGAAAGGAGGCAGAGGCCGACAGCTCCCTCCCAGGACGCAGGGCACAGAACAGCCTCGTCTTTCCATTTCAACATCATTGTCACCTTCGTCTTCTCATTTCACCATCGCAGCTGCCCATGAGAAGGGTACTACTGTCCCCACCCCAGAGGGACAACAGAGCCACCCGGGACCTAAGTCACTCTCCCCAGATCAATGTATCTTCAGTTCCATGTGAGCCAGAGGCAACCTGAGATGGACTATTCCACTGCAGATTCTTTGCCTACTTTCTCCTGTGCATAATTATCTGACCACAAACATGCCCTCTGTTTGTCTGTTGGCATCAGAGCCACCCCCTGCCCTGGGCCTGCCTCCAGCCTGACTCTGCCCCGGGCCAGGCTCCCTGCCACACTGTGAAGGGGCAGAAGCTGGGTCTTGCGTGGTGACCGTAGCTTCTCCTTGGCTACCTTGGCTTCTCCTCCCCCTACTCCAAGAAATGAGCCGCGCTCTGTTGCAGGTCGACTTTCCTGAATGTCAAGACCCCTCCCATGGCTTCCACTGGAGCCCCGTGGTTTCCACTGGAGTTAGGGAGATCGGACTAGGCTGGGCACCATGAGGACCCGGGGCTCTGTCTCAGCCCCACTGCCCATTAGCTGTGTGACCTTGGGCAAGTCACTCAATTGCTTTGAGCCTGGGTTTCTTCTTCAGTCCCAGAGGGAATAATGAGCGCTGCCTGCCTCCCTCAGGAGAGTGTCTGAAGAATCAACAACAGGGTATTAAAAGGGAGAGGATGAAATGAGAATGAACGGAGAGAGTGAAAGCTTTCTCACGAGACCATGTGGCTCCACGTTAGAATCACCCAGGGAGATTTTAAAACTCCGATGCCCACGCCGCACCCCAGGCCAATTAAAGCAGGATGCAGGCATCCAGGTGCTTCCTCTGAGCGCTGAGTCGAGAACCAGTGGTGTAGAGTACTCGACCCACGTGAGGGGTGTTGGCACGACTGTGGCTTCCTCTGTTCTTTCACTCACCAGGGTCTCTACGCACCAGGCGCTGGGCTAGATGTGGGGGTAGAAGAGTGGGCAGACTCACAGGCCTTGTTCCCAAAGAGTTTACAAACCGAAGCCAAGATGGACAGACGTCCGAAGAATAACCATCCACAGGAGTGCAGAACGGCCCGGCTGAGGGCACGCCCTGAAGGAGAGAAATGCAGATGGAGAGACACATACATAAAACTGCTGGCGGCTGGGGGAGCTTTTCTGCCCTCTGACCCTTTCCTCTCCCCATTCCAGGGAAGCATGCAGGAAAAGTCATCATAAATGTCCAAAGCAACCCATCCTTCACCCAGAGAGCCCCTAAACTTCCCCAAACTCCCGCCCACCCCAGCAGCCAGATCAGGATGTAGCCAACAGGCCTCAATGGCCCTCCCTCCCGACTCCCTGCGTCTGGGTAATGGGAGAGGTGGCTGCAATCTGTTTGCAGCCCAAACCTCTGTGCCCTGCAGGGCCTGCTCCCTCCCTCCCCGGGTACCCTCCGCTGGCTCTGGCAGAAGGAAGCTGGGAGGAGCAGCCTCAGTCCCAGACCCCCTGGGGCGGGTTATATTTGGATGTTAAAAGTAATGACACATCTCCGCAGCCCTCCCTCCCCGCCTGCCTAATGCGGTGAAGTCTCCTGGCAGGGAGGGGGCTGGCTTATATTTAGGTCTGGCATTCCCTGGTAAGCATCCTGTTCTGAAATGGAAATTCTTTTAATAGCTAGCCAGCCCCGAGCATTTAATGAGCTGGTGTTTGACTTTTTGATTTCTTGTTCTTGGTGGCGGACTGCAAGCTGCCTCAGCTAATTAGGAGTCCCCCCCTCCACACCAAGCATCCCATTTTTTGAGCTTGCAGAAGAGGAGAGAGCACCCTATTCTTTCTCAACGCTCCCTTCACCTTTCTCTTTTAAACTTCTGCCTCACCTGAGAACTTGGCTTTCTTGTCAAAATTCACCTCTTCCAGGAAGTCTCCCCAGATTTATCCACCTGCCTCCAACCATCTCTTTACTATTACTCTGAAAGTGCCCTTGAGTCTGTTTCTAAAGTGGCTGCTATGTGTCCCTAGCAACATCAGCAGCACTGCAAGAATGCCTGTCTCCTGTTTGGAATCAAAGAATGCTGGGGGCTGAGTTGACCATCTAGGGTCAAGGATCTCTTTAAGGATCTGATATTAAAGGGCATTTGGCAGGGGAGGGGGGCATTGGGGAACATGGAGCCTCTACCCAGAAAAAAAATACACATATGCACAAAATTTGAAGACAATTTCAGGGGTATATGGACCCTCAGAAGCCCAGCCATGGACCCTCAGTTGTCTAGTCTAACTTCCTTGACTCAGTAGAAGTAGTAGAAGCTGTAACCAAATCAGAGATGGAAGGTGACTTGCCCAAGGTCACACAGCCAGCGCATGGCAGAACTGGGACTCGAACCCTGGCCTGCTGTCTGTCCACTTCACCCCACCAGGCTTCTTCCATCAGCCCTACCCTGAACTGCCTCTTCATAGGCTCCTTACCTACCCTCCAGGCCACCAGCCTACAGGGCCCAGGGCAAAGGGCTCTGCACCCAAAGGATGCTCACCTCCCGATGGTGACCAATGACTTCTCTATGAGGAAAGACAGGCTGGCTTGGTCCTGGGCATGCCAGGACTCTGCAGGTGCTGAGGTGTGGAGGGAGGGAGACAGGGCAATGTGAGATGGAGAGACAGCGCAGTGTGGTCCTGCCGTTGACGAGTGGCAGGGGTGTCACTGGCCCCCTTGCTCCTGAGCATTCCAGTGTAACCAGTATTGATCTCTTTATTACCTCCTGGAAGGGCAACTACATTTGTCAAGCAAAATTACCTTTGTATCTGCAACACAGGAATTGATCCCCAGCAGGGCTTGTGGCTGGTCTGTTAGGGTGGGGACGGGGAGGCGGGAGAAGGAAGCAGGCTGGAGAAGAGATTGATAGCATGATGCTGATGTGGAAAATGAAAATAGAAACCTTCCAGACTGATGGGAAACATCTGCCTTGTCTGATGATATTGCCTGAGTTCTGGGATGGGGATAATGCAGTTTGAAAGTTGGCAAGTCATGGGGTTGGCGTGCCTGCGCTGGAGAGAAGGGGGAGGAGGGAAGAGGCGCTCTCAGCCTCACGTGGGGGATCTGTCTGGAAAGCATCTGCAAAAGTGCAAGAAGCTAAGATGGGCCCTTCTTGCTTGGGCATCACTTGTTTCGCATCTATCCAGGCTTTATTGAACACCTACTGTGTACATTGTGCTCATGGCTGAGGGGCATTTGGAAATGAACAAGGATGCTGGCTTCTTGCCCTCCAAGACCTCACATTCGGTGACAGACAGGAAAATCCAAAGACAGCTCCAAAATTCAGCCAAGGAAAAGGCCCTTTGGAGGTATTGTTTGGGGCTGTGGGCAAGGTTAGATTCAACTGAGGGAGCCGGCAAGTATCTTAGAAAAGGTGCAATATGTCATCTTAAAGGGTGAATAGGACTCCATCAGGCGAAGGAAGGAGGGGAGGGCACAGCAGGGAAGGAAATGACTTCAACTAAGGCCTAGGAAGGGAAGAGAAGTTTCTGCTGTGAAGGGATTTGACAACTGCTGGATGTGGAGGGAGGAGAGAAAGAAGGAGTTAAAGAGAACTGTAGGGTTCTTCCCAAGGCACTAGAAGAGTACTGATCTCTCACCAAGAAAATGAGCACAGGACGACAATAGAGGAAGGAAATGATGAGTTTGGCTTCTGTTGGGTCATTCAGTGAACATATCGAGTGCCTTCTGTAGACCAGATACTGCACCTGCTCTTGGAATACCGTGGTGGTCAGACACAGACATGGTGCCTGCCCTTGTGGAGCTTAGAGTCCAGGTGAGAGACAGGCGTTTATCAAATAATCCCCAAACCACTATAAAGACGCCCTGTGGCAAGAGCGGGAGAGGGCACCCTACTCCGAGCGCTTGGCGGTTCAGGAAAGGCTTCCCCAAAGAAGCGGTCCACAACTGAGAGCTGAAGGCTGAGTGGGAGAGGGCAGAGAGGAGCATTCCAGACGAGGGAATGGCAAGTGCAAAGGCCGTGGCCCGCAAGGAAGGAGGGAGGGCAGCGGTCATCGTGCGGAGACTGAGAGCAGGGGCCAGACCATGAAGGCTGAGTTGGCCATGTTGGGAGTTTTGTCTTTTTCTAATTGTGCTGGCCACAGTGTGGGCGCTCTCCCATGCTGCTGGGGGTGGAGGGGTCAGGGGTAAACAGGTGCATCCTCCCGGGAGTACTTTGGCAGGAGAGAGAAACACTGGGAAGGTGTTTACCCTTTGACTCAGCCATTCTACCTCTGGAAATTCACCCTGCAGAGATATGTCTCCATTAGCACATGTGCAAGTTTCGTGGGGGTTTTGGCAGTGTTACTTGTCATAGTAGAAACCTAGAGGCAATTTCAATGCACAGGCATGGAGCATTGGTTAAATGAATGGATATAGCTGTGTGTAATTAATACTGGGAAATCATTACTCAGAGTGCAGAGGAATAACCTCCAACATATTTTAAGTAGAAAAAGAAAAGCGGAAAAGAAGGGGCAAAAGTGTACAGTGGACGCCTGTGGGAGGTCCACGTTGGAAGGCCTCACGCCTCCGTTACCACTTCGTCCCCAGTCTGTCCTCACTGCCTGCCCCTAGGAGCCCTGGCTCCTGCTAACTGATGCATTGTCGCTGCATTTGGGGATAGAGGAGAGGTCGCCCCTGGAAACTAACTAGAGACGGTGTGGACAAGGTCTCTGTTGATGTAGCAAGTCCTTAGTCAGAGGACACGATAAGAATGTCCCCTATCTGCCCAGTGTCTGGAGGACCGGGAGGTGTGCGTGTGATGTGTCACTGGGAGGAGGTAGTTTGGGAAGAATGTGTGACCAGAACATATAGTTGTAGCAGCAAAAGCAGGCAGGGGGGAACCGGTCTCTGGAATTCTCTATTGACTCCCCAGGAAAGGAGCAGTCAAGAGTGTCTTGTTGGCATGAAGACTGTGCCCAAAAATCCGTTGGAACCAGCCGCAATTTCTCTTCCCAAGCTGTTGGCTGGGAAGAGCTTGAAAGGCCAGATGCAGCTGGTGTTGGCGTCTCCCTGAGAGGGCAGCCTGCTCTCTTGGGTGTGTTTGGGGTTTGTTACTCTTTTAAGGGGAGCTGGCAATGGGGTGGTTTTCGGGTCAAGAGTGATCGCTGGGGTGTCCTCAGAAGTTCTTGTCAAGCCTCAGTGTAGGTTTTGAGGAGCACGGGGAGACCAGGTCCGTTCCACAGACCCTCTCTTTTGGCCCATGATGGCCATGGGAGAAGGCCAGAGGGCACACCCGTCTTCCAGACTGTTAAACATCACACCTACCACTTCATTTCATCCAACGAATAGTGTCCATAGAGTTAAAAGGCAAACTACAAACCAAAAAAAAAAAAAAAAATTATTTGAAACAAATATAGCAATGGGTAAAAATAAAAATCCTTAAAATATAGTGCTCTTCTAGATCATTAAGAAAACAGTAACATCCAAAAAGAAAAATGGACAAAGAACATGACAGAGAATTCACAGAAGAAATAAAAATAGTTGAAAAGAAGATATTTAAAAAATCAACCTCACTAGTAATCAGAAATGCAAATTAAAGCAAGCTGCCATTTTTGCCCTTTTAATTCAGCACATCCTTTAAATATATAAAATATATGATCCTCGCTGTTGGCAAAGGTGAGAAGGACACTTAGGCAAACAGCTGACGAGAGTGAAAATTGGTACAATATTTACGGTGATGTGTATCAACACTTATGGCAATGTGTGTCAAAGATCCTTAAAAATATTATTTCCTGTAGATTTAATAACTTCATTTCTAGGAATTTATCTTAAGAAAATAATCAGAAATACAGATGAACATTTATAATAGTGAAAAATCAGAAATCATCTAAATTTCACCAGGGGGTTGTTTACATACATCACAGTACATATCTGTATAGTGGATATCCTGCACATTGGCTTGTGAAGAATGTTCAAACGTATAAAAATGTTCTCAGTAAAATACGAAGCGAAATAATCAGGAAATATAACTATGTACAATATAATCTCAACTATACCGAAATGTATGTGTGTACGTCTATGTGGGTGTGTGTCGTGTGTGTGTTTATATACACATATAAAAGCAAAAGATGATATTGAGGAAATTCACTAAAATGTTAATAGAGTTGGATTGTGGGTTTCTTTCTTTTATACTTTTCAATATATTTCCATTTTTTATATGAAGTATACTTTATTTTTATGATCAGAAAAAATCATTCAATAAAAGTTACATCTATTTGCAAGGCCATGTTAACCATACCAGAGCATTAAGTATTGGTGTCATGTCTCCGCTGTGGAATTGCTGTTTCACAATCGCGTTGCTGCTGAACTGTTGGTTTGTTCGTGCGTACCTCCCACCTAGATTCCCCCTGAGATCCCACCCACCCTGCCGTCGCCCACAGAGCTTGGCTCAATGCCCTTACACAGGAGGTCTCAAGACACATGTCGTGGGTCAAAAATGACACACTACAGTGCAGGTGAGACTTCTGTTAGCTTCCACGACGGATCTCATTGCTCAAGAGCTGCCATTTCCTCCGATGCAGGTGGAGAGAGGAAGTCTTAAACATATTGGGACTTAGTGCATAGATGCTGTTGTGAAATCCCCATTCTTTATCAGGGCTCTTTCTCCCCCACTAATAAGGGCCCTGTATTCTACCCGGTGTGGCTTCTGGGTGCAGAAGAAACACTCATCCCTGTGGCATTGGGAACAGACTCCTCTGGTCCTACCGCCCCCACCTGTCCTGCTAAGGTCTCCAAAGCTGGCATCACCCAAGGTCTATTCTCTCAGCAAAGATGAGATGTGGGGACAGCTTGCTGGGAGCCAGGCCTCCTCCACCTGCTTCCTCAGCCCCCGCCTCAGTTTTCACTGGATCCACCCGCGACTGGTCCAGGTGCAGCAACATCCCCATCCATGCCTCTGTAACTAGTCCTCTCCTTAAAAGCCTCTGCTTTTGAACCATCTGAGCTGAGCTGTGGCCTGCTGGGACCTGACTGATACAACAGAGATACAGTGTGTGCTGTGACTGGTGGCTCCTAGGTTGGCTTTGCTTAGGGGTGTGAATGGCAGAAACAGAGCCCAGAGCCACAGATGGCGTTGCTCTGGTTCTGCACCTACACAGACATGCCTTTCCCCTGAGATGGGAAGGCTGATGTCCCGCTCTGGGTCAGTGGACCGCCACCCCATCTGCCTCACCTTCCTCCCTTTCCTCTGACACATGTTGTGGCCCAGTCTCCAAGGTGGATAGACTCAGTCACCAAGAGGCTGTGTTGGGGTCCAGAGACAAGGTGACAGGGAGCTCCCCACTGCTGGAGTCATGGATGGACAAATGGGCACGTCTGGAAAGAGTCAATACCCACCCTACCCCCCTCCCATCAGCTGCTGTGCCTCCTAATGAAGGAGACCCCCTCTTCTGGCTGGCTTGCTCTCAGAGCCTCATGCCTAGAACGCCGTCTGGTCCCAGCCGATGGTGAGCTTCCTGAGGGCAGGAGCGTGATTTAGGCATCTCCGCCTTCTCACCCCTTAGCACTCTGCCTGGCACATGGAAGGTTCTCAGTAAGTGATGCCAGACTACATGAGTCAACACTCTTCCCCTAATCAGTTGCCTGTGCAATTCCACCCTCCCTCACAGCGCACTGAAGAGGCCTCTTCCCCGGAAAGCCCTTCCTGGGTGAGGAAGCCGTGGGGTGATCCGCACATTAGAAAAAAATGGACATCAGAATCAGAATCCAGATCTCCCTCCTCCAGCTGCAGTGAGGGTCTGGCTTTTGCAAGATGAAAAGTCATGGAGATAAATAAGATCCCTAAACTCTCCTGGACATGCAGAGGAAGGGGAATCTGACATCTGGATTATGCATGGAACCAGAGCAGGGTCGGGCTGGGTGGGACGGGTGGGATCTGTGTCAAATTAAGAATGACTTTTTTAAATGAGTATATTATATCTAAGAGAAGAGAGACTATTCCAGAGAGTTTTATAGTTGTTTCAAATACTTGAAGGGACATCGTATGGAAAACCGATCACATCTATTTAAAGGTACAGCCGCAATCCGTGGGTGAACGTTTGGGGCAGTGGGTTTGTTTGTGGAGGGTGTTTGTATGCTCGGAGCTGTTCACAGGAGGGACGGGCAGTGGTCCGGTGGTGCACTCCCACTGCAGGCAGGTTTTAAACAAAGGCTGAGTGACCTTCTCCAGGAGGACTGAAGGTAGGCTCCTTTTGGGAGCCACAGAAGCCTTGGAAGGAAGAGAAGGTATTGCTAGCCCCTGGTGTCCTCTCTGCCCCTCAGTATTCACTCATGGGGAAATCTCAGGAGGGAAGAAAGAACCCTGAAGGAGTGGGAACCCCCAGCCCTGAGAGCTCAGGGAGGAGCTATCACAGCGTACTGTGACCGCTTCAGGAATAACTTCGCATGTGCCCTGCAGAAGAGTTCAGCCTCGGTCTCCCCATAACACAGAATGGAAAACTGAGACTGGAGGGGAAAGGATAAGAGTAAGTGTTGCTATGTTCTGAGCACTTCCCAGGCCCTGGGCCAGGTGTTGTCCGCACACAGACTCTCACCCTCATAGCTGCCCACAAGGAGGTTGGGGTTGGCCCCGGTTGACAGGTGAGGAAGCTCGGGCTCAAGGAGATTAAGTGACTTCCCTCCCCAACGGCACAGCTGGAAAGAACCCACGCCAGGGCTCAAGTCCATGTCTGCCTGGCTCCAGCGCATCACTGTGCTCCCAGAGAGGGGGCGCTCACCGGGGCAGTTGAACTAAAGCCAGGACCCCCTGCCCGGCCCCTCTTATCCCTCCCCAGCCCCCTAAACCTCTCTCCCTTGTTCCAACACCTCCTCCTCAAACACCTCCCTCCTGCCATCGCAGCCTACCCTGACCTAACAGAGAAAGCTGCTCCAACAAAGACAGACTCCATGCGCCCAGGACTGAAAGAAGCCAGGTGGCGGAGCAAATGAAAATTGGCTGAGGGCCTCCACTTAAGTGCTTTTCCATTCTGCCTCGTCTTGCATTCTGGGCTGTGCTGGTTTTCCTGTGACTCTGTGCATGGCGAGAGGGCCCCGTGCTTGCTGTGGAGGGCCACTCTCCGAGCTGGCAGTGGAGGATTGGTACCAGGGCATGGGAGGCCTGCGCTGAGCTCCAGAAGGTGAGGGTGAGATCAGCCCATCTTTCCCAGCCTAATTAGCGGCCCTGGGAAATGTTTGCCACACAGCCCCCCGTGGGGTGGGGGTACAGGTTACAGGCAAGAAGGGTCACTCTGATCTGAAACCCAGTGAGATGGAGGGAGGCAGAGCAGGAGGAAGGGATGCTCTTCAGCTGCCATGACTCCATCTATGGGGCTCCTCTACTCAGGTCTCTCCCCAAGCCCATGGCCAGCAGACCACCGGTGCCACAGGCCAGACAACGGCCGGTCCCCAGAGCACCTGCCTCACGTCTCCATGGCACGGAGTCCTGGATCCCAGACAGGCCTCGTTGCCAGGGAGGCACAGGGAGGCACCGGCAGGTAGGCTGGCATGGGAAAGATCTTCCATTTCCATCTCTGGCTCCTCCATCCAGGGCTCCAGGGACAATCAAGCCGCTTGGCTTCCCACCTCATCTTCCCCTGGAGCCTTCAGAGAGAAGCTAGGACAAGAAGGAGACGGGGGTGGAGAACAGAATTCAGTGAGGGAAAAGATGTCAACGGATGGGCTTGGCCCACCCCATTGGAGCATGAATAAATAACCAGCTGCAATAACGAGCCAGCCGCCTTGCCACACAGCCTCACCAGCCAAGAGAGAATTCCTTCAAAAGAACGAGCCTGGTGCCGGTTTATTATTCATGAGCAGGGCCCTCCAAGGTGGGGGCCTCTGTTGTTTGTTGCAATTTAACACAGGCTTTGGTGGAGAAGGAGGGAAGTGGGGTACGGGCAGGGAGGGAGATCTCTGTGAAGCAGCCGAACGTGGTAAGAGGCCAAGTGCACAAGAATCATCTCAGAAACACTCTCAGTGCAGTTTGTCCTCACCTCACAGTGACAATGGTCTGGGTGCGACAACCATGTTGGGCCACTTCACATCCACGGCACCTTTCCACCCTCTAGTACGTGAAATAAATTTACGCCACCAAATGTCCAATTCATTGTCACGCACCGAACGCCTACCATGGGCCAGACTCTGTGCCGGGTGCTAGGGCTTCTGCTGATGAATGAGGCGCTCACGATGCCTGCAAGGAGCTTGTGCTCCAGGAACACCGGGCACGGAAGGCAGTCTGCTTAGGAGAGAGACCCGGGCTTTGAGTGAGACGGGCTTGGGTTTGAATACCAGCTCTGCCAGTGCCGGGCCGTGGGGCCCAGGCCAAGTCACCTGCCCATCGGAGCTTCCTCATCCATTAAATGGGAATAACAATGCCTTCCTTGAGGGGTCATTTTAAGGATGACAAATACAGTATTTGGCATGGTTCCTGGCACACAGTAGATGCTCAATAAATTAGAGCTGTGGGTGGTAGTGATAGTGTCTGACTCTCCTACAAATACCTTGATCTTCAAAATCATTCAGGAAGTTGCCTAAGTTTTTTTTCTATCCAAAGGCTTGACATTTCTCAGAGTTACTCTTTGAGTAGCCCTCCTTACCCCGAGAGATTCCACGATTGCACCTTGCTGGAAAAGAGGAGTGAGTCTCCCCTCTTTGAATTTAAAATCTCCCTTCACTGGGGCTGGCCTGGTGGCATAGTGATTAAGTTCACATGCTCTGCTTTGGCAGGGTTCACGGGTTTGGAGCCATGCTGACGGGTGTCCCACGTACGAAATAGAGGAAGACTGGCACAGATGTTAGCTCAGTGACAATCTTCCTCAAGCAAAAAGAGGAGGATTGGCAACAATGTTAGCTCAGGGCCAATCGTCCTCACCAAAAAAAAAAAAAATCTTCCTTCAGAATGAATTCTGCTACATTACCCTTATGTTTAGGAAAGAATAAAATTAAATAGCAAACATTTATTGAGTGCTTACTATGTGTCAGGCAGTGTGCTAAGTGCCTTACGTCCATTATCTCATTTAATCTTCACAGCAAGCTTTGACATAGGTAGTTCTCTATAACCATTTTACAGATGAAGAAACTGAGGCCTCGAGCGCTTAATTTGCTCATAGTCACGTGGCAAGTGACAGAGTGAGGATTCAAATACGCCTGACTCCAGAGCTCTTAGCTACCACGCCATTTGCACATGCATTTCCTTCAGCTTGGAGGCCGTGTGCAGTGGCATTTGGTTCAGGAAGGGGCACCACAGACAGGCAAAACAAGGACCAACTCTAGCAGCCATTCTAGGGTGAGGGCAGCAACCCATGAGAATGTCCAGGCCAGGAGCTGGGGGATTCTGACTCACCTCCACAGCCAGGTCGGTAGACTGTCCGCCCCTTCTCATGCGGGACCTGGCCTGCTCTCTGAGTGTCAGCCGTGTGTGAAGTCTTGCCTTCCCAGCTAGACTATGATACGCAAGGGCAGGGATGGCAATCAGTCAACTATACTTGTCTGGCACCAGCTGTATGCCCAACCTGTGCTGGGTGCTGCAGAGTCGAAAGAGAGGGGCTCTGCCTTCAAGGAGGCACAGGCATGGGGAGGACGGAGGCACCCACGCAGCTGAGACAGCTAGCCACACCAGGCCTCCTGAGCCCAAGGCCTGACTGGAGCAGAGGGAGCAGCCGGCACCAGATTAAATGCCTCCCTGTATCATCCGGGGGCACAAAGGAGGTGCCCACACCTACCTGAAACACTGAAATGCCTGTTTTTAGAGGTCACCAAATGGCAGCACCTGTGGGCATGCTGGCTAGAGTTGCTGCTTCTGAGGTGGAAACAGAGGCAGGAAATGCAGTTGTCCTTTGGATAAATCTATGCCTTTAAAAGAGAAACAGGCCTGGGCTTTGTGGGTATGCGTCCTCATCCCAGAGGCAGGGAACATGGGGAGACTAACAGACAAGCCTTCCAGCTCCCATGCAGGGACTGAACACAGGACCTTGCTGCCCCAGGAGACCTAACTCAGCATCGATGACACTCGGCTGGGGCCTGGACCCGGGGTGCCCAGACCTCTCCATCCCAGGAACCGTTGAATCAGAACCAGCCCTGGGAAGAAATAAGAGGAAGTCTGGGATCCCAATGCAGATTCTTTGCTCTGCATTTTTCCTCCTGCTGGTGAAATTTGCTCCCACCCATTCAAGAATGTGATCGTCTCGTGTCTCTTTCCTTTCCTTTATAATCAATGCTTATTCTCAGAAAAGGCTGGAGAAATTTGTTTTTACTGAGGAGTAAATACGACATCACATTTTATAGTGTTGCGTCTCTGGCGGGTATTTGCATTTAAACCAGGATCAAAGGTTTAAGTCAAAGGAGTAAAGGAGGAATAGTGGAATATCAGATGGTAGTGGATACTGAGCAGTGTTTTGGATGCTGTCATGCTTCAGGATCTTTCGTAATGGTCCCACCTTCTTTAAGTAAATGCAGGCTAGTCCTGATCTTGGGTGTCTCAGCTGAGCCCTCTCTTGGCCTCAGAAGGTTAAAGGAGGTCAGCCTGCTGCAGAGTTCCTGCCCCCCCTCCACACCCGCTCTGAGGAGGCCTTTGAACCCTGCTTTCATGATAGGCTGTGAGGGGTTTGTGATCCAGGGTTGGGGAATCAGCATAAGATCCTGGGCCTTTGGGTCTTTTTTGTCTCTCTATTTCTGAGACCAGAAATGCTGGACCAGCACAACTAGGCATCGTAGCATTTGGATCTCACTGTGGTTTATTTAGAGCTGGAAGTGGGGAGGGACGGGGGTGGGGGGAGTAGTGGGTGCAGGGTGGGGGCAGGGAACAGCTGGAGTGCCTTTGAGGGAGCAGCTGCTACAGAGTGTGCTCTGTGGGTGTACAGCAAAATGGTGGCTTTTAATACTTTTCAAGGGATAATCTCGTGCAATAAATTCCAGCTGAGGAGGTGGGAACTGCCCTCCGATGATTTCTGCCCTCCCTCCCATCCTTCTGCGGTATCTTTCGAAGACCCTCCCCAGGGCCCAAGCACAGTTGGGCCCGTGGGGTCCTATCGCTTTGTCCCTACTCCACCTCCTCCTCCAGCTCTGGCCTCCTGGCCTCCTGCAGAGGCCAGCTAGGGCAGGAGGAAAGAATCTGGGCCCTTCATCAATCACCTTCTCCCTGCCTGGCAGTGCCCAGGAAAAGGAAGCCGCCATCTCCAGAGCCGCGTGGCACAGTTACCAGCAATGCCAGAAGATAATGACAGGTTGAGTGTTCTCTGCCTAGTGAGGAGTTGCATGCAAATGACTTGGCTCTGAATGGGCTTAATTGTCACTGCCTGATGTGATGGCTCAGACCACCCCTCCTCCCTCCTCTGGTGGGGAGAAAAGGGAGCAGGGAGCACAGGGGATCCTGTGGCGTGGGGAGGGGTGGGCTCAGAATGGCCAGTGGGACCCGGAGCCTGAGGGAGAGGGAAGCTGGCATTTCCCCTCTGCGGGGCCGGGCCTGCCAGTGCACAGCTGTGAGCGGAGACTGGGGATTCACTCCCCGACATGATCCAGAGTGAGATGCGGCTCTACAACCGTAAATCCCTTTACGCATCGCAGCTCAGCCGCAAGAGGCTGTCACGTGCCTGCAAGATGTTCCCGCTTGGCCAGCTAGGCCCAGGAAGAGAAAGGAGGGGCTGCAAAGAACAAGGCAATAAATGCCCTCCTTCTGTGCTGCACGAGCCCTGGCCCAGCCCGCCCTCTAGGAGCTCCAGAGCAGGCGCTGGCAGAGACCAAGCAGGGAAAATGTGAAGGTGTCAGTAGTAGAGACAGCCAACACTTACTGAACGCTTCCTTCATTTCAGGCATTTTCCTAAACCAATGCTCATTCTCAGAATAAACTCCATCCACTTCTCACTGTATCTCTGTAATGTAGGCTCTCTTAGTGTTACCCGCCACGTTTGCAGCTATGGAAATTGAAGCACAGAGAAGTTAAGCAACTTGCTCCAGATTGTACACTTTGGCAGAGCTAAGATTTGAATGCAGACCCTGTTCCTCCACTTGCACTCTGCCATTCTCCGCTGTGTGGTACTGTGCCACTTACCCTGTGTTCTCCTGGAGTCAGGCCAACAGCAATCAGTCCTAGATGCTAAAAAGGGCTTTTGTGTCTGCCTGTGAACATACCTCACTGTTGGTCTGATGTTTGGACATCTGTGTGTGTTGTATGCCCATCTTCTGACCCAACTGGAAATCATCGGACCCAGCCAGAGTCAGGGTCCTGCAGCCCTTCCTGGGTTGAATCCTGGAGTGAAGTCCATTTTGGTAAAGAAAGCACAGCGTGGTGGCAGATGCGTTGATGAGAGAAGGCTGTGGAAGAACTCAGTGAACATGTTCGTGTGGTGTGGAGTCGGGCTGGGGATGCTGCTGAGCAGAGAAGGCTCTGAACCCTTCGCAGAGGCTTTCTCTAGAGCATCACCTTTTTCACCCATTTTACACTGTGGGGTTCTCCGTGGGGTTTCATTAGGAGAAAGGCATCTGTACTCCTTAGAAAAGTATCCAACCCTGGAAGGTTTCTAAGGGTCCATTCTATAGTTCTGAGTCTTGGTAGTAAGGAGCCACTGAAGACTTTTGATTGAGGGAACCATTTGGAAATTCCCTTCCATTCACTAGTATCCCAGGGATAGGAAAGAGCATGGACCAGAGCTCAACTTGGACACCCAGTGGCCAAGGGCTGGAGAGTGAAGGGGGAGATAGCTGCACGTTCCCACTGGCAACCAAAATATATGGCTGGATCCAATGTCACCTCCTCAGTCATCCTAGAAAATGGGACAAGAAGAGGGGGGATTCGCCTGTGAGGTACTAAGAAAAGGTTTCTGGTTTTGCAGCAACAACCCAGAAGTTACCCTAAGCTGAAACAAAATGTTTCATGTTAATTAGTCAGAAATTCTCTAATTACTGAAAGAAAATTGGTGCTGAGATCCGTATTACTGTGATAATTCTGTAATTCTGATGCATTAGTGTTTAATGTCTCTGAGTGGTTGCTTTCCATGTTTTTAAATTCTTATTGCATTGTTCCTTCCAAAACTTTGGGCACCAGCATCAAAACAACAGCGCCGGAAACCCTGCTCCAAAATGGGATGGTCAAAAGGCTCCCTCAGATCACTCAGAGCTCTTAATCAGCTTAAACCAAAGCAACTCAGCCCTGATTTTGAGATAACAACAAACATACTTTGGGTTCTGTGTAACTGCATCCCCAGGATGTTATAATGAAAGTTTGCACTGCTCCTCCTCATCACAAAAATTCCCTCCCTGCTTTGAGTGTCCCTTCTTCAACCCCTTGCCCCTACTCCCCATACCCTGAAATTATATAGACAAGAGCAAAGAAAGGTTTGGAGTTTATGTTTGGGGAATAAGAGATGCAATCAAAGTCAGAATTTCTCCATAGAGTCAAGAACTCTCAAGGTGGAGGAAAAGCATAATGGAGCCCAAACCCATTTCAGCCCAGACTCCAGTGCTGCACTTTCGACGGCTGCCATCTCCTAAATCATCCCAGATGCCCATGGTATAGTAGAATGTATCTGAGATTAGGATATTAAGAAACCTGAGTCCTAATCCTTTCTTTGCTTTTCAATCTTGGGCAAGTCTCTGAACTAATTCTTACTCTTCAGTTAAATGGGATAATAGGTTCTATTCCATAGGATATGAGAAAAGATTAGGACTCTATGAAAACGATTATCATTTTTATTTTCACCTTGTAAAAATGCATTACACCAAAAGGTAATCCCCTTGAAAAACCTCAGGAAATGACCAGGATGAGGAGATCTGTTAAGCTAGCATCCCACATCTCTTAAGTTTATACAATGAGACAGAAGAGAGCTGGAGAGAATGCTTGAAGGTGTCATATTCTGCTTTGTTCCATAAGCAGCAGCCATCAACCCTCTTGGGACAGAATGTTAAACAACCAAATGACCAATAAATGTTTTCCTTCTTCACTACACATATATATAATATTTTTAATTTCCCCTGCAGGGCCTGACCTAAGTTGACGGATAGGGCTAGTTGCGCTCAATAGCCTAGTTGTGCCTAGACTCAATATGTCTTTGGTTGAATTTTTTTATTTTCTTTTTTTACATAATAATATTCCCAAAGATGCAAAAAAGAAAGTGAGTTTATAGATGATGATTCTGGAGTTGACTATTTTCTCTTCAAATTAGAGAAGGAACATTTAAGCTGCAAAAAAACGGAGGTCAGGAGAAGGCAGCACCCAAATGAAAAATCAAAAGTAATCCATAGCAGCTCCTTTTCCCAGGCTGGCAAAGGCCTAGGCCCTTTGGGTCTTAATGCTCACGGCCCTGCCCCCGCACACCTTTCTTCCAGTTCTCTTCTTGCAGGGGCCTTTCTGGCAGGTGAGTTCACCGAGGCCTTTCTGGCGCTGTCCCAGGTCCTGAAATGCCGCCGGTTCCGTCTTAGTGATTAAAGTGGCTGTGGAGCGCGCCCCTCTAGTCAGCTGTTGTGTGGAAACTAATTTCCATATAATAACATTTTGTTATTTGTAATAAATCATACCCACAGTAAGGTGACTGGGTTATGTCATTATTTGCAAACCTACAGGATGTAATTATAATGTGTCTGAAAACCTCCATGCAGAACCGTGCAGTTCCAGCTGCAGCACCGTCCAATAATAATAAAAATTTATATTGTGCTTTATGTGACCGCTCATCACAGTAACGTTCTATGCCAAGGGAAAAGAAAGCCCACAGCAGTGACAAATTCATGGACATGGAAATCTTGTAAATGCCAAGCTAGTTGATCCCAAAGCTAGCTACTGGGTTTCCTCCTCTTTTTGCCTATGAACCTTTTATAGTAACAGACTGGGTGTCCAGGTTTGCCCCTGCATTCAAGACAATGAATTTTTTTTTTTGAAGTTTCCTTTTTGCTTTAAATACACATGCATCTGCCTTGGCTGATGTTGGTTCATAGGGATTTGCCTTCTGAACAGTATACCTATGTTGCTCCCTCTTGCTTCTTTCTCCCTGTGTCCCTGTCTCCCACTTCCCATGCCTCATCATTATTTTTCTAGAATGCATGGTTCCATTGCCTTCTGTGAGCATAGTAAAGCAGGTTCCATGGGCATAACTGCAACACATACTCGTATTCATCTTGCATCTGTTTCCAAAATTTTCTGTCTTGTTGAATTTCACCCAAGCACAGAAATACATTATTGCAATTAGAAGTGGGCTCTCCAATGCTTCTATCTCTCCTCCCCAACCTGCTAGTTCTCTGTACCTATCGCATGCCTTGCTGGGATATTTTTCTGAGAGGAATGGCAAGTTCTGACTGATCGGAAGGTATTTGGAACCAACAAGGAGGTTGTGTTTCCTGGTAGGAATCCCATTAAGAGCAGAGCTTGTAGTTTCAAAAGATCTGGATTTTAAGAGTAGAATTCTTCACCATCCAGTGCCTTGAGGTCTTTTATAACTCTGAGGAAACATCCCCCCGTTTTAGCCACAATGGTCTTACTTTTATTGCATGTGTGGTGGTGGAAGCTCTCTAAGATAATCTTGCTTAGGGCTTGTGAAATTTGCCTTCAAACCTGAAGTTCACTTCAATCCACAGGAGCCACGGGCTTGTGCGTCTATCTCTTTGCCAGGTATGTTTGCAGTTATTGATGCTGAATGTGGCCATTTATCATGGACAACACAGAACAAAAAAGAATTTATTAGTAAGTTTCCTGCTCCCACGTGATTTTTGTCTTGGAGCTTAAGACATGACATTTTGTCCCTTAGCCACTTTTATCTGCATATTTCCACAACTGTCTGCTTCTGTCCTTTCACTTTGGGAGGTTTGTTGAGGAAAGGTTGTCTTATGTTGGTTGTAATGAAATTAGAGGTTGAAAGGTGGCTTTTGTTATCATACATGGGGTTGGCAAAAATCCACCTCAGGTGCTCCATGTGAGGGTAGAGATAGGAATGGGGACTGATACTGATGAGCTCTTCCCGTCCGTGAAGTGATGTAGGGAAATGCACCACCAGGGAGAGGGGTCCATCCTCTATCTCAAGAGATTTCTGTGGGAATACTAGGCAGGGCCAGCCCCGGCACCTGAGGGCTCTGGGCCACCTGACAGGTCTATCACAGTCTATCCACAGAAGGGAATAGTCTGTAGTCCTTAAAATGGTGTTTTTGAAGATGAGTAAATGATACAGAATAAAAGCTCTTGCTGTAATATAAAGTGGGGAAAAAGCAGCATATAAAATTGCATATGCAGGCTGATCTCAGCCCACCTTTCCCCCTAGAAAAAAGACTGGGAGGAAATGCATTAAAATGCACCCCAGGGCCTGCCTGGTGGCACAGCAGTTAAGTTTGCACGTTCCACTTCGACCGCCCGGCGTTCGCCGGTTTGGATCCCGGGTGCCGACATGGACGCATGCTGTGGTAAGCATCCTACACATAAAGTAGAGGAAGATGGGCACGGATATTAGCTCAGGGCCAGTCTTCCTCAGCAAAAAGAGGAGGATTGGCAGCAGATGTTAGCTCAGGGCTAATCTTCCTCCAAAAAAAAAAATGCACCCCAATATTAACTTCCTCTCTCTTGTTGGTGAGATTACAGATAATCTTTATTTTCTTATTTCTGCTTTTATAAATTTTTCAAATTTTATACAATGAATATGTATATTTTAATCAGAAAAAAAAGTAGATATTTTTAAAAGACCTTCAGAGACAGGGCTCCACTGACTTCCTTGATCTCTATTCTAATGACTCTCCCCAACCCTCCCCAATTCCCACTAGGAAGAAAGCTTTCCTCATTAAACCTCCTCTATAGCCTTCCCTCACCCTCATCTCTTCAGAGAAGTGTCTTAAGGAAATATCAAAGGGGTGTGTGTGTGTGTGTGTGTGTGCGTGTGTGTGTGTGTGATTGTGAGTGAAGGAGAAAGACAGAGTAATCATTATATGAGGAAGGAGGAAACCCACCATAGAAATGCAAAACAGAACAGTGAAGAGAAAGGCCAGGGTGAGCTATAGAGGTGTCCCGTCTTGACAAAGGTGACAATGAGGAATTTAAAGCCCACCATAGAAACTGTCAGAGGGCAGGAGATGACAGGAAAACTAATAATAGAGAGGGTCCACCCAGGGGGAAAGGGACACGCCCTTCACCCTTCCCTGGCCCCACTCCTCCCACAGGATCCAACCACTTGGGACTAAATATAAGACCTCTTGGGAGAGGAAGGAGGATGCCACAAACAAGGGACGGGGCTGGGGGATCCAGATGGGGAGAGAGGACCAAATAACTGGAGTCAGAAGAAGGAGCCGGGGCTGCTGCAGAATGTTAGATAGAGGTCTCTGACCCGCTGGAGACACCTGGAACACAGAGAAGAAGCTGATGCCCAGAGGGAAGACACGACTGTTCCTAAAGTCTTAAGACAAGAAACCAAGCAGGTGTGCATGCCTTGCTAAGAGCATTGGCAAGTCAGAAGGGCTTCTCCACCTGGGGCGGTGTCACCCGCCCCCCTTACCATGGGTGTTTGAACATGGGGAGGGGACATATTTGATTGTCACATATGTCTGAGGGATGCTACTGGCATTTAGTGCGTGAAAACTAAACATCCTTCTTTGCCCGGGGTTGGCTTACAAGGGAAAGATCCTGCCCAAAATGCCAATATTGCCCCACATTGAGAAACAGCTGGCAATTTACTTTAGGGTTGAAACGGAGCCGCAAACAGGGGCCCAATATCTGTACACCTCTCTCGGAGTTCCCTGAGGTTCATCTCTAGTGCTCATTATTCCTTTTTCTTTTCTTTGGCGAGACTGAGAAAGGCCAGTGTCTCACTTCCCTAGACAACCTTGCCAGGTGAGACCTGGCTGCCTTTTTTAAAGGGCGCTTAGGAATGCAGCTGATTCAATACCACGGCTTGAGGAAAATGGGAACCCACATCCCTGCGACGGACGGAAATACAGGCTCCCCACGTTGCTTCTGTGAGGGCCCCAAACCCAGCCTGGCCCTTGGTCTTTTCCTAATAAATGAGGTTGCGGTGCTTCCCCGGCCTCTGGGACGGGGGTTGTAAGAAGCCTGTAAGCCGGCACCGGGTGGCAGTCGGCCTGTCGTCTCTTCTCTCCAGCCTGATGCTCTCCGGCGCAGGTAGCATGGAGCTGCTTTCATTCCCACATTTCATTTGTCAGACTCTTAATTAAGGGGCCGCCCAGCAGCCCTGAGGCACCACTTGAGTGACCTGGGCCCCAGTCCCCAGTGAGACACACAGAGAGGCAGCTTTGTCGCTGCCTGGGGGACTCTGCCTTTTTGGAGAAGGTGTGCAAGAGGTCAGGAGAGGGGAGAGGGAGCGGAAAAGCAGATGACGTCTGTTTTCCTCGGTACTGAGGCCAGTGTTTGCTGACCACCGAGCATCTCTCTGTGTAGAACAGTTGGGTCAGATACTGCCGAGGGCAGGACAAGCCTTCAAACCCCTCATCAGTGGATTGAGAAGTGGGGCCATTCCCCTCACTGTCCCCTCTTCCCAGGGACGGGGGCAGGGACACCCTCTTGTTAAGTACCTCCTAAGCACCAGGCCCTGTGCCGGACACTGCAGATGCCTTATTTCATCTGATCTTTGCAGTCAGAGGTGGGTGGTGTTAGCCCATCTGCGGGAGAGAATACTGAGCCTGGAGGAAGTGACAACACACTGTAACACTGTCGGAGTTCACATCCACAGCTGCCTGAGGTCAAAGCCCTTCCCTCTGAGCCCTCTTAGGGTAGCAGTTTGCTGTGGCAACTCAGGAGCTGGGCTCCAGAACCAGGCTGCCTGGGTTCAAGGCCTGTTTCTACCCTTGATTAGCATAGAATCAGCCTCTTTATGCCTCAGTTTCCTCATCTGAAAAATGAGGCTAACAATAGCACCTACCTCATAGGGTTATGGAAGGAACCATATTATAGAATGTTATAAAGCCCTCAGAACATTGCCCAGCACGTAGTGGAGGCTTCGTAACTATTAGTTATTAATATAATGACTCTGTTCATTAGTGAACTTGTAGTATCCAGTCTTCAATAATGAGAGGCCTTCAAAGTTAGAGGTCAGGGGTGGAGGAACCTTTGTAGCCTATACTAGACCCCATGGGAGACCCCAAAGAAGGAAGCAACATAGACCCAGCCCTCAAGGGGCTTCTGGGGAAATGGAAGAGCCTGTACACACGCACACACACATACACACGTTCAGAATGAGTGAGACACCGAGTGCAGACAAGGGGAACTCCAGGTGTGAGTGCTGAAGGCTGCATGGCAGTGGCTCCCTCCCAGCTGTGAGGCATCCTTAGCTGAGCCCCATCCAGGACGAGGTGCACCGTGAGTTCAGGAGCACAGGGACGACAGGCTAGGACTTAGCAGAGAGAGTGGGATGGCAAAACCAGCAGCCCAGAGCTGTGGAGAACCTGGTCTGTGACACTGGGGCCCTGATGGGTGCTGTCCAAGGGCCCTGCCTTTCCCATTCAGCACAGTTTTCCACCTTGGCCCAGGATCCACCACCTGCCTCGCCAGTGGAGATGACCAGCTCAGATCAGGAGCTTGTGGCCCCGCCTGGCCCAGGGCAACCATGCCCAACCCCCAGGCCGGGGCCTCTCCTGCCAGATCCTTTTGGGATGCCCTCTTTACCCAGACCTGCCTCCCCTTTGCCCAGAACCTGCAGGAAACCCACTTGGATGCAAGGACAAAGACCTAACAGCCTGTAGTCCCTGATTAGGAGCCTTCAACGTGGAGGGGGGCCCTGGTAAAGCCCCAGTCCTAGGGAAGGAAGGAATCTCTGGGAGCCGCCTCCCTGGGAAGTGGTCCTCCCTCTTTCCAGAATGTGCAGTGAATGGGGCTCCCTGAGGCTTCTGTGACACAAGCATCTGAAGGAGAGAAGTTAGACGCCGGCACCTGAGTCCGCTAAAAGCCCGTCAGAGAGCAGACGTAATTTATGAGGAGGATGCCGAAGCGATGCAGGCAGAGCCAGGGAGGCAGAGAGAGTGCAGCCCGGACACATAAATATCAAAAACAGAAGCGTGAGTTCCTACCCCTCCACGTCCCCAGACATGTAATATTACAGATCGCGGCTCACACGGCACTCGCATATTCCTGCAGCTCTGATACAATACAGTAAATGCATTGTGACAGTAGCTGAGTGGATTCTGTGTGCTGAACAGATGTCTTCTAGCAGACGAGGTTTCTGTGACTGTATCACATTGTGCCTTCATCAATTATACATCACTCCTCATTACGGAGGCCGGCGCTCCTGACCGCGTGCAGGGGCTGAGAAACCCGACCAGGCTGAGAAGCAGAAGGGAAACTTTGGGGGAGCCAGGATGCCCACTGGGTTATGGGGGTGCTGGAGCCACCTCCTCTCCCCAGAGATCCCACATCACGCCCCTCCCCCTGTGGCCTCGTTAGAGGTCTTAATACCCGCCTCTCCTACGCTAGCTGAGCTAGGGTCATGTTTTTTCCCACTTAAGAAAGAGTTATTACAAAATATTTCAAGTCGTATAAAATAATGACCCTCATATACTCATCACGCCATTGCTCAGATTCAATAACTGGTAAGATTTGTCTACACTGGCTTTCTGTCCCCCTGCTACTTTGTGCTGAAGTTTTTTACAGTGAATCCCGGGCCTCTTGTGATTTCACCTCTGCATAGCTCAGTATGAATCTTTAAAATAGGACTATATCCCATAGAACTGTATGACCATGATCACTGCTTACAGAGCCAACAGTACTTCCACGACGTCATCCGTTACTCAATCTGCATGTGAGGGTCTTTGTGGTTTGTGTTGGCCTCCCGGCCCTTGCTCTGGGGCATGACGCCCACTGCTCTTTCCTATTAGAGATTGACTGGCGGTCCTTTCTGCTGCTCTTAAATACCCCATCCCCAGACCCCAGCCAGAGCTCAGGTGATACCCTCAGACTCATGCTCCTTCTCTCAGCTACAGCAGGGTCATAGGTCTGAAGAGGATGTCCTGTGGACCCCTGGCAGGACTTGCATGGAAGGAACAGGCAGTCCTGGCAGGTACTGGGGGTGGGGCAGTCATATTGTCAAGAACGGCCTAGATGTGTCAGGCTGCCGCTTTTGGCGTAAGCCAGGACTTCCCAAAATGTGGTGTGCATGCCCTCATGATATACCAGGAAATTCCAGGTGGGGCACAGATAAGCATTAAAAAAACTTATGTATGTATTCTAATCTTCACTTGAAAAAAAAGTTAGAACCAGCACATCAAGCTCATGGTTTCATGGATATCATTCAAGGGCCTGTAGATGAGGTCAGCCTGAAAGGTTTGGTGATGGAAGGTCGCTTTTGAGAAGAATATAAAATAAATAACAATGTGGAAGTATTTGTATAAGACAAAAAAATTCCTAGTGGGACCCTAGGAATTTGTGCCGTTTAGGATCCCTGGTGTGGTGGAAAGAGTAGGAGATTTGAACCAAAGTAGTTTGAATTTCAGTCCTAGCTCGGTTAATTAGTAGCCGGTCACCAAATCACTTAATCTCTCGGGGCCTCAGTCTGTCACCTGTACAATGGGGCTATGCCTCACTGCTTCGCTGATGTCAGCCTCACAGGGGGTAACAAAGTGTTTCTAACCAGGGAAACCGTCTACAAAGGCAAGTTTTAAGATATGCCAAGAACTCCTCAGTTTCAAAGCTTTCTGTACCTCATGTCACTGGCCCACTCCCCGGGGTTCTGTGCAACTCCAAACCCAGATCCAGCCTCTCTGATCAGCTGCAGGTCATTAAGCCTGGCCATTGCAATCAATGCCAATTATCATTGTCAACATTATGATGTTTACCTAAGATCCCTGGTGCCTACAAAAATGCAGAGTACTCTCACACATCTTTTGCTTTACAAGAACGACTTGCTGTGTCTAAAAACCATTTCTGGAATTAATTTGCCTACTGCAAACAATTTATATTAATGAAAACACATTGAGTTGGGGGAGGTGGGGGGTGTTCTGCTTGCGGAATGTGTTTGCTTTGTTCACCTAGAATAAAGAGTGTGAGTGCGTATTTGTTTTGAATAAATGAATAGCTGGGTGACAGGAGGAAGGGCTGCTCCGTGCGTCTGATCCAGCTTGGTCCAGCAGCGTCTCCGAGGCAGACCGCGGCATCGGCAGGAGGCAGGCTCCAGTCGAGTGCATTTTAATATGCGATGATGGCTGTCATCTGCTTCTCTATATTTACAGACCCCCTCTCAGGCTTGTATTTGATCATGATGGAGGAAGTGGCCGCCACCCCCTTCCCCAATCTCATCCAAGGCTTGGAATAAGCCAAAGTGGGGGCCTCTGAGCCCCCGACCCCAACTCTGCCTGCAAGAGCCTCCAAAAGCCATGTCTTGTTCTTCTTTGTAGCAGCCTCTCTCCCCCTGTGAGTGCTTATTTTATTTATTTGGGTCGATGAGGCTCATTTTCCTCTCTGTAGATGGCAGCAGGGTCCCCTGATCGTGCACTGATGCTCCCTACTCATCAGAGAGAGAGGGCAGCGGGAGGAGGAGGAGAGAAGGTAAGGAAGGATCTGGTGAGGTGGGGTGGCTGTGAGGATGGGGACAGGAGCACCAAGCCGACCTCACCCGCCACGTCCCCATCCTGAGTGTCGACGCCAATATTTGGAACTCAGCCTGCCCCACCCCGCTCCACCGGCTCCTTCTGTTTGGATACAAGCGTCTCAGATGTTGAGCGCTTGACAGTCCCTTGATGATCACATACTTCAGAGCCCCTCCAGCAGCCCGGCCGAGGCTGTGGGGTGTGAAGGCTCCTGTTCTGCCTTGCCGGCACCCGGGGTGCATGTGTGTTTGCATAATAACCTACAAAACGCTTCATGCCCCTCCATGCACGCACTCAGGGGCCTGGGGGTGGGGGAGGGCTTTGTCAACACGGCTTTGTTTGGGAGCTGCCGCCCGTGTTATCCAGGATTCATTTCCCCCTGCCGTTTGCACCGGCTACCGAAGGCCAGATGGGAAACCAGAAGTAACTGGAATGGGCCCTTGGATTACCAAGGTGGCACTCTGTCCTCGGCGAGCAGACCCCTCTGTCCCAGAGGGAAAGGAAGGGCTGCAGCACCAGCTCAGTATGTCTTCCAAGAGGGGTCACTGACAGCCGGCAGAGAGGCAGCCCTGGGGCTGTTAAGAACATGGACCCTGGCACCAGACTGCTGGGTCTTCCCCTGGCTCTGCCACCTACTTGTTAAATGACCTTAGGGCCTCAGCTTCCCCAGCCCTGAAATGGGGGTGACAGTGGAACCTAGCCCAGAGGGTTGTCATAAGATCAAATGAATTCCTATCACCTACGTGCTTAGAATGGCGCCTGCCACATTGAAGTGCCCTGTCGGTGTTTCTGAAATAAATACAATGGACTGTTTCCCTCCCCCAGTGATGCTGGGTTACACTGAGGTTTAGAATGATGGTGTCACCACGTCCCAGGATGTCAGACCTGGGGACCCTAATCCTGGCTGGAGAAGGGCAGTAATTCCTTCAGGACACGGGGCTCTTGCAGGAAGCCCTCCAAGAGGACCCCATCCATTTGGACTTCCCCTGCGTCTGACTGTCTGTCAGAGTCGGGGTGAGGGACAAACAGGGGATGTGGGGAGAGAGAATGGCTCTAATTCTGAAAACCAAGGCAGACTTTTCATGGTTTAAAGTCACATTTTCCCCTCCCGGAAGAGGAACTGCTCTGAATCCGTCCCCCGCTCCTCTAGTTCATCATCTTGGTGATGGCTCTGCAAGGCGCTGGGGCTCCAGTCTGCAGAGAGACATGGAGAACATGGGCCTGACTCAGCTCTGACAGGCAGCTCCTCCATCTGGGGTCCCAGCCTCCCTGGAGGAGGCGGGGGGATGGGAGGGAGATGTCATCAGCACTCACAGCCTGGACCGGGATGACAGCTCGCACTGGCGTTCCCCAGACCTGCAGCGGGGTGGGGAACGGAGCAGGTGCTGGGAGGCAAAGCCCCAGGCTGCAGAGAAGCAAGGCAGCCAGGGCCCGTGTGCTGGAAGGTAGCAGGGGTGCACAGAGCCCTGGCTCTGCCACCTTCTAACGGTTGACCTTGGGCAAGTTACTAACCTTCTCTCACCTTTAATTTCTTCAACTATTAAATAGAGATAATAATAGTATCCATATCATGGGGGTTTTTGGAGAGAATTAAATGAGATAATGCTTGTGGCACCCTTAGTCATTGCCTGGCATGTCAGCTATTTCAGTTCTCAAGAGGAGTGACAAGTCTTGACCTAAGAAGGCATCCCCAGGGTAGGATGGCAGCAATAGGAGTGACCCCTGGCAAAAGTTGAGAGCTTCCTGCCTGTGGCCACCACAGCATGTGGCCACCTGCCCAAAGAACCATCCAGAGAAGAGCCAACTTGGCTGTTTGTCTGTCCTAGAGGGTAGGGCCGGATGGGGCTGCAGGAGGCTGTGGGGTAACATCCCAGGGAGCCTCACCTTGTGGCCATCACTTACTCTAAAAAGGTCAGCTTGACCTTGGCACTGAGCAGTCTTTATTCCCAAAAGTTAAGGTGCTGGATGCAGCAAATTGCTGAAACACTGGGCGATGTTAACCCGGGTGGGGGACATGGTTCCTCCCACAGGGATCTGCCTCGGGCAGCATCCCCTAGAGCATGAGAAATCATCATAGCACCCAGCTCATGGAAGGCCTGGGTCCTGAATGTGCCCCCTGCCCTTAGAAACCTGTCATGGAAACACGCATCAATTTCTCTGAGCTGCCTTTCCTCCCCCCAGCTCCTCACCGCTGGTCCCACTGTAGTCCCCCTGCTCTCGGCTTCATCCTGCCTCCAGGCCAGATCTGATCCTGCTCACCCGATCTGATAGAGGGACTTGAGCTCCCTGAGCTGAGAACAGAGAGAGCCAATCAAAGGCTCAGCTCTGGTCAGATTGCTTGCCCTCTCTGGGCCTGTGCCCCTCCACTCTGAAATTAGCTGGAATAGGAGGTGACTAATAGGAGGTGACTAACTTGTTGCAAAGAGGCCTTCCATCTCCAACTTTCTATTATTTGAAGTCTAGCTTAGCTATTTGGTGGGGTCCCAGCCTAGTGTCTCCAAATCCTAGGAAGAAATGCCCATGCAGAAAGCAGGATTCCTCGGTGGCCCCACACAGCCACTGAGAACAAACCTTTGAAAGAGTCATACGGTACCTCTGAGATTTTCCTCTTTCTTCCTGAAGTGGGCCCTGCCAGGAAAACATCTCCTTTATCTTGTCATTTTTGGTGCTGCTGATGCCATTAGAATGAGGAGTTCTCAAACTCTTGCCACAGTGATGTCAGATGGGGTCCGTCCCCTGTTCGTCAGAGCCCTCTGGATATCACATTCAGAAGGAAGAGTACAGGCGCGTGGACAGCGCTGCCAGCCACTGCTGACTGAGGGCTGGGGGGCTCCCAGCTGTAACCAGCGAAGGATTTGCATTGCCTCACTTCAGCCTGGTGTTCAGAATGGAGATCCTGCTCCATCCATTGCCGGAGGACCCCAGGCTGGGCTGGAAGTAGGAAAAGATAAGACAAAGGAAGAGAACTGGGAAGCCACGTGGAAAGGGACAAGTTCCAGCCCTGCTCAGCCACTCTGCCAAGGCACAGGGTTTATAATCACCACTTCCAGTTCTTGAGCACCTGCCATGGGCTAGGTGCTGTGCGTGTGGTCAGTTGTTATCAAAACCCTGTAAGGAAGGCATCCTGGTCCCTACCAAATAAAATAACTGATGTCCAGAGAGGTTAAAGAGCTTGGCTGAGGCTACACAGCTGGGAAGAGCAGAGCCACCATCCAAGCGCACAGGTGCACACCTGTTCCAGGACACTGCAGTGAGCCTCAGGCAGTTCAGCCGTAAAGTGAGAGTCTCACCTGATTGTGCATTTCTTTGTCAACAGTAAAATTAAACATACATATGGGGAGAGAATGGATCATGGGGACAGGTGTGATGGGCTGGGCAGAGGGAGAGAGGGAAGGCTGCAGATAATGAGAGCCTCTCTAGAAAATTCTGGCCAGCTCCCTAGGCTCAAAGAGGCTTCCGGGAGACCCACTCTGTCTTCTGGATTGAGCATGTTGGGTGCCCCCTCTAGAATATCCCCTCCAGGCAAGCAGGAAAAGTGAGACCAGAAAATTGGGAGCTGGAAGAAGCAGGCATCATGGGTGAGTCACTCGGTCATTGCCAGGACACCCCAGGACAAGGGGGAGGAGAAAAGCAGGAAGAAATGATCTGAAAAAACACTAGGCGGGGGGGCAGTTCAGGCTACCCTGTGCCATCAGCCCCCTCCCCAACACCATTTCAACACCACCCTGTGCTTTGGGTAGGGAAATGGGAGCTAGAGAGAGCAGGGTTAAATCCAGTGCTGGTGTGGGCTCCCTGATCTCCCCAAAAACGTCCCAGATTTCGACTTTCATGTCTCATAGTAAGCTTGGGTCTACCCAAAGAGACCCGCAGAATGTTTATGTGGAGCATGGGCAATATAATATGTGTCTGAGAAGAGAACATTGGAAAAGAAGGTGTCCTTGCTGGGGCCTACTGGGGGGAGGGAGAGGAGGGGCAGGAACCCCTGTTAACTCAGGATGAGCCTTATCAGAAACAATACTCCACTTCTTGGGGTCAAAGGGCAGGCTGCACTAAACCTAGGGGTAGGAAGTTAAAGGAGAGTTGGTCTCTCCAGTGGGATGTTGCAAAGGGGTAGGGTCCTCCCCTACTCAGATGGCTACCTTGTAGGGCCACACTGGATGGCTCTGGAGGATCAGCTATTTCCTGTGCCTTGTGGTTGGGACCACCACCTCCCCATCCATCTTCCCATGGAGCGTGAACCATGCTGTAATGCTTGCAGGTAGAGGAGAGGGGTAAGTAAGATGGGAAGCAGGCAGCAGGCAGCTATGAGATGCAAAGAACAGAGCCCTGGGCCCAGAGTCAAGAGACCTGCATTCGAATCCCAGCTCTGCCACCAACAGTCTGATCTTGGGGGTGTCAACTCTTCTTCCTAGTTTTTTGGATCCATAAAAGGAGGAGGTTGCTCTAGTTGGTTCTCGGGTCCCTTCTGCCAGCATTCTAGGGTCCTAGAAGTGGTCAGTCATGCAAGGGCATTGGTGCATCTATCAGCAAATATTTACGGAGAGCCTGCCCTGCTCCAGGCAAGGTGCTGGGTGCTCAGGACATTCAGATGAATCCAAGACCATCCGGCCCTCGGGGTGCTGAGGGGCACGGTCAGCGCAAGGCCCTGCTATAAACACAAGTGCCATGAGAACAAGGGAAGGTGTGATTCATTCCGATAGGAAATAGCCAAGAAGGTTTCCCAGAGGAAGTGACATTTCAACTGAGCCCCCAGGAATGAGTGGGGTCCCCTGGCCTGGCGACTCACACTCCCAGAGCTCCCCGACAAAGGCACCAGTTCTCCCATCAGTCTTTTCCTGCTGTCCCTCCTACATGTCACAGCTCAATGACAATCAAAGGGGTGCTATTAGATCCACGCTGTGATGACTTCCCTGAAATACCAATGCTGCTCTTATTTAGGTGCGTGTACAGATATATTTGTAGAAACTATGAAACTGCTCGTTTAGAGAACCCCCCAACATCATTTCCATTTGATTTTACTTTTGGGGGTAGAAAATACGAATTCCTAATTCCTGTTTGCTGAGCATCAAAATGAGATGAGTCACATGGAAGTCCTGAATAACTATAAAGAGAGGAAGCCCTGAATAATCCTGGGAGAGAATATTGGCAAGGATAATCTGGACTGAAGTCACCAAAATGAGGCTGTAGCGGATAGTCAGGCCATCTACTACTAAGTTACATTATAATTACAAGAACTATTACTCAGTGAAGACTTGCCGTGTACCATCACTGCTCTGGGTACTTCCTTCTTCCTCCCAACAACTCTGGGAGGTAGGTACAGCTGTTAAGCCATTTTATAGATGAGGAGACTGATACCTTGCCCTAAGTCCATGCTCTTTGCCACTGCATTGCACTTGGAGATATCACATCACCTCTGTTCAAATTTAACAAGCAACACTCGAAGATGTTCAAAACCAACTGAAGTGGTGGCGCACGGGAGATGATGCACGTGTCTGATTTTTCTGACTCAGAACACAGAATAGTGGAGCTGCCAGAAGCCGCCCAGGCCCTGAAAACTTTGCTCTGAGGACTCTGAAAGGTCAAGGCAGAGGGGTCTAGCTTTGCCCAGAGCCAGTCTCATTGATTCCACCAGGCATCCATGGGCGCTCTCTGGATCTGGGCAAACCTGGTCCCGTGGAATTCCTTGACACCGGCCTGATCGCAGACAAACACCTTGCTTTCTAGCTCGGCTTTAGGATCGGCTACTCCTCCTAAATATCTCCACCTCTCCGAAACAGAATTTGGCTCCAGAAAGCTGGTAGGACTCCAGCCTGATGGGGAGTGGGGAGGGGGCAGGTGGTGAATAGACCAAGAGTCCCAGCATCTGAGTTTCAGATGTGAAAATGGAGCTAGAACAAAGATGTCGTCCCTGCCCCTCGGGGCTAGAACCCAAAGTTAGAGACAGGGGAGATGAGGCCAGCATGAGTCAGTCATCTGAATGCAAGAGGACAGAAGCAGAAAAGAATTTAAATGTGTTTCTATTTTCTTAGTTCCCTGAGGATCCCTTAGTGTTGCATGGGGAGGTGGGGAGGAGGGAGTGGGGAGTAAGAAAATCTCCACAAAGCAAGCTTGGCCCTTAGCTGGGGGGAGATGGCTACCCACAGGGTACCAGGAAGCTCCCCCCACCCCAAAATGTCAGAGCTTCTTTCCTTTGGCTGAAAGCATTGTGCCTGTTAAAATGCAAATTCTTGGAGATGAGCAATGTTAGACCATATTAGTTTGGGGGGGTTTTTTTGAGGAAGATTAGCCCTGAGCTAACATCTGCCACCAATCCTCCTCTTTTTTTGCTAAGGAAGACTGGCCCTGAGCTAACATTGTACCCATCTTCCACTACTTTATATGTGGGGCTCCTACTGCAGCATGGCCTGGCAAGCGGTGCATAGGTCTGCACCCGGGATCCAAACCAGCAAACCCCGGGCCACTAAAGCGGAACATGAGAACTTAATCACTGTGCCACCGGGCCAGCCCCTGACCATATCAGTTTTTTATCCCATTGTCTGATGAGGTCCATACTCCTAGGGAATGTGGGAGTGGACAGGACCTCCAAGACCTGGATTCCACCCCCTTCCATTTTGTGGATGAAGATGTGGAGAGGGCACACCATGACCCAGGTCACAAGGCAGGGGGATCTGGGCCTGTGTTGTCAGATGCTCCCCAAAGGGGGAAAGGCAGATGCATACACACAAAGGGGTCACTAGCCACGCAAGGCGGAGCCTAATGGTGCTTGTGATGGGCATTGAAGGGGGAGAGCAGTGTGGGCTGGGATAATCAGGAAAGACACCCCAGGAGGAGGGGCTGAGCTGAGCCTTGAAGGATGGCAGACATTCCGATTTGATGAGCAGGGGATTCACGCGGGGTGAGATGACCTCAGACCGTGGAGGCTGAAGGACAGGCTTACACTTTGGGTAGAATCCAATAGGTAAAGGGGAGCCAAGCAAGGATCTTGAGTAGAGGGTGCTGACAGGGGAGCATGTTTAAGAAGCTTAGCCTGACAGAGAGGTATGCAGGAGGAATCAGAAAAGAGGCCAAGAGATTCAGATGTGAGAAGTCCGGTGGCGGAAGGGGCACTGGAAATAGACAAGGAGGAAGAAATGAGGGACTGTCCCAAGACTGTCCAGGCCCCCCAAAGCAGTGTAGGGAGGGGAAAGGCCATGGTTTCGTGAATTAGAAAACCGCCTGGTCACTGCGTGACCTTGATGAACTCATTTCATCTCACTGGGCCTCAGCGTCCTCATCTGTGAAATGGGAATGACCATGCTAATAATATCCCCGCCCGCACCCCCCCCCCCCGCCCCCGTGCAAAGCTGTGAGAATGGAATGAGATCATGAGATGGAAGCACTCTGAAAGGGTGAAGGCTGTGCACGTTTTTTGGTCCACTCTCCTCCTTAGAAATTAATGTTGAAAAGTTCCATATTTCTCCCACCCAGTCTCCTTTGCCGTCAACCTTATTTGCTTCAAAGCACAAATAGGAAATATTTCTTTCCAACACACTGGGTTACACTGAGCAGGCTACTGGCAGCCAGAAGTCACTAGTCGGGGCCTTCCAGGGCCACGCCATGCTGCAGGTCCCGTCCAGCGGCCCTGGGGCTGAGGGAATCCGTATCCCAGCACAGACACAACCCCTTGGCCAGGGCGCCCAGTTGGAAAGCTTAAGCTCAGCCAGTCCCAGAGACGGAGGGTCCTGGCAACGAGGCAGGGCCCTGTGCATTTCTCCTCTCCCTTCCAGTCTAGAACTCTCTGGTTTCACTTGGCAGGCCTGAAAATGCCCCTCACTCTCCATCCAACCATGAGCAACTCTCTCTCCCTTCCTCCCCACGAGCTTGCCCAGGCGTCCTTAGGCATGCCGTTTAATTTATTTATATTTATGAAACCTCCAACTAGGTCAATGCACTTTCATGCACATCTTAATAATTGTTGATATAGTGGGGAGAAGAAGACGATCACGTGGGCTGTAGGAACCGGCTCATCCCTCTCTCCACCAGCGAGGCCATCAGGGACCCAGTGCAAGGAAAATGCCTTTGTTGGTGTACTAATTGCTGAATTGTATCAACACTGCCTTCCACAGCCCCAGTCAGCACTTCTCCCAAGAAATGGAGAATGGTTTTGTGGTTTCAAACCACATTGCACCCCCAGATCCCACTGGACTTGTAAATGGCTGTGGAGCTCAAAATAACAAAACAGCAGCTGAAATGAAATTAGACAGTGAGTCCAAAAGAGACCAGGCTATGATTCCACAATAAACGGAACCTGACCTTTCTCTTCTGCAAGTCCCAGATGCCCTGCTTGTCTGATGAACCCATCCCAATCTCCTCAAAAGGCACTTGCTCTTACTTGATCCGGAGAGCCACGTCCCATGGTCATGGGGGTTTCTGCCTCCATGAGAGCTGTGCTGTGTTTCTGATAGGGAGCTCTATCCTAGGGGTCAAGGATGGGTCTCTAAGTCACGTGTAAAAGGGAAGAGATAGGAATGAGCTCAGGGGACAAGAAGGGCCTCTGGAAAAGAGTACGGAATGGATGCAAACAGTTAACCAAATTTGCTGTGTTCGTTTCCAGAAAGGCCATTCCCTGGTATGCCTGTGGAGTGCAACAGTGATTAAATCCATGGGGTTTGAGATCAGAAGTGTGGAGTTTAAATGCTGGCTCCATGACTCAGTAGCTGTGTGACCTTAATCCAGTTAACTAACATTTCTAAGCCTCAATTTCCTCATCTATGAAATGGAGATCATAATAGTACCTAAATCAGCGTTGTCTCAAGGATGAAAAGAGAGAATGCATGAACATAAAAATTTTAATTCATGGATGTTACGTGCATTAATCTCAATGCATTATGCGCAAATGCATCTTAGTAGGTGAAAGAAGCCCAACTCGAAAGGCTGCCTGCCATACAATTCCATTGATACAACATTCCACAAAGGGCAAAACTGTAGGGGCAGAAAACAGATCAGTGAGTCCCAGGAGCTGGGGGAAGGGAGGGGGATGACAACAAAGGGACCTGCAAGAGTTTGACAGGTGATGGAACTGTATCGTATCTTGATTACAGTGGTGGTTACAGGACTACGTGTGAATGTCAAGACTTTTAGAACTGCACACTAAAATGGTGAGCTTTACTGAATGCAAATTGTACCTCAATAAATCGACCCCTCCAAAAAAAAGAGAGAAGGCGTTCATGTAAAATCCTTAACGCATGGTGTTTACTAGATCTTTACACTTGCATAGTGAGCAGGCGATCTATGGTAACTCTTACTGTTATCACCCCGGTGGGAGCCCCTTCCTGCCTCAATGCATAGGCATGGGACATTTTTTAAGGGGGCAAAAGGGCTGAGTAGGCTGCAATCTTTCTCAAAGGAGGCGGCTCTGGCTCAGTGGCCTGCAGTGGCCCCTTCCAGTCTGTGACATTTGTTGAAGATACTCCACCTCTTTGGCTCACCAAGTCATTTTGCATAAGGATGACTGTGAGTTTTTTGTTCTGGTTAGAACACCCTGGCAGGCTGACAGACCTGGAGCCCCAGCCTCAGAGCTTAATAGCCACTTTCTCCACTCCTCTCATTGTTCTGTAATCTGTATAATTTTAGGACCCTGTTCGGCACCTTCTCCAGGCTCGTGGTTCCCATTAATAATCATGATCAGCACTTACCTAGGTGCTTTTCATTTTCAAAGCCCATTAATTAACACTAATTAATCCACACAGCAGTGCTGGAAGGAAGGGGAGCTATCATTATCCTGGTTGCAAAAAAAAAGCAGAGAAGAGGAAGGCTCCAGGTGACTTGCCTGTGGCTGCAAAGGAGAAAGAGAGGAGCAAGTCTCAGGGTGAGAACTCTGGTACCCCAGATCTCAGCTTAAGGTCGCAACTATTAGTGATCATTAAAATGGCCAACATTTATTGAGCAACTACTGGGTGCAAGGCAACACACAAAGAGCTTTCCATGCATTTTCTCATTTAATCGTCACAGCAATCCTGTGAGCACCTATGGCTGTGACTCATTCCTTTTGATGAATAAAGAAATGGAGACACAGACAAAGTACCTGCCCAAGGTCACATAGCCAGCACAGTCCAGTGTTCACCTGCAGCGACCTCACTCTACCACCTCCACACAATGGCCCCTCAGAGCCCAAGGTTGCATCAGGTTCCTCCAGCCGGTGCCTGAGGGGGGAAGCTGCTGCTGACCTGCCTTGTTCTCTCCCTGTCCCAGGAAGGAATGACAGGAGCTTGGGAGACGGCCAGCCCAGAAAGTGGAGAGCAGAGCTGAGCCCTGGGACCAACTGGGTAGCCATAGGCGCCATGACCCCCTGAGCACTCTTCCTCCCTCTTCTCTGCCTTGGTTTCTTCCTTCCTGCACCCTTGAGAAGACCATCCATTCAATCTCTTAAACATTGATGGAGCTCAGCACAATCCTGAGCTCTGGGGACGCTTGAAGATGAGTAAGGCCTGGTCCCTGTCTTCATGGTATGCACTGTGTCTCCAAGAAGCACGTTGATACCTGAAACATGCAGACAGCTGGGGAGCTACAAGAAACAGTGAAACTCTCTCCTATCACTCTACATCCAAAATCATGTTCTTGAGCTCCACAAAATTTTACTTGGAATAACATCGTTAATTAATAAATATTCTAAATATATCATGTACCCCTAGAACTGGATGGGAACTTAGATTTATTCACTTATCTAATAAATATTTGTTGGTTACCTGTGATGGGCCAAGATGTCTTCTAGGCACTAGGGAGACAGGGCTAAACAAAACAAATAATGTCTCTGACCTCATGGATTTTACATTCTGGAGGAGAGAGACAGTCAACAAACAAACAAGAAAAACTTCAGCATGAACCATTGAGTATCAGTGCTGTGCAGAGAGTGGAAACAGAGTAAAGTAAAAGAGTGCTCGGTAGCTCCTGCAAGTTGGGTGGTCAATGAAGGCCTGGCTGGGGAGGTGACATTTAGCTGAGACCTAAATGACAGGAAGGAGCCAGCTGTGTGAGGATTGGGGGCAGAGATTCCAAGGGGAGGGACAGCCAGTGCAAAGGCCCCAGGAGGAAATGATCTTTACTCAAGAGAGCTAGAGAGGCCAGAGTGACATGAACAAGGACAAGAGCGCCATAGAGTTGGGGTCCAAGAGGGTGGCAGGGGCCAAATGATGGATGGCTTTAAGATCCTAATAAGGAGTTGGGAATTTATTTTGTGTCCTGCAAGCTATAGGAGATGACACCCTTTTAAAAGGAGTATTTTGGCTGCAGAGTGAAAAGTGGATTACAAGAGGAGGGGAGTAGAAGCAGAGAGACCAGTCAAACTGCAGAGCCAGGGTGGGAAGTGAGGACGCTTAGAGGAGGTCATGGCAATGCACTTGGAGAGAAGTCGAGGAACCTGGGCTGTATTTGGAGATGGAGCCAACAAGCCTTGCTGATGATCAGATGAGGGCAGAGAGGATAAAGGAGGAACCAAGGGTATTGCCTGTACTTTTGGATTAGCACCTGCATGGATTGGGATGCCCTTTACGGAGAATGGGAAGACTGGGGAGAAACAGGTTGGAGGGTGAGGGTGGAATTAAATGTTCTGTTTTGGACACGTTCACCTTGAAATGGCTGTTGGACCTCCAAGTGGAGGCAAAACATAAGCAGTTCTAGGGAAAGATCAGGGCTCTAGATTCAGATGGGAAGCCTTTGAACGTGGGTGGGCCTTAAAGCCATGGAAGTAGATGCAAAAGCCAAGGGAGAGAGTTTAGATAGAGAAGGGGGTTAAGGACATTGGGGCACAGATGACGTGGAACAGAAGAGAGGAAGCAGGAAAGGAGGTGGAGAAGGTGTGGCAGTGAGGGAAGAGGAGAAACTAGATAAAATGGTGCCGTGGAAGCCAGGAGAAGTTGAGGGTCTCCCTAAACCCAGCAGTCAGCTGGATAAATGCCTCTGATGGGACAAGCAGGATAAGAAAATGTTCTCTGGCCATATAGTTCCCAAACCTGGCAGTGCACTAAAATCACTGTGGGGCTTTTTTAAAATATAGATGCTCAGGCTGTGTCCCAGAGCTATTGAATTGGACACTCTGAGGGTAGGGCCAGGACACCAGGACTTTGTAAAACGTGTTCCAGGTGATTCTGGCTCAGCCACGGACCAGGATCTGAGAACCACTAATCTAGTCCAGCTCCTGGGCCGGAGACCAGAGAGACTCAGTAACCTGGGCGACACCAGCACCAGGGGACTCTAGGGTTAGACCACAGACTCCGTGTTACCTAAGGCGGTCCTCTGTCCATCACACCGCCCTGCCACTCTGGTTTGGAGGGAATAGGATTTGCCATACAGAAATAAGTTGTGGAAGAAATTTAACTCTAAATCAAGGATTTAAATTTGAAATTAAGCCCAAGCCATATGAAAAGTGTGATGCCTCTGAGTAAAATGCCCAGAATATTCAAATCAATGCTAATTAGCCTTTAAAGGCCACCGTTTCTGTGACTCCAGCCCAGTTCTCAATGATCGGCGCTTGGATTATCCACTTGCACTGATGAAAATGTTGACTGCTGCTGATTGTTCCCTGACACTCAGGACACAGCTGGATGCCTCCTCTCCAGCAGCTCCTGCATGCTCAGGCACTGAAAAATAAAAGGGTTTTGGGTACAGAGAGTAAAGCACTTGTTGAGAACAATCAAGCTTCACTTACGTTGGGTGAGGCTTTGGGAAGGGATTGTAGGGGGATTTCCATTTTGTGAGCACATCTCAGGTGCCAGGCACTGTGTTAGGGGCTTCCTATATGTTCCGTCCCTTAATAAGCTCAATATCTTGGTTCTCTTGTTCATTTCTATTGACTAAAATAGACACTGGAAGCTGGAGGGTGATGAAAATGTTGACAGTAAAATGAGGGGGCCTGGAAATAGAAAGCAACCAAATAAATGTGGGGAGAGTGCACCGCTGGGAAAGTCACCTGCTCGCCTGTGGAATGGGGAGGACCGAGGCTGGACCCGCTGAGCCAGGCCAGTCCTCATGCTCTGTGGTGGCAGGCCCTCACATCTAGGAATGGTCACTAACCCCCTTCCCACTGGACTGGAATCCCCTCATTGGTCACTGTGGAGTCAGTAAAGCCAAGAATGAGGCCCTAGCCCTAGACAGGCCAATGCCCCTCCCAAGGCGACTTCCTCAGAGGCTCTGGCTGTAGGCAGGAGCAGGTGGTCCTGGAAGGTTTGGATGAGGGCACAGCTGCCTCAGCACCAGAGCCATCCCAGGGAGACTGTGGGATCCAGCTTGGTGCCTGGGCCCTGCTGACGGAGGATAGGAGCATCCCCAGGGAAAAGGTGGCTTTATCTAGGTGGTATCTCGGCATTCGGGCCTCTGGACATCTGTGCAGATCCCCGACCAGCACCCTGTCTCTGTTCTGCAGTGCAGTCAGGCGCCACCCCAGTGGTGTGGGCATGAGCCTTTTTTCTGCTTGCCACCTTACAGCACACCACCCGGTGTGGAGAGAAACGTTCTACCTGTTTTAGAGAGCGTGATTCACAGCATCTTAGTTGGGGGCAAGCTTTAGGTTCTTCTCACGCTGTGCCTCTCGAGCCCGGCCATGCAGCAGGATCACCAGGAGAAGGTTGATAAAATCAGATGCCAGGACCTCACCCCAACCTACAAAACCAGAAGCGTCAGGGGTGAAGCCTAGGCTTTGGAACTTTGAAAAGTGGCCCGAACGTGCATCAAAGATTGGGAACCACTGACTTAAACTCAATGATCAGGTCCCCTGCAAGCTCTTCTCTCCTGGGCAACTCTCCAAGACCGAGCTTTTCTCATGACTGCGCTGGCTCACGTGGACTTGGACCCCTGGGGCTTTAGGAGGGGGCCAGTTCTGCTAGGCCAGGCCTCCCCTTCCTGGGCCTGTGCAGGGAATCGTTTGCTGCATTACGTGGAGTCTGGTTGGTGCTGGTGCCCAAGGAGGTTCCATGGTTTGCTGTAAGCCCCACAGCAAGTGAGGGGCCAATCCCGCAGGACCTGATGCCCTGCTCCTCACCCGTCCAGGGCCTGAGCCTCTGCCTTTGGGAGGTGGGGGAGAGCCAGGCTCAGGGGCCCACATGCCCGGAACTGCCCTCAGAGAGATGACAACGGAAGCACAGCAGAGATGACGCACTTCACCTAGTTCACGTCCCCTGGCCGGTGCTAAAGAGCCTGTGGTTCTAAAGGACAGGCCAGTCCACCCTCTCTGGCAGAAGCCTAAGAGCAGAGAGCAGGTCATTTGCAGAAAGGGCAGGGGCCTCAGAGGCAGTGAGACCATGAGAGCCCAGCTGGGCCCATCACCAAGGATCCTCCAACCCAACCTTCTAACAGAAGAGACTAGGGGGTCTTTTGAGAGCAGGGCATTCACCCCCAGTACCAGGCCTCTGTGGGACCACCCAGAGAAGCAGAATTTTCTGTTCCTTCCCCTGCCGCTAAATGGGTGGATTACCCCCAAGGATACAGGGCCCATTTGTCCTTTTGCAGAGTTCATCCCACAAAGGATAAAACCGAGACCCAAGAGCCAGAAAGTGCCCCTCCCAGCATGGCCTAAGGTTTGAGGTGGGAGGGTAGATGGGCACCCTGAACCTCCCTCCTGTCCCATCCACTTCTGGAATAAGGGATTTGGCACACCCTCGTTCCCAGCTCCAGAAAGCCATGGCATTTAGAGCTGGGGGGAACCCAGAAGGAAGAAGGGAATGCGCACCTGTCCACCTCAGAGCTGTCTCAGACCCAGCCCTTCACTTCAGGGATGAAGACGTTCCCCCAGAGCAGGGATCACATAAAGCCAGAGCTTGGAGGGGCTCTTGGAATGCAGCTGGTGCTCACTCCATGGCTGCTGCCCCAGAGGGACCCAGGGGTCGCAGCTGTCCTGGGGGGATGGGAAGGATCCAGGATCCAAAGAGGTGCAGCCACAGTAAAGGCCCAAGTGCTCTGGCTCGCCAGCCTCCACTCTGACACCAGCAACAGCAACTCACCTCAAAGGGCATCTCCCACGTGAAGGCGAGACAGGAGAGTTTGTAATGTAGCGACAGCCTGAAGAGGGGGTTCAGCTGATCCAGAGAACCCTAGAATGCATGTGCCTGCAGACAAGCCTTGACTCCAGCTGTCCCTCCCTCCAGGAAAGCCCCTGCTCCTCCACTCTATTAACCAAATCCCCCTCTCCTTAGAGCCTGAGCGCCAATGCTCACCAGCATCAGAGATGCCTTCCCTGCCCCCACCCCCCAGTGCTCTCCCTCCTCCGACCCCAGGTGCTCACTCATTCATTGATTGTATTCACGTCTAGTGGAATCTAGCTAAACACCTCGTCACCTGCGTCTGCCTGATGTCCCCATCTAGAGTATATGCTCCTTAAGGGCAGGCACGGTAAGATAGGGTTCTTTGCATGGCTTTCTCCTCCTTGCCCGGCATGCACAGAGCACGACAAAACACATCTTTGTGAGCGTATGTCTGTGTATGTAAAAGTTAAGGTGGTCCAGGACGTGACAACAAGTAGATCTTCAAAGGTATGATGGCTCAAACACAGTAGAAGTTTATGTCCAAGGCGATGGCCCCATCGGCAGGTAACCCTTCAGACACCAGGCCCCTCACCCCTAGAGCCTCACAGTTGGCGGCACCCAGCCACGGCAGGGGAAATAGACCTTGGACAGCCACAGCTTCGGAGAATCCATGGCCCCAAAACAGTACTTGGGGGGCCAGGAGGTGAGGTCTAGCCATGTGCCCAGGAAGAGGAGAACACAGATGCTGCTAATAAGCTCAGTGTCACTGCACCCTAGAGAGGATGCTCAGCCTGAGTGATGGGTAAAGGTTTGGGGCTGAAGGAACCCAGCAGGGGTCTCTCCTCTTTTGGCCCTCAGTGTTTTTGTGAATACATGAGCATAAAGCAGCTGGCTTTCCCACCGAACACGGTGCTGATGAGAGGCAAGTAACGTAATGGCTCCTGCAAGGACGTCATCCTCCAAGTCAAATCCATCCATACTTGACAAATGAGAGGGCTTTTTATACGATTATTGACTATTATTTTCATGGATGGGCCTTGCCTCCTGTTTGGCTCCTGGTCTCCAACAGCCTTTGCCTCTTAAATGTTCCACCAAGTTTAAGGGACCCACAGCAGCAGAGGAAGGCAGACACTGCGACCACTCCTTCAGCTGCGCTGGGGTTTCCAGAAGGATGCAATGGGCTGGGTGGGAGGGAGGAAGGCAAGGCTCTCCTTCGCCAGGAATGGGTGGCTGCGTTCCCCTTCCAACAATCTCCTTGCGATGCTGCCCTTCAGCTGTCGCCATAGAAGGTGTAAGGGAGCATGTGGCATTTAGGACTTAACACTCCAAGGGGGTCTGAACTGGCTTTGCTTTACTGATGTGGAGCTGGGGTGATGAGCAGCAGGACGCTGCAGAGGAAAGAGGCTGCTGGTCTCCCTGGGAGCTGCCCTCTCTGCAAGACCCTGCCCCAACTCTGGGTGCTGTTGACTCAGGGATTCCCACTCTGGGAGATCAGCTGGGGCTGGCAGAGCTCAGAGGTGACACAGTCTGGGGTGTGGGACTAAGAGGTCAGCGAAGGCTCTGAATGGGATGAAAAGTAGGCTCCTCTGCCCACCTGCAGCTGTGGGGGGGGCTGACAGAGGCAGTCCTGCCCAGCCCATCCAGCAGCCTTGACTAGGGGGTCTTGTGAGATTCCTCCAGACTGGAATCTGATTGATCAGCCCCTGTGTCTGGGGGTCAATACCCATAAATGAGGACCCCTGGAAGCTCCAGAAGGCTGGACACAAGCTTGCAGAGGGCGCGTAGACAGTATACTCCGGGCATGACATGCTGGCCCAGATTGGGTCTGGAATGCTCAGATCACCTTCTGACTGCTCCAGGACATGCAAGAGCTTCCCGTGAGGGCCGGTGCTGCTTAGTATCCCTGTGAACTTGAGCGGGTCCCTTAACCTCATTTTCCCCATTTGCAGAAGGAAATGTTAATTAAAACAGTAGCTCTCTCACAGGCTGGGATGAAGAACAACTAAGACAGCATCTGTGAAAGGGCTGAGCTTCCCAAACTGTTCACTGACGTCACCGCGGTCGCCATTGTGACCTTGAAGGCTGTAAGGGACGAATACACGGAGGTCACTTTTCCCCTCCCTCTGCTCCAGGGCAAAACCTAATTGACCCAACACTCTAGAGAGCAGGGACTCTCAGGCCCTCTGGCAGGGGCTGGTTATACCTGCACTTGATCTAGCAGAGGGGACCTCGGTCAACAATCTCTTGTCTAAGGAAGTGGGTAACCTTCAGCAGTAACGCATCTTTATTTCTCCTTCATTTGGCAAGGGTTGCTTGCTCGCCTTCACTCAGCTGAATTTTGAGGACCAGCTCTTTGCAAGACATGTTCCCCCAGATGTTGGCTTTCCTGATTATTCACCTGGAAGTACTTACTGAGCACCTTTTAAGTGTCCATCATGGGTGATAGATCGGAAACAGAGCTTGTATGACCTGAGCGCATACCCCGTGACAAAATGGGGAGGAGGGCAGGAAGGCGGAAGAACAGGATTGGGGGAGGGAGGCTGAAGCCTTGCCGAGGACCGTGTGCCACAACGGGTAATCCACATTAATAATAATGACAAGGAAATGCCACATCTGAAATCAGGAACCCTGACTTCCGGCTTCCGCACTGCTGGCTGGTGACCTGGGACAAGTCATGGCTCCCTTCTCAGCCCGGCTTACCTCATCTCCAGGACCAGGCTGGGAATCCAACAAGGCCACAGCTGAGTGAGCCCTTGTGAAAACTACAAGGAGCTTTGGTGGGAATTTTTATTACTGGAAGAGGAAGGCAAGAGCGTACGGCTGTCGGGGGAGAGGCCAGGGTGGGGACCTGGGCCAAGAGCTCGAGTCCACTCTTCCTCTCCCACCTTCTCTCAAACAGCCGTTCTGAGCAGCAGAGCGAGAACTTCCTGGGCCCCAGAGCCAGCCTGCACCTGGGAGTGCCTGGATCACAGCAAAACAGAAGGACTAAGGCTAGGGCTCCCAGAAGCCACAGAGAGTGGACGAAAGAGCACTGGACAGGGAGTCCAAAGATAGTTCCTCCTCCCAGCCTGGCCACTCACTCACTCCAGGATCTTGGGGAAATCACTGTCTCTCTCTGAGCGTCAGTGTCCTCATCTGTAAGATATAGACAGTAATACCTACCTCTAGGGTTGTTCAGAGGCCTCCATCAGTGTCTGCTACCGAGTAGCTCTTAATAATGGTGGCAATGACTGCCATGATGAGGATGCTCTCCAGAGCCCCTTCCTGCCCTCAAGTTCTCTACTCCCAGCCCGGAGATCTCCCTCAGGCCCCCACGACTATCTGTGCTAGAGCAAAGAGAGCTGGGTGCAGTCACTGGCCCTCTAGGGCTCTTGTCTGGCCACGCCCTCCCCACCAGGGCTCCATCGCTGGGCCCTGCTGCTTCCCCATAATGAGGCTTGGATTTTGTTAGCTCATTTGTCTGGGGCTCCTGATGCCCAGCTGAAGATCATCTGACGTGGGAGCTGGGCTCTTCACAAGGCCAGTCTTAATCCTTCAAGCTTAGCGTCTACCCTCAGCTGCCATGTGTGGAAAGCTGGCCTTGCAGCTGGCCTGGAGCCAGGCTGGCGGGGAGCAGGAGGCCTAATCCCACCCTGAGCCCTCCGGGGAGAAAGGCTTCGGCCGCAGCACCAGTTCCAGCTGCCGTGGCCAGTGACTTCCTTGCATTTTAGCTGAACCTCCCCACTGCCAACACCATGAAGGGTCATGGCCCTCAGTGGCCCCTGGAGTAGCCACAGTCAGCAAAGAGCTCCGCCATCTGCCACTGGCACTAGAGCAACATTTACAAAGTGTGACAGTCGAGGGAAATAGTAAAAGTAAAACAATTCCTTTACTGCAGGACTTCTCAGAGGATTTAACTGCTCATCACCAAAAATGTATTGAGTACCTATTAGGTGCCAGGTACTCATCCAGCTGCTGGGAATAGGTGGTGAATAAGACAGACAAGTTTTATGCTCTCATGAGGCTTATATTCTAGTGTAGGGGGACATAGAAAATAAATTCGTAAGTAAATAGAGCTTCAAATAGTGGTGAGCACTGTGAAGAAAGTAACCCAGTAAAGGCGTGGAGAGGGCTTGGTGTGGTGGTGCAGCAAGTCTCTGAGGGGAAGCAGAACTGCATTTTCTATGAGCAGCTCTCAGGACTGGCTTTCCTTGGAAAGGTCTCCAGGAAGCTCAGCACTGGCATGATCCTTCTAAAACTCAGTTTAAATGTGTTGGTCTTTGACATAAAGTCCCTCAGGGCCCCCGTCATCTCCAGGACACCATTTAAGGCCTTCTCGCGGCTGGCCCCAGCCATTCTAGCTCATCTCCTACCACTCCTCCGTAAAGGCTGCCAGCTGGAAATTCCCCATCACGTTCGTCAAGTCTGCCCAAGGTTCTTGCTCCTCAGAAAGTCCCTCTCCACTTTCTTTGCCTTGCAAACGTGTCCTCTTCCAACAAGGCTGTGTTAGCCACGGTGGGCAATCTGCTATAATAAACAGCTGCAAAATCTCAATGACTCGGTACCTTACAAGTTTATTTCCCACTCACATCACATCCCAGTGAATCAGTCGGGGGCAGAGCTCTCCTTCTCCTGGGGTCTCAGAGCCCCCCACTGGATCCCACATATGTGGCCAGCCAGGGGAGAAGAGGGAGTGAGTGTGGAAGAACACGTAAGAGGTCTCAGGAGCCAGGCCTGGAGGGGGTGCATCATTTCAGCCTGCATCCCGCTGGTCAGTCTTCCGGGCCCACCTGGCTGCAAGAAAGGCTGGGAAATGTAGTTTTGCTCTTGGCCTACAGGAAATGGAAACTTGGCAAATAGCAATATCTGGAGCACAAAGACCAGTTCAGAGGTCACCACCTCTGTGAAGCCTTCCTGACTTTCCCCTCAGCAAAATTAGTACAGAATAACCTTAGGGCAGTAGCTCGGTCTGATAGAAGGGATATAGGCTGGGAATCAATGGACCTGAGCTCATGTTCTGTCTCTGCAATCTGTGAGCGGGGGTGGAGGGTAACCTGGCTTCCGACTCCCCTTTCTGGCTCTCTAACTTTGCACGAGTTACTCTAAAGGCCTCGATGCCCTCACCTATAAGAGATGATGATGATAAAAGTTGCCTGAGAGGACTGTTGCGGGGATAAAGTGAGTTAATCAGGGTGAAGCACCTGACCCATAGTGAGTAGCCAAAGGTGTTACCTATTATTAGCACAAGGTCTGAGAGCCTGGGTCAGGCCGTGAGGCCTCAGGCCCCGTCCTCGTCATGAAGATGACAGTGAGAGAATGGGGGAGATGGTTCTCCAAGAGCCGTCTGCCCCTCTCACAGAAGGAAGTTGCTCTTCTGCAGCTTTGAGCTCCAGCATGCGGGGAACACAGGGGACAGGGTCTGCACTGTCCCCGATCAGGCCTGGTCCCCAGTCAGCCTTCCAGCTGCCCGCTCCGGGCATGCCTGGTCTTGCGTCTGTAACACCCCGAGGGCAGGCACTGTGGCCAGGCGCACCTGGGCCCAGGGACAAGAACAGCCCACACTTGGCCGGTGCTGCAGGCGAGGGGAGATACACCTGAGGGCCACCAAAATGGTGAGACAACGGGCCTAACACAGGGGAGGGGGCATGACGGAACTGCTTCGTTTCATACATGCTGAGCCCCTTCACTGGGGTAGATACTGATCCAGGATCTCAGGATATATCAGTGAATAGAACAGAGACCCTCAACCTCATGGGATGTATATTCTAGTGGGAAGAGGCAGACAAGTGACACACTAAATAAGTACATTCTGTACTATGGATAGACGTGCTAAGGTCCTGTGCTAAGGAGAAGTGGAGCAGGAAAAGGGGCCGAGGAGGACAGGGCGGGAGGCAGGACAAGGTGTTGAACAGAGTGGTCGGGGCAGCCTCCCTGACACGCGGGATCTGAGCAAAGACTTGAAGGGAGCAAGGAGTGAGCAACGTGCAGCTGGGGAAGAGCATCCTGGGCAGGGGGAACAGCGAGGGCAAAGGCCTGAGGCAAGAGTGTGCTTGGTCTGTTCAAGGAGCCACAAGGAGGCCAGCGCACCTGGAGCGGGGTACCTCCAGGGCCTGCGAGGCTGTGGACTGAGAGATGATTCTGGAGCAGAGAGACATGCCATTGGCCTTGAGAGGTGCGTGTTCTCAGGTGAATAAAAATAGTAATGATAGCCACTAACTACCTTCTCGAAGTGTTCAGGGGTCAAAGTACTTCTGCCCAGAACAGGGAGCTCCTCTGGGTACACTCAGATTCCACTGGCAGAGGCTGTGAGCCGGCCCCTTCACTCATAGATCCAAAGTGACCGGCAGAGGTTTACGCCGCCGTCCCCAGGTACGTTTCCATGAAACAGGAGTGCGAGTCAGTCCTTTGAAGCTTTGAAACCAGCCCGAGTCTTTCCGTTCTTGCAGATGTGATGTTTAACAGGCATCTTTTCCCAAAACAGACCTGTTTGATTGACACTGGAAATCCACTGAGGCAGGTAACCCTCCACCTTGCTGGTCCCCACCAGTGCCCCCGGGAGCTCCTGGGCGGCTGTGCCACCGGCACTTGCGGCCTCGACTCAGTTTGATGTGGAGCCAGTTCCAACGGGCCTCGAACCTGAGGAACCATCCTTGGCTTGCTGAAAAAGTTCCATTGGCACCAGTTCACCTGCTCAGCCTTTGAACCCCTAGTTAGACTGGCAGCCGGCAAAGATGCTGAGCTGCACCCAGAGCACGCTTTCCATTTCATCCATTGTCCCTCCTTGTCACTCACCGTCATCGGGTTGCGTGGTCCCAGCCCAGCTCACTTCCCACATCGTATGATTTGCTCTCCACCTCAGAATGGGCCCCACTGGCACTCAGTTCATCCCCTAGGGAATCAGGGCAGGCTTTGTCACTTTCTCCCCACTTCTCATTTTTTAAATTGTCCCCACTTTGCAATCGTTGTGATAGTTTTCCTCTTGTTCCCAGCACTTACACCACTCACTGCTTTTACACTTTCCAAACATGAAGGGGTTAATGGAATGGTTATAAGATTCCCCAAAACTAAGCACAAACTCAGCAAACACGTGAGAGAAAAACGCCCTAGCATAGGAAGCCTCAATGACAGACAGGCGTTAAGGACCTGGGTGCAGCCGTGAGACTGTATTGCCCTCTGGCACGTAGTGTTGTTCATGTCCGTGAAAGTCTGGAAATAGAAAGTGCACAGGTGGAGGAGCTTTTATCCTTTGTTGTAAGAGGCAGTTGGCCCTAAGCCCTCCTTCCCAACCCTTCCTGGTTTCCACCTCAGCTCACGGGTCAGCATCTCACCAGCTTCTGGAGCCGGGGGATGCAGCGCCGGGCCAAGCTGCTTCAGCCCCATGGCTGCTGCTGGGCCGTCTGTCTCAGGGGGTGCTGGCTAGTTCTCTGGGTCTGTTTTTTCCTCTCTTTCCTTTATCCCCTTGTCCTGAATCTCTTACCTTTCCTCCTATATGCAAGAAATAAGCACGCTAAAATAAAATGGCAAACTGCCCCTGAGTGAGCCCTAAGCAGCCTCCACTCCAGGCCTGGCTTTGGGACGGGTGACACCCCACAGGAGATGGGCTTGGGCCTTCAGTGACTGCTCTCGACACTCCCTCGTTTCAGTGAGCAGTGGGCTAGGGTGGGAGGCATGGGTGGGGCGCATTGAGTAGTAGCTGTAATAATAACCTCTTATTGTTGGTGTCAGACCCTCCTCTCATGTAGTACCTGCCAGCCTTACATCCCTATGATGTGGATATGCTGATCCCACTCTAGAAAGAAGGAACTTGAGTGCAGAAAAGTGAAGCGCCTTCACTCGTTCATTCATTCATTCATTCATTCATTCACAAAGTGTCTATGTTAGCTACTGGCTAAGAATTAACACTCAAGCCCAAGTCGGCTGGATTCCCACTAACTCATGCTTCCTTGACCTTGCACCTCAGAGAACTTGCCTTCCAGCCAAGGAGACCCACAAGTCCACATTTCACTGCAACTCACAAAATGATGTTAAACACTTGCCATGTGCTCTGGGAGCTCAGAGCAAGACGCGATTCCAAGGGGATGTGGGAGGCACACACAAGAGGCGGCGTTTGCATGGAGGCTGGAACACACACCCTGCTGAGGAGCCTGCAGTCCAGCCCAGGGGCAGGGGGGCTATGATATGTTCAGGGAGCAGCATGTCCTGGGTGGTGAGCATATATGAGGCCTGTGTTATGAATGGGAGCTTGGACACTTCAGGCCCCGCACGGCAGGACAGCATCTTACAGGGCCTCTTCCATGCCCCTGGTCCTCAGTGGTCCTCAGTGCTGGGTCAGACTCAGAGCCCCAGAAAGCCCACCCCTCTGAAGCAAGGCTGCAGGCAGAAGGGCTCCCGTGGGTCCCTCTCAGCACTGTCTCTCCAGCAGAGGCCGTGAGGCTACTCTGGCTGCCTCCACCCCCCCCCCTTCCATCACCCCACTCCCCCGCCCTGCAACATGTTCCTCCTGGGCTCTATGCCTATGGAATCAGTGCATGCAATCATTTATTCATTCCACATCTACCAAGTGATACTGAACAAAGCACTCGGGTTAAGACTGGGTCAAGACGGACACTCCCCGTCCTCAGGGAGCATATACTTAGCAGGGAAATGCGTGTGTAGAAGGCAATTGCAGTACAGTGGTATGCAGTCAGCCCCAGGTGCTCTGGGGCATGTACAAGGGGCGTGCAGCCCATCTGAGTGGTCCCTGAGGGGTTTTCAGTGAAAGTGATAGATAGCTGAGATGCAACCTGAAGACAAGATGTTAACGGAGGAAGGGGGTGGGGTGGGAAACAGAGATCCAGCCCATCACAGGCAGGGGGAGCCTCCTGTGCAAAGGCCTGGAGGAGAAGCAGAGAGAACCAAGGTGGATGAGGGAAGGTGAGGGACAGGACTGGACACGTGGGCAGTAGCCTCATCGTGACGAGTCCCACACAACTGTAGCAAGGAGTTGAGTTTTCATGCTGACGGCAGCACAGAGCCATGGCAGGGTTTTAAGAGAAGGAGCGACAGAATCACAGAGTGCTCTAATGGGGTGAGGTCTGAAAAGTCATCTGGCCACAAGTCCTCATTTTGCACAAAGAACCCAAAACTTAGAGAGGGGAAGCAATGGGCCAGGATCACTCAGCTGAGCTGGTTAGAAGGTCTCCTGACTCACAGCACAGTGCTCACTACCCTGGGCCGCGGTCTAACTCCCCGTTAGGGAGGGATCTGAAGGTGCGCGAGACAAAGGGCTCACGCTCATTCCTGGGGGTCTGGGTGTGGCACCCCCCATTGCTGCAGGTTCCCCACGGAGCCCTGGGAGGGTCTGCTCCTGCAGCCCCAGCTTTCCTGCTCACCTGCTGGGCAGTGGCTGTGCCCAGGGGCCCCAGGGGCCCCAGCGCCCACCCTCCATCTCTATCCCGGGGCAGCCCTGGAGACCAGGCTCCAGGACAGTTCTTGGTCCAGGCCAGTGGGACTTGAGAGTTTAAGGTTTGTGAAGCATTTTCTGTCACTGCCTCATGAGTTATTTAGTAAATGAAGATTAATTTTACAGCAATAAGTAAAACCTCAGAGGGGAAGGGCAGTGGGGGAGAGGGGTGCCAGCATGCACAGCGTGGAAGTCCCTGCCCCGGAGGCAGGGGTGGCTGGGCGGGGTCTTATGTCAATTTGCTCTCATACTCGGCACCCCTGGGGCCTCTCGTAGATCTGGTTCAGGAAGCTGGTGGGGTGGCTCAGGCACATTGCACGGGAGCTAGATTCAATACCACCCTCATGAGGAGGCAGGGGCAGGACAGGAAGAGTTGCCCTCTCCAAAGTTCTAGAGGGTTCTAGAAAGAACCTTGACCAGGAGTCAAAAGGCTGGGTTCTGGTTCTGGCTTTCCCACTGATGGACTGGGCTCCCTTCATTTTCTTGGATGTAAAATAGGATTATCGCTACTTGCCCTGTCTACTTCATGGGACAATGTGCCAATCAAATGAAAAGGTGGATTTGAAAGCACCGGCATAAGCTATAATAAGGTCATGGCAGTAGAGAAAGGGACTAGGGTGGTGACGGGGCTGTCGCTGGACGGCTTGGACCATCACCTCACCCCTCTGGGCTTAGTTGTGTACCGCTTGGAGCCAGTGTGCTGATTAGATGAGACGCTATGTTAAATGCCTCGCACGATGCCTGGCACAAAGAGTGCTCCACAGACAGCGGCTGTATTTGAGCTATTGTTATTTCCGTCATCGTCATCATCACTAATAAAATGCAGTCCTTTCCAGCCCTTGAATTCTTCAAAATGTCCCTGGTCACAGTGATCCTCCTCCCTTCCAAAGAGGAGGCCAGCCTCAGGCCCTTGCAGCCCCCGTCCTGCCCCCGCCACCCCCAGCAGCCCCAGCTGAGTTCGCTTGGAGAACTGGTCCAGGGAGCCCTGGGCCATGGGCTGGAGCTTCTCTGGGCTTGGAGCTGGCCTTTTCTCGGGGTCTCTTGGCCCCACCCCAGCCCTAGGTTCCACCTGCGCTCTAACCTGGCCCTGACTCACCCCGGCCACCCACACCTCTCTACACCTGAACAGCGCCCTCTCGTGACCTTCGTCCTTGCCTCTCTGTGTTCCCTCTCTTTCTCCACTGCGAGCTCTCCGCCCCTCCCTCAGCCGGGCCACCTGCCCTCTGAAGAGTGCGTCCTCCTTATTCCGCTTTTCTCCAAGACCCCTGACCAACAGGGCCAGTGCGTCCTGAGTACAGCGTCCCATCTTGTCCACAGCACCCAGGACGGCCCTATGCCCGGACACACTGGTTAGATCTGACTGCCCATCCCTCTCTTTTTCTGCTTTCTTCCTCTTTCCTCTGACTCCCCCCGCCAGGGGTTCTCAGCCTTGGCATTATTGACATTTTGGACCTGATAATCCTTTGTTGTGGGGCTGTCCTGTGCACTGTAGGATGTTTAGCGGCATCCCTGGCCTCTACCCACTAGATGCTAGTAACAACTCCCTCCAGCCAATTGTGACAAGCAAATATGTCTCCAGACACTGCCAAATGTCCCCTGGGGGGCAAAATCGCCCCCACCTGAGAACTACCCACCTAGGCCTGCACCCTAAGGCCCCCATTAGCCTTCTCTCTCTGTGTGTTCCCTCTCACCAACCCTCTCCTCCTCTCAGAGCAATGCCGCCCCTGCCCCCCGACCAACAACACTTTGCAGCAGAAACTGGACTAAGCACCTTCTCTGGTTTGAGCCGCTGCTCTTCTGGCTGCCCAAAGCCAGGGCCACTCAAGGTGGAGACAGAAAATGCAAATTGCACACAGTGAAAGACTTGGCTGGTGCCTGGGGCCTCTCCCTTGTTTTCTGCTCAGATGAAAGGCCGGAAAAGGGGCTGGGGTGAGTGAGGCAGTCTGGGGCTCCCTCCAAACCCCCTCTGTGGATGACAGTGGGGAGGGCAGGAGTGGGGCTGGGGCTGGCCTGGAGGGGGCCTGGTTCCCTCCAGGACAGGAAGCCTGGGCAAGTTCCATGCTCTGCAAAGGTGCAGAAGGCAGGTGGGAGCAGGGTGGAGCCCCTTCCCCAGAAGTCAGGAGTTCTGCGGCCCACGTCTGTTCAGGGAAGCAGCCTGGATGGGCATTAGGCACTTGCAGTCTGATCCCGGAAGGTCACCTTCTGTCTCTTGTCAGAGCCCCTCCTGCCAAACTCGGCCTCTGCATCTGCTTCTCTAGGTCCCTACATGTTTGACGTCCGTCCCTGACGCCTGACTTTGGCTAGAGTATCTAGGGGACATTTTCCATTCCTGCAGCATCTCCATGAAGAGCTCAGAAGAACTGCTCATGCCCATTTTAAAGATCCCTCATCCAAGGTCTAGTGCAGCTTCCAGCCTGCCTGGTCCCGTCTGGACTGGCCCTTCCCTGCGTCCTTCTCCAGGAAGGGCATTGCTCCCCTCTTCCTGGGGGGCTGCCAACACACCATCTCTTTAACTAGCACCCTCTTCCCCACCAGACCAATTTAATTCAACAAAAATAGATTAGCATTGGGGCTGGGCCCGTGCCTGAGTCGTTAAGTTCGCGCACTCTGCTGCAGGCGGCCCAGTGTTTCGTTGGTTCTAATCCTGGGCACGGACATGGCACTGCTCATCAAACCATGCTGAGGCAGCGTCCCACATGCCACAACTAGAAGGACCCACAATGAAGAATATACAACTATGTACTGGGGGGTTTGGGGGAGAAAAAGCAAAATAATAAAGTCTTTAAAACAAAATGGATTAGCATTACAACTAAGATGTAGGCCCAAGGGCTGTTAAGCTCTAGATGGAGAGCTACAAAGAAATGCCAACCCTTGCCCAATGCATATAAAGTCAGCTGGACAAGCTGACCTCTGAAGGCCCTTGACCTTCACTTGGAGGGCGAGGGCATGTCAGCTCCCATCTCTTTGGCTCTTGGCATTCATGCCAGCCATGCCACCAGAGAGCTTTTCATGAAGCAAAGTTGATCGCAATGCTGACAGGTTTGCAGAGCTGACTGTGTGCCCGTCTCCAGGCCCTGGGCCCCCAGCCACAACACTCTCTCTCCTCTGCCAAAAGCCCTCAACAGCTACCCCCCATGCACAGGCTAAAAGGCAAGCTCTTCACTCTGGCCCCATCCAAACTCATTGCCCCTAAAACCCCTCTGTCCCCCCACCCCATGTAGCCCCTGCCTCCCTGAGGCTCCCTGGCCTCTCATGCTGACGCCTTCCCATGTGCTGTCTCCTCCACATCACATACTTCAGACACATGGTGTCCTTCAGACCCCAGCTCAACTGTGGCCTCCTCTGTGATGGAGTGATCACTCAGTCCTCTGGGCTTCCTCAGCACCTTGGGCTGCTCCTCTTAGGGAATCGTTACTGGGTCTGTACCCTCCTCCTCAAATTGTGAGCCAATGGAAATCAGAAGAGTTCTGGTCAGCCCATCATTACCAAGCACCTGCCATGGGCCTGTTATCCATGCAGGTACCAGAAGTCCAAACTTGAACAAGATCTCGACCTTCAAAGAGCTCACTGTCTAGAAGAGAGAGCACGAAAATGGCCAATTTTGAGGAAAATGGTAAATACTATGAGAGAGGTGGGCATCAGGCGCTAGGGGAGCCCAGACAAGGGCTAACTCACCTGTCCAGGGCAATACCCAACCTGAATTCAGAAGACCATGGAAGAAGTCATTGGGCCAAAAAAGGAAGTGGCTCAGAAGGAGGAGGGGCCCTGCAGAGGGCCTGGCATGCACAAAGGTGCAGAGCGTGGGGTGTCAGGAGATACGAGCTTCCATGATGCCAGAGAGGTTGAGCAAGAAGATGTTCATACAAGAGGCAGGAGGGGTGATGAACTTGAGACGCCATCTCCATTAGGATCGCTTTTGGCTGCATGTAACAAAAAGTCGTTGGCAATGGCTTAGCCAAAGTGGAGCGTTGTTTGTCTCATATAACAGGGTGTCCGGGAGCCGTCAGTTCACGGCTGGCCCAGTTGCTAAGAAACCAGACTCCTTTTCTCCTCCTGCTCTGCCATCCTCATGGCTGCAAGACAGCTGCTGCATTTCTGAGCCTCACGTACATCTTTTCAGCAGGAGCAAAGGAGCAAGGGCAGAGGCCAAAAGGTTTGTGCCAATAGAATCTGCCCTTTTGTCATTATTTTTTAATTGTACTAGAATACACATAACAAAAAATTTACCATTTTTTTCCATCTTAACCATTTTTAAGTGTATAGTGCAGTGGCATTAAATACATTCACATTGTTGTGCAACTCTCACCACCATCTACCTCTAGACTGTAATGTTCAAGTTCGGTTTCATCGTGCGAAACTAAAATGCTATACCCATTAAATAACAGTTCCCCATTTTCCCCTCCCCAGCCAAGCCCTGGCAAACATCGTTCTAATTTCTGTCTCTATGAACTTGACTACTCTAGGTACCCAATATCAGTGGGATCATACAGTATTTGTCCTTTTTTGGCTGGCTTATTTCACTTAACACTGTATCCTCAAGGTTCATTCATATTGTAGCATGTGTCAGAATTTCCTTCCTTTTCAAGGCTAAGTAATATTCTGTTGTGCGCGTATGTGTGTACATCATGGGCCCTTAATAAACAGCTACTCAGGTTTGTGCCGATTGAACTCCCTTGTGATTGCCTAGTCAAAGACAAGACAGTGGAGTGATTGCACGGCAGCAGAAATGACCCTGGATTTGAAACTGAAGGGTCAAGCCCTGGCTGCCACTTCCACCTTGTTACCTCCAGCAAGACACTTAACCTGTTGCCTCAACTTCAAATGGCGTTAACAATCGCTTCCCTTTGTGTAAATGCTTCACAGGTTGCAAGGCTCTCCTGCATACATTATCCTTTTTAATCCTTACAAGGACCCTGTGAAGTTGGTAGGGCAGGATTTATTTAATCTCTGTTTTCAAGATGAGAAAATGATCGCTCAGAGAGGTTAAGTGATTTGCCCAAAATACTCAGCTGATAAGTGCCAGAAAGGGCGCTCTGACTTCCTAGGGGTGTGATCTGCTCCTGCCCATCTCTCAGGAAAGGGGGCTGTGGGAATTAAATGAGACTCTGAATGAGAAGGTGCTTTGCAGACCAATGGGCGTTCTTTGCTTTTTCAGCGTCTGTGTAGATTGGGGATTGTCCTCTTTGATCCTTGGGGGATGGGACAAGATGGGGATTTGGTCAAAGAAGGGGGATGGAAGGTCTTTCTCCCCTGGGGGACCTGTGGGTTCAGACAACTGACAGGCCAGGGAGGGTGTTCCCAGCTGCCCAGTGAAGGAGTTAGCGCCCTGGGAGAGGTTTCACCCCTGGGGTCCCCTTTCTCCTGTTCCTCCCTCCAATCACGCCTACTTCCCTGGAACCCGCAGGATCTTTGGCCACAGCTCCCCCGCCTCGCTCCTTCCTTCTCCAGGGCTAACCCCCATCCACTCTGCCCCACCTCCTCTTCCCCCTCCTGCTCCCTACTTTCAAAAGCATAATGAGTTTGATAAGAAATTGTCTCGTTAACAGGATTAGCCACGGGAATCTCTGGTCCCCTCCCATTTGTTCTGTAATGCTCCTGTCTTGTGTCCTGTAATTTTCTGCTGGTGTCAGAGGCTCGGGACCACCTCAGGGATATTAATTCCTACTTGTTCTTTGATCGTGTGACTGCTGATACGCCAGGACGCCCCCACAGCTGCTGGGCCGGCCGCTGAGGCCTTGTGGGTAAATTACAGGAGGCCCTCTGGGACGGTCTCCCTCCGCCCCCTCAGCTTCCAGTTCTGGGGGCAGCAACTAGCTCTAACGACGACGGGCCAAGGAGGCGGATCTAAAGCTGGAGCTTAGGGGCAGAAGGCTGACAAATGAATGCCCCCCAATGTGCTCCTTTCTTTCCCTTTCTACCCTGCACACACACATGCACACACACACACACATGCGTGCAGACACCCCCCTTGGAAGACTCTAGAACGGGTAGTGCAGAGGTCGCTCGGCACAGTGGATGAGAGTGTCGAGCCTTGGCCCTGGGTTCACTTCCTGTGCCTGTGACATAGACAACTGGCCCAACCTCTCTGAGCCTCAACTTTCTCACCTGTACATTAGGGATGATAATACCCATCTGGCGAGATCGTGGTAACACACAGCAGATAGTAGCTGACACATAGTAGGTGCCCAATTAATGCTATTTTCCTTCTCTGCTCTTTCAAGACTGGAATTCAGTGGGAGTGGGGAATACTGTTCTTGGGATTTACCGAGAAATTCTTGTTTCGGTCTTGAGTTACATCCCCAGACTGTTTCCCTGCACCGATTCCTTCTGACCTCTCCCCTCTCAAGTTTCATTCTCTTTACGCATTTTTAAGGACTTACACAAAGGAAACTTTATGGCCCCTTCAACCCAAACCACTAATTAAAAGAAAGCTCAGCATATAGACTGAATCCCAAGAAAAGGCAGCAGGAAAGAAGGAATTGCCTGTCCTATGCCCTAACCTATCCTTGAGGGCAGAGCAGAGAGGCACCCCGAGGAAGAGACCAGATCCAGAACAGTCCAGACCAAGTCCAGAATAGGCAAGAGCGTCATGCTGGGCAGAAACCCAGACTCCGGGTCAACGGGGCATTTTCACAGAGGGCAGAGATACAGGAGGCCGGTGCCCGGAGGAGTGAACCTACGTAGGAGGTAGGTAGGAAATTGCTGGAGTCGGAAGAGGGGAGACTGGAGCTGAATCTCAGTTAATTTGGAAACAGTTTTGTGATCGATTGCACAGAAAGTATCAGAGAGTGAGAGGTGGGAAATTGCACCCGTCTGGTGAATGAGCTCAGAATCCCAAGTGCTGTGTGGAGGCCGGGAGCTGGTGCCACTCTGGGCCAGGTGGGGAGCCAGCATGAGCTCAGGGAGCTGGTGGAGCCAGAGCCATGCTGAGAGGACATGGGCCGCAGACAAGGCCAGCGTCACCACTTGGAACACACACACACACAGGGCATCACGCAAATCATCGATGAAGCCCTGGCTGTGTGCCTAACCTAGTGTGAAGCCTTTATCTACACTTCTCATTTAATGTTTGTATCACCCTTGTCAACAGCTAATATCAATAAACAGACCTGGGGCTGCCAGGCCAGGCCTGTGAGAATCCCATGGGGGATTTGCGGCCTCTGTCCTCAAAATGCTACAGAGACAGATAATCTGAGTTCAAATCACCATTATGTTGTTTTCTATCTGTGTGACCTGGGGCAAGTTTCTGACACTCCATGAGCCCAGTTTCCTCATCTATAAGATGGGGATAGTATTGGCTGCCTCTCGGGATTAAATGAGGCAATGCATGTGAAATACCTAGCACTCTGCCTGGCATGTAATAGAAATCCATGAATGAAGGTACATCCACACCACCCTCCCCTTCTCCTTCTCCTGTGCACTGCCACCAAGGAAGACCAGCCACCAATGTGTTTTTAAAATCAACAATGAAAAGCAAGCGTATGATGAAAGCTGAGTAAAGGGTACAGATACCGCAAGTGAGCAGAGAAAGAGATGATGGAGGGCTGAGTAGGGGGAAGGGAGGCTCCTGGAGAAGCAGGGTGTAATTTAGAGCCAACGGGTGCGGAGGTTGAACAGTGGTGCGGGGAAAGTGAAGGGGCCAGCAGAGCTGGGGCAGAGCACTTATGTAGTCATATTGTTTCAATAAGACTCGCTTTGAGAGCTGATAGGCGCAAATGTTGATGAGCCTGTGGGCATTTCTACCTTTCCTGATAAGGTCCCTGGCTGGCATCGCTGATGTCCCACACAGTCACTGTACTGATTAGCCTGTAAATAAAAAAGAGAAATGTCCAGAAGAGGAGAATTGCCTCTGCTGTTTGAGTAACATCAGAGGATTTTTAAGGGTTCTAAGAAGAGGGACTCGGGAGCAATCTAGAACCACCGACACGAGGGGTCACTGCAGGCTCCTGAGTGGGTTGAAGTAGACATAGTTGGAATCCTTCCTCCCCAGAAGCTGTGTAGTAATAACAGTGAGAGCCATTGTTTATTCAGTCAATGTGCAGGGGCTGGGCTAGGCGCTTTAATTCTTGTGACGACTCCAACTCTGTGTGATTGGTGCTATTAGCACCATTTTATAGACAATGAAACTGAATCAGAGAGGTCACGTAATCTGGGCAGGATCACACCAATGGAGCCAAAGTCTGTCTGACTTCAGAGCCCAGGTACTTAGTCACTTTAAAAGACTGAGAGTCAGGCACTCATTCATTCATTCATTCATTCAAGAAATATTTATTGAGCATGACCGCATGTAGGTGGTGTGCCCGAAACTGAGCCCAGAGCAGTGAACAGGCAGGCGGCCCCTGTCCTCATGGAGGTCATGGTCTCATTCAGCAGTGTGCACTGGGCCTTTACCAAGTGCCAGGCTTGGGCTGTGCTAGTGACTGGGAGGCAGAGGTGATGGACCTGCCAGCTGCTCTTGTCCTTTGGGGGCTCTGGCCACTCATCATGGGAGCATTTCTTTCTGCAGCGTGTGGACACTGGGAGCCTCTGAACCAGGCAGGCCCCAGGGTGGGAAGGTGGTGAATCAGGAGGCAAACAGAGGAAGGACAGAGGGATGGTCTCCACTGCCATCCCAGTGGCCTTGGAGCCACATCAGATGACTTTGAGAAGTCACAGTGCTATGTCCCTTTTAGCCACACCCACTTCTGGGACACTGTGAGACCAGCTTGCTCATTCTCCATCTATACCCACCCCATTGTCACCAAACAGAGAGACCGAAGGAAGGAATAGGACGAGAGACAGAAATGAGCATCCGTGAGGCGCCTCTTCTGCAGCAGCTCCTTGTCCCCAGTACCCCTGTAAGTGGTCCTTGGTACCACTTTATAGGGGAGGAGGCTGAAGCTCAGAGAGTTTCCTCTCCGGGATTTGCCTCCAGGTCACACAGCTACTAAGGGACAGAGCCAGCACTTCCGGCTGCAGATCCAGGGCTCTGCTTGTAGTATATTCCCAGCCCTGGCCCAAGGGTAATGGGGGTTCAGAAGAGTGGCGTGTGATTCTAAGGAACCTGCGTTCTATTTAGGAATACAAGAATGACCCACACGGAACGGGTAGGACCAATGCGAATGTGAAATTTGAGGCTCTGGGTGCCAGGCTCTGGCCCCACAGCAGGAGCCATGAACTGTCTGGAGAGGGAGAGAGGGTCTGCATTTCAGAAACGCCTTGCTGGGGTGCAGGGGAGGTGAGCAGCTCTGCCTCTGGGGAGGAAAGAGTGAGCACGCCCAGGGCAATGCGGTGTCCTAGAAAATAGCACAGCAAAAGCGTGGTTGGGACTTGCCCAGCTCTGACTTTATGATCTGGGGCAAATTGCTTTGAGTGTGCTGACTCTCAGTTTCCTCATCTATTAGAGGGAGAGAAAAAAGCCTCTACCTCAATGTAGCAGGGACTGAAGGAGACATCACATGAGGAAGAGTCCTTGGCACAGTGCCTGGCATCCACCCCTGGTCCCAAGCCTTTGCCTCAGAGCAGGGGCAGGGCCTGCAACGGGCCTGGACCCAGCCCTCCCTGCCCTCAAAGGGCTTACCATCTAGGGTGGTGCCAGGTCTTTGGGGACTCTGTACCCACTTCATCACTGCTGTGACAAGTGTGCGTGGAAAGAGGGCACGAGACAGAGAGATCTTGGGCAGGTTTTTCTTGAGGAAGGGAGTGTGAGCCGGGCTCTAAGGGGCAGTCAGACTGAACTTTGGGAAGGAGGTGGATAGCGTCCCAAGTAGCAGCAGGGCTTGCGGGGGGAGGAGGAAGGAGCTGGCGCTCTAGAGGAGGGCCAGGGTGGCTGGAATCCCCAAGGACCAGAGCTGGGGCCAAACGGGGCTGAGGCAGGATGGCAGGCTTTGGCTGCTCTCTTAAGGATTTTGGTCTTTATCCTAAGAAAAGTAGGAAGCCTTGGGATGATTTTCAGTGTGATCAGATGTCCATTTTAAGAGGATCTGGCTATAGTGAGGGGGATGAGTTAGATGAGACTACAAGTAGGGATGGACACATAGTAGGTAGGCCCTTGATACATAGTAGGCCCTTTATGGTACCCACAGGGTGCTGTGGGGAGAGTCTGCTCACTGGGGAGGGAGCTAGAGCAGGGAGTGAAGGCTCCACCCCAGGCCCTGGGATCAGAATGGATCTCCTACTCTGCCTGTCACAGCAGAGCCGCCCAGGATAAAAGAAAAATCCCAGCTACTCGGTGGCCTATGGGGGCGGTCATTCCAGGGGAGCAGCAGAAAGGTGGGGGCCACACCTTAGAGGTGAGTGCTGGGTGGGCAGTCACCATCCACCCCCCTCGGGCCCAAGGACACAGGGTCCCCCTCCCCACCGGCCGCCTGGCTAGTGGGGTTCTGTCAAGCAGGGCAGCCTTTCCGAATTGTAATAACAGTTATTTCTATTACACCATGAGCATCTGACACACAGAGCGAGGAGCTATGAAGCCCCCCAGCGGGTCCCATAAAAGTGGAGGTGGGGGCTCTGGGGAAGGGCTGGAGGCTGCGGCTGGGGCTGCACTCCGCCATGTGTAGCGGGAGGAGGACGGGGAAGAAAGAGCCTTATTTCAGCACCCTGTTATTATGGCATCTTGTTTTCCTAGTTTGTTCAACAAACCTCTCTCCCCTTGCCTCTCCCCCCACTCGCCTCTCTTTTTTTCATCTTCCTCTCTCAGCAAATCCATTTAAATGCAATTCTATTCTTAAAGCGCCCCTCTCATGCATGTCTAATGAATGTCAGGGAAATGCTATTACAATGGGGCTGAGGAGGATCCGATAGGCAGTGTGTGTACAAGTCATTTGAAAGGAAGCCTGGGAGCGCTCCAGTTTTATTACAGCATAATTAGAAATAAAATCTTGTTGCAAGAGGAGAATGAGAGATGTGTGCTAATCCTGTGGTGGAGGAAGATAGAGCTGTATTTAGAGAAAAGGACTCAGGGAGAGAGAAAACTAGCCACCATCCTCCATCCCCCTCCACCAAGACTCTCCCACTGTTCCCCTCCCTGAGCTGCTCCATCCTCACACGCCCTGTGCATCCCAGCTCCCTGGGGCCGCTCCAGAGACAGTGCTGACGCCCTTCTAGATCTCGGCTGCCCAAAGTCTGCCAGGGCCCCAGGGGAGCCGAGCCTGGTCCCTCCTGGGAAATCCACAGCCTCCCACCTACTTAAGAGGCCAGTTTGTGGGCCATTGGGAGGAGGTGGAGAGCGGTCAGCAGACCCCTGCACTTGGAGGCTGAGACCCAGGTCAAGTTCTGCGTCCCCTCCTTCCGAGAGTTATGCATTCATTTGTTCATTCATTCATTCATTCATTCAACAGCTACTAACTGACCACCTAGTGTATGCCAGGCACTGTGTTGGATTCATTCATTAACTCATTTAATTCTCATAGGAAACAGGTTCAGAGAGGTTCAGTGGCTCGCCCAGCATCATCCAGCTAGAAAGGGGATCACAGCTCAAACCCAAGCCCTCCTGACTCCAGAGCCCAGCTTTTTCTGCTCCACCATGCTATCAACTGGCTGCGTCCTCCTGAGACCTCAGACACCCACCCATCCAGTAACTCCATCTCCTGTGGAGCCCAAAAGGCAGAGATAAAGATGGAGGGACTGGGCTAATCCCTCTGATGGGCAGAAATGGGCATCACCCCATAGTTCCAGGCCTTCCTCTTTGACCGCTTGCCCTCTCACCTGCCAAGGTAGCGGTAGAGGAGGAAGGACAGAGGCCACTCCCAAGGCCTCCTGGGGACACATGTGGTGTGTTGTGCCACCCATCAGGAGCCTGGCACACCAAGCCCCAGCCCAGCCTGGAGTCACGCCTTGAAGATGAATGTGAGACCCTGGTGTCTTCCCAAGCACCTGGGAGCCCCCATGCCGGAAAGCAGGCAGGTAGACCCATCACCTGTCACAGGGAGATTACTCAGTTGTGAAACCCCCCTCCAGCTTGGCTCCCTGCTTGAGCCCCAGCTTCAGCGTCACCCTCACTCTGCCAGCTGGCCAGGAGCGGGGCTGCGTTCCTGGCTCCACATATGCCCCAGACAATCTTGCGTGGCAGAGGTCCCACCTCCCATCCATCTAATCTCCTCGGGCCCCACATATGTCCACCCTGCCTGGTGTCCACTCCATGGGGAAAGAGCAGTGGGCCCAGAGACAGGAGGCTTCTCTTGACATCTACACTCTAACCCAGATGAGCTGTGTGACCCTCTGTGCCTCAGTTTCCTCAAGTGTCACATGTGATGGATCAGGTTTGAGTGTTTGATAGCGCGTGCAGATGAAGCCCTACCTTGGATCACAGGCCCATGCCCAGGGCCGGTTCCCTGCCCACCTAGTCCCTGAGCAATGCCTCCCACTGTTCCTGGCACCTGATGCCCACCGAGGGGTCTCAGCTCCGTCTCTCCCCACCCCCTCACGCTCTCACTTTCTGAACCCAGCCTGTGCAGTACACCTGGTGACCCTGAGGAGTGGCTTGCCTCTGTCTGCCTCCCCATCCCTACCCTAAAGTCCCCACCCAGTGTCTTCACAGCACAGGCCCAACTCGAGAATCTTAGCGCTGGAAGGGTCCTCAGGGAACAGCATGTCCAGATGAGGAGTGTATTCATTTTCTAGGGCTTTCATAAGAAAACACCAGACTGGGTGGCTTAAACGACAGAAATTTATTTCTCATCGTTTCAGAGGCTGGAAGTCCGAGATCAAGCTGTCAGCAGGTTTGGTTTCTTCTGAGACCTCTCTCCTTGCCTGGCGGACGGCCCCTCTCTCACTGTGTCCCCACACAGTCTCTCCTCTGTGTCTCCTCCTCTTCTTATAAGGACACCCGTTCTCTTGGATTAGGGCCCCACCTTTATGGCCTCATTTGACCTTAATTACCTCTTTAAAGGCCCTATCTTCCAATACAGTCATATTGGGGGTTAAGGCTTCAACACAGCAATTTTGCGGGGCCGCAAATCAGTCCATAACCAGGAGGATCTGGGACTTAAAGCCAGCCAGCGCCAGAGCTGGGCCTTGAGGCCAAGTTCCTGACTCACGTGCCGTGTGCCCTCCCTCACGCTGTGAATCTCTCCGGGTTCTTGGGTGGAGGGCTTACAGACCTGGGAGTCCAGCATCCGGGGTGAAGACGAGGCAGGACGGGCCTTGGCTTCCCTTGGGCTGTTCAAACCCAGGCTGCCAGGTACCCCGGGGCCCTCCCCGTCAGCAGGAGCACCAGAAAGAAATGAAAGAAAGGTGCTCTGCAGAGTTGGCCCTAAATAGCTCCCTGTAGTCTGCCCTGGTGCTGGGCCCCCAGACAGGGCTAATTCCTACCAGCCACGAAGTATTGATCACCCCCACCCAGGCTGCCCCGCGGAGCAAAGAGCCGGGAGGAAAGAGGGGCCCTGCTGGTGGGGTGCGTTAGCTCCTTAGTCCTGTGAACGACCCACAGGCTCCGAGGTGTGGGCGGACCACGCTGTTTTTATAAATCTCTATGGGATGGAGCAGCAACTGGCAACCTGTATGGATTGCGATGTCTCTTTTGGAATTGGGAGGCCCCTGGGGGCCAGTCGAGGCACTTGGAGGCCCTGGCATCCTGAGGCCGTCTCGGGAAACTTGGCCTGTGACAGGCCAATATCTCTTCTCTTCCAAGACGGACTGAATGGTTTTTCTGACCCTGGCCAAAGCCTGGTCTCCATGCGAAGCTCCCCCCATGCCTCCCCACCTCTCCTGCCCCCACTCCATACCTCCTGTCACTGGGGCCTTCCTTGTAGGGGTGAGGCAGGCGGGCAGAGCAGGAAACCCCTCCCTCAGCCTCTGGTTTTCCTGCTGTAAGAAGGCATGTGACTCCAGGAGCCAAGAAGCATCTCTACTGCCAGGATTCAATCATTCAACACAATATCAACACATCCCTGCACTCCGTGCATGTGTTATGGACACGTATGCCCTGTGCTTTTCCACACTTCGTATTATGGCACTAACCCCTCCTTACACATCTACGGTACGGTATATGTCACAACACCCTTTCATAGTCATCGTTCCATGGACATTATGAAAGAAGCCTATAAGCCGAGCTCACCAGGGGTTAGTGTCCCCAGTGTTGGGATGAGAGAACAGAAGCCCAGAGGGGTTAAGGGATTTTCCTAAAGTCACACAGTTGGTAGGTGGTGGATCTCAAATCTCCCATTTCTGACTCCAAAAACAATGCTCCCTATAGCACCCATTGAAGCATCCGCTTCCCCAAGCTGCCAGCCCCCACTCTGTCCCCTGCAATGCCCCACAGGCCCCTGCAAGTGCACCCAGCGGGAGAGGTGGCAGCCCCCGCACTTGGTGCCCTCACAGACACACGCAGCCGCCTGCCCATGAGCGCGCCTTCCTCACACATGGCACCAGTCAGGGCAAGGTTTCGTTGCTCCCTAAATCTGAGTCCTCCCCAAACAGATGACTGTCTCGTACCCCTGACCTCTCACTTCCCTGCACACCAACCTCAAAGGGACATAGCCGTCCACTCTTTCCTCAGTAGCTGTAATGGCTTCGGAAGCTGGTCTCAGCTCACCGCCACCCGTCTGCTCACCAGCCTCTCTGGCCCGGCTAGCGAGAGGGAGAGCGCCTCCAGGAGCAGCATGGGGCCAGGGGCCCGGCCACTGCCGAGAGGGGTGGGAAAGCCCACCTCCCACAGAAGGGGTTGGCTGAAACCCCTCTGAAATGCAACCCGCCCTCTCCTGGCAGCTGGGTTTGGGGAAAACGGCTCTAGGTTTGTGCTCAGGAGACCCTGCTGGGAATCCCGGCTCCTCCACCCGCTGGATGGGTCACTTGGACACGTCTCCGCCTGAGCCTCAGTTTCCTCATCTGTGGAGCAAGAGGAGCAGCCTGCGCCTCCTGGGCTGGTGATGGCGCTTAAGAGAGGGAACACCCGTGAACGTGCCCAGCACGGCGCCCAGCGCAGGGGTGTGCACTGACTCACGCACTCTGGGTTCTTTTCTCCTGAGTTTATGACATGATTTAAGACGCTTCACCGCCTAAGCCTGGATCCCTCTCCCAAACCAAGGCAGACTCTATCCACACGGGCTGCCCAGGAGGGCTGCAGAGGGGAAGTTTACGGCCACAGGCCCCTGGACACAGGTCTTCTTCCTCAAAGGCCCCAGCTATGGGAACCTCGCACGTCTAAGGGACTGGGCGTCCTGAGGGCAGGCAGAGATGGAACCACCCAAGCAGCTCGGTTCTGGGACTCTTCTGCCCACAGAAGGGCAGGACGCCACTCTGCCGCCACCGTGGTACTGCATACCTCTGGTCTGAATCCTGGCCCCTGAGGCTCCGACGTGGTTCCCTCCTGGAACCAGTGACCTCTGTGGCCAGTGGTCCCTCCTCCGGGCGAGGGCAGCATTTCTGCTCCAATCACCTGGTCAAGGAAGGACAGTGGAAGGGAAGACTCAGGCAGGCTGGAGAGGGGGTGTCTGCTTGCCTCTCCTCCCTGGGCCGGCTCCCCTGGTCCCATGTGTCTGAGGAGCTCCTGGGAGTTGAGAGGTCACTCCCTGCGGGGCCCTCCTTCAGAGGAGAAGTCAGCCATAGCTGACACTCGAGTGCCGGCTCCCATCATTGTGTTTACTTCCCTTTTGTTAGCTCCAAACCATCAGTCTTGCATTCGTGGCCCAGCCTGGACTCCACTCAGCTGGGGAACCAAGATGAGGTTCAAAGTGGCCCAAAGGGAGGGCAGTGGCCTGAACCGCTGCAGTGTGGCAGCAGTGATTAGAGGGGGAGAGACCGCAGGGGACAGGTGACCTCGGGACAGTACTCCAGGGCTGAGACCCAGCTGTCCCAGCCTCCTCCACGGCCAGGATTCATTCCTTCTGCCCACGTTTACAGAGCACCCACCACGTACCAGCATGTTCTGGAGCTAGGGTAGAGGCGTGGACTAAAACAGGTCTGTGCTCTCAAAGAGAAACACCACCTGCTCTGAAGACAAAGAGGCAGGGTGAGGAATTGGGCAGGGTGTGGGGCACCATCCAGTTTTGATGGAGGGGTCAGGCAAGGCCTCCCTCAGGAGCTGGGATTTGAGCAGAGACCTGAACGAGGGTGGGAGTGAGTCAAGGAAAGAGCATTTCAGGCACAGAAGGAGTAGTCACAGCAAAGGCCCTGGGGCGGAAATGAGCACACACACGCGGATTTTAAAACCACTGTAGTAGATGATCTCCGAGGGCTCTCGCAGCTCTGCCATTCTTTAAGCTAAGAATTTATCAATTACTGCATGGGAAGGGAACTTAAAGATGACCCAGTTTAGTTCTCTCACTCAATGTTAAATCCTCTATTCAATATTTCAGCCAAGTGTTTCTTCAGCCTCTACTTAAATACCCCTGGTGACAGGAAACTCATTACCTCACAAAGACACTCATTCTAATTCTTTATAATCTTGGCTTAAAGTTTTTTTAAATTTTAATTGTAGGGAAATACACATAACATAAAATTTACCATATTAACCTTTTTAAGTGTTACGTTTCAAGTTCAGTAACGTTTAAGTTCAGTTTCATCTTGTAAAATTGAAACCTTATACCCATTACACAACAACCTTCCATTTCCCCCTCCCCCACCCCCTGGCAACCACCATGCTACTTTCTGTTTCTGTGACTGTGACTACACTAGGTAACTCACATAAGGGGGACCACATAGTATTTGTCTTTTTGTGACTGGCTTCTTTCACTTAGCATAATGTCCTCAAGGTTCATCCATGTTGTAGCAGGTGTCAGAAGGTCCTTCCTTTTCAAGGCTGAGTAATATTCCATTGTAGGTATAGACCATATTTTGCTTAGCTGTTCTTCTATCGGTGGACACTTGGGTTGCTTCCATCTCTTGGCCATTGTGAATGATGCTGCTGTGAACACAGGTGAACAAATAACTCTTCGAGACCCAACTGTCAATTCTTTGGGGTCTGTACCCAGCAGTGGAATTGCTGGATTATATGGTAATTCTGTTTTTAATTTTTTGAGGAACCGTCCTATTGTTTAATCTTGCCTTTGAATGCTTAAAAATAATTATTTTAAAAAGACTAATACGGATATAGTAGAAACAGTGAGGAGCAGTGACAAGAGGTTTGCCAGATCTAAAAACATGCAGAAATGGAGTGGGTTAATCTGGGAAGGCTTCCTGGAGGAGGTAAGTTTAGAGCTGGGATCTGACTTTTCTGAGCTGCAGTTTCCTCATGAGTGAAATGGGGATAAAACTACCTTAGAGGGTTGGGAAGTTTCATTCATTCGTTCATTCTGGAAATATTTATGGAGCACCTATTATGTAACTAGCACTGCTTTCACACTGAGTTAGTGTGGTCACCATCAGCGGGTCACGAGCAAAGGATCCTCTCGATATGACGTGGGTTTTAAAGCATCTCTCTGGCTGCGTGTTGGGAACGGATGGAGGCAGCGCAGGGCTGAAGCAGGAGGCCAGCTAGGAAGCCACTGTCCCTGCTTCATTCGGTAACTCCCTTCCCTCACTAGAGGCTGGAGTGGGAGCTGTCCAATTCACACCCTCCCGAAAACCCTCAGCTCCCCGCTCCTCCTCCACCGGCACCGTCTCCCCACCAAACACCCTCACGCCTCCCTGAGGGCAGAGACAGGGCCCACCTTTGCGGAGGGCAGTGTTTCTCCGTCCCGCCCCCTGGGGCTGCCCGGAGCCCCGAGGTTTCTATCAATTACGTCTCCATGACTCCTGCAGCTCTGGGGAGTCTCCGAGGCCCAGCTCTCTGACCTTTTAGAAAAAGACAGACAAGATGCTGTCGGCTCACTTGGCACCTGTGTGCAGGGCCTCCGAATCGCCAAGGAGGGTTTGCTTTATTTCCAAGCTCCCGAGGAGGAAGGGGGAGAATTTGCAGGAAGCCCAACCGGGGAGGGGCCGAGAGCCGCGGCAGCCCCCAGCCGTTCTTGTACCTGAGACAGAGCGGCCCACGTGCTAGGGACTTTCACCTGCAGTATTTCCTCTCATTCTCCCAACAGCCCTGTGACTTCAGTCCTATTTATGATCTCCATTTTCCTGAACGAAAAATGGGACTCAGACAAGTTCAGTACGATCATAGAGTCATCAGCTGTCAGACGGAAGGGGCCTTACGAGTCTGTCTAATCCAGCGGTGCTCTGCTCTGGCCTCACATTACATCACCCAGAAAGCCTTTTAAGAATACCAATTTCCAGGCTACAGCCCCAGAGATTCTGAGTTTAATTTCGAAATCTCCTTAGATAATTCTAATGTATAAACATGCTTAAAAACACATGCCTACTCCAGCTCCTCCCTCTTTTTGTGGATGGGAAGATGGAGGGCCTGAGAGAAGACTGGACCCTCCTAACATCACCCCGGATGGTGTCCCAGGGCCACAGTAACAAATCATCACGGCCTGGGTGGCTTGAAGCAACTGGGATGTGTTGTGTCAGTTCTGGAGGCCAGAAGTCCAAAACCAATGTGCGGGCAGGGCCCGTTCCCTCTGCAGCCTCCAGGGGAGGCCCCTGCCTTTCCTCTTCAGCACCTGGGGTTGCCAGCAGTCCTCGGTGTTTCTCAGCTTGTAGAGGCATCACTCCGATCTCTGGCTCCATCTTCACGTGGCCTTTGCCCTGTGTGTGTGCCTGGGTCCAAATTTCCCTCTTCTTATTGGAGTCACAGTGGATTTAGGGCCCACCCTAATTCAGTGTGACCTCATCTTTACTTGATTACATTTGCAAAGATCTTGTTTCCAATGAGGTCACATTCACAGGCTCTCGGTGGACATTAATTTGGGGGGGACACTATTCAACCCAGTACACACCCCATCCTCAGTGGCACGGCCAGGATTCCAACCTGGTCTCCTAAGGCCCAGTCTGGGCTCGCCCCACCACACCTGGTGGCTGGGCCCTCTTCATCCCCCTCTTCTCACTAATGGCTTCCATGGAGCCCTCTCCCACCCTTCACCAGCCCCCAGCACAGACAGCCGCACCTTTCCTGGCGGAAGGATGTTGTCTTCTAACTGTGGAATCCCGGGGGGCAGAGACCAATCCCAGCCTTCTCCATGGAGCCCAGTCAGGGACCTAGGGATGCTCCATCAAGACTTGACAAATTGAGCCAAACTAAATTGGATGGATGAGTCCTCCTTCATGAAGTCGTGAGCACCCCACTGACTGAAGCAACCAAGCGGAGGCCAGCTGACCTTTGTCCCTATGAGAGGTGCTGTTCTCCCAGGAGAGTCGTCCAACACAGAGCTTTGGAAGAGCATAGGAGGAGGACTAATGGTCCGAGCTCTCCCACTTATAGCTGTGTGACCTTGGGTGGGTTATTTCACCTCTCTGTGCTTTGATTAGTGATAATAATAGTATCCATTTCAAAAGGTTGTGAGGATTAAATGAGATAATGTTTATAAAGTCCTTGGCCTAACATGTAATAGGTGCTCAATAAAGATTTAGCTTTAAAAAAAAAGGAGAGATGGGGCTGGCCCCGTGGCCGAGTGGTTAAGTTCGCGCGCTCCGCTACAGGCGGCCCAGTGTTTCGTTGGTTCGAATCCTGGGCGCGGACATGGCACTGCTCATCAGACCACGCTGAGGCAGCGTCCCACATGCCACAACTAGAAGAACCCACAACGAAGAATACACAACTATGTACCGGAGGGCTTTGGGGAGAAAAAGAAAAAAATAAAATCTTTAAAAAAAAAAGGAGAGGCCTGCTCCAGATCACCAGGAAAGAGGGCGGTGAAGCAGGCCAGAGTATTCGTAGTAGTAATAAAAGGCAGAGAAGGATTCGTTAACCACACACAGCACCTTCTGTCGTGCACGTGTTCACAGATGATACCACAGCCTTTGAGACGTGACAGTCAAGCAGTGCCAATGGCAGAGTCCACATTTAAACACGGCTCTATGTCTAGTCCTAGAGCCTCAGGGAAAGTGACCTGCACTGTAGATCCATGGGGACACTGTTGGCATTGGGGTGGAACGGTTCTTTCTTACGATGTCCAGCACCCCTGGCCCCTGAGCCACTGTGGGCCCTTAGTAACCCCCTATTATGGTGTCAACCAAAAATGATCCCAGACACTCACTTCCAAATGGCCTTAGGATGGGAGCTAGACGCAGAAGTCCTGGCCGCCGCTCTGTCCTTGCTCCGACTGGACCCAGCCTGGCCCAAGAGGAGGAGCCAAGGATGTGGAGTCGCTGCCTCTACCCAGTCCAGATACAGCTCGTCCCACTGGGGTGCGGAGTGTGGGCTGCCAGACCACCAGGGCTTCCCGCCACAGCCAGCCTTGGAGGCCAGCCTGCTGTGGAGTCCAGGCCTCTCTGAACCCCCCCACCAGCTGGCTGTGCCTCCCCCCTCAACATCGCATACTGCTGGCTCCACAGGCCTCTTGCTCCTTCGGTCCCCAGCAGGGCCCATCATCTGATTCTCATCAAACATGCAGAACTGATGTTGCACAAGTCCCCCCCAGAGGGGATTAACATAATACCCCTGATTCCTCCTTCCCCTCTCTCGGGCTGTGCAGCCCCCTGGCCGCGGCCCGCCTTTGTTTCAGGAGCCATACACTGTATCTGGAAATGTTACTGCAATTAAATATGCACAAGGAGGGGGACAGGGAGGGGGAAAATGAGGACAATGAAGGATGTGAAACATAGATGCAGCAGCTGCTTGTTGCCATAGAAACCCCAGCTCCCCACCACCATCGCTGCCAGCACCCCTCCCCAGCTTACAATTCCAGGAGGGCCAAGGGCACCGCGGGCCTGGGGTGCTGGAGCTGGGGGCGGGGGGGGCACGGTCCAAGCCGTCCAGGCTGGAACACCTGTGGGCTGCCAGGGTTGATTTTGGGGTCTCTTCTGTTTTTCCTCCCTCCGCCCCACTGCCTCTGACCCTGGGGCTTCTGACTGGCAGAAACACTCTCCAGTAGCTGTGCATTCCAGTCCCAGTTACATAATAAATGACGGGAGAGCTTCTGCATTTGGCTTTGGGATGTCACAACATGGAGCCAAAACAGCACATTCAGAGTCTGGCGGGATCCAGACCTTCTCTGTGCTTCTCCGGGTCGTCTCCGACCGCTGGCAGTGAGGCTTGGCTCCCTCCCACCTCCTTTTCGTCTTTTACCCACAGCACTGAGCGGGGTTCTGCATAGTGTGGTCTGTGTGTTGGAGGGGGTCTGGGGGGGGTCTGCACACCGTGTTCCAGAGGCCTGGCAGGCTGCCAGACGGCTGGGTGTTCATGGGCGGATCCCAACAAGATGCTGCTCAGTAGGGACCCGTGTGAAGTCCCAGACCTGGGCCCACATAGCTGGGTGTCCAAGAGTAGAGAGAGGGAAAGTGGCCTGGCAGTGGCTCGCAGACACGAGACCAGGGCTTTAGCTGTGTGCAAGCAGAGCATAAGGCAGTGGTGTAATGGGGCTGTCTCCTGTCTCCCCTCCATCCCCCCAAAAATGAATGCGGGCTTAGTGTGGGGGTGGTAGCCCCCCTCCATCCTGTCCTGGTCAGCGAAGGCCAGTTGTCAGATCCCCACCACTTGGCAAAGCACCGGCCACATATGTCTAGTCCTACATGAGGGGTATGGGCGGGAGAATTAGGAGAACTGTGGATAAACCAGTTTACTAACCAGCCAGAGACTAACCAGATTGATGAAGGCATTTGAAACCATATTAAATAAATACTGAAAAAGAAAATCCTGGGGCCAGCCCGGTGGCGCAGCGGTTAAGTGTGCACGTTCCACTTTGGCAGCCTGGGGTTTGCTGGTTCGAATCCCGGGTGCGGACATGGCACCGCTTGGCACGCCACGCTGTGGTAGACGTCCCACATATAAAGTAGAGGAAGATGGGCATGGATGTTAGCTCAGGGCCAGTCTTCCTCAGCAAAAAGAGGAGGATTGGCAGCAGATGTTAGCTCAGGGCTAATCTTCCTCAAAAAATAAAATAAAAAATCAATGAAATAAAATCCTAAGACTGCCAAGCCTGAGGAGAAGTCAAAGGCAACTAGCTGCCTTCCGCTGTGTAAGGGCAGCTGTCAGTGGCACGGGTTTAGGCTGGTTCTGTAGGGCCCCAGCGAGTGGAACCATGACCCGTGGAGGGAGCTATGAGGAGACCAAGTGTGACCGAGGAAGATCTTTCTAAACGTCAGAGCTGTTGACTTTGGAATGGGCCACTGAGCCAGGTAGTGAGTTCTCCAGCCCTGGAGATATTCAAATGAAAGTTGGAGATCCATTGTCAAAGATGTGGTCAAGCACATTCAGCTTCTCAACCCTATACTTCTATAGCATTCATTGTCAGAAAGTGTCCTTTGGTGAGGTCCCTGTCGCCCGGTGGCTGAGATCCTGGACTTGTGCTCCGAGGGGTGGGAGATCACAGAATACTCCTGACGGAAGAGTGAGCCAGTATCAGAGCTCTTGTCGTTGGTTGAGGGGGTCACTCAGCCCCCGGGGGGGGAGGAATCGGACATCTAAATGACAGGATTTGAAGGGCATGGGGCTGCCCAAACCGTTTCCCTCTGATGGCCCAACGTTCCAGGGTTAGCGGTCCTTACTGCGGGGTCAGCGTTACCCTCTCCTCGGCAGCTTCCTTCGAAGTCACGTCACTGTGCCGATGCCTAGGGCTGTGCCCGGGGGAAACAGCCGCCCGGGGTCTTCTGTGCCTCGGGGAAGCAGCGAAGGCCCGGAGCACAGAGGGATCCACAGGTCGCTTCTCAGCCTCAGTCCGGCTGGGTCGTGGGTGCGAGGACACCACCGTGAGCTCAGGGAGCCCAGGGGCCCATGCCAGCCCCTCCCCAGCGCTCGAGTCCACCTCTCCCCTTTTTCAGTCAGCTCTGACTAGCTCAAGTTCAGGGTTTGCCTTAGGGCCTTGGACAAGGAGATCCAGTCCACCTCTGGGTGGAGTCATATGTCAGACTCAGCAAAACAGGGGGCCTGCGGCCTGTCGTCCTGGCTTCCCTGCCGAGTCCTGGCAGTAGGACTGTGGAGGGGGCGGGAAAGTACAGTGCGGCGTCTGCAGCTTTGCCGTGCACAAGACGGGTGTTCGAGAAGCCTTTGTTGAATTATTATCATGTATCTGCATCTCCATGTCCCCACTCCTAGTGTTGCTTAGCTTCAATAGTGGTTTGAGTGAATAAATGATTAAAATTGAGAAAAATGACTTAGGCTTGTGTTGGGCTCAGTGCAGAGGGAGAGCTGGGAGCCGGAAGGCCTGTGGTCCAGTCCACGTACTGGCTGTGTGACCTGAAAATGGAGGCCACGCCTCAAGCAGCTGTGAAAACAAATAGGCAATGAATGCAAAAGAGCTCTGCAAACTCTTGCAAAGAGTTAGGAAAGATGAGGACTAATATTCACTAAGTGAGCACTTACTGTGTACCAGACACTTTATTATTTTTTCAATCCTTACATCCACTCTACGAAGTGTTATTTGCACCACATTATACAGACAAGGCTCAGAAAGGTTAAGTAACTTTCCCAACACCACACAGCTAATAAGTGGACAAGTCAGACTTGAACCCAGATATCAGTCTGACTCTAAAGCCCAATGTCTTTCTGTAAAACTCTGAAGCATCCACACCTAAAAGAATAATTACCTTAATTCCTATTTGTTTACATGTAGAATATCTTCATCTATTGGAGATGCTCCACTGCCTTCAAGGCTGCAACAACGTCACTCTCTCGTTTTCCCTGGTGCCTCCCCTCCCTGGGCAATAGTTCTGGCCTGGGAGCAGGCCAGCTGCTGGCCCAGGTTGCTTCTGATGGCGTGCCAGCTGGGGGAGTAACGGACTATGTTGTGATTGTGTCTCCAGAAAACAGGTTTTTTATTACTTCCCACGGCGGGCTGTACATCTCCGACGTGCAGAAGGAGGACGCCCTCTCCACCTACCGCTGCATCACCAAGCACAAGTACAGTGGGGAGACCCGGCAGAGCAACGGGGCCCGTCTCTCCGTGACAGGTAGGCGAGGGCCGGGGTGAGGGTGCCACCCAGCCCTGGGACTGGGCACGTCCACACCACGGGCTGGGGAGTCCACTGTGTACACAGGGGACTCGGAGACGGAGATTAAGGAACACGGGTACAGAAGCCGCTTGGGGCAGACCTTGTCTAGTTTGGTTTTGGGTGTCCTTCGTATAAAGACTCCACAGGTGAATTCTTTTGAGGAGTCTGTACCTGAAGAAGCTTAACTCTCCTAAAGAACTGATATGCTACCACTTGTCAAACAGTAAGGGTTATGGGACCCATCCTCTTTTCCTCTTTTTGCCTTTGCTGCCAGGAAGCTCATAGGTAGAAATCTGATGCTCAAACATAGTAACATAGATTGGATTGGATTGGAATAGATTAGATTAGGGAGGTTCTTGTATCTCTTCACGTCTCTAAGTGTTTTTTAAGATTCTGTTTTATCTATTTATGAGCACCTGTGTATCTCTTGTTGTAGCCCATCTCACAACATTTGAAAGTAGGCAGAATATAATTCAGAATATAATTCATAAAAAAAATATAATTCATAAACAGAATATAATTTCTTCGTTAAATAGAGGATTCTGATTCTGGATTGGTTATAGCTTCTTAGAAGGGATGGAAGCTAATATTTACTGCATCCCCCCGTGTGCCTGAGATTTCATTCATTTGCGGCCTGTTGGGCACCACACAGCCTTGTGAGGTGTGCGCTGCCCTCCCTACTTTTGCAGGCAAGAAAACCAGATCTTAGGGAAGCCGAGTAACTCGCCCAAACTGTTTAACCAGTCGGAGGCGCAGCCAGGATTCTCACTCCAAGCCCCCTGCCCCCAGCATCCTCCAGCTGCAGACCCCCACGGAAGGGGCCAATTGAAACACAACGTATGTGCCGCCGTCACAGAGAGTAAGGAAGGGCACATGATGCCGCCCCAGGAGGGCCTTCTGGAGCAGTGCTCGTCAAATTCTCTTGACAGTGGCCCACAGACAGACGATTTTATCCTAACCTATGCCGTGCACGCTGGCATCTCCTACGACACGCATTGCAATGCACTCTCATGTTCTCTATTCTATTCTCTCCTATTTTGATTTATCTAAATCTGGTTGCAGCTCACCAAATGGATTTCACAACTTCCTAACAGTTTGTGACCTGCGATTTGAAAATCTCTGCTCTTGAGGGGGTGGGGTTGGAGTGGCTTTTGGAAGGAGGATGAAATGATAGTCAGAACGCCTAGGTTTGGGGACCAGACTCACCAAACCACGCAACCCCTCTGGGCCCCTGGAAAGGAGCTTGAGCATGTGACCGCTCTGACTGCGTGCGCCTCTGACATTCTGTGGTTTGGTGAGGACTTTATCCAGGACCCCGTCTCATTTGCCAGAAGCATTTGGAGGCAAGACCAGGGGAGCAGGAGCCAGGGGGGCGAACATGGGGCTGATTCCCCCTGCGTCTCCAGTGCCTGGCCCTCTGCCTGGCTCATAGTAGGTGCTAGATAAATATCTGTGGAATTAACTGATGCCAAGGGAATCAGTGCTGTCATGTGGGGAGCAGAGAGAGCTGCACTGTGTGGCCCCATCTTTGTGGCTAGACTTTGGAATCTGCAGCCCTGTTCCCAAATGTGTCGGAGTGGTTCCCTTCCAAATTACAGGGACTTGTCTGTATGGTGTTTTGCATCTCATTTGCATGCTTCTCCTATGATGCGGGAGAGGCACAGAAACCCCTCCTGCAGGGCTGCCTCTTTCTCTTACACGAGTAGTTAGCCCCTTCATCTTACTAATCTCACCTCCAGCTTTTGGGGGGAACAAGCAGGCATTCCTCAAAAAAGATACTCTTTCAACTGGAGGATATGTCAGCCCTTCTCCTTCGGCTCTTCATTCCCCACCTGCTGTGAGAAGGGGAGGGGAGGAAGAGGATGAGAACGCCACGCAGAGACTGGGGGAGAAACAGAACCGAGAAACTACACAGAGAGACAAAGACAGGAGACGACAGCAACAGCGTGAAAGAGAGTTAAAGGAAGGAGGAGGGAACGGAGGGGAGCCAAGGGGAAGGGCCCCGTGGAGTGACACAGGCCCTGATGTGATGTGATATGACAAGGCGATCTGCAAGCTGCTTGTCTCGGCAAAAATGCAACAGATCCTGGAAGGAGGCCGTGCAGGGGGGCATGGGTGTCAGGGAGCTCAGGCCTCAGCCTCCAGCCTCACATTTCAGGACCACTCCCAGGATGGCGGGTGGGGATCAGTCATGGGAAAGGCTGGGCGTGGGTTTCAGCTGAAATGTATCAGTCTTTAGAGACTGGAACCCCTTGAGCTTCTGAGGCTGGTGTCCCAGAAGGGTGTGGTCCCTCCCTGGCAGGAAGCTCTGGGCCAACAGCTGGAATCTAGGCATGGAGACATGCAGCTGGGGAGTCCTGAGAGCTGGGTCCTGCCAAGGCACCCAGTGGCTCAGGGGGTCTGAGCCCGGCACACCCCCAAGGGACGGCCACCTCACCCTCTCCCCAGGCATAGAGGCAAGAGGAAGGGGTGAGAGGATACACGTGGCAGCACCTTGTCGTTGGTCATTTGCTGAGGGCAGCAACCATAGCTGTGGCTCTTCAGTCCTCACAAAGTGTTTGATAAAGGAGGAGGGAGGGAAGGGGATGGGCCATGGTGAAGTATATTGGAAAAAGGGCTCGTGAATCAGGCCCAAGTCCCCGTCTTAGCCTCCCCCCCTCACTAGCTGTGCAACCTGCCACAAAATAAATCGTGTTTCCAAACCTCGGCTTCCTCATCTATAAAATGGGAGTGACAAAAGGTCCTCCACAGGGTTGTCATGAGAGTTAAATAGGGTACCGTGGGGAAAAAGCTTAGTGTGGTGTCTAACTCCCAGGAAGCACCCAGTGGCGAGGAGCTGCTGTTTTGATGGTGGCGCTTATCATCGTTCTGTCGTTGCTCCCTTATTATTCCTACTGCATTTCCAAAGTGTGTGTGCGTTGGAGAAGCAACTTTCGTTTTTCTGTATTGTCCAAGATAAGAGGAGGCAGTTGCAAGAATAGTCTGGGCCACCAAAAATACAACCTAATAACAACCATTCTGTACACCTACGTGCTTTTTAGAGCTTACCAAGTGCTTTCATGTGGAATAGGCATTATCATCCACATTTATAAAGGAGGGAAAAACTAGTGACCAGAGAGGCTGAGCGACTGGGCCATGCTCCCAAGCTCGCGGAGGACAATGCCAGGTACAGCAGCCTCCTCGGGGTGCCCCGACCCCCACCCAGCCCATCCCCAGCTCCAACACGCCCCCCGGAGGCTTCTCAGGGCTGGGCCATCTGTCTCCTGGAGCCCTGCCCCAGCCCCTCAGCAGCGCCTGAGCCCCCCGGGCTGCCGCCAGTACACACCGCAGCATTTTACTTCTGCTCCGGAGTAATGAAAGAGGTTTCTTTCCCTCAGAATTTAATTTCACGCCTGAGACTCGGTGATTAATTCTCTCCCCCCTCCCCTTCCTCCACCACCCTGTCGGCCCCTCCGCTTGTAAATTCTGCGGTGTGCCACGGAATTTGTGTATTTTGCATCAATTAAGTGTCACATTGAGTAATTCTTCCCTGGCACCGGGTTTGTTTATCCCGACCATTCCCACGGGGTTGTGGGGGGGAAGAGGCCACAGAAGCTGGCAGGCAGGGAGGGCGGGCGAAGAATAGTAATTGCCGGGCACATCTGCATAGTGATATAGCATCCGTCAAGCTCCGTGACACACATTTGCCGTTGCTGCCGACAACAACCTTCCGAGATCTGGAGGCGGCACTGTCACCTCCACCGTGCAGGCGAGGAAACTCAGGCTCTGAGAGATCATCCGACTCACCCAAGGTCACACAGCTTCTCAGTGACCCGGGCAGGACCTGCACGTAGGTCTCATGATGCCCCGCCCGGCTCCTTCTGAAAAGCAGTGGAAGGTGGGAAGGGAGCAGAGTCTTCTGGAAGGTCTTTCCCCAGAGAGGAGAATTCCTAGCCCAGCCCTCTCCAAGGCAGACGAGCTGAGGACAGAGGAAATTTCCCATTAGTCAAGGAGGACATAGACGGGGGTCAGCCGCGCCCACTATTCACTCTTGGGCAAAATTCAGTATTAGATTATTCCGTCTCGGGTCCCATTGACGGAGCAAGGGCGCGGAGAGACCTGATTTCTGATCTTGGCTCTGCAGTGTGATCCTGAGCAGGTCACTGCACCTCTCTGGTCTCAGAGTTCGCCTCTGTGCTCTCCAAGGTCCCTAAGCCAGCTCTACTAGTCTGTAAGCCTATCAAGTTGTCAGGGTGGAGAAATCAGAGCACCGGCCCACCCTGCGCCTGAGGGCCCCATTCATCCTCCCCCAGACAGTAATGGCTCCATGGCCCCTGCTCTGTGCCAGGCACGGGAGACAGCCTCAACCTGTTCGCGGCCTCCCAGGGCCTGTGCTGACTGGTGGTGGAAGGCCGTGGAGGAAGCAGCGACAGTGGTGGCCTCTGGGAAGCGAAATGGGTGGGGGGCAGGGGCAGGGGTGAGCGAGACTCCCTTCATGCTATACTCTTGTATACTTTCTGAACTTCTGCCATGTGCATATATTACACTTTTTAAATTTTTCTTTAAAAAGAAAGGGTTGTTTGAAAATAAAATGAAAGAAAAAGAAAATGCTATGGGAGTCCAGCGAGACTGGCCTGGGGGAGACATCCAGAGGGGCGACATTGAAGCTGGTCTGTGGATGATGACTAGGAGGTGGCTGAGCAGAGTGAGCTGGCTGGGCACCCAGGTGGGCGACAGGGTGATGGCGCAGCACACCACAGTGGACAACTGCTGAGATGAGAGGGGAGGGGAGCAGTGGAGGCAGGCTAGGCAGGACGTGGTTGGGACTGGGCCAAAGAAGGCCTGGGGGTTCAGGGTAAGAAGTGTGGGCTGTATCATGTAAGTAAAGGGGGCCGAAGGAGGTTTTACAGCAGGGGAGGCCCCCAGTGGGCAGAAAACCCAGGGAGGCCTTTCATGGAGAACTGGGGCCTTAATCTTCTGCAGGTTAGGGCACAGGTCCCCCAGTCACTGGTTTCTCTTGGTTTGAGAATGCCAAACGAGGAGAATTGTTGGCGGGGAGGGAGGTGGTTCCCAGAAGGCTTCCCTTTGGAATCCTGGGCTCCAGAGGAAATGCACTGGCCTTCTGGGGGTCTGCCCAGATCGCAGGTGGGAGAAGACAGGACGGGGCAGGCGGATTGTTCCCCCATCCTGAGAGGCACCCCCAGTCTGGCCTGAGGCCCAGACCGAGACTTACCAAGAAGTGCAAACTCAAGATGCCATGATTCTCCTATCCAGGGGGTCCCTGCTCCCGAGTCTGGGCCAGACTCCAGGGACTGTTGGTATGAAACGAGCTCTCATGCACACTCCCTCCCTCTCTGCTCCTCTTGCCCTGTTTCCCTCTTTCCATCTGTCTATCTGTCTGTCATTCTAGCCTAGTCTGCCCGCCTTATCCTCTCCTCCCCTGAGCCCCTGCTCCCAATCACAGCTCTCAGGGCCTCCATCGGGCCTGAGTAGGAGAGTTTGGGCCAGAATCTGAGGCTCAGGGAGACACGTGAGCCCCCTCGCTGGGTCTGGCTCACTCTGGGCAGTGGGCAGCAGGTTCCTGTTCTGGGTACTTGCCTTCCCTCCCTCACCCCCTGCACCCCACCCAGGGCTGGCTGGGGCTGCTGATGCTGTCTGCCTTCCAGACCCTGCCGAGTCGATTCCCACCATCCTGGACGGCTTCCACTCCCAGGAAGTGTGGGCTGGCCACACCGTGGAGCTGCCCTGCACCGCCTCTGGCTACCCCATCCCTGCCATCCGCTGGCTTAAGGACGGCCGGCCTCTCCCAGCTGACAGCCGCTGGACCAAGCACATCACGGGGCTGACCATCAGTGACCTGCGGACCGAGGACAGCGGCACCTACATTTGTGAGGTCACCAACACCTTCGGCTCAGCAGAGGCCACAGGCACCCTCACGGTCATCGGTGAGTGCAGGATGCCCCTCTTCCAGCCCCAGTAACCTTTGAGAGCACCACAGTGTGACAGAGAGGGGCATGGGGGCAGCTGCCCCTGCCTCTGGCTGGCTCCAGGGGATAATCCCCTGGTTGAGGAAGGCAGTTTGGTGCCCTGGGAAAACCTCTGGGTTTGAAATCAGAAGACTTGCCTTTTGGTTCTGGCATTATCAGACTGACTTTGGGCAAATCACCTAACCATGATCATTGCCTCCATGTCCTTTTCTGAAAAATAGGGTAATGATCCTGGCCTTCCGACCTCCCAGAGGTCACGTGGGTCAGAAGGGATGATGAGGGTGATGGAGAGAGGTTAACAGGGCTTCCTGGCTTGTTGGGAGGAGGCGGTGTCTGTATTAAAGAAAACAATGCTGATGTTAATCAATTAGAGAGGACATATGTACCCCATCCGAGGCGACATTCAGAATATTTAGAATAATTGATAGGGGCACTGATCGGTCAGATCAGGCACTGGGTGTAAACAACCAAGCCAGCCTTTCCAGGACCTGCCAGCTGGATATCAGCTCTGGTCCTTCCTGTTCCTCCCCCATCCCAGAGCCCCAGGGGTCCAGGGAGCCCCGAGGGAGAGCAGGGGGCCTTAGCAGACCCCTGCTGCTACTGCTGCTGAGCCCCCGAGCGGGCAGAGAAGTCGAGGCAATGGGGCTGATGCCAGAAAAGAGCCCTGAAGGAAGATTCTTGAAAGTTAGGGGCTTCCTTTACCCCCGACTCCTGCCCCTCCCTTATGTGACCCTGCCTCTGTTGCCCCATCTGTAAAATGAAGAGGCCATTCCAGCTCAGGTATCCAGAGTCTGACTCTCTGAGCTCCCTGCTCTCTAGGCTGCAGGGAAGGTGCTGGCAGCAGGGGGGCTGGGATTCAGAGAGCTTCAGGGAATTTCACTCCTGTGAGGCCCTGAAGGTGGTACCTGATGGCATCTTGAGGGTCGTTTCCTCCAGGCAGTGAAGGAGGCTGTCCAGAGGTGGTCCCACCCCCATCCTACAGAAGGTTCCCTCTGCCACAGAGATTGAAGCTCTCCTCCCACCTCACCACCTGTCTCATGAGCAGAGAGCTGCCAAACTGCGGACCCTTGGGTGGGCCAGAGAACCACAGAGCCTGCCCCCTCCTGGGCTGGCCTCCTGGGCCTGGTGTCCTGTCACCCTCAGCCCAGATGTGTGCCCAGTGTCCTCCCCACAGTGAAGAGGTCTGGATGGGTGGAGTGCGTTTATCCGCAGGGCTGGGAGGAAGCCCTCCCAAGCGAATTCACCGGAAGCTGGAGGAGCAGAAAGAGCCCCAGGAAGCGCTCTGGGAGTGACAGTGCATGATACAAATGCTTGGGTTAAAATGCCACCGGCCCACTTCAGGGCCTAGGGCTTCCTCATGCACAGACAAGCCCTAAAGCTCGGAGCAGGCAGACAGAAGGACAGGAGTTGGTACCCACCCCTTTTCGCCCTAAGCACTGTCCAAAATGGTTTGGTCTAATATTACCTTCACCCCCTCCCCCACCCTCCTGCTATACACACACCACACACTCATGCTCACACCTGCATACACACACACACACTGTCCCAGGGAACAGGTGAGGAGGGCAACATACCCCCCAATCCTTGGGGAATTAGCAACTGACTGGGTACTTTGGTGTTCACAGCTCCTGCCCCAGCACACACAGGCCAGCAGGTACTTAAATGCACACAGGCAGATGTGTTAAAAGTTGACACGCCCACTTCCCCGTACACACATGCACACGTGTAATAGTGCCTGTGCACATACACAGACATGCACTTTTCTCCACCCTAACATGCTCACATCCTAGCACACGCTCACAGCTCTACAATAAGTAACTGCCTCCAGCTGTGTGCACACCCCACTGCCCCGTATGCATAGGTAGCCCTGATCCTCCTCTGATGCTCAGCTCCCACCGTCCCTCACACTGGGCTTGGCTGGACAACCAGGTTCAATGGGAAGTGACATAGCCTTTCTCTGTCTTCCATCCTCTCTGACTGCCCCTCTCTGCCAACTTCATGGACAAGAAAGCAATGTTTTTCCTAGCCACCGCCCCCCCCCCCCCAGGCGCATCCTGCCACCAAGCCGGTGCAGGGGCAGTGAGTTCAGAGCGGCTGGCTGGCAGAGCCCTGGAGCCCTGGCTGGTGACTAGGACAAGCAGGATGCCACCCGCCTTTTGGTGCTCTGACGTTTCCTGAGCAGCAGCAGCCCTGGGAGCCAGCAGGGACAGCCGCGCATCAGTCGACTCGTGTGTGATGTGACTGTACCCCACCTAGCCGGGGCCTGCCATCCCCCCATCCTGCAGGCTGCCTCACTGGGGGTCCCAGGCTCCTGCAGCCCTCAGCCTCTTGCATAGAACACCAAGCCCATGGAGATCAGGGGAGAGAGGCCAGCTTGGGGTGGGTCACCAGCCAGCCAGGCAGACAATCAGTAAACGTGACTCAGGCAGCCGTAGGGATGGAAAGATGAGAGACGCTACCCTGCTGTCAAGTGGCTCACAGTCCAGAGGGAGAGACAGGCACAAAGAGGGGCTTAAAAGACCACGTGCTTAGAGCAGTGTCAGTTACACACAGAAAGGCCCAGAAGAGGGGTCCTTAACCCAGCCTGGGAGGGAAGTGATGTCCAGGAAGGCTTCCTGGAGGAGATGACTTGAGCTTAGTGTGAAGGATGAGTGGGAGTTAGGCAAAGAAAACAGAGCTCTAGGCAGAGGCCTTGGGGCAAGAAGTAGCCCAGGATGTGCAGGAACCACAGGCAGGTTGCTGTGCAGCAGAGGTAACAACAGAAGGAGGGGTCAGGTCCCCAAGGGCCTCGACGGCCCTGAATGCCATGCTGAGTCTTTGAGCGCCGTGGAAGTTCTGAGCAGGGCAGTGGCCGGCTGCAGCGTGGAGGAGGGATAGATGGACACCGGGAGAAGGGAGGCAAGAAGGAGGGTACCGCATGGGTCCAGGCCAGGAGCTGCAGCCTGCAGCACAGCAGGGGCGGTCAGACGAAAAGCAGGGACCGACTGGTGCACAGAGAGAAAGTCAGACCAGCAGAAGGTAGCGACTGGTTATCCATATGGGTCTGGGAGACAGGCGGCTGGGCCAAGGGTGCCTCCCTGGTTTCTGGGGTGAGTGACAGGGAGGATGACGAGCTGTCAAGCTCCATCTTCCTTACGAGTTGAACGGAGTTCAGAGAACCGCCCCCCACCCCCACCCCGGGGTAAGGGATGCACATCAAGAAAGCACAGGGCATCATAAGAAATGCAGAGAGAGCTTCTGGCCTGACTCTGCCATTTAACAGATGAGTAAACTGAGGCCTAGAGAGGGGCATGCAGTACTCCCAGTCCCCCCACAACCAGGGCCTCCTGATTCCCAGGGCCTTTTGTGACCACGGCCCACCCCCAGCCACACTCCACCCACAGTAAGCCCTTTTTCTTTTCTTTTCCTCCTCGCGGTTCCCCTCACCTCTCTCCGGCCCGGCCCAGACCCCCTTCACGTGACCCTGACACCAAAGAAGCTGAAGACGGGCATCGGCAGCACCGTCATCCTCTCCTGCGCCCTGATGGGCTCCACGGAGTTCACCATCCGCTGGTACCGCAACACCGAGCTGGTGCTGCCCGACGAGGCCATCTCCATCCGCGGGCTCAGCAACGAGACCCTGCTCATCACCTCCGCGCAGAAGAGCCACTCCGGCGCCTACCAGTGCTTCGCCACGCGCAAGGCCCAGACCGCCCAGGACTTCGCCATCATCGTGCTTGAGGGTGAGCTGCAGCCGCGGGGAGAGGGGGGTGGGCTCAGGGCTCCCAAAGCCCCTACCGGAGGCGCCCGCCGCGGGCTCCCTACCTCTGCTCCTGATAGGAGGCGTTTACCTAGCGCTTTCTACGCACCAGGCAGACGCACTATCTTACTTCAACCTCCGAGGAGCCCCGTGTGCAGATCATTTTTTTATTGTTACTTATTTTGCAGTTGAGGATACTGAAGCTTCGGTCACTTGCCCGAGGTCACACAGATTTGAGCTTGGGTCTCTTAGCTATCATACTGTGTTGCCTCTGCCCTCCAAAATTACTAGGACTTCACTATTAAAGGATCTTCTTTAGAATCTCAAAGGCTTTCCATCCCAGAGGCCCTTCCCTTCCTAGAAGAGTGCCAGGAGCCTCCGGACTTTTAAATCCTCTCTCTGCCTGAGGCCTCTTCACCGTAGGCCCTGTTTCTTACCAGGGACTCGGGTTTCTGCCTGCTTCTCTCCCCGTAAAGCTGCGGTCACCCAGGGTTCCTCACTCAGCACAGCTGTGTATGGTGGTTCAGGTTGTTCACTGCACAAAGTGCCCAACCAAGAGGGTGAATAAGGACTGACATCCAGCTTGCCCTCCACTTGCCGTGCCGTGAGGCCTGGCACTGGGCTGTGACCCCACAGAGGAGGCACCTTTTTCTTCTTTGCACAAAGATATAGTGAGGCTTAGCAGAGGCCCCATCCTTACCAACAAATTTAGAGGTTCCCCAGCTCCTTTGTTGCTAAGGAAACAAAACAAAATAATCCTATTGCCTCTGATGATTTTTCACTGTAGTAACAGAGGCACCAAACCCAGGCAAGCCCCATGGGCATCAGGCTCCCACATGGGTCCATGTGACAGGTAGACCTATGGGTCCTCATTCCTTGGGGGTGGGACGTGGGAGCTGGGCACCCCTGGAACCTAAGCCCTCATCCCCCACCCTGAAGACAGTGCCCAGCAACTTCCCCCTGCGGCCCTCGCCGCCTCCTGTCCTGCCAGATCCCTGGTCTCTCTTCCCAATGAGGAGGCACACCAGCCAGGCACAGCCTAGCTTCAAATGGGTGCCTTTCATCTCAGGGGCCCCCCTGTCTGAACCACTCCCCACCTGGGAGCAGACCACCCCCTGCCCAGCGCATTTTCTCTCTGAGAAGACAGCCATTGATGGCCAGTTTGGAGCAGAGACGTGGAAAATGAGGCTGGTGGGAGGGGGAGAGTGTATGGGGGGGGGGGGGGGAGGGGCGGGGACAGCCAGAAATGGAGGGCACAGGGAAAGAGAGAGGAGGGGCCGTAGGCAGTGGTCCCTGGTGGGCAGTCCCAGGCTCTGCCAGGCACCAGGCTCTCCCCAGGTTTTAGATACGGGTCTCCACCAGAAACGGGGGCAGGGGCTGGCAGACTGGCCGAGCCTCTGTTGGCATCAGCATGTGGGTGTGAAGTGTGGGTCGGATGTAGGGTGCCATGTTACACTTGCTTTCTTTCCTATGCTTGTTTTGCTCTTTTGCTTTTTTAAGTATTTAACGCCAGTTTTAATCCTTTACAAGAGTCCTGCGTGGAAGGATGGCCAGGGTTAATAATTACATCCCTCCTGTGCCATGTGAGGACATTGGGGCACGGGGGTTAATTGTCTTGTTCAAGGTTATTCGGTCACGGCCGCAGACCCCCCACCGCCCCTGCCCTGGGCAGCTTGCATTTTAAGCCTCCACCTTGAGGGCTTTTGCTAACAGGGCTACCACCCCCTCCTGCTGGAATGAAAGCTGGAGTCGGACTCTGCAGGTCCGGCCAGGTCAGTCCTGGTTCCACAACACCGTTAACCTCTGAGCCGCTGCATCAGTATTAATAAAGGGAGGAGAAAGAGGCGACAACGAAAAAGTGGAGGGCAGCTAACATTTATTAAGCACCTGCAAAGCACTGTGCTGAGCACCTTTACTGCATTAACTCATTTAATCCCTCACTGCGTCAGCATGTGGAATGTACACTCATTATCCCCGTTATCTCCATCCTCCGCAGATAAGAGATGGAAAGACTCAGAGAGGTGAAGTAACTTGCCCAAAGACACGGAGGTAACAGGTTGCTGAGGGAAGATTCAAATCAGGAGTGTTAATACAAGTGCAATCGTAGTTGGTACCTCCCAGGGTTTTTTGGATAGCGCATGAATTGATGTACAGGAAAGTCTATTATTATATTATTATTATGGCTGCTGCTCCCACTCCTCCTCCTGCTGGGGTGGGGTGGCCTGGTGGGACAGTCTCTCCATGGCTCAGTGACCCTGAGGGGGGCTCCTCGCTCCCTGCAGATGGCACGCCCCGAATCGTCTCGTCCTTCAGCGAGAAGGTGGTCAACCCCGGGGAGCAGTTCTCGCTGATGTGTGCGGCCAAGGGCGCCCCGCCCCCCACTGTCACCTGGGCCCTGGACGATGAGCCCATCCTGCGGGACGGAAGCCACCGCACCAACCAGTACACCATGTCCGACGGCACAACCATCAGCCACATGAACGTTACGGGCCCCCAGATCCGCGACGGGGGCGTGTACCGGTGCACGGCGCGGAACTCGGTGGGCAGTGCTGAATATCAGGCGCGAATAAACGTAAGAGGTGCCTGTCTACATTTAAATATCAGAATAGGCTTTTGAGTTCCTTTGCCATCTTTGTGGTGACCATTATTCTTGTGGTGATTAGTACTTATTATTGGTCGTCATTTTGATTTTAGTAGCGGTCTCTCTCCTCTTTCTCCCCCTCTTCCCTGTCCTCTGGAGGTCCCAGCGTCCATTCTTGTGTGTGTGTGTGTCTGGTACAGTTCACCCCCCATTACATTCCCACCGCCTTCCTCCCTCTTCTCTCCCGCAACCTGACCTGCCCCCCCACCCCATTCCTCCCCATCAAATCTCTCTGGCCCCAGGTACCCTGAGCGCCCCACCAGCATCCACCAGCCCCACTAGAGCCTTGCAAGGACAAGGACAGAAGGGGCAGTGGGGCCAGGCTTGACCTTTGGTGGGATGTCCACCAAACCTGTGTTCCCAGTGTCCTCCCACTGAGCCGTCCCCCAAACGCTCCAGGAGATGTAAGCAGCCAGGAGCCAGGCGTCATCTTCTCCCAAACTGCCATCCCCCTCCTGCCCCCCAAGGCCCAAGCCATCAAGAGCAGGAGGCTCAGGGGCTGGCCTGGTGGTGCAGCGGTTAAGTTTGCATGTTCCGCTTTGGCAGCCCGGGGTTCACCAGTTCAGATCCCGGGTGTGGACATGGCACCGCTTGACAAGCCATGCTGCGGTAGGCGTCCTACATACAAAGTAGAGGAAGATGGGCATGGATGCTAGCTCAGGGCCAGTCTTCCTCAGCAAAAAGAGGAGGATTGGCAGCAGATGTTAGCTCAGGGCTAATCTTCCTCAAAAAAAAAAAAAAGAGGAGGAGGCCCAGGCTGGGTGGGGTCACCCTAAGGCAGGCACCTCCAAGCGGGGGAAGGAGTCCTCAAGGTGATCCTCCCCATATCACTTCTCCAAGTCACTGTGGTGAGAACAGAGTCTCCTCCGAAGCTCTCTGCAGCCCTGTGGGGTCAGACTGGTCCTCATCTGACCCTATCAGTGACCCCTGACCCCCAGGCAGAGGAGGAGCAGGGGAGGAGGAGGGAAGAGGCGCTGGTCCGGGGCACTGCTTGCTGCCATGGGGGTAGGGCAGGGGCGCGGGGAGTGCATGTTAAATTCACCTGTGCTGCATCTCCAGCCCCACCTGAGGAACGTGGCCTCCCATTCGGCCACCCTCCTGCCCTCTCCTCTGAATTGGAAGCGAGCAGAGCTGCAGGGTCCCGGGAGATCCCTGGTCCAGCCCTTCATCTGCTGGAGGGGGTGGGACCTGAAGCCCAGAGTTTCTGGTCCCCACTGCAGCACTGTCCCTGCCTGCTGGCCTCTGAGCCCCTGTACAGCTCCCACATTGCCATCTGCCCAGTGACCCAGCTGACGACACTCCCTCCCCACAGCCACTGTGATCAGAGCCACCCGTTTATAGTCCCTTCTCAGGGACCCACAAAACACATTTACATGTTGAAAGAAAATCACCAACTCACCCAGTGAAGACCTTCCTATTGTCTTTAAATATTTAATGTACATAAGATCCTTTTTGGTACAGACCATTATGAGCAAGTCAAATGAAGATAACAAAATCTCCACATGTCCATTTTAACCCCAAAATTTTAATCTCCTTGTAAATGAGGACTCGCCCTCCCAAACCCCAGTCATTTCTTGGTGAGGCTTCGGTTTGCCCACACCCCATCCCATTAGGGGAATGGATTCTTGCCCCAGGCATGAATGGAACGTGTCTGTTTGCCACTATTTGAAGCTAGTTACAGAGTCCTGGAGAGACCACGGGTGTCCCCAGTTCCAGCCTCTGCCTTCAGCCTTGTAATGAAGTTCTCTCCCTCCCCCCGCCGAATTTCCATGACAGTTTCAGAGGCCAAGCAACTGAGAAGAGCATCCCAGGGTGGCGCCTGACTGTCTCTGGCTAACCACACCACTTGCTCCTCCTCTCTTCCTCCTCCTCCCTCCTGACTTCTGCCCAGGCCCTCCCAGCATCCGGGCGATGAGGAACATCACAGCGGTCGCCGGGCGGGACACCCTTATCAACTGCAGGGTCATCGGCTACCCCTACTACTCCATCAAGTGGTACAAGGACGCCCTGCTGTTGCCGGACAACCACCGCCAGGTGGTGTTCGAGAATGGGACCCTCAAGCTGACCGACGTGCAAAAGGGCATGGACGAAGGGGAGTACCTGTGTAGCGTCCTCATCCAGCCCCAGCTCTCCATCAGCCAGAGTGTCCACGTGGCTGTCAAAGGTAGGCCTCCCCCAGACCGCAGCCCACCTGCTCCCCAGGACTGTGGGTCCCTCTCCGGCCAGCCGCTCAGGGAGCAGCAGGCAATCCTGAGTGAGTAGAAGGCCGAGGAAGAGAAGGCCTAGGCCTGGTGTTTGGGAGAAAGCAGGCAGGGTAGAAGCCTGGGGTGACACAAGAAGGCCATGAGTACATCTATACCCACGTCCCCTCTGTGGGCTGCAGGACGAGGCAGCTCTGACCACAGGGGCAGGAGGGCCAGTGACACAAAAAGAGGAGCCAGGTCACCTTCTGGGCCAGAGGCCTAGGTCAGAGCTGGCAGGCTGTATCAGTCTCCTGATGTCAGCCTGGAGCAACCAAGAACTCAGCAGGGGCCCCCAGAGACCAACAAGAGGAGGTGAGGGGCAGGAGCAGGAGGCTGGTGGAGGGAGTCACGTAGGGGCCCCGACTCCCTGCTGGGGCACAGACTGGCCGGCTCAGGCCACGCTCACCAGATTGGCAAGGACCTTTCAACTGCTGATGCTGCTTGAGGCCTGGAAAGCACCTCTTGGTGCTTGAGAACCTCCTCCCTCCCAGGTGCTTCACACTCACTGCGGGGCAGGTCTGTGTTCTGTGTCAGGGCACTGAGCACAGGGCCTGGTACACGGCTGCCATTCAGTAGACGTCTGTGGGTTAAATGAGTGAGTGGATATAAACGAGCAAATGAATGAGTGTGGGAGTAAAGCCGGCTGTGCCCTTGGTTCTGGGGCTGTGCAGGTGTGTGAAGATCCTTCCCAAATACATTCTTTGGAACTGGCAGGCCTGGAGACTGTGTGGGCAGTGGGTGAAAGTGAGGTAGCCTGGTGGCTCTGGGGCAGGACAGGGAGGGAGAACCTGCCGGGCCCGGCTGAGGGCAGGTTACTGAAAGCCAGGCAGCTGGAATGTGAAGTCACTAAGTCAGTGATGGCCGTGATGGGGAAAGGGCTTACGTCCATTCTGAAGAGCCAGGATGGGCTCAAGCATGGGAGGATATGCAAAGGGCTGACCTGTGTAGCCTGAGGCTCTGGAAGGGTGAAGATGGCAGCCTGGGGCTCCACATGGAAGGAGAGGGGCCTGTGGTCTCCAGCCACCATCCTGGTCTCCAGCACCAGAATGCGATCATTACAATAATATGACAGATGTAATTGTGGAGGGCCCACCACACGCCAGTCCCGTGCTAGATGCTCTCCACGCACTGTTTCATTTCACCCGACGCTGCCCACTCATCTAAGGCAGCTACCATTTCATCCCCAGTTTCCAGGGCAGAAAACTGAGGCACAGAAGAGTTAACTCAGATGTCCTCCGGAATCAGAAGTTTTCCCGGGTCTGTCTAACTCCAGACCCTGGACTCTAACCCACAGTGACCCAGAGCAGGGGAAGGGCAGGCTGGGAAGAGGCAGGTTCCTATGCTTGTGCCCAGGAGTAAAGGAAGAGAGCTTCTGGGAGCACCTGAGAGGGAGTCAGGAACCAGGAGGGGAAGGCTAGCCCAGGCCCTGGGGCCCACTGGAATGAAGCAAAGCAGAGGAGTCTGGGCCTGCGAAGGGGCCCTGGCCCATGGGAAGGCCCCAGAGGGTCCCAGACCCCTGGTTTCTTTTGCGCCAAGAATGAAAGCAGGATTGAATGGAGGCCCTGTGGACAGGACCAGAGAAGTGTGGGAGAAGGAAGAGTTTGGGGAGTCACCTGCTGCCTTTGGTTTGGCCCCATCAAGTATGCAGACATGATGGGGCATCCAGGTGGAAGTGTCCACAGAACAGCTGGAAAAACTGAACGGCAGCAGCGAAAGGCAGGTCAGCATTTCTCTCCCAAGCTCCTTGTCACCCGGGCTCACCCTCGTCGGCGCACGCGGGCCATGTCACATGCATCCTGTGCACCCAACACCTGTCACAGTGCCCCACAGTGAGTGTTTCTTGAACTGAAACTGAGACTGTGATCTGGGTTGGAGTGACTTACTGGGAAGCCTGACTTTGAGCCCCGAGAATTGGGGGTTATGTGGCCCTCTCAGCCCTGGGGAGGAGAGAGGAGACCCTTACAATATCTGCCTCCTGCCTCCGGGCAGCTGCACCCCAGCCAGGCCGAGGGGCATCCTGGCCACCTTCTCAGCCTAATGCCTCTGCCCAGCCCAGGGGCCTTGTGCCAGCAGGAACCTCACAACCCCCAGGCCACATTCTCAGCTTGGTGGCCCTGGAATACAGAGCAGCCTGCCTCACCCCTCCTGGCATCGTGGGCCGCCTGTATCCATTTCTGTTACAAGCAGCGGACCGAGAGTTTACAGTGTAAACATCACATATTAAAACATCTAACCTTTGCTCTACTCCTTCTGCCTGCCCGCACCAGCGAGCATTTGGCCGGGTTTGTTGGCTTAAAAAAAAATAACAGGGCTCCAGCGAGCCTCAGAGTACGCAGAACATCCTGAAAGCTGCCTCTGCACATCAATTATTCAGCCCCATTCAGGGAGCGATCAGTCCTAATGAATTGAATCTGATGCATTCCGTCTGAGCGACTCGCTGGGCCTGTTGTGATTGTGCTGAGCGACAGTGTGTCCCCCAGCCCAGGGGGAGGGAAGGAGGAGTGTGCGTGTGTGCGTGTGTGATCCTAGAGGGCAGAGCCCATGCACCAGGCACGTGTGTCTCCCAGCACCCAGCATAAGCTTGGCCTTCATAAAGCGGGGGGAGGGGAAGGAGGGGGTATAGTGTACACATCTGCCCTTCCGCATCCTCAGAGTCTGAAAATCCAGCCCTAGAAGGGGTATTATTGCCTGTTTTCTCTCCAGACCAAGAAACAGCATTTGCATGAGGAGCTCTGGGACCCCTCCCACTCTGAAAGCTCAGGTCCTTCATCCTTGCTCTTTCCCCGACTCCCTCTCCCCACCTTCCCCACCTCATTAGAGTGCACTTTTGCAGAAGAACCCATCAGAGCTGATTATGGGCACGCTGCTTGATTAGCTGATGTGCTGTTCCAAGAGCTACTCAAGGAGGAGGGTGGGAGTGTGCCCCTGGGCGTGGAAAGGGGCCCTGACTGTGGGGGAGGAAGGCACGGGCCCAGGGGTAGCATCCTAGAGCCCACTCCTACCACCTGGCTGGGACGGGTGTCCCACCTGGAGAGGCAGAGCAGAGACCTGGAGTGTAGAAAGGGCGAGGTGGGGGTGGAGCAGGGCACTAGAAGCTGGAGACCAACTGGAAGTCCCCCCACCATCTCTCTGTGGGGCCAAGGCTTCGTGGACTGGGTGGGGCAAAAATCCATGCTGCTCCATGAGCTGGAAAAACAACTGCTGACTCCATTCCTTCTGGGACTGCGTGTCTACTGATGAATTTTTCAAACACAGAGCTAAGAGCAGAACACACCAGACACACATGCACGTGCAGGCACACACATGTGCAGAGACCTGTGCATGAGTATGCATGCATGTACACATTGGTGCACACTGTATGCATGTACATGCAACAAATGTACACACATCAACCTGTGCACTCTTGCACACGTTCACATCCATGCATTCTGGCAGTTACATATAAGCAAATGTTTCCTCTGTCTGTATCCTCCTATAAGGCAATATTCCTGAGCCACAAAAGGTGGCTGCAGGTGGTGCCATATGAATTATTGCCCAAATGAGCCTGCAGTGGCCTGGCGAGGTGGGAGGGGCCGAGGCGAGAGAAGGTGAGGATGCTTTGAGGGCTGTCTGGGCTTCAGTGCGGGTGACGCTGACTGGCAGGGGAGAGCCAGGCTGCAGGGAAGGCAAATGCTCATCTCAGGGCACCCAGAGAGATCCTTGGCAAGATGCTAAGGGGAGGGCACATAGATCTAACCTAGATTTGGTGGCTTTAGGGCCCCCTGTAGCTGAAAAATAACGTAGCATAAAAGCATCTCTGGGCACGCAGGCTGAATGTTTAACTAACTAAGAAAGGCAGGGCTGCAACTGGGGCTCCTTGGCGTTGGCTCAGTGAGGGAACATCTCCATCCCCACATCTGAGCCTCTGAGGGCCTCTGGAGCCAAAACAAGGGCATGAAGGGCTTTCTGCCCATGCTCAGCAAGGCCAGGACCAGAAGGTGGTGCCAGGTCCCTGTGGAGAGCAAACAGAAGAGGGCACGCACACACGCTCACACAAACACTCTCACTCCCAAATGCCCATATTCCCCACCCATACTCCTTCCTCTCTCACTGCTCAAACCAGCCCCACCGTGTGCTTGGAGCCTCTGGAGGGGCCCCCCTTCCACCCTAGTGAATGGTGGGGGGCTTCTGTGATCATGGGGCTTAAGAAAGAGCCAGCCCCCTGGCCAAATGCCTGCTGTTGGCAGAGGGGAGGTTTGGAAGGGACCCGCCGGAATCCACAGGAAGGAGGCACACCAGGTTCTAGGGGCAGATTGCCCAATTGTGTTGGGGGCGGGGGGCACCAAGGAAGCTGCTGCCAACAGCCCTGTTCCTCAGCAGAGGGAACCGGGAACATAGGATCATGCATCCTCCTTATCAGACAGGGTGCAAGACGATGGTGGTGGTCACGATGTTGATGTATGATGAAGCAGCAGCAGCATCCTTGTATTATTTAGTGGCATCTCCTGTGCACCCACTATGTTCCAGGCAGTTCTATGAATATAGCTATGCTCTAGACAGACAAAAATCCCTGCCCTCAGGGATCTGCCACTCCAGGGGGGAGATGGGTAATGCATAAAAGATGTCCCATGTCAGATAGGGAGTGGGGATGAGAGAGCCAAGGGCAGGGGAGAATGGCTTGCAGTTTTATATAGGATGGTCAGGGAAGGGCTTCCTGACAAGAGAGGGTTGTGTAAAAAAAAAAAAAAAAACTGAAGTAAGTTATTATTATTCCTAAAATTTCCTAAAAATTCCAAAAATTCCTAATAAGTGATTATTATTCTTAAAATATTAGACTTGTTATAGCTGGAAAATCAGCATCTGGCTTTAGAGGTTGCTTGGTCCAACTCCTCCGTTTTTCAGATGAGGAAACAGGCTCAGAGGCAGAGGCGGGTGGTGGTGAGGAGGCGACTTGCCCGCAGTCACTGGCATGGATAGCAGAGCCTGGAACCCAGGTGTCCGGCCTCCCGGGCATGGCTCTCTCTCCAGCAGAGGCTCCAGCTTCCCCCAGGGCCCGTTCTCTGCTGAACAGGTGCAGTAAATAAAAAGGCTCCGTCTCAAAGACAGATGATGAGAGACACCACAAAGAGTTTATGGGCTGGGCTGGTGGTCAGCACGCCCCCCTCACGCAACGCTCCCAAACAAGTGGCCATAAAGGCTTTATGGTGGCCAGACACCTCCTGGACTGCCACAACCGCTGGATCTTCTCGGTTCCTCCACCCTCTGGCCCCTTCACCATTGCAGCACCTCGTTCCAATCCTCCCTCCCTCAAATCTGGCTGAGTTGCCTTCTCACTAAAGATGACAGAGCAGGGCTTCAGAGAGAAGCCCCCCATTATGTGGCATTCGGCCCCCTACATTCAGGCTGTGTTCTGGGGAAATACAGGGACTCAGGGGCTGGAGGGGAGCCCTGGTGGGCTGCGATCAACACTGAAGAGGTCCCTGGTCATCACCGTGATGGAGGTAGTCAGAGCCCCCAACTCCTAAGGAGTTGGAAATGGACACACACATTCAGCCAGCCCATGTCTGCCTCTGAGCACTGGGGAAGACACCACTGGCTCATGGGTCAGAAAGCAGCCCCACAGCTTGGCAGCTGCACACATACACCTTGCAGAGCCTCCACATGCTGCATCTCCGAGCCTGCCGCTCACTGCGCTCCTCCTCGTATTCAGCGACCCTGCCAAGGAGCCAACATCTTGAGGCTTTCTTTTCCTTCCAGGCTGTCTCACGTGCCTGGAGTTATGGGGTAGTCAGAATGCTGGCCTGGACCTGAGGAATCCTGTGAGCAGTTCTGCCCCTTCATCTCCCACCAAAGAGTTCGTCAGGGGACGATTATCAACCACAGCATCACACCGGGCCTGTCAGCCCTTAGCAGGAGTTGAGGGTGGAGGGGAGCCAGCATCTGTCTTGGACATCTGGGCAGTTGTCTGGTCATCTGCCTCCCACAGGTCAGCGCTCTAGAGAGCTCTGGCCAGCCCAGGTGAATGTCTACCCCCCAAGATGGATGTTGGCTACTCTCTCCTTCAGTGGCCTCTCAAATAGCCACCAATATTATTGCTGAAGACCAGAAGGGAACGACAGCCCCCAGATAGCCTTTGCCTCTTGGCTCAGCCTTTCCCACTCTGTCACTCCATCTGTTTTATAAAGCATGCGTGTCCTTTAACTCTCAGTCCAAACTCTACCTCCTCCATGAGGCTGTGGCCCCCAACGAGATGACACCTCTCTGCTCTGAGTTCAGCATCTGTATATTCAGGTGGTGCTTGTCCAATAATCACTGAGGGAAATCGCTCAGCTTCCCTGGCAAATGATAAGCTCCTGGAGGTTCTCTCTGTATTTTAAGCATGTTTCTACTTTCCCAGCCCACACGGAGCATAATGCCTTCACAGAGCAGGCATTTCATAAATATTAGATGAATTAGTTAATTAATGAATTAACCTGCCTTAGTAACTTGTTCCATTATCTAAATCCCTTCTTACTCAGAGAGGCAGTCTTTCCCTTGCCTGAATTAAATCTTCCTGCCTAATTTCAGTCTGTCACTCCCACTTGCCCTGTCCTCAGTGGAAGCGTGGTGCCTGACCATCCATCCCCAGGCCGTGGCCCTCCAGACTTGACAAGCCCTCAGCCCTCTCCTCCCTAGGCAGAACCCCCCAGCTCCTTGCTTTGGCCACATGTCCTCCTCGGCATTGCCCTCAGCATTGCCGAGACTCTCCCCTTGGTCACATTCAAATGTCTACAGGACTCATATCAAAGGAACCAGTTCGGGTGCTAGGACAGCAAGTGCCTGACCCCTAGCGAGGACCAAAGGAGAAGCCTCCGGATCCGAAATTCCATAGCACGAATACAGCATCTTGAGGAATAGCGTAGAGTCTCCTCCTCCTGGATGAACCCCAATCCTGTGCTCTCCTCACCCCTTGCCCACCTCACAGGTAACCTTCTAAGGTCAACCAGGAAATGATATCCAGACATGTGTTCATTCATTTACTCATCCCACAAGCACTTATTGGGCTCCTGAAGTTTGCCTGCTTACGGTACAGGAGCTGCAGGGCTGTGCAGGAGGAGGGCAGGCCTCACAGAAGAGATGGCATTGGAGCAGGGTAGGAAAGGATGAGCAGGCGTTTCCCAAGAATCCTGCCGGGCTCTAGCTTTGGGCCTTTGTGGGAAGGAGGACTAGACCAGAATTGCTTCTGCTAAGCTTCAGGAGACCAACTGAGTGGCAGATCTGGGTCTCTGCAACAATCCCATCAGAAAGTCCAAGGAGGCCAGAGGCCTCGATCTGATCTAGGCACCAAAAAAGTGGGGAGTGGAGATCAGCAGAGCCCCACAGAGGAATCTTTGGGAAGTCTCTCAGTAGTGCTCATTGGGCCAATGCTAGAGCCAGGGTCCTGCAAAAATCTACCTGGAGATCTTCAAGGCCCAGCAAGCCACTCAGAATACTGGGGGCAAGGACTCAACCCAGGGAGCAGAGGCAGCTGGAGAGTGGGATGGGGAGATCCAGACAACAACCGGAGCCCCAGAAAACCTGGCTGGATTTAGGACCTGGATTTGGGCCCAGGTGGATTGGGAATAAGATGGGTCAAAAGCCAGCCTTTGGGCCAGGAGCACAGCTGGTGGGAGATAAGAAGCACAAATGCCCAGCTGTGTTCGCCAGGCATGGGCTGAGGCTTGGAGCTGTGGGCGTTCCTGGTACCCTGTGACCAGAGTGAGGGTAAGGTGGGAGATGACACTGGGAAGGTCAGTTAGGGGCCCTGCTGAGGGGTGTGGCTCTCATCTCATGGGTCATGGAGGTAACATCCCTCCTAAATGTCACCTCTGGACCTAGCACTCCTCAGGATTCCACAGGGCTACCACGGCTTCTTCCATGTCCACACCCGGCCACTTCCCAGTGGCAGCTCCTACTCAGCCCTGAGAATCCTTGGGGTGCAGGGAGAGCCTTGGACATGCATAGACTGCCACCCATCCTTTCCCCGTCGGGGCTGTGCCCCGCTGTGGCCCTTCTGGGTGGGCCGGGGGTGGAGAGTAGCAGGCTTCCCAGGAGGGGCAGGGCTGGTGCCTAGGAGAAGGCCAGGGGCCTGTGGACGGCCTGGTAATTTAATTATTTGACTGCAGAAAGGAGATCTCATCTACTGGGTGCTCGTCCTTGTTAAGCTAATTGTCTGTCTCCTTCTCTCTTCTCCCCCCACTTGCTGGGGAAGTCGCTGTGGCCTAATTGAGTTATCATAAAGATAATGGCTAATGCTCTAGCCAGAGCTGAGAAAGGAGGATCCCTCTTACAGTAGCTCAAGCCGCAGACAGGCCGCCCAGGGGCAGAGATGTGGGCCGGGTGAGGGGGACTGTCTGTGGGGGAGGCTGTGTGGATGCTGCTTAGCCCAGTGAGTCTAACCAGCTGGGCATTGTGCAAAGGACAGGGCTTTCTCTCTGCTCTTTCCTGTCACCCTAGGGGAGCTCACTTATGTGACAAATGGATCGCTGGTCTGGGCACGTTTGGGGCTTTCCAGAGAGGCAACCAGGCAGCATAAGGGAGAGAGGCAGACAGACCAGGTCTCAAATCCCACTGTCACCTCTTATGAGCCAGGCGACCAAGGGCAAATTACTTCTCCACTTTGAACCTCAGTTTTCTCATCCACAATACAGAGACAGCTAAGCTCACATCACGTTAGTGGTAGGAGGATTCAGTGAGCTGGTGTGTGTAAAGGACTGAAATGACCAGCGATGGGAGCTTCCACTCGCCTGTCCTAACACTTGATGACGATGGAAAGGGCTGGAGGGGGTGACGGGACCTCTGCAGGAGGAGATGGAGAACAGCACCCTGGTTTTAGATGAGCAGCTCTGGGGCATCCATGGGGGACAGTCTCAGTGCCGGCCTTCCTCCCCTGGCATCTGGGCACGTCATCTCTATCTGTCCCAGACCCCCAGAGAGCTGTGATGTGCATCTCTGGGATGAGAAAGTGGGCACAGGGCTGCCGAGGAGTGGCAGGGAAGTCGGGGTCAAAGCTGAGCAGTATGTCAGTGGGCAGATGGGGGTCAAAGCACGTGGGTCATCACTATTCAAGTTCCAGGACACATCCGAAGGTCAAGATTAATGCAGGCCAGCCAAGGCCCTGAACAGAGATGGTGGGTCCAGGCCTTGGTGGGCAGGGAGACGAGAACAGGGGGACAATGGTGGGGCACCCCAAGAGATTCTGCACGTTTAGAACAAAGCACCAGTGCCTGGGGTAACTCTACTGAGAGCCCAGCCCAGGGTCAGGAGGAGCCCTAAGGTGAGGCAGTGCTGCTGGCCAGGCTGGGGCGAGCAGGGGGGCCTGACAGCAGCATCCCCTTGCCTTCCCAGTGCCCCCTCTAATCCAGCCCTTCGAGTTCCCACCGGCCTCCATCGGCCAGCTGCTCTACATCCCCTGCGTAGTGTCCTCGGGGGACATGCCCATCCGCATCACCTGGAGGAAGGACGGACAGGTGATCATCTCAGGCTCAGGTGTCACCATCGAGAGCAAGGAATTCATGAGCTCTCTGCAGATCTCCAGTGTTTCCCTCAAGCACAACGGCAACTACACGTGCATCGCCAGCAACGCAGCGGCCACCGTGAGCAGGGAGCGCCAGCTCATCGTGCGCGGTGAGCAGACAGGCCAGCAGCAGGGGAAGGAGGGTCCGGTCTTTCTAGATTTGGGGTTTGAATCACGGGCTGATGGAAGGCTGGCTCTGGCAGGGAGCTTAAAGATAAAGAGGTATAAACCTCTTACTTTCCAGGCCAGGAAACTGAGGCCCTGAGAGGGGAAGGCACTTGCTCAGTTAGTTACTGGCAAAGTCAGAATTGGAACTCAACTCGCAACTCCCAACCCCATACTCCGCAAAAGCTCTCAGCATCTTGGGTTTCAAAACTTCCTGCTCCCAACTTTATAATGGTCCAGGCACAGCTGACATTGAATGGAAGGTGCCCAAAGCCCCAGAAGACGTATCAGAGACTGAGATGATCTGTTTTTCCCTAACTCCCCTCTTTCTGCAGTGCCCCCTCGATTCGTGGTCCAGCCCAACAACCAGGATGGCATCTATGGCAAAGCTGGTGTGCTTAACTGCTCAGTGGACGGCTACCCCCCACCCAAGGTCATGTGGAAGCATGCCAAGGGTAAGCCCCTGGCTAGCCAGCATCTCCAAGCAGGACCAGGGAGGGGGAGGGGAGGGTGTTGATGGGACTTAGGGCCTATTCTCTACACACAACTCCTAGCCCTGGGTGGGAGCCGTGGGTTCTGAGCTTTAAGGGGACCCCAGATCTGAATGTCATCCTCAGCCACCCCTAGGGATCTGTGGACCAGGAATAGCTGTCATGCTGACTCCAAATTTCCTCTTGTCCTCACAGATTGGCCTCTCCCTTCCCTACTTCAGCCCTAGAATTCAGTGTATATCCACTTTCCCCATCTCTCTCCACCCCTCCCCACTCCACCCTGAGGTCTCAGAACCTCATTGGCCCCTGCTTCTCACCAGTCAACATATCCGGGCATCGTGGTCCTTCTTAGAGCCCCGCTTCATCCTAAGGACACATTTGATATCTGACTCAGCCCCTTGCCAACCTCTTCTCACAGACCATGTCCATTGCTGACATTTGGGGAATGAGAGGGGATACTGCAAAGCCCCCTCTTGGAGGATGGTTGGCCTCTTTCCCAGGCCTGGCTGCCTGAGACCAGGAAACTGCCATTTGATGGCTCAGTCTTCCTTTCGCCTGTTGCCAAGTGGCCCAAAGACAGCTCTTTCTTCCTCTCCAAGGAATTTACCCCAAAGAAGCTCAGTGCCAGGTGGGCATTGAGCTGAGGCCCCCATCTCCCTACCTCGGAGCTGGGGCAGGGCCAGACCTCAGGGAGGGTCTTTCCTGTTGCCCAGCAGGTGGTGTGTGGGCTCCCAGCACTGTGGGGATGCTACAAAATGGCCCTAGATTGGCAAGAGAAAGATATCAGGGCCATTCTTTGGGTCACTCCAGTCCATCCCAGCTCACTTCCTAGTCTAGACACCAGCCTCCTAACCGCTGCCTCCTTCCAGGGAGCGGGAACCCCCAGCAGTACCACCCAGTGCCCCTCACCGGCCGCATCCAGATCCTGCCCAACAGCTCTCTGCTGATCCGCCACGTCCTGGAAGAGGACATCGGCTACTACCTCTGCCAGGCCAGCAACGGTGTGGGCACCGACATCAGCAAGTCCATGTTCCTCACTGTCAAGAGTGAGTCCTGCCCCTGTGCGGCCCCCCAGCAGCCCCTGACACAGGCCAAGGCCCGTCTCTGCACTCAGCCTGCCTACTTGCTTGATTTCCATTGTTCCGTCTCTGAAGGGGAGGCAGGAAGGATTCCCAGTCAGAGTGGACCTGGGACCCTTGGATGGGGAATTCAGAAGCACTCTCATCTAAAACAATGGCCTCGCCCTGAGCGGCCTGCACTCACCCCACTCCAGTCCTGATAAGCTCGTGATTTGCTCTACTGGAGTATCATGTGACACCCCATTTCCTTTGCTCTGTAGGTTGGCAATTCGAACTTCATAGTCAGATCAAACAATTTATTTCTGTCACTTAATTTACACCTACTTGTGTATAACCTGTCTGTGGCTTAGAAAGGAGGATACCTTATACACAATGTAAGAGAAAGGCCCATGCGCAGAAAACCTGGGTTCCAACTCCAGATCTACCCGATGAGTTTGTGACTTTGGGTAATCACCTCATCTCTCCAGGCTCCACTTTCCTCCCCTGTGCTAGAGGATCATTCTCAGCCTCCCCACCCAACAAAACTGTCATGAGTAACACAGAAACTGATCACAGAAAGGGGAAGATGCTTCAGAAAAGCCGAAAGAGCAGTAAAACTCATTATAACTTGGTGCTATATCTGCGGCTTCTAAATCCCCAGACACAGAGTCAGCCTTGACAGTCTTGAAAGCCCAGAACATCCCTGAATTTTGTTAATCACATGCAGACATTCCTGCTGGGGGAGCCTATCTGTTTACGCTATTTGGGGTCTGTATAATGGGCCTTCCAGGAATCACATCGGGAGAGTGTCTGTCTGGTCCTATGTCAAGAAATGGACCACACGCCATGGAGGACAGCCATAAGAGCTTGAGTTTTAGCATCTGACCAAGCCAAGTGTGAATCTGGCTGCCATGTTGTAATTACTGTGACCTTGACGAGTTTACTTGGCCTTGGTGGGCCTCATTTTCCTGATGTACAAAATGAGAGTTGTAATAGTGCCTGACCCGTTATGTTTATCAGAGGAAGTCAGATGATATGTGTCAAGCCCCCACTATGGTAACTGGCACCCAGTAGTCCGTCAAAGATTTAGCCACTAGAATTGTTCCTCTTACCGGTAGTCCCTCCAGGGTCAGGTATAGGAAAGGCTGCAGAGAGCAGCGCCCGGTGTGCGGTCTGCCCAGCCCCTCCCCAGAGCTCCCTCCTGGAAGATCGTAGCTCCTTTATCGCTTGCCAAGCCCGTGTTCAGCTCAGCACAAGACGGGGAAGCCCCGGCGATCGATGCTCAGGGAGCTCCGAGCCGGAATCCCCGCCCTGGGGAGCTACTTCTCTCACACTATCAAAAAGCACTTTGTCCTTAATAAAGCCAGGCAATCAATCTACATCCCTCAGCCAGGGAGGACTTCCGTAATTCTGCCTGTGTGAGGCGAGAGGAAGAGCGGGCCCTTGTGGAGCCGTCCTTGGTATCTGATCCTTATCTTCCCACAATCAGCAGGAGAGAGAAGCCCAAACTCAAAGACCTTTTTTTTTGGTCTTTGCTCTTTTCTCTAAGTTAGAGCATTCCACTGAACCAGCATGGCTGTGGCTTGGTGGTATGTGGTTTCTCTGTGGAGATGAAGGGGACATCGGTGACGGGCAACACAGTGGTCAGGGGGTGGGCTGTGTGTGAGGAAACCCAGTTCATGTCAGGCTGTCGCTGATGTCCTGGGGGGCCCAGGGCCAGTCACTTCACCTCTCTGGGCCTGCATTTTTCTGTGCCGTCCTTGCTTCGCAGCCGGGGCAGCCGCTGTGAGACACTCTGAGGTATTTGTAGAAAGTGCATTTGTAAATCCAGGGCAGCCTCGTGAACACAAGTGACACAGAATCACACACAGACCCACACACAATCGCAGTGGTGTCAACTTCTGGCCCCCCTCTTCCCAAGGGAATGAGGGGGGTTCATACTTGTGGGCAGAATCTAGACCTTGTTCCTTCCTTTCCTCCCCTTGTCCTAATTTCAGCTGCCTTTCCGTTTTCCTCTGCTTTTCCACAGTCAGGCACATGCACGCTCCTTTCATACATCTGCTCCGTCTCGCAAACACCTCCGGGTCATATTTTCCCACTCACCACACCTCCCTCAAGCACCGTCTACACAGTGTCTCTCAGCACTTCCTCACACAGCCTGTCTGCACCACCGGCTCCACGCTCCCTGCCCCCTCCCTCATACAACCCTCAGCCCACAGGCTGCCCTCCAGCCTTCCAGCTGTGCTCTCACAACCTCTCAGCACACTGGGGGTCTCCAGACCCTCACACACGTGCTACCTCAGATGGCCTTTTCCTCACACCCTTTCTCTTTCATAAACACTCCCTTCCATTCCTCCCCGCTCTCCCCAGTGACCTGCCCAGCCCTGCTAGAGGCCCCTACGCCACCCCAAATGCCAGCAGGAGAAGAGCAGCAGGGCCAGGGGCATTTGAGTCCAGAGGGCAGTCGGTGTGGAGGGCTGAGGACAGCCAGGCCCTCTCTCTAGGGTTGGAGGGTCTGACTGCTCTTCTGTAGCAGCCTGAATAATGCTTCTCGGTATCTGGCTGCCGGAAGATACTCCTGTGACAATGTGACAATGTTGAGAGGGTGGGACATGGTTGGGAGCTTTCATTCTGCCTCCTGCTGCTTTTACACAGGCGTACTGCTCCCGGCAACCGGCCCTCAGCTGCTCCCCTGCACGTCCACCCCGTGCCTGCTCTGCCCTTCTCCTCCGCCACTCTCCCTCAACCTCCCCCCTCCAACCCACTCTGACTTCAGCTGAAAGGGCACAGGAAAGTGGGAAGGACCTTCAGGACCTGGGCACATGGGTCACCAATGGGATTACGGGGCAGAGCCATTCCTAGTCATCGCTTGATCTGTCTCCAACACCCACACTGCCAACGTCCCCCGCACCCCCTTACAGAACTGGCCACAGAAAGACCACCATTTGCAAGGCCAACTTCAAGTCTTGCCTCAGTGTCCCTAACACACTCAGGGAAATGTTCACCCAATACAGCTCCACCTGGTCAGACCTCACCCTTTTGTGATCTCTCAGAACGCAAACTGATCTTAATGCCCTCTTTGGCCAAGTAGAAGTCAGAAAGTAAATATATCAAAGGGACATACCTCATAGAAAGCATGCAAGTGTCCAATTGGACATTTGTGGTTGGCCTCTGCTTGGGAGTGTCTACACCATTGACCCTGATGGTTTCCAATGATAACTCAACACGTGCTCGCTGAGCACTCACTAAATAGGTCAGTAAAACTCCGTGGCTAAGAGCACAGACTTTAGAACCAGATAGACCTGGGTTCAAATCCCAGCTCTGCCACTTGGTAGCTGTGTGATCTTGGACAATGATCTCTGTAAGTCCCAATTTCTTCATCTGTAAGTTTGGAATTATGATGCTTTTTACTCATTGGTAAGGTTTAAATGAGATGCACTTAGAGCAATTAACACAGTACTTGGCACAAAATACACAGTTTCGAATCGTTAGCCATCAATCAGTAGTTAAGGTGCTGAAACTCTATTGATGAGCAAAACAGAGTTGCTGTCCTCAGGGAATTTAGAATCCTGAAGGTGAGATAGACATACCCAAAACAACTAAACTGCACAAAACAATAAGTGCCTTAAAAAGCCACAGACAAGGTGATACAAAGAGAATCAGGGATGGAGGAATCAAGTTTAACTTTGGGGATGAATAAGGGAATGTCAAGCAAAGCTCCACAAAAGCAGTAGTCTGTAAGTAGGACTTGCAGGCTGAGAGGATTCTGACGGGAACCCATGGGGCAAAGGTCGTTCCATTCCAGCATGAGCAAAAAGCATAGCAAGGGCATAGAGGCAGGAAAGTCCATGCATGTCATCTGGGGAGGTGGGGACTCAGGGTCTCTGGTGGAGGCTGAAGGGAGGATGGACTGTGAGGTGCTTGTGGGCTTTCAAAACTGTTTTCCATGTTGACTTGACTCTGGAACCAGAGGGCCAGGAGCCCAGGGTCGGGTGGAGTCGGGATTCCAGAGCGGGTTCTTGGAGAATTGCCCTGTAGAAACTTTCCTCGAGGCCCCAGGTTGCTAAGAGTGTGTTCTGGTGGGCAAGTGATTTTCGAAGTTCCTGGACATCCTTGCTGGTAACCAACCAGACGCGACGGGCCCCCACGCCTCCCTGATGCCCACGAGGTTGGTGTGAGCTGAGCCCATGAGTGTCTGAGCATACAGCCCAGCCTAGCCGCCGTCACGAGTACAGCACTTGACAGTTTACAAAGCTCTTCCCATACCCTGCCTTGAGGTCAGCCAGCTATAGCTCCTTCTCAGAGAAGGTGAGGCACTGGATCAGGGTCGTTGGGTGATATGGTCCCAGCTGAGACCGGAAGTTGCCTCTGTGGACTCATGGTTAGATAGAAAGAGCGCAGACCAAGAGTCAGAAGGCTTGATGCTGGGCCTGGCTCTATGACTCACTGGCTACATACCCAGGAGCCGTCCTTTCCCCTCTCTGGGCCTCAGTTTCCTCATCTGTACACTAAGAGGCCTGGACTAGAATCTAGTCACTAGCTGATCCCAAGGTCCCTTCCAGCTCAGACAATCTATGATTTTAGTGGTGTGCGTGGTCCTTTCAGGGCACAGACCGCCTCCCAGAACTTGGTTGAAAATAAATGTAATTAACAGGAAAAAATACCACATCTACAGAGCTTCCTTTTATCTCCCTTTTAAAATGTAAAAAAAGAGATAATGACCAAGAGGAGAGGAGGCAATTCCTCCTCCAACTGACACACGGGGGAAAAAAATAAAGCATCTTCAAAGAGAATGCTTCACTGAGAGGGAGGTACAAAGCCGGGCGGCTTAGTCTGGGGTGCAAGGGGCTGGCTGTGTTTTGATGTCGCCACCGCACGGCCGTGCCTCCCGGGACTTGGCAGCCCCCTTGTGCAGCACATTACCTGATTAGACAGGTCCTTTTACATCCTCCAGACTCCCCTCCAACTTCGTGAAGGCTCTGGTGAGTGGGCCAAGGCAGAGCCCACAGCAATTAAACCCATAAGGGCTCTTTGTTTGCTCTGAGTTTTGATTTGTTTGTTTAGCAAAATGTCAGACCAATTAAAGCCAGATCCAAGAGCCCTCCACGAGCACACACCCAGCCGCACAGTCACGGGAAGGCAGGAGGGCAGAGAACAGAGCCAAGGGGACTGGGGAGTGGCGGAGCCCACCCTAGCAGAAGGAAGCCCCAGGCCTGGGTAGACCAGGTCACCTGCCAGCCGTTGACCATTGGTGCAGAGGTCAGAATGCAAAACCTTGGAAAGACAGCTGTGGATCCAGTGACCAGAGATGGTCCTAATTTCAGATTTGCCCAAAGGAAACTCCTTGTCAGGCAGAAGTAGCACCTCCATTAGACCTGGGTGACCAGGGCTCCTGCCCCAGCCCCTACTGCTCCCACAGTGCGAGGAGTCTATGGCCAAAGGAAGTGGCTGCCCAGCCCACAGCTCCCCTTCTAGACCACGTTTCTGGTACCCAGGGAATTCCCTGCCTGAATGCCCCGAGCCGACTTCCAGGACCTTCCAAGGCCTCTTCTCCAATATGTCTTCCCAAGGATGGGCCCTGCCACTGGCGTTACCTCTAGACCTGAGGGATGGTTGTTTGTAAGATGTGCAGATGGAGCCTAGATGTGCGCACCGAGATGTCCACACACGTATTCGTAAGGCCCCTCTCAGCATGCAAGAAGAAACTGAGGCACAGAGAGGCCAGCACCTGGCCCAAGGTTTTCCTGTGTGTTCCCTGGTGGTAGGACCTGTCTCCTCAACAGACTGAAGCTCCTTGCAGGCTGGGCTGGTCTTCCCTTCCCTCTCCGGGAATTCCCAGCTCTGGCATCCAGCTCAGCACAGGTCTCTGCCCACCTTGGCCTACCTTGCCAGGGACTGACAGGCTGACTGACCCCCAGTCCACAGGTCCAGTCTCATCATACATGGGGTCGCAGGTCACCCCCCTGGCACTCCCCTCTGCCCTTATGAGTCCCCCTGATGGGGTGAGGGGTGGGTGGGAGAGACGCTGCTGGATCTGCAAATAGTGAAGAAAGGAGGCAGCAAGGCGGAGTGACGGGCAGCAGAGCAGGGCTGAGGCCTGGCCTCTGAGCCACACCGGCCTGGGGCTGACGCTGGCCCTGCCACACCTGTGGAGCAAGTTAATCACTCTCTCCACCCACGTGGTAGTCATCGATCAGCCTCACCTGCTCAGCCTCAAAGCGGCTCAGAAAGCCCCATCCTGGCCTGTGCCAAGCTGGGGCCTCCTCTGCAGGCCTGGGAGCTGTCCCCCAGCCTCTGGTGGAGAAGGGCGGGAGGGAGAGAGGGGGGAATGAGGCACTGCCATGATTTCCATGGTGACGATTATCCAGCTGGCCTTTGGCCTTATTGATTTTCAGACTTCATAGAGTAAGGAGTGACACTTTGTCTCCTGCTTCATCAAACACATGTGAGCAGAGAGGCTGGACACATCCTCTCACCAGGCCAGACCCACTCCTATGGCTTCCACTGAACCCCCACCACGAGGGCTGCAGCCAGGGGCCAGCCCAGGCTGACCCACCCTCCACAGGACCCAGAGTGGCCGAAATGAGTAGATGGCTTAGGGGACAGGAAGGCCCTGGCCAGGGAGATGGGAGTCCTGATTTCTTGTCCAGTGTCCCCTGTTACACCCTGGGTCACCTGGGGTCGGTCACTCCCTCTCCCTGGAGCTCCGTTTGCTCCTGTGAGAGAGAAACCACAATCCTTCTCTCCCTTTCCCTCAGCCCTTACGGCATTAACAGAGCTTAACAAGTGGGGCCGTTGGAGACCCAGCAGGGTCTGTGTCCTCCGTTCCAGGACCTCCCTTTCAGGAGCTGGAGCCCTTGGTGTTTCAGGATTTTATAGAAAAGATAAAGACGAGTCTGAACCAGAGAAACGTAGGAGATCTTTCTGACCTCAAGAGGCCAACAGTATCATTGGAGCAAGTCACATCCCATCCCAAACCCAGCCCCAAAAGGGACCTTTGTGCAAAGGTTCTCAGGTAGAATAAAACAGTCTCCGTGTGGACCAGTTGCCCACCCCAGCCCCACTCCCTCCCAGCACCGTAACAGGCCAGGCCCCCTGACCAGCGGGGAGACTTTATTGAAGGGATAGGAAGAATGCACCTGCCCATGCAACCTCCACTCCCAAGTTAAGAGTGTCTGTCCTGGGGCTGACCCGGTGGCACAGCAGTTAAGTGCGCACGTTCCACTTTGGCGGCCTGGGGTTCACTGGTTCAGATCCCAGGTGCAGACATGGCACCGCTTGGCAAGGCATGCTGTGGCAAGTGTCCCCCATATAAAGTAGAGGAAGATGGGCACGGATGTTAGCTCAGGGCCAGACTTCCTCAGCAAAAAAAGGAGGATTGGCAGCAGATGTTAGCTCAGGGCTAATCTTCCTCAAAAAAAAAAAAAGAGTGCCTGTCCCGAGGGGCTTATCTGGGCCCTTATCTCCTTCTTAGAGGCTGGGGGCAGTGATGGCATAAAGAGCATCCCCACCACTTCCCCACCACCCCTTCAGGCAGTCCCCATGACCGTGAGCACAGAAGAGCTCCCAGCAGGATCTGAGCTCTAAGACGTCATTCAGGGCTTTCCCTGCATTTGGCCCCAGCGGATCTGATGGAAACCAAAATTACATGCATCATACACGGCAATTGAGGAAAAGGTACCAGTAAACATTTCAAGACACAAAGGAGTCAGGGGTATCATTGGGAGCCTCAGTTCCCTAGATAAGGAAATGCGGGCAAAGAGCTACAGCAGTGCCTCCAGAGCCTGCCCCAAGTGGGGAGCCCGGAACCACTCCCCCAATTATGATCAAAGCCCCTCTGAACAGCAGGGACAGATAAATTGTCGGATCAGTCAAGCAATAGACCGGTACTTCCTGAGTAGCCCCCACGTGTCCGGCATGGCGTCAAGGTCTGAGAGAGAGAACGGGAAGATTAAATGATCGCCCTTGCCCTCAACGAACTTACAGACTAGTTAGGAAGGGGAACCAACCTTCAAGAAACAAGGCTCGCTCATGTCCTAAAAGGTCTGGCAGAGAAGGCAAACCCGAGTGTGGGCAGACCTGGTCAGACTGAGCTCTCCAGAGGAGTGGGACTCAGGTTGAGCCTTGAAGAACAGGTAGTGTGTGGACAAGCAAAGGGAAGAAAGGAGGGCATTCAGGTGGAAGGAGCAGCATGAGCAAAGACCCTGGGGTCGGCAGGCTGTGTGGGAGGCAGAGGAGAATGCCTAATGGGAGGGTGGCAGCTGGCGATTAGGGGTGAGGTTGTGTGGAAACAGTGGCACCGAAGCCTGGACGTGGTACTAGGATCTTGAGCAGGGAATGGAGAGAAAGCGGGAATCTAAGAGGCATTGTGAAAGAAAAAGTACCAGCCCTGGGCCGGCCCAGTGGTGTAGTGGTTGAGTTTGTGCACTCTCCTTTTGCAGCCCGGGGTTCATGGGTTCGGATCCTGGGCACGGACCTACACACTGTTCATCAAGCCATGCTGTGGCAGGTGTCCCACATACAAAATAGAGGAAGATTGGCACAGATGTTAGCTCAGCGACAATCTTCCTCACCAAGAAAAAAAAAAGAAAGTAAAAGTACCAGCCTTGATGAGGAGTTGGACCAAGGAGCCAGGAAAGTCAAGGACTCAAGGCTGAGAGATGAGGAGTATGATGGTTACCAATAGAAATAGAGTGCAGAGGTGGCATGTGTGCTTTGGCCATGTCAAGGTGGGGGTGATGGAGGTGCCCTGAGGCAGCTGGACACTGCTGACATCTGCCAGACTTTCTGCCTAGAGCAGTGTGCTAGGCCAGATGACCCTACAGTTCCCACAGCCCTAAGGTGACTCAGGGTTCCTTGTGTGACTGGCAGCTGTCCGGTCCTGGGCCAGAAAGGATAAGACTGGTGGGCTGAGTGGAGACTCTCCCAGAAGCCCAGGCCCCCCCCCACCCCAATCCCTGTGCGGTCCTCAGGGCCACCAGCCCAGGACACCAGGCTTCTATCTGGCCCTCTCAGTTCTGCGGAGACTTGGGACATGGCAAATTTGAGATTCTGAAGGAAATCTGTTCACGTTGCTCACGTCCAGGCCTGCCACTGTTCATTCACTATTCGATAGCTGTTGAGTACCCGCTGAGTGCCCATCCCTGGACCAGGTGCTGGGGCAGAAGGTGCTGGGGGTAGGGGAGTGTGGCCCTTGCACACTCCTGCACCTGCTTGCCTACTGCCAGCCTGTCCATGGGGCTGGGAGTGTAACAGAAGGTGAAGCTCCCCAAGGAGGAGGGAGAGGGAAGCCCACACAACTTCCCATCTTAGGAAGCCCCCTCCAGCCCGTGGCCGAGCGGCTGTGGCCTGTGCTCCTGGGCAGTCTACGCAGAGAGCCTGTGTCACTCACTGGAACCTTGTAGTCTTTCCTGGGGCCACTGGAACAAAGTACCACAAGCTGGGTGGACTAAAAGAACAGAAATGTATTCTCTCACAGTTCTGGGAGGTAGAAATGCAAACTCAAGGTGTCCGCAGGTCTGTGCACGCTCTGACGGCTCCAGGGAAGAGCGCCTCCTTTCCTCTTCCGGGACCAGGAGTCCTTGGGGCTCCTTGGATTGTAGATGTGTCACTCCAGTCTCTGCCTCCATCATCACGTGGCACCATCTTCCCTCTGTGTGTGTCTCTTCTCTTTTTATAAGGACACCAATCATATTGGGTTAAGGGCCCATCCTACTCCCATAAAACCTCAGCTTATCTTAATTACAACTGCAAAGACCCTATTTCCCAATAAGGTCCCATTCACTGGTACCAGGGGTTAGGACTTGACATAATTTTGGGAGGGATACAACTCAACCCACAGCAGTCCCCAGGCCCAGTGATTTCTTACCGCTAACTTCATGCTTTCTAGAACTCTGGAAGCTGAAATACTCTCCTTTCCAGCATCCCACAACTGCCCTTGTCTGAATGCCTCCAAGTCTCCTGACCAGATACTCCTTCTTGGTTAAGAGTCGACGAGCCCAACCTCTCCTGTGCACTGAACTCTAGGACAAGGGTCAGCAAACCAAGCCTGGGCCCAAATCTGGCCAGACACCTGTTTTGCTGGAACCCAGCCACGCCCGATCTTCAGATCCTATTGTCCATGGCTGCTTTCGAGCCGCAGCGGCAGAGCTGTCATAGCAGCAGAGACCTATGACCCGCAAAGCCTAAAATGTTTACTATCCGGCCCTTTACAGAAAAAGTTTGCCGACCACAGCTCTGGGGTATTCACAGCGATGACCCGGAAGCACTTTCCAAGTAATTAAAGAAAGATGGCATTGTCTCCTTTTGTTTCTGAAAGGATTCTGATGTTCCAGGTCAGCTCAGAGTTGAGTGTTCTCTGATCTCTAAAAGGGGAATAAAAATGCTTCCCACCTCCCAGAGCTGTGGAGGGCGGAGAGGGACATAATGAGATAATTCATGGAAAGCATTAACCAGGGTGCATGGCACTAATAAGCATTCAATGAACCTTAGCTATTTTCATTGTTACTATCATTTTTCCAACATTCTGCGGAGAGTAGAAGACCAGAGGCAGGGGGAGAAGCTTCAGGTGGAAATACTGTCCCCTCCCACTCACAGACTGATCCCACTTTACAGCTGGAGAAAGCAAGGCCTGCTGAGTTTGAGGGTCTCAGCTGGGACCACCATGCAGCAGAAACAGGTGTGCAGTCTGAGTCTCAAAGGTCCCCACCATTCTCTGTGGCCCATGCCACCCCTCCTTCACACACCCACTGTTCTTGCCCACTCTGCTCCCCACGTACGCAGGCAGTAGACAGCTAGGGTCCCTTGGGCCCCCAGCTCCCCAGGCACTGCCCACCCCCCTCAGAGCTGAGGCTGATTGCTTCCATGCAATTTGAATTAATCTCATGCTTCAGGTGGAGCTTGGCTAATCAGGGGAGACAAGAAGCCGAAGTGGGCGCAATCAAATTAACAACGCCACGGCCCTGGCTCTTTAAGAAGGGAAAACAAAGCCAGCACCAGAAGACCCCCCCCCCACCCGCCCTTCCCGGGGGAAGCCTGGAGCTGCTGCCAGCTGCCCAGCCCGCCCCAGGCCCACCACCCAACGTGCCAACAATGCCCCTTTGTGGTGGCTTATCTCACACGGCCAAACAGGGCCACAGTTCTTGTCAGGATCTTGTTAACAAGGAGCAGAGACACAAGCCTTTGGGGGTGGGAGGGGAGTGGGCTGGGGTGGGAGGAGGGAGGGGCCCACTCACCTCCAATGGGTGCGTGTAATCCTTTCAGAAACAAAAGGAAGTGAGGCCTCGGAGCCAGCTGGGAGGCTCTCTTCTCCCCTGAGAAGGTGGGTCTGCAGAGCTCTCAAGAGCCTTCAGGGCGTCAGCTGTGCCCTGGAAAAGCCTCCTCCAGAAGGCCAGGAGGAGGACATCCAGAAAAGCATTTTAGCATGTCTGGAGAGAGCATCCTGTTTAGCGAAAAGCTCTTTGAAACTCCTAGAGAGATCTTAGTTAGACTCTCAGAAGGACTTCCTGAAAAAGTTCCTTCCTTGGGGATGGAACACCATAACTTTGCTGCCCTTCTTCTAATCATATTGGCTTTGAGGTCGTCCTGCCTGAGCAGAGGAAGGACCAGAGTGCACCTACTGGAGTGGGATGCGGAAGAGGAGGGTCACCCAGCCCTGTGGTTCCTGCTCCAGACTATGTGTGAGAATCACCTGGGCTGGGAGATTCTTCAGGAACCCTGATGCCCAGGCCCCACCCTGGCCCAATTAAATCAGAGCTTCTGGGGGTGGGGTCTGTGCAATAAGATGTTTTTAAAGCTTCCCTGGTAATTCTGTGTCGCCAAGCCTGAGAACCTCGTCAGCCCCTCCCCCAGGCCACCCGCCTAGACGAAGAGAATACCCTCATCCTTTGGTCTCCTGATTCCCGGATCAAGCTTCTTCCCCCCAAATTTGGCACATTTCTCTCCGGAGAAGCTCCGCTCTTTGCACTCATTCCTGGCTCCCCTCTCCCCTGTCTACAGCCCTTCTCTGACCAGTGTCACATGGTGGATAAAACCACAGGCGCCCTGGATGGAGTTCTGTCTCTGCCACTTACTAGCTGTGTGACCTTCGGCAATTCTCTAAGCTTCAGTCTCCCCATCTGTAAAGTGGGAAGAAAAGTAAGGGTGTTAAGTGAGTTAAATGCGCGTAAAAGAATGCAGAACAGAGCCCGGCACACAGCAAGCCTTCCCTAATGTGAACTACGATGATTATTCAGTACTCATGCCTGTGAATGGGGTAAAGATGTGCCCCAGGCTTCCTTCTGGAAGAGCCCTGGAACATTCCATGGCTCTTTTGCATTTTATCAGGCCTCTCCCAACAGCCAGTGGCGTTCCCATCCTATTTCTTCCGCTTTCTCCTTCCCACACACACTGCTCCTCTCCTCTGGGTATTCATAACTGAATCTTCCCTCCCTGGTGACTTGGGGACTTGTCAGAAACACCAGCTGAGCTCCAATCACCAGGCAAAAGAGAGGGAGGAAGACAGAGACAAAGCCCGACTCACAGCCCCCGTAACTCCCACCCCAGCCCCAGCCTGCGCTGGACTGGCCTCCTGGCCCTGTCAGTCCAGCTCTCTCCCAGTCTTCAGCCTCCTTCTGTACTCCCCCTGGGATTCATCCACATTACATCCTTCCCACCCAGCTTCCCACTCCTGGGACGAAGCCCAGGATGGGAGAAAAATGAACCAGGCAGAAGGAGAAGGCTGGACTGAAACCAGAGGAAAGGGTGCTGGTGAATTGTCAGGAGACTGGGGGCTTCGTCTCCTTTCTGCCACTCACAGGCTGTGTGACCTTAAACAAACCCCTCAGCCTCTCTGAGCCTCCATTTCCTCACTGGTATTGTAGGGGCTAATAGACCCCACACTATCTTCTTAACAAAAATGAAGCTCCTTGAAAAAGATGCTTTGGTGCTGTGCAAACTGCAAGGATCAGGCCCACTCCAGCTTAGGAGGTGGGACCCCAGAGAAGGGGAGAGCTGAAGGAGCAAAGAAGGGGCCAAGTAGGTGAGGAATTTATGATTCCCATGGCAGAATCTAGGGGCCCTAGAAGTCCATCTCCAAGCCTGGGGGCTGGCCGGAAAGTCTGTGGATGCTGGGAGAGAGCGAGGAAGCAGAGCTGTCTTGTGGTGTTTTAAAAATCTATCAGCCTCTCACGTCAAATTAAAATGTAAATAGCAGCTGGTGCGGGCAGGACCTCGGGGGTGACAGGAGCCGGCCTGCGAGTAATTTCACAGACGGGAACCGGTTACATCGGATTCTGACAACTGTCTTGTTTCTGAAATTGATTTCCTCTCCCCTCGGCTTGCTGCCCCCAGAGGGCCCGGGAGCGAGGGGCGGGGGTGGCTCCGCTGTGACCGGGGCCTTTCTCCACTCCGTGGCACCTGCCAATAAGGCCCCATCACAACCCGGAGGAGGAGATCAGGGGTTTCTGCACAGCTCTAAGGCAGTGGTCTGAGCACCAAAACCCTGGGGGGCTCCTTCCTGACCTGGAGTGAATCTAACTGTGGACCAAGGCAGGCTGACCCGGGACGCCGGGGTGAGCAGGAGAGGCGCCCAGCGCTTGGGAGCCTTCCCTCTTCCCATAAATCCGTGCTAAATCTGAAACCGAGATACTGTACCCTGGAGTCTCGCTGACAGAGACACTGCAGCATGACATGCGCCATGTCAGGGATGCTCGAGACCCAGAGGAGAGGCAGGTAACGTGGGCTATCAGGGAAGGATCCTGGAAGTCGTCACGAAGCCCCTTTGGCCTCTACCAGGGTCTGCCCCCATTTGGCCATGCGCAGTGCCACGCACCGCAGCAGGCGCTGGGGCTGTAAAGCCGTGAACAGGACCGGCCACAGGACCTCAGGCAAAAGCCCCACCCTCCCCACCTAAAGGCGCTGGATTGGATGAAGCTGTGTATTTCAGAGTGGCTCACCCACATGGGTCTCCTTGATGCCCCTGGGCCCAGCCCCTCCTGTTCCCAAGTCCCAGTGAATCTCCCCTGCACCCCCCCACTTGGTACAAAGAAATTAGGTTTTCCTGGCTGTTAATTGAATTACACTGCGGGAAAGCAGAGAAGTTGCAGCTCGGGAAAGCCTATTGGAGAGTCGTGTTGCCTTTGTGGCTGCTGTTAGCACTTGCCATGGAGAACTCAGCCCTGTGCGTACGATGCCCGCCCCTCCCCGGCTCTCCTGCCTGCACCCCTAAAGCTGCAGTCCCTGATGCCTGCCCTAGGAGTGGCCCGCTGAGGCTGCCCGAACAGAGAAGCCACAGCTTTTTGGTGACGGCCAAATTCCATTTCCCAAAGCCAGACACTGCGTGCATGCGGAGCAGACAGACAGACAGCGAGAGGTTGCCAGCCCCTGCCCCCACAGTAGCACAGGCTTAAAGTAGAGGGAGGAACTGCCTTCTGGAAGCCTTGGTCCCCTTATTTGAAAAATAGGGATAATAAGGCTGACTTCTCATGTTTGTGGTCGGGGGAGATCACGGAGCGATGAGCCAAGAGGCGAAAGCATCCTTATTGCCTGCTCCATCATGGGTGTCAGGGCACAGCGAGGCCGTGGAGATTAATCAAGAAATACACTGGGACCTGGGCTTTGGACCGGGGAATAATAACAATGCCTGCCTCCCTGGAGTTAATTCGTGTAAAGGAATGGAATACTGCCAGCTCGTGGTCCATGGTAAGTTCCAGTAAAAAGTAACCACAAGAGTGCGTGTGTGTGTGTGTGTGTGTGTGTGTGTGTATCTGTGCTCCTGCAGGTGACTGCACACGGACATGTCTCCAAGGAATTCTTGGGGTCTGCCTTCAACCCCGGAAGCCCTCTGGGGCACAGCCAGGTCTCGGTGCGGTGAAGGTTCAGTTGTGTTATTGCTGAGATTCAGTAGAGCGGACAGACCTTGTGGTCCAGGGCAAGAAGCAAGAGGGAGGTGGAGGGAAGAGGAGAGCAGATGGGGCGGGACACCGCCGTCCTGGGGTCCCCTCTGGTGGGGTGCTGCCTCACTGAGCCCATCTGTACAGCAGCCAGGAGGGCTGAGGCCCCCAGTGTGTGGGCGCAGGAGGGCACCGGGGCCTGGCCTGGGGGAGCGGCACGGTGGCAGAGTTCTCTGTGCCGTTGTTGACAGGAAGACTGAAGGGCGGGGAGAAGAGAGGAGGTGAGTTCTCTGCTTCTTGCCCAGGACAGGGGGCTAAAGACCCCCATATGCGAGGAGAGTATGCTGAGTCACGGAGTCGCCTCCCAAAACAGCGAGCTGGCATCTCAGACTGTCTTTTCCTCTCTCCAGAGACCCAGACGCCCCCGGGGCCCAAAGCCTCCGATCCCTTTGAGTGTTTTTTTCTGCCATGACCCCAGCTATCCAGCTCTAGTGCAGACACTCTCGGCCTCCCACTGCAGTTCTTTCCCTAACCAGCAAAAAACACTGGAAAATTCCTTCTTAGGCCGAATGGAAGGTCTGTGCTTCCCCCTTTGCAAAGAGCTGTTGTGCCATGGCCCCCCACCCACTCCCTGAAGGTCGTGCATTCCCACTTTTCACCCACTCTTGACACGGCACGGTCTGAAGTCTGCCCAGCTTCCTGGTCACACCCCAGATTGGTCATGTCCGCCGTCAAGCAGAGTGCCCAGAACAAGACGTCATGTTTCATGAGTTGTCTGGAGCGTGTAACTGGAAGTCCTAAAAAGCTGGGAACTAGTTCTCCCAGTGTCGCCTTACCTCCCACCGTCAGTGTTAGAGCTTTATGTGGCAAGCATTGCCACACCTGTCCACCTTGAAGATGCACTGTGCTTCCCAGCAGTGAGACTGCAGGCAAATTTCATCCCCTTGTGGCCTCAGTTTCTTCGTTTGTAAAGGGAAGGGTCCGTGTAGATGATCTGTGCCTGTGCCATTCAACAGAAACGAAACATGAGCCACATATGTAACCAAAATCTTCTAGTCGTCACAAGCTCAAAAAAGTAAAAAGAAACATGTGAGATTAGTTGTAATAGTATATTTTATTTAACTTAATTCATCTAAAATATTAACATGTAATTGATATGAAAGTTATTAATGAGATGTTTTCCCTTCTTTTCCCTCTTCCTGTGTTTTTCAAATCCAGTGTGTGTCGTACCGCCATAGTGCATCTCAGTGTGCACTGGCCGCGTTTCAAGTGTCCAGTGGCCGCAGGTGACTAGTGGCTACTATATGGAACATTATCTGGGCTCTGCAACTGTAGGGCTCTGTGATTCTGTGGAATAGCCTGGCAAGGAACTTCTTAAGGTGTGGGTGCATTTATCTGATACTTTCCTTGGAACAGCAGAGGAATATGAGAGCCTTGGGGTGGGGCCAGTCAGTACCCATGTTTGGTTTTTTTGTTTTTGAGGAGGATTAGCCCTGAGCTAACTGCTGCCAATCCTCCTCTTTTTGCTGAGGAAGACTGGCACTGAGCTAACATCTGTGCCCATCTTCCTCTACTTTCTATGTAGGACGCCTACTACAGCGTGGCTTGACAAGTGGTGCCATGTCCGCACCCGGGATCCAAACCGGCGAACCCCGGGCCACCGAAGTGGAACGTGCAAACCTAACCGCTGCGCCACCGGGCCAGCCCCAAGTACCCATGTTTTTGAGCAGCTGCTACATGGCAGACACTTTACATATGTGGACTCTGCCCCTGTAACAACTCTGCAGGGTAGACGGCCATGTCACAGGTGATGAACCTGAGGCTCAGGGAAGTTAAGCAAGCTGTGTTGAAAGCCGCAGAGCTGGTAGAGACGCAGTAGAACCCATATCTGCCCGGGCCGCAGAAGCAATCTCCTCTTCTTCATGGATGGGTCCCCCGAACCTGCCCTGAGGTGTGGGGCTGTGAGGAGAGTGGTGGGTTGTGCTGTGTGGGGCTCATTGCCATAACAAGCAGCCAGCTGGTAGGAAATGAAGTGAGCCCACTATAGGCCCTGGACGTGGTTGTTACTCTACTCGGGTCTGAAGGACCAAGTGGGCTCTGAGACCCATCCAGGATCTCTGGTTACCCCTGTGTCTGTCTCTTCGAACAAACTTGATTGGGAAGACAAGCTCCCTGAGGTGAGACTGGCATATATGGAAGTGCAGGTTGTGCACTGCTCAAAGGTACATGGCCTAAGGGGCAAGTGGAGTCTGCAACCCAGTCCCTGTTCCACTGGCCACGCTGTGGCTCCTAGCATCAGTTTTTATCCAGCCAGAGGAGTGCCTTTATAGTTGACACACAGGCCCCAGACAGGTTAGTACAGCCCTGCTGGAGAACAGAACAGGGATATTCTGCAAATTTTTCGCTCTAGTGCAGAGCCTTGAAGTTCCTCTACCAAAGACTTTTCCTTTCCCCTCCCTTCCTCAAACCTCTGACCTAGGCTGGGGCTTGACCCTGCTCCCACCCCCTATTCACACACAAACACACACACACACACACACACACACGCACGCGCGCACACACACACCCCTGCATGAACATCCCCCCGCCCCCACCTCTGTGGCTTCAGCAGCAGCCTCCAGGAGCAGGGCCTCAGGGCTCAGCCAGCCCGGCGGTGCCCGGCCCCAGTCTCTGCCCAGTCATTGCTGGGAGAGCAGAAACAGCCCACCGGCCTCTCGCCCCACACCCCCGCATTTCAATCCTCCAGGAAAAATGGAGGCATCTGCAATGCAAGGCCCGACTTGTTGATGTAAAATCTTACTCTATATTCCACCCAGGTTTATACGAGTGAATTATGCAAATCTTTGATGGAAAAATATTCCTCCGCACATCCTTGAGCGTGTAAAACCTTAGTCAATAATTCATACTCAGATGTCTCTGACTGCAGGCTTTTTCTTCATTATAACTTGCACCTCGTTATTTGTCTTTTGGATTTTATTGTATATCCTGGTGTAATGCCGTGCATTATAAAATTTATCTGCTTCATTATTTGATGAGCTGGGGCTGGGGATGTTCTGAGATGCTGGCTCAGGGGCTGGGGCCAGGGCTGCCCTCGGTATCCAGTCCCGCATGACAGAAGGTGGAGGAGGTGGCTGGCTTCACGATGTGACTTCAGGGACACCGGAAGCCACCCTTCATCACCCACACCTGTTCCAAAAGTCTCCTCACCCACTGACTGACATCTCCGGTGGCACTGTCACAGCTCCATGCCTTCCTTACTTTCACTGAAGGCTTATTTGGCCTTAGAAGTCAGATGACCCTGGAGAGTCTGCTGGGGAGAACATTGTCTTGGTAGGTCTTTAAAACTGGAGGGGAGAGAAATCCTGAGGACTCTGGGAGGGAGAGAAAGGGCCAGCCACTGAAGTGGAGCAGGGACGCGGTGCCCCGAGGGGAGCCCGGGGGCAGGGAGGTCATGAGAAGAGAGAAGACAGAGCTCCCTCTTGCACCATCACCCAAGCAGGCCGGTGATGGGGTGTGGGGAGCAGGGTCTCTGCTCTGCAGAACTCAATGTGAGGAGGGAGATGGGGGATGGTGTCTGATTCTTGCAGTCCACCACAGCGCCCCCCGTCTCCAGGATAGCTAATGGGCTCTCCTCCCAAGACGAGAGCCACTGGGGGCCTGTACTCCAAGAGGCACGTTTCCCCAGGGCAGTGGTAAGGAAGAGGCAGGACAAGGACAGTCCTCCAGGTGCGTCAGAGCACTTACCTCTCCAGGCCTGCCCTGCGTGTTGCTCCCTCTGAGCCTTTGCTCCAGCAGGTTCCAATGCCTGGGGTGCCCTTTTCTCTGACCCCCATTTAGGTGATGCCATGTCAGGTGCTGTGTGTTCCTCCTAGCATGGTACTTACCACTCTTTCCTGGACTTGCTGGTCTTCTTGTCCATTCTCACCACCACAGTGAAAGCCCCCGAGATCAGGTTTGCCCTGTTCACTGTCAGCTCCAGAACCCAGCATGAGCCCTGGCCCGGAGTCGGTGCTCAGGGAATGCTTGTTGGATGGATAGACGGTGCCTTCCCAGACACACCTCAGTCAAAATTAATTTCTCCCAGTACCTTGGTGAAACTCTCATCGGATTTTCCTCATTTTCGTGTGGCTCAGGCCTCCCCTCCCCCATCTCGTGTCAGGAGTATCCCCCAAGCCTGGCGCAGTACCGTGTCATGGCGTAGGTGCTGAATGCGTGTTTGTTGAGTTGGATGGAGGAGAAAGGGGACAGGATTTCACTGGCAGCCGGCACCATCTTCCCCTCAGCCCCTACCCTCCTCCTGCTGTCTGTCGGCTGGGTTGCTCAGGCCCAGAGGAGGGTCAGGCTGGAAACGCTTCTTGTCGGGGCAGTGAGAGGGGTCTCTGATGCCAGCCAGGGCCTTGGTTGTTTTGTGATGATTTTCTCAGGTCAGCAGTGGGTGGGGGGCTGAGGGGGTGAGATCTTAATGATGGCCCTGCGATCCACGTTTTCTGTTGCACTTTTTCTGGAAGAACAGAGGAGTTTCTCAGCTGTGGGAAGGGGTAACCAGCTGACTGCTGTGCAGAGACACAAAGCAAAGGCCCAGTGGAGGACTTCTAGCCTGGGGTCCAGAGATGGAGCAGGACATCTGTGGATTCGATTCAGGGGCTCTATAAAAATCACATCTCTTCTACGCTAACTTCTAACTGAAATTCAATATTTCTTCCATTTTAACATAAGCAACAAACCCCGGCAGTAACAGTTCCTGTGACTATCGTGGATAGAATCCACAGATATTTTCATGTCACAGCTGTTGCAGATACCTCACCGTGTCCTCGTGCTCACACTGTTACAGAATTGTGCTAATATAACCCCGCACTAGTTCTTAGTGATGAAGAGTGAGAAGGAACATAGATTGATATGTGATAGACTATATCAAAAGTTTGCTTTTGAAGGTTTTTCGTATTGGTCTAACCATACTTCGATATATCTGCTTTCCTTTGTAATTCTGTGTATGTTATACATTTTAAAGCATTCTGAGGGGCTGGCCCCGTGGCCGAGTGGTTAAGTTCGCGCGCTCCGCTGCAGGCGGCCCAGTGTTTCGTTGGTTCGAATCCTGGGCGCGGACATGGCACTGCTCATCAAACCACGCTGAGGCAGCGTCCCACATGCCACAACTAGAAGAACCCACAACGAAGAATATACAACTATGTACCGGGGGGCTTTGGGGAGAAAAAGGAAAAAAAATAAAATCTTTAAAAAAAAAAAAAAAAAAAAAAAGCATTCTGAAATGGGGTCCATTGGCTTCACCAGAAGGGGCCATGCAACGTCAGAACCCTGATGAAGAGGGAGGCTGCCCCATCGTGGGTGGGAGGAGAAAGGGGGCAGGCATGTGGGGTTTCCCATAGCCCCCTTAACCTTTATTAAGCCTTTCCTCGGGCTGAGGCCCTCTGTGGGGAGGGGGAGCCGGAGGTGGGACCTCTGCACAGCACGTGGTCCCCCAGGCTGGCCTCGCCCCTCACTGGGGCCTCCTGCACCTCCTCTCCCCACAGTCCCAGCCATGATCACCTCCCACCCCAACACCACCATCGCCATCAAGGGCCACGCCAAAGAGCTCAACTGCACTGCGCGGGGGGAGCGGCCCATCATCATCCGCTGGGAGAAGGGGGACACGGTCATCGATCCTGACCGCGTCATGCGGTATGCCATCACCACCAAGGACAACGGAGACGAGGTTGTCTCCACACTGAAGGTGAGCACCCACGTCCCAGTCTCAAGGGGACCCCGACTCGCAGAAGGTGGGGAGCCCACAGCTACTACATCTTCAGCCAGTGGAAATAAATGGGGAGTCTGGGAGCCCCTCCCCACACCCCAAAAAGTACCTCCCGTTTCCTAGCTATTTCCCTTCTCCATCCAGGAACCTCTGCCTTAGAACCTCACCATATCTCCTCTCTGACAACCCCAGAGCCGTTAAATGTGTGGAACCCTCAGCTCTTCCCTCTTTTCCAAAACCCCCCGTCTCCATTCTCTCTTCTGGGACCCCTCAGCCCCTCCCTCCTGGAGCCCTCAGCCCATCCCTCCTTCCTGGGACCACTCAGCCCCTCCCTCCCTCCCTTCTGGGACCCCTCAGCCCCTCCCTTCATCTTGGACTCATCAACCCCTCCCTTCCTCCCTCCTGGGACCCTTCAGCCCTTCCCTGCATGGACTCTTCCATGCTTCCATCCTTGGAAGTTTCTAGGAAGAGGAGCTCTTGACAAGGCCCCTGGTGGGTCCCTCTCCCTGAAGAAGATGGCCTGGTTGATCCCCACTAGAGTGGGCTCCCTTCAGCAGACCAGCTCTAAAAGAGTCTCCCCATTTCCTCCCTCTCTCCCCATCCTCCTGCCCCTGCTGGCCACCTCCTAGCTCAAGCCAGCTGACCGTGGGGACTCTGTGTTCTTCAGCTGCCACGCCATCAACTCATATGGGGAGGACCGGGGCTTGATCCAACTCACTGTGCAAGGTACCCTCACCTGCCCCCAACTCCCAACCCCTCCCCGAGGGACCCAGGGACCCGACATTAACTCCACTTAAAGAGCAGGGACATCACCCACACCGTGGTGGAGGACAACAGCAATGGCCTCTGAGGAAGAGTCTGCCCACGCCCTGCCCAGAGCAGGCGAGGAGGGTGCCTCCACGCAGACCTCAGGCAGCGAGGTTGGCAATGGCTGCAGTCCCTAGAGGGCACATTGCTGCTTCCAGAAGTGGGGGCCTGAGTTTGTGGGCCCAGACCCTGGAGGAGGGTGGGAAGGGAAAGGCAAGCTGGGAGAAGTTGAAAGCTCTGCCACTTTCAGGCCACCAGCTCTGAGGAATCCCTCCGGAAGGGCCTGCCCTCTCCCCGGCCGAGAAAGGGAGGGGAACAGAGCAGGAGACCAAGCGGGCCCTTCTCTGCCTCTGAGCCCTGCTGCCAGCCCCGCCCCGTGCCACCCTGTCCAAACCCCGGGGTTCCAGGGCCCTTGGGTAGACCACAGGTGACGCCAACTCCCAGGGGTACAGCAGGACCTGGGTCCTCTCTGGGGTCAGGCAGGAGGCCAAGCTCTCCCCTGCCATCCTCACTTCTACCCCCTCCCCCTGCCACACCCCAGAGCCCCCCGACCCCCCAGAGCTGGAGATCCGGGAGGTGAAGGCCAGGAGCATGAACCTGCGCTGGACTCAGCGGTTCGACGGGAACAGCATCATCACGGGCTTCGACATTGAATACAAGAATAAATCAGGTGGGCTGTGGGCTGGGCCCGCCACGGCCACTTGGGCCACGTGCTCTGCCTGTGCCCCTCTCGTGGAACAGCCCCTGGGCCTCAGGGCTGCCTATCTAAAGCAGACATGCCAGCCCCCACCAGTGCACAAGCCCCGGTGGCTTCCAAAGGGAAGGATACTAGTCAGGCTAGGAACCTGGGGGAAGACAGAGGGACCCCCAGCTGATGGGGAGGGTGTGTCACCCCCTTCTTTCCAGGACTGTTCCTGGACCAAGGTCCACAGCGTGGTCTGATTTAAAGGCCCCAAGCCCAGGGGCTGGGGGCTGTCTGTGGGGTCAGAGATATCATGGGTTTGGCTGGGTCATCTGGCCGCTCCTGGTTTGGGATGTTGAGGATGACTGGGGATCAGAGAGCTGGTCCTTGCCAAGAATGGGTCCTTGGGACATGGAAGTCCCTGGAAAAGCTTAGATCTAAGTTTCCTCCTCCTAGAATTTCTCCCAGAGCCCTCCTCTTGGACCCAAGCTAGCTTCTGTCAGGCTGCCTGTCACTGTGAAGTCCCGTGCGGCAGAGTGAACAATGCACCCCCGGGTCTCTGGGGAAATAGGAGACCCACAGTCAGGTGGCAGGAATGGCAAGGAGGGGGCCTCAGAGGGGACAAGAGGCCTGGAGGCAACCAAGCCAATAAAGAGCTGTAGGAGTTCATGTTTGTATCTGCATGACTGTCTCTGGAAGGTACGTGAGAAACTGGCACCGGAGGGGTGCCTCTGAGATGGCACCTGGGTAGCTCCACCGTGGGAGCGAGAGGAAAACACACTTCTTGTTCTGGATCCCTTTGTACCTTTTGAATTCGATACCATAGGCCTGTATAAGCTTTTCAAAATAATTTTAAAATGAAACATGAAAAAGACTCTGGAGAATTCAACCCTCCCCAACTCCCCTTCCCCACCAACTCTCGTCTCTCAACATCTCATCTCATCTTAGCATAAATCCAAGGTTTGTTGTCCCCCAAAGCCTTCCAGACTCTTCCTGTCTTCCCTAGCACAGCACATGGTCCCTGGCTGGCTGGCTGTCCTTTCCTCTAGGTTGTCTGAGTCTAGTCCCTGCCGTTTCCCAGCATCTGGTACAGTGCCCAGTCACGTGGCAGATGCTCAGCAAATGGTTGTTGAGTGAGTTGAAGTGAGGTACAGGAAAGCAAATCTCTGAGCTTTATATTCACCTCTTGAGAGGCAGCCCTGTCCAGGGCATTGGGTCTGTCATCTTTGATCCTGGTTTCCACAAGGAGGAGTCCTGCCCTCAGAAGCTTACAGTCTAGTTGGAGAGAAAAGTCAGGTTGCAGCCAGCCTCCCAGGAGTTCACCCTCCGTGCAGGAGGAGGGCTGCAGAGAAGGAGGGGCAGCCACCGACAGGGCTGTAAGTATCTCTCTGGTCCCCGCAGATGCTGCGTTAACCTAGGTCTTGAAGATGGAAAGGTAATGAGCCTAGATTCAGGGCAAGGGTGAAGGCAGAGCCCGAGCAAGGCACAGGGCACTCCAGGGAGTGGCCCCTAGCAGAGGGTGCACAGATACAGTTCCTGGGCAATAAGACCTAAAAGTGCTCTGGGGCCAGGTGTGGAGGGAGCTTTCAGGCTGAGCTTTTACTTTGTTAGGGAGGTCCACAGACACTGACAGTGTCTGAGCCACCAGAGAGAGACTTGGGTAACGTGGCACCTTGGAAAGATTCATCTGACATTTGTGGGAAGGAGGGGTACCCAGGAGGTGAGCAAGGAGGCTGCTGCAGCCCTGTAACTGGGGCGAGGTGATGAACATCAGGGCCACTGTGGAGACAACGGGCACAGAGAGGAGAAGCCGAGTGTACCCATCTCACACCTCAGGACTTCCTGAGGCTGGTGCCCGGGAGCCAGACAGGAAGCGACAAGTCCCTATGTATGCAGACCAACATCTCCATATGGCGGTGCACGCTCCATCTCTCTGCCAGGGTGGCAGGGCTCTGCTCACGTCGGGGGTGGGGAGTGGGTGCCTGGGCTGTCACTCACACCCCTCCCCAACTGCCCCTTGCAGCTGCCTCCCCACCCTATTCCCCCTTGCTGCCCCGTTGCCCGCTCCCCCTCCACTGACCACTCTCTGATGTGTGGGAACCTTTCCTGGGGCACAGCTCAGCAGGGCGAGCTGAGAACATCACACATCTGGAGAGCACAGCAGAAGGAGAGGCGGGCAGGGAAGATGCTATTTTCAGAGCACGTCCACATCTTCCCCCAGCCCCCTCCGGCCCCCCTGCAGGATGAGGAACTGACATACCCACCCCAGAGCCAGGGGTGCCAGGAAGGATGGACAGGGTAAGAGGAGGGCGAATGAAAACTCAACCTCAGTCTCCCCCTTCGACAAGGTATTAAAAAAAAACAAATGACAGAATCAAGAGCACGGAGAAGCCGGCTGGTCCTTCCCTCTGCCTTTGACTGGGACTGCTCCAGACCATCCCCCTCAGCCGGGCTTCTGGCATGGCATTTAGGAAAGGAGTTTCCCAAGAACTGCGGTGAGAAATCAGAGTGAGGCCGAGGCTGTGAGCACAGCACAGCTTCCTCGTCCGTATGGTGGGAGCAGCAGTGCCTACCTTGTGGGATCGTCTTCAGGATTTTAGAGCATCTAGCAAGAGGTGGTAGTAAACCTTTAATAAATGTAAGTTCCTCTCCCCGTTCTAACTCAAACACCTCATGTGGCAGTTTATCGTCCTGTGGGACTTGCAGGCTGAAATATATATGTCTGTCAGTCAGCAACATGCACCTGGCGCCAGTAGGTTTTTTTGCAGAATCGTGCACCAGCCATGTGGTAGGGAAAGAAGAAAGAGGAGACGGAGTGTTGCCCTTGGAGCTTACAGTGCAGTTGGAGTGAGAACACACACTAAGTGCACGCGTGCACACACACGCATGTGGGCGTCCTTACACTTTCCGAACTGTTACAAAGCACTATCCAGTCACATGGAATACACCACAAACTGTTACATGAGAACTGGGAAAGGTATCCAAGGGAACCGATGGGTGAGTCAAAGGAAGGAGGAGGGTGTGCGTGTGCGTGTGCATGCACACGCGTGTGTCTTTATGTAGACCTTCTCGTGCATGTGCAAGACTGGGACAAGAACTGTTCTCCAAGCGGAAGACTTGGGTTGGCCCAGTGCCAGAGCTGCGTGATCTGTAGCAAGCTACTTAACATCTTTGTGCATCTCTTTATCCATCAAATGGAGACAATGACACATAATTCTCAGGCTGGATGCAAGGATGGAGTGAGTGTGATGACTTCTGTGGAGGTGCCCAGCACAGAGCCTGGCACATACTAACCCTCCACGGTCTCCCTCCTGTGCCTCTACTCTCCCTTCCCCTCTTCCTCCTGCCCCAGACCGCACCCGGCCTGGGTCTGGACCATCTGCTCCTGACCCCCTTCTTTGCTCCCAATGTGACTTTGCCACGTTTTCTGCCATGTTGCTCATTGTGCTAATTTTCCAGGGGAAATTACCAAGTCTGGCCTTTCTAAGCCATCCCGCTCACGCTGACTTCTCCTGGCCCCAGGCAGCAGAGTAATAATACATGAATGCTGAATGATAAATAGCACCGTCCACACAAATCTATCAGATGGCGCTGTGCAGATTTAAAAATGCAGACACCACATTTCGCCCGTTTCCCAAGCGAGGAACGGGGATGCATTCTTTGCGGATGGCCCTCCAAGCCCAGAAGGCAGCTTCGTGGTGCGAGCTGTCGGCCACCACGGGGCGAGCCAGCCTGGTGTGGCGTGTTGTTCTGTGTGAGCTGGAGTGTGGCTGTGAGAGGGACTGGTGTTGGGATGTTGTGAGGGGTCATTGTGACCCAGGGAACCTCGTCTCGGTGCTGCGGAGAGATGGCCATGGGGGGCTCAGAGCCGTGATGCAAGGAGAAAATCAGAGATGCAGAATGGGTTTGTTTCCCAAGCGCGGGCAGCTAAATGCTCCAGATGTGGCTTTTGTCCAAGCTGTCCCCCCTCTATGGCGAATGTGTCCCTGAAAATCCAAAGGCTCCACGTACCCTCGCAGCAGGCAGCCCACAGAGTAGAAGGCACTGACATCTCCCTAGCCGCTTCCTTATTTTTTTAAGAAGAATATTTTGCATCATAAACCCTTTGATGAAGAAAGGGAGAGAGAGCCCTTAATGAAATATGTTAATCTGGGTAAGCCAGGCTCATATGAAAGGGAATATTAAAAGAGACAATATTCGCCACAGCCAGCTCAATACTCTGGGAGACCTGAAAGGGAAAGGGAAGAAAATACGGCTCCTGATTTCAGCTATTCAGGGTCAGGGCGATGGCAGTGATGAAGTTTGGAAAACCAGCTAGAGACCTCCAGATTGGACTCTGATGCATTAGCCCAGAAGGGTTGTGGAGAGAGAGCTGTTTTGTGCCAACATCAAAGATGATTTGGGAACGTAAGGTCAAATCCACCTGCAAACGACGGGCAAAAGCAGAAAAAAAGAGGCTAGTCTCTGGGACATCCCCCCAACCTTCCTGTGATTGGCAGCTGAGTAAGGCAAGGAAAGGAAAGGCAAAGGGTATTTATTGTGACTACAAAATGCAGAGGAACTCCAAGCCCAAAGTGAAGGACAAAGAAGTGACTATGGTCTAAAGCCAAAAGTGGGTTTTAAGTGCCCAACACATGCCAATCAGGGAGACGGACAAAGCTTTAGACATGGCTTCTGTCTTCAGGGAACTTAGCATCTCCTTGGGCAATTGCCACTGAAACATGAGCCCTCAAAGGAAGATCCCATACGAGGAAGAGGGCTCTAATGCTGCAGGAGCGCAGAGGAGAAGAGTGGTGAAAGGTGGGCTGGAAAGGGTGGCACAGGCCAGATGCTGCCCGGCCTGGGTCTTGTTAAGAGAGTTTGTCATTACCCCAAGAGCAAGAAAAAAGTATTGAAGAGTTTTAGGCAAGAGGATGACAGTATCAGATCTGTGTTATGGGAAGACCACTCTCAATGCTAAGATAGAGTGCTTGGCCTGTAAAGAGGTGCTCAATCATATTTGTAGAGTGAGTGATGGTGGCAGTGTGGAGAACAGATGGAAGGGGGCACACAGTGGGTCCTAGGAGGCTACCTAGTTAGGATGTTATTTCCCCTGGTCCAAGTGAGAGATGACAGTGGCTTGGCCTGGGGCACGGATGGAGAGGGAGAGAAGTGGAGAGATTCAAGAAATGCATAGGACACAAAAGCTATAGCACTTGATAGGCAGGGAGAGAGAGAGAGAGAAGAGTCAAGAAAACACCTAAGTTTCTGGCACAACATGGTGGATGGTGGTGCCATTTCCTGAGACAGGGACTCTAGGAAGGCAATGAGTTTACAGGGTATGTGCGCAAGACTTCTGTCTTGGACATGTTGAGAGTGAGGTGCCTTTGAAACATCCAAGAGGAGATGTCAAGTAACCAGTTGGCTATAAGGGTCTGGAGTTCAAAGAAGAGGTCTAGGCTGGATACAAATCTGTGAGTTATCTGTATAGGCAGGACTAGAAGCCATGGGTGGGAGAAGTGTATGGGGGAGAGGAGCGCCTAGGGTGGAGCCTTGAAGAACTCTAGCCATTAATGGTAGGCTAGGAAGGTGCACCTGCAAAGCAGACAGGAAAGAAATGGCCCGAAAGATAAAAGAAAAGCCAGAGAGTGTCTCACCAGGGAAACCAAGGGAAGAGTGGTTCAGGAAGAAGGGAGGGGTCCAAGTTGCACACACCTGACAGGCCCAGTGAAAAATTAGGATTGGTGACCTTAGGGTCACCTATCCTGTGGAAATGTGCTGATGTCATAGGAGGGTGTGAGGAGTAAATGGTGAACAGTCCATCCCCACACCTGGTGCATCTCAGGTGCTTGGCATAAATATTAGCGCCTCTTTTCCTTATCCCCTCTGTGTTCAGATGCATCATGTGGGTCCCCTCCCTCGGCCTGCGCTCATCAAAAATGAATGTACTGACTCATGGTCACTGTCCCTCTCCTGTAAACACAGGCAAATCAAGGGTGACGTGTGAGCTGGCACCAGCTCCCAGGATGCCACAGAGAGAAGCGAACACCTGCCTGCGTGTCGGTAGCCCATTCGCTCCCAAACCAAAGAGGTGCCCGCCGCAGGCAGGAACCCTCGCATTTGCAGTTCTGGCTTAACCTGCCTGCCACCGAGTGACTCTCCGGGTGGTTGGGGTATTTTAAAAGACAAGGAGAAAATGATGTGTTTCTGAGCATCCACAGCCTGCCATTTGGGCTTTGGCTCATGAAACCAAAGAATTAAATGCAAAACCGCAGATGGGGCGCTGGGCCAGTGCCCTTCACAGATGCTGAGCCTGCGCGGCTCAAAGTGGTGTTTTGAAAGACATCAAGATCTCAGTTAACCAGAATCTGGGGGAGCGGGATCGTCTCTTCTGGTGAACCGATTCTCCTGATTTATCAGGCATTAGCTTAAAAAGGAAAAACAACCAGTCTTCCTAAGAAATCTTTCTAGAATGTGCTAGCCTCCTTTCCTGATTCAGGGATTAAACTATAGTGAGTACAATTTAATCTTTTCTACTGAGAATTTTCAGGGTCCTCTACTGTGGATTTAAAAGGCATGGAAAATTAGACTGAATAGTGACATCGGGACATGCCCTGGGAAGATTTTTAAGCCCTAGTATCAGCTCATTTCCTTGTGCTTTGCCGTTTTTTCTTTTCAAAGTGAAGTGCTGATAAACTAATCTGGTTTTGAATTCTGGGTTTGGAAGGTCCTAGCTGAGGCATTGCTGTAATTGCAGACCCCTCCCATCTTTCTCTGGAATCCCCCAGTAGGTGCACAGCAAAAACATGTTGAATCAATGACTAGATTCCTCTGGAGATGCAGGATGTTTACAGTCACAGTATCCTGAGCGGCATTTCTCTCGTATTTTTCACATTCTACAGTTTTGCTAAACGTTAGCCCTGGAATGGGCTGCCAGCACCCCCATATACATCGGGAGCATGCTAATGCCTTTGTTGGCTCTTGATCCTAAAGACTCTGAGACCATTCTCTTGCTGGTGAGAGAAAGAGGGTGGGGCCTGGGCTGGGGACTCTGGCACTTGGTCTGTCCCCCTGACAGACCAAGTAATGCTCAAGACCACAACTGCACAAGTGCACAGGAAAGGAAATACAGAAGCACACACAGAGAGAAGGAGAACGGGGGAGAAGACTTGGCTTCCCCCTTTGCACTAGGACCATTGGGTGGATGGGGTAGCTCACGATTACAGCAGCTCACTGATGTGGTGTGAGAGACCAGGATGAAGGGCACTGGCCAGTCAGACCCTCAGGGACAGCCAGCAAATGGTGGTCTTGGAAGGGACCTTGGGAAACATCTCGTTCAACCCCCATCTGAGGTTTGAGCTCACAAGCTGGCCCAAGACAGAGGAGAATCAGGCTTCTGACTCTCCAGCCAGTGCATTTGCTGCTCACATCCTCAGGCATGGTCTCTTTGGTTTCCTTGAGCTTCATGAAACAGGCCCCTTGCACTCTCTGTGAAGTTGTTAAGGCCTGTGGCCTCTCAATGCAGTCAATGTGAGCTGGACCCGTCTGAGCATCAAAGTTGAGATTGGGATGTGCTGATGCTTGAGGCTGGGGAGTGGTCTGGAGTTCACCTGGCTATGGTTTGAAATGGGTGTCCTCTCTCCAGATTCCTGGGACTTCAAGCAGTCCACACGCAACATCTCCCCCACCATCAACCAGGCCAACATCGTGGACTTGCACCCAGCATCTGTGTACAGCATTCGCATGTACTCCTTCAACAAGATTGGCCGCAGCGAGCCGAGCAAGGAGCTCACCATCAGCACAGAGGAGGCAGGTGAGCACCTCGCCCTACCACCCCTGCCCATGGCCTCTGGGATCAGGGACATCTGGGCCACACCCACCCTGCCCACTGGCAGGGGGCTTGCAGTTAGAAAAGGAGAGGAGATATCTCAAGGTTTTTGTTTGTGTCTGCCTCTGGATCATTCCAGGCTCTTCTAGCTGACCTTTTCCAGATGGGGTTCTAAATGCTGGTCTCTTGGGAGCTGTCCGTGGTTCTGCCCCACTCCCCTGGGCCCAGCCTGTCTGGAAAGGACAGACGTGCTGGATCTGCAAAGGATGGGCTAATAGTACCCTGGATTATTTCCTGCAACTTTTATCATGGAGTTTTCCTGAAAGTTTAAACAAGATTTCTCTTGCTGTGTTTTCTCTTGTTATTGTAAAATATAAAATAATGCAAAAAAGTACGTATAACATATATGTACCATTATATGAATAATAGTAAAGTAAAACCTAGTATAGCCAATACTCATTATCAATTGGTAACATGCCACAGATTCTCCCGATGCCCCTTCACAACTATAACCCCATCCCTCTCCCTGAAGTAACCAGTATCTCAACTTTCTTGCTTTTCTGTTTTTATCCTGTTACCACAAGATACACATAAACCATATCATTTAGTTTTGCCTATTTTTCAATAGAATGATTCATGAAATCATAGTTCATATGTTCTTTTGTGTCTTCCTTATTTTGATCAATATTATTTTTGTGAGCTTCATGCTGTTAGTACAGCTGTTATCATTTGTGCGTCTTCAGTGCTGTATAGTATTCCATTTTGTGATTATACCACAGCCTGTCCATTCTACTATATGGAAATTGGTTGTTTAGAGTTTGGAGCTGTGAACATTCTTGTACTTGTGTGCTATACACAGGGTCCTGAGTTTCTCTAGGGGATATAAACAGTTGTTGAATTACAGAGTCATCAGACGGACATACTTCTAGAAAAGTAGAAGTATACTTCACACAAAAAAAATGCCAAAATGTTTTCCAAAGTGTTGTACCAATTTTCTCTCCCATGATCAGTGTATAAGACTTCCTGCCACTATATACCCTTGCCTACACTTCATACTATCAAACTTTTTAAAAAATTTTGCCAGCCTGCTGGATGTGGAGTAGTATCTCATTGTCATTGTTTGCTATATTTTCAGCAAATTATGGAGAATGAAGAGGAAATTTAGCCACTGTGATCATTTCAAGGGGACTCAAACAAAGGGCCTCTGCTTTTGTATATGAGCTTTTCCTTTCTCCCCGTCAGTCCTCCAGCTCAGGGGGATGGGAGTGAGAACACGGGACTCTTTTCTTCCCAGACTCTATTCATGATGTTGTTTCTCACCTCCCTCCCCCACCAGCTCCTGATGGGCCCCCCATGGATGTCACTTTGCAGCCGGTGACCTCACAGAGCATCCAAGTGACTTGGAAGGTAAGTGAGGTCAAAGGCATTTCCCCTGAGGTGCCTCCTTGCCTCCTCCCTCCTTGACCCAGGAATGAAGCCCCAGCAGGCTTGCTGGTCTCTGGTCTCCTGTAATGCCTATGCCTGTTTTTTTGGGTAAACCCAGTGCAGGTGGAGGGAAGGAAAGAGAGGAGGATAGCGGGGCAGGTCCTGCCACCAATCCCCACTCTCCTCCTCTCCCTGGCTCTCTGATGGAGACCTGTGTGTGGGGTGAGATGAAGACCTTGGCAATGCCAACAAGAGAAGATGGTTTTTCCACCACACTGGCCTGTCCTCCAAACCCCACATGTTGTAGTAGGTTGGAAGTTGAATTTGACTTTGCACAAAGTTCAAGGGGGCCCTGTGGATGATGGGAGATGACAGGACAGGGTCTCACCCTCATCTTGGCCCTGTGACTGGACCTGGGAGGGACGGCAATGCCATCCTCTGTCTTCTCTAGGTGAGGCCTTGGACAGGAGCCTTGGTCTTTTCAGGTCTCAGTTTCTTCTCTATAAAATCAGGATGACAATAACTGCCCTCTCTTCCTCTGGGGGTGGAGGACCTGTAGAGAAAACAGACCAGTATATGCTGCAGCCATTTCTAAGGGACAGAGACCTGTAAATTCTAGTGGGTGTCTAAGAATCTGTCACTTAAGGAAACTCTTAGAGGAGATTCCATAGCTGGGCAGGGAAACAGAGCAGAATAACCTTGAGCAGGACCAAGAGACCCTTTCCTGGGTAACTGGCCTCATCGCCGCATCCCTTCCATGGGCGCGGAAGGGCTGACAATGCTGATGGCTCCCTGTTGCTCTGCATTGTCCAGTCTCCCGGTATCTTCCTAGACTAACTTATCTGACCCTCTGTTCCTTTGAGCGTGCCAGAAGATGTATTTGTATCCTCATCCATCAGAGGAGGCCATGGTATAGAGATGCAGGGTGACTTGCCCACGGCCATTCAAGTAGTGACAGGAGCAGGACTTAAACATACAAAGTCTGGAGCCCCAGCCCAGTGTCCCCACCACAGCCCACTGCATGGAGGTCAGGAACAGAGAGCTTTCTTAGGGCCTGTCCATGTTCTGCTTCTTGGAGCTTTCTCGTCTCAACCGAGCAGCTTGCCGAGTTGCCTCCTGGATCGGACGTCCAAGCTCATTTTCTGACTGTGACTCCTGATGGGAAAAGCCCAGGTACTTTAGTCCTCCTTCTGGGCCCTGCAACAAGATACATTTAAGCATGGGAGAGACTCACAAGGGCCTAGTGATATTTTCCCTGAAAAGATTGTACTCTTATGCACGCATGCACACACACGCACAGAGATAGACGGCAGAGCCTTCTTCCTTCCCTCCCTAGAGAAATGACCAGGATGAAAGCAGGACTGGGGCCGGGCAACTGGTCGTTCCTGGGGACCAGCCCACCTACAGATGCCTAGAACCACAATTCCCCTCCAGATTCAGATCGGGGCTCCAGGGCTTTCCTCAGAAACTGGGGATGAAGCCAGGAGTCCAATCTCTAATTCTTGTCTGCATCTTGGCTCTGGACCCATTTCCGAGGAATACTCTGAGGAAGCCAGGAGGTGCGGGTGGGGAACAAATAATTATGTAAAACACGGAGACGTTTGGCTACAAAGCTCCGACCTGGAGGTCGATAAAAATTTAGAATCAGATTTATTTCTCCAAAGTCTCATAATGAAAAATAAAATTGATTAGAAAGTTAGAACTTCAGAATGACCCAGCCCATCAATAAATTTGGGGCTGACTTCTCAGGGGATTTTTTTTTTTTAACACCAAGAAACAGATTAATGAAAAATAAAGATTCACTCGAAAGACAAGTCACTTCATTTTAAGACTCTTTCCGCGAGATGGATCGCCACTGCTTTATGACATAAATTTGCAATCAGCCCTATTGATTTCTTAATGCTTCAGAGAAATATTGTTAAGATTGATTTAAATCCTGAGTGTGCCTGATGGGGGGTGGGGCGTAAGGGAGAGGGGGAGAGAGACAGAAGAGGAAAGAAAGAGAGAAGGGAGGGAAGATTTGTATAAATATGTGAATGCATTTATGTGTGTGTAGGGCATTCCTGGATGTCTATCCAAGGCGTCTACCAGTACGTGCTGTTATGAAGGCAGGTTGTGTGGTGCTGTGTACAAGTGTACATCATGGTATGGGGGCTCTGGGTATGCAGGCGTGTGTCGTTGTGCATATCAGAACGTGTGTCAATATGGAAGTATATATGTAATATGAGCGTATATGTCAGTGTGAAGACAAGGGTATCTTGAAGATGTGTTTGTTGCTATCATAGATGTCTGTCTGTGTGTGCGAGTGTGCGCAGACAGATGTGTGCAGACACGAGACCCAAATTCAGAAATTCGCCTGCTTACAAACTTAGCAAACAGGACTGCCCAACTGCAGAGAGAAACATTATTCAGGCATTAACAGAAAGTCAGGTCGATTAAATACACACACACACCTATTTAGTGAGTTCAAAACAATTATGTTAAATTAAAAACTTCATTTTATTGAGTTAACAGTGAGCTAAAAATGCAGTTCATTTAAAACACTCATTGAATTACAAAAAAAAAACAGTGGGGCCGTTTTACTAACTTAATTGTTTTTGATCTCGCTATTTTTTAGTACAATAAAAGGTGGGCTTTTAAATTAACTTCATTGTCTTTAAAACCCTGATTCAAGCTGTTTTTATATGCTCTGGGGTAGGGCTCTCTCTCACTTTATGGATGGGCTGGCCCGCTCGTTAAAGGCGCCAGTTTCTATTTGTGGGTCTAAATATATCTGGCCGGGGTAGGTGTGTGCATGAGGATGTTGGCTTTGATGGGACTGGATGTGTGTGTTCCTGGTTCTGGATATGAGGAGATGTACCAGGAACACGGGGAGAGTGGGGTCTGGTTTTGTGTCAGGGTTCAAGCTTGGGGTGAGAGTACCTGAGACAGACGCCAGTGGAGTTTCTCCAGTCGCCTGGCTGACTGGGATCGGCCCTTCCTTTCCGCCAGCCTAATCAGAGCCCTGAAATGCCCCCTTCTCACCGCACGTCCTTGCCCGTCTCTGTCCCTCCACCACGGAGCCGGCGTCAGGCTTCAGCCCTCAACACACCCCAGCCCTTGGCCAGGACGTCCAAGAGGGGCGGGCCCTTACGAAAGTCAGGACTCTTTTTTAACTTGTAGTAAAATATATGTACCTTTTTATGGACATAAAATTTACCATTTTAGCTGTGTTTGTGTCCAGTTCACAGGTGTTAAGTCCATTCACAATGTTGTGCAACCATCACCACTATCCTCTCCAGAACTTTCATCCCAAACAGGAACTCTGTACCCGTTAACCAATAAGCCCCCCACACCCATCCCCAGCCCCCCGTAACCTCTATTCTACTTTGTCTCTATGAATTTGCCTATTCTAGGTAGCTCATAGAAGTTGTATCATTGTTTTGTGTCTGGCTTCTTTCACTTAGCATAACATCTTCAGGGTTCATCTATGTTGTACATGTGTCAGAATTTCATTTGTTTTTAAAGCTGAGTATTATTCCATTGCATGTATAGACCACATTTTGTTTGTCCACTCATCTGTCCACAAACACTTGGGTTGTTTCCACCTTTGGCTGTTGTGAATAATGCTGCTATGAACACGAGTGTGCAAAGATCTGTTTGAACCTTTTTCAATTCTTTTGGGTATATACCAAGGAGTGGAATTGCTGGATCAAAAGGTACTTCTATGTTTAACTTTTTGAGCAACTGCCAAACTGTTTTCCACATTGGCTGCACCATTGTACGTTCCCACCAGCAATGTACAAGGGCTCCAATTCCTCCATATCCTCGCCAACACTTGCTATTTTCCATTTTTTGATAATAGCCATCCTAGCGGGTGTGAAGTGGTATCTTGAGACTCTGTCTTTTTATTCAAATTAATTCTTCACCTCCTCCCCCCATCTAGTTACTTTTTGTCTGCTGTTCCATTTCTTCCAGGCCCCTGAGCCCATGCCAAATGACATCCCTATTCATTCATTCATTCATTTATTCAATAAATATGTATTGAGGGCCTACTACATGCCAGGCACCATCTGGACACTGAGAGTATAGCTATAAACAAAACAGACAGCACTCCTTGTCCTCGTGGCCTTTACATTCTAATGGGCACAGATAGACACATAAGTAAAATGTATAGAGTGTCAGATGATGCTAGTGCTGTGGAGAAAAATTAAGCCAGGAAGCAATATAAGGAGGACAGGACAGAGGGCAGGCAGCAGTCTTACATAAAGAGCTTGAGGAAGGCCCCATTAAAAAGGGGGCATTTCAGCAAAGACACTGCAGAGGTGAGGAGGCAAGCCGTGCAGATATCCAAGGAAAGAGGGCTCCCCCTGAGACAGGAACGTGCCTGCTGTGAACAGCACAGAGGCCAGTGGGCTGGAGCATGGGAAGCACGGGGAGAGGAGATGGGTCCAGGAGGGAGTGGGGGCCAGCTCACGTAGAGTGGGTAGCTATAGCCATTGTAAGGGCTTGGCTTTCACTCTGAGTGAGATGGGAGCCTTCGAAGCGCTGGGAGCAGAGGAGTGAGATGATCTGACTTTGGTTTTAAGAGCATCATCTCAGAGTGTCCCGTGTCTTCGTCTCCCCACCCCACCGCCACCCCATACCCACAGGCGCCCAAGAAGGAGCTGCAGAACGGCGTCATCCGGGGCTACCAGATCGGCTACAGAGAGAACAGCCCTGGCAGCAATGGGCAGTACAGCATCGTGGAGATGAAGGCCACCGGGGACAGCGAGGTCTACACCCTGGACAACCTCAAGAAGTTCGCCCAATATGGGGTGGTGGTCCAAGCCTTCAATCGGGCTGGCACGGGGCCCTCGTCCAGTGAGATCAACGCCACCACCCTGGAGGATGGTGAGGGCACCAGCAGAGGGTAGGAGGTGTAGATCCTGGGCATGGGCACAGCCAGGTCTGCCAAGGATGGCTTGGGGCCCTTCCACTGCTCCTGGGCCCCATCATGGTCCTGTAGTCTGCAATGGCTGCCTGGATCCCTCCTTCTCTTCTTGCCCGTTGGCTCCTCGAGGGATGTTTGGTCCATTCAGCACGACGGCCCTCTCCATCCATTGGCTGGCTCTCTAGCCACCGGCTGCCGCTGCTCTGCCCGTCAGTCTGTCTGTTGATCTATGGGCCTGTCTGAGCGCCTGTCTGTCACCCATCTGACTCTCTGTCCATGCTTCTCCCTCTCCTTGTTTCTCCTCCCTCGATCTGGCCCCTCACCCATCTCTCTCCACAAGCTCTTTCCTCTAGAGCCTGGGTCCTGTTTCTCCTCCCCTATAGCCTCCGGGTTGGAAGAAGGGCAGAAGCTAAGTAACCTTTGTACTTCTGGGCTGGAACCTGTCCACCGTCTGTTTTAGGCACCAGAGATAAGACTGTGGAGTTAGGAAATCCCAAGATCCATGTGGCAGAGGATTTAAAGGCTGGTTTTTAAAACTTAATTCTTTGAGGGCTAGAGAGGACTCCCTACTCTGATGAGCAAGAGGCCCGGTTTCTCAGGGGAGAGGTTAGGAGGAGCAGGAGCGGGCCTGCTCTCCAGGCACAGAGAAGACCAGCTGGTGCCTGAGCCTGTGCCAGGAAGGGAGAGGAGGCATGGCCCTTGATGCCCCCCGAGATGGGGCCGGGCGGCCACAGTCCCCCAACGAGCAGAATAAAGAAGAAACAGAGCACTCTCACACTTCCTTCTTGATGCCCCAGCCTAAAACCAGGGTCAGAGATTAAAACCTGGCACTGAGTCTGAACCTACCCCCAGCAGAGGGAGGGGACTGAGTCCTGGGAGCATAATGACATCTCCCCATGGCCCATCAGAGTACCCAGCATTCCACCATTAGAGAGTCATTCCTTTAGGTTAAACAGTGCCCTCTCCGTATCTCCTTCTTTCTGAAAAGGCAGACACTCTTGGGAGGAAGGACGCATCAGGGCCGAAACACCTGAGAGTAGATTAGCTCATACCAAGGGTTCTTAACTTTGGCTACAAATTGGTGTTATCTGGGGAGCTTTAAAAATCCTGATGCCCAGGCTCTGTCCCCATAGATTCCCATTTAATTGCTCTGGGGCACAAGCTGGGCTTTGAGAAGGAACAGACTTCAGTAGGCCCAGGCACTGGGCCCCTGGGAAAAAGTGAGAATGCAAAAAGAGGGAAGGGCACGTAGCAAGTAGTGAGCTGCATAGAAGCCCAAGAGGACATCCCCCCATCCTACCCCCTGCCCATCCCCCACTCGCCCCCTCCCCTCCATGATGCTGGCCAAAGGCCTGGCTAGGTTGAGGAAGATCAGCCTGTCAACTCTTCAAACCAGGAGCACTAATACCCAGCGGTGCTCTGACACAGTGGTTCTCAAACCTGAGCGTACACCAGCATCTCCTGGAAAGCTGTAACAGATTGCCGGGCCGGCCCCCAGAGTGTCTGCTTCAGCAGGTCTGGGGAGGAGGCCAAGAATTTGCATTTCTAATAAATTCCCAGGTGATGCTGATGCTGATGTTGCTGATGCAGGGAGCACCTGTGAGAACCACAGCAGTAAGAGCTAGGTCATTACCCATAAAAGGAGCCAAGACGCACGGAGGTTAAGTAGCCTGTCCAGAATCACCTATCTAGTAAAGACCAGAGCCCAGATCAAAATCCAGGTCTGACCCTGAATCCCACGCTCTTTCTTCTTCACCCTATTGTTACCCTCTTTCTTGAGAGCAGGGCTGGATGCAGGACCAAGTGACGTGGATTCAGGATGTTCAGGAAAGGCACATCCAGGGGGAACAGCTGTCCCGAGCCCACACCAGCATGCCCGACCGAACACTCAGCTCTCATCCACCGAGGGCCAAGCCAGGAAGCAGCCAGGCCAGGCACACCTTTGGCCTCCATCAGGGCACCGCCTCCCTTATTTTGGGCTTGGGGGAGCCTATAATTTCCAACAGGGAGAGATCAGCATGGGCCGTGGAGTCATTTTCAAAACAAAGGAGGAGAGGGGGTAGAAAGTTTCCAGCAGCATTTGCTCAGCAGTTTTTCATACTTAATTAAGGCCCTCGTTAGCCTGTCAGATCCTGATCGTTTCCTGGCAATATTAGCGCTCCTCCTGGGGTATTCAAGGGCCCCTGCTTTAGCAATAGTGTCTTTTCCATAATTATATTACCTTCATTTTATTCGAACGGGCGATCTGTATTAGTTTATTATACTGGGTCCCTAATTACATGGTGCTTATATTTTTACACCTAAGTAATATGAAACAATAATCATTCTCAAAGAGGATCGTTAGGATGATGTATTATCATTTAAATGCTCATAAAAATTAGAGTTGCCTCTTGTGGGGCAATGGGATCTAATTACCTTCCATCCAGCCCGGGCCTCCTTTCTCCCACTCAGAGCAAAGCGGAGACATGCAGACTTTCCCCTTGCCCCCGGCTCCTCGGGACCCAGCAGGAAGTGCCACCAAAGTTCTCCCTAGCCAAAGTGGCTCCTGGGCCCGGTGTCCCACTGTCAGTCATCTCAGAAAGGGTGTCTGCCCCAGGGCCAACCCCAGAGAGTGGGACTTAGGTTAAGCTCAAAGGTGGCTCTGGATGGAGAGAGTTGAAGGTGGGGTGGACCACCTAAGTCGGCTTAATGCCCATCATCCGAGGCATTTTGGTATGTTCGTGTGCAGGGACAATGGTGTAATGGTCCCCGAAGCCCTAAAGGTGTCTGTGGAACCTCCTCCCCTTCCCCAGGGTTAGTTGGGTTCCTCTTCTTCTCCTTCTCTTCAGCTTGGCACAAGGACACAAGGGTCCCTAGGGCCAGCCCTTGGCTCAGACTCCCTGGTCAGGTGACAGAAGGGCTGGCAGCCATCAGATGAGATCACCAATTGCAGATACCTCTAGGGCCAGCTTGGAAGCTTCCAGTTTCTGTTAATTCAGGAGTGGTAGACCCTGGGCTGTGGTGCCCACCGTTGAACACCCAAGGGCACATGCCCAGATTCATCACCTTCTTCCCCCAGCATTTACCCAGAACCAGGCATGCGCCTCCCAGAGAGCAAGGGACCAAGTCCATAAAGGTCTCTATTTACCCAAATCTCCAGGAAAGGAGACCTGCCTCACTTCCCAGCCACCCAGCCTAAACTCTCGCGACTGTGTCAGGAGTCTTTCCACTTGTCTAACCAAAAGGTCCTCTGGCTGGGCAGCAGGGCGTGGCCTGGGACACGTATGTTTTGTTTACCTCCCTGACTGGGCTCTTCCGTTCTCCCCTCACCCCATGCAGTGCCCAGCCAACCCCCTGAGAATGTCCGGGCCCTGTCCATCACTTCTGATGTGGCTGTCATCTCCTGGTCGGAGCCCCCACGCAGCACCCTCAATGGCGTCCTCAAAGGCTATCGGGTCATCTTCTGGTCACTCTACGTTGATGGAGGTGAGTCCTCTGGGAGTGATGGCCAGGTCTCAGGGTGAGAGGGTTGGCGGGGGTCTACGTCCACACACAGTTGGAGCTGAGCATCTTCCCATGGGATGTCAAGTGGAAGCACAGCCCCATCTTCTGTACATATTATCCTGGACCAGAGCCAGGGGCCGGGGTGGGCATTTGCTTTTCTCATGTAATGTGTTGATATGAGGCTTTTATAGCCATGCAAGTCGGGATCCCAGCAGGGAACCAGTTGGCACACTCAAATGGGGCAATAGAAGAGAGAGTTTAATGAAGGTACTGCTTTCAGAGGGGTGGGGAGGGAGGGAGGGACACCTGGAGCTAGCACCAGCAGGAAGCCATCATCACCAGGCCTGAAGGGGCAAGAGGAGGAAGCAGGGTCACCAGAGCCTGGAGAGAGCTCCCCTTGGCCAGGAAGCAAGGCATGCCGTCTGCACAGATGACCTGCCCGGGACCTGGACACGGGTGGAGAGGGGCACACCGTGGAGCTGGGGTAGGAAGGCAGGGAGGGAAAACCAAGAGAGTGGCCCAACTGTTTGGGTGCCCTCCCTCCCCTGAGAGGCACTGGTCCAAACTGGCTTGTGTAGCCCCACAAACACACCAAGCCCTCACCCACTGGTGTACACAGAGACTTTGCAGTGCCCAGGGCGTCTGCAGTTGAGCAAGCCAGAAGCCAGCATCCCAAATGATGGAAACGTTCTGTGGCGGACCACAAAGGGCTCCTATGAATTTGTGTCCCCAGACCCTGAGCCTTCTGCCACCAGCCCCCTGGCCCCTCCCTTCTTTCCTGGAAGACCTCCAGCTCCCCGTCATCTCTCCAGTGCAGCTGCCCTCCCCTCCCCTACCTGGATTCTGCCCTGCCCAGACACACTGCACACAGGCAGCGTCTTTCCCTGCCACCACTTCCACTGCCTCCTCCAAAAGCATGGAGGCCTGGGGCTCAGGGCTGACCTCTGACGGTCTCCCAAGTTCTTGTGCTGTGAGATGGCCTCACATATTTGTGCTGATGCAGGTAAGGGGTGGTCCCTTGTTTTCTAGAACCTGCTTCCTCTTTTCTAAGCCTGAGGGCTTCCCCAGCTCAGTTCTTCAGAGGAGAAAGGAATTGGCCTCTCTACTCTCCAAAGGCCACCTGGATTATTGACCACACTGCCCCCTTACTGTCTCTTTCTCTGGCTCCAGTTCTGGATGGGTCCACTCTGGTTTCTGACCTCCTGGGAAAGGAAGGTCCTGCTGCTCAGGCCTCCAAGGTTCCCCCCGTGCTGACCCAGAGTCCCCTCAAGGTGGGCAGGGTGGTCTCACCCTCTGGACCCTGGCAGACTGCTGCACGCCCCTGGCCCGGCCCCCTGCCTTGGGCCCTTAGCCTGCACCGGGCCCCCGGCGAGGTGCTGGGGTGGGTTTGCAGGCATTTGTCTTCTACAAGGCCTGTCCTTAGCCACTGTCGAGGCCTGTCTTTCTGAAATCCCAGTAGTCCAGTGGGAGGGCTGTCAGCTCAGAGCCTGTCTCTTTTCCTTCTTCTAAGACCCTGGCCCTCCCGTGGGACCCTCTCCCTAAGCTCTTCTTCAGAGTCTTCAGTAAGTTCCTTGGCACAGCCAGGATGATGGGTCTTCACTGAGCCAGAGGAAGGCCTGGCTCTTCCTGGCTGTGGCTGTCAGCTCCACCAGCCTCGCCCAGGTTCCCTGTGCAGTCTCTTTGTTGGGAGGGTGTGATCAATGGTGGGGAGAAGGTCATGGGGACTTAGCCCCTCCCACGACTGGGAGTTCAGCGTGCTGGCCCGGGAGCAGTCAGAGGCAGGGGAGGCAGCCTCGGCCTCAGACTGTCACAAGTCATCCCAGGATGACACACTGCCTGGGGAGATCTGAGAGCCCAGGAGGCGCTGGGGCAGCCAGGAGGAATAGCTGCTCACCGTCCTGCCTGGCTAGGCCCCCTCTGGGTCCAGGCACTCCTGGGGCCCCTCACATGGAGAGGGGGTTGAGTGGAGGAGGGGGAAATGTTGCTCGGAGAGATGGAAGTATTCTAAATGGAGAATATTAAGATGAGTTTGGTGCAAGGTTGGCTGGAGGCTGAGGCCAGGCCGGCATGTACCTCTCATCCTAGTTGGGTCACTCGGGGAGAGATGTGGCCTGAGAGCAGTGCCCTAAATCTGCCTCCACGTACCTTGAGGTGGATGGTCCTCCTGGGTGCCACCACCATGGAGTCGAGGTCTGAGCCCAGTGGAGCAAGTCCTGACAGGAGCCCAGGTTGGCGGAGGGGCAGTGGCAGGGGGACGGTGTGTGGCCAGCCTGAGCCGCACTCAGAGGTTGCCTGTCTGTGGCAGAGTGGGGCGAGATGCAGAACATCACCACCACACGCGAGCGGGTGGAGCTGCGAGGCATGGAGAAGTTCACCAACTACAGCGTGCAGGTGCTAGCCTACACACAAGCCGGAGACGGCGTGCGCAGCAGCGTGCTCTACATCCAGACCAAGGAGGATGGTGAGTCCTCTCCTCCGGCCCAGCCTGGCCTCGGCCCAGGGGGGCAGCCTCCCCCAGGGCAGGTGCTGAGCCCTGCCCTCGAGCCGCCCCACTGCTCACCCCCACCTGAGGAGAAGGTGAGAGCAGAGCACCATCCTTTCTCCTGTCCCTTTGATTAGTGGTAGGTAGAACTCTGGAACCCTGCCCTGGGAGAACACAGCTTACCGTAGATGGTGGCAAAATGCCTGGACTCATGCATAAACATAAGCAACCATAACCCCCTCCCCCTGCAGCACTGGATCAGAGACCACATCAAGCCTCTCCTCCCACCCCCACCCAAGGGCATCCTTTTCGTGGCATCTGCTCCCTGCGAGGTTCAGCCTGGTTTCTTCTGGATACAGATGGTTGGGATTGGAGGAGGACAGAAGCCTCCCCACACATATTGCAGGGTAAGGACTTGGCAGTCACCCTGCAGAGGCCCCAGAAGGGGCCAGCCGCTGGCCTCTGGTGTGCTGGGGGTGCTCTCAGGGAGCGAATGGGATATGCCTCCATTTGGAGCTATGATCTCAAAGCCCTTCTCAATGGGGCCAAAACTGGAGGAAAACCAGAAATAAGGAGCCAGACCTCAAGGGTAGAGTGATGAAGAAAGAGGGTGGGGGAGGCTGAGAGCTGAGTCAACCCAGGAGAGAGCAGGTCGGGAGAAGGGCCACATTTCCAACCGGGGCCCAGAGTTGCACACCTTCAGGGGGCCTCAGTCACATGGAGCACCATGTCCAGGAGGTGCCATGTATGACCCAGCACAGCTCTGGGCTCCTGCCCCCAGCCTTTCCACTTTCTTCCTCACACCACCACCCCGCCCCCCATCACTTAGTTGATTCTAAATGTTCTGAGCCAGGTGCTGTATTACTAGAAGAGTCAGTTTATGTGAAGAATGGCTGGCACACAATAAACGGTAGCCATGACACTTAATAAAGCATCGCCATCCTTGGCATTATGGCTTTCTTCCCACTCGGCCTCAGCTTTTTCAAAGGATGCAGAGACCCACACTCTAGGTCCTACCCATACAATTTGGCCGAAGGTGCTGGAAGGGTTAGAGGAGCTGAAAAGGAGCCACTCAGGCTGGGAGTGATGGTGGAGAAGTTCTGAGTGCAGCCCAGTGCTCGGCGACCAGACCAGCTCCCGGCTCACTGCACCCCACTCTCCCTAAGCCCCTCCCCTTGCCTCAGATCAGCCCCCTCCCCCACTGAAGCTCTGAGCAATTAAATATTTACCACCTGCCTGCCCTACTTTTCCTGTCGTTAATCCCCTCATCGAGCTTCCTGGGACAGCTCCAGGCATTGCCACCTGCTTGTGTGGAGACCAACAAGGATGGTGCTCAGAGGGGCCTCAGGGCCACACACACACAGGCACCTTCCCAGCCTCTAGAAATGAACCACTGGGGCCCGCAGACCTCTTGCACCCTATTCTGATAAAAGGCCTGAGCTATAAGCTCCTCCACGTGTTTGACTGACCAAGGTGAGGCCCCACGAGGGAATCCAAAGGTCTGGGGGCACCGGCACCCTGCATGGAGCTTTTAACCCTCCACCCTAGGGCTGCCTGTGGAGCCACACACAGGGACACACAGGCAGGGCCAGGGCCCCGAGGCAGCAGCTGCACAGAGTAGAAGGCGCACTGCTAAACACAGCAGATGTGCCTGCCCCGGCCTGTCACTATTGGCAAGTCACTTAACCTTTCTGAACCTCAGTTTCCTCATGATAAAATGGGGACAGCGATGCCTCATCAAGTTGTTATAAGAAGTAAGTTAACAGTAAAATCCTTTTTAAAATGTCAAGTGCTAGCAAATGAGAGTGACTTTATGACTACCAAGGTGCTGGCAATGAAATGACTACTTCTGGTGCACCCCGGTGGCCCTAAGAGAATCCGTCCGTGCCCCCAAAGGGAGGCCTGGGCCAGAGGGAATCCACTGTCAGATGAGGTCTCATTCAGAATGGCTGTCATAACTTGACATGTGTGTGATGTGCTGACATAAGCATGAGTTAACCTTCCCAAAAGCCCTATGAGTAGATATTATTTCCATCTTAGAGGTAAGAAAACTGAGGCCTAGAGAGCTAAGCAACTTGCTGAAGCTAGTTGGTGGCAAATCCAGGCTTTCTGGGCTCTCTATCCTCTATTTTTTCCCTTATACCACTTGTATCAGTTAGGAAGCTTTGGGTTGGGAGTAAAAAAAGACGTAAGCAATAAGCACATTTACCATCACACATAACAAGAAGTCTCGAGTAGGGCAGCTCCGGGGTTGGTTAACCAGTGGTTCCCATCTTTCTGCTCTGCCATCCTCAGCATGTCGTGATTTCAAGATGTTCCTCCCATGATTTCAAGATGACTGCAGCTCCAGGTACCCCACCAGACCAGACAGAGTTCAGAGTGAGAGAAGCAGTCTCCTCCTGGGGGCATGCCTCCCTTGGGAGTGAAGGAAACCTTTCCCAGACACCCCTTCATCAGATTTACCCCATTTCCCATTGGCCACAGTGGGGCAACATGCCTCTTGCTAAGCTAGTCACCAAAAGGGGAATGGAATTATCACGTCTGACTTACCCCAAGCATGACAAATCCTCTGGGGTAGGTGATGGAGACAGCTTTCTCTGAAGGGTGGAGGATCATGGGTACCCAAGCAAAAATGAGGTTCTGTTTGCAAAGAATAGGAAGGAATGATGGCAGATGGGTAGGCAGACAACCATGCCTGCTCCACCAGCACCATCTCAACTCCACCAGGTTCTCCTATTTGTAGGTGGCAGTTATTATAGTTATTTCTCAGCTGACTTGGAAAGCAGACAGGTCCATGCTCCAATTCCAGCTCTGCCATGGAAGCTTGGGCAAATATCCTAACCTGAAGACACTGTGACTCCCTACCTACCCCCTCTCAAAATTTTGCATTTTTCCAAAGGAAAAAATTATCAGGAAATTTAGAGAAAAGCAAAAGAAATAATGAAAAAGCAAAAGATAAAATGAAAACATAAAGTCAAGCTCATTTCTTAAGCCCAGATCTCTCCATCTAAGCTTGGTTTTAGGCTGGCTTGGCTAGACTCAGTTCATAAGCAACAACACCTCTTGCCCGCTGCTTTCCTCCCCTGTGAATACCAAATCTAGCTGCATGGCCTCAGAGTGCACAGTTGAGTTGGACTTTGGACCACTTTAAAGATCTTTAACTGAAGAAGAGGCTTGACTAGACCCATGTTTTAGGATGGTGACTCTTGTAGAAGTATGGAGGACTGATCACAGAAGGGAGTAGGGGGGTAAGGACTAGGGTCAGAGAGGCCTGTCAGAACCTCTGGGCACTAGGCAGAGAAGAAGGTGTGTGCTAGGGTAGCAGCAGTGAAGATGAAGGGAGGAGGAAGGACAAGTTCAGAGAAACATATCAGAGGATTTCCACTTCCAGTAAGGGTGGACTAGACAACTCAAACCCACTCTCCTTCTTGCTGAGAACGCTAGGAAATCTGGATGAAATATTTTGTAAAACACCTTCTTGAAAGCATCAGAGGGCTGGCAGGAGAGTGATGAATTACTGGGCCAGAATCCAAGGGAGAATGGAGACCCAGGAGGTGAGCTCTTTGGAACAGCTCTTCCCCTGGGGGACGTTTGCTGAATCTGGAGGCAGTGGCTGAGAAGCTGAGCAGCACTGGAAAGCCAGGAGTTGGAGACCAGGGTCTGCCAGGGGGGCTGGGTCTGTCTGGTGAACCCCCCTCACTTTGAGTTGAGACCGGATTAAAAGTGGACCCCAAGCAGACAGCTCAGCTTTAGATCATCTCAGTCCTGGAAGTTATATTGAGGCAACCCCAGGTTTCTAGTGCCCCAGGTTTCAGGTACCTGTCAGAAGCAAACATGAATTCTCTCTTTAGGAAGATTATGTCATCGGAGGCATCAAATTATTTCCACAAACAATTTTGCAAATTATATGTCTGGCATACAATAAAAAATAATGGGGACAATGTGAACAAATCCAGCAGGAAAAAAAGACAACAACAACAGAAAAAAGAAACAGACTCACAAGGATTCCAAACATAGGTTTTATTAAATTTGGACTTTCAAATAAGTATTCTTAACAAGATTGAAATTTTAAGGGAATTAGAAACTATCAAATGGAAAAATCTGGAAATAAAAACTAATACCTGAAATTAAGAACTCAGTAGATAGGTTTAATAACAAATTGGACACAGCTGAAGGGATAACTAGTGAACTGGAAGATAGGTCAGAAGGAAATATCCAAATGAAGCACAAAAAGACAAATGAATGGAAAATAAAGGAGCAAGTAAGAGACATAGAGCAGTGACTTTTCAAACTTGACTGTGCGTACAAGTCACTTGGGGATCATGTTAAAATTCAGATTCTGATTTTGTAGGTCTAGGGTGGAACCTGAGATTTTGCGTTTCTAACATGCTCCCAGGTGACGCTGCTGCTTATCTGTGGACCACTTTCTGAATATCAAGAGCATAGAGGATGTGAGAAGAAATCCCAAGGAAGAGGAGAAAGAGAATGGGCAGAAGATAAAATGTCTGAAAACTTTTCAAAACTGATGAAAGACATCAAGCCACAGATGCAAAAGTTCTACAAACTCCAAAGGCAATAACTTAAAGAAATTCACCCCTAGGCTCATCATAAGAAAGCTGCTAAACCACAAACCCAAAAAGAAAAAATCTTAAAAGCAACCAGAGGAAAAAAGACCAGTTACTTTTAAAGGAGCAACTATTAGATTGTCAGCTAACTTGTCAGAAACAGCGGAAGCCAGAAAACAATGCAATGGCATATTTAAATTATGTAAGGAAAATAGTTACCAACCTATGATTTTATACCAAGCAAAAATATTCTTCAAGATTAAGATGAAATAAAGACATTTCCAGAAAAACAAAAACTGAGAGAATTTATCACCAACATACCTGCTCTAGAGAAATATTAAAGGATATCCTTTAGCTAGAAGTAAAATGATCCCAGGTGGGAACTCAGTGATGCAGGAAAAAAAGAAGAGCAATTAAATGGTGAATATATGGGTAAATCTAAATTAATATTGACCGTATAAAATAATATGATACTGATGTCATCTTGGGGAGAGTCTAAAATATATACAGAATTAAAATATCTAACAATGGCCTATAAATTGGGAGAGGGTAAATGGAAGTTCTAAGTCCCTTGAATTGTCTGAGAAGAAAAGTGTCAATTGATGTTTGACTTTGGTAAGTTAAAGATTCACGTTAAGTAACCACTAAAAGTAGTGAAAGACTGTGTGATAACCAAACTAATAGAGAGGGGGAAATAGAGTATTTTTTTAATACTCGATTCAAAAGAGGGCACAAAAGGAAATCAAAAGAAAAACAGAATAGGTGGGACAAATAGAAAGTATTTAGTAAGATGAGTTATTGAAACCCGAATGAAACAGTAATTGCCTTAAAGATAAATTGACTAAATTATTCAATTAAAAGATAAAGACTGGTAGACTGGCTAGCAATGAAACAAAACCCAAATATGCACTGTTTACAGGAGACACCTAAAACATAAAGGTATAAAAAGGCTCAACATGAAAGGATGGAAAAAGATAAAGACATACTGTACAGAAGTGTCCAAGAAAAGACTGGGATATAAATATCAGACATAGGATGCTGGAAGGCAAAGGGCATAGAGCTAAAGAAGGACATTTTGTTATGAGGAAAGACCCAATTCACTAGGCAAATAAAAGTGTTCTCGATTTGTGTGAACCTAATAACATAACCTCAAAAGATATAAAAGCATAAACCGACAGAACTATGAGGATAAATAGACAAACCCACCATCATAGTGGGAGATTTCAATGTACTTCCCTCGATAACTGATGAGAAAAAAAGTGTGCAAGGGTAGAGGAGATCTGAACACAACAGTTAGCACACTTGCCCCAGTGGCCATCCATAGACCCTGCACCCCACAGCTGCAGAGTCACCCAGCAGAGGTGTCTCAGGGAGGGAGGGTGTGGTCAAGGATGATTGCCAGGTTCTGGGCTCAGGCCCTTGGACGGATGAGGATGCTGTATCTAGTTATTTTATCTAAGCTAAAATTGCTGCCCATATATTAGAGTAAAAAAAAAAAAGCAAATTGAGGTAGGCGCTAGAAGCTGAGCGTCTGGAACAGGCAGTGCAAATAATTGTTACAATTTATTGAGTGTCTTCTATGCGTTAGGCCCTGTGCCAGGTGCTTTATTTTAATTAGCACCAATTCTCACTACAATGTGGTTGTTTAATGCGGTCGTTACTATGTGCATCGTATAGATGGGGAAACTGAGGCTCAGAGAGGTAAAATAAGTTGATTAGGATGCCTACTCTCAAAGGAGCCTAAAAGCTCCCAAGAGGGAAGACAAGTGCACAACAATACACAAGACAGATGAAGACGGAGCGGGTGGGCTGAGAATAGGAGGCTCCCAGGCAGACCCCTGGGGCCCCAGCTAGGCCAGGCTTTCCCTCCTGAAAACAGAGAGGGCCAGGCCAGCACCCCAAGAGCAGTGCCCTGGGCACATGGCAGGGAACAGTCACCCACAGGCTGACCACCAGCCCCGCAAGAGGAGGCCCACTCTGTGAGTGTCTGGAGCCCCCAACCTCAAGGAGTTCAGGGCCAAAAGAGCGGAGTGACCAGTATATTTGTTTGGCCGAAACACAGGGTTATAGTTAGGGCACTGGGGTGAGGGGCCGGTTAGGCTCATAGGGATGAAGATGACTTCCTCACGGGTTCTGTTTCTTTCTTGTGCACCTAAGTCCTTGGTTCTGGCCAACCAGTTCTGAAGCTGGCCGCTCCTAGTGCCTCCATCTCAGAGACCTTGTCACAAGCCCAAAAGGACCACCTTTCTCCTCCCATCTGTTTGCCATGCTGGAACCACCTCCTTTAAACCATAGCTCAAGGAGACCTCCTCCAGGAAGCTCTCCCAGATCGACCTGCCTCACTCTCCCCACCCTGTCATTCTTTCCCAAAGGCTGTGCTCCTCCCTTCATATACTGACCTGGTCTTCTCCCTGCTCAGTTCCAGGTCCCCCAGCTGGCATCAAAGCTGTCCCTTCATCTGCCAGCAGTGTGGTGGTGTCTTGGCTCCCCCCTACCAAGCCCAATGGAGTGATCCGCAAGTACACCATCTTCTGCTCCAGCCCCGGGTCTGGCCAGCCGGTAAGTGGGGCCCAGGGCTGAACCATGAGAGGGACAGAGAAAGGAAAAAGTACCCAGCAGATCAGCTGGCTTCCAAGCCAAACCCTAGGACTGCTTACATCTGTGCTTCTACCTGGATTCATGGATGAGAATGGTTGCTGGTCACCCAAGAGTGGCTGAAGTCTTACCCACTGCCCGTCTTGGGTCAGTCCTCTGTGCCAGGGCTGCAAGACTGTCACAAGTCCTGGAGGCTCCTTTGAGTCAGGGATCAGGACCAAGCAGGGGTGAAAGGAAGGCCAGGGCCTCGGCTCGTCTGATCTGGCTGACCAAGGAAGCTCCTAGCAGGCCCCAGAGCTGTTGACTGGGGACTGGCTGGTGCATGGCCTCTGGAAATGAACCACTTTTCAGCATGGTCGGCCTGGGCTGGGAGGGATGCTGGAGATCTGCCCTGGGTGGCCCCACAGCATGGAGCCAGAGAGGGGTCAGAGAGGATGAGGGTGGGTGCAGTGGGATATGCACCCATATTCCATTAGATGCATCCTTCCCTCTGCCTCTTTCCTCATCTCCAGCCACTCGGCCACAACGTTCTGCTGGGTGAGTACTCTGGAGCACACCTGTTCTAGTTGCGAGAGCAGGTGCAAAGATAACGATACCTGCCCTGCGAGGGCTTCTAGTCTAGTGAGGGAGGCAGAGGGGCGTGCACTGGAGGGTCGTGAGTACTGTCTAGGAGATGTGCTCAGGGCAGGGAGAGCCGTGAGCAGGCGGAGGAGGCCAGCTTCTCCCTCCCTCAGCAGCTTGGGAGGTGGCAGCAGCCGGAGCATCTGCAGATGAGCTGCTGGCAACCAGAAAGGCTGCCCTGAAATTGCTGGGTAATTGTGTCATCATCTCCTCCTCTTCTCTCTGCTTTCCTGTGGTCTTTCTGAATTACCCTCTGAGTGGTAGGTGACCCAGCTCCTCGCCAGTGAGGCCAGAGTTCTATTACCAGAGGGGAAGCCCAGAAATGTCTTTTCAGTGACTCCGTCCCCTCCTCTCCTCACGGTCACTCCCTCACCTGCAGAAAAGCACACATATCATGACTACAGCTCCATGAATTTTCACAGCACACCCAGGCAGGGAACAGGACACGCAACACCCAGAAGACCCCCTCGTGCTCCTTCCAGTCACTCTCCCACCCCCGGGTAACCACATCCTGACTTCAGATTGGTGTTGTCTCTTTTTGTACATTATATAAATGGAGGCATACCATGTGGCTTCTTTTACTCAACATTATTTTGAATTTGTGCATTTCATCCATATTGTGTGTGGTGTAGATCCTTCACTCTCCCTTCTGTATAGTTTTCAATTATGTGCTCATATCACAATTCATTGCTCCATCGTGCCATCCATTGACGGGCATGTGGGTAGTTCTCCATTGGGAGTTCTTACAAACAGTGCTGCTGTGGACATTCTCATACGTGTGTCTTGGAGCTCCTGTGCGTGCGTTCCTGTTGGGTGCCTACCTAGTAGAGGACTGGCTGGGTCATGGGGTCTGCCCAAGTTACGTTAAGGACACCTGCCATTGTTGGGTGGTTGTGCCAATTTTCCAATCCATGCTTTCAGTCATGTCTTTTGCCCCTCTTTCCCTTCTCCGCCTGCCCCTCCCACACACACACGTTCAAGGTTCTCATCACACTAAGCTTGTCACCGTTCCAGACACCCACTATGCCATTTCACACTGCTATACCTCTGCCTCTGCTGATCCCTCTGTGGCATGCCCTTCATCCTCTGTCATACAGTGCACACATCAGATGGCAATTAGCTGTTCACATATCTGTCCCCTCACTGGTATGTGGGGTCCCGTGAGGACAAGGGCAGCATTTTTTCATCTTTGGGTCCCCAGCTACCGAATACTGTGCGTGGAACATCATGGTCACTAAACACATGTTTGATGAATGAATTACTAGCAGGCTAGCAATTGCAAAGCCTTAGACACTGGGCACGCTTCCCTCCATGAGTGGATGGGAGAGGGTCCTCATTCACAAGCTGGGGTTTGTGTAGTCATTTCCTCCTCTGATAATGAAGCCTTTCAAAAGGATTGGTGTCCAGGAGCGCAGCCTCCTCATTAACTCGGGCTTCAGGAGCTCCCAGTTGACTGGCTGGGGACCCCTCTGCCAGGCGCCAGAGCAGAGCTCCGGGTCCCCATCCCCTCCTCCTGCTGCTGGAGACCCTCAGAGCCTCCCACCTTCCTCTTTACGGCCTGAGCACGCAGGAACCTCCTCCCTCCTGGGGACATTCCACACAGCATCACACAGGGGCCCGCTCTGCTAGTGCGATGAGAACTTCAGCTCAGCCACATTGCAGGGGAGGGCCTGGGCTTAGTGAGGGACCCGGGGACCTCACCACCATGTGTGACCGTGTGATGCGATCTCTTTGTGCAAAGATATTCCAAATTCCAAACCACTGCTTTACAAATTCATTTATGCAAGAGCTCCAGGAGTGAGTGCTGGGGGTGAGGCCACATGTGTGTATTCGTGACAGTGCCAAACCATGGATCTGAGTGTGGGGTTGGAGGCAAATGCATGTGAGTCCGAGTGTGTGCGTCCATACTGGAGTGTAGGAACACTCATGTGCGGAATCCTCCGAATGGATGCAGGAAGCTGCATATGGTGTCGGCTCCCAGGAGGTTCTGCCCTGGGGGCGGCCAGAGCCACCCTGAGTCCTGTTCGAAATTTTACCAAACATTTTAATACGTTTGTTGTTGTTCTCTGATTATCAAAATAATGCAATTTTATTGCAGAAAATTCTATAAATAGATAAAAGAATAGAGAGGAAAGTAAAAATTACTTGTAGTCTCATTCCCTAAAGATTGACACTGGCAATGCTTTGGTACGTAGCCTTCCAGTCTTTCATCTACATATATTGTAGAGTTAGGTTTTTTTAACAAAATTAAAATAAAATTTTACATAATGTTATATAATCCGTGTTTTTCATGTAATATATATAGACACTTTTTCACACCATCCAAATCTTCTTTTAAAGGATGATCTTGAATGCCTGTACGTACATAATCTATTTAACCAGATCCCCCATTACTCTATATTTAATCTGTTTTCAGATTTTCACCATTGTAAATAATGATTCAGTAAGCATCCTTCATGGAAGTCTTTATGCATGTTCTCTTAGGGTAAATTTCTATAGGAATTCCTGGACCGCAAAGTGTATGAATATTCTTAAGGTTTGCATACACATTTGCAAATTACCCTTCAGAAGGTTGGCACCAATTTATGCTTCCACCAGCCATTGTAAGTACATACTTGTTCTTGGCACCCACACTAATCCAAGGTATTATATATTTTTAATTTTTGCCAGTTGGATTTTTTTTAAGTGTCTTAAGTTATATTTCTTTGATTACTGGTTAGGCTGATTATTGTCCTATGTTTATTGGCTATTTATTCCATCTTTGGGGAATTGTCAATTTATGTCCTTTGTCCACTTTTTATTTGGGTAATTCATAGTTTTTTCTTATTGATTTATGAGTGCTCTTTACATGTTAAGGATAATAACCACTTTTACACATATAGGTTGCAAGTATTTGCCAGCTCATTGCTTGCCTTTTGATTCTACTTTTGATGTACCATAGGTTTTCTTTTTATATAATTTGAATTTATCAATCATTTCCATTTATGATTTTTACCTTTTTTTTTTAATTAGAATGACAGATAAGTATTTACCTATACTTTCTTCTTTCATCGTTTTACCTTTTTTTTTTAACCTTTGATCCACTGGAACTTTATTTGGGAGTGTGGTTGTGTGTTTTGAAAGTGATTTCAGGAGATTCTTGGGGAGTCCAGGTTATAAGGAAGACACCCAGGATCTGAGTAAGACGCTAATACCTTCAAGGGGAAACCAAACCTTTCCTGCCCTGTGTAAACACAAATGTACACCCGGGTACATGCTGACACACACAAGCAAGTACACTCAACTTTTCTCCATCCATGCACACACATCCCTTTGCCCTCACAGAAATATGAGCCAGGAGAAGAACATGTCCCAGTGTCAAAGAACTTGCACACCCCTGGCTTCGTGTAGGTCTCACTGAAACCACACAGGGTGGGCAGAGCTGTATTGCTTTCTTAGTTTGCAGGGGAGAAAACTGAGGCCCCAGGGACCATGAGAGACAGTCTGGGTCATACACCTAGTCAGAAGGGCAGGCAGGTGCTGAAGCCACTGCCCCACCCACCTCCTGCATGGGTATGAACTACAGATATGCACTCAGGCCCCCAAGGACTTCCCAACTACCAGGGCTCAGGGTGGCTGTGCACCCACCCTCAGCAGGGCCCTCCTGGGCCCAGGCCAGATCTCCATGAGGGAGGCAGGAAGAGGCATTTGCAGGATCTCTGGATATTGTGTGGATGGCGGTGCCTTCTCCCTAACATGTCCCTGCAGACAGCCTGGGTGGGACCCAAAAGGGTGCTTTCTCCTGTTATGTCATTGGGCCCCTCAGCCCTCCCATGGGGCACAGACAATGTCCCTCTGTGACCCTGTGTCTGTCTGGAGACCTGTCCTTCAGCGTGCGCATGCCTCCATCTACATGTCCTTGTGCGTGTGAGCGTGTGCATGTGAGCGTGTGTGTGCAAGATCCCGTGACTGCAGAGATAACTAATTATTAGCTCCCTCTGGCCTCAGGGCCCCCCATCTGTTCCAGGGGCTCCCCTCCCTCACTCGACTTCCACCCTGATTTCAAAGAGGCCCTGGTGCCTCCTTTCCCTTCCCCGCGGCTGACCAAAAAATAAAACAAAATGAAAGTCAGCCCCATCCCGCCTGCACCCGGGAAGGGGCTGACAGGAGGTCTGCAAACTAGCGCTTATCAAAAGCGCCTTCTCAAATTCATTTCAATATCTGAGCCTCTGGTTTCCAAGGCAACATAATCTTTTCATCAAAGCAACTGGTAAAACCACTGGGATCCGATATTGTTTTGTTGGCAACTTGTCAAAACTGTCATTTGGTTAAAAAAAATTTATAGATTTATATAACCTACAAATATATACAGTGATCTATACCACTAATAATCATTAATGAAGTGTTGCCCGGCGAAGCTTTCATAGTTCCCTCTCCCGCCCCTTCCTCCCCGGCCGGTGTGCCACCTACAGAATGATGGAGTGGTAATTAGACAGAGGGCTGGGAGGTGACTCTGAGTGGGGACAGGCTGGGGGAGCCTGTCTACAACTCTAATAAGGCAAACACAGTACTTCAGCCGCTTCCCAGAGACGCCCTTTTCTTGGGGTTTTCCTGGGACCCTCCTTCCTGCATCCTCCCTTCTGCTGACTCCCTCAACCTCTCACTGCAAACACTCACATTCCCTGGCCTGGAGCCACAGTTGCCGGTGCCTGGATCACTCAGAGGTAAACTGAGGCTGATCCAGCAACACCCCAGAGCAGGCCCGTCAGCTCCCAGGGCCAAGCCCCGTGCAAAGTCTGTTCGCTGTTGCTCTAAAACAAGGAAGGGTAAATGCAGGATCCTGCCTCCGCGCCCCCCCACCCGGCCAGTGCCTCCTCTGAGCCCAGGGTCCCCAGGAAGATTGGAGTTGGAGGCTGGAGGCCCGAGGGTCCCTGTTCTCAGTGTTGCTTCGCCTCCGCCCCGCAGGCTCCCAGCGAGTACGAGACGAGTCCAGAGCAGCTCTTCTACCGGATTGCCCACCTAAACCGGGGGCAGCAGTACCTGCTGTGGGTGGCCGCCGTCACCTCCGCCGGCCGGGGCAACAGCAGTGAGAAGGTCACCATCGAGCCTGCCGGCAAGGGTGAGCAGCCTGGGGCACAAGCTGCCTGCCGGAAGCCCCCTGCTAGAATTCTGGTTCTCCCCGAATAGGGGAATAGGGGATGTCTCCCCTCTACCCTGTCTGTGCCCTGGCTGCAAAGAGCTGGCCAGCCACCTGCCTCCCTCCTGCAGCCACCAAGACTGGGCCTCTGCTGCCCCCTGACTCCCAGACAGCCACATAGCAGGCTCGAGGCAGCCCCACTACCCTCGGGGCGGAGGGCATGGTGCACCCTCATCCCCCCTCCTAACTCTACTCCAGGGCTGAAAGAAGGGCGAGTTAGCCCCACCCCCAGCCCACAGGGGAGCCTCCGTCCCAGTGCACAGCTCCTCCAGAGGGGGCTGGGGGATGGGGGTACCCTGCTTCCACCGAGCAGAGAGCTGCGCGGGGAGCCCCCTCATTCCAAAGCCCGGACACCACAGGCAGAGGCGATCCCACTGATGGCTGATTCAGTCGATGAACGGATGTTTACAAAGTGCAGACCCTGAAGGGGGCTCTGGGCTGGAGGCTGTGCACAGGGTGAATGAGACCGTGTCGTTCTTAGGGGGTGTCCCACTGGATCCCCGACCTGGGCTTAAGGGTGGCATAGGGGCACATGCACCCCCACTTTACAGGGAATGGCAGTTTGAGGCCTCAACCCCTGATCAAGATAGAGCCAGCAGGACAGAGTCACTCGGCGGCCCCCTGTGCCACCCTGGGGCACGGGCATTAGCCACACAAGCCCGTGAGTTCAGCTCGTCTGCTTTGACTCCAGGCCTCCCTGGGCACTTCCTCTTGGCCCTGCCTCCTCCCACAGCCACCTGACTCTCTAGCCTTGGCGCCCAGGACTCGGATGGGGTGTTGCCTGCCTCAGCCCGGCCACCCTTCTGGGGTGACAAACTTCCTTTGGTTGGAACACGAGCGGCATCAGCCCTCCCCTGCCGCAGCTCAGAGTCAGCCAGCATTCAGCTGAGGGCCTGCTGTGGCCAGGGGCCTCCACCTGCCCTGCCAGTAGGGTCTGTCACCCCATGGTACAGTTTAGCACTCTGAGGCAGGAGTGGCATGGCCTACAAAGACAGCTGAGAGCTGTGGGTGGCTCTTCTGGTAGTTTCTTATCTCTCCTGGTCCCCATCCTTCCTCCCAGGGGCACGACCATCCCCTTCTCCTGAACTCATCTCCTTCAGGAGGGAAGGGTCCTGGAGCCTCCCGTCCTCCCGGGACAGCTGGCACTGCCCAGAGCCGGGTCCAAGGGCCTGGGGGCTCAGCAGAAGGCTCGCCTCTTCCCTGTGGGTGTTAAATAGAACCCTCCCAGAGGCTTTGCACTTCCCAGAACACGGTCACACGTCTTCCCCTTCTGTCCTCACAGCAGCCCTGTGAGGTAGGACAGACAAGCGCCCTGTCCTCTCTCCCCACACACACCCACTCACACACACACTCACTCACACATTCTCTCACACACCCACTCACACACCCACTCACACATTCTCTCACACACACATTCTCTCACACATTCTCTCACACACACCCACTCACACACACGCTCACTCACACATTCTCTCACACACCCACTCACACACACATTCTCTCACACATTCTCTCACACACACCCACTCACACACACGCTCACTCACACATTCTCTCACACACACCCACTCACACACCCACTCACACACACATTCTCTCACACATACACTCACACACCCACTCACACACCCACTCTCTCACACATACTCTCACACACCCACTCACACACACATTCTCTCACACATACACTCTCACACACCCACTCACACACACATTCTCTCACACATACACTCTCACACACACGCTCACTCACACTCTCTACACATACATTCTCTCACACATACACTCACATACACACTCACACACATGCACACACACATCCAGACACTCACATACACTCACTCACACATACACATTCTCTCACACATGCACACACTCGCTCACACATACACATATACATTCTCTCACACATACTGACACTCATGTACACACGCACACACTCATTCACACATACACATTCTCTCACACACAATCACACACACATACCAAGACACAGAGAGGTTCAGGGAGCCAGCCCCAGCCACGTGGCAGAACCAGGTGTAGAACCAGGTCCCTAGAGATCCTGGCACGATCCCCAAGGCCCCTGAGACGTCTCTCTGCCCCTGGTGGAGGCCATCTTACCTTGGGCCCCTCTGCTTAGATCCAAGTCCCTCTGGCCACCAGGCAGTCGTCACTGCCCATAGCAGCCCCTCCAGACCTCCCCGACTCTCCAAGCCCCGTGGCCGGGCACGGCCTTCACAGGAGAGGCACCACCATTTCCTGCACCCGGGCCTCTACACGCTGCTTCCTCAACTGCCTCCTGTCTTCCTTCCCCCGACAGGGGCCCACTCTGGCCTCTGAAGCGCCTGGTCGCGTGGTTAATCTAACCCCTGTGCCTCTGGGCCTAGCGCTCTCTCAAGAGCCTGACCCGAGTCCCTTCTCACTGGATCCTGACCCCTTTGCCTCCTGTGCTTGCTGCGATGCTGCTGTGCTCCTCTCTCCCTCGGGACTCTCCTTTCTCCTCTGTGCCTATCTGTGTTTGACCCCGGGGCTGTGCCACTCCTCTGTCAATCTACATCCCGCCCTGGTGACCTCAGTCACTCTGCCGCTGACTCCCACGTCAGTGTCTGCAGTCCAGCCATCTCTCTTATGCTCCAGAACGTGTATATCCAGCTGCTTCCTAGCTACCCAGCATGGGAGTCCCCCAGGTTCAACATGAGGCCAAGTCTTCCGGTGTCTCCTGCCTACCCGCTCCTCCTCCATGAGCCTTGTCTCTGTGAGAGCACCATCCCCACCCCCGGTTGGCCCAGCTGTCATCCTCACCTCCCCCTCTATCTCTTCCCAGAAACAGTCAGACCCCAAGTCCTGGCAGCTGTTCCCCTGAGCCCTTCATGAGCCCTAACCTCCCCCCATCCACTGTCATACATCACCTCCAGCCTGCACTCTGGCCACCATCTTGTCACTGGTCGGCGTCCGTCAGGATCATCTCCACCAAACCATCCTCCGCAAGCAGCCAAGGATTTATCTAAAACTCTACTGTGAACATAGCACCACTTACTTGTAAGGCTCCAGGGGCTCCTCCTGACCTCAAGAGGACGTCCAGCCTCTTGTGGCAGCGGAGCCCTTGGGCCTCTGCTCTTGCTCACCGGTGGCTCCAGCCCTGCCCTTCCCCCTTCACTCACCCTGGGGTTGGGTCACCCCAAAGTGTTCGCAGACCCTCACACTTGCCGTGTGCTTCCAGCCTCCAGGCCTCTACTCAGTGTTGTCCCCTTCTCCTGACATGCCTTTCCTTCTCTGCGGACGGAATTTCCTCTTAACCTTCAAGATTCAAGTCAGATCTTCCAATTCCAGAAGCTTCTTCAGCCATCACCTCCACCACTCCCTGAGGGGCAGAGTTCATCCCTCCATCTTTGTGTTCCCGTGGTTACTTTTACCCGCCCCTACCTTTGTGCTTTTCACCCTGTAATGACACTTTTAAGTACCTGTCTCCCCCTCGGACAGTGAGCAACTTGAGCACAGGGAATAGATCTTATGCATTTTGTGAGTCCTCACGGGCTCATTTGATACCTGGCCCATGACTGGTGTTGGCTAAGTGTTGGTTGCATCAGTGACTCCCAGCTGAAGTTCCCTGCACCCACCACCTCCCCAAACCCAAGGTGGAGGTCAGGTAGGGGAGGGGTGATTTGAATTGTAAATTCGGGAACCCTGAGGAAGGTGGGCCCGGGCAGTGTTGGGGTAGAAGTGGGGAGAACCTCATCCTCCCTTCCCTGTAGCCCCAGCGAAGATCATCTCATTTGGCGGCACTGTGACAACACCCTGGATGAAAGATGTCCGGCTGCCTTGCAATTCAGTGGGAGATCCAGCCCCTGCTGTGAAGTGGACCAAAGACAGGTGCGTGCAGGCCCCTGGAGGGATGGGTGACCCCCAGAGATGGGCATAATAGAAGAGCCATGAAGAAGAGAATCGGATGTTGCTCCCTTCCAGCCTACTCACTCACCTCCCCCTAGGGAGGCCCTGCCGGGTACATGGTTACCACTCTCACAAGCAGGCCTGGCCTCCCTGGCCTCCTCTGTTGGGAGCCCAGAAGCTCCCTTCCTGGGTGGTTGAAGAGGCCATGGTTACCGGATATCCCCAGTAAATGCTTAATAAATATCCAAGAATCCAGGGTCCTCTAGCAACCCTCCTTCTGCTCCCGGCTCTATTTGCCTACAGACCTGGGGGAGGCCCCAGGAGGAGGGCTGCTTGCCGTAACCCATCCCCAACCCCTGTCCCCCGCAGTGAAGACTCGGCCATCCCGGTGTCTATGGATGGGCACCGGCTCATCCATACCAATGGCACGTTGCTGCTGCGTGCTGTGAAGGCCGAGGACTCGGGCTACTACACCTGCACGGCCACCAACACCGGGGGCTTCGACACCATCATCGTCAACCTTCTGGTGCAAGGTGAGACCCCACGAGGCAGGTGGGGCTCAGGGGAGTCGGGGGGACAGGAACGGAGAAGGGGTAGGAATTGCATCATGTAAAAGCAAGGGTTGTTAAATGGAAGAAAAAGACCAACCACTGGGGAGACAGAACCTCAGTGGAACAGAGATGCCAAACGGAAGAGGAGGCAGGAGGGGTGGAGAGAGTGAGCAGGAGTGGGGGATGCACCTGGTGGGGCAAAGCCAGTCCCTTGCCCTCATCCCACGTCCCCACGTCCCCAGAGGTTAACACTTTGTGGTGAGGGCTGGTGGCTTTCCCTCGCAGTGCCCCCGGACCAGCCCCGCCTCACTGTCTCTAAAACCTCCGCTTCGTCTATCACCCTGACCTGGATTCCAGGTGACAATGGGGGCAGCTCCATCCGAGGTGAGAGGGGTCTGGATGAGGAGGGGGAGAGGAGGGAAGGAATTCTGGGCCCAGGGGCAAGGGAAGGGTTTCACCCACTCCCACCACTTGTTCCCACAACACCCAGGAAGTGATGGGGGCGGGGGGTGACTCAGACCACAAGGAAGGTACCCAAGTGCCATGGAAAATATACAGGCCTAGAGTTTGGGTTTTAGAACGCCCACCACCCTTGCCACTGGGGAGCTGTGCAAACCTGAAGAAGTCTGTTTACTTCTCTGGGCCTCAGTTTCCAAACCTGTAAAAGTAGACAGAGGTACTAGATAGCACTTCTCAAACTTGAATATGCATGTGAATCACCAGGGATCTGGTAGCTGATGCTCCTGTCAGAGGACTGCACACGGACTAGTAGGCTCTAAATAGGATTCCTTCTAAGCCTCATAGTTCTGGTTTCTGCTCCCCTCCCCATCTTGGCTTCTAAACCCTAAAGCGAGAGCTAAAGAGAGAGAGAACAGTAAAACTCACCCAAGGTCCTTCCAGTTTTGCATCTAATCTGCACCTGCCCCCTCCCAATGACCAAAGGCCCCACTCTGCCCCCTGCCTGGAGCCCAGCCCCCATGATACCTGTTAGGGTGTCCCAGGCCCCGCCCTGCCCTCCCTGAGCCAGGCCAACCTCCCCGACAGGCTTCGTGCTGCAGTACTCAGTGGACAACAGCGAGGAGTGGAAGGACGTGTTCATCAGCTCCAGCGAGCGCTCCTTCAAGCTGGACAGCCTCAAATGTGGCACGTGGTACAAGGTGAAGCTGGCAGCCAAGAACAGTGTGGGCTCTGGGCGCATCAGCGAGATCATCGAGGCCAAGACCCATGGGCGGGGTGAGGCCCGGCGATGAGGGTTTGGGGAGAGATGGGCCCAGGGAGGAGGAGTCGGCAAGAGGAGCCCCCGACATGGGGATGGAAGATGGCTGGGATAGGGCAGGAGGGTACGGGGGAGCGTGGAGACTGGAGGAAGACACACTTAGTTCCCGTCACTACAGCATCTGGACGAATGTCTAGTAGAATGTCTCAGTAGGAGAAACAGGTCCCACTTCGCTCCTGGGGGTGGCAGATGGGTATCATTCCTCTTCCTTCTACCCACATCTCTCTTCCTCCTTTGCTGAGGCCTTCACTCCAGGTCTTTCTCTCTTCTCCTCCTCCCCTTCCTCCTCCTCTGTCCCCTGGGGCATCCCTACACCCATCTGTGCCAATCGCTCATCCCCCAGAGCTCCTGCAGTCCCAGCAGCCCCACGGAAACCCTTCCCAGCCCAGAGGAAGGCATCCTCCTCCCCCTCAGTCTCTCTAACCTTTCTCTTCCTCTGGCCCCCAGAGCCCTCCTTCAGCAAAGACCAGCACCTCTTCACCCACATCAACTCCACGCATGCTCGGCTTAACCTGCAGGGCTGGAACAATGGGGGCTGCCCTATCACAGCCATCGTCCTGGAGTACCGGCCCAAGGGCACCTGGGCCTGGCAGGGCCTCCGGGCCAACAGCTCCGGGGAGGTGTTTCTAACCGAACTGCGAGAGGCCACATGGTACGAGCTGCGCATGAGGGCCTGCAACAGCGCCGGCTGCGGCAACGAGACTGCCCAGTTCGCCACCCTGGACTATGACGGCAGTGAGTCGGAAAGGGTGGGAGGGGGCAGCACAGAGGCTGGAGCACGGTGTTGCCAGGGAAGCAAGCAGGCAGAGAGGCAGGCACATGAAGAGATGACAAACAAATAGAAACATAGGCAGGACCACAGTCAGGGCAAAAGGCTGGCAGACAGGTGAATCGGCAGGCACAGGGGCAGACAAAGGGAGCAGCAGATTCGTAGGCAGGCAGCTAAATGGGCAGGCGCACCAGTGGCCCATACAGACAGACAGACAGACAGACAAACAGGTCAGTAACACCACAGATAGAGGGTCTTCGAAGGTGCCATCCTTGCTCTCCATTGCTTCAGAGAGATGGAGAGGGAGGTAGGGATGCAGTTGAGGCCCTGCCCTCTAGGAACCCTCTGCTCATATAGTACGTTAGCCAGGGTGGACGAGCCTATGCTGCAATGACAGATAAAGCAATGACATGGAAAGCGCCGCGGCTTAACCCAAAAAAGATTTGCTTCTTGCTCTCACAAAGTCTTGGGAAGGTTGGCTGGCCACCATCTTTGAGCTATGCCATCTTGAACATGCAGCCTCCAAGGTCACCAAGAAGAGAGAGAGAAAAGCACACCAGTTCTGAACTGCCTTGGCCAGGAGGTGATGCTCATCACTGCTATTCACACTCTTGTCCAGAACTAGTCACGTGATTCTAATCTAACTGCTAGGGAGTCTGGGAAATGTAAACGAGCACATGGATGTTTGGCGAGCGCTAACTGGTGTCTGCCATGTGGGGACACGTGCACACACTCACATGCACACCTGTGCACTCATACATGCACACATACACACATGCATATACATACTTACACACACACACATTAAAGGCAGATAGCAGGCTGAATTCATAGGGACCAGTTGTCACAGCCACATTTTAAGTCTACCTATGTGTTAAGGAAACAGAATAAAAGTGGTATCAGAAGCAGATCGGCTCAAACAAGGAAGGCTTCCTGAAGGAGATGACACTTAGATGAGGCTTTGAAAGAGGCAAAGATCAGGGCTTGGCAGAGGGCTGTGTCAGCAGAACTTCCTGCCTCCTTTCAGGCACCCAAGGTTAGCAGACATCGCCCATAGGAGTGGGAGCAGAGAGAAAAGGCAGGGTGTTGAGTGGTTTTTGTCCCCATCTGGGGAAGAGAACCCAGGATCGCTCTGCCCTGACTTCTCTCTACCGTGATTCTCACCGTCCACCCACCACTTCACCAGCTGGATGGGAGAAGCTAAGCCTATCGGTCTGCCCTCTAGAAATGAACACTGGGCTCCAACAGGCAAGGGACTCTCTCTGAGAGACTTCAGGGTAATTCTAGAACAGACCCAGGAAGTCATTCATATCATCAGTGTGAAAACTATACAACTGTTTATGGCCGTCCTGATGGGACCAGAATTTGGAGGATGAGAGGGTCAGGGCTCTGTGCCAGGAAGTGAAGGTCAGAGTGAGACCAAGGGCAGCAGGAGAGGTTGAAATGCTACCCCACCCAGGGGACTCTGCACAGCACCCGACTCATAAGGGACATCTGACTTTCTTCTTCACCCCCATTCAGGCACCATCCCTCCCATCAAGTCTGCTCAAGGTGAGGGGGATGACGTCAAGAAGCTGTTCACCATTGGCTGCCCGGTCATCCTGGCCACGCTGGGGGTGGCACTGCTCTTCATCGTGCGCAAGAAGAGGAAGGAGAAGCGACTGAAGCGGCTCCGAGGTGGGCAAGTTTCCTATGGGCTTCCCGGGAGGGAGTGTTGACCCTCAGCTACACTGGCCACCTTTCATTGGCTCACAGCACCATCTGGACAAGAGAGAGTGCCTGCGTCCCCTTGAAGGGAAAGCTGCCATTCCAACTTTCTGAAACCTTAATTGTTCACTGCTTCCTCCTCTATGCCCCAGGACTTTGTGTCTGCCCTAACCAGGGCTGACCTTTAGAGGTCCACACTGGTAAAGCCATATTGGTCCACACTGGTAAAGCCATATTTACCAATATGGTAAAGCCATGTTGGCTGGTAAAAAGATGTTGCTCCCTTCCACCCTGGATGCTCCATTCTCTCACACAGGATCCCTGTGACTTTCCTAGGACCCAGCCACTAAAGAGTAGACCTATAGATGGTCTCTAGGACCTTGCTTAGTTCTGTCTGAGCAGTTTCCATGCCATGTCAGATGTTAAATATTGTGAATATCATCCCCTGTCCCAATACCTGACCCTATAGACTGGCATGAATGGGTCTGATTTACCTCATTTTGCTCAGGGCCTAGTTGATGGACAGAGGATTGGATGGATAGGTGGTTGTAGTGATAGATAGATGGAGGAGTGGATGAATGGATGAATGGATGAATGGATGGATGGGTGGATGGATGGATGGATGGTTGGATAGATAGTTTGACGGATGATTCGATGGGTAAGTGGATGGATGAATGGATGGACTGATCAATTGATCAATCTATCAATGGATAGATGGATAGACATATGGATGGTTGGAGGGATAATTAGATGGTTGGATGGATTGATGGTTGAATGGATGAATGGTTGGATCAATGGATAGATAGATGGATAGTTGAATGGATAGATAATAGATGATTGTATAAATGGTTAGATAGATGGATAGATAGTTGAATGGATACTTGGATGGATGGAGGGATGGATAGATGGACGGATGAATATTTGGATGGGAAAATGGGTGATAAGATGGACAGGTGATTGTATGGTTGTATGGACAGGTGAATGGATGATTAGATGAATGGATAATTGACTGAATGGATAATTGAATGAATGGTTGGATAGATGATTGGATGGGTTGATGGTTGAATGGATGGATGGTTGGATCAATGGATAGATGGATGGATGGATGGATAATTGAATGGGTAGATGACAGATGAATGGATGATAGTTGAATGGGTGGATGATGGATGAATGGACGGATGGGTGGGTGGATGGTTGGATGCAGGCATGCAGCTAGATTTACTCTGACACATCATTCTCAGCTACAAGAGGTCTAACATTAACTAGGCCCTTTGCTTCTCTTCCTTCTGTTGTTAATTCCTAACCTAAGAATCCTGATCCTATTCAATGCTCCTCTGAAGACAAAGCAGGGACCCCAAAATCCACCAATGGGCTTTTGGAGGAAGCTGCCCTAGAGGAGGAAATGAAGCCTCTTAGTTGATAGTCATCTAGGGCTGCTCATTGACCACCTCAACTTCATCCTCCACTCTCTCCTCTCCCCAACAGATAACTGAGGATAGACCCTCCACTGATGCCCATTTCCAGCCTGCTATGATGTCTTGTTTAATTAGAGTCAATTCAGGAAGCAGATGGAACCCTTTATATAGCCTCTCCTTTGGGAAGGACCTCCCTGTTAGATAAAAATCTGAGGAGAGGAAAACAGACCTCCGCCAAATCTTGAGTTGGGAGCAGGGAGACCTGATCAAGTTTTGGACTATTTTAGAGGTCCTTATGTTTCTCCCTCCTCTTCCCAGAAGACCAGCCTTAGCTCCATTTTAGGGAATTCTCCTAACTTGTTTCCCATGCCTTTTCCAGTTCTCATCCTGCTCAGACTCCATCCTCACCTAGTCCCCTCTCTCTACTGTTTTGCAGATGCAAAGAGTTTGGCAGAAATGTTGATAAGGTGAGCGTCACATAGCTGCTTCCTTTCTTCTTCCCTCTCCCTCCCCCCACTGCAGAGAACAGACTTCTAAGACCCCACTGTCCAGAAAAAAACCCTCCCCCAACCTCTATGGCTGCTGAATCACCCACTTCCAGCCCTTCTCCCCACAGCAAGAACAACCGAAGTTTTGACACCCCTGTAAAGGGGCCACCCCAGGGCCCGCGGCTACACATTGACATCCCCAGGGTCCAGCTGCTCATTGAGGACAAGGAGGGCATCAAGCAGTTGGGTGAGTAACAGGTGCCGTGAGCTCTCTGTCCTGTTCCGAGTGTGCTTCCCCAGGCCACAATCCATGGAGGGCAACCACCAGCCCTACGGCAGTGCCTAGGGTTCTAGCAACAACCCAACAACCTCGGAACTCACTGCAGCTTCTCTCAAGAGCTAAGTTTCCTCCTCTGTCGAATGAGAAGAGTTATCATCGCCTTTCTGGGTCTCAAGCTTGGATAAAGACAAGGAGAAATTTGGGAAATCCAAAGGGAAAGACTCCTACTGATTGTCCTTCTTCCCCCAGGAGATGACAAAGCCACCATCCCTGTGACAGACGCTGAGTTCAGCCAAGCTGTCAACCCTCAGAGTTTCTGCACCGGTGTTTCCCTGCACCACCCAGCCCTCATCCAGAGCTCAGGACCCCTCATCGACATGTCTGACATCCGGCCAGGCACCAGTATGCATTATCCCCAGGGAGCCAGCCCTCCACCCACACATGATGTCTTGGGCACAGCATGGGGCACAGGTGATAAAAGAACAAAAAGGGAGGGAGGAGCAGCATAGAAGAATGGAAAGAGCACTGGAGTTAGTCTGGAGACCTTGACTGCAGACTTACTAACTGTGACCTTGGGCATATCGATAACTTTATCTCTGTGGGCCTCAGTTTCCTTACCTAGAAATTTGAGAGGGTTGGGTGTTCTTACTCTCCAAAGGCCGTCTGCCTCTAGCACTGTGAGTCTGGACGTAAGAATAGAACACATCAAGGACTGTAGGGAATGAATGGCCAGTCAGGAGGCAGCAGGAGAGGAGGTGATATTCTTCCCCAGGGTGAAAGAAAAGATGGGGTGAGTGGGGAGGAGCAGGATGCCACCGCTGCCCCCATGCCTTGACACTGTTGACACAACCAGGTGCATTGTCAATGAGCTGGCTCCTCCGGGACCAGCTATATGGTCAGGAATGGCCGCATGCTCAGCATTCCCAAGGGGGTTTCTGTGGCTGCTTCTGCCTCCTCCCTTGCTCCCCACTGCCCTTTCTGGTAAGTGCCAGCTGCCCAAGCCTGAATGCCCTTGGTTGTAGGGTGCTAGCTCTTGCTTCCTCTGTGTAGATCCAGTGTCCAGGAAGAATGTGAAGTCAGCCCATAGTACCCGGAACCGGTACTCAAGCCAGTGGACTTTGACCAAGTGCCAGGCCTCCACACCCGCCCGCACCCTCACCTCCGACTGGCGCACTGTGGGCTCCCAGCATGGTGTCACTGTCACTGAGAGTGACAGCTATAGTGCGAGCCTCTCCCAGGACACAGGTGAGCCCAAGGCCCTGCCTACATCATGCTCAGTCTCCTCCAGTCCCCGCCATCATCAGTTCTACCTTCCATTTTCCCAACTCCTACCCACCAGCTCGTGGAGTCCAAGGCACAAGTCAGTTTCATTTCCAGTGGCTACTGACTTACTGTGTGGCTATGACAAAAATGCTTGACCTCACTGAGCTCTGCTTGGCCAAGGATTTCATTTTGTTCTCTCAAAAGGTGTCAGAAAAAATGGAACATCTGACATTTGTTGGAGGAAGAAAGGGCTGAGTGTTCCAGGGGGTGGTTGCTTATGTTCAAGAATGAAAGATGTTCTGCCCTTCATTAGCCAAAGACCCCACTTCTCCCACCACTGCCACCTTTGCAGGGTCTTCTGAGCCCAGTTCACTCCATGGCCAGGGTCTCAGACAGCTGCTGGCTTTAGGGGTAGGGCAACTGCTCAGCCTCGTCTCATTTACACCCTTCTCCCCACAACCCACTGATTTCTTCTTAACTCCATGCCCTCCATCTCCCCAGACAAAGGACGGAACAGCATGGTGTCCACCGAAAGCGCCTCTTCCACCTACGAGGAGCTGGCCCGGGCCTATGAGCATGCCAAGCTGGAGGAGCAGCTGCAGCACGCCAAGTTTGAGATCACCGAGTGCTTCATCTCGGACAGCTCCTCCGACCAGATGACCACGGGCACCAATGAGAACGCTGACAGCATGACGTCCATGAGCACCCCCTCCGAGCCTGGCATCTGCCGCTTCACCTCCTCCCCACCCAAGCCCCAGGATGCCGACCGGGGCAAAAACGTGGCTGTGCCCATCCCTCACCGGGCCAACAAGAGTGAGTGCTAGGACCACTTCCCCTGGCTAGACCTAGCCCTGACAGCACCTGGATCCTGCCAGCCCAGCTTGGCTCCTGGGCAGTGTAGGGCAGTGCAAAGAGCAAGGACTTGGGAGCAAGCCAACCAGGGTCCACATCCTGGGTCAACCTCTTAATATCTCTGTGGCCTTGGGCAAGTCATTTAACCTCTCTGGCCTTAATTTTCTCATTTGTAAAATGCAAATAATAGCATATACTCTGTGTTGTCGTGATAAGCATTAGAAAAATGCTATGCATGCCTGGCACATAGTAGGTTCTTATTAAGTAGTGATTACTCCCTTAATCTGAAGTTATGCCAGGATGGAAAGAGACCGTTTATAGGGTCAGCTGCCCAATGGCCTTTGGTCTCAATGCTGTTTGAACTTAATCCAGACCCAAAGGAACAATCCTGGAAGCCCGACTCATGGTGGCCAAATCTCATGGTGGGGAGTGACCTAGCCTGACTGGAACCGCCTGACTCCAGGGGCCTGGCCTTCGGGGTTGGCGGGGCAGGTCCAGGATCACCAGGGGGCATGCAAGGGGGAATCCATCAGCAGACATGGGGGCCGCAGTGTACAAGGCCCAGCTGTCAAACCATGTAGTCTGGTCTGCTCGGTACTGGCCTTGCTAAGTAGCCATGGGGGCTCGGGGCCATCTAGAAAAGAGCCCTGGGTAAGGGAAAGTACAAGGACTTTGGAGGCTGGCAGCGCTGAATGACACCCCCGCCCTTCTAGCTGTGTGAATTTAGGCAAATTACTTAATTTCTCTGAACCTCAGTTTCCTCACTTGCAAAATGTGGGCAGGTATTAACCTCTCCAGGGTGCTGTGGGGACCAAATGACGTCATCTAAGGAAAGTGTCTGGGCGAGTCGGAAGGACAGAGGTGCCTTCACAGGCAAGGGTGCTCACAGAGCCGAGGGAATCAGGATATGGAGGCCCCAGAGGCCTGTCATAGGGAGGCAGGTTAAGAAACTAGGGGGGCCGGCCCGGTGGCACAGCAGTTAAGTGTGCACGTTCCGCTTCGGCGGTTCAGGGTTCGCCAGTTCAGATCCCAGGTACGGACCTATGCACCACTTGTTAAGCCATGCTGTGGCAGGCATCCCACATAAAATAGAGGAAGATGGGCACAGATGTTAGCTCAGGGCCAGTCTTCCTCAGCAAAAAGAGGAGGATTGGCGGCAGATGTTAGCTCACGGCTAATCTTCCTCAAAAAAACTGATATGGTCTAACATTGTTCATCTCCTGGACAAGAGGGGACCAAGGACAGGGGTGGGGAAATGTAGCTGACTTCAGATATGTGAACGGCTGCCCTGGGAAAGAGGGGGAGGCCTTCTCTGTGGTTCCTGAGGACAAAATCAGCCTCGATGCACGGAAGTGACAGGGAGTGATAGTCCTTTCCTCCTCAGGGTAAAGAAAAGCTTTCTAAGGGCCAGAGCTCTTAGGAAGTCTTTGTCTCGAGAAGTGAGCTCTCCACCAGCTGAAGCTGACCAGCTGTAGTGAGCATTTAACAATAAGTGTCAGTTTATTGAGCAACTACTATACGTGCCGGCCCCTTTCCATGCTTTATCTCATTTGCTACTCACAGGAGTCCTGTAGGGAAATGGGATTATCCCCACTTCACAGGTAAGGAAACTAAGGCTCAGAGAGGTCAAGTAACTGATCTTTCCCGGATGCTCCTTGCCCATCCTGTGCAGGGGCTGCTATGCTAGATTGAAGGGGAGGGGAAGGGTGAACCAGCTGGTCCCCAGAGGCCCCTGCTCCTGACGTCCTCTGCTTCTGTGATTCCAGGTGACTACTGTAACCTGCCCCTGTATGCCAAGTCGGAGGCCTTCTTCCGGAAGGCAGATGGGCGCGAGCCCTGTCCCGTGGTCCCACCCCGCGAGGCCTCCATCCGGAACCTGGCTCGAACCTACCACACCCAGGCCCGCCACCTGACCCTGGACCCTGCCAGCAAGCCCTTGGGCCTCCCGCACCCAGGGGCCCCCGCTGCCGCCTCCACAGCCACCTTACCTCAGAGGACTCTGGCCATGCCAGCACCCCCCGCCGGCACGGCCCCCCCAGCACCCGGCCCCACCCCTGCCGAGCCCCCCGCGGCCCCTAGTGCTGCCCCTCCGGCCCCCAGCACAGAGCCTCCGCGGGCCGGGGGCCCACACACCAAAATGGGGGGCTCCAGGGACTCACTTCTCGAGATGAGCACGTCGGGGGTAGGGAGGTCTCAGAAGCAGGGGGCTGGGGCTTACTCCAAATCCTACACCCTGGTGTAGGGGCGCAGCGAGGAGAACAGCCTTTGCGTGGACCCGGCTGCACCTCCAGCCCTCACACCCAACTTGGCTGTTTTCCTGCATTATTTATATTAAACTGACAGACGAAAACCAACCAACAACGAAAAGAAAACCCCCGAGTCATGAACGCTTGTACATAGAACTCTTTTGTACAAATGAAACTATTTTCTTCTTCTCCATGAAGCCAGGGCACAATGAATTTGACAGTACAAGTAAACCCCACCCCCACCCCACAAAATACGCGTGCAGAGATTTATACATATATAGAGAGCGCGGAACACGTCGACAAGCTCTGTATCTATATATTTCTCTCGCCGGATTTTGAGACAGAGGCACAAAGACCCAGCAGTTTTTCCCTCCTCCTCACCCTCCCTCCAATCTAGGTGGTTTTGACCAAGACCGAAATCCCAACTCAGAGAACACTGCATGCGATTTTACTGTTCCCAGAAAACCAGGAGTTGCTTCAATTTGCAGATGCTTATGTGTTAATACCTTTTTCTATGAAAAAAGACCCAGCGCCGTGTGCAATAAAGGTTATGTTTCTACGTGGTGGCTTTTTTCCCATCTGGCGAGGGCCAGTGGGGAGTGAGGGAGGAGAGGCCCCTCTGCCAGGCCTCTGTCTCCCGTGGAAACTTTGAGAAGCCCGGCTTTGGCGCAGCAGTTAAACTTTTTAAAACCCTCTCCATTAGCCAAGGTGCAGTCTTCAGCACCTGTTCTGTCCTAAGATCTGCGCTGGGCCCTAAACGGGACCAGCTGTGTGACTTTGTGCACGCTCCTAAACCCCTCTGAGCCAGTTTCCTTATCTATAAAATGCGGCAACCTTGATGAGAGGTCTGCAGAGTCTGGTCTGGGGGCCCGCGTCTACTGCCTTCTCTCCTCCAGGGAAATAGAGTGTGGCCAAGGGAATGGAGCTATGCAAACCTCTAGTGAGGAGTTAAGTTATGTAAGAGGGGCCTACAAGCTGGGAGGGGCAGAAGAGATTATATACCCCCTGGGGTCGGGTCAGAGCCTGAAGTTCTGGGCTGACTGTTAGGGCAAGGTGAGGCCCAAGGCAGTAGGGAGAGGTCACTGGAGGTCAGAGAGGTGAAAGGGGCTCATGGAGGAGGGGGAATGGGGCTCAGCCAAAGAGAATCAGGAGAGGGCCCCCCCCACATCCTTCACCTGGTGTCGGGGAGACAGCAGATTGCCAGGTGGAAGGAACCCCGCCTATGCGCAGGTGTGCAGAGGGGCGGTTTCTGACCGGAGGGTCAAGAGCGTGTGGGCTGGGCCTCCAAGAATGTGAAGGGTTGGATAGGCAGGGGAGAGGGAAAGAGCCGGGAGACTGCAGAAGCCCAGGAGCATAAAGTTCATGGTCTCCCTCCTCCCTCCACCACGCCAGAACCCCTGGTGAAAAAGAAGCGCACCTCAAAAGTACAGAGGGGAGTCCCTGAGTTCAGCGCCCCAAGTCAAGGCTGAGCTGTGGGTCAGGAATCTGGAAGGAAGATGAGTCTGAGACTTGCTGCTCCCCTGCAGCTGAGAGGAGGAACTGGGAGGGGATGGAAGGCCCGAGAAGAGGGCAGGCTGTGTGCAGGATGCAGGTAGGTTGCACCTGTCGGCCTAGGCCACAGCAAGGCGCTACTCGGGATGCACAACATTAATAGAAGCACTTTCCGAAAAGCAGCTCATTCCACAAACATTTCCTGAGCACCCGGACGAGTGCGGGAGCAGAGGAGCTCCCGCCCACGAGAACTAGATTACAAGGTAAGCAGGGTCGACATCCTAAGGGGGGAGGGGGCCGGGGGCAGCGGGCAGCGGCTTCTCTTTGGTCACTCCTAGGCCCATAGGGAAACTCCATCTTAGCCCTCAAACCCAGGACGCGCCTGGGAGAACCAGCTAACAGCATTAAGAATAGTGAGAACAAGGCTCTGTATTCCAGGCACCTGGTGACAATCCAGCTTCATTCCAGCCCTGGGAGGACCGGACGCCTCTCAGGGCTGCGCGCGCCATCTGCAGGTCGCCTCCCAAACTGCAACACAGTGACAAGCCTGGGAATTCCTCCTAGAACTTGGCTGAGCACGCCCATCCCCCACCCCACGCCTGCATGCTGGACTCGGGGGAAACAGACGCGAATCAGACCCAACTCCGACCAGCCCCAGGGAAGGAACAAATCCCCAGAGGCTAGAGTGGAATGGAGCCACCCGCCTAAGGGCTGCAATGGGGAGCCCCGCCATGGGAATACATTACGGAGCCCCAGACTACGTGACACGGGCTGAGCAAATCGCGGTCCTCCCTTTGGCTCCTGTACCTCATTGAAGCTTTGAGAGGTGGTCATACGATCTCCATCCGATAGGCGAGAAAGCTGGAGTTCTGCAGAGCTAAGGAACTTATCCAAGGTTAGCGGAGCAGGAGGAGATGGAGACTAGATTCAAACTCCAGGTGTCTGGTTCCTTAATCTCGGAGCCATACTGCCCCTCGTTCCGCTGTTCTGAGGCTGAGTTTCAGTTCGGCCCCGAGGGTGTTGCCGGATGAAGAGTCCGCTAGGGACCAGGCGAGCCTGCTGGGCTTCCTGCGGGAAAGCAGTCAGTGTGGAGCGGTTAGTGACCAGTTCGGGGAGGTGAGCCCGTGTGCTGGGCTAGACAGAGCGGGAGCTCTGATGGACTTTCTTCTGGCGACGGATGAGATAGGAGGGGAGGGACTCCGCTCTGGGGAGCTGGTGGCGAAGGCCTGGGGCGTGAGGTGGACAGTGTAGGATGAGAAGGCTCTGGAGAGGCAACGGAGAAGCGAAACTTGAGCCAGTTTAACTTGGGTTCAGCTGAGCTGGGCCCCTAACTAGAAAACACAAGGTCTGCAAAATCTCTCACCTCCATATGTTCTTTAAACCGCAAGCCTGCGTGTTTGAACTGTCCCCAGAAGCTAATTCACAAATCAGGTCAACTCCTGCTCACACACTCCCAGCTCGGCATCACTGAGCTCTGTGTCTGGAGCAACCATCTTAAACATTTTCCTGCTCCTTTCCAGATCTCCACTGTCCACCACAGACAAGGCCACTCTCTGTCTCTAGAGCTTTGGTCCTCAAAGCCTGGTCCCCAGACCAGCAGCATCGGCATCACCTAGGAGCTTGTTAGAAATGCAGATTCTTAGGCCTCCCCCCAGACCCAGGGATCAGAATCTGCAGTTTAGCAAAATCCCCAGAGGATTCCCGTGCACATTACGGAGAAGCCCTCCTCTAGAAGGCCTTCAGAGAGACCACCCGCCTTCTCTCCCTTCTGCCAACAACCAGAGCTGGACCCGTGGGTCTCACACTTAGTGGCACATGAGATTCACCTGAGGAGTTTGTTAAAATACACAGAAGCCCAGCTCTCGGCAACCCCAGCTGAATCACGACTTGTGGGGGTGCAGTCCAGGCATTTGTATTTTTTTATCATGGTAAAAGATATACAGCATAAAATTTACCTACTCTTTTAACCATTTTTAAATGTACAATCAGAGGCATTACGTCCATTCACAATGCTGTGCAACTATTACCACTATCCGTTTCCAGAACTTTTTCATCTTCCCAAACAAAAACTCTATACTCATTAAACACTAACTCCCCTGCCCCTCACCCGGCCCCTGGAGACCACCATTCTGCTTTCTGTCTCCGTGAATTTGACTACTCTAGGTACCTGGTAACAGTGGAATCATTGGGTATTTCTCCTTTCTATTGGCTTATTTCACTCAGCATGTTTTCAAGGTTCATGCATGTTGAAGCATGTATCCGAATTTCATTTCTTTTTAAGGCTGAATAATATTGCACTGTGTGAATATACCATTTTTATCCCATTCACTTATTGAGGGACACTCGGGTTGTTTCCTTTGGGCTGTCGTGAATACTGCTGCTGTGAGCATTGGTATATAAGCACTCGTTTGAGTCCCAGCTTTCAGTTCTTTGGGGTATATCCCTAGGAGTGGAATTGCTGCCCCAAATAGTAATTCTATGTTTAGCTTTTTTTTATGAAGAAAAAATTTTTATTGAGGTATAATTGACATACAACATTATATTAGTTTCAGGTGTACAACATAATGATTCAATATTTATATACGTTGTGAAATAATCACCACAATGAGTCTAGTTAACATCCATCACCATGCATAGTTACAAAAATTGTTTTTTCTTGTGATGAGGACTTTTAAGATTTACTCTCTTAGCAACTTTCAAATATGCAATACATCATTAACTATAGTCACTATGCTGTCCATTACATTCCCAGGACTGACTTATTTTATAAGTGGAATTTTGTACCTTTTGACCTCCTTCACCCATTTCGCACACCCCGCGCTTCTGACAACCACCAGTCTGTTCTATCTATGAGCTTGGGGTTTTGGGTTTTCATTTTTCATGTTCCACGTATAAGTAAGATCACAGGGTATTTGTCTTTCCCTGTCTGACTTATTTCACTCAGCATAATGACCTCAAGTTCCAACCATGTTGTCATACTTTCTTTTTTGTGGCTGAATGATATTCCAATGTATTTATATACCACATATTGTTTATCCATTCACCTATCGATTAACACTTACATTATTCTCATATCTTGGCTATTGTAAATAATGCTACAAGGAACATGGGGGTGCAGAAATTTTTTCAATTTAGTGTTTTTGTTTTCTTTGGATAAATACCCAGAATGGAATTGCTGGATCATATGGTAGTTCTATTTTTAATTCTTTTGAAGATCCTCCCCACTGTTTTCCACAGTGGCTGTACCAATTTACATTCCCACCAGCAGTGCACAAGGGTTCCCTTTCTCCAGATCCTCACCAAAACTTGTTATTTCTTGCCTTTTTGATAATAGCTATTCTAAAAGATGATATCTCATTGTGGTTTTGATTTGCCTTTCCCTGATAATCAATGATGCTGAGCATCTTTTCATGTGCCTGTTGGCCATCTGTATGTCATTTTTGGAAAAGTGTCTATTCAAATCCTCTACCCACTTTCTAAACAGGTTGTTTGGGTTTTTTCTATTGAGATGTATGAGTTCTTTATACATTTTGGATATTAACCCCCAACATTTATGGTTTACAGATATTTTCTCCCATTTGGTAGGTTGCCTTTTCATTTTGTTGATGGTTTCCTTTGCTGTGCAGAAGCTTTTTAGTTTGATGTAGTCCCACTTGTTTATTTTTGCATTTGTTGCCTTTGCTTTTGGAGTCAGATCCAAAAAACCATTGCCAAGAACAACGTGAAGGAGCTGACTGCCCATGTTTTCTTCTAGGAGTTTTATGGTTTCAGGTCTTGTGTCCAAGTCTTCAATCCATTTTGAGTTAATTTTTGTGAATAGTATAAGACCGTGATCCATTTCATTCTTTTGCCTGTGGCTGTCCTGTTCTCCCAACACCGTTTATTAAAGAGGGGGTCCTTTTCTCATTGTATATTCTTGGCTCCTTTGTCATAAATTAATTGACCGTATATGTGTGGGTTTATTTCTGGGATCTCTGTTCTGTTCCATTGACCTATATGTCTGTTTTTATGCCAATACCACACTATTTTGATTACTATAGCTTTGTAATATAGTTTGAAATCAGGGAGCATGATGCCTCTAGCTTTGTCCTTTATTCTCAAGATTGCTTTAGCTATTCAGGGTCTTTCGTGTTTCCATACAAATTTTAGGATTGTTTGCTCTATTTCTGTGAAAAATGCCTTTAGAACTTTGATAGGGATTGCATTGAATCTCTAGATGGCTTTGGGTAGTATTGACATTTTAACAATATTAACTTTTCCAGTCTATGAGCATGGAATATCTTTCCATTTATTTGTGTCTTCTTCAATTTCTTTCATCAGTGTCTTACAGTTTTCAGTGTAAGGTCTTTCACTTCCTTGGTTAAATTTATTCCTAGGTATTTTATTCTTTTTGATGCAACTGTAAATGGAATCGTTTTCCTAACTTCTCTTTCTGATAGTTTGTTATTAGTCTATATTTTTCTATATTGATTTTGTATCCTGCAACTTTACTGAATTTATTAGTTCTAACAAGTTTTGGTGGAGTCTTTAAGGTTTTCTTTACATAATGTCATGTCATCTGCAAATAGTGAAAGTCTTACTTCTTTCTTTCCAGTTTGGATGACTTTTATTTCTTATTCCTGCCTAATTGCTCTGGCTACGACTTCCAATACTATGTTGAATAAAAATGGCTAGAGTGGGCATCCTTGTTTTGTTCCTGATCTTAGAGGAAAAGCTTTCAGCTTTTCACCATTGAGTGTGATGTTAGCTGTGAGTTAGTCATATATGGCCTTTATTATGTTGAGGCATGTCCCCCTATATCTACTTTGTTGCAAGTTATTATCATAAATGGATGCTGAATTTTGTCAAATGCTTTTTTTGCATCTATTGAGATGATCATATGATTTTCATCTTTTCTTTTGTTAATGTGGTGTATCACATTGACTTATTTGTGGATATTGAACCAGTCTTGCATCCCTGAAATAAAACCCACTTGATGGTGTATTATCCTTTTAATGCATTGTTGAATTCTGTTTGCTAATTTTTTTTGAGAATTTTTGCATCTCTGTTCATCAGGGATATTGGTCTGTAATTTTCTTTTTCTGTGGTGTTCTTGTCTGGTTTTGGTATCGGGGTAATGCTCATAAAATGAGTTTGGAATTGTTCCCTCTTTTTCTATTTCTTGGAAAATTTTGAGAAGGACTGGTATTAATCCTTCTTTGAATGTTTGGTAGATTTCACCAGTAAAGCCATCTGGCCCTGGACTTTTGTTTGTTGGGAGGTTTTTGATTACTCATTCAATCTCATTACTAGGAATTGATCTTTTCATATTTTCTATTTCTTCATGTTTTAGTCTTGGAAGGTTGTATCTATACATGTATCCATTCTTCTAGGTTGCCTAATTTGTTGGTGTGTAACTGTTCATAGTAGTCTCTTATGATCCTTTGTATTTCTGCAGTATCAGTTGTAAAGTCTCCTCTTTCATTTCTACTATTTTGAGTTCTCTTTTTTTCTTGGTGAGTCTAGCTAAAGGTGTGTCAATTTTGTTTATCTTTTCAAAGAACAAGCTCTTAGTTTTTTTGATCTTTTCTATTGTCTTTTTAGCCTCCCTTTCATTTATTTCCACTCTGATCTTTGTTATTTTCTTCCTTCTACTAATTTGGGCTTCATTTGTTCTTTTTCTAGTTCCTTGGGGTGTAAATTTAGGTTGTTTATATAAGATTTTTCTTGCTTCTTGAGGTAGGCATTTATCACTATGAACTTCTCTCTTAGAACTGCTTTAGTTGCATCTCATAAATTTTGGTAAGTTCTATTTCCATTTTCATTTGTCTCAAGGTATTTTTTATTTCTCTTTGATTTCTTCGTTGACCCACTGGTTGTTCAGTAGCATGTTGTTTAATCTCCACATATTTGTGAATTTTCCAGTTTTCTTCTTGTAATTGATCATTTTAACCATTTTTAAGTGTACAACTCAGTCGCATTAAGTACATTCCCCTTGTTGTGCAACCATCACCACTACCCACTTCCAGAACTTTTTCATCTTCTCAAACAAAGACTCTGTACCCATTAAGCGCTAACACCCCTTTTTCCCCTCCCCTCAACCCCTGAAACCACCATTGTGCTTTCTGTCTATGAATTTGACTACTCTAGGTACCTCATATCAGTGGAATCATACAGTATTTGTCCTTTTTTCTTAGCTTATTTCACTTAGCACAATGTTTTCAAGGTTAATCCATATTGAAGCATGTGTCAGAATTTCATTCCTTTTTATGGCTGAATAATATTTCATTTTACGTATATACTGCACTTTTTTATCCCAATCACTTATTGATGGACACTTGGCTTGTTTCCTTTTGCCTCTTGTGAATACTGCTGCTGTGAACATTGGTATATGAGCACCTGTTTGAGTGCCTGCTTTCAGTTCTTTTGGGTATATCCCTGGGAGTGGAATTGCTGGATCAAATGGCAATTCTGTGTCTAACTTTTTGAGGAACTACTGAATTGTTTTCCACCAGGCGTCTGTACTTGTAACAAGTAAGATGAAACTCAAACATTTGTTCACTCTCCAAATACCCTGAAGTCCTTCCTATGCCTGGCCACTGAGCTAAGCACAGGGGATGTCAAGGACCAGTGGGCCTGTTCTTGTGCTCAAGGGGCTCACTGTCTGGTGTGTGCAAACTGGCAGGAGCCTGGGGGAAAGGGATGTGTCGGGGATGGCTAGCTGTCTGCCAAAGACTCATGCTCCCTGTCCACAGGGCAAAGTTGTGGCTGAGAAGAGGCTGCCCTGCCAGTAACTACAGTTCCTAGTTGTCTGACTTCTGGAGAGGTCTCTAACACTAAGTTCTGACCAGAAGAATGTGGTGATACGTGCTATTTTCAGGCCTGGCTTATAAAAACCTCCCCAGCCACCCTCCGCTCTCTCCAACCAGATGTCAATGTCCAAGGTAAGCTTGGAAGCTACTTACCAAAGATGGCAGAGGCTCTATCAGCCTGGGTGCCTGGCAAATCCATGCAGAGCAGAGGCCCCTCCACCCTCACCAATGCCAAGTGGACTGTGAGTGAGACATAAACTTATATAAAGCCACTGAGATTTGGGGGGTTATCTTGAAAACAGGTGGCACCATCTTATGCGGGAGATGACGGGGGAAGTTGGCTCCCCATGTAAACCCTCCCTCCAAAACCCAGGTCCAGGGCATCTCCCCACCCGCAAGCTGTCGCCCCTTCCCCACATCTATGCAGGCAAAGGGTTGGCAAACAGCAGCTGCTGAACTCAGAGAGGAGGAGGGCAGATGTGTGTCTGTAGGAGAGAAGGGTGGAAGGACCAGTCAGGGCTCTGTCCTTCCTCCCAGAATCCACGTCCTGGGCAATGGCAGCAATCCCCTCAGGCAGAAGGGGGAACCACTGCCAGCTGTATGGCATCCTGGAGGAGAGTCACATTTGGTTTTACTGTCTCTAAGAATCAGAAGTTCAGGGTTCAAAGAGGCCTTCACGGTTACCTAGTGCAGACTTCCATTCAAATCTGGAACCCCTTCTGAATCAGCAAGGGCTGTCTGGCCTTCACACCGTACCTCCTGATAGAGAACACAGCACTTCCCAAGACAGCACATTTTACCCTTGGGCAGCTCGGCTAGCAAAGTCTCCCTTACACTAAGCTTGGTCTGCCCCTCTGACTTTCACCCAAAAACCTTGGTACCACCAAGGGCAGAGGATGGTCCCATTCCTTCCCAGTTATACCCAGGACAGCACCTGCTTAATGGGAACATAATACATGTTAGATAGATGGATGACAGGTAAAGAGTGGGAGAAAAGGTCAGTGAAGACTGAGGTGTCAAGGAACATTAGTTCTCTCAGCATAGTGTCCCCAGGTACAAGGAAACAATACCACACAACACAGTCATAACTGCTGCTTTATTGAGAGTCTGCTGTGTGTTAAGCTCTCTGCTCACCACTTAACATGGATACTTTCACATCTTCACAATTACCCTGTAAGAAAGTGTAACTCCTATGAGCACAAAAACCCATGTGGTTCAGTCTCAGAGCCATGGCACTAGTCAAAGAACCTCAGCCCAGCAAACAAAAGAAGTTTTAAATAACTCAAGTTATTTGCTTTTGTTTTTGTGACCCTGAAGGGGATCTAAATGAACAGTTGAAAGTAAGGCCCCTTAACACCCTTGTGATATTGTGATATAAGAAATATACATTTGGCCTTTGGCCCCGGTTCCAGACACAGAGCTCCTGAAACCCTTGGAGTCTCCTGAGTGATGGAGAGGAGTGTCTTTTATTATTCATAATAAGTCCCTTTCAACCATACCTGAGTTTATGCTAATGAGGTGACTCTTGGTGGGCCCCTAGATAGCTTCAGGATGAGGGCTGGTTGCCAGAGGAACAAACTATGTGATCAGAGGGTTGGAACTTTAACCCAACTCCCCAACATCCAAGGAGGAGAGAGGGGCTGGAGATTGAGTAAATCATCAATGACCAATGTTTTAATCAATTACGCCTACATAATGCGACCTCCATATAAACCCTAAACAAGGTTCAGATTGCTCCCTGGTTGGTAAATGCATCCATGTGCCAGGAGGGTAGTGTACCCCATCTCCACAGGGACAGAAATTCCTGAGACCCTTCCAGACCTCATTCTATGTACATCTTCATCTGGTTGTTCATTTGTATCCTTTATAATACAACAGTTATTGTAATTAAAGGGTTTTCCCTGAGTTCTGTGAGCCATTCCAGCAAATTTTCAAACCTGAGGAGGGAGTTGTGGGGAATCCCTAATTTATAGCTGGTCAGTCAGAAGTACAGGAGGCCTGGGATTTGCATCTGAGTTGGGGGCAGTCTGGTGGGACTTAACCTGTAAGGTCTGTGCTACTCTGGGTAGTTAGCATCAGAATCGAATTGAATTGTTGGACACCCCTTGGTGTCCAGAGTTGGAGAATTAGTAGTTGATATGAAAACCCCCACACATTTGGTGTCAGAAGTGTGAGAAGAAAATGATTGTAACGCTGCCTTTTCTGTCCAACTCCTTACTCCCTGCAGCACTACCAAGGCCTCTGGCTCCACATCTCCCGACATTCTTCCTCTTCTCCTCCAGCCCCCTCAGCTCTGCCCTCCCCCCACTGAAGAACATTCTCTGCACTCTCCTATGTCTCAATTTTGCATTACAAAGCAGCAAAGGTGGAGTACAGGGGCAGCAGGGGAGGTGGGAAAAACAGCAAGCAAGGCAGGAATCCTCTTTGGTGATTAATAGGAAGGAGCTAAGGATGGAAAATGAATGCGTTCAGAATTTTTGCCCTGAAGAGGTGTTGATATCTCTATCTTGTTGGCTAAGAAAAAAGTCAGAGGTTGGGTGATTTGCACAAGGTCACTCAGCTAGCAAAAGGCATAGCCACGGTCTGAATTCCAAAGCCAGTGTTCACCAAACCTCATGGGACTCTAGAGAAACCCAGGTATATAGAAATGCTACTAATTTTTGCATGTTAATTTTGTATCCTGAAAGTTTACAGAACAGTTTTTTGATGGATTCTTTAGGATTTTATATATAAGAAATCTTGTCATCTTCAGAGACAATTTTATTTCTTCCTTTCCAATTCTAAAGCCTTTTATTTCTTTTTCTTGCTCTGACAAGGACTTCCAGCACCATGTTGAATAGGAGTGGTGAGAATGCGCACATTTGTCTTGTTCCTGATCTTAGAGGAAAAGCTTTCAAACTTTCACCATTGAGTATGTTAGCTGTGAGCTTGTCATATATGGCTTTATTATGTTGAGGTATGTTCCTTCTATATGTAATTTGTTGTGAATTTTTAGCATGAATGGATATTGAATTTTGTCAAATGCATTTTCTGCTTCTATTGAGATGATCGTATAATTTTTTTCTTTCATTCTATTAATGTGATGTATCACATTAATTGATTTACATATGTTGAACCATCCTTGCATCCTAGGTATAAATCCAACTTGAACATAGTGAATGGTCCTTTTAATGTGCTGCTGAATTTGGTTTGCTAGTAATTTATTGAGAACTTTTGCATCTATATTCATCAGGGATGTTGGTCTGTAGTTTTTTTTGTGGTGTCCTTGTCTGATTTTGGTATCATAGTGATGCTGGCCTACAAAACGAGTTTGGGAGTGTTCCCAACTCTTTCATTTTTTGGAATAGTTTGAGAAGGATTGGTGTTAATTCTTCTTTAAATGTTTGGTAAAATTCACTAGTGAAGCCATCTGGTCCTGGGCTTTTCTTCATTGGGAGATTTTTGATTACTAATTCAGTCTCCTTACTAGTAATTGATCTATTCATATTTTCTATTCCTTCCTGATTCAGTCTTGATATTTTGTATGTTTCTAAGAATTTTTTCTAGGTTGTCCAGTTTGTTGGCGAATAGTTATTCATGGTAGTCTCTTATGATCCTTTGTATTTCTGTGGTATCAGTTATAATGTCTTTTTTTTTTCATTTATAATTTTATTGATTTGAGTCTTCTTTTTTTCCTTGGTTAGTGTAGCTAAAAGTTTATCAATTTTATTTATATCTTCAAAAAACCAACTCTTAGTTTGGTTAATCTTTTCTATTGTTTTCCTGTTCTCTATTTCATTCATTTTTGCTCTAATCTTTATTTCCTTCCTTCTGCTAACTTGGGGCTGTTTGTTCTTTTTCTAGTTCCTTAAGGCATAGAGTTAGGTTGGTTATTTGAGATCTTTCTTGCTTCTTAATGAAAGTGTTTATTGCTGTGAACTTCCCTCTTAGAACTGCTTTAGCTGCCATCCCATCAGTTTTGGTACATTGTGTTTCCAGTTTTGCTTCTCAAGATACTTTTTTATTCCCTTTAATTCCTTCTTTGATCTATTAGTTGTTCAGGAGAGTATTATTTAATTTCTATGTATTTGTGAATTTTCCAGTTTTCCTCATTATTAATTTCTAGTTTCATACCGTTATGGTCAAAGAAAATACCTGATATTTCAGTCTTCTTGAATTTGCTAAGACCTGTTTTGTGTCCTAACATATGATCTAAAAACGTTTCATGTGCACTTGAGAAGAATGTGTATTCTGCTGTTGTTGGATAGAATATCTGTATATGTCTGTTAGGTCCATTTGGTCTATAATGTTGTTCAAATCCACTGTTTCCTTATTGATTTTATGTCTCGATGATCTGTCCATTGTTGAGAGGGGTTATTAAAGTCCTCAACTATTATTGTATTGCTGTTTATTTCTCCTTCTAGCTTTGTTAGTTTTCCCTTTATGTATTTAGGTGCTCCGATGTTGAGTGCATAAATATTTATAATTGTTACATCTCTTGATGCATTGACTCCTTTATTATTATATAATGACCTTCTTCATCTCTTTTTAAAGTCTATTTTGTCTGATACAAGTATAGCTACCCCAGCTTATTTTTGGTTACAATTTTCTTGAACTATTTCCATATTTTCACTCTCAGTCTGTGTGTATCTTTAAGGCTAAAGTGAGTCTCTTGTAGGCAGCATATTGTTGGATCTTGTTTTTTTTTAATCCATTCAGCCATTCTTTATCTTTTGACTGGAGAATTTAATCTGTTTACATTTAAAGTAATTATTGATAAGTAAGGACTTACTATTGCTATTTTGTTAACTGTTTTCTGGTTGTTTTGTAGATCCATTGTTCTTTGTTTCTTAACCTGTCTTTTTTTGTGTTTTGATGTCTTGTGGTATCAGTATGCTTTGACTTCTTTATCATGTTCTTTTGTGTAATTGCTACAAGCTTTCCCCTTGTGGTAACTATGAGGCTTACATAAAATATCTTATAACACCCTATTTTAAACTAATAACAACTTTGATAATAATAAAAATAACAGTAAATAACAACTTCAATAGAACTCCTAAGCTTTACACTTCTATGCCTCTTCTCCCTCAAATTTTAGGTTATTGATGTTAATATTTACATATTTTTTATATTGTGTAACTAATAACAGATTATTGTAATTATGGTTATTTTTACATTTGTTTAACTTTTAAACTATAGTTGTAAGTGGGTTACACACCACCACTACCATGTTACAGAACCTAACTTTGACTATATATTTACCATTACCAGTGAGTTTTACACTGCCTTCTTATATTTTTATGATGTTAATTAGCGTCCTTTTACTTCCACTCAAAGAACTCCCTCTAGCATTTCTTGAAAGGCAGGTCTAGTGGTGACAAAGTCCCTCAGCTTTTGTTTGTTCAGGAAAGTCTTTATCCCTCCTTCATTTCTGAAGGACACTTCACCAGGTATAATATTCTTGGTTGACAGGTTTTTCTCTTTCAATATTTTGAATATGTCACCCATTCTTCTCTAGCTTGAAGTCTCTGTTGAGAAATCCACCGATGGTCTTACAGGGGTTCTCTTCTATGTAACTTCTCTTTTCTCTTGCTGCTTTTAAAATTCTTTCTGTCTTTAACTTTTAACAATTTAATTATAATGTGTCCTGATGTAGCCATGTTTGAATCCCACCTATTTGGAGTCCTTTGGACCTCTTGGATCTGGATGTCTATTTCTTTCCTCAGGTTTGGGAATTTTTCAGCCATTATTGCTTTAAATATACTGTCACTTTGTCCTTCTCTTCTACTTTTGGAATTCCCATAATGTGAATGTTGTTTCTTTACATTGTGTCCCATAAGTCCTACAGGCTTTCTTCACTCTTTTCCATTCTTTTTTCTTTTTGCTCCTCTGACTGGATAATTTCAAATATCCTATCTTCCAGGTCACTGAATCTTTCTTCTGCATGGTTGAGTCTGCTTTCGAAGCTCTCTCTTGAATGTTTCAGTTCAGTTATTTACTTTACAGCTCTAGGATTTGTTTGTGATGGTTTCTAAATTCTTTGAACTTCTCATTTTGTTCATACATCATCTTCCTAATTTTGTTTAGTTGTCTGTGTGTTCTTGTAGTTCTGAACTTCAAGAGTATTATTCTGCATTCTTTGTCTGACAGTTTACAGATCTCCACTTCTTTAGGGTCAGTTATTAGAGCTTTTGGTGCTGTCATATTTATCTGACCTTTCATGATCCTTGATTTCTTACATTGGCATCTGTGCATTTGAGTAAGTGATCTCCTCTTCCAGACTTTTCAGGTTTACTTTGGCAGAGACAGACCCTCACCAGTCAGCTCAGTTTGGGTTTCTGGATGTGTCTCCTAGTAATATCCTTGGGCAGGTGGGGTCTGCTATTAGGGTCTATTTTGGGAGAAGGCAACTGTTTGAGCTCTCAGGTCAGGGGTGGGGGAAGTGTGCCACTGGCTGAGAATAGCTGGACAGGACAGCTGCTTGGTTCCCTGCTCAAATGAGGCTGTAGGATGAGCTCCATGGTTGCCTGCACCCTCTGGTCAGGCTTACTAGACAACTGTGACTGGGTGTTACTATAGTGAGCATTGGTGGGGCTGGGAATTAGCTTCCCTGCCTTGGCAGGGCAGCAGGACCGGAGCCAGGGCCCGCATGGCTCATTGTTTGGGGACACAAAATAGGAAGAGTGTGTACTGAATATCCTGGTCAGGAGAGGCCACCAGTTTTGTTCTGCAGACAGGAAAAGCCACGGGCTGTGCTCTCTGTCCAAGTGCCACATAGGCAGGGCTGGTGGGTAGGCCAGGCAGGCTCCCCGGTCAGGAGGGCTGACGGCTGTACTCAGTAATAAGCAAGGCTACAAATTTGTTTCCCTGCCCAGGTGCAGAGAGAAGCAGCTCCACGGCCACTGAGGGTCTTTGTGATCTTGACGCAAGCTGACCCACGTCCCAACTTCCCTGGCTGACCAGGGCCAATGGCTTTGCTCTGAGGGCGATCAGTTCAGCCGGCCTGCCTCTCGGCTCAAGCATTGCTGGGTTATGCAGCAATTTCCAGGTGTTCTCACCAGCCCTTCCTGTCAGATAGGGCCGGGGGCCATGCTCTGTCACAGGTGGGGCTAGGATGCAGCTCTCCTGCTGGGGAAGGACTGAGAGAATCCATTCAGGCAACTCCCAAATTTTCCCAAACTGGCCTTCTGGTCAGGAGGGGCTGGGAGCCACACGCCACAGCTCATGGGGCTGTAACTCAGCTCTTCTGCCTGGGCATGAGCAGACCAGGCTCTAGGGCAGCAAAATGCCTCATTTGAGGACCCAAACTAGGCAGACCTGCACCCTGCCAACCTCCCTGCCCAGACTGCACCACTGAGTTGGTTCTGAAGGTGAACAAAGCCGCTAGTTGGGACTGCTACTTGGGCTCTGCAGGTAGGAACTTGGTCTGCCAAGATCCGAGTGCTGGTTGTTGGAAGCCCCTCCCCCCTTCTCCATCACAATCTAATTCCTAACAGTTGAGCCCCGTGAATTCCCCTGTGATCCCCATGAGGTGAAACCAGAGTAGGGGCTCCCACAAAGTAACCCACAATGCTGGGGGTGCTGGATGTCACCCCTGGGCTCTCTTTTCCCTCTGGAGGAACCACAGGCTCAGAGCAGACCTCTTGGTGTGGTGCTGCGCTGGCCTGGGGGAGGCGCAATGTGGTCAGTGTGTAGCTGTTCCTCTTACCCCTCTAACGCAGTCTATCTTGGTCCCTGTGGTGCAGGGAGTGCTTCAGCATCCTTCCTGTGTCCTAGGATTCTCTCAGTGGTATCTCATCCATGAACAGTTATTAATTGTTCTTTTGTGGGAGGACAAAGTCAGGAATGACCTACGTCACCGTGTTGGTGACATCACTCCCCTTACTACGTATAGAACACCGTTCTGAGGACTTTATATGGATTAACTTCTTTAATCCTCACAACCACGTTATGGGATTGGTAACACTATTAACCCCACTTTACAGATGTGAAAATTGAGGCAAAGAGAGGATAAAGTGGGAACCCTGGCTTGATTCCGGTCCCCTCGGCTTTTGACCCCGAGAGTGGGACTCCCCTAACTGTCCCTCTGCTTCCTCCCTTCCAAGAGCTGGTGTGCGTCTCCTCCATCATGGCCAACAGTGGTACACTGCCCTTCACTGGGCCCTCGGTGTAACAAACCTGCTGGAGACGGCGCCTTCAATAGGGGAGGCAGGAGAGGCAGGTAGGAGATACAAGAGGAAAGGAGGAACAAGGGCACTTTCAATTCATCAGGCCACGTGATGGCAGGTACTCTACCTTCTTTTTTTTTTTTTTTCAAAGATTTTATTTTTCCTTTTTCTCCCCAAAGCCCCCTGGTACATAGTTGTATATTTTTAGTTGTGGGTCCCTCTAGCTGTGGCATGTGAGATGCCACCTCAGCATGGCTTAATGAGCGGTGCCATGTCCGGGCCCAGGATCCAAATCGGTGAAACCCTGGGCCACTGAAGCAGAGCACGCAAACCCAACCACTCAGCCACGGGGCCGGGCCCCCAATATTCCACCTTTTAACCATCACTTCCCACCTCCCAAAAACTGCTGGTGGTGGGAGTGGCAACACTGCCCACCAACACCAGCAACTCCCCTCCGCACTCAAGCCCTGTCTTAGGCCATTGGAGGTGCTCCAGCCTCCTTCTGGATGAGGGCCGCTCCCTACCCAAGGCAAGACCGCTCAGAGTTACTGAAGCTGAGGCAGCCACCTGCTTCATCCCTGCAGTGTGGATTCAGGCTGAGAGCTTTTCACCAGGGAAGACACAGGCCCAGAAAGGACTTGTTCACGGCACAGAGCTTGTAGTTGTCAGGGCCAAAAGTAAACCCGTGTCCTAAGGCCAGGGTTATTTCCCCATTCCCCACACTGCCATTTTGTGAGGAAGTTTTCTTGGGTGGGTGGGGGCTGACATCATTCCCAATCTTGCCCCCCTAAGAAAATAGTCAGTGAATGTCTCACAGAGGAGCTTTGGGAAGTCATCTGATCCTCCGTTACGAGCCTTACCCCCACAGGAAGGGGCAGGAGAATCAACAGTGCCCAGTCTTGTCTTGTATTTGCATAACATCTCCAGAAGGAACTCGTATATTTGTTACCTCCAAGGAGGACACTAGATGGCCACGGCTGGACTGACTTGTGCCATTTGATGTTGGGCCCCGTGAACACAGCCTGTTTAAAATAAAGATCCTTTTAAAAATACTGTTTCTTGAAGCCCCAGCCTGGGGGTCAGGACGACTCAGATCTGGTCCCGCCTCCGCCACACACTGACTGCAGCTTTAGGCAACTCGCATCATCTCTCTGGGCCGTTTTCTCCGCTGTAAAATATGAGTGGCCTGAACAAGCCATCAGCAAGGCTCCTCTCTCAGCTCCAAAGGTCTGTGATTCTCAACTCCCCAGCTAGATTTTAAAATCCATGAGGGGAGGGATGGGACCATTTTGGAGTCTTCTAAAAAAGTTCCTTTGTAAACCTAGGCCCAAGGGCATTTTGCTCACCCAGCTAGAAGCCACTCCCTTGCTGGGACACAGGTCTTCAGACTAAGTTGGCCAGGACTGTTCTGTGAGTCAGGAGAAGAGGAGATACTGACAGAAGGGAGCATGGTAAACAGAACTTGGCTTCCAGAGACATGTGGACCTGGTTTCAAATCCTGGGTGACTTTGAGCTACAGTCTTTTAACCTCTCTGGGCCTCAATTTCCTCATTTATAAAATAATCTGAACTTCCTAGGTTAAGAGGATTACATGAGATAACATATGAAAAGCACCTAGCACGCAGAAGGCATTCAATCAATGTTAGCTTGCTTCCTTCCTCCCTCCCTCCCTTCATCAGAGCAGCTGGGACACAGAGTAGGCTGGGTTCGTTTGCATGTTTTGTCTTTAAATTGGTTTTCTTATGCAAATTTATGAAACATGGCCAGCTCAGTTGGTTCTCCTAGCAATGTTGTTGCTACGGATCCAAGACTGTATGTAGGCTGCTCACACCAGTGGAGCGGAAAAAAGCCCCACCTAACTTTGCCAGCTTAGGACTTCAGGGGGCTTATCTTTCATTTGTCTGCATGGGGAAAACAAGGCCAAGTGGCCTTTGGGAAATGGCCCTGTGAGTCTCCAGCTGGTAGGTGGAGGAGGAGGGAGGGAGGCAAAGCAAGAGATGGAGAATGTCAGCACTTCCCAAGACTGGCGGCAGAGACAAGGAGCTCTCGGGGTGCAGGGGTGGGGTGGGAGGGCTTTGCACTTGTAGGGAACTCAGCTACTTTCTCCAGAACCCCAGGCACCTAAAGGTCTCTGAAAGCCTTGGTCTTCTCACCCATAGAAATGGACTGAAAACCTCTACATCATAGGTTTGTTGTGCTTAGATCAGATACCTAGGAGGGGTTCTGTGAACATTAATTTTTCCTTCCTCTATTCTTCTTAAGAGGAAGGAGGCAAAAGCCTTCAAAGGAGACACATTCACACAGCTGCCTTGTGGAAAATGGACTTGCAGAGATTTAATTGATGTAGAAAACACAGAATTGTCACCAGTTAGTTGTAACACGTGAGCTGTTCCCAAAGCACACAGACGGGCCAAGTAACAAAGTGGACTTTTTTCTGTCTGGTTGACGGATGCCTAAAATGTAGCTGGAGGGTAAAAAAGCCAGTTGGATCTTAGTGACAAAGAAATAAGTGGTGGGACGGTGGAGAGTTGACTTCCCTACATTGGAGAGGCAAGGGCAACCCCATAGCTTTCAAGACAAGAAAAATGGGGGCGTTTTATTGAAACAATAGGACAGATGACAGAGAACATGCCCTGCAACCCCGCGGAGCCCGCTGATGGGAGGCGGGGCTGCAGGAGCTGTGCCAGAATGGCAGCAGCGCCATCGGGCACAAGACCCCTCACCTCCTTCTGAATGAGTCTCCAAGCTCTGGGAAGGGGAGGCAGTGGGATGTTGCAGGGGGTGGCACAGGTGGAAAAGATGGGTGGAAATAAGAACCCATGAACAGACCCAAGGTGGTCCAGGAGGAGAAAACAAGCTGAGGGTGAGAAACCATCCCAGTCTTTTCCTATGGCTTGTTGGCTTCCTGAAAATTGTGTGCTTGAGACCTGAGAATCTAGCTAGGATGGCACGGGGAGGGGCCCTGAGGAAGCAGGTGCCAGCACAGGGAAGAGAGGCAGCAGAACTTCTGGGGCCCAGCCTCCTGCAACCTCCGCAGGGCTCTGGGCCAATCCTGAGAGAGTTAAAGGGGAGACAGAGTGCTCAAGAAAGGGGACATTAAAAGAAACAGAAAACAAGGTCTGATCCCTACGAGGCTGAGGTATTGGAGAGACAGAGCCTGGCCCCAGGGTGCAGACGTGCTGCGGGCTTTGCTCTGGTGAATGAAGGACCATGCTCAGAACCGTGGGAGCCCCCTGAAGGCCCAAGGGACCAACTCAGCCCCTAAGGGAGTCCGTTGGCCTTTGGTGGCAACTGCTCCGATACCTGCTACTGTTTCCAGTCGGACCATCCGTTTTACCAGCCCCCATGGCTCCTCCAAGTTCTGAGTGGCACAGGCAGCAGAGGGGACAGGAGAATGCTTTAGCAGAGGGAATAAAGCGCAGGCAGCTCCTCAGGCACTTGGTCTGGGTGCAGGTGAGGCCAGTGCCCCAGACACCGCCACTCAGGGCCTCAGTAATGATACAACTTCAGTCTGTTGTTCTCATCCAGGCCCAGCTGCAGGAGGCCCAAAGGGGCTGTTGGCTTGGGCACCGAGGAGAAGAGATGTCTGGCCACAAGGTGAAGGAAAACTGCAGTCAGCTGGCCAGACAAGGTCCTCCTCAGACCCCCAGGGCACAGACCCAAGCCCTAAAGGTCAGCCCAGCGGCCACAGCAGGAAGGAATGGGGTTTGGGAACCCACTAAAAGGATACAATTTGGGGTCATTCTTGTAACGTTCTAGCCACTTTCGGTTAGCGTCGATCATGCCCTGAAAGTTTGTGCTGCCCGCTTCGGGGACTTGGGGACGGGGAGAGGAACGCTGCAGGAGGCGGAGCTGCTCACTAGGAAGGAGAAGGACAGCATGGGGAGAGGAAGAGAGGAGGAAGGGGGACCGGAGGCCATCACATCTGCCTCCTCGCTCTTCCTCTCAAGATCCCAGCTGCAGGCTTTTCGGGGTCTCTTTAGCAATTCAAAGCTTCCTCTACTGGCAAGAATGCCCCTCTGGAATGATGAGATCACTTCCCAAAAAGGGGGGACCCTCCCCCGCTTCTCAGCTGAATACTCATGCCATCAAGGCTCTAGGCTCCCACGTCTGCCTAGTCCTGGCCAATCTCATCAGCAAAAGCTCTCCCCTCTGTCGACTCAGACACCTGCCCAGCATCGGCTCCCAAGTTGGCCAAAGGAGTGAGTGGCAGGGGGACTTACGGTTGGGGGACTGTAGTGGGGGATATATATTTGGCAAGGAAGAAGATGAATGGGAAATTAATAACAGGTTTAAATAATTGCCCATCTGTCTCCCCTACAGGGCACCCCTCTCACTCCAGATGTTGCTCAGCAGGACTGGAGGAAGGGAGCCGGATGAAGCAAAGAGCTCAATGGCAAAGACAAAGGCCACCCTCCACAGCCAGAGGAACCAGTGAGAGGGCAGGGTGCAGGGTCCCACCAGGGGCTGACTGCTCCCCGTGGGTGCCACAGGGCAGCTTCCTGATGGAGCTGGGCAAGGTAGGCCCAGCCCCACCCTCACTGAGACCTGGGCGGTTTGGACTTTTCTCTGGCTGTGGTGAGACACCTTGGACCCAGGCAGCTATGAGGACGGGGGCCTGCCCAACCTCTCTGCGCAACATGACTGGGAGTTCTTCCCTCAGTCAGAGGTCCCACCTACCCAGGGAGGCACAGCTGAACTGTGTGGTTCCACCCTGAGCCCACAACGAGGCTTACCTGGCAGACACGTAACCCAGCCTGTTCTCCAGAGGGGGAGGGCCACTGCTGAGGAACGGGACACCAGCTGGGAAAGTGGGAGGAAACTGTTCAGAAAAGGGCAGTGGTTCAGCTCAGCCAGACCCTGGCCTTAGCAGACGACCTCCCTGCTCACCGGTACCTCCTGCCTCTCCAGAACGTGGAAAGACAGTGTTTCCCAAAACAGTTTCGGTGCTTGGAGATGAGACACAGAAGACAGACAGGAATTGTCCTATTGTAATCCTAAAACTTAATTTACTTTTCTATTTGGGTTATTAGGCTGGGGATGAGATATGTAACTTTTTCCCTCAAAAAATAACGGGTTTTATGGCTTTTCACATTCCTCAGCAAGGCTATGAAACCAGGTGAGGTCACCTGGCCCAGAAGCAGAGGGAAACCATATGGCCAAGGGGTTATGAGCTGAATGGTACTTGCTCACTGGATACCCTGGAGCATATCACTTAACCTCTCTGAGTCTGTTTCCTCTTCTGTAAAGTGGGACTGAATAATTACTACCTCTGAGGGTTATAAGGACTAAATGAAAAACTGTATGTAAAACGCCTGGCCCATAATATAATGCACAAGATGAGAGCTATGATGATGATGACAACGATGAACTTTGAGGTTCTGCGGAGCTCTAGAATCCATCATAAAGGCCCCAGTCAGCCTGAGCGCCAGGAAAACCATCGTGACCCACAGGGCCTCTGGCTGCAGGGCAACCAGCAAGTTTTCTTCCCAGGGCCCTACAGACAGAGTCAAGGGGTAGGCGAGGGAGCAGGGGAGAAAAAGAAAGAGGAAAAAAAGGGAGGAAGAGGTAGGAGAGAAGGCACAGCCCAGAGGGAGGCGTACTTGGAAAATACTTGCGCCACTTCTCCACCAGGAAGTCATCCACAGTTTGAGCCACAGAGGAGGAGAGCCTGGGGCCCAGCCCCGGGTCCCAGGCCCACTGGGTGGACGTGGGTGTAGCAGAGAACGAGGCTGAGACGCGGGACGGGTAGGTGGGAATGGGGATGCTCCTGGGGGACCAGGAGGCAGTCTGCGCTGGCGTGGAAGTGAAGAGCGGAGGTGGTGGCTGAGTGCTGAGGCTGCCCAGCATGCTGAGGACACCGTTGAGCTGGCTGCTGATCCGCTGCAGGGAGCTGCTCAAGTAGTGGATCTTGTTGGGGGAGGCGGGACCTGGGGTCGGGGTGACTGAGGGGGAAGAGACAGATGGCGGGAAAGGATCCGGGTCCAGGGTCTTAAAACATCCCCAGGCCCGGCTGGCATGATGGCACCCTCCTGGCCTGCCCCTCCCTGTTCCCCCAGACAACAGCCCCTCAGCCCTGACTGGGGGGACGGACGGACTTCCGTGTCCCAGACAGTGCAGACAGGAAGCTGGCCGTGAGAAAGAGGCTCTCCAGGGCGAGGCCCTCTGCCCCTTTGCAGGCCAGGGCAGCAGAGGAAGAACAGCCTGCCAGAAGGCACTAGAAGGGAAAGGCTCACAGGCCAGCCTCCCACCGGGAAGTGCTCTGTATGTTCAGGAGGCTTCCCTGACCCTTCCAGCCCCCGGTGTTGGCAAGTGCAAACGCGTTCACTCCTTCCCCAGCATTTACTGAGTACCTGCCGCAGACAGTGGCTCCCGGAGGCCTACCCAGGCAGGGCTGAGGGAAGGGGGCTGCACTGCTGCTCCCCAAGTTCTTCCCTCTCCGTGGATCCCATGGTCCTACCCCTGCCCCGCCCCCCGCCACCTCTTCCCTGCTGCCGCCACCACTCACCATGAGGCAGGGGGCAGGATTCGGAACTTTCACTGCTCGTGTCTTCCATGTCACTGAGGTCAAAGGTCACCACCTTCTTGGCCGGGGTTCCTCTCAGAGTGTCCTCATCTGACGCCTGAGGGGTAGAAGTAGCAGTTGTTACTGCCGCTCACCCTGGTGTTTGGGGACTGAGGACTTAGTGGCAGGCTCTTTGGGACCCAAAGTTCTGGGGGAGGCACATCACACAGGCTGCCTTGCAAGAGGGCAGGAGAGAGGGAGGCAAGGCTAACAGAACTCAGCCACCTGAGATAGAGGTAAGAGGGCCACCAGGATCAGACGGACCCCACCCTTCCCCCCAGTAGACTCTCCCCGCAGTGTCCATCCACCTAAGCTTCCCTCCTGCCACACCCAGGCCTCAGGCACGCAGAGGAACATCTACAGGACCCCAGGGGAGGTAGGGAGGCCTCCTAGGTGGTCTGTTCCTGACACCCTGGACACAGCTCTCCGCAGGCACCACGCAGGGGAAGGCAGGGGCTAGTCCCTCTCTCAAAAACCTTCAGCAAGAGGCCAGCGTCTGCTCGGGACCACTGGGCATGGATCCCCAAACCCACAGCTATGTTCAACAAACTCCAAGCTGAAGCCGTTTCCACCAGCCCGGGAGCCCTAAGCCTACTGCCAATCCCGAGCCCTGGAGGCCAGCTCCCCTTGACACAGGAGCAAAGAACCCAACCAACTCCCAGAAGCAGAAGAGGGAGGCCGTGGCCACGCTGGACTATGTGGCCACAGGGCTGCACCTCTTCCCGGAGAGAGAACTCGAGCTGATTTAGCTTCTCCTCTTTCTTCTTCAACAGGTCGTGGCCTTTCCGCATGGCCGACTTCATCTCATCCAGGTGCCTGGTCTCCTGCAGCCAGGGAGGAAGGGAAGGAGAAATATGGTGACAAAGCACACAGGTGCAGGAGTCCAGCTCTCCCATTTGCTGGCTGAGTGATCGTGAACAAATTACTTAAGTCTCAGTCTCGATTCTCATCTAAACAAGAAATACTACTTTTCACAGTAGTGAGAATTAAATGAGATAGAGTATGTTACACGCTTAGCACTATGCCCACACCTAATAAGTTCTCAAATGGTTACTGTCAGTCAATGGTTATCATCACTGCTCCAACTACCATCATTATCATCATCATCCTTGGGAAGGGCTCAGTGGAGCAATGAGAGGGCCTGGGGGCAGCATGTACATACCCCTGGGAAGCCTGCCCCTCTGTACCAGCCCCTTGCCCTCTGCTGCCCCCCAAGTCAGGCTTAGGGGCCCCAGGGGCCTGAGCGCCCTCACCAGCTCAGAGTACCATCAGAATTCTAAGGGACCAGGTGTAGTCTTCTGCTAGGACCCTCAAAAGGCACAAAAATCTGTGGTCCCAACTAATAATAATGAAGTCTCTGCCTCTTCATTGAAAATTAGGGTATCAGAGAGTAAAACAGAAGTAACGCCAAGTGTGCTCAAAAGATTTTTACTAATGAACGAAATCTTTAGTGTGACGGAAAGGACGAGCAAAGCACTGGAAGTGAAATTTTAAAAACCTTATCCCCTGCACCTAGATAATGGGAATTACACTATTACTTTGCACATCATCTGTGGTTATTGTGAGGACCAAATGATTTACTGTTAGAAAGCATTTTGCACACTGTGCACACCACGTAACTATAAGATGCTTTCATCCTCATGGAGACACATAACCTACATCACCTGTCCAGTCTCCCCAGGGCCCACGTGACCACTCTCATGGCGTCCCCAGAATGATCATGAGGGCAAGCCCAAAGGCAAGTGTTGTCCTGGCTCCCTGATGCCCCCCCACCCCCACCCCCACCCCGCACAGGACTGGCAGGTTCTCCTCGGGGCTCCTGACCTCCTCCAGGTCCTTGCGCATGTCTTCCAGGGCCTTGGTGCCTGGCGGGTCTTTGGCCGCCTCCTGAGCACTGGCCAGCTCATGTCGCCAATGCTGCTGGGCAGCTCTCAGAGCCGTCTGCCGCCTCCGCATGGAGCGTGACTGCCGCACGAGGAACTCCCTGGCACTGCGGAGGGCTATCCCCTCAGCAGAGAGGTAGTGCCGGACGCTGTGGGGGACAGGCCAGGGCAGGGGAGGTGGAGAGGGAAGACAGAGACTCTGAGATGCGCTGCTGTGGGTCATTCAACCACCTCCCCAGCAGATGCCTATCCTGAGCACAGGCTGCTGGGCCGGGGCTGAGGCTGGGCTGTGTGTAGGGGCGCCCCGACTAAATACCTACAGGCTGCGGCATGTTGCCCTGAGTCCTCCCACCCTAACTCTGAAAGGGATGCTGCCAGAGGCCTCTGGACACATGGCCAGACACTCCCCTCAGCCTGATCCTCAACCAGAGGCCAGCAGACGCCAGCATGCTATGTCAACAGTCACAGTGGGCACCTTCTTGGCTTGCCAGAGAAGATTCTTCAGTCTCCTGGGACCCCCTTCCTGAACCAAGCCCGACTGGGGATCCCCGTCACCTCATTTCAGCTCACCCCAGCTCTGTGACACTGGCGCTTGCTCACCCCTTCATGGCATCCTCAGCCCAAAATAAGACAGCCTGTTGGAACTCACCTGTCCAAGGACAAGTCAGTCTCCTCCTTGCTTTGGGAGAGAGAAGACGATACCTCTTTGGTCTGGTTCTAAGGACACATGGTAGAAAAGACACATTGAACGCAAGAAAAGCAGATACAATGCAGCCCCCCAAAGCCCCTTGCAGTGGTCTAGACACAATTAACTCTGCCAGGGGCTGGGCACTACTCACTTACAGATATCATTTGACAGAGATGGGGGAGTCGGATGATAAGAACAGGAGGCTAAGGTCCTGTATAGAACAGAGCCAGGACCCCTCCTGGTGCCCACCCCTGCTGATGCCCCACCCCCTGCTGATGCCCCACCCTCTCCTGGTACCCCACCCTCCCAGTGCCCTGCCCCAGCCCAGCCATCCTGTCCCTTCCAAGGCACAGAGAAGCTCACTGTCCCAAGAGATTTCCTCAGGTCCTCAATGTGGAGATCTGGTTCAAAACGTGCGGAAGCATTACTCTCCTCAACTGCCAGCTCTTTCAGTGTGTCCCGCTTCCTCTGAGCTTCGGCCTCCAGGTCACTGTGGTGGGAAGCGGGGTGGGAGTGGTGAGGCAGGGTCACATGATAAAGCAGGCCAGGCAGCACACTCTTGGGACTCCTTGGTGGGCCTCAGGCCTCGATTTTGGGGAGAGAGCGGGACCATCTCCATCCCTTCACTCCTGTCAAAGTCCCTGAGGCAGGGCTGGGGCAGGAATGGCAGAACCAGGGACCCCCAGCTTTTCATAGCCTCTTAACAGCCCCACTTCCTACAAAATGCTGCAGACACAGCCCCTCTGCCTGTTAACTGGGCCATGACTAGACTGGACCTGTGAGTAGCAGAGGTCAGAGGGCAGGCAAAAGGCAGTGGGGGTGGCTGAGTGCAGGGGGCCCACACCACCTGACGCGCTTCTGCAGCCTCTGACTCTGGGTCTGCAGCAGATCCACCTGGGACTCCAGCTCCAACTTGCGGGCCTGAAGCTCATCGAGAATTCTTCGAAGCTGCCGGTTTGACTCCAGCAAGTGGGTGTGCTCCTTCTTTGCCTCCTCCAGGTGCTGATGGGTGGCTGCGGCTTCCTGGGGCAGAAGAAAAGATAGAAGCACCCGGAGACACAGTGGGGAGAAGGCAGGGAGAGGGAGCAGGCAGCACCAGAAGACAGGGAAGCCCACAGAGCCCAGGAGAGAGGGTGGGACTCAGACACATGACGTCACTGTGTCTGCAGTCCCGTCCTCCCACTACAGCCCTGCTCCCTGAGGGTCCCAGCTGGGCTGCACACAGTGGTGCTATCTGTGGAATACTGGCCACCACTGTTTGGAACCCCAAAGCCCTGGAGAGACCAGGTGAACAAAAGGTGGGGTCTGGGGAGCAGGGAAAGGAAAGGGAGAGAGAGGGAAAGGAGGAAAGGGAATGGGAGAGACAAAGGAGGGAGGACAAGAGGCAGGCAGACCTCGCTCTCCAGCGCCACCTTTCTCTGCACATCAAGGAGCTGCTGCTTCTCCTTCCGGGCAGTCTCCTCCTGGGCAGAAGGAAGGAAACAGGGCCCTCTGGCATCTCCAGGCCCCTGTTCTAAGGGGCAGGAAGTTCCGCCCTCTCCTGGGGGAGCTGTGACTCCAAGGTCAAGGGCACCTGGAGATCCCGTTCTCCACCCGACTCCCTCACCTGGATGTCCAGCTTAGTCAATGTGGCCTTGACATCTTTGGTTCTGGTTTCAAGTTCCACCTCTAAATCTTGGAGTTTCCTTTCCTGCACAGAAGCGTAGGTGGAGAGGAAAATGTATGTGTAGAAAGAGTGCACGGCATTAGCTGAGGGGGCAGGAGGGGTTCCTGACCCACCATACCACACCACGCCCCCCACCCTGGGCTCAGAGACCTGCGGCCTCCCAGGGAAGCACCACACCTTGTCTGATTTCCAGACAAGGAGAAGCAGAGGCGCCAGCCCCAAGGCCCAAGAGGGGCTGACCTCCTCTTCTAATCCTGGGGATGATCCCTGGCCCAGAAAACAAAGGAGCAAAGATGCCGCAGCCTAGGGATGGCCAGTGAGAGCCCCACGCCTGGAGCCCTCAGGCTCCGTCCTGCCGTCCTGCTGCTCCTGGCACTTTTCTACCCTGCATGCAGGTGTCAGGGGTGGGGGGGCAAGCGACCACCAAGAGCCCCGACCTGTTCTCGGTGCCGACGCCGCAAGTCCTCGAGCTGCCTGTCCTGGTCCTGCCTCATGGTCTCCAGTTCTCGCTCGTGGGCCCTGCGCAGGCGCTCCAGCTCTCCAGTCAGGTGCCCCAGGAGTTCAGCCCGCTGCTTCCTCTCCTGCACGGAGCAGGGGCCACTGCTGGGAAATGGCAACGGCCCCTCATACCCCTAAAACCACAGCCCTCCCACCCCTGCAGCCTTGGGTCAATAAGATCAGGGCCCCATCAGCTCCCTAAGGCCAGCTCTTAGAGGAGAGCATTGAGGACAGCATGGTCCTATGCCCCAGGAAGCCTGCACCCCGACTCCGCCACTGAAGCAGACGCTGGTCAGATGTCCCGAGGAAATCCCCCTTGGGGGCCTGCCTCTCCTACTGCTCCACCACGCGAAGCTTTCCTTCCTTGCAGGAAGAGAGGTCATTGGTCAATGATCACTACTCCTCAGCAAGGTCAGAATTGGTTTGGGAGGAGAGTCAACGGAAGTTCATCAGGGGCCCACTACTTCTGCCGTGGGCTAAAGTGGGCTAAAGTCAGCCCCCCGCCAACTGTGCACCTGCAACATGAGCAAGCCAAGCCGGCATGGGTCCACTTAAATAGCTGAACTTTCCCGCCTAAGGCCAAAGGCTGAAGATGGGCAGGTAATATCTAAACATGGTTTGGCTCTTGCTGGTCTATTTCTTGGTGTCCTGGAATTTCCATCAACCCTCGTGGCCTGGTGTTGGGTAGTTAAAACTGAAAGCTTTGGAGTCAGACAGTCGGGGCTTGAATCCCAGCTCCTCTACTTACTAGCAAGGTGGGCTTGGGAGGGCTGCCTACACTCCCCAAGTCTCAGTTCCTCATTTCTAAAATGGAGATGACGATAGTTCGCTCTCCTAAGGGCGTTGTGAGGACTGAATGAGTTAGTACACACAAAGAGCTTAGAAGAGCGCCTGGCCCCAGTGTGAGCTCAGTGTTAGCCAGGGCTACCACGAGAGGCGAGTGCAGCCCACCCGATGGACTTGCTCCTCAGCTACAGCTTTAGTACAAAGGCAAAACATGACTTCACCGCCGCAGGGTGCCAGGGAAGAAAGGCTCCCACAGTCCCCGACCACAGTTTGTCCCCTTCCCGTCCTCCAGCCAGCTCGGAAGGGCCCCAGGGTGTGTGTATGTGTGCACGCACGTGCATGCACACTCCAGGGGATGTAACCAAGTCACCTCGGCTTCATACTGCTCCCTGGCCTCAGCCACCACTTGCCGGTGCTCCTCCTTCATTTTGTCCAGTTTCCTCTCGTGTTCCCTTTCCACCTCCTGGCGCTTCTCTCTCAGGAGGCCACTGAGCTGCAGGGCAGGCGGCAGGGGTGGAGCATGCAGGACTGAGGGTGGACCAACACTCGGGGACTGACACACTTGAAGGTTTCATACACATGTGCAACATACGACGCACCTCCCCAACGTCCCCCTCCCACACACACAGCTATACATCACACGTACATGACACGTGACATACACACAGCCATACACCAGCACTCCCTCCCCACACATAGACAGCGGCATGTGGGTGGAGAAGCACCTGGCCTCAAGGGAATAAAAATGGAACCAGAAGTTCTAACCCCAGCTGAGCCATCCAATGCAAAGCAGAGGGCCCTTGGGCCAGGATGGCTCGGCCAGCTGTCACAGCATCCACAACAGGCACACGCGCAGGTGAAGAAGCAGACGGGCATTCACCTCTTGCTCATACTCAAGCACTTGGTGAACTTTCTGCTGAGCTCTCTGCTCCGCCCGCCCGAGGCTCTCCTGCAGCTGGGCCTCCTCTTTCTGCTGAGCTTCCTCCATCTTCTTCTGGAGGCTGGAGACCACCTGAGGAGGCCCCACACAGGGGAGTGTGACCCTCAGAGAGCACAGGAGAGTGGCCACAGGGGGACTCACTTCCCAGGGACCCAATGCCCACCGCCACGGGGGCTGCAGGGAGAGGGCGCTCCCTCCCTAGCGGCAGGGACGGGGTTGAGTTCTCCTGCCGACCAGCAGTGAAAGGCTCTGGCGGCTCACGCTCAGGGAGCAAGACGCCCAGGATCTGCCTCTGCATCTCACCTGTCTGTGCTTGGCCTCCAGCGAGGAAGACAGCCGCTCTAGCTCAGCTCTGTGCTCCTTCTCCAGTGCTGCCACTGCCTGGGGAGCAACAAAAGGCCCGTGAGGGACACAGAGCAGGGAAGGCTGGCCGGGCACTGACCCTCGGGGAAGGAAGAGTCAGGAAGACCGTCCCCAAGGCCCTCGAGCTAAGGGGCCAAGGGGAACCACAGGCACATCTTTGTTCCTCGGAAATAACTCAGTCCCTGAAGTCTGCAACTAGCAAATGAACAGCAATATGAAGGCTGGAGTGGAGGGGCATTACAGCAAGCCTCAGGTCACTGCTTCCAGGCCCCTGCCTCTGGGCTGGCCACGGGTACACAGGTGACACCCATGCCTATGAATTGGGCCTGGGGCAGGGAGGGCTGGAGGTTCAGCACAAGCTCCCTGAGTGCTTGCAGTACAAGGAAATTCTCCCTGCACCTTGTTTAAGAGATGAAGTTCCCCCTTCACCAAAAGGAAACAAAAGCTCACATGGCCTGACTATTCCTCCCACCTCTTACCCAGAGACAGACCATCGGACTAGAGGGACAGGGAGTAAGGACAAAGGAGACAAATCTCCTCTAAGTGTGCCAACCTCTCATTCGAAGGCACGAGAGAAAAGGAGAGAGAGGACAGGTCACTGCAGCTGCCCCTCAGGGACAAGGACAAGGACAGGAACAGGGCACCTTTGTCTCAGGACCTCTGGTCTGGTTTAAGCTCTTTCAGCCATGAAGTCTTCCCAAATGCACAGGACACTTCCCCTCAAGCCTCGTCCCTGCTATGGCCAAGACCCAGCTGTGCTGGCTGCACTGGCCCCAGAGGGAGCCCCTGGATACCTGTGGTACCCTCCACTCTGCAGTGGAGGCCAGGGCTGGCACCTGCCTGAGACCATCGGGTCCACACGGAGTAACAGGCCCAGACAGGCCCACTGTCCCCATGCCCGTCTGTGCAGACACCTGCTTTCCAGCTGGCTCCCCCACCTGCCCTTCCTCCTCCTCCACACTCAGTCCATCCCCAGTCAGCCCAGGGACATGTCTGAGGGGGAGGTCCCCACTCAGCCTCCTCACTTCCTTCCTCTCCCCCTCCAGCTGCTCCCTCAGCTGCTGCAAAGCCTTCTCCTTCTCAGCGTTCAGGGCAGCCTGTTCTCTCTTCTCCGAAGCCTCCATCTCTTCCTTGAGCTGCTCCAGCATCTGCCTGTTTCTCTGCTCCAGGCTGGCCCTCTCGGCCTTCTGCAGAGACTCCAGCTCTTCTCTCAGCCTCTGCAGGGAAGCCTCCTGCTCGGCCCTGGGCACAAAGAAGGGAATGGGGGTGGGCCTGTGAACTCAGGGGCGCCTCCACGGGGCTGGGCGGCCCACAGTGCGCACTCACCGGATTTGGACCTCATGTGCTTCTGTGCTGGACTGGACCCGGGCCCGGAGCCGCGACAGCCTCCGGCTCTCCTCCTCTCTCATCCGAGTCTCCTCTTCCTCAGTGGCTCTCTGCAGTTGCTCCTTCAGGGAACTGGGAAGGAAAGGAAAGGCAAGTCTGTTAGAGGAACCACAAGGTCTTTCCTCTTCTATCTGTAATCCCTGGCTCTTGGCCTCCAAAAGCCTGAAGGCTGCCTGTGAAGCTTCCCAAATCTCAAAGACGAGTCTAACCTCAGCCTCTGGGTCCTGCTGCCTCCCTGTAATACCTCCCAGGATGAAGAGGGAGCCAGGAACTCCACCTGCCCTTTGCCACAGGAAGCAGATTACAGGCTGCTTGATCCCAGAACCGCTTTTCTTCCAAAGGCTCCCCTTTGCCGACAGGTTCGCCGTGGCATGACTTTCACTCAAGGACACATACAGTCAACCCCAATCTGATTCTGGTTCTATAGCCTTCACTTCCCACCCAAGAGACTCTGTTCTAGCCACATCAGATGGCCACCCCCTTCTGAATCCCGCCACACTCTTCCTTGCCTCCTGGCCTTTGTTCCTGCTCGTTCATCCGCCAGGATTCCCTTTTCTACCTGACGAGCCCATGTTCATTGTTCAACACCAGTTCCCTCCTCTTAGAGAAGGCCTTCTAACTCCCTCCAAGTTCATCAGTTAGCCTTTCTGTTCCCATCACACTTTTTATGGCGACCTTTCTCATCCCAAGCCATTCTGTACCATACATCACGCTGCAGCATAATTAACCTTTTGTATGTCTATTTTCCTCACAAATCTGGGAGCTTCTCCAGAGAAATAATCTTGTCTTAAAATCTATTATAGCCCAGGTGCCAAACACAGTAACCGACACGAAGTAGGTGCTCAATTAATGTTCATTCAGTTTGAACACTCTCACCCAGCCCCAAACGATCAGCAAGCCGTGATGGTCTGTGAGGGAGTCTTATTCACAGATCAGCGATGCTAACCATTTCATCCCAAGTGGACAGCCCCTGGGCTGACGCACACCATAGCCTCCTCATGCAGCCCCACGTGACCAGGGGCTGTGTGCCACGCACCCAGGGAATTCAGGCCTAAGGAAAACACGATGCAGAAGACGATTTCTTTGAAAAGCTTCTGCAGTGAATTCCAAAGCCAAAGAAGACTTAGGATCATTTTTTATTTCAAGTTATCAGCACCACTGCTCTCCTCCATTATGATGAAAAATTTGAGTTAAATAAAAATCCTTCTTTCTAGCTTCCCCAGAAACCTTTCTCTTGGTCCTATGCCTAAATTTTACATATAGAACCACAGACAGTTAGAGCTGAAAGGGGCTTTAGAGGCGAAGTTCTTTATTTTACAACTCTCTTCATCTTACAGCTAAACTCCATCTCTTCATTTTACAACTAAAGAAACGAGGGGTCAGCCCACCTGTCTTCCTGCCTGCCTTCTCATTCAAGAAATATTTGCTACAAGGTCAGCTGTGGCTTCCAGAAGTTTCTACCAAGTGGAAGTTTCCCAGCAGACAAGAGACCCTACCCCTCAGAAAGGCTCGTGTGTAAACAGAAACAGGGTTCTCATGATTAACTGTTTCCAAGACAGCCAGGCAGGGTGCTGCCCACAGAGAAATCACTTCGTCATACCACCGAAACTGTACTGATGTCAACTGAAAGTAAAAACGAGAGTGACCATTTATTGAGCAACTACTGTGTCTGAGGCCCTGAGTCAGACACTTTCGGCACACTGGTCTTCACCACAACCTAAGAGGGTTCTTGGACGCCCCTCTGTAGTTGGGTGGCTTAGGGAGGGATGGAAAGTACAGTCAGCCAAGCCCAGAGTGTTCAGGAAAAGAGAGGAGCCTGGTGGGCTGACAGGGAAATGCCACCAGGATGTCGTCCCAGGCACTGCCTCTCTAGGGAGCTAACTCACACCCTGTTCAGGTGGGCCTCTGCCCCCGTCTTCAGTTGGCTGGGAGAAGGGATCCTGTGGGGAGATCTGCTCTTTGGGATGCTCCCTGCAGGGGATCCAGGAGGGGTGATCTTGGGTCAGTGGATCCCTTGTTGGGCTAATAAGAGATTGCCCTGATCCTCAGGGCACTCAGGTGTTGGTTTCTCTAAATTCAGCATAAACATTTTATACACTCTGCTACATATGACATAAAAATAATAATTCTCTACCACTTTTGGATGTTCTGTCCAAGAGGACAAGATTTAGCCTCTAGTTAAATTACTAAGTAAACAAAGTATGTTAACACCTTTTAGCACCTTTCCCATCCTGGGACTGCAACAGAGATCGCTTATTATCTTCTCAATATCCATCCTCCCATTTTCCTTACTAACAGAGCCCTAGTTTTCTTCTGTCAGGTAGAAGACCAACTAAAAGACTACATTTCCCAGTCTCCTTTGCAACCAGGGATAACCAATGAGATGTAAGCAGAAATTATTGGGAAAGTTTCCAGGAAAACTCCTTGAAAGAATAAGCAGAAGTTATTGGGTAAAGTTTCTAGGAATGCACCTTTAAAGGGACAGAATGAGCTAGAAGGTCCCTCTTTTATACTTCACCCCTATTCTTCCTGCCTGGAGCACAGACACAATGGCTGGAGATCTAGCAGCTATACTGGACTGTGAAGAAACCCTGAGAGCAAAAACCAGCACTAAAGACAGCAGAGAGATTAAAGGAGGCTGGGGACCTGCTGACTCTGTGGAGCCACCACGCCAGCCCTGGACTGCCTTTTCTTATGAAAACAAACCTCTAGTGTGTTTACACACACACACACACACACACACACACACACACACATATATATATACACACACACAATCACATACGCACAGGCCCAGCCCAGGCTTAAGTGTCTTGTTTGTCTAGAGCTTCCCAGCTACTCAGAGTAGGAACCCAAACAGCAACTTCTGGGTCCTGGGCAAGAGCACCTCACATTGCATCACCCGGTCCCTACCTATCTCACTGGGTCCCAACAGGCCCTGACTCCCGAGAGAGAGGACCATGTAGTAATCAAGAAAACGGGCTCCAGAGACAACCTGCCTGGGTGAACCTGGGCTCTGCTGCTTATTAGCTTCGCTACCCTGGACAAGCTACTTAACCTTTCTGTGCCTCAGTTTCTTCGTCTATGTTATAGAGTCTATAAAAAGGGGTTGATAACACCTCCTAAGAGCCGTTCTGAAGACGAAACAAATTAATAGATATGAAGCACGTGGATCAGTGTAATCTCTCAAAAGATGTGAGCTACTCCCAGTATTATCACACCTCCCAGCTCCCTCCCAAAAAGAGGAAGGACATGAGCCGCGGCCAGGGAGCGCGTTCCTCCACACAGGACCAAGTAGTCATCCTGGTGGGGCCACGGCACCCCAGCGGTCTCCAGCATGGGAGGAGGGTGTCCCTTGATCCCCACGTGCCCGCGAGGCCTCAGGCAGCTTGCCGAACGGGAGGGGCAGCACCTGAGCGCCTTCTCCTTCTGCTGCTGAAGCTGCAGGATCTCCTGCTCCTCCTCCTGCCACAGCTTCTCCCGCAGCTGCTGTATCTTCTCTCGCTTCGACTCCAGGAGCTGCCTCTGGTCTTGCTCAAGTTCCTGAGCCACTGCCTCTTGCATGGTCTTGAGTGCAGCCTCTGAGAGCTGTGTAGGGGGAGCCACAGGCTCTGAAGATTGCCTGCCAAGGGTGGGGAACAGCATTTCACTAGTTTTAATATCCACTGACCTTTTGGCATCAGGGTTTATATAGACACAGAACACCACATACAGAACCCTAATGGAGGGCCCGTGATCAGGAATCACATATGCAAATCAGGCCACCCAAGGGCGAGCACTGAGTCTGCCCCTCTGGAAGGCACAGGCCACATCTGTGCTCAGGACAAGCCCCACAGTGTCTGCCTAAGGCCCCAGGAGCCTAGGGAGAAGGGCAGCCCAAAGTAGGCTCTCAGCAGACCCGGCAGGTTGAGGCCAGAGGTGAAAACCTGAAGCTGTGGCTCAAGAGCAGCAGCAGCAGGGAGAGAGCGAAGCTCTGACCCCACCGAGTCTTCCCCAGCACAGCGCCTGGCCCTGCTTCCACCTCTCCACCAGGGCTCTGCCTGCTACTTCAGGCCCATGCCAGCAGTGTGGGAAGTCCCCAGAGACAGCTCTCTGCCTCCCAAACTAAACAGAGACCAATGCATATAAGCCAGCAGGAGAAGCAGCAGCATGTCTGCTAGCCCTGAGACCCAGAACAGTCCATAGAGGTCCAGGAAAGGACCTGCCACACTGCCAAGGAAGCCAGGCAGGTGACCGTCCCTAATCCAGAGAGAGGAGCAAGACAGCCAGAGGAATGCCACACTCCACATCTCCCGGACGAGGCCACCTTTGCATCTGCTTAGAGCTAATTCAATGTTTGGAAATGGGTAAAAGAAACCCAGAGCTCACCTGGATTCATAAGGTGGGTGGTAAGATGAGGAATAACGGTATTGGTTAAAAACATGTCCACAAAGTAAGGAAGGTTGGTATGTTGCTTCTATTCTGGTTCTTGAAGGAAATACTCAAAGAGAAACCCCAAGAACATTTGGAGCAATGAAAGCATAGGCAGGATAAAGTATTCCGCCTCCCAGAGTGGCTTTCCTAAAGGCAGGTACAGGTTTGCATTCCCAGGTCCCTAAATCTTACTGTAAAAATAGGCTCTCTACAAAACCACCTCCCTTCTCCGACGGTGCTCTGGCTGTGGCAGGCCTGGCATGGCAGCCCAGTCAACCTCAGCAGCACGTGTGCATGGCCCAAATCAAGGACTGGGGCAAGAGTTGGGCAGGGGAGCCAGTCCCCACTGCAGGGGACGCAGAACCCCCTCCTCCCTCCAGCACCAGCCCTGCGGCTGATGGAAGGCAGCGGGCAGCACCAGATGAGAACAGCAGAAGAAAACAGGGCTTTGGGGTTCCATCACAGCCCCATGAGACCAGAGAGAGAAGGAAGACATAAAAGGTTACTGACATCTCTGAAACACCATTAAGATCTTTCCTTCCCCTTTCCTAAAGTCATAACTCAGACCAGAAACAGTCTTGAGCTATGCCTTCAATTCTCTTCTGCTCCCACCTCCATCTCCTCCCTCCTTCCCATTCCCGGCTTCCTCTCAGTCCCCTGACACAGCCCAACTGATGCAGATGTAAGAGACGTGACCGCCACCTCCTCTGAGGATCCTGCCCTCAAAACAGCCTCCCCCCACAGCTCTCCGCCTCATCAACCCTCCAACTCATTTCCAACCTTGGCTGAAAACATCTTTTTTCCCTGAGACGGTACCTTTTAATGTCTCTCTCCTCTGTGGGCCGCACAGCTACGGGGAGCCCAAGGGACAGATGCCACAGAAAGATGGGGCATCAGAGGCTTGGCAGCGTGTGCCCAGCTACACGCATAGGGAGCCTGCTTGCACACCTGGCGTGCAGGCTCATAGGGCTGATCTTCAGTGGGCCTCTTCCATCCCCGTTTTAAAGATCTAGAGTCCCAAACTCCCAGCATAGGTCCAAGGCCGTCAACAATGGGCCTGAAAGGTCTATGAGACAAGGGGAAGCTGAGGACTCCAGAGCAAGAGGCAGGTCTGCTTTCTAGGCCACTCCTCAGGTATCGGCATCAGTGAGACCCAGTTTCCAACAGTTAGTGGCCAAGAGGAAGCTCTGTGGGAGCATAATCCTTTCAGGCTGGCCACCAAGCAGCTCCAAAACTGTGAGGGAAAGCCAGGAGGGAAGGCGGTGGGCAGGGAGGGAGAACGGAAAGGGGAAATGGCACCTAGAACCACCACTAAAACCGGGATCGCAATCAATGAGTTCTCGTCTCCTCTCCCAGTCAACCCAGTGGTTTTAATTCATTTACCCTCTCTACAAACACCTCATAAAAGATGCTGGGATGACAAGGGGAGGACATCCCTGTTTCCCAGACCCAGGCCTTCTGGCCATAAAGTGTGCCCCGCGGTGGCTGCGTGCTGGCCCCGCCCATGCTCTCTGGCCTGCCCTTTGCTCCTAAACTCCTCCTGATTCAGCCTGACAGCATCTGTGAAAGGTGACAGAGTGTATTAATCATGTTTTTTCATTTTCTATATTTTATGATGTTTTGACATCTTAAAAAGCTTGCTGGTGGAGCAGAGACCGTCCCTCCCAGGCCTAGGCAATACTTATACAAGCAAAGGGAATATGTCTTTCATGTGCAAACCAACCAATCCTGAGTCTATACTCCCAACTAGCTCCTCGTCTAACTCACACCCAGCCGGCACCTCCCCTGCCCTGAGTCACCCAGGGCCAGCTATGGGCAACTAGAGACCACCCCACCCTACAGCTCACAGCCTAAAAAATTATTCAAACTACCCAATTCTAAATTCATTCAGGGCATGTACCCCAGCTGGCCCTTTCCTTTCCCTAAAATCCCAACAAAGGCTCTGGGCCATGCTCTCCCTCCTCGCCTCTTCTGCCTCCTAACCAGCCCTGGTCTTTCCCCATACAGCCCTGTGTGGCGTGGCATGCCCTCTTCTCTCTGGAAATGTAATAAATTTTTCTTTCTGTGGTATTGGCCTCTCCGTGTCGTCACTTAGTCACCTCCGTAAATTAAAATCCCGCAGGTACAAATGAAACACAGACACAGAGATAGTCCCCAGAAAATGCAGAAAATCAATCCATTCCTAATGGGGCTGTAAACATTAACAACAAAGAAATTATGGGGCCTGAAGACTCAGGGAAGGAACACAAGACATTTCCTAAGGGTGCTGTGTAAATTGAAACTGTGTGGACCAGAAAAGCGTCTCTGAGACCCCAGCAGGGGCAGCCTCACAGGGATGAAGGAGAAATACAAAGTAAGGGGACTTGTCAGCCAAGGCAGCTGGGGAGGAGCCCCCTGGCACCACTGCCCTCCCAGAGACCCTGAAAGATACCCTCTGACCTCTGACTTCTGCCCAGAGGGTCCTCTCTCAGAACCACACTCGCTTCCTGTCCTCACAGACAGCACCATGATCCGGCTGTCCACAGCCACCAAGGAGACTTGGGAAAGCCATGTCACTCCTTAGGGTCAGAGCTGTCATTGTAGGATATATCACCACCCGAAAAATGGGGCTCCCCCTTCCATCACCCCTACAGTGCTCTGACAATGACATGAGATCCTGAACTCATGTGCCCTGCCAGCTCTCGGTGACACTTCCAGGGAGTAATCAGTGCGTGAACCTGTCTCTGCTCAGCAGCCAGCCCCGAATCCTGACAACTCTTTTTTTTTTTTTTTTAAAGATTTTATTTTTTCCTTTTTCTCCCCAAAGCCCCCCGGTACATAGTTGTGTATTCTTCGTTGTGGGTTCCTCTAGTTGTGGCATGTGGGACGCTGCCTCAGCGTGGTCTGACGAGCAGTGCCATGTCCGCGCCCAGGATTCGAACCGACGAAACACTGGGCCGCCTGCAGCGGAGCGCGCGGACTTAACCACTCGGCCACGGGGCCAGCCCCCTGACAACTCTTAATCCTTCTGTACTGCTCAGTTCACAGATGGGAAAAACCGCATAATCCTGGCACCCGTTTCTCTCCGTGGAGAGACAAGGAGTGGTGGCTGCAGACTGCAAGTCAGAGGTCTGGGCTCCAGTGACTAGAGTCTAGTCCTAATTCTGCAGCTGACTCACAATGTGACTTTGGGCAAATCCCTTGACCTCTCTGAGTCTCCGTTTCCTCATCCATAAAATGGGGGAGAGAGGGGAAGGTGAAAATGAAAGGAGAAAAGCTAAATGATTTCTAAGTTTTAAAACTGCTTGGTGCAACAACGTAGGTGAGCTCTGAACACAGGCACAAACGATATATACCGCACACTGTATAATTCCATTTATATGAAGTTGGAGAACTGGAAAGATGAATCTGTGGGACAGAAGCCAGAACAGTGGTGATCTGGGGCGGGTGGATTAAGAGGAAAAGGGCATGAAACCTTCTCGAGGGATGGAAATGTTCTACATCTGTTCTGGGTGGTTGTTACACAGCACATGCATATGTAAACATTCCCTGAACTGTACGGTTCAGATTTGAGTACTTTCATGTATATAAACATCTCAATTAAAATTTTTTTAAGAAAAAGAAAAATAGTGCTTGGTAGAGGGGAAAACATTATGTACCAGGTTTCTGTTAATGAGCCAGAAGGTACCTCCTCACTCCCACCCTTGTACCCCAGGTCCTGACCCTTCCTTGCCCTGACCAGGGGAGCCCCGGGCACCTAAGCTAACCCACGGGGGATCAGTGACGGCTGCCCGGGCTCTGGAGGCTGCACACAGAACCAAGGGTACACTCACTCTGCCCCAACTCCACCCCCGGGCAGGGGCCAGAGCAGTCTCTCCCCACCTCCCAAGAGTGGACAGGGACTAAAGCAATCCATACATAACGGAGGACAGGGACAGACACATTAAAACTGGCCCTTACACCTCTGGAGAGATTGGCGGGGTGGGGCTGACCACCCCCTTCTCCTCGGGCTCCTCGGCCTGGGAGCGCTGCTCCTTGCCCCTCTCATGGGCAGCAGGTGGGCTTGGGATCTCCTCCCTTGACAGCAAAAAAGAAGCAACTGTGTTAATGCCAGCAGGAAGGCAAGAGGCTCCAGATGTACCCTAATTTGGGGTCAAAGAGCTGTGATGGAAACAAGAGAGGCAGCCCCAACAAAGTTTCCCTACTTCACCTCTTAAATCTCTCCCCTCCCTGCCTCTTCCCGAGTTGTTTACATTGAAAACCAAGACTCACGTCCCACGTGGGATGCGGAACGGTTATGGTGCCCAAGGAGAACCTCTGCAAGCAGCAGGTGTTCAATGGATGCTGTTGGCTGAACATCACTGCGGCTCAGCTTCCCCCAGCGACTCATTCCAACTGGATGAGCTCTAAGACCCACATCTTTCTCTTGCCAGAAGAACAAAAGAACCAGCTAATATACACCAGCTCCAGACCAGGCTAGGGAGCAAAGGTCCTCTCAGCTGGCCTCAAGGAAGCCTGGGCTCTGCACCTCCCTCTCCCCAGGGCCTAGCACAAAACAGAGCTCCACCTGGGTTTGCTAAATGACTAGAGGTGGGATGACCACTGGGCTGGCAGGTGGGGACTGGGAGAAATGGCCCTCGTGGCAGGAATAGCACAGCTGGGAAGACTGCATTCTCTGCCCCAGCCCCTGGCCGGGAGGCAGTTGGGTCATAAGAGACACTTCCTCATTCAAGAATTTCTAAGTTCCCCTAATCAGACTGTGCACCCCAATTTTAGCTGAAGACTGAGGACTAGGAAGAGGTAGATCTCCCCATTCCCCAGCTCGTGTGGGACACCGAGAGGAAACCTCTGTTGTTGCTGCTTAGGCTGCAAGCCCACCCCAGCTCTCCCCACTTCTCTAGGCCTGCCCCCTGACCCCGTCTCTCAGCCCCGGTACACAGAACCACATGTATGACGGAGCCACCGCCAGCCTGGGAGGCTGCCAGCTCACCCTTACCTCTGTGGGGAGACAGGTGGGATGGTGCTGCCTGCAGAGTCCTCCCCAGGCTCCTCTGCCCCCTTCCACTCGAGCTGCCCCTCAGAGGCCTGCGGAGGCCCGTCTTTAGTGGCCTGGCTGTGAAGGGGACTCTGGAGCCGCTCCCCATGCAGCAGTGGAGGAGATAACCTGGTCAGACCAGCCAGAGCAGCAGAGTCAAGCCCCACCATTTGGAGAGCAGGAAGAGAATTCGGGAGCATAGTATGTGGATGTAGATCCATTCCTCCTGCCAGGCTGGACCCCAGTCCTGGCCCCAAATGCGTGGAGAATCACGCAGGGCAAGAGCAGGAAGGAGAAACTCCCCACTGAGCTCTCCCTTTGCCTGGACTTGACTCAGCCTTCCCAGGTCCCTGCACTGCATTTGCTCAGCCCAGGAGTGAGAGCTGGGCACTCACGGGTGTACCCATTCCCAGAGTTCACCATCACTAGGGCGAGGGAGGGATGGAAGAACTGAGCAGAAAATAGGGGGAAAAAGAGAAGCCAACCTCCAGGGGTTGGACTATAGAAAATGAAGCTGTAGCTTTAAGGACGTAAGAATGTTGGCAGCTTTTCAAGGTCCAAATTGTAGAATGACCACCCCCCTCCCTTCCAGGGTGGCAGCCCTTCTCCTATCAGGAGCTCAGGCCTGAGAAGCTGGAAGCCCCTGTTATTTACACACACACACAGACACACACAGTCAGCCACAGCCATGTCTGATGTGGCAGGGCCCTGGCTGGAGCTCTGAGTTGCAGCACCAACCCTCTAGCACAGCTCCCCCAGACCTGCAGCAGGCTACCCCAGCCCTGGCCCATGACCAGACACACACACGGCTTAATCTAATCCGGCGAAGAAGACAAAGCCCTGGCCCCAAGATGCTGCTACATGCACCAAGTCCCACCAAATGCACCAAGCACACTTCACATTCCTGTCTGGGTGCAGAATCATGAGGGTTTGCTCGTGTGCACACACACATGCACATGGGTGCGCAGACACACACGCACATGCGTACACACACAGACATAGACTTGGCAAGGCCATCCCGTCCGTTCATCACCTGCCTTCAGGCAGGAGCACTCTGAACCACACAGACCAAAACCAGGAATTCGGCCCAAGTCCACACCATCCCAAAGGTCCCTGAGGGCGGCCTCCCATGTACTGTACCTCTCTGAGCCTTTGGACTGCTTGCTCTTCAGCTCATCTTGGCTGGACTGGCTGTCATCCTTGTCTTCTCTTCCCAACCCCTGGGCCTGTAGACAAGAAGCAGTGGAAAGTATCTACTGGAGAGATCTGCATTTGGGTCCCTCAGTCCTCCAGCTGTCTCCCATGCCTAGGAGGAAGCACGGAGAAATGGCTCTCGAGCGGATGAGGACCACTCGGGATACAGAAGAGAAGGCCTGTCTACTGTACAATGAGCCTCCTAGGGTCTGGGCTAAGCCCCTAGGCTCACAGCTGCTCCCACAGCTGGCCTTGCTGGCCTGGGGAGGATGAGTCAGACACCACAGCCCCTGCATGCAGAGCCAGAAGCCAGAGGGTAAAGGAGAGCACACAAGAAAAAGAGAATCCTGCCTCCTGCTGTTGGAAGCCTTCACTGCCAGTTGCAAAGAGAAAGCAGAGACATGCATGAACACCCCACATCCACAGAGGCCCCAGACCTCCTGTGCCAATGATATATGGGGATGCTGAAATTCAGTGGGCAGAACTGGGGGCAGCAGACACGTCCATTAAAGAGGAAGGATCCTGAAGAGCTGGAGACTTGGCAAACCAAGAGAGAGCTCTACTCCAGAGAAAAGGGCGCCATCTGGGCACCTGAAGCGAGGAAGACAGAGCGCCCCTTTGCTGCATTCCGAGCTCCCCCAAGCATCCGGATCCCATCAGTAGACAATGAGGCCCCCTTCCCAGTCAGCAATTACACCATCAATCCAAACCAAAAAACCCCAAATCTCATTTTAAAGCTTGGGTGCCTAGGCAAATTTAGGAAGCTGGCGAAACAGAGGACTATTCCTGATAATTTTGAATTATCTGCAGGGGTGGGGCCACAGGGACATAGGAGTGTAGTTGGCCTGGACTCAATCCTTTGTTCTAGCACTTCCTACCTGGGGAGTCTGTCTTCTCCACTATGAAATGGGATAGTAAACCACAGCTCACAGGACTTCTGATGAGGATTAAATTAGATCGCGTACATGAAGCTCGACTCCTGGCCCAAAGAAGGCACGCCACAAACGTTAGCTCCTCTGCTCACACTCCTCCCCCTCTCCCCCAGCCTAAGGCAAAAAACCAAACAAACAAACAAAAAACAGCTTTGCCAGAGCCAGGCCCCATTCTAAGACCTGCACTCCTTCTGTCACGCTGACAGGAGCCCCGTCTGTTCCGGGACACAAGGGTTAACGGGAGAGGTGAGGCAGGAGACAACTCACTCCATCTTCCGCAGTGGGGTTCTGGCCGGGCTGGCACACCACAGTGTCCCCAGCCTTGTGCCCACAGCCCCCCACACCTCTCCACTGGCAGTCTGCACCCCAGCAGCTGTGGCCGACTCTGCCATCTGGATGGGCGAGGAAGGGCAGGGCCTGAACTAAAAGCCAGCTCCCCGAAACTACATTAAAAATAGAAACGAGCACCTCCCGGTGCCCACAGCAGAAGGGCTCCCTGCCAGTGCTGCCACTCCTAATCGCATCAGCCTGGGCAGAGCCTGCAGACAACGGCAGGGGCGGGCAGTCCTTCTCCCGCCCACCTTTCCCCTCCACTGTTCAACTCACAACTTGTCTTCCCCCACAAATCACACCAAGCTTAGCAAACAGATCCCTCTCTCACTTTTCAAGCAAAAAACAATCACACAGGCCAGTCCATTTAACAAACTAAAATATAAGCTGGGTAAGACAGTAGAGTGACGACAATCAAAGTTGGGGGATTGAGCCCCGAATTAGAAAGGCCCAGGTGCAGACAAAGTCTGTTTCCTTCTTGTTTCATCTTCTATATTTCTGCTAGAAACTGAACCAGACCTCTGCTGGAGAAAAGGGGATACCCTGGGAAAGTACCCAGACAGAGGTCCTTGGAGTAGACTTTTACTTGACCCCTAGACTTTTTTGCCCCAGAATAGGAACCAAAGGAACCAAACAAGGAAATCAGCCACATCCGCGTTCTTCAGAAAGGGAAGACAGAAAGCACATCAGAGGCCCCTGGTCTAAGACTGCTCAAGACACCACTTCCTCTTCCTAACAGAGCTCCGAGCTTTGTTTTTGTTTATGATCCCGTCCCCAGTTAAATAAAGCATGGTGCATTCATAAAGCACAATGCTATGCAACCAATCAAAAGAGGAAGGCAGATCCGAAATAAGTTAGAAATAAGTCGAGTCTATTCTCAAATTTAAAGAGCATAATACCAAGAATTTTTATAGCATAGTCCCAATTTCTGTGGGAAGAAAAAAGATAAGAAGAAAATAGATATATGCTTATATGTACACAGAAAAATTTCTGGAAGGATACACAAAAAAATGTTAATAGAGCCAGTTAATAATCCCCACCTGTGTCGGGCTGCAGGCCGTGGAGGACTCTGACCTTCTGTTCTACATGAGATAACATTATGGTCACTTTTATAATTTATCATAAAATACATTATGTTTATAATCCATTAGGATCATTATTTTGATTGTGGTGATGGTTTGAAAGGTGTATGAATATGACAAAACTTACCAATGGTAACAATTTAAATATGTCTAGTTTATTGTAGGTCAATTATATCTCAATAAAGCTGCATAAAGCAATTTTTAAGAGAATATGGAAAACAGGCAAGAGCCCCCAGGAAAGACAGGGGACGGCCCCTTCGGCTCTGTCTGTCCCACAAAGAGGCTGCTGCTCGCTCCTCCAGCTCCACCTCTCTGCTCAACCCCTCCACGCCCTGAAGATGGGAGAGAGCTGGACACTGAGCCCCGCCAATGGCCCTCGCAGTCAGCCAACCTGAGCGGCCCACACTGCTCCACGCTCCACCACGCTGGTCACGAGATACACACAGCGTGGGGCTTCCTCTGCCAGGGATGGCTGCCTCAGAGGGTGCCTCGTGAGAACAATCCAAGCCGGGCCCTGCTACTGCTTCATACCCCGTGGCATGACCCAAAAAGAAGCTGCCGGCCTTATTCCGTTTTAGGCAGGACCTAGACATCAGTCTTTTTTCAAGCACCCAAGGATCCCGATACGGGCTGGGTTTTGCAGCCAGGGCAATGGAAATCCACCCCGCCTGGCCAGCTCGGACACCTTCCCAACTCCCTACAGCCTGAGGTGCCTCACAACTCCCCTGCTGCAAACCCGTCCTGAACAATCCCACCTGCTCTTGTTTGCGCCTTCACAGCCCTCCAGTGCTGCAAATCGGGTGACCAGGGTCCAGCAGGGACCTGGTAGCTGGGCAGCGGCCCAGGAAGGCTTATCAGCCAGAGCTGAGAGGACCATGTCAGGCTCAAACACAACCAGCCTCACAACTCTACCCCGTCTCCGCCACTCATTTCACTAAGGGCTCCCAGGCCTGATGCACAGTGAACATCTTGTTTGTTTCACCCAACAAACTTCCATTTCGCCCAAACCAAATGCTCCCTTAAACTTGCAGAGACCATGTGCCAGAATCTTTCTCCTAACAAACTCACAGACGAGGGAAAAAATCACCTTCCTGGCTTCAAGCTCCTTAAGGACAGGATCTATGTCTGAGTCATCTTTGTGCCCTACTCTGGGTCAGACATGACCCATGCCTGCACAGAGCTTACATCTGGCAGGGAAGACAGGCAAAGAGCCATAAAACAAAAGCAGTAGCACTAAGGGGAACAAAGGAAGAGAATGATTCATGCTGCTTAAAGGGAGTGACATCAGAGGTGGGCTTCCAAAACCAAGACAGAGCTCACAGGGACAAAGGACAAAAGGGAAGCAGCACAGCAGCAGAGCAGTGAAGGAGGGGGATGGCACGCCCCAGGAATGGTGAGTGCTGGACACGGCTGGTGCGCGGCAGGTGGGCTGAGGACGAGCCTGCAGAGGTTGGATGGGCCAGGTTGGGAAGTGCCTTGAAATCCACAATCTACACAGCACTTTGCACATGACCAAGCAGTAAACCCTCAGTTGCTAAATGAATGGATAAATAGATAAATATATGGGGTGGGGGGACAGTGCCTTAATTCATAGCAGTGACAGAGCAGCAGTGCTTGGAAGTCCAGCCCTGGCACCATCAGGGCCATGTCTTAATGAATCAGAAGGGAGGGAACTCCCAGAAATGTACCCTGGGATGGGCAGGGCTCAGCTCTTGGTTATCCTAAAAAGTGAGGCCCCAGCCCAGCCCACCACCCAGAGAGACTCACCTCCCAGCATGCTCCATCCAGGACTGGGGAAAGCACGTCAACGTCCAGCAGGTGCTCCGAGATCCGGCTGCGAAAACCAAAGTCCTGGAGACAGTGGAGATGGGGAGGTCAACTCTGCCTCTGTAACAGTCAGCGCACATCAGGACCTCTCCTCCACCCCTAATCTTCCAGAAAGGTGCCTAATATGTGCCAGGCACTGGGGTAAACATTTTGACATCTACTAATTAATCTTCAAAATAACACTGTGACTCAATGGAAAGACGTGTGATAAACCAAGTACGGTAAAATGTACATTGTACACTCCAGATGGTGAGTATGTGGTATTCACTGTAAAATTATTTTAATTTTTCTGTATGTTTGAAATTTTTCTTAATAAAATTATGGGGAAAAATAACAGTGTGAGACGGACACTCTTACCCTCATCTCACAAATGAGGAAGCAGGTTTGAGAGCACACATAATCTGCCCAAGGTCACACAGCCGATAAGCAGTGGGGCTGGGGGTCAGGTACCCTGGGCTGAATCCAAAGACCAAGCTCTTTGCATGACACGTGCTGCAAAGCATGTCACTTTCCAGCTGTCTCTCCCTCCTGGGGCCCAAGCGCCCAGAAGGCCTGTGGGCAGCTTGGAAATGCGGCTTGGTGGGCTCCCTCCAGCTTGTTCTTCCCCCTTCCCATACACGCGCCTCTCTGGACAATGCAGATTCATTAGTGCCACTTCCTCCACAGGCTTCTCTTTGGGACAGACAGCAAGTGCCCTCACAGGTGCCAGCTCCCCGCTGCCCTTTGGCTGCCACAGAACCATGGTCCCACCCCCTCCAGGCCTAGGATCCCCACCAGGCTGAGTGAAGGATTGCCACCTGACAGCATGCTAACAGGGGCAGTGCTGTCATCAGCCCTGATAAATGGTGGGACGCCCAGCCAAGGTCTGGTCCTGCTGTCCAAGGCTTCCTCCACCCACTCCCATAGAGAAGAAGAATGCTGAAGGGCACATTTCTCCACATGGCAACTCCTTTTGAAGGGCCAGAGCCCTTGCTTCAGAGAGTTCTGTGACATGGCTATTCTTCATGACGGTTTTTGCCAACAATGACTTTTTCGCCTTCCCTTCCTAGCTTTGTCGGTTTTCCTTTTTGGTGACATTTCCCTTTCAGTTTGAATTCTACTCCACTTAATGCAGCTGCCATCTGCCTCCTAAGCCCCCAGCTCAGTAGGGGGCTAGAGCACACAGCCGCCTAATTCCTCTGCTCCCCTCGTATCATTACTGCTCATCCCTGACCCTCTCCCACTAATCCTTTCCCTTTGATCAGCCTCCTCCAAACAGATGGAGCACGGTTTCTAGAGGCAACGCTCTGCCAAAAAGTACCCCGAACTACTCCCCTTAGATGCAGACCTGGCAAATGTAGCTGGGCTACAGCAGGCTGGGTGGGAGGTCTAGGACAAAGAAACCACGGACACTGGCACTGCAGGACAAAGTCTTAACTTTGCAAATGAAACCACAGCATCCCTCCTGCTCAGAGCCTGAGGACTGGTGCTCGCCATACATCAGTGATCCCATAAACACAAGCACGAGGGCACACACACACTCACACACATCCCAGTCTCTAACTTCCTAGATTCATGTAATGCTCCTGCTAGAGCCTAGAGGCAATGATCTCTCAGGCAATTCACACAGCAGTAATAACAATAAGAGCTGCATCTATTTAATGTGTATATGCTAATGTCTTACATTCTCTACCCCACTTTCTTCTCGCAACAAACCTATAAAGTAGGTAGTGTTATCCTTAGTTAAAGGGCTGACAAACTGGAGTTAGACAAGACCCAAATGTGAATCCTAACTTCCCCACCTACAAGCTGTGTGATGCTGGGCAAATTACTCAACCACAGGGAGTCGCAAAGCCATGCTCTTTACCACCACCCTGCTGCCCCTCATCTCAGACTCACCAGGCCAAGGAAGGACTTGGGGTCAGAAGCAGCGGAGTCTGAGAGCTGTGGTTCCTTCACGTGTTCACTAATCTCCGACTCCTGGGAAAAGAGACCCAGAGAGAAGTCGCCTGGAGCAGAGCACAGAGGGCCATGATCACTATCCAGGAAATTCTGTTCAGGCCTTGATGCCAACACAGGGTCAAGCACAAACCAAAATCCACTTCTTCTGGAAAACCTGAAAAAGGCCTGTGGACCCTCTCATTCTCTCTGGACACTTGCACCACCCCCAGCCCACTCAGCCTGGGCGGCCCACTGAGGATAGACAACCACACTCCGACTAAGGTGAACAAGGATTTACTTGTGTAAGGAGAGCCAAGTGAATAGTGGAGATGGTTAGAAAGTTGGCAGTTGGGAAGTTTGATGCTATCCTAAAAAAAACACAATCAGAGTAGGATGTAGCTAAAATGGAATCCAGGAAGTAGTTAAAAGCTCTTTAGATGAATGCCCTCACCATCTACCTAGAGAAGGAGCAGGACTAAAGGTTGGAAAATCGAAAATGCCAAAGGCTCTCCCAACTGGGTCCTACTTCTGTCCATTTAGGACACTGGTCTTGTCTTGCCAAAGCAAGACTCCACGTCTTGGGTTGATTCAGAAAGAGCCACAGAAATCAATGAGGCGTCCTCCTGGAATCTAACTGCCCAAGGCTAGGGCTGGACACTCCCAATTGTCCACCTATACCCTCAATGTTCTCCTCTCTCTATAGGAACTCAAACTGCTGCAATCATCACCGACCCCAAACTGATGTCAAGAAGTAGAAGGGGAGGCAGGAAATGTAAGTAGGAGAACAAAAGAACATGAATATCCCAGGAGGGTGCCAATGGAAAAGCAAATTTCTGCTGAATTTCTACGGCCAGCAGGTTTGGAGTTTCATTCAGGATTTTACTGTCTGCTGGGTCTGGGCATATTTGTCACAATAAAGGGTTCTGGCTGATAATGACAGCCCATTGCAGGGCCTCCAATGAAGCTCCTAACTCAGTAATAAAGATGTGGGGACAGGAATCGCACGGGGCTTAAGAGAGCAGCAGAGGGCTGCAGCTGGCAAACACCTGTGGGACAAAGTGACTTACTTCACTGCCGTCTGATCTGCTCTCTTTCAGGACAGAAGCCTCCCTCTTTGGCTCCTTTGCTGCCTCTTCCTTCCTAGAACCCTCCTCTCCTGCATCCACCATGTCCTCTGGTGCTTCTTTTTTATCAGCTTTGGCAGGCTGATCGCCCCCAGGGTCCACCCCAGGGGTCACCAGACTCCTGGAAGTCCTCGGATCACTCTTCTCATTCTTTTCTTTTCCTGGGAGCCAACGTGCCCCTCTTCCCTGTCGCCCTTTGCCATCGGCACTGCTCAGGCTGCTGTCTGCACCTTGGCTGAAGAGCTTGCCGGGAGTAGGGGGTCCGGCAGCATCCAAATCGAGAGAAATGTCCTTCTTCTCCTCTGGCTGGCTTGTTCTTGGAGACTCCTAGGGAGGAGCAGACCACGTCAGAAAGGAAGATGTCAGGAATTAATAAAAGGAGTTCAGAGACTCGCTACAAGACGGAACTGCCGTTCCTTGACTCCCAGCGGCCAGTACTCCGATACCAGTGGTTACGAAACACTCCCACAACTTTTCAAAACACAGATTCCTGACCCCACCCCAGATCTTTTAAATCTGAACTTCTATGGTGATGTGGATACACCCAACCTGACCCCCATCCACTGATGGGCTTGGAAATCGCTGCCCTGGACTACACAACTCCATTGCCACCTATCACATCCTCGAGTAAGTAACAAGTCTGTCTCATTCCAGTGCCATTAGCCAAGTCAAAAGACTGCAGACTCAGAAGCCGATAGTTATTTACTATGATGGAAAATCATATGAGAGAAAGTACCAAACTCTAAAATTTCCATTCTTCATTTCTAAAAGGCAGCGGGGGAAAAAATATCAGGAGGGTGCCCCTCTTCAATAGCAATGAGGCTGGCTCTCTCCCTAAAGCCTCCCCTGGACAAGCCACCCCAGGGACAGGGCCCCCTGTGAGAGGACTGTCAACTCGGGTGCCCAGAGAAGCAGATGCCAAGATGAGATTAGATGGGTAAGAGATTTATTGGGGGAAATGCCCATGAAAGATAAAGAAGGTGAGGAGAGCCTTCAGAACACGGGTCTGAGACCTGTGACAGGAGAGAGGGAAGGAGGAGGTTCGAGTAAGAAGAGCTTTGGGGCACAGCACAGTTCTGAGAAAGTCTCGGCCAGCCCTGAGGAGAGTCCCCAAGGAGGTTACCCATCGGAGGAGTCCCACATCAGGCAGAAATGGCCCTGCTCTAGGGCCTGTTGTAGTCCATCAACAAGCATGGCCTCAGCCTGAGCCAGGATGGATCAAGGTGCAGCAGCTGGAGGCTGTCAATCCACTACGGTCCACTCGGCTGGCATCCTGAAAGGAGATGCGGGCAGCACGCTGCCACAGCGGCCACACCTGCTTCTCACACACAAACCTCACTTTAAAGACCGGGAGGAACCTTTAGAGGCAGCCAAAATAGGAAAAGAAAACCTTCCCTTGGAAATACAGCCAGCAATCTCTGCTGGGCTCAGGCAGAGAAGCCTCCCAAAAAAAAACACCTGTCTTAACCCTTGGGTTGCCAGTCTGAACAACTTCTGAGCAGGGATTTTTAAGACTTCCTGGTTCTCTACCCTGGAGACTCAAACAAGAAGCATGATGACAGGAGCCCAGAGGTCCAAGGAGGCCTGAATACTGCATTCATCAGTGCTGTCTGTCTGTTAAAGGACCTGTTGAACCCAAAGCCATGGCCTGCGGGTCTGGCAGCCTACGAACAGGCCAACCCAAGCTTTCTAAGGACAGTCAAGAGAGGCAGAAAAGGGGCCGCCCCGTGGCCAAGTGGTTAAGTTTCCACCCTCCGCTTCGGCGGCCCAGCGTTTCGCTGGTTCGGATCCTGGCCGCAGACATGGCACCGCTCATCAGACCATGTTGAAGCGGCATCCCGCACGCCACAACTAGAAGGACCCACAACTAAAATATACAACTATGTACTGGGGGGAATTGGGGAGAAAAAGCAGGAAAAAAAATTAAAAAAAATAAAAAGAAGAAAAGAGAGGCAGGAAAACAGAGCAATTCAGAGCTCGGAGACAGACTACCTAGCTTCAAAATCTAGGCTCCATGCTCACAGTGAGCTTAGGCAAATTATTTACATTTTCTGTGCCTCAGCTTCTTCCTCTAAAATACAGAGATATGGTAGGGCCTAACTCATAGGATTGAAAGGAAGCTTAAATGAGTTAACACTCATTAAGTGAGTTAAAGAACTGAGAACTGTGCCTGGCAGACCATAAGTGTCCCATAAACGTTAACTAATGTTTTATGACGAGCCCCACACGCCCACTGGCTGAGCACCTTCTATGTGCCAAACAGCACCTTGGGGATCCAAGTATGAATGAGACATAGATCCTGCCCTCAAGGAATTCAGCTGAGTATGAAGAAAAGTGAAAGAAGTCCCAGGAGGCCCTGGTTATGAGGTTTTACTACCCAAAGCAAAGGACACTGGACAGCGGCGATACTGTCCCAGCCCCAAGCCTGTCCCAGGGAGACAAGCAGAGGGTGAAGGAGAGAAGGGTAGGCTTCCTTGGTGCCTTGGCAGCACGACGGCAAGTGTCCTCCAGTGCTGCCCATCCTCCCAACATCCCTAACCTGTAGCATGGAAGAAATCCACCATGATCATTGGGCTAAGAGAGGGGTGAAGTGGGCCCCTCCTCTTCAAGAGAAGACCTCTGGGGTAAAGCCAGGCCTTCTTATCTCAGTATCTCTAACAGTGGCCAGCACTCAGCAGGAGCTCAATAACTGGTCTGTGGGGCTCCACGGACTCCAAGAAGGAGGCGGGAGTTTGTTGGGGTGGGTGAGGGGTATCTGGCCAGACACACCCCCTCATTCAACAAGCAGGGCCAATCCACCTGGCCATGCTCCTCCCACAAGTAGAGATATGCTCTCCTGCTTGAAGGAGGGAGTGAAACCTGGCCCCAAGAGGGTGGCCTGGCAACAGACCTTGGATTAGGGGACAGAAATATCAGACCAAAAAAAGTGCCGATGGCCTTCAGGATAAAGTTCACACCTCCTCACCTGGCCCACACCCATTCTGGGCCCAGAGCCTGCCTGCTTCTCATGGGTCATCTCCAGCCACACCCTGCACACACCTTCTCCTTCTGCCTGTGAGTAAATGTCATGCTATTCTGCCACTTTGCCATGGACACTCTTCACACACACACACACACACACACACACACACATACAAACGCTGCCCTGACAAACTCCCACTGGTCCTCCTAGCATCCCATCTTTCAGGAAGCCTTCCTTCATCCCTGGGACAGTTGTCCTGAGATGAGCCTTCCCCATCCTCTGCCCTAACAACTACTGTATTATAATTGCTGATTTCCTCTTCTGTTTCCCTCATCAGATGAGCTCCCTATTATCCTCAGTGCCTACTTTCTGACACATGACAGGGGCTCAGTAAATGCTTGTTGACTGAACTTTTAACAAAGAGTAAGTGTGTCACACAGATACAGGAGTTGAAGTTTCCCTTCCTACTTTGTAAAAAGGAGATGCAATATTTATTTTACAAGGTTATACGGGGATTAGACTACATTATATTTGTTATAGTGCCTATTTAATGGAAAACAGCTAAACAAATGTTAACTATTAATATTCAAGATGATGGAAAAACAAGTAACCTATCAAAAATCAGAGGATACCAGAAACAGGCAGACATTCCTATTCTTTTACATGAGAGAATATAGCCAGACTACAAGGATGTTAGGCCCAGTCTATGCAATTCTCAAGCTTAAATTCCTCAAAAGAAGATTTTCACACGATGGAGCTTATCCTATTTTATCTGCCTGAGTATTCAAACATGGCTAATGCTAGAACAAATGAGCTTGTGTTTCTGCATCCAAGTCAACTCACTGAACAACACGACAGCCAGAGGTACATCTTGAGGGTAAGGACAGCAGAAAGAGACTAGACATTCGCTGTAGATCACCACAAATGGACGAGTGAGAGCTGCATGTCTGGAAAACCCATCTGTCTCCATGCCCCTCTCCCTTCACTCAGCCCCTGCTCAGCACATCATGGGACCCAAGGCGTGAGGTCCCGCCAAGGATGCACGCTCCAGGCCCCGGCGTACAGTCTCCCGTGTCGGTGTTCTGCGGGGTATACAGGAAAGGGCGGAGAATGGCACCCTCGGCACAGCTTTGCTCTCAGCTCATTGTGCTCACACTCCTTCTGTCTCCTCCTGTCACAGCCCCGGGTCCTTGAGTATCTCAAGGCAAAGTTCTACTGCTTTTTCAAAAGGCTTTGCCATCTGCGTGAGGAGTCGGGTGTAGGAGAGAGCCTGTAAGAACCATTTCATGAATATGTAACATACTCCCCAAAAGCCATGAGGTCTCCAGTGCTGCACGCCCCCTCCTCCAGCCCAGAGCACAAAGGCAGGGGCTCATATAATCCACACAGCTCAGGAGGGAGGGAGTGAAGGACGGAGGAGCTGAACACGATGTCCGTGTATTGATCTTGTTCTGGGGAGACCCCCCACCAAGCCAACCATCAGTCCAGTTTATTTTCCACGTCTCATTCCCACCCAGTGGGTCTCAATTCTTTGCACTGCTCCCCGGTGTTGTCAGCACTTTCCAATCACACTGACATCATCCTGTTATTTCTAGGCCCAGCTCCCTCTCTCTCCTTTGATCCACTGACGGGCTTTTCACCAGTACCTCAGGGCCACATGCTGCCTGCCTGCCTACCCTTCAGCCTCCCCTCTTTCATTCACACCCATTCTCAGTGTCTGCTCCACAAACCTATCGCTTTCAATTCTGTAATAGACTAGAAATAGGTTTAAGCTGAAGGCAGCAGAGGAGGGGGAAGGAGACAGAGAGAGACAGAGACACACACACACACACGCACACACGCACGCACAAACACGTGCACACATTCTTGCCATCCTACTGCCCTCTGATGGAATTATGAGCAAAGTGACTGTTGATAGTGAGACAGGGTAGAACTAACCACGGACAGAGATCTCCATCGAAGGCTGCCTGGGATGCCCGGGAGCGGGAGAGGTGGGCAGCTCGGAGGATCCAAGAACTATAAGCTGAGACAAAAGTCATTTTCAAATGCGCAGTCCAAGCAGAGGCAGCTGTGTCTGTCCTGAAACTCCCATTCCTCTCACCAATAATTTTCGCCACCAGGAAAAGCCCGAGTGTCTGCCTGAGGTTAGAACACAGGAACCCAACACTCCATGTGGCAAAAAGAACTGAAGCTGCTGGGCTGCTAGAGACAGGGGTGGGAGGTGTATTTAACACTTCCCACTCCAGACATTTCCCCCCATCACACTGTTTTGTCTACTTAAAGAAGTTATGAAAAAAAATACGTTTAAAAGCTCCCACTCCCCCACAGAGGCATATAACCATGAGGAGGGAAGCTTTTGAAAATCCAGGACACATCAAAGAAGAAAATCCCTTTTTTGGTGGACATTTATAATCCATGATGAAGTAAAAATTAACTAGCCCGAAGTCAAAGTGCGTCATGATGGATCATGAAATCTTCACTGAAGGTGAAGATGGACATGGAAATCTTCGATCCACCAGCTGACAGCAGGGACCACATACCCCCTCTACCCAGGACCTGGGAAAGCCAAGGGAAGAAAAAAGCACAATACAACCTGCCACAATGCCCTCTTTGTCCCATGTGGCCCATTCATTCATTCACCTACTCACTCTCTCAACTGCTCAGCAAAACATACCCAGCGCTGCCTCTGTTCCAGGCAGTGGGCCAAGTGCTGGACAGACAGATGTGAACAGGGTAGGATCTCCACCTCAATTGGCTCAGTCTCACGGAGACTGTCCTCTTTCTCCAAAGCAAGTGAGTCCTCCTGACACCCCATCCCTATTCAGGCTCATCCTTCTAGGCTCAAACCTGAGCTACTGAGTACCTCACTATCATAAGGTATTAATGGTAGACGAGAAAAAACAAAGTCGTCATTTCAAAGAGGGAACCAAGTAGACCGAAGCCTTTGGATTTAATGCAAACAGACGAGGTCCCACTCAGAAGGAACAGTTTCAAAGTAGACACAGATCAGCTTGATGATAAAGACAGGCACTGGGGAAAAAAGTGTCACATTTGGCAGAAAGTATTAATGTCACAATCAAAGCATATCTGATTGTGCAGAGTCAAAAACGTGGACAGTTTCCGAGATAATAGAGAAAGCATAACTATAAAAAGGGGCCTGCACAATGGCTAGAGTTGGGTCACCTGAAAGGACCACGTACAACCCAAGGCTCGTCAGCCAGCGTCTGCAACCTCAGCCAGAGTGAGCTGTTAACCCTGGTTCGTAAGGTGAGCTGAAGACCAAGAAATGAGAGTCAGAAATAATAAGAACATGAAAAGAGATGATAAAGAAAATAAATTTAGGGGCCGGCCTGGTGGCGCAGCAGTTAAGGGCGCATGTTCTACTTTGGCAGCCCGGGGTTTGCCGGTTCGGATCCCCGGTGCGGACATGGCACCACTTGGCAAGCACCACGCTGTGGTAGGCGTCCCACATATAAAGTAGAGGAAGATGGGCACGGATGTTAGCTCAGGGCCAGTCTTCCTCAAAAAAAAAAAAAAGAAAGAAAACAAATTTAAATCCACGATACAGGCACTGTTGTTTCACTGGTCAGTTTTTTGTGATCATGCTAATAAAATGTGAGTCATCTGTTTCATTTGAAAGTGTTTAAAGTATTTAAAAGAATTTGATATATTAGACTTGTGGAAAGTTTAATTAAGCTTGTAATCAATATTTAAATGTTTGGGAAATATGAGTTCTTGACCTCATGGTTTATTGGTTGTGTGAATACTTCAGGAATATTAAGAGAAATGTTCATTGTCAAAAATTAATAAATTGGGCACTAGACAAGTACATAGAGTAGGGAGTGTTCCTTTTCAAGTAGAAAGATGCATTGAGAGGTTTTTTTTCTTCAGGAAGATTAGCCGTGAGCTAACATCTGCTGCCAATCCTCCTCTATTTGCTGAGGAAGACTGGCCCTGAGCTAACATCTGTGCACATCTTCCTCCACTTTATTTGTGGGATGCCTGCCACAGCATGGCTTGACAAGCAGTGCGTAGGTCCATACCCAGGATCTGAACCAGTGAACCCCAGGTCGCCGAAGTGGAATGTGCGAACTTACCTGCTGTGCCACCAGGCTGGCCCCTGCATTGAGAGTTTTTAGGTATTACAATGATATGATGAGTTTGGAGTTCTGTTTGTTTTTTATAGAGCATATTCTGGTGGCAGTGGAGGACAGACTAAGGGAAAGAAATCAGAAGCAACAGGACTATGGGGTATTCTGGAAGCTATTTCCATCCACATTCTGCATTTCCCAGGCCTTGAGCCTTTGCTCCAGCTGTTCGCTTCCCTAAAATATCACTTACACCCTGATGTTGAAAACTTACCTCCTCCTCAGGACCCAGGTCAAACGGCATCTCTTCCACTAAGTTTTCCCTGATTTCTAAAAAATTAATTTCTTCCCCCTCAGAACTCCTCCAAACAGTGTGCCTGTGCTAGAGCTCTTTACACATACTGCCCTGTTTTATAGTTTCCTAAGTATTCATTTAAACATTTACCGAGCAATTACTAAACGTCCTTCTCGCTCTCAAACTCCTTGAGGCCAGTCCACACCTACATCTTACCACATCTGTGTCTCCCACGGGGCCTAGCACAGTGGCCTGCCACAGAGCTAGCATTCGACAAGTGTTAAGAATCTGGATGATGTTACACCTCTGTTTAAAACCTCCGACGGTCCCAACGCCTGTATAATGTTTGAGTCCAAACTCCTTAGCTGGCACCCAGGTCCTCTATAATCCAGCCCAGCCTACCTCCACAGTCCTATCTCCCACTCTCCTCCCACATGTGCTCTGTACTCCAGTCCAAGGAGACCCCTCAGCTTGCCCAAACTCACCCTGCACCTTCCGCCTCTGCCTGTGCAGTGCCCTGCACTTGCACTTCTCTCTCACCCTTCCCTCGGCTGGTCCAGTCCTGCCCATCATCCTTCCTGGCTCACCTCGGATGTCAGCTTCTCAATGAAGCCTTTCCTGATCAATCCAAATGGGGAGGAGACCCCTAATTCTCCCCTCCCGTGGCGCTCTGTTTTACCATCCTTGTGGCTTCACTGCATTCTACTCTGTGCTCCAATCATTTAAGTGTCTCCGATGAGACTGTAAACTCTGAGAGGGCAGTAATCACATCTAATTTATGCGTGTATGGCCTACAGAGCACCTAGACAAGTGCCTCATGTGGAAATACTCTAGAAATGGTAGTTATTTGATAAATGAGTAAATGGATGAATTCCTTTCCCCTCTTGTGCTTCCTCAAACCCCAGAAATCCCATCTGGACAGGACTGGAACAAAATGGTTCTCTTTCTAAATATGCACCCCCAAGAAGAAAGGCCTAAGAAGGAAGGAGGGACACACCAGGTGGAGGCATTTGCCTTCAGGGTCTTACCTCATACTCAAAGTCACCCACCAGTGCCCCAATGTCCAGGTGCAGGTTCTTAAGAAGATCACTTGAGCTGCGGACACTCTGAAAACAAAAGTGATGACGAGGAGTTAAGTTGAAAGAAACTAGTCAGCACAGGGTGAGGGCCAAGAAGTTTTATGCTTTCTGGGTCAGACCTCGGAGGTATATAGACTGAGTGAGAAATGAAGCTATGGGCTGGGAAATCATTTTTACTTATTTTCAAAGTAGCAAAGAGGTTAACCAAAAGGTGAAAACAACCCAAGTGTCATCAACAGATGAATGGATAAACACAATGTGGTATATTCATACAATGGAATATATAAAACGGAATGAAGTTCTAATGCATGTTACAACATGGATGAACCTTGAAAATATTATGCTCAGTGAAATAAGCCAGACAGAAACGGACAAATATTGTATGATTCCACTTACACGAAATATCTAGAACAGATAAATTCACAGAGACAGAGAGTAGAATAGAGGACACCAGGGACTCAGAAGAGGGGAGAAGGGGGAGTTATTGTTTAATGGGTACAGTTTCTATTTGGGATTATGAGTAAATTCTGGAGATGGATAATGGTGATGACTGCATAACATTATGAAGGCCACTGAACTGTACACTTAAAAGCAGTTAAAATGATAACTTTCATGTTATATATATTTGACCACAATAAAAAAATATTTTTTAAAAAAAATAGCAGAGGGTTTCCAGGCCAGGAGGAGAATTCATCATTACCTGGTTGTCACTTTCCACATCATCCTCCTCGTTAGTCTCCTCCCCTAAAGCCAAGAGGTTGAGAGCATTCGTGTCCTCATGGATGGAACCCAAGAGACCCTTTGTATAAGCAGAAGTCTTGAGACCCTGTGAAGGCTCCAAAATAGAGAAGGAAAGTCAAGGGACTCACTAGGAGGACCTTCAGAAGGCTTTCTTCTCTCTCTTTCTGTCTAGATGTCTCCCAGAGCAAGTCTGCCATGTCCAAGAAGCCGACCCCAGCAACTCCAGCTCAACCGATCCCTTGCTTTTCCAACTCCTACTGTCCTGGCTGCATGGACTGAGAAATGAGCACCACCGTCCCTAGAGCATGGGTCTATCCTCCACTGCCCCGAGTCCACATTCAGCATCATACAAGTGTGACTCATCTTCTCAACTACATTATGAGCTTTGAGGACTCAGCCTGTGCCTTCTGTGTCTCATCCATGGGCCACAGTTCCTAGCATGGTGCACAGGAGGCCTCACAGTAACTAAATACACTGAACACAAGAAAAAGTATTTACCAGCGTGAGTTCTCCAAGCTGACCGGTCTCCACTGAGCTCCCCAGGCTCACACTTTGAGATCCACGAAGAGCAGAGGGCGGGGCATCCACAAGACCCCTTAATGGAGCCAGGCCTCCAAGAGGAGTATGGACTGGGGCTAATGAGGGGCCCACGGCCTGGGCAACAAAAAACACCTGTTACAAACCCGAGAAACCACATGGCTCTCAGAGTGTCAGAGACAGATATAAAAATAAAACAGCTAAATCCTGCCCGCTCAAATTTAAACCACCTCCGTTCAGAGGCTGCTAATGAAACACAATATCCAGAAATTACCATCATGCCAACCGTGTGAGAAATCACAGGCTGGTTTCCCGGTCCTCCTAACTCTGCTGCTGGCTCACAAAACAGTTCTCGCACATCTGGCAGATGAGGCACAGTGTTCTGCTCTCCCTTCAGAAGCCAGAGAGGAGGCAGGGAGAGGGCAGAGCAGAGACAAAAGCCTCATCTACCAGAATGAGACGTCTCAGTAGATAATGTTTAAAACTGATGAATCAAGAAAAAGCAGTCCAAGCATATTATTTGCAAATATGGAATAAACACCAGAAGAAAGCGGTTGCCTCTGGGGAGGGGCACACACACCAGAGGACTGCTGTTATTTTATTATATGCCTTTTGGTGCTATTTGACTCTAATACGGGCACGTATTTCTTTCATTAAAAGAAATATTAACTATGAAAAAACATACACCAGCAACAAAAGAACTCTCTTTCCCCTGTGCACTGATGAGGAAAGTGGCTGAAACGAGCCTAGCCGAGGGACTGACCAGGTCCCCTCCTCCCCTGTTCTCAGGACGGCCAAATGACGGCTTCACGCTAGCAAGGACTGGGGCGAGAAACCAGGCTGGAAGTCAGAAGCTGTGAGACCTCGGCCTACTCAGACTCTCGGATTCTCGGTTTACTCATCCGCCAGATGGAGATGATACGTGCCTTGCCACTTAAGAAGGCTGGTGGAGACGTTCAAATGAGATAATGAAAGCAAGGAGCACGTGTGAGTGGAAGCGCTATTATTGTAGGGATCCACATTGCAATGGTCTGGGCTTAGAAACAGAGGCAAGGATAGCATTCTGGGGACAATTTACAAAGAGCTCTTTAAAATTCACCTCTCAAAATTGAAATGTATGAAATAACACAAAAATTCCATCCCTCTCTAATCCCACAGGGACTGAAGAGAGAAAGGAGAACATGGGGGAGGCCAGGCCGAGGAAGTTCGGACGGCCCACCTTCTCACCCGCAGCCTCAGCCTACAGGCCAGATCAGCAAGCGGGCTCTGAACAGGGCCTGATTCTGTACGAGGAGGGCATCAAATGCTCATGGGAAAGGTGAGATGGGACCCTCTTCCAGCCTTTGTAGATTCCTAATCATCTGGCCTGTTGTACAGTTTCTTTGTTAGGGAGAAAAGGAGCTGATGACAATAAAACGTGTGCCCACATTAGCCCAGCCCCAGGCACTGGGTTAAGCACTTTACACATCATCTCACTGTATTCTCACAACAACCCACGGCCACAGGCCCCACGTGAGCAAACAGCGTGAGGTCAAGACCCCCGCCGCAAGTCACCGGGCCAGCAAGGGCAGACACGGGATCGGAACCCAGGGCTGTCCCTGAGCCAGTACTTTACACTGCCCCCTGGCTGTGGCAGAAAAGGAGCCCCGGAAAGCTAGTCAGGTGAACTGTGCACAAACCGGGTTGCTCCTCCTGGCTTCAGCCCTTCCAACCAGCCCTGGCGTATCAGCAAGCAAAACTCTTCCCACACTGTATTTATAGAAAATTATAGACTCCTAACATGGCTAATTTGCTAACGTGCTGGGGGCTTGAGGGAGAGAGACAGGCATGCTGAGGGCTTTGTTCTCCCAGGCCTTTACCAAATCAGTGGTTAGTGGGGAAATTATACATTCCTGGCTCCTGGCTGATCATCTTCTATAGACGGCCATTAACTCTGACTACGGGCTGTGCATGGCGTTGTCCTTCAGAGCAGATAAACTTGCTGCCATCAGGCTAATTAAAACTTTCAGGACAATCTGCAGCTTGTCTGATATTTATAGTGCTACAGTAGCTATCAGAACTAACGGAGAACCAGTGCACGCCAGCAACTAGGAACCAGAGGTAACGACTGGGGAAAGCCACAGCTGGGCAACAGCAAAAGAACAGCTGGGGAAATTCACATTGACCCCCCATGGTCTCTGCTCCAAGTTGACTTTTTCTGAATGAAGACTAAGGTATGACTCTTCCAAGGGACAAAGGGTCAGATGACAGGGCAAGCCCAGCCCTTTGGTAAATCCCAGTAGGGGAGGCAGTGAAGGCACAAATAGGGTCTGCACAAGCCTGACACAGGGTATTCACCTGGGAACCCTGGGCAGCAAGGAGCAGAAGCGGCTCACTGGATGGCTGAGAGAGATTCTGGGCCGTAGCCCCTTGTGTCAGTAGTAACTCTCTAGTTCTGTGTGATTCCAAGAAGGGACACAATTGAGAGCTTGGGGCAAGGGTGTCTACTTGGAAGGACCTCTATCTATAATCAGCTGAAGCGAGAGGCTTCCCAAATCCCAGGAAGGTACCTATATGGTGCGTGAGTGCCAGGATCAGCACCACCTTGCTCACCCTCAAAATTGATCATCCTCAGTGAACCACTCATGGATTACAGTTAGATCCAGGAAAGGAAGTCTAAAAACCCTCAGCCCATATCTTGCAGGTGATAGGGTAGAAGAAACATGAAATACACGTCATCCCACAGGATGGCCAACCTGGGCAGTTAAGGGATCCATAGTTACCAAGGGAGGGCAACTAACAGGAAGCTAGACCTGATGGCTGCGTTAAGACGCCAACTCACCCTGTTCCCTCCCTGCCAAGTCACTGAGGCCTGTGGGCCACACCGTCTAAGAGGCCTACCTGGCTGAGAAGCAGCATCTTGCCTGGCTCTGCAGTGAGCCCTCTGTTGGAACTCAGCTCGACTGGCCCCTGCCTGAGGGGGCTGCTGCTTGGCTGGAAACAGGCTTGCTGAGAGGCCTCCTGACAAGCAGGGGCAAGGGCCGCCTCCGGAGGATGCTCCAGCAGCTCTGGCCTCCCAGCCAGAAACCTTGAGTCCCTCTCCACGGCTCTGATGGCCTCATGTTCACCCTCACTAGACATCCTGGAGGACTCAGGTGCCACGCAACAGACCATGCTTGCAATGTCTTTGCTCGGCCTCTCCGGCATGCTCTCGGGCAGCCCCAGGCCCTCCAGCCGCCTGGAGATCTTGACCATCTGCAGGATGTGCTGGTAGAACCTCTGGTCCTCAGAGTAGTCTTCACTCTCTGACTGCTCATCAGCAGAGCTCTGCATGTGGGACAACTGCGGCACTAGGAAGGGGCTGGAGTGTGGATCTCTGGGCCAGGGGCCTGAGGGACCCTCGCCCCGCTCAGATCCCTGAGAGCTCTGCAGGTCCCAAGGGAAGTTGTTCACCTCACCCAGGATCTGAGAGCCCAGGGGAGAGGCCAGGCTGCTGCTGCTCTCCAAATCAGGCCCAGACCCACCAGACTTCCTGTCCTCCTCAGGGGACTCTGGAGACCCTGGGGGTTGTCTCTTGTCACTGGTAGAAGACTCCCCAGGGGCACTCCCTGAAGGGGTATTCTGAGCTGGTTCTGACACCAGGGTAGCAGGTGGTACTAGGAAGAGGCCCTGAGGTGGATCTTCAGCCGAGGCCCCTGGAGCCTCAGCGTCACTGGGCTCTGTTTTCTTGCAGCTCCTGGGAGTGTCCTTGTTGACAAGATTGGAGACCTGCCCCATCCACAATCCTGGGGGCTCTCGCCTCCTCCTCCCTCTGCCCACACTCCCACCTTCCCCATAAACACCCTGCCAGCTCAGGTCTTCGGCTGGGCTACTATCTAACAAGAACAGCTTGCTCTTCCTGATAGGCAACATGTGGTCAGAAGAACAAGGGGACGGGGAAGGCTCCCCCTCAGAGGATGGCAAGGGAATGGGGCTCTGGCCTTTGTCCCCCCCGGGGCCAGTGGAGCTCAGTTTGGCCATGTTCTGGCTGTGCTGCTCCCCTTTCAGCTGCGGGCCCTTGACGGCTTCAGACAGCTTTGAGTGGATGGAGGCCTGGCTCCTGCTTTCTAACACATCCTGCCCACTCTGGAGGGGCCGGGGGTTCTCAGGGCCCGGAGCGCCAGGTTTCTGCTGTCTGGTCCTCATTTCCAGCTCTTCTATTTCAGGGTCCGAAAATCCCAGGTAGATTTTCTCTGTCGGCTTCTGGGGTTTCTCCAGACCCTGCTGATCACCTAATTCTGTCCTGCGTTGGACTGGGGCTCTGCCTAAGATTTTCTCCACGTCAGCAAAGATCTGATGGATTCGGGAAGCTGGGCCTTTGGAGAGTGGCTGCAGCTTGCCGGGCAGTGTGCCCATGAGAGGCCAAGGGGTGTCACCAAGCATGCATGGGCTCTTCCCTTTCTTAAAGAAGCCCTCACTTCTAGCCTGCATCTTTTGGTCTAGGTCCATATCAGCAAGCCCCGGTGCTGGGAGAGGGGATGGGCCACGGAGAAAGGAGGAAGAAGGCAGAAGTCCCTGCTCAGGCTGTGTTTCCTAGATGGGTATATAAACATGCAGAGAAAACTAAGACAAAGCACTTCTGAGTTATACTCGCTACCTCAGCCCTTGGCAAGCCCTCAGCAGAAACCCACCCTCCATCTAAAATCAAATACAAACAAAAGAGGGAAGAGAAGCTAAAAACTCCCTGGGGCTGAAAGTATGTTGTTTTCTGGTCCTGAGTTTCTATGAAGAGGAGGTTGGTAGATCAATGGCTTACAAACCTTGTTGCACAGCACCTGGGGTTGGTTCCACATGGCACCTCGGGGGCCACTAGAGTGTGTATGTGATGGGGAAGGGGCATCACCAAGACCTACATCCCCAGGACCAACCACGGCAGCTCCACTTATTTACACGCTAAACTTATTGATACTCCTCTATGGAGGAGCTGATTTGAAGACAGGGCTTCACTAGTAACAAAAGTCTGAAAATCACCAACCAATTCTCCCCAAGGTACCATCGAGCTCTCAGTTCTGCGATTGGTTCACTTTATAAAATCACCAACCTTATCAAGGACTACCAGAAGCTGTCTAAGAAGGGAGAGGGAGGGGAATCACAACCAGTGAGCTGAGCCTCGGAGACTCCGTCTAGGTCTTCCACCAAAGGCATGAGTTGGTACTGCTCAAGAGAGGTCCACAGTCACAGAATCTCGGGGCTGGATAAAAACCCTAAAAGGTCAACCACACTCTGCAAACATTCGCACTAAACCACAGCGGGCCCATGAGAGCCGACACACCTCCAGAGAGCCTAAACCACCTGAGTCCAGGTCGCCCACCCGGCTCAGGCCTGCCCCCTGGTGGAACCCAGGTTTGAGGCACCTGTCCTGAGCCCTCAGATCTAGACTGGCAGCCGACAACTGTTCAATCGTCTTCAGCTCCTCAAGCCACAGAAGGAATCCTTTTAACAGGGGCTCCAGGAACTCATCACATGCCCAGAACCCAATCTGTTACACAACCCTCCACCCCAGAACCCTCACTTCATTCTCTCTCTCACCTTTAGTCATACCAGAGCCTGCCCAGATTCTGATTATTATTTAAAAGAGTTCTGGGTTAGTAAAAAACCCATTATCCATCTTTTGCCTTTCAAACACATGACATGAGAAAATTCAGCCTATTCGGGAACTACCTGCCCGCTTTTCTCTATCTGGAGGAACAGACTTGTTAGCTTATTTCTCAGAACCACGAGTAGTAGTGTGTGGAGGAGGGGAAGGGGGCGAGGATTATCTGTGGAGCTTGGAAACGATAAAAAGGAAAAATTCATCAGCAACCATCCAACGCCAGAACCGACTCCTTGGGAAGGAAGGAAGAAAGATGGAGGAAATCTTTGCTCAGAAGTAAGCACTAGGCCCTGGTGGGAAATAAAGACTACAAACAAAAGAGCAAATCAACTGGACCATTGAGAGGGTTGCAAAGATACTCCCAGTGCCCCCCACCCGGCTGACCTGGGTTCCTCTGTCCTTCCTACTCCTGGCCATGCCCCGCCTGCCCATGCCTGGGTGAAGGGAAAAAGGCAGGTTTCCCTGCAATGTCCCGGTGCTCTGGGAGAGCCTGCACCTCACTTCAGAATGGCTCCAAGGCTTTGCTTCTCCACCTGTAAAATGAGGGTGGTAACTCTGCCTCCTAAGTTCAGACACACTGGAGGGACAAACAATACAATAATGGGAAAGAGCACTTTCAACTCTGAAGAAAAAAGCTGCTTGAGACCAAGGTGATCACGCTGCAGTCAAACCTCAGTTATCCACCACTAACCAAGGACACTGGCAACAAAGACGATCCACGGGGGTGGATAAAGCCCAAAGCTTTTCTTTTTGGATCTTGAAGGCACTGGTGTTCTGATAAGTGAATTTTGGCTACATCTGACATTAGGAATTCACAGCACTAAGACAAACAATGAACCCACATTAGGAAGGCCTGACTCTGAAAGCAGAGGAAGGACGCTCCCCTCTCAAGGCTCCCTGGCCTCCACCAACTGCTCCCTGTCCCTCCACTCTCCAGAGGGGCAGACAGCATGACAACTTAGACTATTGCAAAACACTATCCTCAGCAGAGCGCTCTCTCTGACCAATCCTATTATGTAATGTGTCTTCCCAGGGGAAAAAAGGAATTGTTTAGAGACAGTAACAACTTCTAGAAGCTGAAAGGAAAATCTGCCAGAAGATGGGCACAATTCAGGTGATGTAGTGTCAAGAAATTACTATATTACTGTTGCTGTTCTTCACGTCCCAGCTGTGAACACCTAGAGGTTCCCAGCGTCCCCTGAGGTTTCAGCCCTGGCTTCTCGGGAGCCGGCAGCCACTGACTCACCAGGGGACTTCTGGAGGTCTCTTTGTCCTTCTTGTCTTTCTTTTCCTTTTTCTTCTTCTTCTCTTTCTTCTTACTGGCCCCAGAAGTTGACAGCTTCCCTCGCTCTTGGATCACCAAGTTCCGATAGTGCTCGTCACATGGATGGTCCCACATGGACTGCCCGTTGGCAAAGTTAAAATAGTAAATATCACCTGTGATGTCCTGGCTGGGGACGAGCAGAGGGGAGAAGTTAGTCCCTGCTCAGGTCCAAAGCTACTTAAGAAAAAAGAAAAAACAGAGAGAAGGCAGAGAAGAAGGAGGAAGGGGGGACAGGGGAAGAGGGGGAGAGACTGCGGGAAAAGAGGGGATGAGAAGGGAGAAGAAGAGAGGAAAAGATTAACACAAAATTGAAGGGTACTATTTGGCTAAGAATAAGGAGTTAACTGAGATAGAACAAAAGATTAGGATACCTAAGGACTTCTCTAGATGGAGACATATAGCCACTGAGGCTCCTGGGAGTTCCTGTACCACTACAGTAGGAATAAACTTGGTTTCATTTAGATGGATAAGTACAAACACTATGGTATCTTGGAGATAAATTCTAGGATAGACCTTGCTTAATATTTTTATAAATGGTCTGAGGACAAAAGATGCATTGTGAAAGCTCTGGTTTTGCAAAAGACTCTAAACTCATAAGAGGTGACAATCCAAGCTGGTGGGGATCGACAACAGAAGGAAATAATACAGAAGGTGGGTCTCAAGAACCTGTGTTGCAACAGGGACAAGTCCAAAATAAACCATTCATCCCATCCACCGTTATCCATAATCCATTAGGACAGCTAACAGAACAAAAAACTATTGACAAGAGCAATATAAAAGATACAATACCCAGGAACAAATCCAAAGTGTACAAAATCTTTATAAAGCTTCACTGAAAAGTCAGGGAAAAAAAAAAAGAAAAACCAGTAGGAGAGCCATGCCATGTTCCTGAACAGAAAGACTCAAGTCTACAAACATGCCAATAATCTGCAAATTAATGTACAAATCCAATATAATCCCAACAGAACCCCAATCGGGCTCCTTATGAAACTTGACAAGCTCAATCTCAATTCAAATAAAAGAGAAAATATGTAAAAGTAAACAGGAAAAATGTCAGGGATAAAAGATAAAAAGAAGATATACAAAAGGCCAAAAAGCATATGAAAAGATGCTTGATAACACTAAACATTAGGAAAACGAAAATTAAAACCAAAATGAAATACCACTTCACACCCATTAGCATGACTATTATCAAAAAAGCAGAAAATAACAAGTGTTGGCAAGAATGTGGAGAAACTGGAATGCTGGTTTACTGCTGGTGGGAGTGTAAATTGCTGTAGCCACTGTGAAAAACAGTATAGAGTTTCCTCAAAAAATTAAAAATAGAATTACCATATGACCCAGCAATTCCACTTCTGGGTACATACCCAAAAGAACTGAAAGCAGGCATTCGAACAGATGTTTGTAAACCAATGTTCATAGTAGCATTATTCACAATAACCAAAAGGCAGAAACAACCCAAACGTCCATTGACAAATGAGTAGATAAACAAAACATGGTATATACATACAATGGAATATTACTCAGTCCTAAAAAGGAATGAAATTCTGACACATCTACAACATGGATGAACCTTACAGACATTATGCTAAATAAAATAAGCCAGACACAAAAAGACAAATATTGTATGATTCCACTTACATGAAGTACCTAGAACAAGCAAATTAAATAGAGACAGAACGTAGATTAGAGGTTACTAGGGGCTGGAGAGAGGGGGGAATGTGGAGTTACTGTTTAACAGGTACAGAGTTCAGTTTGGGAAGATGAAAACTTCTGGAGATGGGTGGTCAGGATGGTTGCACAGCTATACGAATGTACTTAATGCCGCTGAACTGTATATCTAAAAATGGTTACAACAGTAAATTTTATGTTTATACATATTTTACCAGAAAAAAATTTTGTAACTTCAATGTGATAAAAGAAAGCATAAAGAAAATTAAAAGACAAGAAACTGGGAGAAAATAGAAACTAGTATAAGATTAATACACAGAAAAAACAAAGAGTTCCACCTTCTTAACAAAAATAAAAAGATAAGCAACCCAATAGACAAAAGGACAAAGGATATAAACAAGCAAATCACAAAAGATAAACAAATGGCCAACTCCACTCTGCAAACAATTTGGGAAATGCCAATCAAAACAATCAGGCATAATTTCTTGCCTCTGGATTGACAGGTTTTTTGGATTGATACTTATTTTGGGATTGACAAGATTTTAATTGACAATATTTTTAAATGAACAATCACGTGCTGTTGGTGGGACTGTTAAACTTTAATGGAAAGTAATTCGGTATTAACTAACTGTACTTAAATCCTGCACAAACTTTAATACATCATTTCAAATTCTAGAAGTTTTTTCTAAAGAAACACATACAAAACTTCAGGCAACATGCTTAATTGAACTGAAGGAAACCTCTGACCTCTCCTCACCCCGTGCCAACACAGATAAATACTGGATTAATATTTAACAACAATTATAACAACAAAACAAGAAGAGAAAAAAAATCATTTTTCAACATAGCCAGATTGAAAAAGAAATTCTCAGATGCCAGAATCAGAAAGAAAACGTGAAACCTGAGTAGTAAGTGCACGAACTGACAAGTCAAGGCTGGTATCTGACCTGGATACAGGCCCTGGGAACTTGTGTTTTAATGCCAATGTAGGGACACAAAATGTGGCCTTAGACTTCCATGAATTTGGTACCTGGAAATCAGACCCTTACACACATCTTGGGCCCTTAAGGCTGCTCCCGCCATGAATAAAAGTACCTAGCAGACCATGGACGCGGCAAGAAAGCATGCTGCCCACTCCAGGTTCTAGGCAGGCAAAACAAAATTTAATGAAAAACTGAAACCCCAAGACACATGTAGATAGAGAGTCCAAAATGTGGTAAGGAAATCCCAAGTCAGGAATTTAATGGAAAAATTTGGTCCTAAACCACTGAAAAACCCTTGGCCAAAGCCACTGTAAAGCAACTCAACAACCTAGGAAGGAGACACTCACAAAAAGTAACCTCTACAGAAGATGAATTCATGAAATTCACAATAAATAACTATAAACCACATGAGAAAACAGTTCAACATGAAGGAAAATCAGTGACACAATGAAGAGAAGGATTAGCACACAAAGAAACGGCATAGAACAATCAGAAGACGACTGAAAATAACTACATTTAACCTTATTGTACGGAGAAAAGGAGTAGAATCCATAACGAAAGAATAGAACTCTAAAACACTCCAGACATACTGAAAGAACATAACAGAACTTGTAGGAATTGGTAGTCATTAAATTAAAAAACAAAACAAAAAAACACGTGGGTTACAAAGCAGATTTGACACAGAAGAAGAAACAAATAGTGAATTGGAAAATATATCAAAGGAAATTATCCAGAACGCAGCATGCAAGACAAAGTGATTTTGAAAATATGAAACAGAAGAGATATGGAGGATAAAATAAGTGGGCCAAATATAGTTCTAGTCAGAGTTCCAGAAAAGAAAAGTGATACGGTTTAGAGTTTTCAAAAATTGAAGAGAAACCTGAGTCTTCAAAGTAAGAAGGCACTCCAAATCCTGAACATGGTAAATAAAAATAAATCCATAGCCAGATACAGTGTAGTGAAATTACAGAACACCAAAGATAAAAACAACCAGAGAGGGGAAAAATTAATTACCTACAAAGGAACAACAAAACACATGTCTTATTAGCAAAACCAGAAGTCAGAAGACAATGGTACATAGTATTGTCAAGCAGCTGTTCAACAAACCGTTTCATACTCAACTAAACGCTTATTCAAGAGTGAGACCAAACAAAAATGATGAAGGACATGGGGAGATATAAACACATTTAGCAGGCTTGCTACAAAGGACGTTTATAGAACCCTGAATCCAAAAATGGGAGACTACACACTCTTATCAAGCACATACAGAAAATTTACCTAAATGCAACCACTTACTGAACCACAAAAAAGTCTCAACTTGTAATGAAGAATAAATATAAAGAAAAAATAAGATTGGAAATCAGTAGTAAAAAGAAATCCAAAAAAATACCCAAACTCTATCTACCTCACCCCTTCAAACTATTATTTTGGAGCAAAGATACTTAACAAAATTTTAGAAAGTCAAATCCAATAACATATAATCATGACCAAGCAGTTTATCCCAGGAATGTAAGGTTGGTTTAACATTCAAAAATCAGTCAATGTAACTGACCATATTAACGGACCAATAAAGAAAAATCATATGATCCTATCAATAGTTACAGAAAAAACATTTGATGAAATCCAATATCCATTTCTGATTTAAACTCTCAGCAAGCTAGGAATAGGAGGGAACTTCCTCATCTTGACAAACGGCATTTACAAAAAACCCAGACCTAATATCATACTTAACGGTGAAAGACTGAAAGCATTCCCCTTAAGATTAGGAATAAGGAAAGAATGTCCACTGTCACCACTTCTATACAACTGTTACCCAAGGTTCTAGCCAGCGCAGTAAGGCAAGAAACAGAAACAGAAGGCATCCAGATCAGAAAGAAGAAATAAAAGTGTCTTTATTCCCAGAACATATGATCACCTATGTAGGAAATCCTATGGAATCCACAAAAAAGCTACTAGAACTGACGTAAATGAGTTTAGCAAGGCTGCAGGCTACAAGATCAATATACAAAACCAACCTTATTTTTATATAAATGCAACGAAAAACTGGAAATTAAAATTTTAAAATAACCACTTATAGAAGCATCAAAAATATGAACTACTTAGAAAAATCTGATAAAATATGGGCAAGACATTTACACTAAAAACTACAAAACATTTTTTAGAGATATTAAAGAAAACCTAAATAAATGGAGATAGACCACGTTCACAGGTTAGAAGACTCAATATTGTTTAAGATGTCAGTTCTCCCAAATTGATTTATAGATTCAATGCAATCCCAAGCAAAATCCTAACCGAATCTTTTTGTAGAAATTGACAAGCTGATTCTAAATTCATATAGAAATGCAAAGGACCTAGCATTTTGAAAACAGAGAACAAAGTTGGTTTCAAGATTTATTATAAAGCTACAGTAATCAAGACAGTATGGTATCGGTGTAAAGACAGACACACAGATCAATGGAAGAGAGCAGAGAATCCAGCAACAGACCCACACATAACAGCCAATTTAGAAAAAAATCTAAACACCCTTCACTATAAGCGTGGTTAAATAAATCAGGATTTTTTTTTTAAAGATTTTAGTTTTCATTTTTCTCCCCAAAGCCTCCTGGCACATAGTTGTATATTTTAGTTGTGGGTCCTTCTAGTTGTGGCATGTGGGATGCTGCGTCAGCATGGATTGATGAGCGGTGCCATGTCCGCACCCAGGATCCGAACCAGAAAAACCCTGGGCCACCAAAGCGGTGTGCACGAACTTAACCACTCGGCCACGGGGCAGCCCCTAAATCAGGATTTTAAAAAATTGTGGTAGACATACATATGTAAAAGCATGGAACTGGTAAAAGAATGAGGCAGAACTTCACACACTGACATAAAAGAGTAATATATACAGCATAGCACTTATGTTTAAAAAACAAAACCATGTGAGAGTGAGTGAGTGAGAGAAAGAGTGTGTATTTTTAAAAGGCCTGGAAGGAATTCCCCAATTAACAGTAATCACTCTTGGGATTGGGAGTCAGGGTAAAAGATAAGATGTATATATGCGTTCTAATGACTTACGTTATTTTTAAATTATCTTTTTATTTATTTAAGATTATTGAAAAATAATTTAGAAATAGTTCACACTCTCCTTACAGGACAAGAGAGTGTCAGCCACCACTGGCAGACACGTGACGGCAGCTGGCACGAAGCCTGGCACGCAGCTGGTCCGGAACCAGTGACAGTCTCCTTCCTTCCATCAGGGTGGGCATCAGAAACCAAACAGAAACTACAGTCCTACAAACACAACCCTGAGTCCTCAGCACCTGGAATACCATGTGCAGTGCTGACGGATTTACTACAAGAAAAACGTTATGAAACCGGAAAAGGTCCAAGGAAAAGCAGCTAAAAAGATCAAGCCCGCATGTGAGGAGAAGCTAAAAGGATTACGATTCTTCCGCGTAGACAAGTAAGGCTAAACCGAAGCCATTCTGAGGACGGCCAAGACGTTAAATGGTATAGATAAAAACAGGATAATGACACCATATACACAAAACTGCACAATACCAGAGTGAGAGGGGACCCCCGAGACCTCTGGGGACTAGCTTGGGAAATCCCGTGCTATGGCATAGGTAAACTTAGGGCGCCCACTTTTGGGAGATGACTGGAAAGAGCTCTGTGCGTGTGAGGAGAACAGAGCGGGCACGAGGAACAGAGAAAACAGAGTCACCGAGAGCGGGAGAGGACGCAGCCCTCAGGAGCAGAAAGCCCCAGCGGCCATCACGACTCCTTCTAGCTCCCCCAGCTCGGCCAGGCACTTCCTCACCATCAGCCTCTGCTTCCCCGAGACAACCTGAGCCAGTCTCTGCCCCTCACAATCCAAAGGGCTCAAAGTGAAAATATGAACGAATCCACGGATAGGAACCTCTTCATGAACAGTTCACACAAATTCTGGGATGAGTTGCCAAGATAGACGAAACCCTTGCCAGTTTGTGTAGCCTCACTGCAAACCTCTTTAGGTCCAGCATCCGTTTTGGACATGTTGAGGCCTCAACATGGTCACTCTCAATATCAGTCTGCAAGGAGTCACACCACCACCTCCTCGGCACGTCCAAAACAGATGCGGGTGCTAGGGGATCTGACCCAGGGAAGCAGCTCCTGGGACCCTGGATCTAAGTGCTGACGCCTCACAGGGACCAACAAGTCGGCCTATGCTCAGGCCAAAGCATCAGGCGAGGCAGTCTAGCAGAGGAATGGCCCGTCACTGTCCCTGGCTCAGGACAGGCTTCAAAAGTTCGCTGGTTAAAGCTAACCTCCAGTGTCAGGCTCCCTCACCTCTGACAGGCCAGGTCAGTGGGCTGCGCTGGGCTGACTTACCATGGTTTCCACTCCACAGGCAGAGGGGCCACGATGCCCTCCCGCGCCAGCCACATCAGTTCCGGTTCCTTGATGGGATCAATCCCAATCTCTTTGGCAAATTCAAGAATTTCTGTGAGGAGAGGCAGGAGGGTGGGAAGGTAAGAAAGACAGGGAGAGGGTAGATGGAAAGAAGAAAAAAAATCACACTCAGCCTTGTGAGATGTATTGGTCTGTGCCCCACTTCCTGTTAATATTTGGTCTTTTCACCCTGGTTCCTGACACAGAACTAAATCCCTTGGAATTTGCTGGGTGATAGCAGTTTCTTTTGTTCCATCGGGCGACTCTGGGTGGGCTCCTGGATAGCTCACGGATGGAGCTGGTTACCAGAAAGACCAAGACATGATTAGAAGGTTGGAACGTTCAGCCCTACCCCCAATTCTCTGGAGAGGGGAGAAGAGCCGGAAATTGAGTTAATAATCAATCATGCCTACACTATGAAGCCTCCATAAAAATCCCTAAATAACTGGATTTAGAGAGCTTCTGGGGTGGTGAACACATCCACATGCTAAGAGGGTGGCGCACCCCCAACTCCACGGGGACAGAAGCTCCTGGACTCAGGACCCACCCAGACCTCTTTGGCTATTCATCTCTATCCTTTATCATATCCTTTATTGTACAATAAATTGGTAAATGGAAGTGTCTTCCTGAGTTCTGTGAGTAGTTCTAGCAGATTACTGAGCCCAAAGAGGGGGTCGTGGGAACTCTCATGTATAGCCGGTCAGTCAGAAGTACTGGGGACAACCTGGGATGTGCAACTGGCGTCTGGGGTAGGAGCAGTCCTGTGGGACCAAGCCCTTAACTTGTGAGATCTGATGTTATCTCCAGGTAGACAGAGTCAGAACTGACTTGAAATGTAGGACACCCAGCTGGTGTCAGAGAGTTAGCCAGTGTGGGAAAAAACCCACATCTCATGTCAGAAGTATTGAGTGTGAGGAAAAGGAAAAACAGTTTTTCCCTAGACAAGCTTTTTCCTACTTTTCCCTTACCTTCCAGATTTTCTTCAGTGAATAGGTATTATTTCTCTATAACAAACCTATATAATTTTGTTTTCTTGAATTACCATTCATAAATGGTAGGCCTGAATCAAGGCGTGCTATCTCCATACTCTAAGAATAGAATCTGAAGCCAAACATAACAAAGGCAAAAAAATATGACCAAGACTTCACTGTGGCAGAGGCCTCAGGAAGAACCCCAAGAGCCACAGCCACAACCATCCTGACTGTGGGCAGGCTTATCTTGCCAGGACACAAGCTCTCCTAAGATTCACAAAATCTTGGTGCAAAAGTGCCCGTCACTCCATCAAGCATGCCCTGAACAACTACAGACGACCAAGCCCGTTGGGGACCTTGCCAGCACACAGACAGAGTGTGAACCAGGTGATATGTACTGTGGGGAGGGGGGGCCATGTGCAGAGAGAAAGCGGTGACTTATCCCGCCAGGGCCAAGGCACATGTGAGCAGAGACAGAGGCAGGACACGCAGGCAGCCGTCTTCCCCACTCCCTGCGCCCTCTTCCACCAGGGGAGGAGTTTCTTTTTCAGTTTTGCTGTATACGATGGATGCTAAAACTTCTGTTGTACTCTTTTGGAATCAAGCATTTAGAAAAGCTCTTTTGCAAGAGATCTGGAGGACTAGGGGAGACACATGTACTGAGTTAAGAGCCATCTCACCTAGAGGAAAAAAGACAGATGAGAGAACCAATGGAGTATGTCACCAGAGCCCCCAGGAATAATCAAAGAAGTACCCCAGGGGCATCATGCTTGAGCTGACAATACCCAAGGCCAGAAAGGCATCACCAATACGGGTCATCTCCATGGAGAAAGTGGAAGTTCACACACCTGGGGACCAGGAAAGAAAAGGCACTTTTTCAAAGGGCCAGCTAGCATTTGGCTAGCCAAGGACTAATTCATTCATTGATTCCACAAATATTTTTTGAGTGCTTCCTATGTGCCAGTCACCATGCGCCCTGAATAATAGAAATGGTCTCTACTCTTATTGAGTTTACATTCTCATAGAAGAAACAGCCAGTAAAGAAGTAAACAGATACACGTATAAACAATTAAAGCTTCTGATAAACGTAATGAAGGAAGTAAATGAGGTATGAGATAGAGAATGTCAAGGTGGAGGGCGTGCTCCCTTAGAATGGGTCAAGTAAACCTCTCAGCCTGAAACCTGAAGGAGGAAAGGAACCAGCTATGCAGAGCACTGAAGAAAGAGCACTCAGGCAGAAGAAGAGCAGGTACAAAGGGCCTGTGGCAAGTGGCAGCTTGGCCCATCTTGGGACTGTCAGAAAGGCAATGTGAGTGGCTAAGTGAGCAAGGGACAGAGTGGCACTGGTGAGTGTGGGCAGGTGGCTGGGCCGGGGTCATGCAGAGCCCCACTCAGGGTGTTACGCTGAGTATAGTGGAAGATTCTTAAAAGCAGAGCCCTGATATGATGTATTTGACACTTACTCTGGCACTCCGTGGAGCACAGACTGGAGCAGCACAGAGTATACGCAGGGTGGCTCATTAGGAAGCTACGAGAGTCCAAGGAGAGAAAACAGTGGCTCGAGCTTACGATGTCTAAACTTGGACTGAGCCAAAGGGCATGTCAGAAACATCCTTAGAAAAATGTTACACTCGTTTATAATATCAAACAAAAAAGATAAAATATTTAGGAAATAAAATGAGAAAGAGACAGAGAAAACCTACACGAAGAAAACTTGAAGTCGCTCCTGAAGAACACAGAAAAGACACAAATGGAAAGGAATACGACGTTCTTGGAGAGGAAAACTTCACAAAGATGTTGATCCCCCCTAAGTTCAATCATAAATTTAACACAATTTTCTCCAAAATACCAGCAGTTCCCAGCATACAGCCCTGCCCAGAACTGGACAAGATGATTCTAAAGTTCATGGGAAGATAAACAAGATAACTGAGAAAACTTTGAAAAAAGAAAAGCAGTGCGGGCGTCTCAGCCCTAGTGGATATGAGACTTGATCATCGAGCCTCAGTCATGAAGATATGGTACTGGCCCAGGAACAGACAGTTGGATGGAACAGAAGAGAGAGCAGACCCAGATGCACACAGGCAGCACCCAATGCACGGGGCAAAGAGGAGCTGTTCCATGAATGGTGTGGGGACAGACCTGGAAGAAAATAGGGGAGAAGTGTTTTATCCTTGCAATAGGGAAGGCTTTCCTAACTACGCTACAAAACTCAGAGGCCATATGAGAATGGACTGAGAAACTGAACAGAAAAATTAAAAGCTTCTACATGGCAAACAAACAAAACTCCTATGCTATAAGCAAAGTCCAGGGTTTAATGTGGGACCTGTGGACTCCTGGGGGGGCAAGAGTGCTTCCCCCTCTCTAACTGGCCTGCAGAGCATCTGAATTGCACGTAAACTTTGTGTGTCCGGGCCCACGACTCAAGAGAATTTCAAAGGAATCCTCACCCCAAAACACAGCATAGTGCTTCACAGTGCAGGCCCTGGAGTTAGAATACCTGGTCATAAATCCTAGCTGCACCACTTGGTAGAACTGTGTAACTGCAGGGAAGTTACTTAACCTTTCTGTGCCTTTGTTCTCTCATCTGTAACATGGGGATAATAACAGGACCCAACTCAAGGAGTTGCTGGGAGGGTTGAAAAGGAAATGTATGTAAAGTTCTTAGTACAGAGACTGGCACACAGTAGCACTCAAAAAGCGTTGTTACTATAGTTATTAACAATATTATTATTGTTAAAAAAAATCACTTTAGTTTGCCCTTAAGAAATTGGGTTTCCTCTGCCCTCAGGACACACTGTATTTCATGATATCCTCCACTACCTTTCCATTTAAAATTAATCATTGATCTAACCCAAGGTCAGCAAACTTTCTGTAAAGGGCCAGACAGTAAATATTTCAGGTTTTGTGGGTCATATGGTTTCTGTCACAACTACTCAACACTGCCCTTGTGGCATGAAAGCGGCCACAGACAATACATGAACAATTAAGTGTGGCTGTTTTCTAATAAAACTTTATTTACAAAAACAGGCAACAGGCCCGGTTAGGCCCATGGGCTATAGTTTGCCAACCCCTGATCGAACCCAAACATACTGAGCAGCCCCGTGCGTGTACCATACCACACACTGGAAGAACCAAGACAAAGCAGAGGGAACTCCTGCCCTCAGGGAGCCGTGACTATGCACCCCGGCCTCTTACCTTGCTCGCTGGGAATGTAGGTCTCATCGTAATCTTCCTCTAGAACCAGCTGGTCTCCGATGCGGATGGGTCTTCCGGCCATGATTGGTCTGGGCTCCAACGCCTAGATCCCGGAGACCCCAACCAAAGAGGAGATCAGGAACCCAGCTTAGAGGAGGAAAAGCTGGAGCCGGGTCAGGGAGCACCTGGCTCAGACCAGACCCCGCAAGCCAACTTAGCCGAGGATTTCCCAGACGCCAGGGATACTGGAGGGCAGGGCCGACGGCTCAGAGCTCAGGCCTTGCAGGCTCTGCGCCCGGCAAAGTTCCCTGAGACACACCTCCCGAAGGCTTGGTGGCCACGAAAGATCTAGAAGCCTGGCTCTCTGAAGACTTCGACTTCATAGCCCGCCCAAATAAGAGAAAGAAAGAGCAGTGTAGGACCCCCGGCTAGAAAACCCTAGTGAGAACCCAAAATAACCAGCAGCACAAACACCCCCCAAATACCAACGCACCCCAGTGCAGTCACACTGTCTCAACACATGTCCCTATCTGCATTCAGCGACGCCCTCAGGGGGCTTCCAGTCTAGTGCAGGCAGCAGACACAACTTCAACAGTAGAAGAGGGCAGAAGGGAAGAAAGTCCTGCTCTGGGAGTACTCAGAAGGGGCACATTCCCACTGAAGGGAGGAAGGAAGGCTTTGTCAAGGAGCTGGGTAAGAAGGCTGACAAGAGCTCTGACAGTGGGCAAAGGTACTCTAGGCAGAGGGACATCACGTGCAGACAAGGCGTTCGGGAGAGCTGGACAGCGGCATGCACGGCAGGGCCGGGTGGAAGGCCAGGCCAGGGTCTGGTCCTGGAGAGCCTGGCAGACCACACTGAAGAGCCTCGACCCTGCCCCGTGGCAAAAGGGAGGCACGGAGGGCTTCGGTGAGAGAAAGCAACACAGAGCGACCTTTTAGAATGAGAACTCTGGTGGGAGTAGCGTGGCTAGATTGGAGAAGTGAGCGACTGGGGCCAGGAAAACCAGTGAGGAGGTTGCCGTCCAGGTGAAAGACAATGAGGGCTCAAACTGGGGCAGAAGCGGTGGGAACAGAGGAGAAGCGACAGACACGAGGGACCCTACGATGTCAGGCTTGAGAGGACCAGGATGTGGGAGCGAAGAGTCCAACCCGAGTCCAAGGCTTCCAGCCCCAGGGGCAGGGCGGTGCCTAATTCTTCAGCTGACAAGCTAGTGTGGTTCTGGAATTGTTCCTCCCTTCCCAGCCCTACTCCTGCAACTACTGCGGGACCCCCAGGGCACACCAGCTCTCCCCCACATGGCAGCTCTCAGGCTGAAGCCTGTCGACACAGAGACAAGTCACCCTGAAAGTGGCTGCCGTGGAAAGCCCTGCCCGGAGAGCCTCCCCCAGGGAGGAGGCAGTAGCCACAGCGGTGGGACCAACAGGAACCCGCCCGCAGGAACAGGCCCCAACCTCTCCTGGAGCTACTTCCTCAGGAGCTGTCACTGTTCCACCTGGAGCAGCCAGCATGACACAGCCCTCTTCAAGCAGGGAGGTGAAGAGAAAGACCCTGTCCTCAAAAAGAAGGTCAGGACATGGCCTGTAATGAGTGCTCAGAAAATGGCTGCATCTGGGGACTCTGAATCTGCTCCAAGATCCCTAGAGAGGGACCCCCGAAAACAGCAAAGGACCTAGGAGGGACTGTGACCATGGCCCTCTCTGCATCCTGGCAGCTGAGAGATGGGCGAAGGAGATGTCCCGCCAGAGGACTCACAGAGATGGTTCCCTTCATCAGTCCACTGCCCCACGGGAGCCAGGCTCTGTCCCTCCCATTCCCACCATGACAGCACCATGCAGTGACTCGGCCTCAGGAAGAAAAGCCCAAAGGAAGACGCGCTCTTCTCCGCAGTACATAAGCCCAGGTGGGAATCTGTGCCCTACCCTAGAAGAACCCGTGATGCCCTGCGGACACAATGCTCAAGCCTCTACTCACACAGCCAGAGATGAGCAGGGCCCGACTGCCAGCGACTCTAAAAAAGCCGAGAGGAAAAGTACCTGGGACCAGGGCGGCAGATGTGGCCCAGCGCCTGGTGACTTCAGGAGTCACCGGAATCTGTAGTCCTCTGAGTCAGGGACAGCAGGGAAAGGGAAAGGATTCCCGGGGAGGGAGGAATGGAGAGTGGCCTGAACACCAGGCTGGGCATCATTCAATCCAACAGGCAGTGATCAACATGGCACTGTATCAACTATCTCAGAGAATTTGAGAAATTCTGCATTTGAGAAATGTTACCTATCCCTGGACACATTCCATCCCCAGAAGGCACAGGGCAGGCAAAAATCTCAGCCTCATGGCAAAATGCCTAATTAGCTACACACATAATTATCAATATTTAACTATTTAAAGGTCAGGAAGAACCTGGAAAATGTGAATTCATGCATCACTCAAATGTTGAATCTTCTGCCAGAAAAAAAATATGGGTGGGCTGTATCATAACTTCTTCCCTTGCCTTGCCCGGCTTCAGGAAAGATGTGGGTAAGAACAGGGCCAAAAGGGCAGGAATTATAGGAATGAGGAAAGTGAGAAGAGAAATCTGTTTAATGGCTACTAAAGATCATTTACTCAGTCGAGAAACATTTATTGAGCACCTACTAAGTTTATTTATTGCTAAGCACTAGAGATGCAATGGTGATTAAAAACAGATTCAGCTGCTCCTCCCTTGGAGCTACACTCTACTGAGGGAGGGAGACAGACCAACCAACCACCCACTCACAGACAAATGTGTAAATATAAATGAGGCAAGAGCTTGGAAGGAAGGGAGCCTGGATTAGATGAAGTCTATGCTGAGAACTGAATGAGTAGGTATGAGTTGCTAGACAAAGAGAGCAGGAAAAGGTGTTCTAACGGAAGCAGCAGCACGTGCAAAGGCCCTTCAACAGGAAGAACACCAAGCAAGAAAAAGCACACTTGGGGATGACACTGGGAAGGTGGGCAGGAGCCAGGTTCCTGTCAAGAACTTGGCCTTAGTCATAAGAGAGCTGGAAGCCAGGAAAGGTTTTTCCAGATACATGTTTTGAAAAGATCACTTTGGCAGCCATTGGGAATACAGACGGGAATGGAAGCCAGACTGGAAGGAAGAAAATCAAAGTGGCTGCAGAGAGATTAGGTAGGAAATCATGAGCTAATCTAGGTGAGGTGATGGTAACCTGGGCTGGAGTGGTCATAGAGGGGAAGATGAGATCCTACGAAAGCGGTCCTGAGATTTGCTACGGCAAATAGATGGCACATGTCCTAACAGTGCCCTCCAAGCCTGAGACCGTGAGGGACATCACTAGGCAACCATGGTACCTAGGCATGACTTCAGAACCACCAACCTTATACTCCATGCAGTGCTCACCAACACATCAGATGAAACGTCTCGGCTAGGTAGAGATTATTATCCCCATTTTTCAAATAAGGAAACTGAGGCTCCGCAAGATTAAAAAAAACAACTTGCCTGAGGTTTCATTGCTAGTAAACGGCACAAGAAGAACATGCACGCAGCCACGCCTATCTGACTCCAAAGCCTGAGCTCTGACCTCCAACATGACCAGAGCCCAAGGGACAAGGGGAGGGGCAGCAGGAGAGAGATCTACAATGGAAGGCAAGGGGCACACTATACTGGGCTCAGAAGCACCAAGGCCGTATCCCGCACGTGATGAACAGCCATCACAGGATTTCACAAAGCAGACTGGCAGGATCAGATCTGTAGTTTAGAAAGATGATTCTGACTACTGCATAGGAATTGACTCGAGGAGGGCAAGAACAGAGGCTGAGGGGCCACTTAGGAAGCTATCCTGAAAGCAGAGGCAAGAAATTACAAACTAAGTCAGTGGCTGTGAGAATGGAAAGGAAGAGCCACATTCTAGGGGTATTAGGAGGCAAAAGAACAGGACTTGATGTCTGCAGCAAGTGAGGGAGAGGGAGGAGGGAAATCGGGGCACTTGAGCCAGTATGCCTGATTATCTGCTCACTTCCATGCCTTGCTCATAGCCCCACCTAGCACACTGCTGAGAATACAGGGCATGCCCAACACATGCTGGTTGCATATACTAGATGAATGAATTCCATTCATTCTGACGGAGCGAATGGTGAAGTCCTTCACGGAGACGGGAACTACAAGAGGAAGAACAGATCCGAGGGACCAGGATGGGAGGGGATGCATTCAGTGGGGGATGATCAGTAAGCAGGACGCAGCTCAGGAAAGACGTCTGGCTAGAGCCGCAGTTCGGGGTCACCGTTAAATAGAGGGTAACTGAAACTCTGGGTGAAGTCATCCAGACATGGCGTGTGATGATGAGTAGACAGGAGCGGCCCGCAAAGGCGGCCGAGGAGGGCTGAGTTAGGAAAACCAGGAGAGAGGAGTCGTGAAGGCAAGGGAGGAGAGCGGTTCCAGGTGGAGGAGATAGATTTCTTTTAATCAAAGCAAGGAAAGGACAAAACAAAAGCAAAATACTTTCTAACTTCCCCAGCTGGCCAGAAGCCGGCATAAGGTCGGACTAGCCCCTACTGGGACACGGGGGAAGCTTCCCACAAGAGAGGTACGGAAGCAAGCTTCGGAAGGCCAGGCCCTACACGCTACCCACGAACGGGACCAGTAAACGAGCGCCCCGGCAAGCTCACACACGTGGCCCAGCGCCCGCTCGCACTCCCCCAGCCCCCAGCCCAGGGCCCTTCCGCCACTCAGAGATTCTGGATAGATGCACCAGTCCAGCCGCTCCTTCTTCACTTCTTCCTTCAGTTCCCGCCCACACTCGTGCACATCCCGCTGTTGGCACACAAGTGTGCCTCAACCCTCCCGCTTCCCTCCTTTCCCCGCCACCCCACCCCTCCTTCGAGGAGGTCCTCACCTGTCCCTCACCCCTGGAGGCTCTGGGCGATGGTTCCCGGTTCTGCGCAGATTCCCCAGCACCACCCCGGCTCCCCGCTTCCAGGGACGCCGGGGTGTTGCCCTGCAGCGGCCAACAACCACTTCCGGAAAGGGTACCAACCTAGCAACTGAGAGTCCCGCCTCTACCCGGAGTCAATAGGTCGCTGAATGAGAATTCTGGCATTGGATTGGTTAGAGGTCCCGTCGGATCACGGAGGAGTTCGGCACGTTTCCCGTTGCACTATGGGATATGTAGTCCAAGATAGTTGATGGAGGTCCGCAAGGGGTTAAAAGAGAGCTCAGAATTTAGATATGAGGGGAATTTCTTCCCTGGCGAGAAAGGACCATTCACAGTATTTACAATAACGTCGATTAACTAAGGCAATTTATTGGTCACCATTTTTTAGTATTGTAATTAATATCAAGTAAATACACTGATCATCAATAATCAACCCATTGAGACTTTAATAAACAAAACAAATGCGAATGTAAGGTAAATAAAATAAAATAATTAATAAAAAATAAAAAGCTGGCTCCTCTGTGCTCTGATTAAGAGACCTAGTTTCTACTGTCCATCTTTTCACCAGAGCACAGGAACTCAGTTTGCATGTCTGCAATATAGGGATAATACTAACTTCAAATCTTTTCTGTGGCAATTCTGCCTGTACTTCCTTTATTCTGCCTGCAGATGACAATTCATTATTCCCCCTTCCTCTCCAAACTCCTTAAAAGTCTCACTGAGGGGCCAGCCAGTGGCCAAGTGGTTGTTTGCACAATCCGCTTTGGTGGCCCAGGATTTCACTGGTTCGGATCCTAGGTTTGGACATGGTGCTGCTCATTAGGCCATGGTGAGGTGACGTCCCACATAGCACAATCAGAGGCACTCACAACTAGAATATACAACTGTCTACTGGGGGGGCTTTGAGGAGAGAAAAAAAAAGAAGATTGGCAACAGTTGTTAGCTCAGGTGCCAATCTTTAAAAAAAAATAAATAAATCTCACTGAGGGAACAAAGGGACCAGACTTAAAGGGACTCTGAGGGTTCACCAGTTCAGCCACCACAGACCTTGCACAAAACAAGGATTCAAAAAACCATTTGTAGGAGGCCAGCCCAGTGGTGTGGTGGTTAAGTTCATGGACTGTGCTTTCCTGGCTCAGGGTTTGCAGGCCGGATCTCGGGTGTGGACATACACACCGCTCATCAAGCCATGCTGTGGGGGCATCCCACACACGAAATAGCGGAAGATTGGTACAGATGTTAGCTCAGGACCAATCTTCCTCACCAAAAAAAAAAAACAACAACAACAACAACAACAAAATCCCAACCGTTTGTAGACTTGGTGCCTATGTCCAAGAACTTGCAATCAATGTGGTTGACTTTGGCTGCCATCAAAATTCTTAATTTTTGTTCCTTTGCATGGGTCCCTGGCTCTCTCATGGGGAGAGCTAATAAAATAACCAATTTGCATTTTATCAGATTTCCCTATAGGTTTGTTCTCAGAAATGCAAACCAATTTACAAAATGCCCTTAGGCAAACATAATTAAGAAAGCAAATCTTTGGGGGAAATGACAAAAATGATACACCAATTGATACATGAGTAATATACCCAATGAGTGGGGAAGAGAGGCTGAGAATTTCACACATTGTAGCTCATCTTCTGCAGTCAGAGTTGTACCCACAGAGGTGATTTTTCAGATACGGGAGGAAGAAACAAAATTGGTCCTAAATTTTAATGCCCTCCCCTCAGGTCAGAAATTCCACCATTAGAACTTTTTCTTCCCTTTTCATACTGTTCACTTGTAATATACAGAAAATCACCCATGTGTTAAGAAAGAAAAACATTTGTTAATCGTACAATTTTTTTAAAAAGTATATAAAGATGTGAAATGTTCCCTCTACTGTTTCAATCCAACCTATTTAAAATTGCAAACTGCCCTTCCCTCTCCCGTCTCTGCTTTATTTTTCCCCATAGCGCATAGCACCTTCTGAAACACTGTTACTTTATTTCTTTATTGTCTGTCTCCCTGTGTTAGAAAATAAGCTGCATGAGGACAGGAATTTTGTCCATTTTATTTATTGTTGACTCCACAGTGCTTAGCATGTAGTGGGCGCTCGATACACATTTGCTGAATGAATGAATGGGCAAACTGAAGGAAGGAAGTAATCCCACATCTCGGAGGAAACCACTGTTGACATTTTGGTTCCTCTCTGCCAGACTTTTTAATGCTTATGCAGATGTAGATTTATATGCATACATGTATATGCACATGCGCATCCTTTTAAATTTTACAGAAATGGCATTATAATGTACATATTGTTCTACAATGTGCTTTTTTCACTGAATGTGTCATAAACATCTTCCGAGGTGAGTTCATAAGAAGTTACTCCCTTCGTTATAATGGTGATGTAGGATTCCATTGAATGAATGTCTCATTCCCCTATTGATAATCATTGATTTTGTTTCCAAAGTTTTGATACTGTACACAATGCTGAAATACTGTTATATTCTTTGGGAAGGATCCTAGAAGTGACATTGCTCTCAAAGAATTTACATTTTAATAGACATTGCCGGATTTCTCTCTAAAAGTGGAATAATTTACAATCCAACCAACACTAAATATTACCAATGTGAGAGGCAAAAAAATATAACAATGTCAATGGTATCTAAATATTGTTCTAATTGCATACTTTCTCTATTAATGAAGTTGAAGTTTTTTTCATGTTTTTATTAGTCATTTGAATTTATTCCATTAATTAACTAATTACCTAATTAATTTCACATTCTTGCTCATTTTTCTACCAGGATGTTCGGGGGTTTTATTGACTTGTAGAAGATCTTTGTATGTCATAGACATTAACCCTTTGTCACTGTATTGAGTGTCTCCTTGTCTGTGAGTTATCTTTTCACTGTGTAAATGTCATTTTTCTCAGTCGTTGTAGTGATAAGACGACTAATAGCTCACCTTTATTGAGCATTACAGTGAACCAGACACTGTTGTCAGCACATTATACAGATTGATTCATTTAATTCTTACATTATGAGGTATGTACTATTGTCAACGCCATTTTAAAAACGAGAAAAATTGAGACACAGAAACCTAAGTGACGAGCCTGAAGTCTCCCAGACTCTATGTGGCAGAACCAGAACTGGAATACTGGAAGTCTGCTTCTAGGGAAGTTTTAAAAATTCAAGTAGTCAAGCATATCCCTTGTCTTTAAAAATATCTTCTGAGTTTTGTTAGAGATCTTCAACATGCTAAAATATTCTTCTATTTTTTGTCTGTAGTTTTCTTTTTCTTTTTGTCTTTTTTGAGGAAGATTAGTCCTGAGCTAACTTCTGCCAGTCCTCCTCTTTTTTGCTGGGGAAGACTGGCCCTGAGCTAACATCGTGCCCATCTTCCTCTACTTTATACATGGGATGCCTACCACAGCATGGTGTGCCAAGCAGTGCCGTGTCCACACCTGGGATCGGAACCGGTGAACCCCGGGGCCGCCGAGAAGCAGAACGTGCGAACTTAACCGCTGCGCCACCGGGCCGGCCCCTGTAGTTCTAGTTTTCATTTAAGCTTTTTGATCTATCTGGAGCTTAGCTTTAGACAAGTTCGGATTTCGTTTTCTTTCCTTCCAAATGGATAGCCAGTTGTCCCAACAACAATTATTGAACAACATATCTATTTCCCTTTGATATGAATGCCATCTTTGTCACATACAAAATTCCCATACATAAATTGATCTATTGATTTTTATTTTAAACCTGTGTATAATTACCTGTTGGTTAGGATTTTCTATCCACAGTATATAATCTGCAAATAATGATCCCTTTGCTTTCGTTTTTTTTTCTCTCCCCAAAGCCCCAGAACATAGTTGTGTATCCTAGTTGTAAGTCCTTCTAGTTCTTCTCTGTGGGCTGCTGCCACAGCACGGCCTGATGAGCGGTGGGTGTGTAGGTCCACGCCCAGGCCCCTAAAGCAGAGCCCAAATTTAACAGCTATGCCACTGGCCGGCCCCTGCTTTGTAACATTAATAACTCTTGTTCCCTTTTGTCCTCCTTTTGAGTTAGCTATATGGGATAGGAGTGGTGAAAACGGCCTTCCCTTTCCTAAGCCTGACTTTAAGGGGAATAACTGTAGCCTGTTACTATTATGCTTTCTACGATTTCCGTTATCTTGTTTAAGAAGTTTCCCCTTAGCATTTATCAGAACTACTGAATTTTAACAAAAGCTTTCCATATTTGATAAATAATATGTTCATATAATCATATGGCTTTTCTCCTTTAAGCTATTAGAGCTCTAAAGCTTTTTGTTTTAAGCTCTTACCAATTAATATACAGATACTTCTCGGAGTGATAACACTTCAAAGCTGACGTCAGTCATTTACCCTCAGTCTGACTTATAGCACAGAAATCAGGAGGGTCTTGCGGATTCCCAGTGTCTAGGGTGGAGGTGAGGGACAGATTCAGATGAGAGCAGTCCCGGCTGCTCTCACCTGTCCACAGAGCGCAGGCTCCGGGGAAGACAGACCGCCCCACGCTTTTCCCCTTTGGACCATGCTGATGCAGTCGGCTGCTTAGAACACCCTTCTAGCCCCCTTATTCTTGCTCCTCCAATCTCTGCTCGTGGAAATCCCACCCATTCTTTAAGGTTCAAATTAAATACCACCTCCTCCCATTGAGCCTTCCCAGATCCCCCAGAAGTCCCCCAAGTCCCTACTCCTTAAAGCCACATCATTTTGTAAGGTGCATGTGCATTTTATTTCTCTCTGTAGCCCCAGTGCCTGGCAGAGTGCCTGGCATACAGTGGCTGCTCAATAAATGCAGAATGAAGGACTGACAGAATGAGAAAAGTCTACCGCCACTCCATCCTGACCGCCCTTCCCGCCCAGCAAGGACAGAGGAAAGCTTTCCCGCCAGGGTCCTGCAGGGTGGACTCCATCTCGGCAGAGGGCATCCCAGACCCCTCACCAACCCCGGAAGCTGGGCTGCCTGCCATGGGAAGACTACACTTCCCAGCGATCCCAGGGAAAAGCGAAAACCCTTTGGCTTTGACAGCCACCGCCACAAGTCTTTCCGCCTCCCCAGCCTGCCTGGGAGCTGGGAGCTGGATTATGGTGGCCTGACCAGCAAACGCAGCCGCAGGAGCCCAGGACCCCTGCCCCTTCCTCCGCTGCCGACCCACCAGGAGGACCAGGAAACCAGCCGTGACCTGCCATGCCCGCCCCTCCCACCCCCCCAGGGGGCCAGAGCCCTCCTCTCCCAGACCTCTGCTGAGGCTGGATGCCGGCGGCCAGATGTAGCCAGCCTTCGGATCCATCTCCTCCCCTTCTCTCTCCTTGTGGATTTCTCCGGCCTGATACCCACAGCCTGGACGGCGGGCTGGCCGAGGGGCCTGCAGGCTCTGGAGCCCCGATGCCTCACAGCTCACTCTCCTGAGAAGCTGCCAGCAGCGCCCAGAGTTGGGGGCAGGCAACAGGGACGGACGTGGGCCAGAGTGAGCCCAGAGAGGCCCGAAGGCCAGGGCCCACCATGGCCCAAGTACTGCCCTGGCTCCTGCTGTGGGTGGGCTCGGGAGTGCTGCCTGCCCGCTGCACCCAGCCGGGCATCCGACTGCCCCTGCGAAGCGGGCTGGGGGGCGCCCCCCTGGGGCTACGGCTGCCCCGGGAGACTGACGAGGACCCGGAGGAGACCGGCCAGAGGGGCAGCTTTGTGGACATGGTGGACAACCTGAGGGGCAAGTCCGGTCAGGGCTACTACGTGGAGATGACCGTGGGCAGCCCCCCACAGACGGTAAGGTCACCAGGCCAGCCCTACCCTCCTTCCTGCATGAACAGAGGGGACACAGGCCGGGGATGCAGCATGTTGGCCTCTGCTAACATGGGCAGGATGGCGCGGGCAGGAGGGACCCTCTCTTAAACCTTTCCTTTGGGACTCTTGGCAGAAGTCATCCCCGGAGCTCCTCTTTCCTCCCTCCCTTCGCCTCACAGGCTTCCCAATCGCCCCTGTCTGACTGCCCTCCCCTTCCTGGCAATCTCACACATACCCCCTCAGTAAGGATCTGGGGCAAGAGAAACACTTGAGTCGGGGGAGGCTGACTTGGGGAAGGGTCCCAGCCACAGGGGCGCTAGGAACAGGTGTCAGCCCTGGCCGAGCCTGAGTCTCCCAACCCCACCACTCTCCCCTCCTCTGGTGTTCCGGGAATCTGGGGTTCTGACCATGGTTCCCAGCACCTGAGGACCGAGGAATCCTGGCAGAGTTGGGTCAGCCCTTCTCTCCTGCTGTCTGGGCTGCCACAGGGACAGCAAAGCAAGGTTCCCGAGCTCCTCTTGACCTCCGCTCTAGCCCAGAAGCCCTGGGCAGACTCTTGCCTTCCCCTAGCCTCTCCTTCCTCCCTCCTCCCCGCTCTGCATTCTGCACTCCAGCCCCTCCCCCACCCCATGCCTCCGGAGCAGAGGACAGAGGGGACTAAACTGAGCCTAGGAAAGGACAAATCCTAGCAAAGGAGCCAGAGTCCCCTTCTAAGAATGAGACTCTTCCATGAGCTGAGAGGTATTGGGGGGATGGGGGCATGGCAGCGATGGAGGAAACACTGCCAGCTCTCCCCATCCTTCCTCACAACCCTCCAAGCTGCCTCGTGGGGACTGCACCCCCTGCGCCCCTGTGAGTGGGTGGGCGTGTGGGCATGAGCAGCCCTCTGTGGGGTGCTGTGGCTGACCTCTGGGTGCATTTGCCTCCTCTGTGGGTGAGTCTGGGCATGGGTGGCAGGATGGTTCTGTCTGTGCTGGTGTGTGTCACCTTGAATCTGAGCCTGCACATCTCTGTGAGCCACCCTCCTCCCCCGGATCTGTGTCCCAGAGGCCCGTCCTTGGGAGGGTCTGTGAAGGTTCAAGTGTGCCTGTGTGTAGAGGGAACAGCCACTCTTCTCAGGACTTGCCAGACAGCACTTACACTGGATCTGGGAGAAACGTGGGTCCCTAGCACCCAGGCCTACCTCCCAGCTGATCCAAGGTTCTGTCCTTCCCCCCGAGCCCCCCTCCCCCTTTCCTATGCATCATAACTTCCCCAGAAACAGCCTCAAGTCAGTGTGAGGGTGGAGCCTGAATCCAGGGTCCCTGCAGCCTGAGCCAACAGTGTGCAAGGTATTGTCAGGGAGCAGGGAGATGTCAAGACCTGGGACTTACTCTTGTTCCTGCTACTGATGTGCCACGCAAACTGTGCACAGACCCTGTGACGTGGACACAGACGGGGCTGTGAAACCAACAAGGGCTTTGTGGTCAGACAGACCAGGAATTCCAGCTCTACAACCCACAGCTTTTCCTTTTCCCAGCTGTGTGGCCTTGGGCAAATTGTACAACCTCTCTGAGGCTGTTGCCTTGTGTTTAAAGTGGGTGAAATGGATCTCCTTTGCAACATAATTGTGAGGATTAAATGAGACCGAGTAGGTGAAAGCACCTAGAACAATGCACCTGAACGCATAATTGACCTCCAATAAATATGTAGTCATGGTTGGTTTCCTAACTTGTCTGGCCACTTCTGCCTCCTCTGTGCTATGCAATGAAGCATAAAAACTTGGGTGTTCTGGGCTTCCGTGTCTACACGTGTAGAACTGAGGGACCAGTTACGGTACTTCCCTGGACCCCTGAGACAGTGTTTGGGATACTGGATACTGGGATGCTGGATACATCCCCCAGCCCAAAAATTGACAGAGAGTAACTGCCCAGTCAACGTCAGTTCCTTCTCCCTCCTTCCAAGGAGAAGGGGAAAGTGAGCTTAAAGTCCAACACCAGCCCGAAGAGCTAGTGCCAGGGAGACCACGATTAGAGCAACTCTGTGGTCTCCCTATGGCTTCAACCCAAGCCAACGCCAGCCTTCCCTGCTCCCGTGATGACTCTGATTCTCTCCCCAGCAGTCTGCGAGAAGGATGCCCTTTCTCCCTATTGTAAGCACCAAATGAGAACGTGAACCGCAGAGTACTCTGAATGAGTGAAAGTGGAACTTGGGGAGCACTTTCTCTGCGCCAGGCAATTAATTGCTGGATTTGGGGGAGCTGATCCACAAAGAGATAGAAGATACACTTTCTGCCATCAAAGAGCTTAGAGTAGAAGTGGCAGTCTGTGCATTAGTTCAAGGTAATCCACAGCAGTGGACTCAAAGTGAGGACCCCAGACCCTTGTCATCACAGTCTGTTAGAAATATAAATTCTCTGGCCCCAGACCTACAGAGTCAGAATCTCCAGGGCTGTGTCTCAAGTTTGAGAAGCACTGATCTATAGTAGTCCAGTGAGTGAGTGCTGTAAGTGTTCAGGAGGAGCTCAAATCAAGGAAGGCCTCGCACAGGAGACGTCAGTGAGCAGGGTCTTGAAGGATGGGTAGGAGGTGGGAGCCATTCCCAGTGGAGAAATGGCACCTGTCCCACCAAACTGTAGTTGCTCTTTACATGAATGTCTACTCTTTCCCACCCTACCCCTGAGACCAAGGAGGCCACAGTGAGTGAGAGAGTGAGGTGTGTGTGTTTGGGCTTATGCACGTTTGCTCAGGAGACCGTGAGAAACCCAGTCCAGCTAATGTCACAGGTTTGGGTAAAGAAGATAGAGCCAAATTGCCAAAAGCCTTAAATGTCAAGCTAGAAGGTTTGGACCTCAGTCTGAAGAAATAAGGGGAAAACTGAATTTATTTGTGCAGGGGAATGACATAAAGAAAGCAATTGTTTACAAAGAGACATCTGAATTTTAGAAAGAATGGAACTGAGAGATACAGGCTGCAGGAGGCTCACAAAGGTCCAAGTGTGAGGCACTATAACAAGAAGGGAATGAGGCTGTGATAAGAGGGAAAGGGAAGGGATGACGAGGATGCAAGGAACAGCACGAGGCAGATGGACAGGACTTAGTGACGTCATGTGAAGAGTGAGGAAGAAGGAACAAAAATGATTTTGAGATTCTGATCTGGGGTGAATTGGAGAATAATAAGACCATTTGTGGGAGCAGGAAGGTTGGCAGCAGGGGATGGTTTAGTAGTACTTGTGTACACACATATATTTGTATTTATGGTTGAGTTTATGTGAAGTTCTAAAATATATTCCACATAGGTTATGTTGGTCTTTACAGTAATTCCTGCAATGTGTATAAAAAGTCTTATCATTCAAAGCTTCCAGCAGAAGAAATGGGAACTGAAAGTTGAATAATTGGCCAGGTGGCACGCCCGTAGGCTGAGACCCTGCCTCACCCTTGATCTCCCGACTGCACCATGCCACCAATCTGTGTGTCTTGGGGGAGAAGAGAGAGTTTATCATGAGCAGCCCCCTCCATCCTCCCATGACACCCGCCCGTGTCTCCCTTCCTACACTTGTCGCAACGCATTGTAACTGTTTTTGTGTTTGTTTCCCTCATAAAACGTCAAGCTCTTGAAGACAATGTCTTTTACATTTTTTAATTTATTTTTTTGCAATGTCTCATCCCTCTTTATCTAATATCCATCACAGCGCCAGGCTCAGAACATGCACCTAAAAAACGTCAAGTGAATGAAGGAATACAGTGTAAGACATCTAAGTAGAATGCTGATGGGCATTTGTAAGTGCAGAACTGCAGCTCTTGGAGAAAGTGTTTTCATTCTTTCACTTAAATGAAAGGACAGCATCTCATTTTAATGATATGAGCATCACTATCCAAACAGAGGATAATGCTTTAATTGTTAGCATCAAAATCTGGTGATAGTCAATTCAGTTTAACAAATGTTGGTTGAGCACCTACTGTGTGCAGAAGAGAAAAATAATGTCATAGTCTTAGCGCTTGGAGAGCTCATGATTTGGTGTGAGACACAGACATAGAAACAGCTAAACACCATACAAGACCGAATGCGTTTGGTACAAAGAGAAGACAGTGAGTCTTGGAAGTGCAGAGAAAGAAGTGGCTACTTCTGAGATGACGTTAGGAAAGGTTTGCTGGAAAAGGTACCATTTGAATATGGCCTAGAAAGATGGGAAAGCTTCGCTAGTTGGAGGGATGTGGGGACACTTCATGAAGAGAGGCATGAGCTGTGCTAAGAAGCTGGACGCTGTGGTAGGGATGCTGTGAGGCTGGGTGGAGTTTGGGTTTTATTCTGGAGGCCGCAGAGAGTCCTTGGAGTGTATGAGAAGGGGAATGGTCTAGTATAGTTTTGGTTCTAGGAAAACAACTCCAGTGTGGAGAATAACTTGGATAGTCTAGAGCCCAAGACGACGATCTCAGGATACAAGGGCCTGAAAGAGAGTGTGGCGGTGAGGACAGAAAGGAGACGTCCTCAGAGAGCTGGCATTCCCACGTCGGTTCCACCACCGGGTGTTCTCTGCCCTGGTGAGGGAGAGGGAAGAGAAGATGGTTCCCCTCCTTTTTAACTCCTCTGACTGCGTGTGTGCCAGGGAACACAGCAAAAGGAGCAAGATTTTAAAGCACAATATAGTTCACCAAAATTCCGTGTTCATTATTCTGCTTTAATTACAAGGCATAGGTATTAGCATGTCCATTTGGGGGATAAGGAAACAGGCTCAGAGAGTGTAAGTGGTTTGCCCAGAGTTACTCAGCTAAGAGCAGAGCTGACGTTCAAATCCAGGTCTTTAAATGCCAAGTCCAAATCCTGAGTCTTTCCAGGGTTCTACAGTCTGGGACGTGTTGGTTGACTTTGAGATGCCAGGGGACCATTCCTGTGGATCCAGCAACCAGCTGAGAATGGGGATCTGGAAACAGGAGAAACATCAAGACTGGACAGGTAGACTTGGGAGTCGCCTGCAGAGAGGTGGTTGTGGAAGGGAAATTAGCACACGGACTTGCTCTTTGAGAGAATGGAGAGAAAAGAGGAAAACGATTAGGGAAAGATGTTGGGTGTAGACTAGGGATCAAGGGAGCAAGAGAAAATGTTCAGAGAAGAAAACTGTGAGGATTTGGGGTCTCAGAAACCAAGAAAGGCCAAGTGGCTTTCCTCCCCCCTCCCTAGAATGGTTTTCAAATTGCAATTTGTGGGAGTCTATAAAGGGACCTCAGCGTGAAGGAGAAAGGTAAGCAGGCAAATCTGGACCATCCACCCTCCCCATCACCAAGCCCTCCCCCCTCCCCCCTCCCCCCTGCCCTCACATCTCCCAGCCCTCCCAGAATAGCTCAGCTTTTATTGGTTTTTTTGGGGTTTTTTTTAAGATTTTATTTTTTTCCTTTTTCTCCCCAAAGCCCCCCAGTACATAGTTGTATATTCTTCGTTGTGGGTTCTTCTAGTTGTGGCATGTGGGACGCTGCCCCAGCGTGGCTTGATGAGCAGTGCCATCGCACCAACGAAACACTGGGCCGCCTGCAGCGGAGCGTGCGAACTTAACCACTCGGCCACGGGGCCAGCCCCAGCTTTTATTGTTTTTATACAGTAGAATTCCAGGTTTGTTTCCTTCCTTCCTCCCTCCCTTCCTGCCTTCCTTTCTTCCTCCCTTCCTTTCCTTCCTTCCTCCCTCCCTCCCCCTCCTCTCTCCCTCCCTTTTCTTCCTTCCTTGCTCCCTCCATCCCCCTCCTCTCTCCCTCCCTTTCCTTCCTCCCTCCATCCCCTCCTTCTTCCTCCCTTCCTCCTCCCTCCCCTCCTACCTGGCTGGACCTGGTTGGGCTTCAGGTTGCACACGGGACTTTTCTAGGACCCTCATGCTTTCATTTCACACACTTCTCCTCCTCTGCCTCCCCAGATCAGGAAAGAAAGAGTTCAGCTGAGAGTGAGGGGCGTTGAGAAAGATTGTGACCTCTTGGGTGTCTCCAATAAAGGGCTAAGCAGAAAATTCTGGTCGAAAATCCAGGAAGAGAAACATCTCTCAGGGAAGCCCCTGTACTGACAACTGATTTCTGTTTGCTGGGAGCCATCTCTCTTAGGGGCCTGGGCAGTGGAGAGTTCTGGGAAGGAGCCAGACCGCTTTCCAGGTTCTAGAGCTGCCCTGAGCTTCCCTTGGCAGGTTGGGCTCAGAAGGCTGGAAAGCATTTGCTGATGCTCACCCGCCACATCCTCAGGTGCTGTAGCCAGTGGTTCCTGAGAGGGAGGAGATGCTCCCTCTGAGGAGAATGATGAATCAATAGTCCTAAGGGCTCATATGGGGGAGCCAGGACACCTCGGTCTTTTCTGTCAACTCTGACAAAGCCACAGAGCAAACTGACTGAGCTCCCTGCCTCTCCCAACCCGGCCTGTCCTCTCTCCCCAGACCTCCTGAACTGTTAGCACCCTGTGAATGCCCTGTCTGCTGCCCACTGTAAACCCACTGTGTCCAAGCTGGAGGTCTCCTTGATTGGCCTCTTGGGGTTGGGGAACCCCACCAATTATTCTCTTCTAGTGCCTGTGGAGTTTTCACTCAATAGCACAAGGAGTGAACCCCGGTAACTCCCAACGGCTTGCGCAGACAAGCCCGTGTGCTGAGCATAACCCAGGTGGCTGGGGGAAAATGGGCTTATGCCAGACATCAGCTGCGTTTTCAACTGAGGACAGACCCAGAGAAGATTAAAGCCACTGCAACCTGTGGGTGGGACAAGGTTAGACAATAGGAAGGACTTGCTGTCTGACAATGAAAAGCAGGTAGTTAACAGCTGCTGGGATACCTCACAGACCAGGGGCTTTCCAGGTAGGTTCCATGGAGGCTGAAGGTGCTAAAGAGATGCCTCAAGAGCCACCACGGGGACGGCGGTAGGGGATGGAGACGGAGGAAGTAAAACCTCTTCCTCAAGGAGAACATCTCTGCTTTTTTCTCTTTGATACACTGGGATCCTGCATGAGATTGGAAAAGGGTTCTGCTGCTTAAAAAAAAGCTTAAAAACCATTGTCTTAAATCTGTTCTTTAAGAACAGACATATATTTTCATATTTATCATCTCATTTGAATAGGAAGCACTGATAAATGTTAATGGAGCTGGGTTTGGGGCTGGGGGAAATGGAGCATCCTGTCTGAAGGGAGAAGGGTATACTAGATAAGGTTTGGGGTGACCCAGACACCTTGGGATTCCTTAAAAAAACCCAGCCCAGAGTGGAGTAAGGTGCACCAGGAAGCCTGCTCGCTTCCAGGTATCGATTGCCAGCTTCAGCCTGGAGAGTGAAGGAAGACACAAGATATGTCTGGGGAAAGGAGTCCATTTCCAGAGGGTCAGCTGACTTGGTCAAGGTGGGAGGAACCTGGACGAGACCCAATCGCTGGACTCAGGAAGGAGCTGTGTGCTCTGCTGGCCCTCAGCCACTCCCAGGTGCTGACTTTAGGTTCCTCGTGTCCTTCCTTGTCCCCTTCTCTCAGCCTTGGGCAAGCTCAGGTCAGGGAATATCCACTCAGGAAAGCGGATGAAGCCGGCTCAGAAGGCTCGGAGACCAAGGAGTCCTGAAGTCACTATGATGCTCTAAGAACCTGGGTGGATAGTCAGACAATTTCATGGCTATGGTGGGCATCAGTTGTCATCATCACCATGCACAGTACCAGATGGAAAATCACCCTTGCAAGGTCCCTGGGGCTGAGAACTAGTAGCAAGAGTCTGTAGGGTCACTTAGACCTGCAGGAAATGAGGCAATTACTGTCAGTTAATTAAAAAAATCATTATGGAACACCTACTGAGAGCTAGCTAAGAATTAGACAATAAGGATACAAATGTGCTCCCTACCCTTGTGCAGCTCATATTGTGTGGGACAGAGAGACATTAGATAAACGATTAAAAGTTTGATGAGAAGTATACAAAGAAGCACAGGTGATACTGAGGACCTGTAAGAGAAGGAGACTAATCGTGTCTGGGGGCATCAGGGCAAGACCTTTGGGAGAAAGGATGTTTAAACTGTGACTTGAAAGGCGAATAGAAGTTAGACAAAACAGGGAGAGACTGTTTGGGGCATAGGAAACAGCATATGCAAAGGTGCAGAGGTGAGAGAGCACCACACTATTGAGAAACTTCACAAGAAGCATGGTGAGGAAGGAGAAAAGTGATGAGAGATGTTCAGTGGAGTTGACCTATGGTTGGTTAGATGCCCCCAAGGGTAAGGATCTCAGTATTTGATTCAGATAGTTTTGTATGAGTTATTTGATGCTGTGTAGGAAACTACTCCAAAATTTGGTGGCTGGAAAGAAGAGCCATTTTGTTTCTCAGGATCCTGTGGGTTGGCTTGTGGTTCTTCTACAGGTCTTACCTGGGCTCACTCATGTGGCTGCATTCAGCAGCTGGGGCAGCTGCGGGGCTGGACAAAGCTGGGCTGGCTGGACCTCTTTCTCCGTGAAGTCTTTCCTCCTCAAGGAGGCAGGACTGAGCTTCTTCACATACAGTTTCAGGGCAGCATTCCAAGAGGTGAATTCCAGTGCACAAGCACTTATCAAGCCTCCGCTTTCCTCCTTTGCTGATGTCCCATTGGCCAAAGCAGTCATGGCCAAGCCCGCAGTCAATGTTGGAGGGGTCACACCAGGGCATGGATATGGGAGGGTGTGATTCATTAGTGTAACAATCTACCACATGCTTCCTTCCCAAACGAGAGAAACAGGAAGGTCAAGGAGATGAAGGATCAGACTTGGAGTTGGCTAGAACCATCAGATTCTTGTCCTAGCTTTGTGGCTTATTGTGTAAGATGGGTCAAGTTTCTTACTCACTCTAGGTCTCAGTTTCCTCCTCGGTAAAGTGGAAGAAAGGCACATCCACCCTGGACCTCTCTAACCTGTTTCTGCACTGTGGCTAGAGTGATCTTTTCAAAGGGCAAATTTGACCATGTTACCCTCTTCTACATCTCAGCTTTAGCTAAAAGGCTTGTTAGACAAGAGGATAAGAGCCCTTCCTCCATTAACCCTGAGGCCCACATAGACGGAAGTAGACTTCCTCTTTAGTAGGAAGAATTAGAGTTAAAGCCCCTCCCAGAGGCTTGCCAAAGTGGTAAGACCCTGGGATAGGCTACCAAGAAAGGCTGTGGATCTTAATTAACTAGACGTCTTTCAGAATTGGAAAGGATCCCCATCTCTTCAGACTAATGCACAGATAACTCCCAAAGGCTCTTTTCATCCAGAAGAACCTGAGCTATCCCTGTCTTCGAGTGAGAGCTGGGGCCAAGATAGGTGGGTTTTGGGGAACAAAGAGCTTATCCCAAGCTCATCAGAGCCATACCTATCTTATCACCCAAGATCTATTGTGAAAACCAGGGAAGCCTCCACTGAAGAGTGGACTGCAGAGTGAACCAAGCAGGTGTGCCTTTCCCTGTGGGGCTTGTTAGCACTTCCCATGAAGCTGCCTTCCCTCAGAGGCCCCAGGGGGCACATTTGTTTGTTAAGTGATTGGCACTGACCTAGCCCTGACCCCAGGCTGCAGCCCCCTGGGCATCTATAGGCTATAGCTACGGGGACTCCTGAGTGCGCCTGGCCCCAAGGGATGGGGAAGAGGTAAGATGGCTCCAGGACTCAGGCTGCTGAAGACTCTCATCTTGTGTCAAACCAGGGGGCCTGGTGAGAGGAAGGCAGGTCTGAGCTACAGACACTTCTATCACCTAAAAAGACCCACTGTTTGAAAGCCAGTGAAAGCTCCTCCTCCCCCAAAATAGGGTGGATGAGCTCTTTCTCCTTTTCTTTCCTTTAACCATTCATTAATTCAAGAAACACCTATGCCAGGCACTGTGAGATACCCACTAGGGACACAATGGGGATTTTTAAAAAATTAGATTAGATACAAGAGAAGGTGCGATTCAATGTGAAATTACAGGGTGGCAAGTTCTATGGAAGCTTTTTTTTTTTTTGAGGAAGATTATCCCTGAGCTAAGTGCTGCCAATCCTCCTTTTTTTGCTGAGGAAGACTGGCCCTGAGCTAACATCCATGCCTATCTTCCTCTGCTTTATATGTGGGACATCTACCACAGCATGGTGTGCCAAGCGGTGTCACGTCCGCACCTGGGATCCGAACCAGCGAACCCCAGGCCACCGAAGCGGAATGTGAGCACTTAACCACTGCGCCACCAGGCCGGCCCCTCTATGGAAGCATTTTAATAGGAGAATATGACCTAGCCTTTTTCTCTTAGGAAGTCCTTTTGGGCTTAGACTGAAGGATGATAGGAGATGAGCAGACACAACCGCAAGGGCAAGAAGGGTGGTCTAGGCACAGTGAATGACTGTGCACCAGCCTTTGCAGGGAGGGACCATGGCTGGTTTGAGGACCTGAAATGAGGCCAGTGTTGCTAGTGGGCAGAGGGCTTGGAGGAGTATGGGACAGGCTAGGCTGGATATGGAGGGAAGGTCGGACCATGAAGGGCCCTGTAGGAAATGTTAAAGCTTTAAGTTTTTAATAGCAAAGGGAAACAATTGACATCAGAGGGTAACATGGTCAAATTTGCCCTTTGAAAAGATCACTCTAGCCACAGTGCAGAAACAGGTTAGAGAGGTCTAGGTTGGATGTGCCAAGACTAGTCGAGAAGCTATTGTGATATTCCTGAATGAGATGATAGCTTGGCCTAGGGGTGGCAAAGGAGATGGCCAGAAATGCATAAATTCAAGAGACTTTTAAGAAGGTTAATTGGACAGGACTTGTTGATGCATTGGATAGAGATGTGAAAAAGAGGAAATGTTAGGGTGTCTCTAAAATTGCTGACTTGTGGAACAGATGGATGGTGACACCATCCACTAATATAGGGAACACTGGGAAAAGACAGATGGGCAGGACTCTAAGGGCAGCTTTGGACATCCTGAATTTGAGGTATCTGTGAGGCAGTTCAATGTGTGCTTCTACAGCTCAAAGAGGAGGAAAAGGCTAGAGCTTAGGACTCATCAGGATGTAAGCAGTAATTGCAGCCACAGCCGCAGCCACGGGTGAGACGTCTCAGGGAGACAGAATAGTGGGAGAGGAGGAGGGCCAAAGCCCAAGCCTTGAGAAGTGACCCTACAAGGTAGACAGAGAAGATATGATCAGAGAGGTGGGAGGCCAACCACAGCATGGGGCGACAGAGAAGAGTGTTTCGAAGAGGGACAGGTCAGCAGTGTTGAATGCTCCGGAGAAGTCAAGTAAGATGAGGACTGATCTGAAAAATGTCTTTGGTATTTGGTGACATGAAATCATTGGTAACTGTAGTAAGGGCTGTTTTATAGTGGAGGGAGGGATAGGGCGAAACTCAGTTTTAGAATGGGTTGAGGAATGAGTGGGAGGTGAAGAAATGAAGACAGCCTGGCTGAGAACTTGGGTTGTGAAGACAGGAGAGAGAGAGAGGGTAACTGGAGGCGGATGTGAAATGAAAGATTTTTTTTAATGAAGAGACTCAAGCATTTGTAAATGCCAATAGGAAGAATCCAGATTTAGGGGGTGGGAGGTGGGGACTGGCATGACGGTTGAATCTACCTGAGGGAAAGGGATGATTAATAGAGTAGGGTGCCTGAGAAGTGAGGAGGGGATTGGCTCCCAAGCCTAGCTGAAGTCCACTCCTGATCCAGGAGAAAGGACAGCTGAGAGAAAGGATGGCCAGCACAGCCGCAGGCAGGTTGCAATGACTGATTGTAGGAGATGAGGGACGTCCCACCTGATGGCCTCTGTTGGGTGAAATGAGAGGTGAGGGCATCTGCTCAGGAGGTTCGGCTGCACGCAACCCTTTCACCACTTATTTTCCTCTTTCAGGCTGCCCTTAACTGCCCTGTTTCATGCGTGTGGTGGCTCAGTTCCCTAAGGCCCCTGCCCTGTAGGAGGCCTCTGTGGGCACAGGAAGGGGAGAAAGGCTGCTGGAAGCTGCCCAAGGGGCTTGCCTTAGAAAAGTAGAAGGATAGGACCAGAAACCACTCCTCTCAGAAGCAGGATCACAGTGCAAAGGGCAGACAGACGGTCAGACATTTGCTCAGGAGGGAATGGCAACTATTTATTATTTCAGTCTCCCACTTTGTTGTGGAGGGTGGAGAGGAGGAGGCAGAGAGAGCAGTGGCAGCCTGACTTCCTGGTATGGGGCTGAGTAGGGGGAAGTGAGGGAGATCGGAGTGGAAGGGCCGTTCCTCCCTGGGCTTCAACCCCCTTTAGGTGGACCTTCCTCAGATGAGGAAAAAGGCTGGGGCTGGAAGGGCAACAAGAGTGACCAGCCCTCCTGGCTGGGGAGGGAGTGGCCTGCAGAGAGAGCTCCTCCCCCTGCAACAGAGGAGAGGAGTGGTGTGGGGGCACCTGGAACAGCTGGGACACAGAGCCCCCAGATAAAGGCTGCATTCCAGTGTAAAAAGTGGTCCTATTTTTCTAGAGCCTGCCAGGCACATACATTCCAGGTAGTTCTCCCTCACACAGCTACGGGGACCAGTGTTGTGGGGGAGACACTCTTTTTTGGGGGTCCAGTGGTAGCAGGGATCCCTGTAAATATGAGGCTGACCTGGTCCAGGGAGCAGAGTCCTAGCAGGGGGGCGGGAGGGGGAGGAGGATCTTGGGGAGTAGGTGGGTGAAGAAGGCTTTTTAATCATTAACCTGGTTGATTGAAATCTGAACTGCTGTGCCTCCAGGTCTATTGATTCTCTGAAAGCACAGCATCTGGAGCCGGTGGCTGCTCAGAGACCAGGGAGAGGGGCAGCGGGAGACGCAGGGGGAGAAGGGCAGGGAGGGAGATGGGCACCAGGCCAGGAGTACGGGCTGGGAAGGAGGGCTGAGGCAGGTCAGAGGGCTGGGGTGACAGTGGAGAGGAGTCTCTGGGGACACGAGGAGGCCAGGAAGCCTGAGTGGGGGCTGGGGGAGGTGCAGTCAGCAGAGCCACAGAGGACCACTGAGAGCAGGAAGGAGCCGGAGGCAGTGAGAGGATCTGGCAGAGAGGAGGAAACTGAAGCCCAGGGAAGCACAGTGACCTGCCCAGGGTGACAAGGTCAGAGCCTGCACCAAAACCGAGGTCAGCTGACTTCACTGCACTGAGAGAGGATACAGAAACGAAGGGCCCTGAGGTCAGGGGAGAAGCTGAAGCAGTGGCAAGAGAGGATTCACTGTACAGATTCCCGTGTTTCTGAGGAGAGGGGCCTTTCCTCTTTTTGCCTGTGAGGACAGAGTAGACATTCAAAAACTGGCTCTGGACTGACTGAGAGAGGGGTCAGGGCATCAGAAGAGATGCTAGGAGAAGGAACCGGGAAGATGCCCGTCCGTATTCATTTAGCCGAAACCAGGGACCTGACAAGATGAGACATCATACTGGGTTCCTGGCTCCCCACTATGTCTGACAGTAGGACTCAGAGGTCTGTGTCACCTCTGAGACACAAGGGGAGCCCTTCATGGAGAGCCATATTCTGGCAGGCAGGGTCAGAAACATGTGGTCACCAACATGCGATCCTGGTCCCCACAGCTCCCCTCGCCAGCGCCAGCTCCTAGAATAGCTCGGAGCTGGAGGGGTTGAGCCAGGCTGCCTGCTGGGTGATATGCTTCCTAGGAGAACCAGAAAAGGAGAGGAAAGGGTAGGCTCTGAAGATAGAATCCGACAGGTACACGACGCGAGGAAGGGCAAGCTGATGGCAGAGAGACAGGAATGGAGACCACACACACGCATGGAGATAACGAGGCTCCGATGACAGAGAAAATGTTATGATTCTACAGAGAAGACAGAAGTGAACACAATGTTTCCAAGGCCCTGAAGAGGATGCCATAGGACCCCCTGTTCCATCTGTGGTCATGGTACTAGCAGGTGCTGGCCTGTCCAGTCCAGCATCACGGAAGCTTCACCCTGGACATTCCAGAGGGAGACTACCTGGCTGGTGGGGTGAAGGACGATGAAGGTGGTGAGCCCAGAGCCTCGTGTCAATAACATCTCTCTCTCCCCTTTCTCTGACAGCTCAACATCCTGGTGGACACAGGCAGCAGTAACTTTGCAGTGGGGGCTGCCCCCCACCCTTTCCTGCATCGCTACTACCAGAGGCAGCTGTGAGTCCTGGGGAAGAGCTGGAGGGAAGAACTCTTCCCAAGGATCCAGGGCCAAAAAGGGTCAGGGGAGGGCTGCAGGGAGAAAGACTAGCTCCTCAGATCCTTTCTTCCTGCTGGGGAACGGGAAGGGAAAAGAAGGCGACAGTGACCAGGAGAGAAGAGTGGAGAGGCAGGGATTGAGGAGGTGTACTACGTCCCTGTAGTAGAGGGCAAGTTGAGGGGCAGCCAGGAAGTTCTTCAGTGCTGAGGCAGGGCAGCTTCCTGTGGGAGGGAAAGGAAGAGCAACTCAAAGCTCTCAGGGCCACCTCAAGGGTCTCATTCTCTCTGCCTGAGTCGGGAGCCACGGGGACTTCATCCCACACTCCCTCAGTGGCTCTCGGTTTTCTGACACCAACTAAGTCTAGGCAGAGCAGGCTGCAGTGACAGCTCCCTTTGCTGTACTCTCACCCATGGGCTACTCCCAGAGGCTTTGTACAGCTCAAGGAAGTGAAGGTTGAAGACGGTTTTTAAGGTAAGAGAGGCAGTGAGAGACGAATTGGGAGTCCCCTTAGCATAAAAGCAGGAAGTGGTGACAGGACATCTAATGTCTGAGGCTTCCCTCAGTGTGAAAACATGAGTAGAGGTTTAAATCTCATTCTTGGCTTCTAGGGCAGATGCCAAAGCCACCTTCCCCATCTCCTGCCTTCTTACACCCCTTCCTCTGTAACTTTCCTATCTAGAAAAGCAGTCAGGGAGTGCGGCATGGTCAGGATCAATGAAAGGGAATTCATTCTAGGTCCTTGTCCCAGTTCCATCCCTGCCCCTCATCACACACACACACACACACACACACACACACACACGCAAGCACACACGCACGCGCGCATGCGCGCTGTGGTTAGCATGATTACACACAGGTGGGGGGTGTCACATGTCGATGAGCATGTTTCACACAAGTGGTGTGTAATACCTACGTGCTCTGCTGAGACGCTTGTGCAAATCCATCCTTTGGAAGAACTTGCTGTAGAACAATTCTACAGAAAGAATGTAGAACCTTCACCCTGCCTGGCACTGTCGTCTACCACTCAGATGGTACCACCGGGTCCCAAGGCAGCAAGAGAGTCAATAGCTTCTTTTCTCTGGGAGCTTGATGGAGCCGGGGGGAGGAAGAGATGCTCACTGGCTGTCCCTTCAGCAGCAGCCAGCATAATACACAAAGCCGAGGCTTGTTCTTTGCAGGGCCTGAGCTTAAGCTATAGGGATATGAGCTATGGAGACAGGAGAGCGAGCCACGGCAATGGCTCCTCTCATCTGTTTGCAAGGTCACTGTACATTCTGTTCTGGGTGACTAATCTAGGGATGGTCTGTTGAGCAGCCTGAAAGCACCTTGTCTTATGTAGAATGCCCCTGAGGTAAGGTATGGCATTTGGGAGTAGGTTGGACGCTGGATCCCTTTACCAGTTGTTGTAGTTATGCATCCACAGAATTCTGCCTCCTTTCCACAGGTCCAGCACATACCGGGACCTCCGGAAGGGCGTGTATGTGCCCTACACCCAGGGCAAGTGGGAGGGGGAGCTGGGCACCGACCTGGTGAGCATCCCCCATGGCCCCAACGTCACTGTGCGTGCCAACATCGCTGCCATCACTGAATCAGACAAGTTCTTCATCAATGGCTCCAACTGGGAGGGCATCTTGGGGCTGGCCTATGCTGAGATCGCCAGGGTGAGAGGAACAAGGCCTAGCCCTAGACACTCTGTCTGCACATTGCACACTGCATGCTACACAGGGATGGAGTTGGGAGAGAGAAGGGGAGGGAACTTACTAAGGGAAGGGAACAAATCAGTTTAAAGGATTATTTAACAGGGGGATCGGGTGGCAGTCTGAATTTCATCCCTATAGAGGGCAGAACTATCGTGAGAGATGCTGTGATAGGCACAGGAACAGACTGTGGTTATTACTGACTCTAAGATCTTTAAGAATAAAAGAGGCCCCCATAAATCTGAAACAGGTTAAGCATATGGGGACCAAAGATCCCATCGATCCTTCCTGTTTGCATTGCCAGTGTCTCTTGCTAACCCTCGTTCCACCAGATCTCAGTGCCTCAAGATGGCCCTTCCCAAGGAACGTCCCCCAGGTTCTTCCTTTTGCCTTCCACTTTAGGCAAGTAGCTGGCCTCTTTCCATTAGGGCCCTCTGTGTGAGGATTCACTCCTTGTCTCTTTCTGCCACAGCCCGATGACTCCTTGGAGCCATTCTTTGACTCCCTGGTAAAGCAGACCCACGTTCCCAACCTCTTCTCCCTGCAGCTCTGTGGTGCTGGCTTCCCCCTCAACCAGTCAGAAGTGCTGGCCTCGGTCGGAGGGAGCATGGTGAGTAGGTCCTAGGCGAGGGGTGGTGCTGGCACTGGGCAGAGACATGGGTACTATCTGCCCCCGCTCCCTTTATGGCTACACCACAGGCTTGGGCTCCACTATTTAGAATCAAGAGAAGCTTCTTTATGAAGCCCCATCCCACTTTTCTTTTTCTATCCTTTTCTTCCTTGCATTATTCCAAAAAGGATTCAAAGCACCTATAGTAAACCTGGAAAGGATGAGAGATGATTAGGAAAATTTTAAAGAAAATGAAAATAAGACCTCTTAGATTAAGATTATTCAGTCTGATGACCAGAGGGCAGAGATGTAAGGGGTTTAAAAGTCTATTTATTAATTAGGACAAATTGCAAATGGTTCTCTATCTCCAACAAGCAGAAACAATAAAACTTATAATAGAAGCAAATAATCATTCATTCAACATTTATTATGTCAGTTTAGGTTTAAATAACTTTATATCAAGGGCTGTGTGATTCTGAAACAAATAATTAAAAATCCTGGAAAGTCTCCTCCCCTGAACACATTCTTAACACATTTAAGAAACTATAAATCACTTTGGGGCATGATTTGTTTAGAAGCAGGAAGAGGAGAAAGGTGACCTGTAGTGGGCCTCGCCGCTCCCCAGGAATTACTGATCCTATTGCTTGCTCTCTGGGTGACTTGCTGTCCTTCTGTGCTGGCACTCTGGTACCTGCCTCTTTTTCTCCCTAGATCATTGGGGGGATTGACCACTCACTGTACACGGGCAGCCTCTGGTACACACCCATCCGGCGGGAGTGGTATTATGAGGTGATCATTGTACGGGTGGAGATCAATGGACAGGATCTGAAAATGGACTGCAAGGAGGTAATAAAACCCAGGGGGAGAGGATGGGGGGAGGCAACATAGCGTGAGGTCAGACCCTGAGTCATGAGGTTGGGAGGATGAGGCAGAGGTGAGGAACTGAGGAAAGGGTTGGGGGCTGAGCCTAGAACAGTCAGGAGCTGAACGGTCACACAGCAGGACCTGAGGTTGGGGTAGAGACTGGCAGAGCACTTCCACAGGGCCCACGTGGCTTATGGTCTCGTAAGGAAAAAAGCGTGTCAGGACTCTGGTCACTGCCTTGCTTTCTGGCCTGGGGCAAGTCGTCTGCGAGGCAGTGTGATATGGTGGAAGAGTCCAGCTTTGGAGTCAGAAAGACCTGGGAAGCAAGAAAGACCTGGGTTTCTAGCTCTGCCGGTTACCAGCCATGTGCCCTCAGGCAAGTTACTATTTTGTGTTTCAGTTTTCTCACCAGCAAAATAGAGGTAAAAATGCCTTTTCCAAAGACTGTGGTGAAGATAGAGAAAATGAATAAAGTGTTTATCCCAGCGCCTGGCACACAGTGGTATCCAATAATGGCAGCCAAACCATTTGAGTCTTCCTTACCTAGGTTCTTAATGTATGTTAAATTAGAATAGATATAAAAATACTATAAAAAGTTCAAAGCACTATACAAAGTATTTTTATTTTCAAGATTTGGAGAATGCCCACCCATGATAGTGAGAGTTAACATTTACTGAATGCTTCCTCTGTGCCGGGCACCATTCTAAGTGCTTCAAATGTGTTAATTTATTTAATCTTATAACTCTTTGAGGTAGGTACTATTATTATCCTCATTTTAAAGATGAGGAAACTGAGGCACAGAGGTTAAGTAACTTGCCACCTAAGAAGTGGCAAAGCCAGGATGCCAACCCAGGCAGGACTGAAAGTGGTCTGACTCACCCCTCCAATTCTGGCCAGAGCCTGACATCAGAAAAAGCTTTCAACCATTCTAACTCTCTCTTCTCCCTCTTAGTACAACTATGACAAGAGTATCGTGGACAGTGGCACCACCAACCTTCGCTTGCCCAAGAAAGTGTTTGAAGCTGCTGTCAAATCCATCAAGGCAGCCTCCTCGGTCAGTGGGACTAAGGACAGGGGTACAAGAGATGAGTGTCAGAAGTCTGGGAAATTCCACATTCCTCAACAAGAACCAAGATTTCTACCCCCGGATCCTTCTACTTGGATCTCTTAAAACTGTTGTCCTTTATGGGCCTCAGTTTGCTCATTACACAATTCCCCTGGTACAGAGTTTTGGCCTCACTCTCCTGCTCTCTTCCTCTAATCCTTGGGTTTCAGCTTACCTTTCCCCAGTTTGGATAGTCCACAGAAAAGCAAATCGAGGGCCCAGTGAGTGTTATCTGAAAATGGGAGAGGTGAGACGGTGACAGAGGCTGTTCCCTCATGGCTATCCCTTTATTGCCAACACAGACGGAGAAGTTCCCAGACGGTTTTTGGCTTGGGGAACAGCTGGTGTGCTGGCAAGCAGGCACCACTCCTTGGAACATTTTCCCAGTCATCTCACTCTACCTGATGGGGGAGGTCACCAATCAGTCCTTCCGCATCACCATCCTTCCACAGGTACGTCCCCAACCTAAGTCAGTAGGATCCCAGGAAGAGGAGAAAGTATATATTGGGAGATAGTGAGCAGGCGTGGCTTCTCAGGATTTGGAAGACAAAACAGATGAGTGTCCAGTGGTCAAGGGCTCTTGGAAAAACCAATCCCTCTGAGCTCAGGGATGACAAAGGGAACTGCCTGAGGGCCTAGATACGTAGAAGGCAGAGGTGGGAAGGACGGGTTGAGGAAGACACACTGTCATGCTTTGATTGCTTATACTTAGCAATACCTGCGGCCAGTAGAAGACGTGGCCACGTCCCAAGACGACTGTTACAAGTTCGCCATCTCACAGTCATCCACGGGCACTGTTATGGGAGCTGTTATCATGGAGGGCTTCTACGTTGTCTTTGATCGGGCCCGAAAACGAATTGGCTTTGCTGTCAGTGCTTGCCACGGTGAGAGCACCAGGGATGGGTGTGGGCCAGTCTATCCATGTTCTCCCTGTCCAGCAGTTAGGACACTGGGGCCCCTTTCGGGGTGGGAGGTAGTAACAGTTGCCTCAAGCCAGTGTCAACATATTGTGCACAAGCTACTGTCAGTGCCCATGCTTTTTGTATTGCCTGGCACGGTGACCCTGCCTGGATTGGTCAGTTCGGTTGGAGACCCAGAGCAGCAAGAGCTGCCTAAGCACCTTGGGAAGCTCCAGATCCCAGGGCAGCAGGCTGAGCCTATAGTGACCCTGTCAGCTGGTGTACAGAGAGGTTGAATGCTACTTTGGAACGGTGGAAGGGTCTTGCAACGGGACATCAGCAGTGACAGGTAAGTTTACTACATACATATGGGGCTGGCTTTTTGGTCAGCACAGAACTACTGACTTTTAGGTATCATTCCTACTGGGTAAGTATACAGGAAAGGTTGTTGCTCCCCAAGACCTGGGAGGAGCCAGCCCTCCACCTAGAACCAGCTTTCTGTCCTGCTCCTAAATATCTCCAAGGAAGGGGATTCTACAGGCTCCTCAGGGCCTAATTTCCAGGCCTCACTATCAGGAAGTTCTTTTGTTGTATAATCAAAACTGCTGTGTGATAACGAGAACTGCCCACTCCCATCTGCCCTTTCTCCAGTGCACGATGAGTTTAGGACGGCAGCGGTGGAAGGCCCTTTTGTCACCCCGGACATGGAAGACTGTGGCTACAACATTCCACAGACAGATGAATCAACCCTCATGACCATAGCCTATGTCATGGCTGCCATCTGCGCCCTCTTCATGCTGCCACTCTGCCTCATGGTGTGTCAGTGGCGCTGCCTCCGCTGCCTGCGCCATCAGCACGATGACTTTGCTGATGACATCTCCCTGTTGAAGTGAGGAGGTCCATGGGCAGAAGACAGATTCCCCTGGACCAAATGTGGGTGGTTCACTTTGGTCATGAGTAGGAGACACAGAAGGCACCTGTGGCCAGAGCACCTCAGGACCCTCACTCCCCCACCAAATGCCTCGCCTGACAGGAACAAAGGAAAAGCTGGCAAGGTGGGTTACAGGGATTGCACCTGTAGGAAACAGGAGAGGGAAGAAGGAAGCGCTCTGGTCGCAGGAGTACTCTTGGTCACCTCAAACTTGAGTTGGGAAAATTCTGCTGTTTGAAACTTCAGCCCTGAACCTTTGCCTGCCATCCCTTTTGAATCTCCAACCCAAAGTATTCTTCTTTTCTTAGTTCCAGAAGTAGTGGCATCACACCCAGGTTACCCCCATGTGTGTCTCTGCAGAAGCCTGGCAGAGAAAGAGCCAATCTTGTTTTCCTGCTGGCCACAGTCAGTAGGAGCGGATGCAGTGTGCTATTTGCTTGAGAGACAGGGCCTGCATAAACAAGCCGAACATTGGTGCAGATTGCCTCTTGAACCAAACAAAAAGTTAGAGTGAATATTTGTGCAAATGGGGGTGGTTGGAAGAGGAGAAGGAGAGGCAGCGCAAAGACAGGGAACAGTTGGGATCAAAGCTAAGAAAGGCAGAAACATGCCCACTCGCCAGTCCCAGTTTTAGACTTCATCTCCAAGACAGAATCCCATCTCGTAAGATGGGTGTTACTTCCCAATGTTTTCTTCTCTGTGGTTGCAGCCTGACCAAAAGTGAGACGGGAAGGGCTTACTTAGCCAAAAAGCTCTTTTTAGCTCTCTTAAATGAAAAGTGCCCACTGAGAAGTTCCAACTAACAAATGAATTTCTACCTTATTAATTCCACTTGCCCCACCTGAACCCTTTACTCCACATATGATAGGTGGCACTGAAATAGCCCAACTCCCCTAAGCCCCAGGTGCCCTGTGGGAAAGCAATTGGAATATAGCAAATACAGCAGGGCTGGGCTTTGTCTTCCTGGGTACATGTTCACTCCCTCCCCTAAACTCCTACTCCTCTGGAGCTTTGCAGCTGAGGTGCTAGAATAGATAGGAGACCTCTCCTACCTAATCCTTGAAAGCAGAATTCTGAAGATTCATCCAACAGGTATCGGGTTGATGCCCCATCCCTCTGCCTGGATTTCTTCCTGTTCAGCTGTTAAGTAGTAGTAAGATCTTTACATAATACAGCAGTTTCATTATTCTCTCACCCTCTAATGTCCCTCCGTTTATTTGGCTAAGGCATCCCGCAGGGGCACTAGTATTATACCAAGAGTGTCAGGAGCACAGGGATTTCTGGCTCTAGAATCATTGCCTTCAGTATCAAGGCTGCCTAGAGAAAGGATGGCAGCCACAGGGCTTCCTTATTTCCTTCACCACAAGAGTCCCTCGATGGAGGCCATTCTTTCCCCCTATCATCTCTCTACTCCCCACTCCTAATAGTACCTGGGTTCCCAGGCTGGTTCTTGGGCTACGTAGTGGGGACCAAGTTCATTTCCTCCCTATCAGTTCCAACACAGACGCCTATGATACCACTGTTAGTGGGAAGAGCTGAATTATTCTGGCATACCCACTGCATCCTATTCCTGTCTGGTCAACACACTGCTTCCAGGTATGGGACTTGCCGAGTGTGGAATTTCCTGATGAGGGAGAGGGAAATACAAAGAGGGCCTCTGGAGATCCTGGCCTCAGCCAGCTGCCCACAAGCCATAAACCAATAAAACAAGAATATTGAGTCACAGTTTTTTTATCTGGGTTCTCTTCATTCCCACTGCACTTGGTGCTGCTTTGGCTGACTGGGAACACCCCATAAACGCAAAGACTGACAGGAAGACTGGAGACTGTCCACTTCCAGCTCGGAACTTACTATGTAAATAAACTTCTAGAATTGCTACCGTGAAACGAAAATGCCACATTCTGCTTTATAATTTCTACCCATGTTGGGGAAAACTGGCTTTTTCCCAGATCTTTCCAGGGCATAAAACTCAACCCCTTCATTAGTAAGTCTCATTGTCCTATTTTTTTTTTAAGAGAAAACTTGTACTTAATTTTCTTTTCACAGTTACTTCCTTTCTACCCTGAAACTATGAACTCTAAGTGTAAAAAAGAAAATCTTGACAACAGCTTCTCACTTGTAAAAATATGTATTATATACCTCTATTTTTAACTTCTACTCCAGAAAAATGACTGCCCCACCCCGACTCGCTGCATTAGGGTCTTTCCCATTGGTCGGCACAGCTTTTACCACGGCAGCCAGTAGACAGAGGGAGAGGACAAGGGTGGCTGCCTTCAGACTGCCCTGAGCAAGAAAGAGAGGAGCGACAGGGAGGCCCCCACTCCCATGCACAACTCTACAGAACACCGGTCCTCCAGCAACAGCTGGCTTTCGGGGGGCTTTTACTAGGAAGCAGTTAAGCCCCCTACTCTCTCCTTTTATTCTCTCTACTCCTGTAACTTCAAGATTTGTGGAAAATAAACAGAAGATTCTTTATACCCATTTCTAATTTCTAAATTTTCAGGGGGTAATGAAAAATATCGCAGGTGGCCCAAAGGCTCCTGCGAAGTTGAGGGGAAATAAAATCTTAAGATTACAAGATTAAAAATGAGTCCCCCTAAATGAAGAGAACAAAGGAACTGGTCTTCCATTTTGCCACATTCCCTCTTCATGACACCTATCAAGCTGGAGATGTTAATATTTCATTAACCAAAGAAAGTCATCTGACCTCTACAGGGGGAGTACTCAGGCCATTTCAATCGCCCTACAAGATACCAAGGAGGTCCCCGGAAGTCCAGCTCCTTACACTGATGCCAGTCAATAAACCCAGGCAAGTAAAGCAAGAGAACAGAAAGAATATGTCCACGAGCTGACAGCAAGAAGGAAAGACAAAGGAAAGAGTAACAAAAACAGAGAGGAGAAAGTTTAGTTGGATCTGAAAGGAAAAGTCTTTGCTACCCTGATATGTACTGCTAGTGCCAGTAAGCATTTCCAGGTCCCAGAATGGGAAAAATGCAGCTGTTGGTAATATAATGCCCTTTCCCTGGAGCTAATTTTTTTTTTTTTGATTAACACTCAGTTCTTACTTGTTTAATTTCAAGAGAAGAGAACTGAAGCCCATTCCTATAGCAGTAAAGATAAAAGGACAGGAAAAGATTCAAAGTTCTAATAAAGTCACAGCTTTCCCAGGAATGAACCTAAAAACCAGAAGTGCTCAATAAGCAGAGGTGGAAAAATGATCTAGTTCCAGATAGCTATCCATAGAACAAATGACTTATAAACTTGAAACCCAATCTCCCTTCATATCACTTTGGTCTCCATTTTTCCCAGGACAGGAAACATGTCCCCCACAGCTTTCTTGCTTCAAAAATTAAAACCTAGTATCCCAAGATCATTCTGAAAGAAATTTTGCACAGACATCTCTTCACCCCAGTGCCTGCCTGGAGCTTACCCAAGGTCACCAAACAACTTGGTTGTGAACCAACTGCCTTAACCTTCAAGGGGAAGGGGGCTTAGCTAGACTTTTAGAGCAGAAATGAAAGGGAAGAGGTGAGGACTTCACAAGGTTGGTTTGTCAGAGCTTGATCAGAAGCCAAGTGAGTTGGGGCAAGGGATGGCTTGGCCCAGGAAAGACCTGTGGGTTGTGCTCATTTCTAAAGGAATGACTAGCCAGGAAGTAGGGTGGACAGAAATTTGTAGGGGTTGTGGGGGAAATGGGACCTTGGTTATGTTGTTATTCTTGGACTGTGAATTTTGCTGATGTAAAACAGAATATTCTGTAAACCTAATGTCTGTGTACAAATAATGAGCGTTAACACAGTAAAATATTCAATGAAATGTCAAACTATTAGGGTTACAATTTTTCTTCTCAGTCAGTCTCATTTTATCCTTTCGGAGCAGAGCAGCTAGAACAACAGTGCGGCTTCAGAGGCTTTTGGTAAGCAAGGCATCTGGTTGGACAGCGAGTGAGCACCAGGGTTCAGATTTGCAGACGTGAGCCTTAGGAAAATGGACTAGAGACTGAGCCAAATCAAAGCAGGATGGCCTTACAGCAACAGCAGCTTCCTAGATGGTTTTTATATTGTATTTGAAAACAGCCCTAGGCAGGAATATCATAATTTCAAGGCCAAACTAAACGTCATCTTACCTACAATCTGCATCCCCCAAAGGAACTGCAAGGTGATGGGGACAGACCATTTCTGCATAATATACATACTTTCATTTACGAACATTTGAATACAGACTTTCTATACACACATTACCTATATAATAAAAATGTACATGGCATGAGTATATGTCACTGTATAAATATAGAGTTTTAGAAATCTTGAACCCGCGCTTCCTGTTCACATCAGTTTTTCCTCTTCTTCCTCCCCAGTCAGGTCCGTCATTTAAGAGTTGGACAAAAGGGACAAGTGTCATTTGTGTTGGTCTGGGCCCAGAATTTGATACACTGGAAAGAAAGAAAGACATAGCTCAGGTTTATCTGGAAAGATGGGGCAAAGGAGAGGAGAGAGTGCCGTTAAGATTCAACAGGTCTACGGAATGCATACAAAGTCAGAAAAGCTTACCATGGGGGACTAGAAGGGCTATTTCATTGGCTCTTAGCCTCAAAAGAATCTTCAGAGCAGGTGAACCTGTCCTTTTTCCAGGGAACATTAACAATCAGCTAATAACAGTGTGCAGCTTGCTCCTTCTTGGGATCCATTTAGGCTGCAATGAGCGTCCATCTCCTAAGACCTATCACCCTTGAACCTCATTCAGGATTTCCCCTTACCAAGAATTTAGATGTAAATTCAGTTCCTACCTCTTGGAAAGACAAAATAGTAAAAAGGAATCATCCCTGTTGCTCAGAGACTTAACTCTGCTTGGTAACCTAGTAAGAGAGGAATATCTTGTCAGCTTGTGAAGATAACCTCTAACAGGCAGGCCTTCAAGCTATTCTGTTAATGGAGTTACTAATCTCACATTCAGGTTCCCTGTTCCACTCCTCTCATCTAAGCAAAGTCTCTTGAAAATACTACATTTGAAACAGCAGTTAGATATGTATATCTTATTGTCAGTTTTCCAAGAAAGTGGCCTATCAGTGCTCTAGTATGAACTGCTTATCCAGTCCCCTAAAGGGAACGGGGCAAAGGAAGCTGGGAATGCCTGGCTGCCAGTATTCTGAATTCTGCTGAGGTTTTAAACCACAATTTACTGAAAACTTTATGTTTAGATATTAATGATAAGCATCAACACAGTAAAATGTTCAAAAAAATTTAAATTATCTCAGCTATCAAAAGCAATAGTGGCAGCTGAGGAAGGTATGCAGCACCCACCTCCTTATGCAACACATGGGTACACGCCATTGGATGCAGCTCACTGGGCTGGACAAGTTTCTGGCACATTAGACACAGTTTACAGGTGGCTGGAGCCTGCAGAACAGAGGAGGGACAGTCAAAAGAGCAAGCAACCTCTGGGTCTCCTTGCCTTTTATGCCCACGATTCCATCTACCATTTCCAAGTAGCAAAAAGATTTTGTACCAAAAGAATTGTTCAAATACAGATTCTTGCCAAAAGCACTTGCATTTTCCAGGTGGGGGCTGTCTACAACCTAGCTGATGAGCTAATGGTCTCTGCCTGCACTCCACCTGTAAACCCGCTCCCTCCTCACTCCCCAGCTTCTCCACACCCCAGTTTTTGAAGAAAAAGAGTCTTACATGTGACGACCTTCCAGTATATGAAACTTGGGCAGAAGGCAAGAACATTGGGGTACTGATTTGGGCCAACGGAGCAGGGAACAAGGCCCGGATCCGACCGAGTGGCTGTGGGCAGAACCATTGTCAGAGTAAGGAAAGAGAGTCTGAGTAACAGAACATATAACACAAAGAAATCACTTATTTCCCAATCCAGCAAAGGAAGAAAGCAGACTAGATACCCCTGGCCACAGCACTGTTTCCCACCCTAGATTTTTCTGAAATCTGCCTCTTCTCCAACATCTTGGCAGGTTGAGTTCTCCCCCAAGTAGCTTGTCTCACCTGAGTACTTGCTGCCACCCGCTCTTGTTCTGCCAGTCGTGCAGCTACCAACTGGATCAGTTCCTCCATGGTCAGGCCTGCCATGGTGGTACGTGCTGTTTTGATTTGCTGAAGAATGTTGGTCATCTGGGCCCTAAAAGAAAAATGGTGAGGGGAGAGATTCTATGCTATACTCATGGGGAATATCCATGAAACCTCCCCTATTTTAACCCCTAGACATTTTTCTAGCCAATATTTTTTTAAATTAATCTTTAAAGATACTTACTTATTGCATTGTGGGAACCGAGTCAGCAGCTTCTCCAGGATCTTCTCCAGTTTGTCTACTGGTTGGGGCCGGGGAGTTTCAGTAGAAGCCTTAACACCGCCCAAGCCTGGGGGAGGCGGGATGGAGGCGCCAGGGGGCATGTGTGGACCATGGGGGCCAACAAGGGAACCCAAGCCAGGGCTATTTCTCCCATGGGAGCCAGGAAGGGGTGGGGAAGGCTGGTTGGGCTGAGAAAGGGCAGGGTTCAGGATTGGGAAAGACAAGGAACGGGGATCTGCACTAGGCATAACCATGGGCATTGTGACCTGCCCAATGGAGAAGGGCATCCGAGGAGCCAGAGAGGGATTGGGTTGAAACACCTGAAGCATGAAGTCTGTCTACAAGAGGGGAAGAGGTGGAGGACAAGAGAGAAGGGAAGAAAATGAAAGTTTAGGAAACTGGAGCAGAAATCAATGAGCAAATCTTGCACCAAATAATACCAATAATAATCATCAAAAATAATAAAACCAGTATCTTCATAAAAAGAACAAGTGAAAGACCGACTCTGCCACCAACACAGAGAGGTGGACTCCCCAAAGCCAGCACTCTTACCTCTGATGGGGGTGGAGGCAAAGTGGGGGTGGGGATTTGAGGGAGGCTGCTCAGCTTGGCTCCATTCCTCACTAGCTGGATATGACTATTAAATTGGTCCTAGAAAAGAGAGAAAGGAAAGGATTATCCTTTACTGATGAGCTGAAAGGGAGCCCCACCCAGTATCAGGAAAACAAGGGGAGGGGCAGGATTGGACCTAAATCTCAATGCCAAAGATCCCTCCCTATCATCAGAAGTGTTTAATGCCAGATTAACTCTGACTCAATGATCACCCATTACTACACTTACCCGAACATTCTTTTTCATTATCCGAACTCCATTCAGTCTTGTCTCCCACTCCTGTTTGGAACGAACTGTCTCTAGTGTTGGGGGAGTTGACCTTTCAAGAAACCAACAGTAATTACAGAATTAAAGAAAGCCCAACTCCTAACTCTCTGAGACAGCAGAACAGTAGCTGGCTAATGGGTCTGGAGAGATGAGGCCGGAGCAGGTGCAGGAGAAGGCCAAGGTTCTAAGTTGTCTGCCTCACTTTAACTCCAGCATCTTTTAAGCCAAGTATTGGAGAAAGAGAACCAACCACAGAGAGAGGGTTCTTGTCTGCCTGAAAATGCCACAGGGGTCCTCCAGATTCCACGGCAGAAAGAGGAGAAATTACTATATAAGAAACAAATCTCCAAAGACATTTATATGCTCTGACAGCATAAGAGATACTGTTCATCCAAATGGAAATAGTACAATAAAAAGTACAAAACTATAAAACTGTAGAAGGGAAGAGTTAGAGAGTGAGGAAGTTGAGAATACAGGAAAAGAAATCACTGAATAATTCCTATTGCAGAGAGATGCCTTCAAAAGTCTGTGAAGACAGAATAAGTGCCAGACTAGCTAGCCTAGGGTTTCAAAAACCTAAAGAAGCCCACACTAAACTGCAGGACCATTAAAACTCTTGAATGGGAAGATACTCACTTGAGGTAAGTAAGGTGCAGTTCTGCCTCTTTTTCTGCCTCTTCTAGTTTCAATACCAGCAACTCTTTCCGACTCTCTAGTGATAAGATCTAAGGAAACCACATACACATAAACACTTTATTAATTTTACATACATGAAAGCTGCCCCTACATAGTGAAAACAATTGTTTAGTGGCTAAATGGTATAATACTTATATGGCTTAGAGGTATAATACTATATCTCTAAGTATATACCATCTGGAAGCCCAAAATCAACACTTTCCACACACCAGCTCTCCTCACCTCTGCCTTCCAGGCCCGTTCTGTCTCTTCCATAATGTTCCGATTTATTTCACCATCCTGATTCTTGAGCCTATCCAGTTCCATTTCCCACACCTCTCTGTAAGATAAGAAACAAAGAACAAGACTAAGGGGAGAAAGACAAGCTTGTTAAGAGACACCAGGGCGAAAGTAAACCCCAAAATTGGTCTGCCACATGTGTTACAGGAAGTCTTACTCTAAGTATTACCGATAGATATAAATTTGTCAACGTTTAAAGTGGTCTGTAATTGCATAAAGACCCTATATTTGAAAGTAAGTATGCTCTTATCTCCACTTGCTAAAATAAGGCTACCCGGAATAGGAAAAAGAGTGTACTGAGAACCAAAACCCACAGAAGGCAGAATGTTCTTCTATGTTGAAGGAGGACTCAAAATCATTATGGCATTCCTCCTATTTCCCAACTTGTCTTTTAGTATGGGTGGTGAAGAATGCAGGACTAAACACGGGGGTCCATTTAAAACTTACCTCCAATGCAGCAATCACTAATTCACTACTGAGCACATAGATACTGGCTTACTGACTTTTCACATTTCCTTAGCTATAGCAAATATTATTTGAAAGGAAAAAACATGCTCATCATACCTCAGGACTTCTCCTTTCCATTGGCTTCCTCCCTTCTTATGCCACTCCCCCCGCCCTATTCGTAGGGTGTAATATACATAACTCAGTATTAGGGTGACCAACTGTCCCGGTTTCCAGACACTAAATGTTTTGCAAAATAATCTCAACAGAAACAGAGCTAAAAACTAAGAAGTTGAGTCCTCAGCCCAAATATATTTCTTTCAGAATATATTATATTCTAGGCAAGGCAAAGGGAAACAAAACAAAAACTGTTGGGTGAGTGAATATATAGGGATTGGCTGTCCTGCATTTAGGGTAGATTATGAAATCCTTTTCTCTGAACTGAAGCTAACAGAAACCCATACAGAATGAATGAGGTCAGACATTAACAGAAACAATTCACCCTGGGATGAACTGCAAACTTACTGTTTATGAGGCCAGAACTCTTCCTTGATTCAATTTAGTGCACCATCTACTAAGCAGCCTACATGTATGAGGCATTCTGCTAAAAGCCGGCGATATGAAGATGCCTAGTTCCTGCACCCAAGAAGCTCTTGATCCAGTAGTTTTCCAGGGGAACAAAGCGAACAAGGAAATTCTGGGCAGGTCAAAAAGCAAGTGCAAAAGCCAAAAAGAGAGAGAGTACCAAACTAAGGCAGTGGTCCAGGGAGTGCAGCAGGCAGCACATACAAGTCAAACACTGGGTAGTGTGGTGTGCACTGGGGACACAGACAAGAGTGTCACTAGCATAAAGAGTCGCAGAAGCCCTAGGGATGGAAGACATAATCTAGAATAGAAGCGTGTAAAACATAGTCTATGGGCCCCTAAAATCCTTTGAGGGCCTGGTCTATGAAACAAAAACTAACTTCATAATAACTCTAAAACTGTCTTTTTCACTCTCGTTCTTTCACGAGTCTACAATAGCGTTTCCCTGAGGCTATACCACGTGTGATGATATTATCACTTTGATGGCTAAAAGAATATATGCTCCTGTATTCTTATGTTTTCTAGCATTTTCAAAGATAGTAGGTTTAGGGTATAACTTAAGCTCTCAATTTTTTTCTTCGGAGTACTTCTTTTGTGTTTTTACTAGCTATCTTTAATTATACTTACTATAATCTTACTATTGTCCAATAAATCATTACTATAAAAATCTCAAAGTTCTTCACGCATCTAAGTAGAAACAAGTACTTTTGTTATTTTGTTTTGCAATAATACTTTCTAAATTTTTTGAAAACTTTTCTCAATTTTTAAGTTATATCTAAAATGTATTATTTTAGAATTTAATATCTTTCTCTAAAATAAAAGAAAATGTATTTGTAATTTTTCTCTTACATTTAAGAATGAATCATTGGCTCAAAAAAGGGAGATTGAAGATTTGTTTTTCTCAACCCACAGCTGTAATATATAATCTAAAAATACTAAAGAAGATGCAACTGGCCTAGAGTTATCTGACTCAAGGAAAGAAAGAATCTACTCCAAAGAAACTGCAAAATTGTAAATAAGAAACCAAAGTGTGACAAGAGCCATCTTTCTCTTGACTTCATAGTTGTTAATAATTTATTTTACTTTATCTTAAGCAACAGAACATTTTCTAATTATATTGCACCAGTTAGGTTATGGTGACATTTTGAGACCGATCATTCAGAATTTAAAGAAAAAGGAAATGAATATTTTAAATACAGACATGATGAATTCTTTAAAATTCTCAAAAATTGTTAAAGCCTTTCAAAGTGGAAATGAAAAAGGCACTGAAGAATCTTAGGGTAAGCTACTATATTTCATTAACTGGGGAAACAACCTTGTACAGCTGACCGTCCTACATGCCTGCTGGATGAAAAGTCAGTAAAATAAATCACAGCAGTGCCACTTTTTAATCATACAGAAATTCATCAAAGTAAAGATTTTGCTGCAAATCTGAAGACTTAATTAAGATCTCATCTGCAGAATTGTAATTTTAGTTTACAAATAGATGAATGTACAGGCATGTCTAGACTTGCTATTTTGGTTATGTTTGTCTAGTACTGGCAGCCGCTAATCATCGAAGATGACGTTGTGTGTGAATTCTTGGCAACAAACACAGTGATGTTCACATAATCCAAGTTAAATAAGCTTTTTGAATCTCATGGTTTATCCTAGAATAACTGTTGACACTTATACTGCACTTTTAGTATAAAAACTATACTGGATAAAAATATTGGCACCATACATAAATCAAGGCAGTGGCACCAGATTATACCACTAGGCACTGTATTCTTTACTGCCACTCCCTTGCAGCTGTGGAGGAGGGACAGTTTTATTTAAGAATGCCCTCGATGAAGCCATAAAAAATAATAATCTTATTAAATCTTGACCATTAAATACACACCTTTCTAATATTCTGTTAGATGAAATGCTATATGCCAAAGTACAATGGTTGACTTGAGGAAAAGCACTTGTGAGACTGTCTGAGCTGTGAGTTGAGCTAGCCTCTTTTTTCATGTAACACTATTTTTATTTAAAAGAACAACTGAGAAACTATGGTTATTTGAACTTGAGTATTTAGCAAACATGTTCTTGGAAATGAACTAAAACTACTCTTGTTATTTCAAAGAAAACAATTGACAATAGTTATCGCCAACAATAAAATTTGAGCTTTCAAGCAAAAATTAGAATTTTACAAAATCTATACCAGCCATTGGGAGCTTGAAGGCTTCCCATTACTTAAACACTATTCTGATGAGATCAATGGTGCTATAAACAAATGTGATTCTTTAAATATTGTATAATAAAATGTATCCACACTTGGAAGAGCTGCTAACTCTGAACCAATATTTTCCAAATTATCAATCCATCATGCTACCAAGTCACCTGTGCGACCCACTTGGCACTGCAGAGTTCGTGTAAAGATTATTTTAAGCTGAAGACACTGGAGATTCATCAGATGCAGAAAAACAGCCTTTTCCAAGCTTCCCTTAACTAAGAGCAGCAACTTCTGGGAAATGAGGCTGTCATAAACTTCTCTTCAGGGCAGAGCTCCTCCCAGAAGAGAGAATGCGAATAAAACCTACCCTAAATCCCTGATCCAGTGAGTTTTATGACCCTAAAGGAGACAGAAAAACCACTCATACCTGTATAGGCAAATATCACAAACTTTTTACCTCCTGTTTGTTCTCCTGAAAATCCATTTATCTTTCCAGAAAGTGCTATCAGTGCCCTTTATCCCCAACTTCTCAGAAGTCATTTGTTTTCCCATAAGTGTCTTTCTCTCCCTGCCCCTTCACCTACTAAGATGGTATATAAGCCCCAAATTCTAACCGTTCCTTTGAGATACCCATCACTGAGTTCTCCCAAATGTATGCACTTTGCATGCATAAACTTTTTCTTTTCCTCCTGAAATCGGTCTTTTCTCATTTTAATTTGCAGGCCACAGCTATTGAACATAACAGAGTAGAGGGAAAAGTATTTCCTCCCGTAACCAACAAAGTTAAAACATCCATTCAAAGTGCAAGGTAAGCCAATGGATTTTTTTTTTCTTTTTCTCCCCAAATCCCCCCAGTACATAGTTGTATATTTTAGTTGTAGGTCCCTCTGGTTGTGGCATGTGGGATGCTGCCTCAGTGTGGCCCGATGAGCAGTGCCACGTCCATGCCCAGGATCCTAACCAGCGAAACCCTGGGCCAGATCAGCGGAGTGTGTGAACTCAACCACCTGGCCACGGGGCCAGCCCAAGCCAATGGATTTTAATGTAACGGTACAAAAAGTTCACTGATGTGGTTTCAGATTCTACAATGCAATTAACCGCTAAGAAACTACCAGCTGTCAGGTTTTGGAGTACCATCAAAGAAGAGTAACCACAATCATCAAGAAGGCTATTAAAATACTCCTCGTTTTTCCAAACAACATATCTGGGTATCACCAGATTTTCTTCATGTATTTTCACCAAAACAATATACTGCAATAGACTAAATGCAGTAGATAGGACAATTAATTTTCTTTCATTAAAGAGACTTGCAAAAATGTAAACAATGTCATTCTTCAAACGAAACTGATTTTTGCTCTGGGTTAGGCAAAGATTTCTTAGGACACAAAATGCATGAACCACAAAAGGGAAAAACTGATAAACTGGACTTTATCAAAATTTAAAAGACACTGTTACAAAATGCAAAGGGAAGTTACATACTGGGAGAAAATACGTGCAAAATGCATATTTGATAAAAGGACTTGTATTAAGAAAACAAAGTGCTTTTTTAAAATGGGTAAAATATTCAAATAGATACTTCAGCAAAAAAGAATGACAATGGCAAATAAGGACATGAAAAGATGTTCACCATCAATAGTCCTTTGAGAAAAGCAAGTTAAAACCACAATGAGATAACACTAAACACTTATTAGAATGGCTAAACCCAAAAAGACTGATAAGACCAAGTATTGGCGAGAATATAGAGCAACCGGAATGTTTATACATTGCTGGTGGGAACGCAGAATGGTACAGCAACTTTGGAAAACAGTTTGCCAGTTTCTTATGAAGTTAAGCAAACACATGGCCCAGCAATCCCACTCCTAAGCTTTACCCAAGAGAAAAGAAAACATGTCCACATAAAGACTTATACCTGAATATTCAGAGCAGCTTTATTTATAACAGACAAAAAATGGAAACAACCAAATGTCCCTCAACTACTGAATACATAAACAAATCTGGTATAGTCTTATAATGGAACTACTACCCATCGATGAAGAGCAATAAACCATTGTTACATGCAACAACATGGATGAATCACAAAAGCTTTATCCGAAATAAGAAACAGACACAAAAGGCTACATATTGTATGATTCTATTTAGACAAAGCCCTAGAAAAGGCAAAACTATACTGAGAGAAAGCAGACAGTGGTTCCCAGTGGCTCAGGGTGGAGGAGGCAACTGACTTCAGAGTCATGAAGGAGCTTCTTAGGGTGATGGAAATCTTCTCTACCCGACTGTGGTGGTGGTTATACGACTGCATACATTGTCAACACTCATCATTTGAAACAGGTGAATTTTATCACACATAAAGTATACCTCCACAAAGCTGAGTTTAGAATTGACAACTTCCACCCCTAGAGCCACTGTCTATCTGCTCCACTTCCTGTATTCACCATCCCAGACATCTCATTGTCACTCCTCCTCTCCTCCCTCTAACAGTCAACAAATCTCATCAACCCTAACTCAGAATACCCCTCCTTTCTGTTTCTTTGCCTCTTAGATCAGGCCTTCATTTTATCTTGCTGAAATTCCGTCTTCTTGACATCAGTTTATCTGCACTTTAGCCCATCTAACTTAATGCAACCAGGGTTATCCTTCTAAAAATTAAATCTGGAGAGGTTCCATTTCTAGTAAGGGTAGAGTTGCTCCTAACAGACCAACCACCCTGCAGGTAAAACACTATAAATTCTACACAGGGGCCGGCCCGGTGGCACAGCGGTTAAGTTTGTATGTTCCACTTCAGCAGCCCAGGGTTCGCCGGTTTGGATCCTGGGTGCGGATATGGTACCGCTCATCAAGCCATGCTGTGGTAGGCATCCCACATATAAAATAGAGGAAGATAGGCATGGATATTAGCTCAGGGCCAGTCTTCCTCAGCAAAAAGAGGAGGATTGGCAGATACTAGCTCAGGGCTGATCTTCCTCAAAAATAAAATAAAATAAAATAAAATAAAAAAACAAAACAAAACAAAAAAAATAAATTCTACACAAAATATAAAAAAGCACCTCTGAAGGCACTAAAGAGCAAATAAGAACCAGGCACAAACTGGAGAAGATCTGACAATTGGAAAAAGTGAATATCACTGTTGTTTCCTGTTTTCTATGGCTATTTATCTAAGGGCAAACCCCAGCCAGCTCTGTGCTGATGACTAAAACTAAGATAGAAACCTTGCAGCCTTACCAGATCAAGAACCAAAGGATAAAATTGGGAGCTACCATAACAAGTAGAAAATGAGGGAGAAATCCCAAAACAAGAAAGAGCCACAGATGCAGAGTCCCCAATTCTGCATATAAATCTGCTCAAATCTCTGGATGTTCCTCTGAACCATGCATGCACGCACAGAAGAGACTCCAAGGAACCCAGCTACAGATAAATGCACTGAACAGAGGCCACAGCTGCTGCCCACTAAACCAAAGTATGCCATTAAAGCCCAGTCAAGGAAACAGCCTGATAAAACAAATTCAAAACAAAACAAAACAAAAAATCAAGACTTTTTGGAGGAATGTAACAGAATCCAGAGTCTCCACAATGCATTATTCACAGTATTCAGAATTTAGCCCCACCATACAAAGAAACAGGAAGTATGATCCACGGTCAAGAGCAGGACCTGTAAACTATGGTCTATAGGTCAAATCCAAGCTGTCATCTATTTTTGTAAATACAGGTTTTTGGGAACACAAGCACATTCATTTTGTTTACATATTGCCTATGGCTGCTTTCATGCTACAACAGAGCTGAGTAGTTGTGACAGAGGCTGTATGGTTGGCAAAGCCTCAAACATTTACTATATGGCAGTCAATCTCTTCCCTCCACCCTCAGCCACTGGCAACAACTTATCTGCTTTCTCTCATTATCATTTCACCTTTTCTAGAACATCATGTAAATAGAATCATACAGTGCAAAACTTTTGTGTCTAGTTTCTTATTTGGATAACGCTTTTGTTTCTACTCCTAGCCAAGAAAAAAAAAGCAATCAATGAACAAGGACTCCAAGCTGACCAAGATGTTGGAATTAGCAGGCAAAGGTTTTAAAGCATCTATTTTAACTGTGCAAAAGCACATAAAGAAAAATATGCTCATGAGGAGTGAGCAAATAAGAACTCTCAGCACAGAAACAGAAACTATAAAAAAAGAACTAAACTGAAATGACAGAACTGAAAAATACAATACTGGAAATATAAAACTCACTGCATGGGCTTAAGAGCAGAATGGAAATGATATAAGAAAGAGTAAGTAGGGGCTGACCCCGTGGCCAAGTGGTTAAGTTCGTGCACTCTGCTTCCACAGCCCAGGATTTCGCTGGTTTGGATCCTGGGCGTGGACCTAGCACTGCTCATCAAGCCATGCTGAGGTGGCGTCCCACACAGCACAACTAGAAGGATCTGCAAGTAAAAATATATATAACTATGTACTGGGTGGTTTTGGGGAGAAAGAAAGAAAAAGAAGATGGGCAAAAGATGTTAGCTCAGGTGCCAACCAAAAAAAAAAGAAAAGAAAAAGTAAACTTGAAGATATATCAATAGAAACTATCCAATATGTTGAACAGAGTAAAAAATATTGGGAAGAAATGAACAGAGCCTCCCTGAGCTATAGGATAGTATCAAAAGGTCTAACATATGTGAAAGTGGAGTCCTAGAAGGAACAGAAGGAATGGGACAAAAAAATATCTAGAAATTACGTCAAAATTTCACAAAATTGGAGAAAGACATAACTTTACAGGTTAAAAAGCTCAGAAAACCCCAAATAGAAAACATACAATGAAAATTGCAAAGTCAAACTGCTAAAAAACAAAGATAGGAGATCTTGAAAGAAGCCATAGGAAAAAAAAATGACACAATACATACAGGGAAACAACAATATGAATTGTCATTGACTTCTCATAAGAAACAAGAGGAGACAGTTTATATTAGAAAAACATCTTCAACTGGATAAATAAATTGTGGGATAGTCAAACAATGGACTACTACTCAGCATTAAAAAAAAAGAATGAACACCTGGGGCTGGCCCCGTGGCCGAGTGGTTAAGTTCGCGCGCCCCGCTGCAGGCGGCCCAGTGTTTCGTCTGTTCGAATCCTGGGCGCGGACATGGCACTGCTCGTCAGACCACGCTGAGGCAGCGTCCCACATGCCACAACTAGAGGAACCCACAACGAAGAATACACAACTATGTACCGGGGGGCTTTGGGGAGAAAAAGGAAAAAATAAAAAATAAATAAATAAATAAAATAAAATAAAAAAAATCTAAAAAAAAAAAAGAATGAACACCTGTATCTGCTAAAGAAATTGAATTGATAATTAACAACCTTCCAAAACAGAAAATACCAGGCCCAGAGGGATTCACTACTAAATTCTACCACACATTTAAGGAAGAAATTATAGAAATTCTCTACAAGCTCTTTTAGAAGACAGAAGCAGAGGTAACACTTCCTAACTCAGTCTATGAGGCCAACATTACCCCAATACCAAAGCCAGACAAAGACATTAGAAGAAAACTAAAGACCAATATCTCTCATTAACAGAAATGTAAAAATTCTCAACAAAATATTAGCAAATCGAATCCAAAAAAGTATAAAAAGAATTATACACCAGGACCAAGTGGTATTTATCCCAGGTGTGCCAGGCTAGTTTGACATTCAAAAGTCAATTAATGTAATGTATCACATCAAAAGACTAAAAAATAAAAATCACATGATCATATCAGTAGATGCAGAAAAAGTATTGATAAAACCCCACACCCATTCATGATTAAAACTCTCAGTAAACTAGGAATAGAGCAGAACTTTTTGTTTTTTAAGACTGGCACCTGAGCTAACAACTGTTGCCAATCTTTTTTTTTTTTCCTGCTTTTGCTCCCCAAATCCCCCCAGTACATAGTTGTATATTTTAGTTGTGGGTCCTTCTGATTATGGCATGTGGGGCACCACCTCAGCATGGCCTAATGAGTGGTGCCATGTCCACGCCCAGGATCTGAACTGGTAAAACCCTGGGATGCCGAAGCAGAGCACATGAACTTAACCACTCGGCCACAGGACCGGCCCTGGAACTTTCTTAACTTAATAAAGACTATCCACAAAAACCCTAACAGCTAATATCATACTTAACGGTGAAGAATTTGAAGTTTTCCCAAGATGAGGTGCAAGGCAAGGATGTCCCCTCTCTTTCAACATCATATTGGAAGTCCCTGCTAATGCAATAAAGCATGAAAATAAAACAAAATGTATGCAGATTGGAAAGGAAGACATAAAAATGTCTTTATTTGCAGATGACATGATCGGCTATGTAGAAAATTGGAAAGAACTGATAAAAAACTCCTTGAGGGGCCGACCCTGTGGCTGAGTGGTTAAGTTTGCACACTCTGCTTCGGCGGCCCCAGGTTCGCTTGTTCGGACCCTGGGCATGTGCCTACATATCACTCATCAAACCATGTTGTAGTGGCATCTCATGCAGACGAACTAGAATGACTTACGAGTAGGATATACAACTATGTACTGGGGCTTTAGGGAGAAAAAAAAGAGGACGATTGGCAACAGATGTTAGCTCAGGGCCAATCTTCCTCACCAAAACAAACAAACACATAAAACTCCTTGAACAGGGGCTGGCCTGGTGGCGCAGCAGTTAAGTGCACACGTTCTGCTTCGGCGGCTTGGGGTTCACAGGTTCGGATCCGGGTTGCAGAGATGGCACCACTTGGCACGCCATACTGTGGCAGGCGTCCCACATATAAAGTGGAGGAAGATAGGCACGGATGTTAGCTCAGGGCCGGTCTTCCTCAGCAAAAAGAGGAGGATTGGCAGCAGATGTTAGCTCAGGGCTACTCTTCCTCAAAAAACAAAACAAAACAAAACAAAACTCCTTGAACTAATAAGCAATTATACCAAGGCTGCAGGATACAGGTTAATACATAAAAGTCAACTGCTTTCCTATATACCAACAATGAACAAGTGGAATTTAAAATGAAAAACACAATATCATTTACATTAGCACCAAGAAAAAAATGAAATACTTGGGTATAAATCTAACAAACTATGTACAAGAACTGTATGAGGAAGACTACAAAACTCTGATGAACAAAATCAAAGAAGAACTAAATAAATGAAGAGATATTCCATGTTCACGGATAAGAAGGCTCAATATTGTCAAGATGTCAGTTCTTCCCAACTTGATCTATAAATTCAATGCAATCTCAAAATCCCAGCAAGTTATTTTATGGATATCAACAAACTGATTCTAAAGTTTATATGGAGAGGCAAAAGATACAGAATAGCCAACACAATATTGAAGAAGAAGAACAAGGTTGGAGGACTGACACTACCTTACTACAAGACTTATTATAAAGCTAGAGTAATCACAACAATGTGGTACTGGTCTAAGAACAGACAAATAGATCAACGGAACAGAACAGAGACCCCAGAAATAGACCTCCATAACTACAGTCAACTGATCTTTAACAAAGGAACAAAGACAATAAAATGATGCAAAGAGTCTCTTCAACAAATGGTACTAAACAACGGGATACTCACATGCAAAAAATGAATCTAAACACAGACCCTACACTCTTCACAAAAGTTAACTAAAAATGGATCATAGACCTAAATGTAAAACAAAAAACTATAAAACTCCTAGAAGACAACAGGAGAAAAACCGATGAATTTGGGTATGGTAATACCTTTCTAGATATAACACCAAAGACACAATCCATGAAAGAAATAATTGATAAGCTAGACTTCATTAAAATTAAAAACTTCTGCTCTGTGAAAGAAAATATCAAGGGAATTAGAAAACAAGCCACAGACTGGGAGAAAATATGTGTAAAAGACACATCTGATAAAGTACTGTTATCTAAAATATACAAAGAACTCTTAAAACTCAACAGGAAAACAACCAACCAGATTAAAAAATAGGCCAAAGACTTTAATAGACACTCCACCAAAGAAAACATACAGATGGAAAATAAGGATATAAAAAGATACTCCATATCATTTCTCATCAAGGAAATGCATATTAAAACAATGAGATACCAGTACACACCTATTAAAATGCCCAAAATCTGAAACATTGAAAACACCAAATGCTGACGAAGATGTGGAATGACAGGAACTCTCATTCATTTCTCGTGTGAATGAACAGTAGTACAGCCACTTCGGAAGACAGTTTGGCAGTTTCTTACAAAACTAAACATCGTCCTACCATATGATCCAGCAATCACACTCCTTGGTATTTACCAAAGGAGTTGAAAACTTACACTCACACACAGATGTTTATAGCAGCTTTATTCATAACTGCCAAAACTTGGAAGCAACCAAGATGTCCTTCAGTAGAAGAATGGATAAAAAATTTGGTACATCCAAACACAGAATATTATTCAACACGAAAAAGAAACATGCTATATCAAGCCATGAAAAGATGTGGAGAAACCTCAAATGCTTATTACTAAGTGAAAGAAGCCAATCTGAAAGGCTACATATTGTATTATTCCAACCATACAACATTCTGGAAAAGGCAAAACTATGGAGACAGCAGAAAGATCAGTGGTTGCTGGGCAGGGGGCAGGTGGTGGTGGGGGGGGGACAGGGATGTGAATAGGCAGAACACAGGATGGGCAGTGAAAAATACTCTGTATGATATTATAATGATGGACATATGTCACTATATACATTTGTCCAAACCCATAAAATGTGGAACACCAAGAGCGAACCCTAAGGTAAACTACAGACTTTGGGTAATCATGATGTGTCAAGATAGGTTCACCCTTGGTAAAAAATGTACCATTCTGGTGAGAGATGTTGATAATGTGGAGGCTATGCATATGTGGGGACAGAAAGTATATGGGAAATCTCTGTATGTCCCTCTCAATTTTGTTGGAAACCTAAAACTGCTCTAAAAAAATAAAGCCTTACAAAAAAAGGAATGAATTATTAATACAGTTCACATCCATCACAACATCATAGATAAATCCCAAAAATATGCTGAGTGAAAGAAGTTAGACACAATGTCTAGAAAAGCTAAGAGTAATCTCAGTGACAGAAAGCAGCTCAGTGTTTACCTGGGAATGAGGGGAAGGAAGGACAGTGATTGAGAAAGAATACAGGGAACATTCTAGGGTAATAGGTATGTGCTATACTTTGTGTTAGCGTTTACATGTGGATTAATTTGTCAAAACTCATCAAAATGTTTAACTTTAAATAAGTTCATTTTATTGCATGTAAATTACATCTAAAAAATTTAACTTTTAAAAAATCTAAGGGATGGGGCCGGCTCCGTGGCCAAGTGGTTAAGTTTGCATGCTCTGCTGCGGCAGCCCAGGGATCGGATCCTGGGCAGGACATGGCACCGCTCGTCAGGCCACGTTGAGGCAGCGTCCCACATCCCACAACTAGAAGGACCTGCAGCTAAGATATACAACTGTGTACGGGGGGGTTTGGGGAGATAAAAGCAGGAAAAAGAAAAAGGATTGGCTAGCCCAGGGGCCAATCCTTAAAAAAAATAAAATCAAATCAAATCTAAGTGATAATTCTAAGTTTCTACAATTAAAAGTATAAAAATTTCCCAAATACTTTATCCAAGAAAATTACAAGTCTTTCTAATATAGCATAACCAGCAGGTACATAGTTCATCTTTATGAGGCATGTTCCCAGTGAACTAAAAGTAACAGATGTGTATTCTAGAGGGGGAAAGACGAAATTAAAATGGAATTCTAAAGAATATTCAATGAATTAATATTTAATTTACATAGTAAAAGAGAAGACCTAAATCCAATCATATCAATACAAGCATACTTTGTTTTCTTGCACTTCGCTTTGTTGCTCTTTGCAGACACTGAATTTTTTCTAAGACCCTCCATCAGCAAAAAGATAATGACTTGCTACAGGCTCAGATGATGATTAGCATTTTTTAGCAATAAAGTATTTTTAAGTTAAGGTATGTACATTGTTTTTTTAAACATAATGCTATGGCACACTTAATAGACTCCAGTGTAACATAAATATAACTTTTATATGCACTGGGAAACCAAACAATTCCCGCGACTTGCTTTATTGCAATATTCACTTTATTGCAGTGGTCTGGAACGGAACCTGGAATCTCTCTGAGGTATGCCTGTAATTACACTAAATATATAAACACTAAAAGCCGCTAATTAAAAAGCAGCTTGTCAGAAGAGATCACAAAGAAAGACCCAATTATATGCTGTCTACAAGACAGAAAAATGTAGATAGGTTGTAGGTAAAAGATGGAAAAATACATATCATGTAAAGAATAAGCATAAGAAGACTGCAGTATCTATATTAATATTATATAAAGTAAACTTTAACATAACGTATGACCTACAAAGAGACATTTCATAATGATAAAATGGCCAATTCATCAAGAATACATATCATAAATGTACATCTGTAACAACACAGCTTTAAAATATAACAAAAATTGACAGAATTAAAAAAAGAAAAAATCTATAATCATAGAGATTCTAACATCACCCCTTCAGCAACTAACTAAATACTTTTAAATTAAAAAAATACAGAACAATGTTCCTCAATAAATATAGACACAAAAATCCTTAAAAAATACTAGTAAGTCAAATCCAGGAATATATAAAAATAATAACATATATCTTGACCAACTTGGGTTTACCCCAAGAATGAAGAATTGGTTCAACATTTGAAAACAAATCAATGTAATTCACCATATTAACAGAATAAAAGAGAAAAAACATTTGATAATTTTAATAGATGCGGAGAAACCATTTGACAAAACTAAGCTTCCATTCATGTTAAGAACTCTCAGAAAATTAGGAATAGAAGAGAACTTCCTTGATTTGATAAAGGGCATCTACAAAAAACCTATAGCTATCATCAAACAATGGTAAAATATTAAATACTTCCCCCTAAGAGCAGGAACAAGGCAAAGATGTCCACCCTACCACTTCAATTCAACACCGTACCGGACGTTCTAGCCAGTGCAATAATATTTACAAGAAATAAAAGGGTGAAGGAAGAAATAAAATTGAATATTCACAGATATCATAAGTTTTTATGTAGAAAATCTTAAGGATTCTATAAAACAAATAATACACTAATATGTAAATTTAGCAAAGTAGCAGGTACAAGGTTGATACAAAAAAATGAATAGTATTTTTACATACTAGTAGGAAACAATTGGAAAATTTTTTAAAATTTTAATTCTACTTATAATAGTATCAAAGAGTATAAAATACTTAGGAATAAATTTCTCTAGAAACTTAAGGAAAGATGTATAACACCTGCACAATGAAAATTATAAAATGTTACTAAGATAAGTTAAAGACCTAAATAAATAGAAAGATATATCATTATTATGGATTGGAGGACTCAGTATTACTAAGATGTCAATTTCTCTCAAGTTGATAGATTCAAGGCAACTGTGTTCTCACCAGTTTTGTTTTTGTTTTTGCAGAAACTGGCAAGCAACTTTTCAAATATATATGGAAATGCAAAGGATTGAGAATATCCAAAGCAATCTTGAAAATAAAAGCAGAAGACCTTGCATTATGATTTCATGACTTACTATAATGCTATACTAATGACAACAGCAGGATCTGGCATAAAGAGAGACAAATATTTCAATGCAATAGAATACTACTCAGAAATAGACCCACTATTTATACAAATGACTCACACTGTCATTTGGTTTTTGGCAAAGGTGTCGAGCAACCCAATGGGGAAAGGCAAGACTTTTCAACAAGTGGTGCTGGAACAACTGGATATCCACATGGGAAAAAATAAACCTCAACCTCTACTTCTAACCATACACAAAAATTGCTTGAGATGGATCAGAGACATAAACACAAAAGCTAAAATGAAAAACCTTCCATAAGAAAACAGAATATAACATCTTTGCTACTTCAGAGTAGGCAAAGGTTTCTTAGACAGGACAGAGAATGCACTAACTATAAAAGGAAACTTGACAAATTAGACATCGCTGAAATGAAAATTTCTGCTCATCAAAAGATGCAATTAGGGGCCAGCCCCGTGGCCAAGTGGTTAAGTTCGCGCGCTCCGCTGCGGCGGCCCAGGGTTTCACCGGTTTGGATCCTGGGCGCGGACAAGGCACCACTCATCAGGCCATGTTGAGGCAGCGTCCTATATGCCACAACTAGAAGGACCGACAACTAAAATATACAACTATGTACCAGGGGGCTTTGGGGAGAAAAAGGAAAAATAAAATCTTAAAAAAAAAAAAAAGATGCAATTAACAAATCAATAGCTAAGTCAGAGAGTGGGACAAAATTTTCACAGAACATATAACTGACAACTTATATTTGGAATATGTAAAAAATCTTCTACTACACAATATTAAAAAGCCAAAACTCAATCCCCAAAGAAGGAGGGAGGCCAAAAATTTGACTGGACACTTCACAAAAACAGATATATGAATGGTCAGTTGGCACACGGAAAAAGTGATCAACATCATTAGTCATCAGGGAAAGGCAAATTAAAACCACAATGAAATACCACTGTACAACACTTGAATGGCAGGGATACAAAGCAACCAGAACTCTCATACATTGTTGGCAGAGTGTAAAATGGTATATTCACTTTGGAAACATGCTCGACCATTCCTTATAAAACTAAACACATACCTACCCTACAACCCAGCAACTCTACTCCTAGGAATTTACCCAAGAGAAATAGTATATGTTCACACAAAGACTTGCATTGGAATATTCATAGCAGCTTTATTCCTAATAGTCAAAATCTGGAAACCACTACATGCCTATCAACAGGAGAATGGATAAACAAACGGTGGTATATCAACAAAAGGGATACTACTTGACGATAAAAAGAGACAACATGACTGACTACTCAAAGCATTATGCTGAATGAAAGAAGTCTTACAGAAAAGAGTATATCTTGTACAATTTCATTCATGTGACATTCTAGAAGGTGCAAAATTAGTCTTTGGTGTAAAAATCAGAACAGTGGTTGCCTTTGGGAGTGTGAAGACAAGGACTGACTGGGAAGGTGCACGAGGGACTATCTGGTTTAATGGCAGTATTCTCTATATCTTGATGGGGTTCAAATTACAGAGGTATATACATTGTTGAAACTCACTGAATGTTACACTTTTTTTTTTTTTTGTATTTAACTGCATATACATTTTATTACCACAAAAAAGGAAACACAAATATTAAAGTCTAATTAATGATATACACGTTTGTGAATTTAGAGGTGAAGTTAGTAATGACAACTTACTCTAGTATGAAAAAAATAAGATGGATTGATGAGTGGAAGGATGGATAGATGGGAAGATACTGCTAAAACAAATTTAGCAGAATGTTAATTGCTGAATCTAGATGGTGAGTGTTAACTGAGGACTAATGTGCAATACTTGCAGCTTCTCTGAATTTTGAAAACTTTCATAATAAAATATTGGGGGAAAAATAAATCCAATAATTTAATTCCCCTGCCTAAAAATCCCTGTTCGTTACACTCACTAATTACCAGTGGACTTTATTCAGACCTGGTTCTCATTTACTCCTCTGCAGTTTCTGACACTGTTAACTATTTTCTCCCTTTTGAAACCCTATACTACTTTCTAAACTGTTTCCCTTTCTTTTTCAGATTGTTCTTTTAGCCTTCTCTTCCTCTTTACAAACTGTAGCTGTACCTCAGGGTTCACAACTGAGCCCTATTCTATATTTTTTCCCACAGAAAAACTTTTATTGTAAGAGCTTACTGGTGATGTCCTAGCCTCTGTCTGCCTCATAATTCATCCTACATATTTCTAAAACATCTCTAATTATGCATCTCCTATTAATATAACTTCTATGATTTCCCATATCTAAAAGATACTATTACATGCTGAGCAGAAAAAGTTAAATAAGATGTGTTACTTGCTGTGGCCGCAAATCTCCAAAGATGGAACCCCGCCCCCGACTCAATGAACCAAGCCTCCTGGGGTTCACGTTCTTCATAGTGCCCTCCAACACTAAACCTGTGCTGGCCCTGTGACTCATTTTAACCAAAAGAACGCCACAGAAGTAGCACTGTGCCAGTTCCAAGTCTATGCATTAAGAAAGCCTGGAAACACACTTTTGTGCTCTTAGGAGCTCTGGGCCATCAAGTAAGAAATCTGGCTCCTCTGCTGAAAAGACCACCTGGAGAGGAAACAGCCCTGAGACAACATGGAGAGAGAGAGCAAGAAAGGCCTAGACATCCAGGGTCCCAGCTGGGCCCAGCCTTCCAGGTGTCCCTGCCAAGGTGCCAGAAATACGAATGAAGCCATCTTGGATGTTCCAGCCCCAGCCGCCATCTGACTGCAGGAATGCCCCCAAAGGAGACCAGCAGAGCTGTCCATCTGAGACGCAAAGAACTGTGAACAACAGTAAATCATTGTTTTAAGACACTAAGTTTAACATTTTTTTTTTTTTACATAGCAATAATCAAAATACTTGCCCTCAAGAAGCTAACTATATAATGAGGGAAGCAGTCAAATAAAAAAAAGACCAACAGAGGTAAAAGTTACAACACAGGTATACACACCACGCTAGGTGAGTTTGGATGAGGGTCGTCTAAACTAAATGGTCAGGCTGTGTGAAGGGGAGAAGGGCAGCATCTGGGGAGGCTTTCCAGAGCAAGATGATAGAGGCTGAGGTTTCTGTCAGTTCAGGAGACTGCGTGCAGTAGTTAGCTATAAACCAGCATGGTAGTTTGCAGGGAGTGGTAAAAGATACAGCTAGGGACATAAACAGGGACTAGATAATTGAGGACCCCTTATACTAACCTAAAGAGTTTAAACTTTACCCTAAAAACTATATAGAACTATGAAGGATTTTAAGCAGAGAAATGACACCATCAGATTTGCAGCTGAGAAAGATTTCTACGGTAGCAGTGTGCTAGACAAATGAGAAGGGAGGCAGACTGAGGCAAAGAAAGTTTAGTAGCCTACCTCAGAAATCTAGGGGAACTGATGAGAACCTGAACTAAGACACTGGCAGAGTGAGTGGAGAGAAAGGGATAATTAATATTAAGAATCTACAGAACTTGGTAAAAGTAGATGTGGTGGAGTGGGGCTGAGAGAGAGGAATTTAGAATGACTCCCAGTTATTCAGCTTAGGCACTGGAGGAGAGAGTGGTACCACTTATGAAGAAGTGGCAGAGGCAAGGAGGGACTGAGATTCATGCCCAGGAGACACAAGGACAGGAAGAAAGGACAGATGCATCTGCTGATGGTTAGGAAACTGAAGGAAGTTTTACTTGATGGCCTCTATTTTTTCAGCGAAAGAAGAGAGAAGATCATCTGCTAAGACTAAGGAGAGAAATGATGGAGACAGAAAGTTTAGAAAGAGAAGTAAAAGTTTGGGGCAGTCCTCAGAGGAAGAGGAAGCCCTGAGAACCCAGGTGGTGTTGGAAGTCATAAATTATTCTGGCCCCAAGACACAGTTGTAGACTTTCTCCAGAAGCACTCAGCAGCCCAGACATAAGAAGAGAGAGAGGTCAGGCGGCTGACTTGACCAAGGACTGGGGTACTACGGAAGAATGAAAGAGAGCTGATGGTAATGGTGAGGGAGTAATTCAAGTGACGGACCACGAGTGTAGGCTGGCTAAGGAAAGAAATGCTTCCAGGGAGCTGAAATACTGGTGGAAAATGGAATGAGGTTAATCAACAAGAAAGAGAACCTGATGTGGTCGAAGCGTACATTTACTGGGAATGAGACAGAAAGGTGGAAGGACTGAAAGTTATGGTCAAAATATGGGACGTTGCAACAGCCTGGCTCACTGCTCTGCTCTCCCTAGATTTATTGATTGCCAGACAGCTGTTAGGTCTTCAAAGCACCAGTTAAATAAACTAGCATTTGGTGAGAAAGTTCCAAAAAGAATCCTCATGCACCCTGTCATTTTCAATTTAGCATACACTCATATCACACCCAAAGTAATGCTTCCAACAATAACTCCCTTGATCTGCCACTTACCCATCAGTCTATCACATGAGTTCATCAGGCAAGCTCAGAGCATTTTAAAAAAAGAAGAACCTTGCTTGATATTGCAGCTTTCCTGCTACTTGTCCCAAGCTACTTCTAAGAATCAACTGATGACGTCCTTTAAAGCATAAGCTCACCAGCTTTTATCCAGGAAGAGCCTCACTTGCTTCCCTTCTCAATGAGTTACTATTAAAGGCAGGCGGCTTAAAAAGAAGTCCTGCCCTACAAGAGAACTAGCATGTAAGCCTCATCTTTCTAATGCCAGCAGTAACCTTGAAGGATGCAAGCTGGGAACTAGAAAGTATTCTCACAGAAGCAAGACAACATCCATGGCAAAGCAGCCAAGTGTCCAGGAAAAAAACAATCAAATACACGACTAAACTGAATATTTGGTCTTTTTTGGCAGCAAATCAAGGTGTCTTCTTTAAAAATTATAATTACATTAAAGTACATAGTGATTACATCCAAATAGTACAGTCAGGCCTCCATATCCATGGTTCCGCTTCTGTGGATTCAACCAACCCCACAGACCAAAAGGCCTATGAGGCTGTGTCTGTACTGAATGCGTACAGACGTTTTGTCTTGTCAATATTCCCTAAACAATACAGTGTTAGCAACTATTTACATAGCATTTACATTGTTTTAGGCATTATAAGTAATCTAGAGATGATTTAAAGTATAGAAGAGGATGTGCATAGGTTATACATATACAAATACTATGCCATTTTATCTAAGGAACTTGAGCATCTGTGGATTTCGGTATCCACAAGGGTACTAGAACCAATTCTCCAGATCCCGAGGGAGGACTGTACAAAGCACTTAGCAGATTTCTATTAATTAAGTTCATCTTCATATAATATCAATGAGAAATTCTCTTCATTTCCTATCCAGTGATTCAACAAATACTTGTCAAATAATTACCAGATACATAGCACTGAACTAAGTCTTATAAAAGAACACAAAAGAACAGAAACATTTTTTTAAATACATATACAGAGAGAGAGAGTCTAGTCTTTTCCTTAAGAGGCTTACAATATAAATGGCCAGCCAAGACATACACAGGTGGAAAAAAATGTAAAGTATAATATAAAAATAAGTGCAAAATGGGCAGAATACCATACAGGTATTCTGAGAGAGAAATTAGTTCAGGAAGAAACGGCTAAAGAAGATTTCACAAAGGAGGCAGAATTTAAGTTGAAACTTGTAAGATGAGTAAAACAGATAAGACATCTTATAAAAGAACCCCATTATTTCCCAAGCCAGAAATATGGAAGTTACTCTAACTCGGCCCTGCCCACCTACCGATGCTGCCCCCAAGATCTTATAAACACGGTCACTTCTCCCCACGGATGCCACTGTAGTTTTGGCCTCTGTTATTCTAACACAGGCTCTGACAGGTGAGTCTCCTAACTGGATCTCTACACTACTCCAACCCATTTTCCAACTGCCAAAGTCATCTATCTAAAATGCAAATCTCATCCTTTGATACTTCCCCCACCTAAAATCCTTCAGTATCTCTCACTATCAAGGAATAAACCCAAACTCCTTAATGCAGCATATGAGCTTTTTGTGATCTGGCTTCTGACTACTTGACTAGCCTCATTCCTCTCCACCTCACATCTCAGTTGCTATTCTCTCTCCTCTATAGGACCCCTGCCTGCAATAGCTTTCTCCCTATTCTTTGCCTGGCTAATTCCTCCCTATGTCTATCCTGACTCCTGCAACTTTTTCTTTGAAAGTTTCAAACCAACAGCAAAACTAACAGAATGTACAATGAACACATGTCTTCATCTAGATCCACCAGCTATTACACCTTTTTGTCACATTTACCTCTCTGAACCGTCTGAAAGGTACACACATGACACTTAACCCCTAAACCTTCAGCAAGTATCTCTTAAGAACAAGAACAACCTTCTACATAATCACACGATACCATAATCACATGCAAAATATTTAACATTGATACAATATTACCTAATATGTACTCCATATTCAAATTTTCCCAATTATTCCAATGTCCTTTATAGTTTGTTTAACCCAGGATCAAACCAAGGACCATGCACTGTGCTTGGTGGTCATGTCTCTCCTTATCTTTTAGGACTCAATTCTGGAATCACTTCCTCTGGAAGCCCTCTCTGACTCCCCCTACCCAGTCTGGGTTACATGCCTCTTTTATATGTTTCCATACCACCGACTATCATGGTATCATTATGCTATTTTGTAATTTTCTGTTTATTTACCTATCTTCCCTATTAAACAACAAGCTCCTTGAAGAATTTCTATCCTCCAGGCCTATATTGTCTGGCTCATTGTAGATACTCAATACATGTTGGCTGAATGAATGAAAGAGCGAGCTTTGAATGAGAACTATGACTGTTATGGACTGAACTGTGTTCCCACAAAACCTATGTTGAAATCTTAACCCCCACTGTGACTGTATTTTGGAGATAGAGCCTTTAAGGAGGTCATTAAAGTTAAATGAGGTCATAAGGATGGGGCTCTAATCCAACAGGACTGGTGTCCTTATAGGAAGAGAAGAGTCACCAGGAATGTGGGCACAGAGGAAAGGCCACGGGAGACAGCAAGAAGGCAATTACGTTTGCAAGCCAGGAAGAGAGAGCTCACCAGAAACCAACCCTGCCTTCATCTTGATCTTGGACTTCCAGCCTCTAGAACTGTGAGAAAATAAATTTCTGTTGTTTAAGCTGCCCAGTCCGTGGTAGTCTGTTATAGCAGCCCAAGCATACTAACATACAATGACCAAAATCTGTGTGTCCACAGTTCCTATGACTAATGGAATGCTAAACAAAACCTATACCACTGCTAGAACAAAGATACAGAGACTTCTTCCCCTCACTTCTTGAAAAATTTAACAGAACCCCACATTTAACAGAAAGAATGACAAAAAGCATCATCCTAATGCTTATGATATACACTTAAAAAACCCAACTGGATCTTCAAGAATACAAGAAGCAAACGGTTAGTATCAGTCACCATTCGTAGCTATCCACTCAGCTGGTAAAGAAGACAGAGATACGTACAGAGTGTAAGGAGCACACATCAAAAGGAAATCTTTCATGGTGCTACAATAATATCACAGACTCACCTTCCCAACTTCTGCTCTTTAAGATATCTGCTGCTAAGGTGCTTACATGTACATGTATATGCTTCCTCTTCCCCACACAGACTGTGAAGATGATAGCAGAGGCCATGTTGTTGGGCAGTAGTGTTGCTGTTTTGATTGCTAACAATACCTAGTACAGTGTTCTGCTCCTACAACACTCTTCGTAACTACTGGCATATGGATCATCGTGGATAACTGACTCATCTTCTGACCATTATCACGAGATTCTCAGCAGAACAACTGACTGGTCTTTAGGCCCTTTCCCAACCATTCTTTCTCATGTTGACCTTTCACAGTTATCATCTTTCATACCTGAAGAATAATTCAGCAAATGAGCTTGCTACTTTTCACTTAACTCTCTAACACAAAAGCAAGCCAAGACTGTCTTGATAAATAAAAACGTATTTTAGGAGAACCTAAATAATATCATCAAAGTATTCACAGCTATTCTAATTTCCAAACAGATCATACTAAGAAATCTGGAAACTTGAAAATGTAACCAAATTCTATGCCCACCTTGGTCTTGCTGCAGTACCCAGAAGAGGACAGAGATCCATTAAATTATTCTTTGCAAACAGCTTACAATGTTACTGCTTGAAATTTGCTTTGGTGCTGAATAAAATAAATATAATCAAAGTATTCTATAGCCTGAATTTGTAAAACATCAGATAAAGCAAGTGAAATAGGTGGTAGATCAAAATCTTAATCCTACTTGAGACCTAACAATTAGCTGCTATTATTTCAAGGTATTAATGAATCTCTGAAACTCTTTTAATTAAATGTAATACAGGGTGCTGAAAATGCTAGTCACTGGAGGATTTTTATTTGTGTGCTTGTTTTTCAAATAAAAATTAGACCTAAAGAAAAGAAACTAGAAACACAAACAGGACCTGCCCCTTATGCACAAACATACACATACACACAGGGTTTTTATTCTTAACAGCATCATTTACCTTCTGCCCTTCTCACAAAGCTTCTCAATTTCAGCTTTCAGATCCTGCTCCTTCTGCAAAAACTCCTTCTTTTCTTTCTCTATCTTCTTTTTTGTTTCTTCTCGTTTTATTGTTACATCCTGGATAGCCTTTAATATCTCCTGAGTCCCACACAATTACAGTCACACACAAATAAAGAAGGAAATAAATTAGTTCTTTTGGTCTGAAGGTTATTTTCAACTATCACAAATTAACACATTGACCTTAGTGAATTCAAATTGAATTGAAAGTATCTGACGGACGAGTAATTCCAAAAGCCAGTATTTAGATGTAAGGGAGAAAGGTTACAATGAAGCAGACTTCAATTCAACAGGAGAAAGAACTTCTAATAATCACAACTGTTCAAAAATGGAATTTACTGCCTTGTGAAGCAATAAGCTCTCCATTAATGTTGTTCAAATAAAGGCTGAACGAACACCTGTCAAGAATGCTGAGAAAAGCATTCTTGCACAGGGTGGGAGTTTGTTACTCCCAACAAATCTGGTCTTGTTTTGTTTTGTTAGGTTCTACTTTATGATGTGTAAGGTTATTTTTTTTCTTTTTTTCATTATTTAAAAAAAGTATATGTATTAGGAATAAGAAGTCAAACAATAAAAAGTGACAAAGTCAAGTCATCCCCTAATTCACACCAATTCCACCCATAAAGTAAGCAATGCGTTAACTGTTTTGTACTATGCTTTCACATCTTTCTCCACTCTCACAGAAATACAAATATATTTACGTATGTATTTCTTTGCTTTTTTGTTTTATAATAAGGTCATTTTATATACATTATTCTGCATCTTGCTTTTTTCACTTGATATGAACATACTGTCAATAAATATAGATCAAACTCAAAAACAGCTGCATAACATCACATAATATATATATATATATATATTTCCAACTTACGCAACCATTCTCTGTTAAAAGTCCCTCAGATTAATTCCAGTTTTTTTGTAACTACAAACAATATTGCAATAAACACTCTACATGTCTACAATTTCATGCAAAAACTTTTATTTCCGTAGAATAGACTCCTAATGAGACTGCTAGGTCAAGGTATAGTCACGTACTGCTTAACGATGGGGATATGTTCTGAGAAATGCATTATTAGGCGATTTCACCATTGTGCAAACATCATGGACTGTACTTACACAAACCTAGATCGTATAGCCTACTACACACCTAGGCTCTATGGTCCTAATCTTATGGGACCACCATTGTATATGCGGTCCATCATTGACCAAAATGTCATTATGCGGTGCATGGCTGTAAATGTACATTTTAAATTTTAACTGACCATTCCTAATAGCTTTTCCAAAAAGGTCATAACAATTTGCACTCCTACCAATGTCTGAAGAGAGTTCATTTTTCTTCACCCTTGACAACTTATTTCATTTCTGCCAATCTCTTGGGGAGAGGGAGGAATGGTATCTAAGAATTTTAATGAGCATTTCTCTATCGCCCATTCTTTACTGTTTTTACTGCCTGTCCCCTCCGACTAGAATAAGCATTCAATGAAGGCAGAGACTACATTTCGTTCACCTCTAAATCTTCAGAGCCTAGATTAGGAACTCAAAAATATTTGCTGAACGAATGAATGAACACTAGTGAGGCTGAGGTTGTTTTCATATATTTATTACCCATTTTCTTTTCCTCTCCTTTGAATTACTGCTTATAATTGTTGTAGGCAAAACAATAGCCTTCTCCTCACAAAAATGTCCATGTTCTAATCCTTGGAACCTATGAATATGTTACCTTCCATAGCAAAAGGGACTTTGCGGGTATAATTTCAGTATGGATCTTGAGATGGGAGATAATCCTGGATTATCTAGGTGGGCCCGATCTAATCACAAAATGGGTCCTTAAGAGTGGAGAAGCTGGGGCTGGCCCCGTGGCCAAGTGGTTAAGTTCACATGCTACGCTTTCGTTAGTTCGAATCCTGGGTACAGACATGGCACTGCTCATCAGACCACGCTGAAGCAGCGTCCCACATGCCACAACTAGAAGGACCCACAACGAAGAAGATACAACTATGTACCGGGGGGCTTTGGGGAGAAAAAGGAAAAAAATAAAATCTTAAAAAAAAAAAAAAAAAAGAGTGGAGAAGCTTTCCCAGTTGTGATCAGAGGAAGACATGATCAGGCTAGAGAATGCTCAGAGATGCAATGTTGCTGACTTTGAAGATGGACATGGGGGTCACAAGTCAAGAAATGCAAGCAGCCTCTAGAAGCTGGAAATGCAAAAAAACGTATTCTGCCCTAGAGCCCCCAGAAAGGAATGCAGCATGGTGGACTTCTGACCCACAGAGCTGTAAGAGAATAAATCTGTGCCATTTTAATCCACTAAATCCATGGTAATTTGTCAGAGCAGTAATAGGAAACTAATACCATAAGCTTTTCTGGTTTATCTCTAGATTGTTTGACTTCTACCGTGAACTTGTAGGAATCTCAGAATGTCAGGGATATCAAACCCTTCGTCAGATGCGCTATAAATATTTTCTCTCAGTCTAACATTGATCTTTTGACTGTTTTTTGTATCACTTGCCATACCAAAAAATTTTAATTATATGTAATTAAATTGATTAATTTTTTTATGGCTTCTGGGTTTTTTACCTGGGTTACCATGACCTCTTGCAACTTGAGGTTTTATAAATATTCTCCTAAATTTTCTTCTAATTTAAAATTTTTTTCCAGTATTGATATATAGACTTTTAACCTACTTAGAATTGTACTTTTTAATATAATGTAAGACAGGAATCTAATTAAATGATTTTCCAAGTTGACAATTATGTCAACAAAATATATTAAGTAATTAATCCTTTTCTCTGTGAACTAAAGTAACAGTAAGAGTTTGGAGAAGATACCCTCAAAGTTCTTCTTATCCTTAAAATTCTATGATAACGATTAAAAAGTTAAATGCTTTTCTATTAACTCAGAAACAAAAGTAAAGTCTGACGAGGGGCTATAGCTTTACTTATTGACAATTTTAATACAGGCAGAATACCTGGTGATTCTTCATTTCTTCTTCTCTCCTTTGCTGAAGTTGCTTTAATTGCACCTGGAGCTGATTCTCCACCTGCCTCTGCTTGTCCAGGACCTCCTGGTAACGCTCCTTCAACAGGGTTCTCTCTGTCATCATTTTATCCTATTGGTAACAAAAAAAGAAAAGTTTAATTCCCCAACTTAATTGCAAGAAACTTTCACTGTGTGCCTGTTCAAGGCATTGTGCAGAGTTCTACGGCTGCATGCCCAATACTATAGCTAATAGCCATATGTGGCTATGTAAATTCAAGTTAATTAAAATAAGAAAATTAAAAAATCTGGCTCCTCCCTCACCTAGCCACATTCCAAGAGCTTAGTGGCCACATGTCACTAGTGAGTACCATTTTTGGACATACAAATATAGAACATTTCCATCACTAAGGGAAATTCTACTGTATAACACTGATCTAAGGAGAGGACTGGCACCCTATGGCCTGTCTTTATAAATAAAAGTTTTATAGGAACACAGCCATACCCAATGGCTTACAGGCTACTTTCACACTACAATGGCAGAGTGAAATGGTTACAACAGAACCCCATGTAGCCCACAAAGCCTAAGGTTTTTACTATCTGACCCTCTACAGAAAAAGTTTGCCAATCCCTGCTCTAGGGAATAAGAGGAAGGAAGCATTTTATTATCTATTAAGAAAAAGAAAAAAAGAATGAGCAAAAATAAACCAATCACTTACTTAAAATGCATCCAGAAAAAGGATTCCTTAATGCATTAGCACTGAAAACTGACAGATCACTAAAGAGGTCTAGGGAACCTGGCATTCAGATTGGGCAAATCAGCAAGCTCTCACATACAGCAGGGCGTTGAAGGAAGGGTTCTGAGGACCACAGTTCAGTCCTGCCTCCCCCCATCAGTAAATCAGGGACACTAAGATTTAAAGAGAGTCAGTTGAAAATATATTTGGTATAAGGTAGCCCATGTGAAATTTAAACAGAGCATTAAACTGAATTTGTTCATTAAAAGATAATTATCTCCAAAGAAAAGAAGATTTTAGAAGTGAATGGGGGAAAACTTATTACATTATGATAAAAAATAAACTCTCAAGATGGGACTTCAGCTTTGGGACAAGCTAGTCCTTAGTCCCTAGGCTGAAATATCACCAAGGCTCTCCAAACAGATGACTCCCCAGCACCACATCTCTAAAGGATTCGGAACAAGGGGTATATGGATGGGCCTCCGGGGTCTTCAAACAATCTGAAATTGGTGTGTATGTGTATAAGTTTTTCTAAGATGAGAATTCAAAGTTTTCAAAAGATTCTGAAAGAGGACCTTAACCCAAGAAAAGTTAAAGAAAGGTTAAGAACCAACAGATGAAACTAGTAGATTAGAGGATTCTTTTCTTTTTTAACTGCAGCTCCCTCCCTTTACTTCTTTATGGTACGTTCTCTATCCATGATGCATCTTTAGAAACAGGAATAGAGGAAAAAACACTAGTCTCATAGAAAGAAGTCTCAAGGTACATACTGTTAGTACATACAAATGGATAACTCAAAGGCATACAGTAAATTACTTGATCAGATTCACTCATCTCAACAAGCCAAATGGTTGTTACACATTAGTACTTTGTTTCATCAGTGGCTATTTCGTTCTGAGAACGAGGAGTCACAATTTCAAATGCAGGCAGTGGGCAATGACTGTAAATGCATGAAAAGGGTAGCAAATAAAATAGGAGCCAAGTTTCTTGTATTGCCACTAATCTTAATACCTGCCTAGTTCCAGTGCTTTTTTAAAAGCAATGTGAACCAGACCATGACCCAAAAGAATACAGCCAAACAAAACACAATCCTGGGCCTCTTTTGGCCCAATGGCTTGCCACCCCTGCTTCAGACTGATACTAAAGCTTATCTATAACTTCTTAGTTGGCCCCTTCAATTGCCGTATAGTCATCCAAACCCCACCTTACAACTGTGGAGACAAAATAAATACTCTGTGTAAAGTGCTTAGAGAAAGCGCTCAAGGAAGGTGACTCCTCCCCCTTTCCATGGAGGTTCTCTCCAGGCCTGGTTTCCAACCAGCACACCTCCATCAAGTCTCTCATCTCTAGGATCTTTTTACTTGCCTGTTATAAATAACTCCTGAGTTGCTACTCTCTATTTAAAACTTTTACTGGCCTCATCTGATTAACGTACTCCATCTGTCCCTCAATTTCTTCAACTTGCATCAAATATCCACTTTCTTATCATAATGGTTGCGACAAGCATCTTTCCTCTTTTTTCCACTCAGTTAACACATTTTACCCCAAAGACCTCTTCCTGATCCCAGGTTGCCCTTCCCAGGATTATCCCTTCTCTTGAAAAACAGACTTTTAGATATCCATACACTTAAGAGACAGAAGTTTTTGCCGCAAGATGCCAGAAACAGATCAAGGGGACCATTTTGACAAAAATAAATAAATGCAGTTCTTTAAGTTTTAAAAACCAATTACCTAGGAATAAAATGGGAAGATACAACTAAACAACACACGAGAAAAAGACTTGATGGAGTTTGACTGAAAGCTCAACAGTGTGACGAGACCGCCCAAATAAGCCAACGTGAGCTTAAGACATAGTGTCCAGAATGAGAGAGAACGAGAGTCCCATCGTATTGTGAAGTAATCACACTGTATCTGGATTACTACCTTTAGTCCTCAGGATCATGTTTTAAAAGAAACATTGATAAGACGGAACATGTCTACGTGTGAACGTGGTGGAAAAGTAACCAGGATGATGAGAGGACTGAGAAACAAATCAGTGAAGAAAAGAAGAACGTTAGAAACATCTGCGGATATTCTACCTGGAAAGGTTCAGACTTGAACGGTAAGAGGAAGAGGCATTAAAAAACTTCACATATAAGGAGGGCTAACAAGTAAAAGAGGATTCAGATTGACTCTACATGGCTCAAGAGAGAACTCTAACAAGAAGTTCTAGAGGTTCTGTCCTCACCTCAGAATAAGATCTAACAACAAGAGCTATTGTAAAAATGTACTAGGCTGCTTTGTGAGGAGTAAGCTTCCCATCTCTGGAAGCGATCAAGTAGAGGTTAGCTGACCGTCTGTGGGGGATTTTATAAAGGACATTCCTGCACCTTTTCCAACTGAGATGATGTGACTCTAGATGTTCCGCATTAATGGTTTCATATATCAACAATGACGGTTTAAATACCTACCAGATTCTTTTCAATATCTTGATCTGTGTTCACCTCGGAATCAGCCGTCTTAAAGTCAGTCTATAAAGAAAGAAACAATTATATTCAGAACTGTTCAGAAATATTTTAAAAGGCAGAATTACTCTAGTACTTCCACCTAGAAATCTGCCGCAAGTAACTAAGAAGCTAACTTTGTGCTCTTTCCACTTATCAGTTTCATAGCAAGACAAGCACTGTAGGTCTAGCAGACAGACACTGACATCCATACTGCATTAAGCATTTATCCCACAAAATAATCTAAACAAGACCCAAAAACTGACTGAAGGACACTCTCAAGACTGAGATAAGAACTTTGCCCCCTACAACCTATTGCCCATCCTTCCTCCTATGACAAAGCACAGCAGTTAGTAGAAGGCAGGATATGTGCAGTTCTTAAGATGTAGGTCAGAGAATTAACAAGGATTCCTCCTGCAAGGACAAAGATGGGAAATATGAATGCTAATGACCTACACCCATCGACTACCTGGTGAAAGAGATTATATGTAGGTCATAAAGTTCCTAGTCACCACAATTAGACACTAGCTCCTGGCTGTATTATTTATTGAACACCAGAATGGAGTCATCGCATAGCACTGTATGAAAACAGTATGATAGTTGCCAGTAAAAAAAACAAGACAGAGTAGTACTCCACCAACTATGAAGAAACATCTCCTACCCTCGAAAAAATAAAAAAACAAAAAGCCCAAATTCCATTTAGTAGTAGAAACTTGATACTTGACCTGTACAGCAATGTTCTGAGAAAGCTTCAGGGAAGAGCTATCCTGATCATCATCCTGATCCACTCTGACTCCTTCAACCCCATTTGCTGGAGGCACTACAGGTGGGAAATCCAAGCCTGTGTCCCTGCTCCCTTCCTTTAGGATGGAGGCTTGTGGGGATTTCTCTTCAGAACAATTCCCGGAGGCAGGCTGCTTTGTATGGCACCCTGCCTTAAGAGACCGAGTGACGGGATGGAGGCTCTCCCGGAGGCACGTGTCCCCCTCCTCTCCTGCTGTGTTGGCCACGTCCTTCAAATCAGACTGAGACCCACCGCCAGAGAGACCAAGGGCTGTGGCTATCAAGTTTTCTCCTAAAACCGCCCGGTGCGCTGCTGAAGTGTCACCTGCTGATGAACCAGGATTCTGCTCTGGGTGTTCCAAATGGACATTTCTGTTATTCTCCTTGGTTATCGTTTGGCTACTTACACTCGACAGAGGCGAGTTCTTGTGCTTCTGTGCAGGGTCTTTGGGGCTATCGAAAACATAAGATAAAAAGTTTCCCTCTTCATCCAATCTTAAAGAGGATAAAATATATAATACTTTTACCATAACCACTAGAAGAACAAAACAACACTATACAACCCCCCAAATTATCAGAACGGAAAGGAACTTAGTTTCTATCCAGTTATTTTTATCTCACATGCAGGGAGTATAGCTCGGCAGTTAAGAACCTGGGTTCTGGAGACAGTCTACGGTAAATGACAACACAGTAAACGACCACACTGAAGACCCCCCAAAATTTTAAAGGCCAATTTGAAGAACTTTTGGGGATGCAGATGAAACAGCCTAATGCTAGTCAGAATATTTCATTTAAGTTATATGTAAGAATTTAATTACACATAATATTTGAATGAAGAAAATATTTAGAAATATTTTTATTCCACTCTCACGTTTCATAAGAATAATCATCCAAATTCATTACACAGATCTTTGACCAGAACCACTTTTTTAGGTTCTTCACCAGTTTTCCAGAGCACAGCATCTTCATTTCAAGTTGTCTGAAGTACAGACAACTTTGAATTCAAAATCGAAGCTCTCAGTAGAAATTTTATCCCAGATGACAAGTATACACAAGTATAACCCTGGGATAGTTGTTTCAATGTTTGTCACAGCCATTTAACATATTGCTTTTTGAAGAAATCTTTAAAATCTATTGACAATAACATTCAACATTTATAACTATAAATCTTTCACCCAAGACTAATGACTAAATCTGTGTTAAATTTCTTTCCCCTTTTTTTCAAAACTGATTCTGTCAATTGATGCCCCTAAGCACCCAAACTAGCAGTGTCTGAAGCTTCAGGTCTGTGCCTTTCTTTCCTCAAGAGTATCAGCTGTTCAAATAAAACAATGGAGACAGCATCTTGTGATATGAAAATCTTTATAAACACTCTAAGCTAATTCCTTACTGGGAGTTAACTGGAGGGTGGGGGGACATTTAACTATAAACGTGGGCATATACAGCACCTGGGTGTGAAGCCTGACAGCTATTTAGAAGTTGTTGGATTCTGGGCAAGTTACTTAACTTCATTTACCTATCTAATAGGATTATTGTGAGGGTTACATGAGATAATAAATATGAAGTCTTTAGTACAGGGCCCAGCACATAGCAAATACTCAGGCGACCTTAGCTGCTAGTAGTAGTAGCAGTAGCGGTAGTATGTGACTGATTTTATTGGTAAAATGAAGTTTATGGGTAAACTTACTTAACATTCTTCCCCATTACCCACTCACTAACAAACCTCTCTTCATTTGAACAAATCTATTTATTAAGTACTCTGGAGTCAGACGAGTCTGGGTTCACACCCTGACTCCAACATAGCCTGGTAACCTTGGCAAGTTACTAACCTCTTTGTCTCAGTTTCCTCACCTGTAAATGGGAATAACAATATTAGCACCTACCTCCTGAGATTGTTATGAGGATTAAATGTGTTAGCATATATAAAGCTGTTAGTGAAATATTATCTATTTTTAGGTCCTAGGTACTCTAGAAAAGAGTTGAGGTGGAAAACACAGTCAATTTAGGACATTGTACATAACAACGTGTTAAGCACTGTAAGATGCAAGATTGGGTAATAATTCCTGCCCTCCAGAGTTTAGATGGAAGGCAAAATATATAGATGAGGCAGTAAGCCATATTAACAAAGCTACCTATTTATCCAGACAAGATAGATACAGACATATAAATACAAACACAACCATATATGTGTGTGTATTTATATTTACATGTGTCTATGTGTATATGTATATCTACGTATCTATGTAATACAGAAGACTTCTGTAAACATATGTGTGTATCACATAAAAACATATAGTTAAATGAACATACAGTCCATGTAGGACAGGGTGGGGAAATATTTGCATTTTTGGATGAGTTTGATCCCCTGTATTCTAATCTATTTATTCAACAAACATTTAGAATGCCTGCTGAGTGTCAGATGCTGTTTCATACCAGAAACACAAATACAGATGAGACAATCCCTACCTTTAAAAAGCTTAACCTAGTGCAGTGCCACTAGAACAAAAAGAGGAAAGACCAACTGTACTCCCACAAGAAGCCCATCTCGAAAGCCCTTTACTTTACCCAAATGAAATCTTCCCAGTCAAGAATCCACGTTACCTTAGACCATCTGGGAGACCTTCGTCTGATTTGGAAGCACACAAACTAGCAGAAGATTCTGGAGGATTGGGGGCATTGGCCACCACACCAGCCACCTCAGACGCTGCCATCATGCTCTGTGGTTCAGAAACAAATCACAGGCTACAAGTTTCAAACTTTCAAAACAAATGTATCTTTCCCCCTGAGAATGTCCATACCACAGCGTTGTTCCAGGAAAGAAACACCAAGTTGGGCTCCAGGAGGAAATACTTAAGAGTATTCTGCAGTAGGGTATTAAAAGAGCCGCTGCCCGCAATAGGTCCCAGTGGACATCAATCAGGAGTCACCATATTCACATAAACATCTAGGAGTCTGTGTAAAGCTTTGATTTTCACTTCTGGCAGAAACGCAGTCATTTAAAATGGACTCTTTTCTGTAAGAATCTTCCAAATGGTCCACACACCTACCTTACCTAATACCATGGATAAAGAATGCATTTTTTAGCCTACTATCAATAATATCTTGTTTTAAAATCATTTTATGGTTGTTACATTAAAAAGAATCTCCATTAATGTAGTAAGTTTTTCGGAGGTGTGTGTGTGTGTGAGAAGAAACAAATTGGGCAATCCACATAGCTCACTGTCAGTATGTTCCCCACAGATGGGAAAAGTCTGATAACCACTGACTGAGGAAGTACAGACTCTTGAGTTACTACAAGGCGGGCAAAGAGTCTAAGAATCTTGGTTACACTAGCATGAAAACGAGAAGCTGAAAAACAGGGTAAGCCAAGTAAGGGAACGGGCACAGATGACCTTCTTAGATCAAAAGGTCATCCTTTATGTTGTAGGACAAACTCATGGCCCTCTACGGTGAAGAGAAAGGGGGAAAAAAGACTACTTCACGGGGGAAGGTGTAAGATAGGGTTGGTTTAAATTCTCGTTTTAATTTTAACAGCATCACAGGTATACTCCTGAACCCTGAAGAGCTCACGGGGCAGGGATGGAGACTGGGCTGTGTCAACACTTCAGTCACAAGCCAGAAAGCCTCTGTGCCTCAGTTTCCCCCATGATACAACGCTCCGAGGAGAAAATGGGCTCTAAACCGCCATGACTGCTCCCCCAGGCGCAAACATCCTGCCCCCACAGAGCCCGGGTCGGGGGTTCCCCGGTGGCCGGTCCCCGACAGCACAGGGCACGGGTCAGACGGGCAGCTCTGAGGCCCGAGAGCCCCAGGGGCAGGAGGCCGGTCCGTTTAGCCGGAGGCTGCAGCGTGGGGCAAGAAATCGAGGGTGCCCAGGGAATCCCCGCGCCGCAGCCTGGCGGCGACCACCAGCGACGCGGCGACGCCGGGAGCGACGGGTCCTCGGGGGAGAACGGGAGACGGCCGCGAAGGGGACAATGGGGGAAACAGCGCCGGTGGCCCCGGCCGCCCTCGACAAGGGACTAGCTGAGCGGGCCGCCTCCTCTGGCCAGAGGGCCTCCGCACCTTCCTCTTGGGCCCCCGGCCCGGTGCCAGCCCCCGGCCCATTCTAGGCCAGGACCCTCGCTCCCGCGCGCACAGCCCCCTCCACGCCCCCCGCCGCGCCCGCGCCCCCGGCCCAGCGCGCCACAGCCCCGGCCCGCGCCGCCCCGCACACCCTCCCGCGCCGCGCCCCCGGGAGGCAAGGGGGGAGGGACGGGACGCACCTGAGCGGGCGGAGCGGGGGGAGGGGGAGGCCGAGCCTGGGGGAGGGGTCGAGCCCGGCCCGCGCGCGACACCTCCCACTTCCGGCGGCACGAGCGGAGGGGGCGAGGCTCGGCCCGAAGAGGAGAGGCCGCGGTGGCCCCGGCCGCCCCCGACGGCGCCCTCTGGCGGCCAGAGCTGGCATCGTCGAGGGGCCGGGACGCGGCGGAAGCCCTCCTAAGACCCAAGTTGTCTCTCCCCCGGCGCAGGGAAGAAGGGAGATGCCGCTGCCAGAACGAAGGAGACCTGGCGGTGGGAGGAGCCCCTCTAGGAAGATTACAGGGAGAGTCGGGGCCATGGCGGTCAGAGGGAGAAGAGGAATGAGGTGTTTTTAAAGGTCGCAACCGAGATGCCCTCTCCAGAGGACGCCATGAGGGAGAAGACGGTCCCCTCTGGGGAGAGGGCCCCTCTAGAAGATGCCCAGAGAACTCGGGGCGCCGAGACGCCACGAGGAAAGCCCACCACACCCGCACGCTTCTGTCCCGGCAGAGGATGCTTGGAGGAGCCGGCCCCCTAGCGCCGGCTGCTCCCCGCCCGTCGGCCCGGCCGGGGGACCCGCCGCTGATTGGCTGCGCCGCCGGGCGGAAGTGATGCTACTGTCACTGGCTCCTCGGGCTCCCGGGAAGCCGCGAGTTTCCGCAGGGAGGCGGCGGCAGCAGCTGCGGCCGGGCGGGTGAGTTGGGAACTCGGTGGCGGCGGGGCATTGAAAGTCCGAGTGGCCCAGAAGTGGGGGCAGCCGGTGTCTGAGGATGAGGGAGCTGCCCAGAGGGCGCTTTCGGTCCTGGCGTGGAGGTGCCCAAGGGAGACGGGGCACCGGGCTCTTGGATTCCAGGATAGTGTGAGTCCCTCTGAGGAGGGGGGGCACATGCACGGGACAGTCGAGGCCCGGGAGGAGGAAATCAATGAAGCTGACCCGTAGATGCATCAGGGTTCTAGGAGCAGAGTGTAGCGGCTGCGAGATGGACAGTCTCTTGGGAGCAGAATCCTAGACTCTGGTCTGCCCATAGGATTCCTCTTCTCCCTTGGCACCTAAGATCTGTAAAGATAGCTTAGCCCTTGGGTTGGGTTGAGATCTGCTTTCAGGGGGTATTTAAGGTTCTTTCCCAGAAGCCTGGGGTGGGGGGTAAAGTACTGCTCTGCCAGAGGGAAAGGAGGAAGTGGTGGTCAGGTTTCTTTTAGGGAAATCTGTGAGATCTACTGAGCTGGAAGGAGCCTGCCTAGACGGGTCTTTATCTGGCCATTTAACAAGATTTTGTTTTGCTTAATGAGTTATGCAGACTGGGAAAGACATCCGAATATCTCGTGACAGTGGAGGCTGCAGGGCAGGGAGGAATTTGAGAGGGAATATGCCCGGGAACCTAAGAGGAAAAGAGAGAAGATGTGGAATGCAGACTTTTGGAGGGAAGTTTTAAGTGGTGTAAATTCCCTTTTTCTCTTTCCAAAGAGACTTCGGTAAAATACCCATTTTCCTGTAATGTTTTGAGTCGGATTCATTTGGGCTTGTGTGTGGGTACTAAGCCCTGCCTCAGGGTGACATCAGTAGAGAGCAGATGCTTCTGAAGGAGGCCAGCCACCGATAAATACACACATATTCTGCCACCCAGTCACCTGTCCCTGTCCCCATGGTTGCCCACCAGTTCTAATTTGGCCCTTCTAGCAAACCAGGTATGGCAGTGCTGGGTTTGGAGCCTGAGCCCGCACTTCCAAGCCAACCACCCTAGCTAGTGACTAAGGAAAGCCCTTGAGTGCTGGGTTCCACTCATTTCTTCTCTCTCAGTTGCTCACTTGCCCTTTACACCTGTTCGGTTTTGTTTGCGTTCTCGGGTTTTCCCTGTCTCCCCCACCTCCTGCCTCCTCTTACTTCCCCTAGCGTCCTGCAGAGGTACAGGAATCAGGAAGTTAGCTGCCGCCTGGACTTCTAGAAAACAGTACTACCTACTTTTCAAGAGACGCTTTTGGTAATGGTTCGAGCCCTCTTCTAGGCCTCTAGGGAAAAAAGGAAAGAGGGTGGCGTGATGGTTCGGACAAGAAGTAGTGTTTCTGGGTTTTTGTACTGATTTGGCTTACCCTACCAGTTCTGTTCCAGTCTGTGACCTATGAGAGATCCCTGGAAATGATCTTTGGTCCTTGGCCAGTTTCTTTGGTCTCAGGTCCTGGAGTTCCTGGCCTAGTTCTGCTTGCTCCACTGGGTTTGAGAGGACACCATTTCTTCTTTTCTTGGGGCCCACAGGTCTGCAGTCTGTGCTCAGAGTGAACACTCCTCGCAGCGAAAGTGATGCCTTTTCTCAATTGGCACAAAATGAGCGTGAGGTGGTTAGCCAGACCAGGAGCTCGACCTCACACACAGTCCAGGTGAGAATGGGGCCCCACTGGGGGGAGTTAGCCCTGAGGACAACTGGACTGAGAAGGCAGCTGGGGAAAGGTTTATGTTCCCTCTAAATAAGGGAGGAGGATCTCTTCTAAAGAATAGTCATGATTCTGCCAGTAACTTGCGGGAGTGATACGACTTTTGAGCCCTTCTCATGGCAACAGTGGGAAAGAGCAGCATGGGGCCTGTTAGCAGCTTGCCATTCTGCTTGATCATCTGGGGAGATGGGGATTGGCCCGTCGTGCCATGGAGGTATCCACTGGGGTTAGTACTGGTCCACACCTGATCTGGGGGCTTATCCCTGTTGGTCAGGGATAAATGTGAATAAAAAGAGAGGATCAAATGTTGAATAATTTCAAAGGAGCAGATTGGAGGTTTCCAGGTGTAATACGTTGATGGCTCGGTCTCCCTCTCAGATTCCTGCAGTTATCAGCACTTTTATCTCTGGTGTCCTTTCTCTTTGTCTGCAGCCTGCTGCTCTGATGCCGAAGGGGAGGCAGAAAGTGCCACACTTGGATGCCCCCCTGGGCCTGCCCACCTGCCTCTGGCTTGAGTTAGCCGGGCTCTTCTTACTGTTTCCCTGGGTCATGGGCCTGGCAGGGGCAGGTGGGCCTGGGGCCCAGGGCCCAGGGGGGATAAGTTGGGCCGTGCATCTGGACAGTCTGGGAGGCGAGGGGGAGGAAGAGTCTCTGGAGCAGCAGGCAGATGCCTTGGCCCAAGCAGCAGGGCTGGTGAATGCTGGACGCATCGGGGAGCTCCAGGGGCACTACCTCTTCGTCCAGCCAGCTGGGCACTGGCAGGACCAGCAGGTGGAGGCAGTCCGGCAGCAGGCGGAGGCTGTGTTCACCAGGCATGAAGCTGTGCTCTGGCACTCAGAGCAGAGGCTGCTAAAGCGGGCCAAGCGCAGCGTCCACTTCAATGACCCCAAGTACCCACAGCAATGGCACCTGGTGAGTCCAGCCCTGCAGTGTTCAGCTTCAGGTGGATAAATTCTAGGTATCCAGTTCCTTTGTGGGCTTTCACCTGTGTTACTCTTCAACTGCCCCCGTCCTTTGCTAAGGAGACGTTTCTGTGGGCTTCAGTGGCACGTTTGGTCTTCGGGCTCCACCTTCCCTGTGCTCACTTCCAGAGAGCCAGTGGACTACGGCAGCTGGGGTGTGGGTGCTGGGGCCAGGCTGCCTGGCTCAAGTTCCAGCTCCACCACTTACCAGCATGTGCCTTTGGGCAAACTGCTTAACCTTTCTGTGTCTCAGTTTTCCCCTCTGTAAAATGGAGATTGTAATAGTACCTATCTCGTAGAGTTATGGTTAGAATAAGTGAATTAATATATGTGTGCCCGACACATGGTAAACACTTTATAAGTGTTAGCTACTAACTTTATATTATATAATGTTAATATAATATGTATTATGTAGCATAATGATTGTATTATCTGACCCTTAACCCTAGCCACCATTTCACCTTTATTGCCTGTGAATGATGCCAAGCTTTCCTGGGGACCTAAGTTGTGGCAAAGCTCTCACTTGCTCCTCCTCGGCTCTGTCCCCACCTAGACCTACTGGTCCACACCCTCTATCTGGCTCTTCAATGGCAGCCAAGACTGAAAAGGGGCTGCTAGCTACAACTTTTGTCTCTATGGGCTGTGGTGTGTCACTGGATTCTCAAGGCTTTGAGAACAGTTCCTGACCCTGTCTCTCCTACAGAATAACCGGCGGAGCCCCGGCAGGGACATCAACGTGACAGGTGTATGGGAGCGCAATGTAACTGGGCAAGGCGTGACCGTGGTGGTAGTGGATGACGGTGTGGAGCACACCATCCAGGACATTGCACCCAACTATGTGAGTGGCCCTGGAACAACCCCTCCCTACCTCCTTCTTGATATTCCCTCAGGCTTGTCCTTTTTCTTAGAGGTCACTATGCCAAACAGAAGGGCCTGGAGGTGGGATGGTATTCATCTTCTTTTCCCCAGCCGGCATTCCAGACTGGCAATTAAGACATGGGGAGTGGCTCCAGCCTCAGCAAGGAGAGGATCCAGTGATACTTCCTGGTTCCTATCGCAGCTCCCTGCCCCAGGGAGGAAGGAGTGGCCCCTGAAGGCAACTTCCCTCTCCACCCAAGTTCTGAGCACCTTCCTCTCTCTATAGCCTGGCCTTTGGTACCTCTAAATCTCTTTGTCCCAGGTTTCCCAGGCATGGAGCAGTCTCCTGGGCACGTTTCTATATAATGGATGAGAGAGAAGTTTGCTGAGAGCTGTGGCACTTCTCAGTTTTGCTCCAATGTGTCCTATCTTCATATCTTGTATCCTGTGTGGTTTGCAGAGAGAGATGGGCCTGTTGTCCTGGCTTGGAGCCCCAAACTCCCAGTCGCTCTCTCTCCCTGAGCTCCAAGACCTGAACCCCTTATAACCGGTGAGTGACCATGTCACCCCCCCCTCAATGTTTCAGAGCCCTGAGGGCAGCTATGACCTCAACTCTAATGACCCTGACCCCATGCCCCACCCGGATGTGGAGAATGGCAACCACCACGGCACGCGATGTGCAGGAGAGATCGCCGCCGTGCCCAACAACAGCTTCTGTGCGGTGGGAGTGGCATATGGGAGCCGCATAGCAGGTACCCTCTAGTCTCACGCGGTCGGCTTCTCCTGTGATGACAGTCTTCATTCTCTGCCCTCCTTTCCCCCCGAATTCTGAACCCACCTTCAACACACAGCACACAGCAAAGGGTAGGCTTATAATCAGCATCTGTAGGACAAATCAGTTCCTTGATTTTTTTCAGTGCAATGGTGTTTCAAACATGTTTTTAGCAGCAAACCCCACCATATAAAAAGATAAAAGAGGAAATGCGCCTGATATGGGATGGAGGCCTCAAGCCCCACCTGCTCAGTCTCCTCTTCCCTTTTACCATGGTTATGCTCCATCAGTGACCCAACTCCTTGTAAAGATAACTCCTTTTACTCATTTATGTTATATTTGTATGTTTATAATTTACCAAATGCCTTCTCATCTGCCCTTCTTCCTTGACCTCATATGTCTGTGGAGGCTCCTGTCCCATCTCCCAGCTCTCCAGCTCCCAGCCCTTCCAATGGTCACTGTCTGTTCTCCATCCTTTCAAGAGAGCTGAGCAGCCCTGGCCCCCGCTAGGCGTGGTTCTGTGGCTCCTTTTCCTCTCAGTCTTCGTCCATTAAGGCAGAAGGTGAAGGGAATGAATGGGGAGGTTCTCCCCGTGAGTCCTCATGTGCTTGGAACCTACAGACTGAATGGGTTGGCTGTATTCCTCTCACACTCCAGCAGAGGTCAGCAGGCCTCTCTGTCAATGAGGCTACAGAGGGAGCCAGAAATCCCCAGGGCCCAAGGCCCTTCTGAAAGCTCCATTTGTCCAGACATGGTCACCAGGGTGTGACTTACCCCATTTTAGAGGGTGAAATTAGGCGTCCATGGGAGTAATAATGGTAATGAGTACCATTTATTGAACACCTTTTATGTGTCAGGCATTGCCCCGCTGTTTTACATGATAAAGGATGCAGACAAGAAGGGAACCTTGGCTACTTGCATTCTAGCCTATGCCTTAAAGTCTAAGATTTAGCATTACATTAAAAAATATTTCTGGAGAGTTACATACACTTAGTATAAAAATTCAAAAGATACAAGAGTGCTTAGAGGGAAAAGTAAGTCTCCACATGTGGTCCCAACCACCCAGTTCCCCATCTAGGGGACCAGCATTATTGAGGACCTGTGTGGCCTTCACTACCTAGGCATCCGGGTACTGGATGGACCCCTCACAGACAGCATGGAGGCCGTGGCGTTCAACAAGCACTATCAGATCAATGACATCTACAGCTGCAGGTGAGGCAGACCCAGGAACAAGGTGAGAGGTCAGGAGGCGCGGGCACCTGGGGTGAATCCCCAACAAAAGAACAGCAAAATGGGCTGAGCTGGGCAGGTCCCAGCACGGCTCTGCTCACTGGCTTCCACCTATAAGTCCACCGCCCTCGTTCCTCCAGGTCCCCAGTCACTGGCTTCTCTCTTAAGCCCCAGGTCACCCCAGTAATCAGGTTGCCACGTGAGGAGTGCTCCAGCCTGCCCCGTTTGTTTGTTTAGTAAACTTATAAGGCTTCTGGGAGAAGGTGGGCGTTCCTCCCCAACCTCAGCTGAGCTGAATGCCCAGCACCGATTCCCACTGCCCTGCACACAAAAATGCACCTGTAGCTTCAGGTCATGGTTAAGGTTGGGGTGGATAAGGAGGAACTGAGGTTGGGCTGTCCCCACGACATTGATGGCACTCGTTCTTCCCCCTAACCAGCACCTCCCTTAAATCCATGACATCATCCACAATGTGCATTTCCTCTTAGAGAAAGAATAGAGAACTCCTCAGACCCAAGAACTTACGCAGATTACATACTTCCTTCGTGGGTGCTCTGCCATCAAGCCTAGTATTAGGTCCCTAGATCAGGAGAGGGGTTGTCCCCTGTCCCTCTCTACCACTGTGTACTGTCTCCTGCTCTCTAGGACCTGAGAAAAGATTTTTAGGGGCAAGCTAAAGTAGTCCTAAACTGGAAAAGCTTCCAAGGGAAAGAACCTCAGCACATACTTCTGTTTTCCACTTTGGAGTGAGGGCCAGACCCTTGAACCCTACATCCTTTAATCATGGGAGTCCTGAACTGGACCCCTTGGGAGGAGAGTAAGAGCCCAGGCAGAGGGGTGGCCAGCTGGCACTGAGAGGCCTTGGGGGGCAGCCACAGTCTGGCTCTGCCTCTTCCCTCTGGGTATTTCTCAACAGCTGGGGACCAGATGATGATGGAAAGACGGTGGATGGCCCCCATCAGCTTGGAAAGGTAACTGAACTGCACGAAGACGTTAGGAGACCTAAGGCACCAATCAGCTCCTGGAAAACTGCTACAAGTCGCTCCCTCTCCCACCGCATCTGGAGAGTTACATACACTTAGTATAAAAATTCAAAAGATACAAGAGTGCTTAGAGGGAAAAGTAAGCCTCCACATGTGGTCCCAACCACCCAGTTCCCCATCTAGGGGACCAGCATTATTGAGTGGCAGAACTATGCCATCTAACCTACCACCTCCTTTCAGAAGACTGCTCCTAACCTGGAGGTGGGGAGTGTGGGGCACACGCGTTCTTAGAGAGAAATGAACAGTGCTTTGAGATTGTTTCCCTTTGATTTTGTGCTCAGCTCCCCATTTCTGGCCCCACCCTCCCTGATAAGCAGAGTACATCCATCAAACAGTTACGCAACTAACAGCTTCCTCCTCTTCTTGAGCCCATCTTTAAGTTTCTCCCATGCCCAGTGCCTTTGGGCTTTTTTTCTTCTTCTTTCTGGAAAGGGAGGAGAGGGTGACTGGTATGGAAGGCAGAGGTCTTTCTATGAGCCCCTTAACTGATCCCTGACGTTTTTGCTCCTCAGGCTGCCTTGCAACACGGGGTGATGGCTGGCCGCCGGGGCTTCGGGAGCATCTTTGTGGTGGCCAGTGGCAATGGGGGCCAGCACAATGACAACTGCAACTACGATGGCTATGCCAACTCCATCTACACAGTCACCATAGGTAGCGCCTTGGGGTGCACGTGTGTGTGTGTGACTCAGTGGTGTGGTGAGGGAACGGTGTATCTTAGTGTACCCTGGCTTCCATTTGTCTATCTAAATGTGAGCACGATCTTCTCCTCAGACTCAGATAGTTAGGAGGGACTAGTCCTGCTCTCAGAGGATCTCAGGACTTCCTTAGAAGTCTCCAGACCCTGGGAACACTTTCAACCCGTCATCTGGAGATACCCACCCCGCCTCTACCCCCACCACAACTGGTTGGGACTCTGCTCCGGCCTGTCTTCCCAGGGGCCACTTGCCTCCTGCTTGAAGCCTCCTTGACACCCCACTAGCCTAAATTAAATGCCCTTTTCCTGTGCTCCCTACCATGCCATTTGCCATCCCAGTTGTGTTTATTTACTAACCCGACTTCCTCCCTGATTATCGGCTCCTTGAGATCAGGACTGGCCGTTTCCATATGGCCCCAATGTCTCACACAGTGTGTAACTCCAGTAGATAATTACTAAATGTTGAGGAAAATGAACCTGTGAACGGATGAGTAGGGGTGGAGGTGGAATGCCCCAAGGTTTACCCTGGAGCCTATTGAGAGAATGGCATTAGGGCACCTCTAATGGGGCCCTCACAATACCTCTGCCATCTGAGGTTGCCCGTTCAGGGGAGGCATGTGGGCACTCTGAGGCACTGGGCCTCCCAGATAATAACCAAAGATGACTTTAATGTTATCAGACCCTTATCCCGGCTCCCATTTCCCCTACTCTGCCCAGGTGCTGTGGACGAGGAGGGACACATGCCTTTCTATGCAGAGGAGTGTGCCTCTATGCTGGCGGTCACCTTCAGTGGTGGGGACAAGATGCTTCGGAGCATTGTGAGTGCCTCCTGGGCCCTCTACTACCTGCCCCTGTCCCACAAGACTTCTGTCAGGCGGCACAACCATCTTTCTCTTTGTTCCCTGCCTCCCTATCCTGTCCCTCAGTTGCTTCTTCCTGAGCAGATCTGTGTCTCTAAGGGTATGCCATTTTTGGAAGAATCGAGCTGAGGACTCTAAATAAATCTGTGTGAATGGGGTTGGGTTTTTTTGCAAGGAAGATTGGCCCTAAGCTAACACCTGTTGCCAATCTTCCTCTTTTTACTTGAGGAAGAGTGGCCCTGAGCTAACATCTGTGCCCATCTTCTTCACCTTGCATGTGGGTTGCTGCCACAACATGGCTGATGAGCAGTGTAGGCCTGTGCCCAGGATCCAAACCCGCGAACCCGGGCTGCTGACATGCGTGGTGTGCGCCGAGCTTAACCACTATGCCATCAGGCTGGCCCCCTATATGAATGGCTTTTATCTTTAAAATTTTAAGAACTATTAAGCATCACATTGATTGAAAACTTCTTTGAAATGTCTTCCTTTGGTAAGATTTGGGCTTTGGCTAATTTCTGTGGGCTTAAAAAAAAAAATCATCATCATCATCATTCCACTGCTATTCAGCTCTTCTGTAAATACTGTGAGTTCTGGTCGTGTTCCTCGTCAGGGGTAAAGCTAGTGGTTGTCTTTGTGGGATGGGAGGGGAAAGGAGTCAGGGGAATGTCTCTGTCAGCCTAAGACACAGCTCTTTCCTTGGAGCTAGAACGGGAGCCATAGCAAACAAGAGATTGGAGCGGGGAGTGGACCTTCTCAAGCTGTGGGAAACTTTTCAAGAATTCAGGGTCTGGTGCCTGCGCCTGGCTGGCTTAGCTGCCTCCCAGCAGGTTGGAGCCAGGTCTCTGGCCTGCCCTCCTGGAGCTGCCTGCCTGCCCCTGCTGCCCATAAAGGAGCGATGTGGGGACGGGGTCTCCAGGGAAGAGCTGGGCTGGAGCTGATCGTGTCGGATTTCCCCAGTGGCCCGGTTGAGAGGTCTAGGTCTCTCTGGGGCCATTGAGAATTAGGCTGCTTTGTCTTCCTGCTGGGTCAAATTCATTTTCCAAAACTGAACTTTTGTTTTGCCAATAGATGACTTCTGGTCAACACAATGTTCCAAGGCTCTGTGCCAGGTGACCCCAGCCCTCTCCCCAACCCCAGGGAGAAGAGAAAAGGGAGTGGCCTAAGGTGAAAGGGCAAGAGGGGCTCCGCTCAGCAGGCAGGGGTCTGGGTGCAGAGGGCGCCCACCCCAAGCCAGGCTGGGTTAGGAAGAAGAGCAGGAACGGACCGTGCTCTTCAAGCCCTGGCAGAAGTCCAGAACGAGCTCAGCCAGCCCCTGCCGGGACCAGGAAGGCGCCCGAGCTTAAGTGTTACTCTGGCTATGCGGTGCCTGGCTTTCCTCCTCCTAACTCAGCCCCACTCCTTACCCCCACCCCACCTTCCATCTCAACTGTAGTTGGTCCAGATATGAAAAGAGAGTCTGTTTAGCCAACTTTCCGTCTTTGAGATGTCCTGGCCTTGGAAACCTTCTGTTGCCAGTTTCTGATCAATGACAAGCTCGGTGGAGCTGTCTCGCTGGGGGCAGAGTGTGGAGCTGTGTGCTGCCCACCATTTGCTGCCTGGGGCTCCTCCCACCACAGGCAAGTTCACAGGCCTCACAGCTACACATCAGTCACTGCGCGGCTGTTTCCTTAACAGGAAAAAATCAATCTGCACCCTGGCATGGACCAGGCTTCCCGCTCTCATTGAGACTACAACTTGGAGAGTTTTTTTCCCCTTTTCTTGTGGGAGTGCATGGTGTCTGAGTGAAAACTACATCTCTTGGCAGCTGCTATAACAGCTGGGAGGGAAGCAGTGAGTACAATGGAGAAAGGGCAGCTCTTGGCAGAAGTTACCACCCTGCTATCTGACCCAGAAGAGAAATTTGGAAGAAAAGAATTAACGCTGGCACCGTGTGCTAGATCCAAAGTGCCACAGAATGGAGCAGGTTTATGCAGGGCCCTCCTCAGCTAAGCCCTTTGTGGCTCCAGGGTTGATGAGAGCATGAAAAGAACTTTTTGCCCACAGATGCCATCTCTCCCCCGAAGTGATTCCCCTCTTCCCCCACCCCTACCTTCACCTCCCACCTCAGAACCACAGGTAGGTGGGGGCACCCATGGAAACCACACTGGGACACCAGGCTCAGCAATGAGGCAGCTTGTCCTGTTGATCACCATAGGCCAGGGTGGGCAGGCAGTGTAGACACAAATCCCATACTGAGCCAATGGGTGGGCAAGGGGCAGTTCCTCTCCCTGGGAACACGCCCCCTTGTTCGCACTGATGTCACTCCAGCCCCTATCGCTGAGCTGCCGAGTTGGATCTCCTTGAATGGTGCTGTCACTGTTGTCCCAGCTCCAGCTGGGGCCCAGGAGCTCCCCTGACCACTTCCTCTGTCTAGCATGGTTGTGGGGGTTGGAGGGTTGGGGTGGAGAATTTGGGAAAGGGTTATTAGAGGAGCAGGAATCAGGGAACTGTCCTCTGCTCGTAAGGCCTCTCCCGTTTCTCCATCTCCTTCCCCCCCACAACCAGACCCTCCTAAGTAATTCTTTTATTTTTATTCTCCTTTTCTTAATTTGCCAGAGATTCTCTTGTGAGGCCTAGAAGGATGAAGGATCTCCTTTTCCCTGACCCGCTGGTGGGCCTCCCTCTGGTCAGAGATTCAGCTCTTCTTTCAGAGGAAGGGCCCATCTGAGAGGCTTGTTCTGAGGACCAGCCTACTCCCCTCCCTCCACAGCACCTTCGAACTCAGTCTCTAACCTGGCCCCTTCCCCTCCACTCCACTGCCCAGGTGACCACCGACTGGGACCTTCAGAAGGGCACAGGCTGCACTGAGGGCCACACCGGGACCTCAGCAGCAGCCCCTCTGGCAGCTGGCATGATAGCCCTGATGCTGCAGGTGCGGCCTTGCCTCACGTGGCGTGATGTCCAGCACATCATTGTCTTCACAGCCACCCAGGTGAGGTCCTAGCAGGTGGACAAATGGCCTGGCCCAGCTGACTCCAGAGTTCTAGTTCCAAGGACTTGCTGATATCAAGAGGCTTCAAATTCTAGGTGGCCCAAACGTTAGGTGCCAAATCCCTTTCAGAGTTCCATGTGTATAGAACACATGTGGGTACCCCCTAAACTCATTTGTACCTCTTCAGCTGATGCCATTTTACCTGCAAAGGAGAGCTCTGGCTGGGCTCCCCTACTCTGGAGCCTGTGACTCCTGGCTCCCTCTAGAAGCAGGCCACTGGGGTGGTAACATCATGGAGCTTTGACCTTTTGTCCCAGCTTTCCTTGGGGAGTCCGTTTCTAGTAGCCTCAGTGGGAGAGTCTGGACTGGATCAGCCAGCAGGGCAGGCAGGAAACCAGAGGTAGGTGTTGAGATTACTTTGGGAATCCAAGTAACCAGGACCTCTGTCCTCTCAGTACGAGGATCGCCGTGCAGAGTGGGTCACCAACGAGGCAGGCTTCAGCCACAGCCACCAGCATGGATTCGGCCTGCTCAATGCCTGGAGACTCGTTAATGCCGCCAAGGTGAGCAGGTGTTGGCAGGGCGGGGAGCCCTGTGTGTGGTGACCCGGGGGGTGGCTAAATGCCTCAGCATTGCCTGGCACCTTGTAGGTGCTTAATAAGTGTTCGCTCATTTCATTTACACTCATCCCAGCTGATACTTATTTACAAATGAAGACACAGGCTCAACACTAGAATTGAAGTCTCCAAACTACCGTAGTCCCCGCTATCCGCGGTTTCCCTTTCCGCGGTTTCAGTTACCCGCAGTCAAGCACAGTTCCAAAGCAGATGATCCTCCTTCCGACATATCGTCAGAAGGTCAGTAGTAGCCTAACACCACGTCACAATGCCACGTCATTCACCTCACCACATCTCATCACGTAGGCGTTTTATCATCTCACGTCATCACAAGAAGAAGGGTGAGTCCAGAACAACAAGATATTTTGAGAGAAGGAGAGACCACATTCACATAACTTCTATTACAGTATATGGTTATATTGTCCTATTTTATTGTAAGTTGTTAATCTCTTACTGTAACTAATTTATAAATTAAACTTTATCTTAGGTATGTATATTTAGGAAAAAACATAGTATATACAGGGTTTGGGACTATCCATGGTTTCAGGCATCCGCTGGGGGTCTGGGGATATCTCCCCCAAGGAGGAGGGGGACTTCTGTCTTGGTAGAGAGTAAATGGGACCTGAGTATAGCTCGGGACTCTCAGGGTGCTCTGGTTCTCATCTCCCACGCTGAACACAGCCGTTTCCTTGGGCTCCTTGATTGAGCGCCACAGGCAGTGTTGCAGGGTGTCAGCAGGAGCCTCAGGGCAGGAGGAAGGTGGTGAGGAGAAGAAAATAAAGACAGCGGGCCCTGATCGAGTTGACAGGGTGGGGGAGGGGTATGTGGGGGATCGGTCCTGTGTGTTCACCGCCATCCCCCCTTCCTTTAATAGATCTGGACATCTGTCCCTTACTTAGCTTCCTACGTCAGCCCCGTGTTAAAAGAGAACAAGGCGATTCCGCTGTCTCCCCGTTCCCTGGAGGTCTTGTGGAATGGTAAGTAGTCAGCAGAAAGGGGGTTAATGTTGGGCCTGAGGTTTGGGGCGGGGTGATGGGGAAGTTAAACTCGTCCTCCGTCCTCCCTGCCGATTCTGCCCCCTTCCTTTAGGAGCTGAGCTCCGGCCAAACCTGTGGAGCTTTCTTTGACCATTTTAGGACATGTTGCTGCTTCTGAGTTGGCTGGTCCCCTGGCTGCTTAAACCAGACTTTTCTCCTGAGTTACTAGTAGAGGAAAGGAGCTGCTGAGCAGCCAAGATTAGAAAGGCTGGTGGGAGGAGTGGGACTGGGACCTGGCGAGACTGGGCGAGAGTTGAAAGACGTTCCTTTGACTTCCATGCTAAGAACTTGCCAGAGAGTTCTCTTCAACCCAGTGGGCTTTGGATGAAATATAGGAGTTGGGGATTTCTTCTTTTGATTGTCAGGCTTGTCTGTTACAGAGAGAGTCAGATGGGGTCTATTGGGGGTGGGACAGAGGAGAATGTGGACGGCTCCCTGGACTGTAGCTGTCCATCCTCTGCCCCCGGCTCCATCGCACCAGGGTCACTGGGATTGTGGGAAGGTCTGTGAGTCAGAGAGGTGGTTTTGTGTGGAGCACAGAGATTGAACCCCTTCCCAGAGAAGAGGGAAGCTGGATTGGAATACTTGTTCTGGACGATCATCTGTCTGTAGATTTCCCAGAGTTCCCACGTGACGGTTTTCCCTACCTCCAGCTCCTGTGGGATTTTTTTTTTCCCTTGAGGAATTTTGGCAAGCAGTTATTCACTATTTTTTGGGAAGATTGAAGCATGTCATATTTTGTGCCCAAACTAGAACTCCGTCCTCACTTTTCCTGGCCTCCCAGGGGGTGATCAGACCAGAGCAGTGACAAGAGAAGGATGGCCAAAGAAGGGAGCTCAGATGGGAGGGGCAGGGCCGGCTTCCCTTGGGTGGAGGTTTCACCAAGAAGAGTTCCTCTGTCTCTCTCCATAACCACGTCCAGCACTTGCCCAGTTTCCCTCTACATGGAAGGAAATCCATGGGCCCAGTTCATGACATTTTCCGTAAAAGGAATGCTATCTTGGAAAGGGCATAAAGCATCAGCCAAGGCAGAGAAGTGCAGGAACATTCCCAGGAATGCAGTTTGCTCGGAACCCCCGGGCTTCACACGCGCGTGTCTTGGAGATAGTGTGCCTTTTAATTTACCCCTCCCACTCAGGACTGCTGTCTGTCATTTCAGTAATAGAGTAACCCACAGTCGCTTCTGTCAAATGTGGGGTTGGCTTAGAAGAGGTCGGAGTCCTCTCCAGCTTTGTCATCCTCTGCTTCCCACTAACTAGGGGACGTTGCCCCAGCATGTCTGACCAACCTCCTAGGTGTAGAGGTGTCTGGCAACTGCTTGTTTGTCACTAGGAAGCATGAGAAGGGAGGACGAAGTGTCCTGGATGGAGGTGAGCGGGAAGTGGGATGGTGGAGAGAGGAGGAAGCAGAGGGAGGTAAGGACTCTGGGAGTTTCGCTGGCGGAGCCCTCAGCAGTTGGGGGTGGCCAGCAGGACTGCTGCTGATTTCTGCAGTCAGCAAAGGTCTCATCCCTCTGTTGTGACTCCGTCGGCCCCTGAGCAGACAGGACAGAGGGACAAGCTTGTGGGCATGCGTGGAGGTCGAGGAAGTGAGTCCAGTTAATGTAGAGTCGGGCAACTCAGTCTGGACAGTCCAGAAACCTCTGCCCCGGTAGCCAGGCTGTAGACCTTTCTCACCAAGACCTGGGCGATTCAGTGCCGGAGGGCTGGAAGGTGACCTTTTTGTAAAGTGGAGGGAGCTGCCCTCACTGCAATAGAAGAGGAGGTGAAATGCCACCAGGAGCCCAGAGCCGTGGTGTCCCATAGGACTTTCCACAATAATAGAAATGTTCTCTATCTGTGCTGCTCAACTCAGTGGCCACTGGCCCTGTGAGGCTTTTGAACATTTAACATGTGGCTAGCATGACTGAGACTAAATTTCAATTTTATTATGATTAAGTTTACACAGCCACATATGGCTCGTGGCTACCATATTGGGCAATGCAGCTCTAGAGCAGGCTTTAATGTCTCCCATCAGTCAGAGATATGGGGCAGAAGGGATTGGGGTCCCTCGGTCCCTTTAGGTGTGACTCTGACTCTGAAATCTCTACTAGAGGGGAGGAGGGAGTGTGGGGTTTGGAGGAGTGTGTAAAACACAAGAGTGTGTCTGTGTGTATTTACAGAAGATTCCTGAACACCACTCGCACCTATCCTTTCATCTTTACATCCTTACTGGCCAACTCTGTGTCTGTGCAATGAATCCCGTCCCTTCACTTCTCCACATCTTCCCTCTCCAACCCAGTCTTTCCATCTCCACTGATTCTTCCGTCTGCCTTCCAGCATCCTCGGTTCACCTATTAGGAAGCAAAGTCCCTGCCACCCTTCAACCTGTAACCTTTTCAAATGAATTAACTAAAGCAATTGCTCGCTTTTATCACACACTGTCTCTACCACTGAGGACTTCCTTCGTTACTCACAGTGCCCTTTCCTGGCCAGACCCAGGGGCTAGTTCCAAGTTCATCCTTCTCAACTTTCTGGTTGCTCTGACCCTATGAACGAGCCTTTGTGGCAGCCCCTCTCCTCCTCTAGCTTCTGTGACCTTTGCTCCATTGCGGCCTCTGGCTTCTCTGCATGAGGTCCTTGTTCCTTTTGTTTGCTCTTCTCACTACTCCCAACCACGAGTGTCTTCTAAGACTCAGTCCGTGGTTCCTTATCCTCCCTCCACATTTTCTTCCTCCACAGCGCAGCTGTGTTTATAACTGCAGCTACCACCCCACCACAAATGATTCCCGGATGGAAATCTCTTATTCTGATTCCTTACCAGTGAGAAGGGTAGAGATCTTCATAGCTTCCACAAGATTATGGGCAAAGAAAGCCCTGGGACCTTCTGGCCAGAGGGTGAGAGTTGAAAAAGACTCCAACTTACCAAAGGCCAAATATTAATAATAAGATGATGATCATCAACTAAACTTGAGTGCTTTTTTATGTGCCAAGCACTGTTCTAAGTATTAAATCATTTAAGGTATTAACTCATTTAATTCTAGTAAAATATTCAAGTGTTCTCACATCGTTGGCCACCCAAGTCCCTGCACACCAATAAGAAATGCACGTGGCATGCCACTGTGTACACGTCCAAACACAGACCAGCACTCACAAGGCCCTTTTTGGATTCCATCCTGTTGTATAATATTCTGTAACATGTCACTTACTCTCTGTAGGCCCCTTCTCTGCCGTGTTAATGCTCTCCTCCAACTATGCCATGAATATTTTCCTTCATCTTTCTATTCCTAGATATTCTGCCAATACATTACATTTAACATGTACAGAATTTTTAGCTTTCATTTTCACCTCTCAAAAACCAGCTTGCTTTCCAAGTTTCTCCCATTTCTGGCAGTGCCATTACTGTTCCCTAGGCTTCCAAACTTGAAACTCTGGAGTTTTCAATCCCTCTGTAGGCTTGCTTCTCTCCAGGTCTGCCCCTATCCTTTCCCCTGCAATTTAGTCTTTCATTTATTGCTCTGAAATGTCTCTTGATTGACTCATTCATTCGTTCTACAAATATGTGAGACCTGCCTCTGCCCAGGCGCTGTATTACGTTCTAGGGATTCATAGATTAGACACGATTCCTGCCCTCAGAGAGCTTACAGGCTGGCAGCAGTGACAGTGCAGCCTGCAGGCAGAGCATGGTGTTATAAGCCCTGTGACAGACATGACACAGGTGTCAGAGGAGAGGCGCCTCCTGCCACCAGGGAAGACAGAAGAAGGTTCTCAAAGAAACTGGTAGCTGACCTGAGCTTCAGCTTATAAGCTAGCCAGGAGAAGAGGTGAGGGAAGGGACATCCGGGCAGCGGGAGCAACATGTATAGAGTCGAGGGTGTCTTCAAGGAGCTGCAAGTCACGGGGTGTGGCTGGAGCATGGGGTGTGAGGGACAGAGGAAAACCTGAAACTTCAGGTGGCAGGGCCAGATAGAACCGCACGAGCCATGGTAAGGAGTTTGGACTTTATCTTGAAAGTCTGTGTGAAGCCTTCGAGATAAATTGTCACCATTTGATGTTAGCAGTAAGGGAGAAGGAGAGCAGTCAAAGACAGTCCCAAGGCCTTATCCTTTAGAGATACATACTAAAATCTTTACTGGTGAGATGATATGATGCCTGGGGATTCCGTCAAAGGAATCTGGGAAGGGGAAGAAGAGAGAATCATCAGTGAAACAAGATTGGCCATATATAAATTATTATTGAAGTTAGGTGTTGAGAACATCTCTTCTCTCTACTTTTGTATGTCTGAAGTTCTCTATAATAAAAATTTATATATACAAGTGCACCTATAAATATACATTATATATTTATATAAATAAAATATTGTATATTTTTTATATGTAAGAAGATTTCCAAGTTTTTAGCTTGGGCAACTGATTAGATGGTGATACCATCAGAAGAGATTGAGAAGGAAGGAAGAGCAGATTTGAGCAAGGGCCATGGTGTGTGGAGAACGGAGGAAGAGAATTTTGAGTATGCTGTGTTTGAGACTTCCGTGCCACCTCTAAAGCTTGTAGCCAGAAAGCAGTTGAGTAAATAAGGTTGAAGGTGTAGACTGGAGGTGGTGATTTAGTAGTCATCAGCATGAAAATGGAAGAAAAAGGTCTGGGAAAGAATGAGATCACCAGGATTGGTGGGTAGACCGAGGATAGAAGAAGACCTGGGACTCAGCCTAACAGTTCGGGAGGGGACAGAGGGAAGGAGCCTCTGAAGAAAACTGAGAAGAGATGGCCTGAGAGGTAGGAGAGAATCAGGAGGATAGAGTTGCAAGACTCTAGGACAGTTTCCGTGAGAGAGGACAAGTAGACAAGGACTGAAGAGCATCAGAAGGTTTATCAAAGAGGCCATTGGTGACCTTGAGAAGAATACATTGTTTCAATGTATATATGGGTAAAAGCTAGATTGCAGGTGGTTGAATAATTAATGGGGAAAGGAGAAGCTTTCTGGTTAAAGATGGCAGATGGAACATGTGCTTTTATTTCTGCTTTCATTTCTCCCAAAACCTCACCAAAATAAGAATAAAAGAATAAAAATGGTATAAGCACAAGGACAAAGAGAATGAGAGAGGAGACTACGGCACAGGAGAGATTTCATCACATTTTTGGAAGATGCAAAATGAATGGAAAAGTGAGCAGGGCTAAGCAAATTGCATACCAGATACCTGCAGGGGTGATCCTAAGAAACAAGCCCGTTCATGCCACAGAATCCCCAGGGCTCAGGACTCGGAGGCCCCATATACTACAGAAGACAGAGATGAGGTATGAGACTAAAAATAAGGATCAATTAAAAGGTAGACTCCCGGGTACCTTCTCCCATCCTTAGCAGCCAGCTGATGGCCCCTTCCTTATCGGGGCAGCAGTTGGGGGAAGTTTGTTCTCCAGAGCCAAGGACCCCAGGTACAGCAGGAAGTGAGAGACAGGGAGTGTTCTGAGAGAGGGAGACCCTGCCTACCAAGCCAGCTGCTCAGATCCTGAGGCACTGGCAGCCAGGAGATTGGGAGGTCCTCTCTGGAGAAATGGAGTGACCCCTCATCAAAAGGCAGAGATACTGATATGTCGGGGTCCTCCATGGGACAGTCGAGTCCTGGCTGATTAGCTTTAGGGAAGCCCACCAGCTGAAAAGCTTCCCCCACGGTTAGAGCTCCCATCTGGGTTTTGGTGATAATAGTGATCACTGGCCATTTGAAAAAGCTCCTCCAAACACCTTCCAAATTCTGAGGAAAAGTATTTTCAGTCCATAAAACCCAGCCTAACTGATGATCTCTAGGAAGGTAGAGGAAGGATGATTTCAGACATGCGAGTCTTTTTCATGCTCCATTTGTCTGAAACTCCTCTACAGTGAAGGGGAAACCAAGAGAAGGAAAGGAAAGGGAGGAAGGAGGGGAGGGGAGAGCGAGGGGAGGCGAAAGCCCAAGTGAGAGGTAAAGGAAGGGCCAACCCAGAGCAGTGCAGCAGAGAGCAACGGGGTAGAAGGTTCCGGAGAGAGTCTTCACAGGGAAAATGGCATTGAGGGAGCCCCTGACTTGTTTGTTTGAAAAAATAGTATTTAGAGAGGCTATGTGGTTCTTTTGTGCAGTTTGAGAAGGAGTAGTGATAGAGACATGAATTTAAGTTAAACCAAAAAACAGGACAATTATTTAAAACAGCAAATTGTTCAGAAAATGAAATATGATCATTGTACACTGCTTGGAAAATTCCCTGTAATATTTATAAGGTCATTGTAGGGTAAAAAAAATATTGATCTAGTAGAAAAATGTGATGTGATTATTTTTGAGAAGATGGAGAGGAGGGCAAAGCAGGGAGAAGGCACGGGCATGGCGTTAAATCCTTATCTGCAAGATAGGAAGGCAGTAATCATGTCTCAAACTGATAAACCATGAAATAGTCATACAGGTTTGTTATTTAGGAACATGAAGGCAGATCCCAGAAGAAAACAACTACAGGCAATAAAAAGTATTTTCTTCTGGGGAGTGGATCACAAAGGTGATGATCCAGGTATCCCGGGGCAGGGAATAGCTTGTTTACATTATAAACACTCCAGAACCAACTTCACTTTTAAAACCATGTGGACTATACTATTTTGATAGGAAGAAAAATATGTTCAGGATGAATGGAAGGGTAAGAAGTAAAGAGAGTGAATATTGACATCTTTTTCAAGAAGTTTAATGGTAAAGAAAAGGAGTAATATCTAATATTTATATAATAATATTTACTAGGTACTGTTCTAAGCATTTTACATATATTAAGTAATTCAATTCTCCTATGAACTCTGTGCAGTAGGTACTATTACTCTCCCCATTTTACAGATAAGGAAACTAATCCAATTCTCATAGCTAGTGAATGGCAGAGCTGGAATTCAAACCCAGGCTGGATGGCTCCAGGGCCCACGCTCTTTTTTAACAGTGGTAGGTGGAAGGAAGTGAAGAGTTGCGAAAGGGTTTATTTATTTTTGTGTTTCACTTGTAGTAGGAAAGATGTAAGCAAGAAGATCCAGCTGAGAAGATGGATAATTGTGCTGGTCCGGTGTTGGACTTTTGCCAGCTAGCTACCATGAAAGAAAGGAAAGCTTAGGGAGTTTGAGCATGTACACAGCGGACTGCTGGAGAGACAAGCTGTGGGGTCTCAGCCTGTGAGGAAGAGGAGCTTGGTGGGCTTCTGGAGGAGCAAGAAAGAGAAAGGGTCAAGAAGGGAGTGGGGAAAGTGGAAGGACAGGAGATTGCTTTCAGAGAAGCTGGGACATTGGCGTTGAAGGATTGACGATGGAATTAAAGAAAATACACACAGGCACACATACATACGCCGAGATAGGTCTGGATGGATATTTACCAGCATGTTATCAGGAATTGTAGGGGCTTTCTTGTTTTCATTTTTGCTCAACTACTTTTCTAATTTGTCTTCAATTAATTTGTATTGCTTATATAATAAAAACCACGAGGAAAGTTACTAAACCATTCAGAAGTGAAGCAGTCCCAGATAATGATGAGGCCCAAGGTCTGGTCATGGAAGTGAGTGCTGACATGGGATGGAGAAAGGTCTTTGGAGTTGAGGAGATAATGAAATGGAGGTTATGATGGCAGAGAGGTGGTCCTCGTGAAAGCTGGTGTCGTGGATCATGGGGGTGGCACTCTTCTGTGGATGCAGGGAGAGGGAGACTGAGCACGAGGCCAGTCGGCACCTGGACACGGGAGGACAGAAAGCGGTGTCACAGAAAGTTTGTGCCTCTCCTTTCCTCTTTCTTTTTCAGTCATAGTTACCCCAACTTACACTGCCTCACCCCAAGAACAAGGCAGTAGCGTTTTAGCTGGCCTCCTGTCACCTGTTTCTTCCTTCCTATTCCAATTCATCCTACCTCCATGCTCGCTCAGTAATCTATAATAGCTCTCAGTTACTTCTTTAAAATAAAGATTTTAAAGCCCTTCCCAACCTGGGTCCCTGCCTCTGTGTTCAGCACCTCTCTGAGCTTCTTCGTCTATAAAATGAAGGCGTCATTAGAGTGAAGTAATAGAAGAAAAGGTGATTTAGAGAAAATCATTTCTCATTGCAACCTAATTTCTTAATACTCCCCAATTGAGTCTTCAGTAGTTTGGGTTTTTTTTTAACTTTTTATTTTGAAATAATTGTAGATTTACAGGAGGTTACAAAGAAATGTTCAGAGAAGTCCTGTGCCAATGAGAAGTCCTTCTCCCAATGTTAATGTCTTAAACAATTATAGTACAATATCAAAACCAAGAAAATGACATTGGTACAATCCATAAGGCTTATTCAGATTTCATCAGACATGCACTCATATTTGTGTGTGTGTGTGTGTGTATGTTTATGTGAGTGCAGTTTTACCACATGTGTAGCCTTGCATAACCACCGCCACAACCAAGATCAAGATCTGGAACCACACCCTCCCCACAAAACTCCTTTGTGTCACCCCTTTATGGCCACACTCATCCCCTCTGCCCTACCCCTAATGCCTGGCAACCACTCATCTGTTCTCCATCTCTACAGTTACATTATTCATGAATATTACTAAGTGAAGTCTTGTACTATATATTCTTTTGATGTTGACTTTTTTCATTCAGCATAATTTCCCTGAAGTTTGTTCACTTCAGTAGTTTTTAAAAAAATTCTGTATTGCCTTCAATATGAAACTTGTTCATTTCCACCTCTGCCTTTGCACATGCCGTTTCCCCATCTAGAATACCTTCTACCAACCCTCTCTACCAGTCTATTTGTTTTCTTCTTCAGAGTGTGTCTCACTGCTGGGTGCTCAATCTCTGTTCTAGTCTCAGTTATGTATACCTCATACCATGTCATTTCCCACCTGCAGGCAGAAGGCAGAGACCATGTCTACTAGTCTTTATATTCCCAGCATCTAGTACAGTGCCTGAAATGTAGGAGATACTCAGGAAATTATTTTTTGGATGAATGAATGAGTAAAGTTGCCCTGTTTGGATCATATATTGTGTCTCAGGTATGTGTTGTCTTCCCAACTAGACTCTAACTAGATTGTGAACTCCTTGAAAGCAGCAACTGCATTGTATTTCCCAGTGTGCACTAGGTCCCGGTTAGGGTTGCCATAGGTATTTGTGTGTGGTTTCAGTGGTATGTACCTTTGTGTATGTTGGCATGAAGTGAGGGCGTAAGTGTTTATGGGGCTGGTTTCCCAGCTGCCCAGACTGACTTCCTACAGTCAGCAGGATGGACCTGGAGATGTCGGGACTGAAGACCCTGGAGCATGTGGCAGTGACAGTCTCCATCACTCATCCACGACGTGGCAGCTTGGAACTAAAACTGTTTTGCCCCAGTGGCATGATGTCCCTTGTCGGCGCTCCCCGCAGCATGGACTCGTACGTACACCCGCCCATTCCTTCTGAGCTCTCTTTGCAACAGGGGCCTTTTTAAGGAAAAGATACAGAAGTAGACACCGACACTCTCCTGCACTGCCGTGGCGCTGGCTGACCTCGGCAGCTGGAAGCTACTCATTATGTGCTCTGTTCAGGTGCTTCAATGTGCTAAGCACCATACTTTAGGTGTAGTTTCTCTGATCCTTGGAAGAACCGTGCAGAGGAGACTTTGTAACTTCCTTTTACAAAGGAGGAGACAGGTCACAGAGCCAGTAAGTGCCTGAGAAAGTAACAATAAACCTAGATCTATCTGCTCCCAGGCCTGTACTCTCTGCACATTTGCTTTTTCCACTGCAGCACATTGACACAACCCCTAATCCTGTGAGCTCCCAGGGGCAGGGGACAGCATGTGCATACCCCTCAGGGCACCCTCCCCAATGGCTACGATTTCGTGGCCACTACAGCAAGAAAACAACGTTTCCGGGCAAATCGGTCAGCTCCCTGTTCCCTCCTTCCAAGTCTTCTCCTCTGTTCTTTCAGGGATCCCGGTGGCTTCGAGGATTGGACCTTCTCCACTGTGCGATGCTGGGGGGAAAGAGCAAAAGGGACTTACAGACTCGTTATCAGGGATATAGGTGAGCCTGCCTGCCCCTCCTCAGGGCCCTGCCTCTCCTGATTGTCATCTGGGCCCTCTGCCTCTCAGAGTCCCCACAGAAATTGTCCCATGTGGAATACATAGGGTTGCCATTGGACCATGAGGGTAGATGCCAAGAAATGGGCACTGAAATCTAAAATTGTTCATTTATACTACCTCTCATATTCCTTGGAGAAGTGACTGATGCATTTTTCCTCAGGATAGCAACAAAAATTCCTTGTTGAAACCACATTTCAAGTCCTTTCACATATAACCATCCTTCGGCCAGCCCTGGTAGGCAGGTAAGGGCAGGACTAATTTTCACCATTTTTTTTTTTGAAAAATTGAGGAGGTTTGAAGTGACTTGCTGAAGGTCACACAGTATTTCAGTGAGGAGACTGGAAATTGAACCCAACCCTCCCAACTTCCAGTCAAGTTAGGTATTCACTAGACCAGTGCTTTTCAAACCTTTCTTTAATTTAGGAGAGGACATTTTTTTTTTTCCTCAAGCAAAACCCCAAATGGAACCCTAAAATATGAAAGAGATAAAGGCAAAACTTCTGTGCTGCGGAATACCACCTTTCAACCTCCCCGTTTCCGTCCTAAGGGTACCCCGTGAGGCACACCCTCAGCACCTGGGGTCAGGGGGACACAGACAACTACTGCAGCAGACCACATGGTCGGGTCCCTGGGTGACGGGGTGGGCACGGCATCTGCTGTGTGCATGGCTGACAGAGGAGCATGGCTCACGGACTGCACGGCTTGCTGCTTTAGGAGATGAGACGTTCCAGACTGGCGTCCTCCGGCAATGGCAGCTGACCCTATATGGCTCTGTGTGGAGTCCAGTAGACATCAGGGACAGACAAAGGTAGGTATAGCTATGTGTGTCAGCGGGAAGGCAACTCATGGGGTGGGGGAAGCTCCACTTAGGGAGCTCCACCTTCCTGGGAAGCCACAGTGCACCCCTCCCCTTTCTTCTGAGGGGCGTCCCTCTCTTCAGCTGCAAAGTGGGAGGATGGGTGAGGGCAGGTGGTAGAGGAACCACGTTCAGTAGGGCGTCTTCTCTCTTCCTCTCCACAGGCTACTGGAAAGTGCCATGAGTGGGAAATACCTGCATGACGGCTTCACTCTGCCCTGCCCTCCTGGGCTGAAAATTCCTGAGGAAGATGGCTACACCATCACCCCTAACACCCTCAAGGTACAGCACCAAGACTCACGCTACAGGCAGGCAGGAGTGTGCTGGGGGGTTTAGTCCTTAGTGGGATACTCGAGGTGACCTGGGGAAGAAGGGGTCGGGAAGACCTGGGTCCCCGTCTACTGGCTAACTCTCAGCGTTCCTGTGTGCGCTGGGGGAGTGGTTTGGGTGGGAGGGGCCGTCCCTAGAAGGAGAGAGACTTTCTGAGCTCCTTGTTCTGGGCTGAAAGGGCTGCAGGCTTTGGGAAACCATCCCTAACATAGGTGTTTGACTTTTCCTCAGACCCTGGTGCTGGTGGGCTGTTTTACCGTCTTCTGGACAATTTACTACATGCTGGAAATATACTTGAGCCAGAGGAATGTGGCCTCTCACCCAATTTGTAGGAGTGGACCCTGCCACCAGCCCCAAGGAAGCCGAAAAGCCAGGGAAGAGGGGACAGAACTAGAATCGGTGCCACTTTGCAACAGCAAGGATCCAGACGGAGTGGAGACAGAGCAGGAGGGCCCTCCCGCCACCTCTAGTCTCCTTACCCCAGACTTGCTGGGTCAGCGGGACTGGCTGTGCCAGCACAGGAGTGCCCTGGACTGCCCTCCTCAGCACCTTCCCCCCGACCTGTTGCAGGGGAAGGAGGAACAGATTTGCTGACCCAGGGCCTGACAGACTCAACATGGGGCAGGCTCCTCCTTCCCAAATTTGGGGAAGCTTGGAAAGCTGCTCTAAAGTCCCGGGAGTTCTGGGAAAGGCAGTCCTGATGCTTACATCTGGAGCCCAGAGGCCTAAAGAGCCCCCTCTGAGTACGCTCACGGAGGGCAAGGGCCTTCTTCAGGTACAAGTAGCAAAAGAATGGTGACACAGAACAGTGTGGCCACAGCCACTGGATCTTCTTCCAACCAAACAGGAGATTTTGGTGCGAAGGTCTTGGACGAGGGATCACCTCCCCCTTTGGGCAGGCCTCCGTCCTCCTTTCTCCTGGGCAAGCCGGCGGTGTGAGTCGTGGGGACCCTCACCTGTGCATAGGTGAGAAGGTGCCTGCCATGGCCAGAAGAGCATCTCAACAGAAACATCACTGGGGCCATTTGGGAAGAGGGCTTAGGGGTAGAGGCCAGGAAAAGTCCCTGGATATGCCTGTCCTTCTAAGGACCCAGGGCCCAAAAACAGCAAACTTGTCTTCTCTCTCCCTCACCTTCCTGCCTAAGCCTTGGGCCTCTGATGTACTGGTGTGGCATCAGCCCTCAGCCCAGCACATTTGCCCTAAAAGCAGCTGCCTCCATTATCCCTGATCAGAAGCCAACCTTGAACACACCCCTGACTCCTTCACCATCACCCCCACCCTTCATCCTGCAGGATCGGTACAATGCTCCTGGCAAAGCTGGGCATGGGCACGGCTCTCCAGGCCTGTGCTGCCTCACTATGGCGTCCGCAGCAGGACTGTGGCAGCTGTCAGCCACGGCCGCTCCCGCCCTGCGACCACCCTGTCTTCCTCTGCAAAGTGCTCAGGGAAATGGCCTTACCCACCGGAGGCCAGCTGTCTGCCCGACAGGCTGTGGCTCTTCCTCCCACTCTTGGCCTCCTCCCCTCTTCTGAGCTAGTTGTCAATTTGAATTTTTTTTAATGCTTAAGAATTGGTTTTCTCTTTTCACAGCAACATTTTGTTGACTTTTTTTCTGCACAGCTTTTCCACAATAAAAGCCTTCCACACAATGCTGCTGCTCCCCATCTCCTTTCATCTGTCTCCCCAAAGCTAAGGCAAGGTGCCAAGTTGCTCCTCTTCCCCTTCGACCCCTGAGCTTCATGCTCCTCCTCCACTGCCTGGTCCTCTGAAAGCCTCTGACCCCTGGAATCCTGGGATGTGTGGATCCTTCAGAGGACAGCGGCCAGGAACGTGCATTAACCCGGGCTGCCCGCCTCTTCCCTGCTCACATTTACTGGAACCACAACAGAAGGGACCAGGGCAAATCAAACTCTGCCAGCCAGGCCTGAGAAAAGATTGATGTATATATTTTTTTCCTTTTTGAATTTCAACCCCCAAAATATTCCAGCAAAAAGTGGGGGGAGCTTGGGCTGGGTCTCCTTCAATGGACATCTGCTGCCAAAGAGGACAGTGGACTTGCCCCACCCCCAGGCCACCCCCAGCCCAGGTCCCCCCTGCTCAGCCCAGGATGGGGAGAGACAGTAGAGGTGGCAGGAGAGCTGGGAGGAGGACCGGGCAAGCAGTGCTTTGGGGTAAGAAGTTGGGCTGAGGCTGAAGGGCGGGAGAGCTGCCCAAGTGCAGTCATCGTTGCTCAGTGCTGGAGCCTCGAAGCTTGGCCGGGGCTGAGGGAACTACACGGGTGCAGGTGAGGCAGGCTAGGCGGGATGGCTGCGGCCAATGAGCTGGGGAAGGGCGGGGCTGGGAGCTGGCCCTCCCCCTCTAACTGATGATCTGCCGAGGTCGTCCGTAGCCTGTCATGCCAGCCTGCGAGGCCCCTCTGTTGCTGCCCATCTGTAGGCCAATGACATGCTTTCCCTCCTGCAGTTGGCTCTCTGTGAATTCCCTCTTATGCTCCTGGGCTTTCCTAGAAGAGGAGGAACCAGGATAAAGTCTTGCCAGACTGCATGCTTTCCCCCTGTTGTCTGTTTCCTGTTCCTTCCTAGCCTGATGACATTCCCTCCCTGGTTCACTTCTCTTGTTCGTTAATCTAACATCCCACAGGTTAGGAAGACTTGTTGAGCACAGGAGGGTAGGAAGGGAGCAGTCAGGAAGTGTTAGAGACCCATTTTCCCCCCTCCTCGTCCTTCGCCTTGTACCTTCCCAGCTATCTGCTTCCCCAAATCCCTCGCACTAATGGGTTAGCCCAGGCCACCTCCCATTGCATGCAGAGAGCCAAGCTTAGAGTGCAGGGAGCCCTGGTGGCCACGTACTTCATAAACCAGTTGGGATCTCCACGGTAGTGCCCATCATTCTTGGTCACTGCCAAGCTGCCCAGAGCCATCAGGGTCCTCTGCACTGCAGCCAAGTCTTTGCCTGTGAGAAGAAAGAGGGGAGGGGGGCTGAATTTCAGGACTGTGTAAACAGGACTCCAAGGCAGCACCTGCCCCACTTCAGAAAAATGGCCAACCCAGGGGCAAAATCTGTCCCAGAATCAAAGGAGGCATCAGTAGACCCCATGGTATGCCCTTGTGAGTGTGGCATGGTATTCTCTTAGCATATCCCATTCCCGCTATGCAGACCCATCGTGGCACGCTTTGATCATTCCTTGTCCCTGCCTCAGTCTCCTGTCCTCCACCTGCCTCCTCTACCCCTTTTCTCTCTGTACCTTCAAAAAGGTCAACAGTCTGGAACATGTCAGTCTTGGTGACTCCATAGTCCTCAGCTGCCTTCAGGAACTGAGCCACCTGCTCCATCTGCTTGAAGACCATGGAGGGTGGGTTCTCAGGCACCTTCACTGGCTTGGAGCCATCGGGATACAGGCTGTTCACCAGCTTGCTCAGAATCTGCCAGGCATAGAACAAACGCAGCTCGGCACTCAGCTTGGGGTGCCTGCCCCCACAACTGGCAGGATGGCACAGCCCCGCTCCCTTCCCAGGGTGCCACTCACCACGCCGTTCTTCAGCCAGACCTGGAAGCCCAGGCGCCCACGGTCTGGACGACCCACATCAGGGCCACACTGCACTACGATCCATTCCACCAGCCGCTCCTCCAGCTCCTCATCGTACTTCTTCTCAATTTTGGATTGCACTTCGCGGCTCATGCCATAGGAAGGACCCTTGTTGGCCATGTTGGAGAAGAGCTAAGGCAGCACAGGCCAGAGGGAGAGGGCAGGGGATCAGAGACTGCTCTGCTTTCTCTTGTGCCAGGCAGGTCTCTGGCTCTAGGTCTAGGATGGGGGACTCCCAACCATCCTAACTGTCTACCTCCCTGCCCTTGCTTCCTGATTTTGCTTTCATGGCACTGCTCATCTGGGCCAGGCTCATTGCCTCGGTTCAGGGGGCTTCTCTGAACTTGGAGACCAAAGAAATGGGAGATCAGATCTTTGGCAGCTAGACCAGGGGTCAGTAAACTTTTTATAAATGACCAGACAGTATTTTAGGTTTTGCAGGCCATTTGGTCTCTGCCGTTGTGGCATGAAAGCAGCCATACAAGTCTTTGCCTGTGAGAAGAAAGAGGGGAGGGGGGCTGAATTTCAGGACTGTGTAAACAGGACTCCAAGGCAGCACCTGCCCCACTTCAGAAAAATGGCCAACCCAGGGGCAAAATCTGTCCCAGAATCAAAGGAAATAAGTAAATGTGTGTTTGTTCCAATAAAACTTTATTTACACAGATAGCATTTAGCCCATGGGACATCGTTTGACAACCCCCAGTCTAGAACATTTGTTCTTTGCCAAGATTGGCCACAGAGGCACTGGAGAGGGCTTCTGGAGGAGGCCACATTGCCCCACAAAATAAAGCCAGCAGGTGTCTGTCCAGCTTGGTGTGAGGTGGTTTACAGGCTCTGCCTCAAGTTACAGAGTTACCGCCAACTCTTACTTCTTGTCCACTTTATCCTCTAGCCCAGAAGCTGGAACTCCAAAACTCCAGCTCTCTGCCAGGTCAGCTCAGCCTCTGGCCTGCAGCTGGAGAGGCTGAAACCTACCCACCCCTGGCAAGGTCTAGGAAGCCACCACAGCACCAAAAGAGCTCTTGGTCAAGCAGCTGCCTTTCCTCAGGGGAGTCAGGTGAGAGAGAAAGAACTGGTATACCCACCGGCTTTCCCTCCTGCCCCAGACTCCTGCCACTGTAGGAGCTTAAGTAACCAAGAAGCCTAAGTCCTCCAGGGATATCTCAGGGCCAAGAATCTGCCAGCCAGAGCACGGGGAGGCCCTCCCTGTCCAGACCAGCAGCAGCTGCTGCCCTGAGCGCCTGGGGCTGGCAGTGCTCAGGAGAGCCCCACTAATGGAGCAAGGCTGCAGGGGCAGGGCCAGGCAGGTAGGCCACTGGGCAGACGTGAGTGTGTCTGGTCAAGAGGAAACAGACCTGGCCACAGGTATCGCCCTGGCGTAGTGTCCCTTCTGCCTTGAGGCTGTCTAAAGAGCCTTAGGAAAGCGGTACCAAATGACGCCAAACTCATCCCCTGGCCTCAGACAGGTCAGAGGCTGGGAGGGAGAGAACAGCCTGGGGATGGAGGCAGTCAGCAAATCCCCCCAACTCTGTGTCTTGTCAGAGCTGAGACCCTCTCCCCATGCAGCACCATGGGAAGCAGAGTGAACATCACTCCACATGGTCCCAGGTCAGCTGCCAAACCCTATCTGCCCCATCCTTGCCCACCCCACAGCTGACAACTTTCTGAGCTCCAGTTCCCCATCTGCAGTGAGGGCAATGTTATCTACCCCAGAGGGCTGAGAACGTTCAATGAGACAATGTCTGTGACTGCCTAACATACTGCCTGTCCCTCAGCAGAGCTCCTCAAAACGTCAGTCCCTGGCCCCCCAGAGCTGGTCTCCCGGTAGTAACCTGGGAGAGCCAGCCCCTGACCGAGGGGTAAAAACAGTAAGCGTCTTCCCACTCCAGCCTCCATCCCTTTTCAAAATCATTCACTGAGGGAGGGGATGACCAAGATTGAAAGAAAGAACACGTGATGGACTCATCTAAATACCAGCCACTGGGCAACTCACCCCTCTCTGCATCGGTTTCCTTATTTGTAAGTGAGGGCTAGGCCACCTCGGAGGACAGACGCGGTGCTCTCAGCACCCCCATCCTCTCCCAGTCAGTGATGCCATAGAACCCAAGGGCAGAGTGCTCAGCTCTGTTCGGCTACAAACAGCCAAGTGCCTCCCCTCTGCACCCCACTTGTGCCTCACCCCTGCTTCCCAACCGCCAAGGACTCGTGGGCAAAGAACTGTGGTCAAAACTCACAGGGCAGCTGGGACCAGATGACCTCAGCCAACCCTTCATCCTGGCCGCCCCGCCATCACAGGCAGGCGGCTGACATCCCTGTGGTCCAGGCACCCACCACCTCTATGCTCTGCCCTCCTTGTATTCGCCCAGCCCACCTGCTCTCCCAGACCGTGTGTGGGGCATGTGAGGACCGGGATGGGAGCAGAGTGTGTGTCTCCAAGAGCCCCACACCCCACTTTCAGTCTCAAGAGATTCAAAACAGACAGTCAAGATGTCAAGGCCCACGGTGACAAGTACTCAAAGTTGCAGCCCCTAGATCTAGAAACGACCCTTGGATTTTGGTCAGAACAAGGGAGGGGGATGAAATGCACCCCACCTCCACCCCCACCCTTCTCCTTTCTGGAGAAGAGTCTGAAAGTGGTGAGTTCCAAGAAATCCGTCAGTCCTCTGACTTCCGCAGTCCCAGCTGAGGAGAGAGAGAGGCCGCAGGGCAGCCCCCCGGGAACATTTCTAGACAAAGGCTTCTGGGCCAGGACGGACAGGACGGCTTTGGCCCTCCTGCCCTGTGGCTCCCGTCAGCCTCGTCTCCCAAAATTCCCTCCCCAGTGGCCCCGTGGGTGATGCTGAGCCCTGGAGAAAGACAAAGCGTATCTGCAAAGGGGCAGGGGCACCTCCCACAGCAGGAACCCAGAAACCCAGCAGAACCAACAGTCTCCCCCAGACTACTGTTTCACCTCCCCCCCCTCCCCTGAGCCCCACTCCCTTCCAAATAAAACACAGCTGACAGGAGCACCAAATAGGAGCAAGCACATGTGGATCTCGGAGCCGGCAGGAGGGATGGCTCATCTAAATTCTGGGTACGCAGAAGAGCAGCCCTACTCACTGCTGCCCTTCGAACAGCACCACTGAGGGGAACCAGCCAGACCCTTCCGGAGGGGCCCTGGGGCCCAGGCCTGCCCAGCCCCGTCTGAGCCACCCAGGCCATCACTCCAAAGCTCCTCCCTGGTAGTACCCACCCCCCTCCGCCTGTAGTGGGGGTGACCCCCTACTCTCAGAGCACGGAAGGAGCTGTGTACCCCGAAAAGCAGCTCTCCCACCTGTCCTTGCACCCTGCCACCCCAGCCTGGTCCAGATTACAGTTCTGTGGTCCTGCACATCCCCTCAGTGGCTACCCAGGGGCTCTCCTGTGCTGCTCAGGCCTTGGGCTCCCGCCAGTGGGACACTGCTCTCCAGCATTAATGTACCCACACACCTCCTCACCTCCTCAGACATCCTCCTAGATGGACAACAGACAACATAGACTTGGGTCTAACCTTAGGCACCTTGAACCTGACACACACCCAGTGACTGTGGCTGAAAATGGGGAGCTTCCTTCTCACCCCACTTCCCAAGTTTCCACTATCAACCCTCTGCACCGGCCAAGTCACCCTGGACATTTCAATGAGCCCAGGGCCACCCAGTCTCAGCCGTGCAGGGCTCTAGCAATACCATCCCACCCCTCAAGCTAGGATTCCCTCCCCATTTGGAGGCTAGGAATGAGAGGGTGGGCTTCCCCAGCTAGGGAGCTGGGGCCCAGGACTTCCCCAAAGCCCTGCCTACAAGACACCCACTGATACTGTCAAACCCCAGTGCAACTTCCCTCCACCCCTGGGACAAACGCACTTACAGGGGCTCCTCAGGGCTCGCGGGCAGGAGTGAGCGCTCTCTGTCTGGACTTGGACAGACAGGATGGGGCGCTGGCTGGGTGAGGGGTTTAAAGGGCTGCCGTAGTGGTGATGTCAGCCTCCCCCGCTGGCTCACCCCTCGGCCCCCTCCCGGCTGGAGGAAACCAGCTCCCGTTCCCCACCCCCAGCCCCCCCAGTGACTCCACACAGGCTCCATATTTGGGGAAAGACACCAAGTTGGAGAAGTCTGCCGGGGGCTGCCCGAGACATTCCCTGCGTGCTTTGGAGATGGAGCGGGCGGGGGCGGGGCTGCGCTGCCGGCGGGGACCCGGCGGGAAAAGCCTTTTATGGGCAGGACCATGAGGCTCTCCCTGCTGTCTGGACTTGGGGCTGCTCCTCCTTTACTGTTCCCTGCCCCCGAGTTTGAGGGGAGGGGGAATTCAAGAGGGTCTGGCCAGAGAGAGAGGAAAGGGACGAGGGGGACGTACCCCTGAGGTTTGTGGGGGACTAACCAGTCACCCTCTCCTCCAGCAGATTTAGCTCTAGTGGGAGATAGGAACTACCCTTTCCTGTGGACCAACTGCATGCCAGGCACTTTGCAAATGCCCTCATTTAATACTTGGCTACATCATAAGTGCGTACTTACTCTCCCCATTTTACAGATGAGGAAACTGAGGCTCAGAGTGCATCTAACCCAAGGCCACATGGTGGCTGTGAGTGGCAGAACCTGGGCCTCCCTGCCGACCCCCAGGTGAGAGCTGGAGAGGTGTCAGACCCACTCTTTCGCTGGTACCACCCTGCTCAGGGTGCGGAGAGCTTTCAGCTGGGCTGAGTGTTGAGTTACAAGCTTCGGTTGGGGTGGGATTTGAGGGTTCAGCAGCAGCCAGTTGACCCTGGCCCTCATCCGGAGGGCAGTGATAGTAAGGGGGTCTCGAAGGCCTGCCAAGGCATGAGACACCAACACCGGGGTAGGAGGCTCAGAGGCTGCCGTCATCCCTCCCTCCTCACCCTGGACAACACTTGGACTCCATCACCCCAGGAAGGACACCCACTCATCTTGCTTGTACCTGGTTTTAGGGGTCTCAGAAAGGGATAGAAGGTTAAGAAAGTTAGAGACTTCCAGTGGGGTCTCTGGGCAGCCTGCTGCGGCACCCCGACCTCCGTCCCCAATCCTAGGGCAACCTGGCAGGAAGGCGCTAACACTCCACCCACACTCAACACCCGCACGCAGCACCCCCAGAAGAGGGGCGTCCAGGCGCCCCCCCACCGCAAGCAGCCGCCTACCTCCAGAGCCTAGGGGCACATAGAGCTATAGTGCCCCCCAGCGGCGCCTGCGGGGAAGAGCAGGGAGAGGAGCAGGGGATCAGCTAGGGAGCCGCGCACAGCCGCCCTTCAGTTGCGTCCCGGAATTCACTAGCTTCCTTGCCTCCTTTAGCCTGTTGAAATCTAAATCAACCTTCCAGAGTCATTTCAAAACTCCCTCCGCTGGGTGGCTGCCTGTCATCCAGGCACCGACTCACCCACCATCCAGCACCACCTTGAGTTTCCTGAGCACCACCCCGACCTCAGCCTGCAGGCTCCTGCCCAATGAAGCCACATCAGGGAGCACTATCCACGCCTGCGGCCTGCTGAGCCGGGAGAGGATCAGGTCAGGAGTGAAGCTACCCGTCTGGTGGGTGGGGACCCAGTGAGCAGGGCCGCTGCCATTTGCCAGCTAAAGGGGGATCTCAGAGGTGAGCTGGCACAGCTAAGGCCTTTTCACACTACCCTCCCGGCCTGGCACAGTGCTTGGCGCCGGGCAGGCCCCTGGTCAATGGTTACTGCATGGATGTCACGGCTTCAAGGAGAGGAAAAACATGGAGGAATCAAGGATCTATTGTTCCCAGTATGACTTGGGCTCAGAAAACAGAAGGTAGACCAGAAGAACTAGAAGATGCAGGTCCCCCGCCCCACCCCTCATTCCCAACATCTCCACCCAGAAGGCGGGAGCAAACAGGGGCCCAAGAACTGCGTCTGGTTGTTTCTTTAATTGAATGCAGACTCATTCATAGTAAACAGAAATGCAACCATAGCATGGAAACAGACATTACACAGAGTTCTGAAAAAAATCCAGACCCACCTCCTCTCCCAGCCCCAGGGAGAGGTATAAAAACAAGGCGGAGAGAATAAAACACATTCCCACCCAGAGGCTGAGGCCCGACCTGACCTCCCCCAACCTCGGCATCTGGAACAAACCAGATAGGGCGAAGGGGATCCAGGGACCAGAGCAGCCAGGGCGCCCAGAGCTGGAGCAAGTCAGTGTCAACTCCAAGGTTCCATGTGTATGCACGTGCGTGACTAACACAGAACGTGGCTGAAGACTGGATGGAAACTTAGGAGCCAGCCCTGGGTCCTACAGTGAAGCTGGGACCGGAGACCTAGAGGGAAATACATCCCTTTCCTGAGCCCCTTTCTAAGATAGGCACTGGGGCTCCCGCGGCTATGGAGGAGGCAGCATGGGCTGGGCCCTCTGAATCCCCCCTCCACTGCCCCTGGACATTCCTGGGCAGTGTCAATGGCACTGAAAGGCCCCCAGCTGGGGCTTGGCAGGAGTTAAGGGCCTGGAAAGAAAAAGGAAGGAAAGGGGTGAGTTGCTTCTTCCCTCCAATCCTGCTGCCAGCATCAGTCCGGGGACTGACGGGAAAGTGACCTCTGAGTTCAGCCCCTCAGATCAAAGGCAGTTCTCACACATGGGCTGACCCTCATTGCTAAAGAGCCAGCCAGGGCCCCTCGCAGGCCTTAGCACCAAAAGCCTGGCACCAGCTGGTCAGCCCCCAAAATCCTACAACCCCATCCATTTTGGCTGACTAGAGGAGGCAGTGATGGCAGCCAGATACAGTCCCAAAGAGAAGTGGGCCCCTACTGCAGGACAAAGAATCAGGCCCCAGATCAGGCTGGGAAGTGGGACTGTGGGAGGCAGAAAGGGCTTTCGGCCCCAGGCTTGGGGGGAGGGGAAGGATGGGCAGACTGCAAGGCATGAGATGGGCAGGGCAACACTTCCCTCCTCCCTCCTGCAGAGGGACAAACGGAGAGCCAATGGACGGGAGGACCCATGGACGGGCCCCAACACTGAGAAGAAAGCAGCAATTTGGCCAACGTCTGGGGTTTCAGAGGAGCAGGCCTCTTCCCAGGCCGAGGGCAGCTGCAAGGCTCAAGGCCACTCCCATGACTGTCCTGGGCCAGGCCTGGGCTAGACCTCGCTGTCCTGCCACCACCCAGCACTGGGCAGCAGGGCTGGGACTCACGCCTCTGGCACTATGGAGGCTCTGGGCAGTGAGGCCGAGGCGCACAGGGCCTCATGAGTGAAGCAAGGGACCCGGCGCCCGCTAGAAGACGTAGATCTTGTCCCGCTGCACCGTGTCCAGGTCGTCGTCCAGTGTCAGCAACACCTGGGGGGTGGACGCTGAGTCACACACAGGAAAGGAGGCAACCTCCACCTCTACTCCACCCTCCCCACTCAGGACAGAAGACTCTCACGTACCAGGAATGACCCGAACATGGCGATGGAGGAGAGGAAGTGCCAGATGTCGTGGTCATCAAAGAAGTCAAGGAGGATGCAGTCCCGGTTGTGCTCCCGCGACTCTGCGGGGGTTTTCTGGGGCGGAAGAGGGAGAGCTGCCGGCTGACGCTGCCCTGGCAAGGCTGGGGCAGACCCCTCCCGTCCCCCTCCAGGGCGCTCCCTGTTCCCAGCCTGGCGGGAGAGCACACTTTCTGACTCGTTCCTTGCCCTCCCCTCCCACATCCGAGAACTGGCCTTTCGTTACAGAGGTCTCCCTGGGAACGCTGGCTTCTGCCCTTGCCCTCCCTCCCACCCTCGCCCTCCTCCCCTTACATTCTTCTTCTCCATCTAAGAGCAGAGGGTTGTGGTTACCTGGAGACGCTAAAAGGCCACAAAACCTCCTAACTCAGATTCCCACCTTGGACTCTGGCCCCTCCCCTAATGAGGTCTCCATGGCTCCTCCAGGCCCTTTGTTTATCCAAAGCACTACTGTCAGGTCACATACCCCTGCCAAAGGACGATGACGTGGGCCATGACCCGAGGCACTCAAGGGCCTCCATGCTCCACCCGTAACCTCCATCCAGCAAACACTGGCTGGACATCACTCTGTGGGGGCTGTCTGTGCCCATGCTGAGGCCGCAGAGATGACCAAGAAAGACCCGCCCTGCCTGCACAGAGCTCACAGTCTTCGCTCGGCTCTACTCAGCAAATTCACCGATCCCCAAATCTGCCCCATCTTGTTCTGCTTCTCTGTCGTTACTCAGGTCAAGGCATCTCTGGGCCACAGGCCCTTCCCATCACCCAGGGCCTTGAAGGCCAAGAGCCAGGCCTGCCTCTTCCAGGAAGCCTTCTTGTACCTCCTAACTCACAGAGGCCTCTCTGTCCTCTGTACTCCTGTTCGTTCCCCCTGCCGATCTTGCCCATACCCTTCATCTCGTGTATCATATTGTAAACAGCCAGCCAGGAGCTAATGGTCTCTCTCCTGAACTAGATTATAAGTGCCTCAAAGACAGAGACCATGCCAGACTTAGCTCCAATCACAGAGTTCCATGGGAGGTGCCCTATGAGGCAGAGGACAGAGCCTGACATCTGGGGATTCAAACCCCAGCTGTGCCACTCACTGCCAGTGTGACCTTGGGCAGGTCACTTGGCCTCCCTGAGGCTCAGCTGCCTCGTAAGTGAAATGGGGATACCTCCATGCTGACATGTCAAATGTTAGGAGGATTCAACCAAAAAGCAGCTGTGAAAGGGCTGGCCCATGGTAGGTGCTCACAAACGATCTCTGAGAAGAGAATTGGCCATTTGTTGGTTCAGAATGAGCCTGTGGGCAACTCCCCCACCTTTGGCGGAACAACCACCCACCTGCCAGGTGCTGAGTCCCTGGAAGAAGAAGAATAGTGCGAAGCCCCAGACCACCGAGGTGCAGATGATGCAGAGCAGGGGGATGAGCTTGATCCTCTCCCCACTGCGGAGCTGGGGGTGGCAGGGGGGGAGGAAGAGCAGTCTGAGGGCCAGGCCCTGCCCCGCCCCACTTCTCAGCCTGCCTCTGAGGCGCTTTCCTGGTGCCTTCCCAGGCTTTCAGGATGGACCCTTTAGGAAGCCCTCTTAGATTCATACCACCAGCTCACAGAGCTACACAGCTCAACCTGTCCCATGTTAGCAGCCTGGTGTTTGCACCCCTGATGCCCATCCTTGGCTGGGCCTTCATGTGCCCAAAACCCTGGCTGGCAGAGTATACTGGCCAGGGGGCTCTCCCTGTGCAAGGGGGTCCCCTCACACTGGATGGCCTGAGGGTACCTTGGGAAGCACCTGGTCCTTGGAGGCCCAAGACTCAGTGAGCCCCCTCCTCAAGCCCTTCTGCACTGAACCCCTTCAGCTCTTACAAACTGTGGCCTCAAGTGCGACCAGTTTCACGGGCCATTCTTAGAATATGGAAGGGGCTCAGTAAATGGGTCTCAGGATGTAGCTGGCTCCCGGGGTGTACATGCAAGAGACTTCAGCCTCTCCCCTCCTCACACCTCACTGGCACAGACAGATGATGGACTTAAAAATTCTCACTGACTCTCAGCGCTGCCCCAGGCAGGCTGTGCCCATCTCCCTCCCCAGCAGGCAGAGCAACAGGCAGAGGAAATTCAGCCCTCCCCACTCACCTTCATAATAATGTAGAAGGCAAAGTAAAGGAGCAGGTTGCAGATGCCAATGGCCAACAAGTAGGAGGCAAAATCATTGGGACGCATGATGAGCCCGTAGGCAGCCCTGGGAAGAGGGAGGAAGGGCTGATAAAGCAGGGGAGGGCCAAGAGCAAGAAAAAAAGCTCTCCCTTGTCCCTACCCTATGTTTTACTATGATATGGGGCGGGGTTCAGAGGCCCACAGAAAATTCTAGAACCCCAGGTACCAATACCTCTCTCGTCAGCCCTCATTTCTATGCCCAAAGCTTAGAATTTGTCCGTGGCCCCCAAGGCAGCCAGTGGCTGGCCAAATCCCCAGCTGTCCACCAAGCCAGGCTACTGTAGACAATGGCCAGACTCACAGCGACCAGTTGATAATGTTGCCCATAACCAGCAGCACCATGCGGTCCTGGAGGGAAGCAGAGACACAGGGACTGAGAGAGGGGAAGAGAGCCAGGGAGAGAAGAAGGGAAGAAGACCCAAGTCAACTGGTCCTCCCTGCCCCCCACTGGAGGGAAGATTGCAGATGGAGGAGGAGGGGCTGGGCATCTGGGAGGTACCACGTAGAGGGGCCCGCTGCACTGCCGGATGCAGTCTGTGTACAGCACGTGGAAGATGCGACGGCAGATCCCAGAGTCTGCAAGGAGAAGGGAAGGTGCTGGAAGGCACGGGGGCCCTGCTCTCCTGGCCCCTGGCCTGTGCCAGCAGAGAGGGTCCAGGGCCTTTGGAGGGGACAGCTATGCCAAGGCCTCACCCAAATCCTCACCCAGTGATTCCTCCAGGCCCCCAGAACCCAAAAGTCTCCTGGGAGTCCAGGTCCCCGAGGCCACCCACCCCTCATTCCATGGGGCCCAGCAGGCTCCTCCCACACACCCCGCCCTGGACATGCCCTCACCCAGCTTCCAGCGGCCCATGTAGTAGAGCTGTGTGCTGAGGAGCAGGGTGGCCGTGATGTGAATGATCGAAAAGACAATCCAGAACGCTGTGTTCCCTTTGCCGAAGACCTGTCGGGCGGCCACCAAGGGCAGGGATGAGGAGGCACTGGGGAAAGCTGCTCCCGCCGCCTGCCCCTCCTCCCTGCCCAGCCAGGCTGGGACTCTCCAAGGGGCGCAGGGAGGGCACCTTGGGGAAGGTGCAGGGATCTCTCCTGTGGAAGGTGGAGTGGGGGTGTGTGCACGCACACGTGTGTGTGAACGCACGTGCACCTTTCCTACGGGGTGAGCAGAGCGGGTGGGGGCCTCACCACGCCCAGCACGGAGAAGAAGATGACGATGGCCAGGCAGGCGTAGGCGCTGTAGGCACTGGCGTTGATGTCAGGGTGCCGCTTCTGGTACAGCTTCAGCATGCAGAGCCCGGCGATCATGTACATGAACGACGTGTCTAGGGTGGAGGCAGCGGATATAAGCTAGAGACAGCCACAGAGCCTCAGCGTGGAACTCCCAGCCCAGACCATCAGGGTGGAAGAGAGGGCCCCCACACCTCCATCAGCTCAGCCACAGAGCAAGCTGACGGTGGGCTGGCACTTGAACTCCAGTCCCTTAACTATCCCTGCCACACCAGACTGCCACCCCCCTATCTGTCCCCCACAGTGACTTCCCCTGACAATGAAGATAACTTAGTGTGAGCACCCTGAGATCAGAGACTACATCTTCATTATCCTCATTTGCCCAGTGCTTGCGCATGCTCCGTAGGAGGAAACAGTGTCCAGATGCCTATCTTCAATAAGCCAGGACATGTGCACAAAGCACCCAGCTCTGGAGTCTCCTACAGAGCTAAGTCTTGGGGATCCCTGCAGGTGACTTGGGGATGAGGGAGGACTCAGGGAGGTCCCTGCTCTCGGTTCTACATTCAGCCAGGGAAGAGGGAGGGCCCACTCACCAAACTGGAAATTGGTATAGTTGGGGCAGACGTGATAGCAGGCACTCAGGAGCCCCTCCATCATCAGGGCTGTGCCCATGGCATAGAACAGGCCAAAGTGCTTTGGGATCCCACATTCCTGTTGGGGAGGAAGGGAAGAGAAGGGAGAGAGGAGGTGAGGTGGGATGGGAGGGAGGGAGGGAGGGAGGAAGGAAGGAAGGAAGGAAGGAAGGAAGGAAGGAAGGAAGGAAGGAAGGAAGGGACCCAAAAGAGGGAGACTATGACAGAGGAGTGGAGGAGGAGTAGGATATGGGTAGAGTGGGTATGTGGGCTGACCTCGGCAGGGCTGAGCAGGGTAGGGCAGGACAGGGCTGAGCAAGGCAGGGCAGGGCCAAGCAGGGCTGGGCAGGGCAGGGCAGGGCAGAGCTGGGCAGGGCAGGGCAGAGCAGGTCTGGCCTGGGCTGGGCAGAGCAGAGCAGGGCTGGACAGAGCAGGGCCGGGCAGGGCTGGGCAGGGCAAAGCAGGGCTGAGCAGGTCTGGGCTGGGCTGGGCTGGGCAGGGCTGGGCAGGGCTGAGCAGAGCAGGGCAGGGCTGGGCAGGGCTGAGCAGAGCAGGGCAGGGCTGGGCAGGGCTGGGCAGGGCTGGGCAGGGCTGAGCAGAGCAGGGCAGGGCTGGGCAGGGCTGAGCAGAGCTGGGCAGGGCAAGGCTGAGGAGGGCAGGGCTCAGCAGGGTGTCACAGGGCTGGGCAGGGGAGGGTGGGGCAGGGCAGGCAGGGCCACGCCTGCTAGAAAGGGGTGGAGCTGAGGCTTGCAGCAGGTGCCCCCTCACCAGGGCGTAGAGGTCGTTGCGCAGCAGGGCCCGGTTGTGGTTGATCTCCCGCTGCAGGATGATGAGCAGGAAGAGGAGCCCCAGCAGGATGTACCCCAGGTTGCTGAGGATGTTGTTGAAGGCGCTGGAAAGGGCGACACAGGGCACATGGCTGGGCCTCCTTCCCTGACCTCTTCCCCACCCAGGGGGCACTTGCACAGCCGCGCCCCGGTTCACTGTTCGTCCAGGGAAGCGCCCCCCAAGCAGATCCCCACCTGAGGTTGCCCAGCGGGTGGGCACAGAGGAAGTTGTAGTAGCAGATGTCCTGATTCCCTGTGACATTCACCACCTGCAGCAGGGGGCGGGCACAGGGAGGGGGCTGCTAACACACAGACACGCCCACTGTCCAGGTGAGTGGGCCAGGCCCCAGGCCCACCACACCACCCAGTGCCAATTCTGCCCTGGACAGGAAGTGCCACCACGGCCAGCATGTGTGCACACATGTACACCAGGCAAGTCCTTCTTTGGCACGGTCACCACCCCCTCCCTGGTGTGGCTGAAAACCCTGGAGCATGACCGAGACTGAGGTTCTCGCTCCACAGTACAGAGAAAAGGGAAGGGAAACCGAAACTTTACAAAGTCCCGGGGCATCCATTTCAGAAATCCCTGCAACAACCTTGGGAAGGTGCTGCCATTGGTATCGTGCTGCCCCCATTTTACAGATAAGAAAACTGATGCTCAGGGATGTTAAGTGACCTGCTCAAGGTCACCCAGCTGGTAAGGTAGAACCAGGATTTGAACTCAGGTCCTGTGACTTAAGACCTGTGCTCACTCCAGAGCCCCAGGCTGGGAGGCTCTGCACTTTGGGGCAGTGTCGCAGACTGTGGACGAGGCAAGCCCACAGCTCTGCGAGGGCGCTTAGCACAGGCCCAGGGAGGTGGCCCCCGCCTCTCACCGTCTGGTAGGTGATCACCAGCTGCACCACAGGAAGCGCATAGAAGACGGCAATGGTAGCAATGTTCCTAAGGGGTGGGAGGGCGGTGGTGAGGCTGCAGGACCCCAGAAACCACCACGCTGCCCCGCGAATAACAGGAAGCCCCACCTACTCCGCCCACTCACCAGAAGTAGATCTGGTACTTTTTCCGCAGAACGCGTTTATCCTTGCGTGCCAGGTCAGCCACATAGAGGTATTGCTGGGGAGAAGCTGGAGTGAGCCCCACTGTCCCACTGCCGGGGAGAAGCCCCTCACCCAGGTTAGAAGAGGACAGGAGAAGCCCCCCTCAGGCAGCCAGGGTTCTAGGCCAGCCCATTACTGCTGGCCAGTCGGTCTGGAAGGGCTGGGAGTGAGTCCGTCCCCCTGGAATCTCTCATGCCCCGACTGAGCTCTTTCCCTATGCTTTCCTAACATGCCACCCCAGAGGGAGGCATGCTGGGGCCTCGACACAGAATCTCCCTTCCCTGGGAGTCCCCTGTGCGGGCCAGCCTGGGCCGTCTCAGACCTTGGTGCGAATGACGTTCTTGTCCGAATCGATGTCAGTCAACGTGTCATAGTCATCCTCCTCCACAGAGCTCATGGAGTCCAGTCGTGGCCGAGTGCCCACAGGGTCAAGGGAGCGTTCTGGGGGAGCAGAGGGGAAGGGTTTCCCAGTGAGCACAGAATCTGAGGTCTGCCCCCACCCACCTGGGGCAATTGTCACAATTACTAGGCAGTGGGAAGAGGCAAATTGTGGGCACAGAGCAGGGGTGGAGGTGGGCTCAGGCCCTGGGAGGAGTTATCAGGTGCTCCTAGGACCTGGAGGAGAGCAAGGGTGGGCTCTGCGAAGAGGCCACCAAACAGGGTCCACTGCAGCCCCGTTCCAGCCCTGCCCCCTCACTGAGCCAGGGCTTCCAGGCCAGGCCACTGAGCAGACCCCAGGCCCCAGACACAAGCAACAGGACTGAATTCAGCAGAAGTCATGCTGATTAGGACGTGCCCAGCTGTGTGGGTTCTGAGAAGACACTGCCTTGGCCACCCCTGGGTAAAGACCCAGTGGGCCCTGGGCTGCAGGCAACGGTGAGAGGCTGCCTCTAGGAAGAACACCTGCTCCTTTATCTGGTCTTTCCTTGTGCCTTCAGAAGCTTCCCCCTGTGACCTTGCCTGACCAAAGCCCCCAGAGGCCAAGACATGACACCCCTACCCATGATCCCTATCCCAGCAGGCCAGGGAGCTAGGGTGCTGGCAGCAAACATCACAGCAAAGCTGAACATCAGGCCTGGGGGTAGCAGGGGTGCCAGCCCACCAGCATCAGGGGCGAGTGCCTGCTTATCTCAGAAGACACGAGAGCTGGCAATCATTGGTATTAGAAGGGGAAGCCATGCACACAGCATCTTCCTGGCCCTGGAGCTGCTGGCTCCAGTCAACCGCCCTGGCAGGAGCTGATTGGCAGAGCTGCCCCCCACATCTACCCATGGCAATGCACAGCTGCCGCATCTGGCCAAAGGGGAGGCGCCGCTTGAACTGGTCCTGCCCTTCAAAGGAAAGGGAAAGTTACCGGGGAAGTGGGGCCAAGGAGGGGAGGAGAGGGGCGGGGAGATGGCAGGCCCTTCCCTGGTTCCAGCGTCTGGCAGAAGAGGCAACCGCCCACCATTGAGTTTCACCCAGCCAGCACCAGCCCTGCACCGCACAGCTCAGCCCTGCCTGGCCCACTCACCCTGGTAACCGTAGGAGAGGTCCCCAGTGCCCGTGCTGTCAACCAGACCATCGGTGGATCCAGAGCCATTATCTGCAGGGAACAGTAAGTGGTCAGGCAGGTAGGGTAGACCTCAGGGAAGAAGACAAGAGACCCATCCTGGGGCATTGAGGCCCTTTGCCACTTCGCAGGTGGAGGCCTGAGACAAGGTTATGAGCAAGCAAGCACAGCCTCGGGTTGACACGTACCAAAGGAGCCGTAGTTGTAACCCTCATAAGGGGGGCTGCCAGGGAAGGAATCGGCCAGGACCCGAGGGTGACCTGCAACAAGAAGTTAAGCTCCCCTTAGCCTTGGGAGCAGAGAAGTCAAGAGTCAAGGAAAAGAGGGACAAGAATTCAGAGAAGAGAGACACAGAGGGGCCAGGGCAGCAGCCAAGAATAAGCCCCTATCCGGGCAAGGAGCTCGCTCCCACCACCATCACCTGCCCTGACCTCCCATGTGCGTCCCCAATGGGAACACTCACCACCCTCTGTCCTCCCTAAAGAGAGAAAGGTCCAGGAATTGACGCATCTAAATTACCAGCAGCGAGGACAGACAGCATGGGCCCAGATCCCACCAGACACCCCTGTGCTTCCACCATCCACCGCCCCCCCCCCCAACTCTAGACTCCAGCTCCTCTGCCCAGAGCACTTGGAGCTTACCAAGAAGAGAAGCTGAGAGAGAAGGTCCCAAGCAGGAGGGAGGATAGAAAGAGAGGGATGGGTGGCACAAAGGGAGAGAGAAGGAAAGGTTAATAATCCCAGAGACTGTGAGCCACAACGTCTGAGGCGGACAATGTTGCTAGACCCAGAGAACAAATCAAGGGGCAGCCTTTAAGACGGGCATGTTAGGGACAGGAGGACACAATATTCTGGCCCCATTTCCATCTGCAGAGTGTTACTCCCAATCTGAACACCCAAAATGCCCGAGCCGGTCCTTCCTCCTCCAACTCCCCCAAGGGAACCATCCACCACTAGTCCCTCCAAAACAGAGCAAACTCTGCCTGCCCATCCAGGCCCTCTGAAGGTACCGCTTTCTGGGCAGGCTCGGTCCATGGCCACCAGAAGGGTCTTCTTCTTCTGCCTGCAGGGACAGAATCCAGAGGCAAACCAGAGGGACAGGACGAGAATCCCTCCTATGCCGGGCCGGCCTGCCTTCCACCCTCTCCACCCCATAACCCTGTCCTCCAGCCATGATCTGAGGGTTCCTCCCAGGCCGGGAAGCAATGTGGGGTCTCCCTGCTTGGCAAGAAAGCTGGGGGGAGGGGTGGTTTCCAGAAGAAGGGCCCATGGACCACAGACCCTAACAGGGAGCTGCCTTCCCATGCCCCGTGGATGGTGTGGAAGACTACTCTGGGCCAGCTCAGATCCTGCCAGGCCATCTCCCCCATAGCCCCTACCCGAACCACCCCACAACAGGGGAGAGCCCAGCAGTTCCACTTTACCTCCAGTTCTCCCAACAGGCCAGGAAGACGGTCAGCAGGTAGAAGGAGAGAAATATGCCCAGGCAAAAGAGCATACCGCCAACATAGGCCTGAGCTGCGGGCAGGGAAGCAGAAAGGTAAACACACCAGTACCTTCAAGATGGCCCATCCTGGCACACAAGGGCCCAGCCTCTCACTGCTCCCCTCAAACGTAATGACCCAGCCAGTGTGAAGAATGGCAGTGCCCCAAATAGGCCAAACCCTGACAGGGCTGCTGTCTTTGCTCTTGTTGCTCCCTCTTCTAGAACTTTCTTCTCTACTTCTTCCTCGAAAACACCATCTTGACTTAACCTTCAAAACAAAACTCAAGGACTGAGTCCTCTAGGAAGACTTCTCCATCCTGTGCTCCCACAGTAACCTGTCCTTTGCTTGGCACCTGGCACACAGAACGAGCTCAATAAATATTTGCTGAATAAACACTCTGCATAGGAGAGGCAGCTTTGCTCTCCTCCCATCACAATCTCATTTTTATCTTAGACTTTCCAGTTTAAAAAGGGCTTCGCTCAATCCCTCAGTAAATATTTATTGAGCAGGACTAAGGGGCCTGGACTTCCTACTAATTTTATGCTAAACCTCCCAACTTAGAGAGACAATGGGGCAGATTCTATTAGCCCTGTTATAGAGACGGGGAAACTGAGGCTCAATGAGATTACACTGTTCCTAAGTGGCAGAGGGAGAACTAAAAGCCACGCCTTCAATCTTCAGTCATGGACTCTACCGCCTGACACTGGGACTCACCTCCTGGGCCTTCCATCGTGACGCCTGCCAAGAACACCCCGCCCGCCCCCACCATGGCCTCCTCCAGTAGGTCCTCTTCATCCTTCCCATTCAGAGACCCTCCCTACGCCAGGTCTGCAAGGAAGAGCCAGAGACCGGTCCATCCCCACTCACCCACCCACACTCACATGTGACTGCTCGAGATACCAGCACTGACAGGGTTTTCTGGCGGTGTCCTTGATCCACTGGTTCATCTGGAAGTAAAATGTCAAACTGGGAAACAAGTGCCTGCCTGGAGTTTGGCTAGAGTTGAGGGGACCAAGCCTGGGAGAGTCTGGGACCCAAAACCCATATCCCATCAGGTCCACCAGTCAGTCACACAGGCTCTTCTACCTCCCAGGAAGGGACCAAGCCTTCCCCATCCATAGCCAGATCCAGGGCACAAAATGTACCTTCGACAAAGGGGTAGAAAGGCAAGGAACCCCCACAGGCCTGGTCTTCAGTCTTCACCACCACCACCACATAAAAGCTGTTGCTGGGGAAGTCTTTGCGCTGCAGGATGGTGACGATGATGACAATCATCACCACCAACACCACCACCATCATCATCACCATCATCCTTTCCTGAATAGCTACTTTGGGCCAGACATTGTGCTAAACTCTTTCCATACGTATTATTTTACATAATCCTCACAAAGATCCTTATGCAATAAGTACTATTATTATCTCTGTGGGACAGGCTCAGAAATGAGCTTAAGGTCACACTGCCAGTAAGTGGCAGAGCCAGGATTATCTGATCGAGAGCCCAAACTCTGAACCTACACTACAGCCAGGTGAGCGTAGGTGTGTGTGCACCGCCATCATGGAACCCACGGGTGCCCTATTACAGACGGGGCATCAGCCAGGAGAAAAAGCGGCGGGGCCACATGGCCTCCATCCGGTGCCAACTGGATGCTGTGAGGTGAACACATGGCTTCCCCTCCCTGTCCCCAGCACAGGTTTCAGCCCTTGCCAAGGGCAGCACAAAGTATCAGCCAGGCCCCCTTTCCTCTCCCTACTAGCGTTACAGTGGATGAAGCAGATATGACAGCCAGAGTGGGTACTCTGCTCTCTCCTGTCCTCAAAGACGATGGGGATTATGATTCAACTCCCACATATATCAGGGGACCCAAAGTCTCAGGGACCAGTGGGCCAAGACTCAGCCATGTGGGTGGTGTAGGAATGGGGCAGGGGAAAAGAAGCAAGGGTTTGGAAAGCTAGTCACCGGGCCCCATCTCCCACAGGGCCACGCGCATTTCCTACCTGCACAGTGATGGCTGCCTTCTTGGTCATAGTCTGGTACATGCCGATGAAGGCTACATTGTTGTCTAGGTCATAGACAGGACACTACAGAGGAAGGATGGGAGAGACAGATGGCAGGGATCTGGGCCCCGTCCCCTCTCTTTAGCAGCCCTGCCACCCGCTGGTGGAGAGTAAAAGGGCAGGCAACTTACCAGGACATCCTGGATGGAGATGACTGAGCAGGGGAAGGCCTTGTTGGAGGTCACCTTGACAATCACTGAGTCCACTCCCTCTGGGAACTCATACTTGAAGTACTGAGGGCGTGGGGAGGGCAGGGAGAGCCCCACCTCATGAGGATGCTCTCTTTGCCCCTCTAGAAGGGAACAGTGTGAATCCTCCCAAGGTTGGGCAGTGGGGGCAGTGGGGAGAAAGGTCTTGACCATAAGCCTCCCCATCTTCTGTATACCACTCCCCTCAACCTCAGCTGGGCACTCAGGACAGTGCCCGAGAGGCAAGTAGCAAAGATGGCAGCCAGACCCCATGTCTCTGCATTTCTCATGCTGTCTGCCCCTCAACACCTCAGGGGCCACAGACTCTGTTTCCAGAGAGTCCCTCTGTGGAGAGTACAGCCAACTGGAAACTCCTGGCAAAGACCACTGACCACTCCCACTCCCATGTTCAAGCTTCCCCATTTCTCCTCCTGGGGGGCAGTCAACAGGGAGGTCTTACCTGAGGCTGGGCTGCTGTGGTATTGAAGCTAAACTGCTCCCCGGTCCTGCAGGACAGAGAAGAGCCCCCTGCAGTCACTCTCAGAGCTTGGGGAGGAGGCCAGTCTCATGGTCCCCTCGCTCTCCCCTACAGACCTGAGCACAAAGTCGTCCATTCTGCTGACACGCAGCTGGTACGTGGTATTGACTGGTGACAAGGTGGACACATCCACGTAGAAGAACTGGACCTCAGACTCATTCTTGGTGGGGGGCTGACACAGCGTTCGTTCCACCTTTTGGTAGAGATACTTGCGCTGATACCTATGGAGCGAAGCAGAGAGTCAGGACGAGACCACTGTCCGGGCCAGCATGCCACTCCAGAGGAGCAAGGCCCCAGTTCTGCACTCTGGTCCCCACCCATCTCTGCCCTCCCCACACTAAGCTGACAAGCTCCAGGCCGGCTGGCTTGGCCCTCATGCCGTTGACCAGCCTCCGGGTTCAGGGAAAAGGGACAAGAAACAGAGGGGCTTTGGGTGGTCTGAGGCTCTGCACAAGGCCCTGGGTGAGGCTCAGTCCCCCCCCCGATCCCCAGGTCCTACTCACAGCCCTCGCAGGATTAGGGGCACCTGGAAGGACACCACAGCCTCCTTCTGGCGGACCACGAACAGTAAAGGAGCCCCCTTCTGCTTGTTCAGGACATTCACAGACACACGCACACCTTCCGTCTGCAGAATGACAGGGAAATGCCCCTCAATGAAGCCTGCGGTGGCTCAAGCTCTGCCACCCAGGACACATGGCTCCAGAGGCTGTGAGCCCTGCCCCTCCCTCACGCCAACCGCTTTGTTCTTTCCCCCTCCTGGTCAGGCTGGGATGCTGTCTATGCCCCTTCTTCTGCCAGGGCAGGCCCCCATCTCTGGAGGGACTTGTGCAGAGTTAGAAGAGAGGTTTATGGGAGAGGCCGGCTCCTGAATGGCAGGTGTGTGCAGGGCAACAGGACCCAAGCAACTGCAGGGCCTGACCCGCCAACAGGAAACACAGTGGAGACCTCAGGTGTCTCCAGGATACCCCATTCCTACCCATGTTCACGGGATGCACACGCCTGCAGACATATGTGCACACAGGCGCACACACGGACACAGTACAACAAGAAGCGCTCCTCGTTTTCTCCCTTGTGAGCCAGCAAGCTCCTATTTAACATCTAACCTGGAGGCCAGAGGCCAGCGTGGCACGGGGAGGGGCGGGGTGGAGGGGGGTGTGGCACCAGAGGGACTGTTGAAAGCCAAGAAAAGCCAAATTCTATCCTTAGCTCTGATCCAGTGACAGGGCTGTGGAGAAGTCACTCCACATCTCTGGGCCTCAAATTCCCCTTCTATAAAATGGAGACACTCTTCTCACCCTTGGCGCTATGGAGGAAAGTAGACAGGACAGTGGGAGCTTAAAGAAAAAAATAAAAGTAAACACATCCTGAGAATGTTTGTTCTCGGGCTGCTGAAAGCAAAGCCCTAGGGCAGCACTTCCCCAGGGCTGCAGCTCTCAGGGTGACCCATTGGATATGGGAGAAAAAGGTAGAAAGGTCCCCAGGCAGGAGGAGATCAAACTTCAGAGAACCAGGCACTGAAGGCAGATCCTGGCCTGCCACAAAAACCAAATGCCTTCCCGAAAAAAATTAGATTCCCATTCTCAACTCCACTGCTTCTCAGTAAATCCAGTCACGGAGAGAGCTGGGCAGGAGACCACACAGCCAGGCCCCAAGTATTCTCCAGATCTCAGCTCTGGGGTCTGGGGTCTAGACTTCCCAGATCTAGCTTTGCCCATGTTCAACTCATGGCTGGGAAAGAAATGAAAGAGAAAATCAGGGCGAGGTAGATTCTCTCTCCTCCCACCCAACTTGAGGTTGGCCTTATCTCCACCAACTTACAAGGCCACTGGCTTCCTAAGGCAGAAGCAGGGCTGGAAAGAGCCCAGCAGTTACAGCAGCCTGCGGAGGCCTGCCTTCATCTCCTTGGGGAATCTGAGCTGTAACTTGTCTGGGCAGAGCCTCTCAGTTCAGCCCCATCTCACCTCCCTGGGGTTTTCTGGGCCAAGCCCAGTAGCAAGCTGCTTCCCCTTGCACCCAGACCCCACAGAGCTGTCAGATTCTGAGCATTGGGTACGCAGTGGGCCAATCCTGCTCAGACCACAGCTGGTGGAAAAGACGGGATCAAAGAGAAGATGGGAATGAGACAACTTCAAAAAGTGGCCAGTGGGAGCTTCAGGGAAACACTGGTGGCAAAGCAAGGAGGACTGGTCAAGAGGGTCCAGTGTGGTTCTGGGAAACCGAAATCCAGTTCATGGGGCCTCCTAAACGGGTAGGGGATTGACAGAATCGCCTAGCCCTTGTCTGTTCACCCACTCATCCCCAGCCCCCAGCCCAGCCCCATCCCTCACCCGGTTTCGGGTCACGGTATGGTTGAAGGTGTAGATGTTGACCAGCTCGCTGTTGACCTCATCCATGTAGGTGCGCTCAAACTCCGCGTCTTTCTGCGAGACGTTCTTGGGTCCCAGAACCCCCAGGTGGCTGTCGACCGAGGCCACCAAGAGCGCCAAGAAGGGCAAGCCCAGAGCGAACATGGCCCCGGCAGGGCGGCAGCGGCGACGGTGGCGGCGGCGGCGACGACAGGCGACAGGACACCTCCGGGACGGGTTGCGGCCCTTGCCGCAGCTTCCAGCATCTCACCAGGACCAGAACTTTAACCCCGGCCTGAGATTAGGAAACGTCCCCTCCCTGGCTCGCAGAGACGCTCCCAGGGGCCCCGGAGGGGAGGGGGCGGCGGAAAGGGGGAGGGGAGGGTGTAGGGTACGGGCCACGGGAAGGGGCCCCAGCTCGCGAGGGGCTGAGCACGGCCCAGAGCCCCGAGGCCGCCGGCCAGGGCCGGGAGAGAGAGGGGGCAGCTGGTTGCCGGGAGGCTGGAGACGCCGGGAAAGGGGAGGGGAAAAAAGGTGGGGAAGCCGGCGGGAGGGGCGGCCGCGGAGGGAGGAGAGTCTGAGGGAGAGGGGCCTGATAGGCGGTAGCGGCCGGCCGCCGCGGGGCGCGGCGAGTTTTCTGGGACGCGGGCCCTTTAAGGGCGGGCGGCCGCGGCGGTTCCGGCGCTCGGCTCTTGGGCGGGAGCGCGGCGGAGCGCGGCGGTAAACAGCAGGGCGGCCGGCCCGCCCGTGACGTCAGGGGAAACTGACACGGATTTAAAGGCCCAGGACCGGGATTGGCCTTAAAGGGGCCGCAACCCTCGAGCTGGAAGCCGCCTCCAGCTCCTATCCCGCCAGTGCCTCCTCTTTCGTTATATCGCCCGTCTCTGGAAGCTCACTTTGGAATAGACGGATGTTTCCGTGAAGGATCTCCAAATGTTAGATTCTTGTTGACAAATTCTCTTTGCTCAAACGTAGGGATCCCCCCACCCCCGACCCCACTGCCATTACCGCTAACATCCTCCACTCCTGGGCCATTTTTTCTCCTGAGATCTAAAGAAACGAAGAACTCCAACTGGGAAACAGCACGTTCGCCCTGCCGGCGGAGGGGTGGCTGAGGCAGAACTATAGAAGGAACCTCTGCGCTCTCAGCTCCCGCTGCAGCGGCCGCACGGCTCCAGGGATGCCTTCGTGCTTGCGGGACTGTTTCTCCTCCACTCTGCAGGGGCAGCTACAAAGCTCATTGAAAGATAATGACTTTCAGTGTAAATTGGTGAAAACTTGTCTACAGAATATTTTGGCACTGTGTTTCCAGAAGTTTAAAGAGCTTTATACTCTTTGACCCAGTAACTCCACTTCTGGGACTCTAGCCTAAGGAATTTAGAAATAGAGATAAAAAATGTGTGGGCAGCTATGCTTATCACTGTGCTATCTATAATATAAAGCATAAAGGAAACAGCTTAAATGTCCATAATGAGGGAGTAGTTAAATGCGCTATAGTCATGAAGCCATCGAAAATGATGCTTAAGACTTTAAGGGACATGTAAGCAGAGAAGTCATGATAAGACACTACGTAAACAGTACATTTTCCAAATATCCAGACATGCATAGAAAAACGCTGAAAAAAAATGCATACAAATTTAGCAATGATTATCCTTGAATTACAGGTGATGTTTGGAATAACGTATATCATATCATTTTCCTCTACTTCCAAAAGTACAGAAAAGTACCCCAAAAAAAAGAAAAAAGAAAAATCACTAGACTGTGGGTGGTTTTTAAATTTTTTTATACCTTTTAAAAATTCATAAATTTTCTACAACGTACATAAATTCCTTTCATAAGACAAATTTGGTATGTTTAAAGGAAAAGAAATGTAATGTGGCCACCTCTAAAGTTGTCAGCCACCCTGATGGAGTCACCTAGGCCAGTCACCTAGGTTTGTCAGAGTTTTCTTGCTCGCAAGATTCCGGCAGGCTTAGCCCCCGGCTTTACTGCCTGGGCATTGTTCCAATGAGGACTCTTTTACCTTATGACCAATTATAAATAGTTATTCATTTCATTCCTGTAATAAATATTTAATGGGCACCTACTATGTGCCAGGTACTGTTCTAGTTATACTGGGCAAATGGTGAGTGGGAAAATTGGACCTGGCCCCTGCTGGGCACTCATACTTGAAGATAAAGACCAGACGCAAGCTGCAGGTTGCTGGAGAACCCTAGAAACTCAGACCAAAGAGAACCTCAGGGGACTCCTGGGACAACGACTCATTTACAGAGAGGTAGAGTGAAGCCTAGGAAAGGTCAGCTCATGAGGACTCAGGAGGTTCAACGCCCTGGGCCAGTACTCCTTCCAGCACATCCAGACAAACCCGAATGGGAGGACTCCCGGGAGAACAAGAGGTGTCCTCTAAGGAGCCCTCCACGCAGTCAGCTGCCCAGTTTGGGGAGTCCATGTAGGATTTCCATATTCCAGCTGGACTTCACCTTCTCTCTCATCGTGATCCCCTCCTCGTCTTGCCAGTAAATCTGGAACTCTAAGAAATACTCCCACCCCGAGCAGGAATGCCCCACTGAACCTGATGTGATTTAACTGGTCTACCAAGTGCCAGCAACTTTCCTGGGTGCTGTGGGAACCACAAGTCGAGGGTCATAGAGTCTCCGCTATAGGCTGGCCAGTGCTTTGACTGTAAATAAGCCCAGACTGGGGGCAGGGGTGGGAGGCTGGGGAGAAGCAAGCCGAGTCTGCCTTTTAGGCTTTGGGGCAAAATGTGACCCTGGGCCTGTTTAAAATGCCCTACTTACAGTTACTGAATCACCGTCTCTGGGGCTGGAGCCCAGAAATCTGTGTTTTAACAAGCACTCCAGAAGTTTGCTAGGCACAATGAATTTTGAGAACCATTGCTCTGGGGCCAAACAGCTGTGGACTATCAACATTTCTGTTTTCTCCTGGCAATATCTCGGGAGAAATCTACTCAAATAAACCTAGAGGGCATCGTTCCCTTCTGCAAGGCCTCAAGGGCTTCACCTTTGAATCCTCAGCAGCCTGAGTGTTCCGACAGGGAGAGCAGCAGCTCGAGATTTTCTTCTTGTTCTGAAGTCTGCAGAACTTTCTTCAGACTTTCTGCCCCACCCCCAGGGAGGGAACAGCACAACCCAGTTATGAATAGGCCCTTTCTGAGGTCTGGCAGCCCTGAGAGGAGAGAAGGCTTTTTGTTGGCTACAGCAGTTAGCGTAAAAGGACAGTGCCGGGTCTCAAAGCCAGACTTGTGAGTGCAGAGATGTCAAGGCCTCCGGGCAGTGCCCTTGGCCTTCTGCATGGGTCCAGCTACTGCTTTTTCTGCCATGTTATATCAAAAGCCCAGCCCTGGTGATGAAAGGGGCAGGGTCGGGTCGCAAGGCTCAGATGACTTCCTTCTGTTTCCCTATGGGCCATCCTTCAGGGCCTGAGTGCAGAAAGGACCTAGGACTTGGGGCCATTGACCAGGCAGCTGACAAGGTTCCCAGCTCTCCATGGGTCCAGCTCCATTTTAAGTCACTGGATTTTCAAGGTTAGGAGCAAGAGGACCGGAAGGAAGCTTCACCTGGCTCAGGGGTATTGTTAAAATGACCTTCAGGGCTGGCCCCATGGCCAAGGAGTTAAGTCTGCGCCTCTGCTTCAGCGTCCCAAGGTTTCACCAGTTCGAATCTCGAGCGCGGACAAGCACCGCTCTTCAGGCCATGCTGAGGCGGCATCCCACATGCCACAACTAGAAGGACCACAACTGAAAATACAAAACGATGTACCGGGGGGCTTTGGGGAGAAAAAGGAAAAATAAAATCTTTAAAAAAAAAAAAATGACCCTAAGACTGCACCAAGAACAGGCCATTACAAGAAGCATGGTAAATAGATTAGCTGAAGCCAATTTAGTAACTTAGGAACCTGAGGGTTAGGGAGTGGCCATGCCTACGATAGGGAGCAGAATCAAATCAGATTTTAGAATTAAGTAATGGTGTAATTTAACCCAGAAAAAAAGGTTGCAAAACCAACCCCTCTGAAGAAAATGGACTTGAAGTTCCCTGTTTTCATTGTAACCATGGAAAGGGTCAGTGTATCTACTTGGAGGTCAAATAGAATTGTTCTGGACATAAGCAGCCCTGGCAGCAAGAATACAGCACTTCTTTCCATCATGCAAGTTCTGTTCTTTCCCAGGGCTGTTCTTGTGTCTGGTTCTCTCTCCTTCAAGGACTGTGAAAACTGGATGCACAGCAGATTCAGAATCACTTAAAGATAGAATATTTATTCTGTCATTCTGGAGATAAGATCTCAAACCTGTCACATGGCTTCATGGTATTATGGAAAAAGCAAGGACTTTGACGTCAGAAAGTTCTACATTTAAACCCCTGCACTGTGCATCCTAGGCAAACTAAACTTTCTGAGCCTTCAGGAGCATGTCTTATGTCCATTGTCCTCCTAAATGCCACACGGTGGAGCTGGGCTTGGCTGCATTCATCTTCCTGAACTATGTCTAAAGCAGGGGAGTCAAGGGAGAGCAGCTTTGACCAAGCAGGCAGGACATCCTGCCAGAAGTGGATCAGCCACTTTCCATTTCCTAAACCTGGGCTTTCAACATTCAGACCGAGAAACATGCGCAATACATTGGGGCCCTGAATCTGGCTCCCTGCGGCCATGTGATGGAACCAACATCAGAGCTTTCCAGGAAATGAGACTCACTGGTCATCAGATTGCTGAAAACAAGCAGATAAATAATTGATCAGCTCAAATCTGTGTCTCCCAGGATCACTGATAACAATGAGCCAGCCATCCTCCTATTTCAAGAAAGCTAGAGTCTCTGGCTAAGAAATAAGAAGATGCGTGGCCAGCCTGGGGCGCAGCAGTTAAGCGTGCACCTTCTGCTTTGGCGGCCCGGGGTTCGCCGGTTCGGATCCTGGGTCCAGACATGGCAGTGCTTGGCAAGCCATGCTGTGGTAGGCATCCCACATAGAAAGTAGAGGAAGATGGGCATGGATGTTAGCTCAGGGCCAGTCTTCCTCAGCAAAAAGAGGAGGATTGGCAGTAGTTAGCTCGGGGCTAATCTTCCTCAAAAAAAAAAAAAAGAAAAAGAAATCAGAAGATGCAACTGAAGAATGTTTTACTCCTCTCTGGCTGTATCTAAAGATCGCAAGAAGCTACCCAGTCCTTATTCCCAGTTCTCAGTAACAGAAAGGCATTCCTTGCTTCCCACTCCAGCTCAGCTGTAGGCCACTCCCACAGCTTCCTGCATTACTTCCTTGGTCCTCGGAGCCTTCACGATGGTGATTTTCTCATTCACAATGCCTTTGTTCCTCTGAGCCAGTCTAGGTTTTTCTTCTAGTTTCACTTTTCCTATAAAAACTATCTTTATCAATTCCATCTAATTCTAATCAAATGATTCAAAAAATGTCTCATAAATTTTTGTAATAGGTATGTACTGCATGTTTCTGTTCCAGTTGTTCTTAAATGAATTCTGTTTGCCCTTATTTATAGCAGGAATAACAAGCAGCAGCATGGTACCAGCAAAAGAACAGAAATTGAAGGCAAAAGATTTGTATTCCAGTTTCAATGCTAACAGTTACCAGCTAGGTGACCATGAACAGATCACTCAATCTCCTATTCATTCATTCCTTCATTTGTTCAGTGCCTAGTTTGTACTAGTCACTAAGCTAGGTGCTGGGAACATGAAGATACTTAAAATGCATTCTCTGTTTTTACGGAAATCATACTCTAGCAGTATAGGCAAATAGGTAAGCATATAATACAGAGTGATAAGGGTAAAGATGGAAGATTTACACAGGGGGTTGTGGGAACTCAGAGATGAAAGACATAGGATAGATAAGAGCTGGAAATAGGAGAAATCAGAAAACACTCCAGGAGGTGTTCCTGAGGGGTTCTTAAAAGATGAGTAGGAGCCAGCCTAGCAAAGGGGCAGGAGCATATTCCAGACAGGGGGTCTCAACTTGGGGCAAAGGCATAGACTCAGAGTTCCATGCTATTGTCATGAAAGTTCAAAGTAAGGGGTGGGAGGATATGAATTGAAGAGGGCCAGGTCACAGAGAGCACTGGATGTTCTACTTAATAGCTTAGACTCGCAGTGGTCATCAATGAGCATGCTGCAGCACACTGATGTGTCATGAATTCTTTACAGGTGTGCTGTCAAAACTTGATCAGTGTGTAAAATGATACATGTTGTTTAGTGTCTTAAGCTAACCTAAGCCAGCAAATAATCAAAAGGCAAGAAGCATAGCATAAAATCAGGCCAGAGTCAAAGAAAGACTATGTGTTTAGCAGAACATTTAAGATCTTTGCATCATGGACACGTAAAAATACGTAGCCGAGCTAAGATTTCACCCGTCATGGCTGGAAAAGAGTAGATGGATTCTCCTTCTGCTTTTGTCCAATTTTTCCCCAAGTAGATACTGGTGAGGGAGCTTTGCCTTCTCCCACACTGCTGTCTCTTCCACTGCTTCTGGGCCGTTGAAGAGGGTCATGTGGTGTAGTTTGCATACACTCAACAAAGCCTCAGGATCCAGGCTGTTCTCACTGCTGACCTAAGGGGAACCTGCAAGCAGCTGAGAAAGGCAAGGCCTCTGGGGGGGGGGGGGGGGGGGTGGATGGAGAGGAACTTGGTGTGATTAGATATGGGGGGAGAAAAACAAAAATACCTCAGTTTAATATCTCCCAATTTTATCCTCTTAGAGGAGTAAACCATTTTAACCCAAGAGCATCACTTTGGCGAAGAGTGATAAAATCAATGCTACAAAAACCACAGAAATTTTTAGCTGCTAAGGAACATTATGCGGGCATATCAATTTGCTGTAATTACTGCTGAAGTGGTTGGTGGTGTTAGGCATCAAGATAGGCGGCCGGCTGAGTAGCTGACCCTTGTTCTAGTCACATAGCTCTCAAGAGGTTGTGCTCGGGGCAGGCTGTTTAGCGTGGGGAGGTGAGGGTGATAAATGAGAACTGTGTCCATGCTCAAGGTCCCCATCCTGGACTCCATAGTCACATTGTGTTATACTGAGGCTGATGCCATTGGCCAGTTCAGATGAGGTGGCTCATAGCATACATCCAGACTAACCAATTTGCAAGCGGTTCCGTATTCACCTATGAGTGAACTTCAAGGGAGGCGGCCATGCTTTCTGAAGCTCTGCTGTGAACCCTCATTCAAAGTTTTCATCTGCAATTGTGGTCCCCATGCCCACCCCTCAACATATGGAAGCTTGCAACTCCGGTCTAAAGTTATCTTTCTGAAATTTGATTGTACTTACACTTTTCTGTTTTCTTTAGACTTTTAATCTTATTTCATTTACGCAGGTAGTGTCTGCCTATCCATCTGAACTTACTGGCATGCTAATACAATAGCCTGGCAGTCTTTAAACCCTTCATGTGTACCACTGAAACTTCTTGCTCCATAAACACAATTTAATTCTATTGCTGGTTTTAAGGTGGGAAACAAGAGGACCAGGTAATGCACTTTAAATAAATTCTAATTCTGTGGCCACACAGAGGATGGAATTGAAAAGTATAGTGACTGCAGAAAGACTGAAGGAAGTTGTTGCCTTGGTCCAGGCAAGAAGACTGTCACTTCTTCCCAGGACTTTCAACTGAAGAGGAACTAAGGATGTGCCTCTAATGAACTCAGTGAATTGGAATCTAAAGCCAAAAAGGTAACCCAGGTTGAATGACCAGCAGCAAGGGCAAGGACTTTGAAGACAGGTAAAGCCGGGTTCAAGTGTCGGGTCAACCATTTTAAACTGCATGACTCACCCTGGACAAGATACAAAACCTCCCTGGCCTCAATCGACAGCAAAACAGGGATGCGCCTATATCAAGTGTACAAGGGGTTAACAGATGGGAAACAGTATCCTGAGGCTTCTCCTCCGAGATGGCACAGGAACTCAGAGTTGTCCATGTAATTTGAAGGCTTTAAATTCAAGCTGGGGCAATCGGAGAGAGATATTTTAAAGTATAAAAAAGAAAAACTGGTACTTACTAGTGTGAGGAGTGAAGAAACAGTGGAAACTGGGACATTTAATGTGAATAAATCTTAAAGACTGAAATTAGGAAAAAGGGTCAAAGTTCACTTTAATGGTTTGAGTTAATTCTGTTTTTAACTGCCAGATATTCTTAACCAATCTGAAACATTCCCTTTGACAAGGTTGCCATTTATCTACTTAGGATACTTTATGTCTGCTCAACCCACCCCACCATCCTCCACCCCTGAGGAGATAAGTGAGGAGGGCCAGCTTGGTACATTCAGCCCCACAGAAAGGGAGCAGGATGACTAAGTATCCAATCTGCCTGTGATAAGGTAGGAAAAACCCCATCCCTTCTTATCTCTACTGGAATTCAAACTATGATAAAGGAGACAGAAAGACAGCAAGTTTGAGTGAAATGTTTACATTTATATTGAAATATGCACTAAAACAGAATGAGTTCTACTAGTCAATGAAACTTCGCCAAAGCAGAATCACAAACTTCTGTTGGGGACATCCGGTCAGCTAGCAGCAGTGCTCCCCGAGCAGGAACACCAAGGAGAAGCCTGGGAGACCCCACTCCAAAAAGCCTCCTTTCAAGAGACCCCAACTCACTTCTCCCACATGCACCCACACAGATTTAGGAGCGTGGACATGCTCCTCATTTTCATATATTTTTAGTTTCTTCTTCACTGCAATAAATATAAAATTGGCAATGCTCATACACCACAGCACAGACAATATTTCAGGCTTTAGCATACAACTGTAAACAGTGACTAGGTTAAAAAAACTTTAAAGAAAGTTGGAATTTTTTTTAATAACGAGAGACAATTCTTAAGAGCAGGGCATGAGCTACTCAAGGTTTTGTTGGGTTAATGTTTTTGACAAAAGATTCAGGTGTAGAGAGATGCCTCAACAGTGAAAACAGACCCAAAGCTGTAGCCCCAGTACGGCCCATGGCAGTCTAGAATATGTGGGCAGCAAAACCACAAGCTGTAGAGCACCCTGGGCAGTCCATCTCTAACCTGCCACACTCGAGACGCGACCACAGAATCTTCACAGTCCCATCCCTGGCTGCCATCTAGTGTAGTGGGAATGGGTGGGCAAAGGAATGAAAATTTGCTGGGAGAGGAACAGAATCAATACCTCTGCTAGCTGCCTGGAAAGTTGGCCCCTTAATCACGCCGACAACTACGACATATCACTTGGACAATGCATTAAATTTGCGTGCGTGTGTGTGTGTGTGTGCGTGTGTGTATGAGAAATCCAAAGATTAAGCAGTAAGTTCTGTTACTGTAGCAAACTGGGATGTCAATCAAAGAAAAACAGATGAACACTTTGCCTAAAGCAGTGTAAAGAAAGCTGGCAAGAAATGAAAGTGGACTCCATATCTGCACATTAGCAACGGGGCAGATTTTTATTTAAAAGGCTAGTGGTTCAAATACTATTGCTTGAATAGCTCTGGTAGATATAAAATGTAGTAACATCAGAGGTTTACACACATATGCAAAGGAGCTGAAGGCCAGCTCACGAGGGATATTTGATCCTTAGTCCCGAGAGAAGCTAAAAGCGCATGCTGCAGGAGTAGCTTAATGGGTTTTTTTGGACCATACTCGCAACTTCTGACAGAGAAAGACCTGGAAAGGAAACTGTCTTTCCACACACAAAATTGTGGCTTAATTAATTCTCCTCCCTAGAACTCTACCTCAGCTAAGAAAAAGTCTTGAAAAACTCAAGAACCTGGGCTACTAAAAATAAAAAAGAAATTTTAATATAGTAAACAAATTTAGTAAACACCATGTGTATTTTCTGTTGTTAATGAAGACATGATACATTCAGAAATGTATTTTTTTTAAAGACAACAACACAAACAAAAAAATTCCTAGGAAGAAGCTCGACAAGAAAAACATCAGCCCAAGTTCTATCGCTCTCAATCAGAAGTGGCTCTCAGCACACATCAGCGACCCCCTCCGGCAGACAAAAGCACTGCCAGCTGCGCTACAAGCAGAACGTGAAACATGTGCCCTGGTTACTGGACTTGCACGTTACGCAGAATCACTGCAGAGCACATCTTGGCAGGTGACTTCAATACCCACCTGATCCAGTTTAAAAGCTTATAGATCCAGTTTGTACATATTCCTTAGGTATAGTGAACAATAAACCATCTATTGTCCCATTATTTTTTAAAATGGCAGTTCTTGTAGCTCAAGCAAACTAATACGATTATAAAAAGCTCTCTTGAAGGAAATTACAGATGAAGGTACATCATGGGGAAATCCTGAAAGTTACATAAACCTAGGTTTTTTTTTACTAAAACAGTGGGATCAAGCAGAACATCTATTCTGAAGAGTAGCTTCACTTGCTTCCCATGAGAAAAGGCCAAATTTTTCTGGACTGATATAATTTAAAAACTGAACCAATAAAAAAATAAAATATACACCTCAAGATACTATAAAACTTGAAATAATGTCAGGGCTTATGAAATGGAAAATAGAGTTCTGATTTTTTTCCCCAAAAAGAGGAAACTGTAACAGGTTTTAAGGGAAAAACAAACAAAACAAACCAGAACTCTGGATATGGAGAGCACTACACAGACTCTACAGCACAGAACACCACACGAGAATGAGTTACACATCAATTATAGCATCATGAGAGTAACTGGCTGGGGACTTACACTTCCAGCAACAGAGCTCCTAGGTCAAAAACGTGTTACAAGCTTGTAATGTCAACAAGGACCAAAAAAGAACAGAGATAACGGGGAACAGGGAGGAAAGGCTGCATGCACGGGTCTATTATAGACATGATATTCAGCAGCATAAAAATAATACCCTCCTTATAGTCCCCCAAATGGGGCAAAACCTATTTTTCACTGCTAAGCATGGCAAAGATTAAGAGAGTGGAACAAATTCACTTGTAACTATAGCATCTCCTATATTTGAATGACAAGCATGTCCAATCTGATGCTATATGTTAAGAAAATACTGAGAATACATATGAGTAAAGCAAAATAAAAATAAAAGGCTAAATTACAAACCTTAAAAACTGGAAAAAAACATCTGTTTTAAAGCCAAGTAGGTGTGATTCTGATCATTATTATATATGACATAATCCATAGAAAGAAAGGCCAAGAAAAGAATCTTCATTTTGTTCAGTACTTAGGCTTGATGTTGTCCTAGGAAAAACAGTGATAATTCAATGAATGTGTCACACATACAACTAAAAAGTCCCCTTCTGGTTTCAAACGAATCTAAACACAAATCTTCCTTGGCTAATTTTCTCCTGTGTCAAACAAACCTATGTACAGGACCAGTTTAAACCCCTCCTCCCCTTCAAACACTAGACATGAACATCCAGGAACATCCTACAATGCAAAGTGCCTCAAGAAAGAGAAGGATTCTGTAGTGCCAGTGATATAACTGATCTGAGGAAGCTGGGATGCTAGTAACACTGCTGGGAGCCGGTCAGGCAATGGTGGTTTGCTTCTCCTCAGGTGTTTCCTCCAACAACTGCATGATCAGTTCATGGAGAGGTTTGCAGATCTTTGCGTAGCCGCCTCCCGTGAGATGCAGAAAATCAAACATGTCGTGGCAGGAGATGGCACCGTCCGAGTGCACGAAGCCCCCATCTGTATCCAGGAGCTGAACGTTGGCAAGCTTCGGCAGGGAAACCTTGAGGAGCTGGTTCACCTTCGCATTCTTTTGCCTCAAAGGGTTGGGCTTCTCACCTCGAGGTAACAAACCCTGGGGCAGAACGGAGAAGAACATAAGATGAGAAGAGTCACTCGTTTTTCTCTACTTATTTATCTGGGATTGCAGGCATTCGTGGAACAAATGTTCCCTTTGGCACTTTTTTACACCTTTGATTTCTGAAAAACTGGACTTAGACTGGTTTTAACCCAAGTTCTCTGTGTTCCTTCTCAGTTTCTTCATGCGTTCCTCTCCATCCTCCTGCCCTTTAATTGTTGGTATTCTTCAGGTCTTCTTGGCCCACTACTCTGCTCTCTCTAAACACTTTAGCCCACATCTGTTCCTAGCGCTTCAGAACTGCACACTGAATGTCCAGCTGCAGAACCAAACTTGAATATTCCTGAGGCACTGCCAACTAACACGTCCAAAGGCAATTCAACTTCCCCCAAACTATGCTCCTCATACATTCTATCAACTGGTCATTCCAACATCCCTGAGTCTTTCACCCTATATACCTTATCTATTTATCATCAACTTTTCAGCTTTTACATCCTAAATATTTTTCTAATCCATTCTTTTTTCTCCATTCTGATTATATACACTGCTATGGCTAGAGAACTTATCATATTTACCTTAATAAATGTAAATCTCCTGACTGGTCTTCCTACCTCCAGTGTTGTCTTCCCTTTAATTTACTCTCCATGGTCGTCAGAATAATCTAGCTCAAATACACATAGATTTATTAATGCCACATAAACCTAGACTACTACACATGAGAAACAGAGTTGGAACAAATGCTGCCTTGATGGATCAGAGCCATATAATATCTGGTAGGATAAAACAGAGATGTGTCCTAAATCCATTTTTAACTTATATGTTAAGGATCTAACATAATTTTCAGACAAATCTGATGCCTATCCTTCTACTACAGTAAATAAAAGCCTGCTCTTAAATGGCAAGAGCAAGGTTTTATCATCTCAAACTGGAAACAGCCTTTATAGATAATCGATTCTATTATAAAATTATTGTCAGACATCCTCAACCTTTTAGTTGGTTTATAGCTAATGATGCCACACAACAAATTATTGTTATTTAGGCAAAAATTTTGCCATTCATTTTTCCTACAGGGTATGGTACGAGGTCTTATTTCACAAAAACAGATTTTCTGTGGGTATTCTACTAAAATACTACTAAAAGAAAAAAAAATTTATGCCCAAAAGTAAGGACTTGTTCATATCTGCTTTAAATTTTTTTCAGAAAAATGCTGGGGGGCCTTGATTGCCATTTATAGTGTGACTGTGTAGTTCCAAAAGAGAATTACAGCTCTGCTACCCCAGTCCATCCCCTTCTATCCTTGTTAAGCAACTCAAAAATGTCACCGATAGGGTCAATCCTAAACCCAAGTTTATATGACTATTAAAAAAGGTATGACTCTGCATGTAATAGTTTAATAAAGAAGAACAGCCCTCACTGCTGACATATCAAAGTCTGGTTGAGGTATAATGAGCAACCAGGAAGGATGGCCAGTGAACAACAAACATATACTTTGTTCTGACTTTCAAAGAATACCACAGCAGTCAAAGCAATGAAGAGGAACTAAGCTTCAAGAACAGGGCACCGTATATACCTACTGGGATTTTCAAGCAAGGATGAGAAAAGCAGCTTATGTATTTGCATACCATTCTCTTTAATATATTAGCATCAAGGGTATGCCATGTGATTCTTCTCCTATAATTACTACTAATTGCTAAAATATTGTGTTAAACAAAATAAAAATATTATGCTCCTAATTCCTTCACTATGTAGGAACTATTTTAATTTTCTTTTCTAATTGCATATATACTTTTAAGTAATCCTAAATAAAATATACATACTGTTTAGTTTTCCACCTTTTCACTTAAATAGATGATAAATTCTGTTTTCACACAGTCTTTGTAATTGTCATGATTAGTGCTATTATATTCAATGACTTCTGTAATCATTCCCCCATGGGGTTGACTGGGTTACTGCCAATGTTTTAGTGTTGTAGATAACACCACTGTATATCAAATGAAAAAGTCTGGTTGAAACAAAGAATATTTATGGAGGATTTATTCAGCACATTCATGCAACAAATATGTCCTAAGCAACTACTGTGTATAGCCACTGTACTTTAGAGGTGGACTCGTAACCACAATGTAATTCTCTGGAAAAAGGCAAGATAGAAACAAGTAAATTAAATACCATGTAATAAAAAAATAAGACCTGGTTCCCTAGCACCAGTAAGACAAAATCCAAACTTCTAACGTGCACACAAATTCCTACACGACCTGGCTGTGTCCTCTTTCTCCTAACCATGTCAGCCTCAAACTTTACTCAATGACAATCTTAACATTGTCCTAACATCCTCTTTCAGTCACCCAACACACACATACATGTATAAGCCTTAGGTGATTTTCCTTTTTCTCTGTAATGCCTTCTCTTCTTTCCTTTCCCCATTTGTCTAGAGACCAATGAATTCTTTAAAACTAAACTCAGATGTTCAACTTTTATGTCTAAAATACATCGCGTGCTCCCCTTACTCGCGTTAACATACAGTATAATAATTCTCTTTACGTTGTTGTGTCCATCTGCTAGACTGTGAGCTCCTTGACAGGGACTATGTCTTACTCATTTTCACATGCTCAGGACCGTGCAGACCGTGCCTTGTACATAGTGGTCCTCATATACTTGTTGAATAAATGACTACCTTCTTAACACTATTTCATTAAAGAAGTGGATATCAGATTTTGCTAAAACATACATAATTGGACTAAGAATACCTATAGGTAATCTTCTACATTGAAACAGACAGCTGCTTACCTCTGAGACCAGGAAGCCAACACTTAACTCTACAAAGGGTGGCACTTTCTGTTAGGGGTAACGGAAAAGTACCCATTTTCTTGCTGATGAATCTCTAATGTTTTAGAGAACTCAGAGATTCTAATAAATACCTCACCTTTAACATATCAACAGTGGAACAGAACAACATATCCAAGCTAATCCAAACCCCAGGCTAATGAACAGAGACTCAGGACTAGGAGACTCAGGGCAATTCAAAAAATTATCAGAAGACAGGCAGAAAAAAAGATGACCTGAGGCCACAAAGAGGATTTCCACTGCTAAACAAGGATGAGCAGATAAAAGATGACCCCACAGCTGGTCTGGGAAATGATGAGACCGGTAAGATAACGGGATATATCAGAGAAGAGCTTCTCAGGAGTATCATAAACTGCTTCCACCTAAAGATTCTTTACCTTCATAAGTGATCACATTTCTAAAGATTCCTCGCCTGACCTACTGATATCAAGGTGTCCATTCCCCCAAAGACTACATACCAACACAATGATCTTGGCCTGTGGCTGCCTTGTGTTAATAAGCTGCACGATGGCCTCGATTCCACCTGCTACTTCTTCTGCTGTATTTTCATGGTTGTTTGTTCCTACCCAGACAACAATGACCTATAATTGAGGGAAGGAAAAAAGGAAGAAAGATAAATACCCAGGAATAAAGGAGTGTCCACTATTTAGATGAAAATCTTACTTCAAGATTCCCTTCTTTCGGGGGCCGGCCCCGTGGCCGAGTGGTTAAGTTTCCGTGCTCTGCTGCAGGCGGCCCAGTGGTTCGCTAGTCCAAATCTTGGGCGCAGACATGGCACTGCTCGTCAAGCCACGCTGAGGCGGCGTCCCACATGCCACAACTAGAAGGACCCACAACTAAGAATATACAACTACGTACTGGGGGGCTTTGGGCAGAAAAAGGAAAAAATAAAAAGTAAAAAATCTAAAAAAAAAAAAAGTTAAAAAAAAAAAGATTTCCTTCTTTGATGACAAGGAAAGATGAACTTCTCAAATGGTGCTGGATAACTTCAATTGAGCAGCCATCTTAGAACAGTGATTTATGCCTCTTATATATTAGGATAAATTCTAAGTAGATTAAGACTTAAGTGGTAAAATTATACCAGGAGGAAATAAGACAGTTCTTTTGCCATCACAGAGCTTTGATGGAAGCTAATCTCTTAAAATCCAGAAACTACACAAAAAAGATAGTAAATTCAACTGTATAAAAACAAAACCTCTGCATATAAAAAAAAATTTTTCATTAAATGAAATCTAAGAAACCTGGGGGAAAATATTTGCAACTCACGTCCTAAAGACTCGCCAACTACAAGTACCTTCTAGAAAAAAATAAAAACAGCCAAGCAATTGTAATAGGTTAAATACACAGTTGTACTCAACGAAAAGTCACTGGGGTGGAGGCTGGAAGCAGTTTTAACAAGTCTCTCTCTTTAAAAAAATTATTTTACAAGGTGATTATCACCTAGAGACATACATCTTACTATATGACCCAACAAAGTAACTCTCCATCCTGTCACAAAAGAGAGGACCATGGATGAGTTTTTCTGTCAGAAAGGCAAAGAATAAAACACTTTCAACTAAAGCGACTGTTACCAGTGCCTCAGCTTTTTTTCTTTGTTCAGGGTTGAAAAAAATTATATGCAGTGTGCCAACTCAGGACGTTTCTAATGTGATAAGGTACTAGGTACATGTCTATGGTGAACATTTTTTCACATCTGTTTCAAATTTTCTTCAGAAGAACTCAGAGGCCTTGATTAGCAATTTGTTTATATGGTTAAACAGATCCAAAATTACTTCCTGAAGTGAACCCTGGCCTGGCTCCCACAGCCCACCTCTGAGCAGTTCCCCCCGTCATACTGCCTCAGGCCCACAGAATAACACATCTCATTAGCAGCAAATCTCTTCCTAGAGCTGAAGATAATTCTAACAATTACTAATACAACCCAAGCAAACAAAACATTGATTCCTTAATTAAATATGATTTGGAATATTCTTAAGCAATGACAATATCATTTATCTTAAAAGGGCATGAAGCAACGAACAATAGTGAAATTATGCTTTAAAGAAACAATTTTTTTTACTACCAGTTTCAGACAATTTAACTACCTGAAGAAACTCAAAATTAATGATATTCTTTAAAAAAAGTTTCATTTCACCTTAGGTTTAATATTCTCCAGTTCTCCATTCTTTAGTCTCCACAAAACATGTCTTGTTGTATCTCCCCCAATTCCAAAATTCAGTGCATGAAGTGGGGAAAAAAGCTCTCGCCATATCTAAAAACAGAAAAACATGATTTATTTGAGCCAAAATTAGTGAGAAGTAAACTCCCTCAATTGCAACATATTGTGAAGCATCTGCAATAATTTCTATTTTCTATGTTCAAATATAACACTGCACATAGCGCGTTACTCGCTGTTTATAGGGCTTTGAAGATGCCATTGTATAACTCAGTTCTTCATGCAGCATTAGGTCTCAGCTCAAGAACTGAGTCCCAACTCAACCTGATGCTCCTTAAGAGGTACCAACATTTATAATTAAATTGCCAACTCAGTAAACGCTTCTTTCCCTTTACTCAACTATGTAAAGGAAAAGGGTGAGGCAGAAACATGACATGAAGAAATTCAGAGTGCTGCAGCCAAACGAAGTAAGAATTCTTTTAAATTTCCCTTGGAAGAATGTCTAACTTTAAAAGATTCAGGGGCTGGCCCAGTGGCGCAGCGGTTAAGTGCGCATGTTCTGCTTCAGTGGCCCGGAGTTTGCCGGGTTGGATCCTGGGTGTGGATATGGCACCGCTTGGGCGTCCCACGTATAAAGTAGAGGAAGATGGGCACAGATGTTAGCTCAGGGCCAGGATTCCTCAGCAAAAAGAGGAGGATTGGTGGCAGATGTTAGCTAAGGGCTAATCTTCCTCAAAAAAAAAAAGTTTCAGAATAGTTCACAACAAAAATACATAAAGTAAGGTAAAACACAAACAATAAGAATTGAGAATCAGGGTCAGCCCCGTAGCCAAGTGGCTAAGTTCCCACGCTCTGCTGCGGCGGCCCACATGCACAACTAGAAGGACCTGCAACCAAGACATACGACTATGTACCAGGGGTATTTTGGGAGATAAAGCAGGAAAAGCAAAAAAAAAAAAAAAAAAAAAACCCTGGCCGAGTGGTTAAGTTCGCGCGCTCCGCTGTGGTGGCCCAGGGTTCAGATCCTGGGTGCGTACATGGCACTGCTCGTCAGGCCACACTGAGGTGGCGTCCCACATCCCACAACTAGAAGGATGTGCAACTAAGATATACAACTGTGTACAGGGGGGGTTTGGGGAGATAAAACAGAAATAAAAAAAAAAGGAATTGAGAATCATGACTAGGACAAACATAAATGAGCAAATACAAGTAAGGGAGGAGTAAAATACAAATAAGAAGAACTGAAAACCATGACGAGGACAAATATAAACAAATATAACGTGAAGCTTCTTGGAAGCCAAAACAAAAAAGGGCATTCAGTTCTAAACAATGCTAATTATTTTGTCTCATCATGCTCGGGGGCACAAAGAATCCCATTAGGTAGGTCTGAGTTCCCTCATACTCTGATCTTGAGCTCCTCTAAAGAGTTATAAATAAGTCTAGAGGTTCAGCCCAGGATGAAAATCTGTTAGCAGTGAACGGATTTCCTTTAGTAGCCAGGAACCTCTGCCACCCCTTACACCTTTACCTCATACTGTTGCATTAACTGCACCATGAAGTCCCCCACGAACAGGACATCAGGCTCTTTGTCCTTACAGTCCAGGACAAATCTGTTGTGCTAGTTTGAAGAAGAAAGAAAAATTAGAAGCTTGCGTTTCTCTTCCTGTGAGATTTCTTGGCCTAGAGAGAACAGCTGTCCAACCAGTGACTCTGCGGTTGAACATTCTATCTGGACTGTGCCTAAAGCTGATTCCTCTCAATTTGCAATTAACTGCTGGAACTTTCTTCCCACCCTTACCAAAGAGATCATTCTAGTATGCTCAAGAAAACTTGAATTCAACTGAAAACAGAATAGAAAAATACATTTCACACGTTTTTAAAAAGTCTGTACCTTTTCCTCAGCCTTTCTTACAGAAAATTTCAGACATACAGAAAAGCTGCAGAAGTACACTGAACACCGGTACAAGCTCCACCTGTCTCCAACAAGAACACTTTCCCACAGCTGCTTTGTCTGTGTGTGCCGGCTGAACCATCTGAAGGTAAGCTGCAAACTGTGATTCTTCACCCTTGAATATTTCACATGCCGTCTCCTAAGCGTAAGGGCAGTCTCCACCAAAACCACAAAACCATTATCACATCTAAGAAAATGAACAATAATCTCCTAACACCTAATATTCAGACCATGTTCAATCTTTCCAATTGTTCCAAGAGTTGGCTGAAGTATTATGTATCTCTTTTTTGAACCAGGATCTAATCAAGAGGCATGTATTTTATTGGAGTGGATGTTTTTAATATGGCCTTTGAAAATGTCTGTTAACTTCCAAATGTGAGATGTTGGCCAACTAGTGCTCAAGCCTTTTTCAGTCTAATCCAAATTTATAAGCAGTGGTGACCGAGGCCTGAAACGCTTCTCTCTGCTCTAAAGGCACGAGACACATTTTAAAATGGATTTTACCCACTGATGCTAAAGGATGTAGTTTACATTTTTATATTCATCTCTAAAACAAATTTACATGACACTTTAGGCAAAAGGTTTCTAACTCAGTTCCAGGGAAAGGTGCGAATGCTGTTTCTGTTTCTCAAACTCTACATTCAGCTTTGCGTCCCCTAGGAATTAAGGTAGAATTACTATTTAAGTATTTCTGCTGATAATATCAGTGCAGATGACACTGGTGAAACAGATCTTCATCCGCTATAGGTGAAACAATAAAATACTTCCAGAAATAATTTGACAATTTATTAAAATAGCTCCTTTCTTAGGGTGATAGGATTTGAGATTGCTTTTTCTTTTTTCTTATATCCATGTCTTGCGTAAATAATATATTTTTTTAAATTGGTATTGTTTCAGCAAGTTTTTTTTTTTTTTTTGAGGAAGATTGGCCCTGAGCTAACATCCGTGCCCATCTTCCCCTACTTTACACGTAGGACACCTGCCACAGCATGGCTTGGTAAGAGGTATGTACAGGCTGGCCCCTTCAGTAAGTATGTTTTAACTGAAGGGACAAGATGAGCAAGAATAAAGCTGGTGAGCAGGTGCACTTTCACATCACGTCAACTCTCTACTGCGTGTCCTGTCTTACCAACTACCTCTTAATACCAACAACGCAGCTCATGTTTATAGAACGTCTTGGAATTTAAGCTTTGCTGTTTTAAAGATTCTAGTACTCTACAGTTTCTTTCTTCTTTTTTGTTAATTTTTATTGAGTTAACAATAGGTTACAATCTTGCAAAATTTCAGTTGTACTTTATTGTTTGTCAGTCGTGTTGTAGGTGCACGCCTTCACCCTTTGTGCCCACCCCCCACCCCATCTTTCCCCTCGTAGCCACTAATCTGTTCTCTTTGTCTGCATTTTTAAATTCCTCATATGAGTGGAGTCATACAGAGATTGTCCTTCTCTAACTGACTTATTTCACTTAACATAATTCCCTCAAGGTCCATCCATGTTGTTGCAAATGGGATAATTTTGTTCTTTTTTATGGCTGAGTAGTATTCCATTGTGTGTGTGTGTGTGTGTGTGTGTATACACACACATATATATACACACATCTTCTTTATCCAATCATCTGTTTATGGGCACTTAGGTTGCTTCCATGTCTTGGCTATTGTAAATAGTGCTGCAATAAACATTGGGGTGCACAGGACTTTTGGGATTGCTGACTTCAGCCTCTTTGGATAAATACCCAGTAGCGGGATGGCTGGATCGTATGGTAGTTCTATTTTTAGTTTTTTGAGGAATCTCCATACTGTTTTCCATAGTGGCTGCACCAGTTTGCATTCCCACCAGCAGTGTATGAGGGTTCCTTTTTCTCCGCAACCTCTCCAACATTTGTTGCTATTAGTTTTAGATATTTTTGTCATTCTAACGGGTGTAAGGTGATATATTAGTGTAGTTTTGATTTGCATTTCCCTGATGATCAGCGATGATGAGCATCTTTTCATGTGCCTATTGGCCATCAGTATATCTTCTTTGGAGAAATGTCTGTTCATGTCTCCAGCCCATTTTTTGATTGGGTTGTTTGATGTTTTGTGGTTGAGTTGCAAGAGTTCTTTATATATTAAGGATTTTAAGCCTTTGTCAGACATATGACTTGCAAATATTTTTCCCCAGTTAGTGGGTTGTTTTTTTGTTTCAATCCTGTTTTCATTTGCCTTGAAGAAGCTCTTTAATCTGATGAAGTCCCATTTGTTTATTCTTTCTATTGTTTCCCTTCTCTGAGAAGGCATGGTGTCCGAAAAGATCCTTTTAATACTGATGTCAAAGAGTGTACTGCCTACGTTTTCTTCCAGAAGCCTTATGGTTTCAGGTCTCACCTTTAGGTCTTTAACCCATTTTGAATTTATTTTGGTGAATGGTGAAAAAGAATGGTCAATTTTCATTCTTTTACATGTGGCTTTCCAGTTCTCCCAGCACCATTTGTTGAAAAGACTTTCTTTTCTCCATTGTATGCCCTCAGCTCCTTTGTCAAAGATAAGCTGTCCATAGATGTGTGGTTTTATTTCTGGGCTTTCAATTCTGTTCCATTGATCTGTGCACCTGTTTTTGTACCAGTACCATACTGTTTTGATTACTGTAGCTTTGTAGTATGTTTTGAAGTCAGGGATTGTGATGCCTCCAGCTTTGTTCTTTTTTCTCAGGATTGCTTTAGAAACTCGGGGTCTTTTGTTGCCCCATATGAATTTTAGGATTCTTTGTTCTAATTCTGTAAAGAATGTCATTGGGATTCTGATTGGGATGGCGTTGAATCTGTAGATTGCTTTAGGTAGAATGGACATTTTAACTATGTTTATTCTTCCAATCCATGTACATGGAATATCTTTCCATCTCCTTATGTCGTCATCCAATTCTCTCAGAAAGGCCTTGTAATTTTCATTATATAGGTCATTCACTTCCTTAGTTAAATTTACCCCAAGGTATTTTATTCTTTTTGTTGCGATTGTGAATGGTATTGTATTCTTGAGTTCTTTTTCTGTTGGTTCATTACTGGAGTATAGAAATGCTACTGATTTATGCAAATTGATTTTATACCCTGCAACTTTGCTGTAGTTGTTGATTACTTCTAAAAGTTTTCCAATGGATTCTTTGGCTTTTTCCTATCTAAGATCATGTCGTCTGCAAACAGCGAGAGTTTCACTTCTTCCCTCCCTATTTGGATTCCTTTCATTTCTTTTTCTTGCCCGATTGCTCTGGCCAAAACCTCCAGTACTATGTTAAATAAGAGTGGTGATAGAGGGCATCCTTGTCTCGTTCCTGTTTTCAGGGGGATGGCACTCAATTTTAGCCCATTGAGTATGATGTTGGCTGTGGGTTTGTCATATATGGCCTTTATTATGTTGAGGTAGTTCCCTTCTATCCTCATTTTGTTCAGAGTTTTTATCATAAATGGCTGTTGGATCTTGTCAAATGCTTTCTCTGCATCTATTGAGATGATCATGTGGTTTTTATTCCTCAATTTGTTGATATGGTGTATCATGTTGATTGATTTGCGAATGTTGAACCATCCCTGTGTCCCTGGTATGAATCCCACTTGATCATGATGTATGATCCTTTTGATGAATTGCTGAATTCAGGTTGCCAAAATTTTGTTGAGAATTTTTGCATCTGTGTTCATCAGCGATATTGGCCTGTAGTTCTCCTTTTTCACACTGTCCTTGTCAGGCTTTAGTATCAGCGTGATGTTGGTCTTGTAGAATGTGTTAGGAAGTGTTCCATCCTCCCTGATTTTTTGGAATAGCTTGAAAAGGATAGGTGTTAAATCCTCTCTGAAAGTTTGGTAGACTTCCCCAGGAAAGCCTTCTTGTCCTGGTGTTTTATTCTTTGGGATGCTTTTGATTGCTGTTTCAATCTCTTTCCTTGTGAGTGGTCTTTCAAATCGCCTGCTTCTTCTTGACTGAGCTTTGGGAGATTGCTCTACAGTTTCTTTTTAAGCATAAAAGTAGTTGCAATAAGTTTGGAAAAACAGAAAAGATCAAAGCAAAACAACTATAATCCTACCATCTTAACCCAATAACTGTTACCATTTTTGGTTATTTTCTTCTGGCCATTTTTCCGCATGCCCCTCCCCGACTTAACATAGTTATTATGTATACCTCCTTCTGGCACAACGGCTTTGGGGACAGAAAAATCTATATTCAAATTCTAGCCTGTCCTAGGATTCCTTCTAGTCCAGTGACCTTAAGCAAGTACATAAGCTGAGTCTTGCTTTTCACACCTGCTGGCAAACCCTGCTTTAGAGTTGTGAAGATGAGAGTTCTTTGAAAGGGGCCCAACTTTTGCTGGCACCCAGTAGGTACTCAATAAACAGCAGCCATTATAACTGCACTTAATATTACACTGGAAGTATTTTTTCATGTAGCTACATAATTTTCATAACCATAATCAACAGCCACACAATATCCTACTGAATGCATCTACTGACAGATCCATTAAAAAAAACTGTTTTTTAGCTCTTTTTCCTATTGACAGACTCGCCCAGGAGGCTATTTACTGTGATGAAGAAATTTGCGCATATTTTATTTTTTACATGTTGGGAATTCTTAGGTCAAAGGGAATTAACACTTTGATGGATCTTGGACATATTTCTAAATTCTTAAAAGGGCTACACCTATACTGACCAGCAACGCATCAGAACTGGTTTTACCATTCTTGCTCCTGCGCTGGATATTAATATTTCTCTCTCCCCCTCCCTCCTTTCTCTTCCCATTGTTTTCATCTGTACTTTTTGGAAACAAAAAATTAAAACGCTTCCTGACACATTTATTGAGATACTTATCTAGTAGTACCTTGAACATATTTTTATTGATAATATAATAAAGAATATCAATACTTCATCTGTAATATTTACTGCAAATATTTTCCTCAGTCTGCTGCTGAGACTTCTTTTTCTGGTTAATATGTTTTGATACAATTTGCATTAAATTTTTCTACAGTCAAGTCTTTCAATATCATCTTAAAAATTTTTTTCTTAAGAAAAATATCAAACATACACAAAAGCAGAGAGACTAAAACAACGAATCTCCATGTATCCATCACTACCTAGAGCAATCATCTACCTGATGGCCACTATTATTTCAGTCATTCTCCAAACTACTACCCCTCATCCTCAGATTATTTTAAAGCAAATTGAGGATATAACATTTCATGTATAAATATTTCAGTTGTAACTCCTCAAAAAGACTTTTAAAAAATATAACCACAGTACCAATTCTATTCCCCCAAAATTCATACTAATTCTTTAATATCAATAAAATAACCAGTCAGTATTCAAATTCAATGTTACAAAATTATTTTTGCTTTACATTTTTTAAATTATTGAGGTAACACTGGTTTAAAATGTTATATAAATTTCAGTTGTACATTACTATATTTCAACTTCTGTATAGTCTACATCATGTTCACCACCTAAAGTAGTTTCTTTTTCCCATCAGGATCCAAACGATCTGTCTCTTAAATTCTCTTTCATTGGCACTGGCCCATGGCCGAGTGGTTAAGTTTGCGCACTCCACTTTGGTGGCCCAGGGTTTCACCCGTTTGGATCCTGGGCGGGGACATGGCACCGCTCATTAAGCCATGCTGAGGCAGTGTCCCACATGCCACCACTAGAAGGACCCACAACTAAAAATACACAACTATGTACTGGGGGGATTTGGGGAGAAAAAGGAAAAATAAAATCTTTAAAAAAAAAAGTTCCTTTTAATCCACAGGTTCTCCCTCCCTCTGCCACCACCTCCCAAACTTATTTTTTAAGGACTATGACTGTTTAACCTATAGAATCTCCACAGTCTGAATTTTGTTGGTTGCATCCCTGTGGCGGTGATGAATATGTTCATCTGTTCCAGGTGTTTGCTGATATCGGGTAGCTAAGCCTAGATTAGGAGTTTGATATTGTGCCCATACTTCAAGGGTAGCATTGAGTGTCACTTCAATACTTGTTTTCATCACCTTTGTTTTTTCATGTTTTGTTTTGAAATAATTTTAGATCTACAGAAGATGGATAGTAGAGTATTCCCATGTACTCTTCACTCAGCTCCCTCCAGTGTTAACGTCTTACATAAGCATGGTCCATTTGTCAAAACTAAGACGTTAACACTGGTAAATACTATTAACTAAAACAGTTTATTCAGATCTTACCAGCTTTCCCACTAATGTCCTTTTTCTGTTCCCAGAACCAGTCCAAGATATCATGCTACATTTGGTCTACATGTCTCCTTCGTCTCTTCAAACATGGGACAGTTTCTCGGTCTTTCCTTGTCTTTCATGACCTTGACACATTTAGTTGTGGTCAAGTGTTCCGTAGAATATCCCTCTATTTGGATTTGTCTGATGTTTTCTCATGAATAGAGAGAGGTTACAGATCTTTTTGGAAGACCATCAGAGAGGTGATGTGCCCCTGTTAGGTCATATCGGGGAGGTACATGATATCAACATGACTTATTACTGGTGATGTTAATATTGATCACTTGGCTAAGGTAGTGTTGGCCAGGGTTCTCCACCAAAACGTTATTTTTTTCCTTTCCATACTCAATTTGTTAGAAGCAAAACACTAAATCCAGCCCACACTAAGGGTGGGGGGAATTAAGCTCCAGCTCCCAGAGGGAGGAGTATCAAAAAATATGTAGTCGTACGTAAAAATCACCAAAGTAATTAACAGGAAGATACTTTGAGGCTAGGCAAATATATGCTTCTCCCTAAAGTTGTGCCCACTAATTTTAGTATTCATCAATAGATCTTGCCTACAGTAATTATTACTGTCGTGTTCAACCATGATTTTCTTTTCCCTCCTTCCTTCTACATTAATGAAAATTATTCTGTAAGGAAGATTTGCCCCTTCTCCTCTATTTATGTAATTCATCCAATCATTTATTTATAGCAGAATGGATTCATGAATACTTATTTTACTCTTTGAGTTGTAACCAATATCATCATTTATCATGTTGCTCAAATTTTCCAACTTTGCATTTGGGTGGAAGTGGTCAAAGTTAATATCATCAATGAGACAAACCAATATGACATGTCCTCTATGTGATGCACTGAGGACACACCACTTCAGTGATATTCTTGCCATCCATCTTTTTTTCCTTTTCTTTTTTGAGTATTTCCTTGTTTCTTGCACTACAAGATGCTCCAGGCTCATCTTTTACTTCTTTGTTCCAGTTGTAGAATCAATCATTTCTTCAAGGAGCCTTCATTCCTTTTACTGGAGAAACGTATTTAAAAACCAAGATATGGGCATGTACTACATTTTAATATTTAATAAAGTTAGTCATTCCATATTATCCAAGTTTTAAAAAATGTTTAAATATTCATATCTGTTTTTCTTCCATTTGACTAATTTTCTTCCAGTCAGTGCTAATTATTTAAAGCTTGCTAATTTATGCCAGGAACAACAAATGCATCTAGTTTTAGTTACTACTTTTTAATAAAGTTATAAATGACCTAAATGTTCATCAATGAGAAAATGGACAAATCCATTGTGGTATTCTCATATACAGCAATGGAATACTATTTAAAAACTAAAGCTATACTTCTAACATGTATCTCATACTGCAGAAAAACATATTCAGAAAAATACCATCTACATAAAGTTTTAAAACACGCAAAAATGCCATTTATATTGTTTACCGATTATATGTGTAGTATTTAAATTCATGAAAAAAATTAAGGATACTGGTTTGGGGGTGGGGAGGTAGGAAAGAAAGAAATGTGATCAATGAGGGTTATACAGTGAACAGCAATTCTATTAGCAATGTTTTATTTTTTCAGGGTGAATGGCAAATACACAGATGTTCAAAATATTTCATAATACTTTTTAAAAGATAATAACAAATGAGGAAGGTTAAGTAAAAATAACCACGTAGCTCATCCATATGGGAACAGTTGGAAAAAACCTACCCCTCAAGCTACTTGACAGACTGCTTTTTAAGTCTTGGAAGATACAGACAGAAAGAGAATACTATACAGTTATGAAGAGTATAAACAGAATCACTAAATACTAAAACACAAAACTTCAGGGACTTAAAATCATGTAGAATCTGTTACTTCAAAGAGGTAATATGGTTGGAAACAAACAGATAAAGGTTAAATAGAGTTATTTTTATGTGATAACAGTTCATTAAAAGGAAGCTAAAAATCTTGAAGAAGAAAATAAAGGGCTAAAAAAGCAATGGGACATATCAAGAAGACAAAGGAGCTAGCTTGAAGGGATTCCCACTTGCTAAACCTGGGACAATCTGAGCTTCAACATTACAGCACACTACACCCCACTGAATAAAATAGGAACCCAAGAGTCCATACTAGGATAACAAAACAAGAACTGGTTTAGGCCAACGGCATCGTAACCAAGAGATCAAAGTTAACATCAGCAATGAGACACGCTCACATCACGTGCCGTTCATGTGATGCTCTGAAGACATCACCTCACTAATATTCCTGCCGAAAATGCATAATCTGAATCACAATTACGAGGAAAAAGACAAACTCAAATTGAGGGACTTTCTACAAAATAAATGGCCCATACTATTCCAAACTGTCGATATTGTGAAAAACAAATAAACGCTGAGAAATGTTTCAGGTTAAAGGAGAATGAAGATACACCAACCGAATGCAATGTGTGATCCCAGACTGGGAAGAAAATTGATAAAAAGAACATTGTGCAGGCACCTGGAGAAATGGGAACATGATTTTTGGGTTAGGTAACAGTATAATATCAATGTCAAATTTCTTGATTTTAATAACCATACTGTAGTTATGTGAGAAACTGTCCTTGTTCTTAGAAAACACACTGAAATATTTAGGACTGAAGGGGCATACCACCTGCAACTTACTCTCAAATGCTTCAGAAAAAAACAGTATGTTGCGATACACATATGCAAACAGATACAAACGGAATAATCAGGCAGATGTGGCAAATGTTGACAAGTCTAGATGAGGAATATACGCAGTTCTTTATAAAATGTTTGTAATATCTATATAATTTTGAAATGACTTCAAAAGAAAGCTTAAGAAAGAATATTGTAGAGACATTGTTGTCTTTTAAAATTAACACAGGGCAATTACCATGCTTTCAAAACAGTCCTCAGTTCCAACATTAGATGGTGACTAGGCATGACATTCTAATGTTAGATTTTTATTTACAGTAATAAATTCTTTTTTGACCATTAAAAACACCCCCTTTGCGGCTTTGGTCAAAAGACTCTCAAAAACGAAGAGACTCATCTCACGCAAATGATAAAGTGTACTTCCTTTTACCTGAGACATCCATCTGTCGTCTCCTTGAATATCTTCCGCTGCATGTGGAATGGCTGCTGGGTTCGAGTCACCTTGGCTCATTCTATACCTGAGGGAAAAAATGTCTATGTCATGTTTCATTCATTAACAGCAATAGTTATTTGTTATCATTTACTTAAATATTACACGTCAGGTTTTAAATAATAATTTAAGTTTCACTGTGGTTTTGCCTAGAAGCAAACAACTGGAGTTTATTTTCAGCAGAGAAGAGTTACAGGACACAACGGCTTGAGTCCCATAAATATCCAGCATCACTAAACTTCCAGACAGGCCTGAATATTATTTAGGAACAGGGTATTCCAGTTAAAAAATCTGCTCTAAGTATATGCTCTACATCTATATTAATTTTTCATGATTATATGTTACTATGAACACCAAATGACACAAAGAGTCAGACACTTAGTTCAATGAAATCTATATCAGTCTTTTAGGCTGCTAGAGTTACACAGTTAAGAATTATTACAGCAATGATTAGAATCCACTGGTTAGTACACATCACACAAACAACTGTACCACAGATTATGTAAAACTAGTCACAGGCTTTGACACTGGTTTTTTTTGAGGAAGATCAGCCCTGAGCTAACTACTGCCAATCCTCCTCTTTTTGCTGAGGAAGACTGGCCCTGAGCTAACATCCATGCCCATCTTCCTCTACCTTATACAGGGGACAGCTACCACAGCATGGCTTTTGCCAAGTGGTGCCATGTCCACACCTGAGATCAGAACCAGCGAACCACCGAGAAGCAGAACGTGCGCACTTGACCGCTGCACCACCAGGCCGGCCCCATTAGTCACAGGCTTTGGCACTGGTTTTTGACAAACATTTACTATTTTTATTTCTGACAGATCTCTACTAAGAAAATGATTAGTGATGAGCCCAAATATGGCATCTGATAGTGAAGAAGGAATAAGTGAAATTTAGAAAAGTCAGAAATGATAACCTTCTAGAAAGACAAATAAGAAACCAGATTGTTTTCATTCAACTCTGCAGAATACCATTAGGCTCAAGAGGTCACTTGGCAAATGCAAACGATAATGAAAAAGAGAAAAACCTGGGGTTTTGCGGCTTCTAGAACAGGAGGCCATACTCTCTTTGTCCTTCCTTTGCCATCCTCAAGCACAGCTAAGCTTTCTCGGAAAGGGAATGGAGTTACACTCATCACTAAGCATTTACTGAGTGAAACAAGACACACTGGGTTGCCACGGTAGTAGTTTTGCAGACTCAGAATGTACCAAGCCCTAAACATGAAAGCACACTTTCATTCATGAAAAGTAAATTACAGGAACGAACAATTTTAACACTAATTATGCAAACAAATTAGCTCAATTCTAAATAACATTAGGCCTTAAAAAATTAGGCTTTGGGTAAATCCCGTATCTGACAGAAGATGTAAAATACCATCCACATCCTGTGTACATATTTCTTTAGATTACTAAAATTTGCAACTATCAGAAAATAATAGCTATCTATCAATGACTAAAGATGCTGTGTTTCAGACATACCACCTCCAATCCTCACAAAAGTACTGCAAAAGGAGGAAACGGAGGATCAATTGGGGTAATTTGTGCAGCGAGTGACTGAAATTAGATTTGCCTGACCCCAATAATGTCACATCTGGCCCAGTGACCACAATCCAGTTCACGTGGACTCCCTACGGGGGCCTAATATCTAAGCATTCCACGCCGAAGACGCACACTACATGGAGCTGGAAACATCAACGTGAAAGACAAGAAGTGGGAAGAGCCGTAAGACGAATTGCTGTAGCTCCCATCAGACTACGGTGTCTGTTCGGGGTTTCAGTGTCTAAGGAAGGAATGGAAAATTAAAATGCACAAAGGAAAACGAAAAAACGATTAGAGGGGTTAAAACAAACAGCCATATAGAAACATTTAATTCCGGGGTTTTGCTTTTGTTTTTGAACTAATAAAACATTTATACCTTCTACATAACAGTTTCTTTGGGTCTAAGTTCGATTGTAGATTCAGTGTGGCTATTCAGGTTGAATCTAACATGGTGCTTAATAAAAGTTTTAACTTAAAAAGCACCTTTCTTCCCTGCTGGTCAAACAGCTCCACTGGCCTTAAGGCAGACAAGGGGCAACCAAGTTTTCCCATCTTAAGGATTTCAAAATTAGATCTAAAAATGCAAAGAAATATACCAACAAATAGCTCTGTTTTCCACTCACTATTTGAAAAAGTCTATTTCCTAAGCTTTTAAATACACTTTAAAAACCCAATCATTTCATTAATTTATTTATTTTCCCACTGGAAAAACACTTAACACGTTAGGTATTTTTGAGACAAAAGTTAAGACACAGAGTTAAGAGAGAGAGCACTACTGAAAAGGAGAGAAATAATCTGTCCAACACTCACTATATGGTTATATAATGGAAAGTACTTTTCCTGGGGATGTTTAAACAACAAGAGTGACAAACTGTGAACATGAGGTGCCTTCATAATAATACGTATTCAAATACATCCCTCGCCACTTAAAGACTAAATGCAGGCACTTCAACTTCATTTCAGTCCTTGGGATGTCATGTTCAGATCTTGCTGAAAAACTTAAGAAGAATTTTGACAACCTGGAGGGTGTATAGAGGAAAGGAGCCAAGATTGTGAGAAATTTGAAAACCTGTTATATTAGAAATAGTTGAAAGAAATGGGCATGTGTCTAAGCTGCAGAAAAACTGGTTGAGGAAGAGGAAGACACAGGACATAAACAGCTGTCAAAGTATTTGAAGATTACGAGGAAGAGATGTCAGGCTTATTTTGCACGTCCCCAAATAGGAAGACAGGGCCAGTGGCTAGAATGTACAGTGAGACAAATTTCTAGCGAATATAACTACAGAATGATCATAGCCTGTCTCATAAGGTAGACACTTCCAATGGACATTCAGAGAGGCTAGGGGTGTACCTAATAGGAAAGCATAAAGTGAACCAAAGCATACGAGTAAAGACTGGTCCAGGTTAGTGGACTTCAAACACTTTTTAATGTTGTAAAATCTTTTTGATATGCCCCAATATATGTGTATTTATTTATAAATTAAATATGTAAATTATTGTGAATCTGTATATTAAATATTAGCAGAGTTTACTTTTTCTTTTTTTACATAAAAAATAAATGTAAACAGCAGTTCTAAATTTTTTCCTGTATTCCAGCAGATCACCTTGTGCATGCCTGGGAGTGCACACACTCTACTTTCAAGACCAATGGTCTACATAAACTATAAGATCTCTTCAGACCTATGATTCCCTTTTCAGATGAATTTTCAATGTGTCCAACTGGTAAACAATTGATCTAAAATAATTGCTGGGGCTGGCCCCGTGGCCTAGTGGTTAAGTTTGGCACATTCCACTTCGGTTGCCCAGGTTCAATTCCTAGGTGCAGACCTACACCACTAGTCAGGGGCCATGCTGTGGGGGCAACCCACATACAACATAGAGGAAGATGGGCACAGATGTTAGCTCAGGGTGAATCTCCCTCAGCAAAAATAAATACATTAACTAAATAACTGCTATTAAGATTTATTAAGAACTTACTATTTACAAGACATTGGGCTAAAACTGAAGCTCAGGGAGATTTAAGGAAACTGCTCCTTGATAGGGCGAGCTGGGATGTGATTTGAATGCAGGGTGATAATACTCCAAAGCCTACTACTCCTGAGCAAAGGACGTTAGGCTCTACACAGAAGACTCTATATATAAGACAACGATAAATTTTAATTTACGTCAATTCACTCATATCTTCTACTACTACTACCCAAATTTAACGGCATTCTGATACCCTGAGCAAAATACTTTCATCTCAGTCCTTTCCTTTTTTTTTGAGGAAGATTAGTCCTAAAACAACATCTGCCGCCAATCCTCCTCTTTTTGCTGAGGAAGACCGGCTCTGAGCTAACATTCGTGCCTGTCTTCCTCTACTTTATACGTGGGACGCCTGCCACAGCCTGGCTTGCCAGGCAATGCCATGTCTGCACACCCAGGATCCAAACTGGTAAACTCCGGGCCGCCGAAGCAGAACCTGTGAACTTGATCACTGCACCACCGGGCCGGCCCTCATCTCAGTCCTAAATTTCTTCATGGGCAAAATAAAAAAGCTATACCAGGAAACCAAGAAAGAAAATGTCATTTATCTGAGGCTACCAAGCAGGTAGAACTGGGAGAAGATCACAAAATATTTCCAATTAACTAGTCTTTTTTTTTTCTTTATGAAAATAAGGCCATCCTTCTTCCTCTTCTACAAGAGCAAAGTATCTGAGCAAAAATTTGTTTCTTTGTGCCTTCAGATACCTGGCTTTTGTATTATCTGGCCAAATCAAAATCTTACAATACAAAGTAGCTTTCAGTTTTACTGATGGCAATGGCTGGTAACATTTTTAAACAGTAGGTAAAGAAAGACTGAGCCACGAACCCCCTGCAGTCTCCTCTTTAAGAACCAGGCTGGACATATACAACCCAGGGGACTATGCATTCAGCAGATTCAAATAATTTGGGAGTTAGACAAAATAAGCTGTTGTATTCTTTACAATAAAAACAAAAACTGAGTCAGGAACTATCCGGACAACAGCCTGTGGTAGGTCACAAAAATCCGAGTGATTCTGATCTGCTCTCAGACAGAAAGCAATACTGTCACATAGGAGTATTCAAAATGGTGAAGCTGGACTGAGTAACACAACAAAAAACAAGCACCGATGGGGAGGGATTTGCCTCCCATCTCACCTTACTCATTCAGAATAATCTCCCCCACGTAGCAAGTCACTAACTTGTGAGATCACAAACAGCAGGTTCAGTTAGAAAAACCAAGCAGAATGGAGAGAAAGGTTTGAAGAACAAAAGTTTTGTTAATTTACCAGGAGAGACCCTATTGGAGGGAAGCTTAATGGTCCATTAAAATGAGTTCTCTGGAAAGATGAGGAGTAAGTGACTTGCATAGTACTTCCCGATTTTCCTGCATTTTCTATCTTCTCTACTTAACTTGGACTATGACAAGATAACACGAGAATTTCCAGATGCTTATACGAGCGTGGTGTAGGGAGTCTAATCAGAAACCAGTTCCAACAACAAAGAATTATAAATTCTCAAGCTGGGCTGGATGTTTCTTTCGCTTAATCAGGAAACAGATGGAGGGGGAAAGTTGCGCTAAGAATGAAAAGATTTAGAATGTTTTCACTCTGAGCTAAGACTTCATTTTGCTTCCCAGGGAGTTGGCAGGGTTATTCTGAAGGGGAAGGCGGGCCTCACTCTAAATACCCTGCCTCAGTAGGCTGGTGGGTGGGTCCCTGGGTTCCAGCACATCCATGATTTATTATCAAATGCCCAAGCCAACAAATTAAAGCACGATGATTTCCTACTCCTCCCCTGCTCCCCCACAAGGAGGCAACCTTTATATGCGAACAATGTGCCCAGGAGTAGATCTCAAGACACAAGGCATGCCCAAGGCAAAGGGTACTCAAACGCTCAGGGGAAACAAGCATCCCTATTTTCTCCTTCCTCTTTCTCCACACTTTTACCCACCCCCAAATTTTAAGCTGTACAAAATGAGGACCTAAGGTGGGTCCAGGCCGTCCTCCCTTTCTCCGTGGCTAAGCGCTAAAAAGAGGCCAAAGCTTCAGGCGTTTGGTTTTTTTCAAGGTTTGTATATATATTATGAAAAGCCACGCTGGCCTGGGAGCTATGGAAAGCAAACAGTGAGTCACCACGCAACGGGTCTATCACAGACCTGTAGGCCAGAAGGTCCTGATCTGGGACATGGACACGGACCAGGTAAAAGCACCTAAGAAAACCTGTCCTCCTGCAGGCTGAACTAGCTGGTTGACCTTGGGCTCATGATCAACCTCGCTGGGCCTCATCTCTAAAACCAGCTGCTGGACCGGACAGCCCTCTAAGAAATAACCCCGTTTGAGTGGTGACAGTCTACGGATTTTTGAATACATTCGGGGAGGAAACGGAGAAGTTCCTAAAGAGTTGACATTTTTCAACAAAAGGGGGAGGAAAAGGCGCTCAGTCAAAACACAACAGAGTAACTCGGCCCGCGGGAAAGGCCTCTCGGACAAGAGGAACGGGGAGGAGGGTCGGAGGTCCAGCCCGGGGGAGGAGGGAGAAGCCACTGCGGAGGCTGGAGGTGCTCGCGGGGCGCCCCGCGGCCGCAGGGGCCGGGGGTTGCGGGAGGCCCGCCGCAGAGGTGGGCAGGCGCGGGCGGCGCGGCCCTCCGCGGGATGCCTCCACCGGGAAGGGCGGGGTGGAGCCGGCGGCCAGCGCAGGAGTCGACAGGTTTGGGGGCGGGGTGCCGGGGGACGGCTCTAAGGCGGCCGGCGAGCGGCCTGGAGGCCCCAGGGGCAGCGCGGGCGGCGGGGTCACCAACGCCGGGTCCGCGGGGAATGCGCGCGCGCGCGCGAAGACCCCCAAGGTCGGCTGGGGGGGGGGGGTGGAGGCGCGGGGGGAGGGGCCGGCGGGTGGGGGAGGGGAGGTCGTGGGCCTCTCACAATAACACATCGCAGCCCCTCCAAACCCCACTTCTAAGCCCCCGGGTTCCCGCGCCCCAGGGATGCACTCACTCAGGCAAAGGGTCCGTGCGGGCCCCAAGCGGCTGCGGCGTCGGCGGGTGGCGCGTCTGTCGCTCGCTCAGTCCCGGCGGCCCCGCTCCGGCGCGTCCCTCCTCCGGCCCCGGCCCCAGCACCAGCAGCAGCGCCCCCACTTCCGGTTCCCCTGCCACTCAGGCAAATGCTTTCCGGAAGTCCCGCCCCATCCTGTCGGCCTCGGCGTGGCTCCTCTCTCCCTGCCTTCCTTCTCTGCGGGCGCTAGCTGCCAGCGCTCAGGTGTCCTGTCACGTCCAGCGAGGTTCCCCGCTTTGTTCTCTATTCTGCCCTCTTTTTTGCGTGTAGACTGCGCGATTTGGGCCTCTATCTCTCCTCCAGCTGCATCCCTCCATCCTGAGTTAATGTCCCTGCGGCGTGGAGATGGCAGTCGGGACAATGTGGCGTGACCTCACACTGACGCCATTCCCTTCCCGCCCCGCCAACCTGGCTTCCTTCTCCACCCCATGGAATAAACCGATTGCTGCAAGTGGGAGGGAAATGGGGCCCCAAGGTTAATGAGGCAGCTCCCTACGTTTACGAGTGGAATTTCTGTTTCTACGATGAGTGTACGGATTTTAGGTGACCGCCTCTTAAGGTGATACCATAGCGGGATGGCGACTCGCGGTCTTTTCCTTAGCGATCCGTCTAAACTAGGGAAAGACATACCTATACAAAGTCAGTATTGAAAAGATTCTATGCTAAATGCTATATAAATGCAGGATCTATCAGAGTAGAGAGGAGGGGCGAAAGATGTAGGCAGAAACGTTTGTGGAGCAGCGCCTTGAGCTGGCCCTTTTAAGTCTCCCGGGACTCGGCAGAGCCTTCCAGCGCTCTGCAAATCATCAGGGGTTTTGATTTTGCTGACAAAACCCGTTAAGAATACTACAAAAACCTGGGAGCTGAAAGTTTCAAGCTATATTAAATTATTTTTCTACATCACCTGTGCTGTCAAGTGGTACTAAATTTATCAGTCATATATAATCCAAAATAATTTTGTCCTCGTTTAAAATGATTTTTACATTGCTGACTTGCCTTGGAAATTCTCTTACAGATGTTCATACTATAGGGCACACAGTAGGTGCTCAGTAAATGTTTCTCGTTTTAAGTGTTTCAGTGAGAAGAATTCGTGTTTGGAGAACTCAAATGGGGATATAAAGAGGCAACTGAGAAATATATTGATAACAGAAGAGAAATAGCTTGAATTATTCTCCAGGGATCAATCCATTGAATCTGGTATTTCCCTAGTTTTTACACTCAGCACACTTTAATGTCATCACTACTTTAACACGCTGTCTTTCTTGCTATGTGGTAAGCTCCGAGGGAGCAGGGACCTTGTCCCATGGATTCCCAGCACCTGGCAGGCTGGCTGATCAGTAGTAGACACTCATCAAATCCTGATGAATGAGGAATGAATGATCAAGGGCTGAATGTGTGTCTGTGGAACCCATGGCCTATCTTTATATTTTCCTGTTTTTCAACCTTTTCATTAAGACACATAAACAAAGGAGGTGTGCCCCCAGGAAATACTAGACCTAGTTAAACTAGCCTCTGCAAATATTTAAATACATTTATGGCTCAGGCAGTTTTTAGTGTTTTGGCAAAATCTCAATGCCACTGAACCCTGACATTTATTAAGAGCTCGTCTCCTGAATTCATCTGTTTTAGCTTTCTAAATAATTCATTTTCAAAAATATGCAGGCAGTATCGTGGAAAGGACCCTAAACTAGGCTTCAGGGTGCCCTGTGTTCTTGTCTGAGGGCTATGGCTCACTTAACTTCTTCCAGCCTTTGTTTCTTAGTCTGTAAGACAAAAGGGGTGGACTAGATGGCCAGCCCGGTGCACACGTTCTGCTTTGGCGGCCCGGGGTTCGCTGGTTTGGATCCCGGGTGCAGACATGGCACTGCTTGTCAAGCCATGCTGTGGCAGGCGTCCCACATATAAAGTAGAGGAAGACTGGCACGGATGTTAGCTCAGGGCCAGTCTTCCTCAGCAAAAAAGAGGAGGATTGGCAGCAGATGTTAGCTCAGGGCTAATCTTCCTCAAAGAAAAAAGGGGTGGACTAGATCATTGCTAAGGTCCTTTCTAGCTCTAAACTTCCGCCCTACCCTGAGTTACATGCGGGAACATAATTCTGGTGGCATACACACCCTGTCTCTCTCCTCCTCACTTCCCACACGCAACCTCCCGTCCCCCTAAGCCCCATTCAGAGTGTATATTCCATACAGCCCTCGTTGGTGCTGGGAAAAATAACTTCTCTGACTGTGAGACAGATAGACTGAAAATTATCAGGAGAGCTTGCCCTTCAAGTTCTTTTTCCATTAATGATGATAGGTTTTATGACTCCATCCAGATTCTTTAGTCTGTTTTCTCTTGTGACTAAATGCCAAACTAAAGGGAGAAAATATATAAGCCCTGACAAAATTTGACTGATTGGAGTCCTCAAATGGGCTTGAGTAAACATGATCCAGTGTAAACCTAGGACTTTGAGAATGAGAAGTGTCAAAATACTGCCCAAGTGGCCTGGAATTTAGGTGACTGCTTGGCGTTTCGTTACTTACAGTAATAAAACCAGGAGATTTCAGAGGACTTGGCATTTCATACATGAAAGGAGCGGAGAAAAGCTATGTGGACCGAGAATGGACACGCAGTGTGAATTTAGGGAATTTCTGTGGGTAGAACACAAGGTCAGATGGTTTACAGAAAAAGAACTTTCAAAGTTTTGTTAATTGTTAAAACAACATTAAGAAATGTTTCCACAGGAAAAAAAAAATTCGCTCACATCCTTACCAATTAACACATTTTCATTTGCCTCAATTCCTTTCATTCAATAGCCATATATTCAATATATACTATATTTCTCTTTTTTTGTGTGTGTGCTGAGGAGGATAATTTTCCATGAGCTAACATCTGTTGCAAATCTTCCTCTTTTTGCTTGAGGAAGATTCGCCTTGAGCTAACATCTGTGCTAGTCTTCCTCTATTTTGTATGTGGGTCGCTGCCATCCATGCCTACCCAATGAATGGTATAGGTCTGAACCTGGGAACCAAATTGGAGCACGCCAAACTTAACCACTAGGTCACAGGGCTGGCGCCTATATTTCTCAATTTTAAGATCTTTGGGGTCAGGCCAAGATATTGTTAGAAATATAGTAAAGAATATATTATAACAACATTTTTGTTTCCACAACTGACAATTGTTAATGTATCACATCCTTATTTTTTTTAGCAACGTGTGTGTGCATGCACGTGTATGTTTTAGTATCATTACAAACTCGTGGATTGAAACATACTTGATGTGTTTCGTCCCATTGCAATTATTAAGCTTGTTGATAACTTGATTGTCCCATCTTTAGTGAGTGGGACCATATTCAAGTTGGCTCCTCGTCATTTTGACATGACGGAACATTGATCTTCTTTCTGCCCCTTTAATTTTTGCCTTTTCTACTATTTCATATAAATGGAATCATACACTTGTGCCTAGTTTTGCTTGTTATGAATAAAACTAAGATGAAAGTTCATGCAGAAGTTTTTGTGTAGACATGTGTTTTAATTTCTCTTGGATAAACATCTAGGAATGGAATTGCTGAGTCATATGGCAGGTGTATGTTTAGCATTATAATAAACTACCCAACTGTCTTCCAAAGTAGTTTATCATTTTACACCCCTACAAACTGGGTGAGAGTTCCGGTTGCTCTGCATCATTGACAAAACAGTATTTTCAATCTTTTTAATTTTAGCCATTCTAGTGAGTATGCAGTGACAGCTCATTATACTTTTAATTTGCATTTTCCCGATAATTAATAATATTAAGCATCTTTTCATGTTCTTTTTGGCCATTTATATATCTTCTTTCATGAAGTGGCTGTTCAATTCTTTCGCCCATTAAAAAAAAATATTAGATTGTTTGTCTTCCTATTACTGAGTTATAAAAGTTCTTCTATATTCTGAATAAAAATCCTTTGTCATATATATGTATTTCAAATATTTTTCTCCCAGTCTGTGGCTTATGTTTTCATTTTCTTAACAGTATCTTTTGAAGAATGGAAGTTTTAACTTTGATAAAGTACAATGTATCTTTTTTTTCATTTATGGTTTGTGATTTTTGTGTCCTATCTGAGAAATCTTTGCCTACTACCAGTTATGAGTCTCTCCTATGTTTTCTTCTAGAAGTTTTATAACTTTAACTTCTGCATTTCAGTAATCCTTTTTAAGGTAACTTTTATGTATGGTGTGAAGTAAAGGACAAAGTTAATTTTTTTGCATATGAATATCCAATTGTTCCACCACTATTTGTTGAAAAGATCTTTCTTTTCTCTATTGAATTATTTAGCCGTTTTGTTTAAATACAATTGACTGTATATGTGTGGGTCAATTTTGGACTCTGTATTCTGTTCCATTGATCTCTACATCTATCTACACTAATACCAGACTGTCTTAATTAGTGTAACTATATAGTTACTCTTGAAATCAGATAGTGTGAGTCCTCTAGGTATCTTCTTTTTCAAAATTGTTTTGACTGTTCTAAGTCCTTTGCATTTTCGTATAAATTTAGAATGAACTTCTTGATTTCTACAAAAAGGCTTTTTGAAATTTTGATTGGGATGCATTAAATCTATACATCAGTTTAGGGAGAAGTGACATCTTAACAACACTGAGTCTTCTGATTCATGAATAGTGTTTATTGTGCCATCATTTTAGATTTTCTTTAATTTCTCTTAGCAATAGTTTGTAACTTTCATTGTATGTCTATATATTTGATAAAGTTATTTAAGTATACATAATATATCCTTCACATTCGTAAGAACATTTTTTTGAGAACTACTCATTTTTTTTCTTTGAGGAAGATTAGCCCTGAGCTAAGTGCTGCCAATCCTCCTCTTTTTGCTGAGGAAGCCAGGCCCTGAACTAACATCCGTGCCCACCTTCCTCTACTTTATATGTGGGATGCCTACCACAGCATGGCTTGCCAAGTGGTGCCATGTCCACACTGGGGATCCGAACCAGTGAACCCTGGGCTGCTGAAGCAGAAGGTGTGCACTTAACTGCTGAGCCACCAGGCCAGCCCCAAGAACTACTCATTTTTGAGAACCTCACAGTAGCATATAATTTTCTGATGAAATGTACCTGAAAATTTTAAGCAATCACTTGAGATATCTGTAAGGAATATACCAATGTGCTTGAGGAGGAGTTAAGAACCCCAATCCCAGGCCAAACTACACGTGCTATCTAGGCACCTGGGCCTCACTTACTGGGTAGTGGTTTGCTTTCATTGTCACCAACCTTGAAAGTAGTTTCATTCAAATTTCTACCTCATTAAAATTACAAATCCTTATATCATAGATTTTCAGGGTCTTTCTCAGATAAAACCCTGAATTCTGAATGCCAAGGGTCCATGGATGTTTCTCTTGTAGTGTGTACCTCTCTTTCTTAACCATTTGTTTACAAGTCTCTTTCTCTGATTAAACACATGTTCTTCTTGGGCAGGAGACTTGTCTCCTTGTCACCCCAGTGCCAGGAAGTGCCTGGCGTAATAAATATTTTTTGGTAAACGTTTGATGGATGAATAAAGTCAAGGTCAATTTTCAGGTCTCAAGAAAGAAGACCACCAAAGCCGAGGGGAGCAGATGCTGGAATCAACATCAAGAATGGGAATCACCAACAGGAATCCTAAAAGCCTGGCAAGGCAGTGGGAAGTTGGGACTCAGGAGTTAAGCTGGCATGGTCCAGCTTAATTCTGGCAGTTTCTTGTATCTTCTCATATGCTTTAAAAAACTGGATGTGTAGTGGTAGCTCATTGTTTTAATTTGCATTTCTCTGATGAAGGATGCTGTGGAGCATCTTTTCAGATGCTTATTTGCCATCTGTATATTTTCTTTGGTGAAGTGTCTGTTAAGGTCCTTGGCCCATTCTTTAATGGGGTTGTTTGTTTTCTTATTGTTGAGGTTTTTGTTTTGTTTTGTTTTGTTTTGAAAGATTTTATTCTTTTCCTTTTTCTCTCCAAAGCCCCTAGTACATAGTTGTATATTCTTTGTTGTGGGTCCTTCTAGTTGTGGCCTGTGGGATGCTGCCTCAGCGTGGTTTGATGAGCAGTGCCATGTCCGCGCCCAGGATTCGAATCAACAAAACACTGGGCCGCCTGCAGCGGAGCGCATGAACTTAACCACTTGGCCACGGGGCCAGCCCTTTATTGTTGAGTTTTAAGAGTTCTTTGTATATTTTGGGTGACAGTCATTTACTAAATGTGTTTTTTGCAAATATTTTCTTCTGTTCTGTGGCTTGTCTTTTCATTCTCTTGACACTGTCTTTTGTGGTAAAGAAGTTTTTTATTTTAATGAAGTCCAGTTTATTAATGATTTCTTTCACAGATTGTGCCTTTGCTGTTGTATCTAAAAAGTCATTGACATACCCAAGGTTCAGTAGGTTTTCTCCTGTGTTGTCTTCTAGGAATTTTATAGTTTTGCATTTTTCCTTATCTTTGGTTTTCTGTAGCTTAAAAATAATATGCCTCAGTGCAAGTTTTTTTCTGAGCCTCCAGCAGGCTGTTCTCTGAGCCTCCTGGTTCTGTAATTTGGTGTCTGACATTAATTTGGAGAAATTCTCAGTCATTATTGTGTCAAATATTTGTTCTGTTCCTTTCTCTCTTTCTTCTTCTTTTGGTATTCCCGTTATGCATATGTTATACCTTTTGTTATTGTCCCACAGTCCTTGGATATTCTGTTCTGTTCTTTTCAGTCTTTGTTCTCTTTGCTTTTCAGTTTTGGAGGTTTCTATGATGTATCCTCAAGCTCAGAGATTCTTTCCTTAGCCATGTCCAGTCTATGAGCTCGTGAAAGGCATTCTTCATTTCTATTGCGGCCTTTTTGATCTCTAGCATTTCTTTTTGATTCTTTCTTAGGATTTCCATCTCTCTGCTTACATTGCCCATCTGTTCTTTCATGCTGTCTACTTTATCCATTAGAGCCCTCAGAATATTAATCATAGTTGTTTTAAATTCCAGGTCTGATAATTCCAACAACTCTGCCAATGTCTGGTTCTGATGCTTGCTCTCTCTCTTCCAGTTGTGTTTGCCTTGCAATTTTTTCGTAATTGCTGAACATGATGTATTAGGCAAAGGAACTGCTGTAAATAGGCCTTTGGTAATGTGATGGAAAGATGTGTGTGTAGTCGGGGAAGCATTCTATACTTGAACTGAATCTTAAAGAATGAATAAGAGTTGCCAGGTGTAAGGTGGGGAGGGTAAGGAGAGAGGGTAATGGTGTGATTAAAGGCTTGAAGCACAAGAGGTAGCAAGAGCAAAAATCTCCCTTGTTTAAGATCTCTCAGGAGCAAAATATTATGGTAATGACCTCGTATTAGCCATTTCCCTCACCAGATTGGGGTCATGCCCAAATCAGCTTTGTACTCTTCACATGCACTAACACAGAGTATGAATTTGGTGTGCAATGCTTTGTGAAACTAATAAATAATAATTTCCCAATGACATGGGACCTCTCTGCTGTCAGAGAATCACCTTGGACAAGCATAAGCTGGGCTGGGGTTATATAAGCTGGGCCCAGCCTCATCCTTACACTTGTGAATAAATTACATTTGCCTCAAATCATGGATGGTCCTATTACTGTTACTCTTCCTACTAGTACAACTATTACTAAAACAACAACATATATATTGTTATAGTATATATGTACACATATACACATTATATATATATATATATAAAACGTGTGTGTATGTGTGTGTGTGTGTATATATATATACACATAGATATATAGTTGTGGTAGTACATATATGTGCACACACACCCACAAAATTACAACTTCAAATTTTTTAATTACTTTCATGTACATTATCCTAGTTTATCCTCATAAAATACTATTATCTTGTTTATGGCTATTCCACACAGAGAATAGAGAAATAATAATGAAGAAATTGTAATCAATCAGTTAACAAATAGTTATTAGGCACCAATGTGTGTCAGACTGTGCCAGCCACCTCAGGGATACAAAAGGCATATTGAAATAATAGTATTTGTAGCTAAAAGGATTATTTGGTCCAGTTCTCTCATTTTATAGGCAAGCGCTACAGGTAAGAAAAGTCAAAATTTTTGGCCCCTGTCTGCAAATTCCATGATTCTATAACAATCTAGTAGTAAAGAAAAAATGAAAACATATGAAACAATTCAAAAACAATTAGGCACTAAATAGTATGTCCCCGATAGATGGAAAAAGACCTATAAAGAAGAAAACTGACAGGACTAGGTACCAGACATATGGGAACTTCCATGTGATGTTTATTAATCCTCAAAACACACACCATCGTCATCATCATCATCGTCATCATCTTCACTTTATGATAAAAACTAAACCTGAAAGAAGTCACGTAACTTACCAAAAGCCACACAGCAAGTGCTCGGTCTGGAATTCAAGCCAGTTCTGTCTGAATCCAAAACTTATGCTTTTTAAACTTCAAACCACTGAAGTAGAACATGCATGGCCTCTGTGTGGGATGAGAAAAGCTTTTCAAAAGTACTGGAAAAAAACCAGAGTGGGATCAAAGTAAGCAGGGCCTTGAAAAAAGGAAAGTGAGTTACTTAGGTAGGCAATAGGAAGCCTTTGTAAGTTCTTAAGTAGAAGCAGTAACAAAACCATCGTCAGGGGACTTTAAAGTTGGAGAGAATCTCAGGTTAGAAGTCATATAGAAATCTATTTATAGCACTACTTAAAGACATTTACTCAAATTCTGATTTAAGTAATCACTTGACAGGGAACCTACCTCTTCTAAGGCAGCACATTCCATTATCGGCCACCTGAGTCATTGACGGTTCTTTGGTAAGCATGCTTCGTATTTCTTCATGCAAAGAACAAAAGAGCTCAGGAGCAAGATCAGAGCTTTGCATTTCATGCCTGGAGATCTTCTAGGTTAACACAAAGCCAAGAATCTCTACCTACCTTTTCATCCGTTCATTCTTTCACGAAGACTTACTGAAGGCTTCCATGTGCCAATCACCTTCTAGGGGCTACAAAGACCCCTGCCCTTTCAGAGCGTACATTCTAGTGGGGAGAGATAATAAACATTAAACATCATAATAATAAAAAAACCAAAAAAGTATATAGTAGGTTAAAAGATAAGTGCTACAGAAATAAAAGATAGCCATAAAGTCGTAGGGGGTGGTGGTGGGGTGAAGGCGGTTATGAGGAATGTTTTCAAATAGGGTGCTCTGAGTAAGCCTCGCTTGAGAAGGCAGCATTGAGAAAAGACTTGAAGGAAGTGACAGAGCTATCCTCGCAGGTGTCTGGCAGAAGAACGTTCCAGGCAGAGGGAATAGCACCTGAAAAGGTCCTGAGGACAGCGCAGGCCTGGCATATTTGAGGAACAGCAAAGGGCCAGGATGGCTGGAGTAGAGTGAGTATGGGAAGCATGGTAGGAAACAGGAACAGAGAAATGATGGGGGCCAGAATATGCAGGGCCTTGTAGACCAGGGGTGGGACTTTGACTGTTATCTGGAGGACAATGGGGAACCATTGTATGGTTTTGAGCAGGAGCATGATCCCACTTTAATTTGAAAAGGATTCCTCAAGCTTCTGGGCTAAGAATTGAAGGTAGGGCAAGGGTGGCAGCAGAAAGACTAGTCAGGGGCTTATTGCAGTGTCAAGAGGCCATGGTGGCTCAAACCAGGCTGGTAGCAATTTGAGGTTGGTTGTGTTTTGTTGCAATCTGAATTTCCTTACATCGACCCAAGTCAAACACTTTCTACAAAGTGGTTTTTCACGTGGATCTTTAACCACCACTACTCACTCTCTCCTTCGGGTTTTTCCTTCCCTTCTGACTCTGGAGATGGACATAGGGAAGCCCAGCTTCCCTTCCCAGCCACTTCCCAAGACAAGCCCACAAGTCCTTTCCACTTTACAGGTTTTATTGCAAAACCATTAAAGGAAAACTGACAAGAGATAACGAAACCAACATGGACGAGGAAGTTACAAAGGTTAATTTTATGGTTTGTATAACAGCAATGCCTGGTCTACAGTTTCTAACTACCTATACAGTGGTCTTGGGAACCACATAGGCTATGTTTGGTTTTTATTCTTGAAGAGTAGGTCTCTCTAACGGTCTGCCCCCTGACTTCTGCCTGTATCAACGGCCTCTAGAAACCTCCCTGCCCCTACTTTTTTTTGTCAAGATCTCTTGATTTCAGATTCAAACTATACTCTTTATAGTTCACTGAACAATATCACAGTTGTTTAACATCTGTCTCTAATCCCCTCCTCTTAATTTCCCGTTTGAGCGTAGGCCAGAAAAGACTTTTCTCTTTCCTTCCCATCTTTCTCTCCTCCCCTCTCTAAGTCCCCAAATGCTCAGGTGCCAGGTACTCAGACCATGGTCACTGCTCTTTCCCTTTCTCTCTATCACAAACCCTGGGCTTCCTTAGCTTCATTTCTACACTGCAGCAACTTGCTCTCTTTTTCTTTTAAAGTCCAATTTCCTTATTATGACTTTTAGTTCTCTCCTCTCTTTTGTGTCACAAACTACTCCTTCAACTTCATCTCCCACCCCACCAGTCTATACTCCATCTGCTCCTTCCCTTCTTCCTTCACAAAATGAAGTTGGCATAGTAAGTATCAGCCAGGTCATGCAGGGTCTTACAGCCCATGCTAAGTGCAAAAGGAAATCATTAAAAGATTTTAAGGAGGAGGAGTGAGAAGATCAGATTTCTGTTTTTTGTTTTTGTTTTTTGCAAAGTATATATAACATTTCCCATTTATAGGTAAACAATTCCGTGGCATTAAGTACATTCAAACTGTTGTGCAACCATCATCACCATCCATCTCCAGAACTTTTTCATCTTCCCAAACTGAAACTCTGTATCTGTTAAATAATAACTCCCCATTCTCCTCTCCCCACAGCCCCTGGCAACAACCATTCTGTCTCTATGAATTTGATTACTCTAGGTACCAGATTCATAGAGTATTTGTCCTTTTATGTCAGGTTTATTTCATTCAGCATAATATCTTTAAGGTTCCTCATGTTGTAGCATGTTATCAGAATGTCCTTCATTTTTAAGGCCAAATAATATTCCATTGTATGTATATACCACATTTGGTTTATCCATTCATTCATCAATGAACATTTAGGTTGTTTCTACATTTAGGCTATTGTGATAAATGCTGCTATGAACATAGTTGTACAAATATCTGTTCCAGTCACTGCTTTCAATTCTTTTGGGTATGTACCCAGAAGTGGAATTGCTGGATTGTATGCTAATTCTTTGTTTAATTTTTTGAGGAATTGCCAAGCCATTTTCCACAGTGGCTGCACCAATTTACATTACCACTAGCAATGCACAAGGGTTCCAATTTCTCCACATCCTGGCCAACACTTATTATTTTCTATCTTCCTTCCTTCCAACATGTAGGTAATTGCCTAATCTCCCGGACTTTCCAGTCATGTGGTTTGGTCATAGCTCTATTTTATAGAGTAGTAATTGAACCCGGGGCTTAATAACAATAAAAGTCACATTTGCACAGTGACTCACAATTTTAAAGTCCCCTCACCATCTTATTTAATGCTCACATGACCCTACGATTTGGTATTATTATTTCTCATTTTTAGATGAGAAAACTCAGTTCCTAGAAGTTGAATAACTTGGCCACTGTTAGCCTGTAAGTGATGGAACTGGGCTTCAAACCAGATCTTTTAACTCTAAATATCATTGTGTTTCTACTATACTAAAAATATGAAGCTACACTGTTCCTACAGCCCATCTTCTAGGCTCCCAAATTTCCTGGTGTTTTTCTTGGTTTGTTTTTCTAAACTTTTATCAATTATGCCAACATAAGACATGTATTTCTCTACCTTGTTTTTAGTATGAACTTAATACTAAGAGTATGATGGGGCCCTGCTACATTAGTTGAGCAAATATAACCATATCACAAACTTTATTGACCTTGTTAGGTTCCATCATAATGGTATGCTTGAGTTTTATCTGAGTGAATCAAGCACTGGAAAATCCATTTACCCGTCATGACAAAGTAGCATAAGTTCAATTTGACTTATTTTCTGCAGGTCTATAAGAGTATAACTAGTTGTAGTAGCTGTTGCCCTCAGTCTGACCCAATGGTAAATATGGAAGACCTTCAAACTATGGGCGTATTCATGTCAACTGGGGATCTTGTTAAAATGTAGGTTCTGATACAATAGGCTTAGGGTAGAGCCTGAGATTATGCATTTCTAACAAGCTACCAGATGATATCCTGGCTGTTGGTCCTTGAACCATACTTTGAACAGCAAAAATCTGGATAACCCTAAGAATATAGTGAGTCTCTATGGTACTAGTCTGGCTCCAAGGGTGAGTCCTTTGAAATGGAGCCCACCATTCCAGCTCTTGCTATATGTGATTTCTGGATTAATCCCTAAAGACACAGGAGTTGGCAGCACTAAGTACCTCTGGAACTGGTGAGGGGTGGGATGGGGGGTGAGATTGGAACTCAGATAAGGAGGGTTGTGTGAACGCTAAGTGAGAAAGATAGATTTCCCACTCCATTTCATTGGTTGACTGCCTGTCCCTCATCTTAGGAGAAGATTCAAGTTATATTCTCTGGAGAAGGTAAAACAGAGAGGTTCTGCGCTGGAGGATGGCAGGTACAGTAAAACGGGAGGATTAAGTGACTATTCATATACTGAATGCTGGATGCATAGATCCCCAAATTCTTTTTTCCCACTTGGCTCTCAGAACACACACCTTTACTATCAAGGCAGGTGGTTGAAAGAGATTTCTCTGTGGAATCTTGTTTCCCAACAAATGACCCATGCAGATCACCCCTGTGGTAAAGCTCAAAGTCCACAAGCCCCATGGATGCGCTCAGAGATCCCAACAGCTATTTAATCCCCCGCTCTTAATCAAGAGGAGCAGACAGCCAAAATTACTGGATATCTGAGAGAAGCCTCTAATCCTGAAGGTAGAAAACAAAACAAGAAAATGAAACGAAGTGTTTTTCATGATTTTTTCAAAGAAAAAGATAATTTTATGATACCTCAAGAAGAGCATCATGGAGGAAAGAGAAGGTATAAAGACAACCTAAAATATATTATTGGAGAATGGTGTTGGAAACCAAGATCTAAGTGCTGGGTGTCCTCATTACTACTGGGTGTCATTGCTTGTAGAACTCTCAAAGGACAAATCTAGGAAATGAACATACCCGCACTAACACATGAATATACACATACTATAATTATCTCTATATGTCTCTCAGTATCTATATTAAGCTAAACATGAGTTCATACTGATATCTCCCACTATAATCCAGGATCATATGTTCATTCTCGCTTTCCCTCCTTTCCTATCTGTAACCTCTCACTCCAACAGCGAGAACCCTGGCTCCCACCATGTACCATCCATATACTTATTTGTTCATTCCCAGTATACTTGTGTGGTGGTTCTAGAATTGTTAACCCATACCTCCAAGGGGAACAACTTTACCAACTAGAGTACAGTGCTTATGTATATAGTTCCTTTTGTCTTTAGCCTTATAGTTTCCAGAGTTACTTAAGCCAATATCTCTTTGTCCCCACCCCCTTCAGTGAAATTATATCATTTAAAATACGTTAGATTCTTTTGTCACAGTCTGTATTCCACCCGAGGGGTTCCTGTCCTCCTAGTTGATTTTTTAAAAATTTACATACATTAAGGTTCACTCTTTGTGCTGTAAAGTTCTATTGGCTTTGACAAATGGATAGTGTCATGAACAATATATTTTTCAGGCATAGTGTGATAAAATGTAAGAAAAAGCCCTCTGAGGGTGGGCAAGGGAATACGATAAGGAACAAGCAAATAGATAGATATAAATTATTGGCAGAGTTCCATTTTGTAAGTTAGACAGTGAGTTCATTATATTAATTAATTAATTAACAAATAATAGGACCATAGATGGACCCATGTTACAGTACATATGTACCAAAGATTATGCATCATGATTATGATCAAATTGTGTGGACTTCCTATCCCCACCATCAGGGTGTAAAAGGTACCTTCTAGCTTCCCTAGAAATTGTAATCAAAAGGATCAAAGAGCACCCAAGTGTACATTGATGGATGGATGAATAAACAAAATGTTATATATGCATACGGTAGAATATTATACAGCCTTAAAAAGGATGGAAATTCTGACATATGCTACAATGTGGATGAACCCTGAGGACATTTTGCTAAATGAAATAAGCCAGTCACTAAAGGATGAATACAATATAATGTTACTTAATGAGTAGTCAAATTCATAGAGACAGAAAGTAGAATGGTGGTTGCCAGGGACTAGGGAAAGGGGGAGCATGGGGAGTTAGTGTTTGATGGGTATAGAATTTCAACTGGGGAAGAGGAAAAAGTTCTGCAGATGGATCATGGTGATGGTTGTACAAGAGTTTGAATGTCCTTAATGCCACAGAACTGTATGCTTAAAATAGTTAAAATGGCACATTCTATGTTATATATATTTTACCACAATTAAAAAAAGAGAGAGAAGGACAAAGACCAAAGAAACATTCAGATAAGTTTGTCCTTCCCCAACAAGAGTAAGAGTGAACCGGTGCATGGAAATTAAGACCACGTCTCCTTGAGTTCTTTTATCCCGTCATGAAGAGTGAAGGGGGGGCCCGTGCACTGGTCTAAGCACTGAACTAAGACCACATATCTCAGGTCTTCCGTCCATAGCATCAGGGATCAAAGAGGGGGTCCCCACCCTCAGACTAACCCCGGTTTCCTGAGAAACCTCAACTCTTTCAATAGGTATAAAGGGTAGTCTGTATCTGGTATAAACTTGCCCTTCCAGCAACAAGGCCAAGAGTTAACCTGGACGCCTGAGAACCTGATCATGATCTTTCCCCTCCCTCAGGCCTTCTACCTACATCATCAGAGAAGAGGGGTGCATGAACTGGGACTGAGAACCTGTATGCCTAGATTTCCTTCCTCCATTAACAGGGGTAAAAAATGACACCTAGGCATCCACCACTCCCTATTCCCCAGGAGCACTCAACAGACTTGAACTTCTGTCTGCCTGGAATCTATTAGAACTAATCCCATTATGCCCTTTACCTCTTTATGTCAGTCACACACAAAGCCCATATAATCCCTCCTGTCAGGAGAGGCAATCCACTATGGGCTCTGGACGTCTCTGTAGAGGGTATCAAACTGCAAGCCTTAATATTCTCTGATACTCAGCAGTTTCGATAGTCATAGAAGCAACTAAATAGATCAAGGTCACCATGGTGTGACTACCGTCTGCTTGCTCACCTGTGCCTTCCCTGGGGGATGGAGACTGGCTTGTCTGCTACTTACTACAAAAGATGCTGAACCCTTGGCCCTGCAATTCTCAGCCATGGCACAACCCACTGCACATGTAGCATCCATCTGAGCTTGTCATGTCATCCTGTGGGGCCTAAGGGCAAGAGGAATCAGCACTATTAGGCTGATAACTCCTGCTGTTTGCTGCACTGTGAGTAATAAATTGTCTTGCTCTGATCCATTGTTTCATTGTCAACATTTAGCCACCAAGGAGTTGTGGCAAACCAACCTGCTTGCTTGCCTAGTTATCACCTTTGGAGTCTTGTTGCTTCTTGCCTTCTTCTCTGAGGTTGGGGTTCTTCCCTGTCACTTCCTAGGCCACACTTTAATTCCATAAAGGTTGGCATATCCCCCACTCTCGCCACTCTTAGTACAGGAAGTTTTAGCCAGAGCAATTCGGCAAGAAAAAGAAATAAAAGGCATCCAAATTGGAAAGGAAGAAATAAAACTGTCACTCTTTGTGGATGACATGATTCTATATACAGAAAATCCTAAAGAATCCACCAAAAAACTATTAGAAATAATTAACAAATACAGAAAGTTTGCAGGGTACAAAATCAACAAAAATCGGTTGCATTTCTATACTCTCATAACGAACTAGCAGAAAGAGAACTCAGGAATACAATTCCATTTAAAATCGCAACAAAAAGAATAAAATACCTAGGAAGAAATTTAACCAAGGAGGTGAAAGACCCATATGCTGAAAATTATAAGACATTATTGAAAGAAATGGAAAGATATTCCGTGCTCATGGATTGGAAGAAAAACATAGTTAAAATGTCCATATTGCCTAAAGCAATCTACAGAAGCAATGCAATCCCAATCAGAATTCCAATAACATTCTTCATGGATATAGAACAAAGAATCCTAAAATTTATATGGAACAACAGACCCCGAATAGCCAAAGCAATCCTGAGAAAAAAGAACAAAGCTGAAGGTATCATAGTAATCAAAACAGCATGGTACTGGCAGAAAAACAGATCAATGGAATGGGATTGAGAGCCCATAAATAAAACCACACATCTATGAACAGCTTACCTTTGACAAAGGAGCCAAGAACATACAATGGAGAAAGGAAAATCTCTTCAATAAATGGCATTGGGAAAACTGGACAGCCACATGCAAAAGAATGAAAGTAGACCATTATCTTACACCATACACAAAAATTAACTCAAAATGTATAAGAAGATAGCCAATAGGCACATGAAAAGACGTTCAAAATCACTAATCATTAGGGAAATGCAAATCAAAACTACAATGAGATATCACCTCCCATCCATCATGATAGCTGTAATTAACAAGAAATAACAAGTGTTGGAGAGGATGTGGAGAAAAGGGAAACTTCATAAACTGCTGGTGGGAGTGCAAACTGATGAAGCCACTATGGAAAACAGTACGGAGATTTCTCAAAAAATTTAAAAAGAAATACCATGTGATCCATCTATTCCATTTCTGAGTATTTATCCAAAGAACATGAAATCACTAATTCAAAAAGATATATGCACCCTACGTTCATCACAGCATTACTCATAATAGCCAAGACTTGGAAGCAAGCCAAGTGCCCATCAACAGGTGAATGGATAAAGAAAATGTGGTATATACACAATGGAATACTAGTGAGCCGTAAAGTAGATGAAATTGTGCCATTTGCAACAACATGGCCATCCATGACCTTGAGGGTATTATGCTGAGCGAAATAAGTCAGACAGAGAAAGACAAATACCATATGATTTCACTCATATGTGGAAGATAAACAAATACATAGATGCAGAGAATAGACTGGTGGTTACCAGAGGGGTAAGAGGTGAGGGGAGGACAAAAAGGGTAAAGGGGCATGTATGTATGGTGACGGATAAAAACCAGACTATTGATGATGGCAGTCTATACAGAAGCTGAAATACGATAATGTATGCCTGAAATTTACACAGTTATAAAGCAATATGACCTCAATAAAATAATTTTAAAGAGAAAAGATTGGCACAGCCCTTACTCTATGCTCTCTCTCACCCTTCCCAAGTCCTAAAACTCTTCCACTGTTTACTCTAAAATACATGATCCATTATCAGCAGTATCATCTATATACTCAAATTTTTCTTGAGCAATCCCTTCAGCTTCTTGACCTAAAGGGCCACTTACAGTGGCGGCTGTATTACTCCCATGAGCATCATATTCCTGGGCATGGATGTGGTGAAGGTATCCTGCTATTCTCAAATCATTCTCCATCTTTCCTCCCTGATAACCCTAAGCTCAGAATCTCATGTTATCAGATATCACCACCTACCCCTCATAGCTTCAATCACTTTCTGACATTCTCCCTATCCCAATACACTCCCCTTATTTACCTACTGGTTTAGCTCCTGGCTCACCCTCCAGAATTACTCCTGTCTTAATTCTTTGTAATCTCAATATACATGTAGATGATCCTTCTAATACCCTGCCTCTCATTTCCTTGACCTCATCTCCTCCTGAATATTGTCCTCCACCTTATTTCCATCTTATTTTACCAGTAATGGCAACCTAATTTTTATTAGTGTCATGCATTTCCCTCCCTGACCATCAGTCACTCTTTTCTGACTGCCACACTCTTTTCAGTGCCCTGACACCTGCAATTCTTCAATCCCCTGGGACCTCCTAGCCTCCTACTACCTTTTCACTATACCCCACTCCCTTGATGTGCTCTCTCCCCTCCATATCTAGCTTAAACTCCATGGTCAACCACTATATCCACACCCCTGTATATACTCTAAACTCTCTTGCCTCTTTCTTGATTCATCACATTTATTTGGCAAAACCACAATCCTGGATACATAAAAACTTTTCACCTGCTCTGAGCAGCTGAAAGTGACTGGAAAAAAAAAACATAGCAAAGCTGACTGGTCCCACTTCAAAATCTAGACTATGAACTTAGAGTGGGCCCTAATGCTGCCCAGCAATTATGGTATATATCTTAGTTCATTCATGCATCCACTCTTCTGGATGAGAATTTTATAGCTTCTCTCTCCTCAAATCTTAGCTCTCGCCTGGAACATGGCCTTGCTTCCTTTCCTGAGGAAAGTTGAAGCAACCAGAAGAAGACCTGCACAGACGCCCAAGGCCACACCTGCCCACCTTCCTCCGTTTGATCATAGGTCAACTCTCTGTGCTCCTGCCTTAAGCCAGTCCCTCTACCTGTGCCCTAGATTCCATTTCTGTCATCCATCGAAGGGCCTCCCTCCAGCGATTGTCCCTTCCCTTTCCTAAATTCATCATTGTCACTCTTTATTAGGTAATTTCCTTTAGCATACAAACATTTTCCCTCTTCCTCAAACCTCTTTCTCCCACTTGCTGTTTGGTGAACTCTGTCCCCTCCTTTAAGGCTTCACTCAACACCACCTCCTCAGCACAGCTTCCGCGGACCCCATCCCTGCACTACTGAGTCCTTCATCCCGCTATACTTCTGCTTTTGATCGGTCACACTTATCACCTTCTAACTATTACGCAGTTCATTTCTTTATTATTTTGGTGGTTAGTTGTTTGATTCCGCTCACTAGTGTTGCGCTTCCTACAGGCAGGCATCTTTGTCTTCCTCGCTGATATCTCAACTCTCCAGAACAGGGCCTGGCTTAGAGTAAGAACCTCAGCAAATATGTGTTGGAGCAATGAGTGACTGAGCTGAGGCTAGGAGAAATCTTAGCAAAGGGCAGAAAACCAGAGTCGAATTAAAGGAAAGATCTACGCTGCCTCTGGATGGGAACACTTAATGCAATTAAGATGTCACCAACTGGGGCCGGCCCCGTGGCTAAGTGGTTAAGTTCGCGCACTCCGCTGTGGTGGCCCAGGGTTATGCCAGTTCGAATCCTGGGTGCGGACACAGCACCGCTCATCAGGCCATGCTGAGGTGGCGTCCCACATGCCACAACTAGAAGGACCCACAACTAAGAATATACAACTATGTACCGGGGGGCTTTGGGGAGAAAAAGGAAAAAGAAAATAATAAAAAAAAAGATGCCACCAACTTACTACATAGATTAAATGGAATTCAAATTAAAATCCCACTTCAGTTTTTAAAAAATTTTGACCTCTATAGTTTAAAAATACACAAAGTAGAGTAATATAAGGAAGCCCTATGTCCCCATCACTTGGCTTAAATAATTATCAATTTATGACTATTTTTTATTTGCCTTATCACCCCATCTACATTCCCAGATGATTTATTATTATTATTACTATTCTTTGCTGAGGAAGATTAGCCCTGAGCTAACGTCTGTTGCCAATCTTCCTCTTTTTTTTTTTTCCTTGAGGAAGATTAGCCCTGAGCTAACATCTGTACCGATCTTCCTCTATTTTATATGTGGGTGACTGCCACAGCATGGATGACCAGTGGTGTAGGTCTGCACCCAGGATCCAAACCTGTGCACCTTGGCTGCCAAAGCAGAGCGCCCTGAACTTAACCACTAGGCCACAGGGCCGGCACCCATGATGATTTATTATTTTTATTTCTCCCAAATTGTTTATTTAGAAGAATTTAAACTTAGAGAAAAGTTGCAAGAATAGTCCAAGCAAACAAATGAACACCCTAGATTCACCAATTGTTAATATTTGTCACATTTGCATTAAAATAAATATGTTGTATCCTCTTCTGCCTCTCATATGAAAACAAAATGACTTGTATATTAGAATATGTACACAAGGATGTGAACTGCAAATGGTGCAGTGAAAAGTATGTCTATCTGTGTATATACCTTTGGAAGATAATATATATGCAAATGTCTATAGTTTGTTGGAGGAAGTTGCAAACTTCATGACATTTTATGACAGGATTTTTAATTTTGATAAAATTATCTTAAAGTTTATGTGGAAGAAAAAATATTCAAGAACAGCCAAGAAAATTATGAAAAAAAGCAATAGTGATAAACTAGCCTTAACAGATATTTATATTTTAAAGCCTCTGCAATAAAAACATATGAGAATATAGAGTATCCAGAAATAGATTCAAATATATATGATAATTTTGTATATTAAAAATGCTATTTAAACTTATTGGAGAAAGGTGGTTTATTTGACAAATGGTCTAGAAAGAAAATAAAGTTTGATCAGTACCTCACATCTTATGCAAAAATTCATTTTAAGAGATTAAAAACAAATGTAAACAACAATAAAAATCATAGAAGAAAATTTAGGCACCTATATATACACACAAGCTAAACGTTATATAATCTTTAAATCAAGACAGGGGGCCCAGTAGCTATAAGAGAACAGATCTAACAGTACCAAAAAAAACTGTGGAAAAAGATTCCATAACCAAAGTCGAGAGACTATTAATATGTTAAGAAATGTTTCTGCAATACAAAGGACATGTAGAGATTAAGAACTATAAATGTAAAGAGATTTTATAATTTGGTAACAAAAAGACAAACAACACATAGAAAAGTGGACAAAAGATACAAATGGACAATTCACAGAAGAGCCAATACAAATGACAAGAAAGCATATAAACAGACACTCATCTTCCCAGCAGTGAGAGAAATGCGAACTCAAGCACAATGCGGTCATTTATACCTATCAAATTGGCAGGAATTAAAAAGAATAATAATGCCTACTGCTGACAGTGACATAGAAAGGAAAGACTCTCATGCTGGTGGAAATATGAACCTTGGTGACCTTTTTGAAAGCGATCTAGAAACATCTGTTAAAATTTAAAATGCAACCAAGCAATCCCACTGCTAGGAATCAATCTCATAATAATAAAGGGCGACAATTATTGAGTATTTATTTTGTGCCAGGTTCTGTTCCATGCACAATAATATATTATCTCATTTAATCCTCACAACAATCTTACGAGGTACATTCCATTATTATCCTTGTTTAGGGAGTAATGAGGAACTTGTGGCACAGAGAGATCAGGTCACTTGTTCAAGGTGACACAGATCATAAGTGAAGAGCTGGGTTTCAAATCTAGGCTGTCTGAATCTAGGGCTTGTACTCCTAACCACCAACTGAATCCTCCTTTCATAATAAAATGAAAGCACCAGTGTGTGAGGATACAAGCACAAGGTGTGCATTGCAGCCTTGTTTATGATGCAAAAAACAGATGCAAGGGTATGTGGAAGATAAACAAACACACACATAGATAAGGAGAACAGATTAGTGGTTACCAGAACAGGAGGGGGTCAGGGCAGGGCAAAAGGGGTAAAGGGGAACATACGTATGGTGACGGATAAAAACTACACTATTGGTGGTGAACACGATGCAGTCTATACAGAAACTAAAATATAATAATGTACACCTGAAATTTACACAATGTTATAAGCCAATGTGACCTTGATAAAATAATTTTTAAAAAAACAGATGCAAGAGGGAGAGCCATCCACAGGAAATGATTGAATAAACTGTGGACCATTCATGCCACAAAATATTATGCAACCATGAAAAAGAATGTATTAGATCTATACCAGTTGATTTGGAGGGCTTTCTACAATGTACTAAGTGAGAAAAGCAAGATAGAGAGAAACATACATAATACAATCTCATTTTTTTTTTTGGTAAAACAAAAACAAACTCTCCCAACAATATGAAAACAAACAACCCAATTAAAAAATAGGCAAAAGATGTGAATAGACAACTCACCAAAGAAAATATACAGATGGCAAATACACATTGGAAATGTATTAATATTAGCTCATCAATTGTAACAAATGTACCACCCTAATGTGAGATGTTAATAATTGAGGAAATGTGGGGGTGGGGGTGGAGGTAGGAGTGGTAAGGGGTACATGGGAACTCTGTACTTTCTGCTCAATTTTTCTGTAAACCTGACTGGTCAAAAAACTAAAGTCTATTGATTAAAAACAAACAAACAAGTGCCCTAATATGAGTCTTTCTCAGTGTATTTATGATCGCATGTACATGGAGAAAGCTAAGGAAGAGAACACATTCCGTTTGCATGATGGGGTGATGGTGGGAGTGGGAGGGGGTTCAATAGAGACTGAACTTAGAGCAAATGCATAAATGAAATTTAGAATCCTGAGCCGAGAAAATATCCCAGCTAAACAGGGTGGCAACAAGCCCAGAGTGGGCATGTCGAAGATATGCAATTATATCCAAACTAGTTCCTTAGCCACACTGGTTAAGGGTTATTATCAGTTTCCAAATTTGTAAATGATATGGAGTTTCTATTTTTTTTTACGCTTTTTCTCCCCAAATCCCCCGGTACATAGTTGTATGTTTTAGTTGTGGGTCCTTCTAGTTGTGGCATGTTGGATGCCGCCTCAACGTGGCCTGACGAGCGGTGCCATGTCTGCGCCCAGGATCCGAACCTGTGAAACCCTGGGCCACTGATGCAGAGCATGCGAACTTAACCACTCGGCCACGGGGCCGGCCCAGGAGTTTGTCTTAAAGACAAAGCAACAACCAACCAAACAAACAAAAAGATGGTTATTAAGAAATGCCCTGTTCTGATCTCCCATATGTGTCCATGTTTTGCCCATCTTTCAAGACCCAGTTGAAATGTCCATTTCCATAAAGCCTCCCTGATTCTGCCAGGTGAAAGAAAACTTTCTCCTTCCTCTGAGCTTCCATAAAACTTCACCTGTGTCTTCTGAGGGCATCTTATATTGCGTCTGTGTGTATACATGTCTTAGTGTTATAAGGGACACTCCCTGACCGAAATAAGCCTTAAACACATTTGATAAAGATTTATTGAGAATGAACTCACATCCTGGAATAAGAAACAACAGTTTACCACAGAGTTAATTTGAGCAAAATTGTTTTCAACACACTAAAAGCTAGATTAGAATTCTTATAGCAATTTGTAATTCTTTTCTTACTGGGATCTTTAAGCCATATCTGTCCTTATAGGAAGAGGAAGAGACTGGAGTCTGCTGTCTGCCATGTGAGGACACAGCCAGAAGACAGTCTTCTGAATACCAGGATGGGAGCTCTCACCAGAACCTGACCATGCTGCCACCCTGATCTTGGACTTCCAGCCTCAAGAATTGTGAGAAATAAATTTCTGTTGTTTAAGCTACCCAGTCTATGGTATTCTGAGATGGCAGTCTGAGCTAAGACAACCGGTAACCAGAAATAAGAAGAGGATGTGGTCAGAATTGACCTTATAATTAGACCAAGGACTTTGTGATCTGAAGGCCATCAAGACAATATCTACAGTTACCAGAAGGCTAAAAATCACCTTTAGGCTGAGAGGAGGATTGGTACCTGAAGCCCAGAGGGAACTCTAATTTCCCTCTCTTCATCATTTCTAGGATCTCTAGTTCAGGGGGTAGCTATACCACGGCAATAGGAAGAACGCCCTGGAAGAATCCTTCCAATAGCTGCTTCATCAGCCTTGCTCTAGATAGATTCAAAACTTCCCCCAGTCTCAGATGTGATGGATGGGGATGGTATCTTGGGATGGGGAAGAGTTTACCAGCGAAAAGATCAGCATCCAAGGAAGAAATCAAGTCTTCAGTCTCCTTTGTTTCACGAATTTCCTAGCTTTCTCCCAATCATTTCAACAAGTCTGATGAAGGCTCCAGAGTTTCAGTTGCATAAGTTGCTTGCAGACTCTTGACAACGGTGGAAAGAAGAGCAAATAAGGTCGCTGTCGCCCACACCTCAACTCAGACTTATTGAATTAGAATTACTGGGGCAACTTCCCTAGGTGAGTATTATAGACACTCAAGATTAAGAACCACTGATACACACCCTTCCTTTGCTTACATTCAGGCAGCAAGCTTATAGATTTTGAAACTTTTATCCTCATTAAATTTCATTTGATTTACTTGTCACTTAGCTGGATTGCTGATTATTGTCTCTCCCCCAAAACAGGAGACTGAAACATCCTTTCCACCTTAGGAAATCCTAAAGGACATTCAGCTTCCAATTCATTAAGTAGTCATCTTTAAAATGAATTCAGGATTAGAAACAATGAATTTTTCTCCCTACCCCCATACCTTTATCCCCAGTGTATTAAAGATGCAAAGAGAGCACCTGTCTCTTGTTTTCAGGGATGATAGAGTGTTGCCTATAGCAACCACTAGACCACTTGAGACTTAGTGCTGCAGGTTCCCTGAGCAACCCTGGCAACCATCTTTGCAGGGACTCTTCAGTGGGCACAGGGTATGGCTAATCTGGATCTATCGTGTCCCCAGCTACCACCAGTTTCAAACTTTTCTTGGGAGGCATAAGGGACTCTGAACAACCTATTCACCAGGGGAGGAGCTTAGCATTCTTTGTCTTTTGGATCCCTGGGGCAAGGCAGAACACAGAGAGGGCTTTCTTTGGTAAAAGCAGAGGCAGCAGCTGCTCTGGGTATAGGCAAATGGCAAGAATGACCTGCCAGGGAGACTTGCTACCCAGCTCTTAGTCTGGCACAGGTGTTAAAAAGGGCTCTTTTCAAACTCTATTGGCACTTTGGGGTGTTGGAGAATTAACAGTTGGATGTTGGCTCTGTGACTTGTGGAGTAAGAGGCACCTGTCAACACTTAAACCTGTATGGTGAGGCGCAAGAGCACTTCAACCACCTCCTCCATGATATCAGTGATTCCAGTCTACTGATTGCCTTGTTATCTGAAACAACTCTGTAGTACACGAACTTTTGCTGACTTTTTAGGGCCCACCTGCTAACACAGGGGCCCAACCTTCTGCAAATCCCCCTCCCTCAATGTTCCTGGCAGCTCCATAGGCTGTCTCCGATCCTTCATTCCCCAAATACCCATAGTCCTCAATCAAGAGCTGCTGCTGCTCTGAGCTGATCCATTAACACCGCCTCCCACCATGCTGCCTGGCATGGCAGTTTCTGCTAGGGACTGTCGCTGCTCTGTTGGGAACAATGCACACTGCTGTATTCAGTTATTGTGCTGCGGTCCTTGCTGGAAATTGACACCTCTGCAGGCTGGCACTGCCATGACTCTGCTCTTTCTCCTGGGTCCTCTGGTTCTTTCCCGCTGCTCCTCGGGGAGTCTCTGGGTATCAAAGGAGCACATGGTCTGCAGCAGAGAAGGGAATAATTTCTCTCACTCTCTTGTGTTATATACTCAAGGAGGGACCAAAATATGTTGTTTAAGCCCCAGTGTGTTACAGAGATAGGGAAACAGCTCTTTCAATGTCTACATAAGACTTGTTTTTCCTCTGAGGCCTGGATCGTCAGCTGAGCAGTTGGGGCAGTGTTGCATTTGAGCAACAATGACCGCACCCCATTCTGATGACCAAGGCAATAACGCTTGGTAAGCCTCTCATGCCTGGCTCCATATTTCCCTAGGAAGAGGTCTCTTTCAAATGAGGCACCACATGCTTCTTGTAAATAGACTTCCTTATAGCCACTCCTCCAGCTTGCCAGACACACCCAGCCATACCTGAGTCGTCTGCAATGGACAAGACGAAATCTTGATCAACCCTGTACAACCATGTGCCGTTTTTCCTATTTGTAAGCCTTATTTGTACTTATAGGATCACAAAGTACTTGAGATCAGAGACCATGTCTTCTACTTCTTTTCTATCTGTAACGCTAGCATAGTCTCAGAACTATCCTAACATTAAGCAAAACAAACCTATATAACCTTTTATAGTTTACAAAGTACTCTTGTAAACATTATCTCATTTAGTTTTTACAACAACCCTGGAGTTAGGTTGTTATTATCCTCATTTGCAGATGAGACATCCCAAGTTGTCCAAGGTCACCAAGATACCCAGTGGTGGAGCTGAGCCTTGAATCACCATTAACTGACTCTAGTGCAGGTCTCTTTCCATTACTCCACAGCTGGCACATCAGGGACCAGCTACAGTGCTTATACTCTCAATTGAGCTGCCACCTTTCCTCTATTTGACCCCTTCTCATCTTCCACATTCCGGCAGGAAGGATGAAAGAGGACTGAAGACCAACCGTTTTTACTGCATCCCTTTTCTTTCCTTTTTCAACTTACTCTCTTGTATGTGAGGTCTTTTCTTGCTTGGACCTCTGAGACCGCGCTATGGACCGAATGTCTGTGCCCTCCCAAAATTCATATATTGAAGCCTCAACCCCCAATGTGATGGTATTTGGAGGTGGGGCCTTTGGGAGGTAGTTAGGTTTAGAAGCGATCATGAGAATGGGTTCCCCATGATGGGATTAGTGTCCTTATAAGAAAAAGACCTGAGCTGTCTCTTGCTCTCCTTGAGGTGAGGACACAGCCAGATGGCAGCTGTCTGCAAGTCAGGAAGAAACACCTCGTCCTGGAACCAAATCAGCTGGCACCTTCATCTTGGATTTCCCAGCCTCTGGAACTGTAGGAAATAAATTCCTGTTGTTTGAGCCACCCAGTCTATGTATTTTTATGGCAGCCGGAGCTGACTAATACAGACCTCATTGCCCATTCTTTCTTTGTCTTTGACTCCTAGGTCTTTAGCCTGCTATAATCATGGAAAGAAGGGGATTCCTTGTTGCTGCTTTGGTCTTTTGGTTTCTAGGTTTTTCTTCATTTGCTTCTGGGAGGAAACACTATGAAGGCAAGAGTGCTGGCTTCCTAAGGAGAGAGTCAGAAGATGAGCTGCAGATTTCAACCCTGCCACTACTTGTGTGAACCCAGACAAGTCCTTTAGTATCTCCAGCTCTCAGACAGGTTGCTTCAGCTCTTTGGGGCTCACATTTTCTCATCTGCAACGTAAGTGGATTAAAAGACAGGATCCAGGACCCTTCCAGGTATAAAATGTTCTGATTTGATCCATTTGAATTGGCGTCCTAGGTTCCTTCTCTGTTGCTTTCAGTCCCTTGACTACCTAGTATTCCTCTTTATCAGCCACCAACTCGGACATCATGTCCCTCTTTCTAAGTTCCGATCATATATTTCATATTATCTGATGCAATGCTAGGCACCCTAATATACACACAGGCTATTTCCCTGGGAAAGGGAATTTTTGCTATAGAATTAACTACAGCATAGTGTTGTTTTTTTTTAAGTTAAAAAAATTTTAAGACCAGCTTCTCAAAGAAAAGGAGTTTATTTCAGTGAATCTAGTTCATGTACACAACGTAGGAGGTGTTTATGGCTTGTTGGTTTATATAATTGGAAGTCAACTGGTCTGGTTTGTTTGTTTTAGTTCTTTCCTTCACCCCACGACTTTGTATATATATATACATGGTTGATCCAAGAAACCAAAGAGCTGTTAGGAGTTGAGGCACATGTGTCAGAGTTCCATGCTTCTTTCTCAAGCCTCAAAAATTACACAGCTGGCACCGTGAGAACAGTTACCTAACACAGAGCTCCTATTGAGCTGATCTTGTCTGTGTGTGTGTGTGTGTGTGTGTGAGAGAGAGAGAGAGAGGATTCCCCTCATCTAGTGAATTAACAGATCACCTCACATATTTACCTCTTTTTTTGGTGAGAACATGTAAGTTGTACTCTCTTAGAGAGTTTCAATTATACAACACAACGTTATTGACTAAAGTCGTCATGCTTTACAGTACATCCTCAGACCTTAATGGTCCTATAGCTGAAAGCTTGTGCCTTTTGACCCCCTCTCCCTATTTTCCCACCTCCCAGCCCCTGGCAACCACTTTCCTACTCTCTGTTTCTGTGAGTTTTACTTTTTTTTTTCCTTTAGATTCCACATATAAGTGACACCATGCATTATTTGTCTTTGGCTGGCTGGCTTAGGCCCTCAAGGCCCATGCACATCACAAACGGCAGGATTTCCTTCTTTCTCATGGCTGAATAATATTCCATTGTGTATATATATACACCATATCTTCTTTATCTGTTCATCCACTGATGGCAACTTAGGTTGTTTCCACATCTTGGCTATTGTGAATAATGTTGCAACAAACATAGGGATGTAGACATCTCTTCGAGATCCTGTTTTCCTTTCCTTCAGATATATACCCAGAAGTGGGATTGCTGGATCATGTCACAGTTCTATTTTAAATGTTTTTTGAGGACTCTCCATACTGTCTGCCATAGTGGCTACACCAGTTTACGTTCCCACCAACAGTGCACAGGGGTTCCCTTTTCTCTACATCCTCACCAACACTTATCTCTTGTCTTCTTTTGTTTTTTTTTGGTGAGGAAGATTGGCCCTGAGCTAACATCTGTTGCCATTCTTCCCTCTTTTTGCTTGAGGAAGATTGTCGCTGAGTTAACACCTGTGCCAATCTTCCTCTATTTTGTATGTGGCATGCTGCTACAGTATGGCTTGATAAACAGTGTGTAGGTCTGTGCCCAGGATCTGAACCTGAGAACCCTGGGCTACCGAAGTGGAGCAGGCAAACTTAACCACTGTGCCACCAAGCCAGCCCTCTCTTGTCTTTTTGATCATAGCCATTCTAATACGTGTGAGGTGATATCTCATTGTGGTTTTGATTTGCATTTCCCTAATGATTGGTGATGTTGAGCACCTCTTCATGTACCTGTTGGCTATTTGTATACCTTCTTTGGAAAAATTTCTATTCCAATCCTCTGCCTACTTTTTAATCAGATTGTTTGTTCGTTCGTTTGTTTTTGCTAGTGAGTCGTATGAATTCTTTATATATTTTGAGTATGAACACCTTCTCAGATACATGATTTGCAAATATTTTCTCCCATTCATAGGTTGTTCTTTTTATTTTGTTGATGGTTTCCTTGCTAGGCAGAAGCTTTTCAGTTTGATGTAGTCCCGCTTGTTTATTTGTGTTTTTGTTGCCTTTGCTTTTCAAATCCAAAAAATCACTGTCAAGACTGATGTCCAGGAACTTACTGTGTATATTTTCTTCTAGGAGTTTTGTGGTTTCAGGTCTTACATTCAAGTCTTTAACCCATTTTGAGCTGATTTTGTATGTGGTGTAAGATAGGGGTCCAGTTTCATTTTTTCGCATGTAGTTTTTGCACCCAGTTTTCCCAGCACCATTTATTTGAGAGACTATCCTGTGCTATATATGCACATGCACACACACACACACACACACACACACACACACACACACTATCCCATTACTTTTGATGCCTTGTGCATATTCACACTATACCGTCTTCTATGGAAACTCTGCTAACACCTTTCCATTGTTTTTCTAGCTTGGCTCCACCAGGAGAGGAGGTAAGCAAAACCATATCATTTTAGTCCTTTCCCCAATTTATACTTCAAATCCCTTTCTGGAGGAGATGTAATGCATCGTCTCCCCTTAGGTCTGTCAGATACTCTGAAGAGCTGGGCTCATAGCTGCGTCTCTGCTGCTACGAAACAGCAGCTTTAGTAGCCATATACATATTCAACTTTTTCCTCCCAAGTCAACAGGGTACTAAGTAAACACATGGTAGCCGAAAATAATTCAGCCCATGAGACTATCTCCAATATGAGACTGCAATTGACAACCCTTGAGGTCTATCAACAAGGGACAGACAAAATATAAGCAGGCATTGCGACTGCTGCCAAACCAGCTGAGCTTTCTACAACCTGAGGGATTCTTTCGGGACTCCAGGGCAGGGTTTCTGGTTTTCCCAGGAATCAGTGGGATCAGCTAAATGGCCTAGTGAAATCACTGCATATGAAGTGGGGTTTGTATCTTTGAGAGCTCTTGTGCAGTAAAACCAATGAATGGAAACGGGGAGAAATTTCCTTTCTTCCTCCTGTGAAAGGCTGCCTCCCTGAGACGTTTCTCATACAGTCCTCATTTCCTGCAATGTGTGTTCTTTATAGAAATAAAACTGGTTCTGATTCTGGATTCTACAAGTCAAAAAGTAGTTCAGACTTTAACCCTCCCCATTGGCTCCCCTGAAATCTTCTCTTCTTACAAAGACCCTTGGTGCTTAGAGGAAACACTTGATAATATTTTTTTTTTGCCCCCTTTTTATTGAACTCCTTTTAGCTGGGTCTCCACTGGTAGAGAATTCCTGATAGATTTTTCTTTAACAAAAAAATTTTAACAGCTTTATTGAGATATAAGTCACGTACCATAAAATTAACCCATTTAAAGTATACAGTATAATGGTTTTAGTATATTCTCAGACTTGTGCAATCATCACTACAATCTAAGTTTCAAATATTTTCATCACCCTAAAGGGAAATGCTGTATCCATTGGTAATCAGACCACATTCTTCCCTACGCCCAACTTTGCCAGTCCTAGGCAGCCACTAGTCTACTTTCTGTGTCTATGGATTTGCCTATTCTGGACATTTCATACATATGGAATCATACCATATGTGACTTTTGTGTCTGCCTTCTTTCACTTAGTGTAATGTTTTCAAGGGTCATCCATGTTGTAGCATCTGTCAGTACTTCATTTCTTTTTATGGCTGCATAATAATCCATTGTATGGATATACCACATTTTATTTATTCATTCATCAGCTCATACACATTCAAGTTGCTTTTGCTTTTTGGCTATTATGAATAATGCCACTACGAACATTCATGTACAAATTTTTGTATGAATATGTTTTCATTTCTCTTGGATATACCTAGAAGTGGAATTACTGCTCATATAGTAACTCCATGTTTGACTTTTTTGAGGAACCACTGACCCATTTTTCCAAAGTGACTGTACCATTTTACATTCCCACCTGCAATATATGACAGTTCCAATTTCTCCACATCCTCACCAACTCTTGTCATTGTCTGTCTTTTTAATTTTAGCCATCCTAGTGGGTGTGAATTGGTATCTTATTGTGGTTTTGATTTGCTTTTCCCTAATAAGTAATGGTGTTGAGTATATTTTCATGTGCTAATTGGTCATTTGTATACCTTCTTTGAAGAAACGTTGGCTCAAATCTTTCACCTACTTTTAAATTAGATCATTTGTCTCTTTATTATCAAGTTGTACGAGTTCTCTATAAATTCTGGATACAAGTCTTTATCAGATATATGATTTGCAAATATTTTCTCCTATTTGGTAAATTGTCTTTTCATTTTTTGATGATATTATCGACAGCACAAAATTGTTTATCATTCATTATTATTTTTATTTTTTAATCTATTATTTAGTTTGTCTGTTGTGCTTTTGGTGTCGTAGCTAAGAAACCATTGCCCAACCCAAAGTCATGAAGATTTACTCTTACATTTTTGCCTAAGAGTTTTACAGTTTCAACTCTTACATTTAGGTCTATAATTCATTTTGAGTTAATTTTTGTGCAAGGTGTGAGGCAGGAGTCCGACTTTATTCTTTTGCATGTGGATATCCAATTGTCATTTGTTGAAAAGACTATTCTTTCCCCATATGAATTGTGTTGGTATCCTTGTCAAAAGTTGATTGACCATAAACATAAGGGTTTATTTTGGACTCTCGCTTCTATTCCATTGATCTACATGATTTCATGCCTGTACCACACTGTCTTGAAATAGGGAAAATGTGAGTCCAACTTTCTTCTTTTAAAGGATTGTTTTAGCTATTCTAAGACCCTTATATTTTCATGTGAATTTTAGGATCAACTTGTCAATTCTGCAAAAGAAGTCAACGAGTATTTTGATAGAGATTGCATTGAATCTGTAAATCAATTTGAAGATATTGTCATCTTAACAATATTGCATCTTTCAATCCATGGACATGAGATATCTTCCCATTTCTGTAGGTCTTCTTTCTACACTGTTTTGTTGTTTTCAGTGTACAAGTCTTGCATTTCTTTTGTTAAAAACGTGTCTCAGTATTTTATTCCTTTGAATGTCATTACAAATGGAATTGTTTTCTTAATTTCATTTTCAGAACTTTCATTGCTAGTGTATGGCAACATAACTGCTTTTGGTATATTGGTCTTGTAGCTTGCAGCCTTGCTGAACTCCCTTATTAGTTCTAACGCTTTTTTAGTGGGTTCCGTGGGATTTTCTATAAACAAGAACATGTCATCTGCAAACCGAGATAGTTTTACTTCTTCCTTTCCAAACTGGATGACTTTTATTTCTTTTTCTTGCCTAATTGCCCTCTCTAGAACCTTCAGTACAATGTCAAACAGAAGTGGCAAGAGTAGAGAGAAGAGTCTTTGAAAGACTTTATTTTACCTGGAGACCTGGTTAGAAAGAGTCTAATAAATACTGGTAGTGAAGAAATAGAGCCAATGGCTTCCTGGGGACACAATGAGATTTAACTACCCCCTTGGAGAAACTATTTTTAGCTCTTATGCAGCCTTGGGGCTGTGTTTTCACAGTAGTTAGAAGGACTCTTTCACCTTTTGTTTCTCTTGCATTGAAGTCAGAACTGTATCTTTGCCAGCTGTGCCTTCTCCGGTCCTGCTCCCAGCCTTCTGTTTCCTTGAAGGGGCAGAGACCTGGGCTGTGCTAAGTGCTCAATCTTCTGGAGGGTGCTTGATTGTACAGCAAACCCTTTACTTTTCTCTTGGTGTCTCCAGAAGAGCCTGGGGAGCCGACATTTCTGCAAGATAAGGTGTTCAGACAAAAGTTAGATTTTGGATGGCAGCCCTACAGCACCAATCATGTCTGTTGAACGCTCAGAAGAAAGAATACATGCTTTAGGATAAAACTTCCCTATTTTTGTCTTGCTTTCTTTCTGACAAAATGTGTATGTATTGACTGCTACAAGGTGCCAGCACTGTGTTAGTTTCTGAGTATACAGAAATGAAGTGATGAAGAAATGCTCTGGGCATAAAGAAGTGCTTGGCCTCAAAGAACCACAATTTAGTGGGGAGACATTCATTTATTTAAGAAATATTTATTGAGTATTTATTATGTCCTAGGCACAGTGTTAAGTGCTGGATATAGAGTGGTGAACTAAACAGGTGTGGTTCCCGCCTAATTGGGGATTGCAATCTAATTAGACAGATCTAACTAGTAATGCAAGTTAGACTATTAAAAATGCTACAGTAGACTCATAATAATAATTATTATTATTAATAATCATTTATAGAGTACCAAATATGTGCCATGCACTATTCTAAGTGCTTTACATGTTTTTCATATAATAGTAATTTATTCTATCCTATTCTAATTTATTCTATAATAGTAATTTATTCAATCCTCCCAGCACTCCTGTGAAATAGGTGTTAATATTATACTGTTTTATAGTTGAAGAACTGAGGCCCAGGGACGTTAATTAATTTTCTCAGGATCACACAGCTAAAAAGTTATGGAACCAGGATTTGAACTCAGTTAATCTGGCTCCAAAGCCTTTGCTCTGAATAGACAAAATGCTTGGGAGACCCACAAAAAAACTGTGACTAATTTTTACAGGAATTGCAAAACTCCTGAGCTCAGCTGTACCTTAAAGGAGTAGTAGAGGGGCCGGCCCGTGGCTGAGTGGTTAACTTCTTGCGCTCCACTTCAGCGGCCCAGGGTTTCACCGGTTCGGATCCTGGGTGTGGACATGGCACCGCTCATCAAGGCATGCTGAGGTGGCCTCCCACATGCCACAACTAGAAGGACCGACAACTAAAACTACACAACTATGTACTGGGGAGCTTTGGGGAGAAAAGGAAAAATAAAAAATCTTAAAGAGAAAAAAAGGAGTAGTAGAATTTCCAATAACAGACAGGTGGCTTCAAGGGTATTCCAAACACAAGGAAAAGGAGGAGCAAAGGTTAAGGAGAGAGTGCAGAATATCCTTGGACAGTAAAGGAGCCTGCAGCAGTCCTGGGTGGGGAAGGGTGGGGTGGGAGAATACGGGAAACTTGAGAAGCTGAAAAAGTAGGTTGGGCCCAGGTTGCAAAGCAGGTTGAGTACTCTGCTCTGAGAGTTTGGACTTTACCAAACAGTGAATCCATAAATACTTGGTGCTTGCAAGTCACTGGAAAAAAAGTCTCTAGAGAAATCAAAGCTGTTGTTAAAGTTAGTATGAAATGTAAGGGCAGAGTATTTGAGACCTACTTTGACTTCCACATCCAGCTTTTGGAATGTGGCTCAATTCAGAGCTTGGAGTTGAGGCTGGGCCTGTCAGAGCTCCAACCCTATTACCCTACCTCATCATATCTTGCCTTTATTTTTAATCTAAAATTTAACTCAATGTTATAATCTCAATTAAGAATAAAAAGAAATTAGGGCATTTCAATTTTATTTTGAAAAACAGAGTTAAAAATCCCACATGGGTATTTAGTTTCTTAAAAAGCAGATTGTTGCATAAAATAAAGACATTAGTATAAAAACAATTAGTAATTTTTTACGTACGATTTTAAGTGAATTTTAGAAGGAAAAAAATGTCACCGGGATTGAGTTTTCCTTTCGCATAGAGCTCCTTTCTCACAGAGTTCTACAGAGCACGTGTATTCTGCAGAAAGTTTGGGATGGGCACAATTTCTTAAGCAGATTGCTGCATAGCAATGATATAAATATTTTAGTATTTTTTTAAACATATATACTTTAAATAAATTTTAGAAGAAAAAAGTCACTGGTGTCTTTTTTAACAGACTGCAGACACTGCTATACTCTGAAATTTGGAACGGCAGCTAGCTTTGGAGACTGGAAGCCCTGGATGTGCATCTCAGATTCACCACTTTCTAGTTGGCTGAGCCAATCTTCAGACAGGCCAGGTAACCCGAGCCTCTGTAAAGTGGGGATCACAGCTACTCTATGAAGTTGTGAGAGAGAGAATGTTGTCATTGGACATGTCGAGTTGCCTCATGAACACAAACACATCCAACTTCCAAAGATTGAACTACGCGTGTTTAGTAAACCAAACCAAAACATTTAAAACGATAGTTTTCTCTTTTTAACTCTGAAGTTAATGCATTTTCACAGCCCTAATTCCATTCTCAATCGTTCCCAATCTTTTAAAAGTGATTTGGAAATAAGCATGTTGTTGCTGACACGCTTTTAGAAGGAGGAAATTAACACATGAGTGTGTGCTGTGCACTAGACTCTAATCGAGGTCTTTCCTCATTAACATAGCTGATTCTCATAACAACTCCATGAAATAGGAGTGATTTTCCAGAAAGAAACTGAGGCTCAGAGATGAACTTGTAGGGGGAAAAAGCCCCTAAAAAGCCTAGTCTAACTGTAAAACCCTGCTCTTTTTACTCATCATGCCAGGCTGCACTTTAAACGTGCCAAACAAATGAAATTATTTAAAAAATAAAAACAAATGGAAGTTAATTTCCTCCTGAAGAATTCTTTTTAAAATGCCACGAGAACTCTCGGGATAATTGGAGACATCCTTGGGTGGCACAGAACCACTGTTATGGACTGTTACCTAAGCTCAAAGCACCACTGTAACTTTATCCCACTGTACTTTCTGTTTGGCCGAAAAGAAACCAAGCTTCCTGGAGCCAGCTTCCACTTGGATTCCAGCTTTCTGGCTCCTGATGTGGATTTGTGGTTTTCAACTGCTTGCAGTTTAAATAGAAAAGACTAGAAGGCCTTGGAGAACTGGAAAAGGCAGGACAGCTGGGCGTCATGTAGTTCTGAACTTTGACCAGCAGGTGTCTCCACAGACAAGGGAGAGGGTTCCTTTTGGCCTTGGAGGTGGAAGATGGATTTTCTAGTTTGAGGAAAACAGTGGCGGAAATGAAGCAAACAAAGGTAGGTCAGTTCCCTACAGAAATCAATCCCAACAGTACAAATGTTTCTTAACCAACAGCTGGAAAGGCGGTAGAAAACCTAAGCAAACCCCAATCTTAATGCGAGGAAGCCGCTGTAAAAGGAGAGTCTGTACTATCTTCCCAGACATGAAAGGCTGTTTGAAGGTGAGCACTAAAAACTGAGAGCAATTCCCAAGGCAGGTGTGACAGACAAGACAGCTCTTTAGTCAGGAGAGATGTGAACACGACGGGAAAAGAGGAAAGATGCAGTTCTATAGGTTTAGGACGGGGGAAATAAAGACCTTCCATCTCAGGTGGACCTCTGAAGTTTTTATTTTCTGTGAAATGTTGTGAACCTTTTTGATTCGGGGAAGAAAAGGATCCAAATACGCCAAACATCTTAATATTTGTTGAGTCCCACATTTTTCATTTAGGAGAAAGCAGCAAATTACAAGAAAAAAAATTTATTAGTGTAAATATTAGGGAGTTGATCACAGGGTAACTCACCTTAAGGAGCATACACTTTTGAGAAAAAAGTTGTCCTCGATGAATTTTTTTTCTCTACTACATGTATTTTCCCATTGATTGTCCTGATAAAACCAAAAGTGTATTTGCCTGAGAATATTGATCCCAAATGATAATATAGTCACATCTGAGAACGCAGAAAACCTTTAAAAAAATCATGCTCAAATATGTTTTGGATGACTTAAAGGGTAGTTATTTAATAATAATCTAAAAATGCTTAAACTGTATCCCAGAACATATGCAAAGTTGTAAGGGCAACTTTGATGTTTTATGTAGTAGCTTGAATGGTTCCATCAAAAAGAAAAATGTGGGCAAGCTGAACAGAAAGCCCTCAGCGGAAGGCTCATTTAGCTTCTCTCAAGCCCTGTTCCCCAAGATGTTTTATAGCAGGGGACTGTGGACTTACTTCGGCTGCTCAGACCTGTTTCTGGAGACCCACGGGAAGCACCGAGACACGAGTAGGTCGACCTGGGATAGGAGGAGAAAAGACAGGCACACAGCCGAGGGGGGAATGCAGAAGGCAGCCCTAACAAAGGAGAACCAGGACACGCTGAGTGTTCTGACAATGTGTATTCAACACGGCCCTGATTTCTAGGTGATGGCAGAATTTATAACTGGCTAATAATTTTCTTATTTGGGAATATGTGGCCTGTAAGCGCTCTATAATGTTGCCTTTTGGCATACAGAATGTCTCCATAATGCTTCTGTATCAACTGAATGCTCCTAGAATGTTAGCATCTTTCAGAGCAGTCACGAGTTGGGCCAATGCAGAGTGAGGGGTTGGACTTGCTGGTAAACTGTCTGCAGACAGGCTAAGCCGGACTTTAAAATCGTGAGGTATGGTACTACCTCCCACTGCTTATATCACTCTCAGGTCAGACCTTACGTCTCAGAGGTGTTGTATCTCTTCTAGAAGTTTCTAAGGGCCTATCATATCCATCAAGAACGCCTTGGTTTGCCCTTTTCAAATTTGAGAAACAACACACAGTGACATTATGTAGGAAAATGTCTCATTTTCATCTTTGAATCTATCTTTTGCTTTTCCAGAAAAGGGTGAGTTGGTTATGGAGGCTGACTGGGAGCTGGGTGGTGGCAGCTAGCTCTCTGCCTCCACCTGACCGCATGGGCCTGAAGAATTCAGCCCCCAAGCCACTCCTCTGCGTCTGCAGCAGGACAGGAACACACCCACCCGCCTGTTGTCTAAGGGCAGCAAAACTCCAGTTTCTTCCTCTGTTGTTCTTTATTCACACACATCGGTGCCTGCTCTGTCTAGCTCTCTAGAACTCTTCAAGTCCTCTTCTTCCATGGGTTTAAACAAATGTGGGCGACCTTGGGCTTCTGGAGAAACCCCTTTTCTGACGGGCTCCTACCTTGACAGAGCTTGTAATCCAGTTGGGGGAGATCTCAGGCCCCAGAGGTAGGCTGCCCGGGTGTGAATCCCAGTTCTGCCACTTTCTAGCTCTATGACCATAGCCAATTCTCTTCATCCCTCTGTGCCTCATTTTCCTTACCTGCAAAATGGGGACGATAATATAATTCATCTCACAGGGCTGTTGAGGTTAAATAAGTCCACTTATGTCAACTGCTTAGCATAGCAACTGGCAAACTGTTGTTATGATGGACTGTGGGTTCCTTCTAAAACCTAACTCAGTCCTTGGCACTCAATAAATCCTTATTAAATACTTACATCTAAACTATTTTCCTTTTTCCCTAAAGACCTTCTTTGATCAATCTCCTCTCCAATTTTCTATATTCTTCTCACCAAAGAGAATCAGATCACACCAAAGAAGATCTCACCAAAGAGATCTTCAGAGAGATCTCCAGCAAATCTTTGTCCAAGTGTTGATGAGACACACCATTCACTGGCCTTAATCCACACAGGCAGGGAACCTGAATGACATAAGAAACACAGCGTACGCATTCTGGTCATTCTGAGAGGCAAGAGTGAGCTACCTTTTCTCTTTGGAAATTAGACCAACGTTCCATTTTCTGGTTTCTCCCCAGAGGCCTCTTTGTTCGTGACATCCTCCAGAGAGCGGCAGAAGCTGCTGTACTGGATGTTCAAATGATCTCCCGGGGTGGAGGAGACGCTGTAAAGTCACTAGTGAGAATGGTTTCAGTGCTGCTCCTCTAGTCTTCAGAATAAAAGATTTTTTTCCTTGCCTTACCAGCCATCTAAGGTTTCTGTTGAGACCCCTCATCCTTGCCCCCTTCCCGCTGGGAGATGGTAAAACTGGGCCCCCGGGGGCCCGGCACCAAAGTTAACGTGTAGTCCCTGCTCGAGGCAGGTGAACAGGGTCATGAAGTGGTAAGAGAGGCTGGCCTTTTATCTGGGATTGAATGCATTCAACCAATGAAAGGGCTTAACCAGAGCAAGAAGCCTAGGTTCCCTTCATCCTTATCCTTATTTGCTGGTAAAGGAGCCAATAGTGTTAATTGTGTTGGCAATTTGGAACAGCCACTAGGGAATTGATCCAAGACATTTGGAGAATGACCCCTCTGTCCCATCCTTGTCCCAGCCATTACTCACAGTCAGATGGAGAGTCAGAGCACTAGTAAATATCCTTTGGTCAGAGAGAGTAAACATGCGTTCTCCTTGTCACATTTACAGTGCCCTGGGAGTCAGTTTTTAATACTGTCCGTGCAGTGAGCCGACAACACAGTTCTGCGGGTGAGAGACATAGATGCGGATGGGTTAGGACGGGACTGAGGGAGCACATGTTACCATTGGAGCGTTCTCATTCTCCCCTCCTCCCTCCGGCCTGCCAAAGACCATCTTGTTATTAAAGGCCCAATTGCCTACCCCTTCCCATCCCCACTTAAGGAAAGTTAAGTCAATCTCCTTAATAAAGGGAGGGGGGAAAAAAGAGGAGGGAGAGACCTGGGAGCTGGTGAGGGGCTCAGGAGGGTGTGGAATATCAGATAACAGAGGAGGGAAGAAAAAAGGATAAGTGATCTATTGTTGAAGTTATGAATTTGGTCACCTTTAATGTCCTTGGAGAGTCACGAGTAAAGGTGGAATTTTTATTTTATTGTTTACTTCTTTCTTTTGCCTAACAGACGGTTGGTCTTTAACATGACGTGGCTTACCGGACAGTGTGCACCACTTCTTCATCAGGGTTATACAAGTGACAGAAATAGGACGCGGACACTTTGACAGTCATTTAGCTATAGAATTGTTCAGAGACGGGGTGGGAGGAAGGAAAATGACGTCCCTTCCCTGACCCTTACCCACCCAATGAGTGGAATGCGTGCTTGGGGCGGTTTCTCCGTCCTTGAACACGCAAATCCTAGTTTCTCCATTCCCCTGTACTCGGTGACACTATATTAGATTGGTCGTGCCGGGTGACTTTGGTTTTATAAGAAGGAATTTTACTGAAGAATTCCCCTGCCTCTCTACCAACTTGGTTAGTTTCTTCAACACTGTAGCTATTCCTGCCTTTGTGGTCTCAAGGGCTAAAGTGGGACAAGGCCGGTATTTTTGGTGATGAGAAAATATTTGGTTTTAAGGGAGGCTGGGTGATTGCTGAACTGGGACAGAGGTCACAGTAGGGGTCACCTTAGCGATTCTAGGGGCGACTGGGGGCTGGCTTTGGGTCAAACATCGAGCCCCCTTCCCCCGACTCGGGACCGCCGCAGCGGCTTGGGGCCGGCTGGCACCCGGCGGCGCCCACTGTCTCATCCCCAGAGGGGGGCACCCGGGAGCCGGCGCCCGAGGAACGGGGCCCACGCGGGCAGGTGGAGCTCGCCGGTGAGGTCACGGTTGCCATGGCTCCGGGCAGTGACGCGCGTCGGCACGTGACGCGCGGTTGCCATGGCGCCGGGCCCCGGCGGCGCGCGCGCCCCGCCTCCCGGAGTGACGTCCGCCGGCTCCCCCCCGCCTTCCCGCCCCCCCGCCCCCTCCCCCCCGCCGGCTCCCCGCGGCCCCGGAGGTTTCACTGCACAACAAGATGGCGGCGGCGGCGGCGAGCGGAGCTGGCGGGGCTGCCGGGGCCGGGGCGGGGGGAGCCGGGCCGGCGGGCCGCCTGCTGCCTCCGCCCGCCCCGGGGCCCCCGGCCGCCCCCGCTGCCGGGCCCCCGGCGGCTGGCCCGCCGCGTCCCCCAGCGCCGGCCTCCCGCGGGCCGGTGCCTGCCCGTATCGGCTACTACGAGATCGACCGCACCATCGGCAAGGGCAACTTCGCCGTGGTCAAGCGGGCCACGCACCTCGTCACCAAGGCCAAGGTAGGGGCGCGGTGGCGCCGGGCGGCCGCGGGGCTGCGCAGCGCGGGACGGCCCGCCGAGTGCCCCGGCGAGGGCAGGAGAGCCCGCGACCCCGGGGCTGAGGGGTTGGCGCGGTCAGCGGGGCTCCGGGCGGGCGAGAGCGTCGGGGACCCGGGGAGCGGGTCGGGGGCTGCGGGGGCCGGGAGGAGAGGGCGAGACGAGGAAGGGAGCCCCAGGGGACCGAGCGAGGGGAACTCCACGGCAGAGGGGCGCAGGGGGGCTGCTGACCCCCGGGACCTGCGGTGCCTGGGATGCGGAGGGGGTTCCCGGGGCCGTGCGGAGGGGCGTAGAAGGGGTGGTTGGAAAGAAGAGGTTTGGAACTCTCACGGAGCCAGGAGCCTTCTTGTAAGCTAAGAAGACTCTGGAACCAGCAATTAGGAAATCCTGAGGGAATGAGGGCAGGGGCATCGGAAACGTGGACCAGGAGGATGGGGGAAGACAAGGGTAAACCGGCAGCGCGGGGGTCGGGGGCAGTTAGGAGGGGAGCAAGGGCGGCTGGGGCATGTACCTGGGGTGTGTGGTGGGCGCAGGGACTGGGAGATATGAGGGACCTGGTAGCTTATGACAGATACCTATCGGCACGATCGTCTAAGACTAATAGGTGGTGGGAATGGGAGCCCGAGGACTGACGAGATTATGGGAGGAGGCGATGGGGAAATGAGGGGGGGGGAATTATTTTGCTTTTCTGCAGGAAGGGGCTCAGGGAACAGAGGCCCCAGGAGGCCCCAGGTTTATGGTGGCGCTGGCTAGTGAGGGGTTAAAGAGTTTGGGAGAGCAGGATTGCTGGTTATTTTTGGTTCTTGGAGGGTCTGAAATTGTGGGCTTTATAGAACCCAGGGTGGGCTCTCAGTGGTGAGGGGAAAGCCTGGTGACTGAGGAGGTTCGTGAGGAACCCAGACGCTACGGGAAGATACACGCATTGGGCCCTTTGGCTCCCAAGGGATTTGTGGAGCTGTAGTAGTGAAATTGGCCAAGGTCAATTAGGAAGCCATAAATATATACATCAAAAATTCACTTTCTCAGGAAATGTGGGTAGCACTTCCCAGGAGCCTTCTTCATTGGGAGTTTTGGAATCTAAGGCATCAGGAGGAATCATTTGGTTTTGATAAGACCCACAAAGCCCATTTGTACTCCAAATTTCTTTCTTTGCTCCATCTCTCACTTGAATGAATACTTTCAATGTAGTCATTCATTATATTTAAAACTGCAGTTTGGGTTCCTTCAGCTTAATGAAGAAGGCTTGTAGCTGTTGCTTCCTACCAAAGCCGCATCAGTTCCCCTCACCTCCTCAGCCTAGCCTCTGGTTATCATCACCTACCTTGTTTTTGCTTTTATGGCAATTACTTGTTTTCAGACACCAGTGACTTATTTAGGCCTTCTCTCCTGCTCACTTACAACCTGAAGTTCCCTTTTCCCTCCTTTCTGTGAAAGACTACAAGGGGCCCTTCTTACAGGGTGGCAGGGTGGGTGGCTGTGGAAAATTGATTGGTCAGTTTCACTTCCTCTGGGGGGCCCCCTTCAGCCTTTCTGTCAGTTTCCATCATTGGGCCTCAGGTCTGCAGGTCTGAGCTGAATGAGATACCAAAGTCCAGGGTTCCCTGATGTTATCCTGGGACCCTGGGGGTAGTAGACTGAGCTGAGACTCTGGGACGTGTCCTCCCCCCTGAGTGTTTCTCATTGTTTACTGTTAGCCTAGCCAAAGTTATGTTTACAAACAACTCTAGTTGTTAGAGCTTTAATCCTTGTTTTGGTATTTCCTTTTTTACCTCCCTGTCTTCTAAGTAATCACATTGCACTCCTGGGATTGTTTTGCTCTGACCTCTGGATGGTGGACTCCATGAACTTCATTGGTTGCCTGGTTTATGGTATCTATGATTTAAAGAATTTTGTATCCTCTAGCCCTTGGATACACCAAAATATTGATTAAAAAATCTGTGACAGACAGGGTTGAGTGTTTCTGTAAATGTAATTACAAACAGTTGATTCTTGGCTTTATATATAAAAGAGACATTTCTATCTTCAGTAGTCAGCAAAGCCAGTGGCTAATTATGGCTGGTCTGTCTGCTTTCTAATTTTCCAGTGTGTGTGTGTTTAGTTTTTCTCTAAGGCCGTGTGGTACCCTTTAGGACTGCAGCATTTTTAACATTGGCTTGTTTATAGACGGGTGTCACTGTTTATGTTGATTTTTATCTTTGATCATTTGTGGTTATGTGCAGTTATGCAATTCCTATGTATGGAAATATTCAGAATCTTGAATGAGACTGCAATGGCTTGGACAATGAGTTGCATGTGTGACAGGACCACACCAGCACTCATTTGTGTTTCTGTAGCAGTGTGCAATTTCCTAGTTACAGTTACAAGCGCCCTATCTTTTGCTGCTTAAATTACTCTGACATGAGTGAAGCTTAATTCACAAGGAGTTGTCATGTGCTCTGGGTGAACGATGAGCATATTTTGGCCTGCTCCATGCTTATCTGAATCCACTTTGGAAGGGATTCGCGAATGCTGACAGCTTAGATGTGCCTAACAGCTGTTGACATACAGTAGGATGGCCTGTGAGGGCCATGGTTTGGTTATATAATGGCGAGGAGGGTGCCTAGGACCTAGCAGTTGCAGGAGCTGCTGTTTCGGTACTCAGGTAGAGAGATGTTTCTCCCCATGCACTGCAGCGTCTATCTTACTTCTGCAGTCAGGTCACTAGGAACTGGAGAGCTATTTATTTTCCATCTCTTTCTAGAATGTATCATTTTTTTGTTTCCTCTTTTAGAGGTATGTGATTTTATCTTTTCCCTTTTCTCCCTGTCGACCCCTGTATGGTCTGGGTCTTTCTTGTAACCATAGATAACTCAAGTAAATCAGATGATATCTGTGTTAGCTGAAGGAGATTAGGTAATAGGTGTTTTTCTGAACATCAGAGAAATATTTATGATCACCTTTGCTTAACACACACTCCCCCTTCCAAGGACTAAGAGGCTGCTAAAGGAAACTTCATTTATTGCCTAAGCTACTGCACTCTGTCCAGCAATAAGTGGTGAAGCTGGCCCTTCCCCAAATTCTGTTCATTCTCAAACCTCCTAGAGTAGGACCCTGGGGTGAATAGAATCAGCGGAGAAGAGGAAATGTTTTCCTGTTTGGTTGTTGGTGACTTTTGCAGTACGGCATTCATGAGCTCAGACTTAATATTGGCAACACTGCAGTGCTTTGAGCGCCCTGCAGAGCGGTTAGCAGGAGAGCATATTCATCTGTGACATAATTTGGTTAGCAGCTCACCCTGCCTGTCTTTGTCCCACCTCTTTGATTTCCTGTTTTTGGAGGAGCCCTTAGTCTGAGATTCTTTGGCTCTGTTCTTTTGGTAGGACACTATAAGGTATTAAAGAGATTAAAAAAAAAAAAAAAGATTTTCTGCTCTCAATTGCATATAGTCTGTTACCTGTGCCTAATTATACTTTCACTGGTTAGATGCATGTATTTTGAGTATGAAGAGTAAACATATTTTGTATGCATTTTTTTAAGTATGTATGACTATAAAAGCCATTGGTCAAATACTTTTAAAGTGTATTTCAACAAATATATATCACTTGCCTGTGATCTGTTGGTTTGTGGTAAGAGCTTGAGCTTTGGATAAGGCTGCCTGGGTTTGGATCCTCTGCTGCTTAACAGCTGGGTGATCTTGGGTCAATTATTTAACCACTCTGCACTTGGATTTCCTCATCTGTAAAATGAGATGACAATACTACTTACCTCACAAGATTGGCTGTTATGAAGATTAGATAAGATAATGTATGGGAAGCTCTTAGAACAGTGCCTGGCACGTAGTAGGCATATGGTAAATATTATCATCATCATTATCATCATCAGATGCAGTAGTACCAAAGGTGAGTAAGACATAGTCTGCCTTTCTTGCTTTTTCCCCTTTGGAACAGTTCATGAATGCATATGCCGTTTGTTTTGTGTAGGTAGATGTCATTGGGATGATATGCTTTAAGGGTAGAAAAAATAGTTTGCTATTGCTTCAGGTGTCACTTGGAGAGAGTTGGGTTTAACTCTGGTGGACTAGGGGCTGATTTCATGAAATTGGCATTTTAAAACATACTTTTCCATGAGTTAAGCTTTTTAAACAGTTATGAGACGTCGAGTGAAGACTGTGACTAACACTGGCTCGTATTTGGGCTGCCTCGAGTGTTCACTGTGTTTGTGTAACTGCTCTTTGTCATGTTGGTAATGGAACAGAGTTTGCTTGAATGCAGTGCTCTCTTCAGAGATTCACTTAAATTTGCTGGAGGATATGAAGCAATATTCCTACAAGCTTAAGAACACGTTTGCGCTTGGGTGCGGAGTGTGCTACTTAGAAGGCCAAGGTCAGGATTCTTAACTTCAGATATTCCACAGAGAAAACATTCTGCCCCATGACACCATGCCAAATATTGACCAGCTAGGACACATCTGTGTGCCGTTTGGTTTAGTGCAAACTCGTTTCCATGAGAACAACTCAAAGTGGGCTAATGGTATTATTTTCACTTCTGAGGAAGAGTTCAGTGAATTGGATGAGATGATGCTTTGTGCTCATTAGAAGGCTGAAAACAAGATTCATTGGTAAATAGAAAAGAGAATTAGGTCAAGAAGAAATTGAAAGCAAGATTTACATTAGTTACATCTGAGGAGGATAGTTCCATCCCTAGATAATCTAGAAATGACTGTTGAAAGATGACTAACTTCACTTTGATATAGTTGTGATGAGGTTACTAACTTTGTTGAAACTTTGTGAAGAGCTAAGATTGATTTGCACTAGTCTCTCCAGAGTCAAAATACTAGGATTCCACTTCCAACATCGGAGTTGTTTATTTTAACATTCTGTCTTTGGTGCCAGCTCCCTAGAAAGTCACAGATCTGGCTCAAGCCAGAGGTGCCCAGACTAGTTATTTCTGTGCCAGAATTGCTGTTTTCATTTTCCAAGTATCAAGCTGGCTAATGTTTTCTAGTTCATGGCATAAAAGAGAACAAAATGGATGCTTTGAAAAGGAAAAGAAATGCTCTCTACTCACCAAAGCCTCTATAATTCTAGAAAACACCGAAACCTCTCTGCACAGAGTTGGAACCTTTCCCTTACCTTATCCATTCATTCATTCAACACATTTTACTGAATCCAAATTTTGTGTCAGGTTCTATCCTGGGCTCTTGAGTATACCAATAAACAAGAGACAAAAAGCTCTTGCCTTCTTGGAGCTTGCTTTCTAACGAGAGAAGACAGACAAGAAACATGTAAACAAATAAATAACTTCATATAGTGATGGATACTATGAAGAAAATAAATGGGGTAGAGAGTGTTTGGGGAAGGGTGCTGCATCAGATAGAGTGGTCAGGGAAGGCCTTTCCAGGCTGGTGATATTTGAGCTGACACCTGAATGATAAGAAAGAGCCAGCTTGGGAAGATTTGGAAGACAGAAGATTTAATGCAGAAGGAATGGCAAGTGCAAAGGTCCTGAGGTAGAAATGAGCTTGGTTTACTCAAATATTAGATCCAAGGTCATAGTGCCTGGAAGCTTAGTAAACAAGGGGGAGGATGGTAAGGGATGAGGTCAGAAAATTAGAAAGGGCCCAGATCATATAGGTCTTAGAGGCCATTTTATGGAATTGAATATGAAATTGGGTATTGACATCAGAGGATATCTAAGCAAAGCATTGACATCATCTGATTTATGTTTTTAAAAACTCCTGTTGGTTGCTTTAGGTTAGGGGTAAAAAAGCTTTGTCTGATGTCTTTCTTCAGATATAGGAGGTGTTCAATTTTAAGGAGTTATACTCTTTCACACTATAAGAGAATGGCAAACTTGATCAGCCAACAAATATTTGTTGATTTTTTGGGTACAAAAAAGATCTTAGAAATGTTCTGTTCCAACTTTTTCTTTTCCAGAGTCTAGAAAGATGAACTTAACGGAATTTAGAGTCTCGGGGGGCCAGCCCGGTGGCGCAGTGGTTAAGTTCGCACGTTTTGCTTCTCGGCGGCCTGGGGTTCGCCGGTTCGGATCCTGGGTGCAGACACGGCACTGCTTGGCAAGCCATGCTGTGGTAGGCGTCCCACATATAAAGTAGAGGAAGGTGGGCAGGGATGTTAGCTCAGGGCCAGTCTTCCTCAGCAAAAAGAGGAGGATTGGTAGTAGTTAGCTCAGGGCTAATCTTCCTAAAAAAAAGAAAAGAAAAAAAGAGAAAAAAGAATCTCAGCCTTTTAGGGGCTATTAAAGTAGTTTAGACCACTTATGCATTAGATTCATGGCTCTCTTTGGTAACACCCCCCCTCCCCCCACTTGCCTAGACTCCTTTAGCTAGTTAGTGGGGAGCTGGATTAGAATCCAGGCATCTCTTCTCCTGGTTAACTCTGCCCTGACTCCTCCATCACAGAAAACATTACCCTCGCCCTCTGAGCACTTGACCTTTTATTAGAGAAACAAGATATATCTACTAATTAAAGTCTAAGATATTTATGCTCTCTCTTAAAACAAACTCCAAAAGTAAGATGTCGTGATGAGAGGAAAACTTTCCAAGTAGGAGGAAGAGTAAATATACCAACACTGTGTTTCACTTGTCCTTCCGCCTTGGTTTACTCCATCACGCCTGCCACTTACCAGCGTTCCTCCTTGCGCCCATGGCTTTTCTTTAAATCTTCTACTCAAATACTCCTAGGCGCTCCCTTGATGTGACTGAGGTGTCAAAAAAGTCTTTCAAAATACTAAGGAAGTAAAAAGGGAAAGAAATAAACACATACAAGGCAATGATCATAAACACAGTCTGCCTTAAATAGTTTTCTTTTGCCACTAGATCTAGCTCACTCCAGGGGAATAAGAGTAATTATCCTTTTGTTCTGTTGGGCTGGTCTGGTCTATCTTTGAAGGTACCTTAGATGGATTCCTCACTTACCAGATCACTACTAGTTTCCAGGGGGATGGTGCCATCTTGTGACTCATTAAGAGAACTGGTCACCAAGATACATACCTTGATGACACAGATGAGGGCCAAGAGAACCACTTATTTAGGGCTTCTCTTACGTGCTTCTAGTTTCTGGTCTAAGAGCTATGCCTCTTCCCCAGGTGAATGACCTCATTCATCAGGTGAGTCCCTGCCCCCTTCTAGTAGTGAGGAGCTTGGTCCCTTCTGGCATAATACATAATAGAGCACAGTCATAGTGTCCTGTGGATGACTGATAATACCCAGAGGACGAAAATTATATACATTGTTGTGGATTTTTGTCCTAATGTTATAAATAATTGTTAAATAAATGGCCTAGGCAATGTCTTTGAGAAGGCTCAGCAGTCTAGGGTGAATTAGCTTGAAAGGGCTTCTTTTGAATCTGTTCAGAATAAATTCCATCAGCCAGTACAAAACTGTTGGAGGAGTTGTGGTGACGTTATGTTCGAACATTCTTCTGTTTAGGAGGTGTGGGGTCTACTGTAGACGAGGAGTCTCTGGCCACTGATGAGTGTTTCATCTCAGAATTGAACTTGTTAGAGCTAGGGATCAGATTGCGAACGTGCAGCCTCCTTTCCCAGAAACTGAGGAGGAAGGAGAATCAAGCCTATCTTCTGTTTAAGCTTGTCTGTGTAGGCTGGGCTCACTCAGCTGGATACTTCTGGTCAGTTTTCTTAAACTGTACTCAAGTTTTGATTAGGAAGTTCTGAGAAATTATCAGATTTCTGCCTGGTTTCAACTCTAGTGCATGCTCACTAGCGGTGTGCTTTATTTCTCATTGCTTCTTCCAGAAGAATTGAATGTGCAAGTTGAGGTTAGCCAACCACATTTCTTGAGACTAAATTTTTTGGAGAAGAAATTTTTCATTAATTTCATCCATCCATCCATCCAATAAACTTTTAAAAAATTATCGTAAACTAGGAAGGGATGTTTGATACAAAATTCAAAAGGTACGCTCTTGTGTATAGTGAGATTGTCTGCCTGCCACCCCAATACCTCAGCCACACAGTTTTTTAGTCTTGTTTTGTAGATTTTTTTTTTTTGAGGAAGATTAGCCCTGAGCTGACTACTGCCAATCTTCCTCTTTTTGCTGAGGAAGACTGGCCCTGAGCTAACATCCCTGCCCATCTCCCTCTGCTTTATACGCGAGATGCCTACCACAGCAAGGTGTGCCAAGCGGTGCTATGTCTGCACCCAGGATCTGAACCACTGAACCCCGGGCCACCGAGAAGCGGAACGTGCAAACTTAACCGCTGCGCCATTGGGCCGGCCCTGGGATTTTCTTTTTCTTAGTCCCTGTAGATATTTATTAAGGGCTGCTCTGGGTCAGTCCAAATGCTAGATGCTGTTTATTTCTTGGCAGTGCTTTGACATGCTTGAAATTTCTAAAAATCATTTGACTTAAAAAAAAAATTCTAACTTTTAATGTTTGTTAGAAGCACAGTGTGATGATTCGATGTGTGAGGCTGGGGTTTTCATCTGAGTTTGCTGCAGTGTTCCCAGCGCCTACTACAATACAGCGCTTGTAAATATTCATTTAGTGACTGAATGTAAGGATGAAAAAAATGGGAGTGAGTTTGTTTTTATTCTCTTAACACATCTTACAGTTTTACTCTTGAAATTTCCTGTCTCCGGTTAAGATAAAGAAAAGTAATTTTCTATCTTTTTCTCACAAATCTCTGGGTACGGAGATTTCACAACCTTTCTGGGCAAGTGACTTATTTTTGGCATGTCTCAAACTTAGATTATTAGGAGGTTCAGTGTATCTAAAGTAAATCCTGCCATTCAAATCCGAGTCCTTTACTTTAAATAGAAGGTTCATTCCTATCCAGGCTCCCAGTGGGGTTCTTCCTTGAGAAGGCCCCACAGGCGTGGTCGATGTGGTCGGCCTGTGCCTCGTTTCCCCTCTTCTGCTTTGGAGCCTCTTTTCCTTCGCAGACCCACCAAGCTGTCTTGGGCTGCTGGCCCTTCCTGAAACAACTTCAAACTGTTTGTTGAGTTACTGCTTGTTCTTTTCTTTACACTAAATGATCTGCTTTCAAAACAAAAAAAAAAGCTTTCCTGTCACTCGCCCTTAATTTCAGTGGGTTACTTTTAATGGTTCTTACCTTTAATGGACTAATTCAACTAGTATTTGTTGTGTCTTGTGTATGTGAAAAGGAGTGACTACTGGTAGTAGAAGACAAGAAAATAAACTTTATTCTTGTCAGGGTAGACAAAGGGTTATGGTAAAGGAGCAGTTGAATGCTTGCAGCTTGAGCCTGATAGAAGAGGAAGACGACGTATGAAGTATAAACTCTCTTACTTCAACCCAATTGCTTATTAGTTGGCTCTCTTTTACCACCTTGCCCTGTTTTTTCTGATTGTAAAAGTAACTTGTGCTCATGGAAGAAATTTGGGAAAACTCAGAAAATTATAAAGAAGCAGAAGGAAAAAAATCACGCATAATCCTGCAAGAGTTATTAATATTATAAAATACATAATTGAGATCATATTGATATACTATTTTATTTCTGCCCCCTCTTACCACTATAAGCATTTCCCCATCATTAGAAACTATTTTAAACATCAATTTTAGTGGATGTATATTTTTCCGTTATATGACTACTGTTGTTTTTTGAACCTTTTTCATAATTTAACAGTTTTTCACTGTTAGAAATTTGCTTATTGGCCATTTTTGTGGGTGAATCTTTGATGCATTTCTGAGTTTTTGCTCAGGATGGAGTGTTGGAAGTGAAATCACTACTCCATAGGGTACCCATGTTTTTAAGACACCTGGTACATATATTGCCACCTTGCTTTCCAGAAAGGTTGTGCCAGGGCTGGCCTCCCCAGCAGTGTGTGAGAAGGCCTTCTTTCTTTGTCTTGTCTGTTTCTGCCTTTCTTGGCTTGGGAGCAGAGGGCTTTTAAGTCTCTGCTGCACCTCTAAGCCTAGGGTGATAGATATGGGACAGGTCGAACGACGGTTAGAGCAGCTGCCTCATCCTTCTCTCCCTGAACCAAACCTGGACAAGGAGAGAGAAGATTAAGTGTGACTCCAGTCTTTCAATTGTTTTTTATGAATTGTCATTCTCTCCTAATGTTTCACAAAGAGACATAAACCTAAACTGGAGAAATTGCTGAAGGAAAGAAGATAGGTTAATGAGAAATAGATTACCTGAACCTTTGATTTTTAAATAACTATTCTTTGGTAAACGTGAGTGAGAATTTCAGAGATTGATGAAGGTTGTAAATTTACTCCTCTCTGTTTGTAATGGTGAGAAGATGGTGAAGGAGATTGTCAGGGAGATAATCGTGTGAGTAGACATGGTGATGCCCAGCCCTGTTGGGTTTAGATTTGCTTTATGCACTGTACTGCAGGCGTATTAAAGTGATCGTCAAGGGTAATTGGGTCATATGGGATATTGTTCTTAGAATGTTTTGGGATTACTGCTGTTGCATTTTGGGCACCTGATGATATGCTCTTTTCTTTAGTCTCCAATAGAAGGCCTCTTACACAGTAAATTTGGGTTATGATTTGCTTAGTTAATTCAGGGGAAAAAACAAATGAAGCTGGAAAATCAGAAATAAGGATGCATATATGCTTTTAATATTTTATTTTAATTTAAAACATACATATGCATTCATTCACTAATCTTTTTAAAAGTGTTTATTATGGAAAATTTCAAACATAGGCCAAAGTAGAAAGAGTAGTATAATGAACCCCTGCTGACCTGTCGCCAGCTGAAGCGGTTATCACCTCATGGTCAATCCTTCATCTGTACCCCTTTCTGCTTCCCGTTTCTCCCAACTTTATTTTTTATTTTTATTTTTTTCTTGTTTCCCCAAAGCCCCCCAGTACATAGTTGTATATTCTAGTCGTAGGTCCTTCTGGTCGTGCGATGTGGGATGCCGCCTCAGCATGGCTTGATGAGTGGTGCTAGGTCTGTGCTAGGAATCGGTGAAACCCTGGGCTGCCGAAGTGGAGCCTGTAAACTTAACCATTCCGCCATGGGACTGGCCCGTCTTCCTACCTTATTTTGACGCTAATCCCGGAATCCTGTCATTTCATCCGTGAATATTTTGGCGTGTATTTCTAAGTAGACGAGGATTCATTTTCAAAAAACCATAACCACAGTACCATTATCCTACCTAAAAACAATTAACAATAATTCCTTAATGTCATTAAATATCAGATCACTGTTAAAATTTCCCTGATTGTCATATATATATTTCTTTTTTATAGCCACTTATTTGTTTGAATCAGAGTCTAAAGTCCATAAGTTATAATTGATTGATGTCTCAAGTGTTTTTTTAAAACATTTATTTGTTTTATTCTATAGGATTCGCTTCCTTTTCTCTTTCTTTGCAATTTAAGAAACACATTTGCTAATCTTTTGACATAGAGCCAGGGCATTTCTTTGTGTATTGATGCCCTGCTTGGGGTTTCTTCATCTTGTTTGCATTAAACATACCCATTGTTCGTCATCTATGATTTCCAGTTTTGTTTTGCTTTTTAAAAGAAAAGTAGGAATTTAAAGGCATTTTTGAAGCAATATGAGTACAAAAGCCCCCTTGAGTTTTATGGTTTCTCATCCAATCTTTTAACACCTGTCTCATCCACATCTGATTAGACTTTACCAAGTCTTTCAAGTATTCAGCTTAGTTTTCATAGAAACATGTCTTTCTTTTCTCTTTGATTTCTCATCAGTTTACATGTCTAATTAAATTACGTAACTATAATAACAAGAGCAATTGGTATGAATAGGTTTGGGAAAAAACCAATTAATTCTTGGTAAGCGTGGAACTTCATGGGTGGAAGCAGAAGTGTCCCGGAGTAAGAGTCTAGCCGTTAACTGGGGCCAGTGTGCGTGCTGGGGCGCCAGTTGTTTTACAGAGAGAAGGGGGAGCAGTGATGATGTTACAGAGAGAAGGGGGAGCAGTGATGATTTTGGCAGGTTGGTTGAGTGGAGGTGGGTTGAGAGAGCTTCCACATTAATTAAAAATTATAAATAAGCCAAAGTTGTTAGAAATTTGAGGACAAGATATTTTATGGAGTCTTTTATTTATAGTGTATACTTCAGGGTGGTATTTTTGCCCACTTATGTTAGAGTTTGCATGAACTGAACTGAATTTGATAATGGGCCAGTGATATTAAAATTTGGTGAGGAAACAGCCAAAACTCTTTAGTTTAAAAGGTTTATGTCTGTTCCCTGCCAGTGTAGTGTTCCATGGAACAAGTTGACATTTTCATGTAGTAAGTTGTTTTCTGTTCCTGGCAAAAGAAATCTTGGTTCGTATGCCACAAGAAACAGAATTGTTTTTATTGTGGAAGGCAGGAGCAGGGCTGTGTGTTTCTTATTAGGGTTAGTTGAGCACCTGCAGGATTTCTTACTTCTTTCTTTCTGCTTCCTGCCTCCTGTTGTCCTTTCCTTCTGTCAGAATATTCTAATGTTGCATAAGCAGTGCTCTGACAATAGATCAGTTTTTTTAGTAGCTCATTTTTTTAAACCCTCAAAATAATGTTTTTAGTGATTGTATGTTCTTGGCTTACTTTCCATTTCTACATCAACAGTGTTATTGTTATTCTAGTCAAACGGGGCAGTTGTATTCCAGCAATGATCTTTGTGTCCAAGTCAGCTGCAGAGACGTCACTTGCGTATGTTATACCTAAATATCTTATATGTGTATAGTAATTCTGGGAGGTAGTTAAATTTGGGGATGATGCTTTCAGATCTCTTTAAATGATTTTAGAATCCTCGAGAATAAAGTAACTTGTTTGAAGCATGTCGCTCATTGGCCTCTTCGACATATGCAGAAGAGCGGCCAGTGATTTCAGCCTACTGCCTTTTCTGATCTCATTTTCCTTCTTCCTTTCAGTCAGCAGCTGCGTCCAGTGCCCTGCTCTAATTGAGCTCTTAGTGAAAGGGGTACTGTTATACTGAGTCACAACCTCCTTAGATCAATGGTGGTTAGATTTTTTAGGCCAACAATCCACTTTGGAGTCACATTAAATTTTGAAAATCACATTTCAAGTGTGTTAGCTAAATTTCTCTTCCTTTTCTTATGCTGGTACCAGCGTTTGCTGCTTTTCCAGCTCTTTGGGGGTCCTTTGTGGCACGTCAGAATTGCGTGAGGCAGTCTGCAGTAACTGAGCACTGGAGTCGGGGTCAGGGTACATCTTTCCACAGTCAGTGTTTACTAACCTAACTGTTTTCTTTGGGCAAGTCACTTAACTAATGGAGCTTCCAGTTTCTTTTTTATTTATGTATTTTTTCAACCACTTTATTGAGATTTAATTCACATGTCATACAATTTACCCAATTCAATGTTTTTAGTATATTCACAGAGTTGTGCAACCATCACCACAATCCATTTTAGAACATTTTCATTCCCTTTGAAAGAAATGACACGCCCATTAGCAGTCACTGTCCATTTCCTCAGCCCTAAGCCCTAAGCAATCACGAATCAAACTCTACAGATTTGTCTATTCTGGATATTTCATGTAAATGGAATTGCAGAATTTATGGCCCTTTGTTTCTGCCTTCTTTCACTTAGCATAATATCTTCAAGGTTCATCCCTGTTGTAGCGTATGTCCGAATTTTATTCCTTTTTATGGCTGAATAATATTCCATTGTATGGATATGCTGCATTTTGTTTATCCATTTGCGAGTCAGTGGACATTTGCATTATTTCCACTTTTTAGCTGTTAGGAATAATACTGTTATGAACATTGGCATACAAATTTTTGTTTGGCTGTATCTTTTCATTTCTCATAAGTATATACCTAGGAGTGGAATTGCTGGATCATATAGTAATTCCATGTTTAACTTGCTGAGGAATTGCCAAACTGTTTTCCAAAGTGACTGCATCATTTTACGTTCCTGCTGGTAATGTATGCGAGTTCCAATTTTTCTATATCTTCACTGAAACTTACTCTTTCTTTTTGATCTAGCCATCCTAGTGGATGTGAAGTGGTATCTTATTATGGTTTTGATTTGCATTTCCTTAATAACTAATGGTGTTGAACATCTTTCCATGTGCTCATTGACCATTTGTAGATCTTTGGAGAAGTGTCTATTTAGATTCTTTGCTCATTTTTTAGTTGGGTTATTTGTCTTTTCGTTGAGTTATAGGAATTCTTTATATATTCTGGATACTAGTCCTTTATCAGAGATATGATTTACAAATATTTTCTCCCATTATGTGGGTTGTCTTTTCATTTTCTTGATGGTTTTGTTTGCAGCACAAAAGTTTTTTTTTTTTTTTTAAAGATTTTATTTTTTCTTTTTTTTCCCAAAGCCCCCCCAGTACATAGTTGTGTATTTTTAGTTGTGTGTCCTTCTAGTTGTGGCATGTGGGATGCTGCCTCAGCATGGCCTGACGAGTGGTACCATGTCCATGGCCAGGATTTGAACCAGTGAAACCCTGGGCCAACCCAGTGGAGGGCACGAACTTAACCACTCGACCACAGAGCCAGCCCAGCACAAAAGTTTTTAATTTTGGTGCTCTAGTTTCTTAATTTGTAAAGTTATTCTAAGTCTGAAGTTATATGTTCTCTTGCGAATATTTTCCTCTGTACTCATTCTGTACTTTTCTCCTACTTTCAGATAATTCTTCCTTTTCTGGGATATTTTATAGCCTCAGAGTCTCTTTAACAACATCTGTCTTTGTATCTATCTGATATATATGTCATAAAATAATTAAACTTTATAAAATATGTAACATAGAAAGTGAAACTTCCCCCTCTACAGAGAAAACATTGTTAACATTTTATATCCAGATTTTTTTCCTATTCACATGTTAACATTTTAGGTTTTTTTTTATTAAAAAGGGATCATACCACACTTCCAGTTACTATTTTTTTTTTAAGATTTTATTTTTCCTTTTTCTCCCCAAAGCCCCCCAGTACATAGTTGTATATTTTAGTTGTGGATCCTTCTAGTTGTGGCATGTGGGACGCTGCCTCAGCATGGTTTGATGAGCGGTGCTGTGTCTGCATCCAGGATCCAAACCGGTGAAACCCTGGGCCGCTGAAGCAGAGTGCGAAAACTTAACCACTCAGCCATGTTGCTATTTTTAATTTAATAATGTATCTCCAACATTCTTCCATGTCGGTACATTTTGCCCTATCTCAATCTTTTTAATGGCTGCAGAGTATTCCATTTTGTGGATATACTATAATTTATTTAAGTAGTACCGTATTGATAGGTTTAGGGTTGTTTCCAGCTTTTATTTTTCATTTTTATTTATTTATTTTTAAAGATTGGCACCTGAGCTAACGTCTGTTGCCAGTCTTTTTTTTTCCTTCTTCTTCTTCCCAAAGCCCTCCAGTACATCATTGTATATTCTAGTTGTAGGTCCTCTGGTTGTGCTATTTTTTAATTTTTAATTTTATTTTTTTGGTGAGGAAGACTGGCCCTAAGCTAACATCTTTTGCCAATCTTCCTCTTTTTGCTTGAGGAAGACTGTTGCTGAGCTAGCATATGTGGTAATCTTCTTCTATTTTGTATGTGGGACACTGCCACAGCATGGCTTGATGAGCAGTGTGTAGGTCCATGCCTGGGATCTGAAGCTGTGAACGCTGGGGCACCGAAGTGAAGTGGGCCCACTTAACTACTACATCAGTGGGCCAGCCCCCAGCTTTTATTTTTTCAGTTACAAGTTATATGTTAATGTTTCCATACGTATATTTGCACACTAGTGCTAGTGTTTCTTTTTTGTTCCATTCATTTGCTGTTGTACTGTTTACTATTCAAAAGACACTCAAGTCTCAGACTTAATATTTAAAAATACAAGAGTTTTATTAGGTCAGACCTAGAGTAAACTTCCAAAAGTTATGTGTTCTTCTCCATTATGATATATACAGTGTTAGGATCTTCCTTTGAAACTAGGTTCTTCATTTTCTCAGTAATTTAATGGAATAATTCACTAGAAGTGGAATGCCTGAGTCAAAGTATGAATGCTTAAAATTTTATAAATGTTGCCAAATTGCCCTCTAAGAAAGGCTAAGCTAATTCATTCAACTCAAGAATGTATGATAGTACTCTTTCTGTTCTCCGTAACACTGGCAACCAGCCATCTTTTTAGGGAGTCAATCTGACAGGTAAGAAAATGTCATTTTAGTTTATAGTTATTTATTAGTGAATTTGAGTATCATTTAATTTGTCTATTGGCTATTCATATTTTTTCTTGAAATTATCTGTGTCCTTTGTCTACTTTTCTTTTGAGCTTTTTCTCATTAACATGTAATAGCTTTTTGAATATTAGGGAAATTAGTTACTTAACATATTGTAGATATGTTTCCTTATTTGTCTTTTGATGTGTGTATATTTTTTTTTTTTGAGGAAGATTAGCCCTGAGCTAACATCTGCTGCCAATCTGCCTCTCTTTTTTGCTGAGAAAGACTGGCCCTGAGCTAACATCCGTGCCCATCTTCCTCTACTTATATGTGGGATGCCTACCACAGCACGGCTTGACAAACGGTGCCACGTCTGCACCCAGGATCCCAACCCGCAAACCCCGGGCTGCTGAAGCAGAACGTGCAAACTTAACCACTGTGCCACCTCACTGGCCCCTATATATTTTTTTTTTAATATAAAATGTAAACATTTTTATGTAGTCAGATTTTTCTGTTTTTTATTTTATGGCTTCTTAGTTTCCTTCCTCCTTCTAATCTTTTAAAAATATTTACTCGTGTTTTCTTCAAGTGCTTTTATGGTTTTGTTTTTAAATTTGATCTTTGCTTCTTGTGTGATGCATTTTTGTTCAACCTAAATGAGAAAGGGATCAGTCATGGAATCTGTTGGAGCTGTAATTTTACCTTTATTTTTGTGGTTATTAATGGCTTTCTTCTCCCACTCAGCTGTAAGCTCCATGCGGGCAGAGGACTGTGTCGGCTTTTTTCCTCGTTCTTATTTTCAGTGACTAGCGCAGTGCTTCCTCATGATAGGCCCCCTGCTTATGGAATGAGTGAATCTGTCTTTTTCTCCAGATGTCTAGCTTGTTGTCCCAACACAATTTATTGAGTAACATCATTTCCCTCTTGATTTAAAAAGCTGCTTTATCCACAAAACTTCCAGATACATTTCTGAATTCTTTTAATCCTTTGATTGGACTGTCTTTACTTGCTTTGATATTATGCACTTTCAATTATTGTAGCTTTATACTACTTAAAGTGTGTTTGGAAGCCTCAGATATTCTTAAATATATTATACCAGTTTGGGAAGCACTGTAATCTCTTTTTGTAAAACTTCTTGCTCTCCCTTAGAAAACACTCATTTAACTTACTGATTAAATTTAATCTGTTCTGAGAGTCACCCTGCAAAGTAGAAATGATTCTGGGGTATTATTTCCCGAAGAGTCTTTCTAGGATACGACGTACTTAATTCTTTTTTTTTTCTTTCTTTTTTTCTCCTCCTCCTTCTCTCCGAAGCCCCCCAGTACCCAATTGTATATTCTAGTTGTAGGTCCTTCTAGCTGTGGCATGTGGGATGCCGCCTTAGCATGGCCTGGTGAGCGGTGCCATGTCCGCACTCAGGATCCAAACCAGCGAAACCCTGGGCCACTGAAGCAGAGCACGGAACTCAACCACCCGGCCCCTGACATGCTTAATTCTGACTTGACATCCTAAGTATGTTTTTCAAAACTCTCATTTTATAATCTTGGGTATCTCTAGAAGAGATAACATTTTCCTCATAGTCTTTTTTTTTTTGAGGAAGATTAGCCTTGAGCTAACTGCTGCTGCCAATCCTCCTCTTTTTGCTGAGGAAGACTGGCCCTGAGCTAACGTCTGTGCCCATCTTCCTCTAGTTATATGTGGGACACCTACCACAGCATGGCTTGCCAGGCGGTGCCATATCCGCGCTCAGGATCTGAACTGGCGAACCCTGGGCCACCGAACTGGAACATGTGCACTTAACCGCTGCACTACCAGGCCAGCCCCCTTCCTCATAATCTTTTAATGCGGAATACACAGAGAGAGGATGGGTGACAGAAAAGGCATCAAGAAAATGTGTTGGCACCCAGCTGATGTGAAAGCAGATAGTGAAAAAGGTATTACTTAAAAGTAGTATACAGAATTCGGTTTAGTGACCTTGATTTCTCACCTTGTGCTTGACATGTTTCCTTCCTGTGGCATGCAATATTAGATTGATTCATTGCGTACGACTTGGGTGAAGTTCAGGTAACATTGCTAAATAATCACTTTCTTTTTCTTTAGTGTAGCCTCCTTCTCTCTGTAAAACATTAGAAATTCTTATAGTCTGAAATAGAGCCTTCTTTTGGGATTTTCTGTCATGTCTTTCTCATGCAAGAACAAACTTTAGGGTCTTGTGAGTCTTAGAGAAGTTTAAAGCAGAGAAATTAATGTCTGGGGAACAGGGCATACCTATTGTGATAAAATCCTTGCTTTCTTTTTATTATTTCTTTTATGTTATTCTAGAATGCTTCAACACAACTCTTCTATACTTCAATAACTAATTTACAAGTGTGTTTTCACATGATTACTCATTTCTTAAAAAAAATAGCAATGATTTTGTCAAGCTCTTTCAGACTTTTCCTTAATAGGCCTAACCATGGATTTCAGAAGTATTAAAGTAGAAAAACACTCAAAGGTTTGTTTGGGACTCTTAGTCTCCACCCTGGAATTAAGTACCGCTGAAAATAACCCTGGAATGAAGGGTTTTTATGTGGCAGGACTAGTTGACTTAATACGATTCTTCCTTTTGCAAGTTTTCTGTTGGTGGAAAATGGGCTTACTTTTCTTTTAGTTGTATTCTTTATTTTTCTCAATGCTAGTCTCAACGGAGAGATTTTTAGGCTGTTAACTGTCCTAGCACACCAATAAATGCAGCTTGTTAGTAGATGCTATCTCATGTTGATTAGTTACTCTTGAGATTTACTGTCTTTGCAAAACACCTGTCTGTATTTGAGCTTTGCTAGGTGGTTGGCTTTTGTGTTTGAAGATTTGCTCCAAAGAAAGCAAATAGCTATTGGAAGAGGGAGCAAAGGGAAAAGGAGTCAGCAAATTTCTCTGTGCTTTCATTGAAGAGGTTTCCCAATTAGAAAGCTTTTGTAGGCTTGACCTTTTTGCACTAAAGTAACCCAGCATTTCATTATGTATTCCATTGAGGTTTGGAGCTCTGTGCCAGAAGGCGAGAACCAAGGTTGAATGTGAAAGGAATATTCAGAGGATGAAGCTCATAGTCAAGAAAGTGCAGCTTCATAGGCTGGGTCCAAAAATAACCTGCTTGCCATAGGAGAGCAAGAATGGAGGTAGCACTTGGTGCTGTTTTAGGAGCAGTGTATTAGGTCCTGTGATGTCATTCCAGCATGATTCAAGTCATGTTTAAGGCAATATCATTACAATTTAGGTTTAGGAGAATGTTGCCTCTGTAAGTTTTACTTAACCCTGTGGAAGAGTTATTTGCAAAGTTTGGAAGGAGTACTTTTCTGCCAGATTGGAGGGAATTAACATAATTTACTCTTCTCTAAATAGGAAGGTGGTCTGCATTATAGCCATCTAATTGTTGAGACTTAAATTAGTGATTTGCTTGGGTCCTGTGGTGAATCTTGTCTGATTTTAAGAGGTAGAACTCAGTCTGGTTCAGAAAAGTTGGCTTTGGAATGGATTGCTGACTGCCCTGAAGGTGGGAAATGTTATTGTTCAGAGGGCCCTTCTAAGGCTGGCAAGAAAACCCTAAAGACAATAAGTTTTAAGAGTTTATAAATAACACTGAGTCTGGAAATGCATAGCACCTAGACACATAATTAGCAAGTCGAGAAGTTTGACTTGAAGGAATAAATTAGCTCTAGTCACTTGATGGACTCAGATCATGGAAGGCACGTAGATTGTTTTAGGTGGTGGCAATTGTGATGTTGAGGCTGGCCCTGGAAATGAGTTGTCAGATATGCTGTCATCCCCATTAATGGTTCATATTATTGCTCAGGTTTATAATTTATGAAGAGATGATTTTCCTACCCTGTCTAGGGGACTAGAGTTTCAAAATTTTGAAAGTTATGACAGAGTGAAATACAGAGAAAAGTTTCCTGCCCATGCATACCCCTCGGCCGTCTGGACCCCCTTCCCGTAGGCAGTCGGTATTATAAGGGTCTCATATATCCTGACATGTTTATGTGTATACAGGTAAATGTGTGTATCTTCCTACTGTACTCCCTCTTTGAAAACAAATTGTAGTAAATTATACACTCTAGTCTGCATCATTTTCACTATTATATCTTGAGGATTATTACCTGTAACTATATAAGAAGCTTTCTAATGAGAAAAAAATGCTGTACAGTAGTCCCATATGAAGGTGAATAATACTTTTTTTAGTTAGTCCCGTTATGGATGGTTATTTGAATTATTTTCAGTCTTTTGCTAATATAAATAATACTTCCTCTAGAGACCAGATGAAACTATAAAGGGGTACCGGTAAGTCTTCTCACAACTGGACTAGAGAGAGTGAGACGGTTCATGCTTTCATTATGTAGTTAATACTCTTTGGAAACCTGAGTATAGGCCTGTTCATCAGCCTTCCATCATAATTACCATACCATAGTGCTTACTATGTTCTGGATGCTTCCAACAGCTTTGCAAAATAACTGTTGTCATACCTAGTTTCCATTGAGGAACTGAGATTCAGTTAGGTAACTTGTGGTGAGAGCTAAGATTTATAAGTAGGTTGGTATGACTTCAAGGCTCTTGGACTTTCTACAGTACCAGGTGCTAGGCACCAAAATTGAACAATGAAATTCCAAATAACCAGAATTCTATCACTGTCATTGTAACAGTGTTAATATGCAACTTGCCTGTTACAGATGATTTGGACTGAAAGAGTAGAAGGAATGCTAAGGAAAATGGCCGTTGGAGAGCATTCATATCATTTAAATTAAAGTAATGCACTTGCCATGTGTGTGTATCTTTAAGATGCATTCTCCAGTGTCCCCTTCCCCCATTTGATTGCTGTTCCCAAAGTCCTTCTATATAGAGATTATATAGCTGCCACTGAAGACCATAGATGGTGGTAGCTAGGACCTGGAACTTTTTTGGGGGTGAATGTCTGGGAAATCCGTGTACACTGAGACCACCATAACCGTGAATTCTCTTCCCATTGTGAAGTTTGAGGAGGTGAGAATCTCCTTGACTTAACAAATTTCGGCTTATAAACTTGAGACTCAACTAGATTTTGTTGTCCTCAGTCCTTTAACATTATCCTGCAAAATCCTGGAGAATAGTTGCTGGGTAAGACTCTTGATGTACTTCCAGTGACCGTTGTAGGGGAGTGTTAATATGGAAGGTTCACATTTTCGTGAAATAATCACTTGGAAGCTGTGATTCAGCATTAGTCACTGGTTTTTCTGCTGGATTACACTCACCCGTCTCTCGCCCTAATTGTGGTGCGTCTCAGGCATTTGATTACGCAACTCCCAAAGAGACTGACCTTAGTGATAACCCAGTCACATTTCCAGATAGTAAAAATATTCAGGGAAAAAAATCATTCATCTGTATTAGCTAGTGGTATTAGTTTTCCTCTGGAGAAATGTTAGCACTTTCTAGGTTATGCCCAATAACGTTACAAAGATGAATGACGATCTTAGGAAAAATGGCCATTTACACTTTTAGTGTTCTTAAAAAGTGGAAACACAACAGAATGTGCTCTCTGGACATATTCATTTTAGTACTTAATATGGGATCAGTTTTATATCTCTTTTGACTGACTTTTAATACTGCTTTTATTTTTCCTCCCCAAAGCCCCGGTACGTAGTTGTATATCCTAGTTGTAAGTCCTTCTGGGTCTTCTACGTGAGCAACTGCCACAGCATGGCTACTGACAGACAAGTGGTGTGGTTCTACACCCAGGAACCAAACCTGGGCCGCTGAAGCAGAGGGTGTCCAACTTTACTAGGCCATCAGGGCTGGCTGTGACTGACTTTTTTGTGTATGTGTGAGGAAGATTGGCCCTGAGCTAACATCTGTTGCCCATCTTCCTCTTTTTGCTTGAGGAAGATTGTTGCTGTGCTAACATCTATGCTAATCTTCCTCTATTTTATATGGGATGCCACCACAGCATGGCTTGATGAGTGATGCTAGGTCCATGCCTGGGATCCAAACCTGTGAACCCTGGGTCGCCAAAGTGGAGTGTGTGAACTTAACCATACACACCACTGGGCCAGGCCCTCTGACTGACTTTTAAAACCACGGATGGTTTGGGTTCGTTCTACCTGTTTTACCTAATTTCTTACCATTCTGTTTTTATTCACTGTCTCATGAAATTGTTGTGTTTAATCTTTCACTTAAAAAAAATCTCTTTTCCTGGACTGGCCCCATGGCCGAGTGGTTGAGGTTGCATGCTCTGTTTTGGCGGCCCAGGGTTTCATGGTGTGGATCCTGGGCATGGACCTAGCACTGCTCATCAAGCTATGCTGAGGTGGTGTCCCACATGCAACAACTAGAAGGACCCACAACTAAAAATATACAAATGTGTACTGGGGGGCTGTGGGGAGAAGAAGGAAAAATGAAAAATGAAAAAAAAAAAATCTCTTTTTTGGAATGCCTGTTGTTTTCTCCCCCCTTCTTCCCCTCCTTCTGTTTGTCCTTCTATTCATTGACAAATATTTGAGTGTCTGCTGTGTTGCAGGCACTGTGCCAGGCATTGGGATGGAGTGGTGGACAAGAGAGAGACAGGTAACTAATTCCTGTCCTGCCCTGCCTTCACTGTTCCGCTCTCCTGACCTTCACGTAGTTCTCTGACTTCTTTAGACCCTGCTGACCCATTCCTTTTATGAACTACACTACTTTAAATCTGATTCACCCAGTTTAGCGCTTATTGGTTTAGTACGCATACTGTGGGCTAATTGTTGAAGTGTCTTGGTCTCATCTTACCAGCTGGAGTGTAAATTCCTTAAAGTCAGAGACTGTCATGTTATTTATTTTTTTTTTAAGATTTTATTTTTTCTCTTTTTCTCCCCAAAGCCCCCCGGTACCTAGTTGTATATTCTTCGTTGTGGTCCTTCTAGTTGTGGCATGTGGGGTGCTGCCTCAGCGTGGTTTGATGAGTAGTGCCATGTCCGCGCCCAGGATTCGAACCAACACTGGACCGCCTGCAGCGGAGCATGCGAACTTAACCACTTGGCCACGGGGCCAGCCCCATCATGTTATTTTTTGTCCTCCACAGTCTTGAGCCCAGGTGATAAAAGGGTTTTGGTTCATCCTCCCCTGCTGAATGTCCGAGTTACTAGCTCTTGGGGTTTAGAAGTAGTTGTGAAGATTATACTTTTTTTAAATTCCTCCTAATTGTTTCTCTAACATTTTCTGTCTGCTTCTGTTACTCTATGCTGAAAATGAATGAAAATAACTCCACTGATTCACTGTCCGCCTTTACATTATTTCCTAGTGAAGGGTTTGTATTGGAGCTCATTATTGTATAGCTGCTTCTCTGGTTCCCCTTGTACTAATGAGGGATGGATTTCACGGCTAAGGAATAGAGCTAACCTAATGTTGATCTCTTAGCACCGTGCCTGTAATCTTTTGGGTTTAAATGCCCCACCAACTATGCCTTAGTTCATGAACTGTTAAGAGTAACTCACTTAAAGTGGAAAGCTGACAATGTAATAACTTAAAAGTTAAAGTTGAGCTCGTTAGAAAGATTAATAGAAATAGAAAATACTCTTAACGGAGCCTACACTATTTACATTCATATTATGTTAGAGTTCAGAACTCTTCCTGAGTGGTAAATGAAATGTGGCAACTTAATGGTGAAGGAAGGAGGCCGTGTCATTGAATTAAATGTTTTTTTGAGTGTGCTAAAAGCTCTGCAGTAATGACAGAACTCAGTATTGGGAATAAGAAGCGGTATTTTCTTTATTAAGGAGAGTACAGCGTACTGGGAAAAGGAAATCCTCTTCTGCCTACACCTAAAAATTCATAAGGTAAGTGTATGACATTGAAGGATTGAAAGACCATGGGGCAGCAGAAAAGGAAACCATTTTCCCTCCTGAAGTAATCCTAGATCCTGACTTGAACAAACTGATTGCTAATGACAATAGGGAGATTTGAACATTGACTGGATATTTGATGGTAGGGAGTTATTATCTTTTCAGGTGGGGTAATAATATTGTGGTCATATTTAAAAGAAAAAGTACTTACCTTTTAGAAATATTTACTGAAGTACATATGGATGACGTAATGTAATATCTGGGATCTCTTGGGGAGAGGAAGAAGTGGTCAGGAGTATGGATATGAATGGCCGTGTATTAGTAATTGTCGTAGCTGGCTGATGGGTACAGGAGGTTCATTATACTATTTCTTTCTACTTATGTTTATGTTTGAAAATTTCCATAATAAAAACTAAAAAAAATCTCGAAAGCACAGCAACTTAGATACAGAACTGTCAAACCTACCCCTCTACCTTCTTCCAGCTTAACACCAGGTGGGGCAAGTAAAACCCTAATTCTTGCTGCTGTTGCTAAAATGGAGTGTGGTTCAGATTTGAGTGTGAATCTGTCTGTAGTACAGCATCACTGAGAGAGCAGCAAGCCCTACTGTCTCCCCAACAGTGTGGGGTTACAACAGGGGGAAGTCACACTGTCTATCTTAAGACTCTTCCTTTTTGTAGGTGAAGAAATAAGATTTAAAAAGCAAAAAAACATAGAGAATAGGGAAATATGGTTTAAAAATTAAATGCCATTTTTATAGTGCTGACTAAGCACTAGAAATTCAGAGAAAGGAAAGAACGTTTTGAGTTAGGGATAAGTGAAGTTTTTAGGAATTTGGGGTCACCGTTAAACAAAATATAGGAGTTGGATTGCTGACAGTAGTATGGGGAACAGCATGTCTAGGGAGGGAAAATAAATACTATGTTTGGGAGAGAGTAGACAAATTTGGATTGGTATAAGATATTTTAGATACATGGGATGGAGTTGACTCATAAAGGACGTGAATTTTTAACTCAGGCATTTAGGCGTGATCTTATAGGCTGTAGGGAACGATTTTTGACTCTTAAGATACCTAATTATTCATTAATTTGATTTGATGATAATGTAGTGTATTCTTAGATGCATGCTTTTGTGTGGAGAATATAACTTGACTGTGTACCTTGTAAATTCTTTTTTACGTAAATTCTTTATTTCTGCACTGTCCCCAAAGGGCTGTTCAAGGATCAGAATTAATATTTCTGTTTTAGAAAGGGGAGGGTACTGAGGCACTCAGAGTTAATGACCTTAATAAAGTGTGCATGAGTCAGTGGCAGATCTGGGTTCAGATCAGGTATCTTGGGTTCTGAGCTCCTTCTACTCACTTTATTTATGTTAAAGGTGATTATTTTCCATATGATTGGTTTTCTTTTTCATTTGAGATGTGTAGTACATATTGGTCATGTTGACCTTAGGCATTTCCTGCCTTTTCTAACCCTACCTTTTTCCAGGGAATATGTATTTTTCTTTGTCCTTTATTTTTTATGTATTTCTATCCAGTTTTTTCCTGCAGGTCAAGACTCAGCACTTTCTTTATCCCCTGTCCTGTTAGTTTGTTAAGTGGTAGTCATTTCATTGCCATTGATAAATCTGCCCAGTGTAATGTTATGTCTGCAACTCCTGCTTCTAATTACTACCACTATGTTTCCTGCTTCCCCTCTGCGCCTGCAATTTATAAAATGATGATAATCCCAGCCTTTTCTTTTTTTTCTTTTTTTGGTGAGGAAGATTTGCCCTGAGCTAACATTTGTTGCCGATCTTCCTCTTTTTTTTTGCCTTGAGGAAGATTAGCCCTGGGCTAACATCTGTGTCGGTTTTACTCCATTTTGTATGGGGGTCACTGTCACAGCATGGCTGATGAGTGGCGTAGGTCTGCAACCGAGATCTGAATCCACAAACCCAGGCTGCTGAAGCAGAGCTTGCCAAACTTAACCACTACACCACAGGGCCTGCCCCCAACCCCAGCCTTTTCTGAGATTCTTTGTAAGAGTGTCAAATATTTGAAAATGTCTGGTGGAAGGTACTACAAACATCTTAGGAAACATGATAATTTTGTAGATTGTTTTTCCCGAAAGTAACATTTTAATATTCTTAATCAACTTGATCGAGGTATAATTTGCATTCAATAGAGTTGAACCATTTTAAGTATACAATTTACATTTTGACAAATATATACACCCATGTAATGACCACACAATCAAGACAGAACTTTTCTGTTATCCTGAAAAGTTCGTTTAGTGCCCTTTGCATTCGTTCCCACCCTCCTCTGCCCACAGAAAACCATTGATTTGCTGTCACCATGGTTAGCTTTGCCTTTTCTGGAACTTCATGTAAATGGCCTTATCCAGGATGTATTCTTTTTTCATCAGCATCCTGTGTTTAAGATTCATTCATTGTTGTCTATGTCAGTAGTTTATTACTTTTTATTGATGATTGGTATGTCTGAGTAGTGTTACGTTGTATGGATATAACAGAATTTGTTTATCCATTCATCTGGTGATGAACATTTAAATTGTTTCTAGTTTTTGGCTCTGATAAAGAAAGCTCATATGAACTTGAAGTGGAACTTTGGGTAGACTTAGGTTTTCCTTTCTCTGTAGTAAACATCTTGGAGTGGAATGGCTGGATCAGGTGGTTGGTAGGTGTGGGTTTAACTTTTTAAGAAACTGCCAAATTGTCTTCCAAAGTGGCTGTGCTGTTTTACACTCTGTCTAGCAGTGTATGAGAGTTCCAGTTGCTCCCTGTCCTCACCAACACTAGTGTGTTAAAATGTTAGCCCTTTTAACAGTCGTGCAGTGCTGTCTTGTGGTTAATTTACATTTTCCTAACGACTAACGATATTCACATCTTTCCATGGACTTACTTGCCAGCTGTATGTCTTCTTTGGTGAAGTGCTTACTCAAATCTTTTGCCTATTTTTGAAAATTGGGTTTTGTTTTCTTAATGTTGAATTTTGAGAATTCTTTATGTATTCTGGAAACAAATCCTTACCATTCAGTGGCTTATCTTTTCCTCCTCTCAACAGTGTCTTTTAAGAGCAAGAGTTTTATTTCAAATTCCAGCTTATCCTTAGTTCTTTTATGAATTATGCTTTTGGTATGATAACTAAGAAATCTTTGCCTTTAACTTATAACTCAAGCAAATAAAAATGGTCTTCCAGGTACCCCTTCAAGTACCTGGGGCAACTGCAATGTGTTATTTAGTAATCATCAGATTTTGATAATATTTGAAAGAAAAATAATTTTTTTTTTTTTAAAGATTTTATTTTTCCTTTTTGTCCCTGAAGACCCCGGGTACATAGTTGTGTATTTCTAGTTGTGGGTCCTTCTAGTTGTGGCATGTGGGACGCCGCCTCAGCATGGCTTAATGAGTGGTGCTATGTCTGTGCCCAGGATCCTAACCAGTGAAACCCTGGGCCACCAAAGCAGAGTCTGCGAACTTAACCACTCGGCCATGGGGCTGGCCAGAAAGAAAAATAATTTATGTAGGGTAATATTCACCCATATCTAACATGATTTGATAGAAAAATCCTATTCTTTTTTTGAGGAAGATTAGCCCTGAGCTAACATCTGCTGCCAATCCTCCTCTTTTTGCTGAGCAAGACTGGCCCTGAGCTAACATCTGTGCCCATCTTCCTCTACTTTATATGCCATATATAAAGTAGATGCCACAGCATGGCTTGCCAAGTGGTGCGTAGGTCCGCACTCAGGATCCAAACCATTGAACCCCTGGTCACCAAAACGGAATGTGCAAACTTAACCGCTGCACCACCGGGCTGGTCCCAGAAAAATCCTATTTTTTAGTGAAGACCATACTTCTTGGTGTAAGATGTCAGGAATCTTAGATTGATAGGAGTTAAAAAAAAAAAAAAAATCTTAGCTCAGGGAATAAACTTCATTAAAATAGATTAATTAAGATTTTTAAAAATTTGAAGATATTGAAGAAGGGTGCTAGATTTGTGTGATAATAGCTTTTTATAGTTATGACAGTCACATGAATAAAAATGTTCTGTATTTTGTCTTATGGCATACTTGTTTCCGTGCTCTCAAATGAAGTACAGTGCAAGGTTTAAAATTTGTTTTCTTGGATTATTTTCAAAAGTTAGTAGGTTGTTTGATTTGCTGTAAAAAAATGGAAAATTCATTTCCTTAATTAATGAATTGTATTATTTGTTGTGATTCTTCTTTTTATTTTGCTGTTTTAAATACTCATAGTTGAAATGAAAAGTTTAGTCTTCATCGTCTCCTTTCATCTTTGAAGTAGTAAAGCAGTTTGGGTTTATGAGAGTAAGACAAGAAGTCAAGCCACATCCACTGGAAACAAATTATTTTCTCTGAGATCGATTCCTGAATTTTCTCTAGCATAAGATTTTTAGCAATTAAAAGTCAAATGCAGTTCAGATATATTACTTAACTTTAAGTAATATTTTGAATGTTTCCAAGATGTCAATTTTTAAGCCTATGCATTTTTTGTAGGAAGAACTTTAGTTGAAATTCTGTTTTAAGGTGCCTTTTTAAAAAGGGGCTGTTGTAGGCCTAGCCCTGGTGGCCTAGTGGTTAAGTTCAGCATACTCTGCTTCGGCGGCCTGGGTTCGGTTCCCAGGCACGGACCTACAGCACTTGTCTGTTAGCAGCCATGCTGTGGTGGTGGCCCACATAAAAAAAGAAAAAAAGAGGAAGATTGCCAATGGATGTTAGCTCAGGGCGAATCTTCCTGACACACGAAAAGTGTAGGGGCTGTTGTAGGTCTAAGAGTTGATAAATCAAGATCTGGGCAGCAGCAGATATTTATAAAGTATGGAGTCTGATAAGATAACATGCTAAATTGCATTGTTAATTTGTGGCAGTGCTTATCAGTACAAAAGAAATATGAGCTATGGTTAAATACTAAACTACCACTGAAGGTAAGTAAAATGCCTTGTAGATGGGTTGGAGAAATGGTGAACCAGTCTTTATTGTCCAATTTTGAGAGTCAGTAATCTCAAAGAATACAGAAAAAGGAGTTAGGGATGGGAGGCAATAAACAGTATGCTGTTTTCATTTAAAATATCTTTAAGAGATAATTACAAAGGCATATGGTTATATAATTTTTGGTGTTTCTCTGATGATAATGAAGTATATTATAAATTAGATAAAACAAGTGCTCTGGGTTGTTTAAAGAAAATTTCTTGGCAGTTGCTGACAAATTACACGAGAGCAAGCTCAGCGCAGGAGCAATTCCAACGTTGAAAAGATTGGAGGATTTCGACCTTGGTTTTGAGCCTTCTTCCTCTTGACCAGTCTGTTCATGAATTCTTGAGGCTGTACTCTTAGAGGTACATTTTTCCTGGATCTTTCTGATACTGTGCTCATTGGCATATGATGAAGTTATCAGTGTACCTGAAGATCTGTTTTTTTCTGACTGAATATGAGATGTGGAGTGTACAATTTCTAACATTACCGACAAGATTTGTCTTTCTCTTTTAATATAGGGAATCTTAAGAAACTTCATTAAGAACTTAAAACCTGGGTATGCTTTTCTCTTGATAATTTCTTTTTTCTCACATCTTTATTGATAAATCAGGCCAGAGGGATTTTTACCTTTTGACAAAGAGAAACTAGGTCCTGTAGTTTGTTTTGGTTGCAGATGTCCTGGCAGCTGAATTTAGGTTGAGCGGAGGAATACTGCCATGCTGAATGGTTCTGAGTATGGGTGCTCTAGAAACCAAGATACAGTGCGTGTTACGTATAAGGTGAAAAGTAATGACTCTCTTCTTTCCTTTGTGGGGGGATTCCCACCTCACTAATTTATGGTTTTATTGTAGTTATGGTCATATCTTCTGAAACGTGAGTACTGATTATTTTAGCTGAAACTTGTTTAAGTGACAGTTTTAGGGAAACTTTAGGAGATGTTTAGTTCCAACAGCCGGCAGTTCTTATTCATCACTTTAGTAAATTCAGGTCTAATGATGTAAAGCATAGTTAGTATTAGGCAGGTCTACATGTAGTACATTTTGTTAAGTAGTAAAAAACCTCTGAGTGGTCATATAATTTGTTATAGCATCTGAAAATTTCTGCCTGCATTATAAGAAACCAATAAAGCTCATTTGTGATTCATCCAGAGCAAAAGGATTTAATATTCTAACTTTAGTAAAAGGCAATCAAGACAAATGGACTTGAATCGCTTTATATGCTGTCAATACGTAAGATTTTTTTTTCATCTTTTCTCATAGGTTTTGCTTCTTAGTCATTTACTTCCAGTAGCTTCCAAATTGGCTGAGGGAATTAAAGTGGTAGCTGAGTTAACTGTGTACAAGATTTTCCTGCTGCGTATGTGAACTGCTTTTTCTGGGAAAACTCTTCCATTGGCAGTCCTCGTGAGGGCGTGTACTTTTCCCACACTTGGCGAATTTGGGGGCTGAAGCCTGAATTTGGTGTTTAGCCGAGGTGACAAATGGCTCATTTTTTTTTTTTTTCCAGGTTAGTGATAGAGAAATGATTCAGAATTGAGACTGAAGTAAATATGGAGTTACTTGCAGTTACTCGTAAAACAGTTGCTGTTTGTTTCTATTAGGCATATTTTGGGCTCCATTTCAATATTTTGTGTTATGTTGATAAATTTCTTGTCTGATTTAGACGCTTTGTTTTTGAAATTAGATTGGAAGTGGCTTTGAATAGAGGGCCACTAGAAATTGAATAAAGTGGCCCATTTGGGGAGGACAAAAAGTTGACATTTTTACTTAAAGAATTCTTAGGAAAATTTTGATAACGTGGAGACATATTTTCCAAATGCCGTAAAATTTTGAGGTTAAGTAATTTTTGGAAAAACCAGGAAGCTTGTGATTCCTACTGAAAATATTAGCCTTTAAGTGAAAATTATCACTCAAATTTTTTCTTTCATAATTAAACAAAGGTAAGTAAAACAACAACAACACGTTTATTGTAAAAAGTTTGTATGGAAATTTATGAAGAAAAAAACTAAAGGTCTTTCTCCCACTCTCAAATTTTGCTCTCTAGAGATAACTACTATTAATAGTTTGGTGTATGTTCTTCCATACCTACAAATATTTGTAGGTAGATTTTGGGGGTTTATTTTATTTTGATCCACTGCAGTTTTTGTACTCAGTCTCTGCATGAGTATCTAAAATCTACTTTATTTCCCCCACCCTCATTTTTCTGTTATCTTTTTGACAGATTGTTATTTGTTTGCGTATTCATGTATAGTACATTTTAGAAAATCATATTATGGTATGCTTTAAGTATTTTCTTTCCGCATGTCATTTGTTTTAACTTTTGTGGTATCTTTTATCATATAAAAGATTTTTTTTAAACTGTAGTTCCAGTGTGACTTCTGTGTTTTATGGTATGCTTAGGAATGTGGGTGCCCACTTGCACATTTAAATATTCTATATTTTCTTCTAGTGCTTTGTAAATTTATTTTTAATATTTAGGTTTTTAATCCACCTGGAATACATTTTCAGTATAGTGTGAGATAAAGATCTGATTTTAAAAAAATGTTGATAGCCAGTTGTCCTAATAGTTTATCACTTATCTATTTATTTGAAATGTTCTCATTAACATACATTCTTGATAAAGGGTACATATTTGTGTACCTATACTACATGTTTTAATTATGTCACTTTAGAGTGTGTTTCAAAGTTTCATTAACTATTACAATTGATTCTCTCTCTCTCTCTCTCTTTTTTTTTAAGTAGACTGTCATAATCACCAGCAAATAATAATTTGGACTCTTCTAGTATTTCTGCTCATTTTTTAATGACAATATTGAAGAATAACTCTGATGATAATAATAATAATACTGTCTGATACAGTGCGTCTCAACTTTGTATGCACAGAGATGACCTGGGGGATCTTACTAAAATGAAGATCAGTAGATCTGGGGTGGGCCTGAGGGCATTTTTGACAAGCCCCGGGTGATGTTGATTTATAGGTTTATAATCCTTACTTTGAGTAACAGGGAGCTAATATTTATTGAACACTTGGTTTTTTTCCAGTCACTGTTCTAAGTGCTTTACGTGAGTGAACTCATTTAATCTTCTTAACTCTGTGATGGTTATTATCCCCAGTTTACCAGTGAAGAAACCGAGACTTAGAGAAGTTTATAACTTGCTCAGAGTAACACAACTATTATATAGAAGAGCCAGATGGAGCCTAAGCAGAGTTTGTACCCATAACCTCTTGAATATATTTCCTCACCAATAGCAGACATTATTTTCTCTTTAGTGACTCAAATGGTAATGCCTTTAGTTTTAGTTTTAAATTAATAGACTTTATTTTTTGAAGCAGCTTTAGGTTTATAGAAGAATTGAGCAGAAAGTACAGAGAATTCCCATATACCTCCTTACCTCATGCTCTTCCCCCAGTTGCCCCTAATGTTAACATCTTGCATTAGTGTGGTGCATTTGTTATACTTGATGAGCTAGTGTTATTAACTAAATTCCATAGTTTACATTGGGGTCCACATTTTATCTTTTATGGTTCCATGGGTTTGGACAAATGTGTAATGTCATACATCTCCCGTTGTAGTATCACACAGAGAAGTTTCACTGCCCTAACGGTTTCCTGTGCTCCACCTATTCATCTCTTCCTCCTCCGCTCCCAATGCCTGGCAAACAGATCTTTTTTCTGTCTCCAAAATTTTGCTTTTTCCGGTTGTCATATAGTTGGAATCATACAGTATGTAGCCTTTTCAGATTGGCTTCTTTCACTTAGCAGTATGCATTTAAGTTCTTTTCATGACTTGATAGCTTATTTCTTTTTAGTGCTGAACAATATTCCATTGTCTGGATGTACCACAGTGTATTTATCCCTCACCTACTGAAGGACATCTTGATTGCTTCCAAGTTTTGGCAGTTATGAGTAAAGTTGTTATAAACATCCATCTACAGGTTTTCATGTGGACCTAAGTTTTCAACTCATTGGGTAAGTACCAAGGAGCATGATTGCTGGTTGCTGGATCGTATGGTAAGAGTTTCCTTTTTTTTTTTTTCTTTTTTTTGTGGAAGATCAGCCCTGAGCTAACTACTGCCAATCCTCCTCTTTTTGCTGAGGAAGACTGGCCCTGATCTATCATCCATGCCCATCTTCCTCTACTTTATACGTGGGATGCCTACCATAGCATGGCTTTTGCCAAGCGGTGCCATGTCTGCACCCGGAATCCAAACCGGCCAACCCCAGGCCGCCGACGCGGAGGGTGCACACTTAACTGCTGTGCCCCAAGAGTTTCATTTTGTAAGAAACTGCAAAACTGTCATCCAAAGTGGTTCTACCATTTTGCATTCCCACCAGCAATGAATGAGAGCTCCTTTTCCACATTTTTGCCAGTATTTGGTGGTGTCAGTGTTTTGGTTTTCTGCCATTCTAATAGATGTGTGGTGATATCTCGGCGTTTTAATTTGCAATTCCTTAATGACGTATGATGTTGAGCATCTTTTCATAGACTTATTTATTATCTGTGTATCTTCTTTGGTGAGATTCAGATCTTTTGCCCATTTTTTAGTTGGGTTTTTTTTGTTTTCTTCTTGTTGGGTTTCAAGAGTTCTTTGGATATTTTGGATACCCGTCCTTCATCAGATACATGTTTTACGAAGATTTTCTCCCCAGTTTTTGGCTTGTCTCTGCCTTTGTTTTTTACCATTATCATGATGCTTTCTCTCCAGTTGTGACAAATAATCAAGTTAGGAAAGTTTCTGTCCCTCTTTGTCTAAGAGTTTTTGTCAGGAATGGCTATTCAGGGAAGTCCTTGAAAATTATTTAGCTAAATGAATAGATTAAGCTTTGTTTTTAGCAAGTCATCTCTGTTTTATTCCAGATACTTAAAAACACATTCCTGTGGTGTTATATTTAAGAATGTAACTGAAAATTTGTTCCTAATCTTTGTAAATAGTTTACTCTTACTCCTTCCGTGATCTCATGTGCCTTTAATTCCCATGTTGATTGCTTGTCCAATGTCCTAATCTCATTCTGGCTTGATCTTTGTTTCAACTATCCATCCCTCCACATGTCTGTAGCAGTCTATTCCTGTCGCCAGACTTCCACCTCTGAAATCATGAATTTGGAAATTTTACTCTCTGAACAATTTCCTGTCTTTTCAGTTCTGCCATTTGCTGAACTTATTCTCTGATTTCACTGAGGCCTCCAGCCCTTTAAATCTTCCCTGTCTCCAAATTTGTGACTTTCTTCCTGGCATCACTTTATCCCATATGGATACCATAGTCGGTCATTTCCAATGAGTCATGTGTCCTCAGTTCTTCTGCACCTTTGTTCTTCTCTCCCACATGCCATGCAAATCTCCAGCTGTGGATTAACAATACTGCCCGTTTTCTGTGTTCCAGCTCTAGGGCCTGAAGAAATGATTGAATCATATCAATTTGTTCTATTACTAATTCATGAGTTCTACCCTCATCTGTGCTTGTTATTCTCTTTTGTAGTCTTCTTACTTGTCTGTGGTTGATTTCATTTCTCTTTCACCAGAATGAGTGTTCTTTCTAAATCTTGACCAATTTTGGTTAAGCTCAAGTTTACCTCCCTCCATCACAGAAGACTCCATACTCCAGTAAAGTGATCTTAAAGAAAAAAACAAGAAACAACAAATCTGTTTCCTGAATAATACCTTCTGTTATTCAGATAAAGATGAAATTCTTAAGTTTAACATGCCCTTTCTCATCTCTCTCCTCTCAGAGCCCCAGCTTCACTGGCCCTTTTTCTGATCCTTAACATGCCAAGCTCATTCTCACCATAGGGTCTTTATATGTATTCTTCCCCCTGCCAGACAGTTTTTCTCTTTTGACGTTTAATTCTTACTCATCTTTGGGACTTAACTTATATGATACTTCCTCAAAGAAGCTTTTCCTGACCTTCCATTAGCCTGAAAACAGATTAGATGCCCCTGAAATAATTAATAGTAATAAGAGTAACAACAACAATAACAGCAAACATTTGAGAGTTTATTGTGTGCCAGGCACTCATTGTTCTAAGCACTTTATATGTATGGACTTTTTTAGTCTTCACAGCAACCCTATGAATTAGATAGATGGGTAAATAAATAGGACCTGTCATTATCTCTATTTGATAGATGAGGACACTGAAGCAAAGAGTGTTAAGTCACTTGTCCAAAGTCACACAGCCATTGGTAGCAGAGTTGGGATTTTCACCCAGGCAGTCAGGCCCCAGAGCCCATGTTCTAAACTGCTGTGCTGTGCTGTAACGGCAATTATAATTGTGTAATTTTTGGTTAATGTCCACCTTCCTCGGTAGGCTCTAAGTTCCTTGAGTTTAGAGATTGTACCTGTCTGGTTAATTTTTGATTTTCCAATGCCTAGAACAGAGCCCAGCAGTGAGTAGGCTGTGACAGAATGAATCCCAGGCTGCCATTCTACTGAACAGAGTAGATAGAGGCCTTCAGTGTAGTTTTCCTCAGTTTCTTTCCCCTCTTCAAAACGTTAAACCTCCTTGATTGAAAGAATAGGTGTCCCTATCTATTTCAAAATTTAACCCCTCTGCTGTTTACCTTCTATATCCTAAAAGTAATAGATGCCCTTTGTAAGTAAGAAAAATTAGTGTAAATGTACATAAAGTAAATGTCTTCCATTTTCTTCCTTCTAAGGCGGGAAGAAATCTTTGTGACTTTCCAGAGGTATCAATTATTAGCAGTTAAATATATTTCTTCTTCTGTGCATGTACAAATTTTATAGCCGCTTAAAATACACAAAAGGGAGTGTATGTAATATGCATACTCTTTAAGTTTGTTTTTATATTAAAAATTAATTTATGATATTGAACTATAGTTTTGCAAGATGCCACCATTGAGGGAAACTAGGTAAAGGGTACATGGGAATCTCTCTGTATTATTTCTTACAACTGCGTGTAACTCTACAATTGTCTCAAAATAAAAAGTTTAATTAAAAAGTTAAATTATAGAAATCTTTCCATGTCAGCGTATTTATCTTTTTCTTTCTTTCTTCAGCTACATAAAATTTCATCGTATGGATATTCATTACTTTATTTCACCTTTCTCCTGTTGAGACTTGTAAGTTATTTCCATTTTTTCATTTTTACCACTGCAGGGGGAACATCCTTGCATCATAGCTTTATACTTGCTTGGGTATATGTGCACAGCCAAGTTTTAGAAGAGGAGAAAGGATCAAAAGGTGTGCACATTTAAAATATTGATTGAAAAGTTGGCAGGCTGTTCTCCAAACCAGTTTATACTTTGGCCAGCGGTTGGGATGGAGCCAGTTCTCTGTGTGTCACCTGCACTGTCCTGATCCCATTCCCCCACTTCTCCTTGGGGACATATTTTATTACTTAGTCCTTCTCCGTTTAATGTATCTCCTTCTCTGTTGGCTCTCTCCCATCTTCTCCTCCTCCAAGAAATCCTCCACATTGATATGATTTTCTCTACTGCTAAGGGTTTTATTTGTGTTTACTTAGCATTACAGCAACCCTATGATTATTATCCCCATTTTACAGGTAAGGAAACTGAGACACAGAGAAGTCAAGTGACTTGCCTAAGGTCACCCACGTAGTGAGTAGCTGGGTATTAACTAGTCGTCTGGCTCCAGAGCCTGTGCTCTTAACCAGCATGCCCTAAGGAAGAGTCAGGAAACTACTGCCAGCTGCTCAGATCTGCCCTGCTTCCTGTTCTTTGTATAACCCTGCTAAAAATGCTTTTTAAAGTTTAAAAGCTTGTTAAAAAAAACAAAGGAAAATATGGGATAGTGTGTGACCCACAATGCCTAGAGGGAAACTTCACTGGCCCTCGCTGGCACCTCTTTTTTACTAGCAAACTTCTTGCTGCTTCTCCTCTTTCTCTTCTACACCTGTGGTAATCCTCCGTCTCTTCCAGCAGTTTCACTTAACTGCTCTGGGAAGGGTTTTCAGCGCTGTATTGCTACTTCTAATTACCTAGTTTAAATTCTTATTCTATTTGAGCTCTTTGTATCATATGACACCGTTGACTACCCTGTTCTTTTTAAAAATTTCCTTTCCTTTGGTCTTCAGAACAGGAGTGCCTTCTATTTTTTCTCTTACTTCACTGACTTACTGCTGCTTTTTTTTCCCCCTGCTTTTTCTCCCCAAATCCCCCAGTACATAGTTGTATATTTTAGTTGTAGGTCCCTCCAGCTGTGGCATACGGGACGCCACCTCAGCATGGCCTGATGAGTGGTGTATAAGTCTGCGCTCAGGATGTGAACCGGCGAAATCCTGGGCTGCCGAAGCAGAGCATTCGAACTTAACCACTCGGCCACGGGGCCGGCCCCTACTGATGCTGCTTAAACTCCTTTACTACTCTGTTTCTGTGCCTGCTTTTTAAGTTATTGTTCTTCTGGATTCAGTCTTTGGCTCTTCTTCCCAATCCATCTTCAGCCCCGCTTTCTCTTCTCTTCCCTCCTCCAGATCAGAAGGACCTGCGCCATTATTTTCTCTCTGAGAGATTTGAATGATTTACTTTATCTCTGTTTCTGTAAGAATGAGAATGGTGGTAACTAGGTCAGGATTGTGTGAATTAGATGAAATAACATATGTGATAATGTATGAGATAATGATTAGATGAGATAAATGTTTTACATAAAACATTTAAACAGTGTCTCATTTACTGCAAGTTCTTAGTAAATACCTGTGCTTGAAATAGTAATAACAGTATAGTTGTATTGTTGTTATGACTCTATATCTTTAGGACTCTCAGCTTTCCTGAAATCCACACAAAGATATTCAGCTGCCTGCTGAAAATCCACATTTGATACCTCCCCAGATACCTTAAACTCTATCTGTCTGAAGTCTGTCTTTCTTTGGCTTTAATGCTTAGTGACTATGGCCTCAAATAAATTACTTATTTTCCTTAAGCCTCAATTTCTCCGTTTTTGGAAGGGTGATAATAATAGAACTTACCTTATGAATATTAAATGAGATGATTCTTGTAAAAATATTTAGCATAGTGCTAGTATGTAGTGATAGCTTAAGAAATATTAGAGACATTATTATTATTCCTCTTAAAATCCAGTCTTCTTGGTGCCAGCCCAGTGCCATAGTGGTCCAGTTGGTGTGCTCTGCTTCAGCAGCCTGGGGTTCACAAGTTCAGATCCTGGGCACGGACCTACACACCATTCATCAAGCCATGCTGTGGTGACATCCTACATATGAAACAGAAAGATTGGCACGGATGTTAGCTCAGCAACAATCTTCTTCACACACACACACACAAAAATCAGTCTTCCTTTTGCCTTGTTCTGCTCAGAACAAAAGCCTCAGAAGTAGGTTTTCTGGTCTGCCTTCTCTTCCTTATCTGCCACATGCAGTCAGTCACCAAGTACTGTTGATTCTACTTCAGAAGCATCTGCTCACATTTATCTGCTCCTTATCATTTCTTGACAGAATTATTGTGTAACCTCCTAATTGGTCTCCTGGCTTCTGGGCCACCTTCCACCTTTCATCTAGATTTATCTTTATTGAAAGCAGATCTGTTCATAATGCTCAGCGGGAACGGCCTCAGGTGGGTCCTTCTTACCTGAAATATAAAACCTGAAAAGCCCCTCCCACTGCTTGCTTCTTCTAGAGCCTCGTCTCTTGCTCCTGGGACCTATGAGGCTCCTGCACTCTCTGTGCACCATGCACTCTAAGATCTCGTGCTGGTGTCCATCTCCCGTTGTCCTGCTCCTTCATTCTTTTCACTTAGCTTGCTGTCCCCCAACCACTCCCTGCAAATAACACCCAGCCCTCCAGCCCACACGCCTCATCTGTCTGGGGAGTTCCTGGTTATCCTCCAGTGGTAGCTCTCAAGTATGTTATCTATTTTCCTCCTCTCTTTAGTCTTAACTGCCCTTCCAGGCAGTGTTAATCAGTCCTTTGTTAAGAGGCAATGTAATAGGTAGTTAAAATCCTTGAGTTAGGAGCCAGACTGCCTTGGTTAATAATGTGGCTGTAGAACTGGGATAGAACTGTTGAACCTACCTGTGCCTCAGTTTTCTAATCTATAAAAAGTAGGTAGTACTAGTCTTGTTGTGAGGACTAAGTGAATTAATGTAGGAAAAATGCTTTGACTAGGGCCTGTACATACTCAGTACTTAATAAAGGTTAGCTCTCGTTGTTCTCAAAGCATCTCTTAACACACCTCGACAATAGCATTTACCACTTTGTGTTACAGTTACCTTTTGTGTATTTTTTCCCCGTTGACTGTGGCTGCTTCGAAGGTGGGACTGTGTCAGTCATGTTGTGTCATCACTGTCGAGTACACAGTGAGCCCTCAGTAAACAGTCAGTCAGTTGTGCTGTTTGCTTAGCTCATAATAAAGCACTGGATCTTCCTGCATTTCAACAATCAGCATCTTACGTTTCCTGGAAATGATTGCTGTCTGAAAGTTTGGCGTTAGAGACAGAAAACTGTTTGTTTAGAACCTCACTGGGCTCTACGACCAGAAATTCGCAATTACAGTGGAGCTTCCTACCCGTATCAGGCAGAATGCGGCGGGTAGCCTGCAGTCATTGGGAAGGCTGTTCTCCCACAGTAGGACAGAGCCGCTGATGTTTTTTGCTTAAAGGGACACAGTCCGAGGCCAGAAAGTCTACTTATTATCCAACCTTTTTTGTTTTGTTGGGTCTAGTAGAGCTGTTTCTGCTTTTTAAATTTTGTTCTTATAAGCCTGCTGAGGATTAAAATGTTAAAACTTTTCCCTTTTAGTGATTCAGAGAAGAGAATTTTTTTCATTGTTAACATGATGTAGAGCTCAGAATGAATGCCAGATATGGGCTCTTTATAGACGATTCCAGAGTATTAATTCATAGAGCCCCGAATGGCCTGGTTCTTTTGCCAGCCTTTGGTGCTGCACTGTGCCTGGGCTGTGGCAGCAGTAACTGGGCTGGCTGCCTTTGGCTCTTCCCTCCAGTCTGTCCTGTATACTGCTACCATATTGATTTTTCAAAAGCCCTGCTTTGATTTTTCTCATGCATTATAAAAAAAAATCATCTAAAAGTACCCCACTGTGTACAGGGTAAGTTCCAAACTCTTTAGTTTGACATTTGGAAGTCTCTACAGTCTGACTCCTGTTCCTTTATCTACCTCATCCTCCACTGGACCCTAGAATGAACTTTGTGGCTTATCTGGGCTCATTGTGATTCCTGTAATGTGAATTGCATTTTCCCTTTTTACTTACTTGGAGTATTTCCAATTCTTTTCCTATTTTCCTTTTGAAATTCTGCCTCTCTTTTAAGATCTGTATTTTAAAAACTTTTTTTTGAAGATTGGCACCTGAGCTAAAAACCGTTGCCAATCTTCTTTTTTCTTTTTTTTCCTTCTTCTTCTCCCCAGAGCCCTCCAGTACATAGTTGTATATTCTAGTTATGAGTGCCTCTGGTTGTGGCATGTGGGACGCCACCTCAGCATGGCCTGATGAACAGTGCCATGTCCGTGCCCAGGATCGGAACCGGCGAAACCCTGGGCCACCAAAGCAGAGGGCGCGAACTTAACCACTTGGCCACGGGGCTGACCCCTAAAAACTTTTTATTTTGCAGTGATTATAGACTCACAGGAAACTGCAGAATAGTACATAGAGTCCTGTATACTTTTCCTCCAGCTTCTCCCAATGATGATATCTTATATAATTGTTGTATAATATAAGATCCATTTTAAAACTTCATTTTGAAGAATATTCTCAGTGGTAGAAGGGAACTATTCTTTCTTTCCTTCTTTATTTTTTTTTAAGGCTGGATTTGATTTGTGGAGATGTCCAGGAATCATTTGGCCTCATGTCTATAAAACAAACTAGGTGGGTGATCAAGCTGGGCAGTATGGTGTCTGGTCCTTAAAACAAAAAGTATATGGCTATAGGATATCATAAGACTGATTTCATCTGTCTTTATGAACTGGCTTTGAAAATAATTTCAAAAATGGAGTTTCCGAAGGTGGAATACAGGTATATAAGCTCCTTAAGTAATTAAATGATGCATGGTACTCATTTAGATGTGAATATTCATTCTAGTGTGTTGGTTAAGCTAGTCTCAATATTTTATAGCCATACCATTTATATTTTCTTTTAATGCTTATATTCTTCCTAGAGAATATATTTTCATAAAATAAGCTAGTTGTTAAAACACAGACTGGATTGTGAAAAAAAAGTTTATTTTTCTCATGCTCATTTTTTAAAGGAAGGCAGAAGGCTTATAAAGGAAAAGATTTTGGGAAATAAAATTTATTTTCCAAATTGGAACACTCGTCTGTTGCTGGTGGAAAGTAAAATGGTGCAGCCACTTTGAAAAAGAGTTTGGCAGTTCCTCAAAAAGTTAAACACAGAGTTACCATATGACCCAGCAGTTCACTCCTAGGTATATACCCAAGAAATCGAAAACATATGTTAACACAAAAACATGTACACAAATGTTTGTAGAAGCATTGTTCACAGTAGCTAAAAAATGGGAACAACCCAAATGCCTATCAGCTGATGAATGGATGAACAAAATGGTATTTCCATACAATGAAATGTATTTCAGCCACAAAAAGAAATGAAGTACTGATAATGCAACTACATGGATGAACCTTGAAAACACTATGTTAAGTGAAAGAAGCCAGTCACAGAAGGCCACATGTTATATTCTGTTTATATGAAATGTCCAGAATAAGCAAATCTATAGAGAGAGAAAATAGATTAGCGGTTGCCAGGAGCCACAGAGGGGATGAGAGAGGAGGGAATGGAGGAGGGTATAGAATTTCTTTTTGGGGTGACAAAAATATAGAATTAGACAGTTGTGATGGTTGTACATCCTTTTGAATATACTAAAAACCATTGAGTTATGCATTTTTAAAAGGGTGAATTTTATAGTCCTATGTGAATTATATCTCAAAATTTATTCTCTAGTTTCTGTTATCAAATTATGTTGTGGTTTGGGGTGCTACCAGTTTGCCTGGTGTGATGAAACATGTATATAAGATTTCTTACAGTTTGAGCTCGAAGTGAGGCAAAAGGTGAGTGGGAAAAGGGAGTAACTTTGTCACACTTAAGCAGTGCCTTATAACCTTGCTGGGCAGAGTAGAGGTACCAGCAGGTCAGATAAGGATGCAAGTAACATCTCTTAGATTCCAGGCAAATATATTGACACACAGCAGTCAAGAAGTATTTTGAATGAAGCAGGTTCTGACCTGTTAAATTTAATAGGCTAAAGTTCCTGCCACTCTGTCTGGACGTGTACCTCACAGATCTTTTTTCATAGATATCGAGAGTGAGAAGTCTCTCTCATAATGGATTATAAGGAAGGTTTTAATATGCCTTTTATCTGTAGAATTAAATGTATTTTTATTACTTTCTTTTAAAGGTAGATCAATCTGAGTTTCATCTAAGTGTCAAAATATGATTTTCACCAATGACATACTCATTTTTTCTGTATTTGTGTAAAAAGCCTTTTGGTTTTTCTCAAATTAATCTGTATGTTTGTGGTATAAAAGTCCTAATATGTATAGAAATGGTACCAAGGTGGTAGCCATTCTGAACCATTGTTCTTTGGCAGACTTAGCTATGTGTATGTTTTAAAAATAAATCCTACTGCTATATCTGAATAAGACTTTGATCTTATTTAAATACATGTATGAGAGACGGGGAGAAATAATAATAATAATAAGATTTGCTCGTGGCAGGTAACATACACTGAATCTTACTATCCACCAGGCTCTGTCGTCTTACCTCATCCTCACAACAGACTTGATCATTTGATGGAAAAAAAAACCCAACCCACTACAAGATAGATGTTCTCAGTAACTAACATTTTTTCTTAAACTATTTTAATGCAACAAACATTTATTGAGTTCCAATAAATGAACCCAGCTGGGTGCTTTAGAGCAGTGATCTTCAAACTGGAGTACACATCTAAAGGGATCTGGGCGGGATAGTTTTAAGAGAATCAGTTTCCTGGTTCTCAACATTCATTTATACTCTTTCCTGAAATTGATTTCTGAACACAACACTGGCAGAATCTTTGTTCTCCTTTCCTACCCTCCCTTTAGGCCTGGCTTTTCTTACAGTTCGACAAAAGAAAAAGCCGTACCTTTCACTCATCTTGAATTCCAGTATAAAATCTGAGGTATAAAATCCTCAGGGTTCCAACAAAGGGATAGGGGAAGCACTGGCACCAAGTGCGAAACTTCCTTTTATCAAAGTTTATACCTACTCTGTATATCTTGTTAACAGCTTCATCTCCAAAAAAGAAGTCACTTTTTATGTTTAGTTATCAAAATTTGCAATATATTTGCATTGTTTTCATCAAACGTATACTACTAATAACACCAACAGGAACTCAATCCAAGAGAAATACTTGAAATAAATAAAAAGTAATTAACACACATTTTTGCTACAGGAACTATGATAAAAGAAATTACGTTAAGATAAAATACGTGGAAGAAAAAGAATAGAACTATAATTTCAAGAACAAAAAGAAGTAGATAACATTTCATATAGGAAGTGATTCTATTTTTATAGTTTTTTTTTTTTTGATGAGGAAGATTGTTGCTAACATCCATGCCAGTCTTCCTCTGTTTTGTATGTGGGACCCTGCCACAGCATGGCTTGATGAGCAGTGTGTAGGTCCATGCCCAGGATCCGAACCTGCAAACCGTGGGCTGCCAAAGTGGAGTGTGCGAACTTAATCACTATGCCACCAGGCCAGCCCCTATTTTTATAGTTGTAAAATGGAGGATGGTGGGTATCAAATTGCTCTGATGTTTAGAGTTCATTGGATGCATTTGAATTAGTGATGTAATTGTTTTATTTTTTTAGATGTGAGTTTTAAATTGGCATATATTGATCTATAAAGGAAAGTACACAGCGTTTGCACTGGTTTAAACTTTTGATGAAAAATTTCCCCCCAATTTTGTTTTAGGGGGTAGATGAGCAAAACTTTTTTTTAATTGAAGTATCATTGACATACAGTATTGTATTAGTTTCAGGTGTAGACCGAGTGATTCAACATTTATATACATTATGAAATGATCAAATGATCACCATTATGAGCCTAGAAACAATCTGTTACCGTACAAAGTTATTACAATATTATTGACTGTATTCCTAATGCTGTACATTACATCCCTGTGACTTATTTATTTTATAACTGGAAGTTGATACCTCTTAATCTCCTACATCTATTTTGTGCATCTCCCCACCGACCTCCCCTCTGAGCAAAGTTTTTGAAGAATAATGCTCTAAAGGATATAGAGATTGAGAAGAAACAATTTCTGCCCTTAAGAAGCTTCATAGTTGAATGATGGAGTGGGAACATATACATGTAATTTGGCTTAAATAAAGCCTTTATTGGATCATATTTTGCTGCTTGTTTAACACGGGTATTGTGCCCCAGTGTTCCATCATGCTTGTTAAAGTGACCTTTGAATACTGGTTTAGCTTATATGTACTCTGTTTCCACATAGGCTATTGTGCAGAACAGAGAGGAATTGTATCGTTTAAAAGACAGATGGGTAGGAAGAGTGCCCACTGCACTAACCACAGATGAATAGTAGGACTTTCTCTGTTGTCTAGTTCCTGTGGTCATAAAGAACATGAGATTGGGAGTCAGGAGACAATAGTTCTTGTCCTGACTCTACCACAGGCCGTTTGACCTTGGCCAAATCACTCAACACATTCGGACTCCAGTTTCCTCTCATAAAAAATGTTTATGGGGCCGGCCCTGTGGCTGAGTGGTTAAGTTCGCGCACTCTACTTCAGTGTCCAGGCTTTTGCCGGTTCGAATCCTGGGCGTGGACATGGCACTGCTCCTCAAGCCATGCTGAGGCGGCATCCCACATGCGACAACTAGAAGGACCCACAACTGAAAATATACAACTATGTACTGGGGGACTTTGGGAGAAAAATAAAATCTTAAAAAAAACAATTTAAATTGGATGATCTTCTGGCTCCAAAATTTAGAATCCATCAATTAAATTCATACATTTTTACACAGTGCATTAGTTGTAGAAGTGATAGCTGTAGCAGACTTGAAGAAATAGATGCCAAAATAATGGAGCAGATTACTTGCTTAATGTAGTGTTGTGGAGAAGAGTAGCTTACTACTTGTTATTTATCTGAAGTGTGATTAAGACAATCTGTTATAGAGCCTATCAGAAGTGTTGTGGGTCTTATCGCTGCCCTTTCTTTTTATTTCAAAAAAAGGGAGAGAATTTCCCCTACTTTTTTGAGAATTAGAACAAATTCTATGTAGGATTGGTAACTGAGAATCTCAACTTCAGCTTCATGCCAGTGCCTTTCGTGAAAGCCACAATTTTGTAATGTTCTAGCAGAATATTAAAATGGATTATGGATTACAGACAGTTCCAGGCTTTGCTCTTTCTAGGTCAGCGGTGGAAACCAATAGAGCAATTACTGTTCCCTCTTGTTATGGACTAGGCCTCTTAGGCTCTTTACGGAGCTAAAGTGAAACTCTCTGGAACGGTTCCACTAGAGTGGCTTTCCTGGGGGCTTAGGAGGCTTACCTTCTGAAACCGATACTCTTGTAGTACAAGAATAACTACAAACTGATGTGGAATTAGGAGGCCAGAGGGGAGATGCCATATGCAACTCTCATTCTCGAAAGTCCCTTGGCTGGTGAACAGAGATTTTTTCCCGTCAGTAAGCAGATATTTGGTTATATATTGACAAATCCTCTCTAAACAGCTTTTAGAATAGAAGACTGCTTCTGTTTCATGCCTTTGGAGGCTAAGAAGAATATTGAAGTATGCAGAATTAGGTTGTGGTAGTTTAACGTATACAAATATTACCTATTTAACTCCTCTCAGCAGTCTTCATCTCTCAGGTTTGTTTTTGACCATTGTCTCCATTGTTTGCCGCCAAGAAAGGTAACTGAATAAATTCTTACGGCTGATTTGCAAAAGTTCTTGTCCTTTATTTATTAGCTTCATGAGTTGGGTAGTTTGGCTGATTTGCCTTGTTTAGGCAGTTATTCAGGTTGGACCCTAAAGTTTTTAACTTTTTTTTTTTGGCAGTACAAAATGTGGGGTGAAGAGGTCTATCTTTAAAGTGACCAGGCTTGGTGCCTTTTGGTGCGGAAGAGAGAAACACTATTTCCTGGCATACTTCATTGTGTTTTGTATCATCAAATGTCTAAGTCAGCAGTTTACTTTTTGTTTAGTAGTATGTCTTGGCTTGTCTGAATGAGTCATAATTAAAATACAGTCACTGAGACTCATCTTGTCTAAACAAGAATTATGGTATAGAGATACTGTGCCTTGCCATGCATAGACTTAGAATGGTACAGGTGATTACTGAGATCACTGAGATAGTTTTTTATAAATACTAAACTCCTTTGGAAGAATTTTATTAGGTTTCTTTACTACCTACCAAAAAAAAAGTCTAGAAAGTGAAAGTAGAAAAGTAAGTAAAAATAATGGTTATTAGAGTTGAAATCTGAAAATTTTCCTTTCATCTACTTGAGTTTTTATATTTAGTCTGTAAAAATGAAGTGATTACTTTGTTTTCTTTGAAAAGATTCAAGGAATAGAACAGTTTTAAAAACAGTTTTGGCATTCCTTTGTTCATTGACCAAAACATTGTCAGGAACACCGACCCTGGGCTTCTGATGTGGCATCTGATCTGTGTTAATAATTAATATTGCTCAGGTTTGCTGTGGTCATTTGACAGGAATATTTTATTGAGCTAAAACTGTCCCGGGGCAATAACAATAGCCTTCAAGTCAGTAAAAATGAGTGCCAGGCACTCCACTAAGTGCCAAAGATACAAAGGTGAATAAAACGTTATTTATACTGTGTCTTATTCACAAAGAATTTGAAGTGGCTGACAGGAAGTAGATGTAATAATATTGTAAAATATAACTAAGTTCTGAACCAGGGAAAATGGAAGTTAGATTTGGAGGCTAAAACATGGTTGAATAAGAAGACATGGACCCTATGGCTGAGAAGCTCAGTTTACTGTTCATCCTAGTAGTGCCATGAGACAGAAGCTGAGCTTGGTTGTGTTCAAGCTATGTCAAGGCATGGTTAATATGTTTAGCTGGGTTATGAAGAGTTCAGGCATTTGGGGGGAATGCCCAAGAAAATGTCATCTGGAGTTGGTTTTGTAAGTGGTAGTGCTTTTGCTGTTTAGTTATGTGAGTTGAATAGCAGATGGATTTCAGTAGAAATTTAAAAATTTTTTTAAGCCTCATCATGTGAGGGGGCCGTCTAAGTACCTGAGCTGAGGAACTGAGGACTGAAGTTTCACTTTATTTTTATCTGGTAATGGGTTTTTGTTTACATGATAAATACGGGTTTAATGTTGAGATGGAAAAAGTAGAAGTGAATAGCGTTTTAGAAATTGTTCTGTTTCTCTTCTTTCTAATTTTCTTTTAGTTATTAAGCTTCCCGTTCCTAGGTCTCTAGAGTTGTTTCATGGCATCCAGGTGGGACAGGGTGTGATTCTTTTTGCTGAATCAAAAACTACTGTTTCTTCAGTTTCACAGGTTAGGGAAACTCTGATCAAGTAAATGATTTGTAATTTGAATATAGAGGCTGTTTTGGGGACTCTCATGGGCAGGGGAAAAAAGATTTACTGTTCTGTGTGGATATATAAACACAATTTTATGATAGTAGCTTTAGATTTTATGGGTTCAACAAATGTCATTGTTGCACAATACATAATCTTCCACGATGGCAGCTAACGAGATACAAAACTGCCTAATTATACCAACAGTTATTTTGCTTATAGAATTTGGTGGCTACTAAGTAAACAGTTTCTTACTTATCTTAATTAGCTTACTTATGTGCCGTCATTGAATGAGTTTTATATTTTCCTTCATGCTGCTGCACTCCACATTTTTAGTTGAACAGAGAAAGATATGAATTATTTTAGAAGACTTGCTCTTATAGCATTTTAGCCAATTGGTTTTCCTTAATTAGGATGATTATTCATATTTAGATGAAATCTAACTCAGGAAAAAATCACAATGAAGTACTTAATTGAAAACATTCAGGGGGCTGGCCCCACGGCTGAGTGGTTAAGTTCTCGTGCTCGGCTTTGGGAGCCCAGGATTTCACCAGTTCGAATTCTGGGTACGGACATGGCACCGCTCATCAGGCCATGCTGAGGCGGCGTCCCACAGAGCACAACCAGATACACGCACAACTAGAATATACAACTATGTACTGGGGAGCTTTGGGGAGAAGAAGGAATTATGAAAAAAAAAAAAGAAAAAATTCAGGTAGTCATTATGGAAGAAAACCTCCTAGAAGGTAAAACTTTTCAAGATTCTCTTAAAGTTTATCCTGATTGTTTATATTCATCCTTATGTGTGTTAACTGTACTGAGGTTCCTGGTTGTGGTACTGATATTTTGGCAAGGGCCTGTGATGTGTCTTAAGAGCTTCTGATGCAGGTACTGACTTTTAAAATCCCAACACGTAGATGTGCGACAAGATACCACTCTATCCTTCAAGACCACATGTGTTTCTTTTCTAACCTGTAAGTTGTGTTTGCTAGTGTATATTTTACATTTCAGCCAATGGAATCTAAAGAATGAAAATGGGAACATATAGAATCTGTCTGTAAACAGGTTTCAGTTTCAGGAGATTGAAATAGCTGTTAGAGCACTGTGGGTTTTAGTGGGAAGGAGTGCTTTGCTGGATGGGCAGTGTCTACTGTGGGTCAGAATGGGGGAACTGCAGCACGTACTTCTTCATCTGTCATCCCTGGTGTCACTTATTAGCAGTTGAACTTGTTCTCTGGTCGTAATGAGAGTCCACAGTCTCTAGATAATAATTTGAATAGGGAGCTGAGAGAAATCAAGAGGACAGAGGTACATATGACAAAAGTAGGCCAGTAAAGGGAAAATCACATATGGATGGAAGAACAGAGACTGATAAATTGGAAAGAAAAAGATTAAAAAGATGTGAAGGATAGAGTAATAATAAACAGGCTCTACCAGTTTCTGTTTGTTGATTAGGAAAGGAAAATATATCTCTGAAATTCTTGGGCCACTTTGGGCAAGGAAATTAGAAGTTAATTCTAGTTGTATTGTTGTCGGAGTATAGTCTTAAGATTTTTGGGGCTGGCCCCGTGGCCGAGTGGTTAAGTTTGCGTGCTCCGCCTTCGGTGGCCCAGGGTTTCACCGGTTTGGATCCTGGGCGCGGACATGGCACCGCTCATCAGGCCACGTTGAGGCGGCATACCACATGCCAAAACTAGAAGGACCCACAACTAAAAATATACAACTATGTACTGGGGAGAATGGGGGAGAAAAAGCAGGGGAAAAAAATAGAAGATTGGCTACAATTGTTAGCTCAGGTGCCAATCTTTAAAAAAAAAAAAAAATTTTTTTTTGTTATTCTCCGTGTAGAAAACAAAGTATGGTACTCACATGGTACTCCTTTAGTTGTTTATTGGTCACTTAGGACAAAACAAAGTAAGAGAGACTTCCAGAGTAGTGTGTAATTTTGGAAAAGTCTTTCTGAAAAATGATTATAGAGCTATAAGATACTCTTCTCATGGAGATCACAGCCCATTTTCCCAGATATTTTAGTATCAAAGTTTCCCAGAATGAGTTCTGTAGAACACTAGTATCCCTCAATGTTTAAATATATGTTCTAGGAGGAAAAGAATCATTAAGCAAGTTTGGGAAATGATAGAATTCCAAAGCAAAATAACAAAATAATAAATTAAATTAGTCAGTTTCTTTATTATAGGTCGTCTGAGAGCTCTTCAAATATCGGTGTGCCTTGTGAATCCCTGAGGAGATAAATGAGGGTGGAACACATAGCTTTTTAAAAATTTAGTTGACCATCATTTTTTTCTCTTACCTTACTCCCCCCCAGTCCCCCAAATTTGGGGAATTTCCTACTCTCATTTTCATCTGTGTATTCCACTTGGGGGGAATACTAGTACTAGTTTACATTTTAAAATATGATAGGGAGTTCAGATAAATACTATAATCCTATTTGAACCTTCAGGTTTCTTGATAATCTGCCCCTAATCTTACCTACATTTTCAGGTTTATTCACCACTACTCTCCCATAATAATTCTTCACCTGAGCTCAATTTCTGTACTATTCCATGATTATATTTGGTACTTGGGATGTTCTCCTCTACCATTATATTAAGATCTAGTTCAAATGCCACCTCTTCCATGAGACCTTTCCTGATTTCTTTAGCTAGAAGTAATCTCTCCTTCCTCAGCACATCTGTAGCATTTATTTGCTAACACCTATAGTGATATTTACAGATTGGTTTGTGATTATTTATGCACCTGTCTTAGATTGCAAGCTTGAGAAGAGAGGGAATACCATGCCGTATTACCTAAAGCTCCTAGCTTAACTGTTCCCCGACACAGAGTAATAATACAAGCTAGTGTTTATTGTTTACCAAGTACCAGACACTGTTCTAAGTTCTTTATATGATTAATCTTTACTACAATCCTATGGGTATCCCCATTTTGTAGATGAGGAAACTAAGTCAGGGAGAGGTAGAGTAATTTACTCAGTCACGTAAGTTAGTGATGGAGCCAAGATTTGAACCTAAGCAATCTGATGCTCTTAATGACAACACAGTATTGCTTCTGTAGTAGGTGCTCAGTGAGTGAGTGAGTGAGCGAATGCATGAAAGAGCAAGCGAGGCCTTGGAAAAGAGGCCCGTCAACTGTGGCTCAAGGTTGTAAGTTACTTTCCTTTTCACCTTTTCTAAGTTGACGTTTGTCTAGCCACCTGATAAGTTCTAAGTGACTAAGAACAATTAGCAGGAGTTCAGGTGGGTCGTGGGAGTGGTAGAAATGAGTGTGTGGGAGATGCAGGATGTTGTGTACAGTCAAGAAGGTTCCGGCCCGTGGCAGAGTGGTGCAGTTCATGAGCTCTGCTTCGGTGGCCCAGGGTTTCCCTGGTTCGAACCCTGGGTGCGGACATGGCACCGCTCATCCCACATGCTGCAACTAGAAGGACCCACAACTAACAAATACACAACTATGTACCACGGGGCATTGGGAGAAAAAGGAAAAGATAAAATGTTTTAAAAAAAAAGAAGGTTCCTTGCCTCACTTGAAACTGCTCTCCTTGCTGAGGGAATAGCGGTGAGCCCAGGCTTTTGGAGTCCAATCACCTGCATGGGAGTTTCAGCCTCCCATTTATTAGCAGTTGGGTAAGTTTCCTAACTGTTATAAACCTCTATTTTCTCCTCTGTAAAATATCGTAGCTACTTCATTAGTGTCTTCGTAAGGATTAAATCGTGGAAAGCACTTACCAGGGTGTCTAGAACATATTAAGTGCTCAACAAATGTTACTTATGGTGCAACAGGTTTGACTTAATGTAAAATTAGCTGCTATTCCTTTTAAAGAAAATATGCCCTTTGAACTTGAACCTTCAGATTTTAGTCAAAGTATTAAATAGATCTATTTCTTCAGATTTTATTTTTTTCTTCCCCTCTACTTCACATTACTTTATCTTCTAATGTGGGGCAAATAGTAGTCCAACATTCAGTTTATTCTCTATTTTATAGCAAATAAGTGAGCACTAGATTAGGAGCTCAAAGCACTAGGTTCCAACATTTTCTTATTTAGTTCACTTTTGGAGGTGATGTTGGCTGTATTTACTCAGTTTGTTGCTCTGGTCATCGATCAGAGATTTTCAATGCTTTCATCACCTGTTCTGATAAATGTAAAAATCTCATGCCTTATTGCCTTTTGTAATATTTTGAAGTAATTACAAAATTACTTTTTTTAAAAAAATCTTTAAAAAGTATCTAAATTAAATTGTTATCTGAGGAGAACAGAAAGTGTTTCTATATATGCTTTGCAGTAAGAATTCTAGTGTACATTGCCCCATAAATGCACTGCTAGTGTCGTACCTTAATAGCAAGCCTGCCATAAACTGAATTTGTTCTGAATATTTTCTCATTGCCAAGCTTTATTTTTGGTGTTTATAACATGAAGACAATGGTATCTTTTTATTTATCCAATAAAATTTTTTATTAATTATGCTTTTTCTTTTAAACTGTATCCTCAAGAGTCAGATTCCTCCCTTCCTGGGCTGAGAATTGCCAAAGCCTCAATGTAGAGCCGAGGTGATTCCCATCTGAGAGATCCTGCGTAAATGGGGGTATTGGGAAGAGCCTTAGCTTTGATTCGTCTGTGGAGGAAAGATGTGAGATTATTAGCAAAGACAAGAGGACTGGAGAGTCATTGGAAATAAAGAATCTTGTAGTAATTCATTCTAGACTAGAGCCAGGGGTGTGTTGATTTGTCTATAAATTGTTAAAGTTGGTATTCTGTGAAGTTTTCTGAGTGGTTCTTTGGTTGAGCAGGTTCAGATGAGGCTGAGAAAACAGGAAGATTGTGCTTGGAAGAGGGGAAGGTTGTGTTTAGGCCAAGACAGGTCAGTAATCTTATAAGAGTCCCCAGGCAGAGCATTTCTGCTTTAAAAAATATTGTCTGATATGTAAATTCACATATCTGTTGTAAATTATTCTGGCTAAGGTTTCTGCTTTCTTTTGATTCAGAAATAAGACAAAATAGAGCTCTGCCTTAAAATGTACAGCAGAAAAGAGAAATCATAACACTTTTCAGAACTTCTTAAGTGGTATGATTTCTTCATGCATTCAGCATTTGAAAAACCATTGAAAACAGAGGAAAGGTGTTTAGCATAGGAATTAACTTGTTTCTTGGCAAGGAGACCAGGCAGCCTTTGAATCACTGGCTCTGTGGTGGTTCTGTTGTTTTTAGTGCATGTGTTTTTTCCTTCTGCTTGATTGTCATCTCTTTTACACTTTCTGCCTTGGAAGATGTCTTTTTATCTAGGGCAATTACCCTACTTACACAGGAGGCAAATTCAAAGCAAGTAGTTGTTTTGTTTAACCAAAACTTCCATTTACAGCTGGTCCTAAGCTGAGTCATTGAGGTTTGTCCTGTCCAGCCTAGGTCTTGAGGCTTGCTTGCTTTATTGTTTGGGAGTGGCAGGAACTTGGAATTCGGTTACATTTCTTTTCCATCCTTATTCATATTAGTTGCTTAATGCTAATAAAAGGCTTCAGATCCACTTCCTTCTTCCAATGTAGCCTCCTTCAACAGAGTCAGGACTGTGAGGACAGGAGTACAAGTGTAGGGCCTGAGTGCTCTTCCTCATTCTAAGTACTTCCACCCATTCCTGACAGCCTCCCTTAAACGCTTCTCAGCCTAGGGGACGCTTTCGCAGCTTTTTCTTGCCCAGGTGATCATTCCCTCCTTTGAACTCAGATAGCCAAGTTGTCTGTGAGTCATGTGGCAGGTAATCTTGTTTTGCTTTGTGATATCTCTTGTAGTTGACTTTTATTGTTAATGTTAAGCTGCTTGAGGACAAGGGCTATTCTTAATTTATCATTCTCTATACTTTTTGTAGTGACTCTTGATTTTTGCCTGGATTTACCTTGCGAATTTTTCTTGCCTCCGCAATGACAAGAGGATCATTTAGAACATTTCTTAAGAACTCACAGAATCTTTTAGACTTTTCAGGCCACGCTGTGTTTGCCTATGGCTTTGATAAAAACAGTTTTTTTTCCTGGCAACAGATACAACCAAGATTCTGGGAAAGACCAGGCACCACAGTCTTCCTAGATTAATACTCACCTTGAGTAGTGTTTTTGTTTGGAGAGAAATTAACGGTATCCTTGACTTAGGCTTAATTTTCACCACCAAATATTTTTTTTTTTATTTATTTTTTATTTTTTTTAAAGATTTTATTTTTTTCTTTTTCTCCCCAAAGCCCCCCGGTACATAGTTGTGTATTCTTCATTGTGGGTTCTTCTAGTTGTGGCATGTGGGACGCTGCCTCAGCGTGGTTTGATGAGCAGTGTCATGTCCGCGCCCAGGATTGGAACCAACGAAACACTGGGCCGCCTGCAGCGGAGCGCGCGAACTTAACCGCTCGGCCACGGGGCTAGCCCCTCACCACCAAATATTTTAAAGAAACAAATGATGTACAATACTTAGCTATGGGGGCAGGTAAACAAGCAAAAATTTAAAATTAAGATCTTGCATAACTAGTTAATAATTGCATAAACACCTTCTAGTTTTGCTGCACGCACTCTGTAACATTAGAAATGAATGACCTGATACGGTGCTCTGAGTTTCCCGTAAGGGATTTATTTCTTAATGAATTAGGGGTTTCAAATTTAACAGGAATCTGCATAATTTTTATGTAATACCCCAAATTTCACCAGAGTTGCCCTGTTGAAAGCCCTAACTATTTTGCCAGAGAGTCATTTAATAGATCTTCCACGTGGCTTTGGCCTGGTGGCGTGTAGCGGTCCTGCAGGAACTAATGATACGCTAGTGCAAGTTGCCTGTGATGGAATAAGGACAGTAAGTATGTCAATGTTTGCTTGGAGAGAAAAGTCGAAAATTCTGCTTTAAAGGAGCTATTCCGATCTCTTGAGAGGATATATTTAGATCTTCGTTTTTTTTTTCTCTCTAACGAATTCTTGGGAAAATGCAAACCTTGAGTTATGTCCTAAAATATTTCCCATGCTGATTACTACCTTCGGTTTTATGACTTCTTTCTTCAGGAGCTGACGTTTCTGTAAGCACAGTCAGAATGCAGACTCTTTTTTTTTTTATTGAGTTATTGATAGGTTACAATCTTGTGAAATTTCAGTTATACATTAATGTTTGTCATTCGTGTTGTAGGTGCACCACTTCACCCTTTGTGCCCACCCCCCACCCCATCTTTCCCCTGGCATCCACTAAACTGTTCTTAGTCCATAATTTTAAATTCCTCATATGAGTGGAGTCATACACAGATTATCCTTCTCTCGTTGGCTTATTTCACTTAACATAATTCTCTCAAGGTCCATCCATGTTATTGCAAATGGAATGATTTTGTTCTGTTTTGCAGCTGAGTAGTATTCCATTGTATGTATGTACCACATCTTCTTTATCCATTCATCTGTTGCTGGACACTTAGGTTGCTTCCACGTCTTGGCTATTGTAAACAGTGCTGCAATAAACATTGGGGTGCACAGGACTTTTGGGATTGCTGACTTCATGCTCTTTGGATAAATACCCAGTAGTGGGATGGCTGGATCGTATGGTAGTTCTATTTTTAATTTTTTGAGGAATCTCCATATGGTTTTCCATAGTGGCTGCACCAGTTTGCATTCCCACCAGCAGTGTATGAGGGTTCCTTTTTCTCCGCAACCTCTCCAACATTTGTTGCTATTAGTTTTAGATATTTTTGTCATTCAGAATGCAGACTCTTTAAGTCGAATCAGCTGGGCCTTCCAAAGCTTAGCATGAGCCCAGGAACCCATGAGTTGTCTCCATAACATCTATATTTCCACATTTCCTTCTGTTATGGTTATTTTTTCTGAGCACTTGTTGCAAAATATATCCATACCACAATATCTCAACTTTCAGGAAAATACAAGTTATATATTCTTTATGTTATTATAAGAAACAATTTATTACTTACATTATTATTTTAAAAAATGTTATTTCCTATTTCCATCTTGTACAAAAAGAATGGATCTTGGATTCTAGGAAAGTACAGATATATATCCTATGCATTGGGCCATGAGGAGGATAGGCAGCAGATGTTAGCTCAGGGCTAATCTTCCTTAAAAAAAAAGGCCTTGTATAGGCTTTGAAATATCTGCATTTTATATATTAATACTTCCTTTATTAATATTAACGATAATATATTCCATATTGTGAATACTACTGATAAATGAGTCTTAATGGCGAACCTATTGTTTACAAAAATATTTGGATTATAGCCCCAAACTGGAAACAACCAACAGATAAATAAATGCTGGCATATTCATACAATAAAATACTACTCAAATAAACAAGGATGAACTTGAATCTTAAAAACATTATGTTGAACAAAAGAAACCAGACACAAAGGGGTATGTGCTATATGATTCCATTTATATGAATAGTAGAATAGGTAAAACTATTCAAAACTATTCATTACCAAGTAATGGTAATGGAAATCAGAACAGTAGTTGTCTCTGGCTGGACGAATGGAATTGACTGGAAAAGAGTGGGAAGGAACTTTCTGGCGGAAATATCCTATATCTTGACTGGAGTGATGGTCTTATGGGTACATACATTTGTCAAAATTCATCAAATGGTACACTAATATGTGTGTTTTAGTATATGTAGTTATAGCTCAATAAAAGCCATTTGGGATGGAAATCTTTCCACAGTGAATAATAGTGGTAGCAGTAACCGTAGTAACAGAAATGACTAATAATTATTGAGCTCTTACATGCCAGACAACAACCCAATGAGGTAGGTTTTATTGGTTCCACTTTACATATAAGGAAACTGGTTCTTAGAGAATATCAGTAGCTTGTCGAAGGTCACAGAGCCAGTATGTGTTTCAATCCAAAGATGTATTTGACTCCAAAGCCAGTTTGCTTAATAGTGACACCTTTCCTGGGTGTGTATTTTTAATGAATTAAATATTTTCTTAAACAGGACATATTAATATAATTTAAATTTGTTTGATGACTCAGGGTCATCATTATGAACACTGTTTTTTGCACTGAAGTGTATAGGGCTCTTTCCCATGAATTGAATGAGCTAAATGTTTTGTTGAATTCTGTTTTGTAATACTTCAGTCTCTTCCCTCAATCTAACGGACTTTTTCTCCCCTGGTTCCCCTTTCTACTTTTTTCTCCTTTTAATATGCTGTGGGCTGGAAACGAGAAACTTAATAATGATTTTTATATGAAATAATATTTTAGTACGGACCGAAGAGGCTTTTCTTCTTCAACGTAATGCATAGGCTTTAGTGCATGAACCTTCTGATTTATTTTGCCTGCTCAGAGTCTGTCTCCCCGCCGCCTCCCCTCTTTTAAATTCACCTTCTGCTTTTTGGTTGTGTTCCAGTTAGAAGTAAGATGAAACCAGGGGTATAGAAACAGCTTTTTTGTGATGACTAACGAATAGTGTTTAAGCATTAGGCCGATTGGTTATTTAGCCAATTAGTGTGGGTCAGTCGGTTCTAGGCCTAGAAGAAATCAAACTGTAACTAAAGCTTACCAAATATTGGAGCTGGAGTGGGAACTTGTAACTTTCATTCTGTTTGAGGTGACAGATATTTGTTGTTTTTGGTTATGTTGACATATATGAGGTGAATATTGTTATATAAGGAAACATTTCCAAGTTAGTAGCTTGAAAATAAAATTTTTGAAAAATGCTTTAATTTGTGGCTTAGCCTCTCCTCCAGGATAAACAACGACTACAAGGAATTTTGCAAGGAAGGCTTGACTTTGTATGCATTTATTTTCTTTATTTTGCAGCATGTCTGTACAAAGCATACACACACACACACGTACATACATACATATATACACAGGTACAGTGAATAGAGGCTAGTCTGCTTTTTTTTTTTTTTTTTTTGGTGAGGATGATTGGCCCTGAGCTAACATCTGTTCATCTGTTGCCGATCTTTATTTTGCTTGAGGAATATTGTTGCTGAGCTAACATCTGTGCCAGTCTTCCTCTATTTTGTATGTGGGATGTCTGCGCAGCGTGGCCTGATGAGTGGTGTACAGATTTGTGCCTGGGATCTGAACCTGCAAACCCCTGGCCGCCGAAGCGGAGTGCACAAACTTAACCACTATGCCAACGGGCCGACCCCATAGTCTGCTCATTTTGAGCCTTCCCCACCTGACTTTGTGGTAGCCATGGGAGCAAGAATATTTTAAATGCTTCAGACTATTAATAGAAACTTGGTCAATGGAAAGATTCCAGAAGAAATCTACAAAAAGTACGCAAGTTTTTTATTGTTATTTTTACTCCATCTTTAGTCTTCTGATGTTATCATTTGAAAAGGGCGCTTTTTTCCACTTTCATCTAGGCTTCTCCTACCACATGTGAGAAAAGAAGCCTGTTTTTATTACTTGGATCAGATATTTGACAAGTAGGAAACAAACTGTGTTTCTCTATAGGTTGTAAATATCCATTATACTTAAATGTTGATGTAGTCCATTCAAATTCACATTGAAGGGGTTGAAATTTTGGCCTTTCCTTTTTAAAACATATAATGATGCTGTAAAATAGTGAGTTAAATAAATGGCTTTGTTAATTGCTGGCTGCATTCTAGGCACAGTAGGAGTATAAGCAATGTGTGATGTAGTCTCTGTTATTATTGTATTTAATAATCTAGTTGTCCAAGTTATCTAGGTTACCAATTTAAAACAGAAAGTTATTGTCTTATCTTTATGGCCAAGCTATTCTGGTAGGAAATGCCTGATAGGAAATATCGTGGTTAAATTTAATTAACAGTGTTAAAGAGTCACGTGTAGATAGCTTACCATAGAGTGAATTGCTTAATAGGACAGTGTAAGTGTTGCCTTGTAAGGTTAAAAGACTAATCTTTGGATGTACATGAGAGAGGGAGAGAGAGAGAAACAAGTAATTGCTTTCCCCTTTGTGAGTGGCAAACTCTTCTTATACATAATCTTAGAAGGTCTCTACTTCCTCAACTTGATAAAGAGCATCTACAAAGACACCTACAGCTAACATTATATTTATTGGTGAAAAACAGTCCTTTTCTGCTACGATTGGGAATAAGGCAAGATATCTGTTCTCACTCTCCTTATTCAACATAGTGCTCTAAGTTCTAGCTAGTGCAATAAGGCAAGAAAAAGAAATAGAAGGTGTATAGATCAGAAAGGAAGAAATAAAATTTCCCTATTTACAGATGACATGATTGTGAAGAAAGGAATCTACAGATAAACTTCTAGAAATAATATGTGCATTGTCAAGATTGGAGGATGTGAGATAAACATATGTAAATCTATTGCATTTATATATATTAACAATGAACATGTGGAAATAAATACAATATCATTTATAATTGCTTAAATAAAAAAGTAATACTTAAGTGTATGTCTAACAAAACATGGACAGGACTTGTATGCTGAAAACTACAGAATGCTTATGAAAGAAATCAAAGATCTGAATAAGTGGAAGAGACGTGTTTATGGATTGAAAGACTCGACATAGTAAAGATGTCACTTTTTACCGAATTGACATACAAGTTTAGTGCAATTCCTATAAAAATTCCAGCAATGTTTTGTAGATATAGACAAGATTATGATAAAATATATGTGGAAATACAAAGGAACTAGAATGGCTATTATAAGAAAAAGTGGGACAAATCACTCTACCCGATTTCAAGAATTTATAGCTATAATAATCAAGGTTGTGTGATACTGGTGAGAGTGGTGGACACTTAGATCAATGTAACAGAATAGAAAGCCCAGAATAACAGAGACCTACACCAATATTCTCAGTGGAGTTTTTTAAATTGAGGTATAACTTACAGACCATAAAATTTTTCCTTTTGTACAATTCAGTAGTTTTTAGTGGATTCACCTAGTTGTACAACGTTCACCACTACCTAATTCTAGCACATTTTCATCACCTAAAAAAAGAAACACTGTGCCCATTAGCCATTGCCCAACTAACTTTTGACAGAGATACAAAAGCAATTTGATAGGGGAAAGATGGCCTTTTCAATAATGGTGTTGGAACAACTGGACTTTGATAGACCAAGAAAAATGAATTTTAACGTAAACTTCACACATACAAAAACGAGCTCAAAATGGATCATGGAGTTAAATGCAAAACATAAAATTATAAAACTTTTAGGGAAAATACCGAGAAAAATTTTGGAATCTAGATCTAGGCAAAGAGTTCTCAGACTTGACACAAAAGCGTGGACTGTAAAAGGAAAAATTGATATATTGGACTTCATAAAAACTAAAAACTTTTGTTCTGCTTAAAAGGATATTAAAGACTTTAGCTACTTAATTTAGCTAAAGACATGTTAAAAGGATGAAAATACAAACTACAGTCTGGGTGAAAATATTTGTGAACCACACATCCAACAAAAGACTAGTATCTAGAATATAAAAGAACCCCACAGTTCACTAGTAAAAAACCAGATCAGTCAGTTAGAAGATGGCAAAAGACATGAAGAGACATATACAAAAGAGGATGTACAAATGGCACATAAGCACATGAAGAGATTTTGTTATATTTTATCCCTTTTGCCTTTTTTTCCTCTACGCACTTTTATTTTACATAGTTAACTGAATATGCAGGGATGTGTCCTGTTCTCTTCAACAAATGTTGTTAAGTGTTTTTTCATATTACTTAAAAATTATCATAAATATAATTTTTAAATGGCTCATAGTATTCATTGTATAAATGTACTATAATTTATTTAACCATTCCTCTCTATACATTTAAAATCTTTCCATTTTGTTTGCTATTATAAATAATCCTGTGATGAGCATCTTTGTATATAAACCACTGTCAGGATTTCTGATTCCTTTCTTAGAATAGATTCTTAGATGTGGAATTAGTGTGTCATTGGGTGTGGGCATCTTAGAGGTCTTTGAAAACAACACAATGCCAAAGTATGAAATACTTTACAGAAATATTATTTCAGTTTATGCCCCTTCATACTCCCCTCTTTAAAAAAATTTTTTTTTTTAAATTGTGATAACTCCTCTTTCTTGAATTTCTCCTTTCTCTAGGTTTCCAAATGCTTTATCTTGGCTCTCCTCCTGCAACTCTGTCCTCTTCTCAGTCTCTAACATTGTTTCTCTTTACCCCTTAAGTATTTGGATTCTCTGAGGTTCTTTTCTCAGTGTCTTCTCTCTGTATTTCTGTTCTTCCTGGGCTGTGTCTTCAACTACAGCTTACGCCCTAATCACTCCTAAATCTCATATCTCTTCTGAGTTTTAGGGCCCAGTTTCTCTAACTGTGTATTGGACATCTTTACCTTAAGCCACATAGATATCACAGACTTTTCTCAGTTATCACAGACTTATCTCAGTTATCTAAAACTGGACTCATTATTTATCTAACCAGAACATCTTCTCCATCTCTACCCAGTAGTATAAGCCAGAAGTCTGAGAGTTAGCCTAGATTGCTCCTTCAACCTTGCCTGCTACTTCTTGTCAGTCACTAAGTTTTAAGATTCTGCTTCCAAAATAGCTAATTTGTTACCTCCCCTTCATTCTCTTTTTCACTGCCTTAATTTAGCTACTCATATTTTTTGTATTACTGCAGTAAAGTCTTAACTTTATTTATGCCTATTTCTGGCCTCATATCCCTGAGTTTCATCCTCCACTCTAAAACCGGTTCGATCTTTTTAAAGCATAAATTTCAGCCTGTTATTCACCTTCACTGTCTTCTGTCTCTCGTAAAACAAAACCTATTTTCCTTAGCATAGCATCAACGAGCCTGGTCTTGGTTTCCGTGGCCCCTGCCTGTCTTCCTGCTTTGTCTCTGGCCATGCCTGATATGCTCCTAAGCTAGTTTCCTCAATATATTACATATATTTTTTCTGGCCTTTATGCCTTTACCTGTCTTGTTTTTTATTCCAGAGCTGCATCCTCCCTCTCCTATCTCCTTGCCAGATTTCTTTCACTTTTCAAGATTCAGGTAACATTATAGCCCCCTGTGGAAAGCTTTCTTGCCCTCTTTAGGAGGAATTAAGGGCTTCCTCATTTGTGTTCCCATTGTGCCACATACCCACTTTTGTTGCCACTTCCTATATTGATGTACCTTTTTCTTTTGGTTAATTTGTCCCTGACCCTTATACTAGATTGTGATACACCCCCTTTACCACTTAAAGCAGGAATTGTGTACCCTTTTTGTTTCCTCAAGGCGAGAGAATAGTGTCCAAAATATAGTTGATTCTTTTTTTTGAGGAAGATTAGCCCTGAGCTAACTACTGCCACTCCTCCTCTTTTTGCTGAGGAAGACTGGCCCTGAGCTAACGTCCATGCCCATCTTCCTCTGCTTTATACGTGGGATGCATACCACAGCATGGCTTTTGCCAAGTGGTGCCGTGTCCGCACTGGGGATCTGAACCGGTGAACCCCGGGCCGCTGAGAAGCAGAACGTGCGAATTTAACTGCTGCGCCACCGGGCCACCCCCTATAGTCGATATTTAGTAAATATTTCTTGACTAGATAACGGAATGAGTGATGAAAGTTTTCGTGGATGAAAGGTTTCATGATGACAAATTAAAAAAAGTTTTAACTTTAAGGAATATCATAGAATCTGGAGTCATAGGAATTGAGTTTGAGTTGTACCATCATCTTTTTAGTGTCTATCATTTTAGGCAAGTCATTTCCCTTCTCTGAGCTTCAGTTCTTTTGCAAAATGGACATAGTAATAGTACAAGTGCTTTTTAAACAATAAATGCTCTATAAATTTTAGTCAGTATTGTTTTCAGTAATAAAAAGCCCCCTGTAAGTTCAGGCCCCACAAGTGTAATGCACTATCTTCATTGAAGTGAGAGGATAATTACTCAGAACTTTGAGTAGACATACCCGCAATTGTAAGATCAGCTTACCTTGCTGTGCTGTAATTTGGTTTGCTATAATTTTATTGACCCATCGCTTTGTTCTTGCATTGTCTCATCACATCTTCAAACACCAAAGATGTGTCAGGATGAGTCAGTTTCAGAAAACAGCCTTCCCTGAAAGTAGTCCATAGTGCTTGTGGTCAGTGATGTGCAGTTTCCAGGATGATGAAGTGTACAGATGTTAACAGGGTGCCATGCTATTTTCTAATGTGGTTTGACTTTTCTAACTGTTGTCAGTGACAAACTTGTGTACTGCTAGTCCGCCCTGTTTTCCATGTTTTCTATACAGAGATGTATAGTTAGAGCAGTGATGACTAATATGTTTTCAAGAAATGCCACTATAACCTTTAAGTCTAGATGAGTAGCTTGAGCATTTGAAGCTGTAGCTTTTTAACTGCTTCTGATGACTGTCTGCTCCTCCCAAATGAATCACTTTATGAACATGCATGAGCTTATAAACACAACTTTTTAAAACAAATTCCGTTTGTTCCGAAATAATATCACATTGGTAGTATTTTCCAAGTTTTCTGTGAGAAGCAGCTTTCCGTTAGTCTTAGAAATTCTTTGAATAATCTAGTATTTTTTTTTACTCATGCTACATTTTAGTGACATGTCTGGCTTTATTTTCTCTATCCTTTTTTCCATCGAGTTTCTTGATTTTGCTGTTTCTCCTTCACCCTTTAGACAGGTGAAACAGCAGCGACTCATTATAGGCTGTGCGTGGGGGAGCTCAGTGGCCAGAGAGCTGGTAGACCTCTGGAGCACTAAATAACCAGCACCTAGGCCTCTCTTTTTATTGTCCAGGCAAGGCTTGCAGCAGAGATGTGCCCATTCAGTCTTTTATTAATATATAATTTGTAGCTTAGATTACTTCGTCAAATAGTATTTACATTTGACCTGGATGTTAACCATGTATTGCTTTGGGACATTTTTAATTGTTAAAAGTCATGGTTGGGTTCTAATCAATGTGTACACCTTCAAGTTGTTATTCATCCACTTGGGGGCTTTCCTTATCTTCTTCAGCACGTCAGTTGCACACAGCGGCTCAGCGGTCAAGCTTGTTTCATTAGTGCCTTAACGAGCAGTCACAGTATGTCATCTTGTAGAATGCAGGTATATCCTTTATCTACACTTCTGCCTTTCAGCTTGCTTAGGCTGTAAATTCCTTGCAGATATTTATTTCATGTAATCTTAAAGATTTAGTTTTATGCACGGCACCATTTTGTTTTCCTGATAAAGATGGTTATTATAAAACTCAGGTTTGAGAAGTTGATAATAGTGGCTTAGCAGTGAACACAAGTATTGTGTGAAGTAGTGGAAAAAGCCTTAGAGAGGCATTCAGAAGACTCCAGTTCCAGATCTGGCCATGCATTTAACTCACCATGTCATCTTGGCTAATAATAACCTAACAATAAAAATAACAACACCTTAATTTATGCACTCTGCTGTTTACACAGCACTTTTGTAGAAAGTATACTGGGCAGATATGATTATTCCCATATTATGATGAGGAAACTAAAGCTTAAAGAGTTTAAGAGATTTGCTCAGGGTCATCTACCTAGCAAGGGCTAGGACCAGGATTGACTTTCATTCTGCTGTTTCCTTTTCAGTTATACCATACTGCCTCTCATTTTACCTTTAATTATAAAATGAAAGGTTGGACCAGGTAAGTGATTTTCAAGCTATGTTTACCCAGAATCCTAGGATTCTGTAGAATACCCTCTAGGTTTGCTTGTGAATAAGGATAGAAACATGGGGAAAGCTGTTCAGGCTGGGCACCAGAGTGGACGTGTCGGGTGAGGTGGTAGTTGCACATTTCCAAATGACCTGTGGGTCTTTTTCTGCATCTGTTATTATCAGTGGATAATCATGTGTCCATTGGGACAAAAAGAAGGTGGAAGGGCATCTGATAGAACTTCCGTTTTTAAGACAAGGAGGAGGGATTCATAGTTTCTTAAAAACATTTGAAAACGAATTGATTAGATGATCTCTAAGGCTGTATTTCAGCCCAGGAGTCTGAAAAATGTTGCAGCCTTAACTTTGGTAGTGCTAGCAGGTGGGCCCATCGTGGCTCTCGAGATGCTGCCACCTTACGTCACTTTAGGGTTGTAGGGCACTGTGGGAGCTTTATTCATCTTTCAAGGCAGTCTGTTCCTACGTGCTCAAGTGGCTGTGTTTAGTAGTCTTTAGGGAAAAGAGGCAAAATGTCAGAAATGAGCATGGGTAATTGTGTTTATGTAGCCAATGTTGGTAATGCTTTTTTTTTTTTTTAAGAGTGCTGGTAAGAAGGGCTGACTTTGGAGTTGCACTGGAGTTAATTTAAAAAATGAGCATGTTGTGCTTTAGTCTACGCTAGTTATCTTGGGTGTCATTTGTGTTTTCTACAGTCTGCCAATCGTTAAACCTAGCATTCGAGAAGGAGCTCCTTTTTTTTCCTTCCAGAGTAAAGGTGTTTTTCTTAACCCTTAAAAGAGAGATCCAGTATGTATTCATTTCTGCGTTTATTTCTGAACAAAATAGACCTGGCTTTTTGGCTAAAATATTCTTTTAGCTACTTGTAGATCAAAGTGGCGGTTTCCATTTGTAATGTAAGTTATTTACATTTGTACCATTTGACATTCCTCACTTGTCCTCCGTGATCTGATGAGCATCTCCTTGGCGATTATGAGGGACTCATTTGGGCCATGTGGTTATCAGTGACATTTTGCTTCATTTCTTCTTCTCTTAATCTGCCTCAGACGGTCTGTGGGTCATCCACGACTTTTTCAGTGATACCTTTGACATGGGGATGGTTTGTGTCACTTTGCCTGATGTATGAGGCAGCTCTAGTCGATGAATATGGTGTACATGCTCACAGGCAGATGCAAGTGTCCACACAGCCCTGAGACTCTCTCCTTTCTGCTTAGTGGAGGTGTTTGGTTCCTTAAGAATTAATTAGTGCACAGACATTGGAAATAAAGGCTGAGGGAAAAAAAGAGCAAGTTTTTTCACCTGGGGTTTTGTTTTTATTTTTGTTTTTTTTGAGGAAGATTAGCCCTGAGCTAACATCTACCCCCAATCCTCCTCTTTTTGCTGAGGAAGACTGGCCCTGAACTAACATCTGTGCCCATCTTCCTCTACTTTCTATGTGGGACACCTACCACAGCATGGCTTGACAAGTGCTGCCATGTCCGCACCCAGGATCCCAAGCAAAGAACCCTGGGCCGCCAAAGCAGAATGTGCACACTTAACTGCTGTGCCACCAGGCTGGCCCCTGGGGTTTTTGTTTTATTGTGGTATTACATGGGGCTACCTCTTGGTGCTTCCTAACTCAAGTGTTTTGTTATTAAATAGCCATCTTTGACACTTGTATTTTTTAGGTAAAATTTGTGTACTAGGAAATGCACAGATCTTAAGTATACAGTTCACTGAGATTTCATAAATCCTTATAACCACTACCTTAATTAAGATAGAGACAATTTCTGTCATTCGCATAGTTCTCTTGTGCTTCCTTCCAGTCAATGCCCAGACACCTTTGCTTATATAATAAAAAGATTTTGACATACTCAAGTACAAAATGATCAAACCTTTGTTTCTGTAGCAATTGGAAGTATAAATAATACATAGTCAAATTAAAACTAAAATTTTTTTGTAGACAGGCCTGTATGTCTAGGCAGAAGGTGTTCAAAAACTGCTTTCTTAATTAAAATGGAATTTTGATAATAATTGACAAAGACAGTAGCAAAGTAGCCCTGCTACCTTTGGTATAGAGTTTGTGTCTAAAAACAGTCTCTCTTTTTTTGAGGAAGTTTATTTTTATTACAAATTGTATGATTTTTTTTTTTTTTTGTCTCTTTTTGGTGAGGAAGATTGTCCCTGAGTGAACGTTTGTGCCAGTCTTCCTTTATTTTGTATGTGGGAGGTCGCCGCAGCATGGCTTGATGAGCGGTGTGTACGTCTGGGCCCGGGATCTGAACCTGGGAACCCTGGGCTGCCTAAGTGCGTGAGCTACGCCACCCAGCTGGCCCCAAAACATAGTGTCTTATGTGTGAAATTGACAGCAGCTTTCTATAATGAAGTGTTAAACAGAGGCATCATGTAGGGTTTTTTTTTTTTTGAGTAGTCTGTATACCAAGTAAAAGGCAGAGAGGACATTGGCCCAGGGGCCAAGTCCTCACTTTTCTATTCCTAGGATACACCCCCTATTTGTAAAATATCATTTACCTCAGTAGGCTGCTATGGGCATTGGTTAATATTTGGAAAATTCTGTGTAAAGAGCAGAGTTCTGTCCGTGGGCTTTTTACCAGGGAGATTGAGCAAACTTGTACTAAGTGGTTGACCTTTGATAAGTACCACTCCTCCCATCCCAACTTCTGATTCCATTTTTCTTTTGTGCAAATAGTTCTGGAGGTTCACTGTTTATTTTTCACTACACACGCAGTGTGCTTGATCTTGTGTGGAAACTGCCTGGATGACTGTGGATGACCCAGGCTCTTCGCAAGGGTGTGTGCTTTGTGGGAACTGGCCAAGTTGGCTGTTACACTTACTTTTTCTGAACAAACGACTGTGTAGTTTCATCTGGCTCGTGTGGTCAGCCCTCTGGTTTGGGAGGTTGTTGTTTCTTTTAGTGTATTTGTTTTTGTTTTAGCTGGTAGTAATTGATGTGGTTGATGGGACTTTTCTTTGGGGAAGGTACCACTTTGAACTTCCCTTTACTTTCAAGTAGAAATAGTATAGCCCTTTATAGCCCAGAAGTATCAGTAAATACTTGTTTTATATCCTTTTCTTGTAATAAGGAAAATACTGGGGCAGAAAATGGTTTTGTTTTGTGGCCCTGAGGTTAGTTAACAATGATTTCTTGAGATATCTCTTTTTCTAACATTGAACATAGTGTTTATCAGTATTATCCTTGTCTATTTTGGGAAAATTATTTTTATTTCATATAAAGGAAGGAAAAAACAGCGTCAGCCCTCCATTCGCTAAGCCTAAAGTTCTGTTAACATAGTTTCAGGTTAGTAGAGATTATGTGTCTGGTACTGGTAATATATGTGTTTGGAGAGCAAAGTCACAGCAAAATGATACAAATGAATGATACTGAAGAATGGAAATGTGATACGAAATTCCTGCAGACTTCTTAATCCAACCCCCATCTTGTGTCAAGGGACATGGAATTTACGTCATTGTGCCTTGCGTAATAAGGCCACTGATCTACAGTTTCACTGCGGCTGAAGTTGTGTGGCGCATGTGAGACTTCTGCTTAATTAGTTTTATGTGTGTCCGTTAGAGGACTCTGTGCCACTTAGATTCAAAATAGCAAATTTCCCCTTTTCTTTGAAAAGATGAAGGGAACAAAAAATTCCTTTAAAACACTATTCCAGTGATTTCAGTTTTTTTAACCTATTCTATTTGTTTAGTCTTGTGTTTGTATGTCACCTAAGCCTTACTTTGTGACCCTTAATACTTATTATTATTGACCCTTAGTACTTATTATTATTAACAATTGCTCATAGTTTTGGATTTATCCAAACCTAAAGTGTAAATTACAGTTCATCTCAGTCATTTTAATAGTTTATCTTTCTTAAAAAGAAGTTGATATACAGTTTACCCATAATTTCCCAATTAAATTAGCTTCATTCATCTCCCATTTGATCACCTATTGGCCAACTTCAAGAATATTAAAGTTCCTGATATAATCTCCATTTTGAACCTCCATGACTAAAGTGTCAGACTCTTTACTTGGAAAATGTCATTTCCAGTATCTGTCATTTTCATTTGGAAAGCTTTGTAACTGCAGGGTTTGCTGTTGGCTTCCCTAAAGTCAAACCTTATTGCCTAGTAATGAACAAAATGAGAATTAAATATTGGGAGAGGACGAGGAGTGAAGGAGATTTTAGTTTCTTTCTTTCTTTTTGTCTTTTTGTTGAGGAAGATTTGCCCTGAGCTAACATCCACCACCAATCTTCCTCTTTTTGCTTGAGCAAGATTCTCCCTGAGCTGACATCTGTGCCACTCTTCCTCTGTTTTGTATGTGGGTTGCCTCTACAGCACGGCTGCCAACGAGTGGTGTAGATCTGTGTCCAGGAACTGAACCTGGGCTGCTGAAGCAGAGTGTGCTGAACTTAACCACTAGGCTACTGGGCCAGCCCTGAGATTTTAGTTTCCAATGAGCTTTGTTAATTGTGAATGAATCTTAACTGTTTATTATGGGAACTTTATTTTGAATTCACTCTGCAATTATTTACTAGTGAAATTGTCCCTTACTCACTGTGACCTTCAGTAGGTCAGTTCTGTTCTTTGGGCTTGTGTTATTTTTTGTTTTTTCTCTCTTTTAATAGAGTTTAATTTTTAGTGCAGTTTTAGGTTCACAGCAAAATTGAGCAAAGGTACTACAGAGATTTTCCATATACCTCTTACCCCCACTCATGGATAGTCTCCTCCGTTATCAACATCTGCTACCAGAGTGGTACATTTGTTACAAGTGATGAACTTACAATGATACATCATCACCTGAAGTCGGTAGTTTACTTTAGGGATCACTCTTGGTGGGGTACATTCTATGGCTTTGAACAAATGTATAATGACATGTATTTGCCATTATAGATAGTATCATACAGGGTACTTTGATTGCCGTAAAAATCCTTTGAGATCCGCCTGTTCATCACTTCCTCTCCCCAACCCCTAGCAGCCACTGTTCGTTTTACCGTTTTCATAGTTTGCCTTTTCCAGAATGTCATAGAGTTGGAATCATACACTGCGTAGCCTTTTTGTAGCCTTTACCTACATTGGCTTCTTTCACTTAGCAGTATGCATTTAAGCATCTGCCATGTCTTTTCATGGCTTGATAGCTCATTTCTTTTTATAACTGAATAATATTCCATTGTCTGGATGTACCACAGTTTATCCATCCACCCACTGATGGCTATCTTGGTTGCTTCCAAGTTTTGGCAATTATGAATAAAGCTACTATAAACATCAAAGCACAAGTTTTTCTGTGGACCTAAGTTTTCAGCTCATTTGGGTAAATATCAAGGAGCATGATTACTGAATCATGTGATAAGAGTATGTTTAGTTTTGTTAGAAACTGCCAAACTGTCTTCTGAAGTGGCTGTTCCATTTTGCATTCCTGCCAGCAATGAATGAGAGTTTCTGTTGCTCCATATCCTTGCCAGCATTTAGTGTTGTCGGTGTTCTGGATTTTTGCTACCCTAATAGATGTGTAGTGCTACTTCATTATTGTTTCAATTTGCATTTTCCTGATGACATATCACGTAGAGCATCCTTTCATGCGCTTGTTTGCTATCTGCATATCTTCTTTGGAGATATGTCTATTACAATGGTCTTCAGCCCATTTTTAAATCAGATTGTTTATCTTCTTCTTGTTGAGTTTTTTTGTTTGTTTGTTTTTTCCTGTGAGGAAGATTGGCCCTGAGCTAACACCTGTTGCCAATCTTCCTCTCTCTCTCCTTTTTTTTTTTTGCTTGAGGAAGAGTGGCCCTGAGCTAACATCTGTGCCAGTCTTCCTCTATTTTGTGTGTGGGATGCCACCACAGCATGGCTTGATGAGTGGTGTAGGTCCACACCTGGAATCCGAACCCACGAACCTGGGTCACTGAAGCAGAGTGTGCCGAACTTAACTACTACGCCACCAGGCCAGCCCCCTTATTACTGAGTTTCAAGAGTTCTTTGTATATTTTGGATAGCAGTCCTTTAACAGATATGTCTTTGCACATATTTTCTCCCAGTCTGTGGCTTGTCTTCTCATTCTTTTGAGGCTTCACATTTTTTCATTTGTAAAGCTAGGGCATGTATTATGATGTCTAGTGTACATTCCATTTCTGGAATTCTATGATATACCCATTTCCTTTAAAATGTTAGAATAATTCAGTGTTTTACATATTCAGAATTGCTGTCCTTTGAGTGCTATGGCCATAGCATGTCTTCTTCTTGCCTCCTTGCCAACAACACTTGCCTACTTGCAGACGAATGGAGTTGACTGGACTGGAGGGGCTCTTTCCTTTCTGTTCTTCCATTCCTGTTGTACCTGAAGTTTCTTAGAAAGATGATTAAGATCAGTTCCTGCTTCTTAATTTTAATATAATGGAATTAAATAGCATTTTTCTGTATGATTAGTGCTTTCTGTGTCTTGTTTATGACATAAAGTCATGAAGATAACCTCTGCTATCTTCTAAAAGTTTCATTGCTTTACCTTTAACATTTAGATTTCTTAAAAGCTGAAATTATTAGATCGCTAAGTATTAGTTGATTAAATGTAATTAGTGAATAAGTGTTTATTATAACTCCGGCTATGTAGAGGAGTCAGTGGAAGATACAAAGAGATGTAAGACATGGTCCCTGCACTAAAATAATCGACCTCCTTTTTGTGTAGGTGAGGCCTTTAGCAATTGGCATCATGTAACAGAACACTGGACCAAGAATCTGGAGACTTATGTTCCATTCTAAAAGCCTGGCTGTGACATTATCTTTGTGACTTTTAGGCAAACTGTTTTCCCTCTTGGGCTCAAAGTTTTAATGTACTTGTAAAATAAGGGGATTGGCCTAAGTCAGTGGCTTCTGATTTTGGTTCCTCAAACTGGTAAGGGCCTGGAGAAGTAGCAGTGGAAGCTGTTTTTCCTTTGAAAGCTGAGAGAAATTATGTGCTTTTAGCCATGGTTAGGCTGCACAGGTTAACCAAAATATCAAGCATTGTTTTTAACTGGAATTCTGTGTCCTTTCTGTGAGAACTGAGTTGAACAGAAGGAAGCTCTGATCTACAATAAAAGTCTTTAATTTAGCTTTTTCTTTTTAGAAAACATAGACTTTTTATTTATTGATAATTGTAATTTAGTAGACAGTTTTTAAAAACATGGCCTTCAGACTTCAACTAAGAGTCCAAAGAGTGACAAGCGGGAGTAAGGGGAGGTGTTAAACAACAAAAACTGGCCTTGGTGATGAAAAAGTTAATGATTTAGGAGCTTTTCTAATTCCAAATATTATGAGTCAATGAAAGGATAACATTTACTGCTTTGTGTTACTAAGTACCCAAATGAGTGATCTGAACACGACTGTTACAGAGTCTGTGAGGAGGGACGAGAGATTGACTGGGGTAGTCAGAGAAGGAGGGCTTCCAGGACGAGCTAGGATTGAGCTCTGAGAAGGAGTCTGTGATACATGGGGAGAGACTTGGGGAGGGCATTCCAGACAGAGCAATGAAAGGGAGATGGGAAGGTGCAAGTCATTTTTAGGGACGGCAAAAGAATTAGAAAATGATAAAAAAGTAGTTTGAGGTTAGAGTATAAAAGGCCTTCAAGTGTAGGCTAAACACAGACAGCTTTGGGAAAGTGAAGTGTTACAGGTGTGACTGTGGTGAGGATTCTAGTTCTTCTGTAGTCCTCTGTAGAGGCTGTTGACTTCAGGATGTCCTCTACGCCCTTGATGACATTAAAAGAATTTTTTTTAAGTATATGAGAGAGAACCACATTGGGATTGTATTGACAGCCAACGCAGACAACCTATTTTATGGTAGTTGTTCAGTTATCCCTTTCAGAATGTTATGTATGAATGAATCCTCAGTAAAGCACAAGAAGCTTCTCTTAGTGCTAAAAACTGGCTTATAAATGGTGTTGAATTCTTTGTGAATCTCACCAATCTCAACAGAATTTCTCGTTCTGGGGAAAAAAAGAATTTTCTCTGTTTAATTGCTGTAGAAAATAACCACTTAGGAATAGTCCACTCTCTATTATATGTAACTATGGAAAGAAATGCTTCCCTGGATGGTACAAAACAATGACTTATCCAAAACCATCTCTTGGAATTAAGAATGTAATCATAATACACCCATAAATACTCATATATATATGCTTAGACAGTTCCATTCCGCCTGCCTTTTCATTATTCCTTCTTATCCCATTGTGGTTTAGTCTGACTAATCTATTTGCACATCAGCATTCTTAGTACAAAACTTTGGCTGCTTTGATTTGGGGGGGGGGGGCGGGGAATAAAAAAGAGGACTGTGAAGATTTCAGATTTCATCTTTGACAGTTTCTGATACTAAACGATATAGATATATTTCTTTAAAAAACAGTAACCGTTTTTTTGGTTGACTCACATAATGTAGTTTACTGAAGTGGGGTCATCTGCTTTGGGCTTCCTCTATAGGAATAGTATTTGAATGCTCAAAGGAAAAGTTAAAGAGGACAGTGGCCCAGGGGACAGGGAGTTGGAGCACGGTTGGCATTCAACCTAACAAGCCAACCAAGAAGAGTGCCACACTAAGCTGAGACTACCCTGATGGTGTTATACTCACAGTCCTTGGGGACTGGGAAGAGGGTGGTTTAGGTGGAGAAAAGAGAAAAGTCAGACTTTGATGTTGTCGGTAGGTCTTGCACTCCTCACCCCCAATACCCATGAGAACATAGCAGCCTAGCCCCACGACTGGAGAGGTTAGGCTTATCTTCCCATCCCACCCATCCCATCCTTTTTCAGAGAAGAGTCTCCAAAACCTTCAGTACTGATGCTGAGGGTACTATAGATATTTGGAAAGGAGAAGGGGAAAAAATAAATTCTGAATGCAATGGAGCCTTAGTTTGCTGCCCTTCCTTTCCTTCCCTCTCTAATCTTCAGAAAGGGGGCCCATTGGGATCCAGGAAGAGGGGAAAGCTGTCTGGGAGAGGCTTTTTGGAGACTGGGCTTCCATGCTAGAAGCCTCTCTCGCTTGCCCCCTTGGTGTTGGTGTGGCCTTTTCTCTGGGCAGCCAGAATCAACCTCTTTGGGATAAACTGATATCAGGTGTCATTAGTGTTATTTTATTTTAAATTTTTCATAATTTTAATATAATTTTTTTTCCAAATACGTCTTCAGTGTATGGGCTTTGGAGGTAAAGTTTTGTGGGATTGGTTAATGCTGATCTAGAAGTTGAGCAGTAAGCAAAAATGGGTCCGTATCAGCATTAAATCAACATAGCTGAAGAAAACGTTGTTGAGGAGTAGTTGAACATCCAGCTGGATAAAGAGTCAGATCCAAAGAGAAGATTTTCAGAAAGACGATGAGGAGTGAATTACTAAGTGGAGATCTCTAAATGATTTGTACGGTATGTTGATTTGGTATAGACATTAGAACATACTAATAAGTATACTTAGATTGATGACCTGTAAAGCAGTGTGACTTTTATGGTATTTATGAAATGGTACATTTTAAACAGTAAATCCTGACTTCATGCATCCTAGGTTTTTAAAAATACCAACCGTTGTCTTTGTCTTCCTACGTTTAGTTGGTCTTATTTTGGGATAATTTATTTCTGGGTTGCTTTCTGTAGTCTTCATATAATTGCTGACTCACAACATGCTTCAGGAAAGTAATTTTACCAAATGCAAGGCTATTTTCAATTTAGTTTTCTATTTCAGAAGCTATAACTATTTTTTGGGTTTGGTTTTTCGTTTATTTAATCAAACATTTTGATTTCCTTATTTTCTGCCTTAACTGCACAGAATTAAGCCCCTTGCCAATAGAATTTTGAAGTAATTCTGGAATTTGAGATAAATATATATTTTTAAATTTTATTGAGGTGATAATAGTTTATAACATTGTGAAATTTCAGTGGTACATTATTATTTGTCCGTCAACATACAAATGTGCTCCTTTACCCCTTATGCCCACTCCCCAACCCCCTTCCCCTCTGGTAACCACTAAACTGTTCTCTTTGTCCATGTGTTAGTTTATCTTCCACCTATGAGTGAAATCTTCTGGTGTTTGTCTTTCTCTGTCTGGCTTATTTCCCTTAACATAATACCCTCAACGTCCATCCATGTTGTTGCAAATGGGATGATTTTGTCTTTTTTATGGCTGAGTAGTATTCCATTTATATACCACATCTTCTTTATCTAATCGTCAATCAGTGGGCACTTGGGTGGCTTCCACTTCTTGGCCATTGTGAATAATGCTGCAGTCAACATAGGGGTGCATAAGTTTCTTTGAATAGTTGATTTCAAGTTCTTTGGATAAATACCCACTAGTGGGATAACTGGGTCATATGGTATTTCTATTTTTAAGTTTTTGAGAAATCTCCATACTGTTTTGCATAGTGGCTGCACCAGTTTGCAATCCCGCCAGCAGTGTCTGAGGGTTCCCTTTTCTCCACATCCTCTCCAACATTTGTTATTTTTTGTGTTGGTAATTATAGCCATTCTAATGGATGTAAGGTGATATCTTAGTGTAGTTTTGATTTGTATTTCCTTATGACTAGTGATGTTGAACATTTTTTCATGTGCCTATTGGTTGAGATAAATATTTTTTTAAAGAAACCACAGTGACATTTTCTGCAGGAAAGGCTTTTAGTCAAATATACATATAGCAGTCTGTGTGCTTAACTGAATTCAAGGTTTTGACTTCTCCCCATAGAGAATTTGAGTTGATTTTTTTGTTTTGGGTAGTTTTTCCTTTTCTTTCTTTTCTCCTTATTGACAGATTTGTGAATTTTCAAGGTTATAATATAAAAAATAGGGAGTTTGGAGTCAGAAAGTACTAGGTTCAAAATTCTGGCTTGATGTTAGGTAAGTTGCTCGACCTTTCTGAGCCTCAGATTCCTCGACTGTAGAATGGGATAATATTACTCATCTCTTGGGGTTTTGGTAGAGATTAAATTAAAAAAAAGTGCTTAGCAATAAATGTTAGTTTATTTTCCTTTGGCAATCATTTAGGCTTAAGGGTCGAATTTTCTACTTGTTTTGGAAAAAATCCAAATTTTATGGTTGTATTTCAGGATTTTTCTTCAAAGTCAGGCTCTTTTTATATGTCTTCCTCCCTCCTAATTTTTAAAACTGGGTTTTCTGTCTGCCAAATATATTTCTTTCCAACATATGTTTTCCATAAGTGATGTATTAGTTATTGCAAGGAAGATGGTGTGCATTTTTTAGTGAGGAAGATTGAATAACTTGACAATACAGTAAACTCACATTCTAAACTCTTAAAGTTTGCCTAATGTCACACTTGTAGAAAAAAATTATCTAAATCTAAAAATTATTGTGATACACCATAACTGTAAGCCCTGTGGGTGGGTGCTGTGAAGATACAATGTTACTTAGGATCCTCCACCACACACAAGCACTTGTCATTGAATGTACGTTGGGATGTACAACAAATGGGCTTATATTAAATTTTAAGATATACCACAGATATTTAGTTCACCAAATTATTATTTTTCATCTTTGTGCTTTCAGTAGGAGGCTGTTGCTATAATAGAGCGTGTGCCAAAGGGAACACTATGGGTTTGATGGGATAGTAGTGAATTGCGGGTGAAAATCCAGTTTTGAGGCTTAAATCCCGTTTTTGGGTTCTTTCTTTCAGTGAATTCACTGGGCTGCTCTGTTGTTGGTGACTTTGCTAGGACCACTTTCAAGTCAGTTTCATTTTCCTTTATGGTAATTGTGTAACGTTCCGTAACAAGATTAATCTGAGACAAGGGCTTTTCTGTGAAAGCTACTGTTTTTGTTCTGGGGCAAGAATAGAACAGAATGCCAACTGTGCATTTTTCTTATCCAGCCCTAGGTGAGTGAGGGGTTAAGATAGTCTGAACAGAAATACCTGTATTTGCAAAAACAACAACAGCAACCCCCATCCCCTTGCCTCACATTTAACCATTTCACATTGTGAAGATCTTAAGTTCTGTTCTTTAACTCTGTTCTCCCTTACTACTTCCCGCTTTCACTCCCTTTCCTCTTTCATTGTTTAATCTAAAGAGCCTTTGTCTTGAGTGCACTTTGAGTGGAGTCCCTAGGAGAGACTTTGAATAAATCCTGGCAGAAGGTTGACCCCAACACGTGGTCATTGAGCTTACCTGGATTCTACTTTTGACTAGATATGGAATCTCTGCCCATCTAAAATCAAGCTACAGTCCACAAGGAAATATCCATTCAGCCTTCTTCTTTACCTTCACTTAATAAAGTTCAGTTAGTTTCATGTTCTGGTGATTTTACTTTTTAGGTTGTATTTTTACAGATGCTAATTAACTTGTGCCAAAGACCAAGAGAAAACTCTGTATTCTAATGCATTTGTCCTCTGCTTTATTGTTATTATTGTTAGTAGTTAAATCTAAATGAAAGTATAGAGCTGATTGCTTTAGCTTGAACAAGTTCAAGGCACACTGTATTTATTCATTAATCAGCCTCTGCTTTCTGCTCTCCTCCCCTCCCCTCCCTCTGCTTCACTGTGGCATCATGATTCTTCCTTGCTGGATTTATTTTCATTCCGGCAGTGCCTCACCTTAGCCCTATAGTGGAGATTCATCTGTTCACCAATGACTACAGGGGTATCAGTTTCAGTAGGTACATTTTCCTTTGCTTGATTGCAGTGGAAAACATGCTAGATATCCTGCCTCTTTCTGATTAAGCATCTTTCCTTGGGTCTTTTTAACTTGCTTCTTATATAACTATCATCTTCTTGGGGTTGTGATACTTTGTATTAGCAAAAGTAGCAAAAAATAGTATTATAAGTAAGATTTTTGGTATGTGCCATATAAAATATACTCTTTTGTTTATTACTCTGTCAGTTTGTGAGGTAGCTGTTGTTATCCCCATTTTAGAGATAAGTAAATTAAGAGGTGGTTAAACCTGAAGTCCCAAGGTTAGTAAGTGACATGTCTGGATTCAAACCCAAGTGGGCCGGACTTCAAAATCAATGCACTGACTTCTGTTGAGTCTGTAGTATACTGACCCAGTGAACAAGACTGTTTCAAAGAAACATTCAGGTTCTCGGCCTTGCAGAGTTCCTTATTGCCCTGTATAATTTAGGATTCATTTCTGAGCCACTTGGTACCTAGTTTTCCCATTTATAAGTTATAATGTTAGCAATAGTTCTTAATATTTATGTAACAGAAATAGGGCCAGTGATATGGTGGGCATTCATAGTTTGAAAACGAGTCTCTTCCATTACTGGGATCACTGTGTTAGAGAATGGGTAAGGAAACTGAAAACCAGAAAACACACTCCACAGATTATAAGACTATTGTGGAAACATTAAATCCCCCATAAACAGACATGTCTAAGAGATCCTATTAAAAATATTAGTGAAAGAAAGCATAGCTTATTCAGGTTATTTATACACTTAAGTATGTAGACAGGTTGTTGGGGGTATTTTTTGAAATTTTTTCAGAGGCATATTTGTCAGAGGGTGTGACTTTTCCTAAAAATAGGACTAGATGACCTCTCAAAATTCCTTTAACTCAGTTTCAATTCCTACATGACAGATAATTTTATAGATAGGAAAGTGATGAAATTTAGAAACTGTCTTAATTTCTTCTCAGAGTAATTTCAAGGCTGCTCTTTCTGAATTAAAAGGTTTCCCAAACTTCTTTCAGATGTTTCTCATTCTTCCTGTTGTCTTGAGAAGATCTCACCTCGTTTTCATTGAGGATGGTTGTTGTGCTTCTGTGAAATTCATATTTCACCTTGTATGTGTTCTGTTTCCTTGAAGGAATAGTAACTTCTTGAGGTTTCAAAGTCACTGATTTAGTGGGACTGAAAAATGGGACCTTTAAGCCAGTTTAAGTAGCAACAGATTTCCATATGGCAAGGATGGTAGTCATTTTCATCATATCTTTTTCCCTGTAAGCTTGTGCCTTTTCATTGGATACTTGCATCTTACTTTAAAGGGCATTTTAAATCTGAAGCCCACTTCATTGTATAGCATGGCCAGAGTCGCAGTTCTCTGGGACTCCGTTATTGACTCTTGAAGGTTAGCGTGTGGAGGCTGCATTCCTTACAGTTGGGCTGTGGCCATGACTGCCATTTTGAAAATTCCCACTTTAAAGTTTGCTGAGTGGAGCAGCCATCTCCCTGAGTTGTGGTGAAAAGTCTGGATGGTGAGAACTCAATAAGTGGACAGAGTTGTTGGAGGGCCTTGGGATTTCTAAGTGATCTCGTTTGGTGCAGCTTTCTACTAGTGATTATGTTTGTTGGCCGGGGGACACATCAGTGAAAGAAAGGCAAATAGAGCAGAGGAAGGTAAGAGAGAAAACGTGGACGTGTAGAGCACTCTGTAGATTTTTTGTTTTGTTTTAATGAGGAAAATCCTCTTTGGGGCTTCATTCTTGAAATTAAAATTGGCTCAGTAGCCTGACAACAGAGCAGTACTCTGCTCCTGCTAACTTTTTGATCATTGCAGCTCTATCAAACCAGCTAGAGACCAGATCTGGATTTTACTGGATTTGGCAGGATTATAGCAAACACTGAATCCCGTGCAGAAATTTCTCTTAAGAGATTTGACCTCTTAAATTCAAAACGGAGGCTGCAATATAGTGTCTTCAGGAGGACATTTCGTGGATATTGACTAGATGAACTGCTCTTCTGGTGATGTCTTTTTCCTTTTCCTTTGCTGTTTACACACCGGCGCTGGAGTCAGACTGAGCTCAAATTCTAGATCCTCTATTTACTAGCTGTGTGACCTTGGGTGAGTTATTTAACCTCTGTGTGCCTCAACTTCCTTATCTGTAAAGGGATGCTAGTAATTGCATCTACCTGTAGGGTTGTTGTAGGATTAAAGGCAATCCTGCACCTAAGTGCTTAACAGTGCTTGGCACACATTGAGCTCTCGGTAATGTTAGCTGTTAGTATTTTTGTTTCCTGTGCTTCATCCTTTGTTCATACTGTTTTTATATTCTGGGTATTATAGAGTAAAAAAGAGAAAAGGTCAGTGATATGTCTTCTAAAACTGATCTCAGAGATTGAGGAAAAACATTGGATTGGGAGATTGTTTTGGGTTCTAATCCTGATTTTGACATTAACTAGTTGCATGAGACTGGGCAACTCTTACAGTTTTCTTACCAATTAAATTAAGGTAGCTGCGCTAGATGTCTCTAATGTGTCTTCCAGTGCTCAAGTCCTTGTGACATTAAGCTTTAGTTAGAAATCTTTGGTCCTGGGACCTCTTTATTATCCCAGAACCTTTAACCTTGTTTCCCTTCTCATTGCCCAGTAGGAGCTGGAGTTGGTGGAAGGTGGGCTGAGGGGAGGAGGTAGGAGTCTCATTGCACTTGGTTGGAAATGATGCAGGGTCGGTGAGCCGAGGAGTCGAAAGAAAGATTTCTTGGACTCTCAAGATCTGGTGGTAGTGCTCTTTTATTTAGAGAATAGTGTGGAATAATAGCATGGGGACAGGACCCATGGGCAGTCAGGCTGCTGCGTGGGGACAGGGCCCACGGGCAGGAGGAGCCACTGCTGCTGCCCCCGCTACTGCTGCAAACATGGCTGGAGAGTAAGGCTAAATTTAAGGCATAGGTATGTGAGCCATCTCTCCACAAGACAAAGGAAAGAACATGGAAAAAAAGTTAAAATGGTGTCAGTGCAGATGGGGTCTGGCCATTGGGTGGTCCCACAACTTTTAGATAAGAATCAAATCGGATTAAGTAAAGGCCAGAAGCCACCACCCTAAATCAGTTACATGAGGTTGCCAGACAGTAACCAATTTAAGTTCTTAGACAAGGCCATCTCCCTTCCCCCTGGCACAGAGAGGGAGGCGTCTCCACAGATGGAGATTCCCCCCACAAATGCAAATACCTCCCAACAAAGGGCAATCAAATTCCACTCCTCGGAGCCTGCTTCTCATCTGCAGTTTTAAAATTAACCAGCCTAAAATCCTCATCAGCAATGAAGTTATTGGCAGGTGGGAAGAAGTGTTCTGGTGACTCTGTGGTTATTTAAACCTTTTTAAGATTAGAAAGAAAGAATGGAGTCAGGTCTTAATTAATAATGTCATTGTGTCATGTCCTCCCTCCCCCTTTATTATTAACTTCTGTCAGAATTGATTAGCAAAGGGCGTTTACCCAAGGGTTTTCAGGGATCCTGTTTGTATAGTCCAAAAAGTATTGTTAGTTAATTTTATCAACATATGCCCTTAAAGGTAGATTTAGTGAACTTACCTGTTAAAGCTTAATAAGCTCCTGTCTTAGTTCAGACTAGTTAAATTCAGGGTTGCCTTCTATCAAATTTTGTTTCTAATCATCAGATAGTAGAAGGTTATTTGGAGAGGATTTTTTTTTTTAATTGAGTTATTGATAGGTTACAATCTTGTGAAATTTCAATTGTACATTAATGTTTGTCAGTCATGTTGTAGGTGCACCACTTCACCCTTTGTGCCCACCCCCCACCCCACCTTTCCCCTGGTATCCACTAAACTGTTCTTGGTCCATAGTTTTAAATTCCTCATATGAGTGGAGTCATACACAGATTATCTTTCTCTCACTGGCTTATTTCACTTAACATAATTCTCTCAAGGTCCATCCATGTTATTGCAAATGGAATGATTTTGTTCTGTTTTGCAGCTGAGTAGTATTCCATTGTATATATGTACCACATCTTCTTTATCCATTCGTCTGTTGATGGGCACTTAAGTTGCTTCCACGTCTTGGCTATTGTAAACAGTGCTGCAATAAACATTGGGGTGCATAGGACTTTTGGGATTGCTGACTTCAGGCTCTTTGGATAAATACCCAGTAGTGGGATGGCTGGATCGTATGGTAGTTCTATTTTTAGTTTTTTGAGGAATCTCCATACTGTTTTCCATAGTGGCTGCACCAGTTTGCATTCCCACCAGCAGTGTATGAGGGTTCCTTTTTCTCCGCAACCTGGAGAGGATTTTTTTTTTAAGATTTTATTTTTCCTTTTTCTTCCTAAAGCCCCCTGGTACATAGTTGCATATTTTTAGTTGGGAGTCCTTCTAGTTGTGGCATGTGGGATGCCGCCTCAGCATGGCTTGATGAGTGGTGCCATGTCTGCGCCCAGGATCCGAACGGGTGAAACCCTGGGCTGCCGAAGCAGAGCACGTGAACTTAACCACTCGGTCACGGGGCCGGCCCCGGAGAGGAGAGGATTTTTAACACATCTCTTCCTATGGTGACATTGTGCCATTTAGTAAATACCTTTGTCTAATTTCTTTCTTCTTTTTCTTTTCCTTCTCTACAGTTTTTGTAGATGCCCAGGTGAAGGCAGTAGCACATGGATAATCAGGGTTTATCGTTTTGAGCATTTCTTGCTAAAGTGTAGTTTTCAGCAATGGTTTGCATCTGAAATGGGAACCAATTTATATTCCTCATTTATATATAAGTCTATCAATAAGTAGGTTGCTCTGCCTTTAAGTTCTCAGCTTGAATTGTTTCTTTTTGTTATGTGGAATTTGTAACTCTGTGATATTGACCCTACCTAAAGCTGATAGAATAGCTCCAGCATAAAAATTAAAATAACTGTAATAATAGCTTTTGTTTACAGAGTGCTTACTGTGTACCTGGCATTGTGATGAATATAATGTTTTATTTGATCCTGAGAACAACCCTATGAGCTAGGTACTTTTTTTTTTTTGAGGAAGATTAGCCCTGAGCTAACGTCTGCTGCCAATGCTTCTCTTTTTTACTGAGGAAGACTGGCCCTGAGCTAACATCCGTGCCCATCTTCCTCTGCTTTCTCTGTGGGACTCCTACCACAGCATGGCTTGCCAAGCGGTGCCATGTCCACACCCGGGATCCGAACCGGCGAACCCCAGGCCGCTGAAGCGGAACGTGCGAACTTAACTGCTGCACCACTGGGCCGGCACCAGCTAGGTACTTTTGTCATCCCTATTTTTCATTAGAAGAAATTGTGTTTAGAGATATTAAGCAAATTATCTAAAGTGCAAAACTAGTAAGTCATGGAGCTTGAATTCCAAACCAGGTCTGCCTGAGTCAAGCCTTTGTTTTTTATGTTCTTATTCTCTAAAGACTCACTGAACAGAAGTGAGTGGGTGCTGGGCACATGCAGCTTGGTTAATTCTATATAAATCCTGTAACATTCTGAATGATGTAGATGTGATACAGTCAAAGTGAATTTCTCATTATTACAAGAGACTTAATGTAGCAAAAATCAGTATCATAGGAAAGGAGATGTTAATGTGGGAGGCAGACTAACTTTTTTTGGTTGTTGTTGTTGGTTATTGCTCTAGCAACTACTACAAAGGAAGCATTTACTTGACAAGCCATGTATACTTAAGGCAGAACACTGACTGCTTTTCATGCTGGCAAGTCTGTACTTTACTCATACTGGCTACTATAAGGAATGTGAGCATGTTGGACTTTAGAACAGGAAAAACACAGCTTCTACCTCTTTTCACAGTAGAGTTCACTTAGGGATACTGACTTTTTGGTGACAGGAACTGTTACTTTTTTCTACTTGTTAGTTCTGATACTTGCATAATGCTAACCGGGTAGATATTGTCAGATGACAAGGCTTCCTCCTACATGTTCTCCACAAAAGAACTGCTAATGACAAGTGTTTTATTGTATTGAGAATTCTGCTTGATACTGTTTTAGGTTAAAGATTATTTATTAGGAAGCCAGTGTTGTGAAATGTTCTTTTTCTTCTTCTTCCGGAATGTGGCATTTTTTCTCAGTAATGGGCTAAGATGCAAGTGTACTGTGAAGAAGGAGAGGTTATTGCCCAGATGGACTCCAGTGAAAGTAACTCAAGTGTGTGAATAGATTCTGCTTCTCCTTGGGAAAATGATTTAAGATGGACGCTGTCTTTTTTTCTTGGGAGGCTAATACTTTATCCCAATATTTGCAACTTAAGGTCAATTTTCTCCAGAGTCAGAAAGTTTTCTAGATGTTATTATAATGTTCAAAATGTAGGCTTCAGAAAGTGGGGAAGGGAATTTAGGGTAGATAAAAAGACATGTTAGAAAAACCATGGTAAGTTCAGGAAGCTGTCAATGGTTTGATAAGGCCACAGCACAGTGGCAGTGCCGGTAAGAGGCAGGCGAGGAGAAAGGATAGGTTAGTAGAGACCAGACAAGGAAGGGGCTTTGTATTTTATGCTGAGAAGTTTGGATTTGTTCCAGTAGATAATAACTTCTAATATCTTTTAAGAAGGGACCAGATAGAATTTGCTTTTATTAATTTATGTGGCAGTGTGGAGGGTATATTGAAAGTAGGGAGCCTATTATATTCATTAGGAGACACGTTCATTATTAGGGGACTGTTGTAATCATTCAAGCAAGAAATAATGACCTGAATCAGGGAATTGTTCTATTTCAGAAATGTTTAAGTTCCTGTTATGTGTCAGAGACAGAGTTAATTATACATTGGTTAACAAGGTAAACAAGATACAGTTCCTGCCTTTAGGGATCTTACAGTCTAGTGGGAAATGTGGCAAATAACGGGCAATTAGAATTGTCAAGGACTGTAACAGGGCATTATGATAGCATATAGACCGTAACCCAGTCTCGGGGCAGGAAGGCCTGTTTAGGAAAGCATAAATAGAAGTCAGCTAAGTAAAGTTGTGCAAGATGGAGGGGTGGCATTTGGGGTGTTGAAAAGACAGGTGTCTCAGTTGAAGAAATAGTATCTGAAAATGGTTAGAGGAGGTGAGAGAAAAACCCTGGTTTGTTTAGGGAACTACAGATTTTTTGGTGTGGCTGGATTGTGGAGAGCCACACCACAAGTGGGTTGAGAGAAATGAGGCCAGAGGAATTAAAGTTACCTTATAAACCATGTGAAGGAGTTTGCTTAAGAGCAAATGAACTGTTTTAAGATGGAGAGTGTCATCATTTGGATTAGACCTTGAGAAAAATCCCTGTGGCTGCTGTGTGGAGGATTGGGAGGGGAGGAGGAATAGAGGAGTAATAAAGGAGGTGCCAGAGAGGTAGGGGAGGGGTTTTTGGAAGCCGAAGAAAGAGTTTAAAGAAGGGAATGGTCAGTTCTGTCAAATACTGCTGGGAAGTCATTAAGATAGAGACTGACAAGTATCTGCTGAATTTGATATTAGTGGGTCAATTGGTGACCTTAGTGAGAAGAGTTTCAGTGGAGTAGTAAGGGCAGAAGGCACATTCCATGGGATTGAGGCGTGTTGAGTAATGAGGTAGTGCTAGTGATTAGATGACTTGTTTTAGAAACTTGGCTATAAGGAGATAAAGAGCAATTGTGAGAAGAAGGTTCTAATGAGATTGAAGAGTATATGCTGATAATGGTGGTTGTAAAGTGAACAATGAGGTGGGGGAGGAGAATTAATATTATTTTGAATGCTTATTTGAATTCTTGTTAGTTGTTTCTCATAATTTTGCAGGACAAAATTATTGTTGGAAATTGGAAAATCTGTCTAGCTTAATGCAGATAATTGGACTTTTGGCTTTCAAGATTGGAGTAGGTATGGATTATAACTAATCCAGGAGTGGGATGGGTTAACAAAGTAGAGTAGAGACAAAGGTCCTTGGCAGTAAGGTCACAGTTAGGGGAGTTTGCCTAGAATGATGGTTGTAACTAAGATAGAGAAGATAGAACCAGATGCAGAATTATTCTCTGTATATTGAAAGATGATCTGGAAATGAGTTATGACATTGACTTAGATAGTAATATAGTTGAGTGACATGAGCATCCTAGGAGAGGAAGATTTCCCTGCTATCCCCCTTCCCCTCACCCCTAGTTGAAGGTGGGAGGACTTTGGGGAGAGGAAATAATGATGTCATATTCTAGTTCCTATATGTAAGGAGTATTTGCCACGAAGGTGACTTTTTTAATTGAGCTCCTTTGCTGAGAGATCAGTGAGTACTGTTTTATGAATAGATTTAGTCTAGGATTCTCTATGGAGAAGACTGCTGTCAGTTCTTTTCATATGCATGCATTTGGGAAACTGCTACTAAGCAACCTGTTGTCATTTCCTAATGTTACTACAATCTGATGTCGATGACTAATGATCTCATTGGGCTAGTTATCTCCCCTGAAGCTATGCTGGCATCAGTAAGTATGTTAATAGTCTTTAAGAAATGCATTCATTAAAAACCAAGTAATCACTTCGGAGCTGGCCTTGGCAATGTCTGAATGAGTTGGGCAGGTTAGAGAAAATCTTGAGCCTGAAAGCTGCTCTTTCTTTCAGGTTTGTTTGGGCAAAGTAACAAGAGATGAATCAGTTATAATTTAATGGGAGCTGATATTACTTTTATAAGGTATATCACTTTAAGATGATGCTTTGTCATTAATGTTTTAGTAATCTGACAGCATTAAAAGAAGTTGATACTCCCCCTATTTTATTATTTCTTGGCTCCATGACAGAACTATGCATTAAAATGCACTTAAAATTTTAGAAGAGATGTCTAAGAAAGTAGTTAACAAACAAACAAATCCCAAGTGGGTTGATCTGACTTATAAATTCTAACAATGTGTAGCTAATTGCTGAGAGAGTTTATTGTTCAGCTCTCTGGTGTATACCTTCTATACTGGAGCATAAGTAAGGAGATGTTATCTTGCCCAAATTAGGTTTGAGGAAGTATTTTCCAAGACAGGAATAGTAGAATAGTGTTATCTTATGGTGTACTTTCCCTTTTCATATAAGCCTGCTAAAATTCAGAGATTGGGCAAGAGGCTTTTGAGCTAAAAGTGAGCTGATAGAAATTTTTAGCAACAATGAAAAAAAGTATAATAATATACATATCTAATATTGGATATACCTTATATACATATTACCCACAATCAAAGAAATGCCGATTATAATGACTTTCTTTTTTACTTGCCAAAATAGCAAAGTTTTATTTTAAAAAAGATCAGTGGTGTGTATCAACAATGACTCCACGGCCTTAAAGGTATATACTCTTTGACTTAGCACTTTGAGTTTTAGGAGTTTGTCTTATGGAAATAATCATAGGTCAAAACAAGAACGTAGGTAAGAATATTTACTGCAACATTATTTAGAATAGCAAAAAAACTCCCTGAAAGTTGAATCCTGGGAGGTCAATTTTAAATTATGACACACTTTCAAAATGTTTTAGAAAACTAAAGAAAGATAAACAGTATGTGTTCTTAAGTGGAAAAAACATTTTCCATATGGTATGTGTGTACAGAATAGTTTCATTTTTGTGTTGATAGAGATATATACATGGGAAAAAACATACAGACATATTCAGGGAATTTCGGGTGAAGTGTTGAGTAGGTAATCCAGGTGGCCCTGGAAGAGGCTGGGGTGATGATGGAGCTGAGGTTGAGGAGGAAAATACTGAGGCAGGTGACAAAGACATACAACTGGTAACTAAAATGTCAGTGGTTTCATTCCGTGAGTGGCGACAATGACTTTTTTTGCTTTGTATTTTCTAAATTCTCTATAATAAACATGTATTACTTTGTAATAAGGAAATGCTTTATTTTCAAAAACAAACACAAAAAGGTGCTTGGGTGCTCAGCTTTCAGTGAATTGTCAGAAGAGTTTATGTTGTGAATTTAGCAAGCAGGCTAACTCCACATGATGTGATGATGACGGAGATGATTGGTTATTATTTTCCTCATTTTTGTATCCTTAGCCTTGGGCAGTTTATAGGATTCTTTTGGGAAGACGTGAAGTTAAAGCAGAGGATGGAAAGATGATTTGTATTTAAAGTCAGATTGCTAGATCATGGAAGATTGAAGCGTTTTACTGAAATGCTCCTTCAGAACAAGAATATGTTTCAGTTAGAGGCCTTCCTAGAGAGCCAGCTGCCTCCTTGGTCTCACAGGATTGTACTCTTACAATGTGTGATACATATGTTGAACTTTAAACTGATAGAAGACTAGCGTTCATCAGGATTGGCTTGATAGAAGTTAGGATTGTAATTTATTTGCTATTGTTCATCTACCCTGAGCCTAGAGGAATCACAGATTTTAAAGAATTTTAGAGAAATTGAAGTTTCAGTTTCAGAAAAGTCACAGGCATTTGAGTTTTGGAACTATATTTGGAATGCAGAGGTCTGTCTATGGCTCCATTATCAAACACTTGCCCTGTTATTACAGCTTGGTGTGAAGAAGTGATGGACCTAAGAGTAAACTATATCTACAATAAAAACATAAAAATACTTTAAACTTTGTATTTGAACCTGTGAGTCCTGAACTGTTCTAACATTTTTAACTATATGATCAAACTCTAGGCAAATTTGGTTCTCCTGTGTTGGTGAAAATATTTTCTTTTATAAATCTTTTGAAGTAAAAGCTAAGGATTATCATCAGTTATGTAAATCTGGAATCTGATTTAAAATGTGCCTTGATTTCATTTACCTTTGTTCTTGAGGCTAATCTATCTATAGTACTCAGTATTTTCTTTGATTTATTCAAAATGAATCACTTAATAAAATAAGTTCTCTAGCTCTATATGCTTTTTAGATTGATTAAAAGCAGGTTTATGGACTAGTTTGGGATTATAGTCTGTTTTCCTATGGCCGATAATTTATACGTTAACTGTATTTATCAAGCAAAAAGTTCATGTAACTACACACATTTATAGTTCTAAGGCTATTCCTGAAAAATGTCAGTGATTTCAGGGTTGTGGAAAGAGCAAGGCGCTAGATTAAATGAGACCTGTCTGTTTCAGGCTGGGGCTTTCTGCGGTGCACAGCCTAAAGTTTGTAGAGAAAATGATGAAAGCTGTACCTTTGTCCTGCCATTTTGTTTCTTTATCTAAGAGATCATAGTTAAAGTCCCTGGCTCTCATTATGGTGAAATTGAGATTTTAAACATTTGTTTCTGTTTCTATGCCAAATCCATCCTAGGTAAGAGGAAGAAGACATACAGATATTTTTCAAACAACAGTTGTCAGTGTTTAACTTACTTTCCTTCCCTTGAGCCCCTGACTAGCTTATGTTTGGATTATTATATATAGTACTCTCATAGGGGTGCTACTCTGGGACATTAATGAGGTACCACCGTCTCAATCTATTCTGTGTCTCCTAGGCATTTCTAAAAATGGTAAAAGGGGAAAAAACTTTTAATTGACTTCAGAGCTTAGAGGAACCATGAAAATGGTTGGGTTGTTAAATTGATTCAGCAGATATTTATTTATTTTTTATTTTTATTTTTTTTAAAGCTTTTACTTTTTCCTTTTTCTCCCCAAAGCCCCCCAGTACACAGTTGTATATTCTTCGTTGTGGGTCCTTCTAGTTGTGGCATGTGGGACGCTGCCTCAGCGTGGTTTGATGAGTAGTGCCATGTCTCCGCCCAGGATTCTAACTAATGAAACACTGGGCCGCCTGCAGCGGAGTGCGCAAACCCAACCACTCGGCCACGGGGCCAGCCCCCACAGCAGATATTTATTAAGCACCTACTCTGTGTGCTCTAGGCCTTGCTTTTACAAAGATATGAAAAACCTAAGAGGAGTGAATAAAGGTACATAAAGCACTGGAGGATATAGATGAGGAGGTGATCAATTATGTTCTGGAGTTGTCTAGAAAAGCCTCTTACACTTTTTTTTTTAGAGCAATAGTATTTGACTTTGTTATTTAAAGAAGGAATCAACATTCTTTGTCAACAATGGCACTATTGTGCCATTTTGGGTCCCAGCATTCCCTGACTGTCCTGGGTTGGATGAGATCTGTTGCTCCTCCAAATTCATAGTATTCTGGGTTTTTTTTCACATTGTACATTTGTCTATCTCTGGAAAAATGTTAAAATCTTAATGTTCTCATTTTAGTATACTAACCTCTTTATCTTGTCTTCCTAATCTAATTTTATCTTTCTTCTTCTTCATCATTTTATATTTTGTCCACTGTGTATTTATGTAAACTACCTTAAACCTTTTTTGAATCAAAGTAAAATATAAATAAATAAATAAATGATATATATATGCTTTTTTAGTAATATGTCATATCCCTTTTATAAAAAATTTAAGGCAATATAGAACGAGCCTGTGATTTAAAGTGCCTTGCATATTGTATATACTGCATAGATATAGATATGCATTTAGTGCCTTGCGTGTTTGTTGAGTGAATGATTCCTACACGTACTAGATAGTCTGCTGTTTAGGGTCTTCTGTTTGCCTGTGTTTGATTTGCCTATCTGGCAGACTGCCTGCCCCATTAGATCCAGATAACTGACTGAATATATAACTAGTGTTTTGCTCAGCACACCTCTGTTCGTGTGCATGGATTTATGCCTACTAGCAGACTAGTTGCCAAGGAGCCAAGTTCATGGCAAAATGAAGGACTGGCGGTGAAGATAACTCGAGAGGTTATCTAATAATAACGGCCCCTACCTAGTTCGTCTGAATCTTGTTTCCTCAAGTTGTTAACTTCAGAGAGATGTAAAATTGCTTGCATCAGGGTAGATTTGGGAATTGTTTTTTGATAATGGAATAAAAGTGAAAAGGTCCTCTATGATATTGTTGTGGATGAATGTGATACTGATCAGAGAACGTGAACCTGCAATTTTAACTGTGCATGCTTCCATTAACAACTTGATCAAGAATAATGAAATAGCTCCCTCTTATTCTTTTTATATCAAGGATAGAGAAATATCATCCTGTTGGATCTGCCCCTTCTCATGTCACTGGATTTGGGCAAGTTTGTATATTATTGATATTTTTCTAGTTGTAAAATTACAGCTATATTTAAGAGAATATTTTATTTCCACCCTCTTGACATAGTCAAGCTATAATATGGAATTGAAAGATTTATTATTTATTGTGTTCATTGAATAAAATTTTGTTTCTTATTTTTAACTTTGGAAACAAGTGAATGAAAGGCTTATCAAAGTGCACAGCCTCTTTCTAGATAGTGGATGATGGTTAGTGAAGATATAGTCCCCGCCCTGAAGGAGATTATTACCTTGTATAGTTAGAACTAACAGACACAATAAGAGAACAGTGTAAGTTTGTCCTTAGGAGCTAGGTTGTTGAGAGGACTAGGAGTGCTCACCAGGGAATCACAATATTGGAGTCTTCTCAAAGAATCTAAACTGTTTTCTGGAAGGGTAGGTAACATTTGCACAAGTAGAGAGTACGGTAAGAGATACCTGGAAAGTGGGCCTTTAAAAAGATTGTGGTTGTGGGGCCAGCCTGGGGGCGCAGCGGTTAAGTGCGCATGTTCCACTTTGGCGGGCTGGGGTTCACTGGTTCGGATTCCGGGTGCAGACGTGGCATCGCTTGGCAAGCCATGCTGTGGCAGGCGTCCCACATATAAAGTAGGGGAAGATGGGCAGGGATGTTAGCTCAGGGCCAGTCTTCCTCAGCAAAAAGGGGAGGATTGGCAGCAGATGTTAGCTCAGGGCTAATCTTTCTCAAAAAAAAAAAGACTGTAGTTGCTGAGAGGCAGAAACAACAAGGTATGCTTTTAAAAATTTTATTGATGTCATAATAGTTTATAACATCATGAAATTTCAGTTGTACATTATTATTTGTCAGTCACCATATATATGTGCCCCTTTACCCATTATGCCCACCCACCAACCCCCTTCCCCTCTGGTAACCACTAATCTGTTCTCTTTGTCCATGTCTTTCTTTTATCTTCCACATATGAGTGAAATCATATGGTGTTTGTCTTTCTCTGTCTGGCTTATTTCCCTTAACATAATACCTCAAGGTCCATCCATGTTGTTGCAAATGGGACAATTTAGTCTTTTTTATGGCTGAGTAGTATTCCATTTATATACCACATCTTCTTTATTCATTCATCAGTTGATGGGCACTTGGGTGGCTTCCACTTCTTGGCCATTGTGAATAATGCTGCAGTGAACATAGGGGTGCATAAGTCTCTTTGAATAGTTGATTTCAAGTTCTTTGGATAAATAACCCAGTAGTGGGATAGCTGGGTCATAAGGTATTTCTATTTTTAATTTTTTTGAGAAATCTCCAAGTGTCTGCACCAGTTTGCAATCCCACCAGCAGTGAATGAGGCTTCCCTTTTCTCTACATCCTCTCCAACATTTGTTGTTTGTTGTCTTGGTAATTATAGCTGTTCTAACAGGTATAAGGTGATATCTCATTGTAGTTTTGATTTGCATTGCCCTAATGATTAGTGATGTTGAGCATCTTTTCATGTACCTGTTGGCCATCTGTCTATCTTCTTTGGAAAAATGTCTGTTCATATCCTTTGCACGTTTTTTGATCAGGTTGTTTTTTTGTTGTTGAGTTATATGAGTTCTTTGTATTTTTTAGAGACTAACCCCTTGTCGCATATATGATTTGCAAATATTTTCTCCCAGTTAGTGGGTTGTCTTTTCATTTTATTCCTGGTTTACTTTGCCTTGCAGAAGCTCTTTAGTCTGATGAAGTCCCATTTTGTTTAATTTTTCTTTTGTTTCCCTTGCTGGAGTAGACATGGTATTCAAAAAGATCCTTCTAAGCCCGATGTCAAAGAGTGTACTGCCTATATTTTCTTCTAGGAGTTTTATGGTTTCACGTCTTACCTTCAAGTCTTTAATCCATTTTGAGTTAATTTTTGTGTATGGTGAAAGATAATGGTCTACTTTCATTCTTTTGCATGTGGCTGTCCAGTTTTCCCAAAACCATTTACTGAAGAGACTTTCCTTTCTCCATTGTATGTTCTTAGCTCCTTTGTTGAAGATTAGCTGTCTGTAGATGTGTGGTTTTATTTCTGAGTGTTCAATTCTGTTCCATTGATCTGTGTGTCTGTTTTTGTGCCACTAACATACTGTTTTGATTACTATAGCTTTGTAGTATATTTTGAAGTCAGGGATTGTGATGCCTCCAGCTTTGTTCTTTTTTCTCAGGTTTGTGAACTTAACCGCTGTGCCACCAGGCCAGCCCCTCTGATGGATTCTTTAGGGTTTTCGACATATAAAATGATGTCGTCTGCAAACAGTGAGAATTTCACTTCTTCCTTTCCAATTTGGATGCCTTTTATTTCTTTTTCTTGCCTAATTGCTCTGGCGAAAACCTCCAGTACTATGTTGAAAAGGAGTGGTGAGAGTGGGCACCCTTTCCTTGTTCCTGTTCTCAGAGGGATGGCTTTTAGTTTTTCCCTGTTGAGTTTGATACTGGCTGTGGGTTTCTCATATGGCCTTTATTTTGTTAGGTACTTTCCTTCTATACCCATTTTATTGAGAGTTTTTATTATAAATGGATGTTGGATCTTGTCAAATGCTTTTTCTGTGTCTATTGAGATGATCATATGGTTTTTATTCCTTGTTTTATTAATGTGATGCATCACGCTGATTGATTTGCGGATGTTCAACTATCCCTGTGTCCCTGGTATAAATCCCACTTGATCATGGTGTATAATCTTTATAATGTATTTGCTCTATTTGGTTTGCCAATATTTTATTGAGAATTTTTGCATCTATATTCATCAGGGATATTGGCCTGTAATTTTCCTTCTTTGTGTTGTCTTTGTCTGGCTTTGGGATCAGGGTGATGTTGGCCTTGTAAGATGTGTTAGGAAGTGTTCCGTTGTCTTCAATTTTTTGGAATAGTTTGAGAAGGATAGGTATTAAATCTTCTTTGAATGTTTGGTAGAATTCTCCAGAGAAGCTATCTGGTCCTGAACTTTTATTTTTTGGGAGCTCAAAAAGGTCTGTTTTGTGTGAAGGAGAGTGAAGAGTAGCAGGACTAACACTGATCATTGGAGGCAGTAATTGGAGAGATGGTGTGGGGACAGGTTTTGGAGGATCTTGAAGGCCAGCCCCATAAGTTTGGGGGAACACAGGTTCCTGATGCACTGCAAAAGGAAGTTTAGTCTGACAGTGATCTCATAGGGGATAGTTTGCAGTATACTATATAACTGTGGTCAAGATGAGGAGGTTAATTAGATAATCTCAAAGGGATTTTGTGATCATTTATTGAATCCTTACCAAGCACTGTTTGTTCTAAGTACTTTACATCATTTCATTTAAACCTCACCACTACCCTGTGAGTTAGATATTATTACTGTCTTCACCTTAACAGATGAGGAAACTGCAGCACAGCAAGGGCAAGCAACTTTCTTAAGGTCACAAAGCTAATAGGGAATAGAACAGTCAGTCTGGCTTCAGAAACCAGAATTAACCACTGAGCTCGAAAATGTTAATGTTTTCCAGAGAAAATTAACATTCTTTTTCTTCTATGTAATTTGTTTTTCTTATTAATTACCTGTCTCCTTACCTACAGCATGGTTTAGCGGCCTTGAAACAAAGGTTTGGCTTAAGGATTTCAAATATATTTGCTCATTTCAAACTTTTTCAAAACTAGTGACTACTGGTTACTTGTAAATACTATTTTGTAATTTCACTTTTTTCATTCTGAACTGTGACAAATCAAAACAACTTTAGACTGGACTTTATGGCTGGAGGAAGGGAGGCTAGCTAATTTCGTAAATGTTTCTGGTTTGCTGAGTTTCTTTACCTGGGTTGTATTATAAACAGTAATGGTTTTTAGGTTTATGTCTGTTTAAATATACCATGTGTACCTATTTAATGCTAAGCTGATGGAAGCTGTCTTTAAGAAATAACACACACACGCATTTTGGGTTTGGGGAGTCAAAAGATTCATCATCAATTTCCCGTTGGTGGCTCTAGGTCCCCTTGTTGTTCGTGACCATTGATCTCTTTGCCGTATGTTGTTTAGAACCAGGGATTGAGCTCCTGTGAAAGCATTTCAGAGATTTTCCAACTACCGATTTTTCCTCTTATTCTTTACTGTTTGGTTTCTTTGGCAACCTGGCCTCCCCAGCACCCTGCTGACGTCTTTTCAGCCCCCCTTCCTCTCCACCGCCCTGCCATTACTGGAGGGCTTTTTTCCCTTGCTGCTTGAGGACTGCACCAGAAGGATATGCGTGTTTTCTTAAATCTCTGTTTCTGTAGGCTTCTCAGAATACACTAGAAAGATAGAGAAAAGAAATCACTTTTAGAAGCTAAGTAACCTGTATTTTCAGGTTTCAGGGTTTCAACCATAAAAGGCTAAGTTTATTCTGTTGTCTGCAGTGTCGTTTTCTTTTTTTTAAGTTAAACAGTAATAAAGAAAATGTTTCCCACTTAAACCAGACATTTTATAATTAAAGTATTTTAGGAATGTAAGGTGTTGTGGAGGGAACAATCTGAAAATGGTGTGCATAGTTTGGTTACTCTAGGGTTCTGCTGTGATTTTTCTTTTTAAAAATCATTTGTGTCTTTGAAAAACATTTCTGTTACTGTGGGGAGGAGAAGGGAAGTAAAGATCTAAAAATCTGTTGATTGTCCACATTTGGTCTCTTAGTGATACTTTTTGAATCCCAGTTACTTGACCCTGTTTGGTTCACTCTCCTGGGCAGAGGTGGCCGTTTCTGCTACCTAAGGCACAGTGATAAGCCCTGCTTCTTGAAATACAATTGAAACCGTTTGTACAGTTAATATGGATTGAGTGCCACCCGGTCATTCCTGACTGTAGTGCTAGTTGGTATGTCATTTACTTTTAAATTTGGAAATATTTTACTTTAGTCTCATTGTAACTTGTTTCTTTTTTTTAAAACAGGTTGTAGAGTGTATGGGGTGTCAATAAGGAGTGGATAAGAAAGGAAGAAATAGGAACAGAAGTAGTAAGAATTGCTGCACAAATGCCTGTCCCTATAGGTACACTAATTTATGAGGTTTCTGTGTGTGTGTCTAAATATATGAAAAGATCCATCTTTCAAGCTCTGTAATAAATTTGATGATATATATGCATGAGTGTGTATGTATATGTACATACATGTATGTGCTGTAAGTTAGGAATGAAAAATCTGCTGTGGAAGCAAGAAAAGGGAGGAATTCATTTTGCCTGAAGAAGTCAGGGAAGGCTACATGACAAAAATTGACCACAGACCTGGCCGTAGCAGATTGAATGAGAATTACGAGTTGTGTACAGTGGTTCGTACCAAAACGGTGGGCGCAGGGAAGGGGAGAGTAGCTGGCAATATTGGAAGATAGAGTTGAAAGGTTGGGTTGGGAGCAGATTGTGAAATACTGTGTGACTTTATCATTTAAGCAATAGGTAAGCATCAAAATGTGTTTTTTGGTTTGGTCTTTTAGATCAGACTCATGTTTTGAGAGTATGTTGAATAATATAAAATTACATGTGTCTCATGACTGAAACTGTATGGTAAATAGTGAATTGGTATGTTAGTTATTAGGGTGACTGAATTATACCTGGCTTTCCCCTTCCCTTATTTTAAAAAAAGCATTCTGTAATGAGGCAGTTTTAGATAGTTGTTCAGAGATGGTATCTGATGCTGAACTCCTAGTCTCCCACGTATTAGGTTTCTCTGAACTTGGGTAAGCCTTAAGCTTGGTTTAATTCTTTTGTAAAACAGGCATAATAGTGCCCACCTTGAAGAATTGTTTTGAGGACTAATTGAATGAGATAATATATGTAATGCCCAGCACTTCACACAGAAAACTTTCTCATAAATAGTAGTGATTATTATTTTGTATTACTGCTTTCATTACAGGAGAAGATTTTGGGAATGTGGGGGATTAATGGTTTTGGGAGGTGGAGGGGGAGACCTTTGGTAAGTAGACTAATTAGGAAGTAGATTAATTATTACTTTATCCAAGAAATGCTTTTAGGTGACAAGGGAATTTAGGGTAGAAGAGGAGGTTTGGCAGGGGAAGAGAAAATGTAATCAGTTTAATTATGGATGGTCTGGCTTTAAGGTAAGGAGGACATGCGGGTGATATCCAGGAGGTGATGGTTGGAAATATGAATCCTGGAGATACAGACGTGGGTGTTATTACTGTCTGATTGCAGATCCCTGGGTCTGGAAAGAGTGATTATGAGTGAGTAGCAACCTAAGCAGAGAGCCTTAAGGAAAACTAATGTTTAAGGATTGGGAGCCTGTCAAAGAAATTGTCCCTATTTGACTCTCGGGATATGTTCACTAGTCTTTTGTCCTATATTCTTGAAGAAGCTAGGGACTAAGAGAAATTAATGGGTCTTTTAAATGAATGTACTTTTTTATGTACTCTCAATAAAATAATCAGTACTATTATACTATTAGAATATGTATTCTGAAAGCCCGTGAGTTTAGATTTGTTGCTTTGCTCATTAATGTGTATAGGATATACCCAACTTTGGTTAGCCTTCTGACTGTTGGGCCTCATTCATAGCATTTTCTTCAGTTCTCTCTCAAAGGGAGGAAAAAGTTCATTCTTTGAACTGGGGAAGCTCTCAGATGTTGGCAGGTTTCCTCCTTCTCAAGTCTAGACATTTGGCCTCTACGGTAGTTTTTTATTCAGGCAAGTTCTCACCTCTGAACTGTAGACTTAGTGCAGCTTGGCTGGTAGTTGGCTAGTCAGGATCACTGCAGTGATTGGGATTGGTAAGTACCATGTTGGATTGCTGCCAGGAAGCTTGCATAGTTAATATGTTCAGTCATAGCATTTGCTTTACGTGACTCCACCATTAAAATACAGACTGTCTTCCTGCCTTCTCACAGAACGTCTACTGTTTCCAATTTATTTTTTTCTGAGTGGGAGGAAGAAAGAGTTTTTTGCCACTGTCTTCAAACTGAAATTTAAATTTCTGCAGCTTTGGATGTGATGTAATATTAAGAGACTTGGGAATTACTCTTTTAGAACAGAAGTTTCAGTTGCTTACTTGCCAGTTTATAGTAGGGTTTAAACCTTAAGCCCTATGTGTGTTTTTAGTTACCTTTTGAGTTAAACTGTCAGAAAGTATCTTGTTAGGTTAAAGATTTACAGTTATTAATTGTCCTGCCTTATCCTACTTCATGTGTCAAAATGAACACATGGCATTTTAATTTGGAAGCCCACACTAGTAGGAAGTTAACATTTCCACGGGGGCAAGTCTAATTTTTCATTTTAGTTTACTCAATCCCTTCTTTACCTCTAGGATGCTAATTGAAAATAACTTGGGTTGCCTTTAGTTTTAACTTGTAACTTTTGTTAGGATTTTCTGATACTGTAACTGTCTGGTCCTGGAGGTCTGTACAAGGATAGTTTATATTGGTGTTAAACTGGCAACATCTTGCTTGTTTTCAAGAAGCATAGTGGCAGAATACTGAGTTGAAAGTGTATGGTAAGCTATAAAGTTACAATGTTAAGTTAGTTTCTGGTCTGCCCACATTGTTTCCAAACTTCATTTTGTGTTTTAAAAGCCCTTACTGATTTTGAAAGCAAATATGGAGAACTGCATGGAAACACAGATCATCTGAGGCACGTTTAAACTTGCGAAAAGTAATGAAAGTAGAAGGAAAGATGTTGCTGGCTGGGCATTGTAGATTAGAAACATGCATTTAAAATTCAGATTTGTTGGTGAAGATGACATGTTTTCCTCTTCTGTCCTCATATTTTCCCCCCATGTCCCCTTGCCATTATCACCCACAACATAGAGTAATATTCTTTTATTTATTGTAGTCTTATTTGGAAGAGAGACTAGTGTGTGGATTATTAAGGGGCAAGAAGGGAGAATTGAGGTCTTTTCAATATAAGGTATATGCGTATGTGTTCTCTTAGGTCTCTTACTAACATTTTGTAGTTTTCTCCATAAAATTCTCACACGTTTTTGTAATGTGTTTTACAAGCCTTCTGATAGTTTGTGACTATTGTGAATGTGTTCTTTTAAAAATTATTGTCATCACCACATCTTTTTATAAATTAATCTTGGTATATTAGAAAGTGACTGAATTTTTTACATGCTGGGATCTTATAATCTATTTTGTACTTAGGTTTTACTTATCCCCTCAGTGCTTCAGTTTCAGCACTTATGAAACAAAGGGTTTGGGTTAGAATAAGGTATTTCCAAGGATCTTTCTAGTGCTAGCATTACGTGGTTCTGTGTTGAGGTAATGTCCTTTACGTGCTTCAGCAGGTGAGTGGGAGTTGTACCACCCAAACTACAGATAAGTTCTGTGAATCCAACCAAACTTACCTGTGTTCATAGGTGTTTGTGTGTGTTTAACGCACTTTGTTCTCTGTGTAATGATTCTTTTTTTTTTTTTTTTAAGATTTTATTGTTTTCCTTTTTCTCCCCAAAGACCCCCAGTACATAGTTGTATATTCTTCGTTGTGGGTCCTTCTAGTTGTGGCATGTGGGATGCTACCCCAGCGTGGCTTGATGAGCAGTGCCATGTCCACGCCCAGGACTCGAACCAACGAAACACTGGGCCGCCTGCAGCGGAGTGCGCGAACTTAACCACTCGGCCGCGGGGCCAGCCCCTCTGTGTAATGATTCTTTAACATCTTGAAGTAAAGAGTGAATTCTTAACATTTAAAAATAACTCTCAAAAGTACAGTTTCTTATTCTGGTTGAAATGGTTTACTATTATCTTCTCACCCTGCATTTTAGTTTGTTGCTGTGTTAGTTTTACTGCACATTTTCCCTCCTAGAAATAGATGGTTTTTAAACCATAGTTTTTATAAATATTTGCATCTCAAGTCACATTTTTCCTACAACATAGATTTCATTCGGTGAGTCTCATTAGAGCAGGTTATGTTAAAAGAGCTTTCTCCTGTGTGTTTCTTCTCCTCTGTACCCCTGTCCTGAGGATCCTATGTGCAGGTGTCAAAAGATTCCATTGGGGAGGTGAGTAGTATTCCTGAAGGATTATTTTAATGTTTTTCTGCTGGATGTGGGGAAGCAGATGTTGTACTTGTTATCTCTGAGAATATATTCAATCCTAAGCCCAAAGTGTACTTCAACAACAGGCCATCTTTTATATCTTTTATAAAGACATAGGTTATATAAGTTTCTGTCTAGATGCTGGCCAAGAACTTGTTTGAACAAATTGAAATGGCTAAATGAATTTTAACCCTAATTTGAATAGGATTCCAGAAAATGAATTCAGGGTGAAGGTTGGTGGAGGCCATATTGGGTTGGCACTGAGCTAGTACCAATATGTATGTATGCATGCGTGCATGCCTGTAGGTATGTGTGTATTTAAATCATAGTAAAATTAGTATGTAACAGAAAACTTACCATCTTAACCATTTTTAAGAATATGGTTAAGTAATGTTAAGCACATTCACATTGTTGTGCAACCAGTCTCCAGAGCTCTTTTCGTCTTACAAAGCTGAAACTCTATGTCCATTAAAAACACTCCCCATTTCCCCCATCCCCCACCCCTGGCAACCGCCATTTTACTTTCTGTTTCTGAGTTTGAACCAGTAGTTATTTTTTGAGAACTTGACCTCCTTTATGCCAGCTAGATGGAATTTGACGATAAAGAGGAGAGAATCTAGTAAAACAAGTAGCCATTCTCCTCAATTGCATGAACGTTGGTAGTTGATAACCCTGAAATTAGAGCATCAGTTAGTTTTCTGCAATGTGGAATTTGGAAATTGCTAACTCTTTTATTTGAGGAGGGTGGTGATGTTGATAATAGCTAGTGACTAACATCTATTGGGCACTTATTATTTGCCTGAGGTTGGAGGAAAGACCTTCTTTTTGGGATGAAAAAGAAAAAGCAAGTTTGGTGCATGGAGATGTATGGAGACATAAAGGAAAGTGAAGGAAATCTCTTTTCTCTGTCAAGCACAAGACTAGGTCATCTGTTGAAAGTTAGAGGTTACAGCTCTGAGGGTGATTAGAAGCCTTGAAGAAAGTGACAGAAGTTTGGAATTACTAGGAAACTGGGTAGGGAGCTGATCAGGGATAAGTGGAGTAGTAATAATAGTATTAATAACAGTAAGAACAGCCAGTATCTATTAGTTATCTGTTCTATGCCAGCTAATGTTCTAGGCAATTTATGTTTTAATCTTTACAGCAACTTCATTAAAGTAGTTGTTCTACAGATAAGAAACCAAGTGCTGGAGTTGGAATTCCACTTTCATTCTCTTGTCCAAGCCCAGGCTCTTTTCTCTTTCTGCACTGTTAATGACATTGGGAGTATCTACTTGACATTGAAAGCCAGTTGAGAGTGTAACTTAAAAAAACTGTTCTTCAGAGAAAGGAGGAAGAGTGAACTGAAAAAAAAGGTATATATCCAAGATATGACAAATATGTTGCTGCTTTTTTCCCCACCAGAATGACTGATGCCCTTGATGGGTTGCTTCATTAATTGAAGTCAGCTACTGGAGGCCTGTAGACACCCAGACCTAGTTAGTGACTTGACAGTTAGAGGTATCTGGAATTATAATCTCATTTTCTCCCTATAGCCTGTATGTCTGAAATACTGGACTGAGGTTAATGCTAGCAAGTTCTTCGATTTCTCTGCAGAGGGAAGTGAGGGCCTTTTTATTTGTAATTATTCTATTTATTGAGCAGGTGTTAATTGTACTCCTTTTTTATACTAAAAGACTGTGTTACAAAGTATAAGTTTTTTTTAATCAATAGCATCTCTTTATGCAAGTTCGTTATTGCTCCAAATAATTGCGAAATTTATTAAAAGAAAACTCCATTTTTCTTAGAATCATAAATGCAATTTTAAGTTTCTTGTTTGTTTTTAGTTGACATGTATGAAGGTACTTCCAAAGATAAAGGTGAACAACTGGAGACCAAAAGAGTTTGATGTAAAGCAGACCAAAACAGATTATGTTATAACTGAACCTCTGTACTGACTGGCATTTTAATGTCCAGATGGACAAGCAAGCTCTTATTAATTTACAAGGGTGAACTCATATAGTAAGATCAGTTAATTAATTCCTAGGGTGTAATTAATTTATGAAAATACCCTTATTACTCAGATGGGGAAACTTGTTACTGTGTTATGGATTAGATTTACTGTGCCTAAAACTGTAGAATGTAACTTTGCCCCCCAAATCTGCCTATGTCACATTACTTACAATTCAGACTGAGCATTTACCTCTTCCGGGTTTAACCCTTTTAACCTTGGTAATATCTCATTTGCTTAATGTATCCTGTGTACTCTCTAACTTGTTATGATGCATGACTTTTATTTTAATATTAAGAAAAGAACTATCAATAAGGTATGAGATGAAATACAGTATGGATGAAGTCTGTCAACTTGGTAAACACGAACTACTAGACAATAGGGGTTTGTTGCAGACTCTTTTCATAAGTAGAAAACTTTTCCAAAAGATGTTTTTGGAGTTTTGCTATGATGAAAGATTGCTAGTGAATGAAAAGAACCTTTTGTAGACCCCTATTTGGGAGTCTGGTAACTGGTACTCTTGGATTCTATACACAGAGATTCAAGGCTGGGAGAATGTCTCAGGGTAAAGCTATCTAAGTTTTGTATCCAAAGCTATTAATTTCTTCAATTATGAGAAGAAACCACAGATTGCATAATGGCTTTGGTATTTTGTTGGTATGGAGAGGATGATCTCAGAATACTTGTAAGCCTGTGTTGGGATGTGTGTGACACGTGCCTTTTTCCCAATTTTTTTTTATTTCAGCAGTCTTAGACACATTTTTGAAACTGTGGATATCCTAAGTTAGCAAGTCCAAATCAGTGCACAAAGCAACCATTTTTGCTGGTGCCAAATGTATACTTTGCTGAGCTTTCTAATCTGGGCACCAAAGTTTATGCATAGCAAATTCTGACATCTGCCAAGTTCTCTTATGACCCAGAGGGGAGTAGAGCAAAGTGGGCTGAAGAATCTAGAAATGCGTGCTGCCTATAGGGTAAATTTCGTTTTGGAGTTTGCTTCCATGAGGATTTTCTCCTCATGGACCACTGTGATGGTTAGCAGGCTGAGCTGGAAAGGTCATATTGCACAAGACGGAGAACAGCAAATGGTCTGTTCAGTGACTTGCTGTTAAGTGTCCTGCCAGTGCTGACTAATAGTTGTAATAGCCATTTCTCCTCTGGGATATAGGAGTTTGACTGTCATCTTTTTGGGAATTTGGTAATTTGTAGCCATTGCTTTTCAGCATGGTGGTGAAATCTAACGTTTAAAGGCTCTTGTCTGAGTGGCTTACAGCCCTTTTTTCATGAACTGCTGCTGCTGCTGCTTTTGAGCCTTGATTGTAATTTTAAAAACTGCAGTAAGACTATTTATTTCAAAAAAGTGCATGTGAATATTAAATCCACTTAATTTTTTTCATTTTGCTGAAAAGAACTTGAATTTATCTCTTCTCACAAGACATTGGCCTCATCTTTTTTTTTAACCTTAAGACATTGATCCTAGAAATAGTTTGCTGGGTTTTTTCCCTTTGCTTTGCTTTTAAAGAATAAAATTTCCTTTTCTTGTGTTGTGGTGCAGTTCTAAACCTTGTTTAAAATATGCACGGGGACACAGACCCCAACAGGGTTTAAAAGATATAAAGAATCTGGAGCAGAAGTTAGTGTGTCTAATGAGTTTATGTTCCCTCACATTTGCTTTGTAAGAAGCATATTAATTAAGGACATTTTCCAAAGCATTTCCATCCATGTGATATATGATATTTTACATAGCTGCCTTTTAAAAATGTAGATATATTCCTGAAATTATTTATGAATTTTTAATAAGTGAAATAGCTTAAAATGAATGATGAGTAATTACTTTTTCAGTAATATGGTAAATCAGATGTGCAGAGAAGCCCCTTCTGGTCAGAACATTTAAAATGAAGCTGAGGAAAGGAAAAAGTATTTGACTCCATATAAAATATATGTAAAATGCTGGAGTTTGTGTAAGAAAAACAAGTGAAGGCCTTGAAAGGCCTAGAAAACATAATTTTATAAGGTACAATAAGCGCTGAAGGCGATGTTTCTACTGAGAGTTTCTTATAGGGTTTGAGCAAAAGAGAGGGGGAAGAGAAAAAGAGCAGTGGCCAAGCAGGGCGGGAGGTCATACTGGAGAGTGCCCCATATAAGATTGGGACATCAGAGTGGATGAGTAGGATAAAGATGCCCTACACACAGAAACTTCCTTGTTAATGTCTTGGATCTGGATGGAGGGGGAAGAAGTCTCCCATGATACTGCCATTGCAGAAGCCTGCACTCATGTGGATTTTCACCCAGGCTGCCTGTGAGCCTAAACACCTCTAAGCTGAGAGCTTAGTTGCAGGTACTCCCAGTTGGTTGTGATTCCCAGGGTCTGGGAGAATCAAATTCAAATCCCTGTAGAAACACACTTTATAGACAGGCCTCAAAGAATTTTTATAGGTAAAGTTGCGAGAAATGTGAGCGTGCACAAGAAAACAAGCAACTGTGAGTTAGTCAGATGTGGCAGATTGTATTTTCCAAAGATGGCTGCAATAGTATTTCCCAATCCATGTGCTTTTCTAGAACTTTGCTGTTCTGCCATCAAGAAACAGAGTCTCTATCCCATTCCGTTAAATCTGGTCAGGCCTTTGTGACTGCTTTGACCAAAAAAATATGACAGAAGTGGTGTTGTGTGATTTCTGAGGCTAAGTCATGAAAATGCCACACATTTTTTCCTTATTCTCTTGGGATATTCTTTCTTGGAACCCTTCACCGTACTGTGGAGAAGCCCATGCAGTTTATGAGAGACACGTGGAGAGGAACTGAGGGCTGAGGCCTGTGGCACCAACCAGGCTCACAGCTGACAGCCAGTACTAACTTGCCAGCCTTGTAAGTAAGCCTTATTGAAGGTGGATGCTCCAACTTCCTGTCGAGCTGCCTTAGGTGATGTCTCATAGAGCAGAGACAAGCGGTCCTTTCTGAGCCCTGAACAAGTTGCAAATTTGTGAGCAGAATTAAGTGTTTGATGTTGTTTTAATCCACTAAATTTTGAGGTGGTTTGTTAAACAGTGAAAGATAACTAAAACATTAGCAGTAACCATCAGTCTCATAAAGACTATAGATGTTTAAAGAAATAAAAGAGGGCATTAAAAATGTGATTTGATGAAGAGACTCTCCAAATTGACGAGAAAGATATGAAAGAAGAGCTCAGTCTCAGTAGAACTTCTAGAAATAAAAAACATAAATGAAAAACACAGTGGAAAAATGATATGGATTGGATAGAGTTGGATAGATATGAAGAAAATTTCCAGAATTCAGTACAAAGAAAGAAGAGATGGGCCATATAAGGTTTAGTGACAGAGGATGAGAAGATACCACAAATGTCTGATTTAGCGGTTCTCAAACCTTTTAATCTTAGGACCCCTTACACTCTTAAAAATTATTGAGAACCCCAAATTGCTTTTGTGTATGTGGGTTACACGTATAATTTGTTCGCATTTCTGTATATATGTTGTATAGTTCAATAAAATATTTACTTAAAAAAGGACAATACCATAGAGTGAAAAGATAAGCTACAACTTGAGAGAAAATGTACTGACAATGTTTGTTATCCAGAGTTTAAAAGAACTCTTCAAATTAAAAAAAAAAATGAGGGGAGGGTGGGAAGGAAATAAGAAAGTCGTGAATAAGTTTATTTCACAGAAGCAGAAACAAATGGTCCATGAACATATGAAAAGATCCTCAGCCTTTTTAGTAATCAAGGAAATGCAGATTAAAACAGTGAGGAGAAACTCTTCTCCTCCACCCCCAACCAGACTGGGAACAATTAAAAATAACAGTTGTTGGAGATGATAGGAGCAGTGGGAACAGTCCCACTGTCGGATACATCCATTTTGGAAAGCAGTTGGGCTTGCTTAAGTGATTCCTAAGTATATACCCTAGTGAACCTCTTGTGCTCATGGCCCAGGAGACATGTATAAGAATATTTAAAGTACTGTTCATAATAGCTAAAAATGCAAACAATTCAAATGTCTGGCAACTATAAAGCTACAAATAACAGTCTATTCATAAAAGAATGACTAGCATAAAGTGAATTAGGTACCACTACATGCATCTTCATGGAGGAATATTATAAATATAATATGATTAAAAAAGGCAGTTAAAAGTAAGTATGATTCTATTTACATAAAGTTTAGAAACAGGCAAATCTGTATGTTGTTTGGTGATACATATATGGTAAAACTGTAAAGAAAAGCAAAAAATAAATTTTAAGATTGTGGTTATCTTGGGGTAGGGGTGGAATGGAAAAGCACTTAAGGAACTATGGTTTGTATGTGACATATTTTCAATAAACATTTCTATGAACATGTTGACAGGAACCCTTCAGTGACTCTTTTTCTAAGGAAGAAATTTTGGTAATGCAAATGCTCATTCTTAGTTAAGCTTTTGCTAGGTGTTTTGCAGATAAAATCCTACAGTAAAAGTATTTCGAATTTATTTTTCACAGTTTTTTTTGGTCAACCTTGCTAAGTAGGGAGCGAGCCTAGGAAGAAGATGAAACTAGGAGGATTGGTCCACAAATCAAGTTTGGCAGTTATAGCCTTAGAATGAGAAATTAGGCTTCTTATCCTACCTGTCTTAAAATTGGCTTATGATTGTTACAAACAGAAGCCTGTTTCTTAGTTTCTTTTTGGTCTACAGCAGAGGCTCTGTGGCCTCTACCCGGAGCCAGAGTCTGCTGTTTGTTAAAAATCTCCATGCATTGACATCTCTTCCTTTTCTGAAGGAATGTGAAACCCAATAATTACACACAGACCTGACCTACTTTGGAGGAACCAGAGGACAAAGAAACTTTAGCTTTCTTCATCCTTTTTTGGTTAAAAAGCAGAGATTTGGCAGTTAAGGGCCAGAACTTCTTATATCAATTCTTCTTTGAAGAGTCTAATACAGTTTGTCCCTGTCCCGTAGACTGGAATTTTCACCATGTGTATGTTGCTTGTAGACTAACGGACTTGATGCTAGTGAGTCCTTGGCCTGTCTGCTGACCTGGAAATGCTGGGCCATTTCCCAAGGGCACTGTGGCTTTTAGAAAATAAGGATGACAGAATCTATTGATTTGTTTTTATTTTTAATTGTCTTATATTATATATTTGATTTTGTAAACACTTCAGTTTTTTTCTTTTTTAAAGAATTAGTTGAGATCTAAACATACACACTTATATTAATGAGTCAATGAATTGGAATAATAATTTGGACTAGTCATCCCATTTAGTTATTGTCATGGTTGCCTAGTAAGTGTTATTCCAGTTCTGTCTTAGCTCTATTTCTCTGTTGTTATTTTGCTAAGTTGGTAGGTTATGTTCATCCCAACTTTTAATATTTGCTTAATCCATTGACTTTTTAAAAAAAATTCTCACTAAACCAGAAGCAGAAATCTTTTTGGTTCCTTAGTAGTTGCTAAATCACAACTGGGTTCTGGGTCCTGGATCCTGTATTAGGTATCTGAGACTTTACTAATCCCATTGTTTTGTATAATAAAAACAAACCTTAACAGAGTAAGGTGAATATCAGTATCTGGAATATCAAGAACTAGGAGACAAGACAGTGTGCATAAGGATAGACATACAGATCACCGGAATAGATTCAAGAGTCCAAAAGTAACCCTTAGATTTATGGTCATTTGACTTTTGACAAGGGTACCAAGACAACTGAATGGAGAAAAAGTAGTTTTTTCAACAAATGGTGCTAGGACAACTGGATAGCCAGATGCAAAAGAGTCAAGTTGGACTCCTGCTTTAACTAGACACAAAAATTAACTCAAAATGGATCATAGATATAAATGTAAGAGCTAAAACTGTAAAACTCTTAGAAGAAAACATAGGAGTAAGTCCTTGTGATCTGGAGTTAGGTAGTGGTTTCTTAGGTATGACACCAAAAGCACAAGGAACAAAAGAAAAAATAAATTAGACTACATCAAAATTAAAGAATTCTGTGTTACAAACAATACCATCAAAAAAATGAAAGATAACTGACAGAACGGGAGAAAATATTTGCAGATCGTATACCTGATAAGGGATCTGTATTCAGAATACATAAAGAACTCTTAAAACTCGGTAATGAGAAGACAACCTAATTGAAAAATGAATGAAGTATGGGGCCAGCTCTGTGGTCGAGTGGTTAAGTTTGCATGCTCTGCTTCAGTGGCCCAGGGTTTGCCAGTTTGGATCCTCGGTGCAGACCTACACACCTACTTATCAAGCCATGCTTGGAGGCATCCCTCATAGAATGTAGAATGTACATAGAATGTAGAATGTAGACTATCCCACATAGTCATAGAATGACCTACGACTAGGATATACAGCTATGTACTGGGGCTTTGGGGAGTGGGAAAAAAAAGAGGAAGATTGGTAACAGATGTTGGCTCAAGGCCAATCTTCCTCAAAAAAAAAAAAAAAAAGAAGTAAGCTCTATTAAAAAAAAAAAAAAAGAACAAAGAAGGTATACAGCTGGCCAATAAACACATAAAAAGATGCTCAACATCATTAGTCATTAGGAAAATGAAAATCATTAGTCATTAGGCAATGAAAATCAAAACCACAATGAGATACGCTTCACATCCATCAGGATGGCTATAATAAAAAGGATGAACAATATAAATATTGGTGAGTATGTGGAGAAATTAAAACTGTCTTTTGTATTGCTGGTGGGAACATAAAATGTTGTATCCACTTTGTCATTTTCTTAAAATTTCCTGAAAAATATTATATATGGAGTTACATTATGACCCAGGATTCCACTCCTAGGTATAAATCCAAGAGAAATGAAAACACATCCACACAAAAATGAAAATTACATGAATGTTCGTAGCAGCATTATTCATAATAGCCAAAATGTGGAAACAATCCAGATGTCCATCAACTGATGAGTAGATAATTAAGATGTGGTATATCCATACAATGGAATATTATTTGGCAATAAAAAGTAATGAAGTACTGATACATGCTACAACATGGTTAAACCTTAAAAACATTACGCTAAGTGAAAGAAGCCAGTCACAAAACACCACATATTTTATGAGTCCATTTAGGTGAAATGCTCACTATAAGCAAGTTTATAAGAACAAAAAGTGAGTTAGTGTTTGCTTAGGGTTTGTGAGGAGTTGAGGTGGGGAATGAGTAGTGACAACCTATGGACTGGGTTTCTTTTAGGGGGGACAAAATGTTCGAGTTAGATTGTTGTGATGGTTGCGCTACCCTGTGAATATACTAAGAAATGTCGAACTGTACACTCTAAATGGGTGAATTGTATGGTATGTGAATAATATCTCAACAAAACTGTCTTAAAAAAAGAACTAGGGTGGCCGGCCCCGTGACCGAGTGGTTAAGTTTGTGCGCTCAGCTTTAGTGGCCCAGGGTTTCGCCGGTTCAGGTCCTGGGCGCAGACGTGGCACCGCTCATCAGGCCATGCTGAGGTGGCCCCACGTGCCGCAACTAGAAGGACCCACAACTAGAATACACAACTATGTGCTGGAGGACTTTGGGGAGAAGAAGGAGAAATAAAAAGACGAAAAAAAAGAACTAGAACATAAGGAAAGCAGGGAAACCTTTGCTAAGGGGAAATACAAATGTGATTATTTGTCTGGTTAATGAATTTCTTGTCTTTACTCTGGTTAAATATTTGCAAAATTTTAAAAAAGTCTACTTTTGGAAAGAGTTTCAGGTATCTTTAGTAAAAGACCTATAGACTAAAACTTTGAAACAAATTTAAATGAACAAGAGCCAAATAGTGTAAGGGAGAAGGGACATGGATATAATTTTACCAGAAAACGTAGGCTAACTATAGCTGCTAAAGTTCACTTAGCCTTTGCTTTCTGACGGTAAAGGTAAACAAAAAACCATGATGAGTTCTTTGACTTCACATTATTAAGTAAAAGGAAGCAATCCAATTGAGAAAACCTGTTTCCCAGTACTTTACAGCACTCAACTGTACGGCAAAATTTGTCTGTGACTTGCTGTCAGGTTCACAAAACTAGGTTTAAAAAAGAAAGAAAGAAAAATAAAGCATTATTCTGTAGTAAATTTTAAAAGTATTCTAATATCCTTTGTGTAGAAATTCATTTTGACCCTGGATATATGTCTAGTGTCATCAAGTGTTAAATTTATTGAGCTTTCTGCTTATCTGAATTAAAGAAAGAGTAGGAAACTTATTTGTTCTGGTGTCTCTGGCATTAAATAGAAGTTAGGTAAAAATAGTTTGGGACTGAACTTGAATGTAGTGCCAGAAAAGCAGAGTATTTCGTTGTGATGTATGAAATGAGGTACATATGCTTGTTTTAAAAATTTAATGAACTTTTTATTTTAGAATAGTTTTAAATTTACAGAGAAGTTGCTAATACAGTACAAAATTCCCAAATAAACCACACCTAGTTTCCTCTATTATTAATACCTTACATTAGTATGATATGTTTGTCATAATTAATGAAGCAATATTGATACATTGTTATTAACTAAAGTCCCTAGTTTATTCACATTTCCTTAGTTTTTATGTAATGTCTTTTTTCTGTGTCAAATCTAGGATACAACATTACATTTAGTCATCATAGCTCCTTAGGTTCCTCTTGGCTGTGACAGTTTTCTCATACTTTCCTTGTTTTCGATGACCTTGACAGTTCTGAGGAATGCTGGTCAGGTATTTTGTAAAATGTCCCTCAACTGGAATTTATCTGATGCCTTTGTCATGATTAGACTGGAGTTGTGGTTTTAGGGAGGAAGACCACAAAGGTAAAGTGCCCTTCCCATCACATCATATCAAGGGTAGACACTATCAAAATGACATAGCCACTGTTGATACTGACCTTGATCAACTGGCCACGGTCATGTTTGTCAAGTTTCTCCACTGTTTCCCCCCCGTTTCTATACTGTACTCTTTGGAAGGAAGTCATTAGGTACACATCTTTTGATACCGTTTTTGCCACTGACAAAAGTTTTTGAAAACTAATGAGTCTGCATGCTTACTTTCCCTAGTGGAGAGCTTACCTCTGTTTTCATAGAAAGGGTTTGCTGGAATACCTTGTGAGTAGGACCAAAGCTTTTCTCCAGAAAGAACTTTAGTTCTCTTCACATGCTTGAACTCTTTTTTGAAACTCTTAGATTTCTGTACCATAAATTATGGAAGAGATTTCCTTGGCCTAGAATTTCTTAGAGATAAGAGTTACCTACTCTTATGGTCATAAAGAACCATAAAGTGTTAGTTTTCTGTTGCCATGTAACAACTTACTAAAACCTAACAGCTTAAAACAGCACACATGTATTTATTTATACTTTTTTTTTTGTTTTTGGTGAGGGAGATTGGCCCTGAGCTAACATCTGTTGCCAATCTTCCTCTTTTTGCTTGGGGAAGATTGTCCCTGAGCTAACATCTGTGCCAATCTTTCTCTATTTTGTATATGGGACACTGCCATTGCATGGCTTGATGAGTGCTGTGTGAGTCTGTGCCTGGAATCCGAACCTGCGAACCCCTGGTCCCCAAAGTGGGGCATGTGAACTTAACCACCACGCCACCAGCCTGGCCCAGCACACATTTATTATCTCACAGCTTCTGTGGGTCAGGAGTCCTGGCATGGCTCAGTTGAGTCCTCTCCACAGGGTCTCATAAAGCTGCAATCAAAGTATTGTATGGGTTGTGTTCTCATCTGGAGGCTCAAATAGGGAAAACCCCACTTCCAAGATCCTTCAGGCTATCGGCAGAATTTATTTTCTTGTGGCTTTATATCTGACTTTTTGCTGCTTGTTGGCCAGAGGCTGCCCCCAGGTTCTAGAGAGGTTGCCTACAGGTCTTTGAGACCATCTATAGTTCCTTTTCCTCTGGGCTTGTTAAACATCACCACTTTCTTCATCAAGATCTCCAGCTCCAGTTGGAGGGGAGGGGAGGGGAGGGATTACACAGAGGCATGAATACATGTATCATTATGTGTTTGTGGAATCATTGGAGATCAGTCCCCTTAGGGTCTGTCTGCTACATATTATATGACTTCTCTAGAGAATATTTAATTTTGAGTAGGGCTGTATCCAGTGAGTCTGTTTTGTTGAAAGTTAGTCACAGAGCACATCCCAAATATCAGTTTGGTCTGATAGAGCTGCTTGTAGTGGAAAGAATAAACCTTATGATAATTGGCATTATGTTAAATGAAGGAAGGTAGAGGTGTTCGTGGAACATACCAGCAGAAGATGGAGAAAGAAATTGGAGGAGAGGTACTGTGTACTGTGATACTGAGGTTCTGTGATATATTTTCCCTGTTTCAAAATTTTGTTGACTTCCAAGGTTGTCTCTTATTCATTCCTTTATTAGTCAGTTTTCTATGTTTATATTTAAGAATGCATTCCCATAAAATCTTGTTTTGAGAGGCAGCAAAACATAGTGTAGTTAAGGGCTCAGGTTCTAGAGCTCATCTGCCTAGGTTCAAATCCTGCCTCTGCTATTAATACTGTATAATCTGGGCAAATTACCTTATTGATGTTTAAGAGTTAATGTCTATAGTTATTGTTCATTTTTTCAAGTGTGATAATGGTTCCATGATTATGTTTTAAAAAAGAGAGTGAATCCTTTTAGAGATACATATTGAAATATTTCCAGAGGAAATGGTACAGTGATTGGGATTTTGGAGGTAGAGGTATAGATGAAGCAAAGTTGGCCATGAGTTAATAATTGTTGAAGCTGATTGATGGTTTAATTTTATTGCTCTGTTTGCTTTTGCATATATTTGAAGTTTTTCATAATAAAAAGGAAAAAAAGTAACAATGCCTTGGCACATATTAAGTGCTCCCTATATTTTAGCTATTCTTGTTATGTTTATGTTTAATATACTGGAATGAACTTGTCTAAAACACAAAAAATATAAACCAAACTAAACGACACTTCAATTTTTTCATTTCTAAGATTCTTCTTATAAATGGAAACTTTATCAAATTTGGATAACATATACACGATTCTTAGACTTGGATTTTTGGTTTCTTTGTTAGCTTCTTCCTAGTTATGTTGTAATTTATGGTTTAATTAGTTGAACTTAATTGCAGCCTGCATCACATTCCATTTAATTCATCTACCATTACTTGTTTTGTAAGTGGGATAGAAATTAATATCAATATTATTGATTATTTAGTGTCATTAGTATTAATGGTAGGAGACATTGACTTTACCAATAGTGAATATATTAGCAGCAAATGCTTTTCTAGGTAGGCAGCGATGTTATGGTTTAATGTGTTTAATTGCTGCTTAAGAAGGAATGTTAATACCTAAGAGCTTATTCACTGAGGTTGTCTCAGACGTGGTAAATGCATCTTTCTGCTTATCATCATATGATCCTACATTGTATAGCATTATAAAATTAGGTGGCTTGACTAATTATTCAAGAATACGAGTTGTCTAACTAGTGATTCTCATTTATGTGAATGAACCTTAGAACTTAAAAAAATAAAATAAAAATTTAAAAGCAGCAAAACCAAAATCTCTCAGAAATCTAATTAGGAATTGGCACAGTGAGAACCTTGGCTTGATAACTCTGCTTTCATGTCATATATGGGCACATCTTTTATTTAATAGATGAGGACATTGAGGACTATAGAGATAAGGTGATTTGCCCAAGGTCACAAACATTTCTGAGAGACGGAGTTGGGTGTTGAACTCTAGGTCCCAGCTCTCCATCCAGTGCTCTTTTTGCTGCCCCAGTGATTTCTAAATTGTCCTTGAGAGCCCTAGGCTTCTAAAAAGGTTTGTCTATCTCTGAACCTTTTACCCAAAGTTGACCAGAGTAGCTTCTTTTTCTTCTCTCTTATTTATTAGTGTTTCTGTGAGATTTTGTTCAGAGGGAAAAAGATTTTGCTACCGTATATGTTAGTTTTTATGTCTTTCCTACACTGAGCTCTGTATTCTGTGCCATATTCAACTCAGAAAAGTTCATTTGATTTATTGGAGGGGTTTTCTTTGACTTTATTTCAAAGAATGCCAGTGTGATCTCTAAAGAAATCTGTGACCCAGAGACCTCAGGAAAATTCAAAAGGACTTTTAAATATGGAGAATTATTTTTAGTAGGAAGTTGTCATCCATTAACATTTTATTTCCTTCCAGCTCTCTACATTCCCCCTTCATTTTCTCATCTCATAGATCGCATTCCTTGTGATTTTCTGGGTGGTGTTTCTCATAGTCTGTTATTTTTCTAAAAAGATACTTGTGCAAATATGTCTGTCTTCAGTAGCGATTTCTGGTGTCTGGAGATTCTTTTGGCTCTCTAGCAGTGAATTCGGGAGTCACATCAATTTGCATAAAAACAGTATTGTTATAAGATCAAAGAGGGCCTAAGAGGCAGTGTCATAGTTTGGTTTTTGCTTAAATTGTGAATGCTTTTAATGATTAAAAAACCCCTCACTGTTACTAACTATACTCAATATTTTAGTCAATTGATACACAATTATGATGACTTACTTTAAAATAAAACCCTTGGTACTACTTCAGCAGCTTTTAAAAATTCTAGACTTAGACTATATTATCAATTTAGGACTGTCTTAGAAGGTCAGAATTCAGGATGCATGTAATCCTGCTAAGGGAAAGGATGAACAATCTTATTGTTAACTCTGACAGATTAAGCACATGCTTCATGTAGTTGTGTTTTTACATTTAATATGTGGATAGTAATGTTAACATATAAATAGCATATGTAATAATAATCCATATAATAATGAGTTATATTTCAATGGAATGGCTTTTCATTTTTTTCTATAGCAGTTTTTTTTAATTAATAGCCCCCCTCCTGCCTTTAAAATAACTCTCAGAAATTTCAATATTAATTAATGTTTGCCATTAGATTTTCCAGGGGAGTGAGGTAAGTTACTTAAACCTCACTATTCAGCACATGAAACACAAGCATTCATTATGGAAATAAAATCTGATTTGAAAATGTGATGCCTACTAAGTATAAGGAACTCATTGGAGCCGGAATAAATGCAAAAAGCCAGCACACGAAATGTTCCCATTTTGATGGAATCCCAGAGGGGTATTTTCTGCCGGCACTGATGGTATGCAGTGTGATTAGGAAAGCCCCTCAGAAGGTGCTTGATGCATTGTTCCTAATGGGCCCGGGGAAGTTGGCTCTTTAACTCTGAGCTGCCACAGGGAAGACAGCCCAGTGTCATGACCATTCAGTCTAGAAATGCGTGGCTTGACAAAGATGTCCATCTTGGCAAACTGTTAGCTCACAGTACTAGCATCAAAGGATGCATGACAAGTAAGAGTTTCAGAAATAGGGAGGGTAAGATGCTATCTGAAATGGAGATTGCTTCCTGTTTTCCTTTCGTCTTCATTACCAAATAATTGGGGGTTGTAAAGAGATGAGGAATTTAGGATAGTTTTTCAATTGTTACTGTGTTCCTTTGATTCACTCAACCTCCTGCTACTGCAGACCATGTTAGTACGCCTTGGGGGATATTAATATAATTTAAAACAACTTAAAATATGAACTGTTTCTGACTTTGTTCACCAGGAACAACACTACCATTGTTAGGTTAGCAAGATACTCAATGTAATAAATCTCCATTGGGGAAGTTTAAGAAAGTTATGCTGTGCCAGTTGAGTTTAGCTCTCTTTTCAGCCGGTGCTTTAAAAAGCTTTGGGTGTTCTAGGTGCTACATCTAAATGTACTTAACAGTACGCAGGCTCCTTGATAAATGCCATTCTTGGGAAGAGCACAGCCCTTCTGTGAAGCTGTGTTATTTTTACCTACGAACTGGCACTCCAGGAAAGAGGAGCATGTACTTCATTAAGGAAATTCGTCTTGAAATTCATTCAGCTTTCTGCGTCCTTCTAACCTCACAATTCAGGCCATTGCCAAATTCTTTACCCACATGTCTAATCTTTCTTCTCTGGGACTAAAATTTCATCTTTCATAGCTTAATTTCCCACCATTTCCCATTTTCCTTTGACTAACTGCTGCTCCCTGTTTTTCTTTTATTTTAAAACACTTCTGTGACAATGATTATTTTTTCACTGTATCATTTTCTTAGATATTGTTCTGTGGAAGCCACTTTGCTGTCTTAGAACTTCCTTGTTAACCATTTTAGCTTTCCCCCTTTTTTGCTCCATCCTCTTCTTTATCAAAGCATCTCTTACTTCTTTGGGCCGTCTCCCTCTTTCCTTCTCTTCCCCCTCCCACCTTTTCTTTAAGGGTTTCGGGCATCCTTTTAAATAGCTCCCTAACCTTGGAATTAAGCCATCAGTCCCATTCTAAATCTCCCTCTTAAACATCTAAGATTTGTGGAATCTAAAATAAATATCAGGAAATGGAATGGGTACTGATGTTCTGTGAATAATTCTTACCTTACCTTTGTTATTATTATTAACTCCGTCATCTCCTCCACTCCTTTTGTTGTTCTTGTTCAGTTCATTTAAGTAGTAAACCTACAGGCCAGGAGTTGATTGAATGTTCTGTAGAGGATACAAGACATTATTGGCACTGTGTAAATGTTAAAATAAGAACGACAATAATAATGTCAGTTTGGCTGAGACAGTTGCCCCGTATGTTAGAGACACTCCTAGGACTTCTGTTTTCTGAGAGGGTAAATGTTAACCACATGGGAATTATTGGAACTGAGAGATCATTTTCTCTTTGTCTTAAAAATTTCCCTTCTATGCCTTGAATTCCAAGTAATCACCAGAAAATTTCCATTTATTAATTACGCACAACATACCATGTTCCACTTTAGAAATGCTTCCAAGAATAACGCATATTTCATATATTTTCTCACTTCATAAGCTCTCAGTTCTCTATCTCCCAGACATTGAAAATGCATAAACCATTTTATTTTCACCTTTCAGTGCAGTCCAAACAGAAGTGTAGAAAAGTAAAAGTGACCTAAAGACCTGCTAGATATTGTAAACTATTGCCTTTGGGCTTCCTTGAGAGCTGGCTGATCCTTATCTTTGGCAGTCATGTTTAGTCCTCTTATCTGGAGTTGGCTAGAATCCTAACATCTCAGCCATTCTTTAGGCTTGACAGCTGCATATTTTCCCAGAAACAGTTGTGATTGATGTGTAAAATGGATAGAATAATTGTTTTTTTCCAAATATACGCCTTTGCTTTGCCCCTTAGTAGTTGATTTGACAATTTTTTTTTTGTTTTAAAGATTTTATTTTTTCCTTTTTCTCCCCAAAGTCCCCCGGTACATAGTTGTGTATTCTTCGTTGTGGGTTCTTCTAGTTATGGCATGTGGGACGCTGCCTCAGCGTGGTCTGATGAGCAGTGCCATGTCCGCGCCCAGGATTCGAACTAACGAAACGCTGGGCTGCCTGCTGCGGAGTGCGCGAACTTAACCACTCGGCCACGGGGCCAGCCCCTGATTTGACTATTTTTTACAAACTGAAATATGGACTCCATCTTGATTGGTTCCAGTGCAGAGGTCAGGATCTTCCCAAGAATATGGCCAGCCTATATCCCTAGCGTGGCCATGTGGTACATCATTAATCATGGCCATTTAGTGCCTGGCAGTTTTAGCCTTATAGTCTAGCTTGTGTAGTTTGTGGTTTCTTTTTTTTAAAGTCTGTTTTCTGATGATGCTTCTATTTTCTAGTAAGTTTAAAAGAAAGAAGTTCTTTCATCAAGGCTGATTGCAAAGGCATATAGATTCCTTTTCTAGAAGCTGTTCTCAACTGGGAATGAATTAAGCCCTATAGAAAGAATTAAGTCCTACAGAAAATAAGTTGAGTGACCATTACTCGGTTTTCCCGAAGATGGTACCATTCTAGACATATAAGAGAGAAGTTATTTCATTACATACAACGATGCTTTAGGGCAATTGTTCTCAAAGTTTGATCCGGGGACCCCAGAGTCTCCAAAACTCTTTCGGAGTCCCTGAGGTCCAAATTGTTTTCATAAATATTCAAACATTATTTTAATTTTTCATTTTCATTCTCTCACAATTATACAGTGAAGATTTCAAGAGACTATGTGATATAAAATGATGTAATTACTCTGATGGCTGATGAAATATGTGCTTGCATATTCTTATGTTTTAAAATTTTGTTTTAATTAAATCCAAGTTTAATCAAATATTGATAGATATTACCCTATTGATAAATATTACCCAAGTAAACAGATCTTCTCTGAAGGCTCTTAATTTTTAAGAGGAGTCCTGAGGCCAGAAAGCTTGAGAACTGCTTTTTTTTTCTTAAGTAACACATGTATTTTTATTTATTTATTTATTGGTTCTATGTCATTTTTATCTTTTTAATTTTTTTGTTTTATTGAGGTCATGTTGGTTTTTAACATTGTGTGATTTCAGGTGTGCATTATTAATTATCAGTTTCTGTATAGACTGCATCATGCTCACCACCAGTAGTCTAGTTTTTATCTGTTACTGTACATTTGTGCCGCTTCACCCCTTTCGCCCTCCCCTCACCCTCTTCCCCTCTGATAACCACTCTGTTCTCTTTGTCCATGTGTTTGTTTATCTTTCACATATGAGTGAAATCATACGGTTTTTGTCCTTTCTCTGTCTGGCTTATTTTGCTTAATATAATGCCCTCAAGGTCCATCTTTATTGTTGCAAATGGGATGATTTTGTCTTTTTTTATGGTTGAGTAGTATTCCATTGTGTGTGTGTATATATATATATATACACACACACACACCAGATCTTCTTTATCCATTCATCACTTGATGGGCACTTGGGTTGCTTCCACATCTTGGCTATTGTGAATAATGCTGCAATGAACATAGGGGTGCATAGATCTCCTTGTATTGTTGATTTCAAGTTCTTTGGATCAATACCCAGTAGTAGAATAGCTGAATCGTATGGTATTTCTATTTTTAATTTTTTCGAGAAATCTCCATACTGTTTTCCATAGTGACTGCACACTTTGCAGCCCCACCAGCATTTCTATGTACTAACAATGAACTAGCAGAAGGAGAAGTCAAGAATACAATCCCATTTAAAATCGCAACAAAAAGAATAAAATATCTAGGAATAAATTTAATCAAGGAAGTGAAAGACCTATACACTGACAACTATAAGACATTATTGAAATAAATGAAAGAAGACATAAGGAAATGGAAAGATATTCCATGTTCGTGGATTGGAACAATAAACATACTTAAAATGTCCATATTACCTAAAGCAATCTACAGATTCAGTGCAATTCCAGTGACATTCTTCATGGAAATAGAAGAAAGAATCCCAAAATTCATACAGGACAACAAAAGACCCCAAATAGCTAAAGCAATCTGGAGAAAAAAGAACAAAGCTGGAGGCATCACAATTTTTGACTTCAAAATATACTACAAAGCTATAGTAATCAAAACAGTATGGTACTGGCACAAAAAGAGATACACAGATGAGTGGAACAGAACTGGAAGTCCAGAAATAAAACCATACATCTCTGGACAGCTAATCTTTAAAAATGGAGCCAAGAACGCACACTGGAGAAGGAAAGTCTGTTCAAGAAATGATCAGCCACACACAAAAGAATGAAAGTAAACCATTATCTTACACCATACACAAAAATTAACGCAAAATGGTTTAAAGACTTGAATGTAAAACCTGAAACTATAAAACTCCTCAAAGAAAATATAGGCAGTACACTCTTTGACATCAGTCTTAGTAGCATCTTTTCAAATACCATGTCTACTTGGCCAAGGGAAACAAAAGAAAAAATAAACAAATGGGACTTGATCAGACTAAAAAGCTTCTGCAAGGCAAAGGAAACCAGGTACGAAACAAAAAGCCAACCCATCAACTGGGAGAAAATGTTTGCAAATCATATATTCAACAAGGGGTTAATTTCCAAAATATATAAAGAACTCACAAAACTCAACAACGAAACAAACAACCTGATCAAAAAACGGGCAGAGGATATGAACAGACATTTTTCCAAAGAAGATATACACATGGCCAACGGGCACATGAAAACATGTTCAACATCACTAATTATTAGGGTGTGGGCACCTTTGTCTTGTTCCTGTTCTCAGAGGGATGACTTCCAGCTTTTCACACAATAAGTGTGATATTGGCTGTGGGTTTGTCATATATGGCCTTTATTATGTTGAGGTACTTTCCTTCTCTACCCATTTTATTGAGAGTTTTTATCATAAATAAATGTTGAATTTTGTTAAATGCTTTGTCTTCATCTGTTGAGATGATCATGTGATTTTTCCTCTTTTTGTTAATGTAGTGTATCACACTGATTGATTTGCAGATGTTGAACGATCCCTGCATCCCTGGTATAAGTCCCACTTGATCATGGCATATGATCCTTTAAATGTCTTGCTGTATTCAATTTGCCACTGTTTTATTCAGAAGTTTTTCTTCCATGTTCATCAGCGATATTGGCCTGTAATTTTCCTTCTTTGTGTTGTCATTGTCTGGCTTTGATATCAGGGTAATATTGGCCTCATAGAATGAGTTGGGAAGCGTCCTGTCTTCTTCAATTGTTTGGAATAGTTTGAGAAGGAAAGGTATTAAGTCTTCTTTGAATGTTTGGTAGAATTCTCCAGAGAAGCCATCTGGTCTTGGACTTTTGTTTTTTGGGAGGTTTTCGATTACTGTTTCAATCTCTTTACTTGTGATTGGTCTATTCAGATTCTCTATTTTTTTCTTATTTATTTATTTTTTGGTGAGGAAGATTGGCCCTGAGCTAACATCTGTGCCCATCTTCATCTATTTTGTATGTGGGACCCTGCCACAGCATGGCTGGATGAGTCGTTTGTAGGGCTGTGCCCAAGATCTGAACCTGTGAACCCCAGGTTGCTGCAGGGGAGCATGTGAACTTAACCCCTATGACACTGGGCCAGCCCCTCTATTTTTTCTTGATTCAGTTTTGGGAGGTTATAAGAGTCTAAGAATTTATCCATCTCTTCTGGATTGTCCAAGTCGTTGGCATATAGTTTTTCATAGTATTCTCTTATAATCCTTGTATTTCTGTGGTATCCATTGTAATTTCTCCTGTTTCATTTTTAATTATATTTATTTGAGCCTATTCTCTTGTTTTCTTAGTGAGTCTGGCTAAGGGTCTGTCAGGTGTGTTTATCTTCTCAATGAACTAATTTTAGTTTCATTTATCCTTTTTATTGTTTCTTTTTAGTCTCTATTTCATTTATTTCTGCTCTAATTTTTTTTATTTCTCTCCTTTTGCTGACTTTGGGCTTTGCTTGTTCTTCTTTTTCTAGTTCTATTAGGTGTAGTTTAAGATTACTTATTTGAGATTTTTCTTGTTTGTTGAGGTAGCCCTGTATTGCTATAAATTTTTCTCTTAGCACTGCTTTTGCCACATCCCGTAAGAGTTGGTGTGTTGTGTTTTCATTTTCATTTGTCTCCAGGTATTTTTTGATTTCTCCTTTGATTTCTTCATCAATGCAATGGTTGTTCAGTAGTATGTTGTTTAGTCTCTACATGTTTGTGACTTTCCCAGCCTTTTTCTTATAGTTGATTTCTAGTTTCATAGCATTGTGGTCAGCAAAGATGCTTGATACAATTTCAGTCTTCGTAAATTTATTGAGGCTTGCCTTGTTTCCCAAGATATGGTGTATCTTTGAGAATATTCCATGTCCAGTTGAGAATTTGGATGGAATCTTGCTATGTATCTATTAAGTCCACCTGGTCTAGTATTTCATTTAAGGCCACTGGTTCCTTATTGACTTTCTCTGTGGATGATCCGTCAATTGATGTCGGTGGGGTGTTGAGGTCCACTACTGTTTTGTTGCTGTCGACTTCTCCATTTAGGTCTGTTAATAGTTACTTCATATACTTTGGTGCTTCTGTGTTAGGTGCATATATATTCATAGTGTTATGTCCTCTTGGTAGAATGTCCCTTTTATCATTATGTACTGTCACCCTTTATCTCTTGTTATCCTTTTTATCTTGAAGTCTGCTTTGTCTGATATAAGTATGGCAACTCCTCTTTCTTTGCTTGCCATTTGCTTAGAGTATTGTCTTCTATCCCTTCACTCTGAGCATATGTTTGTCTTTGGAGCTGAGATGTGTTTCCTGGATGCAGCATATTGTTGTGTCTTGTTTTTTAATCCTTCCATCCACCCTGTGTCTTTTGATTGGAGAGTTCAATCCATTTACATTTAGAGTGATTATTGATACCTGAGTGCTTAATACCGCCATTCTATCTCTTGTTTTCCAGTTGTTCTATGTTACCATTGGTTTTTTTCCCTTTTATTTCTGACTGCCATCTCAGTTTAGTGTATTTTTGTGCTGGTTTTCTCTTTATTTATGATTTGTGGCTCTGATTTTTTTGTTATTGGCTACCATGAGGTTTGTGTAAAAGACCTCATGGAAGAGATAGTCCATTCTCTTAAAGCTTCTTACTTCCATTAGCCTAAGCAGATTCCATCTCTTTCCTCTTCCCCTTCTGAGTTATTGTTGTCACAAATTGTCCTTTTCTGTGTTGTGATTTTGTGACTAAATTGAAGTGTTTATAGTTATTTTCGATGCTTTCCTTCTCTTTATCTTTTATGTTATAATTGTTTACTAATCTCTTCTGATATAGAGCTACAATTTACTGATTCTATTTGTCTGTTTATTTCCTTGTTCAAGGTTTTGTAAAACTTTCCTTTTTAGTTTCAGATCACAGGGCTCCTTTCAGTTTTTCTTGTAAGGCTGGCCTATGGGTGATGAACTCCCTCAGCTTTTGTTTATCTGACAAAGCTTTTATTTCTCCATCATATCTGAAGGATAGTTTTGCTGGATAGAGTATTGTTGACTGAAAGTTTTGATTCTTCAGTATTTTGAATATGTCATTCCATTCTTTCCTAGCCTGTAAGGTTTCTGCTGAGAAATCTGCTGAAAGTCTGATAGGATTTCCTTTGTAGATTATTTTCTTCTGCCTTGTTGCCCTTAATATTCTTTTTTTGTCACTGACTTTTGCCAGTTTTACTATTATGTGCCTTGGAGAAGGTCCTTTAGCATTGATGTAATTAGGAGGTCTATTGGCTTAAGGTACTTGTAAGTCTGGTTCCTTCCCCAAGTTTGGGAAGTTCTCAGCTATTATTTCTTTGAACAAGGTCTGTGCTCCTTTCTTCCTCCCTTCTCCCCCTGGAATACCTATAATCCTTGTGTTCCTTTTCCTGATTTTTCCTAATTGAGTCAAATATTTCTCAGAGAATTTCTTCATTTAAAAAAAATCTTAGGGGCCGGCCCCATGGCCGAGTGGTTAAGTTTGCATGCTCTGCTTTGGTGGCCCAGGGTTTCGCTGGTACGAATCCTGGGTGCGGACATGGCACCACTCGTCAGGCCATTCTGGGGTGGCCTCCCACATGCCACAACTGGAAGGACCCACAACTAAAAATGTACAACTGTGTACTGAGGGTCTTTGGGAGAAAAAGGAAAAATAAAAAATCTTAAAAAGAAACCTTAGTCTCTGTCCTCCACCTGAAGCATTTCTATATTTCTGTCTTCTAAATCACTAATTTTGTCATCCATAATGTCAACTGTATTTTTCATGAATTCTAGATTATTTTTTATCTCATTAATAGTGTTCTTCATACCAGAATTTCTGTTTGGTTTTTTTTTTTTTTTAGAGTTTCATTCTCTTTGGTGAAGTATTTCTTTTGCTTATTAATATTATTCTTGAGCTCATTGAATGGTCTTTCTTTCTTGTAACTCACTGAGTTTCTTTATGATAACTATTCTGAATTCTCTGTCATTTATTTATTTATTTATTATTTTTTTTTTTAAAGATTTTTTTAATTTTTTTTTCCTTTTTCTCCCCAACGCCCCCCGGTACATAGTTGTGTATTCTTTGTTGTGGGTTCTTCTAGCTGCGGCATGTGGGACGCTGCCCCAGCGCGGTCCGACGAGCAGTGCCATGTCCGCGCCCAGGACTCGAACCAACGAAACACTGGGCCGCCTGCAGCAGAGCGCGCGAACTTAACCGCTCGGCCACGGGGCCAGCCCGAATTCTCTGTCATTTGGATTGCCAATTTCTGTGACTTCTGGATTGGTTTCTGGAGACGTGTCATTTTCCTTCTGCTCTGAATCATTAATGTAGTTCTTCATGGTGTTTGATGAAGTGATCCTTTGCCAGTGCATTTGTGGTAGTATCACATCTCAGATTCTACTTGCCTCCACTTGCCTTTTCTGATCCCACCCTATCTGCTGTGGGTTGTGCTGGTAGGGCTTCTCTGCATTTGCACACTGGCTGCAGCTGCTTGACAGCTCATGCACACATGTGCAGGCATGTCCTTTGTGCTCTTCCAGCAGGTTGCTATGGTGTGAGACCACTCCACTCAGCTGGGGACCGGCCAAACTGGTGTGCTAGGTGGGAGGGGAGGGGCACTTTGTTTCATTCATGTGCCAGCTCTGTGCTTGCAGGTGCTTCAGCTGAGCTGCTGTACTTGGTAGGGGCTCCTTCGTGGGGACTGAGCTGCTGCCACTTGGTGGGAAGCGTTCCCATGGGCGGGGCTGCTATGACATGGTGGGTGCTCCTGTGGGGCAGGCTGCAATTCTGAAAAGTTTGCCCTGGCCATGCTGCCCCCCTCCTCTTACCATCATGCCAGCTGTTGTGTGAGGACCTACGACCTAGATTGCTGCCACTGGGAGTGGGAGAGATGCACTTACCTAATTCCACTGCCTCCTGGGGATCCAGTCCACATACCTTCAGATGCATGGCTGCATGTTTCCCTAAGATGTCGTGTTGTGCTGTGCAGGGAATCGTCTGCTGGTTAATGAATGTCCATCCAATTGTGGCTTAGAGGGGAGAGCCAAAGGGAACAACTTACTCTGCCATTATGCTGACATCACTCCTCAAGAACTGCTGTCTTAAGAGTGTAAAACTTAATTCTCTCACAGTACCCATGGTGAGAGTAGCTGCTAGTGAGCTGCACAGTGACACTGCCTTAAGCCAATAAACATTTTTTAATGGAATTAAATTGAGTTCTTGGAATGCAGCTTTTGAGATCTTATTTATGATTGTCTCCCAAGGCAGTGTTTGAGCATTGAGTGCCTTGCAACCTGCCAAGTTCTTCGAGATAGGTAACTGGCAATTCTCAATATTGAGTCCAGTATTTCATAAGTCATTTTCATGGAATACTGCTTTAACTGGTACCTTATTGGCATCACGTGAACTGGTACTGTCCAGTAAAATGTGGGCCACGTGTATAATTTAAAATTTTCTAGTAGTCATGTTAAAAAAAGTAAGAAGAAACAGATGAAATTAGTTGGTTCCTTCCCCTGCAACTTTATTGAGGTATAATCGACCAATAAAATTGTAAGACATTTAAATTGTACAATGTAATGTTTTGGTGGACATGTACATTGTGAACAGATTCTCCCTTGTTGAGTTAATTAACACCTTCATCACCTCACATATTTGGCTTTTCTTTTTTGTTCGTTTGTTTGTTTTGGTGAGAACATTTAAGTCTCTCTTAGAAGTTTCCAATTATACAATACAGTGTTATCAACTATAGTCATCATGTTTTACATTAGATCTTCAGACCTTATTCATCTTATAAGTGAAAGTTTGTACACTTTTACTAACCTCTCCCTATTTTCCCGACCCCTAACCCCTGGCAACCACTTTTCTACTTTCTGTTTCTATGATTTGGACTTTTTTTTCAGATTTCATGTATAAGTGATACTACGTAGTAATGTGGCATTTGTCTTTGTTTCTCTGGCTTATTTCACTTAGCATGATGTCCTCAAGGTCCATCCATGGTGTTGCAAACTGGCAGGGTTTCCTTCTTTTTCATGGCTGAATAATTTTTCATTGGATGTATATATCACATCTTCTTTATCTCTTCATCTCATGATAGACACTTAGGTTGTTCTCATATCTTGGCTATTGTGAGTAATGCTGCAATGAACATGACAGTACAGATATCTCTTCAAGATCCTATTTTCATTTTGTTTGGATGTATGCCCAGAAGTGGCATTGCTGGATCATATGGTAGTCCTATTTTTAATTTCTTGAGGAACCTCTGTACTCTTTTCCACCATGGCTGTACTAGTTTACATTCCCACCAACAGTGTGCAAGGGTTCCTTTTTCTCCATATCCTTACGAGCATTTATCTCTTGTCTTTTTGATAATAAACATCATAACAGGTATGAGGTGATATGTCATTGTGGTTTTGATTTGCATTCCCCTGATGATTAGTGATTTTGAGTACTTTTTCATTTACCTGTTTGCCATTTGTATGTCTTCTTTGGAAAATTGCCTATGTAGGTCCTTTGCCCATTTTTCAATTGAGTTGTTTGGTTTTTTGCTGTTTGGTTGTATGAAATCCTTGTGTATTTTGGATATTAATCCAAATATTATCAGATATGTGGTTTGCAAATATTTTCTCCTGTTCTATAGATTGCCTTTTCATTGAAATTACTTGTAATAATATGTCTTATTTAACCTAATATATCTAAAATACTGTTTCTACATGTAATCAGTATAAAATTTATCAATGAGATAGTTTACATTCTCTTTTTAATATATATATATTTTTTCCCTCCCTAAAGCCCCAGTACATAGTTGTATTTCCTAGTTGTAAGTCATTCTAGTTCTTCTATGTGAGCTGCCACCACAGCATGGCAACTGACAGATGGACGGTGGTGTTCTGTGACCAGGAAGCAAACCTGGGTTGCCGAAGTGATGAGTGCTGAACGTTAACCACTAGGCCATCAGAGCTGGCTCTCTTTTTAATGTCAAGTCTTTGAAATGTGATGTATATTTTACATTTATAGAACATCAGTTTGAACTAGCCATATTTCAAGTGCTCTATAGTTGCTTATGTCTCGTGCCTACTGTATTAGATCGCACAGATCTAGACCATAAAATGATTCTAGATCTGAGATGAGAATGATCTAGAGTAGAAAAGCTTTGTCATAGAAATAGAGAATAAAAATTAGATACGAAAAGTAATATAAAAACACCCCCATTGAAAATAATTCACAATGGTAAAAAGTTTGATATCTGCTTAAATTTCCAGACATTTCAGTGAGAACTAGAGCTTCTTTCTTTAAGAGTATTGAAAAAATAAACTTTCCCCCACAGTGTCATGTTTTCTCCTCCTTTCCTAGAAGCATTCAGGCTATTTACTATATTCTGTGAAATTATTATGTGTGCATCTGTATACTAGTTTCAGGGAGTGCTCTTTCTGTTTTTGGAGGAATTTTAGCACTTGTGGGCTTTGCATTTTCTTCCTGAGTGGTTCCTTTCTTTAACTGTCCATTTGTCATAGCACATCCCTGAATGAAGAGACCAGTTATTTCTGATGGGTGAGGAGGAAGGCTGGTTTGTTTTGATCTTAATACTGAACCTTTCCTTGGCTCATTGGTTTTTATTCTGTCGTCTTATCTTGGCTGTGAATGTGGTGTCAGGATATTCAAGTAAATTATTGCCTGTTGTGAAGAAACCACTATTTTTCTTAATCTTCATTCCCTGTGAGCATGGCTGTGCCTCAAAAATGAGGTAAGAGTTAAAGTAACTGTGGTTTAGAAGTAAGAACTAAAAGGGGGAAATGGCTATCTTTCCCCTTCTAGAATGAACAATAAAGGAATATGACTTTAAATTGGGCATGATCTGAATTTTGTATTCTTTTGTACCACATGCCAATCAAAAAAGAAGAGTTTGTTGAATGGAAATATCTTGGTTGAGAAGTTAAGGACTCCCACAATCTGTATCTATTTAGCAATCTATTTGATACCATGCCATGTTTAAGTAATGTCAGCATCAACTCACAAAATTATGCTCTTTGCAAGATAAAAGATTTCTATGCAGACCAGGCAAACTTAAGTAATGTATGGTCTCTTGGTAATGTGTTGAAAGTTTCCTTCTTTACTTGTTATGCTTTTCATATGTAAGTGTAAGTATGTGATTCATAGATTTCAGCACCAATCTAAAAATATTCTTTGAGAGTTTGTCTTCTATTTACCTACCTATTTACCGTTTGCTATGGACGCGTTTAATTTTTTAAGCAACTGGTATATACTTTAAGCTAAACCTTTATTATATATAGCCTTCAATAATCTTAGCAGTGAAAACTTATGATCAGTGATTTCTTGAGTTATTCTCAAAATAATCATAGCTGCTTGCCAACTACCTGCTCTTTGACTTGATTGTTTCTCTGCTTCATTGGTATTTTTCCACTTTTTAGAAAACCTTTGCTTTCCAGTTTGCAGCTAGGGTAGGAGCTGAGCTTAGGAACTTGGCTTCTCCATTATGTGGTCCTATCAGGTACACATGCCAAGTAGCACTAAGTAGCCTCCTCTTTGGTGTTAGCTACTTACTATGGATGGAAGGTGGGGGGAAGGGGGTGGCGTCTGACCTGCCATGAAGAGTCAGACCACTCTCTCTCTGGCACAGCCCTCAGGATCTGGTCTTGCACGGGTTCCATCCTGTGGCTCAGTGTGACTTTCCTGAACAGAATGCAATTTTTTCCTGGCCTCATTCCTTCTGTGTTCTTCCCACGTCAGGTGGAGGCAGCTGGTTGGTTCTGAATGCTGCCTACAAATTGTTAGCTGTTTTGCTTCTTGGCCCCCCAACTCACCCCTTGAGTAAGGAATTGGTGTGTTTCAGATCCAGGATTATGTTGCTTAGTCAAGCAAATGTAATCCTTGTCACAGAATGCCTAAAGTTTAAGGCTTGATTCCAGAAAAAAGCAAATAAATAGCAACAGTAGTACCTGTAATTAATGTGTATTGTGTGTTTACCATATGCCAGGCATTATGCTAAGCAAGTTGCATGCATAATTAGTTAATCCCTGTCAACCTTTAAAGTAGGTTCTATTGTTGCCTACATTTTGTAGATAAGGAGCCACAGAAAAGTTACATAACTTGCTCAACGTTATAGATTAAGGGACAGTTCTAAGATTTTGAACCCAGGCAGCTTGATACCAGAGTTGTTCCTTTTGACACTGTATTCAGCTGCTAGGCAAAGCTTCTCCTATCCGTGTCTTGTTGAATCTTGAATCTCATTGAAGAGTAGACAGGAATTTGATGTTTTAATCTATTAAAACCCTTCTGAGTCCACCTTCTAAGAACAGTTTATACTTAATGCAATTTACTCCAAAAAGATAAGAATACGTTTCTGTATATGGGACCATAGTCCCTTTATGTGAAATCAGATATACTTCATTTTTTTTTTTTTTTGAGGAAGATTAGCCCTCAGCTAACATCTGCTGCCAATCCTCCTCCTTTTGCTGAGGGAGGCTGGCCCTGAGCTCACATCTGTGCCCATGTTCTTCTACTTTATATGTGGGACGCCTGCCACAGCATGGCTTGTCAAGTGGTGCCATGTCTGCACCTGGGATCCGAACCGGTGAACCCCGGGCCACCAAAGTGGAACATGCGCACTTAACTGCTGCACCACTGGGCCAGCCCCCCAGATATGCTTCTTATGAAACATAAAACTACATCCATACTAAACCATTATCTTTATTAAATTAAAAATATTTATTAAGTGCATAATATATAAGATCTTAGCCAACTTTGTTATCATATATGATTAGGTCTGGTTTTCTCTTGACCTTTATCAAAGTCCTGTTGCCTCAGAGTATAAATGAAATTCAGAATGAATCCACTGTGAATCAGGAGGCCTCACTTTATGACTCTCCCAACTACAGTGTAACCCAGTACTCTCTTGGGGTTGAAAAAGTGCAAAAATACGGTCAAATGCATTAACAGCCCTCATTCTACACCCTTACTCACCACCTTCTGTTAGTTTTCTATGCCATCCAGGGGTAGGCATGGGCAGAATAGGGGATTTCAGGGCCAATCGTTGGACAGTTGATGATCAACAATCTTAGCAGTGCTTCCCAACCTTTTGTGTGTTGTGGCACACACAGAAAATGATAATATTTTCTCTGGAGTAAACAAATGAGGTTCCTTGAAGCTGGAGGTGATCCACTGTCACCTACCCATTGCCTGAGGTATACCTGTAACTCATTTCCAGCATACCAGATGGGAAGCTCTGCTATGGGCATATGTCTCGAGTCTCAAAGCTTCTTATGTATATGAAAGTACTCTATATAATGTGCTAATCGTGTGTAAGATTTTATTGATAATTATTACTATTAAGACCCAGATATTTATTCTGTAAAAGGACTGTGTACTGTCCTTTTTGTACTGTGACTTTTTTTTTGTCTTGGGAACTGTTTTTAAAGAACCAGGAGCAGATGCCAGACAAATTGCTGGAGTTAAGGTCCTGTATCTGACCTGGCACAGTAATGAGAAGTATAAATTCTAGAGGTCAGGAGTCGTATGGTTCAAGACTTCTTATAGGAAATCAAACAGCTGATGATATTTGTTAATGATTTTGCTATTTCTTCTCATAAAATTCCCTACCCTCTTTTCTGCCTATCCCAATTCTTTCTCTTTTCAAGTTCTGCCTTCTTTGTGAAGTCTTTTTTTCTGTCTACTACTTCTCCCCAAGGCGAAGGTCATAACCCCATCCTCTGTTCTACTCTTATACCTTATACATAGCTTTATTGATTGTATTTCCAATGCTGTCTTGTTGTCTGTTTCACATATGTCTTCCTCCTACTAGATTTTGAGCTCCTTGAATTTAAGGCTGTGTCTGATTAATCTTTGTAGCTCAAGATATACCCTGCTCATTTTATCGCATTTCATCGTTGGGGGGGGGCTTTAAATGCCCTTTTAATCGAGCTGAACTTTGTCTGCCTGTGCGTTTCTCCCATTAGTCTTCATTCAAGCATCTGAAACAACTCCAAACAAGGTTACTTTTATGCTAGTCATTCATACATTTGAATCATCTCACATGTATACTTCCATACAGTCTTTATTTCTCTGAGCTAAACATTATTAGTGTTGATGTTTTTCTCCCTGGTTTTTCATTTTTTTTACTCAATAAGTGTAAGTTTCCTTTCCCTCTCCCAGTGTATAAAATAAAAGAATTTTAAGAACTGAAAGGGCTAGAATTTGCCTAGTCCTGATCCTTCATCCAACTAATATTCGATGATTACATTCTGATTGAGTAGTTGAAACTGAGATATAGAAATATTTTGGGGCAGCACAGTATTTTGGGTATTTCACTAATAATAATGAGGAGGTTTAGATTTAGTAGATTAAAAAGAAGTCCTTTATCTTTCATTCTGTTTTAAAATGTGTGTGCTGCTGGGTATTTTAGGAATAATAATGAGCAAAATAGAAAGATGTTCTCTGCTGAAGCAGTGTATATGCTGTACAGAAAGATCTTCAGGTTTTTAGAGCGCTACCGTTAAGAATTTGACTCTAAATCCAAGCTCCCTGGGCTTCAATCCTGGATCTACCGCATACTAGCTGTGAATTACTTAATCTTTGTGTGTCTCAGTTTCCATGTTTGTATGGTTAATAATAATATGAGATGTTGTGAGGTTTAAATGAATTAGTAGTTGCAGAGCACTAAGAATTGTGCCTGGCACGTAGTAAACATTCAGTAAATGGTAACTGCTGCTGCAACCGCCACCACCACCACCACCATGAGTGAGTTATACAAGCCCCTGGTGAGATGTGGAGTGCTCTTGTGGGACTTCTTGAACCTTACTAAACCATCATGTACTTACGATGTAAGCTTCTTGTCTTAATAGGAAGTCCTACATACCATTCTCTGCACCTAAGCATGATTTGCCGAGACTGTAACGGCATCTGTGAGGGATGGAGTATTTGATTGTGGGGTTTTACTGTGGGAGCAATTTAAGAAATGGCAAAAGACTCGTTTGCTTTTGGAGTCTATTCCCTTGAAACCAACTTTGCTGGAAATCCATTTCCTGTCTTTTACAAAAAGAGTAAATTTATTTTCTTCATTGGCATTCTGTGAACAAAATACTGGCAGTTTGTATTTTGTGGAATATGATGTTTTTAAGTGGATTTAATTTTCCTTAGTAAACTGCTTTTAATAATGCATCAGAGTAAATTTTCTTCCTCTGTTGTCAGGTTGCCATCAAGATCATAGACAAGACCCAACTGGATGAAGAAAACTTGAAGAAGATTTTCCGGGAAGTTCAAATTATGAAGATGCTTTGCCACCCCCATATCATCAGGCTTTACCAGGTAGGCTCACTAGTGGTGTAGCATATGGCAACAAAGAACTCAGAATGGTCACTTGTATCGATAGCTACCTTTGAAGAAAGGGTGGATGGGTGAACATCTGCAACTTTTTTCTTTCTATATTCATCCCACTGTTTCCCGTCTGTTCTCCACTCCGTGCTTATGCTCCCCTGGCTATTTACTAGTAAGGTCTGCCTTACCCACGTAGGCCTTTTTAATTTGTCCTTTAAAATTTGAATGCCATTCTTAGTGAGAATTACACAAAAGATTATTCAGAAGATGATGAGAACTTACTTTTTTAGGTCAGAATCCTAAAACAGAATAGTAAACCCAAAAGGAACAGAGAATTTTGAGAGATGAAAAGCTAGAGATGATTATAACATTTTTTATAACATTATTCAAGTACTAATTTCTGTGATCATGTTATGAATTATGATGGCAAATGATATTTTAAGGATGGCTTCCTGTCTCAGTGAGAACCTGAACTTCCTTTCTGTGCTAGTAGAGTCCTAGACTTAGTTTTCCAAGGTAGCATTTTTTATTTTGAGAACCAAGAGATTGAGTCTGTGTAATGGAAGAGATTTCTATTCCAGTTTTGTTACCTTCCCAAGAAACATACATTATTTCGTGCCATTGTCATAAATGATTCCCTAGCTTTACTGCAAAAGTAGTAAACCTAGAGCTGGAATTTCAAGCCAGATAGGAGGGGTGGACTTTGCCTTAGCAGGCTGGTGGAAGAGATATTTTGGGAGAGGTGGGGCTTTGGGGTGCTTCTCAAATTGCAATGTGTTGGCAGCCAGAGCTCTGCCTGTGCATGGGGCAGCCTTGCTCACTGCTTTCTATCAGAAGAGCCATCACCTAGTTCTGCAGGAAGTGGCCACCCACTCGGTTCATTTGCTGCTGTTAGTCTGCAGTAAATGGTTACTGGCCCAGACATGGGACTGTGTGTAAGAGTGGAGAAAGTACGTCCAAGGCACAATGAGCAAACTTTCATCGTATGTTATTTTTATGGAAAAGAAAGCATGTCATGTTAGTATGTGTGGTTAAGGCTACAGCTTTAGGGCTCTGCTGTGGCATCGGCTGCTCACATAGTGAAATGAATTAGATCAGCAGGAGGAGACTTGTTGAAATTTATCAGACTGAATTTTGTTGGACGACACCTACACTGTGCCCCAGAAGCAAACCTGTGCAAGCTTCCTGGTGTTGCCTGAAGACCGTATCTGCAAACTCGGAGGTGTCTAACCTCTGCTTCCTTCCTATCCTGATAGAGTGACTAAACTTCTTGGCCTCACTTTTTAAAATAAATCGCCTTTAGATAATTGGAGGGCTTACTAGGCTAACCTTTCTCAAGAGGTTAACTTGTAGGTTTTAATCTTATAACTGTATTCTGCAGGTTTATCTTTTCTGAGGATTTCATTAGCCTATGAGAATTTCCATACTTCCAACCCTGGCTTTGAACAGTGCCCTCTTTTTAAACCTTAATTTTGCCCTCTGGCATCTGATATTGTTAAGGGGAGATTCTGGAGCTGCCAAGGTGAGTGGCTGTCTTCATAGTATCAAGGTAGATACAGGTCATTTGCCAAAGCTTTGGTCTCCTCAGGTTTATAGAGTAAGCCAAATATAGGTAACTGTATAGCAAAGTTTTTAAACTCCTGAAAAGTTTAGTAATAAAAGAACATTTGCAGTCAATAAAAGACCTGGGGGTACAAAGGAGATATAAAATATGGCATTATTTTTGTTCTAAACATCTGCATATATTTAGAGCACTTACTTTTTGTTATATAAATCAACATATAGAGAGAGCTTGGAAGCAATAAATGTAACAAACAGTGGGCTAATATCACCAGTATATAGAGAGTTTTTAAAAGGTAAAGAGAAAAAAAGAACGACGCAGTTATTAGATTGGAAAATGAAATTAATGTACACTTACATGAAGGAGTACCATGAAACCATTGAAAAAAGAGATAACTCTATTATTATGATACATACTACTGTTACATGGTATTAATGTGTAAAGATGTCAAAGATAAAGTAACTGGTAAATAATTTAACAAAATAATGAGCTGTGAAGTATAGTGAAAGCCTAGAATTACATTTTAATTAATTTAGAAGTAAAAACTGGCAGTTTACAATTTTAAACGTTTTTGAAATGGTAATATTTTAGACATATTGGGGTAAATAAAATAGATTATTAGGATTAATTTCACCTTTTTCTTTTTACTTTTTTAAAGTGGCTACTGGAAAAGTTAAAATTATTTATGAGGCTCACGTATTTCTATTGGACAGCACTGCTCTAGAATGATACAAAATGAGCTATTAACAGGCTTTCCTCTGTGGAATAAAATGGAGGGGGGTGGAGAGGAAGACCTGTGATGTATTTGTTGATATAGTAGGTATTTAAAATGTTTATAAGAAGCATATGTTCTCATATGTTACTTTAAGAAAATATTCAGTGAAAAGGGTGAAAAGGAAGGAATGTTACTTTAAGAAAATATTCAATGAACAAGGTAAAAAGGAAGTTGTAGTGACAACACACTACAACTAATTTAAAAAGTAGCAAAACAGAGACCAAGACAAAACACAAATGAGTAATTTACATTATTTGAAGTGTTGGATATTTACATTGTTACTCTCAGTTTTGAATAAATGGATAGTGAAAAGGAAAGTTGTCATTTCCATTTAAAAAACTGCCATATGTGATTTTGGTGCCATTCTTAAGTGATTCCCATTGTTTTCTCTAAGACTTTTTTGTTTTGGTTGGTTTTGGCGGGGGACGTTTTTGAGCTTTAAGTGATCAATGTTGAATGTGAACTTTTTGGTTTTGATAGCTTCTTTGCTTCTCAGTTTTGTGGAGCTTAAGAGATTGCAGAGGCCTCCCGGAGCAACACAAGGACTGTCTCTCTCAAGGAGTAAATACTTCCTCCTTTTAACAACTTGGAGGAGGAATACCTATTTTCCCCCTCTCTTCTTAATAACGTTTATATCTGTCCGCCCACAACACTTTAAATTTCCTTTAAGCAGTAATGGTTATTAATATTTAAAAGGACAAAAGAGGAGTCATTAGTTTCTCTTCCTGTGATATCAGCCTGTCATTTTTGTCACTGTCTGTCGCTTTCCTGCCTTTGCACCAGGTTATGGAGACAGAACGGATGATTTATCTGGTGACAGAATATGCTAGTGGAGGGGAAATATTTGGTAAGTACATTTATTGCATTCTTTAAACAGCTATTGAGCACACTATGGAAAACCTAAAATAGCTGTTCAATGCCTTTGTCACTTGAGCAGCTGTCACTTCATGCTGTCCTTCAGTGCTGTCATTTTCTATCAACAAAGTAATTTTATTTATTTTTGATTCACCTAACTCCCTTCACCATCTTTGTTTCCTTAGTGAAGGTGTTTTGTTTATTTCAATCAGGTATTGACACTTGAGATTAAAGATCTTTGAAAACAAACATCCCGTCTGAACGTGTGACTGAGGGTCTTTCCTATTGCCAGGTTCTAACTGGGGTTCCCAAGTGTGACAGAACTCCCACAAGTGTGTGGGCCTCTGTTGTATGAGAAAGAGCCACTTGGAGCAAACAATCTCACCCTAATGCATTCTTTAACCTTTGTTTAAATATAACGTGTAACTGTATTCTTTACCATGTGTTCCCAATTCCCTTGATGATTCTTGCAATTTTGGAGGTTTTGTCTTCAGGAACTATTTTTTCCTCTAACGCTTAGCTTAGCCCAACATCAGAATTAAGCAGGAGAATTTGTTACGAGGAAATCTGACTTTTTGAGATGATAAAAACTGGCCAAAAGATTTGTTTTGGTGACAGTGATAATGGAGCCAAGTAGATATAAAGTTTAAAGTTTTAAATCTAGATTGACATATCTTTTTATTTAAATTGTTTTTTCTTTTGGCAAGTTAACTACAGGCATACTTGAAAGATATTGTGGTTTAGTTCCATACCGCCACAATAAAGCAAATGTTGCAATAAAGCAAGTCACGCAAATGTTCTGGTTTTGCAGTGCATATAAAAGTTATGTTTACACTATACTATGGTCTATTAAGTGTGCAATAGCATTATGTCTAAAAAAACAATGTACTCACACCTTATTTAAAAAATACTTTATTGCTAAAAATTGCTAACCATCATCTGAGCCTTCAGCGAGTTGTAATCTGTCTGCTGGTGGAAGGTCTTGATGATGTTGATGGCTGCTGACTGCTCAGGGTGGTGGTTGCTGAAGGTTGGAGCGGCTGTAGCAAGTTCTTAAAATAAGACAACAGTGAAGTTTACCGCACTGATTGGCTCTTCCTTTCACGAATGATTTTTCTGTAGCATGTAATGCTACAGTAGAACTTCTTTCAAAATTGAAGTCAATCCTCTCAAACCCTGCTGCTGCTTTAACAGCTAAGTTTATGCCATATTTCAAATCCTTTGTTGTCATCTCAACAGTTTTCACAGCATCTTTGCCAGGAGTAGATTCTATCTCAAGAAACCACTTTCTTTGCTCATCCACGAGAAGAAACTCCTCATCTGTAAAAATTTTATCATGAGATTGCAGCAATTCAGTCACGTTTTCAGACTCCACTTCTAATTCTAGTTCTTTTGCTATTTCTGCCACATCTGTAGTTAACTTCGTGCGCTGGTTTCTTGAACTCCTCAAAGTCATCGATGAGGGTTGGAATCAACTTCTTCCAAACTCCTGTTAATGTTGATATTTTGACTTTTTTCTGTGAATCACAGATTTTTTTTTTCTTTGAGGAAGATTTTCTCTGAGTTAACATCTGTTACCAATCTTCCTCTTTTTGCTTGAGGAAGACTGCCACTGAGCTAACGTCTGTGCCAGTCTTACTCTATTTTATGTGGGATACCACCACAGTGTGGCTTGACAAGCAGTGCTAGGTCCATGCCCGGGATCTGAACCTGTCAACCCTAGGCCACCAAAGCAGAGCACACAAACTCAAACACTTTGCCACCAGGCTGGCCCCACATCATGAATGTTCTTAATGGCATCTAGAATGGTGAATCCTTTCTAGAAGGTTTCCAGTTTACTTTGCCCAGATCCATCAGAGGAATATTATCTATGCCTTACAAAATGTGTTTTTTTTTATTTTTTATTTTATTTCATTTATTTATTTTTTTAAGGAAGATCATCCCTGAACTAACATCTGCCAATCCTCCTCTTTTTGCTGAGGAAGATTAGCCCTGAGCTAACATCCGTGCCCATCTTCCTCTACTTTGTTTTTTTTTTTTTTTATCTGTGGGACATCTGCCACTGCATGGCTTGATGAGCGGTGCCACATGCGCACCCGGGATCCAAACAGGGAGACCCCAGGCCGCCAAAGTGGAATGTGTGCACTTAACTGCTGTGCCACTGGGCCGGCCCAAAATGTATTTCTTAAATAGTAAGACTTGAAAGTCCAAATTACTTCTTGATCCATGGGCTCAAGGATGAATATTGTATTAGCTGGCATGAAAACAACATTAATCTCATTGTACATCTCCAATCTCCAAATCTTGTAATTTTGTGTCTAAGAATCTTCAGGATAAGTGTGAGTATTTTTTTTTAAAGATTGGCCCTGAACTAACCTTTGTTGTGAATCTCCTTTTTTTTTTCTTCTTCTTCTTCTTCTCCCCAAGCCCCCCAGCACATAGTTGTATATTCTAGTTGTAGGTCCTTCTGGTTGTAATGTCTACTGATCTACCTAAAAATTCACTTCTTCTTCTTCTTCCAGTAGACATTATGCAAGTAGAAAATGAATTAGGAACAATGAACAAAGCCTCAGAGAAATGTGGGACACTATCAAGTGCAATAATATATGTATAATGGGAGTACCATAAGAAGAGAGAGAGAAAGAACAGAAAACATATGTAAGGAAGTAGTGGCTGTAAACTTCACAAATTTATTAAAATTCATGAGTTATTGAAAAACAATAACCTACATATCCAAGAAGCTCAACAAAATCTAAGTAAGATTAAACATGAAGAGATCTATAAGCAGATACATCATGGTAAGAATAATGAAAGTCAAAGACAAGGAGAAAATATTGAAAGCGTCAAGAGAAAAATGATGTGTCATTTAGAGAGAACTCTGTAAAATTAATAGTAGACTTTTCAGCAGAAACAATGGAGGTCAATAGAATAACATTTTAAAAGTGCTCAAAGAAAAAAATTATTAACCAAAGTAAAGCTATCTTTCAAAAATGATGGCAAAATAAAGACTTTCCCAGATAATCAATAACTGAGAGAATTTGTAGCTTACAGACTCACCTTATAAGAAATACTAAAGGAAGTTCTTCAGGGTGAAAGCAAGTGACCCCCCAGATGGTAATTTGAGTCCACACAAAAGAACAAAGAGCACCAATAAAGGTAGTTATGTAATTTATAGAAGACAGAAGAGATGCATACTTTTCTCCTTCTCTTAACCTATTTAAGTGGTGGTATGAAATTATATATATGTATATATATTGCATTGTAAGGCTTGTAATATATCTGTAATATATTGGCTAATAACAGCACAAAGGATGTGTGTGTGAGAAAAACTGCATTGGATTAATAAATTGCTACAGATGGTAAATAAATAGTCATAACAATATATTGTTGGATTTGTAACAGTAATAAATGTAATGTTTATTAAAAAAAAACTACAAAAGGGAATAGACAGAAGAGCAAGAAGGAAAAATAAGACTTGAACAACACTGTAAACCAACTAGACCTAACAGACATCTATAGAACACTCCACCTAACAACTGCAGAATATACATGCTTCTCAAATAAACACAAAACATTCTTAAGGATAGACCATATACCAAGCCATAAAACAAACCTGAATAAATTAAAAAAGTTAGCAGTAATACAAAGTGTGTTTTACAACAGCGATAGAATGAAATTAGAAATAGATAGAATGAAATAGAGTAGCAGGAAGAAATCTGGGGAACTCACAGATTAAACAGTATATTTCAAAGTAAGCAGTGGGTCAAAGAAGAAATCAAAAGCAAATTCAGAAAATACTTTGAGATGAGTGAAAATAAAGACAAAACATGCTAAAACCTATGGGGTGCAACTAAAGCAGGACATAGAAGGAAGTTTATAGCCTCAAAATGCCTATAATAAGGAAGATCAACAACATAGTCTTCTACCTTAAGACATTGAAAAAGAAAGAGCAAATCAAACCTAAATCAAGCTGAAAGAAGGAAATAATAAAGATTATAGCAGAATTTAATGAAATAGAGAATAAAAAAAATTGGAGAAAATCAATGAAACCAAAAGCTGGTTCTTTGAGAAGATCAACAAAATTTACAAATCTTTAGCTAGATTGACCAAGAGAAAATAAAGACTCAAAATATTAGAATCAGAAATGAAAGAGGGGACATTACTACTGACCCTAAAGAAATAAAAATTATTATAAAGTAATACCTGAACAATTATACACCAACAAATTTTTTTATCTTAGATAAATGGACAAATTCCTAGAAATACACAAACTATTAAAACTGACTCCAGAAGGAATAGACAATGAATAGACGTGTATTAAGTCAAGAGACTGAAGCAGTAATCAAAAAACTGCTTCTAAATATATGTCCAGGCCTAGATCTAGGTGTCACTGCTGAATTCTACCAAACATTTAAAGAAGAATTAAGAGCAATTCTTCACAAAGTTTTCTAAAAAATAGAAGAGGATGGAACACTTCCTGGCTCATTCTATGAGGTCGGTATTACCAATGCCAGACAAAGATATCACAAGAAGAGAAAACTATAGACCAGTATCTCTTGTGACTATGGATGCAAACATTACAAACAAAATAGATACAAACAAAATCCAGTAACATATAAAAAGAATTAGACACTATGACCAAGTAGACTTTATCCCAGGAATGCAAGGTTGGTTCACCACACCAAAATCCATTAATGTTATACATCATATCAGTAAAACAAAAAACAAAATGACACAATCACCCCAATAGATGCAGAAAAAGCACTTGACAGAATCCGACGCACTTTCATGATACAAACATTCAATAAACTAGAAATAGAAGGGAACTTTCTTCATCTGGTGAAGAAGCTCTGAAAAACCCACAGCTAACACCATACTTAGTGGTAAACAACTAGATGTTTTCCCTCTCAGATCAGGGATTTTAAGACAAAGATTTCATCTCTCTTCAACATTGTACTGTGGGTCCTAGCCACAGCAATTAGGCAAGAAAGAGATATAAAAGTCGTCTAGATTGGAAAGGAATAGGTAAAACTAACTGTCTTCAAAGATGACATGATCTGTATATAGAAAATCCTAACGAATCCATGAAAAAACTGAAAACTAAGTAAGAGGTCAGCAAGGTTGCAGGATGTGAGAGCAGTATATGCAAATCAATTGTATTTTTATACCTTTACAATGAACAATCTGAAAATGAAGGAAATAAAACAATTCAGTTTACAATAGCATCAATAAGAATAAAATTCTTAGGAATAAATTTAATGAAAGAAGTGCAAATCTCATTTTCTGGAAAATACAACAAAGTACAAAACAATATTGAAAAAAATTTAAGATCTAAATGATCAGAAGAACATCCCATGTTCATGGATTGTAAGAGTTAACATTGTTAAGATGGCAGTACTCCTCGGACTGATGTACAGATTCACTGTAATTCCTATGAGAGTCTAAGCTGACGTTTTTTATAGAAATTGACAATCTCATCCCAAAATTTGTATCGAATTGCAAGAGACCCAGAATAGCCAAAACAATCTTGAAAAAGAACAAAGTAGATTGGCATGATTCAGCTACAAGTCAAAGAAAACTGACAACCACCGGAAACTAGAGGAGGCATAGAGACAATTATCCCCTAGAGCCTCCAGATAGATTGAGGCCCTGCCAATTCCTTGATTTTAAACTTGCTTCCAGAACTATGAGTGCATAAATTATAATTGTTCTAAGCCACCTACTTTGTGGTAATTTGTTTTCACAGTGCTGGGACATTAATACAGATGAGGACAGGATTTTGGCATGATCTCAGAATCTCTCTCCATAAAATACTAATCATTTACAAGGGGGAAAATCACTTACCAGGTGGAGGAATCAGCAGACCCTGAACATGATCAGGTTATTAATATTAATATTAATGTGTGGTGAAGGCTTTAAAAAAAAGTAACACAAGGACTGCATCTTTGGGTACTTGGTGGAATTAACTAGGGGGAGCATGGTATTTCAGAAATGCTGTAATGTGTTCAAAAGATTTGAAGATGAGAGAGAGCATGGTGTATTTCATATTCCTAAGTTGTTTAGTATGGTTTAAATATAGTCTGTCTGTGAGAAAATGGCCAGAAGTAAGGCTGGTAAGATAGGAAAGGCTCAGTAGTGAAGGGCTTTATGTGAATTCTCCGACTTGGCCAGATCCCATATCACACCCTCTCATTGCCCTATATCCTTTCTTAGTAGTACTTAGCTCGATTGTGGTTTTACATTAATTTTTGTAGTTATTTAATGACTTCTCTCTCCCACTAGACAGCAAACTTTACAAATTTATGGGCCACGTCTGATTTTGCTCATGATTGTATCGTCGTGTCTCTTCTTGCTCTCCAGTCCATACTGTGGGATGCAAATATTTACTGAAGGAAATGGTCAGTAACTATTTATCGAATGAATGAGTGAATGAGTGAATAAATCAACTGTGTAAAAGAAATGAATTTTATCTTGAATTACTGCTGTGTGAGGAAGAATTGGGTTGAGCACCAAAACTAGTTAAGGAGCTGTATAGTAATATTCAAGAGTGATAAGGTATTGAAGTAAGGTAGTGAATTCATCTATTTCATTTTAACATCACAATAATCTTGTAACTTAGATATTTTTATTATCATTTTACAGACAGAGAAACTGAGGTTCAAGGAGGCTAACTAATTTGCCTAAGGTTGTGACGTAGCTGAGATTTAACCCAAGGACTATATGACTCCAGAGGACACGTTCTTTCCCATTCACCAGGTTGAAGAATCTACTCTTCCATATAAAAGATCTTTAATTAAGTATTTCTGGGAGGATCTTTGATAACAAATATAAACCAAATTTCTATTTTGAAAATTTAGCTCATGGACATAGCAGCAAAACAATCTTAATATCAGGTATTTTTTACCCTCCTGTTACTAAAGCCCCATTGAAGAAGAGAGCGAGACAGATTTTTTAGTACTGGGAGATTTAGGCACAGGCAATGGCTTGTTTACAGAGCTAATGTTCCTAAATTAGCATTATTTATATAGTAATGACTCCATTTCTCTCCTCAAGACTTTTTGTTTCATCATTGTTTATGTGAAAGAAGTAGCCAGTATTCCTAAAATTGTAATTAATTAAGCATATCCAGGGTTTACTAAACTTGTTGAAAGTCACACTGCTAGGTAAAGGAATAACTGAGTAAGATGGTATGTAAGAAGATTTTTAGATTTTTGACCCTGTTATTGGTGTGAATGCTAATGTCATTTACTGAGATAGAGAATACCAGGGCTAAAAATAGATTGGATGAATTGTGTTGTTTTAGATATATTGAGTTTGAGGCACCAGTTGGTGAAAGTTGTCCATTAAGTAATTGGATATAGTAGTCTGGAAATTAGGGATAAGTTGGAGCCTAGAGATATTCTTTCTATCAGCAGATAGATTGTAGTTGGTCATCAATATGTGATAATGCAGAAAAGAATAGGTTTAAAAATGAAACCCTTAGTGCCATCAGTATTTAAGTTGAAAGTGAGATCATGAAGTATATGAAAAAGTTGCTTTGAGGAAATAAGATTGTAGTGTTATAAAAGCCAAGGGAAACAGGAATTTCAAAAAGGAGTAGTGTTAAATGCTATAGAAAATCAGATATTATAAGGACCGAAAGGTAGCCTCTGGCTTTGTGGCAAAGATGGACTCAGTGCTCTCAAAGAGAGCTGTTTCACTAGTGTAATAAGAATGGAAATCAGAATGTAATGGGGTGAGGTATGAGTGCATAATGAGGAAGGGGAGATGGAGAGATATTACCAGTGTTTTCTAAACTTGATCATGAACATAACAACTGTTTAAATTGTATACTCCAGTTTATTCAACTGTATATATAAAACATAAATGTTACATATGATGTGATAACTACATTCTAAAATATATGTAGAAATTGAAAATAGTATAAATAGAAGTGGCAGGACTTATAGCAATGACAGAGTGAATAAGTTGACAAATCTGTCTAAAGAAAAAATATAAAAACCTGGACAAAATTGTCAAAAACAACCATTTAGGGCTCTGAACATGAACCAGTGGCAAATAGCAAATTGAGAAGCTTTAATTCATGAAAATCTTTGAACTTGTGATTAGAACAGCAAGTCTTTGGTTTTCTTGCCTGAGCCTCTACACCTTTCTGTCTCATCCCCAAGGGGAAGCATATGTAACCAAGGTTGGGCTGGCTTTAAAAACCAGCAGATTTGTTGCCAGAGGCAGCTGACTTAATTTGGAAGAAAAGACAGGAAAAGGCATGCCCAGTCATGTTGTCAGTAAAAATAGCAAGTTTGGTAGGAAATGAGTGTGGAAGGTTCATAGCCTTGCTGGCTAGAGATTGGGGTCTTGCTAGGGGTGAGCAACAGAATGATTGACTAGCCAGAAACTTAGTAGGGAGATCCTGTTAGTGAGAGAACCACAACAGGATAAGTTCTCCATTCATCTTCGGCTTACTGGGGACATGGCATCCACTAGAAAGTCCTGAGAGAGCCCAGCAAAGAGTAAAATCTGAGGCTCACTTTGAAACTTTCTGAACTTTGAGTGCACTCCTCAACTCACCAACAGATTTGTCAGCAAAGGGTGAAGGGTCTGTCGGCTTGACTGCTAATTAATGTAGACAAAGGAATGAGCTCAAGGAAGCTAGGCTAAAAAATAAGAATTAAAAAAAAATTTAGAGAAATCAGTGGCTGCACACCACAGGGAGACAGATTCTCAAATTATTTCAAGGTTACTGAAAAACAGAGCAAAACAAAACAAAGAACACTAACAGTCACAGAGGGGGAAAGACCATAATCCAGAACTGGTTAAATGTATTGTCTATAGTACCTAGTTTTATTAAAACAACACTACAAGGTTTTAAAGAAAAAAACTCAGGAACATGTGATTCATGCTCAGGAAAAAAAGTAATCAATAGAAACTTTCTTGGAGTGGGTCTAGATGTTATTTTTAGCAAAAGCTTCATGGCAATTATTATAAATTTGTTCAAACAATTAAAAGAAACCATGTCTAGGGCCTGGCCTGGTGGCGCGTAGTGGTTAACTTCATAGACTGCTTCGGTGGCCCAGGGTTCACAGGTTCGGATCCCGGGCACAGATCTAGCACTGCTTGTTGTGCCATGCTGTGGCAATATCTCACATAAAATAGAAGAAGAGTGGCACAGATGTTAACTCAGTGACAGTCTTCCTCAGGCAAAAAGAGGGAGATTGCCAACAGATGTTAGCTCAGGGCCAATCTTCCTCACAAAGAAAGAAAGAAAGAAAGAAACCTTGTCTAAGTAACTAACAGAAAATATGGTGACAATGATTTAACAAATAGGGAATCTCAGTAAGGAAATAGAAACTATAGAAGAGAACAAAATGAAAATTCTAGAATTGAAAAGTACAATAACTGAAATGAAAAATTCACTGCATGAGTTCAATAACAGATTTGAGGTGGCAGAATGAAGAACCAGCGAACTTGGAGAAATATCAGTAGAAGTAATCCAGTCTGGAGATCAGAGAAGAAACCATTGGAGAAAAATAATCAGAACCTCACAGATCTGTGGGACAATATCAAGCATACCAACATATTTATAATGGAAATTTTAGAAGCAGAGGAGAAAGAAAAAGGGACAGAAAAAACACGTGAAGAAATAAGGGGCAAAAACTTCCAAACTGTATCATAAAAAATAAATTTATAGCTTTAGGAAGCTCAGTGCATTTCAAGCAGGATAAACACAAAGAGATCCACATCTAGACATGTCATTGTCACTTTCCTGAAAGAGAGAGAAGCTTGAAAGCAGCAAGAGAAGAATGACTCTTCACCTACAAGGTAGCAACAATATGATTTATAGCTGAGTTCTCATCACAAAAAAATGGAGGCCAGAAAGCAGTGGATTCACATATTCAAAATTTTGAAATAAAAATACTGTGAACCATAGATTCTATATCTAGCAAAACTATCCTTCAAAATGAAGGCAAAATAAAAACCTTCCCAAATAACCAAAGACAGAGAATTTCTTAACAGCAGACCTGTTATACAAGACATTCCAGAGGAAGTGCCCAGGCTGCAATGGAATGACACCAAGTGGTAACTCATATCCACAGGAGGAAATGAAGAAAAGCGTAAAAGATGATATGTAGGAAATAAAAGACTGTGTAAATATACTTTTTTCCCTTCTCTTAATTTCTTTAAAAGGCATAAAATGGCTTAAAGAAGTAATTATAGCATTTAATTTCTGGATTTCTAACACGTATTGATGTAATATAAGTACCTAAAGGAAGGTTGAGGAAATGGAGTTATGTTGGAGGAAAGTTGCTGTGTTTTACTACAGTCAGGTCGGTATTAATTTGAAGTAGATTGTGATAATTTAGGGTACATGTTATAATCCCTAGAGTAACCACTAAGATAAAAATCAGCATCATACTGATTTGAAGGCTGGTGGTATAAATGACTCGTGAGAAACTTGGCTGTGATGGGAAGGAGTGAGCGAGCGATGGTAACTGGAAAGGGCGTTGGTTGAATATGTATTGTCTTTTTATTAGATATTTGACTTAAGCCTGTAGTTATGTTGAGGGGAAAGAACCAGTGGACCCGAGGAAACGTAGATGTAAGGGAGAGAGTGCGCTGTCATGGAGCATCCCTCAGCGGGGACCTTTTCGTGCGTAGGTGGAGGGATTAGTCTCGGGTGAGGCAGGAAGCTGGTAGGGATAGAGTTGAAGGCTGGTAAGTTTGTATACATATTTGTGTGATGTTGATGTTTAGGCAATTACAGTTGAGAGTCCAACTACCTAATACTAATTTTTGAGAAGTATGAAAACAATTTGTATGCTGAGATGAAGTCATGGAATAGCAGCTAAAGGAAATTAAAGAAACAGATGATAGAGGACAAGTTGAAGGCAGCATTGATAGGCTAGCACTTGGTGGGGATTTTCACTTTGTTGGGACTCTGCTTGTGGCTTATTTTAATGGGTTGTTCGTTAGCAGTGCTTGACAGCTTAGGTATAGCAGTGAAAAACACAGGTGGTTGCTTTGGTCCAACGTTTTGCAAGCTTGCTTCAGGTGATGCGTTGTGGTACTTGGAAGTTTCTGCCCTAGGTGTGAAGGTTATTAGCTGGGAACTTTACCCTATTGTTGTTGGCACGTTAAGACACAAAACTGCTTTGGGTGGTAGTTGGCTACTTGATTCCAAATTCACTTTCAGATTTGCTGAAAGAGTTGTTGTAGTCTTACCCTTTGTGGCAGTCACACCATATCTGGAGTATTGTCTTCAGTTTTGAGTACTGTATTTTACAAGGGACATCAGCAATCAGAATGTGCTAGAGATTGTGAGCAATATTTGCAATTGTCAGAGTAAGGAATAGGCTAGAGAAGGCTTTATAAAGGAAGTAATATTTGAACAAAGATTTCAAGTTATGAGAAGTTTGCTGAGTGGAAATGAGTTTTCCAGAGGGATAATTTATGTAAAAACTCTAAAGCGTTGAAACAACTTGGTGTATTCAGGGAACTAGCACTAATTTCTTAGAGGATTAAGTGATGGGCTGGTGGTTTCTCAGAATATTCCAAAAGGTCTAAGGGTTTTTTTTGAAATGTCTAAGATGCCTTTTTGAGTAGGTAGGTATATGAGGCAGGGCTAAAAGATCACGCTTTCCTCACAAACACATTCAAACAACCCCTATTTTTTCCTTCTATTCAACAAGAACATCTCTGCTTTTAACCTGTTATGCCTATTGGATTTTCACATAAGATTTCACTTTAATAAATGCATCTGGGACTGATAAAAGTTTGATCCATTGTTAGATGATAGTGAGCCATAGAAAGGCTTTACAAAAAGGGCCAGGACACAGTCCGACTTATGATTTAGAAAGGGGACTTTGGTGGCAATATGAGGATGTAAGAGAGATAAGATTAGAGTCTGGGAGAGCAGTTAGAAGACTATTGTAATAAAACAGATAAGAGCTGAGGAGGTCTGATAAGTAGTGGCAATGGGGATAGAGAAAATGGATTTTAGTTGTAGTTAAACAAGGCAGCACTGTTAGTGGTTAAGAATATGGATGGAGTCAGGCTGCTCTGATTCAAATCCTAACTCCACCACTTACTACCTTTGTGACCTTGGGCAAGTTTTTTTTTTTATCTCACTGCCCTAATGTCCTCATCTTTAAAGTGAAGATAATATGAGGCCGGCCCGTGGCCAAGTGGTTAAGTTTGTTGCTCTGCTTCAGTGGCCCAGGGTTTTGCTGGTTCGAATCCTGGGCGCGGACATGGCACCACTCATCAGGCCATGCTGAGGTGGCGTCCCACATGCCACATCTAGAAGGACCCACAACTAAGAATACACAACTATGTACTGGGGGGCTTTGGGGAGAAAAAGGAAAAATAAAATCTTAAAAAAAAATGAAGATAATAATAGTAATGATGATGATGATGATATCACTTATCTCAGAGAGTTGTGAGGATTATGTGAGTGTTTGTGAAGTGCTTAGTCCATGCAAAAATTTTACAACATATTCATAGCAGCATTATTTATGATAGCTAAAAAGTTGAAACAAGTCAAATGTTCATCAATGGATGAATAGATAAACAAAATGTGGTATAACCATACAATGGAATATTCTTCTGTGGTAAAAAGAGATAGAGTACTTGATACACACTACAGCATAGATGAACCTAGAAAACATTGTTATGTGTAAGAAGCCAGAGAGAAAAAGGCCATGTATTGTATGATTCCATTCATATGAAATGTTCAGAAAAGACAAATCTGTAGAGACAGTAAGTAGATTTGTGGTTACCAGGGGCTGGGGGTGAAGAGAAGTAGGACTAACTGCTTATTGGTACAGGGTTTCAGGGTTTCTTTTGGGAGTAATGGAAATATTCTAGAACGAGATAGTGGTAATGATTGCACAACATAGTAAATATATTGAAATCACTGGAATGTATGCTTTAAAATAGTTAATTTTATGCCATGTTCATTATATCTCAGTTTTCTTTGTTTGTTTTTTGTTTTTTTGAGGAAGATTAGCCCTGAGCTAACATGCACGACCAATCCTCCTCTTTTTGCTGAGGCAGATTGGTCCTGAACTAACGTCTCTTCCCATCTTCCTCTATTTTATACGTGGGACACCTGCCACAGCATGGCTTGATAAGCGATGTAGGTCCACACCAGGGATCTGAACCGGTGAGCCCTGATCCACCGAAGCAGAGCGTATGAACTTAACCACTGTGCCACTGGGCTTGCCCCTTAAAGTTTAAAAAATAAAAATGTTTAGAATATTTATAGTAAGCTGTCACTGGTAGCTCTCACTATTATTTAGGAAGTATTGAGGAAGTTTATAGTAGCTCTCACTCTAATTTAGGGGGTATAATATTACAGGATTTAGTAATAGATTAAATATAGGAGTTGAGAGAGATCAAGCAATCTAGGATAGAGGTTGACAAACGTGTTTTTCTAAAGGCCAAGATAGTAAATATTTTAGGATTATAGGCCACGTAGTCTTTGTGCAAAGCTACTCAGCTTTGCTGTTGTACTGCAAAGGCAGCCATAGACAATCTGTAAACAAATGGCATGGCTGTGTTCCAGTAAAACTTTATTTACAAAAACAGGCAACACTCTGTGAATATACTAATAGCCACTGAATTCTGCCTTTTAAAATAGTGAATTTTATGGCATGTGAATTGTAGCTAAATAAAGGTGCTATTAAAAAAACATCAGGCAATAGGCTGAATTTAGCCCATGGGCTGTAGTTTGCCCATCCCTGATCTAGGGTAACTCTGAATTTTCTGATTTGGGCTACTGGATTGATCACAGTGCTTCCAACACAGATGGGAAATTAAAGGAAGAACAGCAAGTTTCAGGAAGGGAAATGAATAATTTGGGTGGGCAGTGTGAGTGGGGAATGAGAATGGCATAAAGCATCTTAGGTGTCTGTGGAATATCCAGCTAGAGCTATATAGGAAATATTGGGTATAGTCATGTGCCACATAATGATGTTTCACTCAACCATGTATTGTATATTCGATGGTGGTCCCATAAGATTAGTACCATATAGCATAGATGCGTAGTGGGCTAGACCATCTACGCTTGTGTAAGTACACTCTATGGTGTTCACACAATGAGAAAATCTCCTAATGATGCATTTTCCAGAACATATCCCCGTCATTAAGTGACACATGACTGAATAAAGTTTTGGAGTTTGGCATAAGTTTGACTGAACATAAAACTTTGATAGTTACTAACATACAGGTAGCCTTTAAAAGCAGGGGAGTAGGTATCATTCAAGGGAAGCAGAGAGAAAAAGAGTGAGAAGAGGGTGAGGGAAAAATCAGTGTTAAAAAAACAGTCAGAGAAAGCAAGCCCAGCAGAAGATACTAAAAAGGAACTGTCAACCATAGGAGGAGAATCAAAAGTAAAACGGTTCATGGAAGCCAAAGGAGAGAGCTCAGGAAGGAAGTGATTAAGTGTTTAGATGCTCCAAAGAGGTCAAGGAAAATAAGGATTATCAACTGGCAGCTAGGACATCATTTGTGACTTTGGCAAAGAAAGTGTCAATGGAGTGATGGAGGTGGAAGCTAGGTGACAGTATATTAAAGAAATGGAGGCAGTGAGTAAGGCTAGTATTTTGAAACAGCTCTGAACGAAAGAATGGAAAAGACAGTAGCTAGAGCAGGAAGCCGGGAGTTGGGAGAGTATTTTCTATGGGTGGCTCACATTTCTTTATGTCTTTGACATCCTTTTCAAGGATGCTTATATAGTGAATAGCCTTGGAAGACAGAAATAGTTTCTTCCTCTGGGGCTAAAGGATAGATCTAATTATCACCTTTTATAGAAGATTTGGGTTCTCTAAGCTCAGGGTTCCTCTCTTTTAATGCACCCAACTATATGGCAGGTGTCACCTGGCCCCCTTCACATCACCCTGTGGGAAATATGACTTGGCAAACTGAAGCAAATATGTTGATGCTCATGCTGCTTGCTGTGCCCTAAATACCAAAGTCGTTTGTGTGTGACCTAGGGGGTCTCATGTCTTCTGTCAGCATCCATGCAACTGTGTCATATTAAATTGTTAGCTTGCAAGTAGGGTAAAATCTCAGATCCTTTCAGTATTTGACAAGGAGAAGGGGGAGTTTTGTTTTGTTTTGTTTAAATGTGGGACTTGTTATAGGGTGAGGTTGAGGATACAGTCATGAGCAAGGAGAGTGTGACTGTAATCGATATGGAAAAGATAACCTGTACAGCCAGATCCATGAGGAATAGAAGGTGAGTGAGCTATGAGCACGGTTGCTAGGAATTGGCCTTGCACAAGAAAGATAGAAGAAAGTAAAGGATTTAGTGGCTATAGGTAATTTTTTTAGATAGAAGAATGTGAAGTAAGGTACTTCATCCATTTTGTCTAATTTTCTGTGTGAAGTAGGAGGCTAGATCATCACCTGAGAATTAAGGATGAGAGGATTGGGACATGGATGAGGGTGGAGAAAGTGAAATTAGCTCCTTGGGAGAGTGAGAGAGTGATCACGGACGGCTGAAATAGTTGATTTAAAGGCCCTAGAGATAGGAAAGCATGAACTTGTTATTCCGTTATATAGGATTGAATGATTTTTTTCCTTAGCAATACTCAATTACCTGTGGGTAGAGAGGGTAAGAAAGATGGTTGGGCTGATCCAGTGTTTGGGGTTTATAGGACATGTGCAAATAGAAGAAGAGAGACAGGTGGCAAAGGAATTGAGTTGACTACGAGTAAAGTAATCTGTGGGTCATTGGGCTTAGGCTGAAAGGTGGAGAGGGCAAGTGAGACCAGGATAAATGATGTTAGAAAGGAGGAATTTAAAAAACTAGAGATGTAGATGAAGTTGAAAAGCAAGTGTTTTGGCCATAAGAAGATCAGAGAGAGAAAGTTTAAAACTGCACCGCCCAATACGGTAGCCACTTGTTGCTCTTGTGCATTTGAAATGTGGGTAGTGCAACTGGGAAACTGAATTTTGAATTTAATTTATATTTGAATTTAAAAACTGAGGCAATGTGCAAGAGTTTCAGGCCAACTGAGTTAGCCAACTACAGTCAGAGCACAGTCTCCAAGAACACCCTCACTTTCACACCAACTGCAAGTTCTAGAAGTTCTCAAAACCACTCTCAACTTTGATAATTTGCTGAAAAGTAGTCACAGAATTCATTGAAATCTGTTACACTCACAGTTACAGTTTATTACAGGGGAAGGATACAGATTAAAATCCAAATCAGCTAAGGGAGGAAGCACAGAGTCCATGAAAACTACCAAATACAGAGCTTTTGTTTTCCTCTCCCAGGGGAATCAGGGTGTGTTACTCTCCTGGTATTGCTGTGTGACAGTGTGCACAGAGTGTTGCCAACAGGAAAGCTCAGTTGAGCTTCTGTGTTCAGAGTTTTTATTTTACATAGACTTGATTGATAGCCCGTGTGATTGATCTCTGTCTCCAGGTCAGCTGACCAAAAGCTCCCATCCTAGGTCATATTGTTGGTCTTTTGAGTACGGCCAGCCTCCACCCTAAGACTATATGGGTTTGGCCAGGCCCATGCTAAATCATATTGTTAGATTATTTGGCATGACCCAAGGGCCCCAGGCAAACAAAGACACTCCCATCAGACATAGTAGTCCTGGGGCCCAGAGATTACCTCCCAGAAGCCAAGGGAAAAGGTCAGACCTTAGCTTTGGGCAAGGCCAAATTCTTTACTTCTTAAAGTGTAAAATATTTTTCTATTAAACACAACTCTTATTTTGGCAAAATTATATTTCACCTTGGCTTTAGACAGTTTAGTGTCTGAAATATGGTATTCTATAAGTATAAAATGAACACTGGAGTTTGAAAACTTAGTGTGAAAAAAAGAAGATAATATCTCATTGCTAATACTTATGTTGATTACATGTTGCATTGATTATATTTTTGATGTATTGGATTAAATAAAATTAATTATTAAAATTAATTTCAAAATGAGTGGTTCTTTTTACTTTTTAATGTGACTACTAGAAAATCTTTATATAAATGGCTCACATCTTATTTCTATTCAGTATTGCTGATCTAGAAGTTTATGTTAAGAGAGAGGGGAGTTTACTCTTAGAGTTCAGAATTTCAAAGGCAGAAAAATATGAAGCAAAGACAAGTCCAAGATGTGGCCGTAGGAATAGTTGCTGAACTTTGGTGGAGTAGTAGCTCACTCACTGGGGATAAAGAAGGTTCAAGGAACCATGAGGTTAAATTATCAAATAGATTATTCTCATGGATGTTGACATTGCTTAAGTGACCGGCAGAATCTTGGTGGAGCAGGAGACTATGAACTGCATTTCAGTGTCTTTGATAAATGTGGAGGCAAGAGAGGCAGAAAGCGGTTTACCAGATACCCAGCGATATACCAGAGTAATGTGAAGCTAGTGGCGACTTTGAATTTACATTACTTCCTAACCCCTCATGGAATATTGTCCTGTTTTCATTCAAGAGACCTATAAAGGAATTGTTAGTGTCAGAGGAAGTGGTTGGAAGGGTGACAATCAATAGGAGGTGCCAGGACACAAGATACAAGAGCCCTGCTGTCCTTCTTTGCTCTGTTGGTTGCTACTCAACTTTTGTGACCTTTCTCAAATGTTATGCTTTCTGTGAAATCTGCCCTGATTGTGCTAGAGTTAATTGCCTTTTTCCTTCTTCCTTCAAACATACCTCTACTATAGCACGCTTTGTGGTAAATTTTTTTCGTCTTTTTGTATTTCTGTGTCGGTCATTTACTGATAACTAGACTGTGTAATTTAGATAATTGTCTCTTGACCTATCACTTTTCTTCTGGTGGTTCTTTTGCCAGATTCCCTCGTCTTGGTGACATCTAAATTTTAGAGCACTCCTCGGTTCAGTCCTTGGACCTCTTTTCTTTTCTATGCACATCTACTCCCTGGTTAATTGTATCTGATCCATTAAGCTGTTGGCTCCTAAATTTTAAATCTCCAGCCCAGCCTGTCCTGTGAACTCTAGATTTATGTTTGCAGCTATTTACTTGACATTTCCACTTGGATGTCTAATAAACATCTCAGTCTTAGCATATGCAAACTGAACTCTTAATTTCCACTTACCGTAAACTTTCTCTTTTCCTCAGTCTCAGTAATGGCAACTCCATTCATCCCACTTGCTCACAAAAAACTTCTATAGAGTCATATTTAATTTCTCTTTTGCTCTCATACCTCGTAACAAGCCCATCAGTTAATCTTGCTGACTCTACCTTCAGAATATATGCTGAGTTCAGTCATTTATCAGCACTTCCACCAATACCAACCTGGTCTAAGTCATAGTCGTCTCTTGTTAGGATTACTGTAGTAATCTTTAACCAGTCTCCCTGAATATGCCCTGATTCCCCCATTACAACTAAAGTGATTTTATTTTTAAATGAAAGTGGAATCTTACCACTCAGCTACTTCTATTGGTTTTCCCATCTATTTGGAATAAATGTATAGTCCTTTCTATGGCCTGTAAAGTCCTTTCTGTGGCCTGTAAAACCTTATACAGTCTGTTCTCCAGCTACCTGTCTGAACTCAGTTCCTAGTTCTCCCCCTTTTTCACATTGGCATCTTTTTCTTGTTCATCAAACTCTCCAATATGTTCCCACTTGAAGGCCTTCAGATATTCCATTCCTTTTTCCAGAAATACTCTTTTTCTAGATATTCACATGGCTCTCTCTTTCATTTCTTTCAGGTCTCTTAGCAAATGTTACCTTATTAGAGAGGTCTTTGCTATCCATGCTATCTAAAATTTCTCTTCCTATTGGCCCACTACTCTGTATCTCCTTCCTTGCCTTATTTTTTCTTCTTGGTTCTTATCACCAACTGCATTTATTTCTTCATTTATGTTGGACCTCACTCAAATGTAAGCATCATGAGAGTAAGGACTTCTGTCATTTTTGAGCCTTTCTAGATCTCTAGTGCTTAGAGTAGTACCTGCAGTGAATACATGCTCAATAAATATTTATTGATCAGTTGAACGAAAGACTAAGTAAATGAAAGAATGTCACTAGATTGCACATTGTGGCATTTGAATCTTATTCATCTGTGTCTTCCTTGTTTAATGCAGTGTCTAACATATAGTAGGGCTCTAAATTTATTTCATTGTATCACCATGAAATTAACCAAGTCAGCATGGAATTTTCATGTTATTCCTTAACACATTTTAGTTAAACGAGTTTTTGATGTGGAAGGAAAACACCTTTTTGTTTTCTGGATAACTGCAGAGAAAGACATCCTGAAGATTATGAATTCTAAGCAATGTAGTGGACTTCAGTAAGTGGTTATTGAACCAGCATTTATTACTCATTCAGTTGATTTATTGAGATGATTATTGCATACTATACAGCGCTACATTGTAAGGCAGTAGCCATGACATTGTGGGCCTGTTTAATTTTACAGACAGAATTGAGAAACTGGTTAGTTTTGTAAGCCACTAAACTCATAATTTAAAACTTCCACAGTATGATTTCTTTAGATCTGTATCCCCAAACTTCCTATTTGAGACCATGAAGTCATAAATCCAGCACTTTATCAAGAAAAGTTTCCTGAATACCAAGCAGAACTCAAGGGCGTTTAAGATAAATTACTAACTTAACAGTAGTTTGTTGAAGTGTGTATGATTTATTACGGACATTCTCAGTGCCTTAAAAATAACATTTCCCAATGGTGCCAATATGTATGGAACCCAGAACTTCTCACAATGTCATTTATTTATACTGTGGGAGACTTAAAGACTGGCTAATAGAGCAGAGAATGGCAAAGACTGAATTGCATAAGCATTGTGTAGCAGATATTGTGTGTGAAGTGTTCTGTGTATGTTATCTTGCGACCTAGATGTTTGAGAGCACTATCACCTTTGTTTATTGTACACACTGTTGTGTCGTTGGGGTTTTTTGTAACATGTTTTTCTTATTTAATCCTCATGACATTCTGTATATCTTTATAACTGAAATACTATATTCCCACTAAATTATTTACTTCCTTTAGTTACAAAAACTAGGTCTTTTCTGAGGCTAACAGAGATGGTTACTTACTGACAGAAGCAAATAACCATCTGCTGACCTTCATTTAGTCACTCTGAATCAGAATTGTTAACTTTCATCTCCTTCTCCAGTTAATTTCCCATTCATTATTCATTTTTTTTGTTTTATTTTCTTAATATCAGACATGACTTTAGCGTTTATATTTGCAACCTGCCCAAGAGGTATGAGGAAGCCACCTGTGCTTAGTGCTTACAAACTTATGGTTTAATGACCTCACTTTACTGCTAAACATCCATTCAAAGTTGTCTGGTTATCCTTCAGTTCTACCATGACAGAAAAATAAACGCCCCAGAGAATGATCAAAATATTTTGCTGCATTGAGTATATATAAGTCCCAAAAGAATATTTTTGCTTGATTCCTATATTAATATTTTTCCTCAGGGTTTTCTGAACTATTTTTTTTTAACACTTTTTGGAAAATGTAGTTGCTCTAACAGAGTGAAACTCCTAGAAAAATAAAGATATTTTAATCATAATATATAGGAATACTTGACTTATATATTTAGATTTTTATCTCATATCTGGAATTTGTCCATTATATTTTAGTGTGCCTGCAAACTTTGATGTCCTGAAGGTATTTTCTGGACTAGTGTCTGTGTGTGCCCAGGAGTGTGTGCATGTGTGTGTAAGAGAGAGAAATTCCATTAAAAAAATTATAGTAAAATACACATAACATAAAATTTACCATCTTAACCATTTTTAAGTATGTAATTTAGTGGCATTAATTATCTTCACGTTATTGTGCTACCAGCATCACTGTCCATCCACACAACTCTTTTCATCTTGCAAAACTGAAACTCTGTACCCATTAAACAATAGCTCGCTGTTTACATCCTTTCCCAGCCCTTGGCAACCACCGTTCTATATTCTGTCTCTGAATTTGATTACTATAGGTACTTCCTATAAGTGGAATCGTACAGTATTTGTCCTTTTGTGACCGTCTTGTTGCACTTAGCACAATGTCCTCAAGGGTCATCCATGTTGTTGCATGTGTCAGAATTTCCTTCCTCTTTAAGGCTGAATAATATTCTGTCTTATGTATATACCACATTTTGCTTATCCGTCCATCTGTAGACGGACACATGGGTTGTTTCCGCCTTTTGGCTATTGTACATAATGCTATTAAGAACATAGATATACAAATGATAGATTCCAATTTTAAAAACTTTTTATTATAGGCATTTTCAAATATATATAAGAGGAAGGAGAATAGTATAATGAACTCTGATGTACTCATCACCCAGTTTTGACAATTATCAACATTTTACTGTTTTTGTTTCATCCTTCCCCAACTTTCCTTTTTTTGTTAAAGTATGATAAAGCAAATTTAAGAAATCATATCATTTTACTATAAGTACTTAACATTTTCTCTTATATGTAAAGATTTTTTAAAAACTCAACCATAATACCGATTTCAAGGTTAGTAATCCTGTCTTTTGCTGTGTCAGCTGTTAAACCTGTTCAATAAATTCTCAATTTCAGGTGTTTTGCTGTGTTAGAATATATGTTTCTAGATAATATATATTTTAGAGATTCTGATTCTTCTTTGCCATATTTTATCTTTTCATCCTTTTTATACAGCCTTTCCTGTATTTTCTTTAGCATAGTAGTCATAGTCATTTTGAAGTCCTTGCTTGCTAACTCCAATATCTGAGTCATCTCTGGTTCTGCTTCTTTAATCTTGACTTTAATCTCTTGATTATTGGTCACTTTTCCTGCTTCTTCGCATGTCTGGTAATTTGTCATTGTATGCTGGATATTAAGGCTGATGTCTTATAGAGACTCTGGATGATTTTCTCTTCTGTAGTGTTGAGTTTGTTCTGACAGAAAGTTAAATTACAGATGGATCAACTTGATCATGTTGAGGCTTGATTTTAGGCTTTGTTAGGTTCTATTTTAGTTTTGCCCTTACTCCTATGGCACAGGCTTTATTTCTAGGGCATGGTCTTCTGGGGTCTCAACTGAGTGCCTAGTATATTCACCAACATCTCTCCTTGTAAGCTGAACCTGAACTCCAGCATATCCTGAGCACTGTGTAACCTCTAAAAATTTCTCTTTAGCTTTTATCCTCCCAGAAATTTTTTCTGCTAGACCTTCCATAGTCTTGCTTTGCACATATGCAGTGTGGGAGTTGGCCGAGGACCTGAGTAGAATTTCTATGCTAATTTTTGGTGTTCCTTCTCTGCTTCTCCATCGTTGTCTGCTATCCTGCCACCCAAATTCTAGCTGCCTTAGCAGCCCCTAACTATGACACTAGTGTACTTCTTGTTGCTTGGGCTCTGTTTCCCTAGATTGTGGTTTAGGATGAATATGGAGCTTACCTCTTATGTGTCCTTTCTCTCAAGAATCATAGCCTTTTGTTGGTTACTGTCTAATGTCTGCAAATAGTCCAACTTTTATAGTTGGTTAAAATGGGAGAATAAATTCCGTATCAGCTACTCTTTCATGATCACAAAGTCTACAGTACCATTCTTAGACTCAACAAAATGAACATCATTTCATACTAATAGGCAGGACGTGTTTAGCTTTCTCCAGTTGTCTCAAAACTTCCTTTTATAGTTTATTCAAATCACAATGCAACAAAATGCATACATCCATTGAGTTGACGTGTCTTAAATTTTTTATAATTTGTAACAACCCCTTTCGTCTCTGGAAACACACACGTTTTTCCTATGCCATTTATTTGTTGGAGAAACTGGATCGTCTTGTAAAATTTCCCACATTCTGGGTTTGGATCCTTATTGTGTCATTTAACATGTTCCTCTAGCTCACTGTTTCTTCTAAAGTGGTTTAGTTAAATACAGGTCAATTTCAGGGTGGGCTGAGGGCAGGAAGACTCCATAGTCTTCCTATTGCATCATTTCAGGAGTTGTGTGATGTCTGGTTTCCCCACTTTTAGTGATGTATAAAGTTTCCTGTCAACCTTTGACCTAATGTTTTAGCTATTATTATTTAGTTGCCTAAATACACTGTTTCATTAGAAGTGGCAAAATGGTGATTTTCTAATTTTCTCATTTTTCTTCATTTTTAGCTATAATTCTTCTGTAAAGAACTTTGCCTCTAAACGGTGTATAAACTATAGTAAAGGCAAAATAAATGCTTGATTCTTTTTCTTTATGTATTAAATTTCAGAATAATAAATTGGTACCCAGCAGTAAGCAGCCCTGGTGGTCTAGTGGGTAAGATCCAGCACTCACTGCCCCAGCCCAGTTTCATTTCCTGGACAGGGAACCACAACACCTGTCTGTTGGTTGTCATGCTGCGGCAGCTGCAACTGCCTGTTGCCGTGATGCTGAAAGCTATGCCACCGGTATTTCGAATACCAGCAGGGTCACCAATGGTAGACGGATTTCAACGAAGCTCCCAGTCTAAGTCAGACTAAGAAGAAGGACCTGGCCACCCAATTCTGATAAAATTGGCCATGAAAACCCTGTGAATAGCAGTGGAGCATTGTCTGATATAGCGCCGGAAGGTGAGAGGATGGCACGAAAAGACCAGGAAGGGTTCGATTCTTCTGTACACAGGGTCTCAAAGAGTCGGAATTGACTTAACGACACTAATAAAAGCAAACCCCAGCAATCTCCAGTGGTGACCCATGAAGTTGATTTTGTTTATTTTATAATATCATTATGAAGTTATGGATTTTAATACAGTTGATGTGTTTTGGTCCATTGAAACATTATTCTTTTGATGCTCAAATTTTTTCACTTTTAAGCCAGTTAGAGAAGGATAATCTCTGTATGACTCCACTCATATGAGGAATTTAAAAATGTGGACAAAGAGAACAGATTAGTGGCTACCAGGGGAAAGGTGGGGGTGGGGGGTGGGCACAAAGGGTGAATTGGTGCACCTACAACACGAATGACAAACATTAATGTACAACTGAAATCACACAAGATTGTAACCTATCATTAACTCAATAAAAAAAAAATTATTTCACTTAGCCAGTGGGAACCTTTTCAAGTCGACTCTTGTGTCCTTTTGACAAGATCCCAATAGTCTTTGATGACTTCCTTGCTTTTAGGTAAGATGTCCCAGGCTTATCTTGAACATTTCCTGTCCCAGACCTGGAATCGAACATTTCTCTTAGAAGCTCTGGTTCCTTCAAGTGGAAAATAGCATTTGGAAATCCTAGGGATGCTTATTATGGCTACTGGGTTTTCATTACTTAGAGGCCTTTTCAGGGTACCAAGGTAGGTGCCCTGAGTATATCTTTATTTTATAGAGAGGAAAGTAAAATGTGAATTTGTACTAACATTTGAATTAAAATGTAAGATTTCAGTGTGTTTACTTCTTGAATATTCTGTATTTATGTCTCTTTTTTCTTATGCTGAAAATTGTGGTTCCAAATGCCTTTAACATAATTACATATTTGATGTGAGAGAGTGAGGGCAGAATTGATTCAAAGCAATACCAGTATTATTACAAATATTAAGCCTACTGATTCTTTTTGTCCTTAGGATATATCCCATTAAGGATGCATAGGCAAAATACTGTGTTTTATTGTCACTTAAAAAATTATTCTCTGACTGGTTATGACATAACTTAGGTTTGTGTTTTTCCAGTTTGCTTTCAATTTTTACAAATTACTTTTTCTTCTGTTTGATTCAATTTTGAATTGTTTGGGTTCCTTAAGACATTACATGTTTCTAAGGTTAAAGCTATAAAATAGGGTACATTGAGAAAAGTCTAGCTTCCACCCCTTTTCCGTCCTCCTGTAAGTAATAATTTTAAAAGTTTTTCACTTAACATTAATTCTTTTGGAAAATATAAGCAAATATTCACATGTGCACACACATGCTTATTTGTATTTCCTCTTCCTACACAATTGGAAGCACATTACACATATTTTCCTATACCTTGCATGGGTCATGGGTGGAAACCCATCCACAGACCAAGAATCCCTGGTCTAGTATGGAAGACATACGTGTTAAGAAATAACTGTAGTACAGTTGTTCACTGATATTATGGAGGTATATAGACTAAATGCCATTAGACCCAAATTATGGAGCAGTTCTTCTAGGAGAGGTGAGTAGATTAGGGAGTGCTTCAGGGAAATCACCTTGGAGCTAGATATTAAAGAATGAGCTTGATTTGGAGCCTGAAGTTTATATTAGAAATCAGGGAAGAACCTCTGGATCACAAAATTAGCCAACCCACCTTTGCTAGTCTGTTGGTGCAGCATGAGAAATGTTTGCACTACATCAAAAATGTCTGAATAACATTCTTGAAAGGCTTTTTGGAATATATGGGATCCCATTTCGTAGGCTGCCTGGGCATATGCCTAGTCTAGGAGTATTTTTGTAAGAAGCTATAAGAAAACAGTCCTCCTCCACATTAATGTGAATGGACTTCATATCAAAGAATAGTGTGTTTTTTATAAAGAGTTATTAATATAAACAGTGCTTAGTTTACAAACTTTGTTTAGTGGCAAATGGAGAGTAAAAAAATGTTTGTTTTTAAAGTTTATATCTTTTCTCTGATTGATCCTTGAGTTGATCTGTAATTATTAAGCATCCATCATATGCAGAGCGCTGTTTTGTATGTAGTAAGGATGCATGGGAAGTAATAGTTCTAGTTTAAAAATTTCAGAACTAAAGCGTATCCTGTGACTATAAGTATTTCACAAAGTAATTGTATCTTCTCAAAACCTTTGAAGGAAAAGTTGAATTTATTTGGGATAGAAGAAAATATAGTGTGCTTTTTGTTTTTATACCTGCAGGAATAGTCAGTAATGAGTAACTCCAAATACTTCTCTATCTTGATTGCAACAATAGTTCCACGAATCTACACATGTGATAAAATGACCTAGATCTATACACACATTGTACCCATGTCAGATTCTGGGTTTTGATATTGTTCTATAATTATGTAAGATTTAACCACTGGGGGAAACTGGGTTAAGGGTACATAGGATCTCTCTGTACTATCTTTGCAACGTCTCTGAATCTGTAATTATTTCTAAATAAAAAGGTTTTTTAAAAAAGGGTTATTACTCTGGCTGTTGTTTTGAGAATAGACTGTAGAGGGCCAAGGGCAGAATCAGGAATACTAGTTAGGAGTAATATTAGGAGGCTGTTACAATAATCCAGGAGGAAGACAATAGCTGTTGGAGGGGGTTGGTGGCATCAGAGTGGGGTGGGGATAGGGGTGAGGAATAGTTGAATTCTGGGTATATTTTGATGGTAGGGTTAATAAAATTTGCTGATGGATGTGGGTGTGGGAGAAAGAGAATGAAAGATGACACCAAGGTTTTTGGGCTGAACAACAGGGAGAATGAAGAAAAGAGAGAGTAACAAGAAGCAGCAACAAGTAAAGAAGTCTGGTATGAGATGGTTGGATTCTTGGCAAGGAAAACAAAATAACAAACTCTCTTCTTCTAGTCACTGCAGCTTGGGGCCTACGGAGAGTTAGGACAGGATGACATTAAAGTGAGTGCACTCCTGTTAACCTGTTCCCAGGCAGCTAAGTTATCTTGGCCTCACCCTTGCTCTTTTGGAAAGAAGCACTTGTTTGATAAACAGGAAGTTGTTTCCATGGGTGTAGAAAAAAGAAATGATAGAACTGAGTGGCAAAGCAAATAACTTTTAGCTGTGGTGAGCTTGGAATTGGCAGAAATTTTTTCAGATAGCCACCTAAGTGTGGCACACGTGCTGTCTTTTCCTCATTCTAGACTGGGTTATTTTTTCATCATGAAAAATGAAAAGTTTCTGCCCTGTTGCTTGACCTGCTGTCAGGGTGTGTTCATTTTCAGCTAGTGTTTTGGATCAGTTTTGAGTTGTAGACTTAGCAGACAAATGGAGACACTGTCTGTTTGTAGTGGAAAAGTGACTTATTTTAAGAAATATTGGCTCCCACCACTATCCCATTAGTGGCGTGCCTCTGACCCTCCAGTGAAGCTGGTCTAGGGAAGTGAAGATGGCTGATGTATATTTTTGCTCTTTGAAAGGTTAGAATCTAAATGTACCACAAGATATTTCATTCTGAGTCAGAATGGGACAAAATTACAAGCAGTGAATTCTGAAGTAAACTTTATACATACTTTTGAAACTTCAGAATTCATTCTCTCCACTTCTAATCATACTAATCCTCCTGAGGTGTATAAATCCCTTAGTGTCACTAACTTCTTTTTATTTTCTGAGGAAGAAAAGATTAAAAAGATTAAAGAAATCTAGTGCCAAGTGATTTGTGGTGATTGAAAAGTGAGAGAGAACTTAGACTCTTTACTTGTGATAAGAGCCTGAAACAGGAGAACCGTTTTCTTCTTTTAACTGAGTCACCTCATCTTTGTCTAGAGTGAAATGATTGGAGTGAAGTTGTGATAGAGAAAAACTTTAAATTTACCCGAGATGAATAGTGGCAACTAAATAGATAAGTAGTTAATTGATGGTGAAAAAGGACTTACTGCGATGGAGTTTTTGCAGCAGGTGTCTAATCGAAGATTGTTAGCCTCCCGGCGGGTGGAGGAAGAAGGAATCTAGGAATTCAGGAAGCTAGGGTCCTGGCTGCCCTGTGGGATGTTTGAGACTGAAGATATGGGGAGATCCAGGTGATATCTCCCAGTATTTAGGAGAACTAGCTTACTAAACTGTGTGGGAGAAGCAGAACAACTCTGTAGAGTTCTTTGCACCTGGGGTTTATCCTAACAAGATTCAGAATATAGTTTACTTTGAATGTTGAATGGTTCAGGGGCCGTTTGCTTTCATTTGCCTTCTGAAATGACCCCAGTATTTATTCAAATGCTGTGACTTTGTGTTAAGTCCAGGCTGGGCTACTGCTCTGGGTTTTTTGCTGAAAGTTAAATATCCCATTTGAGCCTGAAGAATTTTCACTGCCTGCCTATGCAGCACACATGAACATAAAGCAGCCATTTGTCCCTGGGCAGCTGATAGGCAATTTCAGCAGGGACGAAAACTACCACAGGCTGCTGGCTTTCTGTCACACCCACTAGACCCTGTAGGTTTACACTGAAAGCAAACTAACAGGGGATGGGGTGGGGGTTGGGGGGTAATGAGATGGACAAGAAATAAAAGCAGAGGCTAAAGTCTAAATGACACGGAGCCTTTAAGATGGTCCTGTGTGTGGAGAAGAGCACAGTGCTCCCAAAGAGGGGAAAATTAGAATGTCAAACACAATGGCTAGGAGAAAACATCTGATTTTTGCAGCCAACACTTTAAAAAAAAATTTGTAAATCTTCTTTATATCCATAACTGTAGGGATATTTTAGGTATCCTTAGGGAAAATACTAAACAATTGAAGCTCTTTTAGCCAGCGTGCTGTCACAGATACCTTTTAGCCAAAAGCATGTTAACTGTGGCAGATGACATATATTGTAGTCACCTCAAATACTATAGAATCCTTGTGATCTGTTAACCAAATGCTTAAATATTCTTTGTATGGTATTGAGTGGACCTTGAAAAAAATAGCCTTTTAAATGTCTTTAAACTTAAAGTTATGTCATATATGATCAGAGTACACATTTATTCCTAAATATGCTATCCCTTCTTTGGCCCTAGCATGTAACAGAGTTTATTTCTATTTAGCAGATCAAGAGGTGGGGATATTGGCAGTGTAAACAATCCAAGGACAACCAATGTGTCATTGTAGAGATAAAACAGACCAAGGCCATATTCCAGCAGCTCCTGGCCTGTGTAACAATTTTGAGAACTTTCCAATCATTTTAGGAAAACAAAGTACTTAGAAAATATAGTTTTTTTTTTTAATAAAAGAAAACCACTTATTTTGGAAATCATGAAATTAATCGTTCTGTTGTACTTAAGAAGCTCTTTGATGTGTTCTGATAATTAGTATTTACTGCCAGACGAATGTCTCTTGGGCATTTTAATTAATGGTGGCTTAGCCAAATGAGCTTCTGTTGGTAAACCTTCATAAGGGTTTATTTTTATGTTTCTCAAGAATAGCTGTCTCTTTAAAGCTCTTTAATTAGACAAAGTTTAGCAGCTAAAACATATTATTAGAATAATTGGGCCTTGGGTTAAGAGAAATAGGGGGTCAAAGGAGCAGGTACTGTTAGAGAATGGCCTCTTAAAATAAAACCTAGCGTTCTACATCTGATGGATGTCCAGTTCTTGAACAGCTTGTGTTAAGTTCCTATCCCTAGTTAGGGACTTTGTGTTGTTTAAAGTTCCTGTGACAGATCTCACCAGAAGGCTGAGCACACCAGAGCATGAGCTCGTTTATCACCACCTCTAAACTCTGTAGAAAGCTGTGTTCTATATTCTAGTCCTTTTAACTTCTAAGCTAAAGACTTCTTTTCTCCTTTTTTTGTACTAAATTGATCATCTTGGCCATAATAGTGATTGTTTTTGAGGAAAATGCTTCAAAGGTCTTGTGTGTGGTTCATTGATAAACCTGACAATTGTAACAGTTCCTTTGAGGGGTCTTTCTTAAGCATTTAAATGATCTACTTGTAAGACATTGCTCTTAAAAATTCTGTAGTATTTGATCTCCAAAATGTTATGTTCTTTGAGGTCAGACTGTTGTTTGAATTATTTGAAAATCTTCTATGTAAACGGTTGTCGTTGAGCTCCCCTTCTTCACGTACTCCCCCACCCCCTCCATTTCTTGTCCTAAGCTCTCAATCTTGGCAGTCATTACTAGCGCGTATGTTTTATCCCAAACTTCCTCTTTGTGACGGAAGAAAAGATAAACCTGACTGGTCTTGTGAGTGATTGAGATGGCGCCAAATCACTTGGGTGGTATTACTGAAACTAGTACTGAGAAACAAACGAAACATTTATTTATATTATCTAATTTTTCACTTTCGCACTATCTCAGGATGCTTATGATGGCAAAGGTGTCCTTTACCCAGCTAGAACAGTTGGTTAAAGGATAGTGCTAGTGAGACTATTAGAAATCAAACAGAGCAAACTACATCATTATTTGCATTTCTAATCCCATCAGTTGTCATAACCTGTATATGTTACTGGTCAGATGAGGCACTGGGTTAAGGATATGTGTATCGTTGGTTCATTATAAACCTAATGCCACTATTAGAAAAAAAAAGTACTTAAAGAACTTACAGTATTGATTATGGGTTAATCAATTCATTTTTAAATATAGAAGATAGCCTAGTTTATAGTATTACAGAGTTTATCACCTGTAAATTCTTTTGCTATACCTTAGTTAGCAACATAGCAAATGAAATTATTTCATTTAAAGTGGTAGAAACTTCACTTGGTTTTCTATTGATGTTACCTGTGAAAATTAATAACATAGTTTTAAAAATATTTGGTAAGCACATTAAATGCAAATGTAAAGATGCAGGTGTTATGCATTGCAGAGAATGGTCACCAAATAAGTACCTTTTTGTGTGAAATTGTGAAACTTTGAGAAAGCATAAGAGATATTGGCCTAAACAGAGTCCTATGTAAAGCAGCGTTTTTTTTCCCTCTTAGCAATGACTGATTTCTGTCAACTCTTTCCTAAAATGATCAATTATTGTGACTCCGCGTTTTGACTCATCCTTTAGCACAGGAAATGCTGCTGATACTTATCTTCATGTGTGTTTGCTTTGTATATATAAACTTTTGCAATGGAAATATGAAAAGGAAGGTTGAAAAACACCATTGTATCCCTCAGAACTCTTTTTTTCTTATGGTAGGGCAAGTGTATTCTTATGCATACTTATGTATAACAGGATTTATACTTAAAATAGTTTGGGTACTGATTACTAATGAATAGATACAAGCCAGGACTATAAGCGTATCATTTTCCATATGTTTGTTTCACTTTTTTAACTCTTTCATTTGTTGGGCCCCTTGCATCCCTCCTTAAGTCTACCTTTTGAAATGATTCCAGGATCCAAATGAGAACTGACTGTGTTTTTCTTCAACGCAGACCACCTGGTGGCCCATGGTAGAATGGCAGAGAAGGAGGCCCGTCGGAAGTTCAAACAGATCGTCGCAGCCGTCTATTTTTGTCACTGTCGGAACATTGTTCATCGTGATCTAAAAGCTGAAAATTTGCTTCTGGATGCCAATCTGAATATCAAAATAGCAGGTGAGAAGAGTATTGAGGATGTGAAATAGAAATAAAGGAGCTTTTCCTTCAGGGTTCTTAAAGCAAGGGATTGTTTATTTCCAACTATTCAGAAGAAAGTATTGTGAAAATAAAGGATTTTTGTGTGTGTGGCTTGAAAGTTGATAAACTTTCAGAATATGTTTATATTATTTTTCATGTAGTATCAGATCAAACTAGGCTGGGAAGAAAGAAGGAAAAGGGTGATATTTAAAATTCTGTTATTTTGGTTGACAGGTCCCTTTTAAATAATGAGGAATAAAATATAGAATAAAGTAGTAAGTAAAACTGCTAAAATTGTATAACCTGTCAGCTTCGTTTGAGAAGATTGATTTATGTCGTTGCTGATATAGAGCATGCTTATTCTAAAGACTGTAGTTTTATGATAATTTAGGAAGACTAGATCTTACAGTGCTTTGAAGGCAGTCCATGTCTGTCTCCTCCAATGTCACTCATCTGCTCATCTGACAGTACCCAAAAAGCACTTTTCACTGCCTCAGTCTACTCGTACTTCAGTTTTAGTGAACTATCAGCGTTTGCCTAACCAACACAAGCTCACCACCTATTGATAGAAGAAAGTGACTGCAATCTATATAGAATCTATAAATATGAAAATAAACCGTTTTTGTTTTCTGACAGTTTTCGGTATTGCATTGTGTGTCCCCCAGCTCCCAGATGAAAAGGGAGAGAGTCTCATATAGAAAGCTGAAGTATAGCTAGAGTAGAATTGCCTTGAAAATCCAAAGTAAAAGCAGTTATACAGATTTCCCTCCTTAGTAGGGTGGGAGTTGAGAGTTCAGATTTATATTATAGATCACAGTACCTACGTGTACCCTTGCAGGTTGGTGATGATTCTGACAGTTTCTTTGTGTAGATAAGTCTGTTCACTTTCCAGCCTCTACTTTTACATCCTTGGCATGTCACCTAGCTTTTTATTTGTCTAAGTTAGGGTGATGGATGCACTCCTGTTTAGAACTTTCACACAGTTGTAAGCTCTTTGAGTCCTGCACTCACTGAGTACATAGTAGACAGGAATTAGATGCTTTTTTCCTTTCTTTTATTTTTTTTTTTTAAAAGATTAGCACCTGAGCTGACACCGGTTGCCAATCTTCCTTTTTTTCTTCCTTCTCCTCCTCCACCTCCTCCCCCTCCTCCTCTCCCCTCCTCCCCACCAAAAGCCCTCCAGTACATAGTTGTAGATTCTAGTTGTAGGTCCTTCTGGTTGTGCTATGTGGAATGCTGCCTCAGCATGGCCTGATGAGCAGTGCCATATTGGCGCCCAGGATCCAAACCGGTGAAACCCTGGGCCTGCCGATGCATATCACACAAACTTAACCACTTGGCCACAGGGCCGGCCTAGATGCTTTCATTATCTTACATAAAATCATGTTTTTCCTATGCCCTTATGTGTGTTTTATATTCTCCTAAGCTCTCTAGATGCTGGCAGTTCCTACACAGGTGGGTAGCGTGGAAAGGCCTAGCAATTTCAAACCCTCTTTTATAATTATTTGTTGTAGCTTCAATTAAGTTAATGGTAATAACACCTACTAAGCTTCATAATCCTTAAAAGTATTAAAAAAAGTGTTAATTTCTTGTTGTTACTGTAACAGATTGCCACAAACTTAGCGGCTTGAAACAACACAAATTTATTATCCTACAGTTCTGGAGTTTAGAAATCTGCAATGAATTTTATAGGGCTTAAACCAAGATATTGGTAGGACTCGTTCCTTCTGGAGGCTCTGGAAATCTGCCCTCTTCAGCTTCTGGAGCCCTCCTGCTTTCCTTGGCTCCAGCCCCTTCCTCACGTCACTCCACCTTCCTGCTGCCATTGCCACATCTCCCACTCCTGACACGATCCTCCTACTTCCTTCTTGCAAGGACCCTTGTGCTTACATTGGGCCTCCTGAGTAATCCAGGACAGTCTCCCTGTCTCAAGATCCTTAAACTAATCATGTCTGCAAGTGTCCCTTTTACCATGTAGGTAGCACATTCCAAGTTCCATGGATTAGGACATGGATGTCTTTGGGGGGCTATTCAGCTGACCACAATGTTACTGTAGGGTTCTTTGGATTATTGATTAGGCTAGTGAGTTAAAAGAAGGCCTTCTATTTCTATTATGGTTTTATTCTACCTCCACTGACCAAAAGTTAACCTTTCATTTAATGCTTCCTTGGTTCTTGATTTTGAATTTAGAACCATTTTGATTTAGTTAATGGACATTTTATATAGTTTTTGCCTCGAGAAACCAAGTCTAAAAGCAGGGGTCAGTGATAGTTGAAATTAGAAACTCTACTGACAAGTATTTGAGTAAGGAGATTTTTAAATACTTTTCTTTGTTAATAGTTAAAACAAATCCATGTTGTTACAATAAGAGTCTCTCCCTGCTGGTGTGTAATTACAGGCTCCTAGGGGTGCTGGCAGCCAGCCTTGGGCTCTCTGTGTGTTAACATAGATACTTTGGCAAGCTTTTTAAGTTCATTAACCCAAAGTTGCATTTTTATTACTTGTTTTCAGAGCAAAGCAAAGAATAAATGAACACCCCTAGTTTTGTGCCCTGCGATATGGATAGCTAACTAACATTGTCTTTGCTCGTGCATTCTTTCCTGCATGCCATCGTTACTTAGTTTCTCAATCATTGTCTGAACTTCATTTCTTACACATAAATTAGATAGAATTCCCATTCTCATCTGCCAAGTCTTCTTTGAACTTAATGAACTAGTGGGAGAAATGATTCTAGTGGAGGCTGACTACAGCATGACTAATTTTGGAGAGGCAGGTTGGATAGTTCTGACAGGATAAGGTCAGATAAGTAATGAAATCAACTTTTTATTCTAAAAGCTAAAAGTAACTTTCAGATCCCTGATCTTTTCAGTGGTCTTTCTGACAAATTATTATAAATCTCGCTAAGAAGGACCTACTATAAATGAAAGAAACACATGAGAGAGAACAGTTTTTTTGTTTTGTTTAAAATATTGTTAGTCTTAAGCACTTCATCTTTAAAATCATCATATATGTTATAGTTACAAATTAATAAAAATTCAGATTAGGAAATTTAAGAAATTCATGTTTTCCTTATGCTATGTTTACCTAAGTGGTGTTCATGAAAAGATTATGCATCCTGTTCAAATGTAGAAGATGAATAAATTGTTCTGGGGATGTTTGTTTTATATTAATTTATTTTTACTTTTTTGGCTATGAATTAACCTGGCATTTACATTTAATACTGATACTATAAAAATCTAGCTATTATAAAAGCCCATGCTAGCCCTCTTCAAGAGAATATGTCTTCCCTGGACATGAGAGAGAAACTTCACTTACAGGCATTAAAAATTCCGCATCATTCCACGATTTAAGAGTTTTTGTGCTTAAATTCTTATCTGTGAATTTTTGTTCTAGTGCTACTTCTAGAGAGAGTGAAGCCCAGGTGAATAACTTTGTTTTCTTTCTGTTTTTAGAATAAAAAAATTCTTCTTAATGCCAATAGCAAACCTGTCGTCTGTAGAATTGTTTAAAAGATGTTTCTATCTTTAGTAATCCAGAATAAGTATTGGTGTTTTCAGAGGAAAGAATTTTGTTGCTGAAAGGCAAAGTTGCCAGGTCTAGAAGTAAGAATTTGTGGTGGTTATCTGCAGTCTCATTTGCTGTTAACAGAGGCTCTCTGCTCAGGTGTCATGGAAGAGGAAGAGCAGTGTAAGGCATGACTGCTGTCAAGAGTTTACAGTCTATTTGGGCAGCAAATGCTTAGACCTTTGAAAAGTTAAATAACACTGTAATTATGCTTTACATATATAAAAAATACTTTACAACGCATTTTCGCATGTATCATTTAATTTCATCATATTTTGCATGCAAATATAGCTTATTTAGAAGTTTATTATATTATATATATTATTATATTAGAGTTTCCAAAATGCACACCTTTAGCTTTCAAAACTTTGAATTTCTTGTAAAGAACACTCACGCCACTTTCTTTCATGTAGAGAATTCAGTGCTGGGAAAAGAATAGGGTTCTTGGCCTCTAACCTTCCACTTTTCGTACCTCAGAGGTGTGAGGATTCACAGAGGAGCAGATGAAGGACGGGGGAGGCACAGCATGGCTCTCTCAGCCTATAGCCTACATCCCTGGGTGACAGCGTATTCAACAGCTGCCAGATGATAGTCTGACGCAATAGAAGAGATGTTGCAAGGCACGTCATGATTCATTATCGCATTAACTGTAGTCTAATTACCACAGGAGTTCAGAGGATGAAGAAACCACTTTAGTTTGTAAAATTCCATTAGCTTGTAAATGCCACAGAGACTGTAACCATATCATGTTTATTGTTTCCCCTCCATGGCCTAGCACATCACTGTTCAATAGTAGGTACTCAATAGCTTTGTTGATCTGAACTCTAGACAGTGGTGATGAGGACATCAGTACCCTATTGCAGACAGGACAGTTGTGGTGAGTCTTAAAGGATAAGTATGATTCTTTAAGGCCTAGGTGTAGAGGAGAGAATTCCAGTAGGATTAGTCAGTCAGCAAATGTTGATAAAGTGCTTGCTATGTGCAGACACTGATCTAGGCACTGGGGATACAGCAGCAGATAAAATAGTTCCTTGGAGCTAACATTCTGATGGGGGGAGATAGATGGAAAACACGTAAACAAATAAGCTCTCGTAAGGGCTGTGAAAATGATAAAATCGAGTAATATGCTAGAATGGCTGGAGATACTAAATAAGGGGGCGAGTGGAAGGAGACGGAGTGAGAGAGCTGGCAAGGGCAGGTTCACATGGGCTTTCTGCACATGGTGAGGATTTGGGATTTTATTTTGGTTACCATGGGAAACTGAGTTGGAGAAGCATGAGCAGCAGAGAATATACACAGCATATTTGCAAAAAAGGTAAAACAGCTTGGGTGGAGGGGAGGCTCACATAGGAGAGTCATGGCTGAGAAGGCAGAAAAGGTAGGTATTTATGCTGGATTGTGAAATTATTTGAATAGCAGGATTCATAAATCAGGTTCAGGATGGATAAGATAAAAAGGTGGGAGTAGGGGAAAGGGGCAGGAAGGCAATAGGAAGATCAGTTAAAAGGCTGTGAAACTGTAAATCCTGCGTAAGGGTGGTGGTAATAGACGTGGAAGGGAAGAAGAGGGCGACAGACACAGGAAGGAGAGCAGAGGAAGGATTTCCAGGACTGGGTAGCCAGTTGAATGTCTGGGCTAGGAGGAGAGAACTTTCATCAAAGATATGTTGAGAAATAGAGAATTCAGATTTTCTTATTGATGGATTATATTAAGCTGTCTAAGAAAAATGGGGTCATCTTATTTTTAATGGTTGATGCACTGCTATTTGAAAGTAATTTTAATTCTTGTCCCCAAAGATTAAGTAGAGAAATTTCTATGTTTAAAAAAGATTGCCTAAGAGAAAGCCTAAATGTAAGTGGCTTACTCCCTGAAACAAGTTATTGGAAATACTCAGACATTATGAGAATGTTTTGAAAATTGTGGAAACTTTCTTTTTGGACCTAAGGAAGTTGGAAACTTTTCTCTTTAAATGTCGCCTCCCAGAATGGTCTCCATGAGATAGTTTCCACTCCGGTGTTATTGTTTTAGTTGGCAATCAGTGGACAGCAAAGATCTGAAGTGCAGCTACAGCAGAGCCGATATTTTGGAAAGAATTTCCAGAGTGCATGGATTGAAGGTACTGTGGAAAGTTTTGACCTTAATGCAGTGAGATCTAGACTATTTCATTTTTTAAAAGTGAGAAACTAAAACATTTTTTACATCTATTGACCTTTCAGCCCCAGTATGATTATACTGAGACAGGATCATATAGGGAAAAAGGTTGGATTTCTGAGAACTCTGCCACAGTGTGTTGATCGAGAATGTCCCTGACTGGTCACAGAAAGTCGTTATGCAGTATTCATCATATCAATCCCAAATTTTATGTCGTGATCCTGACACGCTTTATTTAGGTAATCACTCAATCTACCTCCCTGGTTGACAGGTCAGTGAACTGAGACCCAGAGACCTCAATTCAGGTCATAGTAGAGCCTGGGAATCATAATGCCTCAACTTGTTTTCACGCTGAAATGGTGAATGACTTTCAACTAGAAGCTGCCAAACAGCATTAATGTATGTTGACCATTGGGAAAATAAAATTTGACAAATTCTCTCTTCTGAATGCTATTGCTAAGACTGGAGATTTACTAATAAAAAGTTAACGTACCTTCATCCAGAAGGCGTTTTAGGTACACACAGTTGATTTATTTGTGTGAAAAAGTTCTAACATTAAAATTTAAATGAGCAGATTTTTTGTCAGTCATAGTTCTAGGTTATAAATGAGGTCTCAGTGATCTTGAAAAGTGATTGTACCTTGCTAGGATCAAGAACAATTTTCTATTTATAAGACCTCACAATAGCTGGGCTACCAGTACAGAAGCATTGCTTCTCAGATTTCCCCACTGTGGTTTCCCTCACACTGGGGGATGAATTCCTGCAGGGTGGGGGCAACTGGGGATTGATTAAGTAGTCTGAAATGGCTTACTTTAAACACATTTTTAATCGCATGCTTTATCTTTAAAATTCATGCATATTTAGTGTTCTCCTCCATGTCATATCTTTGTTTTAATATTAAAATTATTCAACTTTATTGAACATAGAAAAAAACCTGATGTTCCAGGAAGATGTCGTTTATTTATCCTATACTTTCACATAATTCTTGGTATACTGCATCATTATGCCTGAGGATGTATAAACATACACCAGTTGGAGAAACTGAGAGTAAAGAATTTCTTCCCCAACCATAGGTTTCTCTCACGCAAACTTCTCATTTTTGCACATTGACTTCTCTGTTACTTTTCCTCAACCTCAAAGATTTCCATGCCAGTCTCTTACTGGCAGATCATTTATTTTGGGGATAATTAGAAAAATAAGAAATTGGAAGTTGAGAATAGAAAGGGAAAGGGAAGCAGAAGACAGAAAAGAAATGGAAGCTTTTGCTTTGAGGTCTTGGGCAAAAGAAGAGAAACTGTGGGAAGGGAACCCTGAGCCTCAGAGCTCGCCTCCTGCAGCTGCGGGGAGGAGCTGAGTGAGCGGAAGAAGACTGCGTGTTGGACCTACCAAAGCACCTCAGAATTTCACATTGCTCTTTGTCTCTAGGACCATGTTGGGCACAGTATTGAATAATAAGCAAGGGATAGTTGAAGGAAATTAGGTGCACACCTTACCTGTGGTTTCTGTTTCAAGGTGTTTTAAAAGAACATTGATATTCTATTTATTTCAAGGGTTGTTTTGATTTTATTATTGGATGTAGAAACTGTGAGAACTTTCATAAGTCTACCCAAGACCGTGTTTCCCCAGCTCTATTTTCCTTGCAGGGTTGTAAGCTCCTAAATTGCAAGTTGGTGTTGGGGAGGGACTAACAAATCATCCAGAGTATTTTTCATTCAGACTCTGAAGAAGTCTTTATCTTATTGTGTAAAGTTCATAGAAACTGTTAAAATGGAGGAGATGTCAAAAAGAGTGAGACTGAGTTCTTTTTTTTGAGTGCATCCAAAACTTCTTTATCACTTTTTTTTTATTATCGAGATTTAATTGACATAATATTAGTTTCGGGTGTACCATATAATGATTTGATATTTGTATATATTGTGAAATGATCACCACAATGGAGACTGATTTCTTTTTTTTTTTTTGAGGAAGATTAGCCCTGAGCTAACTACTGCCAGTCCTCCTCTTTTTTTGCTGAGGAAGCCTGGCTCTGAGCTAACATCCGTGCCCATCTTCCTCTACTTTATATGTGGGACGCCTACCACAGCATGGCATGCCAAGCGGTGCCATGTCCACACCCGGGATCCGAACTGGCGAACCCCAGGCCGCCAAGAAGCGGAACATGCGCACTTAACCACTGCACCACCAGGCCGGCCCTGGAGACTGATTTCTTAGGCAGGCCTTCTCTAAGTGGCAGAATATTAGTAAGAGTCCCCATTAGTCCAGAATCTGGTTCTAATTTTTATAAATCCTGAGACTGACTATTATCAGTTCTCTTAAAGTCATAAGAGAATGAGTATAATATTTATATCTGCTTTCCTAGTGTCAAACTGAGAAAAACCCAGTTAGCTAGTGGTAGGCATAGATTCAGAACAAAAGGACTTGTAAGATCCTGAAGAGTTTTTCATCTGGTCATTAAAAAACATCCTGATATGTGTGGTCTTTGACTACTCCTTGCTCAGGCCACACCCAGACCACCCTTAATTTAACACCTCAGCTAGTGTACACTATCTTTTCCCAGCCGGTGATTTTCTGAATCCTTAGAGGTTCTCAGTGTTCCAGGACATTCATGTCACAGAAAGTGATAATGACTTCTCTTGCCTTTTCCGTTGTTTAGAAGTCAATAAATGAAGCAGTGAGTTAGGTCTCCCCCCAGTCTGAGAGCCCCTGAGTGTAAATCAAGTGAGTCTGCCTGTTAGCGGGAAGCTAGTGAGCACGCTTAGGCCTCAGTCGTCCATGTATTGGTCAGTTGAAGTAGTTGGTTACCATGATAGTTTCGACCAGCGTGCAGTTTTTCATCATGTTTTGTTAAATTTAAATTTACATCTATAATGGACTATTGGGCAATATAAAGCATAAGGAATACTTGTTAAAATTCAAGTTAATAAAGATAAAAATAATTCTACAATGCCTCAAGACAAACTTTACCAAATTCATGAATTGTCTTTATTTGATCACAGTTCTTATATAACACATCAAGATGTTTCTAGGACTTCAAAAGCCAAAATTTTATCTCACACACACACACACACACAAACATGTGTGTAATATCTAGGTTGCTTTATTGGGAATAAACACTGTCCACATACATAGTGTATTACTTGCACAGAAGTGCTGGACTTGCTTATTCATTTCATCATTTAAAAACAAAACATGAAAATAATTCAGATAGGGCCAGCCCTAGTGGCCTAGTGGTTATGTTCTACACACTCCACTTCATCGGCCCAGGTTCAGTTCCAGGGCTTGGACCTACTCCACTTGTCTGTCAGTGGCCATGCTGTCACAGCAGCTCACATACAAAAAGATGAAGATAGGTAGCAGATGTTAGCTCAGGGCAAATCTTCCTCAGCAAAAAAAAAAAGAAAAGAAAAGAAAAGAATTCAGATAAACAAGTTTGATTTTTAGGTTCAAAAATGTGAACATTCCAAATACCAGGTCATGAAAAGTTTTTGGCTATTTTAGATGTTATAATCTCAATATATATGTGGCTTCCAAACTAAACCTGACATATCAATTTTAAGTTAACACTTTTTCTTAGATAATTTAAATAAATTAGTGAGTCACTTATAAAATGGGAAAATATGAATTTTTCTTAATATTTATAATGAAATTTTTTACTTAGTTTTTTTAATATAAAAATATAAACATCCCTGAGTTAACATCTGCTGCCAATCCTCCTCTTTTTTGGCTTGAGGAAGATTAGCCCTGAGCTAACATACGTGCCGATTCTCTATTTTTTTTGTATGTGGGACACCTCCACAGCGTGGTTGGTGAGTGGAGTAGGTCCATGCCCAGATCCAAACCCGTGAATCCGGGCCGCCAAAGTGGAGCACACAGAACTTTAACCACTCGGTCACCGGGCTGGGCCCTATAATGAGCTTTTAAATCAATTTTTAATAATGTACTAATGTAAAATGAAACCTTTTAGTTAAAGTTACTTTATCATAAATCATACAAAAATGACAAATTTATTATTAAAGTTTCTTTCTTGGGAGGTTTTTAAGGTAGTATACTCCTTTGAAAGGAGTTTGTGAGTCAAAAAAGTTAGAAAATCCTGTCTATCCATACAGTTAAATAGGTTTCCGTTCTAGTCCAAGTAGAACCTTGGTTTTCTTGAACAGATCGCAAGATTCTGTGAACTCTTGAGGGGCTCTTCTTCAGGAAAGCTCCCTTTTTCTGTTATGTACAGTTGCCCCTGAACTTTTCCCTGGAACTCATCTGATGCTTATAATTATTTAGTTACCCATGTGGTTGTGTACCTCCGCCTGGGACTAGTCTTCTCCCTGGGGCAGAGACCAGGTGTATCTTGTTCACCTTGTGCCGAGGAAGCTGTAGGTGTCCCTCAGAAACTTCAGGAATACCCTACTCCTAGTATGGTATTTACATGTTACCTTTCAGGTGGGTTACTTTTCAGATGTTTGCTCTTATTTGAATTATGTTTATTCTTTTTTGTTTTGGTGAGGAAGATTGGCCCTGAGCTAACAACTGTTGCCAATCTTCCTCCTTTTGCTTGAGGAGGATTGTCGCTGAGCTAACATCTGTGCTAGTCTTCCTCTCTGTTATGTGGGATGCCGCCACAGCATGCCTTGATGAGCAGTGCTGGATCTGCGTTGGGGATCTGAAGCCGTGAACCCCGGGCTGCTGAAGTGGAGTGCGCAAATTTAACCACTACACCACTGGTCCAGGCCTCAAGTTATGTTTATTCTTTAACCTAAGGGAGTATTTTGCTACCTGCTCTTAATTTCTAGGTGACACCTTGCAACTTCTTATATGATAATCATATCTTCTATTCTCCAGGCTTCTACGTATCAGACTATCTGTGTTAATTTTTAATTTGGAAAATGTTGTTGTTATGCCTATATACTCTGTTTCCATTTGCTGTCTTCAGTTTCTGTTGAGACTTTAAGGGGACTTTGATTCTTCATGGCCCATAAAAGGCACACTAAAATTTGTATAGGATGCTCACCTGTCAGTGTTAGAAACTTACCTGATTAAATGATTGATGTGATTTAGAATCATGACTATCATGGTATGCATTAATGTTTTCAATAATTCCACTGACTATTGTTTGCAGGTCTTATGGAAAGTGTTTCATTACAAGTTGTTTTTTATACAGCTGCTCAACTAAGTTTTTTTTTCCTTGGGGGGGGGGGGGCGGGAAGATTAGCCCTGAGCTAACTGCTGCCAATCCTCCTCTTTTTGCTGAGGAAGACTGGCCCTGAGCTAACATCCATGCCCATCTTCCTCTACTTTATATGTGGGACGCCTACCACAGCATGGCTTTTGTCAAGCGGTGCCATGTCCACACCCGGGATCCGAACTGGTGAAGCGCATGCCACCAAGAAGCGGAACGTGCGCACTTAACCGCTGTTCCACCGGGCCGGCCTCCGGCTCAACTAAGTTTGATGAAAACATCATATATTGGGGAGAGTTTTTGTGAGAAGGGTTGGGGTAGTGCTATCTATAATAGAGTGGAGGGGATTGGTTTATTACCTCATTTAAAAATAGCTGAGTTCAGTGATTCTAACTGCTAAGATATTTTAAAGCTTTGGGGGAAAATGCGTAAGTCGTTCATTGAAAATGCCAATGTAGTGCTGGCCCAGCATTTTTGTTTTTAAACTTTCACTTTCCACACAGATAATGATCATACTGTAGAGCTGGGGAGGGTCAGGAGATGGCTAAGGTTACGTGATGGATGTGGAAGCAGCCCCATAAATGGTGTAATAGCAGCAGCTGCAACAAAATAGGACTATAATACTTCTCTAATACTTTTGCAAAAAGGTGGATACATTCATTCAATCTTATCAGTATTACCCTCTCTCTTCCTCCAATTCTGACCTCCCCTGGTTTCTTAAGCGAAACCAACACCCACTCCTGCAAATAAGCTGATTACTTGATTTTTTTTTTTCCCACGAAGAAATTTATCTTGTGTATAAATGCTCAGGCTATGAGTCAGTAGTTTTTGGCATTACTTCTCTATTAGCTCCTAGTCAGGAAGTTCAGCCAGGGGTTGGAGTAATTGCTAAACACTGAGGACTTCCCAAGACCCATTTTTAAGAGTGAACTAATACAGCAACTCCTGGGAACTTTGAGACTCATCCTTCGTCACTGCCATAGTTCTGACATCCATACAGTTGACTCTTGTTTTATTCAATTCCAAAAAAGCTTTTGGACCACATGATTTTGAAGCTTAGTAATATGTATAGGAAAAGCAAGATTAGTTCCTTGTCTGTGCAATGTAAGTTCATACAGCAGTCTAAATCCTGTTTATATAGTGTTCTCACATGGGTGTTGATCTTTGGTTCTTTGAGTCATTTCTAGCAAGAACACCTGACAGCTTGTTCTCCCCTACTCCTAGTTCATTAAGAATTTAATCAAGGGCCAAACTATTTCTGTTCTTGGTGTTTATTTCTAACTGCAAGTGCCGTACTGAGGCTATGAGTCCTCAGAAGCTTTCAGATTTTAAAACATGAAGGGGGGACCGGCCCTGTGGCGCAGTGGTTAAGTGCGCACGTTCCGCTTCTTGACGGCCCTGGGTTCGCCGGTTCAGATCCTGGGTGCGGACGTGGCACCGCTTGGCACGCCATGCTGTGGTAGGCATCCCACATATATAAAGTAGAGGAAGATGGGCACGGATGTTAGCTCAGGGCCAGGCTTCCTCAGCAAAAAGAGGAGGACTGGCAGTAGTTAGCTCAGGGCTAATCTTCCTCGAAAAAAACAAACAAAAAACACGAAGGATCTTGTCACATTGTTTTCTGGTGAGGTTGTTTATTCAGGATATATAAATATTTTCCCACTTCACTTTTTTCCTACTTACAAGCTGTTTACTTACAACAGCAAGGAAATGAAGCACACGTTACTCTTGGAGGGGTTAGCTGTGAGTTATAGCTGTGCTGTATTGCCTTAACAGACACTGTGAACAGTGGAACTGGCTACAGGCTGTGCCTAATCTGTTTACATCTGCTTTGGATGGCTCCTTGGTCAGCCAAAAACGAAGTCAAGGGTATTGCTCTGAAGTGGTGGACCAAATAAGAAAATTTCCTGTTGCAGTTGTCCGGATTTTTAAATTAGTGCCACTGTTTTCCCTCTTTCCCCTTACCACAGACACATCTCCGGTTGATGAGACACTTACTTTTAAGCATATGATATCACTACCCTATATGGCCCCAGGCTGCTGATCTTGCCTAAAACAAAGAATTTCAAGTCTCAAAATTGATAGTAAAGCTCTGGTATTTAAACCATCTCGAGAAGACAGACATACGGTTCAAATTAAAGTCTGCTGCTCTGTGTTAAGAGAAAAGGATATAAGATACCATTTCAGCCTGCAGACAAACGCTAAGCAACCAGGGTGTTGGGGGTTGGAAAAGAGACTTTAGCAAATTATGGTAGGAGCCACTTATGAGAGGAGAAATAAATGACTACAGGCCACATGAAGAGAGCAGCTCCGCCCCTATGGCTTCTGCTGTGTGGGTGTGAAGTATCCATCTTAACCAGTTTCTTCTGTTCTTTCTCCCTTTTCTTCTGTAACTCTTTAGAATATTTATCATTTTTATGTTGAATCTGTAGGTTGCAAATCTTTCCCATTACCAATAAATAAACAGTAATGGGTATAAAGTATCTTTATGGGCTTCTTTGTACCTGAGAATTTTCTGAAAATAACTGCTCAATGTTTTAGTTCTTATTATTCAGGATGATATTTTAAAGTCTTTATATTTAAAATAAAAACTTAATTATAGAATAATATAAGGATGCTATAGGAAATTTAAACAACAATGAAAGATTTTTAAATATTTGAACTGGGATCCCACCTCCAAAAGTATCTCTATTTTGAAAGCATTTCTTTTGGGGTTTTTTTGCTGTATATGTTTTTCATAATTATAATCAGTGATAAGCAATTTTATATGCAGTTTTTATCCTTTGTATTATATCAAATATTTTCCTCATGCTGCTCCATATAATCATTTTTAATGATTGTATATCCAGTAGGTATACCATTCTTTACTTAATCTTTCTGTTGTTAGGAGAGCACAGAAATTCTTCGTAGGGCTTTGGTGTTAGCACTCCCCTCTCCTTTCTTTGGCATTTATTAGTGTACTTCAAAACTACAAAGTGTATATACTTAACCTTTGAACATAACGCTGAATCTATTCTATCCTTTGCCTTAAGTTTCCATGTTATATTTTGTTCTTGTTTTTTACTTGTGTTGAAGTTGTCATTCTTGTGTTTTTTCCTTTTTATTGCACCAGTGTCTGGCCTAATACTGCGCTTCATCTTGAGCCACGTGACCTAACTTTAGCTTATGATAGTGTAGTTTATTTTACTTATGTCCCCTAATTAGAATGATCCCACGCTGACTGGGCTGGGGCAACACAGCACTCCAGTATTCCTTGGGATGATGTTAGTTCTGGAAAACGGAAAGAAGATAGTTCTGAATACAAAGTGCATGTAGTTTTAAAGAAATGATTAGACTCTGTCCATTCACTGGCTTGTTACTGATGGGATTTGAAGAATTAAAAGGTTATGATCATTTTTTAAATGTTCTAAGAAGTTAGGGGAGAGTTAAGATTATTTATCTGAAAGATTTGCCAAAATTATGTCAATTCTTAGTTGCCCAGTTTTGTTTTTGTTTTACCATCCAAGTCTTTTAGTTTTGTTTTTTTTCTCTTTCTTCTGCACATCCTTGCTTTTTGATTTGCTAGTTTACCGAACCTGTTTGCCTTGAATTGGACATATTAAAGGAAAAGAAGGAAAATCTAAATCTCCTTAGTGTTATTCTTTGTTAGAAGCTCTTGTTCAATTAGGGAAGACAGTGACATTATAGACAAAAAGGAATTTTTAAATTATTTGTAAATAACATGTCTTAGTCCATTTGGGCTACAATAACAGAATACCACAGACTGGGCCACTTATAAACAACAGAAATGTATTGCTCACAGTTCTGGAGGCTGGAAAGTCCAAGATCAAGGCACCCCCATGGTTGGTTCTGGTGAAGGCATCTCCCTGGTTCATAGCCAGTGCCTGCTCCCTGTGTCCTCACGTGGTGGAAGGGGCTAGAGCCCCAGGAGTCCTGGAGCCTCTTTGACAAGGCGCTCATTCCATTGGTGAGGGCTGCAGCCTCATGACTTACTCAGCTCCCAGAGCTCCCCTTCTAATACCCTCACAGTGGAGGTTAGCATTTCAGCAGGAGTTGGACGGGGACACAAATGTTCAGACCATAGCATAAGGTATGCTATCTTTGTCTCTTAATATGTGTTACTGAGAAATAGTTATTTTGTTAGTATAAGAGTAATACTTATATTTTTAATGTTGTGAACCGCTTATCATTTATAACTAATTGCCATTATATTGTGACAGTGATTGTACATATCATTACAATATTCTTTTAAATTGTACTTAACTGCAACTGTAAACTTTATCATTGTATAGAAAGTCTTCATAGTTGGCTGTTCTTCATACACGGTTATTGCTGCTTTCAACACACACTTCAGTGGGATCCCTGTTTCAGCAGAGCTCCTAGTTCCTCCCCTCTTAGCTGTTCAGTGAGGGCTGCTCTCAGTACTCACTTATTTCCTTTTTTTACTTCAGTCATCTTTCCTCTTTATCTCCCTTCCTCTCTGTTCTTAGTTAACCAGTGGGTCATTTGAAGGATGTTTATTGAGTGCCTTCTCTTCTGCCAGTTCTAGGGGCCAGGAAAGCAGTGGTGAGAAAAACAGCCTGATCCCTGCCTTCCTGAGCGCTGATGATAGTGGAGCTTAGATCCCAGCAAAAGGGCCCTGAATGGCAAGAAATGGAGTGGGGGAGAAAGGGATCCTATTATTTTCGCTTTTTTTCTTTGCTTATTATGAGGTATTATGTACATACAAAGAAAGGCACCCTTACTTGGGGGCCTGCCCCGTGGCCGAGTGGTTAAGTTTGCGCGCTCCACTTCAGCGGCCCAGAGGTTCACCAGTTCGAATCCTGGATGCGGACATGGCACTGCTCATCAAGTGACGCTGAGGCAGCGTCCTGCATGCCACAGCTAGAAGGACCCCCAACTAAAAATATACAACTATGTACCGGGGGGCTTTGGGGAGAAAAAGGAAAAACTTAAAAAAATTTTTTTTAAATGTACCCTTACCATATACGTACAGTTTAATGAATCACTATAAAGCGAACACCTGTGCACTTACCACTTAGATCAAGAAATAAATAATTTCATCAGCCCAGACCGCGCCCCCATCACAACCTCATCCTTTTCCCAAGAGGTAATCACTGTCTTGATTTTCGTGTTCATCACTTACTTGCTTTGCTTAAGAGGTTTTTCTTTCAAGTAGTTTTCCCACCTGTCTAATGCATCCCTCAGGAGTTTTGCTCCAAGGGATGCTGTTTATATTTAATATAATGTGCAGTGAGCCCATCCTTAATATAGTTTGTTTTTGAACTATGTATGAATAGAATCATACTGAACATATTATGTTGTGTCTTATTTCCCACAACACTTATGTTTGCGAGATTTACCCATGTTTGTTTAGCTGTGATTTATTCACTTTTATTTCTGTGTAGTATTCCACGATATGAATCTGCCACAAGAATTGTATCTACAGATGGACATTTGGATTGCTTTCAGTTTGGAGCTCTTACTAACAGTTGCAAAACATTCTTAAACATTTATCCTGGTACACTCTTAAACATTATTGCACAATTTTCAACATTTAAAAATATAAACCCAGGAGTACGGTTGTTGGGTCATACAGTCTGTTTTCAGCTTTCACTTAAAACTGCCACGCTGGCATCCAGTGTGCGAGCGTTCCCTTTCCTGTGTGTCCTCCCCGTGCTGGGTGTTACTGTGCTTGGTAATTTGTGTCATTCAGGTGAGTGTAGTGGTTATCTCATTGTGGTATTAGTTTTTTAATTTTTCTTTTTAATAATGAGCTTGAGCTCCTTTTTATGTCTGTTGACCTTCTTTGTGAAATTTCTGCTTAAATAAGTCTTTTGCCCATTTTTCTACTGGGTTGCATGGCTTGTTGATTTATAGGAGTTTTTGTTTCAGCAGTAAGGTTATGAGTCTTTGTTTTATGTGTTACAGATATCTTCTCTCATTTTGTGGTTTCTCATTTCACTCTCTTTAAAACGTCTTTCAATGAATAGAGATTTTAGTATATTTTTAATGTAACCAAATTTACCACTTTTTCCTTTATGATTAGTGCTTTTTGTTTCTTGTTTAGGAAATCTTTCCATCCCTTGAGGCTATAAAGATATTCTCCTTTATTATTTTATGAAAACTTTGTAGTTTTACCTTTTACATTGAGTCTGTGATCCACCTGGAATTGATTTTAGGATATAAGTGAGGGAGGTGTCCTGTTTAATTTTTTTCCATGTGGGCACCCAGTTGTTCCTATGGCATTTATTGGAAAAGTTATCCTTTTCCCCCTGATACACAGTGCCTACCATTCTTTTCAATGCACTGTTTTTAAAGAAACTTGTAAACACTCAGTATTCCTCAAGCACTATATGCCCTAGGGAATTACATAAGCAGAGCAGAGGGTTGCCAGTTAAGAGTAAAATGAAAAACAGTAGACTCTAGTAACTAAGGGATTTGGGCTGTAGTAACCAAGTAAACAAAATGGTTGTGGGCTGTGCATTTACCTCGGTATAAACGTGTATGAGGCGTGACAGCGCGGAGTGGGTGAGGGCTTTGAGGGCGTGCAGGCCAGCATCAGAGGCCGGGCCTCGGTGGTAATTTTGTTTAAACTTTAAATTTGCGCATGTTACTTAATGAACCTCACTTTCCCAGACCAACAAAAGTAATGCTCATCTCAGTGAGGTAATAACAGCACTCGACAAAGTGTCCCTTCAAATTTATCTGTTTACTGTATGCCATAAAATTCAGAGTGCTGCGCAAATGAGAAACCGGCTGCCCTGGGAGAAGTGACTCCCGGAAGGGCCAGTTCTCGGGCTTCCCAGGGTACCTGACTCCCTCCAGGGTTCTTGCCCGTCAGCTGCTTGGCCACCTTCTCCATTTCTGAATGAAGTATCCTGAATGAATTTCCTCATAGTTGAGAATTATTATTGGTTGGTTGTCATCAAACTTGGTAAGAAGTTCTTTATTTTATTCACAACATGACATTCTGGATCATTCAGAATGCATCTGGATTATGTTTGTAGTCCATTCCTACGACTTAGCATTTCTTTAAAATAAACTAACAAAAATTCTGAGGGGAAACTGTACCATTTCTAATCTAGAGTAATTGTGTTATCATAGTTTTCCCCAGGTAAAAGTTGTGTAGTACTTGGGTGACATTGTACGGATACTGCAGACCACCTTTTCCCTCTTTGAAATGCTTTTCTTCTCTCAACTTTGTTGTTGTAATTATATTTTCCTAATTTTCTTCAAGAAGAAAATCACCCTTTCTCTTGCCTTTTTGCTTGTCCTCTTTCTATTCCTGCACCTATGGAAGAGGAGGTCCCTATGGGTGTTTCCAAAGCCTTAATTCCCAGCCATCCCTTTTTCTCTTATTCTTTCACAGTGTATCCATTCGTTACCAGAACTCAATTCCTCAGAACATCTCCACTTGAATTTCTTCTCACCTTCTTAAACTCAAGGCATAACAAAAAAATATACCTTTTTCTTTCCAAACCAACTTCTGCCTTCCTTGAGTCTTTCATCTGCCCAGACATGCATGGTCATACTCTCTACTTTTCCCTCCTTTTCATCTCATGTATTCGGCCTGTCCTCAAGTACTGTCCAGTCATTTTTTAAAATGTTTTTTGAATTGTGTTTCTCATTTTCACTACTCCTACTTTATCACAGGCCTTCAGCTCACCTCATACGTAGTCTAGTCTTGCTGTCAGGTATTTTACAATATCATCTGCCTGCTTCGAAAGTGCCAACGACTCCTCCTTGCCTCTAAGAATGGTTCTCAAATCTCTTCAGAAAGAATTATGTTTTGTTTGTTTACATTCAGATGTCTAACTTATTTCTTCGACATCTAGTAAGTCTAAAGTAAGGTTTATGGATCACTGCAAATACCTTGCTTAATGACAGGGATGCATTTCTTTTTTTTTTTTTTTTGAGGAAGATTAGCCCTTAGCTAATCTTTTTTTCTGAGGAAGGCTGGCCCTGAGCTAACATCCGTGCCCATCTTCCTCTACTTTATGCGTGGGACGCCTACCACAGCATGGCGTGCCAAGTGGTGCCATGTCCGCCCCCAGGATCTGAACCGGCGAACCACAGGCTGCCGAGAAGCGGAACGTGCTCACTTACCCGCTGTGCCACTGGGCTGGTCCCTACAGGGATGCATTCCGAGAAATGTGTCGTTAGGTTATTTTGTCATTGTGCAAACATCATAGAGTGTACTTACACAGACCTAGTTGGTACAGCCTACTACACACCTAGGCTTTATGGTGCTAATCTTATGGGACCACAGTCGTATATGCAGTCCGTTGTTGATTGAAATGTCATTATACGGCACACGACCTTACACTGGTGATTCTGATGTATGGACAGGGTTGAAAATCAGTGGTTGGAGAGGAGACAAGGGGATGGGATGGGTGGTGCTTATAATTAGATGTAAGTAATTATCAAGAGAGTGGGTTTTTCATTTGGATAGTAGGTTTGGGGATGCTCATTGCATTACTAAAAATAACTACTTGTAGAAGAAAACATGGGTGAATATTCATGACTTTAGGTTAGGGAATAGTTTCTTAGATATGACACCAGATGTGTAAGTGACAAAAGAAAATTTTGATAAACTGGACTTCATCAAAATTTAAAACTTTTGTGCATCAAAAGAGAAAAGACAACCCACAGAATGAGAGAAAACATTTGTGAAATCCTATCAATGGACTTATATCCAGAGAATAAATAAAAGACAACTCAATTTAAAAATGGGCAAAAGATTTGAATAGACGTTTGTCCAAAGAAGAATGCAAATGGCCAATAAGCACATGAAATGACGTTCAACATCATTAGCCGTCAGGAAAATGCAAGTCAAAACCATAGTAAGATACCACATCACCCCATTAGGATGGTTGTAATTTAAAAAAAGACAAAAAGTAATAAGTGTTGACAAGGACATGGAGAAATTGGAACCCCTTGTATATTATTGGTGGGAATGTAAGTGGTGCAGCCACTTTGAATAACAGTTTGGGCACTTCCTCAAAAAGGTTAAACATGGAATTACTATACCATATGACCTAGCAATTCCACTCCTAGATGTATACCCAAGAGAAATGAAAGCATACATCCACAAAAAAACTTACATGAATGTTTATAGCGGCATTATTCATAGTACCAAAAAGTAGAAACAACCTAAATATCTATCAGCTGATGAATGGATAAATAAAGTGAGATATATCCATACAAAGGAATATTCTTCAGCAATAAGAAAAGAACTACTGATACATGCTACAACAGGGACAAACCTTGAAAAGATTATGCTAAGTGAAAGAAGCCAGTCACAAAAGACCACATATTGTATGATTCCTTTTATGTGACATGTCCAGAATAGACAAATCCATAGAGACAGAAAGTTGATTGGTGATTGCCAAGGGCTGGGGCGTTGGTGGGAGAGTTGAGGGGGGAAATGGGGAGTGTCTGCTAATTGGTATAGGGTTGCTTTTTGGGATGATGAAAACGTTCTAAAATTGATTGAGGTAATGGTTGTACAACTATGAATATACTAAAAATCACTAAACAGTGCACTTTAAATGGGTGAGTTTTACAGAATATGAAATATATCTAAATAAGGCTGTAGGAAAAAAAATCTAAATAAAAGTGTGTCGTGAGTGGAGCAACGGTGAGAATGTGTCATGAACCAAAGATTATAATTAATTCTTGATCAAATTCTTTGTATCTGGAGTCTAATAAAATTTAAAATTTTTTGGAAAAAAGAAGAAAAGGAAAGTAAGAAAAACAGTGGTCCATAGGATGAAGTCTGAGGTACTTGTTCTCTAATTTAAAGCTATATTTTATCTGGCCTGATGCTACTGTGTAATCTGATATCTTGCCAAATACGTTTACAAACTTGGCATCATACCTAGGGCCATCTCTGTATTGTTGCTTGAACTTGGCATGCCTTTGCTCTGCTCTTCCCCAACCACCATTCCGAATGCCCTTTCACATTTCCCCTGTGCTTTCTCAGATCCTAGCCATTCAACTAAGTTCTGCTTCCTTTTTGAGTCCTTCTACGGGAACGTATTTTTTCTGCCTTTGGTTCTTTTATAGGAACCAACACATTTCTCTACCCATTGGGAGGCTTCTGTAAATACATGTCGTATACATGAGTGGAGGAAGTGGAGGAACTTATTTAGAGACTGTGAAAGAGACATTAAGAATAAGAAGCTTTAGTAAATAATGAAAGACATTATGAATAAGAACAGCTACAAAGCCAAAATAAGATGAATAATCCCATTGAATGGAAATACTGTTTTCTAGGTTCAAGGTGACTGATCAAACTTAAATTCTAAAAGCTTTTCTTTTCCTACTTCTTCGGCATTTCTGATCCAAGCCAGCAAGAATTTTTTCTCATTTATTTTACTCATCGCTTTAAATTTTGTTATGAGAATTTTCTTTTCCAAGTTGGGTCATCTTGCAGTTTTTTCACTTGTATATATGTGTAGATAACTAAAAAACCAACAAAAATCTTAGTAATTCTGTCCATGTCCATCTATTCCCCACCTACCCATCCCCCCTTTGCTTCCTACCACACATCCCGGCAACATAATCCTACTACTTCCCTAAACTACCAAAAAACCCAACACAGACTGGTTTCAATTTTAACTGCTTTTAGTTTTCCTTCCAGTCTTAAAATGTGTAGCAAAATGCTCCCAAATGCAAGCATCTGAGAGAGTAAAGGAGAAGTATTCTTCCCATCCGGGTTATTCAGTCCCTGAAGTGTTGATTAGGAGGAACTGAACTTTCAAAATGAGTTCCAGATTTGGCATATGTTAGTAATTTGAGGTTTCTCTCATAGCCATAATTTAAATTTTTAGAAACTAAGTTCTGTTAGAGCTGAATGGACAGTGAACTAGCCAGAATTTTAACTTGCAAGCTACACAGCAGTGGTGAAGATGAATGTGAAGGACGTGTGAAGAGGCACTAGTACGGAGCATAAGACAGCACTATGCTGCCACTCCAACTGTCCATTTACAGTGACATGCATCGAAGGCGGGTGGAGGGTCAGATCCTGTCAGGTGTGGTGCATTGAAGAATGAATTGGGATATCCCAGGACCATGCACTGGAGGAAGCTGGCTTTAATGAGAAAAAAAAAAAATGTCATAACAGGCAGGGAGAAGCAAATTTTGCTTAAATGAGCAACACCTTAAAGTTAGGAGTAAGAACAATACTTGTAATGATGATGGGAGAGCCCTTGACAGGTTTACAAGATTAGAGGAGTTTTGCTTAGTATGTAACAGGAAATAGAGCAAGCAGGTGGGGGTTTTATTGTTGAATCTTATTGCAGTCTTGCTGTTGGTCATTGGATCTAGCTGTTGAAGCTAGCTGTTTGGCTGTACCGTGCTGTGGAGGCAGGTGCTTCTCCAGATGTGGACCTCTCTACTTGTCAGGCCCTAATCATACCATTCATTCTTGCATACTCATTTCTCAGATAAACACCTAATAGGAACCTCAGCCTGTAGCCATCAGTGAAGATAGTTCACTTTGATACTGTTTCCTTTGTAAAGATTTCCTGTTTTGGTAGATATAATAAACAAGCTTATGCCTTCCCCTCCCTGGCAGAGTAAAAGGGTAGAAAGGTTACTAATTGTGGATAGCGCATTTGTGGTTGAAAATCAGAAATTTCCTATATATTTTAAGCTGCTTATTTAAAGGAAAATTTAAAATCAGCTGGTTTCAGTTCATTGCTTGGCTTGTTGCATTCTGCATTCAAAATACAAACAAAATGCTCCGTGATTCTCTCTTCTGGACTCTGCTGTCTGATCACACTAACGTCAGGGTCCGTCGGTTATTACAGAATCCGTTAGTATTTCTCCTCCACACTGTGCAGAGGAAGGCCAGGCATGGAAACGGACCTGATGAAGATCTTTGCAAACCAATAAAAAATAAATAAATAAGAGTTCTTTCTACATAATTCCCAAGACAACTACTTTGCTGAATCTCATTTGTTCGGATTTTTAGCAACCTGTCCCCATTCTCTTAAGAATAATCTTAATAGGGGCTGGCCCCGTGGCCGAGTGGTTAAGTTCGCGCGCTCCGCTGCAGGCGGCCCAGTGTTTCGTTGGTTCGAATCCTGGGCGCGGACATGGCACTGCTCATCAGACCACGCTGAGGCAGCGTCCCACATGCCACAACTAGAAGAACCCACAACGAAGAATACACAACTATGTACCGGGGGGCTTTGGGGAGAAAAAGGAAAAAATAAAATCTTTAAAAAAAACAAAAAACAAACAAACAAACAAAAAAAGAATAATCTTAATAGAGTTCAGTGCATGCAGACTTTAACTTGTAAATTAAAATTATCGGGTTTCAAAAGTTGTAGATTGGTTGGTAGAGCTTTAAATGCAGTTTCTTTCATAGTCAACACTTATTAAGTACCTACTGTGTTTAAACACTAGATTAGGTAATATGAGAGTCAGAGATGAATAAGGTATTTTTAAGAAATTGGGGGGTAGATCTCTACTAGAGAGAGAGGGTGCTTTTAAGGAGCTAGAATAGGAGATATGATATGTATATATGCATCCAAAATAAAGGAGAAATACAGAGTAATACAGGGGAGTACAGAGAAGGGAGAGGAAATTTTCTTATGGGAAATCCAGGAAGTCTTGACAGAAGGGCGTTTATTTTCCATTGATGAATGAGAGTATTCTGTTTCTCATAGAAGTAGCTGTAATGATTCTAGTGATGGCCCTGACCTCTAGGCCCCTTGTGATCATTAAGTTAATTTTAGAACCTTAGGAGGGATGGCTAAGAGGTAGAGGCCCTAGTAGCTGGCCAGCTGCCACTGTCAGTATGAGAAGGCTCTAGTAGCCAGGAGGTGACAAGAGGATTGGCCCAGTGATTTTATTGTAGTTTAATGTAGTGACCCTTTCTCGAGTCCCTGATATGTATGAAAACCCCGTGTGGAGACTAGGATAAATAAAATGATAAGATGATACCCCTCCCATTTACTAACTGGTGGAGGGTATAGACACAATACAACTAAGTGTAATAGAAGACAGTTAGTTGTAACTGGGGTGTAGAGGTATAAACAAAGGCTATGGAAGTACAGAGGAGGAAGCCATTGACATGGTGTTTTGTGGTGGAAATTAGTTAAGGCTTCATACAGGAAGCAATATTTGACTGGGCCTTGAAAAAATAAGTGATATTTCAAATGTCGAAGGGAAAGGAAGAGGCCTGGCATAGAGAGGAAACAGCATAAGAAAGGCATGTAAACACAGGATGTGAATAGTCTAGTTATGCTAGAGTGGCTGGGGATAAGTTGGAAGGTATGGTGGAGCTGGGTAGTGAAGGGCCTGAAATGACAATGCTAAGAGATTTAAACTTTTATGTAAGGAGGAGGGAGCCACCAAATATTTTTGAGTGAGGAGGTAACACAACGTGATTTGTGTAACATTCACTGTGCTATGAATGGGTGGCTGAGAGGAAAATGAAATAGATATAGGTGGTAAGCAATAGCATCAGTGTAGGTCAGAGATGATGAGTATGAACTGAGATAGCAGGAATGGAAATAGAAAGGAGGAGATGGATTCAAGACACACTTCTACCCCACCCAGAAGTTTTACTACCAGTTTGAAATGGGAAATGAGAAGGAAAAAAGAAGGATTACTCCCTTGCTCCCAGTTAACTGATATGGTAATGCCATTCATTAGTGAACATGGGAACTTTACTGGAAGAGCAGATTTGATTTTGGAAAATGGTGAGTTGGAGGTGTTTGTTTCCAGGCAAGTATTGGAAATTCATGTCAGGAACTTAAGATTTGGTACCAGGATCAGAGATATAACACTTGGAGAATTATCATCAAACAAATGATAGTGGAATCTGTGAGACCAGAAGAGTTAGCCCTGAGAAAATATAAAGCAAGGAAAGAGTCAAAATTAGTACATGCCCTACTAGAAAACACCTTCTGTAGAGGGTGGAAAGAAGAAAAACAAGTAGTAAAAGGAGATGGTTGGCAAGGAGAGTAAAACTAAGAAAGCGAAGGAGTTTGAGAGAGTGGGGAGGTGCTCAGCATTTCAGATGCTGTGACTGCAGGGGCCTGGGCAGAAGGGGTTCTAGCCTGTCATACATACAAATTGTTCGTATAAATATTTATGTACTTAAAAGTGTTTATAAGTCAGCAACTCTCTATACTTTGGCCTGCCATCCTTGCTCATTTTCTTCATGTTCCTCCCAAACCTCACCCCTCCCGTCTCCTGTCTACTCTCTCTTAAAGCAGTGGGAGGAGGAGAAAAGAAGGGGAAGTTGAAGCGCAAAGAGAGTTGAAGTTAAAATGTAAACATTCTTGGGTCAATATGTAAATAAATGGCATATTCTTTATTTTGAATAAGCCACCTTAATGATAATAATGTCCCTTTATCTAATTTTTTGTCAGTGTGTCTCTAGTGGTCATAAATATGTTTGTCTTAAGTAAAAATAATATGAAAATTCTGGGTTCGGTTGAGTAGGCTTACATATATTTACTGATTCTTATGTGGTCTTAACATCAGTCATTATCCAATTTCATTTTTGTTTTTAAAGGAATAAGTACCACTTGCCTCACTCAGTCCAGGTTTATGAAGGCGGCAGTGCTGGTTTTACTGACATAAACCACTCGTGTTTTCTTTTAGTTCACCAAGTATCTTTTGCATTCCAGCTCGATCATATCTCTATTTCACTATTATTTTAAGTTTAAGTGACTGGTTATATAATTTCTAAATGTTCACTTTTCACATTTGCTATTCAAACTTAATGATTCAGAACCTTTATACTAGTGACCAGAAACTAGTATTTGCTGGGTTAAGATAACCTGAGTTGTGTTCATTTGCCTTTCTAGATTTTGGCTTCAGTAACCTCTTCACTCCTGGGCAGCTGCTGAAGACCTGGTGTGGCAGCCCTCCCTATGCTGCACCAGAACTCTTTGAAGGAAAAGAATATGATGGGCCCAAAGTGGACATCTGGGTATGTATCTCCCTTCACTTACACTCCATAGCATTAGTTACCCTTGACTGATGGCGACTATCCTCATCCTGGACAGCGCATAATGCTGCCCGTGAATTGAGATCTTGATTACCTGTTCTTTGAATTCCCAGTTCTTTGTGCAGAGTCTTTCCTGTAGCACTTGTCTTATGAACTGAGCCATAGATTTCAAACTGCCCCTTTTCATCTGCAAAAAACCGCAAGGGCAAGCTTGGATGGGTGCCCTTGCCAAGAACAGAGATTCTTTCTGTTGTTGCCACTTGCCTTCTCCCTAAGAGATGAGTACTGAGAGAAATTCTAGATATGTTACCCAAAATTAATGTCTGGAAGCAAAGAAGAATGTTAAGTATTCTAAAGATGGTTGGCCTTGACAGTGTCCTGTATTATTTCTCATTAAAAAAGAATAAAAAGTTTGTTCCATTATCTTGTGCATGACTCACCATCATCTTTATACACGTACTATAATGGCCTCTTTTGTTTCTTCCTCTGATGTGATTAATTGTCCGTACTCTCTCTTGGGGATGCAGAGCCTTGGAGTCGTCCTCTATGTGCTTGTGTGCGGTGCCCTGCCGTTTGATGGAAGCACACTGCAGAATCTGCGGGCCCGGGTGTTGAGTGGAAAGTTCCGCATCCCATTTTTTATGTCCACAGGTAAGGGAGTTGCCAGCACACAGCTATGATTGGGTTTATGGAAAGTTAGACATGCTAAGTTATCCCAGGAATTGAGTGATGGGGTATAAATGGCCCATTTAACAACCTTTCTTAACTCTAGTTTGCTGAACTGGACCGCCAGAGGTAAGGTTCTGTAGAAACAGAGTGTGCAGGCCTTGGCATCAGATAGCCCTGCCTGAGTTTGCCTGAGTTTCGCTCTGGGTTCTGCACATAGCTGCTAGTGTTGTGTGGCAGATTACTTAGTCTGTCTGAGCTTGAGTTTCCTCATCTGTAAATGGCTGACAGTTCTGTGAAGGCTATTACTGTGAGGGCTAAATTAAATAATGTATGTAAATAATCAGGCCAATTACATGGTGGCAAGGTGATAAATATTCCTGTTTCACCCCTCTCCTTCACTCCGTCTCCCACCCTTTTTCAGGAAAATATTTCCATTTACTGGGACCCCATTGCGATGTGGCAATAAATACCAGGGATAAAGCAGGCTTTGCGTCTTAGTCTTGCTGCTACTACATTTCCTACTTCTGTGACATCCCCCCAACTCAAATAAAGAGGTATTTTTTAAATGAGTGGGCTATGGAGTAAGTAGCTCTTGGAACAATTTAACCCTGGAAACAGATACCAGGTACCCAGAATCTGCAGTGTTTTATCATCATTTATGTGCATGTAAGAAAAGAACATTTTAGAGACAGTGCAGTAAGCAGTCTGTTTAGTTTTGCTTAATCATATTTTCATTTTAAGGAAGAACATACAGAGTAAATGTCCACTGGGTTGGCAACAAAGTGCGTTGCATTTTAGAATAAATAGGTGAAACTTGTACTCAATTTAACTTTTAGTCCCCTTAGAATTAATGGGTTAATAGTATGTCAGATAATAAGTGCTGTGAAAAAAATAAAATAGAGAGGGAGGTTTGGGGATAGTGGGTGGGAGGTTATTTTTTAAAAAGTGTGGTCAGGGAACTCCTTCACTAAATAAGCGACATTTCAACAAAGACTGAAAGGAGGTGAGGGAGCGAGCTGTGCAGCCTGAGGAGGAGCTTTCCAGGCAGAGGAACAGCAGGCACAAAGGCCCCAGGGAGCACGCTTGAGTGTTTCAGGAGCAGGACCGAGGCCTGTATGCTCAAAAGGAATGAGAGACAGGACAAGAGAGATGAGGTCAGAGAGGCAAGAGCTTACTTTGGGGCCCAGTCAGTCAATGTGAAGACCTTAGTTTTAGTTTTTACTCTGAGTGAAATACAAAGGATCAGAGGGTTTTGACAAAGGAGTGGCATAATCTGACTCCTGTTTTTTCCTAAATTTTTTAATGGAAAATTTCAAACATACAAAAAAGTCCAAAGAATTGTACTGTGACTTTTATTTCTTAGAAATCACTGTGGCTGCTCTATTGGTTGAAAGGTTCAAGGGCTGAAGGAGGGAGACCAGTTAGTAGGAGACTTTTGCAGTAATCCAGGAGAGAGATCTTGGTGGCTAGTTCCCAGAATGGGGTGGAGAGGTGGAGAGGGGAAGAAGTGGTCAGATTCAAGAGATACTCCATACTGTGTGGCAGGCACTGTTCAAAACATTTCACAAACATTTATTATAACAGCCCTCTGAGAGACATAAGACTGTCACCTCCATTTTATGGGTGATACCCAGGAGACGTTTAGCAATTTTCTTAAGATAACACAGCTGTTAAGTGGCTAAACCAGAATTTGAACCTAGGCAGTCTGGTTCCAACATTTCTGTTGCATTCGATATGAGAGAAAGAGAGTAATTAAAGGTAACTCTAGGGTTTTTGGCTTGAGCAACTGGAAGGATGGATTTACTGCTAACTGAGATGGGCATGGCTAGGGAAGAATACTTACATTTTGGAGAGATGTTTTGGATGTGTTAGTCTGAGATGCCCATCAGACATCTAAGTTGAGATATTGTGTAGTTGAACATAGGAGACTGTAACTGAGTTGAGAGTTGTGGGCTAAGTATGTACATTTCGGAATCATCGGTGTCCAGAAAATGTTTAAAGCTATGAGGAGAGATCACTTTTTTAGGCAGTGATTATAGAGAAAAGAAGAGGTCCAAGGATTAACCTCTAGAACACACAAGTATTCAGAGATCAGGAAAATGAAGAGAGATCCACATAGGAATGGCTAGTGAGGTAAAGCAGACTCTGCTGTCCTAGAAAACAAGTGAAGAAAATGTTTCAAGGAAGAGGGAGTGAGCAGCTGGGTGGAGTGCTGCTGATAGATCAGATAAGAGAACTAAGAACTGAATATTGGGTTTAGAACTGTGGAGATCACTGATGCTCTTGATGTACAGCTTTGGTGGAGGGACAGGAGCAAAAGCCTAATTCATGTGGATACAACAGAAAAGAAATAGAAGGGAAACTGAGAAAGGAAATAGACACACCTTTTTCCAATTTTACTATAAAAGAAAGCAGAGAAGGGATCCAGTGGATTGCTCTGGCTGGAGTCACCAGTGATCTTGTCATAATCAACTGAATGTCCTCAGTCTTTATCTTAATGACCATCAATATTTAGCACTTTACCACTCCTTACTTTCTTTTTTTAAAATAGACTTTATTTTTTAGAGCAGTTTTAGGTTCACAGCAGAATTGAGTGGAAAGTATAGAAGGTTCCCATATAGCCTCTATCCCCACACACTCATAGCCTCCCCCATTATCAAGATATCCTGCACCTAAGTAGAACACTTGTTATAATGCAATCCATCAACCTACATTGACATGTCATTATCATGCAAAGTCCATAGTTTACATTAGGGCTCACTCTTGGTGTTGTACATCCTATGGGCTTGGACATATATATAATGACATGTATACACCAATATAGTATCATCATACAGAGCAGTTTCACTGCCCTAAAAATTCTCTGTGCTTATGCATCCCTCCCTCCCCCCAACCTCTGGCAACCACTGATCCTTTTACTGTCTCCATAGTTTTGCCTTTTCCAGAACGTCATATAGTTGGATTCATACCGTGTGTAGCCTTTTCAGATTGGCTTCTTTCACTTAGTAATATGCATATAGGGTTCCTCTATGTCTTTTCATAGCTTGATAGCTCATTTCTTTTTAATGCTGAATAATATTCCATTGTCCGATGTACCATAGTTTGTTTATCCCTTATCCATAACCCAGTGATGGACATCTTGGTTGCTTCCGAGTTTTGGCAATTATGAATTAAGCTGCTATAAACATCTATGTGCAAGTTTTTGTGTAGCATAAGTTTTCAGCTCATTTGAGTAAATATCAAAGAGAGTGATTGCTGGATTGTGTGGTAACAACATATTTTATTTTGTAAGAAACCACCGAACTGTCTTCCAAAGTGACTGTACCATTTTGCACTCCCACCAGCAATGGAGGAGAGTTCCTGTTGCTCTACATCCTCGCCAGCATTTGGTGTTGTCAGTGGTTTGGATGCTTGTCATTCTAGTAGGTGTATAGTGGTATCTCATTTTAATTTGCAATTCCCTAATGACGTCTGGTGATGAACATCTTTTCATATGTATATTTACCATCTGTATGTCTTCTTTGGTGATGTGTTCTCTCCAAGTGTTTTGCCAATTTTTTAACTAAGTTGTTTGTTTTCTGATTGTTGAGTCACTTCTTACTTTTTGAAACACTTTTTTCTCATTGCTTCTCAGACACCACATTTCTCCGGTTTTCCTTCTGTCTCTCTGGGTGCACCTTCTCAGTCTTCTCTGCCAGCTTTCTCTCTCCGTTCATCCTTTACGTCTTTTCATCTTTACGCCATCTTTCAGAGCCATCTGATTTACTGCTACGGCTTCAGTGATTACTGTCATGCTCAGTCCCCACTTAACTCTCAGTGAGCTCTCTGGCCCAGACCCCTCCTCTGGAGTGAAGGGCCATAGAACCAATCATTTGCTACCGATGGTTTCACTTTCATGTCTTAAATTTACATCAATGGAAACATTTTCAAAACTGAGCTTAACTCCCCCTTCCCTAGATTTGCTCTCCTCTGTGTTCCCTTTCCTAGTGAATGGCGTCACCTCCTGACCAAGGCGAAAGCTAGCCTTGATTCCTCCTTCTCTCTCATCATCGCCACAGCCAGTCAATTATCAGATTCTGTAGATTCAACACTCCATTCCTACAGCCACTTCCGTAGTGGCTCTTGCCTAGATTAAATAATAATCAACTAAATGGATTCCTGGCTCCAGTCTAGTCCCTCTCTAATCCATTCTCCACACTGCTGCATGAGTAATCTTTCCAAAACACAAATATAAAAACAAAACACACACAAATCTGATCATATCGTTTTCAGCTTAAAACGTTTCAGTGGGTTACCATTGCCGCTAGGCTAAAGTTCTCTCCGTCAGAGTGGCTAGCACACTGACTCAGCCATTTGTGACCATGACTATAGCAAAAAAGGCATTTTATACTGTGACCTAAAACATATATATACATACAACTGAACAATTTTTTCTTAAGAAAGCAAAACTTGCCTTTACTATGTGCTGTACCCTCCAATATATTTTATTCTATTACATTAAAAAATACTGATTATAACTTATTAAATTGATCTCGTGACTGCTGTTTGAAAAACAATGGCAGAGAAATACCTTTATGACCTGGCTCCTGCCTGTCTCTTCAGCCCTCGTTCCCATTCTGCAACTAGTCACCCTGACTTTCTCATAGTTTCCTGAACAAGAAAGATTCCTTGGAGCAGTTCCCCCTGCCTGGAATGCTTCTCCTCCTCTTCCTCCCCCACTCCACCCACTCCTGGATTCTAGAATAAGAAATTAGACGTGATAGAAAGAAGAATCTAGATAATTTCTACCATCTTCAGGTCTCCTGGCTTTGTTTTATCATGGGACTTAGCAGACTTTTTATTGTAGTTCTTTCGTTGTATGTCCTCCACACCAGACTGTGAGCTTATAGAAAGCAGAGACAAAACATGTGTTTTTCACAGTTGTCTATAGTCTAGCAGAGTATCTGGCTTGTAGTAGGACTTAGTAAATACTAAGTAGGTAGTAAATACAATCCTTCTTAAAACCCTCCAGTGGCTTTCACTTACACTTAGAATAAAATTCAAAAGGTCGTTATTATTATGGCCTACAAGGCACGACTGTGATTGGCTGCCCTCTCTAATCTTATTCCCTACCACTCGTCACCTTACGTTATGAACTCCAGTCACAGAGGCATCCTTGCTGTTTCTCAGACCTGCCGAGCACACACATGTCCCCGTTCCCTCAAATATTCACATGGCTTGCTTCCTCACCTCACTTGGGGTTTTTGCTTAAATGTCCCCTCAGAGAGGCCTTTCCTGACCCCTCCCAACATCCTCTTTCCATAACTCTGCTTCATTTTTTTTCATGGCACTTACGCTACCTGACATGATTTGTTTATTGTGTCCCCACCCCCCATCCCCACGGCCTCTTGATTATGATAAGGTTTTGTTTTTGTTCACACTGTATTCCCACAGCTTAGGACAATGCGTGGGTCCTAGTAGGCACTCAGTAAATATTTGTTCAATGAATAAATGAGTGCATGCATGTGTTTGTGAAAATGCTAACTACCAAAACCCCTTCAGAGTACACACTTGGATTTAAATAATAATATCAATAACAGTAATCTATATTTCTTCAAGGCTTTCCGTTTACAAAGTATTTCCTACACTCGATCTAATTTGAGCTACATAACTGTACTCTGGAATTGGTATTGACACATTATTTTATCATTTTTCCAATGAAGTCTAAGAAGCTGAAGTTTAAAGAAGTTAGTTGACTTGCCTAAAGCCACACAGGTAATAAATGACTAAGTCAGTACTCAGATTCAGTGTTTGTTCTGCTAGACCACACTGTTGCGAAGAAAGAGCAAGATAAACAAACCACTTCCTCTGCTTTTCCAGTGTCCACACTATTTCCTGTGAGCAACTTGGATCCGCTCTATCCTCCTCCCCCACGTCCTGGCATCATGGCAAAAGATTTGTACTCAAGCCTTAGCAGAGCTGGCTTCAGGGAGTGGATGCTGGTAAAACAGCTAACCATACTGTCAACCACATTGTCCATTAGAGCTTAGAAATAAACTCTATGACATTTTAACTTCTAAGGAAGAGCTAATATTTGTAATATCATATAAGTTAACATGAAGGTTTAACGGCTCTCAGAATGCCAACATAATTATTCTAAATATGGTCACTTTTTAATCTCAGTCAAGTAATTCCCTAGGTAGGAATAAAAATTTTTGTAAAATTAAGTACAGAAAATGAGAAACAACCCAATCTAGGAGATGAGTAGGCAGTTACTATGTTACCAGTATGATCTCTCTCGCCCTCAGGGACATACTTGTGCTTGGCCTTGCCTACCATCATAGCGCCGAATCCCAAGGCCCCTCAGAGAATGCCACCAAAAGGATACAGCATAGGAGAAAATGAAGTCATAAAGTTGTTTAGTCTTTTCTTAGCTTAGACATTCTTCAAGTACTGTAAATTTTCAGGTTTATCTCAAGGAAACCTAGAGTCTGTCCCTGAGTTCTTTTTCTGCTTACACCTCTAGTTTCTGGGCACACTTCCACCTCACTACACGTAGAGTTAATTCTTTACCTGGAGGCTGAAGCCGGCACCTTTCCCGCCTGTCAGGTCTACAATTACTATATGATAGAAGAGACAGTGGTTGAGGGAAGTCCTTAAGAACAAGATCCTTTCTTTTCCTAAGCTGTTGTCATAGAATTGAGCTGAGTTTATCCACTTTTCTGCCAAAAGGATCTAGAAACTCCAGCAGAGCTGGTATAATTTTCTGAATTAGCACTTGGGAGACAAAGTGGGGAAGGTCCCATCGTCTAACTTCTTCTAGCCAAGTTGAATTCCAGAGTATCTACAGCTGTGTGGGAGGCCATGCTGTACAAATGGATACAGTTAGTTAAAAAATTCCAAGTGTCTCTTTGTTGTCAGTAATGTGCGGAATGAAGTTTCCTCACAGTTAGTGGATATTTCTATGCCTGGTCTTGTTTGTTTGATAGAAGCTTCCCTTCGTGGTCATCCTAAGATGTACTAAAGACATACTTTCAAGTTGGAATGACAATATTGTAAATTTAAAAGAGGATTTATTTGAAGACTGAATCGATTTTATACCACTTTGTTTTATAATTCTGTCTTCCTCCACTCTCCCCTAGAAAAGCCTCTTGATATCAGAACTGTGTTTTGTACATCATCATCTTCCATAAAATCTAACAGCGCCTGGTATGGTATAAACATTCAGAGAACATTTTTTTTTTTTAAGATTTTATTTATTTTTCCTTTTTCTCCCCAAAGACCCCCGGTACATAGTTGTATGTTCTTCGTTGTGGGTCCTTCTAGTTGTGGCATGTGGGACACCGCCTCAGCGTGGTTTGACGAGCAGTGCCATGTCCGTGCCCAGGATTCGAACCAACGAAACACTGGGCTACCTGCAGCGGAGCGCACAAACTTAACCACTCGGCCACGGGGCCAGCCCCTCAGAGAACGTGTTTTAAGGAGAAACCGAATCATTACCATTTACCTATTGAATCTTAAATCAGACTCCAGTGTTTTATTATTAAAGTGAAAGGTAACTCACTGGTGATCTGAATTATTAATTGGTTTTATGTACTTTTGTTATGTAGGTTATTACGTAGGTGACCAGGTCAAGTTGCTTCTAGTTTTAAAAGGTTTTGGTCTACTATAGAGTTGGCTCTCTATGTCTCAAGTAAAACAAGTTTGGTTCAGACAGTGTTTTTGCATTAAATTTACCAGAGCATCCCAGAGAGCGGTTAGGTAAAACCCTGAGCCTAAATTATAGAAGGATTACAAGCTGAAACTTGCAATTTTTTGAAGCTGTTGCGGAAGACGAGACCTGCCTGACCACAAGTATTAGCTGATGCTCTTTCTGCTTTCCTCTCCTGCTGAGGACAGCCAACAACTGAAATTTTTGGAGCATCAAACTCATTCACTATCAATGTGTTTTGTAAAACCGTCCTAAAGCCTGCTTTGCCTTACTCAGCAGTTGCGCCACCTGCTAGCACGTGGAGTAAGATCAGCCATTTATTTAGCTGAAGGAGAATTAATTTACAGTGAAAAACTGCGGTGACGGCAAGTGTGTAGAGATCTCTTGTGGACAATCTTTTTGAGTCCTTATTGATTAGACTTCATTGTGACTTAATTAATTGTAATACTGCATCAGCATTTTATCACTGGGAATGCAAAACCCAGGCTTACATAATGCTTCTGACGGAGACTGTGCTGTGCAGCTACTGCCTGAAAGCTTCTACTTAGACGCAAACAACTCTACCCTGATCGGCTTATTCATCGAGAACCACACAGAGCGCTTTGTTTAGAGGGAAGGGGACGGGAGATTAAAGTGGCTCACCTGTCAGTCTCCAGACGCTGAGGGGCTCAGCGTCCTCAGACCAGTCCTCTCATACCTTTTTGAGGCATATTCCACCACAAGGGAGAAAAATGTGTGTGGTGCTTTTGTGTTAGTGAATGCAGAAATCACAGATGATGTCAAGAAAGAGGCTAGATCTACTGCAGAGTGAAGCAGGCCTCTCCTACCCATCTCCATGATTTTATCTAATATAATAGAAAACCAGGGGCCGGCCCAGTGGTGCAGTGGTTAAGTCCACACGTTCCACTTCGGCAGCCCAGGGTTTGCTGGTTCAGATCCTGGGTGTGGATGTGGCACTGCTTGGCAAGCCATGCTGTGGCAGGCGTCCCACATATAAAGTAGAAGAAGACGGGCACGGATGTTAGCTCAGGGCCAGTCTTCCTCACCAAAAAGAGGAGGATTGGCAGCTGATGTTAGCTCAGGGCTAATCTTCCTCAAAAAAAGAAAAAAAAAATGAAAACCAGTGGGTAAGTATTGGTACTGCCTTACTTATTACCCTTCTTAAACAAACTGTCTCCTAGTTGATGGCAACCCTGTAGAGGAAAATAGAGAAAGGGAGGGAGTTAAGTGGAAGGACTCCAGAGATTTGCATAATAACTCACATTTATTAAACATTTTCTACATACCAACACTCTTGCATTAACTTATTTAATGTTCACAACTACCCTGTGAGGTGGGCTACCACTGTCATTTGATAGACAAGAAAACTGAGGCATGGTAAGGTTGAGTAACGTACCCCAAATCACAGCTGGGAAGTGGCAGAGCTGAGATTTGAACCCTGGCAGTCTGGCTTCAGAAACCATCGAACTGTTGTCTTTGGTTGTATTTTAATTCTCAGTAAATGTGTATCTGCCAAGTTATTCCAAGTATCAAGAGAGTCCTGGAATAGATATCTTTGTCCATCTGGATTACTTACTGAAAAAAGAGTTAGTAACAAGTGCGTCGTATTGGACTCTGGAGTAAAACTGAGCCAGAATTTCGTTCTACGATAATGATTGATGTTAGGGCTTAAAAATATTTGAATAATGGCATAATAGTATAAGCAACAAATTTTTATAAATGTGAACTGCAAATTGGGCAGCCTCTAGTAGTATAACAGTGTAGCAAGCCAGGGTCTTTTCGAGGTCGGGGCCAGAGGTCAGTGTTAGCATCCCCAGCCCTTAAGCCAGTATCTCCTAATTTCTGAATCTTAGTTCTGGCAGCCTCACAACTTGCTAGAAAAACTATTGAAAATAAGGAAAATTCAAGAAATAGGTGTTCTTTTGCAAATAAATGGAGGCAAATGGGTCAAACACTTGATTTCTCTCAGTCAATTTCAGGTTGATAAACTCTTAAGACCAAAGAGAAAAGAGCCTCTCAGCAGAAGTTTATTGATTCCTAATAGAAGCTCTTTTCTCAGCTCCATCTTTATTTTCCAGAGTGTTCCAAGCCATCTATCTTCCTTTGGCCTCTGTGTTCAACCACTGAAAGTTTGCCACAGTATTTAGTTATAAGGAATTTGATTTCTATTTCAGAATATTCTGATGATAATTTGCAGAAACCGGTGGTGTTGGAATTTATTAATGTATTAAATTTTGTTTCCTTTTTGGATTTTGAGATTTGAGAAATATAGAACCCTCTTTGGTTTTTTTAGGGGATTGGGGCTTGGTGAGGATGATTGGCCCTGAGCTAACACCTGTTGCCAATTTTCCTCTTCTTACTTGAGGAAGATTCACCCTGAGCTAACATCTGTACCAGTCTTCCTCTATTTTGTATGTGAGATGCTACCACAGCATGGCTTGACGAGCAGTGTGTAGGTCTATGCCTAAGATCTGAACCCACAAAACCTGGGCCGCTGAAGTGGAACATGCAAACTTAACCGCTACACCACTGGGCCAGCCCCTAGAGCCCGCTTTGAAATTTTAATTGCTCTGGAGAATTAAACATTATTAAGAAGTTTGTTAAAATTATTGAAAATAAAAACTCTTGGGCTAAGTGCTTTGGAATTACCTTTGGACACACCTTGTGTTGACTGGAAAGAGCACATGAGAAACCAGACCATACCCCTCCTCCAGGCACCTGTAAGAAACATGAATTTGCTGGGTAATTGCTTCTTCCTTGCATTCTTCCCATGCCTCCTGGCACACAGACGTCTTCTGTTTCCACCAGCTCAAAGCAGTTTTATGTGGTCAGAAAGAATCCATGACTCAATTTCTTTTAGACCACTCCTCTGCCCGCAGAGCTGAAAATGATTGCTTTGCCTGTTCCACACTTTGGCATCACATGAAAAGTTTGAGAGACAGTTGGCATTCCCTCCATCCTAGGATCGGCCTGATGAATCTGACAATCCAGTGCCCTAAATTTCTGTCTACCCCTTCCCCTTGGCTATGATTCCTTGATTGGGGAAGCCTGTTGTTTCTAACCTACCGTCACAGTCTTCATCACCATGCAACAGCCGGAGTATGTGAACCAAGTTCACTTTTCTGTAGTGTGTTTAATCCTCACCATTATGTCCCTGCCTTCTCAATTCATCTTAATCCAATTTGCTGTTCCCCCTTAACATTGTTTTCCAGGTAGTTCATAGCCTTCTGACCATGAACTTACCCAGCCCATTTTTTATTAACTTGGCCTGTAGGTGACTCGAATGTTGGAACCTGTGGAGATTACTTTGCATTTGATCTGACAGAAGAGGAAATGAAATTGATTTGAGTTTTTATTAAGATATACTGGCTACTACCTAAAACATCAATAGTTAATTTATTTCAGGTACTCTATGGGTTAAGAACACTGGCTTTGGAGTAAAACTGGCCAGAATTTGGATCCTGCTTTGCCTCTTATTTGGTCAGGTTTCTTAACTTCTCTGATTGTAATTTTTTTATCCATAAAGTAGGTTGATGTGTGAATTAAATGCTTAAATTAAATTAACTTAAAGCGTTTAGCACTTTGCCTAGCATGTACGTGCTCAATGAATATGTTATTATTATTAAATTATATTTTTGAATGAAGTGCTCTATTAATCTTTCACACCCTCCTTCCCTGTGTTGTCTTTTACTGTTTTCTGTGTTTCTTTCTCTCACTATCTTAACATGCTAAGGATATGTTATTAATACTTTCAGTTGGCTCCACAGGGTTTGTGGAGAAGACTTATCTGCCTGGAGTTGTTTTGGTTTGTTGTATCATAACCTTGATGCTATAGCTATACCCACATGCCAATGTCTCCTCAAGTGGTAATCTCATTTACAGATTATTCTGTATAACCTCAGAAAAGATCAGTGAGTAAGTACGTCCTGTGTGATACGGAGAACTCTAAAGCTACACGGGGAAACTGGAAATCATCTGATCCGGCTCTTGCTGGATATTAGGTGTTATCATAGGCACTGGGGATACACAGCTCCATGAGACACTTGAGACACAGTCCCTGTGCTTAAAGGACTCTCAGTCTTTCTCACTCCTAATGCTGGGAGCCCTTTGAAAGACATCTCAAATGTCAGCCTCTGATTAAAGATTTCTAGTGACAATGAATGCACTATTTCACAGGACAAATCATTTCCTTTCACAGTTACATGGTTTTTAGAGTTGGAGGGGACCTGGAGTTCATCCCATCCAGTTACTTTCTGGACCTAACTCTTCAAGTGAAATCTTACTCAGAACATTAATCTATAAAATGGATAAAATTGCTGTGCTCCAGGTGTGGCCCTGCCCACTTGACTGCCCCCTCTCACTTCTCTAAGGGGCCCCTCCTCAGATCCCTAGGACCCTGATCCGGTAATCTGGATCAACTCTAGTAATTAGAAAGGTTTTTCCTAAATTGAACTTGTTACTTCCTAATTACTCCAAATTCAGGCCCCTGGAGCAGCACAGTATAAATCTGCCTTGTCTTCTTTAGAAAAACCTTTCAGATACTTGAAGAACACCCAGCATACCTTTCCTGCCTAGCCTTCTCTTCTCCAAGATACATCAGCCTCATTGCCTTTAACCTGACTTTAGGTGGCATGTTTTCAAAGTTTTAGTCAGGAAACTCTTACATTATTCTGTTCCTTCTTCCAGCCTGGAAGCTGGAGACAGAGCTTCTGTTAACTCTTGGTTGACTTCGAAGTTGGTTTTTCATTCCCCTTCCCCATCCCTTACTGTTTCCCCTGGGCTGAATGCGTTAACCTCTTAGAGAAAGCTGTTTATTATCAAGGTCAAAAAAGAAGAAAGACGTTAAAGACCTGGCCTTCTTAGATGGAATTACACTGGCAGTCTCCACTGAATTCCCATTTTAGGACACTGCTCATGCAGCAGCTCTCTCTCCAGTCGTCTAGATGCCTGTCCGCGCTCCAGGGCAGGGCTCGCTGCGCATCCTCTCGTTAACATTCTGCCGGCATATCAAGTTTCATGGGCCCACAGTGATTTTCACTGCAGAGACCGCTTGGCGTCTTGCACGGCGCGGATGAAAGCGGCCTGTGAAGGGAAGCCGCTCCTCTGGCACACACGAGCAGAGCAGCAGATTCCTGCATTGCCCAAGTGCTTCAGTTTCAGTCAGTATCAAAGGCTGTGTCTGCCTTTTGGGAAGGAATAAGTGATGGGCCCACTTTAGACATTAAAATAGAGTATTTCTTGGCATCTGGAAAAGTTGATGTTTTGTACCCTTTGATCTGAGGCCCTGTCTTCTTTCCACTCATTTTAATTGACTGTCCTGTGGTTAATTGTGTTATTAGGTTTGGGAGCATTTATTCCCTTCATTTTCACTGTCTTTCCATATTTCATGTAGAATAGTGCATTCAGACCTAGGTTGAATTTAATTTCATGAACTATATGGCACTTAGGAAGTATCGTTGATGATAATACTCTGGCTTTCTGCATTTTGTTGTGTTTTACCATCTGTGCAACATATGAAAAGTGTTAGCTTTCTGTTCCTTTGCATGCTGGCTATTATCTAAGGCACACAAGATAAAAAGCTCTTGTCCTTTAGGTGTTGCCACTGCAGCCAGGAGTTCTTAACGTGGGGCCCGTAGCCATCTAGGGAAGCTATGACATGCTGTTGGGACTCATTGAACAGACTAAAATTATATGCAAATTTTTGTGTATAAATTCTTGTTCATGTTTTTCTGGAGATTTTTCAGGGCATCTGAAACCAAATAATGATTAAGGATGACTGAACAGAGGTTTCAAGATCTTGAAATTGAATTAGATACATCTTTTAATCAGGACTTATTATGGTGATGTTGATTTTTTTGTTTGTTTTTAAGACAATTGCTTTGAAAATTCTGTTGTAAAGCAACCCTGTAACTGAGCGTCATTCTGCCTTGGTCATCTGGTTCAAGGCTAATGTGGTTACCTTTTAGGCACTAAATTCTATATGGAAACCAAAAGAAAACAGAAGAGTGCCATCTAGAGGTCTTAACAATTTCACAACTTTCAAATCAGGCCCAGGCTTTCTCCCTACATGGGGGTCTTTAGTTTGAGTGACTTTCTAGATTAAGAACATTTTTTTCCTCTCAAGTAATTGCAGACCATAAAGGTGTGTGTCAATATTTATAATCCATACAGATGCTACAGTTGTGGGGTCTAGCCTTGCTACTGTGGGAACATAATTTTAATAAAGGCTTAATGTTGTAGGTGGCTTTTACTCTATTTTGTAGAGATATGGGAACTACAGGCTTTAAGAGCCACATTGCATTTGAATATACTTTTAATCATCAAGAACAAATTTATGCCTACTATAAAATCATTTTGAAATAGGGACTTTGCTGTATGTTCTCTTAAAGTTAGAATAAATTAAAAATTGAGTAATTTGTCCTAATTACTCTTGGTATTCCTTTCAAGATGATGATATAGAATGGTGTTTGCCAAATGATGCAGAAATTGTGGGATTGCAGAGTTGAATTCACTCTGGAAAATAGATCAAACAGAATATATATCCCATGAAGACGTATAAAGGGTCGGCAGGAGCGTAGCTCTCAAGTCCCCGCTCTGCCGTTACTGTGCAGTGTTGAGTATGTTAACTTTCTTCTTTTATAAGTGTGGCTAATAATAGTATCTCATTTAGGGTTGTTGTGAAGATTAAATGAAATAGTTGGTAAGCACAGTGCCTTATATATAAAAGGTCTTTTAAAATTAGCAATAATTTATTGTTGTTGTTTTTTTTAAGATTTTATTTTTTTTTCCTTTTTCTCCCCAAAGCCCCCCAGTACATAGTTGTATATTCTTCGTTGTGGGTGCTTCTAGTTGTGGCATGTGGGACACTGCCTCAGCGTGGTTTGATGAGCAGTGCCATGTCCGCGCCCAGGATTCGAACCGACAAACACTGGGCCGCCTGCAGCGGAGCGTGCGAACTTAACCACTCGGCCACGGGGCCAGCCCCTATTGTTATTGTTATTATCACTGACCAGTTTTATTTTCAGGACAACTGTAATAAAAGCGAAACAGACTACTTTTAAAACCTGTATCTTATAGAGAATTTTATAGTTTAAAAAGCATTTTCACAAATAAAATTTTGTTTGATTAGAGTTTCAGTAAATATTTATTCATATATTCAGTAGCTATTTATTCAGCTCCCATTAGGTGTAATAACCATCTTTGGTGTTGGAGGTTTGGTACTAAAAACAGTGGTAAGAACGACATGGACCTTACGTTGGGGGAGTTAGACAATAAACAAGTAAATAAACAAGACTTCACAAAGAAGTCTTAGTGTGAAGAAAATCAGCGTGATGTAATAGACAGTGACTGGGGGCCTACTTTAGATTGATTTACAGGGAGGAACTTTCTGAAGAAATGGCATTTAAGCTCTTTCCCAGATAACAAGATGCCAGCCACGTGAGGGTCCAAGGAGCAACTGTTCCAGCTAAAGGAACAGCAAGTGTAAAGGCCATTGTTTGGGAGCGTGTTATGCATGTGCACAGACTAGAAAGAATGCCAGTGTGGCTGGAGCTCAGTGAGCCAAAGAGAGTGTGGAAGGCGATGAGGTCAGAGACGGAGGCACGGGCGTATAGGCCCAGGACTTTGGAATGTATTCTGTAGATTATAGGAAGAGATTGGAAAGTCGTAGGCAAAGTAGTGCTATGCTCAGATTTTTGTTTTAGAAATATCCCCTCTGCTCCTCTCTGGAGAATAGACTGTAAAGGAGCAAGAGTGGTGGCAGAAAGACCAGGGAAGAGATTTTGCAGTAGTGTAAGCAAAGAGTTGATGGTGGTGTGGATGAAGTGTTGGATTAATGGTTCAGGAGCTTGGATCCTGCCCACAGCTCTGTGCAGCACGGAGGCAGTAGAGCATGTGGTTAGGAGCACCAGCTGAAGAGCCAGGCTGTCTGGTTTGATATCTGACTTACCATGTGACCTTGGACAAGTTTCTTGACTTCTCTGTGCCTAATTTTTACCATCTCTAAAATGGCATTGATGATTGTACCTTCCTCCTAGGATTGCTGTGAGGGTTAAATGAGAGAATGATCATTTGTAAAGTGCTCTGAAGAGTATCTGTTCATACTGCGGTTGTCATCCTCATCACCACTTTCATCACAAGTGCTACTCCCACATTACCCGCAATACCCCCAGTTTACAGATGAGAAAACTTAGAAATAGAGGGTGATTTCGGAATCAGAATATAGGTTTCTCAGGCCGGCCCAGTGGTGCAGCGGTTATGTCCACACGTTCCGCTTTGGCAGCTCAGGGTTCACTGTTTTGGATCCCAGGTGCAGACATGGCACCGCTTGGCACGCGTGCTGTGGTAGGCATCCCACATATAAAGTAGAGGAAGATGGGCATGGATGTTAGCTCAGGGCCAGTCTTCCTCAGCAAAAAGAGGAGGATTGGCAGCAGTTAGCTCAGGGCTAATCTTCCTCAAAAAAAAAAAAAGAATGTAGGTTTCTCGATTGTGAATGCATTGTTTTTTCTGCTATATAATACATAGTATGAGCTCCCAGAGAAAAATATCTATTGATCTGAATCTGTGTAGCTTGGAGCCCAGTTGTATGCACCTGTTAATGTTTAAACAACATTGAGAAAATGATAAATAAGGCTAGCAGAGTCCCAGTGTGTGGTAGGGAGGCATCCTGTGCCTGTGCCTTTCTCCCCGACACCTTGGACAATCAGAAGTTTAAATTCTGACTTTTGAAGAGAGCTTTTGGACACTTAAGCCAAAAGCATTAGTACGCACATGGTAATACATATAGGAGGACAGAACTGAATATTTTGAGAACCTTGTAAGATACTGAATCTCTTTAGAGGACATTCAGTTCTTCATTAACTGTATTAAATGGGGCCATACATAATGTAAATAAATGAAATCCATGGCTTATTCCTAGACCGTTTCTGGTCAGACTTTTAGTGAAGGTATTAACCCAACTACCAGGTTTGAATTTCACTTTTCTTCACCTCTTTCTACCTTTGCCCAGTCCCTACTGGAATAAGCAATGACATAGGTAAGGAGCAAGGAGCAAGAGAGACAAACTAGAAGCAAGGAGCTTGAAAATCTGCCTGCTCACTTTGCCTCCAGTTCCTCAGCCCCAGCGGCGCCTCCCTCTCAGAGGTTGAAGGCAGGCTCTTTGTCTGTTGCAGAGTGTGAGCACTTGATCCGCCACATGCTGGTGTTAGACCCGAACAAGCGCCTCTCTATGGAGCAGATCTGCAAGCACAAGTGGATGAAGCTAGGGGACACCGATCCCAACTTTGACAGGGTGAGCTGGGCACCACTTTCCTCAGGGGACTCCGCTCAGAGCTACTGCAGTCTCTTTTGCACAAGATCGTAATCAGGCCGGGACCTGAAAACACTCGGAACAGACTGATGTGTAATACTAAAGCAGCCAGTGAAGTAAGCACGAGGGAATTGTAAAACCAGCTGAGTTGTTGGAGAATAGGGATACCAGTTCCCTACCACTTGTCCCCAAATCATAGTCCCTTCTTGGCTTTTGAGAAAGTACAGCCCACAATTCTGCAGCTCACCCACCGTGGGGATGTCTCCTTCTTCTTGTCTTAGTGTGCTCAGTTCAATGGCTCCTGTGGCATACCTTTGTTTAAACCGTTATGTCCATCCCAGGTACCCCAAGGAGCTCAGGAAAATGGGGATCTTGTCTGCTGACAGCTAAGTACCTGGGACTGTCTTGCTTAGGCTTTATCTGAGGCCAAAAATATCCCAAGCTAGAGGCCATGGAACAGCTTGTTCATTATATATGATATGCCATGTAGACGTGGTTAATGAGGGGTTTGGTAGCTTGCCTTTTTTTATGTTACAGTTAATAGCTGAATGCCAACAACTAAAGGAAGAAAGACAAATGGACCCCCTGAATGAGGATGTCCTCCTAGCCATGGAGGACATGGGACTGGACAAAGAGCGGACACTACAGGTATCTCTCAAGGAGTAGAGAACAAAGTGAGGTGTAGCCATTCTCCCCCTCTGTCCTGCCTTCTCTGTTTTTTCTCCTCCCTGGGAAGTTGGATCTTTCTGTTTTCCTCCTGTTCTTCCTCTGCCCCTCTCTGCCCTTGGAAAGAAGGTGTTTTGGTCTTCTGATGTTACTATTGAAAGGGTTTTGGTCATTGACATACCACTTCACCAGGGTTTTTCACTCTTTTCTCTCTCGGTAGTCGTTAAGATCAGATGCCTATGATCACTATAGTGCAATCTATAGCCTGCTGTGTGATCGACATAAGAGACACAAAACCCTGCGTGTCGGAGCACCTCCTAGCATGCCCCGAGCCATGGCCTTTCAAGCCCCGGTCAGTATCCAGGTGGGTAATGACTCTGGTGACCTGATTCAGGACAGTAACACTGGGGGCTGGCGGGGTGAGAAGTGTTACCCATTGCTTACCAACGCTAAGTCGGGAGAGAGCTTCTTGTTCTTCCTCACCTCTGTCCCCTCGCATCTGTCATCTTTTCCTTTGTCTGAGGTCAAGCAAAGATCTGAACCTTCTTTGACAGAGAGGATGGAAGGGTATTTCAGTACTTGGGATGGGCAACAATAGTTACTTTTTTTCTAAGAAACAGCAAATCATTGAAAGAAACTGTCCTCTATAAAGAATACTTCCTCGTTGTAGTGTCTCAGTGCAGAGGGACCAAAGAGTCAGAGGTAGAAACATATAGACTAGTGATCAAGAATACTTTGGAAGACTATCATTATTTCCCTCTAGTTTTTAAGGTGTGTCTATATGCGTATGTACTCCTTTCCAGGCCGAACAGGCTGGTACCACGATGAACATCAGTGTTCCCCAGGTGCAGCTGATCAACCCAGAGAACCAAATTGTGGAGGCAAGTAGCAGCCTCTGATAGTTGTCAGCTGAAACCGCTTTCTTTCCCATAGCCTTGCTTCCTTTCCTTACTTCTTATTTCGAATTTGATTGTTTCCCTCCACCTCAGCCGGATGGAGCAGTGAACTTGGACAGTGATGAGGGTGAAGAGCCTTCCCCTGAAGCGTTGGTCCGCTATTTGTCAATGAGGAGGCACACAGTGGGTGTGGCTGACCCACGGTGAGTATCTGGCCAACAGCCCTTATAACACCAGGGCAAAGAATCCCCACCTGACTTTGAGTTCCTACCGTGGCAATTTTTCCTACTTCATTGTGTCTCCTAGATGAGACCTAATCCAGTGGGCAAGACATATTTTTAACCCAGTTCAGGGTTCCTGGTAGATCAGACTTGATTTGACTAAAGAATTACAGAGCTGTCCCTAATGGATGGCGGGCCAATAGCCACCATCAGCCAATCGGTGAAGCATGGTAGCATCTTTGCCCACAAAGATTGAGGTCTTCTGATCTAAGTTATATGAAAGTACCCCTTAATTTTCTGTGTTTGACAGCTTTTAAAGATGTTGTTTGCCACATGTTCTTTTTTTTTTAATTGAGGTAACATTGGTTTATAACCATTGTATAAAAACTTCGGGTGTGCATCATTATATTTCTATTTCTGTGTAGATTACCTCATGTTCACCACCCAAAGACTAATTACAATCCATCACCATACACATTTCCACATGTTCTAATGCAAAACTCATCTAGAAGGTGAGGGCAAATTATATGATGTAATTTATATATGTTAAAAATTAAATTAAGTGAACAAGAGTCCAAAAACACTCAGGATAAGTAGCAGTTTCCCAAAGTGTTTTCCCCAAACAGCCCTTCAGAATGTTCCCTGATGCTCTCACACTGGAGAAAGGTTCTGAAGGCCAGCTCTCTCCGTTTTTGTTCTACATTTGAAGACTCTTGACATTAAAAACAGCCTTACCAATTTTCTGGATATTTCCCTGACTGAGTAGGGAAGAGAAGGTTGTGGCAAGAGTTCTCTTGAAAGTCAACTAGGGGCAAAGCTAGTTTTCTTATAAATACCTCTTTTCTCTGAGGGATTTCCAAAAACGCCTCCCGGGCCTGCTGATTTGCTGGCTTTATGTTCTAGTTCTCAGCCCACGATCTAACAGGCAATAAGGGACCATTCTGGCTCCAAAGACTGTGTCAGCTGCAAAGGGGTGGAGTCCTGTGTCGCTCTGTTAGTGGAAGATCTCTTTATTTTAAAGTATGCTGTGAACCCTACTGTTGGAGCACGACAGCCCTGTGTATCCCCTCCTTATCTGGCCTAGCAGCACCAACAGAAGTAATTGCATTCTTTCCCTGGGGAATCAGTTGCTACTTCAGGCAGCCATTGTTTTAATGGATGGCCTGTGTCCTCTAAAACTTGCTATTCACCTCCAGGCTTTGAAAACCTGAACTGGACTGGAGCCAGTGTTTCCTCTTGGCTCAGAGCTGTTGGTTTTTCTTGAGTGGTCAGTGAAGAACAGCGATCCCTAGTCCGAAATAGTATAATGGCAGAGAGCCAGATTTCACACACTACGCTTCCACTTGCTTTGGGATCTTAGAGAGAAATACAAATGTAGGAGGAAAGTAAAAAAAACCTAAATTGTACTGAACTTATCAGTTTCATCAGTTTGAGGATATAAGCACTTTGGAGTAAGAATATTAACCAGACTTCTCTGTCGTCCTGTTTCCTATCAGCACGGAAGTTATGGAAGACCTGCAGAAGCTCCTACCTGGCTTTCCTGGAGTCAGCCCGCAGGCCCCGTTCCTGCAGGTGGCCCCTAACATGAACTTCATGCACAACCTGTTGCCCATGCAAAATTTGCAACCAACTGGGCAGCTTGAGTACAAGGTATCTGGATGTGGGAGAGGGCTTGCCTCAGAGGAAACACATTTGAGCTTCCTTTGAGAGACTGTGAGGGACCTTCCCCAGGACTTAAGGAGGTCCGTATAGGGCAGCGTGATTTCACTTGTATAGCGGCTAGGGTGAGAGGGAAGACTTCACTAGCGTATATCACAACCAAAGGATCCCTTAATTTCAGTAGATTAGAGAACTGCTGTTTTCTCTCTTCCTTTTCCCCCCAACTCACCAGTCCATCCTTCCCGCTCTGCTCCTGACAGGAGCAGTCCCTGTTACAGCCGCCCACCCTACAGCTGCTGAATGGAATGGGCCCCCTTGGCCGGAGGGCATCAGATGGAGGAGCCAACATCCAGCTACATGCCCAGCAGCTGCTGAAGCGCCCACGGGGACCCTCTCCTCTTGTCACCATGACACCAGTGAGTAGCAGCACAGAGCCCAAATTATTATTTTTTTTTTTAAGATTTTATTTTTTTCATTTTTCTCCCCAAAGCCCCCCGGTACATAGTTGTATATTCTTCGTTGTGGGTCCTTCTAGTTGTGGCATGTGGGACACTGCCTCAGCGTGGTTTGTTGAGCAGTGCCATGTCCACGCCCAGGATTTGAACCAACGAAACACTGGGCCGCCTGCAGCGGAGCGCGCGAACTTAACCACTCGGCCATGGGGCCAGCCCCAAGCCCAAATTACTTTTTCAGAGGCTTTTGATCAAGAGGTTGTAGGCCTAGGCTTGGAAACCCAGGGTCTCCAACCTAAGTGTCTGAATTTCCTTTCTCTAAGCTTATGATGCATAATGTGTTCCCATTTTCTTCAGGCTAGTAGAATTTTCTGGTCTTAACTTTTGGCTGACTTCTTTACTTAACCAAATAATTTCTACACTAAAGCCTGCTCCTGGAGAGCTTCATCTTCGGTGGGCCCCTTACAGACACCCTCGTTAAGTACAGCTGTAGTCCTCCCGGCGCTGAGGCGGAGGAGTGGGAGCCCAGCTCCTAGCCTTCTCCCAGATAGCTTTTCCCTGCTGGAGGGCAGTGGAATCTAACAGTTTTCTCTGGAATTAATTGCTTTTTTAGACTGGTTTCCCAAATTACCTTCTCACCAACACTTTGTCTGTTGATTAACCCTACCGCACATTTCTGGTGTAACCTGGATTACTTGATTATTTGGCTTTCACAAGCTCTAACCTAGTCAGTTGGTGTCTCTCAGTCCCATCTTTTTTATATGACAATCACATTCAAAGATTCTTTTCCTCCCCTGGGTTCTGTTTATTTCTGGTTGTTTTCCTGTCGTAGGTAAATTCCTTCATTCAATCAGTCAGTCAGTCAGTGAATCTCATAGCACCATGAGATTGGGTACTAATGATATCCATAGCCCTCACTAGGTGTTTCAGGGCAGTCCTCTTAACGTATCTCTAGTTGAGGACTCTTTTTTCCCTTTCAATCCATCATCGATTAATACAATAAAAGTGAATTATTAGAGAAATGAAATTTTTAAGACATATGAAATACATGGCTAAATGTTTTATTCAATTCAACAGGCAAAATTTCTCTGTTAAACTGCTATAAAAATTTCTAAAAGCTTATTCTCTATTTCTGTACTTAACCTTATCAGGAGTTGGTAACAAAAGTTTGTGGACTGGTACAGGTCCATGGGCCACACTTTCAGTAACACTGCTGCCAGGAAAAGGAAAGAGTTAGAGTCATGGTTCTTGGCCTCACCGAGCTTATAATATGGGAAGACAGGATCAACAGACGTGAGGTATTGGAATAATAGTAAAAAACTGTATGTGGTGAAGTGCCAGAGTGAGCACCATGGCCTGGTAGGTGGCAGAGGCATTCAGGGAAGGGCAGGGTCAGTGTCCTTATAAAAGATCAGGAAGAGCTTTCTGGGAGGTGGAGTGACTTATTTTGTCCACTGTAACTGTTTTTGCCAAGGTTACCGACAAGCCTTTGTTGATAAATCCAGTGGGCATTTTTAATCTTTATCTTTCTGAACCTCCCAACTGTATTAGTCACTGTTGGCTGTTCTTCTCCTTGAAATATTGTCTTCCTTTGGCCCCTGTGATACCACATTCTCCTTGTTTTTGTCCTGTCTTTCCTTTTCGGGTTCCCTTCTGCTTGTTCCTTGAAGTTGGTGAAACCTGGAATTTAACTTAGGCCCTATTTCCATCTCATTTTACATGCTCTCTCTGGATGATCTTGTCCACTCCCGTAGTTCAATGACCAGGTGATTCTGCAGCCCAGAAGGCTCTTCTGAGTTCCATACTTCTGTATATGATTGCCTACTGCACAGATTTAGTTGGTTATCCTAAAAGTACTCACAATTTTCATTTGACATGTCCCAGAATGAATTTATCCTGACACTATGAAACCTATTTTTCCTCCTGGGTTACAGTGAATGGCACTGTCATTCTCCTAGTTACACAAGCTAGGAATGTGGATTTTATCTTTAACTCTTCCCTCTCCCTATTTCCTATATCAAATCAGCTATCCATTGCTTGTGAAGTAAATATTTTCCTTCTGTCTATCTCCACTGCCCTTTCCTTAACTCAGGCCACTGTCATCCTTTGCCTAGATGAATACAATGGCCCCCTAATGGCTTCCTTGCTTCCAGGCCTGTCTCCCAGTGCCTGCCACCAGCCCTTTCCACACTGCAACTAAAGCAAGCTAGCTTTCTAAAATATAAATCTTGTAACATCGTGTCCAAGCTTAAAATCCTCTAGGGAGTCACTTTGGTGGCCCGGGGTTTGCTGGTTCAGATCCCAGATGCGGACATGGCACCGCTTGTCAAGCCATGCTGTGGCAGGTGTCCCATATATTACGTAGACTAAGATGGGCATGGATGTTAGCTCAGGGCTAATTTTCCTCAGAAAAAATAAAGGAAGAAAAAGTGAACTTCTTAATGTGGTATTCAAGACTATTTATAACTGGCCACAGTGTTTTTCTCCTGCCTCATCTACAGCCACTTCCTGCCTAACCCTGTTTACTCCAGCCTTATAGAGCTGTAGTAAGGGATCTGGAAACCCCAGAAGCATTCAAACAATGGAATTATTCCAAAAGTTTTTTTTGTTTTGTTTTATAATTATTGTCCATTAAAAAAATGCTCTTTTGTAATAATTGAAGTATGGTTTTTACTCTAGTGCCTGAGACACGCTGATTATGTGAGCCACCAGGCTGTGAGTAGCTATCAAGGATGCACAGCATTCCAGTCCATATGCAGATGGGAAGAATCACAGTAATGCGTGCATTGTGGTGGTCTCATTTCACTTATATGTTTTGGTGGGTAACAGCTCTTTAAAAGCATTGAATTGCAACTACACAATTGTGTGTTATGTACTTTAAAAAAAAACCATTTTGCTTTTCTGGACTTAAAGGTATCTAAACTCTGAAAATAACATTAATATGAAACAACAGGTCAGTTCCTAGACATTCCAAGTAAACAACCTTCTACTTTGTTTTCAGGTCCTCAGATACCTGCAGACCATCTCTTTTTCTCTCAGTCTAGAAACATCAGAGGCTTGGGACCTCTTTCTCTCTTTGCTTGGCCAGCTCCTATTCATCCTTCAGGCCTCAGGTTAGGTGTCACTTCCTCCAGGATGCCTTCCTCAATTCTCAAGTGCCCTGTTAGAGGACTTGCTATTTTGTAGTTGTCTGTTTACTTGTCTCTATCCTCTACTAGACTGTAAAATGAGGGCAGGAACTATATCTGTTCGTTCACATTTTGTCCTGGAGCATAGTAGGCATTCAGCTATTTGTTGGATGAATAAATGAATGAATGAAGATGAATCAGAGGAAGAAATCCAAATTAAAATCACCTGAGCAAGGTAAAAATGGAAAAATAAAAAGGTATAGGAAAGCTCTGAATAACCCAGGGCTCCTAGAAAAGTTTTGTAAGTAAGAAAATTGACAGCAAGGCCTGCCCCAAGTCCGGTTTCTAGAATGAGAGAGATTACAGAAGAAGCACTACCTTGAGTTTTTCCTTCATGTCTTTCTTCAGGCAGTGCCAGCAGTTACCCCTGTGGACGAGGAGAGCTCGGATGGGGAGCCAGATCAGGAGGCTGTGCAGAGGTAATGTGGCATCTGGCAGTGCTTGCAGAACGTCCTTGGGCAGGCTCCCCCTGCAACCAACGAAAAGTCACCTCTGCCCAAGGAGGTGGTGCAGTGCAGCTTCAACATTTGTGTGGTCTCTTTGCTCAAGCCAGATGGCATGTTCCTCCCCACATGGAAGTAACAGAAGACTATCCAGAAAATTTCATTTCTGTAAGCGCCATTGGAAGTCCCCTCAGTGACAGCAATAACCATAAGAACTTTTTCTCTCCTCCCTCCTTCCTTCCTTGCCCCCTGCCTTCATATTGCAACTTTGATAGTATACGCAAGGCACAAAGCCTGCTCCTACCTGCCAAGAACTGTTTACTGAAAAGGAATTGGAGATTTGGGATGACAGTGATCCTAGCTAGTCTGGCCATGGACCTCTGGCATGGACTCTTCCTTTCCAGGAGAATGGGAATACCTCTTGTACTGTTTGCTGTATGCTTCTTCTATCCCCTTGTACCAACAAAGAGATATTGAAAAAAGAATATGGGATTCGGGCCAGGGACAGATGCACATATCCATTGTTTGCAGAAACTTGTTGAGAGATGCCTGATTCACAGAAAACGGCAGTGACCATCAGGCATGCTGTACTGTCCATTTTACCTCAGTTTCGTTAGCCGTGGTCCTCAGCTCCATGCATGCCTCCTTGTGGGAGTTTGTCTTTCTTATTTTCCGGGGAGGGGGGGTTTGACCAGAATCCAGCATGTATTTTCCCAGAAATACAGGTGTTCTTCAAAATTATATGTTTTTTCCTTGAGGGAAGTTGAAATAAAATGGTTTTCATGGGCTCTTGGGGAAACTTTGGGTGTCTTTATCAAATTAATATTTAACCACTAATGGCTTACTCTTTGGCAAGTTTACATACCACTAATTACTCTACAGCCTGTTAACTGTTTTTAGCTTAAATGAGCAAAACAGTTAAGAATGAAACAAGACCACTTTTTAAGAACCTGACGGTTGCTGGCCAGTACTCTCTTCCCACCCAAGGAGCTCTCTGAGAGCTGCTGTTCAAAAAGAAGCTGGGCCCATGTGGAAAGAACAGTGGAGAACAGGGGTGTTGGCAGGTGGGCCAGCTCCTTCTACAGCTTAGCCAATAGAAGAAGAATTGCAGTGACTTTTTTTTCTCTTGATGCTGTCGTTTCTATAGTTTGCTGATAACAGGGTATGTAAAGTTGCAAATGGGCCCTGCTGGTGTCATGATGGAGAGAGAAATTAGGAAACTTACTGCCTTCCTACCTTAATTACCTCGTTAGCAATATTTCATTTTATCTTCTTTGTCTTAGACTTTACTTCCTCCGGCTCCACCTTATTTCTTTTTTAGACCAACATTTAAAGGGTAGAATGCCCATCAGTTTTGATGTAATGAACAGGAATACTGCTGCTTTTATGCATGCCCGAGAGAGCAGCAGTGGTGGAGGAAGTCACCAACCAGACGAAGGGGGGCTGAGACCTTGTTAATGACATTGACTAGGTGGCGGATCTGAAAGATCTGCGGAGTAAAATCCACCGGCTTGTCAACTCTTCAGCTTTTGAAACTTCTGTTTTCTTGGCTTGCCTTTTTGTCCTCCTAAAAACAGTTCTCAACATTTCATGTGGTTTCATTTCTTCATCCTCTAGAGAATGGTGGTTCCCTGGGAACAACGTCAGTTTTCTTCTCTGATGGTTGAGTTAAGATGATGAGGCATGAGGGAAGGGGGGCTTTTGGAATTTACTATCCCCGAATGGAAGGATCTATTTTCTGTGACTTGTAGTGAGGACAGTCTCAAAACCTGGGGGCCAATGGGATCGAGAGACGTATGTGAAACTCTTCTGAACATCTCCTTTGGCTGATCTCTAGGAATAATCCTTAGGGCTCGTTTCCTCTGACTTATATTTTTGGAAATTTGGAGGGAAAAGAGGAATAAAATTAACAAGTAGAAAATAAGTTCTTCTGCTGAGTGGAATGGAGTAAGGAAAATTGATCCTCTTTGTTTGCTGCATCTGCTTTCTCTCTTCTTTTCAGTGGCTACTCTTAGGTCCAAAATTCAGCTGCTTCAATGGTTGGCCAACTTTTGTTGGACATGTTTCACTTTCATCCAGTCAGGGATCTGTTTGCCCTCGAGCCCTTTTTGAGCTCCGGCACTATTTCTTTCTGAGTGCTTTGGATTAACTTCTAATGCTTCTTGCTGAGGAGTATTCCTGTCTGTCTTTTTTACTATGAAATGTGCTCCTGCTTGTTGCAGGTACTTGGCAAATAGGTCCAAAAGACATACACTGGCCATGACCAACCCTACAGCTGAGATCCCACCGGACCTACAACGGCAGCTAGGACAGCAGCCTTTCCGTTCCCGGGTCTGGCCCCCTCACCTGGTACCTGATCAGCATCGGTGAGTAGCCACATGAGCTATGTGAGCTCCTTGAGGCTCATCGGACAGGCACCCTCTCACTAATCTTACAGTGATGGTGACTAGCATCAAGGCTTTAAATAGCATCCTGAACTTACATCTTCTCAGCTCCTTGCTCTAAGCAGTGCCCAGGGCAATATAAGGTTCTTCTTTCCCATTACCTTGTAGACATGTTTATCATCTGCGGTTTATTCTCAGGATTCTAGATGTTGAACTTGAAACCTGGAAGGTGGTGAAGCTCTCAGAAGACCAACTGGAAATAGGAGGATTTGTAGCTGTTTCAATTGACTTGACCTTTAATAACCCATCACCTTCAAAGAATGAGCATTTCCTATTATGTTACCACTGAACAGTGAGCTTGGATATGGAGGAAGATACATCCCTTTGTGAATGCTAGAACAGAGATGTTGCATCCTCTTGAATGTTGTGCTTGAGAACTCATTCTTGCAGTATTCTGAAGGCAAACTCTTTTGCTAGATCTTTGTTACATTTCTAATTCATTCTCTTGAAGAAATAAAAACAAGTTTAACCTTCCTGGCCAAGAAAACTTCACAAAATTGAACCCAAGTAAGCCTGGAAGCAGAAGGGAATGACACTTTGCTAGATGAAGATGATTATCTTCTATGAATATCTTGATGACTAAAAATCTTAGCTATCCCCAAGTTCGCGGGCCACACTTTCAAAGCCACCCCCAATTGCTAGAGCTTATTTTATTTTGATCTTTTTGGGAGGACTATGAAAAGCAGTCTTATTGGGAAGGTTGAGAAGCAGTGAGATTCGGAGGAAATTAAGTTCATAAATGTACTGTTACTAAATCTTGCAGTCAGCTCACACTGGCAAACTTGACACGATGTTTTTATTGCGGCCAGTTACCCACTGGGCATCAATGTAATCAGCAGAGACAGGTGAACTCTGAGCAGACTGAGACATAATTAGTGCCACGTTGGAACTCTGAAAGAGGGAAGATAAGCTTTATAAATGACCATGAATACCTTAGTAAAAATGGTCTGTTAGGAGTAGCAGGAATGATGATTCTCAGATAAAACTGATGGCACAGGAAGATAGTGTTTTTCTTAGGAAAATCTCTCAGGACCTACATTGTTAGAGTACTACGTCAGAGGGTACTTTGAGTGATTATTGGAGAGCTGCCTTTTCCACTCCATAAATTTTCTGTGATTTCTCAATACTCTGAGCTCTATGCTATTACCTAATAGACCCTTTATTACTTTGTTTCTCTTTATTTCTATCTTTCTCTCCTCCCCAGCCTGATACTTAATTTTTCAGCCCTTGTCAGGGTCTGTTGTTTGGTTTCAGTCCTTCAAGTATCCTTATGTAATTTTAAGTGTTCCTCAGGAGGTATTCTTATCAGGGAACTATGAAGATCGGCACATCTCCACAGTCAGCCTTTATCACAGACCCTGTATCCTGTTTACATTTGTTACTAAAGGAAGGCCGCACTGGCCCACAGCTCTGTTTGTGTGGTTTCCACCCTGCCTACAGTCATTGTCAAGGCTGGAAATCTGTCTGCTGTCTGTTTTTGTCTGAACACTCTGGGTAGAGTGTTTCAAGGGTTTCCTGTGGTCAAGCCAGTTTGAATTGGAATGAATGCTTTATGAGTGGCAGATTGTGTAAGGTGAGGCATTTATGCAAACTCAGCATGTCTTGATGGGGGTACTATAAAATACAGCAACACAAGAGACTGAAGTTAGTCTTCAGGGGAAAAGAGAGACTTTCTAAGGCCATAAAACGCAGGAAATGGGTGGCCTCGATAGATTATTGAATTCTTTTCATTTTCTGGAGGAAATGACTCAAGAAGAGCACATATGTCTTCTTCTGGGGTGTAATAGAAGAAGTCCAACATGGAGACAGAAGAGAGGTCTGATCAACTTTTTCAATTGTGGATGTGTGTAATTTAAAGTTAAATTTTTAAAAGTGTAATTTAATAAAAACTAACAAAAGATGGATTTTATTGAGGTGGGGAACCAAGTCACTGTTTGAAGAGTGTAGTGGGAATATCAGCCTAATATGTGGCTGTCTTGAGTTTGAATATGATTGCTAATAAAAATAAAACACAGCTGATACTATCAGTGCTTCCAAAATGAGCAACTACATCAGAATTATTCCTCTGAAGTTACTGTGCTGGACTGACGTGGGCATCAGTCTGTTCACAGGCTGAGCTTCTGGAAACGTCATGAAATGCCTGAACCTGGGAGTATCGCTCTGCTGAGAGAGAATGGGTTTTGTGTAGTGACTGTATGAAACTACTTGAAGAACACAGCTTTCTGAGTGAATCAGAAATGTGTCTGTCAGAAAATGCTGAAAGTGTAAGAATCAAATTTTAGGAGAAAATAGTATTTGCTGACTTTAACTCCAAACACCTGAAGTAGAAACAGAACTAGGAAGCATTGAAGAAATGCTCTTGAAAGCAGCTCTCATAATCACTGCTTCTGGAGTGCGTCTGCTGAAATCATTTGTCTTTTGTGTTTCTGAAACAAATGTATGTTCGTGCTCATTTCATTAGCTCACTACTGTGTCAAGCTTCAGGTAGAGTCTGAAACAGAAGTCATCGTTAAAAAAAGAGGATAGAGGGCTTTCACCTACTGCCAGAACTCTCTTGACCCCTTCACACAGTCATCAGACCCTCCTAGTCCCTTTTGTCTGCATTGTATTTGAACTCGCTTGTTAACCTGCTTCCTTAGCCTTGGTTCTGCCTCAGTCCAGAATGAGTAACTGGCAACGTGGTGCTTCATTTCACCCATAATTCAGTGTGATGTCATCTTTGCCCTGAACATGAAACCCTGATCCTTTCCATCAGCTTCTGGAATGCTGCTTTGGCAGTCTTTTATCTGCTTACCTCAACCCATAAACATCTCTTTCTGATTACGTACAAGTATAGGTGTTTGCTTCTAACACTGATGCTGTCTTAGGCATTTTTTATCAATAGCTTGTTCTTTCTTTCTGTAAGATACTGGCTAAGTTCTGACTGGGCTGTGGGGTTTTTGAAGGTAATCCACATGATTCCTCTTTCGTTAGGTTGGGAGGGTGCTGCTGCTCTGAGAAGTTAATTTTCACAGTAGGTAATCTTATTTGAGTTGACCTGGTACATGCAGGATCTTGAGGCCCACATTCCTTAAGAATGTGCTGTCTCCATCTCAGGATCAGAAATCTCCATTTTCCCCCACTTTAACCTCCACCCACCATTTTCTAGTACAGAACCTGTGAGTTCCAGCCCAGACCTTTGACCACAGAACTGACTATCATTTCCCTCTGGCTATATGGAGATTGCTGCTCAGGGAAACTTTGGGTCAGTGAATTTTAGGTTTCTAAAGGCAGTAGATAGAGACATGATTATAAAAGTAAGAGTTCTGATACAGCTTGGCCTGGGGGATCCTTAGAAGCTCTTGTCTCTGACCTAGTGTATTTGTAAGAACTGGATGTATTTGATCCCAGGACCTCACTGGGCTTGGAAATTAAGCCAACTAAAGGTAAGTGGCAATGGAAGATATACACCTGGAGCCCTCTAAAGGCAAGCAGGCTAGGGAAACAACTGGCCTCTGGAGATGGCACGGAAATGGCATAATATGCAGGGCCACTCGTGCAGCCAGCCGTCTTTTGTTCATCTGGAACAGCATTCCCTAGGTGATTTGGTCAAAACCCTTAAGTCCTAGCCCCTAACCTTCTCTTCCCATGTATTCAGCTCTACCTACAAGGACTCCAACACCCTGCACCTCCCCACGGAGCGTTTCTCCCCTGTGCGCCGGTTCTCAGATGGGGCTGCAAGCATCCAGGCCTTCAAAGCTCACCTGGAAAAAATGGGCAACAACAGCAGCATCAAACAATTGCAGCAGGTAATGGAAGAGATGGCAGGCATCTCTGGAGAAGCATGGGTAGCAGAGACCAGTATTGCAGGAGGACTGGGGTCTTAAACTTTCTACCCCCTTCCTGTCAGCAGCACAGCAGTTTTATAGGTTCAAAACCATGTAGCTTTCCAATGTGCTTTCCTGACTCCTTGTTATGTACAACTTTCCCTACAATCAAACTTGATTAGCCCATGAAGGGATTAAATTTTCCAGTCTCTGTAGTTCATTGGAGAGGAATCTCTGGGCTTGTGTTTCAGTGGGAAGCACCAGGGAAGGTATTTCTAAGCAACCCTGGCATTTCTCTACTGATTTATGGGTACTGGGTCTTGTTGGAGCCTGCTCTGCATTGCTACCACCTGCCATATTCTCCAGTTGCTGTGGAATGGTGCTCCCAGAGGAAGGAAGTGTACCTCCAGGCTTCTATAAAGGGCCAGTTTCCTGTCTGCCTTTCTGGTGACCAAACTTCAAGTGGCATGTGCTTTGTACACAGATTTTGCCCCGGACACTTTCGCTTGTACATGAGCCTCCTTGGTGTTTTCCATTCATTCATACAGAACAGAGTATGAGTATATTTAGTACACAGATACCTAAATAAATAGGTTAGTTGCTCATCAAGAACACTGTTCTTCTCTCGTGGCCCTTTCTGCCCATGAGACCTTGGGGCAGATCTGCATCTGCTGACGTCACTGCATGGGGTGGGCCTGGCTGCATCCCATCTGTATTAACTACTTTCCCTTCAGGAGTGTGAGCAGCTGCAGAAGATGTACGGGGGGCAGATTGATGAGAGAACCCTGGAGAAGACCCAGCAGCAGCATATGTTATACCAGCAGGAGCAGCACCATCAAATTCTCCAGCAACAAATTCAAGTAGGCCTTCCCTCTTTGCTTTCTCCAACTTGTTTGGAGTTTTCTCTCAGGCTGATTTGCCTGTGAATTTTGGAGGAGATCACACAGGGCAAAGTGGAGTTGAGTTATGTTTATGTTTGACTAAAGGTCATCAGACTTTTTGATGCACAACAAAAGCATGACCCTCAGTCACAGATAGTTCTTTCTGTTTCTTCTCTTCCTGAGACCAGCTCTGGTTAATCTTCCAGCTCACAGTTATTTTTCTCCTTTCTCCCATGTGTTTTAGGATTCTATCTGTCCCCCTCAGCCTTCACCACCTCTTCAGGCTGCGTGTGAAAATCAGCCAGCCCTCCTCACCCACCAACTCCAGAGGTAATGAATCATTTTGTTTCATGCTTAAGCCATTGTCTCTAGAGCTTGGTGTCCTTGGCCTGACTCATATAGGAGATACTGACTGACTTTAGCATTCATCTTGGAAGAACCTACTGGAAAAGCAGAAAAACCAATTTAAATTTCAGCAGCCTCCCTAAAATCCTGACTTCCTATGCCACTTCATTTTCTTAGCCCCATGAACGAAGTAATCTGACTTTTAATACCTGAGGTCAGACACAGGTCCACGATGACCTCTGTCTCTTTGTCTGAGACGTCTGTTAGGATAAGATGTGCACAGGTTTTAAGTAGGCTGTGGGGGATGGTTTATGCATGTTTTTCTAGCCTAGAGGCTTATCAAAACTAAAAAAATAGTTTCTGTTTGTGTGTATTGTATGGCTGAAACTAACTTCAAAGTTATACTGTCACCTCAAGAAAATTATTTTTCTGGTTTTGTTGTTTTTTAAGGTTAAGGATTCAGCCTTCAAGCCCACCCCCGAACCACCCCAACAACCATGTCTTCAGACAGCCCAGTAATAGTCCTCCCCCCGTGAACAGTGCCATGATCCAGCCTCACGGTGAGTGCAGGGGCTTAGGCCGAGCCTGGGATGCCCGTGAAGTGAATGTGGGAGAAATGAGTCAGTCTTGAGTGCCACAAGAAATTGATTTGAACAGCAGAGTAACAGTGTTTAAAGGTATAGGCTCTAGACCCAGACTGCCTTGACGTGAATCCTGTTTCTACCAACTCCTTAGCTGTGAAACCGCGGGTAAGTTACTTAACTTCTGTGTGCCTCAGCTTTCTCAAATGTAAAATAGGGATAAGAATAGTATTTAATCAATGAATATATGTTAAGAACTTGAAATAGTCTCTGACTCAAAATGCTTCTCAATAAAGGTTAACCATTATTAATGTTTTTAGTTAAACGCCCTCCAACTCTACCAAATAAAAAGCTGCTGCCAGAACCTTCCTTATTGTCATGCCTCCGATTGGTTATCCATTATGCATGTGATCCTCTTTTGTGGATGTTTAGATGGAGGTGAAGATGAATACACCCCAATTGGTGTGGGTCTTTAGAGACCAACACTGAGGATTTGGTATCCCCACACTGGCAATCTCTTAAGTGACACCACGCAGTCTGGGTCTCCTGAAGAGTCTCCGTTGGTCTCTGGGCCCTTCCTACTCAGGGTGGGGTTCCCTGATCAACTTGTCATCAGGAAAAGTAGAACCTCAGGGTTCATCCCAGACTCGCTGTATCAGAATCTGCATTTTAGCAAGATCCCCAGGCCATTTGTATGCACATTAGAGTTTGAGCAGCACTACCCTAGATCCAAGCTACTCAGAGAATAATCCATGGACCAGCTTTCAGGCAACTTACTGGAAATACAAATTCTTGGGGCCACACCTTGACCTAGTAGATCAGAATTCTGCAGGTAGGGCCCAGAATCTGTATCTTAACAAGTCCTCCAGATAGGCCTTATGCACACTGAAGTTGGAGAAGCAGTGCTCTAGTTGGTATCTAGTTTGAATATCCTCACTGGCTCCCGTCTCTTACAGCTGGCAGATAACCTGGGCGTTTGGTCACTGTGAGGTTCCTTTCTCTCCAGGTGCTGCATCTCCTTCCCAGTTTCAAGGCTTACCCTCCCGCAGTGCAATCTTCCAGCAACAGCCTGAGAACTGTTCCCCTCCTCCCAATGTGGCACTAACCTGCTTAGGCATACAGCAGCCTACCCAGTCACAGCAGGTGACCATCCAAGTACAGGAGCCCGTTGACATGCTCAGCACCATGCCTGGGACAGCTGCAGCCCCTGCTGGGCGGGGCATCTCCATTAGCCCCAGTGCCAGTCAGATTCAGATGCAGCATCGTACCAACCTGATGGCCACCTTCAGCTACGGGCACCGGCCCTTGTCCAAGCAGCTGAGCGCTGACAGTGCAGAGGCCCACAGGTAAGGCTGCCTAAAGTCACCCAGCCATCTGTTCAGGTGGTCCAGGTGAGAGGAAGCCCCTTAGCAGGGCGAGAGAGGAGGAGGGAGGGAGAACGAGTCTGACTGGGCTGTGCTCATTTCACCTTTTCTGAAATCAGGGTGATGGGTTTGGGATGAACTTGAAACCTATTTGTTGACCCAGCTTCAAAATGCTACTGAGACAGAGAAGGAAAATGACAAAGCTACCTTCCTATTTGTCTGCAAAGAAGAGAACGGCCTATTAGAGGAGTTTGTAAAAGTGCCACTTCCCCTTGTCTTTTCTTTTAGGATTCTTTCCCTCTCTGTCACTCTTATTCTAAGAGATTTTGCTTTTTTTTTAAAAGATTTTATTTTTCCTTTTTCTCCCCAAAGCCCCCTGGTACACAGTGGTATATTTTAGCTGTGGGTCCTTCTAGTTGGGGCATGTGGGACGCCGCCTCAGCATGGCTTGATGCGCGGTGCCATGTCCGCACCCAGGATCCACACCGGCGAAACCCTGGGCCGCTGAAGTGGAGCGTGCGAACTTAACCACTCGGCCATGGGACCGGCCCTGAGATTTTTGCTTCTTAATAGCTCAAGTGATATTGTAACATATGCCAAGTCGCTCCCTTCAAGCTAAAGCTGCATCTGTTAAATACAGTGCCTTGGGCCCCTTGGAAGTTACTGGATGAGTGAGTGAGGGGATGAGTAGGGCTGATGCATACACCCCCGTCTTCCCTGTCGCACCACAGTTCTCTGTCCCACTGGGGCTCCCTGTTGAAGCAGAGTAGTAGCTATTCCCCAGGGGAGTCTAGCACACTTCTTACGTGAAAGCCTGCTACTCACTCCCTTTTGTGTCTGCAGCTTGAACGTGAATCGGTTCTCCCCTGCTAACTACGACCAGGCGCATTTACACCCCCATCTGTTTTCGGACCAGTCCCGGGGTTCCCCCAGCAGCTACAGCCCTTCAACAGGAGTGGGGTTCCCTCCAACCCAAGCCCTGAAAGTCCCTCCACATGACCAATTCCCCACCTTCCCTCCCAGTGCACATCAGCAGCCACCGCACTATACCACGTCGGCACTACAGCAGGCCCTGCTGTCCCCCACGCCGCCAGACTATACAAGGCACCAGCAAGTACCCCACATCCTTCAAGGACTGCTCTCTCCCCGACATTCGCTCACTGGCCACTCGGACATTCGGCTGCCCCCAGCAGAGTTTGCACAGCTCATTAAAAGGCAGCAGCAGCAGCGACAGCAGCAGCAGCAACAGCAGCAGCAAGAGTACCAAGAATTGTTCAGGCATATGAACCAGGGGGATGCTGGGAGTCTGGCTGCCAATCTTGGGGGACAGAGTATGACAGAGCGCCAGGCTTTACCGTATCAAAATGCTGACTCGTATCACCACCACCATACCAGCCCCCAGCATCTTCTACAAATCAGGGCGCAAGAATGTATCTCACAGGTTTCCTCACCCACCCCGACCCATGGTTATGCTCACCAGCCGGCACTCATGCATTCAGAGAGCATGGAAGAGGAGTGCTCGTGTGAGGGGGCCAAGGATGGCTTTCCAGATAGGAAGAGTTCAAATACATTGACCAAAGGTTGCCATGACAGCCCCCTGCTCTTGAGTACTGGCGGACCTGGGGACCCTGAATCTTTACTAGGAACTGTGAGTCATGTACAGGAACTGGGGATGCATCCGTACCGACATCAGCCAACTGCTGCTTTCAGTAGAAATAAGGTGTCCAGCCGAGGTAAGAGTCCTTTCAAAGTAAAAGTCCTGGGCCTATCTGGCCTAGTTCAATTAACTCTGTAATGTTATCTTTTTTCAGCTAGTACTCTTGTGCTCCTAAGGGAAAAAGAATTCCTAAGACCTTCAGGACCTTCTAGGGGAGAAGCATGTAGAAAGAGGGTATTGATAGGTAAGGGGGTCTGTTTTCAAAATTAAAAGATAGTGATAGAAAATTAACACTTAGATAGTATAGTTAGTGAGATATATTGTCTATTTACCATATTCATGGTTTCTTAGAATCCATGATTTCTTGACTATGACCAAAATAGCTAACTTTAATGTCTGCAATAGAAAAAACGTCGGCCAGTGCTAAGGAGTTATGATTTAGTGTGATTAGTGTTGGGCCAGGAATCAAAGCCCCTCAGTTCTGGACTTGCCGCTATCATGAATGCGATAAGCTTGTTACTTAAACCTCAGGTTCTTCTCTTCCTCATCTGCAAGAAAGGGGCAAAGAAAAACTTTGCAGAGTATTTGTGAAGATTAAAACATGCATGTATGTGTTTCTGTTTATATATAATGTGTGTGTGTGTGTGATAGAAGCACTTGATAATCTGAGTGTGTGATATAAATAATATGAAGTATTATTATTACTCTGATCATTTCATTAATGAACTAAATACAGAATATTACAGCATCATAAAGGGCCTCATGTCATTTCATTTTGAATCACTTTATAATTGAGTACATTCATTTTCATTCTGAAGGAGATTAAGACTACCAGCAGTAAGTTATACTCAGAAATCACAGCATTCATCCAGACAAAATCTGGACTGATGTCCATCCCGTCATCATAGATCTTGAAAGATGAGGTTATCCATAAAATATACAACCCTGAAACTGAGCATTTCTTCCATTCTTCCCTTCTTGGAGCTACCTGCATCTCCTGCCCTGTTCTTTAAAGTCAACACACAGAACTCAACTCCTGGGGGAATTAGGTCCTGTGGCACAGCACAGGCTAGAAGACCTTGCTTTAAATCAGTTCATGTGAAGACTTGATGCCTTCAGTGTCCTCATTAAGCACCAACAGAGGGGGACTTTTGATTGTGTAAAACGGCAGTTAAATCCTAGGCTTTTGAACAGATGGGTGCCATCCATTTTAGAGGTCTGCACCAGTCAGACGTATTGTGTCCACCTGTGGCTGCTGTATTTTTAGGTGGAGATAGGATGATGGGAAGTTTCAGAACCAGATCATTTGTGGAAAGGCTGACAGACCTGGCGATGTTTAGGCTTGGGGGAAGAAACTAAGGAAACCAACATACCTGTCCGATGCAAGAAAATATTAGACTTTTCTGGGTTCATTTTATGGAGCAGAACCAAGATCAGGATAGAAGTTGCTTCAAATTTCAAGTCCCTGTGGAAGACCTTTATAAGAACTTTCCAGAGTAGGAGCTTCCTGTGGCTGAGCGTGTTCTAGCAGAGGTAGATTGGTGGTATCAGGGATGCTGTGGAAAAGCTTCCTGCGTGAATGACACCTTTCACCAAATCGGCATACTATAGGTGTAAAAAGGTGTATAGCTCACATTTTTCTAGTGCTTTCCATGTGCCAAACACCAAAGGCTATTCACCTGTAAATTCATTTAATCCTCTAAACAACCCTGTAAGGTAGTAACTGTTATTCCTCTTTTACCAAAGAGACACCTGAGCCACAGATGAAGTAATTTGCCCCCAAGGTCAACAGCTAGTAAGTGGCCTCTGAGCCCAAGAGTTATTCAGTTCACTCCAGCAGACGCTTACTGAGCATGTCCTGGGTGTGCAAGTCACTGAGGAAAGAGCAAGGCTGGAGCAAATAGTGTACACTCCCTGCTCCCCCAATCCTGGATTGCTGTGTATTAAAACCCTTTTTGAAATAGTTTTCCTCAAAAATTGTTCTAATTTCTCTTCACATTTCCCTCCTGTCACTCCTATGTGCAGAAAGACTGGAGAGCTGGAATTTGCCTGTGTCCCATAATTGTCAGAGAAGCCTGCCTGCCGGCAAGCTTGTGATCTATTCAGTGCCTGAAGTAAGGCAGAATGTGGTTGGCACAAGTGGTGTGGGAGCGCGGAGGAGATAGAGATGGTTCTCCATCCGAGCAGTGGGGTGGGGTCAGCAGGAACGGGCATTTGAGTTGGGTCTTGGTAGATGAAGAGAGTTCGCCATTTGGATTTAGGGGAGGAGCCTGAGGAAAGACCACTGGGTGTGAATGTCTCAGGGCTGTTTTCGGGCGAAAGCAAGCAGGCTTGGTTGGTTTGAGTGTGGTGTACGTGAAGGAATTAGTAAAAGTTAGGGGCATAGGTTTTCTAAATCCAGAGTTTAGTCTAGATCTGGCTGCATCCCGTACAAACACCTCTTCTGGTTTCTGGAAGAATCAAGCCTTAAGTATATCCCTACAGGTTTCAGCTCAGAACTACCCTGTCCTTGTTGCCTCATTATAATTTGTGCCAGTATCTTTCCCCAAAGCCCTCTTTTTCCTTAGTCTTTTTTTCCTGACCTTTGATATGAGCTTCTCCAGAAGCTGCGTCCTGCCCTGCTTGCCAGTGTGTTGTGGAGGGTATTCTTCCTTCTTTCTACCCATCTTACCCTTAACTTACTCTTTAATTTTAGCTACAAGTGTACCTTTTTCTTGCTTGAATACTATTCAACTTACCTCTTTCTAACATCTACTCCTATTTTATGACTTTTGAAACCACATATACAGTTGCTTTTAATGAATAAAGCCACAAGTTTATTACTGTGTGAATTTAGAATCCAGTATAGTGACATAAAGCAGTACAGAAATTAATGCCCAAGGGGAGCCCAATACTGCTCACAAGTTGAAATCCCTTTGGGGATGTCCATCTGTGTTGAAAACAATTTCTTATCCTGAGATGTCCCCATTGTCTTTACCTTAAACCACGTGAGCTTACTCTGTGACCGCAGGCCTGGTCTATGACCTGTCCTCCCTTTCTGCATCTATGTAGCGAGGGGTATCAGCTAAATGCCTCCTAAGAGGAGAATGGAATTCATGTCTGTAGTATGCTTGCTCCGTGCTTGGTGCTTGCAACTCAGTTATTCATTTAGTTCTCACAACCACCTTGGGACGTATACGCTATGATCCCTTTTACAGTAGAAACTGAGGCTCCACAATCTCGTCTTGCTTTAACCTGGCATTCTATTCTTTTAAAAACTTGAGAGCTCACAGTTTTACATTACTGAAGAATCATCAGATAATTAGCTGTCACTTTTGCCAAGAAAGGGTTGTAGTGCTGTATTCCCCCACCTTGCAGGCCAGCAGGGGAAGCTCACCCTTGTTGATCTCTTTGGACAGGGAGGAATGGCTGCTGTTTCCTTGAATGGTGCCTCCATCTCTGTGTAGTTAACACACTAGGCCCAAAACTCTTCATCTGTTATTTCCATGACAGAGGAAAGTCAACAAATTTATGGAATGACTAGGTTGCACCAAACTGTTTTGTAGGTGCTGGGGAATGTGGGGATGAAAAGAAAAAGAACTTGCCCTCGGAAACCTTATATTCCACTGGGGGAAAGGAAGACAAGCTCATAAACATGAAGAGCTATGTAGTGAGTGCTGTAAGAGGTATGATTATAAAGAGTAGAGCTAGTGTGATCTCTCTCAAATTTTTTAAGGGTAGGTGAACAGGGGTTGCTGATGTTAGTCAAGGAAGATTAAGTGCCGTCATATATTCCTTTATGGCTGTTTGCCACCAGTTGGTATGGAGCCAGGCACTGCCAGAGCACTGAGCAGGTCGCATGCCAAATGTTTTTTTCCAAACGTGTAGAAGTTAAAGGGCTGTCCACGGCCCACGCTGCCTGTGATCTCCCTGTCCGCCACTCTAGAAGTAGAAATAAGGTTCATCTTCCTTCTGTACTGTTACACACACTTGATTGTTTTTTACTTGGCAAGTAAATAAGGACAACAGCATAACCAGTTTACACAGTGACGTTACCAACTTGGACTCACAAAGAAAACCGCATCCTCTTCTCTGAGCCTAGTCAGCTTCAGCAATATTAGTGGGCTTCTGTCCTCACAGAGGGGTAAAATGATGACTCACTGCAAGGATTTACCCCTCAGGACCTTTAAGAGGAATATGCACACATGTCATTTCTCTCGTTTTCTCTTAAAACCCAGTAAATGAGTAAGGGCGAGTCAACATTGACAGATTCAATAGAGAGTTGTGCAAGCTGCCCCAGAGTTCCCTGGGCAGATGTGTGGTGTGCCTTGTGTCCGTTTGTGAAGTTTTCCCCTGTGTAATCAGAGGCTCATCCTCCCATAGGTAAGTTTGCAGCTCTGCTTTCGTAAATACCCGAGAACACTCCTCTCGGAAGTCCTCTTCCCCCAGTATTTATATATGCTTTGGTGAGCCTGACAACTGCTGTAGCTACTGAATTAGCATAAAGGATGCCAAAGATTTGAGCCTAAATTGCATGTCCTTTGGTCAGTGGGTTAGCCCCCTCCCACTCCCCTGACTGGTCAGTGGGTCGCATCTATAGAGTGTCACAAAGGACTTCTGAGCTCAGGAGACAACACTCTTACTGGGGAGAATACTTTACTTGTGTAGTCTTTTATAACTTACTAAAGATTCTTTCATGTATGTTGTCTTTTGAGCCCCCAAACAACCCTCATTTTTCAGATAGGGAAACTGAGGTGAGGAGAGATGAAATGACTTACCCAAATTCAGACACTCTGTTGGTGGTGGGACTGGATCCTGCCTTCAAGTTTTCTGATCCCCTACCCTTACATTCTTTCTTTTATGCCTCCTTGGCTCCCATTCTACACCTTCCAAGCATATATGCCAAACAAAGGATGCTAGCCCTTCCAGATCTTTGACCTATGGATTATATTGAAACTTGAGCAGACAGAACTCCGGCTTGTTACCCAACTCATGTTAATAAGCTTCTTTTTCATCTAGTTTTAACTTACATTGGTCTCTCTTAAACCAGAGGCTTCTTCTCTGGAAATCAAAGTTTCGGTAACTCATTTGTTCACTTATATATGGGTAAATTGTCCCCATAATTCTGGAAGTTGGGTTCTGTGATAAAAATGTTTCCTTGGTTGTTTTTGTCAACTGGCTCAGTATGTTCTTATCCACTCAGAAATAACATCTCTGAAATGAGTATAAATAATACCAGTCTTCACTGACTCTTACAGTGTGCCAGGTTCTAGTCAGCACTTTACATACTTGTGGAGGAACTCCTGTTTGACAAATAAAGCGACCGAGACCCAGTGAAGTCAGGTAACTTGCCCAAGATCCCACTCTGCGAGAATCCGGGAGAAGCCAGGATCCACACCCAGGTCTTCTTGACCCCAGAGCTTGTGCTTTTGAGCTCTGGCTGGGGAGTCAGGAAGGTTCATCACATAATTTGTAAAGCAGTAGCTTGCTCTGTCTTGATGATGCTTTGAGTTGTGTTGGCACCAGACCTGAAGGCTAGGAAGAGAACCGACAAGGAGGACAGGATCCACGTCACGTTCCCAAAGGCAGGGCCAGAAGGAGGATGGGTGTTTGGATTTGGGAAAAACCCATTCTCAGAAAGAAAAATAAACTCAAAAAAAGAGTGAAAGGAGACTTAGCATACATATCCAACAAACAGACACATTGAGGCCTCTAGAAGAAGTGGGAAGGAACTAAATAACAAGAGCCAGAATAGTGTACCTTTTGTTAGCTTTGCCACTTCCTCATGTTTGATAACGATCCTTTAAAAATCTTTAAACAGGAGAGCTGTCATGTTTGTCTTTATGGGGAGCAAAGGGATACAACTGATGAGATTTGCACTCAGCGTTACTATCCAGAAAAAAAGAATTGAGTAGATTCTCTTCTCAAAGAAGAGAATATAGGCATTAGAAGATACTTCGAGAAAGTAAAAAGCACCCACTTATATTGCTCCTTAGGAAAGCAGAGCAAAGAGCCAGTTCCTCGCTCCACAGAGCCAGCATTAGATCACTTCCTGCCAGTGTGTTTTGTTTGATGCTGGGGCCGGCACTTGAGCTGCACCCATGGAGAGGAATTGGCTGGGTGGGTAGACTGGGTGAGCTGATCCCACAGAGCCAGTCTTGGTATAGGCGCTCTTTTATCTTCTTTCTGCTGGCTTTTAGCTTCAGTAGCAAAAGAGTTGGCATCTGGCTGGTCCTTTGACCTCTTTGCTCACAGAACTTTGAAAAAGTTTCTCACTTGCCTTTATCTTTGGTAGTTTGGAAGCTCCCCCTCCTCTCATTTTTCTCCAGAATGTTTTGTCTTACCAACAACCTGCATGTCAGTTAGTTTCCTCCCCCACATCGTACCTCAGCCCCTAAGCCCAGGCCTAACCTTGATAGTTAGAGGAGACCATTTGAATGTAAAGACCTGAAGCCCTTTGCCCAATACTCAAGCAATACGTTTTACTTTCATTATTCAAATAGATATTAGAATGGTACAGTTAGCATTAGGCTGTGTTTCCTGTTAAAAACTTTTTAGGGGCCAGCCCGGTGGCACAGCGGTTAAGTGCGCACGTTCTGCTTCGGTGGCCTGGGGTTCTCCGATTCGGATCCCGGGTGCAGACATGGCACCGCTTGGCAAGCCATGCTGTGGCAGGCGTCCCACATATAACGTAGAGGAAGATGGGCACGGATGTTAGCTCAGGGCCCGTCTTCCTCAGCAGACAGAGGAAGATTGGCAGATGTTAGCTCAGGGCTAATCTTCCTCAAAAGAAAAAAAAAAAACTTTTTAAAAATCTCATTTTGCCAGGGTACAGTTCATCAGGAGATAAGCCCAGTAGTTGCCAAGGAGCTTTAACTCAAAAACCAACCAAAGAAACAAAACATATGTTCAAGTCCCAGGCTAGTAAGGACTGGAGCCAAAAGTGCTACCAGGAGGATCCTCAAAACTTAGGCATGACCCTGGTATTGTTCTTGACTCCTCTTTCTCTCCAAAATCCAGTCCATAGGGTTTCATGACTCTGACCAATATTATACGTAATAACCAATATTAAGAGAGCATTTATAAATTTCAGTTAAAGAGATCATGTTCTGGAACACTGATGACTCACAGACATGCATAAGATACAATTCTTGTCTTCAAAGAACTTACAGTCTAATATGAGTGATTAAGACAAGTACACAATTGAACATGGTACCAAGAATAATGTTGGAGTAATCAGAGTCCAATAAAATCTTCTGACATTTAAAGAAAGAAAGGATTTATTTCTGTTTGAAAGGGAAGTTTCATAAGGATGATAACCTTTGAGGTGGACCTAGAAGGATGAGTTGATTTTGATTGGCAGGAATGGAAATAGAAGAATCAAGCGTTTCCAGGGAGAGGGAACAGAGCACATGCACAGAATTGTGAATGGGTGGGAAGAGGTAAGTGGTCCCATTTGACTAGAGCTTAAAATATAGGGGAGAGTAGTGTGAGTATCATTGGAAGATAGGCTGGGACTGTGTTGTGAAAATGAGGTGTTGGGGTACCGTATAGAGAGATTAATCTTTGTAGGGTCATAGTGAAGGGATGGTTAGGAGGCTATTGTAGTAATCCTGGCAAGAGGTAATAGGGTCGGTGGAAGCAGTGAGATTGGGAAGAAAGGGACTGAAGTGACCAAAATTGCAGAGGTAGATACTTTAGACTTAAGGTGATGTGGAACCAGAAGTAAGGAATCAACAGGAACCCTAAGAGTTCACACCTACAGGATTAGGAAAATAGGCACCCAAACAAGGATGTCTGAAGGAGGGGCTGGTTGTGAGGGAAGTTGAAATTGGACGTGTTAAGTGTTAAATGTTGGTTAGCTATCCAAGGAAAGATATCTAGTAAATAGTTGGAATTATGGATGTGGAGCTTAAAAGAGCATTCCCATAATTCTTTACATAGAGGCAATATAGTTGAAGCCATGAAAATAGATGATATTGCCAAAGTGTGGGGAGAGAGAGATCAAGGATAGCACTGTAAAGGGTGCTTGCTTATAAAAAGTGGAGGAGCCATGAAAGGAGCTGGAAGTGGTAGTTTGAGAAGCAGAGGAGAGGAGCAGTGTGGTACTCTGAGGTGGAAGCCAAAGAAGGAGAGAGAAAGCATCCACAGAATGGAGGCCATCCTCCCAGGCCAGAGGTTCCAGAAAGCTCCAAGAAGGATTTTTATGTGTGTCTAGGTTTGGGAACATAGCACTGTCAAGTCAGCAGAGAAATGAAGAAAAAAGGAGAGGTTCACTGTGATCCAGCCAACCGCCCATATATTCAATTTTTCTCCTAAGGGTATGACCCCTTCATAAAGAGGCTCATATTCACTGTAGGATGGTGGTTGACCAGCTGGTCCAGGCTCCTCTAAGCACCATCCCCAGCTAGCTGAGGAGTAGCAGCTAGTGCACAGGTGGTCTTCACCCTTGCTCATTGTCCCTTGTGAGACATTTCTTTGATGGGAGTCGACAATGTTGGGAGAAACTCTAGGTCTGCTGACCCTATTTTGCTGTCTCCTCAGAGTCTGTCATAGGGAACTGCATGGATAGAAGTTCTCCAGGACAAGCAATGGAGCTGCCAGATCACAATGGACTTGGGTACCCAGCACGCCCCTCAGTCAGTGAACACCACAGGCCCCGGACCCTCCAGAGACACCACACGATTCAGAACAGCGACGATGCTTACGTATGTTGGTCCCCTCCTGCTTCTAAGAGGTGGGATCCTAGCAGTGCCAACATTGAAAGCAGAACTTAGTAATGTGGGATAGCATTTATTTCTCCATTCTTCTCAGCCAGAGTCCAGCACCTCTGGGAACTACAGGAGCATGTTTTGAACCACCCTAACAGACCAGCCCCTAACTGCAGTAGACTTTCAGTGGAATCTATACCCCAAATTTTAGACTGAGGAATCAAGGGTAGTTGCCATCTGTTCCCTCTAGTCTTCGTTACTGAACTTCTTCCCAAACAGTCTAAACTCAAGCCCCAGCAAGTGCACCCTCAGGCTCTTAGTTAGGTTTCTGGTGGCTGCATTGAATGTGTTCAGAGAAAGGGAGCTGGTCTGGCGTAGCAAAGCTTCGCTTTCCTAGGGCGGACTCTGAGGGCAGTGCTGTCTACTACAGTAGCAACTAGACACATGGAGCTTTTCAAATTTAAACGTACAGATCTTCCTCGACTTACAATGAGAGTACATCCCAATAAACCCATTATAAGTTGAAAATATGCTAAGTCGAAAATGCATCGAATACACCTAATCTGTTGAACATCATAGCTTACTTAGCTCAGCCTACCTTAAACGTGCTCAGAACACACATTAGCCTACAGTTGAGCAAAATCATCTCACACAAAGCCTATTTTATAATACAGTGTTGACTATCTCATGCAATTTATTGGCTTCTGTACTGAAAGGGAAACACAGCATGGTTGTGTGGGTGCAGAATGGCTGTCAGTGTGTCGGTTGTTCGCCCTGGTGATGGCGGGACCAACCGGGAGCTGCGGCTGCTGCCACTGCCAGCATCACAGGAGTGGCTCATGCTGCAGATCAACGGCCCAGGCAAAGATCAAGGTTCAAAATTCGAAGTACAGTTCTACTGAATGCCTATTCCTTTCACACTGTTGTAAAGTCAAAATGTCACAAGTTGAACCATCATAAGTCAGAGACCCTCTGTAATTAAAACAAAATAAAATAAAAATATAGTTTCTCAGTCACACTAGTCACATTTCAAGTGCTCAGTAGCCACTGTGGCGAGTGGCTCCATATTGGACAGGGCAGATAAAGAACATTTCTCTCCTCATAGAGGGTGCTATTGGACACTGCTGTCCTAAGACAGACTCCTAGTGGTAATGGGGATGTGTCAGAAACAGGGTCTTGGTGGGCCATATAGGTGTCAAGGGCATCTGACCAGCAGCAGAGATGCACCGTGCTTTCCCCCACCCCTCCCCACTGCGTGGGGGTAGCTGAGGCAGGATGGCATTGCAGAGGAAGGGAGTCTGGATGGTACTGCTTGGGAGTAATGCCTGAGACTGCTCTTTTAGAGGGAACCGCTATCTCGCAGGGTCACCTGAGAGTGCCACGTTGTCTGGTATCCTTACTTCTTTTCCTAACGTTTTCTACAGGTGCAACTAGATAACTTGCCCGGAATGAGTCTCGTGGCCGGGAAAGCACTTAGTTCCGCACGGATGTCAGATGCAGTTCTCAGTCAGTCCTCACTCATGGGGAGTCAGCAGTTTCAGGATGGGGAAAATGAGGGTAAGGGCCTTATGCATGGGGCACCCCGGGGAAGTTCCTGCAGGCCCCCTCTCCATCTTCACCAGGGACTGCTCCCCTCTTCTGTATAAAGAGTTCATGGGAAAGCAGAGCCACAGCATCCCCAAAGGGTTCTGGACACAAAACCCTCCCCACTTCTCTTCCCCTGAATGTGGGTGCATGAAGGAGCACGTCTTCTGGTTGAGAGCAGAGGTATCACATTTCTGTTTGTGATGCTTTGTAACTCTAGAACTGTTTTTCTGGTTCTGATTAGAGGGCATTGTGTTCTAATGGAATATTCCTCTCTCTCTTAGAACCAGTAAAGGGAGGGCATCATAATAAATATAAAGCATCGGCTTTGGAATGGACAGGTCTGCAGGAAATTCTGACTGCACCCTTTACAGGCTCCACGGGCAAGGTGCTTAATCATTCTGAGCCCTGAGGTTGTCCTCTGTCAAGTGGCAGAAACAGCAGAGCCTGTATCCTAGACTGTGCTGTGACATGAACGGCTTAGTGAGTTTAAAGCACTTAGAACAATGCCTGGAACACAGAGTGGCCAGTAGTCAGTGTCTGCTGGCAGTCGGGTCGTCTTCTCCCTTAAAGAGCTAAGTCTTTGAGAAGGAGCAGTACTGTCTTCTCCCTCACTACAGTAGCTCATAGTGCTTGATGGTGGGAGACAGTCAAGGAAAAGGGAACAATAACACACTTAGAGACTACAGGAAGTATCCTGGCCCCTAGCCCACAGTCACCCAACACGTTGAGGGCCTGTTAGGAGCTCGAATTCAGGTCTGGGAGTCAGCTACAGGGTGCTCAGACTTCTCTCCCTCCCTTCTCTCCCCTTTGCCCACCTACCCTCCTAGCTCCCTGCAAATCTCCTGTGTTCTTTTTGGTCTTGCAGAGAGCGGGCAGAGTCTAGGAGGCCATGAGCACTCAGACCTCACTGATGGCAGCCAGCATTTAAACTCCTCTTGCTATCCATCAACGTGTATTACAGACATTCTGCTCAGCTACAAGCACCCCGAGGTCTCCTTCAGCATGGAACAGGCAGGCGTGTAACAGGAAATGGAGAGTGAGTATCCCCCTGGCCAGGGCCAGACCAGCCCTTTGGCCCAGTGTCAGCTCCTGATCCCGTCAAGAGATCCCTTCCAGGCGTGGTAGCCAGTGAGCTCGCCAACACCACTCTTGCCCTCCTGGTCTTTGCATCTTCCTGCGCTTTCATTAAGCACTATGCTTGTTGTTTTGGGGTGTCAGTAGGGGACACACAGAAGAAATGCTGGCCGTAGTCCCTTGGTTTACTTACAGGGCATAAGACACACGTGTTATAGGTGCCGTAGCCTTCACAGAGACAGTCAGTGAGCTGCAGCTTTAGAGGACAGAGGGGACACGGCCAGGGTAATAAGGAAAGGAGGCGGTCCTCGAACTCAGTCCTGAAGGATGAAACCCAGCAAGAAAACATGTGCAGTCGTATTTTTAAGGCTGTGCTGTAAGTGGCAGAATATTCCAGATGGGGGAAATATGTGATCAGAGGCCAGTGGTAGGAAATGGGTAAGTTGACCAGTTTGTCTGGAGTAATGCCTAAAAGTACATAGTACTGGCTCTGTCTTTGAAAACTGTTTGACAGAAAAGACTTGATGAAAGTTAAGCCATCTGGCAAATCCATATTAGAGCCTCAGTATGGCAAACCTCTTAAAATGCCTGAGGGAAAGTGAACCAGTTGCATTTATGAAGAAGTTTTCAATTGAATATTTGAGACGTCGTCTTTTCAGACTGATTCTCCTCTGTGTCCACTCTGTTGGCAGGTCTGTGTACAGCTCGCAGATGAAGAGGCTGACTTTAAACCAACAGTATCTAGCAGCATTGCACCAAATTGCCATTGTGTTTCTCTCCACCCAGAACGTCATGGCTCCTTTCCTCACATTTGGTTCATCAGTGTGCTGTTCTTTGGGTTCTGAGGGGGTTTTGCCATGTTTGCTTGTATGACCAAGTCACCAAGGAAATAAACAGGAAATCCATGTTCGCCACCTTTTGTGAAAGCGTATTTGGTGTATTTGAGTTGGTGCTTTGGTTTGGTTTGGGTTGGGTTTTGGTTTGTTTTTGTTTTGCTTTGTTTTGTTTTTGATATGTTTTCTTTTGGAGGTGATTTTCTTTCGTTTCTCCTTTTTTTTTCTTTCTTTTTCTTTTCGTTTTTGGGACAGAAAGGCAAAGCAGTTAGAGTACAGAGGCAGGGGACCCACAGCCTCTCCCCTCCCAGCCTCCGCCCACAGAGCACCCTCCAGGCCTCAGCATTGCTCCTCCGAGGAAGCACATTCTAAAGGATAACATCTTCTGGAATCACAGTGGCTGGGAAAGTGAAAGAAGAAGGGTGATGGCCCATGGGACTTGGAGAGCAAAACGTTGAACCTGGGGAGGTCTTTACTGCTGGGATCACTGAAGGACATGTCTTGCCCAGCCAGGATCATATCAGAACATTAGCGTGGAGGCTGAGGGTGACCTGGCGTTGGTGGGCTGCCGGTCAGAATGTCTCAGTGAGAGCCTGCTCTGCTCTATAACTCAGCTCCCCGGCTGTCACATGGCAAGTTGGTTGCCTTTGCCATCCTACTGGTTCCAACCATGGACTGAGCACCCAATAGTGGTGCATTATGCTTTTTGTGTCACCTTTCATCCTCATTTTATATTGTGCTATAAAAAGGATTGTCTTCATATATATATATATATATATATATATATATATATATATATATATATATACACACATATATATGTGTGTGTATATATCTATATATGCCTTTCCCTTTCAGCCTCTTTGTCACAAGCAAGAAGAATAGGAGGTTGTCTTGGGTCCTGCCTCTCTCCTAACCTTCTCCTCCTCCGTGGGCATCCTCAGCCCCTATTTTAATTCTTTATCATGTAGGAATTGTTTTTGGTAAATGTTGATATTATTATTATTATTATTATTATTATTAATAAATAAAAACAAAAGGAATTTTTGTTTTAAAGAGAAATGTTTAACCAGATTCTGTTCTATTTGAATTGTGACTTGCACCTTTTGTTCAAAGTATTTTATTTAGACATTGTAATTGTGACCAGTTCTTACTTGTGCCAGTGACAGAAATAGTGGTCTCCTTTCCCCAGTTGAAGCAGTGCATATGCAATAGCTATTGTGTCACTATCTTTATTTTTCTTCACTGTTAGAAACCAAAGTCTTCTCTGCTGGCTGGGGGCTGACAGAGGATCTGGGTTATCTCCTTCTGATCTTCAAAACAAGAAAGAGAAGTTAAATATTCTGACTCTTGATCTTTTTTTCTCATAAAGGAGAGTAAAAGGTCCCCAGTCTCCTCCTAGTCTTTCATCCTGAATTTGCACAGAAGAAAGCGGGTGCCCAGCATGGCCATCCTGATGTCGCTGACGGGATCCCCATGCAGCTTGTCCTTCTCACTGATATTGGCAGCTCAGCTCCTGGACCCAGTATCCCTCGAGTGGATTTCTGCAGAGCAAGAGTCTTTCTTGGGATCTTTTCCATGGTCCCCAATCTCCCCTCCACTTAGCGGGGCCACCAACTACTCACCAGAAGGAGGCTACCAAGAAAGCCCTAACAGCTACTTTTTGACTTCTCTGGGCTTTTTCCAACTCCGATGCCCCGCAACTGCGCCCCTACCCCCATGCTCAGCCTGTTCCGTTTTCATGGTACTGTATTGATGGAAGAGCAGACTGCCACCTCCAGCAACCACCCAGATGAAAGCCAGTGAGCCTATTAACCGTGCCATCTTGCGAACTACACTTTTAAAAAATCATTGCTTTGTATTGTAGTAACCAATATGCGCAGTATATGTTGAATGTATATGGATATACTTTCCTATTTCTGTTCTTTGAAAATGTCAGAAGTATTTTTTCTTTCTCATTTATGTTGAACTAAAAAAGGATTAAAAAAAATCTCCAGACCCAAGTTGCAGTAAGACCTTTAGTCCTTTCTTTGTGGGCACTTAACAACTTAGTAACTTAGTTGGACAGTAGGGGATTGTGAAAATAAAAACCTGATTACGATCTTACGTTGATATATTATTTGCCTTGTGGTTCGGAGTCTCATTGAGAGAAGCATCCAGTTGGGTGGAAGCTGGAACACAGGAGGCTGAAGAAGTCTACCAAGCGTGAGTGGAACTTTGAGCAATCCATTATCTCACCCCAGCTTGTAAAGTAGCATTCTCTAGAACCTTGAACTCAGCTCCGCACTGTGTCCCCAGGGACCTGGCTTGGACTCTGCCCCCTCAGAAGGGAGCATCTGAGTTTGCTGAGTTGGATGGAAAACAGATTCCTTGAGAGAGAGTTTTGAAGGAGTAGAAGGAGGACCTGAAAGAGCTGGCACAGGCTGGGGCCTTTATGAAGTGACCTCAATCAGCCCAGTGATAGGATCACCAAGTAAGTGTTAGGATAGAAAGAGGACTTTATAGTTTTCTCCTTTTCCCGTGCCTGGACTCCAAAGGGGTGGGGTAGAATTTCCAGCAGATCCCAGGCATGGCTAAGGCATGGTTGATTGAAGAAGGGCGACTGAAGCTGGAAATATTGGCAGTGTTTGTAGGAAGAAGACTGACAGGACGGAACTTACAAAAGCTTTTGAGTCCCTGGTGGACTAAAAAGCGGCTGTGGGACTGTTTAGAACTGAAAAGAGCCTTCTCAAGAGGGCTCTTCTAGAAATCTGTCTGTACACACTCCCATGGAAGGCTGCCGAGTGGCTCTGGAACCAAACAGCAGCATTCCCAGATGCCTTCCAACAACTCGTAACAACCTTTTGCAGTAGGTGCCACTCTCTCCCAAAGTCAGCCAGGGTGCCTTTGGGACAAGCACAGAGGAATCAGGGCGTGGCCTCGTGGATAGACCTGGAGGTCTGAGCTCTAGAAAAGCAGCCATGCTGATAGATCCTTATTGGTCTTCTTTCTGACTTTGTGGTAGCCCCTACCCGACTCCAATTGCAAAGATGAAGAATTCAGAAGGCTGGCGTACCTGCCAAGGAGCCAGACCCCTGCTCGTGCTGGTCACAAGGGAGCTCTGCGGTCACCTTAGTCTCCTAGGCAGGAGGGCAGGAGAGAACCTTGCAGTTGGGTGCTTACCATGCACACCCTAGGGTCTGAACTGATGTGGTTTACCACCAGGAGCTGCAACAAAATTGCCAAACAGAAAATACTGAGGGGGGGCTTCTCTCAGGCCTGATCAGTCCAAACCTCCCCACCCCCAGGTCTCCCATCCGGACCTGCACCGGGTGCTCTCAGATTAGAAGTTCTGAGCGGGCTCTGTGATACAGGGCCGAATGCTCAAGTTTCCTGAGTCTCCTCCCAAGGCCCGCCCCTTCAGAAGACCCTTTACCATCCTGGGGACCCTTCCGTTAGTGTGCCAGTGTCATTCATTGAACAAATATTTGTTGAGTGTCTGTTATGTGCCAGGCCTAGCAGGGGCCAGAGTCCTCCCAGTGCAGACTGACCAGCACAACATTGGGACATAAATTGTGAAATGAGTTGCTAATCATTCTGAGCAAAATCCACTCCTGCAGTCAGCTAGCAGCGCTCTCACGTGTGTCGGGAACCCAGGGCCAGCCTCTTGGTGACTCACTTCTGGAGACTGCCAAGATCAGGGGAATTGAGTGGTGGGACTAAGGGCCTATGTTGGTCCCGCCACGCAGCCAGCCCATCCACGGGCACTTGACACCTCTAACAATGACGGGATGGACTGCAAGTCTGATTCTGAGTTGTGCCCGGTTTGGTGGTGGTGGTGGTTGTTCCAGAGGCCTCCATCCAGAAAGGCTTCCTTCTCCAAAATATTAGTAACAAGGGACTTGGGCTGGTTTAAGCCAAATAGAATGAAATGGAGCAGACACTAGTGAGTGAGTGTATTAAAGAAGAAACTGTCCTGCTTGGTAAGATGTCAGACAGCCCTCCCTAGCCCGATGCCTTGAAATCCCCGAGGGGCCGTGGGCATCAGGGCCCTGCTGCTGGCGGCCCTGGGCAACCATCCAAGAACTAGAAGCCGGGCCTCCTGATTCCCAAGTCCCGCGGACACCGAACACTGACGGCCGGAGAATGCAGGGCCGCTCTGCAGCTCCGAGCTGCAGTCTTCGCTCGGGCAAAATAACGAAGAGAATATCTGGCCTGCTGGCCTTACGGGAACATACTAAGTCAATTGTGAAAGTGGCCACTAAAGAACTGTGCAAATGTTGGATACTAGGTTTAGCCATAGTAACTATTTCAGTAGTAAACCAAAGAGAAGGGTAAAACAGTGGCAAGTAGCTTGGAATCCAACCAGTAAGTGTCTGAGATCCCCTGTGTGCTGGCAGGGACAAGCTCTACCCCAGAATGAAAAGAGCCTCTCTTGGCCTGAGACACCAGGGAGCTGCCCTAGCAGGGGAGCGGCCTCCCTCCCACTCTCTAAACAACAGGCAGGAAGCTGGGCTGGCCAAGTGGCAGCCCAGGCAGACTGTTTACTGAGGCCGCTTCTCTCTCTGCACGGTCCACAGGCCTCTGGAGGGTGGGAGGGCGGGGCAGGCAGTCCTGGAACAGAGGTCCCACATCTCAGCATCTGCAAGTCAGGGCCACACAGAGAAATACGATTCCCTGCCTTCCCCCGCTTCTGCTGCCAGAAGCCGAGGTCTTAGCTCTGGTCTGACAATGCAAGTGTATTCAGGGGGAACAAGGGGATAGAATGCCAGAAATTGGGATTCTGGGACATGGAAGAGTTTGTTTACTAAGTGCCAGGTACCTTTCCATTTTGCCATACATGTTCAAATTGAGTGCTTAAAATAACACAAATTCATTCTCTTACAGTACCGTTATGGAAGTCAAATGTCCAAAGTGGGTCACACTAGGCTAAAATCATGGTGTCAGCAGAGCTGTGTTCCTTCTGGAGGCCCAAGGAGAAAACTCCCTGCTTTGCCTCTTCCGGCTTCTAGAGGGCTGCCCACATTCCTTGGCTCATGGCCCCCTTCCAGCAATCACATCACTCTGACTTCTCTTTCCATCCTCTCTTCTCCTTCTCCAACTCTGCCTCTCCTGCCTCCCTCTTGTATATCTAAGGATCCGTGTGATGGCATTGGGCCCACCTGGATAGTCCAGGATGCCTGCCCCCTCTCAAGGTCCTTATGATCACATCTGCAAAGTCGCTTTTGCCGTAAGTGGGAGTCACAGGTTCCGGAGAGGAGGACACGGACATTGTGGGGAGGCCATTATTCTGCCTGCTATACATATTATCCCTACCCCAACTCTAGGAGATGGCATGTTCCATCATTATCTTCATTTAACAGATAAGAAACTGAGGTGTGAGGAGGGTATGTAACTCACCCAGGGTCATACAGCTAATAAGTGGCAGAGCTGGGAGTCAAATCTAAGACTGGTTCCAAAGCTTTCTTCTCTGAGGCCAAAGGCATGAGACTGGCGAGGGCGGGAGAGGCCTGGAGCCCGGCTACGCCCTGGTCTGGCAGACAGTGGCCCCAGGCTGTTGTTCAGAAAGTTAGGGAGTTTCCTGGGTAGATGGTGCAGGGCACATTCTGCCCTGGGTCCTAATTCCAAAGACCTGGGTTCGAAGTCCAGCCCTGCCTCTAACTCCCTGGGAGACAAGAGACAGTGGGCAAACTCCTTTCACCGTCTTCAGTTTCCTCGTCTGTAAGATGGTGGGGTGGGGAGAGGCTGGAGTAGTTGATCTCAAAATTCCTCTCAACTTGAACATTCGCAGGTTCTAGGACTCAGGCCCTGTCAGTGACCTGGCGTTGGAGGGCCTGGGCTTTCCAGGAGAAACCTTACACAATGGTGCCGTGAACACACAGCACTTTCCATTCACAGGATCTCTCCGGGTCTTCCAGCAACCCCGCCATTCTTGTCTCCATTTTCCTGATAGGAAACCAAGGCTCAGAGAGATTACATAACTGGCTCATGACACTCCTCCAGGATTTTGCAATTTGGAGGCAAAATGAAATGAGAAACCAGGTCTTTTCTACCTCCCGGAGGTCTCTCCCCAACACCGGTGAGCTCAGGGCTGGTGCCCATTCTCACCTGTGCCTGATCAAATGTAAACACAAACAACACGAAGATACAGGTATTCAATTTAAGTGACTTCTTTATTCTGAGATTATGCCCTTTCTAGGTGTTAAAAACTCTTTTTTGAAGCGCTGCTCCTGATTAGATGGTAGGCTTTGGGTGGGAGGGGCAGTGGGAGATTTTTACAGGACAAAATTAAAAGCTGGCAACTGTGTTGGTCTCTCAAATTTGTTTTGAAATGGCAGAGGTCTCTGAATTCTCAAAGTCTAGGAGCCCTGAGCACTCTCTAGCCTTCCCAGGCAGCTCCCTAGCACCACACGGACCTCTTGGGATGAGCCACTCGACAGAGTCTCGGTGGGAGGGCTGTCTACTGCCTTTCTGGGGCTGGGGACAGGGGTGGGTGTGACATAATCTCCCTGGAATGCAAGGGGACGGGAGAGGACATCTCATGAGTGGAGGAGTCCCAGCCAGCTTGTGTATTTTTCTTCCTTCCCTCCTCTCCCCGGGCAGGAGGCTGCGCTGGCACAATGGACAATGGCGGGCACACCGCCCCCCACCGAGGAGGAGGGGATGGATGCAGCTGACCCCGGCCCAGGAGACCTGCCAGCCTGCAACCACCTCCTCCCGCCCCCTCCTGAACCCTTGATCCCTGGCCCTGCAGCCCCCACAGCTTCCTGTTTGCCCACTCTATTTGCCAGGCCCCAGGGACGGGGTTGATCCTTGAACTCTAAGTTCCACATCGCTAGGACCAGTGAGCGGTGGCAAGGCCTGGGCTGGGCTTATCAGCCTCCCAGCCCAGCCCCTGCCTGGAGACATAAATAGGCTGGGGAGAGCTGGCTGCGCAGAGATTCCTGAGGCGCTGGAGGTAAGTGCTGCTGCCTGCTCCAGGCTCCTCTGGCTCCCCCCCCCCCCCCCCCCCAGGCTCCAGGTGCAGGAGGCTCAGACTCTGGGATTCTGGCTCCAGACTCTGCCCCATGCCCCTGATCTGGGGCTCTGGAGACCTGATGCCTGCTCTCACTCTGTGCCCCTCCTCCCCCTCCCCTGGCTGTGACGACTGGGGAACACAGAGCCCCTCCACACTAGAAGCTGCCCCACTCAGCCAGGCCCCTCTTCTCCTCCAGGTCACCCAGGTCCCTTCAGGATGAAAGCTGTGGTGCTGACCGTGGCCGTGCTCTTCCTCACGGGTAGGTGCCCCCCAACCTAGGGGCCAACCATCAGGGGAGCCCTTCTCCCTAAACCCCTGTGGTCCACCCTCCTGGGCACAAGGAGCAGAATTTCTCGCTAGCCCCTTCTCCCCCGCCTCCAGGCCTGGCATTCAGCTCAGATCCTGGCCCGCAGCTGGCCTGATCTGAGTCTCCCTCCCACCCGCAGGGAGCCAGGCTCGGCATTTCTGGCAGGGAGATGAACCCCAGTCATCTTGGGATAGAGTGAAGGATTTGGCCACCGTGTACGTGGACGCAGTCAAAGACAGCGGCAGAGAATATGTGGCCCAGTTTGAAGCCTCCGCCTTGGGAAAACAGCTGAAGTAAGGACCCAGCCTGGGGTCTGGGGCAGGGGCGGGGGCTGCCGGCCCCAGGGGGCAGAGAGGCCTGTAGGAAGATATAGCCAGACTGGCCGAATCCCCATCTACTATTGACGGCCCCACAAAAGGCCTGAATGGAGAAACAGGAATGGGATCCCTGAGCAGGGTCACAGCCTCCAGCAAGGGACAGAGCGGGGCTGCCTGGTCAGTAACCAGCACCACCTCTGTCTGCACGTGCAGCAGGCCCTTCCCCTTCGAAACCACCTCCTCTGCTCCTGCCCGCCAGCAACAGGGACAGCCGTCTTCAGAGAGGAGAATGGTCTGGAAGTATAGAGATAAGGACCTTAAAAGGCCCAGCTATGGGGACAGACGAGACTGGGTACCAAACCCAGCTCCATCTCTTACTAGCTCTTCAGCCCATCTGCACGATGGGATGTAGGGGTGGGGGGTGCACTGGGTGAGATAGTGTGTGAGAAAACCTAGGCTGGGGGGCCCACAGCCACTGCACGCTCTGGGACAGAAGGCCCAGGTCTCACTACAGGTGAGCTGGGGCGCTGGGCCTGCAGCTCCGGGGTGTCCAGGGTGCCAGGGAGGCCACCTCTGAGGCCCTCTTTCTCTTCCCCTTCAGCCTGAAACTCCTGGACAACTGGGACAGCTTGGGCACCACCCTCGGCAAGCTGCGCGAACAGTTAGGCCCGGTCACCCAGGACTTCTGGGATAAACTGGAAAAGGACACAGAAGGGCTGCGGCAGGAGCTGAACAAGGATCTGGAGCTGGTGAAGCAGAAGGTGCAGCCCTACCTGGACGATTTCCAGAAGAAGTGGCAGGAGGAAGTGGAGGTCTACCGCCAGAAGGTGGCGCCGCTGAGCGACGAGTTCCGCGAGGGCGCGCGCCAGAAGTGGCAGGAGCTGCACGAGAAGCTGACCCCGCTGGCCGAGGAGATGCGCGACCGGCTGCGCACCCACGTGGAATCGCTGCGCGTGAACCTGGCGCCCTTCAGCGAGGAGCTGCGCCAGCGCCTGGCCTCCCGGCTGCAGGCGCTCAAGGACGGCGGCGGCGCCAGCCTGGCCGAGTACCACTCCAAGGCCAGCGAGCATCTGAAGGCGCTCAGCGAGAAGGCCCACCCCGCGCTGGAGGACCTGCGCCAGGGCCTGCTGCCCGTGTTGGAGAGCCTCAAGGCCAGCTTCCTGGCTGCCATCGATGAGGCCTCCAAGCAGCTGACTCCCCAGTGAGACGCCCATGGCCACTGAGACTCCTCCCGGCCCGGACCCGAGGGCCTCTCTCCTTGGGTTCCCCTTTCCATCGGTTTCTTAGAATAAATGTTTCCAAAGTGGGATGCATGTGTTGGGTTGTATGTTTTGTGAAGCTTCAGTTATGATTTTTAAACAATAAAAAGTTCTCAAAATAAAGAAGTCTCTTTTGGGAGAATAGGGGCTGGGGGCCGGCAGCTGGAGGGCACCTGCAGGGGAGACCCACCAGGGGGCAGGGACTTCCCTGTTGATTTTGCAGCTGGAGCTCATCAGCTCGGAACCTGGGTCTCTCAGGACCTTAATCAATGTAGGGGGACCTGCTAGGCCCTGGGTGTTTGGAGTCAGGTAGTAGAGGCCCTCACCTGGGGGCCCAAACAGAAGGGAAATAAGAGGACCCAGGCAAGTGACAGATAAGCCATTGCTAAGGGCCTGGAAGAACCTCAAACAGTAAGTACCGCAGCCCCATCAGGAAAGTCGGGAAACAGGGTTGTCTCTGCTGGGAGAAGTGGATTCCCTGTCCCCACAGGTGTTCCCGTGGGTGGAGGACAGCAGCCTCTTCCAGCCCTCTGGCTCTGGGTCACTGGGGTGGGCCCTACAGGGCCTTTGGGGCTTGAAGGATTTGGGCAGGTTCAGATGAAGAGCCTGGTGCTCACTCCTTCCTCCTTTATTAATTCAGAAAACGCTGAATAAATGCTTTCCTTCTCTTTTTTCACAAGGGCAGCATGCCACTCTTCACACTCCCACCCTATCCAGACACAGCCGCTCTTTCCTCAGCCACAGCTGTGCAAGCCAACCGTCCCACCCCCGGGGCCCCAAGCCCTGCCAACCCACTGTCTGCCAGCTCTGGCCTGAGTCAGAAAAATAATCATCACCTCTTGCAGGTAATTAGCATGTTTTTATTGCCCCAGATGCTTTCACATCTGCCATCCCACCACACCCTTCCCGAATTCGCCTGTAGACTGCCATTAAATCCGTGGGAGAGATGAGGAAGCTGAACTGGGAGATGTGAAGTTGCTCGCCGAGGCCGAAGAGCAGGATGGGCAGAATGGTCCTTTCTAGACGCATCTGCCCCTGGGCATCCATGATTTTTTTTTTTTTAAAGTGTGTGGCCAGGTACTAAGGTTTGCATAGATGTGCACACAGGCACACACATCCTTGTGTACATCTCTGTTCACAGCCAGCCCCCCTTCATACTCAGGTACGTATACCCCGGGCGCATGCTCATCGTGCCTGTGCACATCCCCAAAGATCCAGGCTGTACATCCATGGAGCCTTCCCCACCCTCCCGCAGGGCCTTTCCCTGGCACAGGCTGCTGGATGATGTGTCCCTCCCCCGCCTCCAGTGTGCTTTAAGAACTCTCGGATAAAGGAGGGAGGTGGTACTTCTGAACCCTCCAGATCTACGACAATAGGAAGCAAGCCCAGATTTGGGGGAGAACATTTTCCAGGTGTGAGGGCTGCAGTCCCTGGGTCAGTTGGGCCAGAAGACAAGCCCGGGTGGATTTCCAAAGAGAGAGCAGACATCTCCTATTGGGGCTGGATGTCCTGATGCCACCAAGATCTGTCAAGGAGCACTCTGACACCTGGCCTAGGAGGAACTAAGCAGAATATGGGTAGCCAACCTGGGCTTGAGGTCTGGCTCTGCCATTTGCTGGCTCTGTGACACTGGACACGTGCCTTCACCTGTCTGAGCCTCAGATTTTTCATTGAAACAGTGGGGGGCCTGCTCAAGTAGTCTGTGGTTCTGGAACTCTCTGTCGTGAACATCTGTTGGGTGGTGGGGACTCAACGGAAGCAGCCTTTGTTGGGTAACTTTGGGTTCCTTCTTTATCACCGGGACACAGGCGCCCCCCTCCAATCCTGGTCCCAAGGGGACAATCAGCTCAGCCTATAGCAACAATGACAAACATTTACCAGGTACCTTTGATGGGCCAGGTTCTGTGCCCCGTCTCATTTCATTCATTCATTCAACGAACTCACAATGGAGGAGGTATTATTGTGCCCACTTTACAGATAAGAAACTGAGCCTGATATAAAGTGATGGAGCCAAGACCAGAGATTAGTTGCATCTTACTCCAACCACCACTCCCACCCCCCAACCCCGGGCCCCTTCCCTCAAGTGTGGTTGCAGGGGCCAGGCGGCCTGGGTGGTGCAAGTCAGCTCCATAATTCTGGTGAACACACACAGTCTCAACTCTGATGATGACAGAAAAATGCCAGCCACCATGCCTGGCACAGAGCACACACTCCAGTCTGGTCGTCTGGCATTTGGCAGTTTATCAAAGCATCGTCCGGTCTCTGACCCCTTCTGCTCCTCCACACAAGCCTGTCGAGGTGGCAGGGTAGGTAGGGGCATCCCCACCTTACAGACGCAGAAACTGGGGCCCAGACACCACCAGCTCCTAAGAGGTGAGGAGGGCACTGGCCCCAGGCCCGCTGGGGTTGGAGTCAGTCCAGTGTCCCCCCAGAGAACAGCCGCAGCCCATTCCCACACTCAAACAACGGTACGTGTGGCACACCCCACTTGCGGCAGCTTCTCATCCAGCTTTATTGGGAGGTCGGCCTGCCTGGGGGGGATCGGGTCTGGGGTAGGGTGAGAGGGCACTGGGGATGCCGTCCTTTTTAAGCGACCTTCAGGGGCAGCCCCGGAGGCCACAGAACCCAAAGAGCCAGCAAGATGGATGGGCAGGTGGACTTGTGGTGTCGAGGTCTCAGGCAACCGCAGGGCTTGGAGTTGTGTCCTCAAAGGTGGAATCCCAGAAGCTGGAGAACTTGCCCTTTAACTTGCCCCAGTAGTCTTTCAGGGAGCTAAGGCCGTCGTTCACCCAGTCCCTGGGGTTAAATCAGCAAGGGGAAGCAACAGAGGTGGGAGTGAGAGTCGGTCTGCAGGCGGCAGCAGCCGTGGGCATCCCCAAATCCTCACTGCCTCTCCTCCCCCCTAGCAACACCCCTGAGACCTCAGGCAGGGACCCCCACAGCTGCCACCCCAGGCAGAAGAGATGCCGAAGGTGGTGATCACGGGACCCTAGCACAAGTTCAACCCAGGCTTCTCCAGGTGGGGGCAGCCTTTGTGCTACCACAGGTCCCAGGCAAGCTGGAGAGGAGTGATGGTGGGGGGGAGGTGGATAAGTTCAGGGCTGTCATTCTATTCTAGGCCAATGACACCCCCTAGAGTTGTACTACGTGGTGGCTCTGAGGGAGGTGGGGCAGGGGAAGCAGTTCCTTATTTGGAAAATCATGAGAAGATTGATGAGCTGTGTGACCTGTGGCAGATCGCTAAACCTCTCTGAGCCTCGATTTTCTCATCTGCAAAATGAGGAAAATAATACTCCATAGCTGGTTCTGAGCACTAAGAATGCCTGTGAATGCCTCTGCTATGTCACTGCAGTGGAGGTGGGGAGGGGAGCTGGGGAGAGGAGAGGACTAGTGGGCAGGGGCAGGGGGGGAGAGGAAGGATGGACTTCTGCTCCCACGGGCCCCAGGGCTTGGAACAAGGCAGAAGCGCACACATGAACACCCCGTGCTGAAATTGGTCAGGTGGGGCCTCCCAAGCCGTACCTCTAGCTGGACTCTCAGAAAAGGAAATGGAAGTGAGGGCTACAGTGGCTTCCTCAGAGACACGCAGGGCACCCAAGGGAGAAACGAGGGACAACAAAGGGAGGAGAGGCCAGGAGGCATGCAGTCCCGCCTCTGTCACCTCTCCCGGGGCAGCCTGGAAAAGCCCTGGGAAGGACCCCCATTTTATAGACCAGAGCACGGAGACTCAGAGGTGCAGGTCCTGGCCGGGCATGGGAGAGTCTCAGCCCCACCTCGGGGCCCTCGCCAAGTGAGGGGCAGGGGGGCACTGAGGATGGGGACAGGAGGGCGCACCTGGCCTGCTGGGCCATCTGGGACTCCTGCATGCTGGTCAGTGTATCCTTTGCTGTCTTGGAGGCCTGCTGCATGTAGCCCTGCACCACGTCCAGAAGGGAGGCATCCTTGTCCTCTGCAGCTCCTGCAAGGAGAGAGGGCCAAGTCAGGGGACCAATCCCTGGGGAGCCCTCGGCTCCTGCCCAGCCACCCATCAGGGCCTGGGATCCCCAAGCCACCTCCCAAGGGTCCTCCAGGCAGATAGCTGCCCCCACCCTGCCCCCAGCCCAGTCGCCACAAGCTGCTTACGGGCAGTGGCCAGGAGCGCCAGGAGGGCAGCGATGAGGAGGACCCGGGGCTGCATGGCACCTTCGTTCCTGCAGGGGAGTGTGCTGTGAGGGCTACCCCAGGTCGCCCTCCCCACCCCCCGCCACCTCTGGGCCCTCCCTGCGGAAGTGATGTGGCCTCTAAGGTTGAACCTGAGCTGGGTCAAGCCAGTAGGACAAGGTATGCTAACATGTGGAGATGGAGGGCTTTCAGACAGGGGCACCGGGGAGACCCAGGCACAGAGAGGGGGAGGGGTGGGATGGAGCAGAAAGTCCACCAGCCTAGGGATCCGGACCCCTGGGGTCTGGCCTGGTTTCTGCCCCTAACATGCTGTGGGGCTGTGGGCAGTCCCTCTCCAGGCCTCAGTTTTTCTGTCTGGCGTAGGATCAGGGTCTCTAAGATTTCTTCCAGCCCTAAACATGCAGAATCAGGGAAAGTGTGCAGATCTGAGCCAGTTCCAGGCCTACCTTGGCCACTACACTCTATGTAATTTGGGCAAGAGACCTCCCTCCTGGGCCTTGCTTTCCCGCAGTGTGCAATTGGAGGTGGGGCCGCTCATCAAGCCGCGGCTTCCTTGGCTCCAGCCAGCTCTCCTCCAGGCTTTGCTGCCTGGGCCTGGCAGGGACCCCCATCCAGCTCTCCTTTCTCCCCCACCTCCGCCTCCCAGGGGCATTACCTGGAGCAGCTGCTTCTTGGGAGGAACTGGGTAGGCAGACAAGAGGGTTCTGACCTGTTTTATATTGTCCCCAGGGCAGCAGGCACTGAGAGCCCAGTGAGCTGGGCAAAGGTCACCTGCTGATCAGTCTAGACTAGGGCCTGAGGCAGGGTGGCCAGAAGCAGCCAGGCCTGCTGGGAGAGTTGAGAAATCTCTAGAAGGCTGTGGGTGCTCATGTCGCTCTCCTGCCACTGCTGCAGCCCGAATGGGCTCAGGAACTGGGGGTCTATGGGACCTGGGGAGACCTCATTCCTTCCTAGCAGCCTGGCTCCCCGAGAAGCCAGGAGAGATGGGAGGGGGGCTTAGGGGACAAGTCAGGGACTTCTGGGCCCACCTCGTCCCTCATACTTGGTCCCTCTCTCCCCCACCCCAAGCCCTGAAAACAGGCTGGACTGGGGGCGGGGGTGGGAGGGTAAAGGGCTTCTTCAGACTTGGGAACAACTCAGTGGGTTGGGGTGGGGAGTCCAGGGAGAAGTCCCAGAAGATGTGTGCGCAGAGCTTGTGTGGGCTACGGGTGACACAGGGGCATTCACACAGCCCCCTCCCCAGCATCTCCATCTCTGGGCTTCAGTGCCAGTGCCACCCACCCAGAAGCCTCCCTGAGCTGAGCCCAGGGCACGGGCTGGTGGGAGAAGGGCAAAGGCCACTCTGAGCCCAAGGCCTTTGTCCTGCCCCTCCGCCCCCCTCCTCCCCTTGCCCTCTGGACCCTCTGATAACATTCCCCGGGATAGGAGCTGGGCTCATGGCTGGCACCCTCTCCAAATGGGGGGAGCTGGGGTAGCTTCCCAGTCCTGGGTACCTGTCACCTTGGGCCTCAGTTCCTCAGCCTGGAAGTAGCTGCCTCTTAGCCCCTTGGCTGTGTGCACAACGGGAAGGAAGGGAGACCATGGGGAGGGCTGCCTGGTGGGGAGAGTGTGCCCAGAGGAGCTCTGCAGGGGCATTCAGCTGTCCAGAAGAGGCCTCAGGCCCTTCTGGGGGTGAGGTGCCCCCTGGGCCCACTCTGGGAGCCATAGCCTGGATGGCAAGATTAGGGGACTTTTGTCTTCTGGATGCTAAGACTTTGGAACCAAGAAAGCTCAGGCTTAAATGATGCCTTTGGCACTGACTCACATGACCCAGGGCCAGAGATCTATCTCAGAGCCTTACTTTTCCCTTCTGTAAAATGGGGATAGAATACGGACATGCCAGGGCTACGGTGAAAGTAATAAGATATGTACAAAGCAGCGGGTCCACCAAGGGGCCTTGAGAAATACTCTCTCCCTTCTTCCCAAACACCTTGCCCTTGCCTGGACAGCACAGTCTGAAGGCAGGAGGAGCTTCCAACGCAGAAATTGGGTTTTGGCAGGCAGCCATCCTCTCAGGAGTAAGAAACTAGCCCCACAGTGTGAAATCAGAGCCCTGAGAAAGCATCCCAGCCCGGCCTCAGAATTCTTTATCCATGGCTGAGACTTGAAATTCCTCTATTAGAGACTCATTCCTTTGACTTAGATCTCATTTTCTGTTAAAATGCAGTTATATCAGATTGCTATGAAGGAGACATTATTAACCCTATTTTACAGGTAGGAAACCTGAGGCTCATAGGGGTAGAGATGTACCCAAGTGCACACAGCCCATCAGGGGCAGAGCTAGGAACCAGAATCCAGCCTTCAAACACCCATGCTGGTCCCAAACTGCTTGGAGAGATGAGACCCGTGGAGATTCATCGGTCACTCACACCTCAGAGCAAATGGGTTTCAGATGTCTTTCGAAGCACAGATTTTGGGGATGGGGTAGGGAGGGAAGAAAGTGATTAGGAGGTCCGCTGAAGGATTCGGGCATTGGGGATGGTAGAGGGCCACCTGTGCCCACTTCCCTCTTCTGTTCTGGCCTGTTCCTCAGCCCCGAGGTGAGGGCTGCAGTGGGAGTCCAGATTCCAGGCTGGGCTGGGGTGTGCTAGAATGGGCTGGCTAGACCCCTTGGTCCCCGGTTCCTTGGTCCCAGTTCCTCCAGCTCCCTCTCCGCCTGTGTGGAGGTCTGGAGGAGCCTGTCCTCTCTCTCCTGCTTGGCCACGGGCCCACTGAGCCCAGGGAGGTCAGGAGACGCAGCAGAGACCCAGCAGGGCAGCGCTGAGCTGGGTAGAGAACCCAGGTGTGCAGACCCGTGCAGCTGGGCCATGCACGCTGTGAGGCCTGGGACCTTATCCCTGTCAAGGGGCCTGGCACCTGTGTCCCTTCCAGCAGCTCCAGCCTGGGACTCGGTAGGGGCTGTCTCGGTGGCCAGGCTGAGCTCTCCCTCCCTCCCATTCTGGCTCCCCAGGAATGAGGAGACTGCCCTGGGCTTGGCCCACAGACCCACATATGGGCTCTAGGGAGCAACCAGTAGTGGGTGGGGAGGAGGCGGAGAAGGCTTGACCGAGTGGGGCCAGAATGGGTCCTCTGGGGTGGGGCCAACTCCCTCTGCTTCCACCTGTGTTCGAGAGAGGCTTAGTACATGAGCCTCTCTGACCCATGCCCTGCCTTTAGGCTGGACTGGGCAGCCCTGATTCAGCCCGGCCAACCAGAGGCCCTGGTTCACCATGCCTCTCCATGCTGGAAGTTCCTCCTAGGATCTCACTCAGATCCTTCCTATTACAACAGGAGATACCCGCCTTTAGTTCTGCCCTGGAAGGAGGGCCAGTGTGGAGCATATGTGGGACAGGTGTCCATATGACTTGCCTGTCCTTGGCTGGGCCTGGGTGGTCCGCTCCTGACTCTGATCTCTGGGCTGACCTCTGGTTTGAGCCCCCTGGGTGGACAGGAGGGTGGCTGTAGGTAATGCTGGACTCTTGGCCTCATTGCCTCACCAACCATTAGGTCTGTCTGTTGTACAGACAAAGAGACTGAGGCTCAGAGAGGGATGTGACTCACTCAGCATCACACAGGCCCTTTGTGCCTACCAACGTGGCCGTCCCCTGACCCGCAGGGCCAGGTCCTGCTGGAGGTGCTGGCACCTGCGCCCATGGAGAACCAGAGGCCCAGCTGGAGGCAGAGTTTGCTCTTTCCTCTAAGATTGGGCACAGGGGCTCCCAGTCTCCCCTAGCCCTCGGCACAAATCCGTCCACAGACTGGTACAAAACATGCCCCCGGACTTTGGGAAATACACACGTTCATTAATGGGGTCCCACCCACAACACGTGGGGAGGCGGCACACCACCCCCGCGGCTATGGGTGCACATACAGGCCTGCACCAGAGCCCTAGCCCAGGCCTTAGCATCGTGCCCGCAGACAGCTGAAAGATTTGCATACTTCTGTGGATCTGTACACGTCCTGGCAGACGCTCTCGAATCTGCTCAGATAGGTGCAGACACTCCCAGCGCACGTACACCCAGGCGAGCGGGACAGGCACACTGACCCTGTCACGTTGACGGCACCTGCTGCTCAGACTCTGAGTCCAGGAGGTCAAACTGCAGCTGAGGTGTCCTTTGTGACTCACTGCTCTCCTCATCTCTGGCCCGGGGGAAGGGATGGGGACACTGAGCACTGACCTTTGCACCCACTCCAGGCTGGACGGTGCCTGACTTGGGAGCAGGACAAGCCCGATGGGCCAGTGTTGCAGGGGGTAAGGCCGTCAGGGGACAGACATGGCTAATGAGCGCTTACTATGCACCAGGCTCGGTTCCCAGCATTACACAGGTCATCTCACTGAATCCTTCCAGCCTAGGAGGAAGGTACTACTCTATGCCCCGCTGAGGCAGCCAAGGCTCAGAGAGGACAAGTGATTTGCCCAGTGTCGCACAGACAGTAAGTGGGGAGCCCAGATGCAAACTCAGGGAATCCGACTCCAGAATCTGAGCACTTACTAATTACCGCGAGACGGCATGGGCTGCTTCAGGAAGGAGAGGCTCCCTGACACTGGGGGTGACCGCGGGTGGTGTGGGGACACTGCGGGGTAGTAGAGACCCTGCAGAAGGGGTGCAAGCATCAGAAGGCCTTTTAACTGTCTTCAGTCCCACGAGACATCAAGCCACTTCCGGTATGGGGAAAAATGCAGATGTGGTAAATCAGAGTCAGCACAGCTGGGGGCTGTTCCAGTGGCCGGTGACCAGGGGCCCGCCTGTGCGCCGGTGCCATGCGTGGAGGGCAGCCAACAGAGCAGCGTGAGGGCTTTCCTCTCATGGTCACTCAAGCTGGCGGGGTCCAGCAGAGGGATTCCTGGTGACCAGGCCACATCTCTTCTTGGTGGCTGTCTTTCTGTGATTGTGCGTGTGACCTCATTTGTAGAAGGTTAGAAATCCAAGTAGAAGACACCCCGGACCCCCCAACGCCATACCCCCCATCCACCAGTGAGAGGCCCCCTGGAGAGCCTCAGGGACTTCGATTCATCACAAACCCCCAGGGAGTGTGGCTGGGGTGGTGGGCAGGAACTGGGGCTCAGGCCGGCCCCAACCATCACCATGCACCATGCCCACCTGGTGACCCCCAGGGGGCTGGGTCTAACTCTGCACTCCCTGCTTTGGTCCAAATCAGGAGAACAATCTTATTATTAATAACAACAGCTATGTTTTAGGGCCTACTCTGGGCCAGGACCTACACTACCCACTTTGCAAGCACCATCTCATTTCATATATCCAACAAACCCACTTTTCAAGGGAGAAACCGAGCCTCAGAGGTAGGCCAAGTTGAATCACTAGATGGAGGTGGCACAGCTTGGCAGTGGTGGGACATGAAGCATACTTACAAGGAACCCCTTCTGTACAGGGTCCTGCCCATTCCACCTGCCTACCCAGAGGCTTGCAAATGTCCCCTCCTCCCGGCCACACCCTGACCAGAGCCCTGGATCTCAGCTCGCTGCCCCCATCTGTGGCCCTGGGTGTCCCAGTGCAGGGTCTGGTGCTCTGAGCTGGAGTCAGGGTTGGGGGATGTGAGTAGGGGATCTCTCCCCTGGGGCAGACAGAGGAGGGGTGAACTTTGCCCTCCAAGCCTTCACAGACCCAGAGCTGCCAGCAGGGCCTCTGGGACATTAATCCTAGGCTCACGGGTTCCCTAGGCCTCAATTCTCCCCCAGCTCGTGATACCTCCGTCCCCCCTCCCATGCTGGGTGGGGCAAGCACAGCTACCTCGGACTGCTGCCCAAGCCCCAGTCTGCTGTCAGCTTCCACGTTGTCTTATCGTCACAAAAGTCCAAGAGACCTTCCAGGAATGTGTCAGCTTCCAGCGTGGAGTCACACTGGGGAGGGAGGCACAGAGGGCAGCCTGGCCGTGGTTTAAATGGCTGGCTGGCTCCAAGCCTCAGTCAGTTCCAAGAGCAGCACAGGTGAGCTGCCTCAGAACTTTTCCTCTGGGCCCCTCTGACTCCAGGAAGGTTCCAGTGTGGTGCGAGACTCTTCCAGCCCAGCGAGGAGCCCAGCATGTTCCTGAAGGCTGTGGTCCTGACCCTGGCCCTGGTGGCTGTCACCGGTGAGTAGGGGCTGCCTTTGGATGGGGCTCTCAGGTGGGATCCATCCGCTACATCGAGCGGGGCAGGGTGGAGAGTCTGGGGCTGAGGCAAGAGGACAGTTCCAAGTGCCCATCAGCCCCAAGCTGGATGCAGGGGGCTGCCCAGATGCCACCAGGGAGGGCCCCTGGCATTGGTGCTATGCTAGTTTCACATGCCCCTATGACTTCTAACTAGCCAAGCACAGAGAGGGCAATCGGTGGGTGGGCTCCCCCACCATCATCCAGTCTGCAGCTCAGGGCCAGGGCAGAGGGGTGAGGAAGGAGATAGGTCCTCAAGAATTGCTCTCTGTTTCCTGCTCAGGGGCCTGGGCTGAGGTCAATGCTGACCAGGTGGCCACGGTGGTGTGGGACTACTTCAGCCAGCTGAGCAACAGTGCCAAGGAGGCTGTGGAGCATCTCCAGAAGTCTGAGCTCACCCAGAAGCTCAAGTACGAGGGGTACAGCGTGCAGGGTGGGGCTTCCTTAAAGCCATGCAATGCAGTGGCCAGGGATGAGCTCGGAGGCATGAGACCTGCACTTAGGACACCTACCGCCCTGCCACCAACTCCCTGGGTGACCCTGAGATCTCAGGATCAGGGATCCACATACCCAAACAGGAAGGCTGGACTGAATAATCCTTACCGTGTCTGTCTTCCTGCTTTAACTTTCTATGGTAGCAAATGGCCACATCTTAGCAGTGAAGCTCCCGGAAGAAACTGCTCGAGGTCACCTGATAGGCAGATCCTGTGCCTTATGGTCAGGAGATCCAGAAATACAGATTTCAGTGTTATTACACTCACGGTCTATTGTATCCATTTCTCCAAATCATGATCCACCGTTGGGAAAGGCCACAGACAAAAGATGGGTGAACTTGGTACCCATGAACGCTCACCTGTCCTAGGCGGGTGTGTACCAGGTAGGTGCTGTGTAAGGAGACATGTCCTGGCATGTCATGCCAAGTTTAACGGTGGCCCCCTGTGTCCTTCCCTGGCAGCACGCTTTTCCAGGACAAACTTGAGGAAGTGAACACCTACAGGACCGATCTGCAGAAGCGGCTGGTGCCCTTCGCCACGGCGCTGCACGAACGCCTGACCAAAGACTCAGAGAAGCTGAAGGAAGAGATTCGGAAGGAGCTGGAGGAGCTGCGGGCCCGGCTGCTGCCCCACGCCGACGAGGTGAGCCAAAAGATCGGCGACAACATGCGCGAGCTGCAGCAGCGCCTGGGTCCCCACGCGGAGGAACTGCGCGCCCAGGTCAGCGCGCAGGCAGAGCAGCTGCGGCGCCAGCTGAGCCCCTACGCGGAGCGCATGCAGAGCGTGCTGCGCGACAACGCGCGCAGCCTGGGGGCCTCCCTGACGCCCTACGCCGACCAGCTCAAGGCCCAGATCAACCAGAACGTGGAGGAGCTCAAGAACCGCCTCACGCCCTACGCCGACGAGCTCAAGGTCAAGATCGACCAGAGCGTGGAGCAGCTGCGCAGCCAGCTGGCTCCCTACGCGGAGGATGCCCAGGAGAAGCTGAACCGCCAGCTCGAGGGCCTGGCCTTCCAGATGAAGAAGAGCGCCGAGGAGCTGAAGGCCAAGATCTCGGCCAACGCCGACGAGCTGCGGCAGAAGCTGGTGCCCCTGGCCGAGGACGTGCACGGCAAGCTGAGGGGCAACCCCGACGGACTGCAGAAGTCACTGGCCGAGCTGAGCGGCCACCTGGACCGCCAAGTGGAGGAATTCCGCCGCCGTGTGGAGCCCTACGGAGAGACCTTCAGCAAAGCTTTGGTGCAGCAGGTGGAGGAACTCAGGCAGAAGCTGGGCCCGTATGCGGGGGACGTGGAAGGCCACTTGAGTTTCCTGGAGAAGGATCTGAGGGACAAGGTCAGCTCCTTCTTCAGCACTCTCAAGGAGGAGAGCCAAGACAAGCCCCTGGCCCTCCCCGATCAGGAGCCGGCCCTGGGCCCCCTGGAGAACTGAGCTGCCCCTGGTGCTGGCGCCCCACCACTGACACTTGCCCGGCCCTGCCACCAGTGTGTCCATCTGTTCCAAAGAAGTTCTTGTATGAGCCTGAGGACACGTGTCCAGCAGAAAGTGACACTTCCTCTCGCTACTCAATAAAACTGCTGAGAAACTAGCTCAGTCTGGTTGCAGTGTGGCTTCTTGGTGTTGCTGGGCCTGAGGAGGGGACGAGACCACTACATGGCAAAGCTTAGCAGAGGCCAGCAGGGGGTACTCTGGGGGACACCAAGGGCAGGGGAGATGACACTGCAGGAGGGGTGAGGGCAGGGGGTACCGAGAAATGTGTGGGGAGCACTCTAAGAGGGAGGTGGAAGATGTCACCCATTATCCAAAGATGAAATGCACAACCCACTTATGTTGGCTTAGCCAGCAAATATTTGTTGTTACTGAATGCCCCATGTGCTGGTCACTGTTCTAGGCACTGGACCATAAGCAAAACAGCTTTTGTGGAGCATGAGTCTGACACCGCTTCCCTCTGAGGCCACGGAGGTAAGCAGGACATCTTCCCTGGCTTTGGAGAGCTTGTAACACAGTGGGGGAGCCGCTCTCCTTGCATAAGCTCTTCTGTGCCTTTGACTTGACTTATTTATATGAATTTTGGTTTATTCCACCCCACCCTACTCCTATTATAAAAACAGTTCATGCTTATTTCAGAAATTTCTTGACTGCCAAACCCATGGTCTCCAGAGATGTGGATGCGTCCTGGGAGGTGGAGTGGAGCAGGTGCCTGCGGCCTGTGGGGCCTGTGTGCTCTGCCTGGGAGCCCCCTGCAGAGGGGCCTGCCTGTCTGGGGTGAGGTTGCCAGTCACTGGGGTAGAGCGCACAGCAAGCGAGGAGCTGGACCCCAGGCAGTCTCACCAGCACAGCCTCTGGGGGCAGCTGCCGCCCCTGGAGTGGGCCCTCCCTCCATCCTCAGAGACTCACAGACTCCCCCGGGAGGAGGCCTCGGAGAAGAGCCAGTTCAAGCCTTTGTCCCAAATGACCTGATATCCTAGCTGTCAACTCTGACCCAGGTCTGCAAGTCCAGCCCAACACCCCTTTCCTTCTCAGAGTAGGGTGTGGGCCTTTCAGGGCTTTCCTTGACAGCACCCAGCATTCCCCAGGGAGCAGGGTCTGGGGAGAGTGTTCTGGGGCCTCCTGTCTCTGTCCATCCCCTCTCCCTCCCTCCCAAGATGCTCTCTGGACAGGACAGCAGCCCCACAGGCCTGGTCTGGCCCAGGCCTATCCCGCTCTGGCCCTGGCGCCTGCCTATAGAGAGGGATTAGGCTTGGGAATCAGGCAAACCCGAGTTTGAATCCCGCCCACTGTGGGTGATTTGAGGCAGAGTAGCTGACCTCTCTTGGAAGATAGGAATGGTAACGGTGCTCAGCTCCCAGAGCTGCCAGGAGGGTTTAACGTGACGGTGCACGTTAAACACTTTGCCTGATATCAGGTGGGGACGCTGCGGTGACTGTTTACTTGTTGCTGCTGTAGCATCATCAATGCCCCCAAAATGTGATTGCTCTTCCCTGCTCACTCCTTACCTCCCTGATGCTGGGTCACATGGTCCATAACATGAGGCCACCAGAGCTTGGTCTCCCTGGCCCCGGCTGCTCTCACCACCACCCTCTGCATCAGTAAGGCTGCTGCCACCACCTGTGCACCTGTCCCACTAGGAGGGCAGACACCCGCCTGTGAAAACACCTTGACAACCCACCAGGCACCTGGTGGTTTATTGGCCAGCTTTGGGAAGGGGCCAAACAGAACAATGAGGCACCAAAAGGGAGAGTGACAGAGGGTGAGCAGCTTTCTGAGTGGGTCTGGAAGCTACACAGACGCTCTCAGACCTCACCTGAGGGCCACCCGGTTAAGCACTGCCTCCAGGATCCCTGGGGCCTCCGTGTCTCCCAGAGCCTGGTCCTTAGCATGAGTCTTGGATAGTCTCCCCCACAGTCCCCTGGGGCCCTCCAGCAGGCCTCTGAGGGTCCTGCCATGGCCCTGGTCCCACTGCATCAGGAATGCCTTCTCTCCTACATCAAGATTTCTTACCTGCTCTTCTCCCTGACCTGGCAGATGTCAGCTAGTAGTGGCATCACTTCTGGCTGCCCAGCCTCTGACCCGCCCTTGGTTTGTTTGGGGAATTTCTCACTCACGAGTCTTGATGGTGTCAAAGCCTGCCTCCCATGGGCGACACTAAGAATGCCAGCCTCTTGCCTTCCATCCTCCCTTCCTCTAGGGTGTGGCATGGGGCCTACACTCAGCAAATCAGACATAATGCCCCAGACTCAGAATAAGGAGCTGGTGTAAAGAAACAGGGAGAGGAGAATCCTTTCTGGATGGGCAGGAGCAGGGGGCAACAGGAGCCAGTGTGAGGGGCAGGGCAGGGCCAGTGCTGGCCGTGGCTGCAGGGCACCCTGGGCCATCCTGGCTCAGTGAGGGCAGCAGTGTTGCCCCCATGGGTCTAGTTTTGAGGAGTGGTTGTGGCCATGTTTCTCTCTTAGCTTCCCTTATTCTTGTCTATTTTCCAAACCAAGTACTCATGCTTTCCTCGAAATTTCCAGAAATATTTGAATAAACTCATTTTCTCCTTGTATCTCCCAGAGTAGGTTTCTGTGGCTAGTAATTCAGAACCTTGATTGACGTGGTCCTTCTCTCTTGTGGTGGTTTCTTTCGCTTTGGCCCTTGGAAGCTGTACCACCTTCCCTGACCGGTTCCAGCGGGTCCTGTTGGTTTGTCTGGGGAGTACTTATCAGTCCTCCTTAGGGCTGGTTCCATCTTTCAGGGAAGGCAGGCTTCCTCTTTTGCTCTAAACCAGTGTGTGGGCTGTGCCTCCTGTGCCTCAGTCAGCCCAGGGGGCATCTCTAGTAGTTAAGATGGTTAGAGAACTGAGGAGATGAGGACATGACCACGCTGTGCCCAGCTTGGGCAGCCAGCTCTATCCACCCTCTCAGAGGTGCTCTGACAACTGGGTTCAGGTCTCCCATGATGTCCTGAGTTTGAGAAAATGCTCTGATGTGGTTTGGGGAATCTGTTTATTTATGAGAAGATGTCCAAGCCATTTGAAGCAAAAAAACCAACGTCCTAAACATTATGCATCATACAACCCCGTGAAGAGACACACATGCATATGTGTGTGTGGATGTGCAAGAGGTGAAAAGTCTGTTAATTCCACAGCTGGTCCCAGAATTCCTCTTAGGGAGAGACCTGTGTTTGGCTGTCCACCAGCTGCTGAAGAGGAGACCCTGAGGAACCGGCTGGAAGGAGACTGCGACACAGAGACACCTTCAACCGTCTGTGCGTCCCCTCTACAGGCGTTTGAGGTGATAAAGAGCAGTGGGGAAGGAGAGGAGGTCACAGAGGGGGAAACAGGGACTAAAAGAGGAGACTAAAGCCTTCCCCCCACCCCAAATGATGGCCAATGAGGAACATCCAGTGGCAGAAGGTTGTAGAACTTTTAAATACAGGAATGACAGTAAAGCTAACACTCTGCACTTGCTAGTGCTAGGTGCTTTTGAAAAACACAAATATATGCCACACGGATTCATATAGTCCTCACAACAGACTGTGACATCTAAGATGCGGTAGGTGAGGAAAAGGCAGTTCAGAACGGTGAGGAAGCTCATCTAGCAAGTGGTGGAATCGAGATGGGAACCAGGGCCATCCAGCTACAGGACTTTACTGTTAACTCCCAGGCTGTGCTGCCTCTGGGGTGAGCCCGAGTAAAGAGGAGGAGTGTCGGCCCGCCCAGAACCCCCATAGAGAAGGGGGGACGCCCACTATCCAAGTGGCAGGGGGGTTCTGTCCAATCACGTTTGAGTCCTAGCATCTGGCTTATGGAGAAGGAAGACGTCTGGAAGCCGGGGCTGTAGAGTCATCAGGGCTCATCTCAGGGGGGCAGCGTATTGCTTTCTACTTTATACATTTATTTGGTGTTGGGATTTTTTTGTTTTTGTTTTTGAGGAAGATTAGCCCTGAGCTAACATCTGCTGCCAATCCTCCTCTTTTTGCTGAGGAAGACTGGCCCTGAGCTAACATCCATGCCCATCTTCCTCTACTTTATATGTGGGACGCCTGCCACAGCATGGCGTTTGCCAAGCAGTGCCATGTCCGCACCTGGGATCCGAACTGGCAAACCCCGGGCCGCCGAAGCAGAACTTGTGCACTTAACTGCTGCGCCACCAGGCTGGCCCCATAGTGTTGGGATTTTAAGATGACGTTTTAGTATTAGTTTTTTTATCGTGGTAAAATACATATAACATAAAATTTGCCATTTTAACTATTGTGAAGTGTGTAATTCAGTGGCATTAATTACAGTCACCATGTTGTACAACCATCATCACTGTCTCCAGAATTTCTTCACCATCCCAAACAGAAACTGTGTGTCCATTGGGCAGTTCCCCATCCATACTCCCCGACTCCAGCCACTGGTAACCTTTAATCTTCCCTCTGTCTCTATGAGTTTGACTGTTCTAGACGGTTCTTGTCAGTGGAAGCATGCAATATTTGTCCTTTTCTGCCTGGTTCATTTCACCTAGTATAATGTTTTCCAAGTTCATCTGTGTTGTAGCATGTATCAGAATTTCAATCCTTTTTATGGCCGGATAATGTTCCATTGTATGAATATACCACATTTTGTTTGTCCGTTCATCAGCCGACAGACACTTGGGTTGCCTCCACATTCAGGTTATTGTGAATAATGATGCTATGAACATGGGTGTACAAATATCTGTTTGAGTCCCTGTTTTCAATTATTTTGGGAATATAGGAGTGGAATTGCTGGATGATATGGTAATTCTATGTTTAACTTTTTGAGAAACTTAATATTACCTTTTTTATTGTGGTAAAACATACGTAACATAAAATGCATGATTTTAACCATTTTTAAGTGTACGGTTCTGTGGCATTAAGTACATTCACCTTATTGTGCAAGTATCACCACCATCCGTCTCCAGAACTTTTTCATCCTCCCATCTGAAACTCCATACCCACTAAGCAAAAATTGCCCCCCTTTCCTCAGTCCCTGGCAACGACCATTGTACTTTCTGTCTCTGTGAATTTGCCTGCTCTAGGTATTTCATGTAAATGGAACCATACAATATTTGTCCTTTCGTGACCGGCTTCTTTCACTTAGCATAATGTCTTCAAGGTTCATCCACGTTGTAACATGTATCAGAATTTCCTTCTTTTTTTTTTTTTATTATTTTTTTAAAGATTTTATTTTTTCCTTTTTCTCCCCAAAGCCCCCCGGTACATAGTTGTATCTTCTTCGTTGTGGGTCCTTCTAGTTGTGGCATGTGGGACGCTGCCTCAGCGTGGTTTGATGAGCAGTGCCGTGTCCGCGCCCAGGATTCGAGCCAACGAAACACTGGGCTGCCTGCAGCGGAGCGCGCGAACTTAACCACTCGGCCACGGGGCCAGCCCCCAGAATTTCCTTCTTTTTTAAAGGCTGGATAATATTCCATTTTATGTACATACCATGTTCTGTTTATCCATTCACCTGTCCATGGACTCTTGAGTTGCTTCCACTTTTTAGCTATTGTGAATGATGCTGCTCTGCAGATGGGTGTAGAGATCTCTTCAAGTCCCTGCTTTCAATTCTTCTGCTCACATGCCTAGAAGTGGAATTGCTGGATGGTGTGGTACCTTTAAGTTTTTGAGGAACCGCCATATTGTTTTTTACAGCAGCTGCGCTATTTTGCGTCCCCACCAACAGTGCGTAAGGGTTCATTTCTCCCCATCCTTTCTAACGTTTGTTATTTTCTGTTGGTTTTTTAAAAAATAATAGCCATCCTAGCAGCATTACTTTAAAAACTAGAAATCAATCAATAAACAAACAGATGTTCCCCAGAGCTTCTCCGGGACCCAGTCTTTACCACCTGGCAAGAGGGAGCCCTTGCACACGGGAGGGCAGCGCACTTAGCGGGCTCTGCGAGTGCCACGGAAGGGTGTTTTCTGGACTCCGGGCCAGTCCACATCAATATCTTCCAACAGTTTCCCCAGAGCTCAGCACAGATTCAGGTTGGAAGCTGCCCCGGCCAGCTCTGTCGCCTGAGGTGACCTGGAGATAACGGACACCTCTGTGGGTATGGGTTAGTGCCCAAAAGGAGTGTTGGCCAGCACCGTCGTGTGCCAGGCTGAGATGCCAGCCACACCCCTGCGCCCATCCCCAAAGCTCAAAGGTCAGTAGTCATGTGAGAACGTCAGAGGGGTCAGTACCCCCGAGGTCTCTGGTGCATGGAATGGCCCTGATTAGAGAGAGGAGAGCACAACAGGGCAGAGGGAGGGGTCTGGGGCCACTCTCTTCTTGTATGCACAGGGCCCTGTTGCTGTTGAGGAATTGTCCTGGCTGGGTCAAAAGCAGCTCCTGCATGGGGACGCAGTGTCCTCCTGGGGTTGTCATATGACACCATCTGTGCTCTGGGGAGAGAAACAACAAGCATGGGGTGATCTGGGGACTTCTGTATGTGAAAGCACGAAGGGTGGGACTATGGGGATCCCACTGTGACGACAAGCAGCTAATAATGGAGGAGCACAGTTAAAGACCACAGCATTGCCCGTGCCAGAGGACGGAGAGATTTCTTCACCCTCTGTTCAGTTTTTTGTTTCTGCAGTCATGTTTTTAATTTGCAAGAGCTTTTTTTGTTTTGTTTTTGAATGTCCTTTCAGAGTATCCTGTTCTTGTTTCATCAATGTAACGTATTCTTTTGACTCTCTGATGATATTGACAGTATTTTTCAGTGTTCTTTTTTCCGTCTGGCCTCAGTTTTCTTCAAGCTCCTTTTTTAATGTTGGTTTTGGTCTCTGTCTTTCATGTTTGGGTCTCTCCTCAAATGACTGGTAATCTTTGCTTAGATTTAAGAGTGGGCATTTTTAAGCTGATTTGAAGCTCCGAGTACACGTGTTGTACTTCCTGCCCGTGAGCCTGACTGTTGAGTGATCCACTGGGTTGTTTAGTTGGGGAACGCCCAGGGTAAAAATATTTAGATCTTTCCTTTTGAGCTGGTCATGTTTCCCGAAGAAGTTTCTCCCACTCTTCTGCCTGGAGGGTAAAGGCCTGGGTATCAGTGTTCTTGGGGCCAAGGGGAAGAAGCAGGATGGGCATCAGCATCCAGAGGGCATAGTTTGATTTGATCCCTCTATTTCTAGTACAGTACCCCTGTCCTCAACTCTGCCTGGCATTCTCCTTCCACAGATCTTCAGTCTTTCCCATTTTAGAGAATAAACCTCCAGGCTTCCACTAAGGCGAGAGACAGGAGCTAAAACTTAACCTGCTTTTTAAATAGTTTCAACCAATCTTTCATATTTTACAACAGTCTCCTCATTCACCTCTACTTTCAGAGGTAGGTGGTGTCTCCAGTTCAGCGCTATGTATGGCTGTGTAAGTTGTACACTGCACAATTCTGAGAGCACCTTTCTCACATTGTAGACAGTATAGAATTGCATATTTATTATGACATATTTCTAGCAGATGGTAGCAGAGTGTCTTGAGAAAGGGGAGGCTAGTTCTAATTCACACACAGGTGCAACATGGGCTAGCAGGAAATTTACTACAATTCCTTAGCCTTTTGCAAATTCAGTGCAATCAGTCTGGTTGGAGCTCATTTTTCCCCACTGCCAACTTAAGATCGGCTGTCTCAGGTCTGCCAAATCAGTTGCAACTGGTCTGTCTGCTTTCTAGCTTTCGAAGTTTTGTTGTGGTCTTTTCTTGCATTCTTCTTGTTCCCATGGGTCTGGATCTTTTCTCAAAAAAAACTTTTCACTATAGTTTGAGGGAAGTTTCAGAAAAAAAGGAAATTAGATGCATGCACGCGGTTGCCATGTTTATCTGGAAGTCCACAAAAGCAGCATTGACAGCAGATTGCTGACGGTTTCATGGTACGTTCATTCCTCCCTAAGCTGCTGGCTCCAACTGACCTGCGAAGTCTTCAGTATGACTGCGAAGTGTTTGTGAATAGGAACCTACCCGTCCAGAAAAGGTTTTTCCATTAAAAAATTTATGGCAGGGAAATCACCATGGGCTGAATGCACTTGGCTATAAAGATGTTCATTGCAGTGCTGTTTATAGTTTTAAAAATTAAAAACAGAACAATATACAGTAAGAGGAGATTGTTAAATTATGGTACGTTCATATCAAACTCCATTAAAAATCATCTTGTGAATGAATGTTTATTAACATTGGATGTATAAGTATGATAGACTCTTTAAATGACAGATCAGGTTACTAAACAGCTTGAACCCATAAAAATAAACTTGTAAAAAATATATGTAAATGTACACCTAGATTTAAAAAATAGGGAAGAATATACAAGTGCAGATAGTGGAATTATGGGTGATTATGTATTTTTTTGCTTATCTGTATTTTATACTCTCTCCACATTGTACTCTTAAATACTAACAAAATAAAAAGCTATTTACTAATGTTAGTTAATATTTTAATAGACAGAACTTCCTACTCAAAAATGTCGGGCACTCCTAAGTGTATCCACAGATCTTGTCAGGCCACAAGAAACTTAGATATTTGGGCTACTTCACCTTGCTCTTACACAAAATTGCCCTTCTTCAGTGATTTTTTTTGAGGAAGATTAGCCCTGAGCTAACATCCGCCGCCAATCCTCCTCTTTTTGCTGAGGAAGACTGGCCCTGTGCTAACCTCTGTGCCCATCTTCCTCTACTTTATATGTGGGACGCCTGCCACAGCGTGGCTTGCCAAGCAGTGCCATGTCCGCATCCTGGATCCGAACTGGCGAACCCCGGCCGCCAAAGCAGAACGTGCGAACTTAACTGCTGCGCCACTGGGCCAGCCCCCTTCAGTGACTTTTTTTTTTTTTAATCTAAACCTTCATTTTTTTAAAGATTTTATTTTTTTCCTTTTTCTCCCCAAAACCCCCCAGTACGTAGTTGCATATTCTTTGTTGTGGGTCCTTCTGTTTGTGGCATGTGGGACGCTGCCTCAGCATGGTTTGATGAGCGGTGCCATGTCCGCGCCCAGGATTCGAACCAACGAAACACTGGGCCGCCTGCAGCGGAGCGCACGAACTTAACCACTCGGCCATGGGGCCAGCCCTTCAGTGACTTTTTAATATGATCCAACGGTCCCTGTGTACAAAGTCCCATAGAGATATTTATTTTGCAACTCGTTGTTTGGAAAAGCTTTATTTTCCCTGTGAGTCTGGTGTGCTTCCGTCTTCTGATTATGACAATTATGTAACTGATTGAATTTCCCTCTTGGTGGGTTTCCAGGAAACCCAAAGCCAGTGTGAAAGCCAACTATCGCAGCTGTGTCATCCTTTTTGGCTTGGTGATTGTGTCCTTCAGATCTCGTGCTTTATCAGGTTATGACTTTCTGCCATTATTTTTATTTTTGCTGGTCCTGAGGGTCTCCTCTCTCTCTCATCTTCATCATCATCATCATGATTTCAGTTTTCACTGCCAGTAGCCTCAAATCTTTGGTGATGAAGAAGAGCGATGTAAACAAAACCCAAACAAACAGCTAAAATCCTTATCTTTGTTGGCGCACCATCACTGTGCTGACTCAGGATATGCTCGGTACATTTTGTGGTATTACGGTCCGCGTCACTGGTCCCATCTAGCTGTTGCACCACCAGCAGGCGTTTCTGACACAAACATCTAGCTGTAGGGCATTTCTAGGACACCGTGGAGGGTAAACAGGCCACAGCGACAAGGCTAAGGACCTGGTGTTCTGGCTGCAGCTACACCTGGTTCTACCTCTGTAGGGGACAGGGGAGGAGAGGAAGCGGGGGGGACAAAGTGTGGGATGGGACAAAGAGGGAGTCGTGGACTCTACTCCTCATGGTGACGTGGCAGATGTCCCTGGACTTAGCTGTCCCTTCCCTGGCTGGCCTTGAGCTACTGTCCCTGTGCCCAGATCTGCCTACACCCGGCTTCTACCCATTTCAAAAGCTTTCTTTCTCCCAAACCGTAAAAACCCTTTGGCGTGAGGGAACTAGGATAGAGCTCTCTAGTGAGCACAGTGGGCCCCTGGCTTCTCCCAGGAAGGAATGTAGAGGCTCTGGTGTGGTTCTGGTCCCAGGAGCAGGGTTCTCTCCTCTCTGTGGTGTGTTGAGCATGGATGTCAAATTCAGACAGACTGGGGATTGGCCCAGAGCAAAACCCGGAGCACGTTACTGAATCTCTCTGAACCTCAGTTTCTCTGTAAGTAAAATGAGGATAACAATCCCTCCCTTGGAGTATTGACTTGAGCATTACAGATAATAAAGGCAAACACCGGGCACATGGTGGATGCTCCACAGAGGGGTTATTGTTATCAAGTCTTTTCAAATCCCATTGGGCCGGACTCGGAGGGCAGATGACGTGCAGGTGTGCCAGGCTACCATCCCAGGCTGCTTCCTCCCACCATGCTCGAGCCTTGCTGAGCCCTTCGTTGTTCTCCTGACATGCTAAGGATTGCATAGCGTCCTTCCTCCATGCCTTTCTTCGTGCTGTGCATACTGCTTCTCCCCTTCATCACCCAGAAACCTCGTCCTTTGCTATGTAGCACTTGGAAAATCTCTGGGCTCAAAGTATAATCTAGTTGGGTGTTTCATGGTGCCAAGTTCATCTCCAGGACCTGGCAGCATGTCTGACACACAGTAAGTGGTCCAACCCTTCCAGGTCCCAACCTTGTTGGTCTCAGTGTCAACTGCTGCCTTCATCAAGGCTTTGGATACGTTGCTGCAATGGTAACCTCTCGTTTAAACCCCTGAGCCTCACATCTCCGTCATTCCTGGTCACAGCCCAAAACATTAAGCTCCTGCCAAGGTGAACTCCCCCACTCTCCTGCATCATTCTTTGCTTATTCTCTCTATCCAACACCCCAAAGTTCTATTCCCTCCCAATCTCCCCACTACCCTCTGGGGCAAACTCGTCTGCATCTCCAGCCTGGCCTAGAACACTCCCTCTGCTTCCTGGCTTTCGCTGGAACCTGGCCTTTGCTCAGGACGCTGCTCCCTGGCTTCTCCTGCAGCCCTCCTTCATGGGGACTAATGATTCTCGGGCCAGGTTGCTAATTCCAGACCGCTCAATCTTTGAGGCTAGTTCCACTTGGTGTGCTCCCCTACTTGCCCTCATTGCTGACTTCCACATTCACTGAAGGCTTTGGCATCTGGCTCCTAGTTGACTATCTATCTCTTCTCCTGGGAGCTTGCCTCCCTCCCAGTGATACCAAAATCCACATGGAAAGCCCGTCCAAACACCTCCCCTCTCAATTCCTTGTCCTCCTCAACTTCTTCATCTTTTCTTTCCATCTCATTTCAGCTGATGAAACGTGCACAATGGAGACCTGGGCCTGCTGCACCACTGGCATCTTGGTCTCACACGTCCTCATTGCTGCACACAAGGCCCGTCGTCCCATGCTCTCCTTCTGTCTCTCACACCCGCTCCTCCTGTGCTTCTGCCCCCATCCCTCCCACCCAGCCTATCACTAACCTCAACAACTTGCCTGCCATTCCCAGACCCCTGAAACCCTTGTCTTTCTCTTTCACTCCTCTGGCAAAACCTCATTCAAGATACAGCTGCCTTCTGCTTTTGCAACTTCACCTTATGTAGCCCGGTTAGAGAAAATTATTCAGGGCTGGCTGGGTGGCGCAGCGGTTAAGTGCACACGTTTGGCTTCTCAGCGGCCTGAGGTTCGCCAGTTCGGATCCCAGGTGCAGACATGGCACCGCTTGACAAAAGCCATGCTGTGGTGGTGTCCCACATATAAAGTAGAGGAAGATGGGCATGGATGTTAGCTCAGGGCCAGTCTTCCTCAAAAAAAAAAAAGAGAGAAAGAAAGAAAACTATGCTGTGATTCATGCCACTGCACATTCAAGGCTTCCAGGTTTTAGTGGGCCCTTGGCTAGGGTCTGGTAAGCCTTCTGCGAGTTCCTGCTCAATTCTCTTTCCCACTCCCCAAAGCAGTGATACCAAACCTCCACTCAAGTCCCTTCCTGTCTTTTTTTCTCCTCAGTTCACTGCTTTCTGGCTTCCGCATCCACTGATCCACTGCATCTGCGTCTCTTGGGCTCACCAGGAACCTGCTGTGTACAAACCAATGGATGCTCTTAGCCTTGATCTTCCTTGAGCTCTCCATCATCTTGATATCAATGACTGCTTCTTGCTTTTTGCTTTTAAAATTTTGTAATGATATGTTCCAAGCACACATAAAAGTACATATGATAGTACAGCTAACATCCAGGCACCCTTATCAAGACTCGGAAAATATTAATGTTTATGTCATAGAATCTTTTTTTAAAGAAATATAGTGTAGTCGATACAGTGCAAGTCCCTATTGTTCATCTCCCCATCTATTTCCTTTCTCTCCCCAAAGGCTACCTCTAGCCTGAAGTTGGTGAGTCTCCTTTCTATGGTTTTATTCTTCTCTGTGTATTTATGTAGCCAAAATGATATGCAGTATTATTTCATATACTATAAAAATTTGTGTAAATAATATAAAATTATGTGTATCCTCCTGCACTTTGCTTTTTTCCACTTTCCGTTACCTTTTTGGGACATATCGATATTAAGACGTACATCACACAGGTTCATTTTCACCAGCTACCGTAGTTGTACTCCATTCTGTGACTGCTTCATAATTTACTTGTCCATCTATTGGTGGAAGTGTAGGTTATTTTCCTTTTCTTTCTTTTTCTTTTCTTTTTTTCTATTACAAACAATGCTTGGATTTCCCTTGAGGCCTAGCACATGCTCGATTATGGGAAAGATTCCCTATTTCCTGGGGTACAGGGTTCATTATATATGGGTTTGTTGACTGTTGTTCACATCTTTTTTTTTCCCCATGGTTCTAGCAATTTCAAGAAAATGGTACTAAAATCTCCCACCAAATTTGTCAAGTGGTCTTTGAGACTCAGCAGCTTTTTAGTTTTTATCTTTTGAGGTGATGCTGTCAAGTTTTATTTTCCTGATGAATTTTTTCTTTCTATGAATCCTTTTTTCCCCAAAGCTTATATTCTGACATTATATTGTTATACCTGCTTTCTTTTGACTAATTTTTGTCTAGTATGTCTTTTTAAAGCCCCCCCCCACACACTCTTTTTAAACTTCCTCTGATATTATATTTTAGCTATGTCTCTTTAAATAGCAAATGACTGGAATTTTTATAAAATCCAAGGTGAAAACAATAACAACATGATAAACTCGTATACAGCACTTACTATGTGCCACACATCACTCTGAGTGCTTTTTATTTTATTTTTCAGTATATTAAAGCATTTGTTTCCCGCAGAACCTACGAAGTAGACACTATAATTATCCCCATTTTACTAACAAGGGAACTGAAGCACAGAGAGGTTAAACAACTTGCCCAAGGTCACGGAGCTAGTCTGTGTCAGCATTTTAACCCAGACAGTCTAGCTCCAGAACTGAGGCTCTGTGGGCTGGTTTAAGCTGTTTCCTTTTATTGTGATCATTGATTTATTTCTATTTTGTGCTTTCTATTTATCATGGTATTTCTTTGCTTCTTTTATCTTTCTGCTTGCACTTCTATTGGTTTTATGTTGCTTTAAAAATTTTTATGTACTTCTTTTTTTATTTTGCTTGAGGAAGATTGTCACTGAGCTAACATCTGTGCCAATCTTCCTGTATTTTTTATTTTTATTTATTTATTTTTTGAGGAAGATTAGCCCTGAGTTAACTACTGCCAATCCTCCTCTTTTTTGCTGAGGAAGACTGGCCCTGAGCTAACATCCATGCCCATCTTCCTCTACTTTATATGTGGGATGCCTACCACAGCATAACTTTTGCCAAGCGGTGCCATGCCCACACCTGGGATCCAAACCAGCGAACCCCAGGCTGCGAGAATTGGAACATGCAAACTTAACTGCTGCACCACCGGGCAGCCCACTTCCTGTGTTTTATGAGGGACGCTGCCACAGCATGGCTTGATAAGCAGGTGTAGGTCCATGCACAGGATCTGAATTTGTGAACCCCAGGCCATGGAAGCAGAGTGTGTAAACTTAACCACTATGCCACTGGGCTGCCCCCCCCCACCAAATTTTATGTGTTTTTAAATTTAGTTTTTATTTTATCAAATTACATGGTTAAAGAGTCAAACAGTTCTTCAAGTTAGTATAAAAAAAGCAGAAGTCCTTCAAGGTTATCCCCATTTTCCACTCTGCGAAAAGAACAACTTTTGGCTCTTAGAAAACCCTGTGTTATTACTCTCTGATTTTTCAGTTTTAGGCTTATCTTATCTTTAGGCTTGTAATTGCCTGCTATTATCAATGAAAATTGGGTTCTTTTTCACATATACACATCTTGTACACATAAAACACATGTGCGCACACACACACACTCTTTCTGCCCATTGTCTTCCAATTTGTTATATCATAGTTCTTATTAAAACTATGATATTGTAGTCAGTAATTATATTATCATGATTATGTACATGCTATTCACATGTGGTTTACTATGGTAACTTCTGCAGTATGACTTTTTTTTCCCTGTAGTTAATAATTGTCTTTTGCTCTTGTTTATTTCATTACCTATATGTTTCAGTAACTTACTCCCAGCTTCTTGCCCAGTTGTGTAAATCTGGACTATAGGGAAGTAGGCCAGGGACCAGAAATCAAGCCCATCCTGGGAGGAGAAACAGATCTTGCCAAAAATCTGGAATGCTGACGCCTTTGAAGAAACAGCCATCTTTCTTGGTAAAATCAATCCAGTCTAGCATTGACACCCTCCATATAGGGAGGGGCTGCTGGACCTCGCAGCACAGGTGCTTTTCTCCCAGATTTCCCTTCCCCCTCAACCCAGTTAGGTTCCTCAGGATAAAATTCCTAACAGTTGTTGACTAGTGGAAATCGTAGGAGGAGGCTTGCAAGAGTAGGAGAGCTAGCCAGGTTTTCTGGATCATTGGATCCCAGGCTTCCTCTTTCTTGGTCTACTTCCTTATTTTGCTGGAGCACATCCTCCACTAGCTTTCTGACAAAAGAGCATGAGAGGTACAGTTTTTGAGATCTTCCATATCTGAACATGTGTGTATTCTACCATCATGCTTAATGGATACTTTGGCATGGTACAGCATTCTAAGTTGAAAATTTTTCTCTTAGAATTTGGAAAACACTGTTTATATTATCTTTTAGCTTCCAATGTTGCTACTGAGCAATCTGAAGGCTTTCTGCATGTGACCTTTTGTTGCTGTCCTCACTCTCTCTAAAAGTTGTTAGCATCTCCCCTTTCTCCCCGTGGTCATGAAAAGTCATGCTCAGGTGCTTTGGTGCAGGTCTATTTGCACTGTGCTAGGCACTAGAGTGCTGGATGGGCCCTTGCAATCTGGAAACTCACTTGCTTCAGTTCAGAGAAAATTTCCTGAATAATTTCTTTAATGATTTCTTTTCTTCTGCCTCTTGCTGGAACTCTTATGGTTTGAATGTTGGCTTTCCTGGATTGGCTCTCTAACCTTCGAAATTTTCTTTCCTCTTTTTCGCTGTCTTTGTCTTGTAAACTTTCTATTGAGTTTTTTGTTTGTTTTGATTTGTTTTATTTTTGTTATCAGATTTTTTTATTTTCAAGAGCTTTTTTGTTGTCATGTAAAAATATCCTCTTCTTGCTTTATGGTTGCAATATCTTTTCTTACATCTCTCTGCAGTTTTTTTCCTTTTCTATTCTTCTCTCTGCAAAGACTCTCTTTTCTCCATATTGCTGTTTTCTATTTTTATTTTGGCCCACATTTTTCATATGAGAGACTTTACTTAGATGTGCTATGATTCTTGGTTGTCTACTTGTGTTTATGAGTGAGAAACCCTTCGGGAGCTGACAGGATGCATTAGAAAGCCCTGAAGTAAGACAGTGTGGTCTTGGCATATGAAGAAACAGACCAATGGAACAAAACGGTAAGTCCAGAAATAGGCCCAAGAACATACGGAAATTTAGTATATAAGAAACATAAGATCTCAAATAATGGGGGAATAGTATTGAAACACTGGATAGCATTTTGGGAAAAAATAAAATTGGATCCATTCCTCATACCATCTACTCCAAATGCATGAGAGTTAAATAAACTCCAAATGCATGAGAGCTGTAAATGAAAAGATGAAACCACACAAGTACTAAAAGAAAAAAACAGGTGAATTACTTTATAACTTGGAAATAGTGAAACTCTTTCTAACTATGACTCAAAATCCAAAAGCAATTAAAAAAAAAAGATTGATTTGAGTATATAAAAATAAAAATACTTTGGGGCTGGCCCCGTGGCCGAGTGGTTAAGTTCACGCGCTCCGCTGCAGGCGGCCCCGTGTTTCGTTAGTTTGAATCCTGGGCATGGACATGGCACTGCTCATCAAACCACGCTGAGGCAGCGTCCCACATGCCACAACTAGAAGGACCCACAACGAAGAATATACAACTATGTACTGGGGGGCTTTGGGGAGAAAAACGAAAAAATAAAATCTTCAAAAAAAAAAATAAAAAAAAATAGAAGTACTTTGAGGCCAGCCCCATGGCCTAGTGGTTAAGTTCAGTGCATACAGCTTCAATGGCCTGGGTTTGGTTCCCGGGCACAGACCTACACCACTTGTCAGTTGTCATGCTGTGGTGGTGACCAACATACAAAATAGAGGTAGATTGGCACAGATGTTAACTCAGGGTGAATCTTCCTCAAGCAAAAAGAGGAAGATTGGCAACAGATGTTATTTCAGCAAGAATCTTTCTCAGCAAAAAATAAAAAATTTTTTGCCTGCCAAAAAATCAAATCACAGGGCCAGACTGGTGGCATAGTGGTTAAGTTCAATGAGTTCCACTTCAGTGTCCCAGGGTTCGTGGGTTTAGATCCCAGGTGCGGACTTACAAACCGCTAATCAAGACATGCTGTGGTGGCATCCCACATACAAAATAGAGGAGGATTGGCACAGATGTTGGCTCAGCAACAATCTTCCTCACCAAAAAAAAAAAAAAGAAAAAATATCAAGTCAAATCACTATAAGCAAAGTCAAAAGGCAAATGATAAACCAAAAGAAAATATTTGCAATATGTATCACCTCTAAGAGGTTAATCTCCCTTATATAAAAAGAACTTGTGAATCTAGAAGAAAAGGCAAAATCACAATGGTAGATGAGCAAAACAGCCACAGAAAAGGCCCAATAGCCACAAAAGATAGGAAAATAAGCCAACTTTATTCGTAGTAGGAGAAATGCAAATTAAAACTACATGAAGATAACTTTTCTCACTTGCCTGATTGGCAAAAATTTTTAAAAATTGACTACACAGCCTTTTGTAAGGCAGTGGGAGAAAAAAAGCACTCTCATACATGGTTGGAAGGTGTGTGAAGTGGTACAGTCCTTTTGGTGAGAGATTTGGCAGTATCCAGTAATTGCATACGCACTTGTGCTTGATCCAACAATCCTCCTTCTAGGCATCCACTTAAAAAGTACACCTCCTTGAATATGAATGAAACAATATATGCAGAAGTGCATTTATTGTGGCACTGTTTGTAATAGCAAAAGATGGGAAACAATCTAAATGTGCATCAACATAAAGATTGTCTCGATAAACTATTGTGCGTCCACACAACAGAATATGTGGCTATAAAAAGGAATAAGGAAGATCTCTCTGAACTGATACAGAATGATCACCAGGATATTATTTTACACACAAAAAATTGAAGTGTAGACATCATACATAGTATGCTATCTTTTGTGTAAGAAAGGAGGGGAACTATATGTATATATTTACTTATTTTTGGAAGAATAAACCAGACCAGAAACTAATAGAAATGTTCACCTGTATGTTGTTGGGGAAACAGAGTGAAGGGGATGGGAGTGGAAGTGGGGCTTCTCTCAAAATATCTTCTCATATAGTTAGGACTTCTGAATCATCTAAATGTTTTATGTATACAAAAAATAAAATTTTACCAAAAAGAAAAAAAGTAAATCCCCAATTCAAAGCACACTGAAACAAACAAACCTAAGTGTATGTTAAATTGATACACAACTGTAGAGAGAAAAATTATCATTCCAAGTGACTTTTGAACACAAGACTCTGACTGTACTCTATTAGTAAGATATAGTCAAGGAATAAAATGAAATGCAAAGAAAGGTTCAACTTTAAAATTTTATTGTTAACCGTCAAGTTGATAGTATGTTAAAGCTATTCTATGAGTAGTGTAGATTAAAACAAACTAATACATATGTAAGAGGAAAAAGATATAAAAGAAGAAAAATTCTGCAATTTAAAATTTGAATGAGAACTATCTATATGAAATCATGATTTTTTTTTCATGTACTTCCTATCTTTAGTTAACACAAGGGCCTACAAGCAAAGACAACCCAATAGCAATAAGCACGCTAGGCACTCAGAACCTGGTTTCTGAGTACCATTTCCCACTAGAACAAACCAGGGCCCCTTGACTGATCCAGGTCTTGGCCAAAGTATAAGGAGAGCTTGAGACATCTAGTTGTACCAAAAATCAAGGAAGCACTCAAAGATTAATGGCGTGTGATGGTTCGTTTTATGCATCTACTTGACTGGGCTAAGGGATGCCCAGACTGCTGGTAAAATATCATTTCTGGGTGTGTCTGTGAGGGTGTCTCTGGAAGAGGTTAACATTTTAATCAGTAGACTGAGTAAAGAAGATTGCCCTCACCAGGGTAGGTGGGCATCATCTGATCATTTGAGGACCCAAATAAAACAAAAAGGCAGAGGAAGGGCAAATTTGGTCTCTCTGCTTGAGCTGGGGCAACCATCTTCTCCTGCACTTGTACGTTGGAGCTCCTGGTTTTCAGCCTTGGGGCTCCCTCTGGGACTTACACCATTGCCCCCTCAGTTCTTGGGCTTGTACTCAGACTTATACCATTGGCTCCCTGGTTCTCAGGACTTGGAGCTTGGGCCGGCTTTCCTGGGCTTCCAGCTTGCAGTTGGCAGATCATGGGACTCCTCAGCTTCCATAATCGCGTGAGCCAATCCCTCATAATAAATCTCTTTCTATAGATCTCTATATATCCTATTGATTCCGTTTCTCTGGAAAGCCCTGCCGAATACATGGAATGTGTTAGAAGGACACAGGAGCAGCTTGAAGTGGCTCCCACTGGCCACATTAGGAACACTTTGAGCATCAAAAATGACTATATTGTAATGACTGTAACTTATCGTAAGAAATTGAAAAAGAAAGCAATTCTGTGAGTTCCGAGTAACAACCAGAAGAAAAGAATAAAATTTAATTTGCCACCATTGAGGGGAATATGCTACCACTTCCTTTCTCTGTAAATTGGCACAGGGAAAAAAATTAAGCATCTATCATGCTTCTTCAGGAAGATCTGTGGTTCACCCCCATTGACGAGGGAGAGCTTTTTTTTTTTAACAGAATAATGTCAGCTAAAACATGCAGAAGGAATAATAAAATTAGAAAATCACCATTCTGCAGCTCCTCCAATGAAATAATCAGTTTTGCAAAGATCCTGAACGTGTGCTAAATTCCTCAGGTTGCCAAGGTATCACGGAGCGCCAAGGGATCATTTGCTAATTACAAAGGGAAATGACATGTCTTTACAACGAGGAGACCTCATAGTCACCCCCTTGCCAAGTGACCAAACTTAGGATCACTAACAGTGGCGCTATTGGACATTGCACATCCTCTAATATCATATAGCATGAAGTTCCTGCTTCGTCTTTAAAGTATTCTTGCTAGAAATGCTTTAACATAACCTGAACATAACTGAGCCTTTAGATGTAGATTACAGTTTATGGGAAACGTAGAAGATAGAGAAATAAGGTAAATGACATTACAAAGAAACAATCAGACAAGTTAAGAATATGGGACATTCTACAGGACAATTGGCTTTTTAAGAAGTTAACATCAGGGGCCGACCCAGTGGTGCAGCGGTTAAGCTTGAACATTCCCCTTCAGCGGCCCGGGGTTCACTGGTTCGGATCCCGGGTGTGGACATGGCACCGCGTGGCAAGCCATGCTGTGGTAGGCGTCCCACATATAAAGTGGAGGAAGATGGGCACGGATGCTAGCTCAGGGCCAGTCTTCCTCAGCAAAAAGAGGAGGACTGGCAGCAGGTATTAGCTTAGGGCTAATCTTCCTCAAAAAAAAGAAAGTTAATATTTTTAAAAAGTAGGAACACCTTACTAGAGACTAAAGATTACTTAACAACCAGTGGCGATGCACCAACCTTGATGGGCTCTTGATGGAAAAAAGTAATAAAACAATAATAAAAGCTTTTTAAAGGACAAATGGGGAAATTTGAGCATGGACCGTATATTCGATGATGTTATGGAATTATTGTTAATTTTCCTAGGTATGAGAAGAGTATTGTGGTTTTGTAGAAGAGTGTCTTTATTTTTTAGGATATGCAAGCTGAAGTTATTTAGAGGAAAAGCCCATGCATATATATAAAATACATATATAGAGAGGAAGCAGATAGGGCAAAACATTAACAGTGACTGAGCCGAGACGGTGAGCGTAAGGGTGATCATTGTACTGTTCTTTCAACTTTTCTGTGTGTTTGAAAATCTTCATAGTAAATTAGAAGAAAAAAAGAACCTGATGTGAAGGCTTGAGTCCAAGGGTGTCTTTAGGCCGTCTTGACCCACCAAGAACCCCCGAAAGTGTTTCTTTAGGTCTATTTTCTTGGGTTAGCCATATTTCTCAGTGAGAATTCCAGTTTCCTTCCTTGAGGGTAAAGTCTGACTGGCCAACATTTTGGCCAAAGGGAAAGATGGTGTGTGGAGGGAGGCATCTCATAAATACATAAAGTTTTACTTAAATCCTCTTTTTTGAGTACAAGAACCCTGGCCTCCAACAATTGCTTGTTTTCCCCAGCAAAAGAGACCCACTCTTTTACCCTCTGGAGAGAATAAGCCTCTGGTTTCCTGCTGCTTTTGGGGAAGGACAGTGACCCAGCTATCGGAGCTGGAGAAGAAATCTGCTTCTCGGTCTCTTAACTGTCACATTTTTATCCCCGCTGTCATCCAGAAGCATCTGGTGCTGCTAAAGCCTGAGCCTTCGGAAAGTTCAGCAGTACAGATCAGGAGGTTTCCTGGCTCTCTCTTCATTGCTGCTTCAAAATCCATCTTCTCAGGTGGTCCAGGTACTACCGTTTGACCATCCGGAAGCTCTCCAGCATCCAAAATGTCTTTTGTCTCCTCTGCTATTCTCTTTGTGGCTTTATCAGTTTTCTCTTAAAAAGTGCACTTTAATGCCGTTTTATTGGGACTTCAGACAAGAGCAGAGGCTACTGCATGCAATCAATGCACCATCCTTTACTAGAAGTCAATCTGACGTTCTTTAGTCTCTTTTTCCAAGATACTAATTTGAAAATTATCCATTCTTTGTATTCTTTTAATGGGTTGCCCTTAAATTTTTAATATTCCTACTTGACTTAACAAGGTCTAAAGACAGTCAATATTCCTATCCTCTTCCTGAATAATGCGAAGACTGCAGAATGCTTTAACTTTGATCTCTCCTTTTGCATTCTCCGTGGCACTTTGGGCTAATATTTTAGCTCCTCATTGTGTAGTACATCTCCTCCAAAGTAGTCCCTTCATCAACAGATATTTACTGAGGCCCCCTACCGTGTGACAAGAATGTTCTAAGCACTAGAAATACAGAAGTAAGACAGACTAAGCTACATATAGAAATATTTTATGTCAGGTGGAACTATATGAAATTGCCAATATTTGACCAATTTTTAGTTATAAAAAACTAATTTCATATGGTTTAAATATATATACACACATTTATATAAATGCATATAAAATCACTAATGCTTTTTCAATTTACCTACACATTTACTAATTTCCTTGTTCATTGCGTCCATGTCTATTTACATCCCACTCCTCTCTGGCTTCTCTTTCCTTCTCAGATCCGGTTCTTTTGCTGAGGATCTGTGAGTGATAAACTTTCTCATTTCTTCTCTGAAGTTAACTTGTTACTCTTTTTTTTTTTTTTTGGAGGAAGATTAGCCTTGAGCTAACTACTGCCAATCCTGCTTTTTTGCTGAGGAAGACTGGCCCTGAGCTAACATCCGTGCCCACCTTCCTCTGCTTTATATGCGGGACGCCTGCCACAGCATGGCTTCTGCAAAGCGGTGCCGTGTCCGCACCTGGGATCAGAATTGGCAACCCCGGGCCACTGAGAGTCAAACGTGTGAACTTAACTGCTGCGCCACCAGGCCAGCCCCTAACTTGTTACTCTTGAATAATAGTTTACCTGAGTATAGTTCTTGATTGGCCATTAATTTACCTTCAATCCTTTAAAGACATATTGCTAATAATCATTTCCATTTGTACATAATCTTTTTTCTTTGGTTGATTTTGAGATGCTGTCTTTGATGTTCTGCGGATTCATGATGACGTCTCCTGATTTGGACTTGTTTTAATTTATCCTACTCAAGACTTAGGATGCTTCCTGCAACTGAGGATTCAGGTCACATGTTTCTTCAATTTTCAAAATTTCTCAGCCGTCATCTTTGGAATATTGCCTCTTCTGGAGTCTCTCTGTTGTCTTTGTGGAAACTCCAGTAGATGTACATTGGACGTTCCATTCTGTTCTCCACATCTCTTACCTTCCATTTCATATTTCCTTTCTCTTTATTTCCATGATTCTTTCTGGGTGATTTCCTCAGATCTACCTTCTGGCTTACTAATTCTCTCTCCAACTGTAGCTAAATGAGTTTCTTAAAATTTTAATGAGTATATTTTTCACCTCTAGATGTTCTCTTTAATTATTTTAATTTTTGACAAATAATGCAAATAGATTGTCATTCAAGACAAACAAAAAATGCTTACACAGGTCACTACTTACTTACTTGGCTATTTTAGTGCAGTGTTAAGCATAAATACCTTTCTTTTTGAAGTATATTTGAGATGCATATTGTTTTTTATAAAAAAATGGACTTCCCTTAAAGCCTGGTGATAGAGGTATAAACAATGTAGAATGGATCCATAATGGACAGTTATTATATTTGACCCGTGTCCCTGGCGTGTTCTGGGATGGAATCCAGGGACTGCTGCCAACTGAGTCAAGACCACCTCATCACAGCTCGCATCTGAGTCCTTGGGAGATAGGACTGAAGGAGAACAGCTTGCAACAAGTTTTACTCACTATTCAGAATGAGGAGCCACTAATGTTCCTTTAAAGAACTGGTCACAAGAGCAAGACCGTCTAGGAAGTCTTCTCATTTGGTTCATATTGAGTTTTTATTCAAGATCAATATACTTGTTTAATTCGTGTTTATAGAAAAACTGCTGCTATGGAGAATTCAAGAATAAAGTTCTTTTTATTCTTTACAAATATACACTTTAAAATTCTTTTTATTCTACATCTAGATTATATCAGCAATTCTTGGATTAAAAAAAACCATCTAAATGGGTAGCTCTCTTCTAAAAATGCAGCCATCTGTGAATGTCATGATACTAAGCAACAGAGAAACAGAGAAGAAAGGGAAGTGCAAACAAGTTCATGTGGAAAGAATCTGGTTCAAAATACTTCACAGGTGGTAGTTGGTCCTTCTTATTGCATGATATCTGTAGGTGCAAAATATCAGCTTGTCCCATTACTTGGTGATGCTAAGTTTGATCACTTGAATATAATGATCCACCAGATTTATCCATTGTAAAAGTCAGTAATTGAAAAGTCATCTGTGGGGTGACAATTTGAAGGCATGTGAGCATCCTTTTCCCCAATAATTTTTAATTTTTAATTTAATTTAATTTAATTTAATTTTTTGGGTTTTTTTTTGCTGAGGAAGATTTGCCCTGAGCTAACATCCATGCCAATCTTCCTCTGTTTTGTATGTGGGTTGCCCGCACAGCATGGCCACCTGTTAGTGGTATAGGTCTGCCCCCAGGATCCAAACCTGGCAGCCAATGTGGAGAGTGCTGAACTTAACCACTATGCCACAGGGCTTGCCCTTCCCCAATAATTTTTTACCTAATGGTTTTAGCATTCATTGATGATGTTTTTTGTGGGTGTGTGCTGGCAAGTTGATTTTGACTTCTAGTGCTCCTGTGGAGAGCAGAGAGAACCTTGCCCAGTCTTTTTGCTCCATCTGCTCACCTTCCAGTGCTGTATCAGACAATGCTCCATTGCTATTCATAGGGTTTTCATGGCCAGTTTTTTTGAAATGGGTAGTTAGGTCCTTCTTCCTAGTTAGTCTAGAAGCTCTGCTGAAATGTATCCACCATAGGTGACCCTGCTGGTATTTGAAATACTGGTAGTATAGCTTTAAGCATCAGAGCAAAACGCAGCCACCACAGTATGACAGCTGACAATGGGGTGGTGTGGTTCCCTGACCAGGAAACGAACCCTTGCCTGAATCGAATGTTACCTGAGGGTTGCAAAATAGTGATTTAAAAAAAAAAATTTATAGGGGCTGACCTGGTGGTGCAGCAGTTAAGTGCACATGTTCCGATTCTCGGCCCGGGGTTCACTGGTTCGGATCCCGGGTGTGGACATGGCACCGCTTGGCAAGTCATACTGTGATAGGCATCCCACATATAAAGTAGAGGAAGACGGGCACGGATGTTAGCTCAGGGCCAGTCTTCCTCAGCAAAAGCAGGAGGATTGGCAGCAGTTAGCTCAGGGCTAATCTTCCCCCCAAAAAAATACTGTGGTAAAATACGTATAACATAAAAGTTATCATTTTTAAGCACACAGTTTAGTGGTATTCAGTATACTCACATTGCTGTGCAACCTTCACCACTATCCATCTCCAGAACTTTTTCATCTTCCCAAACAGAAACTCTGTACCATTAAGCAGTTTGTCTCTCCATTCCTCCCTTCCCCAGGCCCTGGTAACCCCTAATCTACTTTCTATCTCTGAATTATACCTGACTATTCTAGGTACCTCATATAAGCAGAATCATACAAGATTTGTCCTAATGTGTCTGGCTTATTTCACTTAGCCTAATGTCCTCAAGATTCATCCATGTTGTGGCATGTATCAAAATTTCATTCCTTTTTAAGGCTAAATAGTACTCCATTGTGTGTGTGTGTATGTGTGTGTGTATCCATGTGTATGGATCCATCCATACACACGGATCTGTATGTATGTATATCTATATGTATATGTCTATATACATCTCTCTATATACCACATCTTGTTTATCCACTTATCTGTCAATGGACACTTGGGTTGTTTCCACCTTTTGACTATTGTGGTAAATGCTGCTATGAATGTGGGTATACAAATATCTGTTCCAATCCCTGCTTTCAGTTCTTTTGGGTATATACCCAGAAGTGGAATTCCTGGATCATATGGTGATTCTGTTTAATTTTTCTTGAGGACTTGTCTTACTGTTTTCCACAGTGACTGCATCATTTTACTTCCCACTAGCAATGCACAAGTGTTCTCCACATCCTTGTCAACACTTGTTATTTTCTGGGTTTTTTTGTTTATTTTTTATAATAGCCAATCTAATGAGTATGAAGTGGCTAGAAATGCTTTTAAAAGTGGTGGCAAAAAAGCGTTGAAAATATGACCTCAGCTTAGCTCCATAGGCCACGGTGGGGAGCCATTCATTCTTCAGTCTTGAAAGCTTCCCTTCCACGGTGCGGCAGAGGCTGCAAGCCACCCCCAATCTCCGTTCTTCCCTACTTTCTCAGTTATAGAAACTCTATATAGAGAGTTATATATAGAACCTCTGATTTTTAAAACCTCTTTATTGAGATACAATTCACGTGCTATAAAACTCACTAAAATTCAATGGTTTTAAGTATATTCACAGATTTGTGCAACTATCATCACAACTAAAGTTAGAACACTTTTAGCACCCGCAAAAGAAACCTCACACATATGAGCAGTGCTTCCCCATTTCTCTTCGACACTCCGCTAGCTCTAGGCAGCCATGAATCTACTTCCTGTCTCTATAAATTTGCTTTCTGTGGGCATTTCATATAAATGGAATCATACCATACGCGGTCTTTCATGACTGGCTTCTTTCACTGAGCATAATGTTTTCAAGGTTCATCCACGTTGTAGCACATTGTAGGGGAGGAAGACATTTCCTCCACCCACTCTGGGTCCTTCTGGCTGGACAATGAATTAGATTCATATGAGACAGAATAACAAGAGAAAATTAAACAAAGCTTTATGACATGTATACATGGGAGAGGTTCAGGGAAGCTGAGCAACTCAGCCAACTGGCCGAGGCTACCTGTTTAAGTGTCTCCAGCTACAGACAAGGAGGACGTTTAGGGTAGTGGTTTGGGTCTTCAAAGGGGAGGAAGTCAACCCACATGGAAATGGAAAAGCAAATGTTTGGTAAATAGAGCTTTGATAAGAGTGGGCTTAGCAAGGATGCTCCCAGCCTACTGGAACCCCAATTTATCTATGGTGATGGCCTGTCCTGGGGACAGGCCTTTATTTTCAATTTCTTTTAGGCAGTTAGAGGGGAAATGTTGAATGTTCTTGCTGAGTCTGACTTTTCATTGTCTTCAGCTTGAAATAGTCTGCATACCAGAATGGCACATCTTGGGTTGGCCTGCCCTGAACCCCATCAATATGAACATATGAGCATCCTTGTTGTAGCATATGAACATATGAACATCCATGTTGTAGTATATGAAGCATACTTCCTTTTTATTGCCAAATAATATTCCATTATATGGATATGCCACATTTCGTTTATCCATTCACCAGTTGATGGACATTTGGGTTGTTTCACTGTTTGGCTAATGTGAATAATGCTGCTATGGACATTTATGTACAAGTTTTTGTGCGAACATATGTTTTCATCTCTCTTGGTTTATACTTAGGAGTGGAATTGCTGGGTGATAGGGTTACTCCATGGTTAACCATTTGACGAGATGTCAAACTGTTTTACAAAGCGGACTGCACCATTTTACATTCCCACCAGCAATGTGTAAGAGCAGAGTACCTGATTTTCAACTGGGCATTGGGCTCGTGGCCATTCAAAATAAGGATGACACCTCTCAGCCCCCCTTATTGTTAGTATGACTAGTTCTGACCAACAGATGGGAAAAGAAGTTAAGAGTTTGCCTTTAAATGAAAGGACAGCACATTCCCCTCCCAATTTTCCCCTTTCCAGTGCCTGGATGTGGACTAGGTGGTAAGCCATCTTGGATCATATGGACAAAGGCAACACACAGGGATGGCAGAGCCTTAAGACAGAAGGAGCTTGGGACCCTGCATTGCCTTTTGGAGTGGTGTTGCTATACCAACATGAACTTTTTTTTTTGAGGAAGATTAGCCCTGAGCTAACATCTGCTGCCAATCCTCCTCTTTTTGCTGAGGAAGACTGGCCCTTAGCTAACGTCCATGCCCATCTTCCTCTACTTTATATGTGGGACACCTGCTAGAGCATGGCTTGCTGAGCAGTGCCATGTCTGCACCCGGGGTCTGAACCAGTGAACCATTGGCCGCCAAAGTGGAATGTGTGAACTCAACCGCTGTGCCACTGGGCTGGCCCATTCTTTTTTTTTTTTTTGAGGAAGATTAACCCTGAGCTAACATCTGCTGCCAATCCTCCTCTTTTTCCTGAGGAAGACTGGCCCTGAGCTAACATCCAGGCCCATCTTCCTCTACTTTATACGTGGGATGCCTACCACAGCATGGCTTGCCAAGCTGTGCCATGTCTGCACCTGGGATCTGAACCGGCAAACCATGGGCTGCTGAAGTGGAACATGCATACTTCACCGCTGCGCCACGGGGCTGGCCCCCCAGCATGAACTTCTATGAGGGAGAAAAATAAGCTTCTTATTATGTAAGCACTGTTATTTTGGGTTTCTTCCAGAGCAGTCAAATTTATAATTTAACTAATACTTTCTGTGATTCTTCTCTCTTCTTATACTTCTGCTTCTCTGGTTGCCCTTCTTTCAGACTCTATATTAGTCAGGATAAGTTAGGCTCTACAACAATGACAAACAAATCCCCAGGTCTTAGTGGCAGAACACAATAAACGTTTATTTCTCACTCATGTAAAGTCTGATGCCGGCTAGTGGGAGGCGCTCCTCCTCCCACTACCACAGAATATCCATCCTCTCCCTCTACAGCTGAGTTCTCGGCTTCCACCCAACAGAAAGGAAAGAGAAAGGATGGAAAACTCACATCTACTCTTAGTTGTCCTGGACCAGAAGTGACCCACTTTTTTCCTGCTCACAGCTCTTTGGCCAGAACTCATCGTATGGCCCCAACCTCATTGTAAAGAAGACTGGGAAATGCAGGGTAGCACATGGATCGTTGGTGAGCATTAATTTTCTTGGCCAGAGGCTTCCTCTTGGAGGTCATTTCCCCTCAGATTCCCTTTAAGTACTGTTTTCTAACCTCAGTCCTTTTCTTTTCTCATGGTGATGCGGGGTCGGTGAGCCAAGGAGTCGAAAGAAAGATTTCTTAGACTCTTAAGATCTGGCAGTAGTGCTCTTTTATTTAGAGAATAGAATAGCATGGGGACAGGACCCACGGGCAATCAGAGCTTCTGCTGCTGCCCCCGCTGGCATGGGGACAGGACCCATGGGCAGGCAGAGCTGGTGCGTGGGGACAGGACCCATGGGCAATCAGAGCTCCTGCTGCTGCCCCGAGTTGAGGGTTAGGGCTAATTTTATAAGGCATGGGTACGTGAGTCATCTCTTCACAAGACAAAGGAAAGAACATGAAAAAAAAGTTAAAATAGTATCAGTGCAGGTGGGGTCTGGTCATTGGGTGATCCCATGACTTTTAGACAAGAATCAAATCGGATTAAGTAAAGGTTAGAAAGGTTAGAAGCCACCACCCTAAACCAGTTACATGAGATTGCCAGACAGCAACCAACTTAAGTTCTTGCCTTCCCCATTAAGAGTTTCTAGGGATGAGGTCATCTCCCTTTTTCTTCCTGGTACAGAGAGGGAGGCACCTTTTACAGATAGAGATTTACCTTACAAATGTAAATGTGTCCCAACAAGGGCAAGTTCCATTCCCCAGAGCCTCCTTCCCTGTCCCTGTTATCAAAAGCAATCAGCCCCAAACAATCCCGATGCCAAAGAGACATATCCTGGGGTGGCCAATTTCAGGTCCCTACAAGGTCATCCCCCCTTCCTTCACAAATGCAAATGTCTCTCAAAAGGGCAAGCAAAATTCCAGTCCTCTGAGCCTGCTTCTCATGTGCAGTTTTAAAAGTAACCAGCCTAAAATCCTCATCAATGGCACACACTATCCCTGTGTTACCACTCAAGGGGGATCGTCTGCTTGCTGTGCAACATGCCAATAGTCAGGAGGCAAGGTGTTAGGAGAGAAAGTGTTTCTTTATTACAGCTTGCTAGCAAGAGGGAGGATGGCCAACTAATGTCTACATTAGTAAGACTACAGGCCAATTACATACAGGGGCTGGTCTCTAGGTGGGGGAGGTGGCGGTCTCTGGGTGGGGCCTCTATCTGATCTCAGGGTGGGAGCAGACATCTTGTCCCAGCTTCTGATAGCCCTTTGTTTTACTGGATATGCATCAGGGAATGGAGCCCTATACCCTGATCTTTCAGTTGTCATTGATGATGGCTATCAGCATAGACTCTCTGCTCGGGGGGGGGGGGGGGGGGGGGGGGGGGGGGGGGGGGAGGGGGGAGGGGGGGGGTCATCACATTCCTAGAGAACTTGAAAGAACAAAATTATCATCTTAAAGCAGCTGGGAGGGGCCACAGAATCTACAGAGCACATCTGGGCTAGTTAATCAGAGGTCATTCAAAGCTACAATATGGTTTCTTTTCTACAATACGGCTTCCCTATGTCGACCTGGTGTTGAGTCTGTATCACCTGGGTGATCTCATCCACACCCACATCTTCCACTTCCAGTATAGGCAGATGACTCCCCAGATTCAGTCTTCAGCCTAGATTTCTCCCCTGAGCTCTAGGCATCTACATCCAACTGCCCTAACATTTCCTGTGGGGGATCTTCCCGCACAAGGCCACACCATCCTGTGAGTACAAACGAGAACCCAAACCTAAATGTGAATGTCTCTCTCATTCCCATCTTCTTTCATTTCCTGAAAACACACCCTTCCCAGACACTCTGTTTCCTACTCCTTTGATGACTATTGCTTTATGATTGGGTTGTAGTTCCTGTTCCTTTTTTGTTTTCAAATGAATTTTCTCTTAGGAGGCTTCTCAGCTGTTATGCAAATAGACCTCAACTGGGCTTGCCCTATGCTTCTCTGAAACCCTGCTTAGGTTCAAGCTAGGATTCCTGTTAAACTGAACTCTCATTTCCCATCCCAACCTGCTCTTCCTTCAGTATGCTCCCCTCCTTGGTGCAAGATCCCATCATCTACCTACTTGCGTAGAAATCTGGGAATTATTGGGGTTCCTCCTCCCCCTCCCTCATCCAATCAGTCACCAGGTGCCATCAATTCACTACTTTAATATCCTTCAAATACTGTATTTTCTGTCCTATCAATGCTCACAGCCATGCCTTAATTCGGGCTCCCTCATCTCTCGGGTTACTCAAATAGCCTCTTAAACAGTCTCCCTGCCTTCCACGTTGCTGTCCTCCAGAGCAATCTTCCCATCGTGTACCCTTCAGTGACTGCTCACACAAGGCCCTTCATGACCTGGTCGTGGTCTGCTTACCCTTCCTGCCTCGTCTCCTGCTGTCCTGAGCTACCAGAGCTAAACCCCTGGGCTCCCAGTCTGGCTGCACCTCTTACTATGTACTGATGGACAAGTCATTTGAGATCCCCAAAGCTCAGTTCCTCATCGATAGAATGAATAAATTCAATCACTCAATCTTCTATGTATTATGCACTGTGCCAAACATAATGGGGGACATAGAGATGAATTAGACAAAGTCCCTGCACTCAAAGAGCTCTCAGATATATCAACAAATCACTGCACTGCAGGCTACTAAGTGCTGTAATACAGGAATATACAAAGTGTGATTACTGTGGAATCAGTCTGTCTCCAGAACAGAGAAGAGTAAAGGCAGAAGAGGGCATTCAGAGTGATGTTGGAGCTGTGCAGCAGAACCTATTGTCCTCCCCAAATCCATTCGTCTCTTCTTCCTGAGGAATATAGTTCTTTTCTGGCTGGAAATACAGCCATCCAGAGTAAAGACTACATTTCCCAGCCTCCTTTTCAGCTAAGCAAGGCCATGTGACTATGTTCTGGCCAATGGGATGTCAGTAAAAGTGGTAAGCTCAATTTCTGGGATGTGTCTTTAAAGGGAGGGAGCATGCCCTTTTCCTTCCTCCTGCTGGCTGGGAGGGAGACTTGAGGGTGAACTGGAGCAGTGGAAACCTGGACACGAGTCTCTTGTTGAGGATGATAATGCAACAAGACAGATTGAGCCCTGGTTGGCCTATGTTTACATGAGAGAGAAATACAATTCCATTTTGTTTAAACTCTTCTCTTTCTCCATTTTCTTTTGTCTGTGTATGGGTCAGTTATAGCTGAACTTAATCCTAACTAATACGAACTAAATCTGAAAAAAAATGAATATAAGTTCACCAAGGGATAGGATATTTCAAACAGAGGGAAGAGCATGTACAAAGGCTCGGGGTCCTGAAAAAGGTGGTATGCTGAGGGAACGCCAGGGGTCCTGTGTGGCAGGAGGTGAGACTGGCTATAGGCTGGGATGAGCCGCAGCAGAGGAGGGACTGAACAGGCAGGACTGTGGCAGAGAGCCCCACTGGAGGTTATGAATGCAATCACGGAGAGAGGCTGTGGGGCTGTAATGGGACCGGTGGCGGAAATGCAGAGGGGATAGATTCAACATACACTTAGGAGCAAAAATCAGGAGGTTATGAATGTGTGTGTTTAAGCATACGGAGTGGGCACGTCATCAGAGAAAGGTCTGGGCTTTTTGGCTTCCCCTCCTCAGAGGCCCTGTGGCAGCAGTTCAGCCTTTCTCCATGGGGAGACTCCTCATCTTGCTCCAATTCTTTGGGCCCAGAGTCCTTGACTCAGGTGGCTCGCACCATCTCATCTTCACCCCATCTGACTTGCCCTGCTTGTTCTAGGATTATTTTATATAGGGGGAGGTGGGAGGGTCTTTAACCCTATAAATGCTGGCTCTCCCTGGGCTGCCTGGAGCCCATGGACAAGCATTCAAGGGCTGCTCAGGTTCACGCTGGCAGCTGGACACTGTCCCTGTTGGGCTTGGGCACAGTGCCTCTGAGCAGTTGAGTAAGAGCACGGCCCTCAGTGGACAAACAGGCTCGTCTCTGTTGTTGGGCCAGCCAGCGATCAGTGGGAAGGGTGACGGTTGTAGGATTTAGGGGGAAGTGGGTGAGGAGTTCAGCCCCATTCCTTGTAAAAGCTTCCAGGAAGCACGTTTCTGCTGGGGCAGCCCCCTGATCCTCGGGCACTCATTAACCCTCTGGGTGCCAGAAAGGGCAGGAGGTGAGCACGGGGAGGCAGCTGAGGTCATCCTTCTTTGAACCTCCACGTGGTATTTACTCAGAGCAATTGTTGCCAGAGGCCCAGGCCCCTGGAGTATAAAGCGGAATGTCTGCTCTCTGTGCCCAGCACTGAGCAGGTGAGCAGCTGGGGCAGAGGGACGTGTGTCGGGGTCCTCGGGGAGGGGACTGTAGGGGTCTCAGTGGAGAGGTGGGGTGGGAACTAAGAACTAAGGACATCCTCTTGGAGCACCTCGGTAGAGTTGCTCCTTCCCCCTTGGGATACCTCAGTTTTCCCAGCCATGAAATGGGAGGCAGGAAGATAGGTGAGTGAGGGAGGGGTGGCAGAAGGGACAAGGGAGCTGCTCCTGGGGTCTGGGGAGGGGTGGTCCTGGGGGAACCTTTACAAAGCAGTGTGCTCCACACTCCATATTATGTGATTGAGGTGAAAGAGGAATTCCTCCCCCCTCCCCCCATATCTGGTGAAGACATCCTTTCCCTCCCAGCCACATTCACCTGGGTCAGTCCCCTTGAGCCCCAACAGCTCTGTGCTCCCTACACCCCAGGGAAGGGTTAACTGATTTGGGGCAGGTTGCCCTTGGGGCAAGTCCCCTGGGAGATGTCCCTTCCTTTGTTTTTTCCCCCTAACCGGGCCTCCATTTGCGTTCCTTCCCAAAACAGACAATGGCAAGCAAGGCTGCAGTTCTGACCTGGGCTCTGGCCCTCATCTTAGGTGCGTCTCCAACCCTGACTTCAGTATGGAGGTGTGGGTGGAGGCCGGACTGAGGGGCTGGTCCACCCTGGGGGAGGAAACCCAGCCCTTTATTGCCCCATCGCTCTCCACAGCGTTTTCAACGGCCTGGGCACGGAAGGGCTTCTGGGACTACTTCAGCCAGAGCAGCCGCGATAAAGGCAGGGTGGAGCAGATCCAGCAGCAGAAGCTGGCGTGGGAGCCCGCGTGAGTGGCCAGGGTAAAGGGTGCAGGTGAAGGAGGAGACAAGCGAGCCGCGGGACGGTGCGCTGCCTCGAATGCCTCTGCCTCGTGGTCCTCAGTGGGACAGAGGGACTGAGTGGGGCCAGTGCTGCCGGCTATGCTGGCCCTTCCGGGCTGTTCAGCGCCCTCTGCTGGCAGCAACCCCCCCTTGACCTCGCTATAGCTGCTGTCCCCTTGCCGACGGAGGCGTGGGACCTGCGAGCAGCGGAGAGGACCCCCACCATGGCCCCCAGAATGAAAGGATTGAGTGAGTCCAGGTGCATCTGTGCTTCCTGGGGCAGTGTGGGTCCGGATTTGCATGTGCCATGTGTTTGTACTCCTATGTGAGGAGTAGTGGTTGGCCGGGGGCTAGGACCAGGGCCCTGGCTCGGGCCACGGACCTACATCCATGGTTTCCCTAGAGGATCGATGAGCAACGTGTCTTGGGTAAAGGAGATGATGGAGGGTAGCAGTCTGATGGCCTGGATGTCTGTCCCCTTCCCCAGCAGGCTGAAAGACAGCCGTGAGCAAGACCTCAGCAATATGGACAAGTTCCTGGAAAAGCTGGGCCTTCTGAGTGGGCAGGGAAAGGTGCCTCCTGGGCTCCCACACGACCCGGTGGGCATGTGGCAGCGGCTGCAGGAGGAGTTGGAAGAGGTGAGGGCCCGCCTGGAGCCCTACATGACAGAGGTACACGAGCGCGTGGGCTGGAACCTGGAAGGGCTGCGGCGGCAGCTGAAGCCCTATACCATGGAGCTGATGGAGCAGGTGGCCCTGCGCGTACAGGAGCTGCAGGAGCAGTTGCGCGTGGTCGGAGAGGACACCAAGACCCAGCTGCTGGGAGGCGTGGATGAGGCGCGGGGCCTGCTGCAGGAACTGCAGAGCCGCGTGGCGCACCACACCGACCGCGTCAAGGCGCTCTTCCACCCCTACGCCGAGCGCCTGGTGTCGGGCATCGGGCGCCACGTGCAGGAGCTGCACCGCAGCGTGGCCCCGCACGCCGCCGCCAGCCCGGCGCGCCTCAGCCGCTGCGTGCAGGTGCTCTCGCAGAAGCTCACGCTCAAGGCCAAGGCCCTGCACGCACGCATCCAGCAGAACCTGGACCGGCTACGCGAAGAGCTCAGCGCCTTTGCCGGGGCCGGCGCCGGCGCCAGCGCAGGCAGCGCGAAGGAAGGGGCCGACCCAGACCCCCAGGTTCTGTCCCAGGAGGTGCGCCAGCGACTCCAGGCTTTCCGCCACGACACCTTCCTGCAGATCGCCGCCTTCACCCACGCCATTGACCAGGAGACTGAGGAGGTCCAGCAGCAGCTGGCGCCGCCCCCACCAGGCCACCACGCCTTCGCCCCAGAGTTCCTCCCAGGGGACAGCGGCAAGGCCCGGAGTGAGCTGCAGGCCCGTCTCGACGACCTGTGGGAAGACATCAACTATAGCATTCATAACGATGGGCTCGGTGGTGGCGGCGGGGAGCCCTGAGGGTCTACTTGCCCAGGCCCACTTCCCAGCTCCTTTTCTGGAGAGCCCAGGATCTGAGCGCCTAGCATAGCTCAGTCCTTGACGGTGGCCTGTTGGGCAGAGGGCGGAGAGCCCTGCACGGGATAGGTGAGACCACCGAAGGAAGGGGCTGTTGTCCCCGGCACATCCAGCCTCCTGCGATTCCCCCATCTGGATGCATTACACTCACCAGGCTTTGCAAACCCGCTTCCCGTGCTCATTTGGGAATCCTCATGAGTTGCTCCATTCCAGGGTGGCGGGAGTGAGGAGGGAGAGAGGTACTCTCCGTGTGGGTAATTCTGTGCAAGGCTGTTGCCATGGTGCTGGAAACCTGTGCCTCTTCATCCCAGGGTTGGCTTTCATCACTTTGTCGGCCTGGTGGCCGCTGTTACAGCTGGGCCACAGAGAGGAGCTCTTTTCTCCCTGGGGCTGCCATGACAGCTTCTGTTGGGGGAAGAGAAGGGAGAAAGGAGAAAAATATGATGAGGAGAGCATGTGACCGTGTGTACATATTCCTGCTGGCTCTGACGCTGGTGGGTACGAATGGTGGGGGTTGTAACTGGAGGGAACCAAGCCTGAATTTCTTATACAGCTCTACATCTAAACTGTGGGGGCTTCTTAAACCCTCGGGGGAGCAAGCATACTGTGTGCCCTCCCCATCTTCATCCTCCCTCCTGACTCCCAGACTGAAGTCTAGACTTCTGACTCAAAGGAAATAGATGCTTATGACGGAAGCTTATTGGCCTGGTGTGACTCTCATTTAGACCATGTCTGAAAGCAGTGGCCTCACCACTAGCCCCAAAGCACGCCCATCACGCACTCCAATCCCTTGCTGCTCTTTCTCACTGACCCCCTCCTAGTCCAGGTCTGTCACAGGGGCCTGGTTCTGGCTGGGCTCTGCTTTAGATGACAGCTGTCTGTCACGCCTGGGTTGGAGACCCATCCTCTTGTACCTGCATTGTTCACTGGCCTGCTTACCACAGTGGGGTGTCCATGAAATGCAGGTTCCTGAGGGGCCCTGTCTCCTTTGCTCCTGCTGTTCCAGATTTTGAATGGCCTATTTTTATGACTGACTCTCTTCTTGAGAACCCCAAACTCTAACCCGCCATATACAGATTCACTTGATGGCAACAAAGCTCTCATAGGTCCCCTGGGAACTCTGAAATTGCAGGTGGGTGAAGTCCAGGGAGGAGGAAAGGGCTAACACACCCCATCCAGCGCCCTTTCCTCCTGGCTCAGCCTGCCCTGCACAGGGTTCTCAGCACCTCCACACCCCCTCACAGCACAGACCCCACATGAATCTGGCCTCATCACGCCCGCAGACTGTAACTCTTCCATAACGCTCTGGATTTAGCAACAGAACGGGGAGAGAGATGCCCAGGGAGAGGAGGTGCTGGAAAGGAAAGCTTACCCAAAAAAAGAGGTGTTTTTGCTGTTATTAGTTAGGAAACTGGAAGAGGTGAGTCAGCTGGGGTCGGGTGTGGTGGGGATGAGGGGGTGGGAGTAAAAATGAGGGTTTTGTATTTGAGGCTGGAATTTGGGCAGGTGTTCATGCGGACAGAAATAGGGAGTGAGAAGAATAGAAACGGAGAGAGTGACTGAGGAACTGTGAGAGGGGGATCTAGGGCGAAGCAGCATCTGGCCCAACAGTGGATGGAAGGAGGCCCAGGTCAGAGCGCATCTCCTCAGGGATAGCGAGGGACAAGCCAGGCCCCTCGCGGTCACGGCTCTTGTAGTCAGACTTGTGGACCAATAGTTAGAACCCTGTGTGATGGAGCTATTGCCAAGGAGCAAAACACTGCCCTGGGTCTCACAGGACATACTGGGGGAAGTGACGCCTTAATTGAGGTGGAAGCAAAGCCCGAATCCGGCTGGCTATTGAAGGCTGGACCATACAACGCCGGCAACAGAGACGTTTTGTCAGATACTGTTCCCCGAGGGCGCAGAGTCTGCGGCCCCTTTAAGAAAGGGCGGGGGCGGCAGCTGGCGGAAGTGCCTAAGGAAGGGGTGGGGCCACGAGAAGAGCGGAAGCCGGAAGTCAAAGCCAGAATTGCGCGTGGTGGTGATGGCGGCTGACGGGGCTGTGGAGCCCGGGCCCCCGGCGGCTGTTGCCGCCCCCTCGTCAGCCCCGGCCCGGGCTCCTGCCTCGGGGCGCTTATTCCGGCCCATCAGCGCCGAGGACGAGGAGCAGCAGCCCACCGAGATCGAGTCGCTATGCATGAACTGTTTCCGCAACGTGAGCTGGGGGCGCGGCCGCGGACAGGGTCGGGCTGAGGCGGGGAGGGGCGGGGGTTCGGTGACCCGGCCAGGTGGGCCCAGCTGGGGACCTGGAGGCGAGGCACGCCCGGGCGTCAGTGGACGGGGAGCTGGGATTTCTTTGGTTCTTTCCTTAGCTGCTTTCTGCTTCCCCAGGGCATGACGCGCCTCTTGCTCACCAAGATCCCCTTCTTCAGAGAAATAATCGTGAGCTCCTTTTCCTGCGAGCACTGTGGCTGGGACAACACGGAGATCCAGTCGGCAGGCAGGATCCAGGACCAGGGAGTGCGCTACACTTTGACCGTCAGGACCCCGGAGGTGAGAGGAGCCCAGAGCAGGTACCCTAGTGTCATAGAGAAAGCTCGGGCGCTGGAGTCAGAGCCCTGGACCGCGAATGAATCCACTTATGTGTCCGAGCCTCAGTTTGCTGTTTGCAAAATGGTATTGGTGCTGTCATCTGCTCAGGTGAGATAAGACTTGTGAAAGTACTTTGTTGATTTTGTCAGAGGGTATCAAATGAGCAGTAGTTGTTATGAATAGCACTCGCATGAGCATTTGGGCAGGCTCGCTCACAGCACGTGTACTATTTGGGGAGAGTAGTGTGGACCTCCTGGAGTGGAGAGAGGAAGAAACAGCTGGGCTGGGGTGTGATGGAGAGGGACAGTCTGGTATTTCTTGAGGAGAAGCTGTATTGCCAACCTCTCTGGACTGACGGTTTTTCTTTCTGTTCAGGACATGAACAGAGAAGTAGTGAAGACTGACTCTGCCACCACGAGGATCCCAGAGTTGGATTTTGAAATTCCTGCCTTCAGTCAGAAGGGAGGTGCGTTTAAGATCAGGATATTTGGGCTGTTCCTGCCTAGCTGGAATCTTTGGTGCAAAATCCCTGGTGCCAGGCCTAGTGGCTTGTGTATGGCTTTGGCCAAGTGGGCATTGTGGTCTTTGTTGGTTTAACATAACCGTAAAGATTAGATACAACAGCTTGAAATGGTAGACAGTGATGGTAAGACTGTGATGTGCTTATTATAGAGTTTTAGCACCACAGCTATTAGAGATGACTGGAATCTTGTTCCTGGCCTCCACATCTTACAGATGGCAGGGTCATAAAGGCACTTGATAGCAGAGCCAAGACTCTCTTGTCTTTTGTTCTCATTCATCAGCTCTGACCACTGTTGAAGGCTTGATCAGCCGTGCTGTCTCTGGCCTGGAGCAGGATCAGCCCACACGAAGGGTGAGCTGGGGTGTTCTGGTTGTGGCAGCTCAAGAAATAATTATTTATATGTGTCTGAGTAGAGCGTTCGGCTTCCCGTGTAGCTGAGCTGTCCCTGTCTGACTATTGGAGAACTTTCCAGGGGAAGCATGGTGATGCTGTAGCTGCCAAGATGTTGCATATGTTGCACCTATTGTCCTTTCCACTTCTTTCCCCCCAGTGTATGTTCAGGCCTCATCTCAGATAGACACCATTACCTCTGAAGAGCCTTTTCTAATCCCCTTGGGTTTATCTATGTTGCCTGAGTGTTCCATTGCATCTTAAATTTATTATGACAGGAAAAATATAGTTGCATATTTAGTATCTGTCTTCCTAACTGGCTCTGATTTATTTACTTTGTGTCTCTAACCTGGCACGAATGCCTGGACTAAACGATTCAATGAGGGTGAAATGAGGCTCATCTGGCACCCCCTGTAAACTTCAGACTTACTTGCTGCATCTCCCTGTGAAGTCTGAGTCTCTCTGTTTCTACTCACGCTAAGACAGGTGGTGACTTCCTGATGGAAATGACATGGGCATGCTGGGAGTGGGGGCAGAAGGTCTGTCACCAGGCCGATGCTTTTATTCTCTGTTCACATCAGGCAAACGAAGACGCTATAGCGGAAAGAATTGATGAGTTCATTGTCAAACTGAAAGAGCTAAAGCAAGTGGCCTCTCCTTTCACTCTGGTGAGTATTGAGGGACTCCAGGTGCCCTCGATGTAGGGGAGGAGAGACCATGAAGACTGTCCGGGATTTTTCCAGTGTGGTGCCTGAGTGGTCGGATGGTAGGTGGAGGATCATGTGTGATTTCTTGTTGTAATTACTATCTCCTCACCCATCGGTTAGATCATTGATGATCCCTCAGGGAACAGCTTTGTGGAAAACCCACATGCTCCCCGGAAAGATGATGCCCTGGTGATCACACACTATAACCGGACTCTGCAGCAGGAAGAGATGCTGGGGCTCCAGGTGAGTGGACTGAAGCCAGAAGAATGCTCTGGAATTATCCTGCACTCTGCGTTGCTTGGAGTCAGTGGAAACTTATTTTGCTGCTGCTGCCTTGTGTCCCTTTCTCAGCATGTCTGAGCCTCTCATCTAGCTCAAATCAAGGACGTAGGGTAACTTTATGGTAAAGGATGGCAGTGGCTGTGATCCTGTCTTAAGCTCTGTTTTCCCCCGATTGGGGCTTTGCTTTCTAGCTTCTGTGTTAAACTCATGAGGTGGCAGCTGACATAAACAAGCCAGATCATTTTCTCCTACTCCAGGGCAGGGTGTTGGGGAGGCTGAGGTCTGTGTGCCAATGTGTGACATGCATTTCTGCTATTTTAGGCAGAGGCACCAGAAGAGAAGCCAGAAGAAGAAGATCTCAGAAATGAAGTGAGTCACATTGGCTGCTGTGGAGGAAGGAGCAGAGTTGTGGGTTGAGACTGATGGTGTTCAGTGTCTCTCTTCCTCACCACCAACATGGGTGACCACCAGCATACCAGCTGAATGTCTTTAGCTTGAGCAGAGCTCACCTGCCTGGGAGGGCTCACTCTGCGTCCCCATGTTGTGTTCCAGGTGCTACAGTTCAACACAAACTGCCCGGAATGCAATGCTCCGGCTCAGACCAACATGAAGCTAGTTCGTATCTTTTGTCGGGCAGTTGGGTTGCTCTTCACCTGACTCAGGCATGAAGATTATATCCAGGCTGGGGATTACTCCCTTTAGGGAAAGCACACGTGTCATTCCGAGTGATGAGGAGGATGTTGCCTTTGGTGAGACTGTGCACCTTGGTTTTTGGGTTCAAAGAGAGAATTAGGCCATGGTCTCTAGGCTCCTGTGCGGGGCCTGAGCCATGACTTCAAATATTTGTGAACAGAGATCACCGTAGGTTGTGCCCTTGCCCTGTTCTTGAGGACTGAGTTAGGCTGTTTCTTGTGAGCCTGCTCTCCTGGGGCCAGCAACTGTCTATTTGGGGTTTGGATTTGGTCTTCCACGGAGGGTGGTCTTGCTATCCTGGAAGCAGATTTTCTTAACTCCATTTTGCAGAAATCCCCCACTTTAAGGAGGTTATCATCATGGCTACCAACTGCGAGAACTGCGGCCATCGGACCAACGAGGTGGGTGGGCTCCATCGTTTGGGAAGAAGACTAGCTTGAGGGTAACCCATCTGACTTTCATCCTTCCTAAACCTGCTTGTGGGGTGAGGAGGGAGGGGTTGAGTCTTTCTCTTAGGCTTAGCGTAGGGTGAGGAGCCCTCGAAGGAACTGGGAATTAGCTTAGAAGAGAAAAGTTAGAGGCATCATAATTTGTTTGAGACATACTGAAGGTTGGTTAATGGGAGAGAGAGACCCACTTTTTGACCCACCCCTCAGAGGAGTGGAAGTGCAGGAGGCAGATTTCGATGCAGGAATATAAAACTGTCTAGATCTGTCTGAAAACAGAATGGGCTGCCTTGGAAGGTTGTAAATTCCCTTTCCCTGAGTGTATTCAAGCATAAGCTATTTAAATGCTTAAACCAGAATGTTATAAAGGGGACACACATGTGGGATGCAGTTGAAAGTCTCTTTCAGGAGATGGCCTGGTGGCGCAGTGGTTAAGTTTGCACGTTCTACTTTGGCGGCCTGGGGTTTGCCGGTTTGGATCCCGGGTGCAGACATGGCAGCGCTTGACAAGCCATGCTGTGGCAGGCGTCCCACATATAAAGTAGAGGAAGATGGGCTCGGATGTTAGCTCAGCGCCAGGCTTCCTCAGCAAAAAGAGGAGGATTGGCAGCAGATGTTAGGTCAGGGCTAATCTTTCTCAAAAAATAAAATAAAATAAAGTCTCTTTCAACCTCAAGAGTCATTTTTTTTAAAAGGTAAATTCAGAGTTTCTTGGCAATTTGGGGTCAGGTTTGGCAGGCTACTGTGCTGGGCTCTCTCCTCCTGGCCAGCTCTTGGTGTTGTGGGTTTGGGTGACTGCTGCCACTATTGGTTTAGAAGGCTCTGTCCTTGGGAGCCTTTAGTGGGCCTGACTGGAGTTCTGAGCCTACCCTGCAAGGTCTCCCTGGCACCAGATAGGGATTGGAGTCTTCTCTGCTGCTGCTGCTCCTGATTGCTGTCGTCTGTGCAGGTGAAATCTGGAGGAGCAGTAGAGCCCTTGGGCACCAGGATCACCCTCCACATCACAGATCCCTCAGATATGACCAGAGACCTGCTCAAGGTAACACCCTGCTCGGGAAAATGATTGTCCTCATCACACGGTGGTCTCTAGGGGAAATTGTCTTTTTAATTATGTCCTGGGGTCGTGAGGTATCTCCTTACTTGTTGGGTTTGAGGATCCCTGAGTGGAGTTAATCCCTGGTAGGAAGTGCAGATTCATAAGGTGACCCACAAGCTCTTTCTGATGACTTGGCAGCTTTTTGCCTCCAGTGTCTGTAAGGGCCCTTGCCTTGGCCTCTAATGACAGGATACATGACAGCTTGGAGGCATGACTCAGAGTGTCCCTTTATTAGGTTGTTCTATTCCTGTGGTTCACATGGATAGGAGTGCATCTGGCTTTAACTGGAGAGTCAGAGAAAATTGGGACAGCCGACTTTGTCCCCAAATTGTCACTAGTGGTGTTAATTTGGCAGGAAGACTTTGGGTAGCTGTCTCTAATGGTTTCTGATTTGAAGCCTAATTTGACCTCTCATCTCACAGTCTGAGACGTGTAGTGTGGAAATCCCAGAGCTGGAGTTTGAACTGGGAATGGCTGTCCTTGGTGGCAAGTTCACCACACTGGAAGGGCTGCTGAAAGACATCCGGGAACTGGTGAGTGCCCTGAGAGTGCGCCGCTGCTTCCCTGGCACGGCCACGGGGAAGGGGCTGGAAGACCTCGAATGTCTCGCATTTGGAGCTGATTAACTGGGAGTTTCTTTTTCTTAAAGCTGATTAAGGAGACTTAAATATTATTTTGGATTGTGAAGATGAGTTTATGGGAAATTCTGAATGGAAATTCCCAGGCCTTATTCTGGGACAGTGTAGATATTTTGTGGTTTTGGGTAAGTCATTTATTTCACTGTAAAATGAGGGGATGAGGGTCCTTCCAGCATCTAAAACTCCCCACCATACGTATGTGTGTGTGTTGACTTAGCCCATTTTTATCCTCTTGATGAATCATTTCACTTAATTGATTCTCAGTTGTCAGGCATTTTGTCTTTGTAAATTATACTTTGCATTTCTTCAGACTGGAGCTCAGATTGTAAGACATTTTTGTAGTTTTTGTTTCACATTGCCAGTTGTTGTCTTGGCAGATTAATCCGTATACTCTTAGGAGTGGCTGCCTAGGTGGGAAAGGTGGTGTGGGATCGATGGAGACCAGGCTTCCCTGACTGGGCAGCCGCCGGGTCTATGGTCTAACCTAACGCAGAGCCGGTATTCTAGCAGTTTGGATGCCATTTATTGCAGGTGACCAAGAACCCTTTCACACTGGGTGACAGTTCTAATCCTGGCCACACGGAGAAACTGCAGGAGTTTAGCCAGAAGTTGGACCAGGTGAGAAGACTCGGGCTGGTTAGTACTTGTGGTCCTGGGGCTCCAGTGAACAGGAGGCCACATTCCCTTTCTTGCTACCTTTTAAACATCTAACCAACATGTTGGGGGTTCTCCTGGTTTCCAATGTCCCATGTCATTTTTCTCATTTTCTCCCTTATTTTGTTGGCACATCTTCTCCAGTAGCTTCCTGAGAAAGTGCATGGGAAGTAACAGTTCTGGGACCCTACATGTCTGAACATTTATTCTACCCTCACACTAGATTGATTAATGGCTGGGAATAGAATTCTAGGATGGAAGTAATTTTTCATCAGAATTTTGAAGATGTCGCACTAATGTCTCCCAGTTTCCCGTTTGCCTGTTGAGAAGTCTGAAGGCATTCTGATTCGGGATCTTTTGTATTGACCTATTCTTGTGATACCTTTTTGTCCCCCATGACGTGAAGTTTCAGGATGTGCCTTGGTGTAGGTCAAATTTCAACCACTGTGCTAGCACTTGGTGGGTCCTTTGAATCTGGAAACTCGTGGCTCAGTTCTAGGAAGCTTTTTAAAGTTATTCTATTGAGGTTTGCCTCCTCTCTGTTCTTTCTCTTCTCTCTGAAAGCCCTGTGTTTTGGATGTTAGACTGACTTGTCTGGTCTTCTCTAATTTACTTACTCTTTGTCCAGTTTTCAGTTTCTTTATGTTTGCTCATTACCTTGACTTTATTTTCCAACCTTCAATTGAGTTTTTCATTTCCACTAACATTTTTATTTTCCAGGAGCTTTTTCTGGTCTTTGAATACTCTCCCTTGTGCTGTTTTTTAAAAGTAGCATCCTGTTGTTTTAAGGATGTAGTATTTTTTCTTCTTGAGAATACTAATGGTTTTTTTTTTTTGCATTTTATTTTCCTTGCATAGTTTCCATTTCCTCTAAGTTGTTTTTTGTTTTTTTTCCATTTAATTTTATGTCTTTCAATGTTAGGGACTTTGTTCAAATGTTTAGTAATTATTGATTGTCTTTTTAAAGTAGAGGACTAAAAAAGCTGAGTGGGGGTGAGTCTTGTTGACACTGGGCTTATTTTAGGGGGATTTAGTTTCGCCGTTTTGTTGAGGTAGCCCCAGTGCCAGAGTGGTTAGGTCTTTCCTCTTGGGCTGGTCAGATTCCCATCAGTGGGTGTTCCATTTCCTGGCCTGAGGGTGAAGGCTACTGGCAGTCTTCCGAGAGCTGAGTGTGGGAAGACGGCTGGGTGTGTGTATTCTGTTTCCAGTGAGCATACATTCACTTAACCTCCTATTCTTGATTCCCTTCCCTCTGTGCTCAACTGGGCCAATGGCCCCTAGTCCATAGCCGCCGTGGTAACGTCTCCACAGAGTCCCGTTGTCTTTTCCTGGGATGGGGGAAGGGCAGTCAAATCATTGGCCTGTTTGGAGTAGGAGATGAGATCAGGGGTGTCAAATGGTTTCTTAAATAGCCTTCAGACAGTCCTTATTTTAGTCCTCTCCCCTCCACTTCTAGAGGTACCTCATCAGTTCTTGAAACTTCTGGGCATTCTGCAATGCAGATTGGGTTGGTTCTCCTCTGGCATGACATGGCCTCGTCCTACTAGGAGCTATGTGAAATTTGCATGCTGTGTTCCCTCTCCTTTAGATCCTTGAGGGTAACCTGAAGGTCCACTTTGTTATGAACGATCCAGCAGGAAACAGCTACTTGCAGGTATCGTAGACCTCCCCTGCTATTTCATGGAGTATGTGTTATTCCCCCAGCAACTGAGAGACTTGGTTCTAAATGAACTGCTCGTTATCAGAGAACCTCTCAGCAGAAGTTGGAACATAAGGGAGAAAGGGGAAGGTGGAGGGATTGTAAGTGCGTGTGAAAGAGGGAAAGGAGGGTCCTCCTAGGCTCCTTCTTCCTAGAGTCTAGCTTTGTTCCCAGCTCCACGTCTGGCAATGGAGTTTTAATTCTGCAAATCTGATTGTGGAGTGGGGAGAAATGGTGCTTGTCCGGGGGCCAAGGTAGGAAAACTGAAACGCTGTAAGCTGGCTAGGGAGATTTTCTGGTGATTGACAGTAATTTTAACATTTATTTGACCAGTTATCGTGGGTCAGGCAAAATGGTTCTGAGGTCTCCCCATGATGAAGATTTGCTGTACTCTTCATAAGAAGGTGCAGATAGACAGTGTTTTGGGCAGACTGCTCCCTAATCCTGCCTGGGGCTGGACTCTCTTACTCCAGCCCATCTGGGCTCTGTTGCTGCCCACTAGTTGCGCCCAGCCATGAGGAATTGGAGGTGCTTGGAGAGTAAAAGACTCATTGAGTTCTTGGGGAAATGGGTGTTGGAAGCCACCTGGGGGAGGGAGGATAGCAGGATGCTCAGGCACTGATCGTCTGTCCTTGGCCTTGCAGAACGTGTATGCACCTGAAGATGATCCTGAGATGAAGGTGGAGCGTTATAAGCGCACATTTGACCAAAACGAGGAGCTGGGGCTCAATGACATGAAGACGGAGGGCTATGAGACAGGCCTGGCCCCACAGCGGTAGCAGTGGGTGGTTCCCGGCCAGCCTCCAGCACCGCTCTGACCGCAGGGTTATTTATTACTATTGGAAAAGGCTGGGAGCATCCTCCCCACCAGGCCTCGCCCTTGTGGGGAGGGTACCTGGTCTGAGTCAGAGATCTAGGCACACTTTGTAAACAGTTTGTGATGCCAGTGCAAGCTTGTTGGGTTATTTGACCTTATTTTGGAGGTTTCTGAATCCGTTTGGGAAGAAAGCCGGAAAATGAACCATGGGGCATGTCATCATCACTTTGTTCCTGTCATGTCTTTACCCTCTCTCCACACAGTGCTGTCTCCTCTAGGGTTGCAACTCTAAAGGTGAACAAGGTGGAACAGAGCTACAGCTGGAGTTGGGGAGTTGGTGTTGGGTATATAAAGTATGGACTTTGAGCAGGAAATGAGTTCTGAGGGGGGAGTCCAGCACAGGTGAAGAAGTTCTCATTAAAACCATGGCTTCCAAACAGCACTGGCTTCTGAGTTCACTCTGTCCATGTGTGATATGCTGGTGGAATTCAACCTCCTGAAGAAAATTTTCTCTAATGTGGCCACTGTAATTTGGGGATTGGTGCTGGCATTTCATTCCTTCCTTCAACCGATGTGTGAGTGCTTCCTTTGTGCCAGGCACACCACAGAACAGTGAACAAAACAAAACTCTGCCTTCATGGGGCTTAAAGTCTCGTGGGCAAAACTGACTGTAAACCAACAGATGACATAGTCTGTAAGGTGGTGCCTAGTGTTATGGAGGCAGGAAAGCAGGGAAGGGGTGTGGACAGTGCCAGGGAAGGTGGGGGCTGGTGCTGACCTTAACAAGGTGATAATTTGACATTCAAGCAAAGCTGAGAAGGTCAGCGAGTAAGCCATGTGGATAGCTGGAGGAAGAGATTTCCAGGCAGAGGGAGCTGCACACGCTCTGAGGTTGGAGAATGTTAGAACCAATGGGGGTATTTGAGATCTAATCCCACTCAATTACAAATTGGGAGACAGGTTCAACCAGAGAGGGAGGGGGTGGCCTATAGAAGCATAGTAGTTAAGGACCCAGTGAGCACTCTGCAGCCCAGGGCCCTGGACCCCCCGCCCCAGCTAGTCCTCTCTGCTGCATTAACACTGATGACTCTTGCAGTGCTGGCTGCAGGGTATTTGTTCAATAAAGACCTGTTAATTAATTGAGCTGCTCCAGCAAAGCTGAGTGCTTTGTGTGCACACTTAACCCTAAAGAATTGCCCCGTTACAGATGACTTAGTACTCACACCCATCTACTCTCACTGCTCTATTAAACTAGTCTCAGAGGTCACAAGTGGGGTTTTCCATTTGGAAAATGTTCTCATTCTCTGTTCTGTGTCATATTTGACGTTGGACCACCTCTTAACCCTTCTCTGGCTCCTGTGATACTGTAATGCTGAATTTCCCTTTACTTTGATCATTCCTTATTTGGAATCTCTTCCTCCTCCCTTTTCCTTAAATGTATTTGTTTCCAAAGGTTCTGTTTTCAGACACATCTCCATATTAATTCTTTGGCATCTTGCTACTTTCATGTGAGACTGACTCCCATACCTGTATCTCTAACTTCTGTAAGTGAGGGCAAGAGGAGGGAATTTTAAGAATTTGGAGACTATGGTTAGCAAATGACTGCTACAAACTATAAAGCTACAGCACTTTGAATAGACTTCTCCTAAGCAAGTGTTCTACCCTAGTAGGTTCTCGCTATGTTCCCAGTTGATTGAGAATCTGAGTTCAGGCAACCTTCGGATCCATCATTTGGTTTCTTGAATGACCTTCCCTATGGGATGGTTGTGCTCTGAAGGTGAGTCCCTGTGTCACATTCATCTCCCACTGTGAAGGGAAAAATGGCACTGTGGTTTATTACTGAGTCTTCTGAGTTTGGTTGGTGTGAGGCAATCTCCTAGACTCCAGCTAGTTATTGGGAAATGATAACCTGAGTTTCTGAACTGGCAAAGACAGGACAGGGTGCCAGACAGGGATAACCCAGCTAAGGTACTTCTTGCTCTTTGACGGGGCCTGGCAGCCTTGTTTTCCACTCAACTCAAGTCTTGTCTCATACAGCCTGTCAGGGGTGGGTGCTTACATCTATTTAACTGCATTTTGCCCCTTAGTCCCCAGCATGTGGCATGTGGTTAATCAAATCTGTTACATGGTAATCCTCTGTCCTGGATGGAGCCTCATTAGGGCACTGGAGGTAGCCTGGAGCTAACAAGGTGTGGGAAGGGTCCTGCTCTAAGGCCAGGGGAGGTGAAACAAAGTGCCAGCCCGAGAACAGGTAGATTCAGTTTCACAGCCATGGGGATAAAATTTAAGTGGAAAGTTTGGTGTTTACATTAAAAGGGGAAAGGAGTTCACTTGTGAGGACACTCTTACTTCATATTTCAAGCATGTTAAATATAGCCATATTTAGTCATTTAGTCAATGGTGCCTCTACTTAAATTTAGGGCAGTGGTGTTTAAGACTGTTTGGCTTTATGTTTTTATTTTTTAGTGAGGAAGATTATCCCTGAGCTAAGATCTGTGCCAGTCTTCCTGTATTTTGTATGAGGGATGCCATAATAGCATGGGCTTGATGAGCAGTGTGTAGGTCTGTGTCCAGGATCCGAACCTGCAAACCCTGGGCCGCTGATGTGAAGCACACAAACTTAACCACTATGTCACAGGCTGGCCCCTGTTTGGCTTTATTTCTCTTTTTAAAAATATTTGCACACTTATGCTCTTTACAGGAAAATGGCAGTGTTTTCACCTGTGAAGAGAAGACAGCCAGTGTTTGTTCTGTGTGTTCACCTCAGGGTTAGAAGCCCTCCAGTCTTGGCTCTAATGCTTCGTTTTCTTGGTCTATAAAATGGGGATAATAATGGCATCTACTTCATAGGTTTTTGTGAGGATTAGTGAGTTAATAATTGTGAAGTGCTTTTATATGTATTTTCTCTCATATAATCCTCACAGTAATTCTAAAGTATCTCTGTTTCTGCTTTAAAACTTTTCTAGGTAAAAGCTATAAATAAAATTATCCCCATTTTACAGGTGAGGGAACAGCCTCAGAGAGGCTGGTAACTTCTCAAAGGAAGTAAAGCTTCTAAGAGGCTGGCCTCAAAGCCAGGCCAGTCTGAACCCTGAGCTCTGGACATTCTGAGGTCAAGTCCATAATTACTGCATTTGCTTGATTAGATGCAACTGCAGAGAGGGCAACGCTCAGGCCACGCCGCTGGACATAGGTTCATTAAATGCTGCTTACATGTCCTGTGAGGTGGACAAGGTTGGGACCTGAGCGTGGGTCTTGTCAGGCTAAGGCTGGGTGCTGAGAGGAAGGGGTAGCAGTGGAACTGAAGACAGAAATGGGCAGGAGATGGGTGATGGGGCTGAGGGGGCTACACTGGAAATGTTCACTGGAGCAGAAGGCTGAGACTCTGCAAATGCCTGCTGACACACAGGCTGCAGAGTGCAGTTTGAAACACCAAAGTGGACTAGAAGCCAAAGGAAGGTTGTGTTACGGGGGTCGTGGGGCTCTCCAGCTGGTGAAGCCCTATCTGTCCAGGGTCCCCTTCTCAGGCTCTCAGCGACCCAGCCTGCTTTCCTTTCTGGGCCTGTCCTGTGACCATTCAGTATTGCCCAGTGCTTAAAAGTTCATGCTGCAGGGCAGGGATCTCCGAAACTGTTTTGTTGTATATTTTTGAACATGTATCCCAAGATGTGTATTTGTTTAAAAAGCCTTCTTGACTAATATACTTTAAAGCAGTGACAAAAATTTCACTTCTACATAATGAGATAAAAAGAAAATATCTAACATTTCAAAAAATTCAGATTCCCGGGGCTGGCCCCGTGGCCGAGTGGTTAAGTTCGCGCACTCTGCAGCAGGCGGCCCTGTGTTTCGTTAGTTTGAATCCTGGGCGCGGACATGGCACTGCTCATCAGACCACGCTGAGGCAGCGTCCCACATGCCACAACTAGAAGAACCCACAACGAAGAATACACAACTATGTACCGGGGGGCTTTGGGGAGAAAAAGGAAAAAATAAAATCTTAAAAAAAAAAAAAAATTCAGATTCCCTCTTGCACCCCACTTTGCTAGCCTCTGCTCCCAAGGGTCATGTTCTGGCAGTATGAAGTCGGGCAGCTCCTGTAACTCCAAGCTTCAGTTTTCTCATTTGTAAAATAAAACTGAGGACTGTGAGTGTTAAATGAGATAATTCAACTAAAGCTCTTAATGCCCACAAGAAAAGTCTTTTCTTTTCCTCCAAAACTTGAGTATTAGAATTCAATCTCTCTAGCTTTCCTCTTTTGCCATGCTGAAAATAGATCCAGATCCTTTTCACTGGAAAGATTCTACACAGGAGATAGCTAGGGGCTACCAATAATAGACGCGGGGAAGTTACACAGGTTAGAAACTTTAGCATTTTTCATAGTAATTATACTGGGTTTGGAATTTCTGACTTCCTGTCTTGAAAGGTACTTGGAGGCCATATTGGAACAGATTCATGCCCACCTAAATACTTACACCCATAAAAATAGCTAACATATCCTATGTGCCAGACACTGTTCTAAGCACTTTACACAGTAATATTATCTCAGTCCTCACAACCATTGAGTTAGGTGCCATTATTATCCCTATTTTGTTAAACAGCTTGCCCAAGGTCGTACAGCTAGGAAGTTATGGAACCAGAACTCAAACTTGAATACACTGCACCTCCAGAGCCTACGTTCTTAACCACTACACTCCGGTCCTTCTGAAGCTGCTGGGGCGGGGATCTTGTTTGGGTCGTGGCTGTACTCTCACGGCTACAACAGCACTTGCTGCATAGTCTGTTGAATGAGCCGATCGATGGATGGACAGAAGAAACACAGTTGCACGTCTGAGGATCGTAGAGTGGGCCCCGGAGGTGTGCACATTCCTCGGAAGCCTGCAAAAGCACTCACTCACCTGTCAGCCCGGGCTGTTCCAGACACACCCCGCCACTTCCGGTCCTGGCCCCACCTCCTCTAGTCACCGCCGTCCGTTTCGCGTTCAAGAATTTTGTCCCCAACACCGAGCCGTCTCCCCGCCCTCGCCGCTGCCATGGCGGCAGCTCCGCCGCTCTCCAAGGCCGAGTATCTGAAGCGCTACTTGTCTGGGGCCGATGCCGGCGTCGACGGGGGCTCTGAGTCCGGTCGCAAGCGTCGCAAAAAACGGCCGAAGCCTGGCGGAGTCGGCGGCAAGGGGTGAGTGGGGCCCGCTGGGGCGGGGCCTGCGGCGCTCGCCGCCCCTGCCCTCCCCTCCCCTCCCCTCCGCCGCCCTCCCCGGCCCGGCCCGTGTCGGCGCGGCTCCCCTCCCCTCGGCGCGCCGGCCTCGCTCCTCCGCCGCGCGTCCCCCTGCCCGGCACGGAGCCCGCTCGGGCCGCGCCCCTGCCGTGGGCAGTGCACTGCTTGGGTGTGTTCGAGCCGGGCTGTGACTTCCATCACTCGCTTCCCGCCTTCGTGGCCTTCCGACCTCTCCCGTAGAGAACGCGTATTGTGCCCTGAGAATACTGGTGGAGCCGATTCAAAGTCTCTGTGCGTGGATGCTTAGGGCCCAGAGCCTGTCTGTGCAGCTTCTCCAATCCTGAGGACTCTGGTCCCACGTCAGAGACCTCTGCTCCCTTCCTGTTACTCTTAATAATCTTACTACGAACAATAACAACTGACATTTATACAACTCTTGTCATGTGCCGGGCACTGTTCTAAGTACTTTAGTCTTATATGAATTTATTTGTCGTATGTGAATTTATATGAACACTATCATGAAGTAGGTACTGTTATTATCCCCATTTTTCAAGTGAGAAAACTTGTGGCCCGGTGGACTGGGTTGGATAGCGCCCCTCCCCCCATCCCGTCCACCCGGAACCTCAGAATGTGACATTATTTGGAAATAGGGTCTTTGCAGATGTAATTAGTTAAGATTAAGTCTGCTGGATTAGAATGGATGCTAAATCCAATAGGAGCGATGTCCTTTTAAGAAGAGGGGAATTTGGACACAGAGACAGGCATAGAGGGAAAATGACCATGTGGAGACGGAAGCTGAGATTGGATTGGATTTATGCTGCCACTAGCCGGGGTATGCCAGGGGTTACCAGAAGTTGAAAGAGTCAAGGAAAGACCCTTCCCTGGAGCCTTCCCAGCAGGCACTGCCTTGCAGACACCTTGGTTTCAGACTTGTAGCCTCAGAACCGTGAGAGAATACATTTCTGTTGTTTTAAGCTACCCAGTTTGTGATACTTTGTTAGGCAGCCCTAGGAAACTAACATACTCAGTAAAATCAAATAGTTTGAAAGAACAATCCCTTTCCTTTCCTGGTTTGTTTCTTGCGTTCTGTCTTCCTGCACCTCTGACTTGTGTGGGTTCTTCCGAGGCAGTGCCATGTAGTGAAAATAGATTGAGCTTTGGAGCAACACCCATCAGAGTTTGAGTCCTAGCTGTGCCACTTTATGGGCTGTGTGGCTTGGGGCAAGATACTTCGTCTCTCTAAGCCACCGTTTCCTCATCTTTAAAATGAGAGCAGTACTGAATGATATCACATATTAAATGGTGGTTGTGATTAGAGATGTGTAAAGTGAACTTGGCTTTTCAAATAATAACAGTTTACATCATGGCAGTCGTTATTATTTGGACTCATCCATAGTTTATTCGTGTAACAAACATTTATCGACTACTTCCTATGCCAGTTACTGCAAGATGTTGAGGATGCCACTGTGAATGAGAAAGGCTTAGTCCCTGTTCTGATGCAGCTTATAGTTTAATGGGGATACAGGGTTTCGACAACTGATTACACAACTAATTGATTTATTTCCTTTGTGATAAATGCAATGAAAGTATTCCAAGAACGTGTAACAGGGGTTCTTAGTTGGGGGGAGGTAAGGAGGAGTCGTCAAGGAAGGTATGCTCAAGGAAGTTATATGTACGCTACTATCTGAAGACTGAGTGAGAGTTTCCCAGTAAAGAATGAGAAGAGTGGGTCAGGCAGAGGGAAGGAACTGAGTCTGTGAAACCTGATGTGGTAAGGAATTTGTCTCACTGTAGGCACTGAAAGATGACCAGTGAGGTAGTGTACCCAGGGGGCAGTGGTATGAGATAAAGTTGGCCATATAGGCAAAGACTGGACCATGCAGGATTTTGTGGGATTTTGAGCTTTATCCTAGAACGAATAAATAAGTGTTTGTAGGCTGCTATCCAGGATTGATTCTTCCTTTTTGATCTTTTTGTTTTTCACATTTAGAATGCGAATTGTGGATGATGATGTGAGCTGGACATCTATCTCCACCACTAAACCAGAAAAGGAGGAAGAAGATGATGGAGATTTGCCTGTGGTATGTATCTTTTGAGGCTGTGAGGACTTTGTAACGCAAGCCTCTCAATCTTGATTCTGAGTGCAGGGTGGATTTGTAAGGGGGGAGGTTGAGGGCAGAGCAGAGGTGGTGTTTTCCAAAGAGCTGTTTTAAAATAGTCTTCTTTGATGATGCCCATACACTGTCTTTGTTTATGGAGGGCCCTGTCAGCCTAAAAAGGGCACTCATCACAGAGAGAGGCAGGACTCCTGAACCTGTGCGACAGAGCCATGATTAGAATGAGCTGTGGTTCAATTTGTTAGAATCTACCTTCGAAACAAAGTTCAAGTTCATTTATAAGAAACTTTTTCTTTTTTTTAAAGACTGGCACCTGAGCTAACATCTGTTGCCAATCTTCCTTTTTTTTTTCCCTTCTTCTCTCCAAGGCCCCCCAGTACATAGTTGTAGATTCTAGTTGTGAGTGCCTCTGGTTGTGCTATGTGGGACGCCGCCTCAGCATGGCCTGACGAACAGTGCCATGTCCGTGCCCAGGATCCGAACCAGTGGAACCTTGGGCCGCTGAAGCGGAGCGCATGGACTTAACCATTTGGCCACGGAGCCGGCTCCTCAACTGAGCTTTAACATTGTATACTCTCATCTAGGTACTGGAGATATGTGGATTAATAGAACACAGTGTCTACTTTAGAGGTCAGACCCTAGAATGGGAGACTGAGTTTCAAATGATTTCATCAATATGATAAATGTCGAAGATATATTTCACATAGGTACCAACTGCTTAATTGTAAACATTAACCAGGTTTAAGTGTTCATTCTGCCTGAAACTAAATTGGTTCCTTAAGATCACTGTTTCACTTGTAATTACCAATAAACCATCTTTTAAATACTCTAGTGTAGAATATGCTGGGGATTAACATTGAATATACTCCTCTGGGCTTCATCTTTACCACCTTGTAGTATAATACAGCCTGTCAAGAGCTCTCCTTTTCGCCTTGTTTCTCAGAAGGTTTCCGTGGCTATACCAACACTACGTGATTTGCCTACGCTTTTGCTCTCACTGATCCTTCAAAACTCAGTTCAGATATTTACCTCCTTCACGCAATTTCACGGTGGAATAAAAAGTGTGCTACCTCCCTTGTGCTCTAATAGCACTCGGAACATATGTGAAATATGTCTCCAACATTTATCAAATTGATGAAATCATTTGGAACTCAGTCTCCCATTAGACCTCCATTTAGAGGTCTGACCTCTAAAGTATAGACGCTGTGTTGTGTTAATCTGCGTATCTCCAGTGCCTAGACAAGAGTGCACAACGTTAAAGCTTAGTTGAATCCATGAAGAAAAGGAGCAAATAGGGGCCAGCCCCGTGGCCGAGTGGTTAGGTTCGCGCACTCCGCTTTGGCGGCCCAGGGCTTCACCGGTTTGGATCCTCGGTGCAAACCTACACACTGCTCCTCCAGCCATGCTGATATGGCGTCACACATAGCAGAACCAGAAGGACCTACAACTGGAATATACAACTATGTACTGGAGGGCTTTGGGGAGAAGAAGGAAAAAAAAAAGATTTGGCAACAGTTGTTAGCTCAGGTGCCAATCTTTAAAAAAAAAAAAGGAGCAAATAAAAAGTTTCCTATAAATGAGCCTGAACATTGTTTTTAAGGTGGATTCCAAAATATTTTTTTGTTTTATAAAAGCAATACATATTTATTGTAGAATATTAGGGAATTATAAGAAGGTTTCAAGTTTTAAAAAGAATATAGTAATCACTTAAATTGTGACCGTCCAGAGATAACAACTGCTAACATTTGGATGCATATTGCTATAATTCATAGATTATACATACTTGTATTTATTTTTTTCAAATATAATTGAGATCATACTGTGCATATAGTTTTAGAGCCTGCGTTTTCACTTAATGATATATTGTGAATACTTTAGTAGGACTTTAAAATATTCTTTGAGAATGTGATTTTTAATGGTTGCATAGTAGCTCAATATACATATTAATTTAACCTGTCCTATTAATGGACATATGGGTTGTTTCCTGTTTTAAAATATCATATTGCTCTGATAACCATCTTGTATATAAATCATTATAGAAATTTGTTTATTTCTTTATTCTCGTGAAGTGAAATCATGGTCCCTTTGACCTATATTCCCATATTGCTTTCCACAATGTGGTACCAATTTACACTTTCACTAGAGGTGAATGAGAATGCTGGTTTCCCCATTTCTTCATCAATACTAGAGCTTTATTAACAACAGCAAACCTATGCCAGTTTGGCAGGTGAACAATGGTGTCCAGTTTCTTTGAAAAACGGTGAAATGGGGTCTGGGTCAGTTGTGTAGTGGTTAAGTTTGCACACTCTGCTTCAGTGGCCCAGGGTTTGTGGGTTTGGATACTGGGCACGGACCTGTACACTGCTCATCAAGCCATGCTGTGGCAGCATCCCACATACAAAATAGAGAGCAAGATTGGCACAGATGTTAGCTCAGTGACAAGCTTCCTCAAGGAAAAAGAGGAAGATTGGCAATAGATGTTACCTCAGGGCCAGTCTTCCTCACCAAAAAAAGAAAAAAGAAAAATAGTGAAATGAATAACTTTCATGTGTTTATCGGGCATTTGAATTTTATGAATTTCTTGGTATTTTGTCCATTTTTTAGAAAATTGAAATTTTTGTTTTTTATTGATTTATTTGTTATTTATATAATAAGAATATCTGTTTTACCTGTCATAGGTATATTTCGTCATTTATAATAGTTTTTGACATTTAAAAATTTTAATTTTTATGTAGTCAAGTCTGTTAATTTTCCTTTATAATACTGTCTTTTGCTCTTGTAATTGTCCCCAAACCTAACCAAGATGGCTTTAGCTCCATTGTTCTCTACACTGGTTAAAACAGATCTTGATTGTTGAATTCATTTATTACTGCAAGACCATTGCCACTACCAATAATAATGGCAAAATAATTAGGACAACCACAATAGCAGTGGCAGCACAAGAATAATTGGTTGAATTTATTGAGCCTTTACCACGTAACAAGCACTGCTAAGCTCACATGAATTATCTCATTGAATCCTCATACTTTTACTAATGAGGAAGTTGAGGCTTAGAAAGAACAGTTTGCCAAAGATTGCGCAAATATTAAGTGGCAGAGCTGGGGATTTAGATCTCAATTTATCTTGCTTGAAAGCCGGTGCTTTTTTTTTTTAAAGATTTTATTTTTTTCCTTTTTCTCCTCAAAGACCTCTGGTACATAGTTGTATATTCTTAGTTGTGGGTCCTTTTAGTTGTGGCATGTGGGACCCCGCCCCAGCGTGGCTCCATGAGCGGTGCCATGTCCACACCCAGGATTCGAACCGACAAAACACTGGGCCGCCTGCCCCGGAGCGCGCGAACTTAACCACTCGGCCATGGGCCCAACCCCGAAAGCCGGTGCTTTTAATGTCCAGTGAGAGATTTCAAAACCAGGTTATATGAGGGATGATGATGGTAGGATCTTGGGAGAAGAGAAGTAGAGGGGAATTATGAGCTGGGTTTGTATTCCACTTCTGCTCTTGTTAGCTTGTGTCACTGAGAAAGTTACTTAACTTCTCTGAGTCATAGTTTACTGTTTAGTAATGTGGAGTCCTTCTTTGCTGGCCTGTTGTGGAGACTAGTGAGATGATATAAGTAAAGCACGAAACACAGTGCCTTGCGTATAATTGCTCCTCTGTAACTAGAATTTATTATGCCAGCCATCTCTGAAAGTCTTGTGGAAAGGGGATCAGTTGCACCAGAGGTTAGAGCTAGGGTCAATGAAAAGAAGTTATAGGGAGGCAGACGTCCAATAAAACTAAGAACTTTCTAGCACTGTCCCAAAATGCAATGGCCTGCCTTGTAACAATGAGTTCCCTGTCAGTCAATTGGTTCCCTGTCATGGAGGCACTGGGTGAGTGATCATTATGTTAGGCATACTAAAGAGAAGATTTCAGATTTGTTTGGGAGTTTGGATGAAATGAAATGTGGTTTTATCCCTTAAAAATTCTGCGATTCTATGTATATCTTAGTGACTTCTTTTGGTTGGATTCAAGAAAACCTGTCATTGTGACTGCCTACAACAAGAAAGTTTTCGTAAGGATCCTGAAGCCTTTGATGAGTGATAAGCATGACAGGGAACTTGTGTTTTCACTCTGAATGTAAAAGGTAAAAGGAATTTAGCTTTTAGCTTATAAGTGGCACTTGTGTACCCGGCAGGTGAATAAAAAGGTTTGTAATAGAAGACATTAACCTTAGGAGGGAAATTGATTGGTCAGAGAAAGATCTATAATTAAACAACCCAGTCAGTGACAGTCAGATGTTTCTGGAGCAAACATCACTGAGGACCACTACGTGTTTCTTCATGGCCTTTGTGGGTCTGTGTGCCGTGTATGTTAGGGATGGGAATGGTCCTAGCTTCAGGTTCTTGGGACAGTGGTGCTCCTTGGCTGCCTCCTGTGGATTTGCTCACACAGCGTCCTCAATCCCACAGGTGGCTGAGTTTGTGGATGAGCGGCCAGAGGAAGTAAAGCAGATGGAAGCCTTTCGTTCCAGCACCAAATGGAAGCTTCTGGGAGGTGAGTTCCAACAGTAGATAAATCGAAGTTTTCTGTTTATAGGGGAAGCATTTTTTTCTGTTCTGTGCTTTTCTTTTAGAGGAATGCATAGTTTGTGTTAGTGTGTCATTGATCCTGAAAAATACAATGTGAAAAATAATTCAGAGGTAGTGAGACGTGGTAGCAGAGAGACCAGGTATCCACTTTCTCTTATATTTTGGTATTGGCTTACTGAGGTCAGGCGGGGACTCAGTTGGGGGCCTTTCAGCACCCACTCCTCTCTGGCCCAGAATAGGAGAGCACTTAGCACACAGGCAGGACTTTGGAGGAGTTTACAAGAATCTGAGGGAACAGAGTTTGGAGACTTTAGCAGCCTCTGTCCTCTCCCAGAATGAAGCCACTCGTGTATGGGTCAAGGACCTGTGTTTTCTTTCTTTTTATTTGTTAGTGAATCTTTCTTTGTTCTTCCCTTAAATGTTGGCATGTTAGAGTGCATCACTCTCCACTTGCCTACTCTATGCCCTCTCCCTAGGCTGGTAATTTATCTCCGTATTTAGAAACAATGTTGATGTTCTTGAGAATTGGATCAAGGGCATTTGTTTGTCATGTCTGAGCAGAGCCGAGCCCTAGTCTAATTTCCTTGGTATTCTCCCCGCCTAGCACAAGGAGGTGCCATTAATGAGTATTTGTTGATTGGTTGAGTTGCTAATAGGTGTTTGATTCTTGCAGCCTACTGCTCTTTGGTAGATCATCACTTGAGGCTTAGCAGTCACTTCCCCTTTTCCAACAACTTGGTAGGTAGGTCTATGTACTGAGGGACACAGACTAAGAAATGCTTAGTCCCAGTGAGTCCCATCCCTGGTCCCACAGTCCCTCAGGCTTTGTGTGGCCAGTGGGGGGTGTGCTGGTTTTTCACTCCCTGTGTTCATTCCTTCATAGACAAGGGTCTTGCTTCTTGATAGTTGTTTAACTGCAGTTTACGCTTGATGCTCCTTCCGTCTTCACGCATGGAGGATTAGAAGAACTAACTCCTAAACAGGATTTGTTCTTTCCGTGTTATACTCTGTGCCCTTAGGTTAATTATCCTACAATTCTGATTAGAAAAAAATGCTTAGCAAAAGTGACAGTTGGCTGTAGGTTAGTGATCACCTTTGCCTCAGTTAATTTTCAATACATTGTTATTATGTTTTATGAATGAAAACGTTATCATTATTCTTTTATCAGAATTCTCTTCACTCTTATCCATTATTTTCTGTCTTATCCTGTAGTTGTGTTTTCAGTCTTTTCCATAATCCGTTTTTCAGAGAGAATCTTCTGCTCTTCATGTCAGTAGGGCTAGGAATTGATACACACAGACACACACACACACAGGTCCACATGCATACACAGGTAGTTCTTTTTCTTTTGCCTCGCTCTCACTGCCCCATCTCTGTTTGTTACTGGAAATATCCTCAATGATCTCTGACCCATATTTCCTTTTATAATTATCATGGAATTTATCAGCCGCATGGATTAGATTTACTGTCAGGTCCCCCACAGATATCAGTACTTTTCTCTGAGGAGTGGATTCCAATCACATGGGCCTATTCCCAAAAGTAAAGGAGTTGACTTGGTTTAATTCATCCACTTAACATGTATTTATTGGGTCTCACCTGGTTTTTATGTGTATTTGGGCCACGGAGCTCAATGACAAGAAATAGAGGGAGAGGAGAAACTGGGTTTTGGAAATGTTCTGAGTTGCTATACACATTTTTATAGCAACATCCTGGTATGCCTTTGAAAACTGAAATTCTCAAACTCTTTCCTCAACTACATATTTTTAAAGATTGCACATGGACTCTGGAGTCAGACCGAGCTGGATCTGTGTATTCTCTCCACCACTGATTGGCAGTATGACTTTGGCAAATTACCTCATCTTTCTGAGTATCAACTTCCTCATCTATAAAATGGGGATAACAATATTTGTCTCCTAGGTTTGTTGTGAGAATTAAACGAGGTAATCTGTATAAAGCCCTGGCAGGAGGTGATCTGCAAATGCTGATCCCTTTTTTCTGGTGATCTCCCCCACTCTAATAAGGCGCACAGTGAGGTGGATTAAATAGTTAACAGCATTTCATTTTGCTGTGGCACAGGTTTAGTTAATTTGCCTTTTGAAAGAAGAATGAGGACAAACTATGAATTATTTAGGCTAAATATCAGTAGGAGCCTCTGACTGGGAACCCTGTACAAATAAGGTTTTGGGAAGAGCACTGGGTTGGGATTTAGAAGACCAGTGTTCTAGCCTGTCTCTTCATCTTAGTAGCTATGACTTTAGGTAAGAAATCACTGACCTCCTTGGAACCTCTATTTTTGTCTTAAAACAAGGGTACTTGCCCTGCTTACCTTATAAGGTTTAATATGAAAAATGTATTTTAAATGCTTTACAGATTTATGACTTGATAGGCAAATAAGAGAGATTATTTTAAAAATGTACATGAGTGCTGGTTTGCTGCCCCTAAGCAGAAGAGCTGTGCAGACCTTTTGGGCTTTCTGAGTAGTTTGGAGATGTATGCTGCTAGGGAATCTTTCGGAATTTTGGGTACCGGAGGTGAGTAGAGCATTTATGAGAATCTGACTCTCTGCTGTTTGTGTTTAGGCCACAATGAAGATCCACCCTCACACAGACATTTCCATCATGACACCCCGGATTCATCTCCTCCAAGGAGGGTCCGTCACGACACCCCGGATTCATCTCCTCCAAGGAGGGTCCGTCACGACACCCCAGATTCATCTCCTCCTAGGAGGGTCCGTCATGACACCCCAGATTCGTCTCCTCCTAGAAAGGTCCGTCATGACACCCCGGATTCATCTCCTTCTAGGAGGGTCCATCATGATACCCCGGATTCATCTCCTCCAAGGAGGGTCCGTCATGATACCCCGAATTCATCTCCTCCCAGGAGAGTCCGTCATGACTCCCCAGATCCTTCTCCTCCTAGGAGGGTCCATCATGACACCCTGGATTCAGCTCCTCCTAGGAGGGTCCGTCATGACTCACCAGATCCTTCTCCTCCTAGGAGGGTCCGTCATGATTCCCTAGATCCTTCTTCCCACAGGAGGGCCTGTCCTGATTCGCTGGATCCTTCTCCCCTCAGGAAGCCTCATCGTCATTCTTCAGGTGTATCTCCTAGGAGGGCCCGTCATGACACACCAGATCCATCTCCTCCTCGGAGGGCCCATCACAATTCCTCAGATATCTCTCCCCACAGAAGGGCCCGGAACAGCTCCCCTGACACATCCCAACCTAGAAGGACTCTTGACTCCTTGGATACCTCGCAACCCAGAAGGGCCCGTCGTGACTCCCCAAGTTTGGCTCCTGATGGCCCTCATTCACTGCCCAGGACCAAAAGCAGTAAAGCCGCAGAGAGAGCCTCTAGCAAAACTTCCTCACAGTGGAAGGGGCAAGGACCCTCCCATCTGTCACTCCCAAAGAACAGCAAATATGAGGATGATTCGGATCTCTCTCCTCCACGAAAAAAGCAAGCAAAATCCCATTTTGGAAATAAGCAGCATGATTCTAGAGGTGAGCATTTGATCGTCCACGAGAGTCTTATTCCCTAGGTTCTTTCTTTTGGGCCTTTTACTTGCTTTATTAGGTATTTGTGATCTTTAGAAATGAGAATGGAATTTCTTTGGAGAAGTTTTAAAAACTGGGGAAATAGTGAGAAATTGGGTTGAGGAGAGTTAAAAATGTAGTGTCAGGGAGGAAGTTTTTATATATCCTTTTGTTTATTCTCCCCACCCCATCTAAAAGTACTACGTTGTTGCAGAAACTTCAGAATGTATACAAATGTATAAAGGAGGAGAAAAAAGGTCATGTAAGATTCTCTCATTCACAGATAGTCACTGTTAGTATTGTACCAGTGTTCCTTTAGTCTTTCTTCTGTTCGTTTTTGGTGTAGTTGAGCCCTGTCTCTGCAGTATATACATATTGCTTGTATAATTTTGCTTGGGTTTTTCACTTAATATTATTTTCCCCATGTCATAAAAACATCTCTTTGTTAATAGAATTTTTGTTGGTGTTCTATTACATAAATTTACTTAGCCATTTCCCTAATATTGCATAATTTAGGTTATTTCTAAATTTTTGCTTTTATAGTTCTATAATGAACATCCTTGTACATAATCTGTTGTCTGATTCTGGATTATTTCCATATCTACTTCTAGATAGATTTCCTGGAAATTTAAGTACTTCTAGATATGTTTTCTTGGAAACTAAGCAGAAATGGATTTACTGGGTCAGAGAGCTGTATGTTTTTAAGACTGTTGATACGTATTGCAGATTGCTTTTTTGGGAGGTGATTTGTGATGTGTATGTCACAACTCAGGCCTGTGCAATGAAATTTATTTACTCCATCTTTTGCCCCTAGGTAGTGTTTAATTTTTAAATTCAAGTACATTGTTATCCTCTAGTCTGAAGACATCAGAGCATGTTCTAGGTGGTTTTAACTTTCACCACACCACTGAGATCTGAGTGCTGCAAGTTTTTTTGCCCATTCTGTGCATGGATAAGTATGACATAGATGAGTATGTTGAGATCTCACCTACTAGTCACAGTCACTAGTAACTGGGGATTAGAATGCCACATCCTGCCTGTGATTTTAAAAGTTGTCGCTGGGGGCCAGCCCCGTGGTCTAGTGGTTAAGTTCAGCATGCTCCACCTTGGTGTCCCAGGCTCACAGGTTTGGATCCCAGGTATGGACCTACACCACCCATTAGCCACGTTGTGGCGGCAACCCACATATAAAATAAAGGAAGATTGGCACAGATGTTACCTCAGGGCTAATCTTCCTCAGCGAAAAAAAAGAAAAATGTCCCTGACTTTGCTCTTTTCCCATGTCATTGTACTTGTATTAGGGTAGTGATAGTGATAGTTAAATGAATATTAAACACTAGCCTGGTAAGTTCTTTTTTTAGATTCTGCCATGGAGATTAAAGACTTTATTCTTTAATTTCTAGGCTCTTCTCCCAGCCGTAGGAAATTCCATACAAGCTCTTCACCTAGGAGACATCAGAGTCACATGTTGGACTCTTCTTCCTACCCAGGTAACAGTCGGAAAGCCTCTGATTCAGATCTTTCTCCTCCACGGCATAAACAAAGTCTAGGGCGCCAGGATTCTGATTCAGATCTGTCACCTCCACGGAATAGACCTAGACACCGGAGCTCTGATTCTGACCTCTCTCCACCAAGGAGGAAACAAAGGGCCAAATCTTCTGATTCCGATCTGTCTCCACCTCGAAGGAGTCTGCCTCCAGGAAAGGTAGGAAGTGTGAGGAGTCACATTCTTCTCTTAGGGCGACTCCTGTCTTCCAGTTCTATGTGAGTCCCGGAGCTCCACGCCGAGGAGGAGGAGGAGGAGGTAGCTCTTGGTAGTGCAGTGAATCTCGTTCCGAGCATCTCCAGAGACCCTCCCTTGTCTCTGAAGGCAGGACTGCCTGGAGCCCACCCAGGTGAACTTGCAAATACCAGATTTCCTAACTAGCTTCTGCCTTTGTACCCTCTTACTTCCACAAATCTCATTTTAATAGGTAATCTCATTTTAATAGAAAAACTTCCTGTTTTCTTATGAATAAACTGAGAACTGAAGTTTTCAGAGTGGAGTTAGGAGCATAAACCTTATGTCAAACAGATCACATATTTGAATCCTCCTTCTTCCACTTACTGTTTGTAAGGTTCGAGCGAGATATGTAATATCTCTAAGCCTCAGCTTTTTCAGCTGTACGATGTGGATAATAGTAGTATACACTTCATAAGGTAATTGTGAGAATTAAGTAAGTTAGTGTAAGTAAAATTGTTAGTACAATTCTTGAGACAAAGTAAGCATTTAATGTAAGCAATTTATTACTATAAATTATACTGCAGGTCTCTGTATCCAGAGCTTAAAAAGAAGCACTTAAAATATAAAACTGCTTTTAGAAGTCATATCTCTTGGGAAGTCAGTGTTTTATTTTAAATCTATGATGAAGCTTGAATTAGGAAAAAACAATCCATGTGAACCCTGAGTAATTGTGTTGTAAAGAATACCAGTTCTTGGGGCTGGCCTGGTAGTGCAGTGGTTAAGTTCACATGTTCCACTTCAGCGGCCCAGGGTTTGCCAGTTCGGATCCCGGGTGTGGACATGGCACCCCTTGACAAGCCGTGCTGTGGCAGGCATCCCACATATAAAGCAGAGGAAGATGGGCACGGATGTTAGCTCAGGGCCAGTCTTCCTCAGCAAAAAGAGGAGGATTGGCAGCAGATGTTAGCTTAAGGCTAATCTTCCTCAAAAAAACAAAGAATACCAATTCTAGTAAAGGAATCTTATTCTGGTGAGTTGGTTAAGAAATGGAATAATAGAGCCTGTGGTGTGCACATTTCCCTCCAATACAGACTTTTCAGGTAAGTCTCCTCTGTAGCCCACGTGGTCCTGCCAGGGTAGACCAACCTATCCTTAACCCAGGAATGGGGGTTCTCCTCTTTTGGGGAACAAAGTGAGCTCTGTGTTTCAGCTGGACCCTTGACATTTTATGTATCTGTTTAGTCCATGGACAGTTTATTGTTAGCAAATTTAGCACATTGCTTAAGGATATTAGGGTATACTGTATAGGCCATTTGTGGATTAGTTTATCTTGATACAAAGTGGAGTTTAGTAAAAAGTTCTGCTTTGATGATGTCTTGTCAGTATCCTGAAATATATCTACAATTTAAGGATTGTGGGTTTGCTTGAGCTTGTATTTTAAATGGAGTATTTGATCAGTGTGGGTCTCTACTGGAGGGCGTAGAGCTTGGGACAGGTTTTGCTCAGGTGACCTGAGAGTGAGTCTTCACGTGTGAGAAATACAGATGCTTAGCCTTTCCTTTAATATCTTACTGGTTTGTGTTTCTGTTACTCTTAAACTTGATAGTACTGTTAATTTTCCATGAAATTCCATTTTATTTCTTTTCTGTTTTGTGAATCCTGTGGTCCATAATGGGAATATAAAGCTAGAGTTTTTGCTAGGTTATTGCTGATCATCAGACAAGAATGCGCCTGACTGAATACCCATGGAGCCTCCTGCTGCACTGCCTCATTAATGTTGGATACTCCCTTTTCCGTTGCATAGGCTGCACATATGTATTCTGGGGCTAAAACTGGGTTGGTGTTAACTGACATACAGCGAGAGGAGCAGGAGCTCAAGAAACGGGACCAAGAAACCATGGCGTTTGAAGGTAAAAATGTGAAAGTGCAGAGAACAGTCGAAGCTCATGTCGCTTTTATTTATTTTTTAATGTAGCTTATTGTAACTGATATTTTAAACTTTTGGTTGCTATTGAATTTCAGCTCTGATTTTATGCATTATTTTAACGTTTCAGTGGGTCCAAGTGGGTCTTTTCCTTTTGAAAAATATTAGTTTTCAGGATTATCACCAATATGCCCTTAGATATTGGTAGGAACTCCTTGTAGTCTGGCTGTAAAAGTTCTTGTCCAGCGTCAGAATCCCAAGTGGTTGATTTCAGCTGTTAGAATATTATTTCTGATTTTGATACCTGGTATTTATCTTTAAAAGCATAATTTTCCTTTGCAGCCGAATTCCAATATGCTGAAACTGTATTTCGAGATAAGTCTGGTCGTAAGAGGAATTTGAAACTGGAACGTTTAGAGCAAAGGAGAAAAGCAGAGAAGGACTCGGAGAGAGACGAGCTGTATGCCCAGTGGGGTAAAGGGTAAGAGAACCACTGAAAGAGAAAACAAGACCGCAGTGACTCTACTCTTCTGAGCAGTTAGTTCATTGTTCTGTCTTCAAAGCTGTTTTCAGGAATGGGAGTTCAGTGTGCTCAATCTTCTTCCTAAGATACTGACATATTCCACACTTCAGGTGGTATTCTAGGAATTTTACCCTCTTCAATATTTGGCCTAGGCTGCTAGAAAGAGGAGGTTCTCCAGATGTAGCGGGGTGGTCCATCTCATGTAAGAGTGGAGATTTAAACAGGGTGGCAAACACTCTTGGTTCTTTTTGCCTAGGCTTGCCCAGAGCCGGCAGCAGCAGCAAAATGTGGAGGATGCAATGAAGGAAATGCAAAAGCCCTTGGCCCGCTATATTGACGATGAAGATCTGGATCGGATGCTGAGAGAGCAGGAAAGAGAGGGAGACCCCATGGCCGACTTTATCAAGAAGAATAAGGCCAAAGAGAACAAGAATAAGAAAGGTGAGCCTTCTGGGAATCCATGGAGGTGGAGGTGACTTATGTGAAGAAAGAGAATCGTTAGGGTGATGATACATAGCTATGTGCAAAGAAGGCTTTCCCCTACAATTTTAGATGCCTTGTATTTGGAAATTCAGGTTCAACTCAATAGAGACTTCTGTATAAGCATGTTTCCCCCCCCACTGCCATCCAGCTCTGAATTGGATTATGTAGGTAGCTAACTTTTGTCTCTCTCCTCTCATTAGTGAGACCTCGGTACAGTGGCCCAGCACCTCCTCCCAACAGATTCAATATCTGGCCTGGGTATCGCTGGGATGGAGTAGACAGGTAAGCTTGAGTATTTCCTACATTTTTGTTTTCTCTTCATCTGACCCTAACTTTCCCTAACTGTTCTTAAATTACTCTGTGTTCTGCCTCATTCTCTGCTCTAATCACAAGGTTAAAAATATGCAGTTCGCTTGCTTCTTTCTGAGGGTCCTCAGATCCCATTTCCCATACTTAGAACACTCTTCTGCCTCCTCTTTCCTTTTCAAAGCTTTTTAAAGCTCTGGACAGGCAACTCAGGTGGTCCATATAGGATATCCTTTGTTTTTGACGTTGTTCTCTTCTAGGGATGATTTCTAAGGTTTAGAGGGAATGAGTGATGGGTGGTAGTCTGGAGCCTTCTGTATTTTGTATCTTTAAAATGTAGCCCTTGAACTTTCTCTTCACTGCCTTAGGAGTGAATTTCTTGTAATGTCTCACTGATCCCTACCACCTAATCTATTCACCTACCTGTATCTGTACCCACATACTCTAATTTCCTGTCTGTTAACATGGATGAACTGTATGTGCTCCTATCAAGAGTCAGTCCCTCTACTTACATGTTAGATCCCATCTCCTTTTGCCTACTAAAGTTGCCTACTAAAGGACATTGTTCATTCTAGCATCCTAGCACAGTGATTCTCAACCTTTTTTTTTGCTGAGGAAGATTCTCCCTGGGCCAGTATCTGTTGCCAATCTTTCTCTCTCTCTTTTTTTTTTCCTTGAGGAAGATTTGCCCTGAGCTAACATGTGTGCCAGTTTTCCTCTATTTTGTATGTGGGTTGCCACCATGCCTGGCGAGTGGCGAGGTCTACATCCGGGAACCAAACCTGGGCTGCTGAAGCGGAGCACGCCAAACTTAACCACTAGGCCACGGGGTCAGCGCCTCAAACTTTTTGATTTCAAGACCCCTTTATAATCTTAAAAATTATTGTGGACCCAAAAAAACTTTTGTGTATGTGGGTTATATCTATTAATATTTACCGTATTAGAAATTAAACTGAGAAATTTAGAAAGTATTTATTAATTTGTTAAAGATATAATAAAGCCATTATTGGGGCTCGCCCTGTGGCCGAGTGGTTAAGTTCGCATCCTCTGCTTCGGCAGCCCAGGGTTTTGCCAGTTTGAATCCTGGGAACAGACATGGCACCGCACATCAAGCCATGCTGAGGTGCCATCCCACATGCCACAACTAGGAGGACCCACAACTGTGTACCTGGGGACTGTGGGAGAAAAAGGAAAAATAAAATCTTAAAAAAAAAAGCCGTTATGTTAACAACCATATTTTTAAAGAAAAATATCTGTATCTTCCAAACAAAACAATAGTGACAAGAATGGCATTGATTTACATTTTTGCAAGTCTCATTAGTATCTGGGCTAGTAGTAGACAGCAGGATTCTGCATTTAGTCTGTTGCAGTGTGTTTAGTTGAAGTGTAGGAAGAAAATTCGGCCTTATACATAGGTAGTTGGAAAAGGAAGGTGTATCATCTTTTTTAATGCCATACAAAAACGCCGTAACTGGTAGTTTCTTAAAGGTTATTTGAGATATGGAGTCTGAAACCATATCAAAAAATACTTTTCATACTGTTACGTTAAAATCCATTGGTTTTTTTCCTACTTTGGATGGATTTTTTACCCATGCATGATTTTATAACATCATGCACTGGTCATTTGGAAAATAGTGGTTTTTCAGACCTTCCACATGTTGACATATTTCAGTGTACAATATTAACTAATCATGTGTTTGTTAATATTACCTTTGATCTCATCAGAAAAATCTTTAAATAACAGAAAGCTAAAGAGTTAATGGTGGTGGATACAAGTTTTTCAAAATTCTAATTTATGCTTAAAAGCTCGAATTTTATCACTGCCAACAAATATTGTCAGTTGTTTTCCTTGAAGTAAAGCTTACTTTGTATAGTAGCTTTTTTGTAGATTCCATCAGATTTTGTCCCTAGAGGATCATGTCCTGTGTGAATACAGATAGTTTTACTTCTTGCTTTTCAATCCATATGCCTTTTGTTTCTTTTTCTTGCCTTATTGCACTAGCCAGAACCTCCAGTGCAAATGTTGAATAGAAGTAGTGAGAGCAGGCATCTTGGCCTTGTTCCTAATCTTAGGAGGAAAACATGCAGTATTTTATCATTAAATATGTTGTAAGCTCTAGGGTTTGTGTAGATTCCCTTTATTGAGTTGAGAAAGTTCCTTTCGGTTCCTAGTTTGCTGAGGATCTCTCTCAGGAATATACGTTGGATTTCGTTCAAGATAATTTCTAATTTCCTTTTAGTTCATTCTTTGATCCATGAGTTACTTAGGAGTGCATTGTTTATTTCCAAACATTTAGACTATTCTGAGTATTTACTGTTTTTTTTTTTTTTTTTTTTTAAAGATTTTATTTTTTCCTTTTTCTCCCCAAAGCCCCCCGGTACATAGTTGTATATTCTTCGTTGTGTGTCCATTTTTAGTTGTGGCATGTGGGACGCTGCCTCAGCGTGGTTTGATGAGCAGTGTCATGTCCGCGCCCAGGATCTGAACCAATGAAACACTGGGCCGCCTGCAGCGGAGCGCGCGAACTTAACCGCTCGGCCACGGGGCCAGCCCCAGTATTTACTGTTGTTGATCTCCAATTTAATTCCATTGAGGTCAGGGAATGTACTCTGTAATATTTTAATCATTTGAAATTTATTATGATGTGTTTTATGGCCCAGTATCTGGTTTACCTTGGTGAATAGTCTGTTTGCACTTGAAGATAATATGTTTTCTGTAGTTGTTTGGGGTAGTGTTTTGAAAAAATTTTTCGTATTTTTTTTTAAATAAACTTTGTTTTGGGATAATTTTAGATTTATAGAAAATTTTCAAAGATCGTATAAAGAATTCTTGTACATTCCTCAGACAGTTTCGTTGCCATTCATTACATTACCATGGTGTATTCATCAAAACTAAGAAACCAACACTGATATGTTACTATTAATGTACCAAATTTTGTTGGGATTTTACCAGTTTTTCTGATAATATCCTTTTTTTGTTCAAGGATCCAATTCAGGCCACATTGCATTTAGTTGTCATGTCTCTTTAGTCTGCTCTGATCTATGACAATTTCTCAGTCTTTCTTTCTTTTTTGTAACATTGACAATTTTTTGGAGTATGGTCAGATATTTTGTAGAATGTCCCTCAAATTGGGTTTGTCTGATGTTTTTCTCATGATTAGACTGAGGTTATGGGTTTTTGGAAAAAATGCCACAGTAGTGGAGTGCCCTTCTCATCACATCATTTTAGGGGGCGCATGATATACACGTGACGTCACTAGTGATGTTTGCCTCAATCACTTGGTTAAGGTAGTGAGTGTTCTCCAGGTTTCTCCGCTTTAAAGTTACAATTTTCCCCTCCTGTTCTGATACTTTGTTCTCTGGAAGTGAGTCACTGGGTTCAGCTTACACTCAAAAGAGGATTTATGGGAGGATATCTACATATATTATTTGAATTTTTCTGTAAGGAAGATTTATTTCATCTCCCCATTGATTTATTCAGTCATTTGTTTATATCAGTATGGACTCATGTTTATTTTATAACTTGGATTGTAATCCAGTAGTATGTTATTTATTTTGTGGCTCAAATTATTTCATTCTTTGACCATTGGGAGTTCTTTCAGCTGTCCGTTTCATACACCCCATTCTGTTATTTATTCATTTATTTTATCTTATTTTGATTCTTTCTTTTCTTTTTATTTTTTTAAAGATTTTATTTTTTTCCTTTTTCCTCCCCAAAGCCCCCCAGTACACAGTTGTATATTCTTCATTGTGGGTTCTTCTAGTTGTGGCATGTGGGACGCCGCCTCAGCGTGGTCTGATGAGCAGTGCCATGTCCGCGCCCAGGATTCGAACCAACGAAACACTGGGCTGCCTGCAGCAGATCGCGCGAACTTAACCACTCGGCCACAGGGCCAGCCCCTCTTTTTTTTTTTTTTTTTTTGAGGAAGATTATCCCTGAGCTAACTGCTGCCAATCCTCCTCTTTTTGCTGAGGAAGCCTGGCCCTGAGCTAACATCTGTGCCCATCTTCCTCTACTTTATATGTGGGACGCCTACCACAGCATGGTGTGCCAAGCAGTGCCATGTCCACACCTGGGATCCAAACCAGTGAACCCCAGGCTTCCGAGAAGTGGAATGTGCGCATTTAACTGCTGCACCACCAGGCCAGCCCCTCATTTATTTATTTTAAAGATTTTATTGTTTTTATTTTTCCTTCTCCCCTAAGACCCCCAGTACATAGTTGCATATGTTAGTTGTGGATCCTTCTAGTTGTGGTATGTGGGATGCTGCCTCAGCGTGGCCTGATGAGCGGTGCTAGGTCTGCGCCTAGGATCTGAACCGACAAAACCCTGGGTCACCGAAGTGGAGTGCGCAGACTTAACCTCTCAGCCATGGGGCTGGTCCCCCTATTCGTTTATTTTTTTGAGCACTCTTACTTTCTGATACTACCAGATGCTCCAGGCTCATCTTCTATTTTCCCTGCCCAGCCCTAGATTCAGCCATTTCTGCAAGGAGCCCCACCTGCTTTTAATGGAGAATGATATTTAGAAACCAAGATCTGACTGCTAGAAGTGCTTGTTGTTACTGGGGTGTCACTGCTTCTTGGCCCTCTCAGCAGAGAGAGCTAGATAATACATATTTGGTAATCCATGTGTACACACATATCTATGATTATTTCTGTATCTATCTGTATGTGTGGATATGTATACACATATCTACAGATATGTATATATAAATATATGAGTTCATACTGATGTTACTGACTCTAATGCAGTATTACCTTTCCTTCTTGCTTATCTATAACTTCCCTCTCCAATGTTGAGAAACCTGGCACCCACCATCTACCATCCATTTTGCTCATCCCAGTATACTTGTAGAACAGTTTCAGAACTGAGAAATTTGGAAATGAGCGACAAATTTACATTTAGAGTGTAGCATTTATGTGCAGTTCCTTTTGTTATTAACCTTATAGTTTCTAGTCAAAATAACCATTTTCCAACATACCTTAAAGGGTCAGCTCCCCCACCTCCCTACACCTCCAGTGCAGTTATGTCATACGTTTGTCATAGAGTTAGATTCATCTGTTGTAGTCTGCATTCCATCCTGGAATCTCCTGACATCTTGGGTGATTTTTTCTTTTACAGTTTACTTATATTAATGTTTACTCTTTGTGCTGTACAGTTCTGTGGGGTTTGATAAATGCAGAGGCATTCATCCACCACCCTAGTACCATATAGAACAGTTCCATCATCCTAAAATTTCCCCTGCAAGTCCCCTTTTGGTCAGTTACACTCCCTTTACCAATCCCTTCTAATTACTGCTCTGTTTTCTGTCCCTATAGTTTTGCCTTCTCCAGAATGTCGCATGAATGGAATCATACAATATGTAGCCTTTTAAGTCTGATTTCTTGTGCTTAACAAAATACTTTTAAGATTCATCCATGTTCTTGCATGAATCACTACTTTATTTCTTCTTGTCACTGAGCAGTATAACATTGTATGAATGTACCACAATCTGTTCCCCATTTGAAGGACATCTTGGTTTCTCCCAGTTTTTAGCAGTTGTGAATAAAGCTGCAATAACCATTTGCATGTAGGTTTTTATGTGGATATAGTTTTCAGTTTACTTGGGTAAATACCCAACGATTGCTGGAGTGTGTGGTGAGACTGTTTAACTTCATAAGAAACTGCCAGTTGTCTTCCAAAGTGGCTGTACCATTTTACTTTACAGCAAAGAATGAGGATTCCTGTTTCTCCACATCCTTGCCAGCGTTTGGTATTATCAGTGCTTTGGATTTTAGGTGTGTGAGTTTAGTATTCAATTTTATTTGCTCTGTTGTCCTTTTAGCTATAACTCTGCAATGTTTTTTTAGCATTTACTCTAAGGATCACAATATATATCTTTAACTTATCACAGCCTACTAAGAGTTATAATTGTACTATTTCATGTAAAATATAAGAACTTTGCAACACTGTAGTTCAGTTTACTCTCTGTTCTTTGTATTATTGTTGTCATACATACTACATAAGAAGTGATACTGATCCCACAGTACAGTGTTGTAATTTTTACTTTATGGTTATATTTTTTTAAAGAAACTAAGAAAATAAAATTAAAAAATATATAGTTGTTAGTATTTACTCACCTATTTACCATTTCCAGTGCTCTTCCTTCTTTCCTGAAGAACTTCTTTGACCATTCCTTCAGTGAGGGTCTACTGGTGACAAATTCTCTCAGTTTTTGTTGCTATGAAAATGTCTTTATTTCACTTTTATGTATTTTTTATTTATTTTTGCTGAGGAAGATTAGCTCTGAGCTAACATCTGTTGCCGGTCTTCTTTTTTTTTCTTGAGGAAGATTAGCCCTGAGCGCACATCTGTGCCAGTCTTCCTCTACTTTGTATGTGGGTTCCACCACAGCATGGATGACGAGTGGTGTAGGTCCACACCTGGCATCCGAACCCGTGAACCCAGGCCCCGAAGCAGAGCATGCCAAACTTAACCACTAAGCCACGGTGCTGGCCCCTCACCTTTATTTTTTAAAAACTTTAATTTTGAAATAATGTTAGATTCACAGGAACTTGAAAAAGTAGTACAGTGTGTTGGTGTACCCTTCACCCAACTTCCCCTGATGATAGTATCTTATATAACCATGGTACATTATTAAAACCAGGATATTGACATTGGCACAATTCTATTAATTAAATTAGAGGCCCTTTTCTTGCTTTTATTTCTAAAGGATAGCTTCACTGACATAATGTTTGGAGAGATCATTGCGAGCTAGACCCAGGAAATCAGAGCCTCCTTACCCCTTCCCTTGTCTTTGGGATATACATCCCACCTATGATTCCCCTACTAGTAGCTGTTTCAAGAACATAGCCTTGAGAGAATAAGGTGGTGTTGAAACTATCTGAACTGAATACATTGACTGATTCTGGTTAAGATCTCCATATAAACTTCAAGATTCAGGCTGGCAGGTCTGGAGATCTACTTGTTTTGTGGCTGCCCAAGACAAGCCTCGTATTAAACCTGCCACCTACCAATCTGGAATGGTCTGCCTCTTTCTTTGGTCTCTCCTTGCCCTCTGCAAATGGGGACCAATTTCAGATTTCACTCAGGAAACTCCTGAGGTTGCAAACCAACACGGAGAGCTCTGGATTGACAGCACCAGAGTTCTGTCAGCCCTTTAAAGATGTTTTATTGTTTTCTGTCCTCCAATGTTTTTGGTTAGATGTCAGCCCTCAGTCCTCTTTTGTTTCATTGTTAACCTACCCCTGACACACACACATCGTAATATATTGTTTTTCTCTGGCAACTTTCAAGATTTTCTTCTTGTCTTTGGTTTTCAGCAGTTTGACTATGATGTACCTAGGTGTGGTTTTCTTAGTATTTATCCTGCTTTGCGTTTATTGAGCTCTCTGGATCTGAGTTCCTATTTTTCATATTTGGGAAATATTTCCTGCAGTTACGTTTTCTGAACCTCTCTTTCTTCTCCAATTACACTATTATCCAGCACTTGATGATATCCCATAGATCTCTGAAGTCCTGTTTATTTTTCTATCATTCTTGTTCTCTCTATTCTTAGGATGGAATAATTTCTGTTGATCTATTTTGGAGTTCATTGACTCTTTCTTCTGCTGTCTCCTATCAATTAGGCCCATACAGTGCATGTTTTGTTTCAGCTAGTTGATTGTATTTTTAAACTGTAGAATTTCCACTTGATAGTTAATATTTCTCTGCTGAGATTTCCCATCTGTTCATTCATCATGACACATTTTCCTCTTCCTTGATAATATTTAATGGATGCTTTGAAGTCCTGTCTGCCAGTTGCAGCATTTATCTTACCTCAGGATTGGTTTCTATTAATAGCTTTTTCTTGAGTTTGATCACATTTTACTGTTTCATTGCATGTCTGGTCATTTTTAAATGTATACTGGATGTTATGAATGATACATTGTAGAGACTTTGAATTCTGTTATATTCCTCTGAAGTGTGTTGGTTTTTATTCCAGCAGACAATTAACTTGGATGTATAGTCATGTGTTGCTTAATGATGGGGAAATGTTCTGATAAATGTGTCGTTAGGTGATTTTGTTGTTGTGTGAGCATCATAGAGTGTACTTATACAAACCTAGATGGTGTAGCCCACTACACCCCTAGGCTACGTGGTACTAATCTTAGGGGACCACCATCATATATTCGGTCTGCCCTTGTAAAAACGTTGTTATGCAATGATGACTGTATTGAACTCTAAATTCTGTCTCCTTTCAGTGGGCAACAGCTAAAATTTCTGCTCAGTTCTTTCACTTTCTAGCTGCTACTTTTTCATTGGGCCCCATGGGGTTTCTCCTGCACAAGCACAGTTTAGCAGTTAGCCGAGGATTTGGGTGTAGTTGTATGTAGATTTTGGAGTTCATTCCTTTTGTAGCTCTCTCCCTTTCAGTATTTCCTCCCTGATTTTCAAGCTGATTTGCCCACTTGCACTGACACCTCAAGCCAATAAGCCTGTGGCTTTCTGTCTCCATGAGCTGTGCAGATTGGGAAGTGCCTGCTGGCAAAAAGCCTCACAAATCTCTTTTCACACATGGACTCCCATCCAGGTTCTGCCTGCTTTTGGTCACTCTCTTATGCCTTTCAATACTTGTATTTTTATATTTTGTTCAGATTTTATAATTGCTATCCGATGCTAGGTAAGTCTGTTCAAGTTCTTCTGCCATGACTGGAATCCACTGCCCCAACTTATATGGCTCTAAGGCATTGTTTTCTGTCCCTCAAGCTACCGTGAAAGTCCAAGGCTATTCCTGCTATTGGCAGGTATCCTCAGAGTGGCTGTGGTTTCAGGCCAGCTTACTACTACTTTGGTTTGCAACTCACTGTATGGAGGCTCTTTGTTTGGTAGCAGGAGGATTTTTCAGAATACTAATTTGCCATATAGCCAGAAGTAGATCTTTTTATAGCCACGACCTTAAAGATATTCCCTGCTACATTGAGTTCATTCTTTTTTCCTTTTTCTATTTTTTTAAATTTCTGGACCCAAAAGTTAGAACTCTCCCTGACCTAGTTTTTTACTCATGTCTGATTTGTTCTCCATCTCTTCCAGGAGTTTTCCTCCACTTCTCGTTCTTGTTTTCTCCTAGACTTTTCCTTTTAGTTCCTTTTCTTATCCTTGCTTTCTTTCTGATTATTCATTCTTTCATCACCTTTTCTAGTTTTGTCTATTTTTGTCCCACTGCAAGTAAATATTTCTAGAACAGATCAGTGGTATGTTACAGTTGGAAAAACCCATGAGGTCAATTAATCTAACTCCCATTGTTTAAAAGAGAAACTGAGGTCCAGATAAATTTAACAACATGTCTAGAGCCATTCAGCTCACCTGATAAAGTTGGAATTGGAACCCTGGGCTCCTGATTCTTTCCACTGTGAGTTCTCTTGCAATTTGTTTTTTTTAATTATGTTTAGGGTTTGGTTTGTTATTCATAGGTACTTTGTGTGATCATGTTAGTGTTGATTCTCTTAAGTACTTATTCCCCAAGTCAAAAAACAATGGTTTCCTTGGTGCTCTAGAATACCATGCATGCTTCTAAGGTTGGAGATGGTGCCATTCATAATAAGCTTCCCTTCTTCCTAAAGCCTTCTGTTAGTCACCTTACTCATCTCTTAGGGAAGGGCTTAGGAAAGAGAGAAGCCTGTTATCCCAATTAGTTCAGTAACACTTAGCATACATATTATACTTTTAAGCAGCTTTGTACTAGGTGCCAGGGTCTCACGATTAGTGAGAGACAGTCGCTAAGCCCAGAAACTCACTTTCTATGTAGAGGAAAAGACAGACAATAATTTCAGTGCTACCTGGTAAGTATTACTCTAGAGGATTTTCAAAGTGCTTTGTGAGAACAAAGGTAGAGTAAATTCAGCCTTAGGAGAGTGTAGTCAGAGAGTGCTTCCTAGAGGAGGTGATACATGAGCTTAGTCTTAAGGGAGTCAGTCACCAGCCAAGATAAGAAGGAGAGGAAGGATATTTAAGGAAGAGGATTCTATATGTGCAAAGTCATAAGGGTATGGAACATCATAGTGTTATGGGAGGGGCAGTCCTAAGCAGTTTGCTGTTGTTGGATAGCATTAAGTGTGAAATGGAGTTGTGTGAGATGGACTGAGGTAAGCAGGGGCCTAGTCACAGAAGGCTTTAGAAGCATTTCTGAGGAGCTTGGTCTTCATCCTAGAGGCAAAGGGGAGCTGTTGAAGGACTAACAGCAGCTCTACATTTTAGATGGATGAGTCATAGCAGTAGTGTGAAGCATTTGAAAGGCACAAGTTTGGAAGTAGAGAGACAAGATACACCGCTGTTGCAGTAGATCAGGTTAAAGGTGATCGAGGTCTGAACTGTGACAATGGTAGTAAGAATGTAGAGAAAAGCAAGTGGAGAAGTGTTTAGAGGATAAGATGGCAGGACCTGGTGACTGATTTGGGGAGAGGGAGAAATCATTGGATTTGGCAATAAGAAAGGTCATTGCTGGCCTGAAAGAGAGCTAACTCTGTGTCATAGTGAAACAAAAGCCAGGTTCTAATGTGTTAAGGAGTGAATGAGAAGTGAGGAAGTATAGACCATGAATACAGGCTCTTCCAAGAAGTTTATGTAAGATGACAGACATCAGATTAGAAGGGAGTTGAGGTCCAGTCCTTGATATTCACCCCTGTATTGGCTTCCATGAAACCCTGCTCCTGGTTCTTTTCTCTTATCGTTTCTTCTCGGCCACCTTTATGCGTTGCTCTTCCTCTGTGCATCCCTTAAATGTTTCTCAGGACTCCATCTTAACCCTTAGCTGTTCTCACTCCATGTGCTCTCTCTGGTCGAATCTTATCTAGTCATCCCTTCAGTTACCACCTCTATGTACCTGATTCCCAAATGTCTATTTGCAGCTGAGTCTGGTGTGTCTACCTGCACATTGGATTTCTCTATGGATATGCACTTGAGGCACCTTAAATGCAGTGTATTCAAAACTGAACTCATCAGCTTCCCCTACTCTAAACCTGCTCCTACTCTTTATGCTCTCTCCTGGTTAGTGGCAGCCTCATTTATCTAGTCACTAAAATTATTAACCTATGAGTCAAACTTACCTCCTCCTCCGTATATACCTAATCGATCACTAAGTCCTACTGTATCTTCTCTCTTTCTGTCCCCCTTCTTTATCATTGCTTTCGTCATCTGTTGCCTGGACTGTTGCCATAACTTTCCCGCCTATGATTTCCTCCAGTGTGATTTCTTTGAAATGCAGTTTATGCTCCTGCTTTAAATCTATCCCTACTGGATGAAATCTAAGCTTTTTTACCATGGCCTACAAAGCTCGTTATGATTTGCCCTCTGCCTACTTTTCTGACTTTGTCTCATGCTACTCCTTTTGTCATACTTTAGGCTCCAGGCATACAAGTTTGCCTCTCGTTCCCTGCTTGTACCAGGCTATTTGTTATTTTTGTGCCTTTGCTCTTGTTGCTCATGCTGTGCTCTGTCCTAAAATGCCCTCCCATCCTATCTAGCCGTCCCCACCCCCAGCCCTCTGGTTAACTCTATCTTTTTACACTTAGCTTAGGGGTCACTTCCATGAAGCCTTTCCTGACCATTCTTGTCCATCCCCCTCTCAAGCTGAGTAAGATCCCCATTCTGTTTTCATGATACCCCATGCATATTTCTACCATAGTTTATGCGTTTTATTTTAATTATTTGTTTAAACGTCAGTCTCTTCCACTAGTCTGTTAGTTCTTCAGGACAGATGCTGTGTCATACTCATTTTCCTGGCACAGTACCTAGTTTATAATAAGAATTCACTAAATGTTTATGTAATGAATGGATAAAGTATAAGATGTAGACATCAGCCGAGAGTGAGTATGGCCCTTAGGGAGTGGTAAATGTTTGAAACAGTTGTCAAAGAGTGAGACAAGGTCTGAACAAGAACTAATACGAGGATGAGTTATGAATTTTGTCCTTTTAATTCTATATGCCTTAAATATTTTCACGTGACTGGCTTACTTTCTTCCTTATTCATTAGATTGTGAACTCTTCTCTTTTTTCAAAAATAAATGTCCAGTTCAGGATTCTGGCTGATCAGTATCTCTTGATTGCAGATCCAATGGATTTGAACAGAAGCGCTTTGCCAGGCTTGCCAGCAAGAAGGCGGTGGAGGAACTTGCCTACAAGTGGAGTGTTGAGGATATGTAACTTTTCTAAGGCTGTGGGGGTGGCTATGGGTTGTAATAGTGGACATAAGGCAGCCAGACATCCAGCTGTAACAGTTGTCTGTGCTAATAATCAGGGCCCACACAGACCAGCAGCTCGTTGAATGCTGGTCGTGACTACAGAAGAATATTTGGTTCCTGATGTTTGGACTGAGGCACCTGTACTTCTCAGGTGTGCCAGCACTGGCTGTTACTGGCTTCCAGAGGAAGCGTTGATTTCTCAGTGTCCCCGGGTTTGTTCTTGGTTAGGATTTTTCTTTTTTAATAAACATACATTTATTTTTTTAAATCATTTTCATAACTGGGTATATTATTTTTGGGAAAAATACAAGCTAATATTGAATCCCTAGGGATCTTGGAGGGTGATAGTTGGACTTTTCATTAATCTGGAAAGTAGTGTGAGTAAAATCTTTCACAGTGATAGATCATTCCTTTTAGAAAATAAGAATTAAGGCCAAACTAGACTTAGAAACACAGTCATGTGCTGCGTGATGACATTTTGGTCAGTGACAGACTGCATATATGACAGTGGTCCCATAAAATTAAGACCCCATATAGCCTAGGTGTGTAGTAGGCTATACCATCTAGGTTTGTGTAAGTATGCTCTGTGATGTATGCACAATGATAAAATCGCCTAGTGATGCATTTCTCAGAATGTATCCCCATCCTTAAGTGATGTGTGACTGTAGATATGGCTATTTGGAGACATGGTGTATGATAAAGGCAGCATCACAAATTAGTGGGGAAGAGAAGGATAATGGTGCTTAGAAAATTGGCTTATATGTACAAAAATAAAGTTGGATCCCTACCTCAAACCATACAAAACAAAGACAAATCCAAAAGTGATCAAAGATGTAAAATGCTAAAGCCAATAGGAAAATTGAGAATGTCTTTGTGACTTTGGGGTAAGGATAGATTTGTTAAATAAAATCTCCAAAGCACAAACCATAAGATTTGATAGCTTTGACTGCTTCATAATTAAAGATTTCCAGTTAACAAGGCATCCCATAGTTGAAGCTAAAGATTGGTATAGATTAGGAGAAAATATTTGCAATGTCTAAAACTGCCAAAGGATTGCATATACAAGGGATTAAATATAGAAAGAACTACTGCAAATCAGGAAGGGAAATGAAACACAAAATAAAAATGGACAAAGAATATGAATATATAAAATCTAAATGAAAAACCAGAATGGCTAATAAGTATGGTACCTCACTGGTAATGAGAGAAATGCAAATTAAAACATTAATGAGTTTCTATTTTATATCTGTTAGTTTGGCAAAATAAGCAAGAAACTGAACTCTTATGGGGACTTGCAACTGGTGCATTCATTCTGGAGAACAAATGGGTAACACTTAATTGAAATTGAGTAATATCTAGGATGCAGTCAATATTGCAGAGTTTTAAATTTAAGAGTGTGGCTCTGGAACTATGCTGCCTGAGTTTGAATCCCAGCTATCTTTTACTAACTCTGTGACCTTGGTAAGCCACTTAACTTCTCTGTGCCTTAGTTTCTTCATCTGTGAAGTGGAGATAATAGTACCTACCTCATAGGTTTATTGTGAGCTTAGAACAGTGCCTGACACATAATATGTGTCACAAAATTGTTAGTTATTATCATTGTCTTCCTTATCATCAAGTGTTGATAGCCGGCTTCCATGATGGCCCTCAATAATCTCTGACTCCTGGTGTTCAAACCCTTGTGTAGTCCCCTCCCACAATGAATAGCGCTGACTTGTGTACATAGGATTACTGGAAATGTGTGACTTCTGAGGCTAGGTCATGAAAGACATTGAAGCATCTGCCTTGTACTGTCTTGGATCACTTGCTCTGGAAGAAGCCACTGGCATGTCATGAGAACGCTCAAGCGGCCCTCTGGAGAGGTCCATGTGGAGAGGAATTGAGGCCTCTCACCAACAGACAGCACCACGTCACCAACCATGTGAGTGAGCCACCTTGGAAGTGGATCCTCTGACTCCATTCAAGCCTTTAGAAATGTGTGGCCCTGATCAACAACGTAACCATGACCTCATGAGAGATTGTGAGCCAGAATCACCCAACTCCAAATTGACCCAAAGAAACTGTGAGATAATTGGTGTTTAAATTTTTTAAAAATAGCTTTATTGAGATGTAATTCACATTTAAAGTGTACAATTCCGTTTACCCATTTAAAGTGTACAATTTAGTGTTTTTTTTAGCATATCAGAGTTGTGCAACCTTCATCACAAGGAATTTTAGAACATTTTCATCACCCTGTGGATCCAAGAAACTTTGTATCCTTTAGTGGTTGCTCCCCACTGCCCTAGGCAGCCACGAATCTGCTTTCTGTCTCTACAGATTTGCCTGTTCTGTACATTTCATATAATATGTGAATAGGACTATCATACAATATGTGGCCTTTGTGTCTAGCTCTTTTCACTTAGCATAGTAGCTTCAATGTTCATCTATGTTCTAGTGTATATGGTACTCCATTGCTTTTTATGGCTGAATAATACTCCCTTGTATGGATATACCCCATTTTACTTATCCATGCATCATCTGATGGACATTTGAGTGGTTTCTACTTTTTGACTATTGTGAATCATGCTGCTATCAATGTTCATGTACAAGTTTTTGTATGGACATATGTTTTCAGTTTTCTCAGGGTAGAGTTGCTGGGTCATATGGAACTCCATGTTTTACTTTTTGAGGAACTACCAGACTTCTAAAGCAGTGTATGAGAGTTCCAATTTCTCCACATCCTTGTCAATACTTGTTATTATATGTCTTCTTGATTATAGCTATCCTAGTGATTGTAAAGTGCTATCTCATTGCGATTTTGATTTCCATTTCCCTAATGTTGTTGAACATCTTTATGTGTCTTCTTTGGAGTAATGTTACTCAAATTCTTTGCCCATTTTTCACTTGGGTTATTTGTCTTCCCCGCGCACGCGAGCACACGTGCACCCCCACCCCCCCCCCACACACACACAAACACACAAACTCTTATGTAGAATTCTTTATATATTCTGGTTACAAGTTTCTCATAAGATATGTAATTTGCAAATATTTCCTCTGTGGGAGTTATTGTTTTAAGCCACTAAGTTTTAAGGTAGTTTGTTATACAACAATAGATAACTAATGTATTAATTATGTATATACCCTACATCAAAGCAGTTCCACTCCTGGCTATATCCTTCATAGAAACTTGCACAGATCCACAAAGAATTACTATAAGCATGTTTATCTGTATATAGTTTGGGTAGCAAGAAACTGGGAGCAAATCAGATGTCCATCCCTAAGGGAATTGATAAGTAAAATGTGGTATATGCATATGATAGAATATTATAAAAAACAGATGTAAGCTGTTAGGAACTTAGCAACATGATAGATTCCAGGTGAGGAAGATAAGGAACAATGAAATTTACAGCAAAAATGAGCTAAGTAATTTAAACACAGAAAGCAACATTATTTTTTAAGGACATACACCTTAACTCACTAGAATAGGGTCTGTGGGAAGAAATAGGGACTGGAGTGGGGAATGAAGGAGAGAAAGGGAAACCAAAGAGGGGCCTTGCATGGGTGAATGTGGTCTGTGTCCTGAACTCAGGCATGTGGTCAGTTCAGTTCTGTGCGCCTGAAGCTCTCTGCACAGCTGCAGAAGCAAGGTTTTACTCTAATGGAATTGACGTTTAGTACCTGTATTAATTAGGGTAGGCTAAGCTGCTATGACTCTCTCCAAAAGGACTGGCATACCGCAGTGGAATTTTTTTTCTCCTTCTCACTCATGTCCAGGTAGTTTCAGATTAGGGCAATGGGAGGGGGATACTCTACTCCAGGTAGTCATTTAGGGACCAGGCTGATGCCAGCGTTAACGTGGCTTCCAAGGATGCTTTTTGCGTTGCTGTTTTAGTGAGTTGAGCCGAGCTTGGAGGGTTGCTTGGTAGATGTTACAGGCCAGCTGTAGAAGTGGCACACACTTCCACTCACATTCTGTTAGCCAGAACCTAATTGCGTGGCTGTCCCTTAATGCAGGGGAGCCTGAGAAATATAACACACATCCAGGAAGAAGAGAAAAATGGATATTGGACTGCAGCTTGGAAACCTGCAGCAGGCACTTCTCAGACTCCTGAAGAAAAGCTGTCCATCTCCCAGCCATTTGAGATGTACGTGATTTCGAAATAATTACGAGATTTGAAAATCTCAAAGGAACTTCATTCTGTAACTGGAGAGTCTCAGTTGGAGTCACTTCCAATTTAGGAGTGTCTCTTCCCTACCACTGGCCAGTGGCTGTCAGAGAAGAGCTTAGGCATAGAGATGAAGGGTAAACTGGAATTGTGTCTAGAATCAGTATTTTGAGATGGTGGTACTTTTGGAGAGGAAACAACCTCAGAAAATAAACTGTAAGATTCTTCAGTTAGCGTGTGGCAGAACTGGGACTAGGACCCAGTGTTCTGCTGGGCTCTACACTGCCTATCTGGTCCTTTGGCTCCTTACTGAAAACATTTTTTTAAAAGGCCCAGGGTTAGAACATTAGTGATGAAACTGGTGAAATCTGAATAAAGTCTTGAGTATGGTTTATAGAAATATGCCAATATTAATCTTTTCATTTTGACAAATGTACCATACTTATGTAAGAAGTTAACAGTCAAGGAATTGGGGTGAAGAGTAACGAGACTGTCTGTATTGTCTTTACTACTTTCTGTACATCTAAAATTTTTCAAAAATAAATAGCTTATTTTAAAAAAAGGCCCCAGAGAATATAGGCTCTGGACACTGGATCCTACTGTAAGTTACTGCTTTTGAGTTTATACTTTTGTGAGCTGTATTGTTAGCCTGCCCCTTTCCTTGGCCAGAGGTGGCAGGGAGCACACTCAACTTCTAGCCCATGGTTGCACTTATACACAGCTGGATTTTATTTCTCTATGGGTTCAGGTTTTAACTTCTCTTTTGTGGGGTCCTACGGTGTTTCTTAGGAACAACTCACTTTAAGAGACTGGATGGAACGTTGTATCCTCCCCAAATTCATATGTTGAAATCCTAGCTCCCAAGGTGATAGTATTAGGAAGGGGGCCTTTGGGAGGTGATTAGGTCATGGGGGTGGAGCCCTTGTGAATGGGATTAGTGCCCTCATTAAAGAGACCCCAGAGAGATGTCTTGCTCTTTCTGTCATCAGAGAACACAGTGAGAAGGCGGCCCTCACCAGACACTGAATCTGCTGGTGCCTTAATCTTGGACTTCTAGCCTCTAGAACTGTGAGAAAGAACTATTTGTTGTTTAAGTCACGTAGTCCATGGTATTTTTGTTGTAGCAGCCTGAATGGAGTAAGAGAGGCCCAGACGCTTTGGAAATCTTAAACGAGAATTTTTTTCTGTAAAGAAGGAATGTATTATCTGGTTTCAAGCAGAGGCTGAGGTGGAGCAGAAGCTAAAAGATTCTATTCCAGGTGATTAGTAAGCATTGGTGGAAATTTATAAATTCCTCTTGCCTCCAGTTTCTCTGCCAGTATGTGTGTGAGCATACTGTAGGGCAGAGACCTCCAGGCCTGTTCAGCTGGTAGCTGGCTGTCATTTCCTAGGCTGGCTACGAGAGGGCAGTGTGACACGCCTTTTCTGGACTGGGGAAAGCAGGGCCCTGGTGTATGCACATTTTTCAAAATAATAAGCCTTACAATCTCAAGGACATAGGTGACTAAATTCAGTTGCCTGTTCCTCCACTTCTTATCCCTACCTTAGATCCAGAAACATAATCCTGTTTTCAATATGGTAAAGATTTTCAAGAGAGAGGCCTGGTATTTAGATTTTGATTAGAAGCTCCCTTACTTAGGCTTTGGAAACCATTCTCTACATGGAAGATATTTTTTTCTTTTAATCAAATTCAGACCCTCTTACTCTCTTTCCTTTCCTGTACCTTCTCCACTCTGAAGTTTAGGCTTAAGAAGCAGTGAGCAATACTAAAAACTACTGAATTGTACACTTTAAAAGGGTGAATTTTATGGTATTTGAATTATATCTCAAAAAATGTAAAGAAAAAAAGCAGCAGTGAGCAGACACCATAGCTCAAATAGGATATAATTAATCGATGGTACTGGCTGGAGAAGTCTTGATGCTTTGCCATTGACTCATTAGTAAGAGAGATGCTTTAACCTCTTTTTCCTTCAAGTTTCCTGGAACGCATTGACTTTCTAGGACACCGGGTGCATCGTTCCTTTCTAAGGAGGTTATTCCGCCTCCTCAGTTAGTGTCAGAGCGCTGCGTGAGGGTTAGTGTGTGGCAGGGAATCCCAGTGAGAAAGCAGCGTCTAGCCTGTGAGGTAGCTATCTTGAGACTTGGATTTTAAGTTTGAGCTGGTGAGGAGACATGTGCCCTGAACTGCATTTTTGCACAGGTTCTTTGGGTAGTTTTCTTCCCAACTTTTTTTGTTTTTTTTAAGTTTTGAGTCTTGTTGTTGGTATAAATACTGCTGGAGCTGAGCTTTTAGGCAGCTGGACTGGCCTGTAAAAATAGGCAGAGAGATTATGGGGCCAGGCTGGAGCTGAGTCATGTCTCCCCTATGACACTGGCTTTCTTTTGCCATACTCGAATGACGTTACTGTATCTGGGAGTGACTCAGTCTCTCCTTTGTACCTGAATGTTTTTCTTTGCTCAGTAGATAAATTGTTTGCCTCACATTTGATGCTGTTGACCTTGGGCTTACACAGTTTCCCCTTTTCAGAAAACAAGGGCATGTAGGGGGTCCTGGTGGTAGTTTGATCCTTGGCTGGTGCCTGTGAACCCATCCCCTTGGGAGGGGACAGAGAGCACTCAGCTGAAAAAGGAGTGACTCTTCCCCTCCTTGCATGTTATCTTGAGCACCCTCTCTCAGCTCAGGAATGACAAGGAGTCACAGGTAAAACTTCAATGTCTAGTGCTTGGTAAGCAGGGCCTGTTTTCTTTTTCTTTTGGCAGGAGAGAGAAACATTTGTGCAGAGGGGTTAACTTGCTCAGAATTGCTCTGAGTTGGAAAACAGCCAGGATTTAAATAACAGACTCCTCTCTGTGCAGTCCCCTCCCCCACCCCCCATCCTCACCTTTGTAGCAAGGTGAGAGGTGAAGGGAGCGTCCAGGGGATGTCCCCTGCCCACGGCAGGAGTTCTTATCAGGGGCTTCTCATAGCCTCTGTAATGAGGGTCTCCATAGCATACTTGGGGCTGAGTTCCGCAGTCCTGGGAGAATTGCTTGCTGGTAATTTCAGTTTGGAACTTGGCTTTGAAGACCCTGAGCATGCTAGAGGGGAACTTACCCTTGACTCTTTTTACCTGGAATTTGGGAGGAGATAGATAAGACATCTGGGAAGAGAGAAATGCATTTCTGGGGAAATAATAATAATAACTTTAATTGCTATCTTTTGTTAAGTACTTACCAGGTGTCAAGCATATGTTAAGTACATACAAACCTCACCTCTCTGGTCAGGGAGACATCAGAGTCTGTAAGTGGCTGCAAATATGGGAAAGCCAAATTTCTGGATTTCCCAAGAAATGTGGAGTTGGGATGTTCTGGCGGGATAAATCCTTTCCCTTGTCTTCCCCCCCACCCCCCCACCTTGGCTTGGGGAGTAGTTAGGACCTTCTTGCTGGTTACCTCTTAACAGAGAGCTTGGGCACTTTACCCTGGTCACTGTGTTTTCATCAAACTTGGCAGTGCTCTTCCCGCCCAGGATGGCCATCTGTTGCGTCGGCCAGCTCGGCTTCTGATGCTGATGCACAGTGGGTGGCTGGCTAGGGGCAGTGTCCTTTTGCATAGTGTAGATATATTTGCTGCATGGGGTAAAAATCTTTGTACGAGTTGGAATCTATATCTGCAAACCAGTGGAGGCCTACAAATAGAAGGGTGCTGTGCCATCTGCATATGTTCCTGGCCTTTCATTTGTGTGTCTGCCTAAACTGTACAGTGCATTTGCAGGTAATTTCAAATGAAAATTTATTTCTAAAATAAAATTTTAATTTATTTTATCTCTGTTTCTTTTCATACTTCCCAGTTATCCTGCTAAGACCCCACAGAGAGGGTGCGACACCTGCAGCCAAAGGATGGGGCGATGGAGAGCATTTCTAAAACATCCCGTTAGGCAGCTGGAGACTACGGCTTAGAGAATGTGGTCTTGGGATAGGAGCATGGAAGTATGTCTGCTGGAGGAGAAGAGCTCTTCTTGTTGCTAGGCTGCTATCCCTGGTCACTTTGGGGTGAAGATGATCCTGTCATCCACCGCTTTGGAATAGGCCAATGGTTTCTGTAACATTTGTGTGACACTGGCTTTGCGTTGGTGCTGGGCCTTCTAACCTTTCAGGGATGAGTCAGAGGGATGTAGAGGGCTATTCTGAGCTCCAGGGGAAGCAGGCTTTAATAGGGGAGAAGCCAGGACAAGGATGGGCAAGTGGAATGCCTGATTCTCTGTAGTTCCATGGGTTCTGGGTAAGCCTGGCACTCTACCTCTTGGCTTCAGTTAGAGTTCTTGTCTTCCAAGGAGACGGAGGGAAGAGGCTGACCCCCAGTTATGAACAGCATACAGTCTCTCCTTGCTCAAAGCTTATCTGGGGTGAGAGGACTAAGTAAATCCGAACTAGATGGAGATCCAAGGTTCTAAAACCGTTAGTGCTTTGCTCTGTTGCCTTCTACAGCTATGTCTCTGAATTGAATGGAAGTCTGAGTTCTGAAGTTTTACCTTTGTCTTGGGAAATAGGGCCCTCCTCTGTCCTCATCCCCCACGGCAACCCTGCAGCTTGCCAGCAGTTCTGGTTACTCACTTGATTCCCTGGCTGTTCCTGTCTGGGCCAGGTCTGAGGACTTCACTCCATCCTGGGGCTTGAAAGTCACTTTGATACTGGCCGATACTCTCCATGTAGCCTGGATGCACTGTTGGTGCTATTTTTCTGCCCTGAATGTGAACTGGGAACATCAACTGACCAAGAGGAGGGTTGTGGAAGGAAATCTGATGAGTACTGCTCATGTGCTCGTCACCTAGGGATCAAGAAAGTGCGGAGGACCTCCTCTGTGTGGGAAAGTCATGAGATTAAAGGTGGGCATCTGGACCCCAGCCTTGGCTTTTGCACAGCCGGCCGCTCTACTTGACTAAGCCTTTTATAAAGGGAATAGCAGATGCAAAATATCTCAGCATTGCCTCTCCACCACTCTGACCTTCAGAGTTGTCTCCCTAAGACCAGAACTAAAGAATCCTTAGTGCGGAATCCTAGGGTGTCCTCCAAGCCCCATTTGAATGATCTGAGCTTTGAAAGCCTGAATTACAGGGCTGCTAGCTGGTCCAGCCCAAACAGGAAGGAGGGTGGGATGGGATGGGGTCGGTAGTATGGTGCCCTCCCACAGGGGTCCTGGCTGACCTTGTAGTCAAATGTTTTCTGCAGGGCTTTTGAAGAGAGGGCTGAGGGCCCTTGCTGCTCATTATATTCTCCTGGGTTGATGGTTCCCACCCCTGGGATCCGCCTCGGGGACAGGAGTGTCCCTGGGAAGGGTGCCTTGGGAATAGAGGGTTCAGTTTCTGCTTTATACAGGGTGCCACTTCTCTATCCCCTATTACCCTGCACCCCGCCAGGCTAAGTCTCACCTGAATACGAGGACTTCTCCCCGTGGTAAGTCACAGGCTCCATCTTCCAGGGCTTGTAGCATTCTCCGTAGGTTGTGCTGAAGGGGAGCCATTGAGGCTTGCACTGCTGGCTGAAGTAGCTTGGGGATTGCATGGGGAGTGGAGCCTTGGGAAAGAGCTCCAGGCGGTATTTAATATCTCCTGGGGCTATTTCCTCCTGGGCTTCTGACTCCTGCAAAGCAACCCCCTGCTGCTACTTCCCCAGAGGGGAAGTTCACTTCTGCCTCTTTGTGCAGAGGGGTCCTTGTTATCTTCCCCATATTAATAGGGGAAGGTGTGGGGAGCAGACTCCTAGAGTGAGAGGTCATCAAAGGCCGGTGCTACCTTCTAGCAAGTTACTTCACTTTTCTGAGCCACAATTTCCTTATATGTAAAACCAGGATAATACATCCTTTCCTGGGTTATTGGGAGGATCTGAGATAAAGTATCTAGCATAGTGTCTGGCATGTAGTAGGTGCTTAATAAATAGTATCTTAAAATTTTAAGATATTTCCAGAGCATATGTACTGTATCAATGGCACGTGTCCCTGTTGACTCGACTCTCGTCTCACTCCTGACCTTACCTGAACACCAGGATGGCTGTTCTCTGGCTGGGTTTGGAGAGCCAGCATCTCTTGCTGGGTGGGATTGAAGACTTTGCTATTTGAAGAAGGGTAGGCAAGTGGGCGGGGTCTTCTGTCCCCAGGAGAGGGGATGTCTGGAGCAGGGGGAAGAGTAGTGATTGGCCTATTCCAGTGATTCTTCCCCGTCTACCTCATGGCAACCTTCCCTTACTCATTACCCCCACTAAGGGGAGAGGGGGGGGCGCTGCTGCTGGTGGTGTCCAGACAGGCCCCAAATTGAGCTGATTTGAGGCTGGATCAGTAAGAGCTGGGCAGGGGGTTTTCTCTGCATGTAAGGGCATATGGCATTTCAAAAGCAGTTATTTTTAATGAGCATTCCGAGTCTTTTTTTTTTCTTTGGCTTTGAAAGTAGTGCTGGTTGGAGGAGGGGTGGCTTACAATGACAATGGTTAGTGGTGCACTCACCGACAGACTGGCGGAACTTCAGATAGGGGTACACCCTTTCCCAGGGCTTGGTGCAGTGGCTGTAGTGTCTGTGTTTCCTAAGGGACAGAGGAAGAAGTAGTCTCTAGGAGCACAGAAGATTAGAGCTGAGCCAGGGGTGTTCGTTCCCTCCCTACTTCTGAAGTGTGAGATACACCCCACAGGACCTGTGGAAGCCCCTCCAGTTCCTCAGGGAGAAGGCGGGAGGGTGGCGCTCTGCAGTGGCCACACTTAGACTCAGCATTTGGAAGTTCAAGGGTGGGAGATTGGGAGAGGGCGGGTTGCTGCTCTTTTAGAAGCAGCTTTTTGGCTCGTGAAGAAAGAACATTTTTGGCTGGCCAGTGTAACGTGGAGGAGTCAGGGTAGGGTCCTGCAGGATGGAGAAAGGGGCTGTCAGAGGGCCATTTTACCTATGGTTGACATTGCGGGGCTGCGGTTATAGTGGGGAGCGGGTAATGAGAACTCTATGGGGAGGATTGCCCCTGAACCAGTGAGGTCCAAGCACCCCCTGAGCCAGAGCAGGACCCAGGACAGCAAGCATCCTGTGTCCTCTGCCTGTCAACCCTGCATTAGGGGGGCAGAAGCAGAGAGCAGGAGCTTTGGGGATGGGTAGGGAAGTGAGAAGGGGATGTCGGGTAGTGGGGTGCCTAGAGGATACACCCACACTCACGGAGCCCACAGAGATGGCTGAAGGCGGGCACTTTGGCCCACTGGCTTTCCGGGTCATGTTGGCAGTAGCTTCTCTGCTCAGCCCTGTCCTCTGTCCCCCGGCTCCTGACTGAGCGCCTGTGCTTTGGCATATTGGCGTTACTTCTGAGATCTGGTGATGTAGGTTGCTCTGGTCCTCCTCATTGAATGTGAAAGCCACTGCACTGGCTTTGGGAGAGGAAGTGGAGGCAGCTGTGTCCCTGACAACAGACTGCTGTAGCCAGAAGTGAGGGCAGGAGGTGATTGTAGAATTGCTCCAGCATCAAGATTGTTGGGCCTTGTCTCTGCCATCAGCCTCAAGTCGAACTTGGATCTCCCCTGTGTGTGAGATGTGTGTGTGTGCCCAAGCTCTGACCCTTCAGATGTCTGTCTTTTCCTGCCCTCATCTCTACTCCCCACTGAACACACACACACACACACACCAGGTGTTGTCCTGAGACAGAAGGTTGAGTTGCATCCTCTTAGCTGTATAGATTTGCTCATAGCTGACACTCTTTCGCAACCTGGAATCACAAAATAGGAATCTCAGAGTTGGAGTATACCTTAAAGAACTTCTATTTGCTATACATTCCACACACCAATTAATTTAAAAGTATTTTCCATCAGCTCAACTGCTGTCCCAATCTCTGGTCCCATGGAAATGCAGTGCTAATTATACTAATCCTAGAATCAAAGTTGGAAAGGGTTTTAAAGAGATCTAATCCTCACACCTACTCCACTGGTGGAATCTCCTGGCAAATCATATTTCTGGGAAGGGCCAACCCCACCCATGTGTGAACACTTTCTACCCTGTCACCACCTCCTGGGGCATATATATTCCATCCTTGGGCAGCTCTAGCTATTTTCAGTTGTGTTTCCCTGTGGCTTCACCATTTGTCTGAATGATCATCTTGGGGCTTACAAAAACAGACTAATAACCCCTCTGCTACTTGACAACATTTTAGCTGTGTGGGGATAAATTTGTCTTCCCAGGCCCTACCTGCTTCCCTTCCTGGAGCCACAAGGTTAAGGTAATAGGAAGAGAATTTTGTATTGAAGCTTATACAAGAAAGGAAGCAGATAATTTTTGCAGAATAAGCTAGTAGGAAATTAATCTTCATACATAGAGGGTTTAATTGTGTTTATAAACGCTTCGCATAGGGCCTCTTCCCTCCCCTCCACCCCCAATCCAGCAGCAGAACCAAGCACAACAACCCAGCTAGAGGCTGACATGAGAGGAAGAGGTGGTAGGAAGAGAATGAAGGATGGTAGGAGAGGACCGAGGTGGTCAGTGGAGAGGGTCTGGGGGCATGCTCAAGTTAGCCTTGGAGGGTGGTCTCAAGGTGGATCCCAGAGTCATAATAAAGCTCAGGGACAAACTGAATAAACTAAAGAAACTCTTCCTGAACTCTAATCCTGCAGGTGCGGTGTGGGTTGGGATATATCCCATGAATCTGAAGCAGGACTGAGGGAATGATCTCTGGGATTCATTGTGCTTGAGTGGCTGACAGTAAGACATTTTCCCCCTTAATTGTGCATCTCCGGTATGATCAGGAAGTAATGCCACAGTTAGGTTGACGTTAGAAGAAAGCTGCTGGGCCTGTCAGGCTCTTTTCCAGTTCCTTCAACCATCCTTTGAATGCATGATTTTGAGTCCCATGTTGTCTTCTCTGAACTCACTCCAGTTTGCTGCTGTTTTAAAGTGTAGCAGCTGGCTTGAGTCCTAAGGCTCAGGGTATTCTGATCAGAGTACAGTCAGGCTATCACTTCCCTCCATCTAGATATTATACTGTAATCATTGTATTCAAGATTGAATTAAGCTTTCATGGTGACCACCTCCCACCATTGATTCTCACTGAGCTAACTATTGTCAAAAGTTCCGTTGGCGCCGGCCCCATGGCCCAGTGGTTAAGTTCACCGCTCCTCTTCGGCAGCCCAGGGTTTCGCCGGTTCGGATCCTGGGTGCGGACATGGCACCCCGCTCATCAGGCCATGCTGAGGCGACATCCCACATACCACAACTAGAGGACCCACAACTAAAAATGTATACAACTATGTACCTGGGGGCTTTGGGAGAAAAGGGAAAAATAAAATTAAAAAAAAAAGTTCCCATGGCTCCTTTACACATATTGTGAGAGAGGGGATGGAGCCACGTTGCCCCATCTCCTACTTGTGTAGCTGGTCTTTAGCCTCTAGGAATCCCACTTTCTTGTTCTTCCACGCTTTCTCAACCTGCAAGGTGGTAGGATGGTGAGGCTTGTCCTGGTTTTTCTTGGTACAGGAGAGGAGGAGGCTGGAATGAGGGTTATTGGGGCCCATTCCTTCTCCAGAGGCTCAGATTAGCCCGGCCAACGTGGCCTCGTGCTGGAGAGGACTTAACTTCTGAGTCACAGTTTGGGAAGTCTTTCGATGTGGAACAAAGAGCAAGTGTTGACAAAGACAAACTCAAGCAACTGCCCGAGGTGCTGGGAGACCCCCAGGTTATGTGGCAGGGACTGGAAGGGTCCTGTGTACCCAGGTCTACTTAGGAACTCAGGATGCAAACTCATGCCGCTGCTCCCAGGGCAGGGTCTGTCTGCTCACTGATGCAACCTGTCTCTGAGTTTTCATGGCAGTTGGTACCTGACAACATTCATGGTGCTATTTTGTGGATTTTGAGGTCCCATGGCCAGGACGCTTATTCATTTTCTTATTCTTATTCATTATTTTCTTATTCAAGTCTCTTATTCATTTTGAAATCCCCTGCTCCTAGCCCAAGGCATTCTACCTCAGAGCTAATGACTATCAGTTATTTAGTGCTGTGATGAGCTAGGCACTCTCCATATAGTAATGACATAAAGCCCCAACAAATTTGGTGCTGATATTTCCATTTTGCAGATGAGGAAACTGAAGCTAAAGACCACAGAGCTACTAAACTATGCTCTTTGTCCAGATGAATGAAGGAATGAATGAAGGGGGTTACTCTGGGTGAGAGTAGGCCAAATTGGGTTCAGTGCCTTCAGGATGGTCCGCCTTCCCAACTTCTTAGTGAAAGTCTCTAATCAGTGGGGCTAATTGATTGTCATGTTTGCAACATGAGGTGAATGCTTAATTAGCACATGGACCTCCTGTCAGATATTTATGGAGTGGCTCTGCCAGCCAACCCAGGCCCAGCAAAAGGGAGTCTGTGGCTTTCGTGGGAACAGCGTCGGGGAAGCATGATTATCCCAGTACTGACAGGGGAAACTGAGGACAGGAACGTCCTCCAGGGTCACATAGGAGGCAGATGCAGAACGAAGCCCTTGTCTACAGGATGTGTCTAGTCTCCTTAGCATTCTGTCAAGGTCCCTTGTGACTTAACCTGTCTGCTCGTTCCTTGTACTCTGGACTTCTCACTTCCCTTGGTCAGATGTCACTGGTTCAGGCCTCTGTGCTTTTCCAAGTTGCTGCTTCTGCCCTGTTCTTCCTCTCCCTAGCAGAACCTTACTCACCCTTCAGGGCCCAGCTCAAATGTCATTTCTTTTGTGGAGTTTTCCCTGTCTCCCTTGCTACTGGCAGAATGGCTGAATTAAATACTTCCTTTTTGGGTTTGCTCCCATAGTAGTTGTACATATCTGACTCTAGTATGAATCTCTTTATATTACAGTGAATTGTGGTGTGTTTTCCTCCCCCTGCCCGACTTAGAGCTTATTAAAGGCAAAGACCAGAGTTTCCAGCATCCAACATAAAGCCTGACCTATAGGAGACACTCAGTAAATATTCTTTCTTTTTTTTTTAAAGATTGGCACCTGTCGGGGCTGGCCCCGTGGCCGAGTGGTTAAGTTCGCGCGCTCCGCTGCAGGCGGCCCAGTGTTTCGTTGGTTCGAATCCTGGGCGCGGACATGGCACTGCTCATCAAACCACGCTGAGGCAGCGTCCCACATACCACAACTAGAAGAACCCACAGTGAGAAATATACAACTATGTACTGGGGAGCTTTGGGGAGAAAAAGGAAAAAATAAAATCTTTAAAAAAAAAAGAAAAAAAAAAGATTGGCACCTGTGCTAACATCTGTTGCCAATCATTTTTTTCATTCTTCTCCCCAAACCTCCCCCCCCCCACCCCCGCCCGGTACATAGTTGTATGTTCTAGTTGTGAGTACCTCTGGTTGTCCTATATGGGATGCCGCCTCAGCATGACCTGATGAGCAGTGCCATGTCCGTGCCCAGGATCCCAACCGGCAAAACCCTGGGCCACCGAAGCGGAGTGCACAAACTTAGCCACTTGGCCATGGGGCTGGCCCCAATAAGTATTTCTTGAATTCAGCTAATGCTAGGTTGAGCTTCTATTGCAGGTAGGAACTGGGCAAACGTGAATGTCCGGAACTCAGCAAGTGGTGTGCAAGTGTAGGTAGGGCATCTTTGAAATCTTTCTAAGGATTTTGTGGTCCTTATTTTTCCTTTTCACAATAATCCTTTTCTACATGGAGAAAAGGGGGATAAAAATCCCAATTTGGTCCCAGCCACATGCCTGAGAAAGGTCTTGGCATTAGGCTGGAGGGACAATGGTGGAGGTGTGGGACTGAGGCCTAAGGGCCAACCACCCAGGCCACGAGCTGCTTGAGTGCAGATGTGAGTTCCTCTGCCTCCAGCAGGGTCTGGCCACGTGCCTCACATGGGAGGGGTCCTTGGGAGTGGGAAGGCAGTGCAGGAAAACCCATGTGCACCAGCCTGCTTTCTCTCTTCCCACTAATCTTGCAAGGCTCTGTGGAGAAGGGACTGTTGCTTTTGTCCAAGTCCCCAGAATGCCACAGCTGTTGGTTCCTGGTGTAGATAGTGTGCATTTGTATCTTACTTTGCAGCTAATTTGCATTAATTTCTGTGAATAACAGGACATATAAAAATCCCATGATATCTATGACCCCATTCCTACCCCGCAAAGAAACACTGCTCCCTATAACTCTCTGCCCAGGAATCCCAACCCAGATGGGTGGAGAAGAAGGGGTTCCCTGAGAGCCTTGAATCAACCAGGCAACAGTGCAGAGGAAGGGATGCAGGAGTCCCACTTCCCTGGGTCTGATTGCTCTGACTTCCCTTCCCCATCTTTTGGAGGGGAAAGGAGGGGTACCTTGTATAATAATTTATTAATTTTGCAATTCAGGCTAGGGAGTCAGCTGGGGGAAAGTGGGTGAAGAGTAGGGTAAAGGGGAGAGAGAGGCTTTGCAGTCTAGGTGGGCTTTGCAGAAGGGCAGAGGCCACACACAGCCCAGAGTTGCACTAGGCAACCAGCTGATGGGCTGCCCTGCTGCCACGTGGATGGGCCCGTGTTGCCATCTGCTGGACGCATGTGGAGATAGTATTTACTCCTTCAGGCTTCCTACCCTTTTGCTGAGTCGGCTCCCTTCTGCCTGCCTTCTTACTGTTCCTTCTGTCAAGTATTTCCTCCCTTGGGAAAGACCTGCTTCCCCTTTGTCCCCAAGCAGGACTCTCAAGACGCCTCTGCTCTGGCCCACGGCGGGGAGCTCTGAATTTCCTCCTGTGCTGACTAAACGGGAGTACCGTCACCTCTGATTAGGGGTGGGGAGGTTGCTTGTTTCCGTGCTCGGAGTTTCTCCACCCTCTCCCCACGCTCGCTGGGACCTGAACTTGGCTGTGACTAGAGAGACCACTTAATTTAGTGTCCAAACTGGGACACTTCTGAGAGTGAGCAGTGTGTGCACGTGCGCATGTGCTATTGATAATTATGCGAAGACAACGGGTATAAAGCAGGACTGTCCCAGGTACACTGGAGCTCGTGGTGAGCATAGTTCTGAGGGTCTGCTGGCCTTCCTTTCCTCCGTAGGCGAGATGCGAAGGCGAAGGCGGCCAGCAGAGGCTGCTGTCGCACTAGCCGTGTGTACGGGTCTCACTTCCTGAAGCACCCCCTTGCCATTCAGGGGCTGGAGGAAGAGGCTGGGGAGCAGAGAGCTGGTGTGTGGGTAAAGCTAGTTGTGGTAAGGGCTGGGGTCCCCTGAGTGACAGTGTAGCAGAGAGTGGAGTCTCATCTGGGTCATTTACAATGTGATGAACAGACTATGTGCTCCCTCTATTCCGGGTTGGGGACACAGTCCAAAGTCCTGGGGCCTGGTTTCTCAAAAGCTCCCTGTAATTCCTGGATTGGACTGCGCCGCTTCTGAATCCTGGCAATTTTTGTCCTAGCCCTTTAGGCAAAGACTGGGCAAGCAGGTTCCTGGTACTACAGTTCCTGAGGCCGGTGCCTTCCTAGGTGGATTAGCACTTGGCTGAAGGGCTCATGGTCAGCCCAGGGACACCCTGTGCCAGAGGGACCCCAGGAATGCCTGGAACCTTCTCTGCCTGAGCTTGTTGACTGACTCGCAGGTGTTGACTGACTCGCAGACCAGCTGTGGGGTCCTGTGAAGGAGAAGCGCTCTTCTGGAAACTTCTAGCCATCCCTCCTCTCACTCAGCTCTAGCTCTGGCAGCAAGGCCTCATTTCCTTCTCCCCCATCCAAGGTACTTCCCTCCCTTGACCCCTAAGTGCTGAGTTGGGAGACCTTGCTCCTTGTGGGAAGAAGGGATTTCTCTAGTAGGATGGAGTCCTCCCCCTCCTCTGGCCTGGGGAAAGCCTTGGTTGCTGAGTGGAATTTGGTCCCCTGCCCCATCTTCTGTCCCACTCAGCTGGAGGAAGAGGCCAGTAGCTGACTTTGCAGACCACGTATTGGTGATCATACCCCAGCTCCTCACCTTTTGTCCTCAGTGATGGTAAAGGGGCGGTGTTCTCAGGAGGCTGTGGGGAGAGCTGTTCTGCTTAAGCATAGAATTCTGGAGCAGCAATGGGTATCCAGGGCAGCCACAGGATTACCATGGCAACACGCAAGGCAAATAGTGGTGGTGGGGGGCGGGGGGGCGCACGGGTCAGAGAGGGGCTTGAGGGTAAGGAAGAGAGAGAGAAACCCACCCCTGGCCCCGACAGAGGACCACATGCCCCTGCTTGTTGCCCCTTGTCAGTGGAAACCCGACACTCCCTGGTGCAGGCTGTGAAGCCGGCAGAGGGTCTGCTGATGTGTGGAGAGGAGGTGGCTCCGGAGGGGGAAGGAGAACCAAACTCACCCACAGAGATCTGTTTTCTCAGCCCATCTGAGGAATGACAATGGGTTTTCTACTGCTCCAGCCTGCTTCTCTGCCCGGGGGACCCCGAGCCATCAAAGTTAACCTAGACTAGTAATCAGGGATCAACTACTGGCTTGTAATGTGCCTTTCAACTTCCCCTCGCAAAAACCAGCCTGTTTGGAAAAAATGAAAGTGCTTTTCTTGATCTCTGGTGCCACTGAGCCAGTGTGACCACCTCCCTCCCCAACTGCCTTTGCCCACTCCTCGTTACCTCTACTCATTAGGCAGGGCTGGGTTAACCCTGCGAGTGCCAGGGTTTGGGTGACCGGTGGTTGCTGTTGCCTTCTCCATACAAGCCCTCCTCCCAGCACAGTTCTCAGGAGCGCTGAGCGGGCCAAGTCCAGTGCCTGCCAACCTCCTCCCCACCCTCCCTCTGGCTGCCAAATCTGACTTTGATTAGCGTGTGGAGGGGGAAGAAAGCAGGAAAATAGAATATTAAAATCTTAATTCAATTTAAAACACTGTCATTCACAGGCATGCCAAACAGTGAGATGACTAATTATTATGCAAATGAGGCAGATAGAAAAGTGATTAATAATTGCACAAATTAAAAATTATTGTAAACATCCTGTGACGAGCGATAAGTCCGATGGAGAGGCGAGGGCGGTGGGCCGGGGAGGCCATGGCGGAGCCGGCTCCTGCATCCTTATTTCCTCATTAGGGGGATTTAATTAGCCCCTGATGATGGGGCTCAGTGCTGCCAGAGGAGTGGGTGGCCAGGGCTGGGGCTGGCTGTGCTGATCCTCGGTTCCTCTCCTGCACATCCTTGTTGCCCCGTGGTGAGGCTGGAACTGACTGAGCAGCAGGAGGGATGGGGAGAGGGGAGGCAGACCAGCCACCACAAAGGGATGGGTGCTGTGCAAAGCTTCTTTGCTGCTTTCCACTGGCCTATACCAGCTGCTCTCACAGGTCTGGGCCAGGGGCGATGGTGAGGAGGCCTCTGTGTAGGGGACTGGTGGGCATATCCTCATTCAGCCACACAGATTTCCTCAGATCTAGTGAAGAGATACCCAGGAGCATAACTGCAGTGCTGGAAGGTGACAGTGAGGGTGCACAGGTGCATGATGTTGCCTGGGGCCTCATGGTTACCCTGGGTCCAAGCGTCCCTGACTCGGGGGGGCACAGAGGAACTAAGTCAATGTCCTGAGCCAAGTGACTTGCCCTTCTCTTGTCCAAGTTTCCCCAGACAGGGCATGCCTAAGAGCTGCTTTGGCTTGGGTGATTTGGCCAGTCAAGGCTGGGGGCAGAGGTGGCTGAGCTCCTCTGGCCCAGCAGTACTGTTGGTACTTTCCAGAGCATGCAGCCATCCTGGGTCCCATCCACTAAAGTAGGGCAGCTGCTGGCATAGTCTTTTTAATAAAACAGCTGCCTCCTATCAGACCCTAGAGCCTTGAGCCCTGAGCAGGTGTGCATGGGGCTGGGGCCAGGCCTAGGGTGAGGTGGCTGATCCATCCCACTGCTCTACCCCAGTCACCATGGGCCTCAGGGAGATGGCCTTCCATGTCCAGAGAAGACCACAGAACAAGCTGGAAGGTCAAGGGCCTGGTAAGAAGCTGTTGTCATTCAAAGGAGCAGTGTGTCCTGGAAATGGGGAAGGCTTCTGGGAAGGGCTGGGCTGGGGAACTGGCCTTTGAAGGATGGGGAGGACTCAGAAAAGAGGCTAGGAGGTGGGGAATAGGGACAATAGGGTTATCTATCCTATATCTTTTCCCCAAGGATCTCAGATTTCCTAACAGCTGTTACCACCCAGGGTTCAGAAGCTGACATTTGCACAGCTCAGAGGTCCAGCCTGTGTCTCCCCAGATTTCTCTTCCTGAGACTGGGACACATAAGTACATTTTCCCCCCTAGTGGGGGTTTGGGAATGAGGAAGAGTTACTTCTCTTTCAGGACTCCCACCATTAATCCAGGCTTAATAACCTGTATACAGCCTTGTCACCATGGCCAGCACTGGCTAATGTCACTGTCTGCAGGTTCTGTCTTCACTCCAGCCCCAGGATTTTCTCTAGTCCCATTCTGATTCCTGGAGGAGGACAATTTTTTCCTAGTAAGACCCCAGTGATAGCTGCCTGAAACACCCGGACTCTGAAGCCCCTTCCTTCATCGTCTGCTGTTTAACCACAGGCACCGACCTTCCACCGTCCTCGTTCTCTGTCTTCTCTCCCTGACCATTACTGACTCCTGCCCTGTGCTGCTCCTGAACCCAGCCTGGGTTCTTATTCTGTTCTTTCTTTTGCATTGGGTCTCCCCAGGTTCTTCTGAGGCAGCAAAGGGTGGTGGGATGAGGTCATGATTCTGGGTGACCTTGGGTAAGTTGCTTCACTTCTCTGAATCTGTTTCCTATTTGTTATAATAATTAGGGGGAAATAATGCAACTTCACGGGATTTTTCATTTATCCTTTCCCGTAGTCATTCATCCATTCATTCAGGAGAGACTTCACCTCTATGTACCAAGTGCTCAGGGTGCAAAGCTGCAGACAGTCTCAAGGACTCGTGGGAGACAGACAAGGGAACAGCATGTGCAGAGGCCCAGAGGAGGGAGAGAGATAGAAGGTTAGAGACTGGCAAGGCGTTTGGGATGACTGGAGGATAGATTGTGCTGGGGAGCTGTAGGGCTGAAGGGCATTTTATTCCACGGACTTTTGAGACTATTTTGTGGGCTCTGAGGAGGCAAGAAAGGGCTCTGTGCAGGGGACAGGCATGACTAGAACTGTGTTTTAGAAAGACTGTTTCGGTCATAGCGTGGAGATGGGCAAGGCTGGAGGAAGGGTCCCAACCCAGAGGCAATCTGTGTGAGAGATGATGGATGCAGCTGTGGTGTGTGGCCCAAGTAGGAGGAGAGAGATTTGTCATGAGGCAGAAAAGGGAGGATCTGGTCTCTGAGTGGCCAGGAGGGGTGAGGGAGAGAGTGGGGTGCAGGCTTATTTCCAGGTTTCTGGTGTGGAGGGGTGCTATTCCCTGAGAAGAGGCAAACGGAGAAGGAGAGATGATGATGTTGCTTGGGGACACCTTGGGGATGAGGACTCAAGTTGGTGGACTCAGCTGGTGTGTAGTAGGTGTTGAATACCTGCTCGTTGATGCTGAACATGCCCAAGACTTTGTCTCTTTTGCCTTTTTTGCTTCTTACTCTGACCATATCTAGATCTTTAAAAGGAGCCTGGTCCTTTCCTAGAACTTGACCTCAACCTTCCTCCTGTCACCCTTTTGGTTAGTGGACATTTGTACCATCTGCCCACTGGTAGCAGGGTTCCATAGGCTTGGCCCTTCTGCTCCTCGGTTGTGTCTGCATTTCCGTCTCCTCTCTGGCAGTCTTCTGTGAGATGGGAAGGACTCACATGTGACCCTCTAGCATGGACTTAGGTTGTTCTTACCTCTCTTCGGTGCCACAGCTGTGGGGAGGCCATTCTCTGCCAAGTATTTCCGGGTGTGCACTGGCTCTGAGTCCTTTCTAGACCCCTGTGCTCGAGCTCCAGGGCTACACAGAGGGGCTTTGTTGTGGATGAGGCCCCTACTGAGTCTTACTGCTTCAGCCCTGAGAGGGCCCTTCCTGCCAACTGTCCAGCCTCCCAGTCCCCAGGTATCCTGTCCCCCTGGGGGTGGAGGTAAGGCTGGGCCTGAGTTTGGGGGGCTGACCCCAGGCAGGACTCCCAGGAGTCAGGTGGAGCTGCTCCCCACTTCAGGGGTGGTTTTCCACAGTAGGCTGCACACTCTCCTGCAGCTGCCACCACAGCTAGGAAGCACAGATTGGTGGTTGCTGCCCAATCAAAAGGCCAGATGCTTACCCCCTCTTCCAGGGCAGTGTGGCCCTGCTTCTGTTCCCCCACGCAGGCTGCACCCGTACCCACCTGTGCTCTTCATCAAGAGAAGAGCAGCCTAGAGTGCAGCAGCTAGTGGAACGCATGAGTGCCCCACAGGAAGCCCCTAGGACTCCCACAAGGCCCCAGTTGGCATTCTGCCCTCTGCAACCCTTGGGTGCTGAATGCCCAGCAGTGTGCTTTTGCTCCCAGTGACACCTCAGAAAGTGTCCCAGTAACCTTCCAGGATGTCTCCAGCAACTCCCGTCATTCTCCTTGTGCCCCAGGGTCTCTCCAGTGGAATCCCTGTAAGGCCCCCAGCACTGGTGGTCAGAATCCCAGGAACACTCTAGTAGCGCCCGAGTTGCTCCAGATACCCCACAGTAGACTTGTAGTGTTATCTCAGTGTGTATCCAAGAGCACTGGTGTTCCCCTAAGAGTGTTTCAGCCTGTTCCCAACAATGCGCCAGCACATAGCTCCAACATCCCACTGTTTCTGCAGAATTTCCAATAGATTCCCTCAATTCGCAAGTGCCCCCCTGCCAGTGCCAGCTAGGGATGGTGCCTGGAGGAGGGTCTGCTTGTCTCTACTTCCTGGGCCCTGCCCCCAAGGAAGGAGAGAGGTTCTCCAGTGGGAAGTCGGGGGAGGGAAGGGGAGTGAAAGCTAACTGTGTCTTGGGCATTTTGTCTGTGTGATAAAACACAAGGTGGGTGGTATCCCCATGTTATAGAGAATGTTAACCGGAGAAGTGAAGTGATTTTTCCCAGAGTCAGTAAGTGGCAGGGGAGATCTGAAGGCAGCTCTGTCGGCTCCCCCTACACCCCTGCCTGTCCAGAGCCTGCAGAGAAGCAGAGAAGGCAAATCCCAGGGGCCAGAGACACGTAGGGTGGGGCAGTGGGCTCTGGGTTCCTTCCTTCCCTCCCTGCTTTGTTTTCTTGGTTCCCGGGAAAGAAAGGAAAGGGGTTAGGACTGATTAAGCTTTCTTTGGAGTGAAGCTCTGGTTCCTGGGAACGTCGTGGCTCTCAGGTGGCTGCAGGTGTCGGATCTACCCCCTCCAGTTTCACACTCCCATTCAGGTTCCAGAGTTTACATCCAGTGGCTCACCAGACCCACAGACCGGCCACATGAACCCAGTTCCAGAGTCAGCCAAAGGTTCTAGGCTCACCCCTGGGCAGGCCCTCAGCCCAGATCGTAGCCCCAAACTCCAGGTTCCAGGTTCCAGGTTGTACATCACCTCCCCTGGCCCCCTCCCTCTTGATAGCTGTAGATGTTCCCTCCATGCTGCCCATGTCAACCGCCCATCTGCTTCTCTCCCACTGGCTGCCTTCCCTGGCATGCGAGACACTCGCAAGGTGACTTTGAACAGTGCAGACTCAGCAGGAGCGGGGCTGAGAGCAGCCCTGCAGGTGGGGAAACTAGCCTGGGCCTTTCCCTCCCTGACCCAGGGTCCCTCTGCCGTGGGGAGAGTGGTAGGAGGGCAGAGAGGGCAGAGAGCCAGAGGGAGGGCACTGGTTGGGGGAGTGCAGGTGGGTTGGCTTCCCCCACCAAGGGCTCTGATCCCCTGCTCCCAGCTGGGGAAACCAGGAGGAAGGACTCTGGTCCTGTGTTGGGCAGCAGTCTCCCTAGGCAGGATGGGGAGAGAGAGGAAAGTTTTAACACACCTTGGCTCCTCAACCACCTCCTTCCCACCCTGCCCCGCCGTGGCAGACACCATTGAAAGGCATGTAATAGAGGTTTTAGGGTTTAGGTAGTTTAGAGACAGACTGCCTGGGTTCATATCCCTCTCCATCACATACTAGCTGTGTGACCTTGGACATATTGCTTAGGATCTCTGAATCCCAATTTCTCCATTCATAAAATGTGGCTTATAATGTTAAACTTACCTGTCATATAGTAAATGCTCAATTTTAAAAAACCTAATGATATATGCACTTTTCCATATGTATGTTGTACTTTACACAATCATACCTACACACACACATGGTTATGTATGGGCTTTCTATGAGCTCCGCCCTTCCCCTGCTTTGCTCTTTGTTGTTGCCTTGAGAAGGTTGGGTGGGAAGTGAGGGGTCTGCTTCTGACCACTCTGGCTACTCGGGGGGCTGAATGCTGCTCAGGAAAGTCAGGTACAGAGGGGAGAGGACTTAGCCTAGGGCAGGGAGGCGGGGGGGGGGGGTGGTGGTGGCTGGGGGTCTACCAGGAGTCCCAGGGCGTCTCAGCGCAGCAGAGGCCTGAAGCAGTGGGAGGCTGCCTTCCTGCTGAGGCTCACCCATCCGTCCTGTCAGCACCCACCCCTGCCCTCCACGTGGGAGAGCCAGCAGTGCCTCTGCTAAGACCCTGGCCAGGGAGTGCAGGCCATTTGCACCTGCTGCTTGCCTCTGGGGGAGATGTTTTGAGGGGTAGAGGAATGTTTGGCTTTTTCAGGTTAGCTCCTCCTACTGTTTTACCCTAAACAGGGAACAATTCCGTGAGAATGGGAGACTTGTGATGGTTGGGGCCCCATAGGCAGGTGCTTCATCGAATCTCTGGGTCTGGGGCTCCTTCTGGGAAGTGTCAGGGATAGGATGTCCTCCTGGCGAGTTTTCTGCAGAGATGGCCTCTCTGATAAAAACCTTTGGGGCATGGCATCCTCGCTTCAGGATCTAGTTGGCAGGTGCTGCGGTTAGCATGGCCAGCCTGAGGGAGGAGCTTTTTCCTCTGTATCCTCTCTGTGCCGCACCCCTCCCTGCAGTCTTTTGCCCTGGCAGGGGTGGGTGGAGGCAAGGAGGAGGAAAGGGCGATGATCCCGACCACAGTAGCATCTCTGATGGCAGTGAATCTGGGACTAAAAATCAATAATGCTGACATATGCTGGCCATGCTTAATTGTAGAATAACTGAGGACAATCCAAGATAAAAATCACTAAAAATATTGACTTGAGGCCTCAGATTTGTGCCTCCTTCCTGCACACCCCCAATATAAAATAAATCTCTCTGCATCTTTATGGTGTTTGCCGAGCATTTCTCAGCATCTCTCAAGTGTCTGTGGGGCGGGCAGCTTACTCTCCTTGGGTTTGGGTTCCCTGCAAAATATCCCTGTGAGCATGGATGGGTGCACGTGGAAAAATACTGAGAAAAAGAAAAGCCAAGGGTCTGATCAGGGCCCGTGGCGGGGAGGGGCCCGTGCACCTCTCCCCACCTTGTCGCCCTCCCCACAGGGATGGTGAAGGGAACAGGTGACTGGAAATGTTTATGAGCCTCTTTTCTCTCTTTTTCTTTTCAATTACAATGATACCTCAGGTAATTAACTGCTAATAACCTTGTTAATTTAAAATGGATCCTCTCCCTTCTGGCCATCTCAGGGAAGACTTAAGTCACAAGGAGTCAACAGGTTTGGAGGAAAGGGGACAGGGGCAGGCAGAAGAGAGGGTAAGAGGACCTGGGTGCATGGGCAGAGCTGCAGCCGTTTGGTCCTCCGTGGTTCCCGGCCAGAGGTCTAGGCCTGTAGGAGAAGCTCTTGATGGGTAGAGGGCTCTCTGATGGGCCCATGGCCATGGAAGTCCAGAGGCACTGGAACCACTTCCGCCCCACTGCATTCCCAGACAACACCCCGTGTCACATGGCATCACCCAGCTTAGGAAGCGAGCTCTGTGGGCTCTGGCCCTGCACACTGGCCCTTTCCTGTGGTCCAGTGCTCAGCCTGACGCGTCTACCTGTTAGGAACTGTTGCTTGTCTTTGGGCTCATGATCCTGGAAACCCAGCCTGGTAAGTGAGGGTCCCCTCTCCCACTCCCACCCCTTCCCAATCGCAGTGATTTGAGGTATATTCAGGAAGAGAGTAAACTTGTTCTGGATGGGTTAGACATTTGTCAAGAGCCAGGCATCTGGATGAGGTGAGTATCTGTGATCTTTCTTCAGTTCAAAAGATTTATTCAATTGACAAACTTTTAAAGTATAGTCCAGGTCTTAGGGATGATGAAAGATATGGTCCCTGTCCTCAAGGAGCTCATTGTTTCATGGCCAGAGTCTGTCAAGTAAACAAACAATTACAACACAAATTATGCAGAACACAGAGAAGAAAATACCTAACCTTGTAGGGTATGACAGTCAGGGAACGCTTTACAGAGTAGGGGATATTTGAGCTGGGCATCGTGGCTAAGGAGGAGTCCAGTAGGCAGCTAATACAGAAAGTAGGAAGGCCATTCCAGCAGAAGGAACAGCATGGAAGTGTGAGAGTCCCTGGTGCTGGGGGAATGGAAGGTGCTTTGATGTGGATGGAACACAGGATGACTGTAGGGATGAGACGGTGGCTGGAAAGAGAAGTACAGCCAGATCATCAAGAGTTGGTAGGATTTCTTTTGAGAGGTGACCTCCCTGGCCCTTTGGAACTTAGCCCGGGCAACTGGGGAGCACATTCCACTGCTGGGTGCCTAGGGAGACTCCAGCCTTGTGGCACGAGCTCCCAGAAGGCTTGGCAAGGAGCTCCCCATGGCCCTGCCCTCCTCTTTCCATTTTAGAGTAAAAGAAGAGGTGTGGAGTGTGGACTGGGGGGAGCTGGAGATTTAGGGATAAATAGGTCGCTGGTTTGTTTTCTCCAAGTGGCTTCTCTCTGTCCTACAGTGCTCTGAGACCATTTTGGGGACTTTGAGCACTGAGGGTCTGGGTGTGTATAAGGCATCTCCTCCCTCCCTGGGGAAGCCCCTGCTCAGAAGCTGGGAATCTCTGTTTCCAGCAAGCACCTCATACTGCTGCTCTGGGATGGGTCCCTGAGTGCAGCCTGGCAATGCCCACCTTCCTTCTCCAAACCTCGCTCCTGCGAGTCCTGGGTGAAGGTGGCTCCTGCCGCTCTTAGTGGGCCAACAGTTGAGGGGCACCAGCCCTGTCCATGAGGGATAAGATTATCCAGGGAGCCTGAGTCTAAGATTTGGGGGCTGAAGCCATCCTGGATCCGTCAGTCTCCTCTCCCAACAGATCTTGCCACCACCCCCAGATCCTCGGCCTCCCTCAGCGGCAGAATCATCAGCTTTGGCGTTGGGCTGGAATAGCCTGAACCTCCCCTTCTCTCATCCCCTTCCTGCTCTTTCAGTTTTTTCTTTTTTTTTTCCGAGACAAACAGCCGCAAAGCTCCATCTCTTAATGAAACTGTTTGATGTTGATTAATTATGCAGTTGCCTCATTTGCATGCACAGGCTGTGGCTTCCCAGCTTCTCTCCCACCCTCCTCTGCCAGGAGCGCTCTATGTGCCTCAGGCAGAACAGAGACCTGATCACTCCAGCGTCTGCCCACTCTGAGGAACCTTCCCAGTCACTCGCCACATCTAGAGGGGCAGGCAGAGGCTGGCTGATGGAGTCACACTGGACGGGGCATGTGTTGTGAACTCTTGAACCAACCTAAGAAGACGGGGCTCTTGGCTCTTACCTGTTCCTCTCCTTTACTTACCAACTATTTGACGTGAGACAAGCCGTTAACTCCTCTGGCGTCAGTTGCATTTTCTGTAAAGTGGGAATCACGCTAATACTATCCCAGGGGGCTGCATCTTGTCTGTCTATCTCCAGTGTTGGGTACAGTGAAGGTGCTACTGATGTGGCTTTTTTAATGATTGGCTGAATCAAATGGTCTCTTGGGATCTCTTTAAAATGTTAACTCCAGAATTCTATGGGATTCCCGCTTTTAGCAGGGTTCCCAGTTCCACCTGTTGTAACCAAAGGCCCTCTAACTTCTAATGGTCACAGCATCGGTGCAGCATGCATTGTGTAGAGAATCCTGTCCTCACAAGGAGCCCCCCAGGGCCTTGCAGGCCACACCCCAGAAGGCTCTCTTTTGGAGGAGATATGGTGGGAAGGACGGAGGCTGCACACTAAGCCCTTGGTGGAACAACAAGGCCATGCTTTGTGCTGAGGCCTGGGCCGGGGGCAGGGACCCAAAGTCTGTGGTGTTGAAATGATTTAAGTAGCAAAGCCCCCGTTCCCTGAAATTCATATAGATGTCAGGCCAGACAGGAGGAATCTTGTCAAGTGGGCTTTGAAAGGGCAAAATTCACACTGAGTCACAAAGCTTTGAACCTGAGCTGTCTGTCATGAGTGGGGTGGAAGCGGGAATTGGGGCTTCCAGGCGGTGAATCTCAAGCTTCCTGGGGTCAGGGAACCCTCTAGCTATGGAGCCTTTTCCTATAAAACGTGTGTGTGTTCCTATAAATCCAAAAGTGTACTGAGGGCCTTCTTAGGGCTCCTGGACCTGAGGCAAGTGACCCCTGTCTGGTCTAGGCAAAGAAATCTGGGGATTCTAGAAAACCAGAGGAGAACAGGGGACAAAAAGTGCAGTGGGTCCAAATGGCCTGCCCAGGGTCTACAAGGGGAATCTGAGGGTGTCCTCCTGGGAAGGGACAGAACTCACCTTGGGGAGATGTTTTATCTGTAGTCTGAGTGATCCTGGGACCAGAGGCCAAGTAGGTTCTGAAGCTGAAACACAGGAGCTAAAGGAAAAAGGGCCCTGACTTGGCCTTGGGAACAGAGGTAGGGATGGAATTAGGCATGGAGGAAGAATGCCTGGCCCTTAGGGTGGTGAGAGAGGTCTGAGGCGTAGTGAGGAGTGAGAAGACCTCCAGATTGGGGGTAGAAGGCCTGGAAAGGAGTCTGTGTTGCTGCTGGGGCTTGGGGGTTCCAGGGGAGTGAGGAGGTGGGGAGTCTAGGCAGAGTCAGGGAACTGAGATAAGGCGGGACTTCATCTCATCATTGATTTAACCTTCAGAGAAGCGTGTGTGATAAGTGTCAACAGAAAGACGGAGACTGGAGAGTTGAGGAGCCAGGGTCACTGAGATGGAGAGAAGGAGGGAAGGCGTCTCCGTGGGGGAGGGTGGCCTCCTGGTGGATAGATGTTAACAGGTGCTTGTGGAAGGAAAGGAGCTTGGATTTTAAGCTATGTCCATGTGATTCCAAGTCCTGTGCCCTTCACCCTCAAATCTGTCAGAACTCAGTTCTTCCCTGGGGCTCATGCTCTGGATGCCACTGTCTACCTTTCCCCACCACTTTTTTCCGTCAGGTTTTTCCAAAGCGATGGTCAGAGAGGGTCTCCCTGTCTCTAGTCCATGGTCACTGGGCTTTGGGGATCCTGCTCTGTTTGTGGAGCTGAGTTGGTAGTAGCTTGGCTTCTGACAAGCTGTCAGAGGAAGGATTGGAATCAGAGCTTCAGAAGGATGGCTTTTTTGGGGGCTGAGCATGGTCAAGAAACCAAAGAAGACACAGTTTTGGGTGTTGGGAAGCGTGCCAGATAGGGAGGCTGGTGAACTGGGGTTTGGTCTGGTCTGCTGCTAGCTGTCTAATTGGTCTTGGGTGAGTATCTTTTTCTCTCCAGGCCTCAGTTTCTTAATTTTTAAAGTGGGGTAATTCATCGTCCATCCATCTGTCTTTCCCCATGTCCATCCATTATCCCATGCATTCCATCTATCCATCCATCCATCCATCCACTTAGCCATCCATCCTTCCATCCATCCATCCAGCCAACAACTATTTATTGGATGCCACCTCTATATTGGGCGCTCTGTGTAGCCCTGAGGATACACAGCAGTGACAAGGCTGACATAGTCCCTTCCCTTGAGGATCTTAGGTGGACCAAAGAAGAGAGACATTAAAAAAATAATAATATCAGTCTTCCAGGGTTGTTTGGAGACTAAACTAATGAGACACTGTGGGAAAGGGCTTTGCACTTTCTTGCTTGGAATTCTTGTCACAGAGGCTCAGTCCAGGCAGGAGGTAGAGAGGCTTTCAGTTCGTTGAGCCTATGACTCAATGTTTAGTCCAAAAAACCCTCCATTCCCTCCCTATTATTCACCTCAGCCACCCCATCCCCTAACCACTCCTCCCTCTCTTTTTCCCCCCTGCCTCTACCACCTGCTGTGCCTTCCCTGCAGGAGGGAGAGGAAGCCTCAGGGATCAACCATATTCCAGCCCTGGCAGGGGTTGGGGGAGAGCTGAGCTGATTGCTGCTAATTAGCTGCACTGAACCTTGGCCAAGCTGGAGAGGCAGATAAAGGGAGGTGGTGGTGGTGGGGCAGAACATGGATGGTCCTGCTGAGGGTTCATGGATCCTCCAGGGATAGGTCCTGAGGTAAGCCCTCTCCCATGCCACCCATGGATGCCAGTGGAGAAAGAAGAGCTATGGGAGAAGCAGCAGCAGAAGGTTCAGAAGGGAGGACCCTTCCAACTGTGGCCTTCTCCAGATTCAGGAGAGGGGGCCTACCTGCTCTTAGGATTCTTGTCTCCAGACCCCAGCTTGGGCCATCCCCTATGCAGCGAATGCTCTGCTTTCCCCAGCAGCACGTTTCATCTGTCCTTCCAGAACAGAGCAGATGTCTTCTCCACCAATCTGCCCTCCCTGCTAGCAGGAAGCAGTACCTCCATCCTCTGAATGCCCACCGCACTGTGTTCAGACCATTCTCATGACCCATGTCCCATTCCTCTTTGAATCACACATGTTGGGTATGTGTGTTCTCTCCCCAGCATTCTTAGGGAGACCTCCATGTAAATCCTCTCTTCATCCACAGCACCTCACACTGCCTGACTTTGTAAGTGCTCAACAAAGTTCACCAGAAGATGCAAGAATGTCTCTGGCCATCTGGGGGCTTATGGACCATTTCTGAAGGTGCAGTTTACAGATGAAGCAGCTGGGGATCAAACAGCCAATAAGAAGGTGAGGCAGACTTCAAAGTCAGGTCTGTTTTGGGGTAGTTTATTATTTGGGAGGATTTCTGTAGACAAGAGGTTCAAACAGCTAAATAGGGGGCCAGCCCCGTGGCCGAATGGTTAAATTTCTGTGTGCTCTGCTTTGGCAGCCCAGGTTTGTGGGTTTGGATCCCGGGTGCAGACCAACTCCACTCGTCAGCCATGCGTGGAGGCATCCCACATACAAAAAAGAGGAAGATTGGCACAGATATTAGCTCAGGGTGAATCTTTCTCATCAAAAAAAACATACACCTCGCCCCCTGCCATCCCGCAAACAGCTAAATAATAAATGATTAAAAATAACCAAACCAGCACCCCTTAAGGAAAGGAAGGAAATGTGTTCACGCTGACCTGACTGGGTTTCCATGTGTCTTTGGGCCTCTGGGGAGTTCCCTCTGTAGGGAAATTGCTGTCCACTGACCTTACCCTCTTAGTGCTATGGCTATGAGAACCTTCTAGACTTACGCCTGATTTTTGGTGCAGAATATCTGGAATGGGTTGCAAGAATCCATAATACATTCTGATGTCGCAGATAGGTCCTCTGATGTTCTGAAACAGCTCTCTTTACCAGTGAGGTTGCTAAGAGCCTACATTAGCACCTCACTGCTGTGGGTAAAGTGATGTTAACTTTCTTCTGTGTAAACATGGGCAAATGGTCTTTGACATTTTCTGGTGGCTCAGTGTTTGGCTCAGGAGTCCCCAAGGCTTTGAGGAAGAAATTTTGCAGTAGGGGTGGGGGACTGATGACTTGTTATTTTTTTATTTTGCCAGATGTAGTGGATGTCTGTTTTCTGGGTCTGCTTGGCACTCTTTGCCCCTCTTTTTTGATTACCATATCCCTACTTCCTTTAGGCCATCCACTGTTCCCTGTTCTAGTGGGGCAGCAGGAGAGTACTGTTACCTGGGTGTCAGGAGTAATCCCATGACTCAGGCCTGGCCTTAGAATATACATATGGCTCAAGGTGGGACAGAGTCCTGCCCTGGATTCCATAGGTGGGTGCTAAGAGACAGCAAAGATCTCTTTCCTCTGAGATTCTGAGCAAGGGTAATGTAAGCCAGAGCAGCCTTTGGCTATGCTAACCCGGGGGTCATTCTTCCCATGAGTGCAACCCAGGGAGGAAGCTCAAATTTAGTAAGAGAGAACAAGGATAACGCAAAGAGAGATGGAAAAAGGGAGAGAGACCTGACAATACCGTTGGACTTTCTGGGTTCACCCCTGTTCTTCCTAGTTACATGAAGCAATACATCTCCAATGTTGCAGTATCAGTTTAAATCCATCCCTTGCAAATGAAAGAGTCCTGAGTAATTACCAAGTAAGGTTATATGCATAACTTACACACACACATATGTATGTAAAACCACAAACAAAAGGGGAAGGACAATTTCAGAATTAGGAATATCTTTAAAACTGAGTACATTTAGCTTTATGGAATACTTACTACAGTACCCTCCGTTTTACTAGCAGAAACTTCAACAGTCAGCACCCGATTGCGTACCTGTTTTTGGGAACCAGAGATTTAGCCAACCCTTCCTAGAGAACAGCTTCTGAGGGGCAAAGGGCTCGAGAGAAAACTGGAATGACTCGGACCCCAGAGGCAAATTCGCCTTTATGCTTCATTTCATGAGGGCTGTCCCTGCTCTAGTGATTGGGTTGGAGGGCATGTGTGTGTGCATGTGCATGTGTGTGCACACGTTGTGTGTGAAATCCAAGGTCTCCCCACTCCAGGCCCAGTGCCCCTCCCACCCCACCGATGTTTGGCTCCTTCTGCTGGTCAGACCTGCCACTTCCTGGGGCTGCCCTGGAGAGGGCCTTCCCTGGACAGTGGGTGTGTGGCGGTGGGAGCAGGGAACCAGCAGCCAGCTCCTCGAACTCGGCCCGATGTGAGCCATGGGGGCTTTATCTTGACATTAATGCTTTTCTAAATTGGTGGCAGTGGAGCAAAAAACCCAATTTGCGCCTGGAGCATGCATGATTACTATTGTAATAACCTCAGCTAATAAGAATATGATGTGGGGCTAGGCTGAGAGAGAAAACACATTTCTCATTAGCTTTTGATTAATTACTCTACATAATTTCTTAGTTGTGGTGGCTAAGGGGGGTCTCTTCACCTCACCTTAACCCCGAGGGCTAGGGATCCTCTAGGGATTGTGGTATTTCCACGGTGGCCATCGAGGGAGAAATCCCTGCTGCCCTCCCCCTTCCCTTCTCTCTCTCCTCCTCACATGCTTTCCCCATCTTCTCCCCTTCTCCCCTCTCCAATCCTCCATCTCCTGCCTTCTTAATCTCTTCTTTTCTCCTTTCCCTCCCTCCTCAGCCTTCCCCTAGTCTTCATGGGTATCTGAATGGCATTTGGTGACAGCCCACACTGTCACCTTGCACTGCTGGGTAAGTAGGTAATGGCTGGTTTTCAGGTCCTGGCTGATGTGCCCTGAGCCCCTAGCCCAGCTTCCCTCTGGTTCCTGTTCTGGATCTTCCTGCCTCTGACCTAGAGACTCTCTTCTTGGCTCACCTGCTCTGGATGCAAGATTGTTTCTGGCCTGGCAGAGAGGCCCCTCCCCCCTCTGGGCCTTCTCAGGCACTCTGTGTGGTTTGGAATTATTCTTGCTCCCGTTCCCTTGCAGGCTGTAAGCTAGGGCCACCCTTATCTCCTAGAAGCCCTTCCCCATTTTTTGCGCATGGACTCCCTACATCTCAGAGCCAGCAACAGTGTATCAAATCCTTCTCCTGCTTAGAAGCTCTCCAACTTCCCCTTCGGCTGCTTTTCTTCTGCTACTTTCTCTTTTGCCGCATCTCTCTGACTTCAGCTGGAGAAAGTTCTCTGCTTTTAAGGGCTCATATGATTAGACTGGACCCACTCAGACAATCCAAGATAATTTTTATTTAATATTTAATTTAATATTTTAAGGTCTGTAACCTTAATTTTTTTTTTTTTTTTTTAAAGATTTTATTTTTTTCCTTTTTCTCCCCAAAGCCCCCCGGTACATAGTTGTGTATTCTTCGTCGTGGGTTCCTCTAGTTGTGGCATGTGGGACGCTGCCTCAGCGTGGTCTGACGAGCAGCGCCATGTCCGCGCCCAGGATTCGAACCGACGAAACACTGGGCCGCCTGCTGCAGAGTGCGCGAACTTAACCACTCGGCCACGGGGCCAGCCCCTGTAACCTTAATTTTAAACATCTGCAAAGTCCCTTTTGCCTCATAATGTAACATTTCCAGGTTCCAGGGATTGGGGCATGGACATTTTGGGGGAGAGGCACTATTCTGCCCACCACGTGGTGCAAGAGACATTAGATGGTTCCTGCAGTAGTCCTGGTGAATGGAAATGAGGGCTAGAACTGGGTATGTGATGGGAATAGAAAGGCGGGGCAGGTACCTAGTCATTTCAAAGGAAACTGGAGGATGCTTGGTGATTGGTGGCCTGTGTGTGTGTTTGCCAGGGTGGTGAAGGAGAAAGGAGGAGTTAACCTTGGATCAAGCCTAGAAAACAATAGAAAGATGGTAACTCATTGGTCACTGTATGAGGAGGAGCTGCTTTTGGAGGGCAGATGATGCATCTGTTTCAGGCAGGATGACTTGGAGGGGACAGCAGAGTTCCTAGCAACCTGGAACTGTCTTCTGAGTAGTTGGGAACACTCACCAGAAGGTCAGACCTGGTGATACTAATCCGTGAGCTCTTCACATGGAAGTAATGGTTGAAGTCTTGTCGGGGGCATAGATGATTGTGTCCAAGGGAGCCAGGGTAGAAAGGAAATGAGCTAGAACCTTGGGTGATGACCAAAGAAGAGGTGAGAGGAGGAAGAAGAGCTAGAGAGAGAAAGATCAGGCACAGCTGGGCAGCTGGATAAGAAGGAGGGGTGCTAGGAGAGGGCCCATCTGAGAGGCTGGGCAGGGCTGGTGGGCAGGGGTAGGAAAGACGGAGGTCTGGCAGGAGAGTGGGACAAAGGGCACTAGTCAGTGATGGAGTGTCATGGATGATGGGGATGTGCATTTCCCAGTGCAGTGGTTAAGGAGAGAGTGGGTGGGGTGGAGGGAGGGAGGGAGTGGGAACACGCACCACACTCAGTAGGGCCCACAGGCACTGTGTGTCAGCATGTGGGGAGGGATGGGGCAAGGCCAGAGGCCTGTAAAAGCAGAGCAGACAAAGAGACTGGAGCTGCTGGAAGGAGACGGAGGGCTATGACTCAGGAGTAAGGCCCCCAAAGTGGCAAGGGCTGATGAGCTTGAGAATGGAACCAGAAGCTTGGGGGGACAGATCCAAGGTGGATCCATAAACATTCATGGGTAGGGCTGAGCTCACAAAGGGCCCACTCACCCTGCTGTGTGGTGGAAGTTTGCATACTGGCCCAGGGCTTCTTCCCAGCTGGAAGTTGGAAGCCAGGTCTGGAGAGGGAAGAGGCAGGGCTGGGGTACTTGGGTAGGACTGGCTGGGTGGGGATCCATGGGGATCCATGTCTTAGGACAGCAAGCCTTTGGGGGTGGAGTCCTGGCCTGTGGGGAGGAGGCAGAGGACAGGGCCAGGCAGGGCAGCAGATGAAGCCACAGTGGGGTTATCCCTATCCTGGGACTATCTTCTCTCCCCTGATTATCTTGGGGGGGGGGGGGGGCCAGGTCTCCACAGCACAAAAGCTCCTGGGTGAAAAGAGTTAATTTATTCAAGGGGGTTTGGAGAAAGGAGGCATAGGGGCTTCTCGTCTGCCAAAGGGTCCTGTGGGAGCAAGAGAGCACCAGGCCTCTTGGCTCCATCAGCACGTGGTCAACCCCGTGACCCTCCACAAGCCCAAGGCCCCTGTGAGTCCCAGCCTCCCCGCTACTTGTGACATTTTGCGGGCCATTGTTTGAGGTCTAATTGCCTGCCACAGCACACTGTTCTGAGCCCCTGCCAGCCATCTCGCCCGCCCCTAGTCCGCGGGGCGGCTCAGAGCCGGCTCCCACTGTTCGCAGTGGCCGGGCGCCAACAGGAAGGCCCAGAATAAACCCGCAGCGGCGGGCGGGCGCGGCCAACCTTTGTGGGCGCTCGATGGGGACCCTTGATGTGTGCTTGGCCGTGCGCATCTGCGCAGACTTGTGGGTGTGGGGGTGGTTACAGCTTAGTCGTTGGGGGACTTCAAGGTTGGGGGTCACGGAGGTGGCCGGGGCTTTGGGTGGGCGGAGGGGGGCAGAGGGGCCGGCGCGGTGACAGAGACTCGGGAAGGCCCAGCCCATGCTCAGAAGAGGGCGGGGCAGGACGACTGGGGATGGAGAAAACGCCAGGGAGCCCCGCGCAGCACCGTTGCCCTCCGCCCGAGCCGCGGGGTCCCAGCGCCAGACCCTGGGCCTGCCCTGCCCCTCGACCACCGCGCCTCCCGCGGCCCCGCGCGCCCCTCCGCAGCCACCGGCACTCCCGGCCCTCCGGCTCCCTCCGCGGCCTCCCACCCTGCGGGGAAGAGGAAATCTCGCTAGAGATCCATGTAAAAATAGATGTATTTCTGGATAAGCAGCGAGCCTGAAAAACGGCTGAGCCGGAGTCTGCTCCGCTGACAGAAGATCTATGTACCAAATTCCTCTTCAAAATCTATTTCTCCGGAGATCTATTCTTGCAGGGCTCTGCCGAGCTGGGGGAAGTTCGCCGCACCGGGCGACTCGGCGGCCACTGCTCCACCCTTTCCCCAGTGACCATTTCCCAGAGTGAGGTGTGGTCAGTTTAGGCGGCCGATGGGCGCAGGCGGGAGCAGAAAAGTCAAGAGGGATTTGAATGGCAAAAAGGTCGTTCTTATGCATTACCCTGGCTGGGTCGGAGGCCGGGCGTGATGCAGCGTGACACCCATCCTGGCGGCTGAGAGAATAAGTGATGGCTATATTTATGTTTCCATCTAAATGCATGGATCAAAGCAGACACTTTAATCTATTCAACAACAGCCTGAGGATTAAAAAGTTGCAGGCAAATCACACTCTTAAATTGGTAATATATTTTTGCTTGTCACTTGACAAATCATTTTAGAGAGTGACTCCAGGCCGGGTGGGGGACCTGGAGACTAGAACCTGGCTCCCTCCTGGAGAGGGCCCCAGCGCCATGGGGTGTGGCATGAATCCCCGCAGTGCTGTGGTCCCTGTGAATCCGGCTGCATGGGACTCCTTGAGGGGGAGTGGGAGCTAACGGGAATATCCCGCCTAGGGTCATGTTAATCTCTATAACTGCCCAGCAGTGGACACTGTAATGACCCCCCATTTACAGACCAGGAGACCCAGCTAGGCGGCTTGCCTGGGTCACACAATAATAAGTGGGAAAGCGGAGTGCAAAGCCAGGTGTTCTGACCAGCAAGTCCACTGCTCTTGTTTCTCTGCTGGAGCTGAAGAGTAGTGTTCTCCTCTGGGGCCACAAGGGCAGTAGAGAGGAGCAGAGACTGCTCTGCTATTGCTGTGTAACTGTTGGCAGGTTCCTTCACTTCCCAGTGTCCTTGTCTGCAAAATGGGGACAAGGATAGCGTCCACTTCCTGGGGCCATTGTGGGGTGTAAATGAGGTGACACATGGAATGCACTTAGCTCTGTGTCTGACACGTGGTGAGGATGCAGGTTTGTGCTGAGCTCTAAAGGAGAGGACCAGACAGGAGTGTGTCTGGAGGCTGAGAAAGGAACTCACAGGCATGACTTCTGGGGAATGGTTGAAGGGACTGCGGCCGCTGAGTCAGAACAGAGAAGGAGAAGGCTGCCTCCTGACGTAGGCTGTATTGTGAAAATAAAGGCAGATTTGATTTGCTCTGTGTGGCCCCAACACAGAGACTGTCGGATTTCAGCTAAAGAGAAGCAAGAACTTTCTAATTCCCAGGGTTGGGCAAAGAGGAAATGATGATCTCGCAGTTTCGGGAGGTGTGCAAGTTAAGGCCAGACAAGCACTTGGTGATGATGTACAGATAGATGTGCCTGCCCGAGGGCAGCATTTAGACCAGAGTTCTTTAAAGGTTCTTTCCAAACAGCAGAGTCTAAAATTCCATAGTAGTAGGGTCAGCTCCCAATCATTTCCAGAAACAGAGGACAACAACAGTTGGGTAGTTTACTGGGAACAAATCACCTATTTTTTTTTTTTTTAAAGGCATTCTTTATGTGTATGTCATGATTTAATACTACTGATTTATGCTTGGCTCAGATCCCCACTACCTTGGGATACGTGGGGTGGCCCAGCGGTTCAGGAGTGGACTGGGGGGTTCAGGGATGGCCAGGTGGCTGGGCTGGAAGGAGGCAAAGCTAGCCTTGGGTGAAAGGAGAATTCCTGTCCCCATCCAATATTGGCCAAAGTGGTCCGTGGAACCAGAGCTGGGCAGCCAAGGGAAGAACAGTGGACTTGGAGTTGAGGAGACTCAGGCTGCCATCTGGCTCCATCTCTTAATCTGCGTATCCAGCTGAAGGTCACCTGATCTCTCTGAGCCTCAGTTTCTCCACGTGGGAAGCAGGGAGCTGATACCTTCCCTGCTCACCTATCAGAAGGGGTGTGAGAATCTGGGAGAAGCTGGCCTCACTGCTCCCTTGGCCTTGGGAGAGGGGTCCCGTTCCTGGAAAGCAAGGGGCGCCTTGGACATCCCACAGTCTGGCTGCCAACGCGTTCCGCCCATGTCCTCTCCGCGTGCACCTCCACCCCCAGGCCCAGGCCCCGGCCCCCACCCCGTGGCGACTGTCCCCGCCGGCTGCGAGTGGCGGCGGCGGTGCGGGCGCGAGAGTCCCAGGGCGGCGGGGCGCGAGAGTCCCAGGGCGGCGGGGCCTACGTACGCGCTGGCGCGTGGCCAGATTGCACCATCTGCCTGAGCGGAAATGGAGCGCAGGTGTCGGGTTTGGGGCGCAGGTAATTGCTGATGGCTGAGCCAGCTCTCCCCACACATGGTCCCGGAGCGCGGCGAGTCCTGGGCGCGGGCGGCAGAGACCCGCGTGGTTCCCCGCCTGGGACCGTGCTCTGTGCCTTTCCAGCGGCTTCAGCCTGTTCCCTCTTCTGAGCCTCAAAACAGCTAAGCCGGGGAGGTCAGGGCATTATCGGATTCGTTTTACCAGCGGGAAAATCGAGAACCACAAAGGTTAAATCTCTGGCCTGGGGTCCTGGAGCCAGTCAATAGTGGGCCTGACCCAGCCCTCCGGGTCACCGGACTCAATTCCATTTTCCTCGTGTGACCCTGTGGGGCCGTGCAGTTCAGCAAACGTTTATGGAGGGCCTTCTATGGGTCAGGCGCTGAGCTAGGTGTGGGGGTGCAGACCTGGACTCTGGCTCTGTTCATGAGAGGGTGCAATTTTAACCCTCCTTTTGGCTCCGAGTTTGCCAGTGGTACCCCATATGTTGGTGTCAGTCACCTGGGTCCCTGAGGTGTTTCTCTGGAGCACGGGTCTGACTGGTTCACACATGTGGTGATTTGCTGGGGCCAAACTCTTTGATTTGCCATGCAAGGCCTTTCTGAATCTGGCCTCAGTCTACTTTTGTGGCTTCATTCTTCCCTGTTTGCTCCTGGACCCCTGGGTCCAGCTCCACGGGTTGACCACCCGCTGTTCTACGGTGTGCCCCGGACATCAGTGCCTCTTCCCGGCCAGGAACCTGGCTTGTCTAAGCCTGTGTTCAGGCCCAGTTCAAATGTGACTTCCTCCCCACAGCTTTCGTATTCTCCACTCTTTCCTGATTCTTCCCCATCAGGGGATGATTCCCTTCTCTGTGCTCAGTGCCCTTCGTGATGACATGAGGCTGTATGGTATTCAGATCCCCCGCCCCTTCCCCACTGGACTGTGGGCTCCTCAGGGCCTCGGTCTGGGTCTTACTAATCTATGACCCATCCCCTCCCCTATCCTGGTGCCTGGCACACAGGAGATGCTCAGGGATACAAATGAGACGGTATATCTGAAACTGTATTGTAAGGTACCACACAATGCTAATATGCTGCTGCTAAAAGTGAAAAGTGTTTAAAATCCTATGAAATAAGAAAATTCGTCTCAACAACCCCCTATTTTTAGTTTCCAGATGATTTTCATTATCAATCTAAAATCATGATAATAACAATAGCTTAACATTTATTGACCTTTTTGTGCCCAGTATGAGCTGTTATTATTATTACAACAGCAATATACGCACGTACACATGTCTTTCAATTTCTGCACATTAATTAAATGATCATCAGGACAATATTGAAATAATGTCACGATCTTCAAATGTGCTTCAAGAGATTCTCACCAAAATACTTCCCCTCTCCCCCAGTGCCTCTGTGACCTCTGGCTCTTAAGGGCCTTGCTGGACGGAGCCTGTGGTTGTCAGGTGTCCCCACCAGGTCGGGAGCTAACCCTGGCCTAGTAAGATGCTCCATGCTCTGTGAATTTGTCCCTCTTTCCTAGGGGCGAAACCAGCGGGCCTCTTCTCCTTGCCTTTTGGGGGCTGCAGGCAGTGAACCTGTCTAAGCATACCCGGGTGGGCCAGCCTTGTTATAGAGTGGGACCCCGCATGGATGTCTTAAAGAGAGTGTGCATCTCTGTGAGTCTATCATCAAAATTTTTATTTCAAGTATGAACGACACAAGGGTTGTTGGATTTCTCTCCTTTCGTCAATTATGGAGAACACAAAAAAGAACTGCTCTGAGTAAATAAACAGAGAAGATTAAAGGCCTTCCTCGATGGTGGGCACCATTTATGAGGAAGCAGCCAGGAGGGTCATTTCTGGGGTTTTGTGATGCTATTACAGCCCTGAATGGAACTACAACCCTATTTCTGAGCTGTTTCAGAAAGTTTGGGCTCCTCGGCTTCGAGTTTTAGCTTTCGGGTGTTCTGATCGGATGTGTGTATGTGTGAGTACGAAGGTGAGTGTAAGGATGCATTTCTCCCTGTAAACGTGGGTCTGTGGGTGTCTAAGGTGAGTGTACTGTGTGCACTGTCTGTGCATGTGGGTGTGTGTATAGAGAATCCGCACTGGGGTGCATATGGATGTCTCTGGGTGTACATCTTATATATTATGCATGAATGTGCATTTTTATGCAGGGGTCTGTATTTTTGAGTGTGAAAATGGGGCAAGGCTTAAAACAGGGGTGTATTTGGTGTGAACACGTGTCTGAGTTTGTGAGCATGGGTCTCTGTGTGTTCACAGTGGAGCACGGATGTGCATTTCTCAGCATATGACTCTGCCTGGGTGGGTAGGTGAGAGAGGGTTGTGGGTGAGTGTGGGTGCACGTTTGTGCACCCACAAACTTGCAAGCTCTGCAGACAAGTCCCTGCAGACTTTGTATGCCCAGCTCCTGTGGCTCCTCCTGGCTTGGTTGCTGCCTCTGGTCCCTGGTGGTTCTGCCTTGCTGGTCCACAGAGAGATCAACACCCTTCAAACCAGCTGCCTCGTTGGCTGCAGCTCACTCCATTGGCCTCCTGATGCCTACAGTTGCCATGGAAACCAAAGTAGGTCTGTTTCTGTCTGCCACTGGGTCCCTGGGCTAGGGCGGCTGTGGGCCAAAGGCAACGTGGTGAGGGCTGGCCAGGGGGAAGAGAGGAGGGGTCTAGGGAACCCCCCAAGCCTGCTTTCCTCACACCCTCCTGGGGCCTTTTTTCTACCTCTAAACACAAGGGCAGGTCCCCGCTGTCAGACAACTGGGATCAAAACAGCTCCATTAGACAAGGCCCTGAGCAGTTGACTTTTTCATACACATACAAAATCCTTTCCTGAAAAAAAAAATTCAAGACATATGCTAATTCTGTATCACTGTGCATGTCATTTGTGCACCATTAATTCAGGGCCTAAAATACAGAGGCTTTGAGGAGAGAGCTGCCGCTATCTGATGGGAGAACCCTGTCTGTGCTGTTGCGGCCTGGTTTTATAAGAGGCATCTGCTCAGAGTTCACTGCACTGGGAAACCCTGAACATAACAGTGTTAAGCACTGAAGAGATCACAGATCCTGTTCAGTTTTGAAAAACTGAGTAGTAAGCACAAACCTAGCTGCGTAAGCAAAGGGCGATACATTGCTAGGGAGACGTGTGCAAGTGGCGCAAGCATAAAGCAAAGCCAGGGGATGATTAATACGAGAGTGAGGAGAGTGGTTAACTCCAGTGGTAAACAGGGGCCGGGGCCACTGCGGGGCGGGGCGGGGCTGGGGGCTTCTAAGGCGCTAATAACGTTGTCTGTCTTAACCCAGGTGTTGGAGACGCAGAGGGGTGACTGTTACTCTTTTCACTGCACATGTATATGTATTTATACTCTTCTGTGTGTGTGATACATGTGGCAATAACAAAATCACCCATCCTGAGCTTAGGGCCTCTGCTTGATTCAGGCAGGTGATAAGAGGCAGTATGGGGTTGGAGAAAGAAGACAGGGTGGGCCCTTTTTATGGGTTCTGGAGCTGTCTTCAGCGCTGACTGCCCTGTGACCTTGAGGAAGTCACTCAACTTCTCCCGGCTGCAGTTTCGTATCTGTAACATGATGCATGCATTGGACTTACTCATTCAATTAAGGATTAGTTTTGAGCTTTCTCTGTGCCGGGCACTGTGCTGGGAAACAAGTCATGTACTGCAACACGTGGTGGAACGTGGTGAGCGCAGGCAGGAGAAGGGGCCCGGACAGGAGAGGCTCTGGGGAGGTCAGAGCTGGAGGAGAGACTTCGGCAGAGGAGGTGAGTTTTGAATTGAGTCTTCAGAGATGGGCCGGATTTCAAGTGTCTGAGATAGGGAAGGAGGAAGTGATGGAAGTGAAGGATCGATGCTGTCAAAGGGTGAGAGGCAATTGGGGAAGAGCACAAATCCCATGTGGCTGGAGTACCAAGGACTAGAAGGATGGGTATGGCTTAATTATTGGGGGGTTCCTTTCAGCAGTAAAATGAGAAACTCTCCGACCTGGGCCGGAGAGGAAGATAGCTGGCTCATTTGGGGCAGGGGTTGGGGAGAGGGAGAAGGAAGGGGTCAGGTGCTATTGCCAGTCCCTGTCCCGGGTGCAGGTGACCACTGGCTCTCTAGGACCCTGATACTCAAGACCTTAGCCCCTGGAGACAATCTGGCACCCCATCCCCCTGGCCTCTACATTGGTTGGGCTGTGAGAAAGAACCGTTCCTTCAAATGAAGACCCTAAGGCCCCAGGTGTGTGAGGCCCCCACCACCCCACACACATCCAGATAAGCCCCATGCCAGCCAGCTGCCAGAAAGAGTATGTATGGAAGCAACAGTCTCTGGAAATTTCCTTGGGGCTAGGACTACACTGGCCAAGATGTCTTGGCTGGCCATCAGGCCTGACCTCACCCTGCCCTGCCCCCAGCACCCCCACTGACCTCTTCCCTGTAACTTTGGGCACATAGTAATAAGGAAACGAGGCCCGGTTTTGGGACCAGAGAAGCTGGGTCCACATCCTGACGCCATCTCTTTGGAGGTGAGACAAGTCTCCAGCCTTCTCTGACGGATCTCAAGTGTCCTTGTTTCTAAAGTGAAGGGTGGACCAGTAATCACATAGGAACTTTCCCCATGGAATGATTTGCCCCTTCCAGTCGGAGTGACTTGTTCTCTCTGACCCTTGCCTGCTGGGCACTTTTCTTAGGAAACCATGTGGCTTTGTCTTGGTGGAGATGGTGTCTCTCATCACTGAAGTGTGTAAAGTGTTTTTGATGTTGCAAGAATGTAGTGTCAGGGCTCTAGAACATCTTCTCCCAGGGGGATGCCTGGGTCATGACTCACCGGAAAGTCCCCGGGAAGCAAGGTCCTCTGTGCTTGATTGTTCTTGGAGGGCAGGACTTGTTGGGCGGATAAGCTGGGAACTGCAGGAGTTGGGGGCTGGGAAGACCCAACGAGAGAGTGTCCCCAGACTGTGTCTGATGCTTAGAATCCAGCGCTGGAAATGGAAGGCCCCCCTCAGGGACCACACACTCGTGCAGGTGGTGCCCACCTCAAGGACTACGATGACTCCAGGGGAAGAGTCTGATGCCCATCATTCATGCATCCGCTGAGCACAGCATTATAGGTTCATCAGTATTGAATGAATGCCTTTGGGGCAAATTCAATGTTATTGATATTCTTGAATTTGGTAATTAGTAAAGATCTCAGGAGGTAGCTGGTGGTGTCAGAGGTCCACCATTGCTACTCTTAGAGGCAGAGAACACAAGTTTTGGAAGCAGACAGTTAAGGGTCTGAGTCCTGGCTTGTGTATTCACCAGCTGTGTGACCTTCGGCCTCTCTAATCCTCAGTTTCTTCATTTCTAAAATGGGTGCAGTGTTAGTACCTGTGTACAGCACGTGAGGATCAAATGAGATCAGTGGTGTAGAAGGCTTGGCGCTGTGCCTAGCACATAGCAAGTGCCGGTTATTGCTCAGTGCAGCAGCGGATTGTGCATGGTCAGTGTGGCATTGGGTGGGAGGGGTGCAGTGGGGAGTGGGGGGTGGGGTGGGGGGAGGAGTCTGCCAGGAAAGCAGGTGGGTTCACGGGCTTGTTTGAAAGTCGGGTGGAGGGCAGCAGGGAGTCATCAGGTCAGTGATGTGTGGAGCTGAGAGTGAGAAAGACGAGCTTCAGTGAAGGGGGAGCCGTGCTTAGCACCAAGCAGGACGTCCATTTGACCCATTCATTCCTTCACTTGGCAGAGGTGTTCCAAGCATCCACTGTGTCCGGGGCACTAGTCTAGGCACCAGGAATACAGCAGTAATGGAAAATTTGAAGCCCCCCTCTCCAGGACCTTACTCTGGTGAAACCCAGTGGAATTCTCTTATCATTCGGCAGGTGTGTTTGGAGCTCTTGTCCATTGCATGATTTTGTATTTATCTGTCCTGTGCTTTCTAATAAAAGTGCTTTTCAGAATGCTCTAATCTCTCCTGGGCTATGAAGAAAAGGGAAAATCTATCCACATGTAGATCAGGAGAGATGGGGTTGTGGGTGGGGACGGATCACATCAGGAGACTAGGAGTACTGGTACAGAAGGGGCAGCCCCAGCCCTGCTGGAAGGCCTGGAAGGAGGGGAGTCCCAAGTTGATGCTGATGGGAAATTCAGGCCAAATTCAGCCGAGCAACAGACCCCTTCCCTCCCTGCTCCCTCACCCTGGGAGCCTGGGTCTCGTGGCCAGTGTGGCTGTGGCTTGGCTGATTCCAGATTTTGCTCAGTTCTTCACCGTCGCTGGCCTTCCTCCCAACCTGTGGCCCCTGAGCCTTCCCCCTAAGCCTTCCTTGCTTGGAAAAGAGCAGTATCATCAGAACCAGAGAGAACCACACTCAGCCTCTTGGAAATAGCCCGTTTCTCAGGGTCAAGACTTAATCAAGATCAGTAGAATTGGCAATCATGGTGAGTATGCTCCAGTATGGTGCTCTGGGAAATTCTTGGTTCTTATCTGCAAGGTGCTTTGCTGGGTTGCTTAGGAGATGCTCCCAAGTTGTAACACATCCACAGGGCAATGTCAGTAGCCCTGAGAGCGAAGCCCCGTTCTTGGGGTGGTGGAGACAGGCTGTATTAGTCAGGGTTCCCCAGAGAAACAGAACCAATAGGAGATAGATAAATAGATATTTATTATAGGAATCCGCTCACACAGTTACGGAGGCCAAGAAGTCCCATGATCTGCCATCTGCAAGCTGGAGAACCAGGAAAGCTGATGGTGTAATTCGGTCCAAGTTAGAGGGCCAGAGAAGCAAGGGAGCTGATGTCTGAGGGCTGGGGAAGGTGGGTGTCCCAGCGCAAGCAGAGAGCACTTCTCCCTTCCTCTGCCTTTTTGTTCTGTTCAGGCCTTGGCAGACTGGATGAGGCCCACCCGCCTCGGTGAGGGCAGTCTTCTTTACTCAGTCTCCTAATTCAAATGCTAATCTCTTCCAGAGACATCCTCACAGACACACCCAGAAATAATGTTTTCCCAGCTGGGCATCTCTTAGCCCAGTCAAATTGACTGATAAAATGAATCATCACAGCCTAACTGGTAAAACTCACTTTATTCATTCTCTCATTTGGGGCTTTGCTCCCATACCTTCCCTTTTCCCCAGCCTAGCTGAGTCCTACCCACAGAAGCACTGAATCAGAAAGAACACAAGCTCTGGAGTCAATGGATCCAAATGTAAATTTCAGCTCTGCCTTTTTTTTTTTTTTTTGGTGAGGAAGATTGTTCCTGAGCGAACACCTGTGCCAATCTTCTTCCATTTTGTATGTGGGACGTCACCACAGCATGGCTTGATGAGTGGTGTGTAGGTCCATGCCCGGGATCTGAACCTGTGAATGCTGGGCCACTGAAGTGGAGTGCGCAGACTTAACCACTGCACCACCAGGCCGGCCCCTAGCTCTGCCCTTTTGTGTGGGCTTGGGTGAGTCACGGAAGCCCTTGGCCTCTGCTCCTCCTAGGTGAGAGGACTCTTGCAGGCTGATAGAAGGATCATAGGTGATGTGGCACCTGTCAAAGTATTTACTTAGCACATGGCTGGATTCAGTAGCTTTGTTTCTTATTTGGAAAAAGACAGAGTGTGCAGGTCTTATTTTAATTGTAGCTACTAAAAAGTCCGCCCCCTCCATGAAGTCTGCCAGGCCACAGGAGCCCTCTTCCTCCCTCCTCTCCAGCCCCATGCTGCTCCTGAGGCCTCAGGCCCTTGGTCATGTCTGCCTGGGGGGCCAACCCCTGTATATGTGTGTGTGTGTGTGTGGAGTGTCTGACTCATCTTTCCCCCCCCGTCGTGGAGCACATTCAATACATGGAGAATGTTGGCTGATTGGTGGGTGGTGGACAGGGGCTGCCTGGGGGAATGAAAGCGTGAGGGCTGGACTCAGGGCCTTGAGTCAGGATGGTATCCAGGCTGGCTACAGGGGCCTGGGGAGGGGCTTGCAGCCATCTTTCTGAAGTGGTCCCCTACCTTCGTTTGGGGGCTCCCACCCCCTCCTCCCTGACCTTGTTTCTCATTGGCTCAGCCCTGTCCTGCTAACGAGCTGAGCCAGCCGCTTGGCACTCGCCTCTCCGATGTGCTGACTCAGTCCTGTGGTTCCTGCTTCCTCTGCCCTTGTTTGAAGATGCTGGTTAATTGCTCTCTAGCTTCAGGATGCACTGGCAGGGGCACGGCCCCCTTTTCTTCTCCCCTTGCACATGCCCCAGGAAGGGGACAGGCCAGTGGTCTCCAGCCCCGAGCCTGCCCTCTGTTGACATGGCAGTGTAGGCAGTCAGGGAGAGGGGCAGAGGAGCAGAGAGCGGAATGGACCATTGCTGTCCACTAGAGAGAAATGGGGAGGGGAAGGGGCCGGCACTCTTGGAGCCTGGTCTCCATATTTCCTGGCCTTTGGGATCTGGAAGATGCCAGCCACTGCCAGGATGGCCCTGAGTGGGAGGGAGGGGTCCTGTGAGCACTGGTGGTGGCCTCTCAGATCTGTGCCCAGAGCTGAGGGCCAGAAGAGGGTAATGGTGCTGGGAGGGAGACCTTAGGCCTCAAACAGGTAGGAAGGAAGAGAAAGAGAGAAGAAAGAAGGATGGAAGGAGGGAAAAGAAGAGGGAGAGAGCGAAGGAGAGAGGGAGGGAGGGAGGGAGGAAGGAAGGAAGGAAAGGAGGGAGGAAGGAAGGAAGCCGAGGTTGATTCTTGCACTGAGAAGCTCTCCTTTAATTCCCACAGGATGGGCTACAGATGCTGTCCCGGGGTGAGAGTCACAGCATTTAACAACAGTGTGGCATCAGCTCTTACTCATCAGGGTGGATGCCAGGCCAGGAGCTAGGCAGGGCCTGGAGGCCCCTGAGCTGAGCCTGAAGTTAACCCTTTAGTTGCTGGGTCATGAGGAAGTTGGGGAGGGAAGAGCCAGGTGGTGATAACTGTTCAGCAATCAGAGTAAAGTATTTCGATATTTTAACAACGTGACCTGCTCAGCAGCAGGCTCTTCCTCTGTTTTGCTCACTGATGTGTCCCAAGTGCCAAGAAGCAGCCTGGCGCACAGTAGGGGCTCTAGCTTTGTTGAATGGGTGGGTACAGGTGGGAGAAGAGTGTCAGCTGGAGGGTGAGGGGGCTGATGTCAGTGGGAAGTGGTGGGTTGCAGAACTGGGTGACGGTGACTCGGGGCCACGTGGCAATCCGAGGGGGACCCGGGGAAGATGCCACACTAGGGTCAGCGAGACAGAGGATGCATGAGGGCGGGGCCTGGAGGTGGGCAGTCCTGAGGAGGGCACACTGGGGACCCATCTTTCGAGACCCAAATTTTGGCGCCCCCTTCTGGAGATTGGTCTCTGGCTGCACCAGGCTGTGGGTGGAGCTCAGGAAGCAGGTGCTGAGGGACAGACAGGCTTCCCGAGAGGCCCTGGGGGAGGCCTGGCGTGATGTGCACTAATTCAATTTTTTAAATTACTATGACAAAGAGAGAGGAGGAAGGAAGAGAGGGGATTAAAAAGGAAGCTGTAATCCCCTGGTGATCCTGAAGGCAGAGGCAGATGAAAGAATTTTCTCTGCTGAGGAGGTGGGGCCTCTGGGGTACAGCCCTGTGCTTCCAGATGGGTTTCCTGGCCTCGGTATCCTTGAAATGCCCTGGGTGAGGGGAAAGGGCCCTCTTGCCTTCTTTCTTTCCCTCCTTCTACCGGGGCCTAGGAGCCTAGGGGTGTGTGGGATAGTGTGGGACAGGACGGGATGGGAGGAGAGAGGGGCATGGAGCAGGAGAACACGGGACCCAAGGAGGACCCACCCCTTAGCTTTGTTCTCAGGGAAGAAGAGCCGTTTCTGTTTATCTGCTCCTCTCCAAAAGGGGAGACAGTTTCTGATCGTCTTCCAACTTCTCAAACCAGAGGCTTTGCACGGACCGTGCAGTAGGAAGAAAGAAGGGAGGGGAGGAGAAAAGGAGCACATGAGAGAACAGTGGACTTCCCAAGTAAGTGGGACATCTACTGTGGAGTACAGACCCCACAGTGCACCTGGGAATTAGCGTTAGGGACCTGGGGGAACCTGGGGGAACCTGGGGGGACCGGGGGGACTGGGCCACTTTCAGTGCTTTCCAGGGCCCTGGAGTGGGTCCAGCCTGAGCAGGCCACACTCCCCTCCCCACCCAGGCTGATTTGGGGCTTGCCCTGTCTTGTGCTCCTTCTCTCTTCCCTCCTTGGGTCTCCAGCCAGCCCGCCGGCTTGATGAATTAGCCCCATAGATATTCCGTCGGGAAAGCAAACACATATCATATATATCTTTGACAAGTTATTATTCTCCCTTATCAGGATTCAGGTGCATCCCGCGCCCGCCATTACTCACACTGCACACCCGCCCTGCCTGGGACTGGGCAGAGCCCGCTACACCACAGTGCCCTGCCAGGCCGGCTGTGCCCCCTGCCCCGCCTCTGGGCTGTGGTGTGTGCCTATGTGTGTGTGTGTGTGTGTGTGTGAGTGTGAGTGTGTGAATGTGTGTGGAGAGCTCCCACCCCCTCCTTTAGGCCAGAAGCTGAGCAGGAGCTGTTCTGACCCCCTTTTGGCCCAATGGCCTGACTGGCCTTTGTCCCCAGGCAGAGGCTGAGTGCAGCCGAAGACCAACCTGGTGGTGTTCTTTGGTTCTCTCACTGGAACCAGGAGCAGGAGTTTTGTCCCAAGGAATGTTCCAGTTTGGGCCTCAGCCATGAACACTTCGTGGGGCTAGTGGTGGGTGTCCCCATTCCCCTTTGCTGTTGGGCTATCTCCTGGCCTGCTGGCAGGGCTGACGCTCTGCCACCTCCATCATTCCAGAGCTTCTTGCAGCCCAAGGGGGCTCCTCTGGCGCTGACCCCCTAGTGCCCCTGACCCCCTACGGCCCCTGAGATGGCTGAGGCCCAGGGGGCCTGGGGAGGTGCCCTGATGAATGAGATGTAAGTGAGTATTAGTGCTCTCAGCCCAGCCGCTGGCGTGATTTGTGATCTTTCGCCCAGCGCATTCCCATTTCCCCAGAGGCAGGCTCCATATTAACTAGTCCTCTACTTAGGAATATAAATGGGGCATTTGGAATTGCTCCTGACAGCCTGAGGCTGCTAATGCACTCAGGCCTTGTGGTGGGATAAGGGGGGCACTGGGTGTGACTCTGAGGAGCCCTCAGGCCAGCCGAGGAGGGCCCCACACCCTGGGAGTCAGCCTGATTCTGAGGTGGGGAAGTCCCTGCTGCCTCGACTTGGGCTGGGCTGGGGCTGGCTCTCGGACTTCCACCCCACCCTCACCTGCCTCTCAGAGCTGATGGGAACCATGAGGGGACTGTGTCTCCCTCTGAGGCACGGTCCTCCACCATCTCAGAACAGAATGTCAGTGTAGACTGAGGCTGCTGTCACCTGAGAGCCAGCCCTTCCAGTGCGGTGTCTGCTCCTTCTCCAGCTTCACCTTGTGCATTCCTGGGAACCTTCCCTTCCCTCCCCTGGGGCCACCCGCCTGGCCCCTCAGGACAGACTAGATCAGGGAGAGTGGGTATGGAGAGGAGAGAGGAAAGCTCGCCAAAGGCAGGTGTTGCTCTGGACTCCCGTTTGGCTGAGTGCTCAGGTGGACTTGGTGTAGCCAACTGAGCAGGCTCCTGTGCCCAGGCCCAGGGACTCTGCTTGGGTATCAGAGACAACACGGCTTGATCGCTGCCCTCAAGGGCTCCCAGTCCACTAGGGGGATGGCTGGGGAGGGGAAAGACTGATGGTCCTGAAGTGTTCCGGGCCCTCAGAGGTGCCCATGGTGTTCACTGCGGGAGATGAAGGAGGGGGGACTGACAGCTACAGGGGGTGGTGGTGGGGGAGGGCTCAAGGAAGGCTTCCTGGAGGAGGGAGTGCATGGGTGGGCGGGCTTTAGATGAACCTCGAGTTTGCCTGAGGAGAGGAGTGGGTGAGAGCGTTGGAGGGAGGGCACAGGCCGTTTGGGGCAGTGCTGTGGACATTCCCTCAGGGTTCCCTCATTGTCATTGCCCCAAGCCCAGGTTCCTGCCCGAGAGAGGGAGGCGGGATTCCTCCTGACTTCTCCTGAGGCTCAGAGAGGGCCGGGAGGCAGAGGAGGTGAAAAGGGAGAGCGGGAGTCTGCTGTGGTTTGGCCTTTCGGGGCTGTGGCATCCAGGCCTTCCCGCTCCTGTACCTGGGTAAAGTCTCCAATGCTGAGGGGCCAGGTGCTGCCACAGTGGGCATGCCTGGCAGAGGCAGGTTCCCACTTCACCTGGGGCCCTGGGAGGGTGTGGAGGTCGGTTGCAGTTAGCCTCATGGCCACTAGAGGGCAGCCCCAGCCCATGTTTCTCTCCTTCCTGAAAGCAGAGAGCCAGGGCGGGGATGGGAGGTGGGGCAGGGATGGGAGGTGGGGCAGGGGCTGCCCATGCTGGGGTCTCCACTAGGGTTCCTCGTGCTGGGAATGGGGGTGCCTGTTTTACCGCCTCTCTGCGTTGGGGCCTACTAGTGCCTGAGCTCTCCAACCCCAAGTTAGGGAAGAAAAATCTCTGGAAATTTTGAAGCCATGGGAAAAAGGCATTTTGTTTTAAACATTAGTATCTACAATACTTATTTTAGTGCCTTTTGCAAAAAATTGTTATGAACGTTAAAAGGCTTTGTAGAAGACCATGCAGCTGGCGGCCAATGTCATGGGCTCTGGTGCCAGACTGCCGGGTTGGAATGCCAGTCCCACCACCTAATTCCTGGGTGACCTTGGGCAGGTTCAACCACGTCTCCAGGCCTCATTTGCGCCCTCTGTAAAATGGAGATTCTAATACCTACCCCAGGGTGGTTGTAATAAACCCAATGAGGGTCGCTTAGTACCTGCCCAGCATAGAGTAAGTGCTCCAGTCTCGCTCTTTCATTTCCATGATAAGCAATTACATTTGATTTAGATGGAAGAGTAAAGGCCAAAATTTAAAGCAAAAACACTATTTTTCCTTCCATTAATGTTTTAAACACCATCCCCCTCACAATAAAGTAAAAAAAATTGGAAAAACATTCCCCAACTCTGACATTTTCTGGGCCTTCTTGCAGAATGAGTGAGCACCAGTTTGCGCCTTAATTTGTGTCTCACGTGTCCTGAGGGGTGATGGCCTGCTGGGCACCCCAGGGCCCCTCTGGGACAGAGTGGGCACTTGGGCCCCCATCCCCTCACCACATCATAAGTTGCTGCCACTGTGAGCCAGTCGTGTCTGATCGTGGGCCCACCACAGAGCCCTCTAGCTCTGGCTTCTTCACGCCAGCTGCATATTAGAATCACACTAGCTTGCTGTAAAAATGACTAGTGGCCAAACCCCAGCCCCAGAGGTTGTGATTCACTTGGTGTAGGGTGGGGCGCGGGTGTCAGGCACAGGGCATGCAGGGTGGACGACCTGCCACTGCCAGAAAGGTCTCCTCAGGTGGATGGAGGTGCCCCAGCCCCCCAACTCCATGGCCTCACAGAACTCTGTACAAATTTAGGAGGAGAGGTTTGGCTTGATGTAGGAAGGTCCTTTGATTTGTTAGTGGGGAGGCTGGTTCTAGTCCTGGCTGGGTGGTTAGCTCTGTGTGGGCCTTTCGGTAAAGCCCCTGCCTCTGAGCCTCGGTCTCCTCACCTTTCAAGCAAGATAAATAGTGCCTGTTGGGCCTAAGGAGTCATCTGGCGTGAGGATCCCATGGCACGAGAGTGAGTGTGCTTGGAAGGAGTGGAACCAGCCACCACAAGCGGGTTCTCTCGCTTCTCTTTGAGAGAGAGGGAGTGCGTTGGTGTCCTAGGGCTCCCGTAACGGAGGGCCACAGACAGACCTACTGTGTCACAGTGCTGGAGGCTCAACACCCAGAATCAAGGTGTCAGTGAGGGTGGTTCCTCTGAGGGCCGAGAGGGCAGGCCTCTCTCCTGGGCTAGTAGATGGCCGTTTTCCCCCGTTCTCTTCTCGTCCTCTTCCCTCAATGCTTGTTTGTCTCTGTATCCAAATTTCCCCTTTTTATAAGAATGCTTGTCCCATTGGGTTAGCGTCCACACTACTGACCTCATTTTAACCTGATTACCTGCGAAGATCTTCTCTCCAAATAAGATCACATTCTGAGGCACTGGGGGCTGGGATTTCTACACAGCATTTTTAGGGGATACAATTCAACCCATAAGAGGGAGTGAGAGAGCTCCCTAATGCTCAATTCAGAAAAGATCAGCAAAAGCAACAACCCACCAACCCTGGAAGGGGACAATGTTGGGGGAAGGAGACCAGGCTCAGCCTCGCCCCAGCAGCCCTCCGTTCATCTCCCTATCTCCTGGCCCCTCACCTGGGGACTCAGGTGCCTTCCAGGTTATGGGCTGTGTGGGTGTGGTGAGGGGTGAAAGGGACAAAATGTGTGTGGCCTAGCTCCAGGGAGCACCAGGCACTTTGTAGTCCCTGTGGGTACCCTCCCTGAGCATGACTTTTACATTGTGTGGGGGTCTTAGGGGGGACATCATGAAAGGGGACAGGGGACTGCTTGGTAGTACCTTTCAGTTACAAAGCAGGTGGGATGCTGGAGGCATGGCAGGCTCCCCTCCTGCCTTGATGTGGGTTGGGCAGAGATGGGAGAGCAGGAATACTGGGGAGAAAGGGCCTCATGTAGTATTCAGGCCGGGCAGGGCTCAGAGCCTTGTTCCTGTAATTGACAAGCACATGGGCTGCCTCCCTCCCTCTCTCCCCTGTCTGTGCCCAAGGATCCACCAGGCAGAGGCCGAGGGTGTGTGTGTGTGGGGTGCCAGCCTGCTGCCAGCCAGGTGTGCATCCATATTTATCAGAGGCAAGTCCCTGGGAAGCACTTGGATGCTGAACACACCAGGCAGTCTGTTTGGGCCAGCTGCTCCATTCCTGGCCAGCCACTGGAAGGAGGAGATTCAGGAATGTCAGCCCAAACACTGCTACCCCGATTTGTAGTGTTTACCGATTTCTGTGGTGTAAATAGCCTCACCATGGCTGATTTCAAGCTACCAACGTGAAGCCAATGTGCTCACAGAACTCCTGAAAATTTAACATTTGGGCCCAACCTCCTTGCAATAAAGAACTGAGGCCCAGCTGTGGAATAGCCTGGGGTCATAGCTCAGCTGATTAGGGGCTCAGCTGGACTCTGTCGCCACACTGCGTTGGAGTGTGTCTGTCTTTCTGGGGTCACCAGTGATAATGGGTTCTCTGTGACGGTGGGGCAGGGGGATGAGGGGTGGACTGGCCATCCAGAAGGGTAGCTGTGGGAGCTCTGCCTCGCGGCCTGTGCCAGTAGTGACGCCCAGCATCACAGAGCAGCTTGTAGTGCGCCAAGTGCCTTCTTATCTGTTGTCCCTAAATTTAATTTCCACAGCAGCCCTGGGGGCATATATTGTTACCACATTTTACAGATGAGGAAACTGAGCCTGAGGGATTGTATGATTTCTAGGTCATGTGACTAGGGAGCGGCTGTGCTTTCACCCAAACCTAGGTCTTCTGAGACCACTCCTAGTTCCTCCCACTGCCCAGGATGCTGAGGCCATGGTGCCTTCCCGTCAATGCAGCCTCTCTGGGGGCCTGGCGACCTCCACCTGCAGGAAGCCTAGAGCCGGGCACAGGTGGTGCTTCCACTGTGATATCAGCCTGGCACGGAAGGTCCCTCAGCGAGTGCCTGCTGGGGGTGAGCTCACCCTTGGTCAGTGGCCAGGGGGCTGACTTTTATCCTCAGCTGCTCCCTGAGGGTGGGGCCGTTGGTGCCTGGGTGCTGGCCCCTTCCTTCCCACCTGCTTTCTTCTCCCCCTAGGACTGAGACCCCCAGCTCACTTCACCTTAGGCCTTCCCAAGGCCGCCCCCACCAGCCAGCCTCAGCCTCTCCACCCCCCACAGCCTCCCCGGCCCTTCTCCCAGGGCCTTGCCTGGGACAGGTGAGGAAGATGTTCCCATATGTGGTTTTTATTGTGGTTCCTTTCCTGAAACAAGTTCTCTTCCTGCTCCATGGCAGAATACAGATGGAAGCCTAGGCCCCAGCCCCATCTGCATCTCTCAGAGCAGGCCCGGCATGTTGAAGGGGACTGCAGACTGTTCTGGAGATAGGCAGACAGACAGACCCACAGAGGAAGGAAAAGAAAGAAGGACACCGAGGCAGAGGGACACATGATAACACAGTAAAAGGCAAATAATAAATTTTAAAAAAGCAAAGAACCAGAGCCTATGTGTGCCAGGCACTGTGCTAAGTCCTTACAATAACTGTCCCAGGTAAATGCTGTTTGATCCACATCTGAGTTCAGGAAACAGAAGCTCAGAGAGGTTAAGTACCTTGCCCAAGATCACACAGGCCGTGAGTGTGATTCAAATTCATTATATCTATTCTTATCCAGTACACTACCAGGTGTTCTAGTTAAGGAGAGGGAGGCCAGAGTGAGGGGGACAAGGAGATTGAGAGGTGAGAGAGTAAGAGAGGCTGAGTGTCAATCCCGGCACCCTTATATACATGAGAGGGCCACTTAGGGTGCTACAGTTGAGAGGCAGTGCAATGTACCAAGGACAAAGAGCACCTGATGAGGAGTCAGGATATCTTTTGCCAGCTGTGTGGCCTTGGGCAAATCACCTCACCTCTCTGGTCCTTCAGTTCTTCATTTGCAAAAAAGGATGATAATTGTGCACTGTCCGCCTCTCAGGGTGATCCTGATAGTGATAAAAACTAATGGATATAGAGATGATTTTGGGAAGATGGTGGAGTCAGAAGCACCAGGAATCTGTCTTCCCACCTAGGAAACAATTTCACTGCTAATTAGAATCTTTCTGATATAACTATTTGGAACTTTGGAGTCTATTGAAGGCTTGCAACTTCCAGGGGAAGACTTGGATGGTAAATTGCAGTTAATTTTGGTCAATTTCAGCTCTTAGCACAGTAGCAGCTGCCCATTCCCCACCCCAGCCACATGCTAGGCAGCTGTGCAGGTGTTCTTGGAACAGCTTGCGCACAGCTTTCGGGAGCAAGGGTGGGCAAAAAGGACTCCTTCCTCCAAATATTGGGAATCTGTGCTCTGATGGCTGATTTCTGCTTATGATCACAGAGGTGCAGACAACGGGACAGGTGGCCATTGTTTTCGCACTTCATCTATTGTTGCAAGTCCCTCCCTGTTTGGCTGAAGTGACTTCCAGGGGATTTAAAGGACCAGCACCCTTTTTGCCCCTTCATTTTTTCTCTCTTTCCCCTTTTGGGGGCCAGACATTAAAAACTAGGACGTTCAAAGACAGCTTCATATATGGGAAAATTAAAAGGTGACAGCATGTGCCCAGGGAAAGGCTCAGAAAAGACCTGAGAAGACCTTAAGTTTATATCTCAGGTGATCCTCGGCACAGAGACAGCTTAGAACAATAAAACAAACAAACAAACAATAAACAAAACAATAACAAAAACAGCAAACCCTGGGAAGGGGGAGAATCTGGTTTCCAGAGTTTCCAAATTATTAGATTCAAATGTCCAGTATGCAACAAAAACACCCACAAGACATACAAAGAACAAAAAGTGTAGCCCATTCAAAGGAAGAAAGTAAAAGGAATTTCTCTGAAAAAGACCTGATGGCAGATACACTAGACAAAGACTTTAAAACAACTGTTTTAAAGATGCTCAAAGAACCAAAGGAAGGTGTGGAGAAAGTCCAGAAAATGATGTATAGACAAAACAGAAATATCAATAAAGAGATAGAAAACCTGAAAAGAAACCAAACAGAAATTCTGTATCTGAAAAGCACAGTGACGGAAATGAAAAATTCACTAGGGGGATTCAAAGGCAGATTTGAGCAGGCAGAAGAAAGAATCAGTGAGCTTGAAGATAGGAAAATGGAAATTATAGAGTCTGAGGAACAGAAAGGAAAAAGTGAACAGAGTGTAAGGGACCTGAGGGACATCACTGAGTGGACCAACATAAGCATCATGAGAGTCCCAGAAGGAGGAAAGAGAGAGAAGGGGCAGAGAGAATATTTGAACACATAATGGCTGAAAACTTCCCCAATTTGATGAGAGACATAAATATAAACACCCAAGAAGCTCAACAAACTCTAAGATGAACTCAAAAGGCCCACACTGAGACACCTTATAAGCAAACTTTCAAAAGACAGAGACAAAGAGAGAATCTTTAAAGCAGCCAGAGAGAAGCAAATCGTCACAAACAAGGGATCTTTCATAAGATAATCAGCAAATTTCTCATCAGAAACTTCAGAGGTCAGAAGGCAGCAGGCCGAGATATTCAAAGTGCTGAAAGAGAAAGATCTGCCAGTCAAGATTCCTGTATCTAACAAAACTGTTCTTCAACAGTGAGGGAGGAATTAAGACATTCCTAGATGAGTAAAAGCTGAGGGACATTATATATTAACAAAATGTTCACTACAGCCAGAAGACATAATAATTACAAACATTTACACACCTAATGACAGACTATCAAAATATATGTAGCAAAAACTGACAGAATTAAAGGGATATATAGACAGTTCTACAATAAGAGTTAGAGAGTTCAATATTCCACTCACAATAATGCATAGAACAACCAGACAGAAGATAAGTATGGAAACAGAGGGCTTAAACAACACAACCAACTAGGTGTAACACTACATGCAGAACATGCATACAGAACACTACCCAACAACACCAGAACGCTCATTCTTCTCATGTGCACGTGGGGCATTTTTCAGGATAGACCATATATTAGACCAAAAATTGTCTCAATAGATTTAAAAAGATTCATATCATACAAAGTATTCTCTATCACTGCAATGGGATGAAGTTAGAAATCAATAACAGAGGGAAAACTGGAAAATTCAAAAAATTGTGGCGATTAAACAAATTTTTTTTTGAGGAAAATTAGCCCTGAGCTAACATCTGCCTCCAATCCTCCTCTTTTTGCTGAGGAAGATTGACCTGACCTAACATCTGTGCCCATCTTCTTCTATTTTATGTGTGGGACGCCTCCCACAGCATGTCTTGATAAGCAGTGTGTAGGTCCATGCCCAGGATCCAAACTGGCGAACCCCAGGCTGCTGAAACAGAGTGTGCGAACTTGACTGCTACACCACTGGGCCAGCCCCTAAACAACAAACTTTCAAATAACCAATGAATGAAAGAAGAAATAACAAGGGAAACTAGAAAATACTTAGAGATCAATGAAAATGAAAACACAACATACCAAAACTTACAGGACACAGTGAAAGCAGTGCTAACAGGGAAATTGATGGTTTTAAATGCTTACATTAAAAAACAAGAAACACCTCAAATCAAACCTGGCTTTATAACTTAAGGAACTAGAAAAAGAATAACAAAGTAAACCCAAAGCTAGCAGAAGAAAGAAAATAATAAAAATTAGAGCAGAGATTATTGAAATAGAGAATAGAAAACAATAGAGAAAATCAACGAAACCAAAAAGTTGGTTCTTTGAAAAGATCAACAAAATTGACAAACCTTTATCTAGATGGACTCAAAAAAAAAAAAGAAGAGAGAAAACAAATTACTAAAATCAGAGATGAAATTGAGGACGTGACTGCTGATTCTACAAACATGAAAAGGATTATGAGAGTAGTATGAATAATTGTATGGCAACAAAATTGATAATCTAGATGAAATGAACAAATTCCTGGAAATACAAAACCTACCAAGACTAAATCATGGAGAAATAGAAAATCCGAATAGACCTATAGCTAATAAGGAGATTGAATCACTAATAAAAAATGTCCTGACAGAGAAAAGCTCTGGACACAATGGCTTTACTGGTGAATTCTACCAAACATTTAAAGAACTAATACCATCCTTCTCAAACTTTTCCCCAAAACTGAAGAGTAGGGAACACCTCCTAACCTCCTAACATCCTATGCGGCCACCATTGCACTGATACCAAAGCCAGGAAAAAGACACTACAAGAAAAGAAAATGACAAGCCAGTATCTCTTATGAACATTGATGCCAAAATCCTCAGCAAAACGCCAGTAAACCAAATTCAACTGCATGTTAAAAGGATTATATGTCACGACCAAGTGGAATTTATTCCTGGAATTGAAGAATGATTCAACATACAAAAATTGATCAATGTAATATACCACCTTAGCAGAATGAAGGAGAAAACCCTACATGATTATCTCAATTGATGCAGAAAAAGCATTTGACAAAATTAAACACCACTTTATGATAAAACACTCGAAACTAGGAATAGGAGGAAACTACCTCATCATAAAAAAAGAAATATGAAAACCCCACAGTGAATATCATATTAAATGGTGAAAAACTGAAAGCTTTTTCTCTAAGATCAGGAACAAGGCAAGGACGCCCACTTTCACCACTTCTATTCAACATAGTGCTGGAAATTCTAGCCAGAACAATTAGGGAAGAAAAAGAAATCAAGGCATCCAAATTGGAAAGGAAGAAGTAAAATGATCTCTGTTTGCAGATGATATGATTTTCATGTATAAAACCCTAAGATTCTGCAAATACCTGTTAGAAGTCATAAATGAATTCAGCAAAGTAACGGGATACAAAGTCAACATACAAAAATCAGTTGCATTTCTATACATTAATAACGAACAACCTGAAAATGAAATTACAAAAACAGTTCCATTTAGAATAGCATCACAAAGAATAAAATACTTAAGAGTTAACCAAGGACGTGAAAGACTTGTACAATGAAAATTTCAAAACATTGCTGAGAGAAATTAAAGAAAATATCGATAAAAGGAAACACAGCTCGTGTTCATGGATTGAAGACTTAATGTTGTTAAAATGCCAATACTACTCAAAGTGATCTGCAAATTCAGTGCAATCCCTATCAAAATTCTCATGATGTTTCTTGTATAAATAGAAAAACCCTTCCTGAAATTCGTATGGAATCTCAAGTGACCTTAAATAGTCAAAACAATCTTGAAAAAGAAGAACAAATCTGGAGGACTTGCACTTCCGGATTTCCAAACTTACTACAAAGCTACAGCAGTCAAAACAGTGTGGTACTGGTATAAAAACCAACATATAGACCCTTGGAATAGAACATAAAGCTCAGGAATAAATTTTCACATATTTGGTCAAATGATTTTTGACAAGGGTGCCAAGAACATACAATGGGGAAAGGATAGTCTTCTCAACAAATGGTGCTGTGAAAAATGGATATCCACATGGAAAAGATTGAAGTTGGACCCTTACCTAAATAATATACAAAAATTAACTCAAAATGGATCAAAGACCTAAAAGTAATTCCTAAAACAATAAAAATCTTAGAAGAAAACAGGACAAAAACTTCATGACATTGGATTTAGCAGTGATTTCTTGGATATGTTACCAATGGCACAGGTAACAAAAAATAGACAATTGGTCTTAACTAAAGTTAAAAAATTTTGTGCATCAAAAGACACTATCAACAGAGTAAAAAGACAACCCACAGAATGGGAGAAAAGATTTGCAAATCAGTACTGGAAGTCGTAGCCAGAGCAATTAAGCAAAAAAGGCAATAAAAGGCATCCAAATTGGAAAGGAAAAAGTTAATTGTTTTTATTTTCACATGATATAATCTTATACATAGAAAATCCTAAAGATTCTACCAAAAAACCGTTAGAACTAATCAATGAATTCAGTAAAGTTGCAGGATACAAAATCACCATACAGAAATCAGTTGCATTTCTATACACTAACAATGAAATATCTGAAAAAGAAATTTAAAAAATTCCATTCACAATAGTATCAAAAATAATAAAATACTTAGGAATAAATTTAATCAAGGAGGTAAAAGATCTGTACACTGAAAACTATGAGACTTTGATGAAAAAAACTGAAGAGGACACAAATAATTGGAAAGATAACCCATGTTCATGGATTAGAAGAAATAATATTGTTAAAATGTCCATACTGCTCAAAGCCATCTATATATTGAACGCAATCCCTATCAAAATTCCAGTGACATTTTTCACAAAAATAGAAGAAATAATCCTAAAATTTGTACGTGACCCTAAAAGAACCTGAATAGCCAAAGCAATCTTGAGAAAGAAGAACAAAGCTGGTGGCATCATAATTCCTGATTTCAAACTATACTGTGAAGCTCTAGTAATCAAAATAGTATGATACTGGCATAAAAATAGACATGTAGACCAATGGAATGGAATTGAGAGCCCAGAAATGAACCCTCACATATATAGTCAACTAATATTCAACAGGGAGCCAAGAATGCTCAATGGGGAAAGGATAGTCTCTTCAATAAATAATGTTGGGAAAACTAGATAACCACATGCAGAAGAATGAAATTGGACCTGTATCTTATACTACTCACAAAAATTAGCTAGACATGGAGTAAAGACTTAAACATAAGACCTAAAATTGTAAAACTCTTAGAAGAAAACATATGGAAAAAGCTCCTTGACATTGGTCTTGGCAATGAATTCTTGGATATGACACCCAAAGCACAAGCAACAAAAGCAAAAATTAATAAATGGGACTATGTCAAACTTATAATCTTCTGCACAGAAAAAGAAACAATCAACAAAATGAAAAGGCAATCTATGGAATGGGAAAGAATATTTGCAATTCATCTATCTGATAAGGGGTTAGTATTCGAAATATACAAAGAACTGATACAACTCAATAGGCAAAAAAACAGTCTGATTGAAAAATGGACATGGGGGCCGGCCTGGTGGCGCAGTGGTTGAGTGTGCACGTTCTGCGTCAGCAGCCCGGGGTTTGCTGGTTTGGATCCCGGGTGTGGACATGGCACCGCTTGGCAAGCCATGCTGTGGTAGGCGTCCCACATATAAAGTAGAGGAAGATGGGCATGGATGTTGGCTCAGGGCCAGTCTTCCTCAGCAAAAAGAGGAGTATTGGCAGTGGATGTTAGCTCAGGGCTAAGCTTCCTCAAAAAACAACAACAACAACAACAACAACAACAAAATGGACAGAGGACCTGAATAGACATATTTCCAAAGAAGACATACAGATGTCCAACAGGTACATGGAAAGGTGTTCAATGTCACTAATCATCAGGCAAATGCAAATCAAAACCATAGTGAGCTATTGCTTTGCACCTGTTAAAATGAATATCATCGAAAAGACAAGAGATAGCAAATGTTGGAAAGGATGTGGAGAAAAGGGAACATTTGTGCACTGTTGGTGGGAATGTAAATTGGTACAGGCACTAAGGAAAACAGTATGGAGGTTCCACAGTAAATTAAAAATAAAACTACCATATGATCCAGAAATCCCATTTCTGGGGATATATCCAAAGGAAATGAATCAGAACCTTGAAGAGATACATGCACCCCCATGTTCACTGCAGTATTATTCACAATAGTCAAGATATGAAAACAATGTAAGTGTCCATCAATTGATGAACCGATAAGGAAGATGCAGTACATATGCACAATGGAATATTATTCAGCCATGAGAAAGAAGGAAATCTTGCCATGTGTGACAACGTGGATGACCTTGAGGGCATTATGTTAAGTGAAATAAGTCAGACAGAGAAAGACAAATACTGTATGATATCACTTATTTGTGGAATCTAAAACAACGAAACTCATAGAAACACAGAGTAGAATAGTGGTTGCCAGAGGTCGGGGTTTGGGGGAAATGGGGAGATGTTGGTCAAAGAGCACAAACTTCTACTTAGAAGATGAATAAGTTCTGGGGATCTAATATACAGCATAGTGATTATAGTTAATAATACTGCATTATATACTGGCAAGTTGCTAATAGAGTAAATCGTAAATCTTCTCACTACAAAAAAGAAGTGGTAATTATGTGAAGCGATGGAGGTTTTAGGTAATGCTACAGTGGTAATCATTTTGTAATATATAAGTGTGTCAAATCGACACGTTGTACACCTTAACTTGATGTTATATGTCAATTATACCTCAATAAAGCTGGAAAAAAGATGTGCAAATTATATATCTGATAAGAGATTAATATCCAGAGTATATGGAGAATTAAAGCTCAACAACAAAAAAACCAAACAACCTCATTCAAAAATGGGCAAAGAAGTTAAGTAGACATTTCTCCAAAGAAGATATGCAAATTGCCGTTAAGTACATGAAAAGATGCTCAATATCACTAGTCGTTAGGTAAATGCAAATCAAAATTATAAGAAGATATCACCTCACACCCCTTAAGATGGCTACTATCAAAAAGACAGAAAACAACAAATGTTGGTGAGGATGTGGAGAAATTGGAACCCTTGTGTACTGTTGGTTGGAATGTAAAATGGTAAGGTTGCTGTGGAAAAAAGTATGGCGGTTCCTCAAAAAATTAAAAATAGAATTACCAGATGATCCCAGCAATTCCACTTTTGGGTATATACCCAGAAATTGAAAGCAGAGTCTTGAAGAGATAATTGTATACCCATGTTTATAGCATTATTCACAATGGCCATGACGTGGAAGCAACCCCTGTGTCCGTCGACAGATGAATGGTTAAGCAAAATGTGGTAGACACATACAATGGAATATTATTCAACTTTAAAAAGGAAGCAAATTCTTCAATATACTACAATATGGATGCACTTTGAGAACATTATACTAAATGAAATAAGCCAGTCACGAAAAGGCAAATACTGTGTGATTCCACTTGCATGAGGTACTTAGAGTAGCCAGAATCATAGAGACAGTAGAATGGTGGTTACCAAGGGCTGGGGGTGGGTAGAGGGAATGGGGGCCTACTGTTTAATGGGTATAAGCTTTCAGCTTTACAAGGTGAAAAGAATTATGCAAATAGATGGTGGCGATGGTTGCACAACACATGAATGTATCTAATACCACTGAATTGTACTCTTAACGGTTAAGATGGCAAATTTTATATTATGTGTATTTTACAAGAATAAAAAAATGGGAAAAAATGAACGTGATTATACAGTTATTCATCCAATAAAATATACCGAGCATCCACCATCTGCCAGGGACGGGGGCAAGTCAGATGCCCTCCCAGTTCCTCATGGGGCTTCCAATCTAGAGGGCCGTACAGACCTTTACAATAGAGAAGGGTAAGTGCTAAGTCCAGGGAGTGACGAAAATCAAAGGAGGAGCACTTTACCCAGTTTAGGGTGTCAAAGAAGGCTCTCTCGAGGAAGTGGCACTGAAGCTGAGACAGGACAGTAAGTAAGAGTTGGTTTGGACTTGGGAAGAGGAAGCGTAATCCAGGAGAGAGCATGGAGGAACTGAAGTTAGCTGGATTCAACTGTACAAAGAAATCCTTCCTCTTATTTGCCTAAAACCTGCCTTGGTCAAATTTTAAAGGTGGCCTTGAGCTCTAGAATTTAGACTTTGTGTCCAAAGAAGTCTTTGCCTAACCCAAGGTAATAAAGATTTTCTTCTAGAATTTTACAGTTTTAGCCCTACATTTAGGTCTATGATTCATTTCAAGTTAACTTTTCTTTAAGGTGTAAGATGTGTGTTGGGGTCCTCTCTCTTTCTTTCTCTCTCTCTCGTATACAGATATCCAGTTGTCCAGCACAATTTGTGGAAAAGACTGTCTTTCTCCCACGGAATTAACTTGGTACGTTTTTCAAAAATCACTTGGCCATCTGTGTTGGGTATATTTCTGGACTCTTCTATTCCATTGATCATTATGTCTCTCCTTACCCCAACACCACACTGACATGATTACTGTAGCTTTATAGTAAGTCTTGAAATCAAGTAGTATAAGTCCTCTAACTTTTTTCCCTTCTCTATGCTAGGTCTTTGCACTTCCTTTAGAATTAGACTGTCAATTTCTACAAAAAAGCCTACTGGTCTTTTGATTAGGTATGCATTAAGTCTGTAGACCATTTTGAGGAGAATTAACTTCTTAACAATACTGAATATTTTGATCCATGAACATGTTACATCTTCCTGTTTATTTAGGCTTACTTTATTCCTCTCAGCCATGTTTTAAAGTTCCCACTGCACAAGTCTTACACATATTTTATTGAATTTATCTCTGAAGTTTTTCTTTAAGTACTATTACTTTTTAAATTTCCTTTTCCAATTATTTGTTCCTAGTATATAGAAATAAAATTGTTCAAAAAAATATTGGCTTCGTATCCTGTTTCTTTGTTAATCTCATTTATTTATTAGTTCTAGTAGCTTTTTTGTAGATTCTTTCAAAATTTTTCACAGAGACCATCTTGCCACGTGATAAAGACAGTTTCACCATTCATTTTAGATCTGCGTGCTCATTATTGCTTTTTCTTGTCTTGTCGTACTGGCTAGGACTACCTGTACAGTGTCGAATAGTAGTGGTGAGAGCAGACATCCTTGCTTTGTTCCTGATTTTAATAGGAAATCACTCAGTCTTTCACCATGAAGTATGATGTTAAATGCAGAGTTCAAAAAATGCCTTTTATTGGGTTAAGGAAATTCTATTTCTATTTTGCTGAGAGTTTTTAAGTGAAAACTGCAAAAAGGTGTTAAATTTTGTCAAATGATTTTTTTGTATCTATTGCGATGATCATACAGTGTTTTTGTTTTTAGTTTGTGATTATGGTGAATTACATTGATGGGTCTCCCTATGATGTTCTCTTATTAGGTGCACACACATTTAAAATTGTTAATTTTGCTTGAGTAATTGACCTCTTTATCATTATGAAATATCCCTATTTACCTGGTAATATTCCTCATTCTGCAAACTTCTTTGTCTCATGTTAATACAGCCGCTTCAACTTTCTTCTGAATAGTGTTTACCGGGTGTATCTTTTTCCATCCTTCTACTTTTAATCTAGCTGTGTCTTCAGGTTTCAAGTGTTGTCTTATTTTTTTATTCAGTTCAATGATCTCTGTCTTTTAATTTGTGTGTTTAGACCATTTAAATTTAATATAATTATCAACATGGTTGAATTTAAATCTATCTGCTTGCTATTTGTTTTATTTATCATATCTGTTATTAGTTTCTACTTTACTGTCTTCTTTTGGATTGAGTTTGAAAAACATAATTTATTTTATATGCACTGTTGAAAGCCACTGCTTTTAACCATGATACTACTCTCTCTCTCATGAAGCCCCTCTCACAGAGCTCCAGGGGATGGAATGGGCTGCCTGGGGATATGATTAGGGAAATAATCCCTTAAAAATAGGTCTCAGGGGCCAGCCTGGTGGTGCAGCTGTTACGTTCGCACATTCCACTCTCGTGGCCTGGGGTTCGCTGGTTCGGATCCCAGGTGCAAACCTATGCATGGCTCATCAAGCCATGCTGTGGCAGGCATCCCACATATAAAGTAGAGGAAGATGGGCAAGATTAGCTCAGGGCTAATCTTCCTCAAAAAAAAAAAAGTCTCACATCGTGAGATAAATAACTACTTTCTAGACCCAAAAGGTTGGTGCAATTTATAAGGCTCTTTCACCCAGATTCCTCTCTTCGGGGGCATCTCACCATCTCAACTTCTGGGAATCTTCAGGATAATATAAGCTGTGCCGTCAATCAAAGTCACAGAAAGAGACCTGTGTAAAATATTCCTTGAGTTCCTGGACCCTCCCCTCCATTCGGGGGTACAGATCTCTTCAACACTGATTACCAGGGCAGTGGGCCCTAGCACAAGGAAAATCCTCATCCTCTTGAATAGTACTCACTGCTGGAGAAAAGAGACACTCATTACTTTTCCAACTACTTTCTTCCCTGGAACTGGACTGGGCCAGTACAGTCTCACAGTATCTCGTACTTTTACTGTGCAGTATCCATAACTGATATATCATAAGAATTAGAGCTGTGAAGAAGAAAAGGGGGGCCGGCCCCGTGGCCGAGTGGTTAAGTTCGTGTGCTCCACTGTTGCAGCCCAGGGTTTCGCTGGTTTGGTTCCTGGGTGCGGACATGGCACCACTCATCATGCCTTGCTGAGGCGGCGTCCCACATGCCACAACTAGAAGGACCCACAACTAAAATATACAACTATGTACTGGGGGGCTTTGGGGAGAAAAAGGAAAAGTAAAATCTTAAAGAAAAGAGAAGAAAATGTATAATTTTATGTAGTGAGTTCTCTCTTGAGATATTCAGGTCAGAGTTGGACAACTACTTAGAGGGAACATTGAAGAGTTTTCAATAATGGATGGGACAGTGGGCTGCCCTAGTGGTTCTTAAATTTGCCTGAGCGTCATAATTACCTAGAAGCTTTTTTCCTTTAATTTTAATTTTCTTTAAGACTATATACACACATAGTTTACAAAGCCAAATAATAGCAGAAGGCTCATAAAAGAAGACAGTGGTTTCCCATCCCAGCTCTCTCCACTCTCTCGTCTTCCTCCCCAGAGGCAACATCTTTGTTTTAACTCTTTCTTCTGGTATAAGCACATCTCCATTATTCTAAATAATATGTAAATACTAATATCTTTTGATTCATCACTTTTAGACATCCATTGACTTCTACTTATGATAGATAAGGGTTTGTTTCTCTTAACTCCCCAATTTAGCTATATTACCATTTTAAACATACCAACACTTAATATTTACATTGTTATACCTATGAAAATATCCCATAAGATATATGATGAATATATATTCATAACTGAATATTATGAGTTATAACTGAATATTATGGTGTACTTTATTTTCTTTCTTTGCATTTCTCCTGAAGTTGATAATTGCCTTGATTTTTCATTTCTTAGTTTTATATATACTCATTGCCAATTCTTCCTACACCTTCTAACAGCCCCTTAGTATGATTACCACAAGGCCAGTTTCATCAAACAATCTATTAGTTCCACTTAAAAACAATTAGGGACATCTCTTCTGAAGACCTCCATGTTCCTTCCACCTGGGCTGAGAACTCTCAAGCCTTGTTGCACTGCACCCCTGTCATCCTGGGTCTTTCCTTTGCTGCCATTCCTGGTTTTCCTTGCCTCCCTCCTGTGTAGGATTCCTTGTTTCTAAATCTCATGTCTTTTCTGTCTTGCTTTTCTTCTTTGTTTTGGTAAAAGTACATCCTCAAGTGGTTTCATCAGATTGATGATGCAAGTGCAAAGGTATGGTGAGGACATTCCTAACTCTTGATGCATAGTGCTCCAACCTGGACTGGTTGTCTTCTGTGTGTTGTGAACAGTGGTCATTCTAGGATCTCTTTTCACCTTCATCCCGGAAATTCCCTTTGCTTCTATCTGTGCCTTCTTCTGTCTTGGCTTACTCTCCTGTTTTGGTGGAAGACATGCTCTGTATCCTTGTGAAAAAGTATAGAAGAGGGGCCGGCCCCATGGCCTGGTGTTTAAGTTTGGGACACTCTGCTTTGGTGGCCTGAGTTCAGTTCCTGGGCATGGACCTACACCACTTGTCAGCAGCCATGCTGTAGCGGCAACCCACATACAAAATAGAGGAAGATTGGCATAGATGTTAGGATGAATCTTCCCCAGCCAAAAAAAAAAAAAAAAAAAAAGCATAGAAGTGAGATAAACTTTTTGAAATTTTGCAAAGTTGAAAATTCTAATTATTCTATTTCATAGATGATAGTTTGGCTGGGTATAGAATTTATGGTAGCCTTTAATGTCATTCACCAATATTTCTAGTTCTTCCTTTTCTGAGCACATGACAGGATTGCATACCCTCATCTTCTTGAAGTTAGACATTGTGATGTGATTTGCTTTAGACAAAAAATGTGAGTAAAAGTAGAGGTATTCCTTGGACAGAAGACTTTAAGAGATGGTGTGTAACTCACCACATTTCCTCTCTCCTACCATGACTGACACATTTGAGATGCTGAACGCTCCATCAGCCTGAGTTCTTGAGTGAGAATGACTTGGGACATACCTCTCCCTACCATATAGTTGAACAAGAAATAAAACTTTCATTGTTTTAAGCCACTGAGATTTAGAGCTTGTTTGTTGTCACATCATGACCTGGCTCATCCTGACTGAGATCAAGATGGATCCTAGAAATGGAGTACTAATGAAACAAAAAGCCTAGAACAGGTCACTTAGCCTGGGGGCTGTGTAGTTAACTGCAAGAAAACTTCACTGGAGGTTGTAAAAATGGCAGTTTACGTTACGTGGTGGGAAATATTCATTAGAATTGTCTGAGAATCAGATCACATTCTTAAGGAAATTTAAACTCAAATGAAGATATGGGAAAAGAGTATGTTAGCATATGTTTGGTTATTATTGACTGTGCTTGGCACAATTGGAAGAAAGAGTGTTCTCAGAAAAGAACTGGCCAATATGCAAACAGAAATGAAAGTGAATAGAGAGTTTCCAAAAACTCAGAGCCTTGAAATATTTTGAAAAGCCCCTTAAGTTTGGATTCCAAATGCTAGGAGATAAAATTGAGTAAAGTTTTGATTGACAAAGTCCACTTAAATTGTATTCTTGTGGCAAGGGCCAAAATAAGGGCATGACCTTCACTCCACTGTTAATACCGGAATAGGTTAAGGTGTTTCAGATAAAGATACTTCAAGGATGTGGCACCCAGTTATTCCTTTAATAAGACAAATGTCTCAAGAAAAGGAAGCTAAGGCTATAACTCTCCTACAGAATCCTGATAGGCTCAAGGTACACTGATCTTTAGATGAAGAGAGGAGATAATGGAGATAAGAAATCAAAGACATATAACCCTCGGAACTGTGTCTCTAAAAGAAATGTAGACTTGATTACTGGATTCTTTTGCTGACAGAATCAAACAGGTAAGAAGCTAAGATATTGAGAGAGTTGTACTGCCAAGAGAACCACCAGTCTGGACAGAGGGAGATTATACAAGAATGTAAATTGACCGTATCTATCAGTAGCAAGTGATCTGAGGCTGATGCTCAGCCCTCAAAAAGAGCATATTCCCCTACATTCATTTCCGATTTGGCCAAGGAGAATAATGGAAAAGAAAGAATTTCCTAGAGCCAGGGGCAATGGAATACTATGGACAAAGGAGCTACAGCCAGGGAGCATCATGGGAGCCTAATCCAGCAACATCCCTACTTCTGGGAATAGGGCCTTCAAAATGTCTGCCCAGCAGGATTTCAGAACTGCTGTGGACCAGCGTCTTCTCTTTCCATTCTTCCCCTTTCTGAATGGGACTAGCTATTGTGGTTATTCTATCGCTGTTCCATCGCTATATATTGGGTGTGTGGAGCAGAAAGCTTATTTTTAGCTTATATGTCTCCAGATTAAGAGGAAAGCCAAATCTGGATCTAATGTAGACACTGTGAACATCACCCAGGGATCTTGAACTTTGTGTCTGTTCCTATAACTAGCTGGAACTTTTGGGTTGTTGCCCTTTGGGAACAGGGTGAGTTTCTTGGTGTAGAGAGTGAACTAAATATTTAGTGACCAGAGGATGGACTGTTAATTATATATATCTAGTTCTTCTCTCTCTTGGTAGGGTTTTACTTCTCTGACTCTTCGAAGTTAGGCAAGTCCATGTAACTAACTATGGCCAAGGAAATGTGAGAAGTGACATGTGTCACTTTCTGATAGAATTTTTAAAGAGCTGCCAACCCATTTGTCATGTTTCCTTTTCTACCATGGATATAAGTGGAGACTACAACAGCCCAGGTACCCACTGAACTGAGATGCACATGCAGCATCTGAGATTTTGGAGTTGTCCGTTATGGCAGTGTAACCAAGCCCATCCTGAATGATACAGAATTCTAATTTGTAAATTGTTTTCTGTCAGAGTGTTAAACACATTGCTCCATTGCCTTCTTGAGTTTAGTATTGCTGTTGAAAAGTCCAAAACAATTCTAATTCCCGATACATTGAATGTGACCTCCTGTCTTTTTAAATTTTCTCTTTTGCTATAGTGTTCTGAAATTTCACAATGATGTGTCTTAGTGTGAATTTATTTTCATCACTTTTGCTGAGTACCTGGTGAGCCCTTTCAACCTGGGAATTCATGCTCTTTGTTTTGGGAAAATTCCATGAATTGTTTTATTGATGATTCTTTTTCTCTGTTTTTTTTCCCTTGTTCTCTTGTAATTTTATGTCATATCTCCTAAACTGGTGCTCTGATTTTCTTATTTTTTCTCTTCTATTTTCCATCCTTTTTGCTCTACCTTCTGGGATATTTCCTCAAATTTCTCTTCCATCTTTTCTATTGAGTTTTTCATTTTTGCTGTTAGAAATGTCCAAAAGCCCTTTTTTGTTCTTACAATGTTCTTTCAATATAGCATCTTCTTCTTATTTTGTGGATTTGGTTTCTTCTTTTATCTCTGAGGATATTAATAATGCTTTAAAAAAATTTTTCTTCCTCTGCGTAGTTTGTTTCCTCCAAGTTACCTTTTTCTGTTTGTTTGATTTGGCCTCTATACTTTGTATTAGAGGTTTTTTCCTCCTTCGCTATGTGATGATCCTTGTCTGTCAGCTCCTGAGTTGGGTGGCAGACCAAAGAGTCCATTGGAAGCTTTGAGCTTGAGTGGGGCACTCGTCAACTTCGGTGGGATATTTGTTTAATGATGTCAGTGTCTTAGGTCTCTTCTTTTCGGTTGGTCACATTCCCCAGCTGGTCTCCACCAAACTCCTTGCTGAAGGATGAAAGTCTGGTTGCCAGCATTCTGGAACCAAGTGAATGATCAGGTCTGGAAGTCTCAGGGTCCCATATTTAGTATTACACAATAACTGATTTCCGTTGTTTACAGTCTGCTACTCACCCCCTCAATTGTGCAGAGACCTTCTGTTTTACACTTTCTAGAGAATAAGTCTCCAGTCTTTTGCTACGATTGGGAAAGGGGCAGTTGTCCCGCATCCTGGAGTAGGAGAGGGAGGAATCAGAAAAGGAGACTGAGAAGGAGTGACTAGTGAAGGATAAGGACAACCAGCAGAGAGTGATGTCCCTAAAGTAAGTGAAGAAGAGGTTTCAGGGAAGAGAGAGTGATCACTTCTGTCGACTAGTCTGATGAGGAAGATAAGGACAGAGAACTAACCAATGGATAAGTCATTGGTGACCTCATCTCTCTTGATGAGAGATGTCTCCTGGAGCCTTGGGGACAAAAATTTGGTTGAAATGAGTTTTTGAGAGAATGATAGAAGAGGAAGTGGTGACAGTGAGTATAGACAATTCTTTCCATTTGGTTTCATTCCTTCTCAAAACAACCCTGTGAGATAGTCAATAATCTTTATTTTATGGATTTGTATTTGAGGAAACTAAGTCCCAGAGAGGTTTAAGTGAATGTGCTCATAGCCTCATGGCTGGGTGCTTCTCAAAACAGCTTTTGTCTGACTCTTCTTATTTTAGGTCCTTCCCACTCCTGCCCCAGTTCCAGAGGATCTGGTGCTGTAAGTACATGAGGCTTTTGCAGATTTTTGCAGTGTAAATTGGGTTGATTCTCAGCTTTTCCCATTACTAGCTGAGGATTCAACATTCTTGGGTCCACTAAGTCAGTTGTATCACTTGTCTTGTCCTTCAGCTTTTCAGCTTCCAAAATTTTGTGATGTCCGAGTTGCCAAGAAGGATTTCAAGCCCCAGAAAACCTCTTCTGGACTTCTAGACATTCCTTCTCATCTCCTTCGCGATTCTTCCTCATCTCCCCAAACTCTAGGGCTCAGTCCTTCGTCTTCTCTTCTCTCTCTTCCTAGGTGATTTCATTTAATTTCCTGGCTTTATCTTCTTCATGCCAATGATGCCCACATTTATATTTCCAATGTGAACCCCTCCTTTGAGCTCCAGATTCCTGTATACACTTTCCTACTCAACATCAACATTTGGATATCTAATAGGCATTGCCAATGTGACATGGCTAAAACTCAACTTTTAATCTTCTCCCCTAAACCTTCTCATCCCACAGTCTTCCCCCTTCAGTAAATGGCAGCTCCTAGGAAAACCCTTGAAGTCATCTTCAACTCCTCTCTTTTTCTCACACCACGCATACTATACATCAGCAATTCCTGTCAACTCAATCTTCAAAATACCCCCATTTCAACTTGAGTTTGAATCCTGACTCTGCCATAAGCTGTGTGACTGTGTTAGTTTTCTGTGGCTGCTCTAACAAATTACTACAAACTTAGCAGCTTACATAACACAAATTTATTATCTTGCGGTTCTTTAGGTCAGGACTCTGACACAAGGCTCATTGGGCTAAAATCAACAGGTTGGCAGGGCCACGTTCCTTTCTGCAGGCTCTGGATAGGATTTGTTTCCGTGCATTTTCCAGCTTCTAGAGACTGCCCACATTCCTTGCCTTGTGGCCCCTTCGTCCATCTTCAAAGCCAGCAAAGGAAAGTTGAGTGCTTCTCACATGGCGTCACTCTGACCTCTTCTACTTGCCTATTCTGTTTTTAAGGATCCTTGTGATTACATTGGGCCCAACCAAATAATCCAGAATGATCTCCTCATCTCAAGGTCCTTAACTTAATCAAATCTGCAAAGTTCCTTTTGCCATGTAAGGTAACATATTCATAGATTCTGAGATTAGGACGGGGCATCTTTGGAAGGCCATTATCCTGCCTACCACAATGATCTTAGGCTCTTTTTAACCTTTCCGATTCTCAGTTTCTCTACCTGAAAAATGTGGATAATCATACCTCCCTTGAACTCAAAAAATAATAGATACTTAACAAATGAAAGCTACCAAACTTCCTCTTCTCAGTTCCACACCTAACTCTGGGCTCTGGCGGGGGTGTCCCTCTTGAGGCCTCAAGGTAAGTTAGGAGGGAGGGCAGGAGCCCAGCCCAGGCACCTTACCACACATGATGGGTCCCTAGTGCAACAAGCTTTCATAGCCCAGGCCTGCCAGAACCTCTGTGTAGATTCCTCTAGGGCACTTGGATGTGACCGTGGTGGTTTCATCTGGTGTAAGGTACATAGATGAAAATGTGGGTGTACTAGTGGGTGGGAGAGAGTGTGAACAGAGCCCAGAGGCCTCACACCCAGCACCTCCAGACTAAAGTTCCTCTAGGAGAGGAGCTACATTTATTTTGTCTCTTGTGCCAGAGACTGGCTAAATGGTTTACAAATGTTATTGCATTTAATCCTCAAACAACCTTGTAAAAAAGGTTCTATTATTACCTCCATTTTATAGATGAGAAAACCATGACTCAGAGTGATGAAGTCCCTCGCCTGGGTAACATAGGCAATGAGTGGCAGAGCCAGGAAATGGGCCTGAGTCTGCAGGCCCCCAAGGTCTCTGCTCCTCACTGCGCTGAAATACTGCTCTGAGGCTGGTAAGGTCCTCCTGCTGTGTTGCTGGCCTTAGAAAATGTTTGCACAGGTCAGGCTGCAAAATAGGCCACCTGTCCCTGTTTCTGGGACCTCCCCCACTGCCCCAGCCACCGCACCCTCTCCCACTTCCCTTCCCTCAGGGACAGGAAGGATGAGCATCTGTACCAAAAGACTGTTGTCCATTCAACCCTCAGGGGCCTGCTCTGATCCTCTCCCTGGGAAAGCCTTCCCTGTGGCCTGCCAGGGAAGAGTCAGGCCCCATCCTGTGTGTGCTGGTACTTAATGCACCTGCCTCACTGGCGTCTGCAACCTTCCCACCTTAGGTCAGGGACCACGAGGAGTCTTCCTGGGGCCCTGTTTCTCCCTCACGCTGTTGGGTTCTTCCCCTTCTGTGTGTGAGGCAGGCACAGATCCCCTCCCCAGGAAAGTATTCGTGTGTGTATGAACTTGTTTCACATTTAATTTCCAGGAGTTCAAGGACTTCCTGAAACCCTTCCACGGGTCCCCTAGTGGTCCACGTGTCTCTGGTTAAGAACCCCTAAGCCAAGTGTGAGACGAGCCTGGACCATGAGAGGGTGTGCTCCATTCGCAGTGCCTCGCTGGGGTGTGACCTGTAGTCGATGCTCAGTTGGGGAATGTGCATCCTGTGTCTGCCATGTGGCAGGTGCTGCTACAGGCACTGCAAACAAGCCCGTGGGGGCTGCAAAGTCCTGGCCTGCAGGGAGCTTGCCTTCTAGTGGGGAGATAAACTTAAATGAATATGTATCTCTATTGTAGCATCAGGAGTGCTAAGATGTGGGTAGAGGCCACATCGTAGGAATATGTAGATGGTGGTAAGGACTTCTGCCTTTGTCCCCAGGGTGAGAGGAAGCCATTGAGCAGGTGGCAATAAGATCAGACTCTGAAAGACCATTTTGGCTGCCGTGTGCAGAATTGACTGTGGGGAGGCCCAGTGGAAATAGGAAATATCTGGAGCTTACGCCCACTCACCTGGGCTCAGAGGCGGGGCACCCTGGGCTGGAGGGCCTCTCACCCGGGCTGGGCTTTGAGAACCAGGACGCTCAGGGCGAGGGGCGTCCCTGCTCTGTCCTAGTTCCCAGTGCATCCTCCCTCCACCTCTCTCCCCTTACTAGCCGCCTCACTTCTCAGGCACCAGGGTACCCAGCCTGGCCTTCTGCTTCCTCTCCCCTCAGTTTCTTTTCCTCTTTGGGCCTTGCTGCCATGCCCCAGGGCTACACTCTATTTCCCCTGGACCTGGCTCTGTGCTAGGAATGCAGCAAGTGCCCAACCTGTGCTTCTTGCTTGCATGGTGGGCGTGAGGAGGAAAGTGAACTGAGGAGGACGGCTTTTGCCACAGGTGAGTAGGGAGATGGCATTTCCTCCCGGGTGTGTGTCTGCCTCTGCACACGTTGCCTACACACGTGGGGCATGTGCCAGTACCTGGGACCCGGTGTGTGTATGTGGAGGTGGGGGGTAATGCTGTGCAGCTCTTGTGGGTTCACCCCAGTGGATCTGCAAACGTCCCTGCCCCCAGGTTGGGAAAGGGGCACTGCCTCCACCCCACTGGCTGGGTGCAGGTCCTGGACCCCCTGGGCTGGGAAGGCAGGCTGGCAACTCCATGGTGGGCAGTGGGTCTGGCTTCCAAGTTCAGGCTGCCACTACACAGGGGAGCGATAGGTGGAAGTTGGTGGCACAGCGATCATTGCAAGATGTCGATCAGCAGTTTGGAGAGATGAAGGGGCAGGATTTCTTTGGTGTGTTGCCGTCCCATTCTTGCTCTCTCCTCCAGAGAAGGAGGGGAGTGTGTGGGCTGCCTGCCCCTCCTGCCCCTTGGTTGCCTCATCAGCTTGCAGGGCCTGCTGCTGCAGAGAGGGCCCTTGCCGGCTTCATGCCTTCAAGGTTACGGCCAAGGCTGCGGCTTCTACAGAGAAGCAGAGAGAGACTTTGGCTAGGCCCCACCAGGCTCCACTGGGGAAGAGGGTCTGGGTGGAAACCTGGGCTTCCAAGCGCCTCCCAGTACTATGTGCCTCTCAGCAGCTCCCTGGGCTGAGGAGGGGAGGGGAGAAGGACCTAATTTCCTTCCATAAGCCTCGTGTGCCTTACAAGTGCCAGCCCCTGTGCTAGGCCTCAGGTATTCACCGTTCAGTGTGGGAACTAGTCCAGAGGTGATCAAGTCTAACAAGGTGTGGTGAGAGTGGCTGCAGGAAGAGAAAAGTATTGAGGGACCCTCGGGGTGGGAGCACGCACCCTTGTTTTATTAGGGTGTGTATGGGGGAGTTTGCTTGGGGAAGATGTATAGAACTTTTCCAGGTGGAAAGGGCACAGTTTCACAGGCAGAGACCCAGTGGTGCGAATGCAGGAGTGGGGCTTGGGACTAAGAAGGTCGTGGGTATGGCGGGGCCCCGGGGACAGTGTGGTGGATGATGCAGTCAGAGGAGGGGGAGGAGCAGATGGAGGTGACCTGGAGGGGAAATTGGGGAGGGGGCCAAAAGGACTTGCATTTCCTGAGGACTAAGGAGTTTGACTTTTCCCTGAGGTCGCCACCTCTTGCATATTTGGAAGGAGTGGTGTGGGGAAATCTGTTTTTAGAAAGCGTGTAGGCTTCTCTGAGGAGGATGGATTGGAGGGGGAAGACTGGCGAGAAGGAGCCCAGCCAGGAGTCCTGTGCGTCTGGGCCAGAGAGGAGGTCGAGGTACTGAAGAAAGCTGTGCCCAGAGGCAGCTGGAGCTAAACAAGGCAGGGCCTGCGGGGGCCAGAGAGAGCTGGATTCTAGGGGGACTCTCAGGATTCTCCCCAAGTGCCAGGGATGGATGCTGGGCTCATTAACCAAGAGAGGGAGGACGGGAGATTTTAGGAGGATGACAGTGAGCCCAGTGTTGGATATGACGAGGTGGAACACGGACATGTGTGTGACTGGCAGGCAGTTAGAAATGCAGGTCCAGATTTTAGGAGAAATTCGGTCCAGAAACGTGGGTTTGGTAAAAGGCGGTGCCTGAGGTGGGGTGCAGGTGAGTTCACCAGGGAAGGAGCCGGGGAGGAGGAGGAGGAAGGTAGAGAGGGTGGAAGTTGCTGCCTGGGGAACGCTATCATTTAAGGAGTAAGGAAAGGAGCCCTGAGCGCAAGGTCTTACCGCCAGGAGAGGGAGAAAGACTAAACAAAGTAATTGTTTCTGGCAACTTCATGGTCCTTGGAGACCCAGACTTTCTAAATATTTGGGTTTTGAGGGACCAAGGGGGATATTTTATTTGGTTCTTCTCAACAGGTGGTTTTGAGAACCCCCCGTGTCCTAGTATCATGCTGCACCCTTGCTCTCTCCTCCCCACCAGGACGCGTGTCTGGGTCCCAGGGATAAATAAAGAGGGTGGTGAGAAAGAGCTGCTTCTTAAGAAATGCTGCACTGCTTTGGAGTGTCAGGCTGCACTGCTGAGATGCCCCCAAGAAAGTCACTCAGAAAGTGGGGACAGAGGAGGCGCAGAGCCTGCTATTGCTCACCAGAGGCCACTCCTCCCTGGGCTGCACACAGCTGGACTACATTTCCCAGCCTCCCTTGTGATTAAGACATGGCCATGTGACAGTCTTGGCCAATGGGATTTGAGCAGAGGTGATGTGGGCGCTTCTAGCCAGGACCCATTAGAACCTCCCTTGTGCAATCCTTGCTTCCTTCCTCCATTTGCTGCAGAAGGGAGAGGACTCTGGGGTCCTAGAGGAGGGTGGAGCCACAAGAGGGAAGGAGACTGGGTTTATGAATGACTGCATGGAGCTGATTCCCATTGGCTTGTGCTGTGAGCAAGAGTGAAACGTTTATTGTGTTCAGTCAATGAGATTTAGGTGTTTATTTGTACAGCAGCTAGTGTCACATTAACAAATACAGAGATTTTTCTCTCCTTGCTGCCAACTGCCACGCAGATGTGGCACCTAAGGGCCTGAAAGCAGTGCTGGCCCTAGAGTGGGTAGAGGGGGCTGCTGCCGGCCCTGAGGACTGGCCATTGGGGGAATATCCAGGAGGAGGGTTGGTGCCACCTGGCAGAGGGGGTGGAGCTGGGGGGAGGCCCAGTGGTAGCCGACTGGACCTGCACTTTGTACTTGAGCACACGTGACATTTCCAGGGCATGACCAGAAGTACCACTGCGTTCTAGAGATGATCCTGCAATTACAGTGGGGCAGAAATGCGGGTTATTACTCTAGTGCTATCCCTTTGCATTAAGTGTATAGTAGAGGAGTGCCCAGCATGTTGCAAATGCCTCTTCAGTGTAGATCTGTACAGCTCTGATGCTGGGGTGACCAGGGACCAGAGAAAGCAGGTTACACACGATGCAGTTCTGCTGAGTCTGTGCCTGACTTCCTCTCCCAGATGTAGTGCACGACACACTGTAGAAGAGTAAGATGGAAGCTGGGTGCAACCTTAGAGGTGACCTGGTTTTTCTTCCACATTGTATGTCGATCAGGATATTGACACAGTGTGATATCGATGACTCCACAGCCGCTTTAGGGTTAGGCTGGGAGATGGCATAAGACTAAGTTTGCATTAGTGTCACCGCTGGTCTCAACCCAGGTCTCCTGACTTCTAGCCAGGGTTCTCAAAATTGGGAAATTAACAAAATACTGATTAAAACGACAAAAAGAAAGAGACATTTCACTTATATTCCCAATACTTAGACAACTATTGTTAACATTTTAGTTTATGTCTTTCTAGCTTTTTTATTCTAATGTGTGTGCAAAGACATATGACATACCTAGAATAATATATATGCAATATATTTATGCTACATATATATTATAAATATACATAAAAACTAAAAGGAAAATAAATTCATGCTGTACATATTAATAGTCTTATAAACTACTTTTCCACTAAAATCACAAAATTATTTTCTGTTATTAAATATTATTTCTCAATATTTTGTATGACTGTACCATCATTTGTTTAACCAATCTCTTATAGTTAAACAACAAATTGTTCTCAGTTTTTGCTGTTAGGTGAATGTTTACCACTGCACATGGATAATTATTTTTTTTGGATAAAGTCCTACATGTGGAAGTTTTGGATCCAAAAGTAAGAAAGATTCTAAAACTTTTGATATGCATAGACACACTGGTCTCCAGAAAGCCTGTGCTAATTTACATTTCCATCAATGGTGAGTGAGAGGGCCCCTTTATTTACGCCCTGGCCGGGACTGGGTGGTATCGTTTCCCCAGTGCTCCTTTGATTACTGGGCTGTACCATGGGGAGGAAGGCAAGCCTGGGTCCTGGGTCCCCAAGTCTGTTCCTTCCTGGGAGTGGGCGAGCTTTGGTGAGATGGGCCAAGCTCAGGCGGGGTGCATGGCTGGGAGGTGGTGGTACTTGGAAGAGAGAGGGCTCGACACTCTCCCCTGGGCATCTAATTGTCCTACTGGAGTTCTGGCCATGGAGCCCAGCGGTGTGTGCACCTGAGCCTTGTTCTGGGCAGATGGGTTGGGACAGTGGAGTGCCAGTGATGGGTCTGGGAGACAAAGTGAATGAGGGTGGAGTATAGGTGGACACCACTAGTTGTTGGCTCCAGGAGCTGTAACAAAAGCAAATATTTGGAGGCTGGGATTGCTTAGCTTCCTCCTTGGAACCAGCAGACTCTCGGAGGCTGGGATTAATTTGAAGAAATTTACTAGCAGAGTTTGTGGCAGATAAAACAGTTTGCTTATTTCACACTTGTATGGCCACCTGCTAGGAACTGTTTGTTCAGTTTTGGATTCTTTAATTAAAATCAACATAAAACAGATTGAAAACATCCCAAGAAGGGGATGCTTGATTTGCTGGAGGATATTGCAGAAAGATGGAGCAAAGTGGTTCAAAAAGCGCTTCGTCACCAAGCAGGCAGGTGGGTAGGAAGGTGCAGCCTAGGTAAGTGTGGGGTTCGAGTATGTGTGTGTGTGTGTGTGTGTGTAAGAGGCCATAGGTGGTGTAGAGAACTCACAAGAGTCTTCTGCCCACTTTGGGCGTTTTCCACGATGGTAGTGGCCTGGGGTGGAAAATGAGATGTCCTCTTTGCTTCCACCACTCGGAAAAGGTCAGCTTCACGTTTTTTCTTCTAACGAATAGTCATTGAATCCCTCTGTGTCGGAAATTGTGAAAAACATGCAATCCCTGACCTCAAGAAGTTCAAAATCCTGTGAGGGAGACAGGATAGTGAAGTAGAAATTATAACCCAGTGTGTGCTAAGTGTTGCAAAAAGAATAAATGCCGAGTGCTATGGGAGCCCAGAGGGGGAGCACCTCCCCCTGAGCTGTGGAAGTGGTGAGGGGGCTCAGGTCAGACTTCAGAGAAGAAATGACATCTACCTCAGCTGAGGGCTGATGAATGACTTGAAATGATTCCGTTTAAAATGATATATCAATTAGCTATTACTACAATATGCTGTGTAACAAACATCTGTAATATCTCAGAGGCATTATAATGATTACCCTTTATTTAGTTCATGCGTCTGTGAGTTGGCTGAGGGTCAGCTGATCTAGGCTGGGCTTGGCTGGGTGGCTCTTCTGATCTGGGCTGGCTTCCTCATGTTGCCTGGGGGTCCGCTGATCTAGGTGGGTCTGATTAGGCCACTCTGCTCAGCCAGTCTCTTATCCTCCTCCTGGGACCTGCGGGCTAGCCTGGGTGTGTTCTTCTAATGGTGATAGAAAAAACACAAGAGAGTAAGCCCAATCACACAAGTACTTTTCAAATCTTGTCATGTCACTCCCATTGAACATTCTGTGGGCCAAAGCAAGTCATATATCTGAACCCAAGGTCAAGAGGAAGGGAAATATATTCTCCCTCTTTAGTGGTGGTAATATCCTCCACCTCTTTAGAACAGTGGCCATGTGATCTGCCACACATGGGATGGGTGCATGGTGGTGCTGGGATGTTACAGGATAAGGGAACAGCATGCACAGGATAGGGCTTGGAGCATGGGGAACTGTCTGGTAGGAGTGTTGAATATGCAAGACTGGAGGCTCCTGAAAAGGCCTGCAGGAGATGGGGAATGGTCTTATCTGTCAGAAAAGCCTTTGGATTTTATTCCCAGGCCAGTGAGGAAGCACTGCTGGGTTTTGAGCTGGGGCGTGCCATGGTCAGATTATACCTTACAGCGATCACTCTGGCTTCAGAGCAGAGAAGAGAAGGGAGGGGACAGAGGGGGCAGTTTAGGAGATGAGTTAGGAGACTGAGTCACCCAGGCTTCCTTGGGATTTGATCTGATCATCAGGAGACTCAGGTTGTGAGCCTTCTCCTGCTTTTATAAGAGTTTCACTAAATGCTTACCAATCTTTAACTCTTCTCATGGCAGCACGGAGCAAAACACCTCACTGTGCCAAGACAAATGGAATCGGTTGAGCTGGTTAAGCAAGTAAGGAGGGTTGTGGTCCTGAGGCATCCCACCCACCTTGGCCTTGACTCAGTGCAATTGGGCCTCTGAACCTTGTCATCACCTTTCTACAGGCCCCACCAGCTCCGGGGAAGGCAGAAGCTAGAGGCCTCTATCCTTCTAAGAATTGCTCAGCTCACCCTGAGCTGGTCTGCCGGCACCCCCATCCTTCTCTTTTGGGGCCAAGTGTCCCTGACACCCTGCAGACACAGCTGGGCACAGGGACTGCCTGCTGGAGGTTTGGGGCCTTGGGTACCATGAGGAAGGCCAGCCACACAGGCTCAGCCCATTTCCAAACACCTGGATTTAACTCCTGATTTTGAGCTAGCCACTTTACATTTTGCACCCCATGCCTAACTGCCTGGTGAGGTGGGAAAAGCACTGTATCAGGGTCCAAAGACCTGGCTTTGGGTCCCAGTTCAGTTCCCCGCAGATCTTGTGATCTTGAACAAGTCACTGGAGGTCTTTGGGCCTTGGTTTCCTCATTGTTGGTTCGTCGCAACAGGTAAAGCATCAAATGAGGTCATGGGTGTGGAAGCTTCTAGTAAACCTCGCATCTCTCACTTCCCTGCTCTGCACACCCCTAAGCATCCTTGAAATGGCGGCTGAAAAGCTACCTCCTCTTCCCGAGGGCCCAGGCAGACCTCTGTTAAAGCTCCCACTGCTTTAAACATGGCTCCCGCTAGAGTGGACGCCTCCTGTCAACGTGTCTTTCCGGAAGTCTCTGAGCCCCTGCCCTTGGCACAGAACTGGCAGGTGCTAGGTAAACAGTGTTGACGAAATGAGTGTTCACTCTTGCCAGCCTCACCTGGCCAGGCAAATTCAACCACTCTCCTTGAGCCTTCTCTTCTGAAGACACCTTGTTGCCCCTGGACTGCCTCTCCCTTCTCTCCCGTCCTCTCTCTTCCCTTGGATCACTGCCTCCGTAGGTCTGCAGGTGTCCGACGGCTGTGGGTCTCTGGTGTGCCTCCTGCCCTCCTCTGGCCCCCGAGGCCCCTGAGGGTGGGGACTGTCCTCACTTCTGTCCCATGTGTACCTCTGACTCCTTGGCTGGAGCCCAGGACCAGGTGTCATACCCTGAGGGCGTGAGGCGTGCTGATGTTGATGGCCCCACGTCTTAGTCTGCTCATGCTGCCACAACAAAATACCACAAGCTGGGTGGCTTATGTGATAGACATTTATTTCTCACAGTTCTGGAGGCTGGAAGTCTAAGATCAAGGTGCCTGCAGATTCGGTGTTTCTTATAAGGGCACTAATTCCCATCAAGAAGGTCCCACCCTCATGACCTCATCTGAAACTACTCACCTCCTGAAGGCCCCGCCTCCATCACAATAGGGGCAAAGGCTCCAACATATGAGTTTGCAGGGGGCACAATTCAGTCCATAGCACCCAGGCAGCCTCACGTTTGGATTTCTCCTCCCTCCCCCCCACCTCAGCCCTAATCAGTGGTGGCCTTTATAAAACAAGGGATGACAGGAGCACAGTGGACTGGTCATGGGTTTGTGGCTGAAGCCTGGGGTTCAAGACATCCCAATGCTGCCGCTCACAGGCTGTGTGGCCTGCGGGACTCACTGACATTCTCTGAGCTCAGTTTCTGCATCTAGAAAGTGGGGATGATTTTACTCCTACTTGCTAACTATGCCTTTTCCAGCATCTCTTGCATGGAAGGTACCGCATGTGCGAGGTTACCAGGTATGCAACTCGGCATCGCCACCATCATCACATCATCACAGCGCTGGAGCTGCCGGTCCTGAGAGCTGCTTGTGGTCCAGGTGCGGTTGCCTGTGAGTACTACCTCATTAACCTGCACACATTTCCGCGAGGCCTGTCTTCTTGTTTCCAGGTACGTCCTGCCTGCTTTGGAGGTTGCTGTGAGGAGCGAAGGAAATGATGCATGTGTGTGCCTGGCTGTTAATCAATCCTAGGGTTGGGGGGGCAGGTGGGGGAGATAGGGAGGAAGGGCTGGACAGACCCTCCTACCTCATTTTAGGACGGGCAGCTCAGACAAGAGAAAGCTGCTTGGATTCTGGAGTCAAAGACAGCAGGTTTGAATCCCAACTATGTCACTTTCTACTGTGAGGTTTGGGGCAAATCACTCATCCGCTCTGAGCCCCAGTTTCCTTATCTGCGAAATGGGCTAAGATTCCCCACTGCAAAGATTAACTGAGATAAGGAGTGAATGCAAAGCCATCAGCAGTAAGCATAGTGTGTACTACGTTCTATGTAGATTATGAAGTGCTAGGTAGACTGGCTCACAGGACGTCCTCAAAAATGAAACTTCCTTCTCTGGATTTTATTTTTATTTGATCCTCATCAAATGGGTTTTCAGGGCAGGTAAAGAGGGTTCTGGTCATCCAGAGGAGAAATTGAGGCTCAAAAATGTCAAGCAACTTTCCCAAGGCCACACAGTGAGCAAATCACAGGGTGGCTCCTGACCCAGGCTTGTCTGACCCTGGGCCCCAGCTCACCTCCAGCCTCAGTGGCCTTGCTGACCCAGTCACCCACCTCCTGATACCTTTGTGCCTGGCTCCGGGTCGGGGGCAGTGGCTGGGACTCTGTGGTGTCTGGTGGCTGCCCTGAGCCCTCTGTCCTCTCCCCTCCCTGCATCACTGGCTCCTCAGAGTCTGGGCCTCTCCCAGGGGCCCCCGGCCTGAATCAGCCTCCTTTGTGGATTGATTAGAGGCCTCCTCCTACAAACATCAAAGCTTCAATTAACATGGGCCGCTCGCAACCCTCTTGCAAAACTCTGATAAGAATAGAATTTTCTCTTGGAAAATGGATTTTTATTTAGTTGTGTGTACTGTTGGTTAAATGACCTACTCTACACACTGGCGGTGAGATTCCGGGGACAATTAGGGGGCTCGTCAGGAACTGGTTATCTGAGGGAAACAGGCGCCAGGCTGTTTAGCTGTCTAATGTCCTGACAGGGGGCAGGGGGCAGAGGCAAATTAAAAAGAGGCTCCTTTCCTTCTCCAGACATGGGGTGCTGAGGGCGGTTTGCTGAGTTGGGGCTTTGGCGGACAGGGGTGGGGTGGCCCTGGCTCATGCTCTCCTGGGGGTGTGGCTGGGTTGGGGCCCCCCAGCCTGCATCTGCATTGCTGTGTGTGTGTGTGTACGCGTGCATGTGTGTGTGTGTGCATGTGCGGAAGTTTCGGATGCTGCCCAGAGTATCACCTGGCCTCTGTGGGGGAGGCTCCGGGTGAGGCTGACTGGCTGGCTGGGGAGGGAGGGCGCAGGGCCCCAGGAACACAGCAGGGCTGGGGGCACCCAAGCTGGGGAGAATCAAGCCTAAGGTTGGTGGATCTCTTACTTTTTCAGTGGCCACTCCTCCTATTAAACTTGACCTTCTCTGAGAGAAGAGGTGGGATAACTTTTGGGAAATGCTGTCTCCTCAACCTCATTGCCTCTGGGGTAGGAGAAGAAACACTCTTCCCCCAGCCCAGGATATAAACGCCTTTCCTCTGAGAGGCAGAGACATGGGTCACTGGGGGTCACTGGGTCCATACCCCTGACTTAAGCCACCATTGTGCTTGAATGTTTTGGTTCTGAAGATCCTTTGGAAAAGGGAAGTCCTCTCTTTCTTCTAACCCTTCATGAGCTTCCATCCACTGCCAGAAAAGTTCTTCCTGTTGTCTAACCACATCCCTGCAGCTGCACTCTGTGTCCATCTTGAATCAAGTAGGTAAGTTTGATGAAGCGGGGGACTTAGAGTCAGGGGAGTGGTCTGGTTGGGAGAGGGAGCGTTTGGGGTGGGGGTGAGGGACTGGCTGGGGACAGCAGGGGACAGGAACATGAAGAAGAGCAGCTCGCCAACCAGCATCTCTTCCTTGAGTCAGGGAGGCCTGGCGTAGCAGGACTGTATTGATTCAATTATTCCCTACAATGTAATACTCTGCATTTGTGTGATAGCAACAAACAGAGTTGAAAGACATACAAAAATAAATGATCTGAAAGTTAATATGGCTGAATGGGCATCTATGAATTCGAGGAGAGAGGTTTTGTTTTACATTGTAAAATCAATAGCGTGCAGAACAATGTCCTAACTTCCCCCAGGGACCGTGGCGAACCCGCCCGTATCGATCGCCATGCAAATTAATTGAATTCATGAAATCCACATTGCTGGGTAATTGATGCTTCTTATAATTACCTCCGAGTTATGAGCTTTTAGGGGATTGCATTGATTCCTGGGCAGCGGGGAGGGCAGGGCAGGGGAGGAAAGAGGCTGAGTTCCTGGAACTGTGGGCAGCGGTGGCCCAGGTGGGCAGTGGGCAGGTGAGGGGTGGTCAGGCTTCAGCGAGGGGCATTTGTCTGGTGGTGGTGGGGTCCTCATCCCACAGAGTTTACTGCCCCAGCCCAGGCAAGGCTGGGAGTTGGGGGATTCTTGAGCAGCTACACTTGGACATTTGAAGGATCCCCAGAAGGATGGCTGCCCTGGCATCTGGGGCTCCTGGGAAGCCAAGACTATCTTTGGGGAGTAATAATAGCAAACACTCATTTAGCATTTATTATATGCCAGGCATTGTTCCAAGTACTTTACACAATAGAACTCATTAAATCCTCAAAACAGACTGTGAGGTTTGTACTATTATTGTTTCCTTTGATTATTGAATAAATGGGGCTCAGAGAGGTTAGGTAAGTTACCCAAGGTCACACAGTGGCAGAGCTGGAATCCTTCACCACTAGCTAATCTGTGAATGGGCTTCAGGAATGAATCTCCTGATGTCACATGAACAGTTGGTGCATATGGGTATTTTTTAGAGGGAGTCTGTAACTTGCATCAGATTATCACTGAGGCAAATATCTGTTATAGAAACATCATTTCTGTTATTTCTACAATGATGAGTGTTTGGATCCATGTTCTCACACAGTATGCTGTGTGACCTTGGAGAAGTCACCTAACTTATCTGAGCCTCTTCCACAACAGCAAAACCAGTAGGGGTGGGTCTTCCCCAGGTGTCTTTGCAGCTCTGGCATTCTCTGACCGACACAGGGCATTTACTCCTGTGGACCTCCCAAGAAGCCTGGAGCTGACCCGGGCGCCGGGGAGAGATTATGCCTGTTTTGGAGAAGAGGAAACTTAGACACAGGGCGCTGGGTCTCTTACGGAAGATCAGGTGGCAGGTGAGTGGCAGGGATTTGAGGAGGACAGGTGGAGCCAGTCTCCAAGCCAGGCAGGCCTCAGGCGACCCTCTGATGTGCCTGGAGAACTCCCGTGTGGATCAGCGAAACCCAAGGCGAGTCTGACGCTGGTCTTGCAGCCTGCACCTCGGCCCCTCCTGATTGAGCCCCATGCCAGCTTGGCCCTGAAGGGCTCCCTCTCCCCCTGCTGCTGCTCCTCCCTGGGCTCAGCCCTTTCTCTGTGCAATGAGAGGACTTTGGGAGCTGTGGCTGGAGCCCGGCAAGGGGCGCTCTTGGCCACAGGGTGGGAAGGCTGGGTTGGAGCCCAGAGGGAAGCACAGTATCTCCACGCTTCCCAGAAAGGACCTGGTGATGCCAGCCCCTTCCCTTCCTCCCCTGGGCTTGGTGGAAGGTGAGGGCTGGTCATTTGTGTCACTCCCCCTGCCCTAGCTTTGTTCTGGAGCGGTCAAGGGGGCCAAGGTTCAGAGAGACTTATCTTCTGATTGGCGGAGTCTGGCCTGGTGAGGCTGAAGCACCATGAGTCGCTGTGCATGCTGGGGACCTGGCCTGGCTCCACATCCTTGCCAGGGCTGTCTCGGCTGGCTAGGTGGCACTTATAGCAGGGAGAATGGGGCTCAGATTTCAAGGTGGCAATTGGGGTAGATTGGCAGCTTGGTCCTCCCTGTGGCTGGACCTTCTGCCTGGCTCCCGAGGACTCGGTTGCGGGCAGAGCTCTCGTCAGGCACCAGGCAGTGGTTTGGCTCTCCATCCCCCAAAAGGTTTGCAGCTAGGAGGGTACCAGCTCCCTACAGGGCAGCCACCTTGGCAGAGAAGACTGGGTGGGCGGCATGCTTAGGGGCTCCTGTCACTGTCACAGCCTCCTTGCTGACCCATCTCCTTTTTTGCTGGTGTGAGGTTCCAGGCTCTGCTGGGGTGTCCTTCCTGGCACAGGTCACAGACTTGGAGAAGGGACCTGGGAGGCTGACTCACCCAGGCTCTCAGGCAGCCAGTTGGTGGGCAGAACTCTCCTGACTCCAGCCTGATGTCCAGATCAGAGCTCCTGAATGACCTTGAGGCTTGTCTTCTGGACTCATGAGTCTTGAGAGAAGGGAGGGACCTTATGAGATCACCCAATGCAAACTCCTCACCAAAATGAGGCTCAAAGAACTTGTCCACGGTCTCACAGCCAGAATGTGTAGGGTTGAGTCTTCTGTCTAAGGCCTCTGACTTTTAGGGCGGGGCTCTTTCTGTGACACCAAGATAGTCTGCCAGTCACTCACCAGCCCCTTTGCCTCTTTTGGTGACCTCTGGGCATCTCTGGCGCAGGAGCGGTAGGGGTGTTCCAGGAGGAGTCTCTGTTCCCCTTCTCTTCTTGCTGCCCTCACCCCAGAGAATCCTAAGACTTCTGAGAGACTGAGAACATGGTGGAAGGCTCCTGCCTTGCTGCCTGTGCCTTCCCCTTGGGCAGCTGGGTCCCCTGAACCATACAGAGCACAGGCTTCCCGACCTAGCTAGGACCCCTTCCTCCCTCCCTTCTGGGGGAGAACTTCCCAGCCTCCCTCAGCAAAACTTAGGGCAGAGAGTGCTCTAGGACAGCCTAATTAGGGGAAGTTGATGAACTCATCAGAGACGTGTGTAATTAAGACTGAAACCAGTTGTGGGATGGTTGATGTTCCTCTCTCTCTTCTCTTTCCCTACAGCTGAAGAATTCTCTCTGTCCACACTGAGCCCCCAAAAAGTCCTAGGGTGAGGTCTTGCATGGGGCCTGGAGTGAAGATCATCCTTATGTCCATCTGTCCATCCATCCATCCATCCATCCATCTACCCAACCACCCACCCATCCATCCATCCATCCACTCACCCACATATCCATCGATACGTCCTTCCCCTACTGTGTGCGGGCACTGTGGCGGGAGGTATACTCACGGGTACAGACGTGAATGGGTGCTGGCTGGAGTGGGGCAGTGGGTATGCAGGCAGGAGGACAGATTTTCACCCCATGTCAGAACGTCTTGGGGTTCCCAACAATTGATTACTTGAGAAGTTCTCAGAAGAATGGACTTCCTTCTATAAGTGAAATCAGGGTCGTGAGGTGCTTAAATTTTGTGCTATAAGAACATGGCCTTATCTAGTTATTGGAGGCCCTGGTGAAAGTGTCGCCATTGTTACAATCACCGTGAACATTTGAGGAGGGCCCACCAGGCCTGTTCCCCTGGGATCTCTTTGAACTCACAACAGCCCTGTGGATCTGATGCCGTTATCACCCCCATCACTCTCAGATGAGGAGACTGAGGCTGAGAGAGGTTATCAGAGCAAAGGTGCCTCGGCGAGTCACCCAGGGTTGTGATGAGAATGAAATGAGCTCAAGGTCAAGGTCTGCTCTGTAAACAAGCCCTCAGGTAAATAAGAATTGTTGTGGGACGGGAATGACCAGTGTCTTCTTTTTTCAAAAACTTTCCTTTTAAGGTCCCCTTGCAAATTAATTCAGACCCTAAAGGAAATAGGGTAAGGAAAAATGGGAACTCCCTAGTCAGACCTGCTCTCCTGGCTGCAAGGGGTGCATGTTCTGATATTTATGGAGCTCCAACGCTGTGCTTGGTGTTGTGTATGTATTTCTCATTTGATTCTCACATAATGAAGCTCTGTGCCACACCATGAGAATAACACCCCAGGAGAAACTGAGGCAAAGAGAGGCAAGGTCACTTGTGTAAGATACTCCAGATGGTTAAGTGGTAGACTGAGGTTCGAGGCCAGGTGAGGGAAATGCCACCTCGTTCTCGCTTCTACCCTGGCCTTGGCAAGCCACACACTGTGTCCATGTGGGAACAGCCAGGGACAATGAGGACCTACTCAATCCCTGGAATGCTGAACCATCCAGACCCCGCCAGTGCCCTCCACACCCAGGTCGGCTCTGGGTGTCATTGAGAACTCTGTCTGCAGAAGACCTGTTGACACCCTCCCTGCCTTCTGGTGCCTCAGCATTGTCTCCTGACCCTCCCTGCTGTGGGCACTGACTGAGCTCAGTTGTTTATAACACAGGTCCCCAGGGGCCACTGTTGGGGGTTGTGGCTCTAGACCCCATCACAAGCCCCTGTATTAGCCGCCCATTGCTGCTTGACAAATCACCACACAATTTAGGAGCTTAAAATAATAATGAAAGTTCATTATCTCATGCGGTTTCTGTGGGTCAGGAGTTTAGGAGTGGCTCAGCTGGATGGTTTTGGTTTGAGGTCTCTCGTGAGGTCATCGAGGTCATCGAGGTCAAGATGTCAGCCAGGGCTGCAGCATCTGAAGGCTTGACTGTGGCTGGAGGAGCCACTTCCAAGACGGCTCACTCACACGGCTCTCAATCTAGTACTGGCTGTAGGCAGGAGGCCTCAGTGCCTTGCCATGTGCACTTCTCTGTAGGACTGCTTGAATGCCTTCACGACATGGCTCCCCTAGGAGTGAGTGATCCGACAGAGCAAGGGGGAAGCTGGAATGTCTTCTATGGCTAGTATCAGAAGTCACACTGTCACTTCAGCCACATTCTTTTTTTGTTAGAAGTAAATTACTAAGTCTGGTCACACACAAGCGGAGGGAAGTTAGGCTTCATTTTTAGAAGGGAGGAGTGTCAAAAAAGATTGTGGACATATTTGAAGACCACTATACTTTCAACTGCTCTTTTTTCCGGTAAAGATAAGCCAGGCAGTCTTTACCAGATATCAACGAGGGCTCCAGCAGATTACTCTTTGGGAAAACCTCCATGCACTGTTACTCATGGCTTCTTCTGAGTGCTGGGTGGGTCTGCAGCCTCACCCTCTCTATCAACCCAGTCTCCTCTTTCCTGGCATTCAAGGCCTCCATGCTATGGCTTAAACCTACCTTTCCAGCCCATCTCTAGCCACTTCCTTTTATTCTAGCTCAATGTTTTCTATTTATTCTTTACAACAATAATAGCTACCATTTATCGAACACCTACTATGTGTCAGGCTATACAGATATTATCCATAATCCTTAAACAATTCTGCAAGGTGGGGAAAGAGAGGTTCAGAGAAGTTAGGTAACTTGCCCAAGAACACACAGCTAGTCAGTAGCAGACCCAGGATTCAAGTCAGGCTCCCTTTCCTGCTTCCCACAGCTCCTCCAACTGACAAGCCCTTCACCCCCATCTCAGCCTTTCCTAGTCTTCAGGGCCCGGCTCAAGCATAACCTCCAGAGGGAAGCTTTCTTTGGTGTGCGCCCAGCTGCCAATGGCTGATCCAAGAGTCCCGCCCACTCCTGTGTCATTGTCATCTTGTTATTTGTGTACTCAGCTCATTTCCTCTCTTAGCCTATGAGTGGCTTGAGGACATATGTTTGTCTAATGGTCCCTGTGTCCCCAGAGTGCCTGGTGCACATCTGGCACATAGTAGGAGCTCAGCAAGAATCTGGGGCACAGTGAATGGAACGGTCGCCCCAGCCAGCCAGCTGGGATTCAGAGACTCTGCGTCCTCAGCTGGGGGTGGATGCTGCAGGGATGCCCCCAGTCGGTCTCAGGGAAAGGGCAGAAACCGAGGCCCCCTGGCCAGTCACCAGTCGGCTGTGACTATTTTCTGCCTGTGCCCCCTGCCCAGCACCAACGTCCCGGCCCCGCCTCGCTTCAGCGCAGCCGTCTGGGCAGCTCCCCCGGCCTCCCCTCGTCTCCGCCATTTCACCCCCTCCCTGTTATCGCAGCTCCCAAACTCTCTGCTCTTTCTCCCCTCAATTGATTCTCAGTCAAATTCTCTATCTGACTCCTCAGGCCTCTTTAGGTTTGTTCCCGGAATCTTTTCCCCCCCTCCCCAGCTCATCCCAGACACACTCCTCGGGCTCCGTGCCCGCCCCCACCCCTCTCCCCCGGGGCGGACCTGTTGCTGGTCTCCCGCCCGCGCTGCCCTCCCTCCCTCTCGCCGCGCGCCTCCCTGCGCCCATCTCCCGGGCTCTCGTCTCCAAGGTTACCCGGCGACTTTGCCCGTCTCCGCTTCCTCTTCCCGCCTCCCGTTTCTTAGCTGTTTCTGCAGGGAGGGTGGGAGCGGGTTGGGGGCTGCCTTGAGAGATGGTGCCGTGTCCCTCCTCCCTGGTCCTTTCACTCTTGGTCTGTCCCTTTGTCCCTTTCTCTTTCCTTCTTTTCCTCTGCCTTGTAGGCTTTCCTTTCCCGCCTCCTTTGTAAGCTTCTCTCCTCGTTTCTCCGTCTCTCTCCTTTTTTTCTACCTCTTTGTTTCTCCATCTTTCTTTTTCTCCCTGGTTCCCACTTTCCATCTCTCTCTGTCTGTCTCTGTCTGTCTTTGCTCTCTCCTTCTTGGAGTTACTGTTCTGAACTCAGAAACAACGAACGAAGCATTCTCCTCGGCCCCCTCCCTGGAGCGGCAGTCGTCCCCAGCACCCGGTCTCTAGGTTTTCATGCTAAGGGGCTTTGCAGGAGGAAAGTTAAAATCGGCAGCCCGGGGCAGGGCCGAGCTCCGTTCAGAGCAGGTCACCAGGCGCTTAGGGGAGACGACTGGGCCGGACCCCACAGTAGCATGTGCGCCCTGCTTTCCCTATATACGCTAGGCCCAAGGACAGATGGCCCCTGCCCTGCCCTGTGGCCGGGACACCCAGGGCACAAGCGGAGGCTAAGACCGAGATACTCCAGCCTCCCGCGCGTTCGGCAAATGCTGTCGGTGGCTGAGGTTTGCTGTCGGCTGCGTGTGATCCATGGTCGTCCCCTTTTGTCACACAGGCCACGCACATGATGAGCCAGCACAGAGTGGGGCACGCAGCAGGTGCTCTGGAAATGTGTGTCTCTTTTCTGAGGAGGGACTTGCTGGGGCCTCTGGCCTCCTTGTTGCACAGGCATTATGTAACATTGTAGGAGATATAAAGCTTTTCCCAAGAACCTTTTGGGGGACTTTTTTAGAAAAATTAAGAATTTTTTTCCTTTGGGAAATACCCATTTCCCTCTGCTGAAGTTTTTCCATTTTTCTCTCAGACTTTCATATCTGTACCAAAATACAGTAAATGTCTTCTATACTTTAACGTGATCATTACATCTTAATGCATCTTATGTTCCTAAACTAATAGTCATATTACAAAAGGCCCTAAAAACACGATGTCGCATAAATTTGGATCCCCTCACATTTTCCGCTTGGTCTCGACATTTCTGGACTATTTTCCCCCTGTATGTCTCTAGACTAGAGCCCCAGGAGGCCAGGCTGAGATGGCAGGTGCTAGACACTCCTAATATAGGAGCAATGAGGAGGCTGCCAGCTCAGCCAGGCCCACCCCCCAGACCTGGTCTGACTCGGTCCAGCCCAGTCAGACCCCACCAGGCCTTGCCCCGTATGGTCAGGTCCAAGCGGGCCCCACCAGAACCTATCGCATCCTTCTGGGTTGCACTGTGGCTTCAGTTCTGAGTGGCTCCTTTCTGGTCCCAAAGAGTGCCTCTTTCTGCCTTCTGTCCCAGGCTCCCAGGATGAACAGAGGAATCCAAACTCAGGCAACTATAGGTATGGGAGGACAATCCATGCCATTCTGCTACCCTCCCCTCTCCCACAAGTGTTTGCGAACACACACTTAACTGTGTGCCAGCTCTAGACCGTCCTCCCACTTCCGGGATGCTTCCCGGCTTCTCTATTTATCCATTACCACTGCCTTTTATGGATATGTAACTCATCTCCTCCTGGAAGCCTTCCCTGATTAACTCCATTCACTCATTCAACATGTATTTATGGAGTGTCTGCGACATGCCAGGTGCTATAATGGACACAGGAAATAGCTTAGTGAACGACACAGGTCAGGTTCCTGCCCCCAGGAAGTTTATAAGGGAGAGACTAACAGTAAACAGAAAAACAGGTGCCCTGGGTGACCGAGACGGGATCCTGTCCTGGCTGGAGGGTCAGGGAAGGGCTGACCCTTCCTGTCCTGAGAGAGAGGTTCTAGTCCATCTCTCCACTAACTAGTGGTGTGACCTGGGGCAAGTCACCTATCCCTGAGGTCCTTTTCCTCATTGGTGAAAGAAAGGGGTTTGGAAAAAGGTCCTTTTTTGCTCTAGAATTATTGTGTCTTTACTTAAAAGCAAATTTACTTTCAGGCACATTTATAAACACATTTCATTGTTTCTTGAGGCTTAGTTGGTCATTGCAGAAAAACGTAAAGTTCCAATTAAGCATAAAGAAAAAATAATAAACACAACAAAACAAATAAATAGCCAGAGTAACGAAAACATACACACTGATTACCCACAATCCCTCCTCCCAGGGATAACCCTCCTGGCGCCTCGGGAGTCCCACTCAGGTCCCGGGAGGTGCTCTTCTCCCCCTCCCCCACTTTGTCCTTGCTATGAGGTCCCCGCACGCCCAGGCAAGGGGTGGGAGGGGAGAGAGGCAACCTCAGGGAGCGCTAGGCCTCTTGGGTCCTCCGTGCACTGTGGCTCTCCAAGGGCAGACGGCCCCTCTGTGGCGGCCTGGGCTGGTCTGGGGACCGGAAGCTGAGAGATCGTCCTGCCGGGCTTCGCAGAGGTGAAGCCCCTGTAGGCGCGGGCTCTGCAGGCGCGCTGGCGGCTGGTGCCCCTGGGCCATGGCTGCGGCTGCCTTCACCCCATAGGGCGGGCGGGGATGCAGTGCAGCGCGCGGCCAAAAGATGGCAGCACTGCACTGCCTCAGGCCGGCGCTGCAGCGGGGAGGCAGGAGGGGCCGCCGGCCTGGAGGGTGCCAGGCTCTGGGAAGGGGGCTTGTCCTTTGTCCTCCAAGACTCTGGGCGGGGACCACCGCTTCGGTTAGGCCTCCTGGAAGGTGTGGCTCATGTGGCCTCGACCCAGAGAGAACAAGAGGATCATTGCATTCTGGAGGCCTCAGGCCCTGGCCTCCATCCCCAAATTGCTCCCTAAACCTCCGGGATTATTTGCTGTTTGAGTGCAAAACAATCTGGGGTAGGACTTCAAGACCCTGGATAACTGCAGCAGCCCCACCTGTCCCGCCCTCCACCCTCCAAGCCCCCACCCCCGTTACAGCAGATTTCCCTAGTAGACCCAGGACTGGGAGGGAGGGAGGTGGGGGGAGGAGGGGCAAGGATGGCTGAGATCTCAATTCCAGTCTCACTGCTTGACTTCCAAGCCCAGTTTTACCACTTGCTTGCTGGATTGCCTCGGGTAAGTAACTTAACCTCTCTGAGTTTTCTCATCTTTAACAGGGGGACAATAGAAATGTTAGGTTTTATTATTGCTAGCTGTTTTAATCACAGATCTAAAAGACCTCCCCTCCCCAGAAGATTAGGCCAATTCAGAAGAATTGCTCAGTGGTCTTATTTCCCAATAGTCCTGGTGCTTATCCCTATCTTCGCCCTGGGGACCCCCAATCTCTAACTCTTTCCCCTCAATAATAGCCCTGCTATACCTGCCATTTCTTGGTGTGGACATCATGCTGGGCACTATGCGTACATTTCAATGAACCCTTATAAGAACCTTTGAGATACCACCTTACACAAATGGTAACCTGGGGCTCAGAACGGTGAAGTAACTTACTAAAGATCACACAGCGGAGGCAGGATCCCAACCAGGCATCCCAGTTGTGGACTCTCTTCCTTCAGACCCCTTGGCCCCACTCTGCCAAGTGGGCTATTTTCTCCTGTTTAGACACCAGTCAGGGCCCGGAGCCGCCTTCTCTGCGGTTCTGGTCCTGCTCAAAACCTTGGGTGCTGTTGATGCAGACACTAAGCTCCTGGGCGTGTGGGGGTGCGGCGGGGGAGTGGAGGGCAGAGCTGGGCCTCAGGCTGCCCTTGGGTGTGTGTCCTCCGCACGGGGCAGGAGGGGGACGGAATAGCTCCTGGAGGCTAGCGCCCAGCTCCGCCTAGTGCCCCCGCTAGTGCTGACTTGTTAGGCCAAGGGAACTGACACCCTAACAGCGCCTGTCAGACTCCAATGAGTTGATGATGTGGAAACTGGTTATTAAGTGTAATAACAGTGGTTTGGTTTTTCCACAGTTCTGCCTGTAAGTGCCTAAGTGACAGCTGGCTTGTGCCACAGCGCTGCATTCTAAATGGCCTGAGGATGGGGCACTGGGAGGAGGTGGGAGGTCTTCCCAAGGCTTTGGGTGGACGGAGGTCAGGCGGTGCTGTCTGTGCCTCTTCTGTGGGCCACGCCTTCCAGCTCAGACAGGAGGATGGACCCGGGCTTCTGGGTCACGGTCTGGGCTGGGTGGAATGTGTGGATTCAGGACGTGAAACCATGTGGTGACGTGTCTCCAAACCTCCTGGGTCCTCAGGTACAAGATGTCCCTCCTTGACCTGAGCCCTGGGTCAATAGTTTAAGAGTTGGATTGGAAATCTGGAGGCTTGGGGTCTAAGCTGTGCCCCTAATTTGTTGTGATCTCAGGAACGTGGCTTAACTCTTTGAGTTCCCTGTCTACGTAACGGAGGGTTAGTAGGGTTAATTTATTCATTTAACTACAAATGTCACACTGATGGACAATGGATAGAAACTTGCTGTTAGACGTATTTTGTTTGACCCATGCAGTGCTTTAAATTTAAATGCCAACATTTAAGATTCCAGACTTTCCAATAGAGATCCGTATTTCTGGCTTTTCTTCAAGAATTGTAAGAATTGGTAACACTGGGTCTGCATGCCCACGTGGCAACAACTGGCTGCAATAATACCCCCTCAGACAGAATTTACATTCTCTAATTTGCCACAGTCCCCACCACTCCCAATTGAACCCCAACCCAGAGGCTGAGTGCCAATGGCTATTTGACCTGCTACATCTGATCTCCCTTAGTCGTCTGCATTCAGTGCGTGACCCTGCACGAGATATTCACTGGGCCTACTTGTGCGTGGCATCGTGTTTTTCACTTCAGAAATTTCAATGATAAATGAAAGAGCTGCAAACAGGCAACTGAGACCTGTGTATAATCTTAGTATAAAGCGATAGTAGACATCTCTATCATCCTTTTCAGCTTCCTATTCTAGGATTCTGTAATACTGTGATTCTCTGACTCTCTCCCTGAACTGGAATATTGAAGTCTTTCATTTGGGGTCATCTCCATCTCCACGCTCAGGTCTGGAAGGGAGATTGTTCCCTTCTCCTATCTTAATCATGCCTCACCCTGACCCCACAAATGATTTAACCCCCCTGAGTGTGTGTGTGTGGGTGCTGTCATAATCCAGCCGTGTACTCTCTGCCTCATTTTCCTCATCTGGGAAACAGGCCATTGGGTTGTGGAACATTTTTGAGTTTTGGGTTTGAGTTTTTGACACTACATATTCCATGAGTGACCTTGGACGAGTGACCTCACCTCTCTGAAGCTCCTCCTCTGCAAAATGGGCGTAAATACTAATATTCTTATACAGGAAAAGGTGTTCTGGAAGCTGGAAAGTACTATACAAATTATTAATGATTGATGTTAATTTTATAAGTATAAACAGCAGATGAAGATATTTTCCCCTCCCCTGTGTCAAGGGGATGGCAGGAAATAATGTGAAGTGATGTGCATGGTGATACCTTGGAAGGGAAGATCTCCCAGCCCACAAGGGGTTCTTGTATTGTGCTTATGAATATAGTTTCACCAAATGGTTTTGGCTGGAAGCCCGAAGGGGTAGCAGCTGCTGAGACTGGAGCTCTCCACCATTGAGGCTCCTGGCTAACTTCTCAAGGCAGCACCCGTCTTTCCCTCTTCTCCAGGCTGGCCTTGCTTTGCCTCTTAAGATTTGTCCCAGTTGTCCTTGTCCCATTCGTCCTTCTCCCACTGGTCTTCCTGGCTAACCGGCTCTATATCTACACCCCATAACTGCCCTTGCCTTCTGGGCACAGGTGTCAAGGGCCACCGAGGACCCAATCGGAGGGGTTTTAGTGATCACTGAATGATTCAACCAATGGACAATTGTTTTTTGAGCCAGGTACATGTGTCATGTGCAGGACAGGTATTGTTCTGGAAATTGGTGTTAAAGGGGTGAAGAGACAGATGAAGTCCTTGGTCTGTGGAACTTATAGTGGAAGGAGTCAGAGACAACATACAAGCAGATGAAGGAGTACAAATGTCGAGATAATTTAGATAGTGAGAAGTCCCACGGAGAAAATAAAGCTGAGAAAATATGCTCCAGAGTGACGGGAGTGGTGGGGAGGGGTGGTCAGGAGGCCCCCTGGAGGAGCTGATGTGTGAGCTGAGAGCCGAAGGAAGGAATGCAGCAGCCGGGGCAAAACTGAAGGCGAGGCATTCCAGGCAGAGGGAATGAGCTCGGCTTGTCCAGACACCTTAGTCAACTGATCAAGAACAGAGAGGGGAAGTGTCTTGCACAAGGCTGCATAGCCAGTCAACAGCAGCAGAGGGGGACTGAAATCAAGTCCCTTTCTCTGGACTCCCAGGCCAGTGCTCTGCCAATGCGTCCCTATTTCTACTTTATGAAATGTCAGCTCCTCAGGGGCAAGGCCGGGCTTCCGCTGAACTCCCCACCTGTCAATCATGTCTCTACACCCCAGCCAGCATCCTCCTGTGCACGGCTCTCCATCCCAGGGCAGCTGCCATCCTGTTCCAACCCTGCCCACCAGAGGTAAAAGGGACAAGGCAGGAGCAGAGAGAAAGCCGAGTGGCCATTAAGTGCTAAGCGCAATAAACCCAGTGGAATCCCAGCCTTATAATGGCCTTGTTTAATTAATGCTAAATGACTGTGGGACCCGTATGGATTTATACATTAGATCCACATTAACACCAAGTCGTTTGATCACGAATAACTGTTAAAATAATGAACAAGGCGCTTTACAACTAGATGAGAAGGATGTGGCCCAGCCTCCTGCCCAGCTTGGGGGAGGGCCAAAGCATCCTTGTCCGGGTTCTCCCTCCTTGCCTCCTCTTCCTCTCTCTTCCTCAATGAGTCATTATTTCCAGAAGGCATTTATTGAGCTGTCCGTGTGCCAGACATTGTGCTAATACTGTGTGTTTGTGTGTGTGTGTGTTACAAAACTTCCCTCCTGGAGGTTGTAATCTAGATGAGGAGGTGAGGCGTGTGCCTGAAAATGAAACCCTACAAGAGGAATATATTTATCAAGCATCTGCTCAGTTCTGGGGCTTTACAAATATCCTATGTAATCTTCTCAATATCGGGAGGAAGGTACTGTGATCGCTTCTCAATTGGCAGATGAGAAAGTTGTGCTTGTTAAGGGTGAGTACCTTGCCCAAGGTCACCTATCTAGTTGAGGCAGAATTGGAAATGGAAGCCAGATTTAGCGTCCCGAGCCCGTGTTAATTCCTTGGCCTTGCTTCCTAAGACAATGGTCTAGAGGTAGTGGTCCTCAGCCTTGGTGGTACTTCCGGCACTTCCAGCTGGAGCGCTTAGGGAAGGCTCCGTGGAGGAAGAGGGCTTTGAGAGGTGCCTGTGGGCATGTGTTGGGGGTGGGGAGTTGGTGGATGGAGATCTTAGGGGAGGCACTTTCTGCCTTTTCTCCTCCCTCATCCATCCCTCGTCCATCCCTGTCTGTGCGTCTCACCCTCTGTGCTCACACGTTACCTCCACGAAGTACCCAAGTTCTTCTCCTTTCAAATGACTCCACTGGACTTCCCTCCTGAGAATCAGCTTATTTGATGCTCATTGGGATAGGGATGGGTCTCCCCCACCATTGTCATGATGTGTGCCCAGTCCCACGGCCTCAGGAGGGGATTTCTCTGACCCCCCATTGTTTCCTGTGCACCCATCCCTCCCCTGGGCTTGGATGGAGGATGATGAGCTCAGCAGGAAACGACAGGACAGGACCACTGGCTGGGCGTGGCCGTGGGAGAGGAACGTAGCAGTGCCCAGCTCACTCTCCTCTTCTAGGACCTCCAATCTCTAGAAATTTTACTTCCTGACTGTTTCACTCACCATGATTTTCCCCGAATGGGTCTACCCTGGATGGGGGATGTTAGGACTGTCCCTGACACGGTCTGACAGTGGTCCTTAGGGAGGTCCTGGAGCAAATTGGAAGTGCCATCTGGTTGGTGGAGGCAAAGATTGCTGCCCCTCACCCCTAAGCATGTGAAATGAGGTCATGGTCTGGAGGACACACAGCCCGGGCCTGGGGTTTTAATCTCCAGTAGGTGCTAGATAATAGGTTGAGTTCATTCCTCCTTACATCCCTTGGCCTAAGCTTTCCCTTCTCTTTCTGCTCTGCTAGGCCAACTATTACTTATCCTTTAAGATCCACCTCAGTCACCTCCCCTGAGAAGTGAAGTATGGTGCAGAATTAACCTCTTCCGCTCTGCATTCTCTTGGTGCTTTGCCCAAGGAGGGCATAACTCTTGTCGTATTACATTTATACATGTAATAAATAAATGTGTATTTACTATTTAGCTGCACGTGGGTGCCCACCCAGAGGAGATGAGGGTTGGAGTGGGGCTGGGTTTTCTCTGAGTAGAGTCATGGATGCTCTAGCTCAGGCCACGTTGAGTGGAAAGATGCTGGGAAAGAGGACAAAAAAGAAAGAAAAATTAAGACTGGGGAGATTTCCCCATTCAATGCATCATGCCCTTTTGGGCTTGTGTGTGTGTGTGTGTGTGTGTGTGTGAGCCTTGGATTCAGAAAGCCCTATGGGCAAGTCCTGGGGCCTCCAAGAAGCCCTGGGTTGGCATTTCTGTGGGCTCACAGGCTAGGCCTTGTCCTCTGCGTGGAGCTGCCAAATCCAGCTGCCTCCAGCAGGTACCAGAGTTGCCGAGAGGACCAGGCCAGTCCGCAGGCAAGCGATGATCCTGTTTAAGCATCCACGGCTCAGACAGATGGGCACAATATTTTGGGTTCCTTTTCCCTTAGCCAGGACGTAAAGCAGCTCTCTGGAGGGAGTTCAGGACAGTGTTTTGGAATTGGGTTCTGGAAAAGGAGATGAGCCCAGGGGGAGCCCAGGGACTGACCCCCTCAGTGGGGGCTCTGCCCGAATGGGACTGAGAATGGTGTGACAGCCACAGGGGACCATGCTGCCACTCATCATACCAGTTCACATCACCTTACTTTATTTTGAAACCAGGATGAACACTTTAGACTTGATTCCCTAGGAAATAGGACCATTGTATGATAAAACTAGATTATGGAAGGTCTGGAATGCCAGGATAAACAATCTGGCTTTAGTTACTGAAGGCAAATACCTGGTGTGTATATCAAAGTCATCCTCGTTCTCACTCATGGCAAATGTCAGCCATTGGTCATAACACCTTTCTCCGGTGAATCTGTACTTGGCCTCAGAAGCTTTCTTAACCCAGTGCTCAAGCTAGCTGTTACAACTGATTAGAGCTGGTACTCAAAGGAAATCTATTTGCGATCTTAGGGTCCAGGCTTCTCACTGTAAATATAAAGAAACTGAGGCCAAGGGAGAGGGTGTGACCTGCCCAGGGCCATCCTTAATTTAGTAGGCAGATGGGACAATGGTAAATCCTTGGGTAGGGGAGGGACATGATGAAAGGAAGAAGATTAATTTAGCATCAAGATAGGGGCCAGGGTGCAGAATTGAAAGAAACGTCACTTTCAGTTGTCAACTCTATGCTCGCAGGACCTGAGAATGATGCCTTTTTACATTTCTACCCCAGCTACTTGTTGGCCTCCCCCTGGTCCCCGCCTTGGCTGGGAGACCCGTTGAAAGCCAACTTCTGCTGAGTCCATCAAGTATAGCAGTGACAGCAGGAACACAGGAAACGGACCAAAGCTGGCAGATGTGACGGAAGAACCAGCAGGACTTGGTGGCAGCCTGGTCATCAAGGGTAAGAGAAAGAGACCTCTTTGGGCCACGGAGTGACCATGAGGACGGTGGAGCCTGACAGGAACGGGTAACAAGGTTAGAGCTTTATCACCCGGCTTGTGATTTTGTCTTTCTGGTGAGCATTGTTCAGTTTTGGCCTGCTCTTCGATTTTTCATTAAATTTTTTTTAATTGCAGTATGTATAACCCACATGAAGAAAAAAGTACTTACTGTTAGTGGTGGATTTTTGAAAAATGGACCATGCCACATAACTACCATCCAGATCAAGAAACAGAGCATTCCCAGCTCCCCAGAAATCCCTATTGTGCCCCTTTCTAATCTCTACCCCTACCCCCCAAAGGTCGCCACTGTCCTGACTTCCAGCGCCATAAATTGGTTTTGCTTGTTTTGTACTTTATCTAAATGGAAGCTCACAGTCTGGATTCTTTGACGCCTGACTTCTTTTACTCTATATTCTGTTTGTGAGATTCATGCATGTTGTCACGAGTCATTGCATGTTACCCATTCTCCTTGCTGAATAATATTCTAGTGCGTGAATAGACCATGTTTATCACCCCTTCGACTGCTGATAGGCATTTGGGTCATTTCCAGTTTTGAGCTGTTATGAACAGTGCGGCTGTGAACATTATTGGGCACGTCTTTTGATGACAATATGTATGCATTCCTGTTGAGCGTATGTGGAGGAGTGGCCCTGCTGGGTCCTGGGGGCATGTGTGTCTAGCTGTAGCAGGAACGGTGCTGGCTGACTCCTGGCTGTCTCCCTGAATATGTTAGATCAGGACCTCCAAGACGCGGAAGCCAAGATGGGATGTGGGGTGCAAGAGATTTATTGGGGAATCCCTGTGAAGGACAAAGGGGAGCGAGCAGGGTTAGGCGGCGACAGGCTTCCTGCAGTATAGATCTGACCGTGTGAAAGGAGAGGGGGAAGGAAGGAGGGCTGGATGGGAAGAATCGGAGACTCAGCACAGTTCTAAGAAGGCGTTGGCCGGAGTGATGGGGAGTCTCCAGCCAAAGTCGCCATTAGAAGAGGCTGCTACCAGCTGTGCTCAGTCATTGGCTGGGAGCCGCTGGGGGAAGCGTGGCCTTGGCGCTAATGTGGTTTTGGATCTAGAGGAATGACAGCTGCATTCCCTGTAGCAGGCTATCTGAGCCATGCATGTTCATGGCCACCATGGGAGAATAATGAACCCTGTGGGTGATTGGCAGAGGTATGGTGAAGTGCTCAGGAACCTCGGTTTTGGAATCAACCAGGCCAGGCTCAAGCTGCAGCTCAATCATTTGCTAGCTGTGTGATCTCCCATAGATTGCTTAACCTCTCTGAGCTTCAGTCTCAAGTTAGTAAAATGAAAGTAATAATGACTAACTCATATGGTTATTGTGAGGATTAAATGAGATAATACAAGGACAGCACTCAATACACAGTAATCATGCAATAAATATTAGTAGTTCATTTTTCATTTAACACATTTATTTCCAACATCTATAATATGTCAGGCACCATTCTAGGCTCAGGGGATGCAACAGTGAGCAAAACAGAGTGTCCATTCTAATAGAGATAAACAGTAAACGGACAAACAAAATATAAAGCGTGTTAGAGAGTTGTAACTAGAGTGGAGAAAAATGAATCAAGAAAGAGAGAGGGCTGTCTCCTCTGTTACCACAGTGGTCAGGGAATCCTCCCTAAAAAGAAGACATTTGAACAGAGACCTCAGGAAATGAGGGACCCCGCCATTTAGATGAATGGGATAAGTGTATTCCAGGCAGAAGAAACAACAAGTACTAAGGCCCTGGGGTCAGAGTTGTTTGACAGCATGGAGGCTGGTGGTCTGGGACAGCGATGGGGAGGCAGAGGATGGTGGTTGATGAGGCTGGACAAGTAGTTAGACCAGGAAATGCCAGGCCTTATGGGCTTTACTCTGAGCAAGATGGGAAGTTAATATAGATTATGTAGGGTTCCCATTGCTCCACATTCCAGCCAACACTTGGTATTACCTAACTTAGCTTTTCTTGCCTATATTATGAGCATAAAGTAGAATTTCCTTGTTTTAATTTGGATTTCTCATATTATTAATGAGACTGAGTAGCTCTTTATAAAAGTTTTATTCATTTGGCTTTCTGCTTCTTGGATTGCCTGTTCATATCCTTTGCCTGTTTCTCTATAGGGTTTCTGTTTTGTTGATCCACAGTTCTGTTGCATGTTATAGATAGCAATCTTGAATGATTTTAGACTTTAACATATTTCTATCAATTGTCACTTGTTTGTTATTTTGTCTATAGCATCTGTAGGAGGTTGAATAGTGTCTTCCAAGCATTCATGTCCGCCTGGACCCGCAGAACGTGACCTTATTTGGAAATAAGGTCTTTGCAGATGTAATTAGTTAAGGATCTCAAGATGAAATCATCCTGGATTTAGGATGGACTATAAATCCGATGACTGGTGTCCTTATAAGAAGAGGAGAGGACACAGAGAGACGCGAAAAGAAGGCCATGGGAACCCAGAGGCAGAGATTGGAGTTATGCTGCCATAAACCAAGGGCTGCCTGGGGCCCTCGGAAGCTGGAAGAGGCAAGGAAGGGTTCTTTCCTAGAAGCTTCAGAGCGAGTGTGGCCTTGCTGACACCTTGACTTCAGACCTCTAGCCTTCTGAACTGTGAGAGAATAAATTCCTGTTGCCTTAAGCCACCCAGTTTGTGGAACTATGTTATGAAAACCCTAGGAAACTAATACAGATTTCGGTACTGGATAGTGAGATGCCGCTGCGACAAATACCTAAAAATGTGGAAGTGGCTTTGGAATTGGGTAATGGGCAGAGGCTGGAACAATTTGGAGGTTTATTATAGAAAACGCCGATATTGCAGTGAAGAGATTGTTGGCAGAAATGTGAACGTTAAAGGTGATTCTAGTCAGGCTCAGGTGGAAGAGAGGAGCACGGTTGAGAAAGCTTCTCTCATTTTAGAGAGCGCAAGAACCATCATGAATAGAATTCTGCTAGAAATAGGAACATTGAAGGTACTTCTGGTGAGGCCTTAGAAAGAAATGAGGGACATGTTATCGGAAACTGGGACAAAGACAGTTCTTTATACAGTGACAGAGAATGTGGGAGATTTATTTTCTACCGTTGGGTGAAAAGCGGAACTTGACTTGGATATTTAGCTGAGAAGATCTCCAAGCAAAGTGTGGAAGGTGCGGCCTGGTTTCTCTTTACTGCTTATAGCGAGGTCCAAGAGGAAAAAGATAAATCGAGGAAGAAATAGTTAAACGTAAAGGAACCAACGCTGGATGATTTGGGAGTTTCTTGGCTTTTCCAGATTGCTAAAATTAGGAAGTTCCCTGTTGGGAAGGCATGCTCTGGAAAGAGCACCAGGGGACTGGCTGGACAGCATTTTGCTGAAGAGGTTAGTTTTGTGTCTAATGGATCCAATCAGCCATCTCAGCAGAAGCCAAGAATAGAGGTAGGGTCACCTGGGAAGTGTCTGTGGACAAGCTTTGTGTCTAGTGGCACAGATTCCCTTGACGTACACGGGACACCACCAGGGTTTTGTTAGAATGTTAGACCAGCAGAAACACTGCCAGCCTGGACTGAAAGGGATAGAGACGGGACAAAATAAAGGAAGGCTGTAGACTTCTAGGATTCTATAGGCAGAAACTAGTTGATAGAGCTACTCATACATGGACTACCCTGAAAGAAGGACTGACTGTGAGGGTAGACCCACAGAGGCACAGGCAGAGGCAGGGGCTGCCCCTGTCGGCCCAGAGGACAGAGCGTCCAGTCCTTGAAATCCATAGGCATTTCCCCTCCTGGGATTTGCACTTGCTTGGGAATGGCAAGACATCCCTAACGTTTCTTCCTTTTGCGATGGGAATGTTTATTCTGTGCTTCTTCCATCATTGTGTTTTGGAAGCAGATAACTTGCTTTCGAGTTTCACAGGTCCACAGAAGGAGAGGAGATTTGCCCCAGAGTGGATTATACCCAGAGTCTCATCCATACCTGATTTCGATGATGAGATTGGGGACTTTTCAAGTTCATGATGTTTAGATTAGATTTTAGACTTAGAATTGTTGCTGGAATGAGTTAGGGCTTTCATGAATGTTGGGATGGGGTGAATGTATTCTGCGTGTGGGAGGGATGTGAATTTTGGGGAGGCCAGAGGGCAGACTATAGCAGATTGAAGATATGTTAAGGTCCTAAACCCTAGTACTTGGGGATGTGACCTTATTTGAAAATAGGGTCTTTGCAGATGTAATCAAGTTCAAATGAAGTCTCTAGGGTGGACCCTGATCCAATGTGACTGGTGTCCTTATAAGGAGAGGACAATACCATGTGAAGACAGAGACGCACCGGGAGAAGATGGCCATGTGATGATAAATGCAGAGATGGGAGTAACACCCCTACAGGCCAAGGAATGCCAAGGACTGCTGGGAAACACCAGAAGCTAGAAGCAAGGAAGGATTCTTCTCTCCAGGTTTCGGAGGGACCGTGGTCCTGCCAACACCTTGACCTCAGACTTCTAGCGTCTAGAACTGTGAGACAGTAAATTTCTGTTGTTTTAAGCCACGGTTTGTGGCACTTTGTTATGGCAGCCCTAGGATACTGATACAGTATTCTTTCAATTAACAGAAATCTTTAATTTTTATATTGTCAAATTCATCAATTTTTGCCTTAAGGCCTTATTTTTTTAAAGAACCATTTATGCTGTCCTTTTTTTCCCTCTTTTTGGTGAGGAAGATTGGCCCTGAGGTAACATCTGTTGCCAATCTTCCTCTTTTTTTTTTAACTCCTCAAAGCCCCAGTACGTAGTGTGTATCCTAGTTGCAAGTCATTCTAGTTCTTCTATGTGGCATGCCACCACAGCAGTGTGTAGGTCCATGCCCAGGATCTGAACCGGCAAACCCTGGGTTGCAGAAGTGGAGCACGCAAACTTAACTGCTTGGCCACGGGGCCGGCCCCCTGGGCTTTATTTTTGAAGTTTATCCCTGCCCAAGATTACAAGGAGAGTTTTATTCAATTTTATTCTATTAGATCTATTATTTTATCTTTCAATTTTAGGTCTTTAAGCTCTCTGGAATTCCCCTTTGTGTATGGTATGAGGTAGAGATTTTTTTGGCAAACCACCGGCTAAATAAATCATCCTTTTCCCACTTATTTGCGGTGCCATCTTTATCATATAGCAAGGTCCTAAATATACATGTATTCTTTCTTCTGTTCCACTAGATGTATATGTCTGTTCTGGAGTTAGAACCGAACTTTTATAAAATTATATAGCTTTGTATTATGCCCTAATGTCTGATATAGCAAATCACCATGCTTTGTTCTTTTTAAAAAATCACTGTAGCTATTTTTGGACTTTAAGAATTCGTTTTTCTATCTCTTAATTTTGGGATCAATTTGTCAACTTTCTAAAAAAAATTTGCTAGAATTTTGATTGAACTTTCATTCAATTTAGAGATGATTGAACTTTCATGGAAGTTTCCTGCAGATTTGTAGTTGAATCTAGAGGGTTGATCAAATTCGATCTATGTGTTTATATCTACATCTACATCTAAATCTGTCTACATTTATATTTACATATCTATCTATGTTGAGATATATATATATATATGCATTTTTTACGTGACTACCTCGTAAGTGGGTGATGGTCTTCTGTCAAGAGAAGCGTAATGACAATGTCTGGTTGACTTTCCTTTTTTGGTTTTAGTAACCATTGATGATCAATGGCTAGATCAATTAATTTATTAGGAGTTGCAAGAAGGTGATGTTTTAATTTAATGTGTTTTTATTGATTTCTTCTCCTTTTTTATTTTATTGTTTTCTTCTTTGGATTTACTCTGTAATCTTTTTTGCTAAATTCCTGAGTCAAATACTTAGCTCATTTTTTCCATCTTTGTTGTTTTCTGATGAATATAGTTAAAGCCATTAATTTCCCTCAAGTCTTGCTTTAGCTCGGTCCCACAAATTTTGACATGTAGTGTTTTTATTGTCATTCAGTTCTAAGTATTTTGTAATTTCCCCTATGATTTCCTCTTTAATACAAGTGTTATTTAGTAGCTTGGTTTTTCAGTTTCTATACCTTTGCGATTAATAAAAACCTGTCTTTTTGTTACTGATTCCTATTTTTATTACAGTCTTTGGAAATGGTTGAATCATTATCCTTTGCAGCCTGGTTCATGGTGGATCTTTTTGAATGTTCTAGGTGAGCTAAAAAATAATATACACTCCTCATGTCTTGGGTGTTATTATATCTCAGTTCAAGGTTATCATCTGCATTACTCAAATCTGTCTGCTCATTTTTGTCCTCTTGATCTGTTAGTTTCTGAGAGGGGTATGTTAAAATCCTTAGTTATGGTTTTTGATGTATCTTGTTCCCCCCATAGTACTGTCAACTGTTGCTTTATGGTCTTTGAGGCTATGTGATTAAATACATATATATTCATGATCCTTATATCTTCCTGATCTATTGTTCTTTTACGGGTTGTAACATCTTTCTTTGTCTCTTGTAGTTTTATTTTTGACCTGGAATTCTACTTGGCTTGAAAATGACACTAATTTTTCCATGGAATATCTTTTATTTGTATTAGTTAGATTCAGATTCAACTGTAGTCAAAGAAAACCTAAAATATCAATATCTCAAACAAGGTAGAAGTTTATTTCATAAAAGTCCAGAAGAAGCCTAGTTGTTGCTGCTTAAACATGATAGAAGTTTATTTATTCTTAATTAAAGATAGGCAGACAAAAGCTGTTATGGCAGCCCCATAAAGTCCTTAGGGACCTGGGGTCCTTCCACAATCCTCAGGTTATGTCCCTTGTCCTCATGATTTACTAAGGAAGGAAGAGGGGAAGAAGAAAGACATGCCGCATTTTGTTAAGAATACTTTCTGGAAGTTGAACACATAATTACTGCTTACATCCTATGGTTAGAATTTAGTAATAGGCCATTCCTAGCTGCAAAGGAGGTTGGGAAATGAGGTCTTTATTCCAGGAAGCCATATGCACAGCTAAAATTTGTGCTGTATCATTTGGAAAAAGAGAAGAATGAATATAACCGACAATCATCCATGTCTGCCGTACTATCTCTTTATTTTTCAACTTTTTTGTAGATTTTGTTGTTTAATTGAAATTTTTGAGATAATTGTAGATTCACATGCATTGTAAGAAATAATATGGAGACATCCCATGTATACACGTTAACCAGTTTCCCCTAATGGTAACATTATGCAAAACTATGGTATAATATCATAACCAAGATATTGACATTGATGCAACCTACCAATCTTACTCCTTATTCAGATTCCTTCACTTTTACTTGCACTCATTTGTGTGTGTGTGCATTTAGTTCTCCGGGTGCACTCATTTAGTTCTTTACAATTTTATTGCGCATGTAGGTTTGTGTACCACAGTCAAGACATGAACAGTTCCATTGCCATAAGTTTCCTTGTTGCCTTTTCGTAATTACGTCCACTGCCATCCTCCGTCCCCTGCCGTCCCTCATCTCTGGTGACCACTAATCTGTCATTGAAAAAATATATAAATGGAATCATATAGTATGTAACGTTTTGGGCTTGACTTTTTTCACTCAGCGTAATTCTCTGGAGATTTATCCAAGTTGTTGTGTGTATTGATAGTTCATTCTTTTTTATTTCTGAGTAGTATTCCATGATATGTATGCACTGCAGTTTGTTTAACCATTCATCTGTTGAAGGACATCTGACCTGATTCTAGTGTTTGGCTATTACAAACAAAGCTACTATGAACATTTATGTACAGGTCTCTTTGTGAACCTAAGTTTTTATTTCTCTGGGATAAATGCCTAAGAGTGGAATTGCAGGGGTGTGTGGTAATTGCATGTTTAGTTTTATAAGAAACTGTTTTCCAGAGTGGCTGTTCACCTTACATTCCCACCAGCAATGTATGAGTGATCCGGTTTCCCCACATCGTTACCAGCATTTGGTGGTGTTCTTGTTTATTTTAGTCATTATGAGAGGTGTATAGTGGTATCTCATTGTGTTTTAATTTGCATTTCTGTGGTGGCTAATGACGTTGAACATCTTTTCATGTGGTTATTTACCATCTGTTTGTTCTCTTTGGTGAAATGTTTGTTCATGTCGTTTTCCCATTTTCTAATTGTGTATATATGTATGCCTATGGATGTCCAATTGCCCCAGCATCATATGTTTCTAACTGTGTATATATACATACATATATATATATATATATGTATTTTTTTTTACTGTTTTGAGAGTTCTTTATATGCTCTAGGTACAAGTCCTTTGTTGGATATGTGGTTTGCAAATATTCCTTCCAATCTTTAGCTTGTCTTTTCATGATCTTCACATGGACTTTCACAGACACAATTTGTTAATATTTATGAAGTCCTATTTGTCAAGTTTTCCTTTATGGATTTTCCTTTTGATAGCCTATCTAAGAACTCTTTATCCAGCCCTAGAACTGGAAGATTTTTCTCCTACTTTTATTTTTTCTAAAATTTTTTTTTTTTTAAAGATTTTATTTTTTTTCCTTTTTCTCCCCAAAGCCCCCAGGTACATAGTTGCATATTCTTAGTTGTGGGTCCTTCTAGTTGTGGCATGTGGGACGCTGCCTCAGCGTGGTTTGATGAACAGTGCCATGTCCGCGCCCAGGATTCGAACTGACAAAACACTGGGCCGCCTGCAGCGGAGCGCGCGAACTTAACCACTCGGCCACGGGGCCAGCCCCGTATTTTTTCTAAAATTTTTATAGCTTTACACTATACACTTAAATTTGTGACCCTTTTGAGTTAATTTTTCTATAAGATGTGAGGTTTAGATCAAAGTTCATTTTTTACTCATGGACGTCCAATTGCTCCAGCATCATTTGTCGAGAAGGCTGTTCTTCCTGCATTGAATTGCTTTTGTATCTTCGTCAAAAGTCAGTTGAGCGTGTCTGTGTAGGTCTATTTCTGGGTTCTCTTTTCCATTCCATTGATCTATGTGTTTCTCTCTCTGCCAATGCCATGTTGTCTTGATTATTATGGCTATATCGTAAGCTTTAATAACTATGTAGAAACTTTAATAGAGTGACCTCCCACTTTGTTCTTCTTTGTCAAAATTGTTTTAGCTATTCAAGGGCCTGTCTGTGCCTTTTCATGTAGATTTTAGAATAAGCTTGTCTACTGGGATGACTAATTTCATGTGTCGACTTGACTGAGTATGGGGTGCCCAGATATTTGCTTAACCGTTATTCTGGGTGAGGCTCTATGAGTGTTTTGGGTGAGATTAGCATTTGAATCCCTAGAATGAATAAAGCAGACTGCCCTCCCCCAATGTGAGTTGGCCTCATCCAATACACTGAAGGCTTGAATAGAACTAAAAGACTGAGTAAGGAAGAATTTGCTCTCTCTGCCTGGCTGTCTTCAAGTCGAGACGTCAGTTTTCCTCTGCCTTTAGACTTGGACTCAAACCGGTACTGTACCGTTGGCTCCCCTGAGTCTCCAGCTTGCCAACTGTAGATCTTAGGACTTCTCAGCCTCCATAATCACGTGAGCCAATTCCTTACAATAAATCTCCCTCTCTCTCTCTCTCTCTATATATATATATATACACACACATATACACAAATATACACACATACATACAGTCACGTGTTGCCTAACGACAGGTATGCATTCTGAGAGATATGTTGTTAGGCAATTTTGTCATTGTTCGAACATCATAGTGTGTACTTACACAAACCTGCATGGTATAACCTACTGCACACCTAGGCTATGTGGTACTAATCTTATATGACTACTATCATTCATGCAGTCTATCATTGACTGAAACATCGTTATGTGGCACATGACTATGTATACATATATAGGTTATATATATGTGTATATATATATATATATATCTTACTGGTTCTATATTTACAAAAAACTTTGTTGAGATTTGGACAGGAATTGCATTAAACCAATTTCAGGAGAATTGACATCTTTACTATGTTTTCTTCCAATCCATGAGTCTGGTATGTCTCTTCAGTTATTTAGATCTTCTTTAATTTATTTCATCATCATTTTATAATTTTCAGGATACGGATCCTGCACATGTTTTGTTAAGCTTATACCTAAATATTTCATTTTCTTTGGAGTGATTATAAATGGTATTGTGCTTTTAATTTGTTTCTGCATGCTCATTGTTAGTGTATAGAAATGTGATTGATTTTTGTGTATTTTATCTTTTATCCTGCAACCTTGGTGAATTCACTATTAGTTTTAAAAATCATTCTTCTGTAGATTCTTTGGGATTCTCTCATAGACAGTCATGCCATCTATAAATAGAGACAGCAGTTTTATTTCTTTCTTTTAAATCTTAATATCTTTTGTTTTTTTATTTCTCTTGCCTAATTGCAGTGGCTAGAACATGCAATATTATGTTGAATAAGAGTGATGATTGTGGACATTTTTGCTTCATTCCTTCTCTTTGGGGGAAAACATTCAGTCATTATCCATTAAATATAATGATAGCTGAAGGTTCTTTGTAGATGCTTACTATCAAGTTAAAGTAATTGTCCTCTATTCCCTAACTTGCTGAGAGTTTTTGTAATGAATGGGTGTTGGATTTTGTCAAATGCTTTTTCTGCATCAATTGATATGATCAAATGATTTTTCTTCTTTAGCTTATTGATATGGTGGACTACATCGATCAATTTTGGAATGTTGAACCAGCCTTGCATAACTGGAGTAAATTCCACTCAGTCATGATGTGTAATTCTGTTTATACATTGTTGGGTTCTGTTTGCCATTTTACTGAGAATTTTTTCATCTAAGTTTGCGAAAGATACTGGTCTATAGTTTTCTTTTTTTGTACTGTCTTTGTCTGGTTTTGTTATTTGGGTAATACTGGCCTCATAAAATGAATTGGAACTTTTTCATCCTCTTCTATTTTTTGAAGATATTGTATAAACGTGGTGTTAATTATTCTCTAAATGTTTGGATGAATTCTCAAAATTTCATGACCTTGAGTATCAGATGTTATTATAATTTCTATTTCAGTTATCAAATATGATTTATAAAACTCAAGAGGAAAAGGATAGTCTTTTGTATGTACCAATATTTTTGTTCTTTCCATTGTTCTTTCTTCCCCCCTGATGCTCCAAGAGTCCTTCTTTTATCATTTTCTTTGTATTTGAAGACTTTCTTTAGTCAGTCGCTAAGCCTAGGTCTGGAGTCTGATAGTAACGCATTCTTTTTATTTTCCTTTGTCTGAGGATACTTTATTTTCCCTTCATTCTTGAAGGATGCTTTCATTGGATATGGAATTTGTAGTTGATAGTTAATTTCTTTCAATTTGAAAAATGTTGTGCCATGCACTTCTGGCCTCCACGGTTGCCGATGAAAAATCCACTGTCGTTTGAATTGCTACTTCCCAATAGGTGATGCACCATTTCTCTCTGGCTGCTTTCAAGATTTTTAATTTATCTTTGGTTTTCAGAAGTTTAATTATGATGTTTCCTGGCATGGATTTCTTTGTGTTTATTTGGTTTGCTCAGCTTCTTGAGTCTGTAGGTTAATGTCTTTGGCCACATTTGAAGAGTTTTCAGCCATTAGTTCTTTTTTTTTAAATTTTATTTGAGTTCATAATAGTTTACATCATTGTGAAATTTCAGTTGTACATTATTTCTTGTCTGTCACCACATGAGTGCTCCCCTTCACCCCCTGTGCCCACCCTCCAGCCTCCTTCCCCTGGGGACCACTGAACTGTTTTCTTTGTCCATGTGCTTGTTTATATTCCACATATGAGTGAAACCATGTGATGTTTGTCTTTCTCAGTCTGGCTTATTTCGCTAAGCATAATTCCCTCCAGGTCTTTCCATGTTGTTGCAAATGGGATGAATTTGTCTTTTTTTCTGGCTGAGTAGTATTCCATTGTGTATATATATATGCACCACATCTTCTTTATCCAATCATTGGTCGATAGGCACTTGGATTGCTTCCATGCCTTGGCTATTGTGAATAGTGCTGCGATGAACATAGGGGTGCATATGTTACTTTGGATTGCTGATTTCAAGTTGTTTGGGTCAATACCCAGTAGAGGGATAGCTGGGTCATATGGTATTTCTATTTTTAGTTTTCTGAGTAATCTCCACACTGTTTTCCATTGTGGCTGCACCAGTTTGCATTCCCACCAGCAGTGTGTGAGGGTTCCCCATCTCTCCACACCCTCTCCAACATTTGTTATTTTCAGTCTTAGTGGTTATAGCCATTTTAACAGGCATAAGGTGGTATCTTAGTGTAGTTTTGATTTGCATTTCCCTGATGATTAGTGATGTTGAACATCTTTTCATGTGTTTATTGGCCATCTGTATATCTTCTTTGGAAAAATGTTCATGTCCTCTGCCCGTTTTTTAATCGGGCTGTTTGTTTTTTTGTTGTTCAGTTGTGTGAGTTCCTTCTATATCATGGAGTCTAATCCCTTATTGGATATATGATTTGCAAAAATTTTCTCCCAATTGGTGGGTTGTCTTTTGGTTTTGATCCTAATTTCCTTAGGCTTGCAGACGCTCTTTAGTCTGGTGAACTCCCACTGTTTATTTTTTCTTTTGTTTCCCTTGTCTGAGAAGACACGGTGTTCAAAAAGACCCTTTAAGTTTGATGTCCAGGAGTTTTATGGTTTCAGGACTTACCTTCAAGTCCTTGATCCATTCTGAGTTTATTTTTGTGTATGGCGTGAGATAATGGTCTACTTTCTTTCTTTTGCATGTTACTGTCCAGTTTTCCCAACACCGTTTATTGAAGAGACTGTCTTTTCTCCATTGTATGTTGGCACCTTTGTTGAAGATTAGCTGTCCATAGATGTGCGGTTTTATTTCTGGGCTTTCAATCCTGTTCCATTGATCTGTGTGCCTGTTTTTGTACCAGTACCATGCTGTTTTGATCACTATGGCTTTGTAGTACATTTTGAAGTCAGGGATTGTGGTGCCTCCAGCTTTGTTCTTTTTTCTCAGCCATTATTTCTTTGAATAATGTTTCATCCCCTCTCTCTTCCTCCTCATTCTGGGACTCTAGTGACCTGAGGGTAGGATCTTACGTTATCCGCCAGATACCTCAGGCTCTTTTCATTTCTTTCAAACTATTTTCTCTCTGATGTTCAGATTGGGTGAAATCTGTTTATCTGACCTCAAGCTCACTAATTTTATCCTCTGTGCTTATCCAGTGAGGTTTTAAAAAAATTTGTTATTGGATATTTAAATTTTTTAAATAGTAATGCCCATTGGTTCTTTTATTTTTCATAACTTCAATCTTTGCTAAGATTTTTAGTTTTTCATTTGTTTGAACAGAATTTGTAATTGATTATTGAAGCATTTTTATGATAGCTTCTTTAAAAAATTTATCTTGTCAGATAATTCCAACATCTGATTCATCTCAGTATTGGTGTCATTGATTGCCTTTTCTTCTTTGAACTGTGATTTTTCTTGATTCTTGGTATGACAGGTCATTTTTGAATTGTTTCCTGGACATTTTATATAGTATGTTAGGAGACTCAGGGTCCTATTTAAATTTTAAAATTTTAGCCGGCAGTCACCCTATTTATGTTTCGCACAAGTCCTGGCCTACATTTTTGGGTGGTTATTCCAATGACAGTAAGGTTCTCGGAGCCTTTCTGGTGTTGTTTTGGTCTGCTTGGTTTATCTGGTGCAGCAGGGGATCCTGCCGGTCCAGGCTCATGCTGCCTGAGGGGTGGAAGGGTGGACCCAGGCTGGACCCAGGGTGTCTCTCAGTGGAGGAGGGTCTTGGCCCAGCAGAGAAGGAGAATACTGTTTCCCTGTCTGCTTATTGTTGGCATGGCTTGCCATCAGTCATTCTTGGTGTTGGGCTTACTTCATGTTGCCAAAGGAACTCCTCTTTGACTTGGGGAGGGAACGAGCCTACTGAGTTGCCTTCTCTTTCTAGGTTGGGGTTTAGGAAATGGAAGGTCGGGTTGTCTTCTTCTGATGGATGGGGAACATACGATGCCTGCTGCTTGCTTGTTCCTCTGCTCCTAGAGCCACAAACCAGTTTACCTTCTTCCACATGTTCGAGTTCTCCTTTTGTTGCTTCTGGCAGTATTTCCAGGGCTTATCATTACACTAGTGGGTAGAAACAGGGAAATGAGCCTGTAGCATCTTATTCAGACTGGAAAGCTAGATTTTGTTTTTAAATATGTCTCATCAAAAATATATTACTGGATTTTGCTTTTTAAGAAAATACAATATGTATAGTTTCTCTATCTTTGTTAAAATTTTGATTTATTTCAGTATTCCTCTCTGCTATTATATTATGTCATATAATTTTCTACCCCTCCCTCCATTTTTATGCCTTTCGTTAATTAGACTGAATTTTCTTTTTCTGGTTTCGAAGATGTTACTCTCCTCCCCACAAAAGGATTATACACGCCTGCCTTTTGTCAGATGACTTGAAGCGTTTCCCTGTGAGTTGGTTATACTTTCCTGCCCCATGAGTATCAGGCATGGCTTGAGATCTGCTTGACGAATGGAATCTGAGTCATAAAGATCTGCCCATGATTTCTGAGCTGAAGCTGTAAGTACCATCATGTGGTTCTTCTATGACACTTTTCCCTATGCCAGGAGGCTGAGATGAGGCCTGCCCCTTGAGCCAGGTCCCGGAATGAGAAGATACGTGGAATGCACCTGCAGTAGCTGGCCTGCAGCCAACCTCTGTATGCGGAATAAACCTTTGTTGTTGCAAGCCGCTGAGATGGGGCTGCTTGTTACTGTAGCATAACCTTGCAAAAGCTGACCGGCCCGAAGGAGTTCATTCTATTATTTATTTTTCTGGTGGTTGTCCTATTATGTCCTCCAGCAATCTGTACTTTTTCTTATTAATTTCTGAAGTATATCAGTGTTTTTCTCTCCCCCTGAATATGGACCTCAACATGTACCTCTCACCTCCATGGTGATTCTCACCTTGTCCCACCATGTTAGGTTTGTTTAAAATCTTAGTTCTAGATTGTTGTGGATATACTTTTGTTTTGATTCTTTCTTTTTTCTTGTTTACCCATATATTTCCCAGCATACTCCTTAATTTATTTATCTTCTTGCCAGAGTACTTCTTCTAAGAGTTTTCCAAAGGGACTGTTCTGAGGTCTCACTTGCCTGTTACTATCTTTTATTTTGGTTTTATATTTAAAAATAGGTTACTGGAATATAAAGTTCTGGGTTTAAAGTTTTTTTCCCTGAAACACTGAAAATATTACTATATTGCATTTTTTTGTATTCTGTTTTGTATTCTCAACTTCTGTTGAGAAGTCTGATGTTCATTTCGTTCTTGTTCACATGTAGTTTATCTGCTTTTCTCATTCTGGAAGTTTTAAAAATTTTACTCTGCTTTTGATCTTAAGTTGCTCTATAGTATGTCTAGTTTTTTCTGTTTTTGCATTTTTTTTTCTTCCAAATCCATCCTGTTCGGCACTATATAAGCCTTTTCAGTCTGAGGCCTTTCAACTTTCTTTAATTTTGAGAAGTTCTCAGTCATTACCCTTGAACTGTTTCCTCCCCTCCGTTCATTTTTCTCTCCCTATAGGACTCCTATTAAAACATATATTGATGTCTCTATTTCTATGCATCACATCTCTTAACTTTTCTTTTATATTTTGCAACTCTCTTTCCCTTTATGATACTGTTTGGCATCAATCTGAGCTTCCAGTTCACCTGTTTGTTCTTGAGCTGAGTCCATTCTGCTATTTGACCCATCTGCTGAGTTCTTTATTTCAACTCTGATGTTTTTCATACTCGAATTTCCAAGTGCCTCTTCTTTATAACTGTGTGTTCCCATTTCATGTCCCCAGTATCCTTCCTTATCTCTCATAGAATTATTATTATAAAGTTATTTTAAATTCTTGTTCTGTCTAGTCTTTTAATTCCATCTTTGTCTGCTATAGTTTCTTATCTTTTTTTAAAAAATAAGGGTTGCGCCTCTCAGAGATTTCATTATTTTCCTCTGTGAACTTATATTCCCCAGAGGGGTCAGCCATCTTGGCTGTTACACATACCGATGGGGAGCAGATGAATCCTGCACCCCAGCTTGTTCCCCGCCAGGTGAGTTTAGGATGTGTGGGATGGGAGGGTGGGTAAATGCACCTCAGTGTGCAGAACCCTGGTACTATAGGCAGTATTCAACCATTGTCCATGAACCACCACCATCCCCTTCCCCTACTAGGTGACCCTGACCTTGGGGAACCTGCCTTAAGTTTTAATCCTGGTCTTTATGGTGTGTGTGTATGTGTGTGTCTGCCTCTCAAGCTCTCCCTGGATGTTCTCTGCTGATGGCCCCCCCTGGGCTTATGCCGCTGTAAGCCCCATGGTGCTGACAGGGTGAGCAGAAGTCTCCTTCCCAAGGCAGTGTGGGGCTCTCCTCCTGCCATCTTCTGTTCTCTCTCTTGCATCCTTGCCTGCGTTTCTTCCTCTTGCTTCTGTAACGTGCCCAGGGTTGGGTTTGGGGGAGGGGGCCGTTGGTCCCTGATCCTTCACTGCCGTTCTGCGGATGGGAAGTTGGAGCTCTGACTTTCCTTTCCGTCTCCTCTCAGTTGTGATTTCAAGGGATTCTTTGCCTCAAATGGGAATTCCTTTCAGAGGTGTGGGCAAAATCTGGGGGTGGACATGCTGTTTCTAAGCCCAGAGTGCCCGAGTGGGAGAAGGAGGGCGGCGCAAGCAGCAACGGGGCTGTGTAGTCAGCCAGGCCTGGGCGTCTCTGAGGACCAGAGCAAATGCTGTGAGCAGGGTCGTCCTCCCTTCACATGCCTGGGGACTGAGCCCCAATGAGGGGACCTCGGGAGCACTGGTGGGTGAGGCATGAGACCAGGTGGTCCTGGGAGGCCTGGGGCTCAGGAGATGGATGCAGCTTCAGGGCTGGACCCACTGGGCTCCCACCCACCCCAGCTTGGCACTCAGTGTTGAGAGGGCCGCAGAGGCAGCCTTAGAGAGACCAAGGGGATGAGAGGGCAGGAGGGAGCCTCCAAGGCCCCAAAGACAGGTGACAAGCCAAACAAGATGGTCTGGACCTTTGCTTCATCCATCCATTCACTCATCTGCTTATTCAATAAATATGCATTGAGCACCTGCTAGGCACTGTTTTGGATGCCAGGGCTGTTGCCATGAATAGGACAATTTGAGACTCTGCCGGATGGAGCTGACAGTCCAGTGAGGGGTGGGATGCAGAACCATGCAGTGTTGGGGGCCCCAGGAGCAGAATCCTATACCTTAGGGAGGGGCTGGCCAGAGTCCTGTTGGGGAACTGTTGTCCTGGGAGGGGAAACCCCTTGAACTGTAGACCTAAGATCCTTTGACCTGTAGGCAGGGCATGTATCTGACCCATCTGTCAGCACCTTGCAGTATGACAGGTGTTCACACTTGTGCGCAGACCCACTGACTGACCAAACCCTGAGGCAGAAGCTCCTTGGCCCAGACTAGGAGAGTGGGGGAGCCATCGACTTGGTGGGTGCCTGGAGGCCAGGGTGCTCACTCCTTGGACACGTGGGCCCATGAGGCCAAGACTGCAACAGAAGATCTGGTCTGCATCTGTCTGGAAATTAGACGGGATGGAGCCTTCCAGGGGAGGGGATCAGGGCTTCTGATCTGGAGAGGAGGGGGCCTCAAGAAAGCAGACAGAGCCTGACTCCCAGCCCTTACCCTCCATGAGAGAGAGGCTCTGCGCTGGGCTCCAGCCCTACCCAAATGGTCCGCATGCTGACAGCCACTGTGTGACTGCCATAGACTGAATGTTTGTGTCTTCCTTGAATTCCAAATACCCGAGGTATTAAATCCTAATCCCCAATGTGATAGTATTTGGAGGTGGGGCCTCTGGGGAGGTGATTAGGTCATGAGGGTCGAGCCCTCATGAATGGGCTTAGTGCCCTTTTAAAGGAGACCCCACAGTGCTCCCTTGCCTTTTCAGCCATATAAGGGCACAGCGAAAATCAGCCATCTATGAACCAGGAAGTGAGCCCTCACCAGACCTGGGATCTGCTGGCACATTGGACTTCCCAGCTCCAGAACCATGAGAACTAAATTTCTGTGGTTTATAAGCCATCCAGCCTATGGTAGTTTGTTATAGCAGCCCGAACTGACTATGAGAGTGTCCTTGGGCAGGTCCCTTTACTTTATCTCTCAGTTTTCTTCGTGGGCCTCAAAGTAGGTGACTCTTGTCCGGGTCACTTCAGCCCTGAGATCCCCAAGTAGAGCAGGGAGCCCCCATCCTTGCCCTCCCCTCCCGCCCCTCCCTGTTTTCAGAGCTGGGATGGCACCCTCGTTACACCTTTGGTGTGACATGTGATTGAAAAGTGCAATCTGGATCCTCAGCTTCCCCAGCACCCTTCCTGCTGTTGATTCGCAGCTCAGAGCGGGTTGACTGCCAAGTCAAGTAATCAGGAGGTAATAGCCTAGTATCAGATGAATCCCCAGAGCTGGCAGCCGAGTCTGGAAAACTCCATCCCCATGCTGCCTGTACCATTCACGACCAGGAAAATAATTGTGTAAAGCATGCTGGCTCGGATCAAACCCAGGCTGACATGGCGTGGTGTAGGAATTGCTCGCGCCATGGTCTGATGTGGTTATTAGGAACTTGCTTGGGGGCAAGGCTGCCCAGAGCACCAGGCGGGCTGGGATTCATTTGCCCATGCCGATCTGATGCTTTTCCCCAACCCACGGGGATATCTCTATTGTGGCCTCTTTGTTCAGTGCCCCCTGATTTTTCCCTCCTTCTTCCCCATCGCCTGCTCCGGCTGCCTCTTTGCCTTCCCTGTCTGTCCATCGTTGCTGAAATTCTCGCAAAGTGCTGATTTTATTGAGTGCGACAAGTGGCAGTTCATTAAAAAGTGGGAGCAGATGGGGAACGGATTGTGGAAGAAGATTAATGATGCACACAGACCACTAAATAGGGCCAGGTTTGGGAGTAAACACAATCGCTCAGCTCCCTCCGAGTGGGTAATCCTGCTCTGTCAGATCCGTTCTCGTTAGCTGGCTAATGTTGGAAGGCTCGGGAGAGTTAAAGAGCGCGCCAGCCTGCCCGGTGGAGGGCCAGCCTGCGCTCTTGGCCAGGACAGGGGTGGAGGAGGGATGGGGGTGCAGAGCAGCTCCCCAAAGCTGAGGAGCAGCACCCTTTCTGGCTGAGAGGCCTCTCTGGGTATCTGGTAGGGGAGATTTGGGGGAAAATCTGGTGACCTCTTTTAATAGCCCTGCCAGGCTGGATCTCGGCATAGGAGTTGGCGCACCCTACGTGGAGGTTCCTCATGAACCCTCAAGATTTGGGCTTTGAGGATTACCTGACTCCATCTAGAGGTGGAACAGAGGCCTGTCACTGCCCCTTCCTGTAACCTCCGTTTCTGGCCTCAGGTCTCCCCGAGCCTGGCATGAATTCTGGGCCAATGGATCAGAGCCTTGTTTCAGGAAGAAAATCTCTCAGAGAGACAAAGGTGAACTACCTACCAAGAATCCTAATTTATAGTCCAAAAAGTCCTTCTAGAGGATTTGTTTTCACTGCCTGGACAGCTGCCTATGGTTCAGGACGGAACAATATATGGTCATTCGAGACTCAGGTGGAGGGAGCTAGTTACAGAGAGAAAGGAGGGCTCTTCTTTTGACTGACCCCTTGGACCTCTTGCATTAATTTAATAAGTACTTGTTAGGTACCTATTATGTGCTAAACCAGGGGTGACAATTAGCTGGTGTTTGCTCCACCTCCCTTCCTTGCTCTCCCATGGCAGACGTCAAACTTGATTCTAGCGCTTTTTCCACTGAGTCCGGAAGAGTCCTTGGAATCCTTCTCAACACAACATTCCAGATAGCCACTAACAATGTACGGGCACTGGATGGTGACGTGAAATCTGTTTCCCATCCCTATGTGAGACATTTTGGGAAACCTAAAGATTTATGTTGTAAGACAAACTGCTGAGGTGAACAGAAATATTTCAAGATGAGAACTCATTTGGAAAAAGAAATAGCAGATCTGAATGAGAACTGAAGAAGGGGTGATGTTCATTGCACTCACATGTACGCAGAGAACACATACTCGCTAAGGCATAACCTGTGGGCCCCTCGTGCTCTGCGGGAGGGAGGAGAGAGGAGCCGAAAACAGCTACCCAGGCCTCTCCTTCCCATGTCTCCAGCTCTCCTCACGGGGATGGCACGTGGGGTGTGGCCAACACCAGAAGCCTAGCCTTGGAAAGCCTGCCCGGTGTCCAGGGATGGGAGAGTTTGTTCAGCCTTCTCTGTGGGCTCCCTGTCAGGCAGGGGAGCACCCCATGTTGCAGGTCGCTCTGGGGAAAGCTTCCTGGAGGCAGCCTCCTGTTCTGTGCACTCTATTTGCCTCCATCTGTGAGTCTGGCCCCAGAGTCTCATTTACCTGGTTTCCTCCTGCTATTAGATGGCTATCTGTGCCTCCCCCCGCCCCGCCCATGCTCCTCGCCTCTCAGCCCTGGCCAGGAGGTTCTGGTCTCCCAAGTCCTCATTTCCATCCCCTCATCTCCACTCACCCTCTGTAGGTGAGGGGTATCTCCAAGGCTTGACCCCAAGAAGGGTGGGAGAGGCTGGTGTGAGTCCCTGGCTGCTGGTGGAGCAGGGACCCCAGCAGCAGATGGCATCTCCCTGGCGCCAGAACCAGGCTCCATCTTCACCCCCAAACCTCCTCTTTCTTTGGCCTGCCCTATTTTTGCCCTTGGACTCATTATCCTCTCAGGCCCCTGCACTCACAGCCTCGGAAATATCGCTGATTCCCTGGACCAGAGTTGACTGGTTGCCTTCCAATAGCCATCTCTCCTTTCTCCCTAGTGACAAATCCTGAATGTGTTCAGGGTACAGTGGGTCCATCCAAAAGACTCCATTTCCCACCCTCCTTTGCAGCTAATCTTGGCCATGTGCCTAAATTCTAGTCAATGACGTGTAAGAGGAAGTGTTGTAAGAGAAAGTGTGAGGGTTCCTTAAAGGGAGCTGACTCAGAGGGAGATTTTTGCCTTCTCTGCCTTCATTCCTATTGTTGTCTAAAGTGTAGAAATGATGGCAGAAGCCCCAACAGCTATTTTGGTCTATGGAATGACCTTGAGAATGAAAGCCATATGGTAGGATGTTAGAACAGAAAGAGAAGGAGCCTGGGTCCATGATATGTCTGGAGCTGCCATAACAACCCTGGACTGGCTTCCTCCAGACTTCCTTTAGGTGCAAACACTTTATCTTGGGTCTCTGTTATATTTGGCTGAACCTAGTCCTAAATGGTTTACTCCTCTTTCTGCTGTCTGCACCCTGCCTGGGGAGTAGTGAAGTCCACGGGCTCTTTCTCCAATAAACCTCTTGCAGTTGCCTGGCCTTGCAGTCGCCTGGTTTTGAGCATGTCATTACCCAAATCAAATATCCTTAATAGATCCCCATTATCTTCTAAATACAGAACAGACTGCTTCCCCTCTCATCCAAGACCTTCCATTGCTGGATCTCAACTTCCCTTTCTAGTTATACCTCCTGCACACGTCCTGTGGTTCAGCCAAGTTGATTTCCTGGAGTCCCCAGACACACCATGCTTTTCTGCCTCTCTTCTTTGGCTCCAGTGTTTCTCCCATCTGTCAAAACCTTACCTATCACTCAAGGCTCATCTCAAAGATGCCTCCTCCAGGAAGACTTCCCAGTGCCTCTGAGCTAGGAGTGATGGTCCTCCTCTGGACTCCCATAGTAAATTGATTGTGGCTGTCAGGGTCTGCCCAATATTATTACTCTCTCAGCTTTTTACACAACTGGAGTGCTTGTAGGTCTGGATTATGTCTTGTTCATTCCCAAATTCCCCGAGTGGCCTGGCCCAGGGCCTACATGTAATAGGTCCTTGGTAAATGTTGGCTTATCAAGGTGACCCCTCCCACCCCCATCCCTGTCCCCTACCAAGTCCAGGGCCCATGCAGCTCTGCAGAAGTCCCCTCCTGAGGTGGGAGGCTGGCTCAACCCCTGATTTCGCTCTCCTCTTCTCTCCCCCTCACTGTCATGCAGCAGATTCTTTGGCCCTGGCTTCCAGGGAGGGGGATGGGCGGGGGTAGGGCTCGGGCCAGCAGCTGGACAGCTGCTGCCGCCTGGGGAAACAGAGATGTCAGGGTTGACATGGGGGAGCTGGGCTGCTCATTAGATCTGCTAAACTGCTGTCACAGGCTGGCTCCCCTGTGGTGACAGGGTTCACCTCTCCCCACCGGGCCCCCTGTGCGCTCGCCGCCCCCACCCTCTCTCCTGACAGCACTGGCCTATCTGGGTGCTGCTCTCACTCACTAAGCTAAAGGCCATGGAGCGTCAGGGCCGTCTCCATGGAATACAAGGCCATTTGTCTTTCAGAAGGGACGGCCCTCCCTTGGGGGACGGCTTCCAGCTTTCTCTCACTCTCTGGCTGTAGTCAGAGCAGCCAGGTGAGAGAGCTTGCTTGGACCAACCTCAGCCTTGGATTTGGTGGGTTTAGCCCCCCTCATGCTGCTGGCAATGAGTTCTCCCTAAGTGAAGTCTCAATTTGAACAATAAGTCATTACGGGATACAGTGCAGTGGGGCCACAGAGGGCTGACTCCAAATCTGAATGCCATAGGCCTATAAATTACAGTGATGGCATGAGGCTGTTCCTCAGGGCCCCCGGGACTAATGAGCACACACGCCGTCAGCCTAGGGGGCGGGTGGTTTGCATGGCCACGTCTGGGAGGATATACGTTCTTTGGAATTTTCACACTAACAGAGCTCAGTGATAAAGCAAGTAAAAGGACAGCCTTTGAAGTTAAACTGTCAGGATTCAAATCCCAGCTCTGAGAAGTGATAACTGAACTTGGGCGGTTTCTTAACTTTCCTAGACTCTAGTTTCCTTATCAGTAAAATGAGCATTCGCAAACCTCTTGTGCGGATGATGCAAGATAACCCAGGCAAAGCGCTGAGCTGTTTCCAGCCATAGTAGATGCTTACTGAGCTGATTATCTACTAGAGTGGAAGCTCCCAGAAGACAGGGATCTTATCCATGTTGGCCATCTTGACATCCCTAGTGCAATCTCAGTAAATATTTATGGAATGAATAAATGTGCATTTAGAGAGTAAGCTTCACAAAGACTGGACAATGTCTTTTCTTCTTTTCTCCTATCTCCCATAAAATCCTGCTGCAGCACCCTGCATTGCAATAGATGCTTAATAATTAGTGGTAAATTTAAACACAAAGTGTCTTTGCAATTTTGGAAAGTATTTTATATGTAATAAAGAGTCCTTAAAAGGTCTCAACCCAATAATGCCAACATTTGGGAGATTTCTCCATCTTCTAGAACCTCTCCTGGGTCTCTGGCTAAGTCAACTCCCCCAGAACTCAGCAGCTTGACCCAACATAAGATGCTGTGGGAAGGATCCAGAACTGGATGTTGGGAGACCTGGGTCCTGTTCCAAGATCTTTAGTGGTTTCACTGTTTGACCCTGGGCAAGTCACTCCCCAACTCTGAGACTCAGTTTCTACATTGATAATGTGAGGGGGTTGGTCTGGATGCTTTTCCAGATTTATTTCAGTTTGATCCTTACAGCATTCTGATTGTAGGGTGCCAGGCTCCTGTCAAGACCTAACTCTGGGCCCAGGTGTGATTCTGTAACTCCTCCATCTGGAACAGGGATCCAGAAGCATTCTTTCACCTTGTGTCCCTTAGGACAGACCAACATGAAAGGTTGGAGGAGGTGCTATGGAGGCAGGGCCTTGATCCCTCTGAGATGGATCTTGGGGAGAGGGCCACAGGGAAAGGCTGAGAGGGCACGGCCGCAGCCTACTGGCCTCCTGGTTGGAGTGGTGATGAGGGGGGGGGTTATAGCGAGGACTCTTTTATCTGAACCACTCTGACCTAATCCCTGGGGTACCAGGGCAGGAAATCCATAGCCAGACCCATTGGGTTGCTCCTTACTCCCAAGAGGGAGCCAGGGCTAGAGCATGGAGTGTGAGGGCTGTGGGGGGACAGGAGGAAGGGATCTCATCTGTCCCAGACATCTGCTTCCAAGAGACGATTTTCTGTGTGAGCAGTCTCACCAGATGAGACCTAGGCATCGCCCCCTCCGTACCAGCATCGCCTACTGCCCCTTGCAGCTTGCATACCATCCTTTAGCCAGCTAGGGCCTTGCGCTAGTATTGGAACCCGGAAAACCAAGGATGCCTTCTCTGTGGAGTCTAGGGCCTTGTTGCCTTCAAATTTTACAGAAAAAACGTCTTGTTTTCTCAAGTCTCATGGAGTTACCTGCCCAAACTCTCAGTTATGCATGTCCAAGGATGTGTCTGCTTCTGAGCTCTCTGCTCTCTCAGCTCCCTAGGGACTTCTGTGTCCTGTGTGATGGGACAGCTGGTAGCCTGGACAGGGCAGGGAGTGGTGGGGAGCACCCTGAGTACCCAGGACCAAGCTGAGCCTCTGCTGTGTGACTTTTCTAAGCCTCAGTTTTATTATTGATAAAATAGGGATAGTGATAGATAATGTCTAGTGTCCAGTTAAGAGCAAATTAGATAATGAGGATGAAAAGGATGTTGCAAGCTGCTAAGTGTGGGCATAAGGAAGAGGTGCAGAGGTGCTGGCATGGAAGGAAGCAGTCTGGCCTCCTAGGGGCGGGGGCAGCCCCATTCGGAGTGATGGGCTCCTTCCGACAGAACTTACTGCCTCTCCCAAGCAGCTCCTCCCCCTCCCCCGGAACTCTCTGTTACAGTTTAATCCATCTAATTGAAAGACTGCTGGATCAGGCAAGGAATTTATCAAAGGGAAGGAGAGGAGAGCCTGGTGCCATGTGGCTCCCTGCACATTTGTCCTTTCAAATCCTTGTAGATAATCCCATTTCTGCATTAGGAGCAAGACTGGGATTTTGCATGAGAAGGAGGGACAGGAGGAGGAAAGGGGGAGAGGAAGGGATGAGGCCAGAGGCTGGGGGAGAGCTGAGGCTGCCCTGGCCTGGGAGTGGGCCAGTTAGGGGCTCTCTTGGGCAGGAGAGGCCGTGGCAGCGGCAGAGAGAAATTAAGGCAGAGGGGATGAGGCTGGAGGGAGGCACTAGTGGCTGAGAGGGCAGCTTGCTGAGAAGGTAAGAGGAGGTGACACCAGGCACCCAGAGATGAGGAGGCTCAGACTGCCTTGGAGCCAGCTTTCTGACCTATCACTTGCCTGCATAGAAGGCAGTATAAACCTAAGCACCCCTTTTCGAAAGACCCTGCCCCATTTGCGGGGAAAGAGGAGAGGATGGTAGCAGAGTCCTGACCAGGAATTTTTCTAGAAAGATCCAGCCCTGGCTAACACAGGGAAAGCAGAATGTCCAGCTGAGGGGATTGGTGGCTGCAGGCCTTAGGAGAGGAAGAGGATCAAGGGGAAATGCAGAGAATGAAAAGGGTGAGGCCACATCCACTGTGTGGTGGTTGCTATTTATGAACTGAAAATTCCATCCCCCAAAAAACTCCAAGAGGAGGTTATTATTAATCTTACTTTTTGACGGAAGAAACTGTGTCTTGGCAAAATTTAGTGCAAGAAAACGGAGTAGGCTGGTCCTTTGAGGGTGGGAGATGAGGGACCCAGCACAGACAGGCTGGGACAGGCAGGGGCAGGGCAAACTGAGTGGGGCATATGCGGGTAGGGGTGGATGGGCACTTCTACATGAAGAAAGAACACTGTTCTCTGTGGGGCTGGACTCATGTGTTCATGCACTATTTATGCACCAGGCAGGATGGGCATGCCAAGGAATAAAGCATAGCCCTCACCCTCCAGGACCTTGCAGTTCAGAGGGAAAGGCAGATGAGCAGGTGAGCACATGGATAAATGTGGTGCAGTATGGTGAGTGAGTGCTGAGAGGGGAGGAGTGTGCACTGCGCTGTGGGAATCCTGGAGAAAGCTATTGATTAGTTTCTTGGTGATGGGACAGTTGCCAGGAAAAGCTTCACAGAGGAGGTGGCATTGCTCCTGTAGAGAGTTGAGAGATTGATTTCTAGGGTGTTGATGTAAGTCAGTGATCTAGAAGAAAGGAGTATCTGCCCTGTGCTTCAATATGTTATCAAATATAATTCTCACAATATTTGTGAGTCATTATTCTTACCCCTCATTTCACAGAGGGAAATGCTGAAGCCTACCTAAGGAAATATGGATTGTGTCTTTCCCACCTCCGTCCACTGTCTGAGGAGGCTCCCTGTTAATGTGCCTTCTTGCCCTAGGAAGCATTGTTTACCCCCAAAGAGACTGTGGCAACCAAGAAAGACATCAGCACCTTGGACAGGGCCCAGTGCCCGGTCAAGGTCCAAAAGTCAGATAAAGTGATGGAATCCGCAGCCATGGCTAGTACCTTTCCAAAACCCAGGGACTCTTGGAGTGGGCACTGCTATTTCGAAGATGATGTAATCTGGGGTTCCGATGAATCTGAGCTCACAGACCACTGAGCTGGTCTGTGACTGTTGTGTTTGGAGACAGATCTGCTCCAACAGAGGGGATTAAGAAATGTGTATCTGAGGGGCTCCAGGCCATTTTGTCCCCATCCTCCCAAAGACATATTACCTTTAAGAGCTGAGACAAGCTTAAAGGACCCTGTAAAATGTATATATGTAGCTGAGAGGAGATGAAGCACAGGTTAGGTACATCTTGGAAGGGGAATTGGAAAGGTCTGGAGCAAGGCTGCTGCTCAGGGAGAGTGGGCTGGCAGAGTGCCAGGGTAAGGGGCCCTGTGGCCTCTGAGGAGCAGCGTGGGAGGTCAGGAGCAGGTGGGGTGGGCTCACTGAAGACAGCATCATAATTTTGCTTCTGGCTGGAACCTGTGCTGGAGTCAGGGTGGGATGGAAATCTTGGTCAGTGAATTCCCCATTTCTGAGAAATCTGTAAATGGGAGGCGCCACAGAAAGAAACATACATGTGAGGAGGCACCAGGAGAGAGAAGAAGGCACATGCACACAGATATCACTAGTTTGCACAGCAATCTGTGAAGGGCCTACTTGCACTTTTATCCACATACATGTTGTTGGCTGGTCATCACAGGGTGGTGTCCAAAGGCCAAGAATGATGATGATTTCCAGCTTGCTAGAGCTTATGTGCTATCTCTTTTGATGCCTCCTAAAAATCCTGTGGAGTAGAAAATATTCTTTCCATTTCTCAGATGAGAACACTGAGGCACAAGTAAGTTAAACAACTTATCCAAGTTGTACTGTTAATAGGAGCAGAACTGCCACTTGAGGAGCTCAGGTCTTCCAACTCCAGGTCAAGAGCCACTTCTGATGCACCTCAGATGAAGCCGATGGTCCCAGCAGCCCCACTTCTGTGACACAGAACTACTCTACTTCTCAGGGCACATAGGAGTCACGCCAATGGGAGTCTGGCAATGCACTTGGGAGGGTTTATCTAAAGAGCACAGGTGTTGGAGAACATGGATTCAGGTTTGAATCTATGTTCAAACCTTTCATAGCTGTGTCATCTTGGGAAAATTCATCAGCTTCTCTGAGCCAAAATTTCCTCAGCTGCAAAATGGAAATAACAAAATCCACCCCACAAATTGTCTGAAATAAGAGGAAACATATGGATGACCTAACACAGTACATGGAGTTATAGAGGATTCTGTTTACCCTGAATGTCCAGGACCTGTCCTATTCCATCAGGGATGAAGTCCGCCTGGCAGGTGGCGGTGAGGGGCAGTGGAGTGCCCTTCTTTGGAGCAGTGTCAGTGGAGGAGAGGTGGCAAGGGGACTTCGAGGGGCTTTCCTGACCTGGGAGGTTAACTTCTATCAGACCTAAGGGACCTCAGCCTTGGAGATGCAAAGGGGGACCTCATGGAGATATCCCATCGGGCTGAGGCCGGCTCCCACAGACAGTGACCAGGGCTTGCAGGGGGCGGTCTGATGGGGTTTTGTGCCCAGAACCCCAGGGTAGGGGAAGGGACCCCCTAGGTTCTGCCTGGGGCTCTGCCTGCAGTTTCCTGCCGTCAGCAGGCAAGACACAGGGCTGCTGTGTGGGCACCGGTGCATGCGAGGTGATTACCCCTTTAATGTTTAATGTGCTGAAAAACCATTAGACCCCAAAATGGACAAGTTCTCCGTTGGTAACTTTAATTATTGTTAAGACTCGGTCACGCCTGCTTATTAGCAATTATGCATGGCATCTCCCAGCGTGCCGTGGGCCTCCCCCTTTTGTTTCCTTCTCCTGGGGAGAGCAGATTGCGGACCTCTGCCTTCGGGTGGCTGGAAAAGCAGCACCAGCCGCACGGGTGGCTCCTGTTCCTCCCTTCTGTAGCCTGGCCTTGCTTAGGACCAGAGAGGCTCTCTGCTGCTTCTCAAAGGAGAGGGAAGAGCCTTCCGGCACAAACTGGGAGGGCCCGAGGGGGGCCCACTGCATAGCACGATGCCTTTTACGAAGCACTTTTGCTTCCATTACCTCATTTCCTTCTGGCACCATCCCCACTCTGCAGATAAGGGAACTGAGTCTCAGAAAGGTTAAGTAATGCAGTCACCTTTGAGTGCCTACCTTTGAGTGCATGCGTCCCCTTCTTGGAGACCCACCCACTGAATCGTTGGGCCTAACTGCCATGAAAATACCGCCTGACCTCGAGCCCACTCCTCCCCTGACTCCGTCTCCACAGCTGCTTGGACCGGGGTGGATTCCTGGCCTGGGCTGGGCCACTCAAAGGCTCTCTCCTGGAAATGGAGCGTTGGGACACAGCTGGTTGAATGTTGGACCTGGGAGATGATGGAGAACCAGGAAACTGGGTCGTCCATTTTGAATCATATACAAAGAAAGCCACTCTCTAGGGAGAGACAGTAGAAATAGATTCACAGAGGCAGAGAGAGAGAGAGAAAGATTGAGAGAGAATGAATCGAAGCTGCAGAAGGACAGGGAAGTCATCCCTGGTTCTTGACTCTCTACTTTCTTGTGAGGCTGGCTGTACCTGCCACCCTCAGGCTCCAAGAGATAGTCCTGTATCCTTCTAATAAAATCCCCTCTCTTGCTCGAGAGTGTCGTGCCGCAGGTCCCTCGTAAGCCCAGATGTAAGCATTTTGAGGCCTGGTGGTCAGCTGGTGCTGCGAGAGCTCAGCACCCCTTCAGGTTTGAAGGGCCAGGCGGGTTCCTGGAGAACTGTGGGCGCATCTCTGATTCCATGCTGGAAGAAGGGGCAGGGAGGAGGCCGCCCCCCACTGCAGACCTCCAGCAATGTCCACCATCCCCTGGAGACTCTTCCTGAAAGACCACCTCTCTCCTAGTACCCCTCGCTCAACACTGGAAACCCCAACGTTGAGCTATGCTCAGGCGAATGGCAGAGTGATACTACGGACTGGCAGCCTTGCCTCTGGCCTTGATTTTTAAGAAGGGGAGGGAAAAAAGAAACAGAAGGAAAAAAGTGAACATGAGTAATGGGCCTGGAATGAGGCATACGAGATAACACTGAATAATAACGCGTCAAAAACTACAAGATGTATTTTTTTTATTTCCCAGTGGAGTTTCCACTGCGCTAATCCATCACTGTAGCGCAGGCAAGATTATGCTTCCCCAAAAAACTCTGGGAGATAAATGTGAGTAAATTAGGGTTTATTATATTATTTGGGGTGATATAATTTCCAAGCGGGCCCTTATTAAATTACTTCCTCTGGTGCTGACACTTCCTGCCGGGGTCCCTGCACCTTCGCTCCACTTCCCCGTCTGAAGCTGCTCTGTATTTTAATGTCTCTCATCATTTTTTGGTGGGGGCGGGGTGCCAGTGGAGAGAGCCAGAAGGGAGTGCTGAGTCACTGCTGTCCAGCTGAGTTTCTTGCTTGCCAGCCTTCCTAGGATCCCAGAACCACAGGCTTATACAACGTCGACGCTGGGAAAAATATAGAGACACCCAGCCTACACCCTCACTTCATAGATGGGGAAACTGAGGCCCAAGGACAAAAAGTGAGTTGCCTTAGGTCACACAAATGGGTAGGGACAGGGTCGAGACTGGCATCCATGTGCTGATTCCCACACACCGCCAATGCTCTTCTTTGCGTGGGGTTTTTTTTTTTGTGCCTGTAGGTCTTCCTGGCTTCAGGCCAGCTTCAAGTCAAACAGCAGAACCCTCTGGAATTTAGGAGTCTTGGTCATCTACTTTGAAGTCTTCCTAGTGACTCAAAAGGAGATATGAGAGAAGACCTGAGGTCTAGTCTTTGGTTTGACCACAAAAAAGCTGTGTGAGCTTAGGCAAGTGGCTTCACCTCTCTGAGCTTTATAGTAAGTATACCATCTTTATAGTAAAAGGGCTTAGAACAGCGTAGTGGTTTTCAGACTGTGTTTTTAGGAGTGGAACTCCATTTTGCAGCCTATTTTGGAACTCTCACATATAAAATAGTTAAGTGAGGAGTTACTCTGATTGAAGAAGAACACTGGAGGTTGGATGGCACTTCTCTCAGTTTCCCTCCATCTTTTGCCACCTTGTTTGAAACCACTTCGGTTTCAGCATCTGACCCTGATTGTGCCCCTCAGTGCCCTCCTGGCATCCTCACTGAGTCCTGCCCAGTCTCCAAAGATGAGTGCCCGTGTCTCTTCCCGCCCTGAGAGTCTCTGATCAGACTCCACAAGTCCCATCCACGCAGCCCTGTCTCTTGGTCCCAACATGAGCAATCCATGGAGTGAGCTCACCCTCATGGTGAGCATGGGCTTTTCCGTTTAGCAGCTGTGTCACCTTGGTCAAGTTATATTATTTTTCCTCTCTCTGAGTCTTTCTCATCATCTCTAAAATGGGATAATAATAATTTTGACCTCTTAAGACAGTGAAGTTTAAATGAGAAAATACATATAAAACACTTAGCATAGCACTTAGCTTGCTGTAAATTATAATTATTATTTTCATTATGAATACTACCACCTCTGTGTTTTTTTGGTGAAGTTTATACAAGGGCTTGGTACAGTACACAATAGATGCTTAACAAGCAGATAAATGGAAGCCGTCATTTTTATTAGCTGTTATGATAATAGGACCATGGGAGACAAGTGGTGAATGCATTCTTGTCCCCTCTCTCAAGGGATCCCGAGTTCTGCTTGCCCACCCAGACGTGAGCGCTCACACTGCCCTCGACTAGGCTCTGGGCTTCAGGAGAGGGCAGCGGGGAGCCTGCGGGAGAGAGCTGTGAGTACCCACAGCGGGGATCAGCGAAAGCTTCAGGGAGGAGGGGACTTGCTTCCTATTGCTGTGCAACCAATTACATCAACTGAGCCGTTTGAAATAACCCCTACCTACTCACAGAGACAGAGAGTAGAGTGGCGGTTGCCAGGGCCCGTGGGGAGGGGAGACGGGGAGATGCTGTTCCGGGGGTGCCGGGTTTCTGTTTTGCAAGATGAACAGTGTCCTGATGATCGGTTTCATGACAATGTGAATGCACGTAACACCACTGAACCTACGCTGAAAAATTGGTTAAGACAGTATATTTTATGTTATGTGTGTTTTTACCACAATTAAAAATAAAAAAGAAAATCATGAAAAAAATCATCAGAAAGCCCCACAACACCTATTCATGATTTCCCTGGCCTGTGGGTCGGAAGTCCGGCCTCCCTTGGAGTGTCCACAGGGCTGAACTCAAGGAGTTGGCTGGGCTGACTTCTCGCCTGGAGTCTCCGGGAAGAAATCCACCTCTAAGCTCGTTCCGGTTCTCGGTGGTTGTAGGGCTGAGGTGCCCGTTCCTTGCCAGTGGGCGGCTAGCAGTCACTTTCAGCTCCCAGAGGCTGCTCTCGGGGCCTGTCCATGTGGTCCCTCCACCTTCCAGCCAGCAGCGGTGTGTGGAGCCCCTCTCATGCTGGGAATCTCTCTGACTTCCCTTCTGTGACCAGCGGGAGAAGCTCTGCTTCTAAAGGGCTCGGTGATTAGGGTCAGGCCACCTGAATAATCCCTGTTTCTTAAGGTCACTAATTTGGGACTTTAAGTACATCTGCAACATTCCTTACAGCAATACCTAGATTAGTGTTTGATCGAATTATCAGGGGCGAGGAATCTTGGGGGGCGTTTTAGAATTCTGCCTACCATGGGAGGTGTCCTTAGAATAGAGACTGAAGGAGAAACAGGGTTTGAAGGAATGCCCAGAATAAGGTGTGGGAGGAAGTGGCCCGCCCTGGGGCAGGACTGAGTGTTTGTGGGTGGGGTGCTGTGATGGGAGGGGCGGTAGGGCTGGGTGGGCGTATGAGATGCTGGAACTTCCCACTGCTCTGAAGGTGTGTAAGGACTGGAAGGCCCACCTGGGATGGTTTAGGAAGCGAGAGGGACTGGTGCACTCTGGGGAGCCCCTTTGGACCAGAGCAGGCTGGGAAAAAGCAGGAATGTTCTTCTCCTTTGCCCTCCGTAAGAGGAGCTTGGTTCCTTTCTTCTGTTATTCTTCATCCATTCAGTAAATATTACAGAGTGCCTACGATGTGGCAGGCCAGTGCTAGATTCCTTTTGTTTTTTTCTTTTAAATGCTCTACTTCATGAATAAGATCACACAGGCACAGAGTATTTTTTTTTTCCTTAAAGATTGGCCCTGAGCTAACATCTGTTGCCGATCTTGTTATTATTTTTTTCTTCTTCTCCCCAAAGTCCCCCCAGTACGTAGTTGTATATTCTAGTTGTAGGTCCTTCTGGCTCTGCTGTGTGGGATGCCGCCTCAGCATGGCCTGATGAGCGATGCTAGGTCCGAGCCCAGGATCCGAACTGGCAAAACCCTGGGCTGCAGAAGGGGAGCACGCAAACTTAACCACTCGGCCACAGGGCCAGCTCCAGGCCTGTGCTAGATTCTTAGGGCACTGTGGTGGACAAGATGGGTATGGTCCCTCCCATCTAAGTGCACTTAGAGTCCAGAGAGGAGAGATGGAGCCCAGAGGAGATTCCTATGCAGAGGGGGCTGTAGTGGCAGGGGAGGCCCTGGGTGCCATGGGAACCCTAAGGAGACCTCACCCCAGGGTCCTGGTTTAAAATGGATGAGGCAGGAACCCATCACCCCCGCCAGTGGGTTGGAAGGTAGAGGAGTGACAGAGGTGCCATGGAGGGCCATCCAGGGGGTGCTCACCCAGGCCCTTCTGCCCTTCACCAGCAGGACGCCTGGGCTGGCATGGGGAGGAGCCTAAGACTGGCCTGAAATGCACAGTCCTGGGGAGAGGGCAGGCAGAAAGAAGCAAGAAACTGTTTGCTCACAGTCTGGGCGCTGGGAAAGAGCTAAGTGTCTTTTTGCTGGCAGCTGCAGTAAACGGTACAATCATTAGAAGGTGGCATTTTGCATTAAAATTGTTCCCATCAGCCAGTGACATTTTCTTGTTCCTTCTGGTCAGGGGACCTTTCAGTGCTACAGATTCAAATGACTCAGGCGTCAGAATTTCTTTCTCTCTGGGGAAGAAACCCAGTCCAGTCACCCTGGGGTGGCCATCCGCATTAACTGAGGTTTAAAAAGCAGATGAACCAGCGAGCACAGCAAGGATGAAGGGGTGTGTGTGAGGACACGGAAGAAAATGAAAGTGCATGTCTGTGTTTTGTGCATCCAAACCATTTTGTATCGATGAGGATGGCAGGCCTGGGGTATTGGGTCCTGCACGTGTGTGCCCCATGGAGGTGTTCATTACCGTGGAGAGAAAGGCTCACACTTGGGTCTATGTGTGAGTGTGTGCACTGAGGAAAGAAGTGAGCAGCTGTGCATAAGGGCATGTGCACACGTGTGTGCAGGCGGGCACCCCTTAGTGCCTGGGTGTGTGTGAGGCTGCACAGAGCATGGCAGGTTTTTAGGTGGTCTGTCTGAGAGTGAGTGGCAGATCACCCATCCCTCTGCTCATCCCCCACCTGCCACAGTCTTCCCATCTCCGTCAGGGGTACCACTACATGTCCAGCTGTCAAGCCCCAAACCTAGGAGTCCTTCTCCCTTTCTTTCATCTCAAGTTCAAATTTCGCCTTTTCAGATAGACCTTTTGTGCCACTTCAGCCAAAATAGCTCCCCTAGTCCCCCCACAAATATTCTCCATTATGGCACAAATTTCCTTTCCTTTATGGCACTATCTCTATCGGAAACGATCTTGCTACTTGTTTGTTTATGTGGCTAGTGTCCTTCCACCCCTTCCAGAACGCATCTCCCTGAGAGCGGGGATTGACTTTCTCATTCACTTCTGAATCCCCAGTACTAGTAAACAGCAGGTACTCAATAAATGCTTTATAGAGTGAATGATGAATGACTTGTTTCCTTGTGTTGCCCCAGGGGCTGACTTAGGTCTGAAAGCAGGTCTTGGAGGTGTTGCTTCAGTGCAAAGACACTGTGACCCAGAACAGATTGGCATGTGAGGGAGTGAGTTCCTTGTCACGGAAGGCATTCACACAGAGACTGAGTAAATGCTGTTAGCTTCCCACACCTACAGAGTACGACCCGAGGGCCATACTGTGGGACACAAAGGTCGTCAAAGACTCGTCCCCTTTTACCTCCCCAGCCTCGTGCCTCCTGCCTGCGCATGCTGTTATCCTGCCCTGGAAGGCGTTTCTTCTCTTCCTTGATGGAGACGTGTTCTCATCCTTCCAGCAAGTTCTATGAAGTCGTCTTTGACTCCCCAGGCAGAACCCGGTCCCCCTTTGTCTCTGCTCCTGGGGCCCTTTTTGTGGGCTTCCTAGCTCTGACCACAGTGGAATGTTTGCTTGTGTACCCCTTTGACAGACCCAAACCTCTTACGGACGAGGCCTGTAGCTTGGCATCCCCAGGCATGTGAGGGGAGTTCTGGCAGGAAGGTGAGAAGCACAGCTCCACTAACAGAATCTTCTGCTCCCTGCCCACTCCTCTTAGCCCCTCTGACTTTGCGGCCAACAGAGGTTGGTCCTTTCTGGTGACTCCTGGGCTCAGCTTGAGAGCCGCTGATGCCCCCAGGAGAAGATATTAAATGGATGCTGTCCAGACCTCAGGCGAGCCAGTGACTGGTGGGGCGCCTTCCCCAAACCTGGGCTGCTGGGCAGAGGGACTTGGGACTTGGGCCACCAAAGAAGCTTACAAAGGTCCTTCATGGGGCCCAGATGGATTGATCTGGAGAGACCCCAGGAAGAGACAACTCTTTCTGAGAGGCCAGGGCGGGGTGAGCATGGAAAAGGGGAGCTCCAGAGATCCCCACTGTTGCCTGCATTCCTCTGGAGATACAGAGAACAGAGGCGCGTGCAAGGGGAGGAGGGCCAGGGAGGGCCCCTCCAGGGGTGGCAGCTTGGCTGGTCCACGCCGAGCTTTCAGGATGGCTTGGGTCGCCTGAGGCAGGATGGCAGTCTTGGGGCAGGCTGGGCTCGGGGGGTGCACACGGGCAGCAGGGAGCCCTGGGGAGACTCTGTGGGATGGCACCCTGAGCCTGAAGTCAGCAGCTGAGGGCTCCAGTCTGGCTCTGCCACTTCCTAAGCACACGACCTAGGGCGAGAGTCTCAAGCTGGTTCCGAGCCTCAGTTTCCTGGTCTACAGAAGGGGGTTCTGGGGATTAAGCGCTGTCTCATTTATCTTCACAGCATCTCCAGGAGGTGAGCACTATTATATTGTCCATTTTACAGATGAGGAAACTGAGGCGTAGGCCAAATAATTTGCACCTAGGGGCACAGTGAGCCACTCAGTTAGCCAGCACTGACATTGGAATCTGTGCTCCGTTTAGCTATAAAGCTCATGTCCTCACCCACTGCTCCAGATGCCCCATGATTCCTGCCAGGCCCAGGTCCCAGGATCCACGTGCAGATCTGAAGCAATCACAGGCGAACACACGGTGTGAGGGGCCCAGCAGGCTTCATGTGGAGGACCACGGCTGCGTGGCCTGGGGCTCAAGACAGCCACTCCTCCCTGGCATGGCTGCCTCCCCGCCCCCGCCCTGGCTGGCCACCCCTGGGGGCAGGCACAGGCCGGTGCCCTCTCTGCTTGCTCCTGCCGCCGCTAAACTTTACACTGGGCTCTGTCATTAGCCCAACAACAAGCTCCCTGTTTGACTAGCCCTGTCCAAATTTGCTCGGCGTGGGCAGGAGCCCATGGTAAGTAAACGGTTTTCTGTTGATATTTGAGCACTAATGAAGAGGCAGCGAGCGGGGCCCATTAATAACTGAGGAGATGATTGTGTTTGCAGAATGCCTGTGTACAGCGTGTTAGCCTGCCTAGACAGGGCCCGCCTCCTTATTGATTTCCCAATAAGCCACGGTGGCACGCTCGTTCTCAGGCCAGCGGGGAGGCATCCTCTGTGCAGGCCCAGGGCTGGATTGCCTTGCCCTGGTGCTGTGACCCCACAGAGGCTCTCAGCCTGGTTCTCAGGTGAGGGTGGGGGCTTCGTTCATTCTGCCTTCGTTCATTCAACATGCACAGTTAAGCATCTTTAAAGCACGGGTCCCTCTGCCAATAGCCAAGTCCCTGTCCTCAGCTAGAAACAGAGCCTGCCCTTGATCTTATTGGGGGGCCTGGTCTCTCATACCTCTGGGTAGACACATGGGCAAAAGCTGACTCTGTGTGGATCTCTGACCATGCACCAGGTGGTACCCCATCCTCATCCGCTGCCCATCAGGACCCTCTGTCCTCATCTTGAACCGACCAATTGCCTGATCTGTGATGGGAGATGCCCTCTGGATGGCCCTGGGGGTTAGCGTCTTTCCTCCTCATGTTGTCCTTTAGCCCTGAGATCCAGCAGGCTCAGCTTGGGAATTTCTGGCTTTGACTAGGATAGTTAGTTACAGAGAAGGGCTGCAGGGCACGGCAGGATGCCCGCTTGTCCTCCCCACTCGGAACCTTCCAGATTCTGAGCTCTCCCCAGAGATGGCACAGCAGATGCAGAGCCAGGGCTCCAGGAGGGCTGCCAGGACCCCAAGCCTGAGCCTGATTTGGGGGTAATTTCTGGCCAGTCTTGCAAGGGACATCAGAATGACTAAGGCCGTACCCTATCTGATGGTGGAGGAGGTTGACCTGGAAACAAATAATTGGAGAAAAAATGATAATATGTTGAGAAGCATGAATCCAGGGCTGTGGGAGCTAGAAGGCAGGGGGGACTTCCCAGAGGAGATGACATTTGAGAAGGTTCTGTAAGGCTGGCTGGGGTTATGGAAGCCAGGTGACTGCTCTCACTGGTGGGGGAGGAAAAGAACGGAGTCTGCCATTGATTGCAGTCTTGCAAAGAGACCCAGGCTTGTGTCCCTTGACAAGGGTAGGCTTTGGAGGGGAGGAGTTTGTCAGGCAGGTCCTTGACTTGGAATTGGGGTGCTGAGGTTGGGCCTGGGGTGGAAACATATCCTCACTCCTGGCCTGGAAACACATCCTCCTGGCCTGGGTGTTGGTGTCCACAGCCTTTCCTCCATTAGTGCTGTCCTGGGAAAAGATGAAGGAAGGTGCGAGGGTGGGAGGCAGAAGGCTCAGACTCTCATCTCAGCCCTGCCATTGTGCGGAGAACGACTTCACTGCTTGGAGCCTCCATTTCCTGATCTGTAGAATGGAGCTGGTAACACCCGCGTCCCCTAAAGAGGAGAAGCAACTGAGGTCGTAGAATAAAAAATGCTGTAAGGAAAAGCAGCCGAGTGCTGAGAGGTGGTCAGTACACCAAGAAACACCACCCAAGCATCTGTATTGAACTTGGGTTTCTAGATAGAGACACACGCCTCACACTGTGGTCCTTCCATGTCACACCAGTCTCCTCTTGCTACAGCCCTGGGGGCAGAGCCCATCAGCAGCTAACAGAGAAGAAACTGTATTTGCAGGAGCCCAGGGCAGATTATGATGCTGGGGACCAAGGAAGTGAGTGAGAAGGATTGCGGAGGGGGCCTGAGCTAGTCCTGTGGAAGCCAGCCTGGCACTGTGTCCTCTCTCCCAGGACACAGAGGCTCCTGGCGGAGCTGCTGGTTTGAGTGCCCTTTACCAGAGGGCCCTGAGCTCCTGGGATCAAGGGGGCAATCCAGAGTGCCCTTGGAGGCCTGGAAGAGTCCTGAGGAGTGAGCCTAGCTTACTGGTTCTGCTCCCTCAGCCTTTAACTCTGGCCCCAAAACTACTTCCCTTTCCCTCTTCCGTCTTCTAGTTCTGGGTAGTCCAACCAAGGCTGCAGAGGGACAGCCCTTCTGCTGGGGTGAGATCCCCATGTCAGTGGGTGTCTTTGACCAGATTCTAATGCGGGGAAAGGAGGTGCTGGCGGTAGTGATCTCCTTTTGACCATTCTCGTTGCCACACTGTCTTGTACTACTTACTGTCTCTCATTGAGAGCTGGAAAGAACCAACCCCAGCTCCCCCACCAACTCCTGTCTACTAGCCCCAGGTTGGCACAGCTGTATGAAATGGAAGGCTACTGGATTGTGCATCTGGACCCCTTTCCCAGGATGAGGACCTGCGTCTGTACTGGTTACCTGGTCTATATCCTGCAGAAGAAGAGGGTCTTTGGCAAGAGTGAGAAGAACGACGGAGACTGTTAGCAATAATAATGCATTTCAGTTACACCATGAGTGGTGGTCAAAATCAGCACAGTGGTTCACCCTGATTGCACTTTAGAATTACCTGGAGATTGCAGGTGATGCCTGGACCTCACCCCAGACCAATGGAGTCACATCTCTGGGGGTGGAGCCCAGGCATCTTTATTTTGAAAAGGCTGCCTGGGTGGTTCTGATGCATAGTGAAGGCTAAGTACTGTGGGGCTGGAGATGCTTTATCTTCTTTGGTGTAGTCTCTCAGAGGCTGGCTCCTTCATCCTATATGCAAGACTGCAGAATCTGAAGCCCCTTTTGATTTTCATCAAGGGGAAAACTGGATGGAACCTATTGCCTGAATGCCTGAGCGAGAGGTCAGGAAGAAGCAGCAGCTGGACCCTGGGAGAGAAGGAGAGAGACTGAGAGGGGGCCATGGAGCAGAAGGATGGAACCCCAGATGTCAGTCACAGGGGCCTTGGCCTAGAGCAAAGGAGAGAACCACTCTGTGCTCTCCTCTGGCCTCTGTGTGCCCCATTGTCTGGTGAGAAGATGTATTTCTGATAACGGGTTGACCTTCCTGTGCCTCCAGCTCTAAGAGCACAGTTAATGGTAAGACTTGGGGACCTACCCTTTGGGATTTTGGACCTAATGTGCCGTGCTCTGGGGCGCCACACATGAACACCATTTGGCCGAGCTCTCTTTCCACTGTGACCGCCTAAATGCTGGACTCGGGGTGAAGAGGTGGAGATAGAGTCAGCAGGAGCTGTGAAATGCCACCAGCAAGCCACAAGGATGTGGGACAACCACACTGAAACTGGACTTGCAATTCGGGAAGGAAGATTTGGATGGCCCAGGCGAAGAGCCCGACTGCAGGGGCATTAAGTGGGAACACTAGAAAGCAAAGGCCTACAAGAGTTCTTTGTGAAGTTATTAGCTGGAAATGAAATTTAAAAAGATGTAGCCTCCATGGACACCTAATTTCTGAAGAAGTTCATTTTTTTTGAAGGGGAGAGGAGGTCAGGGCAGACATGCAGGAACTCGTTCTTGGCTTTTGCGCTGCATCGCCATCTGAGGCCAGATCCCTGGGTCTTGGCTGCTGCTATGGGACTGGATAAGGGGATCAGCCAGCTCTGAAATGACTGGTACTAACCATCTTCTTCTGGAAACTGGAGAAGAGTGCTAGAAATACGCTGCTGGGAATGAGACGAAAAGATTTGAGTCATAGTTAGACTCTTCAGAGAAATGGCACAGAGTGGCCAAGCTTGCATGTAGGGCAATGCTGCTGTTTATGACGTACAAAGCACTAACTAACGTGCCCCTCACAAGGGAGCCATTTTTGGACCCAGATGCCGTACAGACTGATGTGTCTTGCGGCTCTGGCTCACTGCCCCGGAACAAGCATATGGCAACGTGGGAGGAATCGCTTCTCCCTCACTCAGCGTTTTACGGCGGTTCATTATATAGGAAGTGCAGCCCTTTGGCAACAGTAGAAAGAGTTGCTTCTGCTCTTCCCTCCATACTCCCAGTTGCTCCCCCTCCCCAAATGAGTTGATGAGATGAGAGGAGGGGTCTACACAAGAGTGGCCTGGGCACCCTTCCTCTCTCTTCTGTCAGGGCTGCCCTGTCGGCAAGGAGCCTGAATTCCTCTCCCCCTCACTGGGGCAAAATCTACCCCTGCAGGGAAAAGACCTGCAGTTCAGAGGGCAAAGTTCAATTCCAGGTGGAAAGCATTAGGAGCCCAACTTTGGACATGGACCCAAGCCATGCTAGCCAACCAGCCTTCTCAGCAATAAAGCTGAGGGTTTTTTCTGTTCCCATGGAGGGGACTGATATTTGAGCCACGTAGCAAAGAATGGACAGATTAGGCTGGGGGAGAGAAAGCATTGCAGGAAGAGAAGGTGGCGTGAGCACAGTGGTGCAGGTACCCCAGGAAGAGTTCTAATGAACACCGCTGAAAGGAGAGGCTGGAGGCAGACCAGAGAGCACCTTGCAGGCCAAGCAGAGGAGTTTGAACTTCACTGGACAGACATGTGGGGAGCCACTAAAGTTTGTTTAGGTTAAGGCATGACAAAAGTCAGAATTGTCAAAATCTAGAAACTCGGCTACTGATTAGATGGGAGGAGCAAGGGAGAGTAAGGCGTCACAAGGAACTTCAGGGTTTCAAATTTGGTTGCATGGGAGATGTGGTTGGCCTTCTGAGTTGCTGGGAAGTAAAGAGGAAGAACGGGGCGGGGTAGGGAAAAGACAATGACTTTGGTGCCAGACATTTGGGTTTTGAGCTGAATAGGGCAACCAGAGAGAAGGATCCAGAAGACAACTCAGGAAGGGAGAACTGAGATTTCTTAGGAGGTGAGGGAACCTGGGATTTAGATATGAGGTCGTTGTTACATAAGAACAAGGCCACCAAGAGAAAGGGTGTGGTGAGAGAGCACAGCTGGAGGTATAGCCAATGGGAACACTGGCATGCGGGGCTGGAGGGGAGACAGAGGTTTGGAAGGAGCAGGCAGGAAAGAGCAGAGGGATAGGAAACCCAGGAAGCAGCAGTGTGGTGTTGCTGAAGTCAAGGGCTGGGAGTGCTCCACACGAAGTTAGGGCTTGCTACCCTGAACTGAACTTAAGCAGAAGGGGGTTGTCCAGAGTGAGAAATGCCACTTGGAAGTCAGAGGATGAGGACTGAGAACAGCTCTTAGATGTGGTCACTGGGAGGTCATTAGTGGCCTCAGCCATATTATGACCTGGTTGGGGTAGGAGCCAGACTGCAGGGGTTTGAGCAGCAGACAGGGGTTTGTGAGGAGGTAGAGATTTCTCTCTTGAGGCTCTGCCAAGCCCCTGGAATTGTTCAGAAATTCTGGTGGCAATACTTGGTCCCAATGAGGTTGTTCTCTTCCCAATGCCAGGTGCAAAGAGAACTGCAGCCCGAGGGCCCAGCACTGCTGTGACTTGCTGTGGCTACTCACAGCTCACAGTGCTCTGCACAGTGAGACTCTTGTCCTATGACCCTAAGGATCCTACCAGGCCACTGGGGGGGCCCCAAACTTGGGCTTCAAACCTTCAGCACTTCTGGATCCAACTCACGTGTTCAGCCATTATTACCAAAAGTACACACTTTCCAAGGATCTCGGGTCTGGAGGAAATTCTGCACCACACACATGGTTCCCCAAACCAGCTCTCTCCTGTCCTTGACTTGGGCTCAGGTCACTCTCCTGGACACCCTCTTTCCTTAATTCTATTTTAAGTGCCTGGATTTTACAGGTCATTCGTCCAGCCACGGATCTCCCTGACTTTGAGTCTTGGATAGCAGAGGTTAGGTCATTGGTCTATCTTTTTCCCTCCCCAAAGGCACTGGCCTTGTTGTGTAAATTGGGCTCCTGCCCCAGCACTCAAAAGGTAAAGCAAATTTTCCTAAGCTACTAAAGCAAAACAAAACCCCCCAAACACAGGTTTTGTTATATCTTGACCCCTTAAAGAATAAACTCCTTCTAGCCTCTTCTTTGCAAAAGTAAGAGGGTTCCTCAAGTGACCTTGAGCAGGACAAAGATCAGCTTCACAAGGACAGAGCCTATGTAAGATAAACAAAATCAGTGAAGAGGGGGCAGCGAGGAGTTCTTTCCAGGGTTGGTGTGTGGAGTGAGGGGAGAGCAAAGGAGAAACTACAAGGAGCAAGGACCCTCCTCTCCCCTCAGCATTTTCTCATGAAAAATTTTAAGTACACAGAGAAATTGAAAGAATTTTTCATTGAACACCCAACCCACCACCTAGATTCTGCTATTACCATTGTATTATATTATTTCATCACAAATCTTTCTATTCATCTCTCCATCCATCCGTCAATTAGCTTGACTGATTAACAGCTTTGCTGTTAATTTTGTTCATACCATAAAATTCACCCATTGTAAAATTCACCCACAATTCAATGATTTTTATAAGTTTAATCAGTTGTGCAGCTATCAACACACGCCCGTTTAGAATGCTCCCATCAGCCCCAAAGAGCCCCTTCATGCCTGTGCGCTGTCACTTACTGCTCCCACCCCCAGCAGAAGGCAACCACCGCTCTGCTGTCAGCCTCTATGCGTTTGCCTTTTCTGGAAATTTCATGTAAATAGAGTCATACAATGCACAGTCCTGTGTGTCTGGCTTCTTTCACTTAGCATGATGTTTGTGAGGTTGTTCTTGTTGTTGCACGTAACAGTAGTTTGTTTCTTTGTGCGCTGAGTTGTGTTCCATTGGATGGATGTACCACAGTGTGCTTATACATTCACTGGGGGATGGACATTTGGATTGTCTCCTGTTTGGGGCTATTCTGAATTGTGCTGCTATAAACCTTCCTGTACAAGCCTTTGTGTGGACATATATTTTCTTTTCAAGGTGGTAAAGCCTAAATAGGAGCTGACTACGTTGTTAAAGCCAGAGGAAAACACTCCTGGCAGGATGCACAGTATGTGCAAAAGCTCAGAAAATTACAGTGCCTGGTGTACGCAGGGGGGGAGAGGAGCTCCGTATTGTAGGGAAGGAACAAAAATTCTCTTTTCCTCCACTCATCTCAGGTTCATTGCCTGGAGCCCTGAAATTTGGACTGACAAAAGACAGAAAAACAGAACTTATTAACATGAGCATCACGCATACATGTAGAACTCAGTGATGAGTAACTCAAAGGGGTTGTTAGAACTTGGGCTTATATAGCATCTTAACCAAGAACAATAAATTTGTAGAGAAGCGACAAGACAAAGGAACAGGGGTTCAGGCTTTTAAGGGTGGCAAACTTTGGGAAGGTAAATATATGGGGGAAACTAACAGAAGATAAGGGTTGTTTCAGCAAGGTTTGTTATGTAGACTCCTCTGGTGTCGTCTCTGGGCTGATAAGAGTCTAGAGCTGTCTCCAGTGATTAAGAAGCATCCTGCTCTTCCTGGTAGCGAGGAGGAGGCCAGAGACTTTGTCCTGTGTCTGCTTCTCAAAAAATAGCCTTTAGCTCGAAATAATCCTTATACCAGAGTGGCATGTTTTGGGGTGGCATACCCTGAACCCCTTCAGTATCATGGGGGAGTGGGACAGAGAGGTAGGCTGGGGCTGGACCACAAAGCCTAGGGCACTATGCGGGGGCGGGGGAGTGGGGGTGTCCAGTTGTATCTTGAAGGCTGAAAGGAACCTCAGAGGAGTTATGTAGGAATCAACCCGGTCAGATGTACTTTGTAGAAAGATCACAGGCTTGCGTCACAGAGAATGGGCCAGCTAGAAAGGTATTACTATTGTTAGGTGAGAAAGACAAGGTCCTAAACCTGGACCCGGGTCAGGGTGGGGGTCAAAGGGGGCGGATTGGATAGGTGGAGACTCTGTGTCTGTGTGTCCTTGGGGAGGGGAGGACATGGGCGTTGAGAGGGCAGCCGGGTAGTTCAGCCTTCCCTGCAGCCCCGTGAACACCCTTCTCCAGCGAGGAGGCAGCCCCAGCTCTCTTCTCACGGACGGACCGTGTGTGGCTCTCAAGGTTAGTGCCAAGGGGGTCAGCGCTGTTTAAATGTTGATTACAGAGACGGTGGGAGCTGCTCAGATTTCTAATTAAGATTAAAGAATGTACCCGGCTTATAAATGGTTCTCAGGAATGTATAATTTGATTAGCCTGTTTTCTCCAGGCGCTTTAATTTCTGGATTAGCGAACGTGGCCTCTGACTACAGGTGGGGCCGCTTGCTCACCACACACAAAGTTTGGGACCTTGTAAGGCATTAGGATGGGGAAGGGGGGAGTAGGGCAAGAGGAGGAGAGGGAGTCCTGGCCAGAGTGGTACTTCTCTTCTTCTCCACTTCTGGACAAGAATGAAGGATGCCCAGCTCAGGAGCAAAAAGTGCCCAAATATTGACTATAAAAATACATGTGCTCCCCTGGACCTTATTTACATTCATTTATTTCTATCCAGAGGCACCCAAGGCTGAGTCCTCCCTCTCCTGAATCCCATCCTCTTCTTCCCTGGCCCCCCATTTTGAACCCAGCCAGCTAACGCCTGGCAGGGCCCCCTGTAGGGCTGAGGTCTCTTTAGGGAGCATTGCCCCAGTGTCAGTCATAATCACCAGGACAACGGTAGTGCTGACTCAGCGGCTCCGGCTGCCAGGGGAAGTCGTATCTCCCTGTGGGAAGCATCCTAGGCTCCAGGGCAGCCAGCTTCCGCCCTCCTCACACCTCTCATCCTCCTGCCCCTGGCCGAATTACGACTTTTGTGACTCCCCAGACACTTTTGCTTTCATGGGTCCCTTCCTCTATTAAAAAAAAAAGTTCTATTTTACACCTGTGTTGGTATAAAGATGAATAAATTAATATTATATGTTAAAACACTTTATTCTATCTAAAGTTCATTTGTTTTCTTCTGATTTTACAAGAAATGAGAACATTTTCTTGGGCCCTTAAATGTATGATGAGCCCTGGGCCCTGGGCCTCCTGTGACGGATGGATAAGGTGGCCCTGTCATGCCCCCCGAGTCTCCTGACTGGCAGCACGCCTACCTGCCCATTGACCTAGCCACAAGGGGCCGGTCTTGGGGGACTGCAGCAACCAAATGCTGCTCCTCCCTGAAAAGCCCTTAGGGGCGGCCTCTGTTAGCTCTGCCCTCAGGCTGTCGGGAGCCTCTCCCCAGCCCCTCTTCACTTCTGCTTCTGAAACCCGAGGGCAGCACTCCCAGAGGGGGGCCAGATGTTTCCCACCCCTCAACCAGGCCTGCCCAGATGGCCCTGCTTCCCAGGCCTCCTTGCATTCTGTTTGAACTAGGTCCTCCCTGCCCCCTGCGCACGCCCATGTGGCTGACCTCTGGGGTGTTGTTCAGAGCTCAGCCCTGGTGGGGAGGGCTTCTCCAAGAGTGGTGGAGGAATGCCTGGGGGAGGGGCTGAGAAGTGAGTGTTTAAAGAAGATGCCAGGGGCTCTACCCTAGACTTCACATCAGAATCTCTGGCTAGAGTTGGGACTCGGCCAGTGAAGGGGCTCTCCAGGTGATTCCCATGCACAGGAAAGCCGGAGAGGCCTGGTGGCAGGTCTGGTGCCCGTCTCTCCTTCCTGCTCCCAGGCCTCAGGCTGCTTGCTGCTCGCTTTTACCCCTGCTTGGAATTCAACGAACATTATTACTAAATGCCGTGTTAGGAAGTACAGAGGAGGAAGGGATAGGTGCCGTCCAGTTCCTGCTTCCTGGAGTTTAGAGTCTTCCTACGCAGAGGGTGGGGATTACCCTCTACACCGTCCCCTCGTCCCCCCCCCCCCCCCCATTCAAAAGGCTTGTCTTTCCATGCTTCTGAGGAAGAGGTCCAGGGGCTCAGCCCCATCCATCAGCTTCTGAAGTCACCAGGAAACATCTCTGGGCAAAAATGCTTGTTAGAGGATAAATGCTCACTTTTAGGCAAGCAGCGTGAACAACAGTGTAGGCAAGAATCACATGCATTTAAAGAAGTATGACTCCAGTCACTCCAAGAGGGTGGGCTGGAAGACCCTGCACAGCCTCTGGGGACGGCACCCCTGGGCTCTGGGCTCCTGCCCCAGTGTGGCCACTAACCAGGGTGTGACCTAGGGCAAATCCCCATACCTCTGAGCCTCAGTGACTCATTCGGACCCATTGAAATAATGCGTATTGTGGCATTTTGTAAACAATAATGAACTCAGCCCATCATTCGTGATTATTTTTCCAAGTATCACTGTGGTTATTCCAAGGGAGCAGTAAAGTGTGTTCACGGAGCGCTGGAGGAGGAGTCTGGAGACTAGAGTTGGGCTCTGTTTCCAAGTGGCTGTGTGATATGGAGACCCTTCCCGGGTCTGGGCCTTACCGTTATCATCCCTAATAAAGGTGGGAGAAGGAGGGATAATATTCAGTGTCGGTTTTACGACTTCCAGGCAAGTTCACTCTGAGCACAATGCGGAGATCTGCCAGAATTACCGCCTGGTCCACCCCAAACCGCTCTGAGCTCGGGTTTGTGACCCCACGGTCCTTCAGCCCTGGGGAGCCTTAGGGGAGACAGGGATTGGGCCACAGGGTTTCTGGTCAATGGGGGCGTAGTTCTGGGGTCAGCCGGAGAAGGGGCACATCCTGCAAGATTTAGGAAAACGCATTTTTTAGGGCTGACCAGAGTCAGTACTAGGAGACCACCTCGCGCCGTCCGTCAGCGGACTCCGACACCTCCAGAACGTGGGGCGCCTCCTCAGTGAGGCCTTCCTGGACATCCCCTCGCCCTTACCCGGAGTGGGACGGATACACCTGCAGTTAGTTGTGTCTTGTACCTCGCTCCTCCTACCCCCGCGTCTCTATCCTCGCGTCTGGATCTCCAGAAGGCCGGGGAATGAGATCCAGAGCCAGGAGGAGTGGGGGTGCGGACCGGCGGCTGACTCGCGCTGGGGGTCTCCGCGCCGCGCCCGGCCGCTGCAGCGCAGGCTGGCAAGGGGGCACTCCGGGCTTCCCGCGCTGTTCGGGAAGCGCGTTGGGACGGGGCTAACGATAATTAACACTTGGGGCGCGTTTTGTCTTCGAAGTGCTTTACAAACACGACCTAATTGGCCCGCGGGGAGGAGCGGCGCCACCGAAACGCTTGCTTTATTATTCATTTCTATACTGTCTGGAGCGCGCAGCCTCGGCGCGCGAGAGGTGACGGGGAGGATGCCCTGGTTGGGGCGCCTCCTCAGGTCCCCGACTCTCGGTGGGAAGGGCCCCCAGCAAGGCCGAGCGCGACTTCGCGCAGTTCAGCCGCTTCTCACGCATCTCATTTCATCTCCGCGGCAATCTAGAGAAACCGGTAGGCTCTGGGGCTCAGAGCAGTTAAGTGACATGTCCAAGACCACACAGGCAAGACAGGGGCGCTGAGACTCAAACCTGGCCCCTAAACCGCAAAGCTCCAGGTTTTCGCCACCTCCCCGGGCGCCTCGAGGGCCCCGAGCAGCGAAGCTCTGGGCTTCCCGCCGGGCTCGCCGCACCCGGGCTCCGCCGCGAAGGCGGGCGGAGACTGGCGAAGGCGGGCGGCTGGCGGCAGTGCGCGCGCGCTCCCGGGCCTGCCGAAACTGTTGCCAGCGCAAAGCTCCCCGCTACACCTGAGCGGGGGACAGATGTGCATCAATATTTATTCGGAACTCCCAGGAAACCTGGATGAAGTGTAATTATCTCAGCTCAATCAGCTCGGATTAGCATAACATCAAGTCACCCATCAGACGGAGGGTTTGATTTCGGGGATCAAAGCGCCGCGCTGTAGCGGCTGATTAATCGGGGAGAAGAGAGCGGCGAGAAGAAAGCTGCGCGGGCTCCTCGAGCCGCAGCTGCGCCGCTTTGATGCGCCGATTGTGCCAAGTTAACTTTCCCGGCCCGCTCGGCGCCCGCCCCGTGGCTTCCTGGCCCGCTGCGCCCGCCCGGTGCTCGGGTTCGAGCGCCGCTTCCCAGGCAGCACGTCGCTGGCTCGAACATAAGCCGCGACCGCTGCCCACCCCGAGGCTGTGCTGTGAAGCGGGCTGCCGGTCCGCTGACTTTCTGCTTGGAGGTGCAGGGCGCTTCGGGCTCGCCCGTGTGGGGACCAGGGCCGGACACCGGCGAGGAAGGCCTCGTTCTCCTCCTCGGATCTCTCCTCGGAGACCGCAGCGAGGAACGGGGAGGCTGGCCCCAGGTTGAGCAGAGGAAATACCGGCGTTCAAAGCCTTCCCGGGCCGGCACCAGCCAACCTTTCTCATCTCACCTGCCCCATCCCCTCCCGCCACACGGAAAGTGCTCAGGGTTTCTTAACTCGCCCTGCTTTCTTGATCCTGTACCTTCGCACAGTGTTTCCCCTACTGAGATGCCCTCTGTCTCTTTCTTTCGCTAACCATTTCGGACATCTTTAACGCTCAACCCAAACGCGTCTTGCCGCGGCGAAGCCTGTCCTCATGCTTCCAGTTATTTCTCCCGAGAGAGCGAGGGGAGCCTCTGTCGTGGCGCCGTGGCATTGTGCTGTCATCGTTTGAAAAACCCCCCTTCCGCAGCAGACTTGGCGCTGCCACTGGAAGGGACCCAGGGGGCCCTGGAGAAAAGCATTTTCCAGGGATGAGGATGGGCAGCAGGGTTAGATTTCATTGATAATCCACATCGATTTCCAAACGCCCCAGCTAATTCGCACTGGTTCCCCCTCCCCCGTCAGCTGTGCTGAGGACAGGCACCCTGTTGTACCCATGTTTGGGTCCGCTTGGATATAGTCCTTGGCACAAAGCAGACATGGATTCTCGCTCTTGCCCTTTACTAACTTTCTGTTTATTTGACCAAATCACTTGACCTCCCAGGACCTCAGATGGCTGGGCTGTAAAGTCTCTGTGGCTGAAATGTCCTGTCTTCTGTGATCCTTCCTTTAGGGTTTACCCTGTTCAGTGAAGCCACTCCCGGGGGACAGTGCCCAGTTGGTGTCAGAGCATCCCAGAATTTTAGGGTTGAAGGAAGCTCACAGACCCCTTCCTCACTCTCCTGACAACTAAGCTTCATCCTTTGCTTGAGGGGATGGGAGCATGGAACTGGATCCTGAGGGTCTGCCCTGCGGTTGACCCAGGTGGCAGCTTGCCCAGCATGGTAGGGGGAGGGGACTGGAGGACCCCCAAGGCCACTCTTCAAGGCTTCTCTAGCTGATAGGGTGAAGGCATCAGCCATGACATCACCTAGGGTGTCTGTGCGCTAGGATTCTCCCTGCTCGGAGAACCTGGAGAGCAGTGGAGACCAAAGGATCTCAAAGCTATGACATGTGTGTATCCATTGGCATTCTTCTCTGGAGTGTATATCCTTTGAGGGCATGGATGGTCTGTATTTCATTCCCTACTGTGCCCCAGATTCAAAGCTCAGTGCCTGGCACATAGTAGGTGTTCGAGAAATAGATGTAGAAGAAATAAAAGAAGAAACGAATGAGAAAGAGAGGAAGGAAAGAAGGAAGGAAGGGAGGAGTAAGGGCTTGCCAGCCCTGGCAGGGGGCTAAGTCGTGAGAGTGGGCGGGAATGTCCCCAGTGTACTGGCAGAAAGATGATTTATCTCTATTCCAAATCTCTGCTATGCAACATCGTGGATTTTTCTCTCCCCTTTAATTAAGAACTAAATATAGATCTTAATTAAGACACTGATGAATTTAATTTAGAGTGGCATTAGGGCCTTAACTTGCAGAGCCCAATGCTGTGTTTGTATAATGTGGGATATAAGCTAAATGAGTGCTTGCTTGTTACCACCGTAAATAGTTCCCCTGAAAAATCCCTTTGGAAGCATCACTAACATGAATGTGCCCCCATCTAGAGGATGCTCTTGGATGCCCACTGCCTAGCCCTTCTCCGTTTGTTGACATCACAAAATGCCCTGTCTTGTCACCCATGCTTGGACCCGACTAGGGTCCTCCTTTTCCCACTTCCACTGCCTTGCCCACCTCTGATTCTGTTCACACAAGTCCCTCCGCTGGGAAGGCCTTTTTCCTCACTTCTCACTCCAAGTTGGTCAGGAGAGCGCCTCCCTTCCTTCAAGTGCATGGATTTGATGAAGCCCTCTCTGCTCTCTCTCCCTGTCTCCTCATCTCTGAGCACTTGAGATGTGAGCTCCAAACTCCCATAGGGTTTTATTGATCTCGCACTTATTCTGCCGTCCACTGTTATTATTTCATTACCTTGTTATCTCCCTGGCCCAGTCAGGTTGTGAGAGCCAAGCACGGGGCCTGTGCACGGTAGGAAGAAGCTGTAGTTCGGCGGTAGGAAGAAGCTGTAGTTCGGCTTTCATCCATGGAGCTCAAGGAGCCGACCTCGCCACTCAATCATGCATGCCAGGCACCGTGCTAGGACCTGGGAGACCCTTAGAACCATTGCAGGGGTCAGGGCTGAATGAAGACGCATGGCAAGGGCAGGCAGGCCTAATTATATTGGGTGGAGTGCAGAGCATGGCCTGGGCCTGTTTCATTCGTTGTTGGGGCTCCAGTCTGATGCCAAGGTGGAAGTACAGCATGGTGATGAAGAGCTGTGCTCTAGAGCCTGATAGTCTGGGGCTGGACTCAGTGGCTTCACCTGTAAAACAGGGTTGTTATGAGGCTAAGTGAGATGTTGCCTTCAGTGCCGTACATGACGCACAGTAGGTGCTCAGGAACTGGTAGCAGTTGACAGGCTAACCTAGTTGGAGACTGAGCAACTGACAGTCAGGTGGAGGAGCAGAATGTGTCATTTGTACTTTGTATGTAGGACATTGGGGTACAGAGATTGCTTGGCCTCTTCAGGAACTCCGTGCTTTTGGTCCACCTTGTCTGGGGCCCTGGGCCCTTCCTCCGCCCTCTGTGCTTCTCACCTGTGAAAATGAGGGAGTGGGATGGAGTGATTTCACCCCCTCCCTTTGTGGTCTCAGGTGACTCAGCCCCCTGGCTCCTCCTCCTCTCTTTCTGAACCTTTCCTTGGTGCAGTTTCATCACAAATGTCGAGTGTCAGCGAGGGGACTGTTTTTCAAGCACTTGGCCGTGCGGTGTCATGGCTCTTTCACGTGGCAAGTGGTGACTCTCTGTGATTTGAAGAACGGCATCGTTTCCCTGGACCTGCTGCCCTGTGACAGCATGGCTGTTCCAGGCTCTGAGCGGAAGGCGCCCCTTCTGAAACCTGACGATCCAGCTCCCCTCTTGCCGCCGGCACGTTTTGAACACTGTCCTTGAGGCTCTAGACTAGTGTTTCTCAGCCTCAGACTATTGACGTTCTGGGGCCAGATCATTCTTGGTTGGGGGCACTGTCCTGTGCACTGTAGGAGCTTTAGCAGCATCCCCGGCCTCTACCCTCTAGATGCCAGTAGTAACCCACCCCCCTAGCTGTGACTATCCAAAATATCTCCAGACAAGGCCAGACATTCCCTGGGGGGCAAATTACCCCCAGTGGGAACCATTGCTTTGTACTACGTGCAGGCCGTGTGCATTATCTTGTGTATCTACATGCCAGCTTGTGATACAGACACTGTTCTAATACTCGTTTTATAGATGAGGAAACAGACTGAGAAGGGATTCTGGAATCAGGCATGTTGCCATCTGCAATCTGGGCACCCACTCAACCTCCTTTAGCCTCAGTTTCTCACCTTTAATATGTTGAAAATCACACCTCACTCGGGGTTATTGTCAAGTTCCTAGCACAGTGCTTGACACTTGGTAAGTGATCAATAAATATTAGCAAATATTCTTTTGTTGATGCAGATTCAGACTCGACAAACATTTTTCATGCCTACTATGTGCCAGTAATAGTAACAGTTAATATTTATTCAGTCCGTGCTATATGCAAGGTGGTGATTAAATGTCTTAACTTGTTTGACTCTCGCAGGAATCCTGTGTGGTAAATGTTATTCCTGTTATTCAGATGAGGAACAGAAGCACAGACAGTTAAAGAACTTGCTAGTAATGTGAGATACAGGGATTCGAACCCAAGACCATGCTCTTTATTGCTGCGCCATGCTGTGGCACCAAGCTTTTAGTAGGAGCTTTCATGTTCATTTCGTTTGTGAGCCCCATCTCCAGAGACACCTCTTTCCAGAACTGTACTCTCCAATTTGGTAGCTGTCAGGCATATGTGGCTATTTGAATTAAAATGAATTAAAATGCAAAATTCAATTCCTCAGTCACACCAGCCACATTTCAAGTGCTCGATAGCCCCCTGTAGTTAGTGGCTGTGTGTCAGACGGCTCAGATGCAGAACGTCACCATCATCGCAGAGACTTCTATTGGGCAACGCTGTTCTAGGACTGCGGCAAATGAATTTCTTTCCCTTAAGAGTTTTTTTGATGTCCCTTCAGTTAATTAGTGTCAGGCAATCAACACTGCATCCAGAATTGTACAGCCACCAGAGTTTCCGTTCATTTAACATTTCTTAAGTTCCTACTATGTGTCTGGGACAGTATTTGGGACTGAAGATATAAAGATAAATAAATACGGTCTCTGCTCGTAAATGTAATTTATAAGAGCATCAGGTATTTAACTTATAGAACTCAGTGCTGTGTTTGTATCATGTGGCCTGGAGCTGAATAATGTGAAATGTGCTAAACTTGTGCAAGGGCCAAATGTCATGGGAGCCAGTGCAGGGGATAAATGCTTCTCTCAGAGTTGGTTGGGGGGTGCTTCCTCGAGGAGGGACCGGGGGACCTTCCTGGGTAGTCCTTGGACGGGCAGAGACTGGGAGAGTTCTCCAGGTTCTTGAGTCTGGCTCAAACTCTCTTGGACTGGAATTTCTGCTGTAGAAACTTGCAGCTAAGAAGGTCCAGCTATTAGGGCAGATTGGCCTTATTTAAAGGAGATTCTGTCAATTATAAAGAAGTTACATTCCAGGTGAACCCCTAGTTGAGCACAAGGAGTGGGGATTAGAAGTGCAGAGATGGAAAATATTAGAGGGTCACCTCTGCTTGTGCCTCTGGAGACCCCAGTGTCCTTCTTTCCTAATTCCAAGCTGAGCCCTTCCTCCCACCTCCCTGGAGCTCTCAATCCCCACTCCCCACCGTGTCAGCTGACCCTGCCCAATCGCCCATCTTTCTGCTCCAATTCAACACTCCCCTAGCTCAGAAATTGCCTGGTGATATTGGGAACAATGAGGCCTGACTCTGTTAGTTCAGAGCAAAATGGTTTTGTTTTTTTTTAAGGGTATTGCATTCCTGGTGATGTATGGATAGGAGAGCGGGAGAGCTGGGACAGGCGGGGAAGAGGAGTTGGGACTCCAGAGTGGCTGGAGCCCCGTGGGGCAGGGGAGGTGGCTGCTACTGCCAACGCGTGGGCTCATGGTCCTGCAGAGCAGGGCCTTGGCTCAGCCCAGCAAGAGGAAAAACCCTGGGTGCTTGGCTGGGAGGGGTGAAGCCATCAGGGCTGCCAAGGAGCCAGGGGCCGTGGAGAGCTTAGGCCTTCTTGGAGGCAAGAGAGGCATCAAATTTAGCTTCATCTCACCCAGTCTTGGACAAGAGTGAGGCGGTGAGATGGCCTCGAATGAGAAGGTTCACACGGGGCCCACGCTGAGGCCCAGAACCTACAAGTGATTTGCCTAGGGTCACACAGCAAGTGAATGGCTCTGTCACTAGATCCTAGGGCTTTGTGCGTGTGTGCGTGTGTGTGTGTGTGTGTGTGTGTGTGTGTGTGTGTGTGTGTATGTGTATCAGTAGTTCATTCCTTTTATTCTTGAGCAGTGTTCCATGGTATGCATGTACCACAGGCTATCTAACCATTCACTTGATGGACACTTGGGTTATTTCCAGATATTGGCTATTATTATTTTTAATTAAAAGACTTCACTTTTTAGAGCAGTTTTAGGTTTACAGAAAAATTGAGTTGGAAGACATGGAGTTCCTGTATACCCCCTCAGTTTCCTGTATTATTAACATCTTTCGTTGGTGTAGGACATTGGTTACAATTGACGAACCAATATTGATACACTATTATTAAGCAAGGTTCATAGTTTACATTAAGGTCACTCTTGGCTTTGTCCATTCTATGGGTTTTGACAAATGTAGAATGTCCTGTGTCCACCATTACTGTGTCGTACACAATAGTTTCGCTGCTCTAACAATCCCCTGTGCTCCTCCCATTCATCCCTCAGTCCCTCCTAACCTGTGCCAGTCACTGATCTGTCACTGTCTCCACAGTTTTTCCAGGGCTCTTTATTTGCTTCTCCTTAGAGTTTTCTAGAAGTCTCCCCTCATGGATCTCTAGACCCAACCACGCCTAGCCATAGAGCCTTCTTGGAACCCAGGCCCCGTGAGGAGCTGGTTTGGGGGTGTGTGAGCAGCCTGCACATGAGTTTGGATTGTTTCTTTTAAAGACCAGCTATTGCTGGAACTGGCTGACCCAGCCCCCCTCTACTGGCTGAGCTGTGGCCTCAAGAGGGCTTGGTGCTCCAGGCCTGTTTGGGGGTGAGGGAGAGCGGAGGAGGGAGGGGGTGGCCTTGTCAACTGAGAGCTCTGCTCTGGGGCCTTTTCCAACCTTGAGGCTCTCCGAGACCCCAAGCGCTCAGATCCTTTACAACCGAGAGCTTAGAAGCCAGCTGCCTGGGCTTTCTCCCTCCCAGTGCCTCTGGCTCAGCCTGGGGCTGCCTCCTGGCTTGCAGGCTCCCCCTCTAAGTCCCACTTTCATTTCTAAATAGACGGTGAAATAAGCAATTGATTTTTGGATATTACATAAGCTGGGTGAGGGAAACTTTAATAAGGAAAAGAGCAGAGGGAGGGGTCTGAAGATCTTAAACTCAAAACTACAAAAAGCCTACCATTTCCAGCCCAAACGGAGACAGCTACAAACCTGCTGTGATCAGAGAGATGGTGCAGGTGGCCCCAGGCCCTTGGGAGAAGCCTGGCCCAGCCAGCCAGGGCTCTGTGATGTCCCACTGGAGGCTAGGCCCAGGCAAGACTTCTGTCCCTCCTCCCGCTGTGGCTCCCAAGGTCGTCCCTTCTGTCCCCCTGGCCATTCTGCACCTTCACAGTCACACCTTCATTTGGTTCTCAAACCACCCTTGGAGGCAGACTGGGACTTCAGACAGTCAGGGACACACAGGACATGAGGGTAGGAAGGCATAACGGGGACTGCAGCTCAGGTGTCCCAGTGCCTGGGGCAGCGTCCATTCCCTTGTTGTCAGGCCAGATGATGAATGCATAGTCCTTTGCAGGGTGTCTGTGATCAGTACTATTGATGGTGCACACACTCTAGGCAAGGAAACTGAGCTTGGGAGAAGTGGCTCTCACTTGCCCAGGCCTTTGGACCCCTGGTTCAGTGTTCTTGACTGTTCCATGTTCTGTATGGACCTGCCCATCCAGCCCACGTCAGGTTGGGTGGGCTGTCCAGAACAGGTTATAGAGGTGTGTGTGTATGTGTGTAGGGTGGGGAAAGACAAGGATTGTAGGCATAAGTGGTGGTGGGGGGGTAACTGAAACTTGGCAGAGGGAGGGTGGAAGGTTTGTTAAGGGTCTCATGGATCCTGCTGTACACTGGCCTCCCTGGCTTGGGAGATTCTCATTAAGAACATATGGCCCTGAGCAACCACATGGGCACTGATGTAACCTCTGCACCCCCTTCTCTTAGACACCCTGAGCTCCAGAGTCCAAAGAATGCTGGCAGGCAGGCCTAGGAATCCCACATCTCCCCCAAATCTGGAGTCCCATGAACGGGAACCCCAGAGGGCTTCAAAGGCTGGATGAGTGACCATCCCTCTATGGCCCATTGCTGACCTGCGTCAAAGTCCTTGTCTGGATTGGGTTTTGGAGCCAGCATCTGAGAGGCATCCCCACTGACCACAGCCAAGGGGACATTCATCCTGAATCTGGTGGCACTGTGCTTTTCACAGTAGCTAAATCCATACCTAGAGTTTTAGAATCTCTTTCAGAAAAGATTGGAAATGTGAGAAAACAAGAAAGACTTGGTAATGTCCTTTCGCTGGGTTGTAGAGATGCAGGACGGCCCTTGTCCAGCTGTTTACACTCACAGAGGAGAAGAAACAAGTGCATAGGGAGGCTCTGTGATAGGAGGCGAATAAATACCCCCATGGGGGTACCATTTTGCATGGGTTCAGAGGTGGCAGCGGCCTCCTCTTGGTGTGGCCCTGAGGAGGGACAGTTGGTATTTGAGCTGAACCCTGAACAATGGGTAGGAATTCCACAAATGGCAGTGGGAGGGAAGGGTGTTCCAAGTGGCAGAAATGGCACGAGCCAGAGCAGCAAGATGAGAAATTGTATTGTATTTGGGAACTGGCCAAGTATTGAGTTAACTGAAGCATGGAGTGTACATAGGAGAGGGACGGTAGAGAAACCTTGGATGGCGCCTGAGCCCAGTCATGGAGGATCTTGAATGCCAAGCAAAGGAGTTTGCGCTTCACTGAACAATCAGTGGGGAGCCTTTGAGCGGTTCTGACCTGGGGGTGCCATGATCAGCCTGGTGCTTGAGGAAGGTTAGTTTGGCAAGTTGCACAGGATGTATTTCAGCAGCCACCAGGTGATTGCAGTGGGCTGGGCAGAGGGTGGAAGCCCAACCTGGAGGAACAGCCATGTGAAGGGGTTCAGGGTGTGCACTGGGGAATCTCAGAGAAGAGAAAGATATGGCTCCCGCCTGTAAGCCTAGCTGGGGATATATATATGGATATATATATATATATATAATGAGAGAAAGGTATAAGAGGAGGATTTAATGAGGTGCCAAATTGTATATGGTCAATACGTGTTTTGGGCTGATGGAAAGGGATGAATCAACAGGGGTTGAAGCAGAAGGAACGGCTTTTTGGACCACGTGGGACCTGAGCTGATTCCTGAAGACCATGAGGCTGTGAGTAGGAGAAGAGGAGCAGAGATAAGGGAACAGTGTGAGTGAGGGGTGCATGACTCGACCCGGAAGGCGGGAACGAGGGCCAGACTGGGCTGAGCTGATCATGTTATTTCTGAATAAGGTGTACTATTAAATGCAGGGTTCCTGGAGCTCAGAGGCTGGGGTCATTGGGAAGGCCCAGGGCAGGACCTGCAGCACCTGTTTCTTGGAAGACTCCAGATCTCCAGGCCCTCCAGCCGGGACCTCCACGATGTCTTAGGCAGGCCGGTCTTATCTCTTCTGGCCAGGGTCTAGAGCTCTTACTCCATCCTAAGGCTGGTCCCTTCCTTGGGAACCACAGCAGAGAGCACGGGGAAGGAATGTGGGCCTGGAAGTCAGGTTTTGATAAAGCAGCCTGGGTTGTAGGAGTCAATGTCTGGTCCCCTCATCAGGTCCTAGGTTTTTTGGGTGCTAAACGAGGATCCTCAGATTTCCGTGAGGACAGCTACTCTTTGGAACCCATAGTGGGCAGCTGTCCCTGGCATCCTGCTGTCCCTCCCACTCAGCCTTTGGCGGCCTCACCGGAGACTTCTCCTTTCATGTCCCCTTTGCTTGTTTCTGCAGTGGGACGTTGTTGGGCGGAGACCAAGACTCACTTCACGGTTGCTCTGCAGGCCTGATCCTGCAGTGCAGGCACAGGGGCCGGGAGATGGAAACTGTCCCTGCTGGGTGCTATCTCCCCCTCCGTCTTCCTCCGTCTTAGGCAATGGGAGGCACTCCTGTTAACTCTCCACCTGCCTGTAGGGTTTAGGGGGTGGGCAGGCCCTCTCCATCTCCTTGGCCTGGCTTAGGAATCCGACACTAGATTCAGGGCAGCTGTAGACGTGCATAAAAGATTCCAGTTTTGATCCTATGGTGGGGGTCAAAGCAGGCAAAGGGATGAGAAATATTTAGGACCAGGCAGTCTGACCCTACATCTCTCCCTCTTCTCCCAACCCTTGTATTTATTAAGTAACTGAAGGCTAAGTGGCTGGTCGGTGCATCTTGGGTGGGAAACTTGAGTGACTAAAATGGAAGCTGCAGCCTGAGAGGGGCGGAGCAGAGCAATGTCACCATTCCGCATGCACATCACATGATAAGTGGTACTGTACCGTGAGAGACCTCTGCCCTCCCAACCCACCTCCTGCGCAGCCCACCAAAGCGGGGGTCATGGCACAACCGCTGGAGCTGGTTCTCGGGTGGGCTTCAGATTCGGCACCGCTTTAGGAGGGGTCTTCCTCCCTCTGCCCAGGGGTTTGCTAAGGCTTTTACGCTGCCTCCAGCCCCCAGCTCATTCTCAGGTGACTCATGTGCTACTTACAGAACAGTCAAGTCTTGCCACTTGCTTCTTGTAAAGAGCTGGCGCTTGGACTCCGATGCTGGGATCAACTCCCGGGTCTGCACTTAGAAGCAGGGATGGGGGCTTGTGGCTCCAGTCGTGGCTCCCCAGGGTGGGGGTAAAAGCCCCTGTGGGGTCATCCCAGGGGCAGCGCTGTGAGGGGTGGGTCCCGGAGCATAAAGCATGAGGGCTCCCCCGCACCCAGGACTGAGGGCCTCCAGGGTGCATCCTGGACACCAGCCCAGCATTTCTGCATTCCCTGCACAACCTGGGACATGAAAGAGCACACACTCTGCCAACCCTCTGGCCCCTGGGCCTCTGAACTGAGGAAATGGCTGAATAATTAATGAGGCTGGAGCACTTCAGAGAGGGGGCCCCCGGGGACAGTGTGGGCAGAGGAAGGGGCATGGACAAGTGAGGGCGGGGGACCTGGCATGTGGAGAGATGCCAGGAGTCCTGATGAAGTCTGTGGCTGTGGCTTCCACTGCAGTTCACAGCTGTTGACTCACACGGAGGAAAGTGACCACGAGAGCTTGCATACGGATTGTGTTGCAAACCCTCAGCCTGTTGCACATCTAACCTCCCAGTGGTGTCACTATTGTCCCCCCACCTCAAGCTCCCTACCAAGAAAAGCTACCTGTGGACTTTTCAGAGGTAGTTCGTGGGACTGGATTTAGGCTGGATCCCGGGAACCCTTGCTAAGATGAGGGCTACAGGACAGGAGACTTTCTGGGGCATTTAGAGAAGGGCCAGACCAGCCAGGAGGGTGGTTGTGGTACATGTGACTTCCAGCAGGTGCTGGACAAGGGTGGCTTGCATGGCAGTTCCCAGAGGGGATCAAGGGTCCTTAGAGGCATCCCTGCCAGGTACTTGGTTGCTTCTGGTGATGAGATGCTCTCTTCTTTTGAGGCTGCAGCTCTATTATGTGGACATCCAAGCATGTGACCTGGGGACTTCCCATCTCTTGTTTTGTCTGTCGACTCAACACTACCCTTACCCTTTCTGCAGGCCCCAAAGGGGCAGCAGCTCCCCAAACTCAGCCTGCAGAAATAGGGTACGCACCTTTGTTGAGTGCTTGCCACGTGTCTGGTTCTTTCCTGACTGAGTCTACTGGATAGTTCAGATGTGTAAGCAGGAGTGCCTCCCCTTTAAAGAGAAATAAACTGAGGCACAGAGACACTGAGTACTTGGTTCAAATCACACCCCTAATAGCGGGTGAGTTGGGGTCCAAATGCATGTGGCTGAGCTGGGATTGGAACTTCAGGCCCTTTGCGTGTCAATCTGGAACTGGAGGAGGCTCTCATTCTTTTGCTGGGCGTTTTGAGGGCCTTTGAGTCGGGCTCACTGTTGGCGCAGCTTCTCAGGTGCTGCCCACTGCCCCAGCCGCCCAGCTCGCTCAAGCCCTTCTCAGCCTAAAGCAACTACTAGAGCAGCTGTCAGACTCGGGAGCCTGCCTGGGCCTGGATCTCCTTCCCACGCTTCCTTTCCCCCTTCTTTGCAAAGCCTGGTTGAAGCAGGTGGATGTCCTGTATTTGCCGGGTGGATGGGACCCACCTGTTACCCCCTTCTCCCTGGTCTTGCTGTGGGGCACTTGCCCAGGCTTTCTTTCTCTGCCAACACCCAAGCATGCCACCAAAGCAAGTGGAGGACCCCTCCTTTAAGCTCAGCATTGGCTTATGCCCACCCTCTCTGCACATCCTTCCGGCTCTGCATCCCTTGGCTCTGATTGGCTTAGGGCTTTCCTGTGCACCTCAGGTGCATGCTTGTCCAGCACCATGTATGGTCTGAAGAAACTCAGGAGGGCTTCCTGGAGAAGGTGGTCTTGTAGTACTAGGCGGCAGTAGCTCACTCTGAAGTCCCTGCCGGGCACAGACACAGGGCCTGAAGGTGCCGGCTGTGGGGAGGAGGCACAGACGGAGGAAGGAGGGAATGCTGCCGGAGCCTGGCCAGCCCAGGGTCGATGGACAGAGTGTCCGCAGACCTCCCACGAACACTTTGCACAGATTGTCGTGAACCGACACCAGCAGCACCCCAGCTGCTCCTCTCTTCCTAGCCCCATCCTGGCTGGTTGGGCACAGATTAAATCATTGGATGGTCTTGACCCTGCCGTCTGGTGGAGGTTGGGAGGCTGCAGTGTGAGTTGCCTGCCATGAAGCATGGCAGGAACTTCAGCTTCATCTGGCTGGCGGCCCCTCTGCCAGGGCAGTGGGCAGGAGCTGGTCAGGTGGTCCGCGCTGCACCACCCTCTGCTTCTTGTGGGGGGCGTCCAGTGCTCCCTGCAGAGGGCTCTGGGCACTGTAAGAACAGGCCGGTCTTGCATTTTAACACAAAAACACTTTATTGACCTTTAGCCAGCAAGGGAGGAATTGAGGCCAAGGGCGCATCCATTCCTCCTGAGAGGGAGGCCTTCTTAGGGAACTCTGAAACCAGACTAGGAGGGGCTAGTGTGCGCCACCGTGGAGCCTCCTTCTGACTTGAGTGGGGCCGCATTTCCTGTGTTTTGGGGACCCTGAAAGGCAGTTGCCAACTATGACAGCACAGTGAGGGGCTGGCCTCTTAGGTGTACCCAGCCAGCGTCCTCCAGCCCGACCTGGAGCAGCAGCCCTTGGGTTCTCGGAGCAGGGCCCCAGGCTGTCTGCTCGGCCTTGGGGTTCTGCCCCATGGGTGCCAGGTGGCTGCTCAGGGCCCTGGCGTCTGGCCGACCCTGCCCACTTGTGGGCATGAGGGTGGGGCTGGTACTCCTTTCCCTGCCACCCCTTCGCTGGGGTGTCCTGCTGCTCCCAGAGCTGCTTCACGTCACCAATGTGGCCTTGTGGGGCGTGCCCAGGCTTCAGGTAGCCACATACTGCTCTGGAGGGCTCACCTTGCCTTAGGCCAGAATCCAGGACTGGCCAGCACCACAGGGGGCTCAGTCCCCTCAGTCCTCATCCTAGCTGTGCGGGCGCTCATGGTGCCCCTGCCCTCCCAGTGCCTGGGTTCAGGCCAGGCTCCTCTGGGTCAGGGACTTGTTCTGTGTGAGAGGGCACCATCTGCCAGGAAGGCTGGCTTGAAGAGGCAGGGCATCCTGCTGGCTGGCTGGGGCCTCGGGGCCCCCTTGCTTGTGATCACTCTCCCCTCTGGAGGACCCTCAGTGTCCAGATTCCCTGTAGACATCGAGGTCAGGGGGGTGTGGACGTTTGGGACCTCAAGGCAGGTTGCCCGGTCCTGCTGTGGCTCTGTCTTGGCCATGACAGTCACTGTCCTGAGAGGGTCATAGGCTGTAGGTGCCACAGGGCAGGAGGGGTGTCCTGGGTCTTATGGCTCAGTCTTCAGCAGGCTGGGCAGGGATCCCAGTGATAGGGGTCCCAATGGGTGGCAGGGCCGGTCCTGTCGTGTGGCCCTGGGGGTGGCCCAGGCAAATGTTGAAGGGAAAGGGACCCAGTGTTCCAGCTCAAAGCTGATGTCTGGGGGCCAACTGCCTGCTGCCTCCTGGCTCATGGGAGGTTTGGGAGGGAATTCTGTCGTCATGGCTACAGCCAGTCCCAAGAGCTGTCCTGGGCTGGGGCCAGGCAGGCCAGACCCAGAGTCTCAGGGTCCCAGAGAGTGGTTTGCAGCTGTGGGCCTTGTGGAGGTCCCCTCATGCTGCTGCTCCCAGGCCTCAGGGACAGCCTGGTTGGGCGAGGGTCCCAGCTGCTCGTGCTGGGTGAGTGGGCCAGGGAGGGCCAGCCCATCCTCTTAAGGGAGCATCTCAGTGCTGGGAAAGGTGAAGAGGGGCCTGGGCAGCAGGGGCACTCACTCCAGGCCCATCGGTCCCAGAACATGATGTGGTTTCAGAAGGTATAGGTCACATCTAGGTCGATCTGCTTTATGTCCTGAGAGAAAAGCTTGGGTTGCTCCTTCATTTTCTGTGGGCGGAACCCAGGAGGAGGAGCCAGCATCAGAGATTCAGAACATTAACTGCCACCAACTGCCATCAGAAATGGAGCGGGCGCTGCTGGCTGGAACGTGAGTTTTTCCTGCAGAAACCTCATTCTTTGGCTTGTTTCTGAAGCCAGGGAGGGTCAAGCCCGGGATGCCCACATCACGGTCTGTGCCCAGCAGCCCTGGGGAGGGGACTGCTGATGGTCAGTCTGTGGGCTCCTTCGAGGCCCAGACCCCTACTCGTTAAAAAGGCACCGTCAAGGCTACCAGATCCTCTCCTCCTCTCCCCTGCACAGGGCCCTGTCCAGGACAACAGCGCCCACCTAGGCTCTGAGCTTGCCCCCCAGGCTGCTCCCTGGAACCTGCTCCCAGGGTACTGGAGGCCGGCTCACTGTCTCACCAGCTCGCTTCACCAGCTCTGTCTTGCCAAGCATGAATCTGCCACCAGCTCACCCGGCCATCCCCTGACTCAGGGCCCCGAGAAGGGAGGGCTGCCCCGGGCTGGAGGCCTGTCTGCAGCGCTGGCTCCCATCACCCTCACGCTAAAACTATCCGGGAGGAACATGGAGCCCCATGGCCCTGATACCCTCACTATCAGATCCCTGGTTAAGAAGGCAAAAAAGTATTCTTGGGGCTCCACATAGGCCTGACTGTTGTGCATGTTTCCCATTTAAAAGCTTTTTTTGCTCATATAAAGGAAAACTCTTGACCTTGCCTATTATCTTGTGCCCAGCCAATTTTCCAGATTAGTTTGCTAATTCTGATTAATAGGTTTTTGTAGAATGTCTTGAGTTTTCTAAGTATATGATCGTATCACCTGCAAATGGAGATAATTTTGTTTCCTCTCTTTTCATGTGTGACAGTCACTTTTATTTTCTTGACTAATTGTACTAGTTAAAACTACCAAAACAATTTGAATAACAGGAATGATAGCAGACATCTCTGCTTTTTTTCTTCCTGATTTTAAGGGAAATGGCTTCAGCATTTCATTTCATGGCCCCTTAGGATATTTGCTGTTGGTTTTTCCTAAATAGTTTAAAAAATATTTAGTTTATTTCTATTCTTATCTTACTTATGATTTTTTAACAATTTAGAAATGGCTGCTGAATTTTATTTACTAGTTTTCTGGAATCCACTGACATCATCAGGTGACTTTTCCCTTTTAATGCGTCGATGTGACATTTAGTCCCCACAGGCTGGTTCTGGAACATACCCTCCCGGGTCATGAGGCATGATTCCTTTAATCCCTTGCTACGTTAAACCTGTTAAGATTATCTTTAGAATTGCACCTTCATAGTCAAATGTGAAATGGATTTATAGGTTTTCTTTTCTTTACCAGGAGCTCTTTACCTGGTTTCAGTATTGGGGCTGACAGCTTTACAAACACGGAGCTTTCCATTTCCCCTGGGTCTGAGCGCCAGGCTGAGTGGCTGCATCTTAGAAGCTTGCATCCCCTGCAGCCACCAGCAGCCCCGCCCACACTCCACTGAGGGCGCTCGCATCTTTTCTTTGGTTGTCCTTCAGTTAAGGCTTCTCTTTTTCTTCCACGTGGGCCAATTTTGCTTGGAAATCATCTGCTTCCTCAATTTTCAAATGCGTGTCCACCGAATTGCACACAACCTTCCCTTGTAATTCTCTACACCTCGTCCTGCTTGTGGCCAGGGCCCCGTTTCTCTGAATGCCCCACATTTTCTCCTCTCTCCGTTCCTTTGTTCAACCTTGGGAGAGGTTTGGCTATAAAACTGGTTTTCGCAAGTGCCCAGTTTTGGGTTTTATTTATCTTTTCTACATCTATTGGTTTTCTATTTCATTTTGCGTTTTTAAACTTCCTCTTTGTTATCCTTTTTCTAATTTTTCCTTCAATTTTAAAGTTGAATACTTAGTTCCTTAATGTCAGTCTTTAAAAAATAAAACACATGTTTTGTGGGTCTTTTCATTATCTGTTACATAATTTGTAGTTTCAGTTTCGATATTCTTTTTGCTCCTACGTTTTGCTGCTATGGAGAACAGAACATTTTTCTTACAATATTTACTAAGGAGTTGGTAAATAAGGTGGTGGTTTTCGTTATTGGTGCGGCACCATTGTGTTAGATAAATTATAGCTGAGGATGCTGGAAGTAGTAACAATCTGCTACTTCAGTGAACTCTCTTTTTGCCAACTGGGCCCCTGGCTGAGTCCCTTGTGTCCTTTCATATGCGGTATCATCAGCTATTAGGCAGTTTGTCTGGATTTTCATCTGTATCTCGATGCATCTGGCTGGGTTCCTGGTCATAAGTTCAGAAACAGACTCGGGCTGTCAGAACTTGCAGGGAGCCTGGGGGCTGGGATGCAGGATCAGGTAGGGTGCAGATGTCCACGTGCTGCCCCTTCCTTCCTGAGAAGGAGCTGGCCACACCCGGCCTGGCACCAGTACAGCAGGAGGGGTCTGGGCTCACCCTCTTGCCAGGACAGCATTCCACAGCCAAAAATAATCCTGCCTCTTCTCTAAATGCCTTACTTATCCTGTCCCATCGCACTGAGCCCATTTGCAGGACCACGGTAACAAGCTGTGCAATGGGTAACTAGACCCTCTTCTTGTCTCCAGTTTTACGGGTGCCCTTTGAGGGTTTCACAATTAAGCATGATGCTGGTTGTTGCTCCACAATTATCAATGGGTGTCTACATCCATATCTATTTACCACATTAAGCAATTATCTATTCTTGGGCTGCTCATTGAAGTGTGACCATCTCTATACCCTCTCCCAGCTGCATTTCCCAGTGTCCAGGCTTCGCTGGGCCGGTCCCACTTGATCTGGGTGCATCACTGCCCTTTCCCTCCCTGAGGCAGTACGACCTGGGGGGCACCCTAGTGGGAGACGTGAGCATTGAGAATGAAGCCAGGTGCAGGCTCCTCACTGGGGGGATGGGAAAAGACCCGTTTATTGTCTCAATTAAGTCTTTTTCTGTTTATTCAATTTAACTTATATCTGTTGTTCACGTCTGTTTGGTTTTGCTTTTCTCATTTTATGGTTTGTGTGCGTGTGCTTCCTTGCTCTTTTTCCCTGGTTTCTATCCTTTGCTGTGTGACTCTGGCCCCCACTCAGGTGTCTGAGAGGCCTTGGTTTGATTCCAGTGGCGTCCATCCATCCCTGGATCCAATGTCTGCACTGGGCTGAGCTGGGCGGAACTGAGGCCCAGGCAGCATAGAGAGGGGCAGGGCTTTCCCAGCAGGAGTGCCCCAAGCCGTTGAGTCTAGGAGGTACCAGGAAAGTGCTCAGGACAGGCGAGGGGTCCCCGTGGTACACGACCTGCTCCCTTAAGCAAGCTCCTGGGAGGGCTTGGCCTGTCAGCGCTGCCTCTGCCGGGTGCAGAAGGGCCACCTCAGGTTTTCCTTCATTCTCTGCCTTTAGCTTCTGAACGTCCAATCGGAGAGACCACACCTGATCTTGCATCTGTCAAAGGATTCCTTTGGAGACCTTCGATGCTTCTACAGGATAGAAGAAAGCTCTGGTGAAACAGGCCACAGGGCGACGCTGCGGAGGAGATGAGTCGGACGCATCTGGAAGATTCTAGTCTTCAGCTCCGTGGTTTCTCAGAAGAGGTTGGGTTTACCCAGAACTGGGCCCTGTCTCCCACAATTAAGAGTGGACGAGGGCTCGAGGGACATTGTGAACTATGGTCCTGACTTATCCTTCCCTATGAGGCCCTGGGCCTGGGCTGGCTCCGGCTCTGGCGTCAGATCCTCTCCAGGCGAGGTGACCCTTGTGGGGTGGTCAGGGAAGCTGCGAGCTGCCCTGGGGATCCAGGCCCGTCCTCCTTGGGATCAGGAGAGCATACCGCCTATCTAGTGCTCAGTTCTCTATCTTCTTGCTGCTCTGGTATTTATACCATTCCTTTAGCATCTTGACCCACTTATCTGCTCGCCCAGTCTCCCGGAGTTTCTGCTAGAAAATGAGAAATGGTGGTGTTAGCCAAGCTGCCAGCTTTCCTGGAGTGGCACAGCGTTGAGTCATGCTTAGGAGCCCCGATGTGGGCGAACTCAGAGGAGCCAGAAAAGGCACAGACTGACTCACACAGACACCAGGGCTTCCAGCTGGGTCCCAGCCTCGAGGTGGGGTCTTGGCAGCCAGCGGGCAGTGACCCCTGAGCTGAGTGTGTGGTTCTGGGACAAGTGGATTTGGTAAAACCTCCCCCAGGACAGCTTGGAGGTCGGGGGTGGCAGGAACCCCAGTCCCTGCACCCATGGACCTCCTCCTGCCTGCACAGTGAGGACAAGCTCTTACCATTACCGGCCCCCCCCCCCCCCCCCACCGCCCCGGGTGCTGAGGCTGGGCAGCTCCTTCTCACTGGAAGGCAAAAGAAGCAGAGCCATGAGGACCTGCCCCAGGCCAGGTGCCAGGGAAGGACCAGGCCCTCCCCTCACTAAACCCCAAGTCTCAGCCCAGGTGACTCTGGAAGGGAGGGCTAACCCCAGGAGGGTGCCAGCAACATGGGGCAGAGGGAGGGCAGCGGCTGCCAGGTGCTTATGGGGCTCCAGCCACAGTCATGCCAGAGGCAGTGGCCTCTGTAGGAGCCTAAGAAGGGACAGTGCTGGCACGGGGAATGGGCTGCGTCCTGATAGCAGGCCCCCAGAAGGTGACCTGCCACTGTCCTGGGGTTGGGCCAGCCTGAGAACTCCCCAGTACAGCCAGGGTACACCCTGTGCCCATCCTGCTGACATCCTCATGCCCCTCATGGGTCTGTCTGCCGTCTATCCTGCCTCTCTCTGCACCCCTCCCGTCCCCTGACTTCACCCCTCTCTCGTCCGTCACTTCAGCCACTCTGGCCTATCTTTTACCCCTTATCCTGTCAGAACCTCTGAGCACGACCCACCCCTGATTGGCCCAAACAACTGCTCATCCACTGGGCAATGAGTGTGACCGAGGGGCAGACAGGTTGGCCCCGTGCCGTGTATCCAGCCTCAGCCTGCTTCTCATGGTGGCCGTTGGCTTCCTTCCCTCCCACTGCAGCATCACCGCACAGCCTGCTGCGCTCTCTACCTTCACACTCCATGCACCAGGGCAGCCTCCTCCCCATCCTCCCTTCTGCTGATGGGGGTCATCCACCCTCTCTGCTCTGCACCACCACCCCTCCCCCGCCTGATCATGGCGCCTCCTCCACGGCTTCTCGCCTGCACTTTTGACCAGCAGTGTCTTTAGAGAGCACTGCAGAGGCCTTCATGCCTTCAGGACTGACCGAGGCTCCTGGCTCAGGTGTCTCAGGTGAGTCGCTTTGGCCCTGGGCCTCTCCCCATTCCAGGCTGTCCTCCCCCAAAGAGGATGCCACCATCCCAGGAGCCCAGCGCCTTCGGCCCTGCTGCAGGCTAGCTCCGTCCAGGTAGACACACACACACACACACACACACACACACACCACCCTAATCCCATCCTCCTCCAGTGTCCTCTCCTCTCACCCTTGACAACAACCTGGCCCGCCTTCCACCCCAAATCTCCTCCTAGCACCAGACCAAGGGGTCAGGTTGTCTTCAGCCTCAAACTCGACCTGCCTGTCACCATCCCATGAGATTCTGAGGCCAGGTCCTGCCAGAATGCTCCCCCTGCCTGTCCCCTCAATGCCTGAGGCCACACCCCTTGTTGCCCTCATGCTAGTTGCCACATGGCCACTCAACTGGGCCCACTTGAGCCCTCGGAGACCTGCTGGACAACTGCCCACAGGCTTGCTCAGGTGCCCCTCACCCTGTGGAACCACTGCTGACCGGGCTGGACTCTCCCTCTGGCCTGGGAGGTGGACGCCATCACCCCCTCTCCGTTACGGGCATGGAGGCCACACTGCTGAAGGCCCAAGCACCTGGCCCAATGCCCAGCTCCACCCCCTGCCCATTTCCTCAAGTTTGCATGCTGGGTCTCTTGGCTTGAGCCCAGTGCACACCCTGGCCCACAGTGGGCACCAGGGGATAAGGCCCTGAGCTGGGGAGACAGGTCCTGCCTCCAGAGAGGTGTTTCTGCAAACAGAGACCATCCCTGAGTTGAGATGGAGGGGTGTCTAGACAACTCACTGCAGAAAAGCAAGATGGTCGGTGACTTTGTATAGTGAGAGGTCAGCATCCTCCGCAGGTTCTGCAGGCACCCTGCATGTCATCCCTGAAACCCAAGGTGGGGGGGGGAGGCATCACAGTGAGGGCATACTAGAGCCAGGGACAGGGGGCGAGGAGGGAGCAGGCCAGCTCCTCCTTCCCCTGCATCCTGAGGGAGCCCAGGAACCTCTGACTGGGCACAGCACAAGAGGCGAGGACCCGCCTGCCTGAATGGGAGCAGCCTCACCTGCTTCTACTGGCTAGGATCCTCACCTGGGCCTCACCTGCTCATCCTTGGCTATGATCCTGCCTGGGACGTACCTGCTCCTGTTACATGATCCCCACCTGGGTCTCATCTGTTCCTGCTGCCTATGATCTCCGCCTGGGCTGTTCCTGCTCATCCTTGACTATGGCCCCCACCAGGGAAGTACCTGCTTCTACTGGGGATGACCCCTGCTTGGGCCTTACCTGCTATTGATGCTTATGATTCCTGCCTGGGTCTCACCTGCTTGTCCTTCACTATCATTCCTGCTTGGACCTGCTCATCCTTGGCTATGATCCCGCACTGAGTCTCCCCTGCTTCTGCTGGCCATGGTCCCTGCCTGGCCTGTATCTGCTCCTAGTGGCTATGATCTCCCCCTGGGCCTTACCTGATTGTATTTGGCTGTTATCGCTGCTTGTTCTAGGGCCAGCTGGCTCCCCAGGTCCTCCTTCGTGTCCATGCTGCAAGACAAAAACTCTGAGTATTACACTGCACTGAAGAGCTTCAAGAACAAACAAGTCTGTTCCCTCTTGGCAGCTCCCCAGTCTGTCCGATCTGAGTGGAGAAAACCCTACAGCCAGGTTGGGTGACATCCTGGGTTGGTGGATCATAGGTTCACACTCACTTTCTAACACTCCCGCTTACAGGCTGCCTTCCCAGCCACCTGGGAAATTCCGTCATAATGAGATTACAAAGCTCTCTTCAGCCAGCTTTATAAGGGACAGGAGGAGGACCCAGAGGTCAGATGGACTGCTGATCTGCAGTGCAGTGTGGTGTCCTCTCGACCCGGCGCTGGCACTGAGGAAAGGAGAGGGCAGCTGCTGCTGATGAGCGGCTTCCTGCAGGCTTACTGGGAATCAAATTTTGCTCTTGGACACCAAAAGCACAAGCAATAAAAAAAATCAATAAACTTGACTTCATCACAATTAAAACTTCAGTGCTTCAAATGATAGCATCGAGAAAGCGAAAAGGCAACCCACATGATGGGTGAAAATGAATGCAAATTGCCTATCTGATACCAGGTCTAGTATACAGAATACGTAAAGAACTCATAACTCAACAATGAAAAGACGAATAGCCCAGTTAGAAAATGGACAAAGGACTTAGACAGACATTTCTCTAAAGTGATAGACTAACGGCCAACAAGCACATGAAAAGATGTGCAATGGCGTTAGCCCTCGGGGAAATGCAAATCAAAACCACAATGAGATACTACTTGTCACCCATTGGAATGGCTGTTACCAAGAAAATGGAAAAGAACAAGTGTTGGCGAGGATGTGGAGAAATTAGAACACTCCTCTGTTGCTGGAAGAAATGTAAAATGGTGCAGCTGCTGTGGAAAACAGTTTGGTAGTTCCTCAAAAAGTTAAACCTAGAGTTACCATATGACCCAGCAATTCTGCTCATAGGTATAGACCCAGGAGAAGTGAAAACAGGTACTCAAATATTTGCACGTGCATATTCATAGAAGAACTACTCACAATAGCAAAAAGGCGGAAACAGTCTAAGTGTCTATGGACAGATGAATGGATAAACAAAATGTGATCTATACATGCAATGGAATATTATTCCACCGTAGAAAGGAACGAAATATTGGTACATGCTACTACATGGATGGACATTATGCTAAGTGAAAGAAGTCAGACACAAAAGGCTACATATTGTATGATTCCATTTATATGAAATGTCCAGAATAGCCAGATCTATAGACACAGCAAGTGGTCCAGTGGTCCACAGGGGCTGGGGGAGAGGGCCATGGGGGCACCTGCTGATGGGTAAGAGATTTCTTTGTGGGGTAGTGAAACGCTGTGGAAATAGTGATGACAACTGCACAACTCTGTAAATACTCTAAAAACCACTGAGTTGTATACTTTAATGGCTGAATTTGATGATTTATGAATTTAACAAAATCCGTCCTCAGAGCCACATTCCCCACCATCCCAATCCTGAGGGATCCTGAAGGTGGGAGTTGAGAACTGCACATAGATTGAAAGAACTTCCAGGGGCACTCCCACCCATGGACACCCCCTTGCTCCTGCCCTCTCAGCTGTTCCCTGGACCATGCACTTAACCTGGGGATGTCCCTGCAGCAGGGTAGAGCAGGGATTGGAGACCAGAGGTCTCTAGGACCAGCTTCCAGGCGCTTCCACAGACCAGGCAAGCACCCAGTCCTTAATAGGCAACAGGAACTCTTACATCTACTCCATTCTCCTTAAATCTTAACTGATTCTGGCTGGTGAATCAACCTAGAGAACAGCACCAATCAATCGGGAGGGTTTGGGTTTACCTTGTGGGACATGAGGTCCTGGAGAACACCCAGATGGACTGAACCACCAGGGAGCATACAAGGGGCATGGGGTGGGTGACAAGTCTAGAGAACTTGGGACAGGGGGCTGTGCCCCTGTTCCAGCCCTCAGGACAGATGCTCATCACCTGTCCAGGGGTCCCCAAATCTAGACAGGCTGGAGAGGTCAAGGCTAGAGTCTAGCATCACACAGTGCGGGGCTTCTGAGTGAGTGGTGGGGCCCTGGGCGAGTTGTCGAAGCTCTAACCTCAGTCTCCTCTCCTGGAGGCACCACGGGCAGCACCCCACACCCCAGGATGCTGTGGGAGGGCTGCATGAGGCCGGATCACTGTCAGTGCCAGGGGGTCAGTGTCACCCTTGGCCTCAGCCCAGGTAGGCCAGCGCTGCCCACTCATTGGCCACTGTTCCAAAAGTGGCCCCAAGGGAAGAGGGAGCAGGTTACGCTCACCTGTCTTACCAATCTCTGTGAGAGTTGTCTAGAAAGGGACGTGAAGGTCAAGTGGGGCAGTGCGAGTGTTGCAGAGCCTATCGCAGAGCACGAGTGCCTCCAACTATGTGGACAGGAAGCAGAGTGGGTGCCAGGCAATGGGCAGAACTGTGGGAAGGACTGCCATTCCTCCCGACAGTGAAGCCTCTGGGTCCACAGTGCAGACCAGTGGAACAGGGTCAGCACTTAGTCCTTAACCCCTGAAGGTCAAGCACCCCAGGGGAAGGGTCCTGTCACCACGCAGGGCACAGGTGAGGAAGGGCAGGTGTGAGCCCAAGGAGCAGGAGACCCAGGTGCATATGTCCTCTGTCCCCTGCAGGACGAGCCCTGTGCCCCAACAATCCTCACTGTCCTTCCCTCCTGCTCTTCCCCTGCTTGTTAGCAGTGCGTGGAGTATGCTCATATCGACTTTTTAAGCCTTTTTATTTTGAATTAACAATCAGCACAGCAAGTTCCCCCACATGCCTCACCTAGCTTCCCTGAGGCTCCCCGGGTCTGACAATCAAACCAGGGGCTCAGGCGGGTACAGCCTGCACTGGGGCCCCATCCTGGCTCCTCACTGCTTGCTCTGCGTTGGCCTGGGCCCCCTGCTCCTCACTGATCCTCCTCCTCTTCTTCCCCCTCCTCCATCCTCCTCCATTTGACTCCTCTTTCTTCCTCCTCCTCCATATTCCTTTACTTCCACCTCCATTTCCTCCTCCATCCTCTTCCATCTCCTGCCTCCTTTCTCTGATTCCTCCACCTTTCTCCTCTTCCATCTTCCTCCTCCATCCTCCTCCTCTGCTATCCTCCTCTATTCTCCTCCGTCCTCCTCTTCCGTCTCCTCCTCCTCCATCCACCTCCTGCTGCTCCCCTGCCTCCATTCTCCTCTCCTGTCCCCTCCATCCTCCTCCTCCTCCTCCCTCCTTCCTCCTCCATCCTGTGTCCCCCTCTGACACCCTGCCTCCCTCAGGCGGGGCTGGGCTCTGAGCAGACCTGCACAGACAGGAGGCCCCCCTGGGCCAGGCCACGTCAGAACAACCCTCCAAGCTTGGAGACTCACTGCAACCCAAGGATGTCACCACATCTCACAACAAATTTCACTGTCGTTCATGTTTTATTAGTATAAGTGCCTTAAAAGCAGATCAGAGATTCAACTAATTTGCTCATTAGTAAAAGGAAATTAGCCATTTGAGATCTGTTCTAATAAAATTAGCTTGGTGACAAAGGCTTTGTTGCCACGTTTATTAGATTACCATACTCCTCGCATTTTAAAGGCCAGAGCGGTCAGCAAGTCTTCAGGGTGTTCTCAGAGCTTCTCTCTTCCAGGTTTTTGTACTTCCTTTCAGGCCTGTGGAGGATTATTTTTTCCCCTTTCATGGCTAATTTGGAAAGTCTGACCCAAATCTGTGTTCACTCACACATCCCACAAGTCCTTGGGGTGCACAGTATCCCTCTCCCTGCTACCCCGATGTGCTCCCACCTCCCACCTCTTGGCTTGGCCCTGCCCCCAGCCCCAGCCCCTAGGTTTCTATGTTGCTGGTCCTTTAAGGGAGCCAGTGGCCCCCTGCCATGCCCAGCCCAGCCACAGGCTGGCAGCAGCAGCCCCCTCCACTTCCCTAATTGCCTGGTGGGCTTTTTCACTATTCCTTGCATGGTCTCCCTGCCCCACGGAGCCTTCTGCCTTATACTCCAGCTTAAGACCACCCGGCTCCACTTAGTCATCTGTTTCTATGCCCCTGGAAGTGAACCACCCCCAGTAGTGTGGTCAGCTCCCTTGTTTGCTTCTATCCTGCATGTGCTTGGCTGGCTGGTGCTCAGCTGGCATGGATGGGAAACTCTATGAAGCAGCCCATTGTACACTGAGCTGCCTGGAGGGCCCCCATGTGTCTGAGGCCGGGGGAGGGATGTGTGGGTCCTGAGAAGCCCCTAGCTAATCCCAGACTGTATGATTTAAGAGCAAGTGCTCCCCAGCGTGGCCACAGCCCTCTGCTGGCACCTCTCTTTTAGCAGCATTTCATCCTACCCTGTGTATCATTTTCACAACCACCATGAGCACCATCTCTGTACCAGGCGCTGGGTCAGTCAGTGCTTTCTACGCATTCTTCTGTTTAATCGTCTGGATGACATAAGGAGGCAGACGGCACTGTTATTCTCATTTTAAAGATACAGGGACTGATGTCTAGAAAGTTTCCTTACCCTGCTTGTAAGCTGCAGAGTAAATGCGAACCCAGCCTCATGTGTCTGCAAAGTACCTGACTCTAACCATTGGGCTATTCTGTGTGCTTGGGGAAGTGCTGCCGGCCCATCCTGAGCATGGGGTGTGAGCTTCCTGAAGGTGGGTCTGTGGCTCAGACATCGTACATCCCTCACGGTGCCTGGCACAGACTGGTGTGTGGTGCGTGCTCAGGCACGTTACTGAGGGAACAGGTGGAGGGGGGAGAGATGATCAGACAGCCTCAACTACTCTGGGGTCAGGGTCACAGGCCCATGGCAGGGGACCCTGGGCTGGTCCAGCAGAACCTGAGTGCTTTTCCTCTTTTCCCTTTCCTCCAGCAGCCCCAGGCCCAGCGTCTCCTGGCCCCTCCCGGCTCCCTCTGCTCCTGGTACAAATCGTTGGCTCAGACAACAGCGATGGGTTTATCCCACAGGATGTGACTCTGAATATTAGAATGTCAGGAGCGGCTGCCTTCGCGATAAGTTGCTGTCAGAGAGGAAATAAGAGGGGAGTTGGAGTTATTTAATTTGGAGCGTGCAGGCGACAGGCTGGGCCTGAGGGCTTGCTGCTGTTTCCCAGCAGTTGGGGCATCAAAGCCCCCAGGACCACCCCCTTGATTCTCACCCTCCCGCTGGTCACGCCCTCCTCCAGCCCCCTCACCTCTAGCCCCACGTCCCACAGGGGTGCCTGGCGCCCACTGAGCCTTTGCTGACACCTCCCCTCCCTCCAGAGCTCTCTTACCTCCTACCTCTCAAGCACCCACCCCCAAACCCTGCAGTCCTCGGCACCTTTACTATATTATTTATGATGTAAATGATATTTAGTCTTATTATCAATAACAATATTAATATTGGTTAATTTATTAGTTAATATTATTAGTTAATAGTATTAATCAAATTATTAATAATAACCAATATTATTAATAATACTTATCTTTCTTATATCCGTATCCTCACTTATTTATCCTGCCGCTCCAGCGAGGTAGATGTGGTTTCTCCTATCTTAAAGAAGGAGGAAATTGAGCTCAGAAAGGCTAAACAGCCAGGTCTTCTGATTCATGTGACAGAAGACACGAAAGGAGACCAGTAGTGGTGGTTCCACAGTTCTTGTGGAGTGCTGTCCGTGAGCTGCCCCTGTCAGTGCCAAGATGAATGAGCCACACTGTTGTTGCCTGGAGTGGTATGGAGTGTGTCTCTGAGCCCTGGTTCCCATGGAGGGGTTCCTGGAGGCTGTGGGTGAGGCCTGCCCAAGTGCTGTTTGGATCTGACTCTCCCAACCTCCGATGCAGTTAAATCTCCTTTCTTTGGTCTGGGCTCCGGAGGGGCATGCAGGGTGGACACAGGCCCTGGGGTGGGCCAGAGTGTCCAGGCTGAGGCTTGGGAGCTGGTTTTTGATGGAGACATCATCCCTCTTTCCAGTGCTGGGCTTTGTGTATGAAGCGTGTGCCCTGCTGGTCCCAGCCCCTCAACAGAGGACGTTGAGGTGCAAATTTGGAGCAAGATCCCCAGAGAGATAAAGAGAAGAGCGTGGGCTCTGGAGTCAGCTGCCTTAGGGTACAAAGCCCGGCCCATCAGCTGTGTGACTTCAGGCAAACTGCCTAAACTGCCTGGGCCTCAGATTCCATGCCCAGCATCCACTTTTCAAGAGGGTTCTGAGGAAGAATGGAAAGATGAGTGGAGCTGAGAGTAGAGGATTCAGGCAGTGATGGTGACCCTCTAAGGGAGAGGTCCAGCCTGACTTCTAGCCAGGCGTGGGAAGGAGGCTGCTGGGCTGGACCTCGAGGATCAGTCTAGCTGAAGCTCTTAGGAATCCTGTCCAGCCCCAGCCCCTGCCTGGTGAATCAACCCCCAGGAGGGAAGGCACAGCTCCCTGGGGCATAGCACAGCCCATCCTGGCAAGAGGCCCTCCTCCCTGTGGAAAGAGGAGAGGGTCCTGTAGGCTCCTGGACGCCTCTGTGCTCACCCCTCTTTCCTCGTCTGCTCCCTTCTGAGCCCCACACCCCTACTCAGTGCTGTTCTCTGCCTGGAGTCACACCAGTCCTTCCCCCACCACTGAGTCTACAGGGCATGAGAGTGTGAGCAGAGAGGCATCAGGGTGCAGTGGGAAGGTGTAAGAGGAGGGAGCTGGATTCCAGTCCCAACTTTGTGAGCTGAGCAATTGCTTTACCTCTCTGAACCTTTAGCCCCTTGAGACCATGGCTAAGGAATCACTCACAGATGTGTAAGGGCCAGTGGACTGATGTAAGTGCGAGCATGGGGCTCAGCACACAAGAGGTACAATTTCTCCTCCTTGAGAGGCAGCTTAGAGCTGAGGCTGCAGAGGCTCATTCCACACCCCCAGCACCCTCTGACTCTCCTCACCCCACTCCTTCAAATCTAAAGTGGGGTGGTGATGGGGACTTCAAAATTAGAGATTGTCTTGATTCTTCAAACATTTTTTCCACTCTTTTCTCTCCCTCTCCTCCTCTGGGCCTCCCATTACAGGTATATTGATATAATTTATGTTGTCCCACAGGTCCCTGACACTCTGTTCATTTTTCTTCAATAATTTTTCTCTTTGTTCTTCAGATTGGATAATATCTATTGACTTATCTTCAAGTTCACTGATTCCTTCCTCTAACTTCTCAAATCTGCTGTTGGGCCTGCAGTGAATTTTTGTTTGTGTTGCTATGTTTTTCAATTCTATAATTTCCATTCTTTTTATTTTCTTAGTTTCTATTTCTTTATGGAAATTACTCATTTGTTAAGTCATTGTCATCATGTACTCCTTTGATTCTTTAACATGGCTTCTCTTAATTCTTTAAACACATTTATAATAGTTTCTCTGAAGTCTTTGTCTGTCGAATCCAATATCTTCCCCTGCTCAGAGTTGGTTTCATTTGACTGTTTTTTCCCCCTTTCTTTCTTGAGTATGGGTCATTTTCCTGTTTCTTTCCATGTTGTAATTTTTTGTTGAAAATGGACATTTTAGATAATATGTTGTACAAATTTCGATTCTGATTTTTCACTCTTGAGAGTTCTTATTGCTGGATTTTTTTTTTTAAGGTGACTTACTTAGACCTAGTCTGGGGAATTTGCCTGCCCAGTGGTACATGCTGCTGATATCACTACTTGGTTTTTAAAAAATTCTTTTTATTTTTAGGCTTGCTTGCTAGGGGTTGTTTCCATGTCTGCATAGCACAGTGATCAGCTTGTGATTAGTCAGAGATGCGTGCAGCTCTCCTCCTCTGTTTGTGGATGGGGGAGGCGGGGGGACATTCAAAGTCCAGGTGGTTTTCAGGCCTTCTCTGCTTTTACTTTCTGAGGCCATCCTGGTCTTCCCTGCATGTGTGCAGCCTCCCAGGATACCAGATAGGGATGCTTTTCCAATCCCTCTGTGGCTCTCTCATTTCCAGGAGTCCCCTGTTAAATTTCTGGCTGATTTGCAGCTCTGCTGGTTGCCCCAGTTGGGACTGCAACCCCAAAATGACAGAGCTACAGGCCTCACCCAGTTGCTTCCTCACGGATCAGCCATTTTTACTGCCAACCGCTAGACATGGGCTCCTCACTTTCTGCTCCAAAGCAAATCAGGCTTCTCCTGCAGTGAAGCTTCTCTCATTTTTATGATCAGCCCCACCCAAGAAGAACCACAGCTAGGGGTGTCGATGGGAGCAGTCGCAGGTAGAACTTTGCAGACTCCTACTTTTCTTACCCAAAGTTCAGTGTTTCATGAACAAATGCTTCTCGATTTGTTGTTTTGCAGTTGGTTGATTTTCAGAGCCCTGAAATGGTTGTGACTGTTTTTGCTTTTTGACTATTTTGTCCCAGACTTTGGAAAGAAAATTTTCTGGCCTCTTCAGCTTGATTCTGCCTTGATTCTTGAGACCTGAGTTTATTGACGTTAACTTGAGTTTTATTTGCAAGTGATGAATAACCCTCTACCTGTTCTGTGTCTCATGAGCTTCTTGAGGCATTTGATGGCCTGACCTTTCCCCAAGACAAAACAGATTTGGAGATTCGCGTGCTTGTCTTGGGCCCTGGCTGCTTCCCCTGAGGTCTTCTCCACCATTGTACCCTCCAGAGGCGGGGACCAGGCCCTGCCCCAGCCATTTTGAGACCTAGAAGCCCTCCCCACTGAGGGTCTGTTTGCCCATCGGCCATACCTGGTGCATGCCACTCATGAAAACAGAGGGGGTGGTTTTCATCCAGGACCCCTGAAATTGTGACCCCATTTCCTTATGGGGCTTGTCTCCTGAGCACTTCCCTTAGAAGGAGAGCATCTGCGTGATCCCTCCCTGGACGAGGAGATGACACAGTTGAGGATTCCTTGGTCTTCACTGCCTCTAGGTCTCCATGGTCTCTGGAACAGATTCTGTTCTTCTCATATATCTTTCTAAAACACAGGCACCAACTTATCACGTTCTTGTTTAAAGCCTTATTGTCTCAGCACTTGCTATTGGATAACATCTAAACATTCTAGCCTGGCATTCAAAATCTTTCATGACCTGGCCCCCACTCACCTCTCTAGCCTTCAGTCCTGTCACTGCTCCTCACACTCTGGGCTTCAGCCCAGGGAATTATTTGCTGCTCTTTGAACATGCCGTGCTCGTTCACACCTCTGCACCGCCGTGCTCGTTCACACCTCTGCACCTTTGCGTATGCTGTTCCTTTGCCTAGAAGGCCTTTATCCCTTCTCCATCTGGTAACCTCCTCCCTCTATGACCCATCTTAGTTGTCACCTCATCCATTAACCCTTCTTGGATTCCTCTGGGCAGAGCTGCTGTCCCTCCTCTGTCTTCCCATGGCACACTGCTTTTGCCTGGGCTCACCCATCACATACCACCACCTGTTTCCCTTTTGGCTTCTCTCTCTAGCCTGTGGGTAAACTGAGAGCAGGGGCTGTCTTCAGCTCATCTTTATATCCTGGTGTCGGACATAGTGCTTGGCCTATGAAGGGCTCCTAATGCATGTTTATGAATGTGAGAATGACCTTTCTATAACTTTTTCTACCAGAAGTGAGTTCTCTTGTTGGCTCGCTGTAGGTTTTGAAGTCTTTGGAGCACGATTTATAATCTGATTATATTCACGTGTAGGATCTACATGACAACATTCAATTAAATTCAATCTTTTATCATTTCGAGTGCCTTTTAGCTTATTTAATGTTTATTGTCAGTAACACTGGGAGACCCCACCCTCCCCCAACTCTATGTTCAGGCTCTAGAACTGCTTAGTTTAGTTTTGTCATCTGTTGTAAATAGCTGTGTTTGGAGACTAAAGAACCACCCCTCCTGCCCATAACCCCATCTTCGCCCTTTGAGATCAGGGGTCTTGGTGCTTATTGCTGCCACCATGAGCTTTTCTGGGACAGGTGGCATGTGTGTGTGTGTGCACATGTGTGTGTGTGTGTGTGTAGGAGTACTTGTGTTTGGGAGGAGGGAACCTCATCAAATGATATGGGATCAACTTGTATTTTATTATTTCTTCTTTTAATAATTAAATTACTGATGCTGGCAAGCATTAAAGATTAATCCTATAAATTCCTCTCTGAGCTGCAGTGATCCCTTAAACAGGCCCCTTTCTTGATGGCATACATTCCAGGAGGGAGAGTCATGAACAAACCCTGCCCTTGTGAGGGAATCTGTGACTTTGGACTCTTGAGCTCTTGCCTGCCCCATCTAGTAGGTGGAGAGTGACAGTCTGGGAGGGAGTGGTGGGATATTGGTTGAGACCCTGCTCCCTGCCCCCTCCTCCAAGTCAGCAGCCCCCTCGGAGAATTGGTGAAGCCGCAGATTCCTGCACCTGCTGCTCAAAGGAGAGAAAGCCAAGAGAAGGTCAAGTGCTTTGGTGAATTTGGTGAATTGGGCTGCGACTCCTGGGCTTATTGCTCTGTGAGGACTCAGATATGTCACCCAGGTCATTCCCCAACTTCTGAGAGGTCCAAGTCCAAACAGCCTCTAACAGAGAAAAGTTTGTCTCTGGATGTATTGATGGATTGAATAAAGGACACCCATCTGGTTCCTGGTTCTCAGAGAGGAGTGGACAATGCCCACTGTGCCCCACGATGAACATCTCACAGCACCACAACACTCGGTGTCCCTAGTTCTGTGCAGGTCTGACTCCCACCAGACTGTGAACTCCTTGGGGCAAGAACTGTGTCTAATTCATTTTCATATTTCAGTGCTTTGCGCTGTGCCTGGAATGTGGAATGGCTCACTACAGACTTACAGAAGAAAAGAAAGAGTGGGTGGGTTGGGGGATGCAATTCTGATGGGAGGTGGGGACCAGACAAGAGATCTTTGACTCTTGTGATATAAGTGGGTGTTGGCTCCTGTGTCTGCATGGTGACCCTTTTATTTGTGAGGACACCAAGTGTCCTCTCTAAGACCCCTCATACACTCTGCTGCCTGCTGAGCTCCTCTTGTCCTCACAGCAAGGAGCTGTGACCTGTGTCCTGACCAAGGAGCAGGCCAGGTCAGGGTCCCAGGCAGAAGCAGATGGCTCATTCCAGAGAGGTGATTAAAGAGGTGGGGTCTAATGAAGGGCTATCGATAGAAGTGTAGGCAGGATTAAGGAAAACCAACAAGATAGAGCCCCCCAGGGCGGAGCAATGGGAGACACACGGTGTTACCACCCAGGCCTGAGAGGCAGCTGGAGCTGTAGGAGCCTTAGGTGGTGTCTGCGGTAGAGGGAGCCTGGAATAAATAGCCCAACCTCTCTTCCCTTCCACCTCCACTCTCTCGCCAGTGTTTCCTCTGGTGAACTCAGATGGAAGCTGGAGAACAGGGAAGTGTGTGTGACTCAATCCGTGGAGGTGGCCTCCTGGGTCACACCGCAGATGGAGAAGGGTGCAGCTAGGACTGGGGGAGGGAACTGATGATATCCAGCGCACAGGGTATGGGGTGAGTTGAGAGTGTCCAGCTCAGAGAGATGTGTGAGTCCACGGGCCTCACCTCATACAGTGGCTGGGCCAGGCTGGAGGCGGGTAGGTGTGGCCTTGGCACTGTCCCAGCAAGCAGAACTCTAACTCCAACTTGTCCAGCCACCCAGCCCAGCCCTCACCTGGCCTTCCTGACCTCTGGCTCCATGACCCAGCAGACTTTTTCTCTCTCTCCATCTTATTAAAGACCATCTACTCCAGGCTAGAGAGCCAGCTGGCTGTCGATGAAACACCAATAGCCTCGTACTCTCCTGATCAATACTGGGGTGGAGAGGGAAACAATTAGTGGCTTTTTGTCTTCTAGGAAGTGAGCTGTCTTTTGTGCAGGGCAGAGGTGGAGGGCATCTGGCTGGGGACACCGAAATACTTCATAAATCAAAAGCTAGTGAGTTCTAGGTCTTGTGAGATTGGTAGACGTTTGCAGAGGTGGCGTCTGGGTTTGATTGGGGGTGGGTAGTGAAAGAGCAATGACCTGGGGACCCTTGTCCTAGGGGAGTGCTTCTGGAGTTGTGGGAGGGAGAAAGGCATTGGGTTCCAGGGACTGGGGCTTCTCTAGGTCAACCTCAGGCTTGACTACCAGTTCCCAAATCACCGAGGGCAAGATCTTAGAGCTTGAAGAACCTTAGTGATCTATGGCCAAAGCCCCTCATTTTACAAAGTGAGGCTCTGGGCTTCACAAAGGCAATGACTGTCCCAAGGTCACACAGTGTGTCCATGGTAACGCCACACACTATCTCATGAAATCCTTTTAACAAACCTATGAGGTGGGCGCTAGCCAACTTGTTTTACACCTGTGGAGGTAGAGGCCCAGAAAGGCCAAGTAACTGGCTCAAGCTTACACAGCCAGCAAGTAGAGAAGCCCAGGTCTGTTTGGCTCTGCAGTCCATGTCCTTCCACCAGACATGCTGAGACAGTCTTGCCGGGCCAACTTGGGGCCATCTCATCATCGCACACTCTGTGAGCAGAGCGTGGATCTTTGTTTTGACAACGTCAAAGTTCCATATCACTAATTGCTATTGTCTGTCTTAAGTGGCACTGCCCTGTGTTTGGGGTGATGCATGAGGGTCGGTCTAGGGAGAATTAATGGGCTCCATCCTCCTTGCTTCTGCTCAATTGAACTCAATTTGGGTGATTTTCAGTGGTCCATCTGGAGGCCTTATCCCACACAGGGATGGGAGGCTAATGGGATAGTCGTCCCCCAGGGTCACCTGGGTCTCCCACAGCACGATCAGTGGGTTGATGTAGGTCATCATTGTGAGGGGCTGGCTAATGTAGAAATCCCTTGCTCTCCAAGGAGCAGAAGGAAAACCTTGGTTTGGAGTGTGGAGCAGCTGTGTGTCTCCCTTCTGGTCCTCTCTGGAGGCCTCGAATCCAGGAAGCTCTGAGCTGAAAGGGACCAACTTGCGTTCTAACATTTGAACCCTTTCTGCAGCACCCTTTCTCCCCCAAACCCTCTTCTGGTCTTTACCTGCACACCTCCAATGACAGGAAGCTCACTACTCCTACACCAAGCTACCTCAGTGTGCTCCCAACAGGCACATTTCGTGAATTCCCCTCAGCCATAGGGCTGCCAAGTGGGTGGTCTGAGTCCCTTGGTGGTCATCTACGGCTTTGGGCCATCTTGTTCCTTCCTTTTCCCCAGTGAGTGGTACAGATATGATCAATTTCTGTGTGAGCCATGATGCAAACAATGTCAGGAAGCACTGCTGTGTGACATTTGTCAGCCCTAATTTCTGTGTCCTTATTTGGGACCTAAATCATCCTTTTTCCCTACAGTTTCCAACCACAGTCTGAATTCCACACTTTATGAGCCAAATGGTCAAGTCCTTTCTATCACAGTTCTTTAAATATTGGATGCTTTGTCCCTGTCAGTTTTCTACAGGCTAAACATGCCCAATTCCTTTAATATTTCTCCTCTGACATCATTTGAAGCCTGTCCCCATCCTGGTCCCACTCCTCTGTCTAAACCTCTCTGAGCACAACACTCAGCACGGGATCGGGTTCTCAGCGAGGGCTCACTGCAGAGACTGACAAATATATCACCTCCTTGGTTTTGGACCTTGTGTCTCCATGAAAGCAGCCCACACCTGCTAGCTTGGCTAGCAACCCCTTCACAAAGTTGACTTTCTCCTGTCTGGAGCCCCGAAGTCCTTTTCACAAGGACCAGATGAGACCGTATCTCAGAACCATCATCCGTGGCCCTCGAGATGCTTGTTAGAGGCCGTTACCACCCTCCAATCCACACCCTTAGTTAAAAAATCCTGAACAGCAAACATTTTCTGAATGGTCGTATGTACTTAGCCTTTTGCTAGTTCGGAGGAAGGAGCAGACGTGGCTCCTGCTCTTGAGAAGAAAGAGACCCACGAGGGCGATGCTGGTGAGGTGCGGGTCCAGAGGGCAGAGCTCTCTCTGGCTCTGGGGCCCAGTCTCTCAGTCTGTCTTTCCTTCCTCCTGCTCTCCCTGGTGTCCTGTCCCTCACTCCCTGCAGTTCTGCACTCTCTCTTCTCCTTCCCATTGCTGGTGGATCCTTACTTGGCCTGGGTGGTGATGCGAGGTGAAGAGGAGAGAGGGTGCCAAGGTCTAACCAATTCTCTTCTGACATCAAGGCAGGTCAAGTCGTCCATCCTCCCACAACCAGGTAGGTTGAATTAGTGCATCCCAAGCTTGTGGACAGATGTCCATAAGGACATCCATCCTTATGGGCCTTCAGAGGATATTGACGAACTCAGTCTGTGGTCCAAGCTGCATTCTGATTGTGTACACCAGATGCCCTCTGCCAGCTCATTACATTGTGATACCCCGAGATTGAGTCAGACAGACCTGGTCCTAACCCAGGCTCTATGCTCGTTAGCTGTGTGTCCTCAGGAAAGCTACGTAACATCTCTGAGCCTCAGTGTTAAAATCTGTATTATGGGGATGTAATTTTCATCTGCCAGAACTTATGTGAAACTTTAAAAAAATACCATGTGCTCTAGCGTTCAGAGTGCCATGCGTGTTGAAAAGACTCAACTGTTTTTTTCATTGGAATTTTTCTACTGATGGTGAAATAAACACTTTCCGGAGTGAGGGGTTTGAGAAAAGTGGGGCTGCTTTGGGAGTGGGGTGCTGTGGCACAGTGTGCAGGCCACGGCCCGTCCCTAGGGGTTGCCCCTTTCCGAGCCAGCCTTCCTTCCAGGGCCAGGCCTGCAGTCTGGGGAGCTGAAGTGTTTTCTGAGAGCTGCTGCTGCTGCTGCTGGCTCTTTAGGTCCTGCAGGAGCTGTCGACTCTGCCCCTGGCTCCAGGCTCTAGTGACACTGCAAGTAAACAGCAGTTGTCAGAGTCAATTTAATGTTGATATTTTTATCACATATCAGGGCCCGGCGCCACGGCAAGGAATGACAGAAGCAGAATGCTAAATAATTTCTCTAAATAATGTACCCTCCCGGGGCTGCCTGGAGGGAGGAGGAGCCGAGGGAGGTGGGAACACTGGCTTGCTTTTCAGTGTATGTGCCAGGGACACAGTTAGTCCCTCATCCCAGGGGTCCTGCCACTGACAGCCTCATGCCGGCCAGCTCCCAGGTGAGTGGAGGCGGCCACAGGGCAGCAGAGGTGGGCGGGGTAGAGGCCAAGGGGAGATAGAGAGTCAGAGAAGGAGAGACACAGAGGCTCCAACTCAATGAATACTTGTTGATTTGATTTGAAAGGAGAGAAAGAGGGAGGAAAAGGAGGGCAGAATGGCAGAGGCAGAGCCTGAGAACCCGAGTTAGAGACTGAGGGAGGAGAGAGAGAGGGAGGCACAGATGGAGCGAGACACAGGGAGCAGGGGACCAGGGACTAGACAGAGAGAGAGAGAGGAAGCGGGAGAGACAGAGATGGATGCGAGTGAGGACGCCTGGAGATGGAGTTGCCATGGGAGAGCAGTAAAAGGGGCTTGGCCAGGGGGCCAGGGGAGGAGGGGCACCTCGGAGGGCTGCAGTGAAAATGCCAGGCAGGCCAGGACCCCAAAAGGTGAAAACCCCATCCTTTGCAAACTCTACCACTCTACTCCCCCTCTCCTGATCCCCACTTCCTTTGGGGCACAGAGTTATTCCTCTGGGCTTTGGGAAGACAGAGAGCTCAAGGCTGTGCAAGTTCAAAGCCTCTCCAAACCGACTGAGCCATCCCAGGGGAAACCATGGGTCCACACAGCCCAGCAGCCAGGTGGGGAAGTCCCACTTCTTCTCACACTCACCCTGCCCGGGTGGGACCAGAGGAGAGGACTCTTCCCCTAGAACCAGGCTCTGGACCCTCTAGTCTCCCTGGCTGCTGACAACTCCAGGAAGGACTTCGAAGGTCACTGTATTTCACCAAAATGCTTTCAGTCTACAGTCTCCCCCTGGCGAGCTACACTGGTCTCTGAACGGGGCGCATCTTACTCATCTCTCTAATTCCAGCTCCTAGCAAAGTGCTGGAATATGTTAGGTGGTCAATGCATGTCCACAGAATGAATGAAGGAGCAACGAACCATCTCAGGGTGAAGAGACATCAGAGACAGAGAGAGGTTAAATGACGCTGTCCCAAGGCATGTTTGTGACAACCCAGGACCCATAGACCTCCAGGCTGGGGAAAGGTCTTCCAGCTTCTCAGTAACCATCTCTGGACCCTGGAAGAGCCTTTGGTCCAAAGCCCTGTTTATAAACAAGGTAGGTGAGGGTGGCATCCTGCTCAGTCTAGGCTGTGGCTGAGTCCTAGAAAACTGAGTCCTCCTACCTTCCCATCTCTCTTTTTTCCCTCACTCGTCTTCCCATTTCTCCTTCCTCTGCCAATCCAATCTGCCAGGGAAATACCGTGACTCTCGGGGAAAGCTTGTGGTCAGCTAAGTGCCACCATAGCTCTCATTCACACCATCCTTGGTTACCACATAGGACTGATGATGCTGCGGTCACCACAAACCCCCAGATCCCAGCAGCTGATCACAATAAGGCTTTATTTCTTGTTTGTGTCACAGTCTGATGCAGGTCCAATGGCTCTCCTTGGAAGCTATTCTTCAAGGGATGACACAGGGATCTTTGCCCTTCCATTTTGTGATGCTGCCATATTAACACGTGATTTCTAAAGGAGCCTTGGAAGGGGAAGAGAGAGCATGAACGAGCACTTGTGGGTCTTAGGCCAAGCTAGGAAGTGGTGTACATCACTTCTGCTCACGTGCCTTCAGTCAGAACCCAGTCACACAGCCCCTACCTAGGTACAAGGAAGGCTGAGGGAGAGGTAGATGACATGGGGTGTGGTGAACACATAGAATTCTCTGCCACATCACCTGTGACGTCATCCCTGCCATCGTCTTTCGTTTCCCATACTCAACCTGTACTTCTCCGTGGGACCTCTTGCAGATTACCTCCTCTACTCCCCTGCCTCCCCAACCATTCCCTCTGTCCTCTGGTACCCAATTCCTCCTACATCCCCAACATCTTCTCTGAAAGCTCTTTCTACTTGCTGGCCCTAACCGGAATTGGGCTGTCTTTGGAGGACACCCCTTTTCCCAGCCAGGGAGGTGGGGTTGATGTCCTCACACTCCAGGTCTGGACCTTCGCCCTCTCGTGAGAAACTCTGCTCCACTGGATTGCTGTCAGCTGCTCTACCTTTCTCTTTCCCTTCTGACTGTGTCACTCGCTGCCTCTCTGTAACTATCCCTCAGTCACCAAACACGTTGCATCTACCTCAGTCTTCATCCTCACGCCAAGGCCTCCCAAGGCCCTGGGAACTTCAGTGCCTACGTGAGAGACTCATTCAAAGTCCTGGCCTCTCTGTCTTCTCATCTCTTCATATATATATATTTATATATATGTGTGGGTGTGTGTGTCTTCATCTTTGCACTACTTCTGACAGCCACTCCCATGTGACATCTGGATATTATTGCCCAGAATTCCCTCCCTCTGAAATCCTATATTCATGTTTTGACCACAACTTCTCATCAGCCAAGTTATCTTGCTCAGTTTTTTCCACAAAGTGTGTTTTTCACTCTCATGGCATGCCCCTTGATCTCTTTCCTTCTCTGTCTTCGTTTCATTTCCCATCCAGCTTAAATTCTCTGGTCCATCGTTTAGCCACTGTGTTAGTCAGAATTCTGCAGAGAAATAGAACCAGTAGGAGATATCTATATCTCTCTATATCTACATGTATATCTGTCTCTATCTATCTATCTATATCTATATCTGTATGTATATCTATATCTAAGAGATTTATTCTAAAGAACTGGCTCATGCAATCCTGGAGGCTGAGAAGCCCCAAGACCTGCAGTTGGCAAGCTGGAGGCCCAGGAGAGCCGCTGGTGCAGTCCAGTCTGCAAGCCAGCAGGAAAGACCTAGTATCCCAGCTTGAGGCCTGAAGGCCATTGGGCAGGAGAGGTTTACCTGTACTCGAGGGAGGGCCAGCCTTTTTGTTCTAGTCAGGCCATCGGTTGATTGGATGGGGCCCACCCACATCAAGGAGGGCAATTTGCTCACCTCAGTCTACCCATTCAAATATCAATCTCATCCAAAAACACCCTCACGGACACACCCAGAATAATGTTTGACCAAATGTCTGGGTGCCCTGTGGCCCAGCCAAGTTGACACAAAATATTAAGCATCTCAGCCACTCTCTTGCAACATCCTCTGGTCCTTACTCCATTGCTTCTGTCTCATAACCTGGAAAAATCCTAAACCCTGGATCAATCCAGTGGTCTACCTTCTCCACCTCTCAGTCTGGGGTGACAAGTGCTGCTGGACACACAGACACACAGACACACACACACACACAGACACACAGACACACACACACACACACACACACACACACACACAGTGCTGAGTGCACTGGTGCCTCTTAATTCACGGCCTCTGGCTTCACCTGGGCCTTCCACACTCTTGGCAATCCTCTGATTCCCTAGGCAGCCCTCTTTCCATTTCTCCAAGAAGTTATCTCAAATGTTCTTTTCTCTCCTTGAACTTCCTCAGCACTCCATCCTCTTTCCTCTCTTCCCGCCTCTGGCGCCTCTGAGACAATAGCAGCCCCAAGACCTAAATGTCTTCAGCAAACTTCCCTCCCCCACACCAGTCTCCCTGCATCTGTATCTGGCCTTTTTCTGGTTCTTTCCTGTCCCAGAGGACAGTGAGTCCAAGTGTTCTGTCCCCTCCTCAGGAACTTCACCTCATCCATCAGTGAGCTCCTTTCTCTGCTAAAACTGCAGACACCCCCTCCCTCTCTGGAGCCATTCATGCATCATTTAAACATATGTGTCTCCCTTTACTTAAGCAAATACACTCCCTTCTTGGACTTCACACACCTCCCTGGTTACTGCCCCATCTCTCTTTTCTCCTTTACAGCCAGACTCCTTGAAACTTGTTGCCATTTCCTATTTTTATTTCATTTGCTCCATTGGAGTCACGGGGCCTTCACCCCCACTCTGCTGAGGTCACCTGTGACCTGTTTGTGTCACTAGATGCAATGGGCAAGTTTAGCTCTTGTCCTGCTTGACTTCTCTAGATCATCAGATCTAGTTGACTACTGCTTCTGGAAAAGCTCTCTTTTCCTTGGTTTTCGTGTTGAGGTTTTCTTCAGTTTCTCTTTGTCTCTCTCTGACTGCTTCTTTGTGGTCTCCACTGTAAACTCCTTTTCTTCTCCCTTTCCTTAGTTTTTTGATATTTCTCGGTGTTCAGTTCTCTGCCTCCTGCACCTTTATGTCCCAAATTCTCTGCAGGTGTTTGAATCCAATTCCATGGCTTCCATTGTGCTGTATCAGCTGGTAACTCTGGCACCTTCCTCTCCCCAGACCCCCTGTGTATCCTACTCTTTGCTGCATATCTCCAAAACTTAACTCATCATCACCCCCTCCCAGCAAACCTGCTCCTCCTCCTGGAGTCCTTCCCTCGGTAAATTCATCCATCCAACACATATTTCTTGAATGCCTACTGTGTGCCCAGCAGTGCTCTAGGCTCGGGAGACCCTCCACCTGGCTGCCCAAGCCAGAAGCCTTGAAGTCAACTTTGACTGCTTTCACTTTCCATCTTCTAAAAACACCAGATCCTGCCGAATCTACCTCTGCAGTCTCTTAAATGCTTGCCTGTCTCTCTGTTCCTACTGCTTCCCGGACATCTACCTTAGGTCCCAGATTTATCTCCCTATTTCCAATCTTGTCCCCTTAATCTCTTATCTCTATTAAACCAGATTGTTCTCACCACTCTACTGCTCCAAAACCTTTAGTAGATTCCCTTTGCCCTCAGGCTCCCTGGCACCTGTATACTCACCTGCCTTTGTGTGACGTGGCCTCTGCTCATTTCTCCAGCCTCATCCCTCATGGTTCACCCCCATCCTGATTGATGCTGCATCCAGGGTGAAACACGTGGAGTCCAGACTTCCCATGCTGTCCTCTCTGCCTAGAATGCCCTGCCACCCCCTCTTCGCCTGTGAAACCTTCCATAGCTCAGATAACATTAGAGGTCCTTTTTCCCAAGAAGCCTTAATCTCCCAAGACCAGCCCAAGTGTGCCAACCTAAGTGCTCCACAGCACCCAAGCTTGCTTTGTCATGGAGACCACCACAGTGTAATTTCACAGCTGCTGCACTCACTGTTCCCCATGCCCACTATGAAGCTCCTTGTAGGAGTGACTGTATGTTGTTCATCATTTGTATTCCTGCACTTCACATAGTGCCTGGCACATAGTAGGTGGTCAATCTGTGTATGTTAAGTGAAGAAGTGAGTAAGGCAATGAAAGAGACAATGAGAGAGGCAAGGCATCAACTGACCCAGAGCCCAGCCAGGACCACAACAGACAAGGACGTCTGTGGACAAAGAAGGGCTCGGAGGGTGTAAGATGCAAGTGAGGACATCACCACAAACACATGACTGCCTGGTACTTGTTTGGCAGCACTGATGATGGTGGACAGAGTAGTGAGCTCTGGGTCAGAGAACCTGGGTTCAAGTTATGTCTTTGCCGTTTCTTAGCTATTAATAACTCATGACAATTCCTTTAACTGACCCAGCCCTTGGTTTTCTCATTTGTTAAATGGGGACATTAATGTCAGTCTCATAACGTTGTGGTCAGAATTAAATGAAGTGAGAGTTGTGGGAAGTGCCAGGAATTTTACAAGTGTGAGGAAGGTCTCTTGAGCGTCTGTTAGGGACTTGGGCAAGTGATGACTTTAGAAAGGCCTGGCTAGCTCAGACGCATGAAGGAAGCAGCTGCTCCCTGGGTCCCGGGGGTTGGCTCTCAGTGGGACAGAGAGGGCCAGCTGCTCTAAAGCTCCTGGGAGCACCACAGCAGGGAGGGGCAGCCTGGATTCAGCTCCTGCCTGACACTGGCCTCTTGCCTGGGAGCAAACCCCGGCCTGGGTCCCCTGGGAGAAGGGCAGGGCCTGATGTGACTGGGGACCAGGACAGCCAGGTCCCAGTGGGAGGCCCCACCCATCTGAGCCCAGCAGGCTCCCAGACCCGCTCCCCAGGGCTGCTTCCTCCTGGAGCTGCACCTGTCTTCCCTCCATCCCGCGCCCAGGGCCCCGAGGACATACCACCTCTGAGCCTAAAGGGGCCGAGGGGCAGCTCCACACGGCAGGAAGGCAGTGGAGGAGAGACTCGGGTTCCTGTCCCAGCTGTGCCACCTGCCAACTCTATGGCCTGGGCTGTTGCCTCTGGGCCTTTTCTGCATCTTAAGAAGGAATTATAAACCCACTACCCAGGGCTGTTGTGAGGGCCAGTGAGATAGAAGATGTGAAACTGCTCCTGCATCACAAAGGCTATGCGAATAGTAAGAATGATCAGAGAGACCCGGCTTCCTGAAGGCCTCCACGGAATTAGTGCACTAGTCAAAAGATGAGTGCCAGCCAGACCTGTTTAATCCTCAGCCCGGTAGCAGGGTGTGTGTGGTAGGGGCTGGTGAGAAAGGATCCCAAAAAAGGGGATTTCCCCCCTTTTGTGTCCTCTGGTGTTGGGACTTCCTGCGATGTGCCTGTGGGGGAAGAGAGGCTGCTACCCAGTTTCTGGATTGACGTGAGGGAGGGGGAAGCTGAGAGAGGGCAGCTGTGATCAGGAGAGCCCCAGGAGGGCTAAGGATGGGGACCTCATGAAGCTGGCCGGGCTGATGCCAGGACTCAGCTGTGCCAGCGTTTTTAACTGGTTGCTTATAGTTGAGTGTTTAAAGCAGTTTACTCGTGGTGCCAACTGTTCTTGGATGATTTTCCCTAAATGTTTTATGTTTTGTACTTGTGCCCAGAGGCAATTTTATCTGGTGGGGGCACTTCTGTCAATCTGTCACTGTGAATGATCAGAGGAAGGAGGGTGGAGAGGGAGGGAACCGAGGCGAGGAGGAGGAGCCTGCCCTCCTGGAGGGCTGGGGGAGCTCTGTGCTCTCGGTCAGGCTGTCAGGTGGGTTGTCCAGTGGTCAGTCCACCTGCTGGGCTGAGAGCCCTTAACCCCTGAATGTGGCCGGTTGGGGTAGGGTGCTTGGGAAGCGTGGGCTGGTGTCTTTGCCCTCAGGGAGCTTAGGATTAAATGATGGCTCTCTCTCTCTCTCTCTCACACACACACAGACACACACACACATACCACTGGAGTGCAAGCTACCCTTACCCGGGAGTAGTTTCCTACGGGGCACGATTTAGGGCATTCTGGGACACTTCTCCATCTTGAAGCCTCTCCTGGATGCTTTTACCTGGAATTCCATTTCCATGAGCAGGACTCTGACTTCCCTCGGATCTTAGGTCAGCCACTCGGAGGCCAGGGCGAGCACCGAGAGAGCAAGCTGCCTGACCTGGGAGGTAGCAGACACTGGCCCCAGACCCCTCTCTCTTCAATTCCTGACTCAAGTGCTTCCTTGCCGAGGGGTGGCCACTCCGGGCTCAGAGTCGGGCCCAGTATGTCTTCTGGATCAACTGGAGGACCGCGATCAGAGGCCAGGACATAAGCTCCTGGAGGCACAGGTTTGCGTCTGGTGTGTTTAGTGCCTAGAACTGTGCCTGGCACACTGTGCACACTGAGTAAATATCTGTTGGATGAGTGAATGAATGAGGGCCTTCCAGGGTTTCAGAGTCAAGGTTGGACTCTGTGAGCAGGCTCTTTTAAAATGCAGACGCCTGGGCGAGAGGCAGGACACTAGGTTGTCCTGAGTGGTGGAGAGCTGCCTGGCTTAGAGTCAAACAGATCCCTGTTAGAATCACAACTCTGCCAATGACTGAGTATATCACCTCAGTTTCCTCACCTGTGAAATGCCCTCACAGAGGTCAAGTGTGTAAGCTGGGAGTGAGAGGAGAAGGCACACAAGAAGCCCAAACAGATGTGGGACTGGAAAGGAGGAAACTTCATCCCAGTGAACTCTGGCCACATGCTAGTTGGGACTTTCACAGCCCTGGGTGCCTTGGGGAGCCAAAAGCAGCTCTGAGTCTCCGTCCTACAATCGTGGGGCATCTAGTGTTCACCAGGCAGGGAGTGGAGCAGACCAGCAACTCCTTAACTGGGACTGTGTGCCCCTCTCTGTTATCAGTCAATCACACTTACTGTGTCTGAGCTGGCAAGAGTCCTCCTCGCCTTTCTAAGGGGATAGAAGCTGTGATCAAGCGTCAAGGAGAAAGGAGGACTATCTGGGGGCGTGTAAGGAGGCTCACACAGGGAGCCACGGGCCTGGGAAAGAGCACAGGAAGCAGATCCCCGAGGATCTATTTTACCCTGGACACACTTGCTTGGGAATGAGAAAACCATAATATAATAATTCTCCACATGGTGCTGTAAAACCTACACTGTTTCACCTAATCTCCACAGAAGCTCTGGGAGGTTTCCCTGGAAGATGTTCTTTCCCATTTTGTGGATGGTAAAACTGAAGAGGAGACGATGGAAGGAGGTATGTATGTCAGCTCGACTGTAGATACCAAATTGCCATTGGGAGCTCTGGTCACCAAGAGGCCAGTCCTTCCATGACTTGTTAGAAAGACTGGGAACAATAGGGACAGGGGGACGTTGGGGACAGGCTCACCTCTAACTCTGCCGGCCACACTGGGGGTAGCAACAGGTTGCGTTGGGGCACAGGTGGCATCCTGGGAGACTCTGAGCAGGCCTCGAGCCAGTTGCTGTTAGGGCTATCACCAGGTCCCACTGTCCCCATGTCTGGGAAGGCCTCATGACAGTGTCACCACAATGCAATGGCAGGGAGTCATCCTAACTCTGGAGTCCAGGATCTGGGATCCACTCTGCATTCTCTATTTTTTGGACGTGTGGCTTTAGGCACACACCTCTGGGTGCACGTTGGCACGAGGGCACACTCTCTGGGGGAGGGTTTGTGTCACGAAGGGAGGATGGACAGGAGGAAAGGCGAGACTGGGAGGGGCCTCTTCTGGCTGCAAAGGTTTGGCTGCTAGTTTGTGGGTGAACACCCCAGAGAGTGCAGCATGTCTGAAAAGTGTGACAAACAGGGCTTGTGGAATTGAAGTGTATCCCAGACAGGACCCGTTGCATCATTTGTGGAATCCCCCCAGTGCAAAATGAAAATGGGGGGGCCCCTTGTTCCAGGATGATTAAGAATTTCAACACAGTGACAGAAGACCACCAAGCGAAGTGTCAGGCCCTCTGAGTGTGGGGCCCCGTGTGACTGCACAGGTCACACGTCCACAAAGCCAGCACTGGTCTTGGTCCATGGCCACATGGATAAGCTGTGGGAGTCAAGGAGGGGTCCCTCCTTCTCTGCTTGAGGGGCTTCGATTTGCCCTGCAAGTCCTCAGTGTGGCTGGGGCTAGGTAGTGGGGGCAGAGGAATGTGGGTGCCGTGGGGAGGGGGTCGCTTCTGCTCGGAGCAGACGCAGAGGGCAATCTCCCCACCTTCCACTCAGCACTGTTCCCTCCCCTCTCCAAAGCCAGCGCAAGGTAATAGTTTTCGACACATTGCATTGAAATATAATAAAATATTTGCATGGCGTTATTAGATAAATAAGGGTTGACTTGAGGCAGTGCTTATTGGGAAATGTGATATGAAATTTCATTTAATATGAAAGAATGTGGAAGCTTAAGTTTATGGTAATGAATTGATTGCAGATAGCGTCTAATAACTCCATAGAAATATATTTCAATCATAATATCTGTCGGGGTGGTCTCGGCTCCAGAGGCGTACGGGGCGGTTGTATGCCCAACCTCTCTTCCGGGCCAGATTAGAATTAATTAATTGCTAATATTGTGACATTACTTTTGTAATTAAGAAGCCCCATAATTTTCAGCGGTGGTGAGAATGAGAAGTGTTTATTATTGTCTCAGATGAGGCTGGGGAAGGTAGAGAAGCAGAAGAGTAACAGCAGAGGGAAATCTAGAGAGGGAGAAGGGATTGTCCCATTCTCGTGTCTTGAGGTTTTCTGTCTCGCCTGCAGGCAGGGAAGAGGTGGGGTCTCAGGGCTGGTCTGAAGCAGAGGTTCCAGCATCTGCACAGAAGGTCAAGGATGACTTCTCTCCAGCCTGCTGATCCCCCGAGGCAGGGCCCAGGAGCCAGCTGAGTGAGGGGGCTCTGGCGTGGAGCTGTGGCTGAGACCAGGGCGGGAAAGCAGGGACCAAAGGTGGGTCACGCTTGATGAGTCCGTGACACGCCCCTTCCTCCCTTGATAAACTGTGAAATCCATTTGTCCTTGGCTGGGATGAACTCAGGGAGGCGATGGCTGTCACTTCTGGGCGTCCTCAGAGGGGCTGCAGTGGGAGGCGGGGAGGTGTCTGTCGGAGGCCCATATGCTGGCCTGTCTCCCGTGACATGACCCTGGGAGTCTGCGTGTCTTTCTGTCTTTTCCTTTCCTGGGGAGAAAATGGAAATAATTTCTTTTGAAACGTGACATTTCCTAATCCAGCGCCCGGCCTGGCTGACAGCAGGATTAGTGTGCTCTGGCTGCCAGGCCTGGCTAGCCATATGCAGGCGCCTCCCGAGGGGCTGCGGTGGCCAGCGCCAGCCCCCTCCCCTGGCTCTTCTCCCACCTCCAGTCTGGTCTCAGCTGCCCCCTCCGTCTGCACATTAACAACTGGTGCGCTGGAAGCCCACTGAAGCCCTTTCCTGACAAGTGTGTGTGTGTGTGTGTGTGTGTGTGTGTTTGTTGGGAGGGGCAGAGAGTTTCACCCACCAGAAAAGGAGAGGAAACCAGGACCTGGAGAAGTGGGTTCAGGTCTTGGCTCTGCATGGACCAGCTATGTGACCAGGGCCGTTCATGTCCTCTTTCAGGGCTTCAGACTTGTCATCTTCCAAATGAGAGGATTGCATTAGACTGCTTCTACTCCTTCTGCTTCCGGCAGTCTCTGTTCTCTAGTCTTTGTCAAACATCTTTTGTTAACAATAAGGGCCAAGAAAGTAACGGGAAGTCAGCGGTAGTTTCCGCACGGGGCATTCTCCAAGGGCAGGAGCTGCTCTGCTCTCCCTCTCTGTTCTGTCTCCTAAGGTGCCCACGACTGGTGGTTTTGCACGTGGGGTCTCTCCAGCAGGGTGCCTGGCAGACAGCCTCGCAAACCCTCTTATTATCAAGGGCCATGTATATTATAATGCATGACGTCAATGCTTCATGAGGATCTGACAGGTGGGTAGTCTTCCCTCCTTTCTACAGATGAAGAAATGGAGGATCAGAGAGGATGGGTGATGCTCAAGTGATCAACTCAAGCAAATTTGAACCTAGACAGTCCAGCTCCAAATCCCCTGCCCCTAGGGCTGCCTGTCATATGTCACCTTATGAGCCGTCCTCCTTACCCGGCACCCCCTGCTAAGTCCGTGAACTCGGAGTTGGGCTGCCAGCCCTAGGTGACCTCGGCTGTGTGTGTAATTTTTATGTTTTTTGCAATAGGGATTGGGGTACTTCCTGTGGGGAGGGTCTAGTGTGCCCCTCTACTCCACAATCTGGACCAGGCATTGTGAATTCCAAGACTATGACCTTTAGAGGTGTCCCCAGACACAGAATGCCTGATCCCCAGGCTGTGTTCACAAGTCAAGTTGAGAGCTGAATGTTGAGGTTAGACAGCCCAACAGAGAGAACCATACAAGGAGATCTGAATTGTTTTGCTGGAGTGGAATTTTCCTAAGCGTGTTGCTGGAGATCTCTCTTCTGGCCTTGGAGACCAAGAGAGGACAGAGGGAGCCCAGCCTAGAGCGGGGGATTAGCAAGGGAAGGAGGGCAGCAAGGAGGTGCAGCCGGGAGAGCTCTCACCCGGGGCCCCGGCTGCCTCTGGGATGGAGCTCCTTCCCTCCTCCAGATCTGCATTTCTACATCAGTAGGTCAGAGAGTTGGCTTGTGTCTGAGATTCCAGGGCCTCTTGGAAGGGCTTTGAGGCCAGTGCGGGAGGGAAAGAGATATTCTGTAGGCTGAGTACCTCCCCTCCTCACCCCTCCATCTCCTCCATGTGCCCATGTTATAACATGCTGTGTGAAAGTCTAAGAGTGCTTTATTTAGGAGGCTGAGGTGTTTGCGGTGGAAACTAAGGGAGGGGAGTTGAAGGGTAATTGTTGCTGTAATGGCAGGAGGAGAGAAGAGTACGCAGCCAAGCTCAGCTCAGCCCTCCCTTGCCCGTCTCCAATGCAAACAGCCCACAATCAAGCTCCTTCATTACAGTTCAGAATTACAGATGGGAGAAAACATTTCCAGTGTGGGACCCAGGGGTGGAAGGAAGACAGCTTGGTCCTAGAGTGCCCTTCTTGAAAATGATATTTGTTGGAGATTACAGTAGCAATTCTCAGAACAAAATCCAAACATCACGGGCTGGAAGAGCTGGGCCCACCTGCAAGAGTGAGGTGTGGTCCACTGGGAATGCCCATCCCTACTCCCGCTGCGGATGTTTACCTGACCTGCTCCTTTTGAGTCCAGGGGGCCTTGTCCCACTCCACACTGTCTCTTTTTTGCTTTGTCTTCCTGCTCGTCCTTTCTTCTCTGCATCTTCGGCGTCTCTTTCTTGGTGTCTCTGCCCCTCCCATTTTTCTCTCCCGTGCTCTCCCTCCCCATCGATCTCCTGACCTCTGCATTAGCATTCACAACCTCCGGCACCAGCCACTTAGGCCAGAAAGACAGCTCCTTGGAAACACAATTGAAATATTTTTATAAATGACCAGCGGAGTTTGAGTGACATGCCCTTCTTAGGCTAAATAAAATTAAAGTTAAACCTTCTAAAAAATACATGAGCCAAACATCCTCTGCACATTTCATTATGCAAATGCAGCTGTCCGGCGCTGCACAAATTAGCCCTCCTTTTGAAATTCGCTGCTGCTTCTTCCCTTCCCTTTGCTTTCCTCTCTTTTTTTTCTCCGGGTTTTGAGCGAAAAGGCTTTGTGATTTTAGGCCGACAGCTGGAGTCTGGGGGAGAGGCGGGAGGCTGGAGGGTGGGAGAGCCAACTTACTCCTGATTTCCTCTTTGTCCCCTTCCTTCCCTCTCTTGTGGGGGAAGACGGTGGGAAAACAATGGGCACCGGATGACTCCTCACCCTTTCTCTTTCCAAACTGCTTTGCAGGGTCTGGCCAGGAGAGGTCAGTCTGGGGCTGGGAATGGGGCCTCCTGGAGTGGGGGCGCTTAGCATCCTGTCAGTCTGGGGGCTGTGGGAGCCTGCAGCCCTGGGATGGACTGGCAGACCCACTCCCACTGCAGACCTAGGCTCTCCTTCCCCGGGGCCTCAGGCATAGTCAAAGTTGTCTTATCTCCATCACCTGAATCTGAGATGACAATTGGAAAATTTGAGCAATGTTCTAGGTGTGGCATCTGCTCTGTGCCCAGCCCACAGTGTCTGGGAGAGTTTGGGTTTCGTGCAGGTGGGAGAGGGTCACACTGGATTAAATAGATTTGGGATAGCCCCCCTCCCAAGGCCGGTTGACCAGGCCATGTAGGAAAGGCTGTGGTCCTTGTAATCCTTCCTGCATGTTACTGCTGCCGTGTGAAATAGCCGCATCAAAATAATTTATTTGCCCCTGTCTTAAGGGGAAAAACACCAGGAAGGAAACAAAATAAGTCACATGGAGGTGTAAAGAACCTCCTGGAGTCTCAGAATTTGCATGTGTCTCGGAGGGTTTCACGTTTGGTGCTATAGGTATGGGGACCGGGATCAAAGTGGATGTGTTGACTTGGCCACAGAATGGGTTCTTCCATGCTCTTCTGCAAATGGAAGCACCAAAGTTGGGCGCAGAAAGAAGAGGAAAAGGGGACACAGAGGCAGAAAGAGTTGCTGAGACAAATGTGAATTGATGCTCCTCCATCCTCAGATATGGTCTTGCCCTGACCAATTGGGTGCGAGGCAGCACGTGAACCTTGCATCCAGCCAACTTGCTGTGCATCCTTATGTGGTAAATCCACTCTGGACCTGTAGGACTGAGTGTGAATTCCAGACTGGGTTCCTCCCCCACTCCCCTCTCTGGGCAATTTCGGCCTAGTCTGTGGGGTTCAAGTTGACCTTGCCCCTGCTGTCCTCTTTCTGAATTTAGCTGGAGGAGAGGGCGTGGGGGAGGATGAGGGTGGCAGAGGCAGAGCGGTAGATGGAAGTAACTCAGTTGATTAGGCAGTTGACAGCTGGTGGAGACCCACAGTAGCCTTCCTTTCCATTCCAGCCTCCCCAGTCTGGACCCTCCTCCCCTTAAACTTAATTTACTCTCACTCTGAGACACTCTTCCCCAGTTGCTGGTGAGATTCCTATTCTAACTCCCTAATTCTTATCACTTTCTTACTCAAAAACTTTAAGTGTCCAGTCTAGTACCAACAAACATTTACTGAGTCTCTGCCACATGCCAGGTATTGAGCAAGAGCCAGGGGTGGGGGTGGGGCATGAAGTGCAGGTGGCCTGGAAGCCTAACTGGAAGCCAGGGTGTGACCACCACATGGCTGACACTGGCTAGCTGTTTACTAAGCCTCTTTCCTCTCCTTGGGGGGCAGAGCTAGACGACCTTTCCCCATCTCCCTTGCAGGTAGGCATGGTTTTCTGACTGGTCTAGCTCCTTGCTACACAAGGCATGTTCCTCGGACGGCAGTGTCAGCGTCACCCGGGAGCTGGCTGGGAACGCAAATTCTCAGGCTCCACGTCAGACCTACGGACTCTGAATCTCTGGGAGCTGAGCCCGGGAATCTGCAGGTCCCAGTGTGAGAAGAAGCTGTTCTAACCAACACAAGGGGAGTGGACGTGCCGCTCTCAGGCAGCCCAGCGCCTCCGAGCGGTTGCTTTCTTTTTCCTCCTATTTACTAGACAGCAGATGCATAGAATTGAGTTAATCATACCCCACAGGACATGGCAACTGTCATCATTCATCTGGGGAAGGCCCCTGTTTTGTTTTGTTCCATTATTTCTATCTCACCCTCATCCTTACTTCCCTATCTCTAATATGTATCATATATACATATATATACTATATGATATATGTATATTTTGATATATATATTTGATATATATATACACACGCACATATATTTTGGTCTGTTTTTTGCTTTTTTCATTCTGCTCTGTCACCATCTTAGTTCGTGTTGCCATGCATACGTCAGTTTCCCCACTTCTGGATGAGGCATGGTATTCCACACTCTGCACGCACTGAACGTTGCTTCTGATTCCCTGGTGCAGGACACCCAGGGTGCCTCCCTTCCTTGCTGGGATGAACAATTTCAAGCGTGTCCCGTTATGCATCTCTGTGGAAGTTCATGTGCGGTCCATGCCCAGAGAGGGCTTTCTGGCCACGTTTAGTGTCACCTAGACCTGCCAGGTGGCTCCCGAGATCAGCCCTACCCGCAACTCTCCCAGTGGCAGTGCCTGTGGGTTCTGGTTTCCCCACATCTTTTCCAACACTTGGTGTTATCAGGCTTTCTAACTGTCACCAGCTGATGGGCTGATAGGGGCGTGTTACTGGTTTTTGCCTTTCTCTGATTGCTGTGCAGGTGCCCAGCTCTTCCTGACCTGTTACGGGGAAGGACTTTGCAGATTCCACCTTACATGAATTGCCTGGTCATATTTTTGGCCTTTTCTCAGTCATTTCTGATATTTTTCTTGTTGACTTGAAAGAGTTCAAATATATATATGACATATACATATTCTCTATTTCAGTTGTTGCAATATCTTCTCCCAGTTGGTCCCCTGTCTGCTAATTCTGTCTTTCTGTTCTGTCAGTGAGCAAAAAGCCTGAATTTTACTCTAGTCAAAGGCATCATTTCTCTTTTGCCTTGTGGTGTGAGCCTTTTGGGGTCTTATTAAAGAAATCTTCCCACACCAAGTTCACAAAGATAATCTTTTTACATTTTTCTCTATTAGTGTTGTAGTTTTGCAGGTTACATTCAGGGTCCTAATCTTCAGGAGTTCAAGTTTTCATATAGTAGAAGGAGAGACAAAGTTGTTTTCCATTTCTATGGTAGGCCAATTACACTGCCTGCTACACAAGCCACCTTTCCGCCAGTGCTTTCTGACTTCACCAGATCACACGCCCAGTCCAATACACATACAAACACAGAACATCTATATGTATTTCTGGGTTCTCTCTTCTGTTTCTTTGGTTTATTTGTTAGTCTCTGTGCCAGTAGTACAGTTTTATTTTAAAAAAATGATTGTTGCAGTCATTGGGACTGTTCACAAGTGGTGTGTTTCCCTTCTCTTTCAGGAAAATGGTAGGGTTGCATTTCCCTGTCCATTGGAGTTCCATGTGTCTATATGACTTGATTTGGACAATGAAATGTGAGTATAAGTGACACATGTCACTTCTGGAAGGAAGCTCTCAGAGCCAGTGTGTAATTCACCTTGTCCTATCCCCCTGCCATGACAACCTGTGATGCTCCAGTTGGGTAGGTGCTGTCAGCCCAGATCCTGGAGTGAAGAGACACAGGGCAACCCTCAATGGACATGTAATGTGAGGGAGGGACAGACCTTGGTTGTTTCAAATGATTGCCCTTGGAGGTTTTTGTTTCTGCAGCAAAATCTAGCCTCTGCTGACTAAACAATTACCATGGCTGTACTATTTCCGACAGCCGATAGCCGATGTCCCTCCTCTTTATTCTTCTTTTAAAAAATGACTTAGTTTTCTGTGGCTTTTGTTCTTCCATTTTAGCATTTGTTTGTCAATCATCTAAGAAATTCCAGCTGGAAAATCCACCCACATAAGAAGTTTTGAGCAGGAGTGTGACCAAAAACGGAGGGGTTTGTATTGCTGAAATGCAAAGAGATTTAGTTTTCACAAGTGTCACCTTCTAAAGTGCATATATTGGCACCTCATCAGAGTCACTGACCCTCGATTCATTCGAACCTCTTGCCACTTTTCTGGCTCATCTGTTCACCACCTTCCCTTCTCATTTTTATTCTCTCTTCCTCTCTCTTTTTATGTGAATAACCACAAACTCCTCCTGAATCTCATGCAGAGCGACTTCCCCCATCCAGTGTTTTGGTGGCACTGTCACTTGGGCCTTCAGGGGGTTCACCTTTTATTCCACATTTATCAAGAGAATTTTCTAAACAGTGACAGTTGTCCCCTAAGAGGAATTCTGATGCCAGCTGTTAAGATAATACAAAGTTATCCACTTTGTTACAAATAAAAGATGCCGGGAAAAATTAGACAGCTGGTGGGGGTGGGAAGGGGAAGACAGACATGCATTCAGATACATATCTTATGTCATAAAAGAAGAATAAATTTCTTATGGATAAAGAAGGCAACTGCAGGGGGTGGGGGGGAGAATGGGGGATAGAGGTCAAAAAGTACAAACTTCCAGTTATAAAATAAATGCCATGGGATGTAATGTACAGCGTGGTGACTATAGTTAATAATACGGTGTTGCATATTTGAAAGTTAATAAGAGAGCAGGTCTTAAACCTTCTCATCACAAGAAAAAATTTTTTAACTATATGTGGTGATGGATGTTAACTAGGCTTATTGTGGTGATTATTTCACAATGTATACAAATATCAAGTCATTATATTGTACACTTGAAATTAATATGATGTGATGTGTCAATCATGCCTCAATAAAAAAAGAAGCGAAATGAACGTTAAATCATAGGAAGATAGAATAAATATCTGATTTCTGTTTCTAACCTTAAAAGGAATAGAAGAAATAATACACATGCAAACTGACAGGCTTAACTATATAAAAACACAAAATTCCTACATGTCCAAACTGTATAAGCAAAATTGGAGGGCAATCAACAAACTTGGAGACAGTTTTTACAAACATGACAGGAAAAAATTTGTAACTTTAGTAAAGTGTTCATCAAATCAAGAAAACCCAGTAACACTCTTAAGAAAGAAGGCGCTCACAGAAATAGGCAATCCCCTAAGGGGAAAATAAAATAGCTAAATAACCAACCTACAGAAAAGATATTCAGATTCACTCATAATAAACTAAGATCTAATTTTTAACAACCCTGCTGGAATTGTTCAGAAGTGTATTGAATTTATGGATCAATTTGGGGATGATTTTCTCCATTAATTTGGCTCTTCTGTTTTAGCCTGTAATAGTTTATAATTTTTCTTTGTAAAGGGCCTTTGAATTTTTAGGCAGGTTGATTCTCAGACACTATATTTTTGCTTGGGACTGTGACTAACACCTGATTTCTAGTTGAATATTGAGGAGATGGGACCAGCTGCCTGCTCTGGAGCAGAAGATGGGTCCAGCTTCTCTTCCTTTTCTGGTTTACTGTGTCCCTGTTTCCAGCTGCAATTGTGGACCCCCAGGTGCTGGAGTGCAGGGAGCGGGGCTGAGGAAGGGAGAAAGTTCTTAACCTAAGGATGCTGTCAGAAGACGGCCCTGATGGTTTTGTACTATGTCAACGTAGCTTAGCTAGAATTAATTTTCCCAGAATTCCCTTCCCTGAACGATTCTGTATTAACATTGACCACAAGAGAAATTTGGGCAAGATTTGGAAAGTAGAAGGAAACCAGCAGTCATCACGCCACAGGGTCGGTCAAGGACCCAGATGCCACTGTCGCTCGGACATGTTGTCAACAATCTCCTGCTCACCTCCTCGGGGCCAGGCTGCAGCTCTCACTGAGTCTCCCCTTCAGCTTCTGAGTCCTGGGCCAGACCGGGGTTAGGCTCCGTAGCCAGGGGCTCCAGCTCCTTCTGCAGCTCGTTGAGGCTGGAGGCAGTGAGAGACAGGTGCAGGCTCCAGTCTGCCCTTGCTCTCCCTTGCTTCAGGACCCATAGTGGCTTCAGGCCTGCGTCAGACAGAGGCAACAGCCTTCCACAGGCTCCTTCACCAGCTAACACTATTGTGTGAGGTCTGCTTCCTATAATAAGTCCCTACTCCATCTTACTCATAGCAGTTCTACCTTCCTGACGAATCCCTAGCTGACACAATGGCTCCGTGCTCTCTGAGCCTAGCAGACTTATTCTCTCGTGGGTTCCTCACAGGCTCCTCTCTGACTTCAGCTCTCTCACACAGGCCATCTTTCAGCTGTCACCCCCTCCCCCGAGCTCCCCCTCTTTATCAAGTAGGTGTACACTTGCTCTTGGAACCTCATTGCCCTCCCAGGTAGCCCTGGGTGGATAGGAAATGGCTCCAGGGTGGCTGTCTTCCTCCCACATGAGCCACTTCCGGTCCAGGGCAATGCAGAAGCACCTTCCGTCCCTCACACATGCTGGTGGTGCAGGCCTTTCCACCCCGGAAGCAGTTCTTCCTCTGACACCAAAGCAACTCATGGGCCCTCTCTCTTGCTCTCTACTATCCTGGCAGGGGGCTGCCCAGTGGCATAGTGATTAGGTTCACTTGCTCCATTTTGGCGGCCCTGGGTTCACAGGTTTGGATCTTGGGCTTGGACCTACACACTGCTCGTCAAGCCATGCTGTGGTGGCATCTCACATACAAAATAGAGGAAGACTGGCACAGATGTTAGCTCAGCGACAATCTTCCTCACACACAGACACACAAAATCCTGCAGAAGCTACACCAGTCCCTTGGATTCCTCAAGCCACAGGGGACCCTCATCAAGCTCTTGGGGTGATGCTTTGGAAGTCCCCCTCGTTGGGCCCCTCTCTTCCCTGGTCCCACTTGGGGGAGGATGGGGAGCACTTACTACAGTTCTCCCCAAAGAAAATTTCTCCTCAAATTCATCTCTCCATGCCCGCTTTCTCCACCCTTTGCATCCTTTTTGTGGATTGTAGAGCCTTCTCATTGTCTTTTTTTAAAATATTTTTTTTTGCTGAGGAAGATTAGCCTGGAACTAACATCTGTTGCCAATCTTCCTCTTTTTTTTTTTCCTTGAGGAAGATTAGCACTGAGCTAACATCTGTGCCAATTTTTCTCCATTTTGTATGTGGGTCGCCACCATAGCATGACTGACAAGTGGTGTAGGTCTGTGCCTGGGATCTGAACCTGCAAACCTGGGCCGCTGAAGTGGAGTGTGCTAAACTCAACCACTAGGCCATGGGGCTGGCCCCTCTCACTGGGTTTTGAACATCTGCTATACCATTTCTAGTGGTAGACTGGTATTTGTTGTTTATCATGGTGCCTCAGTCAAAACTTCCATGCATCACCCTGTTAAGAAAGGATGAAGGCCTCCTCCTAGATGGAGACTCTTGCAGAGGAAGGCGTCATCCCTCTAACCAGGTCTGCAGGGTTAGAATGCAGGGCCCCCTCCGTATCCTTTCCCTGGGGAACTTACCAGAAAGAGCAGTCTTGCTGGTCTCTAGGGCTGGCTCTTGGGGGAATCCTGGAGTCACACAGTATCAGAGCTGGAAGGGGTCACAGAGGTTGCTAGTCCTACTACTCCCTCATTTTGTGGTGAGGAAACTGAGGCCCAGAGAGAGGAAGCGACCTGCTCATAGAGATGCACGAGTTTCCAGCCCAGGCTGGAAGGGATCCAGGTACAGACCTCCTTTCTCTGGTAAAGCAAAGTCAAGTAGACCCCAGCTTCCCTACCCCTAAGAAGAACTGCCGTGTGCTGGAGGGTCGGGAGGGAGGTCCGTGGGGCGGCTGGCCTCCAGCAGCTGGTTGCCAGAGCATCCAACAGAGCTTGCCTGCATCTTCTCACCTGGAAGGAGGCCAGAGAGTTCGGTCAACCAACCCTTGGTTCACGGGGAGGGCCATGGGGCTGGAACCCAGCATTTGGGGATCTGGGCCAGTGAGGGGGTGTCAGCAACCTCAAAGCACACTCTGAGGGCTGCAGGCTCCTGGTTTTGCAAGCATGCCCATTGCGTGTGGCCTGGACTCTTCTCTTCTTTACCCCACCAGCTGGCCAGACCGGGCTGAGGCTTGTTGGGGAGGCAAATCCTGGGCTTCCATGTGGGGGCTGGGCCTCTGCCCCTCTAGGACACGGTGGAGCCTCTGAGAGACTCCAGTTCCCTCCTCCAGCTCGGGGAGGGGAAAAGCCCCCTCCCAGAGAGCAGAGCCTCTGAACAAGCTCAGCTGTGGCTAGAACACACTCTGAGTCAACAAGGGCGGAGGTGGTGCTTGACCGAGCTGTGAGGGTTGTCCCTGTGCCGAGCACTGTGCTGGCTTGCACGTGCCGTTCCTTTCACTCTGAAAATAATTCTAAGAGATTGTGCTGTTGAGACTCAGGCTAACAAACTTGCTCAGGGTCAAAGATCTATCTAGTAACAGCCTCATAGATGGTATGTCAAATCACACTTCTAACCAGCAAAAAACCCCCAAGAATCAAAAAACAAAAAGACAGCAACTGCATCCCTCTGTACCCTTTCTTTCTTTTTTTTTTTTTTTGAGGAAGATTAGCCCTTAGTTAACATCTGCGGCCAATCCTCATCTTTTTGCTGAGGAAGACTGGCCCTGAGCTAACATCCATGCCTGTCTTCCTCCCTGTACCCTGTCTTACACAGAGATTTTGCACTTTTTGACCTTGGACCATCTGTTAGGTGAAAATGGTATCATAATGTTAACAGTTCTCTAACTACAGGTGAGGGCAACCATCTTTGCTTGTGTTTGAGAGCCGTCTCCTTTTATTGATTGATTTTTTTGGTGAGGAAGAGTGGCCCTGTGCTAACATCTGTGCCAATCTTCCTCTATTTTGTACATGAGATGCCGCCACAGCATGGCTTGACGAGTGGTGTGTAGGTCAGTGCCTGGGATCTGAACGGGCAAACCCTGGGCCGCCAAAGTGGAATACAGGAACCCACCCACTGTGCCAGCAGGCTGGCCCCCATCTCCTTTTAAATGAATGTCTCTGTATCATTCACCCGGTTTCTCATTGATTTGTAGACATTCTTTCTCCTTTCAGAAAATTAATTGTTTGTGATGTGGTTTTCAAAAATTTTTTTCCAGTTTATTATTTGTTTTTTGGCTTTGCTTATGCGCCTTCCTACCCCACCAGCCCCAAACTAGGTGAATTTGATTTTTATATGGTCAAATTAATCAGCTTTTTGAAATGGGGTCTGGGTTTTAGGTCATATTTAGAAAGGTCTACTCTTCTCCAAGATTATATTTATAAAATTCCCCCATTTTTTCTAGAATTTTATGGTTTTATTTTGTAAAAGTGTAAATATTTAATTCTTTTTGAGTTGATTTTGGTGTAGGGTGTGAGCTAGAAATCCAACTTTATTTATTTTTTCTTAAACCACTACCCAGTTGGCTAAATGCTATTTATTAAAAAATTCCATCCTCTACCCTTTCGAGAGGGTGTCTTTGGGTCTCTTTTCCACTGATTTGTCCATCTGTTCATGATGTTTTAATTATTATGATTTTGTCAGCTTGTAATGTGTTTTAATAGCTGATAAGGCTAGTCCTGCTTCTATCACCCATTACTCTTCTTTAAAAAATATTTATTCTATGGGGCTGGCCTGGTGGCATAGTGATTAAGCTCGCGTGCTCTGCTTTGGTGGCCCAGGGTTCACAGGTTTGGACTCTGGTCACAGACCTAGCACTGCTCATCGAGCCATGCTGAGGCAGCATCCCACATAAAATAGAGGAAGATTGGCCATAGATGTTAGCTCAGGGCCAATCTTCCTCACACACAAAAAATCTATATATTTATTCTACTAATTCTTGCTCATTTATTTCTAGAGATTATTATTTATTTCAGAATCATCATTTTAGTTTCCCCTCCAAAATGCCCAAACAAAAACAAACAAATAAAATTAAAAAAGCAAATCCCAACTCTGTTGGGATTTGGTGGGCAAGGTTACAATGAATCTATATGTTAACGTAAGGGGAGCTTTTGTATGTCCAATGTTGAATCTTCGTATCCAGTCTTTAGTAGCCTGTATGCCTCATAGTGTATTCAGGGCTTTTTTCTCCCAGATCTTCTCCATTTCTTGGTTTAATTTGATGTGTCATATCTTCTTCTGTTGCTCTTATAAATGGATTTCTAAAAATTCCATGATATCTTCTAACTGGTTGTTGTTTGTACGTATATTTTTGTATGCTAATTTTATAATGAGCCAACTTAGTAAACTCTTTTAATTGTTTGCAACATTTTTTAGTTGATTATCTTGAGTTTTCCAAGTAGACAGTTGCATCAACTGAAAATGATGCTACTTCTCCTTTCCAATTCTCACACCATTGGAACAGTGTAAAATAATAGTGGTGACAGTATGTGTCCCAGTCTTGTTCCTTACTGTAATGAGGATGCTTGGACTGTTTGCCCAGTAAACATTATTGCAGTTATTGCTGACACATATCCTTTATCATATTAAGGAAGTATCCATCCATTACTATTTTATAAGATGCTTTACAAAATTAAGCATGGACGTGACTTTTTCAAATGTCTTTTCAGCCTCTATGAGAATGATCTATGTGATTTTTCTCTTTTGATCTATTCATATAATGAATTAGAAAATGATTTTTCTTTTTCTTTACTGTTTGGTGAGGAAGATTCACCCTGAACTAACGTCTGTGCCAGTCTTCCTCTATTTTGTATGTGGGACGCTGTCACAGCATGGCTTGATGAGCATTGTGTAGATCCACGCCTGGGATCTAAACCCGGGAACCCTGGGCTGCCAAAGTGGAGCACATGTACTTAACCACTATGCCACTGGGCCGGCCCCTAAGATGATTTCTTAATATTCAATCATTCTTGAATTTCTGGATGCACTCTACTTGGCTGTTATTTTTTTCACACGCCACTGATTTCTGTTTTCTAATATTTACTGTAGTTTTTTTTTTATTGTTCTGTTATTCGTAAGTGACAGTGGGCTGTATTTCATTTTGTGCTCTTTGTCAGGTTTTGATGTCACTGGTATACTGTTTTCGAAAAAGAAGAATTACCAGTTTTTTCTTTTTGCATTCCTTGAAGGAGTTTACAAAGCATCAGAATTACCTGTTTCTTAAAGGTGTATTAGAATTCTTCTGTGACACTCTCTGGGCTTGGTGCTCTTTTGGAGGGGGTAGCTCCTTAACTATTGTCTTTAGTTTTCTATAGCAATTAATTCATTGGATTGTCTGACTTTACTATGGTTAGTTTTGGAAATTTATATTTTTCTGTAAATTTACCCTTTTATACACGTTCTCAAATTATTTTGCATAACAGTGAACAAAATAGTGTCATATGTTTTAAATTTTATCAGTTTCTATGGTTATTTTCCTATTATAATTATTTGTTTTGCATATTTCTGTTTTCTCCCTTTGGCTTGATAATATTAGCTAATGGTTTCTCTCTTGTATTAGCTTTTTTTTAAAAAAATAGAATAGCTGTTGGATATATATTAATCCTGCAGTTCTTTTATTTAATTCATTGTATTCTGCTTTCATATAACTAATGTCTTCTTTCTGCTTTCCCTGGCTTGAGTTTGTTGTCTTTCTTCTAACTTCTTGAGTTGCATGCTTAATTTTCCCTATGCACTCTCCTTTAGCACAGGTTCTGACATATGCTATTTTCATTAGGATTATTTAAAGGTCTTTTCCAATTTCAGTTTTGATTTCCTTTTTGTCCCAAGTGCTGTTTAAGAGAAAGAATTAAAATTCCCGAGTGATAAAGATTTTATTCCAAAATTCTTATTTTATTACGTTATAATCTCACAATATTATATGTATAGGTTTCCATTTTGGGGAGTATATTGAGGTTGTCTTTGTAGCCTAAGATTTTCAGTTTTTTAATTTTCTTTTTTCGGGATACTGAAGGTATTATTTTCAGGGTATCAGTTAGAATAACCTTATTAATTCGATGATTTGCTTCTTTATATTCTCAATTATTTTTTGTTTCCTTCTTCTGTCGCGGGCTGTCTGGTCAACCGTAATCTCTGACTACTGATACCCTTCTATTTCTTCTTGTCCATCCTGTCGTTTTTCTTTAAGGATGTTGATGTGACGGTATTTGAAGTATAAATATTCACAACGGTTAGGTCATCATTGGGGATGGTGCTCTTTATCATTATCGCATTTCTTTTTTCTGGTTTAAGTCTTCTCTGCCTCGCTGCTCCCACGCCCAAGCTTAATCTCATTGGCACTGAAATTGTGCTCCCTCCTTTCTTTTTGTTTGTGTTTGCACGTCACATCTTTCCCATTCTTCTGTTTGCAACCCTCCTAAGTAATTGTGTTTGAAGAGATACAAAAATGGGCCTTATTTTGTGATCCCGTTCGAGAGTAAAAATATTTTAGCCAGTAAAATGATCCCATCCACATAAATTAATATGACAGACATGGTTATTCTTAGTTTTTTTTCTTTTAAATCCTGTTTTATGTTTTCCTTTCTGGTTTTATTGCCGCTTCATTTGTTTTTTCAATCTTTTACTCCGTATTCGGTTTTATTTGCTTGGTTTTTATGTGTATATTTCTTCTAATAATTTGAAAGGCTTTTATTTTCCCCTCAGTGATCACCTTTTACATATACATTTTTTTCCTTAATATCTGTTGACTGCTTTCTCTAAGAAGGATAAAATTGTTATACTTCCACTGAATCCCACTCAGCCCCCCCACACACTTTATTTTAGTCAATAATGTTATTACTGTTTTCCTTAATGTTTCCCTTTTATATATATATATATATATATATATATATATATATATATATTTTTTTTTTTTTTTTTGGAAGATTAGCCCTGAGCTAACTGCTGCCAATCCTCCTCTTTTTGCTGAGGAAGACTGGCCCTGAGCTAACATCCATGCCCATCTTCCTCTACTTTATATGTGGGACACCTACTACAGCATGGCGTGCCGAGCGCTGCCATGTCGGCACCTGGGATCTGAACCAGCAAACTGCTGCCAAATCGGAAGGTGCGCACTTAACTGCTGCGCCACCGGGCTGGCCCCTCCCTTTTATATCTTTAAATATTCATGTATGTCTATCACTTACTTTATTAGCTTTAAATGATATCTTTGACAGCCAGCTATAAACAGAAAATTTGTCAACATGCTTACACTGATTTCTACCTTCTTTTCCCTTTCCTGAGGTAAATTTTGCTAGTAAGAAAATTTCTACATTATCGAAGTTTAAAATCTTTACATTTGGTTCTATACCCATAATCACCATGTTGCTTTAGCGTTGGTCTTAGTCTTGGTTACATGGATTTCATGTCACTCCAGTTCTTCTGCTGTGCTTTCCTTCACTCATCTTTTGAGTGGCTTGAAATTATCCACCTTAGATTCTTCAAGTTCATGAGATTGGTGTTTTCATATTCTTGCATGTTTGTAAATATTGTCTTTATACTTGATTGATGGCTTGTCTTGGATGTACCATCTTAGGTTACACTATTTATTTCTTTGCATTGAATAATGTTGTTGAGCTGTCTGAGGTTACTCTGATTTTTTTTTCCCTCTCCCTTAAAGGCAACTTGATCTTTTGGGCTGAATATTCCAAAGGATTATTTGTCTTTGAACTTCAGAATCTTTACTAGATTTGATCATTCTTTGCCAGTATTTTCCTGTGACATAATAGGCCTTTTTTCCCCCATAATCCTCCTTCACTTTTTAAAAAATAGTTTACATCATTGTGAAATTTCAGTTGTACATTATTTCTTGTCTGTCACCACATGAGTGCTCCTCTTCACCCCCTGTGCCCACCCCCCACCCACCTTCCCCTGGTAACCATTGAACTGTTTTCTTTGCCCGTGTGTTAGTTTATCTTCCACATATGAGTGAAATCATCTGGTGTTTGTCTTTCTCAGTCTGGCTTATACCACTTAGCATAATTCCCTCCAGGTCCATCCATGTTGTTGCAAATGGGATGATTTTGTCTTTTTTTCTGGCTGAGTAGTATTCCTTTGTGTATATACACCACATCTACTTTATCCAGTCATCAGTCGATGGGCACTTGGATTGTTTCCATGTCTTAGCAATAGGCCTTTTTAATCTGTAGATTTAGTTCCTTTTTTATTTTGGAAATTTCTTATAAATCATCTCTCTGTAGGAATTGCATATATGTTTGTCAGTCTTTCAAACCTGCCATTTTCTCTCTGATCTTTTTTTAAACCTTATTAATTGCTACTAATTTTTCTCACCTTTTCTAGTTCTGTCCTCTAGATCTTTTCTGATGCATTCAGCAGTGTCTGTGGTTGGTTTTACATTTTTCTCCCACTTATTTTCTGAGCTGTACAACCACATGAATATATCCTTTGCTTGTCTGGCCATATTTTTTGTGAATATTTGTATCTCTTCTTTGTGTTCTTGGTTTGTAGAAGTAATTGCTTCATTAAGTTAAAACCATTTTCATGGCAATATGTTTGTCCATTTTCTCCATCGCAATATTTTTCTGGTGATTGTTTTTTATCTACTATTTATTTTTCCTCTTGTTTACTCCTTTTTTTCTTTTTTTACTGTAGTATCTTTATTAAATGGATTCTATAGTAGTTTCTTTCTGATTATTAATTTCTCTTTAGTGAAGTGACGTCTTCTTGGACCAGCTCTCTGCTTAAGGTTCCGGAGTGAAGGTGGGAGGGCAGGGCCATGTCCTAGGCTCCCAGGAATATTTTGATGGGCACGTGTGTGTAAGATCTGTTAAGCTTTGCTTCTCTCTAGTCAACTGGCAATGACAACTGCAGATATGCTCTTCAGGAGGAGCCTCCCTCCTCTCTCCCTCCTCACTGAGAGACTGCTCCCTGCAAATATGACTTCTCTGTCGCGATTCATCATTGTCCCACCTCTGCTGTTTCTACTTCATGTCAAAATAGGTTCAGGAAAGCTCCCACTGCCAGCCCACACACCTGTCCTTATTATTCCTAAGTGGAGAGTGTTATCTTTTTGACCTCGGGGTGTGGCACTTGCCTTAGCCAGCTATATTTGGCCAGCTTTCCCTGAGCTCTGTGCCACAGCTCCTTTCTCTTAGCATCTTCTGCATCCTAGTGATGTGCTGTGTCTGAGTTTATAGATCTTTGCTAGCTTTGTCAAAGATACAGTTTGTTTCTTATTCTCCTTGTTGCTTTTAGGCGATTTTCAAGGGAAATATTTTTCTTTTAGAGGGAGAAACACCAAGCAGAGCTTCCATATATTATTTCTTTATTTTGTATGGCCTGCTTAGCTTATAATTTGTATTAACTCATAATTTCTGCTTACTCAAAACAGACTAACAACCCTGTTACCTCAACACCTATTTCTATGTGTCTCTTTAGTTTTTACTTTTGCTATCAATTGAATGATACTCTCCCCATATTTTCCTATTCAAACTTCTGAGACAATTTTATTGGTCCAGCTAATAACCGTTACCCTTACTTGGATAGAACTTTTTGCCCTCAAGAATCCCAGGAAAACCCTTGGATCAAGTTCCCTTCACTGACCAAGTAGTTGTTGATGAGGGGTCTTCAATAACACGGTGGAGAATATGCAGTCTTGGGCCGTCTCCCTGGCAGGGGGCCATGGGCAAGCGCGTCTGTGTGGACAAGCATAGTCCAGGCCAGGACTTGGGGTTAGGACAGAGTTTGGAGAGTTTGGGGTGGAGCCCCCGAACCAGGCGTGAATGGAGTGGAGCATGCTGAGATGACATTGACTGGGGAGGGAGGGTGGCAGGTATGGAAGGCCTTGAATTCAATGCTGAGGAATTTAGACTTAGACTCAGAGGCTGTTGGGAGTCACTGGAGACTGGAGAGAAGTGACATGACAAAATTAGGTTTTAGGAAGAGTTGTTACACCCTGTGCTGAAAGGAGGAAGAGAAGTGACAGGGTAGTAGGGCTGATCCCCTGCAGGGTTGGGGGCAGGCAGCAGTCTAGATCACTAAGTGCAAATGGTCGCCATAAACGTAAGGCTGTCCTGGGCAATGTTGATATTCAGGAGGTTCAATCTGAGCAGTGGGGCTACAGTAGGGGCTTCTGGGGAGCTGTGTATCTGCACGTCTGCTGAGCATCACTACAGCCTGGGGCGACACATACAAATTGATGCAAAGTACTGCAGAGGTGTCTCTAGCTCTGGGGGAAGGGGCAGAGGGTCATTAGGTGGGTCCAGGGCTCATAGCTGAGTGGGCCTGGGTGCAGTCTAAGTCTTTGCCCAGCTGAGACTTGGCAGAGAATCTGGAGATCCAGCTTGAAGGTCTCTGGACCTGGCTCTGCGTACCTCATGGGGATGAGATGGAAGGGCCGATGCCCAATGCTCACGCAGTTGTCCTTGGTCCTCAGCCCTTCTCCCTCCTCTCCCCTCCTTGTCCCGGGGTCTCCCCCAGAAAGCAGCAGCTCTCATTGGCTCAGGACCCCGGTGGCATGAAGTTGAGTCAAGAGCCAGGCAGAGCCTAGGAGGGACGGGGCTTGGGAGTGAGAATACGCAAGGAAGCACCAAAGGAAGCGAGGCTGGAGGGGGAATCCAGTTAGGAGGCTGTTGCCCCTCAACGTCAGGGTGCAAGTCCCTGGAACTGAGAAGAACAAACTGCAACAGTCATGAGGTTGGGAAATTCCAAGCCTGAGGTAGCATTAGAAGGGAAGACAGAGGAGGGATAGATCAAGACCCTTAGCTAAGCCAGAGTTACAGACCTCGGGTGCTAATGGCTAGAGTGGACAAGGTGGAGGGCAGTCGAGGATGGTACTCCTCACGGAAACCAGGAAGTATGAGGGATGAACTGGAGCAGGAGGGAGATATGGGGCCTGGGATTGAGGGGTGGGGGGTGGGGCTGGAGAGGGAGAACTTTTAGGGTCATTAGCATTGAAATAGTTGAGGTTACAAGACAAATTGGTTTATCGTACTAGTTTTTACTTATTACAATAAATATCTTCTCTTGAGTGACTGGTAGAAACACTCATGCCAGCCTAGAGTGGCATTGATCTGGTTGGCCTCTGGATCTGAGCGTATTAAGACTGTCCCTGGAGTGTGGTCAGCGTAAAGAATGGGGACTTGCTCCTTCTCTCCCACTTCACCCCAGGCTCCTTCTGGCCTCTCTTCCCTCCCAGTACTCTTGTTGCCATGCTGCTCCTTATGCCGTAATAGGATTACAGAGTGTCAAAGATGAAAAGTACCTTAAAGACAGTCTCCTTTCACAACCCTCTTCTTTCACAGAGGAGAAAATTAAGGACCAAAAAGGAGAAGTGACTTTTTTCCTTTCTGTTTTTAATGCTTTTTTGATGAGGAAGATTGGCCCTGAGCTAACATCTGTTGCCAATCTTCCTTTTTTTTTTCTCTCCCCAAAGCCCCAGTACATAGTTGTATATCCCAGTTGCAGGTCATTCTAGTTCTTCCATGTGGGATGCTGCCAGAGCATGGCTTGGTGAGCGGTGTGTAGATTTGCACCCAGGATCTGAATGGGTGAACCCCTGGGCCGCCAAAGTGGAGCGGGCGAACTTAACCGCCGACCACAGGGCCAGCCCCAGAGGTGACTGTTTTAAAGTCACAGAAAATGGGACCCAGAGTCCAGGACTTCTGACTTTTGGTCTGCTGTCATTTCCTCGATGCTAGACCGCCTCTCTAATCCGTATGTAAGATTTTCTCAGTATTTTACATTTTTAGGAATATTTTCGCTGCACGTGTGTTAGTCCATCCATCAGCCACTCACATGTCCTGTTCTTCTGTCTCTGCAGCACAGCTCTCCCAGCAGCCCCCGCCTTTGGGGGTGATCAAAAGAATTGCTAGATTCACGCCTCGCCGCTCCTTGCCCAGCAACAGCCTCCCATTCTCCAGTCTTGTTACCTGCCGTCCCTCGGTGATGAGCCAAAACTGTGTCTCCCCAAGTTCTTGTGTTGAAGTCCTGAGCTCCAGTGCCCAGAATGTGGCTGTATTTGGAGACACAGTCTTTAAAGAGCTAAGTTAACAGGAGGTCCTACGGGTGGCCCCTTATCCACTGTGACTGGTGTCCTTCTAAGAAGAGGAAATTAGGACACAGTTATGCTCAGAGGCAAGACCAGCTGAAGACACAGAGAGATGATGGCCATCTACAAGCCACGGGGAGAGGCCTCCAAAGTAACCAACCCTGCCGACACCTTGATCTCAGACTTCCAGCCTCCAGAGTGTGAGAAAATAACTTTTTCTCATTGAAGACTCCTAGTCTGTGGCACTTTGTTGTGGAAGCCCTGGCAAGTAATACACCCTCTATCCCCCTCCAGCCAGAGTGAGCTTTCGGCAGGGCCGCGCTGAGCCCTCGCTCTTCAGCACCTACAAGATGAAGTCTAGTGTGGTCTGTAGCCCTCTCGTCCTCCGGCCCCTGCCCACCTCTCTGAACACATCCCTCCCTGATACCCCAAACCCAGCTTTAGGCATCAGGCTCCGGAGATATCAGACAGATTCGAGTTCTCCGCACAGTCCATGCCCCTTCACACCGCCACGTCTCTGCTTGGAGGGCCCTTTGGCTCGCTCATGTGCCTGGCTAACTCCTGGTCGGCTGCAAAGCCTGCTCAGACATCACCTGCCCTGGGCAGCCCTTTCCGACTGCTCCTTCCCCTGTGCACTCAGCACCTGGTTCACTTGTTCCACAGGGTCACACGGATATGATCGTCCCTCACCATATCCCTCTGCTGGAGAGTGAGTGTCTGGAATGCCTTACTCTTCTATCTCTGGTCTTAGGCCAGGCAGCAAGGTCCTTAATAGACTTCTGTTGAATTGAGTTGAATTTTGGATCTATAGGGGTCGTGGGCCTTTGCTCTAAGGAGAAGATAAAAGAGAGGGGCCTGGTGACAATCTGGCTCCAACCAAGCCTGGCACTAGCAAGTGTGTCTCCTGAGAGGGTCTGATCATGGACATGCAGCTGGGCTGTGTTTGTGGGCTGCATGCGTGGCACAGCTGGTTGGATGAGTATCTGCCTCCATCTCTACAGGTCGAGCGCCTTGGGACAAGGACAATTCTGGTTCCCAGTTGTGTCTGCCCGGCCTCAGCACACTCTGGTGAAAGGCACCAGGCATGTTTAAAGAATGCTCCAGGGGCAGAGAGTAGAGATTAAGAGTATTGTCCCTTACCTCAAAGAGGCACAGCTTTGGGTCTTAGCTCCGCCACTTAGTAGGTATGTGACTTTGCGGTAAATTACTTAATCTTGCTAGGTCCTATTTTTCTCATCTATCAAATGGGGATAATAACACCTACACCCTAGTGTGGTGTTGAGGGGATTAGATGCAATAATTTCTCTCCATCATCTACCTACCTACTCTACTTACCTACATCATCTATCTATCCATCTATATATCTATTATCAACCTATCTATTGATCTATCTATGGATCTACTGATCCATCGATCCATCTGTCTATCTAGTGCTTTGCCCAATTCCTGGCACTACCAATGCTCAGTAGATGTTAGTTTTATAAGCTGAGAAGGGAATATTTTCTTCATTTCCCTCAGCTTAAATGACGGGGCTCAGACAGAGAAGGGCCTGTTCCAAGGCTGTTCCAATTTTTTTTTTTAAAGATTGGCACCTGAGCTAACAACTGTTGCCAATCTTCTTTTCTTTCTTTCTTTCTTGTGTTTGTTTTTCATTTTTCTGTTCAGACTTTTGACCCGTGCTCCCACATCAACCACAGGCCCAGAAGAGGAATAATAATAATAATAATAATAATAGTAACAGCAATTGCCCACTCTGTGCAGCACCTGGCAGCTCCATACAATGCACGGGAGTTCATAAAATGCTCCCCTGTCCACCGTTCTGTGATATGCACCCCGAAACTCACTCAACCCCCTGGCAGGAAGATCCCAGCATCCGAATGAGAGATGGTGAGAACACCACATCGCACGTGACAGCAGCCCTCGCATCCTGGGGCCCAGCTGTGGCTCCTCTTGTCCATCACATCCGACTCTTTTCCTTGCCAGAAGGCATAAATAGAGAAGGCTCTTCCAGAGGCCAATTGAGCTTTTAAGGGAGTTTGACCTTGAGGGTCCTTTTCCTGGGCTTGGAGAGAAAGTAGAGGTGGCTGGGACCAGGCTCCTCTCCCCACCTGCCTGCGACATTACCTGCCTGCTTTGCAGAGGTCGGCTCTCCCTGGCAGCCATCCCAGGCAGCCGGCCCGTCCTGCGTGCCATCCCAGAGGGCCATGTCCTCGTTCACGGACCATTGGGTGCAGGCTGCTGCTCTCTCCTGCCTAATTGCCGTTGTCCTTGTTAACACCCTCCCTCTGCCTTCGTGCTTCACACCCACCCACTGCTCCTGGCTCCCCACCCAGTGCCTCCTACTTGATGAACAAGATGTAAGTATACAAGTTATTAATCTTCCTACCAAGGCAATTACAGCCCCTCAAAGTTCCTCCCTGGCCACGTTGGCTCTTCTATGACAACCTTATCAGGTTAGCAATTTCAGATCTGCATTAAGTGTTCAGAAATCAATTTTCAGCTTATTTTGTGTTGCAAAGTTTGCCATGCCTGAAACCGCACCGCTAATTGAACAAGAGCAATTGATGTTTTAGCAGTAATTAAAGATGGTAATTATGACCAAATCTCCCCCATGGCCCTGCCGTGTTTGCTTTTGGACCTGTCAGAATGGTGGGCAGGCCAAATCAATCTTAATAAAGTTGGTGCTTCAGAAGTCTCTCCAGAAATGGTATCACCCTCAGGGTGGGCATGATGGAGCCACAGGGAGCAAGGGGGATGGCATATTTGGGGCCGTGGGGTGACCAGTTAGCTGGACAGTTGGGCAGTCATCACGGGTGACCAGTTTAGTCCCCTGGGTGCCCTGCCAGTGCCGAGCTGGGGCTGGGAGTTGCGCAGGGGCAGCATCCCACAGACATAGACAAGTGTACTATACTCTAGCCATCGAGATGCTTACAACATATTTGGAAAAATATGATGTACATGCATGCACAAAATAACTTTAGAACACTTATTTTCATTCATAAACATCAGAGTACCTACTATGTGCTAGGTGTTAGAAGAACAAAAATAAAAGATACCATCCCAAATGAACTTACACACAAGCTCAAATGACTACGACTTTTGCGTCTTTTCTCCAGGACTTGTGGTCAATCCATGTTCTTGGGTGGTGTTGGCCTGGTGGTTGGGGAGTGGCCCCACCCCTTTCTCTTTTCTCATCCTCCCAGAGGTTCCTCATCCTCAGAGAGGCAGCAGAAAATATGGACAGAGCTCTGGACCGAGGTCAGAGGGCCCCAGTCCTGGTGTGGCTGCTCTACATTGTGGCTCTCCCAGCTCTGGCATCCGAGGACCCATTTAGCATCTTACAGAGCAGTCTGAAGTGAGATGAGGAAGGTGCGATCAGTGGTAGGAGGTCTCATTCATCCTGTTCAGAATGTCAGTACCAGATTTGTACTCACCCCTCGAGTTACTGTACCATGAGGATGCTCCTAGGTTAGTATTCATTCTGTGTGCCGGGCATTGTGCTTTGTGCCTGGGGATGCAAAGATTACTTTTGAGCGAGAGTCTTGGGCAAATCCCAATGCCTATGACACTTGTAGGCAGAAGGTTCACATATATAGGACCCATGTGATCCTCAGCCTCTCAGTATCCCCTGGGGGGTGTGCTTTGTCCTAAAATGTAGGTTTTATTATTATTCAGATATGATGAGGCCAACAGATTAGATGATCATCATTGGAAAGATAGTTTCTTACAGTTCCCAAGAAGAAGGGGGTGTGCCACATCACACAAGGCCACAAGGGGCAGCACCGGGATCAGTCAGGAGGCAAGAGGGAGTGAGGGGAAATCATGGGCAAGAGCTCTGGGGCATATGGGCTGTCCCTAGTTCTTTGGGTCCTGTCTTGTGGTGATTAGGGCAGGTAGATGGTTGTCTGGAGTGTAAGGGCCCTGTAAGGGCCCAATAAAGGAGGCGGTTGAAGGATGCACCCCAATTAGTTCATTTGCATATGAAAGGCACACTCAAGGGGAGTGTTTGCTGTCTCTAGGAATTAGCTGGCCCTGGGAGGGACGTTCCTTCCAGTGTTGGCAAGGCAATAACAAATAACCAGATGTCAGAGCATCAGCATAGACATGCTTGATACATGCTTGGGCTGGGCGTGTTGGATGCATCATGGGTTCTGCTCCAGGAGAGGAATGCCGTGCAAGGCTGTTGTTCTACTGTTTTACAGGGAGAACTTGAGAGCAACATTGCAAAACCATGTAAGTGTGGGTGCCAGCTGCTTGAGGGAATGCATACCGCACCGGAGCTGGGCGTACTGGGAATGCATAGTGGGAGCCACCAACCTCAACCAGCTCATTTTGGAGCAATCTAGAGAGACCATCAGGTCATTCAGTGGGCACTCCTGTCTGCATCTCCACAATGACTAGGACGGGGTGCCTGACCACAGGAGCTTTATAGTCCAGTAGGGGAGGAAAGACTGGCAAGTGGACAAGAAGAAAGTACAGTACAAGGTCATGACATAGCCGTGCCAGGTTTGTGGGAGCACTGAAGAAGGACCTGGGGCGTGAGAGAGGGATTGCTGGACGCTGGTCCTTAAGGCTGAGCAGAAGTTGAGCATTTGAAGTTGGAGGGTCCCACTCAGGCGGAGGGGCGCAGCATGGAGGTGAGAAGCATTGTGGCATGTGGCGGGGGCTACTAGAGTGCAGAGGGCAAGGCAGGAGGTATGAGAGCAGAGTTTGGAGAGGGAGACAGGGCCCACGTCACATCAGGACGTTTGGCTCATGCAAAGCCATCTGAGATGGGGAAAGGGAAACCATGGAAGGTGTCAGGTTTGCCTTTGAGAGAGTTTGTTCATTCTAACAACAGTGTGTGTGTGGCAGGGTGGGGACAGATGTAGCAGTGAGGGCTGAGGGACACACTGCAGCTCCCAGGATGATTCCTGGATCTTTCTAGAAAGGTTAGAGGGAGTCCTTGGACAAACGCTCCCTCTGCTCTTGCACCTGGTCACATGTAGAGGGTCAGGGCAATAGAGCAGAGAGCCTGGCCCGTGGCTGAATGATCCCCACAGCTCCACACTCAGATCTGCCTTATCCAAGCCTCTGCTTCAGTGGAGCTGGGAAGAGGCAGGCACAGGTTGATGGCAGCAGTGTTGGGCAATGCTGAGGAATGGACTCTTCTAGAGGAGAGAGCAAGATGAGCAAGACCTCTGGGCAGAGAAATGTCCACGAGCCTCTGTCCGGCATGCAGCCTGTGCTGGCCACATGCGTGTTTCAAAGCATGGCTATTTAGGACCCATTCACACAGACAGACCTGCTGAAACATACATGTATATGTGTATGTAACAAATGCACATACACGTAACAAACACATATGTAACAAACATACATACCTGCCTGAATGGAAACACACTGAGCAGCAGAGGTCTGCGCATTTACAGGCACACAGCAGCACATGTAGCTATGCCTCGAGTTGCGCATTTACATGTGCTCACTGAAACATACCCATGTGTGTGCCATGTGCATACACACCTGGACACCCGGGGTGGATATGTGTGGATGCTCTCAGCCCTAATGGGAATGTTTGCCCTCTGGTCCAGGTGACATCAGTTTAAAAAACGAGGTAATTTGGGAGCCAGACAGGTCTTCAATCAGAGGGCATAACTCTTCCAGGGGAGGCAGTGGAGATGGGATGGGGAGCAAGTACAGAGGAAGGGTGTGGGAGAGAAGCTGAGGGCTGGTCCTTTGGCTTCCTCTGTGGGTATACCTCACTCTTCCCATATCCTGGTCTCTTGTGGGGGGTGTTTAGGCCCCTCAGACAGGTCTACCTTGGCCTTCAGACTCCAAATGGTCAGTCCCTCTCCTATCAGGGTCAGGCCAGCCTTCACTGATGGCCACAAGGGCAGGCCACTGTAATGGGAAGATACTGGTTCCAACTCCACAATGATGAGGAAAGCGAGTCAGAAAGTTTTCGAGTTTAGAGTTCATCTTGCTGAACTCTTGCATTGTCTAGATGAGCAGGCAGAGGTCCAGAGGGGACAAGTGACTTGCCCAAGGTCACACTGAAGATGTGTGAGGAGGCGCCTTACCATAACTTTGAGGCACCCTCTTAAGCAAACCATACGCCATGGTCTGGCTAAAGCTCTCTAGGGTCTGCCTAGACAAGACCTGGAGATGTATGCTAGCTCAAGCTCAGATTTTATTGGCCAGAATGATGCCACTTATAACACGCCTTGGTGCAAGCTAAGGACCTGTGACTATACGGCCATCTCCTTACCACCAGGTACCCCCACCTTGCTCATCGGCTACAGTTTGTATTTGGGCTCCTGTTTTAAAAGCTCTTCACTGGTATGCCTCTTCTCTGTCCCCTCAATACTGTCCCCTGAGTCACACTTACTTTCCCGAGTCAGGAGTCTTTCCCAGCGGACAGCAACTCTCCGCCTCCCCAGCTACTCCAGCCGCCGTGACAGCTCAAGCTCCCTGTCTCAGGAAAGGAGAGAGCAGCTGGTCATTTCTTCCCGGCGTCTCCTGATGCTACTCCTCTGGGCTAGTCCAATTTACAGACATAAACCCTGCAAGCACTTTCTAATCTCTGACTTCTCTAGGAAACAGCATCAATGGAGAAGATATTGATGGTGGGAGTTCAGCTAGAGGCCTGGTTTCTCAGTCTCAGCCCTGGGGCTCACTTTGTCTGTACCTTGATGAGGCTCTGTGCCCTTTCCTGGCTGGGGCTGCTGCGGCAACACCCTGCGGGGGTCCGTTTAGGCAGTTGGTAGGGTGGGAGGCCAGGCCAGGGTCCCAGCATGGGATGTGCCTGTAGCCCCTGAGTTCGATGCCCACTGAGTGTCCTCTACCACCTTGGACCCCACATTCTCTGCAGCGTCTCTCTCAGCTGGCTTGTCTGTGTTCCTGAAGCTCCTTCCCTGGATGGGTGATTGATTAATTGATTTACATATTTATTAAAATGTATTTTAGTGGCGTCTTTGCCTTTGATGCCAAATCTCATTTCCTATTGTGGGGCTGCTGACAGCCGGCATTGTAAATGCAAAGACACTTTACAAAACAATTTAAATAGCAATTGCCACCAGCTTAAAAATGAGCAAAACAGACAAATAAAATACTGATGAGGAAATTGGCAGCTTCAGGACAAGGAGGGCCAGGGGTTTCTAAGTAGCCAGGAGCTCCGGGGGCTGGGATGGTAAAGGCTGTGTAATTGTGTCTTTAGAATGGCCCAGATTTTAGGTGTGGATGAAAGGAGGGTAGCAGTCACTGCTCAGGGAGCAATAGTGCCTTGCCCTTAAAGGTGACCCATCCTTGGGTAACTTTTCTGAGTAGAGGGGGTTCCAGATGGAGGGCGCAGTCAGAGTTTGAACCCTAGATCTTTGCTCTGCGTTCTCAACTTCTGAGATAGTGTCTGCTTGCCCAGGGAGCACTGTGGGCGCTGAGGCCAGCCTGGAGATCTGGGAGACCAGCAGGCAGCTTGTTGTCGTCCAGCCAATGGAGTGGGAAGAGAGTAGATAGGAAATTCAATCTCTGGATTCCGGTCCCCGCCTGGTCCAGCTGTGACTCTTGGGCAGACTATGTTCTCTTTCTGGGTCTCTGCTTCCTCTACAGGATGCACTGCGGTAGAAATCCAGGAGTACTAGCCTAGGACACTGGAGACTAGATCTAGTCCTGCTCTCTACTCCCTAGCTGTGTGACTTCCAGCAGATTGCATTCCCTCTCTGGGCCTTGTCTGTTGCATGAGAGGAAGGAATGTGATGCTTCGTGAATCCTTTTTTCTTTTTCTAAATCTGTGATATGCTAGGGGCCCATGATACTCTGTGGTCCCGCTGACGGTCTGATTGCAGAGAGGGAGAGAGGGGAAGGTGAGCGGGTGTGCGGTGGGAGGAGTAACTTGCAGAACAGGAGGCCAAGACCAAACCAGAATTTGGAGCAGACAGGATTGCGCTGTTCCTGGGAAAGAGCGGAGATGAAAGCTGCCAGAAAAGAGGGCAAAAATCTCCAAAGGTGAGTAGGATTTTGCTCATCTTCCTCGTCCCCTCATCCATCCTGTCCTCTGGTTGTTTCTTCCCCTCCTGGTTGTGCCTTCTCTGTCTCCAGTGTTTCACTTCCTCCCCCAGCCTCAGGGCAGTCCCCCAAGACCCCTCCTGATGCTGCCTTTTCCTGCTGCTAGATTTACTTCCTGCATGAGCTCATTTTGCAGCCATTCTCTCTTTTTCCAAGATGCTCAAATTTTCATTTCTAGTCTTGACCTCTTACCAGAACTCTAGCCTCATAAATCCAGCAGCCTGTAGGACATCTCTCCTTAAATGTCTTGCTGTCACCATGAAATGTCTAAAACCACATTCAGCATCTTCCCTTACAAACCACTGCTTCTCCCTGCGACCCCCAGCATTCTTTTTTTTTTTTTTTTTAAATGTATTCTTCTCTTTTTAGGTTCCTATATCCAGGCAGTTATCAAAAGAAACCTTTATATGGTGTTTACAGTTTTCAAGGGACCTTTCTGTGCCTGATCATATTTCTTTCAGGAGGTGTGTATTGAGCAGCTATTATCTGCCAGGCGCAGGATACAGGAATGAACAAAGCAGACACAGCTCCCGGCCCTCATGGGGCTTGGGTTCCCATGGTCTCCCTTTGCTGCAGGCTCCCACTGGGCTGCCTTGTCCTCAGACACAGAAACAGTGTTTTGTTTCTCTTGGGAAGCTTCACAAGACTTCAAGCACAGGATTTCGTTCAAAGCACATGATCCAGATATTTTGTCGGAAATGTGGGAAGCAGCTAGTGTGAGCATAGCGCTGTTCTAAATGCTGAGGTTTGAAGATAGGGTCCCAGCCCTTGGGGAACTTGCAAGCTGGAGGAGCAATGTACCCACAGGGAGTTAAGTAGCAAACCGAAACAACCACGTGGAATGAAACATTCCTTCATTCATTCGTCCATTCATTTCATAGACATTTATTGAAGACCCAAGATGTGCCAGGTGCTGTGCTGGTTGTAGTGAATGTAGAGATAAAAGAAATCGTCCCTGCCCTCAAGGAGCCCGTGCTTTGGTGGAGGAGGAAGCTGCGTGAGTAGGGATAAGCGTGGATGGGGCAATGGAGGCAGGAAGCACAGGATGCTGTGGGGCGGAGAGGAGGGGTCGAGGACAAGGAAGGCTCCCCAGAGAAGGGAATGTCCGAGTGGGCCCCTGAGGATGAGCAGGCGTTGGTCAGCAAGCAGAAGCGGGGTGGTTGGTGGGGGAGGGAGAGCACTTTAGAGGGAACAGCATATATGTAATGCACAGGGGGAGAGTAGGCTTGTCGCATTGGTGACTGAGCGGTCCTGCAAGGCTGGTACACAGAAAGGCTTAAACGTCAAGTGAGTGGTAGTGACTGTAAGGACAGGAATTCAGAAGAGGAGAGAGCCCTTTGGGAGAGCTCAGCAAAGTCTTCCTGGAGGAAGTGAGCTTCCAACTGCACGCTGAAAGGTGAGGAGAACTGGACTGGTGGGGATGAAGGAGAAAGGCACTTAGCTCTCAGGGGCTCCCCTTGCATCAGATAGCCAGGCCCTCCATGTTCTGGCCCCAGCCCTCCGTTAACTTTCTTTCCTGCTGACCCCCTTTGCATACTCTGCCTGGCGGGGCAAATGCAGCTGCTCGTAGCTCCCATGCTTTCCAGTATTCATGGATCATTCAGGTGGTCCCTTCCCTTGGAAGGACTCTGTTTCTTAATGGCAAGATCATAACCATGTTTCAAGATCAGGGATTCACAGGCCTCTTCCTCCATGCAGACTTTCTCCTCCCTGCCACCAGACAGTCTCTCCTTTCCCACTGAGAGTCCACAGCAACTTTCATAAGGGCTGTGTCTCTTCTCTGCAGCTCCCTCATGCTGACTGTTTCACAGTTAGCCACATAACCCACCTCACCTGCTGGATTGCAGAGCGGGGTCTTTGCTGGTCATCCCAATGGCTCCCTGGGCCTGGCACCAGGTCCGTGTGCAACCAGTGGTGGTTGAAAGAGAGAACCCCAGAGGCTGGGGGCCAAAGCAAGCTGAGGTGTGGAGATGGGAGCTGAGCCTGGCGTGAAGGGGTTTGGTGGGTCTGAATCTCTTGGCCCAGATCCAGAGAGGGAAGTAACCGTAGAGGAATGGTTATAAGTGTGTATGAACTCTTCTTGTGTGCATGGTATGGTGGACGCCTGGGCAAGATATACCGAGCAGCTCTAACGAGGAAAACCACCTCTGAGTGCGGGAAATGGGGTCCCACCTGACAGGTGAGGGTTTTCCTTGTATGCAAGTCACTACCCGCTATTCTACCTGTTGGCATTGGCCAGCTGGCCTCTTCGACCGGAATCCAGTGCCAAGTGGACAGCCCCAGCTGTGTAGGAAACTTAGCCCATGCCTCTTTTCATTTTGTCTAGCAGGCAAGCGAGCACTTCCTTCCTTCCTTCATTCATTCATCCATCCAACAATTAATTAATGATGATGTGTGCACAGGTGCTGAGGTGCAGTGGGCAATCAGGTGGTTCCTGCCATTTATATTTGCTGTCATTATTTACTTTTCCTGAATATTTAGAAAGGTCTTTTTTTAAATGCCAGCCTTCTTCAGCTGTGCCACGGGGAGGGGACGTGGGTCCAGCCTCCTGCTAGAGTTTTAAGGGTGCGGAGGCAGGGGAATCGCCCCACTGAGCTGGGGAACTGTGAGGCAGGTGGCCCTCAGAGGGCGGCGGGGAAGTGCCTTGTCTGCCCATCCTCTGCTTCCTGAGCTCTTCTCTGCCAAACTTGGGGCACTCTGGGCTTGTCCTTAACAAGGGGCCTCTCCTTTCGTGAGGCAGTGTCATGGAGTGGCTAAAACAGGCTCTGAGATGGCATACCTGGGTTTGCCTCTTCCCATGAACCAAAGACTTAAGCTCTCTGAGATGGCATCTGCCTCACGGGGTGGGTAAGAGGATGACAAAGATGGCATGTGCCCTGCTCTGACCCATTGCACACCACAGTGAGTCTTTGATGAGTGATAGCTGTCATTGTCATTATATACAGGTGCAAAAGACATGGGGCCCTCTACTGTCAGGCAGGAGAGATGAGTAAAATGCAAAAGGACAAGTGCTGTCTTTCATTCATATAGAGCAGGTGGGTTTGCCTACTCTCTTCTGTACTCTTCTTGGCCCAGGCTTCAGTGGCCTTAGTCACACACACCAGGACCCTGACACAATCAAGGAGCTAAGTGGCTCGTGAGAGGATGGAACCCACAACCTCAGCATTGTCACAACCATAGTATACAGAGCTGGTGGGCAGCCCTGGATACCGTGCAGTCACATGGGCCTCCCTGCGTATGAGGCCCTCATAAAGGGGGTCTGGGGGATGGCTGGATTTCACAGATGACCCCACAAGGAGGCCTCCTCAGCCTCCTCTCTCCAGCATCCTAGAGCGGGAGCTCCCTCCTCTCTCTTCCCAGGGAGCACCATCCATGGCCATCCCCATGGCAACTGTGATGGGGACCCTGTGCGGGGATAAGAGAGAGATGAGGAGGGAGAATGATCAAGAATTAGTTGTTTAGGGAAAGAAAAAAAGGAGGAAGAGGTAGAGCGGGAGGGAGAAAAGATAGGAAGGTGAAGGAGAGATGGAGGGGAGAGAAGGAGACAGAGAGAGAGGGAGGAGAGATAGAGGAAGAGAGAGAGGAGAGAAAGAGAGAGAGGGAGAGAGAGAGAAAGAGAGGAGAGAGAGGGAGATCGGAGAGGGAGGGAGACAGGGGAGAGATGGAGAGACGGAGATGGGAGAGAGGGAGAGAGAGGGTGAGAGAGAGACAGAGAAGAGTCTTTTCTTTGGGGAAGAATGGAAATTTAATCAGATCAGTTTTTATAGTGCAAATAGAAAATCAGTTTTAATAAAGCCAAAAGGAAATGCAAAACAGCCGCTTGAGATGGAGATTGTGTTCAACAGACAGCTCTTTAGGAGTAGCGAGTCTGGGACGTTTATTGTGCACAGACAGAGCAGGGAGGGGGATTTCTGGCTGCGTTTCAAATAGGCGCTGGATTTGGCGTAGGGGGTGGGCGATGAGCCCCTCCTCGGCCATCCTTCCCACCCCCGGGCCCATCTGTCCATCTGCCCAGGGAAGGAACTCTCCCAAAATGAGAAGGAAAAAGAAGGGGAGAGTGGGGACAACAGAGGCACCTCCCCTTGGGATGGGGGTTGTCCCCAGGCCTCCTGGCCAGCCTGGCCCACTCCTCCTGCCCATGACTGGACTCTGCCCTGCAGTGACACACCCACCCTTTTCAGCTTCTGATTCTTAATTATAGTTCTGGCCCAGCTCTTGGTTTTATTGCTTTCATTTATTATAAAAAGACCAGTGTCTATTTTTTGAAACGGCTATCTGGTCAAATCACAGTTGATAAGCAACAGTGAGCTGTCTTTTTAAGACAGGCCAAATTTATCACACTTAAAAAAAAAAAGCAAGCCTTCCATGGCCTATTAGGAAATTTCCCCCCTTTTCCCAGAGTGACATTTTAGTAAAAGGCTTTATTTTTCCCCTCAGCTTTCACAAAGCCATTGCCTTGAAAAAGAAAGAGAGGGAGGGAGAGCCCGACGCAGAGCACTTTTGAGGCTGTTCCATAAAATATATGGAGAGGGCATAGACGATAACAGGATCTGTCCTAATGGGGCTGTTAGCTCAGGAGAAAAAGAGGGGACCTCTGGCACGTGTTTGTCAGCTGTTATTTTTGTAATTAGAAGAGAAACCGCACTTTACATTTCGGAAACACAGCTATTTGAGGCTGCAACGAAGATACGGGGTCTGGGCCAGAAAGATGGGTTGGGAGGAGGTGGGATGAACAAGACAGGGAGGGGCGGGCCTGGTGGCTCCTGGGGTTAATTAGCTCATCTGTCACCTTCGAAGCTGGCTCACAACTAGAGAGGAGACCCTCAGGGTTCCATCAGTGGGCTCCCCTGTCCTTGCTGAGCACCCGGTATTCATGGAAACGGGATGAGGTAAAGCAGTGGACCGCCCAGGCTGCTGGGGGTGGGGGCAGGGTCCAGACAGCAATGTTCCAGTGGCTGCAGAAGCCTCTGACCAGCTGCAGGGACCAAGACAGGAGCTGGGGTGAGACCCTTCTAATGGCTCAGCTTATCCCTTGCTGCTTGCAAGCTTGGTTATAAAAAGAACAGAGATCCGAGAGAGGAGGGCGGGTCCCTGCTCCTCCTGCGTGGACGCGGGCATCCTTGGGAGCAGGCCTGTGGCCTGCAGACATGCAGCATCCGGGGCAGCTGTTGAGGGGTGCGGGATGGAGGAAAGCAGCAGGCAGCAGGAGGCTCACCTGCTGGACGCCAGGGCTCACCATGGACCTTCGCGCCCTCCTTGGCTCCATGCAACCCTCCCTGAAGGCTACTCCAGTCCTCCTTTGCCTCTTTCTTTTATGCTTTCCTCCCCAGCAATATTTCTCTCCCTGTCACTCTGAACAAGACAGCTGTAATTATTAAACAGCTCCCTCTCTTTTGTTGTGCCCCTGAGATTCGGTGCCCCAGAGGAGAGCTGTCGACAGTGGCCTCTTCCCCACTCTGCTTACGCCCGCCTTCCTTAGTGTGGAGGGCCTCAGGCCTGCACCACTCGGGTCTCCTTGTCTGCCTAATGGTGAGCACCAGACTCAGCAGCAACGCGCACTGACGTCTGCTACCTTGAGGTCCCAGGAGAGCTAGATGTGGAGGAACCTGGGCCGCAGAGATCAGGGGCCTGTTGGTGGAATGGAGAGGGCTTGGGCTTGGGAGTCAGAGGAAGCTGGTTTGAAACCCAGCACTACCATTAGCTAGATGAGTTTAGGAGAATTCTTGGACTTCTCCAGGCCTCGGTTTTCTCACCTGTAAGATGACACAGGCTTGTTGGGAGGATCAAATAAAACGAGGGAGGTAAAGCTTGTGTCCCAGAGCCCGGGACTCAGTGAGGGCTAGTCTCCCTGCCCGCATGGAGAGGCAGGTGGGAGATGCCTGCCTGGCATGTTCTGCGTCCCAGGGGCAAAGGCGTGGGCTCAGCAGGGCAGCATGCGTCATGGTAGAGCCAGGACCAGGAGGTCTAGGACTCCCAGTCCAGCATCCCTATGTTACCCCAGTGTCTCTTAATCTTCTAGATGTGTCCTGGGTAGGCCATTCCATTTCTGCATGTCTCAGTGCCCTCTCCCAGATGATCTCCAAGGTGGTCCAGTTCCAAAAAGGCCAAGTCACATGAATCCATTCTGGAACTCTCTGGATCGTTAGACCTGTAAGGTCAAAACCACGCCTGGAGGCCAGACAGCTGAGCTGAGTCTCTCCCTTCCCCGTAGCCATCAGAGACTTGGATCGCCCAGCCTGGAAACCAGCTCTCACCTTATCTGAGGACTGTAACCCCAGCTCCCGGAGAGGAGGCATAGAGTAGGGCCACCAGCCACCCTGGTTGGCCAGGGCTGAGGGGTTTCCCACACGTAGGACTTGCTGGAACTGGGGAAGTCCTGGGAAAGCCAGGATGAGGTGGGCCCCCTAGGACGGGGCTCAAATTCAGGTCTGTAAATGGTAGTTGATGCTCTACTGTGGGCCAGGCACAGGGATACAGTAATGACAGAAACAAGCCTCACCTTGAAGGTGCTCAGAGTGCCGAGGAGGAGCAGCTGTGTAGACAGGTTACTTGCCCTACAGCGGGTGATGGGGGCTGACTGAGGCCTGTGTGAGGCCCAGGAGGCCCGGAGGAGGGCAGGTGAACTCCAAAGTGGTCGTGATGGAGGTGGGGTAGTCAAGAAGGCTTCCCAGATGAGGTAGTAGTTGGGGTTTTGAAGGCTGAAGAGATGTTAGCAAAGCTAGCAGAGTGGAAGGAGAGCTGAGATGGAGCTCAAGAGGCAGGGCCTGGAGGGGTATAAAATAACACAGTTAAGCTTAAGAGTAAAATGATGTGTAAGGGGGCAGGAGGGCAGGAGCTACAGAAGCTGGAAGGTAAGCTTTCCCTTTCTTTGCAGGCTGGGGATGGGGATAAGATGTGACTTGGAAGGAAGGAAGTCCTCAGGACCAGGCAAAGTTGGGATGTCCTCCCCACCTAAGGATGGAGACATAATTTCTATAGTGTGTCCTGGTTCCATCTCAGCCTTCCGAGGCCTATAAGAATGTTACAGGGCTGCTCCATGCCAGCACTGCTTGGCTCCCTGGCATGGCTGGGTGCCTGGCCCATGGCTGGAGGCCAGTGGCCCAGAGCCCAGGGAAGCCAGCTGGTGACAGGATAGAGTTGTCCCGACTTTGGCCAGCAGACTGGTGGGCTCTGACCCAGACTGTGATCCCTGCAGGACCTCCTCTTGGAGATATTTAGCCCTGCGAAGAGGAAGGATGCAGCTCTGGCTCTGCCGAGTGCCCGCCTCCTCTGTGCTCCCTTGCCCCAGTCACCAGCACAGAGAATCCAAGCACCCAGCCTCTGCAGGGTGGGGCTGGGCTAAGGAACCTGGCCAAGATGAATTCCACCTCCCTGGACCTTCCAGTCAAAGGGCCTGGGGTGCTTAAGAAGCCGTGGACCAGAGTCAGCCTGTGAGCACTGGCCCTCCACCTGTAGACAACACCCGGGGATGAGACTGTTCAATGAACAGAGCAATGAATGACGAGCGGGTAAATGCAGCTGAGTCCTTTCCCCGCCCCCCGTGGGAGAGAATGCATTGTCTCAGTCCATCTCGAATCCTTTCTGGAATAAAACAAGGTATTATAAACAACCACCCAGTCAGCCACCCAATCAATCAGCCACGAAGACTTCACCGGAAGCTTCAATGTGGCATTCCACAGGAAGGTACCCCAGGTGCCAGGCACGCTGTGAGGACCCAGGCATCTGGCTTCATTAGCAGCCCTTATCTCTCCTCATATGGTGGCAGTGCCCTTGGCCTTCAGAGATTTGTATCAGAGGCTCCCACACTTTGCTTTCCTGACCTACAACTGTTTACCAAAGGGGATGATTTTTTGGACCCAAGGCTAGAAATTGAATTCATATAGGATCTTAAAAAAAATAGAACGGAGGGAGGATGACAGTGATGACGGTATAATAATGCGTGTGTGTGAGGGAGCACATCCTTGGAGCCCAAGGTAGCAGATTTGGGGTGCAATTGGGGCCCTGTCACTCAACTGTAGTTCGGTCCCTTAGCGCCTCTGAGCCCTCCGCTCCTCCCCTGTGGAGTGGAACACTCGGTCCCTAGGACGTCTAAATTTCTGTTCCCTTAGCAGTTCTCCCCAATAGACTGAATTCCTTGAGAAAGGAGGCCTCCTTTTTTCCTGTCTTTGTATCCCCAGGGCCCAGCATAAAGTAGAAACTCAATAAATGTTAGTCAAATGAATGAATAAACGTTTGAATAACAAAAATACCTGCTCTCCCGACCTCTCTCAGGATTATTGGGAGGATCAAATGAGATAATGCACATGAAAGCACTTCGTAAATTGCAGAGCTCTATACAAATGCAAATCATTCACAGCTTTGGTGGAAATTATTATTCAAATTATTATTATTATTTTCACTGTGAAGGAGGACAGGAAGGAGAGGGCAATGGAATCGGTCCCTAATGGCGGGAGCTCGGGCTCCAGCAGTGGGCAGCGGGGCAGCCGTCCCCAGCCTGCCTAGAAGCCCCTTTGAGTCATCCTTCCTCAGGCTGCCTCCGGGTAAGGTGGGCCTGACGGCAGCTGCTTGGGCTGGGGCAGAAGTTGCTGTTGGCATCCTGCCCAGTGCGGGGATGGAAGCTACCAGCACATCGTACCCTGAACAAAATGAATTAAACGCCAGGCTCCAAATGAAAAAGGTTTTTTTTTTTCCCTCTGCTGCTTTAAAAAAAAAAAAATTAAGTGGAAAAGGTGGCAGTGCTAGAAATGTGGTGGTGGGAGAGAGAGAGAGAGAAACGCATGGCACCCCAAAATCCGGGGTTCACCTCATCTCCCCAGGCTGAGCTCAGGTTTCCAGTGCTATTATCTCGCCTCTTCAACCCCTGACCTTGGAGAGGGAGGGCGAGATGGCTGGGCAGCCAAGAGACTCGGAGCAAAGGCGTGATTGATAATTGGCGACTGTAATTCTATAATTCATCTCCCTGCACCGCAGTGAAATTAAAAGAGTTTAGGTTCCCAAGCATAATGATCATCAATTAAACGCCGGGAGATTTAGTGTCCTCATTTGAATTTTGTTTTATTTATTTAATTGTGTCTCTTGTGGGGGGAGGAGAGTGCGGGGAGTGGGGAGCCGGCGGTGCGGGCCTGGGGCGCGCGGAGGCCGAGGCAGGGCCGGGGTCTCCGCAGCGGGGTCGCGCCGGGCGGCCCCGGGGAGGCGGAGGGTGGAGCGCGGCCCGCGGGGCGGCGGGCTCAGCGAGACGGGATCCATCATCCCGGGCCTAATCAGTTAACACTGATAAACTGCCAGCAATAACTGCCAATTGCGCCGCCGTCTGGAGCTGCCAGTTCATTCATTTAGGGAGTGCGGCGGCTCAAGGGGAAGCGCTCCCGACCCCCCCCCCCCCCCCCCCGCGTCTTCTCTGTCTGGTCTCCCGGAGGCATCTGGCGGAGGCGAAGGGCCGCTGCCACTTCTGTGGGCAAGGGAAAGCCAATACTGGTCAGCTGCAGGGTGGCGGAGCAGGCTGCGGGGCGGAATCAGGCCTGGGCTGGGCTGGGCTGGGCTGGCAGGAGAGGCCCGCCCGGTTCTGCCGCCCGGCAGGCATGGAGATGATATCCGCTTTGAGGATGAATCTCCGAGGATGTTTCCCCGCCGAGCCGTGGGATCTCTTTGTGCAGGGCCACGGAAGGAAGCCTCAGCAATCAGGGTATCTCTTGCGGCGCTGCCATGCCGACGCTGTGACTCAGTTTCCAAGTCTGGAAAGGAAGGGGCTGGGCTGGGCGGCCTCTAGGGGTCCTTCTAGCTCTGCGGCTTGGCTGAAGCTGCTTTGCTGTGCTGGCCTGGAGGTGGGGTAACACACCCTCTGCCCTCCTTTCCACCCGTGGGAGTTTGGGGCTCCAAGTCTCTCCAGACGCCACCCTTCCACCTCCACTCTGAGCCCCTCCTCCCTCCCCACGGTGCTGTCCGTTTTTCTGGGTTGGTTCCTGCTGCGGTTTCCAGGCATACTGATTCCGACGACTTCTCACTTGCAATCAAGAAACTAAAAATAGAGCATAAAGGAGCTCTCCAAGGGGGTGGGTGGGGGTGGGCAGAGGACGAGGAAAGTGCTTGGTTCCTCCTGGGAATGCGACCTCATCAGCTCTACATAGGGGAGTTAGAAATCCAATCCAGACCCCTGGCAAGGGGCGGAGTGTGGGATGGGGAGCCTTCCTGATCACCAAGTGGGGAGCCGGAGAGGATATTGTGTGGTGCTTGCCTGGGCAGTGGGGTTGGGAAGAGGGAGGGTGGGTGTTTTAGGTCCTTTGGGACGTCCCCAGAGAATGCCCTGCACAGTAGCTGCCCCCCTCCTGGGTGGGGTGTTGAATGAAAGCTGAAAACCGTAGACCTTGGAGGCCCACATAGGCACCAGAGGGCCTGTTTTGTAACTCATCTGCCAGGAGGGGGCGCCCTATTCTAATTTTAACAAAGGCATCTTGCGCCTGCTGAGCCTCTCAGAAAACTTGTGGAGACTGGTTGTGTAGTTGTCCTCTTGGGTTTGTAGACAAACAGGGCCCCCATCAGGGGTTTCTTCTTCAAAACCTCAGAAATGGTGTCTTTTGGATTGTAAGGAGTGGCTGTGGTCAACCTTGACGTGATAAGGTGGGCAACTTGAAGGCACTGAGGCTATGCTAGGAGTCGGCCCACAGGAGTGAGGGCTAAGAGGGAGTCTGGACTCTAGGGCAGCCAGTCCCTGAGCACAGTGCCCCACCTCTCCTGCAGAGCTCCCTGGAGCTCAAGCTCGGAAAGGTAAGTGGACTTGTGAAAATTCCTTAGCAGGGGGAGCGGGAGAGGAAGCCTGATTCTGGAGCCTGGAGCCCTAGGCGGCAGTTCTTTCTGTATTACTCCGTGCCCTTGGGCATGTTGCTTTTTTCCCTGAGCCTCAGTTTCTCCTCCTGTCTAATAGGATGCATTTCATAAAAGCTATGGGGTGGGGAGGGACTCTGTAAATGCAAAGGAGATCATAGTTACAAGTTTCATCTCTCATCCATGAAAACAGGCAGCAGCCCAGCTTTATCTTCTAAGGGGCACTCGGAGGCAGGCCTGTATCTCCGCCCTTGTCTGGCGTTGCCTCGCAGGCCCCTTTCTCACATGGGGTATGTTTAGGACCCATGATGCTTCCCCTCCTAGGGGTGCAAGGGAAATGGCTGATATTAGAATCCAGAGACTTGCCATTTTTTTGTACCACTGATTCAAATCAAGATACTGTCTTTCAGTCTCCTCTCTGTCTTGCTGAATTTGTTCCAGTTCCCTTACCAAGCCCATCTTGATTGAGAGAGAGTTGGTCCTTGAAAACGCAGTGATTTCTCCAGTGAGGGAGGGCTGAGCGGTGGGGAGCCAGGCCCCACAGTGTGGGGGGCGGGCACCTGCACCCGGGGATGAGCCCATCCTGGTTCCTCAGTCTCATCTGCAAGGCTGACTCCTTGTTTCTAAAAGAGCCCCTCTCATCAGCCCTTCCTTCAGGAAGGCTGAGGATGTTCTGGGTTGATCCAAGGAGAGAAGCAGGTGACCCCAGCTCCCAGGGAACCCACCTCCCTTTATAAGTCATCATGTTTTGTCCGGCGCCCAGGCCGTCCACCCCACAGTGTCCTCTCTTCCCTGGCTGGCCTGCTGTCGAGGGCCGCTCTGCAGCTCCCGGCTATGGCTTTGGCCCCCCTGGGCAGGGCAGCAAGTGTATTTGGGATGAGGCACTCCAAGGGTCAAGGACTCTACGATTTTCTGTGTGGAATCTGTAAAAGCACCAAGCCCAAGTGGGCGTGAAACCCAACAAAGGCTTTTTAAAATTACCATGTGCTGTCCTTTTCTGTGATTACAAAAAGAATACATATTCATGCTCAAAAATTTGGAAAATAATACAGAAAAGCATAAAGAAAAAAATTCATCCATATTCCACTCCTCAGAAGCAACCACTATTAATATTTGAGGAGTATCACCTTGCTGCCCTGCCCTGTCTCTCTGTCCCTTTCTCTCTGTCTTTTAATACGAATCTCATGCAGTAATACTTTTTTGTCACCTACTTCCTAACACTGTGTTGGGAGCACTTCTCCACACAACAAACGCACAAAAACGTGTAGCCAGGTGTTTGGCCTGGAAACGTGGGAGAGCGGGCTCTCAGAGGAGAGCTCAGCACTGACAGGTCCAGGCTCCCTCCTGCTTCCAGTGATGACAGAGGACCGCAAAATCCATTGGCTGGAGGGGTAGCCTGAGAGAAGGGGCTGTGTGCCCCAAGGATGTCTCAGGAGCACGCCAGACTGATCCTGCTGCCTCACCGGAGGTCCGCCTCACTGTATCGTCTTTCCTCCTGCATGTGTTCTTGCCCCAGCCATGCAGGCCAGCGGGAGGCAGAGATAGGTTCGAGGTGGCAAGTCTGTGGAGGCTCAAAATCACAGGAGAAATGTAGGGACTGCCCCTTCAGTTCCTTAGAGTGGGGTGGAGTAGAGAGGTTCCCCCCTTAAGGGACAGGCTTGAGAAATGACAGTAACAAGGAAGTGGGTCCCCTTTAACTGCAGAGCTGTGGTGTAGCTCAGTAGGGCTGCCTCTGGGGCCCTCAGCCTGTCCCGAGGCTGAGCACGTAGTTCCGGGATCTTGATTTGGAGGCCCTGCCTGCACCCGTTGCCCGTCTGGTCAGCACAGCACGCTGGGTTCACCTTCCGTAAAGCATTCCCACTGGGTCCTCCGACTCCTGAGCCCGCAAAAGCCTGTCTCCCCTCTACCTGCCCAGACCTTTTTCTCTCTTCAAACATAGCTTAAGGTGCTCGTCTTTTAACAACAAACCGTGCTCCCCCCCAAATAACCCAATTAAAAAAATGGGCAAAGGAGTTGAATAGACAATATACAAATGACCAAGTATATGACATTTTCAGCATCACTAATCATTTAAGAAATGTGCATGAAAACCACAGTGACATATCACCTCATGCCCGTTAGGATGGCCACTATCAAAAAGCCAGAAAATAACAAGCATGAGGAGGGTGTGGAGAAATTGGAACCCTTGTGATCTTTAGTGGGATTGTAAAATGGTACAGCTGCTCTGGAAAACAGTATAGTGGTCCCAAAATAAATATAGAAAACAGAATTACCGTTTCATCCTGCAATTCCAATTCTGGGTACGCATCTGAAAGAATTCAAAACAGGATTTCAAAGAGATGTTTGCACACTCGTGTTCATAGAACCGTTATTCACAATAGCCAAGAGGTGGAAAAAACCCCAATGTCCATTGATGGATGAATGGACAAACAAAATGTAGTATATGCATACAATGGAATATGATTCAGCCTCAGAAAGGAAAGAAATTCTGACACATGCTACCACGTGGATGAACCTGGAGGACATTGTGCTAAGAAACAAGCTGCAGAAAGACAAATACTATATGATTCCACTATACGAGGTCTGTAAAGTAGTCAAACTCGCAGAAACGGGAGGTAGAATGGTGGTTGCCAGGGGCTGGGGAGAAGGAAATGAGAGAGCTGTTGTTGGCTGGGTGCAGAGTTTTAGTTCTGCAGGATGAAGAGAGTTTTGGAGATCTGTTGCACAACAATGGAATATATTTAACATGCTGAATCGTACATTTAAAAATGGTGAAGATGGTAAATTTTATGTTACGTGTATTTTACCACTACTGAAAAAAAAGGATGCCCTTCCTGCCTTGTCTGGCCAGCGCAGCAAAGAAAGAGATTCCCCTTTTCAGAGCCCCAGTGTGTTTGCACTTTCTACAGCCAGGCCCCTAAACTGACTTGTTATCTTTTTATGTGTTCACATTTGTGCTTCCTTTCAGACAAACTCTTTGAAGGCAGGGATAAAATCTTACCTCTCTCTTTTCCTCATGGCGCCCAACACAACACCTGAAACATAATAGCAGCCCAATTAACATTTGCTGATTGACTGAATGATCACGTCCCTTGATAAATTTTGGACTGTGGCTGGTAGGGTGATGGATAGAGGAGAGAGCAAATAGAGGAGAAAGATAGACAACAGTGCGGGGTTTGAGTCTGTTTTCCACACATTGCCCAAGAATTGCTTCCGCTGACTTATTGTGATGCACACTCACCTACCAGTTTTACACGTACCTGCAGATAATGAGATTGGTGGAGTGGAGAGACCATGGGCTCTTAATCTTCAGTTAGGGTTAAACCTAAGGAGATGGTGTTTTGGACTCTTTCTGAGGTTTTAAACTAAAAAATGTTGGGAGGCATTAACCTGAACCACTTGGGACATGTACCCAATTTTACTTTTCTTTAGAATTCCTAGAGAAACGGATTCACAACTCTCCTCAGGAACACAGATCAGTGTCTTAGAACTCTTCTGCCGGGAAAATTCTTCCTGACCTCTCACCCCCATCCCTGTGGCCAAGATGTCGACTTCCCCACTGAAAGAGGGATCCCTCCCCTGGACGGTATCCCTTGTAGGTGCTTTTACAAATTGGACTTCAACAGAAGAAAGATCCCTCACATTAGGTATCTGTAATTTTCTCTTTGTAGGGTGGTTCCTCTGCTAAATTAATTGTCTAGTTCTCTTGAAAAGCAATCTTTTCCCCCAGTTCATGTTCCGGTTTTGACCTAACATTGCGATTCTTGGCCTTTTGAAGGGGATTTGCTTCTAGTGGGGAATTAAATTTCCATAGCAACGCGGGCAGCCATCTTGAAAGCGCTCTCCACCAGCCCCATCTCAGCCCTAGCCCCCACCAACCCTGGTGGTGGTTTGCTTGGTTGTGAGCTGTGTGTATATTTATTCTCATTTAAGTCAGGTCGGACAACAGCAGTGGCAGCTCAAATGACTAACGGGATGAACAGAAATACATGAAGGAGCCTGTCTGTTTTGAGTCCTGTGGGCCCTGGGCTCCTGAGGAAACATTGCTATTTACCTTTTAGCTTCACAGCATTTTTTTTTTTGCAGCTGGGGACTGGAGGTTTTCATCTTATTTCTGAATTACCTGGGCCTTTTTCTCTAAGCGGGGCACCCTGCTAAGCTTGAAGCAGGAGACAGGCCTGAATCCTAGCTTTGGGGCTATGTCTGTTTGTTGAAAGTTTATTATTTATGGCTGTTTTTAAGTAAACCATAAGAAGTGTGAGGCTTGTCTTTTTTCAGACACACCACTCAGCTCCCTATCAGTAATTCTGGAAGGATCTTTGTGGACTATGGAATCAATTCCAAACTCGATCACATGGCACTCAAGGCCCTCAATTTGCTGGCCTCAGCTCAGTCTTAATTCCCTCACTCCTCCTTGGGTTCCTACCCTCCTGCCAAACAGGATGTTTGCATGTTGTCAGAATACACCCAACATTTATCACCTCTCTGCCCTGTGCCCGAGGGCTTGCAACATCCTTTCTCACAACCCATCTGTTGAGGTTCTGCTCCTTTTTTAAGGCAGGGCTTCCCAAATGGTGAGCTGTGAAGTATTCATTCCCCTTAGCCCTGAGGACTGCCACATGGGGCTGGAGCTGCCACGGGAAGCCCTCTTGGCCCACACCCCCATCCATGGCAGCGTTATCCATTTGTCCCGGTGAGCCAGCCAGTTGTTACCATTTTCTGTGTCCAGAAAAGATTAGAAAGCACTGCTTTAAGGCCCAGCTCCATGCTGCCTCCTCCAGACCCTCCAGCCAGAAGGCTCCAGGCCTCTCTTGGACGGCTCCCCCCTCCTTCTGGAGTGTCTTACGGTCTGCTTTGTATGGTGGGTATATATTGCTTTTCTAGAGGCATCCTCCCTGCTTCCCTTCCCCCAAGGACTGGAAGCTCTTTGAGAATTCTGTTCTTGTTTCGTTGCTCACAGTGCCTAGAACTTGTCTTGCGTGGACGTGGGACTCCTTAAATGGCTGCTGATTTGAAATCCAGAGCTTCTGTAGCCGCAGATTGTCCTCCAAGCCCAGCTCTCTTTGATGTGCTGCTCTTACTCCAACGACTCCACGACTCTTCAAAATATTTCAGGAGTTTCTTTTCTAGAATTACTTTCAGAGAAGGTTTATGAGCCAAAGAATAAAACTAGTCTCTTTTCTTTAGAATCAAACAACGTGTATTTAATTTTCATTTTGTTGCCATTGTTAGTCAACAAATATTTATTGAGCCCCAGGCACAGAGTTGTTTTTTTAAAATTTAATATAAACTACTCGTCTACCTTATTGGCAAGATTTGGCTTCAAATAAGCTTGGTTTTTTTTCCCAGAAATCGAATCTACTCTCCAAACATTAAAGGTTTACTATCTTGGAGGAGATTCACAACAATGAAAGCAAGGAATACAAAACTGCAAAAAAACAAAACTTAAACCGAAAAAACAGAATAAATGCAGAGGATTCACTGGAATCAACGCAGAGCCCCCCAAAGCATCATGTTGCAAGGGCCAACATTAACCGGAACACATCAATCCCGGAGTGTTAAAAGGACGAAGTCTCCCTGGTTTATGTCACACCTTGTACAGGTATGTCAGAGAATGTGCAGAGAATGATGGACTAACACAGTCGTTAGACTATGCCATTTGAAGCCAACTGATGCTGCTTATGTCCTGGCTCTGTCGCCTACCAGAGGGGCCAACTTGGGTAGTCATTTAAAGTGTCTGGTAGTTTCTCGCCTATATGATGGGGGCATGGTGTCTACTTCATAGGGCCGTTGTCAAGATGAATGGTGACTGTGACACCCAGATATTCTGATTTCAAAGAAAACATCTACCAACATTTTGGATTATTATTTTTTTCCCAGAGAATAGAAGGGCTAAGGAATAAATTGCTGCCTTCGACCTTTTGGAGACTTACATTGCAGACCGGGTTTTAAGATGTTCTCTGATCCCCTGAAGAAAATAGCAGAAGACCTGGCATTTGGTTGCTGTAGAAATGAGATGGGCTGGATCTCATGAAGAACCTCCCCTGAAGATGAGGCAGATGGGTGGATGAGTAAAGAAGACTGAGAAATCGTTTATTGAGAAGCAGGACCTTAGCTGGCCGAGTGCATTAAAGCAATTCCTGATTTCTCCCACAGAGTAGCTATTGGGAAGACAATGGGAACCTCCTTCTGAGCAGTGGGCTCAGAGAAACGTGATTATGCCAATAGATATGTTTACTTTCTATCTGCCAGGCCCTTCACACAAACCCACTCACTGAACCCTAGGAGGTGCCATGATGGTCCCTGTTCTATGGATGAGGAAAAAAAGGCTCAGAGAGGCAAGAAATTGACCAAGGTCATGTAGCTAGTCTGCAGCAGAGGCAGGATTTGAACTACCTTAGCATCCCAGCAGCCTCATCACTTCTTGATTCTATCTACTTTAAGAATTTGCAGATTTGTCCAAATGAATTAATTACTTACTTATCCCAATTATTGTTTATCCTCCTCTGCCAGTGTTTAGGCTCCACAAGGTCAAGATCTTTTGTCTTTCTTATTAAAGGCTGAATCCCTAGTACCTAGAACAGTGGGAGCACACATCAGAGGTGCTTAATAAATGTTTGTTGACTAAATGAACTTAATACATTTGTAATATATTGCTTTTTTTAACCTTCCTTTTCTTTCTTTCTTTTTTTTTTTTAGTGAGGAAGATTGTCGCTGAGCTAACATCTGTGCCAATCTTCCTCTGTTTTGTATGTGGGACGCCACCACAGCATGGCTTGATGAGCAGTGTGTAGGTCTGCGCCCAGAATTTGAACCCATGAACCCTGGGCCTCTGAAGCGGAGCCTGTGAACTTAACCACTATGTCACCTGCCGGTGGCTCCGCTGCCTTGCTTTTTTTTAGCACATTGCTTTTTAGGAGTTTTGATTTGTGTGTCCCTGGGCCTCCTGACTGCCCTGTGTTGTGCAGGTAGATTTCAATCAGTGTTATTGATCAACATCCCAACTCTATTCCAGGGAAAGCACATTCCCAGTCTAAAGCCTGCTTTCCGTGGGTACTTTTCTTCATTAGAGGCCATCATAAGCCTCAGAAATCAACTCGTCTCAGAGTTGTCATGATAAATAAGGCCTGCAGACATGACTTTCTGGTGTTTGTTTCATTTTTTTACTCTTCTCTTGGCAGCTGTGCCCTACCCCTGTTGTTTAACACACCGCTGTTCAGTCATCTAATTTCCTTCCTGGTCCCTAAACGGAGTTACATGATTCTAGTTAACTGCCTCATTTTACAGTGGGGGGAACTGAGGCCCAGAGCAGGGTGGTGACTTGCCAATGGTCATGTAGCTGGCAGAGCCTGGAATCGAGTGCTGACCCACCTCCTGGTCCAGTGTGCTTCCTCCTCCACTGTGTGCCCTGGGCAGGAATGCCTTGTCTGAACAGGGATGAAAACGGATGCCATTGGTCCCGGGGATGGTGAGTTTGGGGTGACGGGACACAGAGGAGTTGAATGGTGACAAGCAGCTCTCCCATTCTGCACCACCACGTAACCACTATCCTCATTGGAAACCCCTTCAAATGATGGTATTTTCAACAAATGGGAGAGAAGTAGGTCTTTCTCTTTCCCTCGCCCCACCTCCCATTGTAATTAGTTGTCAAAAAATTTTAGATGGAAGGGGGAATGCTCGGGTCCTGATGAGATGATACAGCAAAGATTTCATTTCATCTTGAATTTGACATTAAGCTTTAATAGTCTCAAGGACAAGAAGCCAAGAGATATCAGATGTAATGAGATAAAGCAAAGTTTCTCTGACAGCAAATTTGATCACAAATGGGCTCCGAGATTGCTTCTTTGATATAAATGAAACATAATTCATCTTCCTGGGCCCCAACTGGGCTTTCAGGCTGGGGATAAGGCTGGCATCTCTCTTGGCTGACAAGGGGCAGCACAGGGACGCGGTGGAGGCTTCGCCGGACCCTCCCAGGCAGTGGAGCCGCTCTGTAGGACGAGACGGAACAGGCTGCCGGGAGCTGGAGAGCATCGTGAGGTTTCAACCAGCGGCGGGGACACCTCTGCTCGAAGCTGCCTTTGACTTGGGAGGTTCTCCTCAAGCTGAGAATGGCAAAGACGATGTCAAACAGGGTGGGAGCCCTCACAGGTCTGGACCCTGTGGGAGACTGCTTTTTGGATGATTTCCTGTTTTGGGCATGAGACGGGCACAGCAGCTGCTTCTTGAACACCCCATTCATTCTCCTCTGCAATGTCTTCTTGACACAGTTCCTTCCTTTCCACACCTCCTACGGCTGCCCAAATTCAGACAGTGTGGCGCCGAGGGGGAGACAGGGTGGAGGGGCTGGGGTGGAGGGCTCTAGCCTCCCAGTCTCCATCAACTCCCCACTGGTTTTTTCAATCTTGCATAAATTACCATGTTAATGCCTTCAGGGCCTGCCCCGCCCTTTCCAAAGATTGCCTCCCTCAGCCTGTCTTATGCAGAGCTACTGCAGGTGTGCTGGGCCAGCTCCTCAGGGTCCAGTCAGGGCCACTGCCACAGCCTCCCACTCGGCCTCCGTGCCTCCAGCCTTTGCCCCTTCTGATCCCTCCTCCTCAGACTACAAACCTGTAGATACTTTAGGATAGATGACTTAACCTGATGTCCCAAGCCCGTTTTTAGCGCAGCCTCCCGCAGGTCCTGAGCATCCCCTTCGTGGCCACAGTGGGGGAGAGCACTCCCAGAGTGAACCACACCCTCCTCGTGCTTTTGCTCCTGCAGTCCCCTCAGGAAGCCCTTCCCCTCCTGCTCAAACACTACTCACCCTCCTTCAGTCTCTGAGAAACCTTCTCTCCCCGGCTCCACCAGCCCCACTCCTCTGGGTTCCGGGGCCCCTGATGACTCAGGGTCTCTCTTCCTGGTCTTACTGCAATTCCTGCATGGATCTGTCTCCTTTTCCAGGCCAGGAGCTCCTCAGGCCATGTCTCGTTGATCTTTATATATCCCTGGGTATATCACGGTGCCTGGCGCAGAGCAGGTACCAGTGAGGATGTATTAGATGAGAACGAATCCTGGCTCACAGCATGGCCTTCTGGGTGCACCTGGCTTAGTTTGGCTGATAACCCTCCCCTGGTGTTACGAGAATCAGAATGCATGCGTGCATATCTCTCTGCCCAAATGGAACAAATACAGCAAACACAGCAATTCAAACTAAATAACTTTGTCCAAATTCTCCTTGATTGAGGTCTTGGGATTGCAAAATTGGGACCAGATTGAAGACAGAAGATCTGCTGACATCATCTTCTCCTTTTTGCTGGAGGCCCAGAGTGAGGGCTCAGGTTGAGGCGTCTTCGCCTTTCTCAGCTGAGGATAGCCTGAACACCTGATGGGGAGGGAGCTCTCCTTGGAGAGGGAGTGTTGAGTTTGGCATTACTTGGGCTATACAAATGTGTGGCCAGGGGAGCTGTGCTAGAGCAGGGTATGCATGAGAGATGGGCTGGGTCCAACCTGGGAGGCAGAAACAGAGTTGGGGGGCAAGGACTGGTGTACTAATTCAAGGGAAACGTGGCTTTGAGAGCTCTGGGTCCATCAGAAATGTAGATTTAGCCCAAATATCCACCAACAGATAAATGGATAAACAAATTGTGGTATATTCATACAATGGAATATTATTCAGCCATAAAAAGAAATGGAGTAGTGATACATGGTACAATGTGCTAAACCTCAAAACCATCATGCTAAGTGAAAGAAGCCATAGAGGTCATACATTGTATGATTCCATCTCTATGAAATGTCCAGAATAGGTGAATCTATAGAGACAGGAGGCAGATCGGTGGTTGCCAGGGGCTGGGAGGAGGGTGTATAGGTAAGGGGTTTCCTTTTGGGGTGATGAAAATGATTTGGAACTAGACAGAGGTGGTGGTTACGCAACACTGTGAATGTACTAAATTGTTCACTTTAAAATGATGAATTTCACGTTGTATGAATTTCACGTCAATAAAAAAATTACAGGTAAACAAACAAACAAACAAACAAGGGAATGTAGGCTTAGTTCTGGGGGAGCTGGGTAAATTCTGCCAGGTGTCTTTCTTATCATCCTGAGCTGCCTTATGACACTGCCCACATATATGTGTGGTTATCTACGAGGGCTGCCACTCTGCCCAACTCCAGGGACACCATTGATGTGATGGTCCAGGTGGATGGAACATGGTGGGCATGTGTCCACCCTTGGGTGTCGTTAGGTCTCTGGCCAAGAGAGACGTATGGCAGAAGCTCCAGGCTGGCCTCCTGCATCCGTGTCTCATGCTCGCATGGCACAATGTGATTTATTTCCCTCTCTGCAGCTGCTAACCAAGGGAACTAACCACTGATTATCAGGAGGAGCTGGTGGGTGGAAAGAGGGTCTCCCCATCTGTGGCATCACGCCCCATCCCTGCCATCCTTCCTGTCTCCCAACACAGTGGTCGTTGCCAGTGCTCTTGAGATAGAGTAGGCAAGGGAGGAGGAGAAGACCCTAGGTGATGACAGAAGAGACCCAAAGTCATTATTTTAATGGAGTCGTTGGCTGTGCTTCCACATCTCCTTACCAATGTCATTAGAATTAATTTGATTGCATGCTCTCCCTCTTCTCTCTCTCTCCTTTCTCATCACAAATGACTTTCCTCATGGATATGTTACCCTCAGGCATGACAAGCTTCCACCTGTTGGGACCTTTGAGGCAATGAAGACCATGTGCAGGAGCTCCTGCTCACTCAGAGCTGGCTGCAGAGGCCTCCTCCTTCTGGACATCAGCCTCCTCTTGCTCTCAGGACACTGGGGTTGGAGAGGATCATAAATGGCTTCTAGCCTTCTCTCTGGTAGTGTCTCCCTAAGGAACTTAAGAAATACTGTGTCCTGCTTTCATCAGCCATAATAAAATTTAGGGACAATAGCTGTGAAGAATTTTGCTTTGCTCCTTAATGCAGAAATCTTTTTTTTTTCTTTTGAGGAAGATTAGCCCTGAGCTAACTGCTGCCAATCCTCTTCCTTTCGCTGAGGAAGACTGGCTCTGAGCTAACATCCATGCCTATCTTCCTCTACTTTATATGTGGGATGCCTGCCACAGCATGGCATGCCAAGCGGTGCCATGTTCGCACCCGGGATCCAAACTGGTGAACCCTGGGCCACCAGAAGCGGAATGTGCGAACTTAACCACTGCGCCAACGGGCTGGCCCTCTTAATGCAGAAATCTTAAGCCACATGGAATTCTCCACCCTAGTAGTAGACTTCCCTCTCACTCAATCCTGGTCTTACAGTCCAGAAGCTTTCGAGAGAATTTCGTAAGGGCTGTGGGTTGACCTGCGCACCTGTGGAGGGGTAGAGGGAGGTATCAGCGAGTGTCGGACACTCTGCCAGAGGCCTGGCCTCAGAGGGAGGGATCTGTAAGGAGGGTGAAGATACCTTTGCACTAACAGCGATTGTCTAGCAGGGGAGGCCCCCACCAGTTCTTGACGCTGTCTCCTCAGAACTGCACTCACAGAGACTACAAGGGAGAAGGGAGCTTTCTGGGTTCTGGGCAAACTCCTACTTCTCCCCACCACAGACTTCCTTGGGCAGCCTGAGAAGCCTGCCCACATATTGTCCTTCTGGGAAGACCCCATGGAAAAGTCCCTGGTGTGTTTGCTAACTGCCAGTTTGGGTTTCCAGAGGGTTGGAAATAGGGAGCACATGGCAGCCACAAACGGCACCCACGGTTATCCTTTGCCGACTGCACTGCGGGCACCTGCCTGGCCTGATGGTCTTTGCAAGATCGGGCTGATTCTGGAATCTGTGGGTTGGACATTGGGTGGCTGCACTCCTCCAGCAGCCCTCCTCTGGTTTCTGCATCTGGACGAGTGCCTTCGGGAGGCCACCTGTTCCGCATTTGCAGAGGGCAGGCTGAGGGTCATGCCTTGCAGAGGCTAAAGGGGAGAAGTAGACTGCGGCAGTGTGCTGGAGGAAATGGAGCCCAGGAGAGAGTCTGAAACCTGATGGAGCCCTGCCCTGCCCCCTGGCTAGCTGTAGGACCTTGGCCAAGTCATGTTCCGTTTATGGGCTGTGTTAGTTGGCTCTAACTGCTGTAACAAAGTACCACAAACCGGGTGGCTTAGAACAACAGAAATTTATTGTCCCACAGTTCTGGAGACTAGAAGTCTGAGATCAAGGTGTGGCAGGGCTATGCTCCCTCTGAAACCTGAAAGGAGGGTCCTTCCCTGCTTCTTCCAGCTTCTGGAAGCTCCAGACATTCCTTGGCTTGTGATAGCATCACTCTAATTTCACACGGCATTCTCCCTATGTCTCTTCACATAGCCTTGCCTCTGTGTCCACATTTCCCCTTTTCTTAAAGACACCTGTCACATAGGATGAGGGCCCCCCCAATGACCTTATTTGAACTTTATCTCTGTAAAGACTCGGTTTCCAAATAAGGTCACGTTCTGAGGTGCTGGGGCTTGGGATTTCAACGTATCTTTTTTGGGAGACACAATTCAGCTTGTAACATGGGCCTTGGTCTCCTTACCTGCAAAATGAAGGTTGAACTAGGGTCCCCTCCATCAGGGACCTTCTGTGATCCTATGCCACCTGCCAGAAACTTTTCCCCTTTTTTTTTTTTTTTTGCCAATGTAGATAAAAGAAAATCTAAATTTCCAACCAGAAGAAAGGAAGGGTTTTTCATAAGTGGTTGTCAAACTCTTAGAATCCCCTGGGGAGTGGGTTACAATGGCAACATTCTCGTCCCAATCCCAGAGATTCTGATCCAACGGGATCCTGAGGATCTGTATTTTTACAAGCTCCCCACGATCCTGATGCTGATGGCCCTCAAAACTCAGTTTAAGAAATTCTGCTTTTCACAATGTATATGTACCTCAAAACATCAATTTGTACACCTTAAATATATACAGTTTTGATTTGCCAATTATACGTCAATAAAAATGGAAAAAAAGAAGGGCTGGCCCCGTGGCATGGTGGTTAAGTCTGGTGCACTCTGCTTCAGCAGCCAGGTTCGCGGGTTCGAATCTCCAGCGCGGACCTACATCACACATTAGACCATTCTGGGGCAGCGACCCACACACAAAATAGAAGAAGATTGGCACAGATATTAGCTCAGGGTAGATCTTCCTCAAGCAAAAAAAAAAAAAAGGAAGATTGGTAACAGATGCTAACTCAGAGCAAATCTTCCTTGCCAAAAATAAAAAAAAGAAAAGGAAAAAAAGAAATACTGCTTTGCCTCTTGGTCCAGACTCAGGCACTGTCCTCACCTAAGAGGTGGAATGTAGAAAATGGGATAGACAGCTGGAGGAAGAGTCATCTGAACTTAGCCCCCAGTACTTTGGATCCACTGCCCAGGACTTAGCTATGGTCCCACACAGACAGACCGGAAGCAGGGGAGGCTCCCCAGTAGGCATGCTACCCAGGGTCTTCTCTCAGGTCCCAGGGAGAGAACCCTGGCCGCATGAAGTGGGCAGAGCCCCCATCACCTCAAAGCCTGTGACAAATACCTGTCATTATCACTGAGAGGAGTAAGTCACGTTTTGCAGTCCCAGGTATTTTTTCTTAATTAGTGAGACGGGGCTGATCTATTTGTTAACTAACAGATGGAGGCGCATGTAATAATGCGGTTTGCTTTATTTATATTTGACAGTGGTGGATTTCTGGAGGAACGTCTGGAGAGGCAGGCACTGCCTGAAGAGGGGCTGGGATAATGATGTGATGGGACGATGAGTCATCCTGGATGGAGACCCTCATGGCTACACTTGTTCCCCCAGGTGTATCCTACATTCTCTCTAGACCAGGAAGTCAGTGTCACTTCCCCACGGGGTTGGCAAGTTTGCTTGGTCAGGTGAAAAACCAAAGTTACTATTTATTAAAAGCTCAAATTTTCCTCCTTTCTTCCATTATATCTTTATTCTCTTCTTCCATAAATATTGAATGTCTACTTCTACACAAGCTAGGCACCATGCTGTGTACTGGAGAGCCAGCAGTGAACACCACAGACACAGCCCTTGCTTTTAGGGATCAGTTGCCTCTTCCATGCAGTGGGGAACCCTAAAAGAACTCTTTTTTAAAATTGAGATGAAATTGACATATAACATTGTGTAAGTTTAAGGCATGCAACAGGTGGGTTTGATGCATTTATATATTGCAGTGTGATTACTACAGTAGTGTTAGCTAATACCTTTATTATGTCACATATGTGTCATTTCTTTTTTGTGTTAAGAATAGTTAAGATTTAGTCTCTTAGCTTTATAATACAGTTTTATTGACTATAATCACTATAGACTATATATATTCCATATAGTGCGTTAGATCTCTAGAACTTATTTATCTGCTAGTTGTAAATTGGTGCCCTTAAACATCTCCCTAATTCCCTACCCTCCAGTGCTTAGTAACCACCGTTCTTCTTTCTGGTTTTACAAGTTCAGGTTTTTTAGATTCCACATATAAGTGAGATCCTACAGTATTTGTCTTTCTCTGACTTCTCTCACTTAGCACAATGCCCTCAAGGCCCATTCATGTTGTTGCAAATGGCAGGATTTCCTTCTTTCTCATGGCTGAATAATATGCCATTGTATATATATACTACAACTTCTTTATCCACTGATAATGAGTGTCATCCACTGATGGACACTCAGGTTATTTCCATGTCTTGGCTATTGTGAATAGGGCTGCAGTGAACATGAGGGTGCAGATATCCCTTTGCGATACTGATCTCAATTCCTTCAGAAATATACCCAGGAGTGGGATTGCTGGATCATATGGCAGTTCTATTTTTAGTTTTTTGAGGAACCACCATGCTGTTTTCCCTAGTGGCTGTACCAATTTACATTTCCACCAAGAGTACATAAGAGTTCCCTTTTCTCCACATCCTTGCCAATACTTATCTCTTGTCTTTTTGATAAAAGCCATCCTAACAGGTGTGAGGTAATACCCCATTGTGGTTTTGATTTGCATTGTCCTGATGATTAGTGATGCTGAGCACCTTTTTATATACCTATTGGCCATTTGTACTTCTTCTTTGGAAAAATGTCTATTCAGGTCTTTTGCAAAAAGGGCTGCTTCTTTTACCCTAACCCTCCATGCTCAGTGCAAAGGAAACAAGAATCCATGACCTCAGAATGTTCTGTAGCAGCTCGGCTCTAAGGAAGACCCGGCCACGCTGAACACCTGGTAGATGCCTTGTCTAGGCTAATAGGTCTTGTTGGGGAGGGTGAGTCATCCCCAGGACAATCCCAGCACAGGTGGAAGTCTTTCCCTTGAGTTGCTCACATGCAGGCAGAAACCTGGGCCTGTGCCGAAGGGTGTTTGCAGGCCACTAGCCTGGTGTGGGCATTCCTTAGACATGCCTCACCCCCAGGTCCATGCCTTTTAATTCCAGAGATCAGGATTAGACTTCTAAGATATTCTTTCCCTTTGAACCATAGCTCAAATTCTCTTAAAAGACTCTGGCCAGTAGATGGCCATGTCTAAGCTGAATATCAGAAGTTAGTCAATGTCTACATATTTTGTCATTTGAAGTGTTTAGTAGTTTTCCTATGACATTGTGCCTTAGCACATTAATCCTCATAACAAGCCTGTGAGGTAAGTACTATAATCACTTTCATTTTACAGATGAGAAAACAGAGGTGTGAAGAGATGGTTTCCCAAGGTCCCCCAGCTGGAGAGGGGCAGAGCGAGGGTCTGGTTCTGGAGCTGGTGTTCTTGACTACCTCTACCACCCTCCTCCCAGGAGAGTGTAAGACTTGTCCAGGGCCAGATCTGTATCTACACCCACCCCTGATCTACCTTCTCTTTCTTTCTCTTCCTATCTGCACATGTCACACCTAGATAAATATTGGGACACAGTCTGGGCTTGTAGTCAAGTACGCTGCAATGGGAGGCCAGATCTGCCTGTTACTGGGCTGTTCTCCTTTTCACTCCACCTTGTGATTCCCCCTTCTCTATGTACTGAGGGACATGTTAACAACACTTCAAGTAGGCCAAAAGAAAGAGAACAATAGCCTCCAGAAAAAAGCAATTGTAGGTAGGTAGTATAATGGCTGTAGCCTCATATTTACAGTGGAGAGTAAGTTAAGGAAGTGCATATAAAGTGCTATCATAGTTGCTGACAGAATAAGCAACAAATAAATGGTGATGATGATACTAATGAAGATAATGATAACGGATATGATGAAGATGATGTTGGTGAAGAAGGAGGAGGAAGAAGTGGAGGAGGGGGGAGCAGGAGAAGGGATCAGGCCTGTGGTGATGTCCTCACCAACGACTTTGGGGAGAACATGCTCATCTCTCTGGCCAGAAGAGGCTGCCTGACAGCTGTGGAGGAAGCATCCTTTAGCAGATGTGCAAGGAAAGGAGCAATTTCAAAGTATTGCCCTTGTGGGGGTCAGCAACACGTCCACACACATGCCCTATATCCCTAGGCCCTGGGGAACACTTTGACAGTGAGTTGTACAGAGTTGCAGTGCCAGCTCCCAACTTCTTCTATTCAACTCTGCAGAACTCTTTGTTTCAGTCCGTGAAAACAGATGGTATAAGTCATTAGAAAGCCAAACAGATTTGCTGAGACACCCAAGAAGGTAGCTGCTTCTGCCAAGCATTCATAATAGCTACCATTGTATCCCAATTGGGCATCAGGTCCTCCACACAGTAGTCAAAGTGATCCTGTTAAAGGATAAATCAGACTGTGCCCCTCTGCTGCTTCAAAGGGATCTTCATTTCACTAAAAATAGGGGGGAAAAAACCAAAGTCTTACAGTGGCCTTTGAGGTCTTGTGGAATCTGACCTCCTATCCTATCTTGGACTTCATCTGTTGTTACTCTTCCTCTCTCTCTTGCTGCTTTAGCCATACCAGCCTTCTCTGTACTGCAAACATATCAGACACACTGCCACCTCAGGGCCTTTGCACTGGCTGTTTCCTCTGCCTAGAATGCTATCTCCCAAATATCCCTACTGCTCACTCCTTCACTCCTTTGAGTCATTGCTCAAATGGTCCTATCTCTGTGAGGATTACCCTCACCATGTTAACTTAAATTGCAAACCCTCCTTAGTGACATCAGCATCATGGCAGAGTGAGTTGTTCCCTTTGTCTCTCCCCTCTAAATTATAACTAAATGGACATTCATTAACCAGCAGAGGATTCCCTGAACAGCACAACAGGATGTCTGAGAGATCCATGGAGCCGTGCATCTGAAGGTAGGGGGACTGGATACCTGGGAGGCAATGGAACTAGGTGAGTGCACCCCTTCCACTCCCCAGCAGCAGCAATCTAGGTCATGGGTCCTCACACAGTGGCCAGTGTGACTGTAAGAGGAGGCCAGGGAAGCCCAGCCCTCATGAATGCTTTCAGAATTGTAGCCTGGCCTACAAGAGCACCCACCATGCTGGGGCAGCCCCACCTGTGGGAATGCTCCCCACCAAGTGGCATGGCTCAGCCCCCCATGAAGGAGCACCCACCAAGGGCAGCAGCTCAGCTGAGCTGCCCATGAGTGCAGAGCTGGGCCATGCATGAAAGAAAGTGCCCCTCACCTCCCAGCTAGCACACAAGCTTGGCTGGTCCCCTGCTGAGCACAGTGGTCTTGAACCAGAGCAACCCACTGGTGGAGCAGAGAGGCCCCACCTACATGCTCATGTGTGACTTATCAAGTGGCTGCAGCCAGGGTGCAAATTCAGAGAAGCCTCACTAGCACTTCAGCAGGTGGAGTGGGATCAGAAAAGACAGGTTCTGTCCCCCACCTCCAGTGGTGGCAGTTGGAATCTGCGACCTGATACTACCACAAATGCACTGGCAAAGGATCACTTCATCGAACGCCATGAAGAACTACATTAATGCTTTAGAGAAGAAGGAGAATGAAACCAATCCTGAACTCACAGAAATTTACAATCTAAATGACAGAGAATTCAAAATATTTATCATAAAGGAAATCAACAAGTGACAAGAAATCTCAGAAAGGCTGTTCAATAAGCTCAGGAATAAAATTAACAAGCAGAAGGAATCCTTCACCAGAGAGATCAAAACTCTAAAAACAAACAAACAAACAGAAATTCTGGATATAAAGAATACAATTAATGAGATACAAATAATCTAGAATCCATGAAAAATAGAACTGATGTTACGGAGGACAGAACTAGCGACTTAGAAGATAGAAATAATAACAGATCTAAAGGCAGAAATTGACAGCAACAAATTAATAGAAGGGGACCTCAATACCCACCTTGTATCAATGGATAGATCATCCAAATAGAAAGTCAACAAGGAAACAGTGACCTTAAATGAAATGCTAGACCAGATGGACTTAATAGGTATATAGAGAACATTCCATCCCAAAACAGCAGAATACACATTCTTCTCAAGTGCACATGGAACATTCTCAAAGGTAGACTATATATTGGGAAACAATACAAGCCTCAATAAATTTAAGAAGATTGAAATCACATCAAGCATCCTTTCTGACCACAATGCTATGAAACTAGAAATGAACTACAAGAAAAAGGCTGGGAAAGTCACAAACACAGAGAGACTGAACAACATGCTACTGAGCAACCATTGGATTAATGAAGAAATCAAACAAAAAATCAAAAAATACCTACAGACAAGTGAAAATGAAAACATAACATACCAACTCTTATGGGATGCAGCAAAAGTGGTGCTAAGAGGGAAGTTTATAGCAATACAGGCCTACCTCAACAAACAAGAAAAATCTCAAATAAGTAATCTTAAACTATACCTAACAGAACTAGAAAAAGAAGAACAAAGCCAAAAGTCAGCAGTAGGAGGGAAATAACAAAAATTAGAGCAGAAATAAATGAAATAGAGACTAAGAAAACAATAGAAAGGATCAACGAAACTAAGAGCCAGTTCTTTGAGAAAATAAACACAATTGACAAACCCTTAGCCAGACTCACTAAGAAAAAAGAGAGAAGAGTCAAATAAATAAAATTAGAAATTAAAGAGAAGAAATCACAATGGATACCACAGAAATACAAAGGATTATAAGAGAATACTATGAAAAACTATATGTCAACAAATTGGACAAGCTAGAAGAAATGGATAAATTCTCAGACTCATACAACCTCCTAAAACTGAATCAAGAAGAAATAAAGAATCTGAAAAGACCAATCACAAGTAAAGAGACTGAAATAGTAATCAAAAACCTCCCCCAAAATAAAAGTCCGGGACCAGATAGCTTCTCTGGAGAATTCTACTAAACATAAAAAGAAGATTTAATACCTAGCCTTCTCAAACCATTCCAAAAAATTGGAGAAGACAGAATGCTTCCTAACTCATTCTATGAGGCCAACATCACCCTGATACCAAAACCAGACAAGGACAACACAAAGAAGGAAAATTACAGGCCAAATTGCTGATGAACATAGATGCAAAAATCCTCAAGAAAATGTTGGTAAATTGAATACAGCAACACATTAAAAAGATCATACATCATAATCAAGGAGGATTTATATCAGGGATGCATGGATGGTTCAACATCTGCAAATCAATCAGTGTGATATGCCACATTAACAGAATGAGGATTAAAATCACACAATCATCTCAGTAGATGCAGAGAAGGCATTTGACAAGATCCAACACCTATTTATGATTTTAAAACTCTCAATAAAATGGGCATAGAAGGAAAGTACCTCAACACAATAAAGGTCATATATGACAAACCCACAGCCAACATCATACTTAACAATGAAAAACTGAAAGCCATTCCTCTGAGAACAGGAACAGGACAATGATGCCCACTCTTGCCACTCTTATTCAAAATAGTACTGGAGGTTTTGGCCAGAGCAATTAGGCAAGAAAAAGAAATAAAAGGTATCCAAATCAGAAAGGAAGAAGTAAAACCCCCACTGTTTGCAGACGTGGTTCTACACATAGAAACCCTAAAGAATCCACCAGAGAGCTATTAGAAATAATCAACAACTACAGCAAAGTTGAAGGGTACAAAATCCACTTACAAAAATCAGTTCCATTTCCATACACTAATAACGAACTAGCAGAAAGATAAGTCAAGAATACAATCCTATTTGCAATTGCAACAAAAAGAAGAAAATATCTGGGAATAAATTTAACCAAGGAGGTGAAAGACTTATACGTGGAAAGCTAGAAAACATTATTGAAAGAAATCAAAGAAGACATAAACAATGGAAAGATATTCCATGCTCATGGATTGGAACAATAAATATAGTTAAAATGTCCATATTACCTAAAGCAATCTACAGATTCAATGCAATCCCAGTCAGAATCCCAATGACATTCCTTATGGAAATAGAGCAAAGAATCCTAAAATTTATATGGGGCAACAAAAGACCCTGAATAGCCAAAGTGATCCTGAGAGAAAAGAACAAAACTGGAGGTATCACAATCCCTGACTTCAAAATATACTACAAAGCTATAGTAATCAAAACAGCATGGTACTGGCACAAAAACAGACACACAGATCAATGGAACAGAATTGAAAGCCCAGAAATAAAACCACACATCTGTGGACAGCTAATCTTTGACAAAGGAGCCACGAACATAAAATGGACAAAGGAAAATCTCTTCAATAAATGGTGTTGGGAAAACTGGACAACCACATGCAAAAGAATGAACATAGACCATTATCTTACACTATACACAAAAATTAACTCAAAATGGATTAAAGACTTGAATCTAAGACCTGAAACCATAAAACTCCTAGAAGAAAATATAGGCAGTACACTCTTTGACATCGCTCTTAGCAACATCTTTTTGAATACCATGTCTACTCAGGCAGGGAAACAAAAGAAAAAATAAACAAATGAGACTACATAAGACTAAAAAGCCTCTGCACAGCAAAGGAAACAAACCATCAACAAAACAAAAAGGCAACCCACCAACTGGGAGAAAATGTTTGCAAATCGTATATCTGACAAGGGGTTAGTCTCTAAAATATATAAAGAATTCATACAACTCAACAACAAAAAAACAAACAACCCGATCAAAAAAATGGACAGAGGATATGAATAGACATTTTTCCAAACAAGCTATACAGATGTCCAACAGGCACATGAAAAGATGTTCAACATCACTAATTATTACGGAAATGCCTATCAAAACCACAATGAGATATCACCTCACACCTGTCAGAATGGCTATAATAAAGAAGGTGAGAAATAGCAAGTGTTGGCAATGATGTGGAGAAAAGGGAACCCTCATACACTGCTGGTGGGAATGCAAACTGGTGCAGCCGCTATGGAAAACAGCATGGAGTTTCCTCAAAAAATTAAAAATAGAAATACCATACAATCCAGCTGTCCCACTACCGGGTATTTATCCAAAGAACATGAAATCAGCAATAGAAAGAGATCTATGCACCCCTATGTTCGTTGCAACATTATTCACAATAGGCAAGATGTGGAAGCAACCCAAGTGCCCATCAAGACAAAAAAAGACAAAATTGTGCCATTTGCAACAACATGGGTGGATCTTGAGGGTGTTATAAGTGAAACAAGCCAGATAAAGACAAATAACATATGATTTCATTCATATATGGAAGATAAAGAGAACAAATTAGTGGATAAAGAGAACAGATTAGTGGTAACCAGAGGAGAAGGGGGTGGGGGTAGGGCTAAGGGGTAAAGGGGCACATATGTATGGTGACAGATAAAAACTAGACCATTGATGGTGAGCACAATGCAGTCTATAAAGAAACTGATAAATAATGTATACCTGAAATTATACAATGTTATAAACCAATATGACCTCAATTTAAAAAAAGTGAAATAAAAAATAAAATAAATTGCGAGCTCTTCCCCACCCCCTTACTCTGCTCTACTTTCCCTTAGAAACATTTACCTTCTAATATACAATTGTCTAATTTATATGCTTTGTCTGCTTTCCCAATTAGAATGTAAACTCTATGAAGGCAAGGATGTTTATCTGTTTTGTTTAACGAGGTAGTCTCAGCGCTTAGACCAGTGTCCAGCACATGAAAGGAGCTCAATAAACATGTGCGGATGGATAAGTAACGCTTTATATGTATTCTCTTACTTAATACTTAAAACAATCAACAAACTTACAAGGGAGGTACAATGATTATCCCCATATTACAGATAAGGAAACTGAGGCCCAGAGAGATTAAGCAACTTTTTCAAGGCCACACTACTAAATAATGATAGAGCTCATTTTGGAACCTAATATCCATTTAGAGCCGATGCTAGGTCAGTTATACTATGTTGCCTCATCTCTCCCTCTTTCCATCATTCATCCACCCACCTTTCTAGTCTCTCTCTGGCAAAACCTACCTTGTACCAGGCATTGTGCTGGGCTTGTGGGTCCAGAGAAGAAATGACACATAACTGAATGATCATTGCCTTCAAGGGGTGCACAGTACAACAGAGCAGACCTCTAAGGGGCTACAGTCAGATTTGTAGGAAAGGAAGTTGGTTCTCAGCATAACTAAGCTGGAAAATTTGGGATGATTTTCTTTGAGATCTGGCTTCTAGTAATATTAATCTATTTTCATCTTATCTGTGTTGCACAATATCCACAAAGTCTGCACGGAAGTCTCTGCACAGGAAGTCAGAAGCCTCATCTGCATATTTTATTTGGTACCCAACACAGTGTTGGTTCCCTGAAAGCTCTTGGTGGAAATCATAGGAGGTGGGGGATGCTCGAAGCGGGAGACTGTCATTACGCTGCTGCTTTAGTTAAAGCTAGCCCTGGCTGAAAATCACAAGGGAGAAAAATCATCAAATTGTGCTTCTGCTTTTATATAATCCCAAAGGCTGAAGGTTAGTGTTTTTAAATCTTGATCAGTGAAGTGTCCGTATAAGAGGATAATTGAACCCGGTTTCTTGGTATGAGATGCAAGCGCTGTGAAATTCTTTCCTACTAGTGAAATGTCAACACAATTTCATTTGTTATTATTATTATTTCCAGGGATAACAGTTAACATTTGTTGAGGATTAGCCCTGTGCCAGGCCTGTTCTTAGCATTTTACATATTTTATTTAATGATCACCCCCCCACACACACACACACAACAAGTAGGTAATGTTGGTTCTGTTTTACCTTAAAGAAAACGAACTTCGAGAGATTAGTAAAATCACGCGTTCACCCAGGCTCAGTGCCTGGAATACAGTGGCTGCTCAAACAATGTGGCTGCTTCTTGGCTACTCTTCTCAATGGGACATGCTGTTGTTGAAGTCCTGAAAGTTCCTAGACACACCTGGAGTCCATTAGTATTTGCTGCCTACACCACCTCTTGGGTTAATGAGTTTTATAAGCTGACGACCAGCTGTGCCAAGCTGTAGTTGTTCCTTTCATTTGTTTTAAACTACCTATTTCAGGCTTCAAGAGGAGCCTCTACAGATCCCGCAATTCAGGAGTTGATGAGCACATTCATGCTCGTCTTCGATAGCCTTTAATCTTGCCGCCATTTATTATGCACCTGCCATGTGCCAGGTGTCGTGCTTCTCTCTGTGGATACAGGAAAGAAATCTCCCCCAACCTTAAGGAGCTCTCCCTTAAGAGACTTTGATTACCGGACTCTATAATACAGTTGTGAGGAAACAGGCTTTGGAACCAAGCGAGCAGAGGCGCTACATTTAGGCACACAGCTTATGCACTACACAACTCCAGGTGGTGCCATCCACATTGAATACAATTACGCACCTTGGAGATGTGCAGTGCACGACCCGTGCACCGGCATGTGGTGACCTGCCGGGGGCGGGGGATGGAGGGGGTCACAAGCAATTTACTAATATTTTCTTTAAAATTCTGTTTTCTTATCTGTAATATGGTAATCCCACTACCTTCCCCACAGAGTCGCCTTGAGGATTAAATGAGATCATGCATGCCAAATGAAGATTACAGCGTCTGGCACACAGGGCTGCTGAATAAACGGGAGCCTCTGTCATCCTTATGTAAGTGTACGACGTGAGGAGCCCCTTCATCCCTGGGGCCCTGCCCTCCATTAGGCTCTGCATGTCTTCTTTTCTAACTCAGTTTCCCATCCTTCCCCAGCCTTGCCCTTGCCCTGTGGAACTCCCGCTCAGCCATCAGCAAACCACCTCTTTCCTTAGTCTCTCCTTTGATCATTCCCTGGTTCTCCCTAAGGACACTGTTTTCTGGGGAATCTCTCTTAGTTGGTGGCTATTTTCTCTCACTGCCATCATACCTCTGGGCCTGGAGGTGGCCTGGAAGGCTTCCTTGCTTCTCATCGCTGCCTTCCTGTTGTCCTCAGTCCTTTCTCTAAGAACCCCCAGCTTTGGAACTCACATCGTCAGGAGCCGTTGTGAGTACCTAACGACCCTTGGTGACGTGCTCTCATTCCTTCAAGATTTCAGCTCCTGGCTCACTGTCACGCTCTCCAACACTGCCTCTCTCAAAATTCTTGGTGGTTTCAACATCCACGATCCTTCCAATACCTGGGCCTCTTAATTCTTTGACCTCCGCTTCCAATGTTCTTGTCCTCCCTCCTTCCCCAGCCACCCATTCCCATGGCCATACCCTAGACCTTGTCATTGCCAGTCACTGCCACCCCTCCAAGATACGCATGTTAAGGAGCCCCCACTTTCATTCTTCTAGCTCACAAGCTCTAGTAACCCCTCTCTAACACTCCTGTCCCCTCGTGGAACATGCAATCCCTAATCCAAATGCCCTTTGGGGATGCCTGCCTGTCTCAAGTCCTCCCTCGTATCCCTCTCCAGCTAAAATTCCCTAGTCCGTCATTATAATCCCTCTTCTGCATACCTCTCATCTCCTTTGCTCCTCCTCTTTTTGCATTCGAGGAACAAAACCCCAGCTATGATTAAATCCAACTTTCTATTGACTTTGAGCTTACACATGGGCCGCTGAACACGGCTGGAGAGCAGCCCCCTCATCTGACTGATCTTACTTCACCTTCATGAGCCAAACCTCCGCTGGCCCCCAGTGCTGCCCGACAACCCAACTATATTTCCTCACCTCTCACTGGCCTGCTCACCTCCATGACTGTTTCAGCCCTTTTCCGCCTCCTCCAAGAGGTAGCACCTCCTCCCCTCCACTCAGCTGTTGACTTTACCTCCTGCGGTACCACGGCCACACCTACTCCCCCCCCCCCCCCCCCCCCCCCCCCCGTGCACCTGTGCCCGTCTACCTGCCTCTCTCCTGTTACCGTGGGTGAATCGCCCATGCTCCTGGCAAGTGTGTACTTGATCCTGCCCCCAGCAGATTTCCAAGGACCTCACTCTAATTCTCCTTTCTTTCCACTGTCTCATCAATTTCCCTGTCTTTGCTGCATCATTTCCCTCAGCTAAAACATGCTGCCATCTCTGTTACCTCTAAAAAAGCTCTCTCTTGACCCCACGTCTTCCTTTCGCAAACTCCTCCAAAGAGATGTCTGTACCTGTGCCTCCAGTTTCTCTCCTCTCCTTCTCCCTTCAACCCATTCCAAGGAAGCCTCACTCCCGCTTCTGAAACTGCTATTGTCAAGGTCACAAACAAGCTCAGAGTTGCTAAATCCAATGGTCAATTCTTCGTCTTCATCAAACTTGACTCATCGCTGACATGTGACAGAGCTGATGACCTTTCTTCTCAAAACATTTTCTTCCTTTGCCTTTCAGGACAACACCTCTCCTGGTTTCCTTCTTTACTCACCAGCTGCTTTTTCACTCCTGGAGTGGCCCAGAGCTCAATCTTTGGACTTCTTCTCTATCTACCCCAAGTGATCTCAGCCAGTCGCATGGGGTCATAGCAGATGAGGTGGCTCTCAAATGTACATGTTCCAGTTCAGGCCTCCCCCCTGCACTCCAGACTCATACCTAGTTGCCTGTGCGACATCTCCACTCAGATGGAGGCCCCTGCCCTCCAAACCTGCCATAACAGAGTGCCACAAACTGAGTGACTTCAACACTCAGTTGAAATATATTGTCTCACAGTTCTGGAGGCAGGACGTCCAAATCAAGGTGTTGGCAGGGCCGTGCTCCCTCTGGACACCCGGGGGAGGGATCTGTTCCAGGCCTCTCTCGGGGCTCTGGTGGGTCCTGGCCCTGTGGCAGCACCACGCCATCTTCACATGGTGCTCTCCCTGTGAATCTGTGTCCACATTTCCCGTTTTTATAAGGACACCTGTCCTGTTGAATTAGGGCCCACCCTAACGACCTCATCTTAGCTTGACGACATCTGCAAAGACCCTATTTCCAAATAAGGTCAAATTCTCAGCTATTGGGGGTTAGGGCTTCCTAACATACCTGTTTTGAGGGACACAGTTCAATCCGTAACACCTGCTCCTCCTGCTTGCTCCCATTTTGGTAAGTGGCCACTCCATTCTTCCAACTGCTCAGGTCAAAAACCTTGGAGTCATCTGTGATGGCTTGCTTTCATATACACTGACACCCAAGCCATCAGCATATCTGGTTGGTTCTACCTTCAAAATATATTCAGAATCCAAACACTTCTCATCACCTCCACTGCCATTTCCTGGTCCAAGCCACCATGTTGCAACTTCTGCGTTAGTGGTAACAGTTCCTTAACTTATCTCCTTGCTTCTGCTCTTCCCCTCCCATAGTAGCCAGAGTGACCATTTTAGGTTATGTCACTGCTCTGCTCAAATCCCTCCTAGGACCTCCCATGGCACGTAGAGTAGAAGCTGATGGCCTGCATGGCCTTACATGGTCCACCGCCCACTTTCCCCCTGTGGACTCCTCGCTTGCTACTCCCTCCTCCCTCCTCCTGCTCCATCCACTCTGGCTTCCTTGCTGGTTCTGCCTCAGGGTCTTTGCACTTGCTGTTGCCACTGCTTGGAATGCTCTTTCTCCAAGTAACTGCCTGGCTTGCTCTCCTCGTTCCCTTAGACTTTTGTCCAAATATCACCTTCTCTGTGAGGTCTTCACTGACCAGCCTTTGTAAAGTTGCAGCCTTCCTCCCTTACCCCTGATACCCCCCTCCCCACTTTATTTTCTCACTAGCATTGAGCCTCATCTGACACACTATATATTTTACTTGTTTCTTGTCATTCTCTCCCACTTGAATGCATGCTTTCTGGAGACAGGGATGTTTATCTGTTTAGATCACTGCCGTATCCCCAGACCTTGAACAGTGCACATAGTAGGTGTTCAGGAAATATTTGTACAAGGAATTAATTAATTGAATGAATAATCATAATTATAATAATGGTGAACTGATGGTGATTTGACTGACAGCTTTCAAAGGATGACCATGAGTTAATTTCTCCTCCAGAAGACTGATGAGGTAGAACTTATTATCCTCATATTGCAGATGTGGAAACTGAGGCTTAATGTGATTATGTGATGGGTCCCAGAACTTGACTTTGGAATCAGACCATTCAGGTTCAAATGCTTACTCTGCCTCCTGTGTGTGTGTGTGTGTGTGTGTGTGTGTGTCTATAAGCATTTTCCATAGTCTCTTGAAGTCACAGTTTCTTTTTCTATAAATTGGGGGTAATAATAATCCTCATTTCATACAGATCTTGAGAAAATTAAATGAGATAACCCTTAGGAAGTGACTGGTAAGTAGGAAGCACTTGATGAATATTAGTTTTTATTGTTATTATTCTCCGTATTTGTTACTGTTATCGTACCCCACAGACGAAGCAAGAAATAAAATCGTGGAGAAGCGGTTCTCTTTTGGAACCTTTATTTTCTTTTGGCATCAGCTCAGGACCCAGCTACAGCATTCTTCTAAAAGCTGCAAATTCAGTATTTAAAAAAAAACAGGCCCCATCTAGCCCCTGCCTCAACAACCGTACGTTAGTGTTAGAGTATATGTGGGCGAGTGCGTGTTGCTTGTGCCTGGGTGTCTTTATTTTCCATTTACCTAGAAAATTGATAGATTTCCAATTTAGAGCAAGGGGGGACCAGGAGGGAGAAGGAAAATGGAGCTGCCCATCAAAATTAGCAGGGAAGTGGGTAAAGGTCATTTGATCACAGCTTGGCCGCCTCTGAATTAACCTGCATAACAGAGACTTGTTGAGTTTGCAGCTCTTTAAGGCGCATATTAGCACCAGGAGGGAGGCAAGGAGACACCCAGAGAGAAGGTCAATTTGTGGTTGATCAGATCAGCAGGGCTCTTGGAGAAACTTGGCTGGAGAAGCCAGCTCTGGGGTGTTGGGGTGAGGAGCGAAGGTGGAAAGTCTGGTGCCTGTCCCAGGGCTGGTTCTCTGGTCTGGCTGCCCTGTGAGACCCCTGGCCTCGGAGCTGGGATGGGCTTCCCCTGGAGCTGGAGCTGCAGCTGAAAGGGAATTAAAAAGAAGAGAGCACAGCATCCAGCGTGGCAATTGCGGATTCATTAATCGTCTGTGGGGAGAAGAATGGGAGGCATTTATATGATAAAGATGCTGGGAAATTAGAGGGAGCAGCAGTGCTGTTTACTGTTTTTATTTTATTTTTATTATCATTAAATTGCTTCAAGTCACCTGTAATTTTCCTAGGCTGTCACAATTACAAATCTTTGAGGATTACACAAGATACACACAGTCAGAAAGGTATAATTTAAACTTTCAAAGGTCTGAGGGCCTCAGCTTTTTTTCATTACCTCCCTGGCAGTTGACCCTGATGGGTCAAATTAGGTAACTCCCCCAAGGCAGGTGCTAGCCACCAACCTTTGTGATTTTACCACCAATTTGGTGGCATGGTAGACCATGAGGCAGTGGTGCCCTGGAGGGAAAAAGCATGACTTGGGGCCAACGAACTAAAATTCATATTCCTGCTTTGCTATAGGATGGCTCTCTGCCTGTGGATAAGTCACTTACCCTCCCTGTCTCTTACTCTCCCCCTCTGTAGCATGGGGATATTGAGATATAGCTTACAAGATTGTGGTTTGGCTTATAGAAAACTGTGGTTCCTGTGTTTTGACACCAATTCTCTGACAGCAACTGAGTGTCCTGCAAGTTACTTCAGTGCTGATATTAACTACCTGGGTGGTGGCACAGAGCTTCCTTGCTCTCTCCTCGTGGAATCTAAATCAGTCACTCTCCCAGCACATCGGTAACACTCATCAATCAGGAAGGTCTACTGAGCTTCAGTGTCCAGAGTTTTTGTGTGAGTTTTGTTATGCAGTCATTGTTGATTAAATCAATGGCCATGTGATTGAACTCAATCTCCAGTCCCTCTCCCCTCCTCAGAGATTAGGGGTGAGATTGAAAGTTCCAACTTTCTAATCCCCCCCCCTTTTTTTTTTGCTGAGGAAGATTAGCCCTGAGCTAAAATATGTTGCCAATCTTCCTCTTTCTTTTTTTGCTTGAGGATGATTAGTCCTGAGATAATATCTGTGCCAATCTCCCTCCACTTTATATGTGGGTCACCACCACAGTGTGGCTGACAAGTGGTGTAGATCTGTGCCTGGGATCTGAACCCATGAACTTGGGCCACCAAAGCGCAGCATGCCAAACCTAACCACTATGCGATGGGGCTGGCCCCGCTAATCTCATTCTTGAGCTTTCTGGAATGGCCACTTCCTCCCCTGACACTATCTAAGGGCCCACCATTAGCATAAACTTAGGTATGGTCAAAAGGGGCCTTGTTATGAGTAACAAAAGACACTCCTATCAGAAAATTCCAAGGGTTTTTAAAATTCTGTGCCAAGAACTGAGGACAAAGATAAGATGTATTTTTTATTACATTATAATTCTCAAGTTACAGTTTCTTCACAATCACCCCAGAGCATATTAAATTTCAGCATCCAGGGTCCTGGCCTTCCAGGTGAGTGACACAGTAGGACTGGGCTGAGACCTACAAATCTGCATTTCTACGGCTCTCCCAGGTGATATTGATGCTGGTGGTCTATGGATCACACTTGGAGAAAAGCTGATGTAACACAATGTACAGTAATATGCATGAAATTGCTCTGAAAACTGTGACACCTATCATGAACATTAGGCATTCTCATGAGGACTGTCTCCTCCTTTGAACAGATCTGAGTGTTGGATATGTTTTAAGTGTAATTGTAATTACATATCAGAGCTGAAGGAAGCCTAGAAGCCTTGGGAGTCTAGTTCCCTGGAACTCCTAGAAGGGTTTTTAGGGGTTTAGAAAGGTTGGAAGACGAGGTCAGAAGTGGGGATGTGCAAAGCCTGAAGGAAATTAGAGACGGGCCATTTTCAGTGCTCCCCTGGTGATTCCTGCGATCACCCCCTCCCTTCCATGCTGTTCCCTCTTGTTCATCCCAGTGACGGGTCAGCCTCACTTACTGCCTCCTCCACACTCCCAGGCCAACTATGAAGGGTGAAGCTTGGGTTCTCTACAAATCTGGGGTCTCAGTTGTGACCACAAAACTCTTGCAAGCTTCTAATTCAGTTTCTCAAACTATGGTCTTGGGACATATCCCAGAAAACCACCTGGAGAATGATCTTGAATCAGTACCTTTGTGGGGTGGGCCAAGGAATTGGCGTTTTAAACAAATTCCCAAGGACCCTAACCCTCTCTGCCTGAGCTGATAGCCTTGTCTCTAACTTTCTGGGAAGTCTAACGCAGGCTAACAAGAGGCAGCTTTCTATCTGGCAGGTGGTAGGCACTCAATGGATGTTGGTGGAATGAGTGAGAGATTCCATGAATAAATTCCATTTTCCTTCTCTCTCCTTTCTTTTCTTCAAAAGAACTTAAAGTTCTTTTGTGTCTTCCTTGTCTTTCCACTCTCTACCCCATGTCCTGACCAGGTCCCCAGTAGGCTTTCTGGCCTCATGCAGGATCTTGACTCTCAGTTATTCTCTCCTGTATCTTTAGTGTCTTTCTTTCCGCCAGCTCTTTCCTCATCACCAGGTGGCCCCAGGCCTCCTTCATGGTTCTTGTCCTCTCTTTCCCCTTGTCTCTGATCAACATTTGCTACTTTCTCACTTAGATTAATGGCATCACCATTCTCTCACCTTCCTCCTGCACCAGCCATCTTTGACTCTTCTCTCTCTCATCTCCACACCCAATCTGTGGCTCAGATCTTTGTTTTATGTCCACTATCTTTTTCGTGATGTTGTCCCCTGTGTCAGACCTTCATCTGTTCAAGTCGGGTCCACTGCAGTAGCTTCTGTTCTCTGACGTCTGCCCTCCAAATTACACTGAACACTTAGCCCAATTAATCATTCGAAGAGTTAGCTCTTTTCATACCATTACCCTGTTCAAAATGTTCCTCTGACTCCCCATTGCTAGCAGCATAAAATCCCCAATCTTTAGCCTTCACAATTAGACCCCTATCTAGTTTTCCAGATTTATCTTCCATGATTCCCTAGACTTCCAGTCTTCCCCAAACCCTAGATTCCTACTTTTCTGGACCTAAATACTTGCTGCGTTCTCTTGCCTCCTCATCCTTATCCTTGTTCTTTCCCCAGCATCACTGCTCCCTCCTCAATCTTTTCAACTCCCTTCAACCACAATGGCACCTGTTCCAGGACGCCTTCCATCATCCCCAGACATAAGTGCATCCCTGGAACCTCCATAGCTCCCCGCTGGCCTCTTCTCTGCCTCACTTTGTGGTTATTTATGTATGTCTTAACTTCTGAGATGATCAGCTCCTTGATGGTAGAGGTAACAACATCAATTACAGCACGTCCAATGGCAGGGACTACTGTAATTCTTGATTGAGCACCTACTGTGCATAATAGGTCCTTCACACACAAGAACTTTAAAATTTATCATCATACTCTGATTTAGTTGTTCTCTCCATTTCAGAGATATGGAAGCTGAGGAGTAGAGGGGTAAAGGTCATAAGGCTGACAAGTGGCAGGGATGAGATTCAAACCCAGGGATCCAAACCCACTCTCTTTCTTCTCCATAACATGGCTCCCAAGGCAAAGAAGAAAACCCACATTTGTTGAGCAACTATGTGCCAGTGCTGGCAGGGATCCAAAACTGACCAAGACAATTCCAGGAAATAGTATATATGAAAGTGACTAGCACACTGTCTGTCACGTAGTGGGTGCTCAGTATGAATGCTCACTGAGAAATGGGTGGAGTCAGTGTCTGCTGCACGCCCGTGCTTGCTCCTAGAGTAGCGGCTGTGTCCTACTGTGGGGAGCTGTGGAGGGAAGCCTGGGGCTGAGAGCTCATTTGGGCTCAGCCAAACGCGTTTATGATGACCTTGAGCAAGTCTCACAGCCTCTCCAACCTCATTTCCTCACAGCGAAATGAAAAAGCCAGAGGACATTTTTTTCTAAGGTCTTTCCAACTCTAAGAGGTGAGGTGATGTGGGGGTCAATGAGTTGTAAACAGCAAGGCAAATACAAGCGGAAGTGATTGTTTTAATACTTTAGACGCTTCCTGCAGCAAGGGCGCTCCTCTGGATTTTAGGAAGACTGGATAATTCCCTTCTCAGAGGCTCAGTTTCTGAGGCCAGAGTCCCCAGCTCTCCTGGGCCTGCAAGGACTCAGGGGCAGAGGACAAATGGCAACCCTTCCCTGATGCGTGGGAGAGGGGACGCTGCAGGGGACCCAGTCTGTCTCACGGGGCACTGACTTCTGCAGTATCTGGCCTTGCTTGGCAGAGAGTTAATTAATGTCTGCAGGGCCAGTTAGCAGAAATAACAATTGCTTTGATTAAGGGAGAGATGGCTATGAGCTTTGCTTTAAGTAAAATGGACAAAGAAGTGATAGGAAATCATCCACTTGGCCTCCTTTGCTGGGCCTGCTGGCTTGGCCTCCCTCTATCCTGGCTGCTGACTCCTCCAGCTTCCTCCAGGAAATGGGGCCCCGCTCTCCAGCTGTGCTTTACAAGGACCCTGGTTTTTGTCATTGTTGCAGATAAGAGGGTCGATACTGCTGTGGGTTTTGTGAATGTGAGTTTGGAGAGGGGCCCAAGATGCCCAGGAAGAGGCGATGATGGCAGAGCTGATGAAGCTGGGCACAGTCAGGAGAAAGGCGCGCTGCACACCGACAGTTAGTATGGCTTACCCTCCCGGGGCTGCCGCGCGAGCGCGCTGTTCTGAGCGCTTTCCCTGCATTTTCTCATTTAATCCGAACACCCACCCCAGGAGGAAGCGTGAACTCTCTGGTGGAGGTCGCTTGGCTTGTGAGTAATGGAGCCAGGATTCTAACGCAGATCTGTCTTGGGTGACAAAATGGTTACTCATTATAACCTACCTCCTCCTGGGCAAGGAGGATGCAAAATTTTGGGAGAAGAGCAAATGGGAACCGAGGACAGTGGACTTAAGAGGGGAGAGGGATGAGACTGAAAGTCCTCAAACTTGCCCAGGTCGGCTGCTGAAAGCTTCAAATGCTAACATTTGTTGAGCCCTACTATGTGGGAGGCGTGGTGCTGAGGAGCATTGCTGGTACAGCTCACTGAATCCCCACAGTAACTGCGCATAGTAGGTGTTCTTTCTCATAGGAGGAGATTGAACCTGGAGAGACTAACGCTCTGTCCAAGTCACGCGGCCAGTGAAAACTGCCAGATCTTGAACCCAGTTCTATTGTAGGCCTAAAGTTCATGCTAGCTCCATCGTCCAGCACTGCCGCCCGCTTTGCAGAACATCACAAAATGCTGATAGGTCCAGCCTTGGCATAAAGCACACTGCTCACCCCCAAAGGCAGGAGAACGGAAAGAGTGGGAGAGGCACTGGGAGACAGAGCTCTTGCTGATCGCTTCAAAGCGCCTGCCACTTGGCCAGGCACTCCACGTGTGTTTAATCTCATTTAGTTCTCGTAACACCCGGGTGGGAAAGGCATAATTGCTCACATTTTGCAGCTGAGTGTATCGAAGCTCAGAAATGGCAATTGACTTGCCGAAGGTCACAGAGCTGGTAAGTGGTGGACCAAGGATTCCCATCCAGATGGGCCCAGCTTCAAGGCCCAGGCTAATTAAAAATATAATTTTGTGCTAAATCAAGTAGCATCTCATACCAGATTCTATTAAAGCAGAGGCCAACAGTTAAAAGTAAATTTGTAGTTGAAAATTTATAATTAAGGCGATCATCAATTAACTTATTTTTCTGGGAACAGAGAAAGGTTTGCTGTTATTGGATTTTAGCTGCAGAAGAATCTGGAGCCTCGTTTAAGAACCACAGAGGCTTTTCAGTAAAGCAGGAGTTGAGAGAGCAGCTCAGGGAAGCTGACCCAGGCTGCATGCCCAGAAACGGGACTCGTTCAAGAGCTTTCTGGGCATGGAGAGCAGGCGGGAAGCACAGCCAGGTTAGCTGCTATCCGGGAGAGGAGTGTTGGCTTCAGTTAGCCTGTACATAGAATCTGCCAGAAGGGATCATATGTTCTCAAAAAACGGGGAGTAGGGACAAAATAATTTGATCATTTGTCTTCCCTGCTCAATAACCTTCAGTGGCTCCCCATTGTATCCCAAATAAACCCTAGAAGCCTTACCTTGACCTTCAAAACTCAGCACAATCTGGTCCCAATTTACATTCCCAGTCTTGTCTCTCACACATCACTCTACATAAAATTCATACTCATGTTAAACTGATCCACTTTTTCTTCCAGTAACCCAATTCTGAGTCTTTCCCCTTTCCTCCGTTTTCCATCCAAATTTACCTAGTAAAATCCTGCTCATTCTTCAAGTTCCTTTCCTAGGTGACTCCTCCATGAAGTCCCCTCTGATTGTCCTCCAAGAAGCAGATACTCCCTCTATTTATGCTGTACACATGGCACGGATCACATGGTGCACTGAATTGAGATTATTTATGTACATCCCATCTTCCCTACTAGATACAAGCAATACCTCATGCCTGTGAGTGTATGAATAAAACAGTAATAATAGCTAAAAGGTTAGTGTCTTGTCTACGACATCATTGTAGTTAAATAATGGTCAGTGTTTAAATTCAACAATTTAAAAGGACTTAACTCGAACTTGCTTAAAAGTGTGTCAGAGTCTTGAAACGTTTTGAGAGTTAGGTTTTTTTGGAGTTCATAAATGGTAAATACTCACTCATTCGTTCATTCATTCATTCAGCATCCTCAGTGTGGAACAATATATTTTTTCTCTGACAACCTTGTTTGAGAGCTTGAGGGTACAAGCACCCCCAATGAGATTGGGTCTTTTAGGAACTGCAATGACAGGCCCTTAGTGCCATCAGGTCTGCCGGAGTGTGTGTCTGCAGGTGCACACATGCCCTGTTTGCTGAGTCCCCATATTTGCCAGTCACCATCCTAGGGTCTTGATCCACACGGTTCCCTTGATGGTTGCAGAGAGACATTCTGAGGCAGGATTCATGGTTTGCCAGGCATCCATCTCCTCCTGTGGTTAGGTCAGGCCAAAAGAGAGAAATTGAAGGATGTCACTATTAAAAATACTTGGGGAGAAGCCAAGTGATTTCTCCCGCTTTCCACTCTTGCATTGTGCTCTGTACCTGACTGGGAGGGACAGGTATTCCCAACCAGGAAAAACGTCTTGCCAGTTTGCACAGCAGCGCTGGCACCCACCTTGTCTCTAGGACACTTGTAAGTTTGCAAAATTAAGTCAGCAATGTCCCAACTTGGATCAGTCTCAGTTACTAGAAAGACAGCCACACCAACTCTGGCCAAAAGCCAAGTGCTGCCGAGCTTCGTCGTTCTCGGCGCGGATCTGGACTTACCTGAATGAAAACAAGTTGTCGTTCTCTTTGGCTGTATCCTTTTCGGGAAGTTGGAGAATGATCTCATTTTGAGAAGGAACCAAGAATGACTTTAGTTCTGCTCGCTGCACCCAGAGGCAGTTCACACGGTGGTCCAGATGCGGAGCTTTGGGTCAGCGCGCATCTCAGCTCTCCCTTTCTTAGCTGTGGGTTTTGTTTTGTTGGGTGGGGTCAAGTTCCCTGACCTGCTGTGCCTTTGCTCCCTCATCTGTGAAGCAGGACTAATCATTGTACTTCATAGCTGTTGAGAGAATTAGATGAGCCAAGCATAGTGTCGGACAAGAGAAGCGCTCAATGGGTACTGTCTATTACTCTAACCAGACTGCCAGTGGGCATGTGGTGGCTCAGCTGACCTGCGCTAGCCACCTCGCTCCACAGACATCAGCCTCCTGTCTTGGCTTCTTTTCCCTAAACAATCCCTTAATCAAAACTCAAACCTAAGCAGAAGTTCTCAGCATTTCCTGTTGAACATGACCCTAATTCAAGCTTCATTTATTCTTCAGGTCTGTGCAATAAACATTCCCACACTGTCTCCTTTTAGCGAGCTTCTGGGCGAGGCCGTGGGAGGTTTTGGGGTGAAAAGGTAGTAGACATCGTCCTTGCTTTCAGGGAGCTTGCAGTCTGTTTGAATGGAAAGAAAGGTGCCCCATTTCTGCAAAACAACCCTAAGCGTGAAAACGGTCGAAAATAAGATGTAGACCCAACGACTCAGTTATTGGCCCTAAACCATGTCACTGTTCTGCCTTATTTTAATTATGGTTTCCCTTCTCTGTTATCATCAAATTAAAAAACCCTTGACATGGTTGTCTAGCAACATCGTTATATTGTCATTTTGCAAATTATGTGGAAAGAACAAATTGTTTTCAGGGAAAGTTTCAAGCAAATTTATGAGCTTATGGACAAATTGCCCATTATTGCTTTCAAAAAAAAATTTAAATACTGTCAATGGACTAATTTTCAACCTTAGAAAGAGAATACCATCTTTTGCATTTCTGGAGCTTAAGGTTTATAAATCTTGCTGCTGTGCACTTTCCCTCTGAATGCTTGAGGACACTGTGTTGGTGAGAGAGATAACGCAGTCTCAGGTTAGAAACACAGACAGAGGCTCAGAAAGGTCGCGTCTTGCCTGTGTTTGTGGACCGAGGGGCCTGGTAAGGTTTTGGAACCCAGGACCCCTGGCTTCAAATCCACTGTTCTTTTTGCTACATTACTCTGTAGGCACTAGTTATGCACGATTTCACTAACGTTTAATTAGCTAAAAGTGGAAACAGATAACCTTGAAATTAATTCAAGTTAATGTTCAATGTTGCTAACTTTTTATTAGTTGGATGTTTCCATTAACTTTTCTGGTGGCTGCTTTTTTGTACCTCCTCACAGCAGTGAGCAAAATTGAGTAAGTGTTCAGTAAGTGTTTATCGACTCAACAAGGAGCTTAGCCGGCCGGCTTTGGCTGCAGGGCGGGGTTAGAAGGTTGAGTCACTGAAGACAAAGTTGAGCATTTAATTCACTCATTTGTCAAGTGTTTATTAAGTCTCGGTTCTGTGTGCTGTGCTCCATGGAGTAGAACATGGCGCACATGTGGCCCTCGGCGAGTTGTTTAACCTCTTTGAGCCTCAGTTGCCTTGGCTTTAAAAATAAGGAAGAATAATAGTACTGAGCTCACGCAGTTGTTACTAGGATCAAATAAATTAATGTCTATAAAGAGCTTGGTACAGAGGCTAGCACATGGCGGTGGGTGCTCAGTAAGTGGTAAAGATAGTAATTAGCAATCTCCGTGCTATATCTTTGTATGTGGTTCATACCCCAAGTTTCTAGAGACTGAGTGAAGTAGTTTGTGGCACTCTCCACAGCCGGCACAGAGTGGCACAATTGATGTGTTCCAGAGGCAGGCAACGGAAGCAGAGCCAGGTTCCTATGGTCCTGATGGAAGAAAGGGCCTTCCCCCTTCATTTTGGGTGACAATGGGGGAAGGGACCCAGAGAAGGCAGGTGCTAGTCACACGCCATGCTCCACCAGGGGCCTCCACTCAGCATCCTTTGGGAACTCTGGGCCTTTGGGCCTTTTGGCCGACTGCCTAGGTCAGCTGTGTGTGCAGGGATGCAGGGGTGGGGGCTTGTGATACGGGGACCATGCTGGGTTTGTGCTACAGAAAGACAAAGCTGCCAAAGCAGGGCGCAGGTAGCTTGGATCTTCTGCGGTCTGGTGTCCCCTCTCCACAGTGGGAGGAAAGAGTGCTGCCGGGGGCCCCAGAGTGTTCCTGCCCAGTCCTCCCCCTGAGCAGGACTCTCTTGAAGCTGAGAACTGGGAGCGCAGGGGGAAGGGCCAGAGTGCTGGCCTCATGCCCAGGGACCCTTCCGTGCCAGACAGGGAAGGGGTGAGTGTAGGTACGGAGAGACTCTCCCTTTTGACTCGCCCCAGCCCAGGCTGCAGCTGGGCCCAAAGCACTGCAGTGAGCTGCTCTAATGAAGGGAGCTGCTGGCCAGCTCATTCCCAGTCTGACGTTCCTGCTGGCCCTGCCAGCAGCTGCCACCTATCCTAAGTGGGGAGAAGCCATTTAGGAAGACAGCAAAGCAACCTGCCACCCATCTGTCAGCAATTGGCTTCCATTAAGGATAGGACGGCTGGTGAGCGAGGCTGGAGAGGGGCAGGCTGGGAGGGAGGAAAGGGGACAAAGACAGCTCTGTCTGTTTAATCTCATCAGGTTTCCAAATCCCAAAGGGATTCTCGGGGAGCCTCGGTAGACTGGGCAACGTTGATTGTCCTTTCAAGGTGGCAGCTGGGTGCAGAGGTGTCTTCGCCTCTCTCTCCCATGGAAAGGAAAGAATAAAATGCCAATTTGCTGATCGTATCAATCTGCAGGAGGGTGTAAGGTTTATCATAAATTGTCCTGCCTGCCCCCATGGCTGTTTTTCTGTCCCCATTCTGTCTGATCTGTTCTATCTGTCTATTCCCATGTCTGTGTCTCCCAAGTGGCTGATCTTTCATGTCTGGTGCCATGTTTTCTTCCCTAGCTGTAGTGCGAGCAGTGGTTGCCAGCCAGGGAGGCGGTATTGCACACTGGAGAGGCGGTGCTTACAACTGTGCGGGATGGTGGTTGTCGCCATGAGTAAGGGCTGCTACGGGCTCTCAGCAATCAGTGGGTAGGAAACAGGGGTGCTATGCATCCTATGATGAGCAGGACAGTCCCACACAGCAAAGACTTATCCCACTCCAAATGCCAGTAGTGGTCCAGCTCTATGCAACAAGGGTTCTCAGAGGTAACTGGGCTCAAAGTGAACTGACTCATGTTAAACTCACAGGAGATGGATGAAGAGATGCGGTGGAGTAATTACAGAGGGGCTGTTCCTTTTCAGTGGACAGAGACGTCTAGCTGCTATTTGGAGCTCCTCCTTGTACCAGGCCAATAAAGTGACCCAGAGTCCAGCATGGAGTGGGGGCTAGGAAGCTAGCGCACCGCGAGGCCTGATGAACCAACGATCCCTTGTCTCTGTCGCAAGTGCTTCTCTAGAGCCCAGAATACTCGTGTCAGCCTGTGTCTCTCCCTTTAAGCCAGTGCTGGATAAACCCTAACAAACCCTTGTTCCTCAGCCCACTCCTACCTGTAGACCTGGGGAATAAGGTCCTTGCCTGGGCTCCTGCTTTAGAGGGTCTAGCTCTGGTCCTCCCCCTACCTGGGACCTTGGAATTCCCTATCCAGACAGCCCCAAGCCAGCTCCAGGGCATCTTACCCAGCGGGCGCCTCTTGAGGTCAAGGATGGCCAAGGGGCAGCTGTTCTACAGGGGGTGGGGAGCCAGAGCTTGGACATGGGCCTGATCTCTGGGAGAGAGCTGGGGCAGGAAGAGAATGGGCAGGGCCTACCCTGGGTTTCCTTTTCTGGGATCCAAGCCTGGCAACTTCTCCTGTTAGTACAGCCTTTTTTCCAGGAATTCCCAGACCTTAACTACATTCTCACCAGTTCTCCTGGGAAAACGCCTGTCTCCCCTTGACTGGATTGGGGGCCGTTCACTCTTCACTCCCCCAGACCTTGGGTTTCTCTCCACCACCTTCTCAGAAGGCTAATGACATACATTTTGTTGGCTTTTATACATCCTTTCTGAGGTTCTATGGAGCAGGTGAGGCTTAGGGTGGAACTGGGTCACTGCAACTTCCCATAGTGACAATGACCACCCCCCATGATGTCAGCTGTGACCCCTGGCTCTGTTCTTATGATGTCTATTCCTGTGTCTATTTTCCCTAATGTTTTGTTTATTCTGTTTTCTTAGAAGTTCTACCTTTTGAGGACCGGAGCACAGGACCATAAACTTATCTCATCAAGCAGTAAATGCGCAGGGCTGGTATAGCTTCCATAGAAATGTTAGAGCATTTGATGTCTCAGGCTGCAGTTCTAGCCGTTTCTTTGATCTTTTACTGACCAGTAAATTATTTATTAGGTCTGTCATAAAGATAAACCAAAGCCTATAAACTATATTTATAGTATCACAAAAATCTCCCCTCCTGCTCGGCATCTTTGGCGATGGGCTGCGGTCCTGATGAAGACGATGCAGCCGGGGCTGGGGCAACGCTAGGACCTTACTCACTTTTTTCCCACCTCCTTTTTTGTACCTTTTCTTTCTTTTCCTCTGAGCTATTTGCTTTCCTTCCTTGATTTTGCTTCACTTTCCCTTCCTTCTATTTTGTGGGGTCCAGAGCTGAGATTTTTGTGAGGATGGTTCTTAAGATCCCATCACCTCTCCCTGGCCTCTAGGAAGCCACATCCCTTCTCTGCCCGAATCCCAGACCAATCTCAGCTCCTCCCTACAGAAACTGACACTCCAGTCCCCAGCCCAGCGCCAGGCCCAGGGGCTGATTCCTTCCTCTGCAGTCATCTGCCTTGAAGCCCAGACTACCTGTCAACCCCTGGGAAAATGAACTGGGCCCAATCAATGGCCAGTTGCAGCTGACACTTTGGATTGTTGGGAGAATTCCTCCCAGAGTGTGCGTGGGTGTGTGCGCGCATGATTGTGTGTGCACGGGAGCAAAATGCCTGCCAGACACTAAGCACTTCCTTTTGTTTTATTTTTCCTTTGGCTTTTAACTAGCACCTTCCTCAATTAAAGTGGCAAGGCAGAGCAGACAAGGGAATCAGTGGATCTCTTCCCGAACATCAGTAAAACAAATTTCTCTCTGGGATACCTATTTGTTATTTGGATATCAGACTGACTGTAATCTGTTTCCATTTCCTTCTACGTGTCCCCCGCCAGAAGCTAGAGGCTCAGCCGTGGATATCCTGCTGTTTCCATTTGGCTGAACGAGGGGAGAGATTAGATTCCTATTTGCTATGCGGACTCTCCCATCTGACATCCATTAGATGTGTCAGGAAGAGCCCGGAAACTGCTGCGTCTCCCCTATTTATTTTGGGTGGGTGGGGTGGGATAGCAGTGGGGGGCGTTCTTGGAAGATGCCACCAGCTGCATCAAAGATACCAACATGGCTTTCTGTCTCCCTCTGCTTGGTAATAAATCATGGCCCAAGTTATTTCCATGCCGAGAGGTATGGATGTTAGGGACTGCTTCCTGCTGCTACAAGAGGAGAAGCTAGACCCAGGGTGAGAGGTAGGAAGAGTGCCTTTGACGCAGCACCCTAGAGACCTAGAGTGCAAGGTGCTCCATTGGACAGATGAGGAAACTGAGTTCCAGAGGAATGAAGTAGGTTGTTGCCACAAGACCACCCAGCTCTCTCCTCTGTTTTCTTTCCTGCTGCCAATTCTCCTGAGGGGTGCCTTCCAGCCCAGCCACTCCCTGCCTACCCACTCCTCTGAGAAGTGAGGCACGGATGTGTCATTCATATGTGTATCTGCTGCCAATCAGGAAGGCAGGGCCATGTCTAATATTTTGCTGTGTCTAATAAGCTGCATAGCACGGTGCTGGGCAGAGGTGAGCTCACAATACATCCTGGTCAATAGATGGGGCCCTAGGAGTTACCTCTGAGGTCGCTGTCCTCTATAGCAATTGCTTACCAACTCCTTAATATGTGCAGGTTTATCCAAATCTTCTAGCCCCTGGACCCCCAGGTCTGTGGGCCTCATTCCCGTCCTTCAGGAGGCCCATTCCTGCTGCCTTCGCCAACAGGCCCGCCTCTCCCCTCCTTCCCTACTTGACCCTTTCCTGTTCCACTTCCATCAGTGATGCTTTACCAGGACAGGCCTCCGCCATTTGCTTGGTCCTGCCCCCACTCCCAGCCCCACCCCCGGCTGCTGCTTTTCAGCATCCCCCACTTCAGGGGATGGCTCGTTTTTAAAGAGAATGCTGTTTCCTGTGACACCGACAATCCCTCAAAATTGACAAGACCTGTCTCTGCATCTCACACTCTGCCACTGGCTCTCAACCTGGGGCCTAAGTGACTTGTCATCTTCTCTTGTCAGTCGCCTGCTCGGCTGGCGCTCTTGCTCCTCCCTCCCCGCTGGAGCCATAATCCTCTCCCTTTGATATCACAATTGTCTCCATGGCACTGAGTGGCCCTCGTGGCTCAGCGGGGGCTCGCAGCCCTTGGAGAAAGATGGAAATAACAGCAACAAAGACTCTCTTAAGAAAAGAATAGTGTCCATCTCCACACGTGCCCCCCTCCCGTCTCTTCCCCCTCCCCAGAAAAATATTTTTAGTAGAGAAGATACCCAGGAACAGGGAGAAGGGCAGAAAGGCTCTCAGACAGAAGACTCTTTGCCACTGCTGTTCCAAGTGGGATTATTTATTTTCCTCGTTAAGCAGCACGCCCGAGAGGGCTGGCTCCTGCCCTTGGTCTGAAAGGGGGAGCAGAGTGTCTGTCCAAGAGTAGGACAGACCCAGCTTCCTGAAGCTGGTGAGGAGCAGCTAGGCCTCCAGGAGGCCCAGTAAGTACACGTGCTGTAGGATGCCATAGGACTCTGGTCTGGGAGGCAGGGGGCAGGGAGGGATGGAAAAACAGGGCAGGTTCTGGATTCCCAGGGATCTGTCTGTGGTGCTAATGGCCTGGCACGGGACATGCCCACACCTCCTCAAGTCAGGCCTGGTGTTTTGTATGCCGTGGGGGTTCTGCTTGATTTCCCCAGACTCCACGCAGGGCAGTGTCTGAAGTCTCTTTTTCTCGGGCTGTGTGGCCTGTCACGCCAGGGGCCCTGGGTCAGCTCTCAGAGCCTCGGGGTCTGCTCCTGGCTTGGCCATTTGCTCCCTCTGTGCAGAGAGGAAAACATGGTGAAAAGATGCACAGATCTGTGCTGTCACTCACTGGGGGTGAGCACTCGGCAACTTTCCCAACCTTAGATCATCACATAATTGACGTAAAAACTTAGTATTAGGAAAAGAGAAAGCTCTTGATGCAACTGCATTTATTATGCTGTTTTAGACGGGTCGTTTTACCTCCGGGGTCTCAGTTTCCTCGTTGGTAAAGCGGAGCGGCATCTCGTCTTGGCACCTCATCATGGAATCACACGAGGAGGTGGGCATGGAAATCCTCTCTGAAGCGTGAAGTCCGAGGGATGGTTACTCGTACCTGCTTTTATATCCCAGTGTAGCTATCACTTAGGGGAGAAGGGATAGGATAGAATTTGTCTTAAAAGCTCAGAAATGGTTTCCAGGCTGCCCAAATCCCTTCTTATCTCTTCCTTGCCAATCTCCTTGTCCCTAACTTGATTTGGCCTCACCTATCCCCCCCAACCCTGTTGTTGCTCCCTGCTGACACCCCACCCCCAGGACAAAGTGCAGACTTCGTGCCTGGTTGTCAAGGAAGGCTCCTGGGGATCCGGCTCCCTGTCCTCCTCTCTTGCCATTCTCCCATTCACAGCCCTAGCCGATCTCCATTTTCACTTGTTAGAAAGTGCTGTACTGACTCTGGCCTCCAGGCCTTTGCACATGCTGTTTCTCCTGCCTGCTGATGCCTACTCATCCCTCAAGTCCTGGCTTAATTGCCACTTCCTCCAGGAACCCTTTTGATCAGGTGAGGTGCCCTTGATCCAGGCCCTGGCAGTGCATTTAACTCCTTGCTTGCTTATATTTCCCACTTACCATAAACCCTGAGAGGCAGAGGCCATGCCTGTTTTGTTCTTTGGTGTCCTCTGCACCCAGCACAGTACCTGATCCATAGCAGGTGCTCAAGGAACACTTGCTGCAGGAAGAAATAGTAGGCTGGTCCAGGACAAAAAAAAAAATGTGTTGGGTTCCACCCTAGTAACTTGGCCTGGAGTCATCTAGTTCACTGAGTGTCTATGAAGTGCCCTCTGTGAGCCAGACTGTCCACTAAGCCCAGGGAGCTGCTGGGCTGCAGGCCTGCCTGCAGCAGTGTAGAGGCTGAGTGGGCAGGCTTCATGTCAAGCGGAGCAGGATGGAGCCCTCTGCACCTGAGGCCTGACCCCGGGCTCCCCAGCCCTTCTCCCTGAAGCCAGCCTGTCTGCCCTTGGTAATCCCCAGCAGAGGGGTCTCGGCCCCAGCCCAGACTTTCACCTGATCTCTATGTCTGCATTGTCTGTGGATTTCTCATGCCGAGCATCAGCATAGTGGGAGGAAAGAGGCAGGACCACACCCAGCTGAACCAGCCAGGGCTCCAGCCTGGCTCTGAGAAGTCCTGTTTGAATATTAACATTCTGAGGACGAAGCCAGTGATTACATTTTAGACTTGCAAATGGGTTTGGTAAATAGGCTTTGCTGAGAGGTGGGACAGACAGCTGGACTGAGTGAGGATAACAGTGAGCAGCAGCACATGGTGATTAAGGAAGAGATTTGCTCCCCCAGAAGGAGACTCTCCAGGGGCTGCTTCCTGGTGAGAGATCTTTTAAATGAATTCATTTTGGCCATTTCTGCCTTCCTTCAGAGAAGAAGTCCCTGAGCATTGCTTTTGCTGTCTCTCTCTGAGGACCAGAGGGAGAGGATGCACCAAATGATAGGAGAGCACACTCACCCAACAGGGGTCTGTTGAAGAGTTCATTCATTCACTCATTCATTCATTCCTTCAACTAACTTGTGTTGTGCCCCTTTCTGCCAGGCACTGTGCTGGGTTCTGGGGACACAGCAGTGAGAAAGACTTTCATTCCCCAGTCTTCTCCACATCAGGATGTGGTCAGGGCCCAGGATGGAGGTTCGAATACCCTCAGTTACTCCATTTTCATGTATCAGACCCAGGTGACTTTTCTATCCCAAACCAAGGTTAGCAAAGGGGACATGTCACATGGACACAGGTTGGGATGGTCTGGTCCTCTGGCCATCTTTGTATTCCTAGCACCATTTTTCTAAAGAAAAGAACCCAAGGTCGTGTAGGTGAACCAGATGCTCTGGATGTTGCAGCATTGCCCCGAGCTCACATGGTGGCCGGTGCAAAAGACAAAGCAGGGCTCCTTCCTCAGGACACGTCACTGCCATCTGCTGGAAAACTTTCACAATGAATACGTTATGACTCTGCATGACTATAATGTGAACAGTGCCCCCTAGATTTGTTCCGTACATCACTTGCCTATCCATGTGGTCTTGGTCCATTGTTCAGTATGAACAATGCTGTGGATCCACAGGGCAGTGGCTAATGTGAAATGTCTCAAGAGAAAGATGCAGTGCGTGTCCAGTCCCAAACACCCGAGATGCCAAAATGTATCTTCATGTGCTCTGTATTTCTAAAGTTCTATCAGGTGAAGGGTGACTGAGGGTAGAAATCTACACTATCCCAAACTACATGTGAGAATCTGACTAGTGAGGAGGTGGAAAGTTATCCAAGAGGATCTAGTTTTCTTTTCCCTCTCCCTTATCGATTTCTCCTCTCTACTCCATGCTGGGGACAGATTGCATCGCTGCTCAGGTACATGCCAAACACTTGGCCAGAACAATTCCCCGCTCCTTGGCTCCCAAGCTCATGCAGTCCTTGGAGGAACTCTTGAAGTATTTGCGTTTAAGATTTATCACCTTATAGTTTAATTTAGAGGCTAAACCTCTGGCCTCAAACCCCTTTGCCACAGAGGAGGTAGATAAGTAAAGTAATGGATTTAATCAACAAGAAATGGAAACCCAAGTTTCCCTTGAAGAATACTGAGGGCCTCTTTCCAACCCCAAGGGGGCTGCAGCATGTACACACGCACACATGCGCATGCACACGCACACACACACTTGTCTACACTTGTCTGCTCCTGTGTATGCAGGGAGTTGGGGTAGATGAGCTAATATCTAACTCTGTGCCTTTTGCCCACTGTGTCAACAGCTGTTGGCTGCTGAAAATGGTGGCGGTGCCACTAATAATTGGGGCCTTCCTTTCCTTGAGCTTTGAGTTCCTTGTTGGTAAAATAAAAGTGTTAGCTCTGTGTGGTGTCTTAATCTGTTTGGGATGCTGTGACAAAAATACCATAAGTTTGGGTGGCTTGTCTTCCTCCCAGATCTGGAGTCTGAGAAGTCCACGATCAAGGTGCTGGCAGGTTTGATTTGGTGAGAGCCCTCTTCCTGGTTCATAGACGGCTGTCGTCTTGCTGTGTCCTCACATGGTAGAAGGGGGAGGGAGCTCTCTGGGGCCTCTTGTATAAGGCACTAATCCCATTCCTGAGGGTTCCCCACTCATGATCTAATCACCTCCCAAAGACCCCCATCTCCAGATACTATTACATTGAGGGTTGGGATTTCAACCTATGAATTTGGGGGTGGTGGGGACAAAAACATTCAGTCTATAGCAGTGTGGTGTCATTGCCTTCTCTGACCCCAATGATTTTGAGAACCATCCTGGGTGACTGACCAGGAGCATATTGCTGGGCCTAGTGGCTCCAGTTACGAAGGCACTTACCAGGCCCCAAATGGCAGGAAAGGGTTGACCCAGAAGCCTGAATCAGTCAGAGACAACACTTTCCTGAACTGAGCATCCTTGCCCTGCCTTCTCAGCTATGGGGATGCAGGGACTAGATCCCATCAGCCTTGAATGCCTCACTGTTTTCTGCTTTGGATTCTCCATCCCGTCCCTTATTTATGTCATCTGTTGATTAGAGCCCAAGCTCCCAGTCAAAGCAGCTCTGAGCATACACTCTGAACTTGGCCATGGGCATCAGGTAGAGTCACTACTGCTCTGGGGAAGTGCTGCTGCCTGGGCAGTGAGTTGGGCCCTGGGCTCAAGGGGTTCTGGGGAGGATCAGTGTATTTGGGGCCGAGAGGCAGAGGATGCTTCACCTGGGTCCTGGCTTGTGTCCATCCAATGATCCACTAGGGCACTGAATAAGTACTTACTGAGCCCCCTACGTCCAGGGCCGTGTGTTGTGGGCTGTGGGGGCTACACAGATGAATGAGACATTATTCCAGCCTAAAGAGCTTACACAGAGCACCCCAGTATAAAGCTGAATGTGATACCCAAATGCCACTGGGATTCCAGGTGGTGAGGTCTGGCTTCAGTACAAACTGTGGGGAGTGGGGTGAGAGAAGGTGGGATGGGGAAGAAGACTGGGGACTGATCAGCAAGGGTCTGCCATCTTGGTTGAAGGAGTCATGTCAACCAGGGTTGGTGTGGTAGACAGAATAATGGCTCTCAAAGATGCCTGTGTCTAATCCTCAGAATCTATGAATATGTTACCTTACATAGCAAAAGGGACTTCACAGCTGTGATTAAATTAAAGCTTTGATATGGAGAGATTACCCTGGATTATCCAGGTGGGCTCAGAGTAATCACAAGGGTCCTCCTAAGAGGGAGGGAAGAGAGTCAAAGGGAGAAGAAGGTCATGGATGATGAAAGCAGAAGTTGGTGTGAAGCAGCCACCAGCTGAGGAATGATAGCGGCCTCTAGAAGCTTAAAGAGGCAAGGAGCAGATTCTCCCCGGGAGCCTCCGGAAGGAACACAGCCCTGCTGACCCCTTGATTTTAGCCCCATAAGAGTCATTTTGGACTTCTGAACTCCAGAACTATGAAAGAATAAATTCGTGCTGTTTTAATCCAGTAGATTAGCGGCAAGTAGTTACAGCAACCAGAGGAAGCTAATACAGTTGGGAACTCCTCCAATTCTTGTGGTTTCTAATCTAAGGCAAGTTACTTAAATTTTCTATTGGACGCCAGTCTCCTCATCTTTTAAGGGGCTTAATAGCTGTACCTACCTCATAGATTTAGAGGATGGACCGAGATAACACAAGCAAAGCATCTGCACAAAGACAGCATGTGATAAATTATAGCTGTTGGGATTATTAATCCTGTAGGCTATTCTCGCCTTCCCTCCTCTCCCCATCATGGCCTCTTCTCAGGACAGTGTTTCTCCTTTCTCACTCGCTCCTCCTGAAGCTCAGTGACTGGGGGCTCTGCGTTTTAGGTGAAGATATTCATCCTCATCTCTGACCCCCACCCACTCAGACTACAGGTCATTTAAAACTCAATCTGAGGGACAGACATCTACTGATGGAGCTGCCATAAGATTCACAGATCTTGATAGTTATTGATAAGATATTAACATTTAAAAAATTAACTATGCATTTTATTGTAAGCACAAACAAAAAATTAAATGTTGTTCACTTTACGTACAACATTTAATGAGGTGAACAAGCCAATCTTTGAGAGGTCTGCATGTAGTTGTATGTGACTAAGCTCAGGTTTGGAGGGTATCATGGATTTTGTTAGAAGTCTATCCCTGTGACAGATCCAGAAACACACATCACCTGTATAAACATATCTTTTTAGCAGCTTTATTGAGGTATAATTGACATGCAAGAAATTGCACATATTTAAAATGTACAATTTGGTTAAGTTTTGACATATCTATATACCTGTGAAATCATCACCATAATTAGGATGATAAACACATCCATCATCCCCCCAAATTTCCTCATGCCCCTTTGTAATCCATCCTTCCTGCCCCTTTGTGTCCCCTCCATCCCTTTTTGCTGGCTCTTCCCAGGCAACCACGGATCTGCTTTCTGTCCCTATAGATCAGTTTACATTTTTATAAGTTTATATACATGGAATCATACACTGCGTATTCCTTCTTATCTAGTGTCTTTCACTCAGTATAAGAGGTTCATCCATGGTGTCAAATGGATCAATAGTTCATTCCTTTTTATTACCAAGTAGCATTCCATTGTGTGGACATACCACAGTTTGTTTATCCATTCTCCAGTTGATGAACATTTGGATTGTTTCCAGTTTGGACTTATTACAAATAAAGATGCTATGAACATTTATGTAAAAGTCTTTGTATGGATATATGCTTTCATTTCTCTTGGGCAAATACCTAAGAGAGCAACGGCTGGTCCATATGGCAGGTATGTGATTAACTTTTTAGGAAACTGTCAAACTGTTTTCCAAAGTGGGTGTACCATTGTATATTCCCACCAGCAATGTATGAGAGCCCCTTACCCACAGGTCATATGGTCAGCTTTTTTGTGTTGGTCATTCTAATAGACACGAAGTGGTATCTCATTGTGGTTTGAATTTACATTTCCACAGTGGCTAATGATGCTGAGCATCTTTTCATGAGCTTATTTGCCATTCATATATCTTCTTTGGTGAAGAGTCTTCGAATCTTTTGCTCATTTAAAAAAAATTGTGTTGTTTGTTTTATTATTGAATTTTTAAATCTCCTTATTTAGTCTGCATCCAAGTCCTTTATCAGATACATTCTAGCATTTTCTCTCTGTCTGTGGCTTGTCTTTTCATTCAACAGTGTCTTTCCAAGAGCAGAAATTTTTAATTTTGATGAAGTTCAATTTATCAGTTTGTTTTTTATGGGTTGTGTTTTTTATGTCATATCTAACAAATCTTTGCCTAACCTAAGGTCACTAAGATTTACTCTCATGTTTTCTTCTAGAAGTTTTATAGTTTTGGGCTTTATATTTAGGACTATGATTCATTTTGAGTTAATTTTTATATACAGTTGGACATTTGGATAGAAGTCAATTTTTTAAAATATAGAGATCCAATTGTCCCAGCGCCATTTGTTGAAACGACTCTTCTTTCTCCACTGAATTGCCTTTGCGCTTTGTCAAAAGTTGGTTGTCCGTATACATGTGAATTCTTACAAATATTTTTATATACTTTTTCAAGTATAAAATAAGTGATGTATTTGAAGTTGCGCTTTGTAGAAATTCTAAGTTATTTTCAAAAAAGTTTAAGTTAACAAGTGCTCATAAATGAATGTAGTAAACTTACCTGCCCACTATTTGTGTCAATATTTATAAAGGCACTATTGCTTGGTTTTCTCAATACTTGGGCTGGAATGAGTCATGGAAACCACAGCTCACTGAGCCTTGGGGAAACACACCTCAGCATTTTATAAACGCCTCACAGTAAAATTTTGATGTTAACCTCGTGCCTTTTCAATTCCTTTAACCCTCTCGCTGCTCCGCCTCACCGTTTGAGTGGCAGTAGGCTGTCTCCCGACTCTGCCCTCAGGGTAGGGACCATACAGAGAGAACAAAGAGTCCCTTTCCTGGCTTTTGAGATCTTAAGTAGCCTTTTGTAAATCTATTGTCGAGGCGATGGTATTGAGAGCCACGGATTTCAATTCTAAGGGCAAGGTGCTTGAGAGAAAAAAGGGTATTTTTGAATTTCAAAAGCTTGGCTTTAAATATCAAACGCCAAAGCCAGAGGGCTCAGAGCACAGATTTTATATCATAAACCAGACTGTGGAAAACAGTCTCTTTCTCAGCCCAGAAAGAGATAAGATTTCAACCAGGGGGCGAGGTGGAGAGGAGCGGGGAGAATTGGAGGGAACTTAATTAAAGTTTAGACCCTGGGTCCCTGGGAAGGGGTTTCGCACTCCATCCCACGGGCCCCAGGCTGCAGTGCTGACAGAAGCTCAGACATCCTGAGGGGGTCTTCAAGGAGAGGAGGGATTGCCTGACTACCCTGAGTGTAGCCTTGTGTTTTCTGGAACCACACCTAAGCAGTGGGGGAACAGGCTGAAGATGTCTAGGCCTGAAGGGTTCCCAGCCTCTCAGATCCTTACAGTCTAGCATGGGAGCAGCCACTCCCAAGAAGGATCTGGTGGTGGTCGTGAGGGCCAGTGGCCTGAAAAAGGCATTCTGACTGGAATGAGAAGGATGCAGAGTCTGTGTTGCTGACAAGAGGATGCTATTGCTGGACCTCAGGAGAGAACCTTGCTTCCCTCTCCCAATGCAGGCATTCCAGAGGCAGCAGGATCCTTCTGGAGTGGGAAAAACTTTGATACCAAATCAAGAGTTGTGATTATTGCTGAACATTCAACTTTCTGAACTGAGATTGTGTTTACAACTTAAAGTGCTGTAGGGTTTTCTATTTACAGAGCTTCTAGACAGGGGGGACTCGACATTGATCCCCCTCATCTCTCAAGAGTGGTAGACTGGGGCCTGGGGGATGTCAGATCACCCAGGACAGTACCTCCAGCCTTGGGCAGTTTTGCCCATTTATCTCACTGTACTGTATGAATATTATTTTCTCTTTGTGCTTCAATAGAAAGAATTCTAGGAAGCTACTTTATCAGTTTTCTACTGCTGTGTAACACATTACCATTTATTCCCTCACAGTTTCCATAGGTCAAGAGTCAGGGCACAGTTTGGCTGGGTTCTCTGCTCAGGGTCTAATGAAGGTGTCTGCTGGGCTGTGTTCTCATCTGAAGCTTGGATCCTCTTCCAAACTGTTGACAGAATTCAGATCCTTGTGGTTGTAGGACTGAGGCCCCCATTTTCTTACTGGTGGTTGGCTTAGGGTCCTCAGCTCCTAGCAGGGGAATCTCCATCCAGCCTGCTAGGAAGGAGTCTTATGGAGTGTAACATACTCAAGGGAGTAACTGTCAGGCCATCTTAGGATTCTGCCCATCATAGCCACCAAGCTATGGAACATGAGCAGGAGCAAGGTTACAACCATGGGCAAAGGGAAAACTGCCCCCATTGACTAAATCATAAAGGGACAGTGGGAAACAAAAGTAGGGTATAATTACATCCCATGAATTATTCTTGTTCAGTGATCCAGTTATATGCAAATTAAACACTTTCACTTGGTCTTGGATTTCATGAGATTGCTCAAACTAGCAAATCACGAGTATCCAGTGATTCTGTGGAAGCAGTGGGGCTTCCAGGATTTCTGTATTGAATGGACTACAGGGAGGTCATCTGGTTGAAGAGAGTGGACAGGGAATTTTCTAAAGTCACAAACTGTTTTTATTTAGAATGCATGCTTATTGGATATGCCTTTGGAAATCAATTGGAAGGACAGATGTTAAAGGCATTTCTAAGTCACTTTTTGGATTTTCCATTAGTGAGCATATTGGTATGTTGACGAAAATAATCCATAACCAGTCTATAAATGAAAATTTGGGAGAGTTTATTCTGAGCTGTAATCTGAGGACCATGGCCCGGGGCCTTTCTTCCCAAAGGGAGAAAGGGCACCAAGGGAGTGAGGTATACAGAGTGGTTATACACCCCTAAACGGGACGTTTCACATATGATTGAAATGTCCCTCCTACAATAGTCACAAGATTGCCCTGTCGGCACAGCGCTTGATGGACACAGCAGGTAGTGAGACTGCTCTCTCAGAGGGCATAGCAGGAGGCAAGTCTATTGTCTTGAGCTGGGTGGTCACAGGTGAGTGCAGCAATCAGTTTCTAGCCTAAGGAAAGATGCTTAATCCTTAAGGAAATGCCAACCTTGGGAGGGGGAGGGAAGTTGCACCTTTATCTCAAGGGCCTTTGTTCTTGCCATAGGGAATATCTAAAGCAGATATACAGTGCAGCCTCGGTCAGGCTCTTTTGGAAAGATAAGGTCAGGCCGAATTAGGTTTATACCAAATGGCTTCCTCATATTCTCCAATATATCCTATTAGTTGCCATTTTTATTTGTCAGGTCGAACTTTGGAGAAATGTGCCTAACCCTTTTAGATGCATAGGTTGAGTTCTGGGTATCCTGGTACGTGACAGCACTGAGGTTGACATGATGCATAGTGGAAAGTGAGAAGTGCATCAGAATCACAAGCCCTGGCTTCTAGTTCCAGTTCTGTCTGCCTGTGGCTGGCTGCGTGTCTTTGAGCAAATCACTCTCCTCTCTGAGTCTCTGTAAAATAAGGGGTCAGGACAAAAAGTTCTTCAAGGGCCAGCTTGTCAGACGCTTACTCTATGTCCTTGGTACCAGGGCATCCTGGATCTCCCAAAGATCTGAAACACTCAGGAATAAGAGGTTTCCTGGGCTATTGGGCCATTTTGAGGATACTTGTCTCTAGACAAGTCAATATTCACCCTGACACAGGCAGTCTGGCTCTTTTCTGTTTATAAAAGTCTCTGCAAAGAGATGCCATGGCCCCTTCCTCTAATATACTCATGTGTTTTACCATCACCCACCCTACTCCCACCCCTGGGATGATTTCTCATTATCCCACCAATACCACCTGGTCATATGTAATAGGATGCAAGTTGTACCAACATCTGAATTAGTAGCCAGAAATGCCGTCAAATTGGTAGCTGACCAAGTGGGTTGGCAGGTTAGGAAAGGGGGAGAATATTTATTCAACAAAGACAAAATTTTTCCAACCAACATTCCCTGAGCGTCTCCCATACAAAGAACACGAGTTTAGGCACTGCGACATACCAAGACACATACAAAGTCCTGGCCTTTGTTCTTAAGGAGTTCCTAGTCTCAGAGAACAGTGGAGCAGAGCAGCAGACTGTGCTCCTAGGGCTCCCCAGGGCCATGTAACTCCACGGAGAGGACGGGCCTCAGGAATTGCCATCCATTGTGAGGTTTACAGGAGCTGTGGTTAGCGGGCTGAGGCAGAGGACTGGGTTCCTGGTGAGCCACCTTCATCCCTGTCATGGTCTCTGATGTGTCATCGTGGCTAGGCTACAGACCCCAGCTATTTAATCAAACAGTAGTCTAGGCGTTGCTGTGAAGGTATTTTGTAGATGTGATTAAAATCCGTAATCAGGTGACTTGAGATAGGGGAGGTTATCCTAGATAATCTGAGTAGGGCTGATTCAATCCGCTGAAAGACCTTAAAGGCGGGGCTGAGGCTTCCTTAAGAGAAGGAGAAATTGCACCCGTGGACAGCAGCTTCAGTCCGTGCCCGAGACTTTCAGCCTGCCCTGCAGAGTTCAGACTTGCTGCACCAGCCCCCACAATCATGTGAGCCAATTTCTTGCAATCAGTCTCCTAATATATACCTCCTACTCATTCTGCTTCTCTGGTCATGCCCTGGCTAATAGAGATTTTGGTACCGGAAGTGGGGTGAATGTATTTGTATTTTGCTTGAAGGATGGACCTGTATCTTTGGGGGTCAGAGAGCAGACTGTGGTGGGCAGAATAATGTCCCCCACCCACTACCAAAGATGTCCACATTCCGATCCAGGGAACCCGTGACTATGTTACCTTACGTGCACCTGGAATTAAGGCCGCTAATGAGCAGACCTTAAAACAGGGAGATTATTTGGGATTATTCTAGCGGGCCCAATAGAATCACAAGCACACTTAAAGGTGGAAGAAGGAGGCGGGAGAGGGAGAACCAGAGAGACGGCACCACGCGAGGGACTCGGCTTTGGAGATGGCGGAGACAAGGACAGCGGACGGCCTCTAGAAGCTGGGAAAGGCCAGGGAGTGGATTCTCCCCGAGAACTCCCAGAGGGAATGCAGCCCTGCTGACGCCTGGATTTTAGCCCAGTAAAACCCGTTCTGAACTTCTGACTTCAGAACTGTAAGATAATAAATTTGTGTTGTTTTAAGCCACCAAACTTGTGGTAATTTGCCACAGCAGCCATAGGAAACTACGATCCCCCTCTCTCCCTGCAGGGGGTCACCAACTGCTGGGCCATCAGTGATGTGGATCAGGGCTGCCCCAGGGAGAGAAACCCAGGGCGTCCTGGCCTGCATGCCGATCTATATGACCCGATTCACGTCTAAAGTTGTATGACCACTCAATAACTACAGCCCACCTGCACTGATACCATTTAATGACTTTTTACATCATTTTTCCTTTGTCTAGTAAAAATAAGTCATGTACCCATGCCTTATAAATTTAGCCCTAACCCTCAACACATTGCAGCCTTTCACTGCCCATAGGTCCTGTCCCCATGCCTGCAGCTCTTCACTGCCCATGGGTCCTGCCCCCATGCTATTCTCTGAATAAAAGAGCACTACCACCAGACCTGGAGAGTCCAAGAAATCTTTCTTTCGACTCCTCGGCTCACCAACCCCGCATCAGTCAACACTGAGATAGGCGGTTTGTTCTTTCCCTGCTGCCCCACACGTCAGCTTGCCCGCCATCCAGCCTCTGCCTCACCCCTGCCCAGCAGCTTCCCTCCCAGGGCACGCAGTGCAGCCCTCGGCTCTCTGACACAGCCTATTCCCTCCCCCACAGTCTGGACAGTTCTGGAAAGATCCAGAGCCTGTAGCCTGTGGTCACCACCCTATTCTTTACCCTCTCCCAACAAGAGAGTTTCCACACCAGATGCACTGTCTATTTATAGGCTTTCGGTGCCCAGGAGACACTTCAGAGAAATTATACAAGGCTGCCTCTTATAATTTTTTTTAAGTGTTTGATCCTCTCTCCAAGCTTATGAGGCCATGGGGATACTGTGGCTTTATAGCCTCATATTATTTTGTCAATTGCTTATCTGACGGAAATGCCTCCTCACTGCACTCACTTCCTCTTTCAGGAGGGTGCATCCCGCTCGTGTTCACAATATTCTCTGGAAGGGATCTTCTCTTCCCACACCCAGGGCCTGAAAAATCGCTGGTAGCTGTCTAGAAGGAGATGAAGCAGGGGCAAAAGGCGGTTTCATTTTCTTCCTTCTTTTCCTCTTCCCACCCTCCTCCCTCCCTCCCTCCCCTCTGCAGACACTGATAAAGTTCCAACTCCGGCTCTGACACTGTTGTAACGAGCACTGTTGTGTTCGTTCTTTACGGCTGCCAGAACAAAGTACTGCAAACTAGATGGCTTCAAATGACGGAAACTTATTCCCTCACAGTTCTGGAGCCTGGAAGTCCAAAATCAAGGTGTTGGCAGGGCCACGCTCTCTCTGCGACTCTGGGTGGAACCCTTCCTTGCCTCTTCCGGCTTCTGGTGGTGGCTGCAATCGTTGGTGTCCCCTGGCTTGCAGCTACATGGCTCTGCTCTCTGCCTCCGTCATCACCTCGCGTTCTCCCTGTGTGTCTGTGCATCTTCATGTTGTATTCCCTCTGTGCATGTCTGTGTCCAAATTTCTCTCCTCTTCTAAGGACAGCAGTCATATTGGACTAGGGCCCACTCCTTTCCTGTATGACCTCATCTTAGCTAGTCACCTCAGCAATGACTCTGTTTCCCAATAGGGTCACATTCTAAGGTAGTGGGGGTTAGGACTTCAATGTGTCTTTTGAGGGGACACGATTCAACCCGTAACAGTATTGAAGGTAAACTTGACTCAGCCCTGCTTCTGGTTAGGAAGGGAGAAGGAAAACGTAAACTGACAATGGCAGCCTGCGAGTTCCTAGAAAAGGATTGTCATGGGGAAAGTGGGGAGCGCATGGCAGGGGTGTCTCTGTTAGTTAGGGAGTGCTGGCTGCTGTAACAAACAAATCTGTTCTCGGGTTTATTTCCCGCACTCGGGTTTATTTCTAGCTCAACACGTCTGTGGGCAGCTTTTCTATGTGGTGGTTCAGGGACCCAGGCCCTTCTATCCTGTGCCTCTGCCATCCTCTAGGGCCTGATCTTCTGCCTTCAGCCTGTGGAAAGAAAATGAAGCCTAGAAGAAGGCACATTTGGGGAAATAATAATAATAATGACAGTGGCAATATTTATGTAGCACTTTACACGTTAATGTGGGCATCAGTCCTTAATATACATTAACTCATTTCATTCGCACAGCAATTCTATGATGTAGATATCGTTATTATTCCCACTTTATAGATGAGGAAATTGAGGATGGAAAGGTTAATGATTTGCCCAATTAGTTGAGAGTAGATTGTAGCAATGTCAGGGGTAAGAATGGTCAAAGGGGCCCAGGAGAGAGAGAAGTAAAAGGATGTAGGGCTGTAGAGGAAGCAGAGGCTATATCGTGAAAGGCATCATAGACCATGCTAAGAAATTTGGACTTGAAGTTGACGTCAGAGAGAAGCCACAGAAAGGCCGACATGGCCAGATTTGCCACCAGATCTTTCTGGTGTATGGTTGTGGAGAATGATTTGAGAGAGTGGAGACTAGAGGTGGGAAGTTGTATCAGGCAGGATGCTGCAAGTCATGGAGCCCCCAGACTAAACTGGTCTAGACAATAAGGAAAAGAAGTATCTCACAGGGAGGGAAGCATGGCAGCAGAGAGTGTCCAGGCTACTTGGGCAGCTCCACGATGCCATTGAGAACCCAGGTTCTCCCCGTCTTTCTCCTCTGTGGTCCTCAGCATGTTGGGCATGACTCCTCATGATGCAAGATCCTTCCCATGCAGACAGAATAGCTTCTGGTAGAAGAAGAGGGGCCATGTCTCCCTCCTGTGTGTCTCTCTTTATCAGCAAGGAAGCCTTGCAGTAGATTTCCTCTCATTCTCCATTGGCCAAGTTTGGGCCCTATGTTGCTTCCTAAATGAATCATTGACAGGGGGAATGAGTTGACCATGATTGACTTTGATGAATCCAGACTTACCTTTATGCCATGTGGAAGAGAGGTGGATATCTAACTGTTATGGACTAATTCATACTGGCCATACTGTATCAATAACAAAATATCAAAATTATCTTGCAGGGGCAATGAGAAGTGCATATTTGTATTCTCCCGCATAAGATGCAGCCCCTGGTTGTTCACTCAGCTGTCACTCAACAAATGGCGTCCAATTTTGTGTTGTTCAGAAGTGGGGATGTTTCCCATCTGTTCACTGGAATAGCGTCCCAGATTATTTGATGAAAATAGAGTCAAGCATGGGAGGTGGTGTCCTGCTTGTCTCAGGAAGCCCTGACCTTGAGTCTTCCCCGGCTCTCACCTTGTACTGACCCAAGGTGTCAGGAAGGAGAGCAGCAGTGGCCTCGAATTCTGGACTCAACACCGCCCCATGGCCTGGCAGCACAGATGTACCTGTCACAGGGTGAGACTTTTATTTGGAACTTCACAGATGACGCATCATTCATTTATTCAGGAATGTTTATTGAGAGCCTATTATGTACCAGGCCCCGTTCCAGGCCCTGGGGATGTGGCAGGGAAAGAGTCAGCCCAGAAAGGCTCCCCTTCTGGAGCTCGTGTTCCAGTGTGTTCAGGATCTTTCCCACCGTCGATATTCTCATAATAAGCACGATTCATGTTTTACAGTGTCTCCTAGTTTACAAAGCATGTGGATGCTCATTAGCTTACTTGATCCTTTCCAAAACCTTGTGCAGTAAGAATTATTATTGTCGTATTTTATAAATTTACACACTGACATTTTTTCTCATTTTAACATCTCTGACATCAGGATGGGTCTTAAAATTGATGGCGTGTCACGGTTTAATTGGTAGCATTTATTTTCTTTCTTAGTGGTGAATAAAAGAATGGTGGGTCTTACAATCAATGGTATCTCAGATTTAATAAAATACGGAATCATCCCTGTTTCGCAGATAATGAGGCTGAAGTTCAGAGAGATTTGATGGCTTTTCAAGGTCACGTGGCTACGTTGCTTACACGGGCTGGAGGGGCCCTGGAAAAGTGAGGGCCCTGCACAAAACCACAGTCTGCCTGCCAGAGCGCTGTCTCTGCTCTTGGCGGATTCGATTTCTGAGCACATCACAGCTGGCTGCTCTCATTTTTCTACAGGGAAAGGAAGCTGTGCCCTGTCCCAGGATGAGCTTCAAAGGGAGCCTGTCCCCTCCTCACTCCACCCCACCAGGGGAGCAGCGGGAGTGTGGCTGAGCCCAGAGTGAAGCACGTCTGGGATCAAAAGAGCCCCCATCTCTCCAGAGCACCCCGGGGGCTCGAGCGAGCTCCCTCTCCGGTCTGCTGAGTGATCAGTTGACAAAACACATCTGGGCAAGGAGGAGGCCTCTGTGATCAGCTGTCATCTCCCCTAAACACCCCTGATGCATTTTCTCTCTTCATTACCCACGAGGTGTCAACCCTTCTGTGGTGATCTACGATCTGACACACCCGCTTTCCTGTGGCTGGAAGGCAGTCATGCTGCTGGGGGGCGGGGGGCAGGGAGGGGGGGACAAGCGGGGAAGGCATCCTACCCGAGACCAAGAGAAGAGGAGAAAGAAGAGGGACAGCAGAAGAGGGCTGCTGGGGGGAAAAGTGGGGACAGGTGGTGGGTGTTGGCTTGTCTTTATCCCCTGTCAAATTCCAAAGCTGAGCCTCGGCCCCAAAGCCAGGTGTGGGGTGACCCCAGCGAGCACCACGTAAGCACGGCTCTGCTTCTCCAGCACCAGTCCCCCCCACCACACACACTCACTCACTCACTCACTGCCTGGGTCAATCTCCTTCCTTCCTACCTGGAACTCTCTGTCTGGTTAACAGCAACACATGAGAGGGTTTTCCACTCTCCTCTTGGATTTTCCATGCATGATGTGAGGCCCAAGAGGTCACTTTATCTATACACATCCCTCCAGCTCTACCGTATCTATATCCCTTCGCCAGCTCTAGAGTTCCCAGAATTCCAAAACTCCTTTGTCTGATATCCAACTCCCCTTTTAATCTAACCCTGAGCCATATTCCCAAATATAAAATGCAGTACTCTTTAATCTGAATATGGTACTCCAGAGGACACATTTTCCAACTGGACTAGAAGCATGCCATAAAAAACCCCACCTCTGTATCTTTTCTCACTCCGTGCTTCTGCCAATAGTGCCCTCCCCTCTCTCTGCAGCCTTTATGCTCCACTCAAGTCCTGCCTGTTCAGAAGACTCCGCCTCGGCCCAGCCTCTCGCAGGTCGTGCCCCCAGCTGGACTGCTGACCCTTCATATGAAGGGGAGCCACATGCCGATGCCGGGACCAGAGGGAGTCCATGAGTGAGGAGGGCTTCTTCTAAGGGACCCAGGCGAGAATCCCCGCATCCTCTTGGCCAGTTCTGAGGACTTCAGTTATGTGCTCCTGTTCTCGCGGTGGGCTTAGAGCCCCAGCGTGTGTGTCCACCCACCCCCATTTCAGAGTTCATTTGAACCCCAGTCCTTAAACACGAGCCTTCCCGGGACCATTCCCTCTGCATCTTCGTGGAACTCTTGGACGAGTTCCCTGGACCAAGACTGGAGATAGCTGCGTCCCATGATACCGGCCGATTCACCAGACTGAGCCTTAAATGTCATTGTCCTCTACTGAGTCGGCTTCCACAGCACCTCGCCCACCCCAGGGGCAGGTAAGTGCCGGCTCCCAGCCCCTTCCTGCCTTCGCTATCCTGCTCTCAGTGGCTCAGCTGTGCTGCCAAGCCCTGACAGCCCATGAAGCCTTCTGACTGCAGTGGTGGAGGAGCTCCCTCAATGCCATTCTCTTGCTTCTTAAGTGATGAGTACAGGAAGCAGTGTTCTCTTCTACGTGTCTGTCCTATTCCCTCAGCTTCCTTGCACATTCCTTCAGATCAGAGACGCTCGTATCTGTGACTTCCCTGCCTCATCACAGCAAGTCTGTGAGTGCTTATTGACAATGCAAATGTTGAAATCCTTGCTGATATCTCACCGAAACTCTTCCCGTTGCAATGATTCACTCCCGCTCCACCTTCAGCTTCCACCTGTCCTTTCCTTTCTTGGGGACTCTTCTTCCCTTCACTAATTCACAATTAAACGTTGATGGGTTAGATGTGGAGTTTTGTAGGGCAGGAACAGTGCTTTGTTCATGTCACTATCCCAGTATCTAGCATGGTGCTTGTCATATAGCAGATAACCAGAAAATAGTTGACTAGACTTGTGAAATTGAGCTCAACAAACATGTCTCGAGCCCCTAATGTGTAGAAAGCATGTGCTAAGCATCTTAGGTTCCAGAAAGAAAATGAAACCAAACAGGGTATCTGGCCTCCAGGAAACCGGGCCAGGCAAAGGCAATAATAGTTCCCAATTAATTCCAGATGGATGCCGCATGGGTTGAAGTTTCTTTCTAGATTAGGGGTTATCAGCTGGCGAGCTAGAGATGGTAGACTCGGAAGAAACTGAGATTTCTTAATGGTTATTAAGACATGAATAGAATTCCCCATGAGCACATATATGCCATTTCTGGAAAACACAAACCCTTTGCTTCTGTCCTGGTGAAGCTCGAGGTCTCCACATTGTGACCGGTAAGACAGGGTAAGGGAAAGGCCAAGAGCCATAAGCCTTGGAGGATTCGAGGCCCTGCAGGCCCCAGAAGACCTAAGCTCCCAGCTTTTCCTCTTCCCTCAGGTGAAGAGTGACTGGTTTGGTGGCAGAAGACAGCCTGCCAGTGGCTGCCTGAGTGGCAGCAGGCAGTCTTGTCAGCCATTACCCTGCTGGAGTAATCCTCGAACCCGCGCGCCTCTCCGTTTGAGCTGCTTGAGACCACAGGAGATAGTCAAATGCTTTTGGCTAATATCATATGCACGCATAATTAGATGGCAGCAATTGCCATCTGGGTTCCTAGTACTTGTTCCAACATCCAGGCCCTGGGCAAGGAGCTGGTGGGAGCGAGGAAGGGAGGCCTCCCCCAGCCCTGCTCGTCCTCTGTCAACCTCCCAGAGAGCAGATTGGAAGCCCGGAACCTGGGAGCACAGCCCTGTAGAAGGCCAACGATGCTCAATGAAGAGTGACAACATGCAGGTGGCAGAGGGAATCGAGCTGTGGTAGTGTCTCTGCCAGCTCATGGGTTGGCACGGCATTGCGGGCTGGGTGGGTTGCCATGGGCACGGGGGATGAAGGCTCGTGGGCAGCCCTTGTTTCAGAGAGGAAGCCAAGAGTAGGTCTGAGGGTTCTCAGAGCAGTGACGGGGCTGATGAGATGCCATCTGCCCCGCCCCTGGCACCAGGTCCTTCTACCTCCTGACTGTTGGAGCTCCTTGCGGGTGCCAATGACACAGGCATATGCTTGGCCAGGCCTGGCTGACATTTTCCTGAGGCTGGTGCTCAGACTTCCCAGCTGGGAAGGGGAGGTGGAGATGAAGAGAGTCAAGCAGCCTGGAAGGAGGGTCTTCTGGTGCAGAGGAGGCTGAAGAGCATGGACCCAAGCCCTCAGACACCTCTTCAGCTCTAGCCTATGACTCGGGGAGGGTCCTGGTGATGGCAGTCTGGCACAGTCCTATGCAGCACTTGCTACCTGCTGTGCCTGCATTTAATCAACCAGTCGATTCAGGTGGACGCAGTGCTTCTGCCCGGAGGTGGAGGCGGGGAGGCGGCGTGTCTTGGAAAGATATTCCTGCAAGGGCTTTGGAGTGGGCAGGGCCGGGTTTGAATCCCAGCTCTGCATCTCCCAACAGAACGATCTGGGTCAAGCTACGTTACCAATCTTTACTCCTTCAGCAAAGTGGAGTTGTGAGGACTGAAGGGGGGCCTGGCACATAGGAGATGCTCAGAAACGTTAGCTCGCTTTTTCCTTTCCTTTCAATGCAGGGTTGAGCCTGTTAGAGAGTCTACATTTTCTGTTCTTTCTTGATTGGCAAAAACGTAAAGTGCAAAAAAAAAGTCCTATCCCCTAGTCCTATCTCCGAGGTGACTCTAGGCTTGGCTGTTTGGCATCAGAAGACTCTGTGTGGTCCATTTTGGCCAAACAACCTCCGCAGACTTCCAATGCCCTGTTCTCTGTGACTTGCTTGAAGGCAGACCCTGAGCTCCCCCTTGTGCTGTCCCATTGCTCTATAGATGCTTGTCGGTCATGGCACCCAGTACCTGGTCACTGTTTGTGTTGTATTTGTGTTTGAATCCTCAGTCCCTTGCACGATTCTTGGCAAATGGTAAGATTTTGAGAAATGTTTGTTGAGTGACTGAATGATTGTGGTCTAACTCAGTTGACCCACGCTGAGCTGTCAGGAGCAGCTTGAAGGAAAATGGGAAGAGACCAAGATGAAGATGGAAGGGAATGAGGAGACTTCTGGAGTCCAGCACATCAGCGTGGAAAGAGCATGGATTTTGGATTCAGTTGGCCAGGGTTTCAATCCTTTCTCTGCCATGCAATAGCTGGGTAATCTTGCGGAAGTCACTTAACCACTCTGACCCTCAGTTTCCTCATTACTAAGATGGGTATAATACCTACCTCACAGAGTTATTACGAGGATTAAAAAAACCAAGTACGCAAAATTTGCCACATAGTAGGTGCTCAGTAAAATGATAGCTATAATGATTATAATTTAACATATGAGTTGGGACCTCTTGACCTTGAGAGATGTATTAAACTCTACTGGAACCTCAATTCTGTGGCCTGTGACATGAACCTGTGATTTCTTGGGCTCCTTCATTTATTTTTTCTTGCTTCTAATGCTCCACTCCCAGGCCTGTCTGGATCTTCTTTGCTGGTTTCCATATTCTATCTAATCACTCCCAGCATCTGCTGAGGTTTTGCAGACTTGTTGAAGGTTAGGGGAGGCAGGAATTCAAGAGATGGCTCAGTTCACTTAGTGAGACTCAACCTTTGGTCCTCTTGCCAACACTTTCTCTTTTTTCTTTCTTTTCTCTTCCCTCTTCAGAATGTCAAGCAAATTCGAGTCCTTGCTTTATGGACAATAGCTCTGTTCATTTCCAGATCTTTTGGGGGACTCATCTTTTGTAGAAATTCATAAGATGTTCTTCCCAAGGAGAATTCTGGAGAAGGAAGAGCTCTCACTCTGCTTCCCTTATGACTGTCACCTCACTCAGCACTGTGGCTAGCTCCTGGTAAGGGCTCCTGGATACTCCCTTCCTAGGTTCTAAGATCGGGAGGACATTAGGCTTTATTTGGGCTGGGGGCAGTAGCTATGGTGGGCTGGGCTGGAGCGTGGCAGTAGGTGGGGGATGAGGAGTTGTTGGCGCAGGAAGTCAGGTAGGTGTTTCCATTGTGGAGACGGATGGTCCATGGTCAGTGTAGGGACCATGCTGGTAAATAGGAGTTCTAGGGAATTACATCCAGGGCATGGAGTGGAATGGTTGGCAGGGAGTTGGCAAGGGGACAGAGTTGGCCTAGGCATGCACTAGGAGTCCAGCCAAGCAGGCCATGGCTTTATCACTAGAGGGAACCAGAGTGATGAGCGGGAAACCTAGGCTGGAGACCAAGGCTTCAAGTGGGCCAGGCGTGCTCGGACTAGGAAAGAGCACTTTGCTTTGGAATGTAGGTATTCTTGCCCGTGTGTGAGGCTGTGGGGCTGCAGTCCTGTGTGCTTGTGATTCAGAGGCTGCAAGGATGGGTGGGAAGGTGTGCTGCTCGCTGGAGATATTTGCTGCATGTTCCCTGCCTTAATTATCCAGTCAAGGGGTGGGTTCTGGGACAGAACCTGGAAATCAGGAGGCTGCTCTTGGGTAGGTGGGAGGGTAAGTCCCATCTCATTTACTTGGATATGGGCCCCCAGGATCCTGGATGGGCTGGGGAAAGGTGGACTGCAGCAAGGGGCCAAGCCAGGGGGCCATCCCTGTGAGGAGAAACCGCGGGAGGGCTCCAAGTTGAACACAAGTCAACTGCAGGTCTTGAACCAGATGATCTGTTTCGCATCACTCTGTGTTTCTTCCCTTTTGTTTCTCCTGAGCCTTTGGGAAAGCTGTACTTAACCATTCTGTTATTTGACCATTGATCTCTGCTACACTGTAGAGAGTAAAGAAAGTCTTCATGCCTGCGCTTGGGATCACAAGGTAAAGTGGGGAGCATCCTGAACCCCAGGCCCTCGTCATCCCCAAAGATCTGGGTGACCCAGGGCACCATGCGATCCACCTTCCCCTTCACCCCAGGAGTTCTCTTCACTGCAAACTGCGGAATGTGGGCATTTCACTTTGCTAAGGAAGATGGCTGTTTCTCCATCGTTGGCTGCAGTGAGGCTGTGACTCAGGGTACACTGGCTTCTTGAGCGCAGTATTTATTGTGTCCGCAGCAGTTCAACCTAATTTCAGACCTACCCTTTTGTGGACTGAGGCTCTGAAAGCTTTCTGTGTCCTGATGATGCTCATTTTTGGAACCTAGGAGAGGAGGCTGGGTCTGCAGTGGAAAGACATCAGGCTGCTGCTGAGCAGGGCTGAGGTTGGTAGAGGGCACAGAATTGACATCCCGTCTTTTCCCTGGCTACCCAAATTCAGTTCCCAGCATGGACTGGCAGCCTGCCCTTCTCTGAGTTCTGGGTCCATGCTCTCTGCCTGCACTGAAGGGCCTCAGAAAGGTCCACTCCTTATCTCCCTGCTGGCACCGTGCCCCAGAGGCCCGAGCCAGCCCAGCCCGAGCTGGCCTTGAGCGTCGGGGGGCCAAGGTGACGACCTCAGCTGCACAGAGCCCTTTTCCAGAGAATTCATCGCAAGTCTACATCCAATTAGGGAGAGCAGGCTGGATGAGACAATGGTCCATACCCCTTGTTAAGTAACATCCCTAATTGATGACAGGGATGGTGTAGCGGCTTGGAAGCCAACTCCGATTGTGTTTTTAAAATTCTCCTTTCTCCTAGGCTGCCTGCCAGAACTCCGTGGCATGGCTCTTCAGGAGAACAAAGGCGGCTTTGAAAATCTTTCTCCCCCCTCCTTCAAATGCTTATCTGAAAGGACATCTTTTTCCCCTTAGTTGCTGCAATCATAAAAGCACAGGTGATAAACTGCTTCTTTGTAATCATCAATTGTGAAGGTTTCCCCCCCAAAAAAAGCAGGAATTGCAGCCCCAGCAGCCAGAGGGAGAGGACCATCTCGGCCCACATTGATGCCTATCAAGCCTCCAGAAAGGAGAGGGAGGGAGAAATGAACTTTGTTCAGTGACAACTTTTATCTGCAGGTCTTGGGCTGTTGAAATGTCAAGCCAGGGCTAGATAGGATTCCCTGACAGCGGCTGAGGCTGCTGCCAGCTCCGGGGGATAGAGGGCTGGCAGAGGGTGGGAGCAGGGCCTGGACATGAACTGAACGCATCTCGAATACTTGAAGCTAGAGTTTGGGTCTTGGGGGTGGGGCCTATGTTCCTAGAGGGGAAGGCTGCAGGGAGAAGCCGTCAGGTCCTGTGTTTGCAATGACCTTGAGAAGCTATCTCTGAAAGGACAGCGCCTAAGCTCCCCAGGTATGTAATTGTAGAAACGGGGGTAGTTAGGCCTGGGGTTTGGATTGGATTCCAGACTCCTGGGACCACAAGTCAGCTCCTGCCCTGGCTCCTCCACGTCCTTCACAGTCCATCTGCAGACTTTCACTCTCTGTCCTGTGATGCTCAGGCCACTCCGGGCAGTGTGGACGGGAGTCCATGGCTAGGATCATTTATAGCTAAGAGCAGGGCCACAAGCTCAGCTGAATTCAATAACACTTCAGATTTTTCAAGCCAGAGGGGATGACATCTGAGCTGGCCATTGTATTTAAAAAAAAAAAAAATTCACAAAGCACCCATTATGTAGTAGATACTGGTCTAAGTGCATTGTGATTATTAACACATTTTATCCTCATGATAATCCTATGAAACGGGGAAGAAAATTGAGGTACAGAGAAGCTAAGTGATTTGCCTAAGATCACACAGTAATTGGCAGAATCAGAATTCAAACCCAGGAACACTGGGTCAAAAGCTTATACCCTTAATTATTACTCTTTTCTGGCTTTCATGCTGCTATGCCAGGCATTGAAGGATGAGTAGGAGTTTGCCCGGTAGACAATGGGAAGGAGAGAATATTTGGCAGGAGTAAAGGCACAAAGATGTGAACCAGTTTGGAAATAAAAGGAAACTATTATCTGTTGAGTACCTACCCTGTGCTAGGCACCATGCAAAGCATTTCACACCTTCATTATTTTATTTTATTTTCAGATTAACCCTGTAAAGTAGCTATCATTCTCCTTTTATGAGTGAGGGGATTGAAGCTCAGAGAGGTTAAATAAATGGCTCAAATTCACATAACTACTAAGTGGTGATCTTCCATATTGAATTGATTGGGATTAAAAATGCAACCAGTCAAGACTCCTTTTGACAAGACCTGGCCCTTGTGTTTCCTGAATGTTCTGACATCACTAGCGTTTCCTTGTTTAGAACACAAGTTGATCTTGTAACTAAAGTTCAATATTTACAGTGGACTGTAAGCTCCATGAGGACAGGGTCGCCATCTAAGTTAATTGCCAGTGTTTATCCGATACCCAGCACTATGCTGGGCACCCTGTAGACTTGTAAATATCTACCAAATTAACAAATGGAAAACCCGGCTGCCCGGTTCTTTATTTTCCCCCTATCCAACTACGTTATGTTTTGCTAAGCAGGGTCCCCCGTCTCATCTTGCTGGCTGATCTCTACATCCTTATGGATGAGGCTACAGTGGTCACCATCATCGCCACTCAGATGATTTGGAGACGCTCTGACTGAGAGAGGGCGGGGTCTCTAGGAGTAGCCACGGTCTGGGTGACCAACATCCTCAATTGCTCGAGAAGGCCAGGTTTGCACTTGCTGTCCCAGTGAATTATTCCAGAACCGAAGAGAAGCTTGGTGGGTAGGCGCACATGGAACATTCCAGAGATTGTCCCTTTCCTTTTCCCCAAAGCCCCTTCCTTCTCCCCTCAGGCTGGCCATCCTTGGGGTGAGACAGTCACCTCCCTCTAGTGGAGGGCAGGTGTCTTGGGAGACCTGGCCGCTGACCAGCTGTGACCTTGTGATCTGGGGTCCAGGTTCTCTATCTGAATCCGAGGATGAGAAGACAGGAGTTTGGTGGTGGGTCACCTATGTTCTATGCACCCCTCTCTGTCCCCAGGGGAGTGACTAAAGGAGTTTGTGAAACCTGGGGCTAAAGATTCAGATGCCTGGACAATCGAGAAGGCAGCATCTGCCGCCAGAGTTCTCAGGGCCTGTCAAGAGGTCATGAGTGAGGCTCACCATTTGCCAGGGCCCTGAAGAGTTTGGAAGATGTGCGCATCATCAGAGCCCATGGGCCCCCGCCTTCCTAGCCATGGATCTCGAATTTGGGGCTTCCTAGGTGGCCAGACTGAGTGGAAGAGTGGCTCTGTGGGGTGACAACACGGGCTGGGGAGGGGGTAAGAATTCATTGGCTGGAAGGTCTCCAACAATAATTAATTGGCAATCAATTCACATATTCATTTATCAAGCTTTCACTAAGCACACCAGGGGGCCCAGCTCTGAGCTAAAGGGTCTCTGTTAGAGAGTGCTTCCGAGTACGCGAGGGTCAGGGCTCGGTGCCGCTTTTATCCCCAGCCCCGTCTCCTCCTGTGCTCACCTGGGGGACCTGTGTCCCGGGGCTGGGGCTGACTGCAGGAAAGGGCTGGGCCAGGAGTGCTGGGGGTGGGGAGGTGGGCTCCGAAGCCTCCCAAGGGTTGGGGGACACGAGTTGGGGGCTAACTCTTCCTCTGGGCAGCTGGCACTGGTGGTCCGAGGAGCCCCTCCAGAGGAACAGGCTGTAGACTGTGGTCGACTCTGCCATCACAGGACCCCATACACCCTTTCCCCACCCCGCGCTCCCCTCCCAGGCCGCCTGGCTGCCTGTCCTCTGAGGGGGCTCAGCCAGCTCCCCTTTGCCCTCTGGAGGTCCTTGCCAACATCTCAAGCCCCTAAAAGCTCTGGGAAAGGCCAACTCACTTTGCTTGAAAGACAGTCTTCTCTGCCCTTCTCACTCTTCCCGGGCCCAGCTATGGACCACGGGGGGTCCCAGGATGGGGCAGTGGTGAAGGCCTTCTTCTAGGAATGTCTGTGCAGGGTCTGGATTGGGAAAGGATGAAGGAAGCAGGAGGCATTGTTAGTGGGGGGTCCACGGAGATCTGAGAACCTTCAGGAACGGTGTGGAGTCCACGGCGAAAGCTACCCCTGTATCGTCTCACTTCCTCCGGGCTCTGGAGTTTGGACGAGAATCAGGCTGAAGTTCCAGACACAACACACAGGTGATGTTTTTCTCTGGATACGGTGGTCTGGCCTGCTTTCCATGAGCAGTTTCCCATCTCACAGACCTCAGAAAGGAAATTCTTTGCACTCACAGGGTGGAGGGGTGAACTGGGGCAGGGATGTGGGTGGCTCTCAGAGCTCTGAGTTCTTGGCCCAGCTCGGCACAAAACTGCCGTGTGGCCTCGGTCAGGCCCTCCCACGTGTAAAGTGGGGGAAATGATGATATTGGGGTCCCTCCCTTCGCTAGACTTCTATAGTGTTGTGAATTCTATGTCTAGGGGTGTGCCTTCACCCTTCACTCATTTGGCTTCTGGAGAACAAAGGAAGAGAAGTTGCCAGCAGATGCTCCTGGGGGACTACCGAGCCCAGGGACAGACAGGAGGTGCTGGGGTGGCCCTAGTGGGAGAGGGACCTGGCTTTGGGTAGCTCGGGCAGCTCCTAAGTGTGCTGGAGAGTCCCTGAGGAGAGGTTACTCCGGATGTCTCTTGTGTCTCTTAGCCAAACTGCCACTGACTCTTTTCAAAAGTACTAGAGGCTCATTTGCATCTCATTTAAACACCAACTCATTTAATGTTCAGGAATCACTGAGATTTCTTCCAAGTCCCTGATTCTTGTTCTCCCCAGGTTGTTTCTACCTCTACCTCCCTTTCCTGCATCCAGTGGGGAGTCCTAGGGGCCAGGCCTGACGCTCTGGGGCTCGGTCTCATTGGGCCCAGCCCGGCCCGAGGCGCCCACCATTGGCTGTGGGAGGAGAGGAGCCCATGGGGAGTGGGCAGCAGACAGCTCTGCCCTTCCTCTCCAGCCCCCTGACCCTTCCGGAGCCTTGGGCTCTCCAGAACTTTCTCTCAGACATCTAGTCTCTCAGGCTGCCTGCCACAACAGACAGAGTGGGAGGGGGAGAGCGAGAGCCTGTGTGTTAACTGAGAATGGGTTTATTATCCCCCAGGGAGGAAAAAGAAAACAATTAAAGAATTGATAGTTTTGTTTTATTTTGCCACCTGCAGGCTTGTGGGGAGGTGAGCTGGGGAAATCTTGTGTGGGAGCTGGCGAGAGAGTTTCTCTTGCAGGGGACACAAAACCTTGTGGGAGTCGTTGTATCAGAGCAAGAGGGAAGCCGTCCCTGCCTCTCCATCCCCCATCCTCGCTAGGATCCAACCCCAAAGCAGACCAGGCTGAAATGTTGCTACTGCAGCTCCGCAGTTTGAATTGCAGCCTCACACCCAGGCTCTCAGAAGGGGCGGCAGCTAAAACCCCTCCACCTTCTGGCAAGAGCTGAGACACTGAGAGGCCGGCTGAGTGGCTCTCGAGAAGCGGTGCCTGGTCAGAAGCCAAGCTGGGACTGGAACCCGCATCTCCTGACCCCACCCACTGGGCTTTTAGAAAACCTCCAGATCTCCCACAACTTAGAGACCTGATTCCAAGCCTGACTTGCTCCCCTCCCCTTGCTCTCCTAAGTGGGGCAGAAGCTCATTAAAAAGAGATGACGTTAGTGACCCAGACTGGCCCTCCGCAAGCCAGAGCGGGCACCGACTGTCCTGTGACTCCCTTGCCGCCCTTCTGATGCCACCTAACACCTGTGGCCGAGTCCTCTCCCTCCTCCAGAACCTAGTGTAAGTCTCCTCTCCTCCCTGCAGCCTCCACCCAGGTCTTGACTGACAATCTGGCCCTTCAAGGGACCCTTGCTAAGATACTGTGTGTTGTTCATCAGGTGTGGCAGGATGGGTGAGCTTTATTCCCCCAGGGTGTGAGCTCAAGGAGAGGGAAGTTCTACAGCCTCCTTCTCTCTCTCTCTCTGACACACACACACACACAGCAGTGCCTTACATATGGGGCTCAAGTCAGGTCCTTTATAGCTCCTACCTTGCTGGCAGAGGTGCCTCAGTTTCTATGTGTGTGAAATGAGGCGATGGGAGACATAAGGCTCTTGTGGCTCTGTCCATTTCCACTGGGAGCCAAGCCTCCTGCTTTATGAATGGTTTGGTTCCTGCCTGGCCAGAGAGCTGGGATTGGGGGAGGGGAGGCTGGGGGAAAGGGCAGCTGGTGCAGTCCCAGACTTGCCTGGGGTGGAGAAGCCCACCCCATGCTCCCTGGCACCACGTGAGCGAGCGCTGTACCTGCGCGGGCCGTGCGAACAGCTGTCGGGCAGAGCTCATTATGGGGGATAATGTAAGCAGAGTGACATGGAATATCTGTTCTCTCCCTGCTATTACACTTGTCGCTCGCTCTCTTCCTCTGGCAGGTGAGCTAAGGGGTTTGATTGCCTGTGTGTCGGATCTCTCCATAACAACCAGGCAAACGAGACAATCGGCTCCTCAGAGTACTTTGGCTGGAAGCCACTTCCCAGCAGCCCCCAGGAATGGGAAGGGGCCAGGTCCTGGTGGACAGCTCCAGTGGAATCTCCCCCTGCCCCTCCCCCTTGAGGCAGCATGACCGTCCGGACACTTTTCTTTATCCCAGAGACAAGGAGAATGCCATTACACTCGGGTGGTCTTGCTGCGCAGATAGAACCGACGTTGGAAATGACTTCAAACACTAGAGAGCCTGGCGGCAGAATGCCCTTGCTTCTTCCTCAAGAGGGGTTTGTGTCCAGCTGAAGGGCCTCCTAAATAGATGGCTGAAGTTGTCTGGCTCATCTGTGGCTAGAGGTTTTCAGAAGCATAGGAAGCTAGATCTGGAACGGTGGGGGTTCCCCAGCTGGCCGGCCACCAGTATTGCCTGTGGGGCCCCCAATCACACAGAGCCTGTGCTTTTCCAGGAGTGGGACCCAGAAATCTGCGTTGTACTAATTCCACAGGTGGTTTTGATACCCAGCCAGACTTGGGCACTGCTGATCTAGCCTTGTCCTTACTCCCATGTTACAGATGTAGAACAAGGCCAGAGTAGGGCACAGCAGGTCATTTCCAAGTGCCTGGGGGCCTGCAGAACACGTTCGGGGAAGGTGACCGAGAGCTGAGCCGTGTGACGCTGACCACACAAGCACCCAGCCTGGGGGACTGTAGGTGTCAGAAATGTAATCCAGAGCCTCCGAGTGGAGGCCAATCTGAAGGGGCTGGTTGGGGGGGCACGCAAAATGTGGCTGGGCACAGGGGAGGCAGATGGGCTGGAAGCGTACATTGGGAACAAAGGGCCTAGAATAATGTCAACCGGCAAAAGACGAGGGTCTTGGATCCACTAAAGTTTCTGGTGAGGCTTAGTCCATGGGTTGAGGAAACAGGAGGGACTCGCCTAAGACACAGCTGAGGCCGTGGTCACAGAGGAGGCATGAGGTTTTGAACAGAAGTTGTCAGAGGAGAGGAAGAAGGTGGCTCGATAACAAAAGGCCTTCCTCCTCCAGACAAGAAGGGGAGCCTACAACAGGGGCTTAGCCTGAGCTCAGGATGGAGTGTGGGAAAATGAAGGAAAAGAGAATGAAGCCAGGAGGCAAATGAGCATCTGCCTCCCAGAGCATGGAGTTTTGGGTGACATACACACAAATCAGCCCTGCTCCCTGAAACCCTGAGCCTCCAGCCATCTCCAGGGGAAAGTGGAGGGTGGTGGGTGCTCGCCTGTGTTAGTAACATCCCTTCATGATGACTATGTCTCCCTTGAATAGAAGAAATACACAATCTCCCATGGGGCAAACAGACAGGGCATTACTGAGCCCTCAGAGCCTCGTCCTAAGACAAACACCCTCTGTCTGACATCCTGCCTGGGGTAGGCAGTATTCTGAGAATGACCCCCAATGACCCTCACCCTCACCTGTGAATGTGATATCACAGAAGTGACTATGTGGTGGCACAGTTGACCTTAAGATAAGGAGATTTGAGGAAGTGGGCCTAATCTAATCAAAAGAGCCCTTTAAAAGCAGAGTTTTCTCCAGCTGGTGGTGGAAAGGGAAGTCAGAAACTTGAAAAGGATTGGATGAGTCATGCTGGCTTAAAGATGGAGGGGCCCCCAGGACGAGGGATGTGGGCGGCCTGTAGGAGTAGAGAGCATTCGCCAGCTGGCAGCCAGTGAGGGAATCATGACCTCAGTCCTACAACCACAGGAGCTGAATTTGACCAACAAGGATCTTGGAAGCGGAATCTTTCCCCAGATCACTAGATAACTGGGTTTCGGCTTTGTGAGACCCTGACCAGAGAACTCCATTGAGCCTGACCAGGCTTCTGTCCTACAGACTGGGAGATAATAACGAACGGGTGTTGTTTTAAGCTGCTAAATTTGTGGCCATTTGTTATGCAGCAATAGAAAAAAATACGCTAAGTCTAACATCCAGTCACCTGGCCCGGAATCCATCCTTCCTAATTTCTGGCCCCATGTGGCCAATAAAATCTGATTCTCTATCAGTGGGAAGTCAGTCAGCTGGGTAGCCATCCTCCTCTTTAAAGCTTTCAGGCTCCCAGAGACTTCCTACACCCCGAGTGAGTTCTGATGTGTGGGCAGAGGGTCAGTTCCCTCTACTTCTCATTGTAAGAGCAGTGATGAACCTCAAGAATGATGTAGCCTCGTGTTTTCCAACTTTTTCAGCAGCCTACAAGTAGTAAGAGTAGAGATTGTAATTATGATAATAAGAGCTGATATTTAATGCATTAAATATTAATGTCTTCCTATATGCCAGGCAATGAGCTAAGGACTTTCTCTATATGATCTCATTACATCCTCACAATAACACCGAGATGGATATTAGTATGTTCCCCATTTTGTAGATAAAGAAACTGAGGTTTAGAGCATTAAGGGATCATGCACCGCATTGTTATAGGTGTTTGAGCCAGATTTGAATCTGAGTGTCTGGCTCCAGAGACTGTCTTCTTCGCAGTCATAACCTCTCCCTCCCTCTCCACCATGCACCCCGTATTTTTAAAGATTTTTGTCTACCAAACAAACTGCATTTATCAAGTAATAATTTGTTTTCCCATCTTTTATTAATCAAAGCCATGTACGACTGCCAATCAGGGGTTCAGATCAGTGTGCGATTAGCAGTGTTATCACATTGAGTTGATATAATTCCAGCCAAAAGCAAAGAAATGATGTCTCAGTTAGCAGTCTGTGCACCCTTATCTTTGGTAACTGTCTCGTTTCTGCGGGGCATACAGAAATATTAAAAATAGCTCCTGAGCCCCATTTCTACCTGCGGGACCCTGGAGGGGTCTGAGGACTGCAGATTGGGCCACTGTTCTAGACTTTCGAGACCCTTCTTATCTGCTCTGCTCAGGCCTCTGAGTCTCTGCTTCCTGTTCAGGTACCCTTCCTCCACAGAGGGGGCTGCAGAATCCCCCTTTGCCCCCAACCACCACTGCTGCCAGGAACAGAAGGAACAGTGTGATGTGCCCTCCAGTCCTCCCCCAATGCACACATGCATCCACAAGTGCACATGTGCACACACTTGTGCACACACACGCGCTCACCATAATCACTGCACCGCGCCCCCCTCCCCCATCAGGGATGTGGTTTTGTTAAATAGCCCTCTTCTCCAAATCTTTCCCTGCTTCCTACTTGCTCCTGCAGACACACACACACATACACACACATTTCCATGAGCACCACCATCCTCTCCTCTGGCAGAGGATAGTTCAATCTTAGTCTAAAACATACAGCTTCCCAATCTCACATCACCAGAAATGTACAGGGGCATTAACATATGTGAGGAGGGTCATTCTTTCTACCCTGACTCTAGGTAGTCTGAATTCTGCTTCTAATACCAGGAATTCAGTACAATGAGCCCTAAGTGTCATTCATTCACTCAAAATTTATTTATTTAACACCTAGTATGTGCCAGGAATTGTTAGGTACTGGGGATTTACTATAAACAAGGGCCAGGCTAGTACAGGCAAAAAGGATGTGTCCTGACAGCCTGGAAGTCAAGCTGAGTCCCAGGAAACTTCAGCTGAGGGCAGGAGAGCACAGGACCAGCCAGGAATGAAGGAGGGACCTCTGGGGCTCCGGGCGAGGGTTGGCATCAGCAGAAGTAGAGGAAGAGTAGTTCCTTTCAGAAAGACCCTTCAGGCTGTTGCCCTGGGTTCCTCCCGCTTGTTGCCCTCTGAGCCTTCCCAGTTAGCCAGAATCCCAGTGGTCTTGTTAGCAGTAATTCTCACTTGGGATTACAACTGACCCCCAAGTGTCCATGCACTAGATCACAGCTGCTTGACACCATTGGTGGAAGGGCCATTGGGTGGTGGCCCTGACCCGTGGACGTGAGGGAAATGGAAAACACAGATTCTCCTTCTGTGTCATCTCAATGAAAATGAACATGACTGGCTGCATGTATAGCCTGCATCAGAGGTAATAAAGTGTTTCAGAGACAGGATTGAATACCAATCTCTCAAGTCTGTGAAGCAGACTGGACTGGCATCAGTGTCCCCTTTTCATAGAGGTGGCTCAGATAGGGTGGGCAAGTCACTTAAGGGCACACAGCTAGCAAGAGCAGGGAGGAGGCTGGGCCCTGGCCATGTTCTCTTTCCAGTACACCCAGCCATGTCAGTTACTGTGGGACAGAGCTGTTCTGACGGCCAAGGGGACACACATTAGCTGGTAAATTAGCCAGAGTCTGAGGGCTTGGACTAGTTTCCCAGGGCTGCTGTGACAAATTACCACAAACTGGTGGCTTAAAACAGTAGAAATTTATACCCTCTCAGTTCCGGTGGCCAGAAATCCGAAATCTAGGTTTCAGCAGGGTTGTTCCTTCTAGGAGCTCAGGGGGAGAATGTGGCTCATGCCTGTCTCCCAGCTTCTGGTGTTGGCCTGAAATCCTTGTTCCCGGGCTTGTGGCAGTCTCACCCCAATCTCCACCTCCAGCGTCACAGGATGTTCTCCCCGTACGAGTCTGTGTTCAGATTCCCTCTTCTTATAAGGGTACCAGTCCCTGAATTAGGGCAGGTCTGATCTAACCCACTATGACCGCGTCTTAATCTGCAAAGGCCCTATTTCCAAATAAGGTCATACTCACAGAGTGGACATGCATTTTGGGGAGACACTATTCAACCCAGTGCAGGGCTAATTCGGGCTGGCCTTGTGGGAAGGGGAACTTGGTTAGTTTGGAGTGGGGTGATGCCATGCAGGGAACTGGACTGAGGGGGTCCAGGTTTGATTTGGCCTCTGGGGCTCCTGCTTCTCCTCTGTCTCAAGAGGGATGGATCAGAGAAGAAAATTGCCCTCCTCCCACCCCTACCCTCCCTCCTGCCCATCCCAGCTCTGGCCCCCTGCCCCTCACTGTCCTCTTGACAATCCTGACCTCTATCCACAAACAAGGATGTGTGAGTGTGGTTGATAATGTAACTGCATTAGAACAACTATGATTTATTGAGCACTAACTATGTGCCAAGTGCCGTACAAAGAGCTTTATCATTATTTCATTGAACGCTCATAATAACCGTGAAATAAGACCCACTCTCGGCCTTGTTCGACGCTTGAGGGGATGGAGACTTGGGAAGGTCAGGTCATGTGTCTGAGGTCACAGATGTAAAAGGTGCTGCCAATAGGATTCTAGCCCAGCTCTCGCTAGACCTGGGGGCCTAACTCACCAGATACTCCTGACTCCTTCCATCTGCTCCCGGCCTATTCCCTGGGGAGTAGAGGTTGACCTGGGAGAGCTAGGGGGACCCCAGAATGGAACGGCTGGGGAACAGGAAAGTTCTAAGGGGCATAAAAGGGGAATAGTGGGTGGAGACTTTCCATATCAAATGGCTTTGAGCTATTTCCAGCCAACCAAGTTGGCATCTCCTTTCTACTCGTCCTCGGGGCTGCTGCGGAGCAGCAAGAGGAGGAAATGAGGCTCTACCTCCCCACTGTTTCTGTGGGGCCTGGAGTGGTTCCCACCCTATTTGCAAGGCCATAAATAATCGAAATGTATTACTCAGGGATTGCCATGGTAACATCTCCAGGTTACCAGGGATGCAAGATCCAAACAAAAGTATTCGATTAAATATTTTTGGCCACTAGAGGAATCCAGCCATGCAACATTGGGATGTGGGGAAGGGAAGGGACAAGGCCTTATTGCTTCTTTCTCCTTTCTGTCCTGGCTTCTTCCACAGAGAATTCCAGCTCTGCTGGGAGGGCCCTCTCCCCTCTCTCCTGTTCCTGTGCTCTCTCCCTGCTCTTGAGATAGAGGGTTCCCACCTACAACCCAAATCTCTAAGATACGACAAGCATCCTGAAGTCAGCTCTAAATGGATGCCCCTGGCTCTCTCAATAAACACACCCTCTTCTAATTGGTTTAGGATCGAGTTGGATATCCAACTGAAAATTGTTCCCACATACATCATCCTTTTAAATGGAATCAGCAGGCCTGCAAGATGGTTTTCCCCAGACGCCAGGAGCATGATATAGACGTGGAATTATGGCAGATGCCGAGAGAAGAAATCAGGGAGTGATCGATCTGGCCTGGGGTGGCTCCCGTCCTCGGGGCTGGAGACTGCTGCTCAGCCTGGACGTCCTCCCTGGAGGCCCGGCCTGGGAAGGAATCTGTCTCCATTCCCGGAGCCGCGCCATCACTATCACTACGTTTCTATTAACCAAGTGGTGTTTGTTTAACATAAACTCGCTCTGCCCTCCAAGGCAGCCAGAGAAAGTGCCGGGTTCAGCAGAGTTTCGGAGGTGTAATTTAAAGTCGTGTTGGCAGACCTCGGCGGGCGTGCGTTGGGGAGAGGATCAATCTCTCACAGCCAGTCGCCCTCTCTGTGGCTCCACCTCTAAGAGGTTAGAGCTGGAAGGGATCTCAGAGACCATCTAGTTCAAAGCTTGCATTTCAGAGAGCGGAACTGAGCCGGGAGGTGAGATGACTTAGCCCAAATCACCCAGCCAGTAAGTGGCTCCATACTTTCTAAAACCCAATTTCCTAAGCTGATGCCTTTTCCCCTATCTAGGGTCCCCAGCCCGGGATGGGAAATTGGGACCTGCACACAGCCTGAGGATCTGGAGAAAGGGGAGAGCTGGGGAGCAGGGACACTGAGGCAGCCTCTAGGACTGTTGGTGATACACCTCAGCCCACCTAGGCTGGGGCGGCTGCCTCGAGCCTCAACGCAGCCCTGTTACCCTTGTAAGCAGAGCCCTTCTGCTCTTAGATATCTCCAGTGGTCACTCTGTATTCCTTGCACAGGCTGGGCCTTGTCGACTACTGATTAGCTGTCCGGTTCAAAGAGCAAGATTTCTCTTATCTGGGGTCATTGCCCCACCCGAGTACAGCAGCTTTGCAACAGGCAGGGTGGGTGAGGGGAGCCTGGCCCGGGGCCAGAAGATAGCCCCCTCCTCAAACACCTGTGCCCTCCCACCCAGCCCGAGTTAGCATCTCATACATTGTTTATGAAGCGTTTTCCGGGATCAAGGTGAGCCTGGGAATCAGTGAGACAAATAAATAAATAATTCCAAGCAGCACCGGGTGCAGGGGCCAGGGGGGAGGGCAGCAGGGGTTGCCTACCTTGGGGCTTGCATATTTCATCACCGTGCAGTCTCCTGACCCCCCTTCCCTCCTCTCCTCTCTCGTGATGGTGCTGTGATGAGAGTTTCTATTAGCCAGCGCACTGCTTTGTAAGTCTATTTACAACCCAGGCATCACTGGTTTGCCTGCAAGAGAGATGGCCCATCCCCAGATTAGTTAAATTGGAAATAAATTGGTTGTTAAATAAAAGCCCTCTGTGGGATGTGACAGTGATGAATAAGGGACGGATGCACCTGGAGAAGGGAGTGGTGGATTTCTGGGTTGAGCCTGTAGAGCTGAACTGCCCCAGGAAGCTTGAGCGAGCTGGAGCCTGGACTGGTCAGGGGCTGCGGGCAGAGAATGCCCAGCAGGAGAAGAGCACAAGTGGAGGTGGGCACTGGAGTCCCTCCACAGAGGGAAATCGAGGGTGGAGGACTGGAGCACCCTCTGGAACTATGTTTTACTTTCTTATGGTGTGCAAAGTACTTTTGTATATGATACGTCTTTGATTTTACAACTTTGTGACATATTTTTCTTGACAGATGTGAAAATTCTCGTGAAATGACTTGCCTGTGGTCATTGTCAAATAAAAAACAAATAAAAGACTTACTGGACTTGGTAAGGAGAGACTTTATCCCAAAGGGTTATTGCCAGGCAGGAAAGGGACTATTGCGGTGGGGAGAAGGATCTGACCATAAGAGCTGTGAGCGGCCCAAGAGGAGGGCAAACGGGTTTCCCTTCATGGAGAGGAGTGAGCATGCTAGAAAGAACCAGGTGCAGAGCAGTGGGGTGAAAGGAGACGTGATAGGACAGATGACCAGAGGATGGTTTTCCTTGAGACCAGCCTGTCCTCACGAGGGGCTGTCTGCCGGCTCAGGCTGAGCGGGGGCCAGAATTCAGGAGCCTGAAGGAAAGGAGAAGCACAAAGTTTGGTTAACAAGCATTTTGTTCCAATTGATCAGTGGGAACCAGCAGTTCAGCAAATCATTTATGAGGCAAAGAAAGGGAATTTTGAGGGTCTGTGACTGGCCGTGTCCTGGGGGAGCAGGAGGGGCATCTGTGAGTCTCTTCTAAGTCATATGGGGAAGGAAGGTTGTTTGCAGGAAGCTGTTTTCTGGAATACAAAGGATGGAGAATTACTTAACTTTCACCGTTTTCCCAGCTTGCAGCGTTGCTGGGAAATGCGATGTCATCATGCGGTGACAAGTTGCAGTGTTAGGACTGGAACTCAGGGCTCTGGACGCCCAGGCTGCTGACATCACTCTAAGTCTCCATCCTCCTACTTCTTCATAACTGAGCAATCTTATATTTTTCCCTCCATCCTCCTCCTGTTAAAACCTGCTGTTAAGAATAACGAAGATGATGACAGCGTAAACTGCAACCCTTCTCAGGGATGTTTGTGTTTGACTAGGGACCAGAGCTTTCATTTTGTAATCTGAAGAGGAGAATCCTTTCCAGGATTAACTTGTCCTGACTTTTCTTTCCTTTCATCAAAATCATAGGGTCACTTCCGCCTGGACCTGGGAGGGATAATAGATCACAGAGGAAGACGGCAGATGATAAGGAGTTGGTTGGTAAAAGGTCATTGAATCAAAGAATCCCAGAGCTGGAAGGGACCCGAGAATATCTGGCATGATCTCCCATTATACAGATGGGGAAAGTGAGGACTAAGTAGCAGGAGGGACAGTAAGAGACTTGATGATATAAAAGGATCCCCCTAACTGTTCATGTTGGAGAGAATGAAAGGGGCACACAACTCTTCCTGTGCTCTTGCCCATCAGCGTCAGGTCCTCCCCTTCCTGACGCCCAGCCTCACTCTGGGTGATGAATGGACCGGTGCTTATCAAATTGTAATATGAATAACAATCTCTAGGTGATGCTAAATGTAGTTGCTTGCGACTCCAATCTTCTCCTGGATATACAGGAATGGAGCCCAGGAATCCGCATCTGATGAAGATTCTGAGAAGCACACATTTGGGAAACATTGGCAGGGAGCATGGCAGGGCTCTAGGAGGAGGGCGGATAGAACGCCCCGCCCCCCCAGAGGCTCTGCCAGCCTGACTCACGGGCACTGCTATGCCGGTTTGGAGGTAAGGTGGGGGTGGAGAGTGACCTCCATTTCTCACCTCTAGGAGTTGCCGATGGGGAAGGCAGCCCTCTTCCTTCCCCTCGTTTCCTCCTCAGCCATCACAGAGAGGGAGCCTGGGGGAGGGGAGGCATTCTTCAGGGGGATTAAAGACTCTTCCTTGAAAGGTAACAAATTCCTCACTAATTATGCAATTATTTTATTATGCAGCCTTAATGAAAAAAAAAATACACACACCACTCAAAGCCTTAAAAGAAGGCTGAAGCCAGAACTTATCCTCTTTAATAAATCCTCTCCATCCTGTAATTATTTCCCTGGTTCTTTTTAATACAAGCCTGCAGGCGGGTGGGGGGACAGTCTCTGCTTGGCTGTGGCAGGGTGGGGAGACAGGCTTCTCACCCTGTACCCCACCTGCCCTTTCCAAGTGGGTGCTGGGGCATATACACCCATTGTTCTAGACCCACCTCTCACCCTCCTCTCCCATCCCATCATAGTCCCCAGAGACAGGGTGTGAGAGGGAGAGGTCGGGGGCCAGACAGGCTAGATTCCGACTCCTGTAGTGGATTTTTGGCCTTGGTGCGTCCCGGGAGCAATGTTCATCATCTGCCCGTGAACCCGCCCTGTCCGACTCCTACTCCATTTCCTCAGCCTTCCTCTCAACCAGCAGTAAGAGCCCCATTCCCCAAAGGGTTGGCTGGTAAAACGTGGATATGCTACCCCTTCAAAGGCACAGATTTTTGAGTCTGACAGGCCTGGGCTCAAAGTTTGCCTGAGCTAAGCACTGGTTTGTGCTTATTCTCTGCAAGTCTCAATTTCTTTTATCTGTAAAATGGGGGTACTAATACCTTCCTCATCAGGGATGTGCGGATCAAGGGAAGTTGTGGACCTTGAGGATGTAGCACGCTGATGTCCATCAACAAAAGTTTTCTTCCGTATCTCCCCCCACCCGCCCCATTGGAGTCTTACAATGAATATCTGAAGGTGGCATTTGTGATGGTGCGAAGACATTGGGGGGCAGTAGAGACTTTATTGGCTTCTCTGAATTTCCTTCTCTTATGTTGCACGGCCTCCCCACCCTCACCCCGCCATAGTCTTGTGATGGTGCTGCTATAAGAAGGGCTTGGACTCTGAGGGGTTTGGGTTGAGCTTTGGGGGTCAGGAAGAGCCTGAGGAATCTTGTTTCTTTGTCCCTAGCAGAAGGGCTGGCCCAGATAAAGCTCGCTGCTTCCTACTTTCTCCATCACCATCGCCATGCTGACTGTCTAATTCCTCAGCATCCTCACTGAGGCAAAACCACCACGCAGGATGCTGCCACACCTGGGTCCTGCTGGCCCTGGGCCCTTACTGCCATGGGATGGTGGGTCAGTGTGAGAAAGCTGCTCCCACCTGGTTGGAGCACCACCAACGTCCCCGGATCTCTGGCTGCTTCTGTGTACTCATTCTTTCACTGCACACTAACCTGAGCCCACACCCTAACAGGCACCACCTCTAGACCCCGCCTTGCCATGGCATCCCAGCCAGGCAGCCTGGACTTTGAAGTCAGATAGATCCCACTAGAAGGCTGTTTCTAGTATTCACTAGTGGTGCCAGCTCTCATTGGATTCAAAACACCATGAAGTAGGGCTCAATTTCTTCATTGTACCCGTGAGGAAATGGAGGCTTAGAGAAACTAAATAAGTTGCTTAATAAAGTAAGAGCGTACCTTGCAGAAAAGAGCCAGAACTTGAACTATCAGCTCCTTCTCTGTAAGAACCTGCGAGAGATCACTGTTCTGCTTGATACTGATTCATAAAGAAGTTTTTATTGAGCATTTACTTATGGGGGGCTACAGAGGACACAAGAGCAGTATGTGACAGGGTCTTCCTTGACCTCAGGGAGCTTACACTCCATTTGTGGTAATAGGCCATGAAAAGTGAAGCAGCCTTAGAGAGGGGAACCCATGATAAAAGCCTTGAATGTAGACAGGAAACATGAGTTCCTAAGGTTAGAGGTGGCTGTTCCTCCTGGGCCGGGGTCTTTAAAGAAGGCTACATGGAAGACGGGGGACTTGGGGTAGGCTTTGAAGAATGGGTAGGGTCTGAAGAGGCAGAGAAGGTGGGTGGGCAATCCTGGTGGGGACCTTCTGGAGAGAGCCCTAGAAATGTGTTGAATGGTGAGGGAGAGGGAAAGCTGTTAAAAATTGGCCATGGATTATTTTCCACATGGATCTGCAGAGTTGGCTGTTACACAAGAATCAATTTAGTAGCAGATGCAAATATGTACCCTGGGGTGTACTCAGACATGTACCCCTATAGCCCCATGTTGCCTCAGAGTCACATTCTCTTCTTTGGAAACCTTCAGCAGGGCAGGTGCTAGAGTGGGCTTTCTACTGTGTCTGCTTCTTCCCTTTGAAGCAGCCTATCCAATGGCTCCCAGCCTGGCCCTCTCACTCTTCAAATGTCAGGCTCAGCTGGATCAAACTTGACATCCTCGAATGCTGGGGTCAGTGGAGGTGGCCAATGTGCTGCTGGGTCCTGGCACAGCTAAGCTAGGGTCCCAAGGGCTCTCAGAGCAGGCTTCAGGCCTGGCCTCTTCTTCTCTGCCATCTGAAGCCCCATGGTAAGGATAGGCTTGGATGTTGCTGGTGAAATAAGAGTGGATAATTTTGGATGATTTCATGACCAGGATGGGAGTGAGGGTGAAGATATCATGGGCAAGCTGTGGGTAAGCTGGGAGTGGGGCAGGGGAGGGTACACGCCTTGCACATGTGCCTGCATAGGGTGCATGCTGGAGAAGATGGGAAGGTCGGAAAGCAGGTCTCCAGTCCCTCAGCTCCTTCCATTGCACTCCATTTCTGTGCCACTTTGGGTGTTGAAACAGGCCAAGGATCCCCATGGGGTGACTTCTACCTCCTTACCTGATTAGTTTGTCTCATCTCCTAGTAGGGCATCCAAGCCTCCTGAGCTAGGTCCATCAGTTGTGTGTAACGAAGTCTTGGGAGTAGAATATGTACTGGTTGGCAAGTTCTAGAATCACAGTCTAGTCACTTAATTTGGTGTGATTCAGACGACCACATTGATCAGGCTGGCAGACTTATTCCTTATGCTCTAAACTTTGGGCTACTCAGTCTCCATTCCCTTCTGGTTCCTGGATAAATTCCCTTTCAAAACACTCTTTTCTTTGAGCATCTCCCTGAAGTCTTAGCTTTTGATGGTCCCTGTTTTCCATCCCAGGTTCTCCAGTCAAGCTTCAAGGTCCCTCATGGCCTCTGCACTCAAATATACTTGAGCAGGCCCTGCCTCCACTTCCTCTCCCACTCCTGCATTTAGAGCCTCTGTCTTGGGTGAGGGAGGTTTCCCTCTTTCTCCTCCTTCCACCACCTTCTTGAACTCATCCTCCTTTCTTTTCTGCCACTGGCCTTTTGTCCAGGTTTTCTCCTCCCTCATTTTGGTGGCCCAGTCAGGCCTAAACCCCTTCTCTAGACTCTGAAACTTTTCCGAGGTTATCTCACTCCCAAAACCCCGATTAAGTTTTCTTTGTCTGGAGTCTTCTTCTGTAAGAGTGCTCCTCTGGGACGTGGCTAGATTGGTAAACTAATCCCAATATGTGACTATGTTATACCAATGGTAACATACTTGTAATTTGGCATGGCCCTTCTGAAGTCGTTTCTTAAACCAACGAAATGGTGAGCATTCCAGACAAAATTGTAAAGTCATAGGTTGAGATTCTTGGGGAGGACATCTTTGGAAATTCCTCATATTTCAAGTGGTCTTAATCTCAGAGAGGGTTCCAGACTAGATCTACCATCTTGGTAACTGTCTGCTTTTCTTTTTATTTGCCTTTGCCCTCCAATTTGCCCCCGAACTTTGAACTAGAAACTACGGTGTGGCATACAGGAGCAACATTGTTCACACCCACCTTCCCATGGGAGAAGCACGACCAGGAGCAGCCAGAACTGCTGGCACATCTGGTTGTTCTTTGACTTCTTTACCAGTCACCTTCTTGGATGCTCCTGGCATCTTTACTCTTTGGATCATCAAACATCTAGGGTTGGATTCATATGGCCCAGACCCCTCTGGACCTCCAAGGTTACGGTGGTTCTTAACCTTTTCTTTCTATGCGCCCATCAATCTATCATTCTGCAGGACCCACCGTGACAGGAACCAAAGCCCGCCTTTTTCTCAGAAGGCCATTTATATGTTTACAGGCAATCTGTCATTATAGTTATCACTTCCAGTAAATTTCAAAGACATAAAAAACTGCAAGAGTATTCTTGGGAGCCTATTTTATTGCTATGGCTTTAAAACAAACAAAAATAGTAATTCCATTAGTAGATGAAAATCATAGAAGTACTGTACTGTTGAGCATAAATTTTGCTGCTGCAGTAACTGTGTACCACAAAGATAATAAACACACAGTTGAAGAGCGGTTATTGGTAGGCTGGGTAGACAGGAGACAACACGTCACACTTGCAGGGCCACCTGGGAACAGATGTGGAGGACTTTCTAGCATTCTGAGAACTGTGAATGCTTCCTGGTACATGCAGAGTGATGTGGGGTGGTAGGAGGAACCCTGAAACCAGACGGACGTGGGTTGCAATCCCTGCTCTGCCCCTTTCTAACTGTGGAAAGTGGAGCAGTTCATGTGGCTTCATCAGTAAAATGGGACTAATTCTACCAGATTGCAAAGGTCAAATGTGACACAACAGGTGAAGTTTCTTGTAAATTGCTCAACTATAAATTCCATGAAGACGGGACTCCTGTCCATCTTGTTCTTCACTTCCCTCATGCTACCTCCGTGCCTAGCTTCTAATAGGTTTATTAGTGTACCTACCCTTGTAATATTTGTGTTGTTGTTATAGTTCCTTTTATTTTACATCGCTGGTGGGTAATCAAAGGGCTTTGATCTAGTTGATCCCTCTGTTTCCTCTTCTATCTCAACCAGCAACCCATCCCTCCCAACCCAGTGCCCGAGAGTCTACAGGGTAACCAGTTGGGAAGTCAAAAGAGAGCTTGAATAATAAAGAAAAACCCAAAAGGGCTTTCTCACCAACCCATGAGCTATGAGTATGTATATTTTAACCTTTTGGCAAAACATTTCTGAAGCAAATTACAATGCTTGATTTAATAGCAAGACTCCCAGACACAAAACGTGTCTCAGAGAGGCTGGGGATTTGTTGCTTGATTTATAGAAAATAGTTTTGGTGTAAATGTTTATTATAGTCAAGCTCTCTTTAAAGGTGATATACGGCATTACTACACATTAGCATGAAAAGTGGTGTCTCCGGATCTGTCAGCTTGCACGGTCAGACCTTCACGTCTTTCATGTCTGGGAACACTGCTCTCCACCGTCTCACCCAGTAGCACTTACGGTTCTTTATCAACTTTATGTCTCAATTGTCACACCTGCACAATTCCTTGCAGGCATTAACAATTCTCAGTTTGCACCTTTTGGCATTGTAGATGACCTGTGGCCTTTTGGATTGTTAATTCTATAGTTGGAGAGAGCTGAGCAAGTGTAGCCAACCAGGAAACCTCAGTTTCCCTACTTGTAAATGAGCAATGAAAATAGCATGGTCCCCACCACTTCTTGGCCCTTAAAAACAGGTTCCCTGTTCTATCTTCCTTTCTCTCTCCAGTGCTATACATAACACCTGACCCTTGGTGATGTTCACTCATCAGCTTTTGATAGAATGAATGAGTGAGTGAGCCTGTCCACGGGAGACTTGAGGTAGTGGAGACCTGTGTAACTTGTTTTCTAGACATTCAGCAACGAGGATTCTATCGAATCTCAGAGAAACTCCCTTTTCTCTTCCCGTCCCTTACTTGCCCCTTTGCCTTCAGATACGCCCGACTGATTTAGCTTCTAAACCCTGACGCTGCTGTGAATTTCAAGCTCCTGCTCCGCACCTCCCTAGGCTGCCCCTCACTGTCTGCTTGTGAGCCCCATCCCTCATGGATGGAGTTGGCAAACACGATGCAATTACATTGGAAATCACAGGTCCCCAGAGATGGGGGAATAATTATGCTTAATAGGAATAAAATGAATCCCCAGTTGCCCTCTTTGGGGTGGATGACAGTCCGACCCTATATTTACCTTGTAATGATATGGCAATTACCATCTAATAATTACCCTACTAGCTGGCACCTGCCCAGCCATTAATTGGTTAATGGCCATCATGCCATGCAGGGAATTGAGGAATATGCCTGCCTCTTAATTTCCATAACTTAAAAATCTGTAGCAGATTGGGGGAGGCTTTTAGGAGACAGTCACGTGGGGAACTGTAAGGAACAGTGCTGCCTGCAAAAGGATTGGGGTTCTTAGCCAAGGGTCTTTTCCCCAGGAAGGCAAATCCAGCCATCCTGGGAGTGGTGGCAGGTGGAAAATACACAGGGGAGGAGGCCACTGAGGTCAGAATGACTCTCCGCACTCCCATCTTTATGGCAACGACAGGACCAGAGATGTTGGGGCAAGTCATAATTAAAGACCAAATTAAATGGCACTGTGCCCCTTCAACATTAATTAGATCATGTATTCATCCAGTCTGTTTATTGAGCACACACCTAAAGCAGTGCACTTCCAGCCTTCTTGGTGCACATTGATCTTGCTCTTCTCTGAACCTCTCCCACGAGACTTCACTTACTAACTCTGTCTTTCATGGTCTCCTCATGGTTCCCAGGGTCTCAGTCTTGCCTTGGAAAGCAGATCGGGAGCTTTCTTAGGGCAATATTTGTATAAACAATCCTTTATCTTCTCTTTATGACAAGTCCAGAGCAAGCACTTAAGATACATGTTAAATGAATAATATTTAGTAAGACAATAGCGTAGAGGAAAAATGCACGAGCTTTCGGGTCAGCTAGACCATGGTTCAAATTCCAGCTTTGTCACTAATTTGTTGTAGGACCTTGGACAAATCCCTTACCTTCTTAAAGACCACAAAAATGAGAAGAATAATAGTACATAGTGCTTGTCACACAATACATAGTTGACACCAAAGTGGTTCCTAATATTATAAAGAGTACTGTGTATTATATTTGCATATTAATGCATATCATTGTATCACATATGAAAAATATATATTTACAAATATATATGCATGATATATATATATATATATATATATACACACACACACACACATATATATACAATAATAAGAACAGGGTAGGCATTTTGCTCTCCTCTTTTCCATGGGAGCAGAGGTAATGGGAGGTTTAGTCGTGAGTAACAGTGAATTTGATTTGTGGCTAATTTTTTCTGATCCATGAGTGGACCAAGACTCTGCCTCAATCTACAGAATCATTGGAGATAATACAAATACCACGGGGGGAAAATTACACAGAAGGTGCTGTGCAATGCAACTTTCACACGTGTTATTTCATTTAATCCTCATATTAACTCTGCAAGAGGATAAAATATTGTGAAAGACAGACTGCACTGGGCAATTAAGGAGATGATTTTTTTAAGCCTATTGGAACTGGGGAGAATGCTCATTAATGAGTGTCTCAAAGAAAAGGAAGGGGCCTGGGGTTTTATAGAGGCAGGTAAACAAGTGCATCTTATGGGAGTCCTGAGGAAGGATGGAGGTGGGTCTTATCTCAGAATATAGGAGACAGGGTGGTCCTTTGAGCTTAGCCACCTCTAGGAACAAAAAAGGGTAGGGGTGATTTCTCAAACTTTGGGAGCACAGGACTCAGATCAAGTTCAACATTGTCAATATCATCTTGATGTTTGTAGTTGAGTAAACTAAAGATAACAGGAGAGATTAACTTGTTCAACATCCTGCGGCCAGTTTGAAGTGGAGCAGTCTCAGAATCCTAGCCTGTCAGGCCGTAAAGCTGCCATCTTGTTGCAGATTTGATGGCCTTTTTCATTCATTGATTCATTCAACAAATATTCATTGAGACACTTTGTGCCAGGAACTTCAATGAGGGGACACAAGGGCCCTGACTTCAAGGAAGTTAAGTTTGAGTAGGGTAAAGAGACATCAGATGAATTAACAAGTAAATAAAGAAGATGATTTGAGATGGGATTAAGTGTTACAAAGGAAATAAAACAGGGTAATGTGTTGGAGAGTGACTCCCGGTGGGAAAGTCTTCCCAGAGGGTTGATGGTTGAGCAAGAACCAGCCACTCACACAGCTCAGGGGTGTGGATGTTGGGGGAGAACATTCCAGGAAGAGGAAATATCAAGTGCAGAGGCCCTGTGGGAATGAGCTTGGCTTGTGTGAGGAACAAGCAGAAGCCACTGAGGCAACGTGAATGATGGGGGACAGGGGTAGACCAAGGTGAGAAGGTTAGGAAAGCACCAGATCAGAAAGGACTTTGTAAGTGTTTGGATTTTATTCCGAGTACAATGGAGGAAGCCATCAGCAAGAAAACAGAAGCCAGTGGATGGTGTTAGGAGAATGTTCCGGTTGTGAGCATCTGTGAAAGGCCAGGAAATGGTGCCCCCAGCCCACCTGCAGTTAAGCTAGCTTCTCAACCTTGTGCTGTCCCTGCCCCTGGGTGTACTGCTGATTATGAGGATGGAAAACACAGTTGTCTTCTTGCCCACAAACTGGGGACCACTGGTCAGCCTCCTGCAATGGGGCCTTTGCCAGCTTTGCTGACCATCGTACTGTGAAACGTCAAAGTAGGCTTATCCCTATCATTTATCCTCACTTTGCCCTCTGTAGTGGGTAGAGCAGGGAATTTGACCATCCCCTCCCTTAGAGATGAGGAATCACAGGGGTTATGTGGTGGGCCCGAGATCCTGTTACTAATTAATGAAGGACCTGAAAGTGGAAACCAAATTTCGTGATTACTGGGCTGAGTGTCTCCCCTCTACCCCACCCCCAGCTTGGGTTACAGAGACTTCAGGACAGGCTTACACAGGGTGTCCAAGTGAGTCCTCAAGCCATTTAGAATAATAGGTGGAACTAGGAGATGTTCAGTATTTAGTGGTCTTTCAGGCCACTACCTATGAGCTATCAGCTGTGATCTACAGCCAGCCACTATTATCTGCTATTAGTACTGCCCTCTATTAGCAGCTATTATCACTTACCAACTATTAGCCACCATTAGCTACTATTGTCACCTAGCTCCTATTATCCATTATTAGCTACTCTTATCAACTATCTACTATTATCCACTATCAGCGTCTATTATCTTTAACCATTATCCAGTATCTTCCATTTGTTATCTATGATCTACTATCAGCTACTATCTATTATCTGCTATGGGCTACAATCTATCAGCCACTTTTTATTCTCTACTATCTATAGTTACCCACCATCTATCAGCCTCTATGTATTATTTAACATCCATCAGCTGTCATCCAGCTATCATTCTCCATGTGCCCTCTCTACCTAAACTCACACACAGTAATTAATAGCCATTAGAAATCTCAAGCCAGAATTTTGCTTACAGATGTCCCTCTAGGGTGAGAGCCTCACGTTGGCCATACAAGGTTTGAGTGGCACTATCCATGGTGGGTTCCTGCATATGCACAGCCAGGGGGCCACAGACCCTCTCTACCCATCCCAGCATCTCTAGCTTGTGCATCTATGAGACTCCTGGCACATCACAGATCCAGGGGGGTCTTTGACAGGAGGAGTCAAAGGTCCACTCCTGGGACTGGCAGAGACATACCTTTAATGACACACATTGGGTACGGCCAATTAAAGCCTGCAAGAGGTAGAATGTCTGCTCCTGTGGGACTAAGAATTCAGAAATACGTCTGTGGACAAGACAGATCAAAATGGGCCGACTTACCTGTCCCTCATCCCCAAGCACATACATGACCCAGTGTATCCAAGCAGACATCAGAGACGGGCTTGGGAGCACGTGCCAAGAGGCAGCAGAAAGGTGAAGAATGCTGGATGCAGAAGGGCAAAAATGTCTCTGCTCTTTCCAGGAGGCTAATGACCTGCAAGTATGTGGGGTGGAGGACTTCTTCCCGGGGGGCCTGGGTGCTTCCTGATCACAGGGTGCCTGTCTGAGGAGGCGGATGGTGGTGTGGAAGGCCCTGGACATGCAGTCTGGTCATGTGAGTCAAAGTCCTTGCTTCAGCTACTAGTGGTGTGATCTTGAGCGAGTCCATTCACCTCCAGGAATTCACGGAGGTAACGTGCACACACTTGAAACAGGTTGCAGGAGAAAAGTGCTGGGGGAGGGGGAGGGGGAGAGGGTAGAGCAGCGCAGGCGTGGCAGGACCTCACTGGCTCCAAGGGACCCCCTCTGGAGGAGGAGAAGCCTGGGTACAGATTCATCAAGTGTCACAGCTGGGATGGTCATTAGAGAGCATTCAGAACGGACTTTTCCAAATTGTGGGTCATGACCCCTTAGGGGAGTAAATCAAATCAATTAATGGGCTGTGACCAGCATTAAAAAAATAAAAGGATAAAATACAAAAATAGTAAAGTGCTTCACATATGGTATGGATAAGCTTTGTTTTGTGGAAAACAATATTTACATGTAAACTAGGCTGTAAGAGAAAATGGATTTCTTACTGTGAGTCATGGTGAAATGTTTGAAAACCATCAACCTGGTCCAGTTTTCCAGTTTGGAGATCAAGGCTCAGAGAGGTTAAGTGCAGAGCCAGGGCAAGAACGTGCCACCACTAAAAAAAGATGATGGCTGAGCCAGGGACAGGAACTCCCCCTCCCCTGCTCCAGAGGAAGGGGCCCTTTGAGAGCATTGAGTTAGGGACCCCGCCACTGAAAGAGGAAGAAGAGGTCAAAGAGATTTCTAAGTGACAAGTCAGAGGTGCCAGGACTGCCATGACGGTGACACAGAGTGTGTTCTTGCGTCCTGGGCAGCTCTGTGGTTTACCTCAGGCACCAGACAAGGAGTCCAGCCTCAGCCCTGGCCCCAGGGGGACTTTTAGTCTAATAGTATCTGTGGCCAGCCTTCAGGATCCCCCGTGGATTTGGAGTCAGACAGACCTGGGGATCAAATCCTGCGCTGCCACTCACAGACTGGGTCAGACATGCCATATTAAATTCATAAGTCTCAGTTTCTCCCTAGGTAAGTAGAAATGCCTACCTCATGAGAATTTTTTTTTTTAAGGAATTTAATGAAACAACTGAAAGCAAAGTGCTTGGCACTTGAATGTGTTCAATAAATGCTTGCCCTGGCCGCCTCCCCTGTACCCCTGCTACCTAAGTGAACCTCGGTTCACAAAGGCTTCCATATTCATTATCTCATTGACCGGCTGTTTCAGCCAGCAAAGAGAGTTCTTACACAAATAGTTCAGTAAAGTAAATACATTTAGTATTTACATTTATGCAGGCAAAGAGGCCAATGTCCCTCACCAAGACAGTGATGACATATAGAGGTCCCAGCAGACAGACAGACTTAGAAGTCATACCTTCTTCTAGAAATGTCCAGCACCCTTAAGGTCACGGGCAGTGTATGCCCTTGGGCCACCTCCAAGAAGCTTTGAGGTTAGGTGAAATGGAGGCCTGTTCGGGGTGGCTTCTGTCCCTCCCGCCTCCCCCTCTCCATTTGGCTTGTATTAAAACCACTCACCAGGAAGATCCACTTCCTTTCTTGTCCCATGGACCTAAGATGAATCTGGCCGGGAGGCCCATTAATGAGAAACATGATCTAAACCTGGAAGGGCTTGAATGCTCTGGGGAAAAATATTGTTTTTTCCACATTTAAAAAAAGTGCTTCTATTATCTCCCTCAAGATAAATCCCAGCTATTTACTCACAGTTTCCTCTATAAAAAAAGCATATGCATTCCCCGGGGGCGTCTTTCTTGCTTGATAACCTCATAACCAGATTGTAGACGCATATATATCAAGATGCTTGTTAATGTACCTTCTCTCTCTCAGGTGTGAAGATAGATGGATGAGGATGAGCTTCACGGATCCAGAAGGCAGGCAGCCCAGGTCCCTGCTTTTAGAACAGGCTGAGTCCTGCATGAGTTCCCTGCCTATTTGGATGGTGCTATTTATTATGCAGCTACTGCAAGCCCACGTTCTGGCCCGGGACCTGAGCCCTTTTAGAAGCCAGCCAGCCACGAGCCCTGGATTTCCATCCCTCCGCCCACACGCGGCAGACTGTAGACAGGGGTTAACACGGCTGTACCCGGAGGCTGGGGACCATCTGGGTGGGCCTGGGTTTGTATAATTTGTCTCTGAATACGTTTGCGTGTGCCCTATTTTCTGGTTGGAAATCACGGCTACTATAGCCATCCTTTCCTCCTGCCAAATTCACTGCCAATCTCACCTCTCTCAGGGAGGGCTCCCGCAAAGAGACTCCTTTCTCTCTCTGGGAAGCCACAACCAATCTTGTCCAATGTTGTGGGCTACTGAAGTAAAATCAAGTTCTCTATTTTATCAGTACAGTGAGGAGCCCAGCTAGCTGGGCTCTGTGGATGTGAGTTCACAACTATGGATGTGCGTTCCCAAAGCACAGCTTCCTGTGGTTGAAGACCCACCCCTGCCTCCAAGAAGGCTTCCCTCGGCAGGGTTTGACGGCTCTGCAGTGCGGAGCTCTGCTCCTTGTTCCCCTCCTCCTCAGCTTTATTGAGGCATAATTTACATACCATAAAATTCACTCATTGGGAATGTACAATTCAATGATTTTTAGTATATTTACAGAGTTGTGCTATCATCATAATCTACTTTGAGAACATTTTTATTACCCCATGAAGAAACCCTACAGTCAGCCATCAGCCTCCCAATCCCCTCCCCATCCCCTCCCCCTTCTCCCAGCCCTAAGCAACCACTAATCTACCTTCCATTGCTATAGATTTGCCTACTCTGGACATTTCATTTAAGTAGAATCATACAATATGTGGTCCTTTGCAACTGGCTTCTTTGACTTAGCATAAGATTTTTGAGGTTCACTTATGTTGTAGCATGTGTCAGAACTTTGTTCCTTATTATCTATTACCATTATTCATATTTATTTTGTCTATCCATTTACCAGTTGATGAACATTTGGGCTGTTGCCACTTCTTGGCTATTAAGAATAAGGCTGCTATCAATATTCATATATAAGTCTTTGTGCAAACATATGCTTTCATTTCTCATGGGTAGATATGTAGGTGTGGAATTGCAGGGTCATATATGTATATACTTTATATTTATTATATATGCTATATTAAACATTTAAGAAAGTGCCAAGCTATTTTCCAAAGTGGCTGCACTATTTTGCATTCCCACCAGCAATGTATGAGCTTTCCAGTTTCTCCACATCCTCACCAACACTTGTAAATGTATGTCTTTGATTACAACCACCCTAGTGGATGCAAAGTGGTACCTTGATATGGCATTAATTTGCATTTCCCTGATTGCTAAGGATGTTGAGCATCCTTTCTCGTGCTTATTGACTATTTGCGTGTCTTCTTTGGTGAAACATCTACTTGAATCTTTTGCCCATTTTTATATTGGATTATTTGTCTTAGTTGGAATAGTTCTTTATATATTCTGGTGTATTAGTTTTACAATGTTGCTGTAAATTACCACAAAGTTAGTGGCTTAAAACAACACAAATTTGTTATCTGATACTTCTTTAGGTCAGAAGTTTGACACAGGTTTCACTGAGCTAAAGTGAAAGTGTTGGTAGGCTCTAGGGGGGCATCTATTTCTTTGCCTTTTCCTACTTCTGGAGGTTATCTGGATTCCTTGGCTTGTGGCCCCTTCCTCTGTCTGCAAAGCAGTCAACATATCATTTCTCTGACCCTTCTTCCATTGTAACCTCTTTTTCTGACCACAACTTGACTTTTAAGGACTTGTGTGATTAGATTGGGCCCATCTGGATAATCCAGGCTAATCTCCCCATCTCTTTGTTCTTAACCTTAATCACATCTATGATGTTCCTTTTGCCAAATAAGGTAATATATACACAGGTTCTAGGGATGGGACAAGGCCATCTTTGGGAGGGTCATAATTCTGCCGACCGCATGTGGACATAAGTCACCCGTCAGATAGACGATTTGTAAATATATTTACCTATTTTCTCCCAGTCTGTGGCCTGTCTCTCACTTACTTCGTGTCTTTCGAAGAGAAAAAGTTTTTAATTTTGACAAAGTCCAATTTATCAATTTTTTCTTTTATCATTTGTGCTTTTAGTGTCATATCTAAGTCATTGCTTAACTCAAGGTCACAAAGATTTACTCCCATGATTTCTTCTAAGAGTTTTACAGTTTTAGTTGTTTCCTCTAGATCTATGATTGATTTTGAGTTAATTTGTGTTACGGTGTGAGTTAGGGGTACAGATTTATCCTTCTACGCTTGGATATCCAATTATCCTAGCATCATTTGTTGAAGAGAATATTTCCCCATTGAATTGTCTCAGCACCTTTGCCAAAATCAGTTGGCCATAAGTGTAGGGGTTTATTGCTGGACTCTCACTCTATTCCACACATCTATATGTCTATCTTTACACTGTACCACACTGCCTTGGTTACTGTAGCCACGCAGTAACTTTTGAAATCCATAAGTGTAAATTCTCCGACTTTGCTCTTCTTTCTCAAGATTGGTTTGGCTATTCTGGGTCCTTTGGATTTGCATATGTATTTGATACATTGTGTCCATGATTCCTTTGTCTATCACCTGTCAAGAACAATTTTGGATGTATCCACCTTGTCCCTTATCAACACATTAAAAGGTCCCAGGGAATAGGACTCTATTCCGGTCTTCAGTGTAAACCTCCAGGGAAGACCCTCTGGAGCCCAGCAATAGTGTTTGTTGGCTGGCAAAGTGGAGATCCTTCTGAGAGATGAAGGAGGGGCGGCTCGGGTCTAAAGGATTAAGGCTCAAATCTCTTATTCTGGGCCCCTCTTTCCCAGCCCAGAACTGGGAACTGTGCTCTCACCATCTATCCCTTTGCTTTATTTTGAGCTATAGATTCTGTCTACCATCGGTAGTGCTCGGGGCTGGATTCATTCCATTCGTCATATGTCAGACCTTTGCTCAATGCCTGGGATACGTCTTTATTTTGGGGAGGTGATAGGAAAAGTCAACACATGTTTTGGTGAAGCCATTATGGTTAGTCTTCTGTAGAGACGACCAAACTCAGCCCTAATAGGTCCTGTAGCCCAAGTGTCTATTTGTTTCAGGCCATGGACTATTAAACAAAGCTAGAGAATTTGCCTTTGAGGCTAGAACAGTGTCTGTAAACTTCTCTCCCCAAGCAACCAGCCCTGGCCTCAATCTTCTACTTTTCCTCTCGTCTTCAATGGGCTATGCTTTGGAGCAATTGGAAACCTCAGACTGGAGTGAGAAAGCACCTGTGAGTCCTCTGGCTTACAGCTACATTTTAGCCAGGGGAGAGATAAATCTTTTGCTTAGGCAGACAATACTTAACTGGAGTACTTGAATACACTGGGAGGTGGGAGGATTAGGCTTCTCCTGGGTCCTAATCTGTCTTCTACTGAGTTTTTTACTTTCTGCCTCCACTTGCAGGGAATTGAGCTTGAGGCAGAGAATGTAGCTTTCCCAGCTCTGCAAGGCTAATTATTAATTTCCAGACCCCTGGGAATGTAGATTGCAGAGCACAAGCTAAAAAGGGCCTCTCTTAGCAACTCCCTATTTTCTTCTCTAGCTATTTTCAGGTGGGCCAGTTTTAAGCCTTACTAAAGGCTTCAAAAAGTAGCCTTCACCCTGTAATGCCTTGAATTTTTGCTAACAAATTCTGGGATGCTGAAACCTTGGAAAATATGCGGTATGCGTCTTAAGAAAAAAAAAGGTCATAGTTTAATCAGCTGCTTTGCTCCCTCTGAACAAGGGTCACCAACCTCCTGGCCCGGGATAGTGCAGCCCTCATGGCCCTCCCCTTTGCTTCCTCAGCTCAGCCAATTGCATGTAACATACCACTGCTGGCACCTCATTCTGTGTGTGTTGCAAGAAACAGAAAACTCAAGTCAAACCAGCTTAAATAATTCAGAAGATTTATTGCCTACAAAACTGTGAAGTCTGGAGGTGATGGAAGACTTCAGGCATAGCTTAATCTAGGAGCTCAACACTATTTATTCCTAAACCTTTCCATTTCTCTGATCTACCAGCCATGGTGTTGGCTCTCCCACAAGCCTGGATTCTCAAAGGATTCTCTGAGACAGCTGGAGTTATCTTAAGGTGTTGTAGGTCTTGTGCCCAGAGAGCTTTAAAAACTAATGATGCCTGAATCTTCTCCCCAGAGATTCTGATTTAATTGGTCTGGGGTGTGCAGCCAAAGTTGAGAATCAAGACTAATTTGAGAAGTGAAAAAAATCTAAAAAGTGTAATTCTAAAAGAACTGGTACAGAAAGATAAAATCAAAGCAGTGTGGGGTTTACCATATTTCTTTGAATCTAAGATGCCATCGATAGAAAGATGCACCATGATTTTATGTACCACTAAGAAAGAAAAAATGCTGCCATTTAAATGACAACCCAGCACCGATTATCATCTGTGTCCTGATTTCAGAGATAAAATGTGGAAATAAAGGTGTCTCTGAATCCATAAAATAAGGCATTTGTCTAAGGCAGAATTGCCCCCTAAAGTAGTTATCTTGGGAGGAACAATTCTATACAGATTCCTATGAAGTTCCTTCATTCAGAACACCTGTGGAATGTTTTTCCTTTGCCTTCAGAATCCATTTTCTATTTATACAAGAAAATCATAGCCTGTTTGAGCTGGAGGAGACATTAGAGGCCATCCAGACCAACCCCCGATCGATTTAATTATAGTTACACCTTGTTTTAGACTAAAAATGGTATTTTCCAGCCTTAATCTCTCACTCTATTCACCATTCTTGGCTCTGGATGCTTTGGGCTGTTTCCAGCAAGCAGATCCACCCTCGTAGGATGAAGATTTGTGAGCTATTTAAAGAAACATGCAACAGGTTCTTCTGGCAGTTCCCAGAATGGGAGCTGAGCAATGGGGTAAGGAATGGAAACAGGTTTGGAATAAGCCCTATTCTCACTTTGATGTTTGTGTTATAGGATGTCAAGATCAGTCACATGGCCAAGCTTCATTGCACAGAGTGAAGATGCTAGAAACGGCATTTCAGGGCACTCCAGGTGATGTCCACTCCATACTTACTGGTTCTTCCTCAAATATAGGGAATCTGACAGCGACTGGAGGGGAAAATTCAAATAAAGTTCAATCTAGTGTATATGAGAGACTTTGCAGCCCTGTTGGGGAGGGAAACAAGCAAGGAGTCCTTTTTCCTATTCTGCAGAGTGAAATTAAGACCCAGAGAGAGGAGGTGGCTGGACGAGAGTCACAGTAGATTAGAGTCAAGCCCAAGGCCACACGAAGGCTCTTGCTTCCCAGGCCAGGGCACCCCTAACTGGCCTGTGCTATCTGCTCTCTTCATAGCGCCTCACAGCACTCTGCAGCTCAGGGTCTGAGGAGGTTCTGTGGCTGGAAATCAGGCTGCAGGCCAAGGAAGGGCTTGGTCACAGCACGCTCAGCCAGCCAGCCTGTCCACGCTGATGGGGAGTGTCTACAGCTCCAGTATAGAGCACCGATCCAGGATCAAAGGTGAATAAAAACCTTGCCCTGGGGTCTCCAGACAGACTTTCAAATCACATATTTTTTTCCATTTGTAGTAGAGGAAAGGTGAGGGATATAATGGTTTATGAGGGGGGTGCGAGCTGAGCAGTGATTTATGCAAATCTAACCCCTAAGGAAAATGGGCTGGGGGAGCTTTCATGGAAACCTCTCATGATGGTGTGGAAAGGCAAGGGGAGAGAAGAAGAGGTCTCTGAGAGGGGCACCCACGCTGGGGCTTGACGTCCTCTCCATCCAACACGGATTTGAGGGCCGACTCCAGCGGCAGCTCCCTTCTCTCACTCAAGCTCCCTCCTCCTTACCTCACTGCAGCTCCTTTATCACTATCACCACCATCATTGTCATCATCATCCTTTTCTTCATCATAGAAGGGCATATTATCTCAAAGTTTGTAATAAGGCACCTTAATTTGCATTTCCAATAAGCTTCTGGGTGATGCTTTGCTGTCACCGTGGAGACCATGCTTTGAGTGGCGTTAGTTTAGGGCCGTGCTTCTCAGAGTGTAGTCTCCAGACCAGCAGCAACAGCATCATCTGGGAACTTGTTAGAAATGCAAATTCTCAGGCCCCCTAGACCTAATGAATCTCAGGGTAAGGCCCAGGAATCTGTGTTTTAATAAGCCCTGTGGTTGGTCCAATATAAGCTAAGTGGCCCTTCTGTTTTTCAGGCCTGGCTAGACTTTAGAATAACCTGGTGAGTTTTAAGAATTACTGGTGAGGGGCTGGCCCTGTGGCCAAGTGGTTAAGCTCACAGGCTCCACTTCAGTGGCCCAAGGTTTTGCTGGTTCGGATCCTGGGCACAGACATGGCATCGCTGATCAGGCCATGCTGAAGCGGCGTCCCACATAGCACAACCAGAAGGACCTACAACTAGAATACACAACTATATACTGGGGGGCTTTGGGGAGGAAAAGAAAAAAAAAAAAGAAGATTGGTAACAGATATTAGCTCAGGTCCCAATCTTAAAAAAAAAAAAAGAGAGAATTACTGGTTACTCCCTTACCACCAATTAACTCCAGGTCTCCAGGATTTCTTGGGCAAGAACACTTTTAAGATGCTTTCCGAGTGATTCTGAGGCACAATGAAGGTTGAAACTTTGGGAATGAGTCTGAGAGCTTACAGATTAGAAACAGGTTCAGAGAAGGAAGGTGGCTTGTCAGGGTCACACAGCTGGGGCAAGCCTTCCTCAGAGTCCCTGGTTCCCTCGCCCTGAAGTTAGCAGTGTTTCTGGGCACGTGTGGGGCTCAGCAGCTCCTGGAATGCGCTCCCACTTGTGTGTACACCCCAGTGAACCTTTGCTCCACCTTTAACCATTTCCTTCAGAGCAGCAAGGCACACCTGCATGTGCTGGCGGGCAGCGCCTACCCTTGCTGTCAACGCTGGACGTGTTCTTCTGGTCTATGCGCTCTCCAGCCCTGCCTACCGATGCGCGGAGGACACCCTGAAGAAGGGATTGTTCCTGCTGGAACATCACGCAGCTTCCTGGCTTCCCCGAGCCCACGGGTGAGGGCCTGGGAAGTGGGAGCTTGCACGGGACAAGCATTGGCAATTCATTGAGTTCCCCAAAGCCAGCTCTTCCTCTTCGGGTTAGTCTGGGATATCCTCCCCACTTCTTGGATGGACGCTCTGACGCTGGGAGAGGCCCCCCACTCCACCCGGCTCTCGCTGGCCCTCACCTGCCCTCGTGATGCTCCAGGATTCATGGCTTCACTCTTGCCCGGCACCTGTCTCAGCCGGCTTTCCACGAGGACGGAAGCAGGCTAGCAGAGGGGAGCGGGACAGAAGTGGGAGGTGGTACGTACGGTTCCTGGAGAGGCAACACTCACCTGACCGCAGTTAATCCCCAAAGCCAAAGTGCCCCCGAATTGTTTCTGTGCAGATTTAAAATGAGTTACAGTGTTGTTGGTTATTTTTTCCCAAGCCATAGCTGATGAGGCTTCTTAATTATGTTGAGTTTAGTCTAATATTAAAACATGTTCCCCGAGCTTGCCCAGGGAGCAGAAATGGTGGCTGTGGGCCTGGTAAAAGACAGCAAGAAGCCAGCACAGGGCTCGACATTTGCCTTGAGTCATGCAGCAGATGAGTTACCAATGGCCTCCTCAGGCAATTCTGGGTCGTGTGTGTGTGTGTGTATGTGTGCACGAGTGTGTGTAGGCATGTGCATGTGTGTGTGGCAGGCCGGGGCACCAGGGGGCAGTTCCTTGGTCTGTCCACCTGCCCTCGCTAATGTTTGGTGCCTGTGCCATGAAGGCAGCTGGTTTCCTGGCACCCACTGCCTGGCAGATGGGCCTTGACCTTTGTAGCAACTAGCACGGTGTTAGGTAAACAAGACCCCCTGCCCCTCCACTCTCCTGCTCCTGCTGCCAGTGAGTTCTATTTTTGACAGGCTTGGGCTGGGGAGACTGAGAGAGCTGATGGCGGGGGCGGAAGAGCGGGCACCTGCTGAACTGGGGACGGGAGGCAGATGGCGGCGAGAAGCGTGGCCTCTCACCCTAACCAGGTTTGGTCTGTCCACAGGACGCAAGGGGCCCCTCCCCACCCCACAGCAGGCAGCTCTGAGCATGCAGTGGGGTGGCTGAGGAGGGCAGGAGAAAGGGGGCAAGACAGGCCAATCCGTTCCACAGCCACATCCTTGATCTTGTGACTGTGAGAAGTAGGAGCCAGAGGTCTCTGGATGGCAGGGACTGGCTGCTTGTGAGAGGGCCAGACCCAGTCCCAGGCCCCCTGTTAGTCTGATGGATGGCTCTAGTGCTGCTAATGTGGTTAGGGCAGGCAGCGGCCTAGGGGCCCGGGAGCTCAGAGACGGCTGATACAGGCCCTGCCGTAATCACGTTTGCCTGTACACAGAAGAGGTCCAGATTACCTACCCAGAAGCCCACAGGACATTAGTTAAAGTCATTTAGAAATATTTTTTGTATCAAGCTTTTCTTACCTTATTATTATTATTATTTTAAACAATCAGTTTACTGCCCAGGGCACACACAGGAAGGAGCAGCTCTAAGAATGGATTATGGAGGAAAGGCCCAAGCAGATGGCTCCCTGAAGCCCTCAGACTCCAGGGTGGGCCCAGCTCGGGAGGTGAGAGGGGGGCACCCTATGCTTCCTGGCTGACAAACCACTGTGCCCCATTCTTCTACTTCCCAGACCTGAATGGCCACTCTCTTCTTTTTTCGTAAGCTTTCTATTTTAGATAGCTCTCGTTCTATTAAAAATTGTGAAGATAGTATGAAGAGTTTCCATATATCCCCACATCCAGTTGCCCCTATTATGAACTACCTATGTTAGTTTGCTACACTTGTCACAGTTAACAAACCAGTACTGATTCTTTGTTCTTAACTAAAGTCCGTACTTGATTCGGATTTCCTTAGTTTTTACCTAATGTCCTTTTCTGTCCAGGATCTTCCTCACCCCAGACCCAGGCAAGCACTAATCTGCTTTCTGTCTCTATGGGTTTGCCTATTCTAGACATTTCAGATAAATCATACGAGATGTGGTCTCTTACGTCTGGCTGAGCCAGCCACTCTTACGCATACTTTAATGTCTTCAACTCTCATCCTTAGACTGAAGATAGGATTCTAGGGAAAACAAATTCATGGCACGTAGGCAAAACCTAACTGTGGACTTCTGAGCCCAAACCCAGTTGTTTTGATTACCAAACCAGAGCATTTTCTGTCTCCCATCTATCAATCATTCATTCATTCAACATTCATTCAGTGTCCTCTACGTGCTAGGTGCTGGAGATAAGAGGCAAATAAACCCATCCTGGGCCAAGCGGTCATCATCTGTCTCCAATTATTGCCACATCCTTTTAACTGATCTGCTTCTGCCCTTGCTTGTCCACAGTCTGGACCCACCGTACCGGCCAGGCAGATTGGGTCACGTCTCGATGCTCTGCTCAAAATCATTCAGTAGTTTTTTATTTTACCCAGAGTCAGAATCAAGATCCTTGCAATGGCTCCACGGCTCCCTATTTCTCTTCTGACTTCATCTCTTCCTGTTCCCTCCCTTGCTCACTCTGATTTGGGGACACCGGCCTCCATATATTTTTTAAATCCTGCCAGGCATGCTCCCGACTCAGGACCTTTCCCATTTGCTCTTCTTTTCTGCCTGCAGCCTTCTTACTGCAAATGTCTGCATGGCTTGCTCCCTCAGTGATTTCAGATCTTTGTGCAAATAGTTTCTCAAAAAGGCCTTCCCTGACCTGCTCATTGAAAATAGCAGTCATCCCTTGTGCTCCTGAGTCTCCTTCCTTGCTTCATTTTTCTCTACTGCACTGACCACCATCTGGTACGCTGTATATTTTCCTTTTTATCTGTTTATTATCTCTGTCCTCCCATTAGAGCATAAACTCTAGGAGGGAAAGGATTTTTGTTTTGGTCTGTTATACTTACTGCTGTGTCTCCAGTACCCATAAATATGTTTGGCCTGTAATGTATGCTCAATAAATATTTGTTATATGAATTATAAATTCTTCACTCTGAATCCTTTATCTCTTCTCTTCAGAAACCTCTCAGGAGTCAGCTCTCTGCTACCATGGAATGTGGGGGCTGATACAGGGAGGAATCTTGTTCTGTTGAACACTCAAAAGTTAGAATTAATACCGTTTGGGAGGGAGGATGTTCAAGAAGACGGACACTGTCCTCTGTTTATTCATTCATTCATTCATTCATTACTGAGTTAATCTTTGTTAAGTAAGTACTATATGAGATTGTTAAATAAGATTAAAAACTTGTTCATCTATCTAGTCAATAAATATTTATTAAATGACTACTAGTTTACTGTTATCATGCTAAATACTGAAGATACAGCAGTGAACAAAAAGACGCAGCCTTTGCCCTTGTGAAGTTTACAGTGCAGTGTGGGAGACAGACACTGAACAAATTATTACACAAATAACTTTCAAATTATAATCTGTAATATATGCTTTGCAGGAACAGAGCACTATGAGAAGCTTCTAACTAGCGAAATTGACCTAGTCTGGGGGTTGGGGAAGATAAGGAAGAGGTTTCTTACAGTTGGAGCTGTCCAAAGTTGAAATAGGCTGCTTTGCAGCTGACTTTCCTTTCACTGAAAGGTTTAAGTGGAGCCTAGAAGTCTCTGGATGAGGGTATTGTAAAATGCAGTGAGCACTGGGTGGGGTAGAGTGGGAGCTTCATATCTGAAAAATTTAACAATTCAATTGAATTTAGTGGTCGAACATGAAAGAGGCAGTCTCAAGTTCCCTCTTGGAAGAGAATTAATTTTACTAGTACTTTTGTGGACCCAAATACTCATCCTTAGCCATCTGATGTCCCATTTCAACTGAGTGTACAGGATCCAGGGCTAGAGACTGTGGGTGTACCAGGATGCTGGAGAGACTTATGAATACCAGCTCCTAGTAATAATGCTCCTCAATCTCTGAGCTGCTGTTTTTCTCACTGCTGTGTTCTCCTACCCTTATCTCTTTTGAAGCTAACATGACCTTTGTGAGCTAGGTTGGCCAGAAATTGTTATCTAAACTTTATAGAAGAGGAATTAAGGCTCAGAGAAGAGATGCTGAACTTTATAAACCATGATCTTCTGATTAAAACAAAATCCATTCTGTGTTTTTCTCTGTGTATTGGTTGGCTATTGCTGAAATAATACTTTGTAACAAATCAACCCTCAGACTTAGTGGCTTAAAACAATAATCATTTATTATCAATTGTGCGTCTGAAGTTCAGCTGACATGTGGCTCATCTAGAACGGGCTTGGCTGGATAGTTTCCCTTTAGCTCTTCAGATCTATGGGCAGCTGGCATGGCTCTTCTTCATGTTGTGACAGCTCTGGTAGCTGTGCTCCATGTGGCTCTTATCTTCCTCCTGATACCGTGGGCTACCCAGGTCATGTTCTTTTTACAGCAAAGTCAGAAGTGCAAGGTCTCTTAAGGCTTAGGCTTAGAACAGGCAGACTGTTACTTCTGTTTCATTATATACCCAAAGAAACTCACATATGTAAACCCAAAGTCAAGGGGAGGGAAAATACACTCTACTTCTTCAGTGGGAAGAACGGCAAAGACACATGGAAAAGGGTGTGTGGATACAGGAAGGAGTGAAAGATTGGGACAAAAGATGCAACTTAACACATTCCATTTGTTCTTCTTTATTAATTTATTTTTTCATTCAGGCCCAAACAATACTCCTGGCCTTCTGCAAGTTGTTGAGGTTACAAGGTGAATAATATGGTCTTTGTGAACAGACAGTGTCAGCAGAACATGAGACTTGCTGTGAGAGAGGCAAGAACAGAGAATCTTGGGAATATGTACTTTCAAGAACCAAAAAAAAAAAAGGAGTAGGTCTTATTCCCAAATGAGGAGCCAAGAAATGAATTAATGAAAGAACAAAATCAAAGCTGAAAATATTCTAGAATTAGCTCCACTCACATTTCAACCAGTGAAACCAGTTAGCTGTTTTGTTAACTCCTATTTCTCTTTCACTGTTAGAGCAAAAAACCTTGGTAAACCTGTGTTCATTCCAAAGCAAAGTGTGAGGAGAAAGACGAGGGTGGCATCACTTATCCAAATGCTATTTAGCAATGGATTTTGGAAGAAAGAGTATGTCTGGGAAGTGGCATTGACTAAAAAGGAAATGTGGGACAGTTCTGAAGCCTGCAGAATGATAGCATAGTCATAACAAATACTACCATTTTTTGAGCTCTTTGTGCCAGGTATGATGCTAAGTGCTTTGCAGGAGGTAAGCACTGTTAATTATTCCATTTTAGAGATGACTAGAGTGAGGCTCAGAGCAGACAGAGCAAGGTGATCTAGTTCCCTGGCTGAATGGTGAGTAGAAAAAGGATGACCCGGAGTGGCCCCTCAGGTCAGCACCACGGACAGTGGACCAACTTGCCTGCCAAACCCTGCATGAGATTCTGCAGGGTGAAATTTCACAAGCAGAATATCAGAAGTGTTTTTGAGTGGGTTATTTGTAACATACCCACCCCTCTCCCTAGGATGCATTCTGGTAACGTAACCTTTGTTAAGGACCTGATAGTATGTGTGTGTTGGGTGGCGGGGAGCATCTTGGAATGTAAACGTGTGAAGACAGGATCTGGGAAAGGGTCACATTCTTCTTCATAAAAAAGCAGCAGTGAGAGGTGTGGAAACTATATTAGTTTAAGGAGTGAGAAAGTATGTGTGTTGTCAGAAAGAAGGGGTCCCAAGTCTGGGCAAGGAAGAGAGGGTACCTGGGATAAAGAGAGAGAAATAGGAAATGTTCAAAGAAGTTTCAGTGGGGCATGTGAAGCAAATCTTCATCTTCCCTCCAAATAGTCAGTAAATCCCACACCATTCATTCATTTGCACTGGATTTATTTAGGGGCTTGAAGAGGAGACTGAAAGGGACAGTGAGGCTGGTGTTCCACATGTGAACACATGCAAATTAACATTAACTGGCTGGCAAGTTTTCTCCCCGAGGGCAGTAGTGGAGAGTTTCTAGAGTTTTGTCTCCTGTGTTTCAGCTTGGTCTCCCTAATCAGCTTATCATGCTTTTGAGGGCAGGTATGGTTCCTCTTCTGCCTCTTGACCTCCCAGAGACTGGTACGGTGGTGGGCACGAATCACACACTTAGGATATACTCAGAGTTGATTTGTTTCCTCTGGCTGAGTCCCATTCAGAAAAGAAGCATGAGTTTTTCTCTGCCTACAGCAATCAGAGTTCTCAGGGTTTCCAGGACACTTCGAATTTTAAATATTCCTTCCCCTTGTCACCATAAGTGTACCTTAACTGGTCAGACAATACCTTTGGGTTTCAGGCTCAGAAAAAATTGTTCTAGGATCCATGCTTCCAGGATCAATACAGGAATGTCCTAAGAACTGGAACAGTGTGCTTGTCCTAGGTCACGAGCAAATTCCCAACTTACCAACAATTTGACCTAGCAAGGGCTACATGCGATGCACAGAGAAAGTTTGAGTGTGCCCCCTCCAGTCCCATGGGGACAACTTTTATCCCGATTCAGAGTGTTTTTAGTGAACAACTGACCAAGAAGCCTCCACATCTACCGAAGCACCTTCTTTTACTCAGGCCTGGAGTGTGGTCCAAAACTATGGAGGTGAGGTGGTGGTGAAGGATGTGTTCTCAGAGTCAGGCTTGGAACCTCAATCTCTGTCCCACAGAAACTTCTTTGGGCAATGGGTAAGGTTTAGATGAAAAATGCATTGGGTATTTTGTTGATAAATAGATTTTTGTGACTGGCCTAGGAACCTGGCCACCCACTGTGGTAGGCAGCACAGAAAAATTACTGGCTTTGGAGTCTGACATACCACGGTTTGAATCTTGGCTCCACGGGTACTTGCTATATAAACTTGAGCATGTCATGTTACCTCTCTGAGCCTCAATTTCTTCCTTTGTAAAGTGGGGGCTATTGATAGGTTCTGATGCTTACTGAATTAGTTAGGGTAGGTGACCTTCAGTAACAAAACCCATCAAATCTCAGTGGCTTAACACAATAAAATTTTATTTCTCATTCATGTCACAGTCTAACATAGGTTAGTAGTGGGGTTGGCTCCATGCAGTCATTCAAGGACTCTGGATCCTTCCATTTAGTGGATGCAATTCCCTAGAGCTTGGGAGTTTTCCACTGGGTCCTCTGCAAAAGGCAGGCAGATGAAGGAGGAGAGAGTACACAAAGAGTTGAGCAGGAGGGATTTTTATGATCCAGACTGGGAGGTGGTGCACGTGATTTCCATCTCCGTGCCTTTGTCACGTGGCTGCACCTAATATACGGAAGGCTGAAGAATGACTAACCGTGTGCCTAGGAGGAAAGGGTTACTGATTTGGTGAACAACCAGCCAGAGCCAGCCACTCCTACCTTGTAAGGTTGTAATGAGGTGAGGATGTAATAAAAAAAAAAAGATGCAGGTGGAATGCCTTGATCCCATCTAGCATATAGTAGGACTCAATAAATGTTAGTTCTAATAGCATTGTTTACAAAGGAAAGTGAATTTTGAATTCCAAATAAGCAACTTAGAAAGGACTTCCAAGTCTCCATTCATTCGTTAGATGTGGGCTGCCTTGTCTGTTTGTCCTTGGCTCCCCAGGAATTCTGATTAATTGGCCACCAGGGGTTAAACTATCCTGGCCTCCATTGATCCTCGGCAGCTGGGTATCTTTCTAAGGGCCTTCAGCACTCTCTTTCAGTGCAGTAAATACATCTGGCATTCCCTATTCTGGAAATACAAGCAACTAGTCAATTGAAAACGGCGTCTGCTGATGGTAGCATGACAAGCAATATCCATAACTTCTTGTAATCTCCTTCAGACATCCGCTCGCTCCCATCCAGCCCCACGGAGCACAAAAGGGCTCCTATTATCTTGGCAGCCTTCTGTCGCCAAAAATGCAGATGAACCCTGACCTGATATTCCACTCAACATGCCCTCTGAGCCAAGGGCCTTCTTTGAGTGTTTACCCTGCCAGAATAGCAGATGAGTGGGCCACGGGGAACAGCTTGCAGGAGGCAGGCAGCTGCGGCCCAGTGCAAGAGAGCGCAGGTTTTGCAGTTGGGAATGAGAAGGCTCAGACCTGCAACTTGCTCGCTCCACATCCTTGGAAAACTCACTTTGCCTCTCTTGCCTCAGTTTCCTCACTGGTGTAATGAGGATAAGCACAATGCTTGCTTTATCTATGTCACAGGAGGTGTTGGGGCTCAAATGATGTATCTGAAATGTGCCTACACTACATTCCTGATCAAAAATTACCTAATGGGAATGGGAGGTGGGAACATGTTCCCAGGCAGGTGGGATTGGGATTCAGAGCTGAAAAGACAATCGTCACATCTTAGGCTAAGAGGATGTAGTTGTCCCCCTGTCTCTGGGCAAGCGGCGACAGGAAAGACTCAATTTCTAAGATCTCTAGCTACAATCACCTATCCTGGACCAACCTGGAGGGAGAAGGCAAGAAGGCATAGTGTCATGGCCTGAGAGGGACTGGTGACCTCTCCTCTCCCAGAACAGGCTCCATGAGGGCAGAAATGGGGGATTGCCCACCCAAGGCCAAGAGAACTCAGGTCCCACATCACTGCCGTAATAATGACAGCTCCTTACATTTGAGCCATGTTTTATCCTTTACAAAGCCTTCTTCCAGGATATTCCATGTCCACTCCTCACAGTAACCTTTTAAGCCAGGCATGCATGATCTCCATGAAACTGAGGCTCAGAGATGTTGAGTAATTTGTCCAAGGTCATATAACAAGATCTGATTCCAAAGTTGTTTCTCCGCCCACCATACCACAGCTGTTCTGCCTCTCTGTTCTCAGACACAACCAAGAGAAAAGCTTTCTCTTCTACAGATTAGATATGGACAGATGTGTGCTTGTTAATCCTTTCTGGATTAGAAAATGGGAACACCTCTCTGGTTCGCTGTCTTCTGAGCAGTGCCTGGTACAGTGCCCTCTAAGTGGTTATGAGATGGAAGGCTGAGGGAACCGGTTGGCGGGAAGCATGGAAAGCCTTACGTATTGACCAGAGTTCAGAAATGGATGGTTGACCACTGGTATGGCGCTGTGTGTGCTGAAGGAGGAAAAGTATGAAAGAGGCAGACAAAAAGAGAGCCAGAATGGACACGGCTTTCTCACATCCTGTTTAACATTGAGAAAAATCCAGAGTCCATGAACCCTCCTTTTCCAGGGGGAGAGGACCCAAATGGGCCACAGGGAAATAGGAAGGGGCTCCAAGCAAAGGGTCTCTCTGAGGCCCACAGGGTAGGATCAAAAGCTCTGCTCAAATGGACCTGGGACAGCTAGGCCAAGAAAAGCGACTGCATTGGATCATGCCATTTATAGAGGGCTGATCAGACTCTGGCCCCAGCAGGCGTAGTATATGAACCTGGGAGTCTTCCGTTGTAGCAAACGGGAAGCAGGTCGGAAGTTCCACGCAGGGCGGGTAGAGCATAGCAGGTCAGCACATTGGAAGAGAAAGCCTGAACACATCTCCTAGGGTAGGTAAGAAATCTAGCTCTGAGAATATAATTTAGGGCAGAGCTGGAGGAACCTGAGCTCATTGCGGAACGTAGGTAGCAGCTGCAGAGCCTACGTCCACCCTGGCGATGGGAGGATGGATCATGGAGTCAGAAGGCGCAGCCCATGCAGGTGGCAGCACTAAAGGGAAGGGTAGGAGGGAGGCTTGAAGGAAGAAAGAGGAGAGGCTTTTCCTGAGAGTGGCTGGATGGGAAGATACATTTGCAGGTAGGAAGTGTGTGTGTGTGTGTGTGTGTGTGTGTCAGTGTGAGTGATGGGGAGATTTCATCCCTGAGCCCACTGCAAGATCAGGGCTTTGAGGGCACCCCAACCAAGTGGAGAGTGACCCATCTGCCAAGGAAATGAAGTAGCAGACCTATGATTCCACCAAGGAAGAGACCTGGGCGAGACTCTGTGCAGTGCTCTTCCTGCCTCTCCTCTTCCCCCGGACCCCCTCCTGCTGTGGAGGGGTGGAGGGTATTGCAGGCAGCGGCCTCTGCACAGCCACCCTGCCCTGCACAATTCACAGCCCCAGTGCATCCTCCCTGATGAATGTGACCCAACACTGAAACCCCATCAGTCGCCAGGCAGGAGAGGTCAGGCTCAGCGGCTGCAGACAATGGCCTTATCAGCTGCTACTAGTGAGGGTATAAGCAGGGGATTGGATGGTATCATTCTAATTTACACGGGATTTTGTTTCTTTCCAGGTACTTAGCATGTGGATCTAGGTGATATCAAAGGCAGAGCATTATACAATAAGTAGGCTTAACCTCCATCTCACCCCCTCTCATCCTTCTGTCTCTTCATTGAGGACACAAGGAGCTGTAGCTGGGGTTGCCATAGTGACCAATTAGGATTACTGAGATGTTCTTGCAGAGAAAAAGGGGAGTATCGATTTAACTTTGACAGTGGGGCATCAGGGGAGCAGGGGACCCCAAGGGGGTTCAGCATTAATATGGGCAGAGTGTGTCACCCTCGAGGCCATCCTGGGCTTGCGTTCCTTTTGGGCTGGACTTCATATGTGGTGGACACCATCGGCAGGCCCCTGCCGGTTCACAGCTTAGCATCTCTGTGACAGTTCTGAGGGGCGCATGAGGGTATCTGGGGTGAGGTGGGAGTGATGTCATCCCACCCCAGGAGTCGAAGTGACCCTCAAGAGAAGCTAATTGCTTGGCTCAGTGAGTGGCAGGCTTAGGTACTCAGGTTCGCCTGGGCCATGAGCTTCCAGTTGTCAGTTAACAAGTATTTGAGGGGGTCTGATACACCGCCCTGTGTGGGAGCACACACTGTGGACCCAGACCATTAGGAGCTTTGAATGGGGCAAAACACTTGGGCTCATTATGTGCAAAATCAGCTCTATCTGATTGTTCCCACGTTAGGGACTTGGAACCAAGGGGTTACACAAGGTCCAGGAAGCCTTCCAGCTGGAGCGGGGCTCAAGGCTGTTGTAACGCAGCTCTGTGGCTGTGAAGAAGCCATACACTATAACCGAACCTCAGTTTACCCCCCTGTAAACAAAGGATAATACTAATCTACTGAATAGGAGGGTCATGTAGACTAGAACTTGTATGAGTGACGTGCTGGGTACGTTGTACCTGTGGGAGGCTGAACCAAGAGGGGCTGGGGACTGAGAGCTGGATGAGAAGGAAAGAGAGGGGTGGGAGGTGGACGTTTGGAGACACAAGGGAGGAATTCAGGTGGCTTCTGGATCAAGGAGGGAAAGGACCAAGAGCCCGTGGGCAGAGTGAGAGGAGGGAGGAGAGGAGAGAGCGGCAGAGCCCCTCCTGCCTCTGCTCCCCGCCGGCACCCCACAGGTGGGCCCCAGGGCTCGTAATTAGAGAAAAGCAGGGAAAGAGGACTCAGGAAAAACAGCTTCCCCCCTCCCTACCCCTATCCCTGCCTCTGCAGGATTTAATAACTGCCCTCCTTAAAGATCAGGAGACGTGATTGATTCTGACTCGAGGATTATTAAAATGCTTCCACCAAGCATCTGGCATTAAAAGTTTTAAATCAATTAATCTGTTGTTTGGGGAAGAGCGTTCTGTTAGCACAGCTGCAAGAGGCCATTCAAGTTGCTGTTGGGTTGGGAGAGGCTGTCCTGAGGACGGGCTCAGTCTCCCTTGGGAACTGACACTGACGGGCACCGACGTCAACTGGGCTCCTGGAACTTCTGGCTCCCGAGCCCAGGCATCTCTGACCCAAGTCTCTGTGCATCCAGTTTCTAAGTGGGTCTCTCTCCCATCCCCATAGGGTTGCTGGATAAAATACAGGATGCCCAGTTAAATTTGAATTTCAGACAACAATGAATAATTTTTTTAATATGTCTCTTGCAATTTTCAGGACATACATAGCACAAAATTATTTTATGCATTGTTTATCTAAAATTCAAATTACTTAGGCATTGTATATTTTTATTTGCTAAATCTATCAACCCTGCTCTCCCACCCTGTTTTAGTAGTGGGATATCACAGCTGAAGCAGGGCTCCTGGGTTTGAGCCCTGGACCTGCTATCTACATGCTAAACGTCCTGGGGGGCATTGCTTCCTCTTTCTAGGTCAAGCAAGAAGCAAGCAACCATGAACTCTGGGCACTTAAGCATTTGTGGCACTTACACAGTGGTTTGCCAAATCTCTGATGATAAATCATATGGAAAAATTAGACTCTCAACCAAGAGTCCATGCCTGGCATTGATTTTAGCATTTGGCCCGGGGTGGTTATCTAACCATGAGCTCCTTGATGGTACAGCGATGTCCAGTCCACATTTGCATCCCCAGCACCCACCCAGGGCTGACACACGGCAGACCCTCAATGTAAGTTGCTACAACGAATGATAACGATAATGATAATGATTCCCTGTGTTCTCATCCGGGCTCCTGAGTAACTAAAGTTGTCATTTATAAATGACAAAGGGTTAAGTGTACAGAAATGGCCAGAGTCAGAACCAATCTCAAGCCCATTGGATCAGGCATTGGACGAGGGCCCGGGATCCCTAGGCTCAGACCCTGGAAGCAAATGCCGGTTTTTGCTAATATCTTGTTCCTTTGGCTAAGTCCCCACCCCTCTCTGGGTTCTAGTTTCCTCATCTATAAATCGAGGGAGTCGTGCTTGGGGGTCTTTATAGCCCAGACATTCTGAGACAGCTCCACCGGTACTGGCCTCTGAGCCCAGCTTTGAGTGGATCAGGTTGAATGCTGAATCCTGGGTCTAATCTGAGTTCTGGTGCCTGGTAAGGCCATGCATGGCAGTGCCCGTTTCAGAAATCTGAGGAAGGCCTGGCTGCGTGCTGTCCCCTGGCTTCTGTTCCTGGTGTCTGTTTTGCATTTCAGTTGCCTCTCTGCAAAGGAGGATCAGGCTTTGGCTCTCTTGTCCCCTAAGTAGGAGGGAGAGGGAGGGGACCCCACATTTCCTGACTCTGCATCCCATCCAAACCTCCTTTGACCCTTGGCTGCACCTCGGATATTTCTTTAAGCCTCTGCAGTCGGCCCAGATTTATCCCACCTTGTGTGTCTCATGTAAAATGCATCTCCCAACACTTTGCCAGGTTAAACGATTTAACAGCCGAGGCAGAGAGAATTAGGGGTCCAGGAGCAGAAGGCAATGCCTGCTTTTCAGATGAGATTGGAAAGGAGATGGAGATCGGCGGTGATGATAATCTCTTATTTTAATAATATAAAATAACTGTCCCACTGAATCAGAGTGAGCGATGAATTCCATGGCCCGGGGTTAGAGACAGCCCAGCCTGGAGAAGAGAGCCAGGGGGGATGCAGGATGCCTTTCTTCCCCTCTGTCACTCCCTCTCTCTTGTCTTTCTTTCTCTCTCTCTCTTTTTTTTTTGAGAAAGATCAGCCCTGAGCTAACATCTGCTGCCAATCCTCCTCTTTTTGCTGAGGAAGACTGGCCCTGAGATAACATCTGTGCCCATCTTCCTCTACTTTATATGTGGGACGCCTGCCACAGCATGGCCTGATGAGTGGTGCCATGTCTGCACCCAGGATCGGAACCGGCGAACCCTGGGCAACCGAAGCGGAACGTGTGAACTTAACTGCTGCGTCACTGGGCTGGCCCATTGTCTTTCTCTTTTAAGGGAGATACGTGCCAGCGTCGTCTGTGACTCCTGGATCTGGTAGAACTAAGAATGTGGGTAGCCAGGGAGAGTGGTGGATTTGGGGAGAGAGGGAGTGTATGTGTGAGTGAGAGAGAGAGAGAGAGAGGATGAACAAAAAATAATAAATCTGGGCAAACAGATGTCCAGTTTTCCTTTGTGATCTGTCGATAGGAAATACTCTGATTTGTGACCCTGGAAAGGGGGAACAAGCTGCCCAAAGGCAGGGGCCTGGAAAGATGACCTCTAGGAGATACGGGACTGCTAACTGGGGCATAGAATCATAGGGTGCTTGGTCTGGCCCCAGCAAACCTGCCGGGGGTTAGGGATGACCCCCTCTTCAATCAGTCCTTTAATTGGCAACCACATATCGAATACCTATCATGTGCTGGTCTTCCTGTGGTTGGGCCAGACCAGGGTGGTTTCAAAAGCATCCGGGTGGTGGGGAACAAACTCTGTGGCACATGTTGGCTCAGCAGGGCTCCCCTTCACCACCGGCTGCTAAGAGCCGAGGAGCTGCAGACCTGTCTTCTTCCCTGGGATTAATTCATTACTCCAGCCCTACTCAGATGCCGTCAGGTTCAACGTCAGAATTGAGTATGCAGCTAATGAGTCAAATGTGCTCTCTATCTCTCTCTGTCCAGGGCTCACTCTCTCCCTCTTCTCTCTCTGCAGACAACTGCATGTGTCAGGGGGTTGTATGGGGTGGACCAGCGTCTGTGACTGCCTCAGCCAGTGAGGGGCCTTCCTCCCCTTTCTTAGTAAGTGGGAAGTCTGCTCTATTGACTGAACTGTTTATTGCGGAAAGTCCACTCCCACTGGGGCTCCTGAGACAAGACTCATCAGAGCACGTGGAGAAGTGGGGAGACCTGATGGCAGGGAAAGGCCTGATTCCTGCACTTGGAATCTCTGCTCCTCATTAGTCAACAGCCATTCCTGATAACTCAGTACATGCTGGGTCCACACAAGGCACTAAGGATACGGAGTGGAACAGATTGATTGGTTCTTTTTTTAAAATAAATATTTAGTAAATATCTAAAGAGCCCGTGAGGTGTATTGCTTAGGGTTTGAAGGCTCTGGAATCAGACTTCCTGGGTCTGAATCTGCTGCTGGATCGTTGCGTTAACTTAGGCAAGTTAGTCAGTCTTTTGAGCTCTGTTTCCTTCATCTACAAAATGGGGATAACAAAAAATACCACCTTTATGGGTTGTTATGCACGTTAAACGGGGTCAATACAAGTAAAGCTAGCAAATGCTAAATAAATGTGGTTATTGTTCCTATGTCGGAAGAACTTGGAGTCTCAAAGTCTAAAATAAAACCAGTCAACTGTGAATGGCTGCTTACTATATACCAGGGAATGTGATTGATATCATTAACTCATTTAATCCTCACAACAACCTTATAAGGTAGGTCTCATTATCATTACTACCATTTTATACAGGAGGAAACTGAGACTGAGTTCTCTTCTTGCATAAGGGCACCCAGCTCGTAAACGATGGAGCTGGAATTTGATCTCTGCTCTGCAGATTCCGAGTCTGAACTCTTGGCCACAATTTATGTCTTGGGGAGACAGAACATAGATAATTATAGAAATGGCATCGTGTAATACAGATCCACATACAGCATTGTGAGATCCACAGAGAATAATGTGGCTGCCTCTGTCTAGGGAGGTCAAGGAATGCTCCTGGTGGAGGTAATGTTTGAGCTGGAGGTTGAACAGGCATTCTCTGGGTGTATGGGGTGGGGTAGACAGGCGGCAGAGGGACGGGTGAAGGGCAGAGGACATTTGGTAACTTCCAACCCAAATGGTGGGAGGGAAGCTTAGTTACAGAGAATGCACAGGGGAGGCAGACGATGAATGCGTCCTACAGGGCACTGTCATCTGTGCCAAGGAAGCAGGTTCCATGTGAGGACAATGGAAGTCACTGTGAGTCTGAAACCAGGGAGTGGCATGGATGTGCACTGTAGAAAGCTCTTGCTTCCACTGCACTGTGGAATACAGACTGGGAAGGGGAAAGCTTGAGGCAGAGAGGATGCTTAGGGTGTTGTTACCGCTGTCAACTTGTTGCTCTAGGTAGGCTGGCTCTGCTTCTCACCCAAGGAAACTGGAGGGTCGGGGTAAAAGGAGGAGTGGGGTTTACTGACGGAAAGGGACGTGGTGTCTTCTTCTGATCCTTGGATGGTGGCAGCATCATTCAGCCAAGGAAAGATGCTGTTAGCTCTGAAGGGTGCCTGGAAGCTGATGAGAGTGAGGTGTGGACACAAAGGGTGCAGATCCTTGGGAACTGAATAGGTTTTAACTGGCACTCAGTGATCAGCAAACAAAGTGTATGTAGCAAAGGGGGGTCAGTGGGTGAGAGGACCATTACAGGCTGAGTCAGGAGGGTCTTGAGTGGAAGCAAAGAAAGATCTGCTGGCTCAGTGCAAGGAGGCACAGGCTGGGGTGGGGCAGAGAACAGGGTCCCAATCAAAATGGGCCATGTTTAGCAGAACTAGCAGCAGCTCTGGCACAAAGGGGATATCTAGGGGCCCCAATTCAGAGACAATGCAGGTTCAGGAAGTCACTGAGGATCCCACAGGCCCTGGGAGCAGGGCCAGCCTTAATCTGCTTGGAGAGAAATCCAAGCATCTCTGAAGCATTCAGTGAAGAAAAGGTGAAATGACAAAAAGATACCAGGGCCTGGGGGGACCTCAAGGGCTGTGCCTGCTAAGTCAATATTTTGCTAAATGTTCAATTTGCAATCAGAAACAAGCACTCTGCAAACATGTTTCTTTTTATAGTCCTTGGTATTTTTCTTCTGTTTTCCTTGAAAGGTTCTCCCCACCCCAAGCCCATTGTGCTTGTGTTTGCAGACCTGAGAGGGAGAGATACGCCTCTGTGGCTGGGTGGGGTAGCAGCCATGACCTCACAGTCAAGAAGAGCCAAAGCAGGTATCTGGAACACACAGAGAGATGGAGGCGGGAGGCACAGAGCCAGGTCAGAAAGGGACTGGCCACGTCCATGGCAGCTGTTCCTTCACAGATGGGTGCCATGAAGCTCTAATGGGAATGGCCACATTGGCCAAATAGTTGGAGACCTGTGATGGCTTTCCTTGTCATTCTTTTTTTTTTTTTTTTTTTTTTTTTAAGACAGACATAGCTGTTTAGCCAGAGCTCTTCTACAAAGCTCTTTGAGTCACACTTGAACTTATGTCATAGTCATTGTAGTATATGGCTCACCCTGTACTAGATTGTAAGATTCCTGAAGGCTGTGAGCTTGTTGCACCCAATTTTGCACCCTCCACACACTTAACACAGCACCTTGCCTGTGGAAGGTGATAGACCAAACACCTCGTGAGTGAATTTGAGACCATGGGAAAGTCACAGTCATACCGCTATTTTCAACATGGTGAGTTATAGCAGGGGTGGGTGGGTCCCAAGGACAGGGGTCCAGTCTCCAAGAGGTGCCAGTTAAGAACTATCCTGGGGGCCGGCTCCGTGGCCGAGTGGTTAAGTTTGCATGCTCCGCTGCAGCGGCCCAGGGTTCGGATTCTGGGCGCAGACATAGCACCGCTCGTCAGGCCACGTTGAGGCGGCGTCCCACATCCCACAACTAGAAGGACCTGCAACTAAGATATACAACTGTGTACAGGGGGGGTTTGGGGAGATAAAGCAGAAAAAAAAAAAAAAAAAAGAACTATCCTGGACTCAGATTAGAAGTGTTACAAGTGAGGCCATTAGAATGGGAATCCGGGAATGGGGCCCACTCAGAGGCCCAGTAATTCTACCTGGGCACTCAGGGTGAGGATGGGAGGGGCACCTGGAGACTGGGAACAAGGCAGGGCAACTTGCTAGAGTGGAACAAGATGTAAGAGATTAGTTTACATCTCTATCACCCAGACCACTGCAATAACCTCCCGAGTTTTCTGCTGGTTAGTCTCTCCCCGCTTCCAGACATTTGTCAATTGACTACTATCATCCTTTATCACGCTCTACTTCAAAACCTTTAGCGACTCCTCTTGGCCTCAGAAAGAAGTCCAAACTCCAAAGCCCCAATCTACCTTATTTCCCACTCTCTGCACCCTCCACCCATGCAACATTTCTTGTTTAAGACTGGAGCTTATTTATAACTCCCCCACCCCCAATGCTCTTTGCAATTTCTTGACTAGACACCTTTTCATAGGCCTCATTCTGTCTTACACATACCCACACCTACAACCACATCCGGAGCCCAATTTAAATCTTACCTCTTCCAGGAAGACATTTTTGGCTTCGCCGGCCCACATCCTTTTTAGTCTAACGTCTGTTGAGCATGTGCCATGAGCCAAGCACTCGATGTGTGTTATCTCCTTTAGTCCTTCCGGTAGCCCCATGACTTCAGCTCTGCTGTTAATTCCAAAGGTGAAGTACCTCCCTCAGACTTACATAGCTGCAAGTTCAATGTCGGTATTGAACCTCGTACTTTAAAATCTGAAGCACTGTTCTTAATCCTGTTGTGTACAAAATAATCTGCTGTTCTTTTCACTTTTTTTTTTTTTTGACCCAAGCAGTGCTCAGCCTTCTATTAGATGCCTACCTGCATGCGTCTTCTCGAGCTCACTCCACGTTGGGAGGGGTGTGTTCTGGTGGCTGGGCAGGGTGTAGGGGAGGGGACTTGGCATCCTGTCCCCTGAGAAGGGACTTTAGCGAGGTTCATGTGTTTGTGGCAGTGGCTGGGAAAGGGCTTTCATGCCCTGCATGGGGGTGCAGGGGCAGTGGTGTCTCAGACCTGGACACAGGGCCCTTCCTGTGGGGAGCAGCCCAGGAATGGGCAGGTACCAGCTGAGGCCTGGGCTCTCTTAGGGGGCCTTCCCTCGGTGCCGCCAGGTCCAGCCCTCTGGCCCAGCTCCCTAGAAGATGTCCTTTCTTGCAAGGTCACCTGTGTTACATTGGCTGTGTGCCCCTTGCCTGGCACTGTGCCCTCTCGGCCCATTTCCTGCACTGGGAGCTGGGCCCCTAACCCCTCAGAGGGAGGATCCCCTGAGAGGGTCCTGTGGGGTTGTGGGCTGGAGTTGGCACAGACAGTGTGTGGGGGGAGCAGGTGACTGGGACAGTGGCTGGGTGTGCGGGGGCTGGGGTGGCCTAGTTGTCTTTGTCCTTGGCACCATGTTTGAGGATACGGGTGAACTCCACATAGTTAAAGTTGCCTTTCTTATCAATGGGTGCCTCGCGGTACATCTCGTCCACCTCCTCGTCTGTGAAGCGGTCGCCCATGGTGGTGAGCAACTCCTGAAGGTGGTCCTCATGGATGAAGCCTGAGGCCTCCTCGTCGAAGCAGGTGAAGGCGTTGCGGGTCACGTCCTCGGGGTCTGTGCCGTTCAGCTTCTCCTCAAACATGGTGAAGTTGATGGGCCCTGGGACCTCGCTCATCATGCCCTCCAGGTACTCGTCCGTGGGGTCCTTCCCCATCGAGGCCAGCGTGTCATGCAAGTCCTCCTTGCCAATGAAGCCATCTCAGTTCTGGTCCATCATGTTGAAGGCCTCCTTAAACTCCTGGATCTGGGACTGGTCAAACATCGCGAAGACATTGGATGTGGCCCGCTGTGGCCGCTTCTTAGTGGTCTTGGCCTTGGCTGGTTTGCTGGACATCTTGGCTTCAGGTAGGTGGGAGTTCCTTGGTGCAGAGAAGGCGCTCGCTCGCTTGGTGCGCAGAGCCGGGTGCGGAGCCCGCGGCCCTCTTTTCACTTTTTACGCAAGGAATAAATAACCTTCCCTCCCCTCTGTAACACTGAGGGCTGTGGGTACTATATGAAAATGTGGGGTTTAGGGTTTCTACTTTGGAGGCAGGGTGATATTTTATAAGGATATTGAACTAGGACTCAGGAAACCTGTCTCTTGGCTCTGCTGTTGGGTACATCACTCAACCTTTCTGAGCCTGTTTTTTTCTTTGTTTACAGCAGAAGATAACTCCTATGACTTGGGTCGTAGTGAAGGTCAAATTAAATAAAGTTATGCCATCACTCAGTATGCTGTAAAAGTGAGGTGGGGTTATTCTTATTGCTACTCTCCAAAGATGAGCTATGTCCTGGATAAAATAATAGGCAGTGGACAGAAAGGGTGGTGTCCCCAATGGTAAAAGACACAAGATGAAGGCACACAGCAGACATCTGGAAGATTCCCTACAGTCTATTGGGGTTGGTTAGGTTATCCAATACCAGCAGTCAGATCAAGATGTCTCTGCTAAGAAGTCACAGACAGGGCTGACGGACAGGCTTCATGGCTTTTGTAAAGCGTCTAATATTGGACAATTCTGGGAAGAAGACCCATTGGTTTCATGAGATTCTCAATGGGGTCCATGGTCCCTAGAAGGATGAGAAGAAGGGGGCTTGACCATGGAATCAGGCACAAGATAGCAGCTGGAAAGAGGGTCCTTTTGACTCAGAAATGGAAGTCAGGGATGGGGAGGTAATGGGGGTTACCGGGAGTGGAGCCCCCAGTCTAGCTAATTTGGAGCCCATCTGGCAGGGTCCTGGACAAGTTCACCTCCTTACAGGTCTTACAGGGGGGCATCCTTACAGCTACATATGAAGTCAGATCTGTCCAGAGAAGAGATGGACTTCTGGCAAGCAGTGAGTTTCCTGTCTAGAGGAGTGCACAAGCCCTGAAGGAACCTGGCAGAGTTTTGGAAGGGATTCTAGCATTAGGTGGGCTGCAGGGTTAAGGGGTCCCTATGCTTCCTTAAACCTTTGAATTATTTGTTTCTCTGATTTAAGTGTTATGCAGTGTCAGGATCACTTAGCTGAACACCTGTCCTGTATCTACCTTGGGTTCCTGAATGCCTCAGCCTATCGTGAACTCAATTTTGTATTTCTTAGCTGGTTGCGTCTATGATTGTTTCACAGCTCACAGCAAAGCGATCGACGTGGAAGAGAACAGAGGTTTGGGCTGGGTCTACAAGGCCGTGTCTAAGGAGAAGAAAGCAGTCTTAGTGGAGGTGCCAGATCCCAGAGCAGTGGTTAGATGCTAATGTTAGGCGTTTGGAAAAGACACTTTGCTGTCAAATATATTTGGGAATTCTGGATGAAAGAAAGTTAAACAGTTTTTGTTTACATGCCTATTTATTTTGCTTTTTCAAACCTTGTGACTTTCCAAGAAGGGACCACGATATGCGGCATCTCCCTAGGTTTTTTGAGCATGGAACCTTCTTTTCCACCAAGAGTGATTCCTGAGGCTGATCTTCCAGAGTAAATTAACATTGCCCAAGACAACTTTGTCAGATGCCCCCTGTCTCTTCCGCCTCCCATCTGTCTCTCCTTTCATTTTCCAACCCTTCTCTGCAGCCAGGATTCTGTCGGGAGACATCTGGAGCCCCACGAAGACCCCTCCTCAGCTCAGGAGGATTTCTGCAAGTGGTGTAGGTTTAGGCGTGTAATGAATTTAGATTTAATTTGCAAGTGAAAAAGCTTGCTTTTCTTTTGTAGCTTACACCAAAGCTCAAACGCCTAAGCTTCCAGGGTTTAAGTCTAATTAACTGTATTTCACAGCTTATTTAAAAAAAAAAGAATGGAGGCATTAAAATTGTAAAATCTAATTTTTGAGTAAATCTTTCAGTGCAAAATTAATGTCGCAGCATTAGAGCCGCCTTGGCAATATATCTCTTGTCTTCAAATTTCAAAATGAGCTTTTGCAAACATGAAATTATTCATTAGACTGTCTGGTAAAGAGATAAATAAGTGTCTCTTCAAATCCTCGATCTCCTCTTCTCTATTTAGCCAAAGATGGAGTTATTTGGTTTGAGGGCAAGTGGGTTGATGAGATTTGTGAATTTCGACAGGTGAGGAGAGCAGCACAAGGGAACAGGAGCTGTGTGTGTCAAGGGAGCTGGGGCAGAGATTGAGTACCCTCTCTGTCCCCCTGGCAGTGGCCCTAGGGGACAATAAAATGTCTCTGCAGCCACACTGGGGGTAAAGGGGGGCTCTGCTGGGCAGATTCTCCAGCATGTCCGGGTGGGCAATGGTCCCTTCATTCTCATAACAAAGTGGTCACCAGCTTGTCTGTCCCAACACTGAAACACCTTTAACTTCTGTCCCCTTCTCTTTGTCCCCATTGCTAATGCCCTAATTCAGGTCCTCATCCATCTACCCTTGCGTCCTCATCTGTCACTTTCCCTCACAGACCCCACATACTGGTCCCTCTGGATGTGCCAGCATGTTCACCTCTCTGAGCCTTTGCACAAGCTCTTACAAAACTCTGGGTCCCTCCTCCATCCCTCCCCCCACCACTAGGTGATGAGTTCCTCCCAGACAGCGTGTGTAGCCAATTCTCCTTTGTGGCCCTGCTGTCTAGCATAGTAGTCAGTATACAGTAGCTGCTCGTTGGGTGTTTGTTGGTGATAATGAAGATGACTAATGGAATATCAGAAAGAAATGTTCAGGAACTTTGTGATCATGTTTTCCAACCTTTCATTTCACTTGGTAGCTGTTCTGTTTTATCTAAAATACAAAGTTGCGGGGAAGAGGAGTGGGGCAGCTGGGCACTGGGGCACCTCACCTGGAAGGGGTCATTCTGAGAACCTGTGAGGCGCAGAAAGAATATACCTAGGTGAGAATTCAGCTCTGTTTCTCATTGCTGGGTGAGTGTGAGCAAGCCACTTCACTTTCTAAAGTCTGTTCCTGACCTGCAAAATGGGGACACTAACACCTACAGGCAGGAGTTTTGCAAGGCTTAGAGATAGCGTAGAGATGATGCATGTGGAGTACCTCTGACTGTTGCCTGGCACATAGTGGGCCTTCGGGAATTGGTAGCCACTTTGTTTGAACATTGTGTGATGGAGGGATGAGGTTTAAGCAAGGAAAAAATTACATACCAGTATTTGCTTATTTGCTTGTCTTTGGGTCATTTATCCATTCATTCAATATGTAGTCATTACATTTGTACTGAGTATCGGGAAGCGTGGGCCTGGGTGCTGGGGACGTGGTGCTCACCACTCTGTCCTCATCTCCTATGTGTCATTAGAATCAAGCACTACTGCCCATTTCCTTGGCCAGGGACCCCACCCAAGCCGCCACTCTCTCGTCTGATTTATTCCAATAGCCTGCTAATTGGCCTACCTCTGTTCTGCCTCACTCTACTCCATTTCCCACAGAACAGACAGAAGAGTATTTTAAAATACAACCTGACCATGTCACCACTTTGAGAAAAGCCTTCCACACTCCTGATAGCCCACTGGACGCGTCCATGAGCTGTCATGTAGCTCAGAAGGCCCGCCCACCTTCAGTCCCATCTCTCCTTTCATCCCTACTGCAGGCCGACTGTCCTGCCATCCCAAACCACACATGGATCCTGGAGTCTGCCCTCCAAGCCTTCCCAGAGCTATTGCCACTGCCTGGAACATTTCTTGCCTTTCCTCCGCTCATCACCTTCTGTTTGTGTTGTCCTAACATCTACTCATCCCTGTTTTAGTTTAAAGGATCTCTCCCTGGGGGTCTTTCTTGACTCCCAGATCAGGAGGGGCCGCCTCTCAGGAGCCACCGCAGAGCCCTAGACTGCCTATCGTGGTCCTTACTGTTTCATTGATATCCTTTCCCCACCCCACCCTACAGCGTCACATTCAAAAAGCAGCAGAAGACGGACATCCAAAAAGCATCAAAAAATATTTTAAATCTTTTATAAAGCCCCTTGAAAGATGCCAAAGGGACCTTTGTTCCTAACACACAGCAAAACTTTGAAAAACCCCTTTCTTCCTCTCTCTCTCTATCCCCCACAGAGGAGCAACATCCCCACATCCCTTCTCCTCCCCCCAAACTTCCCCAAAGCCACCCAAGCACAGCCTTGCTGGCTTTTCTTTCTTTCCCCTCTTCCTTCGTCTTTCTAGATTTTCACTCACAAGCAACTCTCCTCACTTTCATTCTTTTTTTAAATTAAAAAAAATGTACAAATATCCATACAACCGCAGAATGTAATGTGCCACACACTCCTGCAGCCGCCACAGACTGAAGAGAGGTTAGCGTTTGTCACATTCACTTCAGCTCTCTGCCCTTCCTATCAGCCAGTCTGTGGAGGAGGTCACAGACTCAGTGCCAGGCAAAGGTCGGAAACGAGAGAAGCGGTCTTGGGTATGGTGGACGCTGTGGCCAACTGGAGTGAATGCACCCTGCGAAGGGGACAGCTCCAGCTGACCATGGCTCCTTGAAGAGATTCTTCTCAAGAGCAGTGACTTCAGTTGCCCTGTTCACCTCAGTATTCCCGGCATGTGGAATGGGACCAGGTCCATAGGTGAATGAATGAAGGAAGGAGGGAGGGAAGGTGGGCCCCGTGTTACCAGAGTTCCTGAGTTTATCAAGAGAAGCCAGGAATCTGAATCGTAATGAGAAATCTGAGTTTTAACGGTTGGATACTATTGCCGAAATTGTTTTTCAAGATTGGCACCCGTGCTAACATCTGTTGCCAATCTTTTTTTTTCTTCTTCTTCTTTTTCTCCCCAAAGCCCCCCAGTACACAGTTGCATATTCTAGTTGTAGGTCCTTCTGGTTGTGCTATGTGGGACGCTGCATCAGCATGCCCTGATGAGCCGTGCCATGTCCACGCCCAGGATCCAAACCAGTGAAACCCTGGGCTGGCGAAGCAGAGCGTGTGAACTTAACCACTCGGCCATGGGGCCGGCCGCCTGCAAAAATTTTTAAAATTCACTATGGGCCAGGTGCCTATGCCTGAAGTCACGACCTCTGACCCAAGCTTGCTGGGCTTCTTGAAATCCTTTATAGGATTTCAACGCTACAGAAGGACAAGCCCAGAGGTTGTCCAAATGTCCATGGCTCCTTCCTCTTAGAAGGCAGGGGTGGAGAGCGGTGGGGGGAGGCTGGGAGCCCTGCCCAGCTGTGAGCTTCGGAGGGCAGGGCAGTCTCCTGTTTACCCTGGAATCCCAGGCCTAGTGCAGGGCCTAGAACACAGCGGGTGTTCAGCACGTGTGTGCTGAAGGAATGACGCTCCTGAGAGTGGGAATCAGAATCTCCCGAGTTCTCCGATTGGCTCCCTCAGCGCCCTGCTCCCTGCAGAGCATCACTCCATCTGCTCTTACCTGTGGGCAGGTGACATCCTGCTTGGTGCAGGTCCTGTGATGCAGAGGGACAGTGAGTGCAGGGTAACCCAGGGCGGAGTGGGGCCAGGCATTGAGTCTAGTGCCCCAGCTCAGCTGCTGACTGGCTGTGTGACTCTGAAGAGGACATGTCCCCTCTCTGACCTAACTTGTATGTCGGGGTTGGCCTCATACTGCTCTGTGCCTTCTAGCTCAAAGGTCTCTGCTTCTAGGTGGGGTCAGAGGCCAGGGAATAGGACGGGAGAGGGGGTTGAGGTGGGACGGGGAAGCTGGGCCTGGGCCAGGGCAGGGTGTGCTGGTCCTGGTGGCCCCAGCCTGCCTCCAGGTGGGCAGAAATCCACCTCTGGGCCCTTCAGCTCTCCAGGCAGGAGGCGGCCAGAGCACTTGCTGTTTGTTTTCTCTGAGAAATCTTGGTCCAATGGGAACTTCTTTGAAGTAATCACTTCTCAGAGCCAATTAGTGTCTGGCTGCACTCTGTGGAATGATCCAGCGAGGAGGCGGGTGGGCTGATTGTCTTGCAGTGGCAAAGGTGGTGGGTGGTGAGTGGGGGAGGGCGTGTGTCTGGATGTCCTGGGAAGGGATGTGACAGTGTGTGGGATTACTAGGGTGGCTCACCACACTCAGGCCGCCGCTTCCATGCCCCAGCCCTTACTGTTTCTTCAGCATGAGTGTGATCCCAGGAGCGGCTTTCCAGAAGGCCCCGGGCCCAGAGGAGGCGAGAGAGCTGAGCAGGCCCCAGCTTCCTCTGTATTAGCTGTGATCTTGGCAAGTTGCTTCAATTTCTCAGCCTCCATTTCCTTTTTGCTCACATGGGAATATCTGGCTGCCTACCTGGCGGGCCTGTTGCAAGGATGGAATGGGTGCCAAGGCCTTTTGTGAAGGCAACAGGAGGGCAAATTACTTAATCTTCTTAAGCTTTAGTTTTCTCTCGTCTGGAGAAAGGGTTGTATCAAGTAGGAGAGTGCATATAAAGTGCTTGACACTTGGTAAGGACTATAGAAATACCAGCCCCTGGTAGTGTTATTATTAACTATAGGTTAGGCACACAGGTTTGGACTGGCCCCCGAGCAGCAAGTTTCAAGTTTTCATAATGTAGGGAAATGACTCAAGGTGCCACAGGGAAGTTTCTAGCTGGAGGAGTGGTCTTGGGTGGGTGGGTGTTGACAGCCAAGAGGGAGCAAGACCCTTACAGAATGGGGTCCAGATGGCCTGGGCTTAGGGTGAGCTGGGGGGAGTGGGGTCAGGAAGGAGCCTGGGGACCCACAGTGGAGCTCCTTGCTTAGAGAGTGATGGAGTCCAGGAAGGGCCCAAGGTACCTCGGAGATGATTTTTTTTGAAGATAAGCCTCAAAGAGAGGAAGAGATTTACCACCAGGCAAGTGAGGGGCAGACCCAGGCCAAAACCGGACTCCAGACTCCTGGTCCCAGACTCTGTTCTTGATCCCCACACAGAGCCACCCACATGGGCTCCATTGGCTGCATCTCATAGCTGCTCATACCTTGCAATTCTCCCTTGACCTGGAGCTCCCCCACTTCCTCTGTGCACCCCCAAGGGAGGGCTCAAGCCTGGACTCCTCCTGTCCCCATGCCTACCCCTGCCGCCCCAGCAGGGACCCTCCAGGGAGCCAGTGTGACTGTGCCTCTTCTGCGCTGCGCTGACATGGATTTGTGCCTTCCGGCCTAGAGTAGCCTGGTCTAGACTTTGAGAAACAGGTAGGGCCATTTGAAACCTTCCAGCTTGAAGGCTCAGGCCCCTGAGAAGCTGGATAAACAAACCTGGGCCCAAGAGGAAGCTCATTCTTCTTTCTTTCCTCTGCCTTTCAAACTCATCAAAGTCAAGTTCTCAAAGCGCTACTGTCTCACAAGTGCCTTCAAATGGGTCTCATTGTTTTATTTATTGTGCTTATCACAAGTGCAGGCAGCCTGGAGATTTCTGGGCCAGTGGAGGCCTCTTTGGGGAGTGTTGACACTTTCAGGGGATCTGAATGGTCCTCAGGGTCCTTCTGTCCATAGGCTGGCCCAATTCAGACAAGGGGAGCTAAGAGGGGTTTCCCAGGTGGGGCGTTCCTGCAAGGCTTTCCATGCCCATCAGGCCTGGGCATGCTTTCCTATCCATGCTCCACTGCCCCATACAGCGAGGTTTGTGTCCAGCCCAGGTTCATTCTCAGCAGCCTGGCTCGCCCCACTGGATCACCCTGATGTGACCCTGTCTGCTCTATGTCTCAGCAGCATCACAAGGTGATGAGAATTACCTTGACCTTTTGATGAAACAACATGCAATAAATGTGAACCAAGTGCCTCCTGTGTGCGCATGTGTGTGTGTGCGTGTGTGCGGCAGTGAGTGGGAAGATGCAGAAATAAAGAAGGCCTGCCCTGTGTTCCCTGTGGCCCACGGTCCAGCAGAGGGAGAGGGAGGCATCCATCAATCACGCTGCCACCTGGTGGGCTGGGATAAGTGTAATATTGAGGTAGAAAGCGCTAGTGGAGGGAGAGAGGGATTCTGATGTGAATGGGAGGCAGAAGAAGACCTTGTGGAGGTCAGCAGAAAGGCAAGGGGGAATGTGTTAGGCGGAGGGACTGAAAGAGCACAGGTATGGAATTAGGGAGTGCAGGTGGGTTTGAAGGATGAATGGTGAGCATCCTGGTGTTGCAGAAGAAAAAGATGGCCAAGGGAGATTGGGTTGGGCCAGATCATAGAAGGCTCAGCTTCTATGTAGCTGTCTGGGGTCCTTTGCCAGTTTTTAAGGAGCATCCCTGAGGTAGCTGTGTCCCCAGTGGGTACACAGCTTGATACTGTGCTAGGGCCACGCTCTCAGCAGTTCCTGGAAGGTTTGCTGATCAAGAGGGGTGGGGATCTAGTTGGAATTAAACATGTGTCTGGGCTTGGAGCAAGGGCTCTCTGGTCACGGACTTTGCTGGAAATCTGGCACCTCCCATCCTTCTGGATCGCTGGTAGAAAGACACACTGTGGAGAGATTAACCCTCAGAGCATTCACGTCCTTCCTTTCCAATGGGCTCAAAGCGGGTCCACAAGTGCCCTTCCAGGCACTGTGGTGTGGCAGCAGAGAGCGCCAAGGCCAGCTGTGTAATCTAGGCTAACCCCCCACCTCTCTGAGTCTGGTTATCATCTTTGCAAGGTGGTCGATATTATCTTTTTTGCCAACATGAGATAATATCTATAAAAGTGCTTTGAAAGCTGTATTCTACAGTTGCAAAGTATTATCATTTTTTCTTTCCTTTTAGTATCTTCTCACCTATTCTCAGCCCTGTAAGTGAGCCAAGACCAAAGACCCATCTCCTACCATATCACGGTGGCTGTCTGCTGTGGAGGGCAGATCGGACCACCTCTGCTTTAGCAAGTCCAGGTAGCAGAAGCTGGAGAGGTAAAGAGGCTCGGGCTCGGTCAGGCGGTAATGAGTGGAGTGACCATGTCTGGGCCCAGGAGAAGATGCTATAAAGGGAGGAGGAAGTTTTTTGATGTTGTTATTGATTTGTTGACCATCATCATCATCATGATCTTCATGTTCATAATTTCCTGGGTCCTAAGTGCCCTGTATCCCTCTTATTTTGGAATCTTTTCTTTCTCAGTCTTCATGGTTCAGTTCAAATGCTCTCTCTCCAGGAGGCCTTTCCCGGTTTCCCTAGATGGCAGCTGTCTCCCATCTTCCATGGCACTTGTTGGCCCTTCTCTCACGGTGTTTTTTCACTGGGCTCTGTATCCCAGTCATTTGTGAACATTTCCTTTCCTTCCTGTTGGGTTAGGCTCCTCGAGGGAGGCAACCATGTCTTCTGGACCTTGTGTCCCCTTGTCAACTCTCTTTGTACCCAAGGAGCCTCGGTGAATACTGGAGGGATTAACAGTCATTTGTCTTCAGGAAGTGTCAGTGACACCTAGCGCTGGGCTGGATGCTGAGGTGCGTCCTCTAGAAGCTTTTCTTCTAAGGCAGCTCCACACCTGCTCATTTCTGCAAAATGTGTGTCCTGCCGAGTCCAGGGGCAGAGGACTGACAAACCCAAGTCCTCTCATTTACCTTTCCTGCGCCCCTGCCCTGATCCTGGGGTAGGGCTGGCTTCCTTTGTGCCTGATCCATTTTATTCCCTTTGCAAGCTAGGAAGTGAGGCCTGCATGGGTACTCAGGGGCAAGGTGGAGAAAGAAGGCAGGAGAGGCGGGAAGAAGATGTGGGAGCTGGGGAGGAGACTGAGGGCCCTGACAGTGTAGGGGTCCCTGCTCTGTCCCGAGGAGTCCCAAACTCCTACCCAATCCTGAGATATGAAGGAGCCATTCCTCCATCCTCCTTGTTCCTGGCCTTTGTAACCCCCTGAGCTCCTTCTTTGTGCTGGTGAAATAATGGCTTGTCAGAGAGACATGATTATCACTAATTGCTAGATTGCTTTGTGCCTGTTGTTCTCAGACAGGCAAGGCGGGGCCTGTCTCTGGAGGGGCCTCTGGGTGACCTCCTCTTGGAGAGGGAGAAGCTGGCACAAGGAGAGGAAAGGAGAGAGAGAGATAGGCTGTGTCTTCTGGTCTCTCCTGGGTTATGGCTTGTGGCCCTTTCAGGATGATGGGTGGGGAGTCTGGGTCTGGGGCTATGATTCACATTCACAAAAAAATGGCAAATACTGACAAATAGGGCACCTAGGAAATCATTCACACCCACATAAAAATACCTGTACTTGTAGGCCTTACATGCTCAGTGATTCTCACGTATAAACACAGGTCCTCAGTGATCAGTGGACAATCAGCAGCTCACAGATGGACAGGCTGCATAGCCTAGCTTTAAAGGTTGCATATTCACAGATACCCCCATGTACAGGTGTGTGCAAATGCCCAGAGATTTGAGGGTGATAATTAATTACATTCTTCTTCCCACCAATTTCTGAACCAAGTGAAAAATAGACACAAGAGTCAGATAATGACCAAAATAGTCCTGTATCTTTTTTTTTTTGGTGAGGAAGATTATCCCTGGGCTAACATCTGTGCCAATCTTTCTCTATTTTTTGTATGTGGGACGCTGCCACAGCACCGCTTGATGAGCAGTGTGTAGGTCCCTGCCTGGGATCTGAACCTGCGAACCCCAGGCCACCGGAGCAGAACACACGACCTTAACCACTGTGCCACCAGGCTGGCCCTCGTCTCTTTTTTAAGACATGCATTTTCACATTTTTGAAATTGAGGAGGTGTTTTACAGTTCAAAGCATAGGAGATTTGTCGGACTACTAGTTTTATTGCTAGCAAAGTTGGTTTAAAGAAATGAGGCCCACGTGGGCCTCCTACCCTTTCCTCCTGCGTCGAGGCTGCCCAGAGTCACAGGCAAGAAGCCAGATGCCTGCAAGCCCCCCTGCTTCCGGTCAGAGCCTGCCTGGAGGGGAGGACGCACGCATTCTACATGACCCTGGCGTGCAGGTACACGGCCCAGTCTTACCAATCAAGGAGAGGAGTGGGTCAGGGAGGAGATGCAGGTGAAGAGGAGGGCAGAAGATTCCTTCCCACTACTTCCTGGAGGGCAGACCTTACCATTGTTTGACTTACGGCAGGAGCATGGGAAGTGGTTTTAGCTTTAAGATGAGTACATCCGGGTACCCGTGAATGGGGAAAACTGGTAAAAACATGTAAGAGCACTTACACACGGATGATTTGCATATTCAAGTGTATATTAGGCAAGCAGGTTCAGGTGGGTGAGGATGTATTTGTAGACAGTTACACCTGTGTGATTCAGACAGCATCAGGCACACTCACAGAGACCCAATACACAAACACGGGTGTGTACAAGGCTTCACGTGTTGGCAGATTTGTATGCAGGTGCCCATGTTAGGTAGCACTCACTCCCGAATCTCAGCCAGCGTTGTCCTTCAGGGAGCCATGAGACATTTGACAGCAGAAGACAGAGTGCACAGATCCTCTCAGAGGCCACTTTATGGAGTTCCCTAAGCCAGAGGGCTGCTGTGGGCTGAGTGTTGGCAGAGTGACTGGCATGTAGCCTGTCACTATGATCGTTTCTTCCAGCTCCCAGCAGGTCGCCAGTCTGGGCCTCTTGGTGATGGCTCTCAGCCTTCTGGAGGACCCCTGGACAGATTTGCTTGTCCCCAATGGTCCTGATGCCTGGGACAAAACCCCCACCCACCCTCTCCTTACTGAATCCCGCTTAAAGCCTGCTTTCTGCAGGCTGCCACAGCCGCAACTCCTGGGAGGGCTGGCAGGCCATCTGGTCACCTCTGTATTGTCTAAGTATTTTTTAAAGAAAGCTCTGGGGCCACCTTTATCTCCTCAAACCCTATCTGGATAGATGCCAGCATTAGCCACTCCCAAGTTGGCAGCTCTGTGCGCCTCCCAGGCATTTCTGGACTGTGCTTATCTGCTTCTCATTAGACTGGAAGTGGCCCATGGACAGGGGCCATGCCTTCTAATTTAATTATGTCTATCGACCAGTTTAGAACTGGCATTTAGAGATCGCCTTGTCCAGCCCCCATGTTTTACTGTTGAGGTTACTGAAGCCCAAAAAGAGGACATGATTTGCCTAGGGTCAACCACCTAACCAGGGTTTAAGACAAGCTCCCAGACTCCTGTGTGTGAGGCTCTCAGGTCAGATGGTTAACTGTAAGATGGTCATGTGTGGACTCCGTGCATATGTGTGTATGGGCCCGGGGTGGTAGTCGTATATGGATAGGTGCATTTGTTTGCTCCTCTGTATGCGTTCCTGGGTGTGTTTCCGTCTGTGGGAAACAATATGGATAACCATGTGAACGATGTGAATATATCAACGTGAATTCTGTGTGTAAACGAGCTTATGTATCCATCTACGTACACCTAGTTATGTATCCACCATGGGTTCTAGTGTAATGTCCAAACACACCTCTGCATGTCTCTAAGTGTGTAGAGCCATTCATGGATAGCTGTACATATGCGTATAAGTCCATCCTTATCCACCCTGGGCAGGTATGTATAGGCTGTGTGTATCCATTTACATGCGCCTCCATGCGTGCACATTCTTATTTGTGCATTTCCAGCGTGTACCTGACCTCAGCATCCAACCACGTAAATGCTGCTGTGTTTGTGGTAACAGATGTGTGGTGCGTGCGTTTCTGTACAGCTCCGGCATTTCCCGCCTGCACGCAGCATGCTCGCCTTTGTGACTGGGACAGCGTGAGCCCTTCTGCTCAATCCTTGTGGTCGCTGGGGGCAGCCCAGCTCCTGGCGCTGTCTGCCTCATTGGTCACTCGACTGGCAGGCTGCATCTTTCCACTCAAGGAAAGGTCGCTTGGACCCCCGTGCGGGCTCAAATCATGTAACCTTTCATGTTTCCTCTCCTGTGGGGAACATTCAATTTCCAGCCTCTCTGGGGTCCCATTTGTGTGATGTCAGGTTGAGAGTGAGACTGTGGCCTGGTATAGTCTCCCCAAAGCAGTGCAACTGCATGCCCAGGAGGGTGGCTGGCTGAGTGGAACTTTCCATGGGCTCCAGTAACTGCTTTCCCACAGTACAGCCTCAACTTCAGCATTACAGTCAAAGTCTGCTGGAGATCATTAAGGCCAATCCTCACATTTTAGGGACGAAGACTGATGCCAAGGGAGGAAAAGGAACTTATTATGGATCACACATTTACTTTCAGACTCCTGGTCCAGTGCTCTTTCTCCTATTTGTACCAGGCTTCTTGGGGCAGATGCCTAGTGGTCCACCAAAGACTCATGTTTCCCTTCTATAGCGTAGAGTTGTCATGAGGAAGTGCCTGTGCAGACAAGGACCACATTTCCACCACTCCTTGCATTGATATGGGCCATTGACTGAGTTCTGAGCATGGAATATGAGTGGAAGTGATTGATATGTGCCAATTCCAGGGCCCATTCACAATAACCTCCCAGGCATAGATTCTCTCAGTCTTTCTCCATTTGCTGGCTGGAAATGAGTGCCTGGGGTGACCATAGGCTAACCACATGTTGACAATGGCAAATTTCTTATCAGTCTGGGTCCTTGAGTGATTCCTTGAAGCAGAGCACTTCCCCATGAGAGGAAGAAATAAAACTTCTGTTGGGTTAAACCACTGAGATTTTGTGTTTGTTACAGCAGCTGGCATTACCTTAATTAATACACTGCCTCTTCTTTTTCACGAAACAACCCTTAAGAAAACCCTCCCAATCCCTTCTCACTGACAGTGTCTCTAAATCACAGAATATCAAAGATTGGGGTCCCTTTTGATTACCTGGAGCAGCCCAACCTCGGAGGGAAAGCCTGAGTCGCCATGGCGACTATTCCTATGGTGAATAATAAAATTAATGGATGTACTCATTACAGCAATTCTGGCTGTCCTTTGAGCAAATTTTACTCTTCAGAAGGATCACTGGCTTTTACTCATGATGCCTGAGAACATCATTTAAGACTGTGGAGCGTCAGCTCTCTTTGCACACCTCAGCCCTTGGGGCCAATGGCTTTACCCCTTGGAGGACTGACCAATATGACATTTGGTGACCAGGAACTCACGTCTGATTTTCCCTCCTTAAACCCTCTCCCAGCTCCAGACCCCTTCCTCTTCCCAAGTGGTCCTGATGAGAGTTCTTCCCAACCCCAGCCCCATGAGCTGCAGGGAGCAGGTTCTGTTGCTGCAACTTGGGCCAAAGTGCTAAGGATATCATTGAATGCTTCTGAGGATTTCCCCCAAGCTATGCCCTCTGAGTTGGCATCTATGCCGTCCTTGGAATTTCAGCTCTGCCAGAGGCGGAGGCAGGGGCAGAGCCTACAAAACAGCACGGCAGTGTGAGAATGCCAGAAGTCAGAAGATCACTGAGATCTGCTCATTTAGCAGAAGTCATTAGCCATAGAGTATGCTGTAAGCATGCACAAAAGGCATGCCACACTCCTGCTCAAACATCTTCCATGACTCCCTAATGCTAAGGCCAAAGTCTTACCTGTTTAGCTTGCCATTCAGGATTTTCACGACCAGGCTCCATTTTATCCTTTGCCCCCTCACCTCCTGCCAGTGCATCCCCTCACAGCAGCCCACCTGGGACCACGGCAGCTCCTCAGTATGCTTTGACCTATACCTGGGTGCTTTGTTCATGCTTCTCCCTTTGCCTAGAATACCTTTTCCCACTTCTTGGCATTTTAATTTCCTTCTTATCCTTCTAGACCTGGCTCGTTGTCACTTCTTCAGTGAAGTCTTCCTTGGCTTTCACCCCAGCTTCCAACATGCTTAGGAACTCCCTCCCATGTAGATCACACCCCATCATAGAGTACTTGAAGTGTTTTGGAGTCGGCAGCTGTCTAGGGTGAGATAAGATGCTTGCAGTCAGGCAGCAAGTCTCACTTCTCCTTGTGTGCCCAGTGGTCAGCTCAGTGCCTGGCATTTAGTATGGACGTGCCAGCAAGTCCTGCTTGAATGGGGTGGGGCCTGTTTGCTCACCTTGCTTGGGGGAGAGGCTGTTTCAAGGGAGGTTTGTCTGAAGGTCTCCACTGTTGCTTTACGCCCCTCTGCTTCTGTGGCTTTCAAGGACCAGCTCTTTAGCCTGGTGACGGCTGAGGGGAATGAGAGCAGGACCGTTTTTTCCCTCTCTTTTTAGTCAAGAGCTGGAGGGAGTCAGGAATTGCAGAGTGGGATGAAACCAGAGGCCTGAGGTGGGTCGGCCCCAGAGAAGCAACTGAGGAACATCAAATCCATGATGGGGGACAGGAGGTGGAGTCAACAGGTGAAATGTCTGTATTTCATCAAGCCTACATTTGTTCACATTTTATGGTCTCTGCAATCAGAGTGGATCTTACCATGGATAGCATATCAAAGTTTACTTGACACTATGCTTTTCTTTCTTAGTGATTAAGAAAGCGATGGTGCATTTTAGAATTGATGGCATCTTAGATTTGATGAAATAGGTTAAGTTACCTGTGAGCAGAGGTCAGGGCTGAGATAGGGATGGCTGAATAAAGGCAACACTGGAGGGAGATTTAGACTTTAGGAAGAGGCAGAGCCAGGGCTAGGGTGCGGCAAGGGAGCCATCTTAAAGAGGAAACAGGAAGCAGGTGTAGTTGGGCATCTTACTGCAGCTGTCTTTCTTTTAGAAGGAGGAGAGCTTCCTCTGTGAGCTCCCCCCAGGAAGTGACACCCGGGAGGGGGCCATCATCTTCCCCCAGCTCTCTTTTCATTCTCCCAAACTCTAGGATTCTGCCCTGCTTACAACTCTCTTTCCACAGACCCACTCTGGAGGGGGAGATGAGGCAGGAGGGTGAACAGGAAAGTAGGTGGAGGAGGGGTCTACTCCTGGGCCAGGGAAAGATAGATGATGACTCTGGAAAAATGTAAAAGTCAAGTACAAATCATTGGCTCTCAACCCTCACTGTAAACTTCCATTACCTGGGAGCTTTCGAGCATATTTTGCTTGAGTCTTAACTCAGACTGATGAAATCACAATCCTTCATCTAGGGTTGAGAATCACTGGCCAAAAGTATTTCTTAAATATTTAATGCTAATCATTGAGGATTGCCTTCAAAGTGCAAAATACATTGTGAATCTCTGAATTGGAGAAATAAAACAATTTACATTTAAGTAGCCCTTTTGGTTTGCAAAGCACTTACACAGTGTGTGATTATATTTGCTCCTCTGAGGTAGGTTGGCACATTGTTATTATGTTCATGTTACAGATGAGAATCTAGGGTAGGAGGTCAAGAAATCTTATAAAGGGAGATGATGTTCAAGCTGAGTGATGAAAAAGATCCCACACTTGGCCAGTTGTCCAGGGGCTTAAAGGAGCATAACTGAGGAAAGCTAGTGGCTGGTGCTTGGTAAAAAAGAGGAGAGAGGGGGCAGAGTACCAGGTACAAACAGGTAAGACCAGAGGCAGAGGTGGGAGGAAGGAATATGGGAGAACTGATGTGCAGGGATGGAGACAGAGCCCACTGGAACAAATAGCTCAACAGATAAAATAAAAAATGTCCAAGTGGTTTTAGTGGGTGGAAAGCCTCCTTTAGAATCAGCTAAGGAGTCTGGCTTCTGTCAGGGGCTGGAAAGGTGGGACAGAGAAAAGTCAAGATTTTCCTAGAGAATCTATGTTGAGGAGGAAGGTGAAATCAAGACCAGAAGCCAAAAGGAATATACCAGGATCTCAGACTGAAAGGACCTGGCTTTTCCAAGGACTTGTATGAGTGAGACAGTGACATTAAAATGAAAGAGTCATAAAAGTGGAGGGGTCTCAGGACCATAGGCGGGGTATGTGGCGAAAGCAAGGTCCAAGGGGGACTTAGCAAAGCTCTCCAAGGAGTGGGAAGCTGGACCAGGGTGGCATATGGCTGAGCATCCTTGGTAGCCTGAAACCCCACTCTGGTCTGGCCCCAGACTCAACCGTGCAACCTCACTGCAGGGGATGAGAGAGAAGAGGGGGACAGCAGAGGCATGCCTGGGCTGGAGTGTGGTCTCCCTTAACCGAGAGGTGGCAGCAATGAGGTAACCTTCTCATCGAGCCCACTAGATGGGGTGATGCCCCAAGGTCTGTGTCCCTCTGTAGAGTATACAGATGGTAGGTCCCAGGGAAGTGACAGGCAAATCACTGGTTCCTCTATAACATAATAGATGTGGTCCTCTTGGGGGGCAGCTCCCAGGCCAGGCTTGGTCTCCAACAACAGGCAGTCACAACAGCATGTCCTTGCTCCACCACCTTCCTGTCTTACCTTCTTTTTAACGAATTCTGAATCATAATGAAAATTTTCCTTGGATGTACTGTATGCCTGACAATCAAATCACCACTAAATCAATTCTTTGCAATCAATGTTTTTCTAATGAATTTTGCATTTCTAATGGCAGGACCTGACACTATCTGTTTACTTTCCCTCTTGCCCTTGGCTCCCTCCCTTGCCTCCTTGTCTGAAGCAAATGGCAGAAGAGGCTGGAGGAGCCAGATGGAGGGTCTGCCACAGTTTCTCTGTCTCAGCGCCCCCTCAATTTCTCCTTACCCTTTTCCTTGGCATCCCTCACTGGGAAACTTAATGGGGTGTTTCTGAAGTAATTAGAATGATGTAAATGGCCCCACTAACAAAGTTTGTCAGAAAATCCCCCACAACCCACCAGGGCTCACTCATGTAATAGATGTATCTATTACATCCGGACAAGGAAGGAGTAGAGAAAAGATGCTAGGAAAATGGGGGTGATCTCTCCTTCCTCCACCCCCACCCCACTCCTCACTCCCTTCTGTGCCGCCCCCCCAGAGCTCAGAAATGGTATTGGTTTGGATGCAAAATAATTTTTCATTTTAGACTTTCTCTGGAATTTCTGGGCAAAATATCACATCCACTAATAAAATAAACACTGCAGGAGAGGCAGGAGAACAATGCCCAGACCATGGCTGGTTCCTAAAGTCCTGATTCCTGAGTGAAGACAGTGAGGACTTCTAGGCTAGTGTTCCAGAGATGTGGCATGTGCAGACTCTGAGCTAGACATCTAGACTCACTGTGGTAGACAGAATAATACCCCGCCCCCCAAGTCCACGTTCTCATCCCTGGACCCTGTGAATATGACAAAGGGGAATTAAGGTTGCAGATGGAATTAATCCGCTAATCTTAAGATAGGGAGAGTAAGCTGAATTACCCATGTGAGCCCAGTATAATCACAGGGCCCTTAAAAGTGAAAGAGGGAGGCAGAGGAGGAGGTCAGAGAGATTCCACGTGTAAAGGACTCAGCCCCGTTGCCGGCTCTGAAGATGAGGAAGGAGCCATGAGCCAAGAAATGCAGGTGGCCTCTCTCAGCTGGGAAAGGCAAGGAAATGGATTCTTCCTTGGAGTCTCCAGAAGGGAACACAGCCCTGCTACCACCCTGATCGTAGCTAGTGAGGCATGTTTTGGACTTCTGACCTTCAGAACTGTAAGATAACAAATTTATATTGTCTTAAGTTACTAAATTTGTAGTAGTTTGTTACAGCAGACATAGGAAACTCATACAGAAATATCCTTGTTTCTCAGGTGTCCTGAATCTGGCTGATGTAATGGAAGGAAGCCTGAGGTACATTATAGTGGAATCTAATAAACCATGAATCATTCTGTGTTTAATAAATATATGTGCAAAACATAGTAAGATTCCAGAAAAGGGTCCTGGCAGGTGTAGGGGACATCTGAGCAGCTCACTGATGAATTCATTTGTTCACAGGTGTGTGAGGCAGCCAAGCCAACCCTCTCCTCTCAGCCAATCACTGTCTTGAGGAAGGGAAAACATCCTTCTACCCTCCACATACCATCTCCTGCTTCTGCCTTCCACTCCCACCTCAGGTTAAGAGCAAAGTCTTTGCAGTGAGTCAGGCTGAGGTTTGAATTCTGGCTCTAGCACTTACCAGCCAGGTGATCAAGGGCAATTTGCTTAATCATCTTGAGCCTCATCTCTCCCTCTTTAAAGAGTATGTAATAATTACCCTCTGAGGGTTGTTGTGAAGATGATGCATGTCAAGAGCTTAGTACATGGCAGGAAGCAAAAGCTCAACAAATATCGTATGTCATAACATCATATCAATATGACAGCATGCCCCAAGTTTCTCAGATGACACCGCCCCCATCCTCACTCTCAGCTGATGACTTTGCTTCCAACTCCATTGAGAAAATTGAAGCAGTCAAAAGACATCTTCCACAAACTTCTACTGCCACATCTGCCCACTCATCCTCTGCCCTTCCCACGTGCTACCATGGGTGAACTGTCCATGGTCCTATCTAAAGCCAACTCTTCCACTCTGTGTGCACGAGATCCCTTTCCCCTCTTCCAGCAATTCTTCCTTCTTGTATACTTGATCAATTTTTATCTCTATGCAGGACCATTCCCATCTGCATATAAACACGCTCTTTTCCAATGTTAGGAAAATCCTCTCTTGATCCCACCTCTCTTATTAGCTACTGCTCATATCTTTGCTTCTTATTGCAGCAAAATTTCTCAAAAGAGTTGGTCCCACCCAGTAAGGCCTTCTACCTACCACTGCACTGAGACTGCTCTTATCAAGGCCAACAGTGACAACAGTATTGCTAAGTCCAGTGGACAGTGTTAATTCTGCATCTTGCTTGAATTATCAGCAACACTTTGATTCAAATGATCGTACCTCCACCTTGTCTTCCCATATGTGATAGTCTTTTGATTTCCCTCCTATCTCACTTATAACTCTTTTTCACCTCCTTTGCTTTCTCATCTCTTTTTCTATGTCTTCTATTACTGGGTTTGCTGTCAGCCCAGGACTCACTCCTTGGTCCTCTTCTTGATATACTAATTCTCTTGGTGAACTCACCTAATCTTGTGACTTGAGATATTCGCTATATGCTGATGACTCCAATGTTTACCTCTCTCCTGAACTTGAGACTTACATATCCAACAGCCTCAATAGGATTACTCTGACCAATTTAGAGGTACAAAACCTCCCTGCATTTGCTTGAATTCTGATAGACTTCTCAGATTCAACATGCCCCAAACAGAACACCTGACCCCTCACCCGTATTCCAAATCTGCTCTATCTACAGCCTTCTCTATCTCAGCGGATGACAACTCCAATCTTCTAGTTGCTTAGGCCAACAAGTTGCCAAGAAATACTCTACTTTGGGCTTTATTTTAAAAAAATATATGGAATCTGATCAAGTGTCATACCTCCACTGCTCCCACCCTCATTGGAGCCACATTCACCTCATACCTGAGTTCCTCCAGTAGCCTCTTAATAGGCTTCCCTAATTCTGCTTTTCTGTGTATTCCCAATATAGAAACCAGAATGATCCTTGTAGAGGCTAAGAAAGATCATGGCACTCTTCTGCTCAAAACCCCACAGTGGCTCCCTATTCCTCTCAGAATTAAAGCCGAAGTCTCTACAATGACCCTACCTCAACCCCCTTACCATATATTCTACTCCTTTCACTGTACCATACACTGATCATGCAACACCAACCTCTTTGCTGCTCCCAAAATCCTGCCCTGGGGTCTTTGCTCTAGCTATTCCCTTGTCTAAAAAACTCTTTTTCCAGGTATCTGCTTGACTAACTCTGCCATCTTCAAGTCTTTGTTCAAACCTCACCTTCTCAATAAGACCACACTGGCCACTTACTTAAAATTGCAAAACCTCCCTGCGTCTGCAATCCCTGTTTCCTTCTAACATATTGATTGATTTCCTTTAAAAAAAAGTTATGCCTGTTGTTTCTTGTTTGCCTCTCTCTGCTAGAACATTAGTCCTGTAGAAGAAGCATCACCATCTGTCCTCTGATGTGTGCCCAGCATCTAGAAGAATGTCTAGGCACATAGTGATCACCTTATCCTTGTTGAATGAATTTGCCAAGATGCCTCTCTGCCTTTTATACACAAGTGTTCCTTTTTATTTTGTTTTTTTTGCCAGGGTAGGAGTGGTGGGAGTCAGTGGGTGCTCACATGCAGTGCTGTTCTCACTGTTTTTCTCCCCGCTCACCATCCTCCTCTGTGGATTGGCACAGGCACCTGATTCTGGTACCTCGTCTCCATTCAGGGTATGTTCTTCTGCTAACTGGGTGGTCACTGCCTCAAAATTAGAGGTCAGTGTTGGTAGGAGACCTGCTTGAAAATCTTATAACTGAGTACCTGATGTCCATCCCAATGAAATCAAGAGTCACTGTCTCTCCTTTGATGCTGGATGCTCACAGCCAAATAGGCCTATAGAACTCCAATCTCAGGCTGCGGCCCTGTTGGAAATCTTATTGTCACAACCGGTTTGCACCTCTAACACACTGGGAACTCCTTAACTGCAAAAATTCTGTCTTATTCACAGCACCTGGCACAGGCCCATACCTGGTTGGTATACAGTAAGTGCTTGTTATTGGATGAATGTGTGTTTGCTGACTGTCAATGAACCTGACTATTGACCTTCTGGTGAGTGTAGATTGGAAAGCTTGTAGGACTTTTTTACCTCCAAGTGGTCAAATCCATTAATCTGCTCTTGAGAGGTTTCTTTGCTTCACATGATGGGTTATGGCTTGATCCCACTCAGCCCGCCTTAATCTCAAGGTTCTCCCAGACGGTACTGAAAGAAAGTGAGGAAAGATAAGCAAAAGAGTAGAAGTGTGGCTCTGGACTCCCTGTTCTACAAGGCAGCTCACAGGTCAGGCCCACCAAGGTAACCTTCCTTTTGATTAACTCAAGGTCAACTGATTAGTAACCTAATAGCATGAGTGAGATGCCACACTCCAGGGGAGGGGATTGTACCAGGTGTGGACGCCTGCCATGGGCCTCTTGGGAGCTGTCTTAGAATTCTGCATGCCACACCAAGGCTCAGAGGACTTTAGTGACTTGTCTAAGTCCCCATAGTCATAAGTAATAGAAACAGAAACCTCATAAGAGTCCATGACAGCTGTGCTGCTGTAGAAACAGTGAATAGAAGTGTCGAGATTCTGGAGTGTAGACTTTGAACCCTTTCCCCTTTTGGCAAGTAACTGCAAAGGAGAAACCTCCAGTCCCCACAGACAGGGCATGATGGACCTTAGAGGTGTATCATAGAGACCCAGAGAGGCTGTACACATCTTTGGCCATATTAAATGATATCATAGAGGTTTAGATGATAGAATGACAGAACTGTCAGGGCTTACAGGGCACCCAGAGAATCAGCTAGTCCATAGTTTCCAGAATTGTTTTCAATGGAGTCCTAGTTCCAAAATGTCAATCATTCTAGGGAGAAAGGAATGCATGGGTGAAAAAGCTTGGAGACCTTGGGTTAAACACAGTGAAAGATCTTGCTTCACTGCAGGACGGTGGGTGCCTTTTGGATGTTAATATGCTTCAGGGACCTGTCAGAGGAAGAAAGTGTATTTAGCCCCAGAATCTTCCTTGTTGTGTATCAATGGGAACTAAGGCTGCATGGGTCAAGGTTGGGCAGAGGATGCACTAGTCTAGCTAGTTAGTGGTCGCAGTTGGACTGAGTGATCACTCAGGGTCTCTCCAAACCCAGAGGGAGGTCAGTGGTTTGGGATGGGAATGGGGTTCTGTTGTGGGTGAAGGCATGCTTCTTCCTATTGAGCAAGAGCAGGTGGCCAGGTCCTGGGAGACTCGGCCAGAGGAGTATGAATGGCACCCCTTTTAAACACAGCCTGGAGGAGGGCTTGCAGCGCTAGGAAAGGAGGATGCTTGTCACTGCTCTGTTAATGAATAAGGGAAGGGGAACTGGGCCTGCTGGTTTAGTGGGAAGACACCTGCTTGGAGATTACCAGGAGATAAGCTGCTCTGTGGAGGATTGCAGAAGCAGAAGCCCCAGATGACCCAGCCAATGAGAAATGACTCAGGGACTGCCTTTTCTTGTTTGTTTTGTTTGGCTATATTTGTTTTGTCTTGTTTTCCTAATCACAGGCTTCTAGGTTTCAGGGGAGTAAATGGATGAAGATTGGGAGGCATCCGAGGCTCTGGGACTCAGCCGCAGATATTACTGGGGACCTGTGGTGGGCTTGCGGAGGGGCACAGAGACAGGGCCATTGTCTGCCTGGGGGGCAGGGGAAGAGCTTCTCGCCCCAGGGGGGGTGTTGTTGTTTGTCTATTCCTTCCCAGAAGAGCCCTGGGAAAGGGAAAAGAGGATCAATCTGAATATTCAGCTCCATAAACAATGCCATAAAAATCACATCCATTTGCGGAGAAAGGCTCAGTGCTAATGTGCCAAAACAATGATGTGCGCTTACAGCATCAAACCCTGATCCATCTTCTCACTGGGGCCAGACAGCTGCCCCGTGGATCAAGCCCTGGCTTCTGTCTGGGAGGAGCTGGACCTGACTCTCAGCAGTCTCTGTCCCCTTTCTTGCTCACTGTGCATCCCCTTTGCCCCCTTACCGGAGAGGAGACTCTACAGGACTTGGGGTAGGAACATGTGAGGGGGTACTGGATGTGCTGTGAGAAAGACAACTGGATGGGGAAAGAAAAATGCACTGTCTTTTGGGGTCCAGCAGACTTGGGCATAGATCTCATTTCTTCTGCTTTCTATCTCTATGACTTTGGAATTCACTTACCTTTCTTAAGGTTTCCTCTTCTGTAAACTATAGAATTTGGCCCCCCTACCTCAATGGGGTGTTGAGGGAGTTACCCCAAGATAGTGGGTTTCTTGGCAAACTGTTTGAACGGGAAGGGGGATTGAAGTCCACCAGCCACAGCCCCTCATTTTGTGGATATGGAAACTGAAGCTCAAAGAGATGAAACAACTTGGCTCAAAGTCACCTTAGGAGAAAGTGGTAAAGTCATTATTATTAATTCCAATCCAAGGCCCAAAGCAGAGCAAGATCCAAGACAGCATTTCCTTAGCACAAAACCTCTGCTGCAGCCCCCAGGACGGCTGACCACTCCCACCTGTGCCCCGCTTTCTGGGTCAGTAATTCAATCGACAACTCCCGCTGGTGCATTCTTGCTGGGGCCCAGGCCAGGCCAAGGCTGCCTTCCTGCTGAAATAACGCTGGCAGCTGTCTGCGCGGGAGAGGCACGCGGAGAAAGCGAGCCCTTTTCCCTGGACCTCCAGAAATGTCACCCTCGGACCTGGCTGTGAAGCCTGTATTCCCAGGAGAGCTGGTGGCTCTCGCAATTAAATCTCATTTCTATACCCCCTTGGAGACCCCCAGGTACCTGGCCTTTTCTGGTACTCACTCACGGCCTGGGGACCAAGACCTAGGCCCACTCTGTGGAGCTCAGGGGCTCACCAGGAAGGTACCTCCTCCCTCCTTGGGGAACACCCAGAGCTCCAGGCCTGCTGACCAGACTCTGCTGGGGTGAGGCATCGTCTGTCTGTCTCTCCCAATGGGGTGGAGGTGGATGCTCAAAGGCGCTGCGGTGGGCCAAGGAGAGTCTGAAGCCCCTGTCGACAGAGTGTGAAATCCCACTGATGCTCCATTTCTTGTACTTCCTACATAAAAGGAAAAAATTGATCAGCTCCCCAAAGGGGTAAAGAAGGAAGGCAGGGAGATGTCCTGGAGACTCCCAGAATCTTAGAGTTGAAAGGGCCCTTAAATGCACTCATGTGTAGCCTTTCACTCTCTGTTTGAAGATTTTTGCATGTGTTAACTCGTTTAACCCAGAAGCTAAGAACATTACCTCTACGTTATAGACAAGGAAACCGGGGTACAGAGAAGTCAAGAAACTTGCCCTAAGTCACCCACTTGGTAAATGGCCAAGCTGGGATTTGAACCCAGGTGGTTCTGGCTCCTGCACCTGCCTGTTTAACCTCTACACTGCCGGGTAAGTCTTGACTCCTTTCTCCTCCAAGGAACAGCCTGTCCCGTGTTTGAAACTAGCTGTTATTTGTTCTGGGTGAAACACTCCCAGAGTCTTTGCCACTGTTTCTAAACTCCTTGATGTCCTAGTCACTCTTGTCTGCTCCTTTTAAAGTGAGCTTGTAAGAGCGTAGCCCAGTGGTCCAGAGGGGCTCCACCACAGTAGACTACAGAGGGGCTATTGTTTCTCTTGCCTAATTGTGTATTTTCAAGATTTCTTTCTCTTCCTAGCAGCTGCACCACCATATTGAGCTGTGGTCAGCTCCAACCCCAAGATCTTTTTCTCATGGCTCTCTGCCAAGCCAGAGCTCCTTTATCTTATCCTTGTCCTTAGAATTCTTTGAACCTAATACAGGACTTTGCGCTCAACACTCCTGGATTTCCTCTCTGTGGTTTTGGCTTGTGTTCTAGCCTGCTCATACAGTCAGATTCTGGGTCTTCCATGCAATTAATTTCTTCAGACTTTGTCATATACAAATTAGGTAATCACCCTTTCTCAAACTTGACCCATGCCATTGATAAAAATGTTGAATGAGACAGAAGATGGGTCTCGTGCCTTTTCTCTAGAGAGAGATCTCCTCCTGGGTGACAGGAGACCATTGTCTTGAAATAGAGACACTGTATTTTGACTTCACGGATGAATCTACATTGAATGCCTACTATATTTCAGGCAAAATACTAGGCACTGAAGAAACGCAGATGTTCAAGTCAAAATCCTTGCTTTCACAAAGCTCCTTGTGGAGTTGGGGAGACAGGCACGTAGATAAATAATAATAACATCTAAGTAGTCCATCTGGATATGCATGGGTGGGAGGCCAGACAAGGGCACCTCATTCAGCTTGGTGATACTTGAGGTAGAACTTAAAGAAGGAGGTGGACTTCTCAGGGTTGGGTGCTGAGAGGGGGTGGGGACCGGCCCTGAGGAGGATGTTTTTGATTCCATCATTTAGCTGCGTGGGTACCATCATCATTTTAACTCAGTCACCCTCTATACTTTGTGACTCATCCTCCAACTCTATTTCATCTAAATTTAGAATGATAGCCCCAAGTTCAACCGTACCCAGGGGAGTGTGTGTGTGTGTAGGTGTGGAGAGTGATGGAGATTAGTGGTGGAGGGGAAGAGAAGAAAAGGAAGGAAGGAAGGAGGGTTGACATTTCCTCTTTTGAATGGAGAGAAGGGGTGAGTCAGATGCAGAACTTGTTTGATTGAGGGCAGCTCTGTCTGGGCCTATGCTTTGGGGGCATTTGCTGGGTGACACTACTCATCCCCCAAAGAGGAGAGACGGGGAAACTGAGCTGGGAGAGAGGGTGGGTGGAGAATGGATGAGGCTGGATATTTTCATGCTCAGCCCAACTGAGATTTTATCCACAGCTTCATGACTTAACTTGAGTGCTGTGAAGTCCCAGGTCATCAGATACACTCTTATTTCTAAATATACAGCGAGTTGCTCCAAAGACAACTGGAGATGATTTTGGATTGCCTGGGCCAGAGCTCCGTTGACGTTGTTTGGCACTTGTGCCTCTGTTTCACGTGGAGCGATCATTACTCCAGGCCACCACAGACCACATCTGGACCAAGAAGGAAACTGGATGGGACTGCTTTGCAGTAGTTATGCCCCCCAGCCCTGAAACCTCAGCTGGTGTTAGAGCTCTGTAATTCATGCCAAAGGTCGCTCCGTGTAATTTCTCTCTTTCTCCCCCTTCCCTGGTTCCCTCCCCCAGTGGGAGAGGAAAAGCAGCTATGCTTATAGAAAGATTGATTAGTTAAGCAAGTCAATTATATCTCTTGCCGAGAGCAACTGTATATTAAGTAATGCAGCAAAAATGATTGTCTGCACAGATCCATTTTGTCGAACAGCTGTTCCAGAGGCCTGGAAAGAGAAGACGAAGGTTAAAATCCCGTAATAGTCTTCATTCCCCGTCTCACCCCACCCCATCATGACTGGCCCTCCAGGGGCTCCATTTATTATGAAATGGAATAAGGTTGGGTAATGAGCGTGCTGGCAGCCTGCTCCATTTTGCGGGAAAACTCTCCTGCCATGCCCTGGGCTCCTGGGCCTCCATCAGCGCTGACACGGCTACCCTCCTGCCGTGGGGGAGTTGACTGATGCCTGTGTACAAGCTTGCCTCACTCCTCCACTCCTAGTCCGGCAGCTTGGACACAGTGGAAAGAATTCCAGATGGAGACTCTGGAGACCTGGGTTTAAGTCCAATTATAGAACGACTGATCTGGCCTAAGTCTTTTTACCTTTCTGAGCCTCAATTTTCTCATTAGTAAAATGGAGCAAAATTTAAATGAGATAATGGATATGGACGAAATTTGGGGTCTATAACAATTCATTAAGGCTAGATATTATTACATGAGGCAAGGAGGAAAGGGAGAAGGGAAAGTCTGTGCACTATTTACTGCTGGCTGGGCAGGGCCACAGGGTGGTTCAGGCAGAAGTGCTAGAAAAGACCAGGCACTTGTATACCACATAGAATCAGCCTGTACTTCTTTTTTCTTTCTTTTTTTGTTTTTGCTGAGGAAGATTCACCCTGAGCTATCATTTGTGCCAGTCTTCTTCTACTTTGTGTGTGGGTTGCTGCTACAGTATGGACACTGATTAGTGGTGTAGATCCGTGCCTGGGAACTGAACCTGGGCCACTGAAGCAGAACATGCCGAACTTAACCGCTAGACCACGGGGCTGGCCCTGTACTTCTTTTTTCTTAATCACTGAAGCAAATGGGTAGGTTTTGTTTCCATCCAGTTATGCCCCCTCCTGCCCTGGGTTGCATGCACTGTTTTTTAAACTTCCATCCTTTAGTGTTTATTTTAACCTGGGATCTGTTGTTTACAAAGTGTGGTTTGCAGGATGCCCTCCCCACCTCTCTGCCAAAGGCCATGGCATTGGCAGGAAGCGGCCAGCCCCTTTGCCCCCAGCAGACACTCAGACACAAGACAGATGCTGGCTGAGCAGCAGGAAGGCATCTGGTGACACTTGCTTTGTCCATTCCTAAAGTCGTCCACAGGAGGGTTGGGACCTGGGCTAATGACCATCTCTTTCTTCATCCCTATTTTTGGGAGAGAGTCAGCCGAAGAGCGAGGTTCAAGTTTCTATACTTGGTGAAACCTTTCATTCTTGTCAGAGGACATCTTTTACCTCTTTTCTCTGTCTCAGGAGGGGACACCCACTGACTTGTTCTCCTACCTGAAGTTCTATCATTGTCTCCTTGTTCCTTCTGATAGAGGTTTTTCTCCTAAGTTAGGAGAGGAAGCGCGTCAGCCCCATCATTTGCCTGCACCTCACTGTGGATGAGTCTACCAGAGCTCCTCTTAGAGGGGCATTGTGTTGGAAGAGCCTATGGGGTCATATAGGCTAACATCTTATGGGGAAACTGAGGCCCAGGGAGGGGGATAAGCTAGGTGACAAGGTTGCACGGCCGGCAGAACCCAATCCCCCAAGTCCTGGTCATGCTTCTTCTATTGTGCATCCCTGCCTCCCCTCAGACAGCTGGTTTTGAAAAGGAAGGGCGAGGGCTGGCTGCTGTGTGCATCCCTCACTGTGCTAAAAGGGTCACGTGATTTCCCCAGTGTTGGGCACGGCAGCGGTCTCAGTGGAGCCACACCGGCCACTGGTTTCCAGGGCCAGCAGCCTTTTCTGCAGCCTGATGGCCCCTCGGTGTCCAGGACCAAGGCTCAAATCCAGGTCAGACCCAGGTGACTGGGCTCTTCTCAGCCTTCAGGGCTCAGGGACTCCACCTCTCCTGATTTCTAAGCAGTTTCGCAGCTTCATTTTCCAATCCTCAGGCCACAGGTAGGCAGTTAGCATAGAAATGGCTGTTTCCCTGGCCTGCTTGCCACTCCCACATCCACAAATAGGGATGAGTGTATGCACAGAGGGACGGGTGGTGGTGCTGACAGTGACCCACAAGGGTATCTAGCCTTGGAAACTGGGCCCTTGGCTGGCAGGGGTTCTTAGCAGGGACAGGCAAGGTGGGCATCACAGCTATTTCAGGGACCCCTGAAGGCCCAGCCTGGGCACCACTTCTCATAGAACGCCAGAACTGGGACAGGCTTTAGCAGTCGACAAGTCCAGCCTCCTTTCTGAAGATTTAATCCCTTTGCCAACCCCTCTGCCAAGCCATCTCCAGTCTTCAATGGCAATTATTTGGTGCAGCCCAGTTTGGAGAGGCAGGAAAGCATGATTCTGGCCTCTCCTTACCCCTGTATCTTGGCATGGAGTGGACTCAGGACTGGATGCTTGTTCAAATTAGGAGATGATTAGGCATTGGGTTCTACCTCTGGTATTTCCTTTCCCTTCTCTTTTTATCCTAGACCAGGGGAAAAATCCTGAATTGATCTATTAGAGAGATTCCCTTTCTACTATCTAGTTTCTTGTCCCTCCAGGCATCTTCTGAGTGCCTGCAGGGGAAGGGATAGAAAAAAAGAGGGTTCTTTAAGCACGTATCTTCTGCATCTCCTTTTCTTGATGAGGGTGGGGATGCAGGTCATCAGAGGGAGAAGACGTGGGGGAAGATGAGGACAACCTTTCCTACTAAGAGGCAGGTGGCCAGAATGTCAGCAAGGAAGTGGGCTTAAGAGCCATCTAGTTCAAGCCTCTTGTCTTACAGATGAGAAAACAAGGTCAAGAGGGGAAGAGACCTTCCCAGGGTCACACGGTGAATACATGGTTCAGCTTAGATGGGATGTGCTGGGGGAAATCTATGGTTGAGAGTGGACACTGCCCACAAATCACACTGGGATAGGTGAAAGGGAACACAGCTGTCTCCTTTTGCTGTTATTCAGTGAGATGCCCAGCTCCAGGAGGCAGTAACAGCCTCCCAGGAATCAGAGGAAGCCCCCACCTACAGTTGGACTTTGGGATCTTGGAAGCACCTCCTCTCGCTTTTTGAACCAGAAATACTTCCCCTACCCGTGTCCTGATGCCCAAGCTTCCATCATTTGAATGTTATTCTTTCAGTTTAATGTGTTTGTTCTTTAAAGGCACCATGTACGTTGAATGAGCTTATCAGAGCCTCTCCGGAGTGCTTTGCTGGGAGGGGATGAGTAGAGGATGGTTGGAACGAGGTAGAGTAACAGGGAAACCTGGGGCTACAGAAGGGTGGAAAAAGGGAGACAAGCAAGCGAAGAGGGCTGGCCCTCACTTGACAATGTTTCCTGGGCCCCTGGGCCTAGAGTTGGGGTGCATTGCCTAGGCTGGAGGTATGAGGGAGGTGGGTGCATGGATCTGAGGGTACCATCCAGGAGAGTGTTTGCCCTTACAGGCCTGGCTGGAGGAACATAATCGGAATTACTAGGGCAAAGGTATTGGCCCCAGTGATTGATTAGACCTCCCACGTGTGTCCTCCTCGAAGACTCCACTTTCTCAACAGGATTCCTCCTCCAGCCTTTCCATGCGATTAACTCCCTGGACAGCCTGTGCCTCACTCTCTGCTGCCTCTAGCATGATTGAACTTTCCATCACCAGGGTGTGCAGTGTCCCCTAACTGACTGTAAGGTCTTGTGGACATGGACAGGTCTTAGGTAGCATATAAAACAAGTAGGGCAGGCAGTGGTTCCAGGGCCTCTCCTGCGAGATTCCCCTAGTGTCCCCCTGCATGCTTCCTCTGCACAGTTATCCAGAACGGGAGGATGTCACAGCCAGGCTACAAGAGGAGTGAAGTTTGCTCTTTCTTATACTTCTCTGGCCTCTCATGCACTTATGCAGGCTAGTTGTGGAGAGAGGGAGTGATATACATGTAGGGGTTCAGGCTGGATTTCAAGATTTATTGCCCTCTCTATCTGGGGGAACTTCCCAAAATGTGTTGGGTGATGAAATGCCCTGCTGTCCCCTCAACGTTGAGCAAAGGACAGCCTCCCTGTGTGTCCTCAGATGACTACCATGAGCCTCAGCATCCCAGAGTGTAATCCAGGGTGTTTTCTCATCATCTACCCTAAGTCTCTACTGCTTCACTTATGGCTCCCCAGTCATGGTGTCGCAAGAAGGAGAAGGAGTCCTGTGGCAGGAGGTGGAGGAATGTCTTTGAAAATAGTGTCCCCTCCCAGCTCTAGGGGCAGCTGACATGGAAGTTCTTATTTGCTCTGGTTTGTCCCCTTGTATTTGAATGAAGGTAATACAGTTGGATTAAAGAGGAAGGTTTCCCACAACTAGAAGGACCTGCAACTAAGATATACAACTGCGTACAGGGGGGGTTTGGGGAGATAAAGCAGAAAAAAAAAAATATAAAGAGGAAGGTTGTCCCCCAGCAGGTACCCAAAGAGTTGTGAAGGTTTTCTGAGCCCATGCCAAGTCCTGGCACTTTAACATGTTCCTGCATGTAAGTGCACATCTCCTCTAGCAATGGCTGGTAGCAAAAGTCTCCGTGAGATAGTGGTGAGGGTCTGGAGGGAGACCGCCCCCCCCGAAGTGCCTCTCATAGAAGTGTTAATAAATGGGCTGCCAGAATCCCATGGGAATGCCTGGATGGGGGCCCAGGATCTGATTTAACTTTTTCTCTGTGATGAGCCTGGGAGAAAGAGAAACAGAAAGGGAGAGAGAGAAGAAAGAAGAGAGAATTACAGCAAATAATGACCCCTTTTTACAGTACACTACCAGAAAGACCTGTTGGCTGGAGCACATCCAGTGGAGAGCGATGGCGATGGGGCATAGGGTAAAGCCTCGTCTCATAAGGGATGGTTGAGGAGATGAAGATGTCTGGTCTGTAGGCCAAAAGACTTACAGAGCAACATAACAGTCTCCCAAGGGCTACTGTGAGCAAGAGAACACGCCTGTTCGCCACATCCCACATCCCTAAGGGTAGAAATAGGATGCATGTAGAAGCCCCAGGAAGATGGCCTTGGGCACAATGCAAGGAACAGCTTTCTCCAGCTGCAGCTGACCAAGGAGGACATCGGCTCCCCAGGGAGGTGGTGAGTTCCTGGTCACTGGAGGAAGGCCATCAAGCAGAGGCTGGGAAATTTCTTAAGATGAGAGAGAATAAGAAGCATTTGGAGTCCTTGCGGAGGTGACTCCAACTTGAGTTGGGGAGATGGATAAGATGACTTTGAAGGCTCCTTCCAACTGTAAGCTTCTCAGTTTCAAGAAGACTTAGGTCACAGATTGTTCAGCTTCCAGGCAGGGCTGGGGCTTATGCCATCTGCTCTGGCCCTGTTCCATCGTGTGAGGGAGCCAGCAGATTCCCGAAGGCTCCTGGACAGATGCAGGGTGAGTCTCAGTGGGGTGAATGTTCCTTGTGTGTGAGACAGAGCTCTTGGGGCAGAATCACAATGGTTGAGGGATTTAACTGAGTGAGGTTGCCCCCAGGGAATAGGAGAATTCTGCCAGAACTGCCCATGTAGTGCACAGTCTATTGAATTACTCAGTGCATTCACTTGCTGGGGTCTAGGAAGCAAGTACATATTGATGTAAAGTTGAGAGACTGTTTGTAGTGAAAAAAAAATAGTGAAGTCAGAGAGACTTAGCTTCTAACATTGGCTCTGCCAAACCCTGGAGGAATGGCTTTGGACAAATTACTTTCACTCTGAGCTGCTTTAATTTTCTCATCTATGAAATGGGGATAGCAATTTCTATCTCACAGAGCTGGGCTGAAGGCTGAATTGGGAATGCATGTAAGGTACAGTGTTTAGACCCGGTAGGACTCAATAAAGGGTACTTCCACCTCCCCTAGAGTGTGGGCTTTCTCATCAGCCCCTTTGGTTGTCCCCTTCTAGGTCTCATTTACAGTGAGGTCCTTGAAGCCTAGTGTGGTGGCTGGTATATACTAAATCCTTGATGATCTGACCAGCAGGTACCCACCTTGTGTGAGATGCAGAGCCCTGGAAGCTGTTGCGGATCTATGGCTTGTCAGAGATGGGCAGGCCTAGAGAAGCTCAAGGTCATGGCCTGCTTTCTGAAGATGTGCTTCAGAAGAGCACAGGGTGATCAGTGAAGGGTGAATCCAGATGCTGGGAGAGGGAAGGAAGTGGGAGCAGACAGAAGCTCTCACTGCAGTGCCAAGTGGGCTGAGACAAGAGCAAAACCCAAAGGGCATGCACATTAGCAACCACTGTTACTGGGCACCACCACTAGTAGGCTGTACTGAAGTTCCCATGGCACTAATGGGCACACACCTATAGACTGACAATGTGCTCCCCTGCCCTGGGCCTAGACTTCTGTTAATGCAGCAGGTGATTGGCTGTTTAGCTGCAGCTCTTTAGAAATTACTGGCTCGTCATGGCACTGTGTCCCCTGCTCAGCACTGGGCAGCTTGGAAAGAGACAGGCTCTCCAAAGCAGTGACAGGGGGAGATGAGGGAAACAGAGGTGATCTAGAAAGTCACAAGGAGGATTTTGGGTAGCTCTCCCTCTATAGCCATCATCTCACTCCTATGATTGAGCTTTCCTGGATTCTACACCTTTAGGTGATCTGGACACACGCCCACATCTGCTCTCTAGGTCCTCAAGAAACTTCCCCATCCTCCCCTTGAGTACAATGTCTGTCAAAAGCCAGAATAATGGTGAACAGATTGGACAAGGCTAACTCTTGACGCCAATGTGTTGCTCCGGAGATTTCACAAGTGAGAGGGAGACAAGCGACACATGCAGTCTTGGGCTGCAGAGCTGGGTAGAAGCCTGTCTTGGGAAGGACAAGCCCTCTGAGTGGTACTCACTGCCCTACATTCACTAATACCTCTTTGTGTACTCACTGCCCTACATTCACTAATACCTCTTTGTATGCTTGGGCTTTTCCAACGTCACCACATATTGACTGTTGAACAAATATTGTTTGATTACAAAAATGAAATATTGCATTTTCGGTATCTACTCTGGGCAAGGAACTTGCTAGGCACTACGTTTTACCTCATTTAATCCTTCCACAGCTGAGAAGCAGAGAGCATTGTCCCATTTTACAGATGAGAGACTTGAGACATCTCGAGGTCAAACAGTGCGGCTCCAAAGCCCACGCTTCTTCATCACATCATCCTGCCCCTTGCCTCTTACTTTGAAACTGCAGTTAATTTGCATCACGTTATGTATATTTTTTCCCAGATGTTTCTTTTCAGTGTTTCATTTAGCTCTCTTCATTTTCCAGGATTAGCTCTGCAACTTTTGCAGTGAGGAATGTGATTATATTTTCTCCTGGGTACCTTGGTAGCCACCATCAGAGCATCACGTGGTTGGAACTACTAGGCTTCCAATGACCTTTACGAGATAGTAGCACACCTCTACACTTATACGTTAAATATATAAATTATTAAACTTTATTGGAATAGCCAAGGATCATCATTCAAGATGAATAAATACAGACTGGGAACAGTTTGATAATGTTTTTACCATTTCCATAATTATTGTCAGTTACTTCTTCTTGTAGTACCAATCTTACCGAGGGCTTGAATGGAACAATGGGTTCTCCAGGGCTTGGGCATGGCTGGTGCTTTGGGGCCTTGAGGCAGCTTATGATTGAAAGCCCAGCACCTCAGTAATAGTCTTAGGAGTCACGAGCGGCACCTGTCCTTGCTTGGCTTCTAGAGCTGTGCTGGTCCAATAAGAGATGCACTAGCCACATGTGGCTATTGAGCTCTCGAAATATGGCTAGTCTGAATTGAATGTGCCCTAAATATAAAATTTACACTGGGTTTTGAAGATATGGTACAAAATAAGAAAGTAAAATATCTCATTAATATTTTTTATGTTTACTTTGTGTTGAAATAATAATGTTTGGGATATATTGGATTTAATACAATGTATTGTTAATTTCATATGTTTTTTTCTTTTACTTTTTAAAACTGATTGCAAGAACATTTAAAATTATATATGTAGTTCACATTTGTGGCTTGCATTATATTTCTCTTGGACAACATTGTTCTAGAGAATGCCTTAGTTTGTTGCCCTTGGTCAATCCTCAAGTTCTTGGTTGCCCTCAGATTAAAAGACAAAGTGAAGCATAAATTTTTAGATAATGGCCTAGTTCTTCTAATTTTTGCATAGAAGCATGACAGTCTTTCCCCATTTAGAATATTTCTCAGCTACCTTAACTGACTCCTCCTCCCTAAAACCCTTGTCCAAAAGAAGTACAGGTCTTTGACCTGTACTTGAAATTTGCTGAAAATTCAGCTAGTGGTGATTTTATTTATTAACCAAAAGAGGTTATAGAAAAGACTGTAGCATCTTAGAGTGTCAAGGCCAGGTTAGTCACAAAGACAGATTGAGGCACGGTCATACCCACATGAAGGCTGATCAGGCTTAGGGGACGAGCAAACAACAGTCAGGACCAGAACCAACAAGACACCATCCGACATGATACCTGAGGACCGCTGTAGGCAGCACCCAAGGGCCTCTAGCTCTGGCCAGAACTCACAGCAGCTACTGAGTTTCCATCTAAGGCGATTTAGGACTCCGCCTCCCCCACCTCCTCACCAGTTCCTGTCCCCAGTACATTACTCCTAGACTTGAAAGGGCAAGGAACTTCTAAGGCAGGTTCTGATTCCTCAAGAAAGAAGTCACCTCGTCTCCTTTTAGAGAAGCCCTCGGGTGAGGGTCAGCTGTTGGTGCTCCATCTTCTAAGTCGCTGCGTGCTCCATCAGGCTTGGATCCTCTCTAGGCTGGTGGGAGGGTGGGGTCCAGTGAGCGGTCTCCTTGTTTTGGAGCAATGGTTCTATCAGCTGGACTCTTGACCAAGGCTGGGATCCTGGCAGACCCTCAACGTGGCGTGAACAGTCTCCATGTCAGACTCTTTACAGAGTCCAGCTGCCTTCCATCCAAGCATTGAGAAAATCTTCTCTAATACTTCACCCTGTCTCTGGCTACATGCACAGATTATGCATAGCTTTTGCTATGGGTAATATCTGCCATGCATAAATTATATGTTTATGAAAGAATGCTTGTTTGTTTTTCGACTTTTTATTACTCAAACACACATAGGTGAAGGAAGGAGTAAGATGAACCCCCATGGACCACAATCAGCCTCAGCAATTACCAATATATGGCCATGAAAAAAACCTACATTCCCCACTTCTCCCTGCCCCCTGTTAGATATCATATTATTCCATAGATAAATGCTTCAGTTATGTAATTGTAAGAGATTAGGACTCTTTTCTTCTTTAAAAATAACCACAATACCATTTACTGTCTGAAAATTAGAACTTTATTTAAAGCTTTATTATTTTTAGTTTTTGTAAAAGTAACAAGTTCTCATTGAAAATATTCAGACAATAGAAAACGGTATAAAAAAGAAAGTGAAATTATTCATAAACCAACACCCAGATGTAATCAGGGTTAGTCTTTTGCTTATTTAGTTATATATGTTTATCACATTTTTTTCTTTGAAGAAGAAAATTAGCCCTGAGCTAACATCTGCCGCCAATCCTCTTCTTTTTGCTGAGGAAGACCGGCCGTGAGCTAACATCCGTGCCCATCTTCCTCTCCTTTTTATATGTGGGACGCCTACCACAGCATGGCCTGACAAGTCGTGCATAGGTCCGCAACCGGGATCTGAACTGGTGAACTTGGGCCACTGAAGCGGAACTTGCTAACTTAACCGCTGCGCCACTGGGTGGGCCCCAGTTTTTAGCAAATATTTTTATACAGGTTTACAAATATAAAATCATGCTACAGATGATGTTTGTAATCTTATTTTTTTGATAAGTATTAAAAAAATCAGGGTTGAAAGTGGACAGAGAAGTCACAAATCGTAAGTGCATAGTTTGATGAATTTTCACTGTCAAGTAATCACTACCACCTAGATCAAGAAACGGACTACGACTTGCACCCTAAAATTCTCTCTCACCTCTTAGTCACTAACTCCACCAAACATAACCGCTATTCTGACTTCCATCGCTGTAGCGGAGTTTTACCTGCTTTGGAATTTTATGCAAATAGCATCATACCGTATATGCTCTTCTGTGTGTGACCTCTTTGTTCCACATTACGTTTGTAAGGTACTTCCATGCTGTTGTATGTAGCAATAGTTCATCCATTTTCTTTTTGGTGTAGTATTCCATTGTATGAATACATCACAATTTATTTAGCCTTTTAACTATTGACGGACACTCCCCCCACCAACACAGTGTATTGCTGTTGTAATTTATTTTAGTACATATATGTGTGCATTTCTGTGAGGTATATACTTAGGAACCAACCTGTGGTTGTGCCAGTTTATATTTGTACCAGCAGTCTGTGACCGTTCCATTTGTTCCATGTCTCTGCTGATACTTGGTTACTATCAATGTTTTAAATTTTTCTCTTCTGGTGAGTGTGTGGTAGTAACTTATTGTGGTTTCAATTTGCATTTCCCTAATGACTAATGAAATTGAATGCCTTTGCGTATGCTTATTGGACACATAGATATCCTCTTTTGTGAAATACCTTTCATCTTTTCCCCATTTTTCTATTTGATTTTCTTATTGATTGTAGGAGTCTTTTATATATTCTAGATGTGAGTTTTTTGGTCAAATAAATATTTTGCAAATATTTTCTCCCACTATATCGGTTGCCTTTTCACTCTTTTAAACAGAAGTTTTAAATTTTAATGTAGTCCCATTATCAATATTTTTCTTTATGGTTAGTGCATGTTGTGCCCTGTTTAAGAAATATTTACCAGGGCCGGCTCCGTGGCCAAGTGGTTAAGTTCACGCGCTCTGCTGCCTAGGGTTCGGATCCCGGGCGTGGACATGGCACCGCTCGTCAGGCCACGTTGAGGCGGTGTGCCACATCCCACAACTAGAAGGACCTGCAACTAAGATATACAACTGTGTACAGGGGGTGTTTGGGGAGATAAAGAAGAAGAAGAAAAAAAAGATTGGCAACAGTTGTTAGCCCAGGTGCCAATCTTAAAAAAAAAAAAATTGGCCTACTTCAAGGTCATGAATATATTCTCCAGTGTTCTAGAAGCTTTATCGTCTTATATTTCACTTTTTGTTTACAATATATCTGGAATTGATTTTTGTGTATGGTGTGAGGTAGGAATCAAAATTTATTTTTTCCCCATATGAATATCCGGTTGATTGAGCTCCACTCCTTAAAAAGACTGTTCGTTTCCCATTGTTCTGCCATCCCACCTTTGTTAGAAGTGAAAGGACAGCTTGTATGAGTCTGGTTTTGGACTCTCCATTCTATTCTATTGGACATTTGCTCACCTTGTGCCAATGCTACACGGTCTTAATTCCTGGGACTTTACAATGTTCTTAATATCTGCTAGTGTATGTCCTCCAGATTTCTTACTCTTCTTCAAGATTGTCTTCACTATTTTATTGCTTTGCATTTTCATGTAAGTTTTAGGATCAGTTTGTCAATCTCTACAAAACAAAAAACATGCTGATATTTTGATTAGGATGGCATTGAATTTTATATCCATTTGGAGACAATTGATTTTTTTTTTTACAATATTTTATTTACAATATTGATTCTTCCAATCCATAAGTATGTCATATCTCCCCACTCATTTAAATCTTCTTTAATTTATCTCCGTAAAGTATGTAGGTTTTTGTCTAGAGGTCTTGCACATATTTGGTTGGATTTATTTCTAGGTATTTTATGTTTTTGATGCTACGGAAATGGCATCTTTAAAAAATATTTGTTAATTGTTGGTTGGTTGTATATAGAAATACAATTAATTTTTGCTTGTTGAGCTGTAACCTCGCTTGATTTGGCTAAATTAATTTTTTAACTCTATCATTTTATCTGCACATTCTTTTAGATTTTCAAATACACAGTCACACCCTTTGTAAAGCGGCAACTTTATTTATTTTCAATCAGTATATCTTTATTTCTTTCCCTTATTGTGCTGAGTAGGACCTATTATGTAATGTTGAGTAGGAGGGGGGACAGTGGACATTGCTGCCTCATTCCTGATATCAGGGGTAAGTCTTTCAATGTTTATCATTAAGAATGGTGTTTACGGTAAATTTTTGTAGTTACTCTTTATAAATTGAAGAAGTTTCCTTCTGTGGCTAATTTGCTAAGCATTTTTTTCTTCTAATTTTAAACGTGAATAAGCATTGAATTTTATCAAATGACTTTTCTACATCTATTGAGGTGATCATGTAAGTTTTTTCTTCTTTATTCTGTTATTGGTGAATTACAGTCAATTATGCTGATTGATTTTCAAATAGTAAAGAAACTTTGCTTTCCTGGAATAAGCCCAAGTAGATTGTGATGTATTATTCTTTTTATATACCACTGGATTCAGTTTGCTAAAAATCCGTTTAGTATTTTTGCATTTATGTCCATGAGAGAGATTAATCTGTAGTTTTTCGTATTGTAATGTTCTTATCAGCCAGCCCTGGTGGTCTAGTGGTTAAGATTTGGGGCTCTCATGGCTGCTGATTGCGTTTGTTTCCGCATCAGGGAACCGCATCACCCGTCTGTTGATTGTCAGACTGTGGTTGCTGTCTGCTGCTGTGATGCTGAAAGCTATACCACCAGTATTTCAAATACCAGCAGGGTCACCCATAATGGACAGGTTTCAGCAGAGCTTCCAGACTCAGATGACTAGAAAGAAGGAACTGACCACCCACTTTCAAAAAAAATTGGCCATGAAAACCCTGTGAACAGCAGCAGAGCATTTTGGCACAAAAAGACTGGACAGGGTTCTGCTTTGCTGTACGCAGGGTCACTAGGAGTTGGAATTGACTCCATGGCACTAACAACAAAACATTCTTGTCAGGTTTTGGTATCAGGAGTAGACTGGTCTCATAAATTGGGAAATGTAAACTTTCTCTATTTTCTAGAAGAGTTTGCATAGATTTGTTTCTTAAGTGTATGGTAAAATTTGCTAGAGAAGCCATCTGTACCTGAATTTTTCCTTAAGTACTCTATTAGCTGCAAATTTTTGTAGATGATCTTTATCAGGCTGAGGAAGTTCTCTTTGATTCCTAGTTTTCTGAGACTTTTTATGAGGAATGGACATTGAATTTTGTCAATGCTTTTCTGCATCTATTGATAGAATCGTATGATTTGTCTTTTTTCGTATGTTAATACAATAAATTATATTGATCTTTGAATGTTAAATCAATCTTGCATTCCCGGTCATGATATATTATCCTTTTATATATTATTGTGTTAGATTTGCCTAAAATGTCTGCTATTATTTATATTAATTATTTGTTTTGCATCCATTTTGTCACTTTTGTTGGGTTTAACGCTAACTCTTTGTTTCGCCATTTTAGTGGCTTCTTAAGATCTATAGCATATATTTTAAACTTATTATGATCTAACTTTATGAGAGGAAGGAGTTGCACATGTGCACACTTGAGAGAGAGAGAGAGAGCTCTAAAGATCTTCAGAGGGTCTCCCTTAGGTATTCAGATGAGTCCTGCCAAGAACATGCATTTGAGGAAACTTCTGAGGCCAGGGAAAGAAACACCTGGAAAGATTATATGGAACAATCTCTGGCACTGGGACAGAGACCAGAAGGGTTTTGCCTCAGTAGTGGGGAAAATTGACCCTGGATTAAATGCTGCTCTGGTCCTACCTAATATAGCCAAAAACAAGCTGCAAAAGAATCAATCTGTTTCTAAATAACTTGACTGTGTTCTAGAACAAAGCTGAGGAATATCTATGGGAATACAAAAATATCTCGTACCTAACAGGATAAAATTTACAGTGCTTGGCATCCAGTAAAAAATCATCAGATATGTAAAGAAACAGGAAAATTATAGCTACACTGAGGAAAATTTTCAACCAATCAAAACTGACTCAAATAGTAGAATTGGTAGACAAAGTCATAAAAACAGTTATTATAACTGTATTCCATATGCTCAAAAAGCTAGAGGAAAGATTTAACTATACCATGCATGAGTAAAGACTTGAAAAATAGAGCAAAGACCCGATTTGAATTTCTAAAGATGACAAAATTGCAATGTTTGAGATGAAAAATATACTGGATGGGATTATGGTATACTAGACATTGTACAAGAAAACATTAGTGAATTTGAAGACATAGCAGTGGAAACTATTCAAAATGAAACACAGAGATTTAAAAAAGACTGAAAAAATAATGAGAGAATTAGTGAGCTGTGGTACGAGTGAGCTCTGGTCACCTTGGCCTCCCCAGAATCTTGAATCTGTTTCCCCAACTCCAGGAGACCACTGAGTTCCACCTGAGTTTTCCCTCCTTCCGGCACAGTCTGGGAGCTTTCTTCAGTAAGCTGGGACAATTATAGGTCTCACTCACCTTCTTTATTTCCCATGTCTCAGGGATCACTCTTCTTTGTTGCCTGATGTCCAAAGTCTTGAGAAGCATTGTTTTATAAATTTTGTTCAATCTTTTAGTTGTTTTATATGGGAGGGTATATCTGATTACTGTTATTCCAAGTGGATATTTAGTGTATTTTTAAAAGTATTTTTAATTAGTTTATATAGGTTTAATTAGTTCAGGCTTATTAAATGTATATCTCAAATCTTCTATATCATTTATGATATTTTTGTGTGCTCAATCTACCAGTTACTGAGAAAAATGTAAGACATTCTGTATTTCTCCTTGCTTCAAATTTTGCTTTTTACATTTTGAGGCCCTGTTATGAGGTGCATGCAAATTTAGAATTTTTGTGTCTTCCTGCTGGATTGATCCTTTTGTAATTAGGAAATGTCTTTCTTTATCTCTGGTAGTTTTTCTTGCCTTCAAGTTTACTTTGTCTGCTCTAAGTATAGCTATACTAGCTTTCTTTTGATTAGTGTTGCATAGTATATCTTTTTCTATTTCTTTACTTTACCCTTTCTTTGGGCTTATATTTAAGATGCATCTCTTGTAAGTAGCATATAGTTGTTTTCTTTCATCACAGTTGGAAAGCAATGTGAATATTTTCATATTTCTGCATGGTTAAAGTTCTCTAAGTCTTTCTAAGCAAAGAAAATTGACAAGCTATAATAATGGAGAATGTCTCTTTCCCCCAGAAGTATTTGCTCCTCACATCCTGAGGGTGATAGACGTGGAGCTGCTTTTATCCTTTATAGCAGAGCCATCTGCTCCCATTCAAAGGGTAAGTAAACTTATCTACCCCAGAGCCAAATACTTGCATTCTAGAATAGAAGCTTCTTCATTTCTGTTCCAGGAGAACATTTTTTTTGCATTAGAATGATAAAGTTCCTCTCCTTCTCTCAGGAAAGGAGGAAGGCAGCTCTATGACTATTCCTAAATAAATGCTCAGATTCATAATTTTGTAATTCCTCTTCTTGGTGCCAGAACCCCCTTCGCATGTACAGGCCTAACCATCTGGCTCTCATTACACCACCCTTAAGGGGGAGAGTTGGGCATGGGGAACCAATGCGGTTGTTGCTGTAAGTGATAATAGTCTGCCCAATCCAGAAACCTTGTGTTTGCTTTCAGAATACTGCAAATAAATAATAGGTATTGAAAACTTATCTGACAAATTAAAAGTTTGTCTGACAATTTTTGTTTTCCATAGAAGAGCTTAGTATATTTATCCTTTCATGTAATTACTGATATATTTGGGCTTAGACACTCTATGTTTTCTATTTGTATCTTTTACTAAATGCTCCCTTTGTTCTCCTTTTTTTTCTTCATTTGATTTAATTAAATATGTTTTCTTATTTCTATTATTGTGTTAGTTGTAGAGTCTTTTGCTATTCTTTTAGTGCCTATTCCTGATATTACTGCATGCATCATTGACTTATTACAACAAATGGAAAATCACTACTTTTACTACTTCTATAATTTCTATTCAGAGGTTATCCATGTTTTATTGTTACTCATTTGAAAGTAGCGTGAGTTTTTTCTTTGGCTGTTTTAAATCTTTCTCTTGGTTTTGAGTTTTCCACAGTTGGCTGTCATGGCCTAGGTACACATTTATCCTGCTAGAGGTTCTCTGAAAATGTGTGGCTTGATGTCTTTCTTCAGTTTTAGAAAATTCTCAGCCACTATTCCTCAAATGTTATTTATGCCACAGTTTTTCCCCCTCCTTTTCTTCTGGGGCTCCAGTTTCACATACTCTAGATCTTTTTACCATGTCCCATATGTGTCATACTCTTTTCTACATTTCCATCTTTCAAAAATATTCTCTCCTGTTATCAGTTGGTTATTGTCTTCCAACCTATCGTTCCAATCTATTCCTCCCTTTAGCAGTGTCTAATTTCTTGTTAAACCCAAGTTATTGATTTTGGTTATATATTTTTAGAATTGTATTTTAGTTCTTTGTAAAGATTCCAGAGTGCTTCTCTTTTTTGTTTTTGCTGATATTTCCAATTTTTACCTATTTCCTTGCAGATATTCACCAATGTTATTTTAAAGTCTGTGTCTGAAACACCAGTGTTTAGTTCAGCTGTGAGTCTGTTTCTCTGATCTGTTCGTTATTTTGGTTCTTAGACATATTATTCTGTGTCCTAGAATGCCTAGTCATTTTTTATTGAATGCCAGGCATTGTTATGAAAAATTGTAGTCTCTGGATGATATTATCTTCTTCTAGTTAAGATTTGCTTAGTGAATTAGAGTAGGGGAAGATCACCTGTATCTGAAGCTGAGTTCTAGTCTCTGTGAAGGTCGGTATATTCTCTGCTCACTTTTTCTCTTTGGGTTTAGCACTTTATGGGTCCCAAATGAAATCCTGGGATGTTTACCAGGCTTTGTCTTCCTTGACGGTCTTTTATTTTTGTCTCCCTAGCACTATAAGACTACTAAAATCTGGTTTTTTAAGAAGTATAATTACCATTTACTTTTTTTCCAGAGGACAGTGTTTCTTAAGTCCTTAGGGACTCAGTTCCTTACATGGGCTTTGACAGAGCTCCCGCGGGTCTAAATCAGAGTGAGGATGTTTAGTCCTTCTGGGCTTCACAAGATTGATTCCTCACTACCTTGCTATTATTGGCACAATTGGTGCAATGATTTAGTTTCATGTAAAGCTTGGGAAGCACCTAGGTGTCGAAGACACCTGCTTCAGAAGCACCCCCGATGGCTGCAGACTCTACTATGTTTCAAGTGATGAACTTCTTAACGGCCTTGTCTTTGGCCAGGCATCAGATGCAGCTGGCTCAGTGAATAGGCTGAACCTGGCCGTGACCCTTTTTGGTACGACCATTATTCCTTTTGTCTTGGTCCCCATCAGGATGAAGATCCTGTTAGAAAGAGGGTACAACTTACCCAGCCTCAGCCCCCTTCTAGCATCTGGAAATGAAAACCTAAGAGCTAAAATCTCTTTAGCTTCCCAGCCTCATAGCCACTTTTTGGTTAGCTTCTCAGTGCTTAGGCTGCTGCTTATAGATCACAAATGCTCTGAGGGAAATTGGCATTGAATATTGGACTCACTTCTTTGACTTACTCTTCTCCCCAGCATCTCAACCGTTCTATTCTGGCTGCCTTGGTAGCTCTGGACTCTAATTTGTCTCTTCAGCCTCATGAGACTGTCAAAAGCTCTGCTTAGCTTCACAGCATCTTAGCTACTACTTTCCGCTTGTCTTCTTAGCCTCTGCTCATCTTCCCAGTCTCTGAGCTACTGCAGATGAAGCAGTGAATGCCTCAAGGGGAAAGGCAGTCATGAAGGTAGAGAGCTTCTCAGTTCATTTCCCTTCTTTTCGGGATTCTGGCTCATAAGTCCTGGTTGCCTTGGCAGCTCTGATGATTTTTAAAGAGTTGTTTTTTGTTTTGGTTTTTTAAAGTTTTTATTAGCAGGAGAATTTGTCTGCTACAAGCCAGTCTATCACAGACAAGAAGAGAAATCTTGTAACCTGTTTTTATGAAGGAGTTTTGTGACTGCTGCTTCATGTTAGACCTGAAGATTAAGTAGGAAAGGAATCAAACAAATGTGAGAGAGAAGAGTTAGGAAAGGATTAAGTTACTTGACGTCCAAAAGGCTCAGCACTGCCGCAGTCCACCTTGTTCCTCAGGTGAGTGATTAGATTTTGGTCATGCTGCTGGGTTGGAATGAACCTGGAGGCTGTTTTCAGATATCGGAAGGACTCTACTGTAATTTGGCAATGACCGGGGACATGGGTAGGGAATGGGTCAGGGGAACAATGGCCAAGGGTATAAATAGAAGCTGCAGGGAAACAGATTTTGGCTTGATTGAAAGGAATGATTATTGTTCTAACAGAGATTGGTTGGAATGAGGATCAATAGGAAGTGATGCTTTCCGCATCCATGAAGGCATTAAAGCAGCATTGGCCAGTTAGGGATGGGTGCCATAGAGGGGATTAAAATATTGAATAGGATGGGCTGGGTGGCCTAGTATATCCTATATCCGATCCTAGCAGGTGAGGAGCTCAATAAATGTTGAATGAACATATAACTTACAAAGTCCCATCTAATAATGAGATTCCATGATGTTAGAAGTGAGGAAGTCAGTATGGTGTGGTATAAAATACATAGGACTAGAATGTTCTGTTCCCAGAGTAGTTTAGGAAGGAAGGAGAGGGAGGCGACCATCTTTTCTATTCCCGCTTCTCACAAACTGAGCTTCAGCTAGCTCTCTAAGTCCTTGTTAAACTTTCCATGATCAGCTGAATTCCAGTGCTGAGCACCAGGACCTAGAAGAGGTGTGGGTGGATAAAGACAAGGGTCTTTCTCCATGGCGGTTGGCACCCCTATTTCGTGCCCTCCAAGGGGCTGCAGGTGCAGGTTTTGCAGAGTTTGGCATCCTGTCCTTCTGAGGCAGTCCCAGCCTGCCCTGGGGATGGTGCCTGGCTGGTCCTTTCCTCCCTCCTCTCTCTGGCATTTTCTCAGCCTGAGCTGGTACTGCTGCCCCCTCCCTCATCACAGGCTGGGACAGGCTAATTAGTGTCCCTAGCTTGAGGAGCTCAAGTTGGGTACCCTCTCCCACCCCCTTCCCCAAGCTGGGCTGAGAGTACTGCTCCTACCAGCCGAATTCTGCAAATGGTCCTTCTAAATATTTCATTCAGGCTTAACAACTCAATCTGCCTGCCATTATCCTGAGGGCCCCCAGACCCCCCAGCCCCTTTCTGATTAACAAAGTAGCCGGCCCAGAAGATCTGCAGAAGCCGTCATTGAAGGCTGCGTGAGCTGCTGCTCAGGGCGGGCCGGCCGAGGCACAGCATTAAGCAGGAAGCATCGATTGCAGCATTAGCTAGCTTTTTACATTCCCAGGCAGACAATGCAAGTACCTTCAATTATCTTCAAAGCAACTGAAGGGAAGGAAATTGGTCTTAGATGTGGTAAATAGACTCCACAAAGTCCGCTGAAGCATGCAAAGATGTGCACGCTGGGGACCTGGAGGCCTAGCCGCCAAGCCTGCTCCATGGCCATTCAGAATTCAGAGAGCCATTGCAGGGGTCCTAGTCCTTTGCCCCCCCAAAGCCTGGCAGAACACGAGGGATCTTTAGGCCAGGCTCTCAAATGCCAAGGCAGCTGCAGGGAGGTGGGGAGCCAAGATGGCACTGAACTTGGAATCAGACTTGGATTTCAATTTGGCTCTACTGATGTGTGACCTTGAGCAAGTAGCCAAATGTCTTTTCCCCATTAGTGAAATGGGACTGGTAACATCTACCTTAGGAAAGAGGGATCCTGTTGGGCCCTCTTCTGTGCCCTGAAAGCATCTTGTTCTCATCTTGGTCCCAGGGCTTATCACACTGTTGTGATTTGTGATTTTCATGTCTGTCCTTCCCATAGATTAGCAGTCATCAACTGTTTTTTTTAGGGAGAGGTCATGACCCCATGAAGATGCTGGTGAAAGCCATGGACTCTCTCCCCGTTAAAAGCACACGAACATATAATTTGCCTACAATTTCAAGGAGCTCATGGGAGCTAGGCAGAATCCTGATGCCAGTGTTTACACAGTGCCTGGCACAGGAATCATACTCATAAGCAGTCTGTTGACTGCTTGAATCATTTCAAAGATGCTTGCTTTATAGCTGGTAGCTCTATAATTTTGGAATTCAGTTCTATCTAAGAAGCATTCACTTGATGAGCACTTATTGTGTTGAAGGCCCTAGACTTGGTTTTGTGGAGAATATAAGGACCTAGTCCTGCCCACACGATGGGGAATTAGACACGAATGCATATGCCAGTGACTCAAGGGGGTGAGATTCGGCCCATTTGAAAGCTCCTGGTAAGGGCTTTGTTTCCTTCCCTCCCAGTCCTGACCTTGGAGATCCTACAGGTAGGCTGCTGGGGATAGATTGCAGGAGAAGACTCAAGAGTGTGCTTGTGATAGAGGCCTGGCGGCAGGTGGGGAAGGTGGTGTAGTTAGAGGACCATTAGCAGACGGTCCAGAGGCGTGGGCAGCACTCTTGGTACTGGGGCAGAGAGCTAAGGGCCCAGCAGCCAGCACCTGCTTGCTCCTGTCTGGTACCCCTGCTGGGTTAATCTATTCAACGAGGACATCATTATGCACAGACAATTTGCATAACTCTGCCAAGCCTCTGATTGCAGGGCACTCAAGTGCCTGTTGGGGGAAGCTGGCAAGAGAGCATCCCTTTGTCCTTTGCAGACCAAGGAGGGAGTGCTGTCTGGGAGGCTGGGCCCCGATCCAGGAGACCTGGATCCCAGGTTGAGTCTAAAAGAGTGAATTGGGGCTCCCCACAGCCTTATTTCAGGGGAGTTAGCCCATTCCCGCCCCCCAGGCTGTTGAATCTTCTCTACCCTTAACAACTTAATTTTAAAAGGATAAAACCCCTTGTGGATGTTTTTAAGGAGTTAAATAAGTGCCAGCAATGGCTCCTGTTGGGGCTGTTTGGATTTGAAAAGAAAATACTAAGATGTAAAGATATCAATATTTAATTGTCTCTTGAAGCCTGGGTTTTCAAGCAAGTGGCAGGGAGCCAAGAGTCTCCTCTGAATGTGTATCTGTGTGTGTGCCTGCAGGCATATGCACATGTGTGTATATGAGTGTGTGCATGCATATGCACATATGTGTGCACGCACATGTAAATGTATACATGTGCATGTATGTTCACACAAATGTACACATGTACAAATGTACGCATATACATATGAGTGCATATGGACATATGTGTATATGAGTGTGCATGTGTGTTTTAAGGAGGAAAATTCTGCAAGAGTTTGTGTGTGTTCACTGTTATATTTCTATTTACCTTTGCTTTCCACCACCTAAAGAGATAATAAAGGACAGGACATGAACTCTGTTTTAATTCAACAAGCAAATGTAGAGCACTTGTCTGGACCTCTCTTGCCCTTAGGGCATTTGAGTTCCAGTAGAGGGTAGGTCCTTTACCCAAATCACCGTGTTGCCCATTAGACAGAGTGGAATAAACTCCACAAAGATGGGCGGACATTGTGGAGCTGACTTGCAGGGCGGCTGCTCTGTCCTCAGAAGCTGGCTTACTGGAGGGGCTCACCCAGTCAGAGCCCATCCCTTTGCATAGTTCCCGGAACATGGCAGATGTTCAATAAATCTGTGTTGAGTGGTTGTTGGACTCCTTAAACATTCCCTCTAGCTCTGTGGTCATTTCTGCCCACACTGCTTCCCCCAGATGCTTGGCAGTTTCCCAGAAAAAGATGAATGCAACCCAGAGGAAGAAAAGAGACTCACAGTAGTTAATGGGGCCCTGAGAATTGCAGAAGGCTAGAGTGGAAGGGACTGAGTCTAGATGGAGAGTCACTTGCCCTGCTTTACTCAGCACCATCAATGGGACTTGGATGAGATACTGGAGGAAGCTCCTGGTCTCCTGATGAGGAGAGTTGGTGAGGTGTCCACCTAGGACCCTTTTAGGGAAGGAAAGCTATAGGGTTCTCAGAGGCAGGGGCGAGGACAAGATGACTTCTTTGTTTCCTCCCAATGTGGGGTCATCCTCTACACCTCTGTCTTATAAGGGCATGAAAAAGACATTGGTCAGGGCCTCCAGGATTTTCCTGTGCCATTAATGGAGAATAAAATGACCTGAAAAATAAAAATAGAAAAACCCAATAATTGGCCAACCATGCCTTCACTGAGCTTCACTGGGCCTTGATTAATTTTTCCCCTGGAGGATTCCAGAGACCCCAGGGGATGTCAGACAGGCCTGGGTTTGAAAAAGGGGGTGTGATATTACCCTGTGCCTGAGTCTGGGTTCCAAACAAGATAATATAAAGCAAAATGCAATCTAGATGCCAGGAATCTCCCAGCATTCCCCGAGAAGAAAGAAGCAACTGGAGTTTCAGACAGGGCATGGGAGAGCAAGAGGCTCCCATAGAACCTTTGAGTCTTTTAAGCTGTGAGGATTGAGAATTGGAAGGAGGCTGGGGAAAGGTGGGAAGAAGGAAGCAAGACCCGCTCTTTGCCCAACTCTAGGGAGCACCACATGTGGTATGTGAAGAGCAAACCCCACAGTCGTGCTCCCGAGGGCTCCAGTCACATAGTGCCGAACAGAGCGCCCTGGAGGGCGGCGATATGGAGGACGGAAAACTGCTCAAGAAGCCATTAATGCCATCCCACCCACTTCAGGGCATGTCAACACCCAGACCACTCATGTGCCAGACCACTGTGATTTTATAACTTTCCTCAATGGCTTTGATGCTTCGTCTTGCAGTGACTGCTACTTAAGTAAAGTTGCTCTCACTGTGATCTATGAAAGACTCTGGCCCCATCTGCACAGAAGTGGGGGCTCTCACTCAGAATCCTTATATCAGGGGTTCTCAATTCTTAATCTCTCTTGGGTTGCAAACCTCTTGGAGAATCTGTTAAAGACCATGGGCCCTCTCCCTCCTCAAAATGCACATACATACATAGGTGGACAATTTGGCCTATAACTTCAGGGCATTTGTGGACCTCATGGAACCCATTGACAGATCCCGTTAATAAGATACCTACCTCAGAAGAATGTTTACGAGCTTTTGGAACAACATGATGTTTTTGAATATCATTTTGCAGGTTGCAAACACTTTTGCCGTGCAATGTGTTAATTAATCTCCATAGTAACCCTGTTGTGGTAGGTATTGTAATATCATCCTTATTCTACAGATAAAGAAACTGAGCCTCCCAGGGATTATGTCATTTTCCCACAGCTAGTAGAAGGTGAAGTCAAAACTGGAATCCAGGTCCTCTGCCTGCATTCCTGTGAACTTCCACCAGGCCACATTCACGCCTTCCCTTCGAGCTTTCCCAACTTTTCACAGCTGGGTTAGCCTAAGGCTTCCTTGTGAACCTCGTGTCTATTCTTGTTTTGTGAGATGTGAGATGTGTGATGGGTAGACACTGGGTGTCTGAGACTCACCAGAGACTCATTGGGACAGGAGAGGGGACCAGCAGGGAGACTGGCCTTCAGGAGCCAACGCTATTGTCTAAGTTAGTGATCACACTTAACATTCCTTAAGCACATCTGTGACTCCACATGATGTCAGGGAGGAATCCAGGAGTTACAAGATTCTAGGACTGGAGGTGATCCACAAGTTCATTAGTCAATTCTACTTCCTAAATCTCCAAATCCACGTGGAGGAAAACATTTCTTCCATCTCCATACTCTCTGTATCTGAGTGGTCAATATAGCTGTGTCTCTGAATGACCTCTTAAACTTCCTTTGAAAATTAACTGGAGCTCCCCTTGCCTGATTTCTTAAACCTGTGGCTTGGCAGACAGTAGTGACATTAAAACAACTTTCTCTTTAATTCCCTTCCATAGATTTCCAAGGGAGTTTTTACAATATCATTTGCTCAATTCAATTCTAATGAATATGGATTAATTTTCTGCATTATAGCTATTGATCTTCAGCCATTGATCTGAGGAATGGAGTGTTACTGTTCATAAATCCCTCCATCCTGACTGAGGGTTCCCTGGTGACAGAGATGGGGAGATGGAAGTAGCAAGAGATGGAAAAGCTAGAGCGGTAGGTTAGCTCCAGAAGGGTGAGGCTGAGGAAATGACCGTCGGGGATGGAGATGGAGGGTGAAGACCCTGTTGGTTACTTTATGCTCTGTCTGAATAATCCTATTCACTCTTCTCCACTCATCCCAGTGTTTCTCAGTTGCGGGCCTTTGCTTATGCCGTGCTTCCTGCCTGTAATGCCCTTCCTTCTTTCTCCCTCACCTGTTCAAATTCTACCTATATTTCCAAGTCGAGGCCCAGTGCCATATTTTTCACATAGCTTTTCCTGGTTCTCTCCCCACCTACTGCTAATTAGAAATTTTTGGTCTTTTGTATTCCCACACTGCTTTATCGCTTAGAGCATGTAACACTTTGTTATGTACACACCTTAACTTCTGGATTGGAAACCCTATGAAGGCAGGCACACCATCTGTCTTGTTTACTACTATGAGCCCAGACAGCATCTAGCACAGTGCAGACCCATTTAAATACTTATTGAGTAGATGAGAAGTTTGGGGTCACAGGAGCTATTCTCAAGTAATTCAAGTTATTCTCAAGTAAGAGAGTAGAGCTTTCTGCTGAATTGAGAAGGGTCTGAGCAGTCTTCGCCCTCTCTGTTTGGCTCTGCAGTTATTGAATGGATTCATTATGTTCACTTACTGATGAGAATACCCTATTCTCACTGAGGCCCATCTCTCATTTCTCCTTTTCTACCAATTTCTGTCTTCTAGCCCCCTCTCCCATCAGCCTCTACCCTCCCCTCTCTCAATCTTCCATCTCCTTGGTCAAAATTCCCCTACTCTCTGTTACCCTACACAGTATAATGGTGGTAGTGGTGATAGTGATGGTGGGGGTGGAGCATGCCTCCTCTGGGTGACCAAAAGATGAAGCTTTGCCCTCAGAGGAGAGCTGGCAGGGTAAGGAGGGGAAGGAAGAACTCTGTAGATTTTGGGACACCTTTTACTCAACAAGAATGTTAAGATGGGGGGCTGGCCCTGTGGTTGAGTGGTTAAGTTTGCGTGCTCTGCTTTGGCAGCCCAGGGTTCACAGGATTCCGATCCTGGGCACAGACCTACACATTGCTCATCAAGCCATGCTGTAGTGGCATCCCACATAGAGGAACCAGAGTGACTTACAACTAGGATATACAACTATGTTTTGGGGCTTTTGGGAGTAAAAAAAAAAAATGAGGAAGATTGGCAACAGATGTTAGCTCAGGGCCAATATTAAAAAAAAAAAAAGAATGTTAAGATGAGGATGGAAAATTTTGGACTGAAAGAACATTCCAGTATGGCTTCCAGATATAGTTCCTGAAATACTGCTGTTTCCATGCCACTCCTCAGCTTAAAGTCTTTCCAAGTCTATCCTCACAACAGCATAAAGTACAACACTTTGTGGTCCATCCAAAGCCTAGCCTAATCTGTGTCTCTAGGTCCATCCCTCATTCCTCACCTTTGGTCCAAAGAGTGGTCTTATCATGACTCCTAGAATAAGTATCCAATAAAGAAGCAGAAACCACATGATGAATGGGGAGAGACAGGCAGTTCTGATGTTGCTGGAGCATAATGTGTGGTGGAGGCCAGATTCAAAGGTGGGGTTTCGTCTGCCACCTCATTGTAGAGATCACCCTGAGAGACATATTAGTCAGGGTCTAATCAAGAGACAGAAGCCATACCAGGTATTTTAAAATTTTAAACACAGAGAATTAACATAAAGAACTGTCAACTCACTCAGAAGCATTGCTCACTAACTGAAACAGGCAAAGGGAACACTAGGGTATCACGGAAGCAGCGCCTGCTGGAAGCAGATACCACCCCCAGAACCGGAGGACCAGAGGGAAATAGGTTGGAGTTATTGAAACCTAGCACCTTGAAAGAGGGGACCCACAGAGCTGAAAGTCAAACATCTGAGGAGAGGGAACTATTGGCTGGGACTGGTGTTGCTAAGTTTCAGGGAGGGGACTGGTGGAGTTGGGACTCACTCCTTCCGAGGAGGTGGGTCCAGCTGGCTGGGATTGGTGTCTCTGAGGGGGCGCCGTGAGGCTGTATTGGAAAAACTTCAAACTGTATTCACCTGCTGCCTTGAAACAAATTGCCACAGCTGGATAAATGAATCTGACAGAAATAGGAAGAAATCAGGGCACCAACAGGAAGGACCAAGGTCTTTATTCCTCCTCCAGCTCTGCAGGCTTCCTCTGAGAGCCCAAAATGACAAAGTCAGACAGGGAGCCAGTGTAGAGCAGAAGCCCCAGTATCACAAAGCGGAGGTTAGAAGGATGAGTTCAAACTGGAAAGACAATTGTTTGGCTGTTCCAGGTACTCCTTTGGATGCTCACCATCCATATATTCCTTTCTAATGCAGATCTGAACTCCCTGCAACCATAAAAGAATTGTTCTTTCACCCGACAAGATGAAACCATGTTTTACACAAAGAAAGACATTCTCATCCTCTCCTCAAGATGGGGAGATGCAAAGCTTCAACAGTTGTTGTATTCATCTCTGGGAGACAGCCCCATGACCTATTAGCAGGTCACATTGACTATTCTCGAAAGAGCATTTCATCATCTGAGTATTTCTTCCTTAAAAAGTAAATTGCAAAATTAAACTCCAACAACTTGCATGACATAATAAGGGAAGGAGAACAGAAAGTAAAATAATATATGTACACACACAGAAAGAAGAAAATATGCATAACTGCTGCAGTCCTTGTTTGTGGAACTGGTCGTAAAGTGTATATATATGTCTACATAATTTATATGTAAAATTGCATACGTGTGTTCTGTGTGTGTATATATATAAAGTCTTCCTTCTTCCACTACAAGCTTTTGTGTTTTCATCATCCTCTTCCAGGATATCATCTTGTCAGTGTTTTTTTACCCGATGGGGTGGTGGAGTGACCCAAACCTTCATTCCTGAGTCCTTCAAGAACCTGTGTATTTTCGGTTGCTGTGATTTTCCAATGATGCTTACTTTTGGACACAGAAGCAATGAGGGATGCCCCCGAGAATCCTTTAGGCTCCAGACATAGTCATCTCTGCAATTAAATTTCCTCTAGGTGTCAATCCCCCCAACTGGTAGAGTAAATCCCCTTTTTTGCCAGTTGCTTCAGTGGCTCAAGGACCCCAGAATGACCAGGGGGAAATCTCGACTTCTAATTCAATGGAACCATTGGTGTTGATCCTTGTGGAAGATTTTCTGCGTTGTGAACCAAGACCTCCAAACTAGCAGAGCTCAATGTTGCAGTGACAGGAAGCAAACATTCTGTGAGTTTTTGGGTGTCATAGTGAGAGGAACCACTCCCACTTCCAGCCCTTAGTACTGAGATCTCCATATCCTAATAATGGAAGAAATAGCACCATATATTGGTCACTGAGTCAAAGCATATACTGTATTCTGCAAGAGAGAGCCCGTTATTTCAGAGGGCCATGTTCCAACTGGGACCGCAGCTGAGACTCCAGTAGCTCATTTCACCACTCTTTTGGGCCAGTTGTTTCTGGGTGATGAGGTATGTAATAAGAGTGAATTCCACAGGCCTGAGCCCATTGCCACACTTCTTTTGCTGAGAAATGAATTCCTTGATTAGAAGCAATGTTGTGAGGAATACCATGATGGTGAATAAGGCCTTTTGTAAACCCATGGATGGTGATGCTAGCAGAAGCGTTACAAGTGAAGATGGCAAACCCCAACCCAGAACGTGTATCTATCCCAGTGAGGACAACTCTCTGCCCCCTCCATGATGGAAGGGGTCCAGTGTAATCACACTGCCACTGGTCTCCCCAGGAAGCTGTGCCATATAGGAGGCTCGGTGTTGGTCTCTGCTTTTGGCAGGTTTGGCACTCAGCAAGAGTGATAAGCAAGTCAGCCTTGGAGAAAGGAAGTGTGTGTCATCAATCCCATGAGTAGCCTCCATCCATGTCACCATGGCCACTTTGTACCTAGGTCCATTGAACAAGCACTAAGGGGGCTGGGGAAGAGCCTGACATCCAAAGAATGTGAGCCTTCGTATGGTACACAAATATCCTCCTAGCTTCATAGCTGGCACAAAGGTCATCCCAAATTAAAGGTCACTGCATTGGCAAGTAAAGCCCTTCCCCAGCCTCTGCTTCTAAGACGGTGGGTATTGGTAAAGCCAGGTTCAAGCTCAGCAGGTGACAGCCAGGTTCAAGCTCAGCAGGTGGGACTTGCCCACCTGGCCCTCCTTGGGGAAGTATTTTTGACTCGGGAGCTTTTGTAGCATTGTCTGATTGTATAATTAATTTCTTTGGCGCTCAGCTCTGGCTGCCTTGTGTTATTCTTTACTTGAAAATATATGCTTAAAGACAAGTTTAAATTAGTCCTCGAGGGTAGCAGCCATGGTGTATACATCTTTACATCACCAGAGGCTCCCTCTGTGGCTCTTACTCAGTAGAGTAAATAGCACGATGCAGGGAAAGTTTGATATTTAAGATGAGAAGCCCCAGATTTGGGGCCTCTCTTCTGCTTCTTCTCCATGTGACCTTAGACAAGTCTTAGCACGCTCCCTATGACCCCCCACCACATATTCTGCCTGAACAACATGCTACTGCTTGATGTTTTTTGCTTCCATGCTTTGCTTATGCTGACCCCTCGCCATTTTAATGAAATAAGGTGCCTTCTTTCTCACTTGAGTGGGCATACAAGTCCACTAAGTTACATGGTTCCCTTCAAAGTGGAGGCTAGTCAAGTCTCTGAAAATACTCAAGGCAAGCAACTTGTAAAGCAAGCTACTGTCCCTTAGTGGGTCCCAAAATTGTAATTGATGTTCTTCATCTTCCTCTCCTACCAACCATTCTAGATTTTCCTAGCATTCTGACTGGTTTTGGCAAGGACACCCAGCCTTTCATCCATGAGGCACCAAACCCCTTAGTAATCCTTGTTGGCCTGTGATTTCTATAACTGCATATTTAATATCATCTCTGTGCATGAAAGCACCAAGTGACATACCTGTGAATGCCCTGGGTACCAGACATACTCCTCTCTGTCTTTACCGTGTGGCAGCAACTTTAACTCCACATGATAATTGGATAGGTTTCCCTGCCAGTAAATTAACAGTTTTCTTTGCCTATTAGTCCATTGACATGAGGAACCCAAAATAGCCAGATGATAGTCACAGCTTTTAGTTCAGTGGAACCCTTACTGTGACCCCTGACAAAAGTATTCTGCCCCTGGGAACCAGGACCTCTAACCTGGCTGAGTGGAATGTTGTGGAGTGAGGAAGGCCAAATTCTGCTTGTGGATCACTGGAAGTGATGGTGAGAGTGCCCACTCCTATTTCTACCCCTTGATTCTCATTGCTATATGTTCTACTTATCGGGGTACAGCACCATATGGAGGTCACTGTTTCCGCACATATAATGTATCTTGGAGGACAGTACCTCAATCCACAGAGTACTGACCTTTAGCTGACATCTTAGCAGGAACATTAAAGACTAGTCCACTGTTAGATTGGACTGGCTGTTTCTGGGTGATGCGGTACTTGGTTAGACCAGTGTATCCCATAATCAAGGTCATATGCCCATTGATGCACTTCCTTTGACATAAAATAGGAGCTTTGATCCAAACCAGTGTTATATAGAAGACCACGTTGAGAGGTTAGGCCTACTGTAAGCCCTTGGATGGTAGTGCTAGTAGAGTTATTGTAGGCAGGGAAGGCAAACTCATATCAAGAGCATCAATTCTGGTAAGGACGAATTGATGTCTCCTCCAGGGTGCAAGGGGTCTGATGTACTAGAGGGTCTCCAAGTGACTGGCTGGTCTCTTTCTCCTCCTGAGAAACTGTGCCATATCAAGGGTTCAGGGTAAGTCTCTGCTGTTGGCATATCAGGCAATTATCAGTGGAAATAGCTAAATCAGTCATAATAAGAGGGAGCCTATACTTTTGGCCTCATGTGTAGTTTCCCCATCCTTGCCACGCTCTCCCTCTGCTCGTGAGATCGTTGCATCACTACTGGTTGGCTGAGAAGGTGGGTTGGCTGATTTCACAGGACAGGTCTACCTGGTTGGTGAGGGCTGCTTCTATAGTGCATAACCTCTGCTGAGCAAGAGGAGATACCAAGACCTGCATGCTTTGTGCCCACCCCGCAGATCCATTTACATGTTTCTTCACCAGCCCTCCTTGTCCCTGATCTTCCAATTGTATTCCTTCCAGGCTCCTTCTAGCCAAGCCATCTGCTACCCAGGAGTCGTGTATATATACAGCTCAGGTTTCTTTTCCTCCACCTACAGTAAATGATGAAGCGTAATGTTCCTGTCTGCCCACTGGGAATATTTACCACTGAGAAAATTTCCTTTAGTCACTCTTGAGTAGGGCTTTAATGCAACTGCAATTTTTGGCTAGTACTAACACATTGCACTTTTTACAAACCAGCCTGTGGTCTTTTTTCCCTTGGTTGGTCGTAGGAGCTTTTCTACCCTCATGAGGTAATAAACATGAATTGAGGTAGCGGCATCAATGAATAGGTGTAGGAGACTGAGAGTCTGGCTCACCTATTAGTGTAACTTACTTGTATCTTCTGGCCCTGCTCTGCCTGAGTGTAAAATATGTCATTTGCATTGTAAGATGGATTGCTGTGGTACCCACTCAACCATATAGCTGCTGGATTTGATAATACCCTCACCATAATGGGCAGCTCTGGTTACATAGTTCCTTGATTTCACATGGGTTCAGTCTCTACTAGGACCAAGCAGCATGCCAACAGATCTCTCCAGTTGGTACTTGCAAAAGATTTCACAAACACCCTTATATGCTGTGGATCCCTCTCTCTGCCTCTGGTTCATACGGTCTGAGTGGCATGACAACTTGCACCTACAGCCTGATGTGCTGCAGAGGCTGTTCGCATTGAAGGCCCTCAAAGTCACCTGATAATGGATCAAAACAGTATTTCCAAGTGCAGTTTATATACCAAATGCATGCCTCTCTCTTAGTGGTAGGAGGTATGAGATACAAGAATTTGTCACTTATCTTCGAGAAAATGTCTCAACATGCCTGAGACCACCAGAATCCTAAAATCTTCAATATATGGCAAGATCCTGACTCTTCATGGAATTTCTTATTTGTTGTACTCATTTTTCTATAGTGGTGCTACTGAGAGTGTGGGTTGTGGACTAGTGCTGGTTTGTGAACTGTTTGTTCCCATTCTGCAATGAGATAAATGCAGAAATGGAGAGGTAAACTTTTAGAAAATTTTATAGCTATTTGACATTCCTGTGACATCTAAGTTCACGGTTAGTGGATTTGTCTTATTTAACCAGCTTAGAACAGTGTGAGTGTTATTGAACTCACACAAGCTTTGTATATGTTTTATGATATATTAAGGCTAGTTTGTCAATTGTAATCCCTCTGGGTACAACCATGAGTATATTTCTTTTGTTAAAAGATAATCTAGGTTTCAGTATAATGTTATAGGATAAAGTATTGGGACTGGCTAATGAGAAGTGAAGAGTGATTTTGAAAATACAGCATCACTTGTTTCGTTTTGGAGAAAAGTTAAAAATAAATACCCTGAGCTTGCTTGAAATGATTTTAAAATCTCTTTTTTCATTCCTGGCTACGTGCCTCTATAAGATTGGTTTCTCTACTGTGAGTGTTATATAATTAAATAAATCATGGAAATGGTTTAGATATACCTTATTCCTTATGAGCAAGATTATCATCAGTCCAACCTAGTTTACATAATTTTACAAGCAAGAAGCAAATGTGTATAAAGCTATTTAATATAGGGGAGTCAATATTTCACTCATAACCTTTACTTAGCTATAAATGAAAAATGACAAATTTTTGAGCATAACAGTGATTTTTTTATATTAATAATCTAATGTATGTTTTAAATGAACATGCATACAATTTTTATAATTCTTTTTTCCTATGTTATGTATTTTTTCTGATCATATTTATTGAAATGTAATTTTATACTTATCAAACCTAATAATTTAAAAGTTGTTTTATATGTCTGTTTTTAATTTCATATTTCTAGTAATTAATTCTTATTAAAGTTTATAAAAGTGTCAGTCTGGGGGCTGGCCTGGTGGTGCAGTGGTTAAGTTTGCATGTTCTACTTTGGTGGCCCAGTGTTCGCTGGTTCGGATCCCAGGTGCAGACCTATGTACTACTTGTCAAGCCATGCTGCGGCAGGCGTCCCACATAAAATAGAGGAAGATGGGCACGGATGTTAGCTCAGGGCTAGTGTTCCTGAGCAAAAAGGTGGAGGATTGGCAGCAGATGTTAGCTCAGGGCTAATCTTCCTCAAAAAAAAAAAAGTGTCAGTCTGTAATGAGTTGCAAAAATGAAAAATGTGGCCATTCACAGATTGTTTGAAAAGTACTCATCTAGAATACTTGCTGTGTCCACTCACCAAGTATAATCATCAACATAGTGGACCACCGTGGAGATCTGCAGAATGTCACAACGAACAAGGTCTTTGTGGACTACACTGTGGCAAAGAGTTAACATAGCCCTTGGGAAATACAGTGCCTGTGTACTGCTGCCCTCGCCATGTAAATGCAAACTATTTTTTAAAAATCTTTTCTACTGATGGGGATCAAGAATACATTTGCCAGATCGGTAGCTGTATTCCAAACTGGTTGATCTAATCCTTTATAGATACTGCATCTGCCACATTAGCTGCAACCACCTAGTTAAGTTTACTGTCATATACCATCGTCTGTCACGATCAACCAGGTTTTCATAGGGCTAAGAGAGGTAATGGAAAAGGGATATAATGTGGAATGTCTCCCCTATTGATGGTGGTGGAAACTTCTCCAATACCCCAGTTGCAGCATTATTTCTGAAATGCTATCTTGGCCAGAAGTGAGAGTGGGGAGTTTCAGGGGCTTCCACTTGACTTTTTTTTGTCTACCTGAATACCCTTTGCTCCACAGGCCAAGGAATCAATATAAGTGTTCTGCCAGATGCCAAAAATAACCACGGAATGGCTTGACAGGCTCAATGGACTCACTGTGGATGGGCTTGGGCCCAGACTCCATTTATCATTTGTCCTTTGTAAATCTCTACTCTAATCAGAGGATTGTGATGGCATTTTGAGTTCACCAGTATCTAGTCAGCTCAAATCCTGTATCTAATGGTCCTTGAAGAGTCAAGGTTTTCCTTTGCCCTGGGGCGCAATCATCCTGGCCGATGTCCTCATGTCACTTTGGGGGAGGATTGGGGTAGTACGTGTGGTATAGACATGTGGTGACATGGTAGGATCTTTTCACAATGTGAGACAGACTCCACTTCATCTGTGGGCTCTGAGTCTGCCCAATCTGAAAACTGAATGAAGGCTTATACATTTCCATTGTGGCAGCTCACGGTAGCCTTCTGCCTGCCAGCCGTGGATTTTTTATTTTTTTAATTATACAAGCAGTATGATGCCACAGGTGGCTTCCTATTTCTCCATGATTAGCCACCATAGATCCCTGCAGTTCAAGCCACCCTGACTGCCTCAGGCCTTGTACACTATTTTGGTAATTACACCCACTTTGATGCTGAGGGTTGAGTGCTGTATTAAGTGATTCATTATAAGAAATGGCATACGTGATTGTGGGGGCTGGCGAGGCAAGTCTGGAATCTGTAGGGGAGGCTGCTCGGAAAGGCATGCTGGAACTCTCCAGCACGGGCTGAAGCTGCTGTTTACAGGCTTCTCTCAGCAAAGCTTCAGCCTGGCTTTTAAGGCTTTTCAACTGAGTAAATCAGGCCTGCTCAGATTATCTAGGATGATCTTTCCTACTTAAAGTCAACTGATTATGGACTTCAATCATATCCTCAAAACATCTCTACACCAATGTCTAGATTAGTGTTCTATTGAATAAGGGGGACTGTAGCCTAGCCCAGCTGACATGTCAAAAAGACCATCACAGACCACCACTTGTCAACTTGCCACCCACACACACCTCCTTAAACCATCCTTAATATCCAAATAAAGACAATATCAAAGTCACACTTCTGCTTAATATGATACAACTGTCCTGAGAACAACCAAAAACATACACTTTCTTCAGAAGAGATTGCACAGTCAGACAGTGTTCACTCTTCTTTACCTTGTATCTTAAATACTGAGATATAAAGCCCACTATTATCAATGCATCTGATGTTAGATGATAAGGGAAGAAGAGAAGGAAAAATATGATTTATGTAGTACATATTTATATTAATATATCTATTTATATAATAAATGTAAATATGTATATCTATGTTTATTATAAATTACAATTGTATATTATAAATATATATTTATATTAAAATGTTATATGTATTTCTCATAACAAAATAAGGAAGAAATACTCATAACTATTAGAATCTTTGTTTCTAAAGCTGGTCTCATAGTCATAGCTGATATGTATAACTACCTTCTTTTACCCATTTTACCTTCCTTTTGTCCTCAACCAGCACCTTAGCTGGTCATAGTTCTTTGCCTAGTAGAGTGATCCAAACCTTCATTTCTGAAGGATCTGGGCCGTTAGCAGTCCTGCTTGAACTGAGTTGCTGTAGTTTTTCATTGACTTTAATCATAGCACGTGGGAGTACTAAGAGAGGCCCTAAAAGATCTTCTATATTCCAGACATACTTTTTCTTATCTCCATTGTGTAGTGGCAACCCAAATTCCTCTTAGCAATCAGGATCAATCACCCCATCTAGTACAGTAACCGCCTTCTTTGCCTGATTCACAGACACGAGGAGCCCAAAGTGGCTGGGTGGCAGATATCTAGTGCAATGGAATCATCATTGTGTCTCCTGGTGGAAGCATTCTTCTCTTTAGAACTAAGATCTCTAGACAAGTAAAGCCTAAAACCACTGGGGGAGGAAGGATTTAGTGGATCTACTAAACAGCTAGTGGGTCACTAGGGACAATAGTTAATGGAGCCACTCCAGTTTCCATTCTTTGATTCTTAGATCCATGAATCCTGGCTATGGGAGAAACAGTACTAGATAATGGATGCTGATTGAGAGCATATATAACCTTCTGGAGAACCTTGCTCCAGCCCCACAAGATATTGCCACCTGGCTGGAACCATAACTGAGTCTTCAAAAGGCTGTTACACTGTTCTATCAAGTCAGATGCTTCATAATGATGGCAAACATGGCAAAATCAGTGAATTCCATGAGTATGGGCCCATTACCACACTTAATTTGCTGCAAAGTGAGTTCCTGGATGAGAAGCTATGCTGTGTAGAATACCATGATGGTAGATAAGGCATTTTATACATCCATGAATAGTAGTTTTGTCGGAAGCATTGGGGGCAGGGAAGGCAAATCCTTATCCAGAGTAAGGGTCTGTCCCAGTAAGAACAAAGCACGCCCCTTCCATGATGAAAGTGGCCCAATGTAATCAGTCTGCTAGCAGGTGGCTGGCTGATCATCCTGGTGAATAGTGCCGTATCAAGGACTGCTGTTGGCTGATTGGGCATTCAGCAGTGGTGGTAGTCATGTTAGCCTTAGTGAGTTGCAGTCCATGTTGCTAAGGCCATGCGTAACCTCTATCCCTACACAATGGCCACTTTGTTCATGAGCCCTTTGGCAGTGATGGGGAAAGAAGCTGACTGGCATCTGCAGAGTGGTTATCCTATCTACTAGACTATTAAAATCATCTTCTGCTAGGACGCCTTTTGGTAAGCACTCACAGGGGACACAAATATCTTCACATCCTTGCCCATTCAGAGAGATTTACTCATATACGTCTTTCCCAGACCTCCTTGTCATTAACTTTCCTATTGTATTCCTTCCAGGTCTCTGACCACCCAGAAAAACCATTGGCCATGGCCTATGAATTGTATAGACTTGTACCCCTGACCATTTCTACTTCCAGGCAACATGAACAAGCAGGTACACAGCTCAGGTTTCTGCCTACTGGGAAGATTTCTCACCACTGTCCTTCTGGGATATTCTGGAAAGAGTCTGTAGTACTATACCTGTCCATTTTCAGGCAGTGCCTATGTATCACGCAAAACCATCTGTAAACAAGGTTGAGTTTTCTCTTCCTCAGTTAGCTGGCCTTAGGGAACTCCCCATGATGCCACAGGTGCAGGCCCAGAGGAAGAAAGTAATGTAGAAGGAGTAGGGGCCATGGACATGTGGGCTACCTCCTCAAACAACTTTCTTGTGCCTTTAGGACTTGCTTGAGCCTGATGTCATATATATCCTTTCTATTTGCTAACAGAGTGCTGGTTTGCATGCCCAACTTTATGGCTTGGTGAGTCAGACCAGTTCATGATGGCCAGCTCAGGTTGCATGCTTGGTAACTTGGTGGCCCATGGTTAGGTGTTTAGTCTCCTGAGGCCCTGTAGCAAGCCAAAGGCTGTTTCTCAAAAGGATGGTAGTTATTCCCAGAAGATGGCAGGGCTTTGGTCCACAATCCTATGGTTCCTGTAGGAAACCAGCAAAGGTTACAAACAGCATCCTTGTCCTCTACTGACATTTCAAGCACTATTGGATCTACTGGATCATATGGCCCGACAGGTAGAGCAGCTTGGACCTGTTGCAGAGCCTTTTCTTGTTCTGGGTTCCACTCAAAACTAGCAGGTTTTTGGGTCACTCAGTAAATGGGTTGGGGCAGCACACCCAAATGAGGAATATGTTGCCTCCCAAATCCAAAGAGGCCTCCTAGGTGTCGTGTCATTTTTTCAGTAGCAGGAGGGGTCAAATACAACAACCTCTCCTCTGCTTTAGAAGGGCTATGTAGACATGCCCCACACCATTGGACCCCTGGAAATTTAACTGAGGCAGAAAGACCGAATTTTTGTGGGATTTATTTCCTACCTTCTGAAATGCAAATGTCCTAACAATATTGTCCAGAGTAGTTGCTACTTCCTGCTTGCCAGGCCCACTTGGCATAATATCATCAATATAATTGACCAGTGTAATGTCCTGTGGAAGGTAAAGGTGATCAAATACCCTGTGGATGAAATTATGAACACATGCCTGGAGAGTTGCTATACCCCTGAGGTTGGGCAGTGAAGGTGTATTGCTGGCCTTGCCAGCTGAAAGAAAATTGCTTCTGGTGGTCCTTACTAACAGGTATAGAGAAAAAGGCTTTGCCAGCTCAATAGTGGCTTGGCAAGTACCAGGGGATATATTAATTTGCTCAAGCAAGGAAACCACATCTGGAACAACAGTTGCAATTGGAGTCACCACCTGATTAAGTTTATGATCATCCACTGTCATTCTCCATCTGTTTTCTGCATAGTTACGTTAAATGGGGATGTGGTGGGAATCACCATACCTGCATATTTCAAGTCCTTAATGGTAGCATTAATCTCTGAATTTCCTCCAGGAGTGCTGTATTACTTTTGATGCACTATTTCTACAGGTAGAGAAAGTACTAGTGGCTTTCACTTGGCCTTTCCCACTTATAATAGCCCTTTCTCCACAAGACAAGGAGCTAGTGTGGAGATTCTGCCAGCTGATGAGTATGTGTTTCAATTATGTATTCCAGACATGGGAAAATAACTACGGGATGGGTTCAACGATCTACTGTGCCTTCAAGGATCCACTGGGCCCACTGTAAGAGGGACCTGAACTAAAACTCCATTGATTATCTGACCTCCATAAGCTGCTACTCTACCAGTGGGCCATAGTGACATTTCGGGTCTCCAGGAATTAGTTTCAATTCAGAGCCAATGTCTAGTAATCCCTGAAAGATGTGAATATTCCTCTTCCTGCAAAGCCCAGTTATGCTGGCAAATGGCTGTAGGTTCTTTTGGAGAAAGTGAGAAGAAAGACTAACAGTATAGGTTTTTGGCAAAAAACCTATAGGTTTTGGTCCTTCTTCAAATGGACCCAGGCTCCCTTTTGTTCAAAGGGTTCTGAGTCTGTAAACTGGCTCAAGTCTGGGAATTGACTGAGGGGTCATGACCATGTTTTTGTCTTTCATGTTAGACCTCTGTTCATTAGACCCAGAACTCTTCTGCTTGTACAGATCAAGTAAAAATTTGTAGACCACATATCTATTTCTTTTCTAGTGACCCCACGATCAACTAGCCAATGCCGTAGGTCTCTGAGAGACAGACTGTTCTGATTACTGCTTTGACTCTATTGTGCATTACAGTAACCAAGCCCACCTGGTCTTTGGCAATTAACTGCCACCATTTGGGCCCTGACACCCAGTATCCCACTGTACCCATTGCATTTAGAGATCCCAGTTCAATGGCAGCAGTCACCACTAATTTCTGACCTACAGAGAAGAGCAACTAATGAACTCTTTAACGATTCTGGGACTTCTCTCATAAATTTATTTCTTACAGTTTTGGAAAAAGGTGTGTCCTCTAGACCCTCCAAGGGTGGGTGGGTAAGTCTTACATGATAAATTCACTTTGATATTCCAAACTCACTAGGTCTTTGGATACCTTCCTCTACCGTGAACCAAGGCAGTTTTGGCATTTCAACTTAATTTAGTGAAGGCCATGTTTGGGTCCAGGTTTCAGTTAACTAACTAAACAAACTGTTAGAGCCCTTCCTAACTCCTCAAGATAAAATTGAATCCAGAATCTGCTTAGTGGGCCCATATCAACAAATTTGGCCTGACCCAACTTTACGTTCCTTCCACCTTGATCCCACACTGAATATCCATTTCTATACACATTCCCCAGATTTCTATCTGTATAAATTGGAAAAATCGTGCAGTTCTTTTGATGTTTAGTGAAGTTCCCCAGAGCTCACACTTTGTACTTCACTCTTTGGGGCTCATTGAGACCTGAGTCTAGTAATGGGTGTGGAAGAAAAGAGGGTTGGCAGGAGTCCTGAGGAGAATCAGTAGTGCCTTGCAAGGCAACTACCTTAGGAAAGGCCGTGACAGGTTCTTCAGGCAAAGGAGGGCAAATCTCCTTAGGTGGGAATGGAAGAGCTGTTTCTACAAGGAAGACTTAGCAGAATTTAGGGGTACGAGTTCCTCAACTTCACTGGGACATTCTCATCTGTCCTCATTCCAATATTCAGGATCCCATTTCTCCTAAATCCATGCTCTCACTGTACCAGAAGACAGTCTGCGAGGGTGGGATCCAGTTTGTGTAGTAATTCCACTCACAGGATACCACTCTGGGATGATTTTCAGAAGTCTCAGCACTGAGGCTACAGGAGATAAAGATTTCATTCAGGGAAGAGATAGAAGAGTTCAGGATTTTATTCTAAGCTTAATGGGAACATTGGAGAGCTTTAGGTAGGGTAGTGACATGTATTGATTTACAAGTAAAGAAAATATCTCTAGCCCCTGTGTTAAGGATGACTTGTAGGGGAAAATGAAGAGATTATTTTTGCGGTACTCCCAGAAGATCATAATGGCTTGGATGAGAGTTGTAGCAGTAGAGATGAAACGCAATGGGTCAATGTGGAATATACTTGGAAGATAAAGTCCAAAGGAATTGCTGATAGATAGGCTGTGGGGTAACAGAAAGAAACAAAGACGTCTTCTAGGTGTTTGGTTTCAATAACTGGGTAGATGGTGGTGACATTAACCCACACAGGAAATACGATAGTTACAGGTTTGGGGGTGAGGATAATCAAGAATTAATCATGAGAAATCTTTTAGACATCAATGTGTTGAGGTCAAGTACGCAACTGAATTCTGCCAATCACTCATCTACTCACTCCAAACACGCTTCTGCTCTTATATAGACCATATTCAAATTTCACCAAGTTATCCCCAAAATGTCCTTTAGAGTAATTCTTTTTCTGATATAGAACTGAATCCAGTATCACACATTGCATTCAGTTGTGGGATCTCTTCAGTCTCTTTAATCTGGAACAGTTCTTCAGCCTTCCTTTATTTTTCATGACCTTGACTGTTTTAAAGAGTGCAAGCCAGTGGTTATGTAGAATGTCCCTAAGTTTGGGTATGTGTGCTGGTCTCTTCATCGTTAGCTTCAGATTGAACATTTTGGGCAGGAGTTCTGCATAAACTGTGTTGCATCCTTTTCAGTGCATCATATCGGGAGGCACACCGTATTGCTTTGTCCCGCTCTTAGTCTCATTTACTTTGATCACTTTGTTAAATGTTGCCTTCTAAGTTTTTCTAGTGTAAGTATTTCATTTCTCCCTTTGTAATTAATAAGTTTATGGGGGGGGGATACTTTGAGATTGTAAATATCCTAGTCCTCACCAAATTTTCATCCCATGGTTTTAGCATCCATTGATGATTCTTGCCTGAATCAATCATTATTTTGATATTTTCAAAGTGATGGTTTTTTAACTGAATAATTCCTCCTGCATTTATTAGGTGTCATTCTATTGGGAGGAATAACTCCAAGACGATATATATCCCTCTTCCTAGACCGTGAACTCCCTGAGAGAAGGTGCTGTATTAATCGACTCGAACACCAATGCTGTATGCAGAAGAGATGCTCAATAAATATGTATTGAAATGAACTGTATTAAAGTCACCCTTCAAACGGGGAAGGTATTAAAAAGACCTGCCTTCAAAGGTTTCTGTGAGGCCAAAACGAGATTTTGTACAGGAGAGAACTTTGTAACCTATAACAGGCTTTGCAGACGTGAACTGTGATCCTTGTTGGGGCTCAAGCCACACCTACCTCCAGGCCCTCTGTAGTGGAGCCCCCGTGACTCCTCAGTTTGGCAGGAGGAGAGGAGTCAGTGGGAAGGACTAGGAAAACCAGTGTCTAACACAATGGAGGTAGCAGCAGGTTCTGCCTAGAGTCTTTACCCTCCTCTCTCTTTTTCGACTTCTTCACTCTTCTTTGACTTCTTCAAGAAAGCGCTGGGTGGGTCCTAATGCTTTGTTGATTCCCTCCCTCTTCCTTCTGCCACACCACTCTGCCTGTCTCTGCCGCTCCCTCTTTTCTAGAAAAGCAGAAACTTTCCTGCAGCTGTCAGGCTTCTTTCCCTGAAGAATATCTCTAATCGCCCCGCCTGATTGGGTCTCGTTAGCGGGCTGGTGGCATTGATTGTACTCAATCAGCATCCTCCTGCCCAGCTGGGAAAATGTCCCATTTATTCCTCCATTTTATCTACTTTTTCTTCTACAACTATTTTATGGTTTTTCTGGGATTTTAAAAAAAAGCAAGCCCAAAGACCAAAATTTTCTGCTGTCCCTGGTTGTGGGACTCTTTGTGATTTTACTTTGCCTGAAGCTTTCCTTCTGTCTCTATCCCAGGGAATTTCTGGAAGTTCCTAGTGGGATCTCTGGGGACACTCACACTCTCCTCATCAACTGTCACCTGTCAACAATAATAACAAAGATAACAAGAGCAAGCATTTACTTACCCCTACAGTTGACAAAATTTATTTTCATAACTGAACACGTTTATGCTTTACAACAATCCTGCAGCATAGATGTCGTTGTCATCATCATCATCATCATCATCAACCCTATTTTGTGGATGAGAAAACTGAGGTGCAGGAAAGTTAAGAGACTTGCTTAGATTGTACATCTAGGAGGTAGCAGAGCTGAGACTGAAACGCAGGTAAGTGGCTCTGAAATGCAGTACTGTTCCAATACTCCAAGCCCCGCCCTTAGTCCAGGTGGTGGTAGCCTCACTCCATGGTAGAAGGCGTTCTGATTCTGGAAAGGCCAGGGTGGCATCATGCTCCCTAGCATGGCCAGCAGAGATCACTCTGCCTACAGGTAGATTAGGCAGCCTCTTAGGAGCCCTGAATCCAAATCTCTCCCTTGCTGATCCAACACAGTGGGAAGGCACACATCCACCTCTCGCCTCTGTGTTTAGGGACCTGGAGAAATGCATTCCAAGATGGGTCAGTTTCACCCTGCGAAATCCCTCTTGGTAGGTCAGACCCAGGTCGGGCACAGGGGAACTCAGAAGTTCTTTCCTGCCTCTGGCATCTGGTACAGAGAGCAGCCTCACGTGATTGACAAGGCACCAGAACTGACATCTCAAGACCTGGGTTCAGCTTGCAGGTTTTCTGCCTGCTGGCTGTGTCACCTATGGCAAATCACTTACAGTATTTGACTCAAGTAAAGGAAGTGTGGGAACTGAGAGAGTGGAAGCCAAAGACCATCCTAATGTCCCAAAGAAAGCTAATATATGAATGTGAGAAGTGCAACGGACACGAGATTCAGTATGTAGACTGTGTACCGCGTCAGAGTTCCAAGTATTCTATGGTAATGCGAAAAACTGCAGAATTTCTATCAAGATTGAAAAGAAAAATGGGAGCACTCTGGTATGATTCAACTACTCTTGCTTTATCGAGACATTTCTACCCAGATGGCAGACTGCTTGTGCTCGTACACCAACCCCCTCCCTCAGTTTCGTGCTGTAGGACTTAGCGTGATTTGATTCCCTCCTTTCCTTCAGTTGTCTGATGTTTTCTTTACAGCTGGTTATAGCTTCTTTATTGATCAGTATATTTCAAAATAATGTCAAAACAAATCTTTCTTTCCTCCCCCTAGTAAACCTTTTATGTTCCACATGGCTGTAACATTACAGAAAGTAGGACTTGTTCCTACCTCCCACCAACTACGAGCATTTCAGCCACGCTACCGATGACTTGCTCAGTTTCCTCATTAGGAAGATGGAGTGATAATATACCTCATGAGCTGTTAAGAGACTTTAGTGGAGCTATTGGGTGTAAAAGTGTTCTTTAAGAATAAAAAGCACTCTCTAGATTTAAGGGGTTATTTGTACTTCCTCGCATTTTGTGTTTCATTACTCTCACTTTCCTGTAAGGAACTGGAGGGTCGGGGAGCCTATCTTATTAAGATCAATATTCTCAGTGTATTGCCTGTTACCTGGAACAGAGCAGGTGCTTAATACACATTGGGTGGATGGATGGATGCGTGGATGCATAGATGGATGCATGGATGGATGCATGGATGGATGCATGGATAGACGCATGGATGGATGCATGGATGGATGGGTGCTTAAGATTTAGAAGAGAAGATAGTTGAGCTGAAAAGGAGATACAGGATTCATTCAACAAGAATTACAGTTATAATTCACTTCCTTTAGCCCTCACTACCATCTGTGAGGTAGCTATTATTATTCCCATTTTACAAATGAGGAAGCCACAGCTCAGAAAAGCTGAGGCTGATAAATAGCAGAGCTGAGATTCAAGCCAGGTCCGTTTTCAAGCTTCAGACCTTTTTCCTGAAGGTGAAGAAGGACACAGGATTGCAGAAGAGCAAATTTCCCATCAACAGCCCTTTGAATCTCTGGATACAGCCAGGTTCTTCCAAAATATGTGAACCAATGCATTGGCTGTTCTGTTTCTGTCCGTTTGAGTTGGGATTCTGTCACTCGCAACCAGGGACCCTTGATTCATACACTCCCCCATACCCATTTCCCCATAGCATGCTCCTTATATTTTACTCTAGCATCAGTATCTTTACCTGATCCTATAATAATTTGTGTGTATCTTTCTCTCCATTAGACTTGGAGCCCTTGGAAGGCATGGGCCATATCATTTATTTGTTGAACACCATCTATGTGATAGGCTCTTTACTGGGTACCAGTGGCCTGCCACATGGATATGCTCAATAAATGTGTGTGTGTGTTTTAATAATTATAATGTACAGCTCTTTCATACTTGGGGATTTGACTCGATTTCCCCTGGCACTTATTTGGCATCAACTATGTGCCAAGACCCGTACTGGGGGATTTCACAGAGATAGCACGTTATCTCTATTTTATCTCTCATGCGTCTCTCAGAACAGGTAACATTTCCGCATCTACCACCATCATTCCCTCATTCTTCCTTTACAAAGAACAGAAAGTCCCCCTCAAGCCACTCAGCAAATGCATAGTCAGAATATGATGAAAATAGTTTGAATCTTTGTTTTAAAACCTTGTTAAATTTTCTGTTTAAAATGTTTTGTTCACATAGCGATACGAGGTGTTTTAGAAATCAGTTCTGAGGAGCGTTCTTCCTGAGGCAGGCAGTATTCAAAGCAGTCTGGAGAGAGAGCTGGTTGCTAGGGGCAACCCTAACTTCTAAGGGGGAATCTCTGCATGTGGATATAAACCCAACGCCCTGGGGACCCTGGAGGAGTGGGGTCCTCTCTGAGAGGAGTCGAGAAGCCTCTGGACTGTGCCGCTTACCCTGTTTGGGTGACCAGCAGGCTGCCGGGGCTGCTAGCAGGGGGCATGCGGCCATAACCCAAGCACATGGTGGCAGCTTTCTTCCTTTGACAAGCAGGACAGATAGGCCTCAAGTGGCCACAGTCACCTTCCTGTGACCCCTAGGTCATGCAGCGAGGCTGTCCGGATTCATTCCGGGGGTGTCGCCTCTGGTTACTTGTTGTTAAGGTATTTATTTATGTATTTATTTTATTTCTCAAATCATTATGCAGTAAAATTAACTTTTTCTCTTGATGTAGGGTTTTATGACTTCTAACATATGTGTAGATTTGTGTCACCACCACTACAACCAGGATGCAGAGCAGTTTCATCAGCCCCCAAATTCCCTTGAGCTATCCCTTTATTAGAGCCGCACTTCCTCCCGCCTCCATGCACCGGCCTTCGCCGACCAGCCCTCCAACGCTATGGTATTGTCTTTTCAAGAATGTCATGTAAATGGAATCCTATGGCGTGTAACCTTTTGAGACTGGCTTCTTTCGCTCAGCACAACGGCTGGGCTGAGGTTGCTGGATGCGCTATCCGGAAGTTGCTCCTCTTTATGGCTGAGTACTACATCATAGCACACGCGTACAGTCAGTCAGCATCCTTCGTGGATTCCACATATGCAAATGCACCTCCTTGCTTAAATCTGTGACCCCCAAATTGACGCTCATGGTGTGTTCATGGTTATTCACAGACATGTGCAGAGGGGAGAAAAATCTGAGTTGTTTGATGCACACGCTCCCAGCTGAGGTGGAACAAGGCGACCCTCTGCCTTCTTGTTTCAGCTCGCACACTGTAAACAAGGGTCCTCTGTGTGCTCTGTTAAGTGCCACCTTCTTCTGCATTTTTGTGCTTTTTGTTGCTGATTTCACTGTTTCAAATGGCCCCCAAGCGTGGTGCTGCCGTGCTGTCTACTGTTCCTGACCCCAAGAAGGCTGTGATGTGCCTTCTGGAGAAAATACCAAAATACACGTGTTACACAAGCTCTGTTCAGGCATACATTATGGTGCTAAGGCTGTGCGCTCACTGTTAATGAATTAACAATTTGTATTAAATAAGGTATCTTTAGACAGAAATGCACATAAAACAAGGTTCGGTATTGATCAGTTGATGAAAATGTTGTGACCAGCGGCCCACAAAACCTAACCCTGCATTTCTCTGGGGACAAACGTTTAGTATTTGCTAATTCAGTGTCCAAGGTGACTTGATAGAACACAGCCACTGCGAATAATAAGAATTGACTATAATGATGGTATTTATTACACTGAGCTCTGGGCCAGTTACGGTGGATCTCAAGACCCAGACCCTGCCCTCACGGTGCTTACAATTAGGTTGAGCTGATAGGCCTTTCATAGCCGTGTCACCTGTTCTTAGTGTTTGGAAGGACAGAAGCTGAGATTCCAAGGCACCTGGGCATTGGAGAAACTGTTTCATGCAGACCGAGGAGAAGAATGAGCTGGTTTCTCAGGAGGACAAAGTGAAGGGCCAGAGAGAGCCAGCGAAATCCGGGAGGCTGTGCTGTCTGCCATGGCCCCGCTCCTGGATGCCACACGTTCCCAGAAACATTCATAGACTTAGAAAGTTCTTGGTGCACATGTGTCTTCTGTGGGCCCTCCATGGAGGGCCTAAGCTTTGTGCTCTCTGTGGCTCAGACCAGAATGGAGGTAGCCAGTATGGGGGCAGGAGGCAAGGCAATGGGAGTTAGCTAGCTGTGGGGAACTCAGCAATTAGAGGCTCTGGATCCCCACAGGCTGAGAACTGGTGATTTCGGTCAGGTTTATCTATATTTGGGGGATAGGGAGGCCTCGGCGGACATGTGAGCTAGCCATGAAACGGTGGCCATGGCTAAGGGACCTATATCATTGGCCACTAGATTGTGGGGGGAAATTGAGGGGTTTCTGCGTCAGGTGTGGATGAGGGCGTCTGGGAGAGCTTCCTCTTCCCCAAGCTCCAGTCTGAAAGTGAAGACCTTTCCTTTCCTTGCTCCGTCCTAATGATAATGGTGGTCAACATCGAGCATACACAATCATGTTCTAGTTTACAAGGATATTTTGCATACATTATTTCTATGATTCTTCACCTTTTCTTTCCAAGATAGATGGCTTTTAAATTTCCACAGGTCATAGGCCTACATGGGCTGTGGGTCCTGAGTCACCCCTGTGGCATTATCCTACCATCCCTGTCTTACCTGAGAGGGTACACAGAAGTCCATACAAGTAATGCAAAGGATATTTTAAAAGGGATCTTGAATCCACTCTAGTTTATATATCTAGTTTACCACAAATAGTAACCAGATGACTCGTTGCAAACCTGTGACTGGTGTGTGGTATCACAATAACAAAGTTAAGAACTCTGCATTATCTTGGATGATTTATATGACTTTGTGATATAATTACTATGTCTAGTTTACCTAGGCTCTTAACAATCGTCATTGGAGCAATGCAGGGCCCAGAACACGGGCATGGACCTGGGTCCCCTTAGAAAATGCCTTTTTACCCCATATACCAGGTTCTCTAGGTCTTTTTTAACCTCCTTGCAAGTCATGAGCTCCAGTTCACCAGAAGGAGAAGGTCTCCGGAGCCCCTCACCATGCATTCCACCCCCCAGACAACTAATGAGACAGTTGCCCCAGCACCTGTGCCTTCCAGATCCAGGGCAGTGGATGGGGAGATGCCAGCGGTCTGAGGAGGCAGAGGCAGAGGAGGGTTGCTGCTTACCTGCAGCAACAGCAGCCAGTCCTCCAACTCTGAGAGCTCTGGAGAGTGAGCCGGACTCTGGAGTGATGGCAGGCACTGCGAGGAGGAAGCGGTGGGTGGAGCGGCCAGTGCTGCAAGACAGGCCCCTTCTGTGGGAGGGTGCATTTCATCCTCAGTCACTCCTGATGTTCTCTTCCATGTGGAGGGAACTCAGGGTATCTTGGCTTCTCTTTCTCCTTTCACTCTCTGACCCAGGGAAGCGGAGCAGGCTTATCTGGTTGGGGCCTTGGGGAGAGCATGCAGGGCTTGCTTGTTCAGCTCTTGCTCGTTTCTTTCCTCTGTTAAGGGTCAGACTGATTGCAGAGAGCCCAGGTGGCCCTCTGCCCATCCTTGATACCCATCACACTTGGGCAGGCCCTCCATCATCACCTCCACGGGCAGAGCCTGAGGTCTATGTGGCTTGCATGGTTAAGGCTGCCCGACCTGGGGGCCTAGGAGGCCCATTTGCCCTCTCCTTCAGCCATACCCACTATCTTAGCCTTGCTTAGGAACAAAGGTGGCATTTCTCTCTCCCTTCTGCCACCATTTGTCTTTTTTTGTCTTAGTTTTCTTAGAATACGAAGGGAAAGAGGGTGATATGTATCGGGCACTCTTTTGATGGAGACACAGAGAGCAAAGGACTCTTTTCCACTCTTCTACCAACAAGGCTGGGCCCTTTTTTTCACACCTATTCTGGGCAGTCTCTCTGGATTAATTGTAAATTTCTGAGCCATGGCTTCATAGAATGGCAGGACATCAACGCCGAAAGGGACCTTAGAGACGATCTGGTCCCACTCCTCACCAGAAAGCCTTGCCACCTGAGTGGCGTAGAAGTGTGGCGGGCTTCCACCTAGAAGACCAGGTGGGATTGCGAAGTGTCTTGACCTCTCTGAGCATCAGTTTTCTCACTGGCAAATGGAGCTATGTCATTTCTGCCTCTCGGTGCTGTGGTGAGGCTTGGATGCGAGGGTAGAGGATGGGGCCTTATCAATTTTAAAGCCCAGCAAATAGAATGGGTTGTTAGTAGTGACAGTGCTGGGCATAGAATCCAGGATTTCCTGGGATAGGGGAGTACAGAGGCCCCAGCTTGGGGAGGCTAGGGGCCTTTCCAGGACCCACAGGAGTGGGGTTAGATAGCAGAAAATCCTAAAGAAAGTGCTTTGGACCATGGGTTCTGACCTGCCCCAGCTGCAGTGTCTGGGGTGAGGCCTCTGCTGGCCTGTCCACAAAGGGACCACTCCCAGCCACCACCAGATGTGTGCCCACGGGGTAGGCAGAGGATGGCACCCAGGCCGGGGTAAGGAAGGCCTGGAGGAGGAGGTCAGGGAAGGCTGTGGCCCCTGAGACAGTGGCCATACCTGCTCTTGGACCTCAGAACCCTGTCATCAGGGGCTCAGGGATCCTTGAGACCTCATTCCCAGGCAGAAATTAGGGTAGGCTTGAAATCATAGCATCCCGGCTACTCCCTTGTCACACGACTCATTCCCACCATGCCCCTGAGCCTGGAGGAAATGATGTGAAACCCAATACCCTCCAAGATCAATGGTTGTACCCCAGCCAACCATCCCCCCATTTTCCCCACTTCTCTACCATTTCCTTGCAAACCTAAAGTTCTTATAAAGACCTGGAAATGATCTTCCCTATGGCCATGGATGACAGCCACAAAACCATTGCTCCTTTCTGGGCCTCAGTTTCCCTTTTTCTTAAGTAGAAATAATCATCTTATATAATCTTTGGTGCTTCAGCTCATCAGTATCACTATCAGAAAGTTCTTATTAAGAGCAATTTGTGCCCGGTACTCTACTGGGCATTGTGGCTTCCACTCCGCAGGAGTGTGAGTGTGTGTGTGTGTATACACATGCAAGATTTGCTCACATCAAATAACCGTGTTATATGAACACCTGGGTTTACACTCGTGATAAACTGAGGGATGATTATTCACTTTATAAAAGGACTCATGTTAGGATTCCCCTAGTGCGTTGATAATGTGATTCAATTTACAGCACATTCAGCTGCCGTCTATTGTGTGAAGGGAGGCTCTCTCTGCATAAACAAGAGCGTGTGTAGGCAGTATTTTCAGCATTATGGAAGGAAAGAATTAGAGATACTGAAGAGGTTTTTATTGCTGATAACAATGAGTAATACTAGTGCCTGGGAACAAAGGTGACTGTGGATCACATTTCTTTAGCGATGTCACAGGGGCTGGGGAAGTCCAACTCGCTGTTCACGGGTCTGACTTGGGACCAAGGGGGACCCAAGTGGGGCCTTGGAGTGGTCAGGGAGCCTGGGAGCCGGGAGCTCTGACTTTGGTGTCAGGTGTAACAAAGGAGAGATGAAGAGGATGTGGTTATTCGGTTTATCTTTCTTGAGATCATTAGGCTTGGGGTGCCTGAGCTGAGGCCAGTGGGGGAGATTCTTAAGGAGGATGGGGTTCCCAGGATAGCCCACAGCCCAATGCTCAGCACTTTATAGATGTCCTTTTTCTACACCTTCCCCTTGCCCCATGAAGCCTTTTTCCCAGTATCATGGGCTAGGACCGAATTCTGAATTTTTCTTGTCCATTTCTGTGTCTCTTGCAGAATTTTGCTGACCAGTGGAGCAGATGAGAATCTCCTGTTTTGAGGCTCCCCAGGAGGCGAGCTACACCTTCTCCCTCAAGCATCTTTTCCAGTCTCATAGTTTTCATTACCACTCGAGGAAGACAATGAATTCCAGGTTATGGAGCCAGAATTTATTAGGCAGGCAATGGAAGAGCATCACAAATTTGTGACCCACGGTTAAAGGTGGGTTTTCTAAAGATCATTGTTCTGATGGGGGAAGGGGGTGGACTATGTACCGTGGGCCAGGCAGTGTTATTGGAGGACCACTGCGAGGATAAGTTATTGCGGATGAGAAGATAGCATATGACGTGGATGTGAGGCCCAGTGAAGACACACCTAGCAGGTAACTGGAGTGAAGGGCAGGGATGGGCCTTCAGATGCTTAAAGACCCTTTGAGTCTTCAAGAAAAGCATCTCTATTCCCTTTGCCTGGCTCCAAAGGGGACCAGCATCTTCCTTTATTCTTGGGTATGCCTCTGACCCCTGGTCTTCCAAGCTGTGCCCACTCAAGCATGGATTTGCCACTATTAGATTATGACTCCCATTGATATACTGAGACCTGGAGTCGAAAATGCTCAAGTCTCCCCTGGAATTTTCTGGGGCCCCTGCCTTTCCACCCATGTCACAACTTCTGCCGGGCATCAAGTGTCCTGAGGAGGACTGGACAGCTGGCTCAGAGCTGGGGACACTTACCCCTGAGCCCCACTCCCCCACAATGGGCATCTTCAAAGAAATCTGTGGTGTCACTGACCAAGTCAGGAGGGGTTGGGAGGGAGCCTGGAGCTTTATTAACTAATCTCTGGTACTTGAGTAATTTATTATGTTTAAGCTGGTGCCATCAAGTCTCTCAGCAGTGCCCGCGTGCGCTGGGAAATAAATTAAAGGCTGTCCAGAGACACTTGGATCATCTGTGTGATTGCTGGGCTGGTGAGATGGAGGTTTAAGTCTCTCTCTTCTTGCAAATTGGAAATTAGGAATTAATAAGACAGCAGGCCAAAGAGCTGTGGTGGTGGTGGTGACTAGGCTGCAGGGCCAGGATGGGGGAGGGCAGGCTGCTGCCCAAGAGGAGGGGAGGAGAGAGGTGGAAGCCAGCCAGGTTTCCACATGTTGGGCTATCTAAGAGGTCTTGTGGGGCTGGGCCGGGGCCCCTTCCTTGGCCCGTGGTGTAGGTGCAAGGGATTTTTCTGCTTCCTGAAGAAAGTTAAATGGGTAATGGAGAAAGCCCTAGCTTGGGAGCCAGAAGACCTGCTTGTGGCCCCAGCCTGGCCACTCGGGCCCTGTGTGACGCTGGGGAGGCCTCTTCCTCTTCTGGCTTCAGTCTCGCACCTGTAAGGCGAGGAGGTTGGACTCAGAGCTGACACATCCACTAGGCACACAAAAATGTTTTAATTTCTTTTAAAGTCAGACAGAAAAAAAATGAACTTTCCCGTTGAAGAAAATGTTTTAACAGATAGTATAAATATTTTTATCTTTATACCAAAGCTGTCGTAAAATGTCGTTTTTAATATGAACATTTTTGTGTGTGGAGGAAGGGGCCCACGAAATTCATCACGTGGCCTCTGTTGGACTAGCAGACCCAAAGGCCCTCCTGTCCTGATAGCAGCTGACTTCCGGAACCATTTGTCAGCTCTCGGCTCCACAGTGATTCGCGGTTCTAGCCTGTGAACTCCTTGAGGGCAGGGACTGCGTGTTGCCCTGTCTGTCTGTCTGTCTGTCTGTCCCTGTTCCTGCAGCAGGAGCTCCGGGTCTGTGCAAGGAACCTCCATGTGTCTGAATGGTGGGGGGGGGGGGGGGGGGGGGGGGGGGGGGGGGGGGGCGGGTGGCGGGGGCGGGTAGCGAAGCCGGAGTAGAATCCAGGCTTTCGGCCTTTACACTGCCAGGTGTTGCTGCTTCCTCCCCGACGTCTAGGGAAGTGACATGTGAGTCAGAGTAGAAGCCTGAAAAATCTCTCACAAGTCCCTCCATCACATGGGCCCTGCCTCAGCTCTTGAACCCACCCCTGCCTTCTGCTTTTCTGTGCCCACAAATTCTTTCAGAAGGCCCTAGAAGGGCCCCGGGTAGGGCTCCACACTGCCTCAATATGGCAGCACTGCCTTGACTGGTCAGCACTGGGGGGCCAGCGGGCACCGGGCTGTGGGGCCCAAACCAGACAGAACGCCCTCAAGAGCCCTGGCCTGTAATTGGGCGGCCTCACCACCAGGTGGCAGGCGTGCTCTACACAGACGCCTTGGCTGGAGCATTTGCCTGGCAATGGCTAGGGGTGTGCGAGGAAGCCAGATCAGCCTAGGGTCCCCGGATTGTTGAGGCCAGTGTGGGTGGCATCAGAAACAGGGCTGAGGCCTCTCAACTTGGCATTGGGCTCCTGCTGAGATTCTGTCTCCAAGGACACCTTGGTCTCCTGGAAGGGCCTCCAGGCTGATGTCAGGTATCTGACCAGAGAGCGCCCCCTGGAGTAGGGAGGGCTGAGTTGCCTCCCTTTGGATGCTGATGTGTATGGACGGATGGGTGGGGCAGAAATGGACCTACTATCTTCAGAGGCATTTCAAGGACCCTAGTTCTGTAGAGAAGGGTAATTCTCCCTTCTACCACTTAGACTGTTCCTGCTCTGGGCAGGGTCACCTGCGTGGTCCTCCACTCTGCACTCGCCTTCTGATCAGCCTGGGCAGCAGTCTGGTCCCTCCAGCTCGCTGGGATCTCCCTGAGGGGCCCCAGGAGCCAGGGTCAGGCCACCCCTGAGCCCAGGCCCTCTTTTCACCAGGAGAGGAACAGGAAAAGATTCAAGCCCTGCTTGATCGAGCTCCCAGGAGAGAAGATGAGAGTTGGAGACAGAAGGAAGAGCCAGCCCATGCAGGAGGACACAGTGAAGCTGGCCAAGTCTGGGCCTGGGCTCACGAGAGAGAGGGAGTGGGGGCTCCAGGTCCAGGGAAGGAAGTGGGAGGGCCCAGTCTCACCTGACATCACTTTGTCTTGGGCAGGAGAGGTTTTTCCAGGGCCTGGCATCCTCCTGGGATTTCAGAGTGGCATCCAGAATGCCCTGTCCTGTCACCAGCCAGGCCTGAGCCCCACTCAGCTGGTGACTCACACTCGTCTTTCTGTGGGATCTTCATGCCCATCATTCAAGTCAAAAGGCCCAGAAATAAACCCTAGACCTTTCTCCCCAGTCTCCTTCACTTTGCCTGCACTCCCTCTTTGTTGGGCTGGTTCCTGCTCCGCCCTCAGTCCTCACCCCTGAATCCTGCTCTCTGCTCCCTCCCCCATCTTTGCTCTGGGCTCCTGTTGCAGAAACAGGACTCATATGTGCAGTAGCCTCTGTTGTCCCATGCTAATAGCATCAGATTTGAGCGCTCACCCCGAAGCTCCATGTCAGCACTGCCCAGGACCCTTCCTCTGCAGGTGTCACATCTCCTTGGGGCAGGAGGGATCAACCCGGCCTGGCTAGAGGATCACATGTGTGGGCACAGACGCTCGGGTGACTCTCTTTACAGTTCACAGGGACAAGCCTGAGCCAGAGCCTGAGAGAGACACAGAGGGAGGAAAACAGAGGGAGAGAGAGGGGCTGGACTATGATAAACAGAAAAAAGATATTCGGGATTTTCAGGGAAAGGTGGAAGATGGGAAGCAGAGGAGGAGAGAGAGAGACCGGGAGAGGGAAGAGACAGAAAGAGAAAGGAAGAAGGGACAGAAGAGAAGAACCAAAAAAAAAAGAAGGAAAAAAATGGAAATGAGATAAATTCCAGACCAAGGAAGGAGGAAAACAAAAGGAAAAGAGAGAAAGAGAAAACACCCAAAAGACAGAAAAGAATAAATACATAGACACACACAAACCTGGGCGTGAACGGCTGTGTGCACGTGGGCGCATGTGCCTGCATGGGCACACACACACACACACACACACACTGCTTCTGGTCACTGTCCTGGCCCATCGCTGCTCCTCTCTTTGTGTCTCTATGCCCATGACATGCCTTGGGCTCCTAAGAAGGGTGTGGTCTCCAGGTAACCTCTCTGCTGTGACCTGTCCCCTTCCCACCCCTGAAAATTCCTGCACTTAGGCTCGGATGAACAGAGGGGGCCAAAATCTTCATGCCTCACACTTGTCACCCAAAATTGGATCTAACCGCCTCTCTCTCTTCCTCTCTCCCTTCTAGTTTCCTTAGTAACTGACAGTTCCCCAGTGAATTCCAGACCCCGGGTGACAGACCGCTGTCACTGTCACAGAAGCTCTCTCTCTTAACGGCCCCCCTGCCCCGCATAGATTCACAGACTTTGACGGGGGTGTGAAGATGCCTGGGTAGGCTCAGGGGTAATTAAAACATGTACCATTTATTCCATAACAGGGAGCAGAACTTTAATTACTCACTCTGAGGGTGAGGGCGTGAGTGAGGAGGTGGCCGCTGGGGGAACTGGGGAGGGGGACCGGGGACGTGTCTGCTTTTCTTCTTTCCTTTCTATTGGCACAACTTGGATCGGAGAGGTGGGAGGTGGGTCTGGGGAAGCGAGGGGATGCGAAGTGTGTGTGTGGGGGGAGAAGCAGAGGGTGAAACTGGATTGTGTTCATTAAGGCAACACAAAACTGGGAGCCGTAATAATAATTAAATTAATTATAAAAGCAATTTGCTTTTGAAAATTTGATTTGACAGCTTACTAGTGGCTGCACTGATCTAGCAGCTCTGGCTTAAAAATAGTCAGAACAGAAAACCAACTAGAAGAACCATCAGCTAATTTTAATTAGACGCCAGGATTGGTAAACAAAATCCCGCACCACCCTTTCATCGTGGCTGACTTCGATTTAGGGAGATGTCGGGACTGATTTGGGGAAAGGCACAGAAAGAGAAGGTGCCTTTCGGAGAGGGGACAGAGGCTCTGGGGGGTCCAGGCAGAGGCAGCTCCGCTGGGGGCTGGTCCCTTTGTCCCCTCATGTTTGGGGAGTATCTGCTTGAAGGCGCTCTGGTGGCTTCTCACCACTCAGAGAGGGACTTGCTGTGTGACCTTGGCTGAAGGTGGAAATGGCTCTGCTGTGTGGCCATGTGTGTGACTCTGTGTGACTGTGTGTGTGTCTGTTGGAGGGGGGCATCCCACTGGCAGCACTCACTGGACTAGAAGAGAAATGATGTAGAGTGCTGGCCACCGCTCTCCTGCCTGGGCTCCAGAATGCCCAGTGGTCTCAAGAAGCTGCCGAGTTTGGGGTCTGGACATTTTGATGAAGAGGCAGGAGGGCTGGATTTGGGCACGGAGAGGCTGCTGCAGCCTGTGGCCCTAACGTCTCCAGGCCCCACTCCGAGCCCTGACTTCCCCAGGCCTGTGCTGCCATCTCTGGTCCCATCTCTCCCCAGAAGTGCACACGTCCATCCCTTCTCTCAAAAGAGTGCGTTCCTGCCTCAGTCAAAGCAATGACCTCCCTGTGCTGTCCCTCCTGGGTCCACTGCTCCTCCCCCTGCGGCGTGGGAAGCCCTCTCCGCTCCAAACTTCCCCACCACCCAGCATGGTGCCCGGCACCTAACGGCATCCAGGAAATGTTTGTTGACTGAACAAAAGACCAGTGAGGCCTTTCTCACTATCCCTTTAGCTAACATTTGATTATCCACCCTCCTCTCTCTCTCCCCCATAAACCCCACGTTGTCCCTTCCCGTCTGTTCCCTCTTGTCCTCTGCGGGCTGCAGTCCTCTCACTGCCCCTCTGGAATCGCTTGCTTGAAGGTCACCAAGCATTTCCTCCCCTTCCTCGTGCCCTTTGTTCCCTATGGGGCTGGCACTGTGACCAGCTGCCCGCAGGCCCCCCCGCACCCCAGCCACCTCATCCTTACGCCTCGCTCTCAGGATGGTATCACTTGCTTCATTCAGCAAGTTTTCACGGAGGCTCCTGGCGGGGTGGATGCAGCTGGCAGGGAGCGGATTTGGGCCCCCTCACACCGCCGAGAGCTCAGTGCCCGAGACAGTCCTTTATATCCTGCCCTGTGTTTTCCTGCTGCTCGGGTCCCATGTCTCTAACCATGCAACAGGCATTTCCACTTGAAAATCCCTCTGTTATTTCAGAACCAGTGTTTAAAACCAGATTTTCCGTGCTCTCCTGCCTCCATCACACACACACACACACACGCACACACACACTTTTCTCCCAGCAGCCCATTTCTCTGAGCCTCACCACGCCTTTCCAGCGCCCAAGTCTTCCCTAAGCCATCGGCTCCTACTGCTCCCTCTTCTGGTCTTCCAGCTTAGAATCAACCGGCAGGTCCTCCAGCTCTTTCTTTTCAATTTCCCCTCCCCTCCATTCTCTGGGGCCCCACCCGCCTTCTCTCTGCTCTGCTCTGCCCGGGCCTAACCTTCCCTCTTCCAGGCTGAGCATCAACCTGACCTCCAGGTCCTCTCCTCCCCACCCCGCCCACATCGCATCCCCTTGCTGTGGAGCCCATGTGCGGTGCTCTCCGCTGTTTCCCGCGATGGTCTCTCAGGTGGTATTTGTGTGAGCGGCCAGGCCCTGTCACTCAGCCCCTCGCTGAGCCCCCTGCACGGAGCCCAACATGGGGCTGTGTTTGAGAGGATGCAGACGGAGGAGGCGGCACAGCCACAGCAACAAGGGAGGCTGGACACACCCACACGCCGAGAAGCCAGGAGTCCAGAAGGCCAGGAAAAGCAACCGGGAAGGAGTTACAACCAGAGGTGAAGGGAGAGACAGGGACGTGGAACGTGTGGGAAAGGGCTGGGGACACGTGGTCAGCAGGAACCTCGGGGAGACGAGGGGTAGATTTCGGTTAAAAAGCAATAAGGGAATGAACAGAAGACAGGGAATGGAGCTATTTTCTCTGGAGCAAAAACTAAGTCTTGTGGTCTGACAAGAGTCTTTGCCGTTGAGAAGGTGCTGGAAGGTTAGGGCTCTGCTGGTATTACAGGAGGGGGAAGGAGGCCTGACTAATCCCAGAGGCTGACAGCGTGGGGCAGGCCCTACTGCCAACACCTGGGTATCCTGGGTCCAGGCAGAATATGCGGTATGTGAGTGTGTTTAAGTGTATGAGTGTATACGTAAGGGTGTGTATGTGAGTGTGTGTCTATGAGTGTGTGTAGCTAAGTGTGCATGTGAGTATGTGTGTATGTGAGTGTGTGTGCCTAAGTGTGCATGTGAGTATGTGTGTATGTGAGTGTGTGTGCCTAAGTGTGCATGTGAGTATGTGTGTATGTGAGTGTGTGTCTATGTGTGTGTGTGTAGTGGGTGGGGTGGGAAGGTGAGGGAGAAAAGCCAGACTGTTCTGACCTCGCCGATTACAAGCTAGACGACCTTGGACAATTACTTAATCTCTCTGAGGCTTGGTTGCATGATTTACAAAGTGAAGATAATTAGTATCTTGAAGATTGGTGTGAGGATCAAAAGAAAGAAAGTGTGTGAAGCCCCTAGCTGGGTTCCTGGAATGCAGTCTGTGTTTACGGCGTGTTCGTTCTGACTGTTATTCAAGCAGACCCCTTTCTGACTTCCGCATTTTTACTCCTACTGTTTCCTCCTCCTAGATGGCAGGGCATGGTGTGGCAGAGCTGGAGGACCTTTGAGATGATCTGGTCCAACACCCAACACCCTCGCTTCATGGAGTGGGCCACAACACCCAGAGGGTGTGGGAGACTTGCCCACGGCATCCTGGGAGTTGGTCCCAGGCTGGACCCAGGCTCCGGACTCCCATTCCAGCGCCTTGCCCATGATGTCTCAGAGCTTTGAGTGCAGGGTAATATAGGAACCAATGACACAGAGGCTGCAGTGGGGACCTCAAATTCAGGCCCCGGCTATGGGGTGCCCAGCTTGTGGGGTAGAAGCCACGGTGTCTCCTCCTCCTCCTGGTCCCCACGGCCCAGCATTGTCTGGGCAGGCTCTGCCTGGAGCGGGCAAGGCTCATTGCAGGGCACTGGAAGCACTTACAGTCTTCTGGCTGAAAACCCTTCACACGTCTCTGCCGATGCATGTGAGGAGAGAGAGGAGTGCAAAGTCGCCTCTTGCCTAACTCCCTCCATACGCTCCAATCTGACGGGCAGCGAAACGCCATCCAGCCCGGCCCTGCCCACGCTCTGCAGGAGAGACGGGCAAGGGCTGGGCTCACCCTGAGATGGAGAGCTCACCATCCAGTACCTGGGTCCTACTGGATGGCAAATCCCGGCTCTGCCTGGCTGTGTGGCCTTGGACAGTTACTTCACCTCCCTCACATGTAAAATAAAAGGATCAGAATATCTCTAATAGTCTCTGGTATTAAGCCTTTGGGAGGCATTCATTTCCTTTTCTAAAGGATGTCTTATGATTTGAGCCCTTTGGCAGGTGTTAGGTATCTTCAGACAGTGGTGTGGCGACCCTGGCAGGGTGGGCTGGCTCCAGGGGTCAGGTAAGGCCAGCTACCTGCGGCCAGGCCCTGTCTGCCAGAAAGAAGTTGGGAGCAGGAGAGTCAGTCCTTCTGGATTTTAGGTCTGCCCTTGACCTTGTGTGATGGTGGACCTTTATTTCTCCTCTCTGTTAAATGGGAACATTGTATCTATCTGACCTAACTCACTCTGCGATCCAATGAAGACAATAGAAAGTTTTTTGGAAATGTTGAAAATCCTCTAAGTGTTTTCATTCGTAATGAATAAAAGTCCACTGTTCCTGGACTACAAGGTGGAAAGGGAAGGCAGATGGGAGAGAGAGGCTGGCCCAGAGCCCTAGGTTCTGCCAGTTTGGGAAGGTGCTCCAAGACTGGGTCTTGCCATGTGCCTAAACCAGGAGCTGTGTCTTCTTATCCAAGCAAGGCCCCCGTGGCCGGGGATGAAGCTAGGATCTGTCCACAGAATGCCTCCCAAGAACCTCCTACCCCAAGCCTCCAGGCATACCCCAAAGGACAACTGGGAGCCCTACTTTATCCATTTCTGGACCTAGTGAGGGTCTGGGCTATTGGTACTCTGCTTGATGGCTGAACATACATGGTCTTGGCCTCCTGATTCCCTCTTGGATGAGCGGAGGTGGGTGTGGCCAAGGCTAGAAGATCAGGAGATCCCTCCACGGCAGCAGGGAGCACCCCTTTAGGCATTGACCTTTTTCCAGGGGGACGGAGGCTGGGGTGTGGCTGGTTTCTTGGAACTCCCCCACCTTCCCATCCTCTTCCTCCCACACCCCACCCTTCAGCTCTCTCCAGTGGAGAGGTCAGAGGCTGGAATGACTAGGCTGGGGTCATTCATTGCCAAGGGCTGCAGTCCAGGTCATCCCCTTCCCTCAGAACAGCCCCACTCTCTCTGCCTTCCTTGGGCAGAGCGATGCCCAGGCCCAAGGGGCAGCGGTCAATAAGCTCTGTATTCATTCCTCTGCAGAGAGCTGTGCTTATGGTGATGATCAATGTGTCAGGAAGAAATGGAGAGACAGAGGAGAAAGGAAGGGCAAGGACAGAGGCAGAAACCCAGGAATCCTCAGCCAAACTGATGGCACATAGTCCTGGGGGGCCCAGGGCAGATGAAGAGCAGAGCGCTCTGACCACTTGGCCCTTTGGTGATCTAGCATCCTGGGTGATAGTGAGCGTCACAGCAGGGGAGGGGCCCCGGTTTCGAGGCTCTGAGGCAGGGGAGGCGTTCTTATTTCCTTTGCCAAGGAGGATAGAAGCAAAAGTGTGGGCTGAAACTGCTCAGGGGGCATCAGAGAACACACCAGAAAGAACTTTCCAAGACCAAAGGCCATGGGATCAAGGAAAGCTCCTTCTCTGACAGTATTCAGGCAAATGAAGCTCACTGTTTTTCTCCCCACTTTTATGTTTTGAAAGCCGCAAATATTATGCATGCCTGATGTGAAACATTTGAACAATAGACAGAGTATAGTGGATTGTGGGCGCTCACCTTCAGAACCAGCCCCGTCCTCCTCCTGCCCTGAGAGGTAACCACTGTGTGCACCTGGGGTAGACCCTTCTTTACGCCCCCACCTTTAAAGAAGATATTTGGAAGTAACAGTGAAATATACCTAGAATTTACTATGTGCCAGACATCGTGCTAAAGTTTTGTATGCATTATCTTATTTGAATTGGATACAACCTCCCAACACAATACAGATTTTTGTTTTTCTTCTTTTTCAAATATAAGACTATACCCAACATGTTGTTTGCGGCTTGCTTTCTTACTGAATGTGCCTGGGAGATCTTTGATGGTGCTGTCTATTGTTCCCCTTCATTCTTTTTAAAGGCTGTGTAGTATTCCACAGCATAGCTGTACCATGGTGTGATTTTTGTGATTCCCTCATTCACAGATATTTATGAACTACCGTTTTTTAATTGTTATAAATAATGCTGAATTGAAGATTCTTACGCATTTGTCTTTGTGCAGAATGTGTAAGGATTTTATATGATAATTCCTTGAATGAAACTCTAGACCAAAGAGTGTGTACATTTCTTAGCTTGCCAGATGCTTGTACACTTGTTCTGAGCTTAGATGGTGGAGCATCCTTTGCTTGGTGGTTTAGTCTCACCTGATTTGGGAAGGGTAGAGATTGGCCGAGGTCTGGCCCTTCTGTTCTGCCCTTGGATTAGATGACCCATAAATGAAAAGCAATGAGGTCAGAGGCAAAGGGACACTCCCACCCCCAGGGCAGTCCAGGGCGCCCCCATCAAGGGGCCTGGAGGAGGCACCAGGCGCTCGAGTCCTCAAAGCCCTATGGACCAGGGTCCAAGGAGCCAGTCGTAGCTCTTTCGCCAGAGGAGCCTTCGATAACTGCGTTTGGAGGGCAACCTAAAGCCAAATATAATCCACAATTAATTTCATCTTTGTTTGGAATTCATGAAATGATTAGATTTTCAAAAGAGATTGACCTACCCTTAGATGCTTGAATTTGACCGAGATTAAAAGACTTTATTTGCATCCCATGAGTGTGTTCCTAGAGGAGTCCCACACCATGCTGGGGGGGGGGGGGGGTTGGGGAGGGTGTTGATGAAACCCACGATGCTGACCCGCGCAGACGCCATGAGGGCGGAGACTGATTTATTTGTTTGTGTTTATTGCTGTGTCTCCAGTGCCTAGAACAGCGCCTGGCACCCACCGTGAGTGCTCATTACATATTTATAGAGTACAAAGGCTTAGGAGGCACTACAAAGTAGCCGATCCCCCAGACTCTTGATTCGGACGCAGGCCCCACAGACTAGCTGTGTGATCCTGAACAGTTTTGAGTTTCTCTCTAAACTTCAGTTGCCTCATCTGTAAAATGGGAATAGTAATATTCCCTCACAGTACCAACCTCATAAATTGTGAGGATTATATAATAAAAATTATTAATATCATTAATTATTTTAATAGACAATAAACACAACTCAACTTTGCAGGAGTTTTTCCTTCTCAAATCCCTTCTAATCTCTATCCTAATTCATCCCATTTCTCTTGAACATTGTAACTGTCCTAGATTGTTCCCCACATCATACTTTCTTCTATCTGTTGGGCACCAAGTTCAGAGCATTACACCCTTGAGACCAGTGAGGGTATGAAGCCACGGGCGGGGGCAGGGTTGAGGGCGCACCGCCACCATCGCCATCCGCTCTCTGAAGAATGTCCCTTGTTCCTCCACCCACATGTCCTTGTGCCTCTTGTCTGTCCCTTTGTGAGTCCCCTTCACTCTGATTTCATACTGCCTGGGCCCGCTTCAGGCTGGGCATCCCCAGCTGTCGAGCCGGCCCCTGACTTGGTGGGCTCTGACTTTGTTTATGTTCTAATCACTGGGCACTGGAGCCCTGGGTTGGCATTGACGGGTCTGAGAATCTGTGAGCAGAATAGGATGACTCCTCCCAACTCACTCTGGAAAATAAAGAGGAGAGAGTCACCGTTATTGAGTACCGACTGTGTGCCAGGCGGTGGACTAGGAGGGCTTGCTGTGGCTGTTACCGGATTCATCATCTGAGGTGTAAACAGGAGGAGAAAAGCGGGTCTCTCAGAGTCTAGGTCATGATCCCATGGTTCCACAGCCAGGAGATGTCAGAGCCAAGGTCGGCACCCGGCTTAAGGTGTGACCAGATGTTCTAGGGTGCAGGGGTTGGTCCCTGAGGCTCTGCTTGCCAGGCACCCCCTCTTTCAGCCCTGGCTGTCTCGCTCCAGCAGCCCCATCTTCCAGAGCTGTGCACAGCCCTGGAAGAAGAGAGGCTGAAATCTTATATAATTACCCAAATCATGGCTCCTAAATGGCCTCTGATTACAGCACTAAAGCCCCTTTCTGCAGCGCAGCCCCGGCTCTCCTGAATAGAGCTGCGGCCACTTTGTGCGGGATTTTTTTTCTTTTCAAGCGAAGGAGATGGCTTATCCGCATGCAAAGTAGGTCAGAACCCTAGCAAAGATCTTTTCAAACACTTGGCTTTTTTGAAGTCCTGCTACGAAACTCCTTTTGTTTCTCCTGGCTTTGCCTCTTCCCTCCCACCCTTCTCCTTTTTCCAAAGGCACAACGACATCGACATCAAATGGCTCTAACCGACAGCGACAGTAGAGCTGCACACGATACTCTCAATTATAAATGATGCCCGGTGAGCCCGGCTGGGCCAGGAGTGCCTACTGCAGCCAGGCTGCCTCAGCCCAGTGCCTCCCAGCTGTAAGCTGCCTCTACAGCATCATGGGCACCTGGCTGGTCTGCCCCCAAAATGCCTGTCCTTGCCCTTGGTCGCACCAGCCCAGCCGAGGGGTAGGTGGACTGGGTGCACCCATGCCTGGGAGCCACTGGCTTGAATTTGTGGTGCACAGTATTAATCCAAATTTGCAAAAGCCCTCTGCTCCCTCGGGAAATCAACTCAGCTGGAACAGTTTGGGGCTTTGCCCAATGGCCTGCTATCTTGGGGGTCATTTCTCTCCCTTTTGCCCTTGCTTGCCCTCACCTCCCAAGCCCCAGCCTCCTTAACTGTGGATAGAAACCAGCAAGCGTTGTTTAGGCATCGAGGATGCTCTTCAGTAGGATGATATTTACAAAGGTGATGGCTCCTGACATGACCTGAGACCTTCACCCCTTAACGAGCCGGTGGGATGAGCAGGCACTTCGGCCCCTCAACAGTGAAGGAAGCCAGGCCTCCAGAGCTGAGGGAGGTGACCACTGGTGCTGAAGACTGCAGGGCCTGTGGGTGACAGGGGCTTGAGGCTTCTAGAGCCCAGGGACTGGAAGGTGTGAGTGTGTGTCCTCACCCAAGAGGGACCAGTGATCAAGATGAATCTGAGGCTCTTTGCCTGTGGGGATGGTGTCCTCCAGGAGTTGAGCAGGGTCCCACCTAGAAGCATCTCCTCTCACCCATCCTCTGTTCTCTCTGGACCCGGCAGGAGAAAACTCCCATTCTGTTGTTCCCTGCCGTCTTTCTCCTGTCCATTGCAGTCTGGGTCCAAAGGATTGGTAATTTCCCAGGAAGGCTAGTGTCTTCAGAGGTATTTAGAAGGGGCGCTGCCGTAGACACTTCAGGGCAAGAGTGGGGAGCAGGCTTAGGGATGTTTGTTCCATTCAGTGAACAGTTATTGAGGACCCACCATCTGCCAAGGTGGATCTAGGTGCTGAGGGTACAACAAAGCAGTCAAGACCCCCACTATCATGGAATGTGCACTCCAGTGAGGGATACAGACAATAGATCAATAAGTCAATAAAAATGGTGATAAAGGCTTAGGCAAAGTAAAACAAGGAAGAGAGATAGAGAGTCTGGGTGCCTGCAATTTTAGATAAGGTAACCAAGAAGGCTCACGGAGAAAGTAATGTTGAAATGCAGGCCCAAGGGAGTGAGGTGTGAAACATCTGAAGAAAGTGTTCTGTGCAGAGGAGACAGCAAGTACAAAGGCCCTGAGGCCCAAGGGCATCTGATGTGTTTGGAGAGGAAGAAGGAGATCCTGCAACTAGATCAGAGCAGGTGAGAGGCAATGTACCCAAGTGAGTTCAGAGTGGTAACGAGATGGAGGGGTTGCAGATTTTTCAAGGCCTTGATGTAAGAGCTTTGGTTTTACACTGAGTGAGTGGGAGCCACCACAAGCTCTGAGTAGACGACTATGAGGATCTGACCCCCACTTTTAGTAGGAAGCGCTCCTCCTGCCATGGATGCTCCCGGGACAGCTCCCCTCCCTCGGTCTCCCAGTTTGCTGCTCTTTGCCCATGAGCTAGAAGGGGCTGGGCCAGATTGGAGGGGAAATTGAATTCTTTTTTTTCCAGGAAAAGGCAGAAAAAGAAGAACAGAGTTCGGATCAGATATGGGGACTTCGCCCACTGGGTGATCCTGGGGCTTTTGGAGTGACAATAGTGCTGGTCCACTTGCCTCTCCGAGGATTCTGGGAATTTGGGGGCTGGGACGGCTCCAGGCTGGGGCCCATCTCTCCCAAGATGTTCAGGCGCACATATGTCTGTGCGCATCCCTTCTCTTCATTTTCCCACCCTTCGGGGTGTCCGGCTTCCATCCTTCCTGTGGGCTCTCTAATGACTGTCAGATGAGGTACTGCACACAGCAGAGAAGCCAGCAGTGTGGGCAGGTCTGAAGATGCTGGATTTCTCACCTCTCCCACCTGCTCCCTCTCTTGGCGTCACCTCTCCCCCTCCCCTCTTCTCACCCCTCTGCAGAAGAGAACCACAATACATGTGTGAAGATTGCTTGCCGGCTGGAGACGCTCCCAGTCTCCTCCCTTCCCAACTCAGAAGCAACAGTCTTCCTTTCCACATCCTGCCCCAGCCCTGCCTGTTTCTGGGAATCCTGGCATCTCCATCCTTTCTCTCCTCCTTTCCCCTCCACCATTCAGGAGACACTCCTGGCCCTTTTAGACACCGTCAGGATTCCCTGGGCTGCTAAATGAGGACTGACTGCATCGGGAGACTTAATCTGTGATGAAACTGTTGAGTAGGGATTGTATTGAAAGCATCCCAGGGTACCCATTCCCATTATTTACCCTAATACAAGGGATCCAGGTCTTGGAGGGAATTATAGAGGTTATTTGCTTTTTGGAACTCTAAAGTGAATGAATCTGAAGTATCAACTTACATTCATATACACAGCTCTGAGCTTGCCCTCCACTTGGGTAGGAGTAAAGGTGAGCAACCCTAGGTTTCCTGTCTGTCCCTCCACCCCCTTTTTCTTTCTTAGGGACCTCCCATGGTAGGCCCCCCGCGCCCCGCCTCCGACACAGGGTTCTCCCTTCTTCTTGCAGGCAGAAGCCAGCCACCACGGGAAAGGCAGGCTTAGCCACCTCCTTCCAGGGCAGAGCGGGTCTGTTTGCCTGTGTACACTGCCTCTTCTTTTTGAGAGGGAGCAAAAAGGAGAGAGAAAATGAAACACTTTTGCCCCCTCCTCATTAGCTCCGAGTCCCAGGTGAGCTAGGATGCTCACAGCTCCTTTTGTGTGGCTGGCGGCCTGTTGCGTCTCCATGGTGATGCCTTGAGGCTTCTCAGAGCTGGGGACCAGCCTCTCTCAGCAGCATTCCCCGAGCTGAGCTGCCAGCCTCAGGGATGGGTGGGAGGAGGGACTGTATGGAATCAAGGGAGGTCGGGATTGGGTTGGCCTGGGCACTCTAAGTGTCTTCTTGCCCCTCAGCGTCTTCAAGACCAGCAGCAACTTTGGAACCTGGGTTCCAATCAAAGAACACAACCCTGGTATGACATTCAAGGTCTTCTAGAGCTGGTTTCATGCTCCTGAACCAGGTTCACCTCCTATCACTCCTCTACCCAGAGCTGCTACAGAACCTGGCCTCATCTCCTCACTACCCCCGAAACAGGATTTATTCCCACCCCTGTGCATTTGCTCCAGCTGTGCCTCTTGTCTGGGGCCTTTCCCTTCCTTAGTATTTTCTGACTTGGTTCCAGAGTCACCTTCTCTGGGAAACCTTCCCTGCTACAGACCTGAGCCCTCGGGGCTCTATCCAACTTCTAAATCCAGACACCTACTGCCTCTCTGGATCTGAGCTGTTGCTGGGAACACATACTGGCTTGTGTTCTTAGTTCACTTTGCACATGAGGGGCGGGTGGCACAGTGGGGAATACATGAGTCCAGTGTCTGATAGTCCTGGGCTTGTACCATGTCTCTGCCATTTGTTAATTTGCCCCCATAGGATGAGTGCCACCTACTGGTTGTCTTGCAGAGCTGGTAAGCAGCCTGCAGGCCTCAGTTTCTTCACCTGCAAAATGGAGATCCTAGTAACTCCTTACAGGCTTTTGAGGATTAAACGAATTATCGTCAGTGAAGGTGAAAGTGCTGGTATGGGGTCTGGTGAGCAGACGGTCCGGCCCCTGCCTGCTGTCTCCCTCCCCACCGCTAGTTTAAATGCTGCCATTTTCTCCCCCAGCCCCCTGTATTTTCCCCCTGCAGCCCTTTGCACACACACAGAATTAATAATTGGTTTCTTGTACTGATTTACTTGATGTTTCTCTTGGGGGGCGAGCAGGCAATGGACATTGTCTGATATGTCCATCGCTGTCTTCCTGTGGCTAGCACAGAATCTGGACAGGAACGGGCTCAAGAAACCTCTGCTGACTGACCATCTGTGCATGGATTGGGGCCTGTCCACCACTAGACCCTCTGCTCCTAGAAGGCAGGTACTGTTTTCGCTTCTTTGAGTCTCCATGGAGCCTTGCATATAGTAGGTGCCCTGTAAGGGGCTTGTTGGAGAACCGTCCTTGGTTGAATATCTTGCCACACAGGAGTGGGTGATGCGGAGGCACCCTCCTAGGTGATTTCTAGGAACTGAAGAGGGTCCCCCTTCTGTAGAACGGCTTAGGGGGGTTCTAGAGTTTTGGAGGCAGAGGGGTAGACCAAAAGAATCCCTCCGTGTCCCTTCTAATCCTGGAGTTTATGGTCCGCAGAAGCAGGAAGCACTTGGTTCCAGAACGTATTGGTCAGCTGGGGAGAGACCACGCCCCTGGGGCCAGATGGAGAGACCAGGCCTTTGCTCTCTCTGGGCTGGTACATTGATTGGCTAGAGTTAATTCCCGTGAGCATTGCTGAAGTTGGGACAAACTCAATTTTAAGTTAAGTGGAAATATTTTTATTTGAGTTAATGTACATTGGATCTGGTAAACACACAGAGTATATTACTACGCACTCAGGAAATGTGCAGTCCGAACAGCAAAGAGATTAGTTTTAAGTGAAAAGACACTGGCAGACGCTGAAATTCATTGACTTGTTGAGAATGTCTAGATTTGGATACAAATGCGCTGGAACGCTAGATCAGTTTGGTGTCTCAGCCCATTCGCACGGAGAAGCTATTGATTTTAGTTGATATGCATTGATTCCCAGAAAACAGGACGGCTTTTGAAAATGAACTTCCAGTAATTTCAGGGAGAAGCTGGCGCGTTTGTCTCCACGCGAGGCTGACTTGTTTTGTTAAACGTGTCTCTACGCCTCGAAGGAACGGAGCAGCAGACAAATATCTTCGTATGAATTAAAATGCATTGATTCTTGGAGGGAAATGATGGTCTCTGTTAAAAGCTTTTTGGAGATGTTAGCATGCAAGAGTTTGAATAAAGCCTTTGTTCTGCGCCCCTTCCTCTCTGCCTTCTGCTCTCCCCGAAACGGTGGCAGTTTTCAGAGCCCATCTGAAGTTGGAGGTGGTGGTGGGTGGGTGGGGTGGGAAAAGGAGGTGGGCCCTCTGCACTGCCAATCCCCTGCAGCCAGTGTGAGCATCTCTCCAAGGAGAGGAACATCCAAAGCGTTCACCGTTGATCTTATCACCAGACAGACGCATAAGATCAGGTGCCCAGGTCGGAGCCGAAGGCAGGAGAAACAAAGGTTCTGTTGCTGAAGAAAATAGCAATGAAAAGGAGGGGCCCAGCGGTTGGGTGTGGGATGCAGAAATGAGGGGGTGTGTGTGCAGTTTTGGTCTCTTGGTCAATGGCCTCTCTGTGCTGAAGGGGAAATGACTCGATGATAATCATCGAAATGTTGCGAGAGTGAGTTATCTCCCTTTCTTACCTTCTGAATGAGTTGGACATGAACCAGAGGCGTAATTTAGGCATTTCTCACCCTCATTAATGAATAGCTCCCATGGGGTATGCAGACAGCACGGCTGGAAAAATGATTCCAGGAGCCAGGAAGGAAGCGATTGGCCCGGAACTTATTTTTCATGTGTTAAGACTCCCTGGATCTTTCTGGATCAAAGCCACTTAAGACAACTTTGAGGGTTGATCATGGAATTAACTCCTCTTTAGCCACTCCTAGCTCATCTTCAGCCCCCAGTTACACCCTGGGTGGGTGATTAAATCCATTTGGGGGCTGCTTGTTGGCTGTGGGTGGGGTGGGAAGTGCTGACCAGTTGCCCAGGCAATGCTGCCCATGGAAGCTAAACCTCTTCCGTGGGTGACAGAGGGAAGCCTGTGAGAAAGACCTGAGAAGGACGGTTAATTCTGAGGCACTTCCTTTCACCTCTGGCTGCAGCTGTTATAAATCAAAGATCATCGGTCCACATCTGCTTTCCCCAGACAGTAGATTTTCTCCCCCTCACTCCCCTCTACTCGTCTCTACTCCATTCCACCTGCCCCTACTCTGCTTTAGAAAGGGGATTGCCTAGGCTTGGAAGCAGAGGATCAAAGCACTGGAAGGGAGTTTGTGAATCTGACTCCATTCTGATACTTCGTCCTCTGCCTCTACAACACCTTATGCCAGATATAGTCTCGGCTTGGATGCCTCTGGCCATGGACTGCAGACCAGCTCCCAGGTGTCTTTTTCAAATAGTTCTGGTCAATGCAAAGTGCCCCCTACCCCTTATCTGCCAACACCAACACCAACCTAAATGAGCCTCAACCCAATGACTCTGGTTCTGTTCTCTGCAGCACAGAAGCAGTCTCATTCTTCTCCCACACGAGTGTCTTTAGACATTTGAAGATAGCCACAATGTCCCCACTGGCATTGTCCAGGCAAGACACCCTAGGTTCTTCAGCTATTTCTCACATGACATGGTTTCAGGTCCCTCCATCATATGTAGGACCAGCTACATAATTTGTGTGGGGTCCCAGCACAAAATGAAAATGTGGGGCCCTTTGTTCAAAAATTATTAAGAATTTCAAGATGGTGACAGCAGACAGCATTAAATCCAGCACAGGACCCTTCTGAGCGACTGCACACATCGCACGCCCATGAAGCCAGCCCTGACCATAGGGGACCTCTTTTCCCAGATTTCAGTCTGCAGTGTCCTTCTAAGTGATATTCCAGGACTAGTCTGTCCAGGGCAGAAGCAGAGTGACTGTCACTTTTTTTCAGGATGTCTCCTTTAGTGTTTTGGAAGCAACTGACAATAACATTAGCTTTACTGGCAGTCAGAGCCTACAGGTGAGTCATAAACAGCACGGTGTCCACTCAGATCTCTAGGTTCACACCTGTAGCAGCTGAGCAATCTCTCTCCCCATCTTGTGCAGTTGCAAAAATCCGTAGTGGTGAATTTTGCTTTGCCCGTAGGACCCATCGCAGTGCTTAAAAGCATGCATTGTCCTTTAGGCAATTTATTTACTCATTCAATCCATAGAGAAATGTTCACTGAGCGTCCACCATGTGCCAAGCACAGCGATAGGAAGTAGGATACAATATGAAATAAAACCTGACCCTGGCCTTAAGGAGCTTTAGTTTAGAAGAGAACAGATAGTTAAACAATAGTTACATGAAAATGTGATAATTCCTACAACAGAGATGTACTACAGGAGTGGAAAAGACGGGAAATGACTCTGCTTGGGAAGTCATGGAAGGCTTCACAGAAGAGGTAGCATTTGAGATGGCTGTTGAAGGGTGGGTAGAAGTTTGACACATGGAAAAGAGAGGAGGGAAGCCCGATATCTGACAGTGTGGGTTCCTCCGCATGAACTTGCACCTCATTTCTTTTGGCCTTTCTTCTAGGGAAGAGCCAAGGAGGTTGGCCCTCGTGACTCCCCACAGATTTCCACAGCCTCTTCCATCGCTGGGGCTTTCAAGCAGACCCCACCACCTTGATGGGAAGACATTGCTGAAGTTTTTGCTGCAGTTTTAATTTCTTGACATCATCTGGGTGCGTTGAGAAAAATGAGATCTAATAATGAATGATTACAACTCTCAAGTTAAGTCTAGTTGGTTGACTAATCAATTTGGTTAAGTGAAAATCCATAGCAAATGAGTCGACCGCAGTATGACATTTCTCCATCCAATTTAAATTAAAATCACCAACCATAATAATTTCACAATTACTCAGGGAGGGCACACTGGAGACTTGACCCCCGGAGCAGAGAAATTGCAAATGCCGCAAAGAATGGGCTGAGAGTGGGGTGATGAGGGAGTCGCTGGAGATGAACTCTGCCTGAACTGCTCAGCCTCGTCAGCTCTCGGGGGTGGGGGGTCTGTGAAGGATGCTGAACAGCAGTTTCATATTCTTGGGTGCAGCTCTGCTTCTCTCCCCTGGGGAAGCAAGAATTTCTAGCTTCCTGGCTAAAAAGCCCACAGAGGGCTCCTCCAACAGGAGAGAAGGGTCTCTCTTTTCCAGACAAGAGGGTGGGAAAGAGGTGAGTGTTAATCTTTCCATTTCAAATTTTCCCAAATTTACACTATCGGTTCCTGGGCAGTGAAGGCCATGTCTGTTTCTCTTGAGTTGACTGCTAAGTGTATGTAACACTGATTAATTAATAGGTTTTTGATAATAAGGGTGATGATGACAGAGCAAAGGAAAGGATTATATTTTATCTAATATGGCAAACACTAATTTGCTGAACATCTCCTTTATACCAGGCACAGTATTAGGCAACAGGGAAAAAGAGATAAATTAAGCATACAGCCCTGCCTTCAAGGGGCTCATAGTCTCTTGTGGTAGCCTGATAGATCAATACTTAGTAATAGTATATAAGGCAGAATGTCATTAATGTTTACTAAGTAACCTGAAAGATAAGAATGATTTTGATCAGAGAGTTTCATGAAAAAATTTTGTATGCCAGTCTCCTCATCTGTAAAAGGCATTTAATAACAATGGCATCTCAAAAAGTTATTGTGAGATGGGTGATGAGACATGCTACTGGTTGTCCCTCAGTCATTTTTCTATGCTTATTCTATAGCAGTAGGACTCCCAAATGTTAGTTAAGTAAATGGCTGCCTGGAATCAAGACTGCATTTCCCAGCCTCTCTTGCTAGTGTGACCATGTATAAGTTTAGGTCAATGGAACGCAAGCAGAAGCAGGATGTGCAGCTTCTAGGAAGTGCCCTTAAAGAAAGAGAGCTTGCTCTTGTCCTCCCCTTACTTCCATCCTGCTGGCAGGAATTCAGGAACAGTGGCTAGAGCTAGAACAGTCATCTTAGAGCAAAAGTGACTTTGGAAGAGACGACCATGCAGGCAGAGCAACAACATAGAAAGAACCTGGGTTCTGAACACTGTGCTGCACATAATAGCCTTGGAGAGCTTACCTCAGGAGCTAAAATAAACATCTATGTTACTTAAACCGTTATTTTGGGTTTATCGGCACTCCAAGACAAGCCAAATTCTAATTAATTTAAGTGAATTGTTGCATATAAAGCACTCAGAACAGGGCTTAGTATGTCATACAGGCTCAAGAACTGGTGTCTAATATTAGTATTTTCAGTCCTTACTCTAAAGGGCCAGAAGACAAAGACTCTGCCCACTGAGCTGCAAGGTACTTGCCTTATTTTTCCATTGGAACCCTTGGCTGAGTAGCCCAGCATTTGGTACCATGGTCAAGGCCCAGCTCTTCAGCCTCTCCTCCTCCCCTAGTCCATTCTTCTCATACTCTCCATTTCCCACACTCAACACCTCCTCCCCCCCCCCCCCCACACCAGACCTAAATCCTGCTGTCACCAGCTTAGCAATTACTTATAGAGAGAAGCAGCAGCAGCAGCCCAGGAGAAGTATGAGCAGGGAGTCGGGTCCTGTGGATCAATTTGTAATTTTTCTTGTGGCGGCAAGAGGAGCATGAGGGATGTGTGCACTAAATCCCCAGCACGGCAGCATGTCTTGGCTTGAATTATTTATCTTTGGGTCCCTTGGCCAAGTGGGACTGGGGCCTTGGGAGGAGGGGAAACAGTGGGTGCATATAAGTGCTCCCCAGCTTAGGCCATTATCGGGGCTGGTGGCAGTGGCGGGCTGATGATGACGCTGGTCCTGAACACCTCGCATAGGAGAGGGCAGGGCAGTCTGTCTGTCTAGGCAGGTAGAGGCACTTCCAGTTTCTGGGCAGATGAGAGTCAGAGAGGCACCCCTTTTCATTGCTGGGAGCCTTAGTAGAAAAATGTTAAAACGGTTGACTCAGAAATAGCAGGTGGATGTTTGCCTGTTGTTGGGTGCATATGTTGAGAATGTGTAAGCACATTTTCTGTTCCCTAGCAGGGAATGTGGGGGCTCTCCTGGCTTGGTGGGGAGGGAGTGGTGGATTATGGCTTTTAGAGAGAGTGAGTGTCTCTTACCTAAAGCTGTGAATTTGATAGATATTACCTGTGCTCACCAATATTTCCAAGTCTCTTCCCTTTCCTGTGCACAGGAAAGAGTTAATCAGTATTATGTGGCTAGTTCTGGCCAATGGAGGGTAACCAGAAAAGATGTGTGAGCATTTAAGAGTTGGTGTGCAGTTTTCTCCACGTTGTTTTTGTTTCTGTCTCTCTTTAGAAAACCCTGAGATGGCGATGTCACAATCTAGTGAAACCTACACCAGCCTGGGTCCCTGAATGCCTGTGTGGAGCAGCCCCTTGCCCAACAGCAGGAGGCATGTAGATTAGTGAGAAATAAATGTGTTGTCTTAAGTGACTGGGAGTTGGAATTGTCGGTACCCGCAGCGCACTCTCAGCAGTGCTGATGAGTGGTGCTGAAATCACAGGGGTGTGCAGGTCCTTCAGCTTCAGCAGGAGGCCAAGGTTCACAAACCGGAAATTGGAGCCCGAATGGGTGACTAGACATTTGTGTGTGTGGCTTGGGCACAGAAGAAGTCAATAACAAATGCTGATGCATGGAATTGGGATGAGTGAGCCTGGAAGTGATACCGAGAGTGGCAGGGTCAGTTGGTGAGATCTGAGAAGGTACCTGGGACAGACGCCACTGTTGCTCTGACATTGTGTTGTGACATAGATCATGGAGGACAGGCTATGTTTAAGATCCCATACTCAGAGGAACAGTTCTAGAACCCTCCTCAGACCTTGTTATGTACTGAATTCTATCCTCTTCCCCAAAATTCATATGTTGAAGTCCTACCCGCCAATGTGACTGTATTCAGAGAAAGTGCCTTCATGGAAGTAGTTAATGTTAAGTGAGATCATAAGCGTGGTGCCATAATCCAATAAGGCTAGTGTCCTCATAAGAAACAGGAGGGACACCAGTGCTCTCTCTCCACACGCACACAGAGGAAAAGCCACATGAGGACACATTGAGAAGGAGGCCATCGGCAAGCCAATAGGGGAGCCCGCACCAGAAACCAACCCTGATGGCACCTTGATCATGGGCTTCCAGCCTCCAGAAGTGTGAGAAAATAGATTTCTGTAGCTGAAGCCCCCCAGTCTGTGGCATTTTGTTAGGCAGCCTGAGCTGACTGATACAGACCTTGAACTAGGACTTGTTTTCTCGTGTTCCCTTCTCCACCTGCCCTCAAGCTTTCCCGTGGGGGACTTTGTGTATGGAGTCATATCTTTTTGAGGTGGAGAAGAAAGAGAAGAGAAGGGAATAATGAAAATACTAACACCTCCTTGCACTTTTAACCAAATGCTTTTTTCTGTGTTACCACACTGGATTCCAATTATAGCCTGGTAAGATAGAGATAATTATTTTAGGCTTAACGATTTTACTCATTTACTCGGCAACATTTCTTGAGCATCTACTATGTGTTGGGGCATGATGCTCAGGGGTGGGGTGCAGAGTTGAATAGGCTATAGCTCCCAAGTGGCTGAGTGAATTGAGGCTCTGCAGGACAAGCTGCTAATTCAATCTGGCACGGCTAGTCAGGATTGGGTCCTGGCTGTTTAGCTCTGTGCCTGAGTTCTTGGCGAAGAAAAAACAAAGCAGAGACAGGCTGTAAAAAATGCTGATGGACCCTGGCATTCCAGCAAGAGCTGTCTCCTCATTGTCCCCAGGGAGCTGAGCATCAGCATCACACCTAGGCAGTGCGTCCAGCTACGGGTTGCCTGCATCCCAGTCAGTCCCCACCTTCCTCTCTGCTGGCAGAATCTTTTCTTTGTCTAGCTTTCCTGCACCCGTGCATCTCAGGGAAAGCTGACTTCTCGCAGGCTCCGAGGGCAAATCGTGTAGGGAGCAGGGCAATCGCACTCAATTTATTCTACTTGCAATTCTAACCAATGAGACACAATACAGCCTGCAGAGATTCTTCAATTTCTTACCCTAAAATGGGCACAAAAGAGGGACATTTTATTTTTTGAGAGGTATTATTGTGTGAGGACATGATGCTTAGAGCAGTTGCAGCCACTTTATGACCACGAGGAAACAAGCTCAAGATCAATCACCATAATACTGAGCAGAGCGAGAGAAAGAACTGGTACTTGATGTCGATCACTGAATTAACAGGGCTCTTGTTATATCAGATAATAAATATTCTCGCTGCACAAGCTCTTTTAGTTCTACTTGAAGCTAGAAGCTTCCTAATTTATACAGGCAGAAATAATCAAAAGTGAGTACCCACTGGTTCCACCAGTGATTCACTGTGTGGCTTCAGGCAGGTCACATTACCTTTCTGGGCCTCAGTCTTCTCATCTGTAAAATGAGGGTGAGGATAAGGGTGCACCCCAGATCTAACCCCTCAGATTCTGTCTGGGCTCAGCACTAGGATTGGTACCCTGGAGACGGGTACAAAGAAGGACAAGAAGAGCTGACTGGAGTGAGAAAGCCATCTATGATACGGCTGGTGGAGGGGAAGAGGAAGGAGAGGAGGAGGCCGTCTCCCTCCTCACTGTGTGAAGGAAGGAAAATGTGTGTGAGAAGGAGCCAGCTGAGAGAGGAGGTGTGTGCGGCCCGCAAAGGAACATGCTGCAGGACAGTCCTCCCTGCGGCCATTTCGGGATTCCTCACCTCACTTTTCTCTGACTGGTGTCAGCCCGCGTGCGGTCGCCCACGGCCCTTTGTGCTGGCACATTTCACTGGGCTGGATTAGCTCTCCCTTGCGGGCAGTGGGGTGGCAGATGTTGGGGGCTGAGAGTCCGTGATAAGCACGGTTTTGTGCCGGGTCTCAGAGCCACCTGAATCAGAACTGCCAGGATCCCCGCGGAAAGCAGATTGTGGCTTCCACCCAAGACCTGACGGATCAGCTGTGCTTTGCGCCTTCTGTGCGTTACCAGTCCTTGTCATCCTCGCAACGATGCTGGAAGGTAGTCCTTGTAGGGGCCATGTTTTACAGATGTGGAAACTGAGGCCCAGCAAGGTGTGATGTCTTGACCAAGGTCACATGGGTGATAAGTGATGGAGCTGGGACTCCAGCTTCAGTCTGACTTCATTCCCATTCCTGGCCTGGCCTGTGAATGAAGCCTTGGGTCACTGGGGCAGGCTTTCTTCCCCGGCTTGCTCCCCCACCCTGACCCATGCTTCAGTGGCCCAGAGCCCCCACACTCTCGATGCTCTTTTTGCCTCTGCAGAGGCTCTTTCCCAGAGCAGGGGGTCTCTTCTTTCATCCCCTCCCTCTTTCTGTAGAATTTCTCTTCTGTGCTCCTCCAGGGCCAGCCCCACCTTGACTTTTAAGCCTCCTTTGATGTGTGCCCTCCCCTGTTCCTTCCTTGTTCATGCCAAACAAAACAAAATCAAATGAACAAAATCTCTTTTCATTATATTTATATGTCATTATATTCATTTATTTTTTCACTCAATATTCATCAAATATAACTGAGCACTGATTATGAGCAGATATTGCCAAGTGCTTGAAATACCAAGAGTGAACCTAAATGGATGTGGTGTCAACCCTCACAGAGTTGTGGTCAAGTACACCTCTCATGCTGAATCCCACTCTCTCTCCACGACCTCCTCAGCCCTGTGCTGTTGGTGATATGAAACCAGGTCTTAAGTGCCCAGGACAATGTCTACTATTAGTAGGTGCTGGGTGGAATCAATAAATTAATGAGATGGGGTAAAAGGCCATGAAGGGCAAGGCAAGGTACGTTTCAAGGAGGTCAGGCAGCCTGCCTTCTGTTGCTGCATCCTCAGAAGACGCGAAATTGTCTAATAAATGGTTTTGCAGCCCAGGGCCCTAGAGAGGGCAGCTGACATGCCCGAGGCCTGAGGCCAGCGCCCAGTCCGAGCCCACGTTGGGAGAACGCATTAGGAATGCAAGGTGTAGGAAATAGAAATTATTAAACTCGTAGATAGGGACAGAAATGCCTTTGTGAGGCTGCAGAGTTGGGAAATTATGCTGAAGCAATGCATTGCAAATCAGCCTGCACTCGGCAGCAAGGCAGAGAGGGGCTTTTATTCTCCAGGTCCCGAAGTTCCTTCGGCAGCTTTGTGTGCAGACGCGGAGGCCCTTCTGGGAGGAGAGAAAAGCTGGTAATTTCGTGGCCGATTGGCAGACTGTCCAGAGCCAATAAAGATATTTGTTTTCTTGCTGAAGTGCGCACAAACCCAGATCTCAGCTCCCTGATTTTATCTTTCTCTTCTTGTGATCTTCCCCATTTTTATTTTCCGTTATGGAGAGAAGTGAAACCTGGGCTATCTTTCTCCATTCACGTGGCTTAATGTGAGCCCGGTGGGGATGGGGTCCCCATCCTGATGGCCCATGAGGACAAAAGACATTTGCCCAGGGTATCTGGCCTTTTCTCCAGGTGTCCATCTGCTTTGGCACAATCTACAGAGATTAACTGTGCCACTTTGGCGCCCTGGGGGGGCTTGATGCTTACACTCCCATGAATCCACCCAACATCCTGCCGTGTTTGATGTTGTTTGCCTGTTTTAAGGATGAGCATAGGTGAGTTGTCCAAAGTCTCAGAGGTAGTAAATCGTGGCACTGGGATTTGAAGTCGGGTTTATCAGTTTCCAAAGTCTGCAGTCTTGGCTTTCTTGAGTGCCCCCGTAGCATTGCACTCCAGCATATTCATGGCGTCCCTGATGATTGAAGAAGCTCTCACTCTACACTGGGGGCTCCCGAGCTGGGTTCTCCAGCAGATCAATCCTAAGTCACAGGGACATCTTGAAGTTTTAACAGGAGTATCTGGTTTGGAAATGGAAGGGACTTTTGAGACTACGTAATTCATTCCCTTTCCCATCTGGGCCCATTTTCCAGATCATGAAACTTAGGCCCACAGAATTTAGGGACTGGCCCAAAGTCACAGCCAACTCTCGAATGGCAGATGCAGGACAAGGACCTGTACCCTCACTCCCAGGCCAGCATCCTGTCCATTTCATCTGCAGTATCAATTAGGACTAGGTTTAACTGTAACAGACATCCAAAAGATAGTCACCTTACTCCCTGATGTGAAATAAATCAGAAGCCAGCAAATCAGATGTAAAAGAAATCAGAAGAAGGTATGGCAGTGTTGGGACCAAGACTTTCTCTCTCTCTTCACTTTGCTATGTGTGGCTTCCTTCCCAAGTTCACCTCATGGTCCAAGATGGCTCCTGACGCTCCAGCTATTACATCCAGCAGCTGAAAGGAGGACATCATTCCCATTCAGAAGACTTTCTGGGAGTTTTATACAATGCTTCTGTCTCACTGGCCAGAATTTAATCTATGGCCATACTAGTTAAATGGGAGGCTGGAAAATGTCATCTTTTAGCTGGGTACCTAGTTAAAAATCAGGATTCTGGTTCTATTCCTAAGAAAACAGGAGGGAATGGCTATTGGGAAGCAACTAGCAGCCTTGCCTATACCTCTTTAGTCTCGAAACTGGCTGCCAACACCATACCTCCTGGTCTGTGCTCTAGGAATTCCCAGCTGAGAGGGAAGCTGAACCAGCACATCTTGACTGGCAGAAAAACAAGGGTTTTCTTTTTTTCCTTTGCCCTCCAGATAAAGGCAGGGCACTTTAGCTCTGGAAGAGTTTGCATCATGGAACTTTTTAGTATAATGCCACCTAGCATATTTTTTTCGGTACTAATCTATTTTGGTCCACGTCAAAGACATCAGTGGCATATAGTTTTGGTGCCTTCCCAGATTTTGTGAAACATGAGGGTAGAGATTTAGAATAGACAAAGCAAGATGTAATGTATACGAGTGTGTCAATGTATGTACACATATTTTTAGAAAGGAAGGGAAACTTCCACTCCCATGTGTCCTGGTACGTTTCCAGTCATGTCCCAGGCTGGAAAAGCGTGAAACACTGATTTTGCTCATGCGCCGGTTCTTCAAGCAAGGTGGAGCCCGAGCTGCTGCTTTGAAGGCCTAGAGGCAGTTAGGCACTCAGAATGAGAGAAACGGGGTGTGAAGCAGCCTAGCGATGGTTTCGTCCAACCACTTGCTTTTATAAATGAGAAAACTGAGGCCCAGAGATGGTACAGATTTGCCCCAAATTTAAAGAACTAGACCAAAATCCCAGCTTTCTGACTCCTAGACTAGGGCTGTTTTGCCTGGACCTGTTGCCTGTCTAAAATATATACGCACATATTTTATACTGTTCCTTAGCCACTTCATATGTGTTACTATTGTTTCCCCAACTAAAGGCTCTGAACCCCTTGTGTTCAAAGCACTGTGCAAGGCTTTGGTGTGAGGAGGAGAAAAAGATGAATAAGACTGAGTTTCTCTCTTACAGAATTTGCAGTCTAGAGTGGAACGCAGATACGTTCACAACTAATCGTAAGGCAAGCCAGGGGCTGCTGAGGGCTACCCAGACATACAAGTGATGATGGCCGTGGAAAGACTGAGTATTCGGCTGGGGTGGGGGGATGTTGGAAGACTTCCTGGTGGGGGTCTTTGAAGAAGAGAGGGGTGGAGGGAAGAGGTGATGTAGATTAGAGGGCGGCCACAGTTTGAGCCTGAAAGTCATAATGTGAGCAAACACCTCCCTGCCCTGGGCACCATTCCTGGAATTTAGAGGGTTTAATAGTAGGATCCAAGGAGGGACAGCCTAGAGGGCTCTCTTATCCCTCCAGGGAGGAGCTCTAGTTCAATGAACTTGTTGGACAGTGTTCTCGGTCCTGTTTGGCCAATAAAGTGTCTGAAACAAACCCAGCTGGTGCCAGGTCCTTACCAAGACCAGTTGAGTCAGAATCTCTAGGGGTGGCACTCAGACATCTGTCTATTTCAAGCTCCCCAGGTGATTCTGATGTACAACAGGACACTTTAGAGCTAAGGAAGGAGGTGAGCGAAGCCCTGGCATAGGCCACAAGAGGAAGTATGGGGCGTGATGAGCTGAACTCCACGGTGGAACCTCCAGGAGGGGGAGGCAGGAGAACTGAGCCGCCACATCCCCTGGACTCGCTCCCCACTCTGCAGATGAGGAGACAGAGACCCAGAGCAGTGGGGAGCTTTGCCGAGGCCCTCCCTGCAGCTTGTTATGGCAACGCCACAGTTAGTACCCCCGCCCCTCGCAGCCCGGTTCGGAGCAACCTTCATTCAGCATGCCGCCACCCTCTGCCAGTTGCTCAATCTGTGTGGAAGCCTTTAAACGGCCAACAATGAGAAAAAGACTCTTTGTGGCTGTGGGCGCCTCTCTTCATTTGTGTGCAGGGGGAGGTCTGGCTGTTTCCAAGAGTGTTAATTAAGAAGTTGCCTGGTTCTCATTTTTGCTTGTCTTTCTTCTTGCTTCTGGGGTGGGCATGCAGGGCTGGGACTTTAGAGAAGAAATGGCTAGTTATGGTGGTAATGGTGGGGGTGGAGGTGACTACTCTGCCATCCATGTTTAGGGGCAGGGATGGGGACAAGAAAGGCAGCGTTCCACAACTAACGGAGCAAGGGTTGGCTGGAGGGACCCAGGAGGATGGCTTCACTCTGGAGCTGGTTGAATGTGGCAAAGGATGCCCCAGGGAGAGAGGTACAGCCACCAGCTGCCTCCGAGTCTGCAGCTGGTTTCTCGTCTTCAGGGAAAGGCATTGTTTGTTCGTTGTCTCACCTCAGGGGCAGTGGAGTCCAGGTTTGTTCCATTTCTCTTCTTGTACATTCCCACAAGCCCCCATACCCCATCTTGGAAATCATTTTGTCAGCACATCTGCAATAATTTGTTCAACGTCTGTTTCTTCTGACAGGCGGGGTTCTCCTTGAGGATCCTGTTTACTCTCGCCGTGCCCCCCAGTGCCCCGCACAGAGCCTGGCAAGCAGCGGGCACTTCATAAACACTGGGAGACGTTGCAATGGGCTGGCCACGGGAGAAGCACTCCAGTGGACCTTTGGAAAGCAGGTTCTTGCCTGATTCTGTCCCTCATGCTCTGTGGGATCGGGAGCAAGTTGCTGTCTCTCTGTGCCTTGTGTTTCCCCAACAACAATAAACAGAATTAAATCTGTAAAGAGCATCAGCGATATGTTACTCAGACTGAAGCTTATCAGATGGGACAGTTAACTGAGTTCCGGGTGCCCTGGCTCTAGCTCCAGATCAGCCACTTGCTGGCACCACCACCATTGAACCCCCCTGTGCCTGGAGGGAGGGGGTGGGGATCAATCTTCAGGGCAGGTGTAAGGCCCTTTGAGAAGCCTCGACTGCCCATACACCGGGATGGCTTTATTTATTCAAGGGGTGCCCCCCATTCATTTTAACTAAGAACAGAGCAAAAAGTCTTTTCAAGAGAGATTTAAGACATCAGCCAGCACTTACAGAGAGTTTGTGCAGATCGATGGTCCTGGCTGGAGGGAAAGGAGTCAGAGGGTTCAGTTGTAAGGAGTCAGAGGGTTCAGTCTAACTTACTGGGGGGCTGGATGAGAGCTGGTATTACCTGAATGAAGGGGCTGGGTTAGAGGTCTCTGGAGAACTTTGTCTGTCATCAGGGTCAATGGCTGGATGAGTTTGGGGACGGAGACTTGGCTCCTTTGCAGATTCCCCCGTAGCTCTGGAGAACGGTATTTGCGTGGCTGCAGACTTCCAGCGGGCATTTGCTGACAGCCCTTGCCTTGGGAGAGGCTCCCGCAGCATCCAGGTGCTTTGGGAAAAGCCTGCCAGGCCGGCAGCATACTTTGCTCCTCTCTGCAGGGCCCTCAATCACAGAGGGACCAAGGACCAGGTGTCCCCATCGGGCCTGCTAGGCCCTCTCTCCCCCTGCCAATTCGGGGCTTATCCCTCTTGGCTCTCGCGTGGCTCAGGAGGGACCCAGCCCCGATCATCTCAGCTCCAAGAGAGAAAAGGAGGAACATCTGTTAACACAAATGCTTTTCTAATTTCTTTTTAAATCTCACTCAGCATCTGCGTTAAACAAGGCTGATCGGCTTGTACAATATTTAATTTTGGAACCATTTCAAAAGGCGCTTGTAAGAGGGGAGCAATGGGGGAGAGCAACAGCCTCCTAAATCTTTAATAGCGTGCCGGTTAGGAGCTTCCGCCGCTCGGGCCTAATCACACAGAGGAGAATGAGCAGAGACAGAATTTCTTAATAACAAATACCTTTGCAGCACCTCATTAAATCACTGCATTTCAGAGACACAGCAGGACACTTGGGTGAATAAATAGTGCAATCTCCCAGTCTGAAGGATTTTCACATCTGAGTTATTTCTCCTGCATATGATCAGTTCCTTTTTTTTCTCTCTCTCTCCTTTTTTTTTTTATTTCCACAAATGATTTTAGCTGATGAGTTCAATTAACGAAGACGTTAGAGGCAAAGTTGAAAAAGCGCCTCTCTCTCTCCCTCTTTTGCATCCCCTGCTCTCCCCCGCCCTATGACAGTATATAGAGCCGCATTTCGTGTGTTGTTGTGGTTTAACAAATAGCGCTGCCAAATGAGAGATGAGAGGAGAGGGGGTGGGGAGGGCGATGCTGGTTGGTGTGGAAACAAAGCATTCCCTGGCTGGGTGTTTATGAGAATGGTGATGAATGGAGCCTGGGAGGGACAGGTGGGCAAGGACGGAGCTCCGAGGTGCTTTCGGGGGGGCCCCCGACCACCTGTGGATTTGGGTCCCTTTCTCCCCACGGCCACACCCAATCTCTAATGGGGCCTGTAATAGGACAAGGGAACTGAGGAAATCCTTCCGTTTTCAGTTGCACTTAAATATTTATTGAGCACCTGTTGTATGCCAGGCCCTGTACGAGATGCTCAGAGTTAATGCTGTCGTTAAAAATCTAAACCACAGAGTCCTTCCCACATTCTCGCTCACTACAATTGAATCAGTCGGGCCATTGATCAATCCGTCAAGAATTTAATGAAGAGGCCATCAGCTGGCAGTCCACGGACTGGGTCCAGCTCAGAAACATTTTTCGTTTGTCCCAAATACTCTTGGTTGCTTGTCTTTTTGTTTTTGTTTTTTTAAAAATAGAATCTGTTGCTGTAGTGCCGTGTTTTTAAAACTGTGGTTTATGACCCCTTAGTGGGCCTTGAAATCCGTTTAGAAGGGATCCCAAGTTACTCATTCTTAAATGTTGATTTGGGGAAAAATCTATCTCTGAGTTCTTAAGTGGTATATTTTCTGAGTCTTTCAATGCATGGGGAATATTTTCTTTTACTTTCATAAATAAACATCCCTCTGACTGAGGATAAAACTGGAATGGACTCAGTAGGATAGGATGGGATGGAATGGGATAGAATAAACAGAAAGAAAAGAAATAACAGAAGAGAAGAGATGAAAAGAAACTCATCGGCGTGGATCGCGTGCAGGAAGGTCAGCATTGTTCCGGTTTTATATGTGGTGTGCTTATATGCTAGTGTGTGATGTAAAATGCACTTCTTGCTGTAGGTCCCAAACAACAAAGCTCAGAGCCTCTCCTCCCATGCGGAATGCCCAGCGCATTGTGTTGTCGTGTTGGTGGAGAGTATGGGCTCTGGGGCCTGTCTGCCTGGTTTGGAGCCCACTTGCCACATGTTTTCCGTGTCACCTCAGTGTTGGATCCCAGTGGCAGCCAGTGATGTGACTATGCACGGCCAGTGGCATCAGTATCCTAAGCAGACGTCGCCGTGGTCTGGAAATTGCAGGCCTCGTCTGCCGGGGAGCCTGCCCGCTGTCTACTTTTGTTTCTTGGCCTCCCCTCCATTCTGGGAGCTCATCGAGTCCCTTTTAGTAAAGTGTCCTCTGCTCACTTTAGCCAGGGTTGTCTTCAATGCTTGCAACCGAGAACCCAGCCATACATAGAAATCAGGAGATTTCACATGAAAGGTTGAACTTCCAGTTTCTTTTGGGAAAAAAAAAAGGAAGATTTAGTTTTAGGTCTGTGTTTCCCCATGGCAGGCCTATAGATGGTACATTGGCTTCCTGTGGCTGCTATAACAAATTACCAGAAACTGGGTGCCTTAAAACAGCAGAAATTTATTCCCTCACGGTTCTGGAGGGCCCAACTCCAAAACTCAGCAGGGCTGGGCTCCCTCTGGGGCTGTGGGGGAGAATCCGTTCCTTGCCTCTTCCGGCTTCTAGTGGCTGTCCTGTCGTTCCTGGGCTCGTGGCCGCCTCACTCCTGTCTCTGCCTCCATCCTCACGTCACCTTCTGTGTGTGTCTGTGTCATCTCCCTTTGCCTCTCTCTTATAAGGACACATGATGGCATTTAGGCCTCACACTGATAATCCAGGATGGTCTCTTTATCTCAGGATCCTTAGCTTTATTATCTCTACAAAGACCCTTTTTCCAAATAAGGTAATATCCATGGGTTCTGGGAATTATCATGTGGATGTGTCTTTCTGGGGCCACCATTTAGCCCATTACAGGTGGAGTTCCACAGTCCACAGCCTGCTTCATTCATTCATACAGCCCCCCGGGCCTGCTGGTACATGAGTTTTTGACCTAATTTGACAAATGCCTGTTCCACAGTGGGAAGGCCCAGTGGGAAGATGCAGAAAGGCAAGGCATGGTTTCCATCCTCAACAGCCTCATCTCCCTGAGCCTGGGTATCCAAAAAGGTTGGGGTAGTGGTGAGGGCTTCCTACAGCTGGTGGGCCTTGAAGGATTTAGATAAACAGAAGGCGGCAGGGACTGATAGTGTCTTCTTGTGAATGGCTCCAAGTGCTAGGGAGACAGCAGCCAACCAAGTGGAGTCTGTGCTTCTATGGAGCTTCCATTCTAGTGGGGTGAAAAAGACAAGAAACAGTCACACAAATGTCAGATAGTAGACATGTGATTGACAAAAATAAATCAGGGAATAGGAAACATAAGCCCTGGTGGGAGGCAGGTGTTGCTATTTTCATAAGGTGGCCAGGATGCAAAGGTGACATTTGAGCAGAGTCCCAAAAGAAGGAAGGGAAGGATCCACATATGTATTTCTGGGAACAGCAATCCAAGCAGAGGGACAAGCATATGCAAAGGCCCTGAGGCACCTGCATTCTTGGGATGTTCAGGGAACAGTAAGGAGGCTTTGCTGATATAGCTGAAAAGGAGTAATCTAGCAGGCAAGTGGTAGATGAGGACTCGGGAGGGGGCTGTTGTCATGGCAAGGACTTTTCAAGGGCTGAGGATCAAGGAAATACTCTTTAAAGCAGTGGATCATGAACATGAATGAGAAAAGTCTTTAATTTCACTAACCTCTAACAGAAGTTTAGCATTTCCTTTACTTACAAATCTAGGCCCCATCTAGAGCATTGAATCCACAGCACTTTTGGCAGTACCATTGATGACTTTGTCATCTGTGGAAATCACAGATATTTTTATATCATCGTACAGTTATTACACTTAATCTTGAAATATTGTTTTCTCCCAGCACTACTTCAAAATTATGTAATTAGACCTGCCACTAGAACTCATTATTTACTGCATTAATAAAAAGCTCATATATTACTATATCACAAATTAGTTTTTAAAAAATATTTTTATAACTGCACTTCAATATAATTTATTTCCCGTGTAATCTTGTGTATTCTGTTTTATGCATTTCAAGACATTATTCTAGGAAGAGGTGAAAAGGCCTCCCCAGACTGCCCATGGGGTCCACGTGGCATGAAAAAGTTCAGCACGCCTGTCTTCAAGCCTTTCGTATGTAGCCCCTTTGGCTTCATCTTGGGCCACCCCCGACCCCCCACCCCAGTGACTTCATATGTCATCCAGCCTGAACGACAGATACTTTCTCCAAATGTCATGTCTTCATTGCCCCCAAGCCTTTGCAGATGTTGCTCCTTCTGCTTTGAGCTCTGCTGCCCTTTGCCAAGTTCTGCTTATCCTTGAAGTCTCAGCTTTGCTGGCACTTTCTCCAAGAGACCTCCCCTGATCCCCTCGCTGCATTGTGGATGTGTCAGTGCACTCCAGGGGACCATGTCCCGGTCTGTTCCCCATTAGACCACCAGGTCCTGGGGGGCAAGGATCAGGGTTGTTCCTGGCAGGGTCACCAGTGCTTACCCCAGGGCCTGATGCGCAGTGGGTGCTTGATACACTCGGAAAATATCCACGGACTTGAGAATGAGTCGTTTCATTGAATCCTGGGACAATCTTGTGATGTAGTTGGTGTTAGTTGGATTTTGTAAATGAGGAAGGAGGATGAGGGGTTAGCCAGAGAAGGAGAGGAGCTGGAGGAAGGGCTTAGAGATTAGGGGACAGCGAGGACCCTGTTTGAAGCAAGGGCATTGTGGGGAACAGAGATTCGGCTGTGGAGAAAGGGTGAGGCCAGGCGGATGCGGAGACCCTGAGGCCAGGCAAGGAGCTAGGGCAACGAGGGGAAGGGCAGGCGGGTACAGCTTCGACCATCTCCCCTCTTCCTGTCTCTGCGGAGGAAGGACGAGAGCTTTGACCACCAGGTTTGGTAACAATTCTTATTCTCATCATCCCACTCCTCAGTCTTTTCCCCGAACTTCATGTTCCTCGTTCTATTTTGCCTTTTCCATCTGATGGATGTCTTGTTTCTTCAGGTAGCGCAGGGGTCACATCTTGATTTGGTAAAAAAAAGTCCTAAGAGAGAGATTTGGACTTCTCTCTCTAATGCTCGTTAGCTGTGTGACCTTGAGCCAGTTTCTTAGACCCAGAGAATGCCTAGAACCTGCAGGTGCCCACTAGACACGTGCGCCCAGCAAGCCCCCGTCCTGAGTGACACCCCATGTCCTTTCATCCTTCCCAACTTTGCTCATCTTGTGCCCTCTGCCCATGCTGTGGGCCCGCCCAGAAGGCCTCCCAGGCCTGTCTGTAGAATCCACGCCCATCTTTCAGGGCCCAACTCAAACGTCACCTTGTCTTTGGATTTCTTTCTTCTGTGGTGCAGTATGTCACCAGGCAAGTTACTGAACCTCTCCGGCCTCCGTTTCTTCACTTACCTACACAGAATTGCTGTGAGGGTCGAATGAGCCAACATATGAAAGAGGGCTTGCACACAGTAGGGGCCCACCATGAGTCTGTTTCCTCCCTTCTGGGAGCAGCTGGCTGGCTGGCGTGCACTAAGGGCCGGCTCACACCTCGGTTAAGGTGGATGGGTCTGTGAGCACTTCTGCCAGACGCTCTGTCCCTCAGACACGTGCACTTTCTTGCTCTCCTGCTTGCCTTCCTCTTGCTATGTCCCACTCGGATCTCCTCTATAAATCTTTCAGCACCTTCTTCATAAACAATGAGGCCGCAGGCTGGGGACGTATCCACATCAAAGGGTTTCTCTAGGAGCTGGTGATGGTGTTCTCTTCTGAGGTGGCTAGGGGGCCTCTCCATTTGTCTGTGCCTTTGGGGGCAAGGCCTGGGGCTACCTGTCTTTATCAGGGCTGGCGCTCTGGGCAGAGAGTAAATGCTGGCGAGTGCGGTCTCTAAACACTGGTCTGGGAGCAGGTTAGGAAAGAGGCTGGCATTTAGAGGGCCCTTCACGAGAGGCATTTATCAGTCTTGTTTTGACCCTTGTACTTCTGTGTTCTGTGTGGTAGGTGTTATTTGCCCCCATTTTATAGACTAGTAAACTGAGGCCCACAGAGATGAAGATGTTTTCTCCAGGTCACACAGCTTGTGAGTGGCACAGTCAGAAATAAAATCTTTGTGTTGGTTTGCTTCCCAAACCTAAGTTCTTCCTACTGTGTCCCTCTGTCTGGGCATGTCCTCACCCCCAGTAAACAAGAAGGCCAGGTTGCTACATCCTCTTGGGAGAAAGAATCCGGCTCATTCTGGGTAAGGTGCACAGAGATGCCACAGGGCTACACCTGTTCCAACATGCACATCAAAGACCAACGCGGAGTTCCACGAAGGCTGCATCTTAAAGGGTCAAGAGTGAGGGGAGCATCTGGATACCCAAACTTGCAGCCCAGGTCATGGGAACCTCCCAGGGCTTCTGTGGCATCTTGGGCCTGGGATGCTAGCCAAGTCATCAAAATCATGATGTCATCCGCCCACCTGATCGGAGTCCAATCTGCTCCTGCTGGCCAGGGAACCCACAAGGCCTGGGACACTGAGAGCAGGCACTGATGGGGTCTCTGACTTGCAGGCTAGAAAAGAGCCTCAGAAACATTTAGCTGGACTTGTGCTTACTGGTTCTTACCTGTGGGATCACTTTCCTGAGTTTCCCAGCTCCTCCAACCACCCAACTCCTCCTCCTCCATCGTCTCTTCCCATGAAGTGCCAAGACCTCCAGGGCCCCCTGGTTCATTTTCTTCCCCTCAGTCACAGTCCAAGATGGGACCATGTATAGTTAAGAGCAAGGACTCTGGAGCCAGAACCTTGGCTGAATGCAACTCCACTTAAGTCCTGTATGACTTCTGTAACTACTCTGTGCCTCAGTTTCTCCATCTGTCTAATGGGGATAATAATTGTGCCATTTTCATAGCCTGTTTCTTATGCCCCCTGTGTGTCCACTGTGGTCCAGCCACCCAGGACTCTGCCTGCTTCTGGTTTCTCTGTCTCTGGCTTTGATCAATCTGTATTCTGTTGATAGATTCTCCCCCACCATCAACATCCTTCTCACTCTCTTCTCAAAAGCTCAGTGCTAACATCCCTCCAGGAAATTCTGCCTCCACCCTGAACTAGGTCTGTGAGACCCTTAGCACCCTATAAGTCACTGCATTCCTTTAACTTGGTCTCATCTTTGAATTTGAATATGTGCCTTCTATATAGCAGGCACTTGATACCCATGCACTAAATTAAACCAAGGTCCTCTTACAAATTAATTTATTTCCTCTAGGCAAGTGTTCTTCAATGGCATTTCTTTATAATTGAATATAGCTTCATGGTGGAGAAAGCTCACTTTCATAGGCAGTATCTAATCTCATCCTCCGAGCATCTGAGAAAGCAGTTCTGATGTTAGCCCATTTTACAGATGGGGAAGTGGGTATCAGAGATGTTTCACATGTTGCTCAGGTCACATGGCCAATAGGTGGTGGGCAAGACTTCTGATTGTGAATCCCGGTTTCTTTCCACTTCCAGATTTTCCCTCACTCCTCCAGTTGTGCAGATGTAGATAAGGTGAGCATCCCAGGTTGACTCAAAACATTTCAGAGTAATAGATCTTGCCCAACATATTGATTGGGAAGCCTGAGGCTCTTTAGTCTTTCTCTCCCCACTCCTGAGGGCTTCTCTCAGGAGCTGCTGAGGGAACGTGGGTGGAAATGGTGCCCAGAAATCAGCTGGGGCGCCTGAGGTCCTAGACCTGACAGGCAGTGCAGTTTCACGGTCTGGAGCCACACAGACCCGGGATTTAATCCTGCTCACCTTTTTCATCCCCACCTGTGTAAAATGGGAATACAGCAGTCCCCCTTGTCCAGGGTTTCACTTTCCACGGTTTTGGTTACCCATGGCCAGCTTCAGTCCAAACATATTCAGTGGAAAATTCCAGAAATATACGATTTGTAAGTTTTAGATTGCACACAGTTCTGAGTAGCATGATGAAATCTCACATGGGCCCTCTCCATCCCCCCCAAGACACAACTCATCTCTTTGTCCAGCGCTTCCACGCTGTATGTGCTACCTGCCAGTTAGTGCATTAGTTAGGATAAAACATAGTATACAGACCTTCCTCGACTTATGATAGGGTTGCATCCCAATAAACCCTTTGTAAGTTGAAAATATCATGAAGTCGAAATGTATCGAATACACCTAGCCTGCGAACATCATAGCTTAGCCTAGCCTTCCTTAAATGTGCTCAGAACCCTCACATTCGCCTACAGTTGGGCAAAATCATCTCACACAAAGCCTATTTTATTGTAAAGTGTTGAATATCTCATGCAATTTATTGAACACTGTACTGAAAGTGAAAAACAGTGGTTGTCCAGGTGCATAACGGTTGTCAGGGCATCAGTTGCTTACCCTTGTGACCACGGGGCTGACTGGAGCCGCCGCTCATCGCTGCTGCCCAGCATCACGAGAGCCCAGGCTAGCGATATGCAGTACAATCTTCTCTCACGATGTTCGTACCACATATCAGCTCACCTGGGAAAAGATCAACGTTCAAAATTCAAAGTATGGTTTCTACTGAATGTGTATCACTTTCACATCGTTGTAAATTTGAAAAATCTTAAGTCGAACCACTGCAAGTCAGGATCATCCTGTCTGTATACAGGGTTCGGTCCTGTCTGTGGTTTCAGGCATCCCTGGGGGTCTTGGAAGTATCCCCCACAGCTAAGGGAGGGCTCCTGTAATAGCACACACCTCATCCGGTTGTGGTGAAGGACAGTTGGCATGTTTGTAAATCCTACAGCATAGCGCCCGGCACACCAGGGATGCCCAATAAATAGTAGTAGTAATAATAGCTAACATTTACTGAGGATTCATTTTGCACCAGGCACCCTATTCAGTTATTTCTGTCCTCTTCTCATTTCTTCCTCCCGACAATCCCTTGGAATAAGATTACTACGTCTTTTCTTACAGATGAGGAAACTGAGGCTCAATATGTTACATAGCTGCCCAATGTCACATCATTTTCAAACAGTGCCGCGAGGGCGGGGCTCTGTCTGTTTGCAAATGGATGCGTCCCCAGCTTTGTACACCTGGTACAAGGCCCACAATGGATAGAGTCAGAAGATGGACACTGTTATTATTATCGTGGTGCCAGCAACCAAATCCAGAGGGCAGTTTGAATATGCTTAGCCTGCCAGTGTGGGGTTAGAAGTCTGAGCTTGAGAATGTGTTGTGGGGGTGTGCCGTGGATGGGGAGGGTGGCTGCGGCCTCTGCAGGACCACAGAGCAGAGGGAGAGAAGCAGCCGCCTTCCCTCCCCAAGCACTGGGGCTGGAGGCAGAGCCCTGGGCCACTGGTGCCTGCGGTGACCCTCATGACACCCTGACGGATGGAATGTGACAGAGCGCCCTCGTGCCCTCCCAGCAGAGGAATCTAACCACTACTCGGCTGGGGACTGAGTCCAGGAGAGCTGCAGGCCTCAGGCAACGACAGACACTTTGCTCAAACAATGCCTCCTCCCTGGGGCTCTACCTCCCTGGGCAGTCCTCTGAAAGAAGCGCCAGTGTGGAACGTGGAGCCAGCAAGATCTGACCACAGAGGCTGCCCAGGGCTGCCTTAACTGCGGCGGCCATGGCCAGCCACGCTCAGATCAGGAGGCCCCTTCAACTGCCTCCCCTCCGCGAGCTCAGGAGGGGAGAGGAAACTACTGGAGGTGGACACTGCTTAGCGGTCCTCACAGAACACTAAAGATAAGGAGGGCAAGTGCCCGCCATGGGGAAAAATGCCCATCTGAGAATCTGGCATCTGAGACAGCTCTTCTCTCCCTTCTTTCCTGTCCCAAAGGGCTCACAGATTCAGGCCCCAGGCCCCAGCCTGCAGCTCCTCTCATCTTTCCCATGATTCATTGCCCTTCGCTCACTCCCCGGTGTCCTGGGGAAGGAGGTTCCGGCTCCCCATGTACTGGGCTCAGGAAAACACACCATCAGCACTGCCTCAACTTTTATTTTTAACCAACAATTGATCCCGCTTCCAGCAGGTTTATTTTCCGCGTCAGCCCATGGGCCGGTGCTAATTGGCATGGCTCGCTCTGCCTTCGGGAGCTGAACGCCTTGGGTGACTCTCCCTGACCCCTTCTATGTCCCTCTTCCCAAGGCAGAGCCAGAATTGAGGTTGACTGAAAAAAGCAAGAGCCCAAGGGGAGGGGAAGAACCTCAGAACCAAGAGGGCAGGGCAGGGGTGGGGACTGCCTGTGCCGAACGCGGGGGCCAGGCCTGCGATGCCAGCCAGCCTCCCTGCCGTCTAGACTCGGCTGAGGAGCTGCGTCCGGCTCTTAGCCCTTCTTCTGAGTACATCGGAGACTCAGCTTGAACGATTTTGTTAATATGTTATTCTTTCAACTAACGTTTCTTGAGCTTTTCCTTGGGTGAGTGCGTGGGGCTGGAAGCTGGGATTGGGGTGGAATGACAAATGGGATTCCAAGACAGCCTTTGCCTTACCTCAGAGTCACAATCTGGGGAGAGGAGGAAGATTTTGAGACAAGTGTCTATAATGGATGTGATAAGTGAGAAGTAGAAGTTTTGCACGAAGGTGTGCAGGCAGAGGAGAGCTAGTTAATCTGCCTGGAGATCCGTCGGGGATGGCTTCATGGAGGGCGTCTGATTTGCACTATGTCTCTGTATGCCAAGAGCTTGTAGGTATAGGGATGCTCCAGGTGGAAGGAACAGCACATGCAAAGACGTAGAGGCCAGAAGGTGGAGGATGAACTTGAGAAAGAGCCTCTTTAATGTGGCTAGAATGTAGAACGCATGAGAACAAGCGGCGAGGGAGGAGGTGGGAAAGAAAGACAGCTCTGCCAGTTTGAAAAGCTCATGGGCACCTCTGAATCTTTACCCTCTGCCTACCTCTCTAAATAGACTGGAAGGGCCTCGAGGGGAGGCACCCTTGACAGGAAGGTGCTGCCTTGTCCTTGCCTCACAGCTCCGGGCCCAGGGCATGTGCGCAGTAACCAAAGGAGGAGCCCAGACCTGGCTGGGCTGGGAGGCAGGGCCACCTGGAGCCAGGACGGATCCTACCGTGTGAAGTTTGAAAGGAAGCATCTTGCAGCTCCGTCTAATTACAGGGTAAGTGAGGGGGCCTCCCTCGTGGTTAATTTGCTGCGTGCCTTTATTGCCAGCAGAAGACAGATGACTCACAGAGGATATTCCATACAGGCCTGCCAGTAATTGTCTTTGTGACTTCACGAGCCTTTTATGGCCCCGCTGGGAAAGGTATTTTATTTTTCTTCTTTTAATTCTCCATTTTCGGTCGGTAAATAACCAACTTCCTCAGAGAGGAGGAATGTCAAGGCCAGGATCTAGGGGAAACTATCTCAACAAGATAGGCCATGACCACCAGAAGTGAGTCTGGGGTCAAAGGCAGAGGACAGAGGGAATGGGGACAAAGTGACTCACCCAAGAGAACATGCGGTAGATAATCCCCAACAGTGATTAATATATATATCATCAAAATCTAAAAATGAATAAATGTTTCTTTTCAGCAGATTTACTTCCCCAATGATGCTTGGCTTAGATTAATGATAATGTGAATTATGTTTCCAAAGTGCACACAGACTGCTCTGCTGGGAGGGTCGAGAGGAGGAGGTCAGAGTGGGTGGATGGGGAGCAAATGCGTGGTGGCCCCAAAGAGTGCTGTGTGGGAGGATGGCCACAAGGGCATTACGTTTAATTAGTGTCTAGTCTCTACGTGTGCAAGATGGGCAACAGTGAGAGACTTGTTTAAATAGAATGAAAATGAAAGGTATTGCATTTCAGTGGTGCTCTGGAGCTGTCGCCTGCTAGCTTGCAAAAACGAATTGTTCAATTTTCAGGCATATTGTGAGCTGTTTGGGATCATGTTGGTAGCTTGAAATCAGCCATAGTGGGACTATTTACACTAAGGTAATGGGCAAATCCTACAAAGCAGAACCCCACCCTAACCCCACTGGTTGTTAAACATTTACCAGCACACCACTGTTGCAGCCATCCATACCACTAGAGCGTTCTAGTAGGGGTGAGGGACCACTTGGCAGGATAAAAGTAATACCGGCTAATATTTATTGATCACTTACCATGTGCCAGGCACTGTTCTAAGCACTTTCCATATATATATATATATATATATATATATATATATATATATATATATATATATATACTCATGAATCCTCTCAACAACTCCATGGCGTTGATGCTATTCTTGAGCCTAGAGCTGTACCCAGGGGGCTGAGACTTAGAGTCAGAGCCAGAAGAGATTATTAACTGGTCTCCCCATTCCCTTGTTTTATGGAGGAGGAAATGGACAGCCAGAGGGGAATGGTTTGGCCAAGGTCAGAGATCTGCTGATGGGTCTAGTGATCACCCCCACCCCCACCCCCACCCGCGTCTATTCTCCTGCTCTTATTCTTCCCACTACCATGCTACAGCCCTGTCTAAGTCCAGGTGAGAGCTGGACCCATAGGCTGGGAGCTGACCAAAGGAGGAGTCCCTGGAATGAGCCCAGCGGGCTCTGTTTGTGCTGTTCCTGCTCCTCTGGCGGCTCGATTGGGCTTTCACTGCTCCCTGGTGCCCCAGCTCCATGCAGAGCTGCCTTTCCTTCCACTCTGCCACTGTCTGAGGATCCCACTGGAAGCAATTCAGACTTCAACCTTTCAGCAACAACCATCTGGAATAACAAGAAAAAATAAATAAAAATAAAAACCCAAGTCGGAGCTCTGCCTGTTAGCCCAGAGTCCTTAGCTAAGAGGAGTGGGGATGGAGATAGATGGGCTGAAACTTTCACAGCCAAATGATCAGCCTGGAGAATTCACCGTGAAGTGCATAAGGGTTCAAGGTAAGCCCAGTGTGGCCTGGGGTTAGACTCTGCAGCTTGCTTCGATGATTGCTTTTGGTGTGAAAAAGGTGGCTTGAGTCAAGGAAAAGAGACTCAAGATGAAAATCCCCTCAATTCTTAAATATATAGGTATATTCTAATGCAGACTGCATTCTAATATGTAAACATTCTAATGTAGACTATAGGATCAGGTAGTCCCAGAGCCGAAAGGGCCTTCTAGAATGCTCTCCCTCCCTCCAAGCCTGGGAAATCAGCTGTCTCCTGGAAAGAAAAAAGCGTGAGTGCTTTTTTGCAGAGCAGGGCCTTCCTAGGCAGGGATGATGGAATGCTTTCCTCCATCAGAGGGGGTTACTGGCGGACAGGGTGCTATAGAGGGAGGACAGGGGCTCAGTACCAGTGTGCCCTGCCACCTTGCACAAAAAATTCACCTCTTTAGGCTCAGTTTCCTACTCAGTTAAAGTAGAGGTTTCAGACTGTGTGGTCCCTTTCAGCTCTTCCACTCTATATCCTAAACAAAAGGGGGCATTTCAGAGACGGAATTAAACACACACACACAAATTGACAAATAGAGAAAGCTTTCAAAAATCTCATTCACATTATTGCTGGATTTGTCTATTAGTGAGATTTGTTTCTTTGCATGTGCTAATTGGTCTTGGCATTAATTAATCTGATTTCATTATATTCTCTTTAATTTGTCAAGATATCATTTCGTTATTGGGTGACGGAACACTTTGGAGGATTGTTAGAATTGGAATATATTTTCCCCCCTTTTAAACTTCCTGGAGAAAAGTCGTTATCAATTAAGTTAATTTGCATACACATTAGGTTAATCGTTTTAGTTTAGCCAAATTTGTGGAAATTTACATAGCAAATTGACCCTCCACATTTCACTTAAACATATGTAGCACACCGAGGAGTGCATTTTGAGTTGCTAATGAAACTGAGGTTATTTTACACGCTTCTTTTAGTAAAAGAGGTCTAATTAGACCAAGTAATTTTTTATTTCATCCGTAATTGCAAAACAAATAAGCTTCTTGGCATTTTTTTTTTTTTTTTTTTTTAGCGGCAGCATCATAGGACAGGGACGTTAATAAGGAAGTCATGTTTCCCTAATTAAGCCCGGTTTGATTCCTGCTCACTGTTCCGGCGTCAGCCCTCTCCAGCCTTCTCCTAGGTACCCTTCTGCTTGAGTTGCTAAGCCTCCTGGTATACCTATTAATAGAAGACTCCCCCACATGGAGCCAACTGAATTAAAAAATGTAACTCGGAAGGCAGGGTGGGAATTTTGACAGATTTGTTTTTAAATTTTTTTTTTTTAATGCCAGAGAAGAGAAAGTTGAATTCAAAAAGGGGGTCTTGGTTCTCTCCATCAGGGGAAGAAAAGAGAGAAAAATAGCTTTTGTTCTCCCCCAGAAAAGAAGTTGGCATAACACACTGGTGGTGTTTCAAAAGTGACTCCAGGGGCTCACTCGTTCAGTGTTAGAAAATTGGCTGCCGTCTCCCTCTCCAGGACTGAGGAGCTGTGGAGAGCTTACAGTAATGTGGGATAGTTGCGAAAAGAAAGGAATCTGGGATCTGAGGCTTTGCTGAGGGTGGAGGGAGGAGAACTTCTGGCCTCCGTCCTAGAGGAGGTGGGAGTTGGAAGTGAGGGATGTGTTGGGGGATATTGGTATAGTTTCACAGAAGCTTCTACCATTGCTTCCCACTCTACACCAAGGACTCAGAAGGGCTTGTCCCACTGTCCTGTGATGGATTTTTCTTCCTTCTACCATGGAAGATTTTTCTGAATTGTATAGGAGGAAACTAGAATGGATGGTAGCTAAGAGTAGGGCAGATTGGGTCAGAAGGGGGCGCTGTACCTTCAGCATGAAGTCAGGAGACTTGTGTTCCAGTCCTGGTTCAAGATTGCAAAAGTTTGCCACAAGCCTTCACTGCTTCATGTGTCTCCATCCTTTGCAACGTGACACTGCAGCTCTTCTCACCAAAAAGAGGAGTCTACCATCCTCCTCGAATCTGGGCTGTTCCGTGACTTGCTTAAGCCAATAGGATTCAGCAGTAGTGCTGATGTGCCGGTTCCACGCCTAGTCCTCTTTTGAGGCTTCCTGGCTCTGTTCACTCCCTTGGAAGCCTGATGCCACCCGGACGAGCCTGCTGGATGAGATGGGGAGAGGCATGTGGCCAGTTGTCTCCATCACCCAGTTAACTGTCAATCCCCAGAAGCAGAGCCACCTAGCTGACCTGCAAGTGGTCCCAGATTGCATGAGGCATCCCTGCTGTTGTTAGTGCCGTCCACTTGATTCCGACTCCTAGCGACCCTGTGGACAGGAGAGCAGAACCCTGCCTCGTCTTTCTACACCATCTTCTTTCCTTCCGGCGCTGTGTCAGACAATGCTCTGTTGCTGTGCATAGGGTTTTCGTGGCCAATTCTTTTGGAAGTGGGTGACCAGGTCCTCCTTCCTAGTCTGACTTAGTCTGGAAGCTCTGCTGAAACCTGTCCACCATGGGTGACCCTGCTGGTATCTGAAATCCCGGTGGCATAGCTTTTGGCATTACTACAATAGGCAGCCACCACAGGATGACAACTGACAGATAGGTGGTGTGGTTCCCTGACTAGGAAACGAAGCTGGGCTGCAGTGCTGAGAAAGCCAACTCTTAACCACCGGCACAGTGGGGCTGGCATCCCAGCTGAGCCCAGCCTCGATTCCCAGTCTGCAGAATTGTGAGCTAAATAAAGTGTTGTTGCTTTTAGGTGCTAAGTTTGGGGTGATTTGTTAAGCAACAATAGCTGATACAATCATTAGCTAATTGTGTGTTCTTGGGAAAATTCCTTTTCATGCCTGAGCTTCAGCCTCCTGAATCTGTAAAACCAGTTGGGATAAGAGGATCCCTAAATTTCCTCCCAGGTTTATAAAGCTCCCAAATACCATCTTGCTGAATCCAAGACAGCCTAACTTTTCACCAGAAGGGGTGCCAGTTAAGGCACACTAAGCTGTTATTGGCCATTAGTACACTAGAGGAAATTAGTTGGTCAGCTCCTCTCTAGATGAAAAGAGGATATAATATGTGTAAGGAGGAAAGAGAGCATTGTCTGTCTTGGGATAAAGAACAGGAGCAGGGAACAGTGTTGGGGCACTGGAATATGATATGGTGAGGACGTTGTGTATTTGCACGTGCAATTTTTGAAGATGAAGTTACTGAACCCCAAGAGGTCAGTGGAGGGAGCGTGCTTTGAATGACCACAAGTTCCTTACATCACTTGTGCAGCAGACTCTGGGCCTGGAACCTCATCAAGGTAGGGCATCCAGCTTGTGGGCTGCAGGCCCAGCCTCAGGAGGCCCATGGCCACTGGGCAATGTGGGCTGGACCCGAAAGTGCCCAGCCAGCCTTTAGAACTGGGATTTTCAACTTTGTTTCACCATCATACAGACAGATACCAGGCAGATACAACACATTTTTGTGACATGCCGAAGTTATGCACAATCCTTGGGGTAGTCTCCACGTTTTTCTTTGCCATTCAAAAATACGCTTAGTGGTGCAATAATTAGAATGAGAGGTACAGTGCTTAGCTTGTATGATCAGGGCTTAGTATTTGTAAAATAAATGAACGGCCAGTGAATAAATGAGTGAATATTATTCTATGGATAAACTTAATTCACTCTGATTTAATTGTAAATTAATTGATTAAATTGTAAAACAATTTACAAACTTTAATTTTTTTATTATTTGGAATGCATTGCTTCTGAAATGTCTCTCAAGCAATAGAGAACTGTGGGTCGAGACACGCTTCTCTAGAAATATCCCCACTGTAGAAAGTTCCAGTGGCTGTCTTGGGGCCCCTGGATATCAGCGCAGGCTCAAGACAGGTCTGTGCCTTCCCTGCCCTCTTGGATTTCTGAGAACCCAAGGGACCCCATGAGTTTCTGTTGTCCTGACCACACCCAGGCTCCGGCTCTTCCTCCCTCCCCACCAGCCCTTGCTGCCAGAGTCCCAGCATTCCTTGTGTTCAAGCAGGACTGACTTATGGCAGAATCTGGCAGCTTTTCTCCGAGTTTCCCTGATGCTGAGGCAGAAAGGACAGACACTCGGCTGACCTCAGCCACTATGGTCAAATGCTTGAGCTGGCACAGAATCTTGACATCAGAAGCCCATGCACACCCAGGTGTGGAGCGACAGGAGCAGGGTCCTGGGGCAGTCGAGAGTCCTGGGGGGCTGTGAGAAAGAATGGCTGCTCACTCCAGTCTGTGAGGCATTAGGCGAGAAAGGCAAGTGTGGTTTTGGGGCCCTCTCACCTTCCCTTTCAGTGCGACTCAGCCACTCTACGGTCTTTCCCCTCTCCTCTGCACTCGCCTAGACTGCCGTAGTTCTACGGCATCCTTGTACCCACACCACTGGCTTGTGATGTAATTATTGTTCCTGTTCCTGTGGCTCACTACACTGCTGGAGGGAAAGGGCCATACTGATCCATCTTTGTATCCACCCAGTGCCTAACAGACTGCCTTGTACATAGAATTTAATACGTGTTAAAAGTGAGCCAGCCATTTCTGAGCAGAGGGGGCTGACTAACATCCTAGAGATCACACTCCATTGGTGCCCCCTCCTCTATGTAAATGCAGAACTGTCCTTGGGTGGCAGAAACCCCATGTGAGGGGCAAATTCTAGAGCTAGGCAAGGGACATATATGTGTAAACTGGTCAGTGTGACACAGTACGGGGTGGGGACGCCATGGACAAATGGAGAATGTGCATGCTGCCCAAGACATCTAGATCCACTTCTTTCAAAAACACTTCTGGCCGATAAAGCATGTCTGAGGTCTCCCATGTGTGACCGCTGCTACAAGGTCAAACCTTAACTCTCCAACTCCAGGGAAACAGTGCCTTTGCCTGAGTTTTTCCAGCAGCTGCAAGGCCAGGTGGTACAGCATGGACCTGGAGTCAGAAGATAAGGGTTTTAGTCTTCCTCTATCGTTGTTAGCTGTGTGACATCCAGGAAAGGCATTCCAAATCGTTGTGCCTCAGTTTTCACACATGTGGAATGGGTATATGAATGACAAAATAATGTAGGTGAATGCACTCTGTAAAATATAAAACTTGCTCTACAAAGGCAAGGCATTCCTCTTAGGACTCTTGGTAGGACCCATGGCTTCTTCTCCTAGGAACTGCTAGTGCCCTGATCTTGTCATCAGTCAAGGACCAGTCAGGGTTGGGTGTGCCACCTCCCACTCCTTGGGCCCCGCCCCTTGTCCCCTTGCTGATCCAGGAGCGAAGTAGAAAATGGCATTTCTGAATGAAGCTGACAGTTCACCAGGCACGAAAACCTACCCAGTTGTGACTCACAGTTTTGGAGGCGCAGATAGAATTAAGGAAATGTTAATGTATTCGAATCGCTTTGCCTCCTGCCTACACAGGCATAAGCAGCAAGGAGGGAGGATGGGGTGGGAGAAGGGACAGGGAGCTGGGGAGTTGTGCTGATGGGCTCTGGGGGTGGGGGCTGGTGGGGATGACAGGGTCCCAAGGCTGCCTGACTGCTGCAGCTGGGCCTGAGGTCCCCAGGGGACAAGGAGGGATACGCTGGCATCTGGTCTCTGCCAAGCGAGTCCACCGCCCGGAATGCAGTATCAGCTCGGGTACAGGGCTAGAGTGCAGGGGCCCTGGGATGCATGTGTGTGCCCACGCAGGGGATGGAGAGGCAGGGGGATGCAAGCTGGATAACCCAGAGCTGTCTGCCTTGGTGCTGTGGCTTGTCAATGGCAAACAGCCATTTAGAATCAATGTCTTTTCCAAATGAGGCCCTGAATGTTGTATGCCTAATAAGATCTATCTGTCTATCTGTGCATTTATGCAGGGAACTGATTCCCCAGGGCACAGCAGCCAGGATGCTACCTCAGCATGGTACAATCCCCTGGGAAGCTGCCTCTTTTTCTCCCCCTCCTATGGGGGGCTCGAGGACCGAGCCCTGAGGGGTTGGGATGAGTGGCTGCCAGATTGATGGGTGTATGTAGAGGAGCCTTGTATCACTGGCTCTGTTACTTCACTTTTCATTCTCGAATGCAAGTATCTGTTGTAGCATTTGCCAAGCACCAGCTGGGTGCCACTGAGGGTGCCAGAAAGGTAAGAGACGCACAGCTCCGTCTCCCGGGCTCATAGGCTACATATAATCTAGACTGGGATCTCCACAGAAGCTCTCTCCTCACTACCTAGCAGCGGGCTGTGGGAAGTGCCCCAAAAATGTCATTATCAGAAAGAGATGCTCTCCTTATCCAGCCAGATTCAGGAGTGGTCTCTGTTCAATTCAATTATGGGGCCGCTAGGGGGACCCCTGGGCACCTCTGGGAATGTATGGTGGCTGGACCTTTTGGTTTCTAAAAATGAAGGATGCTATAGAATCAGTGCAAGAGTGGCTTCCTCGTGGAGAAGGGGGTATCAGGAAACGACATAGCATGCTTGTCCTGGGGAGAGTCCATCTTGTCCTTCCATCTGCCTGACAACCTCGGCATCATCCAACCGAACCCCACAGGAAAGACCCAGTATAGGGGAAGTCACCCCATGAAAAGAAAGACCCTGTGAGGTGATCGGAAGCTCTAGGAGAGAAGGCTCAGCCAGGAGCATCATGCATGGGCTTAAAGCAATCTCAGGCAGGACTTCTGCCTGCTCGGAGAGGCCGGGAAAACTTTCAAAACATTGCTTGCCAGGAACAAGCACTGGTTCTCTCTTCCTTTCTCTGCCCTCTCCTCCCCTTTTCGGGCCTTGAATGTTTTAAATGCCAGTCTTCATGGTTTGATGGAGAATTTTACACTAATGCAGAGTATTACCTAGTTAATTTGACTAGAATAGACAGTGATTTTACACGGTGAGGCTGTTGCCTCCTGAGCTAACAGTTCCATTACCATGGGCTGGGCAGCCTCCTTTCCCGGAATCTGATGAGCTGAGGGCCGTCTGCAAATGGGCTTCCTGGGAGCTCCCCGCGAGACTGGAGAGCAGGAGGGGGGCCAGCAAAGCACTGGGTTTGTGCATTTGTTCCTTCAGTCATTCACTCACTTATTCATTTCTTCGTTTACTCAGTGACCGACTCATTCATTGTTTCTTAAGTTCATTTACTTCCTGCCTTCCTTCCAAGCTCATGGTGGGGGCCTGCGAGGTGTTGACCCAGTAGTAGTAGGTCCTGGAGGTTCAGAGATGTGTAAGCACCACCTCTGCCCTTTAGGCATTCACAGCGATGCCAAGGAAAATGGTTGCAAACAGCTAAGGACATCACAATGGGCCAAAAAGTAATCTAAATCACTGTGCCAGGCCAGAGGAGAGCCTGGCTGCCTGGTGGGCTAAGACAGGTTCCACGAGGGGTGAAACCCCAGGGACCCTCAAGGTCTTCCACCAGGCGAGCATCTTAGGAGGCGGAATTGGCACTGGGATCAACAGCTGAGTACAGAGAAATGGTTAGAAAACCACATCCTCAAGAGAGACACCAACAACTGGTGCTTCTTCGAGGCTTACGATAGGCGGATCTGGCCTGTCACACTCCCCTCGTCACATCCTAGTGTCCAAAGTCCCAGTCTATGGACAAAGAGAGAGGGGAATCCACTGATTTAGTGGAAACTGTTGTGACCTTCTTCCCCTCTCCAAAGCCAGGTGGGGCTTGGGCAGACCCGTGGGAAGAGGGACCGAGCTCTCACTCCCAGGCCAAAGGAGACGCTCCGGCGCTTTGACTGGAGCTGAGGATGGTGAGGTGATCTTGGCAGAGCTTGACTTGTGTCCTCTGCTTGCTTCTTTCCTGGACATTTCTGAAGTAGTGGTTGGGGGGATCGAGGTGCGGAGCAGAATGCCTTGTTGAAACAGCTCAGGCCAAGGCCGGAAGGAACTGTGGTGTAGTGAGTCTGGGGAGGAGATGAGGAAGTCTCCCATCCATCCTAATTCTCTCCAGCTCTCAGAGGGCACCAAAGAAAACCCAGAAGATCTCACGGATGTGGAAGAGCAAGATATGGAGGAGGGGCAGTTGCTGTGAGACTGTCTACCAAATGAAGAGATTGCCCTCCCACATAGCGGGTCAGGGGCTAGACCACTGGCAGGGGCCTAAGGGAACCATGGCTGCCCCTTGATCCTCAGCATGGAGCGGGCAGATGAAGCCAACGTCAATCTAAGGAACACCGTGTGTACCTGCACATCGGTGGAACCACCAGCAGGAGATGGGACCAGGCTGAGTCGTTAGAGACCAAGGCCCTCTGCATGGGATCAGGCCGCCAGTTACACACAATGACTCCAGCCGTCTCTCCTAGCCTCCCTCCCTGTCACCAGCACCAGAGATCCAGATCCAGGAAAGTGACCAGAAAGGGTATCTGTTAATGAGAGATTCCAGAGAACAGGATGGAAAGTGTGGCTAGAAAAAAAAAATGTCATGTTTATGCCCCACTGAGTAGAAACTGTTTCATAAACCAGTTAAACAAAGAAAAGGGGAAAAGACGTTCGGGGGGTGGTAACCACAAGAACAAAGTCACAGAGGGGTGTGAGCACTTGGCAGGGAAGCTGAGCTGTCTGGGAGACAGGCGGGTAAGTGATGGAAGAGGAGGAGAGGTGGCCACAGGAGGCTACCACATGCTCTCAGAAAGAACCTGGAAATGATCTGGGAGGTTCTTGCTCCTGGGCAGGGTCAGGTGGCCTGCTGGCCTCATCCCTTCAGTTTCTAGTAACTCTTCTCTGGGCAAGTGGGGCGCTTTACCTGGGCCCTGAACTTACCCCTCTAAGCCACCCACACTAAAGCATTTATTAAAGAACACATAGGTACCTCTGTTACTGGGTTCCAGAGCTCAGCGCTGGCTTGGAGCGACCCGTAACCCTAACCACACACTCTCGCGACTAGCAATGCTCAGGCCCCAGGGAAATGCTTCTCCATGTCTCTTCCCCTAGGTTCTTGGAAAAAAATGTGACTGAGTTAGAGTGCTGTTTCCCACTTCAGGCGGATGGTGCTTTGGGGTGGGGGAACGGGGATTTAAGCAGTGGAAGTGCTTAGATATAAGACCAATTAATTAACTTGTCAAATCCTTCCTCTCCGATAGCACAGTGCAATAGATTCTTTCATAATGAAGTACCCATAGTGCTGAGCATCCATTTTCCTGTTTTCTTTGTGTTCAAATTCAAATTCGTGGAGGTAGTCACTAATTAGTGCAGTATTTGCAGTAGTTGCACGTAAAAACTTAGAAACATTTTGCAGTATTAAACAACTCATATTTCTCTTAAATTTATATATATGTAGGTCGAGCTATCACATGCGTGAAGTGTGATACAGATCTTCTGCTTTACTCTATGGATCTAGATATTGTTATGAGAATCACTGATGAAAAGAAGCTATGTAGTAATATTTTCTGAAATAAGTTATCATCTGTGCCTGCATTATAATGTTTGAAAATAAGCAAAATTCAATGCTCATTTCTGAATACATAGAAGTGCAGCTTTAAGAATTTTATTGTCATTTCTAATTCCTCCTGCCTCAGCAGAGAAGTTTCTCCAAATTGAAATTAATGAAAAAGCTATCAAAGAACTACAATGACTCAAGAGATGCCTAAGCTGGCATTGATCTCAATAGAACACAAATTATGTAAACATCTTGATTATAACAACATAATTAGAGATTCTGTTTAAATAAAGGCAAGAAAAATAATTTTGGAGTAAATTTACAATAGTTTTACAACTATTTTATCTTTGTTTTATTACTCGTCCAAACATTGTCAGCACCCAAACATACGCAATAGTAATTAAACTCATCTATCTTTGGTATTTGCCAACTTTCAGTCATATTAAAAGAAATCCGTGGTTTTACACTTATATTTTTGACCTTGTCATCAGTAACGTGTATTTGTCAAGGTAGGAGGGTAAGCATGCTTTATTAAACAGTTTGTTATCTTGATTTGTACCTTTTAAATATTTAGACCCTGGTTTGTGGGCATCTGTTGCCCTGGGCCCCCCAGTGTTAGGAGACGGCCTGCTCATCCCCATTGACAATGCCGGTTGACTTGTCCCAACCTCAGGCTTTATAGTGACATTGCAGCTGTTGAAGGCACAGAGAAAAGGTTTGGCAAATGGTCTAAAAACTTCAAGAAAAGCACTGGGTCTTAAAGATGTTCTTGTCTTACTGTGTCATTTTACTGGTGGAGAAATCGAGTTAGAGAGGCCAAGTGTCTTGCGAAGGCCATACAGCTCCTGAAGCACAGAGGCCCTGGAATAGGGACGGCCTACTGAGGGAGTGGGCAGGGGGAGGGATGGAGAGAAGTTTGCAGGACACACCTGCCCCTCAGCAGCCCCCCAGGGCTTTAGCACCTTCTAGTTAATGGTGCTGCACAGAGCTGGTGCAGAGGGAGGGAGCGAGAAGGTGGCCCGGCTGTGCCTGCCAGGAGAAACCCACGCGACTTCTTTGTTTTGGTGATAGTGGAGGGGGATCCGGGATATGACCCCAGCCCTCCCACTCACTTAATCTTTCCATGCCTCAGTTTCTCCCATTATAGAACCAACAGCCTGGACAGGATCACATCTAAGTTGCCTGCCTCAGCCCCAACAACCTGTATCTGAGTGATTCCCCAGAGGCTGCAGGTTTGTAGAAGCCTGAGGACTGGATTTGGCCTCAATCCACATTCTCCTTCGTTTCTAAAACCACATGCACTTGCTGGAACACTAACTCCATCTGGTCTTGATTCGCTTCCTCCTGATTTCCCTCCCTGCTGGAAAGCGCTGCGTCCCGCCCGAGGCACCTTAGGGAGCTGCTCTCACCAACTCCCTGGTTTTTCTCCCCTGAGGCTTAGCAAGTCAAGCGTTGCCAAGAGCTCCCTTCCTTCTGCCCCAGCAGGGAGGAGCAGCCACCGTCTGGGCGAACAGGCTTCTCCCTTCTCCGTTTGGGAAGGCTGGCAAGCTGGACCCACCAGCTCCCTCCCACAGGTGCCTGGGGCCCCTCCCACCCTCCTTGGCCTGCCACTCCCTCTCCGCGAAGTCCAGCCTTTGGGAGCTTTGCTCCCTCTTTACAATTGCATCTCTTGCTTGCCCAGCTCCATCACAAGCTCCTACTAAACCCTGTCCTCTTGCTCTCCTTCTCCTCCTCCTTTCTTTCAGGCAGGAGGCTATAGGGTATAGTGGTTAAAAACATGCCTGAGGGGCTTGTCCCGTGGCTGAGTGGTTAAGTTTGTGTGCTCTGCTGCAGGCGGCCCAGTGTTTCATTGGTTTGAATGCTGGGCACAGACGTGGCACTGCTCATCAAACCACGCTGAGGCAGCGTCCCACATGCCACAACTAGAAGGACCCACAACGAAGAATATACAACTATGTACTGGGGGGCTTTGGGGAGAAAAAGGAAAAAAATAAAATCTTTAAAAAACAAAAAAAGAGCATGCCTGAATTTGAACCCAGGTCCCCTGCTTATGGGCTGTGCGACTTTCTCTGAGATGATTTTCTTGACTGTGAGTTGGGCATAGCAATTGCGACCTAATGGGGCTGTTGTGAAGCAGAGCACCTGGTGTGTTGTAATGAGTAGTGTCAATTAGTATTTGACCTGCTGGACGTTTATGAAGCACTTTGTGTTGTATTCTTCATTTGTTTCTCCAGGTTTTCTCCAGATTTTATTAATAACCCTCCAGCTTTTTCTTAATGTCTAAATAAAATAATCGGAGCCTCCATCCCACAGCCCTCTGGAGAGGCACTGTCCCCGGCGGTTTTGGGGATTCTCTGGGTTGGCCTTACGTCTGCTGGCCTTGTGGTTTGGAGTCCCTGCCCCTGACTTGATTCTGGAGTATCCTCTTGCTGTCTTGCTTTCCGCTATTATTTGCTGCCTGCCCAGATTTGCCCACATGTGACCAAAGGCTTCCTCCCTTCCCAAGACACCACTAGTGCAAGACATGTGCTTAGTGACAATTATATGTATAGGGCTTTTGAGAATGGAGGGGCATTATATGTACAAAAAGAGAAAAAGACATTAAAATTGAGCGTGATATGCCATTATTCATAAAGTCACAGAATTTGCTGTGTAGAAAAAGGGGAAGTTGGGGCAGGTGAGGCATTCTGAGCAGAGGGAACACAGTGGGCAGAGATCCTCAGCAGCCCACTGGGACTGTCCGCTAGCTCTTCACCAAATCCATGTTCTCCTGGGCACCGCGCTCTTCCCCTGGAGTTGGGTGTGGCATGTGACAGAGGTCCAGTCATTAGAATGTGAGTGGAAGTGACATGTGCTACTCCCAAGTCTGCCCATGGAAACCTTCCCACACACTCCTTCCTGCTCTTTTCCCTGCGGCTGCCTGGGATGGAGACCCCCAGGTAGGCCTTGGAGGGTGTGTGTTGCAGATGGCAGAGCTGCTGTGAGCCTGTCTCTGAAAGCAAAGAAGAGGAGAGCAGCTGTCACCAACCAGGGACATTTGTTTCGTCGGGCTGCTTGAGTGAGGAATAAAGTTCTTGAGTTTGAGCCATTACACATTTTGGGGTCTATTTGTTTTAGCAGTTAGCATTACCCTAACTAATAGACACCCAACCCTTTTTCTTCTCTACACTCCTCATGCTTGCAATTGCTTGTGTACTAACCTTCCTTGGCAGACGATAAGCTACACGAGGGCAGGGACCATGCTTTTCAATCATCTTATCCCTCATGCCTGGTGCGTGGTAGGTGCTCCATAAAGGTGTGTCTCATTGATTGACTGTTTGGGAAACACTGTATAGTGCCATCTGGGGAGCACACGGAGTAGCATAGCCTGGCTTTCAAGGCTTCATTGTCCTTGTTCTAGTGCTCCTCTTCCTCCTCTTCAGGCTGGCCTGCTATCCCGGCCCTACGCTATAGCCTCATTCTGACTTTTTCATTTCCCAAATGCCCTTAGTTGTTTAAGTGACTGGAGCCCAAAGCTTCGCCTTAGCCTCCAATGTCCTATGATGCTGGGCAGTGCATGAACTGCTTCCTCCTGCTTTCTGCTAAGCCTAGCCGGTGCTGGATAACTGTCTTAGATTGCAGCAATAATTAATAACACGTGTATAGAGGATAGAATTAAAATGCCAGCGCTTGAATCCTGGCTCCAACCATTTTTAAGTTGTTCCACCTTTGGGCATTTATGTCATCTCTCTGTGTATTAACATCCTCATCTGAGCAATCAGGGTACAAATAGGACCTGTATCATAGGATTATTGTGAATGAGATAATGCACGTAAAACATTTAATAAATGTTTAATAAGTGCTTAATAAATGTTGTTATTGTTGGTATTACAATTGCACTTTCCAGTTCACAAAGCGCTTTCACAAATTTCAATAAATACTCCTCCTCCAACCTTAGGAGAAATCCATTATAAGTAAAATGGCCCCTGGACATGTTCAGATTCAAATATTATTGTAGATAAGTTCAAGGCCAGTTTTTCACATGCTAGACCAGATGGAGAAAGTAGGCCCAGAAAGGTTGCCAGTTGCTAGGGATGGAAGAATGGGACTCACATCCAGATCTGGGTAAGTCCCCTGCAGTTAGCCTGCTTGATATGCTGCTGCTCAAGATGACAGTGTCAAAGGCATCAGAGAAGGGCCTTTATGTCCTAGACAGACAGTCCTCAACACACACGCACATGTGCACGCATATCCAAACCAGCATATCTGACCTATCTGAGTTCAGTGGACGGGTGGTCTCAGTGGTGTTTCTGTCCCTGCCCAGTGTCCAGTTCATGTCATGTTGGTACTCTGCCCATCTGCAGGATGCTTCTTTTCTGCACAGCCCCCATACCATTGCTTCAAAGTGAGCTTATAACCTTATACCTAGCACCTTCTGTGGCTCTCCCTTGGTCTGACTTCCCAGTTAAAGGCCCAAGCTCTGAACTTTCCTGACTTCTCTTCCCCACGGCAGAGGTCCTAGTTCCTCCCACAGACCCTCCTAAGTGACAGCTACACTGACACACAGGTTCCTGCAATTTGCTAGAAGCAACTAAAGCGGCAGTGAACTATCCTACTAGACAACATATTGGCATTTAGCAGGTATGGCTCTGAGTGGGTGGACTAGGAGTGACGGCCTTAGTAGAGAAGCGTTTCAAAGAGCCTGCCTCAGCTCATACAGCAACAGGGCTAGCCTGGCTCCCGCTACCAGTCACCTCTTAATGCATGTCCCACCCCTCCCATTGGAGTGCCAAGGAGCAGACATCTGCTGGCCAAAGATTCAGATCCTGCAACGGCCTCTCATCTGCGCTCTTCCCAGACTCTTGCCAGCAACCTGGCCCAGCCTATGGGGCCGCCTCGTGGTCTCCTTGCAAAGCCTTCTGGGGAGGGTGCGGCTCCAGCAGCAAACAGCTGCTGTGGCTAATCCATTTTCTCTGTGCATTTGCAAGATACAAAATTAAGAGTTCTGCTGAGGGGGGAAATAAAGCACACCATTAGATTTGTTTAGCATATTACACCAGGTCTAGTGCCTGCCTGGGCCCCCATGCCACACAAGACATTAGGGTAAGACTCCAGAAACAGCTCCAAGGTTGCTTGATGGGATGTGCTGTGCGTTAATTCTGAGTAAATATTTGCTATTCAGGATTTTATATGCTTCACCACCAGCGGGGACTTTGAAAGGTGGGCTCCCCTACCAAACACTTTCATTTAATTATCAGACCACTTAAAATCAGAGTTCCTCAGGCTCTCCCCATTCACCTTTCTATTTTGTCTTGCATTTTGCTTGCTTCCTTTTTTCTCCTGATCCCGCCTTCCTTCCTGCTGCCAGCTTCTCCTTTGTCTTGCCCTTATCTGTGTCCTTGGTGTCCAGAGCTGGGAACTAAGCCTCTGGTGGGATGGAATGAACAAGGAGTGGGCACCAAGAATCCTGGATTAAGGGTGAGGCTGAATTTTTTTTTAAAAGATTGGCACCTGGGCTAACAATTGTTGCCAATCTTCTTCTTTTTTTTTTTCTGCTTTATCTCCCCAAACCCCCACCCTGTACACGGTTGTATATCTGAGTTGCATGTCCTTCTAGTTGTGGGATGTGGGACGCCGCCTCAACGTGGCCTGACGAGCAGTGCCATGTCCGTGCCCAGGATCCGAACCCTGGGCAGCTACAGCGGAGCGCGCGAACTTAACCACTCGGCCACGGAGCTGGCCCCGAGGCTGAATTTTGACATCCTCCTTTGAACCCTCCGCAAGATGGTTCAGGCATGACCCTGTGGACCCCAGTTGAGGGTCTGGAAGCCTCAAAAGAGGGATGGAAAAGTTTGGAACTTGGGAGGAGAGAGCAAGTGGAGGAAGGTTAGGCTCTAATGTGAGAAGGAGACAGTGTTCTTCTTGGGGCTTCCTAGAAGCCAGCTGTACGGAAACTTACTTTCAGGGCCAATAGGGCTTAATGTATGAGCCCATAATGACCAGAGGAGAGGTGGACATCCTCACAACCCTGTGAAAGGAGCTGTTCCTGGCCCATCCAAGGGCCGGGTCAGGAGAGGTCATCCCTTACACCTGCCACAGGGGAACAGAGGATGCTGGCAAGGAGGGAGGGAATGTCGGCAAAGCTTAGCTTGGCACCATCTTGAGAAGCCGTGGTAAGCCTCATACTTGACCTCAGAGGTCATGTAGGGCAACCCCAGGCATCGATCCCTCTATCCATCCCTGATAATGATGTTCCTTCCTTACTAATGTGGAATGCACAACCTCCTGTGGCACAGAGCCCATCATAGAGCAGCACTGAGGGTTAAAAACTCCTCCTCTCACTGAGACAGTCTACCTGTATTTCCTGTGCTGTCCTGGTCCCAGGCCCCACCTTGGGGTATCCAGAGAACTTGTCCGATCCTCTACCATGTCATTCCCTCACATATTTAAGTTCACCTGTCAAAATACCTCTAAGTTTCTTTTCCTGGCTTCAATAATCCCCATTTTCCCCTTCTAAATATTTATCACAATTCTCACTCTGTAGTCCTGGTGTAAGCTGTGGTTTAATGTCTATGGCAGGTAGGAGGCACTCAGTCAGTATCTGGGGGATGAATTAAAGAAGTGGTCCTTTTCTTGTCTTCTGCCTCTGCACCTTGCAGTTTCTCTATTTACCTCTTAAAGTATATCAGGTCATTTTGATGAGAGAAGACCAGAGTCGGACCACTGCCTCCAACCTTGACACCAGGTTGGCAAACTTTTCCTTTAAAGGGCCAGATAGTAAATATTTTAGGCTTAACGAGCCATAGTCTCAGTTGTAACTACTGCTCTCTGTCGTTACAGCCTGAAAGCAGCCATAGACAATACTTAAACAAATAGGTGCGACTATGTTCCAATAAAACTTTATTTACAAAAATAGGTGGTGGGCCAGATTTGGCCTGCAAGGCATAATTTGCTGACGTCTGCTTAGATATTTAAGTTCCAGGAATTCAGACCTGAATTGAATTAGCATTTTAAAATAACCCTATGAGAGAACTACTATGCCAACCACCCAAGCAAGGAGGACTGAGCAGGAAACAGCCTGTCGGCCTGTCATGGCAACAGCAACCTCTGTAGGAGGCAGGGACGAGGAGGTTAATGGCGAGGCCTGTGGCTTGTCTGAGGTCAGGCTGAGAATGACACCAGATCACTGTTGGGGACTCTGCTCCCTGCGCTCGAGCCCTGTCACAGCTGGACCAGGCACTCAGTGCGCAGCCTGAGAGGAGATTCGGTCCCAGGAATGATGGTGCTCAGGGGAGAACAGCCTGGCCCTGGGAGCAGCTGTAGCATTAGGGAGGAGCCTGGCAGGGGATACCTGAAGCCACTACGCCTAATTGAAGCAACTGACCATCATCAAAATTGTGAGGTCTGGGCACAGAGTGGGGATATATGTGAATATGAATTAGGCTGTGTCCATTTCTGCATCCGAGATGTGCGTGTGGAATGTCTCTGTAAATGTGGAGCTACTGGAGGTGTGTCTTAGTGTTTGCACATATTTCTGTGGCTGAACTAACCACGCTCTGTCGTAACTGTCTGCTTTCTTGTCCGTTTCTCTCCCTAGACAGTGAGCTCCTTGAGGGTAAGGGCCGCTGTTCGTTTTCATCTGCATTTTTCCAGCACTTAGCATGGAGTCGGATACTGGCTCAATAGTTAAGTTCAGTTTTAATTAAATTGAGTTGATGGTGGGCATTTGATACGGCCATGAGATGTTAGAGGGAGTTGTACATGGCTGCAAGTGCACGTGGGGATGGCAGACTTGGGTGCCTGCCCATGCACGAAGTGTATGTAAGCAGACTTGGAAGCCTTACAGGGCATTCATGCACACATGTGAAATAGGGCATTTGGGGGTGTACATTTGAGACATGCATGCAGATGTTCAGTATGAACATGGGCAGAGTTGAGACTTATATAGGTATATATGGTGTGAACACAGAGACAATAAAATATTGTGGGATGTTTACATGGAATATACATACAAATAGGGGTTAAGAGTGTATGTGCATGGGATATAAGCTTGTAGAATGGGATATAGTGTGTATGCGTACATGAGGTGTCTGCGAATATACCTGAAATAGACATTAAAGGCCTACTTACAGATAGGCTGGTGTGAGTGTTGGTTTATATGACTATGCAACAGACATGGGGGGTTGGGGATTGCCCAGGGGTGTGTATGTAGCGGGTATACCTGCAGACATGAGCTGTTGACACTATATGTATACAGGAGTATACATTGTAGATATGGGTTGTTGCGGCTGAGTGTAACTGGAGCGTGTGCACGCAGTATGGCCTGTTAGAGGCGCATGTGCTTTGGAAGTGTGCATGTAGTCTTCAGCTATTGGTAGTGTATGTAAATGGTGGGGGGTGTGCAAAAATAGATGGTTGTGAGCACATCTGTAGGGTTGTGATTGTAACATCAGTACCGAGGGTGCATATACGTGGGGATGGACGTGGACAGTGGTCTTTCAGTGATGTGGTGTCTGAGGGGGTGAACGCAAATGTGGATTGTTTAGGGCCTGCAGACTTGGAGGTGCACATAAAAACCTGTGCCACTGAGAGCGTGAGTGTGTGTGACAAACATGTGTGCAGGCTCGAGAATATACCTCAGGGAGATACAGAGAGAGGGCCACACACAGGGTGCACACGCAGAAGTGGGCTTTTTCAAGGGTAGATACTCAGGAGTACCCATTTGGAACGCGGCTTCTTTGAGGATATTTGTACATTTGGGTCTGTTACATGCCACATGGACTGCTGAAGGTGTGCATGCAGGCATGGGGTTTTGGGGGTGTGGGTAGGTGGAGGCGTGTACAGTCATAGGCTGCTGAGGGCTAACGTGGGCATGAAAGTGTACACGTGAGCCCACGTGTACAGCTGAAGGTGTGTCTACTCAGATGTTGGTGTCAGGCATCCAGCAAGCGCTCTAAGCTGTGTGCCTCTTCCTTCCTTGAGCTGAAGCTCTCCCTGGGCTCCTGCTGTCCTTGAGCCTCGGCTTCCTGGGCAGGGACAAAAGACACAGCATTAACTCGGCAGAGGCAGCCGAGCCTGCAAGGCTAAGTCGTCTCTGGCACTGGCTGCCCAAGAAAATGGTTAAAAATAAATAAATAAAAATGCTGCAAGGACCCTTTAGCCGTTGGGGAGGGAGGACGATAGGTGGAGGTTGGGGAGAGAGAGAGAGAAAAAAAAAAGCAAGGAGAGGGAGAGGGAGGTAGAGTGCAAGCTGATGAGCAATTTAGTTGAGCCTGAGGCAGGAGAGCGGACGTGGCAATGGCAGCAGCTAACGGGTGACAAGTTGTGTATGTTTTACATGCCCATTAACTCGCTTACTCAATAAAAAATGCATGGTTACCACCACCCAGACGTGCCACTGGCACAGGAGGCCTGCCCGCCTGAGTGGCCTGTCTCCCGTCTGTGGTGGTCACAGGGACAGCCACTGTCAGGCAGTGGGAAAGAAGTCACCAACCTGTGAATGAGAGAAATTAGGTGGGGCCCAGAGGAAATCAGGCATCAGCATTGCAAAAACCCCACCCAGCTCTGCCTCTCTCGGATTCTTTTGTAGAATATTAGCTCCTCAAGGGACATGTGGTTGGTGGGGAATGTGCTGTGTTCTTAGGGGGAAGAGGAAAAAGGGAAGTGAGGGGAAGGAAAGGGTGGGCTTGGAGCAGGTAGAGAGAGCGCGGGGCCCAGGGAGGGTTGACTGGCTGCCGGAGACTTGGCTTCCAGAGTTGGGGTGCTAGGCTGGGCTCAGGCCGGCCATACAAACAGCTTCTACAGCTTCTTTCCATTCATGAACGAGTCACCCACACCAGGTCATTAAGCGAAGCTTGGGTTTACATTTCAGCGCGTGCTGCCAACTGAGCTGCCGCAAGTTAACGTCAATTGGCAGTCAGGGATTAAGTGAGTACCCACTGCGTGTCTCAGGCTGCGCCGGGTACTGTGCAGGGAATACCAGAGAAGCGTGGGGCTTGGTCCGTTGCCCTCGGCCAAGTGTCCTCTGAAAGGAGACAGAAGATGAGAAGGATGTGCTAGAAAGAACACAAGACTGGGGAGTCTTGGGTTCTGGTTCCAGCTCAGGGACTTTCTAGCTGTGTGGCCGTGGAAGGTGACTTACCCTTTCTGAGTTTCAGTTTCTTCTTCTCATTTGTCTTTTTTTTTTTTTATGTCTTAGAGAAGAGATATACCCATCTTACATGATCAAAACAAGCACTTTATTCATCAGCATTCAGCTTAACAAGGGCATCAGGCTTCCCCTTAGGAGAACAGCTGTAGAAAACAAAAAGGTCCGAAGTGACACTCCCCCAGAACAAAGGGCAGTCTCCCCATACTTAAACTCAAGTCACCTTGGTGACAAACGAAGTGGGACATCAATCCTGGGCAGATGACTTCATCTCTCTGAGGCAGTTTCATCTATAAAACGGAGATAATGGCAGTTCCTACCTCATCGTCGCGTTGTGATGGTTAAATGAGATAATACATCTACAGCATTTAGCAAAGGGCTTGACACACAGTAAGTGCTGAATAAACATGAACTGTTCTTGGCATGAGCTATTAAGGATCTCTAGCGTTCTTTCCAGGGATGTTCTGATACTCTGATGGTCTCGGTCAGTGAGTTTGAAGGGCTACATTAGGGCTGGCAAATAGGCATCGTCGGCTAAGCCAGCCCTGGTCTGCCGGAGGGGCCCACTGGGCTGCACCGTTGGAAACGACCTGTAGCTGGGCTGGGCTTGGTGGAAGAGGCTGAGGTGGTGGCTGAATGACCTCTGCAGGGGCAAGGGAGAGAAAGGAGGAGCTGCTTGCCACTTAGGTGCCAGCAGGGAGCCACACAGGCAATGAGAACTCACAAGAGGGGTAGAAGCCATGCTCTTCCCTTGCTCCCCGGCAAACACAGGCTCCTGGGTTGGTGATGCTTAGCTTTCTGTCCTCCCAGAGTCTTCTCTCTCAGGCACTGTCCTGCCCACTTGTTACACAGCTGGGTGCTGACTTTCCCGAGGGAAGCCAAGCTGCTGGGGGAAGGGGGACCGGTCCCTACTGCTCACTCCTCACAGGGAAGCTGGTACAGGTAATAGTAATAATAATAATGATGATGATGATGATGATGCTATCAGTGATACCACCACCACATTTATTTCATCTTTACTATGTGCCAGACACTATTCCAGGTACTTTGTACATATAAAAACATTTAATCCTTACGACCACTCTCCGAGGTCAGTACTGTTATTGTCTCCTTTTTACAGTTGAGAACACGGAGGCACAGAGTTAAGGAAGGGCCCTGATGGCCCAGTAAATCGTGAGCTTGAATCCCCCTCTCCCACATGCAGGGGGTCTCTTGTTGGCAGAAGAACGTGTACAGGTCTCCGGTACAAGTTTAAAGCCATACCCTAATTCAACACTGTTAAGGAAAATAACGTTAAAAGGCAATGCACTCAAATATTAATAGTGGTTTATACAGGTTATGGTCTCCCTTTCTACTTTTTTATGTTGTCCGTATTTTTCTTAAGTAAAATACATTCGTTTGTAATAAGAAAAAATTACACTCAGTTGTACGGAAACAGTGCAGGCTCCTCTCTGCTCCCCATGCTTCTCACAGCTCTCTAGGGCCCGTGGCTGTGGGGGGCTGGCCGCCGTCAGGGAGCCGCTGGGCCCTGCTGAGTGGCCCCTCACGGGCTGGAGCAATGAGGAGCTGACCTCATTCAACATCTCCGGCCTGTTGGGGTTGTTTTCTGAAGTCAGAGGCCAAACTCCAGGCTCTGGCTTGCTGTCGCCCGAGGGAGTTTGCTGGGAGGTTCAGGCCGAGGCTGCCAGGCAGCTTACACGGCTGCTTTCGAAACAGGTTGGTGTATGAGAGAGAAGCCCTCGGAGCCACCCCAGAGAAAATGCAGGGCATCTGCTCGGCTCAGACAAAGACTATGAAGCCTTGAAGCCTCAGAGGTGGATTTAGAAGGAGATGGAATGAGGCTTTTGTGGAGCAGACCCTCCTCATCCACCCATTATTTCCTCCCCATCTCGGGCCCTGCGCCACCTGTCTGCCCACCTTCCCCGCCACGCCCAACACCCCCCCCACCCCGGCCCCGGGGATTCTCCTGAAGTCTCCTTTGGTCCCGGGTCCAGCCCTCTCTGGGGCATCTTGGAGCATGGAGGGTCCAGGGAAGGAGGGAGCAAGAGAGGGATAGGGAGAGGAATGGGGGGATGCCAGATGTGGGCATGCTGGGCTGGGGGTGCTGGGAGGGCCAGGCGCAGAGGCCAAACCCCAGGCCCCTCCGCTCCTTCCCCGTCTGCTTGGATCCTCCGGCAGGCCCGGCTTTCCTCTAGAGAGAAGGGAGCTGTCAGACGCACAGAGCAGATGCAGGAGATGAAGGAGTAAGTGGCAGAGCTGCAGGAGCCATGCTGCCCAGAACCATCAGCATCCGGGGGCTGTCCAGACCGGCAGCGGCCTGCAGAGAGGCCGGGGCCAGGTCTGCACCCCTCCCACCCACCCGGCAGCCTGAGCTTGCTGGGGCCCTGCCCTCATGGGGGCTGCCCTCTGCCACAGCCCGTCCTGCGGGAAGGCAGGAGGTGGCTCAAGGGTTGAGAGGGTCGCCTTTGTCCCCCTTGAAACTTCGACAGGATTGCTGTGAAGGGCGGGGGCTCCCCGGGTGCAGGCATTCTCTGCTTGAAGTGTAGTGTTTATTATGCCTGGTTAAAGATCATTAAAGCCTTTGTTGGGGGAGCTGACTGACAAGGAGAGTGGATTAATATTAGAACACCCTGTCACAACTGGTGAAAAGGCGGGATTGATTTTATAGGGAGTTTAGTCAGAGCCGCATGTAAAACCCCTGGGGTGGCTCTGGACTGTATCCATCTCCTCCATTAGGAAGGCCCCGTGGGAATACTCAGCCGCAGTGTTTATTACAACCAAAGCTGCATATCACAGAGAGACTGTTAGCGGCTTTTATTCAGCTCTCTCGCTCCTCACTGTCCTGGCTCCTGGTGGCTCCGTCCCGTGTGCCCAGGCAGCTGCCTGGTCAAAGGAGATGGTCACGGGCTGGACCAGGAAGGCACACGTGTGTGTATGTGCATGTGTGTGTGCACACATACATACTGGGGTGGAGGTGGGGAAGCTTCAGAGCTTCCCCTTCTGGGGGATGGTGGGGAAAAACTTCCATAGTCCCTGCCCTAACACTGTCCAGCCGGGCTCGTGGATCTCCTCTCACCCCAGCCTGGTGGCTGAGGACTGAATCAGGAAAGTGAGGTGTGCCCCATCTGACAAAAAAATGAACTGGAACTTAGAAAACGTGCATCCCCAAGAGACTGTTTGCTTAAGAAGTCACTGAGGGCTCCTTTGAGAAGACAGGGCAGAGTGACGGGTTAAGACTGAGTGCTGGTCCAGGAGTCAGCTTTGCCGTTTATTAGCTGTGTGATCTTGGGCAAGTCAACTAACTTCTCTGGGCTTGTTTTCTTCATTGGTAATATAGGGCTAATGAAACTGGTACCCACCTTGCATAGATGTTCTAAGAATTAAATGGATGTTACAAGCAAAGTGCCTGGCATATAGTCAGCACTCAATGCTAGTTAATGCTGTCGTATCATTAGCTGATTATTCCAGTATATTCTAAATGGGATTCAATCTACAAACGTCTAGTTTAATCAAAGCTTTTCTGGAACACCTTTATTTATGGTCTACCTGTGGGAGCAGAAGGGCCATGGGGGAATGTTCATTAGTCCTTTCCCGATGAGAGGGCTCGTGGAGCGTTGGGAGGACGCCCAGACCCAGGTGGGAGAGCTCTGGGGCCAGCCGTGTCTCTCTGCCCTGGGGCAGGGATGAGGCACTTGGCCTGCCGGGTCTGAGATGACAGGGAGCAGGGTCTGGGCCTGCCAGTCCAGTTCAGGTGGACACAGGGCTGGAGGCCAGCCCAGCAGGTGTTGGTCACTCAGAATGGATGCTGAGTCTAAGTCAGAGGAAGTGTCACACCAGGGCAGAGATAAAAGCAGCAGGTGGGTTAGATGAGCAGCACAGAGGGAGCTGGGTACACGTCTGGGTCTCACGCAAGCCAAGGGTCTGAGAGCCAGGAGAATTCATGACTCACTTGTGCTGAACTCCTGCAACTCTTTCTACAAGTATCTATCCCAGCGCTCAGCAGGTGGCTTCATTTTTCTCATAGAGCGTGATGTTTAAGACTGATGCCTCTGGAGCCAGATTACCTGGGTTCAAATCCCTGATCTGCTACTCAGTTCTCTATCACCTTTGGGAAGTTATCTCTATGCCTCAGTTTCCTCCTCTTCAAAATGGGTACAAAAATAGTACTTACGTCATAGGGTTATTATGAGATAATATATGCAAAGCATTTAGAACAGTGCCTGGCAGTAATAAACCTTCAGTGTCAGCTACCGTCATAGTAGCTACCTACCCTCAGTCGCCTCTGACACACTGAGCTCCTCTCAAGAGTGGGGACCTACATTCGTGGTGTCTATGTCCACAAGACCCAGCCCAGGGACCGAGTACATAATGAGCACACAGTAGGTGTTTCTTTTGAACTGTTGAACCCAGTAGGATAGAGCGTTGTGGTAGGGGTGACTTGAAACGTCCAGGGAGCAGCAAAGTCAAAGATGAAAGACAGAACAGGGTATTATCAGGATAAACAGCGCTGAGGTCAGGAGCACAGTGGATGGCAGGGATTTCCACATCTGATGAGAGCCCAGTGGTGGAATCAGAATCCAAGGGGCAAACCTGAGAACAGGGTGACAGAGGAAGGTGAGGAAGCAGAGATCAAAACTTAGAAGCACCCTGCTCAGCCTGGACAGAAGTGTTTTGAGTGCCATCCTTCCGATGGCAGTGGGGGAGGCAGGCTTGGGGAGGGCGATGCCGGCGGACTCCGAGCATGGAGCTTCCCACAGACTTGCACCTACTGAGTTACCCCAAACCTGGCAAGCGGTGACTGAAGGGCTCAGAGGAAAGGGAACAGCAAGGCGAGGAAAGTCAATCAGGTTGCAGACATTGACAGGCAGGACAGAGAAATCCAAGCTATCGGGATACATTGTAAAATAAATAAATAAACCAGCATGTGGGAGCCTTCCCTAATTACAAAATATTTTTTTGTAAAATATTTAAATAATATTAAAAATTCAAAGAAAAAATTAAAACGTCCCAAATCCCACCGCCAAGAGATAATCACTATTAACATTTTGGTCAACACCTATCGGCAGATGGATGTGTTCATGATCTCCATCAGTGTCCCGCCCTGCCATCCCAATGAACACACATTCTAAGAAAAAATAAACACAAAAACTTGATGGTTCATCAGTAAATGCAGCTTCAGAGAGAGACCCCACTCCTCTTCCCACCCCCCAGCTCCCATTTCTGACCAGATTGCAACCTTTAAGCCCCTCCTACCTGAAGCCACCAAGGCCTCAGGCATTTAGTTGTCTAAGACACACCTGCAGATTTGTGTGTATGACTTTACATAAATGGGCTCAGTCTTTACAGGCTGTTCTGTTATCTGATTTTTTTCATCCACAACATATCAAACACATCTTTCCAAGTCAATAAATAGGGAATGCTGTATCATTTTTAATGACTGCATAGTATTTTGCTGTTTTATATATCTCATGCTTCTCTTAAGCTTTCCCCCATTGGTTGACATTTAGGTTGTCACTAAGATTTTGCTGTTATAAATAACACTCAATAAACATCCTTGTTCTTATATCTTTTCATACTTCAGTGATTACTTTCATAGGGTAAATTCCTAGAAATAGAACTCCTCAGTGGGCAATCATACACATTTTATTTCTTGGTACATAAAACTGTCTTCCAGATAGATAGATTAGCATCCTTCCAGCCGTATAAAAGATTGTCCATTTCTTCATCCAGGTAACAAACTAGATTGTCAGCTTTTTAAAAAAACCTATTCTAATCTGATATGTAAAAATAATCCCATTCCTTTTCTTTGATTATTATTGAGGTGGAATGTTTTCTCATATGTTTATTGGCTATTTGTATTTCTTCATTTGCAATTTTCCTGAATATTAAAAATCATACGGAAAAGTACCAATATAAGCAATTGCCATGTTGTAGAGGAGTATCAATATGAAAAAATGTTTACCATGCATTCCAGACTGATTAAAGTGCAGGCTGTAGGATATTATTATAGTATGATATTTTTATTCAAAAAATAGAAGGATATGCAAAGACTAAAGACTAAAATAACACATTCCAAAAGGTTATATCTTGTTGTACTTGGGAAATGGGTGTTTTTTCTTTTTAAAAAAATGCTTACTCTTGGTTTTCAAGTTTTCTGCGATTGGAATGATTACTTTCATAATTTGAAAAAAATCCCAGTAAGTAGTAATAAAGCTACAAAATATCCTTTATGTAATCTGCACTACCCTGCTAGTCTTTTGTGTAAATAGTCACAAAATGATAGACTTTTTGAGCTAAAAGGAAACTTAAATATCATATACTCCCGGATCCCCATTTTAGAACAGAAGAAACTGCAGCTCAGAGAATGACTGGCTAGGGTCTGCCAGCTGATGGAGACCGGGGAGAAAGAAGGCAACATTCTATGAGACACCAACAGAGACGGTAAAGGATGCCCCATCGCCACTAGCACTCCCTTTTTCTGTGGGGGTCTCGCCTCAGTGGAGGCCAGGACTGTGTTTAAACTGCAGCAGGATGAATTTGAGTTAGACTTTAGATGTGATCCCAGAATTGGTGGTAGAATGGATTGCAGAAATCTGAAACCTGGAGACCTCAAGACCAGGAGAGTGAGTATCTGCTTGAGGCTCGGAGTAAATCCTGCTGAGGTAAGAGGACAGACAGCCGCTCTCTGAAGTCTAGGGATCTGAGGGGATGGACCAATTCCTCCAGTTCAGGCCGCCCATGCCTCCCTCAGAAAAGCCTGGCCCAGACCACAGGACAGAGCCCTGGAAGGGGACCCCGTACCCTACCCCAGAAGCCCCAGCCCAGCATGCTCCGCAGCGACTCCAGACCCTCCCCACCCCGCTTCCCGAGACCTCTGGAATCAGGGTTTTGTTTTGCAATTTGTTGCAGGGTTTTTTTCCTTCCCTTTCTTTCAGAAGCCTGTCTGGGATTCTGTTCCACGCAGAGGTTGGAAAGAGCAGCGCGGCTGCCTCTGGAAATCTTGTTTCCCCTGCCACATGACATCAGTGGGTTATATTGCAACTTTCCACATGGCTGCCCAGACACAGACAGTTGTGTTTATGAAAATCCTCCTGATACCAGCTTGGAGCCTCCCTGGCACTCAAGGCTCCTTCTCAGGCTGCGATGTGTTCTGCTTAGAGGAGCAGCTGACAAAGGGCAGGTTGGAAGGTCAGGTTCCCTGCCAGGTGCTCAATGGGGGTGAGGGGGGACGGTTCCCCGCCATCCCGAGTAGGGGCATCTTTGCCTGCACTGTGCTCAGCTGCAGGAAGCCTCAGCCACATATGATCAGGGTTTTCTTGACAGCGGGGGCCAGTTGGGGTTGAGTAGGGAGGGGAGCAGCTAAACTTTTGGGCAAAGGCCTGGCCTGGGGGTCAGAAGCCCTGGTTCGGCTAGTTCTGTTCCTTACCTGTATGATGGCTTTGGATAAGCCATCTTACCAATCTGGGTCTCAATTCTTCCTTTCAATTTCCTCAAACCGGAAGCATGATTTCTATTCCTCCCTACTAACAGTGGGGATGGGGATTCCATGACAAGAAACACAGGGACACATTTGGGAGAGAAGCTCAGTGGACTTAGGAAAGCCAGTTCAAATCTCTGAGTTTTAGTTTTCCCTTCTATAAAATAATGGGGTGAAATTAGTTGGTTCTTAGAACCCCTCCGGTTCTAAGAAAAAAAAAAAATCCTGGCTTTGTGACTTTTTGAATCCCTAGCCACTAACACTAAAAGAGCCTTTGGTTAATACTCAGGGAGCAAAGTCACCTAGGAAATCTTAACTCTAAGTCCAACTTGGGAGAGTTGATTGAGGGTAAATTCAGTGAGTTGTGGTTCTATATTCTTTTGCACAGCAACCTTTGGACGTCAGTCCCATAAGTGCTCCTTAAAGTGCTGTGATGTTTGGGGGGTGTCTGGGCCTAACCTCAGATGGCTGGTCACTCCTTCTCAGAACTCCTGGGGCTGGTGCCCCCCTGGGATCCGGCCTCTAAGTTCTTGTTGCATGGCTGGGCCATGGAATGTTCTCTCTGTGCTGGCTGCCCAACTAGAACGTCAGCACTGTGGGGCAAGCATCATGCCTTGGGGTCTTTGCATCCCCAACACTCCCATGCTCAGTGATACTCATTTATTCATTCATTCCTATGCCTTGGACACAGAGGGAAGACGTGGTCTAATGGAAAGTGAATGTTCAGCATGCTTACTGAGCCCCTCCAGTCCCACCCATCCACCCCAGGGAAGACTAACTAACAAGAGCAGCAGCCAACACTTATTAAGCTCCAACTATGTACCAGGTTCTGCTCTGAGAGCTGTTTATGGATAATTCTCACAATGATCCTAAGAGGTGTGCATTCTCATTATCCTGCACTTTCTAGTTAAGGAAACGGAGGCCCAGGGAGGTTAGCTAATTGTCCAAGGTCACACAGTAAGTGGTGGAACCAAGATTCACATCTACACAGTCTGACTTCAGAGCTCAGGCCCTCGGCCACTGTACTAAACTGTCTTTTGACCCAAATGCTAAGAGAAAAGAGAGGAGGGAGGGGTTGGTTTTACCAAGGAGGATTGGGAAGTGTTTCATAGAGGAAGGATGCTGTAGTAGAGTTAGAAAGCATGATTAAGAGTTCCTGGCATAGGAAAATATGCTGCACTCTGCAAACAGACCTGACCAGGGCCCTCAGCGCTGGCCAAAAGCTGGTATGGCCCAGTCTCCTGAGAAAGGGAGCCAGTAGCAACTCCACTTCTCCATCTTTCTTCAGTGACCTCTTCTTCGGAGAAAAAGAGATGAGGTGACAGAGGAGCACCCAAGTGACTCTCACAGAGGAACTATCATCCTTGGACTTTTTACCTCCATCACCACGGGGTTCCCATCCCCTACAAAACTTTTGGGCACCAACTTCTTGAAGTCCTACAAAAACAGGGAAGAACCGTTGTACAAGGCTGAGAAAGAGAGTGTCCGGGACACAGCAGCCACTAGAAGGCCTCAGAAGAATGCTGGGGGCCCTGAGCACACAGGAGAGCCCCACCAGGCCAACAGAGTCCCTGCACTTCCGCCATACAGGTCACTCCCTCTGCCTGCCAGCAGGAGGTCCGCTCCCCACCCAGGGACAGTCTCCTCAGGCATGATTTAGAAGGGGCTGTGCTGAGCAGTCATCCCTTCCTAATGGGCCTGGGTCATAATTCTCAGCAACCATCCTCCTCTCCCCCACTTCCACCGCTCCCTGTGGCTACTGCTCTGAGGCATTTAGGGCAGATTTAAGAGCAAAATCAAATCAGATTCACCAAACAAGGTGTCAGCCCAGGCAGGAGGGGCCGGGGGCTTGGAGTTATGGCCTGGAAGGCTGGCAGTTCCTTGGAGACTATTAAGGGAGTATATTTTATGGCCAGACACAATGCTGAGAGCACCATCCATAAACCAATTACAGGAAACTTCCCACACGTCTCGGGCAAGGCTGGTAGACGGTTGGTGGGTGATGAGTAAGCATAGATTTGTACCCGTCAGGCATTCTTGAGGGTCCCACCTGCTGGTGGCACACTGCCCGGCTCTATTTAGGAGACAGGAGGCCTCGGAAGTAGGGCTACTTCCAGGAAAGGTTCAGCATGTGTGCTCTGTATTTAGAAGCAGCGAACTCTCACGAGGGGGCCCATTTTACCAATGAAAACATGGAAGCTCAGAGAGAGGAAGAGTCCTTGCCCATGGTCACACAGCTCCTGGGAATTAGAAACGGATCTCCGGACTCCAAGCTCAGTGCTTTTTCAGGCCACCCACGCTCCCAACCTCCCTTGGACAAAGGCAGAAAGCTGATTTCCCCAGCCATCCTGCCTGCCACACAGCTTTGAAAGTCACTCTCCAGAATCTTGCAGACTTCAGGCCCAGGTCAGGCCCCGCTGTGTGCGCTGGGGTGGAGATCACGGCCTCCATCCTGTCTCAGGTTCCGTGAGGTAGGCCCTGACCTTGGATCCCCTAGGCCCCTTGCACTCAAGTCCTGGACCATGAGATCTGAAGAATGCCCCATCCTCTCTACTAGAACGCAATCTCTCTGAGTCATCTTCATATCATTTAACATGGTGCCTGGCACGTGAGAGATATTCGGAGAATATATGCTAAATAAATGCGTGCATTTACACTTCCTCCATCACCATCACTTGACAGAGGAGCAAGTTGAAGGCCATAGAGGTACAGTTACTTAGCCAAGGTCACATAGTGACTGTGACAGAACCAGAACTAAGACCCAGGTCTTTATCACTTGTGCCCATGCTCTGCCCTATACAACTTGTCGTCTCTTCTCAGATGCCCTCAGGCAGGGCCCTGGGGGCTGAACTAATCGATCTAGAATGAATTCTCTGCTCCCTTCCCACTGGGAAAACTCAACTGTGCCATCCATTCTGGCTGTTGGGCTCCCACGTTAGAGCGGGTGGATTTTTAGAGGATGGAATGTCCTCTTGTGAAGCCCTGGGGAGCCCCAATGGACCCCTCTGCCCTTTGCAGGCCCCAGCCCTCCGCCAGCATCCCCCTCCCCCACCTCCAGCTCTCCTGGAGAGTCAGCGCTGAGCTCCTGCTGGACATCTCTGAGGACCTGGGAGAGGCTCAGGGGAGGCAAAACCCAGGGGACCCAGCAGCTTCCCTGTCAAGTCCAGCTGCCCTGAGTGCTGACGGCTTGACAAGTGGCATTAGCATAAAAACCTCTGCAGTGGCGGCTGCCTGCTCTGTGCCAGAGCCCTGGGCGTCCCTGCTCGGTGCCATTCACTGTCACCGGGGGCGGGCATCTGCCAGCCAGAGGTGCATGGCTGTCTCTCATGCCAGGCTCCCAGACTGGGGCATCTCCTGCTCTCTGGCTCCGGTGGAAGCTTTCTGTGCAACCCCGCAGCCCGCCCAGGCATTTCTGAGCCCCATCCCCAGAGGGCAATACCGTCTCTGCCTCTGTCCCCAGCTTTTCCTTGTCCTTAGGAGGGCCCCTAAGGCCCCAGTCTCCCCTTCTTTTCTGACAGGAAAATTCTGCTCTTCCAGCATGACTCAGCCTAATTTCTCCCACTTAGCCCGCATTTATCTTTCCTAACTCATTTTCCCCTTGACTAGGATGCCTGTCTCCACCCCAACTTCTCCTCCTATCCAGGGTGAGAGAGGGCATCTGTGAAGCACTGCTGGGGATGAGGACCCGTGTCTTGTTCAAGAGCAAGGGGACACGCTTTCCTGGATGCTGCACCTAACACATCTGCAGAGGATGAGTCTTTGCAACGTGGGTGGAGATGTATGAGGCGGCCGCCGCCCTTGTCAACAACAAACTGCAGGCCCTTCCCGGCGAAACCCTGAGGAGACCTGAGGGCTGGGGTGGTGCAGGCGGGAGGCTGGGGCCAGATGGAGCGACCATCCCCGGGAGCCCCCACCCCAAGTACCTGGGCTTGTTGCCCCCTCTCCAACCTTTGTAACTTGGGCCTGAACACCTTCCCCGGGAGTCCACAGCACAGACATTGTAAAAATAGAGCAAAACTGGTGGAAGACGAAAGAGCAGCAATTAAAGGAAGCAAATGGCTTATGAGACTGCTTCTGCTCTGAGTCCCAGGGGCACTTGGGACTTTCTATCTGGAGTGTGGAAATGTGGGGGTCCCCATTCTCCTCTCCCTCCCCCTCCTCCTCCCTACTCCTCTCCTCTCCTCTCTTTCCACCCCTGCCTACTCCTTACCTGGAGGACCACTGGCCTTCTTCCAGTTCCTGCTTTGGGCCTTTGTGATGTTCTTCCCTTTACCTGGGGTCCCACCTCCCTGGAGCTCAGAGGGGCCTTCCTCAGCTCCCAACCTTGAGGAGTACCCTGCCCCTCTCACTACTCTGCCATATTGTTCTCATCTTTCATGGCACCTCCCAAATTATGAAATTATATACATTGTACAAATACTTTTCATGTTTTAAAATACTTATCTATAATTATGTCCTTCTTTTCTTTTTAAATGTTTTTATTTTTTTTTTTAACCAAAGTAATACATACACAGAATTTAAAAATCAAATAACGTCAAGAGATGTGTCATGAAAGGCTTCAGGCTCTCATCACACCTCGTTCTCCCCTCCGGAGAGAACCACCGTCAACTCTTGGCTGTTATTACTCGTGTTTAGATCCCTTCACCTAAATAACACACTCAGACTGCTACTTTTTTCCCAATGTTTTATTACAAAAAATTTCAAATACATGAAAACGTTGAAAGAATTTACAATGAATACCATACACCCACCATCCAGACTCTACAATTAACAATTTGTTATATTTGTTCTATCGTGTAACTTTCTAATTTTCCATCATTCTATCCATCCATCATTCCATCTTATCATTCGGTGCGTTTCAGAGTAAGTTGGAGATGTGAGTGCACTTTATCCCCAAACACTTTGCCAAGCCTATCACTAGAGTTCCATATTTATTTGTAGTTCTTTTTATTTCCTTTCGAGATAAACGTTATATGCAGTGAAATGTACAGATCTAAGTGTACCAATCCACGAGTTCAGATCTGTGCCTACAACTATGTAACCAAACCACCCCCAAACTCAGGACTTTCCCATAACCCCGGGGAGTTCCTAACACACCTTCCTACTCACACAGGCAGCTACTCTTCTTTCTCTCGCTCTTTTTAACTCTATTTTTTGACAAAACAATTTTTGACCTTGTCTATTGACTTGCAATTACGGCATGAGTCTTAGCTCATAGCTTTGCCTTCCCATAACGTCCTTACATCACACTTTTAAAAATTAAATCAATATTCTCTTCTCACACAACAAGGAAAACTTGTTCACTCCTGAGACAGTCCTACACAATGATTATGTTTCCTTTCTCATGTACGTTTATGCCTTTCCTCACTTTTGGTCTGTTTTCTTTTTTGTGCTCTTCTAATTTTTTCGTTATGATCCAACAGAACTGGAAAACCTCTATCACTATTATTTGTCCCATGAGAAAGCGTATCAAACAATCTGTAACTCACTTTTATTTTTTCCAGGGAGTCTGCCCTCCAAGCCATAGAGGTGGCACCCCTGCTACTCCCTTTCGGGAAGCTCCTAGGGGCCTCTCATCTCTGGTGTCGGAAACGTCATAATCATACGCCTTGGACCTTTAGTGACTCTACAATCTGGAAACCAACGTATCTCAGGTCTGGGAAATTTTCTTCCATTATTTCTTTGATAATTATCGCCTCCATTTTCTCCAAACTTTTCTAGAATTCCCAATGGTCAAATGCTGGACCTCCTGAACTGATCCTTTAATAAGTTCTCATTTTCTCTCCCGTTATCTTTCTCTTATTCTCTCTTTCTGTTCCATTTTTGGGGAAATTTCCTCTATTTTATCATTCAGACCTTTTATTGAATTTTTAATTTTTACTATCATTTCCTAATAGCTAAGAGTTCTTCCTTGTGCTTTGACTTTCTCTGCAGTCTATATCTATATCTATATCTATCTATATACCTATGTCTATATCTACTATTATCTATCTCATCTATCTATCTTCTCCTGCTCTTGTTTCAGGTGAAATATCAGCTTATATCTATCTGAGGATATCAATAATATATATTTTTGAAGTATTCTTCTATTTCTGACTTGTCTCTGTTTCTTCCAAGTTCTTTTTTTTCCCTCCCTATTCACTTGTCTGGTCTTAATGGTGGAGGCTTTCCTAGAATGTCTGGTGATCCTTAGTTATCCATATTTAAGAGTGTGAGTCACTAAAAAACCCCTGATTGGCAGCTCTGTGGGTGTGGGTGGGTCCTGTTGGCTGGTGGGCTTCACCATAGGGTGAATGGACAGGAGGTTGGCTTTTTCTTTGGAGTTCACCCAAAATTCAGTATTGCCCCTTACCCCCTTGGTGCATTCAGTTTTTCCAGAGAAGAATTCTCTTGCCTCCAGTCTCGGGCAGGGGGAGGGATGGGAGTTGAGTGATATCCTGTCTGTTACCATTATGAAAACTCAATTGGGAGGGAGGCTGAGGCTCTGTCTGTTCACTATGCAGAATTTAACCTGATCATCCTGTTTTATGCCCAATGCTTTAACCCCATCTGTCGATGCACATGGCATCCCTGAGGCCAGCACACAGGCTAGGTGAGGGACCCTGGAGGTCTAACCAATGCCCCTGTTGTAGTCCCATAACATCCTCCTTCTGCCTTGCCCCATGCCTCTGATTCCTCAGGCCTTCCAGGGATCCCCGGGGTAGGGGGCCATATCTTCTTCCTCCCTGATGCCTCCCTCTGCAGGCAGGGCCGTTCAAAGCTTCCTCCATTCTGTTAAGTCCGTTGTCACTCCTCCATTTGCTTTTCATCTTCCAAAAATTTGATGACATTTCTCCTGTGCAGTTGTCATCTCTTCCACTTTCTTTTTCCTGGTGGGTTTTCAGTGAGTTGAATCTTACTTCAGAGTGATTACAGGAGTGAACAGTGATAAATGAGTGTGGTCAATCCACCATGTTTAGCCAGAAGTCTGTTTATTTAATATCTGTCCCCCACACTAGATTATAAGAGCCCCATTGATAGGGCTAGCACCTAGCAGTGCCTAACTCATACTAGGTTCTTAGAAAATAGATATTGACTAAATTAAAAGTATGGAGGAGGGAAAGTTTTCTATGTTCTCTGATTTAACAATGTCTACTGCACCAAGTGTGGGGTCTTCAGTCTTCTCTGGAAAACGAGGAAGCTGAATTGGATTAGGGTGTTATCCGTGTGGTTTGGAGGGGGTCATGACTGTGATGGCAGAAAGAAAGACCCCAGGTGCATAATCTCTGGGTTTCACTGACTCAAACGTTCTAGCATTATAAAGACTGGCTGGACAGGTGCAGGCCAGGGTCCTGGGGTGCCTGGCTCTAGTCCCCGGCCCCGACCACCTCCGTGCCTGGCCCACTCTCCCCCTCCCACACTCCTCTCCTAGAGTAGGGCTTTGTCTCACAGCTGGAGGGAAGAAGCTGTCAACAAGGACTGGAAACCTCTTCCCTACCCAGAAGGCCAGGAGCAGGAAGCGGGAGAGGAAGGCTGCAGACCCCTGCACTGAGCCATGATGCTGGCTGATGAGTGAAAAATACAGCCATAGGTATCCCCCCTCCCCCACCTTCTTAACGTGGTTTTTAAAATAAGTCAGCCTCTTTCTAGTTTTCCCTTTCCACTGTCATTTATTTCAGTTTTTATCTCCACAACAAAAATTCCTTCCAACTTTTTTTTTCCCTCTCTCCCTCTAATGCTCTTCACTTTCAAATGCTAATAATCTCCAGCTGTAAAAGGCTTAGAAGTAGCTCTAGATTGTTTGATCTTTGGCCTGTGATCTGCTTTCATCTCTCTGCTTTCAAATGTTACTTTAGATTTACTTTAACCTATTAACATGCTTGGTATTCATAGACACGCACTCTCCAAACCGGCTTCCCAGCCCCCTCGCCCCCCCGCCCCCCATTATAACTAGAGAAGGCAAGTGAAACTCCGCACGCAGACCTTAACTTTGGCAGCGTTGGAGAAGGAGGCCTGGAAGGCAGGGACGTGTGGAGGGGAACGACAAGGAAGGGAACGGCTTGGGGAGTTAGGAGGGGAGGGGTAGGGAAGGAGAGGGAAGATGGGGAGAGGCCGGGAGAGAAGACAGAGAAGGCGGGAGAAGAGAGGAAGGAAGAAGGCAACAACACCTGAGAAAGGGAGAGCAGGGCAGAGAAGGAGGGACGAATCTCCATCGCTGCCTCCCGGCTGGTTACACACGATCTAAATCGGCTCTCCCCGGAGCCGGAGCCGGGAATGGGGAGTGGAGAGACTGAATTAGTGCTTAAGATTTCTTGCTCCCGCCGTTGTGCTGGAATGTCTGGCGTGTTCGTTTCCACAGGAAACGCGAGGCATGAATATGGATGAAACTCCTCACTGAGACCACAAGGGTACGGCTCAATTATTTGCCATATAAAGTAGCACATGAGGATTCTTTGCGCTTGATCATTTCCTCTATGTCTGTACGTGTGTGTGTGTGTGTGTGTGTGTGTGTGCACGCGCGCGCGCGCCCGCGAGTTGGGGGGCATGTGCGGGCAGCTCAGGGAAGGGTCCTCAGGCCGCATTAGGAGGCACCTTTGAAAGCCACCGTGTCATTCAGACCCTCGCTGCTGTTCCGGTTGCAGCTGAGAGCTGGAGGTGGTTTGGGAAGAGAGCCCCCCACTTCCCCACCTCCCCTGCCCCAACGTGAGCACACACACACACACACACACACCCTCAGTGATAGCTGTATCAGCCAAAGGACAGAGATCCAGAGGGTCACTACTGACAGGAGAGCAGGAGCTATCCAGCTCAGCTCCATGGCTCCTTTCTTCCGAGGCTGCTCCTTTGTCTGTGGAGAAAGCAGGTGTCCTTCCTTCCCTGAGGGAAAGCCTCACCCAGCCACCCAGCCTCTGGATGGGGGTGGCTCTGCTGGAAGGAAGCCTGGAGGGAGAGCATGTCTTAGGTTGGCTGAGGGGCACGCTGAGGGAGCCTAGCGTCCTGGACAATCTCCCCATGGACAAAAAGCTGCTGGGGGCAGAGGAGGACAAGAAAACCTCACCTGGCATCAGAAAGCTTAAAGTTCAAGTCTTGGGCCAGTGACTTAGCCTCTCTGACCTCAGTTTCCTCGTCTATGAAATGGACTAACAATGCTCCTTACTTCAAAGGGCAGTTGCAATAGCGAAATATCCTAGTAAAGATTTTTATTGTAGTTCATCGAGCACTTATCATGTAGCAGGTACTATTCTAAGAATGTTATTAATATTAACTCCCTTAATCCTCCATAATCCTCATTTAATACTCATTTAACCCTATGAGGTGGAGACTATTATTAGTCTCATTTTGCAGATAAGGAAACTGAGACACAGAGGGTTTAAGCAATTTGCGCAAGGTCACACAGCTACAGCTATTATGTTCATTTTAGGCTAATTAGGTTACTGGGCTCTTGAACTCATCTATTACCTCAGTTAATCCCACAACATCCCTCTGGGTTGGTATCAATGCACCTACTTTACACAGAACCCAGCAGTACTAGCCCAGGTTCCCAGCCACCCGAGCCCACACTCCTTACCATCACATTATGCTGCAAAGATGCTTTTCAACTGCAAAGGGCTTAAAAGTGTCAGTTATTATTATCTGCAAATGTTGGGGGTTTCTGCCAAAGGGAATCTCATGTTGAGTGAATTGGAGGCCCAGGGTGCTACGGAAAAGGCAGAGTTCCTAGGCTGTCCTCCCTTTAAGATCTTCTCTAGACAAACCAGAACTGGCTCTAGGGCAGGCCCGTCAGTTGCTTCTGGTCCTGAACAAAGAGGAAACGGACGGCAGAAGATACCCTGTTCTGTAACTCAATAGATTCAGCACAGGGAGGGAGGGGGACCAGGTCACCCCCAGGGAGCTGACCTCCCCCCTGCCACCCCCCAGCTTTCCGTGGTGGAGGTGGTGGAGAGGGCAGGGGTTGATAGGGGCTGAGCTGAGAGGTGGCCGTAAGCTGAGCCCACCTCTGGGCACATGGGGAAGCTTTTCAAGCTCCTCTGACCCATTGAAGCAGGAGGGAAATGGACCCAGTCTGAACACTGCCGGCCAGCACAGAAAGTATTTCCAGACCTATCGGCACATGCAAACTTCGCACCAACCCTGTGAGTTCGGCATCCATCTGCATCATCATTTTGCGGGTGCTGAGAGTTTAAGTGGCTTGAACGTGGTCACACAGAATCTTCTCATCACACCTCACTGCCTCTGTTAGCTCTCAGCAGATGTAGATTGATGACAATAAGCCAGTGTTAAACTGGAGAGCAGCCTTGTGGGCTCTCTATCGGCCCAGATACCAGTGACCCCGCAGGCCCACAGAAGGTCCTATTTCAGCAGGCACTGGGCTTCCCTGGGGCCGAGCCCAGGTCTGCTTGTGACCTGGTAGATCTCAAGGTTAAAGTGTCTCTTCTTTTCACTCTCTTTGGGCTCTGTCTCCTCCCAGCTTGCCTGGTCCAGGAGTGAGCTCTGCATGTCAATTCCCTGTGTGATGAGACAGGACTTGGCTCTTCTGCTTATGGCTGTGTGCCCCTAGATAAGTAACTTAGCCTCTCTGGGCCTAAGTTTCCTTATCTACCTAAACAGTGAAGTAATGGGGTGATCCTAATGAACCATGGCCCCAGGGGTGATGGGGCCCTGGAGGTGCCGTGCCTTCTGCACATCCCTTTGGGCACTTCCTGGGGAAGGAGTGGTCATCGTGCCGAGCCCCTACCTCTGGGGCTTGGTGAAGGCTCATGCTGGTGATGAAGGAGGGAAGGACACTCTTCTGGCTGCAGCAAATCTCAAACACTCAGCCACTTGTCCCGTAGAGCATGCAGTCCTGAACATCAGGAGCTGTTTCTGGATGTACCTGCTCAAGGGCATGGCACACACTGAAGCAGCCAGCTTCTGCTGTGAGATCTCCCACCTGAAACCCACTGGATGGCTCTCCAGGCCCGGAAGAATCTGTCTGGGTAGCCAACGGAGTGGGGGAGAAGTCAAGGGTTGATTAGGGCACTTGTTCCTGCTACTCTGTTGCTTCCCTTGGTGCCAGTCTCACCAGGAGCCCAGGGAAGCAGGGAGAGGCAGCGAGCACCGAGGAAGAGCCCCCACTCCTTTCACACCCACCCACCAGTCCTTAGTTACTGGAAAGAGCAAATGCAAATGGACCCAAAGCACAATACCCAGAATCCACTGCCACGCTTCCTGGGGCTCACTCTAAGTTAAAGCTGGGCTCCTCCTGGGGGCTGACATTTTCTCTGGTTCAAACAACATCTGTGCCTCGCTGAGCTTGGCGAAAGGTGAAGGAGCCTGTCGCTGCCACTGTCACTGCCACTGTAGATGCAAGTGAAACAGGAAACCCAGCTTCACAGGCCTCCCACCTGGAGGGGCTCTGGGCCTATACGTGCACCCACACACATAAACGCCCATGCATGCTCCCTCGCATATGTGCACTCGCGTGTACCCCTCACAACCACTCATAAGCCCACGTGTGTGCATTTCCACATATGTGCAGACTCACGTACCTCTCCTTTCACAAATTCTCATGCCCACTCAAACACACACACACATGTGTGCACACATGTATCTGCCCGTGAACAACATGAACATTTCTATGAACCGGAGGAGAGGGCTGGACCTCACCCCATCCCCCACACCAGGAGGGGCTGCTGGGGGTATGAAATAAATGCATTCTTAGAAGGACTGTCTTCCCCTGCAGGCTCCAGGCCAAATCTCCAAATGAAATCAGGCCGGCCGAACCACCAAGAAGCACGAAACAATGTGGAGAAGAAACTCTGAAGAAACGAATAATAATACATACATACATACATACATATATATATATATATATATATATATATATATATAAAGGGGAGAGTGATTTTTCAGCTCACTGGCTTTCTGAAAAGTAATATAAAGTTGGGCAGCGTCTTCTTGGAATCGACCTTTCTGAGCCGAGACCCAGGCCACACGCACATCTCTTGCCTCTCTTTCTATTACCCGAAATTTGTATGGTTTCATCTCCCCTGATTTTCTTTCATTTGTGCGCCTGTGCAAACCCCTCGTGTCAAGGGCTTGTTCCTCACCAGGCAGCCCCACCAGGCTCCCCGCGGAGCTGAGAATTGAGGGCCTCACCTGCAGCTCTCCCAGTCTGGGCTTTGCTGTCCCCAGCTCTGTCCCCCTCCTTGCCCAGAGGGACTGCAGACCTCCTCCCTCCCCCGCTCTCCACCAGCCTGGCCTCCCAGCCTTCTTTGTTCTGAAGAGAATTCTCCTGCACCCTGTTTCCTTAACCAGAGCTGGAGAGGGGAGGCTGGACGGGCTGAGGGGCCCAGGGTTCTGGGGCCCAGAGCCTAGCCAGGGCTGGTGCAGGGAGAAGAAGAACAATATTTAGTGAATACGTGAGAGAGCAGAAGAATCAACAGAAGATTCTGCCTTCTTGAGGGTGTGGAGGGAAAAAAAAGTTTCTGTTCTGAAATGTCCAGGAAAAAGGCTTAGGAAGGGAAGATCAAGAATATTCCAAACCGTCATGACGTGTCCCATCAATTTTCCTCTAGAAGTGAGCCGCCTGGAGGGCCTTCCCTAACGATGGCTCCTTGGCTTTTCCTCTTCTGGGGAGGTGGGGATGTACCTCCCACCCCCCGACAGACACTCATGTATGCGCACACACATGGACATGAGCACAAACACACATGTGTGAGCACCTCAAACACATCTACACAGATACACACACAAGTAGTCCTCAAACACACACGTGCACTCCCTGCAAACACACGAAAACATGTGTGCACACCCTTCTAACAGACCCACACAGATACATACACACGTGCCCCTCTCTCTCTCTCTCTCTCTCACACACACACACACACACACACACACACACAGGTGCACATGCTCTTTCTTCTTTGTGGTTACCTTTCAGGGCTACACCAGTGCCTTTTCCAGTGACCTGTGTCCACTCTCAACTTCTACTTCCTGCCCTGAGGAGGTGGAGGGACTTGATGGTCTGTATCCTTATTGACTTTTTTTGTTTCAATGAACACATCAAACTTGGAGTGACAGCACCTTGCGGTTTCTTCACTGCAAAGATGAATGAAGGGTACCTGGCTTACCCCAGACTGAGGATGCAATGGCTCCAGTAGGACCAGTCTGGCACCTGCCCCGGGTCCACCCAGCAGACATACGAAATCTCTGTATGGATGTGTTTTGGGTTGGGAAATGGAGGCACGGGAATGTAGGTAAAGTAATTGAATCTTTTCTCCAGAAGAGACAAGGAGGTCTAGTTTAGAGATAGGTAATTCTGATGCCCATCACCTGATGCATTCCTCTGTCTTCTGAGAAAGTTTCTTATTTTCTTCACTAGGTTGTGAACTTCATCAGGGTGAGAGCTAAGTCTTGTATAATTTGTACCCTTGGACATAACAGCCCTAGACGATAGCTTATGCACGAAAAAATAGTCAAAAGAGAGCAAAGACTTTCAGTGATATGCAAACGAAAGACTTGGCCTAGGAGCCATCCTTAAAGTTGTTTTGATTGTTTTCTGCCAGGCAGGCATGGTGAGGCAGCTCCACCAACTTGGCAGGCTGGTAACTTCCTTGGGTCTATCTTCAAGGCTATACGGATGGGACCACAGATCAGAGACTCGTGGCACTTTGGTGTGTATATTCTTTCCCACTAAGGGGTATAAACCCAGGCCTGCAGACTGGCTAACCCGTCAGGTAGAAGTGAGTTGGGCATATGCATTTGGGGAGCTCCTCGAATTGGGCTCTCTCAGCTTTCTGCCCACACTCAGGCCCTCCACACCAAGCCAAACTGTAGGCTGAAGCCAGTGGAGAAAGTAATAGATTGGAACTAGGATGCTCAGGTTAAGTGGGCCACTTTGTGGAGCTCATCCATAATCCTGCTGGAGCCCAGAGAACAATACGTTAATTACAGCCGACGGCACCGCTCCCACCGGCCATCCATCCTGACTGTGTCTGCGGGGCCTTCCCCACGGACATGCCAGCCCACTCTCTTCTCTGAAAGAGATTTATTCATTATCAATGTTTGTCTGCGAGAGGCACCCGGTGGGGAGGGAATGAGATTACAAGAGGGACAGGATATGAAAGAGGCAGAGCCGAAGCCGCTGGCAGCTGATGAAATAGGTGTGTTTGGGGGCTGGAGATGGGGTGTTCCCAATTAAAAGGATGAGGCAAGTCCACCTGGTTGGACAGGGGAAGAGGTAAGCCAAATGAATCAGGAAAAATTCAGTAAATATGTCCACCAAGTGGTCTTTGGGAGATTTTTAGCTTTGGACCTAGCTCACTTTAAGTCACAAATGATGGGGGAAAGAAGATAAGGAACAGATGAAGCCCATTTATCTAATAACCACCCCAGTGCTCACTTAAAAAGCCCTCCAAAAGTGCTTCTTGAGTGAATAAATGAATGACTTCCATGGCAGCCAGGGGGATTTAGATCATGAGGAACCCACTGCCAATTAGCAAAGAGAAATAGGAACCAGAAAGACGAAGACAGGATTCTGGGATTTTTACCAGAGTTCCTTGAAAGGAAGGGGGACATCTTTCACTTTTCCTGGATCCCATCATCCGTGTATCATGTAGAATTTTGGAAAAAATGGGAGAAGGCCAGCTCTCCTCAAGATGGTGTGACAGTCTGGGGGAGGTGAGAAGTCGACAGGTCAGAGATGACAAAGGACCAGCTGGATGAAGCCCACTGACCAAAGCTCCAAAGAGAAGGAGAAGGGGCAGAGCAGTGGGATGCAAAGTCACCACTTCAGAGACTCATCTCACGATGGGACATGATGAACTATAGCCCCTTCTCCAAATCTTCTGCTGCCCAGACAGGGAAAAAGGGAGGTGGGCAGTGACTTGCCCAAGGTCCCATAGTTAGTGTCGGCCAGAATCTTGCTGCTCAAAGTGTGACCCCAGGGCCAACAGCCATCACCTAGGGCCTTGTTAGAAATGCAGAATCTGGGGCCAGGCCCTTGGCTTAGTGGTTAAATGTGGCATACTCTGCTTCAGCAGCACAGGTTTTGTTCTGGGGCACGGACCTACACCACTTGTCAGCAGCCATTCTGTGGTGGTGACCCACATACAAAATAGAGGAAGATTGGCACAGATGTTACCACAGGGAGGGTGAATCTTCCTCAGCAAAAAAAGAAAAAAGAAAGAAAGAAAAAGCAGAATCCTGGGTTGCACCCCAGAACTACTGAATCCCAATCTGCATTTTGACAAGATCCCATGTGATTTCTCTGCACACTAAAGTGTGAGAACAAGTTGGCTAGATCATGTGCCTAGTTCCTAGGGGGACAACATGGTGCTTCAGGGAGAGACCTACTGTGGTGGATTGAAATTCTAGCCCTGACTCCATTAACTGGCTGGGTGACCTGGGGCAAATCGCTTTGTCCCTCTGCACCTTAGTTTACTCATTTTTAGTATGAAAGGATTGAACCAGATCAGAGATTCTTAAACTTTAGTAATCACCAGAATTGCCTGGAATGAAAGGCAGATTCCTGCCCACCACCCCCAGAGTGTCTGTGCAGGACCTGAGAATCTGCATTTCTAATAGGTTCCTGGATCAAGCAGATTCTGCTGGTCTGGGGGAGCACCCTTTGGGAGCTGCTGGACCAGATGATTTCTAAGATTCCTTCTGAGCCAGATATTCTGTGGGATTTTCACTCCCAATTTAGCACTCTTCCTCTTCCCAGGCGCTGACCTGTCCGCTGTCATTTCCGGCTTCCCCTTCTGCTCCAGGTAGTTAATGCCATTTTCCCAGCACAGCCAGAACTGATGAGCTAAGTCTTATAAAATGCACGCAAGGCAATACAGGCAAAGTATTATCCACAAGATTTAAGAAGAGTCCTACGAAATATAGCAATAAAACCTGGAAATAACTATCCATTTCCTACAACAAAATGTCTCATTTCCGAGTCCATAAACGCTCCCCCTCCAGGTCCCCAGACCCATCTGTTTTGTAAGCACGTATAATTATTAGGACCATAAAGTCGCTTTCTATACCTAATGTAATTATCAGGAGCCAAAATAATATTAGGCAGTGGTGGGGAGGGAGGAGGAAGCTTGTTCACTGCAAACTCAGATGATGTCTTTAAAGAGAGAGAAGTAGTCACAGGAGAAGATAACCATTCTTTATGGTGATATTATACTTCCTATGCTGGCTTTGGGGACAGCTTTGCAAATAAGACTGAGCTGGCTCATCTCAAAGTCAAGAGTAGTTTCCTGCTGTGTACGGGGGATTTAGGCCCTACTGGGAACCAGGAATTAGGATCACCGTGCCTCCTCTGCCACCAACCTTCAGATTCTCTAGAAGTCCCGAGTGCATGGCCTTCCATCCAGTGGCATTCCCAAAGCCTTTTATTCCTTTCCTTCCTTTCCCAATTCCTCTGAAGGAAAAAAAAGTTCACAGGGCTCCTCTGAGATATTAGCCAGCTGGGCACTGTGATTCAGAGAGAATTCAGAGCTGTCGTCTTGGTGTCCTGCGCTGTGACTTGGGGGAGCTCTTTAGTCACCTGTTAAGTGAATGAGTGAGTGAGTAAGTGGTTGAAGTGGTGGATGAATGGATAAGGTACAGAGGATGACAGGAGCTGTTATTAAAGGTGAAGGAGAACATAGTCCTTCTCTTCAGACGTCTTATTTGTGACGGGGTATGGGGCCAATGAGGCATTACAGACAGGCTGATTTTGATTTACTTTATAATAAGTAAAATAGCATTCTGACCATGAGAGCAGTCCAATGGAATGGTCCTCTTTGCATAGTGGTGAGTCCTCCATCACTGGAGATTTTCAAACCGAGCCTAGGCAACCTTTTCCCATGAATCTTGTCCAGGAGGTTGGTGTATTGGGTAGGAAGGGCGGGAGAATATTTATTGAGCATTTACTCTGTTCCCGACTCTTATACAAACTCATATAATCTACTCACCAAACCCTCTCACCAAGACGGAGAGGCTCTTATCCCTATTTTAAAAATAAAGAAAGCAAGCTCAGAGATTCATGGAACTGGTCCATGCCACCCGGCTAGTAAGAGGTGGAGCTGGGATCCAACCCAGGTCTGTCTGCTCCACAGTTCGTCTGCCTTCCACAGTGACTTGGAAATACCATGCTAAGCTTCAAATTCTTCAGTGCACTTATTGGAACTGAGCTTGACATGCTTGACTCGTGAAAACACGGGCTGCTGCCACGGCTGGCTGAGATGTTGGTCTATCTTCTGGATCCGTCACTGAGAATTCAAAGCTCTCATAAGAGGGCCAGTTGTGGGAAGTGGCTGTTCCAAGGCAGTCTCTTCTGGTTCAGATTTGTTTGAAAGCTGCCCTCGCATCTTCTCATCAGCAGATGTGCTTGTCCGCCAGGATCTGAAATCAATGTGATGGTTGGGTCTTTCATCCTATGATCTGGAAATCCATATATGCTGTGGCCCCTTTGTTCCCCTCCCTACCCTGGGGAACAGGCGCCTCTCTCTGCCTGTCACATGGACCACATTCAGGGCTGAGTGGAGGAGCATTTCAGCCTAGCAGGGGCAGATGGCTGGGGCTACGGTCTGCCACATTGTGGCTAATTTCTAGCTATGCGAAAATCCCAAAGGTGCTGGTGGTGCCGTGTGGAGAAGACTGGGAAGTTGGACTGATGTGTTTTCTAAGCAACTCAACAGCCTTTGGAGGAAGCTTTGTGTGTGTGTTTCACTCCTGTCTCTGTCCCTTGTTCTCATGCCAACCTTCTCTGGACGCCCACCAGATTCCTTCCTGCCTGTGTGCCTCCGTGCCCTGTCTCTCAACTCTCTTTGCAACTGCATGACAGGGACTCCTTCCCTATGTGCTGGGGGAGCTGGAGATGCAGGGGGCGGGAGACAACTTGTCTCTTGGTACCAGGCCACCACCTCTCCTCTCTGAAATCTACCCCCTTTCTTTTGCCTCCAGTCCTCCTGATCCAGCTTCCGATCATGCTGGGGAAGGCCCCAGTGAGAGAAGGGCACCAGCCAGCCTTCTGAGAGGGCATCTGCTTCTGCTGATAAGTACCCCTGTCTTTCCCCTACCCTTCGGCGGGGCGGCGGAGATGCCCTCCCCCACGAGCCATGGAATTAAAGCAGGGAACTGGGCTTTGGCAACCAGCAGCCTTCCCACTGGCACCAGGCCTGCTCGTCTCCACGGATTTCTCTCTCAGAGAGTCACTGTTGCCTGATTAAAAATGATTCCTTCTTGCAAAGCAAAATAGGGTCTTGTGTGGAGTCTACCCCCTAAATGAGATGAAGAGTTGGAACTCCAGGGGCACAGGACACAGTCCATAGGAAAGAAGGACCTTGGGGTCCGAGAATTGAGTCCCCCTCCAGGCTGAGGGGAGATTTCTGAGCAGAGGGCTCCATGGAGGGCTGACCTGGCCCTACCTGCCTCTGACCTGTGGATCACCTGGCTAGCCAGTGCATTAGTCTTCAAGGGCTTCTGTGATGAAGTACACAGACTGGACGGCTAACCCAACAGAAGGGTGTCGTCTCACAGTTGTGGAGGCTGGAAGTCCAACCTCAAGGTGCCAGCAGGGTTGGTTCCTTCTGAGGGCTGTGAGGGAAGGATCGGATCCAGGCCTTTCTCCTTGGCTTGCAGATGGCCGTCTTCTGCGTGTGTCTCTTCACATCGTCTTCCCTCTGGGTAAGTCTCTGTGCCCAAATTTCTCCTTTGTGTAAGGATGCTGGTTGTTTTAGTCAGCTCAGGCTGTCGTTACAAAATACCACAGGCTACATGGTTTAAACAGCAGAAATTTATTTTCTCATAGTTCTGGAGGCTGGAAAGTTCAAGTTCAAGGTCTGGTGGGGTGCGGTTTCTGGTAAGAGCTGTCTTCCTGGCTTGCAGACGGCCTCCCCACTGTGTTCTCAGCCGGTGGAGGGAGAGAGCTCCAGTGTTCTTCTTCATGTAAGGACACCAGCCCTATGAGATTAGGGTCCTACCCTTATGACCTCATTTAACCTTTGTCACCTCCTCACAGGCCCCATCTCAAATACAGTCACATTGGGGGTTAGAGCTTAAACATATGAATTTTGGGGGGATGCAATTCAGTCCATAGCACCAGGTATGTTGGGTTAGGGTCTACCCTAGTGATCTCACTTTAACTTGATCACCTCTGTAAAGACCTTATCACCAAATAAGGTCACGTTCTGAAGTATTGGGAGTTATATGAATTTCGGGGGACCCAATTCAACCCATAACACTCAGCTTCACCTAGCTCACTTTGCCACCCTGGAATCCATTAGAAAAGAGGCTGATGGCTCCTCGAGAATGTTCTCCTTCCTTGACGGGTCTGCTTGGTTTTCTGAGGGCAAGGGATGGGAATAGTCCCCTCGGCGGCTCCCTTTTCTGAGACCAGGACACCCAGGGCACCCCAGGCTCTGCTCAGCAGCCCCTCCCCTTGAGTTGCCAGCTTTACTCACAGATGCCATTTCCCATGTCATCAGCTGGCCCACGAGGGCCATGCCACCCTGGCTGACTTGTCTCTTGGTCACGGAGGTAAGGAACCACAGCCTTCAGGCAGCCATTGCAGGTCTCTTGGAGACGTCTGGACAGAGCCAGCCAGAGAGTGAGAGGGAGCACATTCGAAGAGGATTTGGGGATGGGGTATGTGGGGAGAGTCAGAGAAGTGAGAGAGATGCAGAAGAACAAGAAGAGAGACGAATGGGAATTAGATTCTCCTTCATTCCAAACTTGCCATCACGGCCATGGAGAAAACCTTTACCCACACTTTTTCCTCATAATAGGATTATTCCAAAAACATTTCAAGTGAGAGAAATGCTGTTTTCCTTTGAAATCTTTAGTTAAAGTACACAAAGATCAGAATTTTCTTTTCCAGATTAGGTAGCCCCTTATATCTTTATCGTTCTCCTATCATCTCCTTCTGGAGAGAGAGAGGCAGGCCTCCACTGCTCTCAGGAGGCCCTCCAGCCATGCCGGCCTTCTGAGTTACAGACCTGGGGCACGGGGTAAGGGTACCGGGCCTCCTCTTCATTCCCTTCAGCCGACCACGAATTTTCGTCTCTGCTCCTGTGCCCGATGAGCTCTGGGTCTCTCCAGGGCTTCTGCCCACCTCCCTCCTCACCGTCTCCACGCAGCTCTCGGCATCGTGGTGCAAGGAGAGCACAGAGTTGGGAGCTGGAAGAACCCACATTACTTGCCATGTGGTCTAAGCCGGTTGGGGGCGGTGGGGTCACAAAGGAAATGCTTATGGAGAAGGTGGAGTTCACATGGCGCCTTTTACCCTGGTTCTGCCCATCCTGGCCAATGTCTGCGGAGAAGAAGGGCTGCATGATGGCCTCCCTGTCTCTGTCCTAAAATCACAGACTCTGAGAGGTGGAAGGGGCTGTGGAAAGTGTAGAACTCACCTCCATCCGAGTGCACGGATGCTGGCTCGGGCCCTGCTTTCCGGCATCCACGGACAGGGAGCTTTCTTCCTGTCTCGCTCCCATCCTATTGTCTGGGCAGCTCAGCATGTGAGAACAGGTTTTCAGATATTGAGTAGGATTCTGCCTGTATTAGCAAGGGTTCTCCAGAGAAACAGGACCAATAGGGTGTGTATGTGTATATATATCTCTATTTTCATATATATTTATGTGTTTCCATTTATATATATACATTTCCATATGTATAGATATATTTCCATATACGCATGGAAAGAGGTTTATTAAAAGGAATTGGCTCATGCAATTAGGAAGGCTGACAAGTCCTAAGTTCTGCAGGGTTAGTGGGCAAGCTGGAGAACCAATGGTGTAGTTCCAGTGTGAAGGCTTGAGACCCAAGAAATGCCAATATTTTGGTTTGAGCCGAAGGCAGAAAAAAGCCTAGTTCAAAGGCAGTCAGGCAGGAGAAGTTCTGTCTTACTCATGGGAGGGTCAGTCTTTTTCTTTGACTCGGGCCTTCAACTGATTGGATGAGGCCCACCCACGTTAGGGAGTCTTTACTCAGTCTACTGATCAAATGTTAATCTCATCCTGAAACACCCTCAAGACACACTCAGGACAATATTTGATCAAATGTCTTGGCACCAGTCAAAGTGGCACACAAAGTTAATCATCACACTTCTTTTCTGTTGTTCCCCATTAGCCTGGTCCTCCTTATCTGACCTTGTAGGGGAGGGGTCAGCCCCTCAGTGGGGGCTCAAAGTGTTTGGCCCAGTCTACTGTTCCTGGGAAGGGGCCCGAGTACGCCGCCAAGAAGATGCCTCTGATTCCCTTTAGGTTGCCCCTGCACAGTAGAGCTGCCAGCTCCCCACGTCTTAACTGGGCCAGAGGGAACGTCAGCCCAGCCCGGGCCCTGCCCTCCCTCTCTCCAGCATGTCCAGCTGTGGTGCCTGGCTGGAAATCTCAGCGCTGCTCTGGGGAGGGTGGGTGATGCTGGCTGGCCTGTGCTTGGTTCTATCTTAGAGAAAATGACATGGCCCCTCCCTGCCATGTCCTTCCCTGCTTCTGGCTGAATCACAGGGAGTGGTGGCTGGAACCAATAAGAATCACATCCTAGGGAGCCAGCCTGGTGGTGCAGCGGTTAATTTCGCACGTTCCGCCTCTCGGCGGCCTGGGGTTCGCTGCTTCAGATCCCGGGTGCGGACATGGCACAGCTTGGCAAAAGCCATGGTATGGTAGGCGTCCCACATATAAAGTAGAGGAAGATGGGCATGGATGTTAGCTCAGGGCCAATCTTCCTCAGCAAAAAGAGGAGGATTTGCAGTAGTTAGCTCAGGGCTAATCTTCCTCAAAAAAAAAAAAAAAAGAGAGAGAGAGAGAATCACATTTTTGGAGATTTTTGGAGAAAGGAAATAAGGAAGCTCATTTCCATCTCTGTTCCCCGCCCCTACCAGTGGCCTCAGAGAAGGAGGCAAAGGGGGCTACCTAAATGCCAAAGGCCCTGCATGCATCCTGTCCTTGAAGCTGCCTGAAAACGCAGCACAGACAAATCCCACCTCAGTTTGAACCACGAGGAGACTGATCCACAAAGAGTTTATGTCCCCAGCTCAGAGTCATGTAGCTGCCAACTGCAGGAGGCAGGATTTGAATCCAGCTTTAGTGTACTTCGAAACCTCTTCTTGCTGCTGCACCTGGGGATGTCATGTGCCTGTGCAGGTTCTGTATTGCTTCAGGGTTGGGGGCAACGCTCAGGTTTCCCAGAATTCCAAACACGGTGATTTAGTCCCACCCAGGTGGCCAGACAGCTCAGCTATCAGCCAGCAAAGGGAGGCACTGCAGGTCTGACACTGCTGAGCTGTGTCATCTGGAGGAGGCTGGAGGAGATGGCTGCCAAGGGCCACCTTCTCCAGCTCCAAGATCCGGGGGATGAAAGCCTTTCACTGACATGAGGAAGCCCAGACCAGGCAGTCTAAGGCTGCTTCATTTTGGTGGCACTGAGGAAAGGGCAAGGTGGAGGAACAAGTGGCCAGCTGCCCCAGAGTGCCTCCCGGTCGGTCCACAGTCTCTTCCCCCGTTCTGCGAGAGCAGGGCTGCACTAGGGAGGAGGTGTGCATGGGTGCCTTTGCAAAGGGCACAGCAGACGTGGAGCCTGGCTTCCTGTTTGTCTGGGACTCTGCCAGCCCGTGTTCTGCAGTGACTCGGAAGAGGAAAGCAAACAAAGGGATTTTCAGATGGTCTCCGCGCGCTTTCTCCTTTGTTTTCCCGTGGAGAGAAAGGCAACCACGACAGGCCCTCTAAATCTTGGCCTGGAGGAGCCTGGCACTAGAAGTTGGAGGGGGGCAGCTTATGTGGGATGAGAAGCCTGAAGCTGTGTTAAGCTGAGCCGGGGAGCAGCTGATCTGCGCCCTGCTCAGGAGAGAAGAGAACGTGAGCTGACCTTTCTGGATCTTTGCTTCTCTTACAGTGGACTCTTTGAAGGAACCATCATTAATTTGAAGAATCTTGGGGCTGGAGGGGCCTTAAGTTAATCACCCAGATACTCCTTAAACATCTGCGGAGACAGGGACCTCTCTCTTCTTCCAGGGCAGCCCTTTTCATCTTTGCTCAGCTCCCGCCCCAGAACCCTGTCTCCTAGTATCCTCCCTTCATCATTCTGGGGTCTCTTGAGCCCTGGACCTTCTCTCCTCCTTGTTTTGTAGCACTGCAGTGCCTGTGCTGGTCCTATGACCTGCATGTGCATTTTTCTTCAAGTACCATCATGCTCCTGCGGGAATGTGGCCCATGCTCTGAAATTACTTCCTGTGAAAGTTGTTTCATCTCCTCAGCTGGACTGTAAGCTGCCTTCAGTAGGGACCAGATCGTCTCTATCTTTTATATCCCACATTCACTACTAGAGGGCTGAGCATATGGCAAGTATGTAATCACTGCCTGGTGGAAGGAAGGAAGGAAGGAAGGAAGGTGGGAGACAGGAAGGGAGGAGAGAAAGATTCACCCTCATCTTTTTTGTCTACTAGACAAAGGATCCCCGCCTTGGGTCCGTCCCCTACGAGAGTTGGTTGATCTTGTCTGGGAGGTACCCTGGTATGGGGAACAGCTCCTGGCTCTGGCCTCAATACCTGGGTTCCAATTCCAGCTTTGGTATTTCTAGCCAAGCCACCCTGGGCAAGTTACTTCTCTGAGACCCAGTTTCCTGTCTGTAAAAGGGGAATAATAATCACTCGCCTCATAGAGGGTTGCTGTGAAGATCAAATCAGATGGAGGGACCTCATGCCCTCTGTAAACGGGGTTTCCTTAGGTGTGCAGGTCTATGCTCAGGTTTACCATATGGAGAACTGTGATTCCAGCAATAACAACGCTGTTATTATTTGATTAATTTCTCCTGTGTGCTGACCGCTGAAAACTTTCTTTATATACGTTGTCTCAACACATAGCTTCTGAGGTGGGAAGTTTTCCAGAGGTTCAGAAAGCTTAAGTGACTTGGAAAACTAGGATTTGAACCCAGATCCCTGATGGCCTCCAAGCCCAAATGCTCTTTCTATGGCCTCAAGCTACTTCCCATTAAAAGCAAATTAGGACCAATGCTCGGGGTCGTGACTGATGTTGGACTCGAAGACTCTAGAAGGGACTCTAAATCTTGCGATTTTATCGCTTTCCCAACTAATAGGGCAAAGCAAATACTCGAGGCTCATGCTTTTCCTAGGTTGGTTTTTAAAATCTTTTCCTCTTCAGTGCCTCATTTGTAGTCAGATTCGGGTCTGCTAGCCAGGCGCCACTTCTTTTCCAAGGAACCAGGGATGGCTGCATAAAAGATGTGGGTTTCCAGGAGCACTCAGTGGGGAGTGTGTGTGAGGGGGGAAGCAAATCTAAAATCAGGCAGAACAAGGCAAGGAAGATGTGGCTTCAAGGCGGTAGCCAATCGATCATTCGGCAAACTTTATTGAGTATGTACGGGAGCCAGGAGCCGTGCTAAGCCCGGTGGGGTTGAAGAAACCACGCGCTCTGATCTCCAGGAGCTTACGGGGTGGTGAGTTAGACGGGATTCGAGGCAGATGGAAGCTCCTTCTGCTTCTGCATGGGCAGGGAGGGACGGGAGGCGGGTGGGAGGGAGGGTGTGTGTGTGCCGGGGGTGGAGGCTCTACCCAGGGCACACTGGGGGATGGGTGGCACCCCTGGGTCCCTCTGGAATTCTCTACCCCAGCAGCCCCCTCAGGCCCAGTTCTCAGTTTAAGTCAAATAACTTCGGTCCCTGGTTGCCTCCTGCCTGCCACGTTCCAACTCAATCATTCTTTGAAATTTGGAGCTGTAGCTAAAACGCCTTTGCCCTGTAACAGGATTTTCACAGTCTCCACAGCCACGGCTAACGTGGCTCGTCACCTGCTGTTGTAATCTGCACCGCTAAGCCCGGGGCTCCAGGCAGAAAGCTTAGCTCGCCCTGCTGATTCGAGCTCGCTCTTCCTGGCGTCAGAGCAGCTTTCAGGGAGGGCAGCTAATCCACTCCCCCACCAACTCTGCACACAGAGACATTTCAAAGGAAATACGAATGGCAGAGGGGGCCACAGCTCCTTGGGGAGGGGCTGTGAGGACCCAGTTCCCCCAGACCTGATGGGCAGCAGGAATGGTGCCCTGGGGTCTGTGCATCAAACCCTCTGTACCTTCTCCTGAGGGGGCTGGACGAGAGCTGAGGTGGCCGATTGTCCTAAGAACCTTGTTTAATGGGTTGTCCAGCCTCAACATCTGCATTGGGCAAGTTGGCTCCATGAAAGGGGTTGGTGACTTGCGAGCAAGAGTGAATGTGTGTGCATTTGCCCATCGTGCCTGATTCAACACCTCGGACCTCTTTCTAACATCATCATAATTGCTGGTAGTTTTTTGCCCTCTACCTCCACCTGAACACTTTACTCTTCTGAGGGCCAGAGCCCAGAGCATCTAGAAGGAGTGTCTGACACAGTGGGGGTTCACCAAGTGCTTGTTGAATGGAGGAGTTCCAGCACTTCAGCTCAGCTTTGTTCCAGGCACCATGTAATGTACCTAAACACGTGGGGAAAATGAGGACCCGACCCCACAGGGAAGAAGTGGAAAAGCAACTAGGAACAGCACAGAGCTGTAAACTCTGTGGAGGCAGGGGTCATTTGTGCATACAAGCATTCATTCATTCAAGAAATAGTTACTGAGCCTAGCATATGCCAGACATTCCTTCTAAATGCTGGACATATAGCAGCGAAACATAGAGATGGACATTCCTGCCCCTGTTCTAGTGGAACGTACTGGACAAACACTGGACAAAGAACAGATTTTAGCTTAACCAGAGAAATACGTTTCTGATGACTAGAACTGCCCAGCAATGGAATGTGCTGCTGTGTGAGGTAGTGAGCTCCCCGTCACTGGAAGAGTAGGAGCAGAGGCTACATAGGCATACACAGGGGATACAGAGAGGGGATGAGGCAGGTTATGGACGCCTGGCCAGGTTCCCCAGCGCTTATCTCTTTGCTGCATGCTGGGCAACTGCCAACTGCCAGCACCTGTAGTTCTTTGCCTGATAGCTTTCTCTGGCCCCAGAGTTTATTTTGCTGCCCACTCAGTAGGCTGGAAGTGCCAAGGAATTAATGCCCCTGGGAGCAGGCTTTTCTATGTCACCTGGCCAGAGAAAGACCAGGACATAGGACTGAGCAGGCAGCAAGTGGGGCGCATTGCCTGCTACCTGACAAGGCCCAGGCACCATAGGCCCAGTGGTGGGGTGATTAAACCGTATCTTCTGGTGGGGAGGGGAGAGGGATGCAGGCTGTTCAGTACGGGTGGTGGACACTGTATAATGTGCTGCCCATGTCCTCCTTCCGTGAAGGACTTGTTGACCTAGCTGCTAGCAAAGTGGTCAGCACACAGACTTCGGCAATTGGCCCCTTCAGAGACTGCTTCAGCTGCAGAAAGCTTCCTGCCCAAGTTTATCCCCCTCCTGGGGAGGCCCACATCCAATGACAGATTGACGCAGGAATAAGAAGGCCTGGCCATCTCCGTTGGATAGGGGACAGCTCTGAAGGGCCGTTCCAGGCTCCAGAACTCCTTACAGGTTTGGCCGAGGCTGCTGTTGGTCTGCATAAAAGCAGCATTCTTCCCTCTGCCCATGCTTACCTCCTATCCTGCTTTTCCGCTAGTGTGGATCTCGTGGGCACCCCTTAATAAACACCCTTCTGGCTAAACTCCACGTCAGAGGCTGCTTCCCAAGGAGCCCACTCTGTGACAGTGGGACCTCATCTCTGCCTGCTCAGTTGAGCCTCTGGAATCAATCTGCTAAACCCTGTTCCTTCCCAGATTGTCATCTCTATAGTAAGCTCTATGTACCTTAAAGAATGAGTCTTGGGCCAGGTCCAGCTCCTTCCCCACTGGTCTTCATCTTCTCTTCTCAAGGAAGGGATGTATGTGGACGGGCTGGTGGGAGAAGGGTACCCACTTCTCAAACAGCCATGCCCCTTCCCCCGACACACATATGCCACCACAACCACAACTGGGCATGTTGTTGTCCCAGGCCCTGGGTACCTGGACAAACCTAGTCAGGGAGCCCCCAACAAGATGAAACAGTCATGGGCCCCAAAGCGGCGTCTCTGGATCTGAGGCGCGTTCCGGCAGCTGGGACTGTGACGGGAGCTCGCTTTATTAGATCCCATTATAAATGGATGATTTGCCATCTCCGAAGATAAATGGGAAACTTAATGCAGAGGTATCCTGTCTGGGGAAACTGGAGAGTTATGGATGTTAGCTTTGTAGCTTTATGAAAGCACTTTCTTATGGAAACTGAAATGACCAAGATTAGATTGAATTAGTATGTACTGGTGTGAGCTTTTTCTCCCCCTATCCATCTTGATTTCTTTTTTTTTTTTTTTTGTTAAAGAAAAAGATTTGCCTCCTGCGTGAGCATTTCATAAAAATGCAAATCCCAAGTTTGGGTTTGGTAATTAGCAGGGTTGCCTCCTGGTGCTAACGAGGCAGCTGCCCAGCCGGAACTATCTTTGGCTGTGGGGAAGGAGGCGCCCTCTACTGGCTTCCCTCCTGGGTGGCGTCTGCCCCTTCCTGCCTGCTCCCTCCCCACTGGGCACCAGGTGCTCCCCTCCCCTGTCCCTGTAGAGTACGGATGAATTAGTGAGACTTCTGTCCCAGTAGCTGAGCTTCTGGACGGCCCCTCTGAGATGGAGTCTCTCCATCCCACGCAGACTCCGCTTTCCACCACACTGTTCCGCAGCCTGAACTTTGCACCCAGGTCCCACCTGGGTGGCAAGACTTTCTGCCAACAAACAAATCCGTCTGATAAATGTTGAGCACTTTTGATACCGGCCACAGTGCCAGACACCAGAGAAACAAAGATGAAGATGCTGAGGCTCCATCCTTGAGGAGCTCAATCCAATCAAGGGGAGAAATGTGGACGAAGATCATTTCTAAACCAGCCTTGTCCAATATGATATTCTGTGGTGATGGACATGTTCTGTATCCATGCTGTCCAGTGTGGTAGCCACTAGCCTCCTAGGGTGCCATGGCAATATCTTAAGAAAAGTGTTCTGGAGAGGGAATTCCAGGCTTAGGTGTGAGTCAACTGTTCAGGAATCTCAGGCACATCACTTCTGCAATTTGAGCCTCAGTTTCATCTTCTGTAAAATGAGATTCTTCACACCCGCTCTGCCTCTCTAGAAGATTAGAACCAAGAAACCTAGTGTTCATCTGGCCCAACCTCCTCCTTCCGTGGAGGAGGGGCAGAGGCCTCACAGTGAGGAGGGGGCAGCATCAGGCCCTTTACTCCTACTCCCTGGCTTTTTGGCCACAGCAGGCTGCTGCTCGGGGTGCTGTGGGAATCGATTATGGAGAAAGAAAGGAAGATCTTTGGAGAGTCAAAACTGTGTCTAAGACCCTGGGCCTCCTGGAACCATGGTGGCCGGCGAAACCACGGGCAGGAACCACAGCAACCGTTCAGGACCAAGCTTTGAGGTCTGGCCCTCGTTTGAAGCTTAGAGGACTAACATGGAGGAGACCTTATTGCGACGTTACTCCTACTCTGGGCCCAGCCCACACCCTACAGGCCATGTCTGCCCCAAACATCAGCAGGATAAAGGAACTCCTAGAGTCAGGCTATGGAAGACGGGGACAAACTGGTGCATGTGGCACGAGGTAAATGGGGAGCCCAGATTTTGGGGACCATGAGAGCTTCAGAGCCTCTCAGGTACCCTATTGGAGTGGGAGGTGGACCAGTAGAGTGCCCAGGATCCCGGTGAGACAGTGAATGGGGAGTCCCAGCATGGCTTCTGGAGTTGCCTTTGCACCAAGGAACTTTGCAGAGATTGGCAGGGTGGGGGCCCAAAGTGAAAAATAGTGGAGGATGCCCTGCCATGGACTCGGCCTCCAGGGGGTTGTCTGCACAGAAATAGAATTTGAAAGAAGCATTGAGTGCTGGGTTGGGAGATGAGAGGGCCAGGAGCAGTTAGTCTCAGGTGGAGTCATTTAAAATTAAAACACAGATTAAACAGCTTCCTTTTTCTGATGAAAAGCACCATGCCCATCGCAAATCCCGAGGTGCTCTCCTCTGTGAGGTGCTGAGCTCTGTTCAACGGGGGGACACAGGCCACCTCCGTTCACCAGCCAGCACTGGACAAAGGCTTGGGGCCACTTTTCCTATAGGCCCCCAGCTGGGCCCCCAACCATGGCCCACTGGGGTCTTAGGGGCTCTACCCAAGGCCTGCCAGCCCTGGGGCTGCCTCCCTTTCAGGTTGGTCTGGTAAGGCTGTTCATGCTGGTGGGAGTGACTTCTCCTAGAGTGGAAGTATTTCTTAAGCCTCTTGCCTGCTAGCTCCTCCCTCTGGGCCTGGGCAAGGCGAGACCTTGCCTCAGATTTGGTGTGCTTCTTCCCTTAGTGCTGGCTCCTTGATCACCTGGCTGAGGCAGGAGCAGAGCTGGAGGAACCTTAGGGTTGACTTCAACCCTTCCCCTCTCCATCCACATTTGATCCAGGAGGAACCGAGGTCCCAAGGCAGGAAGTGACTTGCCCAAAGTCACACAGCTAGTCAGTAGCAAGGTTGGAATTGAAATTCAGGACGTCTAACTCATTCAGTCTCTCAATCAATAGATTTTTAATAAACACCTAGTTATATGCCAAGCACTGTGCCAGCCAAGGAGACGATGGAGAACGAGAAGATGCAGTTTATATTCAAGGAGCTGGCCTTGGAGTGGGGGAGAAGGAATATATAATTCTAGGTTTTTATAAGTGTTATGGAGGACAGAACAGGGTGACAGGAGAAAGGAAAGCAGAGTGGGGGTTACTCGCTAGACTGGGGGGCCAGAGGCATCTCATGTGAAGAAGCAGTATATAAGCTCAGATCTGCAGGATGAGGGGCAGGTAAATATGGGCAAGGAGTGTTCCAGGTGTGAGCAACAGCCTGCACAGAAGCCCTGAAGTAGGAAGGTCTGATATGCTCGAAAAACCAAGCAACGACAACCAAAGTGAGTGTGTTGGGCAGGGTGAATGCAAGAGGAAGTGGCAGGAGATGGCGGTGGGAAGGGGCACGTCAAGATCACGCAGCAGGCCTTCCTAAGTCAAGCTAAAGACTTTGGATTTTACTCCTATTTCCACCATGCAGTTGGAATGTGATATCTGCGTTTAGGTGGCTCTGTCAAAGGTCAAAGGCTGACTGTGGCATCTGGGAAGGCAGGGCCCTCACGGTGGTGAGGCACTGGTGGGACTCGAGGTGGGGGCTGCTGGTAAAGCTGGACTCAACCAAGGGTGGGGATGCCCAGGAAGGCACAAGCAAAGAGGTCCTGGAGGAGGGGCTCTGAGGCTGGCACAGGAGGCTGTCAGGGGGCAACTGAGAGGGCAGTTTGACCAGAACAGGCTAGGTGCATCTAAGCCCTGGGACCAAGGTGGGTGGTCTGGCCAGCCAGGGACTTAACAGCTCTTGATGGGAGAGGCCAGACTTGGGCCTTAGGCTGTGCCAAGCGAATCTGTGCTTAATCTGGGAGTCTATGATTCAGTTCCCTGAGGTTACTGATGCCCAGAGAGTACTGGCCAGTGACCCTAACCGTTGAAGTGTGTGTGATACTGACATACCTCCTAGCTGGGAGATGGGCTGCAGAAGGGTACATGTGGGCAAGGTGGCAGGGCCAAGTTCAAAGGTTGCTTCCATGGATGCAGCAGGGAGGGAAGGTAGGGGAGGAGAATGGGGTGGGGGCTTCCTTCCAGCTAAAAGGAACAGGGTCTGTCATTCCTTCCTTGGGGAGCTCTCTCCTTTGGCCCTGGCTGTGGAGGTCCAAGGCCGTAGGTGAGCCTGCTTCCTGCTCCAGGTGAGTGTGATGGGTGCATTCTGGAGAGGGGCCTCCCCAAGCTTTCATCCAAGGTGGCATAACAACTTGGTTAACACTATGCCCCCTCCCAGGCCCTCATAGTACCATCTCAGGTGACCAGCATTGAACGAGACAAGGCACTTAATGCAGGCCTGAGATGCGTTAGATGCGCGGTCTAGCTACTGCTATCCTCATTATTTATTGGGTCAGGTCTCCTCCATTAACACTAGTTAACTCCCTGACCCTGAATGAGCTCCTTGACCTTCTCCCATGACCTGGTGTCCTCCCATCTTTTAAGAGCAGACAATATAGTACAGAGACGTTAGTTTTCTGCTTGGTGCTGGCCCAAGTGTGTGACCTCAGCCAAGTCACTTTTGCTCCCCAAATCTGTTTTCTCATCTGTCAGTGAGTGAGCTTGTTCCGAATCTAGACTTCCCAGCAGGTGTGCTGCAGCCTGCAGGTGAGCCTCAGGTAGGTAGCCAGTGGGTTGAAATGGGGAGCCCCCCACACGCCTGGGTGGGTGGGGGCGGCCCCTGGCCGGGTCTCCTACAGCTGGGAGTAGCCAGTGCCACTTGCTCCAGAGTGTGGAACAGCTGTTACTATTTCTCTCTGTGCCATGATTCAAAAAAGTTGAGAAGTTCTGGAAACCACCCCTGAAGCCTCCGCTGGGATAACATTGCTAATATTCTGTGAGGCATCTCCTAGCTTCAAAATGTTTCTCTTCTAAGAACTCTGCCCCTGCAACATCCTTCAATGACGTTTCTCTGTCATGGTCTTTTCTCATGCATTTATGCGTTGCTTTAGCCTGAAATTAATTAATTTGTACCTCTTAATATGTGGCCTGTGGGTTGTTTCCGCTAACAATGGTTACCCTTACTGCTACCCCACTCCTGCTGCCACTTATTGAGCACGCAGCTGCAGACACCGCACAAAGGACCCTGCCGTTCCCTCTCACAGCAGTGCGGGGGGACATGCATGGGGGAGATGTGCACTGTTATCTGTGCACAAATGGGAAACGTGGGACTAGAAGGTTCGCAACAATTGCCCAGATTCTAAGTAGCTGAGTCGGGCTTTGGATGTATATCTGTCTGGTCTGCTGTAGCCCACGCTCTCAGCCGGCTGAGTGTACGTTTTTGTGTGCGTTCTCTCTCCTCGTTAGATTGTGGACGTCCCAGGAGAGGCACTGTGTTTTCTGCATTCTGTCTGTCCCCCGCAGGTCAATAGTGAGAGCTCAATGATTATTGCTGACATGACTGATACTTTAGTGTAGAGGGAAAGAAAGTGCCAGGACAGCCTGCCCCAGGTCACAGATCGAAGGCGCAAGGGACCTCTAGTTTTACGTGGGTGCAGGAGATGAGTGTGTGAGATCTTCAGGCGCTGTGGCAGAGCAGAGCAAGCGTCAGGTAGCCTGAGCTCTGGTGTTTAGGGTAAAAGGGTCCTCCCAGAGAAGTCTGGACCTAAACGATCCATGGAGCCTGCCCCTTCAAACCAGGCATCCAGCTATGAGACCCGATCCCAAGGCATCTCTGCAGCTTGCCGCACTTGTCCAGGTCCCACCCTTGGGGGGAGCAGCAAGAGTCAGTGGTTAGCATCTGGGAATGGTGAGCGCTGGCAGCCCGGAGTGGGTTCAGATAGGTCAGCAGTGCTCACCCTGGTGGCCCAGGCCTTCAGTCTAGTGCTCACCACGTCATCTAATGGCGCCCTGGGACTGGGCTCCCAACCTTTCTTCTCTCCCTCCTTCCTGGGGCTCACTGTCATCCTGCGATGTGGGTCGGTCCTTTCCTGGCCTTCTCTCTGCTTGGGCCCCCAGGCAGGTCCTGTGAAGGATTTGCGTTTGGACTCTTGGTGAGTCGTCTGTGAGTGGCCCTGGGAAGCCCCATCCCACTCGTCCTTCAGCCTCACACATACACACCACGTGGTTAAGGACTAGACCGTACTGAATCTGACTCTCAGCTCCAACCCTGGAACATGTAACCTTGGACGAGTTTGCCAACATTCATCTGAGAAATATTTACTGAGTACCTACTATGTGCCAGGTACTATTCCAGGCATGTGGTGGTAAAGGACATGTGATGGTAGAGTGATAGAATAGGATAGATAAGTGCATGCTTGGGAAGGTGGTCAGGTAAGCCCTCTTTGAGTGGAAACCTGAATAGCGATGAAGAGATAATCTGGAGGAAGAACATTCTATTGAGACAGAGGGAGCAGCCAATGCAAAGGCCCTGGGGCACAAAGACAGCTGATGAGTTCCCCAGGTTTACAGCTTGTTGTTCTATGTAGAGTGAATTGCAGGGGTCGAGAATGGAAGTAGGGAGACTGGTTAGAAGGCTACAGCGGAGGTCCAAGCCAACAATGATGATGGCTGAGGTAAGTTCCATCAGCTCTCTGAACCTCCGCTTCCTCACTTACCAAATGGAGATAACAATAGTATTTACTTTACAGGGCGGTTGTGAAGATTAAATGAGTAAATACATGGCATGCAATAAATGGTAACTATTAGCATTAGTAAAAAGAGTAATAATCGTAAGTGTGATGATGGAGGTGGGGGTTGGGGCTCACATAGCCGGAACCTCAGGGGAGGACTCAGCCTTTAATTAAGCTGAGATGCTTCCATTCAGCAGGTCCAGCAGTGCTTCCTAGCACCCCTCCTGGCTCACCCATCCAGACTTCTTAGTGCATGCGGGGAGGAACAGGTGCCTTGGGAGGGAGGGCAGTGACTTCTCTGTGTTATCAAAACAAATGGGCCCAGGAATGAAAAACCTGAGCACCCGTGCTCCACATGTTTCTGGGAAAGGCCTGGGAGAGATTCTTCCCTCGTCCAGGAGGCCTTCTGAGTTGAGATAAGAGCTCGAGAAAGGCACTTAGCTTATGAGCTGGCAGGGGAAGCAAGCCAGGATAAAGAAGGCAAGGGGGCAGACTCCTCTTATTTCTGACTTTCCACAACCCAAGGCAGGGATGTGGGGTAAATAGGGGAAGAGAGAAGGAAGGGCGAGCAGGACCATTCCCTGAGTTTACGCCATCTCTGAGATGAGAGGCTGAGAAGAAAGAGGCCGACGCTCCTACAAGGGGTTGGGTTAGATGCTCACAACTATGCAAGGGCAGCAGCTGGACCCCATGGCACATTTCTGCTCCAACAAGCAGGGTCTTCTCCCCTGCAGAAATTCTGCTCTTCCAAGCCATGGTTGGAGATAATCCTCCTGAGAGGCCGGGAGGGCTCTGCCGACCTCCAGGCAGCCCCCACTGCTCTCGCTGTCTGCGATGGTGGTACAGGGGCATTTTGTGAGTTCTTCAGTCCTCGGGTCCCACGAGGCTTTTGCCTTGCTCCAGACCATCCCTGATACACACATATATCTTAAAAAGGCAAAGAAAGAAAGAGAAAAGCTATTTAATTTCATTGCCAAACTATCCACTTTAAATACCCTTTTTATTACAGTATCTGCATAGTAATGCTAATAATAGATCTTGTTGGCAGCTCTAATGAGGCTGGAGAATATAAGGTTTCCAATAAAGTTAATTGTTGCCTTTAATATTCTCATACATTTATACATGGTAAATCTTTAAAGGAGAAAAAACACTCCATTTTACCCCTGTTAAGCAGCTGGTTCTAGACCGGATGGAGAAGGACTGTGGTAGTGACGTGGACCGGGAGCTTGACTCTCCGACAACTTGGGTTTTGATCCCCCAACTTTTTTCTAAAAGTAAGAACATGAGTTTTGAGTCAGAAAGATCTGGGTTTGAAGGCTGGCTTTGTCACTTCCTAGTTTTGTGGCTGTGGCAAACTGCTTAACCTCCCTCAGCCTCAGTTTCTTTGTTTGTAAAATGGGACTCGCGATGGATGTGTATAAAGCTCGACGTAGTGCTTAGTATGTAGTTAGCGCTCCACACAGATGTGAGCTAGTATCGTTATTTTAAACAATTAAATACAATGTTCTTTTATTCACTTACTATGTGTATCACTAATTGTGAGATTAATCAGGGTGTTGCAATCGCTGTATTTGAATTTCACAGCTAGCCAAAATTTCTTTCTGTTAACCCTTTTCTCAAGGTGACACAGTAGTGAGTGATAGACGGGCTTAGAACCCAGGATTCTGGGGCCCCTGCAACTTCCAGTAACCAGGAACTGTTAGGCAGCCCTTGATCTCCACACGTCCTCTCCCCTCCAGTCTAGAGCATTGCTGACCAGTCACCTTCTGCCTGCCTCTTCACCAGACCCGCGTCTACTGCCTGGGCCCTGGACCCACCTTGGCTAAGATTCTCGTGTGAAGGGAGGGCTATGTCCCCCAATCTTGGGACAAACGTGCATGACTCACTTCCAACCTCTCCCAGTGGTCGTATTCTTTCTTTGTTTTTACTTTCTCTTAAAGAAATTTCATGATTTTACAGTCACCAAACAAAGAAGAACGTATGTTTCACTATTTATTATATAACTGACTTCATGTATTTTTGACAGTTCCATCACATTTCTGACATTTACAATGTTTTTCTCCCAGGAGGGTGAGTAGAAGGAGATGTTTACCCCACACCCCACCCCCTGATCCAGGAAAGGGAGAGATGAACTCGAGGTGCCCCAGGTTAGGGACTGGCCTATGTGACTTGTGTTTCAACAAATGGATCACCAACAATCACCGCCACCTGCCCACCCTCCCCACCCAGCCGGGGTTCTCCTCTACACATCAACGCCTCTGCCACTGGCAAGTGGTAAGAAATACTATGTGACAGGATGGTTTCCATGGCAACCCTCATTTCCAGTTAAACAACCGGGCCCTGATGAAAGCAGTCTCGTTTGCTTCGGTTAAAGGGTTTGTTGGGAAGAGTGTGGGGCTCGCTTCTCCCTTCCTCTCTCGTTTCCCTTTCTTACTCCTCACCTTCCTGTCTCCTTTTCATGGATGAAGTGGAGGCACTCATGGGCCAGGCTCTGCTCAGGCCCTAGAGAATAAGGGGTCTAGTTCCGGGATGCACCAGAGGAGCCAGGATGGGGACTCCGGTCTGAGTGCTTAGGTTGCTCTTCTCCCCAGCTCGCAGCTGCTGTTCTCCCCCCAGCCCCGCCTGCCTCAGGGCCCCGGGGCCCCTGCTCTCCCAGAAGAAGGACCTGTTGGAAGAAGAAATGGGCGGGTGGAAGACCCTGTGTCCCAACAGGTGGTTGGGTAATTAAGTGAGCTTTATGCACACAACACTGTTTTGCCCGATGTAATTGCAGTTTCCATATAAATAATTCACGGGAAATTATTAGAGTGAGGACATCGCCCGCCTCCTCATAATTTGCTTAACCGAAATAGGCTCTTTCATCATCTGCGTTGATTTGCCTTAAGACCATGCACTCAGCATCCTTCATAGGCCTGCTCCTTCGAAAACTAGAATGCAGAATTTAATTAAGTTATGCAAATCGGGCGTCCCCTGCCTGGGGAGAGGAGGGTGTTTGCCCACATGGCTGCGAGGTGGTGCAGAGAAGGAGGAGGGGCCGCGCTGGACCACAAAGGGTGGGCAGCTATCTGGGGAGGTGCAAGGAAGCTCCCCCCAGAGAAAGAGCAGCATCCCCACGGTGAGTCTGGGAGCTGGACTCCAGGCTGGGGTAGAGCAGAGTCAGAGCTTGAACTCTGCGGTCTGCCTCCTGACTTTCTAGCTGTGCAATTTTGGGGGAAACTAGGTGAAGAACGGGAGGAAGGGTATTACCGGCAGAGGGAAGAGTATTCTTAAAGGCTCAGAGGCAGGAAAAAGACTGGTGCCTTTGAGGAACTGAAAGAAGCTAAGTGGCTGGAGTGACTAAGGGAGAACTGAGGTGAGCTTGGTGAAGAGTCAAGAGTGGGGAGGTCTTAGGGCAATAGGGGGCCACATTGAGGAGGAGATGCAGAGCCTGGGTCCTGACCAGATTCACAGATAAGGAGGAAGCCTGTCAATACCCAGGCTGAGTGTCCGAAAGAAGTTCATGCCTCATCGTAGAGGAAGAAAGGTGTATACTTGAAGCAAGAGGAACTGGGGAGAATTGTGCACCCAGGACAGAAAGGCCAGTTTGGTTCTGGCTCTGCTAGTTGGTCCTTCTGAAATTCACTGCTCTGAGCTCTCATGTCCTCACCTGTAATGAGTGCACTGTGTTTTTCCTGCTGCCCCTCCAGAGCCACTCTCCACCTTTCTCTGCCCTGCTCTGGGCCCTGGGAGGCTAGTCTGCCTGGACTGCATCAAGAGGCTCCCTTTCTGCTGGCTTTGCTGATGGAAGGTACCAGGGCAGAGATTGGCGGGCAGGAGGAGAGTGAGGTCAAGTACTTATTTCCCCTGCCCCCACCCTGCTGGGCCCTGGGTTGTCTGCATCCCTCTCTAAAAGTTCACCGCTCCAGTCTCACGTTCCTCTCCCACAACTACTGAATCCAGGTTTTGACAACTGCTCCCTCCCAGGTCCCCTCAGCCCAGGAGTGGCAATGGCTCTCTCCTATTGCTCACCTTGAGATGATTAACTATCCTTTGTCAGTTTCCTTTAACCTGCCCACATCTTTGCAGCATCCCCTTAGTGGACGTGATAGTTAATTTTATGTGTCATCTTGTCTGAGCCAGGGGTTATCCAGACATTTGGTCAAAGATTATTTTGGGGGTGTCTCTGAGGGTGTTTCTGGATGAGATTAGCTTTGAATAGTAGACTGAATAAAGCAGATTGCTCTTCCTAGTGTGGATGGGCCTCATCCAATCAGTTGAAGACCTGAATAGAACAAAAAGGTGACTCTCCCCCAAGTAGAGGGAAACTCCTTCTGCCTGATCCCCTTCAAGCTATTCCAAGCCTGGAACATTCGTTCTTTCCTGCCTTCAGAGTGCAACGGAAACATCAGCTCTTCATGGATCTGGAGCCTGTCGGTTTTCAGTTTGACACCATCAGCTCTCCTGGTTCTCTGGCTTTGCGAGGGCAGATCGTGTAGCTCTGCCTGTGCCCTGCCCATCTCGCGGGGCCGTTCTGAGGCTCAGATGAGCTGGGATCTGTGAAAGTGCCTTGTGAGATGCTATGTGTTATGCAATTGTGAGACAGGACGAATGTTGCATTTTTGTTCTCCTGAGGGCTTCTGTCTTCTGCTTGTTTGCTGAGGGAGGGGTTGGGGACGTGACACTCAGGTGTGTGGGTTTAGGTCCCAGCACATAGTCACTAAAGACGTCTGGGAACTGTCCTCCAATAAGCTGTTAGTGAGGGGTGAGCTGGAGCTGCGGCCCCCACCCCAGCGCCCTTTGCACTTGAGAGCATTTGTAGAGCTGGAGGCAGACAAGTCGGGAGCACAGGACTGGAGGCCAGTGGGTCTGGGCCCATATCCCAGCTCCTCTTTTTTCTAGCCATGTGAGCTTTGGGAGTTCTCTCACCTCCTTACCTTCAGGTTCTCATCTGTAAAACAAGGATGCTAACAGGTTATCATATAGTTATTATCTGTGTGTGCTCCACGGTGTTATCCCTAAGATTGGGAAGTGCTAGTTATTACCACTCTGTCAGTAACCAGCTGTGTGACCTTGGGCAACTCCCTTCACTTTTCTGGGCCTCAGTGCTCTTTTCTCTAAAATATATCTGGAGCGAGTGAATGCATTGGTTTTCCATTGCTGCATATAAATTTCCCCAACTTTGGCTCCTTGAAACAACACACGTTTATTATCTTAAAGCTCCTGTGGGTCAGAAATTGGACTGGGTCTTCCGCTTGAGGCTCACGAGGCTACAATGAAAGTGTTGGCTGGGCTGTGTTCTTACCTGAAGCTCAGGGTGCTCATCCAGGGTCATTCAGGTTGACGGCAGAATTCAGTTCCTTGCGGCAGTAAGCCTGAGGCTGTCGGCCCGTAAGGCTGCTCCCCTCCAGAGACAATTCACAACACGCCTGCATGCTCCTTCATGGCCAGCTGGAGAGTGCCCCTCTCAAGAAGGGCCTAGTTCTTCTTTTAAGGGTTTCGCCAGATTAAGTCGGGCCCACCCAAGATCATCTCTTTTGATTAATTCAAAATCAGCTGACTTGGGACCTTAATTACATCTGAAAAAAAATAATCCGTTCACCTTTGCCATGTAAAGTAATATGATCAATGGAGTGATATCCCATCACCTTTGCCATATTATATGGGTTGAAGCAAGTCATGGGTTCTGCCCACACTCAAGGGGAGAGGATATACAGGACATAACACCAGGGGCAGAGATCATGGGGCCTGTCCTAGAATTCTGTTGATCACAGTGAATTACTGTATGATGTTTTTAATGTCTATCTCCTTGTAGACTGGAAGCTCCAGGAGGCCAGGGACTGAATGCTTATCTTGGTTGCTGCTTTGCTCCTGGATCCAACACATAGTCCAATCATGTGCCTCATGACTACATTTCCGTCAATGACGAACCGCGTATGTGGTGATGCTCCCATAAGATTAGTACCATATAGCCTAGGTGTGTAGAAGGCTATGCCACCCAAGTTTGTGTAAGTACACTCTATGATGTTCATGCAATGACGGACTTACTTAATGATGCATTTCTCAGAAGGCAGCCCGGTTGTTAAGTGACACATGGCTGTAGATGTTTATGATGGTTAATTTCATGTGTCAACTTGACTGGGCCACGCAGTGCCCAGACATGTGGTCAAACTTGATTCTGGGTTTGCCTGCGAGGGTGTTTCTGGAGGAGATTAACATCTGAATCGTAGACTGGGTAAGGCATGTTGCCCTCTCTAAATGAGTGGGCCTCATCCATTCAGTGGAAGAGCTGAATAGAACAAAAAGACTGAATAAGAGGGACCTTCTCCTACCTGACTCTTCAGCTGGGACATTGGTCTTCTCCTGTTTTCAGGCTGGAACTTGCACCCTTCACTTTCTTGGGTCTTCAGCTTGCTGACTGCAGATCTTGGGGCTTCTCAGCCTCCGTAATCATGTGAGCCAATTCCTTAAAATCAATTAATCAATCTCTCTCTCTCCCTTTTTTTTTCATTGTTAATAAAGGCATTTATTTTGCATTTTATACGGAATAACCTGAAGCCTGCATCATGACAGTTACCCAGGGGTTACAGACAGCGTGTCCATCTCAACAGCGTGGTCCTGAGCATTAGGGATCCACACAAACACGGGAAGGAGTTGTGAGGGAGGAAGGGGCACAGAAGGAGTGTATTTATATTATATTATATATGATATACATATATGTATGTATATACACTATTGGTTCTTTTTCTCTGGAGAACCCTTACACAGTATTCAGTAAGTATTTGCTGCCTATTGCCTGTGACTTGATCATCTGTCAGGTCCCCGCCAGCACTCACACTCATCCATTGAAGAACCAGGCAGTGGAGGGTAGTAGTAGAAGGTCCAGGGAGCACTAGCTGCCCTGGGGCTGGCTTGAGCCCAGATGTCCTTTCACCTTTACTCTCTCCCTCCATCATCTCCAGGCCTTGACTGGGGAGTTAGAACCAGAGAAAAGGAAGAAACAAAGCAATAATCTTCCCTATTACTCCTGCACTTCTTTCTGGATCGTTTTATTTTTAAGCTTTGTTGAAATATAATTGACATACAATAAACTGAACATGCTTAAAGTGTACAATTTGATGAGTTTTGACATATGTATGTTCAAGATAATGAATATATCCATCATCCCCCAAAGTTTCTTTGTGCCCCTTTATAATCTCTCACTCCTGCACCCCCCGCCCCCAATCCCCAGGCAACCAGCAGTCTGCTGTCACTATAGATTCATTTGCATTTCCTGGAATTATATAAATGGAAGTGTACTGTATGCATTCTTTTTTTCGGCTTCCTTCTTTCACTCAGCATAATTATTTTTGAGATGCATCTGTGTTGTAGTATATATCAATAGTCCACTCCTTTTCCTTTCTGATGGTATTTCATTAAATGAATACACCACAGTTTGTTTATCTCTTCACCAGTTGATGGACATTTGGGATGCTTCCAATTTTTGGCTATTGCAAATAACACTGTGTAAAAAAGTCTTGGTACACACATACGCGTTCCTTTCTTTTGGACATATACCTAAAATAGGAATGACTCCACCATATAATAGGTGTATGTTTACATTTTTGAGAAACTGCCATGCTGTTTTCCAAGTTAGTTGTGCCATTTTTTGTTCCCCTGGAGGTGTAGGGGAATTCCAGTTGCCTCATTTCCTTGACAACACTTGGTATGGTCAGGCATCTTAACTTTAGCCATTCCAATAGATGGAGGGTGGTATCTCACTGTGGTTTTAATTTGCATTTCCCTAACATCTAATGACATTGAGGAGCTTTACATATGCTTCTTTGCTGTCTGTATGTCTCTTTGGTGAAGTCAAATCTTTTGCCCATTTTTAAATAGGGTTGTTTATGTTCTTATTATTGAATTTTGAGAGTTATTTATGGCATAGATACAATTCCTTCATTAAATAGATGATATGCAAATATTTCCTCTCAGTCTGTGGCTTGTCTTTTCATTCTCTTAACAGTGTCTTTGAAAAGCAGTTTTTAATTTTAATGAGGTCCAATTCACTAATTTGTTCTTTTATGTGGTTGTATCTATGAAATCTTTGCTGAACCCAAGCTTCTAAAGCTTTTCTCCTATGTTTTCTTCTAGAAGTTTTAAAATTTTAGATTTTACATTTAGATCTGTGTTCCCTTTTAAGTTAGTTTTTGTATATGGTGCAAGGAAATGATCAAAGTTTCTATTTTCGCATGTGGATATCCAATTGTTCTAAGTAGTGTTAGTTGAAAATATCCTCTCTCTACTGAATTGCCTTTACACATTTGTCAAAAATCATTTATCTATATATGTTTGGGTCTATTTCTCCGCTGTATTTGTTACATTGATTTTTTTTTTTCCTATGGCAATATCACACTATGTTGATTACTGCAACTTTGTAGTAGCTCTTGAAATCAGGTAATGCTAATTGTCCAACTTTGCGCTTCTTACTCAAAGTTGTTTTGGCTGTTCCAGGTCTTTTGCATTTCCATACACATTTTACAATTAGTTTGCCAATTTCCACTAAAAATCATGCTGGCATGTTGATTGGAATTGCACTGAATCTATAGATGAATTTGTGGAGGATTGACATTTAATAATATTGAATCTTCCAACCCATGAACACAGTATATATCTCCATTAATTTTGGTATTTAAACATTTTTATCAGTGATGTTTTATGGTTTGTGGTGTGCCTGTCTTTCACATCTTTTGCAGATTTATCCCTAAGTATTTCATATTTTTTTAAACTATTGTAAATGATATCATACTTTATTAATTTCTATTTTTGATCATTGGTTGTTAGTATATAATAGGAATTGATTTTTGCATATTGATCCTGTATCTTTGAACCTTGATAAACTCACTTATTAGTTCTAAGAGCTGTTAATAGATTCTATTGCATTTTTTTCATAGATGATCATGTCTTTCTTTTTCTTTTCCAATCTTGATTCCTTTTGTTTCTTTTTCTTTTCTTATTGCACTGGCTAGAACCTCCAGCACAATGTTGAACAGAAGTGGACATTCTTGTGTTGCTCTTGGTCTTGGTGTGTTTGAGCAGTGAGCATTAATCTTTTTTATAGAAACCTTTTATCGGATTGAGGAAGTTCCCTTCTTTTCCCACTTTACTATGAATTTTTGACATGTGTGATGTTACATTTTGTCAAATGCTTTGTCTGCATGTATTGAGAAAATCATATGGCTTTTCTTCCTTTTATTTACTCCTATGGTGAATTACATTGATAGATTGTTAAACCAGCTTTGCATTCCTGGGTTAAATCCCACTTAGTTGTGATTATTACCTTTTTTACATGTTGTTGAATTCAACTTACTAACATTTTGTTTAAAATTTTTCCATCTATGATATTGTTCCATAGCTTTCTTTTCTTGTCACATCTTTGTATGATTTTGATATCCAGGTCATACTGACCTCAGAATGAGTTGGAAAGTATTGTTCTTTCTTCAGTTGTCTAGAAGACCTGTGTAGAATTGGTATTGTTTTGCTGTAAATATTTGGTAGAATTCACCAATGAACCTATCTGGGCCTGAAGTTTTATTTGTCGGGAGATTTTAATTTCAAATTCAATTTCTTTGCTAGATATAAATCTATGCAGGTTATCTATTTCTCCTTTAGTGAGAGTTACTAATTTGTATTTTCAGTGTATTGATTTTATCTAAGTTGGATTTATTGGCATACAGACATTTATAATATTTATTTATTTATTTATTATTTATTTATTTTTTTAAGGAAGATTAGCCCTGAGCTAACTGCTGCCAATCCTCCCTTTTTTGCTGAAGAAGACTGGCCCTGAGCCAACGTCTGTGCCCATCTTCCTCTACTTTGTATGTGGGACACCTACCACAGCATGGCTTGCCAAGTGGTGCCACATCCACACCCGGGATCCGAATCAGCAAACCCCAGGCTGCCGAAGCGGAACGTGCGCACTTAACTTCTGCCCCACTGGGCCAACCCCCAGTTGTTTGTAATATGCCTTTATTATTCATTGATATATGTGGAATCTGTATGGTTGCCATGTCTCTCGTTATTTATATTGGTAATTTGTGTCTTCTCTCTGTTTTTGCTGATCAGCCTGGCTAAAAGTTTGTCAATCTTATCGATATTCTCAAAGAACTAACTTTTGATTTCATTGATTTTTCTCTATTGTTTTCTATTTCATTGATTTCTGTTCTAATCTTTATTAGTATCAGAACACTTTACTTTGCGCTTAATTTGCTCTTTGTTTTCAAGCTTCTTAAGGCAGAAGCTTAGGTCTTTGATTTGATGCTTTAGTCTTTTCTTCTTTTCTAATATGGGCATCTAGTGCTCTGAGTCCTCCTCCCCGTCATTCTACCAGCCCAGTACTGCTTTAGCGGCTTCCCACAATTTTGATTAGGTTGTGCTTCATTATTACTCAGTTCAAAATACTTCCTAATTTTCTTTTTGATTTCTTCTGTGATCCAGGGGTTATTTAAAAGTGTGTTATTTTGTTTCCAAATATTTGTGAGTTTTCCAGGGATGTCGCTGTTATTAATCTCTAATGTAATCCAATTCAATTGAGAAAATATATGTCATGTGACTTGAGCTCTGTACATTTAGTGAGACTTGTTTGTGATACAGAATATGTTCCATCTTGTGAAACGTTCTTTGTGCACTTGAACAAATTTGCATTCTGCTATTGTTGGCTGGAGTGTTCTATAGTGTCAATTAGGTCAATTTGTTTGATAGCGCTGTTGAAGTCTTCTATCTCTGTAATGACTTTCTGTCTACTTGTTCTATCAATTACTGAGAAAGGAGTATTTTTGGTCTCTAACTATAATTGTGGATTTGCTCATTTTTCCTTGTAGTTCTGTCAGTTTTTGCTTTATGTCATTAGAAGCTCTGTTATTAGGTACAAAAATATTTAGGATGGTTATGTCCTCTTGATGAGTTGACTCCCTTTTCATTATGAAATAACCTTTTAAAAAAATACCTAGTAATATTCTTTGAACTGAAATCTGCTTTGCATGACATCAATATAGCCACTCAAACTTTCTTTTTTATAGCTTTATTGAGATATAAGTTAAACAGCATAAATTCACCCAAGTGTATAATTCCACAATTTTTAGCATATTTACAGAGTTATGCAACCACCACCACAATCTAATTTTTAGGACATTTTCACTACCCCCAAAAGAAGCTTCAAATTCATTAGCAATTACTCTCATTCACTCTCTTCCTTTAGCTTTAGGCAACCATTTTCAACTTTTATATATTTGCCTGTTCTAGACATTTCGTATAAATGGAATCAAAGAATGTATGGTCTTTGTATTTCGGGTTTTAAAAATTTCTTTTAATTAAAATTTTTATTTTGAAACAATTGTAGATTCACATGCAGTTATAAGAAATAGTACAGAGAAAGCACATCCCCCAATGGTAACATTTTGCAAAATGGTAGTACAGTATCACAATCGAGATATGCACATTGATACAATCAAGATACAGAACATTTCTATCACCACAAGGATCCTTCCTGTTGCCCTTTTATAGCCGTCCCCATCTCCCAGCCATCCCCTCCTTAACTTTTGGCAACCACTTGTCCATTCTCCATTTCTATAATTTTGTCATTTCAAGAATGTTATATGAATGGAATCATGCAGTATGTAAACTTTTGGGATTGGGTTTTTTCACTCACCATAATTCTTTGCAGATGGCTGTAGGTTGTTGCATGTAGGAATAAATTTGTTCCTTTTTATGGCTAAGTAATATTCCATGGTGTGGATGCACTACACTTGTTTAACCATTCATCCATTGAAACACATCTTGGTTGTTTCCACTTTTTGACTATTATGAATAAAATTGCTATAAACATTCATGTGCAGGTTTTTATGTGAACATAAGTCTTCATTTCTCTGGGATAAATGCCCAGGAGTGCAATTACTGGGTTATATGGTAGTTCCAAGTTTAGTTTTTCAAGAAACCACCAAAAAGTTTTCTAGAGTGTCTATATGGTTTGCCATTATCACTAGCAATGTACAGTGATACAGTTTCTCCACATCCTCACCAGCATTTGATGTTGCCATTATTTTTTTTTATTTTAGCCAGTTTGACGTATGTGTAGTGATATTTCACTGTAGTTTTAATTTGCATTTCCTTAAAGGCTAAGGATGTTGGATATCTTTTTATGTGCTTATTTTCCACCTATATATCCTCATTGGTAAAATGTCTCTGCATGTCTTTTGCTCATTTTCTAATTGCATTGTTTCTTAACTGTTGTCAGCTGAGGGTTCTTTATATACTGTAGATATAGTTCTTTGTGAGACATGTGGTTTGCAAACATTTTTTCTCACTCTGTAGCTTATCTTTTCAACCTTTCACAAGGTCTTTTACAGAGCAAAAGTTTTTAATTTTAATGAAGTTTAACCTATCAAATTTTGCTTTTTCAATCTTGCCTTGGTGTCAAGTCTAAAAACTCTTTGCCTAGCCCTCGGTTTTCTCCTATTTTTTTCTAAATGTTTTATAGTCTTACATTTAAGTTTGTGATCAATTTTGAGTTACTTTTTGTATAAGCTATGAGAGATTTAGGTTGAGGCTCTTTTGTTTTTTTTTTGTGTTTTTTTTTTGCCTATAGGTGTCCAATTGCTCCAGTACCAGACGTTGAAAAGGCTATTTTTTCACCATTGAATTGCTTTTGCAACTTTGTCATAAATCACTTTGGCATATTTATGTGGGTCTATTTCTGGATTCTCTATTCTATTCCATTCATCTTTGTGTCTATTCCTTTGCCAGTATCACACAGTCTTGATTACTGTAGCTATCTAAGTCTTAAAATCAAGTAGACTGATTCCTCCCACTTTATTTGTCTTTTTCAAAGTTGTTTTAGTTATTTTAATTCCTTTGTCTTTCTAAATAAATTTTAGAATAATCATCCATATATACAAAAAATTTGGCTGGGATTTTGATAGCAGTTCCATTAATTGGGGGAGAATTAACACCTTTACTCATCTTTATTGAGTCTTGCAATTCACCAACACTGATGTCTTTCCATTTATTTAGATCTTGCTGATTACTTTCATTGACTGTGTACAGTTTTCAACATACAGGTACTGTATATGTTTTACTAGATTTCCATCTAAGTATTTCTTTTTTTAATGAGTGATTGTAAATAGTATTGTGTTTTCACTTTTTGTTTCCATGTGTTCCACGCAGTATATAGAAATATAATTCATTCGTGGATGCTTATCTTATACCTGCAATCTTGTTGAACTCACTTATTAGTTTTAGAAGTGTTTTTTGTAGATCCTTTGGATTTACTACGTAGGCAATCATGTCCCCTACGAATAGGGACAATTTTATTTCTTCCTGTCCAACTGTATGCATTTCATTTCCTTTTCTTACCTTATTGCACTGGCTAAAACTTTCAGCACTATGTTGAATTCGAGCAGTGAGAGAAGATATCCTTTCCTCATATCCAACCTTGGGGGAAAGGATTCAATTATACACCTTTTAATAGTCAGCTGTAGGGTTTTTGTAGTTACTTTTTATCTAGCTGAGGAAGTTCTCCTCTATTCTTATTTCTCCAAAAGTTTTTTTTTTTTTAATTACCAGTGGGCATTGAATTTTGTCAAGTGCAGTTCCTGCCTTGATTGATACGATCATATGCTTTTTCTTTTTAACCTGTTAATATGGTGGATGGCACTGATTAAATTCTGAGTATTGAACCATTCTTGCATCCATAGAATAAAGCCAACTTGGTCAGGGTGTATAATTCTTTTATTGTGTTGCTGAATTCTATTTGCTAATATTTTGTTAAGAAGTTTTGTAACTATATTCTTGAGGAATGGTGGTCTGTAGTTTTCTTTTTGTATATTGTCTTTTTCTCGTTTGGTACCAGAGTAACACCAGCTTCATAAAATGAATCAGAAAATATTGTCTCTTCTTTTATTTTCTGGAGTGGTTGTGTAAAGTTAACATTAATTCTTCTTTATATATTTGGTAGAATTCCCCAGTGAAACCATCTGGGCCTGAAATTGGAAATTTTTTGATTACCCATTCAATTTCCTTAATAGTTATGGTGCTATTCAAATGATCGATTTCATATTAGGTGAGCTGTAGTATTCTGTGTTTTCTGCGGAATTGGTCCATTTCATCTAAGTTGTCAAATGTATGTGTGTAGAGTTGTTCAGGGTAATGCCTTATTATACTTTTAATGTCTGCAGGGTCTGTAACGATATCCCATTTTATTCCTGAAGTTGGTAATTTGTGTCTTCTCTTTTTTTTCTTTGTCAGTCCTGCTAAGGATTTTCTTTTCAAAGAACCAGCAATTTATTTTATTATTCTATTTTCAACTTCATTTATTTATGCTCTTATCTTTATTATTTCCTTCTTTCTCTTTTTTTCAGTTTAATTTTCTCTTCTTTTTTAGATTCTTAAGATGGAAATTTAGATCACTAATTTGAAACTTTTCCTCTTTTTTAATGTATGCATTTAGTTCTATAAATTTTTCTATCCGTGCTAATTTAGTTGCATCCCACAGATTTTGATATGTTGTATTTTTGTTTTCACTCAGTTTCCTATACATTTGAATATTTCCCTTGAAACTTCCTCTTTAACCAATGGATTATATAGAAATGTGTTATTTGGTTTCCAAGTGTGTGGAGATTTTTGTCGTATTTCCATTATTGATTTTTAGTTTGATTCCATTGGGGACAGAAGACAAATTTGTATGATTTTAATTGTTTTAAATTTGCAGAAGTTTGTTTTATGTCCCGGAATATGATCTATTTGGTATATGTTCCAAGGGCACTTGAAAAGAATGGTATTCTACTACTGTTGAGTGGAGTGTTCTATAAACGTCCATTAGATCCTTTTGTTTGATGGTCTTTTTGAGTTCTTCTATATCCTTGCTGGTTTTTTATCCAGTAGTTCTATCAATTGCTGAGAGTAGAGTGTCAAAGACCTCAGCTGTAGTTGTGTTTTTTCTATTTCTCCTTTCAGCACTATAAGTTTAGCTTCATGTAGTTTTCAGCTCTGTTGTCTGGGTCATAGCCTTTTAGGATTGCTATGTCTTTCTTAGTAAATTGACTCGTCTATCGTTATATAATGTTTCTCTCTATCTCTGGTAATTTTCTTTGCTCTGAAGTCTACTTTATCTGATATTAGCATAGCTACTTCTCATAGATTAACAGTTGCATTATATAAAACTTTTCATCCTTTTACTGTCAATTTGACTATATCATTATGTTTAATGTGAGTTTCTTATGGACAGCATATAGTTGAGTCAGTTTTTTAAACCACTCTTATAATTGGTGTATTTATATCATTTACATTTAATGTGATTTTGATATGTCAGGGCTTAAGTTTTTTATTTTATTTTTTGTTTGGTCTCTTTTGGTTCCCCTGTTTTCCTTTTTCTGCTTTCATTTGGGTTACTTGAAATGTTTTTAGAATTCTATTTTGATTTATTAATAGTGTTTTTTAATGTATCTGTTTGTATGGGCTTTTAGCGGTTGCTCTAATTATTATATTATATATATATAACTTACCACCGACTACTGATGTCATCATTTTACCAGTTCAAATGAAGTGTAGAAACCTTACCTCCCTTTACATTTCTTTACCACATTTGTGAAATAATTGTCTTAAATAATTCCTGTGCATACATTTAGAACTACATCAGACAATTTTATAATTTTTGCTTCAACTGTCAAATATAATTTAGAACATTCAAGAGAAAGAAAACCTACTGAATTTACTCATATTTTGGCTTACCGTGTTCTTTTTTCCTTTCTGATGTTCCAAGGTTCTTTTATTTTATCATTTACTTTCTGTTTAGTGAACTTCCTTTAGCCACTCTTTAAGGTTAGGTCTTCTGGCAAACAATTTTGTTTCTTCTGAGAATATCTTTATTTCCCTTTCATGCCCGAAGGATATAGGGTATATGCTACTGGGCAATAAGATTGTGGGTTGACAGTTCTTTTCTCTCAACTCTTTTTTTTTTTTAAAGATTGGCACCTGAGCTAACAACTGTTGTCAATCTCTCTTTTTTTTTTTTCTGCTTTATCTCCCCCAAATCTCCCCTGGTACATAGTTCTATATTTTAGTTGTAGGTCCCTCTAGTTGTGCTATGTGGAACACTGCCTCAATGTGGCCTGATGAGTGGTGCCATGTCTGCACCCAAGATCTAAGCTGGCAAAACCCCAGGCCACTGCTGCAGAGCACGCAAACATAACCACTCGGCCATGGGGCAGGCCCCTCTCTCAACTCTTGAAAAATATTGTGCCACTTCCTTCTGGCCTCTGTGGTTTCTGATGAAAACTTTGCCATAATTTGGGTTGTTTCTCTACTACAGGTAAGGTGTCATTTTCCTCTGGCTGCCTTGAAGGAGTTTTCTCTGTCTTTAGTTTTCAAAAGTTTAATTATGATGTCTTAGTATGGATTTCTTTGGTTTTTATCCTGTTTGGGATTTTCTCGGCTCCTTGAATCTACAGGTTTATGTCTCTTGACAAATTTGGGAAGTTTTCAGGCATTATTTCTTGGAGTACTTTTTCCAGCCCACCCTCTTTCTTCTCTTCTGAGACTCTGATAACAAAAACATTAGCTCTTTTGTTGTTATCCCCCAAATCCCTGAGCCTCTGTTCACTTTTTTTCAGTCTATAGTCTCTCACTTGGTCAGATTGAGTCGTTCCTATTGTTCTATCTTCCAGTTCACTGATTTTTTTCCCTCTCTCTTCTGTTGTCGAGTTTATGTACTGAGTTTTAATTTTGGTTATTGTGTTTTTCTGTTCAAAATGTCTATTTGGTTATTTTTTTTATCTTCTATTCTTCTTGCTGTGACTTTCTATATCTTTGCTGAGGCTTTCTCTTTTTTCATTTGATTCAAGCATGTTCATAATTGCTCACTGAAGCATTTTTACCATGGCTGCTTTCAAATATTTAGCAGATTATCCTAACATCTCTATCATTTTGATGTTGGCATCTATTGATTATCTTTTTAAATTTAGTTTGAGATCTTCCTAGTTCTTGGTAGGATGAGTGATTTTTGATTGAACCTTGGAAACTTTAATAATATGTTTTGATACTCTGGGTCTTATTTACACTTTCTGTTTTAACTGTCTTTCTCTGACACTGCTCCATCATGGGGAGAGGGTGTTGCTGCCTTGTTACTGTTAGGTGGAGGTAGAAGTTCAGGTTTCCCAATCAGCCTCCATTGACACCCAAGGAAAGAGGCTTTTCATTACAGCTGAGCAATGATGAGAGTTCCAGATCTACAACTGGTCTCCGTTGATGCTACAGTGGAAGCAGCCCCTTTACCACTGGGCAATGGTGAAAGTCCTGACATAGTCCTGACTATGCCCCAGTGGGGAAGGGGAGGAGTCCCTCATTACTGCCAAGTGGGAGTGGAAGTTCAGAATTTCCATGTGGGCACTACTGACATCGTGGAGTAGGAGTGGACTTAAACCAGCTGGTGGGAATGAAAGCTCTGACTTCTACTTGGCCTTCTCTGACACTACACTGGTGGAGATGTTGGGGACCCTTGTTACAGTCTCAGGAGGGTGAAATGTAGGCTCCCCATTCTGTCTTTAGTAGTGTAAGTTGGGATGAAGCCACAGTTTTTTTTGTGATATTTGGCTAGAGTAAAGAGGTTATTGTCTAAAAGTTTTCTGTCTTGCTAAGATGCTCCTTTCTTGGTCTTTGCAAGAAAGAACAGAGGGTTTTTTTCTCCCTTTTTTTTGGTCTGTATCCATCAGCATTTCTAGGTTGCTGGCTTCTTCATATATTCTGCTGGGATCAGGAGGCAAAAAGAAATCCCAGGAAATTAACTCCATATTGTTCCTGGAGTCCTGAGTTCCCTAGCTGATCTGCTTTTTCTTTCTACTTTTCAGAGTTGTCTTATGTTTTTATATACAACATCCAGAATATTTAGTTGTACTCAGCAGGAAGAGTAAGGAAAAGTACATCTACTCTTTCTTCCCAGCAGAAGTCTGTTTCCAGCTTTCTCATGATTAGTGTTAGTGTGGTATATCCTTTTCCATTTTTTACTTTTAACTTATTTGTGTCTTTATATTTGACATGTTTTTCTTGTTGGAAGTATATAGTTAGATCTGATCATTTTTATCTAGTTTGATAATTGAGATATTTAAACTCAATTTAAATTTAAAGTGATTATTAATATGATTAGGTTTAAATATACTGCATCACTTTTTGTTTTCTATTTGCCCCATCTATATTTCTCTTTTTTCTGTCTTCTTTTGGATAAATTGCATATATTTTTTAACTCCATTTTATCTCCCTTGCCATGTCGTTAGCTGTAACTTTACTTTTTTATTGGTTACTTTAGGGTTTACAATATCTTTTCCTCATCATAGTTTACTTTTTAGTGACTTTTTACTTTTTTACTTTTTACTTTTTATTATACTATTTAAAATGTAAGGATCTGGTCTTACACATGGCTAGTCATGGTTGCAGATCCCAAATTGCAATTTTTTGCTGATCCTGAATAAACCCATTTTTGCTGGAGAAATAACTGGCTGTCTATTTGTTTAAAGTTAACAAGGCTTAGAGAAAAGTCTAGGAGTTTTCTGGAGAGGATGGGGATGGCCACACACAGAGAGAACTATACTTTTAATTCACAGAGGAACATTGCCATCTGGATGGAAGATTATATTCTGAAGACTCAATAAGAGTGACATCAGCAACATGGCAGAGTGAGCTGTTCCCTTTGTCTCTCCCCATCTGAATTATAATTAAATGGACATTCATTGACCAATGGAGGAGACCCACACAGCACAACAGGGCACTTGAGAGACCCACACAGCTATACAACTGAAGGGGAATGGACTTGATCCTCAGGAAGCAGTGGAGATAGGTGAGTGCTCCCCTACCCCTCCCCAGCCCCAGTGAGCCAGGTCATGGTTCCTCACACATGTATTAGAGGAGGCAGGGACAGCCCAGCCTGGGTGTGAATGCTCTCCCAGCCTATGGGCATGCCCACTAGGCTGTAGTGGTCCCACTAGTGGGAACACACCCTGGCACGACTGTAAGAGGGGCAGCAGCAACCCTATACATGCACATGAACACTATCCCAGCCTGCAGGAGCCCTGACCATGCTACTGCAGCCCCAACAAGTGGCCCTGGTTCAGAGTCTGTGAGGTAGCCCCACCCACCAAGCACAGCAATGAGTGTGACTGTAAGCAGAGGTGGCAGCAGCCCGGTGCACATGCAAACAAAACACTATCCCAGGCTGCGGGAGTGCCTACCATACCTGCACAACTTCCAGCAGATTGGGGGGAGGGATCAGAAACACATCTCCTGCTTCCCCCCAGTGGTGGCAGGTGGAATCTATGACCTGATACTACCACAAATGTGCCAGCAAAGGATCAATTCATCAAACGCCATGATAAACTACAGTAACACTTCCGAGCAGAAGGAAAATGACAAGTCTCCAGAAACCAACCACAAAGTCACAGAAATTTATAATCTAAATGACAGAGAATTCAAAATAGTTGTCCTAAAGAAATTCAACAAGTTACAAAAAAACTCAGAAAGATAATTCAATGAGCTGAGGAATAAAATTAATGAGCAGAAGGAATACTGCACCAAAGAGATTGAAACTATAAGAAAAAAACAAACAGAAATTTTGGATAAGAAGAGCACAATGAGATAAAAAACAATCTAGAATCCTTAAAAAATAGAGCTAATGTTATGGAGGACAGAATTAGTGATTTAGGGGATAGAAATATAGAAATGCTTCAGGTAGAGGAGGAGAGAGAACTAAGATTTTTTAAAAATGAAGGAATTCTTCAAGAAATATCTGACTCAATTAGGAAAAGCAACATAAGGATTACAGGTATTCTTGGGGGAGAAGAGAGGGAGAAAGGAGCAGAGAGCTTGTTCAAAGAAATAGTAACTGAGAACTTCCCAAACCTGGGGAAAGACCTGGACTTATAAGTACGTGAAGCCAATAGAACTCCTAATTACATCAGTGCAAAAAGACCTTCTCCAAGGCATATAAAGTAAAACTTGCAAAAGTCAATGACAAAGAAAAAATATCAAGGGCAGCAAGGCAGAAGAAAATAATCTACAAAGGAACCCCTATCAGGCTTTCAGTGGATTTCTCAGCAGAAATCTTACAGGCTAGGAGAAAAGGAATGATATATTCAAAATACTGAAAGATAAAACTTTCAGCCAAGTATACTCTATCCAGTGAAACTACCCTTCAGATACAATGGAGAAATAAAAGCTTTCCCAGATAAATAAAAGTGGAGGGATTTCATCACCACTATACCTCTCTTACAAGAAATGATGAAACAAAAAGGCAAAGGTCTACATAGCATTGAGCAAGGAGATAAATAGACAGACAAAATCAGAAAACTGTAGCTGTTTATCAGCACAGGTTAGTAAACACTTAATTATAACATAAAAGATAAAGGGAAGGAAAGCATAAAAAATAAATGTTAACACAAATTTAGTCACAAACTCACAAAACAAAACAGAATAATTTGTGACAACAATAACTCATAAGGGGAAGAGGAGAGGATGGAACCTGCTTAGGCTAATAGAGATAAGAGGCAATCAGAAAATGGACTATCTCATCTATGAGATCTTTTGTACAAACCTCATGGTAATCACCAAACAAAAAATTAAGGTAGAACCACAATTCATAAATGAATAGAAAACTGAGAAAACCGTCACAGAAAACCACCAAGGTGAAATGGCAGTCAGAAATACAAGGGAAAAGACACAATGGAAATATAGAACAACCAGAAACAAGAGATTAAATGGCAATATTAAGTCCTCATATATCAATAATCACTCTAAATGTAAATGGATTGAATTCTCCAATCAAAACACACAGAATAGCCGGATGGGTTAAAAAACAAGACCAAACAATATGCTGCCTCCAGCAAACACATCTCAGCTCTAAAGACAAACATAGGCTCAGAGTGAAGGGATGCAAGACAATACTCCAAGCAAATGGCAATCAAAAGAAAGCAGGTGTTGCCATACTTATATCAGACAAAGCAGAATTCAAGACAAAAAAGACAATGAGAGATAAAGGGGGGCAGTATACAAAGATAAAAGGGACATTCCACCAAGAGGATGTAACACTTACGAATATACATGCACCTAACACAGGACCACCAGAGTATACAAAGCAACTATTAACAGACCTAAAGGGAGAAACTAACAGCAACACAAAAATAGTAGGGGACCTCTACACCCCACTTACATCAATGGATAGATTGTCTAGACAGAAAATCAACAAGCAAATAGTGGATTTAAATGAAACACTTGATCAGATGGACTTAGTAGATATACATAGAACATTCCATCCAAAAACAGCAGAATACATTTTCTCAAGTGCACATGGGACATTCTCAAAGATAGACCATATGTTGAGAAACAGGGCAAGCCTCAATAAGTTTAAGATTGAAATCATATCAAGCATCTTTTCTGACCACAATGTTATGAAACTAGAAATCAGCTACAAGATAAAAGCTAGGAAAGTCACAAATATGTGGAGACTAAACAACATGATACTGATTGACCATTGGATCAATGAAGAAAGCAAAGGAGAAATTAAAAAATACCTGGAGACAAATGAAAATACAACATGCCAACTCTTATGGGATGTAGCAAAAGCAATTCTAAGACAGAAATTCACAGCATACAGGCCCATCTCAACAAACAAGAAAAATCTCAAATAAGTAATCTTACACTACACCTAACAGAACTAGAAAAAAAAGAACAAAGCCCAGAGTCAACGGAAGGAGGGAAATAATAAAAAACAGAGCAGAAATAAATGAAATAGAGACTAAAAAAACAGTAAAAAGGATAAATGCAACTAAGAGCTGTTTCTTTGAGAAGGTAAATAAAATTGACAAACTCTTATCCAGACTCACCAGGAAAAAGAGAGAGAAGTCTCAAATTAATAAAATTAGAAATTAAAGAGAAATTACAATGGATACGACAGAAATACAAAGGATTATAAGAGAAAACTATAAAAAAACAATATGTCAACAAATTGGATAACCTAGAAGAAATGGATAAATTCTTAGACTCATATAACCTCCCAACACTGAATCAGGAAGAAATAGAGAATCTGAATAGACCAATCACAAGTAAAGAGATTAAAACAGCAACCAAAAGCTCCCAAAAACAAAAGTCCAGGACCAGATGGCTTCTCTGCAGAATTCTACCGAACATTCAAAGAAGATTTAATACCTATCTTTCTCAGATTATTCCAAAAAATTGAAGAAGATGGCATGCTTCCTAACTCATTCTATAAGGCCAACATTACTGTAATCCCCCAAACCAGACAAGGACAACACAAAGAAGGAAAATTACAGGCCGATATCATTGATGAACATAGATGCAAAAATCCTCCACAAAATATTGGCAAATCAAGCCATTTAATACAGCAATACATCAAAAGGATCATACACCATGATCAGGTGGGATTTATACCAAGGATACAGGGATAGTTCAACATCTGCAAATCAATCAGTGTGATGCACCACATTAACAAAATGAAGAAGAAAAATCACATAATCATTTCAATAGATGCAGAGAAAGCATTTGATAAGACACATTTACGATAAAAACTCTCAATGAAATGGGTATAGAAGGAAAGTACCTCAACATAATAAAGGCCATACATGACAAATCCACAGCCAACATCAAACTCAATGGGGGAAAACTGAAAGCCAGCCCTCTGAGAACAGGACCAGGCAAGGGTGCCTACTTTCACCACTCCTATTCAAGATAGTACTGGAGGTTTTGGCCAGAGCAATAAGGCAAGAAAAAGAAATAAAAAGAATCCAAATCAGAAAGGAAGAAATAAAACTTTTGCTGTTTGCGGACAACATCATTCTCTATATAGAAAACCCTAAAGAATCTACCAGAAAAAAATTAGAAATAATCAACAACTACAACAAAGTTGCAGGGTACATAGTCAACTTACAAAAATCAATTGCATTTCGGGGCCAGCCCCATGGCTGACTGGTTATGTTCATGTGTTCCACTTCAGCGGCTCAGGACTTCACCTGCTCGCTGAGGCTTCATCAGGCATGCTGAGGCAGCATCCCACATAGCATAACCAGAGGCACTCACAACTAGAATATACAACTATGTCCTGGAGGGCTTTGGGGAGAAGAAGAAGAAAAGAAAAGAAAAGAAGATTGGCAACAGATGCCAGCTCAGGTGCCAATCTTTAAAAAAAAATCACAGCCAAACCCGTGGCTGAGTGGTTAAGTTTGCATGCTCTGCTTCGGTGGCCCAGGGTTTCACTGGTTTGGATCCTGGGCGTGGACATGGCACCAATCGTCAGGCTATGCTGAGGCGGCATCCCACATGCCACAGTTAAAATGACCCACAACTAAAATATACAACTATTACTGGGGGGATTTGGGGAGAAAAAGCAGAAAAAAAAAGATTGGCAACAGTTGTTAGCTCAGGTGTCAATCTTTAGAAAAAAAATCAGTTGCATTTCTATACACTAATAATGAACTAGCAGAAAGACAAGTCAAGAATACACTCCCATTTACAACTGCAACAAAAAGAATAAAATATCTAGGAATAAATTTAACCAAGGGGTGAAAGACCTGTAATATACTGAAAACTATGACATTATTAAAAGAAATTGAAGAATACATAAAGAAATGGAAAGATATTCCGTGCTCATTGATTGGAAGAACAAACATAGCTAAAATGTCCATATTACCTAAAGTAATCTACAGATTCAGTGCAATCCCAATAAGAATCCCAATGACATTCTTCATGGAAGTAGAACAAAGAATCCTAAAATTTATACGGAACAACAAAAGACCCTGAATAGCCAAAGCTATACTGAAAAAAAAAAAGATCAAAGCTGGAGGCATCACAATCCCTGACTTCAAAAAATACTACAGAGCTGTAGTAATCAAAACAGCATGGTAGTGGCACAAAAACAGACGCACAGATCAATGGAATATATTTGAAAGCCCAGAAGTAAATCCACACAACTATGGACAGCTAATCTTCAACAAAGGAGCCAAGAACATATAATGGAGAAAAGAAAAAGTCTGTTCAACAAATGATGCTGGGAAAACTGGACGACCACATGCAAAAGAATGAAAGTAGACCATGATTTTACACCATACACAAAAATTAACTCAAAATGGATTGATGACTTAAGTGTAAAACCTGAAATCGTAACTCACCTAGAAGAAAATATAGGCAGTACACTCTTTGACATTGGTCTTAGCAGCATCTCTTTGAATACCATGTCTACTCAGGCAAGGGAAACAAAAGAAAAAATAAACAAATGGGACAGCGTCAGACTAAAATACTTCTTCGAGGCAAAGGAAACCATGATCAAAATGAAAAGACAACCCAACAACTGGGAAAGAATATTTGCAAATCACATATCCAACAAGGAGAAAATTTCCAAATTATATAAAGAACACATACAACTCAACAACAACAACAAAAAACCAACCTGATCAGAAAATGGGAAGAGAATGTGAACAGACATTTTTCCAAAGAAGATATGCAGATGGCCAACAGGCACATGAAAACATATTCAACACCACTAATTATCAGGGAAATGCAAATCAAAACTATAACGAGATATCACCTTATACCTGTCAGAATAACTATAATTACCAAGACTAAAAAATAGCAAATGTTGGACAGGATGTGGAGAAAAGGGAACCCTCATACACTGCTGGTGGGATTTCAAACTGGTGCAGCCACTATGGAAAACAGTATGGAGATTTCACAAAAAATTAAAAATAGAAATGCCATATGATCCAGCTATCCCACTATTGGTATTTATCCATAGAACTTGAAATCAACAGTTCAAAGAGATTTATGCACCCCTATATTCATTGCAGCTCTGTTCACGATAACCAAGATGAGCAAGTTACTACTATTCTTTAGCATTTCTTATAGTGTGGGTCTGCTAGTGATGAATTATTTCAGCTTTTTTTACATCGAAAAAGTCTTTATGTTGTTTTTGGGTTTTGAGAGATATTTTGCTGGGTATAGAATTCCAGGTTGACCATTTTCTTCTTTTGTACTTTAATGATGTTTCTCCACAGTCTTCTCACTTGCCTAGCGTCCCATGAGAAATCTATTCTCATTCTTATTGTTCTTCCTTTACATATAACATGTCTTTTTCCCTAGCTGCTGTTAATATTTTTCTCTTACTGATTTTGAGCAGTTTATGATGTGGCTTGCTATTGTTTTCTTCGTGTTCCTTGTGATTTGGGTTCATAGAGCTTCTTGGGTCTGTCAATTTATAGTTTTCATCATTTTGGAAAAATATTTATTATTATTTAAATATTTTTTTTCTGCCTTTCCTCCCTTGGAGATTCCAATTACGTATATGTTAGGGTGCTTGAAGTTGCCCTGCAGCTTATTGATGCTCTGTTTATTTTTAAAATTCTCTTTTCTGTCTGTTTTGTTTTGTTTTGTTTATATTTCTATTTCTTTAAGTTCACCAGTCTTTTCTTCTGTGATATCTAATCTACCATTAATTATATCTAGTATATTTTTCATTTTACACCTTGGTGTTTTCATCTCTAGAAGTTCAACTGGATATTTCTTTGTATCTTCCACGTCTCTGTTTAGTTTTACAACATACGAAATACAGTCAAAGTAATAACTGGTTTAATATCCTTGTGTGCTAATTCTAACATGTATGTCAGTTCTGAGTTAAATTTAATTGATTGATGTTGTTCCTCAGTATGGGTTATATTTTCTTGCTTCTTTGCACACCTGGTAATTTTTTTATCAAACATCAGATGTTATGAGTTTTTCCCTGTTAGATGTTGAATATTTTTGTATCCATTCCTCATTACTTCATCTTGGTTGGAAGAGAAGGTCACTCTGTCCTTTGAGATATGACAGTGGCTGTGGTGTCAAGAGGGGCAGAGCTGTGTGTTGGCACATCTTATCAAGTGACAGCAAGTGAATTGGTTTGGGCTGGTCCTCCAAGGATGCCCAGAGTTTATTCCCCAGTGCTGGAGAGTGGCTTGTTCCTTCCCAGAGCCCTCTCCTTCTGTCATACTCCACTTTTAAGATTATATTTTTTATGGCATATTGGCTTCTTGTTTGGATAAGGAAGACAAAAAATCCTAAACTTCTATTCTCCACCTGAGTTGACAGCAGGGGCAAGAGCCACTCTTCTCCTTTCTACCAAATGTGTTTTGCTCTCTTCCTTCTTCATTCTTCTGTTCATTTACAGAGTAGAGTGCCCTGTTATTTCTACGCACTGAGAATTCTGTGATAAACAAGACAGGCAAAGTTTGTAACCTCCTGAAGCTTATATTCTGGTGCGGGAGCAGTCTAAATAATGGCTTTCAAAGTTATCCATGTCCTAATTCTCAAACCTGTAAATATGCTACCTTCCATGGCAAAGGGGACTTTGCAGACGTGATTAAGTTAAGGGTTTTGAGATGGGGACATTATCCTGGATTGTCTGGATGGGCCCGTATAATCACAAGGGTCCTTATAAGAGGGAGGTAAGAGGGTCAGAATTAGAAAGGGAGATATGACAACAGAAGCAGTGATCATAATCAGAGAGAGACTTGAGGATGCTATGCCACTGGCTTGAAGATGGAGGAAGGAGCCATGGGCCAAGGAATGCAGGCGGTCTCTAGAAGGTAGAAAGGCAAGGAAATGGATTCTTCTCTAGAGTTTCCAGAAGGAACACAAGCCTGCCAACATCTTGATTTTAGCCCAGGGAAACTGGTTTTGGTCTTCTGACCTCTGGGATTCTAAGACAAAAAATTTGCGCTGTTTAAGCCACTAAATTTGTGGTAATTTGTTACAACATCAATAGGAAATGAATATGGAGCCAAATAACAAATGGACAAATAATAAATTACAGATAGTGGTAACTGCTACAGATGAAATAAACAGAGTATAAATGGTGCAGTGCTGGAGAATAAAGGGTGTGGGTGATGCTGTGGGAGAGACCCGATTTGGATTGGGTGTTTAGGAAAGTCTTCCTGAGGAGGTGGCATTTAATCTGAGTCCTGAAGGATGAAAGGAACCATCCATATTACACTTCCTTCTCTTTCTCTTTCTGGCCCAATACAAGCTCCTCACCCCCTCTCTTGATAAGAACACTGGAATAAGAGTGAAAGACTATGACAATTTGCTTCCAATCTAGAGATTAACAGAAATAGACTGAGTGTAATTTGCAGGAAGAAGTGTTGAGGTTAAATAAGGGGAAGAACTTTTTGGCTGGAAGCTGCTTGAGCAGGGCCTTGTTGATCCTGGAACACCAGCATTATTTACCTTTGAACTTGGAAGATGGCACAAAGCGCAGTCAGGACAATCTCGCAGCTCACTGAGGAGAAGAGGGTGGCCTGATAAGGGAGGTAAGTTGTCCACAGCTGCTTAGCTAGTTATCAGCAGAACATGGCCTGGAGCCCAGGTATTGTCTATCACAGTTCTCTGCCCACCTCCTCTGCCCTAATATCACCAGGATTAATTTCAGATTATTGGGTTGGTCCCCAGGAATCAATTACCTAGCCAAGGCCCCCAAATGGCCTTGAGCACAACCAGCATCTTGGAGGAGGCAGGGAGGCAAGCCCTGGCTCAGCTGGGCTTGTGCAGACGTCAGGAGAAGGAGCTTGGGGCTGGCAGTAAGGCCATCTGATGGTGAGATGTTTGGTGGGAACCTGAGTGCTGACACTACTGCCCTGCTGAAGGGCCAGGGCATTCCTGCTGTCTCCAGGCCACTGAGGCTGAAAATGCTAGCAAGGATGCAGCCAAGATGGTCTGCCACCACCTGCTTGCCGCCACCTTCTGTCCTGTGATTACAGGTCAGTCAAAGCACGAGAAAGACCACTGAGAAGGAGAATTGCGTCAGGATTTCCAGGGCTACCTTAGCTGCTGACATGGACCAAGTGCACTGGGAGCTGCCCTAAGGGTGCAATCTCACTTCTGTGAAGTTGGCAGATGTCTGTGGAAGCTTACCCTGTACCCAACAGTGTGCTGGACCCAGCAGATGGGAAAGGAAATGAGGGGGCAAAGGGAACAAAAGGAAGAGTGGATGTGACGAGGGCTTCCAAATTGGTCTGCCTTATGGATTCTCAGAGAATGCTGGTTAGTTAAATTCACTAATTGAGAGTCACTGGACACTTGGCTCTAGACACCTGGGACTTTGCTTGGTGCATTCGCAAACATTACCTAACTTAAAGTCTGTAAAATCCCCTGCCAGATTTGTCCTTATGGCCCCCATCCTACACAGGACACAACTGCAATCTGGAGTCGTCCACTGACTTGTTCAAGATGGTAGATGCAGAGCTGAGTCCACTGGACCCGTTGCTGCCCCCACTGAATTAACGAGTGAAGAAATGAATGGGAAACAAATACGGTGCAAGCTAGCTTCAATGTGCAAAGGAGTGGGGAGGGTTCTGAGGAACGAAAGATGCCCGTGGACAGGGGTTGTCAGAAAAGGCTTGGCAGGGAAGAGGAGGACTCGGGCCCTGCTCACGCCAGGCTGATCATCACTTGGCAAGAGAAGATATATATGAAAAATGATGGAATAATTTAAACCAATAAATATGTCAGGACATGTGAATAGAACCACCACAAATTCTAGTGGGGTGACAGAGGAAGATCCTATACCAGGAGCAGTGATCCCGGGGTTGAAGGGAGGGACCCTGGAACCTGGAGGAAGAGGGCGGTGTCTGTGGGATGGGGAGTTAGCAATATGCTCCAGTCAGCGGGCAGTGGGCAGAGAAGCACATTCTGGGAGGGAACGTGGCATCTAAAGCCAAGCCCTGGCACAAGGTGGGTGTATCTGGGTGCCACTCTGGGCACTGCATGACTGAAAGGAAGATCTCAGTGGCAGGTGGAGGGGGCACCACTAGGCAAGGACGCCTAAGCCTGCAGGATTCTGAGAGGGGAGTGAATTGGTCAAAATAACTCAGGGAAGCTTGTCCCTTCCCCGAAGCCCAGAGCTAGTCCCAGGCCTGGCCCCAGCCCTAGCCCCAGCCCTGGTCAGGTCGCCTGGGTCCCAAAGGGATGAGACCCCCCAGTCCTTGCTGAGAGTCATCTTTCTGAAGCTTCACCTTTTTTTTTCGGGCATCTTTTATGACTTCCAACTCCTAGAGGCCATGGTCTTCATTCCTACTCTGGCATTTGCTGCTGTCCAGGCTCTGGCCCCAGCCTACCTTTGGAGCCTTGTCTTCTGCTCTTATCTACCCACATCCTCTGCTACAGGTGTCCCAGTCTTTGCCTACTCCCAGGATATGCAGAGACGTCTTGCTGTGGAACCACTGCTTGGCCCACCCTTTGCCTCCTCCCATCACCCGTGGCTCTTCTCCCTCCTTTCTTTCCAAATCCAACTCATTCTTTGAGACCTAGCTTAAGGGCCACCCCCTCCAAGCAGCCTACCCTGGCTTCCTTAGTTCAGAGCAGCCTCTACCTCTCTTGAATGTCTATAGAATTGGCTCTCTGTGCATCTCCTTTCACACTTAGCACATGATCTTGGGGTTGTTCATTGTGCTGCTATGGGGAAGAGGCTATTGGACTCAGGAAATCTGGCTTCAAAGCCTGTTTGACTTTTAATGTGTTAGTAAATCTTTCTGTGCTGTGATTTTCTTTTTTTGTAAATAAATGCAGAGTCTTATTGTATTATAATTCCATTGTGAGGATTAAAACAACCTAGTGTGTAGGATATGACTAATAAACAGTTGGTGCCCAATAACTGGTTATAGAATAAATGCATGGTTTTCTCCTCCCATTAATGCTTCTTCAGTGTGAGGGTTCAGGTATTGGCAGGGGCCAGGTCCTGCTTGTTGAGGCTGTGAGGACCTGAGAGCCCAGCCTGGGAGTGGATGAGGCAGGCAGGGAGAGTGCTAGCTGACCCCTGAGTGTCCGGATGACAGGACCCGTTGCTCTCCAGGCCATTGTTCCTGCTTGCCCTGCCTCCATGGCAGGGGCAGGCACAGTTCTAGGCTCACTGTAGGGTGCTGAGAAGCTGCGGCTCACTGCCAGCGATTATTGCAAATCTCCTTTGTGCTCTTGGTCCCCAGGAATCTGTCTGCTGTCTTTCTGAGATTCTTAAACAGGTTCTCAAATCCCACCCCCAGGGATTCCTGCCTCTCTTTTGTTGGTCACAAAGAGCCCTACTTTTCTAATAAGCTGCTAAGGAGCTGTCAATTACAGATGCAAATGAAGAGGCCGGAAACCATTACTGGCCCAGAAATGAACTGAAGGAACAGCTTCCCTTCAGGCTCCTCGGGTGGCCCCTGCCCTGCCCTGGGAGAGCGGGACCAGGGGCAGGACAAGGGGGCTGCCTGCCCAGGCCCCACGGCCAACAGCACATCCACATTGGGCTTCCTTCTTCCCATGTGACACCTTCTGCTCTGGGAGCTGCCGCTCAGAATCAGGTCAGAACTGCAAGGGATTGTCCATATATATTCTATATACTTTATTGCATGTATGAAATAGTTTATATATACATAATAAAAAATAAATTAGCAGTTATTGGATATATGTAGTAGACGTCTTTTCTTCTTCTAAAAAAATTCTTATTGTTAAGCTTTCTTTTCTTTTACGTGGCCATATGTGTGTCTCCCACAAAAATCTAGGGGAATAGTTGCTCAATACAATTTCATTTAAATTAATAGGGAAAAAAAGAGAATATACGATCCCAAAGTGTTGGTCAATTGGGGATGGGAGTTAGTCCTGAGGCAGCTTATCTTCCTGGGCCTCAACTCCTCACACTCTCTCTCCCCAGCCAAGCCCCCTTTTCTGGTCCCCAGAGACCACCTGTTTTTTGTATTCTAAAAAATGAGAAATACTTCAGTGAAATATTTGACCAGGGCACGATAGAAGTAAAGATTAGGAGTGTGGGTTTTGGTATCAGTCTGCTTGGGTTCAAATACTGTCTCCCCCTTCTATTTAGTAAAGTAACGTAACCTCTTGGTTCTTAGGTCTCCTTATTTGTAATATGCAGACAATTATGGCATCCTTGGCTAGAAATTTGTAAGCATGAAATGACTGTGCATGCAAAGGTTTAATTGTCTAGCGCACAGTAAGCCCTCACTGAAGGTCACAGGATTCTGCCACTTCACAATGAGCAAATGTGTGGCCTGACTCAACCCTCATGATGATCTGGTGTAGGGAGGCCATTGTGTCAGTGAAGAAACTGAGGCTCAGAGAAATTAGCCCAATTCTTAATTGGCTGCTGAACAGAGGTGGGAATCAAGCCTTCATCCTGGGAGTCTAGAATCCTGTTCTTTCCATTACTGGAGCTGACTGCTAAACCTCACTGTGTTGCCTCTCCCAAGGGATTTACATTTTAATGGCGGCCAGAGGTCCTATGTTAATGCACAGAACTATGAATATCTAATTGTCAAATCTTAAAATACCACCTATGCAGATGGGTGGAAGTAGGTAGTGGGAGGTAGTGAGTTGGGGAAGGGGGGAGGGTTTTTTGGGAGAGAAGAGCAGGGAGAGAAAGAGAAAAAATTTGCTGCTTCTGAAATCATGGCGCACAGGCATAAACTCTTCATGCTCTAAACTGACTTAGAAGGATGAAATCTCAACCAGAAGAAGAGGGGGCTGAGGAGGTGGGTCTTGAGGCCTGCAGGGTTCCAGGAAAAGAACTGTTGCACTCGGGTCTTTGGAATTTGGAGAAGCTTTAGACGCTCTGCAGGTCTAGCGGGGAGCTCAAGAGGAGATTCAAAGCTGGAGCAGGCATCTACTGAGGAGGACGGAAGAATCTGCCAGAAGGCTGAAGGATGATTCAGTGAGAATCATTAGCGGCAGACACCCCTGGCCAAATGCAAGAGGAAATGGGTTTAAATAATTGCAAAGGGAAATCTTGTTAGACAGGGCATTGAGAAGCCCTAGGCTAGCACTGGCTTCAGACAAAGCCGGACTCAGAGGCTCGAATGATGTCATCAAGTCTCATTTCATCTCCATCTCTCAGATCTGCCCTCCAGAGCTTCGTTCTGGAATACAATCATCATTGCTATGAGTAGTCCCCGTGATAACAGAGGCGCACCCCTGCACGTTTCACTCAAGCGTTGATCAGGAAACCAGAAGCTGCTTTAGGCATATGGAGGAACAATGAATTTAATACAGGGAGTAAAACCTATCCAACCATTGGATGGACTGGGGAGCACAGGCCAGGAAGGCAGCTGCTAACCTCCGGGAGATCTAGAATGCAGGACTCTGAGGATGGCAGCCACTAGTAGTCTCAGGTGACTGTAGTACCAAATAAGTGACTTACAAGGGAATGCCTGGAAGCCCACAAAACTCCACTCAGCTGGAGGACAAATGGCTGCTGCTTCTCTTCCACCTGCCACATCTTGTGCGAGTGCCTCTCCTTGGTGGATTCTTATACAGACCAGGCTGGCAAGGGAGTCTGGAAACCATAATTTCCTGATTTTCAGTCCTATGTACCAGGAAAGAGCTGAGGAGGTGGGGACAATACTGAGGGTCAGCAAATAGCCCCTCTCTCAATAATTCTCTTGCAAAGAGTTGATTGTATTTCATTAGCTCTGGTTAGATTGGTGACTATCCCGAACAAAGTACTGGGCCTGGATCTGCCATGTTCTAAGAGTCCACCTGAGTCATAAGACCTCCTGAAGCTGGGAGTTGAGTCAATTCTACTCAGAGCACATGGACTGAGAGTGGAGAAGGGTGTCTCTTGAAGGGAAATTTGGGGTATTGTTACTAAAAGAAGAGGGAACTTATGCTCAGGAACCAGAAAAACACTCATTGCAAATTCTGTCTTGGACAAAAGATTCAAAAATGAACTTTGGAGCCAAATGGCTACTGATTCAAATACTTGCGTGATTTGGGCAAATGTCTTAAACATCTCGGCACTTCATTTTCCTCCTGAGAGTAATAAGATGATGCTATCTGGTTAACAAGATTGGTATGAGATTCATGAGTAATAAGCGCCTATGCTACCACCTGGTACAGAATGTATGCACAAGAGTGTTAGCATGTTTTCTTACTCTCCCTTCCCTTTATGTATTGATTGATTCTGTAAATATTAGTTGGGAACTTACCATGAATATTAGCACCATGCTAGATGCTGGGAATCAGAGATGAATATGACACAGTTTCTCAGTCTAGGGGGTAAGATCATAATAAATAAATACCAAAAAAAGTATGTTAAGTGGTATAATTCATTATCACCCAGGGTTTCTTTTCTGATGTATAAATGCAATGAGATGTCACAAATGTCATAAACATCATAAATGACATTTCACTATATAATTAATGTTACCGTTACATATAGTCAGGGCTATTTTGGGAAACCCAGCGTTCTCAGTTGCTGTCATTCTCTGTCGGCTATTGTTGCTTTACCCCCTCCCTGTCCCTACTTGGACCAGAGCTGCCTACAGGCAGCCAACTAGATGGCTCAGTTCATTGCTGCCCCTTCTTCTCCCCCACAGCTTGGTGATCTGCTCCACAAATAAGAAAGGATGGTCTGGGGGTTCCCAGAAAATCAGAAAACCATCCAGAGTAACTCCCATCCCCCTTCTCTGCTTAGTTCCTTCTACCTTGGTTTGGACTGTGCCTGGCTCACCAGGGGCAGGTGGGGTATGGGGCCAGGGAGGTTGCTGGTCTTGGTGCTTCTCGGCAAGAAGCTTTCTAAGACCTGAGGGAAGCATACTCTGGCATTCTATGCAACTCAGCCTGTGAGGGGTTTAACTCCCAAGGAAAAGGTTACAGGAGGCTCTGGCTGACCTATCTCTTCACTTAACAATGGCAAAGATTCTTCTCTGCAGTAACCTTTGGTCTAATTGCACTCGGTATCATTCAGCTGGACTCACGATTCTTTGCAGCGTAGGAAAATGACAAGAAACTGAAGGGCCGTGAAAGTTCAGCCGTTGGCTTTGTGGCTTTTTGCCTCAAATGCCACCCAGGCCCCTGCAGTAGGAGCATGCAACCATGGCTCCGAAGTCTAAATGCCCTGACCGTGGGAGTACCAGGGGGTCAGAGCTTGGCAAGAAGGAGAGAAAGATGGAAGAGAGCAGGGGGACCCCCTGAGGATGTGGTTCCGGTGCCAGCTGCCACAAAGGAGGTATTGAGAAGGGCATCAGAACCTGAACAGCGATCAGGCTGTGTCCACGTGTTGGGGTGCCTTCACCCGAGGGGTTGACTGTGGGGAAGTCAGAGAGTGAAGAACGTGGGGCAGGTCCTTATAAGAGGAAGCAAAACGGAGGGAGAGATGGCAAATGCCCAGCTGCCTCATGAGTATTAGTCTGAAAATAGCAAGACAGGCAGATGGCAGGGTCCTTATCACATCATCGTGGGAAACAGACTGAGCTGAGAGACATCCCAGGGAGAACAGAAGAGCCAGTCCCTACATTCAGCTTGCGCTCCAGTGTGGGGCCTGCCCCTGCCTCCACTCGTCTTTCACTGCTGTCACGGTAACCTTTGTAAAACATAAGCAGAACCATGTCACCTTCCCCCACATCTTTCAACAAGTCTCAGAGGCCTACAGAATAAATTCAAACTCTTTGTGTTTGGTTGTTAAGCTCATCTAGGAATTGGGCTCAATCTACCTTTCAGGTCTCAGCTCCTGTAACATCCCTCTGCACACCTTGAGCTCCGCCCAGCCCGCTTACTTCTCCATTTTCTTAGTGCACCAGCACTGTCATGCCCATCCTCCTTGGCTCATGTGAGCTTCTCTCTATCCGATTGTCTTCTCTTCTTCACCCATCAACATTTTACTTATGTTCCAAGCATGAGATGAAGCCATCCCTCATCTCAGGTGAGAATTTCTGGCTCCTTGATTCTCCTGACTTTAACTCTAGCTAGAGACACACCCACTCCTATGAGGTTGCAAGCTGTTGGAGTCAAGAAGCGTGTGAAAGTCATTTGGTACTATCCACAGTGCCTAGTTCAGTGCCAGTCCTATAGCAAGTGGCCAGTGGATAAAGGAACGAGAAGCCCTCATTTGAGGTGAGCGGTAATGAACCACAGATATTGTTCTTCCAGGAAGGGCAGGGTAGCAGAGAAGCAGCGGGGAGCACGTGTCTCTTTTCCGTTACTATCATTATTCATTTGCTGGGCTGAGCTCAGCAGCCCTGCCACAGAGGGATAGAGTTTGAGGCCTGGAGGCCTGTTCCAAATGGGTCCAGCTATTCTTGGGAGCTTTTGTGTAATAAAGAGAGTCCCCTGACTGGCCCTCTGCCCTTTCCCCAGGCCTCCTGAAGGCTAAGTTATCAGCTCGTACATGGCTCATGAACTCCTTCGCTGGAGGAAGAAGAAAAAGCACGCGAGAGGGATGATAATAATAGCTTACAGATCGTTTACAGTGTGCCAGGCACTCTGCTAAGCACCTTGGGTACACTCTCCCATTTACTCCTTAACCACACCCTTGTTGACTTAGGAATGATAAGAATCCGAGGCTCAGAATACTTAAGGCACTTGCCTAAGACCACACAGCAAGTCACTGGTGGAGCTAGAATCTGGACTCATATCTGTCTGACTCCGGAAGTCCTTGTTCTCATTGCCTGCATTTTACAGTCTCAGGGTGGCACAGTGCACCTGTAGCTCGGCCTGCTCCTCAGGAGGACATCTGTCACCCAGAAGTTGGTCCCAGTTGGTTTGTGAGGGCTGCTCTCATCCCTTGGGTATCAGATATATATGTGTGTGTGTCTGTGTGTGTGTGTGAGAGAGAGAGAGAGAGAGAGAGAGAGAGAGAAAGGATTTCTTCTACTTATTCTGCCGCGTGTTCTGTTGGGGGCAGCCTGTGTGACAGAAACACGGCATGCCAATATAGAATGCCTTTATGGCACCCCTGATGACAGGGGCTGGAATGTCTCTAGCTGGAGATGAAGTCAGGAGAGATGGATTTGGGCTCAGCTCAGCCCCCTTGTCCGTGGGAGCAGGATGGGCAGAGCGCGGGGGCTGTGTCATGGCAGCGTCTCCTGTTCCTGGACAGGACTGCTCTTCAGGCTGTGAACGGCCGTGTGTGGGAGCCTCTGCCTGCCTCCTTCTAAGAAAACACTAATGTGATAACAAAGCACATTCTAATCACCACATCTAATTACAAAAAAAGAGTAAATCACCAAACAAAATTAGTTTTCAGAGTCTTAATTATCACCAGAAATTGTAATTAATAAGCGAAAAAGGAAATGACCGAGGGAGTCCTGTCGCCCTCAAAGATGCGCTTCCCTCCTTAGCACACATCGACTCGGGGCGTGGGAGGGAGCGGTGGAGGGGCTGTGCCTCGCCAACACTCGGAGCCCCAGCGGGCATCACACGTTTCCTAAGGCTCCACACATTCTCAGAAGTTTGTGTGTCTTTCAAACTTGGTTTGCAAAGTTTCTAGGTCATTCCTTTCGGGCCCCTTTCTTTCCCAGGCCTCGAGGCCAGAGAAAGGCAGCAGAATTAGAATAAATAGACGGACCCTCCTTCCCTCTTTTCTCCCCCACTGTAACAGGCTCTGGGCCAGAAACTCTCAAACCAATTGATGATAACAAGCTCAAGTTCAATGCCATTGGCTCTCTGGTGAGACCTTCCTGGCTTTTTTTGTCTCTACTTCTCTGCTTGTATTTCTGTATTTATTCATTAATTTTAATAGTAGCATCATATAAATAAAACACCATTACAAAAATGTCGTGGAAAGTTCAAAACTATTCATTATCCATTTCGTACAGATTAAAATTGCCATCAAGGCTGTTTGGATTTGACTTGCGTTCCTTTCCTTCTAATGAGCCGGATAGAGAAGGCAAAAGATGCTAATTCATCCTTACATCTCTATCATATCTCGGCTTTTACTATATAAAGCATCAAGGTCGCATTCTGGGGAAATGTCTTTTTACCAAAGGTGCTATAATAATAATGAAGAAGCAATTTGTTTCAGCAAACTGCCTGCAGTAATGAGGCTTAATTATAACCATGTTATTAATACCGCTGCTTAAGGTAATTCACTTCTGAGCGGGGTGCAGAACAGTAAACTATAATTTAAACAAGAATCGAGACCTAATTTAAATCATCCGATCTACTGAGGAAAAAGGCAAACAGAACGACTGTAATCCGCACGTGATTTAGAGCTCCCCTCGGTGCCATTTCCGGGAGACCGAGGTGACTGTAAGAGGGCCAGGGCACCTGGGATCTGGGGCTCCGTCCTCCTGTCACCTTCCAGGAGGCTTTGTAGGTGACACAGCTGTGGGGATCTGCATCCAGGGGCCTGCTGCCTCTTCACCCTCTTCCCCAAGCTGGAAGTGACCTTGTCATCTGGCTCTCACCCTTTACAGATGACCATACACAGGCCCAGAAAGGGAAAGAACAATCGTATGTCCTCACCCAAGAACACACAGTTGGCTGCCAGGTATGAACTGAGACCTTTTGCCTCTCACTCCAGTGCCCTTGGTTTCAATGCCCCATGCTCGTCTCACATGGTACCCCAGACATCTAACCGAGTGATTCCCAGACCTGGCTGTTCAGCCGACTCTCCTGAGATGCTAGTTAGAAAATACAAGTTCATTAGCACTGCCCCACCACCTAACTTCTGACTTTTAGTCTGGCTTTGTGCCAGGGATCCATCATGTATTTATCAAGAACCTTGGTTGTTCCAATGCAGGTGGTTTAACGGACCAAGCGTGTAGTTCATTCATCTGCTCAGCAGCACAGTACCTTTAAAATACACAAGAAGTGGTGTGTGTGTGTGTTTTCTTGATTACCTCTTCTGAGTTACATTTATTCATTCATCTATTCAACATTTATAGGGCACCAATTATGTGCAAGCCACAGCTTACGCACATCAGCTCTTCCTAGTCAACTATGCTTTAATCCCCACTGCCGTATTTTCAGTGAATTTTCCTCCTTTTAATGCAGGACTATACTCCATGTTACTTTACTGAAAACAAGCAGGAAACTGAGAACAGACTTGAGTGTGTGGTAAATATTATAAGAGACCATGTCTAACCCCACATTTTATACCAGTGCTCTGTGGATGAGAGACCACCAGGGTAAAGCACTGGCTGTCTGTTTTTACCAACGCTCGCTAACTGAGTAAGACTAGAGAATTCCTGGCTGTCAAGGCTAAGTTAATGAGGCAGTTAGGAATGCTCCATCACTGGGAATTTACAAAGGCAGGAGAGATTTCTGAATCAGAGCAATGAAGACACTATTTCCAGCCCTGACTCCATGATAAATCACAGGGGCCTCTGCACCCAGTGAGTGCTCTTTGACTGACCCCCAATTCCTGCCTGTCCATCCTCCATCCAACCAGCCAATCAGCCAATCTCTCCCATTGTCCTAACTGGATGCAGGGGGGGTAGGGTAGGGAGGGAATCCAGTGGCCCGAAACCCAGAGCTCACCAAGGGAGACTCACATACCTTTTCAGAGTGATGTCTGCTTGAGGAGTATGGAGTCCCTCATGTTCCTTGCCCTCCCCTCCCCCAAGCCCCATGCACAGAGGCCGGGCCAAAGCAAATTAAATGTGGAACTGATTGGATTCAAACCCAGAACTCTCTCCTGAGGGAATGCTCCCTAGCACCCTTTCTCCTAAATTCTGGAGAACTTTTCCAAAAGCGTGGCTATTTTCTGAAATGTAAAGTGGGATTTCAAATGGCTCAAAAGACAATAGAGGGGCCAGCCCAGCGGCATGCTGCTTAAGTTTGTGCGCTCCACTTCAGCAGCCTGGGGTTCACGGGTTTGGATCCCAGGCGTGGACCTACACACCACTCATCAAGCTATGCTGTGGCAGCATGCCACATAGAAAATAAAGAAAGATTGGCACAGATATTAGCTTAGCGGCAATCTTCCTCAAGCAAAAAGAGGACAATTGGCAGCAGATGTCAGCTCAAGGCCAATCATCCTCACCAAAAAAAAGAAAAAAAAAGACAATAGAAATCCTTCTTTATTGAAGGGAGATGAAGGCCTTACTTTGTCCTAAGGTCAGCCAACCGCCTGCTCAGGCCTGCCTCAGTTTACCTATGGCATCGCGCACACACATTTCCTGTCTCTGCATCTCCTGAAGAAGCCTGCAGTTCTTTCCCTCTGCCTCCTCTGCTTTCTTTTTCTCTCATCTTCGTTCTTTTCCAAAAGAACTCTCCCTCCTGGGTTTCCTCACTGGCACAGGAGCTCTGCAAAAGCCAAATGACACCAAATGATGTCTCCAGCTGGTGGTAATGATCGGGCTCTGGCTGAACTGCAATCACCATGCTCAGAGCTGGAGACAGAACTCAGCTGTCCTGGGCGGGATGCTCGCTTTCCCCTCTGTGTCTCTGTCTCTCTCTCCATCTTTCCCTCTACCTGTCTGTCTGTCTGTTTCTTTTACACACACATCCACATACTGCATCCCACACATTTCTATTCATACACATGTCCGTGCACATATAATGTACACATGCAAATTCACATACACGGTGTAAACGCACAGACATGGATGCTGGTTTGTGTGTGCAAAGACATATCCCCGTGTGGATACAGATGCAGACACAGCTTCATTTAGCAACAACCCTCCCTCTCCCCTTAATTAACCCCGCCTTCTTTCCCAGAGTGCTGGATTCACCCGTTAGGGGGCCAGGTATCTGGAAAACTAGTGCATTTCAATCCCGGAGACACTGCGAACCCGTCCAAACGTCTGGAGACTAGCTGACGGCAATAGAGGTGGAGGAGGAGAAGGAAGTTGTGTCTGGAGCATTTTCTTTGAAGGGGGCAAATCAAACCCCTCCCGCCGTGTTCCATTTCTCTGCAGCCTCCTGCAGCTTGTTTCATTCCATATTGTGTGAGCTCTGAGGGGCTGTCCAATTTGAGGAACAATAACTATAAAGTCATTTGCAGGGCCCTGCTGTGGCACCGTGTCTGAGTGGCCTGGCTGCGTACTGCACTGACTCCGAGGAACTGACCCTCACTACGGGCCTTGCAAACGGTTCCCCTCCACCATCACGGGGCCCCTGGCCCCCAACCCACGTTCCTTGAATCCTCAGCGTGAACCCTTCAGTTGTGGCTCTGGGACTTCAGAGAAAGACTAGGGTGGGCTCATCCTGGGCAAGGAACGGAGAGGTCTAGGTGGCAGGCAATGACCCCAGAGAATGTTTGGGAGTAGCGGGCCCCCCTGAGGCAGATGAAGGAAGGTACCTGGAGAAATCTTTCTCCTCTCTTAGTATGGCATGTAGCTCGAGTCTGGAGGCTGAACGCCCTACAAAAACCTATGACTTATTGGGGCCGGCCCGGTGGCGCAGCGGTTAAGTTCACACGTTCTGCTTCTCGGCGGCCCGGGGTTCGCTGGTTCGGATCCCGGGTGCGGACATGGCACTGCTTGGCAGCCATGCTGTGGTAGGCGTCCCACGTATAAACTAGAGGAAGATGGGCACGGATGTTAGCTCAGAGCCAGGCTTCCTCAGCAAAAAGAGGAGGACTGGCAGTAGTTAGCTGAGGGCTAATCTTCCTCCAAAAAAAAAAAAAAAACCTATGACTTATTGCCAGGAGCTTCAGGGCTGCATTTAAAAAAACCCGGCTATTGGAACCCCTTTACAAAAGTAATTCTGAATAGATGTCCCCTTCACAGGTCAATTGGCCCATCACCCAGTCTTACGAGAGAATTCTCCCTTCCTCAGACGAGAGCTCCTAGGAGGGTCTCTGCTCCTTGAAAGTACCACTCAGCCTCCCTCTGTCACTATTCCAATGATAGAAATCTCTTTCATTTTATACTTTTCAAAGCACTTTCACATCCATTAGCCCATTAATTGATTCCTTCATTGTACACATTTATTGAACACATGAGGCACTTCAAATCTTTTTAGAGTAGGCAGGATCTCGATAAACATATGCATACATAGTGAGTAGCCACAAAGTGCAAGTTGCTCTGATGGGCACCATGGGGAGTGAGGAGGATTCTGCAGAGACAAAAGAGGGGTGGCCTTCAAAGAGAACCCCCCTCCCAACGCTCTGTAAACCAGACAGCAAACCCATTATGCCAGTTTTGCAAATGTGTAAACTGAGGGCTGGTGAGGTTCGAAGACTTGCTTATGGTCATGAAATTGCTTAGAGGCGGATCCTGACGCACCTCCTGATTAGAATTGAATGAGCCCTCCCATTCCGTTTTCTGCAATGCTGCTTTCCAGAAAGTTCTTCCTGTGGTCAGATCTCCCCTTTCCTTCTTCTTTTCTTGGCATCTCTGGAATAAGCTGTCTCAAAGGAAAAATAGGCACATTGCAATTCTTTCTGGACCCACATATATATTGCTTCAGGGACAAGAAGAAAAAAATTTTGTCTTCTCTATTTCCATAAGAAGGTCAGCGAGACTGAGCAGTTGTTTGCATTTCATATGCAGCCTCTCCAAGGACTTTCATTTTCTCCAGCAGAGCCCTAGGGTGGGCCAGGCGGGCCGGCTGGGCGCAGCATCTACCGTACACAGCATTGAGGACAGCGTCTTCCTCCATCCCAGCCTTTCCTCGCAGATAGAGAATATGAAGGAGGTAGCCCTCTCAGAAGGTTGGCATTGCTGCCCTCCCATAAGCTTGCCTCTGTCTCTGTTCTAAGGAAAGACGTGTGTGTGTGTGCGTGTGTGTGTGTGTGTGTGTTTTCAAGGGATACGTGACACAGCTTCAAGGTTGAAGGAGGAAGTAATGTAGCTGTTTTCCTCTCTGTACATGTCATCTTGTCAAAAATTCTGAGCCTCTTCAAGCCCCAGGACCTCCTCAAGTAAGGTCACAGTGTCAACCCACGAGCAGCGGGAACAGCCGCAGGAATGATAATGGAGCTGCCTGGACAGCTTCATGGGGCTCTGGCCTCCAGTGCCCGTGCTGCCGGCCTGTGCACAGGATGCCTGGCTCTCAGGAGAGCTGCTCTGGGGCAGGCGGGGCACCTCTGGAGCAACACCTGTCACCTGCTTGCTCAGGTCATAGGGACAGAATGGCCCAGCCTCCTGTCCCTCTGGAGCAAAGGGCAAGTTCTTGGTTGCAAGCAGGCAAAACTGGCTCTGAGTAAGAGAAAGAGGGCTCTTTGGGGAGGATATCAGGGGCCTGCTAAATGTTTGGAAGGCTGCCTGACTAGGCTGAGAAATGGTCAAGCACTAGGCGGTCCTGGAGAGCAGGAGGCAGAGAGGACAGCAATTGCTTTTAAGCAGATGTCTGGCCAGGACATCACCCTGCTGATACATGGGGCGGCCACAGCCTCTGGCAGCCACACTGTATGGCCACTGTCACTGGACACCTCTTCCCTGCAACCCCCTCTCCAGGGCCAAGGGTCCTGTAGCTCCACTGTCTGTGCCTTACCCACCCCAGAGCTGGGGACCCAGGTGGGAGCAGGTGACTGGGTGGGCCCAGGCCACATCCCAGGGGTGGGGAGTGGGCGAGTCTGGGTCTGTCTTTTTGTTGTGGGACATGGGACAGAGAGACGGAAGACATACGTCCATGAGAGAAATGCTGAAGATCTGGCACTTCTTTGTGGGAGAATTAAGTGGAGGAACGAGACTGAAAGAGGCTTAATAACTCTTTGTAAATAACTGAAAGGTTTTCCTTGCTCTCAGAGCATGATGGACAGATGGCAAATGGAGAATGAAGTGGGCCTGAAGCACTGCAGGAGAGTGGGGATTAGACGTGGGAAGGGGTTTCCTGGCAGCGAGGGGGCTTCTGGGCCCTGGGGTGGATGACCATAGGGTGCTGGGTCCTTGCCATGGGGAGTAAGGGAGATCCCTCAGGCTTTCTCTTTCCCTCCTGCCTCGCCCCCCACCCCTTGAAGGCCTGGTTGGTCTCTCACAGGGTCTAGGGCAGCATCCTTTCCTGGAGATATATGGAGGGGCATGATGACGGAGGACAGGTGGGCAGTGGCTGAAGGATGGGGTTCTTTATTTCTGAGAAGGTGAAAGAAGATACTATTAGGACTTTCACCTTTAGCCCCAAGAAATTGAGACCAGGAGGAAGCTCCCAGCTTGGAAAGACAGCATTCTCTAAGCCAGAAAACACAAACGCCGTCCCACCTGGGGGATCCCACGGGCATCCCAGAGTGTCTCAAGCCATCTAGGAAAGAGGCATGCCCAAGGGCCCACTCTTGCCCAGAATATGCACGCTCAGTTTCCTGTCCCTTTAAAGCACTCCCCGCCTGCCACCATGGCCCACATGGAAATGGGCCAGCCCAGCAGCTCTCAGAGGAGCCGAGCAATAAATGATGAGCATCTCCCCTGAACTCATCTCCCCATGCCCGGTGTTTAAAGTGAATTGAAACGAATATCTGATAAATGAATAAACCTGTAAATGGAATCAAAAACCTTATGAACCTGAAGGAGAAATAGGAGTCCCAGGTCTGTTAAGTCTAAATTGAATAAATCTGATCAACTCCCTGACAATTTCTGCCAACGCTCCTGAAGAAGAGGGAGAGGAGGGGTGAGCAGAGACCGGGCAGAGGAGGGGGACAGTCAGGGAGGGAGGGCGAGGCAGGAATCGCTTCAGTAATTAAGCTATCACCCTGAGCCAACAGAGAAGGCCCAGGCGGCCCCCAGCTTCACTCAGTTTGACTGAATAAGTAGACGACATTAGGAGGCACTTGCAAGACTGGCTGCTCCTATGTGTCTGCCCCAGAGGACACCTTTGGAGAACAATTAGAAATTTGTACAAAGCGGGGCCAAAGTCCCACTTTGGACCTTTTTCGGGGAGGGACTGTGGAAGAATGGCAGCCTGTAACTTAGCTACTAGGCCTCGGTGAGATTAGCTACTGGGGGTGGGAGTCCTCTGTGCGTGGGAGGTGGGGGGGTAGCAGGTATTGGAGGTAGGGAAGTCACGTTCAGAACGAGCTCAGAACAGAGATGGGGCCAGACAACTCCTCCCTTGCTCTCCACTGACCTCTACCACTTTCTACTGATTGTGTTGGGCAAATTACTTTCTGTAGTGGTTTTAAAACATGGCTACAAAATTCGTTAACACTCATCCCAGTGAAGGTGGTGGTGGTGGTGGTAGTGGTGGTTGGGGGGTGGAGAAGGTTTATGTTCTCTCTTCTTGAGTATAGGTGGGTTTGTGACTGTGTAGACCAATACAGAGTGGTGGCATTGATGCTGTGTGACTTTCAAGGCCCTGTTGGAAAAGGTCATGCAGCTTCTGCCTGATTCTCTTGGGATACTCTCTCTCGGGGAAGCCAGGCGCTATGTAGGAAATTCAGTTAGCCCGAGATTGCCATGCTGGAGAAGTGGTCCAGGCCACAGTCCAGCCGAGCTCCCAGCTGACGGCCAGCATTGATGGCTGGCTGTGCGAATGAACTCTGCTGTCCATCCAACCTAGTGGAGCCTTGGATGCCTGCAAGCCTAGCGCACATCTGACAACAACGGCCCCCACCCCAAGACCTTCCCAAACTCCTGACCTGCAAAATTATGAGCCCAGAAAATGGTTTTATAAGCTGCTACATTCTGGAACAATTTCTTAATAATAACCAAAACACTTCTCCTCTTCAGTCTCAATTTTCTTCTTTAAAATAAAGGGATAGACTTGACAATTTTTAAATCTATATTTTGCAAATTATAAGTAGTAGATGAACATGGTATTTTTCAAAAGAGTTCAAACGGCACGAAAAGATAAAAACAGAAATTAAGCAATTTCCTTCCCTACTCTTGAGTTCTTCCCACTACTGGGAGGTAACTACAGATCCTTTCAGAAATGTTTTATGTGATTGCAACATATACAATTTATACCTTTGAAAGCTACACACAGAATTATAACATACATAATGTTTCGTAATTTGCTTTTGTCATTTACTAATACAGACTGGAGATATTTCCATATCAATGTATACACACACTTACCTCATTCTTTTTATGGCTGCATAGTATTCCATGGCATGGCTGAAAATTTGTTTCCCCAGTCCCTATTGTTGAATGAGTTGTTTCTAGGTTGGTTGGTTGGTTGGCTTTTGCTATTGTAGTACTGCAACAAACATTCTTTTACACTTATTTATGCCTCCTTATACAAGTGTATTTATAGGTTAAATTCCTAGAACTAGAATTCCTGGGTCAATGGATATATGCATTTAAAACTTGATAGTTATCGTCGAAGTTGACTTCTAAAGAGGTGGCCCAAATTCATAACCCACCAAAGAGAGGGCTAGTTTCTTGCTGTCCTCATGATCTTGCAAGTTTTGCCAATCTTCTAGAAGAAAAATGGAGTCCTGTTTTTAAGTTTTCATGCCTTTAATTGTGAGGTTGAACATTTTTTATACGTGTATCGATGATTTTTAATTCTTTTTTTCCTTTGAACAGCTTATTTATATACTTTGCCAATTCTATAGGTTTTTCATCTTTTTCTTTAAACGGATTTGTAAGAGCTTTTCTTACATAAACTTTTTGCTAGTGTATGTTGCAAGGATTTTTCCTACTAAACTTAATTGTATTTTGACCTCATTAAAGGTGTTTTTGTGTATAGACAATTTTATTTTTTATGACATTAAATTTATCAATCTTTTGAAGAAATAGCTTTTGAGATGCATTGTGTTTTCAAAGGTCTTCCCTACTCCAGGATCATAAAATAAAATCATAAAATAAATTATGCATATTTTCTTCCAGATATCATATTTTACATTAAAATATTGATCTATCTGGATTTTATTTTTGGTATAAGGAGTAAGATAGGGATTCGATTTTACTGTTTATAAATAGTTAGACTAGTGCTGTCCAATAGAAATATAATGTAAACTACATATGTAATTTAAAACATTCTATTACCTACATTTAAAAACATAAAAAGAAACAGGTGGAAGAAATCATAAGAAGATATATTATTTAACCCACCATATACAAACTATGATTTCAACATATAACCTATATAAACATTATAAATGAGTTATTTTACATTTCTTTTTTCATGCCAAGTCTTCAAAATCCAGTTATATTTCGGGCTAGCCACATTTCAAGTACACAACAACCAGGTGTGGCTAGTGGCTACCATATTGGACAGCACAGGGTTAAACGATAACCCCAAAAACATTTGCCAAGCCCTCTTCCCTCCCTTGATTTGAAATGCCACCTCTATCAGACGCTACATTATTTCATGTATTTAGGCCTGTTTTTGATCTCTATTCCTTTCCATGGAAATGTATCTCCCTTCTCATCCCAGTAATAGGCTATTTTGATTACGAGAGCTTTAAAATATTTTTAATACCTTGTGGAGCACTTCTTCCACCTTATTCTTTTTGCTTAGAGTTTTTCTGGCTCTTCCAGTTTAGTTCTTTCTCTAGATCGGCATTAATATCTAATATTAGATATTATCTAATACTATAATTATACTATGCTATAATATATACTATATATTATATTCAATATAATACTATACTATACTATAATACAATTATACTATGTTATAGATACTATCTGTACTCTATTACACTATACTACGGATAATATAAATTGATCCTACATAATATTTAATACAAGATAGACATTAATATCTAATAGTATATTATTTTGAATAGCAAACAAGCTATATTGTTGGTAATGACTGGGGTCATAATGGATTCTGGGCCAGAAAGTGGACTTCTAAGGGCCCATCCTCTGTAAATTTCATTGACTCCACTTTGCTGCCCACAGAAGGAAAGCAGGGGCTGGTGGTGGCCACATCCTCTGACCAGTGTGGTGGGCTCATTTGTGCTGTGTTTGGAACATGTGTCCCCACCAACTGGGTGACCTCCCAGCTGGCAGAGGAGCCCGTGTGTGTGGCGTTAAGATGCATGGTTAGGAAATCTTCAGTGGCAATAGTTTAGAAAGTCCTTCACGCTAGAATTGCTGGGGAGGCTGGCTGGGAGCAGGAACCATCCTTGTTCCCTGGGGATGAGTGTCTTGAAGATAAGTAAGAGGAGAGTTGGAGTGGGAAGAAAGGAGGAATGAAGGGCTAAGATGAGAGGAAAAAGGATGGGCAGGGGGAAGCAAGGAGAACAGAAGGAGAGGGGAGGGTAGAGGAAGAAAGAAGGGAAGGTGAGGGAAGAGAGGAAGAGGGGCGCAGAAGAAGGTTTTTAGCAGGACAGAGGAGGCTGACAGAAATCGGGGGAAGGGGGGTGTTGAATCTGAGGAGGAGAGAGAGCTCTGCTGGAGAGGGAGAGACCAAGGCTCCAGCGAACCTGGTGGGGCAGGCTGGGGAGGCCTGGAGCATCTGGGACCTCTCATCACCAGACCTCTTGTCAAGGCAGCCTCATGACCATGGCGGACAGGAGTCTCCAAAGAGTAGAAAGGAGGGCTCTGATCTACAGATGTAGGGGTGTCCCTGGGGACAGGGTTAAGGGTCTCTGGGGCAGCTTGGTCACCTGCCTGATTGCCAGAGTCCCATTGTGCCAGGAGCCCAGAGCAAAGGCTGACAAGCCCAACTTCCAACAGTGCCCGTGGTTGGAATGTAGCGAGTCTTCTTTCCCCTTGAGACTGGACTGTCCGGGGTGGGAGAGGAACAAGGAGGATGGATGGGTGAAGCTGCACTCACACGGAGGCAGAAAGGTGAGGGCTCATCAAAGACTCAGTCCCTTGATACCACTCCATGTGACTGTCTTGTTGGTTAAAAGCAATGGGATGTCTCCAGGTTTCTTTCAAGAGAAGGGAATGGCCTCACCCTCAAACAGCCCTCTGGACTCTCAGGGTCGCCTCTCCTACTGGGATCCTCACACCAAACCGGGACATCCGGAAGGACAGGCAAGTTCTCTGCAGATTGCACCGAGGGAAGCTGAGGCCCGGAGGCACAATCCCACTCACCCACAGCCACCCAGCAGGCCAGCGGCAGGCCCAGAACAGAAACCTGGCCTCTCCCATCCTGTTTGAACGCCCTTGCCAGTTATTTTCTTGTTCCTTCTCTGTCTAGAGAAGCAGAAAGAAGAATGTCAGGCATTGACTCTGAGCCACTGGATTTTCAAGGAGTCACAGGGTCACACTGAGACGGAAACAAAAGGGAAAAAAACCCATCTTCACAGTTTCCAGGAGATGTGCAGCCTGTCTCCACAGACTGCTTGCTCCTCATCACAACTGCGACAAAATGCTATTTTCCTTTCAGTGGTGTGCACAGGTGCCAATCCAAATGAATATTATTCACACACTTCTGTCCAAACACTGTGAAGTCTTCAAAGGTTGATTAAACCTCTGACATTGTTGCTTTATTTCTCCTGCACTCCCCGCCAGGTGAAGACCTCCCTCCTGTGACCTCACCCCTCCTACTCCTCTGTCCTTCTCCATGCATCCCCCTTCCCACACGGAATTCAGGTGTCCCAGGAGAGGATGGTGTCTGGTCTCCTTGGGAGTGGGGAATGGCGGGGAGCCTGGCTTGGCTTTGTTTACTGAGGGATCAGGACGCAGGGTACAGTGAGGGCACCTTGTGTGTGATGGGGGCTGCTGGTGGGGGCACTGAAGGGTGGGGAAAGTGAGGGATTTGACTTTGATTACCCAGCAAAAAATCCATTTCCTGCTAGTAATGACTGGCTGGTGCATATTGGAAATCACAGCCTCCCTGCTCGGCTCTCCCCATGTCATTAGTCCCCAGTGGAGCGATGTCTCATTGGAAATCACACCTGGGGAAATGAGGCGCGATGTGCAGCTCAACAGACCTGCCTTCTCTTTGCAGCCTGACAGTGGCGACTTGGAGGTGCCCAGCACTGCCCAGGTTCCCTGGATAACCCACGAGATCCAGTAACACCGGATCGTTCTTCAGGTTTCCTTAATCTTACTTCTCTTCAGAGGTGGGGGGTGGGGTGGGGCGGGGCTCCAAGTCTTAAAACATCGCGGTACCACCTGCAGCGCTTCACAGAGTGCCTGGTGCCCAGGAATGTTCCGCTATGAAGTCAGTGCAGGAGGGTGACAGCTTGAAAGAGCAAGGGGCCCTCCAAAGGCCATTCCCTTTTTTTGGAAACAGAATCCCGTTTCCTCTGAGGAGCCACGCCTTTCCTATCCCAATCCAGAGGTTTGGGTGGGCTCCTCTCTGTACCTTCTACCCCACCTTCAGGGATGGACGTACCACCAAACATTGGCCGATCAACATTTGACTATAGTGATTTATCTAAGGATCAGTGTGGAAACCCAAGCGCAATGCTGGGATACTCATGGGAAAGAGGCGTTCTTTCTACCTAGAGCTGCCAAATTGATTACAGGTAAGACTGCGGCCACACTTGACTATCTTGACACCACATGGAACGACCCCACAGTGGCTAATAAAGACCCAACAAAGTGGAGACACATATACAATCATCTGATTTACAGCAAATGCTCCACTCTAATTCAGTGGGGGGGAAGGATGTCCTTTTTAATAAATGGTGTGGGGTTAATTGGATATTCATGTAGAAAAAATGAACCTTGACCTCTGCCTCACGCCATTCACAAAAAATTAACGCACGAAGGATCATAGATCTAAATATGAAAGCTAAAACAATCACGTTTTCTTACAAAGGGGAATATATTCATGCCTCTGAGAGAGAATTTTCTTCAACAGGATATACACACCCACTCACACACACACATACAACTAAACATAAAGTACATGTTAAATCAGACTTTATTAAGGTTAAGAACTTCTATTCACAAAAAGATACTGTGAAGAGAGAGAAGAAGCAGGCCAAAGATGGAGACAAGATATTTGAAACTTATATATCAGAAACAGGACTGCAATATTCAGAATATATAAAGAACTCCTACAAACCAGTAAGCAAACGACAGACAAACCAATTGAAAAATGCTAGTGGGGGTGTAAGTTGAGATAACTGCTCAGAAAACTATTCTGAAGTATCTATTAAGACAGCCTACATACTCTCTATTTTCTAGCAACTCCACTCTTGAGTATATATACCCAACAGAAATGAGTGCTTTTGTCCACCAAAAGATGTGTACAAAAATGCTCATAGCAGCTTTATTCATAGTAGACCAAACTGGAAACAATCTATGTGTTTATCAACAATAATTTGTGGTATATCCATATAATGGAATACTGCACAGCAATGAAAAAGAACAAACTCCTGTTACGCACAGCAAGAAGCATGAATTCCACGATCATAATCTTGACTGAGCCAAGTCAGCCACACAAGAACACCCACTGTGTGATTCAATTTACATGAAATCAAGCTAGGAAAGACTAAGCTATGGTGATAGAAGTCAGCTCAGTGGCTATTGTTAAGGGGTTATTGATTACAGTGGGGCAAAAGAAAGCCTTATGGGGTGCTGGAAATTCTATATCTTGATCTGGGTGGTGACTTTGTGTGTAGAAAATTACTGATGTGTGCACTTCAGATCTGTACCTTTACTGTATGTAAGTTATACTCCAATTTAAGATTAAGGATAGTGAAGAGAAGGAAGAGACTGAATCTTATGATATCATTTGAGCACCTAGACCCAGCCATGCCTGAAGCTAAACATTCCTGGGCCTCTTGGGAGCCAATTAATTCCCTTCTTTGGCTTGAGTCACTTTGTGCTTGGTTTTCTCTCACTTACTACTAGAATTGTCCTCACCACTATCATCTGCCCGCTTCCAGGTCAGAGCATTCCTCCTTCAGCCTCAGCAGATGTGGGAAGTCCTACATGTAATGGGTTGCCAGGCAAGCAAGTTCCTCAATCTCTTTCTGGTTCTACTAGGAGTATGCCATGGGGCAGGAATCCAACATCTGTGTGCCTCAGTTTCTCACTGGTAAAATGAAGCTGATAATAGCACCTACCTCATACAGCAGGTCAGGTCCCTGTGTGGAGTCTCAAACACCTTCTGTTCTTCTTTCTGGTCCTCATTTAATTAATGTGTGTGACTCTAACTCCCATGGGGACGAGGATTGCTCACAACCATATTTCTAGTGTCGGCGCCATCCCTGGGGTTTGTAGAGTCCTAGGCAAATGTTCTTTGTGAGGCCTCTGTCTATATAATCAATTTGAGTCACGCAAAATCAGTGTGTCAGCACCATTCTGGCGGGCCCATCATGTGGGACTCCATGAAAGAAATACTGCCACGGCTGGAGGGAGGGGTCTGTTCACCAGTGCCCACTCCTGGAAGAGATTCCATCCATAGGTGAGTCTCCTCGGAGCATCTGGTCAACCCCATGTATGTGTGCGTGTCTGGGAGTCGGGTGGGGAGGTGGGCTGGAAGCTCAGGGGATGCTCTGAAGGGGAGACATAGGGATGGAGCTCATGTAGGAGACAGGTTTCCCACCTGGACAGCATTGCCAGCTCCAGCAGCTACCAGGCACCAGAGAGAGACTCAGAAAAGTCACAGGAAGACTCTCCAAAGCCCAGGGCCTTGGGGGACAGGCCCCTTTTGCGGGGGTCTCAGGTCAGGACTGCCCCATGGAGCATCTGGCACATCAGTAGTCCTCAATCCATGTCGTTTGAATAAATGAGTGAATGAAAGAGTTCATGAGGATTCTAAACACGTGGTGAGTGGTGAGTAGTGTGGGTGGTTGTATTATTGTCCCTGAGAGGAAGGAGCCCTCCTTGCTCCCATGCCCTGCAAAGCAAAGGAGTCGGGGAATGGGGTCTTGTGACTGTGGATGGAGTGGGTCAGCCTCTCACAGGGTCAGGCTTGGGAACAGTCCCATTGTGGTCCTGTCAGAGAGCACAGATTCCCAAGGAGGAACAAAGGGGCCTGGAAATCAGGCCAGGGAGGAAAATGCCCTTGGGGGTTATTTAGCGTTTGTTAATTGGTCACCTCGTTAGCTGCCCCTCTGCAGCCTGATTCTAGCAAGTGAGCTGGTAGCAGGGAGGGGGCCCGCCCTGGCCAAACCCGGCTCCGCCGACTCGGTAATAAGGACGGAGCAATTACGGGGACTTCCAGAGCCAATTCCGTGCGGAGCGCGCCAGGCCGGGCTTTGTCCTGCCGAGAAGAGGAAAAGGTCAGCGTGCTCCGTGGGAGGAGAAAAAAAGACCCTTCACAGAGCAAGAGCCGGCCCGAGGGAGGGAGACAAAGAAAAGGAGGGCTCTGTGGAGGTGAAAAACTAAAGAAAGAATGACATTTGGAAGCGCCTCAGAACGAGGAGAGGAGAAGAATGAAATAAAAATTACAAGAGAGAAAGAGCCGGTGAACAAACCAGGAGAGATGGGGGGATAGCTCTGGAAAGCAGCTGGCGAGGCGGCCCAGGGAGGGGCTGCCTGCGTAAGCTGAGCCCATAATAAACCCTCTCTCGGCCTCAGTTTCCCCATCTGTAAATGGAGGAGCTCTCTAGGTGTGACCCTCTGTGGGTCGCTGATTCTGTGCCTTTGCCGGCATGTGAAATGGAGGGAGGTGGGGCTGAAGGCATTACTAGGAATGCTAATTTCTGCTATTCCCTCTGACAGGAGCAGGAGCTGAGGCTTCCGGGGGGGTGTCCTGGTGGCGCAGCGGTTAAGTGCGCACGTTGGGCTTCATGGCAGCCTGGAGTTCGCCGGTTTGGATCCCCGGTGCGGACACGGCACTGCTTGGCAAGCCATGCTGTGGTAGGCAACCCTCTATATAGAGGAAGATGGGTGTGGATGTTAGCTCAGGGCCAGTCTTCCTCAATAAATAAATAAATAGCGCTGCTCCCTGAACATTCCTCCACTTGTCCCAGCCTCTTGGTGAAACCATGTGACTAGATCTGCTCAATAAGCCGTGAGCAGCTCATGTCGCCTTTCAAGGCTGAAGCATAGAAGAGCGAACAAATGACCTTTTAGCTGTCTCCTCCCTGGGGTGACAAATTCCAAAGCCTGGGTCCCCGAGTGACCAAGTGGAGCAGAGACCTCCACCCACGCATGTGGAATAAGTGTCATGAATGAGAAGTAAACCTCTGTTGTCTGTAAGACTCTGCCATGTGAGCTTGTTCCCTTCAGAAGCATAACCATCTGTTTTGCCCAACACACAGCTGAGTTCAGACCCTCAGGAATGTTCTTCTGGGCACTTGCACAGCTTCCTAAGGGCAATTCTGTCTCCTGGGTCACCCTTTCTGGCTCAGCTGCCTCACTGCTACTGATCTGATATGTGTATCCTTCTTCACATACCCTCAGTGGTTCTCCAGGGCCCACCAACTGGTGAAAAGCCAGCTCCTTCAGGGCTGCGTACAGACCCTGCAAGTTCAGTTTCAGACCCAACTGAGAGTTACGTAGTCTGGAGGGAAAGAGAAAGAGAAGCAGAGGTGAAGGACGTGAGTCACCCTATTTGCAGAGGCCCAGAAACCAAGGTGTAGACTTGACAAGCAGGGGTCACGGTCTCTATGGGGCTGGCTGTCTATGCAGTCACTGGCAGTCCTGCTACCTCCCTGCCCCCTGAGTATACTTGTCCGACAAACCCACATCCACTGGGATGAGAGGATGTCTCTTTCTTTGGTGGAATGGAACACACTGAACTGAGAGAAACACTTAGCAATCTTTGCGAGACCTGCTTCTGGATCAGCCCTCTGGGCCTGAGCCCCATGGGATGGAGGGAGGTGCGGGCTCTTTCTTAATCAAGGCATGGGTATATTTCTTTCATAGTATGTGGTCTGCTCCACCAGGACTAGGCCTACAGGGGTTAAGGGGAACCCAGAAAACCATCATGCTCCATTCCTAAATGCCTCAAATGTCACAGGATGGGATTCCTGACTGGGTGGAGCGATTTTCTCCGCCTGGCTTGGCCCAGCCCAGGGAGTCCAGGCACAGGATCAGGCTCTCATGTACTCACTTTCTCCTTCCCTGGGAAGAAGAAAGACATCAACAATAACAAATGCAGGGTCTGTCCACACAGGCACTGGCTTCTGAGTCCACGGGGGAAGAGTGGTACTTTTCTCCTGACCCTTCCTCTTCTTTGTTCCAGAAACCATTTGTCATTGTTCCCAAGAACCCTTTCCTAGGGCCTATCAATAGGCGTGAGTGGGTGTGACACAGGGAGAGGGTTTCTGCATGAAATCGGGAGACTGAGGCTCCAGGGGGTGAGGTGAGGATGCCCAGCATCCTTCTCCTCCGTCCCCGAGCCCTCGTGTCCTCATCCCCAGAACACCTCCCTCTGCTTCTCTCCTCACCAGCCCAGTCTCTTCCTAGGCTCTGAGTCCTGCTCCAGGATCCTTTGCTTCTCTTTTGCCTGGCTCCCCTCCACCCTTATCACCCGCAGCAGTGGGTATTCATTATTTAAACAACCCATGCCTCTGAAGTCTTATTTATCCAACATCTTTCCACAGCATATGTCAAAATTTACAGTAAGTGCATTCATCCCATAATAAACATTTGGCTTTGCTGGTCTACCGGCGGCAGGGCTAATTAGGGAGAGCGATTCCCTTGTTATCTGAAGGGAGGTCAGACACAGCAATTAGCATCCTTGCATAGCTTTCATAATTGTGACTTTGAGGCTATGCCCTTTGGTGCCAGGTGGGAAAGAGAAGTTGGCAGGGAGGAAAGGGGAGGCTTCCCCAGCAAGTTCTGGAAAGCCAAAGCTGGGCTTTGAAAAGCAGCCTGACTAGTTTGTTTCCTGGGCTCCCAAGACTCTGCCTGCAGTCTGGGCTCCCTGCTTGCCTCTCCCCTCCCAAGCAGGTCCCAGTCCTGAGAATATTTTCTCCCACTCACACCTGTCTGCCTCTCCATGGGCATTCAAGAGGACATTTCCACTTGAAAATCTTGTCATTGCTTCAAATCGAAGGCATCCAAACCAAGTGGACACATCTAACAATCAGCACTTTAGGGTTTGAGAGAAGCTTAAAGGTCATCTGGTTCATCTCTCACCTCCTGCCCTTGATTGTCTCTGTGGAGCGTCTACCAAGCACTTGCTCAGCTTCCATGGGGTGCTGTGGGACATCCCTTCCCTGGGGAGGAAGGAGCTCAGGGCTCCGGCCTGGGCTGGGTTCTCTAGGAGCAAGAATGAGTTATGGGAATGGCTGGGGCTGATTCCTGGGTGTTGCATGTTCCTTCCCTGGCCAATGCAAACTTGGAGACTAAGAAGTTCAAAGGGGCAGGTCCCAGGGAACATGTAGAGAGCCAGGTCCAGATCTGAAGCAAAAAGTGATGAGAGAGAGCAGGCAGGAGCAATGCGGGTCAAGAGGAATGCTGTTTAGGCGTTCCCAAGACCACTCTCAGGTTCAGTCGCTCACTAGAAGGACTCACAGAATTCAGCAAAACTGTTAAACTTGCAGTTAGAGTTTATCACAGCAAAATGATGCAAATTACAGTCAGCGACAGAAAAAAGCACATAGATAGGGTCCAGGAGAGTCCCAGGCAAGAGCTTCCAGCGGGCCCCTCCCAATGGAGTCATCCAGACAGTGCTTACTTCTCCCGGCAACAAAATTTGGCAACACTCACAAGTATTGCCAACCAGGGACACTTACCTTCGCCCTGGTATCTAGTTTTATTGGGGTCAGTCATGTAGTCATGGGACGCCTGCCTGGGGCGTCTTAGTCTTCAGCCCTTCCAGAGGCCAAGCTGCTATTGAGTGGCCCACGGCCTCCAGGTAAAGAAAGGCAGACATTCCAAGGGCTTAGAGGTTGCCTCCCAGGAGCGAGGCAAGGGCCAAACATTTCTTACCTAGAAAGATATCCAATCCAATGAGGAAGCCAAGGAAGTGTTAGGAGGGCAGCCCCAGAGGGCATGGAGGTGTAGGTCTGCCTGGGAAAAAAACAGTTACCTTTGCCCCTCCCATTTCCTCAGGGACAGGTTGGGGTGAGCACCAGCATCTGAGCCCAGAGAAAGCCTTGTGGTGCCCTCTCCATCTGGGATACACTGGTCTCCAAGGAAGAAGTCTGAGAGAGGAAGCCAACTGTGGTGCAAGGTCAACAAACACTAGGGTGGGGAGTGTTGGGCTAAGGCATGGAGCTCCTCAGATACGCATCCCCAGCGAACAGAACTTTGCCATTGAGAGGCAGTAAGTGCATTGAGGTTCCAGAATTAGATGAGCCTGGGTTTGAAAGCCTGTCTCTACCGCTTCCCAGCTTTGTTGCTTGGGTAAATTACGGAACCTCTTTGAGACCAGGTTTTTTCATCTGTCCAAGGAGGGTGGTCACTGTTCCTGTGTCACTGGGCTGTGGTGCGGTTTGCATGAGATGAACATGACATAAATGGTAGCTATCTTCATTCTCATCATCATTAGCTCTTGAAGCAGAGTTCATCTTTAGAAGCTTTTGGCTTCTACAAAGTTCTTTCTTATATTGAGATAAGACCTATTTTTTCTTTTTTTTTTTTTTTAACAACTTCCTTGTTACACTGGCCCAGCTCTTCATCTCCCCTTTCTGTCAGTGGCATCACTATTTTTTTGAGAACCATCAATTATTCATTCATCTATTCCTTCACTTGTTCATTCGATACATGTTCGTTGACATTTGTCTGTTGATATTGACATTGTGCTAACTGCTATAGTGATAGAAAGAAAAATAAGACACTCGTCGCCCTCGAAGGACTTATGGTTAAGTGAAATAGCAAGCAACTGCATAACATAAACAGTTAGAACATTTTGTTTGGCAAACGTCTTGAGTCCTTGAGGCATAAAAGGAGGAGGGCCCTGTTTTATCTACTCCTTCACCTCCCCGATGCGCCTTCTCACTTGCCTTTATTCTACTCTTGAAATAGCTTCCAAATTCTCCCTCTTTTCTGTTCTTGTTGCTGTGGGTTCAAGGATTGTAAATAAATTCCATCTCAGGTTGGCGTTCACAACGACTGCCAGCGGTGTCTGAGGGCTGCATTGAGAGGGAGCTGCATCTTGGCCAGTGAGACTGGATAAGATCATCTCTCCGAAGAGAATGTGAATGAAAGCTGTGATCACTGGATAAAGCTGACCTTCTGCTGCTGGAGCATACCCAAGGCTCACACCAGACAGACGCCCTCCCTGCATGCAAGCCCTTCATGCGATGCCCTTTCTTTGACTCTCTGTCAGGAAGGGAGATCCACACCCCGTGGGTCACAGTGGTCTCGCTCTTCCTAGAATAATGCCCATTGCATGACTCCCTGCCTCACGTCAGGTGTGAAGTCTTCACTTTGGATAGTTTTGGGACAGAATTACCCCTTTTACACTTTGGTGTTCTCCTCATCCATCCCCACCCCCAAGCTAGTACAGGTCTGGGCTTGTGGTAGGTGCTGACTGATTGATAGACAGACAGGCATTCCAAGTAATTATAAAGGGCTCGCGGAAACCTTTTGGGTTAGAAATGCCCTTGCCATGAGGCCTCTAGAAAAGGCCTTGGCCAAAACTCTGCAAAGAAACAGTGCGATGTGGACGAGTCACTTGCCCGCTCTCTGCATCTCTGTGGCTTTTACTGAGTCCTTTCTTGCAGCAACACCTCTCTGCTCTTCCCTCCATGCAACCCAAGGCAAAGTTTCTAAGTGGACCTGGGAGTACTCGCAGCCTGGCTGGAGCCCCAGGGATTGGAGTGGAATTAAGCTGTGGATGTGCACTGTGTTAAAACCGCCTTCAAACTGATGATGACTCAGAAAGGAGTGTCTCTGAGGGAAGGGAGGTTTGGGGGCCGCTGGCAGGGAGACGAGAGCTCCATGGAGAAGTCAATGGCAGAGAATTTGAAAGCTGTGATCATTCTACAACCTGACCTGCTCCAGTCCGAGTATAGGGAGACGTGAAGGGTTCCTGGGATGGGGAAATGTGAAGCCTGGGGTAGAGCGCATGAGGAGCTGTCGTGATGAGAGGGCCTGTGGCTACCCACTCCCTAGGAAAGCTGGAAGGGGAGAAGATGACTGGCAGGCCCTTGCTATTAATCTGGAAACAGGGTGCTCAGATCAGTGATAAAGTGAATCCAAAATTTTTGGAGGTTAGCATTCAGGAAATGTTCTTTGAGCGGGCTTCAAAGACTCAGAAGGGAAATGCTGCTGTAAAGTCGTCTCCACAGCCATCCATCATCCATTCCTTCAATAGCAGGTTCTGAACAGCTATTAGGTGCCAAGAATGGTGTCAGGCACCAGGGACACAGTGAGAAACAAGACACAATCCTTGTTGTGGAGGCTGTAGGATCCATCCAAGACTCTGAAGCGTGGGAAACAAGACAGCGAGAAGAAGCAATGAGCTTGGAGAGGTGAGCTGGAGTTAGACAATGAAGTGCCTTGAACACCGTGCTGGAGAACTTAGTTTTTATCGGGTGGGAAACAGGACAGTGAGGAGGGCATTGAAGCTGGGGAAGGATGTTAGAAATGCTGACATGGCAGCAGCGTGGAGGATGCCTCACAAGAGAACAGCTGAAGCCAGGAAAGCCAATGACGAGAAAAGTCCAAGGACTTTTGGAGTAAGACTTGATTTGAGGAATATATAGAAAACTATCCTACTCAAGGAACCATGGGCACTGAGAGAAACCACTCAGTTTTGAGGTGGTATGGAAGCAAGATAAACTAGCAAAGAAGATTGTGAACCCAAATATCAGATTAAAGGAGGAGCAAATTCATTCACCTGCTATGAAAATTCACGTTTCAGTGGTACCACTACGGGCTCTGGGCTCAGACAGACACACAATTTGACATTAACTAGTTATGCAAATTTGACATGTAAATTTACCTCTCTGAGACTCAGTTTCTTTGTCTTTAAAATGGGCTCATATTATACCCACCTCATAGAGTAGTTCTGAGGCTGAAAAGAAGTAAGATATGTGCAATACTTAGCATAATGCCTGGAATGAAGCACATTCTCAGTAAGGGTTATTTGTCATATTTATTATTAAGGATCAATTGATAACAGTAACATTTATTGCCCTGAAGTGTCCTTTTCTCAGAAGACTGAAGAAGAAAAAGGGACAGGCCGGTGGGCTAGCCTGTCATGCAGCTATAAGATAGTGCTAAAATCTAGGAGTTGCACATGGCGAATATGGAAGCAACTCCTGAAGAGGTAAGATGTAATTCTGGAGTCTGAACTAGGTGTCTTTGCCTTGTGCTGTAGGTTTTTCTCCCCTGACTTCTCCGAGAGAACAGTGCCATGTCTCCTGGCATTCCAGAGGGGATACCGCGGAACGGAAGAGGAGACTTCATGCAACCAGCCTGTTGCCCTGACACCAGCTTTGCACCTTAGTGAAGACACAAAGCACTTTCGTTACAGGTCCCAAGTTAACCAGGCCCGTCTCTCAGTCATCCTTTCTCTCTCTCGCCCTCTCCCTCTCATACACACACATGCTGTCTGTCTTTATTGAAGAGCGAAGGGAAATTCTCTGAGGGGACATACAGCCCTTCTGGGGCTACCTTCTAAAGAGGAGCCAAAAGTGGGTGGGCTGCTGAGCAGACCGCCCTTGAAACCTGCTTTCTTCACCCACTTGGCTACTCCTTCTCCAGGAATCTTTGAGGACAAGGTGGGAGACCTCAGGACTCCAGATTTAGCTACCACAGCCCTGTAACCTCGCTTTTGCCATAATCGTCTCCCTGTGTCCCCACTTTGAGATAACCAGGACTCCACATTGTCTCTCCTTCCACTCCTTGTTCTCTTTTTATCCATCACCATAATCTCCCTTTATGGAGAACTTACTATATGTTAGGAACTATGCTACATACTCTAGTTCATTCTGTGAGGGAGGTAATACTATTAATCTCATTTTACATGTGAAGAAATCAAGGAATATAGAAGTTAAGCAAATTGTCCGAGGTCATCTAGCTGAAAATTGGCAGAGTCAATATTCAAACTCAGATGCATTTCACGCTAAAGCATGATTGCTTAACCTCAAGACCAGCAGTTCTCAAAGTGTGGCTCATGAATGCCTGGGGTTCCCTAGATCCTTTACAGGGTTCTCTGAGATAAAAAACCATTTTCATGATGTTATTTGCCTTTTTTCACTGTGCTGCCATTTGCACTGATGGCTCAAAATCAATAGTGGGTAAAACTGGTAGCTTCTTAGCCCAAACCAAGGCAGAGCCATCATACTGTACTACTAGACATTGTATTTTTCACCAGGACACAATTGCAGGGAAAAAAAGCTACTTTACTTAAGAATGCCCTGACGAAGCAATAAAAATGTAATTTTATTAAATATTGACCCTTGAATATGTGACTATTTAACATTTTGTGTAATAGAATGGGAAATAGGCAAAAATCACGTATGCTAAATATGTTGTCTTAAGGAAAAACACATGTGTCATTATTTGAGTTGTGAGCTGAATTATAGCCACTTTTTCATAAAACACCATTTTACTTGAAAGAATGACTGACAGATATTGTAAATATCCAGACTTGAATATTTGGAAAATCCAAATACCTGGATTTTTGCAAATGAACACAGTGAGACTATTGCTTCAAGGAAAACAATCAATGGCATTTGTTGTCAATGACAGGATTCATGCTTTCAAGAATATTAGAATTTAGGAAAATTTGAATTTGTACTGTATCAGTCATAGTTTAGTCAGAAGACAGAAACCACGTAACAATTTGAATAGGGAAGGTGAAATATGAAGAATTGTAAACTATTTATAAGAGTAAAAGAAACCTGAAGAATATCCTATAACCAAGGTAAGGTACCCAAAGAAGGAGGAAACTTGGGAAGGGGTTCCTTCCTCAAGGCCGGGGTTCTGACTTCATAGGAGATGATGTAGTTGTAGCCCACTGGATGATGAAGTTGTCCTGGGCTGTAGCTGGTCCACAGCCAGTGAGCCAGGGCTGGAAGGCAGGAAACTGCCTGGGGAGTGTCAATGAAACTTGGCTGGAAGCTGTCTGTAGGGGATGCGGAACATGCTGGAAAGCCAGCTGTGGCACCTATAGAACTCACCAGGAAGATCCTCTCTGTGGTTCCAGGGAGGCTGGCCACAGGCAAGTGCTGCACTGGTGGGCAGAACTTCCTGGGAAGCCACTGGGGTGCAAGGGAAGCTGCTAACAGGGAGCCGCCAGACCATTGGGTGTGACCCCACTGAATGTCACTCGCACTGCTGGCCACCATGTGCCATAGGAGCAAGCTGAGAAGATCACTGGAAGCAGGAAGAAACACTCTTCCCTCCTCCGGTGTCCTTCCAGTGCTGTCGACTGACAAAGCTTAATTGACCAAGTGGCAAGGAAGAAATGTTCCAGTATCACAAGCAGGGATGAACTTGGAGCTGAGCAACAATAACTTGATAACTGGTACAGTCCACCCCTTTGCCTCCTCAGCTTCTGCACACAGTTGGACTTCTGAGCAACACTGAAACAACTCTCTTTCCACCTAACAAGATACAGCTGTTCTTTGAACAAGTCAAGTTCTTACCTCTTCCCCAAATAAGGAGATGCACAGTGCCAGCAGTCACTGTATCCCTTGCTGGCTATATTAACTTCTCCTTAAACGGAGCCACAAGACCACTAAATAATACCTAAAGACTAAATTATAAAGTTAATGTCCGAAAACCTATACATAAAATGATAATGAGGGCTCATCTCCAGCAGCCTGGCACCTCCCCATAGGTGTCTTCTTTTGGCACCCCAGAGGGTGAGTTGCCCTGGCTGGTGTGGCACTTCTTTATAGACAGCATCCCAGAGGACAGCTTTCTGGTGAGTTCCATAGATTCCCCAGATGGCTTACCAGTGTGTTCATCACACCCTCATAGATGGCTTCCCTGCAGATTTCGTCAGCAGCCCATTGGGGAATTCCTGTTTTCCAGTTCCCTGTTTGCCAGCTCAGCCCACCATCTATGGTCCAGCTTTGGTCCTGGGCAACCCAGCAAACTTCCATACCTTCCAGTGGGCCGCAACCATACCTTCTCCAATGAGGTCTGAAAGTGCAAGTGGCACTTGCACTGTGAACTTCCAAATGTTTGAAGACTGTTCAGATGAGATCAGAGGTGATATTAATGAATGTGATTTCCCAAAATTTTATAGTGAAATGCATTGACATTTATGAGAACTGCATAACTCAGTGGACCAATATTTCCAAGTGATCAATGCAGGATGTAAAAATTCCTTTCAAAGTAGAAGATAGACCCATAGATTTTAATGTAACAGAGAATGAAAAGGCTTCCAATTCTAGACTGCAACTAAATTTTAAGAAACAACTGTTTGTTGAGTTTTGATGTAATTTCCAAGAATATCCACAATTATCAGAAAAACAATCAAAATGCTTCTCCCTTTTCCAATTACATATCTGTGTGAGGCCATATTTTCTTCATATAACAAAACAACATATCACAACAGGATGTATTCAGAAGCAGATAAGAGAAGCCAGCTGGTTTCTAGTGTGGCAGACATTAAAGAGACTCATGGAAGTGTAAAACAATGCCACTGGTCTCATTAATTTTGTTTTGGAAAATGCTTTTTTAAATAAAAAAAATTATTTATATTAACATGTAATGAATTTATTATTGTTACGTTTAAATGAATGAATACATATTTTTAAATTTTCTCAGTTTTAATTTCTAGTACAGTAAATATTGATAGATATAACCTATGTAAACAAAAACTTTTTGAGGTCTTCAATAATTTTTAAGATTATAAAGAGGTCTTAAGATCAAAAGTCCTGGGTGCTGCTGCTCTAGACTGGAGTAACTTTCCTTCCAAATGTGAGGTCCCTGATCTTGAAAGTGAAGAGCAGGTGGGACCTTGTGGTGTCTCAGCCATGGGGACACCTCTGTATCAGGAGTTTAAAAATTCATAAATATTTGCATTCAGATGCCCGGAGAGGCTTCAGAAAGAAGCAGAGGAACGTCTCCTGTTTCATTTCTTACAGCATAGCACAGGGCAGCACAACAAAATTCCAGGGAATTTTGCCTCTGTTAATGTTGTCACGTGCCTGTGCCTTTGTTGAACCCTAGCACTTACAGTGGAGACGTTTCTGTTGTTCTGAAGAAGTCTGACCTGAAAGGGAGCAGTGGATGAGCTTGTATGAAGGGGCTTCAGTCAAACTAGGGGACACCCCATGTGAGCATCAGGGCATGCGGCTGCTCTGATTCATGTTTCTTCCCTTCATCACTCTGGGCTTCCCATCTAGTGAACAGAGCCTGGTGATGACGATCTGGACTCCCTTTTGTCTTTAAGTATGTTGCTTTCACCTTTTCCCAGTTCAATGTAGTATCCATGCACCTTGTCTGATTTCTTCTTGCTAGACTTTGGGGAGTATGTGAGAGATACCCTTGGAGCAAGAGTAATGAATAAAGACCTGCTTATTCAGCACTCATAGGGAGGTGCTCACTACTCAAGATGCCAGGAACTCCCAAGAGGGTTGGAAAAGTCAGAGAACAAACTCTCTGAATTGGAGCTAGAGTATAGGAGCGGGCTATTTTATCTTTGCTAGTTATATGGAGGGGCAGGGGTTGACCTTGGGAGGGTTCTTTGTGACTTAGGTAACACTTGTTTGAAACACATCCCATTGAGCAATGTTGGAGATGTCCACAGTCTCGCTGCCATGATTAGGCAGACATCACAACATCGTCGAAATCTCCTAAGATTCAGCAGGCCAAATGGGTGGGGGTCTCTCCTATCTCATCTCAGGCCCTTTAAGAGCCAGAGATACCCAGAAGGGGAGGTATAGAGTAGGGGGCCCAAGAATCTGCAAGATGGAGTCCCACCCAAATTATGAGGTGGGAGCAGTACCCTGCAGCCACGCGTCACCCAAACAACAGACACAAATTGCCCTCCAGTGAGCCTCTGGTGGGCAATTTCCCGAGAGTAGCCCCACCTGAACCTTCTGTCCCAGGTTTCAACGGCCTGTGAGCTCTGCCCAGGAGGCTTTGGGTTGACCAGCTCAGCAGAGAGGAGAACAGAAGGGGAAGCCTCCTCAGTCACCTTTGAGATAAAAAGGAGAAAATGAAAGAAGAGAGAAGGAGAAAGAGAGAGAAGGAGAAAATCAAAGACTAATCCTAAAAATTTTCCTTTAATCTTAGAGCTTCCAGACCTAGTTTCCCTTTCATCTAGGACTTCGAAGTTATCTAGTTATTTTATGGGTAGTGAAACCAAAAGGCGAAGGGAGGGTGGGAGGAGATTAAATTAATGAGCAGGTAAGCAGGTTTATTATTTCGTCTGATCCTTCCTTCCTTCCTGCTAATTTCTCTGAGCCAATTTGGGAGGCAGAGCCTATCACGTTAACTCAGAGACAGGCTATTGTATCTATGTTCTTTCTGAAGCCATTTATCTGAAGGATATTAAAGATCCAATTTACATAGACATTATGGCGTTGTGAGGAGGGTGCGTACATGAGAGACAGAGAGAGAGAGAAAAGGAGCTAGGGTACCCATCCAAGGGAGCCTGTGTTTGTGCGAATGCTCAGCCTGCATTGAGCGTTATCTCCCATGAGGCTCTCAAAGAAAGTTTGCAACCACTCAACAAGTTAGTTCAAGAAGTCATTGGGCCCTGACAGAAATCAGGCTCCAGGCAATGGTGGAAATGTTTATTAAATGTGTGATTCAACCCTCGGGCTCCTGCATTTTCTTATCATCGCTACAAGGTCACAATGGAGGAAATGGGACCCTCTTGTGGTTGATATCTGCCTAATTGGATGCCTGATTGTGTTGCCCCAGCCCATGTGTGCACCTGTGTGATGAGGAAAAGGGTAGGCTAGATGCTGGGAAGAAGAGGCCAGATTCCCAGGTTAACCCTCAGCTTCCAGGTTAACCCAATCCAGTGCAAAGAATCCTTGGTTCTGCACCAGGGAACTGAGTGACCTGGGACAACCTATATCATCCTGGTGACAGGGTGTCATTTTATTCACTCTTAAAAGATAGATAAAAACACCTATCCTGCCTGTGACCCTGGTTTGTTATAAGAATGAAATGGAGAGAGATGCATAGCAGCACTCCAAATAGAATTTGGCAGGCAGGAGAGGATAACACACCCAGCTATAGAGGTTTGTTGTGAAGATTCTTTCAGCAACAGCCAATTTCCCTTTGCTGATGTTGGGTTCTCCGAAGAGTCTTCTGGTAGATAATTTGGCCTTCTGAGGAGACCTATTCACCAGCCGACACGTATGGCAGTGCCAGTCGTCCTAGAGGGGAAGCTGCCATCGTGAATGAGTGCTGGCCTTCACTTCCAATTCTTTGGTTCATTGATTGGTTCTTTCATTCATTCAGCTCCCATTCACGGATGACCTAGTGCCATGGTTCACAGCCTTGGCTCCATTTTAGATCACCTGGGGAGTTATAAAAACCTCTCAGGCCCCTCCCCAGATCAATTAATTCAGAGACTCTGGAAGTGGCTCCCAGGCACCAATATTTTTATAAAGCATCCCAGGTTGTTCTAATGAGCAGCAGGACTGAAATCATTGACCTGTGCTTGCCTCCAGCAGATACGAAGATGAATAAGATGCTCCTAACTCAATGTAAACCATCTCCCTAGCACCAGATCACCCCTGGGAGACGTAGGGGGATTACATTCTTGATTTAAACTTCCTGATGACACCACAAAATGATCTTCCCATCTACCCCTCCCTCATGAGCCCAGCCTGTGGCCTGACTCCCTCAGAATAACAGGCACTTCCCAAATCTCAGGTACCACTAAGCTCACCTTCACCAACCAACGCGGCCTCTCTCCCTGCCCAGGCATCTCCTAGGTCCTCTGCCTGCAACACAGATGGTGAAGATGGTTTGGTGAGGCTCAGCCTGTTCCCCGTTCAGGTTCTAGGCCAGGTCCTTCTGGAATCCATGGGGAGGCCATAGTCTCAGGAGCTGTCTGCTTTATATTTCTTTCTTCCAGGAGCTCCCAGAAGTCTAACTCTTTTTCTCCTTCTTGAAGCCTGGATTCCCTTTGCACCTGCAGCTAAATTTATGGTTTGTTTCTGAAATAATGTAGCTCATTTGAAAAGGAGAAAAGATGCCTATGCTCTTATCGATGTGTCTAGGTCAGGTGTCAGGTGATGAGCTCTGCCCACTTCGGGTTTTTATGATTTGCCCAGGTGGCACCTCCTCCAGGCAGTAATCTTTCAAAGGTTGTTTCCCTACACCATGTCTTAAGCCTCCATACCTCGGTTAGGTTCGCCGCTCTGCTCGCTGTCCTCAGCAGCCCACATCCTGTCTGCTTAGCCCCGTGCCTATCACGAGTCCAGGAGGTGGTAGCAGCTTCACTCAGGCATCTGGCTCCAGGCTGGGAGGGAAGTCAGGCTTCCCAATCAATTGTTTCTTCCTTTGCTCTCTCTTCAGAGCTGGCCGCTGCAATGGGATGGGATTGTGATGTATCATCATTCAAGTCTGTTAAGAATCTGTTTCTTTCTGCGTTCAAAACTTTGTTCCATCTTCTCAGGGACTTAAAATACTGTCCTTGAACCGAGACAGGACCCTCGCACATTAAACACACTCGCAACTTCAAAGCTGTGTGTTGCCACGGAAAGTCCCAGGGGAGAATCAATATGGGATATGTGTTTGCTGTAGTACAAAGAGAAGCCTCGCTTCTTGATGGAGTTGATCTGAGGGGCGGGGGTGATGGAGGGGTTTGTTGTTTGTCTCCAAAGGAGGAGAGGATTTGGGGAGGAGAGGTTTAAACTCCAGGAGGAGCTGCTGGCCTCAGCAGCATCCTTCTTAAGGAGGATCATGGCTTCCTCCTAGAGCAGAAGCGAGGAAGATGCCAAGACCCCTGAGACTCTACAATGCCAGCTGTTCCTGCCCTTGAATAATCATAAAAACACCACCATTTGGGTAGCACTTTTGCGCGAACTACCTCATTTACTGCTCACACTAGCCCTGTGAGTAGGTAATGCTGTTATTACAACTGTCGGACGAAGAAATAGAGGCTCCGAGAGGACAAATCGCACGCCTGAGATGGCCCAGCAAACATTGGACCAAAGTTCTTTTCTTTTATCGAAGGTGGCAAGTAGATTTCAATACCTGATTGATTGATAGTTGTTGCTCTGAAAGTAGGCTGAGTTGAGAAGCATTTTGACATTGCATCTGGGCTTGGTGGGAAAGAAGTCTGCAGTTGATATATAAGGTAAACTTATATTTATCATCCAAGCTGAGCCACTTTTGACAGTGAAAGTTGCTGTATTAATAATTATGCCCGAACAACAAGTGTAAACTGGGACTGTCCTGGGTGAACCAGGAGAAGTGGTCACCTCAGTGAGAATCATGTATTATTTAGGTGTGTGGGTGACGTGGTAGGTGGTGGTTGCCAGTCTGCAAGGAATATGTCAGCTCTGACTTATTTCTGTGATTTCTATGAGGTCTTCTCTTCTCATTCCCACTCCCAAGGGGCAAGCTCAGCCTTTCATGTCCACCAAAAAGTTGAGAGGAAGGGGCAGTCACAGATCAGAGGTCGTCTAATGCAAGTGCCATCCAGACCGTAATGTCTTGCCATTTGTGTTCCCAAATCCCCCATCTCCTGGAGGGAGAGCACCCAAATAATGAATATAAGGGAAGGGAAAGCTCACAAACTGAACACTTCTCTTTTTTGACTGTAGCATCAATATTACAAACATTGTTACCCATCCTCCAGCTTGGGGATAGCCACAAAATTTCTCAAAGCCCACTCTGTGCTCTTTGGACAAACCTTTGTTCACTGCTGGAATTTGCTGCGAAACCCTCACCATCTCTTGCTTTGTCTATTTCAACAGCCTCCTAACTTGTCTCTGCTTCCACTCTTGCCTGTTTTATTTCATTATCCCCTCTGCTGACAGACTGGTATTTCTAAAAATTCAATTCTAACTATATCACCTCCTAAACATCTTCCTAAAAGTCTTCATTGGTTTTTCGCATCTGAATGTTTGTGTGCCCCCCAAATTCATGAGTTGAAGCCTTAACCCCCAAAGTGATGGTATTCAGATACGGGACCTTGGGGGGGTGATTAGGTCTAGACGAGGTCACGAGGGTGGGTCCCCATGACGGGATTACTGCCTTTCTAAGAAGAGACATCAGAGAGCCTGCTCTCTCTGCCTTCATGCACACACTGAGGAAAGACCACATGAGGACACGGTGAGAAGGTGGCCACCTACAAGCCAGGAAGAGAGGCCTCGCCAGAAACTGACCACGCCAGGACCTTGATTTTGGACTTCCAGACTTCAGAACTGTAAGAAATAAATTTCTGTTGTTTAAGTCCTCCAGTCTGAGATGTTCTTATGGCAGTCCAAGCAGACTAGGGCACATCTAAAACATTAGGCTCACATTTACAGCCTTCCACATCACCCTCCATGACTTCCCCGTACAGGCTATACTCTGACATTACTAGATTATTCACCATTTTCTGATTACATACATGGCACATATTTTCATGCCTCTATACCTTTGTACATGCTGTTCCTGCTGCCCAAAATCTCTTTCGTCATCTCCATTAATGTCTGGTCAATGCCTCCCTCACCCTTAAAGCCCCAACTCCTATCAAGCCTTCTCTACCCTCCAACCCTAGTCAAAAGTGATTTCTCTATTCACTTTACAGCATGATATCACTTTCAGCATGCATACCGGCTTACGGCTTTATCCCTCCCACTAGATATGAGCTCAAAGGGGTAGGAGTTGTATTGTATTCATTTCTAACATGATGCCTGGCATACTAGGTGCTTGAATAACGTCTGAGAAATTAATAAATGCACAAAAGATGAATGAATAAGTGAATGAATGAGTGACACCAGACCCTTAGACAGAGCTTCTCTCTACTAGAATGTTCAGGCCATCAAGGAAATGCACTCTTGGCTTCTAGGGAGTTCCCTCATTGAAAGAACCAGGGAGCAGGAAGACCGTGGAATTAGCCATGGAGGCTGAAGAGATCTATAGCTTTGCCTGCTGTCCTCTGGGGACTCACTTTGGGTAGAGGCCAGAGGGCAACAGTGGGGAGCAGTGGGGTTGGGATGGGAGGTACCCCCTTATGTGGCCCAATTAACTTGCTAAGAAAGCTCTACTGAGAAGTAGAAAGTGGGAAAAGAGCAAACAGAGAATGAGCTGGGAAAAGAAGCTCTTCTCTTTACTTTCACATACCCTGTGCTCTGCCCTAAGTTCTCTCTTCTGCCTCAAAGCTATGAGTGACCTTCTTTGCCTGCCCTGAGCAGCATTTGCCCCTTTTCCTCCCCTTCTTCCATGACCTTGGCATTGCCCTCTGGAGAGCCTCCAGGAGTCTGCTCTCCCTGATCTTCCTCCTCAGCCTCCTTGTTGGGAACGCCACGCCTAGCAATCCCCCCCCACCTCCACCCCAGGTCCCCATCAGTTTCCCCCAGTGATGTTGCAGATGAGTAGGGTGCAGGTAGGATCGGGGGAGAAATGTGGCCTGGACCTGAGCCTGAAGTAGGTCATCCAATGGGCATCAGCCCCTGTGAGCTGCCCCAGCCTCATTCTGAAACCCCACTTAGTCCCCAGGACTGTGCTTTGTGGGGGGTCCTGCTGTACCTTTTCCCTGGCCTCATCACTGACCCCTTGCTGCAAAACTGTTTATCCACATCGCTCCTCTCGGCCCCAGCACATTTTGGCAGCCCAATTAGTGCCTTGCAGATCGTTTCTTGAGTCTGAGCAATCCGCCTACCCAACCTTTCACCTCCCGATTTCGCTTTCCTGCCCTTGCAGAGAGATGTTTGACAAGCTCTCTTCCATTTCATCTTTAAGCAGCTGACATGCTCAGAAGCTTTGCTGCTGTCTTCCAAATGAAAAGCAGGTTAATTGAGGCATATTTTCTAGCTTGTTTTTAAAAGGGAAAACAAAAGAGAGAGAACAGGTATCCTAGTTAATGGTTTCTAATTGTTTCTTTCCCGAAAAATCTTCCGCATAAAACAGCCTAATTGAGTACTTCCTAATCTGGCACTGAAGAACTGAGTGGAGTTGTGCGGGGCCCACAACCTAACTCCCACTTTTTTTTTCAAGATCCAGCTCACATGCTGTCTCATCATGGAAGCCTCCTGCCCCTTAGACTAGGTTAGGTGATTATAGTGGACGCTGTGTCCAGGACCTTCTGAAAAACTGAAGGACACTGCTAGCTGCTGGGAAGGTTGTCAGCAGACCCACCGCTTGTTAACCCTTCTTAGGCATTGCCCTTGCTGAAGAGAGTTATCTTGTCCAAAGTCATGCCCCTTCCTGGGGCCACCTGCATCCAATGATTGGTCCATGCAGAGTTGTCAAGGCCTCGGCCCTTCCGTTCAGCTTGGTATGGTTCTGAGATCCCATTCTAGTTTCACTTTCCTGTGGTGTTGGCTGCAGCCTTTCATGAGACCGCATTTCAGCCCAACTCCCCCCTCTGCCCAGTCTCACTTCCTTCCCTTCCCCACAGGTCTTGATCCTGTGGGAACTCCCTAATAAGCCTCCTACATGCTAATCTCCACATCAGGGTCTGATCGCAGGGCAACTGGAGCTAACAGTGACCCTCCTCTGTGTTACTGTAGTATCCTTTCTGGCCATCACAGGCAGTGTGCTGTACTATGTCGCCCAAAGAGGCATTTTAGGAAGGGCACAATGCGATGAGGCCATTTATGATTTTTCGTCCAACAGAGATGTCGATATGATTCTTTCCAGACTTCTCATGCTCTAGTAACTGCTACAAAATACTATCTACCTACCAACCTGCCTGTGATCTATTGCCTATCTGTCTCTCTCTCTCTCTCTCTGTCTCTCTCTCTCTCTCTCTCTATCATCTATCTATCTATCTATGCTGTTGGTGCCCCACCCAGGTCACCTTTGCTGGCTGGTGTACCCATCTCCCAGTGGCTGTAACTGTTGGCTCATAACTATTCACAGCTGCACCCTTTTCTGGAGAATTTCCTTTGGCCAAACAGGAGCTGCTTCATCGTGGAGGCTGTGCACCCACCTCCCCTTCCCCAGTGTCAGGCCTCAGCCACTGGCTGACTGGCATGCGGGTAAAAGGGCAGCCCTCATGCCTCAAGGTGGGACCAACTCTGCAGTAGAATTTGCACTGCAGAGCTCCCCATGACATCAACTGAAGCTAGTTTCCAGCAAGGAGCACACTCCTGCTCAGCTTTTCTTTCCTCACCCTTTTTGCTTCCCTCAATCCCCGTTTCCTGAGTATTTTTCCCCAATAAATAACCTGAACAAAAGTCATTGTCTTAGGCTCTGCTTTTTGGAGAGCCTGACCTAATATATTTGGTATCAAGCGTGGTCCTGAAAAAACAAGCAAGCAAGCAAACAAACAAAAAACACGAGCAGGGACTAAGTATGGGATTCTGGAATTGGATTGCAATGGAGACCCCATTGTGGGTAGTAGGTGGATTGATTGTCCCTGGCAGGCTGGAGTCGTGTGATGGCTCAGGTCTTTACCTAGCTGAACTGGAAAGGGAATGCTCTAGCGGGGTCAATGTCTGGAGAATTTGGGAGGTGTATTAGTCTGCTCGGGCTGCCATAACAAAATATCATAGCCTGGGGGCTTAAACAACAGAAATTTATTTTCTCACAGTTCTGGAGGTCAGAGATCAAGGTGTCAGAAGATCTGGTTTCTCCTGAGGCCATTCTCCTTGGCTTGTAGATGGCCACCTTCTTGCTGTGTCTTCACATGGCCTTTGCTCTGTGCAAGTGCATCCCTGGTGTCTCTCTCTCTCTCTCTTCTTATAAAGAAATGACTCATATTGTATTAGGGCCCCACCCTTATGACTTCATTTAGCCTTGATTACGTCTTTCAAGGCCCTGTCTCCAAATACACTGGGGGTTACAGCAACATATAGATTTTAGGGAGACAGAATTCAACCCACAACAGAAGGTAGGGGAAAACAACAACTGTAAAGACTATGGAATTGGTGGCTTTTGCTGAGCACCGTTGACTTGTCAAGAGAGAAAATGGCAGGCACAGATCTATTAATTAATAATTTAAAGCAAACTTGCAGCATTTAAAGAGAACTTCCATTCCCACAGATCATTCCTATGATCTGGAAAACCCACCAGCTAACTGTGCTCCGCAGGGGGGCCTGGATGACACTGTGACTACTAAGGTGATAAGGGGCACCAACATCACCAGAGGGTTCAGTGGTAGGACTGATGGAGATCCTGTTACAGAACTGGGCTCCCTAGTAGAAATGGAGATGTCCCAGATTAGCAGAGGCCAGATGGTAGCACATAGTTGTCAGAGGCAAGGTGGGCACAATTACGTAATGGGCAACAAGGTTGGAATGGCAGCCAGAAGAGCCTGGCCAGCAGGGGTTTCTGGAAATGGTACATAGATCACGGTGTTCCCAGAGGCAAGATAGATGGGCAGCCAGTAAGGATACTTATATATATATGAGTGGATGAGCAAGAATGGATGAACATAAGGCCAAGTTCAGCCACTCCAGAAAGTCATGATCCCTTGCCTGGTTTCCATACCTGAACCAGTTCTCAAACCCAGAACATACTTACTAAGGGAGAAGCCAATTCTCATGAAGAAGGATCCTGCAACTCCATGATAAGTGTATACAGTAGTATATGTACACAGTAATGGTTCCTCCTGTTCTTCTGCAAAGGACCTAGAGTTATTTATCTGCATAACTGGGAAAAAAGAATACCCAGGGCCTTCTGATGTCTGTTGGAGACAAGGTCTGAGTTGACACTGATACCTGGGGACACAATGCACAATTATGTTGCCTTTGTTAGCTAAGGAGGGGCCAGGTAATAAATGGAGTTCTGGCCCAGAAGTGTCTCCAAATATCCACCTGGTGGTCATTTCCCTGATTGCTGAAGTATAATTGGAATAGACATAGACAGCAGAAGATATAATCTTTACTTGGTTCTTTGACCTTATTCTTACTGAATAAGAAAGGCCAGTAAAACCCCCTGAAAGTCCCCTCCCTCCACCAGGATGGTAAATCAAAAACAATATCACACTCCAGGGAAGATGGGAAAGACTAGTGCCACCCTAACTGATTTAAAGGATACTGAAGTAGTGGCTCCCTGTCATAGTCCCATATAATTCACCAGTGTGGCCCCTGACAAACTCAGGTGGATCACGACAAATATTGGTAGACTACTGCAAGTTTGACCAGGTAGTAGTCCTAATTGTAGCTGCTATATTAGTCATCTTATACTTACTAGAGCAGATTAGCATGACCTTGGATAAATGATATGCACTGTTGATTTGGTGAATACATTCTTTCTTTCATATCCATAAGTAAGAAGGATCAAAAGCAGTTAGCATTCACATGGAACAGACAACAGTGTATATTCACCATCTTGTCTTAAGGGGAATGTTAATTCTCTGTTCATAATATAGTCCAAAGCATCCTAGACCATCTGGACATTCCACAAAAGATCAGAATGGTCCACTTGGACCCAATGAGAAGAAGTGACAGATACTCTGGATGCCATGGAAAGGTACATGCTTTCCAGAGGTTTGGCGATAAACCCTAGTAACAGGATTCTGCTACATTACTGAAATTTTTAGGGGGCTAATGGCCTAGGGAGAATCCCTCCCCAGGACAAGTTATTGATCCTTGTACCTCCTATCACTAAGAAAGAAGCATAACATGTAGTAGGCTTCTTTGGATTTTGGAGGCAGCATATGTCACAGTTGGGAATGCCGCTATAACCCATCTATCAGGTGACATTGGAAGGCCCCTAGCCTGGATAGCACAAGCTAGGTCAACCCAACAGGCCAGTCACTTAGACCAATAGAAGTGCTAGCTAAGTGTGAGGGGGAATCTAGCATGAGTGGTGGAGGTAGAAGATAAAGAATAGTAGTCATGGCCTTGGGAACAAGCGGCAGGGCTGTGGTTCATTCTATCAACCCTCCTTTTGTATGTTTTCCTGGAAATTGTGACCTATCAGAATCCTGGAGACACAGCGTCCAGATGAGATAAACTTAATGGGAGGAGTAAGTGGATCAGAGCTGTGCAAAGGTGGACTGTAGTAGATGCTGTTTGTGCCCAACCCAGACACCTTTTATCCACCGTGAGTGTTGGCCATCTGACTTGGGAGATGACAGGCTGATCTCAAGATGACCCAGGAGCTGTATCTCAGCCAACGACCGACTGGCACCAGGAACAAATGTCCTCAAGGTGGGACTAACTCTGTGGAGCATTTAGTGCTCTCGATTTGAGCCTCCCCCGGGATCAGTCTGAAGCTACTTCCCAGCTGAGACAACATTTCCACTCAGCTTCCTCACCCTTCCTTGCCCTCTCCTACTTCCCTCACTCTTACGAGTGATCCACTGCAATAAATCACTTGAGCAAGACTTCCTACTCAGGTCTGCTTCCTACCCAACTTAAGACAATATATACATCATGTCTGTGTGTATTTATTACCTTTTAACACAATACCTCTTTCTCCAATGTCGCCATCCAGTGTCTACCTCACAAACCCTGTTGTCACATTTGCACTCCCTGAATCACGTTCATTAACTGCATAGCCCACACACGTCTAAGCCCAATTTACCCTATGCTTTCTCATGGCTCAATTAAGTAATTCCAATCAACATGTTGTGAGGGCGCGAGAATTCTGCACTAGGAAAATTTTACTAGTTCAAACTGAGGCAGTAGATGGAACCACATCACAAAATTGAACTTCAACTTCCCGAATTCCATCATAAAAAGTCCAAGAGGGAGGGAGGGAGGGAGGGAGGGAGAAAATGAGAGAGAGAGAGAACCTTTATTTACCTATTGTCCTCTCTTCCATAGCTCATATTTAAAGATAAATAAAAGGAATTAATTTTGGGCTTTTGAGCTTCTGAGAGCCCATGTTTTGGAGATTTTAAGGATTTCCAAGGAGAATTTTGACAATACTTATTCTTGCCTTGTGTGTTTGACTTTAAAGGAGACTCTTCTGTGATAAACTATTGAATTATTATAGAATTTAGACTCTTCATTTCAGAGTAGGCTTCCCCACTTTGGTCTGAATTAGTGAAGTTTGACTAAATGTGGACAGCAAATGAATTGCAAATTATATGCAAATGTGTATAAATTAGCACCAGTTATTAGAATAATTTGCATCAACAGCTCTATAATTAGGCGGCAGCCTGGGAAAGAAGGGCAGTGGGCAAAGGATCGAGGAACCTGGGAAGGCATCCTGGGAGTCCTGGGGTCCCCACCTCTATGTTAATGAGGCCCCAGTTTCCCTTCCCCAGGTCCCGTGGCACAAGACCTTGGGGGTCTAAAATCCATACCATGGCTTTATGTCTGGTTCTTGCTAAGTTTCCTTGTTGGTGCTGCTCAGGGAACTCGGCTTTTCCTGCTCAATGTGGCACAGTGGGAGCCATGGATTTGCAGTGTGGAAGTCAGATCTACTGCTTTCAAGATGACTTTGGCCAAATCGTTCTCTGATCCTCAGTTTCCTCATCTAGAAAATGGGATTTGGACAAGTGCTCGCTCCTACACTATCTCCCAGTACTATGCAGTCCAGATGAGACTGTGTATTGAACTGTACAGGGCTCTACGTGCATTTGATATTGTTATGAGAGCTGCGTTCGTCTAACCAGCAAGTGGCAGATCCTGGATGAAACCCAAGTCTATCTGGCTTCCCAGCCCTCTGTATCGCTGCCTCCCAATGCCCAAGCAGGAAGCACGCATGAAGAACAATTTATTCCCATGTCATCCATTCTCCACTCAGCCTCCTGCCTCATGTGGGTGTGGGTCTCTTGAGGCCAGAGATGGTGTCCTCCACACCTTTTGCACCCTGTCCTCAACAGACTTTTTGGTGGGCTGTGCCCAGGTGAGTGCCCAGTTCCTGAGTATGGACTTATTGAGAGTTTGGCTCTTCCTCTTTCCCTTTAGGCTGGGGCACCAAGGGAAATGACACAGAGCTCCCATCCCCTTGTCTATAGCTACCCTTGGACAACCCGCCCTTGAGCAAATGAGGGGAGCTTCAGGGACACAGGAGTTGGAAAGATTGTATGATGAAAGAAGTGACCACCTACTTGCCTTTGGAATGAATCATATGGATTTTTTAAGCATATTTGCCACTTTATTTTCCATGAAAACTCACATCCATGCTCTGAACCCAACCCAGAGGACAATCAGTAGGTGGAGGAAAAGCATGAAGGTGTGTGTCATCCCCGAGCAGATACCTGAGGGCTGAGCCCTTGTCACGGAAAGAGCAAAGGGTTTGCATTCAGAATCAGGACTCGTTCCTGCTCTGTGATCTTGTAAGCCTTCTGAGCCTCTTTGTATCCTTCACAGAGTGGCCATGAGGATGAAATGAGATTTTATGTGTAGTAAAAGGAATTGGCCGTTATTTCATTCTGGTCAAGGACCCCCAGCACAGAGCAGCCAGATCTTCAGTTCCCGCCTGCATCCAACCTTGCTTGCATCTGTCGCTCCATCCCTCAACACACACACTGGTCTTCACTCGTGGAGAAACGCTGGTCATTCCAACTATCTTCACTCACACTGCTCTCTCTTCTCCGAATGCCTTTTCCTGCTCCATTTGCTTGGCCAACGTTTACTGACTAATCCATCCATTCAACAGATGGATGTTTATTGAGTATCTACCGTGTGCCAATCACTGTGACAGGCATTGGGAACACAGTGGAGAACTAAAGAATGGCATCTCCTTTCCTCGTGGAGCTTACACTTTCTGAACAATTTAACACTCAGCTTAAGTATGACAGTCTTCCGTGACATCCAGCCACTGTTGGCAGATTTAAGCACCCCCTCCTTTGTACCCCACCGGTGTCCAAATTTCTCTATCATAATGGCTTTAACGTTGACATGCTCTGCCCCCACGCTCCTCTCTTTCCCCTCTCCATCTGCCTTTCTTTCTTCCTTTCTTCTCCCCTCCCTCCCTCCTACTGGCAGCCATCTTCTTTGTCCTTCCTCGGAATTTATGAGGCCAATCCCGGAAATGAGAGGGTGACTACTTTCAGACAGATAAAAGAAAGCCCTTCTTTTCCCAGCAGATAATTAATTTGTGTCACTTGCTGGTTGTGGAACATAATTGAGGCCAAGGGCTTAAGAAGGCCCTGAGAAGGAATTAGACACGTAGTCACACCAGGGGGAATGTATCACTCGCTCTCGTTCCCCATCCCTGGAGGGTGAGGTTAGCAAGACCTGCCCTGAGCTGGGTAGCAAAGAGCTTCTCAGCTTATTAAGAGGCCCAGGCCAGGTACAGTGTTCACTTACCACACAGTGAGCTGAGAGCTAGCTTCCTGGCACCAGTGATGGACTTGTCATCAAAGGGAGGATGGCAGATAAATCGGAAGCCTTGGATTCAAGTCTGTCATTTTACTAGCTGATGATTCAGACATATTCCTTAACCTCTCACAGCCTCTGATTCCTTGAAACCCATGAATCCCGTGTGTTTCTCCTCCCTGGGCCATGGAGAGGCTCTGGGAAGCGTTGTGTGAGAAAGAGTTTGGCCAGCTGTAGAATGTAAAGGATTGAGTGTTCCATGGCTGTTCATCCTGTTTCTCGCCTTTGGGCGTAGTGAAAGGCTGGGCACTGGGGAGAGGATGCTCTCCAGAAGCTTAAAGTCTAAAGCTGCCAGCATTGATCATGGCTGCAAGGATCATCTTGGAGGCACGTGGTCATCTCAGGTGAGATCCCGGGATCAGAAGCGACTCAGCATCCCTGAGACCTGGCCTGCACCTGGCTCCAACCAGCTGTGAGGTCTTGGCAACTCCTTTTTCCTTTCTTGACTCTCAGTTTCTTCAGCTGCAAAATGGGCATCGGGGATTGGAGCAAAGAGAATTGTACCAGATCGTGATTTTCCAAACTGTGTTCCTCAGAACATTAGGAAACATTTCAAGAAAGAATGGAGTTTCAGAAAAAAAAATTCAAGAAAAAGTTAGAGAAATGCTGCATAGTATATAAGCAGAGTGCAGATTTGCATAATGCATCTCTTAAAAGGCCTGTAAGAGGGAGAACTGTTTCTGTTTCACTTGGTTTGGCCCAAGTTTTGCAGAATCCTTATTAACGTCCTGTGGAGGGTGATGCTCTGGGGAACAAGCTTTGGGGTGCATATGACAAAGGAGTCTCTCGGGTTCTTCCCTGTCAAACATTCCGTGCCTCCATGACGCTCACACAACAATTCCCCACACATGGGGTGGGGCATCCAGCCCCACAACAAGGATTGGCCAGTAGTCAACGCGGTGCTCTTTCAGAATGTCCTATTGAGTCTGTCTCTCGTTCTTCCCGGCTATGCTTTTTATGGTTAGGTGACATTCAGCCAGCTTTCCCTGAGCAGGCAACACCCGACAGAGGGAAGGGCAGGTGGCAGGGGATCTAGCAGAGAGGGAGCCTTAAGTGGGTAATTGGGAGCATGCTGCAGGTGCTGGCACGTGCACATGTTGCAAACTAGCCCCCCGAGACTCCATGTGAGCTGAGTCTTGAGAACCGCTAGCAGGTGTGATGAGCCGCGCTACCTGTGGAACTCCAGCAAGGGAGCAAAACCACGCAGCGCTCCTCAGGTTTCCACAGACACACACTCTGAGCCCTTGGACTGTGCCAGATTCTACATTAATTGCTGGAGACAGAGGTGCCTCAGACCCAATCCCTGACCTTGAGATGCTCTTAGACTGGGCAAGAGAGGGGACAAGAGACAGCACGTAAATAGCTGACAGCACGTAAATATCTAACAGCACTTACTCTTGTGCACTGGCGGGCAGTAGCACCTGAGAAGTTGGTTCAATTCAGATGCCTGGCTTCCACCCCAGATCTCGAGTATCAGCATCTTTGGGGTGGAGCCCCAGCACCTGTACATTATGATATGTGACTAGATGGGGAATTAGTGAATCACCTGGATGGGGTTAATGGGAAAAGCATGCACTTTGGAGGAAGAATGTTGGCTGGGTGACTCTGGACAGGGCCTCCAACTCTCTGAGCCTTAACTTCTTTTTTTTTCCCCGGCTTTATTGAGGTGTAATGAACAAATAAAATTGTAAGATATTTGAAGTGTACATGGTGATGATTTGACACATGTATACATTGCGGAAGGATTCCCCCCATCAAGTTAATTAACACATCCATCACCTCACATTTTTATCTCTTTTTTTCTTTTTGGTGAGAACATTTGCATTCTGCTGTCTTGGCAAATTTCAATTATACAACAGAGTGTCATCAACTATAGCCACCACGTTACACATTAGATCCTCAGACTTAGTCTTCTCACAGCTGAAAGTTTGCACCCTATTACCAACCTCCCCCCATCTTCCCCACACCCCAGCCTCGGGCAACCACTTTTTTACTCTCACTTCCTGTGAGTTTGACATTTTTTTAGATTCCACATATAGGTGATACCATGCAGTATTTGTCTTTCTCTGTCGGGCTTATCTCACTTAGCTTCATCATTGAATGTGCTCATGCATTTGTGGGAGTGACATTGGAACTCCATGAGTAAAGCCCCCAGCACAGAGTCAGCTGCCACAGGAGCTCAGGGAGTGGTGGCCATTCTCGGTATAGTTACTGAAGTGTGGTGGAAACACAGAAGACAGAAAAGTCACCCATCAAGCCACATCCACAGGTCTCACCTTGGAGGGCAGGGAGGAGCCAAGTTGGGTTCTCGATGTGCCTGGAAGCTGCTGGGCAGGGAGCACTGCACATTGGGGTGAAGAGATACCATTTAACTGCAGAGGTTGACCCTGGGCCAGATGCTTCAGAGCTTTGTATAAGGGAGGATTTGGGGGCGTTGTGAAGTTCTGTAGAATGTCACGGCTCCGTCCCGCCAAGATCCAAATTCCCTGTTACAGCAGCTCCTTTGGTCTGCTTCACACGTTTAGTACCAAAGCACTCACTTTCTTCCAGCATTTATTAATTTCCTGTGGGCATGCCTTGCTGCCTTTGCTAGCTCCTGAAGGCCAGGAACGGGGCATTTGACACCTCTTCTTCCCTAACCTAGTGCTGGGCAGACAATAAGTACTCAGTAAAAACCTGTGGCTAATTGATAATTGATCTGTGGCAGCAGGGAGGGCTGACGCCAGCTGTGGCTGTTTTGTCCTCAATTTGGGTTGGTTTCCACCTTTGAAGAGCTTGTGCATTATTATATTATCATATTATGCAAACCAAATATCCTAAAAAGACAGATAGTTAACAAACAGACTAGTAGATTAGGGATTGCCTGTGGGATTCATCCTAATCAGCCAGCCTCCTTATCTGCCTGTGATCAGGGCCCCGAATCTTTATCATTCAGCCGAGTGAAGCAACATACCAGGCTCCCAGAGGAGCAGAACGGGATTTCAATTACATATCCATTTTTTTTTATCACTTCACTGAAATAACATGGGCTCCCTGGCTCTAAATTGCTGAAAACCAGTTTAAGTTAAGGAGACAAATAGACACTAATTACAGAGCGAAGTGGAGTCCAAAGCATCAAGGCACTTGGCTGAGAAATGCCTTCGTCACTCCCTCCAATGCAAAGCTGGAAGAAATGGAAGTTTCCTCTCCTGCCGCTCCACCCTCAGGAACCCCTCCCCTGAGGAGGGTAGAAGTATGAGGGCTACACAAGAGCCATCTGGGGAGAGAGGTTTGCAAGTTCCTCTTTTAGCCCTGGCAAGCTATTAACTTGAAGACCATGGCATCTGTTTCTTTTGTATAATAATCTGTGCTGTTGTCTACATTCTGATCTATTTAGAGCACCCTCTATGTCCTAATAAGTACTACAGCTTCCCAGCGAAAAAAGGAATAATACATCGGCATCAGGTGACCCGACTAGTGCCAGCTCCATGACCCACTGGTTGTGTGACCTTGGACAAAGAAGATCACCTCTCTGCTTCAGTATCCTCTTCTGTACCATGAGATCCATGGTATACTGGTAAATATTTAACCAGCTCTCCAGGAAGGAAAAGCCCTTAATCATAGCTTTTGCCAATTTCCGTGGTGTAAATACTCCCACCATGGCCCAAGTCAAGCTGCCAACCTGATGTCACTGAACAAGGAATTGAGAAGAGATGCCCACACTCAGCGCTCATGAGCTGGCATGAGATGGTTCCAGCATAGCACTGGATGAGCTCTCTTCCATCATCAAATCGAATGATAATGTGATGGCCGTCCAGAATGCCTTCAATCTCTCTCCCCGTCTAGGTAAATACATATCCCAGCTGTTAAAGCTAAAATTCGATGGCAGGTACCAAGAAAAGTGTCTAGCTCTGCCCATCTCAGAGATGGAGTAGGAGCAAAGGAAACTGTTTTCAACATGAGATAAAAATAAAATACAGAAATTTTGTTCATTATTTATATCAGTATTTAATGAATATGTATTTAATGAACATTTATTAATAAAATGTAATAATCATATTCAAACTTTCATTGAAGGGAAAACACTCTTCTTTGCTCTTGTGCCTTTGTGAAGGAGAAGATGGACCATTTATTCTACGTCAAGAGAGTTTGACGAGGGATGGGTTGACAAGGTGCCTTCTCCCTGTCTGTCATGCCCAAGTCCACGTGCTCAACAATGCTTGGTGGCTGTGTACTGATAAGACCTCATGGTCATGGGAACTTTCCTCCTTCACAAATGGCAGAGATCTGATAATCAGGCACTGAGTACTGACTGGACCATTCAAGGTCCCCCAACGTGCCTCCTGTGGCCTGTGCCTCCATTCATTTGCCCATCACAACTGCCTCCTCCTCTAGCGTTTCTGCAGACCCTTCCCTACGTTATATCGCCTCTCTTTCTTGGACCCACCACAGCGCACTGGCCTCTCTTATAACACAGGTCTTACCCTGCCTTGACTACCGTCATTGGTGCGCTTGTCCGATCCCCCAACCAGACTGTGAGCATCTTGAAGGGAGACATTAGGTTTTATTATTCATTTTTGTATTTCCTGCAGTGTGCTCAATAAATGCTTTTGAATTTTAATTGAATTTGTGTGACTAGAAGTTGATATAGTTCCTTAATTTAAAGAGATCTTTAAAAAGTGGGTTCTGAAGTTATGTTTTGCTGAAGAATATGCAGAATAACTTTATCAACAGGACTGTTGATGTACACCAGAGCAGTAGACAACCAAATTCTTAATACCCTTTGTGAGATGCCAAAAGCTACACCCCCACCTTCTCTCACACAAACAGTAATTCACTTGACGTTCCAATATTAGTCAGTTCTTCAAATAAGGAATCCATTCATACCCACATTCATTAATTTTATAAGTGAAATTAATTGACCAAGAGTGTTTTCAATATCTTCTGAGCACATGGAACATTGCTAGGTGCCTTGGAAGGCAGAGAAGTGGTGGAATACAGAGTCTATGCCCTCAGGGAGCTTGGAGTTCGGTGGGGAGAACAAGGTCAACATATTTGAAATATAAGTAAGTGGTCGGGGGTGGTGAGGGAGTATTTGACCTGAGCCTTTAAAGATGAAGTTGAATTTGGGTAAGAAGAGGAAAGAGAAAAGAGGGAACTAGAGAAGCACAGGAGAAGAGATAGAGGGAGAAAAAGAGATAATTTAGGATGCCAAGGGAAGATGCGGAATAGGGAAGAGTAGAGCATGAATGGTGGGCAGGAGTCTCGACTGCCTGGGGTGAGGTTTGTGAGGTTGAGAGGCAACGTTACAGGTTTGTCTGAGAACTAAAAGATGAAGGCCATGACTCTCTGTTGAGTTTAGACTTTATCTAATAAGCCCTGGAAGCCACCAAAACTTTTGAGCAAGGAAGTAGCACGATGACAGATACTAGAGAGTATGAAGCAGAGAGTAGAAGGCAGCTGGAGATAAGAGCCTCCAGCGAGAGTAACCAGGAGAACCGGAGACTCTGGATTTCAGGGCCACGTGATGGCAAGGAGGATGGAATGAAACGGACAGGAGTAAGAGACCCTAAGAAGGAAGAATCAGGATAACTTGCAGACCAGTCGAACCATTCAACAGTGAGTCACAGATTAAAGTAAAAGGTGATGGGTGGGTAGCTATTGAAAGGATGCAGATGATGAGAATTAGAACTGAACCTAGAAGTCATTGAGAAACCCAGGGACACCCGGGGGCCAGCTCCTCTCTCTCTCTCTGTGTCTCTCTCCCTCTTGGGCCACAAGGTTGGTCTTTCTTTGGAGCCTAGAATCAATCTTTCTTCCTGCCCAGCTTCTCCGCTCTCTTCTCTCTACCCACTGGCTTTCTCTGATCACGTGCCTTTTCCTCTCCCTCAATAACTTCAGCTTTTCCAGGTTGACCACACCCTGCAAGCTCTCCCACTGCTGTGTGACTCAGCTGCTCAATACTCGCCTCTTCACATTTCTGAGAGAGGCCATCCGATTGACTCAGTTTTCCGTACCGGTTACATTACAGGATCATAGGTTTCCAGCCAACCCATGGCTTGACTGGTCTGAGCTCAGGTGCCCACTCCTCGTCCAATCAGCTGTAGTCTGGAGGTCGGGTGGGGGTGGGGTGGGGCCAGAATCTGAGTCACATGATAAGAAGCGATACCCCACATGCTGTAGGGAGGGCCTTAGAGCTTTTTCTAAGGGAGGCATCATGACAGTGACCTCTTTACATATTCTTTGGATTTAGAGGATAAAGATACTGAGAGATCAAAAAGGACTAAAAGGTCATGAGAGACTAACTGGAAGAACTGGAATGGCAGTGACAGAAAAATAAAGAAATGTAGCGGGAAAGCTGGATAGGAACAGGAAAATGTTATGTTCATTTAGGAGCTAGTTGAATTTCACTTATTCATTCATCTAGCAAATATTTATTGACTGCCTACTATGTGCCAAGGTTGGCGCTGGGGGAGTACTGAGGGATTCACGGGCTTAAAGCATTGAAGATGACAATGGAATCCTCAATAAAATGTAATAATAATGATACTGCTCATCTATTAAGCTCCTACTGCATACAATTGTGTTTTTGATATACTATCTCATTTAGCCCTTACGGCCATCTTAAAAAGAAGAAATTGTTCATTTCATTTTTACAGTTGAGGAAATTAAGGCTCAGAGAGATCAAGTAACCATCCTAAGACCACACAGATCAACAGATGAATGGGTAAACAAAATGTGGTATATATGTACAAGAGAATATTATTTAACCTTAAAAAGGAATAAAATTTTGATAAATGCTGCGACATGGATGGAGCTTTGAAAACATGATACTAAGTGAGATGAACCAGACACAAAAGAACAAATATCATATACTTCTACTTGTGTTGTACCTAGAGGAGGCAAATTTGTAGAGACAAGTGGATCAGAGATTACCAAGGGCCGGGGGAGAGCAGTGGGGAGTTATTGTTTAATGAGTACAGAACTTTTGTTTGGGGTAATGAAAAAGTTCTGGAGATGAACAATGGTGATGGTTGCACAATGTTAGGAATGTACTTAATGCCACTGAATTGTGCACTTAAAAATGGTAAATTTTATGTTACGTATATCTTGCCACAATAAAAAAACAAATTGCAAACGAATTACTCTGGCTGCTGTGTGGAGAATAGATTGCGGGGTTTCGTGAGGGAGGAAATGCAGAAGACCAGTGGGGTGCTGTCTATCACAGGGTCTTGTTGAGATGACGGTGCCAGCAGAGATGGAGAGAAGTGGTCGAACTGAAGACCTACTTCAGAGGCAGAGAGCTGACAGGATACTCTGTGCACATGGAAGGTGAGCATAGGGGGACTGCGTGTGACACCCAGAATCTTGTCTTGAGGCACAGGATACATGGTGGTGTCAGGCCCTGATATTTTAGCTAAAGTGCATCAGGGGGAAGAAGTATTATGCTTGCTTAGTGCCAGCCAAGGGGCAGACAGAATTCTATGGAGACAGATTTGGGCTCAATATAAAAAAAAATCAGCAGAAAACATTTCTAATAGAGCGATTCAGAGCATGGCATGTGCTGCCCATGGGTTAATGATCTCCCGTCTGAGGGCACGTGAACTGGGCACCCCCTCAGTGAGGGTGTCACGCAGAAGATACACGTTGGACCAGATGATCTTTAAGATCCTTGCCGATCCTCAGATTCCTTCCTCCCAGGTCTTTGGAGGACTTTGCAAATGGGATTTCTGTTGCAGATTGAGAAAGAAGCCAGGTTACAATAAGGTAATGAGGCTGCGGCTGGAGACCTTGTAATTGAGATAATTGTCAAGAATCTCATCACTAGGGAAGTCAGTGTGGTCAAAGAGGGTTTTTTTTTTTTTTCTGTTTTCTTTCTTTCTTTCCTTCCTTCCTTCCTTCAATTCTTCCTCCCCCACTGGTCTTTCTCTCTCTGTCTTTCTCTCTCTCCCTCCCTCCTTAATTTTTTCCTTCATTCCTTGCCTCCCCACCCCCCACCCCCCCCCCCCCCGCCCCCCTCATCTCTCTTTCATTTTAAAACGGAGGAAAGTTATCTCACACTGGCTGTCTTCTAAGAGGGCCTTGGGCACTGGATGACTCGAGGCTGGCTGGTCATCTTAGGTTTGCAGTGGGACCCATGGAACAATTCCTTCCTGCTAAGCCGGGTCCCAGCTCCGCATTCTTGCAGCCACCACAGTGATCCCCTGACATATCCTCACAGACAAATCCTTGGCTCAAATCACTTCCTGCTGTGCACCCATAACACACAGATTGGAGGTAACTTTACTCGGGAGAACCAATTAGCACAGACCCAGGCTGGGTAATTACAGTTTGATAAGATCCTTGCAGCCGATATCCAGGGCAGATAAAGCTCTGGGAAGCCATTTCTCAGCAGGACTTGGAGGGAACAGTATTACAACTTGCCTTTCCTCCTCCCTTCTCGGCCCTTGGACTCCTACCCCTGACTCTCCCCAATTTAAACTGGCCCCAGAGAAGAAGGAGATGGGAGGGGACGAGAGGGAAAAGATGAGAGACCCTGGAGGGAACGGCTGCTCCTCTCCCCGAGCCAGGGGCACTGCCTGCACCTGCGTGTCCATCAGCCCTACGAGGTTGCTGTTAACCAAAGCTGGGGAGATGGGACAACTAACGAGGAGAGCCAAAGGGCTGTAACGAAGTGAGCAGAGAAGGAAGGGGACTTTGCATCCCATCTCCACAGATGGGCGATGCCACGGGGCTCTGCTCAGAGTAGCCTCTGGCCCACGGTCACCCTCCGTGGTCCCTCAGACCCGGAGTCTCCAGTCTCCTTCCCTTACATTCCCTTTGGACCTGTGCAGAGGCCACTGCTGTGTGTGAACCTGTTTCTCTTCATCCTCCTACTCGAAGCCACTTTTGTCTACCTGGACCTCCCCAAGTGCCCCTCAGTGGCCTCCCCACGGCCACTTGGGGCTCCCTTATTCCACTCTATATACTGTGCCAAAGGAATTGTTTGAAAATGCAAATTCAGGTATGTTGTTCCCTTGCTTAAAACCCCTCAATGGCTCCCCACTGCCATCAGGACAATGTGCAAACACAGCCTTGGCATGGCTGGGTTTTTTTTTCTTCACATCTTTTAAGAAACAAAACATTGCAGATACTGTTGAGAATACCACTATCCACCCCCATTTTTCTTTTCTGAGGTCTTCGGCTATAAACTTTTCTGGTAACTTTAAGTTTTATTTTTTAAATTACCAAACAGTAAAGTTGAATTCTATTTTTAGTGTTCAGTTCTATAAATTGTAACACATGTAGATATATACACCACTATCACAATCAGAATACGAAACAGTCCCATTGCTCCCGAAAAATCCTCCTTGTGTTGCTCTTTGTGGTTACACTGTCCCCCTCCTTAATCCCCAATATGAACTGATCTGTTCTCCATCACTGCAGTTTTCTTTTTTCCTTTTCTTTTTTCTTTGGTGAGGAAGATTGGCCCTGAGCTAACATCTATTGCCAATCTTTCTCTTTTCACTTGAGGAAGAGTGTCACTGAGCTAACATCCGTGCCAATCTTCCTCTATTTTCCTCTATTTTGTATGTGGGATGCCACCACAGCATGGCTTGATGAATGGTGTGCAGGTCTACCCCTGGGATCCGAACCTGCAAACCCCAGGCCGCCAAAGTGGAATGTGCAAACTTAACCACTAGACCACCGGGCCAGCCCCCTACAGTTTTCTTTTAAAGATGTGATATCCATGGAATCATTCCATATGTGACTGTCTGAGGCTAGCTTCTTTCACTCAGTGTAATATCTTTGAGATCCATCCAAGCTGTTGTGTGTATCAATCGTTGTTTCCTTTTTATGGCTGAGTGCTATTTCATTTTATGGATGAAAACCAGTTTGTTTATCTACTCACCTGATGACATGGCCCCTTTTTTTCCTGACATTCATACATGTTGTTCCTTCTTATGGGAACATTCTTCCCTCTCTCCTCCTCTTTGCCTAACTCCTTATCCTTCTTCAGATAGCAATTTAAACAGCCCTTCCCAAGGGAGGCCCCTAAGACTCCAGACAGGACTAGGTCACCACCCAGTGCTTCCTCCAAGAACACGTTCGTCACCCTTCAGGGTAGTTTCTGGTTAAATCATCTGCCTTCTCCACCATCTGTAAGCTTCATGAGGGCACGGGCCAGGGCCATGTTGTTCCTTGCTATATTTCTATCATCTGGCAAGTCCTGATAAATATTTGTTAAATTAATGAATATGACTTGCTTTTATATCCCTAGGGCCTTGTATCATCCTAAACATTCAGAAAATCACAATGGATGTGTGACAAATTAATGAAGAAGTGCTTTTTGGTGTCCATCTCTCAATAGACACATATGTTTATTTTGCTTTTGTCTACACCACTCAGACGCCTTGGCCAACCTTTCACAATAATCTGAGCCACTAGTCTTTTTTTCCCCCCACAGAACTGCAAAAAGAAAGTGAGGTAGCTTGTGATACTGATACACTACAATAAGACAGAAATATAGATTGGGATAAAGTGAAATTGAGGAGGAATAGGATAGGAGAGCTAGGAAAAGCTAGAACATACAAATTCATGCCGTAAAATCTGAGCTTCCTAGCAATCAAAGACAAAAGGGAAGCCAGTAGTGACAGATTTTGCGTTGTCCATTATTCAAAATTATACCAGTTTCTCTGGAGAAGCTGAAGCTAAGGGAAATTTCCTATGTGGGACTTCAAACAGGAACACAGAGATCTAACAGGCAATTTAAAAAATACCTTTCTACTGTTATGTGTAATAGCTAGGTGCGTAACTTTCCCTTGAAGCATTTCTTCCACGCAAACTTAAAACCATATGCTTAAACACAGGTCAATAATCTGTTTCCACAAGGAGCCAAAACTATCTGGTCCAGATATGAGGCTCTCTGATCGCCTGGCTTGATCCAGGGATAAAATCTAGCATCTCTAGAGGAGATGGGCTGCATATCCTTCAGATAATCCTCCATGAATATTATTTCTTGCACTGGGCTTTTCATAGCAGCCAGCAGCAGACAATTCGAGTTTATGTTTCCCAATGAGGGTGTGGGGTGTTGGCATTCTGTGCTGTCAACACGAGGCAGCACACATCCTTCATAAATCTACCAAGTGGGCGGTGGAATTGGCATCCTCTTAGGAGATCAAGTGCCTAACCAGGCTCTTGCCTTATCAGGCTGCCATTTCCCCACCATGCTCAGCTGGGCCACAAATACAATAAGACCATGGAAGAGAAACTAGGGTCCCTCTTCCCTCCCATGGCCCAGGCATATCCAATACCAGGAAGAGCCGTTTGGAAAATTTGGTTCAGTTTCAGGAGGATTTGAAAAAGAGAATTTTAAGACAATCCCAGCTCCTGGGATTAAATATTCTGAAGAGAATGAGACTATCAGCTAACATTTGGATATAGAATGCTTTGCGATTTACACAGTCTTTTCATTTGATTTTCACAAATGCAGGGCAGGAGATGTGCTGGGCAAGGCTCGCCATTATTCCCACTTCACAGACGGCAAAAAGATACTTTGAAAGTTAAAAGAGTTGCTGGAAGTCACTCAGCGTAACGTGTCAGAACCAATCCTTTAGCTTTCCTGGACTCAAATCCTGTGTTCTTTGCACTTCCCATTTAATATATTAACATGCTAGAATACTCCGTGCTAATGTAGTTTAGTGATTCCTAGAACTGGAACAGAGAGAGACAACCTTTATCTTTAGATCAAGAAGAAGGAGTTTCCAACAATAATAAAAGGGATTTGGGTTAGACATTAGGAAGATATTTCTGCCAGGGAGAGTTATAAGAATAGGCCACTGGGGGAGACTCTGGAATTTTCTTACTTATAAGCTTTAAAAATGTGAGTGCCGCTCATGGTCTGGGGAGAATTTGACATTGTCCTGTTTAGAGAGCCCATGTCTGCCTTGAAGTTCCTTTTGCCTGCCCTCCTATCCTTCCAGAGCAGAGGGGGGTCAGCCCAGGGCACCTGCCATTCATTGACTCATTCATTCAACAATATTCGCTGTGTTGAATCATCCTATCAGAGTCTCAGCAGGAGATGTTTTCACCCCAGAGAGTTCAGAGGAAGAAGCTTTAAAGGAGAGACTAGTCACAGAGACGTGGGCAGGCATGGTGAGGGATCCAAAACCAGGAAAAACAGGGCAGCCAGAAGAGGTCGAGTTACTGGAGCTCGAGAACACTAGAATCACAGGGAGAGGCTGTCTGGCAAGAGCTGTGGCCCTGGAGGGACCCTTCTGCCAGATTCCCAGTGTCAAAGCCTGGAGGGAGTAGGGAAGAATCACCCCACCTCCCTCTCCGCCTGCCTTCTGATCTCTCTGATGCTGCATTGGCCACACCCAATCAGCATGAAGAGTGCCTGGGAGGTGCAATGCCTGGAGGTTAGCCTCCTGAGGCCAGAGCAGGGCAGAGGAGGGTGGAGAATGGGCCAGAGTGGAGCAGGGAGCAAAAGGAGAACAGCCAACACAGTAGGAACAAAATCCCTGCCTTCCTCCAGCTTTCATGGACCAGGAAACTAGACAATAGATAACCCCCTCTCCCTCCAAAAGAGAGAGAGAGAGAGGGATGGTACAATAACATAGCAATGAGTGCTGTGGAGAAAAACAGAGCAGGCAGAGAGTTGGGAGTAGAAGGGGAGCTGGTTTAAGTAGAGTGGTCACTGGTTCTTTGAGGAGGTGCCATTGTGCAGAGATCCGAATGAGGTGAGGGACTGGCCACTGGGCCCCACTTAAGAGCCAGGCAACCTGGTTCTAGGGAGGGGAGAGAGAACCTCATGGGGAAAAGTGACGTGGACCCCAGGGAAGGCTGGTTCCGCAGAGCGCCCCCTGCACATCTGCGGTCAGAGCTGGACCCAGTGATGAGCCCCACACCACATGTGACGCAGACCCCATCTAGGAAAGAACGGCCGCTCCCAAAAGGAGAAATGCCACTGTAGGTGTGCCTGAGATCCCTGACGGCAGGCGTGAGCCCAGAGCTTCCACCGGCTCGGCTGGGCTGGCACGCGCCCCTCACACCATAGCAACAGACTCCTCCTGATGAGGAGGAAGCGGCTGCTCAGCCGTGTGTGCGGGGGCTCCGGGCTTCCTCAGCGAGAGACGAGGGTGGGGAAGAAAGGCCGAGCTCACCAATTGAGAGGCAGTGACCCAGAAAATGCCTCAGACGCCTGTGGCTTCTCCCTCAGAGTTTGAAGAGAGTGGCAGCTGGTGGACAGGTGGCAGAGCACCCACACTCGGCCATGCTTCTTCTCCACAGTGGTCCTGGGCTCTGGAGTCGGCTATAATTGGGATCGTGAGGGACTCACACCCACCTTCCCCCCGACACCCACGCAGACACGGTCTCTCTCCATCTCTCCCTCTCTCACACACGCACGCACACACTCCCAGAAATACAGGGCTCCATAAAAGAAAAGGAACACTAAACTAACGTGTGGTTCTGAGAAGGCCTCTTGGAAGAAGTGACAAAGTGAGACCAGAAGGCAGAGTAGGAGTTAGCCAAGCAAAGAGAAAGTGGGACAGCATTCCAGGCAGAGGGAACAACGTGCAAAGGCCCAGAGGTGAGCGGGAGAGAGCCAGCTTGCCCGGTGTCCGGAACTGAGAGAAGCTCAGAAAGGCTGGAGCCGGAGTGCCAGAGATCCTCGAACACAGAGGCGGCCAGCAGCCTGGGATCATCCACGTTCTCCTTCCGGTCCCACCTGTGAGCTCCTGACTAGAAAGGTGACACTCTTCCTATTTCTGGAGCACTTTACAGTTTGCAAAATGCCTCCATGTCTGTTTTTCATCAGTTTCCATGTCAGTTATGATGAATAGCAGAGCTGGGATTGTGAACACGGGTGAGAACAGAGGCTCTGTGATGCTGAGTAGCTTGTTCAGGGGCACACTGCTAAGAGTCAGGACTCACATGTTGGGCTCCCAGCTCCTAGTCAGATGTTTGCCTCACTGCGGCCCTGTTCACCTGGGGCCAAGGTGACCAGCACAGTCTGAGGTTCTGCAGCCACCAGCCTGCAGGCTGGACCGTATTAGAGTGATGAACTGACCCCTCCAACTGGCCTCAGGCTCATGCCCTGGGCACACGCGTGTGTCAGTGTGAGCACACTCAGCCTCCAGGAGGTCCTGCCTGGCACCGGGTTCTGTGGCTGAGGCCTTGGTCCCTCCATCCCATTCTGCTCACTCCCGCGGGCAAGGGGTCCCTACGCAGGGCCCCAGCACTGTTTCCAAGGTGCTTTCCCAGCTCTGAAGATGACAAGAGGCTGCAAGTTCTCGAGTGTGAAAAAGCTGTTTTGTAGCCGCTTGTCTCTCTTGGATTCGCCCACTACACTGCCTCCTTCCACCCCGCTCTTCAGCATCCTTGTTCACACTTTCATCTTATTGCCATGTTCCTTCCTCCCTTGCTCTCAGGCCCTTTATCCGTCCTGGGCCCTCTGTCCTTCTCAGGCTTTGTCTCCTTTTCTAGAAGCTTCTCCTAGTTGCAGCCCAGCGTCTCTAGTCCTCCTACTCCTTCCCCAGGTCTCCATCCCCTCCCAGCCGTACTCATTTCCACAGCAGCACCTCCCTAGAGAGAGGAACTCCACCCTGAAGGAGCTGCCTGGAGGGCTTGTCCTTGCTTCCCAGATTCAAGTTCAGGGAGTCAAGTGGGTGAGAAGGCATCAAGACTCGACTGCCTCTGAACAGGGAGGGGGTGGAGAAGAGAGACAAGGAGACTCGGAGACTCTGAAGGAAAGAGCAGCTATTAGTCACCAGGGGAGAAAAAGAAAAGGAATTGGTCAGATAGCGGGTGGTCCAAGAAAGCTCACACAGCCAAGATCAGCCCTGAATGTAATAAGAGAAAGGAATTAGAGTCAGGCAGGGAAACGCATGGCTGCTGGCCTGGCTTCCCTCCCTACTTCAGCCCAGGGGTGGGGAGAGAGGTGAGCAGGCAGGCCCCTGCGGTGGACGCCTAATTGTGTCTTTGGAAGCTGAGGGGAAGAATAACAGGAGGCAGAGAGAAGATGTAGGCAAGAGAAAAAGGGGAAAATAGCTGCTAGCACCCTCAGGAGCTTCCGTTATCCTTTATGCCTCCCAATAAGATGACCCAGTGCAGGGCCCTTTGTAGCTGGGAGCTTGTCCTTCCTCCCTTCTTTCCCTTTTCACATAGTCTATTTGTCACATGAACAAATTTAGTAGAGAAAATTCAACAGTAGTTGATGGCAGCTACAGGTATCAGACTCTGGGTGACTCATGGTCCATGCTCTGAGGATGTTCACAGTCTAGTAAGAGATAAAGGCACACCCGCAAAGATTCAGCGCGGCTGACAAGTACAGTGAAAGTGATATGTGCAAAGTCCAGCAGTGGCCCAGCTCTGTCTAGAGGGCTCAGAGGGCTTCACAGAGCGTGGCCTCTGAGGTGAGACCCAGAAAACAAGGCGGAGTTAGCCAGATGGGTAGAGAGAAGAAGGGCAATCCGAGCAGAAGAAAGAGCCTTGTTCAAAGCCTTGGAGTTGATGGGCATGGTATGTTTGGGGGGAAACGAGGGGATATAGTAGCAAGAGAGAAGAAGCCAGGAGAGGCTAGTAGCTGATGTCCCCTTTAGGGCACCCATGGACAAGTGGCAGAGGGATGGAAGAGGCATTCAAGAGGTGTCCAGGTTCCTGGGCTAAAGGAATTGCGTCCACTGCCCCACACTGGTCTATGTGACTAAGCCACACTACCCAGGGGAAGATTCTGGGGAAAAGTGAGGGGACCAGGAGGCCTTTGTTTAGGAGACCTTAGAAGGAGTTGGATTTTTTTGTTAGCCTGGCTTTTGGGGGAGGCGGCAGGAGTTGTACATCCCATTCTTTGCTTCTGTTTCTAGTCCCAGAAGATCTTCCTCAACTCCCTTTTCCACTGCTGGGATGAGGTCCGTCTCCATTCAACCATAATGGCCTCAGGCCTGAGTCCACTTGTTTCCTCCTACCCTGCCCCACCCTCCTTCCATGGCAGATAGAGCCTTGAGGAATCTCAAGGAGAATTAGAACAGGAAAACTTTAGAAGAGGTTTTCTTGTTTTAAATGAGTACAAACAATTTAGAAAGCAGATTGGAAAAATGTTTCACAAGAGTCTGTTTAAAATCCCTTACGGCTCCCCACTACCTGAAGGATAAAACACAAACACCTTAGCATGGTATACAGGCTGCCCCATCTACCTTCTCAGTCTCATCTCCCGGCCTCAGGGAACCTTCTGCATACCATTTCTATGCTCCAACATTATCAACCCACTAGCAGGTCCTGGAATATATTGGGTTTTCTTGTGCTGTCATGACTTGGATCTTGCCGTTTTATCGGTCCAAAATTTCTTTTCCCACCTTATCTACCAGGTTGAGATGTCCTACAATTTTCAAGGATTTGCAAGTAAATTCTTTTCCAGAAGGGCTTGCTTGACCATAATCCTCTTTGTGAGCTCCTTAGAATCAATTCCTCGGGGCCCGTAGCTCGGTCTCTACCACAATAGCAGAATTGATCGAACTGTATCATTTATGCATTTATGTCCCCACCAGCCTGTGAACTCCAAGATGGCAGAAACTGGCTCTTCCATTTTTGTATCCTTGGTGCCTGGCACAGCCTCTGGTACATAGTAAGTGTTCAATAAACATTTGGTGAAAGCATGGATGAGCCATAAAGCTTATTCTATCCCTCAATTGTAGGAATTTATCCTAAGGAAATATTACAGAAGAAGCAACAAGAAATGTACACACAGGTATTCACTGCAGGATTGTCTTCATTAGTAGAAAACTGGAAGCAATCTAAACGCTTACAATAGGGGAGTTGTTAAGTGAGTTACAGGCTATTGTACTACCATTAAAAAGAATAACTATGGAGACTATGTAACAGGACAGAAAAGATTTCCCATAGAACCCATGGTTTTAAAAAAATGGTCTACAAAGTTGTTTGTTCACTCTGATTGTAATTGTGTAAAGCTATGATCAAGGACTAAAAAAGAATAGTTTAGTCAACTAGAGCGATTTATTTTCCTTCTTTAAAATTCCTTTTAATGCTTTTATGATAATATTTACGTGGAGAAAGGAAACAACTATTCAGCTCCTGAGCCACGCAATCCAGGGGTCTGCCTCTAAGAGGGGTTTGGAGGAATATGTTGTCCTTTTACACATCAACCTTAAAAAGCTATTGATAGCCCTAAACACTCTAGCTTTTCCCATTATGATGCTGTGAACTATAACATATTCAAACATTCTTAAAGCTTCTTGTGTTTTCAGCTCATGATGTTATAGAATTGGATCATATCTAATTTAGCTTCTTTCTTCCCAGCCCAATAAAGGCTTATCTTTGATGAATCTGCATAGGGTGCTTCCCATGACCACCCACATCCCTCTGATCATTCTGTCCTTCCTTCCTGGATCTTTTCCTTAACTATGTCAGTATGTGCATATTAGCTGTTTACCAAATGCTTACCACGTGCCAGGTAAGGGCACCAATCATTCCTGTTTATTTTACCTGCTGTCCTGGTCTTAGAACTAAAGGTCCGTTGTCCTGGGAATCCATTCAGCCCCAGGCAAATCAGGATGGTTGGTCACCCTAGGCTCTATTTACTGTATCAAAGTTATGGGCCGGATGGGCAAGGTCATGCCCTCAAGGAGCTTACATCCTAAAAAGTGGGAAATGACCAAAAAATAAGAAACCATGATTGCTGCACATGCGTGTGTGTGAGTGAGCATGAGTGTGAGAGTGTGTGTGTGTGTTGGGGCAGAGGATAACTGTAGAGGAGATGGCATTTGAGCTGGGCAGGGAAAGTTCTCCTAACAGACAAAAGAGGTTGCTCCCAGCAGCCTTCTTGAGTCTCATGCTCAGTCCTGCACAGCACTCTGTGTGGTGGCACAGTTACTTTCTCCAAGAGAAGGATAATGGTCTTGTTTGGTTTCCAGCATGCTTCTCTATGTGAGCCAGCATTGGCCTTTTCTGTCATCTGCTCCCTGGTTCTAGTCTTCTTGGAACAGGAGGGAGCTCAGGCATAAGCCCCTGTCTTTGATCATATTTGCTAGTTAGGCGTGCATACCTGAGGTTTGAGCCTGAATGCTTTTCTCCTTGCCCCAGTGTGGTGATGTATGCTCTATGCCTTTTCATACCAAGGCACCTGCCACAGGCAGCCCTCTCCTGGCCTTGCCTGCTCTCTCTGGCATCTTCCTTCAATGACAGATGGCACAAGGGACCTGGAATGTCATGGACTAAATTATGTCCCCACTCCCCCCGAAAATCACATGTTGAGCCCTAAACCCCAAATGTAACTGTATTTGGAGATAGGGCCTATATGAAGATAATGAAGATCAAGGGAGGTCATCAGCATGAGGCCCAAAACCTATAGGACTCGTGACCTTAAGAAGAGGAAGACAGACTGGGAGCTCTCTCTCTGCAAGCACACAGAGGAAAGGCCTCACGAGAGCACAGCGAGAAGGTGGCAGTCTGCAAGGTGGAAGAGCCCTTACGGGGAGCTGAAGTTGCCAGCACCTTGATCATGGACTTCCAGCCTCTGGAACTGTGAGAAACAAATTCCTGTTGTTTAAGTCACCCAGCCTGTGGGACTTTGTTACAGCAGCCTGAGCTGACTAACACAGGGATGCTTTTCCCAGGTGACAGTCTGCTCTCCTCAACTGAATTACAGCACTCGGAAGCAGAGACCCAGTGTCAGACCTATGGATCCTGCCTGGGGCGTTAGCGTGAGGCGGAGCGCGGCGCAGGTGAACAGCAAAACCCCATTCATTTCTTGAGGGATGACTAGGAGACAGGAGACCTTCAACAGCAGGAGAAAAGAACTGGGGTCTTAGGATAAGACCATCGGATGTGTGGACAAAGGAGCCAGTGACCTTGCCTCGCCCATTCTCCTTAGACATCTTTCTTCACCCAAGAGTGGAGGCACAGGTCATACTTCGGGGATGTTCTGGGCATTTGCTGTGATTGAAGGCGGGAGTCTGGCGACCTCTTATGTTCTAGAATCCTGAAATCTTTCTTTGGTTGTTTGCTGGACACATATTAGAGTTATGAAACAATTTCGTGGCATCTCATTTGATCCTCACAACCAGGCTTGAACATAGGGACTTTGCATTATCCTTGTTTTACAGGTGAGAAAACTGGGGCTCAGAGGCCAAGGCCCCTGTACAAGGTCACATACCTCCTAACGGAGAGACCCTGGCCTCCACTATGGGGCTATTTCCCTCCAAAGCCTGCGATCTTTCCACCCCACTCCCCAGGAACAAGGACCCCATCACTCGGGCCAGCCTAAGCCAGGCTGCCTGTCTGACCAGCTCCCGCACGAGTCCCTTCTCATTGCTGTCCTGCGGGTCAGGGAGCACGTTTCCCGGGTGAGAAGCAAGCCCTGAGCTATTCATCCTACAATTGCTCCTTTCAGCCCAGATTTGTTTTTTGATTTGTTTTCTGTTTGTCTTTTCTTCTGGGGAGGGAGAGAGGAGCAGGCGAGCCTCAGCCTTGTTCTGAGAGCTGTGTGTTTACTTCTCCTTCTGTTGTGTGGGGATTTTAGACGACGAGGCTCTGATTTTTCTGCCTCCTTAGGAGACTTGCTCAATTTTTTAAAAACATGCTGGCTCTGGTGCTACACGGCTGCCGACTTTGTCTGCTGAGGAAGCCATGGGCCTCAAAGCCGAGTCTGCGACTGTCTGCGGCCGTTCCCCCACCTCGTGTGGGGCGTATGAAAGGCATTGACTTGGTGTGCTTGGCTAAAGTTGAGAGTGAGAGCGAGAGAGCGAGAGAGAGAGAGAGAATGGGAGCGAGAGAGACACACCGTGTATGAAGGGGACTCTGGAGTGAGGCTTTGCCAGTCTGCATTGGAGTGCTTGTGCTTGAACATACAAGCGCGCGTCACAGCTCTGAGACACCGCTACATGGCCACAAGAGAAGGTGGGCAAGCATGCATTCGCTTTCAGTCAGGTGCACACATTTGAGGGAGCAGCTGCTGAACAATGATGGGGGTGCTCAAGCATGCAGAGTGAGGAGATGTATGTCAGTCATATGTACGGGCTTGGACATGCAAGTGTGTTTCCATACCTACGTGAGACCTTGGATGTGAAGACATCCATGAAACCCAGATCACTGTATACTTGCCTACGAGCAAGAATGTAAAGGAACAGGACAGACGTCAGATGAAAGTGTGAGAACCTGTGTGCATCAAAATGTGTATGGAGCCGGGTCAAAGCTTCAGGACACCTGGGCTCAGGTCACCTACCTCTGACGATGATAGTACGTATTTTTAAGCAGATACAGGAGTAAGCAAAGATCCACGCACGTACATTCGTGTTTCCGTTTGTGTGAGCACCCCAGGGTATGACTTTGTGTCGGTGTGAGTGTGCATTCCTGAGTGTGTTTGGAGTTCTGCAAGCAAATGTTTGCAGGGGGCACAGGAGAAGAGGAGTCTGGATGTGGGTGTGAGAATGTCGGGGTGCATTTGCATGGTGCTTTCCTGCATTTGGGTTTGCTGTGTTCACAACCCTGGAGACTTCAAAACAGCAACAAAAGCAATGACAACAAAGAGGAACGGAAAATGGTCTAACACCGCATACATTTCTGGAGCCTCGGGAGCTTGCCTCATGACGACTACAATTCCAGCGGTGTCCGTTACCATGGCTATCACTAGAAAGACACTGCTGGCACCTCTGTTTGTTTTTAAATCCCCATCCCCGTGACACCCCCTTCTGAAATCCCAACCCCGTTCCCCGAGTGCTTCCTTCCCTTTCAGGGAAGGAAGATCAGGAGATGAGAGTCCAATTCCCTCCAGTCTCCAGGGGGCACCTGGGAGGAAATCAACCTGCCGACTCTCCTCTTTCCCTCCACCAAATCCAGGTGCATCTGGGGAGGACTCAGGACCCGAGGCTCCTGGAAAACCAGAGAGCTCAGAGAATATGGATGGCCTCCGGCTTGTCTTCGGATCTGATCTTCTGGCCCAGCCTAGGATTAGCTGGCTGCCAGGGTCTGGGAGGGGAAAGCTAAGGGCGATGCAGAGGGTGGAAGCTGCAGAGAGTGGAAGCTGCAGATTTAGATTTGCTGACTCCACCACCCCAAGCCAGAGGAAAAAGAGACTGAGGGAGTTGCAGAGCACAGAGCTTGGGCCCAGGCTGGGTGGAGCAGGCTTCACGCCATCTGAAATGCCCACTCTTGGCCCCCTGCCCAGTTTGTGACTGGGTGACGGGGAGGCTGGAGGAACTGGGAATTGCCGCGAGAGAGCTGAGAACCTGGGCCAGGCTGTGGGGTGCTGGCTCCTGCTCGCAGGTGCTCTAGTTGCTGGCTCAGTTCTTCAAAGACAGGGCAAATGAAGCCCAGGTCAGGGTCCCTTTGCATATCAGCTAGTGAACTTCAGGTATTCCAGGGCACATGCTGGCCTGGCAGCCCCGGCCCTTAGGTGAGAGGGGCACAGGGAATACCTACGAGAGAGAGGGGCATTCACCAAGCAGTCCCCACTGGAGGCAAGCAGCAGCCCACCCTGGCTTTTCCCACCAGACAGTCAGCTCCCTGTGGACAGGGGCTGTGTCCTCCTAGACGCTGCTCAACCCTGCCTCCTCCAGGACAGCGTCCTCCATGGGCCCAGGTTACAGCAGGTGCTCAGTAAACGTCCACTGAATTCAGAGCACTGGACTGGGAGCCCTCAAACCTGAGTGTTCCCACCCTGGACGTTGACTGTGTGTAGGGGCAACCATTTACCTTTTCTCGGTATTGCTTTCTTCATCTAAAACATAAGGAGCTTCGATTGAATTATCTCTACACTTCTAGCACTGACATTTCATGATTCTATTAACTAATTGAATTGGATGGACATTATGGAGAATGTTGAATAACAGGCTAATTTTTCTTTGAACATTAAGCAGATCCCCGGGCTGTGTCATAGTCAGGTCAGAAAAAAGCAAAATGTGAAATCATTTTACCTTCTCCCCTTTTCATAAGTGAACAGATTCGCTAAGTCATTCCTGAAGCCTGCCATGGGGAACTGGAGGTGTGTTCCGGTCCTCCTTGCGTTTCTGGTGGTTAGCATGCTTTGGGTACCAGCTGGTCCTTCAAGCCAAGGGGACCATGAGCTCCCTTCAGCTGGAATATTCAGGACTTTCTGTTACTTTGGGGAGCAGAAGTGGGTGCTACAGAAGAGATCTGAGTTTGAGAAGCAGATTCTGGCTTCTCCAATAGAAACAAGCAACAAAGATAATGTCTTTGTGGAACCAAGGGGAGTAGCTGCTGGAATTCTTTCTCTGACTCCTGACTTCCCAGGTCACCCTCTTAATAGTCTTTTATTTCTTTCTCATAAGTGTTATGGCTTGAACTGTGTCAACCCAAAATTCATATGTTGAAGGCTTTGGCTCCAGTACCTCAAAAGGTGATCTTATTTGGAAATAGAATTGTTGCGGATATAATTAGATAAGACGAGGTCATCCTGGAGTGGGGTTAGCCCCCTAATACAGTATGACTGGTGTCCTTATAAGAAGGGGAAATTGGACACAACACATGCACAGAGGGAGAACATCATGTGAGGATGAAGGCAGACTCAGGGAGATGCTTCTACAAGCCAAGGAATGCCAAAGATTGCCAGCAGCCGGCAGAAGCTAAGCGAGAGGCCTGGAACAGATTCTCCCTCATAGCCCCCTAGGGAACCAATCCTGCCAATACCTTACTCTCAGACTTCCACCCTCCAGACTGTGAGACAATACATTTCTGTTGTTTAAGCCGCCCAGGGTGTGGTCCCGGGTTACCGCAGCCCTAGCACGCTAACCCAATAAGAGATACCACCTGCTGGAGAAAGCCATGTGTCTCGGCCATTCCCTCCTCTTTGGTACCCCCACCCCCACCCTCGACTCCACCCAAGTATATTAGGATATTAGAGGGACTGTCAGAGCAGGTAAATATGCTCAGGGAAAGTGATTTTTCCAGCCCAGTTCAGCTTCATAAGTACTACTGTGGATCAGGGAGTCTTCCGTGCTATCCGACCTCAAACTCCATTCTGCTCCAGCTCCAGCTTGTTTTTGTCTTATTTTGCTCTCAAGAGACTCTAATCAACCAGAATCCCCGCCTCCAGGAAACAATCCTTTGTTGTCTACAGGTTACAAGTGGAATCTCCTTTCTACAGCAGCTGACCGCTCCCACCCTCTAGAACAAGGTAAACCTTCTGCTCTCAGCCCCGACCCCGCCCCAACTCTCAACCCTCCAAATGTCCATGCCCGTGATGACCTTTTCTCCCACCTCCCAGAGCAAGCTAGACAGGCTCCATCTCCTCTTCCCGCCCCCAGCCTCTCCTGTCTCCTCGGACCCTCCACACAGGCTGTCCTTCCCAAAGACAGCGCCTGTTTATGTGCTCACACATGCCTTGTCTCCAAACACAGCGTAGAAATAAGTCGTAAGGACTGAGATGCAGCGGCTGCGAAATCTCAGTGACCGATGAGAGGGCCTGATTGCTTGTGCATAGCTGCTGAAAGGGGTCTTGACATTTTAAGTGCTCGTCAGAGTGAGGAATGACAGCGGCAGACAATGAGACACTTCCTCTTTGCCTTTTGCTGGCTATTAATAAGTGTTTCTGATTCTGCAGATGTGGGAGAGATTCTGGGCCACTGGGTTGGGTGTGCTGCATTTTTTTTCTCACTTTGTCTTTCTCCCAGTTCCCATTTCCTCCTCTCTCCCCTGCCTCCCCCTTCCCAGCCGCCAGTCTCTTTCTCTCCTACGCGCTGCCGGCTGTTTGTCTTGGAGTCGGATTTGTTAGTGCTCAAGAAATGTCATTAGGCAGCTGGACTCCGACCTGCTCTTGGCTCTTTGCTGGAATTCAATTTCTTAGTCTCCCTAGCTTGGACCAACTGCCAAATCCCACTTGCTTCCCCTAGGGCTGGAGAGGAATAGAAGGGATATGGCAGGCTGGCAGAGAAGATAGACAAGGGGTGTGAGGCTAGAGTTGGGGAAGCGGGTACCAGGGCATTGGCCGCACGCGGGGACCATTGAGGGCAGCCGATGCAAGCTGGGATAAAGGAACCAGGCCTTGGCAACAGACAAGTGCAGAGAGAACTGGGAGTGGATTCATCCCTCCCTCCCTCCTTCCCCTCTTTGGTCTTTCTATCAGCAAGGACTTCAGAAAAGCCACAGTGCCTACGTCTTCCTCCTCAGCCCACAGGGGAGGGGTGCTGTGTCCTGGCCTCGGAGAGAATGTTGGCCCACCACATCCTTTTGCTTTGCGGGGTTCCTACCTGGTTTCCTGAATCTTGCTGCTCATTTTTCTGAAATCCGCTCTCTCCCCAAATCAGAGGGACCAGCTACTCCATGTGCCCAGAATTGAGGAGTTGTCCTCAGTGCTAAAACCGGGGCCGTTCCGGGGAAACCAGAACTGTTATTCACCTGACTCCAAATCACCCCCATGACCTCTGACTTGGCTTCTGACATCCCTTCTCAAGAGGTACCTTCCTGGCTTTGCATGCACTTTGTTGGAACAGGCAATGAACAGTGAGGAGGGTGCAGAGGTTAGGCTGAGATGAGACAGGAAAGAACCTTCAGACTAGAGCAGCATGGCCTTTTCATCCCAGTGAAAGAGAAAAGAGATGTCCAGCCAAGGGCGAGTGACACTAGAGATGTCTTCCAAGCTGCGAAGCCTCTGTGTCTTCGGAGAAAATAAGGCTTGGGGAAACCAAGCAAGACAAGGAGCAGCGCCCTGCTCCCAGGGCCCGCCTGGCTGTCTGTGCTCCAAGCCCTTGCCCCTCCCCTGGCCAGCCCCCTCTAGCCAACCCCCCTCCAGCCTGGCTTCACTGGAGTCCAGCTCCAAAGCCTTATCCCAAGCCCGCAGCCTTTGGATCTCTTTATTCTGATTCAATTACATACACAATATGAGCTTTGCAAACAGAAAATTACACGCTGCAATAATTGAATTCTTTCCTGGACTTGAAGCCTGCTGGGCTGTGGTGTGGAGCTGCTCCCGGAAACACAGCCTCGCCCTGGGGCCCCACCTGCACTTAGCAAAATAACAACTAACATTTAAACACCGTTTTATAGTTAATGGTCCTTCTACCCCTACTATCTCTTTTGAATGTAACAACCAGGTGAAGTAAGCTATTATACACCATTATGGTTATTATTCATCATTCTCTTTTTACAAATGAGGAAACTGAGGCACAGCACAATTATAGGATGTCCTTGAGGTAATGGAACAGATAATTGTGGCAAAGACAAGATCCAAATCCAGGTTTTCTGAGACAAATTTCATGCTTTTTCCCAATCCAGCCTGACTTCTATTTTCTGCCCACCCTAACCACCACGTGGGCCTGGGTCTCCTGGTCCCCCAGGTTTCATGAAAAAGAGGATGGTTGCTTTTCCTCCTTCCCACAAGTCTAGGCCTACATGCTATTGCAAGAGCTGTGGATATGATTGATCCTGCCTTCCACCATAAACCAAAGCCACAGTTTCAAAACCTTCTAAATACCTGCAAACAAAGATTATAGTTGGATACTCTAAAGAGTATTATTTTCTTTCCATTGGTCTAGAAATCTTCTCCCTCTAGGACCAACAAGGCAACTACTTTCATTTCATTTCCCCTGCCCTTACTTTAAAATAAAGCCAGACTAATTCCTTAGATATACGCAGTAAATATGGCAGTGACTTCTGTCACCTTTGTCAGCGTCCTTCAACGAATGTTTATTGTGCATCTGCTATGTGCCAGGAATTTGTCATCTCATTTGATCTTCACAATAAATTAATGAAATAGCTCTTATTATTTCTATTTTAGAGGTGAGGAACTGGGGCTTAGAGCAGCAGAAAAATCTTGCTGAAGTCCTTACTTCCAATGGGGACTAGAAGCCGAGTCCACCAGGTCCAGAGCCTGTGTTCTCAACCACTGTGCCACAAGACTGGTTAGGAGTGAGGTTCCCTCCTTCCTGGTTCAGATCAACCTCACCTTTGAGCTGGACTATTGAACTTCCTCCTTAATGGTCTCCTTGATTTTGGTCTTATGTCCATTAAATCCATCCTCTATCCTCAGCCAGTGGGTGACTTAATCTCCGACAAAGCCATTTCCAGACTCCAAGAAAAACTCTATAGCTCCCAACTAGTTACAGGAAAAAAAAGCATTCACGCTCCATGGAGCACTGGACAAGGTACTCTGTGATCCCCGCTTATCTTCTGACCCCTGTCTTCTGCCTTTCCCCCTGCATTGTACTCTGTAGTTATGGTAAACTGCTTATACGTCCTCTGTCGCAAACACCAGGAGGTTTCACATCTCAGTGTTTTTCTGTGTGCTTCCTCTCCCTGGAGTCCCCTCTCACTTTTCTTTGCTGGGCTTAATCTCACTTTTTCTTCAAGCTTCAGATTACACATCATCCTCTCCAGAAAGCCTTTGCCAACTCTCAGTCTCCTGTGGTGCGATTTCATGGTCCCCATGCACTGCCTTTAGAGGACAATTTCTTGTTCTTGTGTCTGTGTTCTCTAGTCCTGCCCTCCAATCCTGGACTGGAAGTTCATTACACAGAGACTGGATCATTCTCTCTGTGCCCCAGCAGCTAACACAATTCCTGGCTCATAGCAATCATTCATTAAATATCTGTTGCAAGTCTTTAAATCACTATGTATAGCTGATGACACTACACGCGTGATCATATCCTCCTAATGACCTAACCTCAGAAGATTTTCCATGATTCCTGACACTCTGAATATAAAAGGAAGTATGTGCCCAAGTGACCTGGGGCTGTATGTACCACCAGAAACTGTTTCCTAGAGATGCAGAAGAACCCTAGAATAAGAAAGTCTCTTCCTACACAGCAACTAACTTCACGCTGATTTCCTAGAGGGTCCTAGCAAATGGGAAGGAAAGTTTGAAATAGTGCAAATTTCGCCTGTCAATCTGAGGATACTCTGACACAGAGCTGGCAGACAGGTCAGAGACACAGTTTTCTTCCTAAGGATATTTCAGGCATGATTGTCCTAAAAGGAAACCTGGAAAAATGAAGACATTTACCGTGCTCCTGATAAAGAAGATTCAGCATCGCAAAGACGTCAATCCTCCCCAAGTACATCTATAAATATTTAATGCACTCTCAATCAAGAGCCCAACAAGATTTCTCATAGAATTTGACAAGCTAATTTTGAAATCCATATTGAAAAATAAATATCAGGAAAATCAAGATAATTAAAAGAAAGAAAAAGGAAAGGGGATTTGCCCTCTCAGATATCAAAACATACTATAAATTTACAGTATTTAAAACAGTAAAATTCTGTGGTATTGTCTCATAAATACACAAACAGGTAGATAGACTAGAATTCTGAGTCCGAAAATAAATATACATATTTGCCTGGCACATAGTAGACACTCCATAAATATTTGTTGAGTAAATAAATAATGGTGGCATTTCACATCAATTGGGGTGGGACAATTGACTATTCATTGAGGAAAAAAAAATACAGCTAGATTCTATCAGTTGCAAAAATCAGTTCCAAATAGCCTAAAAACCTAAACATAAAAATATCCATAATATTTGGAAGAGACTATATAACAATTTATTTCTGACCTTAGGGTAGGGAAGTCCTTCTTAAATAAATGAAAATATGCAAAAGATATAGAGCAGGGGTTGGCCCACCACCTATTTGTATATAAAAAAAACATTTACTGGGACACAACCACGTCCATTGCTTATGTATTGTCTCTGGCTGTTTTGTGCGGCAGGAGCGGTGTTGAATAGTTGTGACAGAGACCATATAACTCGCAAAACTGAAAACAGTTACTATCTGGCCACTTACAGAAACTGCAAACCTTGACCCAGAGTGAAAAGATTAATAAATATAACTACATCAAAAATTAAAACTTTAGTCACATGAACACAGTTTGAAAGGCAAAACACAGACGTGAAGACAATGTTTTCAACACATATAACAGACAATAGATTGTTAGTATTGATGTTACATGAAGACTGCTTACAAATCAAGGAGTCACTCTAATGAGAAAGAGACAATAACCCCAAGCAGAGTGGGCAGAAGATATGAACAGGAAATTCATAGAAGACATTCACGTGGCCAACAGAAGCCTGAAAAGATAGTCAGCTTCACTGGTTTTATCACTCAAGGCCCCGGCAGGAAACAGAGGGCAAAACTAGGCAATTTGAGGATAGTTTAATGAAGGAATTATTTATAAAGGTGTGGACTGGATTTAAATAAACAAACAAGGTATGCTACAGTATCCTGGGGCAGTAATTTTATGTCATATATATTTACCACAATAAAATAACATTTATCGCCTCCCCCTCCAAAAAGGCATTAAAAAACCAACTGTGTAGTGTTTTAAAATACTTAAATATGAAAAAGTAGAAGAGTTAAAATAAAAGATGTACACTTCAAAGGATAGGCATAGAAAAGCTTTGGTGGGTATATTTTCACCAGAAAAAAAAAGATTTCAAGACTAACATATTACTGGAAATAAAAAAAGGCTTTAAGTAGTGGGTCACTCCATCAAAAGGCTTGATAATCTTAATTGTCTATGCACCTAAGAACAGTGCTTCATATATAAAAAGTAAAAATTGACAAATCTAAAGGGAGAAATAAAGAAGTCCACAAATACAGTTTTTATTTTAACAACTCTCTCTCAGTAACTGATAGAACAAGTAGCAAAATAACATCAAAGATATAGATGGTTTGCTCAACAGGGAGCTGTCACCACCTCAAGACCTGAAGGTGCAAGAGAAAGAGTAGAAGCCTGGGAGAGCTGCATGAAGAGGGATGACCAGCACTGGGGCTCTGGGCATGGGGGTGCACTGACCCATTGGGAGCTGGCGGAGAAGCAGGAGAGGGAATAAATTCCCCAAGTTCATTCGCCTTCTGTCCCCTGGAGCTTCCATTGGCTGAATCCAACTGGAAGCTTACAGGTCTGCTTCCTCAAGAATGGAGTGGAAAAATATGGAGAGTGGATCTGGAAGGGCAAACTGAAGATATTCAGCACACTCGTAATCAGGAAGATGAACATCAAAGCAGCAATGAGATACCCCTTTTCACACACAAGAATGGTCAATATCTGTAAAGTGCGAGTGTTATAAAACACATTCTTATTGATACGTTGATGATGAGGAATAAATTAGGACAGCTGCTTTAGAGTCCTGCAATTGCCCTTAAATTTTGTGTGCATATACTATGACCCAGCAATTTCATGTCTCTGCACCTAGAGAAACACTTGTACTATTGCACAAAAAAGTATGTATAAAGATGTCTGTTACAGCACTGTTTTTAAGCGAGAAATGGAAAACATCTCAGGTTTCTATCAATCGAGGGTTGTGTTATAGTCAAGTTGTATTGTAGTCGTATGACAGAATAATATGCGTTAATTAAAAAGAATAGGATAAATTCTAATATATGCTATTAAGGGTAGCTCTACAAGAAGCATTATTGAGTGAAAAATGGAAGTCGTAAAATAATACGTATAGTCTTTTATTTAGGTAAAATATACGCAAAACAATCATATATATTTTTATACAAGCAAGACATCTACACCAGTGTAAGTGTATGGATATAGTCTAAAAAGATATATGTCATGATTAACTATGAGGAGATGGTCAATTTTTTAAATAAGAAGAATGTATTTATTTATTATTTGTGAAATTAAAAATTCATTACCACCACTAGCAGCAGCAACAAAAGAAGACGATCAGACCTACTGGAATGCTATCTCTGCCAGGAAGCCTTCTGGTTCTTTCTGTCAGAATTCCGCCCTCCCGTGCACCATCTGGACTAGCCATCGCTGTTCTAGCATGTACCACAGTAGGTCTTATACTAGACTTCATGATTTATGTATCTGCTTCCCCTTCTGGACGATAATCTCCTTGAGCCCAAGAACTGTGCCTTTGTAGTGGCCATTCTTTGCTTTCTTTTCCAATCTTTACCCTTTTCTGGCGACTGTCTGACTGAAGTCCAATCCTTAGGTGACAGCTGTGCCCTCCAGGAACCATGCTTGTCAGGAGTGAGTACCTGGGCAAATGACTCAAGTTGGACCAATTATTGTCCCTTTCTGGAAAATGAGGCACTGGGACATAGAGGAAGTTAGACCTGCAATATGTCAACTGCCATGTTTTCAACTACGAGGACAGGAGAAGCAGACAAAGTTGGCTCTGAGAGAAGGAGAGCGAAGGAGAATGAAAAGATATGCAGAAGGGAGCAATGATAGGAATCCTGCTGGTTTTTGAGGACCTGACTCTGGCTTGCTTCAACGACACCTTTGTACCTTTATATAAAGGGCATCCCTGCATCTTTATAATAAAGGCCCCTATTTTTTACTAACATCTCCAGTTAATTTCTGTTGCTTGTAACTAGAAGAATTCTAATAGTGAAGAGTTGTTCACCTTTCTGTCTCCCACTGTACCTACCTCACAGCAGAGTCTGCTTCCCAGTAGATGTTCAACAAATGCTTGCTCGATTGGATCAAATGAGGTGTCCATTCCTCCTACAGAGCCCTCACAGTTACTCACTCAGCCTCTATTTGACGCTTGCAGTGCTTCTAGCTCAGCACCTCCCAAGACACCCCATTCCACTGATGGGCAGCTCCAGCAGTTCCACAGTGGCCTCTATGGGTCCCTCTGCATCACGGCAGCTTGGCAGTCTTGGGAAGTCTTCTCTTTTCTGAGCTAAACATCCCCACTTCACCTATCGTTCCCCATAAGGCACACTTTCCAGACCTTTCCTTTCCCTGATCACACTCCTCAGGACAAGCTCCCGTTTGTCAGTGTCTCTCTTAGAACGAAGTGCCCCAAATTGACTCTTCAGACTTCAAGCTCCTGTGGCCTGTGAGTGATAGGCAGAGCTGCAGGATGTCATAGACAGACTCCACAGGGCTGCGAATTGGTAAGGGGCTGTCTTATTTGGCTGAGTATTTAAAAAAGAATGATTATTTGTAGAGAACTGGAAATTGCCCAATATATAAATTCTTTGCTATTAAAGGTGTGCTAACATGAAATTTGTTAAATCCCGGAATTTGGTTTGCTGATGTGAAACCCTAAGGACGAAGAGTTACCGTAGCACAAAGCACACATCTCCCCGATCAATCGCACAGTCCCTCCGTGACCATGAATCACTCACACTCCAGGGGCAGCTGGCATCCCTCTGACTTGGAATTGAACTGCAGACTCTGCAAAGTCAAGTGGCAAGCGAGACGGTCAGAGCATCCTAGAGCTGGGAGGACACCTTAGAAGGGATCATCTAGTCTAATCCCTTCATTTTACAGCTAAGCCACCTTAAATCTGTTCCGGAACAAGTGGGGCATTAATAAATAAAATAAAGTAAATTTTACCTATGAGGAAACTAAGACTCAAAGTGGTTAAGTGGCCAACCCAAGAGCATGCAGCAGGTTGGGAGTGGAGCCAAGACCCCCGTTCCTGTCCACAGTGCTTTTCTCTGTACTCACCCCTTTGTGAGATGAAGGTGGCAGCCTGTAGGGGCTGCCCTTAGGTGCAAAGAAGCTTCTCATCTTCTCTCTGAGGACAGCAGGCACAGCCTACAGGCCATTTGTTAACAGCCAGAAATCTAGAAGCAGATGAACTAATCAAAGCTTGCAATTAGGGAGCATCCATCAGCCAGACTGCCCACCCAGAACTGGTCTCCCAGCCTGCCCCTTCTCCATGCGCGCACAGGAAGTCAAATCAATATGAGAGTTAAAGTCTTCCCTCTTCTTAAAGGTTGAATCTGTGGAACTGTAAAGGACAGCAATCGATTAGAACACAGTACGGGCTTTACGCACGTGTACACATCTCAACTTTTTCACAGACTCCTGAATCTCCCGTCTCCTGCGGTAAGACTTTAGGAAACTGGAGAAGTTGTCTCTCTGTGCAATGACCAGACAGAACATGCCATGCCCCTCTCTGATGACTTTTCCAAGTTCCAGCATCTCTAGAGTGTGGAAGAGAATTTATCTATTTCACCCAGAGAACGATCAAACCCTTTACCGGCAGTCCTTGTTGGTTGCTCCGGGCATAGCTGAAAGCTGCAGGCTGTTCGCAATGTCCAGCTGAGTCTGAAGAAGAGCCTGGTCAGCTCTCTCCAAGTTCCCCAGCATGGTTCGAGGGTGGCTGAAGACAAGCCCTTGCCCTGGCAATGAATTTAGATCCCTTCCAAATTCCAAGGATTCTAAACTTCATTTCCTCACTGAGAAGTGAAAGAGATGAGAAGGACACCATAGGGTCTTGGAAAACAACATGTGTAAATTGCATAAAAGTTCACAATGGAAGTAACGAGAAGAGAGGAGATGACAGCAAGAGCGTTGGCCAAATCTGGAAGGATTGAACAAGTCAAGCCTAAAGACTTCAATCTATGAAAAAAGCCGTGACTCTAGCCCCGCACCAGCCTCTTACTTCCCTATTGCCCCACTGGCATCTCTCCCAAATAGAATACCTCTTTAGTTGGTGGCTTTGCTTGGATGCCCAGTTTCCGATGTCTTTCAGAAATAAGGTTTATCTGGCTTTGAAGGTCTTATTCTGGGGACAATTCTTATTTTCCTTCTTTCTTCTTTCAAAAAGAAAGAAAGAAAGAAAAAACAGCAGCTTTGACTAGTCTGAGGGTGACACGAACGCCTGATTTTTATGCAATGTTGCAAGTGCCTTTCAGCAACACAATGGCAGGTTCTTTGACAATGTCATGCGTCTATTCAAAACAACCGGCATGCCAGTCAGAGGCCTGGGCGTTTGCACAGTGCTTGTTCTCCGTAGTGATAAGGCATGTTAGATTTTCCCATTCTATTTGAGAAATAATTCTGGTCTTTTTTAAGTCCCCTGCTTTTTTGATTATTTTTTTCTTGCCTCTTTGCTGAACAATAGGACCTGTCCCTGTTTGATTCCTTCCGTGATGCCTGTGCGGTAACAACTTGAGAAAGAGAGAAAAGGAGAGTGGGGACAGGGCTGGGGGGTGAGGGGGGAGAATGTGATGGCTTAACAGGCGCTGCCAGGTGCTGGCCAAGAGAGGGACAGCATTAAGGAGGGGCTGGGAGATTAGCACCGATAATTTCCTTGGGTCGATTTGTACAGCTCCTTTTGTTGGAAGCAGGGTATGTAGGAGGATGGGTTAATTATCCGGTGTCCTGCTCCCCTGTCTGGTCTACCACCGCTAACCCTCTCTCTCCCTTTAGCAGGTGCGCAGTGCCAAGAATGAGAATGTGTACTTCCTGCCCCTGCTGGAAGCGTGATGGACAAAACAGAAAAAAGGACAGTGGGGACAGGGATAAGGGTTGGGAGAGTGTGAAGTCATCCAGCTCTGCAAATGGAGAGAAAACGCCCCAACGACCTTCCATCCCCAGCAAGCATCCCAACTACCATTTGCTGGTTCCAATTCTCCTGTCTTCGAATAGGCACACCCTCCCAACGGGTGTTAACGGGCTAGCTCTCGCGGTGCGGTAAACCACCTCAAAACTTAGTGGCTTAAAACAATCACCATTTCTTTAGACCACGACTCTTCTGGGCAATTCTGGTCTGAGCTGGGCTGATCTCTGTTGGGTTCACTGGTGTGCATATGGGCTGGCCTGGATGGCCCCAATCACATTTCTGGTGGTTGGCTGAAGCCATGAGAGCGACTAGGCCGTGTGTCTCTCATAATCTAGCAGGCTAGCTCGGCTGGCCGGGTACCAAAAGCAGCCAGAGGGCAACAATCAAAGCACACAAGCTTTTCAAGCCCCTGTTCCTTTATATTTACTAATGTCTCATTGGCCAAAGAAAGTCATATGGCCTACTCGGGTCAAGCAGTGGAGAAACAGACTCCTGGACTCCATTCCACCTCTGCATCGGAGTTCAGCAGGGAAAAATGTGTGGCCGTTTTTTCTTTCATCTGCTACAACTTGAATAGCCTCTCCCCTCTGTTCCCCTATCCCTCACGAAGACACATACACTAACATTTGATTTACACACCTGGTTCAAAGCTTCAGGAGAGCGTCCTTCTTGAACGCAACACCCAATTAAGCTCATGTTACTCAGTCTCTCTGTATTTCTACCAACTTGGACCTGTTGTTCTCCTGTCATTTCCCTTTGTCACTTGGCAGAATTTTGGAGTTTGCCTAACCTCCCCATTTTGCAAATGAGGAAATTGTGGCCCAGAAAGGAAAAATGATTTGGGCAACACCACCCATCAAATCAGTGGGATGCCTGAGACCTCAGCCTCCAAATTCTAAGTGTGGACCTCCAGCCCCCACATCAGACACCTCGCGAAGTCACTGCATGCCTGTCGTCTACCACACAAAACTAAGTGGAAAATGCCTGAAAGGTGTGTGCGCGCGTTTTGTGCCCTGTCTGTGATCAGAAAAGGCTTCAAAGTAGTGTTCACACCAAAACACAAAACAAAAGGCACAGACCTGTTGAAGGGCTGCAGAAGCAGTAGCTGCTGTCAGGCTTCTGTAGCGAGTAGATCACGCCATTTGGGCAGATTTTCTCTGGGTTTTCTGGCAGCTGAGGCAGAGAGGGCTATTCATTGAGTTATACACTTTTTTATTTTCTAACCAAAGAAAGCATACAAATTCATCTGTTGAGACAATTTATTTTTGCTGGCACAAAACTGAAGTAGACATTTGCTGGACCTCTCTCTCTCCAAAACATTGACCAGCATTTTGGACACTGTCCTCTTTTCTTGTTCCAAAAGCACATTTATTTGCTGTGCTCCTTGCCCCCTGCCCCACGGGGCCCGGCGTGGGGTGCTGCCCACAGTGGGTGCTCAATCAATGCTGCAAGCCGATTGGTGAGCGGCCACAGCCGTTTTGACTCCACCCCAGGAGTCGAGCGTCTAGCCCTGGGTGAGTGGATGGTGCTATTTGGAAGGCTAAATTAATTGATTTAGTATTGATCGGGCTGCAAACCTCTGTCCAATATCTCTAGAATCCACAGCACTTTTAGTAGAAGAAGTCCTTCAAATTCCATTTGGGTTTTATTTAAGCAGCACAAATTTGTAAATCACTGTGCAGACCAGACCTGAGTCCCAGCCCCCACCCTACCATCTTCTCGTGAGTGGCACTGAGCAGATTCTTTCACTTCTCTGTATACCTACCTGCCCCTCCCCAGTCCAGGGACTCTGAGTGTCAATTGATGTGATATACGAACACTTTAAGTGCAGTGGAGATGTAAGGAATCTTAGTAATACTCTTAGACTGTCAGTTCAGAAGTCAGTTAAACGTTCAATTTTTAGTCTCAGGCCTTGAATATCTGATTCCATGCAATCAAGTGCCTTGTGGTAGCATGTGCTAGAGGAAAAAAGGCAAAGAGGCTGAAGAGACTCCACATGACCAAACTACCACTCCAGGAGCTGCTGTGTGCCTGGCTGCACTTTATGGGTTCGGTGCTCCAGGTCCCCAGCAGTGGGAGATGGGGGTGTAAGGTCCTTCTGCCGCAGCCTGCAGTCCCGCAATATTACTGGTCTGAGCCTCAGCTCCTCACACTTTGATGTGTATACAAATTTCCTGGGGTTTTGTTAATATTCGGATTATGATTCAGTCAGCCTGGGGTGAGATTCAGAGAACCTGCATCTTTCACAAGCTCCCAGGTGATGCCAATGCTGCCCGTCTAGGGACCACACTCTGAATATACCAGAGATAAAAGGACGTATACCACATTGATGGATGGGGTTACTTGTAAGTGTCAGTGTGCCCAGCTCAAAATATATAGTCTGAGTGAGGAATGCAGCTCTTGTGGGTCACAGATGGCCCTGAATTTCAGAGTGGGTGGGCTAAGGGGAGGGCCAAGTGTGCAGAGGGTGTGTTTTCCATCTCTGCATATTTACCTTAATCAAAGGGTCTTTCTGGAATTCAGGTGTGATGAGGTAGGAACCAGGGTTTGAACTTTATGTTCTGCTCCTGGCTGGCCCACTTAAGGGTCTGAAGGGGAGTGAGCTGTTAAGCAATCTGGTTTCCCACCATTTTAAACCAACAAGTAAAATGACACAGGGATGGACTCTTTACCAAGCACCTTCACATATATGGTTCTACTTAAGACAACCCATAGCATAGACATTTTTGCCAACTGCTTTTTACAGATGAAAAGAGCAGAGGCACAGAGAGCTCAATCAGGCACCCTACGGTGATTCAGTTGGTAAAGGGCAAGTTGAGCTCAAACTCAGGTCCAGAGTCTCCATCTTTCTAGGACGCTGTGTGAGCTCAGGAGTGAATGAGCCAGACATGAGCCCAGTGAGCAGACACCAGCGGCCAGGGGATAAATCCATCTCCCCAATGAGAAGAGAAAGGACACCAAATCATCCATCTTTCCGTCCCATTCCAAGACGAGCTACCTGGTGCGCTCCAAGTGCAGCTTCACACCTGTGTGTCACCAGGCAAAAAGTGGGGAGTGTGCACAGATGCTAATCAATTACTTGGGAAACTGACAGCCTGGGGGTTTTCGCTTAAAAACCAGTTAAAATATGTTGCTTACTTTGTATTATTTTTTTAAGAGTACAGTTAGATATAGGGACTTTAGCATGAATAATCTCAGATTTATGTGCCGATCAGATGGGTCCTGAAACTTCCTAAGTGCTTCAAGTGTACACATTTTAACTTGAAAAATTACCGGGTTTGGTTAAGAAAAATTTTCAAACATGAAGCACGAAGCTCATTTTAGGAAAGAAATTCTCCAATGGAGTGAACCTAGGCTGTCATAAAAAAGTTAAACCAGGCATAAAGGAAAATGTCAGATGTGTGGGAGAACCAGCTGTCTCTCCTCTTTTTTTTTTTTTAATTTTTTGTAGCCTGGATCAGATTATAGGAGAGTATATGCATGTCTGAGGCTGGGCGTCAGGAGGACCAGGCGGAGAGTGAGCCTTGTTCTCCTGGGTGATGCGGAGCTCTCTCCTGGAGAATACTTTTTTTTTTATTTCTAAATAAAGCACTCTAGAGTGGCACATTTATAACCTGCGAAGAATTACTCAAATAAGAGACGCTGTCAGCTATTTATTTTAAAAGCATTTTTCCCGAAGGAGAAGGGGAAAAAGATCTCTCCACTTTCCTCCGTGTCCCTTCAAAAGGTTTGTGAGTGGATTCTTTCCTGGCTTTATTTTCCTCCTTAGAAGAGGAGCCTTCTGCTGGCCTGAGGATTATTTCTGCTCTGCTTGTTCTTTTCTCTGCTCCCAGTTGAATGATCTGTCCACCTTTCAGGAAAAAGGGAAGCTGAGTCTCGAGCTCATGAAGTGGGTGGGGGATGAAGATGTTGGAGTATATGTTTGTCGGGTGCAGAAAGAGTTCTTAATTAAATTCCAGAAATAGCACCCAGCCGGAAAGAGGAAGGGGGGAGGGAAGGAAAGCAAAACCAAAAAGGGAAGAAGGAAGGAAGCAGAGGAGAATGAATGGTTGGAGAAGAACGGGAAGTAGTGGGCAAGGAGGGGAAGAGGTGCTCCTGGTCCATGGGGGCAAGGCGGGGTTAAGGGCTGGGCCCCAGGCTTCCAGCTCATGCCGCCTTTTTGGAAACCTTTCCCCTTGGGTCCCATTTCTAACCATGGCTGAGCTGTGGACTCAGAGCCAAGAATGTAGGTGTCATTCAGCGTTGGTTTAGTACTTCCCTTTGCAGAAAGGCCTGGATGAAGTGGGGTATGGCTGGGTCTGCACAGGGACTCTAAAATGAAAAGTAAACAGGGACGGGCCATGTTCATGAAAATGCAAGGAGGGTGTTTACTGGGACTAGGATGAAGAGCTACACTGTGTTCAATGGCAATGCTAGTTTGACTGACTTTGTCTTCTAAGTGGGTGTCACCCAGGGTGCCTTAGACACACTACTAGCCAAGGCCTGACAGGCATGGTGAGGACACCCATCCACTGCCCTCCCACCCCTATCTCCCCCGATTAAAATCCTGCCCATTCCTCAAGCACCAGCTCAAATTCTTTCTCCATCAGGGACCCCGTAGGTAAGGACTAATCTCTTTCTAGAAATGCTTTAATTGCACTTCAAAAATGGCCCCCGATTCCCTTTGGGGCTGTATTAGTTATTTGAGTGCACATTCAAGAGCAAGAGTAGGCCTGGTTCATTTTTGTATTTCCCACAGTGTTTGGTGCAGAATAGGCGTTCAATGAAAAGACTCAGGAACTGCTAACTCTGGTCGACACATTATGTGCTACGAGATGGGCAGGCATCGCTCCAAGCTCTTCGCCCGTGTTACTCCTAATCCTCACACTTGCCCTTTGAGGAGATGCTGTGGTCATCCTCATTTTGAGATGAGGCAGTTGAAGTCCAGTGGTTAAACTTGCCCAAGTTCATGTAGCTTGCAGACCGAGCTGGGATTTGAACCCAGACATCTACTCGTTCAGACACTACACTGAGTCCTCGAAAGCCTCCCATGTTATCTAGGGTCCAGTTAAAACAATTAAGTCGACATTTTTATCACATTCGATGGTCAAACTATGAGACCATTCATTAGCCTTAACTTTTTTTTGTTTCTGCCATGTTTATATTGTGCCTATTGCACACTGCCCTCTCCCCGACACCCCACCTGGAATTGCACAGCATATCGGTCCTACAAGATTCAAATGTGGGTCTGCTGGACCCAAAGCCCTTATTTTTTCAGTATATCACATTGGACTTGGGGGCAGAACAGCACAGGAAAGATCAGAGTTTTAGTTCTTCGCTCATCTACCTCGCAGGATTAGTATAAGAATTAAATGAGATAACAATGTAGCATACCTACAACAGGGCCTGGCACAAGATTATTCACGCCACTGACCATGATGACTGTATTATTAGGCCATTGTGAAGTGCAGGGTGATTAGCATCTATCTGAGATCTGGCATCTCCAACTCTGCTTTCTCCAGGAAGCCCTCTGTGACTACTTCAACCCCAAATATCCCTCTTTTCTGAAGGTGCTATGCTCTGGTGTTCTGCACCGCATGGCCCAGCAGGGCGTGAAGTGCCCTCCTGCATTCTCCTCTGGCTGTTTTGCAAGGGACTCATAAGCAGGGACTGCCAGAAGGAGATAGAATCTTGTGGTGATTAAGCCCTTGGTCTCTGAAGTCGGCCCGCACCGCCGTGTGCAGCTGTCTAGCTTGTGCACTGCACACCTCCAGGGGGGCCCATTCCCACTGACTACAACGTGCACAGAACTCTCTGGGTCCTGACTCCTGATGACCCTGAGTCAGCCAGCCCCGAGTTCCCAGCCAGGTCATACCACCTGTTACCATATGATCTTAGATGAATCACTTACCCCTCTCATTCCCCATTTCCTCACTTGAAAGATGGCGATAGGATTGCATCTCTCTCGTAGGATTGTTGTGAGGGTGAAGGGAGCCAGCACGTTTAAGTGGCTAAGCGCAGAACCTGCACGAGCAGGAGCACAATCATGTCAATCATTATTTTTAAAGCCTGAAGAGAGAGGAGGGCACGGAGGAGGTGCTCAACAGATGATCATTGATGGAGGAATTTCTCCCCGATAAGGCCCGTATTGTGGCTCTTCCTCCAAAGAATTCATCCTCAAGGAGCCAACTTTACTAAAGCGGGGGGGTAGGTTGGAGCAGCCAGCACAGGCTAAGGGAGGCAAGGAGAAAGGATAACAGATAGTACAGAACAGAAGAGACTAGCCCTTAGCTCAGTCTAGGAGGAAACGCTTCCTGAGGGCGGGGCTGCCCCTCCTTGCCAGCAATGTGCCCAACACAGGAGCAGCTACTGCTCATTCACCTGTCACATCTCTCCAGGCTGAGGCACTCTGGGATCTTCATTCCAGGCCTAGCCCTGAAATATGCATCCACCTCATCAAGGAAGAGAAAACTGTGGACCATTTGCAGGGTGGCAAGAGTCCTGCTCTGGGAGGCAAGTGACTGAAGTCCTGGTCTGTGTCTAGCACTGTCTCCTTGGACACTGGCGGCTTCTGTGGCCTCAGGTTACTTGTCTGTGGATAGAATAGCCAGCAAATCCTCCGCTGGCCTCAGAAGGTTGCTAGAAAACTCAAATGGGAGAACATATGAGAGAACCTTAAAAGGCACAGTGAGCTACTCAAAAGCAAAGGTAAAGGATTATAAGTATAATAGATATAATAATTGTTACTAATTATTATGTACCCAGCAAGATCTGTGGGCCTTGTACTTTGCCATGTACTGCTCATCTGCCTCTCTGATAAGAGTATATGAGAGCTGATATCCGAAGGCTTAACGTGGCTACCTGTATGAAAATCTCAGAAGAACGTTGCAGGCAGAGGGGAAAGTATGTGCAAAGGCCCTGTGATGGGGAGGAGCTTTGAACGTTCTAGAAATTGACAGACCAGTATGGCTGGAACATAGTGAATGGGGTACAATTGGAGAGAGAAGTGATATAGAGAACGTGTTCAATAATGTTTGGTGAATGAATGAATGAGTTGGGGAGCAAATGGGGTTGCTGTAGGGGTCTTGGGAACCTACCCTTTGCTAAGGGCTCACATCCCTGTAGTGACACTGAATGCCCAGGTACCTTGTCCCTGACTCTCTGTGTGGCTGCCCGCTCTACTGGCAGAGACGCCCCCTCTGAGCTGCACCCGCTCACCTGGCGATCAGATGGCAGCCAGAAGCTCTGGCCTTTACACTCGGCTGACCCTGTCCGCCCTGCCCACTCCAAGAACCCCTCCTTTCCTCCTGTTCCGGCTTCCCCAGGGGACACTGCCCATGTTTATGAAAACTGAACATGTCATTCAAACCAGCACCTCTGGCCTCACGCAGCTGAGGATCAGGAGCCACTATTTTTACCTCTCCTTTCTGTCACTGGACTTTACAAGCCCAGGCTGGTCTCCCCCTTGGCAGTTCCCGGAACCTCACAGACAGTAATGAGTCTGGGGTTGGTGTTAAGCTCAGATGTCAAACAGAGTGGCCAGGGCCTCCCGAAACGCGGAGAGAGCCGCGAGCTTCTCCCTCTACAAGGTCAGCTTGTGTGTAACACTTCATTAAATTGCTCAAACACTGAGCCATGTCTTTAACCAATACCTTTAATGTCATTTTCTGCAGACTTAATAGAAGGGCATTAGCATACCTGTCAAGTCTTCCATTTAAACTTCGAAGCAAGTGAAGTTTAAAATGCCTCCTTCAGCCCACAGTGGATTTAGCTTCAAACTTTGGTTTAAGAAAAAGAAAAGAAAAAAAGCAGAAGGAGGGGGAGTCTCTGCGGGTCTGCGTGACGAAGCAGAGAATGTTCTCGGATTGCAACCTCTTCCAACACTCTCCTCCTGCGTCCAGGAAGTGTACCTGGGTTAAGGACAGTGTGAGGCGAGTCTCGGGGCTGACTGAGGAGTGACCTTTCCTTGTCTCAGATTTACGGACTGGATGGAGCCCCAGGAGGTCAATTAGTCCATTCCCCTGCCCCTCAAAAGATCTGTTGCCCAAAGCAGGGCATTGAACCACTCTGGGTAGACAGAAAGACCAAGGCAAAGAGCGGCAGTGGGAGGATAGATTCCTGGGCTCAGCCAACGTAGACCATTCTGGACTGAATTCGGATGTCCCGTTTCTCTGAATGGCCTGGATTGTGTGTGTGGACAGCTCAGCATGTGTAGATAACTGCACAGCTCTGTTCTTTGCCCTGGTGGGGTGAGGAGAAGGAACTAGAGCAGATGAAGAAGCCAACAGGGAAGACAGGGCCAGGGAAGGCCTTCCTAGCTCTGGAGCGGAGTTGCTGTTCTCTGGGTCAGCCTCGGAGCTCCCAGGAAGGAGGACTGATAAACAGCAAACTCATGATCAGCCTGTCCACCGCCCTGGGACAGCCACATAAGGAAGAGTTTATGAAAAACACAGTGACTAGCATATTCCCCTCACCTGTGAGGAGGAGCGAGTGTCCATCTTATACACATCTGGGATCTTTAATGGACCAGAGAGTAGGCACTTGGTCTTTGCAAATCCTATCCGTGAAATGGGTCCAACTGCCCACAAGAGATCAGCCCGCATGGAGGTGGAGGTAGAATGGGCTCGCGTACTCAGCATGGAAGTCTTGGCGGGAGTTAGGAAACAGGATAATGAATGTGCCTCTGTCATCAAACTACTAATCGTTAATTATCCCCCTAGACGTCGCATAATGTGCTACCCAGGCAAAAATAAAATTGCTTGAACTTTTCCACCAAGTTCTAGTTTTAAACAAATTACTCGAGTCAAAACTATTTACCAAAGTGAGTAATTTTAGACATTTGTCAGACTTCATAACATGCTTTAATTAGTGCCAGCTAATAAAATCCTCTTGTAATTAAGCACATATACATTCCTTGCTGTTTTTTATTTTAAATTTTTGCTTACGATAATTTTTTATAAGTGATTTGATGTCTGGCTTCCAGAATACATGCATTTGCAAGAAGGAGCGTGCCTTTGTGAGCATATGTTTCCAATGCCACTCTGTAATGAGTCACCCTCATCATTAAAGGACCCACTTAATTATTAATGCTGCAATTAAGATGAGAAGAAGGAGTTTCTCCCCCAAAAGTGGAAAGTTGATCCCTGGCTCCCACTGCAGTGGGAACTGGTGCAGCCTGGCGCTCTCGCCCTCTTGGTCCCAGGGGGCAGATCAGACAGTGTGACTTGTGCCTGGATGCCCTTAGGGAGCCAGCAGGTCTGTAAGGAGCCTGCTGGTTTCCCTGACATGCTCCTCCTGAAAGGCTCCAGAGTGAGGATGGCAGCAGTGACAGTTCACTTCCAGCTCAGAAACCTGTCACTTGGAGATCAGCATTTTAACTACCCCTTGCCCCTCAAAAAAAAAAAAGGAAAAAAGAGAAGGACACCTTAATTTACCCTTCTGATTGGCTTGATAGCTGTCAGAGTGACAACCTGTCTCTGGCTGAAAGGGATCTGGTGTTCGTTCTCAGACTGGCTTTGTGTGCATTATATGGTCGGCTTGCTCCAAGAAATGGCACCATGGAGATAGCTGCATGGCACCCCGATCTCCCTCTCCTCCAGCTCCTACCTTCCACCCACTAGCCATGGGGTAACCTCCAGGACCTGACTAGGCAGATCTCCAGCTTGAAGCTGGGAGCCATGACTTCTCTTTCCCTCACTCTGGTGCGTGCCCAGCAGATGTTCCAGAGCTGAGATGGAGCCATCTGCAAATGACATGCTTGGCAAGATTGCCCATTACCCTGAGTGTTTGAGAGAGGAACCTCGATGCCTCAGGCAACTGGATGCCTCAAGGGTTACCTGGTGTCCTACACAGAATCTAAGACAATTCCACCTCCACGTGAGACTCTGCAGTTCTGGGCTTCGGTTCTTCTCTCAGGCAATGAGTTTAGTTACTTACGTTGTGATGACAACAAAATCACCTGAGAAGCTGCTCTACCCCAAAGGGCCGGTGTGTTTCCTAGTCGGTAAATTCATCTCATTTTTGGCAAACATAGAAAATTTTCCAGGCCCCTGAAAACCCCAGAAATTCTAACACAGCTTTCATGCCTCCCTGATTGACAGGCTGTCTTCAGTGTGTCCTCACTAAGATTTTGTCAAGTTTCACTTTCTGTGGTTTGTGTTTATAAAGCAGATTTTTTAAATTTTCTAAGTGTTTTGTAGTATTTATTTGCTTTTTGAAAGTACACGTGCCCTCCTCTGAGCCCTACACGCCTCCATAGGGGTTGTATATACATTCCCCTGCCCTGCATATCTCAGTTTAGAGCTGCAAAAACAATACAGTAGCCACCGGCACATGCAGCTCTTGAGTACTCAACATGGCTGGTCCAAACTGAGATGTGCTGCAGGTGTAAACTACACCCCGGGACTCAGGGTGAAACAAAGAGTATAAAAATATCTCAATAACTTTCATATTGATTACGTATTGAAAGGATAACATTTTGACTATGTTAGATTAAATAAACTATATTAAAGTTAATTTCACCTGTTTCTTATTATTTTTTATTTTTTTAATTTAATTTATTTTATTTTATTTATTTTTTTTGAGGAAGATTAGCCCTGAGCTAATGTCTGCCGCCAATCCTCATCTTTTTGCTGAGGAAGACTGGCCCTGAGCTAACTCATCGGGGCCCATCTTCCTCCACTTTATATGCGGGACACCTACCACAGCATGGCTTGCCGAGTGGTGCCATGTCCGCACCCGGGATTCGAGCCCCAGGTCGCCGAAGTGGAACATGGGAACTTAACCGCTGTGCCACCGGGCCGGCCTCTCTTATTACTTTTTTAATGTGGCTACTAGAATATTTGAAGCCACATATACGACTTTGGTTATATTGCTAGTGGGCTGTGCTGATCTAGAGGATTATGATAGCATCAGACACCAACTGCAGTGGCTGAGGACAGACAGTGAAAAGATTTCCAGCCTGAACCTGGGTTTGGTCCAGCTCTGGCACTCATTGGCTGTGTGATTTTGGGCATGTCTCTTTACTTCTCTGGCCATCAATTTCCCCAGTTTTAAAAGAGAAAGTTGACTATACAAGGTGACCTACGAGATCTATTCCAGTTATAACTTTCTGTGGTTGTATAGAATGGCATTGCCACCTCTCTAGAGATCTTAAAGAAGAGGATGAATTCTCTTGGCAGACTTTAGAGATGGAGCCATCATGGCAGGAGAAAATAGGAAGGGTTAGAGTGATCTCTGACATTTCTGATTGGCTTTCTGTTGCCTTGTACCTTTCCTTCCTAGCCATTCTAGGAGTTGCGCTCAAGCTCCCAAAGGTAGGGCCAAATGAACTCTGATCTCTCCACCCTTGTTCTCCCATTCCCTGTGCCAGGCCCAGCAGCACCTGGGGAGAGGCACACCTGTCCCGTCCTTTAACCCATGGTGATATGTCACTGATCAGCACAATTGGCTCTAATAGCTCCCCAGGTGGATTCCAAAGAGCAATGAGCCGAACATAAAAATCCCTTTATTATTGCCATTTCACTTTTATATACCCATCAAGCTTTCATATTTAATCTCCTATATCACAATAGCTGATCATTTTTAACATTTGACATTGATAGAGTGCCCACTGCTATTATTCTGACATACTATAAAACATTACACCCATTTGCAATAGAAAAGGCCAAGAATCAATACCTAGCCCCATTTTCCACTGTGGCAGTAAATCACGAGGCACCTAACAAATTGGTTTAAGTAGAAGAAACTTCAGAACCAATGAATGGCCTGACCAATCCCCGGCTCCTGTTAGAGCTGACAGGGACCTGGATGCCCGTGGGCTGGTGGGGGTGGGGAGGCACTGGGAGAGTTGGTAGGGAGCCAGGCTGCTCCATAAGGCAACCAGGATTCTCCAGGGACGAGAACTGTCCATCTCTCTGGGCTCCAGGGACACCCATAGAGAATAAAGGCCATCTTTATTCTGCTCATGTCCATATCAGCTCTTGCTTTATAGCAAGGGGCCCCACACTGGGAAGCTGGTGATTTCCTACCTCCTACCCCATCTTTATATAGGCTAAAAGACCCATTATCAAGACCCATTGTCTGTTTTGTCAGTTAGCCCATTCATTGCAACAACCAGATGTTAAAGTGAATTGATTGGCTATTTACTCAAATTGACTTTCGGATAAATTAAATGATCACTTCCGCCCAAAATGGCCAAAGCCAGGCACTAAAGAAAGTCATGGATTTAGGCATTGCTTAAAATATTTAGGGTAATGGGTTGGGCTAAATATTTAGTCATTATCTTTGTATATGAAGTGAATGGCGTATTTAAAATCCAGAAGTTTAAAATATTCAGAAGATTGCCGTTTTTCATTCTTTGAGCATCATCTCGATCTAGTCTAAGGCTATGCTGATTTTGTTGGACTCCATCGGAAGCTTCTTTCAGCCCAAGATGCCTAGTTGAAAATACATGAGCCCAAGGTCTGACTGACTGCTGTTGCTGGGATGCTGGAATGTTCTGACAGCCTAAGGACCCAGCTCTGGGAGAAAAGGAAAGAGAAGCAGCTTATTTGTCAATTAATTTTCAGTTTAGGACTGGATTTCTTACAGAGTCTGGCACATGAGTGTACATGTTTACCTGACTTTCCTGTGACAGGTACACTCCTGGAAAGGCACATATAAATCAGATTTTTTTTTTAACAAATTCCTCTTTCCTATTAACTTACATTATCATTTCGGAGATAACTGGCCTGCATTTCAATTAGCAGTGAGTGATTCTTTACGTTATCTATCTTACTCAACCTCTTAATGATCCTACATAAAATGAAGAGCTTTCGAAAAAGAAATTCTTTGGGAAAGGAACATATCCTGGTGCCTTGTGAATGATTCCAGTCATTATCTTTTGCACATTTGGAATGACAATCCAGGTCACTGGATTCGGATCTGCAATAGTTTTTTGGAAGCTTGGTATAGTACGAAGAACATTAGATTCTAAGTCAGGAGTCCAATCCTGCCATTTTCCAATTGAGTGATTGTGGGGTAAATGCGATATATGACCTCTTTATGCATCAGTTTTTTTCATTTGTAAAGTGGGGATACTTCCCTACCACTTTCACAAGAGCCTTAATGAGGAAATGAGATAATGCAAGTAAAAGCATTTACTATTATTGTTATTACTGATAATGCAATAATAACAATAAAATATGATGAGAGAGTAAACAAGATAAACCATTCTTACACCAAGCTCTATTTTATGTCAACAGGAACAAAGTTCCATTTATACAGAACTAACCTAAGAGAAATCACGAAAAGTCAGCTCTAGGTTTTTCAATTTTACACGCTGAGAATTGAGAGTCAGAAAGACAATCAAGTACGACTCGATCCTAGAAGGTTTCTAAATCCTAAAAAATGTTTGATTTTTGCTATGCATTGCTTTTTCCTTGAGTGTTTTTGGATATATTTGAATTCATTTATTCAGTCAACAAACATTTATGGAGTACCTACTTTGTGCTCCACCCTGAACACACAATAAAAACAGACAAGATATGGGCCCAGGTGGATGGTCTCCATATGAGGTTCTCAAGATTTCTGGTGCATCAGAATCATTTCCCAGGCCCTGTCCCAAACCTTCAAAACAGGAATTTCTTATGGTAGAAGTTGAGTGTCTGTATTTTGACAAATTTCCCAGGTAATTCCAACATTGGGCTCACTGGCCTATAAGGTCACACTCTATTAGCCAGAAGACACCATTACCAGGAGCCATCCTGCTCCAATCGCTGGTAGTTTTCAGGGGGCGAGAGTTGTGTGGAGATTCCAGATTTCTGATTTTCCTAAAATAGGGACACAGCTAGAAACTGATGTGTTCAGCTGGTGCGTGACCACTGCAGGGATGCAGAAATGGGCCAAGGCCTTTGTTCTTTGCCTATAGTTCTGCTACCGACTCGCTCCAAAATAACCTGGTTGGTTTGGCATCCTGAACTGCAGGCTTCCTGTCTGTGGGCCCGGAGGACCACCCAGAAATCCCATTGTCCCTTTTATCATCAGGCATGAGATGGCTCTCTTTGGACGAAGTCTCTGTTTGGAGCTTGAGTAAGGGGAGAGGAAAGCAGAGGAAGAAAGGGAAGGAGGGCTAAGTCAGCTCCCCTGGGATTTAGCCGTATTGTTCTCTGAGCTAAAGCAATACTCCAAATACTGCTCTCTTTTATTGTATGCGCAAAAAGAGCTTTTCCAGAGCAGTTTTCCCTCAGCCATCTCGTGTGAACCTCTCAGCAACCCCAAAAAGGACCTAGCGTAGGTGTCACAACTTCCATTTGATGCAGGATGAAGCTGAAGTTCAGAGCAAGGCGATGACTTCCCTGAGTCAAACGGGCACGTGATCTCAGAGGGCAAAGACAGCACTGGTGTTAATCACCTTTGCCCTTAGCATATTTCTAAGAACAGAGTAGATCTTGAAATAATTGTATTTTTTAAATGAATGAATGAACAAACACACGAAAAAAAGAAAAACGATCCATTAGAGCTGGACCAGCATCAGACCGTCTTCTAAGTCCAGGGGCTGATGACCTCAGAGCTCTCTAGCTTCACCAAGGAAAGCGGAACTGAGTCCCGTGCTCTCTGTTGAGGTCTTGCAATTTCCATAATCTTGTTGTTTCAAAGGTTCCGCGAGCCTTTTGTAGTCCTTTCATCGTGAGCCCTGGGTGGCCCTTTTGATGCCTGTTTCTTCCTTTTGCCCAGGCCTCAGTGAGGTTTGGCAAGCAAACCTTCATTTTGCCTTGAGTCTTGCCTTCCCTGGACGGAGAACTATTCTTGGCTTGTATTTGCTCCTGCTGATTTTGCAATATCATGATTTCAGCTCAGTGCAAATGCGTCTTATTCCCACAGAACTCCCAGCACCCTTTGATCAGAGTTGATTTTGGTGAGAGTGGCCCTGAGGTGAGACAGAGGCAGAGCTTCCCAAACGAAAATGTCTTAGAGAAAAGGGCTGAGAGCTCACCGGAAGTCACCTTACTTTTCCCCTTCCTATGGGCATTCTCAGTCCACCCACCAGGGAACACCCAGACAGCCTCCCCTGGCCAGGAGCTTTACTTAGCACTCAAGTCCACTTCTTGAGCCTAAATGGAAGCCTCATTTCTTCTTGCTTGATCCTCAGTGGATTTGGAAAACCTGGCCTTCATTTAAGCCCAGGATGCTACAATAGACAACCAAGCAAACCGGTAGAGTCTCTTTCCTGAGAGTGCTGGAAGGAAAGACGAGAAATCCTCGCCTCTGAGGGTTCAGTGAAGAGCAGGCTTGCCCAGAGGGGAGGGCGGGGCAGGAGGGCTTCTGCACACCTTGGGTGTATCCGGTTTTCTGTGACAGTAATCCATTTCTAGCAGCTAGTTTTAGAGGCCAGGAGGAGAAGGCACAGGAGCACAAATCCTGTCCTGGGCGAATGAGGAGGACGAGTAAGTAGCCGCCATGGAGCAGTGCACACCTTACTCTGAAGAAGCCAAGGGGCCAGATGGTACTAAATACTGGTTCTGTTTTTCAGACCCACTAGAGCACCCCAATCTGTCCTCCATTCCTCCTTCCACTCTGCCCAGGTAGCCAGGACCGAGGCTGCCTTGTGGGCCATCAGAAGTGACCCTTTGATATCTGATCTCCCATCTGCTGGGCTAGGCATGTGGAAGAGACAGCTGGCACGGCCCCTCCCGGGGGACTGCAATTAGGGGATATTTAATCCTGTCACCTGGTTCATTTGCAGTGATGGATTTGGACCAGAGCGCTGAGTGGCGCCAAGAGGATATTGGATTACCAGGGCCCATCCCCTTCACCCCTCAAAGAGAGCTGACCCACCCCTGCCCTGCGCCTGTCTTCTCTGGCCCCAAGGTGAGCCACCTGGCTCCCATGAATTAAGAGCAAGCACTTGTTGTCGACCCCACCATGCTAGGATATTTTATCTGAAACCTCCTGCTGATATGAAAACACTGATGAGATTTCCAGCCCCCGTGATCGCTGTCCTCCCTTATTTTGAAGATTCTGAGTTAATAGATTCTGGAGCTTGAGGAGATACCCAGGGAATCTCCATCATTCCATTTTCACTTTCCAGACTCTCAATGTTGGGCAACTTTGAATTGGCTGTTTAATGTGGTGAGTCTTTTTCTGAATTGAGGTGCCAGTCTAAATTTACTGAATTTATCCCTCTTCATGCCAGCCAAGCATACTGGAAGGGGATAAGACTGAGACCCAAAGAAGTGGATTGTATGATTTTTTTCAAGTCATTTGCCCTCTCTGAATCTCGGTTTACTCACTTATGAACTGAGCAGACTGGATTAGATATTCTCTAAGGTGCCTTCTGGATCAAACATTATATGTTTGTGGGGAAAAAGCTGAGTGAAGTTATAGGAAGAGTTTTGGCTAAGGGAATAATCCCAGAGAGAAAAACAATGGAATTTACCAACAAACCAAGATGCTTATTGGGAACTATTTCAGTGCAGAAGGGGCACTGGGATGTCTGGAAGGATTCCGAAATGTCTTCTATAATTTTTGGTGATGCTGGTGAGATAAAGAGTTTTGACTGGTTTCCATCCACTCATTGGCCTGGGTTTTTAGGAGCCCACAAGAAAGAAGTAGCCTCAACTTTCTGGGGTTTCCAGTTTGACTCATCTTAAAGCAGCCTTTGAGGATGGTGGACAATCGCTCCACATGGCAAGTTTCATGTTTCAGGAGAGGTGAAAGGTTTAGCGTCGTACAGGGAATCTCACCACTCCTAAGATCTGGCACAGCAGCTGCCACATCCCATGACAGGCTAGACACAAACACTTTCTTCCAGGGGTCATGTCATCCCTCTGCTTCAAGTAGTTCAATGACTTCCTATTATACTCAGAATAAAATCCCAGCGTTTCACATCAGTTACTAAGCCTGCGTGATCTGCCTTTGCTTGAGTCCCCCCAGTGCTCTTACACCCTATGCTTAGGCCAATGTGTGTATATGTGTGTGTGGTGTGCGTGTGTGTGCAAGCACGTGCACACATCTTAGACTCTCCAAGCCAGTTCCTGCCTCAGCACTTTGCACTCGCCCTTCTCTCTGCCTGGAATACCCTTTCCTTGGTTCTTTGTGTGGCTGGCTCCTCATTAATCTCCAGCTCTCAGTTCAAGTATGGCAACTTCAGGAGATCATCCCTGACCCCTCTTTGTGACGTCACTCTTCATTTTTCGTAATAATATCAATGCTATATCTTGTATAAATTTAACACACTGATTTTCTTTTACTCACACTTACATATAATCTCCCTAAAACTAGCGAACTTTTTCCCCTTGTTTGCAGCTGTGTTCCCAGCGCCTAAAATAACAGCTCACATGTCGTAGTTGTACAGTAAATATTTGTTGAATCAATGAACATAGAATACCTACTGTAGGGTGAGCTCTGAGGCCGCATTACTGGACGTCGTTTGAGGAGGGCAGACTGAACTAGGCAATAGGTCGCGTGTTCACCCCACCCCCCACCATCCCCACAACAGCAGGTGTCTGTGCCCTCCACCTCCAACCTCGAGAGAGAGAAACAACTGTCGCCCTGGCTCTGCCCCCTGCCGACCTACTCAGATGACCTGTTCCTAAGATGATCAAAGGAATTAGAACAAAGAATCATAGCTGAACGACTTCTGTGATACATCCTGGAAATGGGGAGGCCAGCAGAGCAGGCCCAGCCCTGGGAGAGATTCCTTGAGAGCTGCAAAGCTGCTCCCTTCAACGTGAAAGCAAAAGAAGCAGCACTTGAGGAGAGAGGATTCCCCTCCAGAGAAGGGAAGCACTTCAAGCCAATCTCGCCATCCTTCTAGCCACAGAGATGCGTGCGTATGCACGTGTGTGTGTCCAACAGAGGGACAGAACCTCCCTCACAAGCACTATGGCTCTCCAGCCCTCAAATGCCCTTGCAAATAGCCAGTGGTCCACCTATCCCCTCATGCACAAAGTGGCAAACTCTGTGAATTTTGTTTATATTGCCAATGTCTCCCTATAGAACCTTATATAATTCCCTCTTTCTCAGAAAAGCTCCTCCTGGTTGACCCCTCCTGTCTCTTACTGTTCTTCTGAAATCCATCAATGCCTGTATCATAGTTTAAAAATACAACAGCTTTGGGTAATTTGATAAATCATCTTAAGGAATTTTCACGGGCATGTGCTCCACTTCTCCATTCCACTTCTAAGCTCCTTCAGGGCAAAATCTATACTTTTTTTTTCATTTGTAACCCTCTCCACAAAACTCTTAGGATAGAATTCTTGTCAGTGTGCTCATCGTCTGAATATATTTTTATAGGCTGAGAACCCTTGGATGCTAATTTTCTTTCATTCATTAATTTATTTAAAATATTTACTGAGACCTATTACATGGCAGGTACTGTGCGAAGTGCTGGGGTTTCAATGTTGAAGTTCACGGCCTGGGGCAGAGATGGAAACACACAAATAACTGTAATACAATGTGATAAGAGCTATAATGTAGGTACTGTATACTCAGAGTGCCATAGGAACTCAGGAGGGAGCTTATAAAATAATTTATTTAATGTTCAAATGTCTAAATGTGAATGTTTAAATAACGCCTTTCTTTTGTAAGTGCTTCCTGCTTTTCATGGCTGTTCGGATCCATTATATTATTTGATGCTTCTAATGATCCTGTTAGTAAGCTTTCCCTCCACAAACTCGCCCTTACACAGAGTAGGTATTCAAGAAATATCTACGGAGACAAAATAGGTGAATGGAGCGTGGACGTTATTATCTCTACTTTACAATTAGGCAAAATGAATGTCACAGAGGGGTGTGCCGTAGGTCATAAACAAGAACCCAGGTAGTTGCTATAAATCATATTAAATGCCTCCTATGTGAGAGTCAGTATCTGTCATGCTACGGCAGATACAAAGAAATGCAAGACGTGTTCCTCCCTCATGGAGCTTCCAGTCTCATTGGTAAAGAAAAACATAACCCATAGGTAGTTAGATGATGGTATAGGAGACAGATGGCAGCTCGGGACAATAGCACAGGTAATCACCAAATGAAGGGTGTAGACCAGAAGGGCCACAGGAGGCAGGGAGGTCACTATAGATTAGAGTGACCCGGGAAGGCCTCACAAGGGAAGTGGGAACTGAGCTGGATCTTAAAGGATAGGCTGATGAAAACAGAAAGAAAAGACAGAAAGAAGACGCAAGATACACTCAGAAGAAATGAACCCCAACAGCCCTGAGCACCTGGGCCGGATCCAGCAGAGAGACGGCTCTCACCAGACCTACGCTCATCCTTGGCTCATCACGTAGGCTCAGCTCGTGTGCACCTGGGAGTTCTCCCCACACTGCTCTGCACCTCCCACTCCCATCTGCCAGCTGATCTCCCACTATTTACTTTTTCCCAAGCCTTTCCCCAGTAACCCATCCAGACCCACTAATTGTAAAGAAGGAAAAACATACTCTATATTCAACTACGTCACCAGTACTTGCTCTATCTTCTGGTTCTAATGAAAACCCAGGTCCCCCAGATGTCATGGCTTCCTCGGAAGTCCCCTCAGTGGGAGGCTCTTATTCTTCACTCATCAATAGCATCGAGACAAGATAGGGACTTGAGGGTTAATTTCTACTACTTGCCCATTTCTGTTTCGAGATCATTATTCTTCCTCTCATGTAGAAATGCCCCATTGTAATTTGAGGCTCACTGTATCTGCTAAGACCCCTTTCCACCTCTCTTCTTTGTTGTTATCTATCAACCTCCAGGTCATTCCATGAGAAATAATGCAAGGGATAACATTTCTGCTTAAGGATGTAATAACGACCTTTGGGGGTGTCTTCCCAATCCACAGTCACCCTGTTGTTTGACTACTGCCTGACATAGGAGTGTGGTCCAGAAATTGTGTTTATATTATCTGGCTCTGATCCCTTATCTATAGGTGAGAGGACCAATGCAGATTCATGACCCAACAGGGCCCATCTGATCCTTTCCCTCAGGAGTTGAGAAAGGAGACCAAGAGACTAGTTTCAGTCTGAGCTGATTCCTTGAACAGAGGAATAGTAAACCGGTGAACTGGGCTATCAGTAAACTGATAGCCATGTTTGGCCACATGCTTGTGAAGCGAGGAAAGCCAATCTGAAAGAAGGTAGATAAAAATAAGGCAGATGTAAAGAGAGGTGAAGCCAGACTTCCACAGGGAGCCCTGCTTGGCTCACTTAAGTGTCCTGCCTGGGCCCTTAACAGCTTTCCAGTCCATCCTGAGGCTCAGCTGCTCCTTCTCCTCAATGCCCTTAAGATGCTCCCATGTCTTTGGAATAATCTCATCCACTACTAATCTTAAGGACTTTTGTTTCAAATTTTGTGTGTTTGTTTTTGAAGCCTGCAACCAAAACAACTTTGCTAAAAATAAAATCAGAGGTCAATGGAGAGAGTTGTCATCAAATTGTGAAGTTTGCAAAGATAGAAATGGTCCAGTTAAGAGAAAGTGGCACTCTTTGCTGTCATCTGATTACCAATATGATGAGAAGCATGGTTATTAAGAAACAAGAGTTGAGACCTATGGTTCAGGCAAGATGGTAAATCCTTATAATCTGAAAATCTTCCCACTAGAAGCAGCTATAAATGTTTGATATTTGAACAAAAATAATATTGTAGATGCAACTGAACTTTCAAAAAAGAAAGGAAATAAATGAAAGAGTAAGCTAAGATCTAGGGAAATCAGAGGAAGTCACCTGGAAAAGGTCTACCATGAGTGAGAATCAGCAAACACCACCAACAGGAAGATTTGAGCATCAGAAGCTTGACATAACCTAATGGCAACCTGAAAGATAATATAGAGTAAGTATATTCAAAATGAATAAAGACCTTTAAAAAGTACTGAAGATTCTCATACATGCATAAAGGGCTATGGAAACAGAACAAGCAGGTTTTAAAATGAACCAAATAGAAGTGAAAAATACAGCGTGTGAAACTATAAGCTCAATGGAAGCATGCTGGAAATTAGGAGAAAACACAATAAATGAGTTAGAAGGTGGATCAGGAGACTTTAACCAAAGTAGAATATGATGTGAGAAAAAGATGAAAAAGATAAAAAACGTAAAAACTGAGAATGCAATGATAAACCCACAATAAGTGCCTAACAGGAGTTCCAGAAAGAAAGAACTGAGAGAGTGCATAAGAGCAAAGTTGTCCAGAATTGACAACAAACTTGATCAATCATATTTAAAAAGCATAGTGGTCAGGCAGAATAAATGAAAATAAATCCACAAGTAAACACATCATAGTGAGATTACTGAATACAAAAGTCAAAGAGAAGACAGCGAAGAGAGTTTACTACAGAGAAATCATAGTTACCGGGCAGCAGACTTCTTAACAGTAGTAGAGAAGCCAGAGGATAATGAAATGTGTCTTCAAAATGCTAAGAAAAATTAGTTTCCAACCCAAAATTCCATACTGATTTAAACTATCATTCAAAAAGTGAGGAAAAAACAAAGATATGTTCGGAAAAGTAAAGATTTAAAAAATTTATAACTCAGAATCCCACTGAGACAAAAATTATAGAAAGGAATTGAGCCCAGAAGGAAAGAGTGAGATGCAAAAAGTAATGATGAATAAAGAAACTGCTGAACATCTGGGCAACATAAGCAAAAATTGACTGTATAAAATAATAATAATGAAAATACCTAATTTGGGGTTTATGAAAACAAGGTGTAAAATAAAATAGTGGACTACAATATCGAGTAAAATGGTTGGGGCATAATCGTTGGGAGTTAAAAGGTTCGAATTTTCCTGTTTTGTTCAGGAAGAGGGCAGAAATATTGATTAGCTTTAGATTTTTCGAGTCAGCAGCCGTGTTAAAAATTTAAAGCTAACCACACACACAAAAAAATAGAAATATAATGCATAAAAGGAGGAAATTAAAAAGAAATGCAATCAATCAAATAGAAAGAAAGAGAAAGCAGGAAAGTCTGGGGAAGGACAGAACAATGAAAAGTACAATTAAATACAAATATCAGTCAGCACAGCAAATGTTCCACATCTAATGCTGTTTATGCACTCTAAAACATACTCTGGGACTGTCTCAGATAAACAAGGATATATGGTCACCATTGCTAAAGTATACAAAGAAGAGAAAATTATATTAAAAAAAATGAAAACAAAGGTGCCCATCCTCACGAGTAATCAAGAAACGTGAACTTAAAAAATCAGATGTCACTTGACACCTACTCAATTTACAAAAGTAAGTGTTGATGAGGGATGAAAGAACTCTTAAACATTCTCAGGGGAGTGCAGATTGAAAGTAATTGGGCAATGCACCCTAGTAAACTGGAATATGAACATTCAATCTAGCAACTTCCACTCTGGCTATGAAGGACTAACAGAGTCCAGACTTGGCTTCCCAGGGTCAGCAACTGGAAAACTGGACACGATACATGAAACAACATTTTCCAGACCTTGAACAAGAGGCAGGCAAGACTGTAATCCCTGAGAGAAGGAAAATAAACCAAGTGGATCCTATAATCACCCTGCCTTTCTGCACGGAAACAATTTCTGGCAGTGGGGAAGGGAAACAAAACAGCCTGATAGTTTCACGGAATTGAGAAGTTAGACCTCAGAGTCCAGTGAGACGAAGGTGGCAAGAATTTGTGAAGCAGAGTACCGGAGAGGTGAAGCTATACAGATAGAGAGCTCCAGAAATCAGCATAGGAACTCCCTTGAGTTGTTGGCTTAAAACCACTCTTCACATGTGTAGGGTGAAATTCCACAAGATTGGGTAGAGAACAGCGCCTGGGGAAAGAATAGTTACCGAGAGCTATAAACCAAGAACAGTTTACAGAGCTCACACAGGGCCGGAATCATTTGCCTTCCCACTAGCCAGAATGGAGAGAACTTGCGATTACACAGAAAATTTAGTAGAGACACCAAGAAGGTCATGCCTTGTTAGGGGATAAACTAACTCTAGAGGAGTTTTCTCTAGATCTGCCCTAAAAAAATCTCAAAAGCAAGCCTTGAAAAGATCAAACTGAGGGGCTGGCCCCGTGGCCGAGTGGTTAAGTTCGCGCGCTCCGCTGCAAGCGGCCCAGTGTTTCGTTGGTTCGAATCCTGGACGCGGACATGGCACTGCTCATCAAACCACGCTGAGGCAGCGTCCCACATGCCACAACTAGAAGGACCCACAACGAAGAATATACAACTATGTACTGGGGGGCTTTGGGGAGAAAAAGGAAAAAATAAAATCTTTAAAAAAGAAAAAAGAAAAAAGATCAAACTGATCCACAAGTATCTTAATTGTCTGCCAAAATAAAGACCAATATTTTAAAAAGGAATACAACAAAATCCAGCACCAACAATGTAAAACTCACCAGTATCTAATCAAGATTTTCCAATATCTAATTAGAAATTAGTAGACATGTGAAGAATCATGAAAGTGGGGCCCATAAATGGAAGGAGAAAAAGGAGTCAAGAGAGACAGACTCAGAAGAAAAATGACAGCAAATGGAAATGGATTTACATAAAGGAATGTAGAGTGCTGGAAATCGTAAATATGGAGATAAATATAAAATATATTTTACTCATTTAATTGATTTTAAAGATTATTGTTTGTTTATAGAAAAATAATAGTTTATTTGGGGATTTATAACATGTAAAATTAAAATCCATGATAACAAGAGCATAAAGAATGGAAAGAGAGAAATTAGCTACTTGTATGTGCTCAATAACTCCAGATTCTTGTTTATATGTGAAGTAGTAGAATACTTATGTAGGTAGACTGGTGATAAGTTAAAGATTTACATCATAGACCATGATGCAAACGTTAAAAATAAAACAAAGAACAACAAAAAAACAAACAACCCAATCAAAAAATGGGCAGAGGATATGAACAGACGTTTCTCCAAAGAAGATATACCAATTGACAATAGACACATGAAAAGATGTTCAACATCACTAATCATCAGGGAAATGCAAATCAAAACTACACTAAGATATCACCTTATACCCCTTAGAATGGCTATAATCACCAAGACAAAAAACAACAAATGTTGGAGAGGATGTGGAGAAAAGGGAAGCCTCATACACTGCTGGTGGGATTGCAAGCTGGCGCAGCCACTATGGAAAACAGTATGGAGATTTCCCAAAAAGTTAAAAATAGAAATACCATATGACCCAGCTATCCCACTACTGGGTATTTATCCAAAGAACCTGAAATCAACAATTGAAGAAACTTATGTACTCCTATGTTCATGGCAGCATTATTCACAATAGCCAAGATGTGGAAGCAACCCAAGTGCCCATTGACTGATGAATGGATAAAGAAGATGTGGTTTATTTATACAGTGTAATACCACTCAGCCATAAAAAGGAAAAGACAAAATCGTCCCATTTGCAACAACATGGATGGACCTTGAGGGTATTATGTTAAGTGAAATAAGCCAGACAGAGAAAGACAAACACTGAAGGATTTCACTCACATGTGGAAGATAAACAAACACACGGACAAAGAAAACTGTTTAGTTCTTTAGTTACCAGGGGGAAGTGGGTTGGGGGGTGGGCACAAAGGGTGAAGGGGCACACTTATATGGTGACCAACAAATAATAATGTACAACTGAAATTTCACAATGTTGTAAACTATCATAACGTCAATAAAATAAAATAAAGAAATACAGCTAATAGTCCACAGAGGAAGATAAAATAGAATCATAAAAATTATTCATTTAGTCAAAAATAAAAATTGTAAAAAGGCCCAAATAGTGGAAGAAATAACAAAGAAGAGATGGAACATATTGAAAACAAATAGCAAGATGGTAAATAAATAAATATATTAAAACTAAATGGTTTAAACACTTCAATTAAAAGGCAGAGATTGTAAGACTGGATAAAAAAGCATGATCAAATTATACATTGTTTCTGAGAAATCCAATTTAAGTATAAAGACACAGATAAGTTAAAATTCAAGAATGAAAAATATATATTATGAAAACAATTATCATAAGAAAGCTGGAGTGGCTATCAGACAAAGTAGACTTCAGAACAAGGAACATTACAGGGAATAGAGAGAGACATTCCATAATGAAGTCAGTCTATGACAAAGACATAATAATTCTAAATGTTTGGGCACCTAATAATGTATTTCAAAGTATGTGAAGCAAAAACTGATAGAACTAAAAGGAGAAAAAGAGAAATCCATAATCACAGTCACAGACTTTAACTATTCTCTCATTAATTAATAGAACAAATAGACAATCAGTAAGAATAGATGCCCTGAACAATGTTATTAACCAGCTGACCTAACTGACATTTATGTAACACTCCATCCAACAACAGAATACAGGTGTTTTTCAAGTGTATATGGAATGTTCATCAAAAGAGACCATAAAAACAAATAATTTAAAAGAATTAAAATCATAAGAAATATGTTCTCTGACCATGATGGAATTAAAATAGAAATCAATAACAGAAAGATATCTGGAAAATTCCCAGATATTAGGAAATGAAACAACATACTTCTAAATATCTGCTGGATCAAAGAAGTCACAGGAAAATTGGTAAACATTTTTTTATTTAATAAGAATTAAAACATAACGTGGAATGTAGATAAAGCAAGTGCTTAGAGAGAAATTTAAAGCATCAGGTGTTTATCTTAGACAATAAGAAAAATATCAAATAAATTATCTAAGTTTTCACTTTAAGAAACCAAAATAGAAGATAAAATTAAGACAAGTGAACAGAAGGAAGGAAACAATAATTACAAGAACAGGAATAAAGGAAATTTACAACAGAAAACAATAGAGGGACGAAAACAACGAAATCGAAAGATGGTCCTTTGAAAAGATCAATAAAATTGATAAACCTCTAGCCAGACCTCATCATGAACAAAAGAAAGATACAAATGAACAATACTACAAATAAGAGAGGAAACATCATGCAGATCCTACAGACATTAAAAAGATAACAAAAGAATATTTGAACTACTCTATACCAATAAATTTGAAAACATAGAAGAAATCAACACATTCCATGAAAGACAAGCAGAGAAATCTCCAATCAAGAAGAAACAAATAACCTGAATAGCTTTATATTTATTTAAAAAGTAGAATTTGTATTCGTAAAACTCCCAACCAAAAAAACTCCAGGTCCAGATCATTTCACTGATGAATTCAACTAAATGTTTAAGGGAAAAAAACTATTGCCAATTGTACACAAACTCTTCCAGAAAATGAAAGAAGAGAGGACACTTTCCAAATAGTTTTATGAGGTCAGCATTTTCCTGATACCGAAACCAGACAAAGACATTACAAGAAAATAAAACTACAGATCAATATCCCTCATGAACATGGATGTAAAACTCCTTAATAAAATATTAGCAAACTGATCCAGCAATATATAAAAAGGATAATACATTGGATCAAGTGGGGTTTATCCCAGGATACCAGTTTAGTACAGAATTCACAAAGTAATCAACGTAATTCACAATTCAACAGATTAAAGAAGAAAAACATTTCATCATGTGTGTATACATAGAAAAATTATTTGACAAAATCCAACACCTATTCATGATAAAAACTCTCAACAAACTAGGAAAAGAGAACTTCCTCAAACTGATAAAAAACAGCTATGAAAAATCTATAGCAAAGATCACGAACAAGACAAAGATGTCTGCTCTCACCACTCCTATTAAACAATGTACTGGAGGTCCTCATGAGCGTAATAAAGCAAGAAAAAGAAACAAAGGCATACAGATTAGAAGGAAAGAAGTAAAACTCATGTAATTCCTAGACAACATGATTTTCTATGTAGAAAATCCCAAGGAATCTACAAAAAAGATATCAGAATTAATAAATGAGGTTAGCGAGTTTACAGGATATATGAGTCTTTTTTAAAAAATCAGCTGTATTCTGTATCCTAGCAACAATTAGAAGGTTAAACTTATAAATGGAGTATCATATACAATAGCAATGCAAAACATGAACTCTTAAAGGATAAATCTAAATATATATATAAGATCTTTATGCTGAAAACTGTAAAACATTGATTAGAAGAATCAAAGAAGACAAATAATAAATGGAGAGATATTGTGTTCACAAATTAGAAGATACAGTATTGTTAACATACCAGTTCTTCCCAAACTGATCTATAGAGTCAACGGAATCCCAATCAAAACCACCAAAGACTGTTTTATCTTTTGGAAATCAACAAGTTGATTCTGAAGTTTATATAGACAGACAAAGGACCTAGTGTGGTAACTAGCCCCCAGGATGCCCCTCAGTGATCCTGGTATTCAGGTTAGTCTGTGTGACCAAGAGAATATGGCAGAAATAATGGTATGTCACTTCCGAGAATAGGTTATAAAAGACACCATGTCACTTTCCATCTTTTACTGATCACACTCTGTCTCTTCACTCGCTTTGGGGGAAGCCAGCTGCCATATGTGAGCAGCCTTTGGAGAACTCCATGTTTTAAGACACTGAAGCCTCTGGCCAACAGTCATGTAAGTGAACTTGGACATGAGTCTTCTAGTTTAGTCAGTCTTTCATGTGATTGCAGCTCTGGCTAACATCTTAACCACAACCTTATGAGAGATCCTTATCCAAAAACCCAACTAAGCTGTTCCAAATTCCTGCCTCATAGAAATTGTGACATAATAAATGTTTGTTGCTCTAAGCCTTTAAGTTTTGGGTAAATTGTTATGTAGCCATGGATAAATAATAAACCTAGAGTAACCAAAACAATTTTGAGAAAAAGCAAATTTGGAGGACTCACTATAAGATTCACTGTAAGACTTACTACAAAGAGCTACAGTAATCAAGACCATGTGGTATTGGCAAAAGGATAGACATATAGATCAATGAATCAGACTGGACAGTCCAGAAATAGACCCATAAATATACGATTTTGACAAAGTGCCAATACCATTCAGTGGAGCAAGGATAGTCTTTTCAACAAATGGTGCTGGAGCAATTGGATGTCCATATGCAAAACAAAAACAAAAACAAAGAAACCTCAACCTACTCCTTGCACCATATACAAAAGTTAATTGAAATCTATAATATACCTAAATGTAAAATCTAAACAATAAAACTTATAGAAGAAATTGTAGGTGCAAAACTTTGTGACCTTAGGTTAGATAAATATCGCTTAGAACACAAAAAGTGTAAATTAAAAAAAATTGTGAAGCCATCTCGGTGGCATAGGGATTAAATTCATGCACTCCACTTCAGTGGCCCAGGGTTTGCTGGTTCAGATCCCGGGCATGGACCTACACACCACTTATATCAAGCTCTGTGGTGGCAGTTGTCCCACATATAAAGTAAAGGAAGATGGGCATGGATGTTAGCTCAGGGCTAGTCTTCCTCAAATAATAATAATAGTATTTTAAAAAAGGAAAAATTGGAAAGTTAGACTTCATCAAAATTAAAGATTTCTGCTCTTAGAGAGATATTATTAAGTTAGACAAAAATAAATGCCCATGGACTGAGACAAATTTTGGTATACAGAATATATAACAATTTCTTACAGGTCAAGTATAAAAAAAAAGCAAACAATTCAACAGAACATTAGAAAAGAGTTAAACAGACAGTACACCAAACAAGAGATACAGATGGAAAATAAGCCCCTGAAAATATGCTCAACATTAAGGAAAAGCAAATTAAAACTGCAAAGAGACACCACCATCTATCAGAATGGCTAACACTTAAAAAGGAATAAAATTTGACAATACCAAGTGCTGTTGAGGATGTGGAGTAAGCAGATCTCTCAGACATTGGTTGTAGGAATGCAAAATGGTATAGCCACTTTGGAAAATAGTTTGCATTTTCATATTAAGTTAAACATACACTTACCATTTGAGCCAACAATTCCACTCCTAAGTATTTACCCAAGTAAATTAGAAATTGTAGTTCACATAAAAACTTGTACCAGAATGTTTATAGCAGCTTTATTCATAATCACCAAAGCCTGGAAACAACACAAATGTCCATCAACTGGTCAATGCATAAATGAATTGTGGTATATCCATACAGTACAATACTCCTCAGTAGTAAAAATGATGTACTCATACGTACATCAACATGGGAGAATTTCAAAGGCGTTGTGCTAAGTGAAAGAAGGCAGCCTCAAAAGGTGAAAGCTCTAGGATTATATTTTTAAGACATTCTGGAAAACGCAAAATTATAGGGACAGAAAACAGATCAGTGATTGTCTGGGGCTGGGGGTACAGGAAGAAGATTAACTACAAATAGGCATAAGGAAACCTTTTGAGGTGATTGAAACATTCTATATATCGATTGGACAGCATTACATGAGCAGATAAATTTGAAAGATTCATAGGACTGCACACTAAACAAGCGTCAAATTTGTTCTGTATAAAAGACACTTCAATAAATAGGACTTCTAAAAACTGTGGAATATTGCTTAAGGAGAGATTAGAAGAAAGTCTATACATTTAAATGTTTCTGTTATTAAAGAAGACATGTCTTAAACTATTTCAGCTTCTGGCTGGAGGAATACTGGGGGTAGGAGGTGATGGTGAGCAAATTAAACCTATAGCGGGGAGAAGGAAGGAAATATTAAAGACAAAAGTAGAAATCAATCAAATAGGAAAGGATAAACAATAGAGGAAACCAGGGGCTGGTCCAGTGGTGTAGTGGTTGGGTTCATGTGCTCCGCTTCAGTGGCCCAGGGTTAGCAGGTTCGGATCCCAGGTGTGGACCTACACATCGCTCATCAAGCCATGCTGTGGTGGTGTCCTGCATATAAATAGAGGAAGACTGGCACAAATGTTAGCTCAGGGCAAATCTTCCTCACCACCCCCCCAAAATAGAGGAAAACCGATAAAACAAAAAATGTGGTTTTTTTTAAATATTGATAAAATTGACAAACTTTTAGCTAGACCAATTGGGGGGAAAAAAGAAGACACAAATTATCAATATCAAGACTGAAAGAAAGAACAACACTACAGATCTTACAGACATTGTAGGGAAAATTATAAACAAGTTTAAGCTAATAAATTAAACAACTTAGATGAATGGAAAATTATTTGAAAGACACAAATTACCAGTTCACTTAAGACGAAATAGAAAATCTGAAATGCTATTTATTAAAGAGATTGAATTTATAATTTTCCCACAAAGAATACTCTCAAGCCCATTGATTTCACAGGTGAATTTGAACAAATATTTAAGGAAGAAATAATACCTATACCACAAGACTCTCTCAGAAAATACAAGAAGAAACAATTCCCAACTAATTTTACAAAGCAGAATAACCCTGGTACAGAAAACCAGGCAAGATTTTACAAGAAAACAAAACTACAGACCAATATTCCCCAAAAACATAGATGCAAAAGTCATTAGCAAAATATTAGCAAATTGAGTCCAGCAATAGATAAAAAGGATAATATATCATGCATACAAAATTGGTTTATCATTTGAAAATTAATGAATGAAATTCACCAAAATAACAGATTCAATGAGAAAAATATATGATCTTCTTAACAGATGCAGAAAAATGCATTTGATAAAATTTGACAGCCATTTATGAAAAATTAATAACTCTCAGTATGCTAAAAATAGAAGGGAACTTCCTCAAGCTCCAAAAAGTCATTTGTGAAAATCCTACAGCTAACTCAACACTTAATGATAAAATACTGAGTACTTCTCCCTTTAGATTAGGAATGAAATAAAAATGGTCACAATTGCCACGTCTATTTGACATTGCACTGAATGTCTTAGTCACTGCAATAAAGCGTGCAAAAACAAACAAATGGCATATAGGATGTCTAAAGTGGAATAATAGTAACTGAATTCACCCTTCCACCTGAAACAAGTGAAAAACTGACAAACTATATGAAGCATCAGTTTTCAAGACGTTGAACATTAGGCAACCAAACAACAGTGATCTCCAAGAGATAGAGAGCAAATAATGTGAGCCCTACATTTGCACTAGCTTACTGCTTTTAGAGTTTCCAGGCAAGGAGAGGGAACCCAGAGGGAGGTCATCCTTGACTTGGGGAGACGGAGCTGAGAGTCCAAAAAGACCGGAGAGACTGGAGTTGGCAAGATAGAGTATTGAAGAGGGAGAGCTACACAGAGAGAGCACCCAAAAACTTTTGATGCCACTCTCTCAATAACTGAGAGCACAAGGAGACAGAAAATCAGCAAGAATATAAAAGACCTGAACAACTCTATCAATCAAATTGACCTAAGTAACGTTATAGAACACTTTGCCCCCAAAAAGCAAACTACAAATTCTTTCCGAGTGCACAGGGGATAGTTCACAACATAGACCATATTCTAGGCCATAAAAAAGTCCAGAAAGTTAAAAGAATTCAAAACATACAAAATATGTTCTCTGTCCAAAGCAATATTTTAGTAGCAAAAACAACAGAAATTGATCTGGAAAATTCCCAAATATTTGGAAACTAAATAACATTCTTTTAAATAATCCATAGGTCAAATCCAAAGAGGAATTAGAAAGTATTCTGAACTGAATGAAAATGAAAACACAACATACTAGAATTTTTAGGATGCTGTTAAAGCACACTGAGAGGGAAATTTATAGCACTAAATGCCTATACTCGAAAAGAAGGTTTCAAGTCAATAATATGAACTTCCACCTTAAGAAACCAAAAACAATAACAGTAAATTAAACCCATACAAAGAAGAAGAAAGAATATAATAAAGAACAGAACAGAAATCAATGAAATAGAAAACAGAACAACAATAGAGAAAATCAACAAAACCAAAAGCTGGTACCTTCATAAGACCAAAAAAAAAAAAACTTGTATACCTCTAATCAGATTGAACAGACAAAAAGGAAGACGACACAAATTAACAATATTGGGAATGAAAGATTTTACAGATTTTTTTTAAAGATTTTATTTTTTTCCTTTTTCTCCCCAAAGTCCCCCAGTACATAGTTGTATATTTTTCGTTGTGGGTCCTTCTAGTCGTGGCACGTGAGACGCTGCCTCAGCGTGGTTTGATGAGCAGTGCCATGTCCGTGCCCAGGATTCGAACCAATGAAACACTGGGCCGCCTGCACCGGAGTGCGCAAACTTAACCACTCGGCCATGGGGCCAGCCCCCCGGATATTACAGATATTAACACAGGTGCAAAAATTCTTAATATTTTAGCAAATCAAATCCAATAATATATAAAAAGTAAAACATATTATGAGACAGTAATGTTTATCTCATGAATGCAAAGTTGGTTTAAGATTTGAAAATCAATTAGTATAATTTATATTAACAAACTAAAAAAGAAAAGCCATATGATCATTTCAAAAGATGCAATGAGAGGCCAGCCTGGTGGCATAGTGGTTAAGTTCGTGTGTTCCACTTCAGAGGTCCAGGGTTCGTGGGTTCGGATCTTGGGCACAGACCTACACACTACTCATCAGGCCATGCTGTGGCGGTGTCCCACACACAAAATAGAGGAAGATTGGCACAAATGTTAGATCAGCAACAATCTTCCTCAAACAAAAAGAGGAAGATTGGCAATGGATGCTAGTTGAAGGACAATCTTCCTCACCAAAAACAAAAAAAAAAAACAAAACAGAAAAAGCATTTGACAAAGTCCGATACCCATCTCTCATAAGATTCTGAGCAAACTAACAAAATAGAGGGGAATTTCATCAACCTGACAAAAAGCATCTATGAAAGACTTACAACTAACCTTATACTTAATGGCAAAAGGCTGAAAACTTACCCCTAAGATCAGGAACAACACGAGTGGATGCCCACGCTCATTGCTTCTATTCCACTAGAAGTTCTAGTCAGCACAAAAAGCAAGAGAAGGGGCTCACCTGGTGGTGCAGCAGTTAAGTGCGCATGTTCCACTTTGGCAGCCGGGGGTTTGCTGGTTCGTATCCCGGGTGCAGACATAGCACCGCTTGGCATGTCATGCTGTGGTAGGCGTCCCACATATAAAGTGGAGGAAGACAGGCACGATGTTAGCTCAGGGCCAGTCTTCCTCAGCAAAAAGGGGAGGATTGGCAGCAGTTAGCTCAGGGCTAATCTTCCTCAAAAAAAAAAAAAAAAAGCAAGAGAAGAAAAGGCATTCAGGTTGGAAAGGAAGAAACAAAATTGTCTTTATTTGCTTATAACATTATCATTTATAGAAAGAAGCTGATGGAGTCTAAAAAAAGCTACTAGAACTCGTAAGTGAGTTTGGCAAAGTTGAAGGATACCAGATCAATATACAATATACAATATACAAATCTCAGCAAACTTTTCTGAAGAAATTGACGATCTGATTCTAAAATCAGTATGGAAATGCAAAGGACATGGAACATGCAAAACAACTTTGAAAAGGAACGAAGTTGGAGGACTAATATTACCTGATTTCAAGTCTTAGTCTAAAACTATAGTAATCAAGATATCATGGTATTGGTGAGAAGGTAAACAAATAGATCAACGAACCAGAATAAAGTCAAGAAATATACCCACACATATATGGACAACTGATCTTTGACAATGTTGCAACTGCAGTTTAGTGGAGAAAAAATAGTCTTTCAACAAATGATATCCATATATGAGAAAAATGAACTTTGATCAATATCTTGCACAATATACAAAAATTAATTCAAAATGTATCCTAGTGCTAAATGTATAAACCAAAACTGTAACATCTTAAACTGTAAAATTTTCTGAAAGAAAATATGGGAGAAAATCCTTGTGGTATACAATAGAATACTACTCAGCAATGAAAAGAGATTATCTACTGGTACATGCAACAATAGGCATGAATCTCAAAATATGTTGAGTGAAAGCAGACAAAGAAGAGTCCATACTATATGCTTCAGTTATATTAAACTCCAGAAAATGTCAACTGAACTAGACTGACAGAAAGCAGATGAGTGATTGTCTGTGGGGGATGGGCATGAGCGGGAGGGGTACAAAGGTATAAACTTTTGGGGGTGTTGGATATGTTTCATGTTCTTCATTTTGGCAATAGCTTCATGATTGTATACATGTGTCAAAATTTATCGAATTGTACACTTTAAGAAGTGTAGTTTATTTTACGTCAATTATACCTCGATAAAACTTTTTTGAAGACCTACAGTTTGAAGTGAAGGAAGTAATACTTTCTTTACTTGCAGGCAACATTATGGTGTACAAGTTTCCCCAGCTATTCAAAAGTTCACTTCATGCCACTTTTACGAAAGACATTCATTAGTACTTGTCTTTGCTAACCAAACAAAATCCGAAGAGGATTTGGGCTTTAACAAAAAAAGGCGAAAATAGCATTCAGTGCGTTTCCTTTGCAGTGAGCCATTCTAGAGGCAGCGCACACCCCAGCAGCCAGAGAGGTGCGGCCACGCTTCCCTGGGAACCGCACTCAGCATCTCAGCATCCACTGCCACGGCTTCGAACTCTGTGAGCATCTGTGCTTTGTCTTGATTTATTTTGCCACGTTATTTTTGGGGTCTGGGAATGCTCAAAAATTTTTCTCAGATAAATTAATGGTAATTGCTCCTTTGCTGTACGCCATTTCAGCTTACAAAGGGTTTCATAGGAACACTACTTTCGGATAGCAGGGGAATCCTGTATAGAGAAAATTCCAGGGACTCTACAATGAAAGCTATGGAATAAATAACCGACTTTAGCACATTTGTAGGATATGAGGACAATATACAAATATCAATTGTATTTTTATATGTTAGCAATAAACCATTTGAAAGTAAAATAAGAAATAATATTTATAATAGTGTCAAAAATATGAAAATATGTGGGCGTAAATTTAACAATTCATGTGTAAAACCAGCACCCTGAAAACTATGATATATTACTGAGAGAAATTTTAAAGGACCTAAATAAATGTCATAACATACCACATTCATGAATCAGAAGATACAATATTGTTAAGATGTCAGTTCCCCTCCATTTAATCTATAGAGTCAAGCAATTCCTATCAAAATCTCAGCAAGCTTCTTTTTATAGAAATTGGCAAGCTAATTCTAAAATTTATATGGAACTGAAACGGACCTAGACTAGTCAAAATATTCTTGAAAAAGATAAACAGGGTTGAAGATTTATATTACCTGGTTTCCAGACTTACTATAAAGCTATAGTAATATAGTGGTATTCATATAAGGACAGATTTATAGGATCAATGGAACAGAATACAGAGTTCATAAATATATCTTAATATATAAGGTAAATTGATTTTCATTAAAGGTGACAAGGTGTATCGATGGAGAAAGGAAAGTCATGAGCTGGAATAACTGGATATTGCGTGAAAAAAAGTAAACCTTGACCCTTAATGACATACACAAAAATTAACTCAATATGGACCATTAGTCTTAAAGATAGAAGTTAAAATCATGAAACTTCTAGAAGAAAATGTAGGAGAATATCTTTATGACTTCAAGACAGGCAAAGATTTCTTGCATAGAACATAAAAAGCATAAACCCTAAAGGAAAAAAATGCTAATTTACAATTAAAAATTTCTGCTTTTCAAAGTACACCATTAGGAAAGGGAAAAGGTGAGCCTCAGACTAGAAGAAAATATTCTCAACCCATGTATCTTACAAAGAATTTTTTTTATTAAGATTATGATAGATTACAACCTTGTGAGATTTCAGTTGTACATTATTGTTAGTAATGTTGTGGGTACATCACTTCACCCTTTGTGCCCTCCCCACCCCTTACAAAGAATTTTGATCAAGAGTGATATTGACCCTGATATCAGTTTCCCCACATTAAACCCAGCATATATGGGGTTAAAACCAAAATGCTCATTCCCTGCTTATTCTCTGGCTTCCTGGCTCCAGAATCCACTATCCTCCATTGAGACAGACACCGCCAAGGACAAGCACCTGGATTATCTCCTCCCCACAAAGAGACACAGGCTGGTGGGAAAGCTGCTGACCAGGAAGGTCACTGACTTCCTCCTCTCTGCAAGTAGTCTCAAGGCCAAAGATAGGCTGGTGGGAAAGCTCTGACCAGCAAGGCCATACGCTCCCCCTTCCCTACCTAAAACCCCAAATAAAAACCCTTCCTTTTAGCTTTTCGGGGAGTTTGGGATTTCAACATTAACTGCCCTCTCTCCTTGCTCAGCGCTGTGCAAAAATAAAATTCCTACTTTCTTCCACCACACCCTGTGTCAGAGATTGGCTTGCTGCGTAACGGGTGAGCGAACTCACTTCAGGTTTGCTATCAACAGTATGTGAAGAACTTACATCAGCTTAATACGAAGACAACAACACAATGAAAAGCAGGCAAAAAATTTAACAGACACTTCATAAAGAATATATACCAATGGGCAGTAATCACCTGAAAAGATGCTCAACATCAATAGTCATCAGGGAAAGGCAAACTAAAACCACACTATGAGATACCTTCCCACCGATTAGAACGGCTGAAATTTAAGACACAGCACCAAGTGTTGGTAAGGATTGAAGCAACAGGAACTCACATACACTGCTGGGAGAAGTATAAAATGATACAACACCTTGGAAAATAACTTAACAGTTTCCTAAAAAGTGAAATGTATGCTTATCATAAATAAAATATGACAATACCCCTGCTAGCGTGTATTCTGTAGCCGCTCTAGACACTAGTATGTTTAGGAACTGCAAATGTGCACAGGAAATGTTATAGATTCTTGCTGCAGCTCTGCATGTAATAGCAAACAAATAGAAAGAAACTGTCCCTCATCAGGGGACTAAAAGCTATAATTTTTTATACAGTGAAATACCATACCATAATTACCATGAGCAGACTAGATCCACATATATCAAGATGCATAAATCTTAAAAACATAAAGTTGAGTGAAAAAATCTAGTTGCAAAAAAATATGTATTATTTATAGACAAACACATACATAGTAAAAGTAAAAAACGTGAAGGGAAATTACACAAACTTCAGACTAGAGATACTTAATAGGTGGAGAGATGGGGCAAGGATGCAGATGGGGCAGCACCCGTATCTGTAATGTTTTATTTCTTTTGAAAAGTAAAGATCTGAAGCAAATATGGTATCATGTTTGTTTCCGGTTAATTTCAGTTGTGGGAATATAAGTGTCTATTATATTTAGGAAATTTCTCTGTTTTCATGTTTCATAACATAAAGCAGAGAGGAATTACCCTGCCCTCAGAGAGAGGGTAAGGGCAGTCCAAGGGACTTCCACTCTTAGGAATACAACAAGAAAGCGAGTTCTATGTGCTTTCTTCCATTGTGCCTGCCAGAAAGGAGTCACAAAATACACCCCAGAGACCATGGCTGAGAGAATGGTGTAGGATGCTGGAAATTGCAGCTTCCTACATTTGGTACCCGTCATTTCCACTTCGGTTCCTGACACCAATTAGCAGTAAAGCTCTCAGAACCAAAAGGGCCAGCAGCAGGGAAGTGAGAACGAGAAAGACTGGGTCTCCCTCTGCAGCCAGATTTGGGGAGAAGGAGCCCCAAGCAATGGAATGAGTATGGCCTGAGTTAAAGAGGCAGGGGGAGCAGGGTGTAATCCCAGAGTGGGAAAGGAGAAGAGGTAAGCTGGATGAAGACTGAAAGGGCTATAATTCTATGCAGACTCCTGAGATGCCCTAACGGATAACCACGTTTCCGTGGGCACTTACTGGTCTTCCCATGCATCCTGCCCCGCTGGGATATTTCTGCAGTCTTGAAGCGCTGATCCAACACAATAGCTTCTAAGCTGCTTGACCTTCCCAGCCCCAGGGAACATTGCTTCCGCTGCTATATGACTGCACCATATCTACATCTTATCACCTAGCTCTTCTCTTAGTGTGAAAACCTCAAATCCAGTGTCCCCTGCTCTGCCAAAACTACTGTTCCCCCTCTTTTACTTTCTAATCCTGTTGGTCTTGCACATCAATCCCACGGATGTTTCTAGTCCACTGAATCCCCCATTTTCCTTTCATTTCTCAACTACCTTCTAATTTCATTCTTTTCCTTATCATCCATAAGAACCACAGTTGATTCCTTGAATTATTCACTTGCAACCTTCTGCTCCCGCTTTCTTACATGGCACCCCTTCCAAATCCATTCCACAATCTTCATTCCCTGCCCCTTAACCTGCGTGACTGAGCAGAGCTGAAGAAATAGCACAACCATGCAGACTGACATCATCCGAAATCTGGAGTTTCCAATATGAAATGGACCTTCAAATCTGTTCAGCAGACTTTCCCTTTGGTTCTCGGGTAGTTCATGCCCAATATTCATGTAGAAGATATTTCCAACCCATCTTGTCCTCAGTCATGTTGTCCTGACCCTGTTGCTTTCTGCTTCACAAAGAATATGGAGGCCCTGAGGTGTGAGTGAACTGTGCCTATACTCACAACAGGAAGACTTGGTCATCTGGAGAATCATATGACCTTTTTGCTCAACACTTATCGTTCCTGTCCTCTACATACACGTATATATATAAATAAATTTATACTATAAATATATAAATAAATGTAGCATACTATAATAAATAAATCTATACATAAAACATATATGTAAATGTGAAGTGAAGGCTGTGTGTGTGAGTGTGCATATGTATAAAGTGAAGGAGATATATATCTCCTTTACTTCCCACACGCCCCATAACTCACTGCTTTCACCATTTCACTAAAACTAGCAAAATCACCAATGGCCTCTGTGTTCAAGCCTAGTGACTGCTTTTCGGTCCTTATTTACCTGTGCCCCCTGCAGCATTAGGCACAACTGATCAATCCCCTCCTTCAGGGAGTAATCCACTCCCTTGGTTTCCTCCGTATCAAGCTCCCGTCATGCTTCTGCTTTCTCTCTAACTTTTGCACTCAGCGTACTTCCTCGGGTCTCATTAACTATTGATTTCTCTAGTGCTTGACTTTGACTCTTTTTCTCTTCTCAGTCTGCAAACTCTCCCTGGGTGACTGTACTGATTGTCCCCATTCCCATGGCTTTAACTACCACCTCAATCCTGAAAACTACAAAAGTCTATACTTCCAGCTCAATCTTCCTTTCCTGAACTCCGGATCCTCATACACAACAATTTATGGGTAATCTCTCACAGCACTTCAAACTCAATGTGTTCAAACTTGCATCCTGCAGAACGTCTCTTCCTCCTACTGCTCTGTTTTGATTGGTGAAACCCCTGTCTTCTCAAATGCCTGTGTTAGCAACCTGGAATGTGACTCCTACTTCTCCCTCCATATACAACAATCAAGTCCTCTCTTAGGTAGACCTAAGCATTTCTTGAGAGAGGTAAAATAATGTAGTGGTTAGGAACATGGTCCTTTGAGCCAAACCACATGTGTTTGAAGGTTGGCTTTGCCGCTTACCAGCTGTTGACTTTGGTGAAGTTACTTATTTTCTGTGTTTCAATTTCCTCATAGATGAAGTAGGAATGATAATAATATTACCTACTTCATAGAGTTTTCGGGAGATTTATACTAATATAGGAAAAGCACCCAGAAAGTAGCCCACAGTAAGCATTTGGTAACTGTTCACACATTTTCATTATTATATTATTATCAATACCGCACCATATTCACAGCCTCTGCCCCTGTTCAGCTGTTCGTCTTTTCCTACATGGCCTTTTATCCATTCTCTTCTTTCAAAAAGTCTTAGGGTCCTGTGTTGGGGTTTTGGTAGCGGGAGTGTTCAGGGCTGTCTCACAGCAGTAAGGCATGAACCAAGGGGCGTTGGTTACTTAACTTCTGAGTGAGGCCAGATTAGGAAGCAAAAAAAAGGCCCAAAAGACCTCAAGAGAGGGAACAGGAAGAACTGTGTCTGAAGGGAAGGACTGGCCACCAAGAATGGACTGAGATACGTGAAGAATGCTTGCAGGTGGAGCTGGAGCAGTTCCCAAGACGAAACATGAGATTGGATCAAGAGAAAACTTACTTCAGAACAAGTCTCCTAACTCAGTGCTTTGCAACCCCTGCTGTAAATTACTATCACCTGAGAGGCATTTAAGACACACAGAAGCCCGGGCCCAGCCCCAGACAGATTCAAACAAAGTCTTGGGATTAAGCTCTCAGCACTATTATTATTGTTTCTTATTTCGCAGGGAATCCTAACGTGTGGCATGTGGCTAGGGTTGAGAACCAGTGTCCTCCCTAGTCTCCTAATTTTGACCGCTTTCTTCTCTAACACCATCACCATCCACAGTTACACACAGACACAGTTTTCACTCATTTTTCCTAAGGCAAAGTTGGTTGTGTCATGATCTGGCTTAAAGCCCTTCAGTGTCTCCCCATCACCCTACAGGACAAAAATCCCACTTCCTCAACATCTAAAAGCCTTCCCTGATTACATCCTTGTCCACTTCCTACTGTCTGATGAGAGCCAACTGAACACAATTTTCTTCCTCTCTCTGTGTTCAGTGACGTCACATTGGCAGTTAGAAACCAGCCACGCTAGGAATATTTACACCACAGAAATAGGCAAATGCTACAAATCAGGGCTTCCCTCCCCCAATCGAAAGAGCTGACTGTTAAAAGTTTACCAGCTCACCACTGCTTTCTCCCACCTCTTCCACATACCCATACTCTGTTGAAATGTCAGACACTTGAAGTTTCTAGAACATGGTCTTTCAGATGTGGTTTCTTCTACTTATAATACTTTTGTCTTTCCTTGTTAACCATGCACACTTCTACCCATCTGTCCTGTCAACTTAAACATCACCTTCTTTTTGAATCCTTTCTTACTCACTCCAAGCAGGATGGATCGCTTCCTTCCCTATTACCACTGCACATTATTGGTGCTATATTTAGTGATTCTTTTTTGCCACACTTGATGACAAGAATTGTTTATGTACATACATAGTTTTCTTCCTTACCAGACTGTGAACTCCTTCCTCTCAAAGACCACATCTCTCTCATATTTATATTCCCATAACCGGTCTAAAGGCCTGGCACATAGTTGATAGGCAATAGTTGTTTCTTTAATGGATAAATAGATGAATAAATGGAAAGATGAATGAGCAAACCTGGTCAGAGGAAAATATTCAGAACAGAGAAGAGCTTGAAGAAATACTGAAATGCCTCATTTTGGAAAGTATTTAATGCCAGATTTGGACTTCATCTCATAGTAAACGGAGAACCACTGCAATTTCTCTGACAAGGGAAGCGACCTGTAAAAGATCATGTTTTAGAATGGCTAGTCTGACAGCAGCGTGCAGGATGAACCTGAGAGAAGAGAGACTCGAGGCAAACAGACTCTGGTCATGTCCAAGGGGATCAGAACCCCAGGCAAAAAGGTAAAGAGGCAGAAGGTGGGCTTAGCAGAGGCATATCTAGTCATCGGCATCCTGGGTTATGTCCAGGGGAAAATGAACTGGATGGTCTAAAGCCCAGAAATAAGAAGAAGAATTTGGTTTGCTTGCCCTGAAGCATAGAAAACATAGGGCGACACGATGGCTGTCTTCAAATCTTTGACAACCGCTCCCAAGGGAACAGGAATTGCCCAGTTTATTTCTGGGTTCTGTGTGACCCAGAAGTCAGATCTAAGACAAATATAAGGAAGAATTTTACATCAGTTAGACATGCTTAAAAGTGGAACAGGCTGTCAAAAGAAGTAGTGAGCTCCTTATTACAGGAAATGATCAAGCAGAACACTTGGTACAGTTGTTATAAAGGAAATTCAAGGATTAGATCAAGGTAATCTTTTAAGCACAAAATTCTGTTATTTTATGATGGTTTTAGTCCCAAGGAGTTTGAGAAAACAGTGCGACTTGCAGGTATAATGTCCAAAAGTTGGAGTTCCTGGACATAAGGCTGAAGAGAACTCTCAAGGCCAGAACTGTACTCTGAGTGTCAGGTGTCCAAGCCCACGGCTGTTAACATCATACCATGGTTATCCCAAAGAAGGAATGCCAGGGCCAGCAAGTGGCCACTCTAGCTTAAGAATTCTCTGGGCCCTCCCTAACTCCAGGGGCCGTCAATGGAATATGAGCAGGTATCAGGAAGTCATCAAGAAATACCCAGAGCAGTTTCCCTTCCCCCTTTCCTCTCCTCCATCTCTCAACTCTGCAGGGGCCCCCTCTTAGCCTTAATGATGATCTCACCATGTCCTCATCCAACAACGGGGTCTTCCTCAAACTCTCTTTCCTCTAGCTTAGAATTTCTTCTGCCCTTTCACTCTCAAAGTGATGTGCCATACCTGCTGCTCCACATGTGTTCTGGATCCTGTTTCCCTTCTTCCCCTCTGTGACATTGCTCCATCCCTTTTGATACCAAATCCTTCCTTTCCCGGCCCAAAACATTTGAAATTATTCTTATCCTGGAACAAAAAAAGTCCCTCCAATTACTATTCACCTTCTCTTCTACATCCACACTTTTAAAAAGAGTGCTCTCTCGCTGTCGTTGACCTTAACCACACCTTACACCTCACTCCTTCCCTACCATCCACCTTTGGTCACAAGGTGCTCTCCTGAGGGATGCCACAAAAGATAATAGAAAGAGGATGAGATTTGGAGTCAGAAAACTTGGGCTCAGTTTCTGGATCAGCCATTTACTATCTGAACCTCACTTTCTTCGTCTCATTCATCAGAAGTATTGAATGAGCTCATAGATAAGGAAGACATCCCCCCATATAACCACAGTGAAAATCACTGTACAGATGTTAGTGTTACTGAAACCTCTGTCATACAGATGACTAATGACATCTTGATCCCTTGTTTCAATGGCCTTTCCTCAGTCTTCAGTCTCATAACTTCTTGGCTACATTTGAATCCACTGACCATGTCCTTCTTTGTGAAACTCTTTATTTCCATGATTTTCTCTGTATTTCTTCACATCTCTTATCCAGTTCCCTCTCTGGATCTTCTCTCTGCCTCTACAGCAATATTCCTGTGAATGCACTTCCTTTTTCTGCTGTTATTCCTCCACTGAGAAGTGAAGGATTGATCTCTCTCCCGAGAGTTCGACTATCTCCTCTGGGTACATAACCGGCTCAGACTTCTCTCCCGAGCTTTGGTCCCGGGTTTGCAACTCTGCCGTATTTCTCCATCCGGTTTTCCTGCCAGAATCTCAAACTCTTCTTTGTTGACACTAGGTGAATCAATACTGCTTTGTAGAGCCCCTGGCAAAGCAGTTTGAAAAGGCCAAACACTGAATGATTATTGGCCAGCCCCATCAGGGACCACTCCCAAAATGCCAATCAGAGAGGACCATTCCTTTTATATAAACTTCATGCTATAAATTGTGGCATCTGCATTCAAGTAGAAGGTGGTAACAGCCACTCCCACAGGTCTGTAGGTATTGTTAAGGTATTTTTATGGATTAATAATTCCCTGATGTTACCCTTCTCTCTGGGTTCTAGGTTCTTGATTCTTGAAGGTGTCTATGGCCAAATTCTATAAGCTGATCTCTGGGTCCCTCTCAAAGCCTTCTTGAAGGATAAACAATGTGTTCACTAAAAAAATAATGAGACCAGTTCTTATTAGATGACATATTCCCGGCCTGAACCAAAGAAAACTACCCATCTGGTCCATCTGGCCCAGATATTTTGTCCTTCTGGAAAATTCTGAGTCACATCAAACTATAAAAATCCATTCTTTATCACACAGAAAATATATTTAATCTCCCCATGTTTTCCCCCTCCTGGCCTCTCTAATTTTGTTAATGGTGGATGTTTAATAAATGTTCGTTTTCCCTTCCTGTTTCCCTTCTCTCTATCAGTCTGTACATGCCGTCAGGGCAGCGACTCTTGTATTTCTCATTTTTGTACTCTCAACACCATGCCTTATCCATCCATCCGTACAGACATTAAATTAAGTAGAAATATCTAGATAGGCGGTATGAGAGCATCCAATTTTAAAATAGGATCAAGAAGGATCACGTGCAGTGCCTTTTGCACTGAATTGTGGCACGTGCTATCCATACAATAGTTGCTAGTTGTATCTAAATGTAGCAACCCCTGATCTCAGCCCATAGCCCTGGAGAACTCTCTTTAGTCCCACCAGCTTGGTTGTCTGATCCCTTAACATGGACCAGGACCCATTCTCTACATGCCCCTTGGTATGGCCAGGTAACTGCCAACTGGTGGTGTGCTGGAGGCCTCTAGCACAAGCGAGAGGGAATCCATTGTACACATCTCTTCCCAATTCTGTTTTCAGCAATATCATGTTGGCAGCTTGAAATTGGCAATGTGGGAGTATTTATACCATGAAAACTGGCAAACACTACAAATCAGGTCTGTCTTTTCCCCCAGGGAGCCGGCTGTAAAACATTTACCAGCACACCACTGCTGCCAACACTCCTGTTTATCTCTTGGCATGACTGGCTTCTTCCAATCCGTAAATTTCAGCTCAAATATCTCCTCTTCAGAGGGACCTTTTTATCTGAGGTTATCCCCCACCCAGTCACTTCCTGTTATATCACCCAATCTTTCCTTCAGAGCACTGATTTCAACCTGGAACTTCTTCGGGCACATATTTATAGACTGGCTTATGGTTTATCTTCCTCACTCAAAACCTTGTCTTGTCTTGTTCACTGCTCTATTCCCAGCATTTAGTGCAGACCCAGGCACATAGTTGGTATTCAAGAAAGATCTTTCTGATGAATGAGTAAAAGGAATAAATGGTCCCAACTGCTCAGGCATCAGAAATGGAAAGCACACAATTGTCCATATACTTGTTTGTGCCTCCCAATACACTCTGAGTGTTTTGAGAGTGTTTTTTTTTTTTTACTGCATTCCCAGGGCCTAGCATAGAGCCTAGAACATAGTAGATGCTCATTAAATTTTTTAGGATGAAATAAATGGGTAAGATGAGGGACGACCCAAGTCATAAAATTTTCCCCTTCTATCTCCCGAGAACTCCATTCCTTGACCTTCATCAGCGTTATGAAGCACTGATGTTTCCTTCTGAAAAAGCAAAACCTCCGAGGCAGGTGGAGCTCCTCAACCCCAGGACTGCTGGAAAGACCGGGGTGGCATCAATTATCTCATCCAACCTGTATTTTTCTTCTTTGACTGGGTCACAGCAATTCATTATGTCACCCTTAGGCAAGTCCCCAAATGGGACTGAGAGAGGCCACGGCCCCCGTCTCTTCCAGGAGGCTGCAGCAGAGATAGCTTTCCTTGCATGGATGAATAGCTGTGAGCCACCTTTGCCCCAGCCTCCTGGAGAAGGCAAAAGAAGTTTTCTAAATGTTTTCCTGCCACGCGGATCACTGAATTATGCATGAGGCCAAACCAAGGGAACAGCAAATCGTTGTGGGATGAAGGGGTAGGGTTCATGCAGAAAGGGAAATCGAAACTTTACCTGCCTTCTCCTTGTGATGGATTCCCTCAATTGATAATTAGTGTTATATTACTCCACATCTTTAATAGATTATTGATGTCTTTGGCAGCGATATAATCCTGGTGTCAAGAGTAATTCTTTCTATCTAGTAAGTGGCACAGACTACACTCAAGCAAGGCAGCTTGGACACAGGGCCTCGCTGATCCAACTCAAATCAATTCGATCCAGTACTTCTTTGGGCATTAACATGCAGGATGAAAGAAAGATGGGTATTCATGATTTGCCTCAAAAGCAGGAGAGGCCACGAGACTTGGCAAGTCTACAGGAGTCTACTGGTAATATAGCTGAGGAGATTTCTTTCCCTCATCACCGTTGGATGGAAGATGCCAAATACCCTGCTGTCACGGTCTTACTTCTCATGATAGAGTTGTGCTCCGCCCACCAAAGGCGACTGGAGCTGCTCCCAGCTGCAGACATGGAAGTGTTCATTTTCGTCTCCATCAGCACCATATCTCATAGATGGATTTTCTCCCTTTTTCCAGTTCCTCATTTCCTGTGAGCATTAGTCCTTCTGGACCAGAGGACTCCAGGTATTTCACAAGGCAGAAGTACCTCTAAACACCCAAATTAGACAATCAAGAGTTGGAGTCTTTGGATAGGAGTCTTGGTAGACAACAAAACCCCTAAACTGAGCAGAGACAGCCATTGAGGTCAGCTGCAGGTAACTCAGGGGATCCCAACAAACTTCTGACAGGAGCAGTGGAGCTGCAACAAGTTAGGGGTCTACCACCCAAGGCTCTGTATCATTTAGGAAAGCCTGATCTTGCAATGAGAGATTCTTTTTCTGGAAAGCTCACTCAGCTCCTCTATAAGAGAATGAGCACTGGTATTAAATTTTTTTTTAATAGGAATTGAGTCCTAGATTGGCCATTTAAAAGCTATGTGACATTGGTTAAGTTGCTTTGTCTCTATGAATATCAGTTTTTTTCCATCAGTACAATGGGAACAATTATAAATGTCCCACACTCTTCACAGAGTTTTGTGAGGGACAAATAAAATGAGATGGTACATGAAGGAACCACTTGTAGCCAAGTGCTGTGTGCACTCCAGGGGATGTCTGATTTGCCAGCACCATTCCCTTTTCTTAGGCACCAAGTTCCCATCTCCTGGAAAATGTTTTTCCCCCAAAATGAACTTGTGGTTTGAATAAAAGCTGCCATCTTGTCACTCCTTGTGTGGGTATCTGAGTGAATCTGGACCAGGTGTGGCAACCCTCTCTTGTGGCGGTCATGGTTGATTGAGATGGCCCTGAGGGGGCCATTGGAACACCAGTGTGGCATTGAGCCTTCCCCAAGGGTTTTATTTAATCTTGCCGTGAGAGAAAGTAGGAAGCAGTTCCCCCTGGGGTGGGAGCTGTTAGATGTGCCGCTCGGAGATTATTGGTGGCTCTGTTCCCTAATGGGTGGAGGAGGCCTGACAGCTGAGGGAGAAAATAAAGCCAGCACTCAAGAAGAGATGAAATACAGAGAGACTGGTGATGATATATCTTGTTCATATTTCCCTGTGGGTCTAAATGAATCCCTTCTTCTTCATGGCTTGGAAGGATGTTGACATAATAACCTTCCAATACATTCCTCTTTTTGCCTAAGCCAGTTTTACTTCTATTTCTGTCACTTACAACCAAAAAAGGCTCAATGGAGAGACTGCCCTTCATTATTCCGGCTCCCAGCTCCAGGTAGAGCTTGGATCTTACATTCAGATCTCTGAGCCTCACAGTTAATAGGCTCCCTTCTCCAAGGCCATTTCACTTGCTCTGTCCTTTGTTCACACCACAAACAATTTGTGAGTTTTTGCCATGGCCGGGCACTCTCTCATGCCTCTGGATTCTGCATATCATCTAAGATAGACATTTGGATCTTATCTTGAGGGAACTCACACAGCACCACGCCTTAGAGGCAGCTGGTCGACAAGTCAAGTCTAAGCATTTATCCTCATGCTCTTGATTGTTGATTTTATATTTCTGTAGCAGGTATCCATGTAGGATTCTTCAAATCCTTCGTGAAATGGGGTAGGTTATAATTCACTAAAAATTGCTGAACATCTACTCTCAGCTGGAAACTATTGGGAAAAAAAAAGATAGGCCTGTGCCCTTGAAATGCATATCATCTTGCTCAGCAAACAGTGCGAAGCTGGAGAACAAGTCAGAAAAATCAAACCTGGCAATTTATGGGGCATAGATCATCAGGATTCAAACAGCGAGAGAGGGAAGTATTTGATAGACTAGAATGTGTACAGGAGAACAGAAGTAGGTTGTAACCTGTTGGAATTGTTTTCTTTGGCCAGCACAGTATTTATTTATTTTTTAATTAACTGCCACCATTTGAAAATCAAGAGATTTCCAATTTAAAAAAAACACGGATTTCTGGTTTCTTTTGATAAGTGTGGAGGTTTGACAAAATTCTTGCTTGGCAATAATCAGCAGGGACTGACTACCTGCTACCTACACAGTCAGGCTTCAGTTAGCACCTGGCTGGCTTGGTACCTTTAGATTCCTCAGCCTGGTTCTCGAAGGCATTTGATTCTGCTACCTGAGGACAAGTTGGAGCCCAAAATGTCCCAACTCTCCAGAAGCCTTGAAGGAGGAACTTTAGGACCAGCACGCATGTAAGGTTGATGCCCACCTTGACAAGCACCTGATTTAGCACTTTTTTAGTGTTATTGACCAAAGCACTCATACCAGCCAGTATAGGCTGCATTCACCCACCTGGCTCCAGGTGAGTCTCCGTAGGAAGGACAGGTGGAAGAACCCTTCACCAGGTCATCCATCAGCTACCAAACACCCACCACTCAGAGCCTTGGGTTGGCTTCAGAGCCTCTTTCTCCTTCTTCTTTTCCTGCTTTTAATGTCCACGTTTTTCCCCTTTGTTGCATTTGAATGCAGATGGTATAGAATGAAATTCCTTTGGCGGCTGTATGTGCGGGAGTGCGCAAAAGTATTTATGAATCCTAAATGAAGCTGGCTGCCGAGCCCAGGAGCTCCAGCAGAGCGCTGGCGTGTGTGCCCGCCGGAATCTGATCTCTTACACGGGAAGCTGTGTTTGATATCTCATTTGTTGGCTGTGTTCCTTGCAAAGCCGAGCGCTGTTTAACCCACTTTCCCATAGCAGAAGAAAAGGCAGAAGAGGCTGGCTGGGCAAGGGGCAGGTCATCCCACAAAAATGTCCTGGAATGATCAGAAGCGATGGCTCCTAGGGCATGTGGAAGGTGCTGCCACCCTCTGACTGGGTGTAGCATTACATGCTACTGAATCAAATTGGCACCTCTCTCTCATCCTTGGGGGCCTCCCTCCTTGCTTCTTAAGAGCCCGGAGGTCCTAGAATTACGAGTGAATCCAGACTGGCTTGGCTTTTATTTGGGTCCTTAGACAAAGATGTGCCTTCTCTCCTTCTGGTTTCATGAGACATTTCTCTTGGGCAGACCAAGACCTCCCTCCAACCCTGGTCTAGGAGAGACACAGCACGTAGCGGTGGCTGAATCCGCCTCTTCCTGCTAGATATTCAGCCCACGCATGACAAAGACTTTGGCAAAATGCTAGCAATCAGAAATCCGCTCTTCATAGACATAAAAGAGTCGGCACATAGGTCTCCCCAATAATGATAGTCTACATGCATTAGCATATATTTTCTTGAGAAGCGCACTATCAGAGTTTGTCCCTAAAACCAATTCATTCTATTTACAGCTCTTCTGAAGCCCCTGAGAGGGAATCATCTTGGAGCACTGCAGACGCCACACTGAAAATAGTGAAAAACATTCAATTTGGAAACAATTTTACCTCTATTTATCTTTTTTCCCCTTCGCGAGTCAGCCCAGTGCTTTAGCTTCTTCCCCTACTTGAAGGCAGTCCTCTCCATGCCTCCTCCTGGGTCACAATGGCAGAAAGGGCTCTGTACCCCCAAAGCGTGGCCGAGGTGGGCCACGAAGGAAGGACACTCCATCTTTCCTCCCGGTGGGAACACCTGGTTCCCAGAACTGAGGGAGGATGTCGAGGGGGGCGGAGAACAGAGGCTGCACCTGACGCGGCAGCTGTGTTATCTCTACGACACACAGTCTATTCTTCAGAAGTAACTGCAGCTCTTTAAAACAGCAGCAATATGAGTGTCACGTCCTATTACCCCATCATCTGGGCTAATAATAAGTTTATGTAACCATATCAACAGCGAGAGAAAGGGAGCGAGAAAGTATCCCTTTGGTTACATAAAGCGCCCCGGTGTCTAGTACAGCGTGTAGATCACTCAGCTCGGGGACACGTGCTGCCTGAGAGAAGGTCAGGTGATGGCAGGCCTGGTACCTTCTGCAACACCAAGGGCAGACCCGCACTCAGGGCTGGGTATGTAGTAAATGCCTACTATGTGCCCAGCCCTGTGCTCCAAACAGGAAGTAAGCAGGATAAGTAAATGTTACAACACAGTTTCTGCTTCTGAAAGAACCTAATCAGGAAGTCAGAGATGAGCCACTCCCAGTTGTGGTTGTAAATACCCCGGACTTGCACTCAGGAGACAGAAGCTGGGATGCTCCCTCCTCCCTTGTTGAGACAGTTAGCCTGTCTAGGTTCCTCCGCTGTAAAAGGTGGGTGATCATACCTCGTCCTCTATGCCCCACAAGCTGCTTGTGAGGATGGAATGAAAAATGCAGTGGTTTCCAGATCAATAGTGCAATCCTTTAAAAAAAAAATTGTACATGAAACTCTGAGATAAAACACAGAGAAGAGCTGAGCTGCTGTTTTCGGGGTAGCTCCCCCACATAGCCTTTCCTTGCCCCTGAGCAGCCTCTGAGGTATCCATGAGCACCGCATAGCTCTGAGAAATGTAACTTGAAGACAGTGAGAAAATGCTTCGAAATTGTGTATTATTATTTTTATTAGTGATGACACAAACTGGCCATTAATGGAGGTAATTGTAGGAATTGAGAGAAGGGAGAGATCCATGTGGGTTGAAGTGTTCAAATTGCCGTAGAGTGCACGCCGATCCTTAAAGGATCCAGGCAGAGGGTAGTGGGGAGAAGATTCCAGGTGGCATGTGGATGTGAGCAAAGGTGTGGAGGTGAGAAATAACCTGTGCTCTGCGGGGACTGGGTGGGAGGGAAGAGCCCACCTGGTTAAAGCAGAGCCTGTGTGTGCAGTGGTGCTGGGAGTGTCAGTTGGTTAAGGCAGGCTTCTTTAAGCACGACCAACCCGTGATACATGTTGGGACTTCATAGGCAGGTCCTATGGGAAACCCAAACCAGGAAGGTGCAGGCTGGGGGGTCCTGAGTGTAGTTAGCCTGGTTTTACTGTCTGACTCGAGTTGGGCTAATTCATTGCTTTGAACCCTACTTGTTTGTTGGAGTCAAACTTCCCACATCAAGGACCATTTGCTCTACTGGTGACGATCCTTTTCTCTGGCTCTGATTTCCGTTCCTAATTACCATCTCACAGCTCTCCGCGTGTCCTGCTCCCGCCTGCAATTAACTGATGTGTATGGAGGTGTGAGTCCCCAACCTCCATGTAAGCGTCTCCCAGAAATTCTGTTGACTCAGGATTTCCGGTCTCCCCAGACCCCCACGGAGCACTCTTGGCCACAGTGCCCCCTTCAGGGCCCTGTACCTGTGGTGAGGGCTGTCTCTGCTCTGCCTTCTCCGCTGCAGTCCCTTTAGCTCCCGGGGATGATTGACCTTTTCTGCTCATCTCAGAACACCTTGTTGTTTTGTCCTCTTTGAAATGCCTGACTGCAGCAAATGCTTGGGTCTAAAAGCAAAATAATGAAATCAAATGAAAGCTCCCCAATTTCTCAACCACTTGTCCTTGGTCTGGTGTGGTGCACGGCATGCATTATTCAGAGAGGAGCAGCTGCATTACCTGAAGCAGAAATTCTGTTTTTCAGGCTCCAATCTGGAAGGAGAGCTGGAGTGGAGCTGGATAGCCCTGCCCAGGAGCCCATGGGTGCCTTGGGGGTGGAGGAGGGTCCAGCTTTGGCACTGGATCCGACAAGATCATCAAAGTAGCTCATACTTGCTGCCCAGTTGTGGGAAAGGTCACCTCAGTGAGCTCAGTCTGGGAAGGAGGGGAGTCTTGAGGGGTGGGGCAGACATGAAGGGAGCCAGCAGGAAAGATGAAAGGAGTGACTGTCAGGATGGAGGGACTCTCAGCGGCACAGAAGTCCCCTAGAGATATGGTCCCCATTGCGAATCTTCTGCCACTGAATGCACCAGATACATAAAATTAATAGAACGTAGAATATCTTCCACATGAGAATGCTGTAGAAATCCAAGCATGTCGGGGGAAGGAGACAGTGCCCACTGCAGGGGATTGTATTGTTCCAGATACTCATTCCCTTCCCATGAGACCATTATGCTCCCTTGCCTGTTCACCTCTGACTTGCTGTGGCCTTTGGAAAATGGAATGTATTTTAGCCCCTGACCCAACCTTGTGTGCCATCTCTCCATTGTCAAGCTTAACCATGTGACTTACTTGGGCCAATGAAACGTTAGACAGTTCAGAAGCTATAAGAGGTGTGCAATGTTCAGTCAGTTCTCTTGCTTGGTTCATCCTACTGCCAGAAGAGCAGGTCTCAAATTAGGGGCTGCCCTTTCAGCCTGAGACCAGGAATGAGAAGACACGTGGAGCATATCTGCTTCAACATGCTCTGTGAACAAGAAAGAAATGCTTGTGGTTATAAGCTACTAAGATTTTAGGGGTTGTTTGTTACCATAGCAAAGCTGGCTAATATAGTCAATGTCAATCAACGATGAGGAAATTAATCACGTCTGCCTTGAGTTAAGCTTTTTTAAACTTGATTTGTTTATTTAATTGACTGTTGTCATCTTCACTTGGGGTGAATAGCATTGATAAATAAGGGGGTTGTTTGTTTTAAGGAATCCATGGAAGAATGTTGTTTTCACAGAATCCATGTATTAGGATTTGACAAGTCCTATGACTGGCTTGCCACTAGATTTCCCTTCGTTCGTGGTTGACTAGGTCTAAACATAGTGTGTGGTGTTCCCTTCTCTGCCCTGAACTTTTAGAGAATGCATTCCCACCAACCTTCCCCAAGAATCCTACCCACTTTGTGCGGACAGCTCTCCTTCAACTGTGAAACAATGAATACTAGCTAAGCCCATGGCCGTGGGAGTGTATTTCATAACCTCATTTTGGTCCTCCCAACAATACTGTTACAATAGGTAATATTGTTGCTATAGACTGAATGTATCCCCCCGAATTCATATGCTGAAACCTCATCCCCAATGTGATGATATTAGGAGGCGGGACCTTTGGGAGGTGATTAGGTCATAAAGCTGGGCCCCTCATGAATGGGAGTCACGCCCTTATAAAAGAGACCCCGGAGAGCTCCCTTACCCCTTCCACCGTGTAAGGACATAGTGAGAACATGGCCATCTGTGAACCAGAAAGCAGGTTCTCACCAGGCACCAAATCTGCCTACACCTTGGTCTTGGACTTCTCAGCCTCCAGAACTGTGAGAAATAAATTTCTGTTGTTTATAAGCCACCCAGTCTGTGGTATTCTGTTATAGCAGCTCGAATATCCTAAGATAATTGTTATGCTCCTTTTGAGGAAATCAGGATTCAAAGGGTTTGCCAAGGTCACCAAGCTGGTTAAGAGCATATCAAGATTTTAACCTAGGTTCCTTCATTCTCGGCCCAGGGGTCTCTTCACTACCCCAGCTCTGTGGTTAGAAGGTGCTCTGTGCCAGGCCACTATCTAGGATCTAATTTGACAGCAGACCAAGGCTGTGGGTTCATGGGCTAGTAATGGGGAGGCGGGGCAGAAGATAAGATCTTTTACAATTTATACATTTATATCGCAATTTATGTTTTATTCTCAGACATAAATTCATTTGTATTATATTCTTACAATGAAAAGTCCAACAAGCAAGGAGTCTCTGAACTCTAGGAAGGTAATCTAGCTTTGGGGGAGGGACCTCTGTGTCCTCTTAGAAGAGAAACGTTAGTAGAATTAAAAATAGATACCTCTGCAAGAAAGCTGGTCTCCAGAAGGGCTGTAATCTTTGAAGAACATTCCCACTGTCAATTCTCTGAGAGTGGCAATAGTGTTGTATTGCTAACAACAATATTAATAATTGAATAATAGCTTTAGTGGCAATAAGTATTTTACAAAATGCTTCCATATAAATTGTCTGTCTGCTGCCTGTGAAGGCCTCAAGAGCCACTTGAATTCACCCTGTCATTACTGCTGACTGCCATCTGTCTGGGGCTCAATAATTCCAGGAGTACTGATGTTGGAGTCACTCATACTGCTGGGCTGCAGATATGCAGAGGCAAGGAGGCAGGCAATAATGAAGTGAGCCAGTTCAAGGGTAGATGTGCTTGTTCTTGCATTCCCAGTCTTGTTTTGAAGGGTTGAGAGATTCTGTCCACGAGCCTGGAAGAGCAAGTTTGGCAGAAGAACCTATCAGCACAAATATCCTAAGACCAAGGAACTAGAAGCGGCCCCTCAACATAATGGTGAAGTTGTCCTGGTCTATTGCACGAAGTCAGAGACACCCTTTCCCGTTCCAAGCCCACCTTGAACCCTTTTCAGATAGAAACCAGTTTCTGGGGGATCCTGTGGGTCCAGGCCTGGCAGGGCTTCATGGAGTCACTTCACGCCTTTCCTGCCTCTAGAAAGAATGGCCCCTCAATGGCCTGAGAAGCCTGGCAGCTGCTGAAGAGACCTCTTCCTACTCCTCATACTTTCGATTGACTGCACAAGAGACCTGCCGAATGACCTTGGCTTCTTACAGGGAGATAGGGAGAGAAGACAGTGGTTCCCAGTTTGCCTGTATTTGGCTCTCATACAATTTCAGCTCTCAGGAAGCAGCTCTCGTGGGACTCACCACTTTCTCCCCACCAGATTAATTACAATCACATCTCCTTAAGGGCAAAGGGGTCCCAGCAAGGAGTGTGGAGGGCTCAGTACACATTCATTTCTACCACTAAGGAAGATGACCCAACACACAGCCCCAGGGTGGAAGCAACGTCTCCCTGAGAGGGGTCAGCATGTCCCCCTGGAGTCTGGACTCATGTCCTGCAGAGGGAAGGGTTTGGGAATGGACTTTGCAATGGCTAGATCCATCCACTCAACCCAAAGCAGACGGAGACTGGTGGGCATCCTGTTCCTCCAGGGAGTTTTCTGAATGCTTCCCTAGAGCGGTGCTAAGAGGCTGAAGAAATCATGGGTTTGCAGACTGGGCACAAAGCTACTAGTCCTGTCCTCGACCTTTCTGGACTGGGAGCCCACTCTTTCCTCCTCGTGTCTAGGGAAGGGTGAGGTCCTGAGTATCCTCACCTCCTGGGCTGCATCCCCCTGACATCTGCATTCTGGACCATCTTTGCAGACTGCCATGTTCGACAGAAAATAGGCACTCTCTGAGGAATTCTGGGTCCTTCTCTGTATAAACTACCTCGAGGTCAAACAGGGACTCACATAGATCTGTTTTCTGAGCACCTCAAATTCAAAATGCCTCAGTCTCTGTATCCTGGTCCCTCCCCTGGCTCATCTAGTTGCTCCCCTTGTGTCCTGGGGAATAAGGCAGATGGCTCCTGGTAGGCTACCCACTTTGGGGAGTCTCAGCTCTGCCCACCCAAAGCCATAGCTGTCTTCAGAGTTTTCTTATGCATGTCTCTGTGCCTCAGACTACCTAACCCATCCATCTCACCGCAGCTGATGAACCAGGCAGGAGTAGCCCTTAGACCCAGGGGCAGCCAACTCTAGCCTGCCAGCAGCCTGTGTGGTCGTCAGGATTTTAAACCGTCTGAGCTGGCCAGTCCTGCCCGGTGACTAGCCATATCAGTCAGATTCTCCCTCAGAAGTCTGAATGTAAGAGAATGGGCTGATGAGCGAATTGGAGGTTGTAGGAGCCAAGAAGTAAATACCAAGAGTACTTCAGTCTCCATAATGAAAGAACCTTACACTGGAGCAATACTTCCTCCTGCAGGGACCTAGGCACAAAAGCTGGCATGGCTCCCAGACCTGTCTTTGCATAAGGCTGCGTTCCTGCGTTCTTGCAACAATCTCAGTAACCTGAGTATGTTTCTTTTTCTAGAACCTGAAAGAGTGTAACCCACACAGAACATACTTGAGAAACCTGCTTTAAAAGGCAGAGCAAAACAATCAACCAGAAGTTCCTTGGGCCCCCCTGCCAATCCATTTCCTCTTTGTGGCCATCCTCATCTGGGTCAGGCTGAGGTGTGTCTTTGGCACTGCCATTGGGGGCAATGATCTCTGGGTGGGTTGGAGGGCTATGAGTGAAGATGCTCTGCCTCTGGTCTGAGAGAGCGGCTCAGAGAGCGGGGGGGAGGAGGCAGGCAGGGCCGGAAAGTTTCCCCTCCAAGAAGGCATCTGTTTCCTGTTCTCCAAACACTCGGAGCACAGGAAGTGGAGAGATGGGAGAGCAAAGCGAGGTGGTGGTAATGGTGGTGGGGGTTGGGGGTGGGGGTGGTAGATAGGATAAGGGAATGGGACCCCATTCTCCCCGGGTCTCCAGCTCCTGGTTCACGTTCAGTCAAACAGTGGGGAGAAGGATGGAGTAGATGCCCAATGTCTAGGCTTTCCTTCTTGCCTCTGATTTTGGCTTCTAATCTGATGGCCTCACTTCATCCTCTCTGCACCCAAAGCTGAGCCTCCCCATCCCTTTTCCCAGGGGAAAAATTAGCCCTGTGTGCCCAGAAGCCAGGTGTGCAGGGCAAATGGAGAGGTGAGTGGCCTTTCCCACCTCCTTCAGGAAGCTTTCTCTGCTTAATCCCAGACTAATCTAGCTGAACACACTCTTCTGAGTCATCCCACCATGGAATGTGGGCGCTGGACTGGCCGACTGTGAGCGCCAGGAGGACAGGAGCCAGTCAGCCTTACTCACTGATAAATCCTAAACACTTGACATAACGTCTGGCCGTGCGAAGGGGGTCGGTAAGTAGGCATTGAATGAATGAATGAATGAATGAACAAATACAGTCTTCTTTTTAGGCCGAAATAACTTTATTTTAAATGAAATAGTGTACTGCTGCCATATGTACAAGTAGAGCAATGAACCGTTATGCAGGCCTGGGAGAGGGTCCAGAGCTCTGCATCCCGGGCTCTCCTGTGTTCCTCTGCAACAGTCCCTAAGGATTCTCTGCATCCTTTGAAATTCAGAGCGAAACTCCCCTAGTTTTCCCAATGAAGAAAGAGGCTCCCAAAGGAAAAGCGACTTGTCTAAGCCAGAACAGGCCCCCAGGTCTCCTGACCCCTAGGCTGTTGTTTATGCCATCTGTTTAGACTACATTAATTCATCCACACTAGGTGCACAGCAAACATTGGATGAAAGAAGCGGTGGGAGGGAGGGACGGAGGAGGGAGGAACTTGTTGATTCCCCGGCTGTGAGAGCCTGGCAAGAGTCATGAGCGACACCCGCAACGAAGGATGCTGCACCAAAATAAAACGTATTGTATTTAAATATTCCCCAAGTCATTTTGTGTATTTAAGTCTTAATTCATTTCCTCTAAATCTCTCCCCGCTACATTAATGTGATGACTTTGACAGAAAGATGAATAACATTATTAAAGAAGCTCGTGAGCAAATTTCACTCATAAAAATCTCCCATTCACTCACACGCTTTGCTGTTCCCACTCAGTGTTCTGTTCCTGTTCACTTCCCAGGTCTCTGTCCCTCTGGGCCTCAGGCTGCTGCTGGAGGGTGGCAAATGGGAGCTTCAGAGGATGGGGACACGTACGAATTTCACATCTGCTCCTAAATCTCCCCCGTTCATTTGAAAAATTAATCTTTTGTGCCAAACTTCAGGTGCAGCAAGAATCAGGCTGGAGAGAAGGAGTAGGAAAGGCAGACCCTCCTTTGAGAAAACCCCCCACAGGGGCGTGGAATGGGGAGTCAATATGGCAAGTGACCAGGAGAGTGTCTGCCTTGCATGCAAATGCACAGCTCAGGAGAGGAGTGACCCTCACTACAAAACTCTCTTCGGGGGATGCCACCAGACTGATACTTTTCAAAATGCTGGCTCCTGCCTAGCCGGAGGCAGCCCTGGAAGCTGCCATCACACCCTGTTCCTCCTCCTGGAGCCCTGCGTGGCCTCACTGGCTGGGGATTTATGCCCCTCTTTGCCAAGCCGCCCTGATGGATCGCTTCCAGGATGGCAGCAGAGTCAGTGGTATTCATCTCCCCGACGTCTCAACCTTCTCCTTTAAATCACTGCTCATGTTGGCAGCCGTTTGTTCGCTCCTGACAGCCTGGCCTGGGCCTGGCTGCTCCTTCAGTGGGACTCCCAGCTGGGAAGGGCCTGCAGGATCTACCTTTGCAGGGGCTTGAGGACCCTTCTCTGCAGCCTCTCCCTCAAACACTGTCCCTCACTCACCTGCATAAGCCCTCTCGTTAGGTCATCTGAGGTCTGAGAAGCCCACCCTGGAGCCCCAAAGCCACCTCTGACCCAGCACTTACTATATGATATCAAAATCATTTGTTGTTGTGCTGACCAGGCTATTAGCTTTTCTGGGCCATGGATGGTGCTCGCTTTCTCTCCTGTTCCCAATGCCTAGTGGAACACCCAGCTCATAGCAGGTGTTCAACAACTGTTTGATGAACTAAGTTTTTAAGTTCTGCAGTGGATATAACCTCTTTGGGAAACTATTTGGCAGTATCTACTAAAGCTAAACATACATATTCTCTATGACTCACCTAGGTATATATCCAACAGAAATGAGTGCTTGTATCTACTCGAAGACATACACAAGAATGTTCATGGCAACCTTACTCCCAACAGGCCCAAGCTAAAAACAACCCAAATGTCCATCAACAGCAGAATGGTCAAGTAAGTCATAGCATATTTACATGATGATTCCATTGCATTGGTGCTGTGCAGCAATGAAAAAGAATGAGGTACTATTCACACAACATGGGTGAATCTCACAGATATAATGTTAAATCAAAGAAGCTAGACACAAAAGAGTATATATTGCATGATTACATTCGTATGAAGGTCCAAGGCATGCAAAATCTAACCTATGGTGATAAGAGGTTGGAATAATGGCTATCTTTGAGAGATGGGTGGTCACGGTGGCTGTTGACTGGGGAGTGAAACAAGGAAGCTTTCTAGGGTATTGGAAATGTTCTAAATCTTGATCTGGGGGGTGATTACACAGTGTATACATGTGGAAAAGTTCACTGAGCTGTGCACTTATTATCTGTACCCTTTACTGTATGTAAGTTAAATCTTATTAAAAATGATAAAGAAAATGTGGAGTGGTTCCCAATGTTTTTGCATTAAAATCTGTGCCTCCATGTATTCTTGTTCCATCTTCTATGTATCCAAAACCATGCAATACTATTACATTGAGCTTTTTCTATGTTTTATATTATGAGGACAACTGATGTATTGCATATATGTTTTCTAACTACACAAAAGCATGTGCCTTAGAAATTGTAAACATATTGTTCCCGCCTCCCCAATACCGTGAGTGAAAATCTCTGCATTAAAGTATATTTACCTCTTAGCACAAAGAGACTCATTGCTTCCAAAGACCATGGCTCATTACAGTGAGACAGTGGGTCAAGAGGAGGATTATTAGCTCATTGGGGGAGGGGCTGTCATAGAACAGAAGCAGTGGGGGCTTGTGTCCAGGAACGTCAAGGTCATTGAGATGTCTGAAGTCAAGGACTTTCCCTAGAAGAGCAAAGGGCGTAGACCCACCCTTACTCTTTCTCAGTTCAAGTGTCTGAAAGCCATGTGTGCCCTGTGAATTCAGATGTGCCTGGATATACACAGAGGCTGGCCACTCTATCACTAGAACACTAGAGTCAGTGTGAGTGAAGAGAGGAGCTATATGGGGAGGAAGGAGGCAAGGTGTCAAAGCTGAGTCCAAAGGCAAAGGTCCTCAGGAGTGAGAGGCAATCCACATGGGAAAGTTACAAATTACCCACTGGTTCACCCCTTGCCATGAAGATCTTATGCTAGAGTCCTAAGAAGAGGATCAGTGAGGATATTTTGAATTAGTTTGTAGAAGTATCAGGTCACCTTTGATTGAACAGAACAAAACGTAACTGGAACTGGCTTAAGCAAAGTGGTAATTAACTATAAGAAAAGGAGCGCACAGTCACAGCTATGGTTGCATGTCAAGAACAGCTGGAAGGAAGGTCTGGAAGGCCTTCGGGCCTCAGTCTTTATCACTTTTTTTCTGTATTACTTTGAGTCTTAGCACTATTCCTCACTCTTACTGTAGACAATCTTTTTTCCACATGCTAGAAAACAGAGCAACAGAGCTGCCAGAAGCTCCTTGGCCTTAAAACTTTATCCTGGATATGAAATCAAAAAATCTCAGGAGGGGCCAGCTCGGTGGCGCAGCGGTTAAGTTCCCACGTTATGCTTTTGTGGACTGGGGTTGGCTGGTTCGGATCCTGGGTGCAGATTGGACAAATCCTGCCCGTGGGAGCCAGGGCTCCATGGAGGGAAATATAGCACTACATGTCTCTGATAATTGAGATGGGAAGTAGTGAGCTGTAAGGATGAAAGGAAAGGGAAAAAGGCATTTAAACCACACACACTATGAGGCAGAAAACAGAAAGTGGAGCATGGGCATTTGGGTTCAAATGTGGTTCGAATATTTGCTATGTGTTTGCTCTCAGGCAAGTTACTTAACATCGCTGAGCCCCAAGCTCCTCACCTGCAAAGTGGCAGTAACAATAATGGGTCCCTCCTGGGTCTAATGTGAGGATTGCACAAACAAAGCGCGTGGAGTACTTAGCAGAGTACATGCGCCATATGTTGAGTGCTCCCTACATGGTTGCTAGATCCCTTAAACTGAGTGAGGGGTTAAAAGAAAATTCAGACTCCTTGGCTCTGGGGCTTTGTTTTGGAGGAGTTTGCATTCCAAGGAAGGAAACAAGACAGACCACAGCAAAGCCAGGAAAAGAGCATTTGCTGAGCATTGCAATGTGCTCCTCAGGACCTGGAAAGGCAGTTTGGAATAAGTGCCATTTCAGTCCACTCGGGAGGAGCAGCAGCAGGACCAGGCCAGAACTAAGACATCATGTGGTGTGCCTTGAACTCAAGGAGGAAGTGTCCCTGCTCACAAGCCTAGAGAGGATAAAGCCACTCAGCTTAAGGGAGGGACCTGGTCTAGAATCTCGCCTTGTCCCTTTTTGGTTCGTGACCTTGAGCAGGTGCTACATTCTTTGACTTACAGCACGAGGGTAGGAGAAAACGCACAAGTGCTCTTGGTCCAGTGCCTGGAACACAGTGGGCCCTCCCTCCCTTCCTAGGTAGCAGGTAATAAAGGAGACACACAGTGATGCCGTGGGGATGCATGGGACATCCTTTCCTTAAACTTCAAGGAAGGGCACTGTGTCTGCTGCCCTATTCCCATCCACCAGGAGGAAAAACCTTGCTACAGCCTCCCCAGTGCCTGGATCCAAAACCGTAAGGCATTCTCTTTCGGCTCTACCCTACAACCACAGTGGGACATGCCAAATATGGTAGATGTTGCACTGGAATTAGAGACAGGTGAGCTAGACTCTAGGTAATTTACTCAACATCTCTGAGCCTCAGTTTCTTTATCTCTAAGAAGAGAAGCGGTATATTTGAAATGGCAGTTGTGAGAACCAAACTAGGTCTCATCTGTAAAAGTTGATGGTTAATGTTCACGGAATTTGGATGAATCTGGAGGGGTGGGTTTTCTTTACTTCCTCACCTCGAACCCCTATGCATCACTCCTTCATGCCCTAAAAGGGACCTTTTACAGCCTGAATGCAGCATATTCTTGTTCTAACCAGCAGGCGCGCTCAGACCTCAGCCCCTGCATTGCTCACTCACATACACACACACACGCACACACGTGCACACACGCGATGGCTTTTGTGGAGAGAAATAGCAGCAGGAGGAAATCCCCCATCCTTTCTCCCCATGTCACTGTGTTCTGCCTGCACAGGCAACAAATTAAAACAAGAACCCCCCATCGCCCAGAGCTGCCTGGGCTTCTGCCACGACGGCTCTAATAACAGCAGAGCAGAAAGGGCCCCCTGTCCGTCAGGCCCCGGAGCAAAGAGGCAGCGCTTTTCATTGGCAGCCGGAGAAGTGGCTGGGAGCTTTTGCTGTGTTTATTTGGTGTGACTTCGGGGCGATTATATATTGTTTCTTGTCCTCTGTCTAAGTGCTTCATCAGAGATGGTGGGGGGGACAAGGGGTGAAGGGGCAGTAGTGGGAAGAAAAGCAAAAAAGAAATTCAACTTCCCCAGGAAAACACACACACGGCGCGCTCAGTCAATGCAGGCGGTGGCACATAGCAGAATTGAACTTTCCCTGCCTCACAGTGGTCTTTGAAAGCATTCAATTATCTGTCTGCACCTATAGAAAATGTTAGGGATTGCTTCCAGAAGCCTTTAAAAGGGTCTATACATAACAGAGCCGCGCACACTCTCAGCGGCAGGCAGAAAAACAACAACAATCTATTCATTTACCTTTGAAAAAGCCAAAAAGGTATAAATTCTGCCCAGAAATCAATCTCCTTCTCTTTCTTTCTTTGTCTTTTGCCACATCCCTTCCCCAACCTCTCACCCCGTCTCGTGTTTATTTATTTATTTTTCAGCTAAGGCCACAGAAACAGCCAAAGAAGGCAACATTAATGCGGAGGAAAGAAACTGAAGTTTATTTTGCTAGAAATGCTCGCTCCGCTCAGGCAAAGCAGAAGCTCCTCAAACTGGTTCCCTGCAGGCCTCCCGCGGGAACTGAATGCATTTAATGGAGCACCGGCTACGTGTTGGACACAGTGCCAGCTCTTTAACGGATGCCTTCTCATGGGGTTCTCAAAACAAATCTTTGAAGTGGTTGGCGCCCTCCCATTTCATAGATGAGGAAAGTGAGGCCCAAAGAGAGGCAGCAGTTTATGTAGCAGAACTAGGCAGCTAGTTAAGATCTCTGTCTCCCAATCCAGGTCTGTTCCCAACTGTACCCTTTCTGCTTCCACGTGGGTTAGTATATCCTCTATCACTAGAAGAGACACCACAGGGCTCAGCAGATGACGTGCAAAGTCACCAACAGCCACTAAAGGAAGCTGCGTTAGCAGACAACGTCTATTAAAGGCTGAGGGACATGGTGATTGATGAAAATAATGATGATGAAGATAATGATGAATTGTGGGGGAAGAGGGCTGACTTAGAAAGTCAGTGGTCCCAGTACTAACCTCAGCTTTGCTACGTATGGCTGTGTGACTCAGCCAACAGTCACTTCACCTCTCTGTGCCTCTGTTTCCTTAGCCGTAAAAGAAAGCGGTTGGACTAGATCAATGAGTTTCCAACTCGGAGTGCTGGGGAAAGGGGTGGAGCTCAGGAATCTGCTTCTCCCAGAGAAGCCCCCACCTTTTAAAAAATCGAGTCTATCTATTGTGGTTCTGCATGATAGTTCATTAGAAGAAAGGGTTCTACCACTGAGGGGTGGAAGCTAAAGGCTCTTCCTGCTAGAACATTCTGTGATATGATGGTGTCACAATACACAGAACACAAGGAGCTCACTTCATGTCTCAGGGTCTCAGCACCACAGAAGGCAATGGCAGAAAGGACTCTGCCTGGGTAACAGCTCTGTGGCAGGCAAGGGGAGTCTGAACCCCTCTTATTACCCTCGAGGTGGTCTGGATTGGGAAGACAGAGGTGGTAGGATGAATCCAAGACAGAGATCTTGAAGGAGAGCTGAGGGTCTCAGGCTGGGGAGACCAGACATGACCATCAAGAAGAAAGGACAACGAATGGATGATTGGAATCACAGAAACGGGATGGGAACCGGAGAACTGGATCAAAGTGGTGGCTGGCCAGGAAGGAGCAAGGAGAGTGTGGGACCATGGCCATGCAAATCACAGCATTTGCCTCACATTTATGGGCAGGAGAAGTCCGATGTGTGCAACTTAGGGAAAAGGGTCCTGATGCACAGAGAGCTGGCTGAGAAAATTTGGTAGTAGACACACTTCTCACCTGTGCCCCACTGTCCCTGTGTCCCTGTGGATAGAAATCCTGGACACAGTAAAGCATTCTCCGCAGCCTAAGTGTGTTCCGTAAGGTGTTAAATGAGGCAGGCAATTCCAAATCTCTGGAAGCAGATGCAGTTCATTGCCTCCGTATGATCAAGAGTCTGGTTTTGAACCACGGAAGCACAGGTTTGCAGCATTTTGGAACCAAGAAACCTTACAAGTCTGTTAGCCCAACTTCGCTACCACCTAAAATCAGGGCTGGATGTTGGGGTCAGCTTGCATTTGGAACACACAGCCCAAAGCAGGGGGGATGGGCAAGATGGACCATTGCCCAAGACTGGGCCAGAGCCTTGGGAATGGCTGCCTGGAAGCAACGTTCACGGTTCTGAGCTTGGTGTGAATTATTTTTACTCACACTAAATTTGGCTAGATTGCTGGGATGACTGATGATGGCCCACTCTGTTCCCATCTACACATATCTAAGGGGTTTAGTGAAGAACGGCTTTTATTTCCCAAAATTACGTCCAAAGGATAATACCGCTGGTAAGTTTTCAGAGTTTTTATACCTGTTGTGTCTAATGAGTAAAATATCAAAGTTGTCTATGAGTAGGTATTATTAGTCCCACTTTATAGACGAGTAAACTGAGACACAGAGAACCTAGTGACCTACTCAGGGTTATTCAGTGAGTCCAGGGCAAACTGGGGCTGGGACCCAGTCTCTCCACACCAGCCTGGACTTCTCTGGGCTCAGCTTCCCCAAGGCCAGCCCATTTGTCCACAGTAGCCCCCTCTATCGAGCTCCCTCTTCTGACCCCTTGAAGTCTTGCTGACCCCTGGGGCCCCAGCTTTAGCACTGAGGGATTGAGGGTAAATGAGAGAGTGACTTTTCACGGCAGGTGACTTGTCGACCAATTTGAAGAGCATTTTCTTGGCCAGCACTCTAATCCCAATGCTTGAGTAATGCCCTGAGACCACATCGATCGGGATCCGGGAAATTCCGACCCGACCGCAGCACATTGTAATGGCCTCTGCCCAGGTGACCTTCTCCCTGTCAGAAAATACATCTTTTCTGCAAGTCCCTAGCCTGCGCACATCACCCACAGCCAGCTTAGCCCAGACAAAGGGCTTTGAAATGGTCCAGATAATGCATCGAGGGGAAAACTGTTTTCCAAGTATGTAATTTGTCCACTATTAACCTGCAGCTGCAGGAATGGCCCTGCCTTTGATTCCCTTCTTCAGCCAGGGCCACTCCTGTCGTGTAAGGCAATGCATGGTGCATGGCAGTAGACTGGGAGCAGAGGCTTGTCATATTTCCTGAATGCTAATGGCCCCCTGGCTGGCTGACTGATACTCTGCTGGCTGCTTGCTGCACCGCAGGCCTGACCCACCATGGAACTTATTGTCTTCCACTTGGTTCTACCAGAGAAGTTGTCCTGGTATTAGACTGAGTGGCTTGAGAGGGAGTTGACATCCCTGGCTTTCAGGACAGGGCTTCACACAAGCACATGGTCCTCTCCTTTACTCCTTAGAAAGATGACTTGGAGACTGGGTTCCAGTCCTAGCCAGTGGCACTTCAAGGCTGTGTGCCTTTTGGAAAAGCACCTCCCCATTCTGGGCTGCACTTTTATTGTCTGCAAAATAAAAGAATTGGATAAAGTATTTGGACTCAGATTATCTGATTATATTTTTTCCAAATGATTCTCTGTCTTGTGTTAAATGACGGGTAGAATTTAAAAAGACAGAGGGGGAGGAGGACAAAGAGGAAAATGCTAAAGACCTGGGGTGAATTATCAGTCCCAAGCACCAAAATATGTGTGTATGGGGTGAGAAAAGAAGAGAATATTTTCACCACTATCTACATTTCTTTTCATCATTATTCTGGTCTTAGAAAGTTTTCTGACCTCCCATGAGCTGAGCTGAGCCTGGGGTTTGAGGAAGTAGGGCTGAGTGAAAAAGCTCAAACTGGCCCAAACTGTCAAGGGTCCAAGGTGCTGAGTGTGTTCCCCAGATGAGGTTGACCTGTGAAGTAGGAGAAAGAATGAGGCAGGGGATGAAGAGCACGTGTGAGAGCCTAGGCAGAGGTTTGGCACCACTGAATGGATGGGGCAGCAGGAGGAGGTCAGGGAGGTGGCATCAATGAGATTTCCCAAAGCAATGGGAAGCAAGGACGAGGTCTTTTAGACAGTGTCTTCAGAAGGGTGTGAGCAGCGAAGATGCTAAGCTGAATATCAAGCCAATTCAATGACATTGGTTTCAAACGAGTAACTCTCAACCGCTGGCCAATGAGCAATATTAGCCAGCTAACGTCTGGTCTAAGGCTGAGGGTCAGCTTAATATAATAATCCAAGAAATCATGAACTAAAAGGAGGAAAATTCCCAAATGAAAGAATAAAAATCAGAGAAGCAAAATTGTATTTAGATCCCCAAAGGAACGTGTTTCCTCCAAGCTTTGGGGTTCCGTCCTTCTCAGGTGGGAATTGGAGGATTTGCCTGTAGAGCTTTTAGGAAAATACAATGTCTAGGCCTCACTCCAGACCTAACGAATCCGAGATGAGACCTCCCCCAGGTGTGGACCCGTCCCTTACCTGGCCTCAAGAGCATGGGCACCAGAGGATGCCACCCACTCATAAAACAATAGCAGTAACAATACAGGACATGAATACAACTGCTTAAGGACTGTGCACAATCAGGCCAGCTGTTAGTTCTACTGAATGTTAAATATTTGTTGAATGAATATTTCAAGACTAGACTGTGTGTTCCACTAGATTCTGCAATCTTTTAGCGCAGGGACCTTGTCCAAGTCATCTTTGTGTCCCTAGGGCCTGCCACACAGTAGATGCCCAATGCGTATTTGTGAGTGTATGAATAAAGGAACAAATGAATACATGAATGTGGGATGAGGCCTCTTTTTGGATTGGTGGAATAGAAAGAGCCCACGTTTTGGCATTGGAAACCTTTGTCAAAATCCTGGTTGCATGACATTTGAGTATGGGATCCTTGAGCAAGTTGCTTCACCCCTGAGCCTCAGTTTCCAAATCTGACAAAAATGAGGACAATACTATGTGCTTCATAGGGCTAAACGAGTTCATTTGTATGAATAGACATATGCACCAGTTCATAGCACAGCACTCAATTAATGTAAATACAACAAAGTCCCATCTGGGACTCTAGTGGCAGATATTGGTTCCATTTCTCTGCTGCTCATATGCTCCTCATCTCTTCAGACCCCAGAGCCTGGAGAGATGCAAGAGGGAGCAGGGCCTCTGGCTGTAAAACAATGTCCTCAAGTCCTTCTGCGTCCTCAAATAAGACCACAGCTCAAGCTATGTTTAATTTTAAGTGGTCTTGATAAAAATGGCTCTTTTTCCTTTAAATCCATCATGAGACAAAACTCCCTTCTCCCAGAAACTATACAGAGGTTTGGGTTGACATGACACACGAAGGAAGCAAGACAACATAATTTAAAGGAGCCCCGTGGCTTTTACAGTTGAGGCCGACTGTTTCCCAGCATTTGAGCCAAAGCTCAGAGAACAGCTGGGAGATTAGGTACTAACGAAAAGGAAATGATTTGAAATATCCACGCCACGCTCCCTGCAAATCAGAGCGCTACGACCTGGCAAGCTCCATCCTTCCTTCCCGCCCCTGCCACCCCTACTGAAATGTGTCTCCACGTGGGGCTGTCTGCAGAGCTGCTCCGAGATGTTTACCGCTCTCTCCCTCTTGGCTTGCGCCGATGCTTGTGTGATAAAGGTTTGGCTTGGTTGTATCAGGCAAAATCACAGAGCCGGATGTTTCCCTCGTCTGTCTAAGAAATACTGCAAATGTTATATCAGGTTGTGCCTTTGCATCCTATAACTTATCTCACCTAAAGTGTATCTTCTGGGGACTGCGGTGGGTAGTGGAGAAGGAGGGAGGTAGCTAGAGGAGCCTGCACCCGTCCCCTGGTCCAGTCCCCGGCCTCCGGGCAAGGACATGCCCCTCATTTGTTTTAAGTAGAGTTGCCTGGCCTCTGGGAACTTCTTCCAGGGACTGGCTAGTCCTGCTTGTCCAATCTGAGTGGAATCCCCTTGATCATCCAAAAGTCTTCCTCTCGGCCAAATCGATTCTTCCCACTCTTGTTTTCTAAAGTCCCTCAACTTCTCTTCTTTCATCTACTCAATCTCAACCTCAGGTTCCTCTTAACCAGCCTTCTGTGGTTCTTCTCCCCCAAACTTCTCAGGGTCACATCCTCTAAGAACTTCAGAACTTACAAAGAAGCTACTTTTCACTCTCCGAGGTGGGTGCCAATGATACGCAGGTAAATAGCAAAGACGTCTGTGCTTGCCTTCATGGTCTCCAGGAGTCAGGTTAGGGCCTAAGGAAAAGGCTGTCTCTGCCTCATCAAGATTTGACTCTCCGATGTAAGGTGGAGCTAAGGCAGGAAGGGAAAGTATTCATCGTACAAACATTTGGACGCCGCCCGGCATTGTGGATCTGCACAGCCTTCGCGGCTTCCCCACTTCATCTCTCTGTCATCGAAGTGTCCGGAACACAAGACGGGAGGGCTGAGCAGACAGACAGGGGACCTTTTTCAGAAGATGGGAGGGGAAGCTGTGAACACGGGTGCTTTCTTGTTGTTGCTCCCATTGCATACACTTCTCTAACTAGAGAATCTGTACCCCTAGAGGTATGCCGTGGCAAAGGAGGAGGTATCAAGGCACACAATAAACAAGTTGTATCTTCCTGGGGCATCAATTTTACTTGAAGATCTGGGGTTACACATTTTTATATGAAAACAAACAGATATATATGGAATGCAAAATTCACATGAATTCCTGAGATAAAACACTAGACTTCCAAGAAATGTTGTGCTTGTGGTGGGGCTGCTTCAGGCTGCGCCCCGCCAGCCCCCCAGGGGGACTCTCTCAGGCTCCTCTACGAGGAGGGAACTTTGATGGGTAGAAACATCTGGAAGGCTCTGGTGCATCCCACCTCTAAGAGAGGACCTGCTTCTGACAGAGTAGTGCAAGGTGTCCCTCGGGCACAGAAGCCCACCTAGATCATTGCAGGGAGCCCAGGAACCAGGGAACCAACCAGAAGAGGGTGTTCTTAATAGCAGAGGGATCTGACGGGCTGCCGCAGGACAGCTCGAAGAGCTTGCTCCTGTGAGAGAAGGATTAAAATAGCTGATTTCTCCCAGTCATGGAGATGCATCACCCTGGGAGCCTGTCATTTCCGTGGAAGAAGTGGGATGGATTATGGTTACCAGGAAGGCAGCAACTAACTCACTTTTACTGTAGGAGAACTTAGTCCCCGACTGCTCCCAGGGGACAGACACACTCACACACACACTCGCCTGCCCATCCAGAGGCTCCCCGCACCTCCCTGCTGCCCTGGGAGCCAGCCAGATTGAGGAGAGAGAGCGAATGTGATTAACTGGGCCACCCCACGGGACTGGCTGGATAGCAAGCAAACCTGCGGGTACTACAGAGCCAATTTCGGTAACAGGTTTAAGGGAGGCCTGAGATGGGAGAAATGCCGCTGACTCAGCGCTTCCAGCCTCCTCTGTGTCCAGAGGGAAGCTCAGGAGCAAAGGAGCTGGAGATCGCTGCAGAGGCCAGTGCCTGCAGAAGCTTCACACTCACACCTCCGTGGCAGCCGCAGGGCCTCCTGGTGAGGAAATGCAGGCAGAACTAAGGAACAGGGGACTTTTGCCAGCACAGAGTTAACTCGGTTCCCGTTCTCAGCCAGCATCAGAACGAAACCTGACAGTAAATATTCCCAGGGTGCTTTATGGTTTTTGAAGCATTTTCATGAACATCATCTTACTTCATCTTCATGGTAACTTTGAGAAGGAGAGAAACAGAGGCTTGAAGAGTTTATTGGGATTTTTTTTTTTTTTTGCCCCGAGGCCACAGAGTCGGGGCTGGAAAGCTGGACTTGGCGTTGAGGCCGGCATCCTCCCCCCTCTTTCATGTTGTCATCAGCCGTGATGAGTGTCTTAGCAGCTGGGGCTGCTGATGCTGCAACAGGGGATCCAGGAGAAGATCCAGGAGAGAGGGGGCTCCAAGGCCAGAATAGTAAGGGCTTGGTTCTGGGTTCCCCCACTTACTGCCTCTGTGACCTTGGACAAGTTCTTTAACCTCTCTGAGCTTTCAGAAAATGGAGGTGACATAAGTACATCATATGAGTTAACGAAACAGCTTGTGTTAGGTGCTTAGCACAATATCTGGCACGTACAGAGTTCTCAGTTACAGTGAGATATTACTACTATCACTTTCCTATTTGAGGATAGAGAAATATTTTTCATTAGCTTGGATAGGAAGGAGAAAATCTTTCCAGAACCACCAGAGATTTTTCAGAACATGCTCTTAATCCAAAGACGGCAGCAGGAAAAATCTAGACCCTAGAATGAGTTGTCGATAAAACTTTATTTGAACTACCATCTCTGTGGGGAGGTGTGTGTGTGTGTGTGTGTGTGTATACACACATATATACGCATAAAACAAAAATATACTGAACACATTTTCTCAGCAGTCCGCTCCTGCGGCTTCTCCAGTCACTACGGCTGGATAACAGTGGGAGAAGGGACAGTGGCAGAGACTCTTCTCATGTCTCTTGTGCAAAATAAGCAGGTGGGTCCCAGTGGGCTGTGAGGGGGGCAGGAACAGCCAGAGGACGGGGTCCAGGCCTTAAGCCTGCCCCCGTCTTGTTGTGGCCTCTTCAGGGGCCCACCTGGCAAAGGTCTGCATTGTCCGTCTTCAGGACTGAGGCACGAGCAAGTGAGGTCCTGTTTGTGAATGTGTTTTCCTCATATCTCTCCCACTAGAAGGGTCTGCATCTCCAGATGCCCCTTCAAGACCTCTGAGAATCACAGGGCTAGGGTACTTGCCCGGGAACTAGGACCTGACCCCTTCTTTCACAAACAAGGAAGCAGAGGCCCAGAGAGGGAAAGGAGTCGGCCTTGGAGCCACACAGCAATTTCTCATCGTTACCCAACCACCTGGCATGCACCCAGGCCTCCTGGGGCTCTGTCCACAGCTACTGAAAACTGCTCCAAGCTGCAGGGGCGGGAGCAGGGAAGGTCGAGCCGCATCTGCTGTGCAGTCTATCCCCGGCTCCAGGCTGCACGCCAGCCTGGGGGAAAAGCGTGTCTTCTGAGGCTCCCTGAGTCCTTGAGCAGGACTCAGGCACAATGCAAACAGGAGAACAATAGGGAGTGTGTGAGGGAGCCCAGCCGGAGAGGGTATTGATCATGTTTAAAAAAAGAAACACACTGAGGAGCACAGGAAAACCTTACCAACGCACCAGCTGGCTAAGCTAATGAGCACGGGTGAGGCTGTGTCAGCCGCCAGCTCTGAGCCGGGAGGAGAACAATTTGCTCAACAAACAGAACATCTAAGGAGGAACAAAAAGAAAACAGCCACTGTCCCCTAGCCTCCGGAGAGTCTGTGCAGTCCAGAAAAGGGGACGTGATGGGGGCAGGAGCGGCACCAATGACAGGATCGGAGTGGCAAGTCGCAGGAGAGCAGAGAGATGATTTAAACTCGGACGCACTGTGGGCAGAGGGCTGAGGTGGCATCCAGCGTGGAGAAGGGGATGTCATTGTGCTGCCCTTCCCCTCCACAAAGGGACTCTCATTGCCCCTCAAAGTCCTTTGAGCCCTGTCTCTCTCTTTGGGGGTCCTTAGCATCGTGCACCAGTTTCCTCCCCTGGGCGGTTCACAGTTACAGTGAGAGGAAGCCAGGAAGCAGCCTTTGGTCTGAGCCTGGAGCCTGAACTTGGGCGGAAGGCCTCCCGGCAGTAGGCTTGGCACACTGGGCAGATGGTTTGGTCTGAATTTGATTCTGCCAGAGATGTCCAGGGGGTCCCTCAGTTTGAACGAGTGTGGCCAGTGTTGAGCCACTGTAAACAGGCCCAGCCCCTAGGCCTCTGGTTGTGAGGGACTCACAGGGCCCCATGGACCGGGAGGAAAAGAGTGATACGTACTGTGGGGGAAGGGAAGTGGGGTGAGGGGCAATTGGAGAGCTGGATAATTAATTCAAGTTATTTAGGTTCAAAGCTACCAAATAATGCAAAGAGAGAGGAGGAAGGGAGGAAGGAAGGTGGGCAGAAGAGAGAGCCAGAGGGAGAGAAGAAGGAAAGAAATGCCTCTCTCCATCGTGTACCTCAGCATCCTCATGGTACCTCTGTGAGGTCAGCGTATCCCACGTTTCTGAATATGAGGAATGGGCACACACAGGTCGCACAGGGAGTAAGTAAACATCCAGGCAGATTGGATGCTGCTGAGCACACAAGCCCAAGGATTTTATTGGGCTCTGCACACGGGGTGAGTAAAAAGCGCCCCCTGCATTTGCACCCCTACTAACTGCTGTGCATCCCACCTCTCTCTCCATGCCTTCTCTCCCCTGCTGCTCAGGCTCCACTGCCTTTTCTCCCACAGACTAGGAGCCCTCCAATCAGAAAGAAGCCGAGCTCCTGAGGTTGACTGACCCTCTGTTTCAGAACACCGCCAGGAGGCAGTGCGGCAGAGTGGAAAACACAGTGGGGTTGAATTCAAGAGACTGTTTGAGTCCCAGGCGCCCCACTTCCTAACTGGGCGATAGGGAATGAATCACCTCATCCCTCTGGACCTCAGTTTTAACATCTGTAAAATGGGAGTCGTGACAGTTCCCTCACGAATTTCTTGTGAAGATTATGTGTGACACTATAGGTGCCCCTCAAAGAGTCATTCTTAAACCACAAAGCACAATAGTTCTTAGGAAGAATCATATTAGAAAAGAGAATCCCAGAAAGCTGAATGTGTTTTTCTCTTTTTATTTTTAAAATTACATAATGGATGGATCGTTAGTGGTGTTATTTCCACCATCATGGCACAGGGATCAGGGAGAAATACTGGGAATCTAGGGCCTTCCCCATCCCTCAGATCTCATTGCCTGGTCTTGCCCTCCCTTCTCTCCTCTGGTGCATAAGGTGGGTCCTGAGCATGGGCAGACGTAGGGAGTCGGGCTATGAATTAGAGGGTCCCTTCGTGGAATCTCTTCCGTTAAGTGTGGACTCGATCATGCCCGTGTCTGTGTGTTTGTAAATGTACATGTGAACGTGCCCACATTCATTTCCATCCATTTTTTTCCTTTTATGTCTCAGTCAATAGTTTTTGGCAATGCCTTTGCAACACCATGAACTGCCGACAGGAAATAAGACCCATCCATTTGTGCTGGTACAAGCTAAAGATTTTCTATAAAGTGCCCACATTTCCAGGCTGGGGGAATGGATTTCACTGCAGGAAAAAAAAATATTGTGAGGTAAGAGAGGTGCAGCAAAGGAAAATATTGGCCACTTTAATGATTTACAGAAGCATAAAAAACCTCCTTGCCTGCTGGGATTTCATATTTCCCCTCCTGCCGGTAAGGGGGCAGAGGTAGGGGGTCTGATTTGAGCTGTCGTGTGAGGAAGCCAGAAAAAAGCAAAGCTAAGGCTGGCCCCTGCCTGAATATTCTGTAAGGTCCAGTTGAGGCACTGTCTGACCCAAGGAGAGGGGGCTGGGATGGGGCAAAAGATGGAAAAAGGAATAAAGGTGTGCATACCTCTCAGGTGTGGCTACTTGTTCTATACATAGAGTATGGGATACTAGCCCTAGAAGAAACCCTTAAGAAAGGCAACTGCTTCATTTTACTCATGGAGAAATAGACAGCCAGAGATAGGAAGTGTCTTTTCCAAGATCAGCCACCTAGTTGATAGACAAACCGTATCCCAGAACTTCCACCTGCCAGCCCAAAATGCTTTCAACCATATCCACTATTAATATTGTTATCCTTATTGTTAGTATAATTACCACCACAAAAAGACCATTGAGGGCTTCCCATGTGCCAGAAACTATACTAACAACATCACATTTAATTTTCATACCAACTTTAGAAAAGATGCATTATGATTCCTACTTCAAATGAGGCAACTGGGACCAGAGAGACTAAATAACTTACCAAGATCACACAGCCAAGAAGTCACAGAGCCAGGGTTTGAACCAGCTCCAGAATCCGTGCCCAAATCGCTTTGTGGCAGGTATTTCTACAGAGCAGGAAATGTAGGAACAGAGAGTAATAAATGTTGCTCCTCTGAGAAGCTGCCCAACTTCACCAACAAAGAAACAGTAAAAAATACCTGGCTTGAGCAATTTAGAGGATGGTGGCTTTACAGCACAGCCCAAGATGGTTAAATTCAGACGGTAAACAAATGGGAAGCCGTCCCCTTTCCTGTACGGTTGCAGTAATTTGAATGGCTTGCAGCCGTGAGTGGTGGGAATTGAGCTATTAATAAAGGGAGCCGGCAGAATGATTTACAATCAGACATTAATATGGAGATTTTCATAAACACAATAATTCACACCCAAGCAGAGTCATAAATGTAAAGTTGCATTAACTAGTCTAGTTGGCATGGAATGTCACACACAGGATGAAACTGAACATTCCATTGTACTGTAATAATGGACTAATGCAAAATTTTTCTTGGTGGGGAGGGGCAGGGGGTGAAGGGTGGGGCAGTCGAGGACCAGATCCCTCATCTTTCAAACTTGCTTATTCCTAGTAGGAGCCATGCCAAAGCTCAACCCTTTCCTTATACTTTTATAAAAATAAGCTTTTTATATTGGGATAATTTTAGTTACAGAAAAGTTACAAAGATAGTAAGTATAGAGTATATATGGAAGTGTACATCCTTCCTCCAGTTTCCCCTATTTTAACATCTTATATGACCATGGTGTGTTTGTCAAAGTTAAGAAATTAACATTGATACAATATTATTAACTAAACTCCAGACTTTATTCAGATTTTACCAGTTTTTCCATTAATGATGTCCTTGTTTCTATTCCAGGATCCCCTCCAGGATCCCACATGGCGTTTAGTCACCAAATCTCCTTCGTTGCTGGTCTGTGATAGTTTTTCCGTCTTTCCTGCTTTCTCGTGACTTTGACAGTTTTGAAGGGTACTAGTCAGGTGTTTCATAGAATGTCTCTCAGTTTGAGCTTGTCTGATGTTTTCCTCATGTCTAGGCTGGGGTTATGGGTTTGGGAAAGACCACCACAGAGCTGAATTGCCCTTCTCATCACATCACACAGGGTACATTATATCCATGTGACTTGTCCCTGGTGGTGTTGACCTTGGCCACTTGGATAAGGTGGGTGATATTTGTCAGGTTTCTCCGCTCTGAAGTTACTATTTTTTCCTTTCCTGCATTCTAGTCTTTGGAAGCCAGACACTAAATCTAGCCCACACTGAGGACGGGAGGATTAAGTTCCACCTCCTGGAGGGGGAACTTTCTACATATCTTATTTGCCTTATACTTTTTAAAAATTAATTTTAGATTGAACTCTTTAAATTTTATTATAAAATTCCTGCCTTCTTAAGCACATTATTTTGAAGATAATTGGACTTTTTCTTGATCATTTCCTGTCCTAAATATACTCTAATCCCACCCAAATTTGTGGCCTTTTCTCAGTTCTTACTGTCCTTGACCTCTCTGCAGAATTTGACATTGTTGGCCACTCTTCACCAGGGAAAAAAATCTCTCCCAATTGCCCGGCCATTATTCTCTTCTGCTTTCTCTTCTTCCTGCTTAACTCATCACCATTTCATATCCATCTCCATCTCAGTCTCCATCTCAGTTTCTTTTCTTCCTCCCCACACCTCACCAGATGTACTGTCTGGGCATCCCGTGGTCCTCATCTCTTCTCTGTCTCCAGCGTTTCCCATAGCATTCTGATTCACTAGCTGGCTTCAATCATCATTGTTCACACGACTCCTAAATTGATACCTCCAGCCCTGACAGATCTCTATGGCTACAGTGCCTCAACCTCAACTCTCTCCTGGCCACCTCCACCTTCTGCTAGCTCTCAAGCTCATCATCTGTCTATTAGGTAACTATCTCCACTGTTTTAACATAAGCCAAAATAATGGTGGCCTAAAGAATATAGAAGGCTTATTAGAAGGTTTATTTTTATTTCCCTCTTATGCGAAAATCTGAGCTGGTAGAGGTCTGGGGTGGGGGCAGCTCTGCTAGGGCCCCATGTTGGCTCTGATACCAATGCCTTGGGTGTTGCCCTCACCTGCATGGTGGAAGCTGGCTCCTCACTACTACATTCCTACACAGACCTTCAGGAACACGGAAAGAAGAATGGAAAATAAATAGCTTTTTTGAAGGGAATGACCCAGTAGTGGTACAATCACTCTGCTGGCATCCCATCGGTCAGAACTTAATCACATGGCACCACCCAGTTGCAAGGGAGACTGGGAAATGAAGTCTTTAGCTGCGCAGCCATCTGTACAATGTAAAGGAAAATGAATATCAGGGTAATTGACAATTTCCAAAACTGAAACCACCATTTTGCTCTATTTCCTGACTCCCATAGCTCCTGATCTATTCTCCTCTTGTCTTCGCAATATTTGTTACTATATCATTACTATTTATTAGTCCTCATTCCAGTAACCATGATTGGAAACTTGAGTATCTTTGATATTTCCCCTTATTTCACCTAAACAACTTCCCTCATGTTTAAGATCTTCTCTCCATTCTTACTAACACTCCATAAATTCAGATCTTCACTATCTCTCGTCTGAACTCTTACAACAATTTCATAAATGCTCTCCATGCTTTCAGTCCCTCGTTCCTCCAAACCATCTCCGTCAACACAGCTCAGCTCCTCAGCCCTATTTATAAATCCTCAGTGGCTCCCTACTGCCAACTCAGTAAGTGCAAATGCCCTAGTCCTGCACTCAAAGCCTTCCACAATCTCTCCCAGACCCTCTGACCCACTCTCTGCATTTTGTTCCATACCATATACATTCTCTTTTACATGACAAATCCTGCCTCAACCCCCACTCCCCGTTCCTTTGTCATAATAACAGGATAACAGCTAACTGTATTGATTGCTCGCTTTGAGTCAAGCTCAGTTAAATACATTATCTCATTAAATCCTCACAACAACCCTGTAAGATAAAGGATAATTACAACTATTTTACAAACGAGGAGCAGAGGCTCAAAGGAACAAAGTAACTTGCTCCCAATTCTACGATTAGGACATCACAGAGCTGAGATTTAAGCCCAGGCCTGCAGGACTCCGACGCCTGTGTTCTTGGCCCCTAGACTACACCACCTCCCATCCCATGACTGTTCAGGATGTTCTTTCTACCAGAAATGTCCTTTCCTCCTATCAACTCATGGCAAAATCTTATCCATCTTTCAAGCCCTGCCTTGAATGCCGCTTCTTCCACAAAGTCTTCCCAGAATCGCCCAATTGGAATTTATGCCTCTATCCTCTGACTCCCATAGCCAGGTGTCTGTGCCTCTCTTTCAATACTTAGCACCTCCTGCCTCATATTACTGTACCTTATAGATATGTCTTAATTTTTCCATACGGGACCCTGAACTCAAGGAAGACAATATTACTGGGCAGTATAGGGCAGTATTACTGATTTTTTTTTCCCTGAAGTAGAGTATTTATTACTAATCTCAGCCCCCACATCTAAATGCAGCATCCAAAATATTTCCCAAATATAATTCCTCTTTTCCATCTGTATTATTGCTTTTCTTGTTCAGGCCCTCAACATGTCTCTCCTGGACCATTGCAATTGTCCCCAAACATGTCCTTGACCCATTCTTCACTTCCTCTCCATAAGGCTGCCAGAGCAATCAGTCACCATCAGTGGTGTCCATGTCCAATGCAGTATACTCTAAGTGCCCTAATCCGTAGAGAAAACTCTCAGAGATGGGGCCCATACCTACCTCTATTGCCTAACCTGTACTTGCCCCTTTTTATGCTCCAGAAATATTGTATACACTGTGCAAGTTTTCACACTTCCATACCTTTCTCAGGCTATTCTGCCTTTCTGAAATGTCTTTCCCATCTTGCTTTGTTAACCGTTATATCAAGACTCATCTTGGCAAGATGACCTTCAAGAAGCATTCCCTGAACTCTACTTTAGGCTACCTGCTCTTCTTTTCTCTCATAGAATGTTCATATCTTATCATGCTCAGATGCATATCTCTCAGTTGTACCATTTAATTGAAATTGTCTATTTATGTGTCTGCTCATCCATCTCTTTGTACCCTTTTGGAGGTCAGGAGCATGTCTTGGTCATCTTCATCTTCTTGGTGCCTAAGTCAGTGCATATATAAGGTATTCAAATGTAGAAGTTTGTTGGAAGAATCACAAAGTCTATTATTGTATTATGCCTCAATACAGTGATAGCACGAGGCCTCCTGAAGTTGGAAGGATTATAGCCCATGTTAAAGGATCCCATCTCTCTCTGTTCCTCTGCGGTTTGTCTGCTGTCATTTCACACTGTAGTGAGAAACCCTGCCTATATTGGCTCTTCTCCCAGTAGGACTTTATTGAAAGTCCTTGCAATAGAGGACTCTGGACATAAATCAGAAAACCGAGATGGCTGCAACAGTAGTAGAACAGATTATTTTATTAATTTTGCAGCAACAACACCAATTTTTGCCTGATTAAATTTTTCTGGTCTCACTCTGGGTCTTGGTGTGTTCTGATGTGATGTGGCTCTGGAAATCAGGTAAGAGAGCCAGAACCAACTGGGACACACAAAGGACCATTGCACTCTTTATTTGAGTGGGACTAAAAAACGTCCTAGTTTGACTAGGACTATTCTAGACATACTCCCTTTGCATTCACATATTTTATCTTATTTGATCCCCAGAAGATCCCTTTGCAGCTGGTGTATTATCTGAATTTTACAGATAATGAAACAGACACATAGAGGTTAATGGGCACATCTAAGGTCACACAGCCAGTAAGTAGCTGAGTCATGCCAGGAATCAGGCATCTTCACTCAAAATCCAGTGTTTTTTCCTCCTCCTACACTCTACTCCACATAATTTTCTTGTGGAAAAATTATATTTATCTAAATCAATGCTTTTTCAAACTGAAGTATGCAACTCACTACTTGGGCATAAAATAAATTTAGTGAGTACCAGGTAAGTAGCATTCAGAACAGAATGGAATGGAATAGAACAGATCAGAGAGTGAGTATTGTTCATGAAACTTTTGTCCTCGGTCACAGTATAAAATATTTTTATCACTCTGGGTCATAGTAAAAAATAAAAAGTTTGAAGGTTCTTCTTTTAACCACTTTGTCTAAAACTAAATTGCCAAAGTGAGCTTCTAATTGCCAAATGTGATAGGTGTGTTTCATCTCCGTTTTCTTTGACTCTTGCTGGAATCTGATACCTTCCTCTACTTTGTCACAAAACGCTTATCTCCCTTTGGTTCTTCAACCTCCCTTTCTCCCAGTACTCTCACCTCTCTGACAGTCCTCATTCTAGCACTTAAATGTTGGTATTGCCTAGAGTTCTCCATGACCCTCTTTTCTTCCTGTCCTATCGTCTTAGCATAAGTCCAGTTCGACCATCATGTAGAAACCAAGATGCCTGGATCAATGCCTCTCCCCAACAGTCCTCTCTCAAGCTCCACACTCATATTTTTCACTCTCTACTGAATATCCCCTCCTAGTCTCTCAGAATCAACAAGTCCAAATGAATTCATAATTGTCCCTTCAGACCCACTCGCCTCTCGTCTCAGTGGGGGGCACCACATTCACCCAGTCATCCAAGCTAATAAACTGGGAGTCCTTCTCGATTCCTCTCTTTCTCTCCTGCCTCGACATCTAATCAATTGCCCCGTCTTGTCAATTCTGCCTTCGTTACACCTCTCGAAATTGTCTGCTCTGCCACTTTCTTAGCTCACAGCCTCATTATCTCTCATTGAACTGCTGCCTCCTTTATCGCCCTCCTCCAGTCAATCTTCCACATTGCTGCCACAATTTCAGAAATGCAAATCTGACCACGTTGGTTCTTTATGTAAAGTCATCCCATGGATTCGCTCGAGTGTTGACTAGACAAAGATTCATACTTCTTAGCATTACTTATGGGCGCTCCATTCTTCCCTCTTAGATCCTCCTTAGATCCTCCCGTCTTTCCTCTCATCTGTCCCTTCATGTCCCCCGCTGTGCTGCAGTGTCCACCTGCTGACATTTTATTTCAGTTTTAATTCTATTACTGCTTCCTCTGAAGGGTCCTCTTCTTTAGACGCATTTCCTGTGTAGACGCCTGGGTGTACCCATACCTTTAGGACGTTCCCTAAATACATTTTGCCTCTCAGATCACGATAGATTGTAATTGATTATTTGCATTTCAGGCTCTGACACTCTAGTATGAACGGTTCAAGAGCTAGAATTATGTCTTATCCACTTTCCTATGCCTGAGGCAATGGCATATAGTAGATGTTCAATAATGTTTGTAAAATAAATGAACTCTCAGTTCTGCCGTTTACTAGCTGTTACTTTGAGCAATTCCCTTAACCTCTCAAGCTTCATTTTCTTCCTCTGTAAGTGGATAGAAATTAATGGTTATTGAGTCCTTCTATGCATTAGGCCCTATGCTGTGTGTTTTTACATATGTTATTTAATTCTTACCACATACCTCATCTTATTGTAAGAGAAATGATTCCCCATATTATAAGTAAGGAAAAGGAGACTGGGAGAAATCAAGCAAATTGTCTTTGGTTGGATAGCTGGTGGGGGTCATTGCCAGGATTTGAACTTAAGTCTGTCTGGCTCCAGAGCTCTTCCCACTACACCAAACTGCCAATAGAATGGAGAAGAGACTGTCGACCTCACCGGGATTAAATGTGATAATGTGTGTGAAAGCACTTTGTAAACTGTTAAATGCCATAAAAATGTGAGGTGGTATTATTGTCATTAAGATCTGCCATGGTCTGTGTATCATGGTCAGAATTCTCCGAAACTGAATATTGAAAATCATTCCATTAGAGCTGACTGCAAAGGCCTGTGGGAATCAGACACCCTCTAGGGCTATTTCTGCAGAATACCTGCTCCCTGCTTGTGGATGCAAATAAACGGCAGCAATGCAACAGGAGGCCCAGTGGAGCATAAGGATGCTGTGCCCAGGGAGAAACAACGACAGGTGTGCTTGTCAGTTACAGGTTATGCCACCCTATGAATGCCCTGGTGACACAATTGTGTTTCAGAATCTTCAGGCAGCCTTGTTGTTGCAACATCCCATTTAGAATCTTGGCATCGTGCTTAGGGTCACGAGCTGCACTGCTTTTAGCTGCTGCCACCAGTTTGTGAATCATCCGGTTTACAATCCTAAGGATGCTCTCTGGGTGGCGCGCCTGCAGAATGGCGGTGATATATGGCTGTGCCTGCATCAGGGAAGCATCAGGGAACCACCAAGAGAGGCAAGATTCACAATCAAAATGTACTGCGCTTAGCTGGCCATTTAGTCACCCCAAACCATCAGTAGGGTCCTGAAAGGACAGCTACACAAGGGCATATGGCAGCTGTTGGCTTCTGGCCCATCAGAGTTACTTTCTCCCATTGATGGCAGGGATGGTGGGAAACACAGGCTTGCTATTTTTACTGACCGGGTAAACTGCTTGGGCAGTGGAAGGTTAGCTCCTTAATTTTCCCTTTCATCGTTTGAACGCTACTTAATTCCATCTAACATCATTGCTTGTTAATGTCTCTTGTTTTTTATTGTTGCAGAGAAACATACTCTAACCAATCTGGACAAACCACGGACATGTCTGTAACTTAATGCCTGCCGACCCCAGTTTGTGGCATTTTTCTTCAAGCACATTTTCCCTGGGTCTGTAAACCCTCACTGCATCCCCTGACATCCTTTTCCAAAGTCAGTTCATTTTCTTCTCAAGTTAATAAAAAAAAAAATGGGGGGAAATTTTGTAATGACACTCTGAAAAGGCTGTGGAGAGAGATTTTATTGAACACGGAAACAAATCTTGAAAAAGTTTGCCTTATTTCTTAGGAACTACAGAATGTGATTTCCTGTAACGAGTAACAACTAATTCAACCGTGCGAGCTGAAAGAAATGCCTCTCAATTCTGCCCCTTCAGAGACAGCCGCCTTTGCACGCTCAGCTCTGCCCCAGAAATGGTAGCCCGTGACTAGTTTTGGGGTGCAATAACTGGAAGTGAATCTGATTTTTCTCAATCACTGCCAGCTCTTGCAAAGTCCTAACATCCTAAGAAGGGCCATGTTTACGTTAGATTGGCTTCTGCCCCACAAATAGATAATGAGTCATCCAGGTTCATCCAGCAATGTGTTTAGATATCAACTTGTTTTAAATTTTTCTTGAGGCAAAGACATCATTAACCTCCTTTCCTCTCCTTTCCTGCAAGAAGGAGATGCGGGATTACAGACCCTCTGCAGGTGGTGATGTTACCGCTTGAAGAATGGTCAGAGGAAAGCAGGCCAAGTAGTAGAATATACTTAATTGTTACCATTTTCATCTTAAGAACTCAACATCCTGGCTTGCAGAACTGCTGTATTGACACGGAGGGGCATGCGTATGTGTCACCATTTTAAAGATGGCAGGAGTGAGGCCGGAAACACCAAGTGATTTTCCTTCGGCTGAGCAGTTTGTAAGAGCAGGAATAGAACCCAAGACTCTGACTTCCCTGTTCCAGCTCTGTGTGCTGGCTCACGCTCTTTCCATACAGGCTAGAGCCAGTAAACATTTAGGGGTCTCTGGTCTTCTTGCCCTCATCTCTTGTAGCAATTTCCGTTGTCTTTGGGAGGTAAGGGCATCTGTGAGGAACCACTCAGTGCCTGAGTTTTGCCCCTGAGATGCCATAGCTGCAGAGATAACAACGTGGAGCTGAATCTAATAGCCCAGCGTGGCTCCCAGCAGTGTTCCGAGCTTACCTACAGATCCACTGTGGTGTTACTTAGGGAGATGACAGATTTACTGTAGCTCAACTTACTAAAATAACATTTATGGGATATCTGCACAATTAGAGCACACTTTAGGTCATAAATATGCTCCAGCCAAAGCCGGATCATACCTGTTCCCCTCTTGGACACTGGTGTCCCTTGGATAATGATGAGAGCTCCTGCAGGTAATGAACAGCTGGGACACAGGGACAGTGCCCAAAAAGGGATTAGGAGAAGCTCCCTAGTTCTTAAGAGAAAATTCTACCTCATATCCTATTCTTTTTGAATGTCTCCATCACAAATTCCTACACTGTATCTGGGTTTCCTGGTTTGTTAGCACCTTCATTGGAGACAGCCAGGTGCAGTTGAACTTAGCCAAGTAAACACCTGCTTCTTACCTACATAATCCTGTGTGTGTCTCTCCACCTCCCTGGCCCTCCCCTTTCTCACCTTGAAAATCTGGGCGTTGTGTTAATGATCTCTAAAAGGCTAGAATTAGTTTGTTTATGTGGAGTCACTCACTCAACAATCTTGGATGAAAGCAAAACATTTGGTCAGCATGATTTAGGGGGATTATCTCCGGATTTCATAGCTTTGAACTCCATCTGACCCCTGTCTCTACCTCTCAGCACTGGTCGCCAGATAATATCTAGAGCTGCCAGAAGTCACTCAGTTACCAGACACGGAATTCAACAGGAGTCGTATGGTGCCCCCAAAGTTCTGTCTCTCTTGAAAATGTCTGCCATCATTTTCTATGGCATCCCCATAAAAGGGTCTGGAGGACAGAATTACGAGTGAGGCATATAGTTGATTATTTGACTCTGTTGAGTAGCTTGCTGGATAGTTTTAGAGCTGTGTAGACAGTCTGGGTCAAAACTGTTAAAAGCATTTGCGTAGGCAAGCCCAGCCTCAGTTGGTGTCACAACGACCAGCTGGAAAGTGAAAAATGGACCCGAACAACGGGCTGCTTTTTCTCCCCATGTCAAACAACCAGTTTTACTGATTTTCTTTTCCCACTCTCTTAATTGTTTTCTTGACTGATCTGACTCACTTCACAGATTGTTTCCAATCATGCAGACACAGCCCCGGTGCCAAGTGTGATGGTTCCTGTTCCCTCTCCTCCAGTGAGCAGCCTGGCTGACTCACCACACGCCCCCAGCCACGGGGCGGCACTTCATCACATCCTCCTTCTGGGTGCAGAGCGCTTGCTGCAGACGTGGAAATAACAGACACTGGGAGACAGACACATCACATGCGCACACACATGCACAGGCACACACACACACTCTCACTCTATCAAGGAAGTGTGGTCAGGACACAGGGAAGCTCAAAGAGCCGGGCATCCGGAAATTTTGTAAATAGCCACTAACCCAGGACAAATTGGGCCCATTAATAATGAAAAATGCCAATTTCATTGATTTACCTGTCTTACAGTTCACTTGCTTCTCTTCTCTGGATGACAAGCTCTACCTCATATCATCCAACCCTCTCTTACAGACAGGCCAGAAGCAGGGGCTGGCCCGAATGAGTTCTGTGGAGCTAAAGCCGAACTCTGTGGAGTGGGGTGGGAGTGTAGTCAAGGGTTTAATTGGGCAGAACAACTGGTCAGTTAAGTCACAGAAGCATATCCAAAGGGTCATTGAAGCAAGAAAGGCCTGAAATGGTCATAGGGAGCCCGAGTACTGAAGGACCAAGATGTAAGAGAGGATAAATATAAGGAACCAAGTGTTGAAATGGGCCAGGACATGCAACTGTGGGTGGTGGCTAGTTTTCCGTGAGCTCCTGGGCCTCAGTGGTGCGGATAGCCTAGTTCCAGGACATCAGAGAGAAGGCCTGGTGCAATCACTTCACAAAACCCGTTCTACTAAACTGTTTTGACTATAGCTGAGCATACCCATACTCTATGATTCTAACAATTCCACTCCTAAATGTATAGAAATGCATGCATATACACAACAAAAGGCCTGTGAAAATTATTGGAGTAGCATTATTCATAGTAACCAAAATCCAGAAATAACCCAAATGTCTACCAACAGTGGAATGAATAATTGTGAACTACTCAGCCAGTGGAATAGTATACAGCAATGAAAAAGAACAAGCTGCTGCCTACAAACATATTATTGAGCAAAAAGGGCCAGATACAGCAGAATGCATTGTGTATGGTTCCCTTTCTATAAAATTCCAAAACAGTCAGAATGAATCTGTGGTACTGGAAGTCAAGTGACCACTTTTGGAGAGGATGGTGGGTGTTAATGACTAGAATGGGAACTAAGGCAAGCTTCTGGAGTGCTGTGAATTTTCCTATGTCTTGATCTGAGTGGGAGTACACTAGTATGTTTACTTTCTGTGTATTATACTTCAATAAAGGTCTTCATTTGTAAAAATTTTAGGCGCATTCTAAAAACAGAGCAGGCAAAGTAAACAGTAGGCTATAAACGTCCTCGCCACCAGGTATGTTTCTCACACGAATGAGCGTGAGGTTACTTACGGATTGTGCAGGTTCTGTCTTACCTGGTGTCTGAGGGTGCTCAGTCTGAGTGATCGTCTCAGAAATTGGCTGAGAGACTGCAGATTGTGGGGAGAGCAATCTGCGTACCCGTGCCCTTCACCTAGAGAGGAATGTGTGGAAGGGGTTGGTGGTGGCACAGAGGTAAAGGTGAAGGAGGTGAAGGTGAGCACACACTCTGGGAAGAGTAGAAAGAGTACAAAGGGGTGTGGAAGCAGGGAAGGGGGGCTGCTGGCCTCTCACGTCTGGACTCTGAAACCACCATGTGATGCCACGCCCCTCAGAAGCACCCATGCTAATCACCACCAGCTGACACCTCCAGCCACATCTGCAACACGCCGGCTAATCACTGGCCACATTTGCCTACACCTGTCTTCCCCGCCCGCCAGCCCCCGCCACCTGCCTGCCTGCCACTTCCAGTCCTCACGCTAAATCAATAACAAAGACCTCTGAGGGCTGCCTAGCTTCTCCGCTGGTGCCCCCTCCCTCTAAGCCCACGTCCCCTCCTCCCCTCTCCAAGCAGGATCCATCTGCCCAAGCTCAGATCGGCTCTGGCAGAACTGGCAGGCCGGTGCTCCTTGCAGACAGCATGGCTCAGCCTGGCGTTAGCAGCTGCCGACACTGCAGTTTAAGAATCACCGTGTCTGGGGAAAGTCCATTAAAAGACAGTAACAATGTATATTGTGCAGTGACCCCGGGGGCACCCAATTCCACCTTGTTAATGATCTCTTTGAAATAGCTAAGGCTATGGAGAGAGACATGGTTCAGAGGTCGCCGGCACCGTGTTGTTACAACATGGCTGCATTTGCTATGTTTGGGCGACTTTCAGGAATCGCTTTCATGCTAATGGGGGCAGGTCCTCAGAGACCCGCTCAGCCAATTAAAATGCTCCTCAGGAGCATGCTGAATGTCCAGTCACTGGGCAGATCTGCGAATACGTAGCCTGGCAAGGAGAAAGCTAAAGATCTGGCTATCTATTCCAATCGAGGAATGAATGTTCCAACAGCGAGTCTCATACTTGTTTCCCTGACAGTCCAGGACACTTGGGTGAAAGTGACATATTCAAAACACATCCCCCGCCTTCACAGAGGTTATACCCACGCCCTGCAATCCAGCCGGGATTCTACCCATTGTTTTCCAAGAAAGCAAACTGAAATGCAGGTAAAGTGGGGGAGACGTTATGATAAGAGCCCTCTTAAGTCTTCTCTGTTTCACAGATAAAACCTTCCCAGAGTTGATGCTTTCTTATTGGTAACAAATTACTCGCCATGCACCTCACAAAGATGAGACAAGCCAGTGTGTTTTGACACCTGGGCTGAGAAGTGCTGCTGGGGACTATAGGACTATAGGAACCCACAGCTAACCACACGGTAAGAACACACGTGCGGCAGGATGTAAGGCCTCCTGGGCGGGGAGATTTGCTGAGCATCCAGTAACTCAACAAACACGTAATGAACGCCCACTTGGTGCCACGCTCTCTGCTAGTTGTGGGGCATGATTGGCAACTGCAAGAGTAACTAGAATCTATGAATATCTTTAAAAATGGTTTAGAGATTCACCTAAGCAGAGATTTGGCAGAAAATGGGCAGGGCTAACGACATGCTGAGATACTTCCTTCCCGTTTCCTTCCATTCCACTCCAAGCACTTCAGGACGATTTTGTGACTTTAGTGGCGGGACTATAGAATGTGGGAGTCTAAGAAGGAACCCTATCAAGGGGCTTGTACCCTCACCTGCCTACACCTGGTCATGGGGTCTGCTAACCCAGGGGCTTCATCCTGGAGAGGTCTTGGGAAAATGGCCCTTAAACATGGTGCCTCTGTGGAAGGAGGATTCCAGTGCCCTCACCACCGTGAACTTGGCAATGTAAGGAGGTTGTAGAGAGCCCTAAATTGGGAATTAAGAGACACGGGTTTTAGACCCACTGGAGCATAACAGTTTTAGGGAAGACATTAAGTGTCCAAGGCCTTATATATCCATGCCTCCAGACCAGCCAAGGAAGACAAGCAACATCTGCAAGCCAAGAGTTTGCATTTTTTAGAACATTCCTGTTAAAACACAAACCACTGGGAGCTGGAAAACACGTTTAGTCTTCATGTAGTATTTGGCCGTTGTTTGGTCCTACCCAGGCCTCTTGTGACATGACAAAATTCTGTCCACTGCTTTTAAACCATGAGCGTACCTCCAAGCCCACTGCCCTTCTGTGAACACAAGCTCCATCCCTTCTTACCTCCCACCCCTACTCGCTGAGCAGGTGAAATGGCTGGCCTTGGGCACAGGCTGAGGGGAGGCAAATGAAGCTAGAGAGGGCAAATGGACTAGAGGATGAGGGAGGATTCTGGAATGGAAGATGAATTGAGGAGTTAAAGGGGAGGGAGTGAAGTCCCATTCCAATGGGAGCTCCTGAGAAGTGGTCAGGATGCTTTCCAAATGGTTCTCCTGAAGAACGGAACGGACCCCATTCCCCACTGGTCGAGAATTGCCCAGGACATTCTCTCCCCGCCACACTTAGGCTACTCTTGCGGGCAGGCCAAGAAAGGTCCTAGGTTTTGGAGAAGGACTTGGGGCTCAAATGGATAGAAGCACAGGGAGCCCTTGAGGTGAGAGGCAGGTCATGTGCAAGGGGAGTTTGAAGCCACGTGGAACTCTCCACGACAGCCGTGCTGCGATCAGAGGAGGATCACGGGAGATCACCACCATCAGCATCCTTTCTCCCAAGTCAGCTCAACCAAGCATCAAGGTACAAAACTGCGGAGTAACTTTCCGCTCTTCATTCCCCCTTCTCCTGTGCAGTTATTAGAACCATGCCCTGTGGATCCTGAGCAGAGCTGTTTTTCAATATTGTTCCCTCATTGCTTTCTCACCATGATAGCCCTAGTATAAGCTCTTAATTGCCATCTCTTAGACTGCCTCATATTCTATTAGCTTTTATCTCTGCTGCCCATCTTCCCTCTTGCAAACTACCTTACAATTGATGCTAGATTATTCTTCTTAAAGATTAGTTTCAATGTCATTAACCTGCCAACAAATCTTCAATGGCTCCCAATGAAAAGCCAAAATGTGTCCAACCTCCTAAACATGCATGCAATGCCATTTTTTTTCTCTGATCCTATTTCATCAGGGCCAATATGTTATTCTTATTCCTCTTCTACGTGTATCTTCTCTCCAGAAGGATCTGTGACTACTTCAGCCACATTGCCTGATTTTCTTCCTTTACATCTTTGTCCTCTCCTTTTCCCCTGCCAACAATTTACCAAATTCCCCCACTGCCCCGTGAATTGTAACAGTCCTAATTTCACCCATCCTTCCAGGCCCGCCTGTGCTACTCACCTCCTCCATGAAGCCCAAAGGCACCTCCACTTCCCTTCTCCTGCACTCTCTCAAACACTATCTCTCTTAGCTTATATCTTATTTTCCTTTTTATTTTTTTGCAGTATAATTACTTTTGAGCTTGCCTTCCTTCTCAAGTAGAGTGTGACTAGGTCCTGGAGGGTAGTGGTTATAGCTGCATCATGTCCTGACTTCTGTGGCATCAAGCACAGTGTCACACACAGTAAGCAAAGGGAGAAAATAAGTCAGGAAAAGGGGAAGAGAAGGAAAAGTAAATCTGATCGCACACTGAGAAACAAGCTGCATGGAAGAACACGTTACACGTCAAGTAAGACTCAGCGTATGCCAACCAACTCACCCCTCCAATAGACTCCCACCTCCTTGAAAAGGACTTTATTGCTGCTCGTTATCTCACCTGCCCTTGCCGCTGGGCACTCACCTGGAGTCAGCTGCCTTCTGCCTGACACAGCTGTTCCTGATGTCTGGGTAAAGGCTGTGTAGACTTCAGCTGGGGGGAGCTGGCAAAGGGAGGGCTCTCTTTGCCTAGTTCCAGATGGCAAAGGTGAAAAATACATGAAGGAAACTTGCCAACTGTTTCCACCCTACCCCTAAGCTGTGTCAGCATTTTGTCCACATCAACCAGCCAAAATGAAAAAAATCAGTCAATCAAATGTTGCTTTGACTTCATAAAGTCAAATACTTGGTATTGTTGAAGTTGTAGCTACACCAGACTGTCAGATGGACTGAATTAACCAGTATATTTGTCATTACGTTGAAGGGTTTTAAGCAAATCACCAGTGTCTTCCTGCACCATAGCAAGATCAATTGCTATCCAGAAGTCTTCAGATATCCCAAATGACTGGTTGATTTGGTCAAACAAGAGGCCAGACTCACCCATCAATGACATGGCCAATTCACCTGTTACTTTGGCTTTTCGCCGAGCCAGCTTCCGTCACAGACTAGCCACACTTAATTAAATCAGCAGTCAGAAAGATTCCACTGCTCCTCAGTTCCCTGGCCCCATGAATGGCAGAGGGCCAGAAATAGGGCCTGCGGGATTATTCACGAGCTGCGGCGAATCACAATCAACTAACTTTTCCTCCTAGCCTCACGTTCCCGTTAGGATGGAGACAGGCTCTGATGTTTATTGCTCTCAACATACTTTGCTTAAAAACTAACTAGAGCCAGGGCTGGCCCTGGGGAAAATTGGAAAGGAAGTAGATATTAAATTCAGGGCCTCCTACCTCTCCCTCCGATACCATCCTCCTTCATTTTGGATCACCTATTCCAGCCTTCCACCCCCCAAAGCAGGGTCACTTGCTATACTGTTTATTTCACATGCTTACTCTCACTCCTTTCCCACTCCTCTTCTCCTTCCATCGAAACTTGCCCACCCTGTGTTATCGTGCATCCACCCATCCATTTATACATTCAACAAATAGATATTGAGTACCTATTTATGCTCAGATGGTGCCCCTTGTGTTGAGACAGGGATGTACATGGTAATACAATCCTTTGGGACATAACATCTTAATATAAAGGATGATCTGAAGGGCTGGGATTCTAGGTACCATGACAGGCCCAGGGATGAGGGCTCACTCACTGGGGTTTCAATGACTCCCTGAAATCAAAAAATGAGGTGATCAATACTTTGCTCCTTCTCTCTTGGTTGAAAGCATAGCCTTTCTCTTGTCATTCTGCCAGGACTTTGTGTAAAATGAAAAAGATGAAGTCCCCCATCTTCAAGGACACTATAATCGATGGGATTCCTTGCCTCACTCACTCTTATAAACTGCAATGAAGGACAGGACCATACAGAGAGTGGATTGGTCTCATCTCCCCCTCCCAGGAAAAGCAAAAAGCACAGCTCTGCCCGGGCCAGCAGTCCCAGCCTTAGCATCTGTTCATGGTGTCCTATCTGTCTTGGACCCCAACGAGTCCACCATGTGATTGATGGTGTTCCACTTGATAGGGAACGGGACGAGCAATGATTTGTCATTCACCATAAAGTACTGCTATTTCATCTGCTCCCATTCCCCAGGACGCAGCTCCGGCTGTTTGCTCTATGCATCAATTTACAGTTTATCCTAAGACTAATGATGCTGTGTTTAAGAGGCAAGGTGGGGCTTTGTTTTTGTGTTCTACCAGCAGAGGATTACATTGCTGATTGATCGTACGTGGTTGTCTGAGGCAAAAACATTTTGAATTGATACCTGGATTTGGACTACAATCAACTTCCTCGACAACAGCCTCTCGGTGCTGAATAGATCAAGGAGCTGCAGCTTTCTAATAGGGCCTTGAGGAGATTTGGACAATCCCTGCCTGAAGTGAGCATTTGTTGTGGATGGGAGGCAAGAAGATCATCCGGAGGGGCCAGCTTGCAGCTTTTGGGAGCCCGAGGACGTGCTCTAGACCCTACAATTGCAGACAGCTCAAATGAGGCAGGGACGATGGTATGCTGGTAAATGTTGAACAGTCAGCTCTCCTAAAGAAAAAAACACAAGACCTAATTTGTAGCATTTGCCAATTTCTGTGGTGTAAACACTCCCACCATGGCTGATTTCAAGCTACCAATGTGATGTCACTGAACGCGAATTTGGGAAGAGATGTCCACCACAGCTCATGAGCTGGTACAAACTGGCTCAACACACAACTGGACAGGGACGAACTAGTATTTATTACTTATTATATCCTGTCTTGTTCCGGGAACATTTTTTCCTGATGAGGAAGTTGAGGCTCAGAGAAGGTATGTAACTTGCTGAAGATCACACAGCTATAAAGAAGCTGAGTCTTCTTACCCAAAGGTCGCACCCTTTTTATCATCTCCTATAGTCCAGGGCATAGAGCCAGCTTGTTAACCCCAGTCTGTAATGCCAAGGCTCGTGCTTTTTCAGTCCACCAGGCTGCTGCTTTGAAGAAGAGTAGGGTAGAAGGAAGTCCACCTTTTGTCTAAACTGCCTGATGCATCCTGTTCTTATCACCTAACTTGGATTAGTGGGAAAATTCTGGTCTGCCTCTGAACTCATTTGTCAATTTCTTCAATCCCAGTAACTTTAAGGAAAAGGACATAAACTTTCATGGTGACTCCTTCCTGGAGTCTGGGGAAGGAACGAGATGACCCCTAGGAGATCCCAATCATAACAGTCCAAGAAGCCAATCCAACAACCAATTTGGCTGAAAAACTCAATCACTTCCCCTTGGATTTGTTTTCTCCGCTTCTAATTTTCCACCCACTGTCTTTGCTTATTCATTTCCTTCCTGAAATTCAGAAGCAAATGAGGCAGTTGGGGTTGGGGGGGAGCTGTGAGTGAGGGGCCTGGGGCAGTGACTCGCCCTGGTGCTCTGGCTGGTAGGCTCCAGTGCAGTGCAAAACAGTGGGACATTAATGGCTATTAATATCCACAGAGGAAGTGCTGAAAGGCCAACCACATAATTACCATGTATTCCTCATATCGACTGGTCCTCAGCTCCTTCCTGCAGCGTGTCATACTGTCCTGAAGTGGGGAGTTTGGGAAGAAGGGGAGAATAAAGAGGCGAATCAGCCGCTCCTTCCCCAACCACCTCCCTACCCCATTGGGATGGGAACGTTGGTCAGACTGTAAGCCTATGGCTCCTGGCAGACCCTGGGGCTCTCTGAGTACCAGCTGAGCAGGAAGTCCCTGGACACATTCTGGATGATAGAGAGCAGGGGTCAAGGAGAGCAGCTGCCAACTCAAGGTGGCAATGCCAGGCTGTCCTACCCCTGCATCCTTTCTTCCGTCGCTCTCCACAGCTGCTGAAGGCTGGATGGGGCCAGCAGAGAGGGGAAAGGACCGTAAGCTGCCTGCAATGTTCAGCTCCTAACCAGGGCTGTATTCTGGACTGCTCAGGAGACCAGGTCATTTCCTAAGGATACGGAGAAAGGAGGCAACCCCACCACTCGTTTTGGCACCCCCACCCGAGGTGCCTGGGGCACGCTGCTCCCCAATCCCACCCCAGGAGAATGAGTAGTTTGGCTTCTGGAGACGCCAGATCTGGACAGGGATGGTGGGGAAGAGATTAGTGCAGTGTTTTTTCTCCCCCTCTGGTACCGGCTTGACTGGCAGCCTGGGCAAAGAAGAGCCCATTCTAAATGCTCCCCGGGGTCCAGAATGGAACTCATTACATCAAACCTGCCGGTAGCCAGCAGCTCTGCTTTGTGAGCTGTGAAACAAATGTTTATCCACCACTCAGTGTGGTTCAGAGCTATTTAAGGAGCTCAGGGTGTTGAGCTGCAGGCAAGAGCTGTGTGCAAGGCCAGTGCTGGCACAAAGTGAGGTGGGCAGGTCTGGAGACTGGAACCTCTATCCTCTCCAGCTCCAGGACTCAGCCGAGGGCAGAAGATCCTAACAAAGCTGGTCTCTTCCTCCATGTTACATTTTGCCTTTCATCTTCAGCCCCTTCCTCTCCTTTCTTTCATTTCTCTTTCATTTTCCTTCCTTCTCATTCTCTTTCATTTTCTCTCTCTCTACATTTTTCCTTCTTTTCTTCCTCCCTCTGATTTTCCTTCCTTCCTTCCTTGCCTCCTTCCATCCTTTTCCTTTCCTTCCTTCCTCTCCCTTCCTTTCCTTTCTTTCATTTTCCGCTTCTCTTGCCTTGGATAGACCTGCATATCCCTCATTATACTCTAATATGCATTGTTCTCTCTTGTGGAGAAAGTAATGAAATTCACAAAATGAACAGAATAATAAAATAAAGCTAAAGCCTTTATGCTCATAAAACCGACATCTAGGGAAAACTCAGCATAGTGTGACCCCAATGGGTATTTTCCCGTGAAGGGTCTAAGGTCCGCCACAGGGCACGCCCAGCATGAGTTCCTCGGGGTTTTCTTGAATGACATAGGATGCCAGTAATTCACTGTCTCTACAAGCCAGGGTCTTCCAGCTCCTAGTGTCACACGCAGCATTTTTGTTTTGGAAAGGGCCTGAAGATCATGGACTATGCATGAGAAAGCTGAGACCCACTGCACTGGTTTTCATAGTTTTACTGAGGTGGCTACTTGGCTTGCGTATAAGTGGCTTCTGTTTCAAGACAAGCGAAGAGGTATTGGTGAGGGGACCCAAAGAGGGCTGATGGATGACGAGAAAGGAGGTGGCATTCACTGCCAGGGACTGACATATACACCCTCACTTTTCCTCACAGTAACTATTATGAAGCAAGTGTTATGTTTTGGTCATCAACTACCACATACCAAACCACCCAAAACAGTGACTTAAAATAATAATGATCACTTATTTTGCTCACAAATCAGAGCTGCCTGGGCTTGACTGGGCAGTTCTCGCTGGGGGTCTCTCTTGCAGTTGCAATCAGGAGGTTGCTGTGACTCGGGTCGTCTTAAAGCCTTCTTTATGCCACCTGTCTGGAGCCGGGCTGGAACACACAAACAACTGGGGCTCTTGGGCATCTCGCCCTTTCTCTGTGGTCTCTCCACGTGCCAGCTTCAGGGTGGCCAGGGTTCCCACGTGGCAGCTGAAGGCTCCCAGAGTGAGTGTCCCGGGAGAGAGCAGCAGGAGCTGAAGGGCTTTCCTGAGCCAGCCTCGGGAATCATGCAGCATTGTATTTGCTGCATTCTAACCTTTTAAGGCAGCTGAAAGCCCACCCAGGACTTTCAAGGGGGGGAACCTAGTTTCCTGATCTGGTAAATGGGGATAACAATTTCTGACTCAAAAGATTGTTGTAAGGACTCAGTTAACATATAGTAAGTACTGAGAGCCTGTCATATGGTTGACATTCCGTAAACATTAGCTTATTACTATTATTATTATTCCCATTTTATAGATGAGAAAACTGGGGTGCAGACAGGGCGGTGATCAGCCCCTGTCACATAAGGAGGATTCGAACACAGTCCCAGCAGATTCCAAAGCCAAAGCCTCTTGGAGTTTCTGATAGCAGCACCTCTTCCCCACTCTACAGCACAAATTCTCCCAACCTTAAAATCCCTCTAAGTATGGAATTTATGGGCGCCCAGGCCTTGGCAGAAGGGTCCACCCACAAGCTAAGCTCTAGACTTGTGGCCCCTTTGACCCTGACATGTAAGTCCGGCCACAAAGGCCATGGATCGGGGAGCCAGACCCCTGATTTGGCCTGCCCTGCATGTTTCTGACGCCTGGGGTTGAAAGAGTAGAGAGAGAAGAGAAGTTCCAAAAATAGAGGAAATGGTACCTCGTGGCAGTTAGGGGCAGAGGAAGCAAGGCTGGATCCGACTTCCAAAGGCAGCCGTTTCTGGGCCTCTGAGTGCCGGTCTGCCTCTCTGTAAAGGGAACTGCTCTGCCCACAGCATGTTTGTTGTGAGGATCACATGAGAGCCTGAGGGGGAAAGTCCCTGGTCAACCTCTAGGTCCTGGCCATGTGTCAGTTGTGAACTCATCCCAGCAGAGAATGAGGCAGCCACCTTGAACCACTGCCCCACTTCAGAGCCCACGCAAGCTGGGGGGTGCGCCAAGCAGCTCTGATAGAGAGAGAGGGCTGTCGCTTGGATGATGTGGCGTGGGCTGGGAGCTGGATGTGGTTTCACCCTTCATGCCTTTTGTGCAAGGGTGTACACTGGCACATTCAGCCAACAGTTGTGCATCCGTGCAGTTGGTGCACTGATAAGTGCACTGCACGCACATGCACAAGCAAATACACACATGCAAACACATAAACACACGCACACACATGACCCCTCTTGGATGTCTGTCCCAGTAGAAATGCTTCAGGTAGACATCTGTTGCCCCCAGGCCAACATATGGCCCAGCCCTGCCCCCTGAGAGCTGAGTGTTGCCTGAGGTCCCCGAGGGCCCCGCTGGAAGACCAACCATCTTCCTTTGGCTTCTGGAATACACAGCTTCTTCTCAACGTCAGCTGCCAAGCAGCCTCTAGCAGCCCGAGCCCAGCTCCCATGTAAGTTGCCACGTACTTAAACAGCCTCTTTTGATCCCTTGTAATCTCCTGGATTTTCCTCCTTTCTTCTTCCTTTTTCTGCTTCTTCATCTCTCCTTTTCATCATCTGTCGCTGTCTCTCCGCAGAAACCTCCAGAAGGGCATGTGAGCCCCTCCTTAAGGCCCTTGAGGCAAGTGTTCCGCTCTCTCCCTGAGGAAGGGGCGAGGAAAGAAAGGAGGTGGGGAGTGGGTCTCGGGGGTCTGGTGCGTGAGCAGACACCAGAGCTGAAGTAGCACCTGCTTTCCAATTCCAGATCTGGAGAACAGAAACTAAAAACACCATAAAGCGCAAAGCAGCGCCATTTAAAGGACAGGGACACGGGTGAGATGGCTGGTCCCAGCTCCCCACCCATCCTCTTAGGCGACAAGGACCGGAGAGGGTTGGGCTCCCAGGCCCTCACAGCCTGCAGCTGGTTCTCCACCAGGAGGAAGTCTGTTTCCCCCTCAGTGAGAAACCGCTTCCTCTGGGACCCCCAGAGCCTAGTCTGGCCAGGGTGGGAGGGTGGAGAGCAGGCTGGACAGGAAAACTGAGGCAACCCCAGTCCACAGGTACACCTCACATGCCCGGTGTACAGATCTCACCCAGATGAGCCTGATACTCATCGTCCCATAATCTTTTAGGCTTTTCAAGTCGATTTGATCCCATGAGCAATACCAACACCGTGTTTCTCAGATAAGAGAGTTGAGACACTGTGTGGTTGTGAGACTCAGAGCATCCACTGCAAAATCCCACCAACCTGAGGCGAGGAGAGAATGGCTATTTACCGATAGCCAAAGTACTCTCCACACTAGCTTCTCACAACAATCCCCAGAGCTCTTCTCCTTCTAATCCCTGGGGAGTCTGTGATGGGGGCAGGGCAGGGAGGCACACGTGGGTCTTCCCGCATCCACTCCTCTGTGCTGCCCTCCCAGACTCCCGGCTGCTGGCTCCAGCATAATGAAATTACACCCTCCCCAGAGCCCCCTGCCACCACTGCCCCGCATATGGCATGTATAGTCTACAAGGTCCTTTCACAGTCACTATCCAGTTGGCCCTACCACATCTTTGCAGAATTGGTTCTATTGTTCTTGTTTTATTGTTATAGATATTATTACTTCAGTGCCTCAGGAAAAGAAGAGTCACCAAGTTTAAGGGATCTACTCAGACTCCTAAGACTGGTACATGGCTGAGCTGGCCATTGAACGATGGCTCCAAAGCACAGGAACCCCACCAGGCTGCTACTGGTCTGCTTTGGTCTCTCTTCAGCTACAATCCAGCAGACCTCTCTGTGGATTTCCCAAATTGTAGAAGCTGGATTCTATCTAAAGTCAGGACAAGGCCAGCTCCCCTGAAGCCAGGTCACTCTGCAGGGCAAGGGGCTCGAAGGGCCAGGAGCGACAGCCAAGAGCCATCTCTCCCTACAGCACATTCTTACACATCCATACAGACACACAGACACACTCACAGCCACTTAACACACACACACACATACATTTGCCCTGGTTGAGTGGGAAGGCTCTTGGCTCTCTGTTGTCTCTGTTCTTGAGGATTTGGGTTAATGAAATGTGTGTGTGAGAAAGACCAGAGAGCGTGGGATAAGAGGAACAACCTCCAGGAAAATGATAATACCATGTCAGCTTGACTTCCTAGGAATAGCTGGCGTGGGCTTTGGAGGTAAATGTAAATGATGTATTGCTTGGTTCCAAACCATCACGGCCCCTGCAGGAGTCTCTCCAGGTGTTAGCGCTATGTCTTCTCAGCTCCCTTCCCATGTGTTTAAACCATAGAAACTCTTCCAACCTCAGAACAACAGGCAGTAATAGACCCAGAAGGGATTCCTCTTACAAAACCCCTGATAAACGTTATCTAGTCCATGTTTAAACCCCTCCGGTAGTGGCGCGCTCTCTGCCTCCCTCATCTTTCTCCAACGCCCCTGGCCAACGGTTAGGCATTTGTGATGGACAACTGCCAACTCTCTCTGAACTTCAGTTCTGTGCTATGGGGGCAGCCCAAAGTCCTCTCTGCCCAAAATTCTCTCCCAGCTAGCCCACTTGAGTTACTAGAAATCCCACAGGGGCAGCCCTCCTTTAGGATGTCACAGTTGTTGCCCCCACCTGGCTACTTCAGGGTGCAAGCAGAGGAACTGGGGGTGAAGGAGAAAGAAGAGAGGAGAGGGTGGTGGAGAAGAGAAGAGAGGGGAAGAGCTTTCCTCCTGCCCACTTTCTGCCGTTCGCAGCTGGAACTTGGGGAACTTCGCTGCTGTGGAAGGAGATTCTGCCGCCTCACAAGATAGGAGGCAAAGATGGGGCACCTGAAAGCAGACTCAGCCTGCCCAGCAGTTCCTGCAGGAGGTGGCGTAGTGCAGTGGCTGAGGGGGTTGGGAATCAATGACTCTGGCTTCGAATGCCAGCCCAACCACTTACAAAGCTCTATGTCCTTAGGCTAAGGAAGTTCTCTGAGCTTCAGTGAGGTTCTCTGAAACTTGGAGATAGTAACCACATCCTACGTTCCTTGAGGATTAATTAAGATAATTCATGTAAAATATTTGGCACATGCTTGGAACACAGAAGGTGCTTAATAAATAATAATTATGATTATTAAGCCCAGAAAACTCTGTCATTTGGGAGAGATGAGAGGAAATAATAATAATAATAGCTAACACTTACAAAAAGTATGTGATGTGCCAGATATTCTTCTAAGAATTTTACATATATTAACAAATTTAATTCTAACAACAACTCTGTGAGCCTGCTACTACTATTTGCCCCATTTTACAGATGGAGAAGCTAAGGCGAGAAGTTTAAAACACCTGCTCAACTACATACAATGGAATATTATTCAGCCTTAAAATAGAAGAGAATTCTGGGGCTGGCCTGGTGGTGTAGTGGTTAAGTTCGCATGCTCCTCTTTGGCGGCCCAGAGTTCGTGGGGTCAGATCCTGGGCGGGGATCTCTACACTGCTCAAGCTGTGGTCGTGTCCTACATACAAAATAGAGGAAGACTGGCAGCTGATGTTAGCTCAGGGCAAATCTTTCTCACCAAAAGAAAAAGGAAGGGAATTTTGACTCATGTTGTAATGTAGATGACCCTTGCAGACGTTATGTTGAGTGAAATAAGCCAGACACAAGAAAGACACATATTGTACGATTCGGCTTAATAAGGTTCCTAGAATAGGCAAATCATAGAGACAGAAAGTAGAACAGAGGCTACTGGGAGTTGGGCACAGGAGGAAATAGGGTATGTTGTTTGACGGGTATGGAGTTTTTTTTTCTAAGAATCATTTTTTAATTGGTATGTATTATCTTAGTTTCAGATGTACAGTGTAATGATTCGATAGTTATATATAATGCAAAATGTTCACCACAATAAGTCTAGTTAACTTCTATCACCACACATAGTTACAGAATTTTTTCTTGTGATGAGAACTTTTAAGACCTACTCTCTTAGCAACTTTCAAATATGTAATACAGTATTGTTAATTATAGTCGCCACTCTATAAATTACGTCCCCATGACTTAGTTATTTTATAACTGGAAGTTTGTACCTTTTGACCCCCTTCACCATTTCACCCACCCTCCACCCCCTCCCTACCTCTGGCAACCACCAGTCTGTTCTCTGTATCTATGAGCTTGACATTTTTTTTTTAGAGTCCACATATAAGTGAAATTATATGGTATTCATCTTTCTCTGACTTATTTCACTTAGCATAATATCCTCAGGGTCCATCCATGTTGTCACAAATGGCAAGATTTCATTCTTTTTTTTATGGATGGATAGTATTCTGTTGTAGTACATACCACAACTTTTTTATGCATTGATCTACCAATGGATGCATTGGTTGCTTCCATGTCTTGGCTGTTGTAAATAACGCTGCAATGAACACGGGGAGCAGATATCTTTCCAAGTTAGTGTTTTCATTTTCTTTGGATAAATACCCAGAAGTGGAATTGCTAGATCATATGGTAGTTCTATTTTTATTTTTTGAGGAACCTCAGCACTGTTTTCCATAGCGGCTGCACCAATTTACATTCCACCGACAGTGCGCAAGGGTTCTAATGGGTATAGAGTTTGCTTTGCAAGATGAAAAAGTTCTGGAGATCTGTTGCACAAAGTGTGAATATACTAAACACTACTGAACTGAACACTTAAAAATAGTTAAGATGGTAAAGTTTCTTATGTGGATTTTACCACAATCATCCCATTTTAACAAATATGATTGTATTTAGAGCTACAGCTACAGGCCTTTACACACACACACACACACACACACACACAGCTCAAAGCTGAACACATTCACTCCAGAGTGTTAACAGTGCTTATTTTCGTGTATTATAATACGAGAGATTTTTCTGTTTCATGTCTAAATGTTTTCATGTTTTCTGCAGCAGCACATATTATTTTGTTATAAAACTAGTTATAGAAGATGAGAGATTTTAAAAAGTAAAAGATGTCAATAATACTTTTTAAAAAGGAAAGGCTTTGTGAACAATATCACCAAAAAATCCTGTCCAAGAGAATCCTGCTAATAGTGGCGGGGCAAGGACTCAAACCCAGGCTCCTGAGGAAGGAAGATGGATGGAGGATGGTGTATATGCCATCTCATTAAATATACATCTTATTCTGTGACAACAACCCTGAGATTCTTATTTCCCAGGTGAGGAAACTGAGTCTGGAAGAGATAAATCGCTTGTGACAGTCACACAGGTAGTAAGTGTTAGGAGCTGGGTCTCCAACCTGAACTGCCTGACTCCAGCAGGGTTAGGACAGCTAAAGCCATCCCACAGACTGGGAGAAGGGGAGGATGATTCTAGAGGAAAAGACAATTAGCAAGAAGAGAAAGTCAGACAGAGAGGGCAGCCATCAGTTAGAAATGGGGTTTGGAAGGGAGAGAGACAAACAAGCCCCTTTAGGCATGTGGTGTGAGCTGTATGAGGGGAGTGACCCAGAGGGGAGGCCCAGCCTCAGAAGCCCAAGGTGGCCGGCAGAGCCAGACCCATCGCGAAGGGCTGACTAAAACCAGCGGGTGGGGACATGAGGAAGGCAACTGGAGCTGCAGGAGGAGCTGGTGAGCCAGACAGAGCAAGGCTTTCTTCAGGGTGAGGAGAATAGGACACCCTTGGGATTCTGAGAAGAAGGGTGCATTAGAGGAGTGGGCACCTCTTGCTGCACCACAAAAGCACCAGGCACCTCGGTTCTTGACCACAGAGCATCCGAGAGGTGGTTGCTGAACCCTGTCCATACAGGCGGAGAATGGCTGTGCTGACAGTGTTCTGGTAGAGGTGCTGGCACCCTCTGGGATGAACGGGCACGCACTAGGAGCTGCCGGCATGGAGCCCAGCCAGGGCCAGGCCAGAGACAGGCACCAACGCATGCCCTCCTCCTCAGGGGTCCGGCAGATCTGGCTGCTGTGGAGTCAAGAGAAGTAAAAAGTCTTCAACCAGGGCACTAGCTGGGGCAGGACCCTGGAGGAGCTCAGGGGCACCCTGCTGATGAAGGGGATCGCAGAATGAGGTCCCAGGGAGGGGCTATGCTCGCCTCCTGTGCTGGGGTTCCTCCGGTAGGCTGGGCTATGCTGCAAAGAACATGGCCCATGAGTTTGGAGACCAAGCAGGGAGGGTTGGCTCCACTCCTGACAGCTGTGTGATGCTGGAAAAATCCCTACATGTCTCTGGGTCTTAGTTACCACATCTGTAAAGTAGGGGAATGGTACCTACTTTCTTGGGTCATCAAGAGGATTAAATAAAATTGTGGGTATAAATGATCAAACTCAAGTCTGGTACCTAGTTGGTGCCGAGTTAAATGTGAGTGCCCTTCAAGAGGTGGTCTGCATCTTTTCACCCTCCAGCTATTCTTCCTCTACTTCCTGCTGAAATAGGATGCTGCAAGCAGGCAATTACTGGCTTGCAAAGGCTTGGAAAGATATGCAAGAAAAATACCCTCCTCGTCCTGAACGTAACTAGTGCCGGGTGTAAATGGCTAGGGTGCAGGCTTCAGTCTCTACCTGAGAGAAAGGGAAGGCCTTTGTGGATCAGATGGCTATGGAGGCAGGGGGATGGACATAATGACCTCACAAAGCACATTTCCTCCTCCTTCCCCAACTCCGACCCCCACCACAGAGGCAGCTCTATTCCACACCAGACTGGCCCTTTGAGAATTGGCTTCTCGTGGCTCCATCCTCACCTCTGCTGGAAATGTGGAGTAAATAAATGCAGGATTCCTGAAACTGTCTCTTTGAAGTTTAAAACAATCCAGTGCAGGCCCCCTTCACTTGCCCAGAGACCCAAGGCCTTGGCTCCCCCTGCCCCTCCCACTCTGGCTGCTGTCTTCAGCACACATTAAAATTCCTCTCCAAGGGGTGCTTTAGAGGCAGGAATGGCAGCAGCAGCAATGTAATAACGGACAGCAGGACCCCTGGGCAGGAGATTCTGATAGCCTGTACACTAAGAAAGGCTCACAGAGAGAACAGGAGAAGCAAATGCCCTTCCACCAGCCAGAGCCAGGCTAATTGCCACCGGGGAGAAGGGCAGAGTTCGCTCAGGTAACAGTGCGCCTTGTCTTAATGAAGACTGACTGGCTTGCCCAGAGCTGCCTGCAAAGGTAAGAGGAGCAGGAGGAAGGATGCCAGCTGCTTGGCCCTGCGCTGGACGCCACCAAATTAGAGGAGCTGGCTTTGTCCCCTTCATAACCCACCCTGGGGCTGGATATGTGGGAAGAAGGGGAGATAAATGGTATCCCCAAAATAGGGCTTGCCTAAAAGAATGGTGGCCACTCTTGGTTATTTGCAGGTGATGTATTCACTTTGTGAGGCATCCCTGGCCTCGTTACCGTCCAGAAAAGTTCAATTAGGGGACTGCAAGGACAGTGATGGGACAAGGGAAGAGAGAGAGGAGGAAAGAATGTGAGTGCGTTATGGGAAGGGAGCGGGGAACGAGAGAGCTAGGGGTGCGCAGCTCTGAATGCAATTCAACAACAAATGTTTATTAATTGTCTTTTATTTTCCTGGCACTGTGCTGGGCACTGGGGACACGGGGAAGAATACACACGGTCCCTGACCTAAATCTGGCAGGGGAGGCCGCCATGTAAATAGACAATTACAGCACAATACGAGGTGCTGAAACACAGAATTTTCCTGGGTGTCCTGGGAGCAGAGAAGAGGGAGAAAGGCAGAGAGGAAGGAAGAGCCACAGAGAGCAGGGGACACTTCAAAGGAAGCTTTGTGGGCTGAACTGGAGTTCACTTGACAAGGCACTGTTGGGACAGGAGAGGTTCAACGGGGGACATTCCAAGAAGAGAAGATGATCCAAGGGGTAAATAGTCACAGAGGGTAGTCCCTAGGGTGAGGAGGAGAGCAGAGAGATGAAGTTGCAGAGGTCTGGTGGGGCCATAGCATGAGGACATGGTCCACACCCCAAGGGGCAGGCGACGTCCAGGAGACGCCGACAGTCATTAAGCACAGGTCTGGGATGATCCACTGCTGTTGAATTATGCTGCCTCCCCACTAGGGCCACATACCACCAAGAGCCAGCAGCAACACGCGGGGTTTACAAGTGGCTAGTCACCTTTCAACAGACCTTTGAGCATCTCTCCCTCTTCTTTCCATCTCAGCCTCACATTCTTCTGCTGAGAGGCAGCAAAGAGATCTCCGCTCAACAGAAGGAGGCACAAAGCACAGAAAGTTCAGGGACTTGTGCAAGGTAGCTCAGTGTCCAGTCTGAGTCCAGTGTCCTGTCCAACTCCTGACCCATCACTCTATATCTCAATTTAACTGATGAAAGCCACTAAGCATTGAACCGGTCAAGCTGCAAGGAGGAAATCCCAGAATGACCAACCAACAACCAAAACTATCCATGTCCCAGATATTCTGTCTAAAGCTCCCCACAAAAGTGCTAAGTGGGTATTTGTTTCCCAAGAGCAAACAAGCTCAGAGAGGTTAAGTAACTTGCCCATCATCACATAGCTAGTGAGAGGCTAAGTTGGGATTTGAAGCCAGGTGTGGGTGACCCACATCCTGTGTTCTGTGTACCATCACTTCTCAGAACGGTGAGGCTTCTGATAAGAGTTAAGTGCAAAAATAGAGATGAGAACTTGATGGAGATGGCACCTCAAAATTGATCCAGTGCCAAGAGCTTGAATCTCAGTTAATCCCACCCATGATTTATTAGTTAGAGACAAGGGGTTGGGGAGGACAACACAGTTGTGTTGGTTTCGTGTTGTGATTTTTTGCTTAATCTCTGAGATGTCCCAAAATGTTTACCTTGTAAATTTGTTCAGCAGAGAGGGTAAACACAGGCATTCAGAATGTGAACAGCATCATCCAGCCAGAACGCCTGGCAGGTTTGCAGAGGTAGGTGTAAAACACCACAAACAGCATGTGGGAGCAATGAGCCTCCCGGAGCGGGAAGCACAGCCTCAGCATGTAGCTCGCAGCCCCCACAGAAGGCCACGGCATGCTGAGAGGGAGGAGGGGCATGCAGCCAGGCTGCCGAGCTGTCCCTCGGGGTGCCCCGCTCCAGAGGGCAAGGCCGTGCTGTTCACAGCACACCCATTTCAAGCCTCGCTGCCTTCAGTGAAATGCCATCTCCCCGGGTCAGCCTTTTACACTGCACCAGCCCAGGGTCCCTGCTCTACTGCAGAGCACTATCCAGGGCCCTGCCTCAATCAAATGTGCCTCCCTAGCTTTTTAAGATGCATCGTGGGTGGCTACAGGCAGAAAGTCAAAGACTCTGGGAGGGAGATTTGGGCTCTGTCCGACAATGCAACGGGAACCTCAGGAGCTAGTGAGCACCTCATCATTGGGAGGATCCAAGAAGAGACACTGGATGGGCACCTGCCTTGGACAGTGTGCCTGCCACAGGCACAGATTCTGGAGTCACACTGGTCTGAGTTGGAATTCTGGCTCTACCATTTACTGGCTTAACTTCCTCCAGCCTTAGTTTACCCATCAGAAATGGGGAGTAATAAGGTATCTATTTCACAGGATTGCTGTGAGAAGATAATGTATGAGAAGGACTAAGCACAGTGCCTAGCACGTAGTGAAGTGCTAAATAAGTGATAATAATAACGATAAGGATGAAGGTGCTGGAGATGGCGATGGTAAGGAGGGGGCGGGGAGGATGGTGACTCTGAAGTCAGGCATTGAGTGAGGAGCAGTCTCAGTGGGCTGCGCTGTGGCACACGCCATCTTAACAGCCCTGCCCCTGTCTGAGGCCCTAAATAGAAGACACTTTCAGAAAGCTATCCCCTTATCCCACAGTAAAACCCATCCAATCCGCCCTGCCTCCCATGTAACCCAGATGCTCTCCAACCATGCTGGCTTCTCACACAGACTTGTGGACAGTAGGATGCAATTCGGCCAGTCAGAGCGCTGCTTAATTGTTAGCATTTTGCAAAACGCTGCCTTATTGGCTATGAGGGCAATGATATCAAAAAGACCTCCTGGTAGCTTCACAGTTGGGAAAAAATAGATGGCCCTAAGTCATCCCCTCTGCCCTTGGCTAAGTATCAGACCCCTCTCTTCCCCCGGGAAATTCCTCCTTTCATTTGCTGTAAAGTGACTTCTGCTGAAGTGTGTGTTTTTGAAGTGGAAAATTGAAAGTACTCGATTCATTCCCAAAGAAAACTGTTACTTCACAGCTGAGAAATCACTTGGCTATTGGTCCAAAAGGGTTACTTCACAGGTTGGAGGGGGGCAAATATATCACACCACTCTCTCCTGCTCTGAGTCCAGAATCATTTCAAAGATAGACCAAGAGCCAGAGAAATGGAGACCCAAATATCACTTTTATGACTGATTAACGTTAAATGAGAGGATGAGCCTTGTGTCTGACCAACAAGAGTTGCTACCGTACCTGTGAACTGATCTGATGGCCTCAAACATTAGGCTTCCCTGGTGAAGGCAGAGCCTGTCCCACTAACCTTACTTCACAGTTGACAGCAGAGATTTTGTGTCCTCTGAAGGCAGACATGTCCCAAAAGAGATAGAGGGAAGAGGCAGAGTGGGCCCCACATACACTCATAAGTGACAAGTCGTTGCTCCTCTCTGGGGGATGCAGTGGGCAGTGAGGAGCCAGGAGTGTTGCTCCAGGGAAGTCCTTCCAGGCGGGAAGTGGAGAATGAAGGAACAAGCCTGCCCCAGTTTTTTGTTTTCCTAACCAAGCGGGCTCAACTTTTAAGCCTTTGGTCAACCAAGTACGTGATTGTGCGACTGCGGAGAGCAAATGAGCCAACTATCTGAGCCCTCCTGCCTGCCTACATGAGGCTGCTCCCCCACCACCAACATCTGCTCCTTCATGTACCTTCCCGAGACCGTCATAAGACAGTGTTGCTTTTGCTCCCACGAGGCCCTGAAATGGGTCAGAACTGTACCTTAATTAAGTCAATTCCAAAGCTATGCTGCACCCAAAGCTCAAAGTCCAGAGTTATTCGCTTTCCAGTCCAGCCGCATGGCCCAATAAACTCATCAGCGGTTCTGTAATGAGATTTAATAGCAGCGTGAAGATACTTCAATAATAAAATGCATAAAGAGCTAATAAAAAATGCATAAAGATTCTTCAATAATAAATGCCAAAATAAGATGCCCCAAATTTGGATATAAACCCTTCCCATTATCAAATTGCTAGGGAAAATTTAGAGACTAGAATTCCAAGGAGATTAAAGTCCAGAATCAAAGTATCTAGCCCCTGCGAATTGAAGTCCAAGGAAAGTCCAAACTGCCCGAGAGAAATTCAAGTTCAAGGCAGTGGAGGTCCTCCCCACTTCTTACTGGGCTAGGCTCCCACAGAGGTGCTCTCAGCGTCTGAGTGCAGTGACCCATGCCAGGGCCCACAACCTTAGGGAGTAGAGTATTGGATGCTCGCTTGGTCCATGACAGTCCGTTAAGGAAACCTTCCTGCTCCACTCATCTCTCTTGCCTCTCACTCCTATCCAATCCTAGAGAGTCAGAAACAGAGGACTGACAGTGGTGGAGAAGGGAGCAGGAGAGAAACCACTGCTTTGTCCCTTCCCAGATGACAACAGGCAGGGGACACCTGCTACAGGGCCTGGCCAGGGAGAGGGGAGGTAGCTATGACTCTAAATGAAACTGGAGGCTCTGACCATTACATGAGATTGGGCAGTCTAAATATGAGTTGAGTCTAAAGGTTTTTTAACTTTTTATTACCATTGAACTTTTTTTTTTATTAACATTGAACTTTTTATTACCAAGTAGTCACCAAAGTCATGGATCTGTCCTATATATCCAGAGGTATAAGAATAACCCCCTTGATGAATGTAAATGGACAAGGGAGAACAAAGTTGTTTTGCGATTTTTATGTCACACGTTAAGCTTTTTCAAAGTACAGGTTACAGCCCCGTAGCACTCGATCTGTGCCTGCCTTACGGATTCATCTCTATCTAACTTGCAGCGTAGTTATTTGTAGACACATCTAATCTCTAGCTAGTAGAGTGTAAGCCTCTTGCAGGCAAGTGTCTTCTTTATCTATCTCTTATAACTCCTATCAGAGGGTCTGGACCACAGCAGATGTTCAGTATGTATCTGAGGATGAAAGAAGAAAGAAAGAGAGGGAAAGAAAGGGAGAGTAGAGGAAGCGAGAGGGGTCAGAGCATCCATGAGACTCTTGTGCAGCAGAGATCATTGGGCTTCAATGGGACTAAAATTGAAGGGCAGCCTCCCACCATTCTGTAATGTATTTCTGGACTTTGAATCCTTCGCCACAGATTACCCTTCGGTCCAGCTCTGCACACAGCTGCTCACCTCTGGCCGCTAATCACTCAGGTCAGATGAGTAGAATGCTAATGGGCCGGTGGAGAGGCTGTTGGACGAGGAGTCTGGAGTTCCTGGTACTTGGCCCTGGGATGCCTGCCTGGAACTCTCTGTTGCCTCATCACGTACTACGTGGGGATGGCAGTGTCTTCCCTGCTGAGCTCCCAAGGTTGTTATGAAGAGTATTTGGAAAGGGCAGACTTCAAAAGTGAATGCCAGGTGCTGGTCCCTGCCCAAGGTTCCAGCTGCCCTTTGAAAGGCTGTCACAGCCCAAAGAGGCTGGGCTCTTTCTCTTGGCTCTGGAGACTTCCCTACCAGGCTGGGATCAGACCATGACATAGACAGCCTAGGAGCTCCTGGGCCATGCCCTCCCTTCCCTCATCACTGCAGCCCCCTCGCCCCCACATCCAGGCTACTCTCCAAAAGAGAGAAAGATCACTTAGTAGGAACAAAAGTGAGATCGATGCCTCCCCCTTTATAATTCTGCTCTTGGCCCTCCTTGGCCCTTTGCCTTCACACTCCTTTCTGTCAAATGGGCTCGGAGTGTGCAGTGAGAGCCACGCCATTTTCTTGTTGCTCCAGCTGGCAATTGTTATGAAGTGGCATCAAAGCCTCTCTTGATACTACATCTCTAATCTGTGTGTGTGTGTGTATGTGTGTGTGCACACGCATGCGCATGCATGCACATGAGAGAGAGAGAGGGAGCCTTGCTATCTATATATATTTTTAGTTACGTAAATAATACATGCTCATTGTAACAAGTCAAGTAATACAGAGATGTATTTTCAAGCGAATAATCTCACCCTCTCTCTCAAACCCCAGTGTATTTGACCCTCAGCCCTCACAAATCCTCTGCTTCTTACCTAACCCCTCACCCCTACCATGGACTCACACACACACACACATACACACACATTCACACACCACTTTCCCATCTCCCTCTTTCTGTTACCCCACGAATCTCTCCCAGACACATTTGTACATTTGTCCCATACTCTTCTGCAGGCAAAGCTTCGTGACATCCCAATGGCTGCTCTAGTCTGGAATCCCCTAAACTGTTCAATATGCCTTCACTTTGGAGACTCCAGAAATTGTCATAGTAAAACTCCCTTGACAGTCACATCTCCCCTGTATGACAATGCAGAGTCCCTTCCCCAAAGAGGAGCCCCCTCCTGCAGGCACTTTTAGGAAGGTCGTAGAACTGACTGAGGAAGGTACGACTTCGAGACTAGCATCGATGAAATGCATCTGAAGGTTCCCAGGGCTGAGCAAACCATATGTCTTCATAATTTGATTGTGTCTTGGTCCCAGAGGCACCCCCAGCTCTACTGAACACTGATGGAGTTATTTAGAATCATAAATAATATTATCAGAGAGGGTCCACTGGGTAAACAGAGTCAGTGTGTAATTGTCAGAGTGTGATATTGATTATTCTTCACTGACTAATGAATTATTCTGTTTAAGAGCCCACAGAAATGTTGCACAGCATTTCAAGGCAATGGGGCCTTTGAAGGATTTTCTTGAAGAGTGCCTTCTGCCTAGTGGTGTGGGCTGCCTGCTGTAGCCATGGGGTCAAGTGAGGGTGGTGAATGGAGGCAATTGCCAAATCCAACGCCCGTCCATTTCAGGTTTCTTACCCTCTCTCCACGAAGCCCACAGGCTACAGATCTATTCCAGAAGGTGCCCAAGGTGTAGACTCCTAAGCAGGGGCTTCCTGGCATATGATTTTGCATATTGTCTATAAGCTATTTGTTTCGCGTTCTAAACTTCCTCAGTGACGCCAAGTGGCAGACTGAACCCATGCTTTTAGTGCAAGGCTATCGGAGGGAGCTCCAAAAGGTGGAGGTTGTTGCTAATCTCTGCACCCACTCTCCCTCTTCAGAGGACAGTCACATGTCGCTTAATGACAGGGATATGTTCTGAGAAATGGGTCTTTAGACAATTTTGTTGTGTTGCAAACATCATAGAGTATATTTACCCGGACCTAGATGGTGTAGCCTACTACACATCTAGGTTATATGGTACTAATCTTATGGGACCGCCGTCATATATGTGGTCCATCGTTGACCAAAGCATCATTATGCGGTGCTTGACTGTAGAGAGTCTCCAGCCAAGTGTTGACACCTTGGTCCCTTCCCTACCATGCCCCACAGCCTGATCAGTTTCCCCCCAGTTCTTGGCCTTTTTGCCAGGCCGTATACTCTTTTCTATGTAATGCATTTTCATATATTCTTCTCCCAATTAACAATTGGATGATTTTTCTGAATTCTGTATATTTTGGATGCTAATCCTAACTGAACCTATTTGTTACAAATATATTCTTTCCATCTGTGGTTTGTCTTTTCACTTTCTTTATGCTATTGTTTTGGTGAACATACATTCTTAATTTAATGTGGTTAAATTTATCAGTCTTTTAATTCACCATTAATGCTTTTTGTGTTTTGTTTAAGAAATCTTCCATACCTCATAGTCACAAAGATAGCTTCCTTTATTTACTTCTAAAAGCTTGAAAGCGTGGCCTTTCACCAGTAAGTCTTTAGTGTATGGAGAAATTATTTTTATGATTTATTCATTAGCATCCAATTTCACTTATTTTTCATAAGTACAGGCGATGGTCCCAGCCCCATTGTTGAGTTGTCCCTCCTCTCCCCAGGGGTCTATAAGGCCATTCATCACATATTGAGTTTCTGTATGTGAGCCGATCTGTTGCTTGCTCTCTATTCTGATCCATTGGTCAATTAGTCTATCCCTGTGTCAATATCACACTATCTTAACATCCACGTGACAATCTCCTCCTTCTGATCACTGGCCCCTCCCAAATGACTCTTCGATTTAATCCAATCCTCAAGACTTATCGCCTCCATGAACTCTTCCCTGATCTTCTGTCTACCAGTTCTTCCTCTCTCTTCCCCTCCTTTGATCTCTCACCTCTACCATTTATTTACAATTGATTATGTAGCGTCATGTCCATATATCTTTATGGCTCACACAGTAACTCCTGTGAGTAAGGATTATTTCTTTTGCTTCTTTTCCCCCTGTCTCACCCACCCTCTCAACACGTCACACAGTACAGGACCCCTATTAGATGTCATGAATACCTGTTAAAAAGATTCAAAGGTCAGTCTCAACTTCGATCTTCAAATCTCAATGAACTTGCCCATCCTGGAAAAAGCAATCATTTGGGCCCCTTGGGATACACTATACCTTAACCACGAGTTATTTTTTCTGGCCTATCTAAGGAAGTGCAATGGGGTTAGTGAGGCTGAAGAAACATTGCTGAAGAATGGAAATCACCTACCTGTCTTTCCCAAGGAAATCTAAGATACCCAGGAGCGTGGGGCCAAATGCTGCACAAGTGAACATCCGCAAGGTGGGAGGTGGTACCAGATCCATTCTGAAGCCCAGAGGAGCGACACCAGATCATCAGCCCAGATGACTGAAGTCCTTTGCCAACCAACAGAGAGAATCCTTGGAAACTCTTGCTCTTTCTGCCTGCACACCAGCTTACAAAACCACTTCATTCTTCCTATTCAGACCTGCTTCTTTAGCCCACAAAGGAGATTGCCAGAAAAGGGACTCCTAGGAATAGAACGGACACAATTAAGTCCTCCAAAACCCTTAAGAGAAGGAACCTTCCTGCCAGGGGCTAATGCTGATGGTGCTGCAATACAGCTTCCAACCAGGTGAGGAAGTAGAGGTTTGTACTGCTGTAAGATGTACAGGGAAAGGAAGGGGGAAGCAGGAATGGAGAATGTACTAGGTGGTTGAGAAAGGCCTTACCACACCTCACCGTTCACTCAGCAAATATTTTTAAAGGACCTACTATATTTTGGGGCCTCTGCTAAGTGCTTGAGACTCAGGGATGAACCAGACCCCGTTCCTATTGGCGTTCCTGCACAGTGCCATTGGGCATCTGCTAAGTGCTTGAAACTCAGGGATGAAACAGATCCCGTTCCTATTGGCGTTCCTGCACAGTGCCATTGGGCATCTGCTAAGTGCTTGAAACTCAGGGATGAAACAGATCCCGTTCCTACTGGCGTTCCTGCACAGTGCCACCACCAGAGCTCCAGCCAGGCACGGTGGCTGTGAAATAAATTCCTAGCCCCGACTCTTTTGCCTTTGTTTTCTGAGTTCAGTCTCCGAGTTAATTCAGAGCAAAAGACAGTTACTTAAATCCAGATATTTTATCTTAATGTGGGTAATTCCCATAATATCATACATTAAGATGTCTGATTTCAGCTGCCACCCAACAGGCGGCAGGGATGTCGTTTCAGATCTGTTTTATCGCTGCATGTGCATATGTTTCTATTTCGTTTATGGTGCATGAGAGGCTGTCACCAAATTGGTCTCACATTCAAAGTGTGGGAATAGAAGCAGAGAGAGCCTGACCTTTACATAAGGTAGGAGCTCTGTGCACTGAGTGGTGTGTGCATGTGTGTGTGCATATGTGTGTGTATGCGTGTGCTTGTGCATGTGTGTTTATAGCTGAAAGGAGGGTGGGGGCAGGGAAGAGGATAAATTTCCATCCCCACTGAGGACCCGTGTAGTTCATCTGTATTAACAGCACCTGGAAAGGCAGATCTTAAGGAACGAATGGCCCATTGCATCTCAAAGGCCCCAAAGAGGCCAACCCAGTGGCTTTCTGCCGAGCCCAGTTCATCAACAGTGAGAAGGTAAATTGCAAGAAGGGCACTTGTCTGCTCTCAGCCCTTCTCACCCCACCCCGTCATCTCAGCCAAATTAGCAACGCTTCACGGGCCTGTTTGTTTGGGGCTGATTCTGCTGCCTCCGCTCTGTTGTTCACCAAGATAGGCTGGGAAGCTGCCAAGTGATTAAGCGATCATGGTTAACCTGTTACTCGAACTGCTTTCTTCTGGAATATTAAAAGTTTTACAGCCTCAAGCAGTGCACTTTGGTTCCTAGTAATTAATACCGATTTTGCCATAATATCTTATTTTTATGGACATTATCTTGTTTTTCATGAGCTGCAAAAGTATCACTGCGGCTTATGAAATACGTTATAATATCTCGCTTTGCACAATCTTATTTGTGTCATTATCTGGCCCCTGGAGCAGCTAATTTAACCTACATGATACAGGGCAATATTTATTTTCCTACTGATTATTTGAGGGACTCTTTTCTCACAATGTTGCATAATATGAGCAGGTCTAGCCTTGGTCGCAAATGTGTCCTTCCACAGGGACCACCTCCTTTGATCTGGCCTGACATCTCCTAGCAAACCTGGGTCCTCCACCTGCAGCAGGTGGGGGGGCTAGTTGAGGACCACTCACCATGCCTTTCTGCCCCAGGGAAAACATTCATGTTTTGACAGCATATGAATGTTTACAAGGAATTTTCATAAATGCTGTTTTAATTTATCCTCTTTAAATCCAGTGATGTAGATGGAAGGATATCATTTTATCTCCATTTTACAGATACTTTCTGGTGTCCTCCCCAAGACCACACAGACTACAAAGGCCAGAAGTGGCACTTGAATCCAGGATTTCTGACTCCACTGCAAAGGCCTCTAGGCACATGCCCCTGATACCCTTTGAGGTGGCCCTCCATAGCGGTGGCTTCAAAAGACAAATGGCACAGATGGGCCTGGTTACTCTAGAGTAGCTCAACCCAACATGATTTGGGGCAGAAAAGCTGCACTTGCCACTCCTCTGGATGACTGAGGCAGAGAGCTTATCTTCCAACCCCATCTGTCCCTTCCATTTATGCCTTTGGCCCTGGCTGTGGCCCAAAGTTTCCCGGATGCTGTCCTCTCTTAATACCTTAATCCATTCGTGGAGTTGACAAGCATAAAAGATGAAGTGCCTCTCCTCCAGCTGTCAGCTGATGGGACTGCTGGGACCCAGTGGGCCCAGGCCACACGAGTGATCAGAAGAAATGTTGTCTGGGGCTGGCGTTAAGGAGGGTCGTGGGGCATGGGGCCTGTATTATTGTATACTCCCATCTTCAGGCAAGCGGAACTTCACTCTGTGCCTAGAAAGGACTCCTGGTCCTCCCTCAGAGTCACAGTATCCAACACAGAAGTCTTCGCGGTGTAGAAGAAAAAGTATATTCCCGTTCTTCCGTTGATGAATCACGTTGCCTTGCCAAACGACAATCCCACTTAACGATTTGGTGGCCTCTTCAATGAGATGGGTGGAGCAAACAAAAACAGGTATCCTAAAAGAGCCAATGAGATGATGTAGGACAAAAGCGCTTTAGAAACTCACGTCCATACAAATGGAAGGGATTATTCTGCCTGATGGGAACTTCTATGAGCTTTTGAATTGCATCTGTCATCCTCCCTAAGTTTAGCCTGGCCACAGCTTCTACACACCCTTTCCATGTTTTAGCAGCAGAACCACGGTGACTCAGCAGAATTCAGGTGCTTAAGGGGGTGACCCGCTCTGCAGCATGGCTGCCCATTAGAGTCACAGCCGTCTTGGATGTGGGCTGCCCCTCGGACCACTGTGTGTACAAACAGTGTAAGTATGATTTAAACAGATTGTTCAGTTTTTAATATTATTCACAGACCTGGGAAGTAGCGCAGTAGTTTCATGAAACATTTCCTATATTGTAACCTATTTTGAGAAACTGTATCGATTTTTTTAATTGTGTCTTACAGGTCAAGTTTGTAGATTTTAATAAGCCACAGTTTTTAAAGATGCTGTAATCTTCTAACCAACATTTATCTGTCTTTCATAGCCGCACACACTGTATATTTAGATCCATGAATAAGTTTCCTTAAGTATCATACTTTTGGTCTTTCAAGCTTAGTGATAAGGGGGAAGCACAAGAAAAATCTCAGTGTAATACAATTTTTATTTTGTAAACACTATTGTGTTAAACTTGCTATACGTTGAGGAAAAAAATGCGGAAAGCAGCATCTGACCCAATAACCTGGAGGCTGCTCAGAACCCAGGGCAGCCCAATGATCATCTAGCTTCCAGATAGCAATTCACTTGAAATACGCTTTCTTCATAAACACCTTGCCTTTGAAAGTGTTTAACTTTTAAATCTCAATAATGGCAGGTTGTTTATATCACAGAAACTGTCTGAAATCAGCACTTCAATCATAGAATCATGGAATCTCAGAATTCAGGACCCCTGAGAGGTTATCTTCGTAATTCAATCCTTATCCAATTGTTATACTTGGTCACCCCTCTCTCCATGACACAAATATCATTATAACTTCTCTAATGTGCAAAATGTTTCTTGTCCATCTTTGTGTCTCCCATCACAGTGACTTGCACATGGTCAATGCTAAATAGTTGTTTTTTGAATGAATGAAAAAATAAGTAAATAAATGGAGAAGAAATGAATAAAAGAATGAACTTTCCTTGCCTAGCAAATCGGCATTTCAGTTCAACTAGTGCAGAAGCTGCCTTACTCGTTAACAGTGACTTGAAATCAATTTACTCATTCAACAAACTTTTATTCATTCAACCATTTACTGAACAAATATTTATTGAGCGCCTACTGTATGCCAAACACTGTTGTAGGCACTCAAAATACACCAGCAGATAAAACAGAAAAATATGCTCTCATGAGATAACCTTCTAAAGAAAGGAAAAGAACTAGCCAAACCAACTGATTGAAGTTTAACAGAATAATATGACTGAATATTTCACTACTGTTTTAGCGATTTTAGCAACATTTAGGGACAACATTGTAAAACTACTTTGCTGATGCCTATTATTTCCAGACGCTGTTCTAGGCATTTTGGGGAGTACAAGACTGATAATATACATAAAGAAATCAAAATTTATGCAACGTGAATGAATGGGACAGTTGCCACAAACTTTAGTTCATTTGCTTTAAAACACTATTTACAGATTTTTCCGACCATACCTGTGATCTGGGTTATTAAAGTTTTATATTCCACAAGGACTTTATGAAGATAGTGCGTCTATGTGTGTGCTACCCAGATTTGTATTTATCTGTCATTTATTTTAGAGAATAGCAGTACTGACAATAACTGTTATCTGTGTGTGTAGCCGTGGATGAAAAGACCATCCTGGGACCAACTGTCCTTTCCATGCTGTGCACACAAGAAGATTACTCTTTGGTTTGAGAAAGAACGCACTGTTTGCAAAGTCAATGATTGTTTACTGCTCAACTTGGACGCTCAGCTCTGAGGAGTCTTTGCTCCAGAACAGGCCCTCCTGGGGCTTCCTGCTCCCCACTCCCTTTCTTAGCACAGAGCCTTTCGCAGCCATGTTTCTGGGGGTTCATCTAATGCAACTCTCCTCAGTCATCAGTAGGTTTGATATAGGGTTGGAGTTGGGTCTGGGCTGTCACTTGAGCTGTCCACTGACCCCTTATCTGTGAACCTGGCTGTGGGTGTCCCAAAACCATCCTTTTCCCATATAGAAATTCACTTTGAAGATGAAGATGAAGAACATATTTCTGTTTCTTCCCAAAATAACTGCTTTTTTTTGGTGAGGAAGATTGTCCCTGAGCTGACATCTGTGCTAATTTTCCCCTATTTTATATGTAGGATGCCACCACAGCATGGGGTGATGAGCAGTGTGTAGGTTCATGCCCGGGATCTGTACTCACAAACCCCGTGCTGCTGAAGCAGAGCATGCAAACTTAACCACTGTACTGCCAGGCTGGTCCCACTGTTTATTTAAGATAGAAAAACCACCTACAAATCAAGTCGACTTGTGTTTTATAAGATAAAGACACAAATGTTTTTACGGTTTGACACTTTTGAAATCACATAGGTACAAATTTTCAGAATTAATGCAACTTGAATATAATGCATAATAATTATTGATACAATATAACAATATATGATATATATTTTATATATATATAAATATATATATATATACCTCATCCCTTACATAAAGAAGCATTTACTCCATCTGTTAGTTGTCTGCCAACCTTATCTCTCTCAGTGAAGTATAAGATTGAAGGACATGGGCTAGAACTTAGGTCTCATCCTTTAGTCCCTAACAGGTAGCACAACACTGTACATGCAGTGGGTACGCACTGCATATTTATTGAACAATGAATACACTTAACAAGTATAAATTATTATAAATATTATTAAAAACTGAGGCCCAGAGAGGTGTCTAAATTCTAACCTAAATCCCACGTGCTTATAAACAAAAATCATAATTTGACCAGCAACCAAAGGCATTAATTCAATCCTTTACCTTTTACAACATCTGTGTCATAAAATAGTCAAGGCTGGCTTTTCTGTCCCCTCAGGACAGGTAAAGAAGCTGAGGCTACAAGGACGAAGTCATTTGTTCAGAGTCACACAGCCAGCAGGAAGCAGAGGAGGCAGGACGGTGGCCAGGGGCCTCCTACTGACTGTGCCACGTCTTACAAAACGATTGCCATCACTAAATACTTGCTGAAAAAGTACTCAGTGAGCAACTATTTCCTACTCAGCAACATACAAGGAGCTTTAGGAGCAGTAAAAGTATAAAACATGGTCCCTGTTTTCATGAAGGCTACCAGCTAGCTAGAAAGTTCAGGTAGCCACAAGCAAACGTTTCGATAATCATGGGAAAGGCCAAAATAAGCATGAGAGACCCTAAGCAGTGTGGAGTTCAGAGAAGGGGTAAACCTGTGTAGGTGGCAGTAACCAGGGACGACTCCAGTTGCATCCTCAAAGGGGTCAGGAGCCTTGATTCTAGCGTTGACGGTGGTTTTGTCTTCGGGACCGCTGAGACTTCAATGATGCCTGGGGAAGAAGGGATCTTTGGTGTCACAGCTCTTCATTTCCCTCTCATCCCTGTTTGGCAGAAAGACAGCAGAATAGCCACCTGAGGAGCAGGGGAAAGCCATGCTCTCCTGAGCGACCCCATTTTAGGCACAAATGCCTTCTTCCTGGGGCAGCAGTGGGAGGCCCCCTCTATTAACGGGGCCCCATGCACTCAGGGCATCAATCCCTGGTGGAGCCCAGGGAGAAAACGTTTAAGGGGCAGACTCCCTCATCCCCAGAAAGTTGCCCAGACCGTTTAATTAGTGTCCCCAGCTTGTTACATCTGCCACTGTTTTCCCCCAAGGGAGGCAGCCAGGCCTCACTTGCTCTGACTGTTATCTTTCAAGAGCTCAGAGCAGAGTGCTTTTGCAGTAACCTCATCAAAGGATAAGCTAGGATTCAGATAAGCTTTTCAAGGAGGAAGTCAGGGTTATAATTTTCAGAGACTTCTGAATGTCACCTCCAATTTTCAACTCTTCAGTTCAAATGCCAGTTTGGGGGAGCCGGGCAGCCTCAGATATTGAAATGGCAACCTCTGACCTCAGTCCTTCTACCTTCCTGGTCATCTTAGAGCCCGGCAGATCCAAGAGTTGAAAGTGCTGAAGATGTCTGACTTTATAATAATTCTGCTTCTCAGAAGTGCAAATTACACAGGAATTGGTGCTAAACTCTCCATTAACTACAGAGTCCAAGGAAACTTTAGTTTCCCAAATTACCTGTCAGGTTCTCTGCATCGCCATATAATTCTGTCGTTTAAGGGGGGAAATGGTTGTAATTTGGAATTTTAGTGAAATTTCTAATTGAATCTGCATTTAACTTTGAAGTCTTGGTGTTCCTCCATTTCAGCGATGGGTTGAGTCGCATTAGAATTTTCAGCTGCACCTCCCCCTAAATTCCACAGCTTGTTTCTCCCATCTCAGGCAGGAGCGCCCATTACAGCACCCCCAGCTGCTCCTCTTTCATCATATAGCCTTTATCCTGAAACAAGACCTTCAGAGATCATCTAATCCACCCCCTGCCTCAGTATTGGGAGGGGGCGGGAAGGGAGAATTCAAAACTCAAACAAGGTTTAAAAAATGATTGTTTCCCTTTTAAAAAATCTTATAAATGATAATATATCACAGTTATTCTTTGTAATGACTTCTGGTAGCTCATAATTATCATAATGATTGAGTTATAGAATATTTTGTTTTTGTGGTTTTTAAACTTTCTCCCTAAGGGAGCTTTGGAGCACCTACAGTGATTGGGGGTCTTTGATTTTCTACCCTCATTTCAACGAGAAGAGCTCACTTTAATATAATTAATTAATATCATTAAAAAGTGGAGATTTTCTGGTTGAAATTGTCTATTTGACTCTTGCTTAAGAATTCACTTAAAGGAAGAATTCCCTAGCCAGGGGATGGGGGGAGTTTGAAATTCACTGAGCATTTATTATCTTATGGCTGAGAAAACTGAGATCAGAGAGATGACTTTGAGTCTATGCCAATACCATCTGCTCATTCATTCCACAAATACTTATTGGAAGCTTTCTATGTGCTATGCGTGGTCTGGCTACTGGAGTATAGCAGTGAACTGAAGAGAGCCCTTGGCCTCATAGAGTTTATATTTCAGTGAGAGGAGAGAGACAATGAACCAGAAATCAATGTACACTATGCTAGGTAATGCTAAATGCTATTGAAAAAAATAAAATAAGGAGAAAAAAATGTGTGGGACAGAGGGGACGTGCTGTTTTATATATAGGATGGTCAAAGAATGCCTTACTGATAAGGTCACATAAGAAGACTTGAAGGAAGTGAGGGAGTGAGCTCTGCAGATAACTAGGAAGGGAACATTCTAGCAGGGAAAACACCAGATAGAAAAGGCTTTTGCACGGGATAGACTAGGAGCACCCAGAGCTGTGGCAGAAGCGTAGTGAGCAAGGGGGAGTATTGGGAGAGGAATCTTAGAGATGAGAGGAGGCCTGATCTTTTAGGATGCTGTAGATCATCGTAGGTCATTTGAACTTTATTCTGAGTGAGCTGGGAGCCATTAGAGGGTTTTAAGCGGAGGAGTGACCTGATCTGACTTAGTTTTTCCAAAGGACCACTTTGGCTGTTAGTGGAGACTCCAGTTGGGCCAGGATGGAAATAGGATACAAGTGAAGAGACTATTGTAATAATCCAGGCAAGAGCTGATGGCAGCTTAGACAAAGTGGTGGCAGTTGGGGTGATGAAACATGATCAGGTTCTGGATACCTTCTAAAGGTGGATCCAAAATAGTTTGCTATTGACTTAGATTTGGGGTGGGAGAGCAGAAAAAAGAGTCAAAGATGACACCAAACTTTTGTGGCCTGAGCAACTGAAAGCATGGCATCATCATTTTCTGAGATGGGGCAGATTAGGGGAGAAACTGATTTGAGTGGGAAAATAAGGGTTTTGCTTTGGATATGGGAAGGCCAACCAAAAAACATTTTCCTGATATACTCTCCCACCTTTTAGGAGAAATACAAAAATCAAAATAACGTCAATTTGAAGTTTTACATGTAACTTTGTCTGCAGATGGTAGCTTAACTGTAAGTTGACCAGCCTACCAATTTTCCTTTCATTGAATAATATAGGCAAAGGGATACAAGCTCATTTTAACAGCAGTCTATGCAGAACAGTAGTCTGCTGAAACTTGGCCATCACAGAGTCTGCCTAAATCACGGAGAAAGCTTGCTTATCAAAGTTGCAGATGGCACCCAGCTGGGAGGGATAGCTAATAACTCTGGATGACAAAATCTACATTCAAAAGCCAGACTAGAAGGATGGGATAGAATATACAAGATGGAATTTATCAGAGCTACATTTAAGATCCCCACCCTTAGATACAAAATTATTTGTGCAAGCACAGAATGGGAGAAGCCTTAGTTTTCCAGAAATTCATCTAAAACAAAGCGATAGGGGATTAGTTGACTGTAAGCTCATTATGTAATAATATGGTACATGACTCTCAACAAAACTAATATGACGTTAATAAAAATGTAGTGTCCTGCGTAAGAGAGTTAATAATCCTAACCTATTGTGCACTGAACTGTCCATACACATCGGGATAATTGTCCTCAATTCCAATGCCATATTCGAAATAATAGTGAGCATGAACAAGAAGGTGGTCAAAATATAATGGGCTTGAAACTCTCATGGCTTTTGGAATGCATCTCTAGTGATTGCTTTGAGGAGATAAGCATTGAAAGAAATGACTTTATATCTCTCAAGCTGGGTAATTATCTGCTGGTGGTTATTTCTCACTTTTGATTATTTCAAACTTAGAGTGAGAGCTAATGCTGTCATAAGACCAAAGAATGGAGCTACTCTCCACCCATTCCGAATATCACTCACCTACCTTTCTTAATCAAAAGACACCCTGGATCCCACTGACGTTCACAAAGTTCTTTTGTAAAAGTTTCAAGTGATCTACTCCGAAGCCATAAAGAAGAAAGGGGGAAGAGTAGAGAGGAAAAGAGAAGTAGAGTGTTGATTGTCGAAGCCTACTTGGCCCCTGGCACCACAAGGAGGGGTGGGACCTAAGCATGAGAAGGCATCCCCCATGGATGCTCCAGCTCTCCTGCATTCACCTCTTCACTCATCTTCTTTCTCTCAGTCCCTTCCCTCTAATTCCTGCCTGATCTGGTATTTCTGTCCCACGCGCCTATCCTAGAGGCCAGAATAAGAAAAGGGCCAGTCCCAAGTTCATTCTTGGCTCTCAAATTCTGCTGCCTCTGACATTCTACTCTGCTCAGTTTCTGCTATTTTCACAACATGGGGAGAAAGATAACCTCTATGCTGCAAATTTGACAGAAAAGGATTTGCAAAATGTCCTAAAATGAAATATAAGTTTATCGCAGTGACAGTTTTCTTCCAAAGACCACCCACGTAGCCCTCAAATGAATGTTACTCTTACTGGTGTAAATTTGGCCCTATTTATGGCAGAGATAGCTAGCTTCTGTACTGGAGGTTTGATGCTGGCAAATAGTTACCTAATTAAGGGCTATAATTTCTTAGCCTCTCTTAGAAGCTCGGAAGAGCCATACGACAAGAATTCTTGTCACTGGAATGTGAGCAGAAGTGATGTGCATCACTTTCAAGTCCTGGAACTTAAGAAGTAAGTGTCCCTCCTTCAGTCTCTCTTCTCCCATCCACCAGCTGAACGCAGAGGGTTTCAAGGCCCTAGATATGAAGAGAGAGACAATGCTGAAGGATCTTGAACCCTAATCACCATTTGGAAGGGCTTCCAGTATTAAACTGTTAGGTGAATGAGAAAACAAATTTCTACTGTGCTAAGCCAGATTTGGGGGGCTTAGTGGTTACGTAGCTAGTGTTACCATAACTATTATATTCTTTCTTTGGAAACAATAACTCTGGAACCACATGTAAATTCCTTAATCTCCGGGGGATGGAAAAAAGCAAAGGAGGACTCTGCTCATCCTGACTCATGTATCTCATGGGGGAACAGCTAAAGAAAGCTGAAATTGAGAAGGCTTGTTGTGTACTTGTGTGTGTGTGTATGTGTGTGTGAGTGTGAGTGTGTATGTGGAGATGGTGGTGGTTATTGATCTAGAGGGAAGAACTAATCAATCGTTGAATGTTAATGAAATCCACTCCATTTCAATGAAAGGAAGATTTTTCTAAAACTGCACCATATGTATGCTCCCTGAGGACAAGCACCACGTTTGTCTGGCTCACCGCTACACTCCCAGAAAAATCACGGCAGCTGGAAAAAAAAAAAAATGGTGCTCCATAATATCTGTTAAATATATTTTTAAAAATAATTTTTAAAACCCCTGTATTTGCCAACAATGAAACAGTGCCATTTGAGGATGATTTTTCCACTATTCAAAGATCCATGTGGAGTCTTGATTGGTGGTAGAAAGTCGGGTTAGATAACCTCTCAGCAAGTTCCTTCCAATTTTTAATATCTTACATCTCAGTACCTTTCAAACCACTTTCTCATCCATTTTGTCTTTGGATCCTCATAACAAATCTGTGAAATTATCATCCCATTTTTATAAGTTAAAAAATTTAGAGATTAAGATAAAATGACCCGTCCAAGTCACCCTGCTATTTAGTGATGAAGCTGGAAGGAGAACTTCAGTCATTTGACTCGTGGAACAGAGTTCTCTGATGCTTCCCAATTCTGAAAGCAAAGAAAGAAAGAAAAATAACACTCTTTATTGAGCGCTCATGGTACTAAGTACTTGATATACATTTTCTCAATAATCACAGCCACTCTGTGAAGCACATGCTATGATTAATCCATTTTATAGAGAGCATCAGAGACTTAAAGGGGTAAGTTTACACAGCTTGAAGGTTGCAGACCTTGGGTCAGACCCCATTTGTCTCACCGAGGCCTATACGCTCAAGCTCCGTAACTACTACCTCTGTACCAAGTGCGGAAAAACAACATGGGTCAGGTTAGCTCATGGAAGATTTCACTGGGGAGGTGGGATCCAGCTGGGTGTTGGAGTTCTCGGGTTTCCTGGGATATCCTATCTGGGGACTGGCCACAAAATATTTCTAAGGAGCAAAGGTTTACACATTTTTTTTCCTACTTTTGGCATTCCTGATGATATCCAAGGAAAGTAGAAAGGGGATAAGGTCAGGGGAAAAGGGAAAATGTATCTACTTGTATCTTTCTAGTATTCATAGGTGGTCCCCATGGGCAAAAGAATTCCATAAGGGAAAGGAAATTATGTTTGGGCTTAGAATTTGATGTTTAAAAAAATCTCGGCAGAGACAGCCAAGGTTGCCTTTCATATTTTTAGGGGAGGGTTGTCTGAACTTCGAAGACTTCAGAGTAGACCCTTAAGGTAGCAAAACTTGACTAGCTATGTGGACATCAGGCCTGAGAAAAAGTCCCAAACAATTACAGCTTACACTGTCCCCTTCCCCGTGGCCATGCCCCCACTGTCCCTAACCCCGGTGTTCTCTCTCCCATATAATTCTTACTTTTCCTGCAGCCCTGTCCATTTTTCCCCAAGCGAAGATTTAATCCCTCATCACCTCCTTCCTTGGGGGCTTTAATCTTGGACATTTACCAAAAAAGGAAAACAACTGAACTGAGGAGGGAAGACCTGACTTCAGCAGCAACCCCTGCCCCCGTTCCCTGCTTCCCTAGGCCACCCGCCATGGCTGTAACTTATTTTCCTCTTGGTCACATTCAGGGCTCTTCTCCCAAACACTGCATCCCATCCATTTTGGTTAAACGACACTAACTATATTGTAAGTAATAGCCCGCCCGCAGCAATGTCGCTAACGGGTCTGTCTGTGCCTGGGTTATGAATGGGACTGTCCTCAGCTGCAGTCACACCGCTCTGGGCTGGGAGCTCATCCCATCTTGCAAGGTCAGACCTCATTGGTTTTTGGATGGTGGGGAAATCTCCTAGGAAAACCTGGGATGCGGCTGAATGAGCTGCCCCGTAGATGATTTTCTCTCCTGAAAGGCGGTGCCTTTTCCTTCTCCAGGCCCAGGGTCACCAGTGCCTTAAAAGACCAAGGTTTTAGGTATTTGGATGCAACACTCAGGATAAACTCCAAAGGCTACCTCCTGGCCTTAGACAGTATGTATAAGAGAAACAGATGAAGGATGTCTTTACCCACCTGTGCCTATGAGGACAGCCTTATTCTTCATGTCCATCTAGCCCAGCAAAGCATCGGACACAGAGTTGGCAGTCAGAGAGTATTCAGTGAATACAGCTTTATTTTATTGAGTGCCCGGGACTGAGCTAAGTGCTTTACACATTTTGTTTTATTGACTGTTGCTAGTAAACCTATGCATTAGATGCTGTTATTCGACAGTTGGAGTTGAGGAAGCTAGGCCTTCTGCAGTTTCCCATCCTAAGTCCTGCAACTGCTGATGGGGGGAGCCGGCATGACGGTCTGTCTCACTCCAAAACTCAGTCCTCTTAAGCGCCCTGTCACATTCCTTCTTAAAAGAAAAAGAAATCCTTGTTCTTGCCATCAGTTGCATTTTAAAGTCAGTGGCATTTTCACACCAGATCTTAAAAGTCTGATCCAAGTGGTCCACACATAAATGCGTATGATTGTGTGTGTACGTATGCAAGTATACACACCCAAGTTTGTACTAAGGGAGAGGGAAGTGACTCTGAGACGGTAGTCTGGGGGACAAAACAACCATTGCCCTCCTCAGCTCTGCTCTGGTAAACTCCTTGCCCCTGGCCCCATGGCAAACGGCCCTCGTGACTCACAGAGTCCCCAGTCCCTGGGCGTGTCTCCCGCTTTGCCCCGCTCTCGCCCGTGCTTCTACCCCCTACTTCATTCTAGGTTGTTCACCTTGGTACCCTTTAGCCTGCCTCGTTTCAAACCAAACTTTCTCCTAACAGATTTGGCAACTGAACTGCACTTTCCAGTTTTCAACCCTTGGCATCTTCAAGGACCTCCCATCAAGATTTTCACCTTCTGGGGGCCAGCCTGGTAGCACAGCAGTTAAAAGCATATGCTCTGCTTTGGCAGCCCGGGGTTCGCCAGTTCAGATCCCAGGTGCGGACATGGCACCGCTTGGCACGCCATGCTGTGGCAGGTGTCCCACATATAAAGTAGAGGAAGATGGGCACGGATGTTAGCTCAGGGCCAGTCTTCCTCAGCAAAAAGAGGAGGATTGGCAGCATTTAGCTCAGGGCTAATCTTCCTCAAAAAAAAAAAAAAAAAAAGATTTTCCCCTTCTGGCAGGCTCAGGCGTACTCCTTGTCCCAGCTTCGTACAGGCCCATAGGATCCCCACATTCTTTCATTCATCTGACAAACATATATTGAGCACTGACTGTGTCTATGCTTGGCCATGAGAACACATTGGTGAACATGACCATACAAAACCAACCCCCAAGTCACTCACTCTCTACTGGGGGGACAGATAAGTAAACAGGCAAGAATTACAGGTAGCAAAGAAAAAAAAACAACTTTCATGTTAAAGCTTGAGGCAGAATTCTTGAAAGTAGAGAGGTGTCTTCTGTTTAGCATTACACCTTGACGGACCATATATGGTGAAAAGTCAGGCCCCAGAGCCTGGCCGGCCAGGAGGAGTGAATCAAAGAATTGTTCTGCATTATAAAGAGGAGTTTTAGTCTGCTTAGGTAGCCCAAGTGGGAAGAATAAAGAGGCAGGAATGGATACAAACAGGGAAAGCAAAATGCATTTGGGGAAAAGAAAGAACCCATGACCACAAAGAGGCAAAGGTCAGAGAAGTTGATGGTGGTGGAACGTCCAAAGGACTATTGAAATCCAGTGAGAATGCACCCTAAGATCTTTGCTGTGTGTAGCCCCTGCCTTGCCCTATGTCCTTTCAGTAAATGACGTTATACAAAAATAGCCTTTGTTTGTGGTTTTGTGTAAATTGTTGGAAGGGCAACAAAGAGAAATCTCATCTTCTTCCCATCACTCCTCTGTTGACACCAGAACGACAGCAGAACTTGGCACCAAGAGAGGACAGTAACCCTGGAATTCCAGGCCGTGGTCGGTCACAAAGGGAGCAGAAGCTCAAGGAGGAGCTGAGAGGAAATGAAGGAGTAGCTGCAGACGTGGACGTCAGGGATCCCCTCACACACATACCTTTTCCCAAATAGACTGGACCTGTGCTGGTCCTCAGCCCTGATTGTGCATTAGAATCAACTGAGTGCTTTTAAATTCACAGACGCTCAACCCCACGATTTATTTTGTCTGAGTTAAGATCTGGGCTTCAGTATTTTTTGAATCTGAGAACAATGGTCCTTGAAGGGAGGGGGGCCTTTCAGACCTCAGTATAACATGGCAAGTGTTAGAGAGGCATAAATAAACAGAACGAAAGAACAGAGATGAGGCAATGATAGACGGAAGTGGCAGCTAAGCTGAAGCCTGAGGATTGAGGAGGATTTAACCAGGCAAAGGGAAAGAAGGTGAGAAACGGGCCAATGTACCAGGAAGGGGGAAAAGCAGAAGTCAAAGCCAGAGTTCAGATTGTTACAAGGAGCTCAGCAAAGCTAGAGCTTGGTGTGTACACAGCGGGGTGAGGGGTGGGGGGGTCGGGGGAAGGGCGGGCTGCGGGAGCCAGAGAGATGGAGGAGTGTATCAATGGCAAGAAATACAGCCAGAGAACTGAGAGGAGTCCAGATTATGGGGATTTCTGTGTGCAGTCAAGAACCAGTTTCATCCCAACTCCTTTAAGATCTAGAAGATAATACCTTTTTCCTCCACCCTTTCGATTCCTGCATCAGTTAACTCTTGCTGCATAGTGAACTACCCCAAAACTCAATGGCTTAAAACAATAAACCTTTATCATTGTTCACACATCCATGGTGGTTCTGCTGACGGGCCAGGCTTGGCTGATCTTGACTGGGTTCATTCACGCGATAGTGGCCAGCTGATGGGTAGACTGGGGGATGGCTTGTTGTGGATGCCTCAGTCCTGTGCCTGGTGATTGACTATTGACTACGGCAACAGAGTACCAGGGCCATATACCTCTCATCATCCAGCAGGCTAGCTCAGACTTTTCACACAGCAAAGCCTTCTCCAAGAAGGTGGACGCACACAAAAGCTCTTGGGTTTTAAGCTTGGAACTGGCGCACTGTCACCTCTGCTACATTTCATTGGCAAACAAGTAAAAAAAAATCAGTCCAGATTTAAGCGATAGGAAAACAGACTCCTCGTCTTGATAGAAGGAGCTGTAAAGTCACACTGCAAGAGGCGTGGGTACAGGAGGCAAAACAAGGCAACCACTTTTGCAGTCAACCTACCTCACTCCCATAACCCTCACTGCCTCCCTAGTTTCCACATGGTTTGGAAACGGGAGGGGGTTCAGGAACCTGCTGTCTCTCAGGAGCCGTGGGAGAACACCAATCCAGCCACAACTCACACTAACCAACCAGCCACAGGCAAGAGCCGGGCTCCCAGTCCTAATCACTCTGCCCACTCTCCACATGCCATCGATTTCCTATTTTCCATCCTCTCACTCTCCAATATTGTTTTCCTTAACACCACAAACTGTCGGTTGCTTTGTGCGTCCCTCAGGCCTCCGTGGGCATTTTCTCTTACATCAGTGCACAAAGAAGATGCAGCGCTCCCCCAGGCAGCCAAGGTCAGTGTCAGGCTAGGCCAGTGATCACAGGCCCTGCTGGTGACAGGAGGTGGGGATTTCTCAAGAAAAGCTGGGTCTTGCACGCCAGCCCTTCTGAAAGACAGGATGCTGCCACCTAGACCTCCCCAGGCCTCTTACCTCCTCCACAGGACTGTGTGACAAAGCTTGTCAGCACCCGGCCAACGGGCCTCCCAGGCTCACAGCAGCCACAACACTTGGCCACTCTCCCTTTAGACACCATGTCCAGTCTGGACTCTACATTTAAAGAACAGAAGAGAAAGCAAAGAACAACATGAAAGAGGAACGGTGCCTTGGAGGGAAGGGAAGATAGACCAAAGGGAAGATACTCGTTAAGAAGAAATAGTGAAAGGACTAGGGGGGCAGGGTCAAGGTATTGACTTCATGTTTTAGGACGAGTCCTGGTGGGAAAGTGACTTCCTGTCTATCTTTTCTTAAGAAAGAGTAAGAAATACAAGACAAAATTCAACAAGAGGGAATTAGGTTAGACGGAATGGAGAATTTTCAGTCTGCAAGAGCTGCAGTAAACAGGATACAAGACAGGAGTTAAGCATGCTCCCTTCACTTGGGAAGTTTCCAGTGTAGTTAGAGATCCCATGGTGAGGCACATAAACTAATAAAGAAGATTGGCCAATGCAACTTCGCTGTATGCACACAAGTGATTTGGCACGGCCTCTAATTGCAATGAAATTTTAAAGAAGGAAAAATAGCTAGGTAAATCTTGGTAGAAGTGGTCAGACTGGAGCTAAGAAGGATTTGTATAGACAGAAGCAAGAAAATTACAACTCAGATAGAAGGGGCTGTGTGAACAAAAGAAGTAGGATGCCCAGCTCGTCCCAGTTTGCTGGGGAATCTCCTCAGTCCTGGGCAGACTGGCACTGTCGGTCACCCCAAAGGAAGAGAAACGTTCACGGGAACATTAAGGAGACCATTTGGATGGGATGGTAGGATTTAGGTCAAGGGCTCCCCTGGAAGCAGAGGTAGGGACAGGAGGGTCTCTGGAGGCTCCTCCCAGCTTGCTAATTCTATCACTTCTGTCTTCAGAAGACTTCTAAACTTTCTCAGCTTTGGTCATAAGTGTCTCACTGAGCACACATTGGTCAGAAAAATACATTTTTTGGTTCTGTTAGGTGACTCAGAAGGCAGCATCTTCCCTCGGGGAGCTCATGGGAAGACTGTTACTTGAGAAGACTTACCTTCCAACATCTTGCACATGGTAGGTCCTCAATAAGTGCTTCTTGAAAGAATGTACGGATGGATGGATGGATGGATGGATAGATGGATGGATGGATGGATGGAGGAAGGAAGGAAGGAAGAAAAAAGAGAGGGAGGGAGGGAAGATAGATGAAATTGAATAGTGGCTTTGTGAGTGGAATGATGAATAGATGAATGGATAAATAGAGGAATTATAGTGGCTACAACAATAAATCTGTAAAAGGAGAAGTTATAGAATGTGACTAGAAAAAATAAGTATAAAACAAAATTATATCTTCAATAATTTTTGAGTCTGACATTCCAACATTGCCTTCTTACAGACACATTATATAATCACACCACATCTCCCAGCCAACCACATGCCATGGTGATCAACACTTTTTACTCTCCTTCCAAACTCCTCCAATCTCTCTCCTCTCCCGTGACCAGAATTTTTTAGATGAGACTTGAGCTTTTTTTTTTTTTAAAGATTTTATTTTTTTCCTTTTTCTTCCCCAAAGCCTCCCTGTACATAGTTGTATATTCTTCTTTGTGGGTCCTTCTAGTTGTGGCATGTGGGATGCTGCCTCAGCGTGGTTTGATGAGCAGTGCCATGTCCGCACCCAGGATTCGAACCAACGAAACACTGGGCCGCCTGCAGCGGAGTGCGCGAACTTAACCACTCGGCGACCGGGCCAGCCCCCAGAGACTTGAGCTTTAATTCTATCACTCCCACTAACACGAGGTGACCTGGGGCACATCACTCCAGCCTCCACAGCCTCAACAACTCCATCTGCATAAAAGAGAGGGTTGAGTCAGATGAATCCTGGAATCCCTTTTAGTCCTAGGATCATAAACCATTATCTTCATTATTTAAAAAAAGGGATGAAATACAAGACATTTCGATAGCACAAGAAGGATACTTTGGGCATGTCCAAAATTTCCAGGTTGGGAACCAGTGAAATAATCTGATTCTTTCTACACATATGAGATAGGAGCATAGAAAGAAGTGTCAGAGGAGGCTCCCCTCTTGGTGCTGGCCACAGGACCTCTGCCTGCACCCCTCCCTGAGCGAGGACATGAGGCTGGAAGGAGAGGATGGGTTTTCGTTGTCGCCTTCAATCTGGCTCCATGCGGCTGGTGTGAAGTTGTACATTTTGCAGCTGAAGGCAGTGGGCTCCCCAGGATAATAGCAGCTGTTCAAGTGCATATTAGCACTCGAGATGTTTGATAAGAGGAATTAGAGTACCGCCCGGTTTCTTTATTTTTTATTTTTTGCCTGGCTGAATCAATAATTAAGTGTATTCTAATAGTGCAGTTTTGCTGGAGATTCTCATTTGGCTCAGGCATTAGGGCTAAATGAAATATTTAGTTGACAGGATACAGTTATGAAGCAAAACCACATTTCTGTCTGTATACTTTAATTCTTCTAATGATGAGAAACCACACTCTGTCTTCCAGGCCTGGCTGCTGTGGCTTTCCTGTCATTCCTTCTTCCAGAGAGAAGATGAAAATCCCTCTTTCTCCTGCAGGAAAAAAGAGAATGTCACATCCTAATGTCCACTGTCATATGGGGGCCTGGAGCCATGAGAAAATCCTGCTTCCACCCATTTTGTCCTAATGCAAACAGACTCATTAGAAAGGCATGCTGGGACCTGCACCTTAGGCAGTGGGGAAAGAAAAGAAGCTAGGACCACATCAGACCAGGACTGGGGCACTAATGACGGTATGGAAGTAGCTGGCATCTCGACACAGAGGGCGATGTACAATGCAGAGTGATGTTAGGCTGCAGGTGGAGCATCAGTCAGGGATCCGGGCCACAGGGATGCTCCAAGTTAGAGAATGGGTAGCTCATGACCCGGGGGACGAGTCTGTTCAGGGCATGACCAGTCTGTGCTGGGCGCTCAGACAGCTGAGTCCAGGAGAAGGCACAGGAGATTAGGGCTCAGCCTGGCACACTATGGCTCAGGGCAAGCCTGCAATCTCAGCCTCAGCGCTCCCTTGCTGTATGATACCAGCAAAGCCCCTTGCCTCTCTGGGCCTCCTTTCCTCAACTGTCAATAAAGCACCATGACCTCCAAGGTACCAGCCAGAGCTGACTTCTTATGATTCTGGTTCCAGCAGACAGGGACATCAGAAGGTCACATCAAGCATATTCCTGCCTCAAGACAATCTTGCCTTCATTTGTAGGCACCATCTCTGACCTTTGCCCTTTCACCTCCACTTGCTCCTATTGCACCTCAGGAAGTCATTCTGCAGCCTTCTTTATTCACTTTGTTTCAGATTCATGCAGTATCCACTAGATAATGTTTTCTCACATTTAACCTAAACCCACTTGCATATGCCTAGCTTTTCTTGAAAGTGCATACCTCTGTGCTCTCTGGAGTCCTGAACCTACAGCTCCTTAGCCACCTGCTGCCACCCCATCACTGCCCGGAGGGGTCAAAGGGCTCCAGATAACATCACCTCTGAGCCAGGGCAGTGCCACAAGCCTTCCCCGGGCATTCCTGCATTGCAAGCCAAGGTTGGGGCCAACACGGGTGCTAGCCTGCAGAATAAGAGAGACCGGGGGCTCCCGTGTCAGGCACACAAGGGCTGCAGATCACTAATTATTTGCACAGCTTGCTTCTCTGAGTACCTCCATTTTAGATAAACATTTTGTATACATTTGCTTTAGAAATTAGAAAAGGAGGGAGGAGTAGAAAGGAAAGAAAGGCAGGCGATGTTGATCTTGAATCCGGGCTGGCTGGTTCGCTCTTGCAGTGTTTGAGAAGTCAATCCATTCCTCTCCGGCAAAGTGGGCAATGCAGAAAAGTGATATTTGTCTAATATTTGCTCAGCCTAGTGTGTCTCGCTGTGTATTCCCAGGTGTGCTGGCTTTCAGAGAAAGTTAATCACTATGTCTTAAGACCTCCCCGGCTGTGCCATTTCTGAGCAAAAGGTGCAGAATATGTTTTTTGTTTGGGTTATTTTTTTTTTAAATCTATCTTTTTCTTTCTTTCTTTCTTTTTGGTTGGAGCCAGGCAGACTGCTGTCTGTTATCAAAGGCACAAGGTACTAAGAGGCAGGGGCAGGGTGGGGAACGAGAGGCCAGGTCTGTGGCCATGGCGGGTTCCCCTGAGCATCTCTTTGGACCAGACACAGGAAGCGTATGTGGGGAAGAGGTATCAGTGGGCCAGCCTCTGGAGGAGAGGTTCTGGAGCACTGAACCGTGTCCGTACCGGGCATCATTGGAACAGCACTTTGCAATATTAAGTGCTTGTGATTCTTTTTCACAACCGTGTTGCGTTTTGATTCACAAAGCAACCCTGAAGGTGAATAAGGTGGTTGGAGCTACGCCCGGTTCACAGACAGGCCAGCTGAAACGCAAGAAGGTGGAGGAAATGGCTGGGGGTAGGTAGCATAGTGATATCTCCAGGTCACAAGTTCCCAGCTACTAGTGCGAAGAAGGAGAAATGAATCACTTTAGAGTTGCAAATGTTCATCAGAACATACTCCAGGAAGGGAGCAAAAAGAAAACTCAAACCTCATTGCTCTTCCACACCCGCTCTGCAAAGGAATTGTGCCCCTGGTACTCCACAGGTGTCCCCCACCCCCACAAAGCATCCTTTACGCCAGTGTTGCTAAAGGGAACATAGTCCCCACTCCTGAGGCTTCCTTCCCCGTGGAGAAGCATCGATTAACATAACGCATCTGGCCCTGCTCCTTTCTCACCCACTCTTCCCCAGACAGGATTAGCGGTAAAGGCTCTGCTGTGCGAACCGACTTGGGGGAGGGCCGAAGCGGTCAGCCAGCCAGCTCTGCCTGGGACCCACAGCCACCTCTCTCTATTCTAGCTCAGGGTCTAGAAGCCCATTGTTGGCATATATTTGAGTCATGTCCTCAAACTAACCTGTGTCAATAATCAAGGTGATTGTGTTGACCCATATCCTAGGAAGGAAGGCAGGCGGGCAGGCAGAAGAGTGACAACTTCCGTGGGCTGTAGAACCTCACAATGCCTACTCCTCCAGGCCTCGTTTGATCAACACGAAGGAACTGTCTCCTAATTTTTCTCTTCTCTTCTCTCCCAGGAAACGGGAGACAGGTCTGCTGGGGGCTCTTGTCCCCGTCCACTGTCCATGACCAGCAGCTGGGCTGAGGCCCATTAATCAGAAGCTCTGCCAGTCCCGGTTGTTATTGGTTATGTTTCCTCTGACGCTACATTTTCCCCCGACTTGAAGTACATGTCATCGCCTTAATCCACCCGGATGAATGATCCGATGGACAGCCGCCTCCTCGATCCCACTGCCACTTTATGAAAATGCCCCACTAAGTCTGATAAAGGGACAACTTTGGGTTTCAAATGCTCATAACTTTATCACATGAACTCCCAGGACAGAGAATTACCGGGATTTCAGGCCAGTCGCAGAGGAGGAGAGGAAAGAAGGCTGTTTTGAGGCCCTGTACAGTACCTGGATGTCTCTCTCATATATCATCACGAAAAGCTTTTGAAGATGGAAAGCGCATGCCTTACAGTGATCACAGGCCGCAACGGGGAGAAGCTGATGCCCTCCAACAAAGCCGCAGTCTCCGCCCGCAGCTTCACGTCATCTACCAGGCTCCGCCGGGTCTGCTGTTCTCAGGGCTCAGCTGAGCAGAAACAACAGCTTTGAGGTCATAAGACGTGGGTTCAAGTCTGCCTCTGTCTTTCACTATGATCTTGGGAAGATTACTTCAACTCCCCGGAGCCTCAGTTTCTCTCCGTAAAATAGAGGAAATCACACCTAGCTTATACAGTTATTTCAATGATCCAACAAAACACAGTCACTTACCTCAAACATGTCTGTCTTTTCTCTCCCAGTTCACTTCTCTTTGTCTTTTACTTTCACTCTCTGGGTGATACACTCCCTTTTACTTTATAAATCTTTCACTGATTTTTTTTAAATTTTTGATTAATTTTTACATTTTAATTATTTTTATTTTACTTTAATTTTGTCAATTTAATTTTTTAACTTTTAAGAGCTCTTTCTTGAAATCTCATCATTCCTTTTTTTTAAAAAAAAAAAAGCATAGCATCTTGTTCTTGTTTCTCTGGGAAAAGCTTGGTGCTTTTAAGATTGCTCCCAGCCGTGGAGTACCACGGCTAAGACATGGATTGCTTTTCCTCAGCAGAGCTGTATTTCTGCCTCTTCCACCCCTGTCAGTGCTGTCCCTTGTTGTGGGGGTTCTTTTTATTGAGTTTCTAGATCTCTCTCAGAGGAAATTGTTCCACAGGGAGTTGTAATTTGTTGTGTCCATGGGAGAAGGTGAGTTCAGAGTCCTCCTATGCCGCCATCTTCCCAAAATCCTCTCTTGTTCTTGTTTCTTGAATGCAATCTTCTCTTATCTCTCCACAGATTTTATAGGGATATTTTTTTCTTATATTTCCCTTCTAGTGCCTGCGTTGCTTTCCTTTCCTCTCTATTTTCTTCCCTGAGAGCTTGGGCACTGCTTTTATGCCTTCCCAAATGCCTGGTGATCGTTGGTGGTCCTTTTGGATGAGGCATAAAAGGTGACTGGAAACTCCACACATAAGAGCTTATCAGCTGTTGGGACTCACTAGTCTGTAGGCCAGGCCCCACCATGTCTTTGGGGCTTCTCAAGTGTCCTCAGGTCTTTTCTCTGGGGATAGTCTCCTCCAGAGAATGACCCTTCCACCTCCGGCTGGGAGAGATTAGCCTGGTTGGCAGGGTTGAGGGAGTGGAGAAGAGGACTAGCAGCTGGAGGAGTCCAGAAGGTACTTTCATCGAACATCTTTTTTTCCCACCGCATCCCCTTACCTTCGCCCTCACCTGGCTGGTGTTCCTAAACATAGTCCTTCCCTCACTTCATTTCTCCGTAAAACAAACCTTCCTGCCGGGTTGGAGGAGGAGGAGTCATTTGGCTGCACAAGATGGAGAAGATCTGGGGGTCCAAGTGCTCCAGAAACAGGCTTCCAACCACTCTTCCAGTTTGCAGCCGCACTCCTGCTCCATGCTACTGAGGACCCCGGTTCTCCCAGTTCCTGAAGACTTCCGGGGCCTGCTCCTTACTCCGCGTTGGCAAACTCCTCCACAGGCCCTCAGATTTCCCCTCTTTTCAGTCTGCTGCATCATTAACACTTCAGTCTGCTTTCCAATTTCCAAAGAGTTGTTGACCCTTCTCATTCTTTGCTCCACCCCCCTACTTTTCTACTCCCTTTGTCCCCATGGGCTTTTTTTCTTTGTTGTTTCTTGATGGTCACTGGAGTGCAGTAGGGAAAGGATTCAGAAACAGCAGGCAGAAAAACACTTGTTTAACCTAAAGTTGATACCACTTTCCCAAAGGGCTATCTCTATGCCTGGCTCATAATAGATGCTGAATAAATGTTAGCTTCCTTCCTTCCTCCTTTACTGCCAAACAGATGCTGCTCTGTGCATTTGTGGCTGCCCAAGAAAGGTTTTGAGATTTCTAGGTCTCTCCTTCCCTGAGACCAGAGTACGCTCCACTGTTGCCTGGAATTCCCACCAAAAGACTCACTTCCAACAATGTTCTCAAGAGGTCTATGAAAATTCACATATAATGGGAGTGTGGTAGGTTGAATTATTGACCTGAGTCTCTGTCCCTTTGAACAGGATTCTATGTCCTATTTCATCCTTTGCAGAAACCGCACTGAGGAAGGGAGCGTTAATGTTGGAGCGTTAATGTTGGCACATGACTTGCTCTGGCCAATGCAATGTTAGCAAACAAGATGGGAGCAGAGGCTTTAAAGCACCTGGAGACCTGGCTTGTGTCTGTGGGCTCTGTGGCCCACCATAAGAAGTGCATGCCCTGGGAAGAGCCTGCCCTTCAGCTGGCCCCAGAATGAAGACACGTGAAGCAGCCCCAAAGTCCACCCTGAAGTCCGGAGGCCAGGTAAGCCAGATGAGCCCAGCCGAGACCATCCGCTCACCCCCATCAGCAGAAAAGAGTGTGTTAAAGAACTGGGGATTGGTCAAGGAAAAATAAACTTGAAGGGGCGTTATCCTCAAGAGACCAAAAGCCTCAGTTCTTATTAGGGACGCTGTGCCCAGCAGGAGACCACAGAGGCTGGGATGCTCAGCTCAGCAGGAGTACAACATACCCAAAGGAGAAGAATCCTGCTGAAACCCTCCAGAGGCTTCTGAGCACATCAGGGATGAAGGCCAGATCCCTTTCCCGGCTCACCAGGTCCTCATGATCTGCACCTGCCAACTTCTCTGACCTCTCCCCCTTGGCTCTGCAGCCCCTTTGCCCGTTCACATGCCCCACCCTCTGGCCTTCCTTCTGTGCTCACATGTGTCAGGCTGTCCCCACCAAGGGACCCTGACCTTCTGTTCTTCTGATTGGAACGCTCTTTGGGAGACCAGCTCCCCATCATGCAGTTCTTGTCTCAAAGTCACCTTCTGGAAAAGCCTTCCCCTTCATGCTCTATGCCTTTAGGCTGCTTTGGGTTATGATGATGATGGAGGAGTCATCATCTTTTTGGGTGATGTTACTCATTAGTTTATGATTTATTTTCTGATTTCCTCCACTAGAATTAAAAGTTTATGAGGGCAAGCACTTCTGTCTTGTTGGCTGCTGATGCTGCAGCATCCGAAACACTGTCTGGTACTGAGTGTCCACTCGGTGGGTATGTACTGTCTGAACGAAGGACTCAGAGAATGATTAACAGAAGACAATACTGGAAAGACAAGTTGGGCCTTACTGAGTGAACTTGGGTACCAAAATGAGGACTCTAGACTATATTTGGTGAGCAGCGGGGAGCCATCGAAGGCTTTGTAGATGAGGAGTGAGGTCATCAGGGCACCCCCCCCCAGGAAGAGTAATCTGGCGGGTCTGTGAGTTTGGAGAGGAGCTGGAAAATGGAGTGGAGGTCAGGAGTCCAGTTAAGTCCAACAACGTCCAGATGAGAGATGTTGAGGGCCTTAACTCAGGGAGTAACTATGGGAATGGACAGCATTGCAAGATGGGCAGAAAGAAGTGGCCATCTGTCTTGCAATTTCAGGATAGGCTGGCTACTCCTGGTGATGGCCCAGCCCTCCCCTGCCTGTTTCAGCTCCTACATGTGCGTGTCTGTATTCCCTAAGAACCAGGTCTGGGGCCCTGGATGGCAGCTCTGGTTCGGGCTTTCTTCCCTGGCTGCTGCCTCTGCTCCATTTCTGGTCAAGGAGTAGCCCACAGCTGTCAGTTAAGTGGCTTCTTCTTTCTTCCCTTGATTTTAAGCTTGGGGTTTGCAAGCACTGGCCGCAACCATTGCTTTCAATTCCCCAAGGCAGATTTAGGCCCAATCGCTGAGTTAAGGCAGACAGAGGGGGGCTGCTGTGCAGGTTTTGCCTTCATTAATAAGTTTCCCTGACAGCAGAAGGAAGTCTTTCCAGTCAATTCTTTGTAGTCAATTCCTGATCGTCGTCCTCCCGTTGTTAATATTGTTGTTAAACTCCCGAAGCCGTACTGAGTGAAAGCTAATTATAATAATTAACAGAGAACTCCTGAACTTGTCAAACTGGTAATTATAAACCACGGGGACTTTTATCATTAATAGATGCCAGGGAAAGTGAAGGCACAGGGGTGCTGGCAGGGAGAGGCATGCAGGAGACGTTCCGGTCCAGAGCCAAATTCGAGTGCCACCAGGATGAGAGGACATGGCTTCCCTTGGCTTTGTGCCCAACAAAGGCACCCAGTGGGGCTGTCTCTGCTTTCCTCCAAACCAACCAGGAGTCTCTCCATACACACACCCTCCACCGCCACATCTGAGAGGAGCCACCTTCCACATGCGTGCACACACACATGCACATGCACAAGCACACACACATGCACACACTCTCTTACACATTCACATACTTAAACCAGATCAGTTTCACTGTAAGGGGGCTTTATATTATTTCATTCATTCATGCAACAAAATTTTATTGAGCTTCTACTAAGTACTAGAACTTACTCTAGGCACCAGAGGTAAAATTGTGAATAAGACAAAATGCCTGCCCTCAAAGAGTTTATAATCTAGTTCATGAAGGGGCAAAATGCTCACAAAGAGCCCTTTAAAAAACAATAGGTTTATATTTGTTCCATTGAAGGCATTGCAAAGTGCAGCGTGAGAACAGTCATAAGGTATCCAAACCTGCTGGAATGAGGAACGATCCTGGTGTCAAAACAACAGAGAACCTGAAGTCCCACTTTTAAAGCAGTGGTTCTGAACATCTTAGAGTTCTTAAATGATGAAGTCGTGGAGGTTCACTCCGGAAACAAGCTCAGTCATGCACACGTGCAAAATTGTTCCTGGAATTTCAACGCTTCCTGGAGACCCTGAAGTTCATTCTAGCTCTGTTGCGGATCTACAGACATCTATGCTAAAAATCCCTGCTGGGTAGACTGAGCACTTGGCCCTGCACACAGTAGGTGCTCAGTAAGTGACAGCTTTAATTAATCTTATTAACACCTCATGTTCTTGTTGGAAGGACTGTACTAGATGAGATATGTGGAAGTGCTTGGTTAGCTTCAAAGAACAGGATGTACGTCGGCTATTGTTATTAACAAATGCTGGTTGATCTGGTCGCTGTCTTGTTGCTTCTGTGCATGCAGGACACGCATGCCCACTGCAGTCCCCACCATGGTTTCTCTTCCACATCACCCGTCCAGATGGGGATCCTCAGCAGCTCCCCTGGGAAATGATTCTCTCTCCCTTCTCCAAGGCCGGCCTGGGGTATCACAGACCATCTCATGCCAGAGGTGCCTGAGCCCTTCCCAATGGAAGCCTTGGGAATAGCATGGCTTTTTTGTGTTGTTGTTCTCAGACTGTGGGTAGAATCAATTCTACTCTGCTGCTGGGTGTGGTCTCTCCTCCCTGCCACTGCTGTGTTCATTAATAGAAACAACTGCAGAGGGCTGGCTTGGAGAGGCGCCGGTGGCCTCCAGCCTCCAGCAATCTCCATCAGTTCTCCCCACAGACCACCCCCGTTTAACCTGCAATCTAAATAAAAACAGCTCCCTTGCTGTGCAAACATATTCTCAAGACCTGGTCCCCAGGACCCTCTTCTAACCAAATTGCCTCTCCCAAGCCCCACCTAAATACAAATTTAGGAACCATCATAAAAAACAATTCTGCAAAGTCAGCCTAAATTGCACCACAGGCTCTGGTCTCAGGGAACAGAGGGGAACTTGGGGCCATCTGAGGAATCCTTAGTGATCCAGCAGAGGGGGCAGCTGCTGGCTGGCAGCCTGCTTTGTGCCCAGGTGTGCTTTTTTTGAAATTTGGGGGGTTTTTGCTGGAAGGGTGGGAAGGGCCAAAGCAGTTCAAGTAAGGGCAAGGCTTCAAAGTCCCAGGCCAGTTTTTATTTTTAGCCCAAGCTCAAAATTGTCAGAAAAACTTCAGAGGCCTCCGGGCCCAATAGCAGCTTTTGGTTTTGGCTGGAACAAGAAAAGGACAGACCACAGGCCACAGAGGGACGCTGGGAGGAGACTCTGTGGCCGGCCACCAGGATGTCCCGGAGCCTTCCTGGGAGAAGTGTGGAGGTCTCTGTGGAGCATCCAGGGAACCAGAGAGCAGAAGGAAGTTTAGGAAGCCTCGCCAAGCTGCCCCCACTTCCTGACAAGTTCTGTGGCTCCTCTACTCGAGGGGAGAGGGTCAGGCCAGGCTAGCTTTATCTGGGTTGCTTCTTGCCAGAACCACAAAAGACCAATTTCCTCCGCGAGAGCTTTTGTTTTCAGAAGGGGCTGCAGCTCATCCCGGGAGAAGCCATTGTTTCTGCAGAGGATTTTTAGATCAGCCGCTGGCTTTTGGCGGCCTTCTCCTCTGAGTTCTCCTGTTCTTTTTGTGCTGCCCTGCTTTCCTGGACATAAACAACAAATGGTCCTATTCACCCTGGAGATAAGATTGTGCTTCTCCCAAAGTCACCGCTGTCCTCTCACTGCTTCTGGAACTGTTTGAATAACGAGCCTCCTAGAGAATTTGTGTGGTTTGATCCTTTTCTTCGAGGAGACTGGAGATTCCCTAGGCAGGCCTGGTGGGCAGTGCCTACAAAAGGTTACCTGGGGGGGCTCACGCGGGGCAGCGGCCAAGGAGAGCTTTTTGTTTGCTGTACTGGTCTGGGCTCCATGGAGCTTTTAAAAATATTTATATATACTGGTTTCTCTTCCTTTTATTTCTTAAATTATTATTATTTTCTTGCCAAGGAAAACAATGGCTCTTATGCAAAGAATTCTCCATCCTCGAGAAATGGTGGAAAGCTTCAGCCTATGATTTCTTTCCACCTCCTAGAAGCTGCTATGGCTCCAGCATACTTGCAAAGGGAGCGGAAAGGATGTCTGCCAGAGTTAGCAGCCAGCTCATTTCAAAGCCCCTCTTCCTTTGGGATTCTGTCCTCCTGGCCATCCCCTGCTGGACTTTGAGCTAGAAGACCTGGGTATAAGTTACAGCTGTGCTGCTTGCTAAGCCTGTGACCTTAGGCAAGGCACTTTAATCCTCAAACTTAATTTTCTTCATCAGTTAAGCTGGAGGATAATTCCGCCAACTTTTCCTGTTTGTGATGAGACTCAAGTAACAATAGCGGATGAGAAAATGCTTTGTGAGCCAACGAGTGATATACTCACGTAAAGTGCTCTGACCATTTTATTATTACAATACCCTGTGTAAGGGAAATAATCAGGCTTGTTTCCAGACTTGGATTTAAATCCTGGCTCTGCCATTTATTAGCCACGTAACCTTGAGCAAATTATTAAATTTCTCTGTGCCTTAATTTCCTCATTCATTAAAATGGGGTTAATACCACCTAATTCACAGGACTGCTGGGAAGTTGAAAAGAGACGACATAGGGGCCACAAGCGGTTAAGTTTGCGCCCTCTACTTCCACAGTCTGGGGTTTGCTGGTTCGGATCCTGGGTGCAGACCTACCCACCGCTCATCAAGCCGTGCTGTGGCAGCATCCCACACAGAAGAACCAGAATGACCTACAACTAGGATATACAACTATGTACTGGAGCTTGGGGAGGAAAAAAAAGAGATAGCATAGGTAAAGTGTCTGGTACCTGGCAAGTTCTTAAAAAGTGTTAGTTCCCTTTTCTTTTTACCTTGTATTAATTCCTTTAGGCTGTCCTTCAACATTTATTAAGCACCTATTATATGCCAGACCTTGTGCCAAGTGCTCAGGACGCAAGAGATAAAGATTTGAGAAATGCGTTGTGTGACTAACGTGACAAAGAAACTCTGGCAATTCAGTAGGCTGAGTGGTTTGTACAACCAACCAGGAGAGGGTAGATTAATCCCGTCTAGGAGCTCAGGATGGCACTTGACCCAGGCCTTGAAAATGTGCACAGGATTTCGCCAAGGTGGAGGAGCCAGGTAAGGGCATTTCAAGCAGAGAGATTTTGAACAAATGCTCTGAAGCACGGAAGTGTGTGATCTAGCAGAGGCAGGACTTGAGGCTAGAGGAAGCAGGGGCCAGATTAAGAGCACCTATGCAAATGACATGAGGGAGCTGGCATCAGGAGAGCACTGGGAAGCCCATTAGAGGTGATAAGCAGGGAAGTGACATGGTTAGGTTTGCATTTTAGAATGGCTGCCTATGGGATGAAGAATGGACTGGACTAGGGTGGGAGGCAGGAAGTAGGATAAGTATAGAGGCAAGAAAATCAGTCAGATGGGATGGAAATAATTCAGAGGACAGATAAAGCTCAAATTAGGGAGCTGGCAGTGGGGAAGGAGAGGTTTTGAACTCGGTGAAAATTTAGCTTTGTGAAATAAGGGAGTAGGAGTTGACTAGGGTGTCTGGCTCAGGAGAGAGGGAGGCAGGTGATGTCAATAACCCAGAGAAGGAACAAATTTGGCACAAATGATCCCAATTGTACTTTTTTGAGATCACAGAGAAGCCAGGAAGAGGCTCGACCCTGTGACCAGCTAGTGAGGGCCCTCTGATCAGGGATGAGATTAAGGGGCTAATATCCCTGACTCCCTTTATGATTGAGAGAAAAAGTCCCTTCCTTCATTTCCAATTTGTTTGTGTGTTTTGGAGGACCCTAAATAAAAATCACGGCCATTGCAACTGTTTTGAACAATCTAAACATAACTACTATATGACTTTATAACTACTTTACAACTATAACTACTACATTACATGATATAATGTGGTAGGATTATAAATATTTAGTTATTTAATTATTAATGGATCATGGGTGATTTTTATTTTGTTTGTATAATCTTCTGTGTTTTTCAAATCTTCTATCATGAGCATACATTATTTCTATAATGATAAAAAATAAACATTAGCCCAAAAGAAAAATAAACAAAAGACTTGAATAAACACAGAAGAGGATACCCACGTAGCTAATAAACATACAAAAAGATGCCCAACTTCTTTAGACATCAGGAAATTTCCATTTAAAATCACAGTGTAGGGACTGGCCCCATGGCCGAGTGGTTAAGTTCGCACGCTCCGCTGCAGGCGGCCCAGTGTTTCGTTGGTTCGAATCCTGGGTGAGGACATGGCACTGCTCATCAAACCACGCTGAGGCAGCATCCCACATGCCACAACTAGAAGGACCCACAACAAAGAATATCCAACTATGTACCGGGGGGCTTTGGGGAGAAAAAGGAAAAAGATAAAATCTTAAAAAAAAAAAAAAATCAGTGTAATGCCATGACACATACAGCCAAATGGTAAAATGAAAAAGATGGAAAATATCAAGTGTTGGCAGGGATACAGAACAAATGTAACTTTCATACATTGCTAGTAAGGAGTAAATTCATAGAATCACTTTGTAAAATTTTTTGACAGTATGTTATTTACACTGTTGTGGAGCATATGCAAACCATATGACTTAGCAATTCTACTCCTAAATATATACCCAGGAGAAATGCATGCATATGTTCACCAAAAGATATTTACAGGAGTGTTCACAGGAGAACTATTTGTAGTCATACCAATCTGGAAAGTATCCCAATGCCCATCAATAGTAAAATAGATAAGTAAATTATGGAACATTGACACAATGCAATATTATACAGAATTAGAAGGAGCATTCTACTACCACATGCAACAATAGGAATGATTCTCGGAGGCATAACTTTGAGTGAAAGACAACAGCTACTTATATGAAGGCAAAACCAATCTATGCTGTTTGAAGTCTGGATGGTCTTTATCCCCGTGGCAGGTGTAAGTAGAATGAAGCCTGAGGAGGGCTGCTGGGGTGCTAGTAATGTTCTGTTTTTCAATATATGTGCTGATTATACAGATGTGTTACTGACGATTCATTGAGTTGAATGACATGTATACTTTGTGTATGCATATTATACTTTAATAAGAAGTTAAAATATACAAATTTTAGTCTAAAAATGAACTAAACTAGAGTATCAGAAATAAGAGATTGGTGGTGATGGCTGGAGCACTTAGGGAGATTCCCCCTGCCTTTCTTAGCCTGGGGTTGGGGTCTAAAGGCGATGGTAGGCAGTCAGAGCTGGGTGCTGTGAATAGTAACATCGACTGAAAGTCATCTGCACCAGCATTTCTACATCCATGAAGCCCCAGGACCTGAAAAAATCCACTTCTTCTGATTAAATACAAGAACAAATATTGGATATTAGCGGGGGAAAGGTGATGTTACTACAGATTCTACAGAACCAGAAAGGACAAAAAGCTAGTATAAACAGCTTTATACCATTAGGTTTGAAACTATGGATGTAATGAACATACATTCCTAAGAAAACACAACTTACTAAAACTAATACAAGAAGAAAGAGAAAATATGAATAGTTCTATATTAAATGAAGAAATCAAATCTATTGTTAAAAATGTTCACACACACGCACATGCTTCAGGCCTCGATGATTTCTGTAGTGAAATCTACCAAATTTAAGGAAGACATAGCAATAATTTTACAAAAACTTTTCCAGAGATTTTAAAAAGAGGGAATACTGCCCAACGCATTTAAGGAGTTAGCAAACATTGATAGCAAAAGCTGACAAAGATAGTACAAGAAGGGAAAAGTCTAAATCAATCTCACTCAAACCTAGATAAAAAATCTTTGTGTTTTTTTTTTTTTTTTGAGGATGATTAGCCCTGAGCTAAAATCTGCTGCCAATCCTCCTCTTTTTGCTGAGGAAGACTGGCCCTGAGGTAACATCCATGCCCATCTTCCTCTACTTTATATGTGGGACGCCTACCACAGCATGGCTTGCCAAGCGGTGCCATGTCTGCACCCGGGATCCGAACCGGCAAACCCAGGGCCACTGAAGCAGAACGTGCACACTTAACCACTGAGCCACTGGGCCTGCCCTAGATACAAAAATCTTAAACCTGGGGGTGGGCCCCATGGCCGAGTAGTTAAGGTTCCATGTAGTCTGCTTTGGTGGCCCAGGTTCGTGGGTTCGGATCCCAGGAGTGGACATACTCTACTCATCAGCCATGCTGTGACGCTGTCCTACATACAAAATAGAGAAAGATTGGCACAGATGTTAGCTCAGGGCTAATCTTCCTCCAGAAAAAAAGAGGAAGATTGGGAACAGATGTTAGCTTAGGGCAAATCTTCCTCAGTGAAAAAAGAAAAAAATCCTAAACCTGATATCATCCAACAGAACTCAGGAATATGAAAAGGAGACTATTAAGATGAAAAAAAGTTTATTACCAAAATGCAAGGTTAATTTAATATTTGAAAACAATCTAGTTCACAATATCAACAGAATAAAGAAGAAATTCAATATGATCCTTTCAATAGAAGTAGGAAGAACAATTAATAAAATCTAACACCTATTGATGATAAAAAAATCTCTAAACAAAATAGAAGCAAAAGGGAATTATTTTACAAGAAAGTTAACTATGAAAAACAGCAAACATTGTTCTTAACAGGAGATACTGAAGCTTTCCCTTTGAAGCCTTTGAAAAGGGAAAGAGGACAAGGACACACTTCTGTTCAAAACTGCCCTACAGATTCCAGCCAGTGCAATAAAAGAAGCAACAATTCTAAAGAGATGAAATTTTCAATATTTGCATATAATATTATTATGTACGTAGAAAATACAAAAGAATACACAGATAATCATAATTTTAAAATCATTTAGCAAGGTCGCTGAATACAAGGTCAATATACAAAAAATCAAGCATATGTTTGTATAATATCAACAAAGAATTGGAATGTGAATTGTTCTTTAGATAATTATAACACATTCATAATAGCATCTGCAAATATAAAATACCTAGGAATAAATCTAATGAAAGATATCAAATACCTCTACACATATACCAAAAAAAAAAAAAAAAAACCCCTGTAAAACATTGTTGCAAAAAAAGATCTAAATTCATTGGGATGTATACAATTTTCAAGGATTAAAAACTAAATATTGCAAAGATATTAATTATCCCCAGTTTAGCTATATATTCAATTCAATCCCAATCAAAATGTCAGTGAATTTTCCTTTCTTCTTTTTCTTCCTTTTGAAATTGAAAATCTTATTGAAAACTTATATGGAAATACAAAAAGTCAAGAAGCTAAGACATTCTTTTTTTTTTTGTAAAGATTTTATTTTTTTCCTTTTTCTCCCCAAAGCCCCCCGGTACATAGTTGTATATTCTTCGTTGTGGGTCCTTCTAGTTGTGGCATGTGGGACGCTGCCTCAGCGTGGCTTGACGAGTAGTGCCATGTCCGCGCCCAGGATTCAAACCAACGAAACACTGGGCCGCCTGCAGCGGAGCACGCGAACTTAACCACTCGGCCACGGGGCCAGCCCCAAGAAGCTAAGACATTCTTGACAAAGAACAAAAAGGTAGAAAGACATATCATTAAGCTACAATAATTCAGGCAGTGTGACATTAGCACAAAGAAAGTCATCTAGATCAACAGAAGAGAAGACAGTCCAGAAAATACCACACATATGGGCACTGAGTCTGACCCTGAAGAATAGTGGAGATACGACAAGCTTTTCTATAAATGGTGTTAGAACACTTGGATATTCATCTTGAACCCAATAAAATTTGACTTTTACACCATAGCATATACAAAAATCAATTTCCGGCGATTTGTATATTTTAAAGTGAAAAGCAACACCACACAGCTTCCATATGACAATACAGGACATTAGCTCTATGAACATGGGAGAAAAGGCAGAATTATTTAAAAGGATACAAAAGTACTAACCATGAAGGAAAAAATTGATAAATTGGAGTACATTAAAATTAGGAGCCTCTATTCATCAAAAGATAGTATTAAGAGGGAAAAGGCAGGCATGGAGCCAGAGAAGTTATTTGCAATCCACAAAAATTGACAAAAGACTCAATCCAAAATACATTAAAAACTCTTACAAGTCAATGAGAAAAAAACCAGACAATCCAGTAGAAAAATGAGTGAGAAAGGTACTTGAAAAATGGCCAGTTAACATACGAAAATGTTCAACTTTATTAGTAATCAAGGAAATAAAAACTAAAACCACAATGAAATACTCACCAGAGTAGCTAAAATTACAAACATTGGCAATAACAAGTGTTGGCAAGGATGTGGACCAACTAGAACACTCATACTTTGTTGATGGAAGCGCACTTTGGTACAATTACTTAGAAAACAGCTTGGGATTATCTACTAAAGTTAAACTTACACATACTCTATGACCCAGCAATTTCAATCCCAGATATATATATACCCAGCATAAATATGCACATATACATCAAAATACAAGCACAAGGATGCTTGTAGTGACATTACTCACAATAGTACCAAACCGGAAGCAATCCAAATTCTACCAACAATAGAATAGACGAATGTGATTTATTTGTACAACTGTACACTACACAGCAATGAAAACAAACTACAGCTGCATGCAATAAATGGGTGAGTCTCATGTATATAATACCGATTAAAGGAAGTCAAACACAAAATAATATATATTGCATAATTCCATTTATATAAAGTCCAAAAACAGGCAATACTCATCTATAATCTTAGAAGCCAGGTTAGGAGTGACCTTTGAAGAGGAGAGAGTAGTGACAAGGAGGGTTTAAGAAGGGGGCTTCTGGGGTACTGGAGGCATTTTATATCCCAATCTGGGTAATGGCTTCACAGGGACTCATTTTATGACAGTTTATGGTCTTTTAGCTTCATGTTTTGTACGTATTTCTATATAAGTGTTATACTTTAATAAAAAAAAATTTTTAAAGAAAAATAAGCATAAATATCCACACTAAACTAGAAATAGTTTAAGCCTTGGACCTCCAAGGTCAGTTGGGAAGGAAAGGTCAATGGAATTTTGTGAGGAGAGGATAAATTCACAAAAATATGGAGGTACTTCAAATAACAAATTCCCAGAAAATGAATCTCCTTTTTTACAAAGTCAACACTCAACCTCTTTTTTTTTTTTAAAGTCTTCATAAATCATGCAAAGCAGGCTGCTTGCCTTGGCAGCGCCATACTAAAATTACTCCATGCACAGATCCGTGTGTCCTCCCCTATTTGAAAGCAAACAAGTCTCAACCAAGGCAAAATCGTAAAAGTTTATAGGGTATTTCTTTTGTTGCCAGTTTCTTTCTGTAGCTTTGGTGTATTTTAAAGATCCCTGGGCTTGCAGTCAGAATCTGAGTTCAAGTACAAATTAAAGATCTATAGTTTAGCAGCCACTAGCCCTGGAATGTCTGGGCCTCAGTTTCCTCTTGTGCACAATGAGGAGAATACAAATGCCTGCTTCCCAGAGTTGGAGCAATAGGTGACACAAAGCACACACACACACACACACACTCTCTTCAAACCTTAAAGTGTGTATTCCTGGAAGGGATTGCCCCCTCCTCGGCTCCCATCTCCTCAGCTCCCATCTCCTTGGCAACCCCCATTTCAGGTGTCAATATCATCTTGCTCTTTTAACCCTCCTGCGTCTATCATACCAGGAAAGAATCTGATATCAGTAATTTATATTCCAAGAATTGATTGATTATTCTCCAACTGGAGCTCAGCCAGGCGTTTGCATTTTATGTCTTTTATCCCTAATTGTGGCATGAAAGACATTTTCCCTTGTTAAAAGAATCTGAGACATCAGCAAGAAGGTGGAGAGCTCCGGGGGCAGGCAGAGGGGGAGCCTGAAATCACATTAGCCAGATTCTGCTGGTTCTGAAGGTGAATTTGATTTAGCCCTTTGCAAGAGCCTTTTATTTTGCTGGAGATGGAATGGAGCAACAGTCAGAGAGACTGCGTTGCTCAGCGGCCCCTGCTCTGCTAGACTGGGCTGGGGAGAAGGCAAACAGCCATCTGAGGCTGTTGATGTCCCAAGCCATGTAGAGGGTAAAAGACATTCAATCCCTAGACCAGTGTCTTTAGGACCTGAAGGCTGGTTGATTCTGGGGGAGGTGGGCTGCTGCCTGCCGGCCTGCCACTCCTCCCCACCCCACCCACCCCCACTCCCCGCCCCCACCTCGCCCTCTCTGGTTTAAAAGTCAGCTCCTCTCTCTCTTCCAGGACTTCTAACCTTAGCCTAATCCCTGGCACCTCCTCCCTTTTTCTCCAGACACCATGTTGAATTTCAGCTTAATTTTATTTCACTTTTAAAAATTGCTCATACCTTAATCCCCTTTATCTGGACAGCTCGGCATTTGTTCCTAGACCTCATTTATTATTTCTACATCTGGCCATAACGTTTCAAAAAAAAAGAAATATGTTTTCTGTAATGTTTCCTCTTGGTTAATAAAGACCTTGCGGTCTCGAATACGTTAAAAGGAAAGGGAAGTTGAGAAAAATAGAAGAAACCCAAGAGAAATCAGCAGAATGAATTGATGCAAATTAAGTACCTAAGGGCAGCAGAAAGGAGCATATTGTCTAGAAAAACCCAGCTAGGGTGGAGAAAGAGGAAACCCCAAGATTTCGTCTAGACTAACAAAAAGTTCCTGAAGACATGACTTTGATAAATAGGCTCTGAGCTGATACCAAGAGAAGACAGACTCTCTAAAATGGGATTCTGGGGGTAAGACGGGAGCCCTTTGAGGAGCATTCAGAGGCAGAATTTGGAGAGGCATCAAGTAACCGATTGCGCTGCTAAAGACTGAGAAAAGGAACGTACTAGGTATGTAAGACCGCAAGCGGACTTGTTGAGAACGTGGCTTTAGAAATGAGATGGTGCCGCCGTCACTGTGCACCTGTGTGCTGCTCCCCTGTGAGAAAAGTTCACACTGCAGTGAAGTCCTTTTGCACGGGAAGGAGCCCGGCACTGAGGAGACTGAGGAAGTGAGGAGTCAGCCTCGAGGACTAGAGCAAACGGGAGAAAAAGCCTGATCTTCTCCGAGGTGCAAGAAAACTATGGACTGAAATATACAGGGAGCTTTCTGCTTTGTTGTTGGAGATGTTTGTTGCTTAATGAGGAAGTGTTGTAGCTCTATGCACCCCAGGAAATAACCTGGAAATTCATATTTCCTCTACTCCCCTCCCTCCCCCATTCTCTCTCCTGTCTCTTCATCTTCCCCTCTGAATACATACCTGACCTCCCAGGGCCCACCATGTGGTTCAGCCTTCCTCATCTCCCCTCTCCTTCAGGATGCATGATTTAAAGGGTCCTTTCCCAAAATCATCATGTTGGAAGGGAATGTCTTCATGCTGTATTCACATTAAAATTTGAAGATGGGGAAGAAAAAGAGGGGAAAAAAGGAGCTAAATTAGCAGTGTTCGTTCAGTATGATTTTGCTTTTCTCCAGCCCTGTGTACTCGACAGAGCTCAGAATAAACGAAAGCAAATGTGTCCATCACGCCAACAGATATATTACTACTAATCCCGGACAAGACGGCAAAAACCCATCACGCCTGGCCCCCACGCCGTTTCCGTCTTAATCCGCCTCTAATTGCGCTGGGCACGCTGCCTGCACACCTCTGTCCTCCCAGGCGGTGCCCTGCGCGCGGACGTCTGCCTTCCGCTCCCGCCCTGGAACAGGCCATAGTCAAAGGCTCTTTTTCATGGAGCAGAGTTAGGGCAGCGCCGACAATTTGGGGTTTGCTGTTGTTGGAGAAGAGGGAGATGCAGCCAGTGTGGTAGGAAGAGGACCAGCTGAGAGTCACGAGGTGAGGTCCTGGTGTCCACTGTCACACTTAGCAACTGGGGAGGGTTAAATGAGACAATTTATGTGACAGTACCTAATCTAATTTCTGACACAGTGAGTTCAGAAATACTACCTTCTCGAGGCCCAGCCCGGTGGTGCAGCAGTAAGCGTGCACGTTCCACTTCGGCGGCCAGGGTTTCGCAGGTTGGGATCCCGGGTGTGGACATGGCACCGCTTGTCAAGCCATGCTGTGGCAGGCGTCCCACATATAAAGTAGAGGAAGATGGGCACGCATGTTAGCTCAGGGCCAGTCTTCCTCAGCAAAAAGAGGAGAATTGGCAGCAGATGTTAGCTAAGGGCTGATCTTCCTCAAATAACAAAACAAAACAAAACAAAACAAAAAACAAATGCTACCTTATCTCAACAGTAGCTATCACTTATTGACTGCCTACTCTATGCCAGGCACATTTCCTAATTAAAAAAAAAGTTTTGTGTAGGTAATGTTTGCTAGCTGTTTTTTTAAAAAAGTACGGAAATTTATAGTTAAAAATTACAAGTACCCTGGATTTATTTTTTGAGGTATAATTGACATATAACATTATATTAGTTTCAGGTATGCAACATCATGATTCAATATTTATATATATTGTGAAATGATCACCACAATAAGTCTAGTTAATATCTGACACTACACATAGTTGAGAAATTTTTCTGTTTGGTACCCCCCGCTCCCAATATCACTCCTCAGGGATAATCGTTGCTAAATCTTGTTGTGTGTATACACATATATACACACAGATGTATATACAAGTTTGTATCTATGTTTACATGCATGTGTGTTTTTATATAATTGGTACCATACTATACATACCGTTGTGCAACTTTTGGAAAACGTGATACATGGTCAACGTCTTTCTCTGACAGTGCCTATATCTCTGTTCCATTCTTTTAAGTACTGTATAGTATTCCATTGGTTCAATGTAGCATAATCTATCATTTTTCATTATAGAACTATATGGAGTTTGAATTTCCTAGCCACATACTGGATTATGCAAAAAATAGTGACTCTCCTATTTTCTATAACTCAAATTAATCTGTATTTCAATTCCCCCTTTATGTCTGGCAACAGAAAAGATAATCTTGTCAATTCTAGTAAACTCACTTCAGGGTTTTTCAGTCATTTCAGATTTAAACTCAGTCGATTCCCAATTTCTGCCTTTTGAACGCTCCCCTCCAGAGTGGCATCTCCATTCTGGGGCTGGCACAGCATGATGGAAGTCGGTGCAGAGCCTCTGGTCTGGGGTCAGCCTCGGTGCTGTATCCTCCAGGATGGAGCTCATCTCCTAGGTGTTGATCACTATCACCTTGCCCAGCGATCCCCTCTGAGATGTCCACAGTCGCACAGGCTCCCCGTCTTCAGCTCTCAGACCTCCTGTGCTCGCCCATACTCCTTGGGGCCTCAAGGCACTCGAGGATGTCTCGTGCCCTCTCGCAGGCCTTGTCAGACCTCCTGCTGTGTCACTGCTGCCTAACCCGCATGCTGGCTCAGGGAACTTTCCTCTGCCACCTTAAGGGCTGCCCCTGGACAGCACAGTACACCCATGTTCCCTCTTCTCACAGGCTCTCTGACCCTCCGTGAGGTTTCTGTCATTCCACCCTCCTCTCAAGGCTTGGTCTCGGCTGGGATGGAGCCTGTATGTGAAGCCCCTGCTCCGAAATTCACACCACCATTTCTCCCCTGCTCTCCTCTCTGCCATTCTCTGGGGCTGTCACAGGCCTCTAGGAACTTTCAGTGAATGCTGCCTTAACAGTTCCTTCTCGGTTACCATTGTGCTCTTAAATAATATACTTGCATTTTCGCATTTTGATTTACATTTAAACCTTGTCTATTGACCACTCTCCAATATGAAAGATGAGAAATTTATCACTCGACCCTGTGTCTCTTCCCCTACCTCACCTCCAACTTTTAATGGTTATATATTTTTGTTCTTTCGATTGGCTGCCTCTCTGACTAAATAATGTATGTAAATGCTCATTCTTGATTTAAGTAGACATCCTTTATTGACTCCCTATTATGAAAGATGAGGATAATAACTCACTTTGTCTTTTACTTTTTTCTTCTCTCTCCACTTCCTGAGTTTTGTTAATTATGTTATTATTTTTATGTTATCAAGGTAGCAATTACATTCTGTCTTCTAATTATACTTCACTCTTTTTTGCTATTCTTTTTTGAAATAAATTGGTTCAAAATTGAAAACAGTAAGTCACATTTATAATAGTATGATTATGGAAATGTTATTTTGGGAGAACCAAGTGGGGTGATTGGGTCCACGGGCAGGACATGTAATCAAGTGTCAAGGTCTAATGGCTCCTGTTTCACTTTCTTCCCAGCGTCTTCACTTCTGAGTCATAATTCCAACACTTCTGAGAATAATCCCATTATTTCTTATATCACATGATGTTCTCTATCGTGGTTATTTTTTTATTTTGTTGATGGATCTTGTTGAGGTATTTTTTTCATTAGGTACATATGACCTTTCCCATCCGAAAAGGCTGTATTTTGCCCTAACTCTTGAATGGGTTTAGCTGGTTATAGAATTCTAGGTTCAAAATTCTTCCCCTCAGATCAGATATTCAGAAATATTTAGATATTTCCTCCTCTGCTCCAGTGTCTTCTGACATCCAGTGTCGCTGATGAGGTCTGATATTAGTTTTTCTAATTCCTTTTCAGATAATTTTGCCTTTTCTCCATGTGGTTTTAGGATTTTTTTTCTTACCCACTGTATGCTAAAATTTCATCAAGTGTCAGAGTGTGGGTGGTCTTCTCCTCTATCTTTTTTTAAATTGAAGTATGACTTTACCTATGGTAAAATGCCCAAATCTTTTTAAAATTTTTTTTAGTATTATACGTGTTGTAATTGTGCTAATTAAATTAATCAATTAGTATACAAAGCTTGAAAAAAATAGTCCTTCTATTCTTTTTTTTAACTCTCAGATGTACATCATAATATATTTCAAATTCTGTGTAGATTACATCATGTTCACCACCCAGAGACTAATTACAATCCATCACCACACATGTGCCTAATCACCCCTTTTGCCCTCCCCGTCCTTCCTTCCCCTCTGGTAACCACCAATCCAATCTCTGTTGCTATGTGTTTGTTTGTCCTTGTTTTTGTCTTCCACTTATGAGTGAGATCATGTGGTATTTGACTTTCTCCCTCTGACGTATTTCACTTGGCATAATTCCCTCAAGGTCCATCCATGTTGTCACAAATAGCTGGATTTCATCCTTTCTTAGGGCTGAGTAGTATTCCATTGTGTATATATATGACATCTTTAGCCATTCGTCCCTTGATGGGCACCTAGGTTGCTTCCAAGTATTGGCTATTGTGAATAATGCTGCGATGAAGAACGGAGTGCAGGTATCTTTATGTGTTTGTGTTTTCAAGTTCTTTAGATAAATACCCAGCAGTGTGATAGCTGAATCATATGGTAGATCTATTCTTAATTTTCTGAGGATACTCCATACTGCTTTCCATAGTGGCTGCACCAGTTTACATTCCCACCAGCAGTGTATGAGGGTTCCCTTCTCCCCACATCCTCTTGAACACTTGTTATTTCCTGTCTTGTTAATTATATCCATTCTGACTGGAGTGAGGTGATACCTCATTGTAGTTTTGATTTGCATTTCCCTTATAGCTAATGTTGTTGAGCATCTTTTCATACGCCTGCTGGCCATCCATATATCTTCTTTGGAGAAATCTCTGTTCAGATCTTTTGCCCATTTTTTAATTGGGTTGTTGGGTTTTTTGTTGTTGAGACATATGAATTCTTTGTATATTTTCTATATTAACCCCTTATCCAATATATGGTTTGCAGATATCTTCTCCCAATTGTTAGGTTGTCTTTTCATTTTGTTGATGGTTTCCTTTGCTGTGCAGAAGCTTTTTAGTTTGATGTAGTCACATTTGTGTATTTTTTGTTGTTGTTTCCCTTGTATGGTCAGACACGGTACTTGAAAATATGCTGCTAAGACTGATGTCAAAGAGCATGCTGCCTATGTTTTCGTCTAGAAGTTTCATGGTTTCAGGTCTTACATTCAAGTCTTTAATCCATTTTGAGTTGATTTTTTGTGCACGGTGTAAGATGATGGGCTACTTTCATTCTTTTGCAGGTGAAAATGCCCAGATCTTCAGTATGCCTTGTGAATTCAACCCATTTAACTACAACGCAACTCAGAATATAGAATATTTCTAGCATTTTAGAAGGCTTCTTCAACTTTCTGTCCACGATTCTACCATTAGGCATAACCATTCTTTCGACTCTACCAAAATATATAATTTTTACCTGGTTTTTAACATCACATAACTGGAATCAAAAGTGTACAATCCTTTGTGCCTTTTTTAACTGAAAAGTATGTCTCTAAGATTGATTCATGTTGTGTGTGTCAGTAGTTTGCTCTTTTTCATTGCCATGTAATATTCCATCATATGAATATACCACAGTTTATTTACCCATTCACCTATTGATGGATATTTGGGTTGTTTCCAGTTTGGGAATGAGAATAAAACTTTTGTGAACATTCTTGAAAATGTGAGTTGGTGGACATAAGCACTCTTTTTTGTTGGGTATAGACCCAGGAATGGAATGGCAGATCATAGGGTAAACATACGTTTAGTAGATACTGCCAAGTTTTCTTTGGTGTTTATACACCCATCAATAATATAAGAGAATTTCCCATCCTTGCTAATATTTGGTAACATTATACTCTTTTTAATTTTAACCATTCTGTTGGGTATATAGTGGTATCACATTGTGGTTTAATTTGCATTTTTTGATACCTAATAATGTTGGAAACCTTTATCATCTGCTTATTGGCCATTTGTGTATCTTGTTTTGTGAAGCACTTGAGCTTTGTGTCTTCTGCCCATTTTTTAAAAATTGAGTTGTCTATTTCTTATTGATTTGTAGGAGTTCTTTATGTATTCAGAATATGAGTCTTTTGCTAGATGTTGTGTTTCAAACATCTCCTTCCAGCCAGTGGCTTGTCTTTGCACTTTCTTCATGTTGTTTTTTAATGAAGAAAAATTCTTAATTTTAATGAAGTCCAGTATATCAGTGTTTTCCCTTTTATTTTTAACACTCTTTATTCAAGAAATTTGTTCAAGAAATCAGAGTCCTGTTCAAGAATTCATGACCCAGAGTCGTGAATGTATTCTATTATTTTTTGCCCAGAATTTTGCTTGTTTTATTTTCCATATATTAGGTCTATAATCTATCTCAAATTAATTTTCTTGTACATTCTGAGGTAGAGACCAAGATTTCTTTCTTTCCATGTAGACACTTCATTGATCCAGCACCATTTATCAAAAAGACTATCCTCCTCTTCCTCTGAACTGCAGCAGAGACTTGCTAAAAATCAGATGACCAGGGCCGCCCAGTGGTGCAGCGGTTAAGTGTGCACATTCGACTTTGGTGGCCCGGGGTTTGCTGGTTCGGATCCCAGGTGCAGACATGGCACCACTTGGCAAGCCATGCTGTGGTAGGCGTCCCACATATAAAGTAGAGGAAGATGGGCACAGATGTTAGCTCAGGACCAGTCTTCCTCAGCAAAAAGAGGAGGATTGGCAGCAGATTTTAGCTCAGGGCTAATCTTCCTCAAAAAAACCCAAATCAGATGACCATGTATGTCTTATATATAGCACTGTTTCTGGACTTGTATTCTATACCATTGCTCTATTTCTTTATTCATATTTAAATATCACACTGATTACTGTAGATTCATAATAAATGTTAATGTCTAGTAGTATAAGTCCTTTAACTTTGCTTTTTTCAATATTGCATTGGAAATGCTAAGTCACCTGCATGTCCTACAAATTTTAGAACCGGCTTGTAGATTTCTACCAAAAATAAAAGAGAAAATCCTGGGGTTATAGTGCATCTATAGATAAATTTGGACAGACTTGATATCTTAATAATATTGAGGCTTGTAGTCCATGAATGTGGTATATTCTTTCATTTATTTAAGTCCACTTAAATTTCTCTTGGTAATGCTTTGTAATCTTCACTTTAGAAGTCATACACTTTTTACTGGATTAATTTCTAGATACCTGCTGTTTTGTGGTAGTACTATAAATGGTTTTGATTTTTTATTTTCCAGGTACATTTTTGCTATTGTATAGAAATTCAGTTGAGTTTTATATATGCCCCTTGTATCCAACAACCTTGCCTAGTTTACTTATTATATATAATAGTGTTTTTATTAATTCTTTGGGATTTTCTACTCACACAGTCATTTCATCAGTGAACAATGACAGTTTTATTTCTTCTTTTCCAATATTGATTGCTGTCATGACTTATTTAAATAGATAGGACCACCACCGCAATGTTAAATAAAAGTGGAAATTTGAATATCTTTGTTTTGTCCCCTTACTCAGGGAAAAGCATTCAATATTTTATCATTTAAGTATGATAATTGTAGACTTTTTGTCAATACTCTATCAATTTAAGGAAGTTCCTTTCTATTCCTAAATTGCTGAGAGTTTTTTAAAATCATAAGTGAATCTTGAATTCTATCAAATATTTTTCTACAACTATTTAGATGATCATATGAATCTTCTCCCTTTTTTTGACATAGGTAATTTGTATTGATTAATTTCAAATGTTAACCAGCTTTCATTCTTAGAATAAATTTCACTTAGTATGTATCATATTTTTACATATTAATGGATTTTATTTACTATTTCTTTTGGGATGTTTGCTTCCCTGTTCTTAGGAAATATTAGTATATAATTTTCTTGCAACGTCTTTGTCAAGTTTTGTATAAAGGTTACTCAAAAGTGAGTTGAGAAGTGCTCTCTGTTTCTGTATTGTCTGGAAAAGTGTGTTTAGGATTGGTGTCTTTCTTTCTTAACTGTTGATAGAATTCATTAGTGAAGTTATCTGAGCCTGAAAGTTTCTTTATGCAACTGTTTACAATTGCTGATTCAATTAATTCGATAAGCGTAGCACTATTTATATTCACTATTTCTTCTTATGCAAGTTTTGATAAATTGTGTTTCTCAAGGACTTTATCCATTTCATCTAAATTATGAATATTATTGTCATAAAAATACTTCTAACATTTAATGTCTCTTTAATGTTTCTAGGAATGTAATGATATTTCTTTTCATTTCCAATAATAGTGATTTGTGTTTTCTCTCTTATTTGTCTTGTTAATATTTACTATGGGTTCATCCACTTTATTAATTTTTCAGAAACCAACCCTTTAACTTTGTTGATTTTCTCTTTTTTTGCCTGTATTCTTTCATGGACGCTTTTTCTCAAATGAATTATTTTCTTTTTTTGTTTTCCTTGGGTTTGCTTTTATATTCTTTTTCTGCATATTGAATTTAAAACTTACATAACAGATTTTTAAACATCTTACTTCTCTAACAAATGCATTTAAAGCTATGAGTGTTCCTTGAAGCACTGCTTTAGCTGCATTCCACAAATTTGATTTGTCATATTTATTATCATTCAGCTCAAATTATTTTCTAATTTCCATTGTGATCCTTCTTTGAGTCAAGAGAATTTTTTCAAGGGTATATTGCTTACTTATAAAAATTCTCAAGCATTTGGAGATTTTATAATTATCTTTTTGTTGTTGATTTCCAATGGAAAACCTAGTGGTCAGAGGATATACACTGTATTAACTCAATCCTTTGAAATTTGTTGAGATTTTCATTTGGCCCAGGATATAGCCTATTTTATTCAATGCCCCATGTCAATTTGAAGGAAAATATATATTCTCCAGTTACTGGATATAGTGTTCTATATTGTCTATTAGGTTATATTGGCTAGTTGTTTTTATCAAATCTATATCCTTACTGATTTTCTGTTTCCTTTTTCAATGAGTTACTGAGAAATGTATGTCAAATTCTTCAACTGTGGTTGTATAATTAACCACTTTCCTTTTTAGTTCTGTCTACTTTGGCTTTATATATTTTGAAACTACATTATTGATTGCACACAAATTAATCAATATTTTACTGTTCTATTGAGTTGACCTTTTTATCATTACAAATGTTATTATAATAATATTATATATAATATAATAATTATATATAATATTATATATTTTATACTACATCTTGCCTTAAAGTCTACTTTACTTGATATTAATGTAGTTATACCAGCTTTTGAGTTAATGATTACATAGAATATCCTTTTCTGTCTCTTTAATTTTAATTTTCAGTGCCTTTTAATGAAGACTATCATTCATAAATAGCATATAGTTATGTTTATTTGTTTATCCATTCTGACAAGCTTTGTCTTTTAATTAAACTATTCAATGATTTGCATTTGTAATATAGCTCTTCCATTGTTTGTATTTAATATAATTACTGCTCTAGTCAGCTTTAAATCTTCCATGTTGTTTTTGTGTTCTGTTTGTTCCATATTTTCCTTGTTTTTTATTCTTCCTTTCTTGTTCCCTTTTAAATTGATCAAATTTATTCATATTTCAATTTTTCTCCTCTTTTGGCATTTTTAGTTATACCTTATTTTATTGTTCTTTCCTATGAGGATATTTAAAAATTATTTTATATTATTTTAAATACTGAAGATTTCAATATTTATCCTTATTTTGTTACAGTGTATTTAAATTAATATTTATACCACTTTTAAAACCATGCAATAAGCTTATAACAGTTTAACTCCATGGGTTCCCTTTCATTCTTTTTGTGCTACTGTTTTTCAATAGTTTACTTTTATATATGTTTTAAATCTGACGACATTTTTTATTACTATTTTTAAAAGTCAATATTAGTTTAGATTTACCTACTTATTTATTGTTTCTGTGCTCTTCAGTTCCTCCTGATGTGTTAGGCTTTCATCTATATCATTTTCCTTCAGCTTTTCATTTTTTCTCAGTATTTATTATAGTATAAGTCTACCAAAAATGAATTCTTTCAGTATTTTATATCAAAACATCTTTATTTTGCCCATAATTTTACGGGATATTTTCAATGGAGTATATGATTCTAAGTTGGCAGTGACATTTATTTGTTTTAGCACTTCAAGTATGTCATCCTAATGTCTTCTGGCTTTTATACTAGATATTAAAAATTCAGCAGTATTATTGTTATTCTGTTTTTGCTTTTGCTTTTTTTTTTTCATTTTTCTATGAACGTTTTAAGATGTTCTCTTTGTCTTTGTCAGTATTTTGACTGTTATGTGCCTAGATGTGAAGTTTTAAAAAATTTTTAATCTGCCTGAGCTTTTCAAATCTGTAGGTTGATGTCTTTCATCAGATTTGGAAAATTCTCATTATTCTTTGAATATTTCATCTGCCTCATTATGTTTGCTCACTTCTGGCACACTAAGTACATATATGTTACACCTTTAGACCATGTCCAACATGTCTCTTATGCTCTATTCACACTAGCCTTCTGCCAGGAAGAGATTTCCGGACTTTTGCACTAGGAAAAGAAACTCAAACAGATGAAGGTAGTTTTGCTGAATTGGGAGACATAAATAGGATTTCTGGGAGGCCAAGGTGGCTGGAATTTGCAGGGCATAAAACTAGAGAGGTGAGAGCTATGCAAAAGGAGAGCCTCAGAAGTCTGGAAAGCTGTATTCTTGATTTCTTAGCAGAATACTGATTGCACATGTATAAAGTGAAACTCCTTGAGACTGGAAAAATGATAACTTCTAGGTTGCTATAGTTAAAATCTTCCAGAATTTACATAGGGCTGGAAGGCATTCAATGATAATGGAGAGACCTTGTTGATCACCCAGAATATGAAGTAGAGACCCCAAAAGATTCATGTCTCACTTGTTATATTAAAGGTTACCATAGGCATGTACGTGTAAAACTCCTTAAAAAGCTTCAAAAGGATCACGATGACCAACAAGAAACTTAGGTGCTCCCCCCAAAAATAGACAGTCTTTAAGGATGATGACAAAATTCAGACATTCAACAGCGTGACAATCACAATGCCTAATATCCAGTCATAATTTAATAGACATAACAAGGAGCAGGAAAATTCAACCCATAATCAGGAGAAAAGTCAGTTAACAAAGCAGACTCAGAAATAAGAAAAATGATGGGACTAGCGGATAATTTAAACACTTTTGTAAAAAAGCTCAACAATTTATAGGAAACCATAATCATAAAAAGGAAGTTAATGAAAACTGTAAAATAGAACCAAATGGAAAATCAAATATTCAATGGGAAAAAATATATATGTTTTGGTATCCAACAAAGTAATCCCTTGGAGAAATAATAATTATTTCAACAAGTGGTGTTGGAGCAACTGGACATCTGTTGGATAAAAATGAACCACAGTTCTTACCTCACGACATGAACAAATAGTTACTCAAAATAGATGATGAACCTAAATGTAAAAGCTAAAACTATAAGACCGTTAAAGAAAACAGAAAAAAATTCTTTGTGACCCAAGTTTAAGTGTAAGTTTCCTACATGAAACATGCAGATGATAAAAGGAAAAACTTATAAATATCACTCCATCAAAATTTAAGACTTTTGCTGTTCAAAAGACTCCACTAAGAAAATTGAAAGATAAGCTACAGACTGGGAGAAGATATTGGCAATACAGACATCTGACAAGGGATTTGTATCCAGAATATATAAGGAAGTCTTACAACTCAATAATAAAAACACAAACAACTCAATTTTAAAACATGGGCAAAATATTTGAGCAGGCCTTTACAAAGAAAGATAGGCAATGGCCAATACCACTTAAAAGATACTCAATATCATTAGTAATCAGAGAAATGAAAATTAAAAATCAAATGGGGTACTCTTCTATGTTCATTAGAGTGGCTAAAATTTAAAAGTCTGACAATGCCAGGAGTTGACAAGGATGTGAAACAAGTGGAATTCTCACACATTGCTAGTGGGAGTATAAAATGATATGATCATTTTTTTTTTTAAAGTCTGGCAGTTTCTTGGTTAATCAAACCTACACCTACCCTATGACCAGGAAACTGCACTGCTAAGTATTTACATAAAAGAAATGAAAGCATATATCCACAGAAAGTTTGTACATGAATGTTTATAGCCGCTTTATTCATAATAGCAAAAAATGAAAGTAACCTAAATGCTTATCAATGGGTAAATTATTGTAGTATATTTATACACTAGAACACTACTCAGCAATAAAAAGGAACAAGCTTCTGATACACACGACAATATAGATGATCTCAAAAACATTATGCTGAGCAAAAAAAGCCAAATACAAAAGGATGTAAGAGAATGGGCAAAACTTATCTACTGATGAAAAGCAGATCAGTGATTTTCTGGGGCCAGAGGAGACATGTCCATTGTATTATTAACTGGTTCATTGATTTTCTAAGTTGACAATAATAATATAGATTTCCTAGTTCCCTCTTTTTGTTTGTTGATTGCATATTTTTATGGTTCCAGTGACCTCTTAAATATATTTAAGATTCTATTGTACTCCCTTTATCATCTCTGTTTCATCTATGATCAGCTCTCCTTGTTCGCTTTGTACCTTCATTTTCTATCATAAGTTTTACTCATGTGTCTAGTGACTGTTTACCAATATTTATGAATGAAGAACTCACACTGTCCATTAATTTAGTAAGCTAGTGGAGGTTTCATGAACCCCATCCTCACAGCTGCAGTTGGGCACTAGTAAGATGGACTGTAGATGTTGACAGGCAGAGTTCTTTTAGGGTTTGTAGGTAAAGAGCCAGCAAGGAGGCAAGCTAAGGGTAGTGAAACTTTCCAAGATAAGGAGGGCACTGCTCTGGAGATGGAGTACTTTGGGAGGTGTTTCTCTCTTAAATGGAGCTGCCTTTTCTTTCTCCCCACTCATGATCTACTCTCGTTTATATTCAATCTCAAATATTCTCACCAGGAGGTTTCTAGACCCCAAAGGTGTTTTAGTTATCTATCAGGCAGTGTTTTGTGGGAAAGTCAAATCCCAGTCTGTGAGAGTGCCAGTGAATTTATGAGGTATGTGGGTGAGCCACAGAATGAAGAGCCCAGGCACTGGAAAACACAGTCAATAAATCCTCACCCTACAAAACAGCTAATGAGTTCAGGACTTTGCCCATTTCTCACAGAGAAAGGCAACATTAGGAGGAGACGAGGATGGGAAGGGTGGGAAGGCAAAGCCCAAAGTTTGAGTCCATACCTGTTCATATCAGCTCCTCAAAGGCACAGCATCTGTGCTCCCTTGATTTTATTCCCAAGAACAACTGGATCAGAGCTGTCAGAAGCCATAGGTGTTGGGCAAGAGTTGTCCAAGGCAATGGTGGAAAGAAACAAGAGCAAAACCTTCTCAGCGTTTTTCCTACTTTACCTGCCTACATTCTCACCTGAGTCTGTGTCTTGATATTTCCTTTTATTGTGCTTCTAGGTTGATTGGGATGAAGGGAAGAAAATGCAAGCAGTCTAAACAGTTGGCCTATTTTGACATCTTCAACAGCCCAGAGCTTCTTAAGAGCCAGTTGCTGACTCTAGTGCATCATATTTTATCTGAGAGCCGGATGGTCTGAGTTTGGTGGTTTGGGGTTGGGCTGGGAATTCTGGGGCTGTGGGTAACCAATACCACAAAGGGATGTGAGAAATAGCTCCAAGCTTAGAATAGTCCAGGGTGTGTCTTGGGTTTGCAAAGTCATTGGAAAAAATAGCCAAAGTGGATAATAATAGTGCCATTCTCATTGGGTTGTTTTAATGCTTAAGGAGGTAATATATGAAAACCGCTCGGAACAGTGCCTGGCACATAGTAAGAACATTATAATTAACACATCTGCACTAAAATATGGGAAAGCTGGGATTGGATATCCAGCCTAAATAAGGCAGAAAGCAATGGAAGTTCCATTACTATTCCAGGATAGAATTCTAGTTTATGGTATACAATAGCAAAATAGTTAAAGTGTTACTTTTAGTCATCTGGAAGAAAGTGCTGATGGAGGGCAAAGCTGGGGAAAGCGTTGTTGCTACTAATTCAAGGACTACAGGGTAAGGGACTTACTTATCTTGCATTTGATGATCTTTTAAAAGAAAATGATGCATGTAAATTTCTAAATTCTCAGGCTTTCTATGAACAGTGTGAAAGAATCTCTTTTTCAGTTGCATCTTTAGGACTGAGATAAGTGAAAACCAGATTTATCAGAGATTTTTTTTCCCTTCAGAGTGCCAAATTATGACATCTGTTGAATTAACCAGCTTGTAACGTCTCTTCAGTTGGTCTCCTGTTCAGGAAAGAAGACGACATTGAAACACTGGATTAGATATATGTGGCAGGATTTGGAGATGTCTTGGTATCCAGGACCCCTACCTGTCACCGAACTTTCCATGCCCTTGGAAATAACCTTCCTGTGCCCATGTCTGAGAGATACCCTACAACAACAGGCCAATTTCCCTTTTTATCCACCCTCTCGGCCTCTACCCCTTCTTGTCTCCAAAGGTGTAATTAAATTAGATCACAGCATTCTCTAAGGATAAAACAATGAATCAAATCAAGGAAGAGAAGACTTTATCCCAAAAGAATTGCAGGACTTTGTTAATCCATATCTGCAGAAGTCTTTGGAATGTGTGTGGGAATGAATTTAGAGGGTCCTCATCAAATTGGAAGAAACATAACTTTAGATTGGACTGAATTTATCAATATGGATGAACCTACCAGACATCCCTGTTTTTGTGTGTGCTGGTACAGACTATAATAGTTCGTGTAACTAGTTAATATACACCTATGTTTGGTACTGATCCTCACTAAACAAAATTGAAATACCAAATACATTTTGACCTAATGTAGATAAAGAAATTTGAATTTGAGGGGTGATGGGAAGTCTGAAGTGGATTAATCACAGTGCACCCACCCACTCCCTAAGTCCCTGAGGAAAATCCAGAACAATCTCCCCTCACTGAAGCCTTGAGATAGATGTTGGTAAAGGAAGTGGGAGCATCTTTAAGAAACACTTTGGTAGCTGTTCTGTGTAGTGCCAATGTGGTAAGGAAGGTACTTCAGTTAAAATGGGCTCCCTCGTTTCAGTGTGATGGAAAGATTCCAGGGGGAAAAGAACAAGCAGAGAAACTTAACTGGCAGAAGCAGAGGAGCTTGATTACCATAACAGAAGAAAGTATCATCTTGGCAAATAGAATGGTCTAACCCACAAGATCATTGATGGTGTTTGATTGCTCATGGGATCCTTTGATTGTAAGAATTGTTTCCCCAATGAATTAGGATACGCTGTGCTAATAAAATGACCCCCAGTGTCAGTGGCTTAGCACTTAAAAGTTTATTTCTCATTTATACAAAGTCTGCTACAAGTCTGAGTGGGTCTTTAAGGCTATTGATCATGCAGTGACTTAGAGACTGAACCTGCTTCATTCTTGAAATCTGATTTCACAGTTTCCATGGTAAAGGAAGAGACTACATGGGAAACTCATACCTGCTCTTCTAGCCTTCACCCCAGAAGTTACACATGTTCCTTATGCTCAGAGCCCATTGAGCAGACCTAGTCACATGGCACCACTTAACCACAAGGGGGCAGGGAAAGGGATGGACTAGGTAGAATATTTGTGAACATTATCTTCTCTGCCATACTTGCTAAAATCCCACTTGATGAATATGACTAAATAAACAGAAGCCTGACTTCGACTGCCTCCATATTATGGTTGTCATGACCCTTCACCCAATTCCTAGACTCAAGCTCAAAGACTGGGTGCACCTGAGGAAAGAGATTGCCAAGATACCCAAGTGGATACTTAGAATATTCCTTCTATCCTTCTCCAAAGGTACCTGCGGATATTTAGCCCCTGTGAAAGGTAAATATCTAAATCTCTTATGTGTATTGGACATCAGGTCTAAACTGATACTACTGCCTGGTACTCAGGACACCACAGTGATCTAACAGTCAGAATGGAGGCTTATGCAAGACAGGTGACAGATGGAGTTTTGACCTAAGTCACCTCATAGTGGTAGACTAATGGGAATCAAAACCCATGAAAATTAATGGAATAAATATACTCAGCAGTAATCCTCTCTCAGGCCCCTTTGCCAAAAGAGGGAGGGATATCATGGCAGGAAGGGGCAAGAGGAAGCCTCTACACTGGTCTACTTCTTACCAAAATAACACATCAAAATAAGGGTCATACACCATGATCAAGTGGGATTTATTCCAGGGATGCAAGGATGGTTCAACATCTGCAAATCAATCAGTGTGACACACTGCATTAACAAAATGAAGAATAAAAATCAATGATCATCTCAATAGATTCACAGAAAGCATTTGACAAGATTCAGTACCCATTTATGATAAAAACTCTGAATAAAATGGGTGCAGAAGGAAAGTACCTCAACATAATAAAGACCATTTATGACAAACTCACAGCTAACATCATAGGTGAAAAACTGAAAGCTATCCCTCTAAGAACAAGAACAAGACAAGGATGCCCACTCTCACCACTCTTATTCAACATAGTATTGGAAGTCTGAACCAAAGAAATTAAGCAAGAAAAATAAATAAAACATATCCAAATTGGAAAGGAAAAGTAAAACTGTCACTATTTGGGGAAGTCATGACATTATATATAGAAAACCCTAAAAAAATTCACCAAAAAAACTATTAGACATAATTAATGAATACAGTAAAGTTGCAGGGCACAAAATCAACATACAAAAATCAGTTGCATTTCTGTACACTAACAACAAACTAATAGAAAGAGAAATCAAAAATACAATCCCATGTAAAATCACAACAAAAAGAATAAAATACCTAAGGGTAAATTTAACCAAGGAGATGAAAGACCTGTACACTGAAAACTGTAAGACATTGTTGAAAGAAATTGAAGAAGACACAAAGACGTGGAAAGATATTTCATGTTCATGGATTAGGAGAATTAACATAATTTAAATGTCCATATTACCTAAAGCAATCTACAGATTCTATGCAATCGCAATCAGAATCCCAATGACATTTTTCATGGAAATAGACAAAGAATCCTAAAATTTATACAGAACAATGAAAGACCCTGAATTGCCAAAGCAATCCTGAAAAAAAAGAACAAAGCTGGAGGTATCATACTTTCTGATTGCAAAATATGCTACAAATCTATGGTAATCAAAACAGCATGGCACTGACAGAAAAACAGACACACAGATCAGTGGAACAGAATTGAGAGCCCAGAAATAAACCCACACATTTATGGACAGGTAATACTTGACAAAGGAGCCGGGAACATACAATGGAGGAAGGAAAGTCTCTTCAATAAATAGTGCTGGGAAAACTGGACAGCCACATGCAAAAGAATGAAAGTAGGCCATTATCTTACACCATACACAAAAATTAACTCCAAATGGATTAAAGATTTGAATACAAGACCTGAAATAATAAAACTCCTAGAAGAAAACATACACAGTATGCTCTTTGACATCTGTCTTAGTGGTATCTTTTTTAATATGTCTCCTCAGGCAAGAGAAATGAAAGAAAAAATAAGTAAATGGGACTACATCAAACTAAAAATCTTCTGCATGGGAAAGGAAACCATCAACAAAATGGGAAGATAACCTACCCATTGGGAGAAAATATTTGCAAATCATATATCTGATAAGAGGTTAATATCCAAAATATATAAATATCTCTTACAACTCAACAAGAAAAAAGCAAACACCACCATTAAAAAATGGACAGAGAATCTGAACAGACATTTTTCCAAAGAAGATATACAGATGACCAAGAGACACATGAAAAGATGTTCAGCATCACTAATTATTAGGGAAATGCAAATCAAAACCACAATGAGCAATCACCTCATGCCCATCAGAATGGCTGCTATTAAAAAGACAAAAAATAATAAGTTTTGGAGAGGATGTGGAGAAAAGGGAACGCTTGTACACTGCTGGTGGGAATGTAAATTGGTGCAGCCATTGTGGAAAACAGTATGGAGATTTCTCAAAAAATTTAAAATAGAACTACCGCATGATCCAGCTGCTCCACTTCTGGGTATTTTTCCAAAGAGCATGAAAACACTAATTTAAAAAAATATATGCACCCCTATGTTCATTGCAGCATTATTCACAATAGCCAAGAGTTGGAAACAGTGTAAGTGCCCAGTAAGGGACGAATAGCTAAAGAAGATGTGGTATGTATACACAATGGAATACTACTCAGCCATAGAAATGATGAAATCATGCCATTTGTGACAATGTGGATAAACCTTGAGGGTATTATGCTAAGCAAAATAAGTCAGATGGAGAAAGACAAAAACCATATGATTTCACTCATATACGGAAGATAAACAAACACATAGATACAGAGAACAGATTGGTGGTTACTAGTGGAGAAGGAGGGTGAGGGGTGGGTAAAAGGGGTAAAGGCCCACATTCGTAAGGTGATAGATGGCAACTAGACTTTTGACAGAGAATAAAATGTAGTTTATACAGAAGGAAAAATATAATGATGTACACCTGAAATTTATATAATATTACAAATGAATGTTACCTCAATAAAAAAAATATACATCAAAATAGAAACCATATCCTTGCAAGAATCATGGAAATCAGTGTCACCATCAAATACTTGGAAAAACACAGAAGTGGTGATTCCAGTTCGCAAGTCCATTTGGTCCTTTGGTTTATCCTGCCAAGGATAGATGATCCTTGGAAAATGGCTGTGGATTATTGTGAGCTTAATAATGTATGACTCTAACTGCAGGTGCTTTTCCTTTCATGGTCTCCTTATTAGAACAAATCAGGACAGCCCTTGATATTGAGTGTAGAGTTATTAATCTGACAAATGCTTTTTTTCTCCGCAATTTCCAACAAATGAAGGACACTGGAAGCAATTTTCTTTCACTTGATGGGACAAGTATACACCTTTATGACTTTCTCAGAAATGTTTTAACTGTCCTTGACCAGTACATCTCTTTTTCCCCTTTGCCTGGAAAGAGTGATGAACTGAATTAAGGATCTAGGTGGTTGCTAAGAATTTAGTCGAATGGCTAGGGAGTTGGAAGGAGCAAAATTTGAGAATTGGTATGATAATATTGTGTCCCATGTGACGAATCATCAAAGTTTCCTGCTGCAGAGAATCCAATAAATATTAGTCATCTTTTTTCTCCAGCCATTGCAGTGCTTACTTATGGTAGACAAAATAATAGCCCTCCAGAAAAGTCCATGCCTTAATCGCTGGAGCCTGTGAATATGTTGTGTTACTTAGCAAAAGGAACATTGCAGATGTGATGAAATTTTTGGATGTTAAGACAGGAAGATTATCCTGAATTATCCTGATGGACCCAATCTAGTCACAAGTCCTTAAAAGTGGAGAACATTTCCTGAGTGATGCAAGAGAAGAGGCAGGAGCGATTCAAAGTGTGAAATGAACTCAACCCATGATTGCTGGCTTTGAAGATTGATAAGTGGGGGCATGAGCTAAAGAATGCCTCTAAATGCTGAGAACAGCTCCCAGCTGACAGCCTGCAAGGAAGTGGGGACCTCAGTCCTAAAAGCTCAAGGAATTGAATTCTGTCAACGTTTTGAACACGCAAGGAAACAGATTCTCCCCAGAGCCTCTAGAAAGAAATGCAGCCCCGTCAACTCTTGATTTTAGCCACGTGAGACCCCATCAGACTTCTGCCCTACAGAACTGTGAGGTTATAAATTTGTGTTGATTTAAGACACCAGATTTCTAGTAATTTTCTATGTCAGCAACAGAAAACTAAAACATTGCTCGATATTCTCATGAACAAAGCAAGTCGGTGTTGGGATTCCATTCTTCAGAGTACAGTCCATGTTCTGACTAAGTGAACAATATGGTAGAACTATTTCACACATGGAACACCAGGTCCATGTAACCATGTAAGCGAGAGCTGACAGGAATAAAGACTAAGAATAAGAACTCTTCCTCATCAATTTGTAGAAGCAGCAACTGACGACCCTAACCCCTGATAGGGTATTCTATTTCAGGGTGACCAGCTAACCTCGTGTTGGCAGGTTGATTACACTGAACCCTTCTGTTATGAAGGGGGAGTGATTTACACCCCCACCCACAAAAGAGAAAGTCATTCTGGATTAGGATTTTCTTTTCTTCTCAACATCATTTTGTCACATGTCATCTGTGGTCTAAATAATGCCTTATGCTTCATTATGACAGTCCACAAAATGTTATATCTTAGCAAAAAATTTGCTTAACTGAAAAGAATTAAGACAATGGGCCAGTGTCTATGGGATTCATTGATCTTGTCAGGTGCCCATTACTCAGAAATAGATGGCTTGAAAGAACAAGGATACGGACTTTCGTAAAAATCAGTGCAATTGTGGGATGACCTTGAGAGATTGGAGCACATTGTGTAGAGTAGATCGTATGCTTTGAATAAGCAACAACTGTGTGATGCTATTTCTCCCACTAATGTAATTCCTGGGTCCAGAAATGAAGATATGAAAGCGTATGTGCATGGAGTGGTGAGTGCTTGTACCGGGTTCACAGTTACATCTAGGGATCCTCCTGATTGATTTTTGTTTGTTTCTTGTCCTTGTAACTGTGCTCTGCTTGTCTAGTACTCAGTGATAATAGTTAATATTTAACAAACACTTATGTGCCAGGCAGTGTTCTATATGATTTACCTGGAATAACTCATTTAGTCATCACAACAACTCTGTGAGTGAAGTACCATTGTCCATGTTTTGTACAGTAGGAAATGGAGTGCAGAGAAGTGGTAAATGGTGGAGCTGGAATTTGAACACAGGCAGGTTAAGTTCAGTGCCCATCCCGAATCACTATGCTACATTACTTCTCCATGTTACCTCGTGGAAACATAAAAGTTATTCCACTGAATTGGAAGTTATAATTGCCTTCTGGATATTTTGGGTTTCTCATGTTCCCGGGAGAACATGCAAAAAATGATTTCGTAGTGTTAGATGGGATGGTTAATCCTCAGTATCAAGATGAAACAAGGTTGCTGCTACAAAAGAGGAGCAAGGAAGAGAAACAAGTAAATTCAGAGGCTCTCCTGGGACACTTCCTAATGGCATCATTTGTAGGGGTAAAAGTTGATGGAAGTCTCTACAGGCAGGATCATCAACAACTCAGTTCCCTCAGAAATGATGTCATGGGCTTCTATGCCACCTCATCCAAGAAAGAATCCCCACGAGTGAGGTGCTACCTCAAGTCAAAAGAAACATGAAATGGGTGATAGAGAAAAGAAGTCATAAACATACAATTCAGTGTCATAACCAGCTATAGAAAAAATAGAGATAGCCTTCATCTGTATTTTTTTCCTTGTAGTGTAGTCAATTCCTCTGCCTTTTTCTTTCTTTATCTTTTGTCATGATTTGGTATAAGGTACACTGGTGGTGTTGAACTTCACAATATGGACTGTAACACTAAAACAACGTCACCAGAAATCCTGTACATGATTCTGGCCACGAACTGCAAGACCTCAGGCTGCCTCTCTTTGGCAAAGAGTTTTTTCGGTTGTATGAAAGATAGTTTCGTTTTATTAAGAGATTTCCTTTCCTTTCTTTTTTCTTGCCTGCCTTCATTTTTTTTCATTTTGGGGGGAAGTTTTAAGATTTAAGGAAGGGTAGGTGGATTTGGGCCAACAAAAAGGATAGACTGCAATAGAAATTTAACTTGTCTCCCCTCTTTCCAACATCTAACTCCTTTCCTATTGTGAAGGAACAACCTATTATATAGTATTACTTTCTGTACTCCCAGCGCTGAAATACTAGTTTCATTTTCTATTTCCTAGCAAGCAAATCACGGGAATAATCCTAGAATTGGCCAAGAAGCTGCATCTAACCTCCCCCGCCCTGGACCGTAACTCTTGAGTGAGTGATGAGAAGATGAGAGATGCTCGGAACTCATTTACATCGTTGATGACAAGATGCGGCCTCTGCCTCTGAGGACACTGAAGGACCTAACTTTTTTTAAAAGAGCCATAAGTGGTATATATTCGTCTCAGGAAAAGGGCAGTTGATGGAGAGGGGCTGATTTGGGCCCAACTTAGGAACCTCTGGGTGAAGTGAGACGCAAGCCAAAGGCCACCTTAGTGAGGGTGTGGACTGGTTGTTGGAGGGATCCCTGCAAACCCATCACTCCATGACCTCGAGACTTCCCTGAGAGCCTTTTTTCTAGCAAGACCGGAGGTGAACTCAGAGTCATAGGTGATTTTCTATTTATTTTTTAAAGAAGATGGTGACAGACATGGATTAGTTTTTAATTTTTCTCTTAATTCCTCCATTAAAAAGCAGGATAAAAAAGGATAATAAAAACAGGATAACTAGGATAACAAAACCATGCAAAACATCTGCAATAAAGGTAGAAATCGTGGAATCCTGATGAGCACCTAAATATGTATGCACAAGCCACCAACAGGTGTAAGCCCCATGTGATATCACCTCTGTGCTGGAGGAAAGAAGGGAAGGCAACCAGGTTCTGATGGCCCCAAGAATATGAAACCCCAAATGCCAATAGGTATTCCCTGGAATTATGGAGGCCCAATCTGAAAACAGCAGCCAACTATGGGAAGGGATTCTGCAGCGTCCAATTTGTGGGCAACTGCAAGGGGGCAATGCAATAGTACAATATTGACTGCATCGTGGGCGAGTGCAATAGTGATGGATGGTACCGAACCAGGCTGGACCCTAGAAACTCATGGAACTAACCAACTAACGCTTGCTTCCAAGGCAAAGCCTGACACCGAGGAGAAACATCTGGGAGTGCAATCCAAATTGGGCAGGTCGGGGACAATAGGAGCATAAGAAGAGGAAGCTTCAGATAAAAGTGAGGGAGGGGGTCAGAAATGTGCAATATCAGAAAGTCACGTTTCTCGTCACTTTGCAAAACAGCAGAGGAGGGAATTCTCCAGCCCTGAAGCTAGAAAAGCTATCGTAGCCACGCCTCCAGAATAAGCTCTCGCTCACATTGGCACTGTCCATGTCCCCTCTGCACAGCAGAGAGCCTTATGTGCCACGCTGAGGAGTTAGGCTCCGTGCTGTAGGCTATTAAGAGGCAATGATTGGTTTTAAACTGGGAGATGGCAGGACTGGATTTGCAATTTTTAAACATAGCAAGTTGTGCTGGATATGACAGATATGGCAGATGGGTGCCCACAACCATTTCACCCTCTTTCCACTGGCTTTTGAGATTGAAGTTCAGGTAATCACATCTACTCCTGCAAGATCTAGAAGGCGGAGGCGGGGCCTGCTTTCAGGCATCTGCCATCTCCTGCTGGCAAGCATGACCATGATGCATGGCGTTTGTACAACATGTTCCAGTATTCAGTCAGTAGCTTTTTGGATGTTTAGATGTTGAACGTAGGGCATCCCCCCTCCTTTTCTTCTGGTGTGCTCCGGCAGGATTGATGTGGCTCTTGAGACAACAGTTATAGGTGGTAGCACCCTGGTTCCTGGACTTTACCTAAAATGGTATGTCCCTAAAACCAAATGTTCTAAGGGTTTTTTCCCTGATTTCCTCACGTTTCTTTTTTTTTTTTTTTAAGATTTTATTTTTTTTCCTTTTTCTCCCCAAAGCCCCCTGGTACATAGCTGTATATTCTTTGTTGTGGGTCCTTCTAGCTGTGGCATGTGGGACGCTGCCTCAGCGTGGTTTGATGAGCAGTGCCATGTCCGCACCCAGGATTCGAACCAACGAAACACTGGGCCGCCTGCAGGGGAGTGCGTGAACTTAACCACTCGGCCACGGGACCAGCCCCTTCCTCACGTTTCTGATTGGGCATAGGGAGCAGCTTCCCAGCTTGATGAGTTCTGCAGTATTTTATGAGTTTTTCTAGAAGCCCAGCCTAGAGCATGCTCCTCCAGACTTTACAACACTATCTAATTCTCTATATTTCATCTGTTTTTTGCTTTAAGAAAGATGTCATGGTTTCTGTCTTCTGCATTTAACCCAAAGTTTCTAGGAAATCAAGAATTGGGGTGTCAGGGGAGAGGAGTCAGCGTGACAAGACCCCATGGTCTATAAAGGCCTGGTACCCCATCTTAAAAGATGCCTAGAAATTGAATAGACAAGAGGAAGAGGGTGGGTATTTCAGACTGAGATGGAAGCTTGAAGCAAATGCTCAAAGACAAAATGATCGTTGCTTCCATGTGGGACTACAAGGAAGCCAGACTAACTGGAATGAAGGGGATGCATGGAGGACCTATGGGATATAATATGCACAAGAGGGGTGGAGAGAGATCTCAAGAACCTAAAAGCCAAACAGAATTTTATACTGGATCGAATGGCAACTAGAAGAGCAATGTGATCATGAGAAAAATACAAAGTAGAGAAAGATGAGCACGTTCCACGTGGAGAGCCAAGAGAGGTATCTAGTTTTGGAAATTTTGAATTTATCTTTAATCAGCTTTATTAGCTGCCTCTTTTTGCTTCTGTGGAAAAGTTAGACAGTATCAGGCTCTGGAGCCACCACCCTGTCACCCACTCCAGTGGCAGACAATTCATACCAATTGTGACTTTCTTTCTTGCTCTACCCAGAGTCAGTCTTAGAATTCTTCTCTTGGAGCTCCAAGCAGTCATTAACAATCAATAGGACTTGGCACGAGAAATAAAATCTACTAGTTGTATGCAGTGTAACGAATGCTGTTCTAGCAAATCCTAACAGTTATAATAAAATATTAACGTACTTGTTTATTTATTCACATCCTTTATTGTAAACACAATTAACAATCTCATTCTTCTCAGACACAACAATAATGATTTCAGCAGTTGAACTCTTAAAAGAGCAACATATAGTTGTCTGTGACTAACTGCAGGTTTCAGAAGGCGTCAGCAGATTGTGTCAATAGACCGTCCCCATGAAAGACTCTGAAGTGCCTCTGATTCTTGTAAACATTTCCATGCACTGTATTAAGTTCAAAATAAGTGACATGTGTTTAGCATTACATGTGGTGGAAACTCTAAGATTAATTTCAAAAAGATCAAGTAAATAATCACTCAGAGATGCATGTGATTCTTATAAACATTCATTTCATTCTCGTCACCTGTCACTGTCAACATTTGTAACTGAGCCAACTAGACACTTGCAAGTTCATTGATGACAATGATCCCATGAAAACAGGCCCAACCATACTCGGGAAAGCACACCTCACCACAGCAAAATGACAGCCTTGTCATCCTAGCCTGGGCCTTAGTTCTTGGGATAATAGATGACAAAATACTTTTTAATAGGCTTTGGAGTCAGAGTAACCTGATTCCCAGGTGTGAGGGGATTCATGAGTCCTGGGGGGATAACAGAGTCCAGAAATGGAAATGTGAAACTTCTTTGGGAATGTATCAGTATAAGTGTATATGCTGCAGATACGGAAGTATGCAGAGTAGTTCCACTTCGTGAGAGTGTGGTGATAATTTCATATAAAATATCCTAGAGGGAGTTGAATATAGGGGATAGAGCTCTGCAAAGTAGGACTACGTGAATCTAAGCATCTTCTCTGTGGAAGTTACATGGGAAACTGTGTAACCAAGCTCTAAAGAAAATAATTCACATGGAGGGAGGAGCCTTTGGGCATCTCCATCTCCACCACTATGATTCTAGACTAAGCTGCTGTCATCTCTCACATGGAGCAGTGCAGTAGCCTTCTAACGGGTCCTTGTGTCTGCCTTTGCCCTTCCTACAAATTATTTTCAACACAAAAGCCAGAAAGTAAATCAGATTGCATCATTCCTCTGCTCAACGCTCTCAGATGGTTCCATGTTTACAGAAGTGATTCTCAAACCTCAGTGGGCATCACAACACCTAGAGGGTTGGTTAAAACACGGATTGCTGGCCCCACTACTAGAGTTTCGAATGCAGCAGGTGTGGGGCAGTGGCTGGGAATGTGCATTTCTAACACATTCCCCGGGGATGCTGATGCTGCTGGCTGGGGACTACATTTTGAGACCACTGACGTCACATAAGAGCCAGGTCCTTACACTGAGCCACAGGTTCTGCCCTGGGGATCTGGCCTCGTTACCACTCTGACCTCATCTCCTATTACTTTTTCCTTCACTCTGCTCCAGACGCCTTGGCCGCCTTCCTGTCCTTGAGCAGGCCAAGCACACATCCTGCTGGGAGTCTTTCTCTGGTTCATCCCTCTCCCCCGCAGACAGCCTCACAGTACGCTCTTCACCTCCTTCAATGTTTGCTCAAAAGACTCCTCCATGAGGATCTTCCAAACCATCCTATGTAAAACTGGACACTTTCTCTCTCCCCAGCACCCTTATTCCCCTTCTGTGATTTGTTGTTTTTCCAGAACACTTATGACCAACTGACACACTACTATAGTTTACTTGTTTACTTATACATTTTTTCTCTTCTCACCGCCAACTAGCACCCAACTGTCAGGACAGAGAGATTATCTGTTTGAAAAATCTGTTTTGTTCACTACTGTATCCCACACCTAAGAGCTCCTGGCACATAATGGGTGCTCAGTTTTTGTTTAACGAATGAATAAAAAAGTCTGAGCAGTAAAAAGAAAATTTAGATAAGTTTAAGTATCATAGAAGCCAAGCTAGAAAGTAATTTCAAGATGAGATTTCAAGATAAATAATAATATTAAGTACTACAAGGAGTTTGAGTAAGATTGAAAACTGAGGAAATGTCCTTTATGTCTAGTACTTTTTCTATATCATTTAAGAATTTTTTTTCCTGCCTAGAGGTCATGAGGATATTCTATTTTATCATATAAAAACAATACATTTAAAAGAATCTTTCTATTTTGAAATAACTGTAGAATCACAAGAAGGTGCTAAAAAAATGTATGGAGAGGTTCCTTGCATCCTTCCCCCGGTATTCCATCCTCGGTATTAGCATCTTGCAGAACTGGAGTAAAATATCACTAAAATCTTCACTATCAGGAAATTGACATTGCTGCAATGCATAGGGCATAATTCAGATTTCACCAGCTATACATGCACACGTATACATGCACTTATACATCTGTGGCCGTGTGTTTGTGTCACCCTACGCAATTTTATCACGTGCGTGGCTTCATGGAACCACCACCACAATCAGTATGCTTAACTGTACCGTCATCACAAGACTCCCTCATGCTACCCCTTTATAGCTACCTCCTCTCCCTCCGTCCTCATCTCTGGGCAACGACTGATCTGCTCTCCATCTCTCTAATTATGCTATTGCATGAGTGCTGTATAAAGGGAATCATGCAGCGTGTATCCTTCTGACAATGGCTTTTTTTTTAACTCAGCATAATCTCCTTGAGGTTCATCCAAGTTATTGCAATAGCAAGTTCATTCCCTTTCACTGCTGAGTAGCCACCCATGATATAAATGTACCACAGCCTATTTAATCTGCCACCTAGGGAAGTATATTGGGTAGTTTCTAGTTTGGGGCTGTTACAAATAAAGCTGCTATGGATATTCTTGTACAAGCTTCTCTATAAAAATGAATTTTCAGTTCTCTGGAATAAATGCCTAAGTGTATAATTGTTGGGTCCTATGATAAGTCCATTTTCAGTTTTAAAGGAAATGCCAAATTATTTTCTGGAGCAGTTGTACCATTTTACATTCCCCCTAGTAATATATGCGTGAACGAGTTTCTCCACATCGTTGCCAGTATTTAGTGTTATCATTATTTTTTACTTTATCCATTCAGGTAGGTGTATGGTGCTGTCTCATTGTAGTTTTAGTTTGCATTTCTCTAATGGCTAATGATATGGGACGTTGTGTGCTGATTTGTCATCTGTAATGCTCTTCGATAAAATATCCGTGCTTGTCTTTTGCCCATTATCTAATTGTATTATTGTCTTGTAATGTTGAATTTTTATAGTTCTTTATGTACTCTAGATACAAATTCTTTGTCAGACATGTGGTTTGCGAATATTCTCTTCCAGTCTGATTTGTCTTTTTGTCCACTTTAATAGGGTCTTTTGCCGAGCAAAGTTTTTAATTTTGATGAGGTACAATTTGTTGGTTTTTTTTTTTTTTTTTTTTTTTTATGAATAGTGCTTTTCATCTCAAGTCTAAGAACTCTTTGCCTAGCCTTGGAACCCAAAGGTTTCCTCTTTTGCTTTTTTCCCTAGAATTTGGTCCATGATCCATTTTTAGTTAATATTTGTACATAAGATGTGTATTTAGCTAGAGGTCCATTTTATGCCTGTTGGATAGCTCCTACACCATTTATTGAAAAGGCTATCCTTTCTCCATTAGTTTCTTTTGCTCTTTTGTCAGAAATGTGTTGGGCATATTCGTATGGATCTATTTCTGGGTTCTCTATTCTGTGGCATCAATCTGTGTGTTTCTCTCTTCGCTAGTACCACATTTCTTGAATACCCTAGCCCTATTGTAAGACTTAACATTAGGAAGAGTGATTTCTGCTGCTTTATTCTTCTTTTTCAAAATTGTTTTGGCTAGTTTAGAGCCTTTCTTCTTCCATAAATATTTTAAAATTAGCTTGTCTTGTCTACAAAAAAGATCCTTGCTGTCTGCTTCACCAGATTCAGGGTTGCCACTTCTTTTCTCTCAAAACTGAAAAATGTTGGGCCATTTCCATTGGGCTTCATGGTTTCAGATGAGAAATCCTCTGTCATTCAAATTGGTGGGGTATTTTTTCTAGGTGATGTATAATTTCTCTCTGACTGTTTTTAAGGTTTTTTTCTTTGCCATTAGTTTTCAGAAGTTTCTGATATTTCTTGGTATGGATTTCTTTTAGTGTGTCCTATTTGAGGTTCACTCAGCTTTGTGGATCTGGCTGTTTTTTGTTTTTCACGAATTTGGAAAATTTTCAGCTATTATTTCTCCTGGGACTCCAATGATATGAATGTTAGATATTTGTTACATAAATCCCTGAGACTGTTGTTTTTCTTTTTTTCAGTCTATTTTCTGTTTATTGTTCTGATGAAATAAATTCTATTAATTTGTCTTCAAGTTCATGGATTCTGTACTCTATCATCTCCACTCTGCTGTTGATTCCATCCAGTATGTTTTTTATTTAAGTTATTAAATCTTTGAGTTCTATAATTTCTGTTTGGTTCTTTTTTATAACTTCTATTCCTTTGCTGAGATTTTCTATCATTTTTATTGTTTCAAGAGAATTTGTCATTGATCATTGGAGCATTTTTTTTCTCTCCAAAGCCCCAGTACATAGTTGTATAACCTAGTTGTAAGTCATTCTAGTTCTTCTATTTGGGACGCTGCCACAGCATGGCTTGATGAGCAGTGTCTAGGTCCGTGCCCAGGATCCGAACCAGCGAACCTCGGGCCACCAAAGCGAAGCACGCAAAGTTAACCACTCAGTCATGGGGCCAGCCCCTTCTTGGAGCATTTTTATCAGAATGGCTTTAAAATTCTTGTCAGATAATTCCAACATCTCAGGATTAGCATCTGTTAATTGTCTTTTCTCTTTCAAGTTCGGTTCTCCTGGTTCTTAGTATGAAGGTTGATTTTTTATTGTATCCTGGACATTTTGGTTATTATATTAAGGGGCTCTTGATCCTATCTAAATCTATTTTAGCAGGAAGTTACTCTTTTTAAGTTTAGCGTATAGGTTCTGCCCTACTTTTGTATATTTATTTCTAAGGAAAATTTAGTTTTCTGAATCCTTGCAACGCTATTTTGGCCTGCATTGCCCTTCTAGTGCTGTTGGGATGCTTACTCAGTGCCTGCTGGCACTGTCTGCAGTGGCAGAAGGTACTTCCTGGGGCCACTGGCTGTTCCTGGGAGACCTTTGGTGAAGGAGAAGAAAAACCCTTGGCCTGGTCTCCCGGTGCCTCTAGGTGGAAGGCAGGGAGACACGGGGCTTCACTGTTGTGGCCACTGCTGAGGGATGGGATGACCCACCTGTGCCCCGGTTGTGCAATGGCGGCTTGAACAGCCCAGGGCTTCCCTGCTGCTGGGGAATTAGACAACCTACTGAGCCTGGCTTATGAAGCAGGACCTGGGTGGCCTGGGGATTTCCTGCTGCTGCAGCAAGCAGAACAGACACCCACTGGGGTCCTGGTTGTGGAGCAACATTGAGGTGGCTGTGTCTTCCCTGCTGCCACTGCTGGGTTCCCAGGTATAGAGCAGGGATGGAGGCCCCCCACCAGATCTCTGTGGGGCTTCCCTTTTCTTGGCCCTTTGGCCACAGAGAGAGGGCTTTTCTTTCTTTTCCTTTTGTTTGTTTTTTTTTTTGTCTTCGTCTATGCCTGTCTGTGGTTTGGGGTTGGAGGCCTCTCCAGTGCCCAGTTCGAAGGTGTATGGGAGACGAAAAAAAAAAATCCGGGAAACTCACCACATTGTCATTCCTCAAGTTGGGGTCTCTAGCCAATCTGCCTTTTTCCTTCCAGCTTTCAGAGTCCTTTTCTCATTGTCTGTTTAATAATTTCTGGGTATTTAGTTATATTTAGAGAGGAGGAGCAGGGAAAAGCCAATCTATAGTATCTTGTTCTGGAACTGAAATTCCAGAAAGCAATAAAATTTTGACTTCATATTCAGGTCTTTAATCCATCTGAAATTGATTTTAGTGTATGATGTGAGACAGATATCTAATTTCTTTTTTCCCCATATGGATATCCAATTTTCTTGGCACCATTTTTGAAAAGTCTATCTTTTATCTAATTCTCTGCAGGGCTCACCTCTGTGCTATAGCAAGAGTCTATTGCTTGGCTTGCTATTCTATATCATTGCTCTATTTTACTAACGCTGCACCAACACAACAGCCACCTAATTATCATTTCTTTTATAGTAAGTCTTGATATATGATGGTGCAAATATTCTAGCAAATGTTTTTGTATTTATTTTGCATCCAGCAAACTTGTTAAAATTCTCTTATTAAATTTAAAACCTTATCTATGGAATATTTTTAAATTTTTTATGTGCACATGTATCATTTTTAAGTGATAACTTTTTGTCCTTTTCAATCATTTTTGTGAGGTGGGGTGGGGGAAGAGGGAAGCATCTTTCTGTGCTGGCTGTACTGCAATGTTGAACTGTAGACGTGGGGGCAGTAGAATTCCTTGTCTTATTCTTGCTCTCAAAAAGAAAGCTTTCAGAGCTTCACCATTAAGTGTGACGTTTGCTGTAGGTTTTGCTGTGTATGTTTTATCAAAACAAAGAGGTTTCCCTCTATTTCTACTTTGCTAAGTGGATTTTTATAATCCTGAGTGGATAGTAAATTTGATTAAAAAATAAAAGGATGGAAAAAGACTTACTATAATAACACTAGTTAAAAGGAAGCTGGAGCGCTTATATTAGTATCAGCCAAATTAGATTTCATAGCAAAGAACATTACCATGGATAAAGAGCCTTATGTCTTAATGATTAAGGAGTCAGTTTGTCAATAGACTATGACAATACTAAACGTTTATGCACCTAATAATAGAGTTTCAGAATACGTGAAACAAAGATAGATAGAACTAAGACAATAGATAAATCTACAAGAATACTTGGAAATTTCTCTTGGAGATTTTATCCTCTCTTAATACTTGATGAAACAAGTAACAAAAAATCAGCAATGAGACAGAAAGGTTGAACAGCACTATCAAACAACTTGGCCTAACTGACATCTATAGAATATTCCATCCAAAAACAGTAGAATACACATTCTTTCTAAATGCACATGGAACATTTATGAAGGTAGACTATAGTCAGGCCCATAAAATAAATTTAAATAAACTTAAAAGGGGTTTGGCCTGGTGACACAGCAGTTAAGTTCACGTGTTCCACTTTGACGGCCCAGGATTCGCTGGTTCGGATCCCGGGTGCAGATCTGTGTACTACTTGTCAAGCCATGCTGTGGCAGGTGTCCCATATATAAAGTAGAGGAAGCTGGGCAAGGATGTTAGCTCAGGGCCAGTCTTCCTCAGCAAAAAAGAGGAGGATTGGCAGCAGATGTTAGCTCAAGGCTAATCTTCCTCAAAAAAAAAAAAAAGATTAAAAGGATTCAAGTCATATGAAGTATGTTCTCAGACCAAAATGGAAGTAAATAGAAATCAAAAACAAAAAATCTGGAAAATTCTGAAAATTAGGAAACTAAATAACACACTTCTAAATAATCTAAGAATCAAAGAAGAAGCCAAAAGAGAAAGTCAAAAACATTTTGGACTGAATGAAAATGAAAACACAATGTATCAAAACTTGTGGGATACCATTAAAGCACTACTTAGAGACAGACTTATACCACTAAATACCAATTTTAGAAAAGAAGAAAGATCTCAAATTCATGACCTCAGCATCCACCTTAAGAAATTAAAAAAAAAAATCAAATGAAACCCAAAGTAAGCAGAAGAAAGGAAATAGTAAAGATCAGAAGATCACGTGGAAATTAATGAAATAGACATTAAAAGGATCAATAAAACCAGCAGCTTCTTCTTTAATAAATATATGTATATATTTTTATATGTAATAATAAATTGATACATATTTTTAATAGTGATAAAATTTTTAAACCTCTAACCAGGCTAAACAAGGGGGAAAAAAGCAAGAAGACACAAGTCACAATATCAGATATGAAAAGATGGCATCACTACAGAGTCTACAGTTATTAAAAGGATAATAGGAGACTATTATGAACAATTTATGCTAGTAAATTTAATAACTTAAATGAAATGCAAAATTTCTTGAAAATCACAAATTCTCAAAGCTTATTCAAGAAGAAATAGCCTGAATAGCCCTGCATCTGTTAAAGATATTAAATTTGCAGATAAAAACCTTCCAACAAAGAAAACTCCAGGCCCAGACGGCTTTACCTGTGAATTCTGCCAAACACTGAAGGAAGATGTAAGACTGATTCTATTCCAACTCTTCCAGAAAATTGAAAAGGAGGGAATCCTTCTCAACTCACCCTGTAAAGTCAGCGATACTGTGATAACAAATCCAGACAAAAACATTAAGGAAAAGAAAACTATAGAACAATATCCCTGAGAAACACAGATGTCATAATTATAAACTACATTTTAGAAAATCAAATCAACAATAATATAGCCTGACCAAGCAGGGTTTATCCTATGAATGCAAAGTTGCTTTAACATTTTTAAATGAATCTATATAATTCACCATATTAACAAACTAAAAGAGAAATAACATAGGATTATCTCAACAAATGCAGAAAACAGCGTTTGATGAAATCCAATATCTGTTTCTGATTTAAAAAAGAAAAACCCTCAGCAAACTGATAAATAGAAGGTAACTTCCTCAATCAGATAAAAGACATCTACAGAAACCTCCAGTCAACGTCATAATGATGAAAGACCGAATTCTTTCCCCTCTAAGATTAGGACCAAGACAAGGATATTCACTCTCACTGCTTCCGTTCAATATATTAGTTTCTAGCCAGTGCAATAAGGCAAGGAAAAGAAATCAAAGTCATCCAGATTGGTAAGGAAGAAATAGAACTGTCTTCACATACACATATGATCTGATTTTCTTTGTAGAAAATGGTATACAATCCACAAAAATAAAAACATTACTGAGACTAATAAGCGAGTTTAGCAAGGTTGCAGGTTACAAGACCAATATACAAATTTCAATTGTATTTCTCTATACTAGCAATAAAAAATCAGAAATTGAAATATTTTTAAAAAGATAAAAGCATCAAAATATGGAATATTTAGGTATAAGATTGACAAAATATATGGAAAACCTGTCACTTAAAACTACAAAATATAGCCAAAAGAAATTAAAGAAGCCCAAAATAAATGGAGAGATAAACCTTGTTTATAGATTGAAAGGCTAAGTATTGTTAAAGTGTCAATTATCCTCAGGCAGATTCAACACAATCTCTACCTAAAATGCCAGAAGGCTTTTTTTGTAGATACGGACAAGCTGATTCTAGAAGTCATAAAGGAATGTAAAGGGTGTAGAATAACCATGAATTTTAAAAAGAAGAGCAAAGTTGGAGAGCTAACTACCTGTTTTAAGACTCAATATAACCTCAAAAAAAGTCTCAATATAAAGCTACAGTAATCAAGATAGTGTGATATTGGCATCAGGATAGACAAATAGATCAGTGGAACAGGATGGAGAATCTAAAAATTACACACACACTAGTGATTTTTGACAAAGGGCAAAGACAATTCAGTGGGGAAGGATAGTCTTTTCAACAGTTGGATATCCATTTGCAAAAAAGTAAATTCCAACCCATATGCAAAAAAAAAAACTCAAAATAGATTATAAATCGAAATGTAAAACTGGAAACTATGAAAATTGTAGAAGAAAACATAGTAGAAAATCTACTTCTTTGGATATTATACACTGTTTCTATTCTTTTGGGACTGGATAATGTTTAGTGCTAATCATCTTTAATTTCCACCTTCTTTTGTGCCTATCCCTATATCCCAGGAGTTGGAAACCTGTAAACTACATTTCTCAGACTCCTTAATACTAGCTTTTGAATCAAAATTTATATTCTGCCAATGAACATACTCATGTATAATTTGGAGAGCAGGAAGGAGGAAATGCTCTCTTTTTCTTTGACAATAGTGATGGCTGATGTGTGGATCGTGGAAAACATGAAGTTTTACAGCAGTTGGACACTGCATTCCATTTCCATTCTGACTTTTGCTCCTCCTATGTTTCGATGATTTAGTAAACTTCTAATTCCCCATATTAAATTTTTTCTCCTTGAAATACTTTTTTTCTGCTTCCCCATGCTGAATTATGACCAATATATTTGTAAAAATGCAAGATATGTGCTTAAATTATCAAACCCAAATGTTAGTATCTTAATCTTCATATCAGACAATACAAGGTTCTTAGAACACCTTAACTGCACTAATTCTATATTTTTAAACTTAAATCACAAGACTTTATTGTTGTTGTTTTGTATATTTAATGTTCACGTGGATTTACCCACTTATTTACAAGCTTCCTTTCTCTTGATTCTTTTCAGCATTTTGTACCTTCTATCTGGAATCATTTTCTTTCTGCTTAAAATACATGATTTAGAATTTTTTTTACTGAGGGTCTATTGATGACAACCCTGTTTTGTCTAGCTAAAAATGTCATATTTTGTCCTCAGCATTGAAAGATATTTTCACTGAGTATAGAATTATTCATTAGCTACTAATTTTTGTCAACCTATTGAAGACATCCTTCCTTTGCCATCTAGCTTCCTTTATTATATTTGAGAAGTCAGAAATTAGCCTAACTCTCATTCATTTGAAAACAGTCTGTCTTTCTTGTATGACTACTATTAAGATTTCCTCCTTGTCTGTGGTGTTCTATGATGTGTCTAAGTGTTTTCTATGCCTGAATTGAGATTTATAAAGCTTCTTGAATTTGTGGATTTATGACATTCATTGGTCCTGAAAATTCTTATCCACTCTCTCTTCAGATATTGCTTCTGTCCTGTTTTCTCTCTCCTCTCCTGGGATTCCCATTAAATGTGTATTAGGCATTCTCATTCTATTCTGTATATCACTTGAGTACTCTTATGCATTTTCTATGTTTCTGTCTCTGCATGTCATACATAGGCTGCTTTCTTCTGAGATATCTTCCAGTTTACCAATTGTTTCTTCAGTTGCGTTTAATCTCCAGTTAAACTCATCCTTTGGGTTTTTATTTTTGGTAGTTATATTTCTCATTTTCAGTTCTATTTTTTAAAAAAATCTACTGTGTCAATCTTTATAGTTTCCTGCTCTCACAAATATATACACACTTCTTTCTTATTTCTTTAAACAGATTGTCACACTGCCCATTTCCCTTCCAAGAATAAGAGACTTATTTATTCAGCTGATGGAAATGCTATTTTCTGACAGTCTCTTTGGAACTTGTTTAATTGAAAAGAGATTCCTTATCTTAGTTGAAAAAATATTTCTTCTACGGCTGATCCATATCTAAGGACTGGTTTTCATGGGGATTTAAAAACATGACTCCTTTCCTCAATTCAGGACATCTCTGAAGAGCCATCTTAGCTTCAGAGTTCCTCCTGGTGTTGTCTGAGGCCTTGATGAGACTACACCTGACTTCTCCCTCTGCCCAATCCTACTTTCTTTCCTTCAGCCAACAGGTTGATACTCAATAAACTTTCTAAACTCTGATGTCCGTCTCAGAGTCTGATTCCTTGAGAAACCAAGATGGAATCCAGAGTAACCATAGTTGTTTTATATGTGTCTGATCATTTTAATACTAAAGTCCTTATAGATATGTTTCTATTATTTTTTGTTTCTGCTTTTTTGTACTCATTCTTTTTTGTGACTTGGTTATCTTTGATTTTATGATACCTATTATATTTTTAAAAATTATTTGTAATATTTGATGCCAAGGATGGAAGTGCTTTCCTTTGGAGATAATTCATATTGCTTCTTCCAAGTGCCATGAATCCATCAGTATAGAACCACCCTACACCAAACGTGTGCCCTAAGGCTCCCTGGACCACCTAGGAGATGTGAAGCAGGACTGCAAATATGCAGGAAGGCTGGATTCCTTCTGGTTCACATTTTTGCCAACTTCTTGTGGAAGATGTCGCCTATTAGACTTCAAACCTTATGCAGATCTTGGATTTTGATTTCTGTCACCTTTTGTCCATAAGGACTTCAAAAGTTCAAAATTCCCCAAATTAGCCAATGCTCTTAAGGCAAAAAAGTCTCTTCTGTGTTGCCTTTAACCTGTCACTTTTTACCTTAATTAGTTTTTCCTGGTAATTCCATACTATCTTTTTATCTATTTGGTACTTTTAAGAAGACTTGTAGTTTTTTCTCAATGGGGGTAATTACATCCAGATAACCTGGCCCACTATTATGGAAAGCTAGAAGGACTTGTCCCACACAATTCCTGCAGATGTTTTTGAAGCATGAAATATCCAAGAGTAGCAGGAAAAGAATTCGGAGAGCCAGAAGCTAGCAGTGGCTACTGGTTTGCCTTTTTCAAAAAGACTTACAGTCTTGCTTCTGGGCTCAGGGGAAAAGAAGGCCAAGATGGATGAGTGATGTCTGCCATGGTCACAGGACGTGGTGAGCCACAGGAGGGGCAATCCTTGGACCAGATAATTCTGAACATCTCTTCCAGTTCTTTGGGCCTCTGTGAATTTATAAATATAAAGAGCCATTTATCACCTAAACTTTAGCTAACCCCTCTCATTTTTTTAAACTCCTCGGCCTGTGTTGAAGGTTCTCCCTGCTCTTGTCCCAACGTGTATTTCCAGCCCCTCCCACTGCTACTCCATATGCACCACAGACACAGCCAATCAGACTCTTTGTCTTTGCTTAAACATCCTCCAAGCTTTCCATCTCCAGCAACTTGACTCAGAGTCTCACTGCTTGGAACACTTGCTCCCCATTTATACACATTCTAGACATTCTTCTAATCTAGCTCAAATGCCACATCCTCCCTAAAGCTCTCTTTGGTCTCCCTAGTGGATTGCTCCTTCCTTTGATCTCTCAGAGCATCTGAGATCTTTGCCTCTCCCTCTCTTTTTTCCATGTTATTTAGGTCTTTGTTTCATCTCTTGTCCTATATTGTTAGGTGCGCGAGGCTTGGGCTGGGACTGCTTTATCTTTATACCTAACATTGCTTGATACTCAATGTGTCCCCTTCCAGGGGAGGACTCTCTGATGAAGGGGCAAAGTCTTATTCCTCAGTGTTATTCATCCTTCAGACTTTGGCAGTGGGGGCTGCTAACATTCCAAGGGGCAACTGTAGGTCCTCTGAGCTGTACCCACCTCTCCCCAGGGTCCTGGGACAACTGTTTGTAGGGCTTCGTCCTGAAGCACAGAAGATAAGACGAGGCACTACGTAGCTGTTTTTGGAGAACAGTACATGAAGGCAGGAGCAGGGCATGCCTGGGTTGCTGTCGCCCACCAGCAGCAGAGCTGGCCAGGCCAAGCACAGCAGAGCATTTAAAATACATTAAAGCCCTGCTCCCTTTGAAGTTGGAAACTATCTCTATTTAATCAGAGAGAAACAACTTTTCAAAAGATTTTTTCCCCTCTTTTTTACCTTCAGCTTGCTGGCTTCTCCTGTGGTTAGTAGCATGAATAAAACATGCATATCCCAATTAAATCTTGATTTAATTTCACTTCTTTGCAAAGCTGATGAACTCCAGTGCTTTCATAAAGACACTGAGCATTAGCATTCTTTTGTTATGCACAATCCATTCCGAGGAACAAGGGGCTAAAAATAATCAGCCGCCTCTCCCCGGCCTTGCCAAGCTCTCAGTGAGTTAGGGAGAAAGGAAAACACACACATGTGCACGCACACACACGTCTCCAGCCAGGCTAATCCTCCCCGTGGAGACCCCCTGGTAATTGTAGACAGTGAGAGCACATTTGACCATGAGGAACATCCTAGGCTTGGAAGGCAAACACAGTCTGCCAAAAAGACAGCTTGCTGAGTGACTCTTGGGCACTTCACCTGGAATAGCCAGGAGCCCAAGGTGACTTGAGAATCCCTCCCTTTCCTGCTTCAGAAGAGGCACCAGTAGCAGAAAGTTCTAGACTGAGCTGCAGCATCCCAGAAGGCTGACTGAGCTTCTTGGTTACCACTTGCTTCCGAGTTTGGAAAATACAAAGTGCCCTCTCAAGTTTGTTCTCATCATTTCAAAAACTAAATATCTACTGAACACTAGAAGGAAATATATGAACATGTTTCAATCCGTGGTTATTCCTGAATGATGAGATTATGGATTATGTTTATATTATTTCTGATGCTTTGTAGTTACTGAACTCTCCTTAATAAGCATATAAAATATATTTTATAATCATAGAAAGTTATTTTAAAGAGCACATTTATTGAGCCCTCCCCTATTCCATTTAGTAGGGACCATTATCTAAGAAATGGTCCCTAACTTCAAGGAGTTTTTAATCTACATTGCGTGACCAATAGTAGACAAAATAACTAGTAATAAGGGCTAAAGATAGAGGTCTCAGTTCTAAGCTGTCCCAAGAAACAGATCTTTCCAAAGCTAGCAGTAGATAAACACCTTAGAGAGGCAGTGATACAAAAAATTTTGGGTCTCAAGGTTTGAGGGACCTTAGGAGTCACGTAGACCAAGCCTACATTTGATGCTTAAATTCCATCTTCATCGACCCTGGTGAATGACCTCTTGGTGAACATAGTCAGTATCTGACCAGAAACCTGACACTGTCCAAGTCAGCCTGTTCCACATTTGGATTCTTCTTACTGCCTGTACATTCTTCCCGACACCAAGCTGAACTGTTCCCCTGGTGGCTCTGATTTGCCTCCTGGGGTCACATACATTAGATCTGCCACCTCTTCCACAGGACGATGCATCCCATATTTCACATCAGCTTTGACGCCTTTCTTCTTTCTTGTCTTCCTTTACTTGACTAAGCAACTATTGTTTCTTCAGCCACACCTCAAACAGCATGATTTCCAAGAGCTTTGAAAAATGGGCAAAACTTACACAAAACTAGAGAAACGGGAATGGGCATTCTCAGTAAGGAAAATGGTACAAGCAAGACATATATTTTGAGAGACACCGTGTGTGGGCTGGCCTGTGAGAAAACCAGTCTAGTGGGGCTGCGTTTAACTACGGAGTTGGTGGGAGGTGCAGGTGGAGAGGTAGGAGGGAGGCCGCCTGGGGAAGGCCCGGACTGCAGGCTGATCTGACTGTAGCTCCACATCCCCTACACTGAACAGTCTCTTTCATTCCAAGAGGAGCCTGCTGTGGGACTCAGGAGATCTCCTTTTAGCCAGGTGCTGCTGCTTCATGAGAGCCCGGATCATTGTGGACCCAGAAGGGGGTGGCCAAAGAGGAGAGGGCAATGAGAAGACGCTTGGTATTGAGTTACTGCAGACGGTCTTCCCCTCAGCTGCCACCTTTCCATGTGATCTGACCAGCAAACAATAGGCAATACACAGCCAGCCAATGGAGGAAGGCTCCCTGAGGTCTCCATGTTCTCGGGGATATGTCTGTCAGGTTAGCTGAACTGGAGCTGGGGTAGTAGGGGCAAGGTTTAAAGAGCTTGTCCCTGAGATACAGGTCGATTTCATGGTTTGTACAAAGAGAATGCTGGGAAAATGGAGGGGCCAGAAGGAGCGTGATGGGTCAGAGCCGGCAAGGGACAAAGAGCCCGGGGCATAGAAAGGGTCAGAGGACAGACCCGGGGGTGGTTACCACCTGTGAATTCTCCCTCTTCCTCAGATTCCTTCAACCTCATGGAGTTGTAGTGACTATCAACAGATGTAATGGATGCAGTGGCAACCATGCCAAGGCTGTACCCACTCAGGACCTCATGATGATGATGAAAATGGCAAGCACGGCCTTTATGTGCAGCAAGAGCACAAGGGCAGCAACCTGACTGGGGCCACCCACCTTCTCTCCCCGCACCCAGTTCCATCCTATACAAGAGCCCTGTGTGCATGTGTGTGAGTACCCCAGACCGCGTATCTAAGCTCCCTTCACCTGCCCTGTGTTCAAACTGCCAGCCTTTGGCTAGCTATCGGGCCTAAGGGTGAACACCAATAGACCCTGGAAAAAGGACTGCGCAGGCCCTGGAAGTGGGCTCAGAGCTGTTTAAGGAGGAACTCTAGGTACCCTGAGGACCCAGAATTTGGTCTTGAAGGAGGGTATGAGATCTAGGTGGTCATGTCATGTGGGTGCCAAAGATGTTGGGACAGCAAGACAGGAGAAAGGCCAGTGCTGGGACCCTCTAAGCATGGAGCCCAGACCCAGGGCCCTGGTCACACTGGGGTAAAGAAAGTACTGCTGACATATCTGGTGACCTTAACACAATGAGGGAGAAGGAGCAAAGACTTTGGACCCACACAGGCCTGGGCTCAGATCGTAGCTTTGACACTTATTTCTTGGTCATTTAAACTCTTTGAGCCACAGATTCCTCTTGGACAAATCTGAGACTGTACACCTGGTTGGCGGGGTGGTTAATGAGATAGTTTTTGAAAATTTCTGCCATATGTCACGCTTCCAATCATCGATGGTTATTGTTGCCTTTAAATGGAGTCACTTGTCAAGGGAGCACAACTCAAAGCAGTGACAAGACAGAACAGAACTCTTCAGAGAGGGAGTGGCCCAGGAGAGTGGGGAGAGGCAGGGGAAGTTTCCCTTGGGGGTTGAAGACCCCCTTGAATGGCTTTGGTAGGTGCAAATCTGTCCAACCCTGACGCTGGATCACAGCTCATAGGCCTTTGAAATTGTGTTGTGTTATTTCATTTGAGCAGGCTCCTGCCCACTGCCCACTCAGAAAAAATGTCTGCTGCTTTTTCAAACCTCCCAGACTGTCTCTCACCCTCCATTTTGCACAAGTCTAGACCACACTGGAACTTTCTCTCACACAGGCTGCTCAACCCGAGCCTCAAAACAGCTCACACTAATAAACAAGTCCCCAAGACCCAGGAGCCATGCACTGTGGGAAATTTACACACTCATAAAGAGACAGGCCTGCTAATATGTTTACAGGTCGGGGGTCTTTCTCCTGAATGCAGACGAGATATTGCTGCAGCCAAAGGGGAAATTGCTCGGGCCTATCTTCCAAGCACGGACCAGGGAGGAATCCCCAAGACTTCGCTGGCACAGCTCATAAATCTCCCGCATTTCTGTTTGTCCCAACTTCCATCATTTCAAGCAACATGGGGGATTGTCACGTTTTAAGAAAATAAATAAAATGAAATTATAGATTTGCCTTTGTGATCCTGATGTGCAGATTACATGTTATTACGTTATGGATCTCACACCCCTCAATGCACTTGCACTACAGTATGATTATTGGATTTTGATGTATTGCCAACATCAAACCCAAGTAAATATTTTTCTCCACTAAGTGATGCTGGGAAGGAAGGCACTTCTTAAACATAAAGCCCATTTAGGTGGTTTCGTAAGAAATGAAAAGAAACCAAAGTGAAGAAGAATAAACATATGGGCTCTGGTCTTCCGTGGCGAGTCTTGCACATCTAGTTCCCTAAACCCTGGAAAAATAGAGACAGAGACAGAAACGAGGCCTGGAGCCTGCTCTGATTCTCAGTGTAATTCACGCACTCATGACGTGTATTCAACACCTCCCATGTGCCAGGCACTGTTCGGGGCATCAGGGGTAGGACGATGAAGAACACACACAAAAGTCCCTGCCCTCATCAAGCCTGTATTCTAGTAGAAAGAAAGAGAAAATAAACTAGTAAAATACATCGTGTGTCTGTGGATAAGTGCCTCAGAGAAAAATAAATTAAGTAAGCAGAGTGGCGAGTATGTTTGGTACCAATTTTAAATGGGTGGTCAGAAATGAACTTATGGAAAGAGTGACATCTTACAACAGCCCAGTAGGAAGTAAGGCAGCAAACCCTGGAGCTATCTGGGGGAAGTGCATTGAAGCAGATGGAACAGCAAGTGCAGAGACCCTGAGGCAGTGGTGAACTTGCAATATTCAGAGAAAAACTAGAAGCCTGGAGCAGAGTGAGGGTGAGCAAGGACAGCAGAGTAGGAGTAGGTAGTGGGGGGTGGGGTGGCCAAATCGGTGGGGCCTTATAGGCCACTGTAATGACTTCAGACTATTCTAGGTCTATTGTACAATAATGGACAAAACAAATATTGTCCCTGCTTTTTCAGAGATTATATTATGATTGAGAATACATGCCAGCCACCTCTGTGTAGAGTGAGAAGTGCTACAGTGAGGGTTGTTTGAGAAGAGTGATGCATAAATCAGCTAGAGGCATCTTCCAGCCCACTGCCATCACCTTCACCCTGGAAGGCTCTCTGCTGAGGGCCTCTGGTTGTCTGAGGGCAGCGCTCAGGAAGGGGTCTGTGGGAGACCTCCTGGAAGACAAACGGTCCTTTTGGAGATGGACAAGGCCAAAAGAGAAGAGAGAGGGGGTTCTGTTCCAATGCTGAAGACTTCCCAGTAGACGACAGGCATGCTGATTGTGTCTCATCCCCAGTTTCTACTAGAAATGCCAACTGGAAAGGCAAGAAAATGGAATAGGGGGTGAGATCAAGGTGGAAGAAAGCAAACATTATAATGTCATGTTGTAGAGGTGAAAGGGCAGCCTTTATTGGAAAAACTTACAAGTCAAAGCCAGCAAAAGGAGGCCTGTGGGTCCTGTGGGTCAAGGACCCAAGGATCAGACTGTGGAGTTATGCTCCAGGGGAAGGATCCTACTTATCATGTGAGCAGTACAGCTCAGGAGCAGGATAAACAGTCAAGATGCAGGTGCCAGGAAGCCTGTGTGTAAATGCCAGCTGTGTAGGGAGTTATCTAAGACTGCCAGGTGTTAGCACCTGGAGACCTTGTGAAGAGGTGGATTCAGGCTGCTGGGAGAAGGGAGGCTGCAGCCCCATGGGAAGTTGAGTTAAAGCCCAACCCCTCTTGTTAGAGAAAAGGAGCTTGGAGTCCGTCCATCGCCAGGCAATCTGAACTTCAGGAGATGTCCCTGGACAATCTTCTTATCCCTCCTACTGGGGGGAAGACAGACCTGGAGCAAAAATTACTGGGTCACCCGTAGTAGACAGAATACTGGTGATCCCACAGGGTCTTCAAAAGGTATAGACAACCTCATGATGGAAGACACTTTAGGAAGCTCTTCTGTAGTGGAGGTAAAGTAGCCTGAGTGTCACCTGATTTAGCCCCAGAATTGGTTCTTGGACTTTGAGAAAATCATTTCACTTTCTGGCCAGCAATCTCTTTGCCTTTAAAATAAGGCTTTGGGGCCGGCCCAGTGGCATAGTGGTTAAGTTTGTGCACTCTGCTTCAGCAGTCTGGGGCTCTTGGGTTCGGATCCCAGGCGTGGACCTACACACTACTTATTAAGCTGTGCTGTGGTGGCAGCCCACATACAAAATAGAGGAAGATTGGCACAAATATTAGCTCAGGGACAATCTTCGTCATAAAATAAATGAATGGATAAAATAAGATAATGCTTTTAAACCTCTGCTCTGAGAAATCCAAGGGATCCATTAGAAGTGCCCCCAGGGCCACCATGGTGTAAGTGGAGCCTTCAGGGTCCCCTCCGAAGGGGTCTTGGAAACAACACTCTCTCCTTTCCAGAGAAGTACTACTTTCTATTTTGGGTTTTTGTGAAAGTTTTTATTTGAAGAGAGAGTTACACTGGATTTAAAAAAATAGTTTGAAAACTACTGAGCTAAATATTTATGCTCCAATCTTTTCCCACCTAAGAAGTGCCACTGCATCAGTGCAGTGCTGTGCCTGAGCTACCCCGTCTCTTTGCTGTGTGTCCTAAGGAAAGAAATTTCTTAATGTCCCTTTGCCGCTAATTGTATTGTTTCTCTGTCTGGTCTAAAGTTTAACCTAAGTCTCTCATGTTATACGGATGCTAAAAGATTCTAGAAAGCAGGGGGCTGGTCCTGTGGCCGAGTGGTTAAGTTCGCGCGCTCCACTGCAGGCAGCCCAGTGTTTCGTTGGTACGAATCCTGGGCGCGGACATGGCACTGCTCGTCAAACCACGCTGAGGCAGCGTCCCACATACCACAGCTAGAAGCACCCACAACGAAGAACATACAACTATGTACCGGGGGGCTTTGGGGAGAAACAGGAAAAAAAAAATAAAAAAAGTTTCTAGAAAGCAGCCATTCCCTTTGTCTGGAACACCTTCCTGCTCCCGCCTCCCTCCCCTCATACCTGGCTAACTTTTCCTCCTTCTGCCACTCTCAGCATAACTGGTGCTTTCTCTAGGAAGCCTTCCCAGTGCTCCTTCAGTTCCCTCCATGTACCCCTATCCAGGGACTCATCCACTGTTCTAGAATCACCGTTATCCTTAGTTCTCCTGTCCTTGACTATGACTTTCTTCAGACCCAAAAAGTAAGTTTGTCTTATCACCATCTTCCCAGAGCCTCCCCTGGTAATCGGCATGGTTGTTCTCATAATAATGTTGTTGCTGCAATGGCTGCCACTTATTAAATGCTGACCGTGGGCCAGGAACCATGCTAGGCACATGACACACAATGTTTCGTCTCATTCTCACACCAACCTTTGAGGGTCGGTATGATTTTATAGATAAAGAAACTCGATTCAAGAGGCTTTAATGGACCTACCTGAAGCGACAGATGAGTAAACAACACTATCATCTAAATTTTGACCTTTAAGGGGCCTTTATTATCTCTGCATCCTTCCATTCTTCAAAGTGGAAGAATTAGGCCAAAGATGGTCCATGCTTAGTGAGAGTTTAGGGTATAGCTGACCCCTTTACTCTGATGTATGAATGTGGATGGGACTTGAGTTTGTCGGCTGGCTGTTCTCTGGAGAATAAAGGAATAGAATAGAAAAATCCTTGAGGAGTTCATAATGCACTTATGGAACACATGAAATAGTCTTGAGAACATTTCCAGAACAATATATCAACAATCACTCGTTAGCTCACAATAGTGTGTCAGGTATAAGCACCTGATATAGTACATACACCCCAGTTGGGGTAACCCAACCAAATATTTAAAAATACTTTTGAACAAAAGAGTCACTGAGGAATTATTCAATTAAATAAGCACTCCCTGTGGCCCCAGTATATGCAGGGCACTGTGCTCTGTATTACAGGGTACAGTTAGACAGGGCTACAGAAACCTCTCTGTCTGTGCTTAGTCGCCATGAAGACGTCCAGCCTCTGCAGCAACATGCTACATTGAATGATGCCTTTTTTTTTTTTTAAGATTGGCACCTGAGCTACAACTGTTACCAATCTCCTTTTTTTTCCCCTCCCCAAATCCCCCCAGTACATAGTGACACATTTTAGTTGTGAGTCCTACTAGTTGTGCTCTGTGGGATGCCACCTCAGCATGGCCTGATGAGCGGTGCCATGTCCACACCCAGGATCCGAACCTGCGAAACCCCAGGCCGCTGAAGTGAAGAGTGCAAACTTAACCACTCGGCCACGGGGCCGGCCCCAGAAATGATGCCTTTTTTGCCTCTCTTCCCCACAGAATGCTTCATCCTTCAGAGCAAGAGCCATGTCTGATGCACCTCAGTATCCCCACGGCCCACAGCATCCCCTGCATAACGCATGTGGTTGAGTTGAATAAGTCAGATCTCAGCCCCCAAGTAGCTAGGGAAGAGAGACAAAATATAGATCAAGTTTATAATTCAGGGCGGAAAGTGATGGGTCTTCCAGAGAGCTAGAGAGTTCTCTGGAAGTCCAAGTGAAGGGCATTTGGTTCAGGCAAGGACAATGCCAACAGCGAGAGAGAAGAGCAAAAGACTGTCACTGCCTAAACAGAGAGAATGGCAATAGCAGGGGTGAGGTTGGGAGCAGGAGGGCAAGGACTCCATGGGGTAGGAAGTGGTAGACACAGAGAACAGAGAAAGAGGTTGAGGACAGACTGGAAGGCCGTGAATGCAGGACAAGGGGCTGGGCTTCATCTGTGGCAGAGGGTCCCACTGAACAGTTTTGAGGAGGGGGCACAGCATGGAGAGTCTAGTGCTTTAGCAAGGTCTCTCTGGCAGACAGTGGCAGGGTGGGCACAACCCAAGGACACTGAGTGGAGACGCTGGTTGGTAAGCTACTACAACCAGAACACAAGAGAGGTAATCATGGAGGGAGACTGCCCACACTGCCCACAACTGGGAGACGAGTGTTAGGCACGGAACAAAGGCAAGGAAAGGTAGGTCCAAACAGACTAAGGTGGAAAGATGACAAGTTTGGTTTTAGGCACATTGACTTTGAGCTGCTAGTAAACCATCTTGACTTTGTCACTTACTAGCTGTGTCACTTTATTCCTCTATGCCTCAGTCTCTTTATCTGTTAAATGGGGATAAAATAGGACTTATATCATACGGTTGTGGTGAGAAAATTGTACACACGTACAAACACACACACACACACACACACACACACCCCTGGCACACAATAAGCAGCCGACCAGCCAGTATTGTTAGCATTATTATTACCGAGGTGGAAATGTCCAGCAGGAAGCTAGAACTGCAGATCTGTTGCTTGGGACCAAAGCAATTCTTTGCAAAAGGATTTATTATAAGATGGCTTTAAATAGAAACTCTGTGCTTTTAAAAGAGGATTTCTTTTTTTTTTTTTTCATTTTACTTGCAACCTTTCAGAAACCTATTTAGCGTGTTAAGTGAGGCACCCCTGTAGTTAAAAGGAAACCACTTCAATTCCTCAATGAAGACATTCTTTGAGACAAATTCCGTCTTGAAAAAGTCAGCCTGGGCCCAGAGGGCTCTGGAGGAAGGCGTGCCCTTCCCAGGGCTGGCGGCCCAGGGAGGCTTGGCTCGGGCAGCAGGCAAGCCGGGGAGATGTAGGTAATAGCCCCTTTTGGCAGTTAGGAGTTTGGAAAGCCTAGTACCTGCTAGTGAGGGAGAAACTACCTATACCTGTGGGCACCCGGATGGGAGCCCATCCCAGGAGAAATGACAGTATCCCAGGCCCCACCTCACTCCCCATAGACTCAGAAGTCTCCGTCTACATAGGAGCATGAAGGGACCCTAAAAACACCAGCTTCTCCTTTCTTATTTCATCATCTGCTAAAGGGTCTGCTTCATTGTTGCTGTTTGTCGTTTGCGAACACAAATCCTAAAGTGGTCAGCAATACTCAGTTTTAGTTAGAGGACACTTCTCAGAGGAGGTGGCTTTCCAAAGGAAGAGAGGCAGGAAAGGAGGGGACTGGTGGAGACTGCTGAAGTAGCAGGGCTGTTTCTGGCCTTTTCTGGGGTCTGGGGAAGGAGTGGGAAGAAGGAGCTGGCCCTGAGCACAGACTACAGCAGGTGGCCTGGGACCTGAAGGGTGCGAGGCTCCTGTGCCCCACTGAGGTGGGCTGCAGGCACCCCAAGGGTTAATGTGGGATGAGAGCCTAGCCTGAGCGGAGTGTGGAGGTCTGTGGGTCCCCCCAGGGAGCTATACAGGAAATTGCCTAATAAACCAGCTCCAGAATCCACCTCCCGTTGCATATTTTATTGACTTGAAACTTTTTTTAATCAGTGGACTCCTGGAGCCAGGTAGCCTATAAAATAAATAAATAAAAGGAGTTCAAGGCAAAATGAGGAACAAATTACTCCTGTGCTCCTGCACCCTCTCCCCCACCCCTGCCATTAGCTCCAGCAGCTCCCAACACTCCCCTGTCATGACCCCACCCTTTTCCTCCCAGCTTTCCCGCCACCGCAAGTATGCGAGGTCTGATTGATTAGGAAGGTCTGTAAATGCGAGATTTATAGGGAGTGGGTGACAATTTATACCTGAAAAGTTTCTATCTGAGATGCGAATGATTTATAAATTTGTTTCTTAAAAAATAAACATGGAGCCCCTTGTAAATAACAGATTTATATACTGACTTTCTGACGCGGCATCCTACCTATGAATGAGCGAACGGCATTAAGCTGCCGTTTAGGAAACAAGAGCCTAAACCCACTGAGTCGAGGTACCTGATTTATCAAACGCAGGCTTCTCCATTAATCAGAGTCCAGCTCCAGGATTCAGTGGCAGTGACTCTCCAAGCTGCTCTGGGGTTTCCTCTTTGGGTGGTATCTCTTGCCTTCATCTTTATTTATTTCCAAAGAAAAAAAAAAAGCGTTGCAACTGATTGAACTGACTGATTGATATGTCAGTGCTGAGATTTATGAGGCTGGGCCCAGCTTCCAGGGCTGTCTCTTTATCCCGTCTCCGTTCTGATGTAGGCTTGGCTCCTCACCAAAGATTTGCATATGCCATGTTCCATCCTGCTCACCCTCTAAGCTGCTATATTCCCGGTCAATTCTCTCCGCCCCTGAATCTTTCTCCAGAGGAGAGTCCCAGACTAACCCTCCTAAGATTCTACCCCAAATAAATTCTATAAATGATGGCTATGAGAGGCTTAGAGCCCTAGAAAATCAGATCTGTAAAGAGGGAACTCGTCATGTCACCAATGAGGACTGCAGCTCCGAGAGGTGGAGAGGTGCCTCAAAGTCACACAGGAGCCAGGGGCAAAAGTGGGAACAGCAAACCTGCATTTATTGATTCCACATCCAGTCCTCCTTCTACCACACCATACTTCAGCAGGAAGCATTTATTTCAGGGTGTATGAAGGAAGCTGAGCTCCGTGGAAATTTCTCCGGATGAGTGCAAGACAGAGAGGCAGGAGAAGGACCCTGAGCTTTGGGGACTTGCCATTGACCACAGTGGTGTCTTCCTTCTGCCTCCACCCTGGCTCCTGGTGATGCTGGTTGGGGATGGTCAGGACTACCACCGCAGGCGGCTCCCTCCTTTGTCCACATGCTATAAGGGGGCACCCCCTTCTGTCCACATGTCTGGATTCACCCCGTCTCTCTGTAGTCCCAGGTCCTGAGCGAGTACTATTCCTTCAACAATATCATTGAGCCCTTTTGTCTTTTCTTGTCTGCCCCTCTCTAGTCTCCTGCAGGACTTGAATATACACCTCACCAGGCCACTTAATCACAGACTGTCACCCATCGTTATCTGTCCTGCTATTAAGCACTGAAATCATACGCCGCCCTGGCCTTGCGGTATCTTCTGTGTTATTAGTGTGGCTCACAGAGTGGTCACCAAATAACCCCGTGCCAACCTACCCTCTCATCTGCTCTTGGGTGGGGCAATGTGGCTAGTTCTGACCCATGGCCTGGCCCAGGCAGTTAGGAGCTGGCTCACCTCCTCCACCTCGATCGGCCCCCGCTGTGTTGGCCTTGGAGACCATGGGCTCCAGAAGCCACAGCTACCGAATGGAGCAGGGTCCCCTGAGCTGCATCCAACTTTGCATAAACAGTCAACGACATGTATTGCGTCAAGGCACTGAGATTTGGGGATGTATTTGTTACCGCAGCACGTACCTTCCCCTACCCCAACAAAATTAGTTACTGCTGCTAATCCCAGGCCTGCCACTAATTGGTGAAGAGTCATTTCCCCACTTGTGGGCCTCAGTTTATTCACTATTAAAAAGAGGCCATTAAACTAGATGATGAAAATAATACCTGCTATATATTTTACACTTGCTGTATCCCAGGCAAGGTGCTAACTGCTTTATAAACAGGAATACACTGACTCTGATAACTACTCCATGGGACAGATTTCATTATACCCTCAGAGTGAGGATTCTGAGTTGGGGTGGGGCAGGGTAGGGATGTTAAGCAACTCTTCCAAGGCTGCGTAGCTACCAAGTGGTGGTCCGGAGTTTGAATGCAGGAAATCTGACCCTGATGCCCAATGTTCTTACCACTATGTTTTATGACCACTCAAAATCCCTCAAGCACAAGACTTCAAGAATATTCCTATTGATCTCTAACTCTCTGCTTGTATGCACATCTTCCAAATCAAATTGTAAGCTTTTTGAGAATAGAAGTAATAGGCTATTGCCGTTCATAAACATCCCCTTGTCCCAGGCTCCAGAGCCTAGAACAGGGTGAACATCGAGTACACGTTTCATAAATCCTCCTTGAATTGAATTGTACATCTCTGAAGTCAACTCAGATAAACTCAGATAAACATATCTCTTGTTTGGCAAACCTGACTCCAACAGTGGGATTGCATTAGGACTCAGACGATGAAAACCTGGAGTCATTCAGCCTGATGATTTGGTACGCGTTCTTCATTCCTTTGGCATACAGTCAACATGCAGCTGCTGTCTAACAAGTCCTGTGCGATGGGGGAATGCAAGTCACAGCCTCTGCTCTCTGGGAAATTACAGTCCTGCCAGTGAGTGAGCTTCACCTGAAGGCACTAACGTGAAGTGTACAGAGAATAATTGTTACCCAAGTTCTGTGAAGGAGTATTTGCTGTACACGACCAGCTGTGTGCTGGTTAATGTTGAGCAAGTGGTTGTCTGGGAAGGAAAAAAAGCCCTGATTTGCAGTGTTTGCCAATTTCCATGGTGTAAATACTCATATCATGGCTGATTGCAAGCTACCGATGTGATGTCAGTGAACTGAAAGTCGGAAGACATGCGCACACTTGACTCTCGAGAAGCCCATACAAGCAAGCTCCAGCACCCCACCACATACATGTGGTGGGTTCTTCCCCCATCTCCACTGAGATACAAATCAAAGAACCGTTGGAGCAAGAGGAATATAGACGAGCTCTAAGAAGAACTGTCTCAGGGTTGAGGAATATTGGATACTCAGGGTATACGTGAAATGTCCTTCTGTGAGCAAAGGTTTTTGAAGGCAGAGAGAGAGAACAGATTCTCATCTGTCTAGGCTGGTTTATGTCCAGGCTCACCTGCAGGCAAATGGATGGACCAGGTGACCTCTAAATGTCATACTCAGCCTAAGGATTCTGTGATGCAGGCAGAATTTGCTCCTAGCTTTCTTCTGCCACTAGGGACGCATCAGGATTTCTGAGGACCAGAGTCGATAGTACCAGTACACCCAGTAGAATCCCATCCGCAAACATTCTCTGCAAAGTTGCTGACCTAATATTGAACAGGTTAATTGTGGCCAGTGGAATGCTTAGCTGCCAGGGAGATTTCCAAGACTCTGGAGTCCACAGCTCTGGAAAATGTAGACATGCAAATGACAGCACCTTGCTCCTAAGGATGGCAAATGGGCCTGCCTGTGCTGGGCACCTCTCCAAGGGTGCTCAGATACTGAGAAAATCCCCACTCACCCCAGCCCAGCCCTGATTCACCCTGCCCTACACGGCTGGCCCAGGGCAGCCAATCACACTAGCCCAGCGGCTCCCCTGTCTGGCACACTCTCCCCGTCTGCATATTCATCGTTTTCAGGACTCACAATTGTGGTCCAGAGCCTCTTCTGGGAGTTAGAGGATAATGTCACAGCCTCCTAGAAGCTCACAGAGAGGGCAAGGAGTGGCCTGCCAAGGAGGAGGGAGGGTGTGGATGGGAGCTGTTCGTTTCCCATACACAGGAAGCTTTGAGAGAAAGCAGACCAACTTTCTCTGAGACTACCTCCCACTCTGAGGAACCACCTCCCCCACCAGGAGGGCCAAGCTGCCAAGGAAAGGCTCTGGTAAGGCCTGCATCCAACACATTGAACACGTTTCCAGAAACAATCAAGAAGGCCCAGGGTCTACTCCTATTTCTAAGGGGCACAACTCCTACATCCACAGCTAATCATTCTGAGGTAACTGAGAAGCAAAGAGATGGGCTAATTTCCCTCAGGCCAGACCTCAAGCTCAGGGTAAAGAACAACGCCCTGCAAAATGGCTTGGCAAGCCTCGTCATTGCATGGGGCAGATGGAGAATTAGATGTTCAAGTCCACAAGCAAGTTGCTTGTGAAGGCAGATTTAGGAATCAGACAGCTGATCCTTGGTTCACTGCTTACACGGGCCCCAGTAAGTAAAACAAATGATGATCCATTGGAAGCACAGTTTTTCACGGAAAAGCCTGTGGATTAATTCAGTGGCAAAAGGAAAGCTGGGCTCAGCAGTTGTCTGGCTTTCGCTTTGATTCTCTCCCTACCCAATCAAAGATGAGCACACCACAGAGGCAACTTGGCTTTCCTAAGTGCCACTCATCTCCTCCCCTCACCCTCTGTCTTACCTTAACTCTCCGTTTCTCCTGGATACTTTAGTTCTGCCATTTATCCGTCCATCTGCCATTTGTCCACATCCATCACTCATCCATAAATCCACCCATTTATTTAATTATGGTTTATTGAAAGCCTACTGCATGTCAGGCACTCTGCTGGGAACTCAGGATGCTTTAGATCTAGTCACGGTTCAAAGCACACACTTTGGAGTCCAAACAGCTGGGGTTCAAATACAGGCTCTGTCGCTTTCTCGCTATGTGACCTTGAACCCACTACTTACCTCCCAAAGCCGTGGTTTCCCTATCTGTAAAATGGGAATAATAATACTCTCTCTTTGGGTTTATGCTGAATGCTAAATAAACTACATACGCATATAAAATAGTGCTTGAAGATGACCAGGTACTCAGTAGCCTATTCTCAGATGCTGTGGAAGAGAACAAGATAAATATGATGTAAACCCTGACCTCAGGGAGCCTCTAGTCAGACTCCAGAGTCTGACAGTCTGGTGGATTGGAGAAACCAGATTGTCTCCTCATCTCCTATCCCGCTCCTCTTCCTCTTTCTCTGTTCCTCCCTCCCCTTCTCCCTTGGCTGTGGTGGCTGCGTAAGTGTCAAATCAGCCAGGCCAAGTGAACTACATTTCCCAGAACTCCCTCCCTGTATGTTTCTGGTTAGGAAGCACCACAAGAGATATTTTCCTGCGAAAACTGGAGGGTGGAAGAGAAGCAGCAGCCACTGTGTTTTTTACCTTCAGAAGGTTGGTGCGGGAGCTGTTTTAGCTCACACACGTTGTCGCTTATCTGCTTTCGCCTCTGTGTGATGCTGCACCAGTTGTCACGTGACTGCTCCACCCTCCCTTGGATCCTCCTTCAGCTTCTCCAACTCCTGGGCCGGTGCACCTTTACTCCATGATGAAAGGTGCTACCTTCTCTGCAGGGTACTTATTTTGTCACAATTGGAGGCAGTAAGAACTAGCAGAGAATCCAGTCACTCTCCTGGGTTCCACCTCTTCTTGGGGGTTCAGTTTGTCCTTGCTCTCCCTGCTTTACATCTTTCTTCCTTTCATGACTGCCTCCCTGTGGACTTTAGGTTCCAGAATCAGATGAAAGATAGCAGCCTTACAAAGACTGTATAAGCACTTCCCACAATTGCGTACGGTCCAATTCCTGTAGCAAATCACTTAGGTAAATAGGTAGGTAGATAGATAAGTGTGTAGACATAAATATATCTGCATATATATGTGTATATATGTACATAGGCATGTGTGTACCTATATGTATACATATAGGTACACACACACAAACTCCTAATGGTCTGCTTCTTTGATTGAACCCTGACTGGCTAACCATTCTTCGCGAATCTTCTTTCACATGCCATGACAACTAATACATGGCTCTCCTCCCCTGGGGGTAGGGAATATCTTTAGACTGACTCCCAGGACCCCACAAAAGACTTCTCAGAGAGAAATGCTGCTTAATCCGTCTCCCTCTCCAATGCTACCCTGCCTACCCCATCCCCAGCATCCTGGTGCTCCCCTTCTGGAACTTGTCTAACCTCCCTGCAGACTCTGGCTCCCTTATTTCATATCTTCTCCTGTCCTGCAAAGGAATGACAATGGCAAAATCAGATCTTGAAAGTCACTAGATATCCCCAATGCTGGTCAAGAGATTACCATTTATTCCAGGAGCTGCAAAGAGGCATAAAGACAAGGGACCTACTAAATAATGGCGTCTCCGGAGTGGTCCTTGGCTGTCTTCTCATTTTGCTTTACCCTCTCTCCCTTATTGGTCTCATCTACACTTCGGTCTCAAAAATATCTATCTCTAGATTCAGGCTCTTGCTGGAGTTCCAGGCCTTTCATCACTGGAATATCTCCTGGAACTTTTCACTCATCCTCCACACCCATCCTCCATCCCAAGTCAGTATATCTCTGTGGCAGCCTTCTTACTGCTCTGTTAAGGCTCAACCCATGGTACCGATCACTGAGGCTAATAACACTTGGCGCCATCTTTAACACTCCATCTTCATTAGTGGCCCCCAATACACACATATCCTATCAAGTCTGATGCCTGTGGTTCTGTGTGTTCATCTTCCTTCCTAATATCTCTCAGAGGCACTTTTTCCTCTGCAGTTCCACTTCTTGAACCCTAGTTTAGATCTTCCTTCTCTCTCTCTCTCTCTTGTGTTTTATTTCCATAGCTCCCCAACTAGTCTTCTCAATTCCTGTTATATGCCCACTCTTGTCCTTTTCATACTCTGCTGCCAAATTAGTCCTTCTGAAATGTAACTCTTACTTCTTCCTCTGCTTAAAAGTTTTAAATTATCTCTCCATTTCCTACTGAATTTGTTTAAAACTCCTTACCTTAGCATTCAAGGCCTTATACGATTTAACCCCTACCCACCCATCCAGACTATCTTCTATTGCTACCCGACATGCACCCAATACTCCCACCCAACTGAACCGTCTGCCATCCCTTGAAATGTCCCATGTTTCACCATGTCCCAGCTTTTGTACATGCTCTTCCTCCCACTACTTTAAGTTTCCAGTCTCTGCCTATGAAATCTGACCCATTTTTTAAAGTCCATCTCAATTGCCACCTCTTCAAAGAAATCTTTTCTGAACCCTCCCAATTTGGTCCCCATTATTTTTTGCCCTTCTGCGATGGCACTCACCTCGACCTCTCTGATTATTACCTGTGTCCTTGTCTCATCACTGTGTCCATGTTTATAAACCCTTTGACAGCCAGAACCATGGTTTTCTTCATTTTGTATCCCCACAATGCCCAGCACAGTCATTTGCACATAAATACTTGTTAGTCCAACCAAGCTGCTGCCCCCACCAACCCTATTCCCACTCAATCTCACTTCATGTGTCAAGGTTGTTGATTTTATTACCAGGAAATCATCTGCATATTCCTACCTGCTTTGCTCACCATGCTTTATATCTCAGATTTAGAGGTAAGTTAGACTTTAGACTGGCTTTTAAATATCCCCAGCTGATTTCGACTACTGCAGCTGATGCCTGTAACATTTATTTATAACTTTGCAAAATTGGCCAGTGGTTAAGATATATAAACCCGAAGGGGGCTCATGCATTTCCAATACATTAAGGTATATTTAAAACATGCTGTGTCTTATCAGGGGCTTTAAAATACACATTACCACAGGAGCTGAAAGGACGGGAGTAGGGTAATTGGCTAATGAGAATTCTGAACAGTGACTGGAAATATGGCAGAACTGCCCTTTGAGAACTGTGCTCGCACCTATTAATGAACTTTATCCACGGCTTTAAAACACAGCCCTGTGTTTCAAACACAAGCCCAGGAGACTCTGCAGCACGGATGCTGTTGCGTTAATTCACACCTAGTTATGGTGACTGGCACCAGCCTTCAACACCGGTCAGAAGAAAGCTGCTGCAGGGTCCTAGAATAATTACTGAGACTGGATTTCTTTCATACCAGGTGCCGGGTGTTAATCTGGAAGGACATGTTTTTCCAACTCAAAGCATGTGCATGCACCAAGGAGAGGAGAACGATGTGTGTGTCTGCATGTTCACGACCATGTGTGAGCAAGTGACTGCATACGTGTACATATCATGCTGTTTAGGAAGGACCATGACACAGTAGAAAGAGGAATGATATAGGAAATCCAGTGAACTTCAGGCCTGGGACAGGAGCCTAGATCCCAGATAGGGTGTCCCATGGTTCACAGCTCTGCAGTGAATATTCAGATTAAGAATAATCTGAGTCTAAGCCAGTGAAGACTGCAGAGTTGGTGAACAGTTGACCTTGTGTCCCAAAGAACAGCCATTCTCTTCATAACAGGAGGAGAAAAGGCAGCTCCCCACTGAGCCTCTACACAGTGTTTATCCAGAGTAGGAATATCAAGCTGGGTTATCAAGCTGCAGTTGCCTTATTTGGGGTTGTTTATTCAGCTTGCAATGACTTCTTTAAATGCCCTCCTGCCTTCTATATGGGTGGGCTCCCAACAGCCGTGTTTGTACATCTGCCCAGCACTTTGGTCACAGATCATTGAATTGGGGAGCATACTTGGGCCACCTTGCTCAACTGGTTCCCCTTGTTCTGCTGATGAGGCCCACATGTGTATCTCCAGCCCATCTCTCTCCCTGTGAGTTCAGATTTGTAGATCTAGTGGTCTGCTGGACAAAGAGATCTACCTGGATGTCCCACAGATAGCTCATGCAATAGGTCCAAACATAACTTATCGTTCCCCTTTACTTTCCAAATCGAGACCTAATTCTGCTGACTTTACCTCCAAAATATTTTTAACCCATCCTCTCCTTCTCCAACCCTAGTTTAGCTGTTGGCCTGGACTCCTGCAACAGCCTCCCAGCTGTTCTCCCCGCCTCATGTCCCTCGAGTCTGTCTTCTACAAGGATTTAAGCACAGTCTAATCTAAAATACAAGGTGGCTCTCCCTAAGGGTTGTAGCCTGAAAATTAAAACTCATTCTCCACAATGTCTCCTTGGCATTTATAAACTCCCCTTTCGGGCTTCACCTACTTCTCTATCTTCATCTCCCTGCTTTGTGCTTTGCTCTCCAATATCACAGACTGCTCGCATTTTCAGCCAGTGTACCTTCACCGTGAAGCTCTAGCCCTTTGAGACTCTATTTTCATGTCAGCCCCTCTTCCCTTCTCCATTTGGCTAATTCCATCTCAGTCTTTGAGACTCCAGTCAGTTAGCATCTCCTAGGAACCTCACATGACTCCCAGCACCCCCTTTTCTGTACTCCTATGAGAGCTTGACCACATCACTGCACTGAGCACATTGTAATATAATGATTTTTTTTAAGCTTGTCCAACCCAATACCCTATTAGTAACTTGGAAATAGAGACTGTATATCTTTCTTTCCTCTTCATATCTTCAACCCTTGACAAATATTTTTGAGTGAGTGTATGAATAAGTGAATGACTGATGTGTGTGCGTTAGAGATTGTGCCACAGGTATAAGATGGGAGAAGGAGCACATGTCACTGAATAGAAATTATTGAGGCCGTTGGGCTCCCTGAATCTTGAATTTGCACCCTGGAGAGAACAAGGAGGAGACAGTGTTCTTGAAACTCACTTTCTGTGATGATCCTAGAACCTGAGCTTATGACCATCTAAAAATTAATCAGTCCATCTTAAAGCCAGTAAGGAACACTCGCTCTGTGCTGGGTGCTGGTGAGGCTGAGCGGAGAGTTCCCTGTCTATGTTATGTTGCAGGGAGCCACGCAGAGCGTGAAAATAGGAGAGGTCCAGGAGTGAGATGACGCAGGTTCTATCACTAATTCTGACAACTTAACTGACCTCTCTGAGTCTCAGTTTTTTCATTTCAAAGTGGAGTAATAATCCCTGCCACTCAGCATTGTTTTGAGGATTGAATTGATGGGTGTGAAGCATTTAGAACAGTACTCAGTAAATAGTCAACAAATGGCAGATGTTATCATGAATAGCAGCGTGACATCAATTTTAAAAATCACCAGCTCTTCCACCAGTTAGCTGTCTGCCCTTAGATCAGGGTTTCTCAACCTCCCTGCTATCAACATTCTAGGCCACATAATTCTTTGTCTTGGGTCGGGGGGGCTGTCTTGTGCATTGTAGGATGTTTAGCAGCATCTCTTGCCTCTACCCACTAGATGCCAGTAGCACTGCGTCCCCCCTGCCACCCAGTGATGACAACAAAAATGTCTCCAGATATTTCTAAATATCCCGAGGGCACAACCATCTCTAGTTGAGAAACACTGCCTTAAAGAGGGAGGTGACCTCTGTTGCTTCGACTTTTTCATCCATAAAATGGGGAGAATTTTCTTGACTGACACTTGAAAGTGTTATTTGAATCAGGTGTGATAATGGCTATGATATCGTTTTGAAAACTTCAAAGTGCTTTTCAAATGTAAAGTAACTGCTTTGACGGACTTCACCAACTTGAGCACTTAATAGAAAAACCAGTACATCCCCTCAAGTTCCTACCCCTCCCTCAGATGCCCAAGAACCTCTGAGACACTCGGCCCGTGGGGCCAGTCCTGCTCCCGAATGCCGGGTGGAGAACTGGAATGTGAGATCTCTCCACCAGCCTCATTATGGTGGTGGCTGCCACAGGGGGTCACCGTTGAAGACTAGTCTTGCACAGTCCCACAGACCTGAGATCACAGTGGTACCAGCTCTGGGCCACAAGGTAGTATTCTAAAATGCTCCCTAAAACTCAAGTGGCTGTTGACCCTGGTAGATCAGAGCCCCAGGCATTTCTTGATGCTCCTGCAGGCAAGTTTCCATGTCCAATAACGCTTTTGCTACTAGGTTTGCACTGGCAATAAAAGTACTAATTATTTGAGCCTCAACGTAAGAAAGATCACATTATAGAGACCACAAGCAACCAAAACTTCACAAGATGTACTCAGGATCTGCTAAGTTCAATGCCAGAGTCCTATTGCCGCAAACATTAGTGAGACCTTTATCTGACCAAAAGCTCCAGAACCTGGTCTGTGGTGGGGAGAGAATGTATCAAATGTTTGGCACAAATGATGAAACAAAATTTGCTTTTTATCTCCCCTTTTCTTGAAGCTTATCAAGAAGGGGATATTGGAGGACAGAGACATTTAGACAAGTGTCTCTGAGTGATGAGTGTCACATCATAGGCCATCTTCAGAAGAGCTCCTGCCCTACCAGTGGTCTCTCTTAGTTTATTCTCAGATGCCCGTCATAATTCCCAGTACCCATCACCAGGCAAATCTAACTACTCGTCTGCTCTAGGATCCCAAAAGTTTGAGGTCAAGCCCAGATCGCTGGCTCCGGCTGCCCTTCCTCCCTGGTGTGTTTCCTTCTTATGCTTTCAGTGTCCCTTCCCTCAGGCAGACTTTGCCCAGGACCATTCCGTACAATTCAAGACCATCCCAACTTCAAATCTTAGACAGCATGGGGTCTCTATCCCAGCCTTCTCAGAAGACCCTGGGATTTTATAAAAATTGGTCCGGCCCCTCTATGGAGATCTGCGTATGGAGTCTGAGGGACAGTCAGCTTTGATCATCCGCAGAAAAATGTGTTATACACTCCCTGAACGATTTTTTCTTTTATACTTGCAAAATGAAGAGGAATCACGCAAATAATTCCACCCACAATAAAAATCTGCTCCCTGTGACTTTATCAATTAGTAGCCTTGGAAGTGATTCACATAATGAGTAGATTCCTCCCTCCTGTAAGATAGTGTTCCAATTAGCTAATGACCTCTCTCTTCATATCCAGAGACCGCATCATCGGAAGTGAAGGAGGGCTTTCGGCCAGGCGGACCACCTCTCTGGGCCTCAGTTTCCCTGTCTGTAAAGTAAGGAGAACAATCCCAAGGCTGCTGTCGGCGTGGGGAACAGAAGGAAGATGGCCCAATTAAACAGAGCCAGGAAAAAGTCTGCCATAAAGCAAGGCCAGCTGGGCTATAAAAACATTTTGGGGGAGTCTCTGGGCACAGATGCAAAGACAGAAAAATGCAAGACTGGGAATTGGTAACAGCAACTCTAGGTAACTCAGCTTTTTAATTAGATAAACCTTCAGCCAGCCACAGAAGCACTTCCGCCCCACAAGCCAGAGGCCTGAAAGGCAGCGATGCAGCCTCCCAGGTTTGCGCTTGGTAGTAACAGGGGTACAGTAAGGCCTTCCTGCTCCGTGCAGCATCATCCATTAGAAAACAAAAAAGGTACAGTAAGTGCCACTGAGCTCCTCCATTAATTGCTAAGTAAGGGGAAAAAAAAGAGAAGAATAAAGTGCTTTTACCTGCTCGGCTGGATAATTAAAAGCTGCCTGAAGCACTGCTAACCTTTTTCATTATGGCAGTGTTCATTATAAAGCCAGAAAGAATTAACTACACTGCATTATCAGATATCGAAAAATATTAATAGCAAAAGTGAGAAAGGGAAAGGAGGAATTTTGGGCGAGTTAATTAAACCACACGTCCTCAATGACTTATTAAGTGACTGGTCGAGCTTCCTGGAGCTCGATGAGTCCCAGAGAGCACGCGATGTGCTCCTGCTCCTCAGGAAATGAATTTCCAGCCCATGGAACTGTATTTTTTTTCTTCCTCTATTGCAAATTTTCTTTCTTTCTTTCCAAATATTGGCAAGTGGGTAAAGTCCTGGATTGGGACCATCTTGGAGCCAGTATAAACGGGAGCTCATTGAGTGCTCTTAAAGGTCACTACCGAGGGACTGCTTTGGACGCTGGGCCACTGTATTATTCGGCAAAACCTTCTGAGATCCTCTGTAACTGAACAGCTGAGAACATCTTCTAATGAGGTGCCTTTGCTGCTTCTGTAACCAAAGCCCATGAATGAGTTCAAGACAGGCCCGCTTTGCCTATCAGATCCCTTCTACAGGATATGCTGCTCCAGCCTGGCACAGGGCATTTAGTTAGGATGTGCCCCTCGGGCCTCAAGAGTTATTTGGAGTCACTGTGCTATCGACTCTCCATCTATAAAAGCTGGAGCAGCCAATAGTTCCAAGACAAGACCATGGTTAGGGCCCTGTTGCAGCAGCAAGAGGCCTGCAGAGCAAGGCGTGTTGTATTTGCAAATCTTTGGTGAATTGATACGACATTCTCTGCAATATTTTTAAGTGCTTAGTACAAAGAGGCATACTTACAGCGCTGCCCTACATAGAGCTCTTTGCAGGAGTGCAACTGACACAACAGGATGGGGGTAAAGATAGTAACATGGGGAGAAGAAACATCTTCGATGGGGAAGGGAACAAGGGAGGGAATAAAAGCATTTTCATTTAGCAAAAAGCAAAATTGATGACGAAGAAAATGTAGTATTGATTTCTTCTTTCTTCCTGCTGGCACTGGCACTTTAAATGAAGTCATAGAGCAACTGAGACTGCAGCGTGGATTGGTTGTGTTTCAGCCTAATCTCATTTTAAGAGTCTAGTTTGCATGATTGGTGGTGACACGCAGAGGTTTCTCTTTAGGCAGAGAGAGGTTATCATTTTTCCAACTTGCCATCATGATAATCAGGCATTGTTCTGGAGAGCTCCCATCCTGCACCTGTCAGTGAGCTTCTTCCCTGTGCCATACCTTGGCCCCACTGACAGCTCTGCTCAGAAACTTAGTGAGCAGTGCCACTCGCCCATGGAGAAGCTTTCCAGGAAATAGGTGTGAGTAATAGTTTATCAGGAAATAGGTATGAGTAATAGTTTGTCAGGCTGCAGCCTACATGGAGTTAGTGGGGACAGGAAAGCTTTGGCTAATATGTGAAAGAATGCCAAAATGGTTACAGAGGCAGGAATGGGAGGTTGGGCAGAACAAATAAAGTCATTGAAAGGGGCCCAATGGTCATATCTCTTCTTGACCATATTAAGAATTGTGTTTGCACAGATAGCTTCTTGCATTTTGCCAGCCCACTATGTCTATGCTACAGTCAATGGGAGCTCAGCAGTCCTGGCAACAGCTCCTTCTCCCTGTTAAGAGAGTTATGCATGAAAAGCATTTAGAACAGTGCCTAGTACTTAGTAAGTACTCAGTAAATGTTATTGATTCTTGAGCATCCTGCATCTTTATCTGGAACTTTTCATGAGCTTTCAATATCTTGAAATGCCCTAAAAGGAGAAATCTAGAGATAACATAGAAGAAGATATGAACATTGAATTTTGAACAATTCTTTAGAGTTGGATTGCCATATTGAATGACGCAGACATTCTTCTCTTATTTGGCAAAATTCTTAACTTTCTGGTTTTTAATCTATCCTTCTAGAGTTGTGAGAGGTGGGGGGTAAGACTCAGCCTTTTAAGTGCTTTCAAGATTTGAGACCAGGGTTAAAGAGGGCCACCAACCACCTCCAGGATTCAAGCCTCTCATCAGGGGCTCTGATCACCCTCCCTCTCTCCTAGGAATGAAAACAAAGGATGGGCTCCTTTGCTCAAAGGTCGAGAACAATACCTCAGCTTAGGACCATTTAAGAAAACTCTTCAGAACTCAGTGACTGAGAGCTTGAAGAGAAGTAGAAAAGAGGTTGCCCAGGGGCCCTCCACGTACTAGGCAAGGCTTCCAAATACATCATACATGTTTCCACCTCCTTAACTTGGCTCAATTTTTTTCTTTCAGGTACCGTCTTCCAAGTCCCAGCACAAGGTGCACCACCCCAAAAAGTCTCCTTTGAGGAGGCCCAGTTCTGGTTGACTTTTCTTCTCTTAACTTCCATAGTGTTGTCTGAACTTCCCTTATTTACCACCCTGGATTGTCTGGTCTATCAGTTTCTTCATCCCAGAGAGTTTGATGGCATCATGATATAAATCTCTTTTCTGTTCTGTCAGGCTCTGGAATGGTCATGATAAAGTGACCCTCTGGTTGGGTCCACTGCCTTTCATTCATGTCTATATTCCAGCAAGTATTTTATAGTGTTTTAGTGTGGTGTTCACGCTGTTGTCCATTCCATTTGTGAACACTCGGAGAGAGAGCATCATTTATTTATCTTTATATATTTATCATGCTGGGAAGAAGCACACTAGATAACGTTTGTTGGGTCAAGTTGAATTGAATTGAATTGCACTTATTTTATATCTACAACATGAACCAACTTGGTAGGCAAAGTATGGGCACACACCAAATATTTGCTGCTGGCTCTGAATTAACCCTCTCAGCCTTCTTAGTCCCCTCAGCCCCTTCACACTGTGCTGATGTTTCATGACTGTACAGTGAAGAAATAAATGGTTTTCTGAGTTCTAGTAAGCTTTCTTACTCTAAAGCTTCCTGGCCACCTGCCAAACAGGCAATCCTAACTGGCCAATACTCTCCATTTCCCCTTTTATCTCTGTGACTTAATTTACCTCTCACCACCTCACTACCATAAAACGGCTAACAACTCTTCACTCAAGATAGGAAGAAGAAAGAAGGGACACCATAAGCTTTATCTGTCCATTTTATCTTGGAAAGTAAAAAAAAAAAAAATTGCCCAGAAGCCCCTGTCCAGAATTGGTCACATGGCTACTCATATTGTTTGGGGACCTGAGAAAGTAAGTATATAGCTTTCTTTTTTAATTGTCAGTAGTAGGAGGAGGTCAAGAGAGAAGGGAGTTGGAAATGGCTAATTTAACTAATCAACAGGGTCTTCCATAGGGTGGCACAAGCACATAATGTTAGAGCAGGAAGGGACCTTGGAGATTATCTGATTCAACCTCATAAAAAGAGATGCGAGGCCCAGAAAGGTTCTTGCTTGTCCAAAGTCACAAATTAAGTGGGCAGTATCTACTGTGCTTAGAAGGGGGCATAAATGGATTATTTCCATGTTTCACATGAGGCACTATGAGGCATTTGAGGAAAACTCCCTTACATGGAATGCCTGGAAACCTAGGGTTTTAAAACATATCTGTAGTTTCTTTCTAAATAGTTATGTGGTTTTCTAGAACATAGAGGTAACTCCAACTTGACCAAACTCACAGGAACACACACAATTTGTAGAGTGCTTTGTATTGCACACGTTTCCACATACATTAGCGCATTTGATCCTTCGATCAATCCTGTGAGGTAATGGTCTGTAATTCCCCGTTTGATGCAGAAGGAAACAAAGCGAGTTTCCGTAATCTCACTGACTCCAAATACAACACATTCACACAACTCAATGACAGCTCAGGTCAAAATTCTACACCCCACATCTTCAACAAAGGAAGCTGTCACCTTATCCCTTCACCATCCTGGGGCTCAGGCAGAGGGTGAGTCTTCAGAACCTTGGAGAACGCTCCAAGGACCATAAAACTCCGTAAGGAGGACCACGTCAGAGAGGGTGCTTCTCCTGCCCCTCAGAGCTCAGGAAGCCTTGGTGGCAAAGAAGCAAAGACTGTCCCCAGCCAGGGCCTGGAGCACAGGTAATTAATAGGTGATCATGGCGCTGGACAAATGCAGACTGACAGCGGGCTTACCTTTGCTATCACCTGCCCCTTGGCAGACATTAGTTCTACAGCCAAACCTGGGGCTTGTTGACATGTTGTTCCTTTTCATTAATAAATAACTGCCCGAAACAATTACACTTCAGGAAACTAACCTTATTTTTCTCTTTCTCTCTGAAAGGTACCAAAAATTAAAAGCAAAGATGCTTAAATCAACTGGAGTGCTTCTGGGCAGATGTTCCTAGGTGCAATCTGTCTAATGGGAAAGAGCTTTCGGGGGAAGGGCAGTCACACTGCAGCTCCACCGGAAGGCCCAGCAGAAGGTACAGAGAGAATGCACGCTGTCTCCAGGAGAGCCTGGCCCTCTGCCTATCTCAGGAGACCACCACCCCACAGACTTCATTTACCTCTGTATCCTAAAGCTCCTCCTGGAGCTGCAGGCACATGTCAGTCTTTTTCTTAAAAACCAATATAGTGTGGGGCTGGCCCCGTGGCTGAGTGGTTAAGTTCGCGCGCTCCACTGCGGACAGCCCAGTGTTTTGTCAGTTCGAATCCTGGGCACGGACATGGCACCAATCATCGAGCCACGCTGAGGCGGCGTCCCACATACCACAACTAGAAGGACCCACAACTAAGAATACACAGCTATGTACCTGGGGGCTTTGGGGAGAAAAAGGAAATAAATAAAATCTTTAAAAAAAAAAAAACCAATATAGTGTCGTGAAAGATCATGGTACTTTAAAAATCAAGTGATCTCAAGTTTGAGTCTGAACTCTGCCGTTTATGAAATGTTTGTTTTGCACAACTTATTTAACCATTCTGTTTTATTGATCTACTGTTGCATGGCAAAATGTTTGAAAACTTAGCGGCTTAAAACAACACACATTTATTATCTTACAGTTTCTGTGGGTCAGAAATCCAGATGCAGCTTAGCTGGGTCCCTGCTCAGGGTCTCCCAGGCTGCAGTCAAGGGGTCAGCTGGAGCTGCAGACCTCTCAAGCCTAGACCAAGGTGGGCACACTTCCAAGCTCAGTCACGTGATTGTTGACAGCATGCAGTTCCTCCTGGGCTGTTGGCTGGAGGCCTCCCTCAGTTCCTTGCCATGTGAACCTCTCCATAAGGCAGCTCACAACACAGTAGCAGGCTTTCATCGGAACGAGCCAACAAGAGAAAAAGATGGAAGTTATGGTTTTTTATAACCTAATTTCAGAGTGACTCCTATCACTTTTGCCATATTTTGTTTGTTAGAAACAAGTCACTAGGTCCAGCCCACACTCCAGGGGAGGGAATTACACAAGGACAAGAATTCCAGGAAGCAGGGGTCCTGAGGAGCCATTTTGCAGCTACCTACTGCATCTTCTCAACCTCGGTTTCCTCATCTATAAGTGAGCATTCTAATAACTACCTCAAGGGTTGGAGAAAGAATCAAATGAGACAGTGTATAGGTTAGTGCCTGGAAGAATGCATGGCACACTGAGGATGAGAACCCCTCCCCTCCTCTGCTGGCATGTCACACAGATAAGTTCAGAGGTTTACATGCAAAGAAGGCTACAAAGCTTCTAAGAATGAAGCAAGAGGGATACAGCAAGCAAGTCAGAGGGTCCCAGGAAACAAGAATGATAGCAATGGGAGCATTTGAGTTCTCTGGACAGGGTCAGAGGCAAGTCATCAGGTCATCCCTGAGGCAAAAGTTTACAGGGAGTCCTGCTCAGGGGCTGAGACCCCAAAGCCTGGGTGCTCATGAGGATATAAACAAGGGCCAGGCTAAGAGCAAGCAGCCTCATGGCCCAGGACCGCTGACTCCCCATCCCGGTCCAACCCATCGCCTTCCCCAGTGGCTTCTGACAGTCCCATGAACAGGCCTAGAGGGGCTCCATAAATCCTGAGGTCTCTTCTTCCCCCAAGGTCAGTGGACTGTGGAGCCAGCTCTGAGCATTGATCACTTTCACTTTCCTTCTCTGATTCTCACCAGTTCATTAAAGCTTGACCTTCCGGGCTTCTTCGGCTACTGTGGATGTCCAGCCAGAGAGACCATTATATTTTAAAGGCTGTTAAACTGTCCAATGATATTTTAGCTTTCTTTTTATATTTGATAGCAAATCATTAATCACACGTGTAAACTTCCAAGTAAAAACTAGGGAGAAATAGGTGGAGAATTATGTGAAATTACAGTGGAATGAAGCAGTTAAATTTCTCTCCATCAGCTGAGGCGAGGCAAGGTGAGGTGAGATGATGGTCAATTATCTTTTCCCACTCACTGATAAATCGCCAACACCATTGAGACTGTCAGTGCCTGACTCATGACAAGCAGAGAGGGGCTTCAACATGACCAGAGAACTGGGAACGCAGACTAGTTTCGCAGATGGTGCTGGGGCTTCTCTAAGCCAAATCTTGACTTGCTGGCCAGGAACATTAGCACGGGCCCTGACCGCGTCCTGGGACGCCCCCTTTCTTTTCTGACCACTGCCCCTACTCTATCCTTCCTCCCGCTTGTTAGGCTCAGAAAGCAGCAGCAGCCGTCCCCAGCGCCTGCATGCTGCTCTCCATCAGGACATCCAAAATGGACCTCATTAGTCTCCTCTCACATTCCTCGTCTCAGTTAATGGTGCCATCATTCACCTAGGTTATTTAACTAGAAACTTCACTGTTGACCCAAACACCCCTTTTCCTCACCTCCCCCGACCAGTTCACTCATCCCTGCGTCTGGTCTGTTGTAAACACAATTATCGGTCCTACCCACCACCCCCCTCCCCATAACCTCTGCTGTTGCTTCAGCCCAGGCCCTTATCACTTTTTCCCTAATCTACCAGAAAAGCCTCATACCTAGTCTCCATGGCTTTGATGTTTCCTCCCAAACACACACTCACCCTTACACTTGCACACACTTCTCCACACTCCTGCCAGTTTTTTTTTAAGGCACGTTCATGATTGTACCTCTTTCCCGTTTGAACTTCAGAAGCTTCCTCTTGGTTTAGGAAAAAGCTAAGACATCTCACCTGGTCCATCATCTCCCGCAGCTGTCCTGACACCCATGGGCCATCACCAGACAGAGGAGCTCCAGTTTTCCTCACATGCTCCTCTGGTGTGCATGCCTTGGTTCGTGTGCGTTCCTCTGCCGGAGTTCCCTTTCCCTCGTAGTCTAACTGGCAAACTTCTACGCAGCCCTCAAGATTCAAATCAAAAGTCACCTCCTCCGAAAAGTTCTCCCAGACTCTCCTCCAACAGTTAGCCGATCTCTCACTGTAGAACCATGCTATCCCTCCACTGTTTGCTGATTTTTATTTTTACATATTTCCCACCGCCCCACTAGACTATAGGGTCCTTGAATAAAGACCACGGCTTGTGCTCTAGCAGCCAGCCCCATCCTAGGCTCAGAGGCACACTGAGTGTTTGTTGATCAGTGAATTGCCGTGGACTGCAGAGTAAGGCAAACCCAGGTTAAAACATTGCCCTCCCACCTGCTAACTCTGTGACCGCAACAAGATTTCTGTGTCTTGGAGCTCCATTCCTTCTGTAAAATGAAAATAATTACTTCAACCCTATAAGAATAGTATGAAGACAATAAATGAGATTTAGAAAATGCTCAACTGTTGGGAGAGTAAGGAAAGGGGAGGTGTTTGAGATGAAGCTGAAGCGTCTAGAAATAACTCAGGTGAAAGAAGTTACCATAAAGTGAGAGGGAATGTCAGGTGAGGAATAACGTAGTAAGGAACTCGACATAGAGTAGGCATTCAACTCCGACCTTCCTTATGGAAGTCTAACAACTGGAGAATAGAAGGAAATAGTAAGGACGTCCCTTAAATGCCCCCATTTTATTTTTTTCATTTACTGTTTTTTTTAATGACCTGGATAGATGCCAAGGCATGCGGTTGGGGTGAAAACTCTCTATTTGATATCAAAGTCCCCTATAGACTCTAAAACAAACACACTGAAGAATCCAGTCATTCCCCTAAGTGGCTCCAAACTTGCTTGTCTGGCACCACATCATGTGTACAGGCAAATACAGCTGGACACGCAGGTAGGGAGTGCATGCCTTTGCAAGCCTGCCTGTGCCAACATGGCACCAGGGGACCCTGTCTGTGACAGGAGAACTGGGAAGCAGGCTCCTGAGTGACAGTAGCTCATGTTGGACCCCGAGTTTCTGGCCCCCATGCAGTTGACCCTGCCCCCAGGTGGGGAGTTGCTGCCTGGGAAACAATGGAGGGAGAGAAAGAAGGGCCAGCTAGGAAAGCAGGGCCCGCAAGTAGAAGGGTTGGATCAGACTGCAATGGCCCCAGGAGCCAGGCAAGAGTGTTCAGAGAGTTCTAGATAAAGGAGAAAGGAGAAAAAGGGCCACAGCCCAGCTAATACGGCCTGGGCACAGGAAGGAAATAGGAAAACCAGACAACCCTAAGAGCAGAGAGAACCCATATCTAACACAGAGTATTTGGCAAAGAAATAATCCAGATACAGAATTGGGTGGGTTGGAATGGGGTGGAGGATGCTTACCTAGGGTTGACATTGGCACAAAGATGCCAAGTCTTCCACAGCAGCTTTTCTTTGCCAATCAGAAAAGCCCTGCCTGAACAGGGATGATTCAGAGACATTGGACTGAACAGGAGAAATGGCAGCACCTCCACGCATGAGGGCAGGTCCCATCCTATCAAACATTACAATGAGTGGTGCATGTCAGTCCGCATGCAGATCTACTACCCATGAGCATCAGCAGAACACCTGGCATAAGAGGCCTTGATTCTTACCCCTTCACAGCTTGGAATGAAGCAGCTAGGTTTTCTTGTATCTAGTCCCAGTCACATCCTGTCTTCTGACTCCTAGGTAAGCAGAGGACCTTAGGGCTACAAGATAGCATATAATGCATCTCTTTTTATAGATAGAACAAAATTTCTAGAAAGGTTAAATGACTCCTCAAGCAATATGACCACTCTCTGGAAGAAAAAGACTGAAATTCATTCTTTTAACATCCAATCGCAGGTTCTCTCCACTCTACCAAATAGCCAACCACGTGTCAAAGGGGATCGACTGCAGAGTGGAATTAATTTTGGGGGGAAACTACTCTTTTATTTGGAAAAACATCATCAAAAGAAGCATTTTACCAACGCAAATTGAAAGCAAGGACACACTCAAACTCTTGAGGAAGATCTGGGAGCTATGAGGTAATGCAAATCTTGATGCTTCAAATTGAGCTGTATAGTATTATGCATTTAGAGTAATTTATCCTGACCATTTCTCTACATATTTGATTGGAAAATTTCTCTTTTTCTAAATCTAAATTTTAGGAGAACTATGCCTGAAAATTACTCTTTGTTTTTGAGAGATGTATCCATGTCCTTGTTTGTTATGCAGTGATTTACTCCCCAAAGATCAAGTTTGGAGACTGAAAGAAGGGAAATGTAGGCTTTTACTTTGAGGTGAAGGACAGAATTGGGCTATATCGGGCACAGCACAACCTAGACTAGACAGTTTATGTCAGCATATGACATTATCTAATACTGAATAAGATAGACTTTGGTTAATGCCTTGCGGAACCATTATACTGGTGTTTGAGATTGTGCAGACAGATACAACCTTGAGAGGGAGTTGAAGTTTCCCCTGAAAGTAATAGATATTTTCACCATCAGTCATCCTAGGGTAAGGTTAATCTTGGGACAAAAAAAAAAAATGAGGAAGATGAGAAAATACCTACCTTACGATTTGGGGAATCAGAGTCAGTTGGTCTGGAATCAGGAGAGATGGGGGAGACATGGCACCTGCCACATGGAAGTGGAACAGCAGCTGGGCAGAGATCTAGCCCAGTAAAGGACTCTCGAGTGGAGTTCATGCCTGCAGATTCCAAGGATAGCCAACGCTAGAAGCAATGAACTTCTGTTATATTCAAGGCTTTAGTAAAGGTTTGTTAAAAGTCATAGCCTGACCTCAGTTGGGCTGATGGGAATTGGGAAAGGCTAAACCTCAGGTTTAAGAAGGAGGAGCCAAGGGAAGAATGGGTGTCCCTCCCCCTGAAGCCAGCTTTGGGGTTATCAGTGGCAGCAGCCTCCAGCTAGAAAGTTAGGATCAGTCAATGCTTTCTGTGAGATCATCAGCAACAGATGCAGTAATAGGGGAGGAAGATTAACGGACCAAAGAGACCAGGGAAGAGCCTGAAGTTCTCATTCCAGAAGAGAAATAGTGGGGACAAGCATTTTGATGGGGGTTAATTTGGGGCAATTAGACAAGTGGGAAAATATACCAGGTTTTAAAATTCTCTTGATTGCAAGCAAGAGCAATTAGCTCTGGCTAGCTTAAGAAAATTTTCTTTAACAACCAGGATGAAGGATTTATTGGAAAGATAGTTGGACATCTCATTGAACAGAAGGAAGAGTTGGAAAATCAAAACCCAGGAAGGAATAGATTCTCACCCATGGGAGTTGATGGAACCTCTGTATAAGGTGCAGACAACAATGTGGCTTGTCTCTGATATCCAATCAAACTCTGTTTCTTCTTCTTTGAGAAGTCCAATTCAGAAAAGAAATAATCAGAATGGCTTGAGGGACAATAGAGATCTACCCCTGTGTGTAATGAGAGGAAGGACATTTTCTCCCTCTTCCTACACTGCTCAGGTCCATAAAATAACTACTTCCTTCTACAGACAATAACTACAGAAATATTACCTCTATTTCCTCCACGATGTACTCCTGTCCCCCTCACTTCTCTCCAAGAGGACGGTATTGGCTGTCTATTGTTGCATAACAATTATCAGAGACTTAGTGACCTAAAACAACATGCATTTGTTATTTTACAAATTTCCGTTGGTCAGAGTCCAGACACACCTTAACAGGGTTCTCTCCTCATGGTCTCAGAAGGCTGTGGTCAAGGTGTTGGTTGGGCTGTGCTCTCATCTGGAGGCTCGACTGGGGAAGGCTCTGCTTCCAAGCTCATTCACATTGTTAGCAAAATCCATGTATGACTGAGGACGCCGATGTTTTGGTGATGTCAGCTAGAGGCTGCCCACTTTCAAAGAGACCACTCCAATTCCTTGCCTTGTGAGCCTCCTTTAACAGGGCAGCTTACTCCATTAGGCTAGCAAGGAGACTCTCTCTCCCAGGAAATAACCCAGTCTCTCTTTTAAGAGCTTTTACCCGAAGAAGTCAGGCCCACCCAGAATAATCTTTTTGATTAACCTCAAATCCACTGACTTGTAACTTTAATTGCATTGCAAAATCCCTTCACCTTTGTGATATTCTTTTGACTAGAAGCTGGTCACAGGTCCTGCTCACACTTTAGGGGAGAGGATTATACAGGGCGTGAATCTGAGGAGCTGGAAATCATGAGGACCACCCTCATGGACATGTGCCACCAAGACTTATAACCAATCAGATATATGGCCAGTAAGGCTTTGAGCTCCTCCTTGGCCTGTGCACTCTCTCTCTCTAATGACTTCTCATTCCTCATCTGCCCTTACCCAGGCCACAGCATCCTTGTCTCCTCCATGGAGTCAGCTCCCCAGGGAGGCCAGCAGTCACTCAACTTCTCTGCCTGCGACTGAATAGGAAATTTCAATTCATGAAGGAAGGGAAAAAAGCCCATGTGCCAAACCTCATTAAGCCTCAGCTCTAAATCTTATCTTCCCACTCAACTTTACCACCCACAAAACTGATATATTGGCCCTTGTCGGATTCCTATGTCTATTTTCCAATTGTTTCAGAACTCAAATGGGCGAGCTTTGACTTTTTAGAGCCTCCAGTCCCACTTGGTGTTCTGAGGACTGGGGCCAAAGGCGTGAGAACCATCCTCTGCTTGGCCGCCACCCAGGAGGTACCCCCTCTGGGCCCCGATTTGGATGTAGAAGGAACTGAAAACTGCTTTTGGTAGTTGCAGGCTACTGAGACCCAAGACACTTTAACACAAGTGAGAAAAAAGTACATAGCACATCACTGTCGCTTGCCTTGTGGCTATGTGGCCACAGGCATGCTTTGCCACCCACCAGCCTATCTGCTCTTCCATGCCCATGTCTTTGTCATGACGTGAACCCCCTCCAGCCTTTCTGGGGCCACAAATCTCAACATATCACCTTGTCCCACAAGTGATAAACAGACAGTCAAAACTAGAACCCCCTTGTGTTCCACCATTCTCCCAGACCACATCCTGACAAGGAGGAGGCGAATTTACAAGAACCCCCTTACTTACAAGTGTCCAAAAGAGAAACTGAGGAACAGAAAGGGTAAGTAACTGTCTCAAAAAGCACACAGGAGTCAGCAGCCACACGGAGAGTTTAACTCTTTTCTTTGCAGCCCCTGACACCACCCTGCTCCCTTCATAGAGAGCTGAAGTGAATTAACCCTTCACGTGCCCAGGGTCTCCTGGGAAATGGACTGCTGATATAAATAAGCTGGGAACCCAGGGCCCCACGGGGGTCAGTTCATGGGGCACCTCAGTTAAGATGGTTAATAACCACAGCAACATGATTTATTACTTAGCACTTGAAGGGAGCCGGCTGTGGCTGTGGGCGCCTCCTGCCCAGCCCAGCTCCCTTCATTTGCATAGGTAATGGTCATGTTATTAACAGCTCATTAGTGTCAGGCCCAGATGACCAGAAAGGCAGACTCGGTGGACTGAAGGGAAAGAGCATCTTGTGTTTCAGGGGAAACCCCAGCAGGACTCTTATTCCAGGACCAGGAAGGGGCCCATGTGACCCAGTCACAGATGAGAGGGTCCGAAAGCAGGCATCTCTTAATGACAAAGTATAACTCTAAAATAACACCAATACTTACAATAGGAGTCTCACATGTGATATACCCTTGATATGACGTGATGAAAATGACACTTTACCTCTGTAGTCTTCCTCCCCAAAACCCAGAACTCCGGTCTAATTATGAGAAAAGCACCACACAATCACATTTGAGGGCCATCCTACAAAATACCTGAGCAGTCCTCCACAGAGCTGTCAGGGTCATCAAAAACGAGGAAAGTTTGAGAAATGGCCGCAGCCAAGAGGAGCCTAAAGAGACACGAGAACTACCTGTAATGTGATGTCCCGGATGGGATCCTGGAATAGAAGGACGTTAGGTAAAAACTAAAGAAACTGAAGTAAACTATGGACTTAATAACAATAATTTATCATTATTGGTCCATTAGTTGTAACAAATGTACCATAGTAAGGTAAGATGTTAATAATAGAAGTAACTAGGTGCAGGTTATATGAGAACTCTCTGAACTTTCTTTTTCTGTAAATCTAAAACTGTTCTAAAATAAAGTTTATTTTTAAAAAAGTGTCTTACACTGTATGTAGCACATTCCAATTTATGCCACGTTATTAGTCAAACTCTTAGTGTTGGTCCTCAATGCCTCGGTAATTATAGGAGAAACAGGCATCTTTACCTTGCTTAACTAATAACTGAGATTTAAAGAAATTAAGTGACTTCCCCAAGGTCACAGAGCTACTAAGTGTAAGAGATTAGTTTCAAACTCAGGTCTTCTGACTCAGACATTAGTGTCTTTCATCAAAGCGAACATTATCATCTCAGAGAAGATAAGGATGAAGAAAGAAGATGGTACAAGTCTCTGGCTAATGGCCAGAGTGGTTGGCAGTGGGGAGTGCTGACAGGGACAGATAAGAGGTCAAGGTCAAGGTCAGCCGGTAGCTCATGGTCATTTTTGTGGACCCTCTTGTTCCCTCAAGCCTTCGAATGAGAAAAATATAAATGTTCCCGCCTCTTTCTCATCCGTTCCCAAATCTCCCCCACATCCTAGATGTGGAAACACAATCCAGAATTCTTGTGATGCATTTTTGCCCCCCCCAAAAGCAAAATGACATGAAGATCTTTCTTTCTTTCTTCACTTGACCTCAAAACCTCACCCCACAGAATGTCAGCACCAGCCCTAGCCTGGAAAAAAGTGGTCCAGGCCTGCACAAAATGAGTTAATGTGTAATGAGGACATTTAAATGTAGCTCCATTTCTGGAGCTTTCTTCTTATACTTTCTTTAAGCCGCTGCTACTTTCAAATCCATCTAGAAGCAAACAGGAGCGAGGAGGAAGAACTTTCTGTAACTCAGCTGGGTACATTGGGGAGGTGGGGAGAGACATGGTGATCAGGCCCTCCTCCTGCCTATAGAAGGAAATGAAGGAAAAGGAAGAAAAGAGACAAATTTTGCATGGGATAAATGTCCTGAAGTGCTCCTGACTTTAACCCAAACTGATGTTGGCCTTGGGACAGGTCATTTTAATCCCTCTGGGACCCAGCTTCCTCTTATGGAAAATGAGAGGTTTGGACTAGGCACTCTCCAAGCTCCCTCTGAACTTGGACATTCTGTGATCGAATTACAATCAATGAAAATAGGGTCTGAGATTCCCATCAACTGGAAGAGAAACAAATGGAAGTGCAGTCATAGGGCAATTTAGAAATTGAATCAGAAACTGACATTGCACCTGTTTTGATGACTGGAGAAGCCCCCGGTCACTTCTCCCCAAGAAGAGAGTGTTCAAATGATCATTTAATTCACCAAGGATCATTCAGCAGATGCCCACTGGTTTTATCATGCTACACTACAAAATGGGTTAAAGACCAGAGGAATATCAGGGACGTCAAAAACGTATAATCAATTTTTTAAGAGTTTACAAGCCACTACTAGTTCGCCCCACACAGTCTAATCCAACACATGCCAAGTTATTTGCTACATTCTTTACCTAAACACTCTGTAATGAAGATATACACATGGGCACACACATGAGTGTATGCACATGGATGTTTGTGTGCACATTCCACCTGCCTTAACTCACCCAGTATCTCCATTTGCCTTATCAGGAAAGATCTCCTGGAGGAAACAGGCTCTATGGGATAAGAGTATATCCTCCAGGATGCAGTAAGACCCAGTGGGCTACAAAGCTATGGGAAATTTGAATCTCTGATGGAGTTTCATCAGATCTCGGCCTCAGGGAGTCCAGGGTCAGCCAGGGTGACCTCGCCAACCTCCCTCTGCTTTGCTCTGTGCCCTCCCCCGCTCCATGCCCTCCTTTCTTCTTTCCACCTCTCTCCCCAGCCCTGCTCCCTGCATGAGTCCCCCTCCCCCCTCACCATACACTGCCTTGTCCCCAATTCTCCTAAGGGCAGCAAATTACTTCTATCATTTTTAAAAACGTGATCAACTGCATTTGCTCCAGCAGGTGCTTTTGTGAGGACGGGTTAAAAAAAAAAAAAAAGCAGGTTGAAAAATGTGGATAAAACATAAATTAAAAAAGAAGAATGGGTCTGGTTACAATCAATAACCCCAAGATTATTGACTCCTCTTCCCATTACACTGTGATGCCTCTGTAATCTTGCTGGCAGATTCTATAAAGGACGCATCTGTGCAAGATGAGATGTCCATTGTCAAAAGTTATAATTCTCTCCAACACAACTCCCATAACAGCAGCCAGGCAGTTTCTGCAGAGCGATCTGATGTCTGGGAACCACATGACATCACTCTCTAAAACCCATTTTGTATCTCTGCCCCCGGGCCATCTCTGTCCTTAGCAACTTGGCAGGAGGAACGGAAGTGGAACCGGAAGCTGAACTTCTCCCAGCCTGATGTCCTGAGTTCAGGCACTCCAAGCTTTCCTTTGCCCTTCCGAACTCCTTCTTGGAGAGGTGCACAGGTACTCTTAGTAGAACTGAGGTCCTACTAGAAATAAATGGAGTATTCACTTGGAGGAAAAGCTGAAGCTAATCTTTATTTTCTTGTACAAATTCTCCAGCTGGGATTGCTGCTCCTAAGATTGTTTTGGCTGAGAGGCAGAGTTCGGAGCTGGCTTCCAGAGGTTTCCCCAGAAAAGGCCGGTGTGGGTCATAGGCTTACATCTGCTCAGAAAAGCAACCTGCCTGGATAAGGCCCCAGGAAGCCTGGCCTCTTGGCAGGAGGGGCCCAGACCTGCCAGGATGGAGGAAAATCTCCACATGGGAGCCACTGACCCAGGCAGCCAGCAGCAACCTCTGGGAGTCCTTCTGAGCTCACTGTTTAGTCCCCAGAAGACAGTGTGGCCAAAGGTGAAGGGCACTGGCCTGAGAGCTGTGACCTTGACAGAAACCGGCCCTCTCTGAGCCTCGCCTTCCTCATTGGCAGAGTGAGAGGGTTAGAGGGGACAACCTCACGGGGCCCTTCCAAATTTGCAATGACTGATTGGCTTTCTGTCAGCTCTGGGGTGGGGTGGGGGCTGTAACTTCCGTCCCTTCTCAGCCTTTCCAGCCGTGCTGGCTAATGCCCTCATCCCCAATCCCAGGAGGAGGCCCTGCCTCCTCAGAGAGTGTTGGGAGTCTTTCTTCCAAGGTAGAAAAACCAGAAAATCTGGGTGGGCCCTGCCCTTAGGGATACTCTGTCCAAACCAAAAGTGCAGCTCTGCTAGTTTTGATGATGAAGATTTATAGCCAGGAGTGAGCTTCCCTGGCAATATCGTCTGCCGTCTTTATGAGCAGCAATTACATAGTATTTGGTACCTGGGAAGGCAACCGGCAAGAGCTGAAATGGTGAAATGCTCTCTCACTCCAAGGAGCACAATGCCTATGGTAATAAATATTGACGTTCATTAAGACAAAGCCAGAATTCAATCTGTTCTGGGGAATTCTCTGCTTCCGGCCTCAAGCATGGTCCTTATTTACAAGATGTCCCTAAGGGAATGAGACAGGCCGCCTCACCTTGCTCCCCAAGATACATTTTATTCAACCGACTCATCCTGGGCAAATGTGTATCTGACAAGCCAATTTGAAAATGAATTTGGTACATTTTTTGAGCTGATTATTTATTCTGAAAATGAATGCCTGTTCTGGTCAGGCTGACAGCTCTCAGGATGAGAGAACTCGGTGCTCCCAGCTCCCCCCTCACACCGCCTCTCCCAACAAAGGAGAAACGCAATTGAGAGGGCCAGCTTCCCCAGCACTGGGGCTGAGTGGGCCCTCCACCCTCACTTACCAGTGCCCAGCGCAGCATATTTTCATCCTGCTGACAAGAAGCCAGTGTACAGTGCTCGTGCCTGGGAGAAATGGAGTGCTGTGAAAGCTAAGGGGGGCTCCTTCGGCTCTATCTCTTGGATGGTTTGACTGGACAAGCATTTGACTCCCACCACCCAGAGTCATCATGAGGTCCTAGGACAAGGGGAGCAAGCCTGAGGGCAAGGTGTAGGGTAGGGAGGGGACTTTCTACCACCCTTTGACTTCCGGTCTCCCTGAACTTTGCTTCCACTATTTCTCCTTGATCTCCATCAAGATGGCAAGATGGCGGCTTGCCTAGTCATGTGGTGGTTAAGTTCACATGCTCCTCTTTGGCCACCTGGGGTTCACAGGTTTGGATCTCAGGCACGGACCTAGCACCACTCCTCAAGCCACGCTGTGGCAGCATCCCACATAAAATAGAGGAAGATTGGCACAGATGTTAGTTCAGTGACAATCTTCCTCAAGCAAAAAGAGGAAGAATGGCAACAGATGTTAGCTCAGGGCCAATCTTCCTCAAAAAAAAAAAAAAAGGTGTCAAGATGATACCTTGGTAAATTTCATGGAAAGGTAACATGTTGGAGGAACGTGTTCAGAGGGTGCACCCTCTTCCCCTCCTCCTCCAGCTGTGCTTCCTCCACAGCTCAGCTGCCCGAGTGCCCAGGGACCCTGGCTGTCCAGTATAATCCTGGAAGGCTTCTTGCAGGAAGAGGATTGTGGGAAGAATATGGGAAGCATGTTTTGGAGATCCTGAGTTGCCTGTGGCCAAAACTGCATTGAGATGAACTGGGTCACAGACAGCCTCGGATGCGAAGCGAAGAAGCCAGGACTCTAAATCTATCACAGTGATTAGATTGCCTTTTTTCAGCGGTTTTTGGGTTATTTTGAAATCATGAGACTCTTTGTTCTAATGTATTCTTCTCTAGAACCTCAGTGTAAAAGCAGATAGAAGTTAAGCTGTTCCAATTAAACACAGATGAAAGCGTCGGAGCCCTGCCCTCTTACCTGACACTGAATTCAGTCCCTCCACAGAATCGGGTCCCGCAATATCAGAGTCACCCCAGCTGCTTGTTGAACATGCAGACCTCCGGAACCCCTGAGTCATCCGCTCTGAAGGTGGTATCCTGGAATATCCATTTTTTCCAACCACTCTTGGGGCTCTGTAAAGCACACTCAACCGTGAGACCCGTGCTGGAGGGCTTCACAGGGCAGAGTGAAGACGGACGCCTACAGGTAAGTCCTCCACTTGGCCTGACTGTGTTCCCGCCTGTCTTACCCATTTTCCTGACATGCAACCTTGTCGTTCGGTTGTGTGAATGCTCCCCAAGAGCATCACGTGATTGTTCTTGGTACTGAATTCAGATAGGAGGGAACCAGGGGGAACAGGAGTTATAAAAACTCACCAACCCCCAAAGCCCGCACCTCACTAGGGCCTTGGTGGAACTAGAAACCCCAGCTTTGAAAGCTAATGTTTTTAAGCACCTTAAAAACCACACACTCACTCTCAGCTACTAGTGTGAAAGGGGTCGTCCATTTCCCAGCTCAGCTGCACAAGGAATATAGTTAAGGAGGTTGAAATCAGAAAACTGTCAGTCAAAGATCTTCAGAGACCCACTCTCTGACAAGCAGGTTGGGGGTCCAAAACCCAGAGTCCCTGCGGTGCAGCACAGACTGGGAGCCGTTGTCTATAGCACCAACCTCCAAGTCAACAGGCCACCAAGAAAGGTGCAGCATCTGCCAGTTCAGTCATGTCATGATTCTGCCTGCCAGAATGGGACAGTGAGGGGAAGCAGCCCAGAGCAATTAAGTGTCTAGCCTAAGGTCACAGAGCAAGTCAGCGCGGGCCCTCAGAAAGCGCCAAGTCCTCCTGCGGATTCAGGCAGCAAGTGGGCAATCTGCCCTGGGGCTCCTGCCTCAGAGCACCTTCATCTTGCCTGGCTCAGCAGTGGGGGCTGACTCTGCTTCTGCTCCCACGCACCTCAGCCAAGCCATCACCATCCTGATCTAAGCCTCCCCTGCCACCCCAGCCCGGGGCTTCTGGAAATCAGGAGACACCTGCCCAGGTAGGTGACGGCTGTCACAAAGAGAGCCTCGAGAGGAGGGGTTGGGGAGAACCCTGGTGTTCAGCTTCCTCTTTAGCTCTCAGCTCACTAATTGGGGCCAGAGATGAGAATGTGAGAGGCAGGGGCACAGTCTCTCTAGAATGACAGGGAAGCTGTAAGGCAGGTAGATGGAGTGTAATTGGACATCTGTTGTTTTGAGCTGACCCCTGCCACTGTCACCTACCACTGTTCTTCCTTCCTTTGGGAAACTGCTTCTCTGCCATGTCAATCCTGTCATTTTAATGTGATGCCAATCTCCTCTAGGAGCAGGGATGGTGTGCCATCCAGGTCCAGTCAATCATTGTTCCTCATGCCATTGGTCAGAGTGATAGTTCAAGGATGGGCATGGACCATGTCTGGCCAGTCAGAGTTCTTCCCTGGGATTTTTTCCAGTCTGAGTGTGGCAGGGAGGCCAGAGAAATCAATCTTTACTGATACCTAGAGAAGACCTCTCTTCAGAAAAAATAAGGAAGCCAAGCCGAGACATGCAGAGTGTGGACACAGGAACAATCTTGATGACATCATCTGAGTCCCTTAATCCAGTAGTAGCTGAATTTCCCAGATACATATGCCAGTAAATTCCCTTTGTTAAAAAAAGATAATTTGAACTGAGCTTCTGTTACTTGCAACCAAAGAGTCCCAATAAGTATTGAGAGAGAACTATAGAGCTGACTGTTAAGCTTGAAACGAGCTGTTGAACTCAGGGCATGTGTGTAAGGGAATCAGGCCAGATGGACAGCAGACAGCAGGCCCAGAAGAAAGTGACTCTGAGCTGCATCCGCTTCCATTACTTGAGTGATGGCATTTCACGGTCATTGAGGTTTTACCAGAGGTCACTTTCCTTTTAAGGGTCCTCTTGTACCGTATGGAATAGGAGGAGAGAGCAGGTAGGTCTAGCCAGGAGCCGGCAATGGAAGGAGCAGGCAGAGTTAGGGCAAAAAAAGAAGAGAGAAATTCTAAAACTATGCATATAACTTGAGTACCCCTGGTCTAATTGGGGGCCTGATAAATGGAACTAAACAACATCCCCACTGCTCATTTAAACTACTCTCTCCAAGGTCAATAGTGACAACCTAATCACTAAATCCCAAAGCGTGTTCTCAGCAATGATGTTCCCACCTGTCTGCAGCCTAGAGCACTGTTTTCAGAGCTTCCTTCTTTGGATGCTCCTCTCCCTTGAATTCCATCCTAACTCAGCCCCCGCACGTCTACGGCCATTCTTGAGTCTCTTGGATGGCTTGTTTTTGTTTCCCCAACACGGCGGTATGGGCATTGCTCAAGACTCTACCTTCCGGGTGAAATTCCTACAGAGGCCGCTCCATCCTCTGCCAGAATCGCTAGCCCTGATCCCCCTCGCAAGCTCCAATTCACATTCCTGGTTCAAAGACTCATCATCTTTTACCACAGCCAGCGCCTCCTCTGACTTTCTTGGTCCAGGGAGTGGACCCACAATTCTCCCAGCAGCTGAGCTTCCAAACTTCAGAGCAAGCAATGACTCTTTTCTTTCCTCCATCCTGCACAGCGGGTCATCATGGTCTGTAGCTTCTTCGTTATTAATGTCACAGCGTTCTTTCCTTGCTCTTTATTTTTTATTGTTAGTCCCTTAAGGCCTGTATCATCTTGCACTTAGACTTTTGCAGCAGCCTCTTCTTTGCTCGATTCAAACATTTTATTCAACAAGCATTTATAGGATGCCTTTAATGTACCAAACCCTGTGCAGTCCCCAACGCTCTAATCCATTCTATACACTACCACCAAATTAGTCTTCCTCAAGTACGACTTTGATCACATCATTCTGGGGCTCTAAAGCCTTCAATGGCTCCCCATTGCCTACTGAGTAAAGCTCACACTCATCAGGCTGGCATTCAAAGCCCTCCATAATTTGTCCCCAACCTACCTTTCCAGCCTTATCCTCTACTATTTTCTCTACATAGACCTTATACTCCAGGCAATCTGATCTATTTGCTTTTCCTTAAATAAGCACTGCACTTTTTCACTTCTGAGTTTTTTACCTAGCTAATTTCCTCCGCAGGAAAGTGCTCCCTGCTTATCCTCTGTCTGCTCTTACTCATGTCTCAGAGCCCAGCTCAAACACTACCGCCATCTCGTTCTCTTAACACACCTGCCAGAAGTGACTGCTCCCTCACTTTAGGCTCCTGTTTTAGCAGCTGTGGGAGACCTAGCACATGAGGCCCTGCACTGTGGATCAATGACCCATGCTTTTGTTCCCCATCATCATAGTTCTTACCTGAAGCATCTGTATGAGAATCACAAAGATGCTTACTAAAAATGCAGGCTCTGGAGCCCTGCCCGGGGAATCCATATTTTCAGCACGTGTCCCAGTGATTCTCTTGTGTATTCAGATCTTAGAGCAGCTTCCCTATGAGACTGTAAGTTCCCTGAGGGCCGGGACCCCATCTTATCTGGCTTCATAACCATCAGCACACCTAGAAACTCAAGTTGAAAGGAAGCTCTAAGACCACTGAGTTCAAACAGCAATCCAGGCTTGAATACGCTCTCAACATGCCTCCTAAGTTAACATTTGCTAAACTTTTCTAATGAGAATGTCTTTGCACAAGGAAACTTCATCAGTGTTTAGTCTAAAATTGCTATGGAAAATCTGCTTTCTTGGGAGAACCTAGTCCAAGACTCAGGGCGGGAATTTTTCTATAGTCTTGGTACCTTAAACATTTGTAGTTTTTATGAGAAATTTAGATTCATTTTTGTCTCCTGGATACTGAATTTTGTAACTGATCTCATTCTCCTGTCACGTTGACCATGGGATAGCCTATGGTGAGATCTATGGCCACCAAGAGCAGGCACATAGGACTTCACGATGTCCATGGTGAACCTCCCTATGGCTCGACTGCCTTCTCCCAGCCTTGTTTTCCTTTCTCCCCTTCTTTTTTTAACTTATTCTTAGTTTACTTTATCTTATAATATTGTTTGCATCTTCGCAATTTGCAATCTTTCATTTATAAATAAAATAAATTCATGAACGTCTGCATGTGCAAATGCTTTCTGATCATCCTTTTTTCTAGTCTAAGGAGAGAAATCAGTCTGGAAGGTGTGTCCTTGGATCGGCACTTCTGATGGAAAGCAGGGCCAGAAAGAACACATGGAGTAAATGACGCTCCGAGGTCAGAGTTGTAAAAAATTAGGACTTGTAGAGAAAACATGGTTTCAGAAAGGATAATGAAGTTTTAGAACAGGAAGAGATGAGAGTGGTTTTAAAGTGTGGTCATAAAAGGCAGAAAGGAAGAAAAAGCTTTTAGAGCAGGAAGAAGTAGTTAAAACAGGGCAGTTTCAGGGAACTAACTGTCAAGTCTTTATACCCAGAAAAGAGAAGGTCAAATGCATTGCAGTTCTGAGTCCCTGGTGCAGAAGGACCCTCGGTGCATTCAGATGGCTGCATGGAGGAATGAACTTAGGGTCCAGAGGGAAAGGATCTTACCTTCCCAATGATCAAGAAAACTAAAGAAAAGCCTCTGAGCCAGAATCAGAGTTCGAAACCAGAGTATACAAGAACAGGAGCCAGAAACAACTACAGAAATCAGCCCTATATTGAAGGCATGCCAAATGAATTGAATATTTTGGGTCTGTGTACCTGTAACTTACCCAAGGGGCATAACTTTGGTATATTGGGGCCCTTGTCAGTGTAGTAGTAAATTGTGTGAAGCAGAGATGGAGATACAAGGAGCAAAGCAGTTGTAGGAGAAACTCCTGACTTCACAGGGGCAAATAGTGGCAGACTATCGTCCAAGCAGCCTGGAAAATGGCTAAGCTGTATTGCAACTGATGCTCGTAACTGCTAAACACCTTAGGGTGCCACAACTCAGAATCACAGTGCTTCAAGGGGGCACCCCAGTGGATGGGAACCAGCCTTCACCATAGTATCTGATGCCAGCTCAGGATCCAGGGTACCCAAATATCATCAAACATAAGAAAATAGAAAAGTATTTATTGAATGGTTGTTCATTTTTTCATTCAACACTTACTGAATATTTAATGATTACTGAGCACTGTGCTAGGGAATGGAGATATAAATGATACTAACACATACTTCTTGCCCTTAATAAGCTCGAAGCTCAGGGAGAAAACCAATTTGTAAATAAAGTATGACAGTGTGTGATATGATTAATGCCATAGTTGTGGCATGTGCAAAATGCTACAGTATAGAGAAGATCACAGAGGATGGAATAACTAACTCTGCCCTGGGGAGGGAGAGAAAGGGGGCATATTTGACCAGGGGCTAGAAGGATGAGTAGGAGTTCTATAGACAGCACAGGGGGAACAGCCTTGGCCTACGTGCAAGGACCTTAAACAGCAGGGCATGCTTCTGGAACCCTGCAAAGTTTAGAGTGATTAGAACAGAGTGTGGGCTGTGAGTGGCAAGAGATGCAGCTGAGGGTTTGGAGCTGGACTGCCGAGGTTCCTAATATGACATCCTAAAGAGTTCAGACCATGTCTTTCAGGCAGAACAGTAACCTCAGACATGTTAGAGAAAAGTAACCCTTAAGTAACCAACACCAATGGCTAGGAAACGTCCAGGATCCTGAGATCTTGTGGGGGTCCACCCTCAAACTACCATCAGCGGCAGGTTTCTGATGCATTAGGTCCCAGGGGAGATGGAAAGGCTTCGGGGGCACAGGCTAGCTGAAAGGTCAAACCATGGGCACAGGAAAAGCTCTAGGGTGGGCTTCAGAAGCCCCATTTTACCTGGCTGGGGCTCAGGAATGGGCTGAAATGCTCCATGTTTCTGAAGGCCCAGTGTGGGCCTGCAATCCTAGGGCCCAGTTACTTTGCACACCAGCAAGAGTGAATCGGTGTGCCAGGAAAAAATGAAAGGCTGTACTTCTTCTTTGGAATCAAGTTGTTATTGTTCAAATGCATTATTAATGATCAGGGCTGCAATCATTTATAACACGGTCATCACAAAAGCAGCTGTTACCATTTACACATAGCTCTCTGTGAGTATGTTATTAAGGCAATATTTTACCACGCATGCGACTTGCTCAGGGGCTGCATGCCTAATGCTTAGCTTGAACAGATCCCCCACTCCCCTCTTAGAAGTAATCACTCCTTCCCTTTCTTTACCGAGATGCCGAATGCTAGGGAAGGGAAGCGGTGAAAGGAGATGAAAACAGGGAGCCGTGAAAAATGGAAGCAGAGATACAGGCGATATTTGCCCCCATCCTTTTTTCTCCCTTGCCTTTTTTTTTTCTTTCGAATGAAAAATAAAAATGCAGAAAAACCTCAGCAGCCTCGTAACTTTCCAATTTTTATTTAAAAATAAACCTACTGTCGTGGCTGTCACCGTTCTTGTACGTGGAGCACGAGTTCCAAGCCCACTGCCCAATATTTATCTACGAGAAAGTAAATGCTCTAAAGCTAACAAATAAATCAGGGTAGAGCCTACAAAAGGAGCAGAGAACTTGCCAACAAGGAGAATCTGGCAGCCAGCATAGTACTTTAAGGACCCCACCAGCCAGCAGACCCAACGTGACAAAAGACCCAGAGTGACGGGTACAGAAGAGCAGGGCGAGTGTGTGTGGCCTATGGTTCCTGTCCCTTCCTTCCCCAGGCCAGGCCAACCTCCTGAGCCTTTCTTTCACCCACAGACTGTTCCTGGAAATCTACAGCCAGGGTGTTAGGAACACTTGCAGAGAACAGCTGTGGACAGACTGCAAGACTCAAGAAGGGCCTCAAGGCAGCAGGGAAAATTCTAGAGGGACCCATGGACTTAGGGAGTAGAAATGCTGGACTCACATGGAGCTTTCCCCTGACAACTGAGAGGGGAAAGCTTCCCCATTTCTAGGGAGGAAAATATGGGCATCGCAGGAGGATCCGAGGCATGACCCTCAAGGCTGATGATTGAGTATGCAATGAAAGAGCAGTTCATTCGATGACCAGTGGCAGAGGGCCATGTAGAGCTGTTCTAAACACTTGCAGAGGGCTGGTCCAGTGGCACAGTGGTTAAATGCGCACATTCCACTTTGGCGGCCTGGGTTTCCCCAGTTCGGATCCCAGGTGCCCCCAAGGCACCGCTTAGCAAGCCATGCTGTGGTAGACGTCCCACATATAAAGTGGAGGAAAATGGGTACAGATGTTAGCTCAGGGCCACCCTTCCTCAGCAAAAAGAGGAGGATTGGCAGCGGATGTTAGCTCAGGGCTAATCTTCCTCAAAAAAAAAAAAAAAAAGGCACTGGCAGAAAGCCGACTGCATGGCATAGACCTCCTCTGATTTGAGAGGTCGTGGAAAGATGATGCAATAAGCTAAGCAAGTTGAGAGCTGGAGGGTGAGAGGAGGTTAACCTGGCAAAGGGAAAAGGAAGAACAATACTTCAGAAGCAGCAGCATGTGCAAAACTCCTGAGGCAGGAGGGAGCACAGATGAAGGAACTGAGAGGAGGACATAGGCTAGATCTCGGAAGGTGACGGGAGAATAGCGCAAGACGAGACCAAGGAAATAGCCCGGCCAGATTGGCAAGGATTTCCGTCTACACTTTAGAAGCAATGGGAAACCAATGATGGGTTTCAACCTGGAAGGACAGCTCGGTCAAATCTGAAATTTGGAAAAGAGCTCTCACACCGCAGGGTGGAGAACAGACGAGAGGGGCCAGCAATGTGAGGTGACTTCGGAAGCTGTAACCAGCAGAAGAGGATGGCACTTTGGCCTTGGGTGGTGGCAGACAGTGAAGGGAAAGGAAGAGTCAAGAAATAACTAGGAAGGCCAGCCTGGTGGCGCAGCGGTTAAGTGCGCACGTTCTGCTTCAGCGGCCCGGGGTTCCCCAATTCAGATCCTGGGTGCAGACATGGCACCGCTGGGCAAGCCATGCTGTGGTAGGCATCCCACATATAAAGTAGAGGAAGATGGGCATGGATGTTAGCTCAGGGCCAGTCTTCCTCAGCAAAAAAAGGGGGATTGGCAGCAGATGTTAGCTCAGGGCTAATCTTCCTCAAAAATAAAAAGGAAAGAACTAGGAAATCAAATCAGCAGGGACTTAGTGATCAGTTGGTTAAGGGTCGCAGAGAGAGAGGGAGCCCCCTCAGTTTCCAGCTTGTGCAAATGAAGCACAGCCTTTCTGCACATGGAGAATGAGAACAGTGGAAGAGGCCAAGATGGAGAGTGAAAACAATGAATTCAATTTTGAAAATGGTGAGTTGGAGGCAGCTTTGAGCCAGTAAAGTGGAGATTCCAAGCACATCATTGGAAACACAGCCCTGGAGAGTACAGCAGAGGTCTGGATTGGAGGCATTGGCAAACACCTCCATTGGCAAACGGATGATAATTGCGGCCAGTCCCATGGGAATGGTCATCTTTGGAGAGCATATAGTATAAGAAGAAAGAAGGGCCAAGTCTTGAGGAACTCCAGTGTATATATGTCAGATGGCAGAGGAGATTGAGCCTGCAACGGAGATTGGAAGAAGCCCCGAGACAGGAGAAAAGGATCTGGGTGAGCATTGTATCACAGAGAACAGGGTGGGGGGTTTGGGGGGATGAGGGGAGGGGAGTGAGCATAGTATCACAGGGAATGGGAGGGTGGGGGTGGGAAGTGTTTCAACCGGAAACAGCGGTAAAGAGGGTGGAATATCACTGAGAAGTCAAAGGAAACAAGGAGTAAAAAATGTCCATTAGACAGACAGACCAACATCAAGGTCACCGGTGACCTAGCCATGGCCGCAAGTGCCATGTGTATTAGGAGCTAAGGCAGGGAGGGCACCCAGCATGGTGACTGGCCCATAGCCAGCCCTCAATAAATCTTGGCTCTTGTTAAATTGTCCCTTTAAAGTCTATAAATCTAATATTCTCCTATCCTATTGAAGAAAAAAAGAAAAAGGAGACATAGGCTAACGTTTTTAACAGGAGAGCTTAAAGATCAAACCCAAAGAATTTCCCGACAGGAAGGCCTGTAAACCGCCCAGGAAGGCCATTAAAGAAGATGATAGAGCTCTGGCTCAAATTAGGATCAGGACGGATTCCTAGGCAGCTGGGACAGGTGAGCTGCAGCCCTTCCTCGAAGCAGGGGACCAACCCCAATCATCAGGGCGGGCCGTTTCTGCTCCAGGTTGCCCCTGCCCTTCCTCCCCTGCCCCCATGGAGACGAGAGCCGCCCTGTGAAGGAAAACCCCTCATTTCAATAGGCTGGGTGACCAGGTGACCGTGAGCAGAGCCATCAAGCAGAAAGCACCCAGCGGACAAGCACCGAAAAATATGCTCGGAGGGTCAGCCGAGTGACCAGGATTACAATGTAATGCCCGGCCTCGGGTCAGTAATGGGGAGGCATTAGTCATCTCTTTAGACCTCGGCTCCATTATTTTTGCCGGAAATGTGAGAACAGCTCTCACTAATAACGTGTGGAATCACTTCCAACTATTTGCCTTTCAAGTCAGCCTCCTCAGGTCGGGTGACATATCTCGTTTAACAGGGGGTGCCATTAGAGGGAAGATTTAACGTGCGGCTAAAAGCATTTGTAGCGAGCGCTGTGGGTGGGTTCCTTTTTAAGCTTCCGTGGCTGGGAACTTGCGTCTCTTCCCTTCGTGCTGTTGGGTTTCGTTACTGAAGCCTTTTTCTTTGCCGAAGGAGGTTGGTCATTAACTCTCCCCTGCCCGGAGCACCCCCCGGCATTGACAGGACAGGCTGAGAGTTGAATTCGAATCTCTCCGCCTCGAACCAGAGCCTGCAGGAGACTCAGAAGGCTGGCTCGATGACTCCAGGCATCTCGCCATCCTCGTGCACCTACCCCTCACTCTGCTTGGGTGACCGGGTGTCTCCTTACATGGAGTCTTGCAGAAACAACTAGAGCTTCGCAAACAGAACCACAGATCTACAGCCCACGAAATTTGTCTATCTGCCCACAACATGAGTCTTGCCTCTTCCCAGGCCTTGAGGGGCCCAGAAGCCATGCCAAGAACAGCAGGAACAAAGGGAGTGGGGATCTAGAAGAGGAACATGTCATTTAATTGAAATCTCATTTTTTGACTGAGATTCGGTTTTTTCCTGAAGGCGAAGACCTTTTAAGGCCCAGCCTGAGCTTCCTAAATCTTTGTCCTTGAGTAAACTTCCCAACTCCCAGATTCCTAACCTTTCTGAGCCTCAGACTCTTCATCAGGAAGACAGAGACAGTTAGCAGCTGCCTAGCAAATAAGAGGCTACAGTTAAACGCATGGAGCACAATGCTTTGCATACAGAAGGGGCTCGATAAACACTATCAGTTACATCTCTTCTGGCTACATGTTACGAGTGATCAAATCCCCAACAACGTGCCTAAATAAAGATGGCATTTATTGGATTGTGTAACTGACAGATCCAGAGCTCAGCCTGGCTTTAGGTACCTAGAAGGTGACTCAGGAAACTGTCCCCAGGACAGAGTTTCTCTCTCACTGTCCCTTGGCTAGGCTTCCTCTATCCTGGCTCCATGTCATGCAAGACCGGGTGGCAGCAAGATGGCAGCTGCTGCTTCAGGATGGCATCCTGACAATCCCAAGTCCAAGAGCGAAAGAGCTACTCTTCCCCTCAACAATTCACCGAAGTCCTGAGCTGGACACTCGGGGTGACTGGGGTCCCCCCTGGACCATCCCTGATCAATGGTTTGACCCTGCATCTCAAACTCTGCCCTGAGGAGGAGAAGGAGGGGGGAAGCCTTACCTAACTCAAGGAGCTGAGAGTTGCATGAAAGACGTTTCCCTAAAAGAAATTTGTAGTACCATCACTAAAAAAAGTGGGCAGGGAGGATGTTAGATATCCAAACATGGAACTATCCATTGCAGATAATCATTTCCCATCCTACTCCATGTGCAAGTTAAGGGTTGATAGTAATGTATAATCAAGGAAAGCTCCATGAGCTTTCCCCCAAAACTTTTCAGCAAAGTACCCTCTTCTCCATATAGTAGTAATATATTGATTGTACCCATAATAGCACTGTTCTCAATCTGCCTTCTATTAGAGTTGCTTACTCTAAGGCTCTGTCATCTCCATTGCACCTGAGCTCCTGGAGGTCAAGGACTGAGTCTTATTCTCCTGCATATTCTACACAGTGCCAAGCACATAAAGGGAAATCTATTTACCTAGGAGGTGCTTCCAGACCCATGCTGGCTACCCGTGTCCAGGTTTTGTCTGCTTTGGGATAGACTGGTAGAGACTAGTGGGCCCAATGAACACAAAGGCAAGAAGTTCCCTGAAGCTCCCTCTTCTGCTAGAACCTGCCTCTGTTACAGCTTCTTTCATACTGTACCTCAGATGGCTTTCCGGGTTCCCCATCACCAAGAAAATCTCTGGAAGAAGGTAGGACTTAATCTTTTCCTTCTTTGTTATCCTTGAAGCCTAGAACAGCATCTGGCTCAAAGAAAGCATCCCCTAAATGGCGTAGCTCCCCTCGATCTCACTCACAACCATGCCCAGATTCTCAAAGAAGAGCCTCATCCATCAGGGCTACCGAAAGGGCAGGTATCCACCAGGTGAAGGATTAGAGAGCTAGAAGGGTTAGACACAAACCACGTAAACAGAGAAAGAACACTACAGTTCACTGTCCTTGTTCTCTATCAAGTTGGAGAAGGTCCAGGGAGCCTGACAAGCTAAAGGAGGTACACTGAGCTAGTGGGAAAGGGGGTGGGAGGACGTGGACTTGATTCAGGGTGTGGTTGGTACCCATGGGGAAGGGGGAGGCCAATGAATTAGTGGGGAGCTGGCAGCAGAGACCTTCTAAGGCAGATAGACAGTATAGCTGTGGTTCTGGATGGTCAGCCCCGTCAGAGCACGACCACAGTGGCACCAGGAAACCAAGAGGAACAGGCTCAGCTCCCTGGGATGGGGTGGGAGAGAGCCAGAGAGGAGGCCAATACCAGCACCTGGTGCTGGTGAGCCTGGAGCTCTGGGGCAGGAGTGCTCATTAGGAGACTAAGGCAGAAGCCCAGTGTTATGAATGGGACCCCTTTGGCAATGATTAAGGGAAAGGTGTCTGTCCCCAACGTACTGGATCCTTAATCTATGGGCAGACATCTGAGCACAGCATTGCCCCTACTGGGATGATGGAGATGCTGGTGCCCTCCTAGCCCAGTTAAGGCAGTTTCCATCCCTAACTAGGCAGGGCTGAGCCTGGAGGCAAAGGCCTGGGTAACTGGGCCCTGCAGGGCTGGGGAAAGCAGGACTGACAAGCAGGGCCACGTCAGAAAGACTTCCTGGCAGACTCCCAGACTCAGTGTTTGTCTAGGGCCGGGGCTGAGCCACTGCCAGGGCCAGCTGACCTCACGGATCCCCCTAGTTAACAAGCAGCAAGAACAGGAGACTCTGGGGCTGCCTCAGCTTTGGAGAAAGCTCTGCAAACAGAACTCAGTTTTTAGGGGTTAATCCGAGGCCCCAGGAGGAGGCGGCAGCCCTCCTCTGACGGGCAGAGCCAGCGAGTGGGCTGAGACGAAAGGAAAGGCACGGGGCTGCCGGCCTGAGATTAGCTTGGCCGCAGCTCCAAAGAGCAGCCCTTCAATCGTGGAATTGTCTGAACCCTCAAAAGCGCCGGCTGCCTCCCACCAGCCCAGCTAATGGGGCTGAGCTGCCGGGGCCACAACCTCTGTCTCCCGGGCTGATGGTTGGCTGCTCTGAATCTCACTTCCCCAGCAGCCAGGGGACCAAGGACTCTGCCTAGTCGATGAGCGTGCGCCCTTGCACGGTTTCCAGCACCTACTATGTGCGCAGCATCACACCTCACTCCCCTGCCTCCTGCTAATCTCACAGCCCCAGAAGAGCATGCCAGTCAGCCCTTTGGCCAGTCTGTGATTCGGGCTACAGTTTCTATGCATAGCGGGGGTCTTTGGGAGGAGAATGCCCAGCAGGTGACTGGTGAGCGAACAGAAGGGAGGGAACCACGGCCTGCCCTTTCTCCAAAGCCCTGAGTCCATGCATCTGTCTGTACTCTGGAACAGGAGGATAGAATCTGAGCCTGCCCAAATAGGAAATCACACACACTCAGAGCCAAAACCCCGGGGGGGGGGACACGGTGGACAGGAAACTCGATTGAAATGCACCATTTGCTAAAAAGCAGGGCTGGGCCCTGGTTTCTCTGGGTTCTGAATTTCTAGAAAGCTAAGGGTCTCCGTTGCCAGGCGGCATCTTGCATCCCTTCCCAACTCGGCCACTCCAGCCTTTCCCCGTTGGGATCCCTATGAGGACCCCCCTGCAAATCGCTGCCAGGCCTGCAGGAGCCCTGGGAGGGTGGTGTGGCCACGGGTCTGGCAGGCTGAGCGGGAGGCGGCGAGCGTGTGGGCGTGGAGGTGCCAGGAGGGAGCTGTCTCGGTTCGCTGCAGCTGTCTCTGTGGACCTCACCAAGGGAGGCGGGGAAGCTGGAAAAAGAAAGGGGAGCAGGAGCGCGAGCGAGAACAGAGAGCGAGAGGCTGTTCTGTTCTTCCCGAATCAGCATGCGGCTCCGCTGGTGCTTCTAATCACCGGGCCGCAGCTCCAGCCGGCTCATGCCCTGCAACCACTCTCCGGGACCTGTCAGGAAGCTGACACTGATTACCCTCGGACGGGGCGGCGGGCCGCGGGCGGGCGCGCAGGCCACCCGGCGCCAGCTCTCGGGGCCCAGCTCCTGCTGCCGCAGCCGGCCATCGGCTGCTTCCCGCCGTAATGAGCACTCGGCGGAGCGGCCGCCATCTACGCTGGCGCCTCCGGTGGAGGAGGGAGGGGCAGGGAGAGCCCCCTTCTCACCCTCTGCCCTGCCCCCCCGCACCCCCCCTCCCGCGCTGCTCTCCTGCTGGTCCGCAGCCCAGCAAGGCCATGCTCCCTTCATCCGGCCTTCTGCACCCTCCTTCAGCCCCGGGACGGGGAGCCCCGTGCGACCTTAGGCCTTTCCTCCGAGTCTTCACCACCCCACTCACCAACACCCACACCCCTACACAAGCCCGCTCACGAGGAGGAGCGTGGAGGGACCAGAAGGGAGGCAGAAGCTTGAAGGGTGGGCGGGAGGCGAGCTAGAGAAGGGGTACAGGGAGAGGGGACACTCTGAGGGTGGGCAGGAGCTAAACCGCAGCCCTCCACACCACCTCAGATTGTCAGGAGCCCCAGAATGGAATGCCAAGCTCCCCTCCTTCACTGGCCCATCCCAGGCTCCCAGCTTGCTCAGCTGGACCTCTAAGCCGCTGGTAAGGATACCCCCTGCCCCCAGCTCCTCCCCTTGGCTGTGGGCAGCTGTCTCTTCTGCCTTCATCAATGAGAACCACCCCTCAAATTTGAAGAGCTTGAGTCCTCAGTGCTAGGAGCTCCCAGGAGGTAGAGATCAGCCCTGTTGGGCCAGGGGTGCTCAGCTACCCCCTTTGACAAGGATGGACAGATGTTTTCTCAAGCTTGCGTAGTGCACAGCTTCTAAATAATGCAGTATTCCCACCTTCCCTCCCTATTGCCAGGCCTCAGCCCCTCTGAACAAATACAGACATCACTGCAATGACCATTAGTCAAGTCTGCCCTGCCCTTGAGGAAGACCTGGGCACCCCGTCTTTAACTCCACTGCCTTGTGCTTGAGGTCGGTGTATCCCACCCACTGATCCCTCCAGTGCACACTGACTCGACTCTCCACTGAACCTCTGCATTTAAAGTCTGCTGCACACAATCCCAGGCTTGCTAAGAGTCTGGCTTTGTTCTCCAATAGTTTCAAGTACCTATGTTTGACTCCCCCCAGGAAGGTAAGGTCATCACAGGCAGTAACTATTGCTTTGCTTGTTTTGATTCCCACAGAGCTGAGCTTAGATTGATGTCACATAAGCACTCAATAAATGCCCACGGACTTGGCTAATGGATGGACAGACTTGCAGGGGGCACTGCTCCATCAGGAGAGAAAGGTGGCCTTACTCCCCTCTTCCCTACCAAGAGGAACCCAAGCTCCTGTGTCCTGGAAGCGTCTCAAAAATCAGTAGAGTCCAGCTCTGCCCCTCATCCCTGCTTGCCTCCAGCCCCCTTGGACTTCTGGATCCCTGTGGGTTTGGAGAGGTTGATGCTTGTGGTTCTTACCAACATCAATTTGCAGTCGCCAGGATGCAACTTCACCCTATGCTGTGTTCATAAATTAATCTCCTGGGATTAGACTCTGTGTTTTAGTAACACTCCCGAGGCATTGTATTTACACATTAATAATAAAAGAAAAAAGTGAGACAAGTTCTGACAACTTTCAATAACATTCAGAAATAAAGTGTGAGGTGCGGAAGTGTCCAAAGTTAATTAAGACCATTTGGTGCTGACGGGGGTGGGGGGTGGTGCCTGCCGTTCTCCGACAGGTGCTATTTCTGAAACCCAATTTCCCTGTCTGTCATGTACCTGATGCCTGCAGAAAAGGAGATGCTGAAATAAACCGAACTAGCAGCACGAGCTCGAACTTTCTCTTGTTTTGTTTTACAGTGCTGTGGACACTTTGCCAGAATTTGTGGAGGCCCTTTGGCCCTTCCCCGTGGTTAGCAGACGGTGTGTCCAGACTGTTTACATCCGCTCCATGCAGGTGGGGTCCTGGAGGAAGTTAAGGGGTGCCCTACTCCTTGGAGAAGGGCCAGCAGCTCACCTTTCCACTAATAGCTGTAAGGACCTTCCAGACATTTACTGACTAGAACTTCATGCCAGAACAGGAGGGAAACCAGCTCCAGAACCAAAAAAGAGGGACTCTGGACAGACTCCTAAGACATGGTATGGAGTGAAGCTGGGCTTCTCTGCACAATAATTAGTATGATTTCTTGCACAATACCTGTAGTTTAAGCCTGCATATGCTTTTGCATTTTTGTATTTTCTTCATTTTCATGTTAGCATCTCTCAATTTTAGAATAGTTCCTTTAAAAATGCAAAGACTTTCTCTAAGGAATTAGAAGAGGAAGAAGGAATTCCCTTTGTTTCTTTCTTGAGCCTGAATGGACCACTGGGTGTTGGGCATGACAGGGAGAAAAGGGAGAAACCCAGAGGAATGTTTTGGGAACTACAGGTGGGGCCCCTCCAGATTGTATCTTCTTAGAGCTCTTTCTTCACATTCCCCACAGTGTTTTGTGTTTTGTTCATTTAACGGACAAATGTATTCCTTCCCACCCCATGGGATTTCCCTTGATCTTTATATTGGGAGTAGAAATGAAGTCAGCAGCACCAGATTCTTCAGCTGCATCCCAAACTGTATCTAATCCCAGCTTATCACTCTCAGTCTTTGATAGAGTCTGTTCATCTAAAAGAGAGAAGACACAAGGGCAAATGGAAATGGGAGTTTGGAAGGAGAATGACCATCCATGTTCCCATGACAGCCTGAGACTTCCAACCCAGCTGAGAATTTCAGTGGCTGACAGTAGGTCTTCTTTTCCACTCTGGCCCTCTTGCCCTTGCCTCCAACAGAGGTCTTCTCAGTAGCCAGGCAGATTTCACCTCTCTTTTGAAACATGATATTTCATGGGCAAATATATTTCATAAGGAGAATGATCTAGCCAGGTGCTTTCACAGCACCTCTCATCCCAACCCTCTAACCAGGAAGCAAATGCAAAATAAAAAGAAATGCCACATGGGCAAAAACCCTCACAGTACAATTGACTTGGTGCCTCAACATGGTCTCAGAAATTGATCCCTCTCCCAAATCTTGTTTGTCATAATTGCATGCCTGTTTGTTCTAGATCAAAGAAAAGCCGTTTGACCTTCAGGTGAAGGTCAGACTGGGAGATGCTTCTGCTCCATGGCTAAATTGCTAGAGAAAGGATAAGTGTTCAGGAAATGCAGGGATGGGATGCAAGGAAAGATCCATCAGCTGAGCTATACCAGGGGCCTGTCTGCCCAGGGGGCTGGCCTGGGAGAAAACCAACCAGAAAGAACTGTGCTTCTCTCTGGAATCAAGGTGGGCAAAATGATCACCTAGCACGCCTGGCATGAACCCAGTTGGAACGGAGAAGGCAGATCTGGGTGTTAAGCCAGACAAAGTCTAAGTTGCAACTAAGCTATGTACCTGTAAACTGCCTGGTAATTTAAACTGCACTAAGTAGTCCATTCCGTCACTCTAAACAGCTCACAATAAGTGTCAATATTCTGTGATCCATTATGGAGAGAGGTTTCTCAAAAGAACAGAGGCAGTGCTACAGGTCCAAGGTTGTTATTTAAAGAGCTGAGTGCAACACACATCTTTTACCTCTTGAGCAATGAATGCAGAAGCCATGGCCACATCTATTTCTTGGATACCAGGGAGGCTGATGGTAGGGATTCAGAAGTGGAAGCTGCCAGGTACCCAAGACCTGCTATGAGACGTGGCCTGGGAAGCCCCGATGTCATGGCCACTCACCCACTTCCCTGCTACCCTCTTCCGGCCTGGCTAGCCCCTCAGAGGCTCACTTCTTAGACATCAGAATAATCATTCCTGTGGTACCCTCCATCTTCAGTTACCCCTCATGAGGCCTGCAAGTTTTCCTAAGAGGAAAAGAAAACAGGGCTGATCTCACTCAATTCTAGAATCCAGAATTTAGAGGATTTTTAAACCATTTCTATAAAACAGCCCTTGAGAACTTGTGGATTTTCTCATCATGTCTGGTATGATGCAAACATTAAGCATGAAGGTCTGGAGTAGACTGTCTGGATTTGACTCTTAGCTGGAACACTTACTAGTTGTGTGACCTTGAGCAAGTTGCTTAACCTCTCAGCTCTGTGTCAGTTTCCTTATCTGTAAAGTGTGGTTAATAATAAGTGACCTCCCAGAGGCATTGTAAGGTTATTGTGGTAATTAAATTAGTTGATTCATATGAAATATGTAGACAAGTGCCTGACATTTATTATTAACAGTAATAAGTTAGTTTAAGTCCTGCCAGCTGATAAGGAGCTAGACTGAATGACTGCTTAAGACTTTACTCCTTGGCCTTCTCTTTTCTGGACTAGTTGACCCCAACTTTTTCTTTACCCCTGCCCCATTTATCCCAGCCTGGTGAGGAAGAGAAAGCACACACAGAAAGCACACAGACATGTGCACACCTACATTCACACCTTTGCTCCTCGACACAGCCTGGCTAGAGCTAGTAGGGCATTTAGCAACGGACTCAAAAGAGAGAGAACACAGTGTTTATCATAATTTATAGGTTCATATTCACAAAGCTCCTGATCTTATGACTGTGAGCCCCTGCCGTCTCCAGCCCTGCCTCTCGATAGGTGCGAAAAACCTTCAACCTGCACATCATACCAGCCCTGTGCCCGATCTGTCCTGACCAAGCACAGTTGTTTATTAGGGAACCAACCCCACCTGCAGTTGAGGGGCTGTAACTGGCCTCACTTCATTAAGCTGGGTACCGGGTGGGCCCAGAGCTAAAGCACACGAGGCTTTTAGAAGCCCACTGAGATTAACCTTTTCCACCACTGCTCGCCTTGTCTTCCTAGTGAGCTGGATTCTGTCCAGTTCTGAATTTGCACTCTAATCCTCTTCTGGAACTGCCCTAAATCTCTGTCTATTTTAGAACCTTCTAACTTATCTATCCTATACCAGTCCTGTTTCCAAATAAACGGAACTTTATCTTAATGCTCAACCCACTCCTGGTCCTTGGCCTGGATTGCAGCTGAAGTGTCCAAGTGCTGCCACAACCTGCACCAGGAGAAGCAATGTGTTGCCACCAACCTTACTATGACCATCACCTTCTCTGGAGTCCCCCCATTTGGAGCTGACTCTACCAGCTTCCCCTTTTTTCTGGGACAGTGATTTCGACCATGAGGCATCTTCACTTGAGACCCAGCCTTCCCACTGGGGCGGACTCCACTAGTACCCGCCCAATCAGTAGTTAGCTTCTTTCTCTTTCCTTACTGACCTATGGATTAAGCTCCTCCATGCCCTGTGACCAATGCCTGGGGGTTACGACAACTACAAACTAAGTATTATACATGCAATTTGTCTGAGCTCACAGCCCACTGATGTCTCCACTAGGATGCTTGCAAGACACATCAAACTCAGTAGTCCAAGACCGAACTCATGATCTTCTGCCCAAAACCATACCCCCCTTCCGCTCGGATGCCCCTCTAATCAGTTTTCCACACTGCAGCCAGAGTGATCTTTTCAAAATGCAAATCTGTTCATCACACATATACACACTTAAAACCCTTCATTAGCTTCTCATTGCTCTTAGGATAAAGGTCCACATCTTTAAGGCAGGCTTCAAGTCCTGTGCGTCTGGCCCTGGCTGCCTTTCCAGCCTTATCTGGTCACACTGTCCCCCCTCCCCCACCCCGCACCCACCTTGCTATGCTCCCACCACCAGGGTCACAGCACTCAGGGCACTGGGGAGGGATTAGATGAAGGGCCTTTCTGGGCAGCCCGTAAAAGAAGATGCCCATTCCTCTGGGCTGATGCAGCTTCTCATCAGGGCTTGAGCTTGGCAAGTGGAGCAGGGCTGGATTTCAGCTCGTGACTCACACTTCCTCGGCCCAGCTGTGTACTTTCATCCATAGTACAGCCTGCACTGTGGCTGTGCCAGTCATCCTTGCCTTCTTTTAGTTCCCAAAAATACGCCATGCTGCCTCCTACCTCTAGACCTTGCTCACAGCTCTTTCCCTCTCTCTTTACCCAGTGATTGACCTATCCCTTAGATCCCAGCTCAACCAGCACATTCTCAGGGAAGCCCTCTTGATATCTCCACCTCTCCAACCCATTAGGACAACTCCCTTTGGGATACTGATCTCATCTCGTAAGCACACCCTCATTTGTATAGATAATGTCTCTCTCTCATTGCATACAAGCTCCATTAGAGTAGGGCTCATGTCTTCTTCCTCTCTCCTTTCCATCTCCAGAACTTAACACAGTGTCAGGCACATAATAGCTGATCATTAAATATTTATTGAGGACCTACTGAGTGCAGGCTGCTCCATGGTAGATGGTAGTGTCTGGCCTTTATAACTGGAAGAACTTAAGCTTCCCAGAGGCATGATTAAGCACGTCAAAGAGAAAAATATTCTGTTCCACTTAATTATGCATTTTTATTTAAAAATAGAAGTCTTTATTAAAACAACAAAGCATAAATATTAAAGAATGTATTTAAATAACTTGTGCAATTTAGTGCAAGCTCTAAAGGTGCATAAACACCGAAATGCAATTCAATGCCTTTTTAAATCGTTTTCCATCATTATCTCTACTTTATCTAATCTTGTCTCTTAACCTAGGTTGGAGAAGAAGTAATTCATTCTGACTTTTCTAATTTTGTCTCAAAACCTGCTACGGCTTGTCCACAACTCCAGCATGTTTCCGGCCTCCCAGGCTTGAGATCAGATTGCAGCAAAAGCCTTTACCAGTAGTTTGCATCTCAGCTCCACTCTGGGAGAGCTGCTACAGTTTTAAAGGGAAAGGGCATTCTCCTAAGAGTGAACATTTTGGATATACCTCGCCCCCGCTCTTTGCCTGCTTACGCTTATCATGGTTCAGCAGAAAATGTCAATGACTCAGTCATGGAAGACCATGGCTTCCACACCAAGACCTAGGGAAGGGCACTCAGCACTCAGGGATGTGTTTCCCATATCTGGCTTATGAACCTCCCTTTTCTTCCAGAAGAGAAACCCCTCATCTGCAACTCTGCTTCTCTGTTGCCAGGATTTCTGATCAACAGCTTGATCTAGATACCAGTTAGACACCTTCCTAACAATTACAGCTCCCCAGAACTTAACGTTGCAAACAGAATTGCACTGAGCCCAGGGGGGTAGTAAACGAGCTATAGTGGTGCCCTACGCAAGGGGTGGCCACCTGCCCATTGGGGATAAATGGCACATGCCACCCAGGTGGATCTGCTTCTGAGCTTACACCTCCCTACAATCTTTTCCCATAGCTGTATGTTTACAAGCGAACAGAGAGGGAAGCCTACATGGCAGTGAGAGCTGGAAAATAAGGAGTCCACCCATTGACAGAGTTGCAAAGAGGCCATTAATGCTAAGCTGCAGCAGTGGAACACAGAAAACAGCATTAAAGGATTTACTTTTCATGACCATAATTCACAGTTAATGTACATTTGATGTTTAATGTATGAACCAGAGGTGACTTCAAACTTGCAGGCCTTTTCTAAATAGTGTTTTAATCTAAGTTTAAAAAAAAATAGAGGTTCATACACTCAGTCTGTCAGACAAGAGGGAGGGGAAAAAGGCAAAGCTAGGTGTGAGAATCCAATGTGGGAGCAGGCTTTTGTTCAGTCTTTTATAGAGGTTTTACCTCTAATCTCTCCCTTTTTGATGCAATTTAAGATTAAGGAAATGAAAGGCAAGGCTGACTGTGAATGGTTTTACAAACAAGACAGCCAAGGGGCCCTCAGAAGACAGTTTTGTAAGAGCCTTTGGGCTTCAATCCCAGAAAGGATAGAGGTGGGAGGACGGGCAGTGCTGTGTGTGCACAGGACGGTGGCACCAGGATGTGGCACCAGGACGGCCGGTCTGTCTGCCAGAGAAACTGACCTTCTGGGTCCAAATAGGAGGTGATGGTGGTCACAGCACAGCTTGCCGTGAGCCAGAGTCAGGCTACAGAGGCCAAAAAGCATGGTCTTTAGAGCAAGAGGTGGAAAGGCCCAGAGTGATTAAACAGTCTGGGTCTCAGGTCTATTGTGTGACCTCAGGCAAGTGGTTTTACCTCTCTGGACCTTGGTCTGCTCACCTCAACAACAAGCTCCTCAGGCTAAATCAGTGATTTCAAATGATTCTGCTGATGCCTCTTCAGGCACAGGAGCAGGCTCAGAGCGATGGAGGGTCCAAGCGGAGGGATCCTGGCCCTCAGCACCTCTTCAACAAGAGCAGCTCCACTTTTCTCTCTTTTATAAACAATGGCACTGTGTACTATTTCTCTTAAAGGAAGGTTGCCCACTTAAAGATAAAAACATTGAAAGGTACAAGATCAGCTGATCCCGAAGATTCTTTCCAGCCCAAGTCTAGAGGTAGATATGCAGAAAAGTCACCCAAATGGATGTCCTTAAGAAAATAACCCTCTGAAATGGGCAACAGAAGTAGAGCAGCCACTGACAGGACCCACAGATTACAAAAACCACATTTCTGGAGATCAATGTGGGGTGGGGTCCGGGGTGTCTCCCCTGAAGTTCAATGGATCCATTTCAAGGGGAGGAAGATTTTCTCCATCAATGAATGCTAATCTGCTTCAGAGATGGCGCAAAGTAAGCAAATCGTTGGGGTTTTCCAGGTGAGTATAGTGGAGGGAGATAGGGGAAAGGGAGTGAAGGGTGTCTGCAAGGGAATTGCTTTGGAGAGCTGAGATATGGAAAGGAAGAAAGGAAGCGAGGGAATCTAGTGGACTGGGATGGGGAAGAAAGTCATTTCTCTTCAGTAAACTCTAGGTGATGTCTAAAGTTCTCTTCAGCTAAAACCATTTTATGTTTGTATGATCCTGTCCTCTCTTAACATAACCGGACAACGTAGAGCTCACTGCAGTCGGAGAAAGACAGTCACAACCAGGCAGCAAGTGATAGGAGCTTCCAAGAAGGCCGGTGGGTAGAATCCATCAACAGAAACCTCACAGCAAGCATCAGTAGAGACCCCTTGATTCCTTCTTTGTTCATTCATCCAACACATGTTTGTGGAGAGCCTACTGTCTACTAGGCACTGCAGAGCAAGGATCATGAAAAAGACGAGTATAGACCCTGCCCCTAAAGCCTAGTGAGAGTCAGCTGAACAAATGGTTACACACGGTGTGCATGTTGTAAGGGTAGAGGTTCAGACCATTCTGAGGGTGTGAACAAGGGGTGCTCACTCAGTTGGGGAGCACAGGGCCTTCTCTCCTGGGAACGCGTCTTGCTCTGAGGTCAGCGTGAGAAGGTTCAGAGTGACTCCCAAATCAGTGGTGCCCTGTGTGCTCTAACCCAGAGCTGCTCTCCCCCTCAACTCCTCCTGCCCAATTCCAGGTCTGGTTTCCCTGCTCATCCAGGAGGAAGGAAGGGCTCCAAACACTGATGGGGGCACTGCCAGCTCCCTCTGTGAGACACTCCTACCAGCCTTGTGGAATGTCATGTTTTCCTGTGACCTCTTCCACTTGTTCTTCAGAAGAGATCAGAAAGCTTTCTACCAACTACACTCTCCACCTTTTTCTTTAATTCCCTTTCTTAGGTTGCATGAATAAAGCAATATTTTCTGGAAAATATTAAAATAAAGAAAGAAGGTGATAGAGCTCTTCTACTCAGTGGTGGTCAAACCAGGCTTGAGTATTGTGTGCAATTCTCCTATTCAGAGATACACAAAACAGGGCTTGATCAAAGGAGGGTGACTAGGGTGGCAGGGGAACTTGGAACCGTGGCTCGGGAAGAACACATAAGAAAATAAGATGTTTAGCCAGAAAGCACAGGGTGGACGTGGCTGTCCCAAAGCCTGGAGGAACACCCTAAGGAAGGGGACAAACACAAATTGATGCCCCAAATGAGAACAAAGGCCAATGGGCAAAAGTTACAGAATAGATATTTTTATCTCAATTTTTAAAAAAAAGGAATTTCATAAAAATGGCTGGAAATGGAGTGGATGCCTTAGGAGATTGAGGAGGGACAGGTTCCCCATGGGAGAAGTGTAGGTATGGGCTGGGTGGCCATTGAGTAGGGATATTTTGAAGGAATACAGAAATGAGGCAAAGAGTTAGGCCCAAGTTCTTTAAGATACTGCCCACACTCGACAGTGTGTGACTTTCTGAGCAGGTCAAATTAATCTGCCTTCCTTCCTCAGCCTTCAGTCCTTGTCATTCCTCTCTCCCAGACAGTCTCTACCTCTGGAGGCCCCTCAAGATCCCATAGGAGAGGGACTCCTCCTCCCTGGAGGGACTCAGAGCCTCGCTGAGCTCTGAGCATCTCTGTTCCATCCTCCACAGCATGTGCTCAGTCCTCCCCACGAGACAGCCTCCACATCTCTCCCAGGCACCCGGGGCCACCTGCCCCATTGCACCGTGTGATATTGTGATTTATAATAAGAATTATATATTTGCTCTTCATCCCAGGGTCACATAAGGATGGGGGCTGATCACCAGGGGAGCCAACCACGTGACTAGAGGGTTGAGACTTTCAGTCCCACTCCTCATCTCTCCTAGCCCCCCCAACCTCCAGGGAGGGGAGAGGGGCTGGAGATTGAGTTCAGTTGCCAATGGCCAATGTTTTAATCAATCATGCCTATGTATCGCAGCCTCCATAACAACCCAAAAGGACAAGGTTCAGAGAACTTCCGGGTTGGTGAACACGTGGAGATTTGGGGAGAGTGGCAGGCTGGGAGAGAGTCTGGAAGCTCAGAGCCCTTTCCCTATACTTTGCCCTATGCATCTCTTCCATCTGGCTGTCCCTGAGTTATATCCTTTGATAATAAATTGGTAATCTAGCAAGTAAAATGCTTCACTGAGTTCTGTGAGCCGCTCTAGCAAATCAAACCCAAGAAGGGGGTCTTTGGAATCTCCCTTCTGTAGCTGGTCTGTCAGAAGCACAGGTGACTTTTGATGGGCGTCTGAAGTGGGAGGAGGAGGCAGCCTTGTGAGCCTGAGGCCTTAACCTTACCTTAATCTCCAGGTAGATGGTGTCAGAATTGAGTTAATTGCTTGGTGGTGTAGGGAAACACGCCCCCCCCCGCCCCCCCCCACACACACACATGCCTGCACACACTGGAATTGGGTGTTAGAATAGAACTTTTACACTTTAAGTGCAAAAAACAGAAAAAGCCTTCTCTCCTCCTACCTTGTCTCAGGAGTTTGCATGGGAATCTCCTGTTTCCTCTCAAACTTCAGCTCTTAAAGGTTTTGCCTCCAGAAACCACTGATCTTCCTCATGAGCCCACAAGTCCGCCAGGCCCAGGAGTCAACCACTCACCCCAGACTAAGAACTTGCGTTTCTAGCCTGTCTAAAAAGCTTCCTGCTTCGATCACCGCCATCCCAGCTCCTGCACGTGCTACAGGATGTGGTACCTTTAAACAACAAACTTTTCTGAAAAGGCAGAGAGCAAAATGAATTCCATCCGGGAGAACTAATCCTGAAAAATCAAAATCTTCCACATGGGGGTGATGATAAACAGATGGCTCTCATCGCGACAAATGAAAGGTCACCCACAGACAGTGCGGAGTAATTATTAAATAACTTCCCCCATTTGTTCAGGATCAGTAGCGGCCTCATTACCTGGATCCGAAGACAATATCTCTAAGTCCTGGGCATGGATCCAAAAAGGTCATTAATAACAGGAGAGTCCCCAAATTTGCAGGAAAAGAAAGACCAACTCTAATTAAGGAAGCAAAGTATTCCTGAGAACTCTTTACATCAACAGTTTGCATGATAATAACAACAATTTGCATTTCTCAGGCGCCGACTTCTGCAGCCGCTTGACAAACAGGAGTCAGGCTAACCAAGCCTGGCCCTCCCTGAGCAAAGGAGATGGGACTTTGTCTGTTACCGGCTGGGCATCAAGCAGACTGGAGGGTGATTTTCTCATTGTCGCTTCTCATGGCTTAAGATCAGAGAGCAAGGACTAGCCCAAAGACTCAGATTCCTGGCTCTTTGCCCAGGCCACTGGACCTAAAGAGGAGTCAGGTGTGCGTGGGTCACCTCATGGTAAAGAACTATACTCTGTCCCCACCTGGGTTCTCCAGACGCCTGCACTGAGAACAAGCCCACCCAGGGGCCTGTAGTCAGGAAGGGAGACCCTCTTCTTTGCCTTAAGTTAACCAGGCACCTTTGAACTGCTTCCTCAAGCTGGGAGGAGTCAGGGTGCCTCCCAGCCCTTAAAGAAAGATTAGATTTTGCTAGCCATCAGAGGAGAGCGGGAACGGGAACCACAGCCATCTCCCCTTCTGCCTCATTGCTCTGTGTTTCTTTTCCACCAGCCCTGAAGCAGGAGAGCGTAGCAGTAGAGAGTTCAGGCTCCAGACAGAGCCAGTGTAAAACCCGGTCAGCCACTTCCCAGCTGGGAGGACTTAGGAAGAGCTCTAAGCCTCAGCGCCTCATCTACAAAATGGGTACAAGAATTTAGGGTCCAAATCAGGACTCTTTTGAGAGGGAAAGTTACCCTTAACAATTACTCTGAGACAACAGGCATGAATTAGAACGATCTTGGACAAACCTTGACGCATGGTGACCCTATAGAGAAGGGCTATTGTGAAGATCAAACAATAGAATATATGCAAAATGCTTGATACATAGCAACTCTTGAAAATCATCATTGTCATCGTTACCCTACCTTCCCCAACTCCGCGACTGCTGAAAGGTAAGGAGTAGTCAGGATGGATGGAGAGAGTCTTCCATTTCTTTGACCCCACTCCACCTCCTGTAGGCCTGTCAGCATCTTCACTCCAAACCCATATGTCCCGGCAGGATGGGAGCATTTGGGGTAGCTATCTATCAGTGTGCACGCCGCCTCTCATAAAAGCAGAACTGTTTGGGGTCATGGAACATCCTTGGGACATGGGCTGATGTCCCCTACGGTAAGTCTGAAGGATCATCACACAACCCATCTCAGGGTTATTACAGTGAACGGATCTGATTAATCTAATTAAGCGTTGAGCATCCCATTTCCACCTCTCTCAGCCCCATGCTCAGGAGGCACCAGGCTAGGTCCAGGGTGGCCCCCAAATGTGCCTGGTAATTAAAACAATTTCTGCCCTGGCTGATTGCTTCCCCCATTACTCTCTCCCATTACTGGAGACGCAAACAATAAATAATTTAATAACCCAGGTTGAGTAGAATCTGGTTCCAAAACAAAGTGTTTTAATTCTCCAGTGTGCCTGCTTTCAGCATTACTGTAATTCCATTTCCCTTCACTTGACTGGGCCTTTTGCTGCTTTTTAGGCTTCTCGTATTTCTCCCCAAGTTTTCCCCACGGGGCCCTGACAGCTGCATTACAGCAGGGCCGGGCAGCCAGCATGACATCACTCACTACTCAAGTCCACATGTACTCATTACGCTAGCAATCTGCCCTCTGTCATCATGGCCATGGGAATCTGTCCGCGTGGCTGCCGACAGGGCACCTGGGCCCTCCCCTTCCCCTCCGTCCTTCTCTTTCTTGTGCCCTGCCTGTGATCTCCTTCTGGTCTCTGGCAGCCCTTGCTATGAGGAAAGGACTGGGAGCGGGGAAAGAGCGCTGGAGGGGGTGGAAGGGGAACAGCCTCTATCCCCTGGCCCTGTGGAGTTGGGTCTGATTCCTTATCATATTCTCATCCTGGCTCTGAAGGAAAGATCTCCCTAACCCTCAGCTTTTGCTGAAGACGAGGAGACCCTCAACCAACCCTCAAAGAGAGGTTAGATGGGGCCAGCCCGGCGGCACAGCAGTTAAGTTTGGACATTCCACTTTGCCACTTCGGATCCGGAGTGCAGACCTACACACTGCTGGGCAAGCCATGCTGTGGCTGGCGTCCGGCATATAAAGTGGAGGAAGATGGGCACGGATGTTAGCTCAGGGCCAGTCTTCCTCAGCAAAAAGAGGAGGATTGGTGGTGGATGTTAGCTCAGGGCTAGTCTTCCTCAACAAAACAAAACAAAAAAGAGAGGTTAGGTTTTGCTACCTTTCAAAGGAGAGCCAGAATCACAACAAGCTCTCATTCTGGCCAAGAAAAATCTCCCTGCCCGGCCCTCCCACCCCCTTCCCCCACCACAATCCTCCCCTCCTTCCGAGCAGCAGCAGCCAGAATATGCTGATGTGGGAGTCTGGTGCCCTTGCCTAAAGCCAATGGGGCCGGGGAGCAGCCACTGCAGGGGAGGGGCGGGGGTAAAGGAAATGCACCAATGGAGCTTTCGTTTAAATAAAGAGCAGGGAAGCATTGTGCTCCATTGATTACAATTTTTTTTTTTCTGAATGTTGTGACATTTGCGGGAAGGCTAATTTATTCAAGCATGGAAATCTTTAAAAACTTAATTAAGTTATTTCTGTGATTTTCCATGCCTTATTGTTTCGAGTTCACATTTACTTTCATCCTTGTTAATAAAAAATAAAAAAGTAGGGAGGGGGGTGGGGAGGGAAGAAAAAGAGAAAAATGATCTCGTACAACCTCCCAGGACTGCTTCTAGATGCTCCATTCTCCTGCAGGAGGCCCCAAGCACCAGGGCAGACAGGATGGACAGGAGGGAGATACGTGCCCTCCCACATCAGGATCCAAGTCAGGGCCCCATCTCCACGAAGAATGCTCTGGGATTAATGAAAAGCCCGTGCCTCATCCTCGAGGCACTTGGGCACCTGTAGCAAGTTTAGGTAAATGTAAACTCAGCATGATTTCCATTCAAAATGCTGATTGCACAACATTTGATGACTGTCCTCCAAGCAAACTCGATACTGCCCTTTATTGGGTATCATGGCACTGCAGGAAGGGGTAGTTAAGGAGGCAAGGTTAGAATTTAGATAGCCAGGCCCAGTTCTCTACGTGGCCAGTTCTCGGAGCCAGATGTCTTCCCAGGCAGCTGTGCTGCTTAGAAATGAGAGCTTGGGCCTCACCAAAGGCTGGGTTTTCTCCAGCATGGGCCCCAAATCTCTAGAAGTTGTGTTCACTCCTTTCTCCTGAAGAGAGTACCAAGGATGCCCCGGAGAAACACAGAGGTGAAAATTTGCATTAGAAAAGTAAAAGCCCATGCTGGCAGGAAAAATATGTAGAAGCTATTCTGTAGCAAAGATTAATTTATATAAATACACAAATAATAGAACTCTGTGGTTAAACTGGTTCCCGGCCATGGATAAGTGCCTCGGTGGGTAAACTGGAGGGTGAGTGGGAAGGAGGGAGGGTCTGGATTTCGTGTCAGGACAAGGACCACTGGGGTAAAGGGAGGCACCATCTCTCAGCTGCTAGTAAGGCTGAGCAGGTGGGATGTCAAGGGCTGATTGAATGATAAAGGAGAGATGATTTGATAAGTGAACTTCTTTACAGAGAAGGAAAAAGATAGTCGAAAGAGAGAGGCAAAGAAGACGGGCTCCAGAGCCTGATCAAAGGCTTTCAACGCAGAAGAGGCCACAGAGGGCAATGGGGATGGAGACGGAGAAGGCGACCTTTCCCCACAAGGAACAAAGAGGGAGGCCGGGGCCCAGCAGGTGTCCAGGTGTGCTCACTGCCCTCCTCCCTGAGTTTTACCAGCTTGGAACCCTTCCTGCAAGTGATCCCAGCTCAGAGCAGATGGGAACCAGAACCTTCTACTGAGGGTCTCCTGGAGTTTCCTTTCCTGGTGCTTTAGACTTAATCCCAGAACTGCCTCACAGAGGAAATACAGCCCCTACAGATGGCTCTGGAGTATCTCCCTTTGATTAAAAAGAAAACATTCCCATTGTGTACAAGATGCTATGCATCCTGCCCCACCCGCTAAATGAACTCTCTACTTTGTCCAAGACATCAGACTGGCTTCCCCTGCTGGGGCCACAACCCGGGTCATCTGTATTCTGAAGACATTTGCACGTATTATTTTTAAGTCATTAGTCTCTGCCTGATATTGTGAGTCAAGAACTTTAATAGGAGAAATTTATGGCTTGTCTCCTCCAATCAACACAATAATTCATGGTTGTGTTGAGTGCTCTACACTAATGGATATTGCTTTCAACTGGGTGTTAGGGTTTTTTTTTCCTCCTCAAATTCATTAGCTAGTTCCTCCTGATCTATTAGCAGGAGCGGCAGCCGTTTCCCTCCACCCATGCTGTCTGCTAACACCATGGGCCTCCCAGTGTGGTCCTTACGAGGCCTCCAGGTGGTCTGCCAGCTAATCCAAATGGAGGGTCTTACAGAAGCACCTTTTCTTAAAGTACAACCTCCAGAGCGGATTTGAATCTATATTTAAAAGGCCCAAAATGAACCTTTTCAAAGCTGTAAGCACAGTAATGGTTATTTACACAGGCAAAAGTGTCCCTGGACCATTAGAAGTTTTCTGCAGTCAGAAGTGAGTAGAAGCGAGATGCCCGAGGAGGCCCGGATCCCTCCCAGCTGCTGCTGAGGTCTGAGATGCTTGGGGAGCCCTGTCTGTGCAGGTTGTCGAGGCATCAGCCTTAAGTAAGGCAACCAAATGTCAGAGTTCAGAGAGAAATGTCTTCAGCTGTCAGTCCATCCATCTCTTTCCAATATCAGAAGTGGACAAAGAAGTAAAATAAAAATACAATAAATCAGTGAAGATGGAGGAGACATTCATCAACTGGTTATGGAGAAATAGAGACCTGGAAGGCTGAGGTCACCTGACCCACCTACCTCCCCGGGGCGGGCTGCTTCTCCTGCTCTTGTCAGCACCAGCAAAAAAGCCTGGGCCTATGCTGAATGGCATATCACTCTGTACACAGTAACCACGGTCACCCAGACCCTGATTTTTAAGAGTTTACCATCTAGAAGAGGGAATCTTAGAGCCTCTCTGGATGAACAAAAAGGAAAAGGGGACCATCCAAACAAAAGGATCTCTGGCATCTCTGAGCATGCCATTGGTTGCATTGGCCACAAGGAAATGGGAGTGGAGACCGCTCCTTAAGCCCACTGGAACCCTCGTTCTCTGCAGTTCCCCTTCTGCTAGTGCCTCCTGCGTGTACCCATGCACTTCTACAACTTGACGGAAACGAGGTGCAATGTCTGGGGAGGGAGGTTAGAGCTCTGACACCATCAAGACCATTCATTGGCCTTTTAACAGGCTGTTTTGTGCCAGGGTTGGCCTGTGAGCCTTCTGCTAGCCTGCTCTTCCTCCGTGTCCCGTCTTGTTCCAGGAATGATTTAGGGTAGCTATCTCACTCTCCTCTGATGGACCTCCACCATCCGTATGCAGTGTCTGCTTTTTCCACTAGAACAAAACTATTGTTCTTTGCTTTTTTTTCCCTCCAACACTTGAACTTGACTCTAGACTTCTGCACCCTCTTGATCTCACCGCCTCATTCTCCCCATCCCTCTACGCCTCTGGTTCTCAAACTTTAGCAGGCACCAAAATCACCTGAAGGGCTGTTAAACCGCAGTGTTGGGCGGGGCTGCAGAGTTTCTGATTCAGGGGGTCCACTGTAGGGCCTGCAATTTGCATTTCTAACAAGCTCCCAGATGATGCTGATGCTGCTGGTCCAGGAACAACACCTTGGGAGCCACCATTCTGTGTCTACACGTCTTCCTTATTCCTCTCCAGGCAGCCTTGGGCATGAAGGAAGCAAGCTGCTTTCTATATTGGATGCATCTCACCCTTGGATCGGCCCAAGGGGACCATGCTCCCCTCAACCCCCATCACAGAAACCAATCGGCTTGCCTCTCCTTCCCTCTGAATTCTCTGCAGCCTGGCCCCTGCTGCTGCACAGTCTCCCGGCCACTCTGAAGCTTCTCTCTCCACCCATGCATGTGGCTTTTTGCCGTTTGCTTTTCTCTCACTCCCTGTGTTTCTTCACATCCGTCTCTGTCTGCCAGATTCTCACATCCAGGCTTCCTCTGGCATCTATCCATCGTGCTCATCCATCTAACTGTGCAGATATTTACATTTCTAAAGCCCAGTGTGTTTTTACAATTCCTCCTACTTCAACCAAACAAGGCTTTTCCTCTCAAATCTACTCACAGTTAGACTATGGGGTCGAGGGAGGGTGGACATTATACCCATTGGAGTAACCCCTCCTGAAGCTGATTATTCACCAAGAACAAAGAGGGATTCCGGCAGGGACAGACTGCAGACAAACCAGTACCCTGCCTTGGACCACCTGTCCCACGCGGGGACAGTCGAGAAAACAAACAAGCTGTTTGGTTGGGTCCTATTGAGCCTTTTCAATCATACCGAGCTGACTTGAAAACCCCTCCCAGAGGCCTTGTCATGAGTATTTATTTGCAATCCTCAAGGACCAAGAGGAAATAATCATATATTCCTTCCTGGAGCATAAGCCCTTCATCCCTGGGAAGCAGAATAACAGAGAGTAGTGGTCAAGAGCATGCACTCTGGTCTGGGACTGCCCAGTTTGAATCCCAGCTCTGGCTCCGACTAAACATGATCGTGAACAAGCACCACACCTCTCTAAACCTCAATGTCCCCATTTGCAAAATGGGCATGATACGGGACAATACATCTACCACTTAACACCTGTGGCTCACGCATAGGACTCATAGTTAATGCTACTATCATTACTATCCTCCAGGCACACCACGTCTTAGAGCCTCAGAATCCGGCTACAGAGATTGAGCAAAAGCATGGATGGATGGGTCATCTTGCACCAGAGACTGATTCCGCACCAGACTAGTGAACCCTGGGGTTTCTCAGACAATAGCCATTCCCCATTTTCTCTAAGTAGTCAATCCCCCAGCACTTAACTTAAAAGCTTTGTGCTTTGGTTTTTGTCTTGTTTTGTTTTTAAATAGAAAAAAATAATCCTGTTCTTGTCTGCCCAGTGTTTTTCCAGCAAAAGAGCAAGTCAGCACTAAGAATTCTCCTTGGTCAGCAAAATGTCTGTTGCAGTGGGAGAATTTGGGGGTGTTTGAGGAGGGCTTAATGAGAAGGGCAGTTAGGGGTCGGCTGGACACTAGCCAATTTCCCAGGTCGTACAGAGATTCCTCAGAAATAATTCCTTCTCTCTCCTTCTACCTCTACTCCACTCCCAGCCACCCAAGGAATCCATCTATAAGACAGGCCAGAGGACTCAAGAGAAGTCAGGTCCAGAAAAGCATTTCTCCCAGCCATAGCCTGGAGTCTGATGACCAGAATGTTGCAACCCATCCATGGACACTGGGCCCATTTCTTTGAGAGCCTATCTTCCAGGAACTCTGGCTTTCCACTGCAGGTAAAATGTAGGTTATCTCCCAGCCATGCACCCATCACCAAAGTGCTCTCTGGGAGTGTCCTGCCTACCAGCCACAGAAAGGACATGCCAAAACCTGTTGGCCATTTATCACCCTAAGGATGCCCACTTTTATCTCTCCCACGTCACCACTAGCAGTGTGTGGTGGACAGCCTAAGAAGCCTGCCATCTCATGTCAGCCAGGGTAGCCAGCCTTCAGAATGGCTGAAAGGCCTAGCCTTCCAGGCTCCTGGATAGCCAGGGCTCCCCATCCCCATCTTCACCTTCAGGGATCTGGAAATCAGGCCCTATCCAGGCACAGCATGGAAAGAACACAGGCAGTAGACCAGATGGGCCTAATTTAAGATCCAGGCTCTGCCACTCTGACCAATTAGACAAGCTACTTAATCTCATGGTGCGTCAATTTTCTCATCTGGGATACGGGGATCAAGATTCCTACTTCACAGAACTGTTCTGAAGATTAAATGCGTTCCATAAAAGGATGAGTGGATAGTAGGCACCTAATATTCTATAAGGCCTACCCAATAAACTGTGGCTCTTGTGATTGTTTAAAATAAGTTGCAATGCTGATAAGTTTATCTGTCACGGGAGTCAGGAAGAAGGTCAAATTCAGCACCCCAAGGACCTTCAGCTAAAACTGACCTCAGTGTGTTAGAAAGCAAGCCCAAGTTTTCTCGGCTGCACTCTCTCCCCCAGCTAATCTCCAAGTGCATTTGTATTCCTTTGCTGCCGGCCGGCCTGTGCATATGGAATACATTTTCTTTGGGTGTCTCACCATTAACGTTTTCATTTCTGCTTAGCGTCAGGGGCTTTGCACATCGCTGGCCTTCCAGAGCACTAAGCCCGCCTTTGTGTAGGCTCGCTTTGTTCTCTCATTTCCTGATCAGCCAGGAAGCATTCCTGGGCAAGGGCTCTGGGAGGAGGGGTTTTGTATGACAGCTCAACACATTTTGGGTTTTGGAGAAGGACAAGTCAAGCTCCACTTCATACTCAGGTTCCCTCATTCCCTCCCTAGCACCTATCACTGCCTGTGGATCAAATTCAGGCTTCTTTTCTTCCCGGGTTTTGTGACTCTCCCCATGTGTGGATTTCCGGAGCTTGCCAATGAACACAAAGAAGTTAGCTGCCATTTTTGAAGCTCATGCTATCAGTAAGCTGAGCAGGACTCTGGAAAGAGGACCTTCCACTTAAAAGGATATAGTAACTCACAGTGTTGGCCAATGGGCAGTGAAACAGGCATGGTCATAGCCGCTGATGAATGGAAGCGCAAATTGGCATAAGAGTTCAGGTGGAAGGTGAGGAGGGCAATTAGCCAACACATAACAAGAGCCTTTGAAACACTGGCTCCACTTCTGGGAAAGTGTCCTAAGGAAATCATCAGAAATGTAGTCAGATATCATTGTGTTACAAAGTGTTCATTGCAGTAGTGATTACAATGGTACAAATCTGCAAACAATCTAAATAACCAACAATAAAGGGTGGATTAAATACATATAATCCACTAGAATTAAATACTATGAAACTATTTTTAAGAACGGAATAATATTTAATAGGATGGGAATAGGCTCATGATATAACCTTAAGTGAAAAAGGATTATAAAAATGCAAACATAATATAATTCCAATTTTATTTCAAAATTTGTATACAGAGAAAAAATAGATTGGAGGGAAATTCCCTGATATATTATCTTAGGTGGTATGATTATGAATGATACCCTAGTTTCTTCTATAGGTTTCCTATATTTCATATAGAAATATAGGAAAGAATGATGGCCATGTAAACAAAAGCAATGCTTTCCTCTCCAGGTCCATGACCACAGCAGAAAAGCAGGCTTGCTCCACGGAACTATCTCCAACTCTGACCCCTTAGGGCGTGGCAGGGGAGATGCTGTCTGGTCCGCATGGGCCTGGTTCCACTTCCTGACAACCATGGGAACAAACGTGTCCAAGCCTGGTTGTCTGAGTGGACAGAGCTGGCCTGGTCATGATATCCTGCAGCCCTGCACATCCTGGGAGCCTTTCCTAAGCCTCCTGTTATCAGGCTTTCCTTCTGTCTATTAGGTCACTGCAGATTGATTCATCTCACTTTGCTGTGGTTTACAATTTGCAGTTCTTGACCCTTACATTCTCCCCTGGTGCTGGAGCCATGTTTGTGCAATACCAACAAACCAATGGCAGCGAGCAGCCGACCAGCTGCAAGCCTTGTCACCTCTCAGCCTCCTCAGCAGGCTCCTTGCCCTCTCCCTTCCTTTCTGTCCCCATCCAGCATCCACATACACAGGCTACTTCTTTAAGGAGCCCTATAGAGTCCTACCCAAGATACATGGGAAAAGGAAGGACAGGCTGAGACCTGAGCAATGGGAATTGAGTTCTGTGCAGCAAAAGTCCTTATCTCTGGTCAGGCTGTGAAACAAGAGGCTCCATTTGCGGAGTCTACAAGGTCTGAGATCTTATGCCTCATCTTTCAACCTGGAGCAGGGAGCTCAAAATTTCTGGCCCCAGTTACCACGCTGGGTGAATTCAAGAAGCTGAAATACTCTGGGCTTCTGATTTAAGGTAGGGTGTTTGCAGAATAATCCTTTTCACAAATAATATCAGCAGAAGAAACCCCCGGGAGGTGGTTAGAGGGAGTTTATCCCTGTGTGCCTTGTTGCCAATCATGAAAAACCCCCAAATTTTGTCCAGTCAACTTTCAAGGTCTTTGGCCACCTGGTCCCCCACAGCCTTATCTACCCAATTTCTCACTTCTATTCAAGATGGACTCCCATCCATAAAATCCACTCTCCCCACTCCCTTCCTCTGACATCTTTTCCAGTTGGTCCTTCCCTCCTCCTTCCAACGTAATTATAAGAGCCACGAGACACAGAGGAAGGGAACCTGATCTCTAATCCTGGGTCTCCTGGCCACTAGCTTAGAACCTCAGGCCAGTCATTAGCCTCCCTGAGCCTGTTTCCTGTCTGAAAATATATGGGTTGAACTAAAAAATGGAAACATCTTTCCAGCTCTCACGTTCTACAGTGCTTCTCATGCCCGACTCAGAGGCCTCCTCTGAGCAAGCCCACCGCCAACTCTGATGATCGCAGCTGCCCTCTGCAGTCGTGTTCTCAGGGTAGAGGAATTCACTCAGGCTTGTTCTGCATTTCCTTTGTCGGTTTGCTCAAGCTTTGTGTGTGATTGTTTGTCTTCTCCTGTCCAGGTGCAAAGTACCTTTAGAGCAATGACTGTGTTTCTTCACCACCTCCTTATGCTGTGCACAGAACGCAGGAAACAGTCCAGAGAGGCTGTTAGTTCTCTGACTGATGCCCACCCCTCAGGCAGACTTGAAAAGCGACTCATTTAAATTTGGTTTCCCTGCCAGAATTGTCAGGCCTCAGTGGTCTTGGGAAATCACCAAGGAGGAAAATCACCATTTATCCTAAAAAGTCTGCAACCTGCACAGACTGCCACCCTCTCCAAGCCTCTGCCCGGTCCTCACGTGGCAGCATGCACTGCCCTGTCCTAACCCTTCCCAGGGTCGTGGTCACTCCCAGAGAAGAAGAGCCTATGCTCCCTGCCATGATGGACCATGCAGGGATGGCCAAACTCATTAAAACCCAGAGCCTGAATTCCCCAACACAGATGAGCCAGAGAGATGCTGACCCGGACATCAGATGCCGATGTGAGATGCGTGAGACTCTTGAGAGCTGCAAGTATCTCTGCTGTGTGACCCTGAAAAACTCACTTAACATCTCTGAGTCCCATACTCCATTTCTCTAGAACAGCCATCATAACTTACCTCACAGGGTTAGTATGAAACCTAAATATAATGAACTATGTGCCCATGCTTTTAAAAATGTGAATATTTTACAATCTTTACGTATTGCTTTACTGGTGTCCAGAAGTATCTGGCCCAATATCACCCTTCTTTCCCTCCCATACAACACCCCCATTCCCCAAGGCCACTGCCAGAAGAGCTACATCGATGAGAGAGAAGCGTTTGTCCTTGTACACAGAGTTGGAACTTGCAATGTATATTTTCATTGAAATGCTGGCATATGTGGCATTTGGGTGCTGGGGACAGAAATGGTCATATTTAGTACATTATGTGTGAGTTAAATAGATTTTCAAGGAGTTCCCGAAAAACCTCCCTCTACATTTAGCACTTTTTCCATGGGAGAAAAGCATTCCCGATTCATAGTAACTAACTTACAAGCAAATCTTTGGACGCCTGCCCATCGGTAAGCAGGGTTCTACCTGTGCTAAATCGCCTTCAGATGCAGCCGTTCTGAGCCAGCCTGGTGGGCTAATGACACCTGTGCGGATCCCAGCATGTCTGGGCTATTACAAACACAGGTGTGGTCCCTGCCCTCTCTGCCGAGGAAGGAAGGGGTGAGAGGGAGCACAGAACCCCCTCGGCTCTCTTCTCCTGCAGGAGGTGGGCCTTCTGCACCGGATCTTCAGGGGCCGAGAGCTCTTTTCTGGTAAAGGAATGTCTGCAAAAGACAAATACATTTCAACAGTCCCGGCGGAAGGGTAATCTCAGAATAGACACCTATTTCTCAGCCAGGAACAGAAAAACAGATCCTCACACTCAAGGCAGGCTTGAGGAGGCAAGAGGAGGGGGTTCAGGAACCCCACAGCCGGGAGGGGATTACCCAGTGGCTCTGGGTAAAGCCAAGAGTCTTTAGAGGGGGATTTGCACTCCTTCAGAAAGCTAGCAGGTTCTCAATTCCACTCCTCTCCAAGGAAAGATGCCCAGCAGGCCATCCAACCCACTTTTCTTCTCTCCCGAGGGGCTCAGACCAAAGATGCAACCTGCCTGGCTGTAAATTGTAGGCTGAATCGTGTGTCGCCAACATTCCTATGTTGCAGTCCTGACCCCCTACGAGCTCAGAATGTGACTATATTTGGAGATTTGGGTCTTTAAATAGGTAATTAAGGTAAGATGAGGTCCTATGGGTGGGTGCTAATCCAACTGATGTCCTTATAAGAAGAGGAGCTGAGGGCACAAACACGCACAGAGGGAAGAGCATGCGAAGACACAGGAAGAAGACAGCCACCTACAAGCAAAGGAGTGGGGCCTCAGAAGAAACAATCCTGCCGACACCTTCATCTTGGACATCTAGCCTTTAGAACTGTGTAAAAATAAATTTCTATTGTTTAACAAGCCACCCCGTCTGTGGTGCTTCTTATGGCAGCTCCAGCGAATACACTGCAGAACAACCCCAGAGGCAAATCAGAAAGAAAAGGAGAGGCAGACTCCAGGAGTCTGGCCTCCCAGTCAAGATACCAGCCAGACTTGGGTGGAGGTGGTTCCAACACTTCTAGCTCTGAAATATCCACTGGGCTGCAGAGTTTGTCTCTACCTCACCCCCACGCCCAGGCCCGGGGCCCCTGCCTCCTTTTTCCGTCAAACCCCACTGGCCTGCCCTGTCCCCTGTCTCGCTGAGCTCACTCAGTGCAGCACCTGCCTGCATCTCTGCTCTCAGAGCCATCCTCTCCCCACAGAAGGAGTTCTTTGTGAGCCAGAGGAACAAGGAAGAGAAGATTATAATAAAGATGGAGCCAAGCAAACTCTTGTCAAGGCCTCACTGTCTGATTTCCCAGACATTCACTGTCGTGTCCAGGCTCTGTAGGATAGCTTGGGTTTTGGAATTTATTCCATAAGATGCCTCACTCCACCCTTAGCCTGCCAGGCAAGCAGGTTCTGGTCCTTAAGGGCCATGGAGAGTCCCACTGAAAAATGCAGAAATGTGTTTGTTCCTTTCTTTGCTTATTTGACTTATTAAGACTTTATGTTTTTAGAGCAGTTTTAGGTTCACAGCAAAATTGAGGGGAAGATACAGAAATTTCCCATATCTGTCCTCACCCCACACATGCATGGCCTCCCCCATTACCAACACCCCCTCCAGGATGGGACATTTGTTACAACTGACGCCTCTGGTTCTCAACCCAATTTCCTTCTGGTGGCTGAAACACCAGCAGCCTTCTCCCTCCCTTTGCTTGTCCACTGACCTCCACTCTGTCCCCAGTTTACTGTGTTTTCAGTCAAATACATTTCTCCAGCAGTCACAGCACCTTTTCTAAAACAATCATAAGCTCAGAAAACCTAGTAATAGAACCATTTATAGAAGGCCGACTATGTGCCAAGCACCATGCTGGCCATTTTACTCACATGACTTCTAATCCTCACACCCACCCTCGTAGGTGGGAAAGACCACTCCCTTCTGAAAGATGAGACACTGAGGCACAGACAGGCAGTGGAACTGCCCACAGGTTGAGGCAGAGCCAGGCCAGGAAGCTGGCTTCGTCTGACTCGCTCACCTTGCACTTTCCACTCGGCCACTCCGATGAGAAAACATAACTGTGAAAGCTCACTTACAATGTGAAATACGATACCATGAAAAGTGTTAGTTTTTCCCATCCTTATTGTTAATAACTGGGAGACACTAAAAAAAAAGGGAGAGAGAAATCTTCAACAAGCATAGAAATCCCATGACTTCTGAAACCGAGATCTGATCTCCAACTTACAAACCTTCTAGGTCTTCGTTTTGCCTGAAGAGATGTCTACACTGCTTTGGAGACTAGAGCCGCTCCCATCACGCGGTGTGATGGCACTCTGCGCCTGTCTGTCCTAGCACCCAGCACATCTCAAAGTTATATATTTGGGCGATTGTTTGATTAATGTCAGTCTCTCCCACTAGACCGAAGCTCCACGGGGGACATGACCACATAATTTAGAGTGTAAACGGGAACACTCTTGAAAGTAACAGAAAGCACTGGTAATAATTATTCCAGGACCAGAAGGAGACTGGGACGTGTAGCCGTCCTATGTAGGAAACAGACTGGTTTGCTTGCTGTATCGTCCCAGGGCCAGATTCCATACTTGGCACGTACGGATGCTCAATAATAAATGTGTTGATTGATTTAAATAAGATGTCTTCCAAAGATTTCTCACACTTTTGTCCCATCATATCTTTCAGACTTTACCTATTGCAATTCCCACATACCCCAATCCTAGACACACGGGGGCTCCGTTTAGTCCATCTTGAACACACCATATACTCTCACGCCTCCAAACTTTCATAAAACTGCCACCTCTACTCACAATGCCTCCCTTATCCGAATCCTCCCATCCTTCAAAGTCTTCTCAGCTCAAATATCACCTCTTCTCTGAAGTCTTCCTCCCATTTCGCAGAACTGGAATATCCTTCTCTCACGCTAGACATCCCACTGCGGCATAGTTATTTCTGTGTCCTGTTCCTCACTAGACTCCGAGTTCCTCCAGGTTGGAGCACGGGTTTCCTTCATCTCCCCATGGCCAATCCGGGTGGCAAACACAGAAAAGCCACAGAATAAATGCTTGTTGAAAGAATTAGAAAAGGCTGAAGTCCTCTTGGGTGTCAGCCGTCAAGAAAGATTAAAAAGGAGTGACCTTGCGTTCTAAAATAATCCTGTTTATGGTGCTGAGACGAGACAGCTGCTCACCTTGTACATCACACGGTGCTGGGCACACAGCAAGAACATCATCAGTCAATAGCATTATGATCATGAGCATTAGCACTGTCAGTCATTTGTGTCGATGTGTCCCTTCCTCCTTGTCCTTCTTGTCTCCTATAGCTCTAACGCCAAGTCTCTACCGTTTCCTCGGTCTCAGTTCCCCACCAGCATTTTTTTCTATTGGAACCAACCGTCCCCCCAGCCTTCTGTCAGCCTGGATCTATCTGAGGCGTCCTTCCTTGACAGGCAAGACTTCCTGGCACTTCATCACGCTACATTCCTCAAAGCGCCTCTGATGGTTTGGCTGCTGTTGGACTTCTTAGATCCTCCATCTTCCCCTCAGCCAGGCTGTTTGTATTCTTTAAAGACCTTTCACGTAACGCCCGCGCTAATATTTACATCCCTGCTTAACGAGGCTGGCCTCTGCTGCCCTGGGCATTTCTTAGACTCAAGCAGGACGGAGCTGCAATCTTTTCAAGCTCCTCAGTAGCTATTTCCCACTCGTAGCACCAAGCATGCTCAGGGCTGGAAGTTGCTTAGTGTGCAGGCTGCCTGGGGGTTGGGATATGTCCAGTGAAAGATGTGCTGGATCTAGCCTTTCGTATATAACTATGGGCTTTGGAAACAGACAGTCGTGGGCCTCGAGCAATGCTCAGCCACTCATCAGCTATGTGACCAGCCAATGATTTAACCCCTCCAGAGCCTATAAAAGGGAAGTCATAATATTTCACTTGGTTGGTATGAGGATTAAATGTGATGATGAAAAGAGGCAGGCATATAGTAATTGCTCAGTAAATGGTATCTGTTAGTATTAAAAAATCAAGAAAAATGTATCACATACCTCCTATATGTGAGGTGTGTATAGTGCTAAGCTCTGGGATTGGAGCGAGGGAGATAAAAAGATGAAGAAGACGTAATCACTACCCTCCTCGAGTTCAGAATCAGAACTCAAAGTAAGCCATGATAACAGCGCTCAGACGTACAGACAATGGCAATGGGAGCAAAGAGGAGAAGGCAGCACCGGATGGAGGACAGTTGAGGCCTGGGCCTGGAAGATCGAGACAAGCCTTGGTTTGCAGCTATGATGAGAGGAAATTTTGCAGAAGCAGTTATTTAGACAAAATCTCAGAAAGAGGCTGGAGAATATCAATACCAATAACTAATATCGTAACGGATTGCTTCCTACAAGGCAGGCGCTGTGCCAAATGTTTTACGTCATCTCATTTAATCCTCTCCACAACCATGCGAGGTGAGGTAGGTGCTACCATTATTCCCATCCTACAAACAATGCTGAGGCTCCAAAAGATAAAGTGGCTTGCTCAGGATTGCAGGGCTGGTAAGTGGCAGAGCAGGACTTGAATTCAGGTCTGTTTGACCCCAAAGCCAGAGCTCTAACCCCATTCTGTGTGTGCCGAGTGGGCACGTGTGGGATTGGTGGGGAAGACCAGTGTGGCTGAAATGTAGGTATGGCAGGTATGTACAGGTGTGTGTGCAGACACACGCATGCACGTGACGGGAGTATATATATATATAGGGAAAATCTGAGAGAGAAGGACTGTCGAAGAGAGGTAGGAACACAACCAAAGAAGATTCTAGAGTCCAGGCTGAGGGGCTTAAGCTCTTTTTTCTTTTTTTTGAGGAAGATTAGCTCTGAGCTAACATCTGTCGCCAATCCCCCTCTTTTCACTGAGGAAGACTGGCCCTGAGCTAACATCCATGCCCATCTTCCTCTACTTTATATGTGGGATGCCTACCACAGCATGGCTTGCCCAGCGGTGCCATGTCTGCACCCGGGATCTGAACCGGCAAACCCCGGGCCGCCAAAGTGGAACGTGCAAACTTAACCACTGCGCCACCAGGCCGGCCCCCAGGCTGAGGGGCTTAAGCTCTTTTTGAGGCCCACTTCAGTTCTTGCTGTATATTCAACCCCAAAAGACCCCAAGGTTTATTAATAATAGTAATGAGCATGCTAATCATGATAGTGGGAACAGCCCTGGGAGGGAGGGTGGCACACCAGGGCCTACCCCGCACTCTCCACAGGATGAAAAGGCCTCCTACTCCCATTTTTCAGGCTTTGGGCCAGGCCCAGACCTCCAAATTGACTTTGACTTCACAGGAGAGCTCAGCAAATCCTGCAGAAGCAAAATACCTGGAGGAATCTCTCTCCTCCTCTGGAGTTTTGGCAAACTTATTATCCCAATCAACATCTGAGTAATTACAATCCCCTGTGATCAAAGTGGGGGGGGGGGTGTTTTTCCCTTTCTTTGGCCTCTTTACAGGCCTCTCTTATCTGGAAAAAGATTTCTTAATCTACTTTCCCTAAATGCCCCGAAGGTCTGCGTGCCACAGAGGCCCCAGAATTCCCTGATTGCTTTTTTTCTCCTCAACTGCTACCTGACCCAGCTCACAGGCAGCGCTGGTAGGAATCGGCCTGTCAGCTCATGGCCCCCGCCCCCCCCCCAGAGCCTCCTAGGGAAGGAGGTGGGGGTGGGAGCTGGACCTGTAAGGAACCCAGAAGAACGGAGGGGAGTCCCGCTTCCCTCTCCACCTACGAGGAAGTGGGGAAGGGTTGGAGGGCAGCGCGGGAGGACAGCACTAGAAAAAGAAGGCGAGCCAGCCTGGCCTGGTCTCTCCCTTGTCTACACTCTGCAGCCCTCCGTGTCCTGCCAGGCTTTCAACCATTCTTGGGGCCCAAAGACTGGCAAGGGTGGGGGAAGGGACGTCTGGGAATCAGAAGGAAGTAGGTTAGAAGTCTTCCTTTCAGTCCTTGACAGGGAATCCCGAAGCTGAAAGGAATTTTGGCTCCGTCATTTCAGCCACTATTCTACTGCCATGAACTGCTCACCCACGCTCCAGCCAGACGAAAAACCATCTCTCCGGCTTGTCATGCCCCACCCCAGGTGTGAAGACTGGCGTCCCATCTCAGCCTCCCTGCGTCTCTTAGTAGCAAATGTTTCTTTATGTGGGTCAGCGCGGGTCTCCACAGAGGGTTGGATGTAATGCACCAACCTTAAAAGAGAGGCTGCCACGTGGCTAACAGACCGCTTACTGCGGGGGAGGAAGTGGGCAGTAGAGCGAGCCCTCAGGGCTAGCCCGGGCTGATGTATGATTTAGAGACCGGGTCCGCTCTGACGCTCAATGATTTAAGAGGTTTCTGCACTCCAGTAACCTAATTACCCCAAAGATTTCCGTTAAGTCTTCTCGGCTTTGCTTCTGAAGGGGCCCTTCCAAGAACGCCACTGGGTTAGAGTCATTACTCTGCCGACCGCTTGCAGGGCCGTTTATTGTAGTTTTATGAGGGGGATGCTGTGCTGCCTAATGCATTTCCCAGGAAAAACTCTGTAGAGGGGGCTCCCAGGGCCACAGCTGCAAACGGAGGGGGAGGGAAATAAACGTCGACCCGAGGACACACGCGTATCTCCACATGAGGAGGGAGGCGGGTGCCAGTGAGCACGAATAGCTGAAGCCAGGTCATGCACACTTACAAGGCAGACAGAGAAGCCAGCTGAATCCTCACCGCCTAAGACATCTTGATAAGTATCCCAGAGGCCATCCTGTCCAGCCCCCTGCCTCCAGGCAGATCTGTTCCAATTTAGCCCAGACAGCATGGGTTTCTGCGTCTCTGAGGCAGGCAATTTCACCATTCCAGGGGTAGACTTTTCTAGGGTTTTAACAGCCCTCCTCCCATAGAGCATTTTCCTTCTGGAATTCGCAGGGCTAGTGCCAGAAGGGAAATTGGAAATCATATAGACAGACCCTTTCATTTTAGGAATGGCAGAATCCAAGGGTCTCCATTCTCAGAGAAATCACTCTACCCTATAGTAGAGACACTCATGGCCTAGGAGGGGATCGAATACCCTACAAATTCCTTCAGCTCAGCTCAGAGCCAAGGGGGTGGCCCTCTGATCAAGCCCAGGTCCTGGGTAGGTGCATCAATTTTCATAAGAGAATGACAACCCTACCCTAAGGTTGACAGAGTCCAACTGTTTGTGTGTGTGTGAGGTATATGGGTCCATATTTAATTGGCAGCCCAATAGCTGCACTTTAGGTATTTGGCAGGGAATAGAGTCTCAAACTCATTGCCACACAGTGTCCATCAAAAACCCAGCTGAGAGAAAGAAAATGTATGAAAGACTGCCTGAAGGGTATGCAGTCCATCCATTCCTCTAGAAATGTTAACTGCCCCAGGATTAAGCCAGGTCAGCAGAGAGCTGTCCACTGGACCATGTTCTTCTGGTCCCCTGTTTCTCTGACTTGGAGTCTGGTCTGTGATGAAGGAAGATGCTATAGGCAGCAGCCTAAAAAAGTGAGGAGCTGCGTCTCCTGTAAGAGGGTTGTTGAGGACATAGTTCATCAGGTTACACAGAGCTGTCTTCAGGAAGGTGCCCGGGACAGCCAGGAAAGTTGGGTTTCTCCTAAACAATCTTCTTTCCTTTTTACCTCCCATCCTCCTTTCCATCTTCCCTCCCTCCCTTTCTTTCTTCCTTCTTCCACGGTTCCCTTCTTTCTTTCTTTTTTCTTTTTTTTTTCTTCCACCCTACAGACACTGTCAATTGTGAGACCAATCAGGTTACCTTGCCCAGTTTAGCTACCAGGAACCCTAGATTCTAAACGAGGGCCTACCAGTAGTAGGTGTTCAGGGCTTCAAGCTCTGCATGCCTACATTAGCCTCATTCCTGATACCCAATGACGTTCCTCCCTTTGTTTTTCTACGTTCCTTTTCCATTTGCTTCTAATATCTTAGCTGACCCTATTTTACATGTCTGTATAAGCCACCATAACCCCACTTTGGCACAAGGTGGGTACAAGTTAGTACATTAATGAATTAATTAATACAGCTCAAACTGTGCTGCACACACAGATTATATTTACAAAGGAGTGCATTTACCAAGCTGGTGCTGGAAGGCCTCCCAGACCATATGGGCCTTGAGCTAAGAGTCTTGAAAGACGTATAAGACACAGGGAAGCAGAAAGAAGTGGAGAAGTGGTCCTAGTCTAAACTCTGTCCTTTTCTCTGTTATCTAAGACTTCTCATTCCTCCCATTCTTCTTCTTAATCTTCTCGTTCTTCTCTCAGCACCAGCGGAGCCATTCTCCAGTAACTTACCCAACCTAATATCTCTTCATGAATCTGAAGGCACAGAACAAAAAAAATAAGAATCATAGAGAGTGAGCACCTGAAGGTATCTGAGAAGTCATCTCATCTGACCCTTTATTTCACCCTGGAAGAAATGAAGGCTTAGAGAGGATGAGTTTGGTTCCTGGATCAGTTGGCCACTTACAGCAAGTTCCAGATCGAGAACCCAGTGCAGGAACTCCTGCCAGTCTGTACGCTGTGTTGTATCCCATGAAGCTAAACAATTGCAGTTCCCGTTAGGAAGACTGAGCTTCATCCTTACATTAGCATCTATTGATCATCTATAAAATGGAGAAGCAGTGGATGGCTCTTCCACTTACACAATTTAATGCTTTCGGGGGACGTTAGTGGATATATGACTGTGGGCACGTTCCTAAACCTCACAGCACCTTCACTTCCTCGTCTGTAAAATGAAGATAGAAAGAGTATTTCCCCCAGGTTTTTGTGAGGATTGAATCAGAAAATGCATGTGAAGAAACTGACAAATCATAAGCACTCACGAAACTTAGTTGTGGTGATGGTGGCAATGGTTGTCACTTCCCCTCTTTTACAAATAAGAAGCAGCAGCCCAGAGGAATGCAGTAACTTGGCCAAGGAAACACAGCAGAACTCCTGAGCTCTCTGTTCCAAAGCGGGGACCTTCATGGCTTGGAATCACCGGGGTGGGAAAGGCATGGGCGCTTGGATTTCCTATCATTCACCCCACCCCCATCTCCACCCTGTCTCTGGTCTGATCCCACAGCCTGCCTCTGCCTACCAGCTAACTCTCTCTTCATAGGCACCATATGCCTAAATACCAAAACCAATACCAAAAAGCCTAAATCTAGGTTAACTCTTGAAATAACAACCAAGGGAGACTGCACCATCTCTTTCATGCTCTTCTATCTGGGACAACTTATACGAGATCATGATCAGAGGCTGGAGAATGGGGACCAAGTAATTTTCCAGGAATCTTTTCAGGGCTGAGAACTCCAATGATTCTATTTTCTTCTGGCCCAAGCTTAGGCATCTAAATCTTATTTTGGTGCCTTGGGTAAAACATGAACACCTGGAGCCCTTGCTGAGCTCACACTTCAAAGCCTTGGAGCTTTGCATTGCACACCAGTCTGAACCACTCCTTCTTCATCTCCCCGCTCCCCGTTCCCCTGCTCTAGAATTGGGACACAGGAAGGAAAAGGAGCAACCTGGTGAGATGGGTGGACAGAGGGAGAGAATAGTGGCACCACAGGCATTTCTCAGGTACTTAAGGACTGCTGTCTGTCTTTACAGTCAGAAAAGGGAACAAGGAAAACTGGCTACTTCTAACAGACTCTTGTGTTTGCTCCCATTGGCACACATTTTCTCAGAGACCTGAAATATATTCAACTCCCCTGCCCTACTGGTCCACCTCTCAGAAACTCAACGTTGATCAGCAGCTCTCTCAGATGGTCATAACCAAGGGCCCGGGGCCCAAGGAGAGCTGAGTTGTCCTGCCCCAGGCCAGTACACACCATGACCAGCCAACTGTCAAGGCTACAATCTATGAGTTTATATGACAAGGCTAAACCCAGCACATCTTTCACTGAACACATCCCAACCCCCAGGCAGCCTGTGACCTAAGAAACTTCCAGCCCTGAGCATGCTTGGTGCTGTGAGTGGGAAATAGCTACTGAGGAGCTTGGAAAGATTGTGGCCCCATCCCGCCTGAGTCTAAGAAATGCCCAGGGCAGAAGGCACCAGCCTGCTTAAGCAGGGATGTCAATATGAACACAAGCATTATGTGAAAGGTCTTTAAAAAATACTAACAACCTAAAAAAAAATAAAAATAAAATAAAAATAAAAAAATAAAAAATACTAACAACCTGGTTGATGGGAAGATGGAGGATCCAAGAAGTCCAACAGCAGCCATCCCATCAGAAGACTTGACCTTACCTCACACCATATACAAAATGTAACCCAGGAAGGAGCACAGACCTAAATGTAAAAGCTAAAGCTACCAGATCTTTAGAAGGAATATAAACGAAAACTTTTGTGACTTTAGCTAACACCAAAACCGTGACCCGTAAAAGAAAAAATTGACAAATTGAATTTTATCAACACTAAAAACTTCTCTTCAACAGATACTCTTGAAAGACTTAAAAGACAAGTCACAGACCAGGAGAAAATATTTCCAAAACACGTATCTGACAAAAGACCTGAATCTAGAATACAAAAAGAACTTTCAAAACTCAACATAAGAAAACAAACCACCCATTTTTTTAAAAAAATGAGCAACAGACATTTCACCAAAAAAGATACACAGATGGCAAACAACCACATGAAAAGATGCTCAATATTTTTAGTCATTGGAGAAATACAAATTAAAACTACAATGGTGATTCCAAACTACATCACTGAATACCTAATAGAATGGCTATCGTTAAAAATAAACAAATAACTGACAATACCAAACGATGGGAAAGATATGGGACAAGTGGAACTCTCTATCATGGTGGGTGAATGTGAAACAATACAGCCATTTTGCAAAACAGTTTGGCCATTTCTTACAAAGTTAAATATATACTTGTCATAAGACCTAGCAATTCCCGTCGAAGTATTTACCACGGGAAATGAACTTATGTGCACAGAAAACCTGTATGTGAATCTTTATAGAAACTTTATTCATACTCACCAAAAACTAGAAACAACCCCAATGTCCTTCATCTAGTGAGTGGATGTACAAACTGCCATTTGTATACAATGGGCTCGCAATCAGCAATAAAAAAGAATGAACTAATGACATACACAACAACGTGGAAAACTCTCAAATTTCTTATGCTAAGTGAAGAAGCCAGACTCAAAAGGCTACATAATATATAATATTATAAGACAGTCTGGGAAAGCAATCTATAGGGACGAAAAACAGACCAGTGGTTGCCAGGGGCTGTGGTTGAATGAAAAGGGACACAAGCGAATTTTTTTTTGGCGGGGGGGATTGATGGAATTGTTCTAGACGTTTATTGTGTAGTGGTTACAGGACTTCATGCATTTGTCAAAACTCAGAAAACAGTATACTACAAAGCATTAATTACATTGTATGTAAATTATACCTCAATCAAAAAAAAAATTGAAGGGGCAGCCCGTTGGCGCAGTGGTTAAGTGCACACGTTCTGCTTCAGCGGCCCGGGATTCGCCAGTTGGGATCCCGGGTTCAGACATGGCATCGCTTGTGATGCAATGCTGTGGCAGGCATCCCACATCTTCCATAGAGGAAGATGGGCATGGATGTTAGCTCAGGGCCAGGCTTCCTCAGCGAAAACACAGGAGGACTGGCAGTAGTTAGCTCAAGGCTAATCTTCCTCAACAACAAAAAAAAGAAAGAAATTGAAGGAGCTCTTTGTTCTTGACAAACATAACCCTTTAGATATGTACAAAGAATTATTATCCCCATTTTACAGATGAGGAGACGGAGGAATAAAGAGACCGATTAGCACCACAGAGGTGGTGAGGGGTAGAGCTGTGATTGGAGTCTGGGCTCCAGAGCTCCAGAGTCCATGCTCGCAGCCACCAGGCCATGCTGTCTCTCATATTTAGGACTTTTCTTTATTCTTGAGTGTATTTTGGCTCAACCATTAGAATTCAACCAACTTGAAGGTACAGTCTAAATCATAAGCATCTTACTTGTGTTTTAAAGACATGAGAATTACTTGAATATATTGTATTCTTAGGAATATTCAAATAAAAGAGCACAGAGAGTAAAGAGTGAAACTGCCCTTCCGTCACTCCTGCCCCCACCCCCACCCCCACCCCCATACCAGGGGTCCACACGTTGATAGTTGTTGCATAGCCTTCCACCAGGAAGTCTATTCTTACACGTGCACATCATGTGTATTTCGAACACACTCCAATCATAGAAGCATACTGGACTTGGAACCAAAAGCCATAATAGGTTCATAACCTGCTTTGTCATAGACTAGCTGTATGACCCAATGGAAGCTAGGTCACCTCTATGTACCAGTTTTTTCATTCCTAAAATACAAATAATAATACCTACTTTTAATAAGGCTATATCCCTTATCACATAGTTACAGTTCAGTAAATGCTATTTAATCCACACGTGTAAGTAATTGAATTGCAATAGATGGCAGCCAAGACTGGGAACACTGGGTCTCCATTCAGTCCACCCCACTGAGTGGGGGTGACTCAAACTCAGGTATGTCTGAATTCAGGACCTATTTTTTTAACAATCCACTACACAATCCTAACAAGCAACCTGGGTCCTATGTCACTCAAGGCATGACTGTAGGGAATTGAAGGGATGGGAAATATTTAGCCTAGAGAAGCAAAGACTCTGCAGGGATGTGAGCATTGGTTTAAAATATTTGAAGAGCTGTCATATAGGAAGAGAAGGCAGATTTGTTTTCAGTTGCTCCAGGGCAGAGCTAGAATGAATCTGGATGCAGATTTTGTATTATGGAATAAAACTGTCCAACAACTGCTATTAGCCAGCAAAGGAGGAGCTGCCCATGAGGCAGTGGGCTTCCCACCACTTTCAGGTAATCAAGCTGACACTGTGTAATCATTTGTTGGGAAAGCCGAAGAAAAGCCCCAGCAAGCAGATTTGGGGATCTCATGCTTCTCAGTACAGAGGTGCATATCCTCAGATCATATGTAGGTATATATGAATGCTGCGTGCCTCATCCATCTTTTCATCCTCTCCATTACCCGAGAGGCCAATAATGGGGGTAAGGAGAATTACACCCACACAGGAACCAAGGCAATACATAGATGGATGGTTTCATCAGCTGGTCCTGCATTTAAGAAGGGAAGCAAAGGAGAGAATGTCCTGCCCTCCCAAAAATGCAGACCTATTTGGATCCTATCTGAGATCCCTTGGCAGCTGACACACATGCCCATCTGCCATGCTGGCACAGTGCCCCCAGCAAAGGGAGTTCTGCTTCCTTCTCGTGGGCATAGGTGCCAGGTGGTTGTATATGCCTGCAGAGGGGGGCCTTCATCCCAAACAGCACAGGGCACTTGCAGTTTCTGTGCTCAACCTCTGCCCAGCTTACCCCCCACCAGCCCCACCAGGGGCATGGAGGTGCCCTGGAGTTCCAGAGAGTGGGAACAGAGAAGCTAGGCACTGGAGGGGTTGGGGCTGCCAAATGAACAGGCCTTGCCTCATTGAGCCGGTTGTGAAGCCAAGACCACCCAAGGAACAGCCAAATGGACGCTTGGAAGGAAAGGCCAAGGCTCAAACGATACCAACTCAAAGGGCATCACAAGGGGTTTGGGCCCTTGAGAGAGATGGGATGTTATATGTCTTGGTTCTGTCATTCTCCTCCAAGCATGAGGAGGAAGAACTCTGAAGAAATGATATTCCTGTTTTTCTACATCTGGCCTGGGTGGAGAAGTTCATCCTTCTCTGTTGTCCAAATGAGAATAGCTGAGCCTGTGGTCATCTCTGCCTAGCTGCATGGGAGTGTGTCCACTCACACTGGCTTGTGTGCGTGTCTGCGTGTGCATGCCCACGTCCGTCTGAGGGTTGCAGTCTTTGCAGATTGCTGATGCTGCAAAAGCACAGAAAGGCTGGGCAGCTAATCCAATCATTCATGCTTGCCTTGTTCCCACTCTTGGATCTGATAGATAAAAACACCCAGGCAAATGACCAGTTTCATGGACTGTTTCCTCTTTTGTCAATACAAGGAATTGTGAGCTGTCATCTTGTCCCTCCTCTCCGGAGAGAGAACTCAAATATTTATGACCAGGCTTTATAACACTAATTGTATTTCTAATTGTTTTCCCTCTCAGCAGCATTGCTTCCCTCACCCCGGTGATGATGGGCAGTTCCGGGGTTTATGAAGAGTGGTTTGTCACAAATGAAATTCAGAAGAGGTTTTGAACGAGGCAGCCACATTTCCTGCTTAGAGGTCCTCCTCTCTTCTGAAGCACGGGCTCTGGCTGAATGCCAAAGCCTAGTACCCGCCAGGCCCCGCAGAAAGGATGGCATTGGCTCTCCCCTGCCCCTCCCCAGAGACCAGGGAGTCGGGGAAGCCATCAAGGACAGTTCCTTGCACTGAGTGTCCTTCAACTGCCTCAATTTCTCCACCTAGAAAATCTGTTTCTTCTCCCCACCTCCCAAATTGCTTCTCATGTTTCCACTCAGCAAAAAACCCATTGGTATTTTTTTTTTAAGGTCTGAAAACTGATCTTTAGATTTTCAAATCAATGAAAGTGCAGGAATGAGACTGGTGCTCTGGGAGGCAAGTTTGACTAGGAATCGGGAGAGCAGAGATCTAGTCATTCAATTATTCATTTGTTTATTTATACATCAAACATTTATGGGGGCCTACTGTGTGAGAAGCATGGTCCTACTTCCTGGGAATAGAGAGACCAGTGCCTCCTCTTGAGCCCCCGAAACCTGTCACCTTGCAAGCCACAGCTGGTTCTTTTATAAAACAGAGGTGGACCACCAGTCCCAGGAAACATTGCATTCCAAGATTCACCTCACACTATTTCAAAGGACAGCTTGAGGAACAACACTGCTTTAGCGAAAAAAGGTCCAGACAAGAGTCGGAAAGACTGCTCTCCTTCCTCCCAGTTCATGACCTTGGACAAATCGCCTGGGCTCTCTAAATTCCACTTTCTTCATTTATAGGACAGAAATAGCAGTAATCTTGTATCCTACACTCATTTTGAGAATTAGATGAGATAGTGTAGGTGAATGCTGTCTGTAAACCACACGTGAAGCCATCTATCTAAGTGAGAAACCACTATTAATAATAATCAGAGAGCCCTCCTAACTCTTCCAGTCTCCCTGAGCAGGGTGAAAAATGGACCTTAGGAAATGATGTTGGGGAAGGAGGTCCCTATTGGCCGCCGTCTTTACAAAGGAAGAAGAGAAGTCTCTCAGATAAATCTTGGAGGATCTCCCTTGAGACTTGGGTCGAACTAACCAGGACTCCACAAGTAAGGGACTCAAGCTCAGGAAAAGCGAAAATAATAAAAGTCGAACAGAGTTTAACTCGATGGTGAACTCGCCCTAGGGAGTAGTCTTTGGCTACTGGTGAGCTGTGTAACCCCAGCCTCAGGAAGGTAATAAAGTTCCCAGAGCCCTGGATCTGTTGCCTGATAAGAGTTTCAGGGAGCTGGTAGGTGAGCTCCGCGGACAATCTCGGCAGATGGACCCAGAGGAACAGTTGCAGGAATGATGACTGCTGAGTGACTGTCCCCCAGACCAGAAGAGGATATTCTTGAGCCAGGGGTGGGGCAGCAGAGAAACATGATGGAGAGAGTGAGGCTGCAGGCCCAGCCTCTCCGTGTCCCCTCCCCACAACTCTGTGATCTAGAGGCCCTGGGCTAATTTGTGACCGTGATGGTATGGAAGAAAGGAATTCTCTACGATGGTGAAGACGGAAAAGAAAGAAAATTAAAGCATCACAGCATGATTTACATAGTAAAGACATCGAATTATCAGCTACTCCAAACCCCTCCCTTGACAAGCACGATGATCCGAACAAGCAGGGGTGGTGACCTTTGGGACTTGGACAATCTATATGACCTTGAACCAGCCTCTTACTTCTCTGAACCTCAGGATTTTGCTTCTTAATTGGTAAATTGGTAGTAACAATAGTAACACCTTATGGGGTTAGATGGATCATATGAGATAACACTATGTAAGGTCCTTGAAGCAACAGAACGGCCCAGGGGAAAGCATATAGGACTTGAGGCCAGAGGACCTGGATTTAAGACCTTATTGTTCTATCTGCCTGTGCCCTTAGTGAAGTCATTTAATTTCTCTGACCTGCATTTTCTTTATCTATGAAATGGAAATAATGAAAATGATGCCCACCTCAAAGGGAGATGAATATCAAGTAAGATAACAAAGCCCTTGATGACCTGTGAAGTGCATTTTAACATTAGTGATTGGCCTTGTGATGACGAGACTGAGGGCCAGGGAGGCCAACTGACTTGCCCAAGATCCACAGCTAATGTGGAACCTGATTCTGAATTTTGCCAGGCCCTGGATTCCAGGAGGTCCTCAGTCCACTCCTGCCCTCCAGGGAAGAGCCTGGCTCCCCCTGACCCCCCCAGCTCCCTGCACCTGCCTGCTGGCAGCCACCCTAACCAAATGCAGTGGAGGGTTGGGGGGGGTTACATCGATTTGAATGCTGCTGTTTATATTTGCCTTCCCTCAGGAGTTACCTAGAGTCCTTCTAGCATTGATTAGCTCTATCTTGTTTCCTAATGGAGTAAACACAGGGCCCCTTGGATGTTGACTAGAATTTAACAAACATACCCCTACAACACCAAAATCGGCCACAGGACGCAGCATTTACATGCACGGGCCACTTCTGCCTGAACTCCCAGCTGGGACTGCCCCATGACTTCCCCTTGGGCAGCTGCTGCAGCGGCTCTGAGCAGAACTCATGAATCAGTGGGACTGTTTACAGTTTTTCCGTTTTCATTTTGAGGCAGGAGTGAGTAATTTGAGCCTTGTTGAGGCAGGGGACAAATATCTGTTGATAACAGCAAAGCACGCCCGAGAGGGGCTGAGCTCCTGCCAGTTCGGGCCTGCTAGGGCTGCTCCTGGCGGCCTCTCCTCACCCCCGTCCCATGGGACCACTCTGAGCAGAGAGCTTGCAGCCTTGCCTCAGGCAGACACCTGGAGCTGGGCCTGAGCCCTTCACCCTACCCTACGCCTAAACTCAAGTCTACCCTCTGGGGCTCCACCTGGACCCTGTCTCTACCTGCCCTCCTTCCCCGCTGCCTCCCCACCCAAGCCTGCAGTAGTCCTGGGCCTCCTCCCAACCTCCCCCAGCACAGTCCTGGCCTGCCTGTCAGTTGCCTGCTCCAGGCAGCGCCTCCTGCTCTCAGCTCTGCTCTCCACAAAAGACTGGAGTGAGGTTGAGGAGGGCTGAAGGCAAGGATCAGTCAGGGGAGCTGGGTGGTCTCCCCTCCGGGCTCCGCGGCTTTCATCCCTGCCGCAGGGACGTTCCAGGTTAGGCTCAAGCCCCTGCTCTGACCTCACCGCTTTCTGAAACCAATCTTCTTTTCATTACGCCTTTGAGTTACTGGTGTGTGTGTGTGTGTGTGTGTGTTTATGTGCATATGTGTGTGTTCCCTTTCGGAATGGCAATAAAATAAATCAGAAAAAAAAAAAAAGCCCCAGGAGCACTGGATTGGGAAGAACCTCTGGCTTGACCCATTAATGGTCTGGGAGAAAGAATTCCTGCTCTTTTGGGGGCAACAGCAACTTGCACCCATCCTCTCCAAGCACACACTCCCTTCCAGGGCCTCCTCATCGTATTTGGAACAGAGATGCAGCACCAAGCTCTCAGCACTCCCGAGGGTGTGCAGGTACCCATGGCCGCCTTCTGAAAAAAGACACAGCCTGGAGGGTGAGAGGAGGAGGGGATACAGACTTCTTTGCCTGTGCCTGCCCCAGCAGGGGTCCCCCTGTCCCTGTCTGGACTTGTGGCTCCAGGTTCCCAAGCGCTAATCCACCCCCATGGCTTCCTAAGGAGCAGCACAATAGCTTTATTGAGCTGAGCTATAAATTTCAGCGAGGCCGACCCTGGGAGGAGGCAATTACCTTCTGAGGAGGCTCCCTCTGGACTGACTGCTTCCAACACAAGAGGGTCTTTCATAACCACTCCTTGCCGGCCCGGGTTAGGGACGGCCCGTGCAGTGGCAGGCGCTGAGGGCGCCCCTTGCCCTCCTTATCTCCCCCTGCCCCAGCCCCACCCCTGGTGCGGCAGCATTCAGAGGGCAGCGGTCACAGGAACAAACACTCAAGCTTTGAAGGAGCTATTCGGATGGCTGCTTGTTTCCTTCCAAGTTTTGGCCTCGGCCCAAAATCTGGTTGAGGGAAGGATGGAGAAGAATAAATAACTATATCTTGCAGGCCTTTTTTAAGTTATGACACACGAGGAGAAGTGGAGAGGGGAGGGGAGGAGAGAAAGAGGGGAGGGAGAAAGGCCTTCTCCTTCTTTTCTGGGGGGGGAAATTGCTACATTTTCTAATAACAAGTAACTAGAAAACAGCTGAACCTGAAAACTTCAAACTTCAATCAAAGTCACTCAGAGAGGAGTCGGTGGTTGGAAGAGGCTAGGAAACAAGAGAAAAAAGAACAATTGGTCTGGAATTAATCAAGATATTAATATTAGAAAAGGAGCAGAGCAGACAGGCTGTACCCAGCTTGCTGGGGTGTGAAGAGCCCGGAGCTTTGGGCCAGGGTCTTTTCCTGGGCACCCAGCCCCTTGCCTTCCCCTTACAAAAGGCTCCTGCATGAGGGACATGACCTTGAATGGGGGAGAGGTCAGAGGAGTGTTGAAAAGACTCCCCTCCAAGCAGCCCAGCCACCCTCGCCTCCCTCCCATCCACGCCTCTTCTCCGCAGTGACAGGCCACTGCGTGGGTGGGGACATCTGTCCCCAGGGGCAGGTACCCACGGGGCAGTGTTGATGGACAGCTCTAACCTACAAAGGGACTTGTTTGGTGGGAAACAGACGCTTGGGCTCGCCAGGGCTGTCAAGCCATTCCCCAGCTCTCAACTCATTTAAACGAAAAACCCGAGTATATTTATTCCCTAGTAGACCTGATACACTCCAGCGCTCCTGCCAACTTGCTTTGCAACTTTGTACACAGCAGATCAATGTGTGCAATTTAGGAACAGAGAAATGAAGACTTCTGTGAGGACCAGGGGGTAGGGTGGGGGCTCAGACCCTGCTCACCGCCCCCCATCCCCTCCTTCTAAGACTCTCACTCCGCCCCTCTCCACACACACACCCTGTAGCACTGATCTCTAAGCCTTTAAAAGGCAAAGAAGGTCATTCAGCCACAGATATGAAAGGACAACTCTTCCACGTTAATCTTGGCAAGGCAAGTAACTGGCGCCTCTTTTCTCATGTGCCTCCCATATAGAACGTGACCATGACCATAAGTTCATATAAAACCCCATCTGCACGTCCCGTCCTGAAGGGCACCACCAGACCTGGTGTCCCCACTCCCCCGCCCACCCCAAGGAGCTCCCAAATCCTCAGCAGACTTAAGGAAACTTGGGGACAGGTGACAAAATGTTGAACAAATACAGATGCTATTTACCTTCCAGCCATTTTCCTGCCTATTCTTAGAGGACTAAAAAAAAAAAAAAAAAAAAATTAACTCAGTTCTGTTGTGAAAGGAAGTTGCGAAATCTGCTGTAAGGCAGTGATTCTCACAGGTTTTGGAACTTCCTTCTCCACATTCCCACCCTCTCCTATCAAGGAGGCCACTCAGGGGGAGAAAATGGACTCAACTCTGCCAGCTGGTGTTAAAACAACAAACCTAAAATTCATTTACATAGGGCTGGCCCGCCCGTAAACACCCTCAACACCCAAGCGAGGCCTTGTGGCTACTTTCACACACACCCTCAGGCTGAACACTGCTCCTTTTTCCCACCAAAATTGCCCTTGATGTTCACTTTCATCTGAATTTACTAGAATAGTGACACCAGGGAGAGGGGCACAGTGACTTCTGCTTTGAGCTCCACACCCCTGCTAGGAAGGCGTGAACGCCTCGTAGGATTTAGATGAAGCAGAAATATCGTGCATCTGCTGGGTTCTGCTACGTGCTTTTGTGTACACTACCACAGCCCTCTGCCAGCATCACCTGCTCCACCCCCACCCAAATTCCCCAAACCACAGACGAGAATGTCAGAAACTGGCTAGAATCAGTGACACACCCTAGGTCATACAACACGTGAATGACAGTGCTAGGACTCAAAACCAGATTTTCTGACTCTAACACTAGTGCTCGCTCTTTGAAAGCACCATGATGTGGAAAAGAAAAGGCGAGCTCTGGACCAAGACAAACCTGGATTCAAATCCCAGGTTAAATCTGGTTCCAGCACTTGCTAATGGCATGGCCCTTTATGAGTCTCAGTTTGCTCATCTGTAAAATGGACGACCTAGCACGTACCTCACAAAATGGTTGGGATTACACGAGCTGATGCTGGTAAACTCTGGCATGACGGTGGCCCAAAGGAGGTACAAACAGACACTACTTCCCTTTCTCTTCTCCTTTCTCCCTTTAAGAGAAAAAAAAATGAAGATGTTTTATTGCAGTTTAACATAAATGTACAACTCAATGAATTTTCACCAAATGTACACATCCACGTGCCTAGAAATTGGACCAAGAAACAGAATGTTTTCACTTCCCCCAACCCAGAGGTCCCCATTCCGCCCCTTCCCATTTTGCTCCATTGGTTGTAGTTCCTTCTCTCATTGCTGTACGGGATCCCAGAGTGTGCATATGCTCTATTTATCCATTCTACTGTTGATAAATATTTGGGTTGTTTCCAGTATTTAGCTTTTACTAAAATGTTGCTCTGAACATTCTTGTGTGTGTCTTTTGACAAATATAGACATGTTTTTCTGTTAGCTATAAGATATGTGTATGTTCCACATGAGTAGACACTGCCAAACTGTTTTCCAAGATGGTTGTTCCAATTCACACTCCTACCAGTAGTGTTTGAGAGTTCTGATTGTTCCACATCCACACCTATACTTTGTATTGTCTTTTTTATTTTAACCATTCTGCTGAAAATGCAGTGATATTTCACTGTGATTTTAATTTACATACCCCTGATTCCAAAGAGTTGAGTACCTTTTCATCTGTTTTTTGGTCACTTGGAGATCTTCTTTTGAGAAAGGCCAGTTCAAGCCTTGCCCATTTTTCTATTGAATTGTCTGCCTTTTTCTCATTGATTTGTTGGGTTCTTTGCATATTCTGGATATGAGTTATTTGATAGATATATGTTTTGCAAATATCTTCTCCAACACTGTGGCTTGCCTTTTTGCTTTCTTAGTTGTGTTTTTTGATTAATAGAAATTATTAATTTTAACAGAGTTTAGTCAATTTTCCCATATCGTTAGGCTTTTCGTGTCCTGTTGAAGAAATCTTTATCCAGCCTGGGTCCTGAAGATATCCTCCAGTGTTTCTTTCTAAAATCTTTACCACTTTGCCTTTCTCATTTAGAACTACAATTTATCTGTTTGGTATGAGGTAGGGATTAAAAATTTTTTTTTCCAATAAGAATATCCAGTTGACGTAACACCACTTATTGAAAAAAGCCATCCTTCCCACCACGACATTGCAGTCACCTTTATCATAAATGAGGTGACTGAACGTGTGTGGGGGCCTGCTTTTAGACTGTACTATTTCAATTGGTTTATTCATTCATCATTTCATCTGTAGAATACTATCTTTATTATTATAGTTTTATGTAAGTCTTCAAGATACTTTTTAAAAAGCCAACACCGATATTTTCCCAATGCAGGAATTAAGGAAATGTGTGCACGTGTGCCCCCTTGCTTGTCCCAGGTAGATTGTGCTGAGGCCAAACCATCTGTCCAGTTAGTTGGATGGGAAGAGGGGAAGAAGTAGGGAGAGAATAAAAAAAATATGTTGTGGGAGTTTCATTTTTAGACAAAGTGAGATTGGGGTAAGTTGCCATGTGTCCTTCCTGGTGGGAAGAACCCAAAAACATAAGAAAGTTTACAAAGCAATGGGAAGAGCTTGAGCTAGGAGTCAGAATTCCTGAATTCTAGGCTCAATCATCTTACCCACCAGCTATGTGTCCTTGAACAGCCTGGTTCCTCTGTCTGGGCCTCTTTTCCTACTGTAAAGAGGGGATGGACCCAGATGTCCTCCAGCGTCCCTTCTATATCTAAGAGTCTATAACTATTACTCTAAGCCAAGGAAAGGAGCAGCTGGTTTAGGAACTGCCCCTCCAGTCTATAAAGGTATTTTTCTATTAGAGCAATAGAATACTTTCCTATTATTATTCATCCCCAACACAATATCTAACAGAAGGTGTGGATGCTGCTGGGCTGGAGTCTCCTTTGTATTCAGGACGGGGTTGTTAACGTCTTGCCCTGACCGGAGATTTGGTCTAGCAGGAGACAAGTATGGTTGTGGTGCCAGACGGACATGAGTTCAAATCTTCATTCTGCAACTTATTTGCTACGTGACTTTGGAATAATTACTCCACCTCTCTCAACTTCAGTGGCTTCATAGGTAAAATGGAGGCTAAGAATATTTACCTTCCTCTTGTACTTTTGCCAGCCAAATACATCTCCATAAGGACAAGCTACTGTTTCTAAACTACATAGTGTTGCTGTAGTATCAAAACTCGTCATTATGTATCTCATCACCTCTCACCTGTTCAGTGACTTTACTGTTTCTCAACCCCACCTGCCATGAGCCAGCCAATAAAGGTATCAGTAAATTAATAATTCACCTGGAGCCAACCCAAGGTAACACACACCTGCTCAGAGATTACCTGGTAAGTGTTCCCAGACACTTCCATCCTGGGGAATGTGGTTTTGAGTGTTTGTAAGGTCAGAGGAGAAAGAGTATGTCAACACTAGGAGTTAACGGGGGATCACATGGGACTGTGTTCACAAAGCATTTAGCACAGTGCCTGGTGTGTGGCAAACATAATGATATCTGATGGTGTTTCTATTCTTATCACACCTGTTCTTTAACAGAACAGGTGTTCTTAGGTGAAGAACACCTATGGTTCTTCACCTTAGGTGGAACATACCTAGGGTGACATACCTCCTTCCGTGGCTAGAATAACCACAGGATTCCACCCCCAAGCCAACTTACTGTTTGGCTTAAACAAACTACTGTAGGTTATTTCTTTGGCAGGAGGTGGAGAAGAAGAGCAGGTGGATTGGTAGGGAAGGTGTCTTCTTGGCCTCCATGGGAGCCTTGGCTCTTGGGAACCTTTCCTCCCTCATAGAAAACAGGGTTCTCTTCTAGCTGAGATCTTCGCTAGACTGCCAAAGGGCCCTGTGGCTACAGAGCAGACCTCTGGCCACCAGCCCCTTACCTTCCACTGGTCAAAAAAGGGCCACATCGTCTGCAAAGGTGATTTGCCCTGCAAAGGTGACTGCCTGCCACTCCATGATGTCTCTGTGATAGCATTGTCCCCAAACCAAGGCCTGCTGCAGTGTGGGCCCTCTCAGATGTTTCAGAAAGGTCTTTCCCTCTTCAGATTCTCTCCTCCTGTGTGGCTGGAGGGGAGCAGGCTGGGCACACAGGCCCCCAGCAGGATGCAACAGCAAATCTGTGCATTGCATGCAGTTCCCAGCACATTTGTTTGATCCGTGTCCAGGTTCTCTTAGACATTTTGCTTCTAAGCCGACAGCTGAACATAAAAGCAGTCCCAAGTGGCTGTTTTCAGGTCTTCAACACTGGTTAGCCGCAGTTGGGAAATCTTCTCCTTCCCAGTGCCCCTAAGTGAATTATCACATGTTATCAAGTCAGAGCTTCGGGGTGGCCAAGCCGTAGTCTGCTGCTCCTCCTCTGATGATCCATCACCCGCCGAGTGGGTTATTAAGACATTCTCTGCCCAGGAGTGTGCATCAATCCGCAGCTCGGCTGGCCTTCCAAGGGGGCACGGCAGACAGGCACCTGGCACTTCCGTCCCCCAGAAGATTAAGCCGCTCACTCTGCACCACTCCCTGGGTCCACTGAGGGGTCCTGTGTCTGATCACCAATCCCACCTCCAGCCCATACTTATTCCCGCCCCATCATTGCCCCAGCACCCATCCAAGCCATCCAAGGGACAACTTCCTCGGACGCCAGTCATCCGAGAACACATGAGGCCTTGTCAATCCCACAAAGCCCGCGCTCAGGGACAGACCCTCCGGCCCCTCCTTGCCCCTCTACAACCAGGTCATCCTGCCGCCCTCCGCCTCTGGCTGTGTGAAGGATTAGATTGCACATGAATAAGCAATATTCACTTGGCTCTGAAAGCCTGGAGTAAATCCCTCGAGCTGCTGTATGGGAGCAGCGCAATATTTCCCATCGCCTCCTCCCGCCCCTGTCTGCCCCCCAGCTCCTATTTCATTTGAAGGCCTTTTTTTTGTTTCCTGGGATGTACTTTCAGGTGGGTGACTACGTTAGAACAACACCATCAAAACACAGCATTTAGAGCAGAAAAACAGATCTCTAGGAGCAGTCACTCGATTAACAATGAGGAAAGATACTTGAGGAGTGCATCCTCCTCCCCATCTTGCCTCTCCCTCCGCTGGGAGGAGGAAGAAGGTGGGTCCCTTTGCCTCCCACACAAGCTCCCTGCCTACCAGGTCACGAACCCCACCTACGGAAGGGAAAACCTCCCAGAGGCTTCCTGGGAGCCACCCACTCTGTGAAGAGCCTGTCCTTCAGAGAGATCCGGAGAGGCCACGAATCCCTGAAGTAGGATGTCTTAGCTCAGGCTGCTATAACAAAATATCACAGACTGGGGGGCTTAATTTCTCACAGTTCTGGAGACTGACAAGTCCAGGGTCAAGGTGTGGGCAGACTCAGTTGCAGATAAGGGCCCGCTTCCTGGTTCCTGGCTTGCAGATGACTGGCTTCTCTTCTCGCCTTGTGCTCACAAAGCCTTTCTTAGGTGCATACGCAAAGAGGGAGTGAGACCCCTCTGTCTTGCCCTTCCTATAAGGGCACTAATCCCGTCACAGGGGGGCTCACCCTTATGGCCTCGTCTAGACCTAATCACCTCCCAGAGGCCCCACCTCCTAATACCATCACATTGGGAATTGGGCTTCAATACATGAATTAGTCGGGGCACAAACATCAGCCCATAACACAGGGGAAGGTGACTGCCACTTGTTACCTAACTCACAGTGTGTATTCAGCACCCACTAGAGGAGTCAAGTCCTGCCCCACTGCTGACCTGCTGTTTCCTTGGGTGACTGACTTTATCTCTCCGTGCTTCGTTTCCCTCAGCTGTTAAATGGGAAATACTGCTCTTAAGTGAGATTCTACTCACAAATGTTTAGGACTGTGCCTGACATGTACTAAGTGCTTAAGAAACATGAACAAGTCTCACTCTCATTTCATCCTCCCCCTCCACTCCCCACACCAGGCCAAATTCCAACAGTTCTGCCAGGTATAGCAAAAGGGAGTGTTTAAGAGAGGAAATGTATTTTGCTGTCCTTGATGAAGAAGTACCCACCACCCCTCTCAGGGGTCCTTCCTCAGGCCTGGAAAATTCCTGGTAAACTCGTTTGTCTCTGGCACCTGATGATGAGGATTTTTAGGCTGCTTAATTTTAAAACGGCTTATGATGAGGATTTTTAGGCTGGTTAGTTTTAAAACTACAGATGAGATTCAGGCTCCAAGGAGTGGAATTTGTTTGCCCCTTTGTTGGGAAACATTTACATTTCTAAGGAAAACCTCTATCTGTGAAGATGCCTCCCTTCTGTGCCAGGAAGAAGGGGGATGGCCTTATCTCTAGAGGCTCCTGATCAATGCCAGAGGCAAGAACTTGAGTTGTTTACTGTCTGGCAACCTCATGTAACTGACCCCCCCCCCACCCCCACCCCACAAATCCTCCTTTGTCTTTAGCTGAGGATAATATTCAAGCGGTGACTTCTGCCATTTACTCAATCCGGTTTGATTCTTATCTAAAAGTTGTGGGACTGCCAAATGGCCAGACCCTACGGGCACTGATACCCCTTTAACTTTTTTACATATTCTTTGTCTTGTAAAGAGATAACTCACATACCTATGCCTTAAATTTAGCTCTAACCCTCAACTTGGGGCAGCAGAAACTCTGACTGCCCATGGGTCCTGTCCCCATGCTATTCTACTCTCTAAATGAAAGAGCACTACTGCCAGATCTTAAGAGTCTAAGAAATCTTTCTTTCGACTCCTCGGCTCACCGACCCCGCATCACTGATAGGTGCTCAATGAATCTATTTCAAGAGAAGAAAGAGACAGGAAAAGGAGGCAAGGGAGAGAGGGGAGAAAAGGGTAAGAGGGAGAGGATCGAGGAGGGGATTGAAGGAAGGGGAGTGAAGGAAGAGTGAAGGAAGCATCACCACACACTCGGTCCGCACACACTGAGCTCCTTGCGCAGCCTCGCCCACACTGGCCCCAGCTGCTTTCTCGCCTGACTTCCCTATTTCTACCAGTGGTGTGAGCATTTTCTATTGTCTGAGGCTCAAAACCTCCAGGTCATCTTCAACTCTTCCCGTCTCTTGTTCCTCTTATGCGTCCAACCACTGACTCATAATAACTCTTCATAATGATTCTCAGACATGTTTTTTCCTCTTCTGGCTACTCTCACTGTTAGTTCATGGCTCATCATCTCCCCTCCCCATAATGTGTTCCTCCCTCTAATCTGTGTCCCCACAACCCATTCTGCTCAGTGTAGCCAGATTAATCTTCTTAAGGCACCATTCCCATTATATTATTCTCTGTTTCAAAAATTGACTAAGGTGCCCCTTTCTCATGGGCCCCCACACCATCCCAGCCTCATTCTCCACTCCTGTCCTGTACAGATACCCTCCTCCAGCCTATTTTGTCATCTCTGTTCAGGATGCATTAAGTGTATTTCCATCATGAAGAATTTCAGGTAGATGCTAGACCCACTAGCCACATGTGGCTACTGAGCACTTGAAACGTGGCTAATGCTACTGAGGAACCGAATTTTTATTTTATTTAATTTAAGTTAAAAAGCGGAAGTAACATAAAATATTTTTGCATTAAACACACGTTTATTGTTTTGATAGAACCACATGTCACTTTAACCATGGCATCCCATAAGATATTATTGTTATACTGGAGTACACATGTCCAGAACACGTATAATTTCCAGTGTTAAAAACACTGATCACGTTGGTGCGAATGGATTGATTCAGTTGGAATGACTTCTTTTTTCTCTGCGTCAATGTACCACTGTAATGTGATTATTTAAATTTTTTCTACAGACAGCGTGAATTACTGTGATACCTGTTTCTTTCCATTTTTTTAGTGCCTACTAAAACATCTAAAGTACATCTGTGGCTCGCATTATATTTTCATTGGATTGCTCCGTATTAGCTCTGGGTGATGACACGCTGGAACTTAACAGTAAGGGAGGCTTGGAACAGGTCCCCCTGGAGATGGCATGGCAACCTCCAGATTGAGCTGGTCCTGCCAGTGGTGTCTCGAAAGCAGCCGCTCTAGGCACACTGTGGATCTTCGGTAAACGTTGCAGAAGGTGCAAGAGCATGGCAAGTAGGAGGACAAGCTTGGGAATCAGACTAACACTGAATTTGAATCCCAGCTCTGTTAACTGAGAGATGACTCTGGGCCTCAGTTTTCCCATCTGCTAAACCAGAATGTTAACGTTACCGAACTCGGAGGGTTGCTGTGAAGATTACATGAGATCATACTCTTAGCGTGGTACTTGCAGATAATGGGTGCTCACTAATGGTTAGCTATTAGGCAATTGGATTTAATGGAATAGAGGCAAGAGATGTATAAAATTACTGCTGGTGGCCCGTCAATTCCTCTTTTCTCTGATTCCCGGTCACATGATTGCTAGAAAGGATGACCTTCTGACTCAGAGCTGAGGTTCATGCAGCAATAAAGTCAGCTCATAGGGAAGTATTTTTTACCCATAGACTCAGCACAAAATGCATTCTCGAATGTCCATCAACTAACCACAATGACCTGTCCCTGCAGATCCCATGATCAGCTCTGAGCTCCACCTTCCCTGAGATGGGGTGTGCCGATGGGGTGGGGAGCGAGGGTTCCGAGTTTGCTAAAAAATAATATTCAGGATGCCTAGCCCTTCTCCAAAAACACACTCCGAGCTCTCCCAAGGTCGACTGAACCCCTAGTTAGGTGTCACCAGGGCTCTGGTATATGACTCTCCAAAGAGTTCCAAGGAAAGCTTCTCCTACTCATTCCCACCTTGCTCCCTGCCAAACTAAGAGAGTGTGCTGATCCCTGGCACTACCCAGGCAGACAGCCTATGACTTGGAGACCTCTCCTGGGGTCCTGCCAGGCGGAAGGAGAGGAAGTAGTTTTATAGCTTGAGTCACTGGAGCTCAAGTTCTCTCCCAGTGCTTCCAAGTGGAGAAGGGAAATGACAGTGATTTCAGACAGGGCTGGAAGAAGCGATAAAGCAGGCACCAACTCCAAGTTCTCTGCAATGTTCCGGGACCCAGAGCCAAGAGGAGAGCCAGGGAGTCTTGGATTTAGGACCTGAAGGAGCAGAGAATATTTCAAAGGACAAAAAGCAAAGCACCACGTTTGGGCAAATGAACGCGCACAGGAGCCCATCCTCTTGTGAATGTAATCAACAGGCCCACGAGGTCTGCTAGGGTCCCTCCCTACCGGGTCCAAGGTGACTCTCTGAGAGAGTTGAGGGTTCTGAAGAAGACTGCTGAATACCAGTAAATTCCTCCATTTCCCAAGTCCAGTGTCACAAGGAGGTCTAAAGGTCTCTTAGAGGAGAGGAATATAAGGACCCTTAAGGTTGTAAGTGACTGACACTTTTTTTGATAAAAGAAAGAAAAGAAGCAATTTATTAAAAGGATCTTGAGTATTTCCTATATTCTGAGCTAAAATTGAATGAACAAACAAAAATGCAGAGATGCTACAACAGACCAGCTTCCTCCATGTGGCAGAATTACTCCAAGTAATTGGAGTAGCCCAGTCCAACGTGCATCCTTCCTTTCCTCCTTAGTGACAGAACTACCATTTTATTCAGGGCAACAACGGTTCTCAGCTAAAAGACTACATTTTCCAGCATTCTTTGCAGCCAGGCTTGGCCATGTAACTAAGTTCCCGCCAAAGAGATGTAAGCAGAAGAGTTAGGACTTCTAAAAAGGGAGAGACAAGCTCTTTTTCCTCCCTTTTGTCCTTGCAACTGCTTAGAAAGCAAATAAGATCATTGAAGTCCTGCACCCTTACTGGAACATGAGATAACCTGGAGGCTGGAAACTACACTGAGGACAGAGAAGCAGAAAGACAGGAGCCTGACCTTGGAGCTTTCTGGCTGGTCCTGCACTGCCTACCTCTGGATTTCTTTTACATAAGAGCAAGACGTGTATCTATTTTATTTAACCACTGTTTTGTGTGTGGTTTTGTTTTGTTGTGGCATGGGCGGAGTCAGGGTTTCAGTTAAATGCAGCAAAATCCAATCTTTATTCATATGCTACAATGAGAGTGTTTCCTATTTACAGCATCTTGAAGCAGAAAGGATCTGACTGGCTTCCTCAGTTCTTATTTTTAAAATCCTAGGAAAGTTCTCAGGTTGGCCCAGCCTGGGTCAGGTATTATCCCTGGACCAAGCAGCTGTGGTCATAGGAGTGCGTCCTGAGAAAGGCCAGGAGCTGAGAGGCGACAGGATGGCTCCCATGCTGACCACTGCCAGCAGAGGGAGGGGTCGCAGGCCTTAGATGTAAAGAGAGAGATGAGGAGACAATGCCCACAAGCCCACTATAAGAAGGGGTGGGTTTAAATTACCTTAATTTCCCCATTTCCGGCACATATCATTGTCACCTGTAATGATATCCTTTTATGTTTGTATAAGGCTAGACACTTGTGTGGCAAATTACAACATACAATCCATTTTCACAGTGATTACTTCATTGGATCTTCACATGAATCCTGTAAGGTAGTTATGTGAAATCCCCATTTTACAGAAGCAAAAGGAAGACTGAGAGAGGTTAAGTAACTTGTCCAAAGTCTCAAAGTTGGGGAGTACTGGAGCCGGGTCTCCAGGCGAGGGGCAATTCCTAGCCCACCAACGAACAGATTCATTAAGCAATAACTGAGCTTCCCTTACAGAGAGAGGAGGAGATTAGAGCTGACTTCCCTCCTCTCCCATCCCTACCTCCACGCCCTAAAAAAGACACAGCTCTGTAGTCACAACACTTAGAGTCTAACTGGTGGGGCAGGAGGAACAACAGTGCAGCTATTTAAAACTACAAAGCAGAAGCGTAACTGTAAATTAAATAACGTCTCCAGGAGGGAGGGATGGTAAAGACCGCCTGTGTGTGAAGCGAGGAGTGGTCAGAGCCAGGCGGCAGGCCCTCCAGGAAGGCGGGCCACGGTGCCTGGTGCTGGTGTTAGCCCAGGAAATCTCCGACCCTGGCGGCGAAGCTGTGAGAGCAACAATATCTCAACTGGGACTTTTGTAAAAAGAGCTTTTGATTAGCCTGAAACGTTAGTGTGACTTATTTTCTCAACTCTGATAAATATTTAATTATCAAAAATAATGGTATCGTTTTTTTTTTAACCTTTATGAATCTAGATCACAGTGAGAATTTTATTAAGGCTCTCTTGGCAGTGAACGGCATCCTAGTGTGGCATCTTTTAACTGACATTCCTATAATTAGAAGCCATTGTCTTTTCATACCACAAATTTGAACTGGCTAATTACTCAATGAATATTTAGCTTCTTACGTAGGCAAATATTATGTGAAGAGAGGAACTTTACTGAATAAGAATGCAACCCAGAAAACTTCCTGGGAGCCAGCTGTGGCCTGTTCTATTTGAGGTCTTCTCCACTATCTCTCTTCACCCTATCTCCCAACCTCTTCCATCTCAGACTCACACACACACACACACACACTACACATTCTGGCACTTCTGGGAAAGCCAATGGGATCCTTAGTTGTTGTTGTTTGAATTTTCACATTTTTCCTTTTTTTTTTTTGTGGAAGATTAGCCCTGAACTAATATCCACTTCCAATCCTCCTCTTTTTTGCTGAGGAAGACTGGCCCTGAGCTAACATCCCTGCCCATCTTCCTCTACTTTATATGTGGGACGCCTGCCACAGCATGGCTTGCCAAGCCGTGCGTAGGTCTACACCTGGGATCCGAACTGGCGAACGCCAGGCCGCCAAAGCGGAACGTGCAAACTTAACCACTGTGCCACCGGACTGGCCCCTCACATTTTTATTTCTTAATAAAACATTTGCTAAAATATTTCAACCATTCAAAAATCGTAAAGAATAATATGACAAATACCCTATGCCTACATCGCAGCATGATAAGTAAAACACCCCCAATACAGTTGGATGCTCACGCACTGCATCCCCTCCCCACAGGCCTCTCTTCTACCCCCTATTCCCACTCTCTTAAATTTGACCATCTTGAATTGGGCGTTTATACTCCGATGTATTATTCATAAATAGTACACAGCATTATTTTACACAGCTTACTGCTTTTATAAGTGGTATCGCAGTGTATATATTCTTCTGAATCCTGCTTTTTTAGCTCCGTGGTGTTTTGTAAAATCATCCATGTCGATCCATGTAGCTCTACTTCATTCATTTTTATTACTGGAAAGAATTCCGTGGCGTGAATATGATACAACTTATTCATTTTCCTGTTGATGGAAATTTAGGTTGTTTTTGGGTTTTGAGGGTTTTTGTGGGGTTTTTTGTTATTACAAATCATGCTGCTATGATTCCCCTGCTATATATCTCTTTATGCACTTATATGAGTTTCTCTAGAGCATATACCTAGACTTGCCAAATTGTAGAGAAATGTGTCTTCAACTTCACTAAATATAGCCAAACTCCACTGCTCAGCGAACAGCCGATAAACCACTCAAGAAAAACTGATAGTTTTTAACTCATCTTATGGGTTTGGGCCTGAAGAACCATGTCAGCATTCCTTTCCGATACCCTCTCGTGGCTCCAGTAAGTTTCCAGAGGCCCCTTCTGTGTTCCTTTCCCAAAGGATGCTGGTCTCGGTGAGGTACCAGTCAAAGGCACAAAGCCATGGCCCCAGTGAGTGGACTGGGAAGACTGGCCTGCCTCATTTTCAAGCTGGTCTCCTCTGAGTCTCAGAGACTCACAGCGGGCAGGTAGCATGATGGGCAACTCTGCCTGCCACCCACTGCCACGAAATATCGAGGACCTGTGACTTGTGCCTCTGCTTCCCAGGGACTGAGCAGGGACCACGAGGCCTCAGGAAACTCAAAAACAGCTGCAGGGGATGAATATATTGGTTCTACGGCCCCACAGAGAGAGCTGAGAAGTCTTAAGGACTTGCCCTGTCCAGGGCTACTAGCATTGTCTTAGGAAAATCCCAAAGGGTGGAAAGCTTTCCAGATGGAAGAACAAATGAATCTCTTCGGAAGGATGAGCAAGCACTGTGGAGACGGGAATAGGGGAAAGATTTAGGGAGCAGGGCGCAGTGCGCTTCCTCAGGAATCACCTTTTATAAGGAGCTGCTGAGTCAGTCCTTCATCAGACTCTAAGGTGTGGGGAACTGGGGCTCCCGTGCTTGAGAGCTCACCTCTGGTCTTATCAAGGGCAGACTGGGCCAGGCGTCCGGGAGGCAATCTGGCAGCACCACCACTAGCCCCGATCCAAGAGCTCCCTTAATCCCAGGCCTAGTCAGCCCCTTCCAGGAGGACTGGCTCCTTCTCGCTCAAGCACGCTGCCAGGTCCGAGTCTACCAGAGAACTTGGTTGGGCCCCCAGGACTTTGGGGAGCTGAGTGCCAACCTCGAAGAAAGCTGCCTTCTCTGCAGATCCCCAGGCCAAGAAGGAAACACCAAGGCCACCTGCAGCCTGACCCGGGGGAGCCTGACCACAGAAGGTCTCCAGGTAGCTTTGTAGCCTTGAGATCCTCCCTCCACCTCTGCCACCACCTCACCACACAGCACTTTACGGGACCCAGTCCCTCATCTGGCAGCTGGAGTGGTCTCTTTATGAGCCTGGTGGCCTCACATGCAGCTGCCTCTCTGTAAACCTGGAGAGGCTGAGGCACAGCTCTCAGTAACTGAGTACTTACTTCTGCCCTGAGCTTCTTCCTCATCCTCCCCTCCCACTCCCCTGGAACTATCGCTTCCATGGGTCCCAGTGAAGCTCAAAACAGAAGCCAGCTCCCAAGCCACCTGGCCAACAGCAGAGCTGGAATTTGCCATCAGAACCTCATCTACAGAGAGCAAGGTGCCAAGATGCTGGGAGCTCAACTCCGGTGGGGGACAAGGGGAGCTCATCTCCGCCCCCTGGCTGGGTAGCCCCCCACACCCTCTCAGCCCCTCCACAATGCCTGAACTAATTTCATCCAATTCTACTTTAAAAAAGGAAACCCGGGCAATAATTACTTCAGTCAGACATTATTTACTTAAGTAATTCTTTACTCAAACGTCTTTAGGCTTTATTTTACTAATACTACATAATTACGTAATTGTGTAATTAGGAAGAAATTAAATGACAAATGTTTGCTGAGAACAAATGGAAAAAAATAGATCCTTTATTTCCCTGAGTGCTCCTGGCTCAGTATGTTACATCTTCTTCCCCCTCATCCCAGTTCCCCGCCTCGTCTCCCCCGCCCCCAGCCTCCCTCGAGTGGGGATCTAGAGGGTGGAGCACCTGCACGAGTAGCAGCAGGTGTGGGCACCCTGAGGCAGAAAGCAGATGCCTGTGAGAACTAACCTGTGTCTCCATTCACAGCCTGACCTCCCTCCCAGGCTTGGGCAGCAGTTAAGCCTCCTCTGCTTTCCCCTGACGGTCTCTAGGCCCAGGAGACCCATGCAGCCCGATGCACAGCAGCCTGAGAGAAGCAAGGACAGCTGGCCCTAAGGCCAATTCAGCTTTTCCTGCAGACACGCTCCCAGGGCGGGCAGCTTCCAAGGCTGAAGGAAAGAAACGATGGGCCCACTAGGTTGAGAAGGAGGTGGGAACACATCTGCTTCACTCCCTTCACAGGGACCTACAGTGTCTGCCTCGAAAATCTACCCAACAAAGAGGCATGGCGTGCACCCCAGGACTGAGCTGCCCACGGGGGACCCATTCACCTGGGCCACCACACCTCCTTCCCTCCTTCCTTTCTCCAACGTCAGCAGCTGTGGAAGCCAGTGGAGCTTCCTGTGGGTAAAAAATTCAATCAATCAACCACCCACCTGACACCCGTGGAGCATGTCTTTTGTCCAAGTTCTGAGGGGACGCAAAAGAGCAGGCAGGCCACAGCTATACTCACTAATACGTCAGCTGCTTGGAAGTTGGCGTGCAGAGCAGCGCTATTCACAGTAGAGAGTTTCCTAGGCCAGCCTGCCAAAAGAAAGAATCACTTATAAATGTCCCCAGCATCCAGGACCAAGTAGCAGGAGTCTGAGCCGTGGACTGAGGTTTGGAGGTTCAGGTTCTGTCTCTAACACTTAGAAGCTCTGCCTCTGCACAAGTTACTAATCTTGCCCTCCCTCCATTTGCTCATCAGTAAAATGGGAACGATGCACACCCTACTAGATTGTTGTGAGGATTAAATGACTAGATAGCAGTAAGGCACTCAGAACAGCACCAAGTGCTCAATAAGCAGTAACCACATTTGTCAAAATGGAACTGCAAAAACCAGCCCAGACAGAGTAGAAGGGTGCTGCAGGAAAACACCCAGTTTGGGTGGCTAGCGCTGGAGGCCTCTCCCCACCTCCAACAGCTCTGAGCCGTCTGTGACTCATGAGCTGACGGCAGGGCCAGCAGGGCAAGAGGTGAAAAGATGAGAAAAGCAGCAAACGGACTCAGGTCCCAGGGGAAGGAGCACGGAGCCCCGAGAGAGGGACTTCCTGCTGACCGAGCTCCCCAGAGAAACTTCTGCCTGGGGCCTCTCACCTTGGGGGCCAATTTTAGAAAAGAACACAGTACCACATTCTGACACCCTTGAAGACAGTACTTTCAGAGGTTGTCTAACTTTTTTTCTTCCTCAAAACAAGAGTGATCAAAGTATGAAAGTGACTTCCCCCAAGGTCTCTATTCAGTTTCATAAGAAACAGACAAAACCACGTATAAGCACATAAGCACTAATGGTGGGTCTTTGGGTGTCTGCTGAGGTGAAGTCCGTTACAACGAGGGGAAGAAACCAGGAAGAAACCACCTCAGGCTAGTGATGGGACTGGAGGTGGAGGTGTGCAGGAATAATAGACACCAGCTGGGCACCTTCAGCCTGTGGGACAGCAGGAGAAGGAGGAGCCCAGGACCCTGCCCTCCCCACTGCCCAGCCCTCCCTGGAGTAGACAGAGCAAGCACTTCCGAGTGTGAATCCCAGCTCAGCCAGCTGCTATCTGAGAGACCTTGGGCAAGGGGTGTGATCTCTCTGAACCTCGGTTTCCTCATCGATAAATCAGTTCTTATAAAATGATTGAATGAACTTTCATGAGATTGTTAGAAGGATTACATGAAATAAGGCATTATAAAGCACTCAGCTCAGGGCCTTGGCATGTATAAGAACCTCACAAATGGTCATTCATTCATTCATTCATTATTATCATTATTATTTAATGGCACCACCACTAGTCCTGCTGCAACAGATCAGGTCCTAGAGGGGATGTCTTGTTTGGGAGCCCAGGGAGGCACTGCAGGCAGCAATGAGGTATGCAGAGGAGAGGGGAGGGGTGGCCCGGGAGGAGGGGAGTGAGGAAAAGCCTAAGCAGTTGTAGAAGATGGGCATTTCAGAGTCCCATGTGTGATCCATGGCCAACCAGCCAGGGCTGCCGTCCCCCCACACTGCCCAGATATAAGACACGGTTAGACTGGGAGAGCTCTGCATAAGACAAACTTCCACCCGACAAGGAGGAAATTCTAACCTCCTCTCTCTCTCAAGCATCCTCCATAAAGCTTCTTATTTCCAGGAGCCCCTTTGAGGTCTGTCAGTTATAATCCCCTGGGGTAAGATTCACTCATTCTCTGTCAGAGGCGAGCCTCAGAGAACTGCCTTTTTTAAGATTTGCCTGTACCCACATTGGGCAGCTCTCACTGCCCACACCTCCCCTCCCTATTCAGCCTTTCGAGCTCCCTTCCCTGGGGCTTGGCCTGGGCATGTGCTGTGTGATGTTAACCAGGGCTCTTGCTCTGGTCATGATCTAACCCTGCTTTAAGGCTGGGTTTGGTGTCCGATCCATGCTCTCCCAGCCTGGCCCTTATTCTGCCTTTGCTGCTGCCCCTCGTGGTGGCCAGCTGACTGGCAGAGGCCTCCCTGACCCCCTGGCTGAAGTAGATCCTCTTACCTCACTCTGTCTGCTTCTCCTTTCCAGGCAGTGCAGGGTCAAGCAGCAAATAAGCCAGGGAAGCCAGAGTGAGAACAGCCACGCCACTTCTCTCTAGGTCCAATTTCAAGTTTAATTCAATGCAATAGATACTTACAGAATGTCTAATATGGGCGGGCTCAGAACCAAGTGTGTGTGAGTATGTGTACGAATGTGAGTGTGATAGTGTGTGTGTGTGTGTGTGTGTGTGTGTGTGTGTGTTGGAGGGTCCTCTGATGGGACAGATGGAGAGTCATCCTTGTTGGCTCATCTCATCTTTCAAAAAATGAAATTCAGGACTACTTTGAATGTTTTATAGAGCACATTGCAGTGGGTCAATACTGACCAACGGATGAACCAAGTTTTTGAATCCCAGGGTTTTCTCTCAAGTTGGGTCCCCAGGGTCTGGAGGAAACCCTAGCCCACCAGCCTTCAGCTGCTCCAAGTCTCCTCACTAAGCCTTGGCTTTGCCTCCTGTGGCTCCTTGGCTGAGAGCTGGTAGCAATCAGGGTAAGTCTGCAATTAACAAGGTCCCCCCCCTTGGCTAACCTTAATGAGGACAGAGAGAGCCAGCGCACAGCCTGCCCTCGCCTCCTCCTCCGCGCTGTTTGTTAGCCTCGCCGATTATTATTAGAGGCTCCGCAGCGTTAATCACCTCCCTGGTGGACACCCCACCTTCCCCTGGCTCCTGCTCCTACAGCGTCTGCATCTGACCTGACTTCCCGGGGCTCCCGGGCTGCCTGCTGGCGGCTCCTGAGGAGGAGCAGAGGTGAGCCCACCTGGAGAGGACTGGGAGATCATCTCTCCCAGGAGGGTGACCTCTGCCCTGAGCCCCCAAGGACAGGGACTGGTGAGATAGAGGGGCGGGAGGAGAGAGGAGGAAAGGAGAGGGAGGAGGAATTTTGGAGAAGTGCCGAAGCTGAGGCTGCCCTGGTGCTTATTGGTGTCTGGTTAAGCCCTTGTTAGTACATCCAGGAGGATGCCAACAGGGAAAGGAAGGAAGACCAGGTGATGGCGGAGCTCCCCTCCCACAAATCAATGCCCAGTAATACAGGAGGGTCATTAGCATTTCTCTGCTTCCTCAGAAGACTGCAGAAGAGAAAACAAACTTCAGTTCCAGCGGAAGAAATTTAAGTAGCCCGGAGGAAGAACTTCCCCACCGTGAGCAGGCTTGGCTTCCTTGGAGAATTGCCTTGCATCCTTCCGCAGCCGAGCCAGTCCTCACCAGTTTTCACCTTGCTCTCCCTGCTCAAACCCTCTCAGTGGCATCCACTGGTGGGGAGGAAGTCCAAACATGGGGCCTGATGTTAAAGCCATGCCCTCTCCACTTCCGCGCACTCTCTTGGCCCCACTGCTCCAGCCGTAAGTGCTCCTTCCTCACTCTGGCCTGGCATTCACCAGGCACCACAGCCTTGTTCCAGGGGTAGGGCCCAAGCCTTATCCATCTCTGAGTCTCCTCCCTCCCAAGCGCAGTATCTCAGAGAGAGGTGCTCAATAGAAACCATGTGTTTGCCACAAGGGACAGTGTAAGTCCTGGTGTCCTTGTCATTTGTGGGATGTTATAATCAGAGTTTTAGAATAACAAGGAAGAGCAAGAAAGGGAATATAATCATTTACAGGGCCTTATTACCTCATTTCTTCCTTGTGACCACCCTATTCAATCGGCATTATTATTCCCATTTTATGTATTTGCAAACTGAACCTTAGAGAGTTAAGTGCCCAGGACCACATAGCCATTAAGAGGCAGAGCTCTGCCACGTGAATTGAGGTCTAACCCCAAAGCCTAAATTCCCTTCACTATGGGATAGCCCCCTTGGTCAAAACTCCCTTAGATGTGAGGTCAATTCGACCCAGCCTTCTAACAAAGAACTTGCACAGGATTTGCAAAAAGGTGGAACAGGTGAGATTTCACATTTCATATCACATCCATATCCCCATCAACCCTTTGGAAGAATCCCATTTCATCTAGTGATTTCCGGGAGTGAACGGTATTCATTAATTCAACAAATTTTCAGTAAGTAAACTGAGTGCACGCTGTATGCCAGGTTCTGCTTTAGGTGTCAGGAGTACAGCAGTGAATGAGACAGATAAAAATGCCTTACCCTCTCAACAACAAAGAAACAAATAACCCGATTAAAGAACGGGCAAAGAACCTAAATAGATATTTCTTCAGAGAGGGTATACAAATGGCCAATAAGCACATGAAAAGATGCTCAACATCACTAATCGTTGGGGAAATGCAAATCAAAACCACAATGAGATATCACTTTACACCCATTAGGATGGCTGTTATTAAAAACAAACAAACTAAAGCAGAAAAGAATGTTCACAAGGATGTGGAGAAATTGGAAGCCTCGTATACTGCTGCTGGGAATGCAAAATGGTGCAGCCCCTATAGAAAATGGTATGGCACTTCCTCAAAAATTAAAAATAGAACTACCATATGATCCAGCAATTCCACTTCTGGGTATATACCCAACAGAATAGAAAGCAGGATCTCAAAGAGATATTTGTACACGCATGCTCATACAGCATTGTTCACCACAGCCAAGAGGTGGAAGCCTGCTGGTCCATCCATCCACAGACGAATAGATAAACAAAATGTGGTCTACACCTACAATAGAATATTATTCAGTCTTAAAAAGGAGGGACATTCTGACACATGCTGCAACAAGGATGAAAGTCGAGGACATTATGCTAAGTGAAATGAGCCAATCACAAAAAGTCAAACACTGTGCAATTCACTTATATGAGGCTCCTAGAGTAGTCAAATTCATAGATTCAGAAAGTAGAATGGTGGTTGCCAGGGGCCGGGGAGGGGAAATGGGGGGCTGCTGCTTAATGGATACAGAGTGTCAGTTTTGCAAAATGAAAAAGTTCTGGAGATTGGTTGCACAACAACATGGTTATATTTAACGCCACTGACCTGTACACTTAGAAATAGTTAAGACGGTAAATTTTGTTATATTTTTTATCACGATTAAAAATTAAAATTAAAAAAAAAAAGAAATGCCCTGCTCTTGTGGAGCTGACATTCCTGCACTCTGAGATGCCTCTAGTTTATGCCCCGTGGCTTTCTCCTCCTGGGCCCCCTCCCCTTCTATGGGGAGGGGCCAGGCAAGAGGTCAAATAGCCATGAAGATTGCTTCCCCCGCCCCCTCACCCTTTCCTGCACACTCCGACCTGCCAGCCCTTCATTTCTTTGCACATCTATCTGCCCAAGCTGGGAGGGACAGGCCAGCTACTCTCCTGACCTGGCTGTCGCTTGCCTCGCTCTCACTGGCACCCCCTGGAGGGGAGTCATGATGGCCGTCATAGCACAGCCCTGCTGGAGGCTCCTTGAGGGTGCCATCGGAGGTTTCACCCCATAGAAATCAGAGGCCCTCTCCTCTTCCATTCCCTAGACTCTCCTGGACAAGAAGTTTGTTGACCTGTCACAGATCACCTGACGGGTGTGCATGTGGATGTGCGTACATATGTGTGTGCACGCCTAGGGGTGAGGGGCTAGGAAAGTGGAAGTGGAAGGTGTGCTTCCAGAAGGACCACTAAATTTAGCCCGCTGCCTGCAGGCCACCAGACAGCCCGGCCTTTCCCCAGAGAGCCCACCTGGCGCTAATTGTTTGTTGTTCTGCTGCAAACGCAGCTTCTCCCCTAAAGTCCTCTCTGTCCAGATGTTGTCATCGGCCAACCCCATCAGGCGGGGCTGGCCTGGGGTCTGGCTCTCGCCTGTCAGTCCTGACATCTTCAGTGGATAATGGAACGCAAGGATGTGAGAGGCAGAGCAGGTGCATGCTAATGAGGAGATCAATTTTAATTATGATTTTAATTAAACACCCGATCCAGTAGGAAATATGACAAGAACGAGGCTGGGGCTATGCAACCTGAAAGGAGGGAGGGGCGCGGAGGAGGGAAGGCACCTCCAGGCCTCCTCAGGATTTAAAAGAAGTAAAGGGCAGCACTGTTGGGAAATAGAGAAAAACCTGAGCAACCTGAAATTTGCACATAGTAAGCCTTTTCCTCTAAAGAGCTCTCAGACAGCTAGACTCCTGAAAGGAGGATCTTAGCAACGAGGGGACCTTGGAGATCCACGGGCCCTGCCCCTCCATTCACATGGGGAAATGGAGGCCCAGAGGGGGGACGCGACTTTCTCTCATCTGTTCTCCATAACGTACTGTCCATGCCTCCGATAAAGTACTTATCACACTATATAATCATTAACTCTTCACAGCCTCCCTATCTATTTATATTAAATTATAAGAAAGTCAGAGAGCTGTTCGTGCAATGCAAGCCCTAAGGGCAAGGCCACTTCTGCAGAGTTGTCTTTGCACAGCCAGCGAGCAGACGCTAAGATGACTGTGGATGCTAACGGTGGTGATGCCTCCTCTACCGCAAAGGAATTACAGGTAATAAAGGCTCCTCCCCAAACTCCACACTCCACTCCTGCTCTGAACAATACCTGATACGTAGTAGGCATTCAGGAAATGTGCATATGACAAAAAATTACATAAAGTCCATAAAATTTAATGAGAAGTCAAGAGCAACACCCGATTAGTCCATTGTTTTTAGGCCAGGCTATCAAATTTCTCAACACTGCCCTGATGGAAGAGAGCAATGTGCATGTGCTGTGTGTGTGCGCATTGCTATGTGTTGTGTTCTGTGTATGTGGTGGCAGATGAAGGCAGCTGGCGGGAGGAGGAAACTCAAGGAGGCAAAGGAGCTAATTCTGCAGGACTCTTAATAATAGGCAATTACAGAATAATGCAATGGCACAACTGCAAGAGACTTTGTAGATGAGCACCGTCCGATAGAACTTTTTGCAATGATGGAGATGTTCTCTGTCTACATTGGGTGATACAGTAGCTTGTAGGCACATGCAGCTGTTGAGCATTTGAAATGTGGCTAATGCAACTGAGGAGCTGAATTTTCAATTTAACTATTTCAATTAATTTAAATTCAAATAGTCACGTGTCACTAGTGGCTACCATATCACTTAATCTAATCTTCTCTTTGTTCAGCAGAGGAAATTGAGGCCCAGAGAAGTAACCCTTGGACATCCCCCAAGCTCATATATTGGCCTTCACAGGCAGCACATTAAGACTCAATCCTATTATAGCTTTCTGGTGCATAAACAGAGTGCTTATAAGGGGGTTCCACTTCCAGGAATGTTAATGGAGTCCCCCTATAAGGCCTAAGGACAAAGGCCAAAAAGATTTCCCCAGTTCCCCAGATAAGCTTAGACTAGGAAGAGCTGGAGGCCAGGGCGAGACCTTGGGTAATAACCCAAGAACGCTTCTGCCCGTTCCACCACCTCCACTGATGCCCCAGCAGCAGGGTCCATCTGGTTCTTCCCACCTGGGTAATACGAGGTCTTTCTCGTCTCTTCACCTGCAGCTAAAGTCCCATCACTGGCATGAGCAGAGAAGCTGAGATTGGAGATGGTGGCAGAAGTTAATTGGGATTAGATGTGCATGCTCCATGGCTAACTAAAGCACAGATGTTCTAAAGCCGCTTCTTAAGCCAGATCACTCTCCCTCCTTCCTCTCTGCCTCCTCCCCACCCTACCCCCAGGTGCTCCGGAGGTATCAGTTGGGTTGTTTCTTCTTCAGGAATGTTATGACTCAATATCAGTTAAAACTTTTCCATAATGAATGAGGTCATTTGTGGGAGGAGAAAACAGGGACTCCTCGCCTCCCTCTGACACACCCATCTCTCCTCCTTTCCTTTACCCTCAGGTCTCCTCTGCTGTCTGCTCTATTCTTCAGGCTGCTAAGGCGAAGGCGGGGTACGGACAAATCACCCCTTATAGTCAGAATACAAAGAATGCCCATTATCGAAACACCTTTCAGGCTCGCAGATTGGCAGGGATGGAGAATCAGGGAAAAGCATGGCTACGAACACCCAGAAACGCTCCCCCCCACCACAGCCTACCTGGAAGCCCCTCACTGTTAGGACAATTGAATTCCAAGCTTCAGATGAATTCTGGTTCTCAGATTCTGGGTGCTAGTTCACCAGGAGCACCTTCTTAGAAAAGACAAGTTCACAACTCTCTGCTCCTTTCAAGCAAGCAAGGGATCAAGAAGGACAGAAACTTAAGCAATTTCTGTCTGTGATTCAAAAAGCACTTTTCCTCCTCATCCCACATCTGAACAGGTTCCATATCAGCTGCACCCTGGGGTGCGACCACACTGTCCCCAGACCTGACTCTGATTCATGCATTCAATACCGTCTAAGGAGGACAGAGGCCGCCTCGCTGTGGACACTGCAGTCTTCCTGGGAAGGTAAGACCCTGCCTGTCGGAGACATGTTAGCTGAAACAGACAAAAATCTAAAAGACAGCCTGCTGACCCACCAGGGCACAGGGGAAGGGAGGAGCATGCCAGGCGAGAAGGCCGCCACGTGGTAAGGCAGGCTATGAAGCCATCAGCCAGGAAATGGGTCAGGGACAGACAGGGCGGGTAACCCTGTCAAGCAGGCCCTTCTCACCCTAAGTGGGGTCTCAGTCTGAGAAAGAAATCACAGAGTGGTTTTGCAACTCCCAATCAGCAATTCTTTCTGCTCGTTTCTTAAGGAACTCCTTCCAGAAAGCAGCCCAGCACTACTTTGTTATTGGAGCCCATCCCTTGTGCCTTCTCCAATTCTTTTCAACAAAGTCATCCAGCACCTACTCTGTGCTTTCCTCTTCTTTCTCCTCACCACTGAGGACCTCTTCCCTTGCTAGAACAATGCCTAGTCCTCTTTTAACAGGATTCCACCTCTAGAGAACAATGGCTCTGGATAGTGAAGGCTGGGGAGGGAGGCAAGGGCAGAAGCAGAAATGGGAGCAAGGGGGAGGAGTGATGGACACCATGTCTCTTAATTGGTATTCAGATTCTTGCCTGACTCAGCATTAGCCTGTCTCCTAGAGTGCTGCTTGCATTGGATGACCTTGAAGGTCCCTGAAGGTGAGGGCTTGGCTACGAAAGGGTTGGACAGCTCCAACTTTATCAACTGGAGATGACTCCAGGCCCCAGACCAGCTCCAGGTGGCATGCTCGCTACATACCTCCAGGGCACTGCATTCAAAGGCAAACAAACCCAAAACACTGTGTTATTTTAAACTGCACGCCCACACAGTGCTGCTAGGAGGATCTAGGATGGGAAACCAGCAGGGAGGCCAAGATTTCAACCTGACAGCCAAGGGGACCCACATCTTGCCCCTGACTCTGCACAAACACATTTCTTCTCCTACCTAGGTCTGCCCACCCACTACCGTTCTTTGCTGGCAATTAGCAGGCCCTGACCAACATACAAAGAACTGAATTAGCACTGATAACATCTCCTGTCATCCCAGGCCCTTCGCCCCAAGGTCATCATGCATCCTGTAGGCATGAATCCTCTTCTGGTCTACTCCTCTGAGATGGGGGAGGCGTGGATGGAGTTGCTCCTTGCTCAAAGTGAAGACATTCCAACCTAGGCTCAGAGCTTAAGAAACCCGCTGCCGGTTAGCGAACAAATCCAGGTGGAGCCTTGGCACCCTCATCTTTCAGATCTTCTCACACCCACCAACATATCAAATCCATCAATCAGTGTTTAGTGAGCACCTATTACGAATGAGGCAGCACAGAACACTCACAGATGTGTAAGATAAGACCATTGTCCTCACTTAAGAAATTTACAATTTTTTGAGGAGGTATATCCAGGGTGTGCTGGTGGCTACTCAGGTGTGAACTACTCAACTCCAGGAGTCCAGACATGCGGAGCAGAGCACAGCGGCCCCGGGAGTGATGCCCATGACTATGCTACTAACAACAGGAGGAGGTAGACGCCAAGCACAGTAGGAATGGGAGGAGGATTACTGTGGGATGAAGGGATGGAGCGGCTTCACCCAAGTCTTAGGGCTTGAATTTAGCTTAGAAGGATGATTTGGGTTTAGTTGAGAGGAGATGGGTGCAGAAGACATTCCAGGGGGGTGAAATCCCAGGAGGCAGGAGGTCTAGTCAGAAGGAGCTCAAGAGGATGAACAGAGCTCTGTTCAAACTATTGAACAGAATGGTTTAGCTGGAAAGGAGAGCTTATGTGGAGCAGAGATGGGAAACCTGTTTGAAGAGGTAAACTCAGGACCAAATACCACTGAAGAGCCCCAGGCAGTATTCCTTCTTATTGGAGAACCACGTCCTAGATCTTCCTCGTGTTGGCAAAAGGATCTCAGATTTGAATTACTGGAGGAGGTTCAGATCCAGACTGTGGCAAGCACCTCCAAGTGCATGCTCACCCTCCATGGGCAGCAGGGCTCCCGTTCAGCCTCCCTCCTGAGGACCACCCTCCCACTTCTCCAGCAGAGCCTCACGCAAACGTCTCCATTCACTTCACTCCCATGCTTTACAGAAGCCTCAGCTGCCTGCTTCCAAACCCACATCTTCCCTGCACCTGCACCCAGCCTCCCTGCCTCCCTCCCATCCCAGTGGAGGTAGAAGCCAGTCCCTCTACCTGTCCTCCAGATCTCACTGGCTCAAAACACTTCAGAAACTTATCGCACTGATCATGCCATCTCTCTCTCAAATTTTCAACTTCCCCTCCCTGCTTGACTTTCCCGTCATTATTCACATACACTCTAGAATCCCCTCTCTTAAAATCAAAACCTTCGTGGACCTCACACCCACCTTTAGCTACCCACCTTATCTCTGTATTTATTCCCTTCCCAACCAAGCTGCCCCAAAAGGCTTGTATACAGATACTTTCTCCATTTTCTTCCTTCAACTCACTCGACTGTGTCTTCTACAGCCCCACACATACACGCCCACCCACACACACACCCCACATACCACTGATACTGCTTTTCCTAAGACCACGAGTGACCTCCAGATTACTAAATCTCATGTACACTCTCTGATGTCTCCATCCTCTTGACTCTGTAATAGCATCTGACCAGCTATCCCCTCCCTCCTTTCGGAAGCACTCTCCCTTCAGTTCCTGTCACATCACATTCTCCTGAAGCCTCCTCTTTCTTAAGCAAACATTACTGACTCCTACTATTTGTGCAATTCTAAGCACTTTATATTTTTAACTATTTTAATCCTCAAAACAATCCCATGATATAGATGCTATTATTTCCCCCATTTCCTAGGTGAGAACACTAAGACACCTAGAGAAACTTTCCCCAGCTTACTTAGCTAAATATTGCAAAAGACAAGATTTAAACAGACAGTTTGGGTCCTGATCTATGCTGTTAATCACTATGTTATGCCATCTCTTTACCTGACTATATTAATAAAGATAGGATAGAACAGGCTGCAATAATAAACAACCTCAAGATCTCAGTAGCTTAATAGAACAAGAGTTTATTTCCATCTCATGCTATAAACCCAAGACTTCTCCCCAGAGAATCTGCTCCACTCAGTCACTCAGGGACCCAAGGAATAAAGTCCCCACCATCTTGTAGCTGCAGGATGGAAAGAGAGAGACTGGAAAATCATATAAGGGCTTTTCCCTGTCATTTTCACTTATATTTCCTTGACTAGACCTAGTCATATGACCGTACCTTATTGCAAGGGGAGGGGAAATATTGTGGGCAAATGGCCTATTTGCTGAGATAACTGTATATGCAATAGTTAACTTTAAATGTTGGAATTTCTCCAGCCCTAGTCTTAGGCTCTCATCATTTTTCACTCTCTACTCATCTTCGCCCATGACTTTAGTATCTATATACTGAGACTTCCCAAATTTATATCTCAGCCTCCTTTCTGAGCTCCCATCTTGTCTACCTAACTGCTTACTTGATGTCTTTAAAAGGGTATCTCAAAAGCGTATTAAATTTAACACATTCAAAATAAAACCCTTGGAGTTCTCCCCCATCACAATTTCTTTCCTCCCAACCTGTGTCATTTCAATAAATGATACTTCCATCCATTTAGTCACTTCTGCCAGAAATCTGGGGATTATTCCCACTCCCTCCCTTTACTTCCCATATCCAACCTATCACCAAGTCTGGATAAGTCTATCTTCAAAATAATGTTAAATCTACCCAGTTATCACCAGAGCTGTCACTCTTGTCTAAGCCACCATCATCTCTTACTTAGACTACCGCCATAGCCTCCTCCCTGTTTTCCCTATTTTCTGTCTTAACTCCTTCTAGAACCTTCTCCACACTACAGCCACCATGATCTTTACAAAGTGCCATTCAGACGTGCTACTCCTTTTCCCCCTGAATGATTGTCCATATTGCTCGGGGTGGTGTCCAAGGTCCTTGAAGAGTCCTACAATTCCCCCCAGAATCTAGCCCCTGTGTAACTCTCCAGCAGCATCCTGTGCCACTCTTGCCCTCATGCACCACTTTCCAGCTTCATAGGTTTTCTTTGAGTTCCCTGAATGTGCCATGCTCTTACCAGATGCAGCCTTCAAACATCCTGCTCTCACTCCCTGGAACGTTCTTTTCACACTCTACCTCACAAAGTCCTTCTTATGCATGGGTCTCAGCCTAAATGACACCTCCCAAGAGACCATCCACGTAAATGTAAATGAGGCCCTCCCAGTGTATTATCTCATCACACCCTACTCTTTTGCTTTATAACACTTACTACAATTTGTAATTACATTTCTATTTTGACTTCTTTGTTTAATATCTGGCTCCCAGAGAACCATAAGCTCCACAACAGCCATGGTAGAGAACATGGTTTTTCACCTCTGCATCTCCTGCACACAGTATCTGGCATATAATAAATCACCAGTCACTAATTGTTAAATGAATAATCCAATGACAAGATAACCTCTCGCTCCAGAATACACCTGCAATGGTCAGCAGATTCAGCCTATGAAAGAACTGGCTTACCACCTCCCCATCCCCCTACTCTCTGTTGATGTGTTTATGACGAACCAACAATGACCATTTGTTTCCCAGTTCTCCAAAGAACACGCAGATCTTCATCGCCTAGAATGAGCCGTGAGCCCGGCTCCTGAGGAGACTGGGGTTGCATCTCCCAAAGCTGAACTGTTCTGGGACATAGACTCAGCAGGGTTGTAGTCTCTTTATTTATTTATTTATTTATTTATTTTTGCTTTTTCCCCTCAAATCCCCCCAGTGTATAGCTGTAGATTTTAGTTGTGGGTCCTTCTAGTTGTGGCATATCTGATGCTGCCTCAGCATGGCCTGATGAGTGGTGCCATGTCCATGCCCAGGATCTGAACCGGTGAAACCCTGGCCACTGAAGTGGAGCTCACAAACTTAACCACTCGGCCACGGGGCCGGCCCCTCTTTATTCATCTGTTAAAATTGATGAATTACTAACTGAACTCATTAGTCCAGTATGCAAAGTCTTTAAAGATGTTTTTTTATTTTTTATTTATTTATTTATATTTTTAATTTTTTTTTAAATTTGTTTCCTTTTTCTCCCCAAAGCCCCCTGGTACATAGTTGTATATTCTCCGTTGTGGGTCCTTCTAGTTGTGGCATGTGGGACACTGCCTCAGCGTGGTTTGATGAGCAGTGCCATGTCCGTGCCCAGGATTCGAACCAACGAAACACTGGGCCGCCTGCAGCGGAGCGCACGAACTTAACCCCTCGGCCACGGGGCCAGCCCCAGTATGCAAAGTCTTTCACAAGCTGAGCCATTCTGCTTTTCAACTCTATTGCTACTACAACCAGTTGCCACAAACATAGTGGCTAAAAACAACAAATTTATTATCTTATAGTTCTGGAGTTCAGAAGTCCAACATAGGTCTCAATGGGCTAAAATCAAGACGCTGGCAGGGCTACATTCCTTTCTGGAGGCTTTAGGGGAGAACGTATTTCCTTGCCTTGTCCAGCTTCTAGAGGCTACTCACATTCTTTAGCTCGTGGCCCTACTCCTCCATCTTGAAAGCCAGCAACATCAGGTTGAGTCCCTCTCATACTGCCTTCTCTCTGCTTTTCTCTCTTCTGCCTCCCTTTTCCATTGTAAGGACCCTAGTGACTTCACGGCACCCATCTAGACAAACCAGGGCAATCTCTGATCTCAAGGTCAACTGATTAGCAACCTTAATTCCATCCGTAACCCCTGTGCCACACAAGCTAGGATTTAACAGGTTGCAGGGACTAGGACATGGATATCCTTGGAGGACCATTATTCCGCCTACCACAAACCTCACTTCCTTCCACCTCTCACCCTGAATTCTATCCTTCCACCTCTCACCCCAAATTCTATGTTTTAACCACAAATAACTTGAGACTTAAAGCCATTGTTCTGAAGAGCCAGGGCAGTAAGAATGAGGATCTACAGGAAACAGCACAAGTTACCTCTGAAAGTTCCCCCCACATGTTCTGCCTCTTTTACCTCTTCATACCATAGATCACCACCTCGCACTCTTTTTTTTTTTGAGGAAGATTAGCCCTGAGCTAACTACTGCCAATCCTCCTCTTTTTTGCTGAGGAAGACTGGCCCTGAGCTAACATCCATGCCCATCTTCCTCTACTTTATACGTGGGACGCCTGCCACAGCATGGCGTTTGCCAAGCGGTGCCATGTCTGCACCCAGGATCCAAACCAGCGAACCCTGGGCCACGGAGAAGCAGAACGTGTGAACTTAACCGCTGCGCCACCGGGCCAGCCCCCATCTCGCACTCTTAATTTTCTCACTTGAAAATGAAGATAAGGATGCCCGCTTCTCTCGGCCGTTGAGAGGATTAAATGGGTTAACCTTTGTACAGTGTTTAGGAAGTCAGGATAGTGGATGAGAAAGAGCTTATGCTCTGGCTTCAAAAATCTGGGTTCAAATCTTGATTCCCAACACGTAAGACTTGTGTGGCCCCAGCAGAGTATTTAATCTCTGTAAATTCCTTAAAATCTCCATTTCCTCAACTATAAAGTGGGGGTATCAATAATACCTATCTTATAGGCTTGCTGCGAGGATCAAATGAGATAAGTTATGCAAAGTGTTTTGGCATATAGTAATTGCCCCATAAGATTAGGTATTATAATTATTACACCAGAATCCCTAATAAATTGTAGCTATTCTTTGTTGTTATGGCACTTTATTTCATTCCTTTAGCTGACAAACTCTCAAATCTCAGCTTTCATATTACATCTTCAGGAAAGCCTTCCGCTTTCTCCCAGCTAGAGTAGTCACTTATTTCCCCCATGCATTCCTGGACCACCCCGCCCATATTTGTATTACGATGGATTGAATTAAGTGCCTTTGTCCACCCCACTGTCATCACCAACACACACACAGAGGATCATGAGCTACTGGAGGCAGGTTCTATATCCCATACATCTATGTACACCCAGTGCCTCCTTCAGGGTCTAGGCAGTGTTATGTTTAAGAAATGTCTGTCGATTGAACAAACATAGAATTCTAAGTTCTTACTTAGAAATTGCCATAACATAGAATATTTGTTCATTTGTTTGTCTAAGCATCTGTGATGTCACTCTACTCTCAGTATTCAGGTTGGTGAGGTACACACTTTGTTCCCTGGGTGCAGCAGTCCTTGGGGTTCAAGCAGAACTGGACCCCCAGGACAGCTGCAGCCAGAAAGCAGGATGGCCCCATGGCCAGCACCACTCTAAGAGGAGTCCCATGTCGTGTCCCTCAGAACACAGCTCCCCCACTTGCAGCCTAGGGGCCTTCATTCCCCGCTTCAGCAGCTAGGCCCTGCAGAAAAAGTCTGCCCCAAGCAGAACAGGGCTGAAAATCATATTTTCACGGGATGTCAAACCTCCTCTCCTACCTTAAATGAAAGGTATTATTTCTGAGAGGAGAATGTCACACTCTACCACCAAAATTCTGCTTCCTCGGCAAAAACCCCAGCAGTTTCTCTGCACGGCTGGCAGCTCTCCACCCAAGGCCAATGCTCGGAAATTCACCAGGCACCACGCAAATCGTGGCAGCACGAGCTCCTCTGTGATCAAAACAAGGGGAAGCAAGCTCAAGGAGCATTCGCTTTGCAGAAATGGAGTAGAGACAGGGGATACGGTCCACACACACCACCCCAGGACCCACAGCAGGTCCTGACTCTCCTGGGGAAATTCACCCATCACTTCGCCAAATAAATTATCCCCAGTTCAGCAACCTCTGGGCCTTTCCTGTAATAGATGATTTTCTTTCAGCTTCATCTTTGGTATATATAAAAATATACCCTTCTTAGCTGCCAACAAGCTATCAGTCCCTCGTCTCTAAGCAATTCATGCTAGAGACTGAGACCTCTTTCTGATTCACCCACATGAAGCTGCCCTGGGATAAAAAGCTCGGTACAGAGCTGGGAGGGTGGAAAGGTGTCAGGCAGTGACTGAATTCGAGTAAATGGGAAACTGTCTTTACTTTTTAATGAGTGAGAAGGCGCTAGGGAGAACGGGTCAGAAGCCGCGTTCTGTCCCTTGAGCCTCCTGTTGTGTCAACTTCTGCGTGTGTGGCCTGGGGGCTGATCATGCTCTTCGTCCCTGGGAGTCCCAGAAGCACTAGCTGCCTACCTAGCCGCCAGCTCTAAGTGTGGACACGTGGCCACTGTGGCCCCATTTTCCCAGATCTGGAGGATTGGGGCTGACTTTTCCTCTCCAGCCACTCCCAGAGGCTCCTGCTTCCTGACAGAGATGTGAGTCAGCTCTGGGCAAGACCCAGATGACTAGCTCAGGAGTTCTGCGTCTTCTGGGTGCCCTGTGGCTGGACTCAGGTGCAGACCTGCTCCATCCTAGCATCCTCCGTGTCAAGGATCCAGCTATTCTGAGTCCAAGAGGCCAAGTGTTTTGCCCAGATGGATTCAGGTACACAGATGGTGACTTATGTGTGGCCTGTAAGCTCTCTCGGTAAGGCACCCCATCCCCCACGCTGGGACCTGAGCCGAAGGGGTGTGCCATACCTTCGTGGAATGCTTTCCCAGGGCGCCCATCTCCTCTGGAAAACTCCCAGTGACTACAAGTGCCCTGCTTAGCAAGGCCTCTCCACTCAGAAATCTCCAGCCTGCTCTGCCAGCACCTCACTCCACGGCAGGACCGGGACTGTATGCAAACATTTGCTTTGATTTGTAAAATGATCCATATAATTAGGGAAAAGAGTTAAATAAAGGGACTGATTTCAGAGAGCAGGCTCTTAATGACACTAATACCTGACAAAAGGGGTCATTATGATGGGCTAATGGGCCTTGCCTGGCGTTCAGCTCTCTCAGGACACAATCCAACACACTCAATTATCTGCTAATCAGGGCCATTTTGTCAGAGGTTATTGCCCTGAAGTATCAATTATAGGAACATTATTAATACTTTATGGGGAAACCACTTGCATGAAAGTGTTAAACTCACGGGGCGAGCCCTTTTCCCTCCTCCCTCCGCTTGAACCCATAAGTACCGTCTCTTCTTGCCCCCATTTAACTCCCCAACTGGGGCTTTCCGTGACCCATTGGGTCTACTGGGAAGGAGCCAGGGCCATGATGATGTTCCCAATCCTGTCACCTGTGACCGAACTGGCACTCCCAACTCTTAACGCCACCAGCTGGCAACAGTGGCTTAGCCTGAAGCCAAGGTGTTACTGATTCAAGATGCAGAAGGGAAGCCGGGGGCCATGGGGCCGCGGGGACAAGTCTGTGTGTGAGTGTGTGTGTGTGTGTGTGTGTTTCTCTCTGTCTCGCTCTCCCTCCCTTCCTCCTCCTCCTCCGTTTTCCTTTCTCTCTTTGTGTGTGTGTGTTTCTCTCTCTCTGTCTCCCTCTCTTTCTCTCTCTCTTCCCCTCCCTCCCTCCCTTCCCTCCTCCACCTCTTCCTCATCCTTCTTCCCCTTTCTCTGTCTCCCTCTCTCTGTCTCTGTATGTGTGTGTGTCTCTCTCTCTTTGTCTCCCTCTCCATCTCTCTGTCTCTCTCTCTTCCTCTCTCTCCCTCCCTCCCTCCTTTCCTCTTCCTCGTTCCTTTCTTCCTCCTCCTCCTTATTCTTCTTTCTCTCTTTCTCTCCAATGTGGTCCTTTCAAGGAAATGGAAAAGAGATGGACAGGAGACCTCGCTTCAGGATACAGCCTCTTCAGGACGCAGTCTATGCTGCTCCCTAGAACCCACTTCTCTTCCATGCTGGACACATGGATTTTCCACCTCTAAGGAGGCACCATCCAACACAGAAACCGGAGGAATAACTCTAAAAGATGATGTGATTTCTTTCCCATCATACAAACTATAAAGAACTTTAGAGTCAGGACAAAATATAAAAAGGACTTTAGTGTCAGATCGGTGAGAATTCAAACTTCTGCCCCAGCACTCACTGGCAGTGGGATCTCAGGCAAATCACTTAACCTCTCTGAGCGGTGGTTTTCCAATCTCTGGGGAGGCAGTGTGTCATAGTGGGGAAAAATGGCTTTAGGACTGGCTTAGAATGCCACTGTGCCACTTCCTAGTGGTGCAAACTTCAGCAAGTTATTTCACCTCTCTGAACCTCAGCTGTTCCCATGTAGGACAGAGAGAGTTATATCCATATGCCAGAGCCATGGGAGTGGTTAAATGGGAATATGGACATAAGCACTGGTACAGTGCCTGACACATTGCATTCCCAGGGAGCATGATATTAACTTTGCAGCTGGCTCTGAGGTTGAAATATTTGTTCCTAAATAAATAATGAACAAATACACAACAGAAGTAGTTTCTCTCTGTTCCGCCACCCCTGAATAATTAGACAGCTACCAGGGCTGGAAAAGTTAATGGATTTTTCCAGCTAGAAAAGAGTAATAGTGGCCCCTTGAAAAGCCATCCAGTGTTCCGGCATCATGGGGAGGTGCTCAGCCTGCTTGGGAGAGGCTGCCTTTTGGGAATGGATGGAACTCTCCACTTCCGTGGCCCCGCAGGCCTGGACCTGCCCCTCACAATCAGGGCTAAACTCGTTTGGTGCCTCAACAGGAGAAACGAGATGCAGCACCACGTGCGCCTCTCCTAGAACTTGGTCATAGGCAGAGTCTAGTCTCGTGAGAAAAAGGTAGGCAGAAGGGATGGGGGATTTTGCTCTGGCACCACAGGGATGGTTGCTGTCATCCCTGTCGACCCTACTCTGGTTTAGAAAAGAGAAATTCAAAACATAGTTGTGTCCGTGCGTTTGCTAATAGTCATTGAGGACCTCCTATGAGTTCAGCAGGGGGATCGCAGTCTGAAAGGGGGAGGCCACACAAGAACAGATCAATTCTGCTTGAGTTTGACCCGTGCTCTAATCTAAGTATCTAAGTCCAGAGCTTCCTGCAATTCCTGGTCAGGTTGAAGGAGTGTAAGTTGTTCTGGGGATGTGAAGCCCAAGAACAGGAGTGCAGAAAAAAACTCAAGTGTTAGAAGAACTGTCAGAAATTGGTGATGATCCCCAGTTCAACTGAGTACCCACGTGACAGAGATGAATGTTGTTCCTAACTCTGAGGTTTTAGGGCAAGAGTGTTAACCCGACAGCAGTTTAAAAAAGCAGGAACAAGCTGTGCACCCTCCTTCTTGGAGACCAGAGAGGCAGTCAGGCATTTAGGGAGAAAGCGGTCTGGTGCGGTGTGATGACCAACACTACATTCCGTATCCCCTGGATGTGGCCGGAAAAGAGGAACAGACACTTATAAGTGAAAGGCCTCACATCCTGCTTGGGGCAGCCTCACCCAAGAGTCAACGGTGAGAAGTGTTGGTTGAAGGCCCGAAGGTGCTGGGAACCCAGCCTCCCGATCCTTGATTACGGCTTATAAATGTGCTGTTCGGTGGTCCTGGGTAATTAGCGTTTGCGTTAAGCAGTTACGGGGTTAAGTGCTACCAGGGGTTTGATCTGGGCTGACAGCGTCTGAGCTGCAGAGTGGGGTGGTTGCCTAGCAACAACACCTGTAGCACATTAAGCAGCCAGTCAGCTTTGTCAACTTCTAGCAGGGGCTTTATAGAGCGGAAGATGGGGGTGGAGGAAGGATTAGGGGGCAGAGAAGTGGAAAGCTGGACAGTGGGTCTCAAGATGAAGAGAACGGGAAAAATCAAGTGTTTTGTGAGGCCCTCGGAACAGCTTTACGTCTAGTTTCCTCGAGCAGGAGGCAGGGAGGCAGCTCCAGGTTTAAGCCCAGGGTAGGTGTCCTCGGTACAGCTCTTGTTGCTTCCTGAGACCCTCACACCGGCAGCCGAGTGAGGCAGGAACCCCTTCCTCAACCCAAGCCCTCTCTCAAATAAGGCATCTCAAGATTTGGCGATTTGGGGGTTGGGGGCGGAGGAGGAAAGGAGGTGCCTCTGTGGTTTTGTTTTCAGATTCAGGAGGATCGGCGGCTCTTTCTGCTGACTCCTTTTTGAGGACAGGATGGCACGGAACAAAAGCAAAGACCTGAGACAGTAAAATCTTTCTCACTACCTTCCTTCACACCTTCCTATACATCCCTCACGTCAACTCACACACGCCCGAGATATGACTGGAAAAAAGAAGAGATTTGGGGAAGGGCAGGGAGAATGTATGCTGAAACCAGGAATATCGTTGCTGCTGTCTTTACAGAATTCATGGTCCAGCTGCCCCTTGACTTTTCTCAGAATTCCAAAACTGCCTCTGAGTGGGGGCTGGAGGGACGGAGAGTGGCGTACCGGTGGGAGGGCGCTACCCAAAACGTAACAGAAGACTTGGGGTCAACTCCACTTCTGTCACACGTAAGACACATAGCCTTTGGCTGACCCCTGTGCTGAGACTCAAGTGTCTCATCTGTAAAGCGGGGGGTAATTACATCTGCCCTACTTACCCCATGGGGATCAAAGGAGGCTGTTACGTAGAAGCATGTTACAAATGCTATAAATGCCCCTACATGTATAAGGTATTCGTAATACAAAAAAGATGCCAATCTATCTGTTCTTTTGGACTGGCCTGAGGTATGTGCTGTTTGGCCCAAAGCAAAAGAGAAAGGAGCAGCCACGAAGCTAGGTTGCTGGGTAAGTCGGTGGTAGAATGGCTCTGAGAGGCGGCCTAGTCAACTCTGCTGGTCTGGGTTCACTGGTTCAAATCCAGCCCTAGGCCAACAATGACTGTAATCATTGGGTTTGGAATTCAGAGAGTGTGACTTTCAGAAGACCTTTTGCTTGTCTATTACCCACTAAGTTTTCATCATACACCTCTGCAGGAGGTTACAACAGCAACTGAGCGAGGCTGGAGAACCCGGCTCACAGTCCCAAACCTATCTGCCCAGCCTCCCCTCCACAGATCAAGGCCTCTGCTTCTAGATTATCTTAAAAGGCAGTCCAGTGACTGAGGGGCGCGTGTTATCTGCCCTCTGGCTTAGGAAATGAGCATCAGCCAGCCGAGCCATGGCTGAAGTGACTTGAGGGTCTCCCGGCCCCACCAGGATCCTCCCTTCGTGTCTGAGAAAGCAGGCGAGACTCCCTTTCCGCATCACACTTAAGACACTTCCTCCCCCACGCTGTAAGTCACACCACATCTGCTCGGAAAAAAGGAGAATGTGTGCAGAAACCAGCAGATTTCAAGGCCTACCTAGGATAAAGGAGCTACTCACAGCCCAGGATGCACCAAGACCTGTGTGTGTTTTGTGGGCTTCCTGCCTGAGTGGCCACAGGGTCGGTGGAGGCCCCGCCACATCCAGGGTGCCAGATACTGTGACTGTGTATGTGAGCTGCTCACCCTACGGCTTCTCCGATCCCCGTGTAGCGTCGTTATTTTCATGCTCTGGGTTATATTTAACTCAAGTCATAATATTTAGGGGGTTGGAAGCCTGCTGTTTCACCAAGAAAAGCATTTGAATATTCTCAGTTCCAGAGAATTCCAAGGGCTCTGGGAAGAGAGTGAGGCGGTTGCCCCAGATTTGTCTGACACATCGCGGTCACGTGGACTCCATTAGCTGATGACTGAGGCGTTGAGCAGGCAGCCTAAAGGAATGTTGTAGAAACGATGAAGGGGAGCCAGTGAGTGATGTCGGCAGGAGGCTGATGCCTCTGGGGGTCCCGGGGCACTCGCCCCACACATCCCCACAGGGACGGAAACTCTAATTGGGAATATCGCCTGCCTTGTCACCACGCCACCTCTTACACCTGGTGTCAGTCTGACGAGGGTACACAACTAAAGTCCCACGTGACAAGAGGAGAGGCACACCCAGCTCATCCCAGACTGAGGCTCTCACTCCTGATGCTTCTGATAAGAAAAGAAAGCAGCCAAAGGGAGCCCCATCCTAATACTGGGAGTCAGGGTTTCCCCCAAAGAAGCCTCGGCCAGACCAGCGCGGGGCAAAGCACAGGCTGTCCACAAAATATGGAGTCGTGGATAATATTATTTTATTCCTTACAGTATGAAGATATTCTTGAGGACGTGGACTCAGCTGTTTCCAGATTTTATGGACAATCTGTATATACTCTGAAATTCTGAGTCTCCAAGTCCATCTTCTGAAAATTCGTTCTACGTTGTATCATACAACACATCTCTCTGGGAGACTCAGACTGATTCCTTCAGCACCACTTCCCTGAGCCACGGAGGGAAGTTTGGGCAGTAACCAAAATCCACTGGAGTGGAGTCTATGAGTAGATGGAGAGTGAGGACAGGCCGGCTGGCCACGTGTTTTCTGGTATGGTATCTAGACACAAGCAGGCCTCAAAGCTTCAGGAGAGGAGGAGTGTCGTGTCCCAGGGACCAAACACTTTCCGGTCTGAGCCAACTCCAATCCCCTCACCAGCGAGAGCAGCTGGCATGAGACCTGCAGGGTGTTTGGTGAGAAAAGTCCTGCTAACGCCTCAGAGGGTCTTGCCAGGTGGAAGGGTCTAGGAGTCGGTCACTCAGGGAGCAGGAATTAAGGGGACCTTTGCAATCACGGGCTATCTGGGTCCCCAGCTGTTGAGGCCACCGTCTCATCTCCAGCCTGAATGAAAGCACTAAAACCAGCATTTGCCTCACATTCATGGGAACTGACATATGGTATAATTTTTTTTTTTAAATCTTCCAAGTTCCCTAGGCAGCTTTGACGTGAATATTAATACTAACATAATTTCATGATGATTAGAGAACACAATTAGGGGCTATTAATAATGACACAAATAATGACATTTAAGGCCTCATTTTAATTTGAGTAATATTCTGTCTGGTGGTATTTAAACAGCTCTGTCTAGCACAATTAGTACAGTGCTGGGGTGCAGTCACTGCTCACAGCATCCATCAGTCCCACCTCACCAACCCACCTCCATGGCAAGGGAGACGGACAGGGAACACTGCCCCAAACCCAAGGTGCACTCAGACAGAGCCTTCAGCTCCAGTCACGGCCTGGCTGTCAGGGATCGGTGCCTCGGACAGAGGCCTTGTGAAGTGATTGCAAGAAAAGAGTCCAAATTAGGAAGGATCACTGGTGGCTGGATTGGAGCCCATGCAGCAGTCAGTGGCTTCCATCCCTAGGTACCACTCCTCTCCCAAAAGTTGGAGGGATAGTTTAGGTTCCCATGTTTCCAGCTTCTCTCAGTTAAATCCTACTTGACATGCAGAATATGACTTCCCATTTAGTCCCAGAAGCCTCTCCAACCATTCTTCTTCGGTCCCATTATTCCACTTCTGTCACAGGACATAGTCCATTCTATTGTAATTAGCTGTTACTTATCCACCTCCCCATCAGACTGCTCTCTTATTGGGGGATTGGGCTGTGTCTTATTTGCCTTTAAACTCTCACCTCCCAGGCACATAGTAGGCTCTCAATGAGTGTTTGTTGAATGACTTAATGACCAAATGACTGAGCGTTCTGCCTTCCATCCACTGGGCACATGTTTGAAGCTGAAATCCAATTACAGCATTATACTTGCAGAGCTCAAACCTGCATCTTTTGGATGTTTCTTACCAACAGCAAACTTATGAGAGATGACTGGGCTGGCTGAGGGGGTGCACAGAGAGGAAACATCTGTGAAATTCAAAACTTCAGTGGTTAAACAGGTAGAAGCCAGCAGAAGCCAGTGGCCCTAAGGACTTAAAATAACCCAAAGTCCTTGACGTGTGCTTTGACCAGTGAGGGGAAACACACCCTAGTTTCATGATATATTTTGGAGTTGGAGACTAAATTCTGTATGAGGAGACTTGGTAGATAAGGCTGTAGCTAGAAGATAAGAAGAATTGGTAGAAGATTGCTAGAAGAATTGGTAGATAAGATAGAAGCTAGGTTTTCTCCCAATTCAGGTTTCCTAGGCAGAAAGGAAGAACCAAAAGAACAAACTTCCTGATAAGTGAGGATCTTAAATGAATATATGGGGGGGGGGGGGGGCGGGAGGATGGGGAGAGAAGGAAAGAATAGTCGTTGAGCACTTATCCTGTGCAGGCACTTCCGGTACCTTACTCCCGCTATCTTCCTGGATCCTCACCGTATTCCTATGAGATACACATTGTTGTTATTTTCATTTCACAGATGGTGAAACTGAAGTTTAAAGAAGCTAAGCTAACATGCCGGGTCGCACAGCAATATGTGGCTGATCCAGGTTTCAGACCCATGTCTGTCTTACTCCAGAACCCAGATCACAACCACCCACTGTGACCGGGAGGATGAGGAGCATGTGGGATGCTTACGGCTCACAAGAGGCAGAAGGCCACCTCCCAAGTGGACATGACAGACAAGGCAGCCTCCTGATGTCCCTCCCATCTGAGGATTCCCTCAAGGTCTGTATGGGGAGAAACGGAAATGCACGGGCCAAGAGCTAAAGCAGGCAGCCCTGGAGCAGACAAGGGCAGGAGGCTGGCCCGCTGGAAGGGGTGACACCGAACATGTCTGAGGACAAGGTTGGCAGGCAGCTGACTCCAGCGAAGGCCCACGGTGCTTTGGCCGAGGTCAGCGAGGCTGCAGAGGCTGGGCCAGGGTCTACAAACAGCTGGGGAAGTTAAGTGGAACCTTTCTGGGTAAGTGACTCTGTCTGCCCAAGCCCAGGCAGGCCCCAGCCTGACACGCAGCAACCTGTCTGTAGTCTGTTCTACAGAGGCCGAGGGCTGGGTTGACAGCAGGCTGGTAATTTTGTTATAAGACTCCCCCCACCACCTCCAGTTGCAAGCCTCCTTTCTCTGAATCCCTGATATGTAACTCAGGGAACCATCTGAATCTATGGCAAGGGTGGCAGCAGCAGCAAGGCGGCCAAAAGCTGGGATAGGATCCAATGGAGGATGGAGGCTGGGGTGCTCCAGGCTGAGTCCCTCTATTCACCAGAGGCCATCCACCTTCCCTCAGCATCCCTTCCAGGCAGTGAGCTGGTACCCACCACCCCTCACAAAGCCACATGCACACTTATCAGACAGGCCTGGGGAGTTCAGAAGAGCACTGGGTCCCACATTAAGGGATTCTTGTGTCAGCAGGAAGCCCTTATAAGCCCCAGGGCTAGTCACTCATCCATTTTCTCCTCCCAAGGCACAACGCTGTTTTCCACTGCCACCTACCACCCTCCACCAAATTCCCAAATCCTCCCGTCTCTCCTAGTCCACACAGCCTGGGGCTTCTGCCCACCCATCCCTCACACCCAACTGCCCCGAGGCCAGAGCAGGAAACATGGCTTGCTTCTGCAGGGCCCCGGGATCCTCATGGCCTGACCATTTGCGGAAGCAGCTGTAGAGGGCATGCGGGGGGCACAGGAAGGGCTCAGAGGAGAGAGAAGGACAGGGGTCAAGAGCAGCATGGAGATGGGGATCTCAGGACCCAGAAGGGGCAAGGAGCAGAGCAGCCACGTAGAATCAAGCCAGGGGCCAGGGCAGACTGCCCTTCCTGGGTTTCCTCTTTCGGCTCCGTGGTTGCCTCTCACTCTAGTTTAACACAGGTTCACACCAAACTTCCCATCTTCCCCTGCTCACCTGCAACTCCTCCCAATGCCCGAGTTCTGTGACTGACACGGCTCTTCTCCCAGTGGAGAGGTGTCTCGAGTGACTCCTGAATGCACCCACCACTAATTAGAAGCAGAGTAACACTGGGGCCACCTCCCGGTGCCTCTCTCCCCTCTACACTCCATCGGGACCACTCGAGGTGAAGGCCTTAGACACTCTCGCCCAGACTACAAGAGCCTCCTAATTAACACCTGGGCCTTCTCTCTCTCCCCGCTCAAGCCTGCTCGATCCACCATTATCAGAATGAAATTCCCAAAGGGAGAAAATTGTATCCAACACTTATGAAGAGCTTCCTAGGTTCAGGCGTTATTCTAAGCACTCCATATATTACTTATTTGATCCTTACAACAACTCCATGAGGCAAGTACTCTTCATCATTCCCACTTTTCAGAAGAGGGACCTGAGATACAGAGAGATTAAATAATCTGCCCAAAATTACCTCCATAGCTAGGAAAGGATAGAGCCAGGACTCAACACCTCCACCCTCACGCCTAAGTCAAGAGTAGCAATGATCACATTATATGCCCTCTCTCCCCAACAACTTCTAGGGGCTTCTCCCTATCTATCCCACCACAAATCCCACCTCCTTACCTTCCATGCCATCCCAAATCTGTGCTGACCCACCTTCCTACTCTATCATCCTCTAACCCCGCCTTCCAGCCCCAGTCACTCCCTTTTCTTCCCCCAAGCACTCTCCAGCCCGGGTCTGTTTGTTTTCCGTGTACCTTCTGTCGCCCCATTTCCCCCTGCCCCAATCCCTCCCTTCTCATCCCCACCCCCGCCTGAAGCCAGTCTTCGCCCTTCTTGAACCCCTCTTAGGAAAGCAGATTGTAACGGGGCGGGAGAACTGGCTTGGGACATACGGGGTTAAAGTGCTCCCGTTGACGCCGTCACCTTGACAAAGCAAACCCACCTGTGCGCATCCACATCGTTTCCTTGTCCGTACAAAGCGGGTGCTGATAATGGTCTCATTTTCAAGAGATTAAAAGAAGTAATTTAGGAAAAGCACCCGGCTCCTGAAGGACTCTCGGTCGAGGTTCACGTTCTTCCCCTCCGCTTCCCACCCTCCAGCACTGACCACGTCTCCCTGACATTTCAGCCATTCATTCGGATCCTCCGCAAAGTGTAAGTTACTTAGGGGCGGGGTTGACCTGACGGTCTCTGAATTCCCCTACACACCTTCCAAGTGCCAAGCATTCTTGGGGCTCAATAAATGTTTTTTGTATCAATTTCTTTCAATGCTTGACCAGTGTGAGAAGCGATGCACCTGCCAAAGAAAGTAGGGCCAGATGATTTTTGAGTTACCTTCAACCTTGAGATCCTAAAACTGAAGCAACCTCCATAGAGAGAACTTGTGCAAAACACAGAATTCGTTCCGCATCTTACACTCATGGTTACCAACGATATTAGCTTGAGGTCACAATGACTCTTCCGATCGCCTTCTAGCTCCCTCACATTTTTCCCCTCCACATTATTTTTGCCAGGGGTCTGGCATTTCCAGTCAACACCAGGAGGCTGAAGTTCTCTGGCAGCCCCCAAAGCACGGCTGCCACTGGTGGAAAAGTCAAACTGGCAAATAGAAATGTCACTCAATCATTTCTCCCCGCTTTCCTCTCATTGGCCTTCCCCACCGCATATAATGAGAAATTCTTTTTGCCCAAATATTGTTTGAATTTCAAATACACAATTTCCCCAGGGGTGACCAGATGAAAAGAGAAACCTGGTTTGCAACACAAGACCTCTACGCAGAAGTTGCAATGGAGCGAACACCGAAACTAAATTTTTATTGAGCTCCTTGAAATGACAGAAGCACATCAAGGCAACCAGGCTCCCTTCCCACTGTGGCGTGCTTAAATTCTTTTAAGTGAACACCGAGGAAGCCCCCCTCCAGGGGTGAGGAAAGAAGGAAAGGATTTTAAACGCAGTGGGCAAAATGAGAAGTCTGCCCGTGGTGTCAACCCGCTCCCTGCATCTACAGCAGCGTGTGCCTTCCTACGCGCCTCTCTGTATAGGCAGACTGTCCACAGCCGGCGTTCTTAATCTGGGGGGAGTCTAAGAGGTCCTAGGGCAATGATTCTCAATCCTGGCTGCATTAGAATCTCCTAGAGTGTTTTAGACAAAAAACACTCATGCCCAGACCCTACCCTGGACCAATTAAATCAGTGTCTGTATGTAAGGCCCAGACCTCAGAATTTTATAAAAGCTCTCAGACGATTCAGGTGTGCAGCCAGGGGGCCGGACCCGTGGCTGAGTGGTTAAGTTTGCACGCTCTGCTTCGGTGGCCCAGGGTTTCGCCAGTTCGGATCCTGGGTGCAGACATGGCACTGCTCGTCAGGCCACACTGAGGCGGTATCCTACATGCCACAACTAGAAGCACCCACAACTAAAAATATACAACTATGTACCAGGGGCCTTTGAGGAGGAAAAGAAAAAAAAGAAACAAACATATAGCCAGGGAAGGATGTATACAGAAAAGAAGGGTGTAAGCACCCTGCAACGGCAGGTCAATTTTTGCATGCATGAGAATGTGTGTGTTTTGCTGGGGTGAGGGGTCATAACTTTCAGACAATTCTTTAAAATATATGCAACCCCAAATCAAAACTACACTAAGATATCACCTTACACCTGTTAGAATGCCAAAAATACCCAAAACCAACAGTGACAAATGTTGGAGAGGTTGTGGAGAAAAAGGAACCCTCATACACTGTTGGTGGGAGTGCAAACTAGTGCAGCCACTATGGAAAACAGTACGGAGATTTCTCAAAAAGTTAAAAATAGAAATACCTTATGACCCAGCCATCCCACTACTGGGTATCTATCCTAAGAACCTGAAATCAGCAATTCCAAAAGTCCCATGCACCCCTATGTTCATCGCAGCACTATTTACAATAGCCAAGATGTGGAACCAACCTAAGTGCCCATCAACTGATGATTGGATAAAGAAGATATGGTATATATACACAATGGAATACTACTCAGCCATAAAAAAAGGACAAAATCGTCCCATTCACAACAACATGGACGGACCTTGAGGGTATTATGTTAAGTGAAATAAGCCAGACAGAGAAAGACGAACTCTGTATGATTCCACTCATAGGTGGAAGTTAAGATATAGACAAGGAGATCTGATCGGTGGTTACCAGGGGAAAGGGGGGTGGGGGGGGAGGGCACAAAGGGTGAAGTGGTGTACCCACAACATGACTAACAATAATGTACAACTGAAATTTCACAAGGTTGTAAACTATCATAATCTTAATAGGATTGGCAACAGTTGTTAGCTCAGGTGCCAATCTTAAAAAAATATATATGTATATACATATCTGCAACCCCATAGAGACCTATTCGATCTTCAGCTTGTCTCAGGTTCCTTCCAGCTGGAAAATAATACGTACCTAAGATGCTGTTGTCCCTAACAGGGGAACCTAAGGTGAGCGTCTGGTTCCTTGAGGAATAACCTTGTCGATGGAGCTCTCACATGGTAAGAAGCTGTCAAGGAGGGGCCCAGGGACATCGATGTGGGGGGAAGCCTCACTGAGAAACAGGGGGAGGCATTCTTGCAGGAAAACACTGGGCACTCGGCACAATTTGTTATGTAGGGAGCCCTGCCTGAGGCTCAGCTGACAGCTGTGCCCAGCTTGGCTTCTGAATCCAGACATTAGAAGCTGAGTCCATGGAGAGGGGCGAATGCCCAGGATCTCTTATTTTTGGGAGTTCCACGTTCCTGGCTGATGAGCACACTCCATAAAACTGTCCTGAGAGCCAGCTTCTAAGTGTGCACTGGGGGGCTGGAGGGCGACAGATCGGGGTAGGGTCAATAAAGAGAAGGGCCCAAGTCTCTGAACGGTGTCCACAAGACTAAAGAGGCCCTTGGAGCCTTCAGCATCACTAGAACGTGATTTCAATAAACCCAGGGTGTGGGCTTCAGGCTTGTGTGCAACGATCTAAGCCAGGTTGAAAGGGAGACTGGGACAAGGACGGAAAGTGCTGAGTCCTCCAGACCCCAGCAGCCCTCCTCCAGGCACTGGAGGCCACTCTGTTCTGAACTTCACTGGCCACTCTCCTCCTGCCCCCCAGGGCCCGGTCGGATCTCAGAGTTTGGGCTCTGTCAGGGTACAGCCAGGCCTCCCTGGAACCCTACTGGTGCCAAAAGGCAAGAGGATCAGCCTTGGGGCTTCCCAGCCCCAAGTCAGCTGCCTAAGTGCTCAGCCCTGCTCATGAAAGGGCCCCCTCTTCCTCTCTTTTCAGCCCTGCGCTCTAATTTACCCTCCCCTTTGATAACCAACTCCAAACACGTTCAGCCGAGGCCAGGCCATCAGCGCACAAAGGCCTGTGCTCTCCCGGCTGAATGCAGCACTTCACTCTTGGGGGGATTTCTATAGAAGGCAAAATCCACCAAACAAGCTATTACACTTAAATCAGACAATGCCCGAGGTGACGGCGAGGCGACCAGCATTAATGACTCACCAGCAGCGGGCTTCTCTATTAGGAAGCTGTACCGCAGCATGGGAGAGCAACCCGCTGCCCTGCCCAGCCTCTCGGCCATATCCCTCTCCTCCTGCTCCCGGACTAGAAAGTTGACCCTCTGTGTCTGCTGGTTCTCTGAATCCTAAGGGTTGATTCCCCCAGGCCCGCACAGACTGACTCTGGACTCCCTCTTCGCCTAGGAAAAAGAACCGAGAAATTAAGTCTGGTCGGCCCCTGTCTCTCTCCTTTATTCTGAAGATGAGGAAACCATGGTAATCGCTGAAAGTCACACAGTCAGCTGGTGGCAGAGCCAGAATTAGAATCCTTGTCTCTCGCCTCATTCAGTTCATACAAGAACCAATAGAAACGAGATGATGCACAGAAAGCGCTCAGCATAGTTTCTGGCACATGAAAGCACTCGATAAATATCAGCCGTTGTGATTCGTTATAACAGAAGCAGCATCATTTTTATAGAAGTCATTCAACTACTCACGGGGTGCCTGTCATGAGCCGGGCAGTCTTCAGGGTGCTGGGGGTGAAACAGTGATCACGACACAACCCTGCCCTCCTGAAGCTCATGTTCTAATGGAAGGTTCAAACTGGTCAACAGGCGAGTGCACGACCTAGTAGCGACAGCCCAGGGGAAGTACTGGGTGCCTCAGCAGTCCACAGAAGGGCACCTAATCCAGACTGTGGGGCTCGGTGAAGAGAAACCAGTGTCTCAGCTGAGACCAAAGGATGAGTTGAAGCTGCCCAGGTGAAAGAAGTGAGAATGAGGGGGACAGGGTGGGGCAGACACAGACTTCTAGGAGGAGGGAGTAATTGTGCAAAGGCAAACAAGAAATGCCAAGGAGAAGGAGGACAAGATGCATTCAAGGAAATCAACAAAATGTCAGTATAACAGGATAACTGGGCATGAGGGGGTGGAGAAGGGAGGAAGGCAAATGGTTGTGGCCTGATGCTAGAGAAGTAGGCACAGGCCACATCCTGAATCACATGGTGAGCCACAGAAAGGACCCCAGACCTCATCTGGAGGCGTAAGGGAATGAGGTGATTGATGGGCACGCTAGGGATCACAGGATGCACGTGGGAAATGGACAGGAGGGGAGCAAGGCGGGCAGCAGGAGACCAGTTAGCAGGTCAAGCCCCAGTTCAGCACTGATTCCATGTCGCCCTTTCAACACTTTATATGGCTCTAATCTTGAGTCACCAAATAAGCCCCACCATTAAGAGGGCTCACAGAGGGGAAATAAGCTGGGGCCACAGGAACAGAGAAAGGGAACGATGGCTTTCCCTGGCCACTTGGATCATGACCCAACAAGCCTGGAGCACCACATAGTGAAAGCAAGCTCTTCTCCACCAACCAGAATTGTGACCTTGGGCAACCTCCATTTCCCCATCTGTACAATAAGGACATTTTACATAATTGGTAAATTGGCCTTGCCAATCTCCCATTCTGTGGTTCTATTACTTGAAATACACATCATATATTTTTATTCTAAGATGCCTTGCTTTGCATTTTAATGTTTATAAAAACAAGACAAAACGGTTTGCATCTTATAATAGCGGAAACACAGCTCACCAAAATCAAGTGTCCTGCACAGGATCACAGACATTTCCTCTTCTGGGTTCTCATCATTCTGTCCAAGAAAGGCCCAGCTTTGACAGTGGCCAGGAAAAGCTGGTGGGAGCTGTGTTCCTGAGCTGATCCAGCTTTCCCTGCAGCCTGTGTAGACTCATGGTCTTGAGAAAACCCTCTTTCCTGGGCCCCTTGCCCTCAGGAGTGAGCTTCTGCAGACAGCCACAACATCTCTCCTTGTCCAATAGTTCTGATAGCTACTAAGCCAGAAGCCAAAGCTCCAAGGATTTTCGGCAGGTGAACAAAAAAACAAATTCAGGCTGGGGTGGGAGAAGAAAAAACCACCTCAGAGCTGTTTTTGGTTGGAAAGTGCTCTCCATCCTGTAGCTTTAGGACACAAGCAGCATAGCATCCAGAGGCACACAGCTGCATGGAACAATTCAAAAATTGCCTTGTTGGACTACAACGTGCCAATTTTTCAAATCTAGAGCCATTTTCACTATTACAGTCTGTGCAGCCTAAGCCGGGAGAATTTTCTTCTGGGAGGGAAAATTGATTCCGAGGTTACCATTAACCCCCATTAGCACAGCATGCCCCATTCCAAAACTGTTCTTGGGAACCGAGGGGGCCGGAGGAAGCTATAGAGGCCCATGGTGAGGTTGGTGCCCAACATCACAGGTGCTAACAGCCAAAGTCCATCAGCCCCATGTCTCAAAGGGCAAGAGAGGGAGCGGGAGGGAGCAGGCAGGGAGAGAGGGAGTATAAAAGGATCTGGCCATGTGTTTTTCCAGGAATTCCCAGGCTTTGGAAGTTTGCCTGCACGCCTCACTTCATCTGGGTGGACTCGGAACTGGCATGAGCCGGACAGTAGAAACCAAGATTAACACCTGCATAGGTTCTCTTTATTTTTGACCTGCATCCCTCACCTGCGACTGCCCTCTGACAGGAGCCAGAGCCTGGTAGAGGGGTGTTCTCCAGAAGCTGGCTTGGAGGTACCCATCCCATCTCCATTCCTTGTCCTCCTGCTGCTCAGGGCCCAGTGTTTGCAGCCACTCTGCTCTAAGACAGCTGGCTTTGCCCACCCGAGGTGGAAAATCACTCTAAGCCATTCTAAGCACAGTCAAGAGCCGGCAGCCTCGACCATGGGGTGTGCTGCGAGCTCCATGTTTCCAAACATAGAGCAAAGACCTACCAGCCCTGTGGAGAAGGCAGTGGGGACAATGGCTGCTGCAAAACAAGGAGAGAAAGACAAGTGTGTGAACAAAAGGGGACAGCAGGGGACCAGGAGAGCAGTACATCCCCTGAGCTTCAAGCATCATTTTTTCACATGCTACCATAGCAGTAGGCACTGGTCTTGGATCTGGCAAGCCCAGTCTGAATTCTGGCTCTGCCACTTGTCCTTGCATAAGTTACACTTTCTGAGTCTCTATTTCTTCTCCTATAGCCTGGAAGGAAAAATAATCACCTGGCAAAGTTGTCAACATTAAATGAGATAATATAGGAAAGGAACGATTATATAACAGTTGCTCAACAAATATACGTGTGTGTATACATATACACATATACGTCTGTTTGTATATACAACAAATATATATATGCATGTATATATACAAATGACTAAGGAAGCCCCCGTCTGTTCCAAAAATGTCTCTGTTGTTCATAGAATGACATAGCTTCATTCTTGTGTTTGCCTCAGAGCCTGAGTATTGCGGCTACATGGCTTACCAGCTCTGAACTTCGAAAGTTCCTTTCTCCCCTCACCCCTGCCCCTCCTCCAGTACCACCATTAAGCCATCCCTCCTCCATGACTCTCCAGGGATGCCATCAGCTCACGTCACTGTTCTTCTCTTCTCCCTGGAGAGCTAAGTCTACCGCAAGAGCATTGCAAAGGAAGGCCTCTGGGGCTGGGGTTACTGGAGAGAGGAAAGGGCTCCAGGAGAGCACATCTTCCTTTATTCCACAAACATTTAGACTGTCTGCCACACGTTGGGCCCTGTGCTAGGCCCTGGGGGTACAAGATGAGCAAGATCCTGTCCAGTCCCAGCCCTCCAGGAGCGCAAGGGAAGCGGAGGCACCAGAGCCACGCACCGCCCATTACAAGGATACCGTGGTGAGCAGAGGGCAGGCTCCCCAGGAGCAGGCGGGACAGAGGCGGGTCATGCAGGCAAGACCAAGGAGGGCGCCCCTAGGGGTGGGCTCGGGCACAGTGGTTGCTTCTCTCCCCTGCAGACACTGGGAAGTTGACCTCTCTTAGTCATCGGGCGATTTGTGAGGGAGGGGAGGGGAGCGCGCCAGGCTAAGTGCTGACGGGATGTCCCTGTCAACACAATGTTCCGCCTGGCCGGGCCTTCATATATAAAGATATTTAATGAATTAGTTAATTAATGAGAGGCGTTTGATTGATAGATCATATGGCGCTCGCAGCAGGGTGAGTCTGACCCTCGATATCGCCGCCTGGGCTGCAATCCGTCCCCCTCATTGGTCGGGAGAGCGCGGTCGCTCTGGCAATTTGCATGCATTTAATGTAGCTCTTTAATAGGATGTAATGTTAGCGAAAGCCAAAAGCGCAGCAGCTGTAACTTAAAAGACAGCCCCATTACTGCAAGCCTTATAATTAGGGTAAGAGGGAGCCTCGGTCTGCCATATGTTAAACTCTTTTGAGGTTAATAGCTCTGTAAGATTTTTGCAATTTAAAAAAATTACACTTGAAGGATGATGACAAGGCTCATCAATGAGGCGCCTCTCCACCGGAGGGAAGGCACAGGAGTATCCCATGGCCCCTAAGGCCCTCTTCCCCAGGGACACGGGGAGGTGGCCTCTCTCCTGCCACAAGTCGCTCCTGTCCCCACTAGCGTCCCCCACCCCAGCCCCATCAGCGCAAAGCTGCTGCGTCAGCTCCGCGGCCTCCGAGCTCTCCCCACCTGGCTCTGCGCAGCGCCCCGCAGCCCCCGCTTCCGCGGGTCCCGGCCTGGGGCCGAGAGGGCGGGCGCCAGGTGCGCGTGCACCCGGGGCCGCGGAGCAGCGCCGCGCGTGCTTACCTTGCAAGGTCCCAGGCAACTCCAGAGCAATTACGGGTCCCCGCAGGTTACCTGGCGCTGATTGTACAACCCGGCCCGAATCGGGGGACACGCAGCAGGCACTGCCCCGGGGGGAGGAGAGGAAATCGCCGCGAATTTGGTAATTACGTGGCACAAAGCCTTGGGGGTGTTTCCCCCTCGTCTGTGCCCCAGCCCACGAGGCGGGGGATGGGGGGCGAGTGTGGGGCCGAGCCCTGTCCTGGGCCCGGGGGGACCGAGCCCGGCCGGTGGACCCGGAGTGCTGGCCCCTGCACCCCAGCTGCGACGTGGAACAGGAAGGCCTCCCTCCCGCTTACCAAGCCCCGCGTGAGCCCAGCTGCACCCTCCCAGCCTCTGGTGTCTTTCCCCAGTGTCCCTCCCCAGCGGCCCTGGGCACCAGGTTGGGGGCAGTCAGGGGGAGTCGCTGTAGAGACCAGAGACGGTCTCTGGAGACCAGAGTAGCCCCCACTGGTTCGGTCCCCTCCCTCCGCCTGTGCTCGGCGGGGCGCGAGGAGAGCGCGGCGGGCCGTTTGGCAGATTCTCTCCCCCAGGAGTTCTGCCTCCCGCATCTTTCCCCTCCCCCTCGCTTCCTCGCGCAGCGCGTGGGTGTCGGACCAAATTCCTGATGTCAGACACTCCAGACAAAACAACAAGGGAAAAAAAGTCCCTCTTATTTTTTTTTAAAGGGGGCTCTTGTTAAAAGGAAATTACAGGAGGGATAAAATTACTGCTAATTGCACAATTATCTGATTATCTCTGCTACCAAAAATACATGAGATCTTTTTCCCCTCCCAGCCACTGAAAGAATTCTCAGGGACATCTCTTGGGGAAGGACACAGATCTTTCTTCCGCTAAAACCCAGAAAGACCGAAGAATACGAGGAAAGGGGTGTGTGGATGAGGGTAGCAAAGAAAATATGCAGGGAGGCAAATGAGCGTCCCCCAGAGAGGAGAAGAGAAAGTTTAAGACAGGATAAGAAAAAATGGAGTGGAGGAGAGGGGTGGCAGAAGATGGCAAGAATGCATCTTCCTGTGAATTACATGCCAGAGCTCACAGGGCTGAAGAGGGGTGAGACCCATGGCGGTTAAGCCACCTGTCCAAGGTCTTAGGATCTGGAAGGTGTAGGGATGAGCGTGAGCTGGTGTTGGGAGGGCAGTAGGGGGCAGTTCCAACCCTCTAAGCCCTCATTGTCTTTTGGGGGCAGAGACTATGGTGGGCTTCTGTGACCCAGGTAGAAAAGACTGTTTGTATGATAAATCACTTTTCGAAATGCTGCTTACTGGTAAAAGTGCACTGCTGAAAGGGAACCCAGCTTTTGTCAGTGCTTTATGGTTTATAAAGCATTTTCCCATCGGCTTTCTCACGTGATTCTCTCACGTACCCTGTTCCCGATCAGAATCCCCATTTTTGAATGAGCTAACCAAGACCCAGAGGATGGAGGGAACTCCCCAGAGCTCTCACAAGTTGTCTCTGGAACACCCCCGGCTCCAGGCCCAGCATCTTTGCACCTGTCTCCCAGCCTTTCTTGGGGAGAGGAGCTGGGGCTCACAGGATTTCTCTGCATGGACTGAGGACATGTAAGTAAGATGCAGAAGCTAGGTGTCATGATCTTCTCTGCGCTCATTATTTTTTTAAGTCAATAGCTCAGGCACTCTCTCCTCTTGGATGTGACCCAGTCCTCTAGAGCTGTTTTCCCACGGGAAGGGACTTCACTTGGCGCGCCATCCTGAAATGTCACTTTCGGGTCACCAGCGATGCCTCAGCTCCTTGATGGGAAGAGGCACTGGCAGGTCCTGGATATAGAGTCCACTTCCTATCCTCCCGCTTCCCCCTAGTCAGCCAATTAGGATAAGGGGTGAGACTCCACCCCCCCCCCCCCCACCTTCTTCCCCATCCTCTCTGCTGCCGCAGGCTGGGGAGCATGGAGATTCAGAGGCTCCATCCCCAAGAACCTTGGCTGTGCCATACAGAGCTAAGGACCACTGCAACTTCCTCGAGACTCCTTAGCAGTCAAGGCCATTCCTCCATGATCACCACATCCCCACCACTCGCTCCCCCATAGAGCACGGATGGCTGCTTCAGAATTACCATCCACAGATCAATCGCAGGGCAATTACTGGGCCTTGCGTGCAGCTGGCCGGGCCTGACTCTGGAGCAGCGTGGGGATGCATGCAGGAACATAGATTCCCTTCATTAGGGCAGCCAGCCTCCAAGGGAGACCAGAGCAGGGCTGGAGACTCCCAGGACTGGGGGCTGGGAGGCCTTCAAGGAGGCATGGCTTTGACCTGAGGATGAGTGAAGAAGAGAAAGGGTGAACTGGCCTAAGAGGGCCTCTCAGAGGAAGAGGCTGACCCTGGGCCAGTCCACCCATGGAACCAGATCCCAGCATCCTCTTCCCCTACTCTCAGCCCACTTGAGAGAAGTTAATGAAAAGTAAACAAACTGACCTTTCCCATCCACCACCCCTTGACTGAAGGTCCCGGTGGCGGAAGGGAATGATCAGCCAAGCAGGCTCTCTGAGGCCAGAGCAGGCGAAGGGCTCAAGCTTGGGACCTTCTCCTGCTACAGGCCTGCCTGACAGAGGCCCCAGACTGTAGGCACCCCGTTTCCCTAAGACCAAGCCCTCCATTTATTCATCAGACATGGTCCCTGTGATGTGGATGCTGAGGATTATCCATGAATCAGACTTACCCTTCTAGGAATCTATAGTCTGGTGGGAAAGACAGACAAATGGCCACTAGACTTGGAGAATATTAGATGTCTCCAAATTCAGCACCCCCAAACTATAAAGAGGAAACGGAGGTCAAGAATGAAATACCTTGAGCAAGCTTTCACAGCGTGCTGCGGCAGGCTCACGGCTAGAACCAGGTGTCCTGACTCCCAATCCTGTGCTCTTCCCACCTCAAGGCAGAGTTAAGTAGATGCCAGCCCTGAAATTTGGCCCCAGCCAGAGCAGCTGGCCTTCCTTGCTCTCACCCAGCCCTGGCCACCTTCTCCCCTGCTTCTCCCCTCCAGGTTAAGATGCCTGATCAGCAGCTGCTCCTCAGCTCTCCTCCATGACCGAAGGTTTGGTGTTTCATTTCTACCCAGCAGACGAATTGATGACATTTAAATTATTCCATACCATGCATTCTCAGGCAGGAGATGGGACATAGGGAGACTGGGACAGGAAGAAAGGGCCACAGGTCAGGAAGAGGGATGGTGGACCACAGCTGGAGTCCTCTTCTGGTCACCAGAGGAAAATGCGTTTTGTATTCTACTCTCTTTTTCAACAAGTATGGGGTTGGGGGCTCCTTGCTATTCTTCTGCCTTGCCAATCTCCCACCTCAGGGCCTTTGCACTGGCTATTCCCTCTACCTAGACTTTTCCAGATATCAGCATGATTCCCTTCTTCAGCTTCTTTAAGTCTTTGCCCCAAGGGAGCGTATCATTGGAGACCTACCCTGACCCCCCCCCCGCCCCCACTTAAAACTGTAAGACCCTCCTCCCAGCATTCACCATCCCCCTCCCCCAGCTTTCCAGTTCCCCATACCACAGGATGACTTCTAGCTGATTGATTTCTTCATCATGTTTTCTGTGTGTGCGTTTCACCTCTGCCACCCCTGGAAAGCGAGTGTCACGAGGGCAAGGGTTTCGTGCGTGTTGTTCACAATAACTAGAACATTACTTAGCAGGTAGTCGATGCTCAGTACATCATGGGTAAAGGAATGAATTAATGAATCAAGAGTCTTCAAATGGGAGAGCTGGGAGAGACCTTGAAGGCACACTGATCTCAACCCCTCAATCTGGGGGTGAGGAAAACGGCAGCTGGAGAGGGCAAGAGAAGTTTCCATGCAGGCGGTGACGTGGGAGCTAGACTTTCTTTCCCTTCTTCCCTTTTTCCTCTTCTTCAACTATTTCATTTTGTGCATTTCTTCATTCATTCATTCAGAAAATATTTAATGGACACTTACTACTTACTAAACACTGTGCAAATAATAATAATGATATTTAACATGTATTGATCACTTTGTTCCATTTCTCTCATTTGAACAACTGTAAGCTTAGTACTCTCATTATTCTCATTTTACAACTGATAAAATTAAGGTTCAGGGGGCTGGCCCAATGGCACAGTGGTTAAGTTTGCACGTTCCACTTTGGCGGCCCAGGGTTCGCCAGTTCGGATTCCGGGTGCAGGCATGGCACCATTTGGCAACCCACGCCGTAGCAGGCGTCCCACATATAAAGTGGAGGAACATGGGCACGGATGTTAGCTCAGGGCTAGTCTTCCTCAGCAAAAAGAGGAGGATTGGCAGTAGTTAGCTCAGGGCTAATCTTCCTCAAAAAAAAAAAGAAAGGAAAAAAGAAATTAAGGCTGAGAAAGGTTAGGTGACCTGCCTAGTCACATAACTAGAAAATGGAGGAGGGGAGACATGTACCAAGGTCTGCTTGATTCCGAACTTTTGCATTGAACCACTGCATCTCCCCCCGCCCCCCTTTCCTTTTTCTTTTCCCTTCTTGTCTCTTGGGCCAGACTAAATGGCCCAACCAAGGTGGGAGGTGAAGCTCACCCAGAGCTGGAGCCCTTTTGAGGCAGCACAGTCCTGCTGCTCCAAATACCCTACGAAGCCGCCTCTCCCCATCCCATCTGCTCTCCTCCTCCTGGCCCCCCACATGCAGACGCTGGTATGATTCACAGCACCGAGATTGGTCCCTGGAAGGAAAGAGAGCTCATAAAACCTTACAGCAGTTTTATAAGGTATTCTTAGCTTTTACAGGCATACTGGGCGGCCGAAGCTGGTGAACAGCAAAGTGTCCTGGGTGGATGGGCGGACCCCATAGACCCAGAATTGGCAAGATCAGCTTCAAGTGTTTTGTGAAGACAGCACCATCTTTTAGCTGCCTGAATAGGGAGGGGCAATACCAGGAGCAAGCGTTTCTTCAGATCACTCTAGTTTAAAGAGCACTTTGACAGTTAATGGCCACCAGGTAAAGTAGGCCTTATTTCAGAGTCACAGATGAGGAACACTGCACAGAGAGGTTGTGTAGACCACTGGTGGCTGAGCTACGACTCACCGTCCAGCTTTCCTTCCTGAATTCAGATCTGATGCTCTGTGCCTGGGATCACCCGGCGTGGTGCTAACTCTCAATAACTTCTGAGCTTGGGACTTTGGTGGAGACATCCGGTGGGCCAATGCTGTTATTAGTACTTAATACAGGATTGTCATGAGGATTAAAGGAGCTACCATATATAAAGAGTGGCTAGCGCTGCCTGGCACAGAGTGTGTGACAGTGTGGTATAGAAGTAAGAACATGGACGCCAGAGGCAAACTCTGGAGTTTGGACCCCAACACCACTAGTTCCTGGCAGTGTGACCCTGAGCAGGTTATTTAAGCTCTCTGTGACTTGGTTTCCTCATCTGTGAACTGAGAATGGTAATAAGAGAGCTTATCTCATACAGTCAGAGGAATTCAGTGAGGTAACAGATACGATGCGTGTAGAGAAGTCCCTGGCGCTCCGCAAGGGGCAAGTGAGGGTTTAGTATTTTATGATGAAGTCCCATTTCAGTCTTTGCTCTTCTTATTATTGTGGCCAGAATCCAGAAAACTCAGGCTTGAGTTCTGCTTCCCGCAATAAATGGCTGCCTGACAGGAGGCAAATGGCTTAACTTCCCTGAATCTGTCTCCTTGTCTGAAAACCCAGGACCATAATGCCCATCCCACTTACCTCGATGGGTTAATGTGAGAGCGAAAGCCCTTTGTAAACTGTAAAGAATAATAAAATTGTAATAGACAAATGAAAAAGTAAAGTCATAATACAGTGTTAAGATATTTTTTGAATTTGTGGCAAAGAGGAAAATATAGAGATAAGCATGCACGCTTGTACAGACGCAGGAAATTTCTCAGAGGATAACTAGTGGGACCTAGGAGATGAAAGAGTGGGCTCGGGGACTTTTACTTTTTACTTTGAACCCTTCTGTACTATTTGAATAATTTTTTTAAAAATAAGCATGTTTTCCTTGCATAACTTAAAACCAAAGCAATGTTTTTCTGAACATTACGAATTATTAGTAGATGGCCTGCGAGTTCAGGTTCAGACACTTGATTCTTGTCCTGGCTCTGAGGTAGACTTGAACAGGTACCCAGCCACTTCACTGGTGGCCTCAGTTTTTCTGCCCGTAAAGTGGGATGGCTGCTCTGTTTTCACCTCCCGGCTTTACGAAGCTATGGGGAAGATTAAGAAGGGGTCCTTATTAAAAATAAAGATGAAGACAAACACAAGACTGTTTTTGAAACTAACTTATTACCTCAAACCTAAAATCGGTAAGCTTCTTGGCCTGTCTCAGGCATAAGGCATGGCTCCCACCCACAGCCTGAGGGAGAGGAAAAGTGTTTTTGTTTGTGCCCTGAGGCTCCCTATTGATGTTCACAGTGCGTTGACCCTACTCCTAGCCTGAGCAGGCCAAGGTCCCTACCCTCGCATCCAGACTAGCAGAAGAACAGACCCCATAAACAGAGACCCAGGAGTTCAAGGATCCGGAGTCAAGGACTCCCGCAAGGAGCAAGCCTTCAGAAGAAGATTACAGTACTTCCCGCCTAAACAAGACATCCTTGCAGCTCCAAAGGGGAGGAGAGAGGAAGCCAGACTGGGCAAGTGACTTGTTACCCATTCCTTGCCCCCGCTGCTTGGCCCATTTCTTCCCTCTCCTCTCTCGGTGCCTCCCTAGAAGCTGCCACATCCCCGAAGCCTCGCTTCTCTCCCTTCTCTTCGGTAGTGGCTGCTTGGTATTCACGCCATGTCATCCTTGCCTGTCTCCATTTGGAAAAGTCTCTTTTTGACCTCTCTGTATCTCTTGGTTGCCTTTGTGGGGGGAGAGAGTGAAGGGGAAGGGAGAGAGAGTGCGTCTCAGCATTTACCCAATTAGTGGTAATTAGAAGGCAAGGCCCGGGTGCTCTCCTCGCAGCTGCTCGGAAGGACAGAGCCTGCTCCAGAGGAGCTGCTCCATGGGCATTGGACACACTCTGTCTGAGAGCTCTGACCAGCCAGCTCCTGCCCCTCAGATCCCGGCTTCCCTCTGCATGCAGTGTACACACTCATCTTTCTCCCCACAGCTGCTTCGCCCAGGCGTTACTCCTGGGGTTTGCCCTTGATTCTCAGCCCCCAAGACAGCAGCCCTGGGCTATATCAACCTGCCTCAGTCTGGTGCCTGTGCTGGGCTAGCGGCCTGCTTCCCACGGTAACCCCAGCCCCGCCTCCAGGAGGGCGCAGCTCTAAGTAGTAGGCACCCACCACTTTGGTTCCTAGTTCCCCTTGAAGCGCCGTGGTCTGGCACAGAGACCCCTGCAAGGCAGTGCAGCACGGGTCCTAACTCCAGGCTCTTTGGTTTGGTCACAATTCCTCCTCTGCTCACTTGAGCCCAGAGAGCAGGTCCGGAACTTTAGTAGAACGTCCAGTCCACTGATGGCGTCTCCAAAGGTCAGCACATCTATCTGTCCTCAGCCAGATCCCAGTAGGTGGAGTGGAAGGAATTGAGAAGCCATTTTTATCAGGAGCATGGCCTGCCCTGACCCCAACATCAGGCACCAGCTGTTTGGTCCTGTCCATCCTGTCAATGCTTATTAATGATTCTGATTAACCTCTATGGAGATCCATTATCGCCATGCCAGGGAATATACTGTTAATTCCCATCTGTGCCGGATTACTTACAGTTAGTGGCTGGTACTTTTCCATGGTCTCACAACACATCTTAATCAGATGGTGAGTGGGTTTAATTAGCCGAAGTATAGGTTTTATTTTTTTTATTCATATAACTACTTAATCTAATGGAAGCCTATTATCTGTGGCTTTTTTCCCATGCATAATTATTGCCGTTTTTAATTGATGGTGCATCAGGGGTTGCGGCTACAATATGGCAGCTGGAACACAAAGTCGCCTTTCGCCGAATGAAGGTTGAGAAAATGAGTTGTCAGTGAGGCATCAGATTTCTTGTTTTCACTGAGATGTGAGCTCCCATGTGGCAGCTGCTGGCTCCTGCCAAAAGAAAGGAAACGTGGTTCTCAGCTGGGCAACCCCTGGGCTTCGCTGCGAAATGCCCTTCAGGAGCCCCGCGGCTGGAGCCCAATCAGGAGCAGCTGGGGAAGGTAGCGATTTGTCAACCAACCGGATCACAAGCAACCCCAGGGCAGGGACCAGCTCTTTTTGTTGTTCTGCTCCCTCCATCCCACAAGCCCTGGGATGGGCTCACGCTCCCTGTGTGCTCGCCGTACGCACGCAGTGAATTAAACTCAGGGCTGAGGTGGTGCAGGAGACCTGGACTCCCGCACAGAAAGTCCTTTGTCTGAATACGAAGATGGACCTGAGGCTCCCTCTGCAGAAAGAGGGACCCACTTTCAAATTTGGGCAAGAGCTCTCATCCAACCTACAGAAGATCCTAGCTGTTCCCATTTAGAATAAGACCCTGATCTTCAATGGGATGAATTGTCAAAGTTCCAGGGACCACTTAGGACAGAGCCAGATCTCCAAGAACATGAAAGTGTCCCATTTACACAGATTGTACAAGAGATAAAGGTGGGAAAATGTCTGGTCAAAAGTAGGAATCCATCGATTTTCTAATAACTCTAGAACATTTGGGCTTCCTAGAAATAAGCTAACTCGAGGGATTAGTGGGGGAACCTGGCAGCCAGTTAGCAAAGCTCCCAGCTGACCCAGAATGGAAGGATTCCAGGGTCTGTGATCAATTTTCAGAGTACCTTGGGCTGAGCAGGACAGGGAGCCCCAGTCACCCGCAGAGAAGCTGAGATATTCACAAGACAGAGAGTGTTGTCCCTCTTGCTCTCTCTCAGATGCCCACCCCCTCTCTACCTCTTGCCTCCAGCTCTCTCCAGACCCGTTAGCTCCAGTCAGAGGAAATCTGCATAGTTGGGTTCAAGGACTTGTTTCCCCTCCTGCTTGTCTTTTCCTGTTAAATAATGTGACACAGAAAGGAGGCCATGGAAAGAAAAGGTTCTGGGGCTTTCTGGTTGAGCTGTCTTTTCCAGGAGAGTCTGAGTTACTGGGGCAGGAGACGTGGACTTTCTCTCTCAGCCCACGGCCATGCTGCGCTATTGTTGTTGATGGCATTGGGTTTATTCCTTCCTTCCCATTTTGCAAAAATATTTGTACAGAGACTTCTGTGCCTGACCCGCAGTCACCAGCAGACAGGAGCCACGGATTCCTCTTGCAGCGTTTTACAGGGTGACGGATCAGATAATGTACACTTAGCGAGTGCACAAATAATGTGAATCAGGGTTGGCATAGTGCAGTGAGGTGTAAAAAAAGCAATTTGAATTGTTCTAGGGAAACGCCAGAGCCGCTCTGACATGCTTGCTTGCCAGAATGCTGCCCTGTGCCCCTCCGGAGGGCTGAGCTCCTGGCTCTGGCCGGAATGGCAACGAGGCTGCCCAGCACTCCTGGCCTGGAGGGGAGCTTCCCCAGAGATGAGAGAAGCTCTGCCTCCACACAGAGAAGGGAGAGGGCATGAGTGACAGGATGAAACAGAGCTCCAGTTCATCCTGGAGGGGATGGTTTGACCCACTGGTCTGTTGAGACTGTCATCGGAAGGAGAGAGGGAAAGAAAGTGAGAAGGACTCTGCTCTGCGTCTGCGGGCCTGACCACACAAGGGCAGGCAATCTGACACTCTACTTGGGTGGGTCTATCCTTAGTCTTCTTGGACTTGGACATGTCATCCAGCCCATCCCCCTGCCTCCAGACAGAACCGTGCCTCCTCTCCCACACAGCAAATGGGTTTCGAATTTGTTTCAAAGGCTCTCCAAGGGAAGGAGATCTCACATCCTCTCTTAATCACCTGTTCTAGTGTCTCACGACACCCACCCTCCGTAAGTTCTTCACATTCAGCCTAAATCCAGCCCTTCAGGCCGCCTTCAGCTCACACATTCTCGTGAGGGTCTGGCCATGCTTGGGAAGTTGATGGTACGTGAGCCTGTGTGCGCTTGAGCAAAGACCTAGACATAGTGCCAAGTTCTCGCTCTCCTGGTGAGAGGTGGGAACGTGAGCAGGTAGCCGGCTCAGCCCTCAGGCCAGCCCTCCCTCCCACTGTCCTTTCCAACCCTGGCTGCCCTGAGCCGGTGTTCTCAGGCTCCCGTTGCTCTCTGGCGCTGCAAAGCCAGACTACCCAATGACACTCTGCAAGTGGACGTGGCTGATCCTCTTTTCGTGCTGTCCCCGTCAGCGTCTGCCCTCACAGGCCCTCCTCCCACCACGCTGCTTCCATGAGGTTTTCTGTCCAGCACGGGTGACAGGCTGTTTATCACGGTGACACCTGCTGGGCAGTCTTACCTTGCAAAGCCGCAGAGTCTCTGCAGTCCTCCCAACCCTCACCTCTCCCAGCCCTAACCGTCATCTCCCAGCTCTTGGGGAAACCAAGACTGTGCACACAGAAGATGGTCAATAAAAGGGTTTGGATTTATTTTTCAATAACAATAGGCAGACAACGCCAACCTCCTCCATTAAGTCTCTTCGTCAAGCCAAGCTCCAAGCCTGAAACTCAGCATCTGGGTGCTTTACGAGACCTGGTCATAGGGGAAAGTGGTAGGAAATCTCTTGATTGTTTCAGATGAAAGCCGATTACAGGGAGTAAGAGAGTTTTCTAGTGGCTCCGGAAGCTGAGAGGTTCCCGGATAATAGATGGTCAGGCTGCTACCTGCCCACCTGCATTACCGACCTCAGAGTGGCCAGGCAGGGAGCCCGGCGTAGATTAAGAACCCAAACAAAAGGGAAGATAGGACAGGCCTGGGGACAGGCAGCCTGCTGAGGGACTGGCGGAGACCTCCAGATTTTTTTCCCAGGAAATCTGGGGACACATTTCCATGTTGTCTTTGCATAAATTTGTGTGCTGATTTGCATATATTTGCATTTTTGCCTTCAAAACACCCAAACTCCCAGAATATAAAATAAAATGCACTTGATTAATTAATTGGTAGGATGGACAGCAAATATAGCCATACTAAAAATACAGGATCGGTGAGGGACCCTGATCAAGGGACAGATTTTCTAGGTTGTCCCCCTAGGCCAGGATGGATCTGGGGCTATGGTGCAACCTGTTCTGAAGTTGTCTGTCTCCCTGGCTAACAGTAGGCCCTTGGGAGCAGGAGCGTACAGAACTCTTTGATCTCTGTATCCTTGGGCTTCAGCACAGGGTTTGTCACATGTGAGACTATTAATAAGTGTTTGTAGAGCATGTGACCCAAAGGCTAAGTGAATGAATGACTCCCCTGTAAACTTATGACCGGATGATGGGATTAGAAAGAACTGACACTCCATCCTCCTGGGAACCGACAAGGCAGGCTCAGAGGAGTCCTTGGAGGGAAGTGGAAGAAGTCTTCACAGACCTGCTGATCTGGGACATGGTTCCCGGCAAACCCTTAGGGAGGACTTCCAGGAGTGAGTCTGGAGTGAGTCCGGAGCTGGTGGGCAGTCCCAGCCCAGTGGCAGGGGCTCTTGAGACTGAGCAAGTATAGACAGAGATTGGAGCGTGTGAGGGCAGGACGAAGAGAACAAAGTAAAGGCCATAGAGTCAGCCTAAACGAGGCTTTCTGGTCTTCCGAATCTGGAAAGCACCCAAGGAAGTGTCCCGGCCCATCCTCCCTTGGTGCCTAGCACAGGGCCTTGCACAGAAGAGATTCTCAGCAAATTCTGGTTAAAGTACCTTCCACAGAATACCCAATAAGTATTGATTAATCCACCCATTGATTCTCTGGTCACCTTTCTGCAGCCCTTAATTCTCTCCTTGACCCAACTTCTCACTCAATAGTCACCACTTCTCCATGCTTCGAGACACATGGTTTTTGCAGACCCTAAGAGAGCCACTATTTGGTACCAGGGTATCCCATACGTATGATATGGCCCTTAATTCTTTGAAACAGGAAGTTGTACCTGATGTCTCACCTAATCCTACTTACTATGACAAAAGTCTGCTCTTTCTTACCCCCAAATTGGAAAACATCAAGAATAATTGCTTTTTGTCCTATGCACACCTCCCCTATGTTGACCCACAGTGAGAAATGGTCAAGATAATGGACTTTGCAGCTGAGTGTCCAGATTAGAATCCTGGCTCTACTCTGCTTAGCTCTGAGACCTTGGACAAGTTGTTTGACTTCTTCCTATCATCTTTAAAATGGGGAAAATATTGAGAGCTACTCCATAGGATTGTCCTGAGGATTATGAGGTAATATGCATAGAGTGCTTAGAATATTATGTGGCACATAGGACATGCTATTTGAGTATTACCTATTCTTATTCTTCTTATTTTTTGCTGAGGAAGATTAGCCCTGAGCTAACATCTGTGCCAATCTTCCTCCATTTTATATGTGAGTCACTGCCACAGCATGGCTGACGAGTGGTGTACATCCACACCCAGGATCCAAACCCGCGAACCCCGGGCTGCTGAAGTAGAGTGCACCTAACTTAACTGCTACACCATGGGGCCGGCCTCTATTCTTATTTTATAAGATAGCTCCTCACCCTTGCTTCAGAGGAAAAGAGAAAACAAAAATGGCTGAGTGAAAGTGATGAGGAGATGCAAGGAGAGTTTCACAAAAGTGGCTGTTCAGGATGCAGAATGAGATTTAACAGTTTCCTCCTCACTGTGTGTCTCTCAAATATAAACCCTGCAGCTAATGCCTCAGAGAAGCCAGGATGCTGTTTGGATAAAGAGACAAGGGATTCTTGGAAGCTGACCCAGGCATCTCTGGCAGTCTGAGACACGTGGCCTTGTCGGGGACACCAGAGAAGCCAGGGATTTGGGGATGCGCCCCAGGCTTTGGGGATCAGGCTGATGTGAGGCCTGGGAGAAAGGCTGCAGAGGAAGTAAGTCCGCCCAGGTATTAGCAACCAGGGCATTCTTGGGCTTTGGGTGCTGGGGAAGATGGAGGAGAGCAGCCCTCGGTTAGAGGACACTGGAAGATACCAGAAAGGAACAGTTGGTGCTGACACTGTTTCTTCTCCCTTTGCCCTGGCTCTAAATGCAGCTTGGACACATGACCAAAAAGAGGAGAATTTGAAGAGACAACAAGCTTATCCATCAGTTCCAAGGAAAACACCAAGTAGGGACCCCAGAGCCACAAAGTTTTCCTGAATTGATGTGGAAGGCATCAGGAGAGAGCTGGGAACAGAAGTGGTCTATCTCGTCGAGTTCCTGCTGTTGGGCCAGGTGGGTTTTTTGCCTACTTTATTTAATTTGTTCCTTGCAACAACTCTGAGATGAAGGTGATATTGTTCCCATTTTATAGATGAGAGTAAGAGAGATTATAGATTTGCTGAAGCTCAGAAGATAGGTAAATGGAGAAGGCTAGATTGGAGTGCAAGTCTACCCAACTCGAAAATCTGCTCCTTTTACAACTTTGGAAGAAGAAAATCACAAACTGGGGAGAAAAAAAAACATGGAGGCAGAGGTGTTGAGAAATGAAGGAGCTCGGTGGGGGTTGGGGAGGAGTATAAGCAAGAGCTGGGAAGTTGTATGCATATGACATTAAGTAAATAGTATGCAGATGAGATGCAAAAACCACATGCAAATGAGTAAGTGGAGTTTTTTTTAGCCAACCACTCAACTCCATTTGGCACAATTGCAGCACAAGGCATACCTGCCCAAAGCAAGCAGCATCCATGCTTCAAGCAGAAATAACGTCTGATTGGGTTAGAGATGCCCCTTGCTCACTCTTGCTGGGATCCCTTCCTTCATCCTGCTGCTCTTGTCCTTTGTCCCTCACCCCCCTCATCCTGAGCCTGAGGCCAAACACACACGCATCCCTCCCTCCAGACACTCCAGAAGACAGCTGGCCTTGTCAGCCTCCTAATGGAGTGATCCTTCACCTCTTGATCTGTCTCCACTTCTGTTTACCTTCACTGGGAGGCGTTCTGGCCACCTGGGATCAACAATTCCCATTTTCCTGACCCCACTTGTCAAATGAATCTCCAGCCCAGTGCCTTCCTTTACCAAATGGCAGCAGAAATGAAACGTACCCTTTTAAGTAACTGCCTCTGACCTCAACCACGCTCAGCAGCTTCTTAAGTTAAGCATGACAGCTGCTTCCCAGCCTTGTCTCTGGCGCATCTGGAAGAAATCTTACAGGATAATCTTGTCACGCACCTGCTTTAGTAGACAGTAGTTGGTGGCCACTCCCATTCTCGGAGATGCCTGAAAAAGAATCTAGGGCTGGCCCTGGCTATCCATTCCAATTTTAATCTCTTCTTTTCTGTTTGGAAGTTCTTGCCAAAGTCTACCTGATATCCTCACTTTTGTAGTGTCAGTCTATTCTCTCTATTTTGTCTTTAGTGGGGATGGAGAATCTCTGCCCTCTTTCCTTTTGACGTAAGAAAGGAATGGGGAATTGAAAAGAATAAGCTTAGCAATAGATAGTTGAGACACTTATTGACAAAATGCTGGGCTTTTATTTTCTCCTGCCTCCTCAGAAACCATAGCTCATGTCCAGGGCTCTGTGCCAATGACCCATGAGACCTCCTGCCTCTCGGCAAGGGCAAATCATGGAATCTGAGGAAGGCAGTGATCTCTTTGCACTATGCTTTTTATGTTTCCAAAGGGGGCTCGGGATAATCATTTCATTTTTAAAGTCAATATCACTAGAGCCATTTGCAAGACAGACTGTCCATGAGGGGAGATCATTGAAAGACAACATCCTATTGGTCAAAGTATTCTGAGGAGTTTACATAGTCCAGCTTAGAGGCCAATTTCTTTGAGAAGCTTTCCTGCCCTCTCCAGGTTCAGATTTGGATTCAAGCAACAAGTGTTAACTGTATATTATATACCAACCACTGTGCTAGATGCCTTCATATATATTATCTCTGTAAATCCCATTATCATAAATGCCTTCAAGACAGATATTCTTATCCCCATTTAAGAGATGAAGAAACCAAAGGTCATGGCTAATTTAATAACTCCTCAGTCTTCTTTGGGACCTTAATAGTCAGGAAGTCCTATCAGATGTCTTCCTAAATGCTTTCTTAATGTTGCTATCCTCTCATCATCTTCTATTCCAGTTATGGAAATCAAATGGTTGGTAAGCTTGAACTACCTTCTGTGACTCAAGGTTGACGACGGCTGCAAATCCCATTCCTCAACACCGCCCCCCCACCCCCACCATGATTCAACCCACGCCTCTGGATGGCAGCTCCCCAGCAAAGGTGAGTGGTGGTGGAAAGACCCTCTGGCAGGGTCACGGGCAAAGTGACAATCCCTTCCAGCCCCCTGACTTTGCTCTAGAATGACTCACAATTCCAACTTCAGACACTTTCTCTTTCTTTTGATGTCGCTGTTCCTGGCATCTTCAGCAAGGAGGCTGGGGAAGCAGGCTAGAGTGTTAAGGGGACACACGTAGGCTGGTGACTGCATTAAATGCTGCAACTTGGCATCTAAGTGGGCTGCTGTTTTGATAAATAGCATTTTCATCACCCAAATCTTTTAGTCATTGGGCTTCTGCTGATCTAGTGCTGGGCTGAACTGTATATGAAGTGAGCAATATGGACATGGTTCTGCCCTCTGGGAGCTGAGATCTGACTCCCCTCAAGGTGGATAATCACCGTCAGCAGAGCCAAACCCTCCTAAAAGCCATGAGACCAGAAAGCTTCAAAGAAATCAGAGGTAAATTTGGGCAAGGCAAAAATTGCAAGGTCTCCTCAGGGCCATGAGGAAAATTCCCAATTTCCCCTAAAAAATTGCCCTACACTGATTCTTCTCTATACATGGGGGTCTCAGGAGCTGGAACAGTATGGGACACAGAGTAAGCAGCAAATATATGTTAGATGGATGGAGAGATGAATGGATGTTAGATGAATGGATAGATAAAAATTGGATGAAGAGATAGCGTGGGGAAAGTCTTCTCCGATCCCGTAAAATTCACCATCCACACGGGTCAAATGGCCTTGTCTTACTGTCTCGCCTCAGTCTGTAGTCTGCTACACCAGCCCCTAGGGAGTTTGAATGTTCCTTCCTCACATCTCTGTGCAAAGACACTTTAGACACCTCCGTCTGCCTGGGGAAGCTTCTCTCTAAGCCCTGGGACAGCTGGGACGATGCCTGGCCCCGAGTTCTTTATAAGGAAGCCTTAGACAATGGAGGTCCAGCTCCTGGGAAGCCAAGAATCTTTGTTAAAAAGACAGCTAGTTAGAGAGTGGACAGGATTTTTAAATGCATGAATGTGCTGAATAATTAAGCAAAAACTTTTGTTTTCATGGAAAAATTTCCTCCAAATGCTATATCAAGCAGGGCACTGAATTTGCCACAGGCAGTTGTTGGCAAGATAGTGAGACTGTGTTTCTTCCAGTCCGGGGAAAGGAAATTCAGATCAAACCTCCAGGCTGTGGCCCTCAGTTCAAACAGAGCCCGTTCTTTCTGATGCAGAACAGTCACTCTGGGCAAATCAGGCAAGGTCTTTCCAAGGTCATTAAGCCTTTTCCCTGCCTCTCTGATGAAATCACTCATGCTCTTCCCTCTGTCTAGATTTTCACTGGATCATAAAATTTTGGAGCAACCAATCCTCCATTTTACAAAGGAAAACATTGAGAACCAGAAAGGTCAAAAAATTTGCCAAAAGTCCAACAGCAAGTGGATGGCCAAGCTGATTATCTGAAATACCCAATTCTTACCCTTTACTATCTTCTCTGCCAACCCAAATGCAATTCATCCTTTAACACCCGGCCCCAGTCTCCTAGCCCCTTCCTCAAATACTTTTTTGAACCCACCACCCTACCAGGATCTTTCTCCCCTTCTCCGAATTCTTAAAACAGTTACTTCTTAGAATGTTTGCCCTCTGCATCATTTATGATATCATTGGCTCCTGCCAGGTTGTATTGTTAGGTAACTATCACCTGTCAATATCTTTTTGATAAAACAGATTCCAAGATCATGAAGGGCAGGAACTCTCTCCTACACCTCTTTTGTATCTCCCTTAAGATATAGCATATGATACTTGATAAACATTTGTCACAAATGTAGATCAATGGATAGACAGAGGGATGGACTGAATGATGAATGATAGTGTTTAATAGGTACTTAATGAATAAGAATAAATAAAATGATAAATTAATAAGTTATTCCAAGCAATTTAGTATCAGTTGTTTGCTTAAAGATACAGCAGCAGCTTACAGATACATATATGTATATATACACGCACATACAGTACTTAAGCATAATGGTCCTCACGCCATCTCACTTTGTATTCATTTTACAGATGATGAAACTGGGCACAGAGAAAAAAGAAGAAACCAGCCACTCTCTCATGGCCAGGAAAAGATATGTGCATGTCCACCTTCATGAATTTTTGTTCCTTCAGACAAGCGACGAATTAGAATAACCTAGGACGCCTTCCAGTGGATGCTCTCAGGCCCCAGGGAGCACAGAAAACAATTCTGCCCTTCTAAAAAAGAAAAAGAAAAGAAAAAAGAAAAAAATACATAGTAATGTTTCTTCTTCTTACGCAAAATTACAGGTGTGACTGATGGGTTATTAATTACAAAACGGCCTTATTAAGCTCTAATGAAGGCATTGGGTTTTTTTTCTTTTATTCTCTAAGTACTCGTAGAAAATTTTAGCATTACAAATTACTCGAGTCAAAATTATTTACCAGTATGGTAATTCTTTCCAAGACAACTCTAGACTTGAAGTCATTTTCCTTACCAGTACCACCCGGTAGAGTAATTGGCTGCAATTAGAGATGACTTTGTCATTCCTCTCCGAATCTGGGTTCAGCATCCGTGAAACATGCAGATCCTTTTCTCTTTCCCAATAGGGATTTGGAGCTTCTGCAAATCTTGTCCTCCACTTAGAAAGGGAAAAGGAAGGAGTTCCCCTGTGTAACACATCACCGCATCGCAGAGATGGGGTGGGGGTGGGGGCAGGGTGGAGGGGGGGCTGCCGTCATCTAGCCCGGAGCTCCTCAGAGGGAAGCACAAAGGTAATTTTAGGTGATACGTAGATGAACCTTAAAGAAAATTAGTAGTTAAGTTTATTTTAATATACGTTAGAATATATGACTTGCACACCAAACCCATGTATTATGGATCGTATGTTTACAGTGAGGACAAATTTTAAAAGTAAGCCAATTGAAAGAAAAATGAAGCTCTGTCAAAACTCAAGAAAACAGTACCTGAATAAACTGAAGTTTAGAAAATATGATAGCCACACACCCTCATTTTACGGGACCAGAAACTGAAGCTCAGAGAGGCAGCCCCGTATCTCCTCTCCTCTATACCAGGCAGCATCTCCCTTCACCCTGGAGCAGATATCAAGAACCATGTGAGATTGGCAAAGCTCCTTTTGTGTCTAGGAAGCCACGTTTCAGGATTGATCTTCTCTTCCCCGAGCCTCCTTCCCTTCTTCCCCCACTCCAAGGTCCTGATCCCCCAGTGAGAAAACTTATGCTCAGATCACTTCAAAATCTGCCATCTTCCCCATCCCTAGCTACTCAGACACCCATCAAACCGTACTTGTCCTGGAGCCCCATCCTTCGTGGCCCCATTTCAAACCAGTTATCCCAATGGTTCAATATGCTTCTCTTGGCTAGTTACACATGTATGTTTTTAGAGGTACCTCCTAGGAGCAAGAGAAGGGTTCTAATGGTAACATCACAGGACAAGACACAGGAAGACCTCTTCTCGCCTTTCAAACATCAACTGGAAGATGTTATCTCAACTGGCTAGGTTTTAGTTTCATTCTATGAAACAGCTGTTTAATTAACACTGCTTTGCAAATAGTGTCCAACTATGGGACCCTCCTTACGACATTATCCTTCCTACCCTCCAGCCTGAACTACGCAAAAACTGTACTGATGATATTTTATGAGGTTTCTATGCATGTCACTGAGCCCAGGTACATGGGCAACCAAGTCACTGGTTCCCAGGCCAGGACCTTCCAGGGAGCCAGAAGAAAGACAGCACTGGTTGATCAGCCCTATCCAGTGACCAAAACTGGACACCGCTCTTAGGAGTTCGGCCTCAGGGACACTTGTTCCTTTCAGAGTTTGGTTGTCTAGGAGTGTTAGCCTCATGACCTCTCTTTCTTTATCCAGAAGTCTCTGGCCATTGCTGACCTCCCCTTCTTTAGCTCAAGTCTGGGTCTTATGGAGGAAGCTGCCCAGTTCCCCGGCCTCCCTCGGTCAAGCTCATGTGGCTTCCCCGTGTTCCTCCAGAACATGATGTAGAGGTCTCTGGGGGCTGTGGCTCGATCAGTGTATCTTAGCTGCTGAGCCAAGTGAAGGCAAAGTCAGACTCACCCCTTCCTGGGCCTCAGTTTCCTTGACTACAAAATGAAGAGGTGTGATTTAGAGCCAGTCCAAGGTGCCCGTCCAGCAGTCTTTGACCTCTCCCCGGCACCATACTTTCAAACCTTTTTCTCTTGCATTTTTCTCTCTGTATCTCATAACCTGCATTCCACACAGATGATAAAAGAGCTCAGGGTTCGTCGTTAGATACCTTCACAAAAGAGCTCTTCAGGGTTCCTTCTTGGCCTTGACAAAGACTTTGAAGCTGAAGAGTCATACACACTTCTTTCTCCGGAAGGCCCGGGTGATGGAGAGTGAGGGGTCTGAAGGAAGTCCAGGCTCTGGAGTCAGGCAGCCCAGGTTCTGAGCCTGGCTGCACCATCGCTGGCCCAGTGCCATGAGCCAGTCACTCAGGCTCTCTGAGCTTCAGAGTCCTCATGGGGAAAATCGGGAACCACGGCCCCCAGGTTACAGGGTGGTCGTGAGCCATAAATGAGGTCACTCACGTGGCTGGCACATAGAAGACACTCAGCAAGTGCCACCTGTTGAGTTTGAACAACCATTTGCTGAGACCCGAGCTGATCCCCTTAACATCAGCCTGCTTCCATTAATGACTTTCTCCTAAACCCCGGATTTAAATTGTGTGTTGAGTTTTATCTCAAAATAAAAGACAGGAGAGTGAAAGACTGGATCGGGAACAGAAAGCCAAAATAACAGTCAATGTTGCCCCGACCCAAATAGCAAAAAAAAACCGAGAGGGTTCTGGAAGTCTGAGTCCCTAGTTTCAGTGTTGCTACTTAAACCCAGAATCCTTATGCCCACCACTATCCCCTCATCCCTTTTCATCCCTTCTCCTTTCAATCAAACACTTCAAAGAGACGCCCCGAGAAGAGAACTGTGAATTCTCCGCTCACTGGTTTTCATGAGAGGAAACCAAAGAATGTTTCTTTTTGAGACTGCGTCTGCTCATCCAAACCAATTTTACTAGCTGAGGGGACTTGAGCTCAAAGGCAGGCTCAGGAGCTGATGAAATTCAGATGTGAGGCTGCAGAGACACCACAGCACCAACAGGAAAATGAGAGGAGCCCAGCATGGCTGAGCAAGAGCCGGGCCGCAGGAGAGGGGACAGGCAGAGGGAGAGAGAGGCCCCCAGGGAGAGCGGCAGACGGGAAGAGAGGAAGGGAGCCCAGTGAGGCTGAATGAGAAGAGAGCGGAGGAGACAAAGCCCAAGAAAGCATTTTATTTTTCTTCTTTAAAGAACAAAAAACAAATACTCAAACTGTTTCAACTGATGGGAAGTGTTCGTCTGCCGAAGGCATATTAGAACCAGAGATAAGGAAACCACGGAGATAGGAAATAATTATTTTGTATCTGTCTTTATAAATGAAAATGAAGGGCATTAACTTAAATAGGATTTAGATTTTTCAGGGACAGAAGGGAATGAATTAGGAAATATTTTGATAACATAGGAAATGCTTATTAAAAGGTCAGGGGGCTCTTGAAACTGACAAGCCCTCGTGGGCCAGATGAAAACCTGCTAAGCCGAGAACGAGAGCAGGAGGGCCAGAGCTGTGGGGTCTGGGGGCACCACTTGTGCGAGATAATTCAGATCAGGATAGAGGATGGATGGAAAAGGTGACTGACCCCTCGGCCCGACTTGGGAGTCAGTGACCTAAGTCAACAGGTGTGAGTCAGGCAACTGCGCTGAGAGAGCAGAGCGGATAAGCACAGAGGCATCAAGCCAGACTTAGTCCCCGCAGGCTCCCTCCTCCTGACTCCTGCCCTCCCACAGTTCGTGGGAGGGGGTGGAGCATGGAGAAACCATGTGGGAAGGGAGCCAAGTCCGTGAGGATGCCACACTCACCATCACTGAGCATTTCCAGGCTCCCAGAGTCGCAAACCCACAGAGCGCAAAGGCCTCTGAGAAGACCCCTCACCCACTTCTTTGTCTCGGGCAGGTACCCAGCCCAGGCCAGACAGAACTATCTCCAGCATTTCTTGACTTTTTCCAGGGAGGCAGCTGGAGAGCAGCAGGGAGAAGCCCAGACTCTGGCATCAGTTTGCCTGGGTCGAAATTCTGATTCTATCCCTTTCCAGCTGCTGACCTTGGATAGTTATGTAACTTATCTGAACCTCAGCTGTCTCAGCTGTAAAATGGCAATCTAATGATCATCCTTCTCTTGTGGCACAGTTGGAGGGATTAAATGAGATAATATAAGAAAGTTCTTTGAACAGCAAATGCAGTAAATGATAAAATGTGGTTATTATAACACAATTATTAGTGGCATCCTGGCTTACCTTCAAAACCACGTAAGTTCTTCTCTACACCAAAGCTGAGTCTCTCCTGCTGCCATTTGAGCCTCTCCTGATTGGAAAGAATGGTTGCTCGTGTCCACTCACATCCTCCTGCCTTGGACCTTGAACTCTGTCACAGAAATGGCTCCTCCTCACCACCCTCCTTTAGAACCATTCAACATCTCCTTCAGGGCCCACCCAGTGGTGCAGCGGTTAAGTTCACACGTTCTGCTTCTCGGCGGCCTGGGGTTCACCAGTTCAGATCCTGGGTGCAGACATGGCACTGCTTGGCAAAAGCCACGCTGCAGTGGGCATCCCACGTATAAAGTAGAAGAAGATGGGCATGGCTGTTAGCTCAGGGCCAGTCTTCCTCAGCAAAAAGAGGAGGATTGACAGTAGTTAGCTCAGGGCTAATCTTCCTCAAAAAAAAAAAAAAAACAAACTCCTTCAACAGCCCCCAGCAAGGCTGCAGGTAGAAAACTTTCGACTGCTGAAACCAGCATATGACTGACCATGTTAAAGGCTCTCACAGGAGACAGCATCTGTGGCTCAAGTTCAGGACGGAGGGAAGCCACATATCACCTAATCTCCCAGCAGCCTGTGGCAACATGAAGTTTGGAAGACACTTCAGTGTGTCCACCTCCACCTCCGCACAGGTACCGTAAGGACCCAGGAGGCTTTCCAGGGGCAGAACTCTGCAAGGGACCGCTCTGCAGGTGGCTAAGCTTAGCATTTCCCTGAGGAAATCTGGGGGCTGGCTCTTTGGACTCGCTGAAAGCTCTCTGCTGACAGAATCAGATAATCAGCTAATACCCGACCCTGCCGCATCCTGAGCCTTGGGACGGATACATAACAATGTCATCAGGGCTGCCTTCTAAGAGCCTTAGCCAGCTTACTGCCTCTTTGAGTGAGTCTGCCCCGGTAATTATTCCAGGCTCGGGCTGTGAGGAGGGCTAAGTGTTGTGTCACTGTAATCCTCTGGAAAGATCTCTCATTGGCCCCATCAAAGGGTTGCACACACAGCCTATTCTCTTCTCTTCTCTACATTTAACTCTCTCAAAGTTCTGTGTTGGCTCTCGGAGACAGAAGCTTACTCCTGCCAAGGGATAGTTCCCATAGATGAGTTCCAGATGAAATGGGTCAAAGACTAGCCCTGGGGTCCACGGTGGGGGGTACAGGGGGGTACACATCCAAAGTGCCTCTGTTTCAGGAATCCCAAGCTGGAGTCAACCCTTCTCAGCCAGCCTTGCAAATGACCCGTGGCTACTCAATCAGGTCAGTGGAAATTACAAATGGAATTGCAGAGGCCCAGGACTTCCGCCTCCAGTCCAGAGGCATTCTGGGGAGGGAAAAATATTTGATATGGTGGTAAATTGTTGTTTGTGCTTGTGTGCAAAGCTAGAAGAGTAAACTGCTCCTCAGTCTGGAAAGGGTACTGCAGAGTGGTAGAGAAGAGCAAGATACTGTTGATGATAATAACAGCAATAATCACAATACCTTATTGGTACAATAATACTTATTGTAGTGGTAAGAGTGGGGGTTCTGGAGACAGACCTGGATTGGAATCTCAGCTTCACCACGTGTGAGCTGTGGGCTTCCCTTAAACTCGGAGCCTCCTCAATGTCCTCATCTGTAAACAAGGGGATAATAATGGGATCAACCTCACAGGGATTTTTGTGAGGATTAAATGAGCAAGTGCACATAATGTAACGGCCGGCACATCATGAACGTCCAATACATTTCAGCCTGCCTTAACTGCTTGTATATTAATGCAGCGTTTTACAGTTTACAAAGCAATTTTACATGCATTTACTAATGCAGTTCTCACCAAATCCCCCTAAGAAAGCCATTATGAGCTCCAAGTTTTAGGTATGGAGCATTGAAGCTCAGAGAAATCTCATGACTTGCCCAAGGTCAATAACTCACATTTTAAAACAATCAAATAGAGGCCAGTGGCTTGCGTAGGATTTTGAATATTTGGTTCAAGTATCAAGCACTCAACACCAAACGAAAATCATGACCCACTGCTTGAAGTGTCTTGCAAAGGAGTAGGGTTGAAGTTTCCTGCTCACCTGGCCTCTAGCTGTACCTGAGCCAGACCAGATCATGGCCCTGTCTGGGCCTTGGTAGGCTTGGGGATTGATCAATGTCATAATGCAAAGTATTTCAAAGCCACTAGGATTCAGGGCTCCGTCGTAGCTCAGTGGAGGGTGTAGAGAAGGGGGTGACAACGTGGCACATGAATAATGCATACAGGGTGCTAAGCTTCAGTTTCAGCCAGATCCAAATGCTCATGTCGTCTTTGATTTTCCCGTCTGGCTGTGCCATTCCCTACAGCCACTGATCCCGGGGACTTCGCTGTAGCCGTATGGCCGCCCGCTAAATTGGCTGTTCTTGATGGTGAATAGAAAGAGGAGGGGGGCTCGGGGCAGAGAGAAAAAGAAAGATAAGTCGAGGGGAGGGGATTAGGGAAGATGAAAGAGGGAGATGAGAGAAGGAAGATCTTTCGCTGGACTACTCTTACTCAGACTGCCACGGACCCCGAGAACTTGGCGAGGTTTTGTTCCAGGAGAACTTTCCTGGTCTTCTCACTGTGTGGTTGTCACAGACTGAACTCTCTTCTCCCCAAGAAGCGGGAGTGGTGGAGAGCTTGGGTCCCCGCCAGAGGGAGAGACCAGAAGAGGAAGTCTGCCCCGGTTTGCAGGGGAATGAGAGGAGAAAAGCAGAACCTCCAAGACGGGCATGTGTCACACAGCATGACCCAGAGCCCAGCCGAGGGAGCCGAGCAAAGAGAGAAGCAGCAGCATAGATTTGCGGGGTGTGACACAGGCAGCTTCTGTCCCAGCTGCAAATCTGGAAACAAAGGAGGACTACAAAACCGACTTGCGTTTAGCGAGAGGGCAGGCACCAAAACAGAAAACATCACCCTCACCACTGCTGGGCGGTTAAGATTCCCACTAGACCTCGGAATGCAATGTGGCCTCTGTGGGTCAGAGGGTCAGAAGGTCAGAGCCTGCAGCAGCATCAAGCGGGGACCAGGAGGGGAGGCAGGACACAAAAAGACTTGTGAGTCAGCAAGTCACCCCTTTGGGGGGGGAGTGGATTCTTTAAGGGGGTGTTCTCAGTTCAAATCCAAGGAAGTCAGGCTTTGACCATCACAACTAAAGATGCTTCCAGTTGTTCTCTTCTTAAAAACCAGTAGGTCGACTACTCCAGGATAAATCACCAATAGCTTTGTTTTCTTTGGGGCAGCCAGCCAAAGCAGCTGCAGCTGATTTTAATGAGACGTGATAATATTCTCTCAGTTCTGCAAGCTATAGACTGAGCCCACCGAGGGAACCTGCTCAACCCCCAAAATGATGAGACTTGTCAAAATATGATCATTTTGTTCCTTATTATAAATGAAAAGAAGATATGATTTAAGTGTCATCCTCTGGGTGTGTGAGCCAGATTCCTATAAATCAGTCATCCAAAATAAACTCTTTGGAGTGATTTCACTACAAATACGCTGGAAACAATTTCTTTAAACAAAGCATAAAAGTATTACTGTATCTCTCCAACATCGAAATGGGTTTAGACATGCATTATTGGGTTGCTGGGGTATTCTTTGCCTAAAATATGTTATTTATGGGTTTGCGCCTGACAGATGAAGTCAGGGCTGCCTGCCTGCTGGAAATCTCTTGCTTGCTTTTGCGTCAGGCCCCACAGTGAACTGGTGGGAAGAGGAGGGGGTCAGGGCTAGGGGGAGGTCTCAGGGCCAGGCTGGGGTCCCTAGCCTTTGCAGATGTGACACTTGGCATTTCCAAAGTGCCATATAGTTTGAACCTCCATCTTGCCCCAGGGTGCCTGCATCCTCGATGTTAGAAAGAAGACACTATGGGGATGAGTATGAGGTACTCAGAGGTTTTCCAGAAAGGAGGATTTTTCTGTTGAGCCCCATGGCTCGCTCCTTCCCATCTCTCTGCACTCACCTGGACAGGCATTCCTTCTGTGCCACATTTTGTAATGCTCCAGTCTGTCCGCATTTTAACAACCTTGTACCTCAGTCGAGATAGAGTCTGAAAAGTTTAATATCATGTCAAATGAGAGAGCCAATAAAACTTGACATTATTAATATGATGTCAAGGGTTTTTTCCAACTGCTTAGGGAAAAAACATTGTGTCCCATTAAGTATAGCTCCTTGCACTAAGAAATATTAAGTGACTTTTCAATGACTACCAGCTGGAACTATTAGTTTTTCTTCATAAGCGTTGATGCCGTCGATTCTGAGAGGCCAGTGGAGAACCTTTCAAGAAGATGCTGGATGAGCCCGTGCAATCAGAAAAGCTTTTAGGTTTCCCAGGGATCTCTCTTTAAGTGGGCCTGTGTATGGAAATGGGGATATGAATTATTAAAAGACTTAAATACATTTGGCTGAGTGAGCACGAGCTTTCGTACTCCCTCTGTCCATTTATCCCCACAGGACAGCTGTAGCCTCTCAGGACAATTTGGTGTGGACTTAAAAATAAGTCCAGAGCCCCAGAAAAATGGAAAAATAGGGCCTCCCCTCCCTGCCCCGAGGTCCCTTCCCCAGCCTTCAGTGGCCTCTCAATGGGCACACGAGCTGCTGGCACCGCCTGTCCCACGGTTCCTGCCCCGGCGAGGGAGAGAGGTGTGAGTGCTGACAGCTGTTCCCAGCCTCTGCTTACACTGGGCTTCTGGGAAGCAGGTTGTCAGGGAGGTGGAGGGGGCCTCTGTTTCCCTTGGCCCAGGTCCATGGTCACCTTCCAGCACGTGGCTTTCTGTGCCGGACTCTCTTCCTGGGAAGAGGTCGGGCCTTAAAATAAGCCAACGTGACTCATGTCTGAGTTGGGAGATGCTTTGCACAAGTGCTGGCTTTTCAGGAATGTGCAGGTGAAGCAGCTGCAAAGAAAGCTCCAGAGGCTCAGACCTGGGCTTGCAGAGAGTCTTTTGGCTGCTGAAGCCCAACTAAGATTGTTTTATCTGTTCCCGCCTCTAGAACACTTGGAAACCAGCATATGTCCTCTGCTTCCCTATTCCTGAGAGAAGCAGAGTCTGTAGCATTTATTCCCATTTCCCACCCCACCACAACACCATTTGTCTGCCCACCCCATTGTCCCGCCACCTTCACTGCGGGATGTCCTCTATAGTTCCTAGCCACGACCCTGTCTTACGGAATGTACCGTGTTTTCATTCTTAGGAATCCAGGGGGCTGGCTAAAGAGGCAGTTGAAGGCTGGCGCTTATTTGTATAAGGCTGGAGTATTTATTGTAGGGTTGTGTTCCTTTCAGGAGATCAAAAGAAAGACACGAACCACAAACAGAACAATCTCTATTTATACGCTTCTGATGTTCCAATGGCATACTTCCCCTTGCCCTTTGGCCCCACTGGTCCTGCACCATCTGGGGGCACCTGACCCCTGGAGCTGGCAGATGGAAGGCAGCTTGTGCATCTTAAATTTCACGAAACGCTTGGGAGACCCCTGGGGAGAAAGCCCTTGGGATGACCCTCATGGCACCTAGAGCACTCACACCCCAGCTTGGCTGCCAGTAGAGGTGACGAGGAGAGTCCCTGTCCGTGGGTTCCTCTCTTCCCCCTCGAAGCTTAGGGTTGAGAGATTCAGCCACGGGTGAAGAAGGTTGAGTGAGAGACTTATCTCTTACGGCATAGATGACAGTAGTGACACCTCTCTGTTCCCACAACCTTAGGACAAGAGGGAAGAAAATTATTATGATTGTGGAAGGGACTTAGGCAAGATGCTAGAAACTCCCAACTTACAAGATGGCAGCCTTGATGAAGGCGTGGAATCTTTTTGAGTGTAGCAGGTCCCTTTTCTCTGAGCTCTTACCTTCACCCCAGCTCATATCTGACAGACCCTAGGCTGCCCGTTTCCTTTCCTGGGACACGATCTAAGGGGTTCAAATAGCTGACTTAGGGCTCTGAGGCGATAAGTCCAAGATAGGAAAGAGGTAAGTGAACCTGGGATAGGGAATGAGATATAAACAGGTCTGCAGCCCTGGGTTACCGTGGAGGCAACCTGGTATTGTACAAGGGAGAGGAGACTGGAAATAAGGACCTCCAGACAATGGGTCAGGAGCAAATTCATCTCTACCCTCTAGACTTTGGTGTCACCCTCAGTAAAAGGGGGAAAATAAGACCCGCCTGGACCTACATTAGAATTGTTGTTATGAGCAAGCAAGGTAATGGGTACAAACATCTTGAGAAAAAAGGTAAATTACTTTAAAAAGTGGGGAGGATTACTCTTCTTAGCAGCCAATCTTCCCACTCAGAGGTGGCAGTGAGGGTGTGCTCCAGTGCTGAGAGGTAGAACCCACACATTTACGACCCCTTCCAGCTCTAAGAGTCCGTGGATATATTTTCATTTTTCCCCTGTAGGTTCAGTTAACCCAGTCTTCATCAGAGGCAGGGCACGGAAGCAGAGTATATGAGCTGGCAACTCTCAGTCGACTTAGAAGAAAAACTGACATTAGGGACACATGCTACAACACAGATGAACCTTGAAGACATTATGCTAAGTGAATTAATCCAGAGAAATACAGTATGATTCCACTAATATGGGGTACCTAGTCAAATTCATAGAGACAGAAAGCAGAATGGTGGTTGCCAGGGGCTGGGGGGAGAGAGGAACGGGAAGTTAGCGTTTAATGGGTACAGAGTTTCAGTTTGGGAAGATGGGAAAGTTCAGAAGAGAGATGGTGGTGGTGGTTACACAACAACGTGGGTGTACTTGATGCCACTGAACTGTGCACTTAAAATGGTAAATTTTATGTTGTGTATATTTTACCATAAGAAAAACAAAAACTGACATCAGGTCACACAGCTTTTAAGTAATAAATTATAATTCAAACCTAGGACTAAGCACTAGCTACTAAAATGTACTATCTCTCACAACAAACTGACCTGCCGCAGTCCCTCTGTAGGTTGGCAAGGCTGTCCTATTTGCTGTTCCATAGGTGAGGCAGCAAGGCAGGGTTCAACACTGGTGTGGGGGTGTCATAAGTACCCCTAGGTACCAAGTGTGGTACAGTCCACAAAATCTGGGGTGTTGAACATGAAATCAATAATTCAAAAAGATCTATGCACCCCTATGTTCATTGCAGCATTATTCACAACAGCCAAGACTTAGAAGAAACCTAAGTGCCCATCAAGGGACGAATGGATAAAGAAGATGTGGTATATATACACAATGGAATACTACTCAGCCATAAAAAAGATGAAATCATGCCATTTGCGACAACATGGATAGACTTTGAGGGTATTATGCTAAGAGAAATAAGTCAGAGAGAAAGACAAATAATGTATGATTTCACTCATATGTGGAAGACAAACAAACGCATAGATAAGAACAATAGATTAGTGGTTACCAGAGGGGAAGAGGTGGGGTGAGGGCGAAAGGAGTGAAGGGGTACATATGTATGGTGACAGATAAAAACTTGACTGTTGGTGGTGAACATGATGCAATCTATACAGAAATTGAATTACAGTGACGTACACCTGAAATTTACACAATGTTGTAAGCCAATAGGACCTCAATAAAATAATTTTTAAAAGAAATCTGGGGTTCACAGAAAGCACTAAGGCTGCACCATCGCTGTTGGGATAGCCCAGTGCCATCTTGGACGCAGCAGTTGGAGCCTTTCTCCAGGGCAAATGGAGGGGAATTGTTTCTCACTCCCTCTTGCTGCAGCTCAACCTTCCTTCACCTTCCTGCTTTAATGTCTTAATCAAGTGGCAGATGAGAGGAACTGATCCATGCAAAGGACAGAAGGTTCGACAAGATGTGTGGAACCCACTGCCGCTCTCATCCCCCGCCCCAGAGTCACCGCCCCACCAAAGAGAAAGACAGGGGAGACAGAAAAAGAAAGAGAAAAAGGCGAGAGAGATTTTGTACCCTTAAGCCTCCACTGCCACAGTTCAAAAGACCAATCTTTACTGAAAATAAATTTAAAGGAGAATTTTTGATGTATATTATGGTCTCTGGTGGTAGACAAGAGCCCTGCCGGCGGTATATGGAGTTATGCAAAGCCAAAGTGGGATTACTTAAAAGTGTCTGTAGTGCTTTGATTAACTGGTGTGTATTTTATTTTTTATATGACACAATCACAGGCCTACATTGATAATATCTTGCTATTATTGTCTGACGCTTGACTCTCCCTTTTCCTATGACTTAGAAGTGGGATCTCTTCAGTCTGGGCAAGGGGCAAAGGATCAAGATGATCCCAAAAGGGATAAGATGGAGACATGCCCATCCCAAGTTATTTTTTTTTTAATGCATTGTATAAAAGCCCTAGGACCAATCACAGAAAGCTAAGAAGTAGGAAATCAGACGTGGTGATTCAAGGAGCAGGCCAAGTGCATGGGCTGTAAGAGAGTCCAAACTACCTTCTGGAGTTCCTCATGTCTGTCTGGAAAATATTCCCTCATTAATACATCCTCTGGGAATAAGGCTCTGTGCCAGTTCAGCTCCAAACCCATCTTGCTGTGTTTTGCTTTGTGATACAGGGCTGGGATGCTGCAAACTGCCTTTCTCCTTGGCCAGCTGGCTCCTGTTTGGTTCTACCAAGAGGGGGAGCTAGAGGGAGACTGGAAAGCTGGAGGAGGGGAGAAAGGATTTGCTCCTTCCTACTCACTTGCTGTTTCCGCCAGTGTCGCCCCAGCATCAGACCCCTTTGCCCAGCGGCAGCAGTTTCCTGTCTCCAACTTCCTTTGGCTCTCCCAGGACCAACCTCACTGCACCCCATCAGAGGTCCCCCCACCACCCAGGCAGTGCCCCCTCCTTGGAAGTCAGAATCCCCGCCCTGCAGAGCCCCTTCTCTGCACTCCTGGGGTACTAGCAGCAGTAGGACACATCCTTACCTCAGAGCTCTGAGCACTGGGGCGCCTCCTTCAGCACCCTCTCCTCTAAGGTCTGGATCCCAGCTCTGCAGGGTCCCTGTGTACTGATAGCCCCAAGGTCTTCTCTTTGTTCACCCAGGTCTGGATCATAACTGCTTGCTTCCATGGAACCAGTACCCTGTGTAAAAGCATTTCTGTCTTCCTGACTGGACCCCAATGATACAAGCTCCTTGAAACAAAGTTGTCCTGAGCACAGAGGGTGCCGTTCTCCACCATCCTTGAGGCAAAGATGCAGACCAGGGCTGGGGCGTGGCTGGGCTGTATTTCTGAAGCTCACAAAACCCAAGAGGAGAGGCCCGTGGGGCCCCATCAGAGAATAGTTCTGAGGATGGTAAGGGCACTGACTTTGGTGGCTGAGAGACCTGCAGAATCCTCACCAGCCCGCTTGGAAGGAAAGAAAGAATGACCACACCCGTAAGATAAGGCAAGGGGAACATCCACTCAGTCCTTTGCTTGGGAGCCCTTTCTGCCAGTGAAATGGGCTGCTGGAATGTATCTTCTTTGTTTGGAGAATGGGCAGGGCAGCTGTTTTCCTGGCTGGCTTTCCCCAACTGGGTCCACCGCCGTCCTCCTGTGGAGTTCACAAGGACAAACTCAGAGACTTATTTCTAATTTCCAGAGATTTCTCAAGTACCAGGTTGGCTCTCCCTGCACCCTAATGCCTTATGTCCCTGCTTTATATCCTCATGAGCTCACACACTACACTATAGTTCTTGTCTGAAGCCTGGGCAGAGAATGCCGTTGTTGACCTTGTCATCCTCATCCATTGGTGTCTAAAAATAGGAGCAAAGTCTCCATCATCACTGTGCAACCGGGGTTTGTGTTTGAAGGCGTGAACGCCATACTGCTGTGTTCGTGGCCATGGCCTTCCTGCTTTCCCAGCTACCCTGGCAGGACTTTGGACCTTCAGGAGTCATTTCATCCCACCCCCCCTGCCCCGGCCCAGCCAGCTTCTCTATCTAAACTTCATCTAAATGTAGTGAGGAGTCCTCTATCTTAAAACACACCATGAAATTCCTTTAGTACTGAGCTCTATTGTCTTCTCGTTCACTCAGGTTGATCTGTAAGCATAGTGAAGTCAGAAGATGGCCTCTTACTAGCTGTGTAACTTTTAGCAAATTGATTACTCTCTGTGAGTTCCAGCTTTCTCCCTTGAAAATCCGGGTGAAGACCGTCTATTTCACAGGGTTGTTGTGGGGGTCAAATACGATAATATATGTGAAAGCATTTTGCACACAGCGAAGTCCCGTACAAATGGGAGGTAATATTATTGCAACAGTCGCTGCCCAAGCTACTCACTACATTATTATTATCTAAGTCCTCCTTCTGGTGCTCTAAACTCATTTCTTTTTCCTCTGTCTGGTTGGTAATGGCTGTAGATTTCTCCCTGGGGCTCCAGCTGCAAAGACAGAAGAAGGCCGAGCAGCCATGTGTCTCCAGTCCCGACTCTCAGAAGCCCCTCCAGGCCTCTGGCCCGCCCAGTTCCCCGGAGCATGGCCCAGGCTGTCCCTGGGGGGCCATATGTTCGGGCCTCTCCAGTTCCAATGTGGAGCCTCCTCAGGCCAGGCTGGCAGGAGTCCAACCGGCATCTCCATGAATCATAACTGCCTGTGGCCCATTATGCAGGTCAGGGTGACTGCGGAGGAGGCCAGGGCCCTGACCTCAGAGGTCCCTGGATTATTTATGCCTTTGGCTTCATGAGCTAATTTGTGCCTTTGCCCAGCCCTGGGGAAATGGTTTCAACCCCCTTCTTCCCCAAGGGCTAGGTGAGTTCCATTCTTCATTTTCTACCTTATAGGAATAAATAACGGGGAGGGAGAAAAAAAATCTAAGCACTCCTATGTACTACGTCCTATACTAAATTCTGCAGCTAAAGAAAACAACAGCAGATTGAAGAGAGAGGACTCCAGCCTTCAAGGAGCTTATAAGCGGAATGAAAATTATCACCTAGTCCCACAATGCTAGACCCTTTTGATCAATCCAGTTCAGCATACGTGCTGAAACAGCACGAGGCCGTGGGGCCATCAGATTTGGGGAAGATTAAGGGAAGTAAGAGTAATCAGGGAATATTTCTTAAAGAACACCCATTTTTCTTTCTTTTTAAACATGTGCTTTGCAGAAAATTAGAAAAGGGGCAAGTAAAAAGAAGAAGAAGAAAATCACCCATAATCCCTACCCGAAGAGAACCCCTGTCTACAGGTTGATACATGTCCTCCTAGACATTTTTTGATGCATATATTTATATTCATACAATTTTAATAAAAATCAAATTGTTCTGGGTGTACTATTTTATAACCTACTTTTTTCATTTAATTTCATATGTCAATAGATATATATATCTTCATTATTTTTAATGACTATCAAGTATTCTACTGCAAGGATATAAAAGAGAATGTGTGATTTTTCTTACCAGTCCTATTCTCAGACATTCCAGGGATTTCCAGTTTCACACCACCTTAAACAATGCTGCTGTGAACATCCTGGCACTTGCTTCTTCGTGTACAAGGATGATAGTTTCTTTAGGATAAATTCCTAGAAATAAAGTTACTGAGTCAAAGGATTAACATATTACTAAGGCATTTATTATACTCTATCAAATCCCTCCTTAAGTTTTGCATCAAGGTACACCCATAACCGACAGAGGAATGCCAAGTTTTAAATTCAGCTTTGAAGGTAGGGAGAGATGTGGACTGGACAATAGGCATGGAGACAAATTTGTCCTGGGGAGAGCAGGGTCCTTTGTTCAACAAACATTTACTTAACCCTGACTAGGCCAGACACTACACTCAGCTCTGACGTACAAAGACAACAAAACCTTTGAGAAACTCACAAGAATGGGAATTAGAAAGAATATGGTTTGGGTTAAGCAGAGCATCTGTGTTAGAAGAATGGAACGTAATAGAAAAGTGCCTAACAAAGATGGGCTTTGAAGACCTGACTGAGCAGTGTGATGAGGGCCTGGTTTTGACAGTCCATGAAATCACCCTTAGGGGTTAAGAATGAGGCCTGAGTCACAGATACCTGGATGGCAATCCTGGTTCATCCACTGCCTAGCCATATGACCTGAACAAGTAATTTAATATTTAGAGTCTCATTTCTTCAACTATAATATAGGGAATATAATGGCTACCGCATTTGGCTGTCATGAGGGGAAAATTAGCAAAGGCACGTTAAGGGCTTAGCATGAAGTAAGTGCTCAATAACCATTAGCATTATTCTTGTGTTGAAAGGAGGTGGAGAGCAGGTTGGTGCAGGTGTGAGAAGATGTAACAGCCCCCACATCCCTGGCCCAGCAGCAGGCTGGGTTCTGGCCAATCCACACCCTCTGTACAGCCTGTGGGCCCCTTTCATGGCGACTTCATAAGGGCTGGTGTGGAGTGGTCCAGCTGGCTCTCTGAGAAGGCAAAAAAAGAAATAAAGCTGAAGAAAAATAACATCCCCCCACCCTAAGTGACTCATGAGGTCCTGAGGAGGGGTCACTACGACCCCAACATTCCTCATGCCCACCTGTCACAAAGGGCCTGCTGGCCAAGCTCTGTGGCACCTTCTCTAGGGGCTCGCCTCGAGTCTCCCGTGCAACACGGGCTGCCAGGCATCTCTGTGAGCCTGTGATCTGCCTGTTTGGCCAGTGACTACCTGTCAATCTCCCTCAGTGTCACTTCCTATAAACAACTTGGAGAGAGTGACACCTCGATACATCAATTCCATCTGAGAGTCCCCTGACAGGCCTCACAGCTCTTGAATCACCAGGGGTGATTCATGACCAGGCGTAAGCACTGATGGACCCTTCCTACCTGCCGGGCTCCCTGTCAGCCTCACGCCTGTCAAAGGAAACGCCAGTCTTCTCCTCAGACCAGGCTACTTTTACCATCTCTTGCCCACTTTCCAAGGAGGAGGGGAATTCATTTGTTCTTCCATCCATCCATCCATTTACCAAAGGTGTCTGGGTCAAATCCAGTGGTAGCAGGAGCCTTAGAGCGGAGGGAAAAGATCTGAAGTCAGTGTCACAAGATCTGGGTTTCAGAACTGACCCTCCATCAGTTTTCCTGCAGCTCTTAAAGTTATTTAACCTCTTTTAGATGGTATAACTACAAACATCTCTGGTCCACAGGTAAGAAGAGACATTAAACAATCACAGAACATCAACCTAAAAGGGGAGATCTTCAAGAGCACCAGGTTTAACTGGATTTATATTCATCCATTGCACAGATATTTACTGAGCATCTATTACGTGCCAAGCATTATCCTAGTGTTGAGAATATATCAGTGAACAGACCAAAAAGTCCTACACTCATGGCGCTTACAATCTACTTGAAAGAGACAGACAGTAAACGAAATAAATAAGTACATTATATAGTGATAAGTGCTAGGGAGAAAAATAAAGCAGAAAAAAGAAATGGAGAATATTGGATTTAATTTTAAATAAGATAGTCAGAGATGACCTCGTGGAGAAGGTACTGTTTGAATGAAGTGAGGGAGCCAGCCATGTGGCTCTCTGGAGAAAGTGTGCTCCAGGCAGAGGAAACAATATGTGAAAAGACCCTGAGGTAGGAATGGCCTCTGTGTGCCGGGAAACGTAAGTTCCATGAGGCTGGAACAGAATACAAACGGGAGGGGAACAGGAGGTCAACTTGCATAGGACCTTGTAGGAAAGGACTGGATTTTATCCTGAAGGAGATGCTGGAACGTTTCGAACAGGGGAGTGATACGGTCTGATTCATATTTTCACAGGATCATTCCGATGCTGTATGGAGAATAAGATAAAAACAATAGCAGCTGATGCTTCCATAGCACTTGTCATGCACTAGGCCCTATTTTAAGTTCCTTATGCGTATTAACTCAATCAGTCCTCACAACAACCCTGTGAGGTAGTGTCTGTCATCGTCCCCATTTGACAGATGAGGAAACAAGAGCATGGAGACATTATAAGTGACTTGCCTAGGTCAATAGCTAGGAAGTGACAGAGCCAGGTGTTTGTTTTTTTTTTTTTTGAGGAAGATTAGCCCTGAGCTAACATCTGCTGCCAATCTTCCTTTCTTTTTGCTGAAGAAGACTGGCCCTGAGCTAACATCCATGCCCATCTTCCTCTACTTTTTATATGTGGGACACCTGCCACAGCATGGCTTGTCAAACAGTGCCATCTCACACCTGGGATCTGAATCAGCGAATCCCGGGCTGCCGAAGCAGAACGTGCAAACTTAACCACTGCGCCACTGGGTTGACCCCAGAGCCAGGTTTTGAATCTAAGCAGGTTGGCTCCAGATTCTGTGCTGTCCCCACCCTACTCTCCTGCCGAATTGGAGCAAGGGTGAAAGCTACTAGGGGTAACGCCAGTGGTCCACACTAGGTACATGATGGTGCTGGTGGAGAGAGAGAGAAAATTCTGGCTATTTTTGAAGGTAGAGCTAATGGGTTCTTCAGATCAGATGTGGGGTGGAAGCAAAAGAGAGAGTCACATTTGTTTGTTTTTTTAACTTGAGCAACTGGACAGATGGAGTTGCTTTTAACTGAGGTGGAGGAAATGGAGGAAGCGGAAGAGCAGGAGTTTGAGACACAGTGTTTGGAATTCCTATCGGACATCTAAGTAGTAGGAGGTCTGAGCCTGGAAGAAACTGGGGACCTGGGGTCTCAAGTATTTGCTCAGTATCACAGAGCTAGTTAGTGAACGGGATTAAACCCTTCAAGGATGAGCATTCCCCCCACTTTGTGCTTCTAAGCACCTTTCCGATCACGAGGGGGAAGCAAGTCTACCCACACACATCATTTGTTTATCAAAGTGGAAATCCGGTGCTGGAGGAACCTCCTCTTCCCCTCCTCTTCCCGTGCTGGGGTGACGGTGTTTGCCTGCTCCATCTGGAGTGGGATGGGGTACCTGAGGGAGCTGGTAACCCAGGTAACTCTCTCTCCAGGTGGTGAGAGAGAGCCGCCTTTAAATGTTTGCCGAATTCTATGATTTCTCCCTCCTCAGAGGAAGGCACCCCTGAGGAGCTGGTGTATGGCCTCCACAGAAGTCCATCTCACGTTGGCCAGGAGATGGCGATTACACGGGGTACCACGGCAGCCTCTGCCGTGGGAGCTGGAAAGAGCTGCCGGTGTTTATTTGGGTGGTGAGCTGCTATTTAAAATCAGGCTTTGTTTCTGAAAATGAGACAGCTGGGGCTACATTTGGTGGATAAAGACATTTTGTTGAACTTTCAAAATGGGGTATTATTTTCCATTTACACTTATTTCACGGAGAATTGTAAGAAGATGAGATTGTAGATGTGTCTGTGATATGCAGTAATGAGTGATGGATCTTTGAAGGTAAAAATATCACTATGATAGTCTTTCTTTTCTCTCTTTTTTTTTCTCTCTCCTCTGTCTCTCCTCCGGGTCTCAAGTTGGGTGGGTTTAGGTTTTGTTTTGTTTTGTTTTTAATATCGAAATGGAGAGTGTCTCTAGTGGGAGTAGAGACTGTTCTCCGCTCAATGTTTGTCTTAATAAAGGTTAAAAGAAATGAAATAATATTAAAAAGGCTCTCAGGAGACAGGAGTAGCAGATGCTTCCAACTCCTTGGATTGTTGGGAAAGGAGGCAGGATAGCAAGTCTGGGGAACCCACAGGGCACAGAGCGGCTGATCCCTCGAGGCCACCCACCCCAAGGCTGAAAACCTCAGGGAACCAAGGAACAAGGGGACAAGACCAAGAGGACAAAGGAAAGGAGAGGAAGTCAGATTCCAGGAAGACATTGCCAACTCTCTCTCCATGCCCAAGGCCCTCTGCTTCTCTAGGGACTGGCGTTGTGAAGGGTACGCATCCCAGAGGATGCAACATCAAATGCGACATCTTTCCTCCTCGTTGCTCTCTACCTCCTCTTAATTGCTTTGGAAGGAACCCAAGAAAAGAGAAACTAGAAGGAAGAAAAACATTCAGCTTGATTTTCTTGGTTAAGAACTTAGATAAGGAAACCCATTGGTGTTTATTGAATAAATAAATGAATTAATCATTAGCCTATCAGTCACTACATCAAAGAACCAATAAATGAATCAGGGAATCAGTGAATTGGCATAAACTCTCAGGATTTCTTAACCTCCTGCTCCCGAACACAGACCTCTGTATCTTTGTCTGACAAGGTTAATATCCTAAAAAAAAAAAAACAAAATGGAACTTATCACCATCCAAGGCCTCTACCATGCAAGGCCCACACCCAGCTATGTCCTCATAAAAGTACTGGAAAGACCCCTCCCCGTTGTGCACAAATATTAGGTAATAGAAACTAAAATTTTAAAAGGAAGGAAGCAAATATTTTCCAATATATTGAGTTCAGACCAGACACTGCATACTTGTGGCCTAACTCAGCCATAAGGCAGGGTTAAATTTTAGAGTGTTGCAACTTTTGAAGGTCCCTTCAACTGTGCTTTCTTCCTCAGCACATTCTGGGTACCACTACCCTCCAACCTACTGCTATCGACTGATGTGATGGGGTGTGTCCTTCTTCAAGCTGAGCTCCTCTGGGGACAGGTCTGCGTCTTCCTCCTCTTGATATCTCCCAGCATCTCTAGTGCCCAGTAACATGGTGGCAACATGGTGGCCATCAGTAGAGGCCTCTTAAATTGAATTCAAGGTAGTCATGTCCAGAGTGTCAGCTTTTCTCCCAAAGACCATGCTTCATTAGGCTACAGCAGATGTCAATCCATGGTCATTTGTAAATAACAACTTTGTTTTTTAAGACCAAATACCCTGGAGTCATCCTTGACTTCTCCCTGGGATGTAATCCATAAATTCTGCTGGCACTGGTGAACCAGACTAAAAGATACAGCGACTTGCCAATTAACTCTACCTAATAACTGGAGGCAGCTGAGAACATGATACATAAGAGTCCGTTAAGAGAGAGTGTCCTGCATTTTGATCTGAGGGCAGTAAGAGAATAAGGAGCAAGAAATGAAGAAATATTTGTCTCTGAGAGCATAATTTACACTCGATAAGTTGAGAAGGATCAACTATGGAGCAGGAAGCCAAAAGAAAGTCTCAGGTCTGGGAAGAAAGGACTACAGGAAAGCAAGAAATGAGCCAGAGGTCCCCAACAGCCCAGAGCAGGTCATTTTTGCTGGCTTTATTGGGCAGAGGATAGGGTGGCCTGCTTCAAGATTCTGCCTCTGTCTAACAGGGAGAGAGGGAGACGGAGTGAGAGACAGAGACGGGAAAGAGGTGACAGTCTACATGTGAGTGACATGTACGATGCCCCAACTCCTTTTCCTTACCTAGAAGCAGAATGACCTCCTTCCCTGATGTCAGGTCATGTAGGAGGTGGGGAAGTTTGGCCTGAAGAGAGAGAATCTCGGAGGGTCAGAGAAGGAAGGGATCTGCGTGGTCATCTCGCCCAATGCCCCCATCTTACAGATGAGGAGACTGAGGCTCAGCGAGGGAAGACTGAACTGCTCCGTCTGCAATCACCTCCTGTTCCACAGCGCTCTGTAATTTCCTACCTCCCACACCCATCCTCACCTAGAGGATTAGACTGACGTTCCAGAAAAGCACACCACATCTCTGATCATTTTTTCTTTCTTTTTTCTACTGCCTTTCAAACAAGTCCTAGATTTTGAAAATAGAGTCTCCAGCCCTGACAAGTTTGAAAACTGGAAGAACGAGGGGGCTGAGGAGGCCTCTGTGAGGTAAGGGGTTGGTCCCTCCCTTCTTAGAAAGGAAGAAGGACAGCAAGCCTGGTGCAGGGTTCCCAAATGCCAGTCACCTCAGGAGCACATGGAGAGCCTATCAAAACTACAGACAACCTTGCCTCAGCCTTGAACACTCTGACGCCATAGACCTGATGTGGGAATCTGTAGTTTTCACCAGCACCCTAGGTTATTCGTACCCGCTGGGTTGGGGACCCCATGGTAGAGGACAGCCCTCAGACAGAAGCAGGGAGCTCAGCCTCTCACTTGGTATCCGGATGTACCAAGCTGATTTCTTTTGTCCATACAATGGGAAGGAGTCCCCACACACCACTTCTGACCTCCCCAGTGAGTGAGTCAGTGAAGACAAACAACATCATTGGATCCGAAAAGATGCTGGGCTCCTCTGAAGACACTCTGTCTGTCTGGGATATTACTGATTCAGATTTTAATTATTATCAGTTCTATCATTCAGTCCTTGAGAGACGGCTGATTTGAAACAGCGCCACACACACCCAAAAGTGACTCCCCACCCCACGGTTCACCTTTTGCCAGCCCACCTGGGACATGTACCTCAGCAGCTGACCCCCATTCTAGACTAGCCCTTGATTTAAGGCCACGGGGGAAGTAATTAAAGGTAATTGAGGCTGCAGCTTCTAAATGAAGACATACTGCCACCCGGGCAGTAATTAATCACCTCCTCCACCCTTCCCCCAACCAACATTTGGTTCAGACCAAACCGAGCCTTTGTATCCACATGCACAGGCAGACTTCCAGCTCCCTCCAAAACCTCGTCCTGGTTGACATGCTTTAATTACCACCACGGCTTATCCACCAAGCTACCCCACTTAACATTTGTTTTTATGTACACTGAAGGCAGCAGAAGCCCCCACCCGTGGCTTCTGACCATCTCACTTCCCCAAGTCTGTTATGGAACATTCCAGAAAAGATAAAGAGTAATGCTCCCCAGTTGGTAAATGTCAACCAGCTAGGTTTTCTGCAGAAGCTCTGGGTTTTACGTGCCCCACACTATTCTAAGCTGATAACACAGATAACCCATCTGGTCATGGCCTGCCTTCCCTCCCAGGTGGGCAAGGGATTATAGCTGTTTTAACGCTGGGAGACTCAGAGCTTGTAAAGAGCCCTGTGCTCTGAACAGAGGGACAGTTACATAAGTCCACCTCGCTCTGACACTGCAGGACAGCAGGCTCCAAGTGGCATCTAATTACAGGGAGGCTGATGGCCACAGCTGAAGATACTGTCAGAGGACCCCGGTCTTGGCCTGCTGATGTCCCGCCAGCAGTTGCACTAAAACGGAAATTAAGTGCGGTGTCATGACCATTTAGGGCATTAGGAATGGACGGCGCCCGGGAGCTGCTTCTGGCCCCTTGCCCACCTTATTAACAAGGTGCAAACAAGGACCTGTGCTGGGAGAGGGAAACAGCTGGAGAAAAGAGACCTTCTCTGCAGGTAGAGATATGAGGAGAGGAAGGGGATGCAGGGAGGCTGTGTCCCAAATCACCTTGGCTGAGAAGGAAATTGGCTTGATAAATGAGGAAAAAGCATCAACCTCTTGCTGAAACTCTTTAAGGAACATTTTCTAGGTTGCAAAGTTTCTCCAGGTCCTGAATTTCTACTCTAACCCCAACTATCCCCCAAGACACACACACCATTGGGGGCTGGGGAAAGGCAGAGGACCAAATCAATGTTCTTTGACACCCACCTCTCATCCTTTACAACTGGCTTGAGGCCTTCAGGCTAGTTCGGCGAGCCCCTGCAAGGCTCACCAGCCTGCCAAGTTCTCCAGCTCCGAATCTGGGGAAATCCTGGCCTTGGCCGCCATCCAGCCCTTGGATACCAAGGCTATTTGCTAAATAAAGACCACAGGCCCCAGTGCTGGAGGAGGGCCTGAGAGCTCCCTCTTCCCTCCTCACCTGTCACCCTCCGCCTCCCACACACACCCTGATTTCTCCTCCTCAGTCACCCTGGCCTTCATTTCTAGCCATTGTCCTGGCTAGATGACTGACAGGCTCCTCCTAGAAAATATAAACTCAGCCAGATTTGGATGACGCAGCAAAGAGAATGAACAGCATGGCTCCACTCTGCGTCCTCTTCACCCCATTCCCACTGGAACACACACACCCCAGGGGTGCTTGTCTTACCTCCAGCCCAAGTCCAGCTGGGGTTGGGAGGATCCTAGGAGTCTCTAAACAGCCAGCCCGAACCTTCCATTCTGTGCCCTGCTTTCTTATTTCTTTGCCAACAGCCGTAGCAGAGGTGAATTGGGACATGGGAAACACCAGCTCCCTTTGGATAGGGGAAAAAAATTAAAAAGCCCGTTTTTCTGTCCTGTCAGGTCTATTTAAGTATTTAATGAGGTGAGATAGTACCAATAAATTTAACATGGCACAATAACTCTGATGATGTGGGCCACAGATTAATAAGCTTCCATCCCGGGGACAGAAGAGTGATCTTGCCTTTGCGAGATCTTATCGGGTTTGATTGCTTTGTTCAGATATTAAAAAGGTTGAGCAAGGACTTTCGGCACTGCCACAAATCTGTGCGCGTCCTCCCAGCCTAGAGAGATTGAAGCCAGGCTGCGGAATACAAGGCTGTTTATTTTAATTGACAATTGAGAGGAGTGGAATAGGTAGAAGGTGGAGGGTGGAGGGTGGGTGGGAGACACAGGGGGCCCTGTGATTAGGCGGCTGGATTGTGTGTGTGTGTTCTCCTTCTCTTCAAAGCCTGTGGCAAAGCTTCAAATCTGAAGGTCCATCCAATTGAGTGTCTGCTCCTGAGGCTTCAAAGAGTCTCTTCCCCACTTGTCTTGAGTGAGGAGACAGGCCATTGACCCGTGTGTCACCAGTGATTTTTGTCCTTGCCTTCCAGGAGCTGAGACCGGCTGCAGACATTTCCCAACCACTCGTGTCCAGCCTGGGCTGCTGCTCCCATTTGCACAGAGTCTGTCCTCTCCTTCTTCTGCAGATTTATGGGGCTGTCGCTAAAGCTCTTTGAGGTCAGAGACCTCAGGGTCCGCTTCTAATTCCTCCACAGCATGCAGCAAAGATCAGAACTTCTAAAGTTTGAGACACACACTTTTGGGGTAAATGCAATAATTTTACACTTAGCACATCAGTGAACATTTTAAAGTTAACTTTTAGATATTTATATTAGTGTATATTGTGTGTACTATAGAAATATAACTAATACATCACACATAATTTCACAGATATTATTACTGAGGATGAGGCAAAGGCAGAACATAAGTTTTCAAAGTGAGTCAAGTTCAGGTAAATTATTAAATAAATAGCAGTACAGGGAGTATCCAAATGAGTAAAGTTTGGGAAACACTGTATTAGCTGATTTACTAATTGATGAGTTAGTTGGTTGGTTGGTTGTTGGCTTTTTGATTGATAGATTTTTTCTCCCTCTGATATTTTATTATGAAAATTTTCAAACATAGCAGAAAAGTTGAAAGAATTGTGTAGTAAACACTCAGATACCCACCACTTAGATTCTACAATTAACAGTTTGCTATATTTGTTTATCATGTACCTGTCCATCTAGCCATCTCTTCTCGTGTCCTCCATCAATCCTCCAATTACGTTTTTGGATGCATTTCAAAGTAAAGTACAGACATCAGTGCTCTTCACCCTTAAATGCTTCAGCATGCATATCATTAAAGTTCAGTATCTGTTTACAGTCCTTTTGGAAGTAAAATTTACATACCACGAAATGCACAAATCTTAAGTGTATCGTTCAATGAGTTTCAATAAGTGCCTACACCTGTGGAACCCAAAACTCTATCAAAGTACCCAGCATGACCATCACTGCAGAAAGTTTCCCACGCGATTCCCAAGTAAGCCCCATTCCCATCCTACAGAGACAACCACTGTTGTGATTTTTTCACTGTATATTAGTTTTGCTGTTAGTCAGGTTCATATAAATGGAATAATACATCATGTCCTCTTGTGTAAGGCTTCTTTCACGGTGTAAGGCAAAATGTTTTTGAGATTCATCCATGTTGGTGCATGTATCAGTAGTTCCTTTGTGTTGTCAAGTGGTATTCCTCTATGTATCCATGCTCCTGCTGATGGACACGTGGGCTATCTCCAGGTTGGGGGCTATAATTAATAAAGCTGCTATGAACACTCTCCTACAAGTCTCTTTGTAGATATATGTTTTTGTTTCTCTTGGATAAATAACTAGGAGTTGTATTGCTGATCATAAGATAGGTATATGTTTAGTTTTAGAAAAAAATTATCAGATCTTTTTCAAAGTGGTTGTACACTGCCACCAATTATGTATGAGACTTAGAGTTGCTCCCCATCTTTGTCAACATTTATGTTGTCAGTCTTTTAATTTTAGTCATTCTAATGGATATCTAGTAGTATCTCATTGTTGAACATTTTTCTCATGTGCTTATTGGCCATTTGTAAACTTTCTTTAGTGACGTATCTCTTTAAATCTTTTGCCCATTTTTTGATTATGTTGTATGTCTTTTCATCATTGAGTTGTAGCAGTTCTTTGCATATCCTGGATTCCAGTTCTTTTTCAGATACGTTTTGCAAATATTTTCTCTCAGTCTGTGGCTTGCTTGTTTTCCTAACAGTGTCTTTTGGTGAGCCAAAGTTTTCTATTTTGATAAAATCTAATTTATAATTAATATTTTTTACTTTATGGCTATTGCTGTCAGTGTCCTAAGACACCTTTACCTACTCTTAAATCACAAAATTTCCCAGGTTTTCTTCTAGAAGCTTGACAGTCTTAGCTTTCACATTCAGGTCTATGGTCCACCTTGAATTAATTTTTGTATATGGTATGAAGCAGGGGTCAAGGCAAATTTTTTCATATAAATAGCAAGTTGTTTCTGTAAAAATTGTTGAAGGACTTTCCTTTCCCAGGTCGATGACTTTTGCACTTTTGTGCAGTCAAATGACTATCTAAGTGTAAGTCTGTTTCTGGGCTCACGGTTCTACTTCATTGGTTGATGGATTTTTTTTTCTCTCCAAAGCCCTAGTGCATAGTTGTGTATCTTAGTTGTAAGTCCTTCTACTTCTTCTGTGTGGGATGCCACCACAGCATGGCCTGATGAGCAATGTGTAGGTCGACGCCCAGGATCCAAACCGGTGAACCCTGGGCCGCTGAAGCAGAGCACATGGACACTACACCACAGGGCCAGCCCCTGATTGATGATCTTTAAGAACAAATACTTAGACTGTGAGAGCTTGAAGGAAACTTATAAATTCTTTAATCTATTGGTTTGTAAACTTTCTTGGCTTACAGACCCCTTTAAGAATCCGATGAATATTTTGGACCATCTCTAAAGAAATTGCACATAGATATAAATGTTTGCATATAATTTTCAGGGGGTCATAGACCCTGGAAGCCTACCTATATCTCAACCTATATATTTACAGAAGAGAAAATTGAGGCCTAGAGCAGTAACGTGATATGTCAAAGGCTATAGAGTTTAGCTAATGACAGAGCTCAGGCTAGGTGCAGGGCTTTTTATGCTGCTACACTGACCCCCTCAAAAATGAGCAAGTCACAGTCTCTATTATCCAAGAGCTTACATTTTAATGAGGAATTCAGATATGTTCACAACTAACCATAATAGAAATCATCGTTAGATAAGAAGCAAATCAGAAGTATGTGCCTCAAGATCACGGAGATTCTGGGTAATGAGGGAAGGCTCCATGGAAAAGGAGGCATTTGAGCTGGACCAAAGAGACGTGAAGAAAGGATGCTCCAGTCCAAGGTATTGCACAATGAGCAGACTAAACTGCACAGAGCTAAAACCTGGGTCTGCGTAGGTATGAAGCAGTAGACATTGGCACAGTAATGAAAGTGTTTTGATGGTCATAATAATACTCCTCACATTCCTGCTGATGGAAGAAGAGTAAATGGCTGGGGAAAACTTCCACGGGTTGGTATTTTTTTATACTTTGTCCCTGAAGCTATCACTACTATGAATTGAAAACTCTGTGTTTCTGGGTATATTTAGAAAAGCAGGTTGAACAACCTCAGGGTGAGAAAAGAGGAGGAGGGGAAAGGAAGCAGTTGAGCAGAAAGAATTCATTAGTTGGTGTCAGCAGACCCAAAATTGAAACTTATCACTAAAATTTACTAATTGTGTGATCTTGCACAAGTCATGTAACCTTTCTGACTCTCGTTTCCTCGTTGGTAAAATGGGACTAATCATAACCCTGACCTCACTGGGTTGTCGCAAACTGTCAAAGAAATAAAATATGTGAAAGCACGTCACCCTGGGCAGAGAACTGTGCAAAGGGGAGAGTCATCATTATTATAAAGAATTGCCTTGGGCCTCAGCTCTAGGAACACACACTGCTGGTGCTGGGCAATGACTCAGGGGGACAGTCAGTGCCGGGGGCACAAAAGCACCCATACTTACAGCCAACCTCTCAACAACGCCTTCCCTCACCAAAGGCAAAGAGTTGGGTGGATGCTCCAACATGACCCACACGGATAGGCTTTGTTTTCGATGTGTCCCATTCAAAGCTGCCCTTGAAGTTTATTTAACTCTCTCTCTACTATGTCTTTGTGGGGGGGGTCTTAGGAGAAGAGGGGGAAAAAACAGATATTATTATTTCCCCAGACTCTCTTTCTCAGTCAGGATAGGCTAGGTTACACTGCAGTAACAAACAAACTCAAAGTCTCACTGACCCACCACAGCAAAGGGTCTTATTTTGTGAACAACACAATAGAGTATAGAACAGAGCTGAGGATCTTGTTCTGTGTCTCCTCACTCCAGGAATAGACTAACAGAGCAGCCATCATTTCAAACATGACCAGTCACTGTGATCAAAGGAAAGACCATTTGGGACGATCTTGCATCAAAATTAAACTGCTCTGGCCTTGAAGTGGCAATCGTGACTTCTGCTCACAATTCCTTGTCACATGGTCACACAGTCGAACCCAACTCTAAGGAGGCCAAGAAGTGCAATCCCAGCATACATTTAGAAGGTGGAGAACTGGAAAGAGGATAAAGAACTCTGAGGACTGCCCTCTTCCCCGAACCATGGGTTCACGCTGTTTCACATTCAGTGGCTTTTTACATTCTGTTTCTTCTCTTTGGAATGCCATTATCTCTTCCTAGAGAGTGCCTGTTCATCTTCTAAGACTCATTTGAATGTCTCCCCATTTTGAAGCCACTCAAGAACCCCTTATCACACTGTATTGCGAGGTTGAATTTATCTGTACATTTCCCTACTGTGCCGAGAACTCCTTTAGGGAATAAAAATGAACACCTGGGGGCTGAATGAATGAATTCTGATACTCCTTGCCCCAGATGGCCTGATCTGAATTCCCCCACCCCCACCTCATAAAAGGCCCTGAGTGTCACAGAAAGAGAAAAACAAGTTTTGCCACACCCTTCCCCAATATGTTCACATAATAGTTAACATTTAGCAAGAACTAACTCATATCAGGCACAATTTAGAGTGTTATTTATATCATCTAATTTAATCCTCACCACAACGTCATAAGGCTCCTTGTGTTAGAGATTATGACATTAAAGTTTAGAGAGATTTGATGACCTGCCCAAGGTCGCATAGATAGTAAGTGAGAGAACCAGGCCCGGAACCCAGGTTTATCAGAAGCTAAAATCTATGCTTTTTACCGCTCACTGTGTTGCCTCCACATGTTACAGAGATAGGCCACTGATACAGGCCCATCCTTGTGTGAGTCAGATTGTTCCACTTTCTCTAAGCACACTGCTGACAACAAAGAGAGGAGAGTCCCTCTGTCTATAGTCCCTAATCAAATGTGTGCAAAGATTAGAGAGTGAGAATACAGTAGAAGCTCCACTCCATTAAATTCATCACAAAGTTCATCACAGTTCCATTTTTCGGGAGCCCAAAGCAAAACCCATCATGGAAACTGGCCTGTCCGACCATGACAAAGAGAAGACTGGTATGAATAGTTCAACGAATTGGGATTATTTAGCCTGAAAAAAGAAGACTAAGAGTGACTGAATAGATGTTAGTTGATGACCAGATGTTCACTAAATCCACTGAGGATGAAAAAGACGGCACTTAAAATTCAGCTTGCGGGATTTCAATTAGGCAGCAAAAGACTTTTTTAACAAAGGAGTATTAAATATCTTTGACTAACGAGGGGATGGAGTCCTTCTTTGAGTCTAAGGTCTCTATTCAGTTATTTATCTGTTTAGATATTTAGCCACTTACATGTTAGTTCTTTTAGCAAACCTTTATCAACCAGGCACTGTGCTGGGTACTAGAAATACAAATAGGAGTAAAAATAATTCTCTGCCCTTGAGATTCTCTTCCTGGAATCTTTTCTCAAGATGTAAACTTTCTTTGAAAGATAAACAACAACTCATAACATTTTAATACAAATACATTTTTTACATTTCCCAGGAAGGCTCTGGTTACCAGACTTGGTGTATATTGCTTGGGATGGTCTGAAGAGAAGGGGGGCAGGGGGGGAATTAGGATTCCATTGGTTTCCTACTGCTGCTGTAACAAATTACCACAATCTTAGTGGCTTAAAAGAACACGTATTTGTTCTCTTACACTCTTGGAGGGCCAAAGTCTGAAGTCAGTTTCACTGGACTAAAGGCAAAATGTCAGCAGAGCTGATTCCTTCTGGAGGCTCCGAGGGAAAATCCTTTTCCTTGACATTTTCAGATTCCAGTGGCCACTCATGTTCCTTGGCTTGCGGCCCCTTTCACCATCTTCAAAGTTCATCATTCCGGTCCCTTCCTTCTGTCATCACATCTCCTATCTCTGATTCTGACTCCTTCTGTTTCCCTCTTGTAAAAACTGTTGTGATTATATCGGCCTCATCAAGAACATCCAAGATAATCTCAAGATTCTTAATTTAATCATATCTGCAGAGTCCCTTTTGCTGTATAAGGTAACATACACAGGTTCCAGGATTAGGACATGGACGTATTTGGGGGGCCATTATTCAGCCTTCCACAAGGATAGAAAGACTATTACAGCAACTTTCCCCACTTGGCAGTTGTATCCAAGATTGGCCCTGACATTCCATATTGCTGAGGTTATAGATGATGGGAGGATGTCTTGACCAATGTCACACAGTTGATACTGTCAGACACACTGGATTTACTCTGTGATATGACCACCCCTGTGGGGGAGTTTAGGTTTTGTACAGGCTAAAGGCAAGAGAATGGAAAAAGTAAATCTTTCATATCCAAGCTATAACAATAGCTAACACTTATTAAGCATTTATTATGTGCCAAGTATGGCACATTTATTATGTGTCATGCTAAGCACTTTATATGTATCTTTCAAAGTTATTTATCAAAATAATCTGTGTACATAGGTAAAAAAATTAAATAGTACTAAAAGACTCACATTGAACAGCAGCAGTCCCCTGATTTACTCCTCCTCACTTCCTTAGTCCCACAGAGATAACCTCTCCCAACTCTTAGCATCTTCTATTGGCATTCACCTCCAATATTAAAAAACATATTTATAGCGCTATTCCTCAAGTTTATGAGTTTTCGACAGTTTCTACTAAATTCCTACTATTGCAGTTGAGGGTTTCACTCTCTAATGTACTGCCATCCTCTTCCTACTTTCTCTCCCCTCTCCTTTCAGTGTAATTACATCACAATTTGGAGTTAAATTAATAGTCTGTGTTTACGACTATTATGACCACATAAGCATCGTTCGCTGCTGAGCCAGGTAGTTTACCATGCTTATGTGGCATTTCTCGCACATTGTTTTTCCTGGAGTTTATAATTGCCCTTTTTTTTTTTTTGTAATCTGCTTTTTTATGTGAACTAATTACTCTTTTTCTCCCCCTCAAATGTCCCAACTGATCGATCACCTAGCAATAATTTTCAAAACATTTATCCATCAGTTCCTTTTCTTGCCACAGTCCTCCATTCTCTCGCTTCAATCTGGACTTTTCCCTTTGAGGCCAGGTACAGGGCTGTTGCCCGGGGGCTTGGCTTTTACCGTCTTCCTACATTGGATACCCAAAGGCCCCACAGCAGATAAGTGTCAGACCGCAGATTTGAACCCAAGTTTGTCTACATCAGAAACCCACACCCTTAGGGGCCACAGGATATGGCTTCTGTAAGTCAAGCATTCTAAAGAGTGGCTGTAAAGTTTGAGCGGGAGATAGTTGCTGCGTAGAAGTAGTTACTGTTGGTGGTCGCACTGCTTTTGAACTCTACGCTTGCACACGCTTTCGAAACAGATGACAGTTCTCAAAGTGTTGGGATTTGCTCTTCACACCTGGAGTAAACAGCACGTAAACAGGGAAGTTTTTTTTTTAACCTCACAGACATTTCCATGTAAGTTTGTTCCCACTTTGGGAATCCTCCTTTCCTACTGTAAGACTTTGTTCAGAAACAACATCTGGTGGCTGTGGATTGGTTTTTTTTCCCTCCCTGATTTATTTATTTTCTCTACCTTTCCCCTGAGGTCTAGGAAGACTTCCAGTGGGCACATAGCCTGCCCAACCCGAGGGGCAAGGTAGCTTCTATCTGAACCACGCACCCCTCTACCCACCACCCCCACTCCTTGTACACTCGCACACACACGCACACACACAGACTCCCTGGGCACTCGGCCCCAGCCCTACTGAAGATGAGAGAAAGGTCTGGTCAGTGTCAGAAGACATGAGGCTTATCAACCTGTTTGCACTGGAATCATGAGGGTGAGAGGCACAAGGTGGGGGCGGGGGCAGGGGGAGAAGACAGAGGTGTTATGAGGGGATTTAAAGCTGCTCCTAATCCTCCTAAATGCCAGTTTGCATCTTTAATACTCCCAACACCCCCGCAAACATAGACATACACCCTGGAGAAGCCAAAATTGCAATCAGATTTTACCATCTACCTAGGTGAAACCACGGCGTCCCCAAAGGGCAGAAACCCTTTCAGAAGCAAAGTCCCACTGATGCGATCCCACTGAAATGGACCTGCACCACAGCGCTCGCTCCCACTTTCTCCCTTTCTGTTTCTTCCTTTTTCTTCTCCCTCCATTTTCCCCCACTCTCTCTCCATTGTTTTTCTCCGGTGTTCCTTTCTTTAAAAAAAAAAAAAAAGAAAGAAAACCCAGCCACCCTGTTGTTTATCTGTTTGTGCTGTGTGTGTGGAGCTCGGGGACCTCCCTGGAATAGTTTATTACGGCTTTTCTGTTTAGCTCGACTGCAATATAGCAGAGGTAATACAATCATGTCTCAGCTCCATATGGTCTCGGAGGCTGACAAGCAGAACAACCTCTGCTTTGTTTGTGTTTTACTTATGGTATTATGTGAGCCACGTGGGGCTGCTGTGCTGGGTTCCTCCCGCAGGACAGATCAGAGAAGGAGCCAGGCTCCATGTCGTCTCTCCCCACCCCCTTCTACTAACACACACACACACAACGCAGGGCCTGTTGGAGACGAGACGATAATGATCAAGCCCCGAGCACATTAGGGGCAGACAGGGAAGGTGATGTTGTGGGGAGAGTGAGGATGAGAAGAGGAAAGTAAGCAATATTTATTAAGGTGTGCACATATTTTACTGGACACTTATGTAATCCTCATACATCTCTTTGGAATATATATTGTTGCCTCACTTTCTTCCAGAGAAAACTGTGGTCAGTAATCTCCTTGGCCTTTTCCCTATTAAGTGGTAGACCTAGAATTGAATCCTTAGCTGTTTGATTCCTAAGTCATTCACAGTCTACTACCATGTTTCTGTCTACAATGAGTGTGGAGGGGTGGGGGGCGGGTAGGTGGGGTTCTGAACAGCTCTTCTGAGCAAAGAGCCTACATACTAGGCAATGACACAAGATAGATCACCACCCTGCCAAACTTGACCTAAAACATAGTTATAAGGTCACAGGGGTTTAGCTCCAAGCAGGCATAGGGCCCCCAGCCACTGGAGCAAATGAGGTACTGTATCTCGAAAGCATTTTGAAAAGTAAGATTTCAGTACAGCATACTTCCAAGGTGGGTCGTCTTTGCTGCAGTTACCATAATGAGGTTTTACCTAAAAATGCAAAGAGAATGACTCAGTGGGGAGGAGTTAGGAATATATTAGAGATGGAACAATGGAAGACCCAAGCCACTAGTAATTACTGAGTATCTTCAAGGTGCTAAAAATATAAAAAAATTAAAAATTAAAAAGCATGTGGTAGACAGATCCACTGACCATATAGCTTAGATTTTTCTGGACAATTCTAATTCTAAATATTCTCTTTAAAAAAACAGAACCAGTGGCAGGTACTGGAAGTTCCATGATTTGGGCATCTAAATCATATGAAATAATAATAATAGCTAATATTTGTTCCATGAGCGAATTCTGTTCTAAGTGCAATTCGTTCCCTATCTCATCGAATCCTTGCAACCGCCCAAGGTGTAGGTGCTATTATTAACAGTACCTGACATACAGAGCTGATCAATAAATATTTGGTGAATGAATCATCGTATCTGTTTACTTGGCTAGAAAACGAGCCCACAGAGATACTTCATCACACGTCCAATATCACACAGCTGGTGAGGGATCGAGTGACAACGTGAACGCAGGCCACCTAATTCGGCAATCTACTTTTCCACCTGAAAGCAACACCAAATCTTTCATTGGATCATGTGGTCCAATTTCTAATTTGAAATAGATGACCAAATACATGTGCCAAGTGTGGCAAAGGGACCCTGTGTGGCTCCAGCTGCAAAAGGACCCTATAAAAGTTGAAGATGCTCTAGGTGGTGAGACCTGGTTTCCAAGGAAAAGCAAATAGTTTGACTGGAGAATACTGAGGTCAGCCCAGGCTATGAGCACCACCACCTAGGGAGACCCAAGGCTGGCTCCCGTTTAGTCTGGGCCTGAAGAAGGGATCAGTGGGGAATCTCTCTGTTATCAGGACAGTGGCAGCCCAGCTCAGGAAACATCATGGTCCCAGCCACGGGCAATGACTATCTTCTCCTTCCCTCCTCCTCTGCAGGCCTCAGGCCTGAATCACACAGGGCAATCCTAGACTCACACTTGTATCCAGCAACAATAATCAGTTTTAGTTGTAGTCGCTGTGGCCGTGGTAGTGGTGATAGTCAGCATTCACAGAGCACTTCTGAAGTGCTAGTGACTTTATATACATTTACTCACTTATTCTCATCCACTTTATGAGATCAACTTGATGAACCCCATTTTGCAAATGCCGAAACTGATCTATTAGAGGTTAAAACCAAGGATACACAAATTGTCAGCATCCAAATAGGATTAAATCAATGTTATGGTTAGCCTTGAAGGAGAAAAGAAATTTTTAAAAAATCATGCTTAGGGCTTAATCGTGGAGAAAGTAAGGAGGGAGGGTTCCGTTCTTTCCCTTGGAAACAGTAGAGGGTTATGCGGTGGATGCTATGGATATGAGCATCTGCATTTTTTAGTACAAGCTAATTGAACCACCTGATTCTCCGCCACCATCTGTCTCCCAGACTCACTATCATCCTCCCCACCCACCCCTCGGCAGCAGTCACTATAGCAGCCTGGAGCCCAGAATAGTCCCTAATTTCATCAGAGCCCAGAAGAGATAGCTCTGCACTCTATGCACCCATGACAGGGTGCCCCTAAAAAGGAGGCTGCCTAGCATTCATTCATTCTACAAGTATTTATTGAGTGCCTACTGTGTACCAGGCACGTTTCTAGACATCAGAACAGACCAATGAACAGAGCAGACCAAAAAACTCCTGCCTTCATGGAGATTACATTCTACCAAAGAGACTTAGAGTGTTCAGAATCAACAGTCCACTCACCTTCCTCAAAGAAAAGTCAGTCCATCAAGGAGCCCAGGGATAATGATGGAGCTTCACGCAGCTAAATGAGACCTGATGTCACACCCTCCCAGCACCTGCCCTTCCCTCACCAGTCTTTTGTTCCAACAAAAGCAGGGGTGAGTGTCCAATTCTAAGTCAAACCCCGCCCCACCAGCGCCTCTGATTCGGCCCCCTCTCCAGACCCTGCACTCTGAGCCCCTGCTTCTTCATTGGTTTGCATCATAAATGTGTAATGCTAGTCTAAGAAAAGCACCCAGCCCAACCCGCTCTGCCTTGCATCCATAACAACCTTATCAAAGGGTTTTTTTTCTGAGCAGGGAGAACAGAGAGCCCTCCAGGTTTTGATTCATGGCAGGTGAAGGCTGGATGTGCTGAAAGCTGATTGAAATCAGCGAGGTCAACAAAATACAGCTGAGAGTGCACAATAATTGGGAGAGAAGCATCGCTTGCTTGTGTTTTTGTGATCCCCTGCACTTTCTAGCTCCTGTGTTTAAAGGGAAGTCTTTGTCTTACACACTTTATTGCATTGGTGTGTGCTTTATTTGTATAAACTTCAGATTTTGCTGACCCACAATTTCCTCTCCCTTTGTCCTGTAGCCAGCTAGATATTTTGGTGGGGGTGGGAGGAAGAAGGAGATTGAAGGGAGGGAGGTTTAGACTCTGGATTTTCATGTCTGAAGGAAATACACACCCATACACACACACACATACACACGCACACACACACATACTCCCTTCCGTTTTGTTTCAGGAGAGGAAAGTCTGCTCTCTACCCGTAGCCCTTTGATGCTGAGAGAACTACTGCTTATCAAAAGGACAATTCTAACTCAAGGACAAGTGACTACACTGTATTTAAAGTCTGCATCCTCACATCCTCACACACATCCACACATACTCTCCCTTTACAGAGGTTCTATCTGGACTGAAAGTTCTCTGAAGGCAGGAGAACTTTGTCTTGTTCAGTGCACCCTAAATCCTCAGCACAGAGCTCAGCACTTGGTTGGGGATCAATAAAAGTTCATTGAATGAATGAATGCTCAGCTGAGACTTGGTGATGCTACTAGACTCTCCAGAGCCTCTGCTATGCAAGCAGGGATGAAGCTATAGGTGAGTTTTAGCCCTCAGAGGAAGAAAGACAACAATCATGTGGCCATTGCACAGAGAAGATGACACTGGGACTAACCCAGAGCCTTGGAGAATGCTGGTGAGGCAGCAAGGACTTCAATGGAAAGTGACATTCTTCAAACTCTCAGGTCAGAGAGCATCTCCATTAGCTGAGCATTGTGGCTTTGAAGGTGATGTTGATTTGGAGTCTCATCTCTTCTGGCCGAGGGAATTTTATCCATTGGATTCCATCCCATTAGAAGAAACTCAGTCCTGTTCTCCCGAGTGTTGATGATTATTATCCCATCTCACTCTCTGCCCAAGAAAGTCTGCTGTCTATTTTGAGACCTTCCCTATATAGACGAGGCATGATGACTTAATCCCTGGTCACATCGTTGAACTAGGGAATTTCTCGCAACTACCATATAACCCTGGTGACCATCAACAGTAAACACCAGAAATATGTTTCTTCTTGAATTGAAAGCCTTTCCTGCTGGCTTAAAGGGGACCCTGAAGGCACATACTGACACCCTTGTAAGGGAAATGGAAGCTTCTTTGTCATAATAGAATGTCCATCTTCCCATTTGTAAATTCATAAGGTTGTAAGTCAAGAAAATAGTAACAATATTAGCCAGATAAGCAGCCAATTCTGCCATCATCTCTCATGTGGGCTGCTACAAAGTCTTCCTAATGGATCTCTCTCTATGTCCATCTATCATTCAAACTGCTGCCCCAATAATCTTCCTGAAGAATAAACCTGACAGATAATAACAAGTGTTGGCAAGGATATGGAGAAATTGGAATGCTTATATATTGCTGGTGGGAATGTAAAATGGTGCAGCTGTTTTGGTAAATGTTCCAAAGGTTACCATATGACCCAGCCATTCCACTCGTAGTTATTTACCCAAGAAAAATGAAAACATATGTTCACACTAAAACTTGTACATGAATGTTCATACCAGCATTATTCATAATAGCCAAAAGGTGGAAACAACCCAAATGTCTGTCAACTGATGAATGGATCAATAAAACATGCTGTATCCATACAACAGAATATTATTCAGCAACTTGGGGGAATCTCAAAGTATTATGGTAATGAAAGAAGCCAGTCACAGAAGGCCACATATTATATGAGTCCATTTATATGAAATGTCCAGAATAAGCAAAGCTATAAAGACAAAAAGTAGATTAGTGGTTTCCTAGGGCTGGGAGAGATTGGTGAAACGTGTGTGTTGGTGGAGGGGTGTTAGTGCCAAAGGGTATGAAGTTTCTTTTGGGGGTGATGAAATGTTCTAAAACTGACTATGGTGATGGTTGAACAACTTGGTGAGTATACAAAAAAACATTGCATTGTACACTTTAAATAGGTGCATTGCATGGTATGTGAATTATATTTAAATAGAACTGTTACCAAAAAATAGAGGCAAAAGAAGTTAAACCTTCTCATTTTCCTACCAAGACTTCTGCTGATTTCCTATCACCCAAAAATAAAGCCCAAGCTCCTTGGCCTGGCACAGAAAAAGCCTCCTGGCAACTTAGTTCTACCCTATCTTTCAGCCTCATCTTCCATTCCCCTTGACAAGTACCTAAGTCCTGAGCCTCTGAGCATCTCCTATTCTGGAACACACCACGCCGTTGCTGCCAGGGGCGTCCCGCCCTTTGCACTGTGTTATTGCCACCTGGAGTGCCTTTCCCCTGATCTCCACCTGACAAATGCTAGTTTCTTCTTCCAGATCCAAGATGAACATCACCTCTTCTGAAGCCTGTCCCGGCTTTCCCAGGGAGCATTTCTGTCACTTCTGGGCTGCAACGACATTCTGTTTATAGTGGATCCTGGTGCTTATCACATTTTATTTTAATTACCTGTCTGCATAGTACCTTCCCCACTCGCCTGGACCGTGGCCACTTCAAGGACAGAATCTTTGCCTTATTTATTTTCGTACCCTTCTCTCCACCCCATTCCCAGCACATGTCATCAGACAAGCACACAGACAGAGAGAGACTTGCACAGTTAAGACTGCACAGCTTAGTGTCCACACATAAGAAGTAGTTAACAAGTGTGAGCGAGAACATTTAATGTCCGCAAATGTTAAAGATAGGGGCAAAGGGAAAACAGTCAAAGACGATGACTCTGGCACTGGAAAAACTAGGCGTGACTCTCATCTCACTCCACTCTGCCTGAGCAACCTTGGTTAACAACTTCAGTTTTCTCCCTCACAAAAGATAATGCATAGCTGGGTGGTCTGATAATCAGATTATGTAACAGTAGCTGAGTGCTGACCTTGTGTTAAAGGACTTTACATTCTCTCATGAACCCCTACAACAACTCTTTGAAAGAGGTATCACTATGCACATTTCACAAGTAAGGGAGCTCAAGACATTCAGAGTTCTGTTTCCTTCACCCCAAAGCCTGAGCTTTCAATCATCCAGACAATTTGCGTGTGTAAACTGATAGTTGCTACTGATTACTTAACGTTCTTCCAACTTTCAGAAGACCCTGGAGGGAAAAAGCACTAGGTACCACTCTGAGAACATCTTCCTGATGTGAGCTATATTCACTTCAAAGTGCTCTGCCCTTCAAAATCAGTTTACTAACCTGGGGACTTCCAGATTTTACCATGAGGCAAACATCTACACAATAACTTCCATCCACTGCTCTCTGCTCTCGGCCCAGCCATTCTCCCTCATTTTTAGGACCCAGCTCAAATCCAGTTTCCTTTAAAACATCTTCTTAAAAAGCATTTTTCGGTATTCTTTAAGACCTTACATTCTGAACCACTTATTTTAACCACACACCTCTAAAACTCGCCCTCCATTCACAGACAAAACTGTCCATTTATATCCCTACTTCTATCTCCTTAATACCCACTGATTTGCTGACACTCTGCCGTACAGATCCTGTCCTCAGCACTCCATTAGGACTACCTGCTCCAGCATTACCTGCAGCCCTACCTCAGCGCCAGGTCAGATTCATTTTTCAGAGTGCTGCTCCCTGACCTGCAGCATCTGACTTTTGAAAGCGCTGACTCTGCGTCCTGGACACTCCCCCTCCCTCCGGCGGCCTCCTCAGCAATGTACCGCCCCTTCCCTGGCACTCTGTCTCCCTACTTCCTCACTGCTTTCCCTACCTGGGCCTGCCTGAGGCTCAGGTGTGGCCCCAGACTCTCCAACATTCACACTCTGCACCTTGAGGTGCGATGTCTCCTGTATGTCAGGCTCCAGCCCTGACTTCTCTCCTTAGCTCCAGTTAAGAGTCTCCAACTACCTTCCGGACATTTCTGCTTAAATACCTCACTGTCGCTTAGCATTTAATACGTCTAGACCCTGTGTGTGCTACTTATGAGCTGTAAGTATCTTGAGAAACTATAAAACACCTCTCCCATTTTTCCTCAGCCCCACACTAACGTGGTCTCTATCAGGATGACACGTGAACTTGTTTATCCCACCAAACGAGTCAGCTGAGATGGGAATGTTCACTTTTTCAAGGAGATATCTACATCATTTATCTATATCTACGGATATCAGGGCCTGTATTTTGTACCGGAACCCTTTCAACTAACAGTCAACAAATCATCATTTGCTATCTATTCTGTGCCTGGCACTGTGCTAGATGCTTCTTGAGATACGATGATGATTGCTATATAAAACCTATCATCAAGCAGATTACAGCATGTACCTTCTCAAAAATAGCATAGCATAAAACCACACTCATCATCTTCCCCCATAGCTGACAATCATTTTAGTCATCCATGTTTATAACAGTTGAAGGATTTTTTTCCAATTCCTTCTTCATCTTTTCTATCCTTGCCCCTAAATTGGACCAATCCCCAAATCCTGCTAGTTCGTCTTCCTTAGCATCCTTTGTACCCATTCCTTCCCACTCTTTGCCTCAACATATACGTTTAGGCCCTCATTGCTTTATGGTAAGACCTCTGCAGTGAGCTCTTTCCTACACAAATCTTTCTACATCCTCTTCCTCTTCTAAAGGACCTCTCAGACCTTCCAAAGTAATCCTCGCAATATACCAGTTCCAGGAATTCACTCCCTTGTTCAAAATTGTCATTACCTACAACAGCTGTCACAAAATTATGGAATCTTAAAGTTAGGAAAGACCATGTGAGTCTTTGAGTCAAAACTCCTACCCATTGTCTCCCATTGTCCTCCCGTCTCCAACATAGCCTCCTCTTGAATTTAGCAAGGAATGAGGAACTCACTCCATCCCAAGGAGTCCATTCCATCGTTGCCCTAATTGTTAGAAAATCCTTCTCAGATTGACTTTGCTGTTTTCTTATCATGTTCACCCAGAGGTTCAAGTCACCTTTTTTCACTTCGTACTATCTCCTCCCACTTTACTCTAGTTCCCTGAGAATCCAGAGACTTTCTCGTCCTCAAACTCAACTCCACCCAGTCTTCCTGCCTCCAATCAGCTTTTGTCCTCTCTGTCCTCATCTTCTGGGCAAAGGAAGGAAAAGGACAGGAGGCTGATTGTCAAAAGGACAAGGTCTCTGTAGTGCCCAAAAGGAAAGTGCGGCCTCTTTAGCTTTCTCTCCTGGTTGATGTTTGATGTGTGTGCATATGTTTTGTGTATTCCTAAGCAGCTCAGTTCAGCTGGGTTCAGTTTTCTGTGTTCACTCAGTGTTTCTGGAGGGTGAAATCCTGCATAAGCAATGCACATTTTGCATTACGCTTAAATTGTTCACTAATATACCCATCACACTAGAACAAACCCACCTTTAATCAGTGAAAACTCTTCCAGTCATTTACTATTGCATGCACACTCACACACACACAGAGGACATTAAGAGCAAAGTTTAAAAATAGACCCATAGGTTAACATTCAAATAATGAAAAAGTTGACCTGGGGTTTATTTCACTATTTATTACAGTTGAATCTGCAATACTCTAGACCAGTGGCTCTTCTCTGGGGGCAATTACCTTCACCCTCAGGGGACAATTGGCAATGTCTGGAGACATTCTTGGTTGTCATAACTTTGGGGAGTGCTATTGGCATCTAGTGGTCAGGGATATTGCAAAACATCCTACACTGTTCAGGACAATCTCATCTCCAAGACAAAGAATTATCCGGCCCAAATTAGAGTAGGTTGAGAAACCTTGCTGTAAACCTACTCCTCTATTTTTATTTTTTCCTCCTGGCCTGCCTAGATTTGAAATTCTGTGTCAGTGGGACTGGCCAGAGTGCTGGGAGGCAGCCAAGGGAACACCCACTCCCTGCAGACCTGGAGGTTTGTGGTGCGACCTCCTCTCCCATGCCCTGACCTCTTGTGCCCCAGGCAAGCCCATTGAGATAATTGGGTCAGAAAAGCAGGCACTTGGCTGACCACCAGCTGCTATGTCGGCTGAGTTTCCCCTGGGAGTGGGGGATGAGGGGGGAAAAAGAAAACAAAGGCAGGGAAGATAAACTACAGGGTAAGGAGCTGGTGGGGAGGGGCGGGTGGAGAAGTCGGGGCAAGGAGGTGTGGACGAGTTTGCATCATTATGACAAGCCTGAAGATTTCTTACCTTCCATCAGCTAATGACAAAAACTTTTCTCCTTACAGCTTAGTAAAACCTTACAGTTTGCAAAGTGTGCTGCGCTTGTTATCTCATTTAATTCTCACAACCATCCAGCAACACAGGGAGGGCAATTATACTCGTCAGTTTATGGAAGGAGAAACTGTGTATCAAGAAGACTCGAGATCCCAAAGTGAGCTCAACACTTGGTAGGTTCTTGAGAAATATCTAAGAGGGAGAAAGTGGGGAACAGAGGGAAGAGAAAAAGAAAATAAATGAGATAGTGAACGTGGAGTCAGGACAAATAGAAAGTCTTGAACATAATAGATGTTCCACGAATGCTTGTGTGTTCTCTCATGATTTGTCTTTAAGAAGATGAAGTCTACGGGAGGAACATGAGGGCATGACCTTAACATAGTGCAGGGGAAAGAAATCTAGACTAGGAATCCCAAATCCTGAAGTGTACCCCACTTCTGCCCTACCTGACAGGGCTGCCTGGCCTTGGTGGACCAGGCTCCTCTGAAAATAAGGAGGTTGAAGTCTCGCCTCTCTGGGGCTCCTTCCAATTCTTGAATATCTAGCCTCCTCCATTTTGAACATCCCAGGCTGCTCAGCCCCGAGTTCAGCCTCTGGCCACAGGCTGTAGCATCTGGACAAGGGACTAGAGGGTGCTAGCTTATTCATGTCCTTGTAAACAGCACTTGGAACTTTCCAAAGCACTGTCATAGGCTCTGCCTTTCAATCTTCACCACAACTGGCTGAGGAAGCTAGGGCAGGATAACAAACCCCTCCCTTTCTGACAAGAGACAACATGTAATGACAGAAAGAACACTGGATGAGGGATCAAGAGATGTGCATTCTCTTCCAGGTTGGCCCATTTCCTTACTCTGGGTTCCTCCCCACTTCAAACACTGCAGGGGCCACCGTTTGCAATTAGAATAACATCCGGTCTCTTCACCTGGACCCCTAAAGGGCTTATATGACCCAGACCCTGCCTACCTTTCTGACTTTATCTTCCATCACTTTCTGCTTTGTCACTCGCTCCAGTGACACTGGCTTTCTTTCTGCTCCTGGAACACATCAAACTCACTCCTTCTGTAGAGCCTTCACCCTCACTGCCCCCTGTCTGGAAAACTCTTTCCCCAAATACTCCCTTGATGGCTCTTTCCCATCATTTGGGCCTCCCATCAAATGTCACCTTCTCAGAGAGCCTTTCCTAACCACTCGGATTAAAGGAATTTCCATGTTCCCACCTCCCCACCCCTTACTTGCTAGCCTCTGATTTTATTTTATTTCTTCATAGATTTAGGAGAGAACATTGCTAATGTTTCCTTCCACATGGAGGATCCTTCCATTAGACAGAGTCATACTACTGGTCTCTCCCAGCCTTTACTCACTTCTCCGCAAGGCAGGTGTGTCTTATCTGATGGGCAAGTTTGGAGAAGTTGCTGAGGTTACGTGGCTCAATCTCTCCCTCTCTTTTCAGGATCTGCTTCATGCAGAGAGTGTGAGCGCTGGTCTGCTGTGGACCAAGAAGTAGGCTTGGTGGTAAAGCTTCCACCCCTTCCCAGGGGAGGCCTGAGATTGACCATCACTGCCTGGGACTGGATGTGCAAGTCTGTCTAATTCCAGGGTACAGCACCATGAAGCCCATTGTTGCTGCCCTCCTGAGCCACATCCTCCAACCCAGCTTTGATGAGCCATAAAGCTGGTGTTTGGGTCTGCACTGTCTGACTCATACGTCTGTCTCTCCAGCGGTTCAGAACTCAGGCTGCAACAGCAATGCCATTAATGGGCTTCACTAAACCACAACATTTACCTCTTCCTGAAATCATCATATTTATTGTTTGATTCACTTGTTTACACATCTATTGTCTGCCCTCCCTGCCACCCCCCTACACCCCTCCCTCTCCCTACCATCCCGTACAGAATGCAAACTCCTTGAGGCCAGGAATTCTCTCTCTTGTGTTCATATATTCTGTGCCTGGAACAGAGCTTGGTTCAAGTAGGAGTCAAAAAGTACCTGTTGAATGAATAAAAGAGACTTCTAGATACCTTGGCACTGCATAAGACCCCCAGAACTTTGCACAGCCCTTTGGGTGGGGAGTCCCATTAATGACTAAGACTGAATTTCGAACTTGCTCAGAAGAATGGGAATCCAGAATTGGATTCAAGTTGATTTAAAGAAACTTTTAGAATATTTCTTACAATCCTAAATTGTAGATGGGATTCCTAACCATGAAATATGATTTCCCTAAGATAGGGAAACTGAGGCATACAAAGGCTCAATTACTTACTGAGGATTCTCCAGTCAGCCAGTAGCAAAGCTCTGGATCGAGGCTGCTTTACTCCATACACTTCTTCTCCACCCGCAGAGGCAAATTGGGCTCCTGCCATTCCTTTATTCGGAGAACTACTGAATGCCGATTTTCCCGTCCTTGTCTTTCCCTGGGTCTATCGGTCCGTGCCAGGTTTCAGTTCCATTCAGTTAGAGGCCCTGAGGACCTTCATTCTGCTGGCTCAGACTCTCTTAGGCTCTGAGTAGAAGCTAACTCAAGCATGGGGCCCGTGAGAGCTCCATCTGTACCAGGAAGCACACTCTGAATGTTGCTGTCCTAAACGCGCTATCTGGTGGGCTTGGGTCCCCTACATGCTCCCCAAGCTTCAGCTGGCCCCACTCGTGATGGGCCAGGCAGTGCGATGGCTCCTGCTCTTGTTCCTACTAGAGTCTGGGGCTGCAGAATGCCCTGAACCCTTGCCTGCTTGGCCAAGTTTGCATCATCTTATCCAGCCCTCACCAGCTTCCTTGGCCCCCTCCCTTAAGGACTGCACCTGTCCTTGTACCTGAGCCACTGCAAAAGATTCCGTGGCAAACTACAGAAACCTTTCCGAAGCGAGCTCTGCCTCCTGACTGATTTTAGGATCGCTGCCGTCTGCAAAGTCCCGCTCTGGATGTCAGGCCTGGCCTGGCGCCAGTCTGACTTCACCCCTTGGGAAGTGGGCTGAGAATTTCTGCTCCCGCCATTTCTCTAAAAGAAACCCTTTAGGCCCACCTCATCCACTTGCTAGCCTCATCCTCATGGCCCCTTCACCAGTCTCAGCCTGGCCCTCCAGGGAGCCGCTCCCTGTTAGGCCTGCTGTCTGAGCGGCCCCTCCCTCTGGAGTGACTTCCTCCCTTGGGCGTTGGCTGGCCATTCTCCAAGCAGGCCCTCTTCCTGAGCATTCCAGCTATCTGCCTCAACTTCTCCCTCCCGTCCAGGCCCTTCCTCCTGTACATTTCACGTTTGAAACAGATCATTTCTTTACTACTGCCTCTTGCCAGGGTTGTGAGACACATCCAGTCACAGAAAACAAAAGCATGGAGCTGCTTACCACTTCTGGAAACGAATGAGGCAAAAACAGGGAAAGCACAAAGCAAAAAAAAGCTGTGGCTTCTGGGCAAAATGCAGGAGCTGCTATTTTTTTGAGAGTCTCTGCCTGACCCGGGCTCTGAGTTAAGAGCTCAGGTGGTGTGGTGAGTGTTAACCGGGAATGAGGGACCCGAGAGGGCTGTTTTCCCATAAAAACAAAAATAGTGTTCTAACTTTTCCATCTTGTTACCCCAAATGAGAGTGGAAGGCTGGGATCCGCTCGGCTCCTGTGGCTGTAGGACGCCCAGCCTCATCTCCCACCCCAATCTCCCTCCCCAACTCCCTTTTCCCTTGGCTAATAAGTAATCCTGAGAAGGTTTGTGCACTGTGCTTATTGTATTTGGCTCAGAAATACATTCTGTTTATCACCTCCAACCTCAGGCAAATGCTTTCTGTTATCCACTTGTATGCCTGAACACATGGAGCAATCGGGTTTAATGTCATTTTCTGGGTAACTGCAGGAAGCGGAAGGTCACTGGGCACAGCAAGGACTTGGCTCCTCTGGGGAATTAGATGCCCGAGGTCTGGTCAGCTCCATCTCAGGCTCAGCAGGTTTCTCCCAGTCATAGTGCCAGGCCTCTGGGACACCCAACTAGTTCTGTGTCTTCATCCTGTTCTCCTCCTGGGGTGATTCCTGAATCCGCCGAAGACTACGCTCACATTCCATAGAATTTGCATATAGCACGGCAATTTATTGCGACTCTAATGGAGCAGAATAACTGACTCAGAAATTACCTACGTCTTGTTTTCCTCTGCAGCAGCCTCGACACAAAGGCACGGAAAGTATTTCCTTCTCTCTTCTCCCCGCCTCCTTCCATCCCCTCCCCAGGCTTTTGTGTCCTTGAGGTCTAAGTTTCCTCACTCGGTTCATAACATTTACCTCTGTTTCATAGCACAAAGGAGAAGTTTCTGGGATGCCATTATTTTTGTTAAAACTCAGGGACAATCAAGCAGTTATATAGGATTTGTCATATAGAGGAGGGGCATGGTGGCTTTGCAGTGTAGGGTTTGAAGAGGAAAGGGCTGGCAGAGAAGGAGAGCCTGCCTCTGACCCTGGAGACGATGACTGGAAACTCAGGGAGGGGAAGGAGGAGAAGGAAGACGCCTACAGTTTCCAGGGAGGCGGACACCTGAGCCCCAGAGAATACAGCACCTCTGAGGAGGGAGGACTCACGTGGGGAGAGCTGCAGGGGTGCCTGTGAGCACTGAGCCCCCTCGCCCTGGCCTTGGGAAGCTCCACGAAGGCCCCCGATGACTGAACTAGCACAGAAGGCATCAGCTCATCCGTGTGGACCTGGGCAAGGAGCACAGCAAAGTGACCCCCACAGACGGAGGACAAGACTGGGGACACCTCACTTCCACCTTCTGAGACCTGAGAAGCCCAGCTGTTTTTTTACTAAATGTGAGGAGGCCCTGAAAATATGCAGACACTGGCAACCTTGGGGTCCGTGCTGGGCATGTTTTTATCACATGCTTTCCAACCCATTGTGAAGTGGTGGGCTACTTGCCTCCAGGGAACTGAGCAGCAGTGGTTATCCTCTGGGGACAGGGGTAAGATGGGCTTTCAGCAGTTCATACAGGCTCCCAGAAGCTGCTTAAGGATGTCTGCAGCAGGAGCCAGCACGCATTTAACTGGATCCCATATTCGTCTGATGGGCCTCATCCAATTATCAGACCTCTCCATACTTATTTCCTGACTCTCTGTGTTCTGTTGCTTTCTTTGCTTCGCTGTCCTCTGATCTTTGGCTCACATTTGTGTCTATGATCCTATTACCTCCCAATTAGATCTTGGTGTTTTCCCTATTAGTCCCTGGCTTCAACTGATTTGCCTTTAGGATTGAACATATACTTCTGGTCCTTCCTATATTAAATTTCCACTACTCTTGTTTTCAGAGCCTAGCTTTGTTTCTCATTTTGGAGCCTAGCTTCATGTTGGAACAGATAGCTATGTTCAACTCTCTTCCTCTCTTGAGGCTTTTGAACGCATCCAAATGTGCTCCCCTTTTCCCAGTCCCACTGCAGCCACTGACTGACCTCAATCACTTCACAGATTCCTACAGATCTTTGACCCCCGGCTCATGAGTCTTCTCCCCATCTGAATCTCTATTGTCATCCCAAATGGCTTTAGTCTTCAAGAGGATGACTCATCTGAAAACTTAACCTCAAACTTTCTTGATTTCCTTTACTTCAACAAATTTAACCTCCATTCCATTCAAGTGACCCACTTCCATGGCAATACCTTAGATTTTGTCATTACCTAAAACTGTTCTATTGCCAAAGTCTTAAGGTCAAAAGGCCCACTCTCCAAATCCAACTTCTTATCTTTCCATCTGTGACTCCTTTGAGCTGCTCATCACCCTCCTCAAGAACGCTAGTCTCTTCAGTTCTTCCCATCTTCTCTTGACCAGTCTTTCTGACTTTCCCTCCAGATTCAGCCATGTAGCCCTTTCTCTAACAAGAGTGGCAAACACATGGCATTATTTGTGCTAGACCCTATTAAAAGCTCTTTCTGTATGTTAACTTTCTTCATCTTTTTCATCAGTTTACAAATGAAGAAAATGAGGTTGAGTAACTTGCTGAAGGCTTCCCAGCCACAGCCAGCTACAAAATTTGCAGAGCCCGGTGCCAAATGAAAAGGCAGGGCTCCTTGTTCAAAAATCAGGGTAAAAGCTACCCTTAAAAGTACTAATATATAAAGTTCTTTCTTTTAAAACATCTTATCCCTTATGAAACATAATAGGAGAAATCACCATTCTAAGTAGAAATTTTAAATTATTAGCATACATTTTACTGTTCACGTTTGTATTGTGCAATGCCAGTTGTAAATGGAAATATAAGAGCATTTAACGCATATGCAGAACCACTGGTATTTCATGCTCATACGTGCATTTGTATTTTACTCTTACCAGAACAGCGGAAATGCTTCCAAAACTAGCTCTTTTTATTTCATTTCTTGATATGCACACATTCTTTCAACTCTCCTTGTCTTCAGCTTACTGGTGAGTAAAGAAAGACGGAAAGGAAGAGGAACTACGTGTTGTCCTGTCTTTCCATTTCCTCGCATGTCACGATTTTGGCCATGAGTGGTTGATTGATACAGGAAAGCAACGCAAGTGAGAAAGGATATGGTAGGGTTCCTTGGTCGTCTGTGTTTCTTAGAATGCCTTTGCCTTCTTTCTGCTTTCGAAGCAAATTCTAGTTGAAGGAAAGCATGGCCTGGTTGGGCTGTCAGTGCCAGCTCATTCAGTCATAGAAATGTTGATATGAAACATGAGCCCAGAATTTGGTGGATCCACGATACCTGAGAGTTCTGCAAGGCTCAAAGTGTGTACAAATGAAGCACGTTACAGAAGCCACATAGCTGCCTGGATGCTAAATGCAGATGAGGCAGCAAGGACTGAGGGACATGCACACATACGCAGCTCCTCTGCTACATGCATGCTCCATTGCACCGTTAAACTTAACAATACACAAGTTTGAACATAAAATTATTAAGAATTTCAAGATAGTGTCAGTAGAGGTTTTAGCGAAGTGTAATACCCTTCTGAAGGCAAGACTCTGTCAATGGCATTTGCCGCACACCCAAGAAGCCAGCCCTGCCTTTAATTCATAAGTGATGGTGTCACAATTTGAACCCAAGAGCCTGATTCCAGAATCTAGGTTCTGAACCACTACAACTATACTACCTCTCTTGAATGATATTGCTTTTCTTACTGTGTATTAATTTAGCTTTGTCTTCTTCACCACTGCTCCCATGTCAAAATTATTGGCAATAATCACACAGCTAGCTGATTGGGACCATCAGGCTACTTGACATTCCTTTCTTCAGACTCCAGTAAGCTTCCTTTCCTGTTCCCATGGTGGCAATTCTTAGATATTTTTCAAACTTCTTCCTTAGATTTGAGTCTCCTGATTGCCACCAAACCACAATTTTTCCATATTGCTACATCATTTTCTTAATTACCACGTATTTTGTCCAAATGATATATCTGAATTTACTCAGCCATTTACCTATTGCTGTACATTTAAGTTATTTTTAATTTTTCCTCTAACACTACAATATTGCAATGAATCACATGCATCTCCTACTTTTATGAAATAAACTTGCCTCCAATTTTACAGGAGAAAATAGAACATATCGGGTCTGAAATCCTTCTTTCCCAAATTTATATATATCCCCATTTAAGTTCACACTTTCTGTCACTGGTTGGGTTCCCCGGGAAGCAGACTCTGAGAAGGAGCTTAACATTCAGGATGTGTGTTAGGGGTGCTCTCAGAACAAACACCTATGTGGGGAGAGAAGAAATCAAGATTGGGCAGAGGGAGAAATTGGGCTGCAGTGCCATCACCATGAGGTCTCAGCCAACCCTGCAGAGAGCTCTGGACCTGGAACAGCCCTGAGAATTCTCTGGGTTAGAAGGATGGAGCTGGACCTTCACATCCCTGGTTAACCACTCGTTGGACGTCTGATGCCCCAGGGAAGGGTGTGGCCTCGCTTGAGGCAACTCTTTTTAACTGGGCAATTCTCAAAGAAGTAGGGAATGCCCATCAGTGGGGCAGTTTAACTCCTGCAATCCTAAAGGGTAGAAGTGGGCAGCTCAACCCAGCATCGAGGACACCTTCCCTCCTACCGCAAGGAAAGAGACGATCTTCCTCTTTCTAGGACAAACCTCTCCATCAGCCCAAGGTCAATCTTTCCACATATGCTTTATGCCTTCCTCTTCCCCTTCCCTCAAATCTTGTCCAATTAATCATCCCAACTTTTCCCAAGCTCTTCCATTTCCTCTCTGATAACAGCTCCTTTAAATCAGCCTAAGAACATACTCAAGTCTTCCCCCATTAAAAACATCCCATTACTCAGCTCTGCTTCCTCCAAAGCTACTGTCTTCTCGTCTTCCTACCCATTAACATCCTTCAAAGAGTGATCTCCACTTGAAATCTCAATTCCTCACTGTGCATTCACCACCCAGCCCAGAGTCATCTGGCTTCTGCCTCCCAAATTCTGAAACTTCGCCCACTGAGGTCTCTCAGACCTGCTCATCCTCATGCTCAGTAACTGCTCCTCAGCCTGACTTCTTTGATGCACACAACACAACTGATCACTTCTTTCTTTAAGCCACCTCTCCCACTTTGATCTTTGCCACAGCACACTACTTGCTCTTGTCCTACCATCTTTTCTCCACTGTTCTTCATCAGGTCCCTTCACTGCCTCCCCTTTATTAACCCCACAAAGGTTGTTATTCTCCAAGACTCAGTTTTTGCTTCTCTCTCTGCCTGCACTTCCTACCTGATTTCATCCACCCTCACCAATTCTTTATCTTCAGTACCCACCTCGTCCTAAGTTTTAGATCTATTTATTTTGTAAAAATAGTCTTGATTGCCCAATACTTCAGATTTTTAAGTTACTTTTTTAAATTACTCAAGTAATACACGGTTTCTACGGAAGATTGGGAAATGTGGGTAAGCAAAAAGAATACAAAATGCAAAACCCTGAAATTCAAACTTCCAGAGGTAATCACTACTGATATTTGGATGTATGTCTAACTTTATGGGCTCTCTCTGGGCAAAATATTGAATTTTGGGTATAAAAATTTCTTTTTTCCAAAAATTCTGATCATATTTTACATATGACCTGGTAATCCTTTTTTTTATTTTTGTCTTTCAAATCACTAAATATAATTCTACAACATCATTTTAATGGCTGCACAGCATTCCATGGTGGGACGAGATCAAAATTCTTCTAAACTTTTCTTCCAATTTCTGCACATTAGTCTTGTTTCAACATTTTTCACTACCATAAGCAGCATGGCCATGAGTGTCCTTGTGGCTAAATTTCTGGGAGCAAGCATACAAACATTCTTAAGGTCATCCATAGATATTGTCAAATTACGCTCAAACAAGGGTGCCAATGTATATTCCCACCAGCAGTGAGTGAGAGCACCAATTTCTCCAAACCCTTGCCAAGAATAGATAATAGCATTAATTTTAATTTTGCCTATTTATTTTTCTTACCTTTTCAATAGTGTTTATTTTTTCTATTTGTTTAGTGTCCACTTGTACATCTTTCTTTGAAAACTGCACTGTTGTTTTCTTTATCCATTTTATTCCACAAAGATGTTCTTTTAGTCATTGATTTGTAAGTACTTATAAGTACTATTTCTAAGTACCTACAGGATGGCTACAACTAGATTTCCCCAGAGCACTTCAAGATCAAAATTTCCAAAACCAAAGTGATTGTCTCCCCCATGAAAAACACTTACCCCTATATTCCCTCTCTCAGTTAATAGTGTCATCATCTCCTACATTAGCCAAGATGGAAACTTCAGAATTAAGCACATCTCTTCCTCCTCCTTCTCTTCTAACCCAGTTACAGAGTCTTGTCCATTTACTCTCAAATAGCTCTCAGGTCTGTCCCATCTCTTCTGTTCTTCCTGCCACTGTCTTAGCTTGGTGGTAGTCATAACCTCATGTCTTGATCTCATCATTTCTTGTTTGAACTATTGCAAAAGGCTCCTAATGATAGCCAGCTGTCTCCTCCTCTATTTCATCCTCCTTGCTGACACAGAATAATTTTCTTGTTCTAGTGCAGAATAGGAAAGAACAAATGTGGTCGTGCCAATCCCCTCCTTCAGCTCCCACAGCCGTTCCCCATCACGTTCAGTGTAACGTGATGATTCCTTAGGATCGCATGGGGGGCCCTGCGCAATGTGGTTCCGAGTTACTTCCCACATTCATCTACATTATTCTAGCCTTTGCACTTGCAGCCGGTCCTACTGAATATAGTTCCCCCAAAACATCAAGCTCTTATACAACTTTATGTCTAATCTTTTTGCCTGAAGCGCCTGGTTACCACTCAGACTTACAGCATATCTTGCCCCTGGAAATCCCTAAGAAATAAGTCAAACATACAAGCTTTGGATCTCAGCTAACTGGGAACTGGGATAAAAAGCTGACCCCCTTTTGCTGGAAGCCTGACTCAAAAAGTAGCTGAAGGAGTTCTCAGTATAGCGTAGTATCTAAAAGACACACTGCCTGGGTTCCAATCCCAGCTCTTCACTTATTGGTTCTGTGATCTGGGGCGAGTTCCTTAACTCTTCTGTATCTTAGTTTCCTCATCTTGGAAATGGTAAATCACCATTATGACTCCTTATACGTTCTCATAAGTATACGTAACACACTTAGAAGAGTGCCTGTCATGAATACAAGTTAGCTATTATTCAATGTTTCTTAAATAGATGATATATTTGAGGTAACTAATGTTGGTGTCATCTGACTATATATGAAAGTGGTTAATTGGATGAAATGGTATAATCCGGATGCAAGCTCTTTAGAAAATTTAAAGCACCATGGAATTGTCCAATATTACTATCACTCTTAATTTTAAACAAGGTAAGTCTCTATACTTCCAAGAAAGTATATATCATGATCTAACTCATAAGATCCTTATAAGAATTAAAGGAGATTTTTGAAAAATTTTTTATACCCCATCCTACTACTAAAACTGAATTTTTTTTTTTTTGAGGAAGATTAGCCCTGAGCTAACATCTGCCACCAGTCCTCCTCTTTTTGCTGAGGAAGACTGGCCCTGAGCTAACATCTGTGCCCATCTTCCTCTATTTTATGTGGGACACCTGCCACAGCATGGTTTGATAAGCGGTGCTAGCTCTGCACCCAGGATCCGAACTGGCGAACCCCAGGCGAGCGAAGCAGAATGTGCGAACGTAACTTCTGCGCCACTGGGCCAGCCCTCAAAATGGTTTTGAGTAGTTAAATTTAACCTTAAAACTTATATAAAAGCAAAATGATGGAGTAGTAAGAGCACTTAAGAATTAGACATACTGGGGTATAAATCCAGCTCCTCTCACTTATTAATACAATGACTGCTCCAAGGCCTAAAGATGTTTGTGAAAAACTGGGCATTCAGGAAAGATCATTATTGTCACTTGATTGAAAGAAGACCACCACATCAAGGCATTGTTGGCACCGGGAATAAGACAGACAATCAGAGGAAGGAATTAAAGGCTAAATGATGTTTAGTCATTCAGAAGAACCAGAGGGCAATAGCCATGCTTCTCAAGTAGCCAGAAGCTCCTGGACTCACCCAGCCTAGACTCAGATTCTAAGCAGAGTCTCAGAATCTCCAAGCAGAAGCCATTTCAAATGCTACTATTTAGCCCTTGTTCCATTCAGCTTTCTATCGTAGTTAATTATTTCTGTCTCCTGCACTAAATTGTATCTTCCCTGAAGTCGGTGACCTCACCTTTGTAAACCCAATACCTGCACAGTACTTGGCATTCAGAATCAGGCGTAACTGCTCCCTGAATGAATGAAAGAAAAAATACCATCTGCCCGGTGAACTCCTAGACACGCATTAAGGCCCAGTTCTCTCTAAAAAAAACCGAATTGAGAAAAGAAGAACACAGATTTCTTTCAGAGAGAAGTAATGAGGGACCTGGATGGAGAATCCCAATCCTAAAGAAAAGTTTCCAGAATCATGGGGATTCAGAAAAACTCTGCCAAACTGGACTCCACATTTGCACCTAGATTACCAACCTGTGTGCTGTTTTACACACACAAATCCCCATATAGATTGTGAAGGAGTCTAGGTCTCTGAAAGTGGCTGGGCCTGTAGGGGAAGCTGTTGTCAGAACTTCCTATGAGTTGAGCTCAGCTGTAACTGCAGCTGGTGTCCGGAGACCTCAGACAACAGCAGAGACAAGCAAAGCAGCAGTTACACCACAGGGCTGACTCTGCAGCGTGGGAGAGCTTGGCAGGTGCTGAAAAGGGACTCTGCTACTGTCCCCCAGCCCATGCCCAGCAGTCCACATTACTTCCAAAATGTGCTCATCGTGATGACAGTGACAATCTCAAGTCTACCGGATGAGTCTCAAGTTCCAAGCCTTTCCAAGGGATGTTGGGTTTCTGTATCTGGGTCCTTTCTTTGGGGCATGCCCTTTCCTTTGTTTTCTACCAACCCTGTTCAGCCTAACAGTCGGCCTCACAAGAGCTAATCAATACTCAGAGGCAAAGTTTCTTAAAAAAATAACCAAACCTAGTGGCTGAAGGTTTCGAAAGGTTTGGATCTCCTGGAATGGTAAGGGGGGCCTCTCTCATCCCATAGCCTGAGCATCCCTCCCTGCCTGTGGGATTCTTCCTCCAAGGTTGATCTGGACCTGGGAGCGGGTAACATTAATCTCATGGGTCTAGAACGTAAGGATCCACTAGGGGTTTTCCAGTGATTTCTAGATGTTGCATCTGACCAGCAAGCCAGGTGGAGGTAAGACTGGGTGTAGGCATGTGTGTGCAGAAAGCAGCGTGCGATTGCAGCTGGCCTGGTCTGGGCAGAATGGGGTCCAAACCTACGCATCTGTGTGTGTCTTCTTCTCCTTTTTCGTCTTTGTTCCTTTTCTCCCTGTGAATGTTTTCTTTCCCGAACCTGGGGAGTCAGAGAATCCCAGCACATTGTTATTTCCTTCAGTATTTGTAGCAACTTGTGCTCAGATTAGCCCTGCTGGTTTTAATCGGAGACATTTGCAATTCCAGTCAGTCGGGTCCTTGGAGTCCCAACCCCAGATCACATCTCTGGGGTCTGCTGGTCTCTCCCGGGAGTGTGTCAGGGCTGGATGGGGGCAGGGAGAGGCCACAGAGGGTGAGCAGGAGGAGGGAGTCACACACAGGGGGCTTTTGTCCCCTGGACTCTGCGTTAAAGCAACTACAATGTGAAATCAAAGAAGACACAGAAGGGAGAGGCTGTACCGCATCCCAGTGTGAAGAAAACAGCCTGCTCTGAAGTTATCGCGTCTCGGAATACAATGTAATTTCTTCTTGGGCAGTGCTGTGATCGCCTGACCAGCAGGAAGGGCTGGAAGCTGTGCAAACCCACCAGAAGGAGAAGGCACAATGAGCCCGGTACTGTGGTTCCAGGCCCTGGACTCAGGTTTCTCCAGCCTCTCATTTGGGGCACAGACAGCACCGGCGCTTTCTTGCTGGGCTCAGACCGAACCTCCAGCCAACACCTTCCAAGCCCAGTCCACCTTCCTCTCCTTCCCCTGCTCTTGAATCCCAAAGACCCTTTGCCTCTTTTGTCAGGACTAGAGAGTCCACAGGGTACAGAGGTGACGTGGGCACCTGAAGTTAGAAGAAAATTTCTGCCAAGAATTCCAAAATACCCAGAGGCCAGAGAGCACAGGAGGTATACAGGCAATTCTCTGGTCCCAGAGAAGCCTCCGCTCAAACCCTCCTGACGTCTGACACCCCCTTAGTCAACATCTTCAGAGAAGGATTTATCTACATCCCTCTGCACCCCATTCTAATATCCACCTACCCCCACGTCATCCTTCCCACTTCAGCTTGCGTCCCTTTCCTACCATTCAGGCCCCAGACGGCAAGAGCTGCCTCTCATGAGTAAGCTCTTCCTCACCCACATACAAAGACTTTCCACCACCTTTCACAGGGCCCAGAATTATGGGAAATTCAGAAGAAACTAGCCGCATGTGGGTGGGGCCAGCTGCGTCTATTGTTTTCAGAAACTCAGACGAGGCTGACTCAGGTTATCCAGGCACAAGCGAGGTGTCATTTCAGTTATCTAGGTCATTGTGTCCAAGAGGCCCTGGCCGCAGAAGTTGCTTTTCCTTTCCTGCCAAGTCATGAGGGAGAAAACACTCCGTTGGCTGTGTCTCCAGGTTTCTTAGGACGGGAAAAAGAAAAGGACTTGATTGACCCTTCTAGGGGCCTGAGACTTGGAAGAGGGATCCAGCGTGGGCCTGTGACTCCCCATGTACTTCAGCAGGAAGACGGGCGTGGAACTGTTTTTAGTCATAGAGAGAGGGAGCGGTGCTCACTGTACCTTATCTCTTGCCCCCAGCAAGCTCTCAGTGGGGGAAATGGCTCCAATGTGGGGTGAAGGACTGTGGGGCTGAGCTGACAAGAAACTACGGATTGGCTGTGGGCAGCCCACAATTTTTCTTAATTAGACATGGCATCTTGCCCATCATCGAAATAAATAACAGGTGTCCCCTAAGGACACCACATGAGAGGTGCCATTTATCGCCGTTCTAAGAGGAAACTGACAACATGACGGGTGACATAGCAAAAATAATGAAGAAAAATGGTAGTAGGCAAGGCAAGGCCCCATCAGCGGAGCCTTGCAATCAGTCCCCAAAGGGAAGCCCCCTGCCCGGCACTCCCCTTGGGAGAGCAGCACCTCCCAGGGTGGCCCTCTTCTCGTGGCAGAATTTAGATCTTCCGTTTTCACTAGGCAGGTGCCATGTGGTAGCATTTCAGGGTCATCTGCAGTTCCTTCTGGGCCCATCATGGGTCACTGCGAATGTGGGTCAGAGCCTCTGAAATGCCACTTTGAGAGTTTCATTATTTTAGATATTTCAAGTTCAAGCAACTCAAATTTGTCTGTGTGGATTATCTGTGCCAAATGTTAGATTGTAGGCCACCAATCCACCACCTGACATCCTTCTGGCCATTCTCCTCCTCTAATAGTTGGTTGCTAGATCCAGTCTAAAGGTGAAGAGATGTCCCTCTCCTGTCGAAGGATTATCCCCCTGCCTGTGCTCAGCATCCTGTGCCCTACTGCCTCATCAGAAATTTCTCTCCATCAGTTATTTCCTCTCTAACCATTATATTTAACTCTTTCTGTCTACGTCACCTCAGGACTCAAAAATACTCGAGTCACTTCCATTAAAAACAAAGCAATCCAGTCGGCCCTCACTGCAGTCTACACACCTCTTTACTACGGCCCCCCACCTCCTCCCCTCTCAGCCAGCTTTTCTAAAGCACCCTCACTTCTTACCCTTGACCACAGTCTATCTCAGGTTGGCTTTTGTCCCATGATCACTGAAACAGCTCTTTCCAGAGTCGCCAGCGACATTCCAAGACTAAATCCAACAGTCACTTTTCAACCCTATTTTACTTACCACTCCTCTTCCTTGAAATTCTTTTCTCCCTTGGCTTTGGGGAGGCCAACTTTCTCAAATTCTGTTTCTACTTCTCCAGCCACTTCTTCTCAGACTCCACGGCAGATCCTTTTCCAGTGCCCCATCCCATAAATGCTGGGAATCTTCAGCATTCAGCCTCAGCCCCCACCTCTTCTGATTCTGCCTGAGCTTCCTGGGCAGACTCATGGATTCAATGATCTTACAGGTCTTGACAATTCCCAAGTCTGAGTCTGTAGCCCAGACTTCTCCCTTGAATTCTATTCTCATACATCCAATCATCTACCGGAAACCTCTCTGTGAATATTCTATAAGCACCTCACTTTCAACACATCCAGAACTGAATTCCCCTTTCTCTCTCTTTCACACTTACATGCACACACACACACATACACACTTAGCCAAACTTCCTGCTCAGGAATGGCACCATAACCCACTTTTATGAAAGAACAGTGAAGACAGGGAGCTGGTAGCCACACAGTTTTTATACTGCTTCTCATAGTCCTTGGTGCTCTGAAGTCAACTGGCCAAACCTTACTGGCTGGGACCTTGGGGTGGACCCAAAGAGTCCAGTGTGTATATGTCTGCCCACACAAAACTGGGCAAAGGCAAACACAAGTCTGAGGGATTCTAAAGATCAAGAATCAAGTGAGGCCGAAAAGCAGAAATGCAGCCTTGACAATCTATCCACATACAGCAAGACTCTTGCAAAGGGCAGATGGATGTGGAAGGATGGAAGCAGCCCCAGGAAGGGAGACAAACAGGAATTCTTAGAGACCCCATCATTGATGAGTTTCAGGGCAGTGGCCCCAGCTGGAAGGGGCTTGGTCATACCAGACAGGGAGCCCAGAAGATTTTAGAGTGGGAGAAAATTCCAGAGTGGGGCATCAGAGCAGAAGTCCTGGCCTATGGACTGAATAATAGTAGAAGCACAGGAAATACTCTGACTAGCAGGCTTCTAGGTATCCAGGGTTCATCCAAGTGCACCAAATCCTGGGTCCAAGAAAATACAACCTAGTTCCAATCCCCACCAGATGGTTGGCTGGAAGCCACTGCCTCAGTGAAGACTGCCTTAGAAACTAGGGTAGGCCTGAGCTTCCAGCTCAGGCTCTTCTTTGGATCCCTTTGGAAGATGGAATGATGGGAGAAACCTAAGGCAGGATAGCAAGCGACGGAGCCTGGCAGCCTGTGTCCTATATAATTGTTCTTTTGTATGCATTTTGTACTGTGGCATCTAGAGGTCAGTTCGCTGTGGTTAGCTGGCCTTTTCGCTCCCTGGGCAGTTTGATTTGGAGTTGCATGTTTGGGGAATGAGGAGAACAGGGTGGCTGAGGGCATTTTCTACGGGCAGCAACAGTAGAGTGTTGTCTTAACAGACGTTTTGGCCTCAGACTCATCGATGGGCCAGAAGGGGCTTTCTAGTGTTACAATTGAGTCTATTGAAGATGACTGCAAGAAAAAATAGCCTTGGTGATGTAATCAATGTGAGAGCCCAATGCCTGCTAAGTATAGATACAGCGTGGACCTTTATGCGTTGATTGAGGGTGTCTTTTGTACAGGGATGAGGCTGCACTGTAGCCCCCAAGTCCGCCTTCTGATGGTAACATGAAGGGGAGTCTGGAGAGGCCTAGGATGGGAGAAATGAGAAATAGAGAAGAGGAGAGATAACTAATACTTTTCTTGCCTTTACATTTACTAAACTGGATGTCAGGCTGTTGGGTAGGCGCTAGAGGAAGAGTCTCCGCTCTCCGGGAGTTCACAGATTTGGGGAAATGAATATGTAAATGAAACATTCTAATGTTTTAACACTAGGTGGTAAAAACAATAGGAGTAATAAATGATACTTGACATGGACTGAGCATTTATGACGTACTACGTATCGTGGGAAATGTTCTCAATGCATTAGATTATTTAAACCTCCTATCAACCCTAGGAGGAAGACTATTATTATTTCCATGTTACAGATAAGGAAGTTGAGGCTTCCAGAGGTCAAGGTCAGGGAACTCATCTGAGATCACTTAGCTACATGCAGAAAAGCTGAAATTCAAACCCGGGATATGTGTGCCTAGAGCCCACACAGTCAACTCCTCCACCTGCTGCTGCTTCACTAGTTAAAGGAAAACAGAAGAGAGAAGGATCAACTCTTCCCAAAGAGTGCAGAGGTGGCCACAAAGAAGCAATGATCTGAGCTGACACAGGATAAATTCGTAAGCATTGATGGGAGACAAGAGAAGACAAGGGCGTTCCAGGTAAAGAGAGAAGCACAGACAAAGGCAAGGTCCAGAGATACCACCTCACACCCATCAGAAGGGCTGTTACAACAAAGGCCTCTTACTAAAAATTTTGTGTTATTAAAAAGGACATTATTAAAAAATTTTTATTCAAGTGTTGGAGAGGATGTGGAGAAAAGGGAACCCTCATACACTCCTGGTGGGAATGCAAACTGGTGCAGCCACTGTGGAAAACAGTATGGAGATTTCTCAAAAGATTAAAAATAGAAATATCATATGATCCAGCTATCCCACTTCTGGGTATTTATCTAAAGAACACAAAAACAGTAATTTGAAAAGATCTACGCGCACCTATGTTCATCGCAGCATTATTCACAATAGCCAAGCTTTAAGTGACCATCAGCTGATGAATGGATAAAGAAGATGTGGTAGATACACACAATGGAATACTACTCAGCCATAAAAAAGATGAAATCTTGCCATTTGCAACAACCTGGATGGACCTTGAGGGTATTATGCTAAGTGAAATAAGTCAGACAGAGAAAGACAAATACGAGATGATCTCACTCATATATGGAAGATAAAGAAACAAACACATAGATACAGAGAGCAGATTGGCGGCTACCAGAGGGGAAGGGAGTGGGGGGAGGGCAAAAGGGATAAAGGGGGTCATTTGTATGGTGAGTGATGGAAACTAGGCTTTTGGTTGTGAACATGATGTAGTCTATACAGAAGTCAAAATATAATGAGGTACACCTGAAATTTACATAATGGTATAAATCAATGTAACCTCAATAAAAAAATTAATTAAATTATTTTTAAAAAGGCAAAGTCCATTTGGAGAACTAGTCAGTATGCATACGCCAACACACATTCACATGTTCACACACAGCCACATACATGTACACCCACTCACTTGTACATGCACAAACGTGTGCATATATTCTCACATATTCTTTCACAAATGTATACTCACTCTGACACACACATGTACAAATAGCCAGACCCATGCTCATGTACACACCTGCACACACACTTTACTTGTCCCGTGAGATGTCTGCCTGAGGGGTATATTCATTCCCATCATTCCTCTCTCCTTCCCAGTCTTCGACTCCAATGGTCCAATAATAGAAATAATTACCCATCACTGAGCTCTATGCTCCAGGAACTACACTAGGTGCTCTCTACACACTATCCTTAAAGCTCATAAGAAACCAACAAGGCAAGTATTGTGATCCCATTCGACAGATGTGGTTACAGGCCTCAGACACTCTAAGGATCTCCCCAGGGGCCACATAATTCATCACTGCCTTTAAACCCAAGTCTTGTCATTTTCTGTAGCCTGAGCTCTTTAAACCGCTAAACTGCCTCTCAATATATAAAAGCCCCTAGAGCAGACTTTGTCCCAGAAAGGGGTGATCAAGCCCAGGCAGCCTGGAGAGCAATGGGCTGGAGCTGGGACCCACAGTGATGGACCCCATGGAGGCAACCCCTTCTCCCTTCAGGCTCCGGGGCCTGTGAATGGTGGCCAAGATGTGGAAGAGTCACAGAGAAATGGGAGTGCTTCGTATCACTGTGGTGACAACAACTGCAGTCATTACAGAAGTTTGGAGTTCCAACTGATCTTAAAGGACGAAGAGACTGAGGTGTTGGCCAAGGGTTAATGGATTTGCATCCAGAGACTCAAAGAGATCTGGTAACAGGCCTGATTCTAGGCCCACACTCTTCCCACTGGCCATACCACCTTCCAGCCCTTACAGTGCTGCTTAGAAATCTTCACCATGGGTACTTTTTATTAATTAACTTGCATGAGCAAATATGTAGGATTGACTAATTTGCATGGACGAATTTGTTTTGTTTCTCCGCACATGCTCTGGTTCCCAGGAATGCACAATGCTGAGCGAGGGCCTGGTGAGATCCCACCTTAACAGATGGCCTGGTTGTAGCCCAGAGAGATTAGCCAAAGCAAGAAGCTTAGAATAACATCTTGAAGACCAGATTCTAGATGTCCGTTGTCCCAGATCCGGTCCTGCCAGGTTGGTGCAATTTTTTCTCTTCATGTTATTTCCTCGAAACATTGCTCTTCCTTCCTCCCCCGACCTTGTGGGTCTCGCCCCTCAGGTCTGTATCTTTCCTGAGGGGTTATTTTCCTCCTTACTGTATCCCTTCCTTGATTTTCCCACTCTGCACTGAGCTGATTTATAGGCCAGAGTCGTCCCCTGGGCTGGGCAGAAAAATAGCAAGGAGACAGATTAATGATCCCCTCAGCATTGCCCAGGAAAATGCCAGCACAGGAGAGGGAGTGCGGCACAGCGAAAGCTGGAAAACCTGCATCCATCTCGTATGTGCGACTCTGCTGAGCATGAACATGCCCATCTTGTGCCGACACCTGGTGTTTGGGGCAGGGAGAAAAGATGTGGAATGGCTCTGACCATCCGCTCCCACTCCTTGAATTATTAGGGTAGAATGGAGGACTTGCGGAGCAGCAAGGTGAGGATGGAAAGAGACATAGTACTTAGGGGTTCCCTTGAGAAGCTGTACTGCTGAAGTTGACATGGATTAGTCTCCAGATAAAAACAACCTTTGCTGCATTGCTCCTCCATTTGAAGCACAACACACCAGAAATGTGTACCCACAGTCTTGCACCTCTTTACACACTCACACACACTCACATTTTGCTATAGGCATATCTACATGCAAAGCCACATTCCTGGCCCAGGACCCGCCTTGACTTTAGCACAGGGCCTGCCTGGGTTGGCAGGTACCGTAGTGGGAAAGGAAGAAAGACACGGAAACCTTTGCAGCCCCGGGTCCCCAGCACGCAGTCCCAGCTCCCTCTAAAGCCCCGGTAGGCTAGGCTGGCTCCCCTCCTTCCTCCTTTCTAATTATGACACGCCCCAGGGGGCCAGAGCGAAGAGAGGGGAAGGCTGAGTGAGGACTGCGCGTGGGAAAGGAGGGCACGGGTGGGGGATGGCGGGGGAGGCAGCTGAAGCAGACATTTTGTTCTGGGGAGACACAAAGAGGAGTCACACCTCACCTTCCCTGCATCCTCAGGGAGGTGAACCCGCAAGAATTCCACAGCCACCCTCACTGTAGGACCAGTGCAATGGAAAAGGGAAAAACCCTTTAGGCTGGAGTTTCAATAGTAGGCCAACTTGACTTAGAACCATAATCAGGTTCAGTGTCATTTATTCTGCTGATCCTTCTGTGAAGCAAGGAGACACGAATGGTTTTTGTCATCATTTACGTAAGGGAGACTGAGTTGATAGAACCACGGGACTGAAGCCACAGGACATAGGCCTATTTGCTCCAATCCAATGCATGCTTCATCGCTTTCCCTTCTTGGAGGACTGGCTTTCTCTTACATTCTTGGGGTTAGAATATATTAACAATAACCTCTTCCAAGTGAGCAAACATAGATGTACCAAATAATCCCTCACCATTCATAAAACGAGTTCACAGTCATTTGATCCAACTGAACAGATTTTTATTGAAGGTTCCACTATCTGCCGGGCACTTTGCCAAGCGCTGGGAATGAGGGTCTGGGTCAACCCAATCCTGGCCTCCCGGAGCTGGTGGTCCAGCAGAGGAGGCTGAATGGAGGGCGATGGGCCTTGTTATTTCATGCACGGTCCCAAGAATTCTGTTAGGCCAAGGCCCATGGGAAGGAGGAAACCTGCTCACTCGTCAACCGAAGAGAGAAGGATAACCCTGGTGAGGAGGAATTCTCCAGAACATCTTCGGCTTTGGTTAATCCCATTCCCCGGGCCCCTTCTCTTTCCCAAGACTTAGAATTAAGTTAAAATGTCAGGTCCTCTCGAGACAATAGAGTTTCTTCTCTTCCTAGATCTGTTTTGTTGTGATCATGAAGACTGCCCAGGCAGAGATTCAGAAATAGGGATTCTTCCAATTAAGTGAGATTTGATTAAAGGGAGCCTCATGGCCCTTCACATGCGTCTTTTACTTCATTCTTGCCTTGCGACCCCAACTTGGGCTGACAAGCATAATAGATCTCCTTGATACATCTCGTGCTAAAATAAAACGACTCGTCAAAAGTGCTTAGAATCCCTCGAGGCTGGAATTGGCTAATGATGTCATTACTCCACAGGGCCTGGCGTTATTTTTAGGATGGCCATTTCCTCCCACATTAAGGCTCATTAGGGTTTTTTGTCTCTGTAGTACTCTACCCACACAATAGAGGTCACACACAGAGATGAGGCCTGGTCTGAGCCTGAGGCAGGCCACTCACCCTTTCTGGACAGCTGAGTTCCAAGTAAGACCACTTGAAGCTGAAGGAAGCTTTTTTTTAAGGGTGGGAGGCCAGACTAAGGTCAAATACTGTCTGGGCTGGACTTGCGTCAATATAGCCTGCTTGCCAAAATAGAAATGGCCAGGTTCATGTTGTCTACACCCCATTTACCTCTTGTCCCTTCATACCTCTCAGCTACTAGCCAGTTTAAGATACTTCCAACCCAGCTCAAATCACTGGGCTAAAATAGCCTTGCAAATACCCATCACCACAAGACAAGTTCTCTGGACTCTAGGGTGAGACAACCTCTGCTATGCAGAGAAAAACATTAATCTATTTTTACCAGCATAGGCTTTGCAATCAGACAGATCTAGGTTCAAATCCTAGGGTTGCATTTACTGCCTGTGTGACCGAGGCGAGTCTCTTAACATCCTTGAGCCTTATTCTCCTCATCACTAAAAAGAAGACAATAATGCTATACGCACAGGACTGCTGTTAGAGAACAAATAAGAAAATACATGTAAGGCACTTAGAGTCCCTGGCAGGAGGAAAACGCTTATTAAATGCGACTGTTGTTATTACTCATCATCATCTCTAGTATTATTATAAATCAACAATCTGCAATTTTGAAATCCAAAAAGCTCTGAATGCGGAAACATTTTTCATAACTCATTTGGCAGTAAAACCTGACCTGGACTAACCTGACTTTCTTTGTAGTCCTCATTTATCCCACTTAAAATGAATATTTGCTGCAGAAATCTGAATGGTTTTTCCTTACAAGTTGCTATTCTAGACTCTGCTGGGGGGGATTGCGTAATAGTAACTGTACCATATACTTTTCTAAAATCTAAAAAATTCCGAATTCTGAAACACAGCCAGCCCCAAGGGATTGTGGCCAGTATTCTTTTTCAAGCCAGACAAATCTCACAAGGCAGTGCACAAGCCACCACTCTTTCTCCCTACCTAGAAAAATACAAAGAGTGTCGATTTCCTGACTGGCTGCAAGGCGGTCACCCATCTCCCGGAAATCACAGAGCCTCCAGGAAGAAAAATTGGCCCATTTTGCCACTCACAGACCAAATCTGTTACTAGATCTAGATTCTTGGCAAATCTGGACAGAAAGGGTAAAAAGGAACTCTAGGCTTAGAGTCGTGCTTTCTCTGAAGATCTTATGTTCCCATATAAGCAGCACTTCTGTTAACTGAGCACTCACTGTCAACCGTGCTCTTTACACACATCCTAAACCTCACAACCAGGACAGAGAAGGTATTATTGTCCCCACCTTGTAGGTTTGTAAACAGGACCTAGAGATGATAGGAACCTAGACAAATTCCAGCCTGATTTCAAAACCACTGTTTTTTTCTCTATAGCCTTGCTTGCTGACTCTCATAGAACCATAGGGAAAAAACAAAAAGGGAAAGCTTATTGTAAATTTATTTTAGTCCCATTGCTATTATATTTTAAATATGTAGCTTTCTTTCTTTTAAGAGCCAGGCCCTAAAGAAGGGTCAGTTTGCGAGTTTGAGAAATAGTGACTTTTTCTACTGCAAATGGTCTCTAAATAACCAGTGTTCTCAGAAAATGACATTGACCTGCAACTCACCTTGTGGGAGGAGTTTGAGGATTGCGGTGGTGGTGGAGGTGGGTATGTTTTCCCCGGGGAGAGGTGTTTTGTAGCTGTGTTCCTTGTTTGATCTGAAGAGATCACTTGAGCATGAAGTCCAAAAAGGGAGATCTGGCAACCTTGGCCCTGAACCCACTGGTGAGTGTTCCAAGTTACGCTCCTCCAGCACACAGCGTGCTACACCAGGCACGAGGCTCTAGCCATGACAATCCGCCTTTCCTGGAGCCAAAAGTAGAAATCAAAGGCAGCACAAAAGATTAAAAAGCAAGTGTCCAAAACCAGAGAGAGCAACTCACCCTCCCTCATGACACCCGATGAGACAAAGACCCCGCAGTAAAGGTGTCGTGCAGCCCGCAGATTAATCTACACTATGCAGAAGTGGTCCAAGTCCTCCTTTCCCCCATAATAGGATGCCCAGGAAGCCTCACAATGAATGCTTCAGTCAACAAGATAGCAAGAACTCAGGCTGGCTGGCGGTGTATTGTTTACCGGCTACCTAGGGCTTTGGATTATGAAAAGATGCCTGAAAGAGACTTTGTTATCTCATTGTACCTTTGCAAGTCACCACTCAGTTCTGTGAGCAGCACTGCTCCTCTTAGAATTTCTGACTTTTGATTTGAGGATGTGATTGCTCCTAGGCCTGACAACAGGAGGCTTGAAACCCAAGGGTAGCCGCCGGGCCTGTGGTCGCCTGCAAAATGGAGGTGCAGCTGGGGTTTCTGACAGGCCCCAGTGAATTCCAGGCAGCCTGCCAGGTGGCACAGCTGTCAGTGATCCATGAGGTCACCAAGGTATGAATCAACGTTGGCGGCATCCATGGTTGCATCCATAATATAGATGGTTCATGTAGCATGTCACAGGCCAATGAGAAAGTGACTTGTCTTGGAGGGTTTTTTTCTTTTTTCTTTTAATCCCAGTAGCAGGGAAAGCAATCATCCAAGAAATGGAGAGTGTGAAACAGAGAGCCCTATCCAGGTGGGATACTCCTCCGGCTCTGACATGTGGCCATGGAAGTGGCATAAATTCTGGTCACCGTGCCCCAAATTACAACAAAATTCTGATCCCATTTCTTCTCTACCATAGAAAGCTAAGGCCATGTCCCTGCTCTACTTTCTTAGCAGCTGCTCAAAGACTCACTAAACATCTTGTCTAATAACCACACTTTACAGATGGGAAAACTGAGCTCTAGAGAGGGGAAATGACTTTTCCAAGGTCACAGAGTACACTATGACAAAGCAAGATGGAAGTCATCTCTCCTGATTCCCAGGCTAGTTTCATAATCCCAACCGTTTCCTAACCACCCCTCACTCAGAAACAAACACCCTCAGATTTTCGAATCCGGAAAAAGAAACATATATGCAAGAGAATGTTGTAATTTAAAATGGAAATCTGCTCTAGAATGCTGATAACAACAACTGATGACTACTGATGAATATACCGATAGCTTGACATTAACAAAATCAGGTACTGCTGTGTGAATAAGTGTGATGTTAACAGACAATTCTCCACAATATATTTTTCATGAGCAAATGAGAGGATGTGAAATATATATTATGGAGGATGGTGTTAACGTCATGTTTATCTGCTCTGCAGCAACGTGATATTCTTTGCATTATACTTGCATTATACTTTGCATTATACTTGCCTGAAGATAATATGATTCCATGAACCTTGAAGTTGGCTCCAAACTTTTCACAAATGCAATTGAGGGTCTGTCCTCACCCTTGTTCCCTGCTCCTCGCCCCCACCACACACACACCCGTTGAAGGATAGTTTCAAAAGATAGGTCTGTATTTTTAACAGACCGGTGAACAGTAATGAATTCCCCCCAGCATGTGCCATTATCTAAGATTCCTAGCTGGCTGCCATTTTGCTTTCGCATCCTTCCCAAAGGACCGTCTCTCCCTCTCTGCCATTACATCATTCACACATTCTAGTCACTCAAGGGTTTTAAAGCCCTGCACATTCACCACTCAGGGCTGACCACCAGAGCAGAACTCCTCAGGGGTCCCATCTACCTCTCGACTGGAGTAGAAGAAGGGACCAGTCTCCAGTCTTCAGGTGAAGCCTTGCATGTCCCCACCGAGGTGTTTGGCAATGGTGGCAGCTCCCTCCTAGGATGGCCCTCTCCACGTCTGGCACCGAGGAAGGCAAAGTTAGACTGACAACAACACTAACAAAGATTAATTCCTGTGTCTGATGAGAGTTAATTTCTCTGATTAGAGGACTCTCAAAGATGCGCAGTGACAAAATCCTGACTGGAAATATTCAAATGGCAGAACGACGGGGCTAAGAGCCCCAGTCGCACACCAGCACCTCACACGAGACCTTCCTGAGCCTGGGCACGTTATGAGTCAAACAAATAACAGGAATAAACACACAAGGGCAGCGGGCTCTGGCTGGCTAGGTATTTATGTATTTATCTATTTCATTCCATTTGTTTATTATTTATTTTCCTTTCCAGAGCTTCTTGGAAGTTCTTGTCTGAAAGCACATTCATTCAGAAGGGCGAGATGAGAGGGGCAGAGGGCATATCTACCTGGAGAAACATTGTCCGGTTGGATGGAAACTGATGGCTAATGGAGCTGTTGCACTGGTCCATCCGCCCATCCCCCAGGAGTTTGCTTTGGATCATGGAGGAGGAAGAAGCTGATGGACAATTGGGACGATCCACTTCTAGATTGCTGCCTTCTAAGGGCATGTGCACGCGGGTAAGGCAGCTGAAGGAGGTCATCCGTCTAGAAATAGTTGACATTCGGAATGCCAGCCTCACTGGGCTCTTATCAGAGGGAAAGTGGGAGGTGGCTGGAGAGGTGCGAGCTTAGAAGGCAGACTGACTTGGATTTGCATTCTGGCCCCATCGTTCCCATCTATGTGAGTCTGAACAAGGCACCTAACTTCTGAGAGGCTCAGTTACCTCCTCCAGAAGGAAGAGCATCCTGTCTATTTTAACTCCTTGGCACACACAAGTTGTCAAAGAGCCGGCCCACAAGGTCCCCTCTGTCCCCATGCTACTCCTCACCTTTGGGATCTGGCCAGAGAAAAGTCCTCTGGCTTCATTCTGGGAAGATACAGAGGCTGTGGGGTCTGCTACTTGTAGAGAAGTTTAGCGACTTCTGGCTAAGAGAGAAATATAGTCTTCCTACTGGCAGGTAGGAGGGCAGAGGAGAGAGCCACTTTTCATACCTCTCACACTGTCCCATCCCTTCCCTTCCCCCTTAGCCCAAACTGTCATTCATCGTCTCATAAACACATACTGAGCACTCACCAAGGGCCAGCACCATACTAGAAGCTGTCCACAATGTGATGCTCCAGCTCCCTTTAACAGAAGATCTCTCTACCACAAGGACATTTACCAACTTCATAAGTGTTCATTGAGAGTCTATTTTGTGCCAGGCACCATAGTAGGCTCCCAGGGTAGGAAGACAAAGTCTCCCTCCTAAGGAGCTCATAGCCTGTGGATGCAAAAGAAGCTGGCTTTGGTCCGAAGGCAGTTCATTCCTTGGGGTTTGGGATGTGAATGCCCAGCACTCCCCTCCTGCACTGGGCTAGTACAGATGTAAAGCTGCAGTCAGCACACTGCTAATGGGGCTTTGAAAGTCTCTGCTTTATTAGGGCATCCAGGAAAGCCGATTTCAGCTGCAAATGCCTTCATTGCCTCCCCAGCAGAAATGGCTAATACCTGCTTTCTGGGACGCGCTCATCAAAAGGAGACTCTCAAAGCCCCATTAGCAGTGTGCTGACGCTGGCTGTACATCCTGAAAGGGCAAAGTCCAGCGGAGTTAAAGGAATCCAGCCTATTTGTCAACACCAGAATGAGTCAGAGCTCCCCACACTACCCAGCCCACCACCCCCAGTCTTTGCTTCCTCCCTCTCACCTGGGGGCCTGAGGGATTACGATTTCTCAGCAGGGGGCTCTAGAATTCTACAACCCACACACTTCCCCCTCCTTCCTTTGGCTCCCCACTCCCACTCCCTGCCAGTCTCAATTAATCCTACAACCCTAGAGAAGCCTAAACAGCCAGCGTGGGCCTGTACGCCGAGGACTGCCCTGCTCTGCCATCATCTGACTCCACCTGGAGAAGCTCTCCAGCTCTGTTGTCCTGAGCACCTTCAGTGGCTACCCAGGCTCCTAGAGTCTTGACGTCGGAAGGAGCCTTCAAGGTCAGCTGGCCCCGCCTGACATCCAGCAAAAGAACTCCTCCCAACATGTGGTCAGTTGGTCTCCTAGGAGTAAAGATGACTGTCCCCAGAGAGCTTTTGGAGGCAGACAGACTTGAGGGTCCAGCCCAGGACGCAAGCTGTAGGACCTTGCCAGTGCACGTCAGGCTAAAAGGAAGAGCTGCCATCACCGTCTGGCAATGCTGTAAATGCCCAAGATGGTCTCACCTGAGATTTTCACCAGCCAGCTGTCCCCCACCCCAGACCTCATCTCAACTCCTGCAGTGACCCAAGCTCACGTCAAGAGGATGCCCAGTACCAAGAAATACTGGCCTTGCCCTCTCCTTGGGCCACCCAAGAAGAAAGGACAAGACAGGAATTGAGATTCTCTCAACTTTGTTTATCGTCCTAGTATTCAATAGACAAGCAAGGTGATGTGGACCACGAATGAACCGGAGTCATTAGAGAATCTAGCAACAAATGCAAGATTTCAACAACACGGAGCAAGCCCTGCTGTGCTGCAGGCACGTGGTAGCACCTGGGTATACAAGGCTGAATAATAAACTCAGTCCCTCACACTGAGGACTCATGGCTTAGTGGGTGAAGACAGACAGAAATAGGAATTATATGTAGCCTGATACATGCTTTATCAGCCATGTGAACAAATGGCTTTGTTTTATTTATCCTATTTGCTGTTGCCATGGTGTTTGTCATTGTTGACCACGACCCCTTTCTTAAAATTCTCTACTTATTTGGTTTCTGATTTGGCTTTCTCCTGGGTCGTCTTTACTTCTGAGACCACTCCTCAGTCCCTTTCATTGCACCTCTCCCTCTGTTCACTCCCTAAATATTGGTACTCCCTAAAGAATCCATTTCTTCCCTCTTTGCTGCTCATTCTGCAGCTTACATTCTCCCTGGAAAATATCTTTTGCTCCTAGGCACTAACAACACCTATATATTGAAGGCCCCCAAATTCGTATCTCCTAGCCAGACTTTTCCTGAGTGACATCTCCAGGACATATATTACTTGAACATTTCTTTAAAATACCATGTACCAATAATATTCTAAATGCTTTACAAATACTAACTCTTTTAATCCTCCTAACAACATAACAACCCTATTGAGGGGATGCTATTGTTGTCCACATCTTAAAGTTGGGAAAACCAAGGCACAGAGAGGTTAAGTAACTTGTCCAAAATCACACAGCTAGTGAACATTGGAGCTGAGTTCCAAACACACATGGTCTGGCTCTAGAGGGTGTCATGCCATGCTGCCTATATACCTCAACATATTATAGGCACATGAACATATTATGGCAAATATAAACTCAGTTATCAAGAAAATTTCTGCAACAAAATTTAATGAATATGTGTAGGAAAAAAGAAAAAAAACCTTGGTTATCTTCTCCCCAACTCCACTCTTCCATTTGTTTAACCAAACCTTCCACTTTTATTAATGGCATCATCATCGATTCAGTCTCGAAGAAAGAAACTCACCGCCTGACACATCAAAAATGTTCAGTGAAGGCTTCTGAATTATATTGAATTGAACTGTTCTAAACTGGATTGAAGTGAAGCATGAAGGGAGCTCACAGTGAGAACTTCCACTGGAGAACTGAGGAAGATTTTAGAGAAGGGGGGACATTTGAGCTGAGCAAGATATAGCACATTACAAATTGCATTACATATTCACACTGTTAAGGGGCTAAGAGATCAGGCAGTTCCATGCTCTCATTTTACAAACAGTGAATCTCAGGTAGATAAGAGGAACCAGTGATAGGAAGAAGTCTGGAACCTGGTGGGAGAGGAACATTACTACTTACTACTCAAAGTGTGGTCCATAGACTGATGGGACCAGTGGTGGTATTGGTGTCATATGGAGGCTTGTTCCTACAGACCTGCTCCATCAGAATCTCCATGTTAACAAGATCTGCAGGTGATTTATCTGCCAATAAATTTGGAGAAGCGTTGCTCTAGGACTGTTTCTGTATTGGCCAAGGGAACCAGATTCGTCAGCGAAACCTCACAGAATCCTCATTACTCGATTCCCTCTGGAACCCCTGTAAGCTCTGGTAAGCACATCTCTCCACTGGCCCGCACCCTGCTCCTGACAGCCTCATGGAGATTAACATGATTGCATGCATACACATCTCTGTTGTGTAGAGAAGACTTCATCCTCAACAGCTCCAAGGAGACACAGTTGTGAATGATGTTGGTAAATGTTCAGCAGTTGGTTTTGACAAAAGGAAGACAGAAGGAAAGAGGATGTTTTTGTCCATGGTGTTAACTCAGCCCCAAGCCCTTTTAGTCCATGGGGCTACTGGGCCTGCTAGAAGTGGGACATAAGTGCCAGGAAGGGAGTGAGGAGATATTTTTAGAACCAGCTTGCTTGATTAATGTGGTCCAGGGGGGTGTTGGTTAAAGTCCTGGAACCTGGAAGTATTGGGATGATCTCCGCCTCAGAGTATGGGACCGGGATGAAGGCTATTGTGAGTTAGCTGAGGATCTCGCTCAATCCACTTTAGCTGTGGAAGAGAAGCCAAGGTCCTGAGGCCTGGGTTAGCATCAAAGGTGGATGCTGTCAGATGGAAGGGGTGGTACATCTGATAGAACCAACAATGGAGGGTGGCAAACAAGGTTAGGAATCAGGGGAAAGTATAAAAGTGTGGGCTACACATAATAGGAAGGAAATAGTCAATTAAAACAAAACAACCTTCAGCCACAGGTGCTGTGACTCAGGGCCACTTGACAGTTGGACACAGGCTGCAACCATAGAGGAAAGAGCAGCTAATGGAAGGGGGGAGTCTTCCAGGCAGTTCTTCACCCAACAGTTACTCTTTTCCTGACTAAACCCATGGAAGATGATAAAACCCCCTCTTCAACAGCTGGGAAAGCATTCACCGACATTTTGTAGAGACATTTTGTTGCAGAAGCCATTCATGGAACAGGTTTACATTGGAAGAGAATTGCATCTCCTGAAATTCCTGCATTTGCATGAATATGTGTCGTAGCAAATAGGAGCAGAAATAGCTAAAGTAGGAGAAATGCAGGGAGACATCTGTCTGCTTTGGAGCGAACAGTTGGAGGCTAACTACAATTCTGCCGTTGGCCTATCAGCTCTGCTGCAAGGAAGGGATGGGTCCAAATTCCACTGGCAGGAGATGCAGAAGGGGACTTGTGGCCAGTGCTGATCCAGCAGGATAAGAGAAGAAGGTTCAGAGAGGATCAGGGCAAAGTGTCCAGGGGCACCTAGCACAGGACCAAACCAGAGTTCTACTGGTATACTAAGTAGAGCAGTTAACTATAAACAGACCAGAGTGTTCCTTCCACAAAGCAGGTCCTGAACTTATCCTCCTGTTGCTGTCTCTATAGAGTTTAGATAAAGAACTGCTTCAAGTATTAAGAGCAGATGGATATGATCTCAGAAAGGATGAAGGAGGCAGAATCCCTTAGAGATGGTATATATTTGGCCTGTCCCTTTCTGTCTCTTCCTCTCCTGCTCAGGTCTCCCGTCTCCTTTCTTCCCTTCTTCTCCATCTTTTCTCCTTTTCTTGGCCTTCTTCTGATTCTCCTGGCTCTAAAATGAAACTGAAGTTCATATTTTATTATTTATTACAGAGAATTTTATGTTTTCTGGTCTTGGTTTAGAAAATGAACAAGCGAAATAGCTTTATTTATTTATACATTTAAATAGACTAAATTAACTTGATTTTTATGTTTGCTGTCCTTTGCCCTAAAGAGATGGTGCTTTTGGTGCCAAAATGGCATCTACCCAGGTCTGTTACTAACACAGCATTTGCAAAGGATGTTTACAGAGAACAGTGTTGTAGGTGCCTTCTGAGCCTGCCTAGTAATCCCAGCCCTTCAGAGGGTAACATGAAACCTCTTATCTAACACAATGAACTGGGACTCGAGCCAGGACAGAAAGACAGACGGATCAGGCAGCAATTCAGCGGTGTCCACTGATGCTGGGGATTTCTCTATTTGAAGGTCACAGAATTCCTACTTGCTCACCTCTTGAATCATCTGCTTCTCTCTGCAGATGGTGCCAGAGACCCAAAAAAACCTAAAATAGTCATCTTTCAAGGTTAACAAGATGCTGTTTAGAAGCCCCAGCATGACTGTCAATAGCCAATCAAAGGAAGCTGTCAGTGGGTCCCCTGAGCAAGGGTTTCAGTTAATGCAGAGAGTGAGGCTGGGGAGGCCACACATCGAGAAGAACCAGCTGTTTGGCTTCCTACGTGGGAGCCCAAAGCTCAAGGCAAAGGGGATGGGCTTTGCCATTCCCCCAAGCAGAACAGACCAGAATGGTCCCGATAGTTCGTCTGCAACCAGGGGAAACTTGCTACAATCTGGGGCTCATTCAGTGAAATCCATTGTCCTCTCCCCATGAGAGGGACTCTCAATTAACGTCCTCCTCAGGCCCTTTTTCTCCCGTAGTGATCTGTTTCTTGCAAGGCTTTTTTTTTTTTTCCTCAGTTAATGCAAGGTGGACTCAAATGAATACTATAATTCCAGTTTGGGATCAGATTTATGCAATGGCTTTTACCAAACATAAGCTTCAGTTTCCTTGTTTGTAAAATGAGAGAGTTGGCAAATACAAAGGGTAACACAATACCTCAACTCCACAAGAATACTATCAGGAATTATTTTTAAAGAGAGTTCTTGAGACTAGTGAAAATTAAAAGTTTTCCTTCAGAATCTTCCATAATCTACCTCCTTTAAGTTCAAGTGCAAGAAGAAGGGAAGAAGGGAGCAGACCACTTGTGATGGATGACATCATGCTAATAGACAGCGGAGAAAACAGAACTTCTCAACTCCGTTTACCTCCACCTTCTCTGCCAAGGAGACCCATCCATCTTCAGTCTGTGAAGAGTAGAATAAACTCGAGCAGGAACAGACTGAAGCCTGTGATGGGTGAAGAGATAGTAAGCTTCATATCAACCCCCCAATAAAATTCTAGATTGCACTATCAAAGAGAAGATTGGGAACATTCGGTAAGGAAAATGGGAATCGTCAGAAGCTGGCCTGGGTCCAGTAACAGAGTCATTCTAGGGATAGCTGTTCCAATATAATGTCAAGTTGGGAGAGATAAGCAGGATATTTTTAAAAGCATCTTTTAATAAAGATTGCATTTAAAATATTATTTATTCATTCATTCATTCATTCATTTATAAACCTCTACTAGAGTGTAAGCATCATGTGGGCAAGGAGTTTTGTGGGGAGTTGTTGCTCTTTTGTTTACTGCTGCACCTAGAACAATGTTTGGCTCATAGAAGACACACAGTAAATATTTTTTAATAAATCAGTGTATGGGCATAATAAAAGACTGGAAGGAGACAGAGCAAGAGTTAACAGAGATTACCTCTGGGTGATTAGATGTTGGGTGATTTTAATTTTTTTCTTAATGCTAGTTTTTTTCTCTATTTTCCATATTTTCTGTAATAAGCATAGGTTACTTTTATAATCACAAAAATAAAAAATACTGTCCTCTTTGAAAGACTTCTTCATGACAAATTAGTCTTATTTTATTCTCTTTGGAAATATCACTAGACTGATAGACCAGAGGAATGTGGATTTCCGTGAAGTGTTTCCCAAAACCTCTCATGCCATCCTTTGACCCAGAGGAAGAGTTGTGGGCTCAGTGATGGCTGAACTGAGTGGATTTGTTGAATGACTAAACCCAAATAGTGTTGATTAAAAGATCAATGCCAATTCCAAGGAAAGTCTCCAGGGGTGTGATACAGGGACCTGTCTCATTCAGTGTGTTCTTCAGAAGTTTGGATGAAGGCCCTCCTTGGAGGAAGGCCTACTTGCTTCAGTTGTAGACAACAGATGGCTGGGAAACCTAGCTGATACGTTGGAGGACAAGATTCAGATCAAAAAGATCTCAACAGTCTTTAACTATGGGCTCAAACCCAAAAAGTTAAACTTGATAGGCCCTATGCTCGCATTCCAAGAATATCTGTAGCTCAGAATCTAAAATAGAAAGACCTGCTTAAGAAGGGTTGAGAAAAGACCCAAGCAATTTAGCTAGGCTTCAGCTTCTGATGAGTCAACAGAGCAATGTGGCTGCTCAAAAAGCTAATGCAACCTTGGGTCACATTAATAGAGTTCTTATGTCTAGATTTAATGTTGACTTCAAATTTAGCATTCTGTGATCTGTGACAGCATTCTCCAAAGTGTCTTATGGAATAGTCCATGTTAAATCGGAGTTTGGTGGTCATGTACATTTGGGAATCACTTTATCCTCGGTTCCCTTTTTGGAGATGCACAGCGCGTATTAGCATCTTAAAGGAGGTGAGAAGAGCTGCAATAAAGGTCGTCCTAAATTATTTTACTAGGAAATGTTTTTTGTTTTTTGTTGTAACACCTGTTAACAATCAGAGCACACTTCAGGAAAAGCTGATCTACCATAAACTACTCTAGGTATGAACTATATCATATATGTCTTTGTCCTCCTTAGCAAATAGCACAGGGCAGGGCACATAACAGGTACTCAGTGCATTCTTGTTGAATGAATGAAAAAGAATGTACCAGAATACTATGTATCACAAACTCTTCAAATCACATCATGTAAAAGGTGCACAGCCACCAGGCATATGTCCAAAGGAGAGCCAACAGAATGGTAAGTTTGAAGCCTTGGTTATCTAAGCGAGGCTTTGCCTGGAAAAGAGAAGTGTTGGTCAGAACAAAGCACTGGTAGGATGAGGATGGTATAGACTGAGCCTGGCTGGGATCTGGAAATGAGACAGATCCGCAAGGAGCAAGTAGGGCATCACAAGTGACTAGCAAAGTCCCAGGGACAAGCATAGATAGGGAAGTAAAGAGCCTCAGGGTCCTGGAGCACACTTCTAGGCGAGAGACTCCAGAGGGACCATTTGGTCCAGTGACTCTAAGCCCTGGCTGCACATATTAGCCCCCTGCATAGTTTTTTTAAAAAAAATACCAATATCTGGACCTCTTCCTGGACCAAATAGATCAAAATCTCTGGGGATTGGCTGTGGTACTGGCAGGATTGGGACTAGGATGAGGCAAGCCAGGTTCCTGGGACACAAATGTAAGGAGATATCACTCTCAGGGTCAGATGAGTGCTGGGTCGGCCCCTGAGAGCGATGCCCTTCCATTTTGCACACTAGGAGCCCAGTCTGCCTTGCCCTAGGCCCCATCCAGGTACTAGGACTCTGGAAAGTTTCTCCCAGGTGATTCTTGGATGCAGCCAGTTTTATAATCACCGATATACTCAAACTCATTCAGTCTTCAGCTTAGGAAAGAGGGACTCAGAGCCATACAGAAAGTTAATGTCACAGGCAGGGCCAGAAAGGACCGGCAGAGTCCGGCAGCAGGCAAGGGGCCAAGGAAAAGCACTTGGCGTCAAATACTGAGGACTCATCCATAGGGACAGGGGTTTGGCTCCACTCCTAGGATGGCCTCTTGAGGGAAGACAAGGCCCTAGTCCAAGTCCTGGGTCCCAAGCAGGGAGCTGAAGCAGAAAGCTAGGTGTTAGAGAACAAGTATTTCCCCAGTCACAGGAGCTGGACCACAGGCTGACTTAGTCATCATGAGCAGACGTGACCTAGTGATGGGGCTGAGAGGGCAGCTCAGGAGCTGGGGTCTGCAATTCAGGGGCCCGCAGTCTCCATGCCTGAGCAGGACCGAGCCGGCAGGATGGGGCTCCACAACACAGTGGGAAATACAAACATTTGAATGGAAATCGGATGGAAAAGGAATCAGATTTATTCCAAGGGATTTCAAAAGGCAGGACTCAGACCAACAAGAGAAATCACAACCTTGTCCCAGTATTAGGCATTTCTCTCAATTGGAGATTCCCAATAATGGAGGACAGCAGTGTGCATAACCTGATGAGAAGTACTGAGGAAGGTTTCAAGAGGGTGGTCTCCACCGGACAAGGGACGACTTTGTTTTAAAAGACTGCTGTTGCCTTTCAAAGATTCCAAATCCCTTGTTTTCTTTTTTTTCTTACGTCAAGGAGCTCCGCTCAGATTCTACAAAATTCTCTATCAATCCAGGTGTACAAGATGGTAAGGAAGACCACAGGGGCATTTGAATATAATTAGATTATGAAAGACTGAGGTTTGGATAAACCGTGTAGTCTATTCACAGATAATTTTCAGGTTAAAACTACATCACTGCTCCGCTTATAGTCATCATCCTTTGATTTCTCTCTTCTATTTCTCCTCCTGTACCTATTTGCATTGACCCAGATCAAGTCTAATCAAATCAGCCAGCGTTTGTAGAGTGCTTACTGTGAGCCAGGCATTGTGCTGGACACGGATCTTCACCTCAGAAGTGTGTGGCAGAGAGAAGATTGAGCCCGTGGAGTCAGGGTTAAGGGGATAAAGAAAGTCAGGGTGTTAGATAAACTTCCTGAGGCCACAAACCCATTCCCCATCCACTGAAGCCCAGTGTGGAGAATAAAGATGCAGAATCCCCCAGATGCGCTTCCTACAACTTCCACACCACAATCCAGAGCCAAAGTCAAGAAAAGAATGGATCCTAGGAATTCCAGAATGTACCCATGAGGCTTCCATGATACAGGGCGAAACGGAAGATTCTCAGGCCAAGGAAGCCGGGCAGTTGGTTCCTGGGTAGATAGTGTGGCAACATTGAGTCAGGAGGAAAGACGTGGATGAGCTCCTGCTTGCCTTAGGACCTCTGTCCATGCTGTTCCATGGAGCCTGAAGCCCTCTTTGTGCCCTCCCTGTCCCCCTACACTAGCCCTTCAGAGGCCCTTCACTTTGCTTCCAAAGTCCCTTCCTCCAGAGAGCATTTCCAATTCACCAGATGAAGTTGGTCATCTCTCCACAACATCTTCAAGTTTCCCTGTGTAACATTTATCACAATTGTACCAGGTAACCATTTGTGTGATTGTTTTCCCTCTTGACTATAAGCTCCTTGGGAGTAGGGACCTCGCATGAATGAATGAACGAATGGCATAAGTCAGAAAACAAAGAAGCAGCAGCCAACAGGAAGCAGGAGAAATAGATAGACTGAGGATCCAAAGCTGGAGGCTTGGCTGGAGCAAACAGGAAACCAGGAGCAAAGCCTGGGGTCAGGCACAGATCAGGTAAAGAAGGAGCAGGGGCTCTGGGGCCAGGCTTGCAAAGGCTGGATCTCAACAGTGTCCCTTGGAGGGAAGGTTTGGTGCTCTCTTGCTGGGAGTGGAGCAAGCTTTCAAGAAGAGGGCTCCCCCTGGACCCTTGCTCCCAGCACAAGCAAGATAACCTTCCCATGACAGAACTAACCATCCAATATAAATTAGGCTGCACATGAGTTTATGGGACATCTGTCCTCAGACCACAGGGATTTGAGATCCCTACTTAGCAAGGCTGCCATGTCTCGCTTGCAGCTGCCCTGGCCTTCTGTTAGTTTTTTTCCAACTATAGCTGAGGGGACTTCATCAGCCCCTCTCTCTGCACCCTGGCTATCTGATGCCCTGAGTACCTCCTGATTACCCAACTGAGACTTCTAGGGGAACTTAAAAGATAGAAAAAGGATGATGTGTCCCAAGGGGCAGGCAGAGTCAGATCTTAGAACACAGCTGGACAGGGACTGATTAACTGCATTAGGACAGAAAAGACAGCAGGGGGTCTGCGATCTAGAATTAGACTCATCTACTCAGGTGGGGCAGGCACCAAGGGGAGAGCAGAATGACCAATCCAGTGGGAGGAACATAGAACTTGACAGATATAGTAACAGGCCACAAGAGAGTCGGGGCAAGAATTTAGCTTTGGGGCTTTTGTAGGAAATATTAGGGAGCCCCTCCTGAGTGGATCCGCACAGAGATGCACATAAGAAATAAGTCAAATAGAAGCAACGCTCAGGAATCCAAGGAGGCAGGAAGCCACCTCTGGGGATGTCTTTTTGCAGGTAGCAAGGTCACAGGGCAAGATGCAGTTTCCAAGGGGACTGGAGTTCAGGGCAGGACACTCAAGGAAGGAATGTCCTCAGCCTCTGAGGGCCTAAGTACCAAGAACATAACCAAGGCAGGGACTTATGGACAGAGATCTATGTCAGAATATCCACTTGTCAGAATGAGTCACAAGATTAGGGACAACAAGCAAGTAGCCAGGGTGACAAGAGCAAATCTACATTGTTGGATGGCAGCAGCTTAAATTCTTCCAGCCTGAAGTCAGAATTGATCCTGGAGCCTGGGCAGAGCTGAGCCTGCATCCGTGGCAGCCAAGTGGATTCAGCCGAGGGAGGAGAGCAGTGCAGTGTCTGGGAACAGGTAAGGCCTGACAGACAGAACACAAAGGATGCCCTGTTCTGCTCCAGCTGTTTCTGATAGCCTGACTTCTCGCTCAGAGGTTCAAGAAGGATGAGGAGTGGGCTGACATGGGCCTTGGAGAGCAGCCACTCCTTGCTTGGAGCATGAGGGGGGCGAATGTGTAAATGTGGATTTGTCAGAGCATCTGCATGTCCCGAGAGGGCAAGAGGCCTTATCAACTAAGAGGAGAACCATGATTCAAGCTCAGACGAGGGGTCTGAGTGCTCCACTGCAGCAAGGACATGGCTCCTCCACAAAGACAGAATGCACTTCTCACCATCTGAAATAGTTTCATACATGTTTCTCACTTTTCTTTCTTTTTGGGGTATTTGTTTAGCTTCTCTCTTCCTCAGTAGAAGATGGCAAGGGCCCTTCCTGTCTTGTTCATCGCTGTAACCTCAGTGTCTACAACAGTTAGGCCCCATAAGGATTTGTTGAATGAATGAAGGAAGGAAGCAGTGAAGTGATCCATAGTTCTGCAGGCATTGTGCAGACTGCTGCTCAGGATTCGTGAAAGGAACCCTTGTTCCATGCTTCTGCCGGGACCCCAGCCAGCCCAGCGGGTCTAGGAGCGCTGGTCTCTACAGCAGATTCACCTCCCCATTCCCATTCAGTGAGGGCAGCAAAGCCCAAATTCGGGTCAGGCTCCACGTCACGTGTCTGCGACTGCCTCCTCCCTCTCAGGATCTAGCGTGGGCTGTCCAGGTGTGTTTGTGAGAATCTGGAGCAGCAGGGGAGAGAAGCTCTGACCAACTGGGAAGAACTGGCTTTTCATGGGACCCTATGGCCAATCGATGTGTAGCATGTCGAATCCTGAACGAGGGACCCAGGAACCGTTCATCACGCCAGGTAACTCTGGGCTGGGGGGAAGGGGGTCACCACTTTAAGTGAAATGTTTCAAGGAAAACAGAAATAAAAACAAAAAGCAACAACAACGACAAAACAGAAAATCAGGGTTAGTGTTGGAAATTCATTGATTTCCCACGTGGGTATGAATTACAAATGGGGTGGGAAGAATGACAGATCATAGAGTTTCTACTGTGAGAGCACGTGAGAGCCCTCACTGTGCTCCGCCTATTCCCTGAGTGCCTACTGTGGTCCAGACACTGTACCAGGTGCAAAACATATAATAATGAACAAGGTAGGCCCGGGGCTTGGAGACAAGAAGAGCTATAATTGGGAAAACAGAGAGTCCTGTGGAAGCATGAGGGGGCACCTCCATCAAATGTGAGGGATGAGCCAGGTCAGGGCAGGCTTCCTAGAGGAAATAACAACCAGGTTGTGACCTAAATAAGAAAAGGATTCACCAAGCAGAGAAGAGGGAAGAGCATTCCAGGGGGAAGGAACCATGTGCATGATGCCCTGAGTGAAGAGAAAGCCTGTAGGGAACTGCAGGGGCCTCAGCCTGATTGGAGTGGGCAGGAGAGAGTGGTGAGAAATGAGAGGTGAACAGAGGCCAGATCATGAAGGACCTTGCAAATTAGCTTCAGAAATTTAGATTTCTTTTGTCGATGGTGGGGTGGGAATGGGGTAAGGTGGATAGCGCCAATTGAAAGATTTTAAGAGGCAAACGTGATAACCACTACGCTATAGAAACAAAGCTGAAGGATTTTAAGAAAGTGTGTTCTGGAAGAATCTCTTCCTATCGGTTCTTCTTAGAAAACCCCCTCGTAATGTTTTAGAAGGAGGTGTCTTTCCATTTTCACTGATCTGTTCCTAAATCGTCCTCTTCAGGGACAGTGGTCCCGCTGTCTGCATCCCCTGGCACATAATAGATACTCAACAGACAGATGCTCTTCCTTTCATGAGGAGCATGGTAAGACTTAAATGGCAGAAAGGACATGTTCACTGCTGTTCTGTCCTTACCTCAAAGGGACTGGAGGAGGAGAGCATGTATACAGGCAATCTGAGGGAGACAGTGAACGCCAAAACAGTCCCAGCCTGCAGCAGAGACAGCTAGGCACTCCTCAAACCCCATTTCCTCTTCCTCCTAGGCAGGCAGCAGATGACATTTGTCAGCCTTCTTTAGAGTGAGACATCAACATATGACTGAATTCTAAACATGGAAATATGGGCAGAAGAGAGACTCTCCTCTCACAGGTCTGGCCCACAGATCTTCTCTCTTATAGTCCCCAATCTCCTTTGCCTTCTTCCAGCTGAGTGAAGAGGAGTCTGAAGATCTGAGGAGGGGTAGACCACAACGGGGAAGGAGCCTTCGTCCCCAAATGACCGAGAAAGCTACTCAACTCGGAACAGCCTCACTGAAGGATAATGTGAGTGAGTAATGAACTTCTGTCGTACTGAGCCACTGAGATTTGGGAGTTATCTGTCATAGTAGCCAGCCTCACTTATCCTAACGAATATGTAGCTTACTAAGCCCCACCTTCACCAAACCCATTCCAAAGGGCCCCAAGAAGAGGCTTACTCTATGCCAAGCTGTCTCACTTTGGATGACAAAAAGCACCACAATGCAAAAAATGCCCGTTTCTCTCTGAACAAAGTTCTACTGGAATAATGCTGATCCTCCCACTTGAGAGAGTCTTGATACCACTCCTGGAACATTTTCGTATTAGTTGTTCTGATTCCCAGTTTATGGAATTAAAAATGAAATCTCTAATTGAAACAAGCAACTGACTCCACCATTCAATTCTGTGTTCTTGCTACACATGTTCACACGTTCACATGGATGTGAACACAAACTTGTTCAGTAAAAAGAACCTAGTGGTGAAGTAATACGAGACATAATATATAGTCAATGAGTTCTACGTGCTGGGGAAAACTTTCCTGGTTATTACTAAAATGAGGAATTATTCTCTTCTCCCCCAACTCTAAAAAAAGTCAGGGACCGTACATCTCCTCCCAGTGCCTCACATTAGCTGATACACAAAGCAGAGAGACAGAGTACAGCTATAGTGTATAAAAAGATAACGTTCTTGGGGTTATAGATAATTTCATAGAAAATTCATAGAATGAATACACAGATGGTTCAGTATTGCATGGATCTATTCAGTAGCTGTTATAAACAGCAGTAGCTAGAGCTACAGAAATATAGTTGATGGAGATTCTGTACTTAGATGAAAACTTTAAGAAATTGCTGCCAGAGAGACTGAGAATTGTTTACAGTTAGCATGGAAGGAAGCAACCATTCAAAATGAGGTGGACTATCCACAGCAGCCGGGAATATAGTCAAAGATACAGAACCTAGGAGGGGAAAAAGGAATTCACACAGAAGCAGGACTTGGTTGGGTAAAGATTTTTTAAATTCCCTAGTGAGAAGGGAACTGGAGTTAGAACCACCTTAAATATGATATGCCACTTGAGATGTGCCTACAGTTAAATCCATCGTATATCATTCAAGACGGATACCTGGACCAATAGAGCAAGAGACCCCAGCTCAAAATTGCAGTCAAGTTTCTTATGTCCCAGAGTGGGCAGATCAAACCAACCCACAGCATTCTGAAAGAATGAAGCCCAACCTGGCTTTATTCTAAGTGTGTTGCACATATTGTATAATTTCTTAGAAAGCATCTTCAGATTATGAAAGCTCTTCCCCCAAAATAACGCTTGTGGAATTCCAGTTGTATGCTTGAGTAACAAATGTGATTTGGGTAGTAAGATTCATGAGTGTTACCTAGATTCAAGCAAAGCCATCCCTCAACTCTCTCTTCCCTCGCCTCGTTCTCCTTTTTTTCTCCAACCAACTCCATCTCTCGGTCTCCCTCTCATCTCTCCAACCTCTTCACTAGCACAAGTCCTTGGTTCTCCTCATCTAGAGATTTTAAAAAGAATGAACCTGAGATATCCTTCTGTATCACATTGAATATGTCCCCATCTACCGGGTCTGAGTGAGTGGGAGCATCTTTCTGCCACAAAGGACCCTGACCTTCTGCTACAAATGACAACGGTCCATGATGTCCCCTCCTCCCTGATAGGGCCTCAGCAACTGCTGTGAGAACACTTCTGCATCAAAGGGCCCAGTGTGAACACCAGCAGCTCAGCTGGGCCCCCAGTGGCACTAAGGGAATTTGGCTGCTATCCTAAGAGATAGACAGAGCTCAGGGGACAGCAGAAAACAGCAGGAGAAAGCCAGGAGACAGAGAACGAAGGAAAAGGAAGCCTTGTGACAGAACCCTCCAAAAAGAGCAGCCTGAGATGAGCTGACTGTCCAAGCCGAGAGTAACCCTCCCTCTGGGTTGATAATGCAGAGGAAGCCCTGACCCTTCCTTCAGAAAGAGAATGATTTCAATATTCTATCCCAGGACTTCAAAGCATTCCTTCAACTAATTATTATGGAGATATGTATTAATTGGGAGGCTGCACCAGCTTCTTAATACTTGCTCTATTACTAGCTTGAAAAGCAACTCAGAAGAGAAAATCCAATTGTGTCCAAGGTGATTGGGATGGTGGGCAGGGGAGGTCGGAATGGTTTGATGCCAGCCCTCAGAGCATTAGCAAAACAAAACAAGATCTGATGAGCAGAAGCAGCAATAAGATCGTTACTACTACCGATATGAAAAAAGGTCCTAGCCCACTTTTCATCCTTTCCCGCCATACCTGCACCCTTCCCAGTCCCTCAGGACTAGGTCTTCTAAGCAAAATAAGCCAGACACAAAAGGACAAATAGTACATGGTTCCATTTTTAAAACATGTAGAGCAGGCAAATTCACAGAGACAGAAAGCAGATTTAGAAGTGACCAGGGGCGGGGGGCAGGTGGGGGCGGGGCAGTGATTGCTTAATGGTTAGAGTTTCTGTTTGGGGTGATGAAAAGGTTTTGGAAATGGATAGTGGTGATGGTTGTACTTTATGAATGCAATTAATTCCACTGAATTGTACACATAAAATTAGTTAAAATGATACATCTTGTGCTATCTATATTTTACCACAATTTAAAAAAGTAATAATATAACATACCAAAACTCATTGAATTGTGCATTTAAATAGATGAATTGTGTGATATGATGAATTATATATCGATAAAGCCATTTTAAAAAAAACAAACAAAAACTAGGTATACTAATGACCCTCACCTGCAGGCAGATTCAAGCCTCTTCTAGCTTCTTCCTTCCTCATTCACAGGGAACCCCTTATTTGCCAGGGACTCTGCTAGGCACTGAGGAACAGAATAGACATGGCAGGAGTTGTTGAAGTAGCTTAAATCTCCTCCTTCCAGCCATCCGATGACTTTAGCATTGAGTATCCCTTTGCTGTTGTTACTCAGGTTTAGTTTCCTAATACCGACCACAGAACTATATGTCTCCAGGTTTATTTCTGATTCTCAGCTCACTGGCAGCATCTTATCTGTTACAGACATCTCTGTTTTCATCTCCACCCTGAGTTCCTACTCCACCAGCCTGACCAATCTCCAGTTGTTCTAGAAGGCTCTGCTTTCTACTAAGTCCCTTTCTAATCATCCAAGGTCAGTGCTTCTGACTTAAATTCCATCCCACTGTCAGAGCCTTGGTACTCTGTAGAGAGACTCACTGATGCCCACTGCCTATCTGTCTGAACTTCTAAACACCCCCCACCCCAATTTACTTTTACCATATTCTTTTCCTTCCTGACAGGTAACTTTGCAACTTTCCATGGACCCCCCTGTTATTGACTTCATATGTGTATTGCAACTAAAAATCCTATTATGCAGTCATCCCTGCAAACAAGTTTTCTCCCTATCACATGTCCCAAAGATTAGGTTCTGGTATCACCTTATCTCCCTTGCCCCACCCACTCTAGTGAGCCATGGCCACAGAATCTCAAGATATGACAACTGTCTCCAGTGTTATATCTGAAACTCAAACATGGTCCCACCTGGGCCAGGAGATCACTTACCAACACAAATGCATCTGGAGTGGTAGCTCTCAATCTTTGCTCACACTGGAATCACTTGGGGAGCTTTTCAAAAATACTGATTCCAGGGACTTCTCCAGCAGACTACCTTCAGACTTCTGTACGATTGGCTCTCCTAGGTCTCCATTCTCCTGGCCCACCCTGCAGATTTTGGATTTGCCAGCCTCCATAATTGTGTGAGCCAATTTATCCCTAGACCACATCCCCAGAGATTCTGACTTAAATGGTCTGGGATGGGGTCCAGGTATGGGAATATTTTTAATGTGCTTCAAGTGACTCTGATGCATATCCAGAGTTAAGAGCTACAGATCTAAGGGGACCAGATAATATCAGAATATATTTACTCCTTCGTTCAACAAGTATTTATTGAGCACCTGCTATGTTCCAGCCATAGAGTCTAAGATAGAATGAACTAATCAGTAAAGTGTCCTGTTCTCAGGGAGTTTCCCATGGTTGGTGGGGAATGAGAAAGAAAACAAAGAAGTATGATTGTATAGCTAGAGATAAAGCAAACATAAAATATATACAGAGGATTTTTATAATTTGTGCTCAGGAACCCTGGATTTAGGTTTTCAGAACTTATGAGTAGATTATTGGCATCAGGGGGTGGATCCCAATGGTCTTCAGAATTAGGTATGAAGTAGGGAAGTCCCCCTTCAGAGAGTCAGAAACTCTGTCCCTATCTCTTACTGAGCTTTGAGCCATTCATAAAACCAGGGTGGTAGTTGAAAGACAGCAGCTGTGTTTTCATGGGGGAAAGAGCCAATGACAGAAATCTGGTTGGTACAAGACTTTTAAAAGCGAAACAGGATAAACAGGTTTGATGGCAGCCTGTGGGAGGCAGAGGGGGGATTGAGCCTTCCATTTCCTTCTTTCTACAATTGACGCTTTCTTTTTTTCTCACTTAAAGCTGTTAAGAAGGAAACAATATGGAGGGGGCAGGTTTTCTCAACTCATTCTCTCTCCCCTGAACTCAGTGGGGCTTTGATTGGAGATCCCAGGAGAACCAGGCTGACTCAAACCTTGCCAACCCTTGTGTGCACCAGATCCTGGCAGTCTGTACTGGGATCTGTATACTTCGTACTTCCAGAGGAAAAGACACAAAAACAGGATAGCAGTTGGTTGGCCCACAGTCAAACACAGGGCTAGTGTCCTGCCTGCCATTGCTGCTTTGGGGAAACCCCTGCTCTCAGAGAGCTTACAGTCTGGTGAGGAATTGGAGAATAAAGCGCTAAACAAATAGAACGTAGATTTTCAGGGAAGTGGACAGAAAACTAAGTAGGGTACCATTTTAGGTGTTTTCAAGGAAGTTCTCTCAAAGTAAGCGACATTTGAGAAAAGGCCTGAATGAAATAAAAGAATAGACTCCAATTGCCTAATAAATAGGAAGACTCTCAACAACATATGGCTCTTCCTTTTATCCATTCAAATAACAAAACTGCCTTCCTCCAACTATCCCCAACCCAACTCTTCCCTAGAAGCTGCTTTCCAATGGTTCTGGGGTATAAACCATCTGAATCTGGGATCTCACTCCATGCCTTCTTCAGTAAGCCATGCCTACGGTCCGTAACTCCTGTTGCTGAGTTCAAGTTTCCTTATTAAGTTGTAACCCCCGAACAGAGACCCTCCAAAGCCTCAAACCAGCTCTTACTCATATTCATAGACAGAGCTGGAAACCCCTTTGGAGGTGCGTAGTTTCATTATATGTCACATGTTATCTGGGGGAGGCTGTTTTCCCAAAGATAATCACAGCCACCAAGTCATCACTCTTGATACTCACGGTAAGTCCTATTGGCTAGAAATGGGAAAACAGTGGGACCTCCTAAGACAGCCTCCTTTTCTCAGAAGCCACGCACATAAAGTCACAGTCTCTTCTGCTCCCCATGGAATGATCATCGGGAAGTTCTTCCACGTACTTAACTTCAGTCTCTTTTGTTCTAACATCACCTCTTCTATTGCCTTTACTTGTATTTCAGCAATGAGCTGGACAGAGAAGGGGCAGTTCTTGCCCAGCCAAAATTCACCCCCAAACTTCTCCTGTATCCTCTGTTGGTGAGGAATAGATCTGAGTAAGTGCTAGAGGAGAAGAGAAGGGTGGATCGGGGCCCTACTAGCCACTCTTCCTGCGGGGGTGGAGTTCAGGGCTGGTGGGCATGTCACAGCCAGAAGGATGATCTAGACAAATTGGATAAAACTCAGGAAAGAGCAACACACCAAAAAAAAAAAAAAGATGATGAAGAGGCCGGAGGGATTGAATGATGAGGAGAGATTAAAAGAACTAAATATGGACAGACTGGCTAAACGCCGATTAAAAGCAGCGATCAGAACTGTCTGCGGGTATCTGAACACCAGCGGGGAAGAGGGGCCGCACTAGCAGGTGTGGGGTCAGGCAGGGGGGAAGTGAGGTGGACTGAGAATAAATGAAGGAAACTGCTAGGGGCAAACTGCTGGGTGGTGAAAGAGCCTCTATTAAAGGAAGAGGTGGGGGGTGGGCAGGATGGGGGGAGGTGGGCATAGAAGAGGGGGACATTTAACATATGGATCTCCCCCTGAGACTTCTAAATATACCCAGTGATATTAAGCAAACCCTAGAGGGATAGAAGACATGCCCCAGGAGACCCTAGGTGTGTCACATGGCCTGTGTCCTTATGTAACATCTAACGCCACAATGGTGAGTTCCTGCAGGCCTGGATCCAGGGCGGTCAGCGGTCAGGAAGGACAGGACCATCAATCAGGGCATTGGGACAAGACATCCCAACTGACACTGACCTCTTATGCCCCTTTTTGTTTTAAAAAAGTAAAATCCCGAATCAGAAATATCCCCCTTCTGCAGAGAAAGAGGCAGCTGGTCAGCTTGACAGGCGGAAACTGCAGCTTTCTCGTTAATGTGCAATCCTGAAACGGTGATGTATGGCTGGTGATAGATCATGTTGGGTTTCCGGAGAGCAGGGAAGGCTAAAGCCGGAGCCTAATTCATGATGCATGAACGCATTGATCTTCCTGGCTCTGAAAATACAGTGTAATGAACCCCCGCTAACACATCATTTTTATTCCACTGCACCTCGCTAATATCTAATGATTTCACCTTCTACTGTGATCAAACATAATTGTATGGGAGTTTCAGCTTTGTTCTTTGATACGAGAACATCGCTGCCCAGCACTGTTTTGCTCTTTACTATTGGTAGAGTAAGTCTGAAACTTACACATATAATGACTAAGATCCTGCAGATGAGCTGTCCTATGGCCTTTTGAGGAGCTCTGTGTGTTCTCATATGCACACACCGGTGTGTGTCTGTGTGTGTAGGAAGCACAAGAATGTGTTTTATGCATGTGTTAAACCAAAAGCTAATTGAAGGTAGGAAAGATTTTCAGAAGCAGGTGCATCTTCCCTGGGTTGGCTATACCCTTTCCCATCAATCCGCCCTTGGGAAATGGCAATTACTTAGAATGGAGATTACCTTGTAAATGTTATTGTTTGTGGAATCCCATCTGCTGATTGAAATCACTATAATAATCTGGTTTGAAGTCCAGGAAGCTTCCTGAGGGCCTCTTGCCAGCCTGTCCTTGATAGCATCCTATCCTATGTGTATCTCATGTTTCTTGGACAGAGCTTTCAATTGCACTGCTCCATTCTTCATTTTAAAAAGAGCTTTTTGGAAAAAATTAATATTAATTTTATAACTCCAGCCATCTGGCCTGAAGGTAGTTGATTTCTGATGAAGGAACAGACATTTACAGCCCTTCTGCAGATGAATTGAGCTCTCCTTTGCCAGGGCTGTACTTGGAGGCAGGGCACCAGGGTGTGAGGCCCCTTCTGACACTCACTAGCTGTGTGACCTTGGGTAAATCACTTAACCAGTTACTTTGTTTGGATCCCAGTCTCCCCAAGATGACGGAAATCCTAATGTCTTTTCTTGTCTGAATGCAGGTGGCTGAACCAAATGATTTTTTAATGTCTCTTGCAGCTCAAGGATTTATGATTCCATGATATGTTAACATCCTCTTTTGCTCCCCGATCCTGAATGCTCCTTTCTTCCTTATGTCTGTAGAGTCTGCACTCCTTGGAGACCCTGCCTTTCCCACAATGAGAGTTGGACATGTGTAAATCATAACCTCACATCTTGGGTAAAGAGAGAGACCTGCATTTCTGATGTCCTTTATTTTTCCCCCCACCCCGGTCTTGTTTTTTTTAAAAAAAGAGTGAATTAAGCAGAATGATTGCCCAATTATTTAGATTCTTTAAGGAATCTGTGGCAATATTAAGTTAACGCAAAACTCAGTTCTCAAGGTCAAGCTCCCGTACAGCTTAATAGGTAAAACTTTGACCCCTGTCCAGGCCTTTGATTTTGGCCTGTGCTCTGTTCCATGGGGAGCTGGTGGAAGGTTAATACATAAAAAGCCAGCATTTGAGAGAAATACAGTCCAGAGCTCGTGATGCAGGTCAGGGTACAGTATCTGACTGCAATCAATATGCACTTAAATGTTTGGATGATCTAAACCTCCACTTGGCACAAAAGATCTGCAGAGAGACCTTTCTTAGGAGCAGGGAAATTACTATTCTAGAGCTCATTGTGGGTCTTCTCAGCCCATTTGGGTTTCAAGGGATACGGTGGTGAAAGGGACAAGGGAGGACCCTTTGGGATGAATTGGCTCTGTCTGGCCACCACTGCTGAGAACAACTGGCCCAATTCTTAATTATTACCTCTCATTCTCTGCCTCTGCAATGGGGGTAATTATTGAGATGTGTACAAGGTGTGTTGAAGACCATCGGCTAGAAGGCAAATATCACTGTTTACACTCACAGACTTGACAGAGCTAGAAGAGAAAAAGCTTTGAACTTCCAGTCACCCATTGTTCTAATGCCCAAACTGCAGGAGAATGTAAAATGTCATCTGTTTATTTTCATCTTTGTGTTCCAAAACCCTACTAATTCTGTGACCAGAGTTGGGTTCTAATTCTTTATTTTAGTTTTCAATGAGTCACAGACCAGGGCTGGATTAAAACTAGAATTTTTTTTTCTTATTACTTTGCCAATTTCTTGAGAGACATAAGAAATGGAAAGTGGAGAAGAAGTAGATAGACCCCAAGAAGCTCGGGATGGAGTCCAAGAATGAGAGCAGAGACGCAGAGCTAAACTTGGGGTTGAAGGAGGAGAGGCATACCGGCTCCTGTTTTGGTGAGGAACAGAAAGAACAGATCCATAGCAAGAGGGATATGTATTTCACATATTACATACGGATATCAATTCATACATTTCCTTAAAAGCCAAATGATATTATGGGGAAGATCTTTGGTTGGGAGTGAAGCTTAATTATATGCCATGTCCTGGATCAGAGCAATGTGGGTGGTGGGTGTTTTTGAAGGACTAGGAGTAAACATAAGGAACGGGTTAGAGACAATATCTTAAATTGTAAGGCAGGAATTCAGAAAGACATAAGGCAGAATGTATTGGTCTTGCTCAGTGACTGAACGCCAGAACAGGCAACTGAAAAAGCCAGAAAATCTCCTTCCACAAAAAATTTGAAAATGTGACACCCTTTCCTGAAGGGTTTGGGTGTATTCCTACCTAGGGACTCGGTACTTGACCAGATAACCTGGTGAAATTCCTTACAGGTCTAGAAGTAAATAAAGGCAAGCCCTGGTTTAGCACATGGATCAGTGAATTCTTTTAGTAGATTACCCTTTTCCCGTGCACTTATTATTTGGCTTTTTAGGGCAATTTCACTCCATAAGACTATTATATATATATTTTTAAAAACACTTAAACGTTAATGCAAAACCTGGGGGAGAGGGTAAGGATGTCAAATACATGAGCAACTCTCTGAAGGGATGATGTCTCTGCTGAAGGATTTGACCCCGATAATCTAATTTGCTTTAAATTTGAAATGATCCTTCATTCTCTTATTATAAGGCTCCATGTTGTTGGCTCATAAAGATTACAATTTCTTTTCTTCCAATCGTAATAAATCCAATTCAAGTACCCTCTTGACTTGAAGTTCATCACAACAAAATGCAGAGGGCAACGTTCCCCTGATGTGCCTCTTGGGGAGAACACACTGGTCTCTTCTGCTGGAGATGATGCAAGACTGTAAAGTGAGACTCTGTCTTCCCTCTTCTCTCCCCCACCCCCCGAACCTCAATATAATCTGTGAAAAGAATACTGTGTCTAAATTATAGCTGATTCCTCATTATCCGGCAGTAAAAAGGTTAGGCGAGCCAAAAGCCAGACTGACTACAGCCTCACATTTTATCTTTCCGCCTGGGAACAGTTCAGTTTCTCAAATCCATTTGAAAACACTTCAGCTCATTCCATCCAATCTAGGGATTTTAACCTTTTTCTTCCTTTCTTTTCTTTTCTTTTTTTTTAAGCTGGCAGCTGAGAATTATAACTGACCAGCCTATCGCCTGCATATCTATCTGTCTATTGATTAGTCATGGGTCTAGGGTCTTACAACAGAACTTGACTTTTGGATAACATTTGATATTGATTCAGAGCTAAATTGGATGGATGTTTGAAGGACCTGGTTGTACTATTGAGGGGTTTTTGAGTGATAAATCTTCATAAGAATTACAGCACTTGGTACGAACTTAGTAATCATAAGGCCTCTGGCACCCAAAGATATAGCTTTGCCAACCAGTAACTATCCCAATATGGATGGAAAACTTGAGTTCCAGGCTACCACAATTTGTTACGTTAATTAGTATGAACTGACGGAAGCCAGCTGCTGTGATAGGGCCTGAAGACAGAGAACAGGGGACCAAGAAGGAATACTGGTGCTCTAGACAAAAACAGTAGCTCTAACCCAGACAGCACAGCTAAGTCTACAGGCATAACCATTATTAATAGAGAAGACACATCTCAAGGACAAACTTCTCTGTCACAAACATTATTACCAGACATCGAAATATATAGACAGTAGAGGGATGTGTGCCAAGATACCAGCCAACAAAGATTATGACCAAACCAATATTAAATACTAACTAAAATATAAAATAGTAACTAAAATAACAAAGAATGTATCAGAAAACCTAAACTGTGCTGTCTCCCTCTGGCAAAGAGAAGGAAGGGAAAGAAGCAGATTTAATGCTGTGGGAGGATTGGGGGAAGGAAAGAGAAGAGATTTACCCCTAGAGTGGTTCTCAACATTGGCTATGAATCAGAAACATCAAAGGAGGTTTTTTTTTTGAGGAAGATGAGCCCTGAGCTAACTGCTGCCAATCCTCCTCTTTTCGCTGAGGAAGACTGGCCCTGAGCTAACATCCCTGCCCATCTTCCTCTACTTTATATGTGGGACACCTACCACAGCATGCGTGCCAAGCGGTGCCATGTCTGCACCTGGGATCCCAATCGGTGAACCCAGGACCGATGAAGTGGAACATGTGCACTTAACCACTGCACCACCGGGCAGGCCCCCAGAAGAGCATTTAATACAACATTTCCCACTTAGAGAGTCCGAGTCAGGAGATCTGGGGTGGAGTCCAAGAAAAGCTCCCTCCACCAGAGGTGGTGATACATCTCCAAGATGGAGAACCACAGTGCTAGACTATATGTTTCATGAGGAAAAGAACAATGTCTCGTTCTTTGTTTTATCTCCAGTGACCAGATTGGTGCCTGGTTCGTAGTAGATGCACATAATGTTTATTTTAATGGCTGACCAAATGGCAGACTGACAAACAGGATGAATGAATAAGCAGTTATTGTGTCCACTAGGTGCAGTGTCTGTCCTAGGAGCATTTGTAGTATCTCCTATCATTCTGCCTGTTCTCAATGAGGGAGATGTTATTTCTCTTTCAAAATTGGGGTACCTAAGACTCAGGAAGGCTAAGTAATTTGTCCAAGTTTATATACCAGACTGGATGATGGAGCCTAATCGGTAGTCATGTAAGAAAGGGAGGGGAGAGGGCAGATAGAGGATCTGGAACAGTGACTGTCCCAAAATTTCTGTAAAGGAGTGTAGGGATGGCAATCTGGTTGAGTGGGGTTTGAAGACTTGTCCTGAAATTCCGTTTGAAGGCAACACGTTGATTTTACCTATAAGTTTACTTGGGGAACTTGGTGGGGGGAAGGATAACAAGGATTCTGGGAGCCCTCACTCCCACCCCATCTTATCAACTTCCCAGCAAGTCACTGGTCTGGAGGAAAGAGTACAACAGCTCCCAGTTCATCCTTCTAATGTCTCAGGGAAACAGAAAAGATATCCCAGAGTTCTCTTAACTTCCCTCATTTCTCTCTGTCTGCCCGCTAATGCCTGAAACTTATGTTAATGAAGAAAAACTTTGGGTTCCCATAATAAAATATGAAAGACTTAAAACGCAAATCAGATTGTGTATTGAAACTCATTCACACTAAAGTCAATCTACCAATAAGGGTAAATGACTGATAGCAGGCACTTTCTTATTTTGAAAAGGAAAGGGAGGAAAGAGAACACCTGACATTTGCCACTGAGGTGGAATAAAGGAATCTTCTTCGTCTTTACAGATTTGCTTAGGATGAGCCCTATTTACATTCAACTGGGAGGGGACAAATAGAAGCTGTGCTCAGAGGTATTTTTGTCATGGGCAGCTGTGAATACATGCAGCTTTTCTTCAAATGATTTATGGAAGGTTTTTTGTTTTCTTTTAAAATGTGGAATAAAAGAGCTCCATTCCCTGAGGCTTCATCAACCAAGCTACCACCATCCCAAAGCTGCCTGGAGAATCTGCAATGTGCCAAAATCACCCAAACCGGAATCTGGGCCTGGAAATCAAGAGGCTCGCTCTGTCTCCAGTAGGATGGGGGGCCTTGAGCAAGGCCCTCATTCTTTTAGTGTCTCAGCTGTAGGACTAGGACATCAGCACCGGCATCTGCGTTCACGGAATATTTATCAGGTGTCAGACAGTATGTGAAGCGCTTTTTGTGCATTATCTCACTGAATCCTCACACCACCACCACGAAGTACACACTCATATTTTTTGATTTTAGAAATGAGTCTTAAAGCGCTTAATGTGGGTTGACAAACTAGCCCAGTTGGTAATTGGAAGATTGGGTATTTCAACTAAGGCCTTTCTGAACTTGGAGTCCACCGTCTTAGACACACTATGTTATAACGCTGCTTCCTGGGGAAGTGATGAAGATAAAAAGAAATGATCTGAATGAATATGCTTTGGACAGTTATATATACACGTTCACATCTATTGTGATATACATATTTACATACATATACATTATATATATTTATATCTCCATTTAACACTGCCCCACGCAGCCCAGATTGCTTATAACGTGATTTAGTTCTAAAATAGGTATATAAATCCTTTTCTTGACACCACTGGTTTTCAAAATGCAAGCCCCAGATCAGCATCAGCAGCATCTGGGAATTTGTTGGAAATGCAAATTCTAGAGCTCCACCCCAGGCTACTGAATCAGAAACTCTGGAGGTGAGGCCCAGTAACCTATGTTTTAACAAGCCCCCCTGATGATTGTGATGCATGTTTAAGATTGAGAGCCACTCAGTACTATTGAGCTAACATGGCAGAGGGTACATTCTCAGCCAATGACTATAAAGGCCCCAGACTGCAATTTACTCATCCATTGAGTTCTCCATTGGCCTGCAGAGAAACCTATGGCTTGTCTTCTTGCCATTTATTTTATATTCTTGTTTTGACCCTTAATGACCAAGAAAAAATCGTGCATGTAATAACACTGAATTTACCTTGAGGAAAGAAAGGATGAGTATTATGCTGAGTGTTAATATAAAGGCTCCACAGAGGACCGAGGTGCGTTAAAAGAAACAGTCCAGGAAACAGAGAACTACAGATGGGTAGATATTTTTTCTATTATGGAGGACATGGTAAGCATCAGTGTATTCTGGGACAATTGACCAACATTTCTAGAATGAGTAGCAGAAAGAAATTGGTTGCAGACATGTCAAAACATCAGGGGATTTGAGGAGAACCAAAGAGCTATTGCAGAAAACCATCTTCATAAGAATGATGCTAAAAAGGGTACATGTACGTGTTTGTACATGTGTGTGCATCCATATTATTTACTATATGTTTAGCAATACAACATGGACTTCAGAATTAGACATACTAAGGTCTAAGTTCCTAACTGGTTTCTAACTGGTTCCATCACTTACTAATGGTTACCTTGGGTAAACTACCTAATATGTCCAACCCACAGTTTCCTTATCTGTGGATAAGAATAGTATCTCCCTGTTACAGAAGTATTGGCTTTGATATAGCACTTAGCATAAACCCTGGCCTGTATACAGTAAGTGTTCAATAAATTATTATTACTAATAGACAAAGTAGCAATATTAGTATTATTTCCTTAATAAACTAGGAAGGCTTCTTAGAAAAGATGAGATTTTAGTTGAGTCCCCAAGGAGAGAAGGGGAGGTATCTAACAGAATCCAGTAACAGACCCCAGAAGTTTCTACCTTAGCTTATTCATGGCTGATTATTGTCTTCTTTGTGAGAGGATATGCTTTTTAATCATCTTTTTCTCCTAACCTGTGGATTGCTAAGCATGGCCCTTTCTCCTCCAACCCTTCACAGCATCTTTACCTGACTTACTGAGTCTCCAGCTCTTTCTTCCTTTCAAAAGTTCCCTCTCTTGCATTTGGTTTCGTTTTGCCTCCACTCTTTGATCTCCAGATTTGGTTGTTTCCAATTATTTGGTCAGTAGGGTTGAACTGCCTCCTGGGGTCTTGTTGCGGGTTTTTTTTGGCAGTCTTTAGGATGTTTTCAGCACCATCTAGGTATGTCTGCTTCAGTTGGAGGCCACCCTCTGAAAGAGTTTTTCTTTTTCTTGCAGGAAAAGCTAAGAGGATTGTACTCACAGCCCTTTGCTACTTGCATGTTGCCCCTTCCACATGGATGCTCTGGCTCTCTTCTTTGGCACCACGCTAAACCTTATTATAGTACAAACCCTAGCATGTTGCATTGTATACTGTAGGTGCATAATGAATGCTTGTGAAGTGAATAGGCCATGTAGATGCTTACATTTTAATAGAAAAGAAAGAAGATGTAGAGAGGTCAGCCCCTGAAACCGCAAAAAGACTTGCAAAGGAGGTGGTACAGAGACTAGGGGTAAAGAAGCAGAAGGAAAGAGACGGAGGGCCCTTCCGCTATTTTTCAAATGTCACATATGATGACCTGAAGAGAGGAACACTGTCTGAGAAGACAGTGCTGGAATCCGAAAACCTTTGTCCAGAGCTCATCCTGTTAAAGGCCTCAGGAGCAGTATACCGGCTGGGACTTGTTATATGACAGCTCCTCATGTGCAATACCCCGGGGAAGAAGTGTTGCAACAGGGCACACCCCCCAGGCTGGGGAGGGAGGCAGCAGCTCTTCAGTCTTCTGCCACTGGTGTCCCGGCAGCTGGCATCTCCTCCCCTCATGCTGTGTATTTACCCAACTTCAAAGGCCAGGGTAGCCATCAAAGGGAGGAAGAGGAAACAGATGAAATTAACTTCCCCCCTCCCCATCTCAGCCCCACTTCTCTATTAGAAAGCCTCCTTTGCCAAAATGTTAACTAGCAGCACACTCTGTCATCATCAGATATGTGTGTTTGCAGCAGTAGCCAGGAGGAACTTCTCAATCTAGGGCCAAGATATGACTCCCCCAGGCAGGTGGGAGCTAAGCCATGAGGGTCTGTTCTATACTGACTGTCAGGCGCAAATCACTGTCACCTTCCCCAGAAAGAAGGCAATGGTGTTTTGTTTTGTTTTAAACTAAGTTAGAATCTGAGCGTATGTGTTAGATTAGAATGGAACCTGTGGAGCAGACAGAAGGAAAGAAATCTACACACGGACATGTTGAAGCTGGTTGCGTTTCACATCAGGCTGGGTTATCCTAACCTGACACAAGAATGACTGCCAATCAAGAAAAAGAAAGACGCTGAGAAAATATGGCTATGTGAAAAGAGCAGGGGATTTCGAAGTCAGATCTCTGCAAGTTACTTAGCCTTTCTGAGCTGCAATTTTCTCATCCGTATAACAATACTACTCAGTCGTCGCAAGAATTAAATGAGATGCTCTATATAGAGTAACTGGCTCATAGTGAACATTCAATAAACATTAGCGTCTGTATTAGTTTCTTCAGGCTGCTGCATCAAATCACCACAAACTTGATGGCTTCAAACAAGTGAAATTTATTCTTTCACAGTTCTGGAAGCCAAATGTCCGAAAGCAGTATCCCTGGGCCCAAACCAAGGTGTTGGCAGGGCTGCACTGCCTCTGGAAGCGCTAGGGGAGAATCTGTTCCTTGCCTGTTCCAGCTTCTGGTCACTGCTGGCATTTCTTAGTTTGTGGCAGCATCACTCCGAACCTCAAGGCCAGCCTCTTTTTTTTTTTTTTTGAGGAAGATTAGCCATGAGCTAACTACTGCCAAATCCTCCTCTTTTTGCTGAGGAAGACTGGCCCTGAGCTAACATCCATGCCCATCTTCCTCTACTTTATACGTGGGACGCCTACCACAGCATGGTGTGCCAATCAGTGCATGTCCGCACCCGGGATCCGAACCGGCAAACCCCGGGTGACTGAGAAGGGGAACATGCGCACTTAACCACTGTGCCACCAGGCCAGCCCCCAATGCCAGCATCTTTAAATCTCTCTCTGCTCTATCTTCACGTCACCCCTTCTGTACACATGTCAAGCAAGTTGGCAACTCAGAATAAGAAGGCATCAGTATTAGTAGGTATATATCACTTGGATGTATAAGTGTACTCGTGCTTTTTGAAATTTGGTTATATTTATAGTCGATTATGTTATATAAGATCTTTTAATTTTACTCATGTAAGGGACATAAGCTAGTTCTCGAAGTAACTATATCTGTACAATGAGGACTCATTGAACAGGATTTTAATATACTTGCCTAGCTTTTTTCCTGTACATATTAGATACTTCTCATATACTGCCTTGAGCTATTAGTTAACTTTTCACAAATCTTATCCCTTTAACTCAGTTATAAACTCTTTGATACAAGAGATCACATTTTGTACAGCGTTATACCTTTCTTAGTGCTGAACATAGTATATTGGTCAATAAATATTTGCTTGATTGATTAATTTTAAAATATTCAGGAAAGTAATTGTGAAGGAAGATGAAGGCAGGTCCATTCAACATTTGAGCTTCGTGGAGAGAGAGATTAGAAAAAAACATCTTAAACCTTGAGGGAAATATTGATGCTTCTCTCTCTTATTCCATACTTCTCAGTTCTGATTAAAATTTGTATACCTTTGTCAAAATGCATTTCCAACTAGCCAAAGAAAAATAGTAATAAAGCATTTGAATACAGATTCTATCTGTATTATTCCTTTTATCCAGTGAAGTAGCTTGACAATCTGGATCCCCTCAGCAAAAATTCAAATAATGTCCCCTTAACCTTTTTTAGGATCAAAATAAGCCTATTTCAAATTTTTCTGCCAGAAACGCCTTTGTATGATATGCTTATCAGTGGAGAAAGAGAATGCTTCTAAAAAAGACTTTATTATGCATGTGAGGCAAACCAGCACATATCCTGGCACAGAGTTAGTGTTCTAAAACACTAATTTCCTCCTGTTTTCCTTTTTGCTTTTTCGTCTTAATGAACAAATTTGACAGTCAACAGAATGAGCAACTAACCTTCAGAAAAATGATAATTCCTTCCAGAGTAGAGGGTTTAACTGAAATGCAAAGTGTAGATGATATATTTTATGGGAGGTTAGAGACGTAAAAAGAAATCCTGTAAATACTCTGAAATAAAAAGAGAATTTATTAGTGAGTAGGAGGCTATGGTAATAGTCTTCCTACTGCGATTTCTAGATGTGCTGGTGTCCTTTCAGTGACTCTGAGTTTGGGGGCTTTGCGAGAATGCCGGGAACAAGGGGGCTCAGCTGCCTTTAAGGTGGAGTCTTTGTCTTTCCAGGAAGAAGGTGAGGTTTTTATCTTCTTTTTCGTGTTTATTTGCAATGCCTTTCGGAGTAGAGGAGCAATCTTTTGAAAATGATGAGAATATGGAATTGGCCATTGTAACCTGATTCAGCAGCCCAGTTCCATTTGGGTGATTTTTAGCCTGCCTCTGAGAAACAGAAATGGACAGGTTGGAGTCTCCCCAGACCCCAGATAATTGAGTTGAGCTGGTGTTGTGTACTCGGTGTTTGTGCATTAGCTGCAGCCCTCTTGCCCTCTGCAAAACAGATCTCTTTTCTCAATTATTCAAAATAGATAAATCAATGATATCGTTAAAAAAGAAGAAGAAGAAAACACTAGAAATAGTCTCCTCTTTGTTTCCATATGGAAAGCACCATCTAAACCTCAATGATTTTAAAGACAATTTTAGTGAGGGGAGAAAGCCCATCTGTACGGCTCAGCAAATTAATTTTAAACATTTGAAGATAAAAAGGCTGAATTCCTAGGCACTAGCTTTAAAAGTCACAATCCATGGCAATCTGAGGTATTCACTGACTAGGGGCTCTTCTGTTTATTCCAAATACCCCTTTATCATTGGTTTTGAAAGAACCTGGCTCTCTGTAAAGCACTGCCAATTGGGAAAAGAATCAGATAATGAAGAAGTGATGCTACCACGATGACATGCCTTTAGGTCCTCAATAGGATTTCTTCTAAATCAAAAGACTGCTTTACTAGCGCATTTGATGGAGGAGGGGGAAAGGAAGGAGGAGGACTTTTCCTTTTTTGCTTTTTCATCTTCATAACAAAACGCATATTGAGTGAAAGCCCCTGGATAAGCCACAATGCAAACCCAGAGGGTGAAAGAGATAATTTTGTAAATTGTAAATCAGAAATTCTATTTGCAGTAGATGCTGAACATATGTAATTTACCAGCATAACATTGTTACCCTGAATGCAAGTGTGATGGATGCCTTGTAAGTTTGAAAAGAGGGGACAGAGAAATTTAAATATCAAGTATGATGTTTCTAGGTCCTCTGGAACTGCAGTTTCCTTGGGAGATCCTGTAGGAGCAGAACATAGACCAATTGGCATTACCTGAAGATGGAAGGCTGGACAAATGAACTGGGAGCCCCCCTTGGGCTTCCTTCATGCTCAAACAGGAATGGAATCAGATGAAGTGAGTTGGTGACATCTGATATTAAGGTGATCACGCTTTACAAAGTGCCTCTTTAGGAGACGAACATGCCAGAGAGCTGACCAATTTAGGATTGCTAACCTTTCCTAAGTTTGAATCGACTTCATGAGATTTTTCTCCTCCTTTGCATTAGCAAGCAAAATGTGCTCCTCAGGTTGGCCATATGAGAAGCCAGGTAATTGACTCTGGTGGGAGGACATGAGTGGATGGAATAGCAGAATAGGATCAATCCAAAGTCCCATGGAGTAGCTCTCCAAGAAGAGTAGTAGGCTTTAGGGTCCTGATCCTTGATTTCTCTTTCTCATCCTAGTGTGTTAAGCAGCAGCTGTATACTTTCCCTACTGGCAATGCTATTTCTGGGCCAAAGCTACACAGACAAGAGGAACACTTTAGATGAAAGATAAATAACAATTATTAGAAATCATAAGGGCTTTTATTTTTTTGTAATTGAAGTCATGAACTGTACTAATTGCCTCTGAAACTATATGCTATTTACTGCCTTTTATTAACTGCAGCATAGGAGAGTATGCCCCTTCTGTGTATTGGCATCTTGTTGATATATTGAGATTTTTTGCATAAATGTGTTATTCATCACAGACCAAACCACATAAATAAAATATATAGTGAGATATTAGTACTGTAACGAAAGTCTTAGAGAAATAGCTTAGTAAGTGACAATGCTGTCAATGAACATGAAAGACTGAAATTAAGCATTGCTTTTCTTCAAAACACGATCTTTAAACAAACGGAACTTCAGTTCTTCATAGTCTGGGGACAGGGAAAAGAAGATATTCAAAGCACCACGTGGGGTGTCTGCTAGCTGACAGAAGTGTATCCTTGGAGAGCTGAAATAACTTTTAAAAGAGAAAAAAAACCTACCTAAATCTGCAAAAGAGTCAGATGATTATTCCTCTTCTGGAACCCTTTTGACAAACCCCTACATTTTCAAAGAGTTATGTGGGATTTAGCCAGCCATTGACTTTAATGTGAGCTGCATTGCTAAACCACATGCAGTCCTTTGGAAATTTAGGGGTTGGGGTTTGCTATAAGTCAGACAATGGTTCGACTTAAGTCAATAGAACTTAAAGAATGAATAAACATGGGCACTTTAGAGCAAAAATACAAAATCTCTAAGTAGCCTACTAATCAGGCAGGGATAACCAGAAAGAAGAAGAAACAAAAGTAGAATATCCAATTCAAAATGCAGTTGAGGGATTTGAGTGTCATTTGAAACCATAAGGACAAACATGAAAACTTGGACAGGGCCATCGTAAGACCCCAAGGATGGGCGTTTGAGAATATCCTCCTAAAACCTTTTCCTGTTTGGGACTGCAAGATAGATGATCAAGACAATTTCTATTCAGAACTTGTTCTGTTTACAACCCATATTACAAAAAGTTATATTGCCATTGTCATCTTTTAGCAGCATGAGTGATACCATCTCATATTCATAATGTGGCTATTTTATATTTGCAGCTTTATGAAAATCTATAGATATCAATATCTGTTTTTAATGGATCTTGCTGAAATCCTGCTGCCTGAGAAGTTGTGCTGTGCTGCTAAGGAATTATCACAAAGCTAGATCTGACAATTATGATATCACATCAGGAAAGTATGGCTTTTAAAGGGTGGGAAAAACTTTCGCAGCATCATGACCAATCATATTTTAGTTTGGAAATAAAAACTAAGGTCTGTATGTGATAATTAGTTGAGTTACCTCAGTCGCAACAATCCCTCTATCCCACCCAAGGCTGTCTGTCAGTGTCAATGAAATTGAATGTCAAATTGAAAAACTCTAAAGCTATTTCTTCCATATGAGAAAATCACTAGCAAATCACATCTTCCTTTCCTACTGGCAAGATAAGCAAAATTAGCACATATCTCTCTCCTTGTTTTGTCAAACTTTAATCAAACTGTTTACCCCAAGTGTGAGGCTGGTCTCATCCTGGATTTCAGCATTTTCTCTCTAATGTCAACCCTTGATGATTTTTGTGAAATGTATTGATTTGACTTCTTTGTAGCAATTGACGTGGCTAATCACTCCCTCTTCCTTGGTTAGTTCTCTTTTTGTTCTTTCCCTATCCTCATGTCCCTTCCACTCAAGCTCCATCCACTCCTTAAACAGTTAGCATTCATCATAGTGGTACTCCTGGCATATTTTTAAAATGTCCTTCAATACACTTTCTCTGAGTGACCATCACTCTCTCCTGCCCTCACCCAAGTGCATGGCTTCAACTTCCACTACATGCTCTTGACTCCCAGCTCAGTCACTTTCCCAAGTTCTACACCAGCATTTCAGGTAATTTATTGCCTGGCTGAATATTTCATAGACATCCCAAAGCCAACTTGTCCCAAAGTGAAATTATCATCTTCTTCCCACTGCCCATCTCGCAAACAAATAATAATCAAATGGACCTGTTCCATACCCCTATACGTGTCTGGCAGAATGGTACCAGCATCCACTCAAATGCTGAAAGAACAAATCTAGGATTCGTTTAAAGACTTTTCTATCACGATACTACTAGAATAATCTGTCTAAAATGTAAATCTGACCATGACATTCTACTAATTCAATGGGTTCCCATTAATCTATAATTAATCAACAATTGAAACTTCCTAGCTTGTCAATCAAGGCATTCCCTGGTTCCTGTATATTTTTCCCAGCATCTTCTCTTACCACTTGTCCTCTGGCAAACCTGTGATCCAACCATTCTATTTGTCATTTCCCAAAAATGCACCAGGCTCTCCTAAGCTTTTGGGCCTTGTAAATGACCTCCCCTCTAGTCACACCTTCCCTCTCCTTCAATAGCATCCCTGTCTATCCTGTGGAGACTTGTTCAACTTCCAAGACAGCATGATCATTCTCCTGTGTGAATTTTTCTCTGGTACACAGACATTCACATCTGCCCTTTGGGTATAGTTGGTTTCTCCTTTCTCTGTTCACATAGAGCTGTGTGCACATATTACAACAACATTGATCACGTAATAATCATGGTGTACATCTGTATCCCCTAATATACTCTGAGTTCTTTGATGGTAGATACAGTTTCTCATTCATCTTTTTATTCCTATAACTTAACAGTGACTGTTCCATTGGGGTGCTCTATACTTTTTTTTCTTTTCTTGAATATTTGGATCAGCCACATACACCTGGATCTATTTCTAGATATCTGATTGGAACAAACTATGACTTGAGTCCCTGTGGAAAATTTCCCTTCCATGGGCATTGGAGCTGCTCTGTGACCCAGGTTATATGTAGCTTTCTGCAACCTATGTCAGTTCTTCCCTTTCCTTCAAACTGATATCCAAGAGTTACTGTCAACTCTATGATTCTCAAAGAATAAACCTGTGAGTAAAGTGCTTAAGTACTCATTTAGGAATATGGATTCAGCTGGCTTTATATTTCATAAAGATTCACAGACTGATGACCCTAAAGATGAGCTGCTTAGCCTTAATCTAAGTATAGATGAGCTGTCTACTAGATAGACCAAGAGTCTATCTAGTCTAATATTCTAACAGACTGCTAACTTACCTAATTTAAGGAGGACTTTCTATAAAAAGCTGACATTTATTACAATTGTAATACACCTTTTGACAATGGAAGCTGAGGCTTAGGGATTATTTCAGTCTGCTCAGGCTGCTATAACAAAATACCACAGACTGGGTGGCTTAAATAACAGACATTTATTTTCTCACAGTTTTGTAAGCTAGGAAGTCCTAGATTAGGGTGGCAGCATAGTTGGGTTCTGGTGACAGTTCGCTTCCTGGCTTACAGGTGCCTCCCTTCTTGCTATGTGTTCACATGGCCTTTCGTTGGTGCCTATATGTGGAGAGAGAGCTCTGGTGTCTTCCTAGGGCATTAATCTCATCATCGGGGCCCCGCCATCACTTACTTCATCTACAACTAATTACATCTCAAAGGTACCACTTCCAAATGTTATCATATTAGGGGTTGGGGCCCCAACATATGAATTTGTGGAGGACAGGGCAGAGAAAAATATTCAGTCCATAAACTGATTAAACTACTTTTCTATATGTACTCAAATAATCCAGTAGCAGGGCAAATGCTGACTCCAAATACTGTTTTCTTTTCCCTAATAATTTGTCTTTATTGCTTTTTTACACACGGGTACTCCAATAATTAGCATTATAAAAAGTAAAATGTTACAGCTCTCATTGATTATCTCTGACGTATTCCCTAAAACATGAATCTCTCTTTAACACTTATTTTTCATATATGTGTATCCATATTTCTCAACTGTTTTAGTAAGGCAAACAATATAGGGTCTCTCTCTCGCTCGCTCTTTAAAGTTTTCTCAGGAAAAAAAAAAAACAACCAGGCTCTTGGTGCTGCTGGCAATTTTATTCTACACAAGTAGCACCCAGATTGTAATTCTGATAAGTATTTCAGTTCTTTCTTGAAAAATTAAATTCACAAAACAATTGATTATCAGTTATAAATGGCAAAAACACCATCTGGTTTTCAAAATTGGTTACATCCATGTAGCAAGGGGAAAAAATGTTGGAACTTGTAGTTGGCGAGGAGTTCTAGTCCACGAAGCAGAAAATGACGAGCTTTACTATGAGAAAGCCAGAGTAGTCATAACTTGTATTTAGCGGCTGCGGGAATCTGATACGTTCTTCACAAGTTCCATATGTTAAATCGCTTGGCGAGATCTTCAGTGTGAAAGAGCTGAGGGTGGGAGAGGAGTGTGGCTAGTGGATAGGGTAGCAACAGCTTCATCTTAAATTTTCAGCTCTGGTTCTTTCCATGTAGACCCAGTGCTGCAGATGTCCCGTGACCTGGGAAATCGGATGTGCAAGTTCCTTAATCTTACGGCACAGGTGGCATTTTTTGGTGGAAATTTCTAAAGCTATTTGCATTCCTCTGGTGAGGTAAGTCATACAGCATTAGCATTTCCCACAGAAATGTCCCATGTTGCTCTTTGCCAAGTGGAAATTTGAGTAGGTGTTCATTTGATGTGCCAAGAGAATGAAGGGAGATGAAAACACTCCACATCTTCCAATGTCCCCATACTGTGTTCCTAGTGTGGGAGGACTGGGGCTTGACTAGATTCTCTTGGAGATTCAGCCTCATGAGGAATGCTTTTCCTTAGGATTATAATGCAGTCCTGTTATTTTAAAAAATGTTTCTGAGTTGCTGGCATATTTTCACCTTATGTTAAAAATGTAGCTATCCTATGCTTATTATTCACGCATTGTGATGTGAAGTTTATTCATTCACTTAACGAATATTTATTGAGGCACAGTATAGCATAGCGGTTAATTGCATAAGCTCTGTCTGCACCTTAGAAACTCTGACCTTCAGAAAATGACTTAATCTTTCCAACTATGTTTGAAAAATATAAAATAGGAGATAAAAGTAGTACGTACTATGGGGATTGTTCCAAACATTAAATGAGATTAGGCATGCAAAATACTTAATTAAAAACTCCATAAGTGCAAAAGTAGCAGTACTAATAATAATAGCAAATATTAAAATTATTATACACTAGGCTCTGTGCTAGGGTGCTAGAGTTCTTGACATATAGGACCTTACTTTATAGTTTACACATCACTTTCAACATACATATGGCCTCAAATTTTCTATCCTAATTTTGGTGGGACTCTGCTTTGCATTTCGGTCTGAGCCAGGTAGCTTTACTCCTAAAGGTGTTAAGAATAGGTAAGACTTTGCAGACTGGACATTATCCCAGTGACTGTGTGGTGATGGTCTCCCGCCTCATGCAACGCCATTTGCCTGCTGGAGCTTTCCCCACTTCTGGGGGACTGCCTGTAGTTCGTGCATGGGGCCTGTAATTACAGAGCAGAATATCGAGGGCTGTGAAGACAGGGCAGTCTTGAAATTAGTTTATGCATAATGGATAATAGGAGGCTGTTTTTAAGTGTAACTCATTTGGTGGGTTGGCAGATCTTGACTTCCTTTTTGATATGTAACATTTATTTATTTATTTATTTTAGCAAGATGAGACAGAGGGCCCAGCAAGTCATTTAGTGCAGCTCCTCTAGACTATAGCTCAGACTTAGCAATTTACATTCAGTAATCTCTTGGTCATTTAGCCACAGATAATTTGTCATGGTTTGTTTTAGCTGTTGTGATATTGATATTTATTATGCAAATTGTATTTCCTACATCTTATTGTTCTGCATTCTATGAATACTTAAATTATTATAAACCTTTACACTTAATATGGCTCGTCCTTCAATTTGATGCTTGAGCAACAGAGGGTCAGAGCGCACACGATCTTCTAGAGGGGAAGAAAATAAGTAATTAAAAAGCAGACAAACAAGAGAGCCAGCTGCCTGGTTGAAAAGAAAGCAAAGGCAATTTCGGGGAGAGAGAGCGAGTCCGGAGAAGCAAGTGGCTTCAGCTGGGAGAGCCTCTCCCAGAGACGCGGGAAGCTCGGAGCACCTGTTGGTCCCCAGACGCCTTAAGAGGGACAGGGGGCGTAGAGGAAGGGGGAATAGGTTTGAGCCCTGAACGAGAAAGATGGTAGACCCTATCTTCACACCCCTCGCCTCCGCCCTCCACTCCGAAAGCTTAACAAAAAAGATTTGTTATTGAGTGTGTGTAATCGTAAATATATAATATCGTATGTGTCATATATATTAAGTACTCATATATATTAAAGCCAGGAAGGAGACCTTCAGCAAGCTGAGGCGTCTGAGTCGACCCTCCTAGATCTACCTTTCCTACCGCAAAGACACCGACTCGAAAATCCCAGAGCCCAACGCAGGCTCCTTTCTGCCAACTATGCCCAAGTCTACCGCTAGGCTGTTGAGCGGGCTCTCCTGCTCCGCCGGACGTGCAAAGCACGCATGCACTTCTCCCAGATTGTTTTGTCAATCCGGGGACCTGCATTCTCACTCTCCACTCCCGAATAGCCCCCATTTCCCAAAGATCTATTCCTTCGGTGCAAGGTGAGTGACGGAAATTTGCAACCTCTGGTTTCCAGGCCAGATGCACTCGGTTTACCGGTCAGGGGAGCCTCCTGGGGAGATTCTCCAGTCGTCGGTCTGATATAGCGATTGCTATAAACACTCCTAATAAAGGTGTGTAGGAAGCTAGACCCGCCCCCTGGAGCCCGAGCCCCCAAACGCCAGGCGCCCACAACACTTTTTCCTTGATCCCGGGGAAGCAAAAGCGAATTTTAACATAAACATATTTGCATACGCCCCTCCTCTTGGCCCCGCCCCTAGGTGGCGCGGGCGCGCCGCCGAACGCCAGCGCAAGGGGGCGGGGTGCGGGAGGGAGCGAGTCCGCCGGGAGCCGGGTTGGGCTCGCGGCCCTGCGATTGGTCCGCCCAAACCCCGCCTCCAGTGCATGTCATTAGCATCTAATTAGTTGTCCGCTCGGGCTGGAGAGGAAGCTAGCGCCGCCAGTCTGAGGCAGGTGCCCGACATGGCGAGTGCTGTGCTGCCGAGCGGATCCCAGTGTGCGGCGGCGGCGGCGGTCGCGGCGGCGGCGGCGCCTCCCGGGCTGCGGCTCCGGCTTCTGCTGTTGCTCCTCTCCGCCGCGGCACTGATCCCCACAGGTAGGTGTGGGCACCGGCCGGTCGGCCCCCTAAATTTCCTAAGGCGCCCCAGTAGCCGTAGCCATGGAAGGGGGAAACGTTTCCATGACAACCTTCCCCCACTTCCTAAATCCGAAGCGGAGGGAGTGTGGAGAGGAAACTCAGGGCTGAGATGGAAGGGGCTGAGAGGATCGGTGATCCCCCTTCTCCTTTGCCCAGCTGGGTGTGAATTAGAGCCCTTAGGGATGGTTGCACCCACACCTTTCCTCCCCGGCTTTGCGCGGGGTGCGGAGTGGAGTGAGAATGGGGGGCCTGGGGCTAGAGAATATGGGGGAAGGGAATGTTGGATCGAAGGCACCCCCCCAAACCTTCCGGACCCTCCCAAACTCGGTGTTGTCCCCGTAACTTGCGGGTCCTCCCGTCTCCTAGGGCTGCCCGTTCGCCCCCGCCTCTCCAGCGGGCCCCCAATTCTCCATCCCTGAAGCCTCCCCATGGCTGACTAGAGCCGCCTCCAGCGTGATTCCTCACTGGTCCACAGGACATCCCCAGACTTGTCTGACCGCTTCTGGTCTCCCCGCGCTCTGCCTTTCTCCCTTGTGCCCGGAACTGCGCGCCCCTCGTGTCTCCCTCCGGCCTAATCGCGGCCCCTCCGCCCCCTCCGCCTGGCTGCGGGTCTCCTTGGCCCGGGTCCATGCAGGGAAAGTTCCCGCGGCCCGGCCCCGCGGGGGAGCGATTGCTGTTGCCACCTCTGCGGGAAAGAACCGAGAGTCTGCAGCCCGCCTGCCCCAGGGCGTCCTCCGCGGCGAGTGGGGACACTGGATTTCCAGGCTGCCCGTGCTTTTCGGCAGTCCGGGGGTGGTGGAGGGAGCTTTCGCGGCCTCTGCGGCCAGGCGGGCACCCTGAGGGCCTCCGGGCGCCCCCTGCGTGCCGAACTGTCTTGGGAATTTGCCCAGGGGCGGCTCTGCACGCCCGGCGCCTTCCCTGAAGACGCTGAGCACTCGGCACGAGCACGATGTGTGGCTGCCCGTGCGCTGGGCGCGTTGGCGCGGTCGGGAAAGAAGAGGGCAGTGTTTGCTTTTGTTAACAAAAGGGAGCTGGAGCTCTTCCCCAGCGGAGAGGCCGGCCGTGCTGCACCCTGCCTCCTCCCGTTCCCGCCACCGCCGCGCTCGGCGGTCGCGTAGCGTCCCCGCGCCCCTGGCCGCCTGCTGCATGCTCGGGGCGCGGAGCCGGGACCGAGAGGCACGGGGCCGCGGGGGGACGGAGAGGTGCAGGAGGGGATGCAGCAGGGCTCGGCGCCTGCAAAGCCCCTCCTTGCAGCTCAGGAGCTGCAGGACCCGTGAGCAACAAGTGGCGGAGGACACCGAGAGCTCAGCCCCCACCTGCGGAGCCCCCGGCCCGGGCGGGCGCAGCGCTGAGGCCACCCTGCCGCTCCCGGGGCTCCTCTCCGCTTGGGCTGTGCCTTTTGTTTACACGCTAGAGGACACACAGTTACGTAAACACCGCAGGAGACACACTGTAGGAAATGGGGATGTCTGAGGGTGCTACCTTTGGGTTTGGGGAACGCCGGGTTGGTTCCTTCCCCCCAAAACAGGCTTGCAAGGGAGCTCGGCTTGGGGAACCTATCGGCGATGAGTAGGGATGGGAAATCTGGCAGCAGCTTCAGTTCCAGAGCTGAGGATTTTTTCTTCCATGCCACTATCTGTCTCCGGATGTTGTTTATGTGTTTTTCCTCTGTGAATTCTTAATTTATGAGTTACGAGGTAATTGGGTTCAGCCGATGCCGGTGTGGTTACAACTTCATTTCGGGTGATGTCTCTGACTGGATGGGTTCAATAAAATCTTCCTGAAAGAGATCCCTCGTGCTGCTGCATTGTAAAAAGCGCCTGTGTCAGTTAAACGTGAGCGTGAGTAAAGGCTCGGTAACTGGCGCATAATAGAGGCAACAATAGACTTGTATTGGCTGCAAGAAGAGAGGGGAAAAACGCTGGTCGGGGATATTGCCTTTCGACTAAAAATGGGAGCCGTGCAATGCCGCTTGGCAGCAGAGTAGGATTAGATTATACCTCCTCTGTCGAGCCTGCTCGTTGAAGGCACCAGGTAGTAGCAGCAGCACTGGGTTCGTAACTATCTCGCGGTAAGAAGTTGCCTGCGCAGCGAGGGATATATGCTGACTTGGAAAGGCGCGGTCTGGAACGCAATCGTGCATGTCAAAGCTACAAGAAAATTCTGTTGCCAGTTACCATGGAAGCAGCTTCTTGCTCTTGTGTACATCCCTGTTTTTACGCTGGTTATCAGACTTGTGTTCAGATTAGGAAGTAATTGGGTTTGATTTGTACTGAGGGGGTGAGATGACTTTCTTTAAATCTTTTTTTCTCTTAATGCATTTTTCTTGGTGTGATGGCTTTGAGCAGGGGTCTTGGCCTAGCCCTGGGTCCTAGACTCAGAGTAGAGGTCAGGTGTGCAGCGGGGGACTTTTCATCCTTAGTCCTTTTAGTTTGAGCTTTCTCAGAAGCCTCCATTTCCCACTCCCAGGGTTAGAGGAACCTGTTGGTGCTGGCTTCTAACTTCGTGAGGCTTGTTTCATTTCCATCCTCGTGGGGATGGCGATCGACGGCCCTTGTGCAGTAGGTCCTGGTTCCGTCTTTCCTGTAACTGAATGCACGCCTCCACTGGAGAAAATCTCCCATCCCTCCTGTGGTGTTTGGATGAAATGGATGTTAAGGAGATGCAACTAGAAGGGGGTTGTCTAAGCGCACTCCTCAGTATAAATCACGCCTGTTCCGTTTAGGTGCCCACACGGTGTTGTTTCTGATCCTGAGTGAACCATGGTGGATTGCCCTCCTCTTCCATTTTTCAGCATTAGAGAGGATGGCTGAAGCTGGGGGTTTGTGGTGGTGACGGGAAGCCCCGGGGCTGAGGTTTGCTCCTTGTGGCCTGTTGCGGCTTGTATACCCGGGCTAGGGACTTTACAAAAGTGCCGCCCTACTGTTGTTGCCTTTCCCTGCATCAAATTGAATAGCCGCAGGAGGGACTTGCACTTGTCTGTGATAGCTTTGATAGAATATCCCTCATTAATGCCACTTTATATTTACAGTGTGTCACTGGAGACGCACAAGGCTTCATTTAGTGACTTGTGTGACGAGACAAGCTTGCATTATTTGCCTGGGACATTTTGGAGGAACAAGAGATCCATTGAGCAGTCTTTTGAAATGAACAAATACGGAAAAAGGGGGAATAAAAGAGCAGGCAGTTCTCCGGAACAAAGAGCTTTATTCATATGGATGTTGTACATGCTTTATCCAGTTTTCCCCAATGGCCCTCCTGGTACAGGGCAGTGGGACAGGGAAGACGCCAACAGGCAGGACACTTTCGCTTCCTCTCTTACTTCCTGACTTCATGTTCTTATCCGAGTTGGTCCTCGGCTCCCTGACTGCTCATCTCGCTCCACTCTCTCTAAAACCCCAGAAGGTAACGGGTTCCTGGGTCTAAAAGGGAGAGTTTGAAATCCTTTCTCCCAGTACTGAATTTCAGCAGAAGGAAGTGCTAGCTACCTGTTGAGACTGATGGTGGTTGGAGGATATATTGGTTGAAGGGAAAGAGATGTCACTTTTCTATGACATGGGTCAAGGAATGGTTGATAGCAAATGTCAGATTGGTAAGATGTCTTGCAATTATAATGTTAGCCTTTCTGTTTATTTTTAAAGAAACGTGGAAACTGAAATCCAAAATCTTCATTATTATTAATGGTACTCTTGGAGTTTTAGTGATTTTTGCCCACACCTTGTACATTTTAGCCTCATACATAAGTGAATTTTTATTATTCCTTAGCCTATTTTGCTAAATGATTTTCAGGCTTTAAAAAGTTGATAATATTCCTGTGAATATAAACTGTCTCATTCTCTGGGTTTCTGTATGTGACATTTTAATGCCTAATCGGTCACTTAGTATTTACATTTTAAAAATGGTTTTGTGTGTGTGTGTTTTTCACAAAAGGCCTATTTTTATGTGGGGAAATCTCTTAAAATTGGGCCAAATTAATCGATGCTATGATTTGAATGGAAATTTACCAGCATATGAAGAAAATTTATAAGAGATAAATCCGAAGGATTCAAATGCTGTATCTTTCTCTTGGGAAGAATAGGACTGACCATTATGCTGGGCATTTTTAACTGAAAATTCAGCACAGAAGGGAGAAATCACACAGCGACATCTGTTGCAGAATTGAAAATTTGCTCCTTTGAGTTGGAAGCAATTAGTCCTATATAAGCACCTAATGGTGTCAGTGTGTGTGTGTGTGTACTCACACAAATATAGATATATTTGCAGTTATATATACATATATATGCACTTATACAGAAACTCACCCAACACAATATTCGTATTCTCATTTTAAAGTATTTATTAGAAAATGTAACATTTTAGCACCAAATCTCTTTTTCTTAATATTACCTGTTGAAGAGTTGGAGATTCTTGTAATCATGGAATTTTTGAAAGAGGAAGCATATTAGAAATCATCTGGTGAAATCCTAGTGTTTTGCAGGGAAGCAGCCAAAGCCCAGAGAGGGAAGGACCTTGCTTCCCGTTGAACTGAGGCTGAGTTAGCTACGCATCCAGGGCTAGGAGCAGGTCCCTTGACATGGAGCCAGTGAACCTTGTGTTCCTCCTCCCAGCAGGGATGCCCAGTGAGGGATGTGGATCGTGGGTATGGTTCTTGGCTAGGAATAGTTTGTATTCTGAAGGCAGCAAGATTAATTGTTGCTCCAGGTAATAACCCGTGGATCAGAGGAGTGACCTCTCGGGAGAAAGGACCAGTTCTTGGTAAGTTTGTTTTTGGTGATGACGAATGATTCTAAACTTCTGGACTTTATTTGGCAGCCACAACAGGCATGTCGTCCAAAGCACCTTCATAGGGAAGACCTCTGGATTTGTGTCGCTGTAATAAAAGTCAGATGTGCAAAAACTAGGCTTCAGAAGACTCAGCTTTAGATTTTTAAGCTTTTTATTTGTCTTTTCAAGGATTAATATTAACAATAGAACTGGTTCTACATAACTAAGGAAAAAAAGAAGAGTCTTTGAGTCAAGAACAAGAACACATCTTGATTTTCTTACCAGGTACTCAGTACTCATCACTTTTCTTTAAGCTGAGAATAATTTTTTTCAGGAAAAAATTATTTTACTTTTTAAGATGATCTTTTTCTTTACGTCAATCATATTTTCTTTATTTTTCTATTTTATTATGGAAATTTTTAAATATTTACAAAAGTAGAGAGAATGCCATAATTCACCCTGTGTGCAGATCGCCCAGTTCACTAATTATCCACCTGTGGTCATTGTGTCCTCCGTATGCTTCCTCCCATTCCCAGATTATTTTAAACAAATCCTGGACATCCTGTCGTTTCTTCTGTAATCGACTTTAGAATGAATGTCTATAGGATACATGCTCCTTTCCCCGCTCTCGTAATAACAGTATCATTAACTGAATGTACATCTTCTCAACTGCTATATAGAATTTTTGCCCTACCCTAGCGTTTCGGAGGAAGGTGGAGTGAGGGGTTGTTAGAGGTGGTAAAAGCTGAGGCAGAAACCAGAGAAGCTGGAGCGTGATTACTGCCTGCACTGAGGAGACCCTTTCGTGTGGTTTGGTTTATTTTGAGCAAGGTTTTGTTTGGATCGGAGGAGATGAGTTTTATTGTTGTGTAAATATGGTTGTGTAAATATGCAGTAATTGTGGCTAATCCCTTAACTGTGGCGTGCTGTGGAAAGCACCCATGGAGAGATTGGCCATTTCCAGTTGTTCTTATAATGAATACTCTCCATCTGCGGACTTCTGTAAGGAAAGGCTATTTTAGTTGATGGCTGTGAGATACCTCATTCGTATATTTATCTTTAAATGCCTTCGTGGTCTTTGCGTTTTGTAAATATGTGGCTTAAAAGAAAAAATGTCTTTTCCCATTTCTAACTGGCTAAGTGCTAATTTCAGCCTGTATTCTTGAACTGAAGTGATCACAAAATGCCTTCTTTGTTGTGGGAAACCCATACAACAAGCTGTAAGTATTTTGGGTCTTATTTTCGTAGGATGGGGGTGTGGGGTGGTTGGGAGAGAAAAGACTATTACTTTTACTTCTCAATATTTGCCCCATTGATTTAAAATATGAATTTTTAGTTTCAGCTGGAAATGTTGGAATGCTTCAGTGTTAATTTTTGAACTTCTTTGGTTTCTCAGAAAATAGGTTGGTTCCAGTTTCCATGGTTCGGGAAATGTGAGGTTGTGTATGTGTGTTTTAAGAAGTTCTTTCTCAAATGTATTTAATGTGGACTATAAATCTGAAGCATTTAGTTTTTTGGTTTCCAGCCAAGCAAGTAATTACACATGAGATGGTTTTGAGGGGTCTGAGCAGCCCTGGCCAGGTAAAGACCCGCCTCCTGCGCCCTTTTCGGAGCTGGCCACCGCAGGAGCAAAGCACAAAGGAATCCCTACATTCACGGTTTGGGGAGCGCCACCAAAATCGAATAAAAAGCTTTTGTTTGGAAACCATCAATGAAGGAAGGAACCCACTGGAATGTTTGTAATTACAAGTGGCACCTCCTTGTTTAAATTTCAGAAGCCACAGTTTCTTTTTCAGACATTTAAATTGCAGGCTCTAGCCAGCAGCTGCTGTTGTGGTTAATGGGCACTTTCCCTTTGAAGATCTTCCAGTGCTGGTTCTCAAAAGCTTTGGGTGCAGTTGGCCTTGAACTAGGGTTAGAAGAAGGGGAGATGGAGGTATTTTATACACGCACAGCAGAAGTGACTTGTGGCCTTTATTATTACTCAAAAGAGAGACTTGGCAGTAAGGTTGAGAGAAAGCGAGAATTAAGAAAAATCTTTTATGAGTGACAGGTGTCTTGAACGGGGTGATTATCTCAAGAGAGATGTGAGGTGGGGAAGATTTTTTCTTTTAGTAGATGTTTTACTGGAATATAGTTATTTGACCCAACATTTTGATCTAGGTATTTCACAAATGTTAAATAGGCTTGAAATGAAAGTGCTGTGATATATATTTAAACGCTACTCCCTGTTTGAAGTTGATATTCCAGTGACATGGACTTTTAGAAATGCCTAGAATAGGTATCTTGCTCTTGGCAGTCTTCCTTGGTGAGGTAGGCGCTCTGATTCCTCTTGAGCTATCCAGCACTGGACTGCAATGTCAAGTTGGAATTAAGTTATGAGGTCCCGGGGGTAGAGGGAGGGCAGAATCTGCCTGAAAACAAAAGATTCACCTGCCTTGAATCCCCCATTGTCTGTACCGTATCTCCACTTGGCTTGGATTAACCAAAAAGTTAACATGTCAAAAATTGAACCTTTCATCTTTTCTGCCGTAGGTATCAGCTTTTCTCAAAATCTGCATTATTGCAAATGACACCATCGTCATCCTGGTCACCGAGGCCCCTAAATTTGGCGTTCTTTTTTCCCCTCCTTAGCTTTCACTCTTGGACTGAAATGAAATGGGGCTGATAGTTTCTTCACGACATCCTCTGGAAGCTTCAGTGTCCTCTCCAAACCACGTATTACTAGCAGAAGCTTCCTAGCCAATTCCCCTGCCCCAGCCTCTGCGCGTCAGAATTTTGGTCTACCTACTGCAGTTGTCATTCCTGTCTGGACAAGATCATGATGCTTCCCTTTCGGAAATCCTAATCTCGCATTCTTGCTTCTTGCATCAGTTTCACAATCCACACTGTTTTGTCTCCAGGTTGTTCCTTCCTCAGTTGCTTTCTTACTCCCTCTCTAATTGCCCTCATTTCTTGTTACTTTTCAGCCCAATCCTGATGAGACTGGAAGACTGATCATTCTCCAGTGAAATTGAGGAAGAAAATGGTTCCCCTGATCAGCCTTCAGCTGGTTGCCTTTGCATGAAACTGCTCTCCTATCTGTTTTTCTCTTAACTGTTTTAGTTTGTAGACGTAGGCTGGCTGATTCTCCTCACCTACCTCGAGAATAAACATCTTTCCTTTGTGTCTTTCAGTTTAACACATGCTTATCTAAAATATACCCCAACCAAGACATTTCTTTTCCTGCTTTACAGGTGTATACATGAGCATATTTCTTTACAGGAAGCCAAAGTGTATAGATATTATGGCCGTCATTTTAATGAAAATTTTAACCTTTAGAATGCCTGAAAGTTTATTGCTCCTATTTGGTAGTACATGTTTGAATATGGGCATTTACTACAGCATGAAAATGGTGTAATTGACTAAATAAATTACAAGTTGGCAAAGTAAGACTTTCAGACAATAAATTAAGCCCTTTAGGAGCAGGAAGACTCCAGAAGGGTCCGAGTCAGAGGGCATTGTGTGGAGCTGCTGACTTAGCATGAATGAGGTCGGTCCCTCTGAAGATGGTCCAAAATATACCACCTTAGAAGACTGTTTGGTGCTCATGTTTGGTACGTCTGGTTACTAAGTAGTACCTACCTGGGAAACCAGGAGGGACACGTGCTAAAACCCGAGCCTTTATAAGCTGGCGTTTTAAAGAGCTCTGACTTTGGGAGCAGTGCCGCCTAACTAAACGTGTCTCCAGCATCGTGGCACATCGCAGCATTCTAGTCGGTAACGTAGAGGGTGAATTGTCACTGGCTTCAGAAGAAAATGAACCTTTGTTTCTCAGGCTCACTGCTAAACTTGTTATCTTAAGGATCTTTGCAAAAGCTTTATCTGGTAGTAATATCTGCCACAGTTCTTCCCTTATTTTTTTTCTTGTCTGGCGTCGTTCCCCTGCAGAGTTCAGTTATTGCTAGTAGAAGGTTCAGCAGCATGATAATTCAGTGATAGGAAAACTTGATTATCATGGAGTATTTTGGGGCAGTCTTGGGGAAAAGGTTGTATGTCAAAATGCCAGATGTATTGGCTCTTTGCAGAATATGCCTGTGCTAAGCCTAGCCACTCAGATGTACTGCAAGTCTGCAGGGTGATTCTCTCTTTGAGTACAAAAGGAACGTTGCTTCATTTCTCTTGCAGAAACCCTTACTTAAACAATGAAAACTTCAAAGATAGGGAGAAAAAAAAACAAGTTAATTTAGTACTAAATTACTGCTCAAATGGTTTTACCTCTTAAAAGGTTGAAGTAGAGATTAGCTTAAATGACACTGAACTTCACTCTTCCTCGTGCATATCTTGTGAGCATACGTCATTGTGAAGAGACCTTCATGAATGTTAGTTGCTGTTGGTTTCCCTTCCCTGAAGCAAATCTCTCCATCTCAGGGCCGGGTTGGCAAGCAGAATCCCGGTTCAGGTTACAGAACAGTAAATCCTAATGCTTTACTCATGAGTTAAAAATAGCACAAACAACCTACCTTACAGGGTGTTAAAAATAAGGTCATATGTATGGATGTACTTAAGAAGGTGATATTTTATATATATGACTTTTATTAAAACAGCCACTACTTAATGATAGGGGTTATGGCTCTGGCTACTACTGCTCCTAATCACATTTGCAAATCCCTCGCATGTTTGGGAATATTGACAGATACTCTGCCGAAAGGATTAATTCAGTATATACTCAACTGTCTGTAAGGTGAAACCCAAGCACCAAGCGGCAGTAAGATCCCACCTGGAGTTGAATGTTTTGTCGAAGTAGATGAAATCTTCCAGTTACTTTGGAGAAATGGAAAGTGATTATAATATCAAATTTCTGGGCCTTGTAACATAGCGAGGACTTTATTATTTTACTTAGCTGCTTATATTTTCTATACTACATTTAATAAAGAGCTTGTATTTCTGTAGCTAACCCATAAAGCGTTTGGTAGAAAAATCGGCATTTAAAAATTATTTTTAAATTGAGTATATGCTTTATCCCAGGCACGGTGTGAGGTGCATTTGTAGCTGAGTAGATTCGTCGCTGTCTTCCAGAAGGTCATAGTTTATTTTTTTCAACTTTTATTTTGAAAAATTTCAAAACCACAGGAAAGTTGAAAGAAAAGTACAGTGAGTGCTTATACACCCCTTGCTTAGATTTATCAACTGTTAACATTTTGCCCATTTGCTTTATCTCTAGCTCTCTGAATAATGTATACACACATATATATTTTTTTCTGAACCACGTGAAAGCAGGTTGCAAGGCATAGTGACACTTAACCCTTGAATACTTTAAGCACATAACTATTCAAGAAATTTTATGTTGATTCGGTAATGTATCTGATATCTAGTCCATATTCAAATTTCCCAAGTCATCTCATTAATATCCTTTATATGTGTTTCCTTTTCCTCCCTGATCCAGAATCCATTGGAGAGGACACACTGGATTTGCTTTTCATGTCTCTTTCTCTTTTAATGTAGAACCGTTCCCCTGCCTTCCTTTTTTTTTTAAAAGGTTTTTGAGAGAGGAGGTGTCTTTTGTGGTGGTAACCTTATGTGGGTCCAGATCCGCTGTTTTGTAAAATGTTCCACAGTTCTACAAATGGTTTGATTGTTTCCTTGTAGTTTGATTCAGATTACAATTGTAGGCAAGAACACCACGTAGCCAATGTTGCCACGTTCTTAGAGCAGCACATCAAGAGTTTGTCATATTATTGGTGATGGTAAGTTTGATCCCTTGATTAATGGTGTAAGTTTATTCACTTAGTTTAGGTGGATTTATAGATTTCTCCTGGTGCTACGGCTGGGTTTGTTTCCCAGTCAGGGAACCATACTACCTGTCTGTGGGTTGTCATATGGTGGCAGCCGCATGTTGTGATGCTGAAAGCTATGCCACCGGGATTTCAAATACCAACACAGTCACCTGTAGTGGACAGGTTTCAGTGGAGTTTCCAGACTAAGACAGACTAGGAAGAAGGACCGGGCCTCCCACTTCGAAAAATTGGCCACGAAAATCCTATGAGTAGCAGCAGAGCATCGTCTGATACAGCGCCGGAAGGTGAGAGGATGGCGCAGAAAGATGGACGGGGCAGGGGTCCCCTCTGCTGTACACAGGGTCGCTAGGAGTCAGAGTCAACTTGTCTGCACTAACGACAAACACATTTCTCCATTTATAATTAATAAATAGTTGTGGTATATTTTGAGACTGAATATCCTGTTCTCTAACGCTTCACCTAGTGGTTTTGGCAGCATTGATAAACCTTGTCTGAAACAAATATTACACCAGTGGGTACAAAATTGTGCTTTTTCTAATTCTGTTCTCTACATTGGGTAGAGGCATTCTTACATAAAGAAGAGCTTGCCTTTCCCCCTTCTCTCCTTTTTATTGAAAATCACAATGGACTCGTAGATTAAAAAAAAAAACCTCAGTGTGATACATTTCATTTGGGTCCACTTTGGCCAGTGGGAACCCCTTCAGTCTGGCTTTTGTATCATTTTGATATATCTCTGTTGCTTTTTAAGTACTTTCTTATTTTATGCTGCAAGAAGATGTCTCAGCTCACCTTGTATTTTCCCTGTCCCAGACCTGGAATTGGCTATTACACCAAGAAGTCCTGGTTCCTTTTAGTTAGAGAGTAGTATTTAGATACCAAAGAGGTGTGCTCATTGCTATGACTTGTTGTTTCAGTGGACAGAACTAGGAGAGAGATATATATATATGGCAAATATATATTTTTTGCATATATATTATTGTATAAATGCATATTTGTTATAAATAAATAAACTTATTTATATATAAATTTATATGTATTTTTAATTTATATTTATTTACTTAAACCATGAGTTCATACTGAGGCCTTCAATTCCAGTCTAACACCCCAAGGTTCTTTCTCTCCTTCTCCCGTTCCTTATTTGTATCTGTGTTCTCACATGGTGAGAACCTGGGTTCCCAGACACATCAATGTCTTATAATTAATATAAAATTGTTTTGGAATTACTCCACCAAGAGCACTGTAGACAACAAACCTATCAAGTAAAACAAGATATTTCTGCCCTTCTTTTTGCCTTTAAAATAGATCCCAGTGAGGTTGGCAGAGTACTGTGTTCACAAGTTCATGAATTACTTCCTTGTGTGTGTGTTATCAGTGAGATAACACAGGGTCATTTGTTTCTGTTTGGATTCAATTTTAGCTTTTTTCCCTATCGTTGTTGATGTAATTATATATTTTGAACATGTAAATCATCACCATGGCTCAAAAATCAAAATTATATAAAGAAGTCTTACTCTTCCCTGTACTTTCCAGCCCATTCCCACATGCCTTCCTGTAGTAGCCAATTTTATTCCTTTCTCATATGCCCTTCCTATTTTCCTCTTGGAAAAAATAATAGATAGTGGTGTTCTTTCTTTTTAAAAATTTATCCACAAGCCATGTTAATTTCTGCCTATACTCTGTCTCCTTATTTGACAAATCCTGGGTCCTCATGATTTCCATCCATCTGGCTTTAGTTTACTTTAGGACCCATTTTTGTCTTTTTTTCAATATCTTCCTGTCTCTTCCACTTCTACCATCTAGGGAAATAGTTCTCTTTGGGTAGATGGAAGAATTCTGTATCTACTTTTTCATTTAATTCACCAAATTACTTGCAAGAAAATGGGGACTGCCCCTTTTCGTATAATGCAGTGTTTGTCTGATGTTTAATAACCATGACTTACTTTGCTTCTCATCAGTCATCTTTTGTCCTTCTCCTTATCCAATAAATTGGCAAATCTATGTCTCGAGGCTCAATGCCCCACTTCTTCCCACTTTTTTTTTTTAAATTATGGTATGCTTACTTACTCTAAAGTGCTCAGCCTTTTGAATCTTAACCTCAGACCATGGTCTAAAACTGCTTATTGGACATCTCAATCTGGATGTTCCATGGTTATTCCAAATGATATTAATGACAAACAGCAACTATCATTTATGTAGTATCTTTAGTCATCATCTCATTTAATCCCCACCATCACCCTCTTAGTAGTTACAGATGAGGAAACTGAGAGGATGATAGGTTCCTTGTCCAAGAGGCACAAATAATAAGTGGCAGAACTGGGTCTGTCTTCAAAACTCATAGTTTTAAGCATTTAACTGTATTTTCTTAAAATTCAAGATGTCTGAAACTGAACTTAGCATCTTTTTTCTCCAAATCTCCCTTTATCCTGTATTTCCTATCCTAATGAAGGGTGCCACCATATACCCAATGAGTTAAATAATCCGGGAGACATCTTGGGGTATTTCCTCCTTCGCTCTCCTTTCCTCCTATTTGTTGCTAAGTCCTGCTTTTCTCTTGCATTCACTCCTGTCTATTTCACCACCACTGTCTTAGTTTACCCTTATCCTCATTTTATGGATGACGAAAATAGATTTAAGCTGATAGAACAGCCCCTTAACTGGTCCATTTACCTGTAGTCTTATCTCTTGTAATACATCCTTAACACTGCTTCTAGACGGATCTTTCTAAAACACATGTTAGATTGTCCCTTTCTTGCTTAAAATCTGTAATGTTTTCTTGGCACCTTAAAGATGGAGCTTACTCTTTTTCAGCATGACCTACAGTGCCCTTCATCACCTGACTTCTGTGTTCCTCTGAGGCGCATCTCTTGCCAGCTCTACACACCACGTTCTTACTTTAGGACCTGCTTTAGGGGCTACACACAGTGTTCTTTACCAAAGTAACTGTGTCCTAGGTATGCCGTGCTCTCTCAAGCCTCTGCCTGTTGTGTGTTACCTCCTCCTCCTGAAGCACCCTTCTCTTTATGGCTGATTCCTGCCTGTCTTCTGAGATCCAGCTCAAGTGCTGAATCCTCAAGGAAACTTCCCTGACCTCTCAGGTTGCTTAGGTGCCTTTTCTTTGTGCCCTTTTTCTTTACTTCCTTAAGGGCTTTTTCTGGCTTATCTTCTTCCTTCCTATCAAACATCCTCTGAATTGCCCCAGGTTCTCTCTGTGCATTTCATATTTGTCCAACTTGTTTCCACCAACAGAAATGTCCCACCCTCCGGTCTTCCGTGTCAGCTTGTTTAAATCCTATGCATACATGAAAACCCGAGTCCAGTGTTTCTTTTTCAAATCTTACATGATTTCCAAACAGAATATAATGTTTTCCTTTCGACTTCTCTGACAATTTCTCTAGCCATTCCATGACATTGAACACGTCTTTCCTTATTATATGTTGACATGTGTCTGTGGATGTGTGTCTCCTTGCCCTTCTACAGGAGCAGCTGTTTCTTATTGAGCTTTGTGTCCTTAACAGCACAGAGCACAATGCCCTACACATAGTATGTGCTCAGTAAACATTTGTTGAAGCAATGAGTGAACTGGAAATTTGGTATCCATTGCCCATTAAATCATTTCTAGTCCTTTCAGCATAAATATGAACAGGAAACATGGTGATATTAATTCAGTCTTGAAGACCAGTATAAAAATGAAGCACTCCCAGGTTGTTTACTGCCTCACCATTTTTTTTCTGTTATATAATCTGATTTCTAATATGTATAGCCTATCTTTTCTCATTTGTTATGAATACTGCTATTTGGATATAGAATTTGTACTAGGCCTTTGTGTTTTTGAATTTAGGTTAGTGGTTGTCTTATTATCAGCCTTTAGAACTATTAATTCTTAGTAGAAGTTATTTGTTTTCTCATAATGGATGAAGAGCTGTCGACGTGCCTGACTTTTTCACAGCCTGAAGGACTGACTTCTAGTGTGTTTGTTCATACTTGGTTGTTGGGCAATCGTTGAAGACACTTAAACTGCCAGCCCAGATAAGGTAACCTCTTTCCATTTATTTAATCACTCCACAGGCCTGGGGTGGCTAGACTTTGAGTCGTTACTAAGGCCATATCGGCACTTTAGAGTTGAATTAACAAACCAAGAAACTTCTCTCTGAAGCCATCTGCTCCTCTTCGTCTCAGTGTTCATGAAAACCTTGTCTTGAAACTGAGATATATTCTCGGGAGAGGCATGATGAGCATAGGGAATTTAAACCTCAGGGTAACAGTTTTCCTCATACAGTAATAAAGATAGATGTGGAGTCAGTGGCTACAGATCGAAAAATAGATCAGTAGTCGGATCAAACGTGAGAAATGGCTTTTGCTATGTTTGGAAAAAATGAGATGGGTAAGGCAGTCTGTTTTGGGGAGATGCCTCCACTATTTGTGTGACTATATAGTTGGTGCTAAACAAGACTGTGGCAAAATTAAGCTTACAAAGTTAATTGCCTCCAACTGATCTAGTTTTAAACAGAAAGATTTCCTGTCGGTCTTACATAGAAGATGGGAGAGATTTTATATGCAGGCAGAGGGAGAGATTGCTACCATTACCTTTTAATTTAAGACAAGTTTGGAGTTTGTTCTTTCCTGTGAATATAGAGGTGGAACCCACTCTAACCAGAGTTTATTGCTGTAATATTTTTTAAATGCATTTGTGACACTGATATATCTGTGACCTTGTAAAGGCGTTTTTGAGGGGTGGGGGTAGCTAGCCTTTTTTCTCACTGTCGTAAGTGGTGTCTGCTCAATAACTCTAACGTCCCGACAGTGTTGGAAGGGGGAGGAGGACTTATCATAACTTGTGTTTTATGGCCTGTTTCTAAAGTATTCCCTTCATATTCACATCCATCCATTTAGACTTCTCTTTTCCCTGCCTAAGGCGTGCATCCAGCCTAGTCTGTGTTTGGTGCTTTAAATGCTTTGAATTATGGAGAATTGTAGCGTTTTTATCGATGCTTCCCTTGTAGCTGTATAGCTGTGTATTGTCTTAGGTTACACAGCTTGCATTTTTTAGACATTGTGTGTGGATTATTGCAATTAGTTGAGGTTTGAGTGGAATGACACGGCTTCCTTGATTTCTGCCATGTGCCGTTTTCCCTCTCTTGGTAGACGTTTGTTCAAGGATTGCCTTCTTAAGCAATCCTTCAAGTTAGAAGCATTAAAGCCTTCCTTTCCACCGTAAATCTTGGTAAATATATCTATCAGCATGACCTACTGTCAAGTAAATAATGATTTGTAGCGATATTCTAGAAAAATTATATCTTTGAAATACAGATTTTGTCAGCGAGTTAATGTATAGTGTATGATTGGTATTACCCAAGAAAAAGAAAAGATTAATTAATCAGTTCCTTCTAGAATTAGATGGCTAATGCTTCAAGCATCCTATTTAAAAACAATTGCATCTAGGTCCTGTTGGCAGGATTGCATACTTCATTATTCTGGTCATTTGCATGAAAACAAGTTGATGATTCTTTAAATAACCACCCCATTCAGTTTTCTTTTTCTCTTGAAATGTTATTCCTCCAGCATTCCATTCCATTCATACAGAAGCGTGAATCAGGTCTTAGAAAGTCAGAATGTCAGGCTGAAGTAGTAGCAGAACTTTTCCTCACCTTTTTTTAACCAAAAATGATCTCCTATTTTCATATTAATTTACATCTCTTTATCCTTGTTTCATACAGTGAGTGCGTACAGAGTTATGCTTTAATAGAATATTTTTCAAGGTTTTTGAATTTTTTTTAAGTGAGGCTGTCACCTTCAAGATTTTGACCTGAACTTTTCATGAACTAAAGGAGCAAGTAGAAGATAGACCAGAAAAAAAGAGAGAGATGAATATATAATCTCCTTATAATGGAATAACTGATCAGAGTTAAATTCATTTTATAACATTTATCTGGAGCTAGCACTCTACCATTTCAACAAGAGAGGCTTCGCATTTATGTATTTCATCTCCATAGGATTCCCTTTGAAAAAAGCCTTCTGCTTTTTTTAAAAAAGGTTTGAAAACCACTGGCCTAAATATAATGAGTTCTTCAGGTTCAAAACAGCAAGGCTGTAGAGAATGACACCCAGTTTACCGAGAAAAGGTGTCAGGGCTGAGGCCAGAGACAGAGGCAGTAAGGAGGAACACTCATTTGCATGATCTTTGCATATTCTCTTTGTGGCCACTGCAGATAACTGGATAAGAACCTGAGATTTCAGATCACTGTCATCTCTGTCTTTCTGTCAGAGGGATAAGGAGTAGCATGGAGTCAGAGTGTAGAAGGCTTTCCATTTAAACAAACAAGGTCTTGAAAACATGGGGAAGATTTCCACCGAGAAAGAGATGAGAAGCAAGGACAGCGTTCCAGGTTGAAGAACACTGTGAATAAAGTTTACAGGTAGGAAAGCTAAAATGGTATGTGATGGATGGGATTAGCAAAAGATAGCCGGGGGGCCAGATTGTGGAACAACTTTGAATGCCAAATTTGGATTTAATTCAGGAGGTCATTGGGGACTATTGAAGGGATTGTGAACAGTGAAGTAACATCAGCTTGGTGCTTTAGGAATGTGAGTCTGGCAGTGGTTTATGATTAGATTAGAAATGAGAGATTGGTGAGGAGTCTAATAGTTCAAGTAAGACTTAATGAAAACTTGAACTAGGGCAGTGGAGGAAGAATGGAGACAGAATTGAGTGGATTTGGTGCCTGAATGGAGAATGGGGATTGAGAGAAAATAAAAACTAGAAATGAAGGTGTGCTTTGATTTTGAACTTGAGTGGCTTAGGATAATGGCTATTCCAATGAACAGAAATGAAAAGATCATATGAGTGTAGTAAGGGAGGACAATGAGCTTGGTTTTGGATATGTTAAACCTGAGCTACCGTTAGAACAATGTGGAAATGTTTAGAGAAGGTAGTTGGAAATGCGGTATTAGAGTTTAGGAGAGAAGTTGAGCGTAGAGCTAGAGCTACAGATTTGAAAGTCATCAGTAAGGCGTTGATTGCTGAAGTCCTACACTATGCATTGATTCAGTTACTTATTTGATAGACATAGATTGAAATGCCCAGTGTGTGCCAAACATTGTGTTAGGTGATGGAGACGAGTACATGAGAGATCCTGAAGGGATGGTGCGTAGAGGTAGAACCTTACGAAAGGTGTGTTTTTAGGGGACACAGTAAGGAACTGTGATGAACACCAGGAAGGACTAGTCAGAGGACCAGAGGTTAATGTAGAAGGAGGAGGCGGTAGTAGGTGGGAGATAGTCAGGGTTGATGTGGGATGGAAGTCTGTTAACTAAATTGCTACAGAGTTGTGAAGAAGGGAAGATCGTCTTCGAAGTGAATAAACTCTGGGGAGGAGGTTCTGTAAGAATGAAGTTAGACTTAGGTAACTTAGCCAGTCACACAGCTGGGATGTGACCACACTGGAACTAGATTCCAGGTTTTTGGACAGGCATGTACTGCATTGAGCCCAGTTGTCATTGTAGTACACCAGGACACCGAATTCTGCCTCTACCGTGCTATGGGGAACTGTGGTGAGCCTGTTCAGCCCGTCCATATTACTTAAAACGTTTAATTAAGATTCTTGAGGTTGTGGTATTGAATAAAGAGCAAATTAATGAACCTCGCAACTGTCCTTGTGTTTCGTGTAATGAATGACAGCTCTGGCAGGCATCAGCGTGGAGGGAGGATAGATGGAAGCTGTTTTCCTGGAAGCGCGCTTCTTTAACAACCACCACCAGAGAACAAAAACAAATCCTAGTGTAGCACAGGGAGCACTTTCAGGATGGCAGGAAGAATCTAGGTCAGCTTAACGGCAGCTCCTGTTCTTTAGGTAGATTAATGTTTGCCACCCTGGTTTTCAGCATGCTGTGCAAAGTCCAGAAAGACTGTGCGTGGTCCCTTAGCGTGTATTAGTCAGCGGGGGGTCACGAATTAAATTGATGTGTGGGAGCATTTTGATTTACACTTGAGCAGTGAGAGTGTAGCTCAGGCCTAATATGGCAACCTGCTGAGTTGTAGTCTGCATTTCCTTAACTGTTTTATGCAAGAGTTAGATCCTTTTGGAATTTTTGCATATTACTTTTAGGAGATGACTGGTCTTCTCCTATAGGTAGGATGATCAGAAAGTAGCTCAGTTTAGCAGTGGAGTCTGAAACTTGAGCTGGCTAGTCTAGCATCTTTAGCATCCCTTTTCCCAGCCACATGCCTCTCCAGCACTGTTCAATAGAACTTTCTGTGGTGAGGGAAATATTCTGTATCTGTGCTGTCCAATATAGTAGCCACTAGCCACAGGTGACTATTGGGCACTTGAAATGTGGTTAGTGCAACAGAAGAGATGAATTTTTAATTTTGTTTAGTTTTAACTAATTTAAATAGCCACGTATGGCTAGTGGCTACTATATTGGACAGCATAGCTCTACACTAAAAATTAAGACGCCAAATTCTCATGCTGATCATTAGCATTAACTGGTGAGAAGAGGTTGGAAAGAGGAGTTGAGTTAGGATATTGACACTCACTCCAAATTCAGTAGATTTGTATTGAATCTTGGACTCAGCTATTGTGGGCATCCAAATTGTGCATTTTTCTCTACCTTTCTCTTGCTTTTCATGTGTAAACGTTTCTGGAATATCTTAATTGTCCTTTCTTCATTTGAAGAATTATCCCTTTTGGCCTTCGAGAGGTATAGTTCATCTTGTGCACAGATTAATAGCTCTAGCTTTGTCCTTAGAAAGCTAAATCTTGAAGGTTACTGTTACATGACTGTACTGCCGTATGCCAATTCGCATTGTTATCTTTTTTTTTTGTGATGCTGAAAGTGAGTGAAATGTGAAAAAAACATTATTCATTTTAAATAGTTTTGACTGCCAGGTTAATGCGCCTCTTAAGCGGAGCTTCATGAGGTCTGGCCATAGTAACTGCTTTTAACTTGATTTAAAGTTCTTAAACATTCTGAATTGCTTCACCTAATCTTTTTATACTGAACGTACAATTTTCAGGCTCTTTTTTATTTTCAAATCCATAACTGACAGCTGCTCAACACCTCATTCAAATAGTTTTAAGAGTTTTAGAGAAAAGTTGGGACAGGCTGGATTTACTGACATCAGTAGGATTGAGATACTGTGGATTTAAAGATGATAGAGAAGGAGAAAGAAAAATATGAAATAATTATTGCATGTTCACTGCTTGCCCAATGACAGTGATTTGAAGCCTAATAACTAACAAAACTGAGAGATAGCAGAAGGACATTTGAGTTAACTTTCAAAACTTAACATAGGGGATGAATATTCCATTTGAAAACAAGATTTTCATGTGCGGTCCCATTTGTTTAATTACATTTTAAAGAATGTTGATGCACAGAAGTGTATGCGTACTAAAACTTCACTACAGACTGTTTTTGAAATATATTCTAGAGATTCTGAGAGACTGTAAGCTCCTTGAAGGAGCTAACTCTTCAGGGGAGTCTGCGATGTCTAGTACACAGCAAATATTTCTCAAATGAAATCGACCATTTTATAAGAGAAACAAGGTCATAAGATCTTCTACCTCTACGTCCAATGACAAATGGAACTGCCCTGTGACTCAGCTCAAGAAGGCTCTGTGCTGTAGTACTATAGAGAAGCTTCAGGGTGTAGCGTTGGTCCAAGAGTTAAAATTAATGTGACTATAAATTTTATCCTCAGCCTTTTGATGCCCTTTGCGTAAATGCTGCATGCATATCTCTGTGTGTGTTTCTGGGTATGTGTATCACCTCCTATGTGCTAAGCACTGATAAAAACTAGATTTACAAAGGTGAATTGTATAGGGACTCTCCCCTCCAGGGACTTATATTTTAGGTTCTTGTGCAGGAGACAGTAAAAATAACAATGCTGTATGCTAAGAACCATAACAGACATAATTTGGGAATGCTGCAGAAGTATAGAAGCGGAGTACCTAACTCAATATATAGAATCAGGGAGGACTTTGCAGGAGTCCCTTGAGTTGGGTCTTGAAATATAGGTAGGAGATAGCCATCCAGATGGTATTAGGCATTTTTCCAGGTGGAGAGATAATATGTGGACAGATCTGGAAGTACAGAAAGCACGGGGGATGCTGGGAACTGCAAAGAGTTTGGCATGGCTGGGGGTAAAGCCTTTGAGGAAGTGGGAAGAGATGAAGCTGGAGAAGGTACGTGGGAGTCAGATTATGGAGGACCAGCTTGGAGGAATTTAGTCTTTATCCCATGGAGAATGTCAATAAAGGGTAGGGAGGGTGGGGTGAGGAGAATCAGACTGGCTGCCTTTGTAATAGATTGGGAGGATTAATGACCAGAGATAGACGAGTTAGGGAGAAGCTATGGAAGACCAGCTGAGATTATGAGGGGCTTAATTAAGGGACTTGCTATGCAGTCTGGGAGGAAGTTGGTTTCAAGATATATTTAAGAGGGTGGAATTTCATGACTGAACAAGGGAGTGAGAAGAAGAGAAGTCTAGGTTAATTCTCAGGTTCTGGCTTGGCCACCTAGGTGGGTGATAGGTCCACTGACCAGGACAGAGAGTTGAGAAGGTCGACAGTGGATGATGTGCGTAGCTTTGCAGAGGTTGGTGGAGTATCCAGGTGGAGATATCTAGCAGCAGTCTACAGCACTCATTTGGAGCCGTGGTCATGGATGAGCTCTCCTAAGATGAATGTATACACTGGGGAAGAAGAGAAGGGGAGCCAAGGACAGAATTTCAGGGAACATCAACAATTAAAAGGAGGCCGAAGAAGATGAACCAGGGAAAGGAATGAAGAAGGAATGGTCAGAGATTTTGAGGAAAAGCAGGAATGGTATTTGTCTTGGGATCCAAGAGAGAAGAGAGTTCTAAGAAAGGGAGGGGGAAGCACAGTTAAATGCTACAGGGAGGTGTAACATTAGATACAGGGGGCTGTTCATGGACATAGCAATTAGGCATTTATAGGGGAGCTCTGCCTAACAATTTCAGTGCAGCGGTGAGTGGAAACCACATGGCAGTGGGTAGAGCAAATGAGGCAGGAATACACACAAGTGTTTTAAGAGTCTTAGCTGGTGAAGGTAGGATGAGGGAGAAGGAAGTGGAAATAAGATGTAAGATTGAGGGAAATTTAAAAAAATATGTATTTTTATATTAAAATATATATTAAAATTATATTAAATATATATAATTTCATATTATGTATATTTAAATTAGTGAGACTTGAGTATGTTTATATATCTCAAAAATAAGAGGTAATGGGGCTGGCCCTGTGGCTGAGTGGTTGAGTTCGCACACTCTGCTTCAGTGGCCCAGGGTTTTGCCGGTTCAGATCCTGGGCGAGGACATGGCACCGCTCATCAAGCCATGCTGAGGTGGCGTCCCACACAGCACAAGGGCCTACAACTAGAATATACAGCTATGTACTGGGGGGCTTTGGGGAGAAGAACAAGAAGAAGAAAAAAAAGATTGGCAACAGTTGTTAGCTCAGGTGCCAGTCTTAAAAAAAAGAAACAACTAAGAGGTATTCCAGAGGGAGATAGAAGATGGAGAAGTGAGAGTTGGTCACTGGGGGAGCGAGGGCCTTGGTGAAGGCCAGGAGGAGGCTATTTGCTTGAAAAGGAGGAGGGAGAAGAGATCATTTTTTTCTTCTGAGATGGAGGTAATGGGAAACGCCTTGAGAACACCGGTGTGTTGTTGGACGGCATGTGGGAGGGCTGAGGGCCTGAGAGAGGGAGGGTCTCCTTGGGAAAGCTGGAGGAAGTTGTACCTGCTGACGGTGGAGGGAGCCGTGGGGGATGGGATGCTAGAGGGAGAGATGGGGAGGTTTGAAACACCCCCTGCGGGAATTCAGAAGGTTGCAGATAGCACCTGGCTGAGGTTGGAAACCTCGCCCTTGGCTGCTGGCCTCGCCTGGGGCGGCAGACTGGGTGCTCCTCCTTCCCAGAGAGATGCTTTGCTACTGGCGTTTTTCCTTGGTATATTCTTTCCTTCTAGAGGGAAGGCAGGTCAGTATATCACCGACCTTCAGAGTTGAGGGGACTTTACAGATCGTAGGGGCTAACCTGAGCTTGTAAATGAAGAAACTGAGGCTCAGAAAAGTAAAGCGACTTACTCAAGTAAATCCAAGGCCAGGACTGAGCCCCTGACTTGCAGCCCAGGGCTCTCTTTCCTCTACCCTTGCTACCTCCTTGATAAGGATTATGAATAAATCTCGTTCATTATAAATGCTCTTAATATTCTATTTTGGACACAGGGAATTCTATACCATTTTCTTTCTCCCAACTTTTCTTCCCTTCTCTCTGCCAGGTTCAAGCAGGTATAACCATATTCTAGAATGCTAAAAATAAGTAGGCTTGTCTATTTTTTCCTAAGTGTAGATGCTGTTTGCTCAGATGAGAATATTATTCGGGACTTGTAAAGGTAGTTCTTAAATGGGGAAATGTTTGGAATTTCTAGTCTTATAAACTATCCAATTTTAAAGATAGGTGAATGTGTTCGTTCATGCATTTATTCATTCCACGTTTTGTTTGTTCTTTATTTCGAGAGTAAGTAGCTACTAGGTGCCAGGCATTGTTACGATGTAGTAGCACAGAATTCCCGTATCTGTCCGAATATCTGTTGAGAATTGGCTTTCATATTATACACTCTCCATCTAGAGCATCAAGTTTAATATCAGTAACTTGTGAATGCCTCTTTGGGATCTGCCATCTACGCCTTTAGCCTCCACAAGAGCTAAAGCAGCAGATAATAGCGTATCTGTTGGATAAACACAGATTTGGCAGTTGTGATTTAGTGTGGAGCAGGGGACCCTTAATTAATTATCATTGTTTATAATACATTTTTCTCCTTTGTTTCCAAGAAAGAGAATAATTCAGCAATACGATTGATAAATAAAACATGAAAGGTCAGTTATGGTTGCCCTGGTAACTATATTTCTCAGCAAGTATTTTGTTTGCCATGAAATGTGTCCTGGGTGATTTCCTGGAAATCAGACTCTGAATGTCATGACTTTTTGTATTCGAGTTTCTTATGCACTCATTTGGGAGTGACAGTTTGGTAGGGTTTTTTGGGTTGGATTTTGAAGCTGTGTGTATGATGGGGATCCTTGTGTTTTTTCTTTTTTTTGGAAGACAAACAGAAAACTGATTTGTGTGAATCTATTTGAGTCAAAGAAGAACTTTCAAGTCTAATGTGGAATTTAAGAGTATTTGAATGATTTTTGAGATACATGAAATTTCTTAAAACTGGAATATTTTTATGTAGAATGTAGACAAAGCATATTTTCTAATAAGTGTTCAGGAATGTGTTAAAACATACCTTTTGATTTAATTCCTATGCAATTAATTTTGAGTAGAATAAATTATTCTCAAAAACGTATTAAAGATGAAAATCAAAATAATTAAGCAATTAGAGCAATTGCTACCTTGAAGATTTTTGGTAGTATGAATTAAAGTTAAGTGGATAATTAAAAAAAAAAGTTTAGCATATTCTATGACCCCAAGCAAGAACCTACTTCAAGGAATTCAGCATACGGAAATAGTTTAAATATATATGCAGAAGTGGGTAACTGCTGCATTGTTTTTAATAGCAAGAAATTGGAAACAACCCAAATGGCCATCAGTAAGAGACTGGTTAAATAAATTATGGTCTGTCCTGATAATAGAATACTTTGTAGCCATTAAAAAGAGTGATGTAGATCTATGTCTACTGACAGGAAAAGATTTTCAAGATATATATCAGTAGGTTGAACAAAAGCACCTTGCAGAATACTGTATGTGTGGAATGATCCTATTTTTCTTACAAAACTTATATTTCATGTATAATTAATCTATAATGCATACTATGTAATTAGTCTATTCATTTCAAATTTGAAGACTAACCACAAAGCTATTAACAATGGTTATCTCTGGAGAGTGGGATTATGAAGGCCTTTTGCTTTCTAAGTTATATTTGCATATTGTTTGAAATTTCTATAACGAATATGCGTTACCTTAGTAAAGAAAAGATACAAAGCCTGCTCTTTAAAAGGTCCAGAGAAGTCAGCTGAAATGGATGCTGCATGTAAGTGCCCTAGACTTTGTAGAAACCTTTTATTTACTGTTTGTGTCTGCATACCTCGGACTTTGAAGAAGTGTTTATATTTACGTCTCCTATGCCCTTTACCCTGACTGATTTTTAACTCTTTCCTAGATCTCTACCAGCTATTTTATCTTCTCATGTTTCAGTAGTTTTCCAGCATATGTTTTTCTTCAGATGATCGTTTTGCGAGGTAACCTGTTTTATTTCTATTGTTTAGTTGCTGCCGATTATGCTTTGATGGACTTTTGCTTTTTGTTGAAAGAATTTTTGGTGGCCCAAGTTCTGGATTTCTTTTATTTTAAAATTTTGTAAACTCTATATACCAGAGAATTTAGGAATGGAATTTGTGGTCTTCAGGATTTCATCTGGTTGTGATTTGCTAGATCCTGACTGTGGTACTGAATGTATGGGGGGGTGTGTCTGTGTTCATTTGATCCTAGTCTCTCTCTGGACTCCAGTTGCAACAGCAGTCTGGAGAAGAGCTTTTCCGTAGTACTATCAGTTTGTCTTTTGGGACAGTGCAAACAGGATTAGGAGGAGAATGCACGTGGGCCAGCCATTTATTGCCATTGTCAGCGTCTAAGCTTAGTTTGTTAGCCCACACAGTTGGAGCAGAAAAGAGCGACTATTTCCGACCCTCGCTGAGAGGGAGGCTGACTGAATACAGTGATGGTATACGTTAGGGTAAATCTGCGTAATGAGTAGCTCTTAGGTCACAGTGCTGACACTGTGGATATATTTTATGGATCTGGCGACTTAATGCAACTTTAGCCTTACATTTGTTATTTTCTCCCCTTCTGCCTTGGTTACTTAAAGCTGGATAGGTACTTTGTTTTCTTGGAAATAACCATTGCTGGTCCTTGGGAAGAGTATGAAAATATGCTTTTAAAGAGGTTTTGGATAAGAGGTTGCTATATGATGGATTAAGTTTTTCAGTAGTTTTTTAGACCATGACGCATGCAACCGTATGCACAATAAATTACTGCGTTCGGTATACCTTGTTGTTGTTTTTTTTTCATTATACTTTCATATTTCCCTTCTTTTCCCTTTTCTGTCAGTCCAAACCTAGCTGCTGTATCCTGTCCACCTTAATCTGTCCATTCATTTTTGTATCCTAGCCTACCCTACTGTACCCTACTCTATTCTGTCCTGTCCATTTCTAGTCTATTTCATTTAAACAAATGCTGGGTGAGACCCAATGAATTTATTTTAAGACCCACTATTTGAAAGTCATTGAAAGGAAAGATGGCAGATTGTAGTAAGTAAAATTGCCAAAGTGCTTGGATGTTATATTTATTTCTTTGATGTTGCCTGTCATTTTCTGTGGAAGTCGGTGTGTTGTTAGCTTTCGCTTATGGTGTGTGTCCCATGGCTTATTCGCTAGCATGGTAGGATGCCAGAATTAAGCTACCTCATTATGAGATGTATACAGTTGTTGATTTCTAAGCCCTCTCTCTCCCAGGAAAAGTTTTTAACGAGGAAACCTTGGTCATCCAGATTATCATTGTGTAAATGTTGAGTAGTCTGAGTATTCAGTGATGCTAATAAAGTCTGCATTTTCTCAGTGTGTTTTATGCACTACCGACTGTTTAATTCTAGGATTACTTTCTCCTACCACCCAGCGTGCTCCTGGCCCCTCCTGATGCTCGCACAGAGAATAGGAACCCATTGCAGTGCTGGGCGATGCCTCTGGGCCCGAGCCTCCCAGGTGAGGTAAATCTGCCTCTGAGAAGGAAAAAAAAGGGAGACAAATCACCAGTCGCCCCAGTATGCTACTTAAAACCACATGGAACTGATCTTGGCTTATCTGGCTTTGGTCATCTTTTATTGTTGATAATTTATTGTTGACTTTGCTCCTAAATAATTTTATAACTGAATTTTGACCTTAGTTTTTAGATTATATAAACACAATATAAGTTACATTCTTGAGACTCTTGACAGTACAGATGCTTATATCTATCTTATATTTACTGTAGAAGCCAGCTCTGTGCCAGGACATAATTCATCCTTGATAAATGTATTGATTTGATTTGAATGTGAATGGCATATTAAATGCTGAGATCTAATATGCTATACTATAATAATTTTAAAATTTACTGTGTGCTTATTATGAGCACATTATATTCATCATCTCATTGAGTTCTCACAAATATTCTGTGAGGTATAGGTACTCTCTTTCTAGTGATAATTTTGTTTGATACTTTTAGGAATTTGTTTTTAAATTTACAATAACTGAAATTTATTTTTTTTGAGGGTAGAGTTCTGTGAATTGACAGATGCATAGATTCGGGTAACTATGTGTGACTACCACAATCAATACACTGTTCCCTCACCTGCCCCAGCCCCCTGCCTGCTGGCTCTTTGTAGTCAAACCTTTCCTTTACCTCTGTTTCTTTAATTTTATGTTTATTTTGAGATATATGGTATTTTAACTAAATAATTTGTAGACTAACCTTTCATTTTGAATGTGAGTCTAAAATTTTGCAAGGACACGAAGTGAAAATATAAAGGAATCGTTATTAAAAATTCACATTTTACATCCAGAAGACTTTGTTAAAAAAAAAATCATGTGTCTTGCTTTTGTTCTTTGTGCGGAGTCTTGAGTAGATTTGCCAAGACGACAATATAGAACAAAACTTAAAAAATATTCTTTGACATCTTTTGAATTGATACTTGGAGTTCTGAGGTTTATTATAATGTATATTTGCATTTCTTCTCAAGAGAATAGAAAGTCTCCTTCCTTTAGTGTTAAATTTATTCAGCTAAGCTCTTTAGTATAAGCTTAAAGAATACACTTCAGTCCACCTAAGTTTTAATTCATGAAACTCTGAGACAAGTAGCCACCGATCTCTTCTCCATTCTTAATAGTTTTGTGTCTTTGCCAGCATGTCATATAAATGCAGTCATACTGGATGCAGTCTTTTGCATCTGGCCTCTTTTCACTTAACATTGCATCAGAAATTCCTCAATGTTGTTGCACGTATATTGCTAAGCAGTATTCCACTGTATGGATGTACCACAGTTTATCCATTCATCTATTGAAGGACATTTAGGCTATTTCCAATTTTTGCTGATGTGAGTAATGTGGCTACAAATCTTTGTGTACAGATTTTTTTTGTGGACATAGTTTTCATTTCTCTTGGGTATATGCCTAGAGGTAGAATTGGCAGGTCGTACAGTAAGTATATGTTTAACTTTTAAACAGACTGCCAAACTAATTTCCAGAGTAACTGTACCGTTTTTCATTCCTGCTGCAGTGTATATAAGAATGCCATTTGCTCTGCACCTTTAACTAAGAACTTACTGCCTAATCCACGGTTGTAAAGATTCTGTCCTGTTTTTTTTTGTCCTAAACGTTTTATAGTTTTACATTTTGCATTTAGGTCTGTGATTCATTTTGAGTTAATTTTTGTGTAAAGTATAGATTAAAGTTTATCTTTTTTGCATATGAATGTTCAGTTGTTTCAGAATTACTTGTTGAAAAGACTATCCTTTCCACTTGGAATCAACTTTGTACCTGTCAAAAATCAATTGGCCACATTTGTATGGTTCATTTTTTGGACTCTCTTTCGTTTTAATTGATTAATGTGTCTATCTTTTTGCCCGTTGAGGTACATACTTTTTAAACCTCAGATTACTGATGAGGAAGCTGAGTCTTAGTCAAATTAAGTACCTTGCCTAAGGTAATTCAGCTAGCAAATGATTGAACCGGTACTCAAACCTTGCTCTCTGGCTCCTCAACCCACCATTTGCTGAGAAGTGATGTTGCCACCTGTTTCCATCTTAGTTATTTTGCTCCTGGTAGAAATTTCTGGTTTTAAGGAGATGTTAGAACAGAATGTTTTTGGAAGAGTGGATGTGACAAGTAGATCTCATTGAATTATCTGAAATGTGAAATCAAAGTTTTTTTTCTGATTACGAGGCTATTAATTGCTAGGCCGTATTAGTTAGCAATATCTTTAACAAGGTATAACCTTCTTTTCTAAATCCGGCATAGCTGTATGTCATTTTCCTTTATTTTAAAGAGAGCAGTAGAAGTATATGGTCCTTGTATGGCAAGGAAAGAATGTTTAGGATTTGTGAACATGGGAACACAGATGGGCTAACAGTGACTTGCATCCAGATGGCTTATGCAAGGAACTTGGTAAGAGGTGAGAGAGTGACACTAATGTGGCAGTGAATAATAAATTAACATTTCAATGTTGGCAAACTAGGGAGTTTTGAAGAATGTCATGTTTAGTTAACTTCTGATTTTGAAAACTAAGCTTGTACATTGATAGGTTAATAACTAGGTGTACTCACACACACACACACACACACACTCACTCACTCATATGCACACCCCTGTATATACGTTTTGAGAGTCATCTTTAATGGCTTTAGCCTAGGCACTCTGTTCTTTTTTTAAAAAAATTTTTATTGAGGCATAATTGACATATAACATATTAGTTTCAGATGTACAATGTAATGATTCGATACTTTGTATACACTGTGAAATGATCACAACGGTAAGTCTAGTTAACATCTATCACCATACACTTTTTTTTCTTGTGATGAGAACTTTTAAGATGGCACTCTGTTCTTATATAGTGTTGAACCGCGTAAGGACGTTTCAGTCAACGACGGACCGCATATACAATGGTGGTCCCATAAGATCAGTACCATATAGCCTAGGTATGTAGTAGGCTGTATCATCTGGGTTTGTGTAAGTGCACTCTATGATGTTCGCACAATGACAAAATCGCCTAACGATGCATTTCTCAGAATGTATCCCTATCGTTAAGTGATGCAGGACTGTATGCTTTTCCTTCTGAGAACCCATTTATTTACTTTCTTCAAGAGACGAAAGACTTCAAAACTTGTATCTGCATTCCATTGTGAAACTTACTTTCACTCTGTGGGCTCTGATGTCTGCTTAACTGTAGGATACAACTACTAGGATGGCCTTTTGATACTGGAAACTTAACAGACAGAACTCTTTCTCCTTAGCCTCACAAATAAGCAACCATTCTCAATTTCCCCTTTATTTTCTATAAGATAGACTTGCTGTTTGGAACTGCAGAATCTTTTTTGACTTCTCTCTCTGGCCCTGGTATGATCAAGTCCAAGGCCAGTTTCTGCTGATTGTTTCTGCATGGTTGATTTGGATCCACCTCCTCTCACTCCTTACAGTGCCTCCCATGGCCCCTTGCCCTCTTCCTCCTCCCTTCATGTACAGCCATCAGCTCTGTTCAGTCCTTACCAGCTCCGGTACATGAACCCCTTGCATGCCAAAGCAAATCTTCCTAGTTTTATTACCACTGTTCTTGTCACTCATTCTATTCAGAATGTTCCCCTTCTCCTCCAGTATCTGCAGATTGAAAGTGAAGCATAACTCAACTGCCATCTCATCTGTGAAACCCTCCAGTCCACTCTGGTGGGTATGTTCCCTCCCTCCTCTGATCCTGAAACACAGCCAGCGTATTGCCCAGGCCGGCAGCATCAGTATCACCTGGGAACTTGTTAGAAATGCAGATTCTCAGACAGACCCCACTCCAGACCTATGGAATTGGAAACTTGATGGGGAAAGGCAGCAATCTGTGTTTACAAGACCTTCTGGTCATTCTGATGCTTGCTTGTTTGATGGCCACTGCCCTATGTATACCCGTGTCTGCATACTCAGTCCCAAATGCTGAGTAGTCCGACCCTACTTTTTAGCTCACTTCCATTTCTTAGTATCTGTCAGTTTTTTCATTTTGAATACCCATTTCTCTCTTTTGAAGCCACTTCTAATTCCTCATTTAAAATATCAGGCTCAAAATTCACTTCCTTGAGAAAGGCTCAGTTTACTGTCTGAGTAATAGGGATTCAGTTTGTACTGTGCTCATTTCTCCTTGTTGATCATGCTCCTCTGTAAGGGCTTTGGCTGATTGCTGTATATATGCTCTGTTTTTTTCGAAGGGTGTAATGTGTTCCCCCAAACTGGCATAGGATACATCTGGTACAGATTTTTGGTATGTCAATTTCACTAGCAGATTTGAGAAAAAACATTTTTTTAAATATCAATAAGTACATTTACCATGTAGAATGCAAAATGTGCATGAATTTTCATAGTTAGCCATGGCTGTATTCAGGCAACGTTTGGCTGTGTCTTAAGCCACCTAGGGTGTTCACTGTTGCCTCTCCTCTGCTGGTGGAGTGTCCTGGTTGGAAAGTCTGGGATACTTTGGATGAGATGAGGAAAAGGGAGCATGCACTGCAGACGGAGGGCTGCTTTTGCCTTCTGGGTCTTTTACTTCTTACCATGATTGAGTCACATGTTTGATCTTAGTTTCCTCATTTGAAAAATTAGGATAATACTGCCTACTTCCTATGATTGTTGTATTGCAAGGATTAAGTGAGATTTGATAGGTAATGTCCTCATACAATCCCTGTCCTACTTTAGGGGCTTTATAAATGGTACCTTTTATCATTAACTCCACTAGGACGGGGCGTCTTTTCAAAAAATACTATTCCACAGAAGCAGTTCTATTCTCTGCATACTAGGCATTTAGTAAATGTACTGACTGAGATATACGGCATTTCATGGTTCTGTTCTGTGCAGGCATCCTAATTTGTACAGGGCTTTGAAGTTTTAGTGCTTTGTAATCATTAATGAATGGTAAGAAATATTACTTGACTTTTTTGACAAATCTATGGCATTTCTTAAAATTTTTCCATTCAACTTTAGTTTTAATGGATGATAGCTTACTTTCTAATAGTGTTTGAAAGGTTTTTATGGTTTTTTCCAGTAGAATAAATTAGGCTAGCTAAATGGGCTTTTTGACACAATGCCCTACCAAGAATGTTGTTTCATTGTCATTGCCTAGTTTAATCAGTATTATTTGAAGACAATTTCGAACTACTCTGGTACTTGGTGCTTTATTTAGTTTTTATTCTTTTCCTAACACATCTAATTAATGGAACTGTCCAGTGGTCTAACATGGAGAAGAAGAGAAGGTGACATTATGAAAAGTTTAATCATTATAATGGCAACTAACATTTCAGACAAATGTTATAGTTTACAAAGTACTTTACTATGCATTATATCAGATGTCACAATATCATGTGAAGTAGGCATTATTTTTTAAAAATTTTGTTGATTAGAAAACTGAAGCTCATATTAATGACTTGTCCAGGATCCTGGAAACAGAAGGTAAAACAAAAGCCCCCGAAATTGAGGGTAGTATGGTTATGATGAGCAGTTTCACTTCCTCGTGGGTTAACACATAGAAACAACTTACGGTTTCATGTCATCTAAAAGCCCTGTCTCCCACAATTTATAAATGTGGCCCAGGAGCCAGACCACTTGGGCTTCAAATCCTGGCTCTGCTAATCCCTTTTGTGTGACCTTAGACAGGTCATTTAACCTCTCTGAGCCTCAGTTTCCTCATTTGTCAAATAGGAAGGATAATAGTATCTACCTTATAGAATTGATGTATGAAAATAAGTTAAATAAATATAAAACTATTAGAGCAGTCCCTGGGACAAGGTAAGCACTATGTAAGTGTTAACTATTATTATTTAAGGGGAGTGGTTGGAGTGCCTTACATGCAAAGGGAAGTCAATGCATTTAGATGTAGCTAAAATTAGAGAAGTGGAAATCAGGGCTTCCATAAGAGTTTGTTCTGATAGAACTGATTAATTCTTAAGCCAGCCTCTATTAGGGTGGAATGCATACAGTGTGCATTTTAGGTAGCTATGTCATAGCCCTGTCTGGATTTTCTTGAACGTAAGTTTGTTTACTGCTCTGGCATAAATGAAAATTTAGAGCACCTGATTTGTGTTTGTAAAAACTCATAACCCGCATAAGAACTGCAAAAAGGGACCCCCTCGCCCCATACCGGCGGACTCTTTTGCCTTTCTGAAAGAAACACACCCACTCCACCGCACGGACGCACATGCCCCTCCCTAAGATATAACGTACATTAGCCATTTCTGTGATAACTAAGTTGTTAATTGCTTTCTTTAGAAATCGTAGTCTTTCTGTTTGGATTTTCACAAGTGAGACAAATATCCTATTCATGAAGCTTTGTCTGTTCTTTTCTTCTGGATTTGGCAAATCACCTGTTCCAGGAGAGCCTTCATTATTTTAGAGAAAGCTCCAAATCTGGCTGTCTTCGAGCTTTTTCCTTCCCAGTCCTCCTGTCACATCTCACATAATGTAGTGCTAGGAGTACAAGACTGACATTGTGGTGCCGACAGTCTGCCTTCTTTGTAATTTTCTGTGTGGCTTGAATTTTTTTTCAGTAAACATGTGTCTGTTTTACAAAATGTGGAAAAACTTAAAAAATTAAAATTCTGGTAAATGTTGGAATTAAAATTTGCAAACTGCAAATCATTCTTAAAGTTTCTACTTGTCTTTCTTATGGATACCGTATACCGAATGCTTTTGTATTAAAGTCTCTTTGTGTATGAAAGCCACAGGCTGAGTGTAGCACCTGGCTATGAAATGAAATGCTTATAGAAATGTATTCACTTTTAATTTATTAATGGCAATAATCAAGATGAAAAGCTTTTCTTAATAATTAATGTCAAGAAGAGAAGGGTAAACTTAAGACAAGTTTGTGACTTGTCTCCAGGGGATGTATAGATGTGACTGGGTTTGTGATTCAAAAAAATTTTTTTTCTTTTGATTTTTTTCTTTTGTTTGAAGGTCCTTGTGTTTCAGCCTTGGCTTGCTGTAGAGTTAGGAGCAAATTCTAGTGTACTTATAAACTCATTCATTCTTAGAGAGTGAGAGTATTTTAGATTTCCCTCCTTTAGAAAAATATTAAGATTACGATAGTATTGATTCAAGTGGTCCCTGTTATGGCCCCTCTTTTTTTCCCTGCCTAACAGCCTGGAGTGGCTTGGTGACAAGCCACCTGTTGCACAGGGTGTGTATTTCTTTATGGCTTGGTATGCCTAGTAAAACTCAAAATGGAAATGTCCTAGAAATTGAGCTGCTTCATAGTTGGGTGGCTCCGTGAGCATTTAGGAAATGCTTTGTGAAACTCTGGGCAGCTTTTGTACTGCTTCTGATGCTTCCGTCCATCATTTTGGGATCATGGCTCTTCTAAGGAAAGAGCACGTTTACACCTTCAAGCCTTTCTACCTTCAGTCAGTTGGGTTTGCGTATTCGAGCATATTCCATGCTGTGATTGGCAGCCTTTGTGTTAGGTACCCACTCTGAAGCGTCCCATATCGTTTAGAAGGTCGAAGTAGTCATCAGTGACTGAAGCCTAATTTAGATTCTTAAATCAAAATCATTGTGGAAGGAGCCTGCTCCTCCACTGCAGACGTCTTCTGCATCTCATGAGTGTGTTCATCAGAGAACAGGCTCTCACCCGGTCTCTCATAATATAAAAGTGTTTTTTAATCCCTCTTAACAGGTTCTGCTGCAGTTTATTTATAACCAATGCATTAAAATGAAAAATACTGAAAGGGTCCTAAGTGGAAGGCGGCCGTTGAAATATTGCCGTATTTAAATTATAGAATTTTGTCAGGCTGATTTGTGGAAAGGACAAGTCAGTGTTGGCTGGTAAGTGATGTACGCACTGGCTTCCTGTAAGTTTGGATGGGGCTTCCTGCGCTGTGTGTGAGTGAGTCGTGCAAAGTCTGGTTCTTGCAATTGAGTTGATTGCTCCCTTGCATATTCATAATCATATTCATATTTGGTCAGCTTTCACGCTCTTTGACATTTTTTATCTTTATGAAGCATGACATATGTTAGAACTCTATTGGCCTTCTAGACTTATTGCAGCACAAAGACTTGAGATCCCCATTGAAAGAATTGTCAAGTGTTTTGTTTAACCCCTTTCTTCCCAGTCTGAGTTTGATCTCACACATGGGGAAGGTAAATATACGCTTCACTATTGGTGCAGCATGCTAAGCATCTGAAGATCCTGTTGATTTATATTTCTACTGCATTTTCTCTTTCCTGAAAAATCTCGCCAGAGACTGAAGTAGTTGGGCTGTATTAATGGATGTTTATGTTGTCCTGTGACAGCTGGTTTTGCTAATTTGTTTTTACAGGGCAGTTTATAGTAAATGAATGGCATGCTGAATATTTTACTGAGATTTCAGATTATCTAAAGAATATTTTCCGGTTTACTAATTGGTAGATAATGCTGAGTACATTGATGTTGACATGAGCAAATGGATTTAAAATGATTTGAAGTGAGCTTCATTAAAAGATGCTCTAATCACAGTCAGCAGGAAGTGTCAAACTGGTTTTGCCTTCATTCACTCTGGTGGACCAGGAAACTTGGCGGACTTGGGGTGCTATGAGTCATTGTGGTTCTGGTTTTAGGTTGGCCCAGGGTGGGGGAAATGATACAGGCCTTTTTGTAGCATTTTGGCCTTTACCATCTTTTCCAGAAAGTAAGTAACACATAAATTATTAATTACCTGTATGGGTAAATGAACATTCTCTGAAAATCATGGTTGTCTTGCTGGAGTTCCATAATGCATTATGGATGGATACATGGAAATCATGTTTGCTGCCCACTCAGAACTGGAAGGCAGTAAATTATTTGGTACCCATTCCAGCAGAAGCCTATTCTAGAATTAACGCTAATGTGCTCATCAAACCGTCAAGAAAACCCAGGCAAATGCATTCTAAATTCCCACGTTAAAACCTATAACACTGGTTCTACTTTTCATTCCTGTAAAAACTTATACAGGCTGTTCGATCAAAGTTGACCACTTAGGGAAAAAAATCTAAGGATATCAAATATAGAAAGTAAAGATAACAGTGAAGAAGGCAGATTCTGGAATAAGACTTCTCAGGATTCAAATCTCATTTTTTCCCATACCAACTGTGTGACTTTGTGCAATTAACTTGACCTGTCCGAGCCCTAGTTTTCATATCTGTAAAATGGGGGATAAGAATAGCTCCCTTGTAAGGTTATGGGAACATCTATATATCTAAGTGTAGGTTTATATTTGTATCTACAAAATGCTTATCAGAGTATAAGGCACTTGGTAAGGTCTCCATCACCCTTAGCTAATGTAGTCAAAGTAAATTTATTTCCTCTTTCAGATACCTGTAGAAAGGTTGTGGGCTTCATATACCAAGGCATTAACCAGACATATTATTTTTACTGATTTTAAATTTTATAAAAACCTCTCCTGTCACTCGAACCATAGCTTTCGAGAATCGTTACAAAGCTCCTGATGAGAATATGATGTTAGATATGATGACACTAGCCTGAAATTCATGCAGTAGGTTATTGGGGAAGCTTGGCAGTAATCTTATTTTTCTCTTTGAATCCCATCAAAATGCCTTTTTCCTTCTCGGCCTGACACAGTATGCTGAGGTAGTAGTGCTCCCAGGCAGAGATCAAGGGCTCTAATGATTTCACAGTAAAAATAATGTGAGGCAGGAGTTTGTATAATGCTAATGGAATCTAGCTACATGGCAAGCAACCTGTTCTTTTCACTCTCCTCATTAGCATCAGATTTGCCCTGCTATGCGGCTGTACAGTTTGGGTCCCTTTTAAAGAACACTGGGCTGGGTCAGCTGACATTGTAGCATTGTGAGCTCCATGCTCCGTAGACAGGAGTGCCTTCTGGTAATCACTTGAAAGCATCATACCAGATTAGGAGATTGATCAAGTATGCTGACACAGGTGTAGAATGTTCTGGACCACACAAACCACATGGCTGAGTGACCTAGTGTGGTTGGTTCTAAGCTTCTGGCTGTATCCGTGTGAATTCGGGGTGTGTGCTTGAGTAGAAATTGTCCAGCTCATCCACTCAGGGTTCTGCGGGGCAGCTGTGAGCTGTGTGGCCCTACCTACCCCTGCACTTAATGCCACAGTGTGTTTTAAAGGTGGGGGAGGGAAAAACAAAGCACAGCTTCTCCCTGGAATGACCCTATTAGCTTTTCACTGTTTCCTGTAAACTGTGCTGGAAATGTAATAATCTGTGATGACTCTGAGCGCAGGACCCAGCCTCTGTTGACAACACCAAATGTACGAAGTGGCACACCGGACTGCAGATGTGGTTTGTGGGTTAGTATGGACTTCCCTTGTCAATGGGGAAACGGGGCTTAAGTCAGGCTTAGAAAATGAGAAAAATGCTTAAGGGATGTGACTAATGTCTCCAATGTGCACTACGCTACATAAACCCATTATGCGCTTTAATTTAATGTTCTCTATAAAGATTCAGGACCTGTCAGGAGAAGGAAAGAAACAAGCAATCCATCTTCAATGAATTGTGAATAGATTTTTATATTTTTAAAAATACGCATTCACCTAAAACATACTTTTCCCTTTATTCAATTTTCCCCTCGTCTGGCCCATTCCCTATCTTGCACTGCCACTCCCGAGGCTTCTTGTGAATTGTTTTGTTCAGTGAAATAAGACTAATGTTTTAAATATTTAACATTGCTAATTGATTCAATGTAAAGGCAAAGGGAATAGGCGCGGAGTGCCTTGCGTCGCTGTCGGCAGACTTGAGCAAACAAGACTTCGCAAAGTCTGAATTGAGGATGATTCATCTCAGAAGCTGTCGGCCTGTGGATAATAAGGCATTTCTTGCAAGTGGCGATGGGGCTGGGATGGGAGACAAATTAACTTGCACCTGGGCGCTGGAAAACTGAATACAGATGTATTTCTATAGAAAATTTGGCTCTTTTTTTTTTTTTTTTTTTCCCTCTCGAAGCTTTTTGTTTTCAGGCTTCAGGGGTAGATTGGGAGGTGACCAGGAGGATGTGGCATTTCAGCGCTGTCTCCTTTGCATGTTGGGAACATTGAAACACTACCTGTACTTCACTAAAGCGAGCTGAAATTTGCTGATGATTTTAATTGATGAGTGAGGAAGTGGAAACCCCAGTGGGTCAGTGAGAATTTTTCCATTATAAAAACATAACCTTTCAGAGAGTACCCAATGGCAGTGAAATGTCAGGTACCTGGATTTTTACAGAGGAATGGAAGGCAGATCTGTGTTAAGTTACCTATAATATGATTTGGAAACATGAATGTACGTATATACCTCATTCTCTTTTGAAGGTGTTTGTTGGCTGCTGTGTGTAGGTGAAAAGTAATTGTGACAGTGGCATCATTTTTTGCTTTGAGTTGACTTTTTTTTTAATTGGAGAAGGCTAACGGCATGTTAAAAACCTAGTTATAACCAGGAAACGTAAATATTGTAGCAAATGTGGATATTGGGAGTTAGGCTCAGCTATTCTTTTTATCTGGAGGGGAGATATTAGTAAACTGAGGCAGAGACAACTTGTTTCAGTGGTTGCGGTCAAAAGTGTAGGAAAAAATAGACTTGGTGAGATGAAGCAGAGCTCCCATGTGGGGGCCGTGAGAGCCCTCGGGAGATCAAGGGATGGCCTTCAGTGGGTCTGTGAATCTTTGGAATCACATGCCATGTTCTGTGTAGGTTTTTCTGGAAGGATCTCTTAATCAGAGTCTTAAAGGGTTAAAGAGAGCATTCTGAAATAAAGCCACTCCCGCCTGCTATCTTAAGTGCCCATTTACCAGGTTAGCTGGAGCTTTCTGTGTCGTGTTCTTCTCCCCTTCCGCAGAGCGCACCCATGTCCCCTGCTTCATCCCCCTTCCTCCTTGCTTTCCCTTTTATCCTTTACCCCACTGCCTCGCTTATCTGTGACCTCTTTAAAAAAAGACGATCTAGGTGCCAGCCATATCGACTGACACACAAACTCGAAGGGTCTTTCTTAAGCCTTCCGGCATTGCCTCAAAGTCAAGGAAATTGACTCCCAGGCTGGACAGGGAGAGAACAATTAAGTCTTGTTTGATGATACCCCTTACCTTGTTGATAGACGGATACTTTTCAACATAATGATGGTTTCCTATCTTCCCTTTCTGGCCTCCCTCCCCCTCCTCCACATCAAAAATAAATTACTTGTAGAATATTTAATAGGTTCATGGGGCTCTGCTCTGGTGTTATCTGTTTTAATTCTGTCTGAGATGAGAAGCGGCACTTGTCAGCAGAGGCCGCTGGTGATGTCGGTCCACCTTGCTGAGCACGGGTCACGGTGGCCTGCAAACCTAAATTGGGTGGTTCAGCGGAGGGAGCGTCATGCTGTTGAGTGGGAGGACGAACCCGAGGTGCTCACATTTAGCTCCTGGATATCGTGCAGGTGGGATGGAAGGCTGTTTCTTTCCAGTTTAACTGTTGCCTTCCTCTGCTGCTCTTCAGCCCTTGATCTGTCCGGCAGAAACAACCGGCTGTCTGTGAGAGGTCTGCAGTTTAACTTCTGTCCCCTCTGCTGTGCTGAAGTGCTACTTCTGAAGGTCACCAAGCACCGGTGGCCGTTAATTGAGCATTATCTTCCTTGCCTGCCCCACTGTATTTGGCACCATTAACTCTTGTTTCCTTTTAAAAATTCCTCCATTTCTTCTGCTCTGCTTCTACCTTCTTGGTTGGCTTTTTTGGGCTGGCTCTTTTTCCTCCTTCTGCCAGCTAAATGTTTCCTAGTGTTTTGTCCTCAGCCATTTTCTTCTCCATTTCCATAGGCCCTCTCGGGTGTTCACATCTCATTCACTCCCACCGCTTCAAGTGTCGCTGGTCTCTCTAGCATTTTTTTTGTTGAAGTTCCTGTACTGCATTGTCAACTGCCTCCTGTTCTTGCCACCCCTTGGAATCCCACCGCCCCCTCAAACTTCTCTTGTTTAAAGCAGAACTTATCTCCACGTAGCCCCCATCCCAGTTCCCAAAGAAATATACAAATAGACAAAAAGACAAAACCCCGGGTTAGAAAGGCTGCCCCTGTACCACCACCAGAAGCAAGCCCCTGACCAGTGTGTCCTTGTTTATTACATTTCATAGCTCCCCATTGTTCTTAGGTGGCCCCAGGCCTGAATCTGCAGACGTCTTCATCTTCGTGTGCTCACTGGGTTCTCTTGACCTTTCTAATAAAAAATTTCTTACGTGGAACTGCCCAGTGCGTGGCTCAGGATCAGCTGTTGATTGCCTTACGGCTTTTGTCCATGCAGCCCCCGTCCATCCCATGTACTGCAGGCAGATTTACCTTCCTTATACACCATTCTGATCCCTGCCTGGCTCCAAAGCGTCAATGTTTCAAAAGCAAAATTCTTCGGTCTGCTGGGCTCACCAACTGCCCTCTGGTGCCAGTCTGTTGTCCCAACTTACCGTCATCCATAATTTGCAGTTTCTCACTCCTAAGAATTTGTTTCTTAACATTTATCTTCTCCCCTATTGTTATATTGAGATATTATTCACCGTTTATATTTCTATATGAAGATAAAGCCTTCCCGGATCCCTTTGGCTTTATCTCAACTGTTATTCTTATTCTTTATGAGCTTTGTAATATTCAGTTTTGTTTAGAGTTATTTGTGTTTCCATTTTTTTGCTATGCCAGACTATACGTACTGACAGAGTAGGAGCCTTATTGTATATATATATTTTTAAATTTCATATGCCACTTGCACAGTACTAGCTACATGTCAGGGGTCCAGTAAATATTTGTTGAACGAGTTAGTGAACTCCTACACTGAAATTCTACTTCAGGTTAGCAGTCTAACCCAGAGTTACTAAAGATCTCTTCCTACTAAAGATCTCTTGTCTAATTGTTTTTGGAGCCTTTCTACTTAGCCATGCAAATTAGCATGAGTTCATAGGCGCAGAACCTGAAATAAATTAATCTATACTTGAAAGGAACCAGGCTGTGGCTGTATAAGGGTTTTAGTAAAAGGAAATTGGAGAGCAGAGAGCCAGTGCCCGGTTGTCGATGTAAGTGATGTGCTTTTCTTTTTCCTTTTCCTGGCACGTGGGCAGTATAAGGTGGCTTTTACCTTCAGTGACTCAGGCCAGAACCTTGGCAGTCTGGTTAGAAGAGCTGAAACAAGACTAAGATACATGAGAAGAAGAAGGTACAATGCCTGACCTCATTAATTACTTGGTAAAGAACTTCATTATTATTATTGCTGTTACCGTTCTGTTTTCACCATTTATTGTTACTTTAAGACAATACCAGGTACAGGGCATTTAAAGAACTTCAGAGGGAATTATGAACACCCATTAGTGAAAGGTTATGCGTGGTTTTTAGGCCCTCAGATGGATTTGTACCGCCCTTGGTTACTTGTGGGAAAGGACTTTGTCAAACTTACCAGTAAAGCTGTGTGTAGCGGAGTGGTATTGTTTCAGGCTATTTGTAAATATCGCATTGTGTGGCACACTTGCAGCACCTGGAAAGCTTGACCTTCGGGACTGATGGTCAGTGCTGTTTACAGTTGTGGCAAACCAGTAGCCATGGCCAAAGGGAAAAGGTTGTGCGTTGGGAGTCAACTTAAATGAAAAGGGTGGGTGTTTGGCTTCCTTCGCTCTGTGTAGACTGGCTGTGCTGCTGCATTTGCTGCCAGGAGATAGGACTGAGACGCTTAAGAACGCCTAAGCATTGGTGGGGGCTTTCTCCAGAAACAGAAGCTTCTTTGTGAGTCTACCTGCCAACTGGAGAAAAAGGGGGCGAGGTGTTCAGGTGCTGGTTTGCAGGTACCAAAGCACCCAAGTACATGTACAGTTCTAGAATTCAAATCCTATTTGTGGGAAATCAGTAGAGGGTTTCATAGAAGGTTAAACAAATTATACATACACAGAAATAGTCTGGCCCGAGTATGGAAAGGCCAGGAAGTCTGAATGTTATGGTGAAGTGCTAGGAGGTAATTTATTTTTAAAATTTATTGAACCCACTGAAGCATAAGTGTGAGGATAAGAGAAACCATATGCACATATGGTCCAGAATGAAATTCTTCAGATTTCTGAGATGGATGCAACCAGTGACTAAGCCATTTTGAATTAACTTTATGTGCAAAAGTCTTTCCAATTTAATCTCTTCAGGCTCACTAGTGGTGGAAAGACAACTGGTTAATGCTCCCATTAGCCTGGACTTCTGGGAGGGAAATAAGACTCTGTTCATCCTTGCTCTGGGCTGACTTGCTCTATCAGGGGAAAAAAATGGGGCGGGGGGGGGGGGGAAGGACATAGCTCTATTTGTTTTCCAGAGAGAAAAGCAGGTCTGAATGAAATTTTTCTCATAGCTTTTGGTTTCTCCTGGGAAAATGTAATTGTGACATTGTAGTTATAAATTTTAAGCTTAAAAAGTCTAAAACCATAACAAGGGAATACATATTTTTCTTTTTTGGTCTTACAGTTATTAAAGTCAGGCCTTTTGTTGGGTGGGGGCAGTAAATGCAGTAAGTGCGTTTGTAGTAGAGAGTAAGCTGCAGTAAGATCTAATCAGGGGAAGAATCTAAAGGAGTCAGACCAGAGACAAATCACTGACTGGAATACAGAAGTGCATTGTGCAGCAACAACACTCCTTTCCATTCATTATTGCAGTTATAATTATGGAACCCAACATATTTAATTGGTGCGGTGTACTCTTCTCTACTGAATAGATTGCATTGTTCCTGTTTAAAAAAACCCTCATGCATCATGAATCCACGCACATGTTGCTCTTTGGCTCTCGAGAGGTTTCTTTGTTTACATGATGAGTGATTAACTGAATTGTGGAGCCTTGCTATGCGTCATCTGCGAAGATGAAGTGAGAGGGGGTCTCTGCGCTGCCCTAACTTTGAAGGGCTTTGATTAATTAAAAAACTCTATTAGATCTTTCTGAATATGTGTGCCTTAACTTAGAAATATTTAAATGGCAGTATCAGTTGAGTTTGATATCTGGGCTAGTCTTTTATCTGATTCCAGAGGACCTGTTAAAGGAAATTCTGTCTGGTGGGAGTGTGACTGGTGTGTGTGTGAGATTTCGAGTTTCAGAAGGGGTATTGTTGAAGGAGTGTGTGGTTCCTGAGCCCCTGTAAATGAGAGCAGTGGTAAACGTGGATGGGGGGAAAAGGGACCTTATGTAGGACTTGTAGGTGAGTACCAGAGACTTTTTTCCTAACTTGCAAGATGAAATGCATGCATGGACAGGGGCAGGGTATACGAATAGTTATAATTATTATTATTGTGTAATAATAATTATTATTATAAAATTATTATTATTATTACAGCTAATATTTGTGAGCACATACGGCCAGCCGAGCACTGTGCTAAGTGTTTTACATTCATTTTGTCCTGGAATTCTCACAGCTCTTCCTAGTGTCTTCTGTTATCCCTCTTTGACTAATGAGGAGACCAAGCCTTGAACAGATGACTTCATTTTCTTGCCTGAAGATCACACAGCTAAGGAAGCTGAGACTTGGTGCCAGTTGCCTCTCACGGTGAAGGCCATGCCTGTTTCTGCTCTTTGCTGTAGAACATACCGGGAAGGCCTAGCTCATTGTTGTAAAGCCTTTATAATTTTAGTCGTGTTGTTCCTCATTACATATACTCACTTATACTTTTGAAAATTACTCAGAGCTTGATGTGCTTGGAGAATCTCTGCGGAGATTTGGAGGGGTACTCTGGTACCCCTGGAACATCAGCTTGTTGCTTCCCCAGCTAAGACCGACCAGGGGAAGGAGGAGAGCACCCGCATAGCTATTTCCTGTGAGTGCCACAGGTAGTCCTGCTGCTTTTGGATGCAAAAGGTCTCTAGTTCAATTTCTTGCTGGAATGGATTCTTCACAAATAAGGATAATCCTTCATTTGATGTTTGCTCACATGGATTCCTTCTGTATTCTGTACTGTCCACATTGGGTTTTGCAATTTTTATATATTCTTGCCAGAATGCACTTATTCATTAGCTGTTTTTATTAGTGTTACGGTTGAGATGACATTTTCCATTCTAAACTCCAATTTTCTGTGGCTTTTAATTTTACAAAACAATGACCTATCAGGCTGGAACTCCTTCGGCTGGTTTTTTGCTCAGAGAGGAGGTTTGGGTGTAGGTTTTAAAGTCTCTTCTGCTTTTCTTGGCAGCCTAGACATTTAGATTCATGTAAGTGCTCTTTAAATAAAGTTGCAATTGCTTAATTATTTAAATAAACGGAAGCCGAATTACTTAAGGATTTGCTGGCAAGACAAAAGATTCCGGATTTTCTCTTCTACCCCTCACTCAGAATTTTCAGTCCCATTTTGTGCTGGCCAACTAAGAATGCATTTCTCAGTTGTGTTTCGATATATCTGCAAATCCAGGCACACTTTTTGGAGATCTTACCCAGGCTAAGTCCGTGGGTTTTACAAGTCAAGTTTGAAATTTTAGGTTATACTCAACTGCTTACTTCAAATTATGTCTTTTCATGTAACATTATGGTTAAAATGAAGACTTTTTATCAAATTCAACTTATTGAGCACCTGCAATGGGAAAGGGAGAGTAGCAGAGTGGAAAGAATAGAGTTTGGGAATTTGAAAGACTTAGGTTTGGAGCCTGACCCTGTCATTGATGTGGCTCTGTCACCTTTGCAAAGTTATTGAACCTTTCTGAGCATCCGTTTCCTCTTCTGTAACCCACCTCATACGGTTGAGGGGGGGATTAAGGAAACGTGTGCAAAAGCCCTGAAGCACCTAGTGTTTAGTAGATGCTCAGTATGTAGTAACCACAGAGTCTGTGCCTGGCACTATGCCAGCTTTTAGAAGTTCTGAGGTGGATAAAACAGAGGTTGTTGTCCTTACTGAGCGGGTAGTCTGGCAGTGGCAAAGCATTTCAAGTAGAGGGAATAGCATGAGCAGAGGCAGGTTTGGAACCATGCAAGTCCTTCAGTTATTTGGCAAACTGTTGATGTTCCAGCATGCCTAATCTTAACATTAATATAATTGGAAATATTAAGTTGATATGGTGTTTTTGTGCTTTATAATACACATGACATACATTGTTTGATTTGATACTTGGAAAAACCCTATGTGGCAGACAGGGATTACTGTCTCTAGTTTATGAGGGATTTGAGTGATTTACCCAATATCATGAAGGTAGGGGAAGAGCCGGGATCAAAGTCCTGGTTTTTCATTTCCTGCCCAGTGCTCTTTCTGCTGTATCGTTCAGCTAGACGTATGTCTTATCTGTATACGCAAGTGCTGAGCCTTTAATGATAACAAGACTTTAAGAATTTTCTTTTTGCTTAAACATTTTTACTCAAACTCATCTGGCTTAAATTATACAAAATCAAATTAAGGTTCTACTTTAGCCTCTATATGTACGTCTCTTGTGACCTTGTAATTTAAAAAAAAATTATAGTTGTTTCCTCCCTCCCGCCCAGATATTGTAGAGTCAGAATTTCACCTCTTAATTTTACTCTAAGTGCAGGTTCCTTTTTGCATCAATCTATTTTATGATGTCTTACAGAATGGATGAATCACTACTTACACACATTCAGATTTGCTGAGTATGTGTTGTAACCCCAACTACCCACTTCTTCTTCTTCATTAATGACAACAATACATCTTTAGGGGGAGGTGTTCTCTTTAAGGGCCCACATTTGTTTCACTGTACTTGTTTCAAACATGTTGGCTTTTGGCTGAAATTGTTAAGATTATAGCTCTTTTGATGTCACTGATTTTTTAGAAGCAATTCCATGAATAAGAAACTAACCGCCCCCCCCCGCCCACAACGTCCATTCTCTTTGCTCTCTAGGAACCGTGCCCCTGTGCCTGTTGTAGGTTGTTCCACAGGAAAGGCAGAAGCACGGCTCCGCTTCTTAGAGTACTTACTTGAACCCTGGAGTTGCTTTTGAATCCTGCCAGTTATTGGCATTTCCAACTAAGAATGCAGAGCATGCCTGTGCTGTCAACTTGATCTTTGAATACGATGTTCCCGTGAATGGATAGAAATGCTAATGTGCCAGCGATCTGTGAAATACTTCACCGTGTTGGGCACACAACAAATTAACAGGTTCTTTCCTCTCATGAGGAAGAGCATTTGAAGGGACTGTCTTTTGGTTTTGCTGGGCAGATATTTTAAAGCTGTTCCTTTCCATTAGGGAAGAGGCTGCTCAGGTGTGAGCGTTGGGTACACTGGTCACAGAACTGGTGTGGCTTTCCAGGAACACTGGAAGATTTTCTTCAGGGGCTTGACTCTATTGGAACCTTTGCCACACTTGAGAGAGTCATTGAACATTCCAGGAGCTTTGTTCACATTTGAGTTCTTAGTGCATTATTATATAGAGTATGTATGGGGATTTTCCACCAGACACTGTATTTGTTTATATTTTCTTTTTTTCCCCCCATTTTTTTCCCTTGAAGTCTTTCTATTCTTAGAGATACTCCTGCTCCCTGCCCACACGCACCTTTTTTTTTTTCTGAAATGGACTGAAGATTTGCAAAGACATGATTATTGGACTTTTCACTGGGGGCTGCTCGTCATTTTTGGAGCTTCTTGTGTGAGGCTTTTTGAGTTTCTATTTTGATTTGGCAATTGTGAAAAAAATGGAAGGACTTAAAGGTGGTAGGCAGTGAGATCCAAGATGGATTTGCCATATTAATAAAAAGAATCAGGAAAAGAGAGCCCAGAAAGAGCTGGCTCCCCTCCTTTGCGGCCTTTTCTGGTCTTAGCTGTCAGAACAGTCACTCACCACCGTGGGATGGAAGGAAGGTTGAAACTTCCTCTCCAGTACTTCCAAGAAGCTGAAAGTTTTTATTTTATGGACTTTCTTATTTTATGAACTGGCAAGAAAACTGGGAGGGGCAGGGAAATGGTTTCTTCCTAAAATATTCGAAGACAGGGTGCAAGATTTATCTCTTAAAGATAGACAGGTAGACAGATATACCATAGAAGCACCACTAAGAGATGCCTCTTTTAGGATGAAATTTGCTTAAGGAATGGTCTTTGACCCTCTCTCATGGGCCCTAACCTGAAATGAACTCTTGGAAAGACACAAAGTCTTCTCAACTTCACAGAGAGGAGGGAGGGCCTTGACAGTGGGCAATGAGTGGCCCTCAGTCCGGAATGGCAGGCGTGCACCTTAACGTCCCATCTCCTACTGGAACTTAATGTGCCTTTTGGTTTGTCATTTTGCCCAGGGGCTTTCAAGGAATTTGAAAGGTGATATGATGTAGTGTCTTTCCAATTTATGAGGTTACACTGAAACTCTTTTCCTTGACCCTATGGTAAAACCAGCTTCTTAAGGTTTGAAAATATTTTTTAAAATACGGCACAAAAGTGAACATGAAACACTGAAGGGAAATATCTGCCCAGCAGACTGTGGTTCTGCACCAAGAGGAGCGCTTTACTCCCACCTTGATTTACCTGGCAGGAAAGTATCTTTTGCAGATGCTACTGAAGTTATTCTTAAATTCCTGTGCTTTGAATTATGTCTCTGGGAGCCATTCATCTTTGTCACCTGCTTTACTTCTGCTATTTTTAGCCAGTGCCAAAGACCTTACAGCTTGCTCCAGTGAAGGATAAAGAATTAAGATCTGTTGTAAACAAAGGCTCATCACAGCATTGTTTTTTTTGGTCTGAGAGCTTCCTTCAAGTTTTCCTTTGAGTCAACTTTAATTGCCTAGAACCTGAAGGGCTTAGCCTCTCTAGGAGAGAGAACTTTGTCTATTTTGCTTCCAAATCCTCAGAGAGCAAGGCCTTTTTTTTTTTTTTTTAAAAAAAAAAAGGACATTCTAGAAGAATTGACCAATAAAGGACTGCTCTTCCATCTCTATTCTCATGTCAAAACGATAAGCTATATATATTTGTTTAGAAAAATAAAAGTGGGTGGAGTGCCTTCTAGATCTGGGAGGCTAGATCTGATGAGCACGTTTCAGAATGTGCCAGTATTTGTTTAGCTTAATCTTGGGATAAGGAATTATAGTGTTTAAATTTCATTTTTTAGGCTGCTGGGTGGGCAGGGACACTTATGTTAACAGTCATGAGGGCTCGTCTCTTTGACTTGGATTTGTGGTAAGAAAGTATGTTTTTGGCGTAACTCACGACCACCTCTGGGAAGAAGCGGTTCAAGGCACACACCCCATGAGTTTCTCTCTTTCTATGCGACCAGTGCATTTACAGCACAACTAGACTAACCAGACAACTAACGTAATTTTATCTAAGTAATTAGGTAAAATTAACTAACTAATGTAATTTCATCATGCAAATGTTAGATGCTTATAGGTTTAGTTTTTCTCTTTAAGAAAGTGAGGCTGCCTCCCGAATCATTTCTTCCATCCCCAGGTTAATCACTCCCACTTTCCCCCCATAAAACTTATTTAGGAGGCTGAAGTATAATAGATGTTACCCAGTAGTGATATTTCTTTCCCATATGAACTTTGTGCTTAATTTTTTAAAAGATAAAGAAAAATGTATGGTGAAATATTACATATGCACAGAGCCCAGAAATTGCATTTTATTCTCCTGTTCTTCCAAGTTGAGTTTTGTGCTGATCTTATTTTTATCTCTCCATCCATGTTTGCAGGGCTGTTTCCCCCAAGTGTTAATGTAAACACATTTTATTTTGAGACAGATCAGTTCACTTCCCTCTGGAAATCCATTCCTATAATGTGGTAAACCTCAATATAACTCTCTGGTCCGAATGACATTTCATAACTGTGTACAAATCAAACATACTGTTGATATTAAATGACAACATTTAATGCTTGTGTCAACAATTCACTAAAGTCTCATTTCATTAAAATACTCCTGATCTGTAGAGAAGCCGCTTGTCTGAGCAGATAAAGCACTTGACTTTCACCTCTAGTTTCCAGGTTAAAGTGCAGGCAATGAGCTGTAATTCAGATGGATTTCATAGCTTCTGGCCAAGGGGATTGGAAGTGAAATCTAGTTCACATAATCAGAGGAAACCTTGGGTCACCTGGATGAGAGAGCATCAAACCCAGAGATTTTTGCTTTATTCCCTGTATACGTCAGCTTGATTGTGGGGCTGATTTTTTCCAAAAAAATCTTTGAAATAAGAAAGTTAAGTAAGAAATTAGCATGGTTAAGAAAGTCAACGCGATCACTACTTGATTTCTTTTCCCTCCCTTTCTTACCCTTCACTGCCAGCTTCAGGCCCCTCCTTCTCGCCTGGAGGCTATTTTGAGAACCTTTCTGTTTCCTTTTAGCACTAGATTCACTCCTGTCGTCTCTTCCCAGGACCTTCTTGAGGGGACTGGCTTTTAATGTTTTCCAGAGTGTCACCCTGATTTATGTTCCAGTGTTCTATACACATTTACTCCTCTGATTGCTTCCCTGTAGTTAGGAAAGAAGCCAGCCCAATTAGGAACCCCCTCTTATGCTAAATTAGCAAGGACCAGTGTTTCCCCACACTTCATGGTCATGGTACCTCCACTTCAAGAAGAGCCTCTTTGTTGGGATCACTTGTGTCTTAAACTGAAGCCACTGCAGAGTCCCTAACTGTAAGTGGTCTGTAAGGGACATTTGAATAAATGCTAATAGTTGCTGCTGCTATATAAACAGTCCCGTAATGTTTTCATTTTGTATGACTCATTGAAGTTTAGGGCTTGGCTGCAAATCACCATCTAAACCCTTTTTAGTGTTGCACCTCCTGTGAGCCCTGAGCAAACGCAGGGTAATAGAGAAGCAGGGCCATGAGCCTTGTGGTTGTGAGTAACTGACATCTCCACTTGGCTACAAGTGGTAAAACTCAGGGATTGTGCTGAATTTTTACGTACCTGTGCAAATGCAGAAAGACCCCGAGATGAATTACAACCCTTTCCATAGTGGAACAATGGTAATGGGAAGTAAGTGGCTGTTCGGCTTCTCTCAGGTCTTGATAACTTGGGAAGGCAGATAATTAATACAACCAAGATGACAGTGGACCGTAATTGGCTGCGTGTTATGAAGTTTAGACGTTTCTCTCCCTTCTGTCTCTGGGAGAAAGAAATTGCTCTAGCATATGTGCGCAGAAGACATAAAACTTGCTACAGCAGTATTTTTATTTCCAAATTATTCTTAAAGCTATTTAAAAGTCACCACAGAACGTACTTTACAGAAGCAATTTCATGGCTCCTTTAGGTTTTTGTGTAAATCCAGATAACTGAAATGTTAGTCCTGATTCATTATTGAAAAGGACAGAAGTACACCAAAGCTGGTGGTGAAGTCTGGGTACAGTGTAAAGGAACTGGGGGTGAGAGGAAGGAGCTCCTAAGAGTGTCTTCAGTTCTTTCAAAGAATTTCTGTTGTGATTGGTAATGTTGGGGGCATTTGAGAGACGATCATTATTTGAGAAATGGTTCTGAACTAGAAACTTGCTAGCTTTGACTCCCGTTAATACTCACTGGCAACGATAGCCATTTTCCATTCCATGAGATCAATTTGGAACTTGAGCATAATTTTATTTCTGCTTCACAGTTCTTAAAATCCTGTTTGGAAATGTCATTAGGAGGATAAGGGATGTAATGAAAAATACGTTTTCTCATGTACCAAATCAAAGTGTATAGTTATGGAGCTGGCTATCTATACTGAACAACAGTTAACAAAATGAATCGGCTGCTTTCAGCATTTGAAGTTGTATAGTGTAAAATTCAATGAAACATTCAATAACTGGAAAGATCACATCAGCATCAAGGATGCATTTAGCAGCTTTCCTCCTATCATATTACTGGAGTAGAAGCACAGTTTAGAACCAGGAATAAAAGCTATGAATGAAGTTAAGAGCTGTGGGAGGCCTGGAGGTAGAAAGGTAAGTAGGAGTGGCTGTGCCTTGGAAACCCAAGCTTGGATGCAGGTGGAAAGAAACTGACAGAAAGATGAGCCTTTGGGGACCAATATTTTATAAGAATGGTACTCTTGTCAGCATCTTCCACTGAAGCCTGAAAGTTATCTTTTGAAACTGGCATCTGTCAGACCCCTCCTTAGGGCAAAGGACCTTATTTTTAGTGGTTGAACTTGCTAGGTCAAATAGAGGGACTGTGTCCAATTCTCATGTAGTATGGAAAACTACATACTGCATACATACAATACACAATCATACACAAAACTACACACATACAATACACAATCATACACAAAACTACATACATGCAATACACAATCATACACAAAACTACATACATGCAATACACAATCATACACAAAACTACACACATACAATACACAATCATACACAAAACTACACACATACAATACACAATCATACACAAAACTACATACATGCAATACACAATCATACACAAAACTACATACATGCAAATCGGATGGGATGAAAGGAGCTTCCTTTCTAACCAAAATTTTTTTTTTTTTTTTTAAAGATTTTATTTTTTCCTTTTTCTCCCCAAAGCCCCCCAGTACATAGTTGTATATTCTTCGTTGTGGGTCCTTCTAGTTGTGGCATGTGGGACGCCACCTCAGCGTGGTCTGATGAGCAGTGCCATGTCCGCGCCCAGGATTCGAACCAACGAAACACTGGGCCGCCTGCAGCGGAGTGCGCGAACTTAACCCCTCGGCCACGGGGCCAGCCCCTCTAACCAAAATTTTTAACACCTTTTTATACTGGGAAGTTATCACATCAAGGAATGAATGAATGAGTGAACAGATGAAAAAAATTAATGACAAGCTTTGTTTTTCCTGGACAGGTTTTGTTTGCTCTAAAGAGATCTGGCATAATCTTGTTTTCCCTGGTATAAATCCAACAAAATGCATACTTAAGGGGTGTGGGGTGTGTGTATGTGTATATGTGTTTGTTTCACTATAATGTATAATGAGATTGTTGAACTCACTAGAATGTTTGGAACTATAAAGTTAAGCTGTTTAGAAATATTGCTTTGTTACACATTGGCTTAGGGAAATACATGTTTTTGTATAAAACGCCAGGAGCATTAAGTGATGACATTGCTGGGAAATGCGCCTTGCCATCTCAAGCAGTAGAAGCAACTTTTAAGAAGGCACATGTGAAAAACTGACAGTGGGAAAATTGCAAGAAGCTCATATATTCTTGAATTTTCTCCATCTGAGTTTTAGGCAGGGGCTGCTTCTGATTATGGCTCTTCCAGGGGGAAAAACAGTTTTATAGGACTGACCTTAAGTGCAAAATGGATAGTAATTCAAAGCCCTGAGGGGGCTTAAGAAATGAAGGTGGCTTATTGGTGTTGGCAGGAAAAGGGTTGGCTGGTAAGCCCATTGAGCCCCTTAACTGAAAATGCTGACAGGCTGAGCCGAAAGCCTGTGTGCTATACCAAGCATGATCATTATTTTCATTGGCAAAATGTATTGCTCACAGTTTTGGGTAGTCTGTCCATTTTGTCAGTAATTTAATCTAGGTCACGAAAGGCATGGGGTATGACTGCTATTGTTCAGCATCCCTGCAGGCATCCTGGCAGGGTCCGTTCCAGCTTTTAATGAGGAGCCTTGCTTTATGTTGGGGTCCTGCGGTGGCTTGCAGTGTCTATTTTGGGGTGTTTTAAGATGGGGGTTAACTCTTGAAATTAGAGACAGTGCTTGCCTAAAAGATGATGAGATTTTTTTCCCCCTTGGTCTCTGCTCCTTGTTAAATTGATAATTAGGGGAGACTTTTAGACAGAAGTAAAAATATAGATGACATGAGATTGTGTCGAAGGTGATAGTTTTCCTTTCAGAGGAAGAATAATTCTGAGGATTGGAAATAAAGAATTTGAAGACAGAAACTTAATACATTTGAGATCTTCTACATTTTTATACTAATTTTATTTCACAGTGTGTACTAACAATAGATGACACCTTGGATAATGTATTTTTATACTTCTTTACCCAAGATTTAAGCCAGTACATTTACAAGATGAGGAAATACATGTTGACTTTGTAATATTGCTCCTAAACCCGTTCTGTCTCTCTCTTCCCCTTTGAGTGGTGTTCTCTCACCCCCAGACCGTAACACAAATTTGTCAGTTATTCTAGGATAGTTCCATGTTTTCTTTGGTTTTTCAAAATATTGTCGTTTATTAACTTGAGTTGAGAAATGAAGAAATAAGATGATTGCTACTTAAATTTTTAAAAGATTCATATACTAATGAATTTGGTTCTTTAGATCATTTTGGGACTATCCTTGGCAAGAAAAAGAAGGCATTTTCACACTTTGTCATGTCGTCTTTAAGTCAACCAAGGAAGTTGCAGAAAGAATTTTCTAAGCCGCATGCTGGATAGGGGACATGTAGTTGTGACGCAGCCTGCATTCTTTTCTCATCAGATATTTGGCAGAAATTGTTGAGACATTCTTTTCCTAACTTCCTTGATACTCCATGTACACCATATAGGGATTTTTGTAGTAGAAATAGGTTCATGTTCTGATCAAAGTAGAATGAGGAAGGGAAAGTATTGCCTCTTAAGAATAGGAATGAGAAGAACGCATTTATAGTTATTATTACATTGTACATTGTTATTCAACATTAGCTATATATCGGGAACTTAGGGAACTGTATTAATCTGGGTCTAGCCAAGAGAGAGAAATCACACTAATTTGAACAGGGAAAGTTCAATGTAGACTCATTCTCTATAACAGAGGGTTGGGATAACAAGGGATTCGCTAGTAAGAAGTAAAGAGAACTCTAAAGAATGTAGGAGTAGCAGATATAAGCAGCAGCCGCTACACTGGGGCTGAGATAGAGCACTCAAGGGAGGCAGCCTGCCTCCTTCACCAGGCTGAGATCCAGACTGTGTTGGAGCAGAGAAGTTACTGTGGTGCTGTGGAACTTGCTGGAAATCTGCCCTCTAGGATGCTGGGAAAACTCCTCATGAGAACGTGTCTCCTTGGAGGCACTCTGATACACAGTTGCCTGAGGAGGGTGCTGGGGAAGCTGGCTGCTCCTGGTTGCCCTGCTCTGTAGGACCTGGGAACTGGGGACTCTGTGTGCACCTCAGGAGCTGGATGCTAGGAAGCCCTGTTCCTTCCGCAGCGCCCTCTACTGACAACGCTTAACATTGTGCCAGTGGGTAGAGGAAAAACATTTAAAGGGCCCAGATCCATTTTCACAGAGCAGGCAAAAAGGGTGAATTTGAGCTTGAGAGGCAATAAACCAATGACCAGCAAGGAAATCTCTGGTTCTTTTTCTTTAATCCTAAAGAGACTAGAACTAAGTATTGTTTATCCCTTTTTACAGGTGAAGAAATTGGTTTAAGCTCAGAGAGATTAAGTGACTTGTTCAGGGCTGTGTAGCTAATAACTGACAGATCCACATTTCAGAGCTAGATTTATAATTTTTAAGGCCCATGTGCTTACCACTGGCCTCTCTGAAATACAGATACCGACAGTTCAATCTAGAAACTGACATTTGCACTAAATACCCTTGTCTGGATATTATACCAGAGATCACTATTGAGTTCACTGTATAGTTCCCACTGATAAGGGGAGCTAGGTGGATAACTACCTGTCCTGTTTTTACCATAGATGATCAGAGGTTGACACTTAAAGGAATAGGTTGTACCTCTTTCAGTGGAGTCCCCACAGCCTCCCTGCCCGAATCTTAGCTACGTTCTTCTTAGTTAACTAGTATTCAGGCTCCATGCCTGGTTGGCCATTTGACAGCTCCCAGGGCTCTCCTGGGCTCTGGAGCGTAGGGACAGAAGGTGGTGATGGCTCTTGGCTTTGTATTTAAAGTGTTCCCTTTTCTCCCTCCAGCCTCTCTCCCCAGGACGGCCTTTCCAGGGCGCCCTGCTCCTGGCTATTTCCTGGTTGAGACTGAATTTGCAGCCCTCCTCTTTTGGAACCTCTGGGGTCCTATTGGGCTTCTTATGTTTACCTCATTTTGCATAATAGATTTATACCTCAGATTTTTGTAAAAGAAGTATATTTCCGTACTGATGTACACTATAATTGTTAGAGCTACTTTATGTTTTGACTTTGCGTGAGTTACTTAACCTCTCTGGGGCTTAGTTCCTCCATCCATTCTTTAATCTATAAAGGGGGATGGCCTTTCTAAAGCTCCTCTCATCTTAAAAACACTCTGTGGCTATTTCTAGTTTAACGTCTTTTGGCAGCGGTTCCAAACGCACGAGCTTTCTGTTGCCTGGTCCTCTCCCTGGCAAGTAGTTGATGAACTACCAGTAAATGGAAGACGTTGTGATGTGCTTGTGAGAGCTGGCTTTGAAGTCAGACCCGCAAGGGTTGAAATCTTAATGCCAAAACTTAGTTGTCATGAGGCTTTAGCCACTAATTCATTTTTCTGTGTCTGAGCCTTTTACCTTGTATAATGGGAACAACAATGCCCGTCCCATTGTGTGCATGCGGAGTAAGAGAAATAATATATGTAAAGCACTTCGTACACAGTCACTAGCACATAGTAGGTGCTCTATAAATGATAACTATTATTATGACCATAAAATGTGAGCTGCTTGAGGGCAGGGGCCCTGTCTTAGTCACCCTTGAATTGCTTGTAGTTTCCCATATCTAACAGGAGCTCAGTAGTATCACCGTTTTGAACTGAAATGCTTACATCCACTAGGGGAGTCCTTTGCAGGTGGAGTCTCTTTATAAAAAAGTAAATACTTTTCATATAAATAATCACCCTGGAGTTTATCTATTTTATAAGCTTGATTGCACATATTCTTCTGTCTTAAAGCAGTACATCTTTATGCTTTTATTAAATTTCTTGTTAGTAATTTTCTGTCTGACTACACGATCCTTTGATTTTTTTTAAACCACTCTTACGTGGTATAATAGTAATAGTAGCAATATTATTAAGGATTCACTATGTGCTAGTCATTATTCCAGGCAATTTACACATTCTAATTCCTTTAATGCTCATAATCCTCTTATAATCTCCGTTGTCTAGGTGAGAAACTGAGGCACTGACAGGTTAAATAACTTGCCTGAGGCCATGCGGTCCATGAGAGGGGGGCGGCAGTCTGGCTCCTGAGCCCCTGGTCTTCTCTCCTCTCTTGTGTTACTTGGTTGAACTCTGGCTTTGGAACACTTCATTAGAGGTCACTGACGAAAATCCAATCAGACCAAATCGGCACCAGTCTGGAATGAAAGGGAAGGCGTATACTTCAAGGCAGCTTGACATAAATCTGTTTTTAAGCCTTTAAATACATTTTTGGGGGATTACCTTCCCCTTTCTAAATAACTTCTGAGATCAGATTGAGCAAAAGCCAAACACATGTAACTTTTATGTTTTAAGATTAGCACTGTCTTTGACACCACGATCCCTCGCAGTCATTATTAGTCTCCTTCTGTGCCACACACTTAGCCTCACCTCTCCCCTCCACATCCTTGGCCCCCAGAAAAATAACAGCAATAATAACCTTCCGTGCCATGGGTTTCCATCTTCCTTATATAGGATCTAGGGTTAGTTTCTTCCTCCAGTGTCCCTAATCTGTCTACTGGTGTTATCTTTGCTATTTAAGCAGTCTTTTAAACATGCGGAAGATAAAGACGACTTGATTTTCTACTGATAATGTGAAGTATTTGTGATGTAATTTCACAATATTGATAAATAAAAAAATGGGACCAGTGACTTATTCTCAGATCATGTTAATGAGGCCCCAAAAGTGGTCATCTGGCCCCCTCCTCCCGTCCATTTGGAGGTAGAGGCCGAGAACTAGGGAACTCGAATGAAGTATGTGTTCAGATGCCAACAGCCTGTTCCATTTCTCCCTTCATTTTAGTAACAGCATTATTTTCACCGTTAGGACAAAGATTGGCTCAGTAGACTTTAGGAACCGCTTTAGTCCGCGTGGATAAATGAAAAAACACAAGTGATCAGCTTTCATCATGACAAATGGAAACTGTCATTTAATTTTTATCCCCAATTATACAGCTCCGGGACCAATTTTTCAGGTGGAATGTTGGAGCCATTAAAAAGAAATAAGTAAACTATACCATATTCCATCATTTTTCTGGCAGCTAACCAATGATCTGTAGCCTTATTACATGTACGTTTTTATAGAGATATTTTTCTCTTAAGTTTGTGGAAGGCTTTATTAACTCTTTACTGATTTCTCCTGGAATATGTTTTTCCAAATGAATTTCTTTTTGTCCCTGAGTGTTGGTTGGGATTTACCTCTGATTTTGCCTGGCAGCTGTACTCATTCTCATCTTTTACGTTCTTCCGTTACTGTCATTGGATGGAGTAATGTTTCTTTAATTCCAACTGGAGTTATGTTAATGGTCCTAATGTTGGCTACATACCGTGTTCATTTGGATTTCAGAATGTTATTTATTGGAAGTAGAATACATATATAAAACCCAACGGGCCACCCCTTGTCTCCTACCTAGACATGACACTGAAAAACTTGAGTATTCCCTTCTCTGCTCCCATGGCATTATTGTCCATTCTTCTACTGTAGTACTTAATATGTCATGTTGTAATTTATCTGATGTCATGACCATCTTCCCCAGTAATCCGAAATTTAAGGACTATGGACATCTTGTAATTTGGCTGTTTTATCTTTGTATCTGCAAAATTAGAGGAATGCCTGGTACACACTGGATATACAAAAATTGTGTTTTTAAAGACTGATTAAATGCTTTCTTTTTCCTTTTGGGGGATATTTTATAATTAAAAATTCTTCAACAATATTGAGATCCAGTATCTTCTGAGGACTCTAAAACCCTTTGTAAAACCATGTGTTTAATCATTTTTATTCCCTCTAGAAAAATTTTGCATGTGGCAGGTAGTCTTTGAATTTTACAGGTGAGAGCAATTGACATCAAAGGTTACTAATGATTTGCCAGATATTAAGAACGCCAGAGACAGGCATCGCTGGGATTGGAATCGTTGACTTTTGCCTTTCAAACCAAAAGAGGTTTGGGAAAAAACCCCAAGTTACACTGCTTTGGGGCTTTGTGCTCAGATTGTACAATCTGCCATTCCTTGTATTATCAAAAACATCAGTGATTTATTTTGATGCATAATTAATATGTAAAATGGTGGTGGGGCAATGGTCAGAAGACCAGGTTGTTTGGCTTTGTAGAAGCTGGTTAACGGATGAGGCCTTTAACTGCATCTCTCTACATATGGATGTTTTTTTCTTGGTGTTCAAGTCTTTTCTCCTTCGTTCACCTAATTAGTAAATCATGGGAGCCTTTGGCTCAGAGCCAGAGAATGTTTGCATCTACTTGACTTTAGCATCAGAACAGTTAAACTTACTTTTTAATAAAAGAGGTACTGGAGTATATTATGAACAGTAAGGCAGTATTGCCTTCAGATGCATGCCCTGGCATATGCTTGGAGGAGAAATGATACCCTCTTGTATCTACTTATAAAACTGTCATCTGGTACTGTTACCATTAGAATATGCAAGTAAGCTTATAAACATGCTGATGAAAGGACTCTTTTGGCTTGGAACCTTGTTAAGCAAAATGTGTTAGATCCTGTCTCTTGTCCTCAGGGTGCTGGACCGAACAGCTACACTTACCCTTTTTAGTGCCCGTAGACTCCTGCTTCAGAAGAAGCAAATGGCCTTCTGTTAGAGTTGCTATAATATAAAGTTACTTTTAGACAAGCTGTTTACTGGGAATATTAACATCTTAGTCTAGCTTGGCTAACAGCAAAAAACGTAGCAGTTTGGGAATGTCTTTCCTACTTTCTTTTTCCTGCTACTTATAGGAGGAAATTCAATGAAATAAATATACATGATTGCTGATCTGTCATAACTCATTGCTTGTGGTAGGTATCTATTTTTAAGGCTACATTAGGTCTTCCAGTGGGAGGAAGAACTCTTGGATTTGGCTAATGTACCTGCACTGATGGAGAGATGATAATATTCTGTTTATTCTCTTGTATTATAAATGAGAGCTTTTGTTGAGGGTGTGGGGTGTTGGGATTTGGAAGTGGTGAGTCACAGAATTGCGGAGTTAGAAGAGACCTTAGAGATTGTACTCAGCATAAAGATTTGAAGTAGCCCTTTTCGTTTTTAAATAACTGTAAAGACTGATTTTTCATATATTATGATGTCTTTATTCTCTGTAACATCCACTCGTTGGTCTCTTGCCTTGCACTCCAGAGTCTAATCCTGGCTTGTCACTGTCCATTCAGTGTGACATCCTTGCCTGTGCACAGTCTTATATATTATATGCATTAACATCTCTATGCCTGTGTCATATGTTGTGCCCTCAACCTTCCTTGTCATCCTAATCATTGAATCAAATTTAGAAGTCACTTCCTCTGTCCAGCTATTCCTAACATTGTTTCTCCACCTCTTTGATGCCCGGATAGAGTTAGATGGTCTTTCCACGTTGTGCACCACTCCCCTTTCCCTTTGGCCGGCCTCATACCTCCCTCCCCCACTTAGCACATGCCTCTTATCTGCCTGTACTTTCTATGTACTATATGATAGTTTCCTGTTGTTCACCTGGCTCCATGCTGGATGGCATTCTCTGAATGTTGGGATCAGATCTGAATGCATCATAGAATTTTGGGTTCCTAGTACAGTGCCCAGCTTTTCGTAATATATGTTACTGGATGTATATTGTTTCTATCAGCTTAGAGTAGAAGTAACTCTCACTTTTCTTGTTTTTTCCTGTGGGTATAGCTTTTGAGAGTCTCTTTATCTCAGGTTTTACATAATGTTGAGGATGGTAAAATAACAAGAGGGGTGCTGAAGGTGTCCCAGGACAATTTTTCATTGATTTCAGAGTCCATATTGCTTTCTGAAAATATTAGCCTGTGGCATTCAGGTGGTTGCTGTGAAGAAGAGTCAGTATCTCGCTCACTTTCTGTTAAGTTTGATTGTGTTCATAAATTTAATAGCACACTGAGCAATTTTCTCGTGCAAAAAATCCCTCACCTCATCTTGAATGTCATGATAAAAACTTGCCTACTGTTCCCAGGCAGTGTGCTTAATTTTTTCTCCAGTGTGTTTGCAGTTCTGTGTAGGATTTAAAATATTATTATTAAATGTCTTGGTAGAAAAGAAGCAGCATTCTCGTTTTTCTTTTAATCTTGTTTTTGTCTTACGGCATATTCAATATCTCTGTAAGCTTTATCCATTTTATATTTGAATAGTTAAAGCTTCAAGGCATCGAGGTTCAAGTCATTGTTTTCATCCATATGTTCCATCCTTGCTGGAAGGTGGAGCACATCCCATCCTTTTCATATGGTGGGAGCTCCCTCAGCCAGCATCTGGGTGATTCCTCAGCCTACAGAAACAGGCCTGAGAAGGCAAGAGCTTCACTCTCTTGGGGTTTAGTCATTTGTTTTATATTTTTTTTTTCAGAAAGAGAAAAAAGATATATTTCTGAGAGCAGTGATTGCGAAAATCTCGAACTAAACTTGACTTAGGTTATTGCACTTGAAAAATGAAAGCCAAAGGGCCGTTGAGTATCCACAGTTTTCTCAAGTCTCTGAAGGAAAACTTCAGGAACCAGAGTCTATTGGATCGTTACTCGAACGGTAGCCTCCTGGTCCTGTTGAACCTAGCGCCTTACTCTATGGAGTAAGTGGTGTTTCCTCAACTTCACCTTTGCTGTCTGCATGGAGTCAATACATGGATACCTGCATTTGAAGAGAAACAGCTCATGTCTCTGAAGTGGTAAAGCATCTTATTTATTTAAGTAATTTGAGATTGGGTATAATTTCTTTCTTTATATTTGATTTATTTTTCATTCAAGACTTTAACCAATTCGTTGAGCACCTGTCCTGTGCCATGGGCCATGCTGGATATTGGGAAATAATGGTTAACAAGAGAGAGAATCCCTGCCCTCCAAGAGCTTAGAGTCCAGTGAGAACACAAGCAGTTAAACAACTACGGTGTATCAGGGGTGGTAAGTGTGGGGAGAACGTCTGTCAGGAGGTGAAATATGTGCCGCATAGCGTATTAATACAGTGGTTATATACTCTGAACCGAAATTAGAGCACAAAGGATTATGGGAAAAAACAATTATGACAGGTTTTTTTTTTTTTTTTGCCAAGACCCACTATGGATGGAAATCTTAAAAATGTAGTTTGGGTATTAAAATATATGAATTTCTGGGACATTTCAATGATTTATGAGTACAAAGGAGTAGAATATTTGAAATCAGACCTGCCTTGGCAAATGTGGGATAAATGTTTGCTGTACTTCCTGGTTTCTGAATTTATGGAGCTGTTAATACAGGGAACAGATTTAAAGGAAAAAAATTACCAGCATATAACGAAGGCATAACAGAATTTATTAAAAGTCTGACTTACTTTAAAAATTCTGAACCCTCCTCGAGTGTTTTGATGAGAAAAAACAAACCAGAAAAAACGAGCAATTGTCATGCTCTCAGTGCAGATATTATAAAAAGATCTTCTGTGCTACTGGAGTGTTATGGATTCCCTCTCTCAAAACACCACTTGGCTGTGCTTTGTCACTAAAGTTGTTCTGACAATTTCCCATAGATAACCCTGAAATGAGTGTGCATTCATGACTTTGCATAATAATTGTATGCCTTTAATATTGCTGAGGTCGGCATGTGGACATCTCTGCAAAACATTAGTTAAAGAATTGGTCCTTTTAAGCTGGAGTCTGTCAGCAGACCACATCCTTTGAGGCCATGAATGGAAATGTGCAGTGCTTTAGTGTATTAATCTACACAAGTTAGTGATCCACAGGCCAACAAGGGTGGTATGGAGGAACTGGAAGATGAAGATGCTTAAGTAATGAACAGTTTTTAGAAGAGAGCAGCTCTCTGGTCTGTTTTTTCCTGCAGTCAAGACTATACCTAAGTCATCTGGGATGGGCACCTATCTAGGCTCTTTTGAAAATGCCATGACACCAAACCTTTGGGAACGTGAAGTCTTCCTTATGCCCGTAATATTATGTTTTCTTCCACTCCATTCCTTTACCTCTTGGCCAGTTTTCTCTTTGGTAATAATAAACAACTGGTTGGCCTTTCATTATAAAATCATTTTATTAAGAGTCCCTTGCTGGAAGTAGTGCCGGGGGCCCATAGACTGCATTTTGAAAAGTCCTTTGGGTTTGGGTAAAGTTTTGTAACTGCTTTGTATGTCAGGTAGAAGACCCACTGATGACGTACTGTACCCCTCTCGGAGTGGGTGCTCTGATGCTAATGCTTCACTTTTAATACTGCTTGACAGGATTTAACCACACATGCAACAAATCAATGCAGTCTAGAGCACAGAAGCACTTGATCTATATTGTTTGTCTTCTTTTGACTGATGCAGGCAAAAGAAACCATCAGATAGCTTCTAGGTTAATACAGCTTTGTTCTGAAAAGGAGGCAGTGATGTATTCGGGGGTACATATGGCCAAGGCCTGAAATGAGGAAGGTATTTACTGGTTGGGACAGCAAATAGTCAATATCCAGCTAACCAGTGCTACAAAAGGAGCTTGGTTCTTTGGAATAAACCATGTTATGCTCAAGTTCTCTGACAGTTTATTAGTATCACTGAAAAACATAGCCCACTAAAAATCCTAAAGGATTATTTAGATGAAAGCTCTGTCATTTGTGAGTGTCACTTACCTATACATTATTTTAGAGCTGTGAAAATAAATTAGACATAAGGCTGATGGTTTATTTTTATTTCTTCTCCTTTTATTTTTTTTGCCCCTTCCAAACCTCTGTGAACAGTTCTCTCTGATTTGTTTGATCGTTTCCTTCTCCTGCCTGTAGAGCATCTGTTGGAAAATAATGCTTGTCCTGTCAGTTTCCAGAATCCTCAGCAAACCGAAGTGTGTGCTCAGGGTAGATGTCAGCATTCTACTGCTGCTGCCACCAGGCTACTGAAAGACAGAATTAATCCTGTACTCGTAAAATTCACTTTAAAAAAAGGTCTGAACACCTCTATTCGGGAATAGGAAGCTCATCCCAAAATGGACCCAACAGAACACTAACAGAGATGTGAATTTGGGCCAAAGGCACAAATACAGGATGATTATTACCTGGTATTTAGTGGATGATTCTTTGTTCTGAGACTAGGTTATAGTGTTTTGCTGAAAGCTCACAACAGATCAATAGTAATTTTGTTATGGGCCAGATGTCAAAACAGAAATGTGCTCTGGAATCCCACTGACTTGCTATGACAAGTAGTATGCTAAAATACATTCGCCCAGCAATCAGGCATTTCACAAGATTCCTGTAGGTCTATTTCTTTCATGTGGAGCCTTAAAACTATGTATTGTTAGCTGAGATTCTCTTATTTTTGTTTTCCTTTCTCTGTTACATACTTCTTTTTTTTTTTTTTTTTAAAGATTTTATTTTTTCCTTTTTCTCCCCAAAGCACCCCCGGTACATAGTTGTGTATTCTTCGTTGTTCTTCGTTGTGGGTTCTTCTAGTTGTGGCATGTGGGACGCTGCCTCAGCGTGGTCTGATGAGCAGTGCCATGTCCGCACCCGGGATTCGAACTAACGAAACACTGGGCCGCCTGCAGCGGAGCGCGCGAGCTTAACCACTCGGCCACGGGGCCAGCCCCTGTTACATACTTCTTTTGACTGAGAATAGAAAATCTCCTCAAACTCGCCCCTTTTCCCTGCCCTGATGTGTTGAGTGTAATGTCTACATGGTAGCTTCTGGTTACAGGTGTCATTTTTATGGTAATAAGTAAAATCTGTGGTAGGAAGATGGCTCTGAAGGAAAGCAAGCCAGCAAGAAGCCTGTTCTTTTTATAGGTCCTCTGTAATCCAGCTTTGAAGTTTTAATTTTGGTCTGATTAGGATTTGAGAGTTAAACGACATTTTGTGATGAAAGGGAATTTCAGGGATGTTGGCTTGCCTTTTACTTTGGTATATTACTATTTCTCTTCTTCTGCTTCTCTCTCCTGTGAAACTGCTGATTATCCACCAGCTTCTGGATAGGATTAGGACCGCATTCTGTAGTCGAGAAGACTTCTTCCTGTGCTGATTTGTTTTTGTAGAAATATTCAGAATAAATCGGATGGCAACAACTGGCAGATTTTGGCAGATGCAGTTTGCTGGTGTAATTTAAAATGGCCTTATTTTCTTAAGTCCAGAGAGAATTTGGCCTTATGTCTTGTCTCTCTGGACCTGGCCTCCTTCCTCCCCTTCCCCCCCAAAAAAGGAAAAGAAAAAAGGAAAAGCCTTTCCTTCTCAGGCCATAAAAGGATTGAACAAGCTCAGAATTATGTGTTCAAATGTGATAGAGCCCTCCATTCCGCCTCTGGAACAGGTCTTGCATTTCTTACCATTACCCCTATCTTTTGGAGGGGAAATATCTCCAAGTGGAAAGAAACATTCCATCCAAGGATGTAAGCTCTCTTAGAGCTTATTACTCTGCCAGATTTTGTTGAATATGAGTATATATAATTCTTGGTGCTGCTTTGCAGATCCCTCCAACAGACATTTTCCTCACTCGCAAGAAGAATTACTTGGATTCTATTGTTCTTTCATGTCTTTGTTGCCAGAGCTGTTCAGAGCATTTAAAGCGAAGAGAACAAAGGTCAAATCAGACTTAGGTACCTTCTAAAGTAGCTCTTCAATGTGTTGACTGACCACTGAGAGAGGGCCTTTTTTTTTTTTTTTAAGCAAAAATTAAGTGCACTGGGGCTGGCCCAGTGGTGTAGCAGTTAAGTTTGCGCACACCGCTTGGGTGGCCCAGGGTTCTCTGGTTTGGATCCAGGAAGTCGACCTACGCACCGCTCATCAAACCATGCTGTGGCAGGCGTCCCACATATAAAATAGAGGAGGATGGGCACAGATGTTAGCTCAGGGCCAGTCTTCCTCAGCAAAAAGAGGAGGATTGGCGGCGGATGTTATCTCAGGGCTAATCTTAGTCAAAAAAAAAAAAAAAATGAAGTGCGCTCCTACTGCATTCCAGGCTCTATGGTAGAAGCAGAAGGGAGTTGCGTGATTAGTCAGTCCGTCCCTCCATCTCAGAAACTTACAAGCAAGTCGTCACACACAGAGGCACTGCCCTCCTACTGTCGGGTGCAGGGGAGCATGGATTTGGGCACATTGATCCTCATTCTCTTAGTTCTCCTGACAGCTCAGTGCATAAAGTGCCAGATCATGGGACAGAGAAGCTAAATGGCCCGCTGAGAATTAAGGCCCAGACTTGGACTCATGAGACAGAGCATTTATTGTCATTGTTGTTACCTCAGCTGTGTTTAAGTGCAAAAGAGTCAAAGTACACGATGTAGGAACTTGAGACATAGAGCAGAGAGTCAAGAAGAGAATGCCAGGTGGGTCCCCCCCAAACAAAATGCAGTAAATGGGTTGGGTTGAATACAGGAAGTGCAATTATTACCTGAGAGCAAAGTAGCAAAGAAGCTCAAGAAGGTGAAGCATGTTTCCAGGAACACTTCTGGAAAAAGGTCCAACGTTATTTACCCAAATGAAAAGGTATAGAGCATTGCAGAATTAGAGAAAAAAGAACAACATAGGATTGCCTTGCCCCTTTGTGCATGTGATGCACACGAAGTGAGCATTCCTCTTTGTCAGGGGTACATATTTATAGAGAGATTTTTTTCTAGTTCATTTTAATGGATAGAGTGGGCTGGTAAGTCAGATGAAGAACAGTAGACAGTTCCCTTTGTCCAGCTCAGAGCTCCTGTCACCATGGAATAGGCTGGTCCTCGCCCTGTTGGAAAGTGTCTTTGTAGAGATCCTTAAGTAATGCCATGTATGGTTTTCAGAGGGTTTAGTAGGTTTCTTAAATGTTCCCCATCATGTATCAAGCTTTTTCCAAACCGGTCCAGATCAGGGATTGGCAAACGTTTTCTGTAAAGGGCCAGATAGTAAATATCTGAGGCCTTGCAGGCCACACGGTTTCTGTCACAACTACTCCACTCTGCTATTGTAGTGTGGAAGCAGCCACAGGAAATACGTAAGCTAGAGTGTGTGGCTATGTTCCAATCAAACTTTATTATGGATATGGAAAATTGGAATTTCATAGAACTTTTGTGCATCATGAAATCTTCTTCTTTTGCTTTGTGTCAGCCATTTAAAAATGTAGACACCGTTCTTAGCTCTTCTGGCTGGATTTGGCCCGCAGCCCATAGTTTGCCACCCCATGCTCCCGACCCTTTATTGGCTATGCTTCCCAAGCCATGTTATTAGTTAATTTGAAGCTTTACCATATTATGATTGAATTTGGTAGCAACTATGTGAGAAAGTGAAACATTCATGATAATCCTCAGAGGACTGGTTCTCTAATTAGAACACAACTTTCAGAAAATCTCTTTGAAGGAGTATAGTTCATTCCACTTGAATCGGGGCTGGGGGGGGAATTTGGTGGCTTGAAGAATGGGAAGGCAGAGGTGGAAACAAAGAGGAAGGGGCAGTCGTGACACCAACACTGTACACACCGTGTGCACCAACACTGTGTTAAGTGCTGCATACAAATTACCTCACTTGGTCCTCACAGGATTTGCACGAGGGGAGAACTGTTCTCATTGCCATTTTACAGATGAGGAAACCAGGCTCGGAGGGTCGAGAATCTTGTTGAAGCCAACATAGTAAATGATGGGGCCTGGATTCCAACCCAGGCTCTCTGGGACAGGTGGGTGGTCCAGGAAGGGAAACACAAATCATTTGGCTGATGTGGAGCACGTAGCCGGAGCCCTGCATGTGGTCGCTCCTCTGTACCTGTTATTGACTTGTCTGTAGCAAAGTGGAAAGGTGGGGTGATGAGGGAAGTAATCAGGAGGCATTAGGCACGAAAGAACATTATACCTTTGTCAGAGGTTCAGTTGATTGTTGAAGTCAACCTGTATCTTGTCAGGCTTTTGAAACCAAAGAGGAGTAATAAAAAATAAAACGTTCACAGAAACTCATGTATTTAAAAATGTGGCAAATCATAGACATGGAGAACCCAGTGGGAAGGTCCTCACTGCTGAGTTCATGAACTCCCATTTGATAGCTAGAACGTCGTGTTTTAGAAAGCTGGAGATTTTTTGACTCATTGCCAGTCATTTACTTAAACGTAAAAGATCTTAGTGTTAAAATTACTTATTTGAAGTGCTGGCTGCCTAATAAATTCAGGGGGCTATTTTAAACATTGCCAATCTAAAATGTAATTCTATTAAAATAATTGAGTGTTTTCTGAGTGGAGAATTCCCTTGTCCTCCTGTCCACAGTCTGCGAAAGGACAACATAAAAATGTCCTGGAATGTCCTCTGAACAGCATTGAACTAACCGACGTGTTTGCACAATGTAAACCTCGTCAGCAAAGAATTTCCTTGGCTATACATATACCCCTTTAAAAGGCAAAACCCCCAACATAATATGACAAGTTTATTCTAATAATGGGAAATGGGGATTACATTTGGAATGATACCTTATCAGTCCTGGGAACCTTCTGGGTTTGTTAATTTGTGCTCATTTCTCTGTGTGATTGAAGATCCTGTGTAACTTGAAACGTTTGCGTTTTCTTCCCTCTGTTCATTTCTTGGGCTCCTTTTCATCCAGCAGCTTGGGTTACCTTGAATTAAATTGGTTTATGGCATGCCGTTTTCGGTAAAACTCTGTGAAAGAAATGGTCACATAACTCAGAAAGGTTTGCCCTTGGAGTGATTTAGTCATGCTGGATGATAGCTGAGGAGGCTTATTGACTCTGAGCTCCCTTTGGAACCGGATTCAGAAAGCTGTGCACTTCTGTGGCACCTGTGAGGCACTCGCTTGAATAGAGCTACTGAGAAAAGCATTTCAGTTATTGGCATTTTTCCTAATGCATTTTGTATGTGTCTATACCACAGGGAGAAATGTGTGGTTATTGTTGAAATATTATCTACATGGCTTTGCAGAAGAGGGAAAGCCACTGTACAGCAGTCATCAGATGAGCCTCAAAGCGTTGGCATGATTCGGGGTCTGTGCGTCTGACCCCTCAAAACACCAGAACAAATACATGGCTGCATTGCTTGGATATCCTTATCGGACTCACAAAATGCGTTAAAGGGACCTTGACCTTGACATGGTGACCATGATTTGGAATGTTGTTTAAATACTAGTGTTCCATTTGTTTTGACCAGGAAGCTGGGCCTTGACCATTGGAGTAACCGTGCTGTGTGAATCTGATAGGAAATCGTAGGAGTTAATTTCTCAGAAGTGCGTAGGGGTTACTTTCTTTGTCCCTTTGAACAGATAGGCTCCTGTTTAATCAGAATTTGTGTGGACAGATTTTTGTCTGTCATGTGTGAGCTAGGCCTGTTGGATTTGTGTAAAGGGAGCAGTTTTAAGTAGGTGGATGTGTAATGCCCTTAGGCTGTCAGAGCCACCTTATTCGTTTCAACAAATCCCTTCTCATCTACCAACATCGCTGGAAGTTTGGGTAATTGATTCTCCTGAGCAATACAAATATTGGAATTCTTAATCATTCCAAGAGATGGGCAGAGCTACTGCTTTTATATTTTAAAAACATCTGTTTACTCTTCTCAGGCATTCATTAAACAGTTATCGATCGACACTCTACCACGTGCCAGGCTCCAGGCTAGATGCTGGGGATGCCAAGAGGGAAAAAGGCAGACTCTCTGACCTTCCAGTCCACTAAGGAAGTGGATAATTATAATGCATGCATCCATTAATTCAAGACTTTTTAATTTAATTAATATGTGCTAGGTGCTGAATGGGAGAAGAAGGGGACGATGGTCAGCCTAAGCAGACTTGACCTCTGCCCTCATGCTCCTTGCAATCAAGGAGTAATTATTAAATATATTTAATATAATTATTTATTAATTTAATATAATTATTTAATAATATATTATATATAACATGATAAATATATAATTTAATATTATTCATTGATTATTATATATAATATATTTAATGTAGTTATTTATTAACCAAACAATCACACAAATGTACAATTAGGAAGTGGTACAAGTGTCATGGAGGGGAAAACTATGGTGCAATGAGCTCGTATACTGAGAAAATTTAATCTGGTCTGGATGGCCAGAGTGGCCTTCACCCAGGAAATGATGAATGAACTGTGGTCTGAAGGGTTCGTGTGAGTTAACCAGGCTGTAGAGGGTAGAAAGAGCTTTCCAGAGGGAACCAGGTGCATTGAAGGAATGGAAAGTAGACTGTTGTGGCTGGAGTTGGAGAGCTGGGGCAGAGAGGTGGGTAGCCGCCAGATTGCTCAGGGCCTTGCAGGCTGTGGGAAAGACTGGGGGCTTTATTCTGAGAGGCGTGGGATGGCTTTGAGGGGTTTTAAGCAGGTAGTGAGGGGTAACATAATCCTAGTTGTTTTCTGGTTAAGATTGCGGTGGGTACAATGTGGAGGGGTGTGAGTGGATGCAGGTGGGAACTGATGGTTTAGGAGGCGACTGTCTGGACAAGAGGTTGCTGTGGGTCGTATTAGTGTAGTGGTTTGGGGAAGAGGAGAGAGATGGATGGAGTTGAGTAGTATTGGGGTGAAATCTACCAGCTTGGTGATGGATTGGATATGGGCTGTGAGGAAGAAGGATGGTCCAAGGATGATGCAGTCAGAGGTCATTCAGTAACATTTTATACTGATACATTAAATAATACGAAATAAATCCTTACTTTACTTCTTCAAGATTAAATTTTGTCTATTTCTTATAGTAGTTGTCAATCTATTTTCCAATTTTCTGGTACTTTTTTGTATCTTTGAGAAAGAAAATTGTAGTTCTTACCCCTCCTGCTCCTTTTAATATAATTAAGGTGGTGGAAGTACTCAGTTATGACTCCAAAAAGAAGCGCAAAAAGAAGCAGACCCAAGCCAGAAGATAATATCAAAGTAAAATATTTCCAACAATGTCAGCAAAATGTAAAGATACTGTCAGAAACAAACATTTACTGCCTCCTACCTTCTCTACCGATTTTAACTCAAAATTTAAATGATTTTTCTCGTATCAAAAATGAGTTAAAATACTAAGGAGTCTTTTATTCTTCATAAACTGAAGTTGGAGTAATTTATTTTATCTGGAGGAGAGTATTAAATTAGCTGTCAACTGTGCTACACAGGTGGATGGTAACTTTTGAATGAAATGACCACATCTCCAGTCCTGAGGCATTCATTTTAATCTCTGCTTTCCATTGAAATAGGCAAAACATGAAGTGTTGAAATAATAGTACTAAAATTCCAAGTAATTGCTTTTGTTAGCTCAACTCATGTTTACTCATATTAATTACTGAAATTTGATAGCCCCTTTGTTTTCTACTTAGCATGACTCTGAATGCAACGGACAGAGCTATAAATCAGGTAGGCGGTTCTCACTAAAGACAAGACTCCTCTGCTTTGATGTTGGCAGCTTAGGGCTAATTCCCTCTGCTTGATAGGTTTATAATTCAAGAAGATGTGATTTAACGTTGATGGAATTTATTTTTGAAATGCATTATAGGAAGAAAACCTTTCAAAGTAAAAAATGAAATTTTGAGGTAAGTCTTAAACAAACAAAGACTGTGTCAGCGTCTCTAAACACCCAGGTTGAGCGATCTCTATAGGATGGGTGTACGTGTGCAATGCCTGTTCACCGTTAGCTGGAGGGAATGACAAAGTGACAAGAGAACACGTGGGAACTCTGGAGTGCTATGAATAAGACACGCCATTAAAGACATCAACGTATTGTTTCCTCTCCTCTTTCTAAATTTATTTCACATTACCTTCTTTTTATAATATTTCATTCATGGTATTCCTTACAAATTATTTTTCCATAGGTGACCCTGAGAGGTGTAAATTTTTTTTTTTTTGATATTTAATTTGAACTATAGGTTTAAGAATTTGGAGAAATCCTGAGTCCATTTCTTTTTTCAACCTGCTGATTCATAAACTTCTTCAACCTCTCACCCATTCCATGTGTTCATTCCCCTAGGAAGCACTGAGTGCCAGGCTCTGTTCTAGGCATTGGGGATTAAGCAGGGTGTGAGCCACACTAAGTCCTTGCCCTCATGGATGTCCTCGTTTTGGATACTACTATTATCAGTACCACCTGAAATCACATTCTCTATTTTTTTGTAACCTCATGGCACTGTTAATTCAGTAGAGCTCAACAGACAAACCTAGTGCATGCTATTTGATGAAAATTTATAATACCAATTCTCTGCCTTTTAAAAATATTGTGTATTGAATTTTGTATAAATAAATGACTTGGGATCTTTTAGAATACTAGTTAATATATTTTGTTTAGAGACTATTAATATGGATTGGTTGTTTTGTCCATGGCACACTCAGAGAGATTGCTCTGCTTTTTGAGTTCTCAATAATTTTTTAAAATAGTTTTTTCTGTCTCCTCTTTTGCTCTCAGCTTTTTATTTTCCCTTTTTAAAAATTTGTTTTGATTCTGTTGTAGGCTGGAAAACAAGAAAACTAAGATAATCAGAAGTGTATGAAAAAGTATGTTAATAGAGAAATGGTGAGGGCCTATCGTCCTCCGTTTAATAGAGTTAAATGTCGTCTATGACTTAAGTGGGACTTAAGTGGGCCTGAGACAGTTGAGTAACTGAGATGCTTCCCCATGGGATCTCTGACACCTGGAGGTTGGGCTGACCTAGTACCTGGCCTCGTAGATGAGATCTGACTATTATCTTGTCCAAGACATACTCCTGTGAAATCCTCTGCAGCAATCACCTCTTAATTGTAATGTAGGATAATGTTTTATAATTTTATCCTTTCTGGGTTTCCACATGTAGTCTCAAACACACACAGTGCTAGCTTTTTTCTCCTCCATAGCTAAGCTCTGGTGAGTGAAGTCTTTAAAATGACATCTCTACATTCTGTCAGTTGTATATTAAGAATTATAACAAAGCAAGGAATAGTGAAAATAAGAAAATTGAGGAGCTTATAGACAATTGCAAAGCTTCTAGACTGGACACTAGATTACATGAACACACAACATATTGATTTGGGGAATAAAAGCTGTATATAGTTCAGATTCAAGCTATGACAGATGGGCTTCACTAGCAACAAATCTGATGACTTCTAGGCACGATTCCAAACTATTGAAAAAATTCACCAGATGCAAGGACGCTTGCCGTTCTTAATGGATTCACTTTTATATAAATGAGTCCCATTTATATGTTTTCTCCCATGGCCAATTATCCTGTAGGCATTATAAGAATTATTATTTTATTATTATTTTTCCATTTAATGGATGTATTGCCATGTGATGGTAGGGTAGTTATATTGGTAAAGTTGGCTGCTTTCTAAAGGACCCCATGAATATCTAGGTATTTTAAATAAATGTCTAGATATCTTGAGTTTACATAAAGTCACAATCCACGGAGAACAATTTTTTCCTAAATATTTGTACCCTTGTTTTGCAATGCTTTTCAAAATCGACTCTTTCAGAGGAGGCAGAACAAGTTCATGTACTGGGCCTTTTATAGAATTTAGAAGACTCAGACATGTTTCCTTTAGTTCTTGACATTATCCCCTTTGATTACTTTCCAGTTCATTGTAAATATATTTTCCTTTTTTTAGGTTTCTAATTAATACACGTCAAGTAACACACGAATATATTTCCCTTTACAGAATGTTTTAGATATGGCTGAAGTCCTACCAATGACCCCTGATCCATCTTAGCATAGCTGACTTATTTTCTTCTGTACTTTTCATCTATGTCTGTATGAATGTCTGTATGTGTGTATGTATGTATGTGTCTAGATGTAGATATAAGCATGGAGTCCATAGACACTCAGTGGGATAGCACGTGTATACTCATCGTCTTGCAGCTTGCTTGCGTTGACCAGCAGTGTCCTGGAAGCGTGGCCATGCTGTTACATGCAGGTTTGGCTTCTCTGTTTACTTTCTGCCGTGTATTCCATAGCCCATATATACCTCCTAGCCACTCCCTTGTTGATAGACATATGGCTGTTTGCAGATTTTTCCTACTGTAAACAGTACTTGAGTGAAGATTCTTGTACTTGCCTACCCATGCACATGTGTGAAAGTTCATTTAGGATACACACCAAGAAAGATGGCACTGCTGGGCCACAGAGTTTGCACATTTTAAATTTTAATTGATAGCATCCATGTCTGGCTGCCGATCATTTAAAACTTTCTGTCAGTAACTAGGTGGTTTTTTTTTTTTAAGTGAATAGAGTGGACCAAGTGGTGTTCTTACGTGGAACAGAAAGATGGTTTCCTTATGCCCTCCTGTAGTCACATGCCCTCTCTATCCACGACTTTTATGGAGTTTTAGAACAGATTAACTGAAGTGTGTTAACATACATGCCTTGGGGGAGACAGTGGTGTTTTCCTGGCTCTTGCCTTGTCCATCCCATTTCTCTTCCTGTTTCTTCTTAGTCTATCTGTGTGAATGGTAGTGACCCAGTCCTGCCATTTCAACTAAAATTATCCAGATTTTAAAAAGAACTAAAATAAGGGCCGGCCCCGTGGCTGCGTGGTTGAGTGTGCACGCTCCGCTTCAGTGGCCCTGAGTTTCACTGGTTTGGGTCCTGGAAGTGGACCTAGCACCACTCATCAGGCCATGCTGAGGCAACGTCCCACATAGCACAACCAGAAGGACCTACAACTAGAATATACAACTATGTACTGGGGGGCTTTGGGGAGAAGAAGAAGAAGAAGAAGAAGAAGAAAAAAGATTGGCAACTGATGTTAGCTCAGGTGCCAATCTTTAAAAAAAAAAAAAAAGAAGTAAAATATGCCAAACCTTCTAAGCTGTGGAGAGACCCAGAGGGAGCAGAGGGAAGGGGAGAGCAGGGTGAGTGAAGAAAAGAGTTTCATGGATGAAACCAAACCTGGTGGAGCAGAGCCCACAAAGACCTTGTCCCAACTGACGTAGAGTAAAGGGCGAGTCTCCTGCCAGAGGCATCTGTCCCGGCTACACTAGGGAGGACCTCGAGGCGAAACTCCTTGAACTCCTGCTTCTCAGAGCACGGGGTGAAAAAAAGGGAGAGCTGGGGAGTGAAGCTGCACTGCGAATCCACCTCCTCCTGCCTCAGGAGAGAGTGGGCAGCCACACTTTGGGTGACACTGAAAGTAGAGAAAACAAAGGTCTGTGTTAAGAAGAGGCTGAGGGTCAGAATCTGGTCCTGTGTCTTGGTACTACTCTTAATTGTGGTTTGTTTCCTTCAATTTTACTTCGTATGTGAGAGAGACCATTCCGCCCCATTGACAAATTGAGGTGATAACATTTTCCTAGCATCCTCTAATCATCCAGCATAAAATATCCCTGAAGCTCAAAAGAAAATTCATGTTTGGGAGATGCCCTGTGCTGCTTGGTAAGATTTATTTTCTTTTTAAAATGTCAGTGTCTGTTGCCTTTCCTGCAGGTGGGCCTCCTGCCTCCTTGTCGCCTGAGTCCTTCAGTATCTTAGGTCGGGCTGCATCTGTTCCCGCAGAGCTTTCCCTTTCTCCAGCAGAAAGCTGGTTTGTTTGGCTGACAGATGGGGTTCCCGCTTTGGCCTAGATGCGCCTAGTTAAAGGGTTTCTGTTTGAAGCCCGCAGGTGAGGCCCACGTCCACACAGACCCCTGCTTCCAGAGTTCCCTTCATGGTCACGTAAAGCAGTAAGGAAGTTTTTAATTGACATTGTCTACTGTTAAGAGGGCATAGTGTGGACATCTTTCGAGAGGGTTTACTTTATCTAGGCAGTGTCAGGCTATCAATTCATTGGATAACACGGAGTATTTGCTTTGAGGAAGAGAGGAACATGTTATTGTAGTGGATCTTTTAGAATCTCTGCACATCAAAATTCCCTCAGAAGCAACAATCCCCCAAACCTATGTCACAGTCTAAACCAAAGCTTAAACTGTTTGAGTGATAGGTGTGGTTAAAATAACAGTATTTAATGCCCAAAGCACATCAAATTTGGGTGAACGGGATGCATTCTGCATAATGCCTAGAGATGTCTCGTTATGGTGTGGTTACCTAGCAACAAGTGGAAACTGTATGAAAATGAGGTGCTTATCTGTTGTTGAAGTGGGTGCAATGAAACTTATTACGCTAGCCTGTTTTGCTTGGCATGTTATTAAAATCACAGCTAATGTGGAAAGAACTGGAGCCTGTTCCCATTTGATACAGAAACAGTGTTAAATGCAGCTTCTGTAAAATGCCAATACTTTAGTCAGGAAAATAGAAACTTGCAGTCTCCTTAAACACCCAACATTGAAATGTTAGAATTTGATTTATATTATCAAAGATTTATTAATAATAAAAGAGCAGACAGAATCTGTAGGGTGACTTAAGAAGCAGCTGGTTATTTAGATTGCTAAAAAAATTCAGAGAGCCATTTATAGTTTCGTCTATAATAATAGCCTGGTACAGCTCTGCTTCTCCTAGCCAAATTGTATTTAACTGTCTGCTGAACTTATTGATGAATTCTAACCACAGACTTCTTAAGTTTGTTTAATTTACAGAACTGTGATGCACTGTCAGGATCCTTAAAAAAGGTTCTATTTTTATTTAATCACTTTAAAACAAGCTGCAAATCTTTTATGCTATATACTGTTGTGTATTTTGGGAAATAGCAAAGCTTCTTATCTTTAGTCTATCATTGAGTTTTGTTCTTGTTTGTTTGTTTAGAAAAGCGTATTTTACTATAGGCCTGTCCTACCACTTGTTTGTGTATACTTCAGGTGGCTTCATATTGAAGTCTCATTTCACATATATTTTTAAAGAATATCAAACTGAGAATACGTACCAAAATATCCTCTTCTGGGTCGTCTGTGATCCTAACATGACATAGCACCCGTTATCCCAGGGATGAAGAAAAGTTCAAATACATTCTCTGCCCATCAAACACCTGTGATGACACACAGAAATCTGGCATACAGGACTCAACTCTGTTAGTTGTATTCTGACATTACTTCTGGGGCTTTGGAATGCGTTTATGTGTAGCAGATGGAGCTATTAGTTAGCTGTGCTATCTTGAAGAATTGCTTTCCCAGGTAATCAGCTCTGCTCATTTAGGATGTCGTTTCCCCACCTCGATATGTCAGCTTAAGAAGCAGGAATGATTAATCGCTGCGACTGGACGGTGCACTGGAATAGCTCTGTGAGGGGGACCATCCCCTGGTGCTCCCATGCATCAGGGAGTTCGGAGTGCTCTGATGCAAAGCAAACAAGATGGGAACGATGACCAGGATGCTTCTTGAAGCTTACCTGTCAGTATATAGAGTTGCTGTGGCAACCTGAAGATTTGCAATTCATAGGAAGAGTAGAGCGAGACAAAACCTTAAGTCATGGCTGTCATTACGGTGGAATGGGTGCCACCAACACCTGGCAACCTCTATTACTTCAACTTGTTTCTTTTCACGCTTGGAGGAATAAAATGCATGAAAGATTAATATGCATAGTAAACCTTTTGGTAAAATATGTATGTGTTCTGCATTTCAGATGAGTAAAAACTTCAAGGGTTCCCCTTCACTTAAATCAGTATTAGTTAATAATGTTCACAGTGAGCTTGCCATCATACTCTTGAAAGAATAAGAACTATGATGCAAGGATAAAGATAATGCACCACATTCTCTTTCTAATTAAAAAAAGGGGATAGATTGCTGTGTATTTTAAAAATGGTTGTCCCTCCTGGAAATGTTTATGCTGTATTAATCCAAGTTATGCACCCTCCCTCCCCTTGGCCCCCTCTCCTTCTTGCTGCATAGCAACAAGAAAATAAAGTTCTGAGTTTGTTAGTTCTCAAAGGACGTTTCTGCTCCTGCTCGTTAAATGATGGGTATTTTAAGTTTATCTAGGTGCAAGTACAATCCATAAAGATGCATGAAAAGCATACAATTGAGGATTTTCTTTCTGGAAAAACAAAGCAACCCAAACCGCTGAAGTTTCTAAATATGGTCACATCATCTATGCATATTCTGTAATTTCATCAGTTGAGGGAATGTAGGATTCCCAGCATCAAACTGACGTTCCAGTTGTCCTTCTTAGGGGTTCCCTTGAATGTTGGAGATGGGTGGCTACATAAATTAAAACATACTGAAGTTTTGCCCAGTTGTCACTAGGCTTAGTTTTTGTATTTGCTGTATTAAAAATGCACAAATATTTTTAAAAGTGCATGCAGCATTTTCTAGGTTTATATTTTAGTGTGTTTAGTGACCTGTCTTCCTTTTTTGCTGTAGAAGAAAATATTTTTCCAAGTATGTGTTTTAAAAACAGCTAAAGTGAACTTTGCTTGGAATTTTCTGGGGTACAGAATCTTTTGAAAATCTGTTTCTGAATGTCAGAAAAATGTAGAGTGGCAATAAAACCACAGCCGTCGGTTTCCTGATAAGTGCATTAGTTTGGAATTAAATCTGAAGGGCTGATGTGTTAAAAACCTATTAAATATTTAATATTTAAGATGAGCCTATAGTGTTTCTCTCATCTTTCCGAAGGGCAAAGTGAACTCTCAGTGCCGTTCTAAGGAGTTGCACTTGTAAAAAGGTCTGTTCGATTTAAACCAGGATCCAGGAATCTAGGTTATGGCTAAGAGGATGAGAAAACAAATAGATGTGTTCAGCTTCCACAACTGCCTTGATGGCTTAGCTGCCATGTTGTCCCTGTTGCGATGGGAAAGCTTTGTGACTGGTGTGTTGCCGCTCACTGCTGCGTTGGGCATTTCTTCAAACCGGCATAGTGTTGTAATTGGAGATGATCTTCTTGAAGATGGAGCCTTTTATTTTTGTGGCTTTCCGGGGAGTTGTAATGCCTGCCTGCTTTTCCTTTTAATCAGATATTTGAGAGCTGCCGCTTCGGGTCAAACGGGCATATTCACACCTGATTTTTACAGTATTTTCAGTCACTTGAGTATTACGTTTAAATGGAAAACTATCCTGAATAGTCCCCTTTTAGGAAATAGTCTGCCCGCGAGCAGCATTTTCCAGCATTTGGTGGATTTGAGAGATGGCACCGACACCTATAATTTATAACCCAGTAAAAATTGTTTACCTTGCCTGGACACACTTGTGGACTAAGGGAAAGCTGCCCGTTTTAAGTTTAGCTGTGTAATTTTACTTGTATGCCTAGACGTCCTTTAATTTATTTTCTAGGGAGCTAATAACAGTAGGAAGATTTTAAAGTTAATTGCCAGATTCCAGGAAGGATTCCCATGGACGGGCTGGAAGAACACCCTTGGGGCATACGCCTGAGTGTGGATATGTGCCAGAGTGCTAATTCTGAGTTCACATAATCATTGTACAGAAATATTTGAGATGGGGATCTATCAAGTCTTATCTGTTGAGACGTGATCCCTTTTATATCTGGCAGGCCTTATGCAACAAATTTTCTTTCTTTTAAGTGATCTCTGAAGCTGTCAAGTTCATTTGAGTGAACCGTGCTTGAGAGAAACGTGTACAATTTTCTCTGGCAATGGCATGCTGCTGATGACATATTTTTAGAATTAGCTTTTTCTCTCCCCCACCCTTCTAGAAACTGAACTTTTATTTAAGCTCCCTGCTGTTAACATTGGAGAGAAGTTTCCTGTGCCAATGTTTGCCCAAATGGAAGAAAATGTTTGCATTTTGTATGCAGTGTTCATAAACTTGATGAGTCTAACAGTTTGGCACCGCTGGTGAGCACGTCTGCTTTGAGTTCTGAAGGGCAGGCAGAAACAGTGCAGTACGGCACTGCAGCCACTCTCAGAGGTGTGGCTGGGACGCTCCTCTTAGTGGCTGGAGGACAAGAATTCAGAATTCACTTTTCCTAGTGCATTGAAGGTCAGTACTTAGGACAGAGGCCTCCAGTTTTGTCACGTAGTTGTGAGCAAAAGAATCATTTCTTCCCTCATTCATTTGGTTCAAGTTAGCCGCGACCCTGGATTGATTTGATTTCTCTAGGCAGGATTGTTTTAGTAAAGCCCTTTGACCCTCTCTTTCTCAACTTTTGATTTTGGTTGTGAAGATCTTGCCAAACTTTGCCAGGGTGGATTGTGGACATTGAGCCCTTCACCCTGGAAGCTGGTGCCACCATATTCAGTATCTGTAACATGTTCTAGGCACTCTGTAAAAAAAATCACTGCAGCTTGATTTAATGTAAAGTGAGATTTTTTTGTGTGTGCAATGCAGAGTTCAGGGAACACAGAATTTTAAAAAAAAAATCCCTGCACAAGCGAGTCATTTGCATAGAAGACACGCCACGGATGATAAAGAGTATGAAAACAGTAGGGCGTTAACTGATAAGTGTACCGCAAATGACCTAGACAAGGATCCAAGCAAGAATGATTTGTTCCAAGAAGCTGTGTGAGACAATTTAGGAAGATGTACTTTTCTTTGGCCCCCATCCTACAGCAGCATTGAATCAGGTAAAGGAAACTGCTTTGGCTTTGCTCACCATCAGTAAGCCAAGAAGAACATGGCATGGGTCATTAAGATTTACAGCTCAAATGTAAATAATTCAGGACCCACAAACAATAATTAAAAAACCAACTGTGGCACTGCTTGGAGTCAGGTCCTCTGGACCTCCTTTGAGGGGGAGCCTCTCCTGTTTTGGCTGGAGACTTGTCCATCTGGGTACAGATGGTTCTAAGAGCTTTTTAATGACCTTTCCTAATGCTGTTGAATGTGTCTTTGGACACCATCATAACCAATGGATGAGGAGGGTGGAAACAGCAGGATGGTGGCAGCTGAGGAATTAAATGTCCTGAATTTGTTAGACATCTGCAGAAACATGCAATTTGTTGGGCAGGAAATTGTAAACAAAACAGACTGAGTCAATTATCAATACACCTGTGACACCCCAGGATGCCAGCTCTACTAGTTTAATGGCAACTTTCAAAGTCCGTACCCCCTGGAGCAACCTGTTGAATATTCCAAAGGAGTGCCAGGGCTGTTGGATGCTTCCTTTGCCCATGTGGCCAGAGCCTGGCTGATAGCTTTCAACCAGCAGAGGAGCAGAGGATGTTCACAATTGTCAGGAGGATGTCACCTCCAAGTTCTCTACTATTGGTTGTCTCCTTGTTTATGTGGTGATCCTGTGTGGCTGTGTCTTTTCTTGTTACATTATACCCATCGTTCTTAATTCTAAGTCGATGCTTAACCAATGGTATGTTTCAGAGGCGCTTAAGGAGCTTAAAAAGTATACCTGCTTAGGGCCTTCTCCATGGAGTGTCTAATTCAGTAGTTGTGGTATGGGGCCTTGGATATGTGCATTTTTTTAAAAAGTTCCCCAGGTAATTCTGATGTACACACCTGGTTGAAATATTCTCAAGAGCATCTCAAGGTAACACTGGAGAGTGTGAGAGGTTCTGGACCAGGTCATGGGAAGCCTCAAACTGAATTCATTGATCAAGAAACCAACTCAGTGCGCAGATAAATATCATTCCGGGCTTGGGCACAATTGAGATGAAAGTGGCTAAGGACAAAAATGTGTCCCCCTGACTAATTCTAATAGAACAGCCAACTGACTGACTTTGGGTTTGGATGGAAGCCACTTCTTGATTCTAGCATCTGTTCCCAGCTCTGGATCTTCTCATTTAAGGTCCATTCTGTCATTGTGTTCACCCAGTTTAACTAATCAGATTATTGAATCTCAGGGGCTCCTTTTCAGGTTCATGGTCAAAGATTTCTTAATTCTCTAGAGGATTCAGTTAATTTCCTACTTTAAAAGACCAGGTGGGGTATTGGCTTTATGAACCTGAAAACACAGCTTTCATTAACTGGGAGATTTTTGCAAATTGGAAATCTCTGATGATTGTAATTTGTAATAATTATTATGAGTAGTTTGAATTTTAAAAATTCAAAAGGAATATGTATGTTTATGGTTTGTTTCTTAAAGGCAAGGGATGGGCATCCGAGGGACTCCCCAGCAAACTTTCTTTTACCTTATACTGGGATTGGGGAAAGAAAGGAAAGGGTAGAAATGTTGTTTAAAATTACTTGCGTGCTTTAGAGTGTTTATGAGGGATTCAGCACTATTATGAGAAAGGAGAGTGAGCAGGAGATTGATTGAAACGAGGGGCAGTCTATAAGGAAGAGGCAGATGATTGGAAATGCTTTAGGAACTGGAGAAAAGCAGAAGGTGTGTGATTGTGACAATATTAGAATGGAATGAAAGGGGAAGGGGATTCTAAGTATAAGGACTTCAAAAGGTCTGTCTGGCAAGTGTCATATGCTGCCAGTAGCAGACCATAGCAAAATTAGAGACCCACTTGGCTTTGTGTTAATATATTTACATTTTCACCCCTTATTGATTTTGGTTCTTGCCTTCAGAAGAATTTTCCTTGTGCATTCATTTATGGGACCCAGTTAACCGTGCAGTCTCCTTTTCTTCCTTTCTGTAATATTTGTATTCTAAATTATGATTTAATGGGTTCCTGAATCTTTAATCTTTAGTAGATTATGATGTTGTATAGTTTATGTAAATATTTGTCTTGAGGTGCTTTAAGTACTTGTTCCTGTAAAGCCTCACATTTGAATTGTTTTATTGCAGTCACTCTATTTAAATTGAGCCCTAATCTCTTCAATCCTATTGTCAAGGCCTCACTCTTGGCTTGGGTTTAATGGAGATAGAATTTGGTTGGTTGCTTAATGTGGTATGTTTAATTTAATTTTTCAGGTAGTGATAAACATTGGGGTTTGGGCTATAGGCTCTTTGACATTAATATGTATAAACCCTGATCTCAAATATGGAGCAATTTAAAGTGTTCTCTGAATGCAATTTGCAGCAGGATTTTTTTTTTTAAAGAGGATAATATGCAGTAATATTTCTGGTTCTTATTCTGCTGTGGATCTTAGCTGAACCAAACCCCCAATGGCTCACGCTTTCCTGAGGCTAATAGGATTTTTTGGAAGCCTGGAAGAGTAGTAGTTTGATATTTATTTCACTTCTCATGTACTGTAAGTTTTTTCTAAATATAGCCATCTTGACTATAAATAGACCACATGAAACAGTAGACTAGTGGACTGTCCATTCTTGTTACGGCTAATAATATAAACCACTCGACTGTTCCACTCCCTTTATATCTTCGGGCTATCTTCTTAAAGAAGTTTCATCTTCTTTTGTGCATTATCAGAATACACAGAACATAACCATTGAGCCATCAGTGACCTTTGCGTTCCAGGATGGGTAAGGCAAATATTTTTCTCTTAATGTCTTCAGAAAATCTTACTTTGCTGAAGAAAGACTCTTTTAGATGTGAAGGGGAGGGGAGGAGGGCGAGCAAATTTTTCTTCATGTCAGGTTGAATTCCTGTACTACTCACTGATATATCGCTTCTTACCCACTTCTGAATTAGGTGTTAAAGCGTCAGATACATACTATAATTTGAGGTAGATAAGTAGAAATGCAGCATCTTTTCACTTCAGGGTCCTCTGCTTTAAGCAGCCTTGAAATGTTCATATCTGAGTTCTGTCTATCAGGGTGATGTAGTTACTTTAGCACAGTAATGAATTACTTCACCACAAGTTTCCTGCAAACAGTGAGCTCCCTTAGTCATGTATTGCATGATTCAATTAAAAATGTTTTGATTTGCATTTAACTTTGCAGGAATTGACTGTCAAGGTGATATAACAGTTTAATGAGCTACTGGGGAAATTGTGTAGTCTCTAGCCAGACAGTTTTCAAGTGAGTTGAAATCTATTTTCCCCCGGATGCTTAAAGAAAGATAAGTATTGGACCACATTTTTCCCCAGACGTTTTGTCCTGTGTTTCTATAAACACACCTACACATACATATTGAATTATCTTAAAACCTCTGTTTATATTTAGTAAATATCCATCTCAAAAGCCACTCAGTTCACTGATGCTGCTTTTTCTACGTTGTTTTAGAAACTTTTCCCCTTTCTCATCTCTGCTGTCATGTTAAACTGAATGCCCTGTGGCTGTTAAGATTCAGTCTAAACAGTAATTATTTGAATAGTTTGAAAAAGCCAGAATATTATACAGAACATTTTCTATTTCATTTCTTACTAGCCGACCACATTTTGTTGCCTGCCTGAGTTTTTAGACTGCGAGTATGAAATCTACCAGTGTTTTTTCCTGTGTGTGTCTGTAATCCTTGCAATTAACCAGCATGAAGGGGGCCAGTGGCTACAGTCTCTGACAGTAGACCCCACAAGTTAGTACTGTGGCTAAATGTCGAACCTGAAAATAAGCCGTCGAGGTTTGCGTAGGACAGAATACTAGGATACCAGGACACCAGATGAATTTAAATAGTGTGGTGTGCTTTATCTGTGGTTGTTGGTTCTAACTGTCTCTGCTGCTTAAACACTGATAAGGAGAGTCCACAGGAATACCAGATGTGATTTGTGCTACTTGAGCTTACTGTTACCCAGCAGATTTATTCCTTCCATGTTTACAATCTGAGCAGTTCTCTTCATATCAGGGTTTAGTGATTCTGATGGGCAGAAATAGAAATATATTGTTTCATATTTTTTTCACTCTAGAGATTTAATACAGGAAAGCAGCGGACAATTGGCCAAAGATGCACAGCTTTGACTATGATTCCTGCTTTTCACAAAAATGTGTCTTTGATTATCTCTTCATAAATGCATGACCTGCAGCTAAAATTTTCTGTCACTGTCTTCACTGGAGTTGTATATTACTGGTTTGACTTGGCATTATCAGCACAAGAGCTATGCCACTAGAGTATTTTAAACTGCAAGCCAGACATGGCAGGTGGCGTGGTAGATAATAATGAATTGAAGGTCTTCACAAACCCCATATTGCTTTGTCAACATTGTCTGTATTTTGGGGGTTCCTTTTAAAGGGACACAAAAGAAGTAGGATGAGCTAAACATAGTGAGGTGGGTGTAAGGCCTTTCAACCCTAAGATCACCCTGCCTTATCTTTCTTTTATGCAGCTTCTTCCAGGAAGCCTACCCTGATTATCCTAGTTGGAATCAAATTCTTTCTTAGGATTTCCACTGTTTCTTGTTTTTACAACTCTGATGTCGTATTACTTATTTACCTTGTGTGCTAATTTTTTTCACGTCTTGTCTTATAACCTTTGAAAACTCATAACTCAAGCAGACTTTTAAAAACAGCTATCTTGTTTTAGTTTTTAGCTACTTCCCACAGCATCTAACAGATGCAACCAATAGTCAATCAATATGTAATATATGAATGATGAATCTTTGGTGAAATTAACTATCAAGTCATGGAAATAGAGGATGAGTATAAGAATAACCAGCATTTGGCGGGCTACTTCAGGTCAAAAATCACTCTCACAGGTGCTGGCTCATTTTCTCTTCATAATAGTACTTGAGGTAAGGAATATTCCATTTTCCAGGTGTGAAAACTGAGACGGTTAAGAGATGTTCCCGAATTCATTGCAGCTGCTGTGCAATTTAACCGGGATTAGAAACCAGTTTTTCAGACTCAAAACTTTTCCCTCATTAGACCACTCTGCTAGAAGATGTGCTGGTTCTCCTTCGCCCAAGCCTGAAGCTGTAAGTTCCTTCTAAAATGCAGCTCGGGTACAGGAGATCCTCCTTATTAGAGGATAATTGACGCCTGGAAAATGTCGCCGAAGTGAATTCACTTAAAGCAGGTACCAGAATTTCATAGTAGAGAAAAGAACTTTGGTTGAACGTCATCATGGGGAGTGAAACTAAAAATTAAGAATATTATTTTATCTTATAGTTTGCAACATTTAAGCTATAATTGCAACTCTGCAAGTCTTAGAATGAGCAAAGAATCAAGTGTTGATTGTATCTGCAGTGCAGTTTTTCTGGTGAAGTTGGATGCAGAATGCCACAGAGTCCTTTCCTTCACTCAGGTGCTTAGCCTCTCTTAATCCTTGCAGTTTCCCTCCTGCTTGTCATTTGGTCTCACTTTGCCAGGTACTCATTGGTTAGTGATGCAGCTTTATCATCACTTTCATTGATTTCATGACATTCTGCATCTTTGATAAGAGTCACAATCTTATGGTACAGTCTGTTGTTTTTGTGTATGCAGTGTAGAACAGGTCTGTTCCAGAGACCTATAAAGAATATAATTCTGTGGATAGAGAGAGACTGTAGTGTTAATTGGGTAGGGATTAATTTTATAAGTGGTTGGCTTGGTTTTTCAATGTTATAATGACTTTTGCCTTCTCACTATGGGGACTCAAATGATGAATATTAAGATAGCCAGGACTCCTTGAACTAATAAAAATATTACAATATTAAATATCATAAAGCCTTTCTTTCCACAGTAGAAGTGTTAGGTGTTTTCTTTTTCTATTCTCTAATCACGCACGTACTTTCGTGAAAATAAAAGTCCATCAGGTTAAACATAATCACAAAAAATAAGCAAATGGTTCTAGAATAGGACTTCATTTTAATGCATTCAGCATTACTTAATGAATTAACAGCTATATGTGGGGGGTGTGTGTGTGTGTAGAGTATTTACATAAAGGATTACTCCTGAGTGTAATATCATGAAACTGATGGTAGATATCAGCTTGAGATTAATTTTAGCTTAGTAGTTAAGAGCTGAATTCTGGAGCTTGCCTGGGATCCTGTCCCACCTCTGCCATTTCCTAGCTGTGTGCTCATGTTCAGGTTCTAGAATCTCACTGTGCCACAATTTCCCTGTCTGGATAATGGAGGTACTTAGAGTATCTTCCTCATGGACTCATTTCGATAATTGAATGAGTTAATTTCTGCAAAGTGTGTAGAACATGGTAAGCACTCAATAAATGTTGGCAGTTGTGATTTGATCATTATTAATATTATAGAGTTTTTGTAGGAGGAAACCAGAAGAAAACTGGTTTAAGTTGGGCAGAGCATGTTAGGCCTGTCTTTTGTTTTGTTGTCCGCAAAGTAATAATCTCATAAATATTTGTTGAAAGAAAAAACCAAGTTTACTGTTGAATGATATATGAGAGCTCATAATACTCTTGAGCAAACATTTTTAGATCGTCTAAACATTTAAATGTAGAAATGTTGTCTATGCACATCCTCTGTTCCCCCTCATGTCTCTCTATTCTCAAATCCCCTCCCATGGGTAAATAAAGCAGACATTTCTTTAGGTTTTTACCAAGAAACCTTAAAGTGATTAATTTAATGGCTGAATGAAATGGTAGTTTTTAATTTCTTAGGTGTAAACACAGTGGATGTTCAGTGAGAATTTATCTTTCGGTTGATTACTTGCTTCAGGTTTTAGGAGTGATGGTGACAGATGAACAGTAATTGAGGTGTGAATAAAATTTTGAAAAAGATAAATGATGTCATTTCTTGTGGAAAATGTTGCATTCTTCCATTATGGTGCGTGGCTATTTATTAGCTATTTTTAATGGGTAAATGTTCTTGCTACTTGTAAAATTCCTATGGTTTTGAATTGGCTCAGGATATGTTAATGGTAAGTGATGTCCTGGAAGTAGGGACCTCACTCACTGGCAATCACCGTTGCCCTAAATGACAGACCTAGTACAAGACAAATTTCAGCAATAAGACTTTGCTTCTCTTTTTCCCTGAGAGATAATGACTCAACTGAGGGCTGTGTCACTGACATGCTGGCTCCCTCACCAGTCCCCTACTTTAGAACCAGTTGGAAGACTGCATTGTTCTCCCTTGTATAGACATGCAATTGTAAATCACTTTTGAAAAGCAGATTCAGTGTAATTTTTAAAATGCTTGAGTTTGCTTCATAAAGCTGTTTATAAAGGCAGATTCAGTATTAGGGTTTTAATTCCTTAAGTCTGCTTCATATAGCTGTTTATATGCTTTCTCACTTCAACTTGGTTTAGTTGTAAACCCAAAAAAGGGCCATATATTACTAAAAGTGAAGCTAGAATGTTTCCAAGCTTTACATGAAAAAATTCTCAAAATCTGTCATTTAGGGTTTTGTAAAAATTTTTGGTTTTAGTCTGGTAAGGAAATGCTTCATGAAAATCAGCCAACAATTAGAATGAAGAGACTTAATCACTCTCTTTTATTTTAGTTCAAAGCATTTGCTGTGTTTTAATTGACTTTGTATTTGTTTTTATCAAACTCTGGTTTTATTGGGTGAAATGAAACTTCAGCAACTTAGGAAGTTCTAGTTTGCCATTAAGGGCATAGAAAATAACAGGCAACAAATGACTAAGGATTAACTTTGTTTTTGTGAAACTCTTCTGATAGAATTTTCACTGTCTTCACTTTCTTTGACCGGAAGGAATTTCACTTTTTCTAATTGTTTATTTTAAGGGTAAAATAAGTCAGAGACTGTATGGGGTCACCAATGGGTAGGCTTATTTTGTTGTTTAAATATCATATGACAGTTTGGAATGGGGCTCTCCTAATTCTTAGCATATTCTAGTTCTTATTAAATTTAAAAATGTAAGCATTTCCTATCATTCCTTAACTAAATGTAGTAATGAAATTTTATCTGAAGTCGGGAACATTATCCAAATCTGATTTGATGTGTATAGGACATTGCACATTCGTTGAGTGGTACAGATTGTGTTAAATGGGCCTGAAATAATGTTCAGGCAAGAGAATCACTTTCTTTTCTTCTTGACACAAACAGTTTGTCACAGATATGCATTCCTATCCCTATCTTGTTAGTCTAGTCGTTATATTTTTCATTACAAGTTTTATGCAAATATCCTAGTTTTCCTTGATTAGGTTTACATGACTACATTGCAATTATGGACTAGGTGTTATTAATATGTGCGATTAAACGTGTAATTAATATGTGTAATTACACAGTGAGAGGTATGCCAGAGCCAGGTTCTATGCTGATTTATTGTATGGGTGCTGCACGCACAAAGACATAGTTAGGATTTTATGCTTAACATTTACTCCCACTGTAAATCTGCAGTGGTTTGTCACCGGGGTCTATGCTTTTTCATTTGAGTGCAGGAGAAGCGTTTTTATGGTTGTGGGAGCAACTGGATTGATTGTCTTTGTGGCTCTATCAAATATTCTACCCAGAGAACCCACAGAAGAAAGATGTGGTGTGATGTCCTAGTCCTGAGTGTGTGTACACCATGCTATGCTTGCCACACCGGGAAGGCACAGATTTTATATTTTTATTTTATTTCAATTAATTAAATTTATATTTTAGCTCCACATTAAACTCATCTTTTAAATAACCTTTTCCTCTTCCATGTCCTGTGTTTGGTTACTTTCCCTCTTAGCTAAATTAACCCATTTTAAACAGCTAAGAGCACCTTTCAGCTTTATTTGCTCCCATCTGTGCCCGTCATATTCTCAGCCATGCCATCATCACCGCACGTTTTGTAAGCTCTATACCAGGCATAATGCACTGCTTCCTTTTCAGCATTTCTTCTACTGCTCTTTCCCCATGCCTGCCCCCCCCCCCCCTTGCCTGTATGTTTCTTTTTCTTAGAGAGGAATTTTGAATTAAACCATGCCAAGAAAAGAAAAATGGCAATGAGACAGTATTATAAAGGACTAAAGTGGTGTAGAAGCAAGTGAGATTATTGAAATCTCGTGGACATGAGGAATTGACAAGGGTAGCTGAGGTTGACTATGGGACATACCCTTTCCTCAAGTAATTGTGCTGGACGTAGACATTATTAGAGAGAAGCTAAGGAGCGTAGCTTATAAGAGGCTTACAGTGGCAATAGCAGGCATACTTACGCATGGCATCATTAATGAGCAAAGTAGTCCAGGTCACAGTTGGTTGGAGTCCGCTCAAAATCTTCTGCAACATGTTGTTTTCAGTGTTTTGGTTAGGGCATTGGGATGGCCCAAGGGCTCAATAACTACTAGCATATAATTTTGATTTGAGTGCTTAAGTAGATATGCTTTCCTGAAAAAACATGAGCATTAAAGGTTGACTTGGATTCGTATTCGGCATGTTTCCAAGGGGGACCTGGGAACAGATGTGTTGTCTGCTCTGAATGCATTGGGATCCATCCATGTTTTGCTTACAGACCCCCTTCTGTCTGGTGCACTCTGCCCTCTAAAAGCTTCCTGAATTGCTTTGTAAACAAGGCAGCTACTACAGCTGCAACTGTTGGATTTGGACTTTCGCCAGCTTGAAATTTATCCCTGCCCTAATGCTATATATCTGGGAGCAGGCAAAGTGGAATTTTTTTTTTTTTTTTAAGCATATGGAAGCATTCCCAGAGGAAGATTGTGTCGAGGGCAAAGGAGCTCAGATTCCTTCTAACTGCTTGCATTCTCTGTGGATTTATGTTGACTTTTTTTCTTTGCCACCAGGGTCAGATTTCGGCACCTTTCCTTTATGCTCCCCAGTTACTTAGTTGGGCTACTGCTTCATTAAAAACCCATAATTCCGATGCCCTTTATCTTGGTGGGCCCCCTTGGGTTCAAGAGTACTTACTTCAGCCGCTTGAGTGAATGAAGATTGTTTTTCGAGATTCCTTTCTTTGGTATGCTAATATTTAACTATGAAAGAAGAGAAAGACCAAACAAAACAAAATGAAAAACCAAAAAACAAAAAAGGGGTAAAGTAGAGAATGCGCTTTCTTAAGAAATCTTGTTCAGGGATTAGCCCTACCTGGCAGTTGCTTCAGAGACCGAATGCTGCACGGATTTCAGGATTTCACATTCCCTCTGTATACAGAGAGGTGTTGCGACGTCTTCTTTGAGTGCCAAAATGCCAGTATTCTTGCAAAAATGGAAGTTTAGTTTTGCTCTATCATATTCTTGGCTTGTTGATGAGTTTCCCATTTAAGCCTCTTTCTTTGTCCTCCCTTATCTCGCTTTTGAAGTCTTCTGCTCAGGTGGATTCCTTTATGCCTTCTCACTAGATCAGGATTAAAAAGAAAAATGTCTGTTCATCGCTTCATATACTTTATAACTGCCTGGGCTTCTTTTCTGACCTCTGAACTGATGATGTGTGACACCAGAGTGCGTTTAGAGTTAGCATTTGCCGGTCTGTCTGCTTTTGGTTTGTTTCATAGTACTGGATTAGAAGTAAAATCTATTTCATTTTAGTAGCAGCAGCAAGCACAAAATCTTGAGGTTCCTACCAGTATTCTCTTTTTGGAATAATATCCAAATGTAACTTTTCTGTTGGAATAAGTATTTTCTGGCCAACATCTCCCCCGTCCCCAGCTTGTGTGTGATGAAATAACGTCGACTGCTCGTGTCTCAAGGTTTTGGTTATTTAGGAAGCCCTTCCACGTGAGGGTGATGTCTTAACTCCCAGCTCTTGGAGTGGAGATGATTCTGAGTAAGTGCTAGAAGGAGGAGCTGTGTAGAACCTTTGTGATGCAATATGGTATAGTAAAAGGAGGATTAAGTGAGATTTCCCAGGATTAGGATGGGAGCAGATCCGTCCCAGGTCATGTAATTTTAGATCACTGACCAGCGCAGTCGTGGACTTCCCCGCTGCTTTTGGCCGCCCCTCATCTTGGAAGAGTGCTGGCCTGCGTAGTGGGTTGGAAATGCAGGCCTTCATTGATTTATTCCTTTTGGTTGCAGTCCCAGATCTTGAGCTGTGCAGGGATTTCAACTGATCAGGGACAGCCAACTTGCTGGAGTAGAAAGAAGCGAGCTATTGTACTGGGGAAAAATTTGTTGTTTGAAGAACTAAAATTGACACATTTTCTTTAGGCAAAGGAAAGTTAATAGTTGGACTATTATTTTTTTTAAGGGGGACATTATTGCTTCATTCTTATTCCCAGTGTTCACGTGTAAAAATAAGAAACAATGTGGCTTTTGTTTAAGCTGTTGCCAATACCAACATTTACCACCTCCTTCTAAGTTTTTTTAAGGGACTCTGTTTGCCTGAAAATTTGCTTAGGGCTGAAACTTGTCATTCAGTTTCTGAGCCCAGAGGCAAGTTATTTCCCCTCCCTTTAGAGCAAGAACATTTTTTAGAAATTGGATAGTTGAGCTTTTTTGCCATTTTGAATTGCTTATCCTTATTCAATATACAAAAACTAAAACTCAGGCTTTTAGACAACAGCTGGTCATTTCAAAGTTTATCTTGAAACAAAAGTTGTCCTCTTGGCGTGGGGTTTTGAAACCTTCTTGTGTCAACCATCGGATTACTGGGTGCGTATCTAGTTAATGAATCATTGACTAATGCTCCAGCCTTTCTGCACCAAGATGGTGCTGGCCCACACTCCATGCCTAGGCTTTGGGTCTTCTTCCTTATGCTGATGGCAGATTTGCATTCAACAGTCTAGTGGCTCAACTTGAAAGACGATAAGCCAAGGTTAGGGCACCAGAGAACTGCCTTTTTTTCCCATGTGAAATTAATATGTGGCAGAAATGCATTTAGGTCCTTGCCCTCATTGTTAACATATCAACCGGTGGAGCTCAGTCTCAGAAAAGTACAGCGTGGGGTCTTTTTAGCCTTCACCCAAACCTTTGTAGCACATCTAAGGCTAGAGTATGTTGACCCGCCAGGTGGTGAATCATTACAGTCACTCCCGGTGAAATTGAGCAGCAATAGCACATAGTACTTAGTGTGATATGGGAAACTGCCTCTCTTGTATATATACCCGACACTAGATTATTAAATTTTTATCATGCTTTCTCAACCGTGGGGTATTTCACAATTATGTATCACTTTTCAACATAGAAATTGCACAGTAATGTATAACCTGACATTTATTATGGAAAATATGATTTTATTTGGTTATTAATCTTCATTAAAGGCATCGTAAATGATCTGATTTTTTAAAAAATATCAAACCTCCTTAAAACACCTTAACATCCTAAATATATTCTGGGGTCTAGCACATTCCAGGGGGATTTGGTTATAATTTTTCTGAATAGAAATCCTTAAGGAAGCAAGTGAATATATGAATAATGAGGGAGGAAGTATTTGGGTATTTTTAAGGAAACAAAAGGCAGCTTTATTTTTAGAATATGGAGTCTAAAGATACCCTGTATATTTTTATACCAATATAAAAATCAAGAAAAAAATACCTTAATGAAAAAGCTGAAAAACTCATCAAAGTTAAGTAAAATCTAATTAGTCATTTAATTATAAAGGCCCAGATTTTATTATGCATATTCTTTTTGAAATTATATATTTTGCATTTATAGTAAAGCTTATAGAAATAATATAGAAAATATATAAGCGCACCTAGCTTTGTCACATCTTGTCACATACTTTGCCATGTGTGCAAACCCTCTATTCCATTTGCCTCTCCCTCACCTCATTCCCCATCCCCCTTCCTAGGGTTAAACTATAATCCTGAATTTAGCGTTTATTACTCCTATATCTGTTTTAGTCATTTTCCTACAAACGTGTTCATATATAGGATGCAGTATTTTTGCATGTTTTTAATAAAATACTAAACACGATATATAAATACTATCATGCTGCCATATTCTGAAATTTACTTTTTACCTTCAGCCTTTATTTGTGAGAATTATTCATTTTGATGCAGCTAGCTCTAGTTTATTTATTCTCACTGCTGGGTATTATTCCATATTGTGAATATACCACTATTTATTTTGATGAGCTTCTAGGTCGCTTCTAATTTTTGACTTTTATCCCAGTGCTACGACGAATGCCCTTGTACATATCCTCCTTTATACGTCCTCCACTTTTGAACACCTGTAGGAATTTCTCTCGGGTAGTTCCCAGAAGTGGAGTTACTTTGGCCATCCCCAGCTTTCCTAGGTGAATCTATGCCTCTCCAACGTGACGTGCTCACTGATGCTCCCCCAAGCACTGTGCAAGAGCTCCCATGGCCTCCCGTCTCCTCCAACACTGGCGTTGCTGGATAATAAAATTCTTGCCAATTTGATGGTAGTGAAAAGATATCTCCTTGTTTTAATCTGCATTTTCCTGACTCGTGAGGTTGAGTATCATCATTTCATATTTATTGGCCATTTGGGTTTTCTCTTCTCTCAGTTGCGCGATCAGATCCTTTGTCTGCTTTTCTACTGGATTGTTTTGTCTTTCTGTTTGATATGTAGAAATTCTTTATGTTCTGAATACTAATCCTTGTCGTTGGTTATATGCATTTCAAGTGTATGAAAAAGGCAAGCGCCTTTTTGCTTTATTTATGCTATCTTTTGTTGTACAAAAGTTTTTAGTTTTGATGTAGGCAAACTCAAGGTCATAAAAATGTCCTCTTTCCTTTTCTAAAAGTTTCGGTTTTTTTTACTTTCAGATAGCCTATCAGAAATTTTTGTGTAAAAATTGTTAGTTTTTTGCATGTGGATATCTGATTGTCTTAGTGCCATTTTTTTTTAAAAAACATCTTTTTTTTAAGAACTGCTTTTTATTTTTTTAATTGTTTAAAATAATTTTAACTCAAGGGGCCGGTCTGGTGGCGTAGTGGTTAAGTTCGCACGCTCTGCTTCAGAGGCTTGGGGTTTGCCTGTTCAGATCCTGGGCACGGACCTATGCACCGGTCATCAAGACACACTGGCAGGCGTCCCACATATAAAATAGAGGAAGATGGGCACAGATGTTAGCTAAGGGCCAGTCTTCCTCAGCAAAAAGAAGAGATTTGGCAGCCAATGTTAGCTCAGGGCCAATCTTCCTCAAAACATAAATAAATAACTAAATAATTTTAACTTGAAAAATAACTTCAGATTTATAGAAAGTTGGAAAAATAATACAAAAATATTCCTATAAACCTCTCCCCCAGGTTCCCCAAATGTTAACTTCTGCCACGGTAGGCTAAGGCAGTATCTGCCATATTTCTCCAGGGTAAAATGACTATTTCTCCCTTTGTAATTTTAGCATCCATTCTGGCTTGTGGTGTTTGCCAAACAATTTTCTATTTCCATCATTCTTTTCACTTATTTTTTCAAGTTGTATCAGTACCATTTATAGAGGAGTCCATTTTCTCTTCACCAATTTATCCTTTTACCTTTATACTGATATATAAGTCGACATCTCTGCTGGAATCTGCCAAGTCCGTTCTTTAGGGGTTTGTACCCTTTTGCCTTCTCAGCAGCAATATACAAACGTACTGTTCCCCCTCAGCCTTACAAACAGAGTATGTTGTCCAACTTCTGGATTTTTGCCAGTCTGATCAGTGAAAAATGAATGCATGTCTCTTATTATAAGTAACATTGAGCATCTGTTCATATGTTTGGGGCCATTTTCACTTCTTCTTCTATCTACTCCCTGTTCATATCTTTTGCTTATTTTTCTATAGGGATGTTGGTATCTTTTGTTTAGATTTTTTAGGAGTTCATTGTGTGTAAGGGACATTATCCCTTTATCTGTGAGAAGTTGCAAATAGTTTTTTCAACTGTGTCATTTGTCTTTGTGCTGATGGCATTTTTTGCTATGCAAAATATTTTTATTTTTAAAAAATTTTTTATGTAGACAAATTTATTAATCTTTTATTATTTGTGGATCTGCCTTTTCTCGCTTTTAGTTTATAATGGAATCCACCCAAGTTTTCTTTCTTTCAATAAGTGCGTGATTTTATTTTTGAATTTAGATTTGTGATCCATTTGGAGTATATATGCTGCTACATAATGTGAGATATGGATGCAATCTAATTTTTTTCCAGTGGCTATCTGGGTGTCCAAACAGCTGTTTATTAAAAAGTCCACCTTTTGGGGTGCCCTGTGGCTGAGTGGTTAAGTTTTCATACTCTGCTTTGGCTGCCCAGGATTTCGCAGGTTCAGATCCTGGGCGTGGACCTAGCATCACTCATCAGGCCATGCTGAGGCCGAGTCCCACATAGCACAAGCAGAAGGATCTACAACTAGAATATACAACTATGTTCTGGGGGGCACTGGGGAGAAGAAGAAGAAAAAAAGAAGATTGGCATCGCATGTTAGCTCAGGGCTAATCTTAAAAAAAGAAAGTCCATCTTTTCCTTCGTTGATCCTCCGTTGATTTGAGACGTTAGCTTATCATCTGCTAACTTTCCATGTAGACTTGGGTCAGTTTCTGAGCTTTTTGTTTTGTTGCATTGGTCTGTCTCTTTATTTATGCAATAAAACCACATTATTTTACTTATAAAACCTTTCTAATATGTTATTCCACCTATTAGGGCTAGCTCTATCCCCATTCCAACATAGAACATAGGCACATACACGTACACACAGACACACACACACACTCTGCTTTTGTTTTTCAGGTTTTCCTGGTAATTCTTTGTTTGGCTTGTTTGTTTTTTATTTATTTAAATTTTGAATTTTACAACCAACAGATCTAGCTGGCATCCAAATAGTTGTCATTTCTTTGTTATTTCTAGAGACTTTTTTTTTTTTACCACCTATTATTGACCAGTTTTTATTTATGTGTCATGTGTGCTTAAAAAGAATGTGCCATTTCTGTTTGCTGGGTGCCAAATTTTGTACCTTTATCACGCACATTTTTAGGAATTCAAAGTTTATGTGGGATTCTAAAGCAATGTGACGCACGTTTCAGATTCAGGGATATTCCACAGTCTCGTCTCATATCCGATGTTCATCCCACAGAGTCAGTGGTGGACTGCAGGACGACTTTGAACCACTCTAGAGGTGTCCTGTAATTTTCTGGGGAGAGGACTCGTCAGGCTTTTAAAGATGTCCTACCCTCAAAAATGTAAAGACTATTCTACGTTAAAGTGGACAAAAGAATGGAATTTAAATACTCAGTGACAAAGTATACGAGGTGCCCTTGGAAAATTAAGAGATATAAAGAAGTAGCTCTGATTATACTGTTGTGCTCGGGAGACGTTGGTTATAAAATGAAAGTCTATATTAATATTTCCGTGAAGTTTCTGAGAGGTAAATGTGTGCATTTACAATAATGGTGTCTTTCTCTCATCTTTCTTTTAGGTAAGTGACAATCTTGGACCCGTCAGATTCGGAATGGATGGATGTGTAGGGCTCCATCCCTCATCTCTGATGCTATGCTAGTAAGTTGCGGTTGACATGTGTGCTCTGGTCTGGTGTGGGCAGGGGGGTTGCCTTGACAAAAGAAATTAGTTTTCTGTAAATCCTTTCTCTCTTATTTGTTATACGTGTTTTGTTACGAACTCTTTGTACATGTGGTCACTGAGATTACACAGAAGAATAAAAAGAAGGGGTTCCCGCTTTCAAGAAGACTGGATTTCAGTAAGGATATAGCAGAAAGAACTTGCTTCTTGGAGTTGTGTTGTGTTGGAATTCCACTGTTCCATTACTAATTGTTGCATAGCTCTTTCCTCCCCAGTTTCTTCATTTATTAAGCGGGTATAATAATACCTACCTCATCAGACTGCTGGGAGGATCAGGTCAGGGAATGTTTGTGCTTATCCGACTGGTCCAGTATATAGATTTGTCTGTCCTTTCTTCTTTTCAACTCCAGCTCTTTATCCAGAAAGAAACAGCAAGGTCTAGAAAGCAAGAAAATAGAGACCAGCCCACCTCCTCTTATCTGAAGTGTCTTTGGCTGAGATTCAGGAAATTTTGGAGACCAAGTGCCAAAGAGTTTTGTGAAGGAATCTGTAGTGGGTTCAAGAAGGCACTTTGCAAAGCAGCACGCACTCCTTTGAACTTTGTAGTCACATTAGCAAGGCCTGGTTAAGTGAAGCTGAGGTATTGGTTCACCAGTGGCCTTGGTTGAATCCTTGTGAAAATGCTACAGCATGATGTTGAGAAAATATTCCTTTGTTTAATCTTAAAATGGAATTCAAACAAATACTTAAGAATGTAAGCTGAAGTCTTTTGATCTCATGTGATTCTTTAAATAATTGTCACATTGTTGTGTTCAGAATTATCTAGCTATCTGGGCTAGTAAACAGATGAGCAGTATTCACTGAGAAGAGGAAGTATGCACAGTCTGGTTTGGAAAGTGGCAGAGAGCTCTGCCTAAGTTGGAAATACATAAATCAGAAAAGGCAGAGGGAAATGCGGGCGCGGGCAGTTTAGTTTATATGGCTCAGATACTTCTTACCCAATGGCGAATGGCCTAACTAGAAATGTCCCTCTCTAAGGAGAGGCTGGGGCAAGGGAGACTACAGTTCATTGCACATTCAGAGATTAAAATATCTCCAAATTAGTTCCAGTGAATCATTTTAAATTATTTTAAAAGCTCTTTATATTTTAATCAGAGCCTATTCACGACCAGTTAATTTGGATGGCACGTTCTAAAATTACTTTCCTCCAATGATGTGTTGTGCCATTGCCTTGGAATGAGGAGACCTCCAGGAAGAGAGGAACTGGGGAGTCTGGAGGTCCCGAGGAGCTGTCAATCTTAGTCAGATATTTACTGGTTTAAGGGTAGAATAAGATTTTGTTCTTGCCACCTGATTTAGATGGGATAATGTTAAAATTGCTGTTGTAGAGAAAGTAGGTGATTACACAGGATTCCAGAGGTCTGGCAATGCATCCATTTCCCCAAATATTCAGGGAAGACTTGATGCGATGGCGTTGCTCTGGTGCGTGCTTTTTATATTTGGGTGTAGTCTTTGGTTTAGAGAAGTGCTGCTTTAACAGCCTTTGGTAACCTCAAAATGTTTCTCCATCATTTTGTCAATCTTTCCTGCAATAGTAAAGTTGCAGGCCTTGTTAAGAAAAGTTCTCACTGCATGGAACACTTCCTTAGTCATTAAGGTAAACATCAGAGAGTACAGTGTCCTTCATTGTCACTTTAGAATAAAGAATATAGGGCTGTCTGGATCACATGTTGGTCCCAGTTAGACTTTCATGCCTTGAGCTCAGTGGTACCATTCTACATCTAGCATGCTACATCTTGATATATAGACTTCTCATTGTGGGAGAGGGCAGCATCGTCTTCCTGGAAGCCATTCCTTTTGCAGTTAACTACGGTAGAGGAGCCAATAATGTTCAGTATTTCCATGCTTTCCCCCAAAAACTATTGGCTGAAGGTGCCAGAATCCATCTTGGGAGGTTGTGTGTTACCCATTAGTCACCAATCTTCTGTAGGGAAAGAATTAAAATAGGAGAAGAAAGAGATGGACAGGATGAGTTTTTAAATTATCACACTGAGTAGCAACTGCTAGTCAAGAATTTTTTGGCAGTTTGTTAGAATCTCATTTTAAAGCAATAACACACTCAGAGTTGTATTCAAACACTGAGATAAATGCATCAACCTAAATTCATGGTTTTGTTTTTTTCCGTGTAGCTGCTAATTATCGAACATAACGAGGCTTGTTCATAATTTCTTTTCTCCTGCTTGATAGCCGTAATCCTGTATTTGTGCTGCTGTCATTCCCATGGTAACAGACTAATGTTTGAAGCATAAGATTATTAAATACAGAACAGAACATTAAAATAATGCTCGGGTTCTGACTTACAGAGAGACTTTCACACTGGGGCAAACTTCAAAAAAGAGAACACTTATACAAAAAGCAATTTACTTGGCCAGTAAATGTTTAGTATTCCCATAGCAATTATGGGAGACATTTGTTTGAATTATAGCCTCTTCCCTCCCAGCCCATCATCTCCTTTGGCTTTGCAGCCAAGTCTTAATCTGGTGTTTGTGATGTCAGTCTGTTGCCATGGGAGTTATTCTGTCACCGATGTATCGTGACTTCACTGCAGGATCGAGGTAGAAGAAAATTTAGGATGAAAGAGAACAACTCTAAAGTTAATCTTTAGCATGTCTGTTTTGCAAAGAGATATTCTTTTCACCTTTACGTGCTATTAAAAAAAAAAGTTAGTTAAGCGATGCTTTGTTGAAGGTTGACCCATCATAAATGTCGCTGAAATCACCAAAATGCCAAAAGCCAGCATTAAGGAAAAAAATGTTACGCAGCTCGACCTTAGGTCTTTGAAGAGTGGTCAAGATTTATGTTTTTAATCCTTTGCTGCAGTAATGAAGCACAGCCGTGTTTGCAGCACATAAATTGATACACCAATTTTCCTGGTTTTCTTCTAAGAGAATTTCTTGTGTCTTAAATCTGACGTGATCGCATGCACAGGGACATGCTTCTTGTCTCAGCGCCCTTTGCTTCCACCGCCGTTAGCAGCCACGTCGTCACTGTTCACAGAGATGTGTGGAAGCGCTGCCAAACCGAGAGGTGTCTTTGAAGCCAAATTTTGTAGTGCTCATAAGCATGTTAGCATTATGGTCCCTCTGGGGCCCCTTCGTCATCTGGTATCTGGGACATTCTCCCATTTGGATGGCATAAAAATAATCTATACTCTTTCCTAGGGATGAAAGATTTCCGCACATTTGAGCGAAGCACACAGGTGGTGCTCAGTACGTGATGAACTCTTTGAATGTCATGAACCAGTAGTACGCATAGAACACATGTACCTTCACCATTTTTTAAAAAGATATAGGTGATAGAAGGAGCTAGAGGGGAAGACAATGTTATGTAATGAGTCATCTTTTGGACCATGTTTAAATATTCTGTATAATTAGAAAATTAGCTACAATGAGTCTTTTTTTTTTAATTGGGATTACATGGTTTAGGATTTTCTTCTTTTTCTTCTTTGCCATCTTTGAACTTAATGGAGAGTTTTAATGTCCTTTTCCTTCTTAGAAGAAAAGCTAAGGTAGCCGAGGCTAAGCAAGTTCACGTGCTTCAGACATCTCATTCTAATTGCTGTCAGTTTGTCCCTCGAAGGCTGTGGTGGTCACCTTGGAATCTGCATGAGCCCGCTCTGAGTTTGTCGTAAGACTCTTTCCCTTCTCCTCTCTCACCAAAGTCAGCTTTCTTCTTAAAGGAATGATGCTGTGCCGTATGAACTCACGTCAGCATAATATGCTGTGCACCTTTATAATGATTTTATCAGCATTTTGTTGAGCCAGCTTCAGTAACGGCAGTGAGTATATGTGGAAATGATTTTCTTTAAAAAAACAGATATAGATTAATACATTGGTTTAGCGACTTTTTTTCCTTTTCCTTTCTTTCTTGTTCTTTTAATTCTGTGGAATGACATCTATGGTAAATCTCAAAGAAGGTAGAGGAATTTGTTTGTTTCTATACTTTGTGTCAGTGGTTCTTAAACCTGGGGCACTTTAAAAAGCCCTGATGCCTAGTTTCATTCCCCAAAGATTGTGGTCTCATTATTGTGGGGGTGTGGCCTGGACTTTGGAGTTTTTAAAAGATCTCCAGATGATTTTAATATACAGACAAGTTTGGCAACCCACTGCTTTATACGTAGTAATGGGTGAAAATTGAAATATCAAGGGCAAGTCTAAATATCACAGATGTATTTGATTTGTATGAGTCTGTTTTCTTGCTCCCTACTTTATGCTGATCTCCCTGGCACTTTCTCATTTCCTTTCTCATAAACACACACCATTAAAATAATCCAAAAATCCTGACCCACTGTTTTTTCCCTTTCTTCGGGAGTGAGAACAGTGGATGAGCACTAATGACCCTCTGGTGTTTTCTTTGGCATTCTACTTTTGTCTTTTAAAACCATTGACTTCAAAATTTTAGAAGATCTTGAATTAAGACTATGAAACCAAAAAAAATCCTGCAGCTAGTAGGGAAGAGAACAAAGCCTCCTGTTTTAGAAACTTGATTAGCACTGGAAATTGAACTTCAGTTTTGGACATTGGGTTCCACACTATGCACCATTGTGCTCAGCCTGCATGCAAATTGTTTTCCTTAAGCTCTTTATAAATGATGGGATGACATTAAAAGAATAGTTTAATCATGTTTTTGTTTTTCAATATGTAACGCTAGAGAAGAAGAGGAAAAGTAGATTTCTTCATCTCATAAAACAAAGTACCTTTGCAATAAAGTTCTGACTAAAACTTAACTCGGCATTTTTTCATTTATCTTGGTTATTGCTTTTCACATGTCTTGTGGTTCTTGTAAACATGATTTCCCCTCTGGATCTGGATACAAAGCAAAGGTTATAAAGGAAAGTGTTGGTATCCAAGCATCTTCCTTCTGATGTGTAGCCGTAAGAAATGTGTTTGAGCTTAAAAGAAAAGTAATAGGGTTGCTTGAATTTTCTTACCTTTCCTTCAGATTCTCTTTTACCGCTTCTGTGGATAGCCTTAAAACTTGGTTTAGATAGAGATGTGATGTAATTTCACGAAGCAGTGCTGTCAGATGACTGCAAAGGATGTTCATATTTCTGTTGACAGTCTTGTAGATTTCCAAAGAGCATGCGCAGCTGTGACGCCTCTAGATCTGTATCTGTAAGCGCAACCATCATCTTTGTTTTAAATGTTTGAATTTGTTTTAAAATAGTCTAAATGATTACTCTGCCTGTCCAGATTAAGTAAAAGGGCTTCCCTAAGAGCTTGAGTAGTTTTTTCTTTTGATCAGCCGTAAAGATAGATTTGTTTTTATAAATTCAGCCTTCTCCTAGCACATGATTTATCACTGTGATCGGTAACTCTATATTTGCCTGATTTATTGAAAAGTCCATTTATTATCAATAATTTTAGTTTATATTCATGGCGAAGGACAGTGCGAATGCCATGCCATAAATGCTTTCTTATTTTCTCTCTCTTTTTTTTTTTCAGGTGTTTTCCTCTTTCGTAGCTCTTTGAGTTAGGAAACAAAATTTATAAGATTTCCTGTCAAATTTCATATTGAATTTTAAAAGAAAAAGCCTAAGAATTTAATTTTGGAATTAAAGGAACCTATAGAGGTTCTTCAGGGCTGTGGTTTATTATTTGCTGTTTTTTCTATAAAGGGGATTCAGGATACTCTCTCTTAAAAATGCTTCTGCTTTGTCTTTTCAGATACTGCTGACATTTGCTCCTGTTTTCTAAGACTTGTTCTTCTTGCTAATAATGATAGCTCTTAAAAACATATTTTATCCCAACTCCTCTATGAAATCTTTCTTTCATTATATTTTGTTTTGTGGGCCGGCCCCGTGTCCGAGTGGTTAAGTTTGTGCGCTGCGCTCTGCTGCGGCAGCCCAGTGTTTTGTCGGTTCGAATCCTGGGCGTGCACATGGCACCACTCATCGGGCCATGCTGAGGCAGCGTCCCATATGCCACAACTGGAAGGACCCACAACTATGAATATACAACTATGTACTGGGGGGCTTTGGGGAGAAAAAGGGAAAACAAAAAATCTTTAAAAAAATTTTTTTCTTTTCTGTTATAAAAGTAGAACATGTTTATTTTAATAAATAAGAAAATCCAGAAGAGTATAGTTTAGAGAATAAAATTCACCAATAATCCTACTACTCAGAGATAAATACTCTTGATTGTAATATCTTCTGCCTTCCTTTCCTATTGCCCTGTATGCTTCAGAACTGTCTTGGCTTACCTTTATTTATTTGACGTTGTATTATTCACAATGTTTTGTCTTTATAAAATTCTTCAAGCATACATTTTAAAGACTGTGTAGTAATTGACTTGGTGGATGAACCACAATTGACTGAACTGTTTCTCCATTGTTAATCCCCTAAATTGTTTCCAGAATTTTCCGTTGTTAATAGTGCTTTGATGGACATCTTTGTATTTGATATTTGTCTATATTTCAAAGTATTTCTTTGGAGTAAGTTTTCACAATTAAAATGCCTGGATCAGAGATACGGACATTTTCAGCTCTAAACTCTTATTGCCAAATTACTCTCTAGAATGGTGGTTTTAATTTCACTCCTGCTGGCTGGGAATGACCACTTACTGCACTGTCATTGTGTTGGGAATTTTAGTTTTTAAAATCTTTGCTCATTACTCAGAGGAACAAATATCATTTTTATTTTAGTGTTTGGTATTGGTGAGTTTATTTTTCTGCAAATGTTTATTAAGCATTTGCTCTTCTTTTTAGCAGTTCTTGTTTAGGTTTTTTACCCATTTCTGAATCAGTGTTTAAGGATGTGTGTGTGTGGTCTTTAATCAATGTAAATAGGCTTTTCATGTAAAGATAATAACCCTTTTATCTGTCCTATTATAATTCTTTAAAGATTCTCTGCCTAATTTTTGCCTTTTCTGCTTGAATAAGAAGAGCTTTAAGAAATCATTTTGCTTAATGAATGATTCATTCATTTAACAGACATTTATTGAGTGTCTATTATGTGCCAGCACTAGGGTCTATTACTGAACTAACAGACAAATACCCTACCCTCTGTAGGACTTATATTCAGGGAGGGCTGGGAAGGGAGGCAGTGAGAAGTAAGCCATGAACATAATAAGTGAGCAAATTATATCGTGTTTTGAGGGTGAGAGCAGCTATGGAAAAGTAGAGCAGCGTGAGGGGGATTGGTAGTTCTCCGGGGGCATTACAGTTTTAGCTGGGGTGGGATGGTCAGCATTTGTCATAATGAGAAAATGACACCTGAACAAGATTTGGATTTATTGTTTTTACTTCTGTAGAAATATTTGTTCTTAGTGGTGATATGTTACTGTGGACCTACTATTTTTTTTTTTTTATAATAAATCTGGTTTAATTTTGTGCTGTGCAGGTGATCTCTTTTTGAGGATAGCCAGCAGGAATCACCTGGGTCCAGAATCCTCCTTTTACTTTGCTGGCGGGTTTTGGAAGGAGGTCTTCCCGTCTGAGTGTGTCAGTAGGATGCTTTTAATCTGCTTTTAATCAGGGCTCCAGCAGCTGCAGCACCAGCCTGTTGACTTTGTGGCCCCTGTACGTCAGAATGTGTATAGCTGTAAAGAAGGTTCGTAAGTGTAAGTTGAGAGCAGAGAGGCAAGAGGTAAAACTGTAATGAGATTGATTCGCCACTCGGTGAGAAATAACTGAATGTTTTCTACAGTGAGCCTTAGTGATAAGTTTTGTTTTGGGGGAAAACAGGAAGAACAGCGAGAGGAGTGAGTTTTCACTTTTCATTATTTGTGTGATGGAAATTTCAGGGATTCTCCCCTCTATCCTCCTCTTCTTTTTTGCCTCCTCTTATTATTTCTACTTCTTCTTTTTCTTGCTTAATTCTAGAATTTGATAATGTTGCTGGGTGTGACGTGTTCTCTGGCGTAACCATAGCAGTTGGTTTCGGGGCCGTGTTCCGAGGCCATTCATATTTTAGGACGGAACTATGTTGTTTTGTCATTCATCACTCAAGTCTGAAAGACCATTGTAGCTGTTTTGCTGATAAAGAAGATGAATGCAAAGAAGAAATAGTGGTGAATTAGACAGCTCTGAGAGTTGTGTTGCCTTGAAAAGGAACATGGGATCAGAGAGAAGTTCTTTATTTTTGTTTGTTCAAATTGATAAATTCTTTAAATTGTACGTCTAATTGTACTCATTTTTTATAATTCAGTGCAGCAAGGTTGTAAGATTCTAGAAACTAACGCACATTGATTTCTTTTGCGAGTTTGGAGACAACTGTTGATGCATGAAACATGACAGGAACTTTGGGTAATTATCAATTGTGGGACTCTCTTTCTTCTTCGCGTTCCCCTTGCTTTGCTATCGGCAGTCATTAAATTGATTCAACTTGAAATCTGAATGAGAAATTAGTGTATTCTTATGAATGTGCCTCACATAAATTTTAAATGAAGTGTTTGACTTTTTCATCCAAATCAAGTTGGCAAAGAATTTTAATTATTTCATTGGCTGAGTTATGAGATTCAGTGGAAGTTCAAGACTACTCAAACCAGGGTATATTCAGAAATAAATATAATTAAATGCTCACAAATGTGTGTGTCTTAAACAGGAACTGAGCTGTAATATTTGTTTAATCAAGGAACTTCCTCTTTTGTTTTGTCATCCGCAGTTCTCTTAATAACCTTTAAAAAAAAATAGCCTGAGGTTTTGGCAGTGCCTGTGGGAGCCTCCCGTGCTTTTAGAGAATGAATGGCGGTGCTGTTTCAGTTTTGCTTTCAACCTTTCAGTTAACCAAACCTTTACATCTCATCATTGTCACCTACTTTTTAAACTCTCCCCCTCCCCCCCTCCCTTCCTGTTTCTCCCTCTTTCCTTCCCTCCTCCCTCTCCTTCCTCTCCCCCACCCACCTTCTCTCTCTCAATGAATGCCACCTCGAACCTTGTATGCAGAGACAAGTTCTCTGGACAGAATAGTTGGGCTTGTCCCCTTCCTCCAGTAGGATACCAAAGTCCCTGAGCAGGACTGGCCTGAAGAGTCGCAGCTGGAATGTGTGCTCCTGGGCATCTGAACAGGAGTGGTAGGAAATGGGACTATTGCTCCACAAGGTACAGGGTGAAGAGAGCGAAGCCACTGTTACGTGCTAGTCCTTGTTCAGGTCTTGTTTTTTTTGTGGGGTGCGGTGGGGTGCGCGGGAGTGCCACGGGATGTGGTGGGGTCGTATAAAATGATCTCACCCCCTTCCGATGGCTCAGAATAAGGAGAAAGGAGGCATCTATGGCTCATGAATGTATGGATTCACAACTTTAAATAAGTTCTACTGAAGACTGTCAACATCCTAGGGTGACCTCCCCTTTCTCTACTTGATTTCCCATCTTTGGAACCAGAAGTAGCTCAAATTAAGTTTGGGTAGCTGAACATCCGCAGTATCATTTACTATGGACAGCAGGTGTCCCTGAAGAACTTAAGTAAATTAAACTTATTTCTGTGTACTTCTATTAAGTTAGTCTAAGAATAAAGCTTATTTTATCATAACATTATTATACAAGCTTTATACATTTGGAATGTACAGAAAGCAGGAGGGAAAAACATCAGTCCATAAGCCATCTCTGAGAGACAGATGACCAGTGTTAGCATTTTCTTCAATTTTTTTCCTAACCGTTTTTCTATGTTTTTTTCCCCTTTTTATCTGTCTGATTTACCTATATGTGATTATACTATATATATCATCTTTAATCCTGTTGTTTTCACTTAATATTATATATTGTGTTTCCAATTGTTATTATAAACTTTATACATACCTTTAAAGGCTGCATAGTGTCCTTTTGAATTTACATAGCATAATTTAATTAACCATTACCTCTGTTTTTAAAAATACACATGGTATTTTCAAAAGATTTTTGCTTTATAAACAATGCTGTGATGAACATCTTTGTGTATAACACTTTCTCCACATTTAAAAGATATTAACAGAAATAAGGTTATGAGATTAGGAACACTTGCATATGTCATTTTAAATTCACTGAGTTGTGTGGGAGAGGAGGTTCATCTTTTTTTGTTTTCTTAACTTTTTTTGGAAATAGTTTCAAACTTACAGAAAAGTTGCAGGAATAGCACAAAGAACACCCATATTCCCTTTGTACAGATTCACCTCTTACTGACCTTTGCTCCCTATGCTTTATCGTTTAGTGTATGAACACTGTTGTTCTCTTTCCTCAGGCCTTTTTTTCTGATCCATCTGAGATTAGGTTGCATACATCATGTCCCTTTGCTTCCAAGTACGTCAGACTGTATTTCCAAAGAATAAGAACATTTTCTTGTGTAACTATGGTACAATGATTGGCCCCAGGAAATTTAGCATTGACATAATGCTGTGATCTTCTATCCGTGTTTCAGATTAGTCAGTTGATCTACTGATATCCTTTATAGCATTATTCCCCCTGTAGGACAATGTCAATTCCGGGATCACATACTGCATTTAGTTATTATGTCTCCTTTAGTGGGGGAACAGCTCTTCAGCCTGTCTTTGCTTTTATAACGTTGACATTAAAAATTAAAAAAGCCCCCAGGGCTGGCCTGGTGGCATAGTGGTTAAGTTTGGGTACCCACTTGGCAGCCCAGGGTTCGCAGGTTTGGATCCAGGTGCAGACATGGCACCACTTGTCAAACCACCTGTGGTGGCATCCCACTTTATATAGGGGAAGATTGGCACAGATGTTAGCTCAGGGCCAGTCTTCTTCATCAAAAAAGTCTCTCTCCCTTTTTTTTTTTTAAATAAAAAGGTCCTCATTTGGGTTTGTCTGACATTTCCTCGTGATGAGATTAAGGCTACATATTCCCAGCTGGAAATAATGCCTAAGTGACATGTCCTTCTCCGAGTATTATATCCAGAGGCGTCCACTGTCCTTCTGCCCTTCATTGGTGATAATAATTTTGATTATTTCAAGGTGGTGTTTGATTTTTCCACTGTACAGTTACTATGTTTTCTCTTGCAACTAGTAAGCAATCTATGGGAATACACTTTAAGATCATGAAAATATCATGTCCTTCTTCAAAAATTTCCCCTTAGATTTAACTTCTATTGATGATTCTTACATGAACCAGTCTTTCTTATGATGACTCTAAACTATAGCATCAACATTCACCAGTCAGTAGTCAACATTCTCCTGTAAAGAACCCTTCCTCCCATCTACCCATCAATCTACCCGCCCATCCATCCCTCCATTCATCTGTCCTTCCATTATCTATCTATCTATCTCTCAAATTTTCTATCATTCGTATTGACTAATAGACTCCCCTTTTTAATGGTTTATTACTTATTACTTTTCTTAAATATTTTTATGCTTAAATTCTTCTAGATTTAACTAGTGGGAGCCCCTTCAGGTTGACTCCTGTGTTCTTTTGACATACTCCCACGATTTTTTTGAGCGCTAATTTTTTTTCTGATGTAAGATGTTCTAGGCTCGTCTTGTACCTTTTCTGCTGTAGCCCTGTAATCAACCATTTCTGTGAGGATTTCTGGTTCCTTTTAGAGGAGCATGGTCGTAGAAACCAGTGTTGGGGAGCTAGGTGTGCTGTTTACTAATGGAATAGATTTGCTTCTAGGCCTCTGTAAGAGAGTTAGGAAAAGTATTATGCACATGCGTGTGCACACACGTACATATTTTAGAAATCGTGAGTTCGCACTAGTGCTTCCAAGTCCGGACTATTTCCACAAGGGCTGCTTCTCTGCATTCTGTTTTTGATTCTCAGTGAAAACCCTGGCTCCTAGCACATTTACTCATTTGCTCAGTCCTATAGTACATCTAAAAATAGTTATAGAATTGCTTCGCCTATTCCACTACAGGAAACAAACCTACTAAAAAAGGTCAGGGCGTGTTTGCAATCTTCCCTTCATGCCTTCCTAGCAGAGTATGTAGTAAAATACTAAGGTCACACTTGTATTACTCTTCTCCTCCTCTCCCTTCAAAGTGGTTCTGTTATTAATTTGAAGTACGTTTTTGTTCATTTGCTTCAGCTTGCTTTCAATTTTAGGTTTCTATTTTTTCCCACTCTTGTTTAACACTATTTTTTGAATATGTAGAACACTAACATGTTCCCCAAATTCCAAACGCTATGTAAGGGTAAATTGAGATGCGTGTCACTGCAGGAAGTCGGTCATTTATTTAAAGGAAATATGGTTCCTTCTCTTAAAGTTTACAATTATCCCCTTACTTTATTCTTCTACCTTTTTTTTTTCTTTTTCCTAATCAAGTGTACTTGTCAGGAATTCAACGGGAACAAAAGCCACTTTTGCTTCTTACAGCCAGCCTTAGTTTTCATATAGTAGAAAATAAGAAATGGTTGGTTCACAGGTTGGGCAAGTGCCAGGTACTTCATGGTGTTCCCTTTCTTAGCAGGCGCTTTGTCTGTGTATCTTGGTGACAACACTGTTGCTACCTGTTTGGCTTTTTTCTTTCTCTTACTTTTTTGTAAGTTTATCAGTGTTAAATTTCATTAGTTCCCACTCTCTAGTTGAACTCTGAAGACATCTTTGAGTGGTGGGCATATCTTCATTTTTCAATGGTTAACCTTCTGGCTAACTGTCCTTTATTTTTTTTTAACAAGAAGGCGTAAAATATATTTAATATAAAAATCTGACATATACTCCAGAGCTATAGGGGATCTACGTGTGTTCCTCCCACTTTGGGTCATGGTGAGATTTATAGACTGACTTTGTTAAATATTTGTAATTGATGGACTCTGCCCATGCGATATTCTTATATCCTCTTCTTGGTCAAAATTGTACTTGGGGTTTGTGGAGTGATGGACTCACAATAGTTAATCTTGAGTGTCTTAATGAACTGCCACGTAGCTTCAGGTGAAATGTGTTCGGGAGAGACCTTGATTTGTAGAATTAAGGGTACAACAAGCTTTGCAATTGCTCCTTTCATTCCAGCAGGTAGTTTTGTTAGAGGTAACTCATGTCATCTTAATATCTCAATGTGTCTGGTTTTATCCTGTCTTTATATAGGAAAAACCTCAGCGCATGGAAAGAAATAAAGTAGCTTGTGCACCAAAGACGCTTTAGAATTAGTGTCTGGGGGGCTGTCAGCAAGCTTTATTTGTATTTTGGATGCTGGTCAGTTGTGACTCTTTTAAGTCCAAGAAATTAGAAACGGATATGAAAGGAGATTGCCTTTGTGTAGACTATTAGCTGTCCTGAGAAGTCCATTTGAATGGTGAAGTTAAGGCTTCATTTACTTGTATTTGGGAAGGATTTTCTGATGAACAGATTGTGAAATCTCCTTGATTAAGTTAGCCACTACTCTAATATGTACCTGAGGATGCCTTTTTTTTTCTTCAATCCTTCAAACTTTCCTAGCTATAAGAAGTGAAAAATTTGGCTTCATATTAGATAGACCTCATATACATTCCAAGACAAACTTAAAATAAAAACCGTTATTTTGAATGCATATGTAATAGAATAATTGAGATGATCGTCAAAAGTCTGTCCCCTAGTAGAGTCACATTGATGGCACTGGCCAGCAGGATGGAGGCATTTCTTTACGGCCCTTTCAACTCTAAGAGAAATTAACAGATGGAAACTGTATTAAATGTCCTCACATGTAGGAAAAGCTTTGGAATATCTTTAGCATTTTACTTAGCAGCAAATCTTATTTCCACAATTTTATATATTTTAACATGTCGTGTTGAGCTTTTCTTCCCACTTGCATTTAATGTGTATGTTGTTTTTATCTTGTTCTTTTGAATTTTTTAACTGAAAAATCTATTCCTTTAAAAATGCATTTTTAAAAATAAATAAGTGTTGTTCAGCTAGGTGGTAAAAACTAAAATTAGTATGAATGTATGCTGAGAGCAGTAATAGGGTCTCTTAAGCTCTCCTGTATAGGAAGGCGAGCGATCCATCAAAGGCACAGTCTTGCAGTTAGGTCTTCTATTTAGATCAGGAATGTTAAGAAAGATGGATGGTAAATGTCTTTTAGCTGCATTGTCCCCAAAACATGAAATGAAATCTAAAGACTCTCAAAGAAAGTTTCAATTACACTAGCAAATGACTTGAACAAGGATTGGGAAAGGGGAGGTCATGGGCCAATGGAATGCCAGTTGTGGATTTATATTGTTTAAAATGAAAACATTATTTCCATTAACCCCTTTCCACTAACACCTCCACCAGAGTTATTTTCAGATTGTACATTTGTAGGTGTTAGTCATACTTGATAGAAATACCTTATCACTAGTGTGAATTGCACAGCCTGTCCATGGGTGCATTTTTTCCCGTGTCCAATACACAATCCGACGTTTCATTTGGCTAATCCTCTAGAGAGATGCTGGCATCCCTGTGTTCTCCAGACTTGATTTTTAAATGTGGCAGTAAGCTACCCAGTTGCAAAGAAGCATTTATAAATGTTTTAATTAAAAACAGAAGAAATGGATTCTGTGTTGTGGTTTTCTATGATAACAGCCAATCGGCTGCCAAATCACACTGGGTACTTGAGTTTAGGGAGGGAAAACTCTGGGTTTACGGATGATTCTGAATGGATTTGTCCTTAACTGTCGATGTGGGTGTGAGTGTGGTTTTTGCCCTCTCACTGCAAGTGGAGAAAAGAGTTGGTAAGCAGAAGATGAAGCATCCTTTTAATGAGTCGGCTATAGTGTGCACTCAGGGCAGACACTTTAAAAGAGCACCATTAATTTGAATAAAACAGGAGAAGGTAGGTACTTTGTACATCCATAAAGCACTGAAGGGGATAAATCCAATTATCTGTTCAATATTTAATGGCCGTAAAGTTAAAAATTTTAAAGGCAGCACCTCGGAGACTGCTTAGTCAATTCTGTCCATATTATTTTTGACATTCAAAAGTCAAGGTAGAATAGCCCTATTGATGACAGCACTCATCATATTGGTCTGCTGATTTAGTGGCAACGACCCTGGGACTTGTGTTTCTCTACACAGATGAAGATCAGTTGCATTTTTTTAGGAACTGTTACGGAATCCTTGGGGTCTGCTGAGCTCTGACTTGCTTTTTTCGGTCCTTTGCTGTTGGTTCTTGGTATGAAAGGTAACTAAGGATGGTTGACTAGACAAGCAGAAAACAAAAGAACCAGAATAAAGATCAGCTGTTTGTACTAAAATACTGCTTTTAGAGAAAACAGAGAATTTTTTCATAGGACTTAAAAAATCCCTATCTAAGAAACTCGATTAGAAATTCTCTTCAATCCCAAACCTATTTTTACAGATTTTTTTGCGCGAAGTAGGTTGCGAAGAAAAATGATAATTTATTAATTCTGCCACCTCGATCCAGTCTTTTCCACAGCTGTATTTAGCCAGGGATGCAGGTGGGCAGCGCTCTAACAGTGGTTCAGAGGCAGGTGAATCATAAAGCGCCTAAGAAAATCGATGCACTAGTGACAGTTGGAATGAATGTCAGTAAGACAGTGATTTTGTGATATGGCAAAGCTTTATTCTTCTTGCCTATTAGCTAATACAGGATCCTCATTAGCCATTAATATGCTCTCACCTTGTGTGGTCTAAACTATAGAAGGGTATCTTGTGTTTTAGAGAATGTCACTGCTAGTTATGTTTTTCTTATTCTGTTTTATGTATTTCCTTTTGCACTGAATATTCCCTTTTTGTACATCTCTGCTGTGGAACTGTTTGCTCCCTGGGCATTAGATCCCTTTCAGTGTGGCTTTGGTTGCCTGTAGCTTTTTATGTTTTTATTGGAAAAAATTTTTTATCAACTAATACTATGTGTACGTAAGTTTTGACATGATGGAGGTTTACTGTTAAATATTGTAGAGGAATCATGCAGGAAGACAACCTCGATATTAAAGAAGCAAAGTTAACATCCGTATTGCGTGAATTGTGAGATGATAACAGGACATTTGTTTTGTTTTGTTTTGCTTTAAGATATCGAAGAATTTCCAGAAGTGTCCTGCCTGTTGTGAGTGTTTTTAAGGAGTCTGGTTTTCCTTGGGAATACATATAAAGTCCTTTTCTTTTTCTTTCTTATTTGGCTACCCATTTCCCTTGAAAGGGAGACTTAGTTTGTTTTACTCCATTTTCAAATGCAAATGTAGCTTATTCCTGTCGCATGTGTGGTCTCTAAGGATGAGACTTGCTGAAATCTAAAACCATTTAGCTTTCTGGGATTCTGTAGTTTTAAGTGGCTTGTTCCTTGTTTTGCTCCAAGTGTCTTGAGTGATTTGGCTGTTAAACCAGCGGATATCTTTGTTTTCTTAGTTTCCTGTAAAGAAAATAAAGGTGAGAAAATAGTGATTTCTTGGATAATTCAAAGAGAAGATTTAACATACAAATCCCTGACATGCTACTCTACTAGGACTTCCAAATCAGCTTATGTTACAACTCAGCACAATTGTTCAACTCATTTATTTTTAAAGAGCTTTTATATGTGATACATGTTAAAAGAGCCAAGGAGAGAGGGACTTTTGATACCATTCTTGAATATGACTGTGAACTTGAAATATGTGGGGTATTTCATCCATTTACTCACTTGTGATCCACACAACCCTTAGATTGTAAGCTTTTTGAGGACAGAAACCCTTTTTTATGTACATATGTATTCCTAAAACGTTTCTTTTTTGTATGATTTTTTGGTATATCTTTATATTGCCAGTATTATTATTTACATAATATTTCCCTTTAAGATGATTTGTTTTTTTTACCCAGCCTCATCCAAATCAGTATTTGCTGTGAAATTACAGGTTTGTGAGGCTGTGTTTTCTTTTAATACATGTTTATAATAAAATCTCAAATATTAAAACTTAAAGTGTTTTATGTACCACTTAAAATCATTTCCTGTATCATATTTGAGAAACAGCGTCCTAGCCTTGTCTTGCATGTCCTCAGATTTAGTGAATATTAGTTTAATTGTGTAGGGAGGGAATAGATTTATTATGTACTTAGTGTGCCAAGTACTATTTTCAATGGTTTATATATGTTTTCTCATTTAATCCTTTTAACAACCCGATGAGGAACATGTCCGCATTTTACAAATAAGAAAACCGAAGCTCAGAAAGGTTAGGTGACAGTCCCATGGTCAAATAGGTTAGTGAAAATTAGAACTGAGAGATGAACCTAGATGCATCAGATTCCTAAGTCTGTGCTGTTTGTGCTACAGGTTGCTGACTCCCGATAATTAATGAATTCACCTTCTGCATTCATATAGTGGTCTGCTTTCCCATTGCTACTCCTCTGTTTGAAAGAGCGTTTCCTCTGAATGGTGTTTATAGTTTGTGATTTTCCTCTGGAATTGCATTTTGCTTGGTCTTGAAAGTTGTCATTGTCGCTGTCCTTTTAGGGCTTCTCCGCACTTCTGAGAGCTATATGTTCACTTTTGATTTTTTAAAAGTATCACTAATTAAGGGTTTAAAACAGATATTAAGCTCCTTATTTAAGTTAAAGCTAGTCTCTCTGTAGTTGTTTTTCATTTTATGTGGCCTAAATCTTGTGATACTTTGGAGATAAAGCTTGGAGATGATCTGATCCTTATCCAAAATGACTGTTTGAACCCTGTTTTCAGCACATGTGATCACGTGTGTCATATATCCTTAGCTTGATTACCTCCAATTATGGAGTCTCAGTATCTACCCTGTAGCTGTTACTAAAAAATGAAAGAGGGCTTATGCAACTGTAGTCTTTCAAGATGAATTTCCTAGTACTTAAAAGTTTCGAGATAGCCCAATGCCTCCTTATTCAATTTATTTATTTTGGTGGTAGAGAACAGAAAAAAAGTTTTAAAATGACTGTTTGCCTTGTGATAAATTCAGAAAACATATTATTATATTTCCCCTTAAATCATTTGGTTCCCATTTTGGATCATCGTTAGGGTTTCATTTTCATTCAGCTGGATGGCATACCCAGAGATTGTTTAATGGGATCACTTACATTGATGGATGGTTTAATATTTTGAAGATAGCACACAGTAGCACTTTTAAGAGAATGATCAGGCCTGGCATGTGAGGGATGTGAATTGCTTAAATTCAACATCAGAGCTAGTGTAAGTGCAGTTTTGTGGAACTTCTCTTCAGCTGCTAACTGAGCATTTTGGTACTTCTTTTTTTTTTTCCCCAGATGGTACCTTTCTTGATTTTCTATCTGACTTATTTACCATAGAAATTAAGGGAAATGGGGAAACAGGGGAACCGCGTGTCTTCCTTTCTGAGTATAGAGTCTGGCTGCTCTGGTTTTGAAGGGGCTGGGGCCACTGAGCCCTAGGAATCAATGTGGTTTAAGGGTTGGTGCATCTTCATAGCTGACTTCAAATAGGTTGTTTTCACCCCATTGATTTGGCCTATATCTCTTGATTTTGTGATATAGTCTATACTGCAGGGGGAGGAAGACGCTGCTGTTTTATTATTCCCTCATAAAATTAATTGGCGCCTAAAACAAATATTATTAAAGATACTCTATTTTACAACATTCCAAGATGATTGATATAGTTTCAGTGTGGAGTTTATATTCTGTGTGTGTATGTCAGTAAACTCATAAAATCTGGAAAAGGAATTAAGCCGTAATTTCAATTTTAGTCTCAAAACGTAAAGTTGCTCGGAGGTGGTGACCACATAGTTCCCCCAGTGACTCCAACAAGCAGATGCTTTAACATGCCCACATAGAACTTTACTCATTTCGAGAAACCCAATCACCGCTCCTTCCCTACTCGTTGTAGAGAATTTGAGCTTTACTGAAGCCAAAACTCTAGTGCAGCGTTTTGTCAGTTAGAGAATATTTTGAGCTTCTGTGTTTTGCCTGTTGTTTTTTTTTTTCCGCAAATGTGTGAAATGTTGGTATCACAAGAAAACCAGGCTATTTTTGCTCTTCTAAAAATGCACCTCCACGGTCCCCATGCTGGACTGAATTTCTTTTTAATGTGCTATTTTCTTCCATCTAACCTTTCTGGAGGGAGGAGTAATAAGTTTATTGTCAGTATTGTGGATATTTTAATTGAAGATAAACGAGTTTTCTTTTTAAATGTCTTCAATATTACGTATCTTCAGTTTTATTATCCTAATTTCAGTAGATTGGCAAAGCCAGATAAGCTTAACAACCTTAACCTGATTCTGCATTCATTACAGCTGCTAAATCAAATAAGACCTGGCTAATAGAAACACGGCTTGTGCAGCCATTCTTCAATTTAATTAGAATATTGTACATTGCAGTGCACTTATATGTGTATACCAGAGATAGAACTTCATAATCAATTTGGAAACACTCATGCTGCACCCACGAGCTAGAGATATTTGTCATTTATTGTGAAATCCTGTCTTTTGGGGGAAGTCTTTAAATTATTAAATATCAGGATTGATTGAAGGAAGGGCGATGGGGCTAGCTCACTTGATGTGCCCAGCGAAGGTTAGGATTTTAGATCCCATTTCATGACAGCAGAGATTGGTAAACTTTTTCCGTGAAGGGCAAGATAGTAAATACATTAGACTTCGTGGGCCATACGGTGTCTTTCACAACGACTCCGCTCTGCCACTCCAGTGTGAAAGCTGCCACAGACAGTATGTAAACGGATGAGCGTGGCGGTGTTCCAATAAAACTTTATTTATGGACACTGAAATCTGAATTTTCATGTAATTTTCGTGAGTTGTGGTATATTATTCTTTAAAAAAATTCCTTTCAACCATTTAGCAATGTAAAAATGATTCTCAGTCCGTGGGCTGTACAAAAGCAGACAGCGGGCTGGATTTGGTTCCTCAGCCTCAGTTTGCTGACCCTTGTATTACAGGGTCCCATTTCTTCTTGTATTTTAACTTTATTATTTATATATTTATTTTTCTATTTACTTACTTTTTCTTAGGCGATTTGCTCCACATCTTTGCTTGCTCAGTTCTCCATAATACAAAAGCTGCGAGTGGAATGACTTTTTCCTGTCATTCCATTGTCTGCCCATCTCTGCTTGATGTGGCAGAGGAGAGTCAGCTGTTCAGCCTCCAGTGAGAGTAATTCCTGTTATCAGTTGGTAGTTGCTGTTTAATTCTCGAGGTGCAGACAGTGGAGCAGAATTAGTCCTGAGGATGCTGGCCGATTTCTGGTGTTACTCTCCCTGCATGGTCATTAACAACAGCAGAGCTCATAAACTGATCCCAGGTTTGAGCTGTAAGTTGTTGGTCCCGTAGACTTCATAGACAGACTTGCTGTCAGTATTTATATCCATGGAAATAGTCTCAGCTTGGCTTTGTTACTGTAACCTAACCGACTAATACCTGTGTCAGTAGATTTTTAGGTTGGGTTGCAAGAGGGTTTTTGTTCCAGAAACTTGCTGCCAGACACATTCACCTCCAATTTTTACGAGACAATGAATGATTCAAACTTGAGGTTGGCATTGTCTTTTTAAAATGCTTTTCAAGAAGGACAGGATTAATTTATAAGATCCAGATTTTGAGAAATTCTTTTCTCTTCTAGTGAAAGTTCAATTTGCTAATAAATCGGTGAGAACTCTGTCATTTGACATTATGGATGCTTGTCTCTTTATAAATATAGAATTAGTCATTTAAGCTTGCCATTGGCATCTTTTGCAGGGGTGGACATACTCTTGTCTCTCTAGAAGATACCTTCTAGATTGGTTGAGAATAAAATACTATTAGTTTCTCTCTTGAATAGTGGAACTTAAGGATGCATTTAGGTTTATGAATTATTGCTGTTGCCCACTCATTCAGCTTTGGTGATTGCAACCAGCATTTTTCTAGAATTATTTGTTAAATAAGAAATTTAACTAGCTGTCTTCTTCGTGAGTTTAGCTAAGTCCTGATCAGATCGCCCTGTGGTTTGTTGCAAAAACTTTTAGTCCTTGTTTTGCATCACCATAGAAGAAAATTTAATAGAAAGATGAGTGCTTACCCTAACTCCTGACATTTTTCTTCCTTCCTTCCTTCCTTCTTTCTTTCCTTTCTTCTTTCCTACCTACCTACCTACCTGGTGATTGGAACATACCAACTCTCTCCAAAAATGTTCTGCCATTTCCTTCCCCCCAATAAGCAAGTTATTCCTAAATGACTTGAAAATAATTGCAAGTATTGGAGAGGTTTCTTTGCAACTACTGTTGGCAGTTTTTTAGGTGGTACACAAAGTTCTGTAGGTCAGCTTGAAATCATAATGCTTGCAAGGAAAAAAAAATTAAAATTGACTTCAAAGGACAACTCTGACACGGTCAATTAATAATTAAAACAGTTTTTTAATGAGCTATGCAATTACCTGTATGTCCCTGGAGATGATGGTTTATGGTATTATTGCAGTGCCCTTTCTTTAGTCATGGCGCATGACATTTGTAATTTAAAGCCGGCTAGACATTAAAGTGACAGAACTTTCATTAACCTTGTCTAAAGTTTGCTGATGACAAATGACTTATAAAACATGCTGTTGTCAAAATATACCACATATTTAAGTACCTTAGAAGTCCTATGGGCTCTGAGAGGCTATGAAGCCTCAGAGAGAGACCAGGGCCACCAGTGTTCTCGGGAATTACCTGACAGGATCCCCAGTGACTGGCACTATTTCTTCATACTCAGGTAAGTGGGCCCTGCTTCACACAAGAGCTAATCTACTTTTCATGGCTCTCTGGTTCAGCTGGGTTTCCCATGGGTTTTTGTACCCGTGACCTGATTCTCTCAACCAGTGGTTTATGACTGTTGAATGATTTCTTCTAAATCTGCCTTGGCATGTAAACTTTAAAGTCTAACAGCAATTTTATTTTTTCAGCTCAAAACCACTACAGCAATTGTTTAATTTTAGCTTTTCTGGTATCTTGCTTTTAAATTCTTAGCCATCCCCTTGTGCTATATCCTATCTCTTATTTTTTTTATGTCTTCTCCCTCTTGTTTCAAATAAAATATTCTCTTTTTTTTGCAGAACCCGTTAGGGGCGTTGTCAATTTTGTAATTTTCGTTACCATATTTCTTTTAGAAGAGTATTTTGAAAGTACTGAAGGAGATATTGCAGAGGGATATCCTTTTAGAATGATAACAGTAATAAATAGATAGTAATTAGTGTTTAATGAGCAGGTAGTATGTGCCAGGCACTGAGCTAAGAGTTCTATCTCAGTTAATCCTTCTAGTAACCGGAAGTGATGATACTGCTACTCCATTTATAAATTCGGAAACTAAGGCACAAAAAGATTAAGTACTTGCTTATTGTCACACAACTTGTAGATGAGCAAGGATTCCTAACTGACTGAAAGCAAATATCTTGCTTGCAACTCTTTAGTAACATGGCCTCTCAACTCACATAAGTTGCTTATTTGTTTACTATGCTTTCATCTTTCTACAGTACAGTAATTTCATCTTTGTACTGTCCAATATACCAGTAAATACCAATAAATAAATGTACACTGGCTAGCGTATCAGCAAAACTGAATTTGACAGTAAGCAAAAGTTGAGTGTTTGTATCTTATTTGAAAGAATTTATAACCACCTTTTAACTCAACTAACCCATAATAGATACTTCATAAGTATTTGTTATTATTATTAGCATAATCCCCGCATTTAATCTGTCCCGATTCTGTTATGAGTCTGTGTCTTATGATTAGTTCCCGTAAGGCGACACAACACATTGTCTTTTTCCTTTTGATACATGTCCATACATTTCTTAAACACTATGTATTATGCATTACAAAGTATTAAATACTTCCATCTTATTGAATACATTTCTTCCATATATATTGCTGAATAGTAGTCTATATTTCTGCATGCTAATCTTAACTATTTTTGGTTGAAGTATAACACCAGAAAGTTGCACAAAATGTAAATGTGTAGTATGGTTCAGAATTTATCACAAAATAAACACCTGATTAACCATTACTCAAGACAAGAAATAGAATATTGCCAATAGCCCAAAAGTTTCTGTCTTGTCCTCTCAAAATTACTATTCTTCTCTCCTCCTTAAAGATAACCCAGATTTGAACTTTAAGGCCATAGCTTTGTATTTTTTATTTCTTTTTGCTTTGGATATTTTTTAACTTATGATGGGAAATGTCAAACAGACAAAAGTGTATTGGACCCTTATGTTCCCATCACTCAACTTCAACAATTATTAATGCATGGCCAATGTTATTTCATTTATAATTTATCTCACCCATTTCCACCCCTCCCCCTGATCACTTTAAAGCAAATCGTAGACATTATATCATCTCATCCATAAAGATTTCAGTATATCTCTCTAAGAGACAAGACTTTTTTTTAAAAGATACTATTTTCATACCTAAGTAAATTAACATTAATTCCTTAGTATCAACAATATCCAGTCAGTATTCAAATTTTGTAGTTATATTATTTTTACTTTTTACAAAAACTTTTTGTTTGTTCGAATCAAGAGCCAAATTAAGTTCATGAATTACAACTGGACAATAAATATGTCAAATCTCTTAACCTATGGCCTCTCCCTCAGTTCCTCTCTTTTCTCCCTTGAAGTTTGTTGAAGACACTGAACTGTTTGTTTAATAGATCTGAATCTGATTTTGCTGGTTACAGATGTTCTTTAACATGTTTCTTTATCTCTTGATTTCCTGTAAATCAAACTAGATGTATATCTGATTCGGGTTTGATTTTTTTTCTTTTTTTAGGGAGGGGATGGGTGGATAAAGGGCAGGAATACTTCATAGGTAGGCATATAATGTCCGTACCTTTTTGAGTGTTTTCTGATGCTAGTAACTATTTGAAGATAGATCATTGCTTAGATTCGTTCTTTTAATAAGGGCTGCAAAATGGTAATAATCTCATTCTATCATTCCTTCATAAAGAGAAACTTCCCCTCATCATTTACCTTAAGATTCAGTACGCATAGGAAGGGCAAGATAAATGACTGATTCTTTACCTTTACTGACTAATTCTTAAAATAGTTGGTTCTCTAGCACCCTTCAAAGGCAATCATGGAAGTTTTGTTTTGTTTTAGTATTATTTTGAACTCATAGCTTGAAACATACTTATGCTTCAATCTACTACGATTATTATTCTATTGATGCTCAAATTACCCTGTTTTTGCCAGGAGAGCCTCTTTTTGTTGGTTCCTGAGCCCTTTTAACATGACTTCAGAATCTTCATTCACATTGTTCCTTCCTGGATGTTAAGATATTCCAGGTTTATTTTATATGGTTGGCTTTTTGCCATGTCAGACCTGGAATCAACTATTTCTCCTAGGAGATTGTTCCTTTTAATGGGAAGTGTTATTTAGAAACCATAATCTGGTCACTAGGGGATGCTTATTAATTTTGGGTAGATCACTGTTTTTCGATGTTTTTAGTGTACAGAGCTCAGAAATGCATTGTTGTCTTAAAGATAAAATGCATAATGACTTCATCTTGTCTCTTCCGATTCAAATTCAGGGCTACGTAGTTTTTGCTTAAAATCATACATTTACTTATATCACATATTTGTATTTTCATTCATTTATGCCAAAAATCGTAGTTCCTAATGACACCAACATTGGAGGTTCTCGGAATGGGATACATCAGACAGTCACTGGTATAGTCTCTGCTCGGTAAAGCTCGGCATCTGCATTTTTAAGTTCACAGATGATTCAGATGCTCACCGAAGAATGAGAACCACCAGTCTATTCTATGAACTATTGTACATTATAGGTAGTCAACTGTATCTCCTATTTTCTTCTAAGAATTTTCCTTTCTTCCTTGATTGACCCTGTTCTTGGTGAGCCACCTGTGTACCATCTGAATTCTTTTTTTCTTGTTTCACTCACTGCTCTACACATCTAATAGAAAAGACGACGGTTATTTCACTCCTCTGAAAGCTAGGCCACGGCTGTCTTTGACCACTTGGAATGCTAAAATACAGGTGAACCGCACAACTGAGGCTCTGCCTGAGGCCAGAGGGAGAATCCTCGCTGCTTTGAGCAGATTGCCTGATACTGGAGTAGATTTGCTTAAGGGCAATTCTGCATTTGATAAAATATCAGAGCAATTTATGTCCTTGTCCCCTTGTTCCCTTTCTTTCCTCTTATGCAGAAATGTTAATTGACAATCAAAGGAGTAACAAGTGCATACCTGAAGTCATAAGCCTTTGGGGGCCCATCTTTAATACTTCTACAGATCCAGGCCTGGTTTGGGTTATGCCTTCTTTTATGCTCGCTCACCTGGGAGTGCCAGTGTTTTCCTTGTTCTTATTTCTGAATTTAGAGTTCTGAAATCTAACTCTGGCTGGTCATTTTATTGCTTCCCTCTTGGAACAGACTATAGGTCTATGTGGGTCCATCCAGCTTTTAATTGATTTCATATTAATAAGAGAGGAGAAAAAGAGTTAGTTAGCCTGGAAATGACTACATCATAAGATCAGATTTTGATTCTAAAAATCTAACCACATCAATTTTGATAATCTTTTAACTTCATTTAATATTAACTTAGCTTTGTTTCTAAATTTGCAAACTTTCACATTTCATTAAGGTTTTTAAGAGACAGGCAAAATGACCATTGTTATTCTCACTTTATGGTGGAAAATGGAAATTCAGAGCAATTATTCAACCTCTCTGTTTAGGTCACATATCTTATAAATGGTGGAGTAAATACTCATGTCTGGTTCCTGATATTCTTTCTGTTATAAAGCGCAACTTTTCAAAAAAAAAAAGAATTTAAAGTACCTTCCAGAATATTACCATGCAGGTAAAATAATTTTATGAGAGGTCAAAAACCAATCAGACGAAGAGAGTGAGAATCCTGCTAAGTGCCTGGGATGGATTTATTTTTAGACCATGGCACTAAATTGAACTTTAACCTTTCTGATTGTTAGCCAAGACATAAAGGGGAAGCTTTGGCTCACATAATACTTACCTGTTTAAAGAAGGCAAATGAATTCACATGGAATGCAGATTTTTTTCCTGGCATTGAATTCTGTGGAGATTATATTGTATGACCTTACTAAGGGATATTTGTAACAATGAAGCATGCTTTCCCTGATGATTTTGTAAAAGATTTAGAAATAAACTTCAAATGAGAACTTTCCATACTCTTCTTGACCAATATCATGTGAATTCATTGGCAGGATTTTATAGAAGGAATATCAGACACTAGAGGTACAGTGCTTATGGGAAGCATTTACCCTAGGTTTTAGTGTTGGCATGATGTATCTTTTCAATGTTAGCCTATTTGTGTCTTTATCTTTAAAGAGCTTTTCTTGTAGTAAGTATATAGTTGGGACTTGCCTTTTAAAAAAAACAAGTCAGCCAGTCTCTGCTTTTTAATTGGAGTATTTAGACCATTTACTTTTTTTTTTTTTTTTAAAGATTTTTTTTATTATTTTTTTCCTTTTTCTCCCCAAAGCCCCCCAGTACATAGTTGTATATTCTTCGTTGTGGGTCCTTCTAGTTGTGGCATGTGGGACGCTGCCTCAGCGTGGTTTGATGAGCAGTGTCATATCCGCACCCAGGATTCGAACCAACGAAACGCTGGGCCGCCTGCAGCGGAACGCGCGAACTTAACCACTCTGCCACGGGGCCAGCCCCCAAGACCATTTACTTTTAATGTAATTATTGACATGCTTAGATTAATTCATCTTATTCTTTGTTTTTTATTTGTCCCATTTGTTTTTTGTTCTCCTTTTCTACCTTTTCTGCCTTCCTTTGTGTCAAATGAGTACTTTTTTATGATTCCACTTTTATCTCTGTTGGCTTATTAGCTATAATTCTTTTTAAAGACATTTTTATGTTTTTTGTGTTTTTTTAGGGTTTGTAGTGTATATCTTTAACTTGTAAAAGTCCATCTACATGTGATGTTACACCATTTCATGTGTAATGTAAGAACCCTACATCCTATACTTCTCTTTTCTTCTCCCAGCCTATGTGCTACTTTTTTCATACATTTTATTTTTGCATATACTATAAACTCCACAATACATTATTATTTTTGTTTAGTCAATTAATTATCTTTAAATAATTTAAATAAGAATTTAAAGATATTTTAAAAATAATAATAGAACATTCTTATACATTTACCTGTGTAGTTAATGTTTTTGGTGTACTCTGTTCCTCTGTGTAGAGCCATGTTTCCATCTGATTTCATTTTCCTTTTGCCTGGCAACTTTTCTTAACATTTTTAAGGATATGGAACAACACAGAACAACAAGGAACTACATTTTCTGTTCCCATACTGAATGATTTTGTTTTATTTTTATTTCCTTTTTTGTCTCTATGTTTCATTTTGGGCAGTTTCTATTGTTTTGTCTTCAAAACAAATCTTTTCTTCTGAAATGTCTAACCAGCTGTTAACCTTATCCAGTGTATTTTTCATTTCCCTTATTGAAGTCTACTTCTAGAAGTTCCGTTTGGGCTTTTTAAAAAATATCTTCCATGTCTCTATTTTGAGCATGTGGACTACAGTTATATTAACTATTTTAATGTCTTTGTCAATTATATCATTTGCATCAGTCTGGGTCAGTTTTGGTTGATTGATTTTTCTTCTCAACATGGGTCTTATTTTCCTGCTTCTTTGCTTGCCTGCTGATCTTTGATTAAATGCTAGACATTGTGGAATTTTCCTTATTTGGTGCAGGATATTTTTGTATGTACTCTTGAGCTTTATTCTGGTGTGCAGTTATGTTACTTGCAAATAGTTTGATCCTTTTGGTTCTGCTTTTAAGATTTGTTAGGTGGACCTGGAGCAGTGTTTAGTTTAGGGCTAATTGTTCCCACTACTGAGGCAATACCTTTCTGAGTACTTTATCTAATGCCTGGGAATTATGAGGTTTTCACTCTGTCTGGGAGGAACAGGCACTATTCCCAGCCTTGTGTGTGTCTCTCACTGTTCCCTGTAACATTTCAGATGTTTTTCTCCCCAGCCCCGGGTAGTTTATTACACTCATGCGCTGATTAGTGCTCTGCTGAATATTTGAGATGGACCCTCTGCAGATCTCTGGGGTTCCCTCTCTCTATAGCTCTCTCCTCCTTGGCACTTGGTCCTGCAAACTCTAGCTGTCTTGGTCTCTCTGGGCTCCACCTCAGTCTCCTCCCTAGGCTGTGTCCTGGAAACCCTCCAGAGAGTAAGCTTGAGGTAATAGTAGGGCTCACCTCATTTGTTCCCTGTCTTCTCAGGAGTCAGGATCCTTTGTTGCCTCACGTCCCAGTGGCTTGAGAACCATTGTTTCTTTGCCTTTATCTTGTTGTTGTTGTTTCAGGTGGGAGGGTAAATCTGGTCCCTGTTACACCATATTGTCAAGAAGCATAAGTCTTCATTAGTTTTAAGTGGAGGTTAAATAAGAGTCATTAATGCAGAATCCTTTAATAGCCAAGTTATGGTGACATTAGGTTTTCACTGTGAATGCTTCTGACTCTTTCTTCACAGGTGAGTATATAGGGATCAGGATGGCCAACCATAAAACCCAAGTGGGGGGTATAGTTTTATTAGTCACCTTGGGGCTGCTGTAACAAAATACCATAGACTGGGTGGCTTAAACAACAGAAATTTACTTCTCACAGTTCTGGAGGCTGGGAAGTCTAACATCAAGGTGCCAGCAAGGTAGATTTCATCCTGAGAAACGAGGTCTTTATCACTGGAGAGAGAGAGAGCAAGCTCTCTGGTGTCTCTTCTTTGAAGGGCACTAGTTCCTTCACAAAAGCCCCTCCCTCAGGGCCTCATCTAACCCTAGTTACCTCCCAAAGGCCCCATCTGTAAATACCATCACACTGGGGATTAGGGCTTCAACATAGGAATTCTGTGGGGGGACACAAGCATTCAGTCCATAACAGCAGCCATAAGTGAAGTGTAGTGTTCTGGGAACCTGTGTCTTTCCCTGCGTAACTTGTGCAGCTTGCGATTAAGGCCCCTGAAGCATACCTCTGCTCTGATCTCTTTCTTACTGCTCTGGGAGGTCTGTGGCAATATAAAGAACGCTTTACCCCTCCATACATTCGAACCTTACCTGTACTTTTCTGGCAAGAGAATTTTTGTTCCCATAATTCTTTTTGAAGTGCCAAGAACTTACTCAGTTCCACCGGATTAAAGAGAGCAAAATTATCTGCTTGAATCAGGAGCAACTTGTAGGAAGAGATCAGGGCTCTGAAGCCTGTTGGGAGATGTGCATTTATAAGGAGATGGCTTCAGCAAGGATAAGTCATATCTTAACATCTTAGTCTTAAATGACAGATTTGTTGCAAAGAAAATGGGAGTGGATGGAATCAGTGCTGTGTCTTTTTTCCTGTTGCAGCATTTCAGAATAATGTATTGTAGCTCGATTTTTGCTTGTGCTTTTCCCTTCAGTTAATATTAGAGTCAGAAGCCCGATCAGACACAGTGCTGTTTTCTGGTCCTAATCAATGCTGGTGGACAGATGAAATCTGCAAGGATATTCATGAAATCAAAAATCTTCTGTGAATGAGGTCGTGGATTTTATTTCAGTCATTAATGTTGTATAAATGCAAATATGCTTCTTTTGTTATAGAGATTCAGGGATGCCAATAGGCCCTTAGATTTGTTCAGGATTTTATGTGGCATCAGAATTTTGTATTTTAATTTACTCTATAACTTGGTAACTGTGTTTTCTCTGAACATCTGAGAGAGATTTTTCTTCCCAGTTTTAAAGATTAATTTTAAAATAAAATCATGGCTACGTTTTGTTAACTAATACATCTTCTGCCAGGCTTCTTGTAGCAAATGGGATTATAAATCTTACGTGTCCAGTTTATATTACTTTCTCAGAACAACTAGTTAACCACTCTCATAGAATCCTAGGACTGTTTAAAAATAAAATAATAGCCTCTTTAATGTTCTGCAGGTTTGCCCAAGGGTTGCAATGAAGGTGCCGTTAGGAGATATATGCTTGGATTATGGAAATTGTCTTTCTTTTAATGGCAGCTTTGCAGTCAGACTGGGTGGTTCGAGGCATTTGAGTTCTTTTACGTAGGACAATCTGCCCTGACAGTGATTTCATGATGCCCTTTTTAGGGAAGAGAAGCCTCTCTTCTTAGAATTCTTCTAACAAATTATTATTGCTTAATTAACTAAAAAACCAAAACACAGCCAGATTCTCCTCCCTCTGGTAGGCACTGGGGGCTATAAGGACTGACACACTCCTTTCTCTCTAGTGCCGCATTATCAAATAGGGTAGCCACTAGTCACCTGGGGGCTAGTTAAGTTTAAAGTTAACTAAAACTAATAATTCAGTTCCTTAGTCGCATTAGCCACATTACAAGTGCTCAGAAACCACAGGTGCAAGAACTTTGGTCATTGCAGAAAGTTCTGTTGGACATTGTTGTGCTAGAGGCTATTATACAGATTCATTCACCCCAAAATGTGGTTGCCCTGGTATTGTTTTCAGTCTCTTAGAGTCGCAGTAACCAAGGGACAGACAGGAAAACAAAAACACAAACAAAAACATGCTACAAGGAAAATTACCATGGCTGTTAATGTGTTCTTGTCATTACATGTGCTCCTAATATTAGGATTTTTTCCCCCAAAATATTATGCCTCTAAAAACGAAGTCATTATATATATTCAAGTTCTTACAAAGGCTCTCATGTTATAGATCAATCTCTCAATTACTTCAAACATCAAAATGGCCTTCATGAATGCTTGCTTACGGTGCTTAAAAAAGTTACTTGGTAGAGTCAGATAAAAAAAGAGTAAGAAATTTAATATAAATTTAGTAATTTGAGTATGACCTTATAAGTGTTGAATATTATTGTAAACAAGCCTTTTAAAGAACAGATAAAACCATATCGCAAGTGTCTTTGCTATGGAGATCGCAATTATATGCCTGAAAGGTGTATGGATACTGTCCTACTATTTAGGGAATTGGTGCTTGTGGCAGCTGTGTCATATATGAATTTTAAAAAGTGCTGTGTCTCAATCTCCAAGGGAAGATGATTTGCCCAGGTACCCCTAAAAAAGAGTATCTAGCGATAATGAAGATGCTTTTGTGCCTGGGGAGTTCTTAATGGAATGTGAGAGGAGAGAAAACAAAGCACTTTTCTGAATTAAACATGCTCTGTAATATTCTATGTGATTTTGTTTTTTTGTTTTTTTAAGGGAGATTAGCCCTGAGCTAACATCCACTGCCAATCCTCCTTTGTTGTTTTTGTTGTTGTTGTTGTTGTTTTTTGGTGAGGAAGATTTGCCCTGAGCTAACATCTGTGCCCATCTTCCTCCATTTTATATGTGGGACACCTGCCACAGCGTGGCTTAGTAAGTGGTGCGTAGGTCCGTGCCCGGGATCCGAACTGGTAAACCCCAGGCTGCTGAAGTGGAGCACATGAACTTAACTGCTAAGCCACCAGGCCGGTCCCTTGATGTGATTTTGAACATGTACATTTAAGTAAATGAAGGAGATATATCTAGATGTTCAGCCATCTCAATCTCAGTCCTAAAAGTTAACATAGTCGAGTTATAAAAAAAAAATTGCCTCGGGGCTGGCCCCGTGGCCGAGTGGTTAAGTTCGCGCGCTCTGCTGCAGGCGGCCCAGTGTTTTGTTGGTTCGAATCCTGGGTGCGGACATGGCACTGCTCATCAAACCACGCTGAGGCAGCATCCCACATGTCACAACTAGAAGGACCCACAATGAAGAATATACAACTATGTATCGGGGGGCTTTGGGGAGAAAAAGGAAAAAAATAAAATCTTTATAAAAAAAGATTGCCGGGGCCAGCCTGGTGCCGTAGTGGTTAAGCTCACGTGCTCTGCTTTGGTGGCCCAGGGTTTGCAGGTTCGGATCCTGGGCATGAACTATACATCACTCATCAAGCTGTGCCTTGGCAGCATCCCACATACAAAATAGAGGAAGATTGGCTCAGATGTTAGCTCAGGGACAATCTTCCTCACCAAAAAAAAAAAAAAAAGGCACCTTTTTTTTGAGGGAATAATCTCATGTAGAAAATGGGAGATTTTCTTATATTTCAGATTCACTTAAATTTGGACATATCAAATGTTTACTTTTAGAGATGATCTTACTGGGTTTTTTCCCCCCAGAAACACTTACAGTTTGCAGAGGAGGATTTCCTTAAATTTATTAAACCAATGAAAGTAAAATCAGAGGTCAGCTGAATAATCTCCTTAAAATAATGTTAAAATATAGAAGATTTATTCATATATTAATGTGCTAAAACTGCACAGAAAAATAAAAATCTGGAATGAAACAAAATGTTAACAGTGGTTGACTCTGGACAGTGGGATTCCTGTGATCTCTCTTTGCTCCTTTATTCTTTTCTGTTTCCTTTTCTATGATGAATATGCATTAGTTTTATAATTAGAATAAAAAGAAAACTTTATCCCTTAAAAAGAACATATTAAAGAGAACTCTTGATTTGATTTATAGGTGTGTACTTTGTATGTTAACTCAAGTAAATGGAAAGGAGCATCTTTGCACAAAGACTAGTTCCGTGTAGGCACTGGATGCTTTTCTAAGAGAAAGTGTATCATCTAGCCAGCATCTCTTGTTTATTTTCATCTTTAGCAGTATTCAGAATGTCATGCAAAAAATCAGTCTGGACAATAAGTCTCACAAAAATTATTCAGCCTTTTGTTTCCTCCAGCATGTATGGGTAACATTGCATGGCCCGTCTAATGTCCCAAATTCCAACTGCCAGGATGCTAGGATACTCAGAGGAAGGATTGACCACATGAGAAATAGTTTGAAACTGCTCAGCTCTTTTCAGACCATTTCACATTAATTCCTGGTGAAATAATGTAGAAAGATGACTTTGGACGTGAAAGTAAATTAGGTCTACTGTTTTTTTTTTTTTCGTCATTGACTTACTATGACCTTGAGTAGGTCAAATTATATATTTCTAATTTCCTCTGTATTACTCCTCATTTGATACCTTAGGAAGCTTTTTTTCCTGGTAAATTATTTTGACCTAGTTGGAAGAAACGCATGTTCTAAGAAATTTGAACTCAAATCTATTCTTCGTGTGCTATTTCTCTTTTTTCCCCACTCCAGTGCCACTTGTTACATCACACAGACTCACTAACAAAAAGACTTCTTTCTTTGCATATTGTTGTGGTGAGTGGAAGAAAGCAAAAGATTAGAAACGTGCTGCCTTTAGAAAGGGACTTTTTTCAAGGTGTCTCGGGAGGTGAACTCCTAGGTACTAGGAGACTAACCCTCTTTACCATCTTACAAAATGCGTACAGATGACCTGCATGTAAAATGCACTGCCTGTTGCTTTGGACATCACTTGACACTAAAAAGCTATGCATTTTGTATTTTTGCATGTCGGAATCTTAGCCAGAGGAATTAAAAATAAATATTTAAGTAGGTTCCTGACTTTTCCTATCAAGGAGGCACTGAGACAGGCAATTTGCTTAGCAAGTCTTTTTGTTCGTTGTTTTTGTGCTGCGGAGAAATGTGATGTTTGCTTCTGATGATTCCAAATGCGCATGTATTATATGATCAGAGCAGAATAGAGAATGCGCCAGTGCTATCTGTGGAGGGCTGTTTGATAACGGGTGACCCTAGTGACAGAAATAAATGTGCCCTGGCAAAAAGGAGCCATTAATCTGGGTGAAAATATTACCACCCAGTGTGTGGATTAATCCACATGTATAAAACCTACTCTATGCTCTCACAGACGCCAGATCTGTCAGCAGCCGCGCCCACGTTCACTGGGACTGTTGTGGGCCACTTGCATGGAATTTTCCCATGTTATTCAGACTGAATTTCGAAATGCTCTGGTCCTGAAAATTGATTCTTGGTTTAAGCAAAATTAGCAATGTGGGCATTTTAGCATTTTTGGTTCAATACTTTGAAAATATTCATAAATTTGGGTCCAAAGAAAGGAATTTTTTTTTGTTGCATTCAGGATGCTGGAGGTGATTGAAAACTTATCTAGAAGTCGTCTTGTCTAGTTTGGTTGACACTAATAGTTGGCTCATCAAAAAAGTTGTAACAAATTACAAAGACATACTTTCAACTTTTTATTTTAGCATTTATATCTGTATTGTATACATACGTATTTTCTTTTTTTATTTGCCAATATTTAATGTTAGATCACAGCATTTTCTTTTCTAATTGGAATTCCCTATCATCTTCCTTGCATAAACCACACCCACAATGCAATCTCTATGGTTTCCAGTCCATGTGTGTCTAAATTGGAGTAATAATTTAAAGACATTGTGAAACAATCTCAATGCAGAATCCTTCTAGACTTTTACTAAATTTCCCTAGAAACTTTTCAGTTGTCTAACCTACATCTGATTCAGTGATGCTTTTTTTTTTTTTTGAGGAAGATTGGCCCTGAGCTAACATCCATGCCCATCTTCCTCTACTTTACATGTGGGGCGCCTGCCACAGCATGGCTTGATAAGCGGTGTGTAGGTCCGCGCCCGGGATCTGAACCAGCAAACCCCAGGCCGCCAAAGCAGGGGGTGCAAACTTAACTGCTATGCCACTAGGCTGGCCCCCAATGATGGTTTTTAAATGACTCATCTTTATGAAGTCCTTTCAAACATTCTGCTTAATTTTGATAGAAACGACACATTGCTTTCTTTTTACTCTCATATTTCATTGTTTTACATGATATCTGTTTACATACTATTTAATTACATTTTGAAGTTACATTAACAAACACAGCTGGAATAAATGGGTTTGGGAACAAACCCAGCGAACTCATGGTAAACATGCAACTCAGCTGGTGGGACTAGTCCTGCATGGGCAGACTAGAGAAGCCTACGTGTCTGATTATTTAGAATGCCCCGAGCATCCGTTAACATGTTTTACAGAGGGAACGGAGATCATTATTTAATGAAGCCCATCAAGTTTTTCTGTAAACATCTATAAATAGCTACAGCTGAAAAATGATAAAGAATTTAATTTTTCCCATTGTATTCCTTTGTCTTTTCCAAATTAAAAGCCATGGTATGGTTAACAGTAATGAAACTGTTATTAAATGAGGTACATGTCAACACTGATATTCTAAGTTCTGAATTGGCTATTTTACTATTTGGGCATTTATTATGGGTGTAGTATATTAATAGATTGGTTTGTGATGCTATTTAAAATTTTAGAGAGTAGAGAGTGATATGCTGTCAAATGTGAAATAAAATCAGAGAGGTGAAATTGTCAATGACTTTAGTATTGACAGTTGCAGGATTCTAGGAGCATCATAATACCCATATACTATGTCAGAAGTATGATATTATCAGAGTAGATCTGGTCCCTACCAAACAAATTAAAAATAAGGCATTTTCTTCTCCTCCTCCTCCTCCTTTTCCCTCTCTTCGCCTTTCCCCTGCCCCTCCCACTCTTGCTTCTCCTTGCTTTATATTTTACTCTGCTATAGCAAATGCATGGGGGGACTTTTTAAATGATGGTACATATGGCTGTGGTAGATGTGTGCTCCTACCAGACCAAGTCCAGATGTTTCCATTGGGAAAACGGGCAAGGAGTTGATTTAAGCAAATGTTTATTTAAAAAGGAAAAGGAGTGAAAGAAAGATACAAGAGAATGTTATTTGGGAGGGTTTCAAGTATAAAAGGGACTTGATGGCTGTAAATGTAAATGTTAGGAACACTCTTGAATGGAAAACTTGCCCTAGAAAAGAGTTAATAGAAGCAAATATTTCAGGAACTGTAGGTTTTGAGACTGAGACACACTCATTGCTAGAATAAGAATGAACATATATTTTACTGAGAAGGATCACAGATATATTCAAAATTATAAGAAGAAGCAGTCCCAAGATCATTTGATTCAGGCCCCAGTAAAAGCACTAAAATAGTCCGAGAATCTTAGCCTTTCCCATTAGGGAACAAAGAACATTCTTCAGCCTTTCCTAGTTGAACTGATGCAATGATCAGTGGACCTTGAATCTAAGGAAACAAATTTCTGTTTATCTTAAACCTCCTTTATTGTGCTTTTGCATGCATTCATCTTATTCTTTCCATTATTCTTAACTTAGTCATCCAGGTTGCTGCTTAAAAAGGAAAATTACCCTAAAATGGGCTTGGCAAATAAACAAATTTATCACTGTCCAGGGTTTCTGAATCCTTCTTAACACATTTCTTATAAGAAGAGAAGGAACCATTTTCTTTAAGATTGAAAAGTCATTACCTGGAGCACGCGTAATCAACCTTGGTCCGCAAGTTGAATGATTCAGTAGAATTTAGAGGGTTCTGACATTCAGAGAACAGCAGCCAACTGTCAAAAAACTGTAGGAGATGGTAATAATGACCTCCATTTAAGGTCACTGGTGCTTGAATGCATGCTGTATTTTGGCACTTGCTATGCCATGTCCTGCTGATCACGGAACTGGTGCCAGGTTTACTCTTTGGGGCCAAAAGAACTGTGAGTGTAGTGACGAGAGGCAGAAGAGCTTGAGCTCTAGGCTTGTAGGATTGATCCTTAAGAGAGGATTTATCTGGACTGGGCATGTCTGCCTGGTTTTCCTGTTGGTAGGGACTTGAAGAAATCAGTGAAGGAGATACACATGAACTTCAGATCCTTTAACAGATAATGATAGCTTTACTCTGTGTTCCTGTCACTTAGCACCTAGTGGGTGCTTGATTGTTTGAATGAAAATGAGCTGAACTATGTTTTCTAGGTAAGAAACATTGCATAGACATCTAATAAAATTAATGTCGGCATTGGATTTGCAAAAGTGGTGATGTTCCTGGTACACATTTAAACAATGAGGATACTTCCTTTGGGGTTATAAGCATAAAAATACTCAATGACCTCACAGCTCTATTGGTGTTTATTTGTGAAGAAGGATTAAGTAGTATATTGCCTTTTTTACTTTGCTTTTAATCATTCATTGTTAAATAGAGGCTTTGGCCTTCTGTCTTTGCCAAGACCTACCTAGCTATGAAGACTGAATTATAGAGATACTAGTAATAGTCTGTTTATACTGTTATTCTCCAGGCATTTGCCTAAAACAGTTTTAAGGAAATTTCCTACCAACTAAACCACAAATTTACCTGTTAATTAAAACTATTTTTGTTGACTAGGTCTCAATGCTCTTGAGGCCTATAGGAATTGTACTTAGCTATCTTTTTTCTTGAAGACAGAAAACAGGAAAGCTTGTCAGGTTTAAAAAGTAAAATACAAAACTGTCAGTTTTCTGATATCAAGGTACATTCTGTAGAGAATCAACATTCCAAATGGCTAATCTAGTTAATTCTCAGTGGTACAAGATAGGGCAAAGGGGATTGACCGTGTTTTGACACTTGATTTCATTTTGTTTTATACCAAGTGCTTCTTAGGCAATTCTGCCTCATCAATATTCCATAGGTGTAGGCATCATTAACCTCAGTGAAGAGTTTATTACAAGCCATTGTTAGAACTTGTTTTTGAATAATATTACTCCATTATTTAAATGAGACAAACCAGCTATGCCCACACTGAATCAACAGAGTTTAAAATTGTTCAGAATATGGAAGGACAAGGTTTACGTGTGTGATTGGGGGCAGGGTTGCTTGTATGTATGAGCATGTGTGGGTGTGGGTGCACGTATGTGTGCACGAGCATGTGTGCACGTATGCCAACACACATGCACAATCTGAAGATCCAGTATGAATGTTCCTTGAAATAAATTTGGTTCTTAGAATTGCTTCCTTCTCAATCAGATGCAAAATACGGCGAGGAACCATAAGCAATCATAAATAATGGCTGTATACACCATTCAGGGTCAACTCCAACAAGACACAGGTCACTCAATTTATTCAGAGGCCACAGTGCTGAATCTACTCTGGGACTCTTAAAATGTTTCGAGTGACAGCTGGGTAGTCATAGGTAGAACCTGAGTTATGCACTGATTTCCTTTACGGGCTGTGCGTTAACTACAACACTACTACTTCGTTATGATCCTACTGACTTCTCTCTGGCAGGAGAATTACCAGGTGCCCAGCTTTTGCATGTCTGGAAACCTGTCAGCAGCTCTAGTTTAAAAACGATTGTTTGTTAATGAGATTGCAGAGACAAACACTAGGAGCTGATGGCGATTTAATGTTGTGTGCTATAAATGGTGTTTTACTTGCTTAAAGGTGCCTTTTTGTTTTCCATTTCTCTAGCAATCTCCCCCCACCCCACAGTATTTAGTGGAATTTGATATCCAAGAAATAGGGCATTCTCAATTACATATAGACATTATAGAGCGTTTTAGGGGTTCTTAGTCAAAATGTAAATTATAGGTTAAAACGTAGTTTTGAGTACTTTGAATGCCAGGTAGATTTGTACTCGGTAAATATTAGTGGTTGCCATGAGGACCTCAATGTAACAAGGCAGCTTCATCTTACTGTCGAATTAAAATCTTAAAACAATGAGTTCTTGTTGGATCTTGTTGAGTGGACTCCAGGAGCCCAATAAGACTTTAAAGGAAGAGGCCCTTTAGGAAGGGCTCAAGGTCACAGTCATCACTCTGTCTTTGAAAACATGTGCGTTGCCTCCCAGACGCTTTTATTTTGCCCTAAGACTGCGACCATCTTCCGTCCAGGGGTTCTGCTGACAGCGTGACCGCACAAGTACAGTTCCCTTTCCGTGCATCAGCACAATCAGAGACTGCAATGCTGTTTGTGGCCTTCAGGACTTAGTCATGGAATGTAAGGAATTTTCAACAGGAAATGTATCTGGCTTTGAAATATGTTCATCCGCTGCAGTCGCTTAACCTGCATGCCTTGTGGGTGTCAGCATTTAATTCCAGGATTTCGTGTGGAATGTGTGTGTATATGGTTTTCTCTCTCAAGTTACCCATTTGATGCTGTTCATGTACAGTCCCTGTTACCATTAATAATCATGTAAGCGGTGTTAGCAGGTTTTGGCAAATGCTGCATTTCATCTATGCCTAAGAACGTAAAACTTTTATCACAATATAATTTAATTTCACTGTATGTTTCTGGTTAGGATGCAGCCACAAAGTCAGCAAAAAGTGAAAGTTGTTTTCAGGTGGCTCCTTTGTATTATAGTTGTACCGATTTGATCTGGCTGCTTTTTAAGCCTTCAATAACAAGTACAATGTCAACGTCAGCTTTCAGATATGTGATTTAAGCAAAAGTCAAAGTAGCAGGTGTATCATTTTATTGCCAAAGAAAGGCTTATTTATGCCCTCCTCTAGGTGAGTAATATTCTCAGCCAGTTACCTGTAGAATTTGACACAGCGGTGCCTGGTACGTAGTAGGTACACATATTGTGGCTGTTATTGAAGGCTCTCAAAATATGTTTGAGTGAAGGATACCTAGGAATGGAAATATCAAGGCTATTGTGAGGATAACTGAGGAACACTGAGTGGAGCTTGTGTGATGTCACATTTTAGTGTACACTTTCTTCTTTTCAAGGCTCTCAAACTTAACCCTACTAGGAGATGAATCGCATTTGGAGCAGTACAGAGTCCGTGTGTGTGTGTGTTTGCAGATGGCATTCTCCTATATTTAAACTAAAGAAATTTAGAACATTCAACAAAGATTGAGTCAGGGCCATCTTATCTTACTCATTCTTAAAAAACCAGTAAATATTTGTTGGCCAACTAGCGCAGGGCTGAATATATAGGAGATAGGCAATTTTGTGGAATGACTGATTGAAAATGTAAGATTCGCTGTAATCAAGGAAGGGACCCATTTTTCTAAGAAAGATTGTAATCTGACTATGTCGCATCTGTGCCTTGCGCTGGTCTTCTACCAGGAGTGTTACCTCAATAAAGCAAAGCCATTAGAGTACCTACTAGGTGCCAACCATTGTACTTGGTGCTTGAGATAGCTCCTCATCTTGATATATTGTACGAGTTAGAAATATAAGACATTTGATATTGAAATGAAAGAGGATTTTTTTTTAAAGATCGGCACCTGAGCTAACATCTGTTGCCAATCTGCTTTTTTTTCCCTTTCCTTCTTCTTCTCCCCGAAGCCCCCCCAGTACATAGTACTGTATACTCTACATAGTTGTATACTCTACAGTACATAGTTGTATACTTTAGTTGTGAGTGCCTCTGGTTGTGCTATGTGGGACGCCACCTCAGCATGGCCTGACGAGCAGCGCCATGTCCGCGCCCAGGATCCAAACCAGCGAAACCCTGGGCCGCCGAAATGGAGCGCACGAACCCAACCACTTGGCCACGGGTCCAGCCCCTGAAAGAGAATTTTTAATCCAGCTTTTAGATCCTGAAATTACCTAATGATCTGTTGAAGGGAATGGCTTGCCTTGCCATCTGCACTGGTCATCTCCCAGTAGCTCATGCCTCTACAGTGTACTGGACCACTCAGCTGGAAAATTGTCAGTCTTTGTACGAATGATATTTTAGATCCTAGAACATCTATAGAACAGTTTCTCAAAAATCCTCACCATCTTAGGACGAGCCACACGGATATGCCTCTCATTATGTAGTATTTTCTAAAAAATGGTAATGCGTATATGTGTACAAGCTATCCTGAGAGTCTGCTTTGACGATTGATTCAAGATTACTCATCTTGGTTTGTTTGCTTGATGTGAGAAGCATAAAACATTTATCTTTCTGTTCTGACAATAAAAATATAGTGGTCGGTATGAGATACTCAATGGGCATGTGAAATGTTGAATGATAAGGAAACAGTGTTTAACATATCGCATATGGGAAGCAGACTTAGAAAAGTGGTTAATTCTAGATTGATTTGTACTCCTCAGAGTTTGTGGGGTGAATTGAGTGAGAGAGATGATATTTGAAGCAAAAGTAATGGGTTTGCATACGGTGGACTAGATGAGATGATCCTATTGTCCGATGTGTTTTAAAATTATTGATGTAACACGGTGAATCTCAAAATAATTATTCTTAGTGAAATAAGCCAGATAAAAAGAGTACATACTGTATGATTCTTTTTATATGAAATTCTAGAAAAATGCAAAATAAACTACAGAGGAAAAAAGGGCATCAATGGCTGCTTGAGAGGTGGGTGGGAGGTGGGGGTACAGGAAGGATGGAATACAGATGGGTACAAGGAAATTTTAGGGGTGGTGGATGTGTTCATTATCTTGATCGTGGTGATGTTTTCACAGTTGTATACATATGTCAGATCTTATTAAATTGTACACTTTATATGTGTGGAGTTTATTGTGTGTCAGTTATACCTCGATAAAGCTGTTAGAAAAAATATAATTTTTTATGGGACTTGCCACATGATAATCAACTCATGGTTTAGTATCTGTCTTTTATACTAGACTGCAAGCTCCGAGAAGACACGCTCTTTCTGTGTTGTCTTCATCTGCATTCCCAGTGCCTAGTCTGTGAGGGGTACCTCCTGGGCACTCATTTAAGTATCATGAATGAATAAGCAGATGTGTTGCTGAGCTAGACCACAGACAGCTCTCATTTACTCTGTAAGTCACTTGCTATGTGCCAGGTACTATGCTAAAAATAATCTTCACAACGTGTTTTTCGAGAGAGACCATCTTATTATCCCCATTTTATAGAAAAGGAAATAGAGCTTAGAACAATTAAGTAACACGCCCTAGATCACTGGCTAATAAGTGGAGAGAAAACTAGAATCCAGGCTGTCTGATTGGAAGTCAGTGATGACCTCTGCACTTGTGCCCTTGGCGTTTCTTTATGGTTTATGTGGGTTTTTATGAAGCCGTGACAGAGAAATTTGCAGGAATATAAGACTCAGTTCCTAGCACCTCACCTTCAACACAATAGAAACTCAGTAAACATTTAAAAATGAAGGAATAAACCTAGTGCTGAAAGGTCTTCTTACAGTAAAATCCTTTTCCCTTTGTTTATTTTCCCAGCATTAATAGAGCAAAGTTGTCCTATCACATGCAGCCCTGTTTGTGTTGCCTGAAACCCGAATGCGATGCGGAATAATAGGGCAAGCGGAAGAAGACCCCTTTAGGGGCGCAGGGGTTTCTGCCAGCACGGCTAGGCTAGCCGGGGCTCCTGGAGGCTCTGAGGAACTCTTCTGCCCTGTCACATGTGAGGTTTTGTGCGGGAGGAGGAGGGAAACAGCATATATTTACATTTTCTTCACAGTTGTATTATTTGTCAGAGTCCTCTAAAAGCTAGTTGACTTTTATAGACCAACATTAAAATTCCAAAAAGGGCTTACAAAACTGTTTGCATTGTAATATTATAACACGCTCAGAATACACTTTTTGCTCCCTTTTGGTTATAATACCATCTTGTAAGAATTGTAGAATACAAAGAATGGTTACATTTCTGAAAATTTATGCTTTTCTTTTTAGGTAGTGGAGTTTTTTTTTAAAGCTGTTAGAACACCAGTTTATCTCCAGGGTTTTGTGTGTGTGTGTGTGTGTGTTTAATGGTAGTGCATTAAACTTACAAACACTGCCAAAATTTTTTGAGTTCAACTTAAAAGTAGTAGTTCCCAACCAGTGGTGTTCTTTCTCATCTGTAGAGGTCACATTGGGATTTATGTGGGCTGATATTTTCCATGTAAGCGCTGCTTAAATAAAACACCTGGGATGCTTTATAGCCCGATTAAAAAAAAAACCCCATGTAGGGAAGTGGGATATACCACCTTATTTCATTAGACTCATCGTTCATTGACGTTCTCTTATTTCTTTGTTTATTCATTCAAAACCATTTATCAAGGCCACTCCATGTGCCAGGGCACATGTTAGGTGTTGAAGGTAAGTGGGGAGCATTCATGAATGCCTTCTCTTTTAGTGGAGGGAATTTATCCTTTCTGCCTGTCGTTTTGCTTTTGGAGATAATGGAAGTATCAGAATTGTTAATACTTTTATATTTACTCTTCAGCTCTGCCAAAATCACAGGTTCTTTAAGTCAAGGTGCTTGACCTTGCTGCCCTCGTTTCTTTTTTAGTAGAATGGGCATACTAACTGCTTCTCCCATGTGAGTTCTGTAAAAAATAATGTCCTCCAGGAAGAGAGTTATAAAAATGCGTAAAATATAAGAGAATAATTCAGTGATCAACCCACTTTCTGAATTTGTGCATGTGAGTGTTTGTGTGTGTGTGTGTGTGTGTGTGTGTGTGAGTGAGTGATTTGAAGTTGAACTATATCTATTTAATTTTTGATTTCTAGGTAGTTTGCCTATAACTTGATTTCTCTTGAGAGGACTTTTGAATTAATTATTTCCTTATCTTTGTGTTCTGGATTGAAAATGCTGAAAGTTTTGGGTTTTGGAGTTTGATAGTTTCGATTAGTGTCATTCTAGCAAATTAAGCTTCTCCAAGGTGTGTAGGATATTTGTTCAAGTAGAGGGAAATGGGCACAGACAGAATTTCTTTTAACTGGCATAGGTGGATACATTAGAGATGTTTAGGGAAATCCTCTCTACAGTGTATTGGCGGTGAATAAAATGAATGCCTAATATCTTATAATTAAGTTAATGATCACTAATTCGTAGAGAGTCCTTCTTTTTAATGATATCGAGGAATACTCTGGAGACTCTGAGGTGGCTATCCTTCATTTCAGTATTATTTGAAAATTTTTAGTTATTATAGTCCTCTAGTTTCCAGGGGAATTTCTTATGCACATAAACTTGCTTTTTCTCATGACCTCCTATTACTATTTAGGGTTTAATTTATCTTGTGTTGGGATTATCTAGCCACTTGCAAATCCCTTAAAGGCAAAGACTATGTCACATTGAAGTTTGTGTCTCCAGTACTTTGATCAGGTCCTGTTACACAGTCAGCTGGGGAAATTGTTGGCGCTTGACCATTAACAGAAGAGTCCATCACCAAGGCTCAGGGAACCTCCTGGTATTTCTTGACCCTCCCCATCGGCCTGCTTTGCCCAGTTGACTTCCAAGTCCTGAGAATCAGGGTTGTGTGGGTGGAAAGAGTTTGCTTGGTCCCTTACTGCAGACGTATCTAAGCTTGCATGTCTCATCCCAGCTGTGTGACCTTGGGTAAAGTTACACATTCTCTGGGCCTTAGTTTCTTTAATTTGAAAGCATGAATAATCATGCTTAATTTATAAAGTTGTGAAGACTAGTTAAAATAATAACTAGCATAATGATTTGCAGTGTGTCCCCAGTAAAGGATAGTTTCCCTTTATCTTTTTGTCAGTTAGCCCCCTTCAATAATTTTTAAAATCTTACTTCACACCAGATTATTGTAATAGCCTCTTAACTGTTTTCCCTGATATTTTTCAGTCTCTTCTGCTTCCAGGTCAGCTTAGATATTGCTGCTAGTTAAATATTTATTAATTATTTACTGTATGCTATACACTAGGCTTTTTCTGTCCTGTTCATGATTTAAAACAAAGAACCCATCACTGCTTTGGAGCCAGAGAGTAAAATATACTGAGGTTGGTGGCCCATAAACTAGTTTTCTAGCCTTATCTTTTATCACTTTCCTTCACATATTTTACAGTCCTTACAAACTGAATACCCTGTTCTTCCTAGTTGTTAGGAATTGGGATGAGAAATCCAAGGATGTAGGAAGACTCAAACCCTCTCCTGTCAATTACTTCTCCCCACCTAACCACCCTCTCTTCCCAGTGCAGAAAAGTACAGAATGGGAATCTAAGTACCAGCCCCCGAGACTCCAGTGTCGACCTCTGATAGGAACTGAATTGGGCCATAGGTTTAGACTTGAACTCAAGTGATGCTTTCAACTCCTCTGTCTGTTCCACATCTTCGTCCTGGAATCTTATTAGTGCCTTTTGGCCAACCACGCTCAAGACAAACTGAGAAGAGAAGGAGCAAATAGAGCTTATGAGAGCAGGTCTGATTCTAACCCTCCTGGCTATATGGAAGTGAGTACAAATAGAACAGCCACTCTGCCTCAAGAGGCTAGGCCTTGCCTAGCTCTGCTTACTGCAGGAAGCCAGGAAGCCAGTCCAAGAGAGAGCAAAAATAGATGCTGAGCCTCTAACACTCTGATCCTGCCCACTTGTAACCCTCAATGCCAGAGACTCTGTGCTGTCATGATAGGTTACAAAATCCTCCTTTCGTGAAGATGAGTTGCATGGTATCTAGGAAAGCAGTGAGCAAAGGTGGATGGCATGGAGAAAATGGGATAAAAGTTCCATTCTCTCTACTCCTGTTACGTGGCCTGAGCTGACAATTATAATGTTCAAGGTATTTCCTTTCTTTAAAATTTACTCCAGCTCTTATTCTGCTTAGAACACCTTCGCAACTCATTCTTATACCTTTGCCTATCAGCCCAAAGCAATTTTTAAGTTATTTCTATGCATTATGGCAAATATAACTTCCGTCTTTCATGACCATTTTTCCTATTTTTTGGTTAATTCGATAAGGGTCTGTTCATTGCCTACTGCCCGTGAAGTTGTAATCAAGCATAAGGCTAGATTTCTAGTCCTTGAACAAATTAAGGTCTACGTGCATCTAAACAGAACACTACAAGGAGTTTGTTATTTCCAAGAAAAGGTGCAAGTGAGTGATGAGGCTAGAAAGATTGGCACTGGCCAAGTTATCGTGGTCACGGTTTACCATACTAAGGAGCCTGGATTTTATGAGTGAATGCTCACTAAAGGATTTTACCCAGAAACGTGCCCAGGTCAGACTTGCATTTTAGGAAGTTCACTCTGGGAGTTTTGTGGAAGATGGATTTAAAGAAGGCGATACTGGTGGAAGGAAGACCAGGACAGAGACTGTCACAAAGATCCAAGTGAAACGGGGCCAATCAGGAGCAGTGACAGTAAGGACCAAGTATGTAGAATGGTCGAGAAACACAAAGGAGACAAAGTCAACATGATTCCAGGATGACTTCCAATTTTTGGCTGGTTTGCTTGAGTGGATGCTGCTGATAAAGGAAGCTGGGAGCATGTTTGTGAGGGAAAATGATAAAAGTTTTATTGTGTCTTCTTTCCAGCATTCTAAGTTTCTGAGAATAAGATCCTAGCATTTGTCCATTGGTCTGTACATCATCCATTCATCCATCTATGCAACATTTATTGGTACATACTATGTGTCAAATACTGGACAAAAAACGTTGTGTCTATAGTGTGTGAGTATGTGTTTTTGTAGCACTATATCTGTTTATCCTTACAATAGCTTATAATAGATGCCCCGTAGTATTTGCTGAGTGAATTATGTGAAAGATTTCCTGAAGATTGTTTGAGAAACATGATTTAGAATGATAATACCTGCTAATGCCTCCGTCGTCCTTCACCCCCGACATATACTCACAGGGAAATATGGACAAAATGGGGTTCACAAGTGATAGAACTCTCTGTATGTCAGAGTACTATAATCACTCATATGGCACATTGAGTAGCTGTTGAACCTTGGCTTGTGAACCCATAGACAGAAAATTGCTAGGACTTCACTTCACAAAGGGTGACATATATAACAGATCTTGCGTTTCATTAGCTGAACAAATTTTTCTGTTATAGGATTAGACTTTATAAATAGCAACATGTGGCTGTTTACATTTAAACTTAAGTAAAGTTAAAACTTCAGTTCTATAGTTACACTAGTCATATTGCAAACGCTCAGTAGTACATGTGGCTAGTAGTTTCTGTGTTGGACAGTGTGGATGTAGACATTCCCATCATCACAGACAGGTCTGTTGAACAGTGCTGCTATAAAGAGTGTAGTGTAGATTAAAAGCACAGGCTCTGCAGCTAGACTGCCTGGCCCTCAGATCTGCCTGTGCCAGGCATTAGTTGAATGAAACTTACCTCTGTCTCAACTCAACTGCAAGGTGGGGATGATAAATAATACCTGTTTCATATGGCAGTTATAAGGATTAAAGTAGTTAATTTGTGTAGGTTACTTAGAACGTTGCCCAGCCCTGAACAAATGCTGTGTTTGCGGCTGCCACCATCATCACCATCACCATCATCTTTTGTCTCCTTATTGAGGAACATATGTTCCTTGAATACGGAAGAGAAAGGAATTTGCTTTGCTCCCTCTCTAATATTTTTTTCCTGGAGATGAGCTCTTATCTGGCTTCTGGGGAGGAAATATATATATATATAAATTTTTTTTTTTTCTCCTTCTTTATTTTAGCCAGCACTCAACATAGCCTGTGACTGTTAAATAAAAATGTGAGTTTAGATGTGTTAGAAGCTGTTTTGGAAGACTATTCCATATAAATCGTTTGTTCATTCACTCAGCGAGTGTGTGGGGATTGCTTGTTAGGTGCAGGGCACTGTGTCTGCGTGCAGTGGGGACTGAGGGGCGTCGTTCAAGGCTGAAAAACCCTGTGCTGAAGGGATGCTGCTCTTCGCGGGGACCGGGGCGGGCTTTCCTTCACAGGTTTCTCATGATACTCTCAGCTGAGATGTTGCACTGAATTCCCTTCTGTAGATTTGTATTATTTTGGAAATTTTGTTATGGTAACTTGAGGGCCTTTAATTTGTTTTTATTAGATTCTTTTTTAGCCTATTAAGGCAGTGGGCTTTTCATCACTGCATATGTACAATTTGTTATTGGTGTTATTGGGAATTGCTGATGTAAAGCGTTCTATGACTTTTGGGAATATTAATAAGCCTCTTAAAGTACTTGTTCAATTAGATTCCCTGACCTGCTGTCCGGAGGTTGAGCTATCATTAACTGAGGAAGCTTTCTCTGGTTTAAATGGTGATGGAGAAAACCATTGTCTTCTGCTCCTCTCCGTCTTGCCTGTTTCTTTGGCTGTTTCCCTGGGAGCAGAGGAAGAACAGGACACCCGTTCTGGAACTCCAGAGGGTCTTTCATGCCCTAGAGAACTAGACAGAGAGCCGGTTAGATTTTATATTACTATTGTGCCTATTTTTGATTAAAAAAATGTTTGCTATATCCAAAGGTTTGAAAGATTAATAATTTGTTTTACTTATGTGGAGAATTGCTTCCTTCTGCCTCAAGCATTAGGGTCAGAGTGCCATATTTTGTTTGCATAAAGTTTGAAGTGTTTTCTTTAGGTCTTAGAGGAGTGAATAGGAAGACTTTAATTGTTTACTGGTTTCAGACTTACCTATCTGGGGCCTTTAGATCAGCTTACCTAGGACAGAAAAACCATTCCTTTTTAATGACACCGAGTACTGTCCCTTGGGACTCCAAGTAGCCATGAAATACTTGGGTTGATGCTGGTACCTCCCGCTATCAACCACCGATCTGTTGTGAAATTCTTTTGTTGTCAGATTTGTGGTTTCCTTTTCAGATAATAGATCATCTGATTTAGAGCATGCAGGTACATCTTCCTAAGTTTCTATGACAGAAAGATATTGAAGAGGAGGGAAAAAAGCCAAATACCAGAGACCGGACGAGCTTGCAGGAAATTGCAAACATGGTGGAATTTCCAGTGCTTTCCATTTTTTGAAGTCATGGATAATTTAAAAAGTATTTGCTTTTACTTTTGTTTGTTTTTTTGCTTGCAACCACGTCTGTCTGCCAACCTTTCTAAAATGTCATGATGTAATTATTTTAACAGGCACTGTATGCTCCTTTATTTGGGGGATATTAACCTTTCTAAACAAAAGGAATGTTAATATACTCTGGAGACACAACTAATGGGATTTCATTTTTCTTGTTAGGCAAGAAGCTTGATTTTTTTTTTTTTTTTTAACTTCTGGTAAAAGAATGCGGCAAGTGAAATAATTGCCTTAAGCTAATCCATGATAGCGATTTTAAACGTGACTTTCCAGATCACTTTTATATGGCTTAGGAAGAATAATGTGATTTTCTTGTTTTTGTTTGCTTTAGCTAAACAGTGTTGAAGGATGATATAAATTCAATGCATTCAAAACAAAGAAAATGCTAATTGCTAATACGCTGAGTTCTTTTAAGGCATAAAATATAGTGTTTAATTCATAAGCATTGTTTAATTTTATATAGATTTAGTCAATTTTTTGAAAGTTGGTATAGGACAAACTCAGAATAAATTAGCTAGCTAGCCATTTTCTTAATCACTGTGTGTTCCTATTTGACGTTTAAATATATATGACCTGAGAATGTTGTCCTTTTTATGAAAAGATAATGGTCATAGGCTTTCAGGTAGTAAGGCAGAGCACTTTTAGCATTTTTAAAGGGTCCTTCCTCTCTCGCTGGTTCTCTCCTTCCTTCCCTCTCTTCTTTCTTTCTTCTTTCTTCCTTTCATGATGAGTATCTACTGAACCATTTTCATGCACTTCCTGAATCACCCTTTGACCAGTAGCATGCATTTGCAGTGGGATGGCTGATGTTAGAGATGGTAAGACAGTGAAACAGATTAAGACTAATTGGCCCACATGGGTGTCAAGACCGTGACTTTGGCCTTGTTATTAAGGACTCTCAGTCATGGAACTGCCCAGCCCACGGTTCTACAGACATGTACCGTCTGAATGAAATATGCATCATTAATCCCTTTGCTGATGGGGGGGGATCTAAAACAATGGGATGGGGAGGAGAGGAAAGAGAAGGCTGTTGAATCGAACTGTGATCTTCTCTGCCAAGCCCTTGAACAGCTTTCCCTTTAAGCAACAAAGATGACAAGTTTTTGCTATTTTGGATTAGTGAGACGGTATGAAATGGTTTCCCTTTCCTTCCAGGCAAAAATACCAACAGAATCTGCCTTTGGAATGAAAGTGCTAATTTCATTTGGTGACTTTCAGACTTGAAATATGGGCTCAAACAGGAATTGTGCATTAGTCAGCTGAGGCAGCGGAGGTTATTTTTACAGTGCTAATTATTATTTCATGACAGTGATTTACTTTATGTTTTCTGGCGTTTACACCCCCAAACTAGCCATTGTTTTGGGAATAGAATTGGTTGGGTTGTCATGCTCTTTTTCAAAGACAGATCTTACTATTTTATGGGTACAGATACTTTCCTGCAATAAAGAAGAAAGCTTTATTGAAGAGAGTCTTGCATAGGAAATGTAATCTGGATAAATATTCAGAACTAATAGGTTTATATTTTAGTCCTGATTTTTAAAGTATATTTTTCTGACACCCTAATCGCCTTGCTTTATCTGCGTTAAACTTAATCTGTTTTACTCGGATACAGCTAAATTTTTGTTACTCACATTGCACTTAGAAAGGAGCAACACGTATAGTTAACAAATAAATACAAAATGAAATTGAATATAACCCCTTGATGCGTAAAGGAAGATGAGTGGAAGGCTGAGTTGATTGCATGTCTGAAGGCATATCTGCCTGATTTATGCTCTAATTTTAGTACTGAGTTTCCTTTGTAATAGTAAAATGTCACATTAGCATGTCCCTTTTAATAATCTAATATGCTGCCAGTGACAATAAATACATGCACCAAGTCTAGCTCAGGGTTTCTCAAACTTCATAGGCCTGTGACCCTTCCTGATGTAGTTAAATTGCTCAGATGACCCTCCTGTCATATATTTTTAATTGTAAAGCACTTGAAATTAATCATGTTTTATTTCTTTTTAAATAAGCACCTCAAGAGCCGTGGCAAGCAGTTTTGCTCACGGCACTTATCCACTCTTAAAGAAAATTAAAGGTTGGAAAGGGCCTCGAGTCTCGGTGGCAGTGAAGCCATCTACGTGGGGGAAAAACAGAGCAGAGGAGAACTGCGTTTACTGCCTCTCTACACAGTCTCTTGCCTGCGCACTTAGTGAAAATTGGCATCGGTGACTATAACAAAGTAAAAGCATTTTGAATTATTACCGCACATCTTCAAGTGGCCGTAACCCAAGATCTCAAGCGCCTCCGCGAAGGCTAAGGTTTTCTACAATTTGTATGGTAACTAGTAGAGTGCCTTTAATTTAAACTACACTGAGCTAATCTTTAGGAGAATTGGAATCTGCCTCTGAACTAATTATGATTTACAGAAATTGATAATTTGTCTTCTGCATGTGTCTGCAGGAAGAAATTACTATTAAATTCGATTAACGAATGACAGATATCAGCCCAGTAATTTGCCGTCTTTATTAGCAAACTTGGAAAACTTCTAACGGTAATCTTTTCACTCAGATCAACTCTATTCTAGTAAAGTTTATCTAGAAATAACAGATACACATGGCTTTATTATGACCCGCCTTACCTTTAACAAATAAATCTTGGTGTGGTTTGTCTTTTTAATCCTCAAGCACAACCTAGATGCTCAAACTGATTTCCCATGATACTTGGAACTTAATAATATGTAATTAACTTCCAAAAATGAATGCTCTGTTCTTTTGAATACATTCCTGAAGAATTCCCTCGAAATACATAAAATTGTGTAAAAGAAAGCAGAGCATTATATTAACCTTATTTGTCATGCACCACTTCGTCAAATGTTTTTCTTTCTCTTTAAGCAGGTTGTAGTTGTGTGTAATGGACAATACTGTCGGTGAAAGCTGAGCCATAATATATGATTGACATTGTGAATGGCTCTGAAACCTACTTTGGATGTACATAGCTGAGATATAAAGCTCTTGTAGCATGGCAGTAAAGTGAGGGCATGAAGCTTTCTTTACGTGAGTAACATGGCGTGGTTTTTAAAATTATATTAGTGTACATGTTTTTATACAGTTAAAAAAATAATCTAGTATATGAAGCAGCTTCATAGAACTGTCACAGTGGTTAAAAATGCTCTTTCATAATTTCATGTCAGGAGAATCTTATCTTCTTGCATGTCAAAAAGGGAAGGCGAACTATTAGCCTTTTAAAGACCCAGAGGTAAAGTTTAATTTTATAATGACATGAAATAAATGTTCTATTATCTAAGTAATAGTTCACCAGAAAAGTCTGAAATGGCCTCCTTTCTCAAGGATGCAGCTTGTGTGTGATGCTAATATTAAAATGGACCTGCCAAATTGAGTGATGGGAGGTGCTAATAACTCCAAGTGGGGAGATGAAAACAACATATTGCACACACCTGCTCTCAGCTTTATGTCAGTCTCATTAAGTTATTGAATGGGTGAGTGTAATGGGGAGGGAGGGAGGAAGGGAGATGTATGCCAAGAAGAAGCTATGTGTGAGGCTAGGGCCCTGTAACGTTGAGAAAGGGGGGTGTTCTTTGCTTAGGAAGTCTGACTATCACTGAGGTTAATCCTTGACCTTTGACCCGAGAATGCAAAAGACATTTAGACTTTCATAGCAGTCTGGTCCAGGCAATTGTATTAGCGGCGAGGATTGTTTCATTCATCTGGACTCACACCTTGGTTTATTGGTGTTGCATTGAAAATGTATGTTTATATACTCATGTTGTTTAGGTGCACTCAATTTTGTTCTGTTTCTGACTTTTAAAATAAACCAATGGGTGTTTTTCCCTGACAATATATGATATCGTTATTCTTTTTTAAGTAGGGTTATACGTAATCTGATTGGATAGAAGGATTAATTCAGGCAGTTTGCTAGCAGTTGTTGCTAGTAATAGTCACTATCCTGAACTGGGACCGCTTAACTACAAACAAAACAAAAGCCTAGGGACTGAATTGTCCGGCAAGCCCTCATAAGGTATGATGGGTTCTGGGGGACTCCAGAGGGGACTCCCTCTCCCTTTGGCCCAATCTTAGGCCTCTTCCTGACAGCTTCTGTTCATCCCAAGGAAGACAGGGAAAAGTTGAGTTCCAAAAAGAATGCTGGTCAGCTCTCCATTATTCACCCCAACGGAAAAGAAGCTTCATGAAATGTCTTTCAACGATGGATTCCTAAAATTATTCAGTTGATTTTGTAGTGTATTATAAAATTTTACCCCTGTACATTAATCTAATTCTGTTTTGCGTATTCTCACATTGACATTCATTCACAGTCCCTAAGCACATAACTTTTCAATACAAGCCCAGCCATATAGTGTGTGGCAAGATAAGTCAATGTGGGATTAAAAGCTGTCAGGGATAATACTAAACCACATGTGGGTATTTGAGAGGGGCCTGTGTCTGCTGTGCCCCTGTCCAGCCTGCAAACTGAGGATCTTTGAGAAGAGGAACTTTTTAAGATAATAGGATTCATATGAGCAGAAGGGTCCATCAGAGATTGTCCAGTTTCAATGGTGATGATCAACAGATAACATAGTGATTGGTCAGGCATAATGCGGGATAAAAAGAAAGGACATCCGGAAAGCCTAATGAAGAAGATGATTTCAGCTTATGTTTTCAGAGGAACAGTTAGATGCATGTACATTTTCCTTTTTAATTTAGAATTCAAAAAATCAAATTGAAATGCAAACAAAAATGATGGAATGAAGAAATGCTTGAACATCTGGGAAGTGAAGCAGGAGAGTTCCTAGTTCCTGATAGGGTACGGAGCACCACGGTTCAGCTCTGACGAATGGCACCCCTGCCACTGGCCTCTCTCTCAACCAAAAGTGCTTCTTGGAAACGAATAATAAAACAAGCAGGATGTAAACATCAGCAACTTAAGTACTTGCCAGCTCAGTTGTTGGGGATGGAGGTAAAGCTAAAGATTAAAGACAGCTTGACAAAATCCTACACACCATCCAGCTGGGCTTTACACATTATGAGATGTGGTAGGACAGAATGAGGGTGTTTAAAAAAATTATTGCTATTATGCAGCTGGAGGGCAATGGGCTGAGTTGGGAATATGCCAGGAGAACTTGTGCTGCTTGTGTAGATAAACTTGCAGGACTTCAGCTTTCAACTCCATCCAATCCTTTCTGTCAAATTCTCTTAACCTTGTCCTGTCCCTTGCTGAGCACTGACATTTTCAGAGCAGAAGAAAATCATGTTAAATTTATGTATGAGGAGGGGGTTGTCTGTGTGTATTGCTAGACTCTGGTTTTAAGTGTTTGGGCTCTTTTGATTAGTTCTGTCTTTGGTTTGTTTTGTAGTCTCAGAAGAGCTCATAAACCAGTGCTGGTTAGGCGTCTCATTTAGATTCTTGTATTCTCTGATCTGCATGGAGGCGGTCGGTCCTTTCTTGTGGTTCTGCAGAAGAGCCTCAGCCCCTACTGAGGAGCCAAGGGGGTCCCCGAGTAGTGCGGTGCTCCTGGACCACCTAGGTGTGTTCCAACGCAGACAGTGCTGTTTTAGTCAATTTAATTTATTGGGATTTTGCCCAAGATTTTGTCTGATGAAAGAGTTTTGAAACTGAGAAATATTTGAAAAGCTCCTATGTTGGAGGATTGTGAGAGACAGTATGGAAAGGAAGATTTGGGCTAAATTGTAGACAAAGAGGAATATATCTTTATTTTACCTGTAGACAGGTAATGGGGCACCATTGAGGATGACGGAGCCGGGGAGAGACAGTGTGAAGGATGGACTGGAGCGAGACTTGTGTCAGTCTGCTTAGAGGGCTGTTGCGGTAGATCGGTTGGGGTATGATAAATGGTTTGTGTTAGAGTGCAGGAGTAGTCATGAGACTCAGGTCTTGGAATTTTCCTCCTAAGTGCTTTTTCTGTTATTCTGAGCTATCTTTTCTAGAATATATATGATACAGATTTGAACTTTATGTATAAAAATAAAGGATAAGCGATGTGCATAATCTGATGGAATAACTTGGAGAATCGGAGATCCTGGCAGTCCCCGGCTTTTTGCCCTTTACATTTTGCTGCTTCGTTCGTATATTCATAAATATATTTAAATCAGTCTGAATATTTAGGTCATTTCTGTCATTTGCTCTTTTAAATAGGAAAAGACAGTTTAAGTTAGCCTGCGTACCTAGGTTTAACTCCAAGGTCTACTACTCCTTACTTAGGAGAGCTTTGATCAGCTTCTTTACCTCTGTGCCCCAGTTTCCTTACCTGTGAAATGGGGATGATAATTGTGCTTACCTCTTAGGGTTGCTGTGAGGATTAAATGAGGATGGATATGTAAAGGCCTTGGAACAATCTTTGGTACTTGGCAAGCTTTTATATAGTAAAGAGCATAGACTTTGGAGTCAGACTTTTGGGTTCAAATTCTCCTTCCATCTTTTACTGGTTGCTTGACCTTGGACGATTACGTTGACTTCTCTGAGCTTAGACAATAATATCTACCTTATAGGGCAGCTATGAGAATTAAGTGGGGTAATACAGATAAAGTGTTTTCACGGTACTTGACTTGAAATAAGGACACAATGCATGATAATTGTTTTTGTTATTACCATCATAATCATTGTAATTTTGAATAATGCTCTAATGAACATCCATACACACACACTTGTGTATGTCTTCGTGAATATTTCCTTAGGGTAAATTCTTAGAAGTACTGTGTCCTCTTGACTTTCTAAAATGTCATTAATAAAAAAAAAGCTTTAATAAAGCTTAGTATATTTTAAAAAATGACGAACTTTTATTGAGCACATAGTAGGCTCAATTTACCACCCATGTATAGAAGGCAAGACAACGATGAACATTTCCTTATATGTATTGACCTTATAATCTTTTTTTAAAAAAATTTTCTAATAAGCTTTTTTTTTTTAAGGGAGTTTGGCCGTAAGCTAGCATCTGTTGCCAATCTTCCTTTTTTTTCCCTCCTCCTCCTCAAAGCCCCCCAGTACATAGTTGTATATTCTGGTTGCAGGTTCTTCCAGTTCTTCTATGTGGTACACCGCCTCAGCATGGCTTGATGAGCGGTGCTGGGTCGACGCCCAGGATCTGAACAGGCGAACCCTGGTCTGCGGAAGCAGAGCATGTGAATTTAACCACTTGGCCACTGGGCTGGCCCTATAACCTTATAATCTAGTGTGAGAATTAAGAGATGAAACTAAATAACTATGAGAAAGTATACAACATGACACATGTCTTTGAAAAGGGACAAGGTACGATGGAAACACATCCATTGGAGAGATTAATTTTGGCTGAGGGAAATCAGGAAAGGCTTCATGAAAGAAGTGACAAAATTGGATATTGGTGATGGTTGGACTTTGATAGATCGAGATAGGAAAGGTTGTTCTGGGCATAGCAAGGCCTGCCATATGGCCATTTCTGTCACTGGGGGCGGGGGGGGCAGGTCTTAGGGTTTAAGCACATATACTAGCCATTGGCTTTGGAGAGTTAGACACTGGTAAGGAGCTTATCTTCTCCTCTCCACTCAGGGTTCTTCCACCTAGATTCTCTTTATCTTCCCTCCATCTGCTTCAGGACACAGGCAATTTTTAGATTTCCTAGCTTCTCTTAGAAGCATGATGCCACATCAGGTATTACTTCAGACTATTCGGGCCGGAGTACTCATGCAACTCTTAAGCCCGTCAAATGGAATTCAGTTTCTAGGTTCTCTATGATTACTTTAATCTGGTTTCTCTGAAGAAAAGTTCGTCTCTCGTTACAGTGTGATGGCAGGGCTTTGCGAGTTTAGGTATTTTAATGGAGTCACAGTTCTTAAGGTAAGTTAGAGCCTTTCAGTTGTTACTTATTTTTCAGTGACACTTATGACAAATGGCTGGCATAATTTATTTTTGCTTTGTAGATGGTATAACTGGAGGGAGATCTTGTGTATTGGATATGCATTCTTGTATGAATTCATAAAATTTCAGCCTAGAACATTGGATTGGATGTTAAAGCATTTATGTTGACAAGCAAGAAGTAAATTGTATTCTGATCCAGTTTGTATAATAATGTGCAACCCAATTCACTAAGTTTGTATTGGTAATTTTGCATTGCTTTGAGACTTAAGTTACATATATAAGAGTTGACAGTCATTTCAGCATGTGTTAGACTTGAACTCCAGAAGGTAAAGGAGAAGTTCTGCTACTTAATTTCTGGTCAAAAACAGTCAAAACAGTGAAAAAAGGATGCTTATGTTATTCTCTGCCTCACATTGGTAAGTACACAGTCTAACCGAATCCAGGATTAACCAATGCTGTGAGCTACCTAGGTAGGTTGTTTCCTTAAAGGTTTCATATGACAAATTTGTAATTTTATATGTTATTTCTAGGTCAACAGTTAGATTAATGTTTTATCTCCTAAGCAAAAGCACAGTACTTCTTTGTAAATTTTATCTTACTCAAACTGAAAATTGCAAAACAAAGAATTTTCTAGTTCTCGCATTCCTTGGTGGAGAGTTTTGTTTATACAGAGGTTATCTTGAGGTTTATTTAATATTCCACTTAACTCTAAATTTTCTGCAGGTGAAATAAATATCCTATTTAAGATTTTCAAATCTTAATTAAAGCTAGTTAGTTGTCGTTACTGATCGTTTACTAACTTTTATTTATTTTCGCTTTGTTATAACCCAGCAGGAGGCCACTTAAATTGATCAGAATATAAGTCTGTCCTGCTCACTAAAATATACCTGGTGTCTAGCCACAGAAAATACTCAGGAAATATTTGTTGAATGGGTAAACTAATTATGTCTCTGACCTAGGGGGGTATAAATCTAAAAAAGTAGTTTAAAGTATACAGATCTCTCCATCAGCCCGAGAACTGGTAACTTTGGACATTTTCTTCTTCTATTTGAGCTTGTATGAATTTAATTTTTTTTGAGGTATTATATGTCACCAGTTCTTAAGTAGGCATGGGAACTCATATTAATGTTATTTTTGAAATGTATTACATTTTGGAGATTTTATATCAATATATTCTTCCATTTTCATGAATTGAAAATGTATTTTGTTCTGTGACCCTCCGATTATAGGAAATTTGATTTTAAATAGATCCCATTTTACCATGTGTATTATTATCCTACTTTTTTTTCTCTCTACAACCCCATCCTAAAACTCGAATACATTTCAGTAACTGTGTAAGCCTCATCATTAAAAACTCTGTAGTGTGGCCAGTTTTAGCTGTTTGTCAGGGAGTTCCTAGAAAGACATATCCGAAACAGGATTGTCATAAAGAGTTTTGTCTCTCCTCACAGGGACATTTGTGACCAAAGGTGCAGCTAAAATAATCATAGACATGACCCAAATGCCATAAAAGCAAAAATGCAGCCGTAAAACCCACATGTTATTTTATCTTTATTTTTATTTAATAAACATTTTAGGTATGTCAGGTATGAATCTTAAGTAGTCACTGTGCTCAAAAGAATTTTTCAGACATCAAGGGAGAAAGACCTGATGATAGCGGACTCGGGAAGAATCATGGATGAAGGCAGCCAGGGGTCGGCATGCACGCTGGAACTCTGGTTTTATGGCCTCTGGGTAAATTGGAATCCCATCCTTCTAACTCGGATGCCCTGGTTTGGGATGGTAGAGCAGATCTGATAAATAGACTGATTTTAAATTTGATCCCAGGTAGTTTGGATGATCTTACTGGAAATACAGATAAAATTTAGTATAACCAGAAGGATCAGTACTTTTCCCTCTATCTCTTGTTATCTAAAATGTTATGAATTTCAGTTGGGCTTGAGAGATAGCAGATTGAAGAGAGTTCAGTGCCTGAGCGCTCGGGTAGAAGATTTGATGCACTTATTCTGTGTTATAGGTTGAAAGGAAATTTGTTCTCTGAGTTGATGGTTCAGAGACTTGCCAAAATGGAAGTTGCCCAACTGGTAATTAACTTTGCTTCTAAAGCTCTTTCCTGCATTGCCTATATTCTGATATTAGATAGCTGCTCGTATGGCCATACATCATTAAATAATTGGAAAATGTTAAAAATGGAAAATAAATTCTGAATTAAGTAACATTAGCGAAGAGGCAACAAGGTAAGAGAAGCCTCTGTGAAGCTCTGTGACAAAACCTCCATGAAACTATGATTCGATTTTCTGCTTTTTAATTCCCAACATCTTTAGATAGTGAAAAAGATGGAACAAACCTCTTTACAATAGAAAGTACAGGATCTTACGACGTGTATCACTCTTCAGGTCTCCCTCTCCCTCTTGATCAGTTTTATGCCGGGAAAGATTGCGGAATCGGGATATTTGGAGAGAAAGCAGAGTGAGATGTCGATGTCCAGGATTTGAAGCCACTTGAGCTGTGGCGTAGACCAGAAGAGGGCTGCTGTGGCCAGTTTTGGCAGCAGGCAGAGACAAGGAGTCGTGCGCAGTGCGGTGTCTGGGTGGAAGCATCTGCCATTGGTCACCAAGAGACTTCAGAAGGCGTCAGTGGTTATGATGCTTGAAAGCGTGTTGGGTTCAAGCATTTATAATGTTCTTTAAAAAGAAATGAATTCAAGGTCAAATAGGAAGAGTGCACTAGTATGTGCCTAGATATTAGTTCTTTAAATCTTTGTCCAAATGGTAACATCTCTAAAATTTGAGACATAAACACTTGGTAGTTTAGTCTAAGGCAAATATTTCAAGAGTTTAAGTGAATTTATTGCATCACAGCCCTACTACTTCCTGTCCGTGTAACCTCAGGCAATTATTTAAATTTTCCTGTGACTTAACTTTCTCATCTATGAAATGCAGTTAACAATGGTTCTTATTTCTTAGGGTTTTTGTGAGTTTTAAATGAGTTAACATATGTCGAGTACTTAGAATAGTGTCTAGCTAATAGTGACACTCTCTCTGTGTTAGCTGTCATGATTATGATGTTGGTGTCCTCCTCCTCTTCCTCCCTCTTCTTTCTCCTTCTAGCATCTGTAGAAGTGTGAGCTTTCTCTCCGGTCAGCCATTCACTCCTTCAGAAGAACCGGTCTTCCAGACCAGTATTTTATACCCCAATATGTTATAACCCACTCAGGGCCAGTCAGTATGCTGGCAGCTTTGTGCTTAGGTTATTCCCAGCCAATCTCTTGGAAGCAGGACTTTCAAATTCAGCCTCAGTTCAGCAATGGTCATTGTTTCTCTCGTGTTATCCCTGAGGTGATTTATTACTAGAAGCACCAGTGTGACCCTCTTATAACGTGTTTATCTATGATCAGTTCCTTAAGAATGGATTTTTAGTAAATCATTATTACAACTCCATGGAGTTGTGTGTTGTTGAACTCCATGCAACAACATTTGTGGGCCTCTAGTTTATGTATTATTGTGATACAAGTTATTGGGAATACAAAGAAGGCAACAAAACTTAATTGCGAAGGGGCTGGCCCCGTGGCGGAGTGGTTAAGTTCGCGCGCTCCGCTGCAGGCGGCCCAGTGTTTCGTTAGTTCGAATCCTGGGCGCGGACATGGCGCTGCTCATCAAACCACGCTGAGGCAGCATCCCACATGCCACAACTAGAAGGACCCACAACGAAGAATACACAACTATGTACCGGAGGGCTTTGGGGAGAAAAAAGGAAAAAATAAAATCTTTAAAAAAAAAAAAAACTTAATTGCGAAGATACAAGAAATGCGCGTGAAAAGTTAAGTGGCATTATGAAAGAACATTAGTAGAGAGCCAAGGGAGATTTGAGTAAGGAGACAGAACACCTGCCTCCAGTCTTGGGGGAAGAGTTGACAGAGGTGTAAAAGGCAGGATCTCAGTAGGTAGAAAGGAGGAGTGCAGGCCGAGAGGCAGAGAAAGGCTCTCTGGTGCATTCAAAGAAATCCCCACGAGCTCCTTAGTTTTCCTTGGAGAGAGAGTTTATGTTGAGGAATGATCGAATAGCAAGTTGCTAAGCTAGGAAGATGTACAATTATGTGGAAAGAATGAGGCTCGTGTTAAGTGTGAGACTTAATGTCTACAGCACATCAAATTAACACATGTATTAAGCATTGACCCTACCGACTGAATCTCAATAGGCAGCTAACTGGAGAGCATCATCAGGGATCGAGCTGCAGATGCCTATCAGAGCTGCTGGCCCTGGAAACCACTGAGAAGAGGCGAGAACTAAGAGCCTCGTCTTTGGAGCCAGTCAGGCTTAGACAGACTTCGTTTTAAACTCAGCCCAGCTACTTACTAGTTGTATTAGTGGACAAGTTAATTAATTTTCTGAACCTCAACTTCCTCATTTGTGTGCAGGTGGCACCTTTGAAATGTTGTAAGGATTAAATGAAAGAAATAATATATGTAAAACTCTTGGAAATTCAAACATATAGTGAGTACTTAATGGTACCTAACAGCAGCACAGTATGCTTCAACCAGATAGAATAACTTCAATTTTATTTTTTCCCCGTATTGAGATACCATGTAAAGTGTTAACTGTTTAGTGTTCCGCGTCTTTAAGAAAAAATTGGAAAAACACTCCTCTGCTTATTTTTAACCTTACTACTGTGAAATGACAGTGCTTCTAATTATGGCTGTGAGATCTAGTAATGCTTTTAAAAGGACCGTATGGTGAACACACACATCAGGAGAGGACTTAAATTTGGTGTTTACTGAGTTCATGTTTTGGTCTCAATTAATATATTTTAAATTTTCAAGAAGGGTAGAAACCAGAAGATAGGTACAGTTGACGAGTTAACGAGAAAATTAAATAAGCGTCCCACTTAACCAAGTGTTTTAGTAATAGAAGTTTTGCTGTACTAGGAGTCCCTGCTTCTTTTTCCCCAAATTTGTCACTCAGTTTTATTTTTAAATGTTGACGTGAATCCGGTTTAGTTTTCCAAGCACTGTAATATGGTGGAACGAATACAGACTGAACAAAACCCCAAGTTCAGTTTCCTCGGTGCCATTTTCTAGCGTGTGTGATCTGGTGTAAATCATTGCATATTCTTGAGCCTCACTTTCTGTAACATGGGGATAGTCAGGGTGCTTAACCTACATGTTTCACAAAGTATTCAGGATTGAAGAAATAATATATTTGAAACTCTTTTATAGACTCCAAAGCGTGGTTCTCAAAGTGTGGTCCATGGAACCCCAGGGATCTCAGATCCTTTCTGGGGCCCCATGAGATCAAAATATTCTCATCACACTAAGACGTCATTTGTCTTGCCAGTGTGTTGACCTTTGCACTGATGGCGTGTAAGCAATGGTTTGTAAAATTGCTGGCACCTTAGCCTGAATCAAGTCAGTGGCACGGAACTGTCCTTGAAGTCGTTGTATTCTTCACCTCCACATACTTGCAGTAAAAAAAAATGTCCCTAATGAAGCATTAGAAATTATTAAATTTATTGAATCTTTACCCTGAGTACAGGTCTTTTTAATAGTCTGTGTGATGAAAGGGGAAGTACACATAAAGTACTTCTGCTGCGTTCTGAAGTACAATTGTCTAAGGAAGAGTACTTGTGAGACTGAGTTACTAGCTGAACTAACCAAATGTTTCATGGAACGCCATTTTTACTTGATTGAATGATTAACAAACTGTGGTTATTCAGACTTGGGTATTAGGCAAGCATAATATTTTCTCAAAAATAAAGTGAGCCTGGGGGCAGGCCCAGTGGTGTGGCAGTTAAGGTCACACGTTCTTCTTTGGCGGCCCGGGGTTCGCCAGTTCGGATCCCAGGTGCAGACATGGCACTGCTTGCCAAGCCATGCTGTGATAGCTGTCCCACATATAAAGTAGAGGAAGATGGGCATGGATGTTAGCTCAGGCCAGTCTTCCTCAGCAAAAAGAGGAGGATTGGCATCAGATGTTAGCTCAGAGCTAATCTTCTTCAAAGAAAACAAAAAAACACACACAACGTAAAGTGAGCCTGTCATTTTAAGGGAAACAATGGACAGTGTTTCTTCTCAGTGATAAAATTCAAGCTTTCAAATGAAAATAAGAATTTTAGAAAACACTTATTCTCCACTGAGAACTTGACAGCTTCCTAATACTTTTCTGATGAGATTGGTGGTGATACTAATGAATGTGATTTTTTTTGTATAATAAAGAAATGTGTCAACACATGGAAGATCTGTGTAACTCAGTGAACTAATATGTTCTAAGTGACCAATCCATGCCATTGAAAAAAAATCAGGCACGGGTAAAAGGTCCATTCAAAGTGCAAGACAGACCAATGGATTTTTTTTTTTTTTGAAAGATTGGCCCTGAGCTAACATCTGTTGCCAATTTCTTCTTGTTTTTCTTTTTCTTCTTCTCCCCAAAGCCCCCCACTACATAGTTGTATATTCTAGTTGTCAGCCCTTCTAGTTCCTCTGTGTGGGACGCTGCCTCAGCATGGCTTGATGAGCTGTGCTAGGTTAGCACCCAGGATCCGAACCGGCAAAACCCTGGGCCGCTGAAGCAGAAAGAACTTGACCACTCGGCCACGGGGCCAGCCCCAGACCAGTGGATTTTTATGTAGCAGAGTATGAAAGTTCTTTGATGGAGTTTCCTATTCCACATTCTAACTTAGTGTTAAGAAACCACCACTTGTTGAGTTTTGGTATAGTATCAAAGAAGAATAGTCATAATTATTCGAAGAGACTATTAAAATATTGTTCGCTTTCCAACTACATATCTTCATGAGGTTGGATTTTCTTCCTTTAGTTCAATCAAAACAACATATCACAACATATTGAATGAAGAAGCAGATAGAAGCCAGGTGTCTACTATTAAGCTGGACATTAAAAAGATTTGCAGAAATCTTTCACTAATCTTTTTTGCTTTGGAAAATATAGTAGTTTCACAAAAATATTTATGTTAATGTAATGGATTTATTATTGTTTTAAATAGATTAATAAAAATCTTTAAATGTTTTTTTTTTTGTTTTAACTTATAATATGGTGAAAATCCATAAATATAACCCACATAAACAGAAGCTTTTTAGGGTCCTCAATAAGTTTTAAGAGTTTTAAAAGGTCCTGACCTCATGAAGTTTGAGAACCACACTTCAAAAGTGATGATTAAGGCTTAGGATGTTTTATGGTCTACCAGTGCATGCTATCGCCATCTCGTGACAAAATAGGGAAATGCAGGTACTTGTGAAGAGCTCAGCCTCAAGGCCCTTGGAAAGATTTAGAACAATTGCTTCTTGGAAATTTATCAAGAGAAAAGAAAGATATAAGCTCATATTTCCAAGGGATTTGTCTTAATTAATATTTTTGGCATATATATCTTTTCAGAAGGCAAGTAAAGAATAGTTAATTAAATGGTTATTTTTAAAGGCTAACATTGGTTTTAGGCCAATCTTATGATAAGAACACATTTAGTTGTTCTGTTCAATGTGTATATTTCATAGTACACAGAGCCCCCTTCTATGTAATCTTATAGGCTACAGAATGCATATTCACTGTTTGAAATACTGATAAATGTCTATGGTGGTATTTTATTTTGGTGGCATATCATCATCCCGTGTGATTGATTTAAGGTTCAGTCGTTGGTCAGTAACACAAACTTTGATGGTCATATTCTTCTGAAGGGGAATGTGATCAGTTTTTTCTGATGAGGATTTTAGGCCCACACTATGGTGAAGAATTTGGATTCACTGCCTTTAGATGCTACATCCCGGCAGCTCTCTATGATGTGTCCTGCACAAACATGCAGAGTAAGCATCGTTCCTTGCCTTCTGGTTTCTCGAGAATAAAATATACACTGTAAATACGCACAAACATGTCGAAGGACATATAGGCAAGTAGAACCTAAGCCAAATCGTGAAAGATGCAGCTGCAAAGAAACAGGCTCATGAATAATGAACATTTATGCTATGGAATCGCTTCAGTGTGTCTGTTTTTGCATCGCTGAGCTATGTGAAAAGGAAGGAACCTTGCTTCATTTTCATTCAGTTAGAGGGAGGCCCACTGGCCAGTTTTTTGACTCAATTCAGCTGATTGTTTTCAAAATAACCTGTTCTTTTCAAACAGTTGTGTGTGGGGGGACAGCTGCACTCAGCTGAAATGACTGCGAGCCCTACGCTCTAACTACTGTACTAATTTTCTGCCTATATTCACTATGTGCCCAGTGACCCTGCTGATGAATATTTTAGACATCTGCATGAATAATCAGACTGCCCACAGGAGAGCCACTTGCTTGTTTGTGAGGCTGGAAATGCTATCAAGATGATGGTGACTCTCATTCTGTGTACCAACCTGAAAATAATAAATACCTAAGTAAATTTTTAATCTGGATTGCTTTGAGCATCCACAGATGCTCTGAAACTGGATGCCAAATTTTACATATAGGTAGATGTGTGTGTTTGTTTTTGAGAAAACTCCAGAGCTTTTACCAGTCTTTCCAAAGGGACTGTGACCCCATAAAGACTGAGAACCATGGGATACTGCTTTATAGTTTTCAAAGTGCTTCTCCTTGCATTTTTATTTGATCCTCCCAACAGTTCTGAGGGAGACGTGGCAGGTATTCTCTCTCTCTCTTTTTTCTTTTTTAAAGAAGAGCATGACTGGGAGCTTAAGTGGTCTTAAGTTTCATCCTGTAGGGACAGGGAGCCATTGAAGGTTTTAAGTGAGGAAGTGATTTGATCAGATTGTTGTCTAGAGAGACTGCCCTGGCAATAGTGTAGAGGATGTTTCAGAAGAGGGGGAAGCTAGTTAGAAGGCTGTTTGGAAGATCAGATGAGAAAAGATGGTCAGCCCTAAATTTGTGGCTGTCAGATTGGAAAAGAGCCAGTGGATTTGCAGAATAGTTGAAATCCTTTGGATTTGTGTACCATTTGGTGTTGGAGGGAGGAGGGGAAGGTAAGGGGAAAAAACAGTTTTGAAGATGACTTTCTGGCTTGGTTGACTAAGTGAATAGAAGCAGTGGGAAGCAGGAAAATGATAAACTTAGTTTTAGCCATGTTCATTTTGAAGAACTAGTGGGACCTCCAGAGAGAAAGACCAGTAAGCAATTTGAAGTGCTAGTGTGTAGGGTGAGAAGTGAAGAGTGCCAGGGATGGAACAGTGAGAAACTATCAGCCGGCTTTTAGCCAGCTGGAGCGATGGTTTCAGGGAAGCCCAGGGAAATCCAAGAGTAGTCAAGAAACATCACTTTTTTTAATTCTCTCTATTCCTGAGTGGAGAAGTAGGGATTAAATATATTTCTTGACTCTCTTTATTTACATCAGATTGCTCCATTATTTCTGAATGACCTTAAATTCATTAAATTTACATAAAAAAGATAGGCTACAAGCTGCCTTCCAGTCAGTAGGGGCATCAAACCAAAGATGGGTTGAGGGTACTCCCTTATAATCTCTGTAATCTTCCCCATTCTTAGATATGGCAATTGACAGGTTATCAAGCATATGTAAATGCCATACCAAGCCAATTTTAAATACCTCCCCTCAACCCATGCTCCACCTCTCCTCCCAGGTAACAATGCTGGAGCCACAATTGCTTCAAGATAACCTCACATTGTCCTCAGTGATTCAACACAGGCTCCTCACTAAGTATAGCATTCCTTTTGATGACTTTGCCAATACTCAGATCTCATAGTTCTCCTCCCTAAACTAAAATGACCTTCATCTTCATTTCACTTCAGCTGTGCACACACATGCCACACCTAATAGATCTGCTCCACTTTCAATATTTCAAACTCGATTAGTCTCCTCTTTGAAGTAGCCTTCTAACTTCTATCTGCTCCATCTCACTTTTTCTCCTGAGCCTGCTGTTTTCTCTCCTCCTGGTCTGCATCCCTCGTTCACATCCCTTGTTCTGTCCTTGTTTTCCAGTGGGGGGAGAGAGGAGACCGGCCACTCCCTTCAAATATCCTGCTTCTGTCCCCAGACCAGAAATAATCAGGTGGTTCGGGAATGATTGCACTTGCCCTATGGATTTCCTCACAGTGTTCTTTGATAATCTCCAATCCAGCTTCTTTCCCTATCATCTATTTTTTCCCCCCTCCTACTTTCAGGCAGCTGGGCATTGTTAGAAAATCTCAAAAACTGAGCCAATTGGATCAATGAATCTAAGTTGAATAAAGGAATCCATCAAAGACACCCTCTACACACACAAACACCCAGGGAGGGGGACCTTAGAACTGTGCTGAGGAAAGACAGATCTGTGTTTCATTTTCATTTCATCTTTTTGTTTCAGCTTTGTCTATGGGAAGATTTTTATGTGTGTGTGACTATTTGTATCACTGATAGCTCAGAAATTTGGGGTCTTCTTAACTTTGTATGTATGTATTAGAAAATCAGCCTTTGTACATTTTTTTTTCCCTTACAGGTATAGACTTGATAAAAATCTTGATGAAAATTCCCCCAGATATTTACCCTTTGCGAGTTAGGAACTGAACTGTGCAAATGCTTTTTCTTACTTCTGAGCCGTGAGTGATATTTATTTATTTTATTTTTGTCAGTTGGTTCCATGGTTCATGAATTCTTTATTACGGTAGGAGTCATCAATGGGCTGGAGAATCATTGAAATTGTAAGTTTAGGACATTAGTTGGAATAACCTGAACAATGTGCTTACCTTTTGGGTCCTTAATTTAATTTAAAATTAAATGAGTCTTATGATAGCAAGCTTCACAGATGTGCCTGCAGGGCTTTCGGGATGAGAGTGTGTGTCTGTGTGTGGGGAAGATCTGTTGTTCAGTTGGATAGGATGCAAATCTTTGCCTAAAAACACTCATTGTTTAGGGTGCATAAATAACTGCACACAACGTTCGCGAGAAGTTTCATTAGAGACTGAACCACTGGCTTCCAAGACTATAGCAAACTGAGTGAAAGTGCTGTGAACAATGTCTTTCTTATTTCCTTTAAAATACCCATGAAATTCTCTGAAAAGGAAACAAATCCCCAGAAGTAACCACCATGAGTATCAGGCATTGAGCCCCTTCTAGGTTCTGGAAGGAATTTTTATTGTTTCCTGTGGTTGAAACCAGATTAAGAGTTGCCCCTTTTTCAGCATCCATCGTGGTGACCTGATCCCCACTCCCTCCTGCGCTCCCTCCCTCCCCCCCCATTTTCTGCCTGTTGTCATGGAATCCTGCTCTCCTTGTACTGGCGTGTTTTCCCTTTCATTTGTCTCTGGTGCTGTTAATTGCTTTAGTTGATTTGGTAAATAGCTGCTACCTGCTCCTTCTCAGATTTACTCAGCTTTTTTGTGGGGTGCAGAGGAAGGGGTGGAAACTGCTCCCATTGAACAGACTCCTGGCTCCTACTCCGGTTCTGGCTTGGCCTGTGACCTGCTGTTTGGAGGTCAAGCACCGGGATTTGCACCTGCCACCAATCATCCTTTAGCCCTCCTTTTGTCACTAGGGTGGGTTTTGTTTATCTCCTCCAACAGTGAGCTCCATAAGGATGGGGAAGGAAAAAATTGGGGGGTGGGGGTGGATTCCTTCTCAATGAATCCCCAGCACCTTGCTCAGTTCCTCGCACATGATAAGCTTTGAAGAGATTTGTCAAATTCATTAATGAAACTCAATCGTTGGTGAGAGCTTTAGAGCAGTCCTCAAGTGTGGTAAGCATTCAAGGCCAAGGTCAACAAACCAAGCTCAAGGACATAAAAAAGGAACCAAACCACATATTATAGATGAATAATTAAAACAAATATGAACAGCTCCGAAGCAAAGAAGTTGTAGGAATCTGCAGCAAAATCCTTCTGAAACAGATTTGCTTTATGAAACAGGAAACTGTTAGGAAAGCTCTGCTTTGAAAACTCAATGAGATACATAAAGAGGTTGCATCTAGTAAATGAGAATTTTAGAAAGGGTGTAATGAAATGAAAACTATAGTAAGTAAAGTAAATCTTCGTTGTAAATAATAAAAACCAGACGTAGAAAACACAGTCAATGATAGAGAATAAACTTCAGGAAAATGCCAGAATGCAGGAGAGAAGCCTAGAATGACACATCTCCAACCCAGAATGAGAGGGATTATTGAGGAAGACAGAGCAAAACAAATGGATCAACTGTGACAGTTTTTGGAGGGGCATTTTTTAGGTCTAAAAGAGACTTGATCTTAGGTATTGGTATGCCATACCACATTCCAGGTAGAGTTTCTAATTATAAATCAACACCAAAAAATACACGGATGCTTTTTCCTTTTTTACTAGAAAACTGGTCGGTAGAGTAAGGGAAGTAAGAGTGCTAAATTATTGCTCTTTCATTAAAAGGAGACTAATGTGATCTTCTGGGGTTACGTTGAGAGTAGACACATAGTGGTTTGAGGCTTATTAAAAGTTTTTATAACTAATAGGAGTAAAGAGACAGGATGCCTATAAAAATTAATACAGAAAACAGAATCAGACAAACACCAAAATCCCATATAGCTACAGAAAAACAGAAGACCCTCATTCCTTGCCTTTCTTCTTCTGCAGGCTCACATTTATGTCTCATTTTCCAAAGAGAGGTTGAGTTTGGAAACACAAAAATATATATATTTCCAAATAATATGTAATTAACTTGACTCTTAAAAATCTTAACTACTCCTTTCAAACAACTTGTGTGATCTAGGCAGAGAACAGAATTTGACACTTAGGACATTGTCTTGTCATTACAAAAGCATATGATCCAGCTACTATGGCACATAGTAAGCATTAAAGAAATATTTGTTGAAGGAATGAATGCAGACATAGATCAATTAACTAAATATGTACTTGGAAAATGTAATTTCATCTACAAACAACAACTTTATAAGTAATTGCACTGTTTTTCCTTCATTGTAAGAGAGAGAGAGAAAAAATTTACTCTGAAATCTGGACAGAACATCTGTCGTGATGTAAGACATGGAGGAAATGTTGAGATTAGCGTGCGGTAATGAACATGTGGGTAAGTGCTGGGGAAGGCGGAAATCAGAACTTAAATAAGTCCTAATTTTTAGGCTCTCAAAAGGTTAATTCAGATTGTTCTGGATGTCGTCATATCAGAAAGATTTGGCCAATCTGGTAGAAAATCAGAGGTCAACAGAAGTGATTAAGCAGCTAGAAAAATCAACTCCAAAGGAAGATCATAGTATATAATTTAGAAAAAGAATTTGAATCTCTCTAAGCCCAGGGAAACAGAAAGATAATTTAGAGTGATTTGGAGAGCTGTGAAGCTGATGGCATCAAGTTCTTAATAGACAAAGGAAAGAACCATATAGCATCCAAGGAAAGCAATAAAGATGTTTTGATAAAATCTGACACCCCAAAGAAAGACAACAGCTAACGTTTATTGAGTGCTTACTATGTGTCTGGCACTCTTCATGCATCGTTTCATTTAATCTCCTCAGTAGTCCAAGAACTTGGCACTGACATCTGCATTTTACAATGAGGGTGTTGAGGCTTGGTCACCTGACTGATAGGAGGTAGCACTGTATTTTGAACTCGGGCTGCAGAGCCCAACCCCAGTCACTATAGGTTCCTACCTTCCAGACTAGGCAGTTGGTTACCAACAGGTATGTTGTGCAGAGATTTGACAAAATAAACCAGCTGGTTTTTCATATGCTAAATAGATGATCAGGACAAGCCATTTTTAATTAAGTTAAAAAAAATGATCTCATGTATTCCAATCAAAGGTACACTTTTGTTCAGTCTTCTGGATGAATGAACCCTTGCAGAAACAAGATTTGTATACGAGAAGGCTTTCTTAATACAAATGTAAAATAAATAGGTATTAAGCTGTGGGCCCAGTAGGGTGAGTCATATCCAGCAAATGTCAGGCCTTCAGGAGGGTTGACATGCCAGAAAGTTGGCTGCATAGTGGCGTCTAGGGTATTGGAGAGAGAGACCTGAGTTGGGATTCCCTTTCTACCTTTCATTTGCTTATGACCTCAAATAAGTCGTCTAACCTCTCTGGGAATAATAATACTGCTTACCCCTTGAGGTAGAAAATTTGATATGATGTAAAGATAGCATGCCTGTATACAAATAAGATAGTATGTATGTGTGAGATGATAAGAGAAGATATATAGTCTCTGGCCCCCGTTCCTGGCACAGAGTCCTGAAACCCTTGTAAATTCCTAAGTGAAAGGGCAGTAGGAGCATCTCTTGTTCTAATATTTGGTCTGTGATCCCATTCCAGACACAGGGCTTCTAAAACCCTTGTAAATTCGTAAGTGATAAGAGCATTAGCAGCATCTTTTGTTCTGTTGAGGCGACTCTGGGTGGGGTGCTGGATGGCTCCTGGGTGGGGGCTGGTCCCCAGAAAGACCAAGGCATGATTAGAAGCTTGGAATTTTCAGCCCCTCCCCCACCCTCCAGAGAGGATAATTGATCATGTCAATGCGAGGAAGCCTCCGTAAAAATTCCGATAGTATAGGGTTTGAAGTGCTTCCAGTTTGGTGAATACATCCACATACCAGGAGGGACGCACCCCAACTCCACCTGGACAGAAGCTCCTGTGCTCGGGACCCTCACATACCTTGTCCTGTGTGTCTCCTCATCTGGCTGATTATCTTTATCCTTTATCACATCCTTCAATAAACTGGTAAATAGAAGCATTTCCCTGAGTTCTGTGAGCTGCTCCAGCAAATTAATCAAACCCACAGAGGGGGTCTTTGGACCCTCCAATCTATAGCCAGTTGGTCGTAAACACAGGTGATAACAAGAGCCTGTGACTGGCATCTGAAGTGGGGGTGGACGACGGTCTTTTGCGACTGAGCCCTTACATGTGAGATCTGATGCTATCTTTGGGTAGACAGTGTCAGAACTGAGTTAAATTGTAGTACACCCAGCTGGTGTCAGAGGCTTGCTTGTTGTTGTGGAGAAAAGCCCACACGCATTTGTGACCAAAAGTGAAATGTTCTGTGTGAGGAGTAAAAGAGACTCACAGGAGAGAAACACAGTAGGGATGAACTGGATTCTTCCCTAAACAGGAAGGAAAATAACCTCAGTTTTTCAGAATGGCATGTAGATAAGGTAACATGTATGTATGTGTGTAAGGAAATTGCTTATTATCTCAGCGCCCAGCACAGAATGACCATCAATTAATAGTAGCTGGCATTATTGCTATTCATTGTTCAGTCCTCAAGTAAATACTCTAAAAGTACAGCCAAGTGGTACTGTAAGGTGGTAAGTTTTAAAAAAGATTTTAATTTTCTGCAGTCCTCTCAGATGATGTATTTAATAGCAAAATTCCACCCTCTGTATACTCTTTTCACAATTTTTACAGAATGCTTTGGTGTTTTCAAGGCGGTAGTCTGTTCACTGGAAACGTAGCTTATGACAAATTCAGTGGTTGCCGAGCTCTAATATGTTAGGCAGAAGCATGCTTTTAATATTCATCATCTTTAAGTGCTACCAACTGACATTCAGTACTAAACGTGCAGATATGGGTGCTGAGCAAAACAGAGCTAGGAAGAGGACTTGCTAATTTGTATTCTAGATGGAAATCTGAAATTAGTTTCCAAGATTTTTAAATGGATTTTTAAATGCTGGGCACATAGGAGATTGAGTTCCTATTAATATGTATAAGGTTTGAGAAGATATTTAGTGAAATATTTGTATAATTTAATTTTGGTCATAATCAAGTAGAAAACCATAATAAGAAGGACATTGTACTTTAGTTTGGTGACTGTTTTGTGGCTCATAGTTAGGAATATCTTTCTGGAAAAGCCCCAGACAACATATACATGCTTGAAAAGCCCTTCTTTATTCGAACCCAAAAGTCAGAGGTTATATGTATATAAATTACTTGCGTTGGATTGTTTTATGTTAATTTCACTTACGTTAATTAATTTAGAGATCAGTATTGGTAATGATTTTTTTTAAAGCATTTATTGATAGTTGTGCAGAACTCTGTAATCTAGCTGCTTTTATATTCCTTATTATACAGCGCAGCACCGTTGGTTCACAGAAAACCTGGTTCCTGTAGTTTTGCTTAGGGCTAATTGAGTTTAATGTAGTTTGGTGTGCAGAAGGTATTGACTTGTGCATAGTATTTAATTTGTGTAAATATGTGTGTATGTAATGTTTTGCCCCTCTGAGTTTTATTTTAAATGTAACCCTTGAAACTGGGATAATAGAAATTCTTAGCTTAGGCCTGCTAGCAATTGCAGGTGCCAACGGTTTAAACTGCTGTAGAAATACAATTATGAGCAGCCAAGAGCAAATCTTGTTTTAAGGTCCATGTGTAATGAATGCCTGTTAGTATCATAGAATACAATTAAAAAGAGGTTTACCTCTCCTAAGCTGTGATTGGTTCTTTCTGATGGAAGCGTAGAGTCCCATGAGTAGAATGTGTACTCTGCTCTCGGTGATTTAGACACCAGTGAGCCTGGCATACTGCAGGCTTGGATAAATTCAGGGCAGTTATAGTCAGGCAGAGATGGGAAAAGACTGAAAGATTAATGAGGGAGCTTAAAACAAAGCTCCAAAAATGAGAGCAATGCACTGCTTGGTCTTATGTAATTGTGCCGAATGGAAGTCAGTCTTGGCTGCTGTTCTTTAAAAATTGTAGGAGCTTGGCAGGAAATGTGTGTTTGTTAGAAAAATCGGATCTAGAGAGTGATAGTGAAAACCTGGGACAAAATATCTAATCCTTGTTTGCCTGTGTATCCCCTCGGAAACACACCCTTCTCTTCAGCCTCCTTTATTCCAGTTTGACTAGCCGTCCTGTGACCCCGCTGCCCCCCACTGCTTCTTTCTAGCAAGGACCCTTACTGAGAACTCGTTGAGATCTGATCCACCGCTGCCTCCCAGAGCAGGGCCACCAGGAGATGCATGTCAGAGGTGTGTTTCTGGAAGTTGACACTCTTTTACCCCAACGCCTGAAAGATCTCGAGCATATACAGGTGTGAGAGCCCTCTGAGAAGGGAATCCAAGTTATTGTTGGTTACCCGTGGCTATTGTGGGTACCAGAAACAGGGTTATTTCTGGTTGATGGTTGTAAATAGCAATTTTGTTACATTTCCTATAGATCTTAACTTAAGGGGTCCTAATGGCTTTAAAATGCTATTTTGCCTTTGAAAATCCTTTTAATAGATGCTGTAACGAACCTTCCATTCGTGTGATGGACACAGTTGAGCTGTGGAGTGCAGCTGGTCATATTGCTAATGAGAGGCTGGGCACTTAGAGGAGAAGAAAAGAAGCTCATAAATAACGCGATGTAGGTGAATCACTTCTAAAATTTAAAGCTTGCCAATAACAGTGAAGAAAAGCTGCCTGGAAAGAGAAATTGCCAACTCACAAGCAAATTCTTTAGCGCTTGCATCTAGACACACACCAGCTTTTTAACTTTGCTTTCTGTTTCCTCTTCAAGGAGTTTGGCGCCACCTACAGGAAGCAGGAAGCACAGAAACCAGCTCAGCCTCTCTGCGTACAGTACCTGGGTCCTGCCATTGGTCGTTCCTCATCTTTAGTTTTTATAAATGTGATCACTTGTTCATCATATAGTATTTATCAGGCTTCTTCTTGGCCATGGAATGAAGCTAAGCTCTGTAGAAAAAAAGGTTACATCTGTACTAGCTGTTTGGCAGGAAATTCTTCACCCTTAATTGCTTTTTAAGGTCTCTGTCTGTTTCTGCTGTCATGCACCTTTCCCACAGACACACCAGCAAGGCAGAAGAGAGTTATCGATTGGGGCCCGGAGTGTATCCCATGTAGAGGTACTGCTGACTCCTTCACATCGCCTTTTGTTTCTTGTAGAGAATGTGCCATCCCAATCTGCATGTTTCTTGTTGAGGTTGTTTCATTTTTGTCTTATTTGGAGAGAAATGTTAAAAACCTTCACAACAAAGAAAGTTCAGGGTGCATGATTCAGGTCGGAGAAGCCTAAGGGGAGACACAGGATTACAGGTGCAGTAAGAGGAGCAATTATCTTCATTCATCAGTATCTCATAACTATATCACTCAGTTAAGTTCCCCATTGTTTCAGACTAGAATGATTTGGCTTGAAAGGAGTTAAGAACAATGTAGGACTTTTTTCTTTGCTGTCTGAACAGCTGGCAGCTCTTTATTTCCCCACAGCATCTCTAATCCAGACCCTGTCCCTGGCTCCATGGTTTTGCGTCCTGCCGGGTTCTTTGCACAGCTCCTCACTCTTCTGCCCTGGAGCACCCACTCACATAGCCTAGACCAAATCATTGTGGCCCAAATTGGATTGATCTCATTTATTTTTTCCTTTTTCGAATCTCTTACCTTCAAAGAGCAACAACTCACCATCACATAACTAGGCCTCTTTCAATAGGTCTGTGTTTTATTTTATTCTCTTCCCTACCCCTTCTTCTGGGCTAATGATACCATAATTCATCCACTTTCATAGAAAATAACTCTTAGCTTAAAAACTTCTCCACTACTGAAGTGCAAAGCAGTCAAGTCCTGTTGCTTTACCTGTGTAACATTTCTTGAATTTTCTTGTTCTGAAGCTTAATTTGTGCATCATTCTTCTCACCATAATTTCATCTTCTTGCATTTTCCATAACTCAGCCATTCCCGGGTCACTCATCTTCTTTGGAAATTCTTATCAGTTGACTTCCAGTAGATTTGAGAAAGATTTGGGCTAGAAAGAGCTAACTAGTCAACAGTAATTTCACCCACTCACTCACCCTTCCCTCCCAGTTAAATTAGGCTATAGAATTTCAAGATTGTCTGGTTTTGGACATTTGTGCTAGTATTTTGATTTAAACATCAAAAGAGACTTTAGAGATAGAAAATATATTAGTGGCTTGGTGGCAAATGTCACACATTGGTGCTGGAAGATTATAAATATAACACTTCATATATTTTTATCAAATAGTTAATTAAAAGTTCCTCAAAATATATAGTGCCTCTCTCCAAATAAGATATACAAAATGGCCAGTACTCTCATGAAAACATGCTCAACTTTGTTAGTCACTAGAGAATTTCAAATCAAAACCATAGTGAAATACTACTTCACATCCGCTAGGATAGCTAAAATTAAAAAATACAGACAATAATAAGTGTTGACAAAGATGTGGAGAAATTGGAATCTTCATACGTTGTTAGTGGTAATGAAAAACAGCACAGCCGATAGTGTAAAATGGTGCGGCTTGGTAGTTTTCTCCAAAAGTTACACATAGAGTTATCATACGACCCAGCAGTTTCACCTCTGGCTGTATACCCAAGAGAATTAAAACATAAGTCCACACAAAAATATGTACATGAATGTTTATAGCAGCATTTTTCATAATAACCAGAAAATGGAAACAACTCAAATGTCCATCAACTGGTGAATAGACAAACAAAATGTGGTATATCCATGCAATGGAATATTATTCAGCAACAAAAAAGAATGAGGTGCTGATACACGTTATATATAATGTGGATGAACATATTATATGATTCCATTTATATGAAAAGTCCAGAATAGGCAAAGCTCTGGAGACAGAAAGTAGATTAGTGGTCTGCTGGGGGCTTGGGGAAGAGGAGAACAGGAGTGGCTGCTAATGGGTGTGAAGCTATTTTTGGAATGAGCTGAATGTTCTGAAATTAGATAGTGGTGATAGTTGCACATATCTGTGAATAATACTAAAAACCATTGAATTGTACACTTTAAATGGGTGAATTGTATGATATGTGAATTATATCTCAATAAAGCCATTATATATACACATTATAGGTACATATATATGTATATATATTATGAGATATGTGTATATATATATATATATATATATATATATATATATATATATAGAAAGAGTGGGGTTATTAGCAGCTGGACATAGTTAGAATTTCTGTCTGATTCATCTTTGCATCTTCCAAAGTACTAACCACAATACCTTGCACATATAAGTCCTTGATAAATAGTTGAAGAATGAATGAATGATCAAGCAAACAAATTAGTGAGTGGTCTTATTACAATGTGTGGAAGAATCTTTTTGGGAAGTGCTACAGGAGAGAGAATAAGAACAATGGCCAAGGACTGAAGCTTCTGTCCACTCAGGCTGACAGTTCAGCTGTATTGTTATCAGCACATTGATCTGCTATCGGAGCAACAGAATCATGCTATGCTCTGACATCAGCTAGATGGTGTATTTCTTTTTCTTTTGAGTGATAGGTTGGCCGTATATACTTTAGCAACTGTATGTTATGTGGATGATGCATGATGCTAGTACTCTGTTGTGACCTTTATTTTTATGAGCTGTGAGGATTAAGAACCTACCAGTTTTAGTTTAATTAAGCAGTAAGACACAGCAGATGGTGCATTCCTCTGGCTCCCTCCAGCAGAGCTCTAACCCTATGGAATGCTTTACCTAGAGTGTCACACCACCACTGTTGCAAAATTACTAGGAAGAGAGACACGTGGTATTAATGTATTTACAGCAGGACTTGAATACCACGGGAAGTTCTAGTGGTTAGCAACTATTGGAACTAGGCTGTTAGGAAGAGGGATCCATGGCGTTATGGTTGTGGCTGTTTACTGCCTATCTTTATTCTCCAATATTTACAAGTAAAGCATATGAAGATTTTTATTACCCTGGTATTCTTTTGTGTAATCTGGGTCAAACATTAAGAATGCACTAGAATAGCATTTGCATCTTTTAAAGTGCTCAGAGAAGAATAGGTAAATGGAGAAGCCCTGAATTAATGGCAGGTTGTTTTATTATGTTTGCTTTTAGTCACTGCGGAGGGCGTAGAGAATGTCCTCCGATATGCATTTCCCCCAAGGACTATGTGCTTACCGCCAGCATATTTACTCCAGAGCATGTTAAAAACATACATAAGCAGAGAGAATATGGAATTAACCCGGCGCTTCTCACTGATCATGCAGGTCTTCAGGGAGAAAACCAAATTGTTAAGTTGAATTACTTTCTCTCATTGTTAAGGAAGAGCCTATCTGTCTAGCTCAGATTCTTTTCCCTTTACTGTCTTTGAAAAACTGAATTACTTGAAAGCTGGCATAAAACTTGTAATTACACAATATTTTAGATCCTGAGATAATATGCCTCAATTTTTCTCATTAATGCAATATGTGAAATCATCAAAATGAAATACATTCACTTACTGGCTGTAATGTTGTTAAAAGTATGAACTATGTGGCTATTTTAAAATATAGCTATAGTCGCTTTAGAGAGAATAACCCATTTGTCTCATCTCTTTGCTATAAAGACTAGATTTGGAATTCTAGTTAAATCGTGAACTTCAAAAATAATATTTTAGCAAAGAGGATATAATTTCTCTTTGGAAAAGCCCACGTTTTATATTGAATTTTTTTTCTAAATTATATAAAGAAACTGTTTCCTTTGATTTTTAAGGGGATTGTCACCACAAAACCCATAACTACATCATCCTTCCAGATAGTCTGCTTGGAGACCTTTTATAATTAATTAAATGAAGCATTTCTTTTCTGGCTTCCCACCAACTGCAGTACACTCAGGCCTTGAAGATATAAAAATGAAGGTGTAAACACTAATTTGGCAATTCTTCCTGTAGGAATACAAGATTATTAACCTTTTAGTTAATACTCACCACTGTGTAATATAGGGAAATATCTCTATACATCTACCTGCATAGGAAATCCAACATAATAACTGATGGTAGCCTATAATTATTAATGATTTTGACAGGAGAAATTGCAAATTATTTTTATATGGAAGCATATTTTATTGCAAAATTAATGGTATTTCATTTCTTTACAAAACTTGATTTTCCTCTAATTAAAATTTAGAGAAGGAACTAGATTATTTTCTGTTTACTCAGTGTGTAGGTAATTTGCCAATTCTTTTGTAGCTCTGTTTAATAAAAGTGTTCTACAGGACCCCAAAATGAGACCTCAATAGGAAGATAAAATTATGCCCAATAATTTTAGGGATGTTAGAATTATTTATTTTAGTTCCCCCAAATTGGTAATACATTAATTCTGTATCATCCAGATTGTTTATCTAATGATAATACTTCCCTTTTGCAGTGGTGCCGTATATTTTGCATTATTTTTGTGTTAGAGGAAGTAACAAAATCTGTCAAGATGTGCCTACACCAATAATTGACAATCTGCAATTGTGGCCTCAGTCTCTCCTGAGCAGTCTAGCCCTTGTGTTAAGATTCAGAATTTCTTTCTGATTGAGAATCAGAAAGACTTGCCTTCAAATCCTGACTGTACTGCTTGCTAGCTGTGTGACTGTATCATTTAGGAATTCCTTTTGGCTCTAAAAGAGACTCCCAAAATAGTGGTTTAAACACTAGTTTATTTTGTCACCTACAAGAAGTCTAGAGATGGGCCAACAATTCGGAGCCTCCACCTAGTCTTCAGGAACTCAGCCAACTTCTTTCTTTCTTTCTGTTTCCCCATCCCCAGTTGGTGACTTTTATCCTGGAGGCCACTTCGTAGTCCAAAGTGACCCCTGGAGCTTTAGCTAGGACCACTGCCTCTTAGGCAGCAGGAAAGACAAAGAAGAGCTCCTCCTGCCAGAACCAGTTTCTTTTCCAAACCACACAACACTTGCACTTACAGTGCATGACCTAGATGTGAGGGAGGTAGAAAATGTTATCTTTGCCACAGACAGCTAAAAAAGAAGGGTTCTGTTACCAAGGGCCGGGGGTGGGGGTGGGGATGTGGGGAGAGGGGAAGAATGGATATTTGCTAAGCAACTAGCATTCTCTGCCGTAGTGACCTGAGGCAGCTTAATATCATTGAGCCTCAGCTTCCTTGTCTTTAAAAATGGTTGTAAAATTAAGATCTAATTCACGGATCTTATTGTTTTGGGTGTCAAGTGAGTTAATAAATCTAATGCATTTAGCACAGTTCCTGGCATATAATAAGTAAGCAATAAATGTTAATTAATATTCTTTCTAACTACTTTCTTATTATCTCTAGGTTAATATGCTATACTTAAAATGTTCAAATGTATTACAGATCTTTATTGCCCTCCCAGCTCACCACCTACCTATTCTTACAAGCTAGAAACCTCAAAGCAATCTCTGAATAACTCTTTATTGTTGTCTGTACCCCATAGTCACCAAGTATAATTCTGCCTGCAAAATTGTTCTTGGATTTCTCATCCCTCTCACTCCATGTTCATTGCCGCTATCTGAATTCAAGCTGTCTTCATCCCTTGCCTTCCACAGAACTTCACTGTCTATCAGATAACGTCCAAACTCCTTAGGATGGTATTCAAGTCTTTATATAATCTGACCGCAGTATTAACAGTTTTATCTTGATTCAACCACACCTCCCTAGTCTCTCTAAATCACACATTTCTTGTTCTCTAACTTCATTGAAAACTCTCTATTCTCCAAATAGGACATTGTGACTCTAGTTTCATCCTCAGGATACATATTGAAGAATTCTCAAGTTGAAACACGAGGAAACTAAGCATAGATGTGTTTTTCAGTTTATAGTTTTGAATATCAAGGTGTGATTTCTGGAAACTCCTTTGTGATTTTGTTGACGAGGCCAACAGATAGATAGGTGTACCAGCACTCCCTGTCATGGCTGGGTATCTAAGCGTATAAACATGAAAAAACAAAGGGCTCTTCAGTGAAAGGAATGGGTGCTGGGGAGTTGATGTCTCCCTAATGGACGGCTTAGTGTGTTCAGCAATTCTCAAAGTATAGATTTAAATCTAGAAACTCATTATTTTTACTTTACTAGACAATAGCATTAGTTTAGGTACTTAATGTGAGTATTATGAATGTATTTGGCTTTCAAATTAAAATAAAGTAGACAAGGTTACCTTTATTGGTGTGTGTGTGTGTGTGGAGTGCGTAATAGGATGTATAATATAATTTCAAAGCCCTCTGATGCAATATTTTGAAACTAAGTTTGTAGTACAATTAAAACATATCTTTGGTCATAGATTACTTGGCCTTTTGCCATTTTCATAGGCAATGTCCTACTTAAATAGGCTGGATTGGCTGAGAAAAATAATTGCTGCTATGAAATAATTTTGCAATTACCGCTGTAATTAAGGGCAGTTTGTTAATGAAAGTGCTTGGTGAATAATGACTGCAGGGCACTCCATCTTGCAGCTTCATGCCAGATGATTGGTTCGTGTGGTGGAGGCAGTTAGGGAATTAGTGACACAGCTGTCATGGTTACAGGATGGATGTAAATATCCTCTGCAGTTGATGATGAAGAACAGTCATTAGCCTCCTGCCCCTTGGGAACTGGTCAGAAGAACAAAAATAAACTTAACACATGATGGTAAAAGCCATTCCTTATGTCTGCTTTTCTTCGGTTTGAACAATTAACGTCCTAATAGAAACTGCAGAGAGCATGTGGATGCGCCCTCACCATTCCAGGCATGTTAGTGTGATAAATGTTCCTCCTGGTAGGGCATTGCTTGTTCACAGTTTATAACTGCTCTTATTAGCTTATGGGCCAGTTAAAAACTGCTCTTTAGAGACCCACGGGCCCCATTTAAATTTTTCTCGTTCATCTCCAGGTGTTGTGTATTCAGTTCGACCCTTTGAAGAGTGCCCACGGATGGATTTTTGCATGCTCTCTGCATGGCTGCAGGGGCAATTGAAGATCAATTTTCTGTGGTCGGGCTTATTTGCCTGTGTAAAATATATATTGTTCTGAAGACGACCTGGATGCTTATCTGGTCTCGCTTTGTAGTTTGAAAAAGTCATTGCTGAAGGTTGAGGATCTTTCCCTCTTCTTCTTAAAATAAGGCATCCTAGGTGTTTAAGTGTGCTTCATGTTTATATTCATTTCACTTCCTTGGTGTTTTGATGTTGTTTTTCATTGTAAATTTGCTTAAGCAATCTTTTGTAGAGTAATTCCATAACATGCGCACACTGTGGTTTTACACTGAGATGCTCGTGATCTGCAGCTCATTAACTTTTGCTGACTGGGAAGTCAGTATAGCATGTTGCATTTTTTCTCACTTTATCTTGCTACGTAGTCTGTTTCATTTCTTGTAAAAGATGTTAGTAGAATGCTTCCGAAGAACTTAAGCATGACTTCTCTGGATGACCAGTGTACTAAATCTTCTCTTTAGGGCCCTGAGGATAGGTCATCAGAGTTCGTGTGGGTACCTCGAGTGAACCAGATAGCCTTGCTAAAGGGACATAATGGCTTTCTGGGTTTCAGCTCAAAATGACTATTCATAGCAACACTACACATTGTAAGGATGAGTTTTCGCTCCACGTCTCTGTAAGATTCCTTGCATTTGCTTAATTCTGCTTTCGATGCCTGTGTCTCCTCCTGGCTTTAGCAAAAGGAGGTGCCAGGTGGAAGGGATCAGGATTCTGCCTCAGAACTATCACACTCTGTGGCCCAAACCTCTCCCTCTTCCTTTTCCCTTCTTTGGCCGTCACGGAGAGAAGGAAAAATGTCAACAAGCTTACGTGTGAACAAATCCTTGTTCTGTTGTTAAAATGCTCCCTGGGCTCCTGAGTCATTCATTCCCCCCAGATGAACTCGTTTTCTCATTATCCATAGACCAGTCACTGTGGAGATTTTTCTGGCTAACTTGATTGTGATCAGACATTCTAGAATACAAGTTAGCTTTCTGGTCCCAAATGGTAGGGGTGAGTCCCTAAAAGCCAACTGACCTGAAAAACCTCACATATTGAGCATTAAAAAAAAAAAAATACACACACATATGTGTGTGTGTGTGTGTGTATATATATATATATATATATACATACACACACATACATACACATATGATCTCAGGCCAATACATGACAACTTCCCTTTGAAAGATTCTCAGGCATGGCCATGGCTAGCAAAATTATTTGGGTTCTGGTGGGATGTGACTTTCCAGGCATTCTCTTCACAGAATGTCTGGGTGCGGGAGGAGCTGGTATGGCTTTGCATTAAATCAACATTAGGAAGTAGGTAGAGAGACTTGTGCTAGAAAACACCCTGCCAGCCTAACGAAATTGCATTGCATTGTTACTTATTCTGTCTTTTAGCTAGAGTATGGGCCTTTGTGGTAGGTCAAGATAACTAAAATAGGAAAGAAAAAAACAATTGTGTCTTTAATTGGTGTCACTGAGGTGGGGGGACTGGGGAACTTTTTCCTCCTTTAGGAGAGATGTGACATGCTGCAGTATTTAGATTTTCAGTGTGTGTTCCCATTATTGTTTTGTTTGGTGGTGTATTGATTTTTTTTTTTTTTTTGGCTAAACATATGAGACCTGCGTTTAATTGAATTTCTAAGCCAACTCTACAGGCACCTTCATAAAGTATATTTAAAGATGCACTGCAGATTCTTAGAGAGGTGGTCATGTGAATTTAAGAATCTGCAAGGAGCAGCAGGGGAGAAACAGTTTCTAAGTTTGAATAAGTAGTTGAAATTCCCAAGTAAAAGAGAATCTGTTCTCATGCAGTTTTCTGGGCTAGTTTGGACAAGAGTTGGAGTCTCACTTTTTCACATAACAGCTCTGGTTGGGTTTCCCTCATTTCCTCAGGACAAGTCAAAAACTTGATAGTTCTCCACAGTGAAAATGGATCGTGTCCCATCCTGTCCTGTCGCCATCCTTTCTATCAAAGCAACACTAATTATAAAAATTGAACATAAATTTGTACTGTTTAATAGGTTTGGGTTTAATTTTGCCTCAGTGGGATGACATTCGATTAAAAGAATCCTTTTTTCCTCCTCCTCCCCCCTTTTTCTTTTGGTAGAACAGTTAGTAAAGGCGTAGGAAATTGATTTTAGTGTCACAAAGGACATTTCTGACAGGAATGTACTTTGAAATGATTCAAGGCATCTGTTTCTCATGCATATGCCCAGCACTGCTGAGAGCTGTACCTAAATTAAACTGTTTAACGTGGCAGCTCTGAATCTGGTCACAATTTACATCCCAGTTGCTGGGTTGGAATTTTTAACGTTTCATGAACTTCCTCCCCTCATTTACAAAACAAGCGCTCACTCAAAGTGACCATTTGTTCTAGATGCCAATATGTCATGGTCAAAATTGATTTAGCTTTAGAGTTATTTGTTTTCCTATGGTCACTTTGCCTATGAAATGAAACCCTCTTTCCAGTCGGTACTTCTCCTGGCCGCGTTCGGGGAGCATCACTTGGGGGGTGTTTTTGTTACTGTGCATCTTCCCCTGGTGCCGTGTCTGTCATACAAGCTGGCTCCCGGAATTCCACCGTTAGTAGTTCCTGAGCACAGGAATTATGTGCACCCTGCTCACTGCCACATCCATGGCATCCAGCATAGTACCTGGGAGGCGCTTCAAATACATCTTTCAAACATGAATGGGGAATGAACGCTTTCCACACAATCCTACTCTTGTCTTAGACTCTTGACTCCAAGGGCTCACTTGTCCACCCTGCTCATGTTTCTTAAAAATTAGCGAGGCTCACTTGTATCGATTTTAGTGAGGCATGTCCTTTGAAGTTGAAGGGCTGGGGCAATTATTTTGTGTGTATGAACTTTTTACATTCATAGAAGAAGTAATTTACTAGGGATGAGAAGGAAAAGTGACTAAGTTGATGCATAATAGGGACCTGAGCTCATTAACTTAATTACTTAGTGGTTCCTGACAATTCTTTTCTCCCCCAGTGTTCACCCACTTATCCTTACACAGTATTTACCAGTGAGCTCTGATTCAAGAATGCTGAGGGGAATGGCTGCTACTCCTGCCTTCTCTATGCTTCAGTCTACAACCAACCGAGGTAGTGGTGGTGTTTGTACAGGGGTATCCTGGGACAGGATACTAGGGGTATCCTAGTGCCCCAGTGGACTCACTTGGTTGACCTTGAAGATTAACTGGTCACTCATAATGAACAAGTTGAGAGCATTATTCATAACATTGTTATCAATACTCTTGCGTTGCTGTTAGCAGTTCTCTGGGACTGTATTAGTGAGGACAGAAAGCTTTGAATTTGAAGGGACATAATATTTAGAAATTTTATTTCTTTTAGTAATAGTCTAGAGTGGATGTCCCAGGTCTGTGGATAGCCTGGCTCCATGCAGCCATTTAGTGACCTAGGCTAAAGGTGGCTCTGCCATCTTCTACATGTCGCTTCTGGGATCATTCTGGTCACCCCATTTCAGCCTCCTGGAATGAGGAAAGAGAAAGTGGTGGAAGAGCAGCCTGCTGTTTAGGCACCAGGCTAGAATTGGCACATGTCACTTGCGCTCACGTTGGAATGAACTTGGTCACCTGGCCAACTTAGCTGCACAGAAGGCTGGGAAATGCAGAATAGCAGCCCAGCTTTGTGCCGGGCTACTTGGAAGAAGGGGAGAATGGGTTTGTGGACAGTTGGCAGTCTCTCGGACCCTAGGCCTTTCCTAACCAATTAACCTCCCATCACTTTTGTTTTGCAAAGTCTCACAGTTGATCTTAGACTCTAAACAATAGCTAATGCTATCTGCGTAGGGTGATCGAGCCCCCCTTAAGGCTCGTGGGACCCACGCTGCTCATAAAGATGACTGTAACAACTGGGAGAGCAGCTAGCTCACCTCCTTCTGGTTGATATCAGGGGTTCAGTACTTTGCACACATGTATTTTACACTTTGATCACAACATAAATCCGTCTGACAAATACTTGCTATTTTACAACATTTGACTGCTTCATTTCCTTTCACTTTTTTGTCTGTGGAAAGCATGGTAGGATGGGGACGTTTTGGTAGATTTGTAATTCTTTTTCTTCATTTGAGAAGACATTGTACATACTGTTTTTTGCTAACCATTATTCAGGAAAACCCAGAAGGCATAATCACTGTTGTCTGCAAATATTATTGTATGTCATATGCAGATGGTCACTGCCTAATGTAAAATTAGGTTTCCATTCAGGATCTTTGTTCAGAATCAGTTCTTGAGTTGACGTGAGAAATGTTGCCAGTATTATTGCTTTGGCTTTTCTAGTATATTTCCTCCAAGGATCTACAGCATATTTTCCCCTACCTTGATTAGATTTTAGAGACAATGTCTGATTTTCTGCTCACATTGTTTAGAGAAATTATACTCCCAAACATCTCCTGATGCTCGAGGATGAAATATGTCAAGATCTTTGAGACGTTTGAACCTGTATTGAGATTGGCTTTAGTCTCCTCTGCAACTTTACCACAAACAAGTCATTGTCAGAGTTCTTGCCGTGCAATTAATGTTATTTTTAAGGGAGGATTTAGATGATAGTCATCTGACTTTTTAAGTATTAGCACAACCAGATGGTTTTGGTTTTGCACAGACACAAATCACCTTGAGTTTTGCTTTTATTTTTCGTGAGGGAGGGGCAAGAAATAAGTTAGTTGTATTCCAAGCCAGGGTCAATATATGCTCTTTGTGTAGAAGGTAGCTTCATTTTAAATATACTATTCTTTGATATATCTCGTTGCTCTAGTATTGACACTGCATAAATAGAAGTAGATATTTTTTGAAGTTTTCTGAGTATGATTCACTATACGCTCATGGTCCTGTGATTTCAGCTGTATTGAGGCTACTATTAATGGATTAGGACACTTCAAGAGTATATTTATATAGTGTCCTACCCTCCAGTGATCAAAACATGAGATGCTTTGGTGGAGAACTACTTGCTAAAGGCAGTGGGGAGAAAACACACCTATCTAGTGGTGATATTAATCTGTTTTCAATGTCTTGTGAATGTGCTTAATGTCTAGGACATGTTAAATTGGAGTTAGCCAAAAATAGAGTAATCCAAAAATGAAGTAGCATTGGAGCAAAAGACACATCATTTTTTTTCTGATAGTTAACCAATTGCCGCTTTGCTTTGCTCACTTATTACAGCATCTCTTATGGCTGTCACTGCACTGTCCCATTTCTGTGTTTATATTGCTGTCTTCTGGACTAGACTATGAGCTTCTTGCAGGAAGGAGACATGCTCTAGTCAAGTTTGTGTGGCACATCTACTCCGTAAATGGTTGATGAATGAATTACAGTAGGAATAAATATCTTAAAGCTGGAAAATCTTATCCCTATGCCAGTAGGTAGAAACTAATCTAAAGGTACTCCCTCAAAGTTTAGAAAAACTGGCGTTTATGTTTTCTGTATATAGGAAATCTTTTTGCTGCCCTTCTCTACTCATCTGATCACTTAATCTAATGTTTCTTAAAAACAAACAAAAAAGGGGCCGGCCCAGTGGCACGGTGGTTAAGTTCTCATGTTCCATTTTCGTGGCCCAGGGTTCACTGGTCAGATCCCAGGTGCTTATCAAGCCATGCTGTGGCTGATGTCCCACATATAAAGTAGAGGAAGATGGGCACAGATGTTAGCTCAGGGCCAGTCTTCCTCAGCAGAAAGAAGAGGGTTGGCTGCCAATATGAGCTCAGGGCTAATCTTCTTCCAAAAAAACAATACACACCATGTATATTGGTCTAAAATGATAAAAAAAAAAAAAAAAAGAAAACTTGTTTTATTCACCTCGTTGTAAAAACAAAAGTTCATGAGAAGAGGGGGAATTTTTCTCCCCTGAGATGTGTCTGCCCTCACCAGCAAGCTCCTCGCCCACCCTAAGCCTGTTTACTCATCTGTGAAGCTGAAGCGATAATGGGGGACTTACCTCAGGGGCCGTGCTGAGGACCAAAGAGAGGTGTTAGCCCAGCGGCTCCCACGCGATGAGCTCCTGACGTATGTTGGCCACGAAGATAGTGATGATTATTCCAGTTTGTTCTTTTCCTCAGAGGTCTTCCTCCATTAACTACTGTTTTTTTTTTAAAGATTTTATTTTCTCCTTTTTCTCCCCAAAGCCCCCCGGTACATAGTTGTGTATTCTTCATTGTGGGTTCTTCTAGTTGTGGCATGTGGACGCTGCCTCAGCGTGGTCTGATGAGCAGTGCCATGTCCGCGCCCAGGATTCGAACTAACGAAACACTGGGCCGCCTGCAGCGGAGCGCGCGAACTTAACCACTCGGCCACGGGGCCAGCGCCACTCCATTAACTATTTTAAATTTCTCTTATATATTGTTGTTTTACTTCGTTGTGCTCTTAAATAGAACCGTTTCCACAGAAGTCATCGAGTGGCAGCCTCCATCACTGGGCACAGGGCTTCCGGAAAGTTAGGTGGAGCTCTGCACAGTCGTGCAAATAGGACATAATAAGATCGTCCCTCTGCCTGCTTCGTGGAGGTGTCAGGTCGCAAACTGGGTGAACTATGTAAAGTGGCACTTGTTTGTCTTTCAGAGTATAATGCACGTACCTAATAGAATCCCCTGCTATCAGATGCTTCTGAAAGCTGGCTCACAGCATAGTGAAGTGATAAGACGCTGCAGACTTTTGTGTTACCTGCAAATACTCTTTTTCCTCATTTTAAAAAGTAGATTTCTAGGTCAGAAACTGAAATGTGTTTAAGGAATTTCCTCCCCAACCTTTTGTTGAAGAGAGTATTTTCTGTTTTTTCTAGGATCTGGTGACATGGTAGAGTGCACCCCAGTTATCTGGAGGTCACGTGTCAGATACCCTCAGCTATCTGGAACACCGCTGAGGGGTCTGGGGGAAGCCACAAAGGCTTCTTGAGCTGCCATAAAACACGTCACAAAGTATTTGCTTTAAAACTTCAGCGAATTATTTCAAGAAAAGCCCCTGGGGTTTCACCAAGATGGAATTATTTCTTAGTTTTATAATCCTAGAGAACCTGTACAAAATCTTATCTGTCTTGGTTTTCTTTGCTCCAACCCCCACACAATGGAGCCAGAAAATTTGAGGTTTGAGAGGTGCAGAGTGGGGGATGCTGCTAGATACAAGTGGCACGAAAAGTTCAGTGATAACGCTGAGCAGTATGCCGATGTGACCTGAATCGGCAGTAAGGTGAGATTGTTTTTAGTTTACTCTGTTTGAGAGGGCAGGTACTGTATAAACTTTTAGAGTGTTGTCATCAATATAATTTCAGTAAGAAAGAAACTGATTATATGGAAAGCTTCATCATGATTCCAGATAAATTAGGAATTCCCCCTTTTTTCTAGCATTTTCTGCTAGCCCCGGAGTTCCTGGGGCATAAAACTTGTCCTTTTTTCGTCTTTTGCCTTTCTCTATTGTGCAAATATGATTCTCTTCTACCTTATTTTTTCCCTTAAAGGAATTTAAAATACACATTTAGATAGCAGAGAAACTTAAGATGTCTTGAATATTGAATTTATCAAAGTTTGGATTTTTTTAGGGTGAAACATCCTACCCTGCATTAACGCTGTTACCCCAAATATTAAACAATAACCACAGCCACAAAAAACAACTGTGCCAGCACCTACTTCCCCTCCATAACTACATTCATAACTTGAGCCTCGGGGTTATTCTCCAGAGTATCAATGGAATTTAGCACCAGGCCGTGAAAATAGAAAGTGCTCAGTAATCCTTGCAGCAAACAGTTGGTTGTAATAGGTACTGTTTTTATCCCTGTTTACAGATGAGTTGTGGAAGTTAGAACTGAGTGGCTTGCTCAAGTCACACTGCCGGAGAGTGACCAGCATCAGCCCCGTCGTCCATGTCGCCAACTCTGTATTTGCTGCAGGGCTTACTTGCTGAGCTTCCAGAGAAACCTGGTATTCCTGGACTTGCCACCTCAGTTCTCTATAACTTGTAAGAACTGAGTTCCTGTCTCCTAATTGACAAAGAGTACAAAGAAAACAAGAACTGACTGAAATCTTTTATTGAACTTCTCTGGATGATTGAATTGGCATAACTGCCTAGCTCAAAGAAAAGGAACTATTTTAAGAGCACTGATATTTCATGATTCACCTCCCCCCACCATTCACCTACTCTTTTATTTTCTTTTTTACTTTGACAGAATTCTTGGGTTGTATACTGAAAAGCCTGTGGGCTAAAGCTAATCTGTATGTTTAAAATTCTGCATTGACAATCCTTCTTTTGGTTTTCCTCTTTTAACTTTTTTAGAGGGTTGACAACTTTAAAAAAACGGCATGTTCCTTTAACCCCAAGAACATTTTATTTAAATTTAGTCACTGGTTTGGAGAAAGAATAAACAGAACCTTCACTTAAATGTTCCCCTGTCTTAGAAGAATGAATGGGTAGTGATATGATTTATAGCTGGTATAAGAAAAAAGAAGATAAAAGAAAATGGAAACCCAAAATTATTGGTTTCAGCAGAGCATTTCTGATTTAAATTCTAAATTGTGAATACGGTTTACGCCTTGCTTAAATGTTTCTTGCCAGGTTGTGGAAGCAAACCTCTAGCTTTTGTGTAACATGTAGCTTAATTCAATGCTCATTGTCTATATGGATAATTTAAAGTGAGGAGAGGAAAGCCATCATCCATATTTATATCTAGCACAGTCCCTCAGTGAGTATTTGCTGATTGAATAAATAGAAGAATGAATGAATGAATGAATTTCATTCAAAAAGTAAAAGATTGATGTGTTAGTGTTTATACTATGTTTAACAGTTAGATTTTATGAAAGTTGATGATAAAAGGAATAGTGCAGACTACAAAATAGTTTTCTTTGGTGCCATTGAGGCCTGTTCCTTGCTACAAGAAAACCCAAGTGGGAGAAATGGAATAGGTTACTTTGTTGAAGAATTCACTGTAAGAATCTGATATTTTCCTTAGGGGCCCCAAAGGTCAGCTTTGTACTGAATGGAAATTATCTTTCTTGGCCTTCATCTAAATGCTTTCTAATGTATTTAGTGAGTGAGAACACGGATTTGGAATTAATAGTGGTTACAGTTTCTGTATATGTGAACATATCTACTGCTGTGCATGACTTATCTCTTCTTACATCTGAACTTCAACCATGGGTTTCCCAAAGTTAGTTCTAGAAAACAGCATTGCATGTCTTTAAGTGACAGTAGAATGTTTCACTCGAGAGTATTGAAACTTTCTGTTTTGATGTTTAAAACTTTCCCCTGTTAAGGATAAAGACTTTCTTGCAGGTAAAAAAAATACACATGTATTTTGTGTCTTTTAAAGTAATCATTTTAGAAGAGCCTATAGACTTATTCCATCATGGCTGCCAGTGGGCGAAATCTTTTTTCTGTTCTTTTTATGTTTTATTTGGATCATTTGAATAATCTCAGCAGTAGTGGATCTTCATCCTCTGCAGTAATTTGATGTGTTTGGAACCAGCCCAAAGTCATTTGGAATCACGTTCTTAAGGTGGACATTGTAGTTGTGGCTTTAAAAAAAGAAAGCCCAGGTAGGTAGAGCTACAAAACACAAGGACGTGGGTGTGACACATTGGCTGTCATGGAAGGGAAGGGTAAAAGGTGTGGTGCAAACTCTGGGTGGGGGGGGGCGGGCAATGGCAGTGTTACTTGAATAAATATATGGCTTTCCAAGACAACTATTTTGAAGGATAGTACACATTTTAAATTTTAAATCTTTTAATTCCAGTGATTTTTCTTGAAAGTTTTAACCTCATTAATTAAAGTCTTGCCCTGTACAGACTTAAAGACCAGTGTGCAGCCCTGGGCCAGGAAGAGCCTGGGTGCCTGGGACCTGGTTAGTCCTAAGAACTGAAGGGGAATGTGAGCGCCACATCAGCCTTGGCGTTAGGTGATGCTAGTAATTGGTCCTCTGCGTATCTTCTTCTGGCTTAAATGGTTGAAAATCCATTTTAAATTGTTCTTCTGACCTTATTCTTTTGTGTGTATATTTTTTGTCTCGTCTCATTGAAAACATAGTAATGCTCTTTTGGCTTTCCTGTTGATGGAAGATAGGGCCCTTTGAGGAACATATTTTCTGATTTGCAGAATCTGGCCACCTGGGGCATTTTACCCTTTCATGTTGCTTTTTGCGAAGAAAATTTTTATTGTCAAAAAACTATCTAGACTCTCGTTATCATACATGCCTACTTCTGATTGAAGTTTTTACCAAGCAAGCATGACCAACACATACTTTTAATGGGTTGGAAGCATGTCTATAACAAATATCCCTGCAATGTGGGAAATTAAATTTGCCCTCAAGTGTGGAAATCCAGATCAACAGAAATAAAAGCATTTAAAATATACGTTATAAATATCTTATAATAAGTGTTTGATTGGCCTGAAATACTGTAACTGTTTTAATGCAGCAGCATGATGCCAGCTCTACCTCTGCATCCCTCCCTTCCTCCCTCCCTCCATCGATCTGGTTCCTACTATATATGTATTGATGGACAACTTAAATACTTCTCATTTTGAAAAGTGAAGGATAAGTAATTAAGCAATGCATCCATAAATTGGTTACCAGGTTTTTACTGAGGCCCAATAATGAATAAAAAGTGCATTAACCAAATTAAAACTCTTGCATGTCTGTATCTTGGCTATTGATGTGTTTTTGTGAATTTCATTAGAATATAGTGGAGTCATTTTCATCAAAGGGCTTCCCAGAAATTTCTCTTGTATTAAAGCTTTGATTTTCTTTTAAATTGGTTAGAGGAGATAATCCTGTGACAGTTCATCTTGCTCACTAATTTACGTAAGATAATCCTAATTCTCAATGACTCGGAAATCTAGAAAACGTATGACAGGATTTTCTCTTGAACCGTGTTCAGTGCACGAATAAATGTTTTCCCAGATTCTGTTCCCTATCAATGACAATTGGGATCTTTAAAATGGTGCACTGCTAAGGTGAGTGGATGCCTGTTAATCTAGTAGGTGATCTGTGTGTATGTGTGTGTTTGTGTGTGTGTGTGTATGTGTGTTTCCACCCGCAAATAAACTTTAAATAAAGTTTTGAGGTTAAATAATGCATATTTTGATGCTTAGAAAAATGGGTTGGAATTGCATCTGATTGAAATTAGACATTACACTGCCTGCAAGTTTACATCGTGTATTCTTTTGTTTCACTTGTAACAGAATTGGATCAGAACTAAATATCCTGAAATGAATGACCAGTCTGTTTCTAGCTCTAACATGAGTGACAAATAAAGGATTGAGGGCATCCTTGGTGCTTCACCTCTTTGAATGCTTTAGAATTGGGCTGTTGCCCATCCAAGAAAAATCTGAAGTCAAGATGCTAGTTCCCTATTAGCTGCCGAAAATACAAAAGGAGGGAGCTAGTGGTGGTGGAAGGAACTAGGTTTTAACAGAACTTTAAAGAATCCCCCTTCCATTGTGGCCAGCCAATGCTCTATTTATCCTTTATCTCATTGTGCTGTGACTCTCCAAGCTAGAGAGGAGAGAAAAGATTGAGAATCAAAGTGTGGATAAGAAGCAGAGAGCAAAAGGACAAAAAAGCAAAAACTGACTAGAGGAAGCAGAGGACTGCAAACACAGAAAATGAGAGGAATTTCAGAGACAGAATTGGACAGAAACGTGCTGAAACCAGAAGAGGAAAGTTCTTTCTGATAATGCAAACTGGGTTGAGGTCTGTGTACATAATCAGAGACTTGTCTGAGTTGGAAGGAGCCCATAAGTGGGAGTCTAGGTAATCTTCTGGCCCTTCTGGGGGTTAGATGGCAGGTGAGGCCACAATCTAACTTTTTTTCTGTCTCGACATCATCTCCATTAAGCACTCGTCAAGCAGTGACTTGAGGGCTCCAAGTGATTTGGGTTCCAGTCTCTCTCTCAGAAGTCGGTTTCTCACTTAGTTGAATGAGTTCACATTTCACCATCTGAGCATCTGTATCTCCTCTCTGAGTTTCTACTTCTTGCATGGTGAGACAGTCCATGCCATCCTGGATGATAGTACTGACTGACAGGGGGAGTCCTGCCTTTGCTCTCCATCTCTCATCAGACATGGTAGGTTGATAGGTTTTTCCTGTTGTTTACATAATTATTGTGCACAGGTATAAACACAATGGCAGTAATCGCGTATTACCAGGTAACTAGACGACTCCAGAAACAAGGACAAAAACTGACTGTGTGAAAAGAGGCACTTAATAAAGTGAAGCTTGTCATTTGTTTTGTTTTTCTTATTTGAATTGTGAATTTACATATATTTGTTTGCTGGTTATTCATTTTATTAATATTTATATGTGTATGTAACAAGGTTTCATCTTAGGCGGTTTTAATTCTTTGTATGTCTGTATACCTGTTTGAAGTATGATATCCAATCAGATTATTTCTTTGATAATTCTAAGATGAAATGCATAAGTAGTGGATGTGTCATTTTTAGCACAATGTCTCTATTTAAGTTTTCTTTGAAGCTAGGAAGTTTGGACATAAGCTGTTTATTATGCCATAGTTATATCTCTTCCTAAAGAAAACCACCATTGAATTAACTTTTGCATAGTGTATTTCTATCAAAGCATTTGATCCTTGTTTCTGCAAGATAATCCTAAGAACTTTTTATTTTGAGAATAGAAAACCATGATGGATTTAATTCATAAAGGGAAGCTGCTGCAAGGAATGTAAATGTAAGCGCTTGATAAGGTAGGATTTCCTAGTTGCTATGGCAACCTTTGGGTCATGAGCCTGAGAAAATATAAACTAAGTCCTGAAGCTGTGAAGATGATTATAAAATTTAACTGTCATTCTTCATTTAGAGTTGATGGCAAACATTATTTACTTAAGTTTATCTCAAGGCAAGCGAGGATCCGTTTTTAAAAATCTGAGAGTCAGATCACAAATGAATCCATGTCGCACATGTCTAACATTATAAAGCACACGCAGCATTTATTATTCTAACCAGACTATTTGTACATAATATCCCTGTAGATTTAGTCACCTTCCTATGGAAGCCAACAGTTTTCATCTCTTGAATTCTTAATGAAAACTGTAGAATGCAGCTGTATACATTGAGTAATTTTGCAAAAATGCATGTGCTTTCCATGCCAAACAGAGGGCCTAGGGGATTGTGTAGGAAGGAGGCCTTTGTGCCTTCTTTTCAGGTTCAAAGATAAATAAACTGTTTGGGATGGACAAGTGCCAGGAAGGGATGTTAATACACTTGTATATTTTCAAAATATACCACAACCTGGAGATTAAAGAGGTGGGTTAGAATCTCTTTCATTCATGCTTCCCCCCCTCCCTGCCAGTGGGTGGTGGTGGTGGTATTTACTTTTTCTACTATGGAAGAATGAATACAAGGTGTCAAATTCCTCAATTGAAAAATGATGCTTAACTGTGCACTGTGACAAAGTATTAGTTTTTCTTGCTTTATCTTTTACAAAATGCTGTTAATTTGCGCTAATGACCTATGAGACCCATTGCAAATTACCCAATCTTGCAAATTAGTGAGTATGTGAACAAACACTATAAAACTATCAGATACCGCATCAAACAAACGTAGTTTATTGCAGGAAGAAAAATAGACTTGCATATTGAGAGGGAACACATTTTTACAACCAGATAAGGACCTTCCCGTCATCGTCTGCTTGCCCACTGGGGAGTGTCAACACATTATGTGGTCTGTGGCAGCCAATGGCTTACTGGCTCTTGAGCAAAAACATCATTTTTTAAAATGCAGGCATAGAAAATTGCAGTGATTGCATGCAGACTGTTACCTGGCATTGAATTTTTTTCCGTACCCTTTGCTTCCTTAAAAATTTCTCTTTCCAACTTGACGCTAAACAGGAGAACAGAATTTAAGGTTATTAAGAATAGAATGTATACTTGGCTGCCTCTCCCGTACCGCACCCATTTGAGTCTGAACCTGCAGGATTACTCATGCCCTCCCTTTCAGAGGATGAGGTAGAATCCAGCCCACACACCCAGCAGTATACACTCTGCTCATCAAAGCACTTTTCTCAGTTGGTTTGTTTTCATGTCTGGCAGCAGAAATAGCTGCTCTTTTTCTTCCTTTTTTCTCCTGGCATCTTGTAATTGCAACTGGTAATGTGTCGTCTTCCTAACCTGGGAGCAACACAGAGATGGCAGCCTTCTCCCACTCACACACAGCCTAGGTCCCAGCTGGGACCCAGGGACAAGTTGGCACAGCACCATTTCACTTTTCGTCACTCTCTCCCCCTTCATCTCGAACCTTCCCTGGGTCTACCGGTTGCCCCCTTTATTCTTGCCTCCCTGGGGTTACATGTATTCTGCCTGGCCTGCTAATAACAACCACAGCAGCAAAAACCACATTGGTAATGAGCATTTTTAAATGCTTATTTTGTGTTAGGCACTGTAATAAGCTCTTTGTTGTTTGTTTGTATTTACTGAATGCTTTACTCAATGTAATTTATATAGATATACACATATTTTTAAATTTTTATTTTAAATTATCATACAGTAAGATTTCCTTTTTGTGCACAGTTTTATAGATTTTAACAAACATACACATGTTGTCAAGATATAGAACAGTGCCATCACCCCAAAAACTCTCGTGTCCTGTGATAAGCCTTATGAATGCATTTGCTATTTAATCTTCATAATGTTCGGGGTATGTACTCTTATCTCTCTTTTTTACTTTTTTGATTTTATTTTTTTGGTGAGAAAAGTAAGACTCAGAGAATTTAACTAACTTAGTCAAAGTTATCCTAATAAACAGTGAAGCCAGGATTGGAACCCAGTTCTGTCTAAGTCTAGAACTCAAGCTTTTAGGCATTATTCCATATTACCACTCAGGAAAAGTGGCTTGGGGTTGTCCTATCAGTAAGGTCTCTGTGTGAGTTTTAAATGATACAATGTGACGTTACGTCTTCTAAAGGATCACAGATATTTTTATGTGCTGGACTCTCAAAAGACCCTAGTAGACTAGGGTTTTGTTTGTTTGTTTTATTTTGTTTTTTCTTCAGGTAAGACCGGTAAGAGGAGTGACTTGAACATCTTCGTGATTCAGCTAGAAACCATTGATGCTTTTTGGCCTCAACTGCCCAACACCCATGTCTCATTACCATCATGCTTATTTCCCCCCTGTGTCATTCAGCTACACATAGAAACTGGAGCTGGGCTTTTCCATTAGCCATGGTCAGCTCACACCGTCCTCTCTCTCTTTTCAAAAATAAAACCCTTTTCAGTAGCTGTGGGCTCTTCTGTGAGGGTGAGTCAGCTTTAGGCATAATAACCAGAATCTTTCATCCATGCTTTCCCTCTAATGTGCTGATGGTCCAATCCTAAATATCAATACAGCATTTTGCTTTAGACTAGGGATTCTTGTGCCATCATTCAGTATAAATCCCCTGAAGTGCCAAAGAAAGTATGAGCAATAAAGGAAGTGCTAATATTCTGTTTGGAGAAAGAAACAGGGGGGCAGAATGCTTTCTTCAGGGAAAGGCTAGTGCTTCCTAGATGCTTAGAGAAGCTCCTGTCTCCAAACTGTCACAGCCTAGAGCCCGCCTTCAACTGAGCCCGATGAGGGTAAAGGTGATTCTATGACCAGAGCCTACGTGTATGTTTAACAGTTTTAAATAATGTATTCAGTTCCTCAGAATGGCCATAATCAATGAGGATCTTGGAGAAACTATGAGGAAGCAGCCCCTACATGTTCTCGTTGTCTTTTCCTCTTTCTTTCTCATAGTTTTGCTTGTAATGTAGTCATCATAGATCTAGGCTGTTAAGATACATTGTGAATAAAAGATATGAGCGTTCTCTTTGTACAAGTTCAAGAACATTACTCCTGAAAATTTTGCTTCAAGAGTTCTTCTTCAAGATGTTTGGATAGTACTTGTTTTGTGTGATATATGTGCTTAAGAAATAAGATCCACCTTTTATTGGTATAAAAAAAGGAAGGAAGCCAGATATTAACATGAAATCATAGTTTGGATTCTTTGATCCTTCTCAAAGCATCGTCTCGGACCTTCCCTCCTGTTAGAAAACACATTCCTGTCTAAAGACAGATGACAGTGCCTGTCTTTAAAGTGAGGACTTGAGTATTAAAAGCCTAAAAGCCATGAAAAGAGTTTTTCTTCTATTTGTAACACCATTCATGATGAAGAGGATAAGAATTATTGCCATAATTTAGCTGAGGGAGCCCCCTGAAAATTCTTGACTTGCAATAACTTGTCTCTAAGAATGTCGTTCATAATTATCTTTGAGCAGCTAATAGTACTGCAAGTTTTATGTGTCTACGTAGGTAGTTGTGGTTCTTTATTTTATTTTACTATTTTTCTTCCCTATTTGTAACCTAATTTATTAGCCTGGATCAACTGAAAAATCTGTTATATTTGCCTTTTATAATACATTTGGAGTAGCTAATCTGAAATCACAGTTTTCAATCAGAAAGGAATATTGGATGCCTTTATGGAAAGATTACTACAAACTAAGTTTTCTTTCCTTTTTTCTGATTTAGATTCCTTGAGTGCACTTTGTTAATGTTTGAACATTGAGTCAAACAGTGTATTTCTCCCATTTTTAAACTCTGCAAATTCTAGGCAGGGGCCTCTGCTTCTGTCTTCAAATGAATGAGAATACCATTTTAAGGGAAAATGGCGGCTACAATGTCAGTGCTCTGTATCACCTCTATCAAAGAGACTGATTACAATGTTGATGGTGATTCTCAAGGCCATCTCCGTCTTGCTTCTGCTTCTTAAGAATGTATAATGCAGTCCAACCTTAAGACAAATAGGTCAAACTGCAAAACTCTGCAGGAATATAAGAACGAATTTCAAAATAATAAAGCAGTCCAACTTTGAGATTCTATATACTATATAAATATCTCCTAACTTAGAGGAAACACGTTTTAAATGGCTTTTCCATGATGATGCATATTGGTATCTGGGCTTACCATTCTAACTCCTTTTCAGCTGTGGTTTCTAGAATTTGTTAAGAGTTACTGATATTTAATCTTTAATGATGGTTGAAGGGGGATAAAAAGTCCATACACAGTGTTTCACCAATTTTTGCTGCTAATGAACTATGGAAAAGATTTGTTATCCTGTGGGTCAGGAAAGAATATTTTTGAGAATATCCCATGTGCAGATAAAGTAAGTGGCCATTTCTGGACCTGTCAAAGATAAAAATAAATGCAGTGTTCAACTGTATTAAATACCGTTCTTGAGCATAAGGCAGAGTGCATTTGTCTTATTTCATTTGTCTTCCCAGCCTGTGCCCATTTAGCACTGCAATAGCAGTGAACTCCGTGGGCAGTCAAGCCGACTCTTTCATGTTTCCTTCCAGTTCTAAATTGAAAATATTCTTTTGAAAAGAACTATGACAAAAGCAATTTGAGTTAGTGATATCTTGAAAGAGAACCCAATTTAAGATTACCTTTATGGTTGGTCATTGTTACCTACAGTAGGCAGATGTCATGGTGATCTTCTTAATATTAGTATTCTGAGAGAGTCTGACCTGCCAGTGTTCAGGTAACATCACAGATTGGGCTGTAATATTGAAATTTCAAGTGCTGGTTACAAGGGCTGCTCACGGAAATCTAGTGCAGAGAGAACCACTGTAACTGAGAGGGGTGCAGCCATGCTCGTGCTCTGTGACAGTCTTCTAAATTTAGCCAAAGCCACGTGAACCCGAGCCGTTAATTAAAGTGTGTCGAGAAGGGGCTTTGTAACTGTAAAATGTAGAGAAGGAAATGGGGAAACAACTGGTGCCTTAGCTGATTTTCCGACCTGTAACTTAAAATGTTGTCTCTCTCTATTTGCTCATCAAAGACCCACCATGATAGTATAGAGCAATCATATCTTTTAGAGTTGTGCCATTACAAATGTAACAGAATCAATGATTCATGAACATATGGAGCTAAAGTCTTTTACAAGATGAAGTGATGACTCTAGAAGGAGAAATTGTTGTTAAAGAGGACCATCTGTCTTTAAAAGTGTGATTTACTGGGGCATTCACCTCTCCCTCAAGCCGTAAAAATAGGTCTAGCGACTGGATCTCTTCCTCTCTCTCTCTCTGCCTTCTTCCCTTTCTCCTCCTCCTCCTCACTCTCATCCTAGCGCCAGAGTCAGTCAATAGATTCTGTAAGAAATGATGCTATCATGAGTCATAGAGCTTCTAGAGAGAGGAATGCAGCATCCTGGCATCTTATTTATACTCCTAAAATCCCTCCCAGACAAATCACAAGTGTTAGAATTGTCTGTGTGTGTCAGAGGAGGAACCCAAGACAAGGAGAGAATTGGTGTGCCTAACGCAGAAGAGGTCAGTAACAGTGCTGAGACTTGTGCTCAAGTCTCTACTATGTGGATTATTCACAGCAACTATTATTCCCCAAAGGATCCCTAATTACCACCTACATCCCTGTCAGTTGGTGTGTGATCAGGGTATCTACTCTTATTTTAAGCTATGCAGAAATGAAATGAAAAACCAGTGTTACTTCTAAGGGACCATGCAGTGCATTCCAGAGGCAAATATGAATGTCATTTAGCTCTGCCATTGTGGCTGATCCACATTAGTGCAGCTCTCCATTCTTCAAAATAAACAAGAGCTGGTTATTCTTAAGCCTCAGTATCCTGCCTGCTGGTTCACTGTTTACCATCGTTTTCCAAATTTACGGTCCCGTAGTTTGTTTGGCTTTTAAATCCATTTTGGTGCTTATAGTTCGTGTCATGTTCTTGGCCCTTGGGGATGTTTTGGATCACATAGGATGCTCTATTGAATATATATTAGTTTCTTGATCTCAGCAGAGTAAAGGATGCTGAAATATTTCAGAAAGATGTATTCTGTAAAGATTCACGAACCGCATACTCTGCCTGTGTCAGAAGCACAACATGTATGATTTTACTTGTGGCTTAATCAACAGGAAAAAACGCCAAGCAGCTTTGACTAGCTGGCAGTGGATCTGTTTGTGTTTGCCTTATTTTTTATATAAGACACCTGCTGGAGATGAGAGCCGGCAGAAATACCGAGTAGGTATCCAGGGCTTCATTATAGCAGTATCTCTAATGATCAAAGAAGCCTTTTATACAATCTTGTTCCTGATCATGCAGCCGAACATCTGTCTACCTGTCTGTCCACCTTTTAATTGCATCATCCAGGTCTCTCTGATCCTAGACGGTTCTGTCAATGCAGCTCTGCTTTCTACCATTTCTGATCATAGTTAACACAAAATTTTCTGTAAAGCAAACCAGTAAAACCGAGAGCTTTCTAATAAACTTGAACTAAACCATTTTATGAGCAGTTAATTTTGTATTGCATATCCAGTGAAGCTCTTGTGCTAATTTAGTCTTCAGAGCCAAATACTGTATAGCAAGGAGGGGAGTGTGTTTTAGGAGTACTTGAAGCATTATATTTATTGGATACAAAAGGAGTTTGTTCTACCTAGATGCTGCAGTCTGCTAAACACTGATTTGTTTTTTTAAAAAAATTGGCAGTAGGAGTCAGGAATTTAATTCACTGATTTCTTTATTAATTTATTTGTCAAATACTTAGAAGACAAAGCCATTATGTGTAGGACTGTGTGTGTGATTCAAATGTGAGATACTGTTCCCACTCTAAAAAGAGATGAGATATGTATAGATTAGTTTTAAGAGAAACATTATATATTGATTTTTATATGAAAATACTCAGAAAGTGGTAAGACACTCCAGTGGAGGAAGAACTCACTTCTAGTTGGACTGATCAAAAATGATGACATTTGTGAAAGGAGGGACCCTTAAGTTGGGACTTGACAAATGGGGAAGATTTGTGACATATAAGAATATAATAGGTGAAGGCATTCTAAATAGAGGGACCAGCATGAGATAAAGCATGGGAGCAGGAAACCCCAAGTCTTGTTGAGAGAATGGTGTGCTGGAGGCTAGTTTCAGTGAAACCTAGGAAGAGCAATCACGAGAAATGATGCTGGGAAAGTGGACTGTAGTAGATCCTTTCAAGATTTCAGTGTTACATTAGGAACTTTGGATTTTCTTCAACAGAAAGCAAGTCATTCAAGACATTTAAGAAGGTGAAATAGCAGAAGTATATGTGGATTGCAGAAGGGAGGGACTGAAGATTGATCACAGAAGTCCAGCCAAGCGAGTAGTGCGAGCTTTTACCAGGGCAGACATGTGGGGAATAGATACGAAGACCTCCAGCATGTAGAATGTACAAAGTCAGGGCCATGATGGCAATGAGAAGAGTCAAATGACTAGAGAGGATGCCCTTAACAGTGATGGAGGGGCCAAGAGGAGGGACAGCTGGATGGATCAATGCGATAGGTTTGTTGTGGACTTATTGAATGCTCATTGATCCAGGTGGAAATGTCCAGAACTCTGTTATCAGTGTAGATAGGGGAGTGGATGAAGTGTGTAAGAATGTTGAGATATTTGAGAGTCTTCTATATACAATTAATAGTTGAATTGATAGCAAATTTGTGACAAAATATGTCTAAGCAAACTGTTTTTATTAAGTAATAAGCATTGTGTCTCATTGAGCTGATAAAATTCTATGCAAGAGTTAATACTTTCTGAAAGTTTTATATGGCCTAAGACTCCTCTCTCCACTTTGTTAGGTATGAGGACCCTCAGAGGAATAACCACATTTAGTGGGCAAGGAGAAGGAGAGCAATGGGGAGGAGGGTACAAAACCCAGAAAAATCAGCGAGGATAATAGGGAAGAGTTTTGAGGTGGGAGTGGGTCAGCGCAATGTTAAATACTGCGTGAGCCTGAGATAGATGAGAAGAGGCTATTGGATGTAGTGCCCAGGAGGAAGCTGTTTCAAGAGAGTAGCTTCCGTAATTTGGTTGGAATTCTAAGAACTGAAGGAAGGAGTACTGGGTGAGGAAGGGGAAGCAGTGAGTTTGGACAACACTAATGGCGAAAAGGCTGGATTTCCCCAGGGTACAAGCGGAGGCCTCCTCTTCTTGCAAATATCTGACTTGAGAGGGCAGCTCAGATTCCCTGGGAGGAGCCTGCAGCGGAGTGCAGGAAGGGCCGCCTAGAGGCTGCATCTGAGAGGCAATCTGGCTCTGATTATGTTCCTTGCCAACAGCCCTATGAGTGCCATCCTGGTTATTGCCTGTACCACCAGGTACTCTACAGTGGACATTGGAAGCTATGGTCACTTCTCAGTGATTGGCTCTCTTATTTGTGCTTGTGAAATAACTTAAGATGGGCCATCTTGATTTTCTTATTTACCTATCTTAATTATAGTCTGCTCGGAAAGATTATTTATCAAGAATAACTGGCCTACTGGTTTAGGAGAAAGGAAGTTTGCTTTTTGTTCTGTTCCTATGCCTGACATTAGGACTTAGAATATGTTGATTACTAATCAAAATCTGCAAATCCTGGTCTGTTTCTTAGCTTAAGCAGCATAATAACAGAACTCATCATGGCCAGTGATAATAAACGTTATTAAGCAATGACAACACAGAACGACTATGGTTATCTCGTTCAGCAATACTGACTCTAGAACAGGACAGTGTAACATTTATTTGTTTGCTTCAAATTAATGGTTTTGGATTAGATGAGACTGTCAGGTAGAAACTTTAAGTACAAGTTAGTTTTGTTGTTCCTGTGGTGTGGAATAAGGGGTAAGAACCCCTGAGGTCTTTAAAAGATTTTGTGGGGTCTCTGTAGCACAGAGTAGTTACATGTAATCCTTGAGCTATAAAGAAGTCATTGAAAATTTTGGTTTTCTGCTTATTTTCCTTTTTAAATGTTATTTCTTCACAGTGGTTTAAATGACAGCTAATTGTGCCGCAGCTTTTGGTAAATGTCATGTACCCCACTTTTCTAAAAGCAGCGAAGTACTGTAAACACATGGCTTCTTTCTTCAAAAGATCTATCCAGTAATTATCCGGAAGGCTATTACAGTATGCAAATAACAAGGAGTGTCCTTGTCTCCTAAATTAGACTACCAATATTGATTCAACACGTGCAAAAAGAAAACCCTATTTCTGACCAAATGTTAATCCTGTTGCAGGGTAGTGGAAGTAACATTGGATATCAAGATTTGCCCAGCCCTGAGTTCTGGCTGCCCCTCGAGTGATCTTTTGCAGGTCACTTGCTGAACTGCTGCCCCTGGTTTCATTTTCCTCATCTACGAGATAGACATGCTAATGTCTGTCGTGCCTAACACACAGGCTCCTCGGAGGATCAAGTGTGATAATGTACTCGGTGCACCATAATGTGCTATACAAGTGTAGATTATTATTATTTCAGAAGAAACTTTGTCGTCTCTGAATTATTAATTATTACTAATTTAAAATGTATTAAGCATCTGATTTGTTCCGGCTTCCACATAGAATTTAAATTGGCCTTGGATAGGGATGTGAGGTAGTTCCATTCTTTTAGGTTAGGGAAATTGAGGCATGTAGAAATAAAATTGACTGCTTTTTGTTTTCCATTTAAATCATTTTTCCCTTGCATATTATTAATGAACTTAATGCACTTATTATAATTAAATTCAGATTGCCTGAAATTACTGCATGAAGCTACAGAAAAGAATTTCTTCTGAAAATTAAATGATATAATGTCACAGTTGCCTGCCATTTTAATGTAAACAGGACAGCCCCCATTCCCTTTAATACTCCCATCTTGGGGTGCATATATGTCTCTGGAATCCTTTGACTTCAGATTTGAACAAGGTTGTCAGTGACTGTTCAGAAATAAAGTGTTCTTGCCATCACACCAGGTCACTGACCCCTCCAGCTGTTGTTTCCATGGGTGGTAAGAAAGCGAGACAAGCCCCTAGTCATCATTACTCTTAGACCTGAAATTCTTCTCCCAGTGTGTTTTCCATAGGTTCTCAATGTACAGATTCCTTCCTAATGTCACTGAGACGCTTCTATTCTCAGACATGCCAAAGAAAGGCTGCTCTGTACTTCTTAGAATTATTCTCCCAGCTGAATTTGTCAGGCCACATTTAAAAGAGGAACATACAATTAAATAATCATTTTTAATTTTTGATTCACTCACTGCTACCAATCACGTTTTATAAGCTTTCTCTGACTCCGTAGTACTATATACTAAACTGTTTTTTATTATTAATTAACATGCCTTTTCAGGCCCAAGTGATTATGAGGGAATTTGGCTGGACATTTGGACAAAGTAATGCTAATTTGTAGGTCCTTTTCATGGAATATGATGGAAGGGTGTAATGATAATATCAAAACAGCGTTTAATTCCTGAAGAGGAAGGAAGGGTAGCACATGAGAGACAGAAATCTGCTGTTCTCTTTGTAAGTGAAAGGTCATGCTACTGAGCGCTGCGGGGTGGATTGGTGAGAAATGAGCTCCCGTTTGCTAGGAATTAGAATGAGTCTATCTGATTTTCCTTCACTTGTGACCTTTAAAGATGCAGCTTTTAGATTGATAAGCAGGTGGATGCTTTTAGTAACCCAATGCAGAATTTGTTTCATATAAAAAGACTATCTCTCAGACACCGAAGATATTGCTTCCACAAAGGGTTTTTTCCTACAAAGCCTCTGGAGAAAGAAATTCAATGATTATATCTTATCTGTCACACAAAAAGAAAATTCAGAATTACTGTATGTTCAATTAGAACGTTTTTTTTTTTTTTCTCGAAGCATTAATCATTTTCGGAACACACATCCTCCAGTTAAGCATCTCTGGGAAGGGCTGACAGTGGGCACTCCTCATGGCTCTCCCCTCTGCATCGTCCTGCTCCACGCAACAGAACCTCCTCCACACCGCGATAAAAGAGCTTCCTGGGTTGCTATAGTGATCCTTTCATGTTGGGCCCTGTGCTATCTTGAAGGCAATCAGATGAGAACAAGGAGTGGGGAGCAATACAGAGTTAATATCAGGCAGCTGAAGGTGATCTGCGCTATTATATTTGGAGATGTTTGGTTTGCAGCAGGCAGGATGCCAGTCTATGCAAAACTTTAACCCACTGCGGACCCAATTTGATGTTTGGATATTTAAATATAGAATTTGTTATGATATAGGTAAACTCTAAACCTGCTTTACTTATATTTTAAAAGATTGAAATAGCTGACTTTTCATGGCCAACAAGCTCAAATTTCTCTTCCTCTCTCCTTGTTTTCAGTTCTTAATTACATCATCCATCTTATTTGTTCTAATTTCCTCCTTTTATTTTCCTTATCTCCTCAGCCATCAATAGCTCAAGCCCATCAGCGTCTGTTTTATTTTGTCAAATGCTGGTGTTTTCTTGGGCTTCTGTGCTGTTTCTATTTCTCATTTGATATTCCTACCTGATAATAAGTTCTTCATAAAGGACCCCTGATCAGATACATCAGGGCTTCTTTCTTTTCCTGTGTTCAGGTTTTAATTTCCTACTCAAAACCACAGATGAGGTTAAAAAATTCCTTCCTCCCGCACAGTGTGCCCGACTTTGAAATGTTTTAGGGAAGCAGAGGAATGAGCTGAGTGACTTCCATCCTGTCAGACTTCCTCCAGCCGGCTCCAGCAAGAATGAGCAGCTCGGTAGAGCCGGCTTTCACATAGAAGAAGTTCTTCTCTAATTTAAAATTTTTCTTTTCTTTTTTTCTCAGATTGGCATCTGAGCTAACATCTGTTGCCAATCATCTTCTTCTTCTTCTTCTTCTTCTTCTCCCCAAAGTCCTCCAGTACATAGTTGTATATTCTTAGTTGTGGGTCCTTCTAGTTGTGGCATGTGGGACGCCACCTCAGCATGGCCTGATGAGCGGTGCCATGTCCGCGCCCAGGATCCGAACCGGTGAAACCCTGGGCCGCCGAAGCGGGGCACGCCAACTCAACCACTCGGCCACAGGGCTGGCCCCTAAAAATTTTCTATTTAAAAAACCAAACACAGTCGTGTGTTGTAGGGTCCACACAGAAAATCATTCCCGTCAGAAGTGTCTCAGAATTTCAGAGCTACCATGTATAGAGAATGCCAGCATGTTCACGGTGAGTACAGCCAGGCCTCTGCAAACTCTGACCCCCCCTTGCCACCGCTCCTTCCCTCTGTTCATGGGTGCATGTGTCATTCCACGGACACTCACTGGGAACCTCCTAGGCCCTGTTGCAGGCTGTGAGCATGACCAAGGCTCTGGCCATTGTGGAACTTGAATTCAGATCACTTTTGACCCGTCTGAAGGAGAGGACACTGCTATTGGAGGCTCTAGTCCAGTGCTGTGCATCACAGAAGCCGCTTAGCCCCATGTGACTATCTGAATTTAAGTCAAATTCAGTCCCTCAGTGGCTCTAGCCACATGTCAAGTGCTCTATAGCCTCATATGTCCAGTGGCTACTCCATTGGACAGTGTAGGTATAGAACATTTCCATTATCACAGAAAGTTCTAGTATACAGTGCTGCTCTGGACCAGCCCCCATTCTTAAAGGTAAACAGTTATTAAAGAGGCAAATGTGTAAGTAAATAACATTCCTTTCTTTCATCTTCAGAAATGTTTAAGCTTCTTTGGATTTCTCAATTCTTCCTGAGAACAGTCAGCTTGAAAGGCCATTTTTAAGCCAAATCCACATGCTGCTCATCCTCAGCTGGGGCAGTGTGCGGTAAATGGGCACAGGACAGGGAGGGAGGAGGGCAGCCAGGACTGAGGTGGACTCTAGGCTGTCTGAGTCTTCTATCTCCTGGGTGGAGTCAGAGAATAAGGTCAAGATAGGGAAGCTGAGTTCCTGTCCAACTTTTCATTCTTCCATTCCACCAACTTTTCTTAAACATTGAGAAGCCATTGAAGTAAATGAAACTCTTTTTTTTTTTTTTTTTTTTTTATCTTAGTGGAAGGAGACAAGTGTCAAACAGAGACAGGGCAGCCTGAGTGCCCTGATAGAGGAATGCATGACTCTGTGGGAACATGGAAGACATTGTATCTGACTTCCTGGGGAAGTGGGAGGAAGGAGAGAGATGGAGGCAGGTACATCAGGGAGGAATCACAAGTGGTGCCTGAGTGTAGTTTTTGTTTGTATGTTTTGTCTTTAATGTACTCTTTAGCATAAGCTAGTTAAAAAATCTAGGTTATATTGACACAGGGGTTGGTTGATGGTTGATTGTATAAAATAAGCAATCATGAAATTCTTCAAGTTGCAAAACCCAGTAGTTCATTTGAAATATTTGCTGTAAAATGTTCATTTTTCTCCTAGTATTCTGGAGGGGGAAATATTGTTTGATTTGGTTCTAAGTGTGAATTCCTGGAAGATGAGCCATTCTCTCTGTGTCACCATCTCTTACTCCTGGCCATGCTGGCTTCCTTGCTGTTTCTGGAACACACCAAACTCATTCTCCCTGTAGGGCCCTTGCTGTGTTGTTCCGTTTGCCTGGAACTAAAATACACTTCCTCTCAGATGTCCATTTGACTCTCCCACACGTACTCCAGATTCTGCTCAAATGTCGTTTCATCACATAGCCCTTGCTGACCACCCTGTATGAAATTATCAGCCTCCCATACGTGGTACTTCCCAACGCCCTTCAACCTGCTGTGTTTTTCAAAGCACTGGTCATCACCCGACATATTATATGTTATTGTCTCCATGGTTTGATTCCCATCTTTAGAATATACACTCTATGTAGACAGGGACCCAGGCTTGTTCACTGTCATGTGGCCAACACCTGCAGAAGTACCTGGCATATAGTAGCTCTCAATAAATATATTTGTTATTGTTAGTGCCGTTGAGTCAATTCCAACTCCTAGTGACCCTGTGTATAGCAGAGCAGAGTGCTACCCAGTCTTTTTGTACCATCTTCTCATCTTCCCACACTATTTCTGAAAATTCTCGACTGCTATTCATAGGGTTTTCATGGCCAGTTTTTTCAGGAGTAGCTGGCCAGGTCTTTCTTCCTAGTCTGTCTTAGTTTGGAAGCTCCGCTGAAACCTGTCCACCCTGGGTGACCCTGGTGGTATTTGAAATCCTGGTGGCACAGCTTTCAGCATCACAGCAACATGCAGCCACCACAGTATGACAACTGACAGACAGGTGGTGTGGTTCCCTGATTAGGAAACAAACCTGGGCCGTGGCGGTGAGAGAGCCAAATCTTAACACTAGACCACTAGGGCTACCCCAAAAGTCAAATTCTACCCTGATACGTGACATAGATCCTAAAAGGAATGGTTGGGTTAACCATTCTTCTGATTGTTTCTTTATTCCTTCTGTAAAGATAATTGGGATTTGCATTTTGTAGCAATTCGTAACTCAGTAATTCTCTCCAGCCAAATCTTAGAGGCCACTCCCACTTTCACTGCACCAGCTAACCATTTGGCCAGGCTGATGCTCTGTGCTGTCCATCAGATAGCCAGTGTGGCATTGCTCGAGCACGGTTCAGTGTGTTTGAACTTCTCCTGGCACGTGACTAGAGTGCTGGCAGTAGACTGCAGCACGTCTGTGTGGCCAGATCATTGAAATCTCAAAGAACCATCCTGTTTTTCTGATTTTAAACCAGGCATCTGGGCTTGCCTCCTCCCCCGCCCTCCCGCCCTTCCTTCCTTCTATCATACCTTTCAATAGAATAATAGCAACTAATAAAATAATAAAACAGTCCCTACGGAGGCATGTGTTAAAGTCATATTCCCAAGAACCTTGTTATCAGTGCAGTAGATTATCAATGTAGAAACTTCAGAAGAAAAACCTTGGTGCAAGATATACAAAGCCCTTTTCTTGCATGGCATGTCATTCTTAATTGAGAGAACGCAATGTGTTCTTGCTTCTCTTTGGCTATTTGGCTCTAAATCTAAACAGGAGAGAAGAGGAAAGGCAGTGTTTCAAACAGGCAATGGTTAGGATAAGGGGTCGGGAGAGAAGTACTTCTCTTTTATTGATTCTGTGAAATTGTTAGAAGAATGATTCAGCATTTGGGGGTATAAAAATAACAGCTTCGAGTCGCTTTTCAATTAGGCCAATGTACTTTCACTGAAAGGTTCTGTTGTTCTTGAAATGCGCTTTCCTTCTGTTCTTTCGGAGTCCCTTTAATCAGCAGTGATGTGACAGGAGGTACAGCAACCTCCCTGACACCCCCTGCTTCTTCTCATCCCTTGCTTTTGTGAGGCTGAGTCGCCAGGAAAACTGATTGGCAAAATTGTTCCTTAATTGGGGAGAAAGGTAGTTCTATAAAGACAGGCGCTATCCAGAACATAACAAATTGAACTACCAGAATGTATGTTTTACCCCAGTTAGGGTTTGTTTCAACTAGAAATCCTAAGCAGGCATGGATTGGGTTTGAAACAGGCATTTATCTTAACATTAAAATATTACTGAGGTTTAATTTTTTTAATATTATAATTTAGAGCATGGTAATGAGAATTTTGTTTTATTATTGTGTCCGTTGTCAGGTCACTGCATTGAAATTCCTTTTAAAATGCATACAGTAATGAGTTTTGTGTATAAGCAGAACGCCCTGGGCTGTAACAAAATGGCTAATAGGTGTTTAGTGGCCTAAGGAAAATGAAACTCCTTTGATCTCCATTCTGTGTGTGTGTGTGTGTGTGTGTGTGTGTGAGAGAGAGAGAGAGAGAGAGAGAGAGAGAGAGAGAGAGAGAGAGAGAAAGAGAGAGAGAGAAAGAGGATTATAATATAGCATTATATTACCTCTTGTTGGATATTTATTACAGTGGGTCATACATGCTTGTCCTACATGCAGAATAAATTTCAGTGGACATAGGGCTAGTAACAATTTTGCTTGCTAGTTTTTCAAAAACATTAGTTATGCACATCTAAAATACCATGTCCTTTAGAAGAACGACTGAAGAACTAAGAGCTGATTGTGCTTATTATTGTCTGTGCTTTTACAGTTTACATGTGTTTCTGGCTTTAGAAAGTTTGCGATGCTTTCTTAGAAATGATTTCAGTAACTATGTGTGGTGATGAATGTGTTCATTAACTTGATCGTGGTAATCATTTCACAATGTGTATGTATATTAAATCATCACATTGTACACCTTTTAAAAAGTCACATTGTACAACGTATAGACAATATGTATTCCTCAGTCCTACCTCAGTAAAGCTAGGAAAAAAAGGAATTACTTCATTTTCTCCATACAATAATCACGCCTATGATAGTTTTATAGATGAAGAGTGTTGAGGCTCAGAGAAGTTAACATCGCTAAGTGAAAACAAATATTGAATGTCAAGGTTTCTGGCTCTAGGCCAGGCTCCAGGGGTTCATGGTCACCAAGAGCCGCGCTCTGTCCCGCAGGAAGGAAGTGACAGGAGAGCTGTGGTGGCCAAGAGGTGGGGATTCACCTAGAGGTCCTGAGCTCTGGGCTCAGCCACAACCACCTGTGTGCTCCTGTACAAATTAGTTTCTCTCTTTCCTCATCTATCAAAATGAGACTACGAATACCCACTTTGTATTTGTTTTAGGATTAAAAGAAATATGTGGAGACACTTAACAGTCACTCAGTGAATGTTAATTTTTCTTCATATTTCTAGTCCAAGTCTAATGCTTCCCCTTATTACGCCACTTTGCGTCACAGACACTGCATCTGTAAACCTCTGCCAAAGGTCCCAGCATTCACCACTTACAAGCTGGGTGACCTTGAACAAGTTAGTAAACTCTCTGTACCTCAGTTTCCATATTTGTAAAATAGGGATAAGACTACTATTTCCTTGGGTTTTTGCTGAGGATAAATGCATCTGAAGTACTTTGAACAGTTCCTATCAGAGTAAGTGCTCAACAAATGTTAGACATTATGAGCTATAATATTGGCCTTTCTCCTTTAAATTTCAAATTACATTCACAAGTGTTTTCACTGTGAATGCATCTATTAAAACACTTTAGTAAGTTCTAAAGTGTTTGATCTGATTTTAAACCTGAGTCTTGGACTGTATAAATCAGGGGGTTGGCAATTTGGTTTCTGATTCCTTGGCATTGACTGATCAACATTTGGTTCATTGGTGAGCATTTAAGAACCACCGGTGAGAGCGTAAGAAATTAGCCATCCTTCATACTGTCAGGAAGCCTTGAGATTGAGCTGTCAGAGGCCAAGGGTGAATGCTTCATTGGATTGAGCCGCTGAACCAGTTGGATTCTTTGTCTTCCCTGGCATTCTTGGATAGAGTCCATTTAACTAGGAAGTAAAGAGTGGTCAGTTCAATTTAATAGGAGCAAACTTAGAAAATCCTATGTTAATAACCACTTAGACATTGAAAATAGGAGGACTTTAGTTATTGAGCTAAACGCCTATAAAAAGAAATCAGGAAAATGCTAAGTCAGGAAGTATTGTGTAACCTTTGACTGTAATATACAGCCTAAAACATCCCTTTAAAGCGTTAGAAAAATTTTTTCCTTTTTTTAATTCATCAGAGTGGCCATGTTTATTGGCCACTGGAGTATAGTGTTAGTGATGAGAAAATGGGAAACGAGAAATCGAGCATTTGGAATTGTGGTTGATGATGCATTCTAAACTTGTATGAATGCGCTTTATTCTTTTTTGAAGACTATCTTCCTCTGTGTTTTTCCTTTTTCTTTTTTTAAACAAACCGTCTCTGACTGACTATAACCTTTAAATAATTGGTAAACTGGAGCAGTGAAACTGACATTAAAATCTAGTGAAGAGAAACAGAGGGAGGGAGCATTATTCTAGTAAAGGCCTGGCCTGCCTATTGTCCCCCTATTTTGTGCTGGGAATCGGAATGAGTTCTTTTGGCCATGGGCGACATTGGCAGTAGTGGTATGAAAATACTTCACATCTCTTTCTGTTAGTAATAACATAATAAGTCATCTCTAGGCCATGAAATAATTGACCCATTTCTAGGAGCAGAAAGTCTTCCAACTACGAGTGCTTCTCTGTCCAGCCACGGTCTGCCTTCTTTACCTACGCGCAGCACACACACAGTCTTGCTCGTAAGCCTCCCCCTTGGTTCCTGCAGGTCCCCCTGCCTGGAATACCTCTTTCAGCCTCAATAATTCTGTCATCTTTGGGAGCTAGTCCAAGACCCAAACCCCCTAAGAGCTTTCCCTCACTCTTCCTCCATGGATTGTCTTCCATCCTATTCCAGAGATATTGATTGAGTCTGAGGCCCTGAAGATCCCACACAGAACAAAGTGGGAGTGGCCTCTACTCTCAAAGACCTTACAGGACAGGGGGATGCATGTCCCTTTACAGCAGCATGGTGGGTGCTAAGATGGGGTACTGGGTGCTAGGGGAGCTGGACGGGACGCCTTGCCCAGACCTTGCCTTGGCTGCTTCGCTTTGCCCTGAGTATCTAGAGTAGCTATAGTGGCCTCCAGGAAAATTGGCATTGCGTTGTATGCTGCCTTGCATTGTTCTCTTTCTTGTCTGTTATCTCCCTAGCTGGATGGTAACTACCTTGAGAGTAATGGCCTTTATTGTATTTTATTTTTTATGCTGCCTGTTAAAACTCTCTAGGGTCTTACACAACACTCAGTAGATGGAAAATACTCAGCAAACTCTTACTGATTTGCTCAGAACCTCTTCCCTTCCCTCCTTCTCTTTGGGCTTTGCATGGGAGTGGTGTCTCCTCGCCGCATTCCTTCACATGCCTTCTATAATTTGAAAACAGCTGGCCTCTGAACCTTGTTTGCTTATGGGTAGTGAACTCCATCCGGCTGATTATAGTCTTGTCTTCTGGCACTCGCTTCCTAGGCAGCAAATGTCTTCTTTCTACCACCACATCCTTTCTTCCTCAGCACCCATCAATTTAATTATACTTCAGGCTTTCCAGCACAGATCTGCCATCACCTCTTTTGCATAGCTTCTAAAATGGTTTCCTCTTTCTGGGACTGTTTTCCTAATGAGGGGGGAGTATAATTTAGAGACTTAATTTTAGAAAACTATATGAAGCAGCAGCCCCATAAAATGTTATGATTCACGACCACTTGTTTGTTCTCATAATGCAACCTAAACTAAAAAGCCATTCATCAAAGCTATAAAAGCTGCTCATGGCTGTCTTTAGTATATTGTGTGGAATATAATTCACCCCACAGAAAGGCAAAAGATGGATTCATGGGGCCATTTGCCTTGGTGTACAGTAGAGGCGAGTAATTTCTGAGTTCTGTGGAAGACCCTATTTTACTATAAACCTAGATTCTTTCTTAACCCCACTTGGTTTTCCTTTCCATTTTAATACTGATGTATCCTTATTTATAGATACTCTTTCCCCTGTAACTCATTGCCAAGACCCTGACTGTCCCTTCATCCATAGCTCTTCTAGTCTCTGCTCCCTTCATCTGTGGAGGAGATTGGTGTATGAAGATGCAGTGCTTAGAAACCCAAAATGCAGCCTCTGTGGAGAGTTACCTTGGTCCTTTGTCAGCTGTAACAATCCCTAGGAGAACCCTTGGTCTTCCCCTCACAAATCCCCGGAGGGCAAATAAACATTTTCCTAGAAATGAATGAGAGAACAACACCCACGGGCATTCTAGGCTGTTTTTTCTAGTGTTACAGTAGAAACTCAGTGGTTATTGCTAACTATAGTGTCCTCAATAAAACTTAAGATATCTCTTGTATTGTGATTCATATTTCAACACCGAGGTTAGGTGCCGTGTCAAACCTTCTACGTTTCTTCATGATCATGTGTCGAGGTCATCATACTTAGAAAGTACATATGAGATAATACCCTGGAAGTTGGGCGCTTGGGCCATAGCGTAGATGGAACTGGGTTTGAATCCTGGCTTAGGCAGCTATTCACCTGTGCTCCTTGGGCACGTCACTTAACCTCTCAGTTTTCTCATGTGCAAAATGGGGTTAATCACTGAACCTATCCCGTAGGGTTACTGTCAGGATAGCGTGAGATAATCCATCTAAAATATCACCATGGTACTTGTCACACAATAATCAGCGATACTTATGTATCAGTTGTTATTTTTATTAAGAGCCTACCAAAAAAGAAGAATTAGAAGGAAGGGAACTAGAAGGAACTTACTGAATCCAGATAAAGTAAACAGCTTTAGTAAAACTCCGAAACAGATGACTTGTATGTCTTTGATACATCTTGTACGTTGTAAAGCCAGTTCAGAATGTGTTGTAAGTGGAAGTACACCTGAAAAATGAACCAGTTATTTAACTCTGTGGTTAAATGTTAATGACATGGTGTTTTGTCTGTTTCTTCAGTTAGCTTTTAAATACAGTATTATGACTTTTAACTTAGCTTTTGCACGTCAGTTGTTTAGCTGAAAAGCAAACTCTTTTTTCTATTGGGAACTAAGCTGTTTTTCATTGCAAACCGCTGTAGTTATAGACAGCTCATGTATTTCCACTTAAGCGCACCTTGTACTGCATATTTGCCCTGGATCTGAAGATCCATCTTTTTTAGCAGACTCATTTTAAACTCTCTGAGAACTAAATGATTTCCTTGAAGAACAAGTTTCATTATTTGGCAGATGAAACTGGCAGTGGCCATTCAGAATCTTAAGCTGGATAACAATGATTTTCAAAAGCTCAACAACTTTGAAACAAGTTTATGCAAAATTCATAACAAGAAATTGGTAAAAATATTTGAGAATTGTTTTGAAAACATCTTCGTCCCCCTTTTTAAAGATCTATTTCCCTCCAAGAGGTAAAAATAGGGTTTATCTTGGTGTTCTCTTTAAGCTGAAGTCTTGAGGGGAAAAATTTCTTAGAGCCAAACTCTTGATGTTGACTGAATTAATACTCCCCTTATTTATTATTTCTTTTTATTGGGAATTCTTGGGCCTTCCCTGTACTTCAAAAGAGCCTACCTCCTATGCTCTGGAGGGGTTTGTTAGGTCTCTTCAGAACGGCTTGGCATAACTGTGGTCAAGGGTCTTCCATGACCCATGGCTTTAGAAAGGCTTGGGCAAAAAGACACTGCTTGGTTCTTTCTTAGTCCTTTTCCATAACAAGGGAAACAGATTCTGCCTTGTACTTGGGTGGGTTTCCCAATCCACTGGGAGTCCAATCCATTTATAGCTAACATTAGGTCAAGGCCAGAGGGTCCATGGCCCTCACAGTTGTCATTAGTGAGCTCTTATTTCTATTCCGTTGAGAAGCTGAAATTGACAAACTGTCTAGGGAGATGAGCGGTTCTTTGCTGCCTGTTTTTTGAGCAGGATGCATTAACGATAAGTTAGTTGTCATGGTAGAATTCCTCATCATTAATCACTGAGAGACCGTATTCCTAGGTAAATCAGTAAACTTGTTGATAAAACCACATCTTGATAGAAAATGTACCTTTTTGACATCCTCTTGTCTGCTGGCCTGGTCAGCACTGTTGCCACACGCCCGGAGCAAGCTGCCTCGTTTCATTCTGATGATGGTCACCCACCGTGGCTCCATGAAGATCTGAGCTGTGGCTGCTGCATGAGGCCTGCTTTGATTTGTATACAATTTGAATAACTGTCTGTGTATTCGGCATGCTATAATGTTTTTCATCTTCTGTGCCTACAGGGACTATATTACCTTATCAGGGTAAAGTTCATTCTGTAGGACTGATAATTAATCCCCTGTTCCTTTTCTTTTCCTGCTTTCTTATCTGGTGGCTACGTTATATATAAATTCCAGCATTTTTCATCACTATGCCAAATAAAGCAATTTGGAGATGCAAGCAATAAAAAGCTTATTTTTATAACCCCTCTAGAAAGAAAACTGCTCAAATTCCATTTTAGTGAAAAAAGGCATTCCATTTGTGGCCACATTTACATCTACCGCCCAACCAAGTGCTGAAGAGTGGGACAACCGGCTACAGCTGAGTCGTCTCTGGTCCTCTGACCGCGACCCAGAAAAGGCAGTGCATTTGAGATATTCCTGGTACCAGTGTTGTTCCCTGCACACACCACGCTATCTGTGCTCCTTTGCTTGCTTTATAACTTTTAAAACACAGAAATAAGATAGTCTGTAGAGGTTATTAACTCAAGATTCACATCCTTAACTGGATAGCAAATGTCTTACTAATTGAGGCTTGTATTTAACTGGATTAAATCCAGTGGCTTGATGTTAGCATGCAGTGCAGCCAAGTCTGTTGTCCTTTTATGAGAAGGGGCTTAGCTTTGTACAGCTGTGCAGTATGCAAGTCACGCACTCGTCCTAGGGTACTGGCTTGCCATAATTTCATTTGGGGACAGGGGAACATTGCAGCACGATGAGCCAAGTACGAGCTAAATATTTCAGATGTAGGAAGGAGTATTGTTCTAATTAAACTGAATTTGGTGCCCGTGGCAAAATATGTGCTTAATATATTGGGATATGTGTGAAAAATTACACGTATTTTCATAAATGGGTTTTTTCCCCTGTCTCATCCTCACTGAAGGGGTTTTGTTTTGGATATTGTTTACTATAGAAGAATTATCTCATTAGAGATACTGGACAGCACAATAAAATCTGCAGAGTCGTAACAGTTACCCTGGCCCTTAAATGCTCTGTTCTTTGGAAGAATAGGGAAGAGTTCAGTCTTCTCCTGTAAGTTGGAGAACAAAAGAGCAAAATTCTTTCTGCATTATCTAATACAGAATCTCTGGTACAAATCCCTGGGCTCCTAACTGTTTTTCATTTAGAAAAGAAAAGCAATTTTAGCATAAAGTAGACCTTGGATATTCCAGAGAAAGTCAAGGCTGAGCACAGGATTTTCGCCTTCTCAGCCTGACACTTTTCTGTGAGGTGGTCTTTGTGAAATATTTGACTCGAGGAGTCGAACGTTAGATTTGTCTGATTTCACTTGATAACCCATTGTAGGCATCGACTATAGCCAAACCCCATTTTTGCAACCTTGGAACATCTGTTTATTGATACTGTAATTAGAAATGGTGCTAATGTGTCTAATTTTCTGATTTGTGGGTTGTTAAAGGGTCTGTCCACAAAGGGCCTAGTGGCAGGTGGGTTTGGAAGGGATGACATTCTTAGAAACATGACTGTCTTGTGCAATCCTGGGAATTTGCCTATTTTCCAGTGGTCTCCAAGGGTCTGATTCAACTCTCGTCTTGATTGGGATGATTCCCAAATCTGCATCTTTCTTTACTCTTGAGCTTGCTTTGAAAATGGAGACCTGCACATCATTCAAGTTTGCGTCATCTGCTTTGCCCTACCCACATCCTCCAGGCTTCCTCCCGTCTTCATTGAGAGTCCTGGCCCTCTAGACGCAGTCTTAGCTTTGACTTTTATTCCCTCCACCCTTCTCCCACACCACCATTTAGAGATGGACCAGGTTGTATGAACTCCTCCTTTGTCGTTCTAGGATCTGATCTTTCTATTTACGACTGCAGCTCCTCCTCCCACCCTGGTTCAGGCCAGCATCAGCTTGCCTGGCAATGCTCTAATAACCTCTTAGCTGGTCTCTTCACTTCTGTGGTCCCCTCCCTTCCCACCCTCATCACACATTCATCATTCAGTCTGTCTTACAAGCCTCTGTAGATTCTTGTTCCTGGAACATGGTAGGGTACATGATACCTCTTTACTCCTTTCCTCCACACTCAGACTTTTAACTACATTCCATCACTTTTCAGCATCCATAGGTTAAAGTTTATATTTCTTTCTCTGGCATTCAGAGCCCTCCATAGTAATCTCAGAGGAAGGCCCTCCTTCTCCCACCTCAACTCCTGCTCCTTTCTCACCTCAACTCCCGCTCCTTTTTTAAACATTCACAGGATCTTTCACATACCCTGTCCTTCATCTTAGTTATATGAAGACCTATCTTATCTATCCTACTAAATCCTGAGTTGCCAGAGGACAAGTTCTTTTTCTTTAACTTGCTCATCTCTACCACACATAATGACAATAAGCTGTGCCCAATAATAATTATAGCTAGCATTTACTGACCATTTACTATGTGCTAGTTACTGTTCTAAGTGCTTTATGTATTTTATCTCACAAAGCGGGTTACTATTATTATTATTTCCATTTATAACAGTGCACATGGAATTCAGAGAGGGAGAAAAGATCACTTTCATGCAACATAGCCAGGCAAGCCTTCAGGGCAATCCACAGGGCACAGTAGGGAGGGGATTTACTGTACAGATGGGCAGCCATGAAACGGGGATGAGAACGTGCTGGTGGGGCCAGGAATTGCAGCGTAGGGAGAGAGATTCATAAGCCCTGTAAGTATGATGTCAGGGAGGAAAGAAACTGATGATGGGAATGAATGTGGTACATTGTCAAGCAGTCAGGAACGGAGCGCTCACAGCGTGCCGCCCATACTACTCACTCAGTATTTAGCACAAGCAGTTTTGTATTCTTCTTCCTTTTATTTGTCTAGCCCTTCTACACAGCTAAACTCTAAGGTCCTTGAGGAAAGGGGATGTAGCTTATTTGTTTTTGTAGTCTCCACATTTAGTCTGTAGTAAATGTACAATCAGTGCCATTTGATGATGACTACGGAACAAAATTTAAATTAACATATTACAACAGACAGTCTTCCCTCCATTAGTAGAAGCCTTCTTCCTGTGAATCCAGCATGAGGATAGTGTGTAAAACCTTTTTGGAACAGGGACTTTCTGAAGTATAGAAGGGCTTCTCAGTCTCCCTTCTTTACCAGTTTGACCCCGGTCATTGTATTGCTTTAATCTCTGGCATCAGAAGGGACACAATGCGGTGATTATAACTAGCATTCCTGCCAGTTAAGTTCTGCTTCAGTCTTGACATTCAGTGGAATGGTCACCATAATTGCAGTGGACCGTGGAACTATTGTTATTGTGGTGGTGGTGGTTATTATTATTGATGGTGTTCTGCACATTGTGGTGTTATTAAATTAAAGAAGAAAGCGTACCTTACTCTTTAGCATGCATTTCAGGGAGCTGTGAGCCCTGCGTATCTTGTCAGGCCGTGCTTTCATCAAGCCTCTGCGACAACATTGGAGCTGGGTAGCTGACTGTGAGCTTTCGGGGGTGTCAATGCTGTATAATGATACTAATAGGTAAAACAAGACAAAACAAAACTTGTCATAGCAAAAGGTATTTCTGTGGCCGACAGTGTGGTGGGCATGGTATTGCTGGTCAGCACTATGTTCTTGTCTACTCAGGCTGGCTATTGGCTACCAGCTGTGAGATGCTCCCTTGCTGACAAGCCTCCCCCATTCTGTACTTTGCCCTCAGGCTCGCAATTTACTGGATGCAATCTTGTTGAGAAAATGTGGTCTTTATTAGTGTTCGGCACAGATCGACTTTTCTTTGTCCGCTTCTGCAGAGCTAGTAGGATGCTTAGCACAGGGAAGAAGCAGGGGACTGAGGACAGGAGTATGGGAGTTTTCAGGTGCTCAGAACCAGCATGCTGGCTTCGCATAGAGATGATTTGAGCATGCAGGGTAGAAATAGCTCATCTGCACCCACAGAGCCTGGTGCAGCATTACAATCAACGACTAATTATCAGAGAAATATACATGTCGATGAAAATGGAGTTAGTTTCTAGATTCATGAAAAATAAAGAAATTTATATGTAAAAGACAGTTCTTGCCCTCCAGATGTTTATGATGTAATGAGAACACAAAACTAATGTGTGTATTGATATCTTCCACATCACTGTGGATTTGTGTGACTTTGTATATAATATTTTATTTTTCATTGTGAGGGTATATGCGCATATTCTTGTGTATATTTCCCTGTCACTTTCCTTCTCGCTTTGTTGGCTTGGCTCCATTTTATTGGTCTAACTTATTCTACAGAAAGATTTGTGAGTGGCATGCTGCAGCTACTTTTCCTTCTCCCATATGCTGTCTCTTTAATAAATGCCCACACATGTGACTTTTTCCCTCCTAATCCTGACGGTGCCTATTGTTTGAAACAGTTCCTCAATTTATAGGTGCTACTGAGTAGCTTTTTAAGCACAAATACAAATGCTTTGCGAGTAGAAATTAGATGCCAGAGCGTCGGTAAAAAATATAAATCAAAGTCATTTAAAATAGTCATTCTATAAAGAACTGGAGAAACACGAAATTAATAAATACTAGCATAAGCATTAAATATTCACTGCCTGCTACTTCTGAAATGGTACAACAGCATCATTTTTTAATGATGGGTAATGATAAAACACATCAATTTTAAATAACCTGTTTTCTCCTTCCCTCTTTCTGAGGCTATGAGTTGGCAAGCTTGAAATTAAATACAAGTAATGGTAATAACGAAGCTTCTGCTAACCTTAGTCATGGAATAGACACTTTTCTGTGTTTTCTGGCTTTCTGTGGCTATTTGGAAAGACGGTAAATTGAAAATTGGTGCTAATGTTATCAGCTTGAATTTAAAGAAAAAATACATCTCTGTTAGTGGAAAAAAAAAAATGTAGAGCCTTAAATAGCAAAAGCACCATTATCTTCTAATGCATTCTTATTTGTCTCCTTAGTAAGGCTCACTGAGTCTTCTTACAATAGTTAAAATGAGCCTTTAACTAAAATACATTTCTATGCCTTCTCCAACCCCCTCTAAAATCCCTTTAAAAACACCTTTATTTTTAATTATGCCTCAATTGTTATTTAAGAAGTCAGTTGCAAAATACAAGAGTAGGATCAAGGAGCAAACAATTATAATATTGTAAATTCATCTGTCTCTTTGCTATGAAGGAACTGTATATACCTCTTATCTTCAATCTTATATGCCACACAAATTTAATTGACAGAGATTTTCCTGTCTCACATAGATGGGAAACACTAAAGCATCTGTTTCCTAAAGTCATGTTGTAAAGGAATTTAAGAGCTTGTAAGTACTAAGACGGGGAAGGGCAGGGTGTTGTGGAATCCTGAAAGGGGTCCTGAGTCTGTCTAGGGAGGGTGGAGTCAGTCAGGCCTCAGGAAGGAAATAGTATCTGAGCTGAGATTCTGAAACCTGAATTGGAATTAACTGGGCAGCAAAGGGGTGAGATGGAAGTCGAGGAGACGAGGATGTTTTCAAGGCACGTGGAAATCGTCATATGCCTGCAACCAAGGCCAAGCACAAGGGGCAGCCTGATACTGTTGGTGGACCTGATTTGGACAGTGATGCAACGGGGGAAAGGGTTTTTGCGGAATTAAAAGGACTGGGTTTTCCCAAGTGTTTTTTGATAATTCTCTCTTGAGCTGGTTAAGAGAATGGCAGATGACTATTTAGAGTGGTTGAAATATTATCTTGACTGAAGGGGAAAACACCTCAGTTCTCTCAGCTGAAAAGGACCATGGGGTTGGGGGTGCTGTCCTGAGTCAAATTCATGGGAAGGGGGTTTGTAGAGGAACCAGGGCATGTGGGAAGAGTCAAGACAGGGACAAAAGGGGAGCGCTGGTGGTGGATTGGGGAGAAGACACCGCTTTGCACTCCTTTGTGGTTGCTGAGTCCCTGGGAAGCTACTCCACCCCAGAAATACTGGTGTTTATAGATGGCCTAAGCATCTAGCCTGTAAGGAGACGTGTAACGATGTTATTAACAGCATGAGGACTGTATACATTAAAATCTCTTCCTAGGGATCCACCGTCTTTATTCGCGGTCAAGAGCTAGTTTTGACTCCCTCCAGCTTTTGTTGCTGCTGTTGTCCTCTCCCCCAGCTTTTGGGCACCACGCTACAAAGGACAGGAGTGGCTCTGACAGAAACAATGCCAGTGGCATTATTACCCTGGACCATTGTCAAGATTTTATATTAACAAGTTGTGTGAAACTGGAATGGGCACAGGGGAAGAAGTGGACTTTTTTAAGGCCGGCCATTTTGTTTTTCAAGGGACAAATCTCCCTGGGTGATAACTACCAGATTGATGGGGATAGTGAAATGGCACTCAGAGAGGAGAACTGTTAACGCAGTGTGCTAGCAGAGCCTGGTGCTCGTGCTTAAGCACCTGTGCCATTCTGTGATTCAGAGCAAGAAATAGGAAACAAACCCCCGTTGTCTAAAGGGAACCTAGCAGGAATAGTCCCTGGGTTTCCATTTGAACAGAACTCCATATAAGAGATTACTAACTAAGAGGCACTGAGGTTTGTGGTTGAATAAGCAATTGAAATCAAGCCCTAAAGCTCATCTAGATGAATTCACACGTTCTTCTACCTGCAGAAGCTAGCTGGAATTACACACACCTTCTGTCGATATTTAGAAGCATGGGGTAGGGGGTATGATTTTCAGGGAGGAAAATAGACCTTGAAACCCCACTGACATGTACTGTGGTTGGGAGACCTTTCTGAAGAGAATAGAATTTCCATTAAATGGGTATGAAGATCACCACTTTAGTATGTCAGTGTGTGTTTTACTGTGACACTTCTTTGTCATGTATTTTCAAAGATGGCATTGAATTTGTCACTAGCTCTAGCCATCTCATTCTTTCTCCAGGCGATGTTTTGATAAATGTTGATGAGTTTATAACTGTAAAACCAAATGACATTTATAGTGTGATACACGCTTTACCCATTGCATAATTATATCTAATGGCTTTGCATGTAGAAAGGCATTTACCATTTACTTTTGTGTAAAATGACAATCCAAACCCCCAGGCCTAATTTTTTTTTTTTTTACACAAAGATAAAGACTTAATTAAAAACCAAACACAATTTATTTTTGTATCTGGCATTTAAGGTACCTAGTTCTTTGGTTAAATATGTGATAAAAATCATGATGCTTCTAGTAACAAAGATCAGTGGGTTTCATTTTTTCCCTCTGTCTTTGAAACATTGGTGAACTCATTTAATTATCAAGCTGATATCTGGTATGACTTCTTGTTTCCCGTTTCTAGTTAAAAGAGCTGTTTTGAAATTTAGCACAGAATTGAATAATGTGTTCAATTAATGAGGAACATTTAAGAGACGTTTCTAAATTTAATTTGATAGCAAAATGATAAACCATCACAGTGGTACAGACATACTTTCTTTAGTTAGCAATGATGCTTCAAGCGTGTTGGTTGCGGTCAAGCCAAGTTTTATTTTGTTTTCTGATTCTATGTTTTTTTTGTATTGTGGCCTCTAGTATAGAGGTAGCCATTTGGGCCTTTTAGAGTGCTTATGGTCATAAAGTAGGTAACTTAATAGAACGAAACAGTTTTGTTCTTTAGCCTTCCTGTCGAAATATAGCTTTTAGTATCTTGCTGGGGTGTCTACTGCGTGTTCATGAGGAGACAGCTGAGCAGCTTTCTAGGAAACTGGCCTGCTGTAGTAGTGGTTTCTCTCTGGCCCTGTTTTGTCCCTACCACCCTGACCTGAAGGCCTCTGAGCTGCTTACCAACGAGCAGAAGTTAAAGTTGTTCTGTCTGCCTTTCCGGCATATAAACTCTGTGACGTTGCCTTCTTTCTTCAGGAAATAAGACAATCAAAAAGCTCTCTTCTCAGGTGTTTGGTCATAGGAATATTCTTGTTTTGAGTCTCCATACTTCTGAAAAACAATTCTTGAGTTATTTATGAATATCGTGAAGTCTGTCCTCTTCTGATGGCTAATGTTGGATCCTGTTGAAAACTTAAGCTTCATAGAATGCTGGCGAGTTAAAAGATTTTTTTTTTTTTTGATGTTACACTCATAATGATCTGGTCATTTTATAAGTTCTATTTAGTTCTAAGTGATTTTTAAATTAATTTGGCTTCTATTTTTTTCTTTCATATGAAAATGTGAACACTAGTTATTTATATGCACCTGGACAAATCTGAAACCCAGGTAAACTATTTGATAATAGACAAAAAAATTTCTGTTTATAGTGAGTGAACTCAAAAAACTGATTTCCGAGCTGGGACACAACAGTGGAAGAAATGTTGCAGCTGAGTGTAATCTTCTGGCTAGGAGGTTTTAGAAAAATGAGAACTGTACTGACTACAATGAAAATGTAGGTGTGGGGCTCTTGCTTGTGTCTCAGGTCAGGATTTTAATAACACATCTTTGAACTGCTTTCTTTTGCCTTTAACGAAATCATACAGCAATCGTCTTTGCAAGTTCCTAAAAAAATCTATAATAGAAGAAGTGATGTTAAACCAATATTTAAGACCTTCCAGAGAGCCTTCAGAATTTATTGGAAGAAGGACCTGAGTAATTTTCTGTGGAAGAGTGGTTAGGAAGAACCATTTTCATGCTTTTAGTCTGGGACAGGTGGTATAGATTAATGTTGAATACATACAGAATCTATTGAGACTAATTAAAGATGCATATCCACATGGAATACCACATCTCAGTGGATCTTTGGCAGCCGATTCAACCAGCACATATAGTGTTTATACCAAGCATTTTTCAAATTTAGCCAAGAATGGTATTAGTGTAACTTCTGAAAACTGCCTTGAAAATCCTTAGTCTCTGTGTTATAGAGCCTCTCTTAAGAGTCTCCATCTCCAAGAAGTACTTCTTAGAATAGAAAGATTATAATCTGTGTTCACCTACAATGGCTACGAATACACAGCCATGTAGAATAAGTAGTTGACTAGACCTGCTCAAAATCTTACACATGGAAGAATTTCAATTTAATTATTTGGTAGTGGCAATAATAATGTATCTTGGCCCTGGACTTCCTGGGAGGGCATCCATTTCTAACCTGATGCTTAGCCCAATAAAGATGAAGCCATACTAAGGACCTGTCTCTGGTGTTTAATCTAGGAGAGTGAATTAACACATCAGCCCCTAAGCCTCTGTCCCTCATCCAGGTTTGCTTAATACCCTTTGGTGACTTGATCATTTCTCACAAATGCTAATGAACGGTTCACTTTGACACTGTAGACAAACACAAGCTGGTGGTTGTGTTCAGATGTTTTTCATACTTGCTAATGAGTAAACTCCCAGTGGTTCACAGGTAGCTGAAGTAAGCAGTGACTTGAGGTATAGCCCAAAAATGATTTATTACTATGTCTAAAACAGGATTTTAGAGAAAGTGAGAGTGCTTTTTTTTTTTTTTAATTCAGGGGTTCAGGTAAGGAGGATTATATTATACTTTATTTATTTATTTATTTTTAAAGATTGGCCCCTTGGCTAACAACTGTTGCCAATCTTCCTTTTTTTTTTGTTTTTAAGGATTGGCACCTGGGCTAACGACTGTTGCCAATCTTCCTTTTTTTGTTGTTGTTTTTAAGGATTGGCACCTGGGCTAACAACTGTTGCCAATCTTTTTTTTTTTTTCTGCTTTATCTCCCCAACCCCCGCCCTGTACACAGTTGTATATCTTAGTTGCATGTCCTTCTAGTTGTGGGATGTGGGAAGCCACCTCAACATGGCCTGACAAGCGGTGCCATGTCCGCACCCAGGATCTGAACCCTGGGCTGCTGCAGCGGAGCATGCAAACTTAACCACTCGGCCACGGAGCCCGCCCCGGAGGATTATATTTTAAATAAAGGAACTTAATAATCTTAGATATACTCCATACTGAAGTTTCTCTTGGGAACAAGGGTGAGAGTAGGGAGCACATACAAGCAGATAAGAGTGCCTGTTTATCAGTTGGCAAAAGAGATATCGCCATTTGTCCATAACGCTTTCTTTTAAATAAACATTGAATTGGAGCTTTGCTGGGCCATCAGCTGCCCAGTCTGTAATGGGCTTTAAAGAGGCTGCCCTTTTGAGTCCTTTTAAGGTTTAAACCAATAAAGCAAATCCTGTAGATGCAGCAAGAATAAGGGGGAAATGTTCTGGAAGAAAAGAGGAGGGGGAGGCGCAGAACTTATGGCGAATAGATTAATATTTATAGACATCAGCATTGGTCTCTTACCAACATTTATAACTCCAACAGTGGCAGATTGAGGGCTGAATCAACATTTTTCCCCCTCTGTAAAATAATAAATATGGTAAAGTAGCTCTCAGAACTGCCTTTATCATAGGGATAAATCAGGACAGTTTGTGTTCCAAGAGAGACTTAAAACTTATAAATATGTTGCCCTTTAGGCTACTATTCATCAAAGTGTCTGATATGAAATCTAGACTAAAGGCTTTTGTTATTGTGTGTCTGCTTATTCTCTTTTGGAAGTATAAATTGGAAAGAGCGCTGTCATTTTGGTCATCCTGGCCTGCTGTGCTCCTTAAATGCCTGTCCCTTTTGGGATGTATTTGAGGAGGAGGAAATAGTGGGAGTTGACTGCTGCACACTTTTACACAAATCCTCTTTGTCGCCTAAACCTTCCTTGCAGAAGGCATCATTTCCAGCGGGAAAAATACAGCACATAACTGCTTGACAAATGCCCTATTTTGGTGCAGTCAACTTTCTAAGATACTAGAGCAGAGAAGTTGTTCCTTAAAAGCCTCATAAAATCCAGAGGGTCCTAACTTTCCTTCTTGGGGCTCCCATCCAAATGTGTCCCCATGGGCATGGCTAAAGGTACTTCCACTCTTCAGGAATGGGGGGGGAAGCCTGCCAGGCTGGTGACAAATACTTTAAGTTGCGTGACTTGATAGATATTATTGTTAATGAAATCTCACACTACTTTGCAATTCTGAATCTGAATGTCTTGGCTTACGTGGTTTGGAGTCAGAGCTGAGGCTCCAGCCCTGCCCTGCACTCCCCTTGGTGCCTTTAGATGTTGGATCACATATGGTGTGTGGAATCACCTGCCGTGTGGAGGCCCCCCCAGAGTATGGACTAAGCAGTTTTCCTTTTTTAATGTGTAGTACAGCTCCTCGTTTTCAAGAATAACTAATTGGGAGCATAAACCTCGCTTTGCCCTTGAACAGCTTGCAATTTAGGAGACCTGAGTAACGGAAATGGAGAGCCTACAAAGAAGGCATTGAAGCGTGCTGCAGTGTGACCATTGGCCCACTTGGCTTGGGTAAGCTGCGGGTGGAGAACTGCCCTGGGAAGAAATCACAGGCTCTCTCAGGTCTGTGGGTGGTTTATGATGGTGGTTTGGGGGAATTTCGAGAGTTGGGGAGCTCTCACTGACCACTTGGAGTCTCTATCCTGCCATATCACATTTCACAGGAGCAAACTATGCGCCACTGGGTTAGTCTGCATTTGCTTGAATGCCAGCATGTCGAAGGTACTTAATTGGAGCACTGGAGTGGCGCCACGTTACGTTCACGTACGGGGATGGTCATTCTTGGGACTCTGCTCTGGAAGCCACATTAAGGTAGAGAAATACTTTGAACCAGGAAGTCCAAAAATACTAGTCCCCATCTGACACCCAAGCATTTTTCTCTCCTGCTGGTCAGTGCAGCCAACCAGAACAAGGCAGTGTTGTGATGTCAAGTTCTACCTGTCTAAAGGACTGAAGACCGCGGTGCCGCGCCCGTGCTCGCTCTGTCGAGGTGGTGGCAGTTTGACTTGCCAAGTCAAATTTTTTGTACTCTGTACAAGTCAGAATGCCCAACCTTATCACCGGTAACTGACTCTAAAGAGGGGCTCAGGACCGGGAGAGCACGGGTTTTCTCTTTATCAGATGCCTTTAAAGCCGCTTCGCAGCACATCCCTGTGATTGCTAACACCATTATGAAGATTGACAGTTTCATCAAGAAAGCAAAGAAGAAAATCTGCAGACAATAAATGGAGGCAGTGCTGGGCCCTGCTCCCCGTTACCCTTGATAGCGCTTCCGGAGCGCTGAGCCGGGGGTGGGGGTCCTTTCCTCCTCGCAGACCTGGGGCTTTTTTCTGACCGTGCAGCCTGAAGTCTTCTGTGGCCCTTTTCCTAGCACTAATAGGTAACATAAGATGTAACTGAGGAGAGCGCTCCAGAGAGCTTATAGAGACAGGCTTGTTTTGTTGTGGTGGTAAGGATTTTTTTTTTCTTGCATGATGAAGAGGATACTCTGAGAACAAGCCTGCAGCATTTTCCACCAACTTTTCCACCTCCCGAGCTGAAATACACATCCCTAAGTGGGCAAATATTTTCATACAGTGGCCAAACCAGAAAAGCTCAAGTGTAGAAATCAAGAATGTCTTCTAAGGTCATGCAGTCTCTCTGAATCGTTAACAGTTATCTACAGCTAATAAATAACTCGAGGCACCAGCCTGTTACCCCAAGCCAGCTGCTTCACAAATGTGTGGGCTGTTGGCTTCAAGGCCAGGGGTGTGAATGATTCTATACAAACCCAGCAACGCTACTGGAAAAACACTTCTTAGTAAAGACTTACTGAAGATGAGTCAGGGAAATCCTCAGCAGAAGGGAGCAGTTGTGTGAAACCACCACTCCTCTGACTTTGGGATGTGTTAACGATATATTCTCAGAAGTAAATAATCTTTTTGCTAACGAGACCTTATTGACTCAGTTTTGTTCCCTTGAGGTTGGAATTCAGCCCAGTGATGGTGTCATAAATATGCTTCTGACCTCCAAGGGGGCTGTTCCTGAATCTTCTTTCGAAAGCGTCCTTCTCAGAGGTTAAACTTTCCGCCCAGCTCTGTTGCCTTGTAATCATCATACGCTTTAAAGGAATCAAAGGGGTTAATTGGTTTCTTCAGTAGGGAGACTTGTGCCGGAGAAAGCAATTTTATGTTAGTTTGTGTAGTAGACAGGGAGATGCACTGTAAGGGGTGCAACGTGTTTCTGTCGTGCAGATAACCCACATACTGCTGTAGAAATGTGTGATTTCCAGCACGTGCTAAAATAAGAAGCGGTTGTTTGATTTATCTCCCACAATGGTATGGCATTCTCTTCTTAAGTGGCATTTCATTCGCAAGCCAGGCACTGTAAATTTGAACTGAATATGTAAGTAAATATCCCTCAAGGAGATAGCATACCGGCTGGCCTGGGCTGAGATGACACACCTGAAATGAAGCTCTTGGCTTTCGGAAGAGGCTAAGCGCCTGAGCTACATCAGCTTCTGAAGTGGGGGCCTGGTGGAGGAGCCAGCCAAACAGGCTGAAAGCTGGTCTGGGCTATAATTATGGAGAATCACCTACAAACAAAGTGGTATTCGGGTTCTATCTCGGACATTCACCCTGAAGCACTTGAACTTCCAATCAATCCACTGCAACTTTGCTTTGAACTTGCTCGCTTGGGCACCTTACCTCAGAGCACGGGAGCTTGGTACCTTATAGCTGTTAGTGTAGCATCTTTGCATGGCAGGGACAAAGACAGTGACAGTGTTTTATCAAGTCCTAACAAGATTGCCTCTGTGCATAATTGTTAAACTAAAGGGCTGTCGATCCACTGATGTGGAACAGCCAGGAAGCTTAAAGAATGGAGAAAACCATAATCGCGGAGAAACTTGTATTGTGATTTATTATTTATCACATCACGGTTAAAACAATTTCCTACAGTTTTGTGTGTTTTTAATATTTTTTTGACATTGAATTTCACCTAATGCAAAGGCAGGTTGCAGAAACTTTTTAAACATTTATATATTCAGGTAGTTAAGGGGGAAAATCCCTTTTTTATTAAGATACAGAATACATGTTTATCAAAATTCATCTCAGATTCCATTTAGAAGTATGGATATCTTGGGTTTGAAAGAGCTTACCAAACTACAAAGAGTGACAGATATTACTGACAGAACAAAGTTATGAATGATAAAAGAACCTAGGAAATGTTTATACCCATGTGGCTATAAATTAGCTGGTAGTAGAAGAAAAAGTGCTATTCGTTGGTTCGCATAGAGCAGGCATGAAGCCGGTAAATACACAAGATCACACACGTGTATGTCTTGGTTCTGTTCAGGGGGAGGTATGGAACCTCCTCTGTGGCCCAGTCCCGCGTGGCTGATGGAGTCTGAGCTCATCACCCCAACCAGGTTTTCACTGGCTGATGGAATGCAGACATCAAGGTGATTGACTGGTTCTCTCTTCTCATAGAGATGATGAACAGAAGGCCATAGGAGAGTAGAGTGGTATAGTAAGCCCTGCGCAGAGATCCCAGCTGAGAACTAGAAAAATTGGGAGTTGTAAATGTTAGTTAATGGTTCAAAAATGTTACATTTTCTGCTGTGAGCAGCATCTGTCAAAGCCACTAAAGAACAGTTGCCTAACATTAAGGCATAGCTGCCGACTAACGTTACATTTATCTTAAGTGGAGTAACCGATATCCTGGAATAACTGGTGCACTCCAGGCCCACAGCAAATCCTGGTGGCGGATGCTCCAGGCACGCTGAACGCTGGCACTTGCAGGCTGCCCATCTCATCTCTTACCACAGTGTTTCTCAAACTTTGAGGCATCCGAATCACCTGGAAGCTTGTTAAAACAGATTGCTGGGCCCCACTGCTAAAGTTATTGATTCAGTAGGTCTGGAAGGTGGCCTGAGAATTTGCATTTCTAGCAAGTTTTCCTCGCGATGTGAGGCTGTGGTCCAGGGACACAATTTGAGCTCCACTGTCCTACTAGTTGAGTTATATGCTCCCCAAGAATCAACTTCATTGGTTCGCAAGCCACCTCAAAGAAAAGGCTTGGACTTTACACCAAGAGATTGGTCAGTGTGTTTACAGCTGTATGCTTTAAATTAAAATAAAATGTTTAGGGGCTGGCCCCGTGGCCGAGTGGTTAAGTTCGCACGCTCCGCTGCAGGCAGCCCAGTGTTTTGTTGGTTCGAATCCTGGGCGGGGACATGGCACTGCTCATCAAACCACGCTGAGGCAGCGTCCCACATGCCACAACTAGAAGGACCTACAAATAAAATACACAGCTATGTACCTGGGGGCTTTGGGGAAAAAAAGGAAAAACATAAAATCTTTAAAAAAAAAATGTTTACAGCACATACTTTTTTTATTGTTCTCCCCTATAAATCATTTTGTGATCAACCCAGTGAACTGCTGGTCTCAAATACATCTAATAAGACATTATGTACTCTAGGAGGAGCATTTGTGCTTACCACACAGGTAGATATGTATAATCAGTGGTGGAGATGAGAAAATCTTTTTCACGATTTTATGAAAGATGAGTGCTGGGGCCTGTAAGAAAATACACACAGAAAAGCATTTTCCTTATGGATAGAAACAGGGCTAAGTGTCTGTGAGGAGTGATGAAAATATAGAAGCTTCAGAAAATACAACAGCAGAGTGGCGAGCCTGGTGGTGTAGTCATTAAGTTCATGTGCTTTGCTTCAGTGGCCCAGGGTTTGCAGGTTCAGATCCAGGGCACGGACCTAGCACTGCTTGTCAAGCCATGCTGTGGCAGCATCCCACATACAAAATAGAGGAAGACTAGCACAGATGTTAGCTCAGCAACAATCTTCCTCAAGCAAAAAGAGGAAGATTGACAACAGATGTTAGCTCAGGGCTAAGTCTTGCTCACACACACAAAAAACCCCAGCAGGAATGCACCAGCCAAGGTGCCCAGATTTGGCATGGCCATTTTATGCATAAAACACCAGAGGCCCAGGAAGATTAAGAGGCAGGCAATGGAGAAGGAGCCATGAGCAAAATACACAGGATCCTTCCCTCATAGAGGTTAGACTCACTTTTTTTTTTTTTCTTATGAGAAAAGAGGAAATTTCAGTATTGATATTGAATTGATGTTAGGATTCCTTGGTTTTAAAAATTGGCGGAACATCCATCTCCAGATATCAGCATACTTAAGAAGGAGGGGGGGATGTGGAAGGTGGCAGGCAGTCTAGTGTACTTTGCTTCAAGAACCAACACAGTCTAATGAATGCCTTAAATTTTTTTTGATGCTGACTGACTTTTCATAGAATAGAATGGTTTGCATGAATGCATTTCCTCCCAAAGAGATGGAGAAATACCACTATTCACTTACTTCTTGGGTCACGGAGGTCACCCCACATCCAACGTATCCCCTTTTTTAGGTGTGGAAATGAGGATAGTTAAGAGAAATCATCATCACTGTTATCATATAATAGCAGATGTTTATTGAACCCTTCTAATGTCAGGCCCTAAGCACACGCATCCTCTCATTTAATTCTCACATCAGTCTTCTGCAATGGTTCTTAATATTTTCATTGTTGTAGATGACAAAATGGAGGCTTAGGTTAAATAACTTAGTCAAGGTCATAAAGCTTATACAAGTGGAAACAGGATTTGAGCCTAAATCCGTCTGATTCCATGATCATTACTGCAAATATCCTTGTACAGGAGCTTTCCTTGTGTTCATGGAAAAAGTAGGTCTCTTAACCCTCCATTTTGCACAGAATGTTTTTCTGTGGTGTTGAGAGAGGGTACACCTGTCCTTGGTCACAGGATAGATGACACAGATGGAAGGGACTATTTTAGAACTGAATGTACCATCTCTTAGCCCATAGAAGGGGGCCATTTTGGAATGTTTGTTTTTTCTAATTGTGTGTTAAGTAAAGTGATTGGACAAACACTCCTCTCCCGCCTGCTAATCTGCTATAAATCAACCTTCAGATGTTAATAAAACAAGTCAAGACTGACAAAGGAAGTTCCATTTGTATTTTAAACTCCCAATTCATCAGGGTCTCCTCCTTTAGATCTTCTGTGAGAGTGTCCTTGGACTTAATGTAGCTGGAAGATAAAACGTAGATAAAAGAGCCATTGTCTCAGAAGAGCATTAATAAAAAATGAACGTTGATCCTAATTGAGTCGTATTTAAACATACGGGGTGGAGGCAGCAGTCTGCAGGGAGCATCTGAGTCTGTTAGAATTTGATTCTCTATCTCATCTTCCTCCTCTTATTACAGTGCCCTCACCACCCAGCTGCCTTATAAGAACGTAAACCGTCACACTGGAATTAGAAAAGATATATATGTAGAAATCGTACTATTGCGGATTCCCAGACCTTTTCCTATTGTTGTTCTTATTTTGAGACAAAGTACTATTCCTTTCTTTCTCTTTTTCTGAAATTTTCAATTACTTCATTTTCTGTTCTATCGTGTTCATTGACTGTTTCCCTTGTCTCCCGATAACTTAGTTTTGAGTTCTCCTTAATCCTGTTATGCTAACAGAAGGAGTTCCCAACTGCCAAAGGTGGAGCAATTTGAGCAATAATATTAATAACGCTAGTATTGGATTATAAACAAAGAATAAAACAAACATCCATTTGAATCCATTACTAATATACATAAATGACTGAAATAAATAAGAGAAAAGGGGATGCTCTTCTATACAGAAGAACTTCAATTAAAGGAAAGCTAGAAATAAAACACTACGACTTGCATGCCATAGTCTAATGGCTGCAGGCAGGATCCGCCCGTGAACTCCAGAGCGAAAGTTTAAGGGGAAAACAAGATAGTTTCATAGCCTTATAGTGTCTGCTCTGGAATCTTTATTAATTGCTATGCTTTACATATCCATATATCCACAAATTCTTGGATACTTCTCCCTCTAGGAGGTGCAGCTGAATCGCTCTCGCCTGAGTGTGGGCTGGACTTGAGTGACTCTGATTCTGACAAACAGAAAGGGAAAAGGAGTAATTTTCCAGTGGAGAAAACTGGCGTGCAATACCTTAACCCAGTGACCAAGGTTAACATCACCAGTAGAAGACACTGATATCACGCAGTCCCTGATATTATGTGAGGAGAAGGGCACCTCTGTGGTGTTCTTCCCCAAAATCCAGAATCTTAATCCAATCACGAGAAAATGTCAAACAAACCTGTAAATGGAGGGACCTTCTACAAAATAGGTGACCCGTACTCTTCAAACCGTCAACGCAATGCAGCAGTATGGTACAATGTTAATTTCTTAGTTTCAATAATTGTGCCATGATTACATACTATGTTAACATTAGGGGGAGCTGGGTGAGGAGTTTATGAGAACTCTCTGTTCTGTTTTTGCAACTTTTCTGTAAGTCTTAAAGCATTTCAAAATAAAAGGTTTTAAAGAAGACACCTCAAGGACATAGGAAAGTTTAAAGTAAAGAAATTGTAAAAATTAATCCTCTTTTATTCGCTCATTCATTCATTCACCAATGTTTATTGCCAGGCAGTATATGGGGTGCTGAGAATGTAGTGGTGAAAAAGATAAGCACGCGCTCTTCCTTTGCAGAGCTTGGTACAGTGCCTGGTTCAGAGGAAATATTTGGTCATCACTTGCTTCTGTTAGCATCACAGCTTAGTCGGGCATGTGGAGGTTCAAACAGGTGCTGAAATAGGACAAGTAGGGTGCTTATGGAAGCGTGGGAGTGGCACTTAACCCAGTTGGGAGAGACCATAAGGGTTCTCTGATAACCCTTTGTAACAGGAGTAAACAGATTGTTTAATCTTTCGTTTAAAATGTATTCATGTTTTCTTAAGAAATGAATACTTAAAATTTTGAAGTTGATTTCATCCTCTTAGAATCTGAATGCCTTAAAGGTAAGAATAGTGTTGTAAGGTTTTTTTGTGTGCCTCCAATCCTAAGGGATGCTACAGGGTTTTTCTATGGGGTCAAAGGGTCCTCAAATCTTTTGGGGTTGGAATCAATATTTTGAGTTATATTGAGCAACAAAAAATATGTAACATAAGGTATATGATGCTGCTATGGTTTTTGAAGAATTGAATAGTAAAAAACATACTGGAGTGCATGAAATTTTTTGATGTCACAAAGACGTTCTCAAAATATGCTGACATCAGAACAAATATTGATGCAAAAGGATTTTCATTGAAGCATTTTTTAAAACCATAAAACTTAGAAACAATCTGAATATATAATGAGCACAATGTCTAAATAGCTTTTCTGTTATATGATGTACTATAATACAGTAATTAAGAACTTTATACACATACACACACCCTATATGTGGAAAGGAAAAGTAATACACTAAAATATTAGTAATAATTATCTCAGAGTTGTGGGATTTTCTTGTTTATACTTTTTTGTTTTACTTTTTTTCCTTGACTATGTATAATTTTTATAATTAGAATAAAAGTTAAATTTTTTAGAAAGGTATTAATTCTTAAAAGTAATGGTGTAGAGGTCCCAAGACTCCTAATGCAATGGTCGAATTATAGATGCTCTCAGTAAAATGAGAATCCTTCCAGAGCTCAGGACAGCTAGCGTAAGTTGTCTTGTGTAGCATAAGTAATAACTGCCTATTAGCCTCATTTTTGTGCACCATTTCTCAGTGTGCTTTTAAATAATGTCTTTGATGGTTTTATGTAAGAAAAAAACATTGTGTCCATAACAGGTATACCCTCACAGTGTTTAGCCCACCTCATGGTTCCTCTCTCATGGCTTGTAAATCCCAAGCGTTGAAAAGTACCTGGCCTGTGTAGCAAGAAGGTGAATTCTACATTGCAAATTCCTAAAAGGTACTGATAGTCTCATTAAAAGCATATGGAGGGGGTCAGCCCCACAGCCAAGTGGTTAAGTTCACGCACTCTGCTTTGGCGGCCCAGGGTTTCCCTGGTTTGGATCCTGGACACAGACATGGCGCCGCTCATCAGGCCGTGCTGAGGTGGCGTCCCACGTACCAAAACCCCAGGCACTCACAACTAGAATATACAACTATGTACTGGGGGGTTTTGGAGAGAAGAAAAAAACGAAAACAGAAGATTGGCAACAGATGTTAGCTCAGGTGCCAATTTTTAAAAAACATATGGAAATCTTTCTCTTAAAATTAATTGCAATGTGGTAACCAGGCACAACCCCTCATCTCTCAGTGTCAGTCATTCTCATGTGGTCATTTGACCTATTGTCGGCAACTGTAGCCATCATTATTCCAAAAACTTAGGTCTGACCTAGGCCACTCAGGCACAAAGACAGAGGCCCATTGACCACATTGGGAGCTTCCTGATACAACATGCTTAGGTTACCAACCAGAGAAGGGCACAGTTCTTCGAATTCTGAGCCCTGCCTGCCCAGGCGTATTCTGTGTGCACAGATCATTAGGGGCTGTCCTAAAACCAAGCCAGGGAGGTCAGTGCAAGCACATTCAAACAGGAGGGTGAAGAAGAGCTGCCGTCTTGAAGACAGGTCAGATGATGGAGAAGCAAGCCAGCTGACTCAGGCACTAGAGCTTGAGACAGGACTGAGCAAATGGGAGGCTGGAATCAAGGTGATCTGAAGAGAGATGGCATGGAGCCCGGAGTGAGAGAGGGAGGGAATGATGCAGGATGGTTCAGGAGTTCTTTGGACGGCAAGATTGCTACTTACAGTCTTTTAAGGAACTGCTCCTTTAGCCCCACCTGGGCAGTACTCAGACTTAAAGGGGCAGACTTCTAACAGGTAGGAGCGGATTCTAGGCCTGCTTTTTTTCTGTAGATAAAACAACTCTTCCCTTGGAAAAGAAAAAGCAAGTTAGAAAGTTGCCTTGCATGTTCTTTAAAAAAAAAGCTTTCTAGAGAATCTGTAACTACTATTCACTTTTCTTAATGTGTTGAACTACAGTCTAAAAAATTTAAAAGACTGTACTTTTTATCTTCATTTTCCCCAAAACTAGAAAGGTGGTTGGAGAAAATAAAAGGTAGAAGTGAACCTACCATATCTTCTTAGATTTATTTAGGCCTTGCCTCCAAAGAATTCAAATATCCTATTGATCTTGGTAACATGTTATAATAAAAGTAGAGTTTTAGCCTCTTGGCCTCACCGCCCAGTGTCCATGGCAAGGGTCACCAGAGATGGTTTTGGACCCAGGACCTAGTTCTGAGCAGCACTATATTATATGGCCCAACTCTTAAACAGACAGTTGAGATCCAGAGCCGGGTTCTAGAGTATGTAGAGAAACACAGCTGGTGACGCAGTACTTCCCAGAGTTCTCTCTTTGGCTGTTACCGGCCTTTCAGTGAGCCTTGTTTACCATGCTTTTCTTGTGGTTTGTGACAGATAAGAACTGTATTGATTCCTAGCATCTGCTGGCAGTAACCTTTGAAAGGGCAGGCGATACATCACCACAGAATTTTATCTATCAATATCGGAGTAATAGAAAGACAGGGATGACATCTAATCACAACACTGCTGGCAGATCATAAATCTGAGCTGATATGGGACTAGTAATGGGCAGTAGAAAAGGGACGCGGATTAACATTAGGATAAAGTCAGGGGGACATTTAGCTGGAAGGGACAAGATTTGGCCATGAGAAAAGTCCTAATGGCAATGGTCACCCTCACAGAGACCTGGAGAAGTTAAGTATGTTGCCCAAGTTTATGCAGCTAGTAAGTTGTAGAGGCCCTCTCTGAGCCTCAGTTTCCTCGTCTGTAAAATAGACACGGTGAAGGATTCCATAAGATGATGTGTGCCGGTTCTCAAAGCCTGGTCCCTGGATCACCAGCATCAGCATCACCTGGGAACTTACTAGAACTGCCAATCCTTGGGGCCCACCCATACCTGCCAAATGAGAAACCTTGAGGTTGGCGCAGCCAACAAGCCCTGTAGGTGATTCTGATGCACAGCAAAAAAAAGTTGAGAACCACAGATGTGTGCAAAACAGCCAACACAGCACCTCGCATGCAGCTGGGGTTCAAAGAAGCAGCCTTTAATTGGTGTCTTTATTATTATGAATATTATTTAGTCCTACCATTTATACTAATAATTTATTCTGCTTAAAAACTCAACAGTCCTCATACTTGTTTTGATTCATAGGTGAATTAGTGGTAAAAGAGACGTTTTTGGACAGATAAACATTTATGACTGGTAAGCAGTGTCAGAACTGGATGTGTAATTCCTACACTCCTGTCATTCACCAGGCTAGAGGACACCAGCATTCTAAAGGTTAATTTCTCACGTGTGCTCTGGACATATTAGTGCTTTTGACAGGTCGGGAAGCTTCCAGCCCGGACAGTGAATAATGCTACAATTTAATAACATAAATGGAGCCTGTCTGATTCTGCAAAGAAACGGCCTTCCTTAGGGCCCAGAATATATAGTCCCCGCTGCAGTTACACTCACAGTATTTTTAATCATTTCATGTTTTTATTATATCCCAAGTACCAGGTGCTACAAAGAGTCCCTGGTGTTGGCAGTCACTCAAAACTTGACAAATCTAAAAAGTGAATGGAACAGCAAGTAGCCCATTAGAGGTTTTCGTTTTTCTTTTTCTTTATTTAAAAAAACTTTTAAAAAGAAAAACTACCTTATAAATGTTGAGAGGGTTGATTTTGGCATCTTATACATGAAAAGTAGTAGTAATAAAGTTCCCCAATTGTTGGCCTTTTCTCTGCAGAAATTATGGCTGTGCACGCCTGTGGGGGTTTAACTGTGTTTCCATGAAGTCCGTAATTCACACTCTCGATGTGACAAGCATGACTGCCCATAAACCTAACGACTTTTTTAAGAGACCAAAATTCAGAACATTATTCTCTCTGAAACTGCACTTTAGTAACCCGGCAGAAAACCGTTCAGAGATCCGCTCCCATTGCAGTAAAAGCATCTGGGCGCGCCAGTGGTAAAAAATGCTAAAAGCTTTCCTACAAGAACACATTTGTTAGAAGAATGAAAGTGTGAATCAGTTGCAATGGCCATACATTAAGAAACTAGGACCTGGCAATGACCGTTTTGCTGCTCCACCCTCTGTTCCCCCCACCAAAAAATAATTACAAAAGTTTATTAGGAAACTTACATCAGGTTGAAATTCACATATAAAGTTTCAAAGTGATAGGAAAAAACCTCCCCAAGCTGAGATTCTTGCTTAGGTGGAATTTTTGCTTCTTTTCTTTCAAGGTAAGTGTTATTTCCTCCTGTGAGCAGCTGTTAAGGATGCCATTAGCCTGCATCAGAATGGCAAGGCACATTCACTCTGAAGCCGCATACAGGGCCCACGGTCCAGGCTGATCCATGGATGTTCATTAAAAAGCCATGTAAAAGTGAAACTGTTTACCTTTTCTTTCCCTGAGCATTCTACGAGGCTCTTTCCACGTCTGCTTCTTTCTGCCTCCAGCTGAAGACTCTTATTTCTCTTAAACTTCTGTTTATGTTGTTACCTATATTTTTGCAGCAAATTTTACCTACTAGACACAGTGAAAAGGCCTGCTGTAATGGGTAATATAGCTTTGATTTTTTCCTTCCTTCAAATCATAGAGTGGAATTTCATCACCTTTGTAACAAACCTCAGCAGCCTCCTCTCGGTTTTCATTTTAGACCACTTGCTTTGTTTCCCTTTTTGTTGTTTGTCTTCACTGGCTCAACGCACATGAGCCCAAAATATACAGTAACAGTAAAACTGAAGAAGCAAAAATTAACCAGGGCACAGCATGTGAACTGGCAAACCCGCTAAGCATGAGGGCCCTGGCTCGAAGTAGTTGTTTTTGCAGCCGAATGCTGAATAATCTATTTGTTTTGGTCGCAGTCAGCTAGCTGCTTTGGGGGAAGATTTTGCATTTGTGTAATGCTTGTTCTTTGAAACTTGAGGAAGAATGCTAGGTTCTAGTTCCTATTGACTTTATAAAGGATCCACATCATTTTATCATCATGCAAACTCAAGTCTTTTTTTTTAAGATATGGTTTTTTTGGTGAGGAAGATTGGCCCCAAGCTAACATCTCTTGCCAGTCTTCCTCTTTTTTTATTTCTCCCCAAAGCCCCAGTACGTAGTTGTATATCCTAGTTGTAAGTCGTTCTGGTTCTTCTATGTGGGATGCTGCCACAGCATGGCTTGATGAGTGTTGTATAGGTCCACGCCCAGGATCCAAACTGGCGAACCCCAGGCTGTCAAGCAGAGCACGCAGATTTAACCACTACACTACTGGGCTGGCCCCCCAAACTTGAATTCTTAAAATATATTTTTAAATAAGAGGTTGCTGAAGCCATGTTTCCCCCTGGAGACTGACCTCACTTGGTGATGGGGATTCATGATCTTCTCTATCCCACACTTCTCTATCCCACGACTCACTGATGGACCAGTTTCCTTGAGACAAGTTTGACTAGGAACCCGCCTCTTTCTGAGACCTTCCTGGGTTAAGCCATCAGTCTCATGTTCATGTTCATGATATCAGGGAGTGATTAGAATTACTGGCCTCTAGGCCAGAGCTCCTCAGACTGTAATGTGCATGTGAATGATCTCTCTTTTTAGAATGCAGATTCTGAGTCAGTAGGTTTGCTGTGACTTTGAAATTCTGCATTTTTAATAATCTCCCAGGGATTTTCAAAACTGCTGGTCAACCACACTGATTAGCAAGGCTCTAGTGGGGGTAGGGGTCAGGCAGGGGCCACCCAGATTTTCTAATTATATTCTTGGTATAAGTGAATGCTACAAAAACCCATCTCAGTAGTGAACAACAGATGAGCATATGTGTGCAATTTGCCTTCTAACTACTTTTTAAAATGAGCTCTGTGCTGGTCTTTCCTTAGAAGGCCACTGGACATGAACTGGATGGTAGACGTGACTCACAATCACTCAGGGCCGCCTTCACTGAGCTGAAACCCCAAGCCCTCGTGCCTCACCTCGAAGTATTCTCGACTCCTCCTCACTCTCCTTTTCCTCCCAACCTGAGCTCTGCTGTCTCCCCTCCGTATTCCCTTACCTGGCTCTTATCAGCTGTGAGTACTCTGGGGCTGTGAGTACTCTGTGGTGCAAGTCTCTTAACTGATCTTCTTGGCTCCAGCCTTTTTCCTTCCTCCAGTCTTTCCTCCTCCTCCACATAGACGTTATCTTTCAAAACACAGGTGTGATCATATCACTTCCTGGATTAAAATCACTTAATGGCTCCCTATTAATTACAAGATAAAGTGCAAATTCACCAGCCTGGCATACAGTGTCCTTCAATATCTGGACCTAATGACCTTTCCAGAAAGCATCCCTGCCCATCACTCTTTGGAGCCCACCCTACTCTTCCCTTTGTTCTAAATGCGTCAGGATCTCAGATTTCTCCTCTTCCCCACCCTGAGTAAGTTGTTCCTCCCTCCTCCAGTTTCCCACAGCACATTAGTATACTTTTGACTTATGTTTTACCACATTGTGTTGTCACTGAAATTAATGTCAATAACGAACTAGTGTCCGTCACCAATTTTTTTATTTGCTTCCTACATTCAAAGGTATATTTTTGTCTAAAAATATTTATTAGTGTCAAAGTACAATTGTCAAACTAAACCAAATATTATTACTAATTAAGTTTTGGCTGTGTACTTTTTTTTCCTCCAGTGTCCCACGAGGGGGGAGAATTAGACCTCCTCATGCTGCAGTAGCATGCCACTTAGTGAAGGGTAGGTCTCTAGAGACCTCAAACACCCTGGACACACCCAGGAACTCATTAGAAGGCAGAGAAGGTCTGAACACCAGTAGCTTTCTCAAAGCTCTTACACTTAAAAATAAGGGAAGGAATTATCAGCAAGAAGTGACAGCCAGCATTGGAGGGAAGCAGCAGGCACATATGCAAGCCTAACAGGCCGAGAGTGTTTAGAAAGGGGCCAAATATTCTTACATATTTCATTAACCCACAGAGGCTTGACAATAGGGGCATAGGACAAAGAAAAGGGGGAAGCCAACAAGCCTTGTGGAGATTAATTTCTTTTTTCGCTGAGGAAGATTAGTCCTGAGCTAACACCTGTGCCAGTCTTTCTCTATTTTTTATATGTTTGACACCGCCACAGCATGACGGACGAGTGGTAGAGGTCCACACCCGGGATCCAGACCCACAGACCTGGGCCACTGGAGCAGAGTGTGCTGAACTTGACCGCTAGGCCACAGGGTTGGCCCCTGTGGAAGTTATTTTTGTTTCATTTCGTTTCGCTTTAATTTTGGCATTTAGAGATTCGATTATGTAGAAAGCTCACTTCTGTGGAACGTCATATTCCCTCAGGATGCTAGCTAGGTATCTGAGGTGTTGACTGCTGAGGTTTTCCAGTGAGGATGGTGTGTTATGTTGCTAACCTAACACTTGGTGACCCTTCCCCTCCTTAGAACATGGAGATTGTTCTCTGAACTAATATGGCCCTATATTCAAAGGAGGAAAACCAGAAAATAAATCATGTTTTTAATGCTATAGATTGAACCTAACTTCAATTATCCAGTCCTCTGTCTACATCTGCAATTTACCTTGTACTTTTCATATTTATGATGGTTTTACTTTGCAATTTAACATAAGTGATGAAGATGTTTTAATTTACTATGTGCTTTTTAGTTAGCTTTAGAATGAAAAGAGTAATAGCTGAAGCTCTGATATTGAAAAAAAATTCCAGCAGATTACAGAAGATCATAAGAAGGTTGTAGTAATAACGACAGAGGTTGCATGTAGATAGTGATGATGCTAATGAAGAAGTTGGAGGAGGAGGAGGAGAATATAGCCTTTATTTAGCATTTTTGGAGCTTGAAAAATACAGTATTTCTACATTTCCTCACTTGATTCTCATAATAAGCCTGGAGGAGAGATACCGTTTACTCTCTTTAAAATATAAAAATAAAGTCAGTCAGAGAAAGACGATCTCTATATGACTCCACTCATAGGTGGAAATTAGTATATTGAGAAGGAGATCTGATCGGTGGTTACCAGGGAAAAGGGGGGGTGGGGGGAGGGTACGGAGGGGGAAGTGGTGTACCCACAACATGACTAACAAAATGTACAACTGAAATCTCACAAGCTTGTAATCTATCATAACATTAATAAAAAATAAATAAATAAATAAAATATAAAAATAGGTTCAGAGTTTCAGAGTGTTTTCCAGTTTCACCAACAGTAAGCTCAAAACTGCAGCGCAAATTCCTGTCTTCCAAGTCTGATGATCTTCCCATTTCTCCTTAGATGCTTTCTTATAAATGAGAAATAAAGCACAAGCTATGTCCTTATCACATATCTCTAATTTCAATGATGATTGATCAGCAACCCACACTTGGATGATACTAATCAAGTTATTTTTATAACGGCACCAATTTGGAAAGTTACAGCGCACATCTGACTGACATAGGCTTTGCAGTGGGGACTCAGCACGCATGAAAGAATCTGGAATCTTCTTTAGCCACTGACTTCTCTCCATATGCCCTCATCGAACGCTGGCTTAAAACGAGCTTTCTAATTCGTCTGTTTCTTCCCAGAATCAGCTGGGACCAACCAGTAACTCGAGAGCCCAGAGGTTAAAAAACTACCACTTGCTTTTATCACTGACGGAGGATGGAGGGACTAACCCACCAATAAGGGCCTTAATCATGGAATCCAATTTCCAGCTAAGAAATTGTCATTTCGTCTAATGGTCCAAAGCTACTTGGCTTCCTGGTAGGAGATGTAAGTTGAATGTCGCAGCATTATTCAGCATGATAATTATCATGGATTTACAGCTGTTTCTTGAGCAAACCATATTACACACACTCAGAATACTCTCTAGAATGAGAATATGAACTGTCTATCTCCTCCCATTTCCCCATTTTCTGTTTCTGTAGTAATGTCAGTTGAAGCTGACATTCACTCTGAGTCCATATCTGATATGTTCCAACTGATATCCTTACTTGCTTGTCCTGTCGCTTCTAAGCTTTAAATTTGGAAGGTTTTCAATGGCTCTTGTTGGCAGGAGAAATGAACGAGGAGATGTAGAGAGAGATGCTATTACAGCCAAATTTCAGTCACAGAGATTGTCAATACTAATGAACGCCCTTGAAGCAGATACTGTAAATGCCTGAAGTTGGAGTCGAGCTGCCTTGCGACTCCGGATCATTCAGCAGAACAGACATCTATCTAAATACTAAGGGCTTGGTATTTAGGCTCTGGTTCTAGAGCTGATTTTATCAGCGTGCCTTACTGGAACATGCCCATTGTGGAAAGGCTTCAAATTCCTTTATATGCTGAGAGCATAACTTTAGTTCTATTCCTAAATCATGTAGGTGAGATACAGTGGATTCTTCCATTAGTTCCCCTCTGTTCTTTGAGCATCGCAAAGGCCCGTTAATATAGTACAATTGTTAATAGCACTAGATCTAGATTTAAATAGACGTAGGTGCAGATATTGCTTTCAGCCACTTATTTAATCTCTCTAAATCTCAGTTTCCTCATCTCTGTGATGGGGATGATGATAAGACATTGAACCACACAGGATAGTTGTGAGATAATGTAAAAAAAACAAAACAAAAACAAAGCCTAGTGCCTGGCACATAGAAAACACTTTAAAAATATGTTAGCTATTGTTATCATGTAGATGATTAAAATAATGCCCCCTTCAGAAACAGTGGGAATTTTCTTGATATTGAAAAAATTAAAATAATAATGAACACTTTGGAAAAGAAATAATTTATTTCTCTTGCTTCCAGACGTGGAGAAAAGCAGTCACTTCCCTTTTCTTCCCTATGTTAGTAATTACTGTTACATATGTGTTGTGCTTTTAAATATCTCACACTGAGCGTTAGTCTTTTGACACCCTAGAGGCAAATGTAAGGAAAAAACAATCAGCTTTTAGTGAGTTGACCCAAGCAAAAAGTGACCCAAGTTTAATCTTGGTACTTCTTATCAAAGGGAAAATGATATTAAATTGGATGCTTAAAAGCAGAATACAAAAAATAGGGGAAATATGTGCCATCTCCTTTGAGACTTGAGGTTGGGGTTCTAAGGAAATTGAATTTAAAGAACTTTGTAAAGGAGCAGGCAGTGACAAGTCTTGTAAACAATCTGTTTCTAACATGCTTAGACTTAGGGGAGCTGAGAAGTCTCAGTTAAGTGCAAGTGATCCCGGTCGAGTCGGCCATCTCCATAAGCTTTGAAATCCCCAATTTTTCTTTGCATGTTACAAAAAGGCAAACATTTTCTTACAGAGTAAGAGCTCACTCAAGGCCACTGCAGTGTATGTAGTAAATGTTTTGGCTACTAAGTTCTCTTCTGAGGTGAGAGAGAAGTCCAAGTTCCCTTAAATCTTTCTAGAAATAATAGAACCTCATGTTTGTATCTTCCTTTGTGGTTTTCGAATATTTTAATATGTGTTTTGAGTTTTAATCATGTAAACCTTTTATTTAAGTTGTGAATAGCTTGTATTTTGGGAAATGTAGATGGCTCTATGTGTGAATTAAAATTGTCAATTCCCACTATCCCAGGCCTTGGCTGACGTTGGGACCCATGACCACGACTCTGGATGGTGTGAGAGTCTGTTTCGTCAGCTACCAGCCTCTGTCTACACAATCCATCCCTTTCAGAATGTGGTTTTCTTCCCCAATATCCCATGCTCATGGACAGCAGAATTTTGTGCAACTAGTTTTCACTCTGCAAAGTAGTCAATTAATATATCCCAGAGAATATAACATGATATTGTCAGTTCGTTAGCAAAGTAGTTGATGCAGAAGATCAACAGTTGGCCTTGAGTACGTTTTGTCTCAAAGAAACAATGTGTTTTGAAATGCTGGAACACCAGCCCAGCTTTCACTTGCTACTGAAGCGGCTCAGTCTAACACTCTTCTTTTATACTTCTTTTGCCATAAACGAGCATCACAGAATCAACTCCATTGAGAACAAACTACTTACTTTGCCAACACAATTAGTTTTGTAAGAAGCCTCTGTCTTCAGATTGTTCTCCAAAGTCCAAGTTGGATGACTGTGGCTATTTTTTAATTAATATTTTTCAAGAGCTTCCTTTCTCCCAGGAGCCTCTAAGCAGATTTTGTAGGCTTTAAATGACTCTTCCACAAGGTGATTTCAATGCCATCTCACAAGCAAATAAAATAGTGACTTTCATACTTGTGGGGCTCTATTTTTCTCTCTCTCTTTTAATTCTCATAAAACCTGTCCATTGCAGGGAGTTTTTCTTCAGGGTTAGGCTATCTTCTCTCCCAAAAAGATGCTATCTTTTTGATGGACGAAAAGGCCGTGAAACCTGTCCAGCTATGAAAAAGAGTAAGAGGAGAAAAAGGTCTGGGATTTTGACCTTTCAGGGTGAAGAGCAAAAGGATTCAGTGATTATTATTATCTTTTATGGTTTATTTTTGTATTCCTGTTTCTTTTATTGCCCTTTGCTTCTTTGATAAGTGAATTTGAGTGGAAAAGCTAATTCAGATTTTCACGTTTAGTGGATAGGTGTCGCTCCCCACAAACATCCTGTAGAGGGGACTGCACCTCTGCATATTATGGGATCAGGCAGCTCAGACCTGAAGCATCATAATTGCTTGCCCTTTTAGTGCTGTGGGTTCTGATTAAAGTGTCCTATTCAGCTCAGAGTCTTTTAAAAGGAAGGTGCTAATGTGATGGTTAAAACTGAAATAGCACAGGCACAGATGCTATAACTACTTTCGTTTGTCACCGTCCTCCTTGCAAAGAGTTTTCACACATCTAATCAATGTTTCCTTTCACAAAAGACATACTCATCCTATATGTAAATACAAGCTGGACTGTGCTTGACCCCAGTGCTTCAGCCTTAATGTTGAAAACCAATAGACACAAAGGTAAAAGCAGCTGGATGCTTTTTAGTCTTTAAAGTGAAGACTCGGGTCACCTTTGGTTTGGTATAGGGGATCATTCTCTTGGAAGAGAAAAGCAGAACTCGCTCTTCTTGCAAATGAAATAGTACAAGATTCAAGGATTTCATGAGGATGAGAGAAACTTTACATGATTCTTTACAATAACTTCTGTCCTATTTTAAAACCTCACTACTTTCCAGTTTGTAAGTTGACGGCAGAATTATCAAAAATCTATTCACTAGGGAAATTTCATTGGTCTTAAACGTCTTTCAAAAACTAGAATTGGGAACTGTGAAGGCTGTGCTATTTCATAGCCACGCCTTCCGAAAGGAGCTTCAAAATAGAAGCGATATTGCAAGACATGAGATTTGCAGAACTGGACCTTTGTATAACTTGGTGTGGTTGATGTTCACTGAGACCCTGAGCTGAATGCATTGTGGGAGCCACCACCATGAACATCAATATTCTTGGCTGTTCCCCTTTATGTGCATTTTGGAGTTAAAGGTGAAATTCCATCTTTAACCCCCTTGTGGTTGTCTGAACAGTGATTAATGAACTAGATGTGATTCCCTGCAGACCTTTCAGAGGGTGGATGAAGGATGGAATTTCAGCCTTTTTTTTTTTTAAACCAGGCCTTTTGCTTAATACAGCTTTTAAAATTAATGTCCTTTTTTGAATGCCAAGAAAACAAAGGAAATTTCTCAAAAGTGTATGCAGCTTGACACAATAGGCTTTAATTGGTGTCAAGGAGATGTTAGGGAGAATGGGAAAATGCCCATTTAGCTGATAAGACTGCGAAGTGGAGCCTTGTTATGAGCTGTCATCTCAATGTGTATTTAAGCTATAGCAAAACTGAAACATATTTGCCATATAGATCATAATGACTCCAAAGGAGCCATTATACTCTATTATGTAATTACATAATCAAAGCATGCATAGTAATCAGCTTTTGGAATTCAATGCTAATCAAACATACCTATAGTATGTGTTTAAGCTAAAATAGAGAACGTTAATTTGCCATTAGTCAACTAAACAAGAATGTGTATACAGAATATTCATGAATAGCTTAATGTTGTGTCAGATGATATTTTTTGTTGTGTATTCAGGGGAAATCAATGATTTTAATTGAAGAAAAAACCAGTACTGAGGAAGATTACTCTTTAACTTGCCGTTCAAAAATTTGCCTCACCTTTTACTGATCATAAAGGAGATTAGATTAAACTCAGTATTTTTTTCCTTCCATAAGCTCAAGTGATAGAGCAGTAATTGTATTACAGGAGATTCTTGTGAGCGCCTGACCATCTCCATGCTATAGAACACAGGACACATTGTTGTAAACACTACATGTAAAACAAAGCTTTAAAAAAATAAACCTTGAGCACATATTGCTTTTGCAATTAGAAACAAATTAATAAATGTTATTTAGAAATAGCCAAGAATAGCAATACGTTGACGACCCATAGGAGATGTGGCCTCTGCTCTTGGCTGTGCCTCACACTTGCCATGTGATCTTAGGCCTCTCTCCTCCCTAGGTCTCTGTGTCTTCATCTATAAAATGAGAGAGTTGATCTCTAGGTTCCTTTGATTCCAGATGGGTTCTACGGAAAAGGAGGTGACACAAATGAAATGTTTTGGTCACTGTCACATACTCTTGCCCACTCAGTTGTTTGTTGAGTTGGTTCAGTTGATTTTAACTCTGAGGTCGTGAGCTCTGTGGTTCGCATTCACAATTATTTTGACCATTGAGTAGAAAGTCCTTGGAGCAGACAATCAACATATTCGCCTTCACTGTTTGGGATGGCAAAACGTGGATGAGGATCAAAAAGGTTAAGAGAAGCTTTGTAAACAGCACTCAGATTGAATGCTTTTGATTTTTACATAAACATTCAAGTATTCACAAAGGTTGAAGTATTGCCTCTCTTTGAAATAAAGAATTGTATTTATGTTGAAGAGGTCTCACCCTCACCTTAATCCACGTGTGATGGACCCATCCTATTGGACGTTGGTTCTTACTGTCTCTTCTCTGCACATTGGATGACTAAAAATGTTGCTGTAATATTTAAATGGGACTAAATTCTTTCATCAAAAGCTTTCGTGGCTTGAACTTCAAATAATTTATTTTCAAATTACTTTTACTGTAATTCTTATTAATTCAAATAGGTTTCTGATTTGATATAAAACTCTGTAAATGCAAGGAACAGTTTAATGAATTGAAAGATAGGATTGAGTCTTTTAAAGGAAATGTACAAAATATGCTGACGGTAATTGCTTAGATAGAAATCAAATCTTAATGGCTTTGTTAATGATTTGTAGTGAACACCGTGTTTACGTTGACTTGGGGGAACATATGCAGTTAGAAAGATTTTTCCCTCTGGGTTTCAACAGAATCTTAATTTGTTTTTTCCTGAAATTTACTCAATTCTGTGCTAGCTCTCAGAGATGGTAGCAGGAATTGTGGTCCCTTTATTGGTGACGGTTTTATTTGAGCAGGGGTAGGGGTTATTCTTTCAAGTTGGGCCACATAACTAACATGGTTGTTAAAATGGCATCCACTAGAAATGAGAACGGGTGCAAAGCCATTTGAAGCTTCAAGGCACAGAAGGCTCTCCTACTAATAGAAAACAAGGTTTCCAAAAGCATGCGAGTCCTTTGCTTCTTTGGAAAGTCTAATCTTAGGTACGTCTTGGAGGAAAAAAAATTAATAATCCTAAGCCTTTAATTCATGTGAAATTTCAAGAACTGTGGTGGGTTTTAAAATTAATGAGTGCATTGACCATCGGCTGGATGATGTTTTTTTTTTGGATAACCTTTATTTTTGGTTCAACTTTTGCCTATTTGGACAACCTGACTGTGCTAATTTAATGTTAGCTTCAGTCTTCATACAGCAGAAAGAAAAAAAGCGGGTTTCCCTAATATGATTTTGCTACTGAAGGAGCAGGTCAGGGGGCTTTATTTGCTCTCTCTCTGGGCAAACTGTCTTCCTTAAGAGTCATTGGTGCTCCTCGGTGTCAGTAAGAGTTTACATAGCTGCCATAGTATAAACCGAAATCTGTTCTAACTATGACTTGCCCTTTTATTATAGACTTGACTGGAGAGACTCCCCGGTGTAAATGAAGTGCTTTATTTATTAACAGCCAGGCAGCGGGGGCGTGAGCGCTCGGTGCCGGCAAATGCCGGCCGCGCACTGGTAATAAAGGCGTTCTCCCGGGGCAGAGTGTGCGATGCCGACAGGAGCCGCAGTAGTAAACAATATGTTTTACATTCAGGATGGTTTCTCTCTCATCTTGAAGTGTGTAATTGTGTTATGGATAAATTATGGAAATAAAAAAAATCAGAAGTTGCTCATAGGGAAGTAACCCTCTTTAAAAACAAGTAAATTTTCCAAGGCAGAGCGAGTAGAACCTTGGCAGCGAGTCCTCATGTTGGCTGGTTGAGAAGTACAAGCTGTATGGGCTGGAGAAGCTGACAGAACTGGGTTCAAACACCAGCTCGGCCACTTAGCTGAATTTCCTTGGGCAACTCCTTTCGATTTCTCCGCATCTCAGATTCCTAATCTTTAAAGTGGGAATGTTGGAAACTCCAGGTGTTCGAGAGGGAAAAGTGTGTGAAGCAACCAGCTCTGGGTAAAAGCTGCCTTCCCCACTTGTCTGTGTGTGAGAACGCCATTTCCCATTTCAGGGTCTTCCTTTAAGATTCGCCCTCTCATCCCCTTCACGGGGCATACTTTTGATTGAATAGATTCCAATCGATGCTAGTGTTTTGTGTAATGCCATTTAAATAGAGTTTACAACAAAATGAGGTTTTAGGAAAGAGTCCATGAGTTAAGTTAATTGAAGATCGAATTAATAGGGGATTTATGAGCCAGCTGCACCCCCATCCCCACTCCAGCCCTAACCAGCTCGCTGAAATGGTCATTACTAATCATGAAAATAAATTTTGTCTTTTTTTTTAGATAATATGCTTTCTCTTCCTTGTAATGAATGTCTAGCAACTTCTAGTTTCCTATGGGAGAGTTGCATGTGAGTGAATGGGCCTCTCCAATGCCAGAATTTTTTATTTTTAGAAATTGTGGGGCAAATAGGAAAAGTATAGGGAATACAGTTGCTGGTATAAATTAAAATCCATGGGGCCGGCCCGGTGGCGCAGTGGTTAAGTGTGCACGTTCCACTTCGGCAGCCCAGGGTTTGCTGGTTTGGATCCCAGGTGCGGACGTGGCACTGCTTGGCAAGCCATGCTGTGGTAGGCGTCCCACGTATAAAGTGGAGAAAGATGGGCACAGACTTCCTCAGCAAAAAGAGGAGGATTGGTGGCAGATGTTAGCTAAGGGCTAATCTTCTTTAAAAAAAAAAAATTCCAGTTTGATTCCATCTCCTACACATCACCCATATGTACTAATTAGCAGTCAAAAATGTCTATACGTATCAGACGTTGTTCCACCCTTAAAATAAATTACCTTGCTGTTAGCAGCCTTATTTAATGGCCATGGTATATTGTACCTACTTGATTTGTTTTGCCCAGAACATGTGCTCTTTTTGCCTTGACAGTATATCTGCTAATTGAGTTTTAGAAAATTGGAGAGGTTTTTAAAATGGATTATATAAGAAAGGCACGAAAGTTGCCTGTTTGTATCCTTCTGCTACACATCAAACTGTGTTTTGTAACAACCTAATTGTCATGATATCTATTTCAAGGGGAAATTTATCAAGTCACAGTGCACCCTTCTATTGGGAAGAAATATTTGAGGATGTGAGCAGAAATTATTTTTACATAAAGGCTCCAGGCAGTTAAGAGTACTGACATACATATCATATTTTCATCACTGTCATTCACTTTCTTTGCCTCAAATAAATAGGTCATTATTATTCCATTGCAGCCATCTTATGGTGCCTTGAAGTATGGAGCTCTGTTTAATATAACTGCTGTCCAGCTGACCCATATAATTTATTGGTGATTTTTACAGAGTGACATCCTTGGGCCACCACCATCAGCCAAGGCACTTTGATACCATTCAGCAAAATATTTCATTATCACTTATAATTTTTTACCGTTAGTGTTGTAACCATGTTAACATAGCTAGGAATTGTCATTTTCTGAGACACTGGGTTTTAGGTTGACCGTAGCAATTTCAAAAAATAATACAGTAATGATGATGATACCACCATGGATTTGCAGAGTACATTATCTGCCAGAGCACAGCGAGAGCAAAAATCTACAGATGGCAAAAATTTTATCTGAACAATTTACTCAATAATGACACATTAAAGTGATCTGGTCTTATATTACTTAATTATAAGTAATAATTAAGACTATTTAGATGTTTAAAGAAAGAAACAAAAACTTTCTGATTCTGTGGTGTTACCTTCATTGCTTAAAACACAAAATCATGGTCAACTCCTGTCTGCTCCTGTCTCCTGTGTAAATGTTTTACAGCTTTAATATGAACGTAAATACTTCTCAGAATATGCTAGGATTCCAAGTAAAGACTGAAGTTAAAGTGTATAGTTATTTCCACAGAAACTGTTCTATTAGAGCATAATTGAATTGCCGCTGGCTGTCCGTCCCCGTAGCTGCACGATAGTGGTCAGGATCTGTATGTTGAAGGGGTTAGGGCCTGTCACCAGGTAGCCTTTCCATGTGTTCCTTCTGTAAATTGAAGATTCTTATTTGTGTTGCTAGTAAACCTCTTATAGGTAGAAGAAATCTCTCCCACAACCCAGTGGACCCCATTGGGTATTCCAGTCTCCTCAAGGCAAGTCCCATGACTTGAGACAGTTACAGCATTCGAATCATGCAGTTTAAGTTTTCCTTAATTTTCTTACTAGATTGGGTTACCCTGAGGAGATAAGGGTATTGTCCTTTCTGTACATACTTTTACGAGGACCAGCAAAACCACCTTGAAAAGCTGGCTTGATTGGCAGGAGTTCCCTTGTCCTTGTTGTTTTCTCAAATCTGGGAATAAACTGCTCCCTCCAGCTGGGTTCTGAATTCTGTGTTTGTCACAGTAATCCACTGAGGAAGAAATAAGCATCCCTTCGATTTTTCTGATCGCTTTTTCCCTTTGTTGTGATCCTATAACACTGTTCAGCCCACCAAGCTCGCACTGCCGGATCAAGCCGGGAACATTTGCCCTTTCCATCTGCAAGCCCCGTGGGCCTGCGTTCTCACACCCAGGTTAATTCCTGGGTCTGAGATCTCAAGGTCGGGTTGCATTTTGGTTTGCTGCTTGAGCACCAAGAATTTTTGTTTATCTGGGGCTCTAATAATTTCTTCCTTATCCCTTAGGTTTCCTCTTTTCTAATCCTCTACCAGAGGCTGAGCTATTTCTAGGTGGATTTGGCCTAAAGCCATCTTAGACACCCCTTCTCGTACTTCCCACTGTGTCCTGCCAAAAAAGGATCCTTCAGCAGAAATACGATAGCAGGTGGAAATCCTCCATTGACTCTAATTGCATCTCTATTTATGCTGGCTCTTTTTTTTTTTAGAAGAGTATTTATCTTTGACCTTTCTTTCCTAATGTGACACAATATTTTAAGCAATGAAGAAGCCACTGAGTTGATGTGTAAGTACATAGAGAGCTCCTTGAGAGGGACGGTGAGCTTTCATTCTTGTATCCACACTATTCCCGACACATAATAGTTGCTTAATAAATGTTTGGCTATGACATCTAGAGAAATGATGATGATGGCAGCTATCATTTATTCAGTTTTGTGAGAAGCTAGACACAGTGCTGAATGCTTTATTATCTTTCTTAGTCCTCCCAACAGCTCTGAGAGAATTTTTAATTGCTATCCCCATTTTGCAGATGGGAAAGTGGTTCACGGACTTGAAATAATTTACCTGAGATCAGGCAGCTAAAAAATAATTGCTCTCTTCCCCGGCCCTGATTAACCATTACACCTGTTGCCTGTACTACACTTTGTGTTCTCTAAGTGGGGATTAGGTGTCAGTTTCCACCCACATTGTAGCTTCCTAAAGGCTAGGACAATGTCATGTACTTCTCTAGCCCCTGCCATGCCAGGTGCAGAATTGGACATTCAACAATTGCTTCATCTTTTGCTTTTGAATTGAACTCTCCTCACCTCCTACCCGTGTCGTGGATCAGTTAGGACATTTATGAGGGGCCCTGGCCACTGTCACTAAGCTTAGAAGCAACAAGCTAGAACAGATCTGGAGATAAGCCTTCTATCAGTGGCTCTGAAAGCCTTGACCTTTTGACATGTTCTGAAAGAGATTTTCTAAATGGCTAGAAGGGGGTGGTCTGCAGAAAGGACATGGTTCAGGACTGCCTGGGACTTTGGGGGAGTCAAGAAGGCGTGAGTTTCTGAGAGCAAAGTAACAAACTGAACTGTAAGCTTTGCCGGAATTGTCCTGAGATTCCAAAGAGTCGAAGTCGGGTAGGTGCTCACTCCCACACAACAAATAACAGAACCGCCTATACATTAGCAATGGCCACTTCCACTGACAAGACGAGATTGTTTACCGAACCCTCCCACCTACATCTATTAAGCGGCCCCTTGAGTTTTCTGTGAGGTGACCAAATAGCTTTGCTCAAGGGCGTGTGAGCTACGGTTGAGTAGACTCCCCTCTCCATTGGTGAGAGCTGCAGCCTCACAAAAGCCAGTACTCTGCCCTCTCCATGTCTCTCCAGCACACTACTCAGCTAGTGTGAACGCCTGGAGGCTAGATCGTTGGGATCACAACTTTTGAGAGCATGTCGGTTCCAGGCTTAGTTCTCTTTTGCCCTAGATCTATCTCAGATTAATAGACTCATTTCGTGGGCTGTGGAGAAAGGTGTGTGAGCCATACCTAGTGTACTACTGGTGTCCATTTTCTAATGCACTTCTTGTTTCTCATTTTAATTGATTCCATTAACCAAATTTTCGTTGATGGAACTTTTTCTCTGACGTTTCTTTCTCCTTTTTTAAAGGTGATGGACAGAATTTGTTTACGAAAGACGTGACAGTGATCGAGGGAGAAGTTGCAACCATCAGCTGCCAAGTCAATAAGAGCGACGACTCTGTGATTCAACTCCTGAATCCCAACAGGCAGACCATTTATTTCAGGGACTTCAGGCGTAAGTTTCCATCTTTATAGTATTAGATGGCAACTCTTTTTCCTACATGTTGTCTTGATAAAGAGATTGCCGAGGCCTCCTTTTTTTAATTTAACGTTAGATGCTTAAGGTTGAGTCAGTTCTTCAGAGGGAAGAAGAGACATGCAATCATAATCTTTCTACTTAATAGAAACTGTGAATGGTCCCTTTTAAAAGTAAGGCAGTCTTACTTTGCAATAGGAATTGATTGTAGTAATTCAAGGTGAATTGCAATTGAGTCCCAAATACTTAGCTGGCACAAACAACTCAAATAGGGTAAGGCAAGGAAAATACAGCATTCTGAAAGGTAATCTGTTTGGTTTGAAGATTGAAGTTTCCAAGACAATCTGTGCCTATAAAGACAAAACCAAATCCTGTGTCACCTTAGCCTCTGGTGTATAGAGGTGTCCCCGTGCTGAAAATCTTTCCAAATGTGATATCACAAAAGCCAATAATCAAAACTTAATTGTGTATCATAGAAAATGGTTCAAATGGGTGTCAGGGCTTGGCAAGAGCAGAAATAAGGTCTTTCGAAAAATTCTTATTTGAAAACATTGGTGCCTAAACAAAGCAGGTGTTGAGCATGTCCCTTCCCATCTGCTTGACCCCCTTCTCCCCAGCGCCTCAGAACATTCGTGACGTGTGGAGAGAGTTGATAAATCTAAGGAACATTTGAGAGGATGAAGGAGGGTAAAAGGAGAAAAGCCATCTAGCCTTTTCCAAAATCAATATAAAGACTTTAAAAGTGAATATTTAAAATAAATAAAAGGTTTTTTTTTTTTTTTTTAACCTATTATTACTTTTGTGGTGACTCTGATTTCCTCGTGCCTCCTCAGTTTCATGCTGTGAAGCTGAATGTAGTTAGAAAACTGCAGGGTGGGTCAAAGGCCTCTGTCACCCCGGGTCCCGGACTTTTGGCAGCTCCACCTCAAATCACACCAAACAATATCAAGTACAAAGATGCTTGCAAGTTAAACAGGATCCTTTTGCTGTCAAGTTTAAAAAAAATTATTTTCATTTTGCTTTTGAAATTACCACTAATGAATTTTTGATTTCTTTCATAATTTGGAACCACTGTTTTTTTAAGACCTCAGCTTTTGAGAGACAATATAAAAGCCTGTGGGCCCCACTCCCCGAACTTTCAGTGCCCAGAGCGGGCTCAGGGCCTGCCCTTTGCTTCTGTTTTCATTTTGCCCATCTCCCATGGAAAATCTGAAACAATTTATGAGTAAGGGCTGAAAACAGGCAGCACTTAGAATTGTGGCAAGGTGTGTGTGTGAGTGTGTTTCCTTTAGGACGGGGTTATTTGTCTACATGCAGCTATTGGGGGAGCCCAGAACAGTAATTCAGGAAGCACAAAGAAGTACCCAACGGGTGCAGAAGGACTTACTCAAGTTTTCTCCTCTGTAACTGCCTCTCTCGGCACCTGACTTCTTCCCCCGCTAGAGAAGGAAAGTAGACTGTCTATCATCTTTCCCACGGTCACTAGCTCTGTGTTTTGTTACAGCTTTGAAGGACAGCAGGTTTCAGCTGCTGAATTTTTCTAGCAGTGAACTCAAAGTGTCGTTGACGAACGTCTCCATTTCTGATGAAGGAAGATACTTTTGCCAGCTGTACACTGACCCCCCACAGGAAAGTTACACCACGATCACTGTCCTGGGTAAGAGCGCGTGGGGGCGTGTCCTGGGAGCGGAGTGGGATGGCTCTTACTACCAGATGGCTTCCAGCCACGAGGAGAAGGTTAATGGTAAATTTTACTGTTCCAACTTGTTTTAGGAAGGATCACCGCCCATCTTGCTGAATTTTAAAAATAGCCTATTTTACCAAACACTCTAAGGAATGGCAATCAGCAGTCTTTATAGATTCCACCTGCTCTTGGGTTTCAAACCGCCCCCCCTCCACCCTCCACCCCCCACCCCAAAGCTTCTGAAGCAAAGATCAAGAGAATTCAGAGCCCTCAAATGAATCACTCACCACGTGAAATGCCATCGCTTCTAACTACCAGGGGTTTTTTCCCTTCTGTGCAGGAGAGGGGGAGACCAGCTACTACATCTGTACCCCGTGCAGATTCCGTTATGAAATCTGCTTAATGATTTTTCCTTGTGAGTTACATCCTTGCTTAATAGCGTTGATCTTCTTTTCTTTGGCTTTACTTATTGCCTTGTTTATTGCTTATACTCTAGATTATGCTGTAAAAATCATACCCCATGAACACATACTTTGCCACAAAATTGCAACCATTGGATGTAAAAGAATCAAGAGCTTCTAGGGAAAGAAGGCTGATAATAAGCAAGGACTGTTGACAGGCTGCTGGGTCCCCCTCTCGTGAGTTGCATGTCTTCATTTATGATCGCCAGATTGTGACTTTCAGCAAAATCCCAGTAGCCAGGTTTCCATGTCTGTATTTTGATATAGTCAGCAGATATTCCTGTGTTGAAGGTGGTCTGAATTAGTCACCTTTTCGACAAACATATACCCCAGTGCATAACACCAGCTGATCTAGATTTTCGCAACTGAGTTTTCAAGGGCGTACACTATAGCGTGAGGCAAGATCTCTGATTTACACCTTTGGGAAGATGATGAATCAAAGTCTATTTGAGGCGGCAGACGGCAGCTTTTCGGTGTAATGATATGAAGATTAAAGAGGAAAGATAAATATGAAGGACTTTTTGCTTAGTGTGTGTGAACATATATGTATTTATGGATGTACATATTGAGCTGCTGTCTCATTACTTTATTTAAACACAGCTATAAAAGGGAAAATATTTTTTTATTCATTAAACTAAAACATATCCCTAAGGCTCACATATGTGTTCTTGATAAGAGGAATGCTGATTTTGGGAAGTCATGTTTCAAGTCTGGCCGTACCATTTGTGATGTGGTCTGTGTTTGATGACAGACGCCTTTCCGGTGTTCATGTTTCTCTCTAATTGTGGCTTTAATCCGTATTAGACCTGCAGAAATAATAAGCATGAAAGGTTTCGGTGGGATGACTATTTTGGTATTTTGCAGATGTACCAAAATCACAAGCATGCATTTGAACTTTTCTGTCCATCTCCTTGTGGAGAAGTATTTGAAAACACTGGTGGCCTTTTGGAATAAGTCATTTGCTGCATAGTTGACCATCTGCCCATTGACCCGGCATTGTTTATGGCATTTCCACAAAAGTGACAGCAATAAAAAGGAATACGCTTACATCATTTTGAATTTTCAGAATGTTTCACTGCATATACCTTTAAGTCTGAATGTCTTTATTTCACAGAAGGAAATGAGAATGAAAGAGGTTAGCCATCTTGCCCAGATTACAAAGCACATGGTGAGAATCAAGGATCGTAGGCTTTGAAACAGACCTTCCTGTCCTGCCTCACAACCTTGAGTCTGCCAGCCTAGGTCGTTTTCAGTAAAATCCTGAATGCTGCTCTTTCAAGATTTTTTCCCTGAAGATGCACATCTTTTGTTTTCAGGAGTATATCTGGGCATTAGCAAGCAGTTACTGCCTGTCAGTTTCTGGCGTCTGGTGCATTTGTCCTCAGACCCCCTGGATCGGGCCAGTTTGATTGAATACACCCAGTGTGTAGGAGTCCCCATGCCAGCACTAGACTTTTGAGAGGCGTTTATGCCTATAATCCTTTTGGAGGGCTGATTATTCCGGAAGTAATAGGTTGCTGCTTGTATTGTATAGAAGCATTAACTTAAATATACTTGAAAGTAATACTAGTAGATGCTCTTTTTGCAGATATTATGCATTCATTTAATATTCTTTCGATTGAATTTACTCTAGGATTCCTTGATGGAGTAAAATTGTTGTCATCAATGTTTGAGTCTTTCATATTCCAAAATCTGACAATTTCCACTGATACTCATATATTCAAGTCTCTTCCCTAAGGTTTATAGTTTTCAGATATTATAACAAATGAAGAATGATATATTAGCATTTTCGTTTCTATCTATGGTTCTCTGAAAAGGGCTCCGAATATACTTACACAGCTGTCAAACTTCTTGATAGGTTGAAGATGCTCATTTTGGTGCATGTGTCTAATGGTTGTTTGAAGCATTCAGCAAAAATTTCAGCATAATTATAAGACTTAGGGTATTCTGTTAGTGACTATTATGTTTATTATCTTATCCATGTAAAAACTGAGCACTCTCCTATGATGTTTTGCATGCATTTGGGTGCCTTTTAGGCTATTCATTCACTCCTTCCACTTGTATTGAGTTTGTTTCTCTCTCCAGATCATCGTGTGGGACTCTCTTTATACTACTGTTCATGGGAGGAGTTGAACGAGAAAGAGAATACACTGCTTTAAGATTAATATAGTTTTAATAGTAGCTAATATTATCACAGTCCTGTCCTTCTAAGATTAGTGTTCACTCTTAAGATTCCAGGAACAGGAGAGCCTAATTATTTTAAAGGGACTTAGAGTGAGATTTCATGTACTGATCAGCTTTAAGACCCTTCTTTTGTTGTAATTAACATGACTCATCTTGATATTGCTGATTTTTTTTTAAATGTTGTAGGCGTAATGTTTATAATTAGCACTCTTATAGATTTCAGGTTAGCTGAGAACAACCTTGACATTTCTCTGCTGTTTTCTAGTATTTCCCTGTACGTGATTTTCATTCAGGTTTTCATCTATATGCACCTCCTTAGATTACCTTTGGTTACTTTCATTAATGGCTGCAGGGAGTTTTTATTAAATGTGTGTGTTCAGTGGACCATGTATAAGTATATTCTCTGGTTAGTAGCAATTTTAATTCATTTTCCCTACAAATGGATTTTTATACTTTACCAACCTCTTTTGTATTAGAGTGGATGTTAGGAAGTTAAAGGGAAAACAGTAGAATTAATAGACCAAAATAAACTTAAAGATTTTCTTATCCAACACTGTTTTTTCAGAAAGATAGACTTAAATCACCCCGTTTATATTTTCTAAAGCTGTCTTGCTCTAAAAAAAAAAAAAAAATCAGAGAGAAGTCAGCTTTATAACTGATATCAATAAACCATTAGGATTCACATTATCAGATTGTATTTTATATTTGTAAACCAAATAAGTGTCACTGTACTTGACTGTTTCTTCTTCTAATCTTAGTAAGGATCAGAAATACTCGTCACAATCTTGAGAAAACTCTTTATAGACTTGGAAGAAAATCATTCAACTGTTTCTTAGGATGCTCTTCTCAACAATAAGCAAGTCCTTTATTTTTCTACACTGGTCACATTTTTCCAACACTTGAAGTTTTCCTCATGTTTACCTTAGGCAGCAAGTTAAAAATGATGTCAGCTCTTCAGAATGATAATCCTAGGAGCTACAGGAATCACTCTGAAGGGCTAGGGAACTTTACAGTATATCTGTTGCTATAGAGGAGGAATTAGCATGGATGATACAAAACAACAGGTAACCCAGCTAAGGACCTGTTTGCTGCCAGTCACGCCCTCAGCCCCTAAACAAAATCTAAGAAACATTGGTAAATTGTCCTCTGGCCTTTTTTATACCTACATCCTTGCCATCTCCTTACTTTGAACCAGCGGACATTGTTGATAACGTAGGAAGAACAGGCCATCATCTTTATGACCGTCTCCATCTTTTGAAGAGAAGAAATTCTTCCTCCACTAAGAAATACCACAAAGATGAACAGCTGGTGGAGGTTATGAGAAGCCTGTGATGAGGAGAGCTAAGATGCCTTCAGGTCCAGCATGAAAAAGGAGAGAATGAAGGAAAGATACCCAGGAACATGCAGAAAACAAATATCTGACAAAGACTACGTTTGAAGCGAAATGCTGTTGAGACCTGGCAGTGCTGTGTGCTGGAACCTTTAACAACTTCTGGGTCTGTTCCCGACAAGAAGATTCCTGGGTTACTGCAGAGTGACCATCAAGGCTTTCCTCCCGAAATTATCCACGCGAACTGGAATCTGAACTGCTCCACTCGGTAGTATTTTCCAGGAAAGAGAGCTCTGTGTGTTACAGTAGCTTTAGGTATTTGCCCTCCTTGTCGTATCCCAAGAGAGCACCTTCCTTGAGTATCCCATAATCAATTTGAGTTCCCTTAAATTGAGAGGTATCGTATCAATTACATTACTCAACTACAATTCTCTTTGAGAATCATTGTGCATGTCACCATCAAAAATTACCTTCATCACTCTATTTTTTATTTTTGCCTGGACCTTGAAAGAAATTGTGATTGTTTGTCTTTGATTCCTGCATTTGTGGGGAGGACATTCCTAGGTCTTTGACTCCTTAGTTGTTTCTTTTTTATCCCTCTTACTCTGCTCCTCATAGCTCACCAAGATCTTATTTTCTTTAGGCTTGGACAGTCTTTTCCTCTGACATTTGCTCTAACTGTAGCATTTCTTTTCAGTATTCCTATTATACTGCACTCAGAATTCAGTAGTATTTGTTGGTCCTAAACATCTAGTCTCTCTGTGTATTCCCTATGAACTATCTGGGTACGTGTGATGAAAATCTATAACCCTCCCGATTGTCATCCAGCAAGGATGAGCTACGTTGAGGCAACGGCTCGCTGAAGTCATCCCATTTACTTCTGTCACTGCCTTTCTGTGTCTCTTAAAATGTTGGCAGATGTGCAACTCCAAATTGGATGTTAGACTCCTCTCTTCATGCTTTTTTTTTTCCTTAAAATGTAAGCAAGGGCACTTCTTTGCTGTGTTTAACTGCTCATTTGGGCCATATCACTTTAGAAACATGTCCAATTGAGCAAATGTGTCATTTTTCTTTTACATAGAGAACAAAGAGGTCTGCTTTTGGTCTAATAGTTACACACACAACCCCCCCCCCACACACACACACTGTCTTGCTGAGGAACGTATGCAACAAATCATTTTACTTTTACCTGTCCATCGCTCTCTAGGATTTTCCACTGCTTCAATTCAGTGTACAAGTCTTCCTGTGGGCAGGATTTTCACCTTGGACTAGAATAGTTGGAAATCCCAAATACGTGGTTTAATCCCATGATTTATTGAAATAGCAGTATCAGAGATTTATTCTTCAACTTGATCATCAGGATGGCATGTTTATACATATTTAATTTCTTGTTTCTCTTCTGAGTTGAGAAACTTATTAATCATAAGTCTCCAAACGGTCTCTGCTTATTCATTGTGGTCAGGACACATATTCTTAGATCCACTCTATTGAATTCAGTACTCTTACTGATTTTTATTTCAAGAAACTCAGTCGTGAGGTAAGGTTGCACCTTCTGTGAAGTTTCACTGTTAATTCAGTTTCCTAAAAGATAACGTGCTTTCTTCTTCATCACCGTCATCCTACAGACTCTTGATTTGGTTCCACATTTTAGCCCCAAAATATTTTATTCTGACCATTTTATTACATATATGTTTAATAGGGTTAGAGAAGGGTGGTTTTAATTCTGATACGTAAATCTACTTGCAAGCACTTAATAGTTTTTTTTCACGTTTAATTTATAAAATCTGGAGCGTTGAATTTCTCAATATGGAAAATTACTGCAAATTAACTGGTATTTCCTATATTACTGCATCTTCATGGCCAAAGGATTTTATTACTACACCATCCATTGGAGGTCATGATTATATTCTGGATCTCGATGAGTAATTTTAATGGAAGTGGTTTTGAGGCACCATTTTTCTGTGTATGTTTATGGTGAGTGATTCTTTTAAGGGGCTCCAAGTTTTTGATCTTTGCTGGTTGGCTTTGAAATCTTTCATATGAAGATTGAGATCCAAGGGTTGAGTTCAAGGAGAAATAGTCCTTTCAGAGACTTTCAGGTGAGAATGACAATTTCAATAGTGTGTACTCCTCTTACTTTTATATCTCCTTTCTGGTCGATTTTCTAATGAGTGATTGATAATCTAATATCTATATTGCTATAATTTGATCACTGATAACTTAGAAGTGGGAGACTGGTCATTTTATAGGATAACTTTAGGAAAGAAATTCTAAATTAAGTGATTTTGCGTAATTCAATTTATTTGATTATGACTTTGTATTTCTTCTTTTTCCCCTTCGGTGGCAGTTTGTTTTAAATTCCCATCAGGAATGTCCATTATTTGTCTCCTTTTTTGATAGCAGTGGTGCTAGTTTCTAATGAATAGAAGAATATGTCCAGAAATAGATTCTGTGTTTAAAAAGCACACATGTTTGATTTGTAGTCCCTCCACGTAATCTGATGATCGATATCCAGAAAGACACTGCGGTGGAAGGCGAGGAGATTGAAGTCAACTGCACTGCCATGGCCAGCAAACCAGCCACAACTATCAGATGGTTCAAAGGGAACAAGGAGCTGAAAGGTAAGGTCACATTGCCCTGGACAGAAGTGTTTAGGAGTGTACCTTTGTGGAAATTAAAGACAAATGCAAACAATGCCCCTGAAACAAATATCCATTTAGATATGGTCTCTAATCAGTTACTAAATGAGTCAGAGGCCAAAGCATAACCACATTTTATTGGCTCTAATTCATCTCCCCATGCTGTGGTTGGAGGGTTCACAGTGATCTGTGTTGCTGGATTTTTACTCAGATGCTCAGAAAGAACTGAACCTGTAAACTACAACTCTTTAGACCAGGAGGAACTACTGTTAGTTGTGTCCTCTGAACTCCGGCTGTCCACGTTGTACCCTCAGTTCTCACTGCTTTTGTCCTGTGACCCAGGGTGGGTCAGACTCCAAATTCTCATCATTCACATTTGGAAAAGTATCTAACAGCCCTCACCGTGGTGAATTCCACGTCCCTCTAACATCTCTTGCACTATCAGCGGTCCTGACCATGTGCTTTCCTACAAGGGTGGTTGTGCTAAGCACACTGAGGATTTTATCTTATTTGTGAATTTGCAGGCAAATCTGTAATTCAGTTGCCTGTTTCGCCAGCCTGTTCTTTTGCAAAGTTTCCGATTTTGTGACAGTGGCACAAGCCGTACTTTTGATCCTACTCCCATCGTCTCTCCCTCAGTCTAGGCCATCCCAGGTTCGATTCCTGGATCCTCAAATATCTCCACCCTAGCCGTTGCACTGGTGAAGGATACTGTCCCCTATTTGACCCTAAGTTCCTCGTGTGTATCAGCATCCCAGTTCCTTCCTTTTCAAGGTTGCCCTGCTACTTAAGTAGTACTCAGGCCCAAGGACTCAGGGGCTGAACTCCTGGTCATTTGACAGAAATGCTAGCCAAGTGCCTCAATTTCCTCTAAAGTGGGGATATTAATATTACATACTTTAGGTGATTCTTGGTGAAGATGAAATGAGTGAATATTTGTAAAGCATCTAGCTAGCATCTGGGCCAAAGTAAGTGCTCTGTGTGTGCTTGTTAAATAAATAAAGAGTGCCAGGAAGAAAAGAATAAGTCCTTTTAGAAAGGGAGTATAAAAAACCTATATCTAGAAACAGATAAATCTATATATAACAGCTTAAGTTTCAAAAAGCTTGCTCTGTTTTAATCTCCTATTTGCCAGGTATGGTTTTAGAAGGAAGGAGTTTCTCATTTCCCCTCTGCTGTTCTGTCTAAGTGAATTGAGCCATTAAATGTGTACCGATAAGTACAAAACATTAAAAGACAGTTAATGGTGCGCCATGTCCCAGGGAGTGCTCGGTTCAGGAAAGGGGCCGCCTTGGCCTATTCATCCCGTCCGGAAACCTCCTCCCTCCTTTTCTGCCTGTTCTTGGACGTGTCTCCGTCTGGCCTGAAGCCTATATCTTACTTTGCTCTACCCACTGCCACTGCATTTTCTATGGTCTTCCAAAAGTCTCAGAGTTTAAACATTTCAATTACAATTTCAATTATGTAAATGCATTTAGTTACTTTTGCTCTTAATTGCTGCTGATGGGGGTAGGCAAGGGGAGTTGTTTGTATCTTTACTACTCATTGAATTACTTGGGCATTTGGATGATGTCCTGGAATTTTTAAACCACATGACAGCCTAGATGTTTCAAGTTCAGAAGGTTGTAGGGTGAAAAGCATTTGTCCTTTTCTCCTCCCAAATGCCTTGAAGAGTCAGATGTCAAAATGGTTCAACTTTCAGCTGCCTTTTTATGGGAGGTTTTCAGATAGAAGAAACATATGTAATATATTTAAATAAAAGTAGTATATTCTGTGGGGTTGAAATATGTCTTAAATAGTATCCTGCAAGATTGAAAAGTAGAAAATTATTGTTTTATCAGTTATCTACCCTCAGATTACCCTTATCCCAAGTGACTTCCTTCATCTTTGTTAAAATAGCAATGTTGGAGCAGAGGATATAAAAACAGTGATAGAAATTCACTCAACTCTGGTTTTTCTTGGTATGTTTTATGTCCCCTCAGGCAAATCGGAGGTGGAGGAGTGGTCAGACATGTACACTGTGACCAGTCAGCTGATGCTGAAGGTGCACAAGGAGGACGACGGGGTCCCAGTGATCTGTCAGGTGGAGCACCCTGCCGTCACTGGAAACTTGCAGACCCAGCGGTATCTTGAAGTACAGTGTGAGTACCTGTCTTACTCCATTTGGGCTGTTATAACAAATACCATAGACTGAGTCGCTTATAAACTACAGAAATGTATTTCTCACACTTTTGGAGGCTGAGAAGTCCAAGATCCAGACCCTAGCATGGTCATGTTTTGATGAGGGCCCTCCTGCTGGTTCATGGCTGATGCCTTCTTGCTGTGCCCTCACCTGATGGAAGGATCTAAAGATCTCTCTGGAGCCTCTTTTATAAAAGCATTAATCCCATTCTTGAGGGCTCCACTCTCATGATGTCATCACCTCCCAAAGGCCCCACCTTCTAACATCTCATGTTGGGCATTAGGATTTCAACATAAAAATGGGGGAGGAAGGGTGGCACAAACATTCAAACCATAGCAGTACCCAGGTATTTTATTCTGAGAGCATAGAGTGGCAGTTGCTTAAAAACACTTCGGAAGCCATTTATTGAATACATATGTTTTTAGATGGTATAGATAGAATTTTTATCTTGTTGTCTTGGTAGAAAAATAATCAAAGGATTATTTTACTGAAATACTGCCATATTACAGAATGCCAATGAGGATTTTGAAAATACTGCATTTAACCCAAATGTAAAACTTTAAAATGATTCCAATCTGCTCCAGCACATGGCTTAATTAATTTTGTGAATATTGACTATAATTATTTCCATGCCAACTTCAAAATCTAAAGTAATCCCCTCCTTCATTAAGCCCATCATAAATACTAAATGTTTTTATAGAAGGGATTTTATTCCCATTCTACATGAGCACTTTGTTTTAAATTGCACATTCTCTTCCATTTTTAGCTTAAATTATAGCAATGAATCTAAAAGTGGGACTCTTTGGGATCACTGCCACAGTCTTGATGGCTTCATCAATAAAAGCTAGATCCTGGTGAGTGAGGTTGTCTCCTCACTGTGCCCTGTAGACTAAAGATGCTGTCTTTTACTTGTGAAAAAATATGTTTTCTGCACAAAATCATCCTTGCACCAAAGTTGTGGCCAGGTAACCAGCGTCTCATTTTTCGTCAAAAGGCTTCTGTAACTTAGCCTCTGAGAAATTCCGGGTGATATTTGAGTAAGCATAGTGACAATGTTACGAGAGTTTGGTTGGAAAGGCCATGACTGGGTGTCTGATAAAGCAAAAGCATTGCTCTGTATGAATCCTTCTATTAATTTCCTAGAGTTGCCGTGATAAATTACCACTGACTTGGCGGCTTAAAACGAAGGAAATTTATTCTCTCGAGTTCTGGAGGAGAGAAGTCTAAAATCAAGGTGTTGGCAGGGCCGCACTCCCTCCGAAGGCTCTAGAAAGGATCCTTTCTTGCCTTATCTGGCTTCTGGTGGCCCCAGAGACTCGTTGGCTTGCGGCCGCATCCTTCCAATCTTTGCTTCTGTCTTGACATGGCCCTCGTCTCTTCTCTGTGTATTTCTTATAAAGACACTTGTCGTTGGATTTAGTGCCCACCCAGATAATTCAGAATGAACTCATCTCAACATTGTCCCCTTTTCCAAATAAGGCCACATTCATGGGTTCCAGGGGTTAGGAAGTGGGCATATCTTTTGGAGGCCACCATTCAACCCATGACAGTCTTTATTACATGTTTAAATTGCCTGAGCAAGATAGGGGGTAGGGAAAGTTATAAAAAGTTGCTTTTAATTACTCCTCAGCTTTTTGGCTAAAATCAAGTCTAAAAAGTTGCTTCTACGAGACCATCCCTTTCCAACCTTTTATTACTCTGTGAGCTTGACTCAATTTAACATTACATAATGCAGGTTTTTCTTGTTAATTCATTTCATCTCCTTCATTATGTAGCTTCATTAGGGGCATCATGCTTATAATTTTCATATCACTAAAACTATTGTGGTGTAATGTCCCTATAATGGGAAAACAGAAATGATCAGATATTATCGAAATTGGCAGATAGTGGATTTCTTGTGACTTTGTTAAATATGTAATTTATTTAAGCAAACTTAATATCCATTAACTTTCCTTGTAGGGGCCCATTAGCTTTAATAATACATTAGCTCCTTTGTGAGACCTGAGGAGATCACCCAGTTCCCACCCCTAAACTCTTTTAGTATCTTCTAAGTAGAATTTAGCCCCACCCACCTACAAAATTCTACTCACTCCCAAATACAAAATATTTTAAGCACAACTCCTCCTACCCCTTGGAAGACTTGCTAATGAGCTTTATAAGCCTTGTCTTCTGTCTTCTGTGGATTCAAGTGAGATTTGTCCTTGTAAGAAAAGGAATAAAACTCCATATCTGAATCCACTTTACTTCAATCTTACTAAGCACTGCTGGCCCTTAACTGCAGCCAGGTGACTCTGGTCTTCCAAAGACGAGGACGCACCTGTTGGTCATTTTAGACTCAACATGGCGCCTTTGATGGGCGACTCTCTGTGCTTTCATGCGACATAAGCCACACACACATTTTATCCTCCATACTCCATTTTTTTGGAATGCATATAAGGAGAAAAGCCTTTCTGCATAAGAGAAGGTTGAGAATTACCAAGCGCTGTATTAATCCGAATGGAAATTCAGTCTGGTTTGGAATCCTCCATAAGAGTCTCCATGCTTGAGAAAGTCACCTGATGGTTCACTACCCTCCATTCCTAGAGCGCTGCTGAGAACCTTGCAGAATCAGCCAGGAATTTCTTAGGTAGCTTCTTCAAACACGATTGGAATTCTCTACATCATTTCCTACCAGCTTTACTCTCCTTGAACACCGACAGCTGTACAATAATCTACATCATTTCCCACCAGCTTTACTCTCCTTGAACACCAACAGCTATACAATAACTAAAAGCCTTGTGCCTCAGAGCCTAAGGCACTCAGTCATTGGGTGCTAAAATTTTATCAGGCCTTAGCTGGTGGTGTTGATGGTTCAACTCTATTCCTGCTGTAGGAGTTCTTCACTCTGCAGACAAGCAGTACCATGTCTTGATGGCTATGAGAAAGGAAGAGATACTTGAATGCACGAGAGTCAGTAGCTCATCTGCATGGATATTGAATTATTTTGGATACCCTGTGAGGAGTAACATTAGACTATTATTTTTTAATTGGCCCAAACCCATAGAGTCAGCAGTTCTTAATCTTTTTTGGGATCACTGACCCCTTTAAAAATCCTTTGATAGCTATAGACCTGGAAAGGATTAACAAAATCACATATTCATCACATTTTACTTATAATTTGAGGAGTCCATATACCGTAAAGAGTTTTCCTTACTTCATTTATTTGAGGGCCACTTTCACAAGTTTTACCCTATCCACAAGTTACCTGTAATCTTATCTCATTTAGAATTTTTCTTTAAGTCGCTTTATTGCTTTAACCTAACCAAGACCTATGTAAAAAGTATCTATAAAATTAGGAATTTTATTTGCTATCAATATTGTATCTAATAAACATAAAAACAAATATACAGCTATTATTTTTTTAATGTTCTTTCCTTTACCACCTAAAGAGATTTCTTGTAATATCAGTGTTAAGCATTAGCTTATCACCTGGAAAAGCTGAGCTCATCCATCCATGGAACTCAGATTAAGAATTGCTCTACTCTCGGTAAATAAGTCTACCCTGGGGACCAATCTCACCTGATGGGATTGGTATTGAGTGCACTCACTTGGTTCAGCCCTGGCCTGTTTTACTCCATGAAGGTTTATGGAAACCTGTCTCTACTTCATCCAAGATGAGTAGATATTAACCAGGATATGAACAAGGTTAAATGACAGATAATGAATTTGAATTCTGTATAAATTAGGTCCTTTAAAAAATACATTATTTTTTTAAAAGAAAGTGAAATAATGCAAATCTACATTGTGTGCCATTAAATATCTTAATATGACAGGAACAAGGAGGAGGGATAAAACAAAGGGGAGGCTTACACTTCTCCTCTTTAAAACAGAGTGCTACCATATTGCATAGAAGACAAAGCTTGAGCTTCAACTGGAATTGCTTTTGTCTTGTGGATTTAAAGTCCTAATTAATTGAACATAGAATTTTGCAGTGTTTGTTTGTTAGGACCTTATTTGCGGTACCAGGAGAAATGGTTGTGCCCAATTATGTGAAAAATCAACCAGATGTGTATGCTGTCATACTTTTAATAATCCTTAAGTTTTTGGTGAGTACAGATATTAATTGTGTAGTATGCATTGAAGTGATTAACATCAATGTAACTTATCATCTGGAGATTTCTGAACATAAATAAATGAGTTGTTTTGTTCAGCAAGGTGTTGACCCCTTCAGAGTTAGTGAATTAAAGTCCCCCCCTTTTTTTATTATAAATATGAAAGGCACCACAATCAGCCAAGTGTTCAGTTATTTGATTTTCTGGGGCATTAGCCGCTCTTGTTTGTGACATTTCCCTGTTGGGTGCTCGTTTGCAAGCTCATTAATAAGGTTTTCTCATAGGAACGTGGTTGGGAATGAAGAACGTACAGTAGGGCTCTTAGTTTTCTAGCTCTTATTCTGAGACTCAGCAAGGATACAGCAGCAGCACGCAGTTAAATGTTTAAAACAGAAAATAATTATGCTCACAAGCTGGAATTCAGAGCTCTCTTTCCTTAGATGTTAGGCAGAGAACAATTTTGCCTTTTAATGTTCTGAGCTCTGTGACCCTCCATTCTTTCTGTACATTTTTTTCTCGCAAATGTCTGTGTACATGGCGGTGCTCAAATTTACAACATGGTTGATTATAGCAGAATGTGATACAATTGTAGCACGGTTAGTGGAGCTTCAGATCTAAAGGAACCAACTCTTGTCAAATGAAAGCCTGTTTAAACGAGAACAGTTCACTGTCTGAGCGTTAAAAGAAAACTGTCTAAATAGCATCAAGGTGGCAACACGGAGCGACATGAGCTGGGAATTCAAAGAAAAGCTGTGACCCTCGGTATGGAATTCAGATTGCTCTGCAAAGGGGGAAGGCCTCACTCTGGACTGAGGTGAATCTGAAGCTCTTGAATTACTGCTGTGTGTCTTTTACTTTCCCCCATCGTAGCCTTGCTCTTTAAAATGTTTTGCAAAAATCCTCATCTTCTGAGGGTTTTGTGTGTGTGCATATTGGTAAAAGAAAAAAAAAATTGAGATGAGTTTTGAAAGGGAGAATGAAAACAAAGACTCTAGAAATGGATATTTGAATGCCTTCCCTGCTCTGATTATCATCTGACAGTTAATCGTGTACATGGGCATCATTTTCAAAATGAGTTTTATTGACTCGATATAGCAGGGTATTTTATAAATCCATATTCCTGTTCATGCAAGGTCCAAAGAAGCCTAGATTTTTTTTTTTCTTTCGTTCCCCCAATTGGGGGAAAATTGGGCATTGAAGAGATGATCAAAACCTGTTCTTTATCTGTGCCAAAATAAATATTTCTCTGGCGTCGATAGTGCCCTGCAGTGAAGGAGGGAGAAAAACCTGGAGATTAGAAAATCTTTCCTGCTTGGAGTGGAGGATAGGACATAGTTTCCAAGAGCAGCAGCTACATCACGTCTCTCCCCCATCAATTCTGTTCCCAGGTTGTATTCTTCAAAACATAATAGCTAGCGTTTTCAGATTTGGCCTGTTTCTCTCTGATCTCCAGTCTCTTTTTTTAACAGAATACATTCTTCCTCCCAGTCTCCCTTTCTTTTATTTTTTTAAAGCAATGAATTGAGTTTCAGGGAAGTTATTTCAGTATTTACTATTCCTCATGAGAAATAATCAAGGCATGGGGACCCCGATTCAAAGTAATGTTTTCACCTATCATTTTGTGTTAACACAGAGTAGTGGTGGGTCCAAGTTCCTGATACTATTATCTCTGTAGATTCTTAATGAAAGTATTCTGCAATGCCAAAGGGGGCAGGAGGCTGAGTAACCAATATTCAAAACACAAAGAGTAAATGTAGGGCCAAATACATGGTGAGCAAACTTGAATGACATGACCCTTACCAGAAGAAAGCGTTTGCTGTGATCCCTGCCTTCTAAAGGCACGCCCTGGAAAAGGAGACCTCTTACCAGACTCTCTTCCCACATCTCACTGTCTGACCTAATATATTTGGAAAAGATGTGTCTCTGTGGCTGTGGACATTGAATACTTACATAGCAAAACTGGTCTTCTCATGTGCACTTTTAATGGTTTTTAACTCAAGGTCAAATTTTGATCCTGTGGAAGCTTAAATGGTTGTGAAGCTGGCATCTAAAAATCTAAAAAGAATGGTCAAACAACATGCTTTATGATTTACCTGAAGATACCACCTTGAGATAGACCAGAAATGCTCAATAAATGTGTAGTGAAATGGAAGCACGTAAATTGGAACGCCTGGGCTGAACCTCAAGTTTTGGGAGCTGGGTTGACCTCCCAAAAGAAGAATACAATTCTGTTAAAGTGATTAAACAAGGAGGGCACTAGGCTGGGGTGACTCTAATGCCTTTGGTAGCCTACATAAGCAAACCAAAACCTAAACCAGAGTCAGTGCACGCCAAGAAAATGAAACTGAAGCACATCCGGCCAACCAGGCTTTCCCAAATAAGGCCTTTGCTTAAGCAACAGCCAGTCAAGCAATTTCCTTCCTTTGCTTTCAAGTCTGCTCTATAAAAACCTTTCCCCTATCTCCTGTTGGTAGAGCGTTTTCAGTTGCGTACTGCCTATTCGAATCGATATATGCTTAAATAAACTCTTGAAAATCTTAATGTGCCTACTTTACCTTATAACAGAGCTAAGATGTATTCACGGTCTGATTGTTTTTTTTTTTTTAATCAGCAGAGCTAGGAGTAGGAGTCTGTGTCCTAATATTTCTCCACTTTCTCATTCATTCATTCATTTGGTAAATATGTATTGAATATCTACAGTGTGCCAGGCACTGGCACTGTTCTAGGCACCAGGGATAGAAAAAAATCAAAAACTTTTCTTCTTACAGAGCCAAAATTCTTGTGTAGAAAATCTTGCTATAAGGATTTTTCTTACCCAGTGTTCACTTGGAAATTCTGATGATTTCTCAAAGATATGGAAGAGTGCTGTGTGGATGAGTGTGCACCCCACTTAAAAAGCACTGGAGGGGCCGGCCCCATGACCCAGTGGTTTAAGTTCACGTGCTCCGCTTCGGCAGCCCAGGGTTTCACTGGTTTGCATCCTGGGCGGGGCCATGGCACCGCTCATCAAGCCACGCTGAGGTGGCATCCCACATGCCACAACTAGAAGGACCCACAACTAAAAATATACAACTATGTACCAGGGGGTTTTGGGGAGAAAAAGGAAAAAATAAAATCTTAAAAAAAAAAAAAGCCCTGGAAACATCACTTTCTGCTACAATATCACAGAATAAAATTTGATTCTGTTGGGTAAACAGTAATATAATATCCACAAAACTACTTGTAAGTTGCAACAAGAGGAAATTGCCTTCCACTGTGGTGATGTGGCACATGCTCTTTGGTCCCACGTCAGTCCCACCAGATTTGACTTGTGCCACTCATAACAGCTCAGCCCTCCTCGAGAAGTACAGTTGAAGTGCTCCGATTCATACAGCGGAGGTACCAGCAGGAGGTCCCTCACCTTGCAAAAAAACAAAATAAATGGCAGTGAAAATTATTCATGAACGTATTATGACAATAGAAAGCAAACCTTTTGCAAGATGTTCTCTTTAACTTTTCTGAGAGCTTGGTGTGACTCCGTTCTCTAACCAGTCCCGGTGAGCTGGTGTCACTGGATATTGCCCCCCTTCAGTGGAAAGCCGTCCACTCCCAACAATTTAGGCAGCCGTATTGTAGGGGCTGATTCTTGCTTTGAGCTCAAACAGCCCTTAATACTCACAAGTCTCAGGTTAGTCTTTGCATCGTCACCCTCTGCCAAACTGCAGTGATCCTCCTTGATTGACAAGGACTCCTCAGTCAGTGCTTCCCCACCTGAATGCACGGCACTGAGCCCAGTGTTCTCCCCACCACTCTGACACATCTGCACCCACGCTGCCCTTGAGCTCTCCCTGGTAGGCCCTGAGACAGTTAGCACTTGGTCCACAGGCATCCAATCCCGGTCTACCCGTTGTCTCAGAACATTGGGTGCAATCTCGGTAGGAGACATGAAGGGCCTGTGTCCCAAATCTAGTTGCAGGAGTAGATCTGCACTGAAGCCCTTGGGGCTGGTTGCAGTCAGCTCATCAGAGGACACTTGATGCCCACATTTCTGATTTAGAAATTCTCAGGAAGAGAGGGAGAGGTCAGGAGGCCCTGGGATCATAGGTCTCCTGCCAGGACATCCCAGACACCTTCCCACTGGCCTCGGCTCTACTCCTCTCTGTGCATGGGAAGAATGACGTCTCCTGCGAAAAGGAAACTGTGAAGTGTCTTTTTTTAAATAAAACTTTTTAAAGACCTGCGTTAGTGTTGTGATCTAGAGAGAAGGAGACTGCCTTTTCATTTACATAGGAAAGTGAAATACCGGTTACAGAGCCTTGAGTTTCATCTTCTGAAAAGATCATAGAGTGTGGTGCAAGGTCAGACTGGCATGAAATCAATTGTAATCTGCCAGCAAGCCATTCTAACCTCTTTAAGAGTTTCCTTTTATATATATATTTCCCTTTATAGAGAGAGCAAAACGCGTTTAAAGAAAGTCTCATCAAATCAGAATGTCTTTCTAATATTATTTTTTTAATTGGTTGCTACTGTAGTGTGACCTAGAGCCTCCTGGTAGTTAACCCTCTGTGCAGCTCTGACCAATGAACGAATTTTGTCTGCTGTAGCAGTCTTGCTAAATGTCTTTTATGAGGTTTTAAAAAAATGACAGTGTATTATGAAAACCTCAGATCCCCCGACCTAATTGATTGGCTGCTGGTGATGCCATCTCTGTAACTGTAATGTTCCATAAGTGCACAGACCTAACTATTTTTCTTATTTCTTATATAGCAGTTCCATTTTATAATGACATTAAGCCATTCTGAGTGCTACATTTCTGGACAGTTATTGTACTTGGGTAGAAAGTGTCATCTGGCTTTTAGCCTTGTGCCGTACAACACCAACCGAGGCGTAAAATGATCACCCAGCAACTGTACTGGGCCTTATCTCATTACTTAAAAATAAATCTTGGAGTCTGGTTCAGTTTCAGAAAAGATTTGGTGGGTTATAACATTTGATTTATGAACATAATTAAAATATAAATGATGAGCTCTGGGCTATTCAATCAGCCATCTGGATTGTTCAGTATTTTGATATACTCATATTGTAGTGTGGATCTTCCTGGGAAAATTTAACATCCCTAAGTTCTGGAGGTGCCAGTGGAGTCCCAGGGTTTCTAGTCCACCTGTTGAGAATGCTGAAGTTCCTCTGTTAGGGCAGAGGCAGGGGAACAGGATTGGTTTTTAAGTTTCCTTAACCCAGGGGGTGGATCTTGGCACATAGACCCTCTATCTGGTTCCTAGGCTGGGCGTCAAAATAGCTCAGCTGCCCACGGTCGGATAATATGCCTATAAATACTGCGCGTGTCAACAGAGGAGGGCATTTTTCTGTATAATACAAGCAAGATTAATGTTTACCTTTTCAGCTAGCTATTAAGGTAACTTTGGCAGCTGTACCCATAAGTAGATGGTAGATGTTTCTCCAGAAACCTAAAGAATAAATTGGGAAAATCAGTTATCAAAATTGAAGGTATATCTTCTATGGGTTAATATATGATTTTTTCTTTTTTAATGTAAGTTCCAGGTATGGCAAGCCCTTAGCGTGTTCTTCCTAATTTATATGAGTAATTGACAACTGGTAAACAGCCATTAGGAACATAAAAAAGCATTTAACTAAAACAAACTCAGTGGTACTGAAAAGTCAGGGTGCATAAATTTTCAACACTCTCTTTAGTATTACTGGTTGAGCAGGTAAACCCTTACTGTGCTGTGCTGAAAAATACACCCTTTCTGTTTGCTTGTAAATTACACAAAGGGGAAAAAAAAACAGAAAACAAAACTTCCACATAGGCCAGCAAGCATTCTGCTTCTCCTTAATTAACGGGCTGAAGTCAGCAGTACATGGATCAGAGATTAACCCATAAGCAAATGTTACATTTTAACTCAAATTTTGTGCTTTAAATTTAGCCTCACCCCAAGTGGTTCATGGGCAGGAATGACAGAGGTCCCCTAACCCATAGGTGCTCCTTTTTCCAAGTGTGAACTGTGAGAGAGCAGGTCTTTTGTTGTCTGTGTTTTCAGTGGCATAACCTTCTCCCATTATTTTTTCTGTATCTTGTATTTTTTAATAAACTCCACCAACTAGCTCTGTGTGTGTGTGGCTATGTGTGTTATACCACCAAAAATAATAGACCCACATACGTCACCCAGTGGTTGTGTTTAGCCTACAATATAGTCAGCAGCTCTCAAAGGAGGGTGCCTGGGAGCTCTTGCTTCCGCCCAGCAGTCAGTGCTCATTCAAGGTCATCCTGTTTATCCTTGATGAGTATTTCTTCCTTTCCTTAATAACTGCCTTCCCAACCCAGTTTTCGGTATCTGGAAACCTCTATGCCATTTTTCTCTTAAACATTCTCTTTGCCAACAAGTCCAAGAATAGAACCGTGTTACTTGCAAGGGTCAGCTGGAGCTTTCAGGCCTGTTAACTTATGTTCTCTGGCAAGTGACTTAGCTTCTCAGAAAGCATCACCAGTTCACAGTGTGCAGTGCACACTGGTGTGTGAGAAGGTTCTCTTGAAGGTTTTGAATGCCACCTGGTTTGCAGAGACCTAAGAGGAAGATCTGTGATAGGAGTGAGACTATCAAAATGCATCTAGAAAGCAGCCATTCCCAGAGAGGATGCCTTTGTGCAGCATATTTAGCTGTGGACAGGCTGAGATTGGTTGGGCTCTGCCATACTTCTATTTTCTCCCGTATTCCGTAGGATGAGTGTTACTGAGCTAACCACGGCTTGTAAAAGGCCATGGGGCTGTTGTTTAGGTAGTGTGATTCTCTGAGAAAGTAAAGTTATGGAAATTGTTTTGACCTTTCAGCCAACTGATGTCTTGCCCTCTCGCATTTATTACACTTGGGTACATTTCCAAAAATATACAGTTACAGAGCCACAGAATTAAATGAGAAAACTGATTTAGGGATTAATAGCTTGTTAGTTCAGCATAGGGAAAAAACCTCCCAATTCCACTCAGGTTTTATTTGTAAATATATTCGTACATGTATCTAAATTCATTTCACCCCCTCCCACCTCCCTTCCTATTCCCTGCACCTCCTGTCATTCATATTTTGTACCCATACCCACACAAACTCACAGACATGGTTTTTAAGTAACTAATGGAGATAAGAATACCTACACTGGGGCCAGCCCCATGGCATAGTGGTTACGTTCGTGCACTCTGCTTTGGTGGCCCGGGGTTCGCCAGTTTGGATCCTGGGCACAGACTACACACCGCTCATCAAGCCATGCTGTGGTGGCATCCCACATAGAAGAACTATAAGCACGTACAACGAGGATATACAGCTATGCACTGGGGCTTTGGGAGGTGAAAAAAGAGGAAGTTTGGCAACAGATGTTAGCCCAGGGCCAAGCTTCCTCATCAAAAAGCATACCTTAAAAAAAAAAAATGTATCGAATACTGACAATGTTTTTTTTTTAAAAAAAGAATACTTACATCACTTACCTAAGTACTTCACTGCATTAGGAAGCTATACTTGGTTTTAATTATGGATTGCCATTGGGAAATGTGGTTTTGAACAGAAATCCCTTCCAACATAGATTTAATGCAGCTGTCTCTCGTTATGTTATCTCTATGACCTTAGACGAGCTACTTCATTCTCTGGGTACCAGTGTTCTCATCCCTAAAACTGGGCTTATTCCACCATCAATGGTGGATCCTATGATATTAGGCTCTCAGTCACTGTCAGTTTCCTTCCTTCATACGTGTTTACGTTGAGATGTCAAAGAGTTCCATTAGGAGCCACCAAAACCTCCCAGTTCTTTATTCTGAAAGCCATTTGCATGGAATTCACAAGTTTTTCCTTTCCCATTTGAAAACAAGAGCACAGAAGAGGCAAACTTATTAAAATGCAGTGTCACAACATATTGTCACATAATAATATATGATATATGATAAAATGTATCAATTCTGAGCACCACAAATATCTGTGGCTTCACCTCAGCATGAAGGCAAATGAGTTTCCTTTAGCTTGAGTGAGTTTGGAGATAAACTTCAATGTAACAAAATGTGTTTCACAGGAAATGTTTGATGTGGCGCAGTTGGCTTATGAATCTCTTATCTATTTGCAGTTCACTCCTTAGAGTTATTAGTCAATTTAATTTGAGCAAATGCCAGGATTACTAACTAATTAGAAGGATGTTACTGAAGGCATAAGGATGGGAATAGAGTGAGTTCTGGTAATACGGGGTTTGTGGCAGCATGCAAGTCTGATTTTGCCTGATGATATCGTTTGCTAAACATTCTGCTTTGTGTTGTTGTCACACAGATAAGCCTCAAGTGCATATTCAGATGACTTACCCTCTACAAGGCCTAACTCGGGAAGGGGACGCGCTTGAGTTAACATGTGAAGCCATCGGGAAGCCCCAGTAAGTTCTGAAGGCCAAGGTTGGCAGAGGGTCATGAGCAGTAAATGTCACAACACAGAGATGTGCATTCACAACTCATTGGCCTGTCACCTGTCTCCTGCTGTAAAGGGTGGAAGATTTTTCAGAAAATAAAAGATTATTCAGTGAAAAGTGGAATAAATATCTGTGGTTCTTAATGGTCAGGATTGGGAGAAAAATGAAGTGCCATCCAAGATTGAAATCTCAGCTAATTCTGTTTTATTATCATCAACGTGATTGTCAGAACTATTTTCTCTCACACACAAAAAATAATCCTAATAAATTTTTAGTGTGCCCACAATCTAATGACATATCTGCTACCTTCTCTGTTAATGTCTAAGCTGCTGGAAAGATGGTTTTCAGACTTAAATTAAGCTGCTGTGTTTAGGACCAGCTGCAGACAAATGAATTTGCCCTACCTTTAATTTTATTTCTTCCCTCCATGAGAAGTGTCATACTTGACTCCCAGAAATGTTTTTGTTTGTAAGGAATGGTTCAGGAATATATATATGCCATTGCGTGAGAGTAAAGAACCAATTAACATCTTATTGAAAAGTATCAGGAAGCTACTTTACTTGCCCTGCTCAATGATCTATAGTAACTTAAAGGAACTGCGTATATTATCACTAATTCAGCAAAAAAGCCATGTGGCGGTACCCCTTTAGACAGTATTCAGTTTAGTTTGGGAAAGAGGGAGGAATCTTTCTTTCATCTTTCTAGTAGAGTGAAGATTGTTTTTGACTATTTCTTAGGGAAGAAACCAATCCACGGAAGGAGACAATGGAACGGCAGCAGGTCAATGTTGGGAGTGAGAGCACTCAAAGTTCTAGTGGTCCCCAACAAAAGGCAGGATTGAGCTCCCTCTGCTGTCCCTGTGCTATGATTTGTTTTCTCTCGGAGTTTTGCTAACCAGCATCATTATCACAGTTGTCATATAAGGAACTCAGAGCATCTTAACAAAGTTTCCCCAAAACCTTTGGAAAATTCTCCCTGTTACAGCTAAGGAATGATTTATGACAAGAGGCCAGAGAGCCAAAGGAGCCCGGCTGCTGTCTCTCTTCCCGCCTCAGCCCTCCCTCTTCTGCTCTCACGTCTGCCTGGACTGGAGTTCGCTTCTCTCTGTAGCCGTTTGGAGATGACCTTTAGGAAGGAGAAGGTGGTCTTGGTTCTGTTTTGCTTTTCCTCTGGTATTTCAGAGTTATTTGGTTTTAAATGCTTCCAGCTTTGGCAGAACGGTCTTAATGTCTTTTGAACACTGCAAAAGATTCAGCTCTTTCTTTTCGGAAACCATTTGAACTATGCCCTAGTTAGCAGTTTCCTTACCTCCAAGACAATCCAATGGAGAATAAAAAATTCTCACAGGCCCCTTACCACTTGCAATACCTATGTTCAGTTGTATTAACCACATTTACAGTATCTGGCTTGCTAACCTGTATTTTGTTTCTGTATTTTTACCCCTGAAGAAGGTACTGTGTTCAATTGAATGTGCCACGGGGACAGTAAATTACATGTTTCCTTCAGGACGTTTATTCCAGAGAGGGTGTTTGCTTGTTCCTCTCAAATAGGAACGGGTATGTGGTTGTATGAGCAAGCACGCATTACTTGGCTGCTATCCCTTCTAGCATATTACCTATTTATTTTCTCAAGAAATTGCATACAATAAAAATGGTAATTTAACTTGCCATTAAATGTTGTGAATATTCTCTACACTTACCCCCACTGATTGTTTCAGCTGTCAAGCAGCAGGACATTAGGTCTGATTGCCAGGCAGACCCATTTGCCATTGCCTGCAAGGAGGACATATGCAGTACTAATTTTTAAATAATTTACTGGGTTGTGATGACAAACCCATGTGTAATTAAAGAAAAATTGTAACTTCACATCCCATTTGAAAATTGGAATGCTGGCTTGACGGGGCCAACCTGAGTATCCGTACCTCACTGAGCGCGGGTCTTCTGTCACGTCGCTGCTCCTAGAGGTAGCCTCGGGAACTGAAAGGAACCTCCTTCTGCTGCGCTCCAGTCTAGGTTGCCCTTCCTTGAAAATGAAAGTTTTCAGGCACAATCCTAGACATGGCCTTGATTGCATAGGAGGTTGAGGGAGGCACCTTGAAGAATGGAAGTTTTAAATTCGGTGAGTTTGAAAGGTACTTCGTATGTGTGCAATTTTGGCTCTGGAGCATCTTGTGAAATATGCTTCTTCCTAATGGATACAATTGTGTCCTTTAAATCACTAAAACAAACTTGTCTCTCATGAGCTAGTGCCGTAGGAACGAAGGAGTCCCTGCGGAGATGCCTCTGCAGTGATTAACCTGGGACTCTCCCTCTCAAGCTGCGGGGCCTGCAGCTGCACACATGGGGGGAGGAGGGTAACAGTGTGTGGGCCTTGGCGAGCCAGTGAAGGAAGGCATTCTGCCAAGGAACACATAGATAAGATGGACTGGGGCATCAGAAGGTGAGGTGGCATCTTGGTTTAGAGGAGGGCAGGTTATGGTTAGAGGTCAAGGGGAGAGGAAGTGATCGCATCTTTCCAAAATGAAAAGAGGTAGTTTTTCAAACAGCAGAGGGCAAAAGAAAGTGCTATTCTGATGTAAAAGTCCATTCCTTTCTGTGGAACTGGAAATCCATTTAAATATCACAAGTGGCTTCTAAGTATGTGTCTTGGTGTGTTAGTAACCATCCGATTAATGCATGTGTCACTAGCCAGGAATTTGATTTTTTTCCCCTAATTAATGAGATGATTAACAATGGGTGAGCTCTGTCCTGTCTGAATTGGTGTGAAACCACACAGCAGGGCATAAAGATAGGGTGCACTGGCTTATTTGCTGATTTGTTGAAGATGAATTGGAAATAATGAGACTCCTGCTTGTGGTCTGTTGAAAGTTTTTCAACACCTGGTGATGTTTAAAAAAAAAATTATATTCCAAACAGACTTTTGGAGACTTCACGGTTGTAATTCTGTGAACTTAAGATATCGCCAGTAGGTCCTCTTTAATTGTGTCACCCTGTGTGCGATTCATTAAATGCGTGGCTGAGAAGTTTGATGCGGACATCCTAGTGGGGAATAATAATGCAACCTGTCTTTCTCCCCTTTCCTCTGCAGGCCTGTGATGGTAACTTGGGTGAGAGTGGATGATGAAATGCCTCAGCATGCCGTGCTGTCCGGGCCCAACCTGTTCATCAATAACCTAAACAAAACAGATAATGGTACATACCGCTGTGAAGCTTCCAACATAGTGGGGAAAGCTCATTCGGATTATATGCTGTATGTATACGGTACGTGAAAGATAAAACACTCTGCTGTTAGACTCATTTACATGTAGCTGCCACTTGTGATTCACTCCCAAAGCTTTTTGGTCAAGTCGAAAACGATAACCCAGTTGGTTTCCTTCAAGAACTTAAAGAAGCCTGGCCGGAGGTGGACCCCAGTGTCTCCACTAAGAGGGCAGTGACTTTTCTTCTCTCTCTCTAATCGTGGAGATTTCCCGCTAGATCACACTCTCTGGTCATGCTGAGTAAGAAAGCTGTATCCTCGGGCACAAGCTATGGAGATTATGTTAGAAATAATGACTGCGGAATTCAGCCTCACCAATTAATGGCTTTTCAGCTCAGAAAGTTTATTCCCAGTGGTACCTTCCTATGATACCTGGGCTAGCCTTTCTCCTGCTTGATGAGCAGAACTATCCTATTTTCAGCATGAAGCCATTACATTCCAGGAGATGTTGCAAGCCAGTAAATGCTGGAAAAAATATAAGGTCTTTGCTAGCTCCATTAACCACCTGTAGCTACTGCTTTAGACACAAATGCCTTTTTTTTCCTTAATTTGTCTGTTTTCTTAATATCTTTTTACAGGATTATTAAAGCATGTTATCATGAATTTCATTCTCTAAACAACAACTATTTATTGAGCATCTACTGTGTACCAGCCATTTTAAACTTATTTCCCATTTTTATCATATTGTCAATTTTGCGTATGGAGAATATTCTCTATTTGGTGGAAGAGTGCACTACTTCTCTAATCTTAGGGTGACAAATTGACTCTCTTCTGGCCAATTGAAGTCTCTCAGTTAGTTTTATACCAAGAAAAATAGTTACGAACTGACATGGCACAATGAGTCACCATAGGCGTAAAAATTTCAGTGTCTTATAAATAAAAGAATATGTGTATTTCTTTCTTCATGTTAGCGGTGTAAATAATCCAAGTGTAAGCGTATGTGAATATGCACATATATATACATAAACATGCACATGGAATATTTACGCCATAATGTCTCAGACCCTGGCCACTCTCCTTATGAAGAATATAGGAGTAGCGATCTTTTTGATGAAATAGAAGCATACTTTACACCATACCTACATGGATATTAAAATAATCCTTAGCCTAAAACTGGAGGGTTTTGTTCCCTTAGCATAATGCAGAATTAAAGGATCATGTCTAATCACCTTGTTTGTAGACTTCTGAGGTATGTTTTCTTTGTACACTACCCATGTTGTCTGTAGTCTACACATAATAGCGTTCATTCTCCGCAGTAGTTGAGGAGATCAAAGTGAAGGGGATGGCTTTTCCATGTAGGTGAGGGGGCACCACATGCCCCGTCTTCAGTCTGCGATACCCACAGCCACCTCTGTTCCTCAGACTGTTCACAATCTGCTGACGGAAGGGAAATCCATCCCTTTTGCTCTGCCTTCCTCCCCTCTGCTCTCTTCACATCAGGTTTTGAGCCTCATGTGAATCCTCTCCATGGCTGCTACCCAATTTACAGCCCTACATCCAGCCCTTTTTACTAACTGTAGATTTTAAAAAGCAGTGACAAATTTCCACCAGTCTATTATATGCTTCCTTGATTCAGTAGACTAAGTTATCTGGAAAAACAATTTTGATTTATTGTACCTACTGTTCCTGCATCTCAAGATGAGAAACCTTTTGTGGATTTGATAGACAGATACATTTGAATAATTGTGGATACTAGCTTATGGCTAACGTTTCTTGAGTGCTCATATCGTTCCACGCCTTAGGATGACTGTTTTACATGCTTGGTCACCTCTCATCTCCACAATAACACCATGAGGTAAGCATAATCATCATGCCATTTCACAGATGATAAAATGAAGCTTAGAAAGGTCACGTAAGTTGCCCAGGTTCACAAAGTTACTTAAATATGTTTCAGAGCCACAAAACTTTGAGTCCAAAGTCTGCAGCAAAATCCATGTCTTTTTTTAGTTCCTCTTTTTCTCACTACTTCCCATTAGAACAGTTCCCTCTAATATAAGATTGTTCTTTTGGAATTAACTCGCTGGGCCAGAGAGCGTTAATTGAAATCCAGGAAACTTAGAGACCCACCTGTGTAGGCAAGCATGCTACATACACGTCTCCCCAACCTAAGACGGTGCACTTATCCTTGTCGAAGGGTTTGATAGATCTGCAAAATACTTCTTCCCTCCCTTCGTCTGTGCTAGCAGCATTACTCAGAATGGCGGGCTAGAATACTAACCTGAGGTGTTGTTAATCTATTAAAATATATTCTAGCAATTTGAGAAGATGGTGATTTATGGTACTACTCCAGTTAACTTTCCAAGTACTTTATGAACTAAGAGTTAACACACCTTTAAAATGGTTTAATTCTCTAGAAGTAACTTCTATTCTAGGAGAATCTAGCTGGTTAGCGCCTGAGCCCCATTTGGTTTTGTTCTTTTAGCCTCTTTGTGTCAAACACAGCTCATTAGCTCCAACTCAGTATTTTCTTAAGTTGTGGCCTCACATTGCTCTTATTGCTAGAAATAATATAAGCCTTGAGGTCATACCTCTTAAAGGAATCTGATTCACTCAGGTCACTTGAGCCAGATGTGAAAGACAATAGTCACTTCAGTAGTGATGAAAGTAATTGAAAGTGTATGATTTTTTCACAAAATGAAAGGGACTGGTGACCTTTTTCTGAAGTCTCTGCCCTCGTTAGTTTGGTCCACTCCTTATTCCTAATCATATTTTCAAATCACCTTCAGGTCCACTTTGATTATATTATGGGCATCACACATTTTGTGCCAATACATTTGAAGATAGGTACTGACATAGCATTAAAGTGTATCAGAAATCTCCCAGGTACAGATGATCCTTTTCCATGATAAATACTGTAATTGAATCAGAACAGAAAAAACGCATTAGCTATCCACATGCTGGGCAGCAGGCACCTCCCTGGGTACAGCTGAGTTGGGCAGCGGAGGGAGCAGAGCATCTTCAGTGCTCGGCTCAGGGGCCGGTGCACCTCACTCATCTGTGTCTGCTCCTGCGCCTGCAGCAGAGTGCAGGTGCATTCAGGTGACCTGCCAGGGCACAGAATACTTCCCCACCTGTGGTCTAACTGCTACATGGTCTAAACTGCTTACAGCCCCAACTTAAATGAACAAGGCCTCTAGGAAAACAGAACAATTTGCTGTTGACTCTTCCCTATCAAGTTCATCCCTTCGTGTCTGTGTGAGAGAAGTCTGTGAGGAAGTTTAAAATCTCAGATTACTGATCACTGGTAGGAATCATTTTGAGCAGACCTGACACCCAAGCACCAAGATAATGTTTTTATAAACTTTCAGAAAGTTGTACGGAACTCAATGAAGGTGCAGTATATAATTAAAGTTGTGATGGATTAATTAGACAATCTGAGAGCTCACTTGGAGATAAAAGGACACCAAATGTGTCAAGGAGAAAAAGTTGGCATGCTTTAGATAAAAATTAAAATCAAAAGCCTTCAACTCGTCTTACACTCTATTCTAGCAGAGTGATTGCTTAGTTCAAAGTCTCGCTGACAATTTAACACATTCAGTTTGATCATTTGGGCTTAGAATTTTTTTTTCTCTTTCATATTTGCCCTTCCCTTTTCCCCCAAATAGTTTTTGAGATGATAGAAGAATATACAGTATATCAAACATCTGACAGAGGATTCCCTGTTGGGTTCCTGGCTTTGAGGGTCAAGCCTCGTTTATATTTAGTCCTCTTGTTTACAAGACGGAAAACGTTCTTTAGTTTTATCATTGTCGTCCACTTAGGTCAAGCTTTTAACATGAGCAAAGGCAACAAACTGATTAATATTTATAAGTTGTAAAATTTATTGACTTTTAAAAAAGAAAATCTCAGTAAAATCTCACATGCCTGGAACTTGATATTTAGTGGTGACATTCTCTCTTCTTTGTATTTATTACAAGTATAGAAGTAGTTTTTACTTCCTGCTGGGAGGTATTGATGGAGAATAATGAAGTTAACAGTCAGAGAGAGCAAGGGAGCCGGAGCACCTCATCCTTGGCCGATAGGAGCCCTTTAGACAGAGCAGCGTCATCTCCTCCTCCTTTCTCCCATCTGTGAAAGTATAAAACGAAATGACAACCATTGTACACACTCGGGTGCCAAGTTGGTTTAACCTCACCTTTGAAATCAGATTGGGGTGGGGGGTGTCATATATATTTTGATTTTTCTTCCCTTCTCGGCTTCCCATCTTCTGATCTCTAGCTCCCTTCATTAAAACAAATCTCTTTGCTTCTTTTCTTAGCTCTTCCAGCTAAGGCTTTGGGATATGCACCACCTAACGTTTCGGTCAATGACAGACCACATGCACCACGGTGGTCCCATAAGATTAGTACCATAGAATCTAGGTGTGTAGTAGGCTATGCCACCTAGGTCTGTGATGTTCACACAATGACAAAATCGCCTAACGACACATTTCTCAGAACGTTATCCCCATCTTTAAGTGACTCATGACTATAATTAGAAGACATAAATCTTTGGGGGGAAAAGAACTTTTGGTTTTACAGGGGGAAGTCATCAGACAAACATCTCAATGTCCTCATGCCTTTGTTTTGTCATTACTGATCATTGTTGTGTTCAGCATTGTGGGTTTGATTTTCCTTTTTTTTTTTTATCCAGATCCCCCCACAACTATCCCTCCTCCCACAACAACCACCACCACCACTACCACCACCACCACCATCCTTACCATCATCACAGGTATGGTACCTTCATTACCATTGAAAATGTCCTCAATGTATAATGTCTTTCTGGTATGTATAAAAAGAAGCCTGAAAGTTCCCTTTAAATCCTTGGAATTTAATTGTTCCTTTATTTAGGAACTTCAAAGGCATTGGATACTATGTTCTCAAGTTCTCAGAAAATCTTTAACATCCAGGCATTTAACAGTAGATCAGATATGTTGCAGCTTTCACATAAGAGAGTTGTTTTTTAAACGTCACTATTCAAAGAAAAATGCTAGGGAAAATGACAGCCTGGCTATTACAGACCATGCTGATAGCTTATGCTTAGCCATGGTTGACAAAATGGTAAGTATTCTGGCTTTGGATCTTCTCCTTGTCTTAATTTCATCTTAATCCATTTGAAGGAAAATATACACCCTTTAACATGCCCGTGTGGGTCATGTTCCCAAATGCGTCATCGTCCTTCCTGCCCCAGAGAGTACCTGCTGACAGTGTTGCTACCTGTGTGTTGCCTGGGTAGTCAGTCTCAGGAGATCAGAGGGACACTGTCTCTTCTGTGCTGGGCACTCATGAACCCCTTGCTGCCCTTAGTTAAATGTTGGAGGGGTGGAAGTGGCAGCCACAGCAGTTGTAACTCTGTGGCTTTCTCTCTTTGGACTGTCTGAAACTCTTATTCAAAATGAGTTTCACTGTCTCTTATTCTGACTGTCCCTATGGGAGGGGGTATGCCATCCATGCCTGCCTGGCATCCAGTGGCTCTCATCCTGCTTGATGTTGCTTGTCTGGGAGCCTTGGAGTTTCCTCTGCCTACCAAGAGAGAAAAGGCCATGGCTGCACCGTGTCAACTAGACATACAGAATCTCCTTAGGGAAGGCCTTCTCCACCCACTCTTTACAGGGTCCTACCACAGAAATGTGCAGAAGTAATTATTCTATGAGAAAAAAGAAAATCTCTTTTAAAAATAACTTTTCTGCTTCTTTCTGTTATCTGATGAGACTGCAAGTTCTCTCTGAGCCACGTGGCCCGTATACAATCCTATCGCTGAACTTCTTTGAAAACACTGAATGTTTTACTCATCGTTCTTCATGTGTAAATCCTCTTTACCACCCTGGATATGGCAACCATCCTTTACGTTGACTTTCTGGAGACATTTTCAGTTTTCATGGGAGCTGGTGAGATAGAGATGACAAAAATTCAAAGTATTCAGTGAAAGAGGAGGCTTCATCAATTTGTGAACTATAACAATAATTGTCTAATCTGAGTTTTCTTCACCTTTCTAACCATCACAGGGGAACAACGAGAATTTTTTAATAAGCCACTAGTAGGGATTTTTCTGAATGTTATTTATAAAAATATCAGTGCCTGCGCTTAGTTTAAAATCTTCTGAAAATCCATCAATTGGTTTTTGTGTCTCACTGTAAACTCAGCTCCATCCAGACTGCTTCCTAAATTCTTGTCTGTGTGTATTTCTGTTTTAGCGTTTTGTTAGTTCCTTCTGCTTCTTAAGTAAACTCGGTTTGTTAGTTTAGTGCGTAGATTCCTCCCGCTTTCTGTATCATTAATAAGCACAGCAAAGATGCTCCTTCTTAACTCTGATTCCCAGAGCAACCACACCATCAACTTTCCACACTGTGGACTGGGTGTTTACCTTTTATGATTTCTTACCTCTTCTCCAGGTTGAAAAAAACTGAATCAGGCTTGAGCTCTTGTTCCCGGATATTTCTAGTTTCCTGTGAACGGCGCTCTGGCTGTCTGTGTAGATCACCCGTGTCCACTGCCCTGCGTGTGTGAAAGCCCCTCAGTAGTCTGTCTCCTCCTTGCAGAAGTTGCCCAGGTGTGAGCCAGCCTTTCTTACCTCTCAGTGTAGAAGGTCCCAGCCAGGTAGCTAGCCAGGTTTACGTTTGAAGGCAGGCAAGGCCTTATTCACTCCGTATAAACACTGCATTCCTCTTTAATATGGAACAACACTTTCCATTGTGGCCAGCCTCTCACTAGCTTAGGCTTTTTTTTTTTTTAAGACCTTTTCTAACACCCCCTGAACCCCTCCCCCCTCACAGTCACTCTCAGCCATGCAGCAAAGGCGCTCCAGTTCACAGCTCTTTAATCCTTCACTCCAGACTAAAGCTGATCTCATGTCTTCCAACAGCTACAACTCACTGTTATCACAGTTCTGACTGCAGAGACTCCATTTAAGAGGAAAGTCTAAAAACAAACAAGGCTGTATTTCTGTCCACATCCAAAGTACCTTTAGTAGGGGCTTGTTGTTGCTTCTCTCTCTCTGCTCCTGGCCTCTCAGCTCAAGGTAATGTAAGATGATCTCAGAGATGCCCTTTAGCCCCTCGATGTTGGCACTTGAACCCTCTCCACACACGGAATGCGTTTGTGGGAATGAATGTCCAGATTCTCACCGGCACACCCAGGAGGAATTCAACTAAAATTGCCACTAAAACAACATTGTAGAATCCGCTGCCTTAATGGATGTGATCTTATAGGCTTACTGTGTCTTAACAAGCTGTCTTATATATATTTATCTTGCCCAGAAAGTACACTTGTGCAATTTAACATTTGCTCCTTTCTTCAAACAGATTAAAGGTTATGGAGCTGAATGATTCCGTGTCCCATTTTAAAGGTTCAGGCTATCCCCAAGATTTAGATTGGTTCCTAAAAAATCCCCCAACTGAATCTTGACAAATGGATAGCTAAATTAATTCCCACTCTTCGTCTCTCCTGCACTGTTTGGTACATTACAGCCACCATTAGCCTTAAAAGCTTCAACAGCTAAATCCAGTGACAGTAACATAAAGCCCAAGCTTAAAAAAAAAGAAGCCCATAGTCATCTATTTCTTTTCTCCCAGTCAAATGCAATCACTGAAACCCATTCCCCAGGTCAGAGTTTCATTATAAGAAAAATGTACAAATGCAATAGAGAAATATTTTTAAACTCGAAAGGTCATAGTTGATTTCTGATTTCTCCGAAAGGAAGTGTTCCAGTGTTATCTTTTATCTTCCGTAAGCAGGATAATCGAATTGTTCCCCTTGTTAGGGAGGCAGACTGCCATTGAGTTCCCAGGTATCCAGCTCCCTCGAAACATGTTAAAGCTTCATCCTCCAGACCCTGGAAAGAGAGGAATCGGGAGCCAGCGTGAGTCGACGTTGCTCACCCAGAATCATAGACCTGATGGGTGGGAGGAGCTGGGTGTCTCTGTCCCCTGTCCGTCCTGCGCAGAGCAGGACTCCTGACTTACAAGTGAAGGCACACGTCTGAGGGTGGCTTCCTCTAGGCAAGAATTTTCATAGGCTCTCAAGTACTGAAAGGAATATTTGATGTCAGTTTGCCATATCAACATTGGGTGGCTTTACAACTATTAGGCCATTAATGTCATCAGAATCTCTTTCCAAACAAAAACCACTGGAGGAGCAGAATTGGGACGGGAGCCCTCCGGCGCCTCATTCTGATTTGCCATAAGATTCTTTGGTGTCTTTGTTCTCTTTCATATTCATTGACGTTCTGGCCATATATTTCTGTTTCCACTTTTGCTATTGGCAGGCCCCCACTCCTTGTTTTACTTTTTTATTTTAAATCACGTCAAGTTGTCCATGTGGTTTCATTCATGAAGATAAATGCCACAGTGTGGAAGAGCACACTGCATAATTTAAATTGTCCTCGGAGTCTTCTGTTAAAATACAGAGAGCCAGCCATGACCCGGCGTAAGAGTCCTTCATGCAGATTCCTCTCAGAGAGTAGAATCAAAGAAAAATCTACTGCCATACTGGGGTGTTTTATTTGTTCGTTTGTTTGGTTTTGAACTTTCTTTGAGGTTAGTGGACCTTGTGTGTTAGGCGTACATGAAATTACCTGATGCTGTGCTTGGAGATGGTCTTCGCCCCTTTCTGCCAGTTGGATCAAGCTTTTTCCTGTCATCATCTTACGCAAACATTTTGTGTTTACCTTCCTGGTTAATGTGGATTTTGTATTGTTTCTGTCTGGTTGCATCCTGGTTAGATGCTTGGTGAGGAGTACCGTGGAAGGCACTCAGCACTTGGTTTTAATGCCTTTAGCAGCTTAAGCATAAAACTCAGGCTGGGAGGAGTTCAACTTGTAGGTCACACGACACATGTGACTGTCATAAATTAAAAAATTAAAATCACCTTAGAATAAGAAATGAAGGGCTATAGGGCCAAATTCTGAAACACGTTTAAAAATCCTTTCATAAGAATGAAGTAGGTCATTTCTAAATTTTAAAATACGTATTTAATTAAATATTTTGTGTTTCTTGGAAAAGAAAACAGCAAGGTTTTTCTTACTGGCATCTAAGCACTCAAACCCAGTATACCTTGGAGAAAGTCCCACCCCTGGGCTCACATTACCATTTTGGCTTTCATAGTCTCCTATCTTAAGCTTTTTATGTGTAATGTGGATCAAATCACATAAATCAATAAGGTGAATACGGCCCTTATCCTTCAGTGATATTTGTAGAATTTGCCAAATTGGGGAAACTCAACCCCCTAGCACATGTTTTCAGCTTCTTAAATATAAAAGAAAGAAGTACACCTGTGCTTAAGACTAACTCTATGACATGACCATCTCAATTACAATAGAGAGCTTTGCTCTGCTCGACAGAGAGCTGTCTGTTCACCAGGGTCTCAGCTAAATGATTCCTACTCTGTGCTATTGATATTTGCATGGTGCAAGGGGTATAAGCTTGTCTGCTTTTAGGCATTCCTTCAACAAATATCAAGCCCTCATAATATGCACAGCACTATGCTAGTGCCTATAGAGACAGAAAACTCTTCTAACCCCTTAGACGTTGTTGAGAGAATAGGTATAGACACTGGAACTCGATGCTGAGGAGAGCATCACAAGAGAAGTAGGATTTGGTCTGTGCCATCAAAGAATGGAGAGAAAGTGGATAAGAAAGGATGGCTTTTTGGAAACTAAGCATGAAGGCCTAACTTGATTTCAAGCTTCTATCTTCCATGTGTGTATGTTTTGTGTGTACTTATGTTCTGGGCATACATTAAGCCATTGTTGCTAGGAAATACACATCTTTCATCCTAAAATGTTTACTAAATTGCCTTTTTTCTAGAGTTAGCATCTACTCCATTAAGACTGTTTTTCATTCATCATTTATCGAATATTTATCGAGTGCTACTGATATGCCAGTTTGCCTGGTGACAGGAATATTATTAGGGTACCAGTAAGTACTCACCATCCGCCTTTTATGTAATGGGCCACCATTTCAAGTTTCTGCCCCAAAAGTACATGAGCATTTTTTTCATACTGTCTTTAAGTGTATACTTTTTTATTCTGGTGATGATTATAAACCTGTTACAAATAGCATCATAGCCAACCAGTTTTTGACCCATATTGATTTATGAGGGATAGATAAAATTAAAATACTACAGTGATAAAGGTCACCTGATTCTGCATTTTTTGAAAAAAGGAATGAGATGGGAAGTGAGTGAGATTTTTTCCTAATGCCTTCTATCATAATTTTCATACTTTAATGCTCCTTGTATAAAAGTAACCCAAGCAAGGGGCCAGCCCTATGGCCTGATGGTTAAGTTCAGCATGCTGCGCTTCAGCAGCCTGGGTTCAGTTCCTGGGTGTGGACCTGCACCACTCGTCAGCAGCCATTCTGTGGTGGTGGCTCACATACAAAATGGAGAAAGGTTGGCTCAGGGCAAATCTTCCTCAAGCAAAAAAAAAAAAAAAGAAAAGAAAAACCCCACAAGCTATTAAGACTTGACATGTTTCTATACTAAAGCTTTATCAACAGTGCAAAAAAAATAAGATGATAAATACAGGTTTCTCAGGATTAGAAATTGAGAGTGGGAGCTATCTCGGGAGCGAGAAATAAAAGACTAGCCGGAAGGACTTGGCCCTCCAATGTCTAACACAAGATGAGTATTAGCTACGATTTCTGGAGCCACTTCCTTCCCTCCACCGTCACCCTCCATGCAACACTCTCTTCTTTCCTCCCGTCTGCCTTCCTCCCCCTTCTGTCCCTCCTTCCTCCCAGCATTCACACACAACATGGTGTAAGAGTTGTCTTCCTTGTTAAATGAAACCACTGTACAGATTCCTATTATTTTCAGAACATCTGGTTTGCAAATGAAAAGATCTCAGGGGCACAGCAGCACTAGTGAACAATTCTGGAGAAGCTTTTAACAAAACTTGAAATTGCCTAACCCAAAAAAGCACAAATACCCACTCCCCTTCCTGCTGTTCTGGGGTGCACAGTGTCTTCCCTCAAAGGGAAGATGACGTTAAGAAGAAAGCGAACTCTGTCATGGCTCTCCTATCTGGACCTTTTAGCTTCAGTTCTGTTCCCATCCACTTCTCCCATCCTTGAGAAATGGGAGTTTAATTAAAGTATTACATAGATGGAAAGAAAATTTAGTGGGAAACCAGTAGAAAATAAATTTCAAAGTTTAATTTTCCAGCACATATTTTTGCTTTCAATAGATTTCAAATAAGTCAAAAATAAATTAATTAATTAAAGGGGAAAAAAACCCTATGTTTAATATATATTGGCCAGCACAGCACAGCTATGAAAATAAAATTGTCAGGGGAATTCCTTGCCTGCCCTGGCATCCAGATTTAAAGCAGCTGCATAACACCAACTGAAGGGGAATTCAATTAAGAAAACCCATTGGCTCCTTATTGACTTTGGTTCAGAAAACAAACTGGGAGAAAGTGTATTAAGATATGTCTGGACTGCTTAGTGTGCTTTCTTTTAAGCTTATGACAATCAAAACGTGAGAATTTAAATTCTTTACAATTAAGCTCTGCTTTTGAGCACATTGGGTTCCCCAGATTCTGACACTGCGTTTTTTAATGTACACCCCACTCACACCCCAAAATGCAGCCTTGCAGTGAATCTGTGCGTCGTAAAGCAGGGGCACCACGGAGCAATTGGAGAAGAAAAAGTATTTAAGGTTGTGAATTTAATTTTGTTCTAGGATTTTCATTTTCATTTATGGCACCCGTTGTGTTTGAGACCACGGACTAATTTATGGATTAGTTTTAAACCCCCGGTCTGTCACACTCAATGAACAATTCTAAGTTGGAGAGAATCCATATGAAAGGATTAGAATGTGCCACAGTGGAGCTTACACATGACTGTTTCAACTAAATATTGCCCAGCTGCCTCTCATGCAGTAATTTTTTTTTTTGGGGGGGACTTGGTTAAATGGCTGGTGTCGCTAATCTCACGCATTCTCAGAGCCTTTTCATTTTGTAAATATCTTATACCGTAACGTGAAATAGAGGTGATGTTTCATTTATTCAAGATAGGGTCCCATAAACTGAATGGCTGGGAGACTAAGAAGAGGAGTCAATATGTAGTGAAATGTGTGTCTTCCAAACAGCAGTGTGGGGCCCGCCCTTGGATGCCTCATTTAGATGATGTGCATAAAACAGCCAGAGACTCACTATTAAGACCGTACACACTTACTGGGTTTGCAAGAACATGGGATTGTTTTTTTTGTTGACTGTATAAAATAAATGTACAATAAATTTGCCCTCATGGTAATTAAAATTAAAATAGAGACAATAGCTCAGCAGGCCTTTTTAATTTCATGGCCCTACAACACTATAAGTCCAACTCAACTTTTTGTGACCTGTTTTCCTCATAGACCCAGCTGAATTAAAGACAACAACAAAACTAAGTTTAAAAAAGCCTTTGTCAGGGCAATTAGGCAATCTCATTTTGCAAGCTATTTACAGCATTTATAACCCATATTGGAAATTTATAATTTGCGTTTTGCCTGTACACGTAGAATGTTGTCAAACAATATAGTGACCCCACAAGTTGATTCACAGGGGTGGGCTTGCACATCTCTCCAGTCTTGTGATTAAGATACTCTAATAAATCCTACTTCACAGAGCTGCACTCACTTCAGAGCCAGGGTGTCTGTGGTTTCGGCATGAAGTCATAATGCAATTATGAAGGAGAATTACATTCTGTCACAGTGCTCTCCTGCGGGGAGCACAAAGTCACTTCTAAAGAATGTTGTTTTTTTTTTTAATTCTTTACTTGAAATAGCCTCTGTTCAGATAGCACACCAGATGCTCTTGGAGAAATGGAATCCACGACTCCCCCGATACACCCTCAGTCTTGTTCTAAACTTCGTAGCCAGCCTGTGTTTCTGGTGCGGTCTCCTCCTCCATTGCTGATCGTGGTTTTACTGTTTCCCAGCTGCAGTAACTGTGCTGTTTGACTTGAACATGTGTTTGCTTTCAACTGTTTTAGAACATGTTTTTTCCTTCTCAGCATCCCTATCTCCTCCCCTTTTGGGCACAATTGATGGATTTCCCTTCCCCGGAATGGGGAAGCAAGCTGCACTGTGAACTCTCCTGGGTTTATTTTTCCAGTGCCCACATCGAAGCTGACACTCAGCTTCACTTAGTGTAATTTCGTCAGAAAGCTGACATAATGTTGTGATGTAAGAGGATAGTAAACTGGGAGTCACTGGTTAATTCTAAATTACTATTTTTGAGGACTCTACCCTTTAGGTTTTACTCTGCCCCCTTCTTTTCATTTTACACTAATGATTTACCTGTGAAAATAAAGCATATTAGAAGCACTGTTACAAAAATAATGAGCCAAAGTGTTTGTTGCTTTTTTTTTTGACTTCAGAAAGGAGCCAGTGCCTAGCCATAAAATATATTAACATGTGTATAAGTGTTTCTGTACAAATGTATATTTGATTTTACCCTTCAAATTGAAAGCACCTCAGACTAACCCTTGACTTGGATATTTCAAGTAAGGAGATGTGTCAACTGTGTCATGAGAATTTGGTGTAGAGATGTTTCAACTGTACAATTTTCGCTATTGTTTTTTGCTGCTATTTTATGCATACAGACTTGACTTGTAAGTATTGTATTCTTATGCGGTATATTTTATATTTTTCTTTCCTTCATCTGTTCTTCAGAAACTCAGCTATAAGTTATCTAAGCCTCAGTGGCCTCTCAGACTTCTCGTGAATCCTGGCTCCTTAGAAGGGCTCCAGTTTTTTTTATGGTATAGGGTCTTGAGGAAAGCATGCCAACTGAAGGGGAACACTGGTGTGAATTCATGTGTCATGTTTATAAATCAGAAGAACCAGGCTCTTTTGACCCAAAAAAAAAAAGTTACGTTTGGCATTCCACTGCATTTAAACATTGCCTGTGTCGAGTCTGAAAGAGTCTTTGGAGTTTCCAGAACTCATGAAAATAATTACCAGCCAAATAGCTACATTATAAAAAAGGACAGATAACTTTTGCAGTTTTAACCCAGAATCCCACTTCAGCTAGATGACTAGCTCGTGTGTCAGTGTCACCACCCCTTTCTGGCCAGAAGGGGATAGTGGAAGGAAACATTTCAAGAGGTGTAGAACTGAAAATTACAGCATGGCCAGATGGGTTGACATTGGAATGAAGTTGGCTTGAAGAGTGGTGTTAAAACGACTCTGGAAAAAGAATGTCATCGTGCATTTTGTTAGTTATTTATCCCACTCCCCCTGTAGCCAAAAATAAAGAGAAAATTTCTTGAGCCCCTTGAGGAATTTCCTGTGAAGAGGAGCCCGTACAGCAAGCCTGGTTTGGAAGCCTGGTCGAAGAAGGAGAAAACTTGAACAGCATCAGAAATAGAAGAAGAAAAGAGACAAACCACATTTTCTTCCACCCCAAGTGCAACTGGCAATGAAAAGAATCACGTGCCATCTCCTAATGCAGCCATGAAGGCAGGACTCTTGGCAGCTCACGATAGTGAATGTAGTTCTGAATTCTGAGCAAAGGAATGGCTGGAGACTTTAATTTTTGGAATGTCACATGGTTAGAAGTGGTGATTAGCAAATTGTGTGGGCTTGGGTGTTTCCATCCCAGACCTTTGCTCTTAGGTTATAACAGTAAGATCTGCAGAGTGAAGAATGGATTAGTGTGTGCGTGCATGTATCTGTGTGTGTGTGTGTACAGAAACTAATCTGAAAACCTTTAACATGTTCATGCCCGTGGCCTCCCAGTTAATTGAACTTTCCAGCTGAACTCTGCTGACATATTACACTGGATGGAAAACTTGGACCCGTATGTTCATCTACAGGCATCTGAGCACAAGCCGTAAAAGGATACTAAAAGTGCGATGGATTCAAAGACGTCTAATTGGCGGTCATGAAGCCTGTGTTCCCTGGGTGGGTTGGGTTAAAACAAAGGCAATGTTTGAATGTATGAATCCATTATTCAGCCAGCCTTCCGACCGAGCTTTGCCGTCACAGTCCTGAGCCTCGATGCGTTAAGAGCCATCTCCCAGTCACTGAGTTTGCACTGGTGTTCTCATCACGTTGCATGTTCCCCTGACTATTGACTAGCAAGTAGATGTGTCCTGGCGAGACCCCCAGAACCAAAGAATTTACTGTTTTCCTCACTGGCTCGCAGCTTTGAGCTGAAGGCATGTCTTAAAACAGTGCAACTCACTTCAAATGCTTTTTGCTTTTCATTTATTATTGCTTGTCACGCGATGTTCTTTGAAAGCTTGCTCATATATTATCTGTTCCATTTTTTTCCATTTTCCCTTTTTTTGCATGCCGTTCCTCCTGTTTCTTCCCTTCCTCCAATCCTCTGTTCCCGTCTGTAGACACAACGGCGACGACAGAACCAGCAGTTCACGGTTGGTATCACATTACTGTTTATCTACTTTCTCAGCACTGCTGAGAGGCAAGGCAAGCTGGGAAAAAGAGAAATGTAGTCTTCAAGGGAAATCATGTTTCAAGTAGACTGATCTCATAAATATGCTGTAGTTTTTAAGGCTTGAAAGGATGTCGAGTCTTGTCATTTCTGTTGTGAGTTCAGTAGCCACTGGTCACCATCTGAGACGAGCCATTTCCTCACTGGCTGCCGGGAGCGGCAGGCGTTTCAGTTGCACGAAGTCCCTATTTATATAACACCACCAGACATCGAAATACAAGGGGCTTCAAAAAAACCAAAATATGCCTAAGTATCGTAGCGTTGGAGTGAAAGGCCCAGTTGCTTTCTTCATTTATAGGCTAGAGTCCCAGGTACGTTTTGAAGAGGAGTCATCTGTGTCATTTGGTGGTTGGAACTCAAGGACAGGTCAAGGCAGAAGATCCCTGTTTAAATTCATGAGTTGGCGATGAGGAAGATCATTGCTCTTCTTTTAATTCTGTTCCCAGTCATATTTACCTTCCACAACCTCTTGCCGGTTCACCCTTAATCTCTGTGTGCATAAAAGTGGATGCTAACATTTGGCAGGAAGCCTCTCCAAACTCAGAATGATACCGTATATAAATTTTAACAGCATTAACTGGGACTTAAAAAAAAATCATCAGTTGTGAGTATCTTGTAGACAAAATACTAAAACGTTGGTTAAGATTTTCATCAACCAAAAGGTGATGAAAACCGAGCGAGTACAGCTCAGGAGGGGGCCTTGGGAAATCCTTTTCCCAATTTCACCACTGACTTACTAGGTTGGAATAAGTCTATTAACTTTTCTACATCTCTCCAATCAGAAAATTAGAATCATGTTTCATCTGCATATTCCTTTATTACTTAGCTCAAATCTAACCCAGGTGAAGTTATGCTCTTAGAGAAAGATATGTTACTTAAAAAATGGGCTAAATTTTAATAATTGAATCCAAGGGAATTATTTGGTAAAGGGCCTGCTTAAATCACTTTGCATGTTGTGCAGGGTGAAATCTATCATTTAAATGATGGGAGGTGATCAGCCAACCCTGTACTGTTCGTTCAACTTTTAGAGAAACATCTCTTCCCAGCACGACTGACTTCCTTAAATAGACCTGCATTTGAGGACTTATCGTTTGGAAATCTCTAAGCAAAACCTGCGTCATGCGACCTGTCCTTCAAGGTCAGGCCTTGAGGCTTAGCAGGTCAGCCCCACATTGGGACTTGCTGATGAGGAATTTTGAGAAAGGAAAACAAGCTTAGGTATGGAGCAGTGTATTCCTCCTCACTCTATCCCACCTCCCCTGCCTCCTCCTGTCATTGGCACAAAGGGAAAAGTTCATAAAATAAGTTAAAGGGCCAAATACACCAACAATCATGAGAAATCAATTAGGTATAAAACTTCCACTTGCTAAGGTAATGCCCCGTGGTGCTTGCTACATCTCAGGCACTGCACTCCATTAAGCTTAGTTATTTGTAGGTTTCATCATTAATTGAGCACTTCCTGACTTTTATCGATTATTCTCGGAGCTTTAAGACTATTTTAATGCAGTTCAAGAGATTTTGTTCTATTCTTTTTAAGAATCTTTAAGTTCTGAGCTTCCTACAATTAACTGCTGAGTCAAATGTAACCATAAGATTCCTGAATTCTGTGAGATCTTTGAAGAAATATTGATCATTTATCTCCTAAGACTCCAGAGTTCTGCTCTTTAGGTCCCTCCAGTAAAATCCGTGTACTTAAGTGACTCTAGTGGATGCAGGTCTTAGAGTTGGGTGGGCTTTTCAAATAGGAAATATGTCCCCTGACCTAAAAAATGAGAAGATAATTTGGGGGCCAATCCTGATTTTAGGATACTGTTTTTGATCAGGTCTTTCCCTCTGGAGAGAGAGAAAATGAAGGTGCTCTCTTTTTGTGGTATAATAAAGAGGCACTTGGAATAAGACTTTATAGCATTCCTGTGACAGGACATAGGTGCCTGAATACTATGAGAAGCAGTCACTGTCTTACTAGTTCGGGGACAGTGTTCAAGACAGTGATACTCAATAGCATGTTATTGACTGGCAGTGCATGAGAAATACACCTAGAGCCAAGAAATTTGGGGAGAAAAAAAGGAAATAAGAATAGCCATGTATATATACACCATACATATATATATATATATATATACACACACACACACATATATGTATGGTGTGTATATATATATATATATATATATATATATATATATATATATACACGATTCCTTAACAGCAGGAGGAGAGCTGTGATAACCCAGGTCAATCCCTGTATAATGCATTTATAAATGCATTCTGCAACTTGTCTAAAATCCTCATAGCATCCTCCCAAAGGAGTCCTACCACTCTTTTGAACAACACAATCTCCAGCCCACAGCAGAAAGCTTTAATGAAAGCCAAGGTAATATCTAGAATTTTACCTGACAGAGGGGAAAAGTCTTCCAGGTCAGTTGTCAGGATAGAAAAGGTTATAGAATATGGTGAAAATTACAAAGCGAGGGACCCAATTTCCAAAGAGATGAAGATAGAGAGCTGGTTTTATTCAAGTGAATTATGGCTAAAACCCAACTCCTTTGGTGCAGCAACCATTTGACTTGGATTCATTTGAGAATAATCTGGAGATCTTCATTATGGAGCTCTGGGCCTAGAAAAATGTGATTTGATAACTTCTCAACTTAAATGACAAGACGTATTAGGTCAGCCAGTTGTGACCATTTTACTGGTCTTAAAAATTTTCATACTGGATTTCCTTCCATATTTCTCTTGTATAAAAAGGAAAAGAATAATTTTACAAAGAGCTTTCCCTTTGAAGACTCATTAAAATGTTTTATTCAAGCTTGTGTTGCTAGAGTATGTATGAAGTATACCAGTTGTTTATGTATGTTGACCATTTGTTCTTAGCAATATCTGATTGGAATAAGCATGTATTGGAAGGTTAGAAGTGCATGGGCATGATTCAAAATCAAATGGATTTTCTCCAAAAAGAGACCAAACAATAATCAGCCACAATGTCTTTTTAAGGATCTAATTGATAGTAAAGATAAATGAGTGTAAGAATGGGATTTTTAGGCCAGGGTGACCGAAGGGATCTTCTCTGAATAAGGATCTTGAGCATTTGAGTTTTTGGAGCTCATCCTTCAGGCCTGGACAGGAAGACTCTTGTGTTGTGTATGCATGTTGAGCAATGCAAAAGACACTCTGCCAAACCCTGGTACCACATGGTCTGAAATTGATGGCAGAAATGCATGAGTGACTTAAAGCACGGATGGTGTCATCGTTATTCTGATTATTGATGTGTGGGTGCGTGTGATGGTTTTTATTTGTTTGCTCAAATGTGGGCGCTTCTCTGTAAGTGTCTTGTGCCTTGTTCTTTTTCAGCCCTTTGTGCCCCCTCTCCCTTCCCCCACCCACCTCCCCTGTGTGAGGTTTTGGGTGACAGCATGCCCATGGTCTGGAATAGTGCTTGTGCTTTTGCTGCACTGCAGTCAGCTGGCTTCTTCCGGGTTTGAGGTTCTCTCTGTCTCTGTCTCTCTCTCTCTCTCAGTCTCTCCTATTTTATTACTTTCAAGTCTAGCTGCCCTCTCGCTTTCCACCCCTTGATACATTAGAGGCTGATAATCTCATGAATTTGTATATCCCAAATGAATTTTTAAAGTTTTTAATTCAGTATGTAATGGTAGTAAGACTCAAACTGGGAGCCCCCCAGAAATAATTTTTCACTTTCAGTTTTGGTTTCAAAATATTTGGCCCTTGCTGAGACATGCTCACACCCTAGTCCACTGCCCTTAGGTAACTGCCCCATGGATCTGCCTTTAAGTAGTGTCAGCTATGATTGAATTCTAAAAGCACATGAAATTCTTACCTTACTTTTTATTCAATTGTGGGGAAATTCTGAAGCCCATTTTAAAGAAAAATAGCCAGCAGTGCGCATTATTACAACCTCTATGTCCACCATCTGTGTCTGTACCTCTATGCACATCTCTCTGTATGAGTACACGACAGTGGCATTCAAAGGCTGTCATTCAGTCAAGGGACTCTGCAGACATTGTGTGTTCTGCTCAAGAACAAAGCTAAAGAGGTTTACGAATGGCTGCAGGACCTGAAGATTGTGTTTCAGCCTTGACATGCAGCTCGGAAACAATGTGCTACTGTTTAACGGCGTGAACCAAATTTCTGCTAATGGGAAGAAGGGAAAAACTCTCCACAAAAGCTGACAAAGCAGGAAGAACAGGATGACTGAGCTTTTAGATTAAAACTACCGGGGGCGTCTGAACTCTTATGGCTGGTGATGGAAGTAACAGTTTGCATAATATGGCCAAGTGATCAGATGTATGCCGCTTAGGTAAGAGAGAGACCATCGCCTACTTTTTCGTAATGGGAATGGTAGTAGGGCCCATGGGCTAAGTTTTTGTTTCCTAGAGGTTTTATTTGATCATTCTTTGAAGTTTTCTGAAAAAATGAAACTGATGAACTGAACCCACAAGTATTTCAATTTTACTTGACTTTGAATTTATTTAAATATCTCTGGGATTTCTTACTGTCTCTAATTTTGGAGGTTTTCCTTAACCTGGTTTAAAATTGCCACAGCATACCACTTTTAGAAGGCAGTGATTTCTGTTGAAAAGGAGGAGCAGCAATTGCAGAAGTCCTGGGGTGTGTGCAACACATTGGAGGACCAGGAAGAAGCAAAATGCACGTCTCCACATAAGAGACAATTATAGCACCTACATTAAATCATCATGTTTGCACCTTAGGATTTTATCAATTGCTCAGGAAAAAATCCCATATGGACCAAAAGTAAACCTCCATTTGTGTAAGACAGTTTAAAGAAATTTGTTGAATACATTTTAATTAGAAGTGACGAGAACGAGCTTTAACGGATGATATGAAAGTTTAAAGAGAAAAACCAAGAAGTAATTTCCCACTTATTGTTAAATTGTGAAGTTTCCCTTTGAAGAATATTCTCTGCTTCATAAAATACATCTTTGTCTTTTTCTTTGAGAAAATGAGAGGTGTATAATTTTTAACATGAAAGAAAACGACCTAAGCCAAAGCAATTTCAGGAGGCAAATTTTTCTTGTCCTCACTTGTACATTCAGTGCTTCAGTAAACTCCTCCTAATTATATTTATTCAGAAATTATCCAACTATGGCAGAGCACTATAGATTCATGAAATACAATAGTAGTGCAAAAACAAATTTAACGCCACCAACCTAAATGGCTTCCTACTTTCAGATGGAATCTGAGCAGTAGATTCCAGGTGATTTGCTGTATTTTAAAGTTTATGCCATTAAAACTGACAGATTCATCTTTAATGAGGTGTGTATCAACTGTCTGTTACTTTTTAATGGGATACTTTGCATATCAATGATATTTCATAAACATATTTGTCTTTATATTTTAAAATTAGCTTTCTCTTGCCTTCCCCAAGGAAACAAGCCTCCAAGCAGTAAAGTTGCCTACTTGAAACATCCTTGTTTAACATGGTTCAGTGGGTGCCAAGCACGTATGTAGAATGCTTTGATATTCATTGGGCCACGTAGAAGTGAGGGATTAGCCTTCTGAGAACTGCAAATTCATAATTAACTACAGAGAAGTACTTTATGTTGCCCATTTATAACAATTATTCAAATAATGGTATTCATCAGTCTTTATACAATGGATAAAGCCAATTAGAAATAGGAAAGCTTTCAACCAATCAGATTTAAGAACAAATGGATAGTATCCCTATTCAGTTGTCTCTATAATTTATTGCGTTACTCATTGCTTTTCCTTTAGTTGTCTAAGTCCATAGTTTGGGAGCATCTGTGGACTTGCATCTTCCCATTTTTAATTGACACCTGCCCTTGAATGTTGGCACCCAAGGATCGTAGAGGGTCGCAATTCTTATTCAAGAGCTGATAGGGTGGCTTCCTTTCACAGCACCAGCCTAGCTATCTTTATTCATGTGGCTTCTTTATAAAACAACTTAGAAAATCCAAGCTTTTACTAACCATTTCTACATGACTGTTTCTGTTAATTTGGGTTTTTCTAAATAGTGCGATCAGTTTGACATTGCTTGTTTCCAGAGCATTTGTTTTGCTTGCTTTTCTACTCTGGCTGGTGGTTCACTGAGCATTACTCCCAAATCATTAGTTCAGCAAATACTTACTGACAGTATACTTTGTGCTTGGCTATAAGAGAAGGGAAAGAAGAAAAAATAAACAAGATGTGCCCCTTTCTTCAAAGACCTTGCAGTCTAAGAGGTCTACAAATATCGTTGAAAGTGACAAATCTCATTGGAGAAGTGTTAGCAAATTGTTGTGTGAATGAGAGGCCCTGGAGCAGAACGTGAAGGACAAGCAGACGCCTCCTGAATTGTCTTAACGTTTTGTGGTGTTTAATAAACTTCATTAAAGGAGCAGCTTGTAAATGAAGCACGGGGAAGTGGAAGCCATCTCACAGCCGAGCCTCCCATTGTTTATCTCCTTCCCTCTTCACCTCTTTTAATTCAAACCGCAGCCAGCTGAGAGCCATCCAGTTGGCCAGCCTTGGTGGTGATTCGGATAGGTATTTCAAGCCCCCACTGGCTTATCTCCTGACCTAACTGCTTTTTCAGCTTTGAGGGTTTTATTTTTCAGGAATACCACTAATTTTTGAAATTCTCTTCCTTGAAAAATGATTTTGCGAATCAGATTTTCTGATGAAGGCATAGCCTGCAATCTGCAGTTAGCAGATGCTGTGCCATTCTGAAATAAGTGATGCAACATCATCATAAATTGATAATGAACTGTATTTGTCAGTATTGGCAACGGATTTCAATTTACAGTAAAATGTGAAATAAGACTTACATACATCAGTATGTGACATCTAAATATATTTGTATTTAAGAGAGATCAGAGCATTGACAGCTGACAGGCTTATCTTTTTCTTTTTGCATGCTGTTATGGATGAGTGATTTTAAACATTCACTTTCATGTTTCATGTGCTTTGAAAGTGGAGACTGAGGAATCTTTCTGCCTCGATTGTGTATCAATAACAAAATTAAATGATTGGAGAAAGGTACTTACGGATTAATACCTTCGAGCTATCCAAAAAAGCAGAGAGATAGCAAGAGATTTGGCTCATGTTTTTTAAGAAATTCATCCTCAGTTCTTAAGTGTTTTGTTTATGTCCCTTGAGGAATGAAAAGAAAAACGATTTGTTTTTACTTGTAAGGCCTTACTCAGTTGCCCAATTCCGCAGAAGAACTGGACAGTGAGGACCTCTCAGGTAAGGGCTAGTCATTAGGTAAGGCACTGCTGTGTCCAACCTGTGGGTGCTCTGTCCACTTCTACAAAATGGCCATTTGGTTTGCTGAGCAATCCATTAGCAATTGTGGATTTTGAGACTAAAGAAAAACCATTTTTCATGAACCCTTTCTTCCTCCCCACCCACCTCTCTTCCCTCTGGTAGTGGCATGTGTATTTCAGATTGGGGCTGATACTGTTAATGCAGTGGAGGTCAAGCCATCTTTGAGATTGTACTAAAGCCACTCAGTGTTCAGTGGCTTAAACTAATTTTTATGTTCTAGCTATATAATGCTTCAAGAGAAATTTTGTTGCCTTACAAAGCAGTTTAAGGATGTTGGATTATGAGGCAAGATCTTTATTTTAAAAAAACCTCATATTGACCATTTACTTCTGTGGAATAGACGAGAAAAGCCAGGTCACAGGTTATCTTAGAAGGAGGGGGTGGGGAGGGGCAGGGAGGAGGAAGGGGGGCAATTGTTTTGTCACACACCATGATGTAAACTAATTATCCACCTCAGACCTTTTTCACAGCACACTGAGCTGTTGCAAAAGTAGGTTTCATGCTTGATTCCAGGATTTAGGTGTTACTAATCCAGAATAAGAAGCATATCCTAAAAAGGAGGAGGGAGGAGATTTAAAATGGTCAGAGCTAAACAGTTATATGAGCTCCCATGATGTTGTGGGACTTCGCTGCCAACCAGCTACAGCTTCTTCAACATTTTGATCAGTCACTTCTTAATAAATCGATAAGAAGTGCCCTTCCTCCTCATTGCAATGGAGAAACCAAGGCATGGGACTGTAGACGCTTACTCCAGCCTGTTGGAAAGAAGGGTTCCATATTGTCCCTTCTTGAGGAGATGTCACTGCAGCCCCCTTGAATGTCCGTTGTCAAGGTGCAGTCCTTAACCACAGGTCTTACCCAGTGAGAGAATAAGATGGTACCACCCAGTCTTTCCAAATGCAGTAGATTTATTGCCTACCATGTACTTCTGTCAAACCTCAGGGATGCCTGTTTTCCTGTTATGTAGCATGTCCCGGTTTGAGCCTGGCAGTTGGATTTTCCCACAGAGTGGAAGCTCTGGGAGGCCATATTGGTTTTGTTCACTGCTGTATGCCTGACGTGTAGTCAGCACTCGACTGATACTTGTTGGATAGATAAATGAACCCCAAATCCCAGTGAATTTAGAGAGATAAATAGAAGATTAAAAAGCCAGCCGGCCCATCAAGGGAGTGTTTCATTTTTGCCTCTGTTTTGTGGTATATTTAGAGAAGCTGCAGAAACATTAGCCCAATTTTCTTTAAAATAAGAGTGGCTAAGTCCTTCACCCTGCCTAGAATGTAATGTTGATCCTGAGTGATCCGCTCTCAGTTCTGATCCTGACACTAAATAAAATAGCTCTCTGACAGTGTCCCTGGCAATCGGATCTTCTCAAGGATCCTAAGAAAGGACTGTGTTCTCGTTGGCCTGATCCCTCTTGGCCCATTAGCCAGACGAGGATTACTCAGATATGCAGAAGTAATTTTTCTCCTCTTTAGGAAAATGGGACTAAATCAGCCATCCACCCCAGCATCATCAATTAAGGAATACTCTGGATCTCGCAGCTCTGCACCGAGTCAGCTGTGGCCTTGCTGCAGTTCTATCAATCACCCCTGAGTCAGGAGCAATAAACCAACAACTGTTTGTGTTCATAATAATTCAGTTAAATTAATAATTACGTCGTCTCCCTCCCCCACCTTCTCCAGGAACGCTGCCGTCCTGTATTGCTCAGGAGCCATAAGTCATGTAGAACACTGATGATCTATCAGGCCAGGGCTGGGCTGCCTTCGCATCTGGTTTGATGAACTAATCAAAAACTGATTAGCACCTTTGTTCAAAGGGGATGCTGATTAATCAATTACTATTGATTGTGAGCTTGGCTTCACTCGGCAGCAAAGAGACATCTGAAGGGAAAAAAAAAAAACCAATAAAAATTGAGCAGCTGTCATAGTGTTTAAATTTATTAAAACAAAATACATTATTTTTTATGAAGCTGTCTTGAAATGGGTCACTGAAGGGGAGCATATTGATTGAGAAAGGATGAACTTCTCAAATTTCTGTAGCCTAGAGACTGAATTCAATTATAATACAAGACAAACAGGTTAACACCCGTCTTAAACAGTCCGTCAATAAATTAGAGTAGGTGTTGCACATTTAATGCTAAACTGTGGTAATGAATAATATTACCATCCATTCCCTGCTCCATCTGGGTAGAAATTTCATCCTTTCCTTATTACGGATAAATGTTACATCCTGCGCTTCCTTCTAAATACTAATGGTCTGTCTCCTGCTTGCCCTCTTCCCCACCTCCCCCACTCACCACTGCTACCTCAGCTAATGACAATTTCATAAGCAACATATGGTGCTCCATCCTCACCCAGCAAAGCAAGTTGCCCAGCTGATCCTCCTCTTTAATCTGCATTAAAAAATTATGCTTGTCTGTACTTCAGTGATTTAATTATTGGCGGACCTGGGAAGCTTATCCACTTCTACTTTGAACCCTTTCATTTACTTTTTGGGTGTTAACTTTATTGACGACAGATCCACAAGAGTTTTGAATTGTTTTATCAATTGCAGCTGCTGTTTCCTGGTGACAGCTGGTGGTTATTGCCACCCATGTGGAATAGAATAGCTTTAAGCATATTTATCCTTCTATTTTATTTTAAAACTTTTTTAAAAATGTCTCCACCTGCCTCCCTCCCTTGAGCAATGGAAGGGCCCGCGGGGACTGTGTGGTGGAGAGACAGTGTCCCAGAGAATGGCCCTCCAGCACAATCAGAGCAGTCCCTCAGTCTTCTGCTTTTGAAGCAAAGGGCCGACGAGAAATTCCAGAGCTGTCATGCTTCCCAAAAACGTGTTTTCAGCTCTTGCCCTACAAACAAGAAAGTGATCTGGAAAACTCCTGCAACATCTCCCTCACGACCCATAGGAAAGCGTGAGGGGAGGGCGAATTCTAAATGGCGCTGATAATCCGTGCCAGGTGTTAAGGAGGAATCCAGATGAGCCAACTATAGTGCCCTAAATGGATAACAGAGGAAACATGGGCTTCAAATACAGTCTCTACTTAGATAACGGAGGCCCTTAAAGCCCTTTGGGTCCAGATTATCAGTTCCAGGGTGGGATGTAAGACCATCTGGTTATTTTAAGTGTCCTCAAAGTCTGTCTGAACTTGCTTGAAATGTGTGTGAGAAACTGCTAACAGGCATAGCATTTTGAGGAACTCTTTCGTTAATTAGCCCCTACCTAAACTGTGGCCCAGATTTGGCAAACAGGCTATTTCATTTCTTTGGTAGACTAATAATAATAACAATAATGATAAAGAAAACAAAGACCAGTGGGGCTGTGTAGACACATTTAAGGTATGGCCCATAAATCTAAAGTGTGGTATCATTCAGCCCATATCTTCAGAGTATGTATAACTTAGAAGGCTCTTTCATACGTATCAGTGATGTCATTTGATCTTCATTCATCCAACACAGTTGTTTGAGCTCCTCCTATGTGCTGGCCTCTGGGCTGGGCAGCAGGGATGCAGCAGCGAGCAAAACCACCCTGACTGGAGCAGGCATGGGTCTCACATACCAGGCCTCGGCTCTTGTACAGTTCCGTTCTAGAGGGGGAGACAGGCTCAAAGCACAAGATACTGTCAGACAGTGACAAATGCTGCGAAAAAAGAAAAAGTAGGTAAAGCAAAAGCGACTGGCGAGGGCCGGGAAGAGGCAGCGGCTAGTTTAGAAAAGCTCACCAAGGAAGGCCACTGGGACAGAAGACCAATGGATGACAATGAGCTGGCCATGGGAGGATTTTCATGAAAATCCCGTGAGGTTGCTCAGGAAGGGTTGTTAGTCTCGGTTTACAAATGAGCAAACTGGGGCTCCAGAGGTCAAATGATTTACTCAAAAGGCAGAGTCAGAATTTGAACATACGGGTCTTCCTCCCTCTAGGAAATGGAGACTTGGGTTTTAAAGTGGTTATCCTTCCCCCGTGAAAACAAACTTCCTTTGCTCTGGGGTCTTTTTGGGAATCTTGTCTCCTTTTGGACCCTTTTCAGTTGAGTCTGTGCATCCAGGGGATGAGGAGGGAAGAGCGAGGCTCTCCAGAGCCCGTCAGGCGGAGAGCTGTGTACTGACTGACCTGGGAAGATCTCTTCCAGCATCAAATCAAGCTCTTGCCCCTTCAAAGAAGACCTTAAACTCTGCTCAGATGTTTTCAGTGCCACAGTCCCATTGACTCTGAAATTATGGGATCAGTTTCCCAGTGAGAAGGTCCTAAATGCCATGGGAAAGTGTTGGATTACAGAAAGTTAAAACATGTAGATTCCCTTATTTTAAAATTCCGTTTAGTAGACTGACAAGTCGTATTGGGTCCCGGCCAGCTTCTCCATGGCTTTCCCGCAATGTGAGTTTAAACTTCATCATACTGCTGATCTTCCCATAATCCAACATGCTACTGTTTCCCCCATGGGGAGGAAGGAGATCATTAAACAGGAAATTTTCCTCCAAACTAAAAAGTTGGCAGGCTACAACGCAAAATGTGAATTCCAGTTCTACAGGTTGGACACTGCTTTGGGGTGATTTTACCATATTCATTAATCCATCCTCCTCACACCCCCCCAAATGCCTGAGGTCCACTGAAGCATCTTTCTCCAGAGAGAGATTCTAGTGGGAAATGTATGTCTGGAAGTACTTTACAACTGTCCTCTTTATACTCCTTTAAGGAAAACTCTGGTGTCATCCTCGGTGCCTTCCTCTTGCTTCAAACGGAAAAGGCGATCACACTTCAAAGTCCTTGTTATTATGAGAGGAATAGAGAGGACTCAGGAGCGTGCCTTTTGGTCTCTCTGGTGATGCTAAATGTCTTGGGAGGATTTGCATCCTGTTGCATCAAGTCATTTCCACTGTTGGTTAAATTAACTAAATAAATTGCTTGGAGAAAAACCAACTTAAAAAAAAAAAACACTTGTTCTCATATTTAGCTGACAACAAGTATTTAATATCCTTGTTGGTGCCCCTGAATCATAACTTGGACTAGGTGTCCTTCAGCCGCTGGGCCCATGGCCTTGACTGCCACACAGGACAGGTAGGCCATCAGTCAGACTGTGTGCCATTCTGCATGAATGAAAAGCAGGGGCTTGGCGACTTCAACATGGCAAGTGTTTTGGGTGATCTTATCCTCTCAGAATAGGATTGGGTATGTAGTACAGCCCTTCCCCACAACGAGCTGATAAGTATTTGTCTTGAATCAGTGATGAGAACTGGAGTCCAGCCCTCCGTAGGCTCTAATATAGTGGATTTAAATAACGCTAATTGAGTGTCTCTGATGTGCCACGCCCTGGGCCAGACAGGCTCTTTCCTCTTTAGAAACACGTTGGTAATGGGTCTCAAAATGACCCTGCGAAGTGCATGATTGTGCTCAATGGCTCAGAGTGGCTGATTGACCTGCCTGAAGTCACAGAAAAGTCACAAAGGCCACTTTCTATCCCAGAACTGACGGCAAGTCCAGGGCACTGTACAGTGGGCCGTGCAGGAGGTGAGCTCCCAACTCATCCCGCATCTCCTGTTCAGGCCTGTTTCTAGAGGAGAATGTAGGCAGTAACAGCCTAGAGAGCCCGAAGCCCTGATCGCTGAGGAGTGACAATGTACAGCCAAAGCCGGTGTGCAGTACTTGTAATTTAAACGAAGGCACACTGAGCTCTGTGTGGCACGATGATGATGATCACTATAGTTTTCCTTCGAGCAGCTTAACATAGTTGCTTTGAAATGCTAGCGTAGCTGCATTTACACTGCTAGAATTAAATGCAGCTGAAGGGGAGGACCAGCGGCCTGGGATGCTGTATGGGAATCTTCATGATTTCTTGCCTTACATTTATTCCTTCCCTTCCACTTTCTAAGAAGACAGAAAAGAAAGGTTATGCTGCAGAGGCTGGTGTGCTCCAATATATATTAACATCTTAATGGGAAAGCTGTGCATGTACTGTATACATTTACTACTCTGACAAGAGGGAATTAAATGTCAGAAGGATTTGTAGCATCTATAATTGAATTGGTGCTGAGAAAAGCAAATCTTAAAGAAGAATAACATATTAGGATTAGCAAATAATGTGGCATTTTGTCAGCGCGTGCCATTCAGTTTGTTCCCCTTCAGTAATAAAGTTGTGCTTTTTAAAATGCACGCTTATTTTTGTTGCCATGACAGGAGCTACAATAGGTGTTGAGAATGAGGAGCTACATTTTTCAGATGGTGCCAGGTTTTTTTGTTGGTTTGGTTTTGTCTTTGAGGTCAGATTTTGTTTTTGCCTCAGATTTGCAAAACTCACTGTCAGGCTTTTTATTTCTTCCCAGTGAGAAGTAGCAATTGACATCCTAGTCATTAAACTTCCTCTGAGATAGACTAATCCTACAGCCCTGGGAAGCTGGAGGCAGCATTTCCATTATAAACACTGATTGTAAGAGTTTTTAATTAAACTGACTTGTCCAGCAAGACCTCAGCCCAGGAAAAAGACTAGAACTAAACCAAGTGAGGGAACTGTTGCAAAAAGTTAACAATTCCAGATTTTCTCTGGTCATCCATAGATGAGGAAGTTACAGGAGATTGAGCATCTGAATTGTCCAGTAAATAGAAGATGAATCTCCCCCATGTTTTAAATACTAATTTTTAAGATGAGACCTAAGGTAGTTTATAACCTAGGAAAAGAAGAGGTAGGCGCATTTAAGGGGAATGTCCACATCTCCCCAAGTTATTAAATGTCCCTTCAAGCCTGAGCCGGGGATGTTTTGAAATGTGAAGCACAGGGTGACAGCATGGGGTGGCTGTTACGCCCTGTGCCATGCGTTTTACCGTGTATTACTGTATCACCCTGCAGCTCCTCAGATGTAGAAAACTTGGTGTCCTTTTGGCAAAAAGACTGGCCTCAGACTGAGCAGCCCGGGCTGCAACGTGGGCCGGCTGCAGATGCCATGAGTGATCCGCTCGGTCACTTCCTCTGCCAAAGTCCTTATTTGCCAGGAGCTTGTCTAGGATATACTGGCCATTCCCTGGCTATCCATGGATCCCTGCCTTTGGCAGCAGAGCCTTTTGGGCTTATCGCAGATCCATGATTAAGGCACTCGCTTGGCAGTTGATGTTCGCATCCCGTGCCAGGTGGTAAAGTAGCCGTAGAAACTGGGATCTGTTGCCGCGCTCTGTTTTCACACAGGCAGCGTGACTGCTAGAGCACTGCATTAAGGGTGACTCTGGCAAGGAATCTGAAGCGGGAAAGCAGGTAGAGAAAGAGGAGTCCCTGAGAGGGAGGGGAAGGACACTGAAGTTCCACTAGCAATCGCTTTTCTTGTCTGGCCCTAGGGGACTGCTGCCTTTAGAACTCCCTCCTTCATATGGTCCATGAGCGAGGGATGGGGCCAGGTCACCTGGCCCAAGGTAAAGAAATCTGAGCAGTTTGGGGCCTCACTCTTGGGAGTTCTTTGAAATGTTTTTGTCCTTGCAGTTTCTAAGATGCTAACGCAAACCCAGGGTGGTTGAAGTTGTGACCCAAGCGGTAGTAGGCAACTTAACATTCTGCCAGCAGCCTGTAAACTCTCACCTGGAGCCAAGTTGTTCCAGCTTTTTGCCAAAAGAAAAGCTAACTCACGAATACTAAACAGTTCATCGTTGATCTATCCTTAAAGAGACTCATGTCACACTTAGAGCCATAGACAGCTGCAGGATGGGACAGCCCAGGCAGGAAGAACCGTGCCACAACTGTGAGTTGTCATAAATACTTCCCAGCGTTTACAAAGCACACCTAAAAACCAGACTCAGGGAACAACGAGGCCTAAGTTACTTAAGGTCACACGTGAAATGATTTGGATGACTTTCTTCACTTCAGTTGGACTGTCACCCAAATATGCTTGACTCTTCAAGGTTGCACTAACCTTTATACGATAAGCGCACACCAAGCAGAAACATGGCTCCGCTCCGCAGGATGGCGGGGCAAAGCTTAGTCCCAGAAACGTGGACATTCTTACACCTGTTCCTAAGTGAGAGGAACAGTTGTAGTCTCTTAGAGAACAGGAAAACACTGCCTTCTAAACTGAAGAGCCTTCAGGATCCTGAAGGATCCGTTATGTTTCTAAGTGCCGCTTTACATGCACACATTTATTTTCAGTGTAGAAGCTCAGGGCAGCTGGAGAGTCTGGCTCTTCGGTTTCCTTCTCTGTCTAATTTAGGAAAGGACCCCGAAATCTAGAGAGGATGTCCCCGGGAAAGTTCACAGGACCTGAGTGAAAGGGTCAGCACCCCAAGAGGAGCAGGATCTCGGGGGTGATGGTGATGGTGAAAGTCACAGACTTACCCAAGTTTTTCACTTAGAAGTAATTTCTCAAGGAACTGGCCAGAGCTCTTGCTTTGTCAGTGGAACAGGAAGGGCCAAGTGGCTGATGGCCTTTGTCAGAGCCATGCTGCTTCTGGTGGTCGATGTTTCTTTCAGGTTCCAGTCTTCATCCTGCTCCATTAGCCCCGTGTCTCTTTGTGTAACTCTTACGCTGTTGCTTCGTACCATGAGCGAGGCCCCAGCCCACACAATGCAGGCAGTTCCAATCCAGCAGTAGGTAACTAGCTTTCACGCTGTTCCCCCCACCACTTTGGGCCAATCAGGAGCACTGTGAAAACTCTCCCACCCATCCCACACATGAAAACAAGAGAAAGGACTGAGATGAGTCTAGAAACTGCACTGTTCTTCATAGAGGAGGCCAAACCCTGACAGAGGCGCCGGTGAGCGGCCACAGCTCCATCAGTACCTCCCGCAGTAAACCCAGGGGTGGGGTAGAGGTGGGAAGAGGCGGTAAGGAGCTTGCAATCTGGAATCTTCCCTGTAAATTAAACATCAGTTACCTTCTGTGTCCGTCTGCAGTAATTGAAGGCAGGAAAAATGTCTCAGTGATTAACTGGTAGTAGTAAACTTTCTGATCAAAGTGAGTATCAGAAGATAGCTGGAGAGATTACCCTTATAAATAAGTATCTGTAAAATATGTGTGTCCTTGAGGGTAGGGAAGGTAACTAGAACCCGCATGTTTAACATGGGAAGAAAGAGCAGCCCCAAGCATATTTAGCTCTCAGTTCATGGCGAGCAAGGTCAACTGAGTAGTTTTGGCTAGAGAAATTAATACCACAGATACATGCCCTGTGAGGTTTTGTTTGTTTTTCTTTATGACAGAGCTTCTTGCTCTCTCTTGTTAGGCTTCTAGAATGTTCCTGTGCCTGGGCATGGAGGAGGCTGTCTTCTAACAGTAGACATGAGAGTGCCTTCCCCTGAGGGGTTAGGTCTTTGCCTGGGACAGCTTCTCAAAGCTTCTTTCTGCTCTGAGTCTTCCCGGGCCAGGACCTGTCTTCACCTCTTGTGCCTGACTTTCCCCTCCCCTCAATAGCTAGGATCGCTTTGTTTTCCTCACCCAGTTCTAAGACATATGGAGTTAGTTGAAAGACCCTTGTTTTTCAATACATCTGAAGCTCATGGCAGTTGGAGATTAGTCAATTCTCATTCCCACAAGATCCCCCATTTTGACAGCTCCCTGAGGAAAACACAACTTGCTGGCTCTTCTGTTAACTTTTGTCTCCCCATAAGCAATTTTGGTACCTCCAGGTACCCTGTGTCCAGGGGCACCCCGAGGGGAGTGCTCCCCTCCCACGGCTGAGCTCCACCTCGTCGAAATGACTTTCAAGACACGGAGGCTGTTGAATCTGCAGGAGGCACACTTTTGGCTGAGGAGGGAGATTCCTCTCCGCCACGTTTCAAGTCGAGCTTATTAGACGTGTTGCTGGAGGGGCTCGCACATCACGGAGCGGGCTAATTGGCTGCAGTGCTCTCTGCCTCCACCCCATCTCCATTCTCCAATTAAACTCCCATCAGCCTGTTGTCCTGGGCGACCTGCCGCTGCCTCTGATTCGGCGTTTCTGTCCGGGTTTGGATTTTTGGTTTTTTTGTAGTCCTTTCAAAGGTAACTTAATGAAACACTTTAAATACGTCATTTTTTTTTTAAATTTAAACTCTTTTAATTAAAACACTTTTCATGGACCCCTCAGTCACGAGTTATTTCCCCACATCCTTCAGTACTTAATCTCAGAGCAGAATTGGAAATATCGATAGAAAGTGTAAATCACGCTCTCCTGCTGAAAGCATTGTATCAGGTTTCGGCTCAAAAGAGCACCATTACCTTTAGCTGTCACGGATCTGTACACTTGATCGATAAACTTCAAATATTATTAGAGGTGGAGGCTTCAGAGATTTGCTCTGTTCTTTGGAGAGAGACAGAGATAAATCTTTCTTAAAAATTGACTTGAATTTGCACTCTCAGTCTTCCTGCTGAAATGCATTTCTCTTAGGCGTCCAGCAACTGCAAGGGGACAGATTTATAGGCCATGTGCTTCTTGTACTGAAAGATTTAAATGGTAAATCCTTCACATATGACTTCACAAATCATGTAAAGTTAAAAGATTTTTACCGTTTCTGTTGCTGCTGTGCTTAAATTGTAAGGTACAGCTAGTAAATCATTTTAATGGAGGTGTCGTACTTGACTCAATAAAAAAAAAAGACAATGGTTTAGCTTCCACTCCAAAATGTTAATGTATTAATCAACGGGAGAATAATTGTTTTTTACTACATTATAAATCTCGGGTGCCATTAGGATTTCAGCAAGGGGTGATGTAGCCACATTCCTAAATTAAAATTGTTTACACTGCCATACATCCATTCTGCATCGCCATAGCTCATTCCGGGTCCATTTTGGAGTTGTTCCCCAGCCAAACATGTCGTTCCTCAGTCAGAAGAAGACACCCTGAGGGAGTGAAGCTTATAAGGGAAAATTAATTGCTTTGTGAAGTGTTAAATAAATAAAATAAAAACCGTCTGTGGCGATGGACAATTATTCCTTGCTGTCTCTTTTGAAATAGGTTTTTAGGTTTTAGATTGAGGCTTACTCCCTCGTACATCCTAAACGTAGCAAGCACGTCGCTTGTCTTTAGTCTTCTAATCCATGTTTTATCTCCAGGCAGCGGTGGCATTTGAGCTCCTTACTTTTCCTGTTGCATATGCCTATCCGGGAAAGTCACTGGGCCTCCAGCCTCCCCTCCACAGCTCCTGCTACTGCCCTAAGGTGCCATTCTGACGCCCTTCAATAGTTAGGGCGGCCCTCCTTAATAGGATCTGCAACTGGATACAGATAGAGTGAAGGCTAAGACCAGGTCAGGCCTGGATAGACTCTCCTTCTTCCCTCTCTGCTCCCTGAGCTTGTTCCACATGCATTAGCGCTCCTCTGCTGCTTATAATGAAATTGCCTTGTGGGGAGAACAGATCAATTCAGCCCTGGACAGGTCAGTCTGTTCCCTCCGTGTAACTTGATCCATCTCGATGTTCTCTCTGACTCCTCCATTAAAAAAGAAGGTGACCACTGACCCTGGAGGCAGAGTCTCCAGGGCTCCTGGTGTCTCGTAATGAGCTCTACATCCCTATTCCTCTTCTGATTTCAACAGATTCTCGAGCAGGTGAAGAAGGCGCCATAAGGGCAGTGGATCATGCCGTGATTGGCGGCGTCGTGGCCGTGGTGGTGTTTGCCATGCTGTGCTTGCTCATCATTCTGGGGCGCTATTTTGCCAGACATAAAGGTAAGCAAGGGGCTTTGGCAGGCAGGAGGCCTCGCGTCACCACAGCCCCTGCATTTCGGGACCTTACAAGGTTGTCCTTGATAGGCAATTCGGTTTATGTGGCCACATAGCCTCTTTGATTCCTGAAACCGAGAGAGGAAAAAAACAAAAATCTTAGCGGCTGCTGATTAGGCCTCTGAGAGCTGATGAGTAGCACTCCTTGATTTGGATTTTCTCTAAATATAAAACTTTTTAGATTTTTTATTCTACAATCCATAGTTGGGGATAGAGTAAAAAATAGGGGCTGGTGTGGTGTGAAGCCCAATATGATAAATATGGAAAGAGCATACCCATAACTTACCACTTTCTGGGAAGCAGGCGGGCTCTGCTCCCTGGCCCCCAGCTCTGGGTCAGCTGGTCACGGAAGTTAGAAGCCTTCCTTGGTTTGATGTGCCTTAAAAGCCACATAAATATGTATTTTTGAAATTATCAGTGCAATTGATTTAAATTGCCATTAATCATCACACTTCTCAACTGTGCAGTCTGGATGGGCAATCATCTTTTCCAACGCTCCTCCTCTCTGCCCCATGCTGCTCTGATCCTCTCCTCCCCTCTTGGTAATTTATTCTTCCTTTTCTTTGTCGGCCCTTGTCTTTCTCAGTTATTTTCCTGAAGCGCTGTGCAATGAGCTTGCAGGGCTTTCCTGTAGGATTAACCCTAGCGCTTGCATACTGCTTGATTGTAGAGCGTGGGCTTGGGGAAGTCCCCTTGAGCACAGCAGGGGAGGTCCAAGGTACTTGACAGCGCCTTTAGGATCTGAAGTGCCCGTCTCGAGCGTAAAATGGTTTGGGACCCTCAGCACCATGCGTAGCCTCTGTCCAAGCCCAGGGGTTTGTCTGTTTGACTGAGAACTCCCAGCCTCTTGCTGTTGAGCTGATAGAGCCAGGAGGGGAAGGCCAGAGAGCAGAGGCGAAGTGTCCGCAGCAGCTGCGGAGAACCAGGGGCAGAGGGCACAGTCCGCAGAGGAAAGGATACAGGAGGGGAGTGTTGACTGCCCGCTTTCTCAGATCTGTCCCTTTGAAAACCTGAAAATACAGCGAATGTATCAACCTTTTTTTCACTTAAGAATTTTCAAGAACGCACTGTATAATGGGAGGAGGGTGATTGGGTCGTGACAGGCAGCGTAAACTCTACCTATTTATCACACCGAGGTGCAGTCCTTGTCTTTCTCCATGCAAACTCTTGGGACTTGCTGATGAGAGTGTCTCCAACTTTGTAACGTTCTGTCTGTTGTCATTATAAAGTGGCTGTGCCAATTAGCAAATCCATGAATCCGGGTCCGGCCTAGAGTTACCTTATGAATGAGAATCACTTATTCCTTAAGGCAGAGGCCAAGCCTTCATTACAACTGTTATGCTATCAAATTATTTCTCGATCTGGAACCCCACTCCCAAATGAAAGGCAGAAGATAACCAAGCATCCTTGTGCAAGTTCAAGCACACTGTCACTTACCGATAGGCAATAGCGATTTGTGGAGACAGGAGACAAGGGTGCAGATAAACGATTTGAGGTGACAGTAGAACATCATCAGGGCCCTAATTCATTTATTGGCTAATTGCTCTTCCTTGCTTTGGTCTTTAACCATGTATGTGCACATATCTGGTCATTGGTCCTGGGCGTTTACTGTGTATACGTTAGTCAGCAGCTCTCCAGCTTTCTACATTTTTAGCTCCCACTCACGTCTTCTTCTGCTGACATCCTCTGGTCATAATCACTGCTCTAATGTCTCATTTGCTGAATTATATCGCAGCGGTTCAGTTGGAGTGGTGCCTTTGGAACCCCCGGATCCCCATTTGTCTCACCCACCTCGCTTTCTTCTTCCAATTGTTTTTTCCCCTCTGCTGCCTGCACACCACTTCGGCTGATGATGGCCATAAAGCAAGTTGCCATCTCTGTACCACTTTACACAGAGGCCATCAGACAGTCACGGTCCTTTACCCCTTCATCTTTCAGGTACATACTTCACTCATGAAGCCAAAGGAGCCGATGACGCAGCAGACGCAGACACAGCTATAATCAATGCAGAAGGAGGACAGAACAACTCTGAAGAAAAGAAAGAGTACTTCATCTAGATCAGCCTTTTTGTTTCAATGAGGTGTCCAACTGGCCCTATTTAGATGATAAAGAGACAGTGATATTGGAACTCGCGAGAAATTCGTGTGTTTTTTTATGAATGGGTGGAAAGGTGCGAGCCTGGGAAGGCTTGGGATTTGCTGTGTAAAAACAAAATGTTCTTTGAAAAGTACACACTGCTGTTTGACACCTCGTTTTTTGTTGGTTTGTTTAATTTTTATTTCTTCCTACCAAGTCAAACTTGGCTGCTTGCATTTAGTTTGGATAGATTGCAGAAAATTCTGTGCCTTGTTTTTTTGTTTGTTTGTTGTGTTCCCCCTTTTTTTTTGTTTCCTTCCTTTGTGCGCATTTATTTTTCCTGAAATATTTTGGATTTTTTCCAAAATCTCCCATTTTGGAATTTGCCTGCTGGGATTCCTTAGAATCTTTTTTCCTCTTATTTTGTTACCGTTTTGACTTTTTCTGTTTATTTCTGAAGTAACTGCTTTCTGTTCAAAATTCAGTTTCATAAAAGGAGAACCAGCACAGTTTAGATCTCATAGTTCAGAATTTAGTGTATCCATAATGCATTCTTCTCTGTTGTCGTAAAGATTTGGGTGAACAAACAATGAGCACTCTTTGCTGCTGCCCATGTTTCAAATACTTAGAGCAGTGAAGACTAGAAACTTAGACTGTGATTCCGAAAATGTTCTGTTTGCTGTGGAACTACATTACTGTACAGGGTTATCTGCAAGTGAGGTGTGTCACAATGAGATTGAATCTGTCTTTAATTCTGTATCTGTAGACGGCTCAGTAGAGATACCCCACACTGTCCAGAAAGGTTTGGGGCGGAAAGGTCTCCTCCTTTTTCAATGCCCTAAACAGACCTGACAGGTGCGGTCTGTTCCTTTTATATAAGTGGACAAATTTGACTTGCCACAGGAGGGGAAGTAGGGAGGGGGAAAGACAGTTCTGCTCTGGTTATTTCTGTTCCAAATGATTCCATCCACCTTTCCCAATCGGCCTTACTTCTCACTAATTTGTAGGAAAAAGCAAGTACGTGTGGTGTGCGAATGACTGAGTGGGACAGGGTTTTTTTTCTCCCTTTGTGCTTAGTTAGGAAGGCAGTAGGATGTGGCCTGCATGTACTGTATATTACAGATATTTGTCATGCTGGGATTTCCAACTCGAATCCGTGTGAAACTTTCATTCCTTCAGATTTGGCTTGACAAAGGCAGGAGGTACAAAAGAAGGGCCAGTATTGTTCTCACACTGGCCTGCTGTCGATCTCAGTTCTCGAAAGGTCAGAGCAGAGGTGGAAAAACAGCATGTAGGGATTTTCAGTTACTTAATCAAAACTCAAATGTGAGTGTTTTTATCTTTTTACCTTTCATACACTAGCCTTGGCCTCTTTCCTCAGCCTTAAGAACCATCTGCCAAAAAATTACTGATCCTCGCATGATGGCAGCCATAGTGCATAGCTACTAAAATAAGTTACCTTGAACATATCTTCGATGGGGAGCCTTGGGAAAAGGTAGAGGAGTCAAGTTACCATTTACATTTTTTTAAAGAAATGTGGGGATTTTCACTGAAACGTCTAGGAAATCTAGAAGTAGTCCTGAAGGACGAAAACTAAACTCTTACCATATGTTTTGGTAAGGCTCCAGACTCCAGAATACAGTCCCTATGGAAAGATGGCATCAAAAAAGATAGATCTATATATATATAAATATATATTATATAACATTTTCAGTGAGTACTTTTGGATTTTGCAAGGTGCATTTTTACTATCGTTACATTATGTGGAAAACTTACGCTGATTTATTTAAGGGGAAAAAAGTGTCAACTCTTTGTTATTTGAAAGCGTGTTTATTTTTCTTGTCTTTACTTTAACCTTTGATAGAACCATTGCAATATGGGGGCCTTTTGGGAACGGACTAGTATGTAAAAGAAAATCCATATCGAGCAGCATCTCGTTTCCCCTCTCCTATCCCCGGGCACTTAACCAAGACGAAAAGCCACAATGGACATCCCTTTTTCAATGAATTTTATAACGTGCAGCTCTATTCCGAGCCCTTAGCACCCGTTCTGACCATAGTCTAACCATATCAAAGGGTGAGAACCATTTAGCATGTTGTTGAAAGGTCTTTTTCCGTTGTTCTTTTTAGGAGAGAAAAACGAAAAATGAAAAAAAAAAATACCATTGCTCACAGAATTGGCATCTCCTTTTTGGGACCTCCCATCTTTCTGTTTTGAAAAGTGTACAGTAGTGCAGTGTTCCTGATGTAACTTTATGGCTTACAATGTTGACATGTCTCAGGTTCATGTGTTTCGATTGGTGTTTTCCGTCTCAGGTAGATTGCAAAGTGTAGGCCCCACGCATTGGAAAAAAAAAATAATAAAACAAAGCAAAAACAGGAAATTAATGGATTTTAGTTGTATATTGGTTTATGTATTTTTTCTTAAGTATACAGTGCACTGTTTGAAATGTATTGTTGAGTATTACTTTGTACAGGTTGATCACTTTTTTTAGAGTGAAGAAAGAACAAACTTGTTTTTTTGTGTTTTTTAAAGGAATATAAAATATGAAGGATGTATAATTGATGCCAAATAAGCTTGTTCTTTAGTCACACCGACGTCTTATTTTTCCCTTTAGGCCAGTTCTGTTTCTGAGGTGTACATGAACAATGTTACAGTGTGAGAAACTCCATATCCATATGTTCCCATTCGCATTTTGTATTGGTTCATGTATACCATTTTTACAAAAAAAAAAAGAAAAAAAAAGAAGTACTATAAAATATCTGTCTTCTTAATAAAAAAAATTAATGTTACAAAGTGATCCTTTCATCTCATTATGGACTTCTTACGGACACCTCGGCGCGAGAGAAGAGATGGGCCCCTGGTCCAGCTTCCTCCTTAGGACCTCGCACAGGGCCACGCGTGCGGGCGGTAGATGCTAGGAAATGCTGCCGGCTGGGTTTCCTTGAACCGCTTTCTCTCTCCTCCTCCTTCTCCCCTCTCAGTGGACAGGTGGGCCAGGTGCTCTGGCAGCGTTGACTCAGCGATTTGTGCAGGTGTGCGGGATGCAGTGGCGGGCCCGCCAGGACAGGCCCCTCCTGTGGATTCGTCTCCTGCCTCCCTCTCCCTCTTTTCACCCACCACCCCCACCAACTTTCCTGTGTTGGCTGCTCCACCTGTCTCTTCCTTTGGGATTTCGTGTCTTAATAATCCATTCCGCCTTCTTCATTTCAAGTTCTCTCTCCTTTAACAAAAAGACAACATACTCTGCAGACGACTGGCTTGGCCCCCTACGGAAGATTGTTCTCACTCACTGTTCAGGCTGCTGAGACGTCCAGGCTCGGGGGTACCGTAGGATTCAGTCTGTTGTCATCCTCCTTGCCTTGCAGGCTGAAGTGAGCAATGACTACACTTCATGGTGACTGAGCTTGCAAATGCACAGATAATATATAAATCAGCCCCAAACTACCCTTTCCCTTCACTCCCCCAGCTGCAGTTGAGTTCCCCTTTTCTCTCTCAGGCAGATAATGGGGACAGCTCAGCAGTGGAAGAGAAGGTAAGCTCCAGAAAGCCAGAGGTCGTGTATCTCATTTCAGCCTCTTCCATCCTGGCCTGGTCTTTGCCTATCTCTGTAAAAATCAGCTGATCAGATAGATATGCACTTATTGAGCACCTGCTGTTTGTGAGAAACACAGAGAAGTATAAGGTGGTCTCTGGAGGCTGACTGGGGCATCAGTTAGATCCACATGAAAACGTGAAGTGATCCTCAGCCATAGGGGCCACACTGAGTATAGTTAAGGAGCCCAGAGAATGCTGTGGGAATTAGTTGGAGAAAGGATATCACTGAAGGCTGGCGAGTCAAGACAGCTTCCCGGAGGAGCTGGGACCCCCGCTGGACCTGAAAGGATGGTTTGGTGAAGAGGGAATGCAAGTCAAAGGTACAGAGGGCGCTAAGCCCAGCCAGCCTGCTCATTGGCACGGGAAGAATAAAGTGAAAGCAGATGAGGTGTGGAGTGTGGGATCAGTCTCGTGGCTGTTCTCACAGCCCAGGCAGAGGAGTCAAGATTTCAGGGGCCTCTCTCAGCCTCTGCCAGAGGGCAGGGAGCAGTGGGGAGCACTAAGTCATCAGAGCGCTGTAAAAAGACCCTAACGATGATAGAGGGTAGAGAGCAAGAGAGCGTGCTAAGAGACTGCCTGGGTTCGAATCTCTGCTCTGACACTTAGTAGCTGTGAAGCCTCCGGCAAGTTACTCACCCTGCCTGGCCTTGGTCTCCTGCTCTGTAAGGTAGAGGTCACCACAAGGGTTGTTAGGAGAGAGAAATGAGACAAGCGGTAAATGCTTAGCAAATAAGTTGCCAGAAACCGAGTAACAGGTTGGTCATAATACAGGATAGAGGCAAATGGTAATTAAAAAGATAGAAGGTTACCCAGGGCTACCAAGAAGTGGTCACTACCCAAGTGGAGGGCGCTCTTTGGACCCCTGTGCGGGTGGACACCCCATGCCCTGTGAAGCTTGCCATGGAATGTTTAACGAGCCCTTTCTTCCCACCATTCATTAGTGTGGTTAGTCCAGACCACGTGGCATGCAGTGTGTTTCGTGTCCCCAGCCCCCTCCCCGTGTCTAGCATGAGGCTGCAGATTCAGCTGTAACCTACAAAGAAGGGACCCAAGAAGTTCATTGAACTGAGGCAGATGGGAGGCGGCGACTTGCTGCACAGTCGTGGTTGAGTTCCACAGGGCATGCAAATGAGAAGGCACCAGAAGCATCCACCTTAGCAGGAGCTTGATAAGTTCCCTGGGCCTTCATTGGTATGGGAGTGAAAACGGTCCTCGCTTCCTCCGGAGACTTTGCACAAATGTTTTGGCCTGCTTGCATTCTCCAAATACATCAACTGGAACCCCGAGGTGATATGCGGGTGTTAATTGGTGCAATCTTTCACTGTCCTCTGTCTACTCGAAATGTAATTCTTGTGCTGCCGTGGACTTACTCCATGGAGAAACGTTCCTTTGATTCTGTCATCAGAACCTTAAAGCAGCCATGCAGTCACCATGCTACATGTAGAGAGACCCTGCTTATGCGCAGGCATTTTGTTTCATTATAAAATTATGCCTAAGACGAACATGCCTTTGTGCCAGGATGCCAAATATACAGCCCTTAGTCATGAAGACTTGGCTGCCAAATCCCTTCAGAGTGAAATTTTTATCCGCAGCCACACATACATAGTTTGGAAATATTTCCAAAATGAAGCACTTGGATGTCCTAACCCACTATACAAGAGAAGGAAAAGGGACTCTTGGCCATCATCCAGAAGACTTTGTGCGCCAATATTTTAGTCAGTCGTAGGCCCATAGTAGGCACTCAGCAAGTAGCAATTCCTTACAGGGAGTCTAGCCAAGCATCTGCTTGCCGGAGTCCCACTTTATATTCAGTCTGAACAGGTCACTTCCATGTTTCAAACCTTGACGTTTATAAGTCCATCCACCCTCAATATAGGTAGCTTTCAGGTTGGCCTTGAAGGAATGAGCCAGCCAGCCCTGAGTTTACTGCTATTGGTACTATCATTCTCAAGGACCTGCCAGGACAGGATACCTGTTCTCCCCCACGGAAAATGACATTTTTGGTAATGGCTAAGCAAAGCTTCACCATTGCTAGCATACACGGTGAGGGGCCTTCAGAATGAGGTATGGGATGTTAGAAAGATTCAAACCATATTCCTTGCCTTCTTTGTGAGATGTGCCTCCGCCAAGAACCACAGTATTCAGTGCCCCCATGTCACCCCCCACGTTCTTACACATGCCAGAAAGAGAGTGTTAGGCACAAGGATAATGTGAGCACCTTAAAACTGAGACTTGAAGGCAAGAATCTTCTGTTTTCAAGTCTTCTGATCCTCAGCTTCCAGGCTCTTTCATACACAGGAAATTTTGTTTTGTTTTCTGTTTTTGTTTTTCATTCCCAAGTGAGCATGAACTGTCGAGTGCCCCTGGTGGTCAGTGCTGGGAAATGCAACTCGAGCCTTGCGTACTTAAGTATGGCATGAATTCTAACAAGGAACCGGACTTAATGTCTACTGCTTTCTCTCTCTCACACACACACGCACACCTACCCTCAACTCCCATTTCACTCCTCCCTAATCCTTCGAGGTGTTGGGCTGTGGGGCGGTGATTCGGGGGAAAGTGCAGACTACTACTGAGGGTCAAATCGGTGTGTGCTCTGGGCCCAGGACTTCTGCACCTGCCCTCCAAACGTGCGCTGGTTCACAGTCATATTTCAGACATGATCGCCTTAAATCTTCCTTAAGTGCTGTCTTCTCAGGTTAATTAATCACCAAGCTTGAACTTGCTGTTACCAGCAGGAAGTCCATCCTGAAGTCAGCAATGTTACGATTGCATCTTCTAATACTATTTATCCCGCGTTAGTGTTTACTTAGGGGGAAAATTGATCTGTAATTGATATTTCAGTCTTCCAGAGCTGGTGTTGGAAGAGCCTAATGCAAGCCCTTTAGTAGCAAGCAAATATTTAAATCCCTTCATGGTTGCTGAATATTGAAATGTGTGACTTTATTACTCTTTTTGGTTTGTTTTCTCTGTAGTTGTGTATTTCATCGTTTAAACTTGCAACGGATGCTGGCAGGCTCGAGTCTAGCTAACCCGCAAAAGCTGTTTGCCCAGACACAGCAGACCTGATTAAAAAGTATTGCTATGGGAGGAAGTCTTCCGCACTAATCAGTTCCTGTTAGCTAGTGATGAAATTACTATCCATCTCTCTCTCTTTCTCTTTCTCTCCCTCTCTCTAGGCCTGTTTTCTCTAACCTCCTCTCCCAGAATAAAGTGATGGGGGCAGCTATAGTGTTGCAATTAGGAGCATGAATCTTTTATCGTTTGGACGAGGAAGGGGAAATGCCATTACTGTCAACTGAAATGTCCTACTTGGGTTTTTTGCTCCTACTTCCCTGCCAAAGCCCATTGCTGCTGCTGAAAGTGTCTAACATTCACAGCTGTTCTTGATGGCTTGATTCTTAACACAGCCAGAAACGTAGCCCGGGAGATGCTTAAGACAGTTTATGGAAAATAATAGATTTCCTTGCAGAGACATCAATGCACCGAGAAGGGCCTTGCGTCACATTAGACCCAGCCAAGATCACCAGTTTTCTCCCTTTCTGGCTTCAGTTACAAAAGCTATTGCTAAAAAAACAAACAAACAAACAAAAAAACCAATCAGGCCCTCTTGAATCCTCTTGTGTTTTCCCGGTTGGTTTCTATCAGCACCCACAAGTCTCTGGCTGTGGCCGCCATTGTCTCACCACTCACCTCCAGCAGCCGTGAGATCTGACAAGAAGCAGTGCCTACAGAAGTGGAAAGAAAAGGATGCTGCTGAGCGGAGAAGAAGAGCTCCTGGGAAAGCCAGCCAATGAGAGCTGAGACTAGGTCCACCAGCCTGGGGGCTCCAGAGACAGAGGTGGCTGTGTTGAAGGCCACCACTACCATCCTAGCACAAGGGTGGGGTCCTTCCCTGTGTGGCATTCCCATGTGGCCATCAGGAATGCCAAGAAGTGGTGTAGTTAGTTCCGCTAGCTTCAGCCATACGGCCCCAGCGCCGTACCGCCTCTCAGACCCACCCTTAGTTAGGAACCTCTGGGAATGAAACTCCCTTTGGCAGGTCAAGAGGGAGCAGCTTCTCAGTCACAAATGTTTGGAAGGCTGCAAGGATGAAACAGCAAAACAGTACATCACAAAGTTGCAGCGTTCAGACTGTTTCTGCAAATGCATGTCAAAAAGCCATGTGTTTCTTCTCCCCAGAGTGCCTCCCCAGTCATGGCGGGAAGGAAAGGCAGAGGGCACAGGCCAGCAGGCACCCGCCAGATCTCCCTTGCCCCTCCCTTCTAGTTGCAGCCACAAACACCCCCAGCCGAGTTGCCGCCACTCCCCCAACTGTTTTCGTTCTCAGCTTCTCCTAAATGGAAACCATTAATCATACTAAATTGTGCAATGATTCCATGATAGGGAGAATGCTGATGGCAAAAATCATTCTCCTTTGTTGTGCCAGGCAGGCAAAAGGCAGAAGTATTAGCTCGTTGCCCTGCCTGGCTCCTTGCAAATGCTGACCATGTGTTTGCCCACGCAGCTGCCTCTGTGCACACAGCTTATTTTAGCACTGGGCTAAGGCATTCCAACTGGTGACAGAATACAAGGCGCCTGGCCACCTCTTCCTTATTCCAAGGACTGCCAGTAAGACTCGTAACTGCAGGCGCTCCCTGAAGTCTTTCCCATCTAAGGGCCCCAGATCGGGGCGGGGGGGGGGGGGGGGGGAGGGGTGCTCTGCAACCATGGAAAACCCAAAGTGGTCCCAGATGGGGTGAGCTGGTGAGGTAAGCTGTGCCCCACACACATTCCTGCCAGCTGGATTTCAGAAGAAGCCAGGTGTGGGTACCAAGGAGGCTTTTTGCCTTTCAGAATTTGATGTCTGCTTCGCTTTCGACAAGCCTCTTTGTAAGCCACCCCTTCTGAATTAGAATCATTTTCCAAAAGCTCTTAAGCTATGATTAATGCCAGGGCTGTTTTTAACAATCATCCTGCCAGTCTTAAGCTGTAGTCATTTTCAATAATTTGGAGTGCTCAAAGGCAAGCCAGGAGTTTGTTGACAACAAAACCCATAAGAGCACAGCCAGGCAGCCACAAAAGATGGAAAAGCAAAGGGACCATTTGGGCTTAGCTGGCTTTCTGCTCCCAGAGTTTCGCCACTAAAAGTTTGATTGAACGCTCACAATGCATTAAGGATCCAACTGTGAACATGGCTCGGCGAGAGGGCTGCCAGCCTGGCTTTTGTGTGAACAAATGAGCAATGTGTTTGGAGGGATCCTGGTTTATTTATGGACATGTGTGGTTCATTCACACCGTCCCCAAACCAGAGAGCCCTCGTTTGTCTTCCCTTTGCCAACATCAAAGACCAGGAAAGAAATGCAGTTGCTTTGCTCTGAGGCTGTTTACTTCCCGTGAATGCTGAGCAAGTCCTGGGCCAGGATTTGAGAACCCAGTTCCACCAATGGCTCCAGCCACTTCCCCAGCCATGTGTATTAAACTAGCCCTCTCTTTCTCATCTTGGCAATTTCATGCTAGAGGATCCATCTGTTTGATAGCCCAAACTGAAGCTATGGCTTGAAATGTCCATGATCACAGATTTACTTAGACACAGCTTCAGAGGCCACTTATTTCTAGCTCATTACTTCCTCGGATAGGAAAGGGTCAGCCATGGGTGATGGGACTTTAACCCGGTGAATTTGGTGTGGTTGATAAATATCTGTGTGTCAATCCAACCGTGCCACCACACTAGCTATGACGTCGGTTATGTTCCTAACCAGGGAGAATACAGACTCCTGGGCAGAGCTTGGAGCTTTCACGAGCTGACTTCTGATAAACTCCCTTCAATCATGAATCACGGCAGGAGCTCCAGACCTGCCTTCCACATGGCCTTTTAGATATCTGCCATGTTCCCTCTTGATCCCTATTGATTTCAAGTCCCTTCCTTCTGAGGCCAAATGAACAGATTTCTAGCGTTTGGTCTCTGAGTCACGTTTCTGTCTTGACCAAGAATGCCCAAGAAGAAACTCAAAATCTGCCAGTGACTCTTCACATTGCTACTCTATTCACCTCTTAGAGAATGCTGCTGGGTTTTCCCGGCAGCTTTTCAAGGGCCTCATTGGAACATCATCCTCTCCAGCATGGCACCTGCCTTAGGATCATGAGGCTTTGGGAAATGAAGTTTCCTCCAAACCTGCTCCTTCCCTTGTATTCCCTTTCTCAGTTGATAGCATCATCAGTCACTCAAACTAGAAACCTGGGAGTCATTCTCAGTTCCTCCCTCTCCCTCGTCTCCCACTTCCAACTTGTTCCCAATTCCTGCCCACTGCCCCCTAAATGCTTCTCCAACTGGACGCAACCTCGTCATTTCCATGTCACTCGCCTAGTCCAGGCCATTTATCTCCAACTGCACGAATGTAACAGCCTCTTCTCTGGATCCCCCGTGCCTCTGCCCCCAGCCCATGGTCAGTCCTAACTGGAGTACGCGGGGTCCCTCCCCTGTTTGGAAACTGTTTTTGGTTGACCTTTGACTGCAGAATAAGTCCAAATGCTCACAGTCTGCCATCAATTTAGTTTGGCCTTTCGGTCTCACCCCGTGACCCCCCACCACTCGTATGCCCTGCGCCCTGCCCGTACCCTTCATTCCTCGTGTCCCTTTCATTACCATTCACACCTCTGTGCCTTTGAACATTCCGGGAGCCTCCTTCACTCTTAAGTGACTTCTCTGTGCTTTCCCAACCGCTCGTGCTTACCTGAATTGGTGTCCTTATCACATATGGGAACTGTTGTTTACCTTTCTGTCTCCCTCAATAAAAGAGTAAATTCCTTGAGAGTAGAGACTGTATCTGATCCAGCTCCGTGTCTCCGGAGCCAAACACAGTATCTGGCCCTGTGCTCAATAAATAATTGAACAATATGAGCGAGATTTTTTTTCATCTGTGGTTGGATTGGTCTTTCATCTGCCCGTCTCTTTTCTGGAATTATGCTGGTAAGGCCTGCTCTCTTTCTTCTTTCTAACCAGCAATTCTATAGGTTCTAGAACTCCCTCTGTTTGCTTTGTTAATGTTTGCTTGTTTCGGTTTGGTTTTGATTCTCTTTCTTCCTGTCCTGGTCAGTATCGTTGTTTCCCATCTCTCCTTTCTTCTGTCTTTCTGGGCTGTTGTAGCTATTAAGGTAAGGATGTATAGTGACTATGTCCTATAAACATTTCAAGGGCCTGTGAACATATTTGAGACCTGGAAAGAAAAAATATGAGCTCCAAATACCGAGAAGAAAACTGTAAAAGCAAAATTATTAAATGTTTGATTAAATATCTACAAAACCATAACGTTGTCAACTCGCAAACAGCAACCAAACTGAACTGGTAAATAGTCACGGATAAATTGTGTTCAATATGGGATCGCAATGTATTGGATACAGTGCGGGATAGAGGCTCGTAAAAAGAAGTCCTAGAGGCTGCAAAGCCTTTAAGACAGCCCCACCTCTCTCCTCTTTCTTTTCCTCTTTCTCTCGCCCTCCTGCGCCCTGTATCCTCTCCTTCTCTGAATCTTACACCCCAACCCTGAGCACATCGCCCAGGGTCTGGAGGGAGCCAGCCCAGGAAAGTCCCAGACCTGCCGTGTGGGCAGACTATAACTGTTCTGTGAGCCATCAAACCCTCCTGGAAGGCTGACACTTGGCAAGCATCTGAGGAATATACCCGGCGGCTCAGGATCTAAAGTGGGCTGCCTCACATATGCATAGAACGCTGCAAACTTTCCTTAGTGACTCTTCTGATTTCTGCATCGGCAGCCTGTAGAGATCTCTGACCTGCACCCCCAGCTTCCAATCTGTACAGCAAATTGTCAGCCTGGGCACCCTGGGCTTTGCAGGGCAGGCGACTTCTCTGCCCTTCTTCTGTCTTCTGGCTTTTCGTTTTTGTTTTGGTGTGTGTGGGAGGCGGGTAGGCCAGTGGTGATGCGCTCTGACTCCAGGAGCTGGTATTCATAAGGAGTGCTTCCAGTTGTGCCTCTGATTCAGCCCGTGACCTTGGGCAAATCGCTTACTCTCTGCGCCCTGCTCTCCGTCTATAAAGAGCCTCAATCCCAATTTGTTTCGAGTTATTTGTTTGTGAAATACTTGGACATCTCAGATCCAAGGCCCGGTAAAGAGCAAAAATACTGCTGCTCTTATAGTACACTTAAAACCCCAAATAAAGGGGGCTGGCCCTGTGGCCGAGTGGTTAAGTTCGCGCGCTCCGCTGCAGGCGGCCCAGTGTTTCGTTGGTTCGAATCCTGGGTGCGGACATGGCACTGCTCATCAAACCACACTGAGGCAGCATCCCACATGCCACAACTAGAAGGACCCACAATGAAAAATATACAACTGTGTACTGGGGGGCTTTGGGGAGAAAAAGGGAAAAAAAAATAAAAATAAAATCTTTAAAAAAAAAAAAAACAAATAAAATGCGTTGCCAGCTCTCGAGTCGAAAATTAAAAAGCTGTAATAATTGACGACTAATTCCACTGTAGCTTTGTGGTATCTTTGCCATGCTGAGATCACCCAACTTTTTGCCCTTTTTCTTTAAAAATAAATAAAGGCTCCTTTGTGAAGAATGGATTTCATTTAGTGAATAATTTTGACTTGTGTAATTACTTCTGTGACTTTTCTTAACAACTTGGCTTTGCTAAAAAAAAAATGCCTCGCCCCTCCTCGGTCTTCCAGCCACGGTGCTCCGTTAAGTGATGGTGCAATTAGGAAGAAGTGGCGGAGCGTTGCGTCTCTCTATATTTTAGGTTGCGAGTCTGCCTTTGACTCCAGCTTGCTGGAGTGGGTGAGCCAGCCCGTTATTAAAAAAACAATTATGCTGTTAAAAAATCAGGAGCCTCACAAGTGAAGAGCATCGATTGGTGAGAGCTGGTCAGTTATCACCAGAAGGTCCTGACAACACACTAATAGGTTTTTCTGAAGATCCAATCAAATTTTCTAGGCAGAGGCTTGAGGTGTTCCACATGGGATAATGCTTGTCCTGGCCCGTATTGATTTCGGTGTGGCTCTCCGCCTCTCCCCTCTCACTGGTTCACACTGTTCAGCTGTTGCTACCCTTTTTTTTTTTTGGAATAAAGACTTGAGCTTTGTATTCCCTGTTAACAGTTTGATGGGGGAGGGGGCACCTCGAAAGCCTTGTCTGCCCTTGCCGGTGCCTCTCCACACTGTCTCCTTTGTTACTCTATCCTTAGAGTCAGACACAGCATCGCCGCTTCCCGCTCGGCTTCTCCCTGACCTTGCGGATTTTATTCTCATGGCTGCTTCCAGCCCAGCCTGCAGCCCCTCTTAGAAGAGATTCAGTGCGAAAGCCTGCTGGGAAGGAGGGACGAAGCGGCTGGAAGTCACAGAGGTTTCCAGTACCCCCCAGGGAAGTGTATTCCCTGGGCAAGAAGACGGTGTCAGATGGCGCATAGGGGCGCACACACGCACATGTGTGTGTGTTGGGGGTAGGAGGGAGGCAAGGCTACCAGATACAGTCATACAGATTGTTCACCTGACAAGAGTGTCAGGTCGAGAGAGTGCATGGAGACAAGGATCCAGCCCAGCCTCTGTCAGCCAAGCTTGGTGACTTGATGCCCAGTTGCGTCTTCTTAGAGGAAGGCAGGCCTTTATTTCAGTTCACACAAAGATGTTGTATGGCCCCTCGGCGGCCTGGAGAGCAGTGGTGGGAACCCGAGCCTCCAGGACCCAGAGCAGCTCTATTGCTGTGCAAAGCCCCATCTGGGCCCTGGCCACTGGCCACGAACATTCCTGGACAACAAAGTTCGTACTTCTTGCAGCCATTCCACGATCTTTAGCGTTCCCATTACACTCAGGGACCCCAGGAAGGCCTCTTGGATCTGCTGAGTCAGCTTCCACCTCATCCACCCAACCTCCTCCACCGCTTCCTCTCACTCAGGACCCTCCATGTGGCCAAGACAGGGGGCACCTCGCAGGTCCTGCCTGTCCCACCTCTCTCACTCCTCCTGCCCCATCGTTTGAAGAACCCAGGCTGTGTTATCAGCAGACGAAGGTTCTAATCCCGACTTCTTCACTTAATAAAAGTTGACTTTGGGCAAGTCTCTGAGTCTGTTTCTTCATCCTTAAAATATCCTCCTCACACCAGGTGGTGGGATCACGTAGGTAAGAACGCTGGACAAATGTTAGTGACAGGTGATTGTCAAACTTCTGGGCTCCAGGAGTCGTATCTTCTCCCTGGGGCTCCCCGAGCCCTGCCGGTCGCCCCTAAACAGACTCACGCCAATTAGCACTTGGCTACATCCTGACACATTTCCTCTCATTGCTCCAAGTGTTTTTGTCTCCACACCAGGCTGGCGGAGGCTCACACAGCCGGTCACATCTGACGTTCGTCCTAGATTCCCCGGTGCCCTGCCCCACGTTGAATACAGCGGCTATTCAATAACTCCTTGACTTCTCCGAGAGTTCACTGTTACACAATTTTTAGTCTGTAGCACTTCCCACCTAGGAAGAGACTTAAATGCAGTCTGTAGCTTTGGTTTAGTTCATCCAATCCTAGAATATAGGATGTCAGATCCACAGAGCACCTCGGAGCTCACCCAGTCCAACCCCCTCATTTATACACTTCGATTGCTGGCAGCCTCACAGGGAAGTGCCGAATACCAGCACGGGGGGGGGGGGGGGTTCCGTGCCTGATCTCCCCCTCCCCCAACCAAGACACCTCCCCCGGCCAAGTGGCCAAGTTATCCTCGCCACTCACCCCAGGCAGCACGCTGCAGAGTGGTGGGTCTCAAACTGTGGGCACTGGACCGACAGCATGGCAGCACTTGGGGCTCATCAAAAATGAAGATTCTTGGGACCCGCTCATCTCTTTTGAATTGAAAACTCTGGAAGTGGAGCCTAGCACTCTGCACTTCTGGGATCCCTTCAGGGTGCTTTTGACGCATGCTCTAGCGTGAGAGCCGCTGGCTGCTGTAGGGGAAAGGGTGCTGGGCTTAAAGCCAGCAAACCTGCATTTGAATGCAGGCTTTATTCGTGAGCATTAGTGTCTTAGTTTGCAAGGCAGGAACAGCGCTCAGCTCACCAGCCTTTTGTATGCACTAGCCAAGGTGACACGCCTGGCACATAGTAGGCACTTAAGAAATGTTCTCCGAATCTGAATTGCCACTTGTCTTGGGTGAATGGCTGAACGGCTGATTGCAAGGCTGACTGGAGGACATGCAACTTTCATCACCTTCATCAGGAAAAACAAATCTATTAAGTGCCTAAACACGTGATACTCTGTTCTCTAGACACTGAGAAAAGAAAGCACTGCCTAAGCCTAGGAAGACAAGGCAGAGGGCATACCCCAAAGGTCTTGAAGTTGGGAGGATCGTGGTCCGAAGCCAGCGTCACCACTGTGTGCTCACTGGGTGATCCTGAGCAACTCGCACTGACACGCTCATTCAATCTACAGATATTTGGGAGGCTCACACTCTGTGCCAGGCAATGTGCTGGGCATGGAGAACACACAAGACAACAAGCTGGACAAGGTCCCTGTGGCAGATCAAATACTCCACCTGCTCCCCTATGTGACCCAGCCCCCTAGCTCTTGGGCAGAGGATATGGTATTGAGCAGAAGGGATGAGCATTCATTTGGGGCTGAGGCCGTGTTTTCCTTGCTCATACATGACTCTCCAGTTTCTCTCTTCCCCTGCTGCAGCCACCGAGAAGCCTGGGTGTTCCAGAAGGTGCAGCCACAAGATGCTGAAGCCTCTGCTGTCCTGGATCCCTGAGTGTCCAGGTGGAGCAGAGGCCTTTGCTGACCCACATGGGACAAGTAGCATGAGAGAGAAACACAAGATTTGGGATTTATGTCTCCACTGCATAGCCCAGCCTCTCCCGACCCACACAGACCCTGCCCCATGAGTCTCGCATTCTAGTAAGGCAAATAATACACACACAGTTGCGTATTTAGTTACAGTTGTAAGAGATGCTCTGAAGGCAACAAAGAGGTTGCTATCAAAGCATTTATTAGTGGGGCCTAATCAAGCCAGGGTGATCCCAGGAAGTCTTCTCTGGAGAATGGCAAGTTGAGACCTGAGGGATGAATAGGAATTATTTCAGTGAAACGGGAAGGGGAGGTCAAGGCCAGGCAGAAGAAACAGGATGTGCAAATGTCCTGAAGCAGGAGGGTAAGGTGGTGTGGAAGAAGAACAGGTCAACGAGGTAGGACCTGTTCCTCCCCCTATAGGGGGGCAAGGGATGAACAAGGAAGTGGGCTGGACCCAGATTGTGCAGGATTCTATAGGTCATGTTAAGGATTTGGGATTTTATCCTAACACAAATGGAAAACTAAAATTTTAAACAGAGCACCTTTGAGCCTCACCCTCCTCATGTGTACAATGGGCATAATGACATATATGCTTCAAAGACCTGTGGGGATGGACTGAAATATCCTCTGTAAAACAGGGTGCTGAGCACATTGTTAGCACTTAAGAGGCCCCAGCCCTTCTCCGCGTCTGGTTCCCTCCTGCTCAGAGTTCACATCTCTCACAAGCATTCTGGTATGTTCTTTGTGAAGGAGGCTGAGATCTGCAGGAAGAGACCCAAAATACCATTGCAATAAAATAATAATTAGGGTTATTGAGCACTTCCTGTATGCCGGGTTCTAAGTATTAACTCACTGTGACCCTATGAATAAGTATTACGACTATTACACCCATTTCACAGAGGGGGACACCTGGACACAGAGGGGTTAAACTACTTGCTCAGGATCACACAGCTGGTCAATAGCAGGACAGGATTTAACCCAGACACTCAGACTCCGGAGTCCTCACTCTTAATCATGACACCTCACTGCCTCTTTGAAAGAAACGGGATGTTAGGGAAACAAAGTGGTTTGAGGGAACAATTCCGGCCGGACCCAAAGAGGTGAGTGGAGAGATGGACCCAGCTTCCCATGCTGAGCAGACTGCACAGAAGAACCGCGGGTGCACCTTCCATGTTCTCAGACCGTCTGTCCCTGCGAGGCAGAGGCGGAACCTCACAGCCCACCCAGGGGGTCACCCGGCCCCCACACCCTCCTGGGCTAGAAGTGATGCAGATTCTCTCTTTCACCGCTATCAGCTTCCAAGTGTCCCTTCTAGAGATGATCCCTGCCAGCACGCGGGCTCCCTGCTTGGTGAGACCCTTAGAGACACAGCAAGACATGAGTAGGGGTGTCTCCCCGACAAGGAGGATGCTAAGGAGCCCATCACGGGGCCATGGGAACACGCCTGAGGCACACGGGGGCCACAGAGCCCTCTCAGAGGCCAGCCTCCCAGGATGGCCGCCCTGCTCCTGCCACTGTCTCAGTCAACCAGAAAGTCAGAAAATGTGCTTGGCGACCAGCGAAGCAGATGGCTGAGAAGATCGTGTATATACAATATTTATGAAATGTGAGCTGAGCAGAACTGTGGCTGAGACTCTCGTCCCAGGCAGAGTAATTCAGCCCTGTGTGATGAACAAGATTGTAATTGGGGTAGTTCCAATTTACTAACCATTTGCAAAAGATTACATACCTCTCACATATTATCCTCTCCTAATCTTACTTTAATGAACACTCCTCTATCTGGATGTATAATTTCAGGGTGGGGGAAAAAACAATTTCTAGCCTAGGAGGCAAAGCTGTAGCTAATACATTAACATCCAAATTAGAGAGAGGGAGAGTAATTGTGCGATCTATAGCTAAAGTAATTTGCAGCCTCTCTCCCCTTCCGCACAGTACAAGACAGATGTACAGTGGAGGCGGTTTCTGTACCAACCAACCACTTGGATGTGGGGGTTGAGGACTGTCCCTCCAACATGGCAGCCTCACCTGAGACCGTTCACTTCACCTGAAGAGGGGACCCCACAGGAAGGTGTTTGTCAGCTGATCTTCATTGCTTGATAGGGGCTGTTCTCATATTAGGAGGGAAGCAAGTCAGACTAGCAGAAGAACTTGCATGGAGGACTGGCTATTGGTAAGCATGCCTTGCCTAAAGGCCTAAGGCTAGGAGGGATGCTTAGGAGTGAGTTAATGAACTCATCTCTACCTCAGTTTCGTCATCTGTAAAATGGGGGTGGGGTGGGATAATCACTCTGCCAAATCCACACCTTCTTCAACAATTTTTATTGAGATCTACTATGTGCCCAGCACTCAGCTAGGTGCTGGGAGACAGAAGAGAAAAAAAATAAAACTCTCATGAAGCTTATATTTTCATGGGGAAAGAAAAATAAATACTCAGTATGTTAGGTGATAGACAAGGATGCTCTCCCTGCATCCAGAGGACTCGTGACGGGCTTGTACTCCTTCAAAACTGAGGGTGACACAGCTGACTTACCAGCCTTTGGACCTGGGAACATTCTTCGAGTCCCTTTCCTGTCTGTGGACAGTCCAGCCCTGAGCCATCCCCACTCTTCCATGGGTTTAAGTGACATTACTGTCTTGCGGGAAGCCGCTGATGCCCAGCTTCCGCTCCAGAACCAGGGCTGCAGAAAGCAGAGACCCCGTGCCCAGGGCTCTCTCCTGCCCAGACCTCTGTCCCTGGCTGATGGAGGTAAGAAGCTCTTCCAGGCACCCACCTGTTCACCACAGCAGCTTGTGAAAGGGGCAGGGGATCCGAGGAGGAGGTCAGAGAACACAAGACTCCGTCCCTGGCTGCCATCTGCAGGACTGGAGGGCAGAAGCACTCAACTGTGCTTGCCCTGTTCCTGATGACTCATCAAGTCCCCAAGAGGGTGGGTGAGGCTGTGGAGAGGGGCACAAAGCACACTTACAGTCCCTCTATCAGGAGCCAGAACCCCTGCCAGGCACCTACTGTGTGCCGGGAGGGGAGAGGCTCCCCACCACAGCTTTCCTGACTGCAGCTCTGCGTCCCGGGTCAGAACTGTGCCGGGACAGAGGCTGCAAGACAGTGCGGGTCCCAGATGTGATGCTCATGATGCTCTCCCCCTCCTGATCCCTGCCCCCGGGAATGGCCAGGTAGGGTGATGGCCAAAGCCCTGGGGCCCATCTATTTGGAACCCCTCCTGGCACCTCCTTCCCAGCTCCCTCCCCTGTTCTCCCTTCCACTCTCCTGTGATTTGCCTCCTAGAATTGTTTGCAGGGCTGTATTAGGAGAACTTGTCAAGTAGACCCGCCCACTTGCACACACATGCACCTGTCTGCTCTTCCCGCGGTCCGACCCCTGCCTGCTCTCTGGTCTCCTCCCTCTGTCTCAAACAAGCACACAGACACCCGGACAGCAAGGAGCAGTCCATCCCACGTGCTAGGAAAGGCTTGATGAAATTAACAGCTACTGAAGCCCACGTGGGGAGGAGGGGACACAGGCTGTAGGCAGGGGCTCTAGATCCTCTCCATTCTCCCAGCCACCGCAGGGACCCAAGAGGCTCTGGTCGCCAGTGTCTCCAGGGACACCTCCCCTCTGCCCAGCAAGAACCTTTTGTATGAAAAAGCAACAAAGTTGAGTTGGGCCCCCTCCCAGACCCCAGACCCTGCCTGGTCGTTTCACAGGCTTCCCCCATCCTTTAACAGCTGGCCCTGGTTTCTGCCTTTTCATGTGTGTATCTGTGCCCGCCGCGTAAGAACATTAAGGGTGGGGAGAGAAGAGGAGAATCTAGGCTAAATAAATAGATAAAAGAAAAAGAAAGGAAGGGAGGAAGGAAAGAGGAAAGGAAGAAAAGAGGGAGGGAGGGAGGGAAGGAAGGAGACAAGGAGGGAGGAAAAGTATCCACATGCCAATGCAATATGTGCCAAGCCACTGCGTACGTGATTGAACATGTGGCCTCACTGCTGTCTTCTCAGAGATGACTGTTGATGATCAACCATCCCAGTGTCCCTGGGAATAAGGAGGTTCTTGTAACAGGGACTTTTTCAGTGCTAAAACCTGGACCACTTGGTGGCCCTTGTCTGCCCAGCTCCGTCTCCCCGCAGCCTGTGCTTTAGAGTAAGGCCCTTGTCTAAGCAAGGCTGGTCCTGAGCTCCCAGAAGGAGCTGGGGACAGGCCCCTGGTTCTTGGGAGGTAGGGAAGGAATCACATTAAGAAGAAAAAAAGACCTCTTCTGGGACTGGCCTGGTGGCGCAGTGGTTAAGCGCACATGCTTCGGCGGCCCCAGGTTTGCCGGTTTGGATTCCGGGTGTGGACATGGCAGCACTTGGCACGCCATGCTGTGGTAGGCATCCCACATATAAAGTAGAGGAAGATGGGCATGGATGTTAGCTCAGGGCCAGTCTTCCTCAGCAAAAAGAGGAGGATTGGCAGCAGTTAGCTCAGGGCTAATCTTCCTCAAAAAAAAAAAAAAAAAGACCTCTTCCTTGTTTCTCCTGCTCCTGCATTTGTTCTGCTTCCTCCACTGTTTTCACAGCAGTGGTTTCTGTGGCAGTGGATGTGAGGTACTCAACACAATAATCATAGGTCACACTTACGTGGGGCTGGTTCCACGGCAGGCGCAGTTCCCGACACTTCAGATGCACTAACTCATTTCACCTTCCTAACGGCTCTTTGAGGCAGGTATTATTATTGTTGCCATTTACACATGAGGAAACTGAGGATGGAAGAGGTCACATGCGCCCACTGATGCAAAGCCAGCAGTTGGGGTGGGGTTTTCTGCTGTCGTCTGTCTCTTGGTGCCCCTGTCTCTGCTCACCCACAGCCGTGCCTCTGGGCTGGGCCTGGCTTCCCATTCCGCACCCAGGGGCGCTGCGGCCTTGTGTGCTTATGCGAGCTAGTGGGTCGGAGGAAGTGGGGACACTTGGACTTTTTCCTCTGGAAGCCACATGGTCTAGGAGTGCTTCTCCTGCATCAGAGGCTGAGTGGCAGGGCGTGCGCTCGGGTCCTTTCGGCCATTGAGGCCATGAGTGAGGCTCTGTGGCTGTGCAGAGGCCCCGCCATCCCTCCTGGTCCTTCCAGGCTGACAGCCCCTCCTCTCTCTCCAAGGACTTAATGACCTGCTCCTCCATGCTGTCAGGCACCACGTGGCCTTGTGGCAACGATTCTCCAAGCCTGAAAAAGGAGCAAAAGGAATATTTGATCACAGGTGGCTGCTGTCAGCCGGCAGCCTCTGAAGTCCTGGGCCGGTGCTTCCTGCCCGCTGGGAGTCCTTGGAGGCCCTCCTTCACGTCCGCAGCCCCAGCCCAGGCCTCCGCAGCCACCTCTGCAAGGAGCGGACGCGACATGTGCCTCTCAGACACCACTCCTCCTTCACCACGAAGGTGGTTCCTTCCACGGAGCGGTGAGCAGTCAGTCCCCATCCAAGGCTGTGAGGAAATACCCTCCGAGCCCTCCCCACCCATCCTCCCCACTGCCTCTTTCCAGCAAGAAGGGAACCGTGTGCCTTGGAAAGAGTACGACTTCTGAAATCATTCAGACTTGGGTTCAGACTCAAATCCCATGTACAGCTAGTGGTGACCTTGGCAAAGTCACCAAACTTCTGTGAGCTTGTTTTGGGGAAGAAGCACCCACCTGCTAGGTTTGAATCGAGGCTTAAATGAAACAGTATACCCAGAGCGCCTGGATGTGTGTCCAGCCTGTAGAAGGAATGGATAGATAGTAGATACAATTAACTTGGGTCGGCAAGCTCAGAGGGCAGTGGGGTCCATCCGCCCCCACAGCTCAGAGGAGGCGCACGCAGTCTATCCCAGACTAATGCATTGCTGTGATTCCTGAACATTCTAGAGAAACGGAACTTTTGAAACTTCCTGTTGCGTCCAATTTCATGTTTAAACAACTCTCCTCTGTGGTAATTCCTTTTTTAAGTCTAACCTGAGCCCCCCACACAGCAAAGCAAGTTAATTGTCTTCTGTCTCCTTTTCAGAGGAGATTGAGAATCACCCAGTCTCTGGCCGATATTTCTTCAGGAGCAGAAAGGCCTTTCCCCTCCTGGCTGTGAAGCATAGAACAGCAATGCTCACTTGGTCCTACTCCCGCTTCTGAGGGGCAGACAATGGGTCCAGGGAGGCACCTGCCTTCCCCAGACTCACAAAGGTGAGCCCGTGGCAGGTGCAAAGACCAGGATCCAGGTCCTCTGATTCCCTAAATCTGGCTCCCATAATCTCACCTCCTGCAATCCCACGTGCTCTTCCTTCTCTGAATTCTCTGCATTCTAGAACTTTCTTGGTTCATTTTCTTGAATTAAAAAGAAGGGTGAGGGATGAAATGGAGGCGGGGGTGGGGAACTTTCCAAGAAGCCTAAATGTGTCCCCATTCAGGGAAGAGGCACAAGACCCCTGGCCGCAGTTCAGGCGGGGCAGGAGCCCTGGGACCCGCAAAGGCGCCAAGGTAGGGGGACTGGGCCGCCCCAGCATATCGGCCTGGCGCGTCCTCGCCCGGTGCATCTGGCCCTGCGCATCCCAGCCCTCGCCCGCTCCTCATCTGTAGGCGCCGGCTGCGCTTCCCAGCCACTTGCTGTCCTATAATCAGCACCATTATCTCTGGATAATTTTCCCTTCTCTCGGCAATACGGCCTGTGAAAGGAGCCCGAAGAAGGACCGGTGTTTCTGGGACTGTGAGAAGGGGGGACGTGGCCCTGATTGCAAATGAAAAATTAAGCCCGCGTGTCTCGCATTCATGCGGCGTGATTGCGCCACGGCCACTGTGCGTCCCCCGCCCGCCCGGCCGCCTGAAGGGTGGCAATGATCTGTCTACCTTTTCTTCGCCTTGCCTCTCGTTTAGCAAATCTATAATGCATTTAATCTCCGAAAGCCACTGCGCTTGGCTTTAAATGCCTAATTTGCTGTCAAGAGCTCCTGCAATTCTTCTCCGCTGTCGCCATCGTGGAACTCGACGCTTTTGTTTGTCCGATCAGATCAGCTGGCTCGCCTTGGGGTGCAGCGCTCCGAATTGTGCCTTTGATCCTCCTCGGGAGAGGACCAGAGAAAACAACCCAAGAAGGGGCTCGTGGGCTCGCTCCCCCGGCGCACCCCCACGTGCAGGCTGCTCCAGGGGCCGGGAGCACCCGGTCACCCACCCACCGCATCCTGCCCCCTCTTCATGCATTCTGAAACCTGCCTGAGCTGCAGAGATGACAAGGAACCAGGTCCTTCCTTGAGGAACGTGCCGGCTGTTGTGGGGAGACAAACCCACAAACGAATAATCACCACACAATCGAAAATGTCTTAAGAGAGGTGTGTGCAAAGTAGTGGAGAGAACAGAGGAGGAAGTGACTCATGTTCTCTTGGAGAGCTGATGGAAGCTGCTGTGGCCCTGGGGGTGAGCAGAAGTTCATTAGGTGGGCAGGTCAGGGCAAGGTTCTCCCGGCTGGAGCAGCGTGTGCCGCCAGGGGACCAGTTTGGGAGATGGTGAGGAGTTCGGTGACGGTGAAGGACAGGCTATGCCAGGAGAGAGGGCAGGAATGGTGGGAACTGAGGAGGAAAGTGGGGCCTCAAATTCCAGGGTGTACATCTTATTCTGTGACAGTAGAGAAGCCACGGAGGTTTCATGCAAGATCATACACACCTAGAGTCCTAGATATACACATAATATATAGATATACACATGTATATCTATGCACACACATACACGTGTGTACACATATATCTGTATACACACATACACATGTATACACATACATATTTAAAAGTGTATATTTATTCTTCTATTTATATAATTTAATTTATATTTTGTGTGTGTTTGCTGCCCAGGCTGCCATAACAAAGTACCACCGACTAGGTGGCTTTAAGGACAGAAATGTATTTTCTCATATTTCTACAGGCTGGAAGCCTAAGATTAAGGTGTCTGCAGGGTTGGTTTCTCCTGAGGGCTCTCTCCTTGGTTTGTAGCTGGCCACTTTCTCCCTGTGTCTTCAGGTGCTCTTCCCCCTGCGTGTGTCTGTGCCCTAATCTCCTCTTCTCATAAGGACATCGGTCATATTGGACTAGGAGCCACCCGTAGGACCTCATTTTATCCTAATCACCTCTTTAAAGGCCCTATCTCCAAATGCAGTCACATTATGAGGTAATGCTTCAATATATGAATATTGAAGGCTGGGACTTCAATATATGAAGTGGGAGCGGGGGGCACCATTCAGACCATAACATATATGAATTCACGTTTATTTATAAATTTATTTATTTATAATTTTCTTCCAGAAGTGTCCCCTAGTCCTTGGCCTTCCTCAGCAGTGGCTTGGAGGTGGGGAGACTGCTGCAGATACACTGCCCCCCTCACTCCCTACCAGGGCAGCAGTGATGTGTCTCACATCTGAGGGAGGGGAAAGGCTGCTTCTCACAACCAGCTCCGGCCTTCCTACCCTCCAGCCCGGTTGTTCCAGGGCCCCAGAAGCGGCCTCTATTGTCAGGTAAAGCCCAGGCACCTCCTTGGTTCAGAGGAGCAGGGATCCCCAGAAATGCGGGGCCGGCTGTGGTCTTTCCTAGAGCAGAAAGTGGCCCACCTGCCACCAGCATGGGGCTGAAGCCAGATAATTGGGCCTGTTGACTCATTTACTCTGCTTTTTCTTTTTTTTTAAAGATCGGCCCCTGAGCTAACATCTGTTGCCAATCTTTGTGCTTGCTTTCTTTTTTCTCTTCTCCCCAAAGCCCCCCAGTATATAGTTGTATATTCTAGTTGTGAGTGCCTCTGGTTGTGGCATGTGGGATGCCACCTCAACATGACCTGATGAGTGGTGCCATGTCCGCGCCCGGGATCCAAACTGGTGAAACCCCGGGCAGCCAAAGCAGAGCGCGTGAACTCAACCACTCGGCTACGGGCCGGCTCTAACTCTGCTTTTTCTTATATCAATTAGGACTCTTCTGGTTGCAAGTGACAGACCACAAAACGCGGTAGGCTTAATATCAAGAGAGGGTTTTATCGGCATATGTACCTGAAAATTCCAGAGGGTAGATCAAGATTTTCGAAGTAGCAGGATTCGGGGGCGTATGACATTTCTGTCCACCAGCCCTGCTCTCTTTTATGTCAGCTTCTTTCTCAGGCAGGGCTTAGGCAGTGGTAAGATGACTGGCCTCAGCTCTAAGCCCACATCCCACCAGAGCCAAGTCCAATGTCACAGAGAGAGAAAATGTTCACAACAGGCTCATTGAAAAAAAATTGTTTTCCATGTCTTATTTCTCATCGGATCTGTCTGGGTCACAGGAACATCTCCAAACCCATCACTGTAGCCGGGGAAATGAGTGACCGTTCCAGGGTTACGTGACACACCCATCCCTCCTCCCAGTCTCCATGGAGCCAACTACATCCAAAGCAGGGGTGGGAGTTATTCCCCCGAGAGGAACTGGAGTTCTTTTCCCCCAAAGAAAGCTGAGTGGCTGCTGGTTAGTGAAAGCAAAAGACATCCGTAGACGCTGAGAGAAGAGGCCAGTGGAACAAAAGCATAGCAGGCTGTGACGTGTGAGTGTCTTGCTTGTGTGTTTCAACAATACTCCTGGTTGAATGGCAACGTTGGATGTAATTATGTTACAAGTTTCCTGCTTCTTACCTAAACTCGTTTTGTTTCTGTGAAGTGGACTACTGTTTGTAAGAGAAAGAAATACATTTCCTAAGCAGTTAAAAAAAAAGTGTAGCATAGCGGTTAAGTAAGACCTCGGCGCTCTGGGGTCCCCACTCTGCCACTTGACAGCCAGTTGACGCTGAGCAAGTTACTTGACCTCTCTGAACTTGTTTTCTCTCTGCTAACTGTGGTTAATGAAAGCTGCTTCTCATTATGAGCGTTAAATGAGATGATGTGCACAAAGCACTCAGCACGCAGAGCGGGCTCTGTAAGTATTAGTTGTTATTTTTAAGAGAGAGGCTATCAAGAAGTGACGGACTGGCTGCATTGGACCTAAAAAGTGTTTAGGATCATCACCACGTTATTCAGTCGAGAAAGCTGAAATAGAAAGAGGCTAAGCAGCCACTGCAAGGTCACACAGCTCACCAGGCGCAAAGGCAGGTTCGAGTCCAGGACCCCTAATTCCTAGGGGAGCTGCTATATCATATTTCAGCCAATCTCCTACACCGGTCCAGGATGACGACCGCATTCCCATGACATGGAGTTCACAACTCAAGTCTCTTTGAGCCTCTGCCTGGGAGAGGAGCTGAATCTGCCTTTGCAGAGATGCTTGTATGGTGAGGGGAGAGCTCTCATGCCTGAGATCCAGATGCCCGGCCTCTGTGTGTGTCTGTGTGTTTGCACATGTGTGTGCTCTGGCCCCATCACTGGGCCCTGGCTCCCGAGGATATGATAATGGAGCAGGGGGCAGCTGCCTACCTCACCCTGCACCTCTCCCCTCTCCACTGCCTGAGAGGCACCACTTTGCCGATCAGCCCTACGTGTCCCACAGCTTCAGGCTCCACGTAGATGAGCTGAGAACCTTGTTAAGGGCTCCAGATCCTGACAAGAGGCCAGTGTTCTCTGGCAAGGCAAGAGCTGTGATTCGTGTTCCCCTGGGAGAGGACATAGGATCTCACTCTGGTTACTTAGGGGGTAGAGGCCGACTCCGACCCTGATAAACCCAGGCCCCCGAGCCTACAGAGCACTGGTGCCAGAGCCCTGCTCACTGAACACCTGCTCACATCTTTGGAAAGGACATGGCAGTTGGAGTCGGGAAAGAGTCTGAGGCCTCATTTTGCTTCCTTCTTACCTGTCGTGTGCCCTGGGGCAAGTCACTTGTCCTCTCTGCACCTGTTTCCTCACCTGTGAAATGGAGACACACAAGCTGCCCCACGGTTGCTGTCTGAGTCCTCCCAGGCTGCTATGACAAAATACCACAGCCTGGGTGGCTTAGAAACAACAGAAATTTATTTCTCACAGTTCTGGAGGCTAGAAGTCCGAGATCAAGGTGCTGGCGGATTTGATGTGGTGAGTGCCCGCTTCCTGGTTCATAGATGACTCTTTTTGCCAGGTCCCCGCATGGCAAAAGCGGTGTGGGAGCTCTGTGGGGCCTCTTTTTTTAGGGCACTAATCCCATTCATGAGGGCTCCACCCTCATGACTTAATCACCTCCCAAAGGCGCCATCTCTAATACTGTCACCTTGGGGGTTAGGATTTCAACATATGAATTTGAGGGGGCTACAAACATTCACTCCGTAGCAGATGCTGCAAAGATGAAACGAAATGATGGATGTGAAAACTACTTTGTAAACCATGAAGTACTATATGCTGCTGTGGCTAGGATTAGAGATTAAAAATGGATAGCAGGGAGGTGTCTGGGCATGCTCCAGAGGGAGACTGTCACAGACAGGTGACCAAGCTGGGGCTAACACAGTGACAATGAAGCGTATCAGGGAGGCCAGGGTGCCCCGTTGGGATGGGAGACAAGCTGTGTCTGTGTCCTGCTCCATCCCTTGAGATGGATCCCCTTCTCCTACTACACACACGCACACCTTCCCCCAGCAATGCCAGCTTCAGCTAGATGCCATGGTGGAAAGGATCCAGAAGGCTGATCAAGGTGTCGTCGTGTCTCCACTTTAACCAGGTGTTACCCCAGAGAAGGAGGCACAGGCAGCAGAGGCAGCAATGGGGGAGCTCTTAAGGCAGGAAGCCCTCCAAATTCTGCCGTATGGGCCACTGGTTCTCAAACCTGCCCGCACATCACAGTCATCTAGAGAGTGTTGACAAGAGAACCCACGGATGCGCAGGTCCTACCCAGGCTCCTCTGAATCAAGATATCTGAAGGTGGGTCCCAGGAATCTATATTTTCATAAAGTGCCCCAAATGATTCTGATGCACAACCAGGTTGGGAGTCCCTAATAGAGCAATCGTTAACACATCAAGCTGGCCATCAGAAGCAGCCACTTACTTCTCCCCAGTATCCCAGCCCTTAGCTACAAACTGTCCCTCCCAGGCCCCAGTGTCAATTGCTTCTGAAAACAGAAATGAACCTTCTTTAAAGATTTATGTGGCTCCTGGCAGACTGGGCTGCCAAGTCCCTGGAAAGGCTGGCATGGGTGGTGGTGGCCCCCCAGCCCCCCTGGACAGCTGGAGCAGGCAGGGTTCCTGGAGTGGGCATGCCCGCTGGGGCTGGGGTTCCTGCCTGCAGATGCCTATGTTTACTCAGGGTGGGCTGGACAGACCTGGATGCTGAGGCTGGTTCTCGGGAATTTGGACAGCTGTCCCTGGACAGCCACCAAGACTCTGCCTTCCAGACAGAGATGGAACGCAGAGCATGTGGGCACGGCGCGCATGCTACAGGTAAGCGACTTGGTCTTCCCGGTGTTTTCTGCCAAACTGGCGTCTGTCACCTTACATTATTGTCATCTTCCATTTAGGTCCCGCTTTGTGATTCTTTTTTAAATAAAAAAGAGGCAAGGGAAGCAATCTGTGGCAAGGCTCCAAGCTTCTCTTAATTGCAAATTCCCTTAAGTACCACTTCCCGGGAGCTACAGGCCCTGTCTGCTAGTCAGGGCTGCTTCAGCCTGGCTGATTTTTAATAGGCATGTGGTAATTTTCAGCCTCTTCTAACTTTCTCTTTTGTTCATCTGCAAATCCTGGCATGTCCTCATCGTGTGCAAGGGATCTCAAATTATTGGAATGAACTCGCCCCTTTCTTTCGTCTTTATATTAAAAGGAAAGAGAGAGAAAGGGCAGACAAGAAAAGGGGAGAGAGTGAGAGGAGAGAAGAGGAGGGAGAGAGAAAGAGTGATTGAAATTGAGTGCTGGAGTATTAGCATTCACAGGTCGGGCTGATATGGCAGCACAAGGATGTGCAAATTGATCAAATATTGAAATACATGTGGACTCACCGCACTGATGTCCCTGAGTGCTCGCTCACTCCCCTTGCTCCGTCCCCTCCCCTCAGACCCCATGGACCTCCGCTGAAAGGGGCACGCTCACCTGGCACAACAGGGGCTTCCAGAACCACGCTGGGTCCTAAGGCATTTGTTCTGCTTGGTTGGTGCCCTCGCCTTAGAGGTTGTTAAATATTTTTAATATCACCTTGGGCCAAAGCATGGAGACAAATGGGGGTAGTTTTGCTGTTTCTCTTGAGGGAGATGGAAAGAAGAGTGGAATGAATAAAAACTGGATGTGGAAATCAATAGGCAGCATCCCAATGTGGCAGGTCAAGTAACATTTGTGTGACTCAATTTCTGCTTTTGTAAAATGGACCTGACCATATCTGTTGTCAAAGTGCTTCGAAGCCGTGCAGGTGTATTATCAAAGGTCCCAGCCGGCCCTTAGAGCCATGAGACTCCACTCTAAGTCTGGCTTGGGGTAGGTCAGTCTCCTAAGCGAGCAGGGCTGGGCCCAGGTGGCACCTGCTGCTGCCTTTTGCAGCCATAAGAGGTAGTGTGAGAGCAGAAGAGGTAGCCTGAGAAAGCCCAGGGAGAGTTAATATCAGAAATTGCTGGACTGATGCAAAATACACTTGCTAAATTGCCCTGGTGCCCAAGCAAACAGTCGCACAATGTTATGGAGGGAGCGAAGGCCAGGAGACAGGAATTGGTTGGGACACTTCATTCTTCCCTGACTCCATAGACCTTCTCTGCTGTGATTGCCAGGCCAGTGATCTGGCCTGTCGGAGCCCTGCAGGGCCACCAGGAACCCAGGCATGGGCTGTTGGCTCCCTGAAGGCTCCAGGCAGCTGTCCTCCTGAGGGAGAGGCATGGCTGGTGCAGTGGTTGGAGCTGAGGAGCGTCCAGGAGACCTGTCCCCAGTGCTGTCCCCAGAGCTGCCACTGGCTGCTGGGTAGCCTTGGGCAAGTCCCACAACCTCACTAGGCTCTGGATTTCTTGACCCAAATTCGGAATAACAACACCCACCCTTTGTGGGAATGGAATGAAAAATGGATAGGAGAGTGCTTGGGAAGGGAAAATTGATTTGCAGAGACAACAAGGTCGTTTTCATTACAGTGTCTGTCTCCCTCACCAGACAGTGAGTGGGCTTCTTGTGGACAAGGACTGTCCTGTTCATCTTTGAATGCACAGTGGCTAGCACAGAATGAAGCACTGAGCAGGTTCTTGATCAGTATTTGTTGATCTGAACTAACTTATTTATTAGGATGAGGGTGATTATTACTTCCCTGGGCCTACTCCCTGCCAGCCCATGTCAGACTCACTCTAGACCCCAAAGGCAGAAATGTACATGAAGCTGCCCTCTTTACCCCTTGCACTGGGCACCTCTTTTCCCCGAGACTATATCTGTGGAAAGAGCAGGGCACTTGGAAGATGGGTTTGGGGCTTGGGCTGTGTCTAGGCAGCCATGGTGGTCACTGCAGGTTGAGGTCTATGTGAACAGTGCCCCCTGGAGTTGTGCAACCAGGATGTCCTGCAGCCAGTTCCTGGTGGAGTAGAGGAGGTCTGCAAACTACGGTGAGAGAAGCTCCCCCACAAAAAACTTTGGGCTTGTGGTCCTGCCTGACTACTCAGGCCAGGGTGTTGGGGCCCTGGAGGCCAGCTGGACTGGCAGCATTGCTTGAAGAAGTGAACAAAGAGACCTGATCCTCCCTTTATGCCCCCTACATACAAACCCATTTAAGGCTCAGTTTCAATGGCTCAAACCAAGTTGGAAGCTCCACCTAAAACTCAGTGACGCTTAATATATCCCCCCATTTCCTTAAGGCCATCTACCCTTGTTAGACAGAGAATGGAATCTGGAGCCAGACATGATTGGGACCACTGCTTTGAAACCTCACACTCTCAACCTCGCTGAGACCCAGTTACCTAATCTGTAAAAATGGGGTCAGTAGTACCCACATCCAGGGTTGTGAGGAATCAATGAACTAGGTAAAGAATCTGTATGGTGCCCAGCCCAGAGGAGAGCTCAGCCAGCACACTTCCCCTTCTCTCTCTGTACCCCACCTGGTGGGCCTTAATATCCTCATCTTCAGCCCGCTTTCTGTAACATCTGGATAACATGACCCTTCTCACAGGGCTGTCAGGAGGAGTCCATGAGACACGGTGTAAAGGGCCTAGCACCATGCCAGACCCATCGTAGGTTCCCTCTCCCCTTGTCTCCCCGTTTGATTCTAGAGAGGAAATTCTGGTTATTTGGGGTTTCTGGATTTGCAGTCAACCTGCACAAGTTTCTGACCAGAAACCCAGTCCTGCCCCAGGCTCCAGGAACATTGGCTCCATCTGTTGACATTTGGCTTCTCTCTCCACTCCCTGTTCCGTCTCCGCAATGCCTGACCTTGCTCTTCCCCAGTACCTCTCTCCTTTGGGGCCTCAGAGCCCCATCCCCGCCAATAATCCTGGCTCTTGGCTGCCCCACGCCAAAGGCAGATGGTGTTGAGTAATGGGGCTTCTCCCTCGGTTGGATGGGCCAGCGTCAGCAGAGCTGACTTCAGCATCCCGCTGGCACCGGCTTTTGGAGCTTAGCACTTCTCTTCTTCACTATGTGGGTGGGGAAGGGGAGGGAGGCAGGGATGGCTGTTTTGGAATCTTTCCTGAAGCTGGAGTGTTTGTGGACAGATTGCATTCTGAGCCTCCAACTTCTCTGCCATTGAACTTCCCCGAAGACATCTCTCTTTGTTTGCCTGTATTTCACTCTGTCGGTGTCTAAAAGGCTTCTTCCATTTGCTTTTATATATTCATTTGAAATGACTCTTCCAATATTTAATCTTTATCAGAACCTGGAAGCCTGGTATTTATTTTGCAGGTCAGTTGCTCATCCATTTTCCTTGAGGCCTCTGGCAGGAGGCTGGAGAGCCCGACACCCCGGGGGGGGTGCTGCCATCAACATTCGTCCTGGTGACAGGAGGACAAATCAAAGCACTGCGGGCTACCACTGAGAAGATAAATCTGGCAAAAGGCTAATGAGTAAACTGTGGCTGCAGCAAGAGAGGGTCTTCAAGTTTCCAGGCCTTCTAGTTGTGGGGAGTGGGTCATCTTCTGGGGACTGGAGTGAGGGGCACATGGTTGGCATGAGTGGTGTTTATCCAGAGTAGGGCAGCTGGGCACCACTCCTGGGCAGCGAAGAAGGAGATCTCTACTTCTCAAAGTGTATGGCTTTTATCTCCCAGGGGAGCCCCAGAGCACACTTACACTGCAGCCTGAAGGATTTGGGTTAGACACATGAAAGAAGTTTTAGAGGGTAAGCCTTGACCAGATACCTATGGAAAGTTGTAGAATAGCTTTCCTTTGTAGGTTCAGGGGTGGTTTGGAATGCACACTCATATGTCTAGGCAGGGGAATAGTCATCTATTTCATCTCCAAATACTTACTGAACACCTGTTTTATGTGGGGCACCATCCCAGGCTCTTAGAATATAAAGGTAGTGCCCCATTGTGAGGAACTCGTGTGGGGGTACCAGAGAATCAGGATGGCAAATAGGTCTTTTATCTCCTGGTTAATTCCATTTGATTAGAAGTGACTGCTCGGAGCTTCGTGTTAAGAAAAATTGGAAAGCTTTGTCTAGGTTTAGGAAGGACGAGTGTAGCAATCATCTAGTGATGTCTGCATTGGTACAGCCTGGGTGACGGTATCTGCTGGCCAACCCTGCCAAGGGGATGGAACATATTTAATTCAGCAAAGATATTTTGAACATCTACCAAGTGCCCAGCCCTGTGCTAGGAACTTGAGAGGTGGAGGCGGGTGTGTTTTTAAGTGGAATCCAGTCTAGTTGGGGAAATAGAGGAAACAGGGATGAAACAGTGTTATCAGCACTTGTCTAAACTCCTCAAAGAGGGAACTGGGGGAGCTCACGGAAAGGAGAGGAGGGGTGAGCTGGAGTTCTCAGGAAGGCTTCCTGGAGCAGCCAGGGGGAAGAGGAACCCAGCACAGGAACAGCTAGGTCCACCTGGAACATCAGTATTCCTCCAACAAGAGCTGTTCTTGAAGAACAGGTGAGAAAGGAGGGACCAAGGAGGGCAGCAAGCCCAAATGAGCCAGTGTGTTCTTTCTTCCTTTTATCTGTCTCTGCCCCCTTCTCTCAGAGCCTCTGGGACAGAGGGGGGCCCCAGCGGCGCTCCCAGCCTGCCTGGGCTGGTGCGTTTCAAAGCGCCGCCTGGGTGCAGAAGCTGCTCCTGGGAGGCAGTGTCGACCCCGCTCTTGCAGGCGTATGATGAATATTTCATAGACAGATGTAATCCTGTCCACAATTTTCTCTCCTTCCCCTTGCCGGCACCCCTCTCCTCACCGTCCTCCACCTCCACCCCAGCCCCAGTCCCCAACCGTGCCCAAGTCAGGAAAATCAGTCAAAACGTTTATCAGGAATCGGTATGAACCAGCCAAGTGCTGTGAAGAGCTAATCTGTGCAGAGCTAATAAGAATGAACAAAGTCACCACAGACTTCGCCATGGGCATTGCTGATAAGGATTTGTCAGAAGAATTGCAGGTAAGATCGGAACAGCCCCGGGAAGTGGAATGCAAATGTCGCTTCCCATCGGCTCTACTGGTGCCCCCTCAGAGCAGACTGGAACAGAGTCAGAAACTCACCCAGGAGTGGGGAGGGGAGGGAGGAAGGCTGGGCCACGGGGTTGGTAAGAAATTTGGAACAAAATCAGCTGAGCCAGTCTGAGTGTGCATGGGGATGGGGAGCAGTGGTGCGTGGAAAGAGAGGTGGGGAGGGGGGGCGGGAATAAGCCAGGAAGAGCTTCCTGTCTCCATTCCTTAGCAGGGGGGATGCGGTGTGTAGGCTGATGGGGCTGGAGGTGCTGAAACTCGATATAGAAACCAAGATCTCAAACAACTGGAAGCTGCTGAAGACTTCGGAATTGTCCACCTAGGAACTCGATGCTAGAGTGGTGGTCAGAGCGAGGGCTGTGGAGGCAGACAGATATAAGCGTGAATCCCAATTCTAATGGTTTCTAGCTGCTGAGACCTTGAGAAAGTTGCTTAAGTTCCCTGAATCTCAGTTTTCTTATCAATACAACTAGTATTCCCTACTTCATAGGCCAGCTTGTGAGCATTAAATAGGATAATGTCCCTATGAGTGTGGCTCTGTGCCTGGCACAGAGTAAGCTCAAAAACCGTCAGTTATTATCCTGTTCCAGTTTAGTGGGTAGTTTTGCCTAAAGGCAACCTTTAACCTAAAGGTGTAATTCAGGCATTGGCAAACTTCTTCTGTGAAGGGCCAGATGGTAAATATTTTAGACTTTCAGGCCATAGAGTCTCAGTCGCAAGTCCTAAACTCTCCTATTGTAGCACCTAAGCAGCTGTGGATGGAATGAGCGTGGCTGTGATACAATAAAGCTTTATTTATAAAAACAGGATGCCAGGTGCATTTGGTCTGTGGGCCAAATCCACACCACCCTGGAGTAACTGGCCTACAAATTTGTTTCAGCCAGTGCTTTTTACAGGCACTTCAAAGGGAGAGCAAGGGTCAGGTTGCCTTTGAGCCACAAGGCTTCCTGCAGAGGCTGGAGGTAGCTGAAGGGGCGAGACCCCACAGTTTGCAGAGCCTGTGCTCCAGGGCATGGGTGGGGGGCAAATTCTAATAGATCTCTGAGAGGATTTCCCTATAAATGAGACATTACTGCCCTGACTGCATGATATGTTTCCCCTCTATGCATCTTCACTGCAAAGTTTATTGTGGGGCTGATGCATTTTTACTGCATCTCCTAAAAGTAGACACATTTTCATCTTTTTCTTGAAATACATATCGTTAAATCTCTCTACCAATTCCTTCTGGCTTATTGGACTTGGGAGCAAGCTGTGAAGAATGATTTGTTTTCAGGCCACAAAGCCACCCCCAAGACAGGCCTCTGTCACACCCCTACAGCCACAGGGGAGAGGGGAGGTAGGGAGGGCGGGAGGCTTTGGTGTGGGGTGTAAATGAGGTTTTTGAATAACATTGGTTTCCTATTCCCTCACATGTTTTAAAATCTGATAGTTTTCTCAAGTGCTGAACTTGCCATTCTCCCCGCGCAATAATATTGTCTGGAATGCGTGTGGGGCTTTACAGCTTAGAAAATGTTTTCAATATATATATTACCTCTCAGTCTTCACCACTGCTCTGTAAAGAAGTCTGCAGATCCGGAAAACTCATTCCTGGACCACAGAAGGAATAACGGAGATTCAGAGAGGCTGCCTAAGATCCTTGTTCAAGATCTGGAGAGGTGGTGAGGGATGGTGCAGGAGGAGAGCAGAGCCCCCAGAGCGATCCGGGCCTAATCTTTGAAGCCTGTGAATGTTTCCTTGTTTGGAAAAAGGGTCTTTGCAGATGCGATTCAGTTAAGGATTCTGAGATGGGGAGATGATCCTGGATTTTCCCAGCTGAGCCCTAAATGCAATCATGAGTGTCCTTAGAGAGTCTGAGGGGAATTTCTCTCTCATACACACACACGCACGTACGTACGTATGTACGTACGGGCAACGTGAAGACAGAGCAGAGAGAGACTTGAAGGTGCTGGCCTTGTAGACCGGAGCAATGTGGCCACAAGCCAAGGAGTCCCGACTGCCATCAGTGGCTGGAAAGGGCAAGGCACAGATTCTCCCCTGGAACGTCTGAGGGAGTCTCGCCCTGCTCTCACTTTGATTTCAGCCTAGGGATATTGATTTCAAACTTCAGGCCTCCAGAATGGTGAGAGAACACCTTTCTGTTTTAAGCCACTCAATCGGTAGTACTTTGTTACAGCAACAGCAACCCCAGAAAACTAATGCAGGCAGTGAAGCAGGAGCTGGGAAGCCAGCCCATGTCTGTGGCGAGTCAGACGCAGGTCTCCCTTCTCCAAACCCTGCCCTGCCATCCATCAGCCTGAGGAAGGGCCCCTGCCTCCGAAGGAGGATCAGGTTAGTGGGGATGACGCTGAGCTCAGCCAACCTGCTGATCTTAACCGAGCCCTCACTATAATGCTTGGAACTTTGGGCTTAGTGGAGAATTAGAAGCTGTGATCCATGCCCTTAAGATGCCCCCAGGCTGGCTAGGAAAGCAGGATGCACAGGCATGAAACAATTAGCAAATGAAACATCAAACAGTGTTTGATGAAGTACTTGCCTGTGAAAGATGCACCTTAATTCCTGAGTTTGTCGAGCTTCTAGCACAGGCTGGAAAATGCCCTAGGCTTCTCTGCAGATGGTCCAGGAAAGGGACCTAACACCGCACAGATTGTGTATTCACCAATGGACTCTGAGACCCTTTATTTTAAGTATACTGTTGGTGTGAAAACACTCTATATGGCAGGCACTTCCCTCCTGTCATGAGAATGAAAGTGACCATGTCCAGGCAGGACCAATGACCAAGCGCCAGATGTCCAGGATCCCTGGCCAGGGCTTTACCCGGTGCAGGGGACAGGGAGGGTGCCATTAGATGTGATCTCAAGGAAGAGGTGAAGGCAATAAAGAGTGAAAATGAATTAAAAGAACATTGATTTCTTGTGTCTAATAGAGTTTTTCTTTCTTTTTTTCTTCTATGAAACAGCAGTTGGCATATATAATAAGACACTTTTGAAGCCACTCCAAGGAGTTGGAACCCAACTGAAGGAATGGGTTGGGGGCTCAGCTTCATTTGAATTTTCCCCAGAGCTAGCAGCCTTCTCAGTGTCCCAGGGAGCAGCTCAGTCACATGAGGCCAAGGGTCACCCTGCTGTCTACCCTGTTGACAGTCCAGTTAGGAGGGCCCTACCCTCTGGCCCACCTCTGGGAAAGTGGGCATAACTTTAGGTTGAACCCAAAATGTAAATATCTTAATTGGCATCTTATTAGTACAAGCAGAAAAGCCCATTGTTATGGAAGAGAAATCTCCCAATCCCCTGCCAATTAATCTTTGGCTACAGGAGCTCGTGCTCACCATATCAATGGGGGATGGGACTCTGGAGTGAGCCAGGGAAGAGGGAGCAGTGACATCAGCAGATGTGGCTGCAGAATCTCTGAGCTGGAGGACCTGTCCTCACAGGGCCCATGTTCTGGTGGGGGAGAAGGCCCAGGGAGAGGAAAGAGCCCCTGCCGGTGGGCCATCCTGTGGGCAGCACAGAGGGAAACTGCTGTGGAAGCGAGGACAGGGGTGTGGGAAACTGTGGTGGACATTTGTCATTTTTTTTCCTTTTTGAGGGCCTCTGCAGCATGAGGCGCTTGCTCAGTAGTATGGGGATTCCCCACCGTTTGAGTCCTGGTGGGAGGTAGAGCTTCCTTTCCTCTGAAGGAATGGAAAAATTCCAGCTACTTGCTTTCCAAGCTCGGCTGCCACATGCCCCAGGCTGGGCCAACCTGGGCTTCCCACCCTAGGCTGACCCACTCAGGAAGCAGGTCAAGAAAGTGGGACAAGGCAGACTTCTTTCCTGTGTTTGCGGCAGGGGCAGCTGATCTGAGCCATGGGCGCTGGTTCAGCTGCTGGTGCCATACAAGGAGGGGCAGCAGTGCCCTCAGGTTCTAGTTCTGTGATGCCATTTTGCCAGTGCTCCAGGCCACAAAGTCTATCTTCCCTTTGCCCATTTTCCAGTGATCTTCCTGATAACTGGGAACTACTGGACATCTTTTAAATAAATTCATTCATTCTCTGCTTAAATCTGCCAGAGTCGGTTTCTATTACTCGGAACTAACACACCTGACTAGGATATTACATTTTCCCTGACAGAGCAGGAGGTGAGGGAGGGAAATTCAGATTTCTGGAGAGGCTGGCAAGGGCTCAACCCAGGAATTGTTCTCTTTGAGCCTCACAAAACCCTTAGAGATATCTAATGAATTTTTTCCTTCACTTTACAGTTGAAGAAACTATGGACTCACAGAGTTGTTTCATGGGCCAGTGGTAGAGTTGGGTTTGAAGGGAGGTTGCCATGCTCCACATCCGGGTTCTTGCACCATGGTGACCTGCTCTGGTGACTGGCTAAGCTGAGTATGTTTCACCCTTGTGGAACACCTTCTTCTCTGTCTGGATCATCTCCACCCATCTTGTAAGCCTTGACATATACTTTTCTGGGAAGTTATCCCAGATCCCACACCCCGAGGCCAGGTTTTATGCTCCTCCTCTTTGCTCCTACAGTGTGCGAGGGGGAAGTCTTTTTCTAGCGTGAGTTCTTCTCCTCTGTAGTGCTGGCTGGTCGTCTTCTTTTCCAGAGACTCCAGAAGCCAAGAGTGAGGCTTCCTCTCATCGAGCCTTTTAACTTTAGCATCTAGCACAATGCCTCACACTTTTTTTGGCAGTCAAATTTTGCTTATCAAATTAAGTTAATAATGATTCAAGTCTGGGCGATACAGATAAAACTGAATATGTAAATTTTTCAGTACAAAAGATACCATCTGATCCAATAGGGGGAAATCCCCATTGTGTCCTAGTGATGGAACCCAGAGGCAGGAGTAGTCGAGCTATGTACAGACCTCTGTCCTAATTAGGCTGAAAAAGTTCAAGGATGAATTTGAGGCTCCAGGTCTTATAGATGCTTCCTTTGGCCTCAGGGCTGGTCATTAGTGAAGACCTGTTGAGGGGCTAAGGTAGTAATGGTGGCTGCCCCTGCCCCTGTCTTTACTCTGCCCAATCCTTGGCCTTGTAGTGGCTTCAGATGCTTGGCTCTATGTGATAGTCAATGCCACTAGTGTGCCTCACATCTCCAGCTTCCCACTGGTACCTTCTGAGAATGGCCTGGCCTGATGAACTTTTCTGGAATATTAGTTTTAAGAAAAGATGTTAGGGTGAAGGAAAGCAGCCTGAGGGATGGCGAAGGTGGTTGGGGTGCTTCTGGCTCTCTCAGCCTAGTTCCTCACTCCCTTGTTGAGCTATACCAACGAAACATTGCCTGCAAGAGACGTCCTTCCTGTAGGTGGAGATATCTCAGCTGCTCGGCTCCGGGAGGCCATGTTTATATTCAGAACAACTTTGATCAGGTGAGCGCTCTATAAATATGACTCAAAAGACCATCCCGGACCACCTGTTCTGCATCAAGAGTTGGCCTTGGGAGGCAGCTCTTGTCTGAGAGAACTTCCCTCCATTTCATTATAAAACTCCATTTTCCGTGGCCCAAGGTCCCCACCTGCCTGGAGCTCAGCTGACTGAGGGGGGTGAAGACTGTCCTTGGTTTGTTCTCATCACTAAATAATTTCCAGCCAGCTACACAGGAGCCTCAGAACCATGCAAAGTGTTGTCTGGAGAAATCTTGCCCAGATATAACATTGAGACAACATTTAAAACCTCATTTAAGTGAACACAAAGAGAGGGCTCCTGGGTAAAAGAGACTTAATTAATCTCGTTTCTGTGTAGATACTTTTAATTAAATGTAACTCCACATTCCTTCCAAGTGGATTGGAAGGGCCAGGCAGCCTTGCTATTTGGTGGGGCTGAGTTGAGGGAGGCCAGCAGGTGGGCTTAGGCAATCAGAGATGCTGGAAAGTGCACTGCCAGCCGAGGGCTGGAAACCCGGGACATGACTCTGCCGCCTTCCTCTCTCCATCTCCCAAGCCAAATGTGCCTCTAAGAACAGGTCTGCCTTCCCAATCACCTCTTGGATGCCTCCTTCTCTCTTCAGTCCACAACCTCAGCTCTAGTTCAGGCCTTGACTTCCCTCTCCTAGATTATGGCAATAGCCCCCTAATTGTTATCTGTCTCTCCAGTCTCAACCCCTTTCAGCCCATTCTAATTCATTCAGCTAAACGACTCTTCTTAAAACTCTACTTTGATTTTAATGTTACTCCCCTGGTGAATAACTCAAAATAGCCTCCAATTTCCTGATTAAATGCAAGCTCTTCTTTTTGGCACAGCTAGAGTATGGTATCTCAGAAGAATGGTCAAGCTTAGGAGTGGCTGTAGTGTCTGGAGAAAGAAATGAGATGGGTGGATCCAAGAAGAAGTCTCCTGGAGAGAAACTAACCAGACTCAGGAGGCCATACAAGTCAGTTTAAAGAGTCTAGGCATAGCGAGGGAATTTGGATCTGAGGCAATGTAAACTATGGGTCTAGAAGAGAGGCAGAGTTCCAATTATAGGTGAAACTTAGAGAAATTCCATGAGTCCAGGAGAGGTTAGCCACAGAGAATTTTTATAGGGTAATCTGCTGCCTTGGGCAGAGAGGAGGAACAAATTTGATATGAGTTATGACAAAGATTGGTTGCTCACTAATACCAATGTTTCTCCTCTTAGTCTTGGAACACAGTTAAACTACATTTTCTATCCTCTCCTGACTCCTTTGTCAATAAATGGGGTCATTAAACTGAGTTTTGGCCAATGAAATGTGGGTGGAAGAGATGTATACCACTTCCAGACCCAGCTCCTAACATCTCCTAAGAGGTCTTCTACACTCCTTTGCTCAACACCTGACTGTGTAAGATGGATCCAGGGGAGGACTCCAAAGCCTTAGAGGGTGGCAAAGACATTAGCTAGAAGGATCCTGAGTCTCTGAATGACTGTGTGGAACAGAGCCTCTCTTCCCAACTCCACCACCATATTGGATTGTGACATGATTGAAAAATAAATATGCACTGTTGAAGTCACTGAGATTTGGGGGTTGTTTGAGATAGCAGTTAGCCTGTCCTGACTAATACAATAGGGATCTTGCCACAGGGGACATCTAGGAGAAAAAGAGGCAGGCAGACCTGGACCACATTCAGCCCCTATGGTGAGGGCTCATGAAGATTACTCCACTAGGGCAGAGCCACTTCTCAGCCTTATTGGTGTCTTCTGGCCCTTCTTCCCTGCTCCTCTGTGACCTTAAGGAGGCCCCCAATGACCAAGAGAAGAAGAAACTCAGGGCAGGCCCTGCCTTGAGAGGGAGGATCGGAGTACTATAGGAGTTGCATTTCTGCTGTGACATCACTGCAAAACTATAAGTTAACAACACAAGCCATTCTATTTCTCACTCACAGGTCTGTTTGTTAACTAGGGTGGCCGCTCTGCTTCAGGCTGAGGACTGTGTTCAAATCTGCTCCACGTGTCTCTAATTCTGGGATTGGCAGACTTATGGCAGATTGCAGAAACAAACCACCAAGCCAAACCACACAAGCATACTTAAGCTTCTGCTCATGGCACATGGGCTAACATTCCATTAATCAAAGCAAGTCACAAGCCCAGAGTCAATAGGGTGGAGATGTTTACTCTGCAGACTGTGAGCCGTGGCAGAATATCCCATACTTCATGGAAGAATATGAAGGGAAGAAGAATTGTGGACAAATCATATAATGTACCAAAAGCACCATCCTGCCTGAAATCCAATGTTCCTGGGCCTGAGGGACTGCGTTTGCTCAAGTGATGATGTAAGAGGTTTCAGAGAGCTACAATGCTTGGACAGGCTATTTCGGGTAATAGGAAGGAAATTGGAGTCAAAAGCCTTAGTTTATTGTCCTGCTGCTAAGTGACCATGGACCTTTGGCAAGTCACTTCTCTCTGAGCCTCGATTTAATTATCCGGGACATGAGAGACATGGGCAGGGTGATTTCAAATGTCCTTCCAAGCTCATACCTCTGAAGACTCTAAGAAACCTGTCTCTGTGATCCTAAGCCATGATCTTTGAGATACTATTGTCTTCAAGCCAGGCAAACCGGTGGTGTGTGCTCTGCTCCAGCAGAGAATCTGGAGAAGATGGTTTCTGCAGAGGACCCCCAGAGGGACAGTGTAGAGGAGAGAGGAGCTTGAGAGAAGACTCAAGTATATTTCTATGTGCACTTCTAAAAGCCCTTAGATCAGGCTGCTCAGGGCCTGATAATTTTTCCATTAAGAGGAAATAATTTTCTGGGTCTGTTTTGGCTGTATTTATCTGCAGTTGACAGCATCAGCCGCCGCAGCCGTGACATGCCGCCCGTCCCCCAGACCAGGCATGTACTTGTGGGGGAAAAAAAGGGGCAGAGGTCTCAGCATCTCTCGGCCTGGATGAAGGGACCAGAAAGCTACAACATGACCCTGGTATCCATCTCATATGACCCAGTTGTGACTCAGGTACCTCCCACCCCATTTTCTTCCCTAAAAAAGAAATGTAAACAACCACCCAATGAAGAAACCCACCACTGTGCTATCTTCGCCCCAGCCCCCGCCTCCTGCCTATCGCTTCTTAAGCCAGCTTGACAATAACCATTCATCATGGAAAAGAAAACAAAGTACGCAGAAACAAAAACCAATCTAAGGCCGCAAATTGACGTCAAACTTTGAAAAATGGACTGTGAGATGGTTGTGCGGTGAGCTCTTTCTGCTTTCCAGAGCAGATGGGACTGGGCACCTGCTGTCACAAACCCTCATGGCCCCAAGTTCAACTTGGAGGTGACTACAGTCCAGGGAGCAGATTTGACTTTCAGAGGTGACATTGGGATGAGGAGGGGTGAGAGAGTCCTGTGGGAATCGTGGCAAAGAAGAGCCACCCCCTGGGTTGGGAGCACACGCACCTTGGGCGAGCGTCTTGATTGGGCTCAGGCCCAGGAGAGGGCGATGCTGGCTCTATGCCATCCTTCTGGATTCTGTTCCCTGTGGAGCTGGGGTATGAGATCCTGGCAGATCTGGCTTCAGGAGACCTGGATTCATGGAGGAAGGAAGAATCACAGATTTTGATGCCTTGCTCTTGTGTGTATAAAGGGCTTTACCAAGTTCAAGGCATTTTCATAGGCACGATCCCACTCCAAGCAAGCCTGGGACATAAGCAGAGCAGCTTATCCCATCTTACAGCTGAGGAGAGGGAGGTATGAAGATGTCCCAAGACTCACCCAGAGTCACACAACTTATACGTGGCAGGGTTGGATTTGAGTCTAGGTCTTTCTGGCTCCAGAGCTGATGATCTTTCTCTTCGAGACACCTTGAACCGGCGGGAGTCTGAGGCGTCGTCACAATACCACTAGATGCCTCCATTTTTCAGAAAGGGAATCTCAAGACCAGAGAGGCGAGCTGACTTAGCTGAGGTTCCACAGTCAATCGGTGGAGGCTGAGGGTCCAGGGCCTGGGACTCCTGATCCCCAAACCAGGTGGAAGTGCTGTGTCTGAAAGTCTCAGTGAAGACGGAGGATCCTACGGGGGGATTCCCCTGGGAAGCGGCTGGGATGGTGATTGGTGGGGGTCAGATGGGACGTTTTGCTCCTGGGCTTTGTCTGGGGACATGGTACCTGTTTGTCCCCAGACCAGACCTGAAGCAGCCACAGGAAGATGGAAATCTGGGAGGCATGGCGATTGGCCCCTAGTCAATAATGTGTGAAGAAGTCTTGTTCTGTCTCCTTGGGAAACCACTTTCTTCCCTCCTTCTCCTTCTCTTGGAATCACATTGTACTCTCCAAGCTGGCCACCCAGAACCCCTGGCCTGTCCCCTGATGCTCAGGACTCCCTAAGGCCCTGGCCCAGGTCTTATCTTGTCAATAAGCACCAGACACTGTGGGCACGCCCCGCCCCGTCTCTGCAGCCTTCCTTCTCTCCTGATCTGTTTCCTCAGGGCCTGCACTCTGCAAGAGGATCCAGCTAATCTACAGGCTTAGTGTAGGCAGACTGCCTGGGTTCAAATCCGGGTTCTGTCACATGTTAGGCCTGTATCCCTGGGCAAGTTAATTAACCTCAGTTCGCTTCACTTTCCTTATCTGAGAAATGAGAATAATACTCCTTACTTCATAGGGTTATTGGGAGTTTTAAATGAATTTACGTAAATAACTTATTATGCCTGAACTATCATGAACATTCAATAATTGCTAGTTATTTTTAGTTTTTAAACCTATTCACGCTCCTGTCTTGGTGGAGGCTAATGACTCACTCCAAAGTTAAAATAGATGCGTTTTTACAGAGATCTCATTGAGGAAAGGCCTTATCAGAAAGGGATGGAGATTTTAGTCCCCAAGTCGCTCTTTTAGGGTAGACCCCATTTGAGTGGTGGGGTCTTCCAACTAACCCTCTCAGAGCACATCACAGGCTCCAGACGTGGATCTGTCTGCCAACATCCTCATTTGAACTAGACCTCATGCCCCTCAGCAGAAGGCTGGAGCAAGAGGTTTTAGAACCATAGCCAAGTTGATGCAGGGGATGCAGGTGGGGCAGTGAAGTGGGAAAGGCCAACAGGTCCCCACGGCCTGGGTACCATCTCAGCAGGGCAGGTTAGGATACATGTGGGCTTTACAATCTGATGACAAGGATTCCAGGATTCCCCACTCCCCCGTCCCCCATCTATTAATGGCATGCTTTTGGAGAAGGTATTTAATTTCTTTGAACTTCTATTTTTTATTGCAACAAGATTGAAAGAGATGATGTAGATAAAAAGCACTTTGTAAATGATATGCTAAAGTATTCTTTTTTTCTTTGCATAGCTTCCGCTTGAAGTCAAATAACTCTATATTTGGTAAATCTAAACCAGCCCTGGTGGTATAGCGGTTAACATTCGGTGCTCTCACCTTTTCCTGGTAAGGGAACCATACCACCCGTCTGTTGGTTGTCATACTGTAGTGGCTGTGATCCTGAAAGCTATGCCACTGGTATTTCACATGCCAGCAGGGTCACCCATGTAGACAGGTTTCAGTGGAGCTTCCAGACTAGACAGACTAGGAAGAAGGACTTGGCCACCAACTTCCAAAAAAATTAGTCATGAAAACCCTATGAATAGTAGCGGAGCATGGTCTGATACAGTGCTGGAAGGTGAGAGGATGGCACAAAAGACCGGGCAGTGTCCTGCTCTGTTGTACACAAGGTCGCTAGGAGTCAGAATTGACTTGACGATGCTAACAACAAAAATACTCCAATACTCATGAACTCTGTGACCTGTTGTTCTTGCTAGAGCTGTTGATTGTATGGAGCAGAGATCCCTAGAAGGGCACTCAGGATGTATGGAGGGGCGGGAGAGGTTACTGAGGAAACAGACGTCTCACAGGCGTCCGAGGGCCGGGGTTGCGTGCCCCAAGGCTGTGTAGGGAATGAAGGTGAAGGAGAGTCTGGGTTCTCAGGAGCCCTTGGGAACTGCCTCTCTGTCTCTCTTGGGCAGCCTGGTTTTTCTCTCAACATTTTGGCCTTTCTCTCTGCATCTACCTTTTCTCTCTCCATCTAGTCAGCTTACCCTGCTTACTCATCATTTCTACTCACCTATAATTTCAGAGTGTTTGTGCCCATGGCCTCCCCAGCCTGTCTTTGTACAAACTTTCTTCAGTACCAGCCACTACCACCAACAGCAGTTTTCCTCTGAATGTGTTTGCTCAGACCCCAGAAGAACTTGATCTTTTTTTATCTCCCCAGAGCATAGATCGCCAACGACTCTAGCGACCAGTTTCTCTTAGGTCTCATGCCCACTCCTTATCCAGTTGTCTGAGGCTGGAAGAGTGAGGTTGTGTGCTACTTAGGTGATGGGGTCTGCGGTGGGGCAGGTTCGCTTAGAATGGGCTGGAGCGGGGTTAGGAAGTGATCAGCAAGCCAAGGACAAGCAGGCAAGTCACAGCACCTCAACAACAAACTCTCCAGGTTCTTCACCTGAAAAGCAGATTATAATGTAGATTCAGTGAGTCAGTGGAAGTGCCACTGTAGATCTGACCCCGCTCTCCATCCCCATGGCCACTTTCTTAGTTCAGGCCTTTATCGTCTCTCACCTGGACGAATCCAAAAGGCCCCCAACTGGCTTCTTGGCCTCCAATTTCACCCTCCTCCGTCGGAGCACTCCTCTTTTCCACAGCACCACCGCAGTGAGCTCGCTAAATTGTAAACTTGAAGGGCTACAAGATCGAGTGCTGGTGAGGATGTGATCAAACAGGCATCTTATATTTTACTGATGGGGCTGTGTATTGCTGCAATTTTAGGGAAAAGTAAGCTAGGAATAGCTACTAAAATTAAAAATACTATATCCTTTGATTCTGCACTCCCACTTTTGGCAATCTATCCTGTGGAAATAAAAGCACTCATATATAATGCCACATGGGTAAGGCTATTTATTGTACCATTATTTTAGGTGTCAACATAATTGTAAATAACCTGAATATCCAAGCATAAATGGTCGAATAAATTTTACTCCATCCATACACTGGAAAATTATAAGCATATTTTAAAAAAATGAGTTAGTTCTATATCTACTGACTCAGAAGTATGTCGCTATATGAGATAAATAGCTTGCTTAGTAAATGATGATGTATTTTTGAAAAAACAATTAGTGCAAATGGTGACATATATATGTGTGCTCATATTTGCTCAGGGGTGGGGCATCATTAGGTGTGGGGCTGTATTTCTCAGGTCAGAAGGCATCAGCATCAACTGAAGGGCTTGTAGCTGACTGCATTTCTTTTTTTCAATTTTTTTATTGAGATACAATTGACATATAACATTATATTAGTTTCAGGCGTATAATATAATGATTTGACATATGTATATATTGCAAAATGATCACCACAGTAAGTCTAGTTAACATCCACTGCCACGGATACTTACAAATTTTTCTTTCTTGTAATGAGAACTTTTAAGATCTACTCTCTTAGCAACTTCCAAATATATAATACAGTATTATTAACAATAATCAGGTTGCATTTCTAGCAAGGTCCCAGATGATGCTGATGCTGCTGTTTTGGGGAACACCCTTTGAGAACCACTGATGCAGTGGGGTGATAGAATTGGGGTGGGAGGAATTACGATCGTTTTCTTTCTGCAACTTTATTCTTTCACCAGTTTTAGTACACTTACATAACTGTGATCAATTTTGGAGAGGAATATAGTAAAAGAGAGGAGAAAGATCCTAAAAAAAAGAAAGGAAGCCTTCTTAGCCCAGGTCATGCCCTTTCCTAACATCCTTTAGTGGCTCCCTGTTGCACACAGGATGGAGTCCCAACTCATCAGCGCAGCATCAAGGCCTCTCGGATTGGCCCCTGCTTTTGACCTCCTCGTCCCCGTTCTGTCTGGCAGAGCTTGGCCAACCTATTCTGTAGCCATTTGGAGCTGCCGGCTACTCCTGACATGCCCGCTATTTCACACAGCCTGACCTGGCTTCCAGAGCTGTCTTTGGAGCTCCTCAACGGCGGGACCGACTTGCTTGTCTTTGGATTCCAGGCAGGAAGTGCAGTTCTGTGCAGAGACTATAGGTGCGCAATAAATTTTGTTGAATGGGAGAATGAAGGAACGAACAGTAGGCACCCAAAGAAAGATGCTGAATTTGAACCTCCTCTCCAGAGTTAGCCCTGCTCTGCCGAGCATTTCTCCTGGGCGTGGGCTGTTTCTATGGTTCCCAGGTGCCTATGCATCACACAAGTGTAGACAAACCCAAACACCCAGCAGAATGGCCAGGTGTGGGTTGAGCAGTCTGTGCTCCAGACCCACCTGCTTCTCCTCAAAGCTCTTCAGCTCCTCCTCATCTTCCTGAACCCACTCAGTCTAAGTGGGTAATGGCATAGGGAGGATCGAGGGCACAGGGAGGTCCCAGCGTGTGATTTCACAGGGGGCTGCATCATTATGTTAATTTCTCTTTAGAGGAAGAGTGTGTGTGTATGAGTGAATGGGTGTCTATGGATGTGGGTGTGTGGGCATGCACATGCTCATCTATAATGAATGACAAAGCCTCACATTTGTGTGGTACTTTACAGTTTATAAAGCGTTTCACATCCATTATCCCATTAAGTCCCCATGAAACCCTGTGACTTATGCAGAGTGAGTATTATCATTTCCATTTTTCTGATGAAGCGAATAAGGCGTAGAGAGTTAAGTGATTTGCTCAGGATTACACTTTGACGCCCACCAAGACACAGAACAATGGTGTCACGTGTTCTGTTTCCAGATGCTGAGGATAGGCAGCCCCAGGGACCCAATTCAGGAGGTCCGCCTTCTTGGGACCCCATCAGTCCCTCCTGTGGATGGCTGCTCCAATATTCTCATGCCCTGTTAGTCAGCTTGTCACTCATCAGACAGTTGTAAAATTCTGTGATATAATAAATATGTATTTGCTCTTTGACCCAGGTTCCTGACATAAAGCTTCTTTTGGAATTTCCTGGGTGAGAACAGGGTCTTTTTTATGCTAATGAGAAGACTGGTGGCAGAGAGGCCTTAGATAGCTTCAGGATGGGGACTGTCACCAGAAAGACCAAGGCATGATCAGAGGGTTGAAACTTTCAGCCCCACTCCCTGACCTCTGGAGAGGGGAAAGAAGCTGGAGGTTGAGTTAGTGATCCATCATGCCTACATGATGAAGCCTCCGTAAAGATCCCTAAAATACGGGCTTTGGAGAGCTGCCAAGTTGGTGAACACATCCACGTGCACCCCAACTCTACAGGGACAGAAGCTCCTGTGCTCAGGACCCTCCCGGACCTCGCCTTGTGTACCTCGTCATCTGGCTGTTCATTTTTATCCGTCATCAGATCATTTATAATGATTGAGTAAATGTAAGTAAGTGTTTCCCTGAGTTTTGCGAGCCATTATAGAAAATTACTGAACCTGAGGAGGGGGTCATGGGAACCCCCCACTTTATAGTCGGTCGGTCAAACAACAACCTAGAACTTGTGATTGGCATCTGAGGTGGGGGGCAGTCTTGCGGGACTGAACCCTTACGCTGTGGGGTCTGTGCTAATTCTGAGTAGTTTGTGTCAGAATTGAATTGAATTGTAGGACACAGGGTGGTGTCCAGAGTTGGAGAATTGGTTGGTGTGGGAAAACCCTCCACAAATTGGTGACAGAAGTATTCTGTGAGTAGAGAAAAATAATGTTTTTCTTTTAAATACCTACTACGTACTCAGTCACTGTGGGGGACACAGAGCTGTTTGTTAAGAGGAAGTGTTTCATAATGGACAAGAGTGCACCTTTGGAGTCAGGCCGGCCTGGCTTTGGATGTCTTCTCTGCCTCTCTTGTTATCTGTGGGCTTTGCATAGATAATTTGACCTCTCTATGCCTCAGTCACCATATCTTTAAAATGGGATCACTAGTACCTACCTCATGGGGTTGCAATGAGTGTCAAGTGAGGAAATGCATGTAACGTGCTCGGTAGAATGTCTGGTACATAGTAAGCTCTTAACAACAACAATGGCAATAATAATTATTCCAGATGATGCCGTCAGGGAGGCCTCACGGAAGAGGGGCCTCTTTAACTGGGGCTCACTGAGTCCAACTGAGCCTCAGAGGCCCGGGGAGCTTGTTCCGATGTTTGGAGGTGTGCCTCAGGGTGTCTGGGTTGACCAGTCCAGCCTATTTTTCTTTGGGGATTTGTCCCTGGTGTGTGGGCCAGACCTCCCCAGGGCCACGAGCACTTGAAGAACAGGAGGAGCCCCTGGGAAGAGGGCCAGCCTCCTCTGGGCCCCAGGACAGCTAGTGGGGGAGCATGGGGATGAGCTCAGAGGACAGGGTGCAGAGGGACACAGTCGGGTGGAAAGCGCAGTGCTCAGCCCTGTGGCTGTCGTTCCGGGAGAGGGTGGGTGGGCTTTAGCTGGGAGATGTTGCCCCTTCGAGTCTGGAGGATGGGACCCACCATAAATGTGTCACCTCACATCTACTCTCCAGTCTTTCATTCTCTGACCCTGTCTTTTAGCCTCTCTCTTCCTATTTGCTAGGGTCTGAATGTTTGTGTCCCCACAAAATTCATGTGTTGAATCCTAACCCCCAATGGGGCCTTTGGGAGGTAATTAGGCCATGAAGGTGGAGCCCTCATGAATGGGATTAGTGCCTTTATGGAAGGGGCCTAAGAAAGCTCCCTTACCCTTTCCACCATGTGAGGACATAGCAAAAAGGCACCATCTCTGAACCAGGCAGTGGGCCCTCACCTTTACTGAGTCTGCCGGAGCCTGGATCTGGGACTTCCAGTCTCCAGAACGGTGAGAAATCAAGTTGTTTATAAGCCACTCAGTCTATGGTAGTTAGCAGCCCAAATGGGCTAAGGCACTACCATTTTTCTTTTTCTCTTTCAGTCTCTAGCTCTTTAGAAGGAGCAGTGGAAAAAACAAGAGTTTTGAATCCAGGTAATCCGTCTGTGCTATGCCTTCCCGACTTACTAGCTGTGTGATCTTAGATTAGTCCCTCAGCTTCTCTGGGCCTCGTTCTCCTCTTCAGTGAAATGTGGAGGATGGTAATAGTACCACACTCACAAGCTTGTTTTTAGGATTAAGTGGAATAATGCCCCGAGCCTGGCACATGGAGGCTACGTGAGGAATTTGGGTTTCCTTCCCTGTTGAACAGCACTCTCCTTTCTCTCCCCTCTCACCAGATATCAGAAGGGCCGCCTGCCCATGGAGAGCACCTGGGTGAATATGCATTTTTCTTTCCTTTAAAAATTTTTCCCCAGGGAAAAAGTCTGGTTGTGGTGGCAGAGATGAGGCCACCTTCAGGACCAGAGAGAATTGGTGGTGGCACTCAGGAGAACAGAAGGAATAGGCTCCCTAGGCAACCATACCAACTCTCTTCTATCTTCAATGCCCATCCAAGAGATCCTTCTAGAACCTTCAGAATCACCTTTGACTGCTTTTTTCTTCTTCTCTGACATTCAATTTGTTCTCCTTTCTACAAATATTTTTTGAGTGCCTACTATGTGCTAGACACTATTGTACATCCTTCGCTTCTATTTCAAACACATCCCTCCTATGATTTTGCCTGAGGGTGAACCTTCGTTTGTTGAATGCCTGCAATGTGAGCCAGGACCATTGTGTTGAGTGGCTGATAATATTCTGTCAGTTAATCCTTACCACAGGCACAAAGGAGGCATTGTCTATATCCCCTTTTTACAGACAGGGGTCCTGGGGAACAGTGAGGCTAAAGGACCTGCCCGGCATCCTACGGTTAATGAGTGGGGGAGCCAGAATTCAAACCCAAGTCACCTGGCTCCGAAGGTTTTGCTCTGCTTCCACACAGTGGCTTTTTCTCTTGCTAGGACTTTGCAGTGACATCCTCATGCTTCCGCACCCCAAACCATCCTCCAGGCCACTGTCAAAATGACCTTTCTAAGGTTCCAACAGCCTAGGTGGCCTTTCCAAGACTTCTCATGTTTTCCTCACATACCTTCCAGCCTCGTCTCCTGGAACCTCCCTCCCAGCCCCCAGCTGGAGCCACCACTCTCCAAGCAGGCCTTGTGTTTTCACATCTCTATGCTTTGCACACACAGTTTTACTCTCTTCTCTGAAGAGCAAAGTGAACACTCACCTCCTCTGTGAAGCTCCTCCTGGCCCTCCAGGCAGAATCAACAGTTCTAGCCTGTGTTCCCACAGCACTGCCTCGGATCCCTACTATCGCAGCCATCCTACAGAGCATTATAATTTATTTTTTTGCATTCCTGACTGAGTCTTATCTATCCTTGTATTCCCAGTGTCCCATACAGTGTATGGCACATAAAAAATGTTACAGAAGTGTTTGTTGAGCTGAGTTGAAGTCAAACTGTGATAGATCCCCCTATGTACTCCCCACCTGGGTCTGCTTTCTGGTCACTGTTCTTTATGAGACCCTTGCCCACCCTTGCCTCCCAAACCTCTCCTGGGTCTCATTCCTTCAGCTTCTGACCAAGTGTCCAGAGTTATGCCCAAAGACGTGGCATCACTTCACTCTGTGATCACAGCTGGTCTATGGCCTCTTGAGGTCCCTGTTGCCCTGCCACTCCCATCCCTTCCTGTACCTCACCATCACTAAAAAAAAGTCTACTAAAAGTAGACTGAGCTCCCAGGAATTCCTGTGGGGGCGATGGGTTGGGAATTGTCCGGATGGATTAACGTTGGGCCCGTGTGGATGGAGGAATAAGCACTGTCCCACAGGTGGGAGTAAGTCACGAGGGACGGGATCATTCAGAGAACAGTTCTTGGTGCCTCCGGTGGGCTGTGGGCCTTCCCTGGGACTCTGAGACACCAACAGGAGCCTTTGACTCATCTGGTCCTCCCGGATGGGGTGACGATGGGGAGCTCAAATTTACTGAGCGCTTCTCCTAGGCTTTATAAATGCTGTTACAACTAGCCGTCACCACCCCACCGAGGGTGGTCCCATTATCACCCTCACCTCACTGAAGAAGAAACTGAGCTCCCGAGGGGCATATCTGTGGTCCCCAGAGAGCAAACTAGCAGATGCAGGATTTGAATCCTTCTCTGAGGAAAGGCCTAGGGCAGAAAATTCTCTGGGGGATATCCAAAATGACTTGACTTAGAATAGTGATGGCCATTAGGATCCCTGAGTCTAACCTAATCCAGGGCAGGAAACAGCCCTCTCAGAGTTTCCCCCAGACTTCCCAGGGCTTTGCTCGATAACCAGGCTCTTCCTAGCTGGCTGCCCATTGAGTGCTGCCCGATTTTACCAGAAAACCAAGACATTCCCTTCCCTGTCCAATTTCTCCTTCTGCTCTCCCCTCTACCCGCAGTGCCTTTCCAGTGGCTGCGGATAAAGACTGTGTCCTGCCCAACTTTGGTCAGGCTCCTCTGAGCCCTCTTCTCTACTAAACCTCCTCCTTGGGCTTCCAAGCCCTTCCTTGCAGAGTCCAGATTTAGCAAGGAGTCTGCTAAGCCAGTTTATAGGGCATCCCCCAACTCTTGATGTCTGATCATGCTGGCCTGCCGTCAGCAAGAATCCCGCTCCCCTTGATGTCTCCTCTTGGTCATTTTCCATCCTCTGCTCTTTGGGTATCAATCTCCATTTGTCCCTCCTGGATTTGGAGTTGAGCCCCATCTCTCTCCCCTACCGTGACAGTCCTGAATACAATCTTCCTCACCATTTTACCAAGTGCCAGAGTCATTTTCTGTTTAATGCTGCCCCCACATCCTGAGCATGGGAGAGGCAGAGGCAAGCAAAAGCCGGTGAGTCACTCACATACCCTCCCACCCACTTCTGTCTTCGGTCCTGACTGGCACAGTGAGTGGGAGCTTCTAGAGGAATCAGGGTGGGGCCGGAAGCCTCAGGACCCCAGAAACGAACCAAGAATGAGCTGCCCCCTGGAGAACAGGCTGCCTGGGGGTGGTGTCTCCCTGGTAACTGGAGCTGCCAGTCTGCGTAGTGAGTCTGGATTTTACCACGCTCTCTGCTTTACAAGGCGTGGCACGCTTTATTATTTACTTTTCAAATTCAGCGAGATCTGACGTTGGGGTCCCATCCCTCCAGGGTAGCAGAGACTCTTCCCAGCCCTTTCCCTTCTGCCAGGGTTGTGCACAGAGCAAGCAATTGGGAAGAGTCCTTGTCGTTGGTCCCCGCTGGGCCCCAGTGACACAGCCGTTTCCAGGCCAGCATGAACCCGGAGGGC